>NC_069782.1:25685000-35685000 GCF_027406575.1 Nycticebus coucang
TATCAATTCTGCCGTTTATAACTATAGAATAACCTTATGCAAGTAACTGACCCATGCCTTAGTTTCCTCATTCAGGGAAATGGGAACAGTAATAACTACTTTAAAGTTTTGTGGATGATGTTTAGATTAAATGAGCTAATGCATATAAGCACTCAAAAGAGTGTCTGATACATAGTTATTAAAAAATATTTCTATCATCATTTAACATTCGCCAAAATCTACCTGCTTTATGTTGGAATAAAAGTGTTGGAGCTATCTTTCTGTCACACCACATTGATTTTGACACTCTTACTCAAAATACCTTTGTTTCCACCCATTCATCACCTATAAGAGATAGTACCATTAATTCCTGAGTCTCTTAAGGATTTCTGTAATTTTGTCTCTAAACTACTTTTCCACCTTTTCCACACTATTTCTCAACACAGATGTTTCCTTTTAGCCAAACGGCCTACTCACTATATCGCAAAAATAACCTGGGCTTTCCCACCTTTGCTCTTGGTGTTTTCAAACTGGTTCACTCACCTCCTCTAATCGGAGCCTGTGCCTAGTAACCTTCAAAAACAGTTTTTCATAACTTCTTGTCTGAATGCATCCAGCCTCTAGTGGCAGTTCCTTCCCCTGAGCTGTGGTTGCATTTATTGTCGATACTCTTCATGTAGTGACATCTTAGACTTAACTATTGTTGTTGTCTTGAAAAATTACAGTAGAACCTCCATCGTTGACCACCTCCTTAAAGTGACCTTCAGACCCGCACACACGTGCCTGTCACCGCCACAGCCCTGGGGCCTTAGACCACTGCCATTTATCGACCAGTTTGCCACAGTCGCTTCAGTGGTCAACCTACAGAGGTTTACTGTATATAAAATTGTGTTTCATGTAACATTCTTTTATTTTTTTATTTCATTTTTTAAATTGTGGCAAAATATACATAACATAAAATTTACCATTTTAACCAATTTTAAGTATACCGTTCTGAGACATTAAATACATTGGCCTTGTTGTGTGACCGTCACCACCATCCACCTCTAGAACGTTTTTTCATCTCGCAAAGTTGAAACTCTGTACCCATTAAACTCCTCCTCCCTGCTCCCCCCCCACCCCCCACCCCCCACCCCCCGCCATGCCGAGCAACCACTGTTCTACTCTCTGTCTTTGTGAAGTGTCTACCGGAGTAGAATCGTACAGTATTTATCCTTTTGTGACTGGTTTATTTCACTTAGCATAATCTCTTCAGGGTTCAGCCACGTTGTAGGAGCTTTCAGAATCTTCTTCCATTTTAAGGCTAAATAATACTCTGTTGAATATATGTGCCGTATTTTGTTTACCCTTTTGTACATTGGTAGACACTTCAATTGCTTCCACATTTTGACTATTGTAAATAGTGCTGCTATAGACGTGGGTATACAAATACCTCTTCAAGACCCTGCTTTCAATTTGTTTGGGTCTATACCTAGGAATGGAATTGCTGGATCATATAGTAATTTTTAATTTTTTGAGAAACCACTATATTCCTCCATAGCAACTGTACAATTTTACTTTTCTATATAACATTTTAATATGTAAAGTTAAATTTTATATACAGATGCTAGATTGTGAGTCCTTTAAAGGAAGGACAGTGTCTTAAACTTACGTGTGTCCACATAAATGTAAGGCCCAGATGACACTCTCTATTCACTGAGCCTCCATCCATTCAGCTTCTTTCTCTTATACAGAACACACACGCGAGAACACACACACACACACACACACACACACACATACATACTCTTTCTGTACCTGCGTGTTCTAATTCTGTTTCCTGCATCAGAAAATCTCGAGCCCTTTACTTCTCTCTATCCCTGCTGCCCTTAGCTCAGGCCATTATCTCTCCTAAATTACGTAACCGTCTCTTCAGTTGGTTTCCTTCTGTCCTTGCCTCATCTAGTCCATGGCGTACACTATCACTTTCATAAGATTCAAGGAGATAATTATTCATGCACTTGAAAGTTTCTAACACATAGTGAGCATTGAATCACTATTAGCTATTGTTAGTATTATTCATGGATTATGCAAAGGAAAGCTAGACATTTTAAGTGAATAAAATGGACATAGCAATATAGAAATTGAGACGGTAAATGTTACAAATTAGTTCAATCTGAAATATGTCTGCAGAAAGTTTTCTAGCAGGCTAGTAATATATTCTGCACAGAGGCAATCTTAAGGAATAAGATTCTTGTGCTTCACAATACGTAAATGGATTGCTCATTTTTTTTCGTGATATATTTTTAAGGGGTGTTGGTTGCATTTTCTTTGAAATGGCTTCTGGAAGACCTCTATTTCCAGGATCAACTGTGGAAGATGAACTGCACTTAATTTTCCGACTGCTAGGTAACAGAAGAAATCTTTTCCCAGTGATTTGAAACTATAGTTGATTAGTTAAATAAGACTATATCTCTAAAATATGTATTTAAAAATTTGACAGTGAGGCTGGGTGTGGTGGCTCACACCTCTGGGAGGCTGGGTTGGGAGAACTGCTTAAGGCCAGGAGTTTGAGACCACCCAAAGCAGTATAAGATTCCATCTCTACAAAAATAGAAAAATTAGGCTTAGTACCCATAGTATAGTGGTTACGGTGCGGGTTCAAACCTGGCCTGGACCTGCTAGAACAACAATGACAACTGCAACAATAATAACAACAACAACATAGCATGGTTTAGTGGTGGGCACCTATAGTCCCAGCTACCTGGGAGGCTGAGGTAAGAGAATTGCGTTAAGCCCAAGAGTTTGAGGTTGCTGTGAGGTGTGAAGTTGCTGTGAGCTGTGACAGCACGCCCTATCTACTGAGGGCGATAGGGCAACATAGTGAGACTCTATCTCAAAAAAAAAAAAAAGAAAGAAAAGAAAAATTAGCCAGGTGAAGTGGCACATGCCTGTAGTCCCACCTACTTAGGAGGCCAAGGCAGGAGGGTCACTTGAGCTCTGGAGTTGGAGGCTACAGTGATCTGTGACAACACTACTGCACTCTAGCCTGGCAACAAAGCTATTTCAAAAGAAAAACAAACAAAACATGTCATACAGAGACTAATATAAACAGCTATTAAAAGAATTACAGTTGGCATAATTATTATGAAGATAGATTCTTCTAGGTAATTTCATTTATTGAGTTTCACCTTGGTAACAAAGATTTTACAGAAGAACAGAAAATAAATATTATGGAAAATTGACTTTCTGTGTATTATTAAGGAATATTTCTAACTTAGGTGGTGCCACTTGGATAGAAAAAGGGCTAGGCATCATAATTTTTATGGCATCATTGCACAGTCTAAAAAAAGTCCATATATTTACTGTTTCTGTCATTTCAAATTTCAGCTGAATTAAATTATCTAGTAAATGTAAATTGTTCTCTAAGACACTTCTGCCTATTTACATATATGAATATAAATAACTTAAATTTTTTGTGTACATTTATAAATATGTAATTTTTTTTTTTTTAATTTAGGAACGCCATCTCAGGAAACTTGGCCAGGTGTTTCTTCAAATGAGGAGTTCAAGAACTACAACTTTCCAAAATATAAGCCACAGCCTCTAATTAACCATGCACCCAGGTATATATATATATATTTTTTTTTGTTAAATGGAAAGGGGAAAACCCACATGGGTTTTTACCCCATGATTTTTTTGAAGCATTAGCCACAATAAAGATTCAGGAAAAAAATACGTAATATAGTTTTTAAATATTTTAGGATTTAATTCAGTCAGTTTTCTTTCTTCCTATGTCAGATTAATTTTATAATTCAGTGGCCAGTAGTCACCAAAGCATGTAAACAGAATTGAGCTATTAATAAAATGAATATAGAGCTGTCTGCATGATGCCTTTTCTCAGAAAAAAAAAAGGCATTGATTATGATGTTTCTGTTTTGTTTTCTACAGAGTTGTTTGTATTTACTTTTTTAAAAACCTAGAAAAGTATTATATAAATAAAATTTTGACTCTGACACATGATGACCCATCAGTATTTTAGCCAGTGTTAATAACATAATTCTGATTTGAGGAATATGAACTCTTTTTTATCCCTTAGCAAAATACAATATCCTAAGCATCAGTTAGACAGCTGAAGTTTCTTCTCAGACCTACACTGATAGCAGTCCAAGATGCCCATTAAAACTTGAGTCAAGATTGCCCTGTCTCCCTCTTTCTGTACCTCTCTTCTTTTTGTCAATATTCCTTTTACCCACCCCCTCTCCTTTCTCTATCTTTCTTTTTTTTCTTATCACTCGGTCCTCCTTTCTTTCATTCCTTTTTTGCTCCTCAACTTTCTCACCCTTCTGGTCCTGTAACCCTTAGTCCACAGGCACAAGAACTTAAGGAGCAAGAGGAAGTGAAAGGAAAATTAGGGCAAGGAAACAGATAAAAGAAATCACTCATGAGGAAGAATCAGCAGAAAGCTCCAGGCAACATGAAGAACCAATCCAGAACAACCCCGCCAAGGGACCATGAAGTAGCTACTGCAGAGGATTCCACCTATACAGAAATGTTAGGAATGACAGAAAGGGAATTTAGAATACACATGTTGAAAACAATGAAAGAAATGATGGAAACAATGAAGGAAACTGCTAATAAAGTGGAAAATAACCAAAAGGAAATCCAAAAACAGAATCAAATCACAGATGAACGATATGAAGACTATAAAAAGGATATAGCAGAGCTGAAGGAAATGAAACAGTCAATCAGGGAACTTAAAGATGCAACGGAAAGTATCAGCAACAGGTTAGACCATGCAGAAGAAAGAATTTCAGAGGTAGAAAAAGTTTTTGAGATAACTCAGATAGTAAAAGAGGCGGAAAAGAAGAGAGAGAAAGCAGAACGTTCACTGTCAGAATTATGGGACTTTATGAAGCGTTCCAACATACGAGTTATAGGAATTCCAGAAGGGGAAGAAGAATGCCCCAGAGGAATGGAAGCCATACTAGAGAATATTATAAAAGAAAATTTCCCAAACATCACCAAAGATTCTGACACACTGCTTTCAGAGGGATATCGGACCCCAGGTCGCCTCAACTCTAACCGAGCTTCTCCAAGACACATTGTGATGAACCTGTCCAAAGTCAAGACAAAAGAAAAGATTCTGCAAGCTGCCAGGAGTAAGCGCCAGTTGACCTACAGGGGCAAATCCATCAGAGTGACCGCAGACTTCTCTAATGAAACTTTCCAAGCAAGAAGACAATGGTCATCTACCTTTAATCTACTTAAACAGAACAATTTTCAGCCCAGAATTCTGTACCTTGCTAAGCTAAGCTTCAAAATTGACAGAGAAATCAAATCATTTACGGATATACAAACATTGAGGAAATTCGCCACAACAAGACCAGCTCTACAGGAAATACTTCAACCTGTTCTGCACACTGACCACCACAATGGATCAGCAGCACAGTAAGAACTCAGAAATCAAAGGACAGAACCTAACCTCCACACTGATGCAAAAGATAAAACTAAGCAATGGACTCTCACCAAATAAGGCGAATAGAATACTACCACACTTATCAATTATCTCCATAAATGTTAATGGCTTGAATTCCCCACTGAAGAGACATAGATTGGCTGACTGGATTAAAAAACACAAGCCATCCATTTGCTGTCTGCAAGAAACACACCTGGCCTCAAAAGACAAATTAAAGCTCCGAGTCAAGGGTTGGAAGACAATTTTTCAGGCAAATGGAATTCAGAAGAAAAGAGGAGTTGCAATCTTATTTTCAGATACATGTGGATTTAAAGCAACTAAAGTCAAAAAAGACAAAGATGGTCACTTTATATTGGTCAAGGGAAAACTACAACAAGAAGACATTTCCATTCTAAATATTTATGCACCCAATTTAAATGCTCCCAGATTCTTGAAGCAGACCTTACTCAGTCTGAGCAATATGATATCTGATAATACCATCATAACAGGGGACTTTAACACACCTCTTACAGAGCTGGACAGATCCTCTAAACAGAAATTAAACAAAGATATAAGAGATTTAAATGAGACCTTAGACCAACTATGCTTGATAGACGCATATAGAACACTCCACCCCAAAGACAAAGAATATACATTCTTCTCATCACCCCATGGAACATTCTCCAAAATTGATCATATCCTGGGACACAAAACAAATATCAACAGAATCAAAAGAATTGAAATTTTACCTTGTATCTTCTCAGACCATAAGGCACTAAAGGTGGAACTCAACTCTAACAAAAATGCTCGATCCCACCCAAAGGCATGGAAATTAAACAATCTTCTGTTGAATAACAGATGGGTGCAGGAAGAAATAAAACAGGAAATCATTAACTTCCTTGAGCATAACAACAATGAAGACACAAGCTACCAAAACCTGTGGGATACTGCAAAAGCAGTTTTGAGAGGAAAATTCATCGCTTTAGATGCCTACATTCGAAAAACAGAAAGAGAGCACATCAACAATCTCACAGA
Source organism: Nycticebus coucang (assembly GCF_027406575.1). Lineage (NCBI taxonomy): Eukaryota > Metazoa > Chordata > Mammalia > Primates > Lorisidae > Nycticebus > Nycticebus coucang. The sequence goes on from NC_069782.1 coordinate 25,691,452, forward strand.
GATCTTATGGAATTGGAAAAAGAAGAACAATCTAAGCCTAAACTCAGTAGAAGAAAAGAAATATCCAAAATCAAATCAGAGATCAATGAAATTGAAAACAAAAGAATCATTCAGAAAATTAATGAAACAAGGAGTTGGTTTTTTGAAAAAATAAATAAAATAGATAAACCATTGGCCAGACTAACGAGGAATAGAAAAGTAAAATCTCTAGTAACCTCAATCAGAAATGATAAAGGGGAAATAACAACTGATCCCACAGAGATACAGGAGATCATCTCTGAATACTACCAGAAACTCTATGCCCAGAAATTTGACAATGTGAAGGAAATGGATCAATATTTGGAATCACACCCTCTCCCTAGACTTAGCCAGGAAGAAATAGACCTCCTGAACAGACCAATTTCAAGCACTGAGATCAAAGAAACAATAAAAAATCTTCCAACTAAAAAATGCCCTGGTCCAGATGGCTTCACTCCAGAATTCTATCAAACCTTCAAGGAAGAGCTTATTCCTGTACTGCAGAAATTATTCCACAAAACTGAGGAAGAAGGAATCTTCCCCAACACATTCTATGAAGCAAACATCACCCTGATACCAAAACCAGGAAAAGACCCAAACAAAAAGGAGAATTTCAGACCAATCTCACTCATGAATATAGATGGAAAAATTCTCAACAAAATCCTAGCCAATAGATTACAGCTTATCATCAAAAAAGTCATTCATCATGATCAAGTAGGCTTCATCCCAGGGATGCAAGGCTGATTTAACATACGCAAGTCCATAAACGTTATCCACCATATCAACAGAGGCAAAAATAAAGATCACATGATCCTCTCAATAGATGCAGAAAAAGCATTTGATAAAATCCAGCATCCTTTTCTAATTAGAGCACTGAAGAGTATAGGCATAGGTGGCACATTTCTAAAACTGATTGAAGCTATCTATGACAAACCCATAGCCAATATTTTACTGAATGGAGTAAAACTGAAAGCTTTTCCTCTTAGAACTGGAACCAGACAAGGTTGTCCTCTGTCACCTTTACTATTCAACATAGTGCTGGAAGTTCTAGCCAATACAATTAGGCAAGACAAGGAAATAAAGGGAATCCAAATGGGAGCAGAGGAGGTCAAACTCTCCCTCTTTGCTGACGACATGATCTTATACTTAGAGAACCCCAAAGACTCAACCACAAGACTCCTAGAAGTCATCAAAAAATACAGTAATGTTTCAGGATATAAAATCAATGTCCACAAGTCAGTAGCCTTTGTGTACACCAATAACAGTCAAGATGAGAAGCTAATTAAGGACACAACTCCCTTCACCATAGTTTCAAAGAAAATGAAATACCTAGGAATATACCTAACGATGGAGGTGAAGGACCTCTATAAAGAAAACTATGAACTCCTCAGAAAGGAAATAGCAGAGGATATTAACAAATGGAAGAACATACCATGCTCATGGATTGGAAGAATCAACATTGTTAAAATGTCTATACTTCCCAAAGCAATCTACCTATTCAATGCCATTCCTATCAAAGTACCTACATCGTACTTTCAAGATTTGGAAAAAATGATTCTGCGTTTTGTATGGAACCGGAAAAAAACCCGTATAGCTAAGGCAGTTCTTAGTAACAAAAATAAAGCTGGGGGCATCAGCATACCAGATTTTAGTCTGTACTACAAAGCCATAGTGCTCAAGACAGCATGGTACTGGCACAAAAACAGAGACATAGACACTTAGAATCGAATTGAACACCAAGAAATGAAACTAACATCTTACAACCACCTAATCTTCGATAAACCAAACAAGAACTTACCTTGGGGGAAAGACTCCCTATTCAATAAATGGTGTTGGGAGAACTGGATGTCTACATGTAAAAGACTGAATCTGGACCCACACCTTTCCCCACTCACAAAAATTGATTCAAGATGGATAAAGGACTTAAATTTAAGGCATGAAACAATAAAAATCCTCCAAGAAAGCATAGGAAAAACACTGGAAGATATTGGCCTGGGGGAAGACTTCATGAAGAAGACTGCCATGGCAATTGCAACAACAACAAAAGTAAACAAATGGGACTTCATTAAACTGAAAAGCTTCTGTACAGCTAAGGAGACAATAACCAAAGCAAAGAGACAACCCACACAATGGGAAAGGATATTTGCATATTTTCAATCAGACAAAAGCTTGATAACCAGGATCTATAGAGAACTCGAATTAATCCACATGAAAAAAGCCAACAATCCATTATATCAATGGGCAAGAGACATGAATAGAACTTTCTCTAAAGACGACAGACGAATGGCTAACAAACACATGAAAAAATGTTCATCATCTCTATATATTAGAGAAATGCAAATCAAAACATCCCTGAGATATCATCTAACCCCAGTGAGAATGGCCCACACCACAAAATCTCAAAACTGCAGATGCTGGCGTGGATGTGGAGAGAAGGGAACACTTTTACACTGCTGGTGGGACTGCAAACTAGTACAACCTTTCTGGAAGGAAGTATGGAGAAACCTCAAAGCACTCAACCTAGACCTTCTATTTGATCCTGCAATCCCATTACTGGGCATCTACCCAGAAGGAAAAAAATCCTTTTATCATAAGGACACTTGTACTAGACTGTTTATTGCAGCTCAATTTACAATCGCCAAAATGTGGAAACAGCCTAAATGCCCACCAACCCAGGAATGGATTAACAAGCTGTGGTATATGTATACCATGGAATACTATTCAGCCATTAAAAAAAATGGAGACTTTACATCCTTCGTATTAACCTGGATGGAAGTGGAAGACATTATTCTTAGTAAAGCATCACAAGAATGGAGAAGCATGAATCCTATGTACTCAATCTTGATATGAGGACAATTAATGACAATTAAGGTTATGGGGGGGGGGAAGCAGAAAGAGGGATGGAGGGAGGGGGGTGGGGCCTCTGTGTGTGTCACACTTTATGGGGGCAAGACATGATTGCAAGAGGGACTTTACCTAACAATTACAATCAGTGTAACTGGCTTATTGTACCCTCAATGAATCCCCAACAATAAAAAAAAAAAAAAAACTTGAGTCAAAATATTCTAACCTGTGGAATTTATTACATTTTCAACAAGTAACGTTAGAATAACTGACTTCTTTGACTACATTTTGCATCTTTCCTTTAAAAAGAATTAGTGTAGAAAAAAGTCACCCAGACACCAGATAAGGCCGTTCATGTTAGTCCAGAGCCGTTCACATTGCTCACACCATCGTAACACACCTGCTGTGCTGGGAAAGGAACAGCAAAACCGTTCAGACACCAAAAATATTTTAAAAACATTTGTGTGAATCAATGTTATTACCATTACTATAGCAACTAATATCATTCTAACTAGACATTCTTAGGGATACTAATAATATGTGCCGGGTCTTTTTATGTGTTTCTACCAAGTAGCATAAATCCTATTTTTATCATTTATATATTGCTTGCCATTAGAATGTTCAGTGTGAAAGAGTGAAGCCCTTTAAAGCAGAATCTCCATGACTTTATGAGGGTAGGTCTGAGAAGAAACTTCAGCTGACTAGCTGATGCTGAGGGAACTCTAGAAATGTCTAGGCAATCTACATACGATTAGAAGGGTCTAGCAAATGTATAGGTCTCAGCATTCACAGGACCCACTGAGAGCCCTCAGGGGAAAATATTTCTTTATTAATAATTGTACTTTTGCCTTGAAAGGCAGTACAAGATAGAACCTATTATTTCCAATCAAGAGATTCTGCCATTAAAATAATCCCTAAGCCCACTACTCCCAATTATGTTAATTTCAAGTATGTATTTTTATAGACTATATCATTGGCTTCGTAGCCAGTAGTAATGAAGTTTTATGAAGTTACTGTGGCGTATTTGAATTGAGCTTCATAGCTTCTAGTACTCAATGGTGAGCAGACTGCCCTATGCAAATGTGATAAACGGCTTGTCTCTGTGTTTACCTGAAACTGTTGTATTACATTTTGGGGTCACTTGTCTCTGCGTTTTCACCTGTATAACAGGAAAATGATGCTCTTGTGTACTTCCTTTAAGTGAAACACTGTGAAAAATTGGTGTAATATAAACTTTTCTTATATTAGAGATTACTTTGTTTTGAAATAGAACAGTCTTTTTTAAAAAAATTTCTATAATTTTAATAATTTGTTCTTTTTTTTTTTAATAATTTGTTCTTGAATATTGAAAGTTTAAGGTTCTTAAATGGCAACATAAATCTTAAAAGTCTAAAACAGATTTTTTTTTTTTGAGACTTAGAGTCTCCCTATGTCGCCCTCAGTAGAGTTCTGTGACTTCACAGCTCACAGCAACCTCAAACTCTTGGGCTCAAGTGATTCTCTTGCCTTAGGCTCCCAAGTAGCTGGGACTACAGGTGCCTGCAGCAATGCCTGGCTGTTTTTTTTTGTTGCAGTTGTCCTTGTTTGGCAGGCCCAGACCGGGTTTGAACCCATCAGCCCCTGCATACGTGGCCGGTGCCCTAGCTGCTAAGTTACAGGCGCCGAGCCACTAAAACAGATTTGAGTCTCTTTGAAGGCACCAAGAGTAGCAATTTAAGGGTATTTAAGTTTAGTAGATTAAATCACTTAGGAAATAATTTTATCTGATAAGTTTCTGTCAACTAAAAGAATAAATTGTCACTTGTTTCTATTGTTTTTAGGTTAGACTCTGAAGGAATTGAGTTGATAACAAAATTTCTTCAGGTAAGCCACATCTTATTTTGTAATTGTTAAATAAGTGGTTAAACGTCAATTTCCTCCTCTGGGGAATGGAGTCAGTAATACCATCCTCAAATATTATTTTTTTTTGTTTTTTGAGACAGAGTGTCACTTGGTCGCCCTTGGGAGAGTGCTGTGGCGTCATAGCTCACAGCAACCTCAGACTCTTGGGTTCAAGCAATTCTCTTGCCTCAGCCTCCCAAGTAGCTGGGACTATAGGCGCCTGCCACAACACCTAGCGATGAGGTCTCGCTCTGGCTCAGGCTGGTCTCTAATCTGTGAGCTAAGGCAATCAACTCACCTCACTCTCCCAGAGTGCTAGGATTATAGGCATGAGCCATTGCACCCAGCCACAATCATCAAGATTTTTAAAAGTAGCTCTAAGTGCTAATTTGCCCATATTCTGCTTTTTACAATAATTTGGGGAACAGTTAATGAAACAGTTCTTTGCTTTTTCATAGTACGAATCTAAAAAAAGGGTTTCAGCAGAAGAAGCCATGAAACACGTGTACTTCCGCAGTCTGGGACCAAGGATACACGCTTTACCAGAAAGTAAGAGAAGTCCTGCGGTGTTTTCCCCTTCTTCATTTGTATTTGTTGGGGGTTGGGACCTGGGATGGTTTGGAGGTCCAGAAAGATAGTAGATTTTTCAGTCTGACATTGTAGTCTTTCCTGTAATTAGATCAGAATTTTTCGAAGGGAAATATGTCTTATTTTCTTGTATTTTAATTTATTTCTTATAACACTGAGCACATTGCCACTACTCTGTAAAAAATCAGTAGTACTTAGGCGTGGACCATTAATCTTATTGGAATTAAGTTGGAATGACATCTGACGACAGGTATTGTCCCTAGGCCCAATCTAGCTTTGATTCAGAGTTATTAAAAGTGAATTTCAAGAGAAGAGTAAAGAAGCACAACCAAAACATAAGATTGTCTTGTGAAAGTACATTTCCTTCTTAAGATATAATTTTCCTTGACACAGGTGAGTGTATTGTCAGTCACTAAATTAGCGGATTCCTCATGCCTGAAAAGTGACTCTTTGGATTTACTAATGATATTCTTTTTTCAAATTACACCAGTATTTTACTTTAAAACAGAGAAAGGTAAGTGAGAAATGAGAATATTTGTGAACTGAGCTGCCACAGGCTTTTATTCATGTCCCATTCTCATTTACTATCCAATATTGATTCACCAGGGTTTATGTAGCAGTCAGTGACAAAACTAATTGGAATAAAAAACCTTATGGCTTTCCCCTTAGAAATTTACTGGATATTTTTTTATGAAAGCATACCTCTCTGACAGATTAGATTTGAGAGAAGTGAATTACAAGTTTTCTTAAGATGATATTTACATCTTACTGTTAATAACAAATTTCAGGTTGAGGTAGGTATATGTTTGTATAACCTATTCCTTGTTTTTTTTACCAAAAAATCTGAAGATAGCTTTTGAGGGTCTGATACCTTCATACCATCTTAAGGAGACAGAGAATAAGAACTTCATGAAACATTTCAACTAGGTCTCCCGACGCCAGTAAGTCCTAGAAGAGATAGGGTGTGTTCTCCAGAGAAACACCTGCTCACAGCATGGGTTAATACAAGAGGTGGGCGAAGAAAGGTTCGGAGGGCGATTACTTCATTCGGTTCTCTCCTCAAGACATTGAGACAAAAAGGAAGACATTTCAGCAGACCTATCACCTTGTAAAATAGTTTCATGTCAAACCAGTATGCGTTTTTTAAACCTTTGCCTGTAGTGGGGCTGTGTTTGTTTTAAAAATGTTAAAACATCACCTGATACTTTCTGTCTATGCATTTTAGGTGTATCAATATTCAGTCTGAAAGATATTCAGTTGCAAAAGGACCCGGGTTTTCGAAACTCTTCTTATCCAGAGACAGGTGTGTTTGTCATAAACCATTTCACGTGTCGATCATGAATTTTTGCGTGGAACCAATATTTTGGTTGATAAGTTGCTCGGTAGAGTTATTGATGTAAAACCAATGTACAGTGCATTCCACAACTGTGTATGTTTAGCATTGCACGTACTCACTTTTCTGTATGATGTGGGCAGCTCAGTAAATCTTCAGAGAGAAATCTGACTCAGTCAAGTCAGGGATCCTGAAAGCTGCAGATGGCACAAAGACCTTTTACAAGTGACCTGGCTTGATCGCTGCACACGCCATCCCTGGTACCTGAGGCAGAAGACACATCTGTGCTTCCCTAGTCATCAGGTTCATCACTTCGAAGCATAGAAGCTATAGACTGACCCCATCAACAAAAGGGTCATTTAAGACAGTGCTGATTACTCTCACCATGGAATATTAGCTTTTGCTGGTGGGAACGTTAGCTTCCTAGAGTCACCAAATACTGTATGTGGGATAAAACTGAACCTTGAACTGCCTCACAAAATGACTTTATATTTTAGGACACGGGAAGAACAGAAGACAGAGCATGCTCTTTTAAGTCTGATAACATGGTTTCAAGCCCAGCCCACAGCCTTTCTTGTCAATCAAGGACTCAGATCTGAAGGCAGTTATTTCTTTTGGTGGACTTGGAATCTCTGTTTGTCTACACTGTCCTCTTCACAGTGGAGTCTTTTTATTTCAGACCTACAGATTGTTTTTTATATTTGTTGTCACAGTGTGACAATTTTTTTGTACAGTCGGTTTTAAGGTCTTCTCTGCCATTAGAGCCAGTAGGTTACAGCTGTTGATGTAACTGTAGCTGCAATTTTTGTGCAGGACTGAGAAACACAGTGCATTATTTATTGCGGAATCATTGCTGCTAAATAACTACTGTTTGTTTATTTAACACAACAATTGAATGCCTGAAGAAGTTGCAGTGGCTTTATTATATGTGAATACATCTGTTTCTCCTCACGAATTGTTTTACTGCTGCATTTTTTGTTTGTTTGTTTTTAAAATTAAACTGCAGTGTTTCCTGGAATGTAAATTTAGCTTTGCTTAACAGTAAAATAAGTGAGCAAGCCATCTTGAACACTCTAAGTTTATGCTATATAATTTCTTACTGAACGTTGGCAAATAAATTAGCTGAGAGACTAATAAGCACATTTTGTTTAGGAAAGCGTGTGATGCCGAAGTTGATTCAAGCAAGTGAATACCTAACATTCTGGGGATCTCACATTAGACACCAGTAAATTAAAGCATCGAAATTATTTATTTTTACTTATTCCTCATTTTAGAAATGTCTATTGTGTGTTACTGTGTATTTTTATACTAATACACTTACTTATTTTACATTAATTTAACTAAAACTTAACCATACAAGTCCATTCAAACATGAAAGGTCATGAATTCGTTTGTTTTAAATATATTTCTTTTATTAGAAAGGACGATACTTCACTGGAGGACAATTTATTTTATTTGGGAGCTGTGTGTGGTTCCATAGCATTCATTTGGAATCAGCTGAAAGCTATGTCTTTTCAGTGAGCCATGACAAATTACAAATAAGAGAAATGAGAACTTAGAGGATAGCTTTAAAGCATTGTAGGTATTACCTATTTACCAGAGATACTAAATATTCCAGTTTTAATTATGCATCTCTTTGAACATCATAAATACACTTTAGTATTGCTGTTTTTAAGCATTTGTGTTCACTTTTAAGGACTATTTGTTTAGTGCATCTTACAAACTATAAAACTTAATTGGTATATTTTGGAAATGGTCATGTAAATTTTTGCCTAATGTATCATGAAAATAGTCATAACTTAATTTTTTTTCCTGAAATTCACTGTAAAACATTCAGGGGTCCTACCATTTCTGTTCAGGAAATCTTGTAGTTTATTGTTGTTATTTAACAGTATTAAGTGAATTTTTGTATATTTCATTTTAACTTTATTTGTGAATAGTGATTGCGGCATGTTTGGGGTGTTATTTTAATATTTCATGATACTGAAATTTTAATTTTTTAAAAAAATTTTCTGGAAGAAACAGATTCATGTGTAATAGTGAATATTGGACCACTACTGCTTTTCACATTTGTAAATTGGTTTTATGTTAAACTCTGTAGCCTAATAAACTACTGTTATTCCTAACTGACAGACATGTATTAATACTGTACTTTGAAGGTTATAAATATTATGTGGAAATTCCTCCATTTTGTTTTGAAATTTATAATAACAAAATCTCCATGTTGTTAAAATGTGGTTTTGTCGCGTCTCAGTTCTTTCTTGGGGAAGAAGGCTGTGCAGAGTGGGGTCACTTTCTTCTATGGGTCATTTTTAAGGTAATGAAGTTTCACTGTGCCAAAAGCGGTAACTGCTTTATATTTGTGTCAACCGTTATTTAGTAATCTCTGTTGTAATTTTATAGGATTAAAATTATAAAGTATTATAACTCAATTATAAAGTATCAAATTTGTCATAGGATATATATTTGTCGCAAATTTTTCATATAGTTATTCATGATTTTGATGGTTGGCATTTAAAAATTTTATGCATAGAATTTTCTTCTTAGGAAGTCCTGGGGTGGGGGAGAGGGATTCATTTTATTAAGGAATTTGGCAAGCAAACAGGTGTTTTTTGTTTTTGATACTTGAGCATCATTTAGATCCTGAAAACTTTGCAGTGAAGAGAATTGAAACTCAGAAATTTTGAACCTTGAACACTTAGAATTCCTCTTAAACTGATAAGGTGACTCAAGGTAAGAGAAGTTGGCCTTTTTTGTTTTCTTTCCAACTGGTGCTGTTAACACACTTTGTGGGTGTGTCATTTTAAGTGTGGATGGACTGCGTTCTGTTGGGTGCTTTATCTGCTGTGGTGCGAAAGACTGCTTGTTCACGCGTCATAATCTGCTATCTTTTGGACTCAGGACAAATGGTGTAGGTTACTTTTCTCTTCATGCTTTTTCCTTATTATGTTGAGATGCTGTTTTAACTATTTCTGAGTGTATATAATTCAGTGACACTAATTACATTCACAAAGGTGTACAACAATTACCACTATTTCCAAAATTTTATAACACTCTAATTAGGAAGTCTGAATACATAAGCAATAATTCCCCATTTTCTCATCCCCCCAGCCCCAGTTGACCTCAGTCTACTCTCTCTATGAATTTGTCTCTTCTAGATATTTCATATAAGTAGAATCACACCATATTTGCCCTTTCGTGTCTGGCTAATTTCATTCAGCACAATGTTTCAGCACAGTTCTTCCGTGTTAGTCATATATGAGAACTTCATCTCTTTTCATGGTTAAATAATATTCAATTATAAATATATATGTTTTGTTTATACATTCATCTGTTGATGGACACTGGGGATTCTTCACCTTTTAGCTTTTGTGAGTAGTGCTTCTATGAACATTGATGTACAAGCAACTATTTCTCTCTGTTTTCCATTCTTTGGGTATGTGTAAAACACTTTAATTTTTTTTTTTTAATTGGCAAGTATGAATCCTCCAACTTTGTTCTTTTCCAAGATTATTGTGGCTATTCGGGTCTCTTGAAATTCTATTTGAATTTTAGAATAAGTTTGTCTGTTTCTGGGAAAAAAAACAAAACAAAACAAAAAACTCTTCCCCCTGGGGATTAGGATAGGGATTGCACTGAATTTCAATCAGTAGCTCACTTTGGGCAATATTGTCATCTTAAGTTTTCCAATCTGTGAACACGAGATGTCTTTCCATTTATTTAGGTCCTCTTTAATGACCTAAGTTTTGTAGATTTAGCAACATTTTGTAGATTTCAGTGTACAAGTCTTCTGCCTTCTTGATTAAAATTATGCCTAAGAATTTTATTCTTTTTGATGTTATTCTTGGTGGAATTATTTTCCTAATTTCCTCTTGGATTTTTTTCATTGCTAGTGTGTAGAAATACAAGTGATTTTTGTGTGTTGAATTTATATCCTACAACTTTACTAAATTTGTTCATTAGTTCTAACAGGCTTTTTGTGGATGCTTTAGGATTTTCTGCATGTAAAATCATGTCTTTACAAGGAGAGAGTTTTACTTCTTCCTTCCCAATCTGGATGCCTTTTACATCTTTTTCTTGCCTAATTGCTCTATCTAGGACTTCCGGTACTCTGTTGAATAGAAGTGGTGAAAGAGGGTATCCTTCCTTGCCTTATTTCTGAACTTATGGGAAAAGCTTTCAGTCTTTCACCATTAAGTATGCTATTAGCTATTTATTCAAGGTTTTTTGTTTTGTTTTTCATGAGAGAATATTGGGTTTATTCAAATACTTTTTCTCCATCAATTGAGATGATCATGTGGTTTTTAAATTTTATTAATGTGTACTAAGTTGATTGATTTCTTATGTTAAATGTCTCTTGTCTTCCTGGGATAAATCCCACTTGGTTATAACATATAGTTATTTTAATGATGCTGCTTAATTCTGTTTGTTACTATTTTGTTGACAGTTTTTACCTATATTCATAAGGGATTTGGCCTGTAATTTTCTTTTCTTGCAGTGTCTTTGTTTGGCTTTGGTATCAGGGTAATAATTCTGGCCCAAAAGAATGAATTAGGAAGTGTTCCCTCCTCTTTAATTTTCTTGAATACTTTGAGGGGTGGTGTTTATTCTTCTTTACATGTTTGGTAGAATTCACCAGTAAAGTCATCTGATCCTGAGTTTTTCTTTGTTGGGAGCTTTTAATTAATGATATAATCTTATTAGTTACAGTTGTATTAGATTTTTTATTTCTTCTTGAATCAGTTTTGGTAGTTTGTGTGTTTCTAAGAATTTGTCCACTTAATCTGTATTGTCTAGTTCATTGACTATAACTTGTTCGTGATAGTCTCTTACGAGTGTTTTTATTCCTGTACATTCACTAGTAATGCCTCCATTTTAATTTCTGATTTTAGTTACTTGTCTTCTTCCCCACCCCCCCACCCCCTCCAACCAGCTAAGATTTGTCAATTTCACCGATCTTGTCAAAGAACCAACTTTTGGTTTTGTTCATTTTCTCTTTTGTTTTTCTATTCTCTATTTTGTTTATCTGCACCCTTAATTATGTTCTTCTTAGTTTTGTTTTTCCTTTTTCTTTGAGATGTACTGTTAGGTTATTGACTTGAGATTTTTCTCTTTCATATAAGCACTTAAAGTAATAAACATTTCTATTAGCACTGCTTTCAGTACACTCCATTAAGTGTTGGCATATTGTGTTTTCATTTGTCTCAAGGTATTTTCTAATAGCTGTTGTGACATCTTTGATTCTTGATTGTTTAAGAGAGGGTTGCTTTATTTCCATATATTTGTGAGTCTTCCTTTTCTATTATTGATTTCCGGTTTCATTTTATTGTGGTTGGAAAAGATAGTTTGTATAATTTCACTTTTCAAAAATTAAAGGCTTGATTTATCTTAATATGTGGTCTGTTCTAGAGAATGTCTCATGTGCACTTGAGAAGTATATCTCGTTTTGTGAAGAATGTGGTTGAGACTAGTGTTTTCTACATGTCTATTGGGTCTAACTGGTTTGTACTGTTCAATTCCTCTATTTCTTTATTGAAGTTCTATCTGGTTGTTATTGAAAGTGGAGTTTAGAATTCTCGAGCTATTATTGTAAAACTATCTATGTCTCTTTCAATTCTGTTAGTATACGTGTCATATGTTTTGGGGCTGGCTCTGTTATGGGGTACGAATATGTTCATAATTGTTATGTATTTTCTTGTTGGGTTGAACCTTCTATCAATATAGTATAAAATAATGTCCTCTCTTGTAACTTTTGTTTTTGTGTATATAGAGACAGAGTCTCACTTTACTGCCCTCAGTATGAGTGCCGTGGCGTCACACGGCTCACAGCAACCTCCAGCTCTTGGGCTTATGTGATTCTCTTGTCTCAGCCTCCCGAGCAGCTGGGACTATAGGCGCCCGGCTATTTTTTGTTGTTGTTACAGTTTGGCCGGGGCTGGGTTTGAACCCACCACCCTCGGTATATGGGGCCAGCGCCCTACTCACTGAGCCACAGGCACCGCTCTCTTTCTTGTAACTTTTTAAAAAACTTTTATTTTCTCTGACAAAAATATGGTCATCCATATCTCTTTTGGTTACTATTTGGATGGGGTATCTTTTCCCATCTTTTTACTTTCAACCTTTTTGTTGTATATATTTAAAATGAGTCTCTTGTTAATAGTGTGTTGGTGGATCATGTTCTTTTATCCACTCTGCCAGTCCCTTGCTTTTAATTAAATATTTAAAACCACTTATATTTAAAATAATTACTGATAAGGAACAGCTTCCGTTAGTTAGCTATTTGTTTTCTGTATGCCGTGTAAGTTTTCATTCTTCAATTCCTCCACTACTGCTTTGTTTTGTTCATTGGCTTTTTTGTAGTATACATTTTGATTTTTCTTTTTCTTCCCTCTATATTTTTTAGTTGTTTTCCGTTCAGATGATTTAAAAAGATTATCCCCAAATAGAATCAATTTGAACAAATTATTTCTGTCAGTGGTTTTAAATACTCTCATCAAGATTCTTACATTGAATCTCTCTCTTTTGATTGACAAATTCATCCACATCGAATTATTTTTCAAATAGAAACGGGGTCTTGTTGTATTACCCAAGCTGGGTTAAAATTTCTGACCTCAAACAAGCCTCCCTCCTCACTCATCCCAGGTGCCGGGATTATAGGTATGAGCCACTGCACATGACCCAGGTCAAAAATGTCAATGGCAGTATTAGCCCATGAGCAGGCTGCTTGAAGAATTTGCACACTTCTGTATGTTTCAAAGTTGAAATCTCAGAAGTTTTTAGTGCATTACTTCAAACTCCTGTTCAGCCTAAAACTGGAACTTATTTTCTAGCATTAAGTTGATATTCTGAGTTTAAATAGGCAGCAGTTTCCCTCAGCTGTCATCATTCCTATCAGTTTCCATACTGACCCAGGAAAACCACAGGGGTCACCAATTTTCTATTAAACTAAAACAGAAAATATGACCAAGTCACTGATTATAAAGCTGCTTTGGTCAGAAAAGAACATACAATTTTGATCCTATAATGATGGGGAGGAATTTTCATTGGTGGGTTCTCCCTAAGAGAGTGGATCAGTCCAGCTTATTTGAAAAACCACTTCTGTAAGGCTCCACTTCAGAGACCTCTAATTTTTTTTTTTTTTTTTTAGAGACAGAGTCTCACTTTATCACCCTTGGTAGAGTGCTGCAGCGTCACAACTCACAGCTCCTGGGCTTAGGCGATTCTCTTGCCTCAGCCTCCCAAGTAGCTGGGACTACAGGTGCCCACCACAATGCCTGGCTGTTTTTTATATTTTGTTATTATTACAGTTTGGCTGGGACTGGGTTCGAACCCACCGCCCTCGGTATATGGGGCTGGCACCCTACCCACTGAGCCACAGGTGCTGCCCCCAGAGACCTCGAGAGCAGTGGTTCTCAATGAGTGGGTCGCAACCCCTTTGTAACAATGAAAATATATCCTGCATATCAGATATTTACATTATGATTCATAACAGTAGCAAAATTACAATTATGAAGTAGCAACGGAAATAATTTTATGGTTGGAGGTCACCATAATATGAGGAACTGTATTAAAGGGTCGTGGCATTAGGAGGCATGAGGAAGGTTGAGAACCCCTGTCTAGAGTGTGTGTAAGGGCTAAGTGTGCAGGTGTGCATTTGTGAAAGGGAGACAGAGAAAGAGAACTCTGTCTGGAATGGGAATCATGATCACTGCTCCCTTCCACCTGACCCCTGCTGCAGTGGTGATGCTGAGATACCAGGGATTGAGCAAAAGGATGAGTGTGCTGGGGACCATGTGGATGACAGGCAGCACTTTTCAGGGGGTGAGGAAGCTTAGCACCTGCCAACAGTGTTGTGTGTTTACAAAACGATGGGCCCACGGGGCTCTGGTTGAGGCATGGAATTTTGGTTAACACAGACTCGAGACTTATACAAGACTGGTTTAGGACTCCTTTGAGTCTTTCCTAAGACTGTGCTAGTAGAAACTCCTTTGAGTCTTTTCTAGAACAATGCTGGTGAAAACAGTGCCACCAAAGCCTCAGCCGTTTCTCCAGCTGTATTGACAGTAGTTCCACATTCTTGCAGCCAAAATATGTAGACATCATCTTCTTCATATTATTTCTTCCCTCATATGATGCATGTATGCATGCAGCAGAGGTTGTCAAGTGATGAATGGGTGACATGTTCATGCACCATTTTTCCAGAAACATTAAAAATCAGGAAAAGATTGCTTTAGGGGCCCAGTTCTGCCATTTTATTCTTCCACGGAATCCTAGCCAGTCAATCCTTCATGACTCCTCAGCACTCTACAAGCCCCCTTCTCCCTTTTAAATTTAGACTCTATTGCTACTGATTTCTACGTTACTATCTCATATGATGCCAGCTTTGTTCTCAGTAATGGTGAATCCAGTCGTACTGATCTTTGAGATTCACGAATGTTTCCTTGTTTCACCTGACCATGAAATCCTCTTTCCTCTGCTTACTCTATTCTTCCATTCCTCTATTCTTTGATACTCTTATTCTTCAGATCTGAATTTAATTACTTCTTCCAGAAAGGCTTCTCTAATCCAGATTATGTGGGTTATGTGCCCCGCTTTTAACTGCCTTCTTTTCCAGTAGTATCTTTATACTTATCCCTATAACGACACTTAATTTCCCCTCACTACATAAGCTCAAGGTAGGAAAATATTATGTTTTGCTCACTTTTGTATCCCCAGTACCTAATACATTTTAGGGCAACAAATTTGTTTACTGAATTAAGATATACATGCAAGAGATTTTGAGTTCTGATGAGTCATCTTTGGCAGTTACATAATATTAACTTGGATTTGTGTCCTCTCTGAACATACCAGAGACAAATAGAGCAGTCACTTTGGTGACAGGAAAGAAACTTTCTTCCAGGCAGGCTAAAATATGTGACTCTTTAGAAACTTAGGAACTAACCTGTAATCAAGCTGTTTTCAACACAGGTGTGCACACACACGTGCCCCTGTGGGATCAAGACTGAGAATAAAGTCAATACCAGAGAGCCTAAGTAGGGCCAGCTCTACAATGACTAAAAGAATCTGCTCTCGGGTGGCACCTGTGGCTCCAAGGAGTAGGGCGCCACCCCCATATACCAGAGGTGGCAGGTTCAAACCTGGCCCCGGCCAAAAACTGCAAAAAAAAAAAAAAAAATCTGCTCTCCCAGAAAAAAGTGATGGAGCACACATGTAGCTGTTCTATGTGAAGAATTACGGAGTAAGATCGTGGGCTCTAGATAATCAAAATGCTGATTTTGAAATCTGGCCAACTCTATGACCTTGAGCCAGTTACTAACCACTCTTGGTCTCAATTTCCTCATCAATAAAATAGTATATAAAGGCACTTTTCTCAAGAGGACTGTTGGGATAACTGAAGTAATCAATGTAACACACTTAGGGTTCCTCACGGTCACACAGTTAAGTGGTTTATAAATGGTCGCTATCGTTAACTGAAATACACAGTCGTTGGTTTATCAACCAACTAACTTGAAACTCTGCGTTTCCTAAGAATACCTTTTTACATCCCTGCAATAGCCACTGTGCCTAATATATGGACTTTTTTAAGAGAGAGGGTTTTGATATGTCTTTTTTTTTAATACCTGTTAAAAGGATTGTTTTGATGTGCCGTATTTACAGGTAAACAAGACTCATTTTTCACCTTGTATCCACATGGAGAAGTACAGTTTGGCGGGAGTCAGCCAACCCACTTGCCTTGAAACACCTTTTATCACAAAGTATTTATTGAACAAAAATAATATGACAGTAAAAATGATACATATATGAAAGTGAATGAAGATTTGCAGTCATAAAAAATACGTGTACAAAGAGACCAACGTTCAGGTTATATAGTTCTATAAAACTTTAGCCATAGCACTTTAACACTGATCAAGAAGACATATTAAAAGGAAATAAAGTTTCTTAATGTTCTTTGAAACCTATTTTCTGACTAAAATACTTCTGTTAAAAACACACACACAAACAGGATGAGGCAGAGCTATAAGAATTATACTTCAATATCTCCAGTTCTCTGATTATACAGCAAGAATTTTGATCCATCAAAAATTGTGGTGTTTTTCCATTTCTAATAAATGGATCTAGGGAATATCGTGATATTTAGAGGAATAGAAAACAAAAATCAGATTTATAGTTACTTGAATATTTTCAGTCAGCATTTACTTGTAAAAATTATACTAAATATTTTGGGTTGAGATTTTTGTAGGTTAATTTCCTTTGGTCTGTAAGAATCCTGCATATTGTATTCTTATCTGGCAAAACAATTTTTAAATGCTCTATCTTTATCTGGTATTTTACTTAACATACAGTTTGGGACCATAGCTAGAGGCATGAGGGGAATAGACTGAGCACCAATCATTGGCTTCCTTCAGGGGGCTGTGTGGCCTCAGGCAACTCCCAGCTTCTGGGGTGCCCTTGTCCTGAGCTGGAAACAGGTAGTGAGAAGCATCCTCAAAGGCCCTATAGCACCAACGTTTTATGTTCAGTAAATATCAGCTCCCTGGCCCAGCTCCTTTTATTATAATATGAAATTAATGTCACCCCCTAACAGGTTAAGGATAGTTTCTATTTGTGGATTTTGGAACTAGTCTCATTACTTTACAGCCAAAAAGGCATATTTTGGATTTTTTTCTCTTGATCAGGGCACACATGTCCAAAGAGATGCTCGATTCCAGTTTTACACTTCAGAATCTGTAAGTAACAAATCAATTATTTCAGATTTTCTTTCAAATTCAAGAAACATGTTTTCAACAATTCTCATTTTTTACCTTTTCTCCTAATCTCTGCCATTTAATGCCTCGTTGGATCAGTTATTTAGTTATATCTCAAATTGATTTCTTTTACTTTTGGGTTTTTTTTTTTTTTTTGTGGTTTTTGGCCAGGGCTGGGTTTGAACCCACCACCTCCGGCATATGGGACCGGCACCTTACTCGAGCCACAGGCGCCGCCCTTGATTTCTTTTACTTTTAATAAAGAATTAAATGAACCTAATCTTGAATTTAAAGCTGTTGGTACTTTCCAGTTCTCAAATCCTGCATTAGAATATTCTACTTCATGTACAGGTGTGGTGCCTTTGGACGGGATTTTGAAAGGAACAGAAAATGTGTTTGTTATCACTGCTCCAGACTACACAGGAATTGACTGCAGTGTTCCAAATTGTTAGGTAATCAGTTCCACAACAATGAGGTTTCTGAAGAATTTTTCTTGTCTTATTTCCTTCATTCTCACCATAAATGTTGTAAAATATAAAGCAGCGTAGCTTGAATTTCTCTCAATTTCCACAAGCCAGGCCTTCCATACCCCTCGTTCTCAATTTGCATTACAGCACTTTTTTTTAATCCATCAAAAATTATGAATACCTGTACATGCACAAAGGTAGCTGATGTTACAGAATTGTTTCTTTGTTGTTTAGATTTATCACTGGTCTGTGAGCCTCTTCCAAAGCATCAAGTTATTAAATTTGAATTATTGTTCCAGGGATTTAGAGAAACCCTGACTCACACTGACACCTTAAATGTATCGGGGCTCAGGATGCTCTATGGCAGGGGTCTTCAAACTACAGCCCGCGGGCCACATGAGGCAATGTGATTGTATTTGTTCCCACTTTGTTTTTTTTACTTCAAAATAAGATATGTGCAGTGTGCATAGGAATTTGTTCATAGTTTGTTTGGTTTTTTTTTAACTATAGTCCGGCCCTCCAACGGTCTGAAGGACAGTGAATTGGCCCCCTGTTTAAAAAGTTTGAGGACCCCTGTTCTATGGACTACTGAGAGAACCAGGGCTAATTTTATAGATTGAGAACATGCTAACCTAGGAAATGTTCTAAGGGCTTGGATAGTGTGAACTTGGGGTAGCTTTTCCAGCTCAGATTTTTTGGGGGCAAGAAATAGAAAAGATACTGTTCACAGATACGAGTTGAGACTTTCAAAGTTCATTTTTTTTTTTAAAAAATGCACTTTAAAATGTTTTCTTTTATGAATGTTTATTGTCTAAATATGGCTTAGTTCATTCTTACAAAAACATTACTTGGACATTACATTTACTAGATTTCAGTTCAGAAGAGGTTCTAAGGCAATTTTTATACAATTGAAAGCAAAAAAAGAAAAAGTGATAGGAATATGCTTTCATATTGCCCACTTGTGAAAAATAATGAAATTCTAATAGCTGTTTGATAACTCATTTTTATCTTTCACACATTTTCTCTCAATACTAAAAAATATATAAACCATTTACATAAAACTAAATGGAAAGAAGGCACAGCTGGTTATAGTGTATATAAGCACAGTTCAGCATATGCAGAATTAATGAGAAAAAAAGCTTCACAGCCTTATTAGTTATAATGAAAACCATTAAAAAAAAGTTCTTCACTGTCAACAGTGTTCAACATTTAAGAGCTAAGAAGATATAAAAACAAAAACATTAAAATTCACTTAATGCAAAACAGATTTTCATATATACTTGAATATATAAAAAAAAAAAAAACAGTTTTTAAAATGCTAACATAAATGTAGACTCTCCATGTCATGAAAAGTGCAAACCAAATTAACAGAGTTTCATAACATCTTTCCCATGACACAGGTAAAGTAGCGCATGGGGACATTTTTGATTCACCAGTTAGTCCTTAATTGTGGCGAGACATCATCAGGATTTCTGAGAATTGGAAGAAAGCAGGACTGGAGAAGCAGCTCTGTCCAAACCGGGGATTGGCACTGGCATGTGACCATTAAGCAGTGTGGGGAACTGTAGGGGACAAAAGATATTTCAGAAAATTATTGCAAATCTGTTGGAAAGAACATGAGTTCTTTATATTCCCAAACAGATCACAGTGTTTCAGTTCTCTCATCACCAATCTTATTTTACAAAATAATTAGAAGATGACAAAAAGGTCAAGATTACATAGAACAACAGAGGATAAGACCAGTGCTGTATGTATAAACTACTAATATGTACTTTAATTGTTGCTAGAGTATGGTTTTTGTTTGTTTTTGAGACAGGGTCTTGCTCTGTCACCCAGGGTAGAGTGCACAATCATAGCTCACTGTAACTTCAAACTCCTGGCCTCAAGGGATCCTCCTACCTCAGCCTCCAAGTTAGGATGAATTTTTTTTTTCTTCTAGAGATATGGTCCTACTTTGTTCACCAGACCGGTCTCCAACTCCTGGCCTCAAGTAATCCTCCCACCTTAGCCTCCCGAAGTACTGGGATTGCATGAGCCACTGCTTCCAGCCTCTCATACTATTTTTTAAAGGTTCCAAGCTATTTAGAATGTTGATTTGCTTTAAAAATTAAGAAAAAAAATTTTCTGAAAACCACAGACTCTACATGTGAGTCAGTAATTTCTAATACTCTATTTTGAAATTTGCCATCAGTTTTCTAGAGTACACTACACAAAGATGTTTCCCAGTAACTTTAAAATCAGGAATGTTTTTGTCTTAAAAGATTTAGAATAGAAAGATTATCTTTATTTTGGACCTGAGAATGTATTCTTTCCAATTAAAATGATAATTTACATCAGACTTACTAGATCACCCACAAGTGATAAAAAGCAAAATTAACTTGTGTTATTGGTAACCAGAATGATTAATAGTAGTATAAGAGGCATAAGCTTTAATAACAAGTTTCAGTCTAAAATACATCAGCTGTAATCCCAACTGAATAAAAATAATTAAAGGCCTCCTTTTGGTTCATACCTACTCATGAGATTTTTCATTGTCTAGATGATGTGTCGAAACAATTCCCTGGGTATCTTTTACAATAGCCTAATTCCAAATTTCAGCAGTAGATACCAAATTACAGAGCTTGGCACATGTTAGAAGTACAATAAATACCTATTGCAAAAATGTATTTATATGTTTTATTTTTCAAGCTGTTTCAGTAACTTGTGTTTAGTGCCTCATATTTATCAAGGGTGATCTTGTCATTTGATATCTGGGGGCTGTTACCTAAGTTTTGTTGACCCCATTTTATACATAAGAAAACAAGAGTTTTCAGATAAGTTCTGTTGACTAAAGGTCTCATTAAGCAGCAAAACCAAATTTGAAACTGACTGAAATCTGTACCAAACTGCCCAACTTTTAGGGGGCCAAGAGGCCTCTATTTCAGGTTCTCTAAAGGTTGTTGGTATATTCAGGTTTTTAATTCTTTTCTAAACTTTGGAGTTTTCATCTTTTTCTCAAATTTTTTCCATTTCGACTGTATTATTAAAACTATGCATGAAAAGTTTATATTCTTTAAAGGTCTGTGCTCCTGACCATTCTTCCCCATAAGATGAGCACTTGGAAGTTGGGCAAGTTTTGCATTTTCATTCTTTTGGTTTATTTGCATCTTTTCTCTTTTTGGTTTTTATCCATTTTACTGGTGTTTTCAAAAGAAATCAGTTTTGGTTTTGTTAATCTTCTGTTTGTTTGTTTTTTAATAAGTTGCTGATTCTTCCTTTAGCTCTTTATTTCCATACACTCAACTCCAATAGACCCTGGCTTTTCTAGCATGTCTCTTAGTCATCTTCACTGGCTCGTCTCCTGCCAAACACCCTTTCTTAAATTGCAGCATACTCCAAATTTTGGTCCTCAGCCTTCTTTCGGCCAGTACCATGCCTGGGCTTGACAAGCATCCCCAACCAATGTCCCTTCCCCACAAAGCCTGCTCTTCCCGTGCTCACTCTACGTCAGTGAAAATGGTGGTTAGGAACACACACCTAAACTTGAATCAGGGCTCTGCCACTTATTAGCGTACCGTCTTGGGGAAACGGAATAACATCTCTATGCCTTAAAGAACTTTCTCTTCTTTAAAGGAGAACTATTGGGAGCATTAAATGAGAAGCCACAAAAAATGCTTACAACGATGTCTGGCGCACAATAAACCCTCAATAAATGTCACCTATTGTTACCAGTAGCATTTCCAGTCTTTTAATCACTTAGTAATCATTGCCTCTTTCTACTTTTCACTACCTACTTACTCCTCAAACTCAGTCTTCCTCTCAGTCTTGCCTCTGAAATGTCTTCTAAATTTATGCCAGTGCCCACTGTTCTAATCCAAAAGATGGTTCTTAGCTCACTCTTTATAGTTTGATCATTTCCTGTTATCTTCCTGTCCTGTCCTCTTGCCAGTTCTTCCTCCACGCTGGTAGCAGTGAGTGATATTTTTCTAAAATAGAGATGTCACCTTCCCTGGCTCCACTTAAAGAGATTCAAGGAGAGCCGCCTGAGCTCCCACTCAAGGCCCACAGCAGCCTTTCTGACCTGGTCTCCTTTTACCCAGTCCCTTCCTGAGCAGGCGTTTGTATCCCCATCACGCAGATCAAGTAGTCTAAAACGTGCTCTCTATCCAAGTCCTGTCCCTTCTTGCAAGCTCAGATGCCGCTTCTACCTGGGAGCCTTTGTCCAGTCCCCAGCTGAAAAGTGCCATTGTGGCCTTTGGGTTCCTGTAGCACTTTGCTGACTCATCTGCTAGCCACATACTCTAAGTCCCCAGAGGCCCTGCAGCAGAGCACGGCAAATATTTGCTGCGTTAGATTTGCTGAACTAAGAATTACAGAACACATTCTCAATTAAAAACCCGATTCGTTCCACTGGTTCCAAGATGTACCTGTCCCTGGTAGATATATTCCAAATTGGATCAAAATGGCTTTCAAAAGTTGTGGTGGAACAGAACTCCTGTAGACAATGTCAGACTGTCCAATTGAAACAGCTTTCACTTTGTATACCAAGGTTCTACGTTGACATTTAGCACAATGTCTCCGGCACTTCTCTTCTTTACTGAAACGTTTCTCAGTCACAAAGCATACCCCTTCCAGAAAGGTGCCTTGTCTTCCCTCTCCTTCCCTGAAATTCTTCAATATCTGCTGGAACCTGCTGTAATCATTGTATCGGGGACCCTTTGTATAAGAGGCTTTCGGCTCTGTCAGCTGAACCGCAGGATTCTGACACCTTACTGATCATGACAATGGGAAACCTGCCAACATCACTTACAATCTACAGGCCAAGTCTTTTTTTTTTCTTCCTTCACCATATTTACAACATATGTGAAAGAGGTTTGTTATTTTGAAAGAAAATTATTTTCATTAGTTTAAAAGGGGCATTGCTAATAGCAATCTTGAATTCTAAAAATCTACCTGTTGTAATATCTAGCTTTAAAAATCAGAAGCTATTACTCTTCTTGCCCTGTTTTGTTGTTTTACCATTTTCAGAAGTGCTACTTTCAGCTTTTACCACATTTAATTGCTCTTTTCATAGGAAGAGTAATAATATTTTTAAGGTACAAAACTGGTTTTCCTTAGTCTCATGAATCTGACCATGAAAAGAGGACCCAAGGCCATGCAACCCATCTGCCATCCAGACCAGGTTGTATTTTTTTTTCTCCAGGGTTGTATTTTGAATGGTTCCAGCATAGAGAACAGGTCCATTTGATGAAATTAAAATTAAAGTTAAAATTCTACGCAGGTAGGCTTTAAACGCAGTGATTTCTTCTGCAGAATTCTAAATGGAAATTAGAAACCTCTGGTTTGCAGTGCTTCTTAGACTGTGATTCCCGGACCAAAAGCATCACTAGCAACTTGAAAGAAAAAATTTCTTTCAAGAAATACTGAAAAAGTCCCATCTCAGACCTACTAAGTCAGAAACTCAGGGGTTGGGACCCAGAAATCTTTATTTTAACACACCCTCTGCGTGACTCTGTTGCACACTGACTTTGAGAACCACCAGCCTACAGCAGTGATGAAAGAGTAGAGGGAATGTGCAGCTCACACAGAGCCTGATAAAGTGTAGAGTCATCCCTGTGCACAGGACCATTGTTACTACTGAGAGGACCAGGCTGGAAAGAACCCCCAATCAATAGTTCTCCACGGCTTCGGGAGGAGGGCACCAAGCCCTGCACCCCTCGGGGCAGAATTCCCAGTAAGAGGAAAGTAAGAGGCCACTTATTATTCACCAATACCTACTAAACTCTGCAGAGATTCCAGGATTGGAGGAGTATTACAGTCCCTATTCCCATAGAGCTCCCCTCAGCCAGACAACTCACTCCTGTTCTAAATAGTAGAAGACCACTGATTTACTCTCGAGACTTTCAGGAAATGAGGTGTTTCAATCTCCCCACCAGAGAATTAGTATTCTCAATTTAAATTTTTCCTAATACTGTATTTGCTCATTGTTTTTTATTCACTTTTTCGATTATTTTCCTGCCTGCGTTAGAAATGGTTAAAAAGCAAAATGTTGGCTATGCGTCACCATAGCTCAATTTCTTGTGATGGGAATAAAGGCAGGGTGTGGGGGAGAGACGGAAACCCAATTACTCCACGGATATAGTCACATCAGGACACCCTACCCCAAGCCCACTAGGATTCCAAAGAAGCAAAATAGCAATCAGAACCTCATGAGCTCCACCCTTCTTCCAACAAGACCCTAAATCCCAGCACTTACAGCTCCTAGCACAGGGGAAATGCTCAGCAGATAGTAACCTTGACAAGCAAACTGACCAACTCAGAAGATCATGGAGACCTGACATTTTTAAACCACTTACCTTTCTCAACATCTCTTTTGCAAATTCATTTACATAGCGATAATTATGAGCATCATTTGTGTGCCAAGCAACGTACTAGGTGCTAGGGAACAAACCCCACAGTGAGCAGGACACAGTTCTGGTCTGCTGGGGAGACTGCCAGATCAGCAGAAAGTCCTAATGCTAAGTGCTAAATGCAGCGGGAACCAAAGCGCCTGGGGGCGAGCCACATGGGGGACATGGGGCACAGGGTGGGTGAGACAGCGCACAAAGGAAGTCTGCACCGAGTCTACCCTTGCTCCATTCCTGTCCCTAGGATACTTGCCACCTACACTCACACACTCAAACAGTAACAATCTTTGGGTCTTAAAAGAGGAAATACTAGGGCGGGCTGGGCACGGTGGCTCACGCCTGTAATCCTAGCATTCTGGAAGGCCGAGGCAGGTGGATAGCTTGAGCTCAGGAGTTTGAGACCAGCCTGAGCAACAGCAAGAACTGGTCTCTAAAAATAGCTGGGCATTGTGGCAGGTGTCTGTAGTTTCTGCTACTAAGAGGCTGAGGCAAGAGGATCTCTTGAGCCCAAGAGTTTGAAGTTGCTGTGAGCTATGATGCCACAGCACTCTATCAGGGGGAGACAAAGTGAGACTCTACCTCCAAAAAAAAAAAAAAAAAAGAGGAGGGTGGAGCCTACTGCTCAAGGAGTAGGGCACCAGCCCCATATGCCGGTAGTGGCAGGTTCAAGTCTGACCCCAGCCAAAAAAACTGCAAAAAAAAAGAGGAAATGCTGATTTCCACATGATAGCAAGTGATGCCACTGCAAGGTCATAGTGCGTGAGTGAACACAGAATGTGCTCATCTAGCAGAGTTCAGTGAGACAAAGCAGCTAAGTCTTCATTATTTTTTAACCAAATTCCCTGGATGCTCCTTTTTTAATTACAGAACAAGGAAAACTTGATAATGATTCATAGAATCATCAAGTAACTTTTCTATATGAAAAAATAGTACACTATTTTTATTTTAAAATTCATTTCAAAGGAATTGCTACATTAATGGGATTTTTTTCTTCGTTTTGAGGCTGAGTCTCTCACTCTATCACCCTGGGTAGTTTCTTCTATTTTTAGTAGAGATTTGGGGGAGGGAGGGTTCTCACTCTTGCTCAGGCTGGTCTCGAACTCCTGAGCTCAGAAGATCCACCCAACTCAGCCTCCCAGAGTGCCTCCCAGATTACAGGCATGAGCCACCTCACCTGGCCCATTAGCAGGATTAGTATTTTAAAGGCTTTCATGAGCTTTTATAAAAAAAAAAAAAAATGTTTTTAAGTTCTACCTTTTCCTATAAATTCCCAGTTTTCATAGTCAAATGAAAATATCCAAAACACCTCAACGATGAATTGTGCCATTCTGGATACCTGGCATTTCTGTCTCAGTGACAGCGTCTGCCTCTGAAGGTTCATTAGCAAGAACTCCCTTTCACATTTTAACCAAACATACAGCAGAACTCACTGTCACCTTTGCAGGATTCCTTAGAAGTTCAACGTGTAAAATTTCCAAGTGCTCACCTGGAACAGTGTGTTTGGTCCTTGCAGCCTGGCAGGACTCAGCGGAGCAACTGGACTGAGGCTGCTCCAGAAGTGTATGCTGGACAGCAGTGGACTTGGGGTCAGGAGCAGTCCATTTGGTGTCTGTGAAGCAAAGCAAACAGACTTTTTGATACAGGTTCACCTGCCAGCAGCCATGATCAACAGCAGCAGAATGGATAGGTGTGCTAGGCATGGGCCAACAAACAGCCTCACCAACTCAGGAAAATCTCAGCAACTTCTATTTCTATTTCCTGTCAACAGTTTACTTTAAATTTTCTGCAATGCTAAATGTATTAACAATTTTATAAAGGAAAGACATATTGACAAATTACCTTCCCTAAGCATTCTAGTGGAAAACTCCTTTTGCCCAAAAGGTTTACCTTCACGAGCTCCCCCACCTCAGATTAAACAGAAAGAGTTAGTGCATAACAAAACAGGATCCCTTGGCTGGGCACCCGTAGCACAGTGGTTACAGCGCCAGCCACATGCACTGAGGCCGGCAGGTGTAAACCTGGCCCAGGCCAGCTAAATAACAATGACAACTATAACAAAAAAGTAGCTGGATGTTGCGGCAGGTGCCTGTAGTCCCAGCTACTTGGGAGGCTGAAGCAAGAGAATCGCTTAAGCCCAAGAGTTTGAGGTTGCTGTGAGCTGTGACACCACAGCACTCTACTGAGGGCAAAATAATGAGACTCTGTCTCAAAAAAAAAGAAAAGAAAACAGGATCCCATGGAAGAGCTTTTATCGCTTCTCATCTGTATTTTCTTAATTTTCTACAGTGTACATCCATTACTTGGGTTACAAACACATTTTTTAAAAGCTTCCCAAGCTTCACCATGCACATCAACAATCCTTCAACAAGTTTAGGTTTGCTGTTAAAATACCCTGTTGTGGCTTCCTCAGAAGCTCTGAGCAGGGTTTTCCATGTTCCGCTCTGGACATGGAGTTGATGAGAGTCCATCGTCCAGCAGTGGTTTGGGAGGAGAGGCCTCCTTGTCAGCCTGGGTGTAAAGCCAAGGCTCGGGAGGGTTGCCTGGGAGCGCACCACGGACTGCACTTGTGGGCGTATGTGCGCAGGGTCCTGGCTTGCAAACCAGCCAGCGGGGAATCAACGGTGGCCTGCTGCACCTTGGGTGACGAGGAGCCCCTCGGTGGCTTTGTGATGTCAGTGAGGCGCTCTGTGTAAGCAGCACCACAGCAAAGGCGCCCACCCTTCAGACTGCATCACGCTGGACACTAACATGTTATTTTTTCTTAGAATTGGCCTCTGTAGCATCATTAATTATCAAGAGCATTTGGCTTAGACCTACATTGAAAGGTCTGCTCTCTTCAGCAGAATGGAAACACACACGCAAAGCTCCTCTGTGAAGCTACTGAAAGGTAAACACATTTACACCAAATTACCTGAGTCGTTGGTTCATGGTATTTCCTACACACTGAATGACCTATGAGGTTAGTAGGATAAATACACGTCTTGAATAAGCTTCCCATTTGTTCTAGTCCAAGGCAATTTCACAAGTATGCCAGGCCATCTGGCCTAACAGTTAAAAATTAACAGCTCAGCATGAGCTCTCCCAGGGGTCCAATCTCAGAATTGCTACTAACTACCTAGGTGACCCTAGGAGGCATGTGATGGACCCTCTCTGCCTCCGTTTCCTAATCTGTAAAATGGGGATAATAAAAAGTACCTAGAATTACAGGTTCTTAGTATGTGCTTGGCACACAGAAATGCTGGGCTAGCGTTAAAGACTGTTCTCAGGCTCAGTACTTCATAGGTATTTTCAGATGAATAAACAGTAATTAAAAGTGTACCTGACATACTAAATGCATTTCATCTATTCATGAGGGAGATTCTCAACTGCATACAGAAAAGTACTTAACGCTCTAAAACAAACTCCACTGACTCAGATGGAACTTCCAGGCTCCTCTCAGTTGTGTGAAGCTCAAGTCCACAAGTTCAGGTGATCTGACAATTGCTATTTGCATGTTACTCTGGGGCCAGGTTCCAACCACAGTGCGTCGCATTAACCCGTAATGACCAGTGTGAACAGGGCCTTCTGATTTGCCCATCAGTCAAAGTTCTCAAAGCACAGCAGAGACAATGAGTCTTTGGAACCACAAAACATAGCTATTCCTTCATCCATGGCCATAAATACACACCCATTCCTTTCTAATCCTCTGAGCAATATATAAGGTACAGAATTTACATTTCCATAGTCTAAAATTTGCACCCATGTCTGGGTTTCAGACGTTTGCACATTTGTTTCTAAGGGATACAGGATGTGCTCAGAATACAGTAGCCTTCTGTTTCTCATGTTTAATATGTCTGAAATGTCTCCTATAATATATGCAGATAAACACTGTGAAATGACTTCATTCCCTCCTCTCCCTCCCGTCCTGTTCTCCCTGAAGATCTTGTGGCCTTAAAGAAAGAACTATTTGGTTGCTTTTTTAAGGAGAGTTCCTATAAAACCTGCCCTGGGTTATCTCCTGACATGGCCCTGGGTCAGGCAGGTGGGCTGAGCCCGAGGGCTGAGCACTAGAGAAGCCACAAGACCCCTGCTTCCTTTCCCTCCCCAAAGACCAGCCTGGCCCGTGAGGAGCTCCTGAACCCGCAGGCTGTCAGGGAAGGAGATGCCCGTGGGCAGCTGGTACTCAACTTGCAAGGCGGGCAGGGGACAACCTCCGCCCAGTGTCCCCTTTTCATTCTCACACTTAACACAGAGTCTTCTAAAAAGCCCACACGTCTGAGCCAAACAGCGTGAGCTGGCATCCAGACGTGCCCACCTGTGTGCCCTGGTGTGTGGCCCTCTGCCTGGGCCATGTCCTCTAACACCTCCTCCCTCCTCCCCTGGCTCCCTGTGCCCTTCAAAATGCCACCTCCTCAAAGGAGACTTTCTCTATCTCGCCTCAACCAGATGGAATTTCTTTCCTCTGAATCTTTGTAACACTTTGTAACCACGTTTTTTCTTAACAATTAATGTGTTCTGCCACGTGTGTATTATGGTAATTTGCATATTTCCTTTTACCTGTTTCCATAGCCTTGCAGGTATTTGCTCATTTTTATTCCCTGTGCAGTTCTCAGCTCCTAAACACTAAAGCAATCAGCAGCTCTAAATATGTCTTGTCCCTGGCACATCCCTGTCCCTGGCACATTCCCCTGCTGGCAGCAGACCAGCGCAGCCAGAGGTGAGTGGCCCGCAAGTTGGGGGCCTCCCCCGCCCACACTCGCTCCCATCACCCCTGAGCTCCACCTCCTGTCACATCAGCGGCAGCGTTAGATTCTCACAGGAGCGCGACCCCTACTGTGAACTGCACTTGCGAGGGATCTGGGTTGGGCACTTCCTTAAGAGAATCTAATGCCTGATCTGAGGGGTAGAGATAATGCACTTGAATCATCCTGAAACCATATTCCCCACCCCGCAGTCTGTGAAAAATTACCTTCCATGAAACCAGTTCCTGGTGCCAAAAAGTTTAGAGAATTCCGCCCTATTGGATAGCTTCCTTTGGTATGCCCACATGCTCAAACTTCATCACCTTCTTCCCACATCCAGCTTTTGAAGACTTCCCTTTGACAGTATCACCGTTTATGCACCCCCTCAACTCATTAACAGAGTGTGCAGCATGTCAGGTCAGGTGTCAAAGACAAGGACAAAACAAGACATCCCTGCACTCACAGGGCCAAGAAGCACCAGCCTCCAGTCACCATCATGCAAAATGCCTTCCACCCACTGCAAGCTCCAGACATGGCTTCTGAAGACTTCCTTAAACTCACTTTCTTTCCTATTATCCCTTCATTTCCACTGCTGCTGCACCCAGGCCTCTGTCACCTCACAGACGGCATTCTACAAAAGCCACCTCACCCAGTCCACCTGCCCCAGGCCTCCCTCCCCGATTCTGTACACCGTCACCAAATCAACTGCCCCCAAACACTAGGTCCATTCAAAATTCTTTCGTAGAATTTTGAAAATTCAGAAAAAAAGGGACGACCTCCTGAGTCACAACTTGAGGTTCCCCTGGACCCTGTTTCAGACACTCCCTAATCTCCATACATGAGATTCATCTCTCTGAATTTGCTTGATGTATCCTGAGCTCGTGTCATATACACAGAAAACCACAGAATGGCCCTGACCGCTCAGCCCAGGCTTCCCTGGGTTACAGACCTTTTCCTCATCCATTTCCATGGTTTAATCACTCTGTACGTACCAATGATGCCCTACCTTTGCCTCTAGCCCCAAACTCTTTCCTTAGCTCCAGATGAACTTATTCACCTGAAGGTCTTATAGGTTCCTCAAACTCAACCGTGGCCAAAATTGAACCTTTAACCTTTCCCCATGAGTTCATCCTTCCTCCCATGCTCCTCATACTCAACCTGGATCTGTCCCACCCCCAACCCAGTGAGCCACCAGGTCCTGCTGCTGGAATCTCTTAAGTCTCTCTTCCAGCCATCCCCTCCGGGGCCCCCACCAGCACGGCCTTCCACCTGGAATACTACAATGGGTCCTAAGTGGCTCCAGCTTGCCCCCTTCCCAATCCACGCCATCAGGGTGATTCCTAACACACAGTTCAGATGGTCACTCACATCCCTTCCATGCTGCCCAATGCCACCTCCTTTGCTGTTGCAATTCATCCTCCCATGTAACAATTGCTGTCCCTACCTCCCCAGTCACAAAGCTGCCCCACGCCTTTATGCCCAGCCCCATGCTGTTCCTCTGCCTACAACACCCTCCTCACCCTGTCTGCCACAAAAACTCCCAATCCTTCAGCGCCTAGCCTAAGTTTGATCACCCGCTCTCCATGACGTAATTCCCCAAGTCTAGCACAGTTATTAACACCTTCTTCCCTACTGTTTCCTCTGTATTCTATCTGAGATACTATCTGAGGCTACTGCAGGTAAGCTATGAGCTCCTAACTGGCAGGGACTATTTTACCCACTTTTGGAGCAGCTTAGTCAGGCCTGTCATGGCTGGGTCCTACAGTCATGAAAACAACATGGGTACTTCTGGTGTCCTTTCTAGGTCTTATTAAAAAAAAAAAAAAAAAATCAGGCTCAGCGCCTGTAGCTTAGCAGGTAGGGCGCCAGCCACTTACACCAGGGCTGGCAGGTTCGAACCTGGCCCAGGCCTGCCAAAAACAATGACAACTGTAACAATAAAACAGCCAGGCATTTTGGCAGGTGCCTGTAGTCCCACCTACTTGGGAGGCTGAGGCAAGAGAATCACTTAAGCCCAAGAGTTTAAGGTTGCTGTGAGCTGTGATCCCAGGGCACTCTACCAAGGGTGATATAGTGAGACTATCTCAAAAAAAAAAATCAGTGTTCACTAATTATTTCTTAACAGATTCTAATAGGAATTTTTGTTTCACAACTTAAACATCTAAGCAGCTATTAATTTCCCATCAAAACAAATCAAAATTCCTCAATTCATTTTCAGGGTCCTCCTTAATTTCCCACCACCCTAAATTATACCCTATATTACATCCTGCACTGCAAGTTTAGCTGCTGGCCAGTAACTGTAAACTCATGAGAACAGGAACTGGGTCTATCTTGCTGACCTCTGTATCCCCAGGTGCCTAGCAAGCCCATGATATTCAACCAGGAGCTCCCAAACGAATTAACAAATAATAGGCATTTGTTACCTGACTTGACTAAAGAGGCCATAGCTCAACTACTCAAGGATTTGCTGACCACTTAATTCGGTGACCTCAGATACTGGTAAGTCATTCAGGCTTTAGGAAAGTGAAGAAAAGCTAGGTGACTACTGCAGGTTGTACCAACTAACATCACTGATCTCTGACTCCCACGGAGGCCAATGGAAACCAAGACAAGGCCACTGTGGAGTTAAAAAGAGTCTTAAAAGGAGACTGTTAATCTCTGGAAGGGCCTAGAGTTGTCTAAATTCAGGAGTCTCAACAGTGGGCTTAAAATACTCAGCGAACCCTGGTGTAAACAGATGTGGTGTCATCCATGGTTTGTGGTTCACTTCTAGAGCACAGAGTAGATTTAGCATCATTCTTTAAGGGCCCTGGGATTTTTCAGAATGGTGAGTTAAGCACTGGCTTCAAATTCAATTACCAGCTGCATTAGCCCCTGACAAAAGGCAAGCTGTACTTTGAAACTTTGAAGCCAGATACTAACTTCTCCTCTCTAGCTATGAATGTCCTAAATGGTACCCTCTGCAATAGAAGGCAATTTCATCTACAATGAAAATCTCTTGTTTGGCGTAGCCACCTTTGTCAGTAATCTCCGCAGTATCTTATCCGTAACTCCCTGTAGCCTCTACATCACCTGTTCTTGCCCCACCCTGCCCTTTTATGCCACAGAGAGGGCTGCTTTCCTTAAACCTTACAAACCAACCTCTGCTGGCTTCAAACTTTAATTTTCTATTTCTATCCTCATAGAATTGAAGAATCAGGGCCTCGCTGTCGATTAGGCTCAAAGGAATGTTGTGGCTGGTTTGATCTTCTGTCCAGACCAGTAACTTTCCCCATGGACTCCAGATGGACTGATTCACCTGCAGGGCATAACAGCCTCAGCAATCAGGCGGTTTGGCTTCGGTATCATTCCTGTGCTGACTGGAGCAGCACTTTTTACTTGCTTCAAGAACTTTTCCTTCGCATTCACCACTTGGCTAACTGTGGCTCAAGAGGCCGGGCTTTTGGCCTATCCTGGCTTTGGACGTGTCTTCCTCCCTATCATGGTGAGCTTTTAGTTTACAGTGAGAGATGGGAGATGTGTGACTCTTCCTTCCCCATAAACACTTTAAAGGCCATTGTTGAATTATTAATTGTCCTGATAGGGTTGTGTCTCAGGGAATACAGGGAGGCGTAAGGAGTGGAAGAGAGATGGGGAACAGCCGGTCTGTGGAGCAGTCTGAACACACATGGCAGTATTCAATCAAGTTCCTCATCTCACAGGGGCACAGTTCATGGTACCCCCAAACATTTACAAAAGTAACATCCAAAATCTCTGATCACAGATCACTACAATAATGAAAAAATTTGAAACATTGTGAGAATTACCAAAACATGACCCCGTGATACCAAGTGAGCACACAGTTAGAAAGATGACAATGACAGAATTGCTCAGCACAGGAATGCCACAAACCTTCGATTTGTAAAAAAAAAAAAAAAAGCAAAACCAGTATCTACAAAGCACAATAAAATGGGGTCTGCCTGCCTGTGTTTAGTAAGGTCCCTGGAGGCAATGGTGACCATGTGACATGGGACATGCTGAGACTCTGACTTCTCCCTTTCTTCCTGCCTTCTCAAAATAAGCTATCTTGAGAATTTCACGTCCAGGTTATCGAGTTTTTCCAGCACACCCCCTACTTCTCTTCCTAAGCCCACCCTTAAGAAAGTTTGTAGGAGGCTTCCACAGATGACCAAGTATTTGTGGGCACAGGATGTCACACAGCACAATCCACAGAGGAAAGGATGTTTCTGTAACAGAGAATGCCCAGGGGGGTGGGAAGTCAGTCAGGCAGAGGGGGCAGTGATGCTGCCTTTGGGGACAGCTTCACTCCCCAGGGTTCCTTCACTCCTGTGCCCTGGGGAGATTTCAGGGACAGGGGCTCAGCCCTCAGGCTGAGGTGAATGGCATTGCACAGCAGGCTTTCCACTGCCATCTCTGGGCACACCCTGCGGCAGCTGAGCCTAGGGGAGGAAGCTCTGAGAATGCTAACCTTACCCCCTGGGCTCCGAACCTACATGACCCGAGCCTTGTCAGGTCACGATAGAGCTTCCTGGGAAGGCCCTGACTGACTTCTGGGAAACCACCTAGGTGAAACGGGCAGGGAGAATTCAGCTGTGAACAGATGCCACCCCCGTGAGCCTGGTCTCTGCCCCCTCTGGTTTTTCCCTCTTAGCACTACTCTCCCTCCCCGTGGGGCACCTTGGCTGTTCAGAGCAGAGCAGAACGTGGAGTTCGAGTCCTGAGGCTCCCCCATCTCCCACACACGGCGACTCCCTTAGTTCTGAGAAAGTACGGCACACTACCTAGCACCCTCCCTCCCCTAGCCCAAAGGCCCTGGTTCAGCCTGGGCCCCAAGCCCTCCTCGTCCCTCCCTCCCTCTCTCCTCAGGGAAGTCCTGGTCCTGTTTTTGGATTTCCTGGCACTAACTCAACTGCCAAAGCCCCACCCTCAGAGCTTGGCTGAGGACCCTTCACTCTCAGCTGTCTCAGACACGGGTTCTCTATTGTTTGGAGATAGGGCTTCACTCTGTCCTCTGGGCTAGAGTGCAGGGCCTCTGTGTAGCTGAGAAGTTTTCTATTTTTGGTAGAGATAGGGGCTCATTATGTTACCCAGATTTGTCTTGAACTCCTGGCCTCAAGCGATCCTCCTGCCTCAGCCTCCCAAAGTGCTGGGATTACCAACCACTGTCCCTATTCAGACAGAAGTCCTCTGTTAAGTGTCCTGGCTTTGCTATCCTCTCCTTGGCGTTAGCCGCTCAAGCCGGTTCTACCTCCTGGTCCTCCACTTTGCAACCATTCTTTGGCATTCATCCTCAATCCCTCTCTGTGACTTGGTCTCTCCTCTTCTCAGCCCACGGTGTGGTCCGCAGCCCTGCCAAGGGGAGCCACCTCAGTTCACAAGATCCACGTCCAGAAACACGGGGCTCACGTGAGGTCTAGTGTTTGTCCCACTGAGTGCAGAGCAGGTGACACGGTGAACACAAACATTGACATCAGCTGGCCTCAGCCTGGCTTCGGGGCCTCTCGGTCTTATAGCTGTGAACCCAGAGGAGACCAGCAAGAAGATCCCCCTCGGCCTGCTTCTCAGCTTACTCCTCTGAGCTACTCCTGGAGCAGCTGTTTCTGAGTCACTGGATGATGCCTGATTAGAGAGCACACGTGCTCATTCCGAGCGGAACTGCTGAGCCCTCAGCCCTGTCCTCTGTGGCACACACGTTACCACCAACTCACAAGCTTGAGCAGCCACAGAATCCCCGGGCCACAATCCATGCAGAAGCAGCCATGGAGAGCAAAGTGGCAAAGAGCTGCTTTCCGCTGCTCGGTCACTGCTGTCGTGAGCAGGAACAGCAGCCTTCCCGCAGTGGAGATGCGGACAGCAGACAGCGTGGATTCCCCAGGCAGACTAACCGGGTTCAAATTCACTGCTACCACCTATTAGCTGTGTGACTCTGGGTGACTTGCTTCATTCATCTCAGCTGGGAAATGGGATGATGATAACAGTACAGGCTGAGCATCCCAGATCGGAAACCCAAACTCCAAAATGCCCCCAAAGCTGAAACTTTGTGAGTGCCGACATGACACTCAAAGGAAACACTCATTGGAGCATTTCAGAGTTTGAACGTGGGATGCTCAAACAGTAAGCATGATGCACATATTTCTCTCTTTTTTTTCTTTCTTTTTGCCTTTTCTTTTTCTTTTGAGATAGAGTCTTACTTTGTCACCCAGGCTAAGTGCATATTAGTAACTCCCTCCAACCTCAAACTCTTGGGTTTAAGTAATCCTCCCCACTTAGCTTCCAGAGTCAGAGGAGACTACAGGTGTGCACCACCAGGCCTGACTAATTAAAATTTTTTTTTTTTTGTAGAGACATGGTCTCACTATGTTCCCCCAGGATGATACAAATTTCTGGCCTTGAGTGATCTTCCCATTTTAGCTTCCCAAAATGCTAGGATTACAGGTATGAGACACTGAGGCCAGCTTAATACAAATATTTCAAAATCCAAAACACTTACGGTCTCAAGCACTTTAGAAATGAATATTGAATATGGATCTACACCCTGGGACTGCTAGGAAAAAATAATACATTACCCATAATTCATTTGGAATAGTGCCCGACACACCAAAGGGCTCAGTATATTAACAACAATGACAAAGATTATGACAACAAAGACCACAGAGGCACGGGGTGGAGGGAATTCCTACCTCCGCTAAAGCATATCCCCAGCCTGGTGCCACAAAGGGACACTACTAATGCCACAGTCACACCCCAGGAAGCAGGGTAGTAGGAACTGAATGCAGGTCTGCAACCCCAGAACAAACGCTCTCCGTCTCTGCCACTAAACTGCATCCAGTTTTCAGGGGGAAGCGGAAATACAGTGAACCAGCACCTACTTGTCCCTGCCCTGCGACTGTCAGCTGGACAAGAAAGAGCATCGGAGCATTTTATTGAAAGGAAAAGGCTTAAAGATTTTCTTGACCTACAAATTCGCTTTCCTCTCCACTGTCATGTGGACCTGGGCTTTCTCAGAGTGGCACTGCTTTTAGTGTCTGTGTGGCTCTTACGTGTCCCATTGGGAGACTGACATGGCCACCGCAGCCCCACACTGACACCCGTGGCAGGGCTATCAGTCAACATCTATTTTCACATTAACAGAAAACAACCGGCTAT
The DNA here is from genome assembly GCF_027406575.1 of Nycticebus coucang. Classification (NCBI taxonomy): domain Eukaryota; kingdom Metazoa; phylum Chordata; class Mammalia; order Primates; family Lorisidae; genus Nycticebus; species Nycticebus coucang. The sequence continues at coordinate 25,727,581 of NC_069782.1, forward strand.
TTACAAAGTGCCCCCTGAGGGGACTCTGCCATAAAAAATTTCATAAAATCCCTATGCCCTTAAAATGTAAACTGACCCGCTCAACTTTCCCCAGGAAATCATGTGTGATCTGCTCTCACGGCTAGCGTGCCAGTCCCATCTTAGGATCCCTCAGGCCACTAAAAGCAAGAAACTATTAAGTGTCCCCGTAGCAGCCAGCGCTTCCCTCTGTGTGTATTTTGATCAGAGGAGGAAAAAGTAACTTCCCTCGCATTTGTTTACAGAATGACTTGGGTACACAGGTGCCCAGGGACAGAAGGAAGTGGCTCCCTGCCTGGGAAGCCTCTGAGTAAGGGTGCACCAGGGTGCCAGTGAGGACTCTTACCTGAGCAGTGAAGAAGGCAGGGGTGAGGGACCCCGAGGGGAGCGCAGGGCTGTTGAGAGCGATGGAGCCGATGTCGGTACCCGACAGCACCAGCGGCGGCGCGGAGATTTCCAAGCCTTTGGGTTTTTTGGCTTTAGGGGGAAGAGATGGAGACTTGGTCTTGGAGCCCGATGACAGGTTCAAGGGCTCCAGGGAATCCGAGTCATGGCAGGCGGCCTCCAGGAAGAGGCTTCTGTGTTCAGAAGGGAGGGGCGAGCTGGGGGACAGGGACGGGGACCGAGACGAGGAGGGAGAGGTGGACGAACCGCTGGCAGCGTTTGGCAACATTAAAGAGGAGATCTTGGCCGAGACGGATGAGGCCAGGAAAGCAGATGCCACCGCGGCCTCGGACGTGGAGGGCAGGGACACCACTGGCTTGGTGACGTGCTTGTCGGTTTTATTGGTCACAAACCTGATCACAGTCCTGACTTCTTCGACTGGGGGGCTGTCCTCGGGTGGCTCCTCCAGCTTCTCCGTCTTGATGGCCTTGAAGGCATCCGGTGGGTTCTGCAGGGAATTAATAGTGAAGGACGAGTACAGGCCTGAGTGGATGTACTCGTTACGGCTGGTGATCTTGAGGGCGGAAAGACCAGGCTTGTGGCCCTCGCGGCCCTCGGGGGGCACCTGGCACTCGCCCTCCTGCAGCAGCAGGCTGTCCCGGCTGATGTCCACCACGTGAGGATCCATTTTCAGAATCTCCGGGAAGGAGACAAACTTGTACACGAACTTCTGCCCAATCACCTTCTTGATGATGTTCTGCAAATACAAAAATAGGTATTTCAAATGTAAGTGCACCATGGGATGGCAAACCAATACAACCTCTTTGGAAAGAAGTATGGAGAATCCTCAAAGAACTCAAATTAGACCTCCCATTGGATCCTGCAATCCCATTACTAGGAATCCACCCTGAAGGAAAAAAAAAAATTTCATCATGAGGACATTTGCACTGGATTTGTTTATTGCACTCAATTTACAATTGCCCAGATATGGAAATAGCCTAAATGCCCACCAACCCAGGAATGGATTAACAAGCTGTGATATATGTATACCATGGAAAACTATTCAGCATTAAAAAGATAGAGATTTTACATCTTTTGTATTAACCTGGATGGAGTTGAAACACTTTCATCACAAGAACGGAGAAGCAAGAATCCAATGTACTCAATTGTAATATGAAGCCATCTAATACCCACATCAGAGAAAAACTCAAATCAATTCAAGGAGGGGGGCAGGAGAACCAAGGGAGTGGGGAGAGGGGGTAGGATAGCTGTGCTCCCACTTAACGGACACAATGTTAGGGTGTAGGGGACACCTCTTGGGGGCAGGACATAATTATAAGAGGGACTCTACCAAACAAATGCAAACATTGTAACCTAATTCTTTGTACCTTCAATCAACCTGAAACAATAAAAATAATGAATTAAATAAATAAAATATAAGTGCACCAAAGAAACAGAGTAAGAGGCGTTTTCTAACAGTACATTTTGCCAACAGAGGCAACAAAACACTTCTTTGTTTTTTGTTTGTTTGTTTTTTTTGAGACAGAGTCTCAAGCTGTTGCCCTGGGTAGAGTGCTGCAGCGTCACAGGTCACAGCAATCTCCAATTTTTGGGCCCAAGTGATCCATTACCTCAGTTTTTCTATTTTTAGTAGAGATGAGGTCTCGCTTTTTGCTCAGGGTGGTCTTGAACTCATGAGCTCAAGCAATCCACCTGCCTCAGCCTCCCAAAGTGTTAGGATTACAGGCGTGAGCCACTGTGCCCAGCAAAATATTTCTGATGTACACATCTTGGCTAAGGAGTAGCGGAAGGAGGAATGAAGTCAGAGGCAGAAGAATTATACATGCATTCCAGTTCTGCCAATTACTAGGTGAACAATGTCTGGATGTTAATTACCATTTTTAGTTTCCTCATCTGCAAAGTGAGGATTAATGTGCATGATGATATAGTAAGAATTATTCAGCAATCCTAAGAGAAAGGTGTTATTAAGCCTATTTTAAAAATTAGTTAAATAGGCTTAGAGAGCTTAAATAACTCACACGGCCACCTGGGAGGAGGTGGTATGTCTTTAACCATAATACAGTATACATTGTAATGTATGGAGGCGCATTGCCTCACCTACCTCTGGGAATCAGAGGCAACCAATAAAACAATAGGAAAAGCATTCTGTAAGCTGGAAAGCATTATAGAAATGTAAGTTATCATCACCAAACACTGCAATGTTTTCTTAAATCATGGATCCCTTTTTTCCCTTTTTCTTTTTCTTGCCAAGAAAACCACTGGAGGAAAAACAAATTGTCTACTTGGTTATTTATGACATTCATATATAGTGTTTTAAGTTGCTAGTATCTACTTCTGGCTCTTCAGCTTATGGCTCCAGTCTTCAAACATTAGGCTATAAATGAAAAACAATAATCACTGTACAAGTTTTCACAGCCCTTTGGGAGAAAGGACTTTTTATTAAAGGCTGTGCTATTTCTGAGGGTTATTAATGGATACATTAATTCCCTGCAGAACCCAGCAGATTCCATATTTATCTATCAAATGCTCGCTGTGTACCTTGGGGTCAGGAGGCTCAAGGTAGACAAAGGTGCTCTCTCTCAAACATAAGGAACTAGCACCATCCTATAGGAAAAGGACTCCAAGCATTTTCCTATAAATTGTTCTGCCTAAAACTTGGGTATGAGCGAGAGTTAAATAAAAAAAAATCATTTGGGGGCTGTGCCTATGGCTTAAAGAACTGGGGCGCCAGCCCCATATGCCTGAGGTGGCAGGTTCAAACCCAGCCCTGGCCAAAAACTGCAAAACAAATACATAAATAAAATAAAATCATTTGGAAGAGAAAAGCTTTAGAAGCAGTTCCTGTGAACAAATCAGCTCCCTGCACCCCCACACTAGCCCTGGTAGAGGCAGAGAGTCTCCTCACAAGGGCAAAGACGGGGCGTGACATGCCCAGGAAACACCAAGATCTGCCACCTCTAAAGCCTAAGCTTTTTCACATTCCCACACAAGTCTGGGGGGAAAGAATCAAAAGAACCCCCTACGAGAGAGAAAATTTAATTCAAATCGATGTCCCTTTTGCAATCATAGTTTGGTTCTAAATATATTGTTTCTGCCTGCCGTCTTGTTCCATCATGACATTTTGATTTGCCTCCCTCCCTGTGGCTTTAAATGACAGAAGGACCTGAGATTTTCAAGGAGGAATTACTCACAGTAGGTACGGGCAGTCCCCAAGTTACAAACGTCCAAATGGCCTCTAATTCACCCTTAGGAGTGGAGGCTATTACATGTAATAGGTAAATGTATCTGTTTTCACTTTCATACAAACTCAACTTAAGAACCAACCTAAAAAATCTATCTCATTCATAACCTGGGAACTGCCTGTATCTAAGGGAGGGACACACAAGGTCCCCACTTAACACAGGAAATACCATAAATGTGAGTCCTGGAAAAACTAGTTTAGCACAGCACACAGATGAGATTCAAAGCTACATGATAGTTCCAGTGGCTGGCACCCTGGAGCTCAGGCCTGCAACTTAACCTGCATCTGGCTTTACCCTCTCACAACCTCCAGAGAAATCTGGGGAAACTTAAACCGTTTTCCACCTGGGCCTCGTGCAACACCAGGCCTGGGTAGAGAACATGCCCAGGAAAATTAGCTCCCAGCAGGAAAAGATTAAATAAGGTTGTCATTGGACCCATCTGACCGAGAGTCAGTTCCTATTAAAAAGAAAGTGTGCTTGCCTGGTGTGTTAATGTTTCCTCTGCTAAAGTTCTAAGATATTTTTGTTTTTTAGTGCATAATTTTCTCCCCGGTAGAAAACTTTTTTCTTTCCTCAGCCAGTTCAAACATTCATCAAAACTGAGTGACCTTTTAGAGCCTAAATCATTAAACAAAAGAAAGGAAAAGAGAAACTTTTCTTAAAGTTTCTTTTAGAGCCTAAGTTAAAATATAGAAGAAAGGGGAAAAGAAATGGTCTGCATAATTTCTTCTAACAAATTATTTGGGAAGAACCCAACCTTTAATTTTCTCATAGGTTCAAAACAATGTCTGAGCAGGGATTACTAATATTCATGAGCAAATCAAGAAGTAATTTGGGGATCTGATAAACATGTCTCTCCCTCTCAAAAATTAAACTGAAGGACAATCTCGAATAGCGAGCTGGGCCTTGATGTGTTAAATAAAAACATAAAGAACAACTCATATGTCTATCAACTGACAAATGAGTGAGCAAAATATGATAGATCCTTACAATGGAATATTATCCAGCTACAAAAAGGAATAAGGAGCTGACACAACATGAAGGGCTATGTTATGCTAAGTGAAGCTAGAGGCCACATAGTATATGATTCTATTTATCTGAAATGCCCAGAATAGTGAAATCAATACAAATAACCAGAAAGTAGATTATAGTTGCCCAGGGCTGGGAGAGATGGAAGGAATGGGACAGCATTAAGGCTATGGGGTTTCCTTCTGGAATGATAAAAATGTTCTAAAATTGACTATGGTGATAGACACACAACTCTAAATATACTCAAAGTGACTAAATGGTACACTTTACATGGGCAAATTGTGTGGTGTGTGGACTATATCTTAGTTAAGCTGCTTTTTTTAAAAAAAAAAAAGCACAGAAATTTCAGGGATTTTTTGGCTGAGTGTGGTGGCTCATGCCCATAATCGTAACATTTTGGGAGGCTGAGGCAGAAGGATCAATTGAGCTCAGGAGTTCCAGACCAGACTAAGCAAGAGCGGACCTCATCTCTACTAAGAACAGAGAAACTAGCCAGGTTTTGTGGCAGGCATCTGTAGCCCCAGCTACTCAGGAGGCTGAGGCAGGAGGATCGCTTAAGTCCAAGAGTATGAGGTTGCTATGAACGATGATGCCATAGCATTCTAGCCTGGGCAACAGAGTGACACTCTGTCTCAAAGAAAAGAAACCTTAAGTATTTTGTATGTTTAAATGGAACACAATGGGAACTTTCTAATGCTAGAGAGCACTGGGAAAACATGCTAACCCTACTCTCAATATAAAAAAGGAGAGCTGGGAAGGGCCCTTCAGTAGTGGCTGCTTGGGGTTATAGGGGCTCCAAGGACACCAAAAGGTTTTCAGGGAAAGGTTGGTTACATAGCTTGGGGATGGGGACAATTTAATAGCTGGCCTGAAGGAGGAAGTAGCAGCCTTTGAAAACAAACCAGGTCTTGCTTTTCTAGAGACCAGTGGAAAAAAGGAATTCGATCTGGCTACTGAAACACCAGCAGGCTGGGATGGAGCTGGGCAGGAAGCAGGCATAGTAGGTCGGGATAGTAGGTCACAGCAAGGCAGCCCCGTGTGCTGGAGAGCAAGCCATGGCCCAGGGACGTCTGCTCACATGAGAGGGGCTGGTAAGGAAAACTGCACCCCACACATGAGGGTGCCGGACTGGAGGGTCAGGCAGGAGGGTGTGTCCCCCACAGTGGAAATGACAGTCCCTTCTTATCTTCCAGGGCTGACCCTGGGAGCACATCAACCACATGTAGATTGGAAGATCTCTCTGTGGTTCCCAAAGAGAAGTTTCCTTCCAAGACAGTATGCTGAGAAGACACACAGTACCAAAGATGTAAGAGCCAGTGTGGGCTGAGCACATCTGCCAGCACAAGGACTTGGCAACCATTGACTCGTTTAATGTCCTCGGAGATTGGAATTATTATCTCCATTTTAGAGATAAACAAACTGAGGCTCAGGGAGTAGAAATTAAACACTGTTACAAACCCGTACTTGAGGGGGATGGCACCCAAGCATCTGACTCCTGAGCTCCTGGCCACTAGGGAGAGTCAGGCTAACTTAGGCAGAGCAGGATATAAGAACACTTGGATAGAGGCTCTTATTATGGTAAGTTTAACGAGGATATTTAGAAAAAGTCTGGTTTTCACCCTGCAGTCCCAGACTCTGGAGTGTTTGTTGCCTGTGGTTGCCTGGTAACCTGACCAATGCTGGTCTGTGCTGGGTTGGGCCAAGTGCCTCTTGCATGTAGTTTTAGAGACGGTTGCACATATCTGCTTCCTTTCACCTGTGCAGGACCAGCCTCTTTATAATTCCCCATTAAGTGTACATTCTACAGCCAGCATTCCCTGTGATGTTACATGGGACCAACTTCAGTAAGGGGAGAAGCAATGTCCCCTTAAAACAGACGCCAACGGCAGTGCCGATCCCACTGTCACCACGGCCAACTTGGGATTAAATATCCCGGTTTGAGAATGCAGGAGGCTATAGGACAAGCAGTCCATTTGGGGCAGGACCCCAGGCAAACTCGTGCAGAGGAACCCTCCCCAGCTCCCCAGCCACCTCTCACAACTGAGGTGTCCTATGAGAGCACCCCAGTCACTTCTCCCTAACAGGACTGAAAACGCCAGGAAAGCAGGTGGGATTTCCACTTCCATCAGTGCTGTCAACCCAACAAGGTTATAGGCACACCTATGAGAACAGTCATGGGAGTACATACGCATGCTTAAATATGCACACCTGTGCACACGCACGCACACACACATACGCGTGTGTGCACACTCAGTCTACTCTGCCTTCTCCTGCTGTATAAATAAAGAGAAGCTTTCAGAAATAATCCCAAATAGATTAAAAATGTTTCTACTGAATTCTGTGATTTAAAAATAAATTATGTGCAGTGCTAGGTAATGAAGAGATGCTTGTGGAATTGTATTTACCTTCTTTTTTTTTTTTTTTTTGTAGAGACAGAGTCTCACTTTATGGCCCTCTGTAGAGTGCCGTGTCCTCACACAGCTCACAGCAACCTCCAACTCCTGGGCTTAAGCAATTCTCTTGCCTCAGCCTCCCGAGCAGCTGGGACTACAGGCGCCCACCACAACGCCCAGCTATTTTTTTTTTTTTTTGGTTGCAGTTCGGCCGGGGCTGGGCCTGAACCCGCCACCCTTGGTATATGGGGCCGGCGCCCTACCGACTAAGCCACAGGCACCGCCCTGTATTTACCTTCTTAATGATGATATTAGGATAATAACCTTTGCTGAATGATTGACTTTAATAAGTAAGGAGAATTGACCAAGGTATAAAGCCTGAGGCTTAACCCCAGGAGAGAGACAATTCTCTAATTCCCAGGCTGATTGAAACTGTGTTGTGTGTGTGTGTGTGTGTGTGTGTGTGTGCACGCCCTATCCCTATACCTGGATGCTTCTTCATGCACATTTTTAAACTGAAACCTCCCAGACAGATATTGGGGGTCATATGCAAACCCCTACAACCTCACACCTCTAGTGAAGGCAGGGTAAAGCTCTGAGTTTGCCTGCCATTAACTCAACAAACATTTACCAAGTAGAATGTAAATGTTTTGGCACAGTAACTGAGATAATGCCAGGAAGGCTATGTTAACCATTGTGATGAAAATGTGTCAAATGGTCTATGAAGCGAATGTATGATGCCCCATGATCATATCAATGTATACAGTTATGATTTAATAAAAAAAAAAAAAAAGAAAAGAAACTCAGCAAACATGCTGCATGTGTTCACCTACTTGCTCTGGTCTGGCACCCCAGTTTGACCTAAGGTCGTGTGTCTGGAGTTCATATGCTCAGATACAATCTCCCATTTTCCTCCCCTGGAGCAGCCAGCCCTGTCGCAGGTTCCCCGTTGCTATGGTCTGGCTCCCTGGGTTGCAGGATTCCTACTCTCTGATTTTGCAACTTGCCCACCCGGATCTCAAAGTTGTCGTCAGCAGCTCACTGAGCGAGTAAGAAGGTTATGTGGGTTTCTCTTCCTGACAAACAGCCTGGGCCTTTCTAAGGGCCAGCACTGGGTAAGGGGGATGGAGCAGGGGGCACCCTCCCAATAAATACTCACTTGACCCGATCTCAAGGGCTGCTGCTGGCACTGAAAGGAGGGGTTCCAGTGTCATTGCCTGGGTTCAAATGCTGTCCTGACTTGTACTGACCACCTGCCTCAGTTTCCTCACTGTAAACTGGGGATGACCTATCCACCTCCTGAGACTGAATGAGATAATCATGTAAGGTTTATATCAGAACGCTCAATACATCCACACGGGATAGATACGCCCATGACACACACCAGCTACTCATATTGTCATGGTTACTTTTATCGTTTTAATCAAAAACTAAATAACTCATAAACATCACCCTCTGTCAGCCCCAATGACAATTTAATAGACAAAAGTAACCCTCATAGAGGGCTGGGCGCATTCTACCACTTGACCCAAAGTTCAGGGTAACATGATCAGTTGGTCTAGCAGGCAGAATTACATCTGGTTTACTACCTCAACCAAGTTGGGGAAACATGATGTTTTATTTAGTCAGGTTCAGAAAAAAACAGACACGAGGCTCACAGTGTATCATGCCTAACGCAGCCAGCACTTGACATCCATGGTGAAGAAAACTTCACACAATCCAATTAATTCCGAGGGTGGGGGTGGGCACAGGAATCGGCAGATGTGAACCATCACCCAGTCCAAGTGTCTGCTGAGACACCAACTGCTGCCTGCAGGACAGACACCCCACATCAGACCCTGCAAGGTGCCACAGACGCTAACCAGACGCCAGCTCATCTCAACTGCTCCCCCAGAGCAGGGAACAAGTGCTGCCCAGACCAGGAGGGAGCCGGGACCTGCTCGGGGCTTCCCAAGGGGGAGCTGCCAGCCCCGAGCACCTGTCACTGAGATCCCTAAAGCAGGAAACCATGAGTTCGGGTACTGAGCAGACACATGAGGCGACGGATTTATGCGGACATGTTCCTGCCATCATGGTAGATGCTCTGTGTGAAAGAGCCAGTGGGAAGGAAGACAAACTAGAGAGGCCCTTAATGGGGGCCTGCCATGTGCTGAACACAAGCAACCACCTTGCAATACGGGCACTGTGATCCCATTTTAGAGATGAGGAAATCAAGGCCCTTGGTTGGAGAGTGAGGCTATGTCCAGTTTTCCACCATACAGGGGTGGGTTAAATATTAAGCGAGCCATACGATAAAATACCATGCAGCTATTTCAAAGGAAAATCCATTATTAACATTTTCACGTATCTTTAAATGTACATTAGGTGAAGAAAAAAGCAGTGTGCATGGGAAAATCCCATTCTTTTAAGGAAATAATTTTCTCTGTGTGTATATATATGTATTTAAATAAAAGGAGGAAGATAGAAAAATTAATCTGAAAGATGGATAATAAAATTAACAGCGATTTTTAGTATTTCTTTGTGCTTATCTGCAGTTTTGCATTTTAAAAACTATGTTAGTTAACGTGTGTCATGTGTCAAATTAGGACTTTTTTTGAGACAAGAGTTTTACTTGGTCATCCTTGGTAGAGTTTCACTTGGTCATCCTAGCTCACAGCAACCTCAAACTCTTGGGTTCAAGTGATTCTCTTGCCTCAGCCTCTCAGGTAGCCGGGACTACAGGCTCTCACACAGCACCCGGCTATTTTTTAGAGACAGGGTCTGCTCTTGCTCAGGTTGGTCTCAAACTCGTGAGTTCAGGGAATCCACCCACCTGAGCCTCCCAAGTGCTGTGATTACAGGCAAGAGGCACCGCACCCAGCTGGACTTTTTTTTTACATAGGAAGAAACAGCCCAAGATCACACAGCTTGTAACTAACTGGTGAGCTGAAGTTTGAACCCAACTGTGTCTGGTGCCAAGACCTAAGCCACTTCTGTTCTTCCACCACGCCTCTCCCAGAAAGCAGCTGCATTTGGCCCAGACACTGCTGCTAAAGTTATCTGCCAGGAAAGGGGTCTCTGCATTCCACAGTAATAGTGGGGTTAACTGCAGAGTGCCTGGCAAAACCAGCTCTGTGCTAAGGAAGCACAGTCCTTGCTTACGGATGGTTATTTCTAGCTCCCCATGAGGAAGAGACCAGTCTTCCATGAGGGCTGTTCTTCAACTAGAAATAGAACTTGCTTCTGCCCATCTGCAGCATAGAGAAGTCTGTCTGCTTTGATGGGCCAACCTGGCATGAGCAACAGGGACCCAGAGTCCCACTGCAGCAGAGTGGACATCGGAAGTGGACAGGAAAACAACAGCAGGTGATGTCCACCACAGGCAACATGCTCATGGCCCACCTCCCACATGCACCTGTAGGCCGAGGCACAGTGACCCCTCACACAAGGGCACAGGCCAGGAGCCTTGATGGACCAGATGTTACATGGAACCAATGTTGGGACGGACAGACCCGAGTTCCAATCCCAGCCTCTCTACTTCCTAATGACCTTGGGAAAATCATTGAACTTCTGTGGGTCTCAATTGGCTCACCCCTAAAATGAGAATAAAAATACTTCATAGGGTAGTTTCTTCTAAAGGATCGATGTATGTCAGTGCCTCACTCAGAGGCATCCTTCAGACATGACCTCTCACCCAGCAGAATTGTGCTTTCCAACACTGACCCCATTGTGTGCCATGATCATTCATCACCCACACTTTTCACTGTACTCTGCCTTCAAGTCATCAAAATTCCTCAGATGGGCACCCCACTTTCCAGGTCACAGAGGGCATACACAGGACCTCTTGTAAGCCTCATAACACTGTGATATCCTTTTCAGAGACACAAGGCCCGAGGCCGTGCACTGAGTTCACACCACCCGCAAGTGGCAGAGGCGTTTCTCTAGGCCATGGCTTCCCGGCCAACACATTTTCTTCAAACTCCTCATTTTGGGTTCCCGTCCAGACCACAGTCTGACTCACTCTTTCCTGATACAAAACCTGAACTGTCCTTTCTCCCAAGTTAGAACAAGTAATCACTGTAGGAGTCATGCTCAGCGTTCCTTCCCTTTAATAAACAAATATTCTGTCAACAAGCATCGTCTTTTGTTATTTAGAAACGATGTCTCAGTAGATTGCCTAGGCCAGTATTGAACTTCTGGGGTCAAGTGGTCCTTCCACCTCAGCCTTCTGAGTAGCTGGGATTACAGACATGTGCCAGCCTCTCAACAAACAGAACACACCCTTCCCTATGGGAGCCCACGTTCAAGGCTCTGAGGAACAGAAAAGAGGTGAATCCAGCTTCTGTCCTTGAAGCATCTGACAGCAGCTTGGAAGGGCAGCAGCATGCCCTGCCTCTGCTCAGCCTCCACATCTGAACCTGAGGGGACACTGAGCAGTCAGCTGGCCATACAAGGCTCTTCTAAGAACTTTGGGGGACAATCTCACCTCACACTTGTCCCCTAAAGGAGCATCTTACAAAAGGGCTCCTTCAACTTATCAATCTCAGTTGCTTCTACCCAGGGCAGCCTTCCTCCCTGCAGTGAGTTTAATGATGCCCCCCAAATCCATGTCCACTAAGGACCTTAGAATGTGACTTAATGGCCAAGAGCAGCGGCTCACGCCTGTAATCCCAGTACTCTGGGAGGCCAAGGCAGTGGATAATCCAAGATCAGCCTGAGTAAGAGCAAGACCCCATCTCTATTAAAAATAGAAAAACTAGCCAGACATTGTGGTAGGGACATGTAGTCCCAGCCACTTGGGTGGCTGAAGCAAGAGGATCACTTGAGCTCAAGAGTTTGAGGTTGCTGTGAGCTGTGACACCACGGCATTCTACCCAGAGTGACAGAGTAAGACTCTGCCACCAAGAAAAAAAAAAAAGGGAATGTGACTTTATTTGGAAATAGAGTCCTTGCAGATGTAGTCAGTTAAGGATGTCAAGATGGAATCAGCCCGAATCCAGGTGGGCCCTAAAGCCAATGACTTGTGTCCTTAGGAGGACACAGAGACGAAAACCACGGAAGGAGGAGGTGGAAATCAGAGCACACAGCAACAAGCCAAGAAACATCAAGGATTTCGGGAAACCACCAGAAGCTGGAAGAGGCCAGGGAGGATCCTCCCCCCAGCCCTTCAAGGGAGCAGGGTCCTGCTGACACCTCAGTTTCAGACTTCTGGCCTTCAAAACTTTGAGAGACTTTGTGAGACACCAACTTCATGGTCATTAGTTACAGCAGCCCCAGGGAACTGCTGCAACCCTTCTTAAAGCTGCCCTTTCAGTGGGGCAAAGCCTGCCTAGAGTGCTCCTGCCTGCCTACTTCAGCCCTGTCACAGGCACTCGGCTGGGTGGCACCCCAGACATCATCCCCTGTCTAAAACTTAAGTTTGGAGTGTGCACATATACACACCCCCAACTCACACCCATTTCAAACTTCTACGAATAACGTGCTGCTGACAAAGTGCTCTGTTTCTGAATTGGCCGACTCCGTTGACTCCTGGGAGAGTTTTCTTGAGGTTTGGGTTGAGATATTTATTTTCTGGCACAAGTAACCTGCAGTGGGAATTATCTCACCAAACTCGGCAGCCTGAAATCGGGGCTGGTGGTGGGGGCAGCCAGTCCCCATCCTTGCTGCCTGAGTTACTGTGGTACCCTGAGGGTGCTAATGACAAGAGCCATCTTGCTGGCCTGGCAGGACACCCTGGCCCAGGAGGCTCAGGCTGGACAACGTTAATAACATTTTTCCAGCCCCTTCTTCGCTTGTTGTTTCTACTACTTACTCCCTGGACCTGGCTCTGTAAACACTGAAGATAGTTTTATTCAAGGGCCTCTAAAGTGTTAATAAAATAGAAAACTGCTCACCCTCTTTTTGCTCTGCTGGCTGGGGGAGTTGCTAACAATGACCTTCCCATTTTTGAGTGACTACCTTCAGTGCCAGCAGATGGCACCGGGGTGGGGTGCTGCCATCAGGAACCATGGGTGATCTGCGTTCTCATCCTGGCTTTGTCACCAGCTGACTTGGAAAATCACCTCCCCTGAAGGGTTCTCACTTGCTAAAGGAGGGGTAGGTAGAGAAAGATGCTTTCCCGGGTCCTCTGAGTGCTGACATTCCAGGATGACAGCCTTCCTGCTAAGCTTGGAGAAGGCTGCCTGCTGGTCTCACACTCATCCAAACTCCATTCCCTTGGCACTTCCACAACCCCGGCCCCACAGATGCCAGGAACAGTATGGAAAATCAGCTCCTGGTCTGGATGAGAAGGAGACAGCGGGAGAAACAAAGTGCCTCCGGGATGGGACACAGTGCAGGGACAGCAATCACCAAGTGTCACATCAGCTGGAGGAGGTGAAATCAAAGATGAGTTTGAAGACTGCCTGGGAGCCGGAAGGACAGAGGAGATGCTGGGTGAGGAAGCGGGGGAGGTAGTGGGGCCAGGGCCAGATGGCGAGGGGAATTTGGAGTCCTTCCTAGAAGCTGCGGGGAGCTGGGCAGGTGCACACACAGGAGTGCCATGCTCCAATCTGGCTTACTTTAGGAGGTAATGTCTGGTGGCCTAGGGTGTTCTGGGGCCAGCAGACCAGCACTTCACCTTCTCTGCTGGCTCAGATAATCCTGCCAGCAGTTTAACACTTTTGTTCAAATCGAAAACATACTGAGGCCTATCTCTTCTCTCCAGGGTCCCTTGGGGCAATGATCAGTGCTACTGAGAATTTAGGATTCAAGTCTGGACCACAGGTCTGCAGCCTATTGCTGCTCTAGCTTCAGAACCCTGAGAGCAATCTTGGGCAAGACTTTTCGCTGGACGTTCTGCCATCAACCAGCTGTTTCATCTCAGATCCGATTTAAACTTCTCTGAGACTGAATATCCCTACCTCAAAAATGGGCCTGCTACTGGCCATGAAGGCAGGCATGTGAGTTAGAAAACGAGTTAATAAGTATAAAAAGATCCACTGCGGTGCCTGGAGGAAAACAAAATGCTCCGTACACGTGAGTTTCCTCTCCTTGTGTTACAAATTTGGAGTAGGAACCGAGATAAACTGTGGTTGGAGGACAGGCGGGAGGAGGGGAAGAGGCCGGCCAGAGGAACAGCTGGGGTGTGGGTGGATGGTGGGTGGTATGGTGTGCACATTGGGGTTTTTGTCAGTTTGTCTACACAACCACAAAATTTTCCTGCAGCTAAAATCCCAGAAGCAGGGACGTTCATGCTGGCAAACTCGGAGCTGGTGTGGGCTTGGGCAACAGCCTGACGTAAGTGGATCTGGCAAGGCCACGGGAGCCTTGGCAGCCGAGCCCTGTGCACAGAAGCATCCTCATCAACACAGTGTCGATGGCGCTCCCAGGCCGCTGGCTCATCCTTGTTTCTTAGCAACTGCCCTATTTGGGGGAACACTGTGAGCCACAGGGAAGCTGGCCTAGAAACACATGCAAGGCAGGCAGCACCCCCCACAGTCAACAGGCAGTGCCCACCCCCCACCTCCAAGCAGTCGGACCCCCTTACGCCAGGTGCTATCTCCCAGGGCAATGTGGCCAGATTGGAAGACCTCCAGGAGGCCACTCTGCCACTCCACAGGTCTCCAGGCAGTTCCCAGGACCAAAAACTCACAGAGAGGCCCTGGCTGTCCCCGTGGTCCCCAGGCAATAGTCCAGTCGCCATCTGTTACACTTCAAGCCCTCTGAGAAGCTGACATGGTACAAAGGAAAAAAAAGACACCCGAAAAACACACCAGGCTCTCAACACTTAGACCCAGGGCTGGGCACAGAGGGCCCCTTTGATGCATAAAACGTCCAGAACAGAGTCCAGGATAGATGGGTCTTCTGTAAAATTCCACAGCCAACAAACGTGTTCTAGAAACTTTCTGGGTACAAATGGCTGCCGGGTGTTTGTTCTTTCTCTACTCTGACAATATATCATTTTACCTTCACGAAATTTATTTTGGAGAATTAAAGAATTCCACCAGGGCTAGGCTTCTTGGCACAGGCAGTTGATCTCAGATAGCCATTATTAACACTAACATTTTCTTGTCATGATTGCACAGCCAATTTAAAATGAATTATCCAATTAAGTTAAGAAGGCGATGCGCTCTGCTTCCAGGAATAGGCTGCCAATGACTCTGTCTTGACTGTTCTCCCCTAAACCCTTTCCAATTAAGTAAAGATTGTTCAGTACGTTGTGAGGCTGAGCTGGGACGTTGCTGTGGAGACGGGAGGATTTTTCATCCTATCACCATTTTCATCTCTTGGTGAGAAGAGAACAGGCAGAGCCCTCAGCCACCCCCCTGGGATGAATGTTCTCCACCAACAAGGACAAAAGGCCTGTTAGACGGGAAAGGATGAGGGATTGCGTGAGGTTCCAGGTCTCTTTCTGCAGCAACCCAGAGGATCCACGCGTCTTCTGCTTCTCCGCAGCAGGAGACAGTCGCCCACCTTATGTGAATGCCAGACTCCACCACTTCCCTCTCCACCCCCGGCTGTTTTTAAAGGGCCTCGTAGGACCTTGCTGTTGCAGGTGTGACAGGGCCAACTCGGCCAGCAGAAAGAAATGATTTGTAGTAACTGGCCAAAAAGATCAGGGCTGGGGTGTCAGAGTGTAAAATCATCAATATTATGAAGATTAAGAGGAGGCAGAGACTGTGATTTCCAAATACAAATCTGATCCTGGCACTCTCTTCCTTCACCCCTTTACTGGCTCTCACCATGAAGTTCCCACTGGTTAGCAGGAATATATATTCTGCATCTTTAGCACGATATATATACCATACTCTACTCCTCACTCACTTTTCCAACCTCATCTCCCCTTCATTCCCTCAATAAAAACCGTGCACTTGAAACAAACTCACACATCCCTGCCCTTGCTCATGCTGTTCCCTTCTTAGCCTGTGTCCCTTCCAGGCTGGGAAACTGATTCTCATTCCTCAAGCCCCGGAGGTCCACCTTCTGCCTCAGCTTCCCTCCCAGCTCTCCTGGAAGATCCCAGCAACACAGCCATGCCCACACTTTATACTGTGTACTCTACTCAAACTGGTTTGGATGTCTGTCTTCCCAATCAGCTGCTAAGCCACTCAAGGGGAGGGAGGTATATTTTCAAAAGAATGGATGCTTGACTATGGTAAAGTCAGAGGTAAAAGAAGGGCCCGTGTCGATCAGAGGCATCCATGTAACTAAGAAGTGAATAAACACAGTGAACACAACAGCTCCTCCTGCCCTTCAAACCCAGCTTGTGAAGTACACAGGCACTTGTCGGGCCAGTTACAGGCATGCTCTGGGCATCTGGCCCTACCTACTCTACCCTAGGATGAAATATTTAAAAACTAAACCTGCCCACTGCTGTTAAGAGGTAAAAAAGAGTTGTTAGCTCATTAATAAATAAAACCTCTGAAAGAGATCCTTCTTACTACATCAGGTTATAAAAGTACCCTCTGGAATACTGATTAAACCTAAAGGGGTAAAATACCCCAAAATTCACCATCAGAATCATAGTCACGAACTCGGACTTACAGTGAGATTGAGGAAGGCAAGCTGTTTGGTAGGGGATGGCCCTGAAATGCTCAGGTTCCCATTTAGGGCTCAAGACACAGCCACCCTCCCACAACCTGCCCATTTCTCAAGCTGAACAGGGTGCTCCTGTCCATACCTGGGGAGTAACCCTGCTTGTTCCACGGATGGGGCATTCCTCTGTTCTTGGAATTCTGAGTTTGCCCAGCAGCCTCTTCCGAAGCTGTAAGTGGGGAGGTGGGCCTCTGGCAAAGCTCAGCTGCAAACACTGACCCTCCAGGTATCCCCAAAACATGCACACGGGCAATCCCCAGACACACAGGTGCAGGAAGGAGCCTCCAAGGCCAACGCCAGATCTCAGCCATAGCTAATCCAGGATTGAAGCCACCAACGCTGGCTTTTCATCCCATGTAAGTCATCTGTTAAACCCAGCTCAGGGAGCTGCTGATTTCCCAAGAACTGAGTCACTCCCAAGCAGGACTTGTCATCTTTACCCGTCTCCACTCTAGGGACCTGGCAATACTATGACATGCCTGTCTTTGAATCCAGTCTCACACCCGTCACTGAGTCTAGCTGTGTAGATGCTGTTGAATCTGGTCTCACACCTGCTATTGAATCTAGATGCTGCCTATGTCATGGAGAGCAGTTTTCTTTTAGGATTTGCTGAATCAAGCCACTATCTCCAAGGCTGTCTATTTCTGTGTAATTTTAAAAACCTAAACAAAAGCCAAGTAGTGCCTGAAATATAGTCACATGTCACCTAATGACTGGGATACGTTCTGAGAAATGTGGTATTAGGCACTTTTGTCACTCTGGAAACATGGCATAGTATATCCACTCAAACCTAGAGGGGATAGCCTACTCCCCACCTACGCTATATGGAATAGCCTATCTCTCCTAGGCTACAAAGTTGTATAGCAAGTTATTGTATTGAAAAGTGCAAACAACTATAACTATATTACAGAGGTAAATATTTGTGTAGCTAAACATATCTAAACACCGAAAAAAAGTAAGATATGGGACCACTGTCATATATGTGGTCTGTAACTGATCAGAACTTTACATGGTGCATGACTGTATATATATATATATATGTGTGTGTGTGTGTGTGTGTGTGTGTGTGTGTGTGTGTGTGTCCCCCTCCAAAAACATGTTGAAGTCCTAAGCCCTGGTACTGGTGGCCATGACCTAACTTGGAAATAGGGTCTTTGCAGATAAAACTAAGTTAAGATGAGGTCCTACAACAATGAGGTGGGGCCCTAATCCAATGATTGGTGCCCTTATAAGAGCAAAAATTGGGCATAGAGATACACAGGGAGAAAGTCACGTGATGACCCAGGCAGAGATCAGAGTGATGTGGTTGCAAGCCAAATAATGCCAAAGATCGCTAGCAGCCATTGGGAACAAAGAAGTGCCACAGAAGGGTTCTACACAGAGCTTTAGGGGGTCGAAAGCCCCGTAACACCTTGATTTGAGACTTCTGCCTCAGAACTGGGGGAGAATAAATTTCTGTTGTGTTAAGCCACCCAGTCTGTGGCAATCTGTTACAGCAGCACTAGCGAACTAGTACAGTACATGCCAAAAGGCATGCCATTTTCATTATGTAAGTGACGTGTATTTAAGTAGTATACTCGTTATTCTAGCCACTTGGCCTTTCACTTAGTACTAGCTGAGCAGCTGACATGTGCAGGAACCTGTGTGAGGTACAAGCGCAAAAAAACAAAGATGTTCAGCCAGAAGACCACGATACAGGCAGTAGAGTGAGGAAGGAGACAGCTATACAAACAGACACCTGTAGAGGAAGGCAGCGCGGTTGATACATACACATGATGAAAATGACAAGCTCTCCTGACTGTGCACTTGCCAGGGGCCTAACCATGTGCTGAGGACCTTGCACACATCATCTCTCCTAATCCTCACACCAAGTGAGGAGGCCTGCTATTATTATCCTCACTCTCTGGATGGGTGAACCCAGACTCTGAAACCAAGGGATGCTGGACTCTAACCTCGATAGCAGGGACTCTAAAGCTCACACGGGCCACTCAAGGAGCATAGAAGACAGAGACATGCTCCAACTGGGGGTCCACAGAGAAGTCAGTGAGCTTTGATCCAGAAGAGCAAGGAAGAATGATAAAAATATGAATTCATCTACAATAGATTCTCTAAAACGAGCTGGGCACTGTGGTGGGTGCCTGGAGTCCCAGCTACTTGGGAGGCTGAGGCAAGAGAATGGCTTGAGCCCAAGAGTGTGAGGTTGCTGTGAGCTATGACACCACAGCACTCTACCAAGGGCGACAAAATGAGACTTTGTCTCAAAAGAAAAAAAACATCAAAGCATCTTAGTAGCTGAGTTTTCAGAACAGCCTAAATATATAAACATAGGTGGGGGGGGCGGCGCCTGTGGCTCAAAGGAGTAGGGCGCCGGCCCCATATGCCAGAGGTGGTGGGTTCAAACCCAGCCCCGGCCATAAACTGCAAAAAAAAAATAGGCGGGTGGGGTACAGAAACTGTTGTCTTCCACCTTTAGTCATTAAAAAGTAGAACTGAGAGCTTCCAATAGCACCAAAGTGAAAAGAACCTTAGGCCGGGCACCTTGGCACTGCCATCTTAGCCACTCTGGAAGGCCAAGGTGGGTAGATCAACTGAGCTCAGGAGTTCGAGACCAGCCTGAGCAAGAGCGAGACCCTCGTATCTAAAACTAGAAAAATAAACAGTGCGTTGTGGCGGGCATCTGCAGTCTCAGCTACTCGGGAGGCTGAGGCAAGAGGATCACTTGACCCCAAGAGTTTGAGGTTGCTCTGATGACGCCACAGCACTCTACTCAGGGGGACAGAGGGAGACTCTGTCTCAAAAAAAAGAGCCTTTATACCCATATCTGGTGTCCCCCACCTCCATGTGCCTGGACAGCAGGGAAATAGCAAAGGTTTTAATTTTTTTCTCAGCACTCATCTGAATTTTTCAAATTAGTGACCGAGAAATTATTAACCATATGTGACTCCGACTAGTATCTCACGGCACCTGTCATGCTGGGGACCCTGTTCTCAGCACGATACATGTGTCAATGCAGGTAATCCCACTACAATCCGATGGGTACGCTCTACTATTATATCCATTTTACAGAAAAGGAAAGCAAGATCCAGATCAATTAGGCAAACTACCCACCGTCACAGAGACAATCTGCCCTGGAGCTCAGGCCTGAATCCCCTCGCTATTAATATCAGAAAAGGGGAGGGAAAAAAAGGCACTTTCTGGAGGAACAACGATTAAAGCACCTCAGCCCCAACCTGACCCCGTGAGCAAATGTGTTATTTTCCTTCAGTGCCTTCTGCAATATTTGTACACATTTTCTACTTTTTTTCCCCTCTGCCCATTTTCAATATTCCGGAATGAGCTAAAAATATATAACATATAAAAATAATGATATTCTTATGCTCGTCTACTTGAGCAGGAAAACTTCCCTATTAGGACAAACCAAGAGATGTGCAGTTTTAGCCAAGAGTGAAGAGCTGATGGCTAGCAAAGGACAGAAAAGAAGGCGGCAGCTGCCAAGTTCAGGAATTGCCTAATTTGTGCCACTAGTGAGGAAGAGGAGGAGGATCCCAACACTGAAAGGCAGACGGGGGCAGACTGTGGGCTGGGAGACTGGGGGACACTCACAAAGGTCACACCAAGAGTGCTGAGTGGCTTCCCATCCCCAGAGATCCTGCTCAAATCTCTCTCAGGTTGGAAGCCCAGCCATTTCAAGACTGCCATCTTTGTAGGTCAAAAATGCTGAGATAGGCCAGTCGCAGTGGTTCACGCTTATAATCCTAGCACTCTAGGAGGCCGAGGTAGATGGATCGCTTGAGCTCAGGAATTCCAGACCAGCCTGAGCCAAAGTGAGACTTTATCTCTACTAAAAATAGAAAAACTAACCAGGTGTGATGGGCACCTGCAGTCCCAGCTACTTAGGAGGCTGAGACAAGAGGATCTCTTGAGCCCAGGAGTTTGAGGTTACTGTGAGCTATGATGCCACAGCACTCTACCCAGGAAATAGAATGAGAGTCTTAAAAAAAAAAGCTGAGCTATTGGCAGTTTCATACAGTTCCGTTTGTACATACAGTCACAGAGCTACCCTGGCAAAGTTCAATGGAAGTGCTCATCGCCAAATGTGAAACAGTGTAATTTCTGTCACCTGCTTTTGACATTTCTCCTCCTCCTCGCCTTTTCTTCCACTCACCACACCCTCCCCCTTCTTCATTTCCCTTTGCCTCTTCCTCCTCTTCTTTTAAACTGTATTAGGAGCCTAACTTTCAGTCTTTTTTGTTGTTGACACAGAGTCTCACTCCATCACGCTGGGGTCATTATAGCTCCTACCAAACCTCAAACTTGGGCTCAAAGCAATCTTTTTCTTTGCAGTTTTTTTTTTTGGCCCGGGCTGAGTTTGAACCCGCCACCTCTGGCATATGGGGCCAGCGCCCTACTCCTTTGAGCCACAGGCGCTGCCCGCAATCTTTTTTTTTTTTTTTTACAGTTTTTGGCCAGGGCCAGGTTTGAACCCATCAACTCCAGTATATGGGGCCCCGGCGCCCTACTCATTGAGCCACAGGCACCGCCTCAAAGGGATCCTTCTGCCTCAGCCTCCTGAGTAGCTGGAACTACAGGCACCCACCATGACACCCAGCTAGTTTTTTTATTTTTAGTAGAAACATGGTTCTCACTCTTGCTCAGGTTGGTCTCAAACTTCTGAACTCAAGCAATCCACTCGCCTCAGCCTCCCAGAGTGCTAACATTATAGGCAAAAGCCACCACAGCTGGCCCTAACTTTTTCAGTAACTCACCACTTGAGAGCATTTCACAAGGAAGATTCAAACAGCTACACGTGTGTGCATGCATACATGTATGTATATGGAAGGAAAGGCGAAGAGGCTGCCCTCTCTGTTAGCTCCACCTCACTGCTCCAGGCTACTTGAAGGTCATGTGGCCAACCTCCATGGTCCTCCCAGCAGGAGAGGAAGGGGAGGGCACTGGCAGGCAGGCCACACTAGCCACTCAGACCCTAGACCTTGGGCTCTGCGTGATGCAAAGTGTTTGCTGGGATCTTTCAGTACTGAAGCTTGGTAATAAACAAAACTTCTGGCCAGGAGCAGTGGCTCATGCCTATAATACCAGAATTTTAGGAGGCCAAGGAGGGAGGATCGCTTGAGGCCAGGAGTTCAAGACCAACCCAGGCAACATGGCAAACCCTGTCCATTAAAAAACAAATTAAAAAATTAGCCAGACGAGCGGCGCCTGTGGCTCAGTTGGTAAGGTGCCGGCCCCATATACCGAGGGTGGCGGGTTCAAACCCGGCCCCGGCTGAACTGCAACCAAAAAATAGCCGGGCGTTGTGGCGGGTGCCTGTAGTCCCAGCTACTCAGGAGGCTGAGGCAGGAGAACTGGGAGGTTGCTGTGAGCTGTGTGATGCCATGGCACTCTACTGAGGGCCATAAAGTGAGACTCTGTCTCTACAAAAAAAAAAAAAAAAAATTATCCAGACATGGTGGCACATGCCTGTAGTCCCAGCTACTCAGGAGACTGAGGTAGGAAAATCACTTGAGCCCAAAAGTTCAAGGTACTAGTGAACTATGGCCACTGCACTTTGGGCTTGGCAACAGAGCAAGATCCTGTCCCTAATAAAATAAAATAAATTTGAAAAAAGAAAAGGAATCAACAAAACTTCTTAGGTTGTAATATCTTTTGCAGCCTGATCACCTGTCTGAAACTCAAGACGCTCAAAGGCAAAGGAAATGAATAGCCTAGAAGGCAGGGCTTGTGTGTGCCTTTTGGCTGGGATCCTGGACAGACCAGCTGGGTTCAAATCCAGACTCTGTAGCTTCCCGGCTGTGAGAGCTTAAACAGGTTTGGCAGCCTCACCCTCTGGTGCTCTCACTTGTATAAGGGAGGATGACCACAGCAGCACCTGTCTCGTGGAGTTGTTGCAAAGTTTAAAGGTATTCAGCACGGGGCCTTAAAGTCTAACAGAAAAGACCAAAACATACTTGTTGACTGAAAGCTATAAAACTGCCTTCTCTAGAGAGTTTTAAAAAACTGCGCAAGGGGGGGTGGCACCTGTGGCTCAGTGGGTAGGGCGCCAGCCCCATATACCAAGGGTGGCAGGTTCAAACCCAGCTCCGGCCAAACTGCAACAAAAAAGAATTGCCTAAGCCCAGGAATCGGAGGTTGCTGTGAGCAGTGTGATGCCACAGCGCTCTACTGAGGGAAATAAAGTGAGACTCTGTCTGTACAAAAAAAAAATCTGCCCAAGGGCCATCAGGCGTAGTCTAAACAGCAGTGGCATTCCCAACCTAGGAGATCGCTTTGTACTAAGGAGACATACCCCTCAGCCCTGCTACTCAGGCCAGTGAAGAAATGAATGCAAGTTCCAGACGCAGAGGCAGGACTTCATTTCTTTGACACCTTGATTTAAAACAATAAAAATGCTTTTTTAGTCTCAAAGAGGAGCTTTTAGGCACGCTGCCAGGATGCAATAGGGACTGTTTTCCTTGAGGGGGTCCCAATTGGCCTTGTAGAGCTTAGAACCTGGGAAACATGCAAAACAATAAGCCATCTGTGAGGCTTTCAGACACGGCAATTTGCAAGAAGTGCTTTTATATTTTAGTAGAGCTCTGCAGAAAGTCGGGATTAATTAATTGCTGCATTAAATGAGAGCACCTTTAGCATTTTGATGATATAATCATGTGCAATTACGATCATATAAAGGCATACTTTATAATTAATGATGTCTATTTCCTGAAATGTGTAATCCTTGTGTCTTGAATTCCAAAGAGGCTGGCAGAGAGAAGGCCTTAAATATAGATGAGGAATTAATATTTAAATCAGTTCTTAATTCACCTTTTAATATGAACAATAAAACCAGAACAAAAGCTTACCATCATCATGACTCCGCTAAGTCTTTATGTCTATGAGACAAAATATTCGGCAACAGATTCCAGCAGAAATGGGCAACAATTACAGGCCTGAAATGGTTATCCTAGATAGCAATAATTTTGCTCTAGCAAGCATATTAACTGCTTTTCCAGAAATGCATTACAACTCACTCCAACTGTCCTTGCTTTGGCAACCGAGCTATATGCTCACTTAACAAAGCCCTCTCTCTCATGTCAGTGACTTAAAATGAAAATGTTTTCTTCTTCCAATTAGGGAAGTTTCTCATAAAAGTGCCAACACCCTGTACCAAGCAGTGCTCTAAGTACTTGACACCTAACGGCTCAGTCTTCACAATAAACCTGAGATGGGTAGTGTTATAATTCCTATGTAATAAAGCAGGACACTGAGGCACCACGTTGTTAAAAAAATAATTTGTCTAAGCAAACAACAAACCAGGCTGGCCAAACAGACCTTCTACATTTTAACATTCATTTTGTCACTCAGGCATCTCAACATTAGGGAAACCCCAGAATTTCCCCATATCTCATTTTTATCGTTAGCGAGTTCTTCGGCTAACTACAGATGAAAACGCAGAGGAAAGCAAAATTAGTCCCACGGTACCTTCCAGAGGGGAGGGAAATGCCCTATTCAATAGTCTTCCTCAAGAAAAAAAAAAAGGCACAGACTGCCTCCATCTCAATTCCTAATTCAATCCATCACACACTGTTAATCTTCTTTCACCAATGAAACGTGAAGGGGGATTCCACGTGGGAATCCTCGGATTCCACTCCGCACCCCAGCGGTCTCCTGCAAGGTCACCCACGGCCTACCTTGTCATAATAGTATCTCAGGGCTCTGCTCAGCTTATCGTAGTTCATATTGGTCTTGTTCTTTCGGAGTCCCCACAGCTTGGCCACTTCTTCTGCTTTGAGGAGTTTGAATTCACCATCGTTCGAGGTCCAGCAGATCAAATGCTCATGTTTCTGGTCCAGCAGCAACTGCAACAGGAACTGCCACAGCGTGATTGCACTCTCCATACCTGGGGAGGAGGGGCCGGGTCAGAGCTGCAGTCAGGGCGCCATGCACGGGGCGGGGAGCGGGTTCCGAGTGGGCTATTCGGCCTACCCCCTCTCCTCCCCCACCCGCCCCGGCGAACCGCAGAATAAAAAGTAGCTTTGATTTCCACCGCACCAGGCCATCCTGAGCTGGCAGCTTTCTGGCTGCGTGTTTGTAAGCAGCCACCACTCAGCCAGGAAGCCCCGTGATCGCCCCCTATTCACCACACGTATCCCGCAAGTGACCGCAAGGCATCAGAATACTGTAAAATTGAGGTCTGGGGCGGCGGCTCAGGCCTGTAATCCCAGCACTCTGGGAGGCCGAGGCGAGCGGATCACTTGAGCTCGCAGGTTCGAGACCAGCCTAAGCAAAAGCGAGACCCTCCAGGCCCCCATCTCTAAAAAATAGCCGGGCGTCCTGGCGGGCGCCTGTAGTCTCAGCTACCTCGAAAGCTGAGGCAAGAGAATCACTTGAGCCCAAGAGTCTGAGGTCGCTGTGAGCTGTGATGCTACAGCACTCTACTACTCAGGGCGACAGAGTGAGACTCTGCTCAAAAAAGAAAAAAGTAAATAAGTAAACAAATAAATAAGTAAATAAATAAACAGTGACTAGCGAAAAGTCCACTCGCAGAACGAGTCCTCATTCAATCGCTTCCCCGCTTCACGCGATCATCTGTCCCCACCCATCCGGTGGCCTCGTCCGCGTCCAGCCTCCAGCTGCAGATGCCGCCCGCACCCAGCGCTTTTATCTGGGCTCCGGCGTCACCAGGGGGCGCACTGCGGGCGTCTCCGGCGTCGGGGTCCTTCCTACCACGTGGCGAGCGCCACACGGAAGGGACTCCCCGGGTATCAGGAGCTGCCAGCTGTCTGCTAACCGCGCATGGCGCTAGCACACAGCAGGGTCCCGTCAGCCCGCGCCTGTGGGACCCAAAAACCATCCCGGCCAAATTGCAGAGCCCTGTCTCTTCCTTTCCTAGCAAACCACAAGGTCACCAGTGCCCAGACGGGAAAAGCTGTTTTTCCCTCTGCCAGAAGAGCGCCTATAAAATGGCATCCTTGGCTGGCGTGGTAGCTCACGCCTGTAATTCTACCAATCTGGGAGGCCAAGGCGGGTGGATGGCTTGAGCTCACGAGTTCGAGACCACCCTGAGCCAGAACGAGACTCCCTCTTTAAAAAAACGAGCTGGGCATTGTGGCGGGCGCCTGTAGTCCCAGCTGCTCCAGAGGCTGAGGCAAGAGGATCGCTAGAGCCCAAGAGTCTGAGGTTGCTGTGAGCTGTGATGTCACAGCACTCTACTGGGGGCAACAAAGTAAGACTCTTGTATCAAAAAAAAAAAAGTCATCCTTTTCCTTGGACTCAGTTGTGAACTTCCTAAATACTGTTTCTTCTGTCTCAAATGCTCCCTAGTTTTGGAGCCTGGTGAACTCCTATTCATCCGTCATGACCCCGCTCAAATGGGGTCTCCTCAAGGACAGTTTTCTCCTGGGAAGTTTTCCAACTTTAGTCATTTGAGGACTTACATGGCAATGAGCATTGATTTTTTTTTTTTTTTTTTAGACAGTCTCACTTTGTCACCCCCCATAGCATGCCTGGTGTCATAGCTCACAGCCACTTCCAACTCTTGGGCTCAAGTGATTCTCTTGCCTTAGCCTCCCAAGGAGCTGGGACTACAGGCACTCATCACAACACCCAGCTTTTTTTTTAGAGACAAGGTCTTGCTCTGGCTTGGGGAAAACCTGTGAGCTCAGGCAATCCACCAGCCTCAGCCTCACAGAGTGCTAAGATTACAGGCATGAGCCACCACACCCCGCCAATGGGCACTGATTCTAAGTAATAATAATAATAATAATGATCCATCTGTTGTATCAATGTTCATTAAATCAGAAAAGAGTGGTTAGCAGTTACTGATCGTAAACAAAATAATTCTCATCCCCCCCATCCCATCTAAAATGAGGGCATATAATACTAGAATCTAATCACCCCGTTATTTTTCCATGTATATGGTAAATAAACCTTTCTCTTATTAAAAAAAAAAAAAAAAGAAAGAAAGAAAAAAGAGGTGGCTAGGCTGGCCACGAAAGCTTCTCTGTAGATCAAGTGTGGTTAAGTGGACACCTCAAGCACCCTCAGGACAGAACTGAGGAAGCCAGGAAAGGCCAGAAGGTGGAAAGCTGGCGCCCCGCCTGCAGAGAAGCTCCAGAACCAAGCCCAGAAAGAACTAGGGCTCAGCCCCTACTATGGCAGGGAGACACTTAAGTGCTGGGGGAGCCTCGGGTGACAGCAACCAGGGGGCAACGAGAAAGATGCACAACTCTGCAAAAAACAGAAGCCAGAATAATTGCTGTAGGGAGGGTTATTTGTACCTTAATACCATTGTCCACTTCCTAACTCCAGGCATTCCTCTGACAGGGGCAGACTGCAGATTCTGACAATTATTTTTCTCTCTTTCCTCACAAAAATGGCTGTGAAAATATCTAGCCACCATTAAATATTCATTTCCTTATTTCCCTTCACATGTTTAACCAGAAGAATGCATCTTATTGCCTCTCTGAGCACCATAGGTACAGCATGAGTTCCTCTGTTGGAGGAAAGCAGACTAGGAATGCTGCCCAGGTACCCATGGGACATTTTATTTACAGCTCTTTAAAGGGGATATGCTTTACAAAGATCAATATTCACCGAAACCATCACTCCCAAGACAGGAAATCATTCCACTGCTGGATCAAAACCACCTTTTCAGCTCCTGCATCTTTTAACTCCAACTGCTGGGATTCTCAGCAGCTGACAGGTTCCAGCTTCTAATATGAACCACCCTTCTGATGATCGGAGAATGAGCTACTCATTTTCCTCTCTCTGCTGGCATTGAGAACTGCTAACAGTTGTCTCCAGTTCTTGAGGTTTTCTCAGCAAACACTTCAGACAGTAAACTAGCTTAAAATATCTTTGAAACTAAGTAGATGCTTGAAGGATCCTGCTCGGAAGGGCAGAGGCTACAGTGGGTTTGGAGGTGTGGATGGAAGGGACTGCTGAGCCTCCAGCCCACACACCAGATAAGAGAGCCACTACTACCTGCCCCCGCCCCCCACTGACATCATGTTCCAAATGGGACAGCAGGGGAACAGAAACATCTATCCACATATTTCACACATAGTGCTTCCGCCGACAGGGCCTCCTCGGAGCTTCTTGTGCTTCCTGGAATCACTTTTCATGGCATCCCTGCCCCATGTAGCAGAGAGCATGCTCTATGGGAGTGACTTATGAGGCCCTATGGGGCAGAAGAGTTAAATGTACACAGGTCTTCACTCCTTACCTGACTCTGCAGCATGGCACTAGAGAGGGTGGAGCACTTTTTTCCCACCCCATCAATGTCTGGTCTTGGCAATCTGATTTCATTTGGCAGATGGACTAGCAGGTAGAAGTGACTGATGTTCTGATTCTGAGTTGGGGTCTTACCAGGCCCTGTAAGTCTGCACTTACTTTCCCTCCTGTGCTCTTCTTCCTGCAGGAAGCCCCACCCACCAGGAGTCTAAAGCAGCACCCCTGATGCTGACTTGTGAGAAAAATAAATGCCACTGCAAGCTGGGGACTCTTGGGGCAGTTTGTTATGTAGCACTATTGCAGCAAAAGTTGATTATTCCAAAACATATCATCTTTGTTTAAAGAAAAGTTCTCCTTTTGCTGCACTGCCAATATCTTCACACTCTAGAGCTCAAGTTCACAACCATGAGCTGTATCTAGACTCAGAAAAGCATGCTGTTAATGTGGGTGGACTGGCAGATCCCACCTTTACTCAGAGGCCACAGCAGGCTAAGTGACAGCCACAGGTGCTGCGGCCACAGTCCAAGGAAAAGGTGGAAGAAAGAAAGGAAGATGTGCTTGCTTCAGCAGCACATACTAAAATTGGAATGATACAGAGAAGATTAGCATGGCCCCTGTGCAAGGATGACATGCAAATTGGTGAAGCATTCCATATTTTTATAACAAAGATATTTATACCAGAAGGTTTATTGCATCCCAATTCATAATTGCCAAGTCATGGAAGAAGCCTAAGTGCCCATAAGCCCATGAAAGGATTAATAAATTGTGGTATATGTACACCATGGAATATTATGCAGCCTTAAAAAAAGATGGGAGACTTTACCTCTTTTATGTTTACCTGGATGGAGCTGGAAGATAGTCTTCTTAGTAAAGTATCTCAAGAATGAAAGACAAAGTATCCAATATATTCAGCTCTACTATGAAACCAATATATAATCACCCACAGTTTCATATGAAAAATATAACACAACTACAGCCCAAGATGAAGGGGGAAGAAGAGCGGAGGGGAGGTGGGGAGGATGGGTGGAGGGAGGGTAATGGGCAGGACCACACCTATGGTGTATTGTGCATGGCAAATCTATTATATGGAGTATAAATGTCTTAACACAGAAGTTAAGAAAGTAAAATGAAGGCTATGCTAACCAGTTTGATGTAAGCATTCCAAACTGTATATAAAACCAGTACATTGTACCCCATAAATGCATTAATGTAGACAGCTATGATTTAATAAAAAAATATATTAGAAAGGAAGAAAGAAAAAGGAAATGTGGAACAGTAGAGAGTAAACAGGGAGAGGAGCAAAAGGTGGGGATGAGGACCTGCTGTTTCAGGGGTTCCTAGAATTCCGACAAGGAGGAACATGGCTGAGGGAAAACAGGGAAGTGTATACCAGGAATGACAGAGCTGCCCCTGCAACTCACCCCAGCGGCGCAGCTTGGGTGGTGCTGGAGGCGTGAGGGAGAACACTGAGGATTACTCAGAAGGGCTGCTTGTGAGCAAGAGGGCTCCTGCGGAAGTGACTAAGGGCTCAGGCCCAGCCTCTTCCCCTCCTCGCGAGCTCTCCCCAGCCACTCCTTCGCCCTGGTGGATCTACCGGTTTCAATGACTGTATAGTCACATAGAGCTTTACTGTTTGTTGGAAATCCCAGGCACACGTTACTCAGAGATGAAACTCAAAAATATTTCCCCATGAGCTCACCTTCCTCCTACACTCAGCCAAAGTCCTTGTGGGCTATCAAGGAAGCCCAAGGCAGCTCTGGACCCATCATTTCTCTGGCCAGAGTGTCTGTGTCATTAAGATGGGTGGGTGTATGAGGGGCTGGAGAGGAGGACAGGTGGGCAGTGGGCCACCAGTTGACACCGCTGCTGTGGCTCTCTCCATTCAAGGGCATTCGCTTTGTTTCTTTAAGTTCCACTCTTAATGTATTTTTATTATGATGAAATCGAGTTTCATAATCTACCAATAATTTTCATATACAATCATGTTGTCTGTTCCGTCATACCCCTGCCAGCTACAAATTTTGCCCTCCAGGGTGTTGGAAAAGAAAAAAGTTCTACCACTGTACTGGGAGGCATGCTCTTCCAATAACCACTAACATTGTGCATATTTGTAAAGTCATCTACGCGTCTCATCAGAATAAAAATTTAGGTGATTATTTTTCTAAATTAATCCCTTGATGCCTACAATCCAAAATGAAGTCCAATATCTTAAGATGTAGGTACAATAACATCATCTATTGGAACGCCACTGTAAGGACTGTTATTCAAACAGCACAGTGTGGCTCTTACTAAATAAAACATTCAAGAAAAGTATTCATACTTGAGATTTCTGTCTGATAACAGTATTAGGCACACAGAAAACTGCTTTCAGTTAAAATGTTTTACCAGCCCAACTTCATCTAGCTGATTTCCCACAACTCAGCTTAAAAGTATCTGTAGAACACACAGAAAAAATGCCAGATATTTCAAAAATATGACCCAAGTTCTTTCTAATTAGAAAATGCTTCTCTTTCCCCTTCCTTCCCCTGCCCAGATTGTATTTCGAATGTATGAAAAAAAAATTTTTTTTTTTGAGACAAGAGTCTCAAGCTGTTGCCCTCGGTAGAGTGCCATGGCGTCACAGCTCTCAGCAACCTCAAACTCTTGGGTTTAAGCGATTCTCTTGCCTCAGCCTCCCAGTAGCTGGGACTACAGGGGCCTGCCACAATGCCCAGCAATTCTTTGGTTGTAGTTGTCACTGTTGTTTGGCAGGCCCGGGCTGGATTCGAATCCTCCAGCTCCAGTGTACGTGGCTGATGCCCTAGCCACTGAGCTACAGGCGCCGAGCCGAATGTATGAAATTCTATCAGGTATTTTAATGCCATTCTTTATGCAAATTCGAACTTTGTACTTTTAAGGATTGGTCCACTTCTAAAGGCATCACTGCTCTTACAGGAAAAAGACCCCCCCCAACCCCCTTGTGATGTTCTCAGTCCTGCTGAAGAACTGGATGGTCTCTCATGATTTCTACTGGTGCCGGCCGGGACCCACCCCACTCCCTCCAGAGAGCAACACTACCTGCCACTTGCCCCATCTGCTCCCTTCCCTTTGTGATTTATAGCCTTGATCTTGCCATGGGATAGTTATTTAAAATGACTATCATTTAAAATAGTTTGTCAAGGTCGGGCCTGGTAACTTATGCCTATAATCCCAGCACTTTGAGAGACCACGGTGAAAAGATCACTTGAGGCCAGGAGTTCAAGATCAGCCTGGGCAACACAGTGAGACACCCTCCCCCCCACCCCCAGCTCTACAAAATTTAAAAATTTAATTTAAAACAATGGCTTCTCCAATTTGAATAATATACATACTCCCTTTAAAGAACCAAGAAAAAAAGTAATACATTCTCAGTATTGACAGATGATTTTTATTGCAATTTTTATTATATCCACTCTGGGCCATAAGCACCAAAACTGGATATAAGATGTATAATTCCTTTGTTTTTTATTTTTTTGGAGGGGGGAGACAAGAGTCTTGCTTTGTCGCCCTTGGTAGAATGCCATGGCGTCATAGCTCATAGCAACCTCAAACTCTTGAGTTCAAGTGATTCTCTTGCCTCAGCCTCCCTAGTAGATTGGACCACAGGTGCCCACCACAAATACCTCTACTTGCAGAGGCGAGGTCTCGCTCTGGTTCAGAGTGGTCTCGAACCTGTAAGCTCAGGCAATCCACCTGCCTCAGCCTCCCAGATGGCTAGAATTACAGACGCCCGGCAAGATGTATAATTCTTATACAGGGTGGACATAAATTACATGTACAATTTAAATAGTAAACTAATTTCACTATTTAAATTGATAGTAATTTAATGATGTAATTAAATTTCTAGACAAAGTACATTCCTCCTCCATCCTATCCAAATTAACAATTAATTTTACATACAACAGATGTTTGTATGTTTGAAACACATCCACCCCTTGAAAAAAAGTTAGGGCAATGACTGTTCCAACATACATCCTTGTAAGTACGATGGTTTTAGATACTAGACCGCATAAAGACTCAATTCTCTCCCCTCCCCACTTCAGTTATTTTTGAGCACCCAAGACACCATCTGGGTATTTAGGAAACATCAGTAAACAAAATAGAGACTTCTGTCCTCATAGAGCTACTCTTCAGCAAGAGAAGACAGGCCACAAGCCGCAAACCCGTGATGAATTACATGACATAATATGTAAACAGTGCTCAGAAAAAGGAAATTAGAGCTGGCTATGGTGGTGAGAAGACCAGAGGGTGCACCCAGGGGGCAGTGCAGAATAAAGGTGACCATCAAAGGCCTCTCTGAGAAATTCCTGTGTGGGAAAAAAAAATTAAGTAAAGGGTAAAATTATGGCCACCTTACAGGTATCAAAACGAACACACATTAAAGATTTTATTTCACTCATTATTCTACAAGGGAACCAGACGGATGTTATAATGAGTTCAAAAAAGACTATGAATAACAAAGAAAATCAATATTCTAGATTAGGAATATTGAGATAAATGTGCAAATGGAAAAAAACAGGGATGAGAGGGGAATCAATGGAACTCCATAATGGAACAGAATTGGCCTATATATAGATAAGAATTATTTTGTGATCAGTTACCTACAATTAACAAGTCTATAAAACAGCTTCAAAAAAATCAGAATCGCATCATCTGGAGGGGTCTTCTGCACAATCTAGACAACACACAGTTTTTGACTGGATCATAGTTTTTTTCTTCAACTCAAAGCAGGTGAGAGAGTGAACCACTTTTGTCTATGTGGGAAACTACAGAGTGGAAGATTCTGGAGCCAGACTCTGTGGGTTCAAAAAAAACATTAAAAGAAACACTGGTTTACAGCTGGGTGCCTGTAGCTCAGTGGTTAGAGCTCCAGCCCTGTGCACCAGGGGTGGTGGATTTAAACTTGGCCCGGGTCCGCTTAACAAAAAAAAAAAAGGGTTTAAATGCTGAGCTAAGGCCTCCAAGATGTCACAACCTCAGCAAAGAGGGCCCTTGGGTGCTCACACTTTCCTTGGAGCTGATTCTGCTTCCATCTACCTGAAATCTCTGGAGGGGAGAGGGAAGTCAAGTAGATGAGAGCCATTGGATCAGAAGGAAAGAAAAGAGAAATGTTCCAAAATGACAAGCCAAGAGTCAGCAAAGACAGCACTGCTTGTGATGGAGCCCCTGGGGCTCCTTCATGGTCAGGCTGGAGGTGGCCCCTGAGGAAAGCACTTGACCACTGCCACAGAGGCGGGGGGACATTTTTGCACACTCAGAGTAATTGTTGTCTGCCTTCCTTCAGTATTTTCAACTCTTGTTTTTATTTATTTAGGGTTTCTCTTTCTTTTTTTTAACTGTCCCCATATCAGAATTGACATTTATTTACTTTTCATTTGTTTGTTTTGTTTTGTTTTGTTTTGAGACAGACTCTCACTTGGTCACCCTTAGTAGAGTGCTGCGGTGTCACAGCTCACAGCAACCTCAAACTCTTGGGCTAGAGTAATCCTCTTGCCTCAGC
Source organism: Nycticebus coucang (assembly GCF_027406575.1). Classification (NCBI taxonomy): domain Eukaryota; kingdom Metazoa; phylum Chordata; class Mammalia; order Primates; family Lorisidae; genus Nycticebus; species Nycticebus coucang. The sequence goes on from NC_069782.1 coordinate 25,760,970, forward strand.
CTCCCAAGTAGCTGGGACTACAGGAGCCTACCACAACACCCAGCTATTTTTGTTTGTTTGTTTTAAAGATGTAGTCTTGCTCTGGCTCAGGCTGGTCTAGAACCTGTGAGCTCAGGCAATCCACCCTCTTCGGCCTCCCAAGTGCTGGGATTACAGGCGTGAGCCACCGCACCCAGCAACTCTTTCTTTTTAAAGAATATAAATAATATGAAAATACAGAAGAACGTCCATAGCTGACCACCTTCTTGAGTTGACCTAATTTTCACGGACCAGACATGCACCACAAGTACCTATCAGTACAGGAGGACTAGCTCCTTATGCTGACCACCTCTGTATGTTGGCCAACTTACAGAGGTTCTACAGCATTTCTGTGTCCCCTTTAGTCTTTTCTTTCTTTTTTTTTGGTTGCAGCCGTCGTTGTTTGGCGGACCTGGGCTGGATTCGAACCCGCCAACTCAGGAGCATGTAGCTGGCGCCTTAGCCGCTTAAGCCACAAGCACTGAGCCAACCCCTTTAGTTCTGTTTTATCCTTGATTCACCAGAAGCTTCAAAGAAAAAGGTGTCATAGACAGAATGTACCAAGAGTTCCTTGTCCTCTGCGCCCCCCTCCGCCTATGTGAGAGCTGTCAGTTCACAAGCCTGATGTCAACCTCTGGGGTCTCCAGCCCCCCAGAAGCTGCGCACTCCTTTCCCAGGCCGCTCTTTCTGCCAGCCACAAGGTGGCGCCAGACGTCGACTGAACATGAGTCCGCCTCCACCGCTTGCATCCTTAGAAGTGGAAATGCCCACTTACTGTTCCTTGCATTGACAGCAACCTACCCAGCGCTTCTCTTTCTATGTTCCCCGTCTCATTTTTGCTGCGGTGGGAGTGGACGAGGCAGAATTATTAAATCTTTGATTTTCTTAAGCTTACATGTGGTAACTAAAGAAAATAGCCAACCTTAAAAAAAAAAAATAGGAGAGTCTAAGGAAAGGAGAAAACCTTCTGTGTAAGGAATAAACAAAGTAGGTGCTAATCAAGTACACCTTTTTGTTCACTTGCATGGTTAGAAAACTGAGGATGAATTTGAACACTTCTTACAGAAAATTCGTAGAAGTTCAACCCCTCTGTGCAGTGTGTCTGTGCCAGTATCACTGTCTAAGTGAAAGGGCAGAAACCATTTCATTATAGAAAACAAACCCTCTTCTTAAATCAAGGAATTGGAAAACAACATTTTTTATTTTGCAGGGACTGCAATAACTTAGCTCAGAATAAGTGCAAGGCATTAAATAAATAAGGATAACATTTAGCAAAGGCATAGCCACATAAATTCTGAAGTCTTTATTATTTTTGTGAAGGAAGATTATTAAAGTTTGCAAAAGAAATTGTAATTATTGCCACTACCTGTACAAAAAAAAAATGCATGAGGCCAAGTTCCTGTCCTCCGAAGCTCTTTTTGTTGATTAACAAATAATGTTTTTATTCTCATTCTGTGAGTATCTACAAATTGTTCATTTTTGGCCAGACACAATGGTTCACACCTATAATCCCAGCACTTTTAGAGGCTTGCATGAGGTCAGGAGTTTACAGTGAACTGTAATAATTCCACTTCACAGCTGGATGCCTATTGCACAGTGGTTAAGGTGCCAGTCACATACACAGAGGCTGGCGGGTTCAAACCCAGCCCAGGCCAGCTAAACAACGATGACAACCACAACAAAAAATAGCCAACCATTGTGGCCTATAATCCCAGCGACTTGGGAAGCTGAGGCAAGGGAATAGCTTAAGCCCAAGAGTTGGAAGTTGCTGTGAGCTGTGATGCCACAGCACTCTACCAAGGGCAAAATAGTGAGACTCTGTCTCAAAATAATAATTATTATGATGATAATTCCACTTCACTATAGCGTAGGCAACAGAGTGAGACCCTGTCTCTAAAAAAAAAATTTTAATTTTTCAAAATTTAAAAAAGTAAAAATTGTCCATTTTTTAAAGAGCAAAAAGAACAGGGAAAGAGAGGTAGGTAGTGTTCAATCTATTTACCCTTAGTTTGCAATGTTCCTCCATGTTAGCAAAAAAAAAAATTTTGGAGGAAATCACTGACAACCACTGTAATAACATACGCAATTTATTACGTGTATGAACTACCCCTCTTTACTTCTGAAACTCTGTGTTGTCTCTGGGCAAATTAGAAGTAAGTCAATTGGTTCATAGGCAACTTTAAAATGGGTGAGTTTTCACTGGAAGAGTAAATGGAGGGTGATACTAACTGTGGCTGGGAAAGTACTTTGAGCCACTCCTCCTCCTCCCACCACGTCTGTAAACTCATGCCATTTCCCAGCCAGCCCACACTGCACAACCCAGCCCTGTGTCATCCCACATTTTCAGAGTAGGCCCACTAGAGACGGGAAAGGGTCTATTTTCATCCTAGGCTGCCTCATGTGAGTCCCTCTTTGATCCCAAACTTGGTGACTTCCCAAAACTTCTTAAGATTCCTGGTACAGAGTTTGTTCTTTTGGAGCCTGGAGCAGAACAGTGCAGAGTAAATAAAGAACTGGCTGCCACAGAAGCATACACCTGTTTCTCTACACCTCAAACCAACAAAGACAATTGAAATGAGATGGTGTATGGAAAAAGCTCAGCACATTGTAAGCATTATAATGCTCTATACATTAAAAGCTTTCAACAAGGTCTCCACAAACAGATTTTTTTAATTTTTTGAGACATAGCCTCAAGCTGTCGCCCTCGGTAGAGTGCCGTGGCATCACAGCTCACAGCAACCTCCAACTCCGGGGCTCAAGCGATTCTCTTGCCTCAGCCTCCCAAGTAGCTGGGACTACAGGCGCCCACCATAACACCTGGCTACTTTTTAGTTGTGGCCATCATTGTTATTTGCGGGCCCAGGCTAGATTCAAACCCGCCAGCTCAGGTGTATGTGGCTGGTGCTTTAGCTGCTTGAGCCACAGGCGCCCCACCTAGATGTATTTATTTATAGCCATTACAGTAAATTCCCCATTGTCCAGAACTCAAGCAATCAGTATGTGACCTGTCAAAAAGAAAAAAACAAAAAAAAGACCTCAAGAGTTCAATACTTGGTGCAGTGTGCCATCAGTAAGGCACTCATCAGTGAGTTGAAGCTTCCTGTGTCACTCCCACTGTGCCCACGGGTTCTCTATAACAGTTTTAAGAGTTAATGTGTTACATGAAGCTAAAAAAAATCTGGTAGCGAAGTCTAAAAGTGTACTGACTGCCATTTAAATTGTACACTGCATTTACAAAGCTGTTTATAATACACTATAACTGTTACAGTAACTAAAGTTTGTCTTTATTTGTCTTAATTTGCTTTTCACTACTGTATTTCAATATTAATATCAAATTGATACAGGGTTTATGGTGTGCTATAGTTTAGTATGAGGCACAGAATGAGGCCTGTTTATAGTAGTAGTAGTTGTTAGTAGTAACTCTCAAGCAAACAGAAACTGCACTCAGTCCCCATGGGTGCCGGATAATGGGGAGATTATTCCATTTCACTAGCATCATCCCAGGAATTCCGGCATTGCACCAAACAACAGGTACTCCATAAACAGATGTGCAATGAATCACAATTTCTTTGGATCTTAATTTCTTTAAAATGAGGATTGGATTAATATCTGACTTCGCAGTCTCTTCCAAAATTAACTAAAGAGCCTAGACATGGAATAATTTTATGTTTCTTTTCTCCACCCCTTCTAACACTTTTCCAGGGTTGTCTTCACTGCCTGGGCCACGTGGCTCGCCAGTTAGCCGCACGGAGTGCATGATGTGTAATCGTCAACATACACGTCTCCATTTAATCTCTTCTTTGAAAACGTCAGACAAAAATGTTATTGGGCAATTAAAAGAATAGAAGCTGCCTAGATCAAAGCAGCCAACTGGTCACCCAGTATTCGCAAATTGAGGCTGTAGTTTGTTATAGCCACTTGGTTAACCACAGCCCCCTCCCTCGTATATCATGCCCAGGAAACAGATTTAGGAGTTCTGGGCACTGCAGGGAAAATCTTTTCAGGTAACCAACTGTACTAAAACAACAGACCATGTCTTGAAAGATGAGGAGGCCCATAAAAACCAGAGGTTCCTACAACCAGGTACCCTCATAAAATCTCCTGTAGAAGTACATACAGGCTCTGCTGACAAGGCTTTTTCTTTCAACAGATGGGTTGTTCCTTCCCAGACAATTCTGGACTAAAACCCAAACATTCACTTTCTGGGCCATTGTTTTTGTTGTCCGTGTTGTTTGCATGTCTCTTAATTCCGGTTTGAAGCACGTCCCGCTCCACTGCTCATACTGGTAACACTGGGCTTCCTCTTCTGCAGGTTGCAGGCAGGAAACTGGAAAATGGGCCACAGGAAACCTGGCCTCCCACATCTGTCCCACTTTGTAAACGCAGCTCTGGTTTCATTTTGTCTTGTGTGTCAGTTCTGTTTTAACCCTCCACACGGCAGCCAAACTCTGCTTCCTGAAAGAACAGCGATGGTCTTATCGCCCAAGAAAACTCAGGATTTTTTTTCCTCCCCAAAGTAATGAACCCTATGAATTCAACAGGGGAGAAAGACTAAGCAGATACTCCTACCAGTAGTAGGAGATCAGCTGGATCAGAAGAGTATGAAACTCTTAATTCCATTCAAGTTGGGGGGAGAGAAGGGGGGGAGAGAAGGGGGAACGGTGTACCTCCACTTAAAGGGCACAAGGTGGGGGGCGTAGGGCACACTTTTTGGGTGTGGGACACAACTACAAGAGGGATTCTACCTAACAAATTCAAAAATGGTGACCTGGTTGTTTGTACCCTGAAATTAAAAAAAAAAAAAAAAAAAGCGCTGACACAAAAGAGTGTGAAACTAGAAACATGATTTATTTGATGTGACAAAGCTACCAATAAATCTCCCATGAAAATTAAAGACTATTTCATAATCCTGGACACAGTAAAAATTATTTTGGATAAATATGATTACTAGTGGTCCAAGGGTACCAGATGATCTTTTTGTTTTTTGTTTTTTTTTTTTTGGAGACAGAGTCTCACTGTGTCGCCCTCAGTAGAGTGCTGTGGCGCCACAGCTCACAGCAACCTCCAACTCTTGGGCTTAAGCGATTCTCTTGCCTCAGCCTCCCAAGTAGCTGGGACTACAGGAACCACCCACCACAATGCCCAGCTATTTTTTGTTGCAGTTGTCATTGTTGGTTAGCTGGCCCCACCAGGATTGAACCCGCCAGCCTTGGTGTATGTGGCTGGCGCAGTAACCACTGTGCTACAGGCACCGAGCCCTACCTGATGAATTTTAATGTGCTAGGCTTTGATAAATAATACCTAAAAATAAGTTATAATCACACCTCATTATAATTTGTCTCCTTCTATTTCAAATTATGTTTCCTAACCATACCACAGCTATTAAGTTGAATTATATGAAACTGTTGTTTTTATGGGTCAGAAATAGTCAAACACCAGCAATCTTAAATACTTAACCTAAAACATGTATGCATACTTAGAATAGACACATACACACACAATCACATCCCCAGAGTAGTACCTTGTTCACGTATTGGTACATAAACCCTTTTGAGAATCTAAAATGCTTTACAGGAAAAAAAAAAAATATTGATTCAAAATACATACAATTTCAGCAGGCTTTGTAAAACTCTAAAGATAATTCTAAAAAGCTACTGGTAAATTCCCAGTGAAGACCTTGTTCTAAGAAAATATTAGTTATAGCCTCTTGCCACCAGCAACACTGAGATTCTATGGAAAATTCTCAAGAACAGGGCTTATAACAAAAAGCCCATTATTTCATTAAAGAGGAGCTTTCCTTTTTTAATGCTAACACTTGATGACCATTTACTACGTACCAGGCATTGTGCTGAGTCTTAACATGTGCCGTCTAAATTTAATATTCTCAGTTCGCTATACCCATGAGGAAGCTATGACGTAAAAAGCTGAAATGAGACACTCAAGGCCACAGGAGTAATACAGGCCAACAGAGACCCATATCTAGGGCCATCTGGCTCCACAGTCCAAGTTTTTTATCACCACACATATGCTTCCTGGTACATGCAGAGCCTTCGTTTCTTAGATGTTCTTAGATACACACCTCGCTGCCAGCTAAGAGGAAAGTCTCATTTTAATTCCTAGGGCACTGTAACATTCTCACTAGGAATCAAATCAGGAAATTTCCTTGTTCATTCAGGTTTTATCTTATCTGTTGTCTCCAGTTGACCCCATCTTTCCACCATTTTTTAACCAATTTTCTCTTTCAAAATATCTGTATATTGGTGTTGGCTGGGCGCAGTGGCTCATGCCTGTAATCCTAGCACTCTGGGAGGTCACGGTGGAAGGATCCTTTGAGGTCAGGCGTTTGAGATCAGCCTGAGCAAGAGCGAGACCCTGAAAAAGATTAGCCAGGCCTTGTGGCAGGCACCTGTAGTCATAGCTGCTCGGGAGGCTGAGGCAGCAGGAGGATTGCTTGAACTCAGGAGTTTGAGGTTGCTAAATGAGGTAGAGTGATGCCAACAGCACTCTAGTCTGGATGACAAAGTAAGACTTTGTCTCAAAAAAAAAAAAAGATAGATAGGCTCCAGGTTCACCCACTAATAAGCACAGTTGGCTCCAAGAGATGCAAACAGGACATAAGAAGCTATGATTTCTGTAATTTAGTTCCTCTTGGTCCAAAACAGTCTGCATTTCACCTCACTCTGAATGAATCATCAGGAACACTTCAAGTGTGAACAGGGACAGGCTGAGAACCCTACTGAAACTGTGAGCTGACAGTACCTGGCAAGGTGACCTAGCACCCAGCAGGGCCTCAAAAACTTTCCAGTTAAAGGAATATCTCTACAGGAGCATCACTTGAGCCCTGGAGTTCAAGGCTACAGTGAGCTACGATCATGCCACTGTACTCCAGCCTGGGCAACAGAGTGAGACCCTGTCTCTACAATAAAATAAAGTAAAAAAGAAATTCCTCTAGGGAAGCCATGTTTCAGGTTCTAAGAACCTGAAAACCCGTGTTTAACAAGCTGTTTTGTAGTAAGTAACACTTACGGAAATCTTGCTAACTGTTATTAAATTTGAACTTCAAATTAATGAACTTCCTCACCTCCAGCGGGCATGTCCCTTCATACTATTCTTGATTTTTATATTGCAAAGGCCTTTGCTCGAATGGAAAATCTTTTACCCAAATTTTTGCATCATTAATATTAATAAAACTCAATTTTCCTGTGTATAAGGAAAAAAAGTTGCAGACAAAGCCTTGAAGAGTTGTGTGATCTGCTGTAGGGATGATGACTTCTCTCTTTCAACCTTCCCATCTGTAAAAGGTGTGAGGCCAGCCCTAGTTCTCTCCCTACATGAGTGCTATCAGCTAAAGACTTTATAAGATTAAAAGTATTTTGAAAGTAAAAATGTGTAATCCTTTTCAATACAATGTATAAATAGTCTTTAAAATAAAAATGGAGTAATGTCTTCAGCTTCAAACAAAGCCTTAACAGAAGTATTTTCTTAAATCTGTGGTTGTCAACATCAGAAAACGTTTATTGACTTGAATACTTTAACACGGTATTATGAAAATCAAAGTAAAGGAAATCTTACAGCCCACTTCCACGGGAATCGAAACTGTAATCTTTCAGATAAACGTGAAAGCTTTTCTGTGCTAAATAAGAAGTTGATGAAAGTCAGAAGTATATACCCGGTGCGATGAGAACTTGCTTTTGCATGATACAAAATGATGTGGTTTTTCCACATCCAGAAACTGAAACATTTCCTGCCAGAGCATCCTCCAAACTCTTCTATTGTGTTGAAACTGTAAAATCTTTCTAAATCAGGACTTCCTCCTATTATGCTTTAGAGGCGTCTTTCTGGGAAGGGTAGATCCAAGGCAAAAGATAGGAATTCCTGCAGCACCACCCAGTGGAAACAGAGAAAAAAAAAGCAAGATAAAATATGGGTAAGAGAAAAATTCATGCTCTAGCTATTCTAATTAAAAATCTGGACCCCCGCCCCCTTTATCCAGTGATGGTAACCTGCAATATAATCTGCTTAGGAATGCCCTTTACCATCACATCTGCCCTCTCCCTCGCACAAATGCACGTACAGTGGGCTACACCAGGGTCAGGAAGAATGGAAGGCTTCCCAGGTAGGGTCAGGTGTGGGCTGAGACACCATCCCTTCCTCTCAGAAGGACCCCCAGGAGACCCTGGGGACTGGAAAGCCTGCACAGCTGTGCTGGGCACCCCAGTCTTGATGCAGCGACAAGCACTTCCTGGCAAAGAGGTAACAACCATCAGTGTGCCTTCCCCTTCCCCTGACCCAGCTGCACCTGGTCTAGGCCACTTCTGACTTGTGAATAGCGATTCTGCTCAAGTTCTGCCCTGGGGAATGACACAGAGCCTTTTCCTCCCCTGGGGCTCGTATTTCCCATTTCCCCACAACTCCCTCCAGGGTGAGCACTGCTTCTCCCCTCCCCCACCTGTGCTACCAAGGCCACTGTGGGTCCCACGGTCTCCCCATGGATGCAGTTTGGCTCCATTTCATCTGCTGCCTCCAAGACACGTCTCACCAGTGCCTGCTTCTCATACATGCATGACACATCAGGCTAGAATTTGCTTGGGAACTGGATGGAGCAATAGGAACCCTTGTCCCTCCTCCCCCTTCCAGCTTTCCTCCACAGAAAATCCTGGCAGTGGCCTGGAGAAGGAGAGAAACCCTGCGCGCTCTTCACAGGGAAACTGGGGGCCTTCTTGCCTTGTCTATATAACTTTAAATTATAAAGAAACGTTTCTTTGGTGATTTCTGGGCAGTGAAGTCACTAAAAGAAAAAAACAGTCCCCAACATCAGCCCTCCTGAAAAAGGTAACTTTCCTTCTCCTGGAGTAAATAAATCCATTGACACCATTTTAAAGATCTCTTTTTAAATAAATGATATTCACTGGTTGATCTTGACATTGTTCGAAAACATAGGATCAGTGCTAAAACTTTCCAGCAGAGCGTATGTGAACTGCTGATAATTCACAAAGGGCTAATGGTATTATAAATCACTTTTTTTCTTTTTCTCGAAATGTAACATTTGCCAAAATGTGATGGTTCCTAGCAATGTCAAGATTTAGCTGAGTCATGTTGACATTACCTGGTCTTGGGTCCTACTATATGTAGTACTCTTGAGAAAGTGGATGTTGTGACTGAAAGATCACCAGGAACATCTTCATTAGAGCTACCTGACAGGTGCGGTTCCCCATGCAAGGAACTGGTTAGTTTCACCGTTTTTCTTCCACAAGTCTTTCCTGGTTTAGGAAATGCAAATTCCAGGTATAAACTTTTATACGTCAATCTAGTATGATAATATATGCACTTTGGAAGAGATTCTATAAAAAACAGTGAATCTGCAGTCTTCAAAATATCATCACCTGCTCATGTGGTGGACATCTGTGGAGGATTTGAGCAGCATCTCAAGTCACAGAGGCAGTAACTGGCCCGTTTTAAACTTTATTCTCCCCGCCTGCAGGTTCCCCTCATGTTTTCATACACCATATCAAGTCTAGCTACATAGGATGGTTATGGTGCCAAACGCAGAGGGTATCTTCTAAATGTAAATAACTTCTAATAAAGTTCTTTTGAACATGAAGGAAAATTATAACGGCATGAAGGTCAAAGAGAAAGTCAAAGCTTCTCACTTTTCACTGAGTCTGTGTTGAAACCAAGCCTGATGTTAAGTGGGACATACAGAAAATACCTCCTATCTTGGTGTGCCTGCTGGGCACCATGACTTCTAAACCAGGTAAAAATAAAGAATGAGTGATTTCAAAACTAAATAATCTTCTCCCAAGGCCTAATACTTTAAATTGTTTTATTAGCTGCCAAAACACACTGAATAAATGGACAAAATAACATTAGAACTGTCATCAGACTAAAGGTTCATTCCTGTGCAAGGAATGTTCTCACACAAAGGCCACCAAAAGCAACTGATGGAAGAGACAGGCCTGGCTGGTGGCATTAGCACCGAATATCGGATCCACGCCCCAAAGCACCCTCACTGCCCTAATTCCCAGGTGGGCACCTGCCACCCACTACCTTCACTAGTTCATTTTTGAAATGTTGCCTACAACTTAGTAATCCACCCACTCTTCCCATAACTGTTCAGGGTGAATATATTAACCACACACAGTAACAACAGTCAGATCTTGCTTTACTGATTTTTTTTCTCTCTTGCTCAAGGAAATCACTCTTTTTACCAGATAACATAGTTTAATCATCTAGTGCCTATATGATCTTCTACATCAAGATCTTCAAGTTCCTACTTTCTTAAAGACAAATGAGGTTTTAATATTTAGGTTAAAAACACACACAAAGGATGTGGCAAAGGGCAAAGAAATGCTGTTCTTGTGGTTCAACTCTGATTTAAATCAAAGCAGGACAACGATCTTATTTGAGAGCAGTGACACCCCCCCACCCCAGTCTTTTAAAAACCCACAGTACATATACTTGGGTCATTTAGTTTGATTCAAGACATCTTTGAACACCATGTAAGTGTAGAATTGAAGTAATACACTTTCAGCCAAATTTTTCCTTTAAGATCAAATTGTTAAGTGCTAACAAAAGAAAAATAAAGCAAAAATTGTTTATAAATTAAAAAAAATTTTTAATGTAATAAATATTTTTCTTTTTTATTGTTTTGGATTCATTGAGGGTAAATATTGTTTGAAAAAGAAATTCTTTAACACTCTTCAAATTACTCCATTTATCATTAACACAGAATTGAGAATTAATGGCACAGCAGACTGTGGTATGGTAACCCTGCCTGTAATAACAGCATTTTGGGAGGCGGAGGCAGAAGAACTGCTTGAGGCCAGAAGTTTGAGACCAGCCTGAGCAATATAGCAAGACCTTCTCTCTTCTAATTTTTAAAAATTAAAAATTAGCCAGGTTGTAGTCTCAGATTCTCAGGAGGCTAAGGAGGGAGGATTGCTGAAACCTGGAAGTTTAAGGCTGCTGTGAGCTATGATTGAGCCATTGCATTCCAGCCAGGACAACATAGCAAGACCCTACCTTTAAAAAAAAAAAAGGAAAGGAAAGAAAAATGCTATAGCAACTAAATAAGTGAATTAAATGCCACTGCACTCTAGCTCTAATGACAGAACCAGACCCTGTTTAAAGAAAAAAAGTAAATTAGAAGGACAGGAACACCTGACTCTTGTATTTCTGCCTCAACTATCAAAGATAAAGTCCACTGAGGCACTTTTGCACGAGGCTAGTATGCAGCAAAGATGTGACAATCGTTTCTAACCCTCACTCCGACATCAACGGAAGCATCTGGAGGCATGTGCTCTAAAATGCTTTTTTAAAAAAGAAAAGGAAAAAAAAAACATCCAGTGCCCTGGGGTCTAAATGATCAGTATCTGGAGCTTGGTAAAAACAGGCAGGACTTTAGCAGAAATAACTTCCCTACCAATGCTCGCGAACTCTAGATTCCAGAGGATTTCAAGATCATATAAGAAATCTGAGGCACTGCACCTCACATACAGTGTTCCAAATACACCAAACGGCCTGGTTTCTTCATGAAGGGACTTGCTGAAATTATCAGGAATCTAGGCATTCCTCTTTCCTAGAACATTGTATCACAAATCCAGGTTCTCTTCTGACTTCTCAGAGTGAAATGACAATTCCCTGGGATGCAGAAGTTTAAATAAACCCTCCCTTATGCTTCCGCCCTCAGTACAGAACCAGGTTTTAAACCCTACGTAGGCACAGTGACTCTGTATAGAGCAGCAGCAAAAGCTGAGGTCACATACTGTCCCATTCATTTTGGAATAAACTTGAACGGAAGGGCTTGTCCTTTAGTCTCTGAAGGCAAACTTTCCAAACTCTAATAAGATGATAAAAAGGGGGGTGGTGGGAGTTCCAGTTCCAGTTCTATTAACCAAGGACACGTTCTCTACTTTCAGTGTCAGAACATCATTCTACCTTTTTTCTTGGTTAGAACGTTATTTAATAGAACACAGTAGAACTTCTGTAAGTTGACCACCCAAGAGACTGAAACAAACTGGTCAACATACAGAGGTGGCTGACATAAGGAACGAGGCCTACTGCGCTGATACATACACAGAGAACATGTCCAGTCTATGAAAATTAGGCCAACTTAAGGAGTTGGTCAATGTAGGGAGGTGGTCCGCTAAGGAGGAGCTACTATATTAGTATTCTACTGTTATCCTGGGCCTCAGTACCCTCATTCTGAGGTTGATGGTGACCTGTAGGTAGAGATAATGTAGAATTCCCATAGTCAATTCCCACAGAGAATTCCTACAGTTACCCTCACATGAGTCCTCGGGTTTATTGGGTGATGATGGCGGCAGCTGCTGTTTTAATCTCTCTTTTCTGACAATTAAGTACCAGTAGAAAATCTGCTTAATCAAACATTACAGTTAATCAAAGTCTGACTATCAACAAATTACTCCTTGGTGAAATCCAGCTGAATGAAATTAACTAGGAGCCCTAATGCTCCTTCACCAAAAATAATTTGGGTATTGAGTTACTCATCTTTTCATCATCACACAGGCAGGGTCTTGTATTATTTTAAAACTCAATCAGAGACATCATTAATTTCAAAAAGTTATGGACAAAAGCTAAACACACAGGTTTTAAAGTAAGTGAAGGAAGTTTAACTGTGAACACTACGGAACTAAAAAGTGGTTGTTACCCAAGGGGACAATGAAAATTTAGTCAACTGAAATCTTTAATTACAGACTTAACAGGCCAGGCAAGGTGGTTCACACCTGTAACCCCAGCACTCTGGGAGGCCAAGGTGAGCGGATTGTTTGAGCTCAGGAATTCCAGACCAGCTTGAGTAAGACCCCGTCTCTACTAAAAATAGGAAAAAAAAAAAAAAAACTAGCCAGGCATTGTGGGGGGGGCACCTGTAGTCCCAGCTTCTCGGGAAGCTGAGGCATGAGGAACGCGGGAGCCCAAAAGTTTGAGGTTACTGTGACCTACAATGACACCACAGCATTCAGCCCCCAAGGCAACAGAGTGAGACTCTCAAATAATAATAATAATAATAATAATAATTACAGACTAATGATGGTTGCTCCACAATGGTTAATTCTAATATGGAAAGAACTTTACACTGCAATTTTTTCAAGCTTCACTATCCTGTGGACAACTGTACTGTTAACCAACCATTCTCGGTATAATAATATTGATATCAGGGCGGAGCCTATGGCTCAGTGGATAGGCTGCTGGTGAGGGTGGCGGGTTCAAACCCGGCCCCGGCCAAACTACAACAACAACAAAATAATAATAATAATAATACTGATATCAACAACAGGGCTAAAGCTTGTCCTCTAGGATATTAATAAACTAACCTGATTTCTATATATGCTTTTATTGCAAGTCTGAACAGAAAGTAAGGGAAATGGGATAAAGGACCTTTTTGCCCGTCTTTATGAATATAGGCATGCAACAAAGTGCTTTACCAAGTCCAATGGCAAGACGGGGGAGGCTCTATCAACAAGCTTTTCCCTTTCCAATTCAATTGAGTGCCAGGTATTGTACAAAGTGCTGGGATAAATACAAGGATGAGAAAAACAGAGAGTGGGCCCAAAGGGAGCTTACAGGCTGACAGGCACTACAGATGTGGGACTCCTCATGACACAGATGTGCGCAGCGTCCCTCTCTAGCAGAACCGAAGGTGTTCAAAGGTGTGAACAGTGACTTCAGATAATGAGGGACACATCTCCTTGGTTCCTGAGTTTTGGAGAAAGGGTATTAATGAGTAATGAGGGTCCACAGGCAGAGTGGAGTTTGCAACACTGATGGGAGTGGGGAACAGGGGAAGAGGATTCCCAAGTGAGAACGGCATTTATAAAAGCCCAGTGGACAGAGGGCACCTCAAGCATTTGAGGAAGTAAGGAAAGGCCAGCGTGGCTCAGCCCAGACCACATCTCGTAGGTTATGTCAAGGATTTTGTTTTGGGGGTTTTTTTTAAGGCAAGCATGAAACGAAGTTTATTGAGGAAGAGAAAGGTAGCTTTACAGGGTAAGAAAGCTTAAGCCATAGACAGAGAATGGGGCCTCCACTGCCAGGGCAAGTACGCAAAGAGGTAGATTTTAGTCTTTGCTCTAAACTGAAGCCATGGAAGATTTTCAGGAGAGGAGTGACGTGGTTAGATCTCTGTGTTGAAAGGATTGTTCTAGTTCCGAGATGGAGAAGGGATGGGAAAGGGGTTAGAGGGAGTGTGGGAACCCTAAGATACAGCAGTGGGGGACAGGGCACCTTCAAAGACCATCAGAAGAAAAGAGTGGGGATTTAACCAGGTGACCAAAATCCTGTCTGGTGCTATTCAAGACCCAACCAAGAGACAGTCACAGGTGTTCCCAAGAATGAGGTGGCTCTGCCTCATTAGAAATGAGTGCTGCCAGGCCAGGTGAGGTGGTTCACACCTGTAATCCTGGCACTCTGGGAGGCCAGATAGTTTGAGACCAGTCTGAACAAGCCTGAGACTCCATCTCTATCAAAAACAGAAAAAATTACCCAGGCACAGTGGCATACACCTGCTATCCCAGCTACTTGGGAGGCTAAGCCAAGGAGATTGACTGAGCCCTGGATTTGCAGTTTGCCGTGAGCTATGATCATGCCACTGTACTCTACCTGCGGCAACAGAGCAAGACTGTCTACAAAAAAGAAAAGAAACAAAGAACTGGGTACTGCCTATCCCAAACCTCAAAGGACCAGGCGGAAAGGAAGAATAGCGGCTAACAGTGACCTTCCATTGGGGTGTTCCTCATTCAGTAAGGGGCCAAATGGAATTAAAAGGACAACTTATGGGGAACTCTTTTTCCCTCCACAAAAACAGTAGTTTGTTTAAATTACTGTATATGTCTATAAGTCAGCTGTTTGAGGATAACAGCAAAAGATCACATCGCACTTCCACAACTCTGAGAAGAATTCAAGTTCTTTACTCTAAGAGTAGCGTACAAATTAGGCCTTCTAACCACTTTAAATCACTTCACCCTCAAGCCAAAGAAACTGAAGCCATGTAGATTAGTTTTCCCTCAATCCAATTAGTTCAACCCAAAAAGAAATATATTTTTCCCTACAATACACATTACTTTTGGCTAGTCTAAATATTTGGGGGATATTAAGTAATACACAAGGGATTTTGTTCCTCTGATTGTATGATGAGAAAACCTATATATCATAATGATTTTTAAATTTTTTAAAAGTGTTTTCTTTTTTTGTAGAAACAAATTCTCACTTTGTTCCCCAGGCTGATCTTGAACACCTGGCCTCGAGCCATCCAGCCACCCTCCTAATGTGCTGGGATTACAGACATAAACCTTTACACCTCTAATGATTTATTTTCAACCAAAACAGAATGAATAAAAATACTGCAGTATTTTATCAAGGTGTTCTGGGGTTTAAGAATCTACATGGTAGAATCATGAAATTGAAATTGCCATAAAGAAATAAAAAAAAAAAAAACAGGAAATGTTTTGGGATGAAGGAAATATTTTTCTCTTGGGGATGTCAAAGGTGTATACAGTAACACTAAAGATCTGTGCATTTGGGGTGGTGCCTGCAGCTCAGTCGGTAGGGCACCGGCCACATGCACTGGGGCTGGTGGGTTCGAAACCCACCCGGCCTGCTAAACAACAACTACAATAACAACAAAATAGTCGGGCATTGTGGTGGGTGCCTGTAGTCTCAGCTACTTGGGAGACTGAGGCAAGAGAATTGCTTAAGTCAAGAGTCTGAGGTTGCTGTGAGCTGTGAGACTCTGTCTCAAAAAAAAAACTGCATTTTAATGTCTGTAAATCAAAGACAATGTTTTTAAAAATGGGAGGGGCTCCAAGAGTCTCATTTTCTTTATTCTGTTGCTTGGAGTTAAGAAGCCCAAACTTCATCAATCTTAAGGGAAGGTATCCAATCAGAGGAATAAATTCTAATGTCCTATAGCACTGCAAAATGACTAGTTAACAATTACACATTATATACAGTAGACCCTCCATAACTAACCACCTCCCTACATTGACCACCTCAAGTTGATCTAATTTGCATAGACCAGACAAGCACCACATATACGTATCAGTACAGTAGGCCTAGTTCCTTATGTCGACCACTTCCATATGTTAACCAGTTCAATACAATCCCTTGGGTGGTCAACTTACACTTTCAGACAGCTGAAAGAAGGGTATCGAATATTCTCAACCCACAGAAATGATAAATGTTTGCCATGATGGTCTATGATAATTACCCTGATCTGATCTATACATTTTATGTGTGGAAACATCACGGCATACCCCCTTAAATATGTACAATTAATAGGTATCAATTTAAAAGTAAAACCAAAAAAGAGGAAGTATGCAGATAAATGTGTTTTATACCCATCCCATCACTCCCATATCATCCACGGATAATTAGGAATTATTCTCAGATATAGCAGCTTTAAGAACACTATGAAACTATGTGCTTTAACTCATCTTTTTAGAGTCTGTGAATAAATTCATTTTACTCCAATTCCAGTTAGAATACATTAATAAGACCATCATCTTGATTTCTGTAAAAATATACAAGTAAATCTCTCAGCCATGTTACAAAATAATCCTATTTAATTCTTAGACTAATTCTTTCCAGGAAATGTAAATTTATGCACATCAATAATCAATGAGTCCTTCCCCATGACAATTCAAACCAAATCAAACTTTACTGAAATGACCAGTTCAAAGTTTTATTTCAAAACTGCTGACATGGATGTAAGTTTTTAGTAATGGGTGAAAGGCCATTTTGATTTTGGTTTCAGGTAGGAATCCCAGAGAATCAAATTTCTGCATAGAATAATTTTTGAAAAGACCAAATGATCTACCATTTTTGAAAGCCCTTAGTATTTAACAGAACACACACACTGATAATTCAGGTTACCAGGCCCGCACTGTAAGTGGCAAAACTAGAGTTTTCATGGTCTCATTGTCATGGTTTCAATCGGAAAGCTGCATGACCTCAATTCAAAGCAGCCATGGGCAACAGTAATCTTGAGCTCAAAATCAATTTAAAACACCAATTTCAAAGTTTGGAAACTCTACTGATATAAAATGAAACAGTAATAAATAAGAATTGTCAAAGTGTACAAAATGCACCTTCCTCCCCCTTCGTAGTTGGATAATTTCAAGGTATATTTTCAGTTTAACCTAGTTTCTCTTTTTTCATCATTCAGCATTCTGTTTTGATGTGTAGTGCCCCATACTTCCTGTTACTACATCTTGATACTCTACTGCAAATCATGACTCATTCTTAAATCATAGAGAAACTCCTCAAAATCCCAAATTTTACAGCACACAGGAACTCATTCTTTCAAGAGGGCAGCATTCTTAGCCCATTACTTGAACCACGAAGGACAAAAACATTGAAGTCCATGTAGAAATTATGTCAACCCATTGTTGAGTCAATACCTTTATTAGATCAATAAATACAAGCTCTCTGTGATAATTTCAGTCTTAGCACTAGTTATAAAAGTGTGTTACATGCTACATTAAGCAAAAATATGTTATAAAACAATTCAGTACTGATTCCAATTAAGAATTTTACGTGCATGTGTGTATGTTTTTATACATATACACTTATACCCATTTTAAAAGATCAGAAAAATATACATCAAAATATAAATGGTGGAATTATGGGAAACATCTACTTTTTTCATCATGGTGTTCTCTATCTCCTGAAGGTTATTCAAGCTACTATTTTTCACAACAGAAAAAAAAAAAAAAAACTAACCCATAGAAAATACTTTTACACTAGCATGGTCTCAGGTAGATTGTTATAAATCAATCTATGAAGTCAAAGAGGGACTATGGATAACCAGGACATAAAAAACTTTTGCATGAAACACACAAGAACATCTGGTAAGAGTAAGATCCTTCCTGCAAACCATCCATGCCTCTCTCACGGTATGTGCCAGAAGAGGCCTTTGGGAAGATATCAGAAGACTGGGCTCCAGAATGGACAGAGAGCCCATTTCTTTTAAGACTGAATGAGGAAGCATGTGTTTATAATCCCAGCTACTCCAAAGGCTGAGAGGCAAGAGGATTGCTTTAACTAGAAGTTCAAAGCCAGCCTAAGCAACATAAGGAGATGCCTCTCCCTACCTCCCACCAGGTCTGAGAAACTCAGAGATAACTGAGTCATTCTCTGGAACTAGAAGAGAACAAAACTATCAATTAGTAAGCAGTAACTCACCCTCTGTGAAAAAGACTCTACTCCAGGAAGTCACATCCTGGGATAATATTTTAGTGAGTGTTTTGGGTTGTCAATAGGTCATATTCCACAGCACTATATTGGTCTTCTGAATCAGACAGATATATAAATACAACTGAGTACCACAGAACACATAAAATACAATATCTGGCAGCTAAGAAGGGAATATTTGAATTTATATACACTGCCTGGAAGTCCTTTAAAACTAATTTCAGGAAAAGATCCAGGTTCCAAAAAGTTATTAAATACATAAATTTTAATATATGATCTCAGAGTTACATTTACTGTGTATTAGCAGTCTTTAATTATTTAATTTTTTATACAGGAAAAAGAGGAGGTCTTTAATAAAGGGTTAGGTAACTTCAAAATTCAAATGGAGCTGAAAAACTGCTGCTCTACCCCACATGGACCCCTGCCATTCCAGTCTAAAAAGCATGGGGTGAGGATGCTATGCCTGCAGAGCTTCAGGGATGGTCTCACTCCGCTCACACAGGGTACACCACTCCAATGTCACCATCTCCATGCCATCCTCTCGCACATAACCCACCAAAAAAAGAGAAAATTCATTAACACTATAAATTACACATGTGGCAAAAACCAACAAGTGGCAACTTTTAAATGCCCTGCTTGTTCAGTGAATGCCCATGAAAGAATTTTTCATCAATTTCACCATCATTATTAACATAAATGAGAGTTTCCTAATCTGGGCACTACTGACATTTTGAGTTGGGAAAGTCAGGGGAGGTGCAGGGGAGTGGGATAGCCTTCCTGTGCATTTTTGAACGTTTAGCAACACCCCTACCCTCTACCCACTAGATGCCAATAGCACCCCCTTAATTATGACAACCAAAAATGTCTCCAGACATGGCCAAATGTCTCCTGGGAAGCAAAATTACTCCTGTTGAGAGCCACTGACTTTAACGAACCTCATGCATCCCCAACAATCAGTTGTCGGTATTCCGAATACTTCCTTTTTATCTGAAGGAAATGTACTCTTACAGAGACTATTTACAACCACCATTCTTAAGGAACTGTCATGCAGAATGATATTAGATCTTGAAAGCTTTTCTTCTCTATTGTAAGTTTTGTTATCCTACTCACAGCTTTCCATACAAATGGAAAGCAACAATGTACTGAGCACCCACTCTGTACCAGGCATGGCACTGGGGACTTCTTGTACTAGTGTCCAGTGACTCACACTCTGCTCAGGCTGGCAGGGTGGCTTTTAGGGACACACTTGGCCACCATAAAGGAAACGCCAACACCTCAAAAACCCTCAAAAGAGAGGCAAGGTGTCTTTGTCAATAAAGGGACATTTGGTCCAATCAGGTTCTGTAAAGGTCTTTAGCCTTTTTAGTAACTCTACACATCTCTAGGCAACTTTTAAAGGTTGTTTTTTTTTTTTTTTTTTTTTAGGGGGCTGAAGGCCTTTGCTATATTTGGCATAGAAAGGCTATCACTCTTCATAACTCAGGGGGTTTTGCAGGCTGCATCATTACTGGAAACTCTAAAGAACGCTTATGGGCAGTCTCCTTAACTGTCTGACCCACATGCCCTCTTAACACAATTTGTAATTTATAATCCTCATAAATTGAAACTCACAACTGACCTTTTCCAAATAAATGTGTGCCACAGAGAAAGAAAGAGAAAGAGAGAGAGAGAGAGAGAAATCTGAGGGTATTTTCTTTGGCAGGAAGACTCCCAAATCAATTTCAGCTCTTCATAGATGCCCTGAATGTGTCTGGTTTCTCCTCTTCCCCACAAAGAATGAAGCACAGATGGGAGCTGCTTCAAACACTCTCTTACCCCGTCCCATCCCCTACACACACGGGGAGTCAGATCCAAAATGCCCAGAGTGACTTCAAAGTTTTCAAGATGCTGCCCTGAAAAGGCTTGTTGGGCGGCTGCACCTCTAAGTAAATAAAGCTGTAACTTGTCTCCCTCCCCAGCGCCGGGCTCCCCAGGCTGACAGTGGCTGCACAAAACCCCTCCTGTACCGAGCAGCGGAAACTCCTAATGAGATTAGTCGGTGTGTGTGCAGACAGTACTTCGCAAGGACTAAAGGGGCTCTCTCTTCCTGCAGCAGCCAGTGGAAAATTCAGGGAACATTTTCCCCCTGCTGCAGCAGAATCCCTTTAACCCTCTCCCCAGCCAACTCCAAAAACAACTCGGCCTCCCCTGCACCCCCCTGGCCCGGGCTGGGGACGGGGGAGAGTTAAAGACCGGAGGGGGTGGGGGGGCTTTCAGGAGAGGGAGGCAGAAAGGGGGCTGTTGGGGAGGGGGCGGGGGACCCCCTCGAACACTACAAAGGAAACTGTAAAAGGCACAAATACGTAGACCTGAGAAGGAGCAAACCACAGTTTCTTTGTGAGCTCCCTCCAGTGAGTCATTTTCAAGATGCTGTCTGCTGCCAGTTTCAAAGCGGAAGCGCATGGCAATTAGTCTTGCCGTTTCCAGACGAGCCAGAAACTCTCCCGACACTCGTTTTTTTTTTTTTTTTCTAAAAAGCCCCTTTTGCAGTTTCTAAAATAACATTTCTTGCTCCCACCTCCACCCGCCACCTAACTTGTAGCTTGTCCCCAGGATGATAAGGTTCAGAAAAAATAACAAAACCGAGATCTTTTATTTTTCATTTTTAACCACTCCCCAAAATTTTGATCTCCCCACAAAGTTACAGTAGCGTCACAGGCCAACATTCAGCTAGAAGAAGCTAAAGAGCTGGGGGCGCCACCATCGCTTCTTGCTGGGTCGTTCTCCAAAACCGTGTCCAATAAAGACCCCACCGGCTTTTTAAGGTCCGATTGGGAGTGCGCCTCGGGCGGTGACCTGGGTGGGGGTCACCTGCAGAGCGAGAGTAGACGCAGCCCTCCCCCCAACAACTTTGTTCCCCGCGCCCTCCACCTCCCTCTCCATCCCTAGACCCCAGCACCGGTGCCCTCTGCCCACCCCGAGGGGAGAGGGGTCGCAGTCCCAGCAGGAAGGCCAGCGGTGGTCCAGCCTCCCGGCACGCCGCCTGCCCCAGTCACCCCGCACCGCTCTTCCCCGGGGCCCCAAGTCCGGCGGACGCCCGCTGCCTCCGCTGCTTGCGGCGATGTCCTGAGCGAACCCCTGGGGCTGCACGCCCGGCACCCCCTCCTCTGGGCTGCAGGGTCACGCAGCCCCCGGCCTGGCGCACCAGCTCCAGCGACGCCCGCGCAGGAGCATCCCCGGCGGCGCCCCCACCCCGCGGCGCCCGCTGCCCCACCCCCACCAAGCCCAAGAAAGGAAAGAAAAAAAAAAAATCCACCCCAAACGAAACTTTGCAAGTGTCGGAGCAACAGGCACAAGCCCTGTTACCTACCCAGATGTGGGGGAGCTTTCAGATCCTTCTTCGGGGGAATTTCTAGGAGGACCCGGGCGAAAGCCCCCGACTTTCCATGCTGACAGGCGTCTGCAGACGGTCTGTTGCTCTTGTAATGAGATCCTGATTTTTCCCCCTTTTTTTTTTCTTTCGCTCCTCTTTTTTTCCCCCCTCTGGTGTGTGTGAGAGCAGGAAGTTGGAGCAGTCAGGCCGAGCCGGCTCACTTCCTTTACTGCATTATTCCCCAGGCGGTGTGCAGTCTGTGTAAACAGGCTTTTCCGCCCCGCGCCGCGCGCCTCGGCCGCGGCTGTGCGCCGGGGCTGGCCGCCCAGGCCCGCGCATACTCCGCCGCCAGTGCCCCGCGCTCGCCCCGCACCGCGCGCCCCCGCGCCCACGCCCCCGCCCCGCTTCCTGCTCCACCGCCCCAGGGGAGGAGCCTCCGGACCCGCCGCGACTCGCCGGGCCGCGGCCCCTCCCCACCGGGAAGGGGGCTCGGCCAGCAACCACCCGCAAGCTCCCCCCCCAACGCACGGGGCGCTGCCTGCGGGGGCTGCGGGAACTCGGGCACCTCCCTCCGTCCGCGGGGTCCCTGAGCTGGGCACCACGGTGGGGTCGTGCCCTGCCCAGTTAGCCTGGGAGCGGGGCCCGAGGAGGCAAGGCCGCAAGACTGACTGTTTTCTATTACACCATCTGGGATGGAAAAGTTGGGGCACAGGGGATGCCGGGGTTCAGAGTTGGATTGCTCTGGCAAAGCCCTGCTTGTATGATGGGTGCGGTTGTAATGGTTTGGGACGAGATGTTGGATGTCCCAGACAGGAGACACGGTTTCTGTGTGGGGAAGGGGATGGACACAGTTCCTCCTGTCTGGGTTTTCCATTTTTTAAGAAGCCAGCCCTCGGTGGGGGGCCCATTTTGGGGGAAAGGATAAGGAGCTGTGAAAGTGGAAGGCAGCATTCTCCAGTCGAAGATATTTCTGGCTGTTCACTCCGGCCTTCCACAGGCCCACCCTTTCCTGCCCACTAAGGAGCTCCGAGGGAAATGAGCAGTAGCCCTGGGATCAAGACACTGAGGCTCTGAGGTCTCGGGACCAGACTCCACAGGCCACATCCCTCAGGGGGGGTCTCACCCTGAGATTGGCTTGAGCCAGGCTGTGATTGGAGAGCTTGCCCACTGCCCTGGAGCCCAGACAAGGGGAGAAGATGCCAGTTTAAGAACCCCTTACCCTCAGGCCAGCGCCCCAACCTCAACTCTTCACTTTCCAGAACCTTCCATTCCCATGCTGCCACTTCTTAGCGACACAGAGCAATGGTTTTCAAACGTGACCCCCGGGGCTCATTAAAATCCTGGTGGCTGAGCCTTAACGGAGTCCCTGATTCAGCAGGTCTAGGGTGGTGGCTCTCAGGGCTGGCTAACAATAAAATCACCTGGGGAGTGTTTTGACTTGATCCAACAACAGACTCAACCCAGACCAATTAAGTCAGGATCTCTGGGGACAGGGAGTGAGTCCTTTCCAAAGGACCACACTCTTAAGAGTTCCTTCACTTTGTTTCTGGTTTTGCATTCTCTCCTGAGAGATTATTTGCTTGTAAGTCTCTCACTGCTATTAAGTATGAGTGTAAAGGGCAAGGATTGTATTTTACTGAAGTTAGTACCACTCCCAGTACCTGTCAGAGCACCCAACTGATAGGATTTCCTGGGTCTGGCCTTTGCTGCATGACTAATGTGGACAGTCCTCCTCAGGGGTGGGACAAGGCCACCCAGACCTCTCAGAAAGCCTGGGAAACTGGGAACCCAGGGCGGGTGTGATGGGGGAAAGTTAAGAGAATGGAGCATGAGGGGAAGGCATAGGAAAGGGGGGCTGTTTATCAACTCCTGATTTTCCACAGCTAATTTTCCACTTTGGGGATTATCCTTTTAATCCCCAGTCAGCTTCTCCTGTCACTCAGCCGAACTCATACTGTGTCCCTATAAGGTCCAGCTGTCTAGACTGAGAGAATGTAAACTTATTTTATTATCCTGGGGGTGAAGGAGAAAACCGCACACGCACAGTTCAGAACCCATGCTCCTTTATTTTAGAAAGTATATACCTGAAAGAAACCAGTCTGAAAAGCCTACTACTGTATAATTTGAAATACACAACGTTTTGGAAAAGGCAAAACTATGAAGACAATAAAAAAGATCCATGGTTTCCAGGATTTCTGGGGGAGAGAAGAATAATAGGCAGAGGACAGAGGGCTTTTAGGGCAGTGAAACTACCGTGTGATACTGGGCATGTCGTTATATATTCATTGAAATCCCCAGAATGTACCACACCAAGAGTGAACTGTAAGATAAACGTGAACTTGGGGTGATAATGATGTGTCAGTGCAGGTTCATCTATCCTAACCACTTTGATGGGAGGTGTCCATCATGGAGGAAGCTATGGGAAATCTCTGTCCTGCTCAATTTTGCTGTGAACCTTAAACTGCTTTAAGAAATGGTTGAATTTTGGCTGGGCACTCCTGAGTTTGAACTCGAGAGTTTGAACCAGCCTGGACAAGCGTGAGACCCCATCTCTACTAAAAATAGAAAAAAAAAAAAAAATAGCCAGCTGTTGTGATGGGCATCTGTAGTACTTGGGAGGGTGAGGCAGGAGGATTGCTTGAGCCCAGGAATTTGAGGTTGTTGTGAGCAAGGCTGACGCCAGGGTAACAGAGTGAGACTGTTAAAAAAAGAAAAAATAAAAAGAAATTCTATTTTTAAAGGATGTGGCAAAGCCAAACATACTGATTTGAAAAAATCGGTAGCCTTTTTGCTTTTTATTATAGGTTTTTCACAACACATCTTTATAGGACCCTAAGGTATAAGGGAGCATGTTTTCATCAAGCAGTTTTTTTTAAAGAAATACTTTATCTAAAGCTCTTCCAAAACACTTTTGGGCAGCTCCAGGGTTTCTTAGCCCATATAAAGACTTCTTAAATTTCAAATCGGTATGTTCCGGTGTTTTGAACCGTCTGCATCTCTACTCCCAAATTTTCATGTGAATAAGTAATTCAGCACTGACTTGGCTCTTTTCACAAAGCACAAGGAGTAGCTTTTATTTTCAGGTGTCTGCAGCTTCTGTTCTTTGCATTCTAAGAGAAATCTTTTATTTGTTTTCCATGCATGACTTCCTACCCTCAAAAAATAACCAAGAGATATGGTATCTAGTATTGCATGACCCACACTCTTTCTATGCTTTTGTTGTAAAACAGATGGGACTTAGATAAGAGTCCTTATCTTATCCTTTATCTTATTACCTAAAGGTAGTAAGATTTCTTCTGGAGTTCTTTATAGTAAGCGACAGAGCCTAGGGTCAGGCATTTGTGCTGGCCAAGAGAGAGTATGAGACTCTCTCAGCTTTAATAAAAACAGTTGAGATCTCACCAGAGAAGACGCACGTGTGTTTCAGAAATGGGAACTAGTTAATGTTGTATTGGACAGTGCACAGTTCAGAATGGGAAGAGTCAGCCTAAATAGATCTTATGGATAGAAAGTGGAAGGGGGCTATCAATCAATCAATCAATTAATCAAAGCCCTGGTTCCAAAAGAAGGGGTGTGGTAGTCAGTTTCCACTGGGATAATGCTGTGTAACAAACAACTCCAAAACCTAATAGTTTATAGCAATAAATAAGTCTGGATTGGCTGGGCGTGGCCCCAGGCTGCAGGCTGAGTGTGTGTTGGTTTGTCATGTTTTCATTCTGAGTCCCCAACTGAAAGAACAGATACTACTCAGAACACATGGTTCTCAAAGAGAGTTGGAGTTTGAAAGTAGTGGAAGCATGTGATGCTCCTTAAAAGCTCTGCTTAAGACTAGCACAGTCTCACCTCTGTGCACATTCCACTGAAGAATACAAATCATATGGCAAAGTTTAAAGGCAATAGGGTGGGGAGAAGAGCAGGGAAGGAAGGGAGAATTCTGAACAAATACTGTAGTCTGCCACAAGAGAAGAATGATTCTGGGTGTCCAAAAACCACAAATCTTTCAGGTCCCTCATAATTTAACATCCCATGATGTATATTAGAATGGGATGTTGTGAAAAGTTAAAAAGAAAAACAATTACAAATGGGTGAGAAAGGATAGTTCCAGAGAGCAGGAGAAGAAAGACTCTTAGAACAAACCAAAGTAAAATATTCTAGAACAGAATAGAATGAATAATATTTGAAACTTACAAATTGATGTATTTTGGTAGAAACTCGTAAGTGGTTTGCCATCACTATGTTGAAGACAGCTCCAATGTTAGGGGTTAGGGGTAGGGATTGGGAATGGGAATGGAAAGCCAATGCCTGATAATAAGACAGCTTGGGGTCAGGAATTTGTGGATCCAGTCCCAGACCTGACTTATTCTAGTTTTGAGACCTTGACTGAATCACTCACCTTCTCTAAGCCTGAACTTGCATCAGTTTTTATAGATGTTTACAATGAATGTCAATTTTACATTAAAACAGCATATGTTATGGACTAGGATTTTAAAATGTCCATGAATTTTATTTAAAGGCGTATTTAAAAGAATTTAATAGACTTGCAGGCAGACCCTTGCTAGAGTCTGCATTCTCCCTTTTATCTCATTGGAAGTATTTCAGTGGAGACATTTGAGAAGCATTGATTTGGACCATCTTTTTTGCCTCAGACAAGTCGCTCATGGGTCAAAGGTTGGCAAACTACAGCCCACAGGCTCTTCTGTCTGGTTATGTACTTTTGAGTAAAGAAGAATTAGCTAAATCTTTTCCCTTTTTATTTTTAATTGTGGTTTTAAAAATTACCATCTTAGCCATTTTAAAGTGTATGAGTCTTTGTTAAGTATACTCAAATTGCTATGATACTCATCTCCAGAACTTTTTCATCTTGTAAAAGCTACAACTCTGTACCCATTAAACACAAATCCCCATTTTCTCCTCTTTCCACCCCCTGGCAGCCATCATTCTACTTTTGTCTCTATAAATTTCACGAGGTACCTTATCTAAATGGAATTGTACAATATTTATCTCTCTTTTTTTTTTGTAATTGACTTAACGTCACTTAGTGTAATGTCTTCAAGGTCATCCATGTTGTATCATTTAACACGATTTCTTTCCTTTTTAAAGCTGGAGAATAATCCATTGTATATGCATACCACATTTTTTTTTATCCATTCCTCTATTGGATGTCTTCTTGGCTGTTGTGAATTTGAAGTCTCTTCATTTTTTAGTGGTTGAAAACAAACCAAAAGAAGAATAATGTTTTGTAACATGTGAAAATTATGTGACATTCAGATTGCAGCGTCCGTGAGTAAAGTTTGGTTGGAACCCAGCCACACACGTTTATTTGCATGTTGTCTAACAGTGCTTTTGCACTATAACAACATGCTTGAGCAGTTGTGACAGTGACCATATGGTCTATGAATCTGAAGGTATTCACTTTCTGGCTCTTTACAGAAAAAGTTTGTCAACTACTGACATAGGCAAATGAGATTCTGGGCTGTGTTTTGGTTTGGATATTTAACTATATTTTCTTCCTTGTTCCAGAGAAAGCCCTTTCTTGCCACATTGTCTTTAACAAACTTCTTGGAGTCTTTAACAAACTTCATGTCCAGGAACTTCAGGTTCAAAGGAAACCAAGCCCTCATGCTTCATTTAATTTCTCTTATTTGGTCTTCTTCTTCTTTTTTTTTTTTTTCCAATTAAATTTTTTTTTTTTTTTTTTGAGACAGAGTCTCACTCTGTGGCCCTGGCTAGAGTGCCGTGGCATTATAGCTCACAGCAACCTCAAACTTCTAGGCTCAAGAGATCCTACCTCAGCATCTGAGTAGCTGGGACTACAGGTGCCTGCCACAATGCCCAGCTAGTTTTTCTGTTTTTAGTAGAGATGGGGTCTCACTCTTTCTCAGGCTGGTCTTGAACTCCTGAGCTCAAGCAATCCACCAGCTTCAGCCTCCCAGAGTGCTAGGATTATAGGCATGAGCTTCTTATTTGGTCTTCTAAAGAAGTGGAGAATAGGGCAGTGCCTGTGGCTCAAGGAGTAGGGTGCCGGTCCCATATGCCAGAGGTGGTGGGTTCAAACCCAGCCCTGGCCAAAAAAAAATCACAAAAAAAAAAAAGTGGAGAATATCTGGCTGTCCCTGTCCCAGCCTTCTGCGATGGCCTTTTAATCTTCCTGTGCTCTTTGGTCTCTGAACACACCGGAGCTTTTGTTCCTGGAGGTCCCCAACTCTCGTCACACATTAGGAGTCTGAGGTTGAGCCCAGGAAACTATGTCTTCCAAGTTCTATCCAGACGCCTTCTTTTGTTGAATTAATTAATGGGTTGATAACAGAAGTACTGGTATACAATAAAGTTTTATAAATGATGGCATTTTAGGGGAATTAAAACTGATTCCAAGGTTTTTCATTTAAAAATTGACTGACATTCATCAATATTCTGTGCCCTCCCTCTCATCCTAAGTCCACACCGTACCATTAGAAGGGAAGGGGGGCACACATGTAGTGACAGTGTCATAACTCTGAAAGCTGCGAGTCACTGCCATCGCTGTCAGGATGAATACAAATGAGAATCTGTCCTGACCAGCCACTGGTCAAAATTGCCTCCTACATGATATCAATTTGATGTGTCCAGAAAGGTGCAAAGGGTCTTTGGTCTTTCCCCTGTCAGTGATGCTCAGAGTTCCTGTGCAAACAGCTGCTTTGGGTTTTAAATGGGCGGCTCAAGAAAAAAGAATATTTTTGCCTTGTGTTTAATCATACAAGGTGTTGGACTAGGCTTTGTAGGAAACCATAGTTATGGGAAGTTCAGGAAATACGTGAAGGGCAGGATGTCACGCTGTGTACTGATGGCAGAGCTGGTGAAAAGCTGGTTAGAAGTGTTTCAAGACCAACTCCTTAAGGGTGAGGGGGAAACCTAAGGGATTGGAGGTTGGTTATCACATTTTTAAAAATCTCTAAAATAAGAATAAGAATTTGAAAGCATCAGATGAAGTCCTCAGGCCATGACATTACGTGAAGGGATAAGTAGGGAGTCGGGTCTTCAGGGCTAGCTGAAGCTCCCAGGCACCAGCTTCAGATCCCGTCTCCTCAGGGTCTATTAGCCTGGCTGATAGGCTTGTCAGGGACGCTGGAGCCAAGAGGGAGTTTGAGTGCAAAATCAACAAGCAGCAGGTGTTTCCTACCAACTTCAGGGTATTCTCATTGCAGGCACTTCTTCCTGTTGGACCCCAGCACAGAGATGGAGAGAGGGCATTTTCTCAACTCGGGCATGGCACCTGCTCTTTTTTTGCAGTCATTGGGAGGTTCCTGAACAAGGAAGCAAGAGAGCAAAGAACATGAGCAAACATGTTTGGAAACTTAGGGGGCCCGCCCTCCTTCCCTCCTGCTTCCGTCTGGAGGGATTTCCAGTAGGAAAGGGAGAGGGAAGTCCTCTGACTGGCAAGTTTGCGAAAAGAAACTGCTTGACTCAGCTGCCTCCTCCCTCTTCTTTTGAAGGTGGCTTGTCCCAGGAACACACAGCCTCTGTTCTCCAGGCGAAGGGGGGATGCCTTGCCTGAAGTCTTCTGGCTCACCCCAGGTAAGTAATCGAGTTAGTGGGTGAAATGACAGCCCCCGGTTAGAAAGGTATCCCTCAACTTAGCTTCTGTTACTAATAGGACTATCATTTTGATCTCCATCAGTGGCTTCTGAAATTAAACAGGGAAGAGGGGTGCTATTTATTGTGGTCTACCCCCTCCCAGCTCATGTGAGACGCCACCCTTTACATGCTGAGAAAAAACGAGAGGAGACTTTCGGAGGTGAGGGGCAGGAATTGAATTCCCACCAGAGCAGGTAGAAGTTAAACAATGCCCTAATCAGATATTATGTATCTTAGGGCCTCACAGACCCCCACAGGATAATGAGGCTACCAGTATGAGCCAGGGTGGGAAGCAGAGTAATGTCATTCTTCAGGCTGCTTTCGGGAGCCATCCACGGTGGTCTGGAGGTAAAGACTGTCTTGCCAACTGAACTAGCTTTACATTTAGTGACTTCTGTAGGCTTCTGTGAGGGTTCTAGGGATGGAAGCAGATGTTGGGGTGAAATGAGAAGCAGCATGCTCTCCTTGGAAAGTGCCCCTGAATACTCTGAGGAGGGCGAGACTTGGTGATACCCCCTTTCTGTCTGTATGCTGTGGTCTAAGCCCCTTGTTTCCCCATAGCAATATATAGTTCTTGATTAAATGCCATGGGTACTCAAAGAAGAAAAGTAAAAATTATTATAAAATATGTAGGGCTCGCCACAGTGGCTCATGCCTGCAATCCTAGCACTCTGGGAGGCCAAGGTGGGTGGATTGCCTGAGCTCAGGAGTTCGAGACCAGAGACCAGCCTGAGCAAGAATGAGACTCCATCTGTGAAAAATAGCCAGGGGGTGTGGCAGGCAAGAGGCTGGAACAAGAGGATCACTTGAGCCCAAAAGTTTAAGGTTGCTGTGAGCTATGATGCCGTGGCACTCAACTGGGGGCAACAAAGTGAGACTCTATCTCGAAAAGAAAAAAAAATGTATAATGCCACACATTCTAAAAAGTGCCATTAAATAGATGAATTTAATTGACCTTTAGTATTACAGTATTAATTCTTTTTATATTTGATACAACTGAGGAGCCACATATGTTAAGATTTACGGACTCCTGCTCACATAGTTACTAAGTGGTGAGGCTAGAACTAAAATCTAGGTTTTCTGACCTAAAACCAAATCTTTTCTGCTATTCTTTGCTGTATTACAAAGAGGACCATAAAAATAAAGAGAAGACCTCAGAAAGGTGTCATGGACATTGTATCAGAATCCTGGTTCTGCCATGAACTTGTTGAATTGCCTTTCTTAAATTCAGCCTCTTACTGTAAGACTATGTGCCGAGGACTTGGAACAGAGCATGGCTAAGACTCTGACATGCTGGGAAGGTCCCCCAAAACCAGATGAGACAAATTGGGAGAATTGGCATAATGTAAAAGGAGAATGTGTAGTTGTTGTGTGTGTGAACAATGTCCTTTTTCACAAGTTGATCATCTCACTAAGCAGGTTCTCACCTCTGTCAAGTAGCTGTCTTTTTTTTTTTTCTTTTGAGACTCAGTCTCACTTAGGTGCCCCTATGCCGTGGCATCATAACTTACAACAACCTCAAACTTTTGGGCTCAAGTGGTCCTCTTCCCTTAGCCTCCCGAGTAGTTGGGACTACAGGTGCCCACCATAACACCAGCTATGTTTAGAAACAGCCTTGTTTAGGCTGGTCTTCAACTCCTGAGCTCAGGCAATCCGCCCACCTTGGCCTCCCAGAGTGCTGGGATTGCAGGTGTGAGCCACTGTGCCTGCTGAGTAACTGTCCTTTAAAATGGAATGTTCAAAAGATACTTTGGTTTATCAGCCAGTCAGGCAACGTGTTTTTTGAGGAGCACTCCCTGTGCCCACCCCAGTGGTGGGATGTGATATTTTAAGAGAGTTGCATGGCAAGGCCATGGTGTTACCAGGCAAGGCTGATTTACCAGGTGGCCTGTGGATAGGGTCATTTTGTTGATAGGCTGAGCCTTAGCTGACATTCAAAGGCTAGTTAGACTACGTCTCTGAGCATGGCCATTTAGATTCAGACCTCACTACACAGACCTCTTATTCATCTCCAAATGGTCTGATTCATGCAGTTACAGAGATCTCCTGGCAAGATTAAAAGTAGAAGCCATCCATCACTTTTAAACTTACTGCCCATCCTCCAACCACACTGCTTTAAGTGCACTAAGAACTAATATTTTTGTAGGTCCTATAATTATATTGTCACTAGCACAATATATCACATTGCATTTTGTGTGCTAAATGCATCAATTGGTTCAAGAAAAGCATTTAAAATGAATTTTATAGCAGTAGCACTGCCTCAAAAAATGGCAGTGACCCGAGCCTTTCTCAACTTTGAGAGGCCTCACCCAAGAAAGACCAGATTCTTGGTGACAGTCTTCTTTTTAGAACATCTGCAAGTGCATTGGCTTAGGAGTGAAAGGAGATCATTCCTTTCTCAAAATGAGTTATGGTACTTGTCCTGCACAGAGGACCCCTAAAGTAACAAGGAAGCCAACTTAGCATTTGAGTTTGTTGTTTCATGATCAACCATGAAAGCACCTAGTGTTGCATATCTTGAGGGCTGTTTGCTTCAGGTCTCAATAAACCACTGATCCTGCCCCCATCACAGAGGGTCATCTCTGAAAATCAGAAAGCCCCCACTCCCTACTTTCAGAATCCCCTAACCCTGCAGTCTTGCAGTCTACTGATCAGCAAACCAAAGATGGCCTTTTTCTTTATGCTCCCTTCCTGATCACACCCTGTCCTGTTCTGGCCAAATGTTCTTTCTTCCAACATTGAATTCCAGTCAAGTAGCTATTCCAGGAGACGTAGAAGGCATCTGTTTTATTTCCCATCACATGAAAATTTAATTTGTTTAATTTCATTTTCAGAGAGAAAATTTACTTCCAAGCTCCATGTTGACCCTCTCTGAAGGCTCCACGTACTACCAACATGGCGTTGTACAAAATAGACACCATGCCTGACCTTGAGGAGCCTACCAAACCCAGGTGGAAGGCAGAAACAGGAGATCTGGTAACTGTGTGCACGCCTTTCTTTCTACCATCTTTCTGTGCCTCCATAATGGTATGCATGAAAGTCTCGCATAACAATGCTGAAAAGAAAGGCAAAGGCCAGGTTCTCCCCAGACTGTGCTCCAAAGTCATTGTTCAGTTTTTAACTATAATGAGAAAGTGTGGTGGCATTGGCAAGTTTGAAATCACTGGTGGTCACAGAGCTGGGAAAATCAATCTGGACATGATAGGGAGGTTAAACAAGAGTGGAGTGATCAGCCCCAGATTTCATGTGCAACTCAAAGATTTAGAAAAGTGGCAAAATTATCTACTCCCGTCCCATTAACTTGGTATCATTGTCCTGACAACCTCAGCTGGTATCACAGACCACAAAGAAGTAAGACAAAAATCACTGGGGTGGTGGGGGAGGGGAACCTGGGATTCTTTTCTAGGAATGTAATACGTACCTACAAATAAAATGCCTCAATGAAAAAAAGGGAAAAAACCCACAGGAAATTTGCCATAAACACATAAGTTGGAAGGAAAGAGGAGAGAGAGGGGAGGAGAGGGGGGATAGAGGAGGGAGGGTATTTGGGGGGACCTCACCTAATGTGCATGATGCAATGGTACATTTCAAAACTATTAAGAAATTGTGATGCATGTGTTACTTAGTTCAATGTAAGCATTTCACATTGTATATCGAAGCAGTACCCTGAACCCCATAAATGCATCCATGTACAAAGTTATGACTTAATAAAAATAATTTAAAACAAAAAAAGAGGCTGATGAAAAGTAAAATATGTCATGGGGGAAAAAAACACACGTTAAGTTGGAGGCAGGGTAGTATAGGGAAAAGAACCACAGATTCCATAGCTTCCTCAGACTCTTCTTCCAACTCAGCCATGCAATTGGGGGAAAAACATTTATCTTCTCCCCAAAGAAAAGGGGGGCAGAGCCAGATGGCCAACCAGAAGGCTTGTTCAGCTAATCTCTCCTAGAATGACTGCAGAAAAAGAGAGAACCTAGCAATACCTGGGTTAGGGACCTTACCTGGAGTCATAGCTCAGGGAGCATAGCAAGGAGGTGATGAGCTGGATACAGCATATGATCTGGAGTGGCAGAAATCTCGTGAATTAGGCAAGTGATTGTGACTGGCTGGGATTGGCTGGCAACCCACAAAGGCCCAGGGCGGGAAGAAGCCTTTTCTGAGTTTTCAGTAGTTAGGGGAAGCAGCATATTAAGTGGGAAGCTTGGAAGTGTAGATAGACTCCAACAGTATGCAGCAACCAGATTTGAATGCCAGTTGGAGTGGACTTGCCATAGGTTTGGTGGCTGGCAAGGCAACCATACTGAGAAGGTCTTGGCAGCCAGGAGGCTGCTGTTGTGAGGCTCCTTCTTGAGAAGGTCTTAGCAGTGGCCTAAAAGCATGGCCGTCTTAATTCTGCCTGCCAGGATCAGAACTCCGTTCTTTGGAAAGGCTGAGGGACTCCCACACCCTATAAGAACTAGAGTCAGGAGGCACTGTGAGACCTGCCCTTGGAGCATTCTTCTGAGCTTTCAGATCCCAATCCAGCAGGGTCTGAATGCTGAGGAAACAATCAGGTGATCACCGACAACAACTAAGTTTTAATAAGGACCACAGAGGTTGCTGGCTGTGCTCTCTGTCTCCTAAAAAACCACAGTGCAGCCTGGTGTCCTGGCAACACATTGCAACATACTGTCATCAAGAGCAAGGACTTTTGCTTAAAACAAAAGGATGTTATGAGAAGGAAAAAGGAGGACAAGGAGGTGAATAAGAAGAAAGAACACATGAGGAGGAACCAACAGAAAAACTGGGGCAACATGAAAAACCAAAACAGAGGAACTTCCCTAAGGGACTATCAGGCGGCTACTGCAGAAGACATCACATATAAAGAATTAATGCATTTGACAGATAAAAGGAATGGACAAGAAAATGGAAAGACAAACAAAAGTTGGATGAGAGAAATGTAGAATATGGAAAGGATATGGCAGAGCTTAAGGAAATAAAAGAGACAACAAGGGAATGTAAAGATGCAGTGGAAAGTGTCAAAAATAGGTTAGACCATGGAGAAGAAAGAACCTCAGAACTAGAGCATAAAGTTTTTGAGTTAACCCAAATAGTTAAAGACACAGAAAACAAGAGAGAAAGTAGAACAGGTGCTTAGAGTACTACGAGACTCCACAAAGTGTTCAAATATACGAATAATAGGGATTACTGAAGGGGAAGAAGATTGTCCCAAAGGAATGGAAGCCCGACTGGAGACCATCACAAAGGAAAACTTCCCAAGTTTTGCTAAAGACTCCAACATACTCCTTTCAGATGGATATCATACCCGAAGTCATCTCAACTGAAATAGAGCCTCTCTGAGACACATTGTAATGAAACTGTCCAAAGTCAAGATGAAAGAAAAAATTCTACAAGCAGCCAGGAGGAAGTGCCAACTGACCTACAGAGGCAGCGCCATTAGGATGACAGCAGACTTTTCAACTGAAACTATACAAGCCAGAAGAGCATAGTCATTCACCTCCAACATTCTTAAGCAAAACAATTTTCAGCCCAGAACTTTGTATCCTGCTAAACTAAGCTTCACAATTTGTGGAGAAATCAAATCTTATGTGAATATACAATCACTGAGGAAATTCACCACAATAAGACCAGCTCTACAGGATCACCAGCAAAGTAAACACCTAGAAACTGAAAGTCTAAACATAGCTTCCACAATGGCACAAAGGATAAAACTACACAATGGACTTTCACAAAATAGGATAAATTGAATTCCACCATACTTATCAATTCTCTCAATAAATGTCAATGGACTGAATTTCTCACTGAAGAGGCACAGGCTAGCTGATTGAATACAAAAGCACAAGTCATCCATATGCCATTTCCAGGACACAAACCTAGTGCAGAAGGACAAATCAAGACTCAGGGTTAAGGAATGGAAAACAGTGTTTCAAGCAAATGGAAATCAGAACAAAGGAGGGGGTGCAATTTTATTTTCAGATACAAGCAAATTTAAGGCAACTATAGTTAAGAAAGACAAAGATGGACACTTTTTACTAGTCAAAGGAACAAACAATTCAACAAGAAGACATTTCAATTTTAAAAATTTATGCACCCAAATTAAATGCTCCCAGATTTATGAAACAGACCTTGATGGATCTGAACAATATGATATCCCATAACACCATAATATTTAGGGACTTGAACACCCATTTGACAAAACTGGACAGATCCTTTAAACAGAAGCTAAACAAAGATGTGAAGGACTTAAATGTGATCCTAGAACAAATGGAATTAATGGACATATACAGAACATACTATCCCAAAGCTAAGGAATATACATTTTTTTCTCATCAGTACATGGTACATATTCCAAAATCAATCACATCCTAGAATACAAATCAAACCCCAGCAAAATTAAAAGAATAGAAATTATCCCTTGTATCTTCCCAGACCACAAAACAATAAAGGTGGAACTCAACTCCAATAAAAATGTTCAATCCCACACAAAGACATGGAAATTAAAAAACCTTATGCTGTATGATAGTTGGGTTCAGGAGAAGATAAAAGAGGAACATTGTTAAATTCCTTGAACATAACAACAATGAAAGCACAAGTTACCAGAATCTGTGGGATACAGCAACAGCAGTCTTAAGAGGGAAATTTATTGCATTAGCTACCTCCATTTGAAAAACAGAAAGAGAGCACATCAACAATCTCATGAACCATCTCGTGTAATTGAAAAAAGAAGAACAATCTAATCCCAAACCCAGAAGAAGAAAAGAAATAACCAAAATTAAATCAGAGATTAATGAAATTGAAAACAAAAGAGTCATTCAGAAAATTAATGAAACAAAAAATTGGTTTTATGAAAAAATAAACAAAATCAATAATCCTTTGGCCAGAGTAACTAGAAACAGAAAAGTAAAATCTTTAATCACCTCAATCAGAAGTGATAAAGGGTAAATAACAAAAGATGCCACAGAGATACAAGAAATCATTTCTGAGTACAAGAAACTCTATGGCAATGTGGAGGAAACGGATCAATACCTGGAATCAAACCCTCTCCGTAGACTTGACCAAGAAGAAATAGATATCTGAAACAGACTGATTTCAAGAATTCAGATTGAAGAAACAATTAAAAATCTCTCAACAACAACAACAACAAAATCCCTGGTCCAGATGACTTCACACCATAATTCTATCAAACCTTGAAAGAAGAGCTTACACCCATACTGTAGAAATTATTCCAAAAAATTAAGAAGGAACGAATCTTCCCCAACACGTCCTATGAAACAAACATCACCCTCATACCAAAACTAGGAAAAGACCCAACTACAAAGGAGAATTTCAGACCAATTTCACTAATGAATATAGCTGCAAAAATTCTCAATAAAATCCTAGCCAATAAATCATACCTACAAATTAAAAAAAATCATTCATCACGCTCAAGTAGGTTTCATCTTGGGGATGCAAGGCTGGTTCAACATACACAAGTCCACAAACATAGTTCACCGTATCAACAGAAGCAAAACCAAAGACCATATTATCCTCTCAATATACGCAGAAAAGCTTTTGATAAAATTCAGCATCCTTTTTTCTTTTTTTTTTCTTTGTGAGACAGAGTCTTACTATGCTTCCCTCAGGAGAGTGCCATGGCATCACAGCTCACAGCAACCTCAAACTCTTGGGCTTAAACAATTCTTGAGCCTCAACCTCCTGAGTAGCTGACAGGTGCCCACCACAATGCCCAGCTATTTATATTGTTGTTTAGCAGGCCCGGGCCGGACTTTAACCCACCAGCCTTGGTGTATGTGGCTAGCACCCTACTCACTGAGCTACAGGTGCCACGCCAGACTCCTTTTCTACTTAGAACTCTGAAGAAAATAGGGATAGGTGGCACATTTCTTAAATGGATTGAAGATATCTATGACAAACTCACAGCTAAGATTATACTGAATAGAGTAAAACTGGAAGCTTTTTCACTTAGAACAGGAACCATACAAAGCTGTCCTCTATCACCACTTCTATTCAACATAGTGCTGGAAGTTCTAGCCAATACAATCAGGAAAGAGAAGGAAATAAAGGGTATCTAAAAGGGGGCAGAGGAGGTCAAACTCTCCCTCTTTGCTGACGATATGATCTTATACTTACAGAACTCCAAAGACTCAACTCCAAAACTCTTGGAAGTGATCAAAAAATACAGGATTGCCTCAGGATATAAAATAGATATCCACAAATCAGAAGCCTTTGTATGCCAGTAACAACCAAGATGAGAAGCTAATCAAGGACATAATTCCCTTCTCAGTAGTTTCACAGAAAATGAAATAGGAATATATCTATCAAATATATAGGAATATATCTATCAAAAGAGATGAAGGATCTCTATAAAGAAAATTATGAAACCCTAAGAAAAGAAATAGCACAAGATATTAACAAATGGAAGAACATACCATGCTCATGGCTGAGAAGAATCAACATTGTTAAAATATCTATACTTCCCATAGTAATCTACAGATTTCATGCAATCCCAATTAAAATACTTATATCATACTTTCAAGATTTGGAAAAAAATAATTCTTCATTTTGTATGGAACCAGAAAAAACTCTGTATAGCCAAGGCAATTCTTAGTAATAAAAAAAAAGCTGGAGGCATCAGCCTATCAGACTTTAGGCTATACTACAAGGCCATAGTGATCGAAACAGCATGGTATTGACACAAAAATAGAGACATAGACATCTGGAACTGAATAGGAAACAATGAAATGAAATGAACATCTTATAGCCAGCTAATCTTTGATAAACCAAACAAGAACATCCAGTGGGGGAAAGACTCCTCATTCAATAAATGGTGTTGGGAGAAATGGATAACCACATGTAAAAGACTGAAACTGGACTTGTACCTTTCTCCGCTCACTAAAATTGATTCACGTGGATAAAACATTTAAATCTAAGTCATGAAACAATAAAAATCCTCAAAGAAATATGGGGAAAACACTTGAAGCCATTGGACTGGGGAAAGACTTTATGAAGAAGACTGCAGTGGCAATTGCAAAAACAAGAAAAATAAACAAATGGGACTTAATTAAATTAAATATGTTGTCTCCTGTACAGCTAAGGAGACAACCACCAAAGCAAACAGACAACCATCAGAATGGAAAAGGATATTCACATATTATGAATCAGACAAAAGCTTGATAACTAGGATCCACAGAGAACTCAAATTAATCCACGTGAAAGCATCACAAGAATGGAGAAGCAAGAATCCTATGTACTCAATTCTGATATGGAGACAGTTAATGACCTAGTACATGGTGGAGGGTGAGAGAAGAGGAGAGCAGAGAAAGGAAAGGAGGGAGGAATTGGGGAAGGGAAGAGGAGAGAGGAAAGGGGGGGGTCATGGTGTGTGACACACCTTTTGTGGGTGGGACACAATTATAAGAGGGACTTTACCTAACAAATGCAATCAATGTAACCTGGTTCTTAGTATGCTCAATGAATCCCCAACAATAATAATAATAATAAAAGCCAACAATCTCTTATATCAATGGGCAAGAGACATGTATAGAACCTTTTCTAAAGAAAATAGACAAATGATGGGCGGCGCCTGTGGCTCAGTGAGTAGGGCGCCGGCCCCATATGCCGAGGGTGGAGGGTTCAAACCCAGCCCCGGCCAAACTGCAACAAAAATAAAATAGCCGGGCATTGTGGCGGGCGCCTGTAGTCCCAGCTGCTCGGGAGGCTGAGG
The DNA here is from genome assembly GCF_027406575.1 of Nycticebus coucang. Classification (NCBI taxonomy): domain Eukaryota; kingdom Metazoa; phylum Chordata; class Mammalia; order Primates; family Lorisidae; genus Nycticebus; species Nycticebus coucang. Next base: position 25,799,888 of record NC_069782.1, read on the forward strand.
CAAGAGAATCGCGTAAGCCCAAGAGTTAGAGGTTGCTGTGAGCCGTGTGACACCACGGCACTCTACCCTAGGGCGGTACAGTGAGACTCTGTCTCTACAAAAAAAAAAAAAAAAATGGAAAGAAAATAGACAAATGACTAACAAACATATGGAAAAAATGCTCATCGTCCCTAATTGTCACTGAAATGCAAATCAAAACCACCCTAAGATATCATCTAAACCTAGTGAGAATGACCACAACACAAAATGTCAAAATTGCAGATACTGGCGTGAAAGTGGTGAGTAGGGAACACTTTTACACTGCTGGTGGGACTGCAAACTAATACAACCTTTTTGGAAGGAAGCCTGGAGAATCCTCAAAGAACTCAAACTAGACCTCCCATTTAATCATGCAATCTCTTTACTGGGCATCTACCAAGAAGAAAAAAAATTCATTTTATCATAAGAAAATTTGAACTAGACTGTTTATTGCAACTCAGTTTACAATTGTCAAACTGTGGAAACAACCTAAATGCCCATCAACCCAGGAATGGATTAACAAGTTGTGATATATGTATACCATGGAATACTGTTTAGCCACTAAAAAAGATGGAGACTTTACATCTTTTGTATTAACCTGGATGGAGTTGAAACACATTCCTCTTAGTAAAGCATCACAAGAATGGAGAAGCAAGAACCCAATGTGCTCAATTTTGATGTGAAGACCATTAATGACCCAGTACATGGTGGGGGCTGGGGAAATGGGGGAGCAGAGAGAGGGAAGGAGAGAAGGGAGTTGGGGGTCACAGTGTATGACAGACCTCTTGGAAGCAGGACATAATTATAAGAGGGACTTTACCTAACAAATACAATCTGTGTAACCTGGTTCTCCATACCCTCAATGAATCCCCAGCAATAAAAAAAGTATAAAAAAATTAAAATTAAAAAAGAAAGTGGTAGGCCTGAAGTAGGGAGTGGTTCAGAGAACCTCTCATGACCGGAAACCATTCAATTCATTCTTTCATTTACTCATCAGATGTCACCTTAGCACGTGTCAGGAATTTTGCCACAACCAAATGGCAAGATGAGTAAGACACAAGTCCTGCCTTCAAGGAAATTGCTATCTTTATCATTCAGCTCTAAAATTTCATGATTTAAAATATACTGATATGATGTAAACACTCCAATTTGTACAAATAATCAACACACTGAAATTGGCATAAATGTATTTATGATCTATATGCAAAAGACTTAATAAAAAAATAAATAAAATAAAATATACCGATAATCAGAAAAAATTATTAGCTAAGGCTTGGGCCACCTGTCTTAGGAAGGGTGTGAGCCACACAGGGAAGGGTCTGGCTTGGACAAATTCCTTTATCCCTTCTAGTTTCCCCTTCTTCGTCCGCAAAGAATGGGCATGTGGGAAGGAGCTATGCTGAAGTATTGAGAGGACTAGAGCTAAAATATATAAAGCATCTCACGTGGAGCTGGCCTTCAATAAACCACCTTCCCCATTTCACTTTCAACCCTCAACATCCATTTTCTACCCAAGCAGTTAATAGATCTTTTTAAAACTGTAAAGCTGTCATATTACTTAGAATCCTCCCATGTGTTCACTTAAATACATGGGGGTAAGGATGTACCTCCTTGGGGGGCCTTTTCTTTCTTCCTTCCTTTTTTTTTTTTCTTTTTTTTGAGACAGAGTCTCACTTTCTTGCCCTCAGTAGAGCACTGTGGTGTCACAGCTCACAGCAACCTCAACTTAAGCTATTCTTTTGCCTCAGCCCCCCCAAGTAGCTGCGACTACAGGCACCTGCCACAACGCTGGCTATTTTTAGAGACAAGATCTTTCTCTGGCTCAGGCTGGTCTGGAACTCGTGAGCTCAGGCAATCCACTCGCCTCGGCCTCTCAAGTGCTGGGATTACAGGTGTGAGCCACTGCGCCCTGCCTTTTTCTTCCTTTCTTGAAGCGTTACAGTGTCCTCGCCAATTGGAGCTCAGCATTTTGTCCTCCAAGAGATCGCCATGCATTCTTCACCCTCATCCCACCTCCTTTCCATTATCCTGTTTATGTTTCATGTATGACACCAGCCTCTAATTATCCCATTTGTTTCCTTGTGTGTTGTTTTCCCTGCCTCCCTGAGGAATGTTAATTCCCCACAGGTAGATTCTTTGTCTCTCTTCTTCACTGTATTCCCCAAACCAAGGCAGAGCCTGGTCTATCATAGGCCCCTGATAAATACTTTTTGAATTTATAATGTTGTTCTTAGAACACTACCATAGTGTGATTGGAATTTATCTGAGCATCTGAGATTCCTCGGGTCATTTCTGAACCTCAAACCAGGAGAGGATACTAGTTCCATGCCTGAAATACGAAACTGAGAAGGACTAGGGGCAAGTTCAGGATCAGAAGGAATGAAGGTGTGAGTACTGGGGTGAGTCTTTTCATGCAATAGATAGAGCTCCAGATTGGGCACTAAGAGGTCTAAATTCTGGGCTTCGTGTTACTACAAACTACCTCTGTTCCTTAACTTCTTAGGACTTACGAGGTTGGACAAGTAAGTTCATGAACTCATCTTTGAAAAAGTGCTACATACCTCATCACTGAATATCACTATAGTCACCTTCAAAGTACACCTCTTAGGAAGCTGTGAGCCACCACCAGCATCTAGTCCCAATTTTGGAACTCTTTTCCTGGAGTGGCCATCAGAGCTGTCGTCATACCAGGTCTGACAGCTGAAGTTCACAAACTCATCCTAGAAAAAGTGCTACCTACCTCATTGCTGAATATCACTACAGTCACCAAATGACCAAGGGGAGTACTTCAAGGGTGACCATAGGGATATTCAGCAATGAGGTAGGCAGCACTTTTTCTGGGGTGAGTATGGGGTGAGTATGTGAACTTAATTGTCTGACCTCATAGTTTGCTCATATGTATAATAATAATAATAATTATTATTATTATTATTAATAATTATTATTATTATCATTATTTTGAGACAGAGCCTCAAGCTACCACCCTGGATAGAGTGCCGTGGTGTCACAGCTCACAGCAACCTCCAATTCCTGGGCTTAAGAGATTTTCTTTTCTCAGCTTCCTGAGTAGCTGGGACTATAGGCGCCCACCACAACGCCCAGCTATTTTTTGGTTGTAGTTGTCACTGTTTGGCAGGCCCAGGCTGGATTCGAACCCACCAGCTCTGGTGTATGTGGCTGGCACCTTAGCCGCTTGAGCTACAGGTGCCACCTCATATGTATATTTTTTTTAAAAAGTAGGACTAACTTGACCTTAAAAGTTCCCTCATCTCTGAAATTCTCTGCCTTTCTGGATGGGGCCACTTCTGAGGAAGGCTACAATTCATGTGTTGAAAAACCACAGGAAAGCTGTGGAGGGAGTGACAGGTGAGCCCCTGGCTGAGCAAACCCACTCAGGTCCTGACCATACACCCACTCCAATCCAGACCTCCCCTCAGCACATCACTTCCCATGCAAGGCCTGGCACATAGCAGCTGCTCAGAGGTTTTGACTAAATAAATGAACGAATGTCCCCTGGAACGGGCAGGGAGTGGGAACTGATAACACAGTGACTCAGAAGGAAGGACCTCTGAGTCGATCCCAGCCACTTCTAGTCCTGTTAGTGCATGGCCAAGGTTTTGTTGTTGTTGTTGCTGTTGTTTTGAGAGAGGGTCTCACTCCGATGCTCAGGCTAGAGTGCAGTAGCATCATCACAGCTCATTGTAACCTCAGACTCCTGGGCTCAAGGGCCCCTCCTGCCTCAGCCTCCTGAATAGCTGGGACTATAGGCATGTGCCATCACACCTGGCTAATTTTTCTATTTTATTATAAGGTGGGGTCTCCTTTAGACTGGTCTCAAACTCCTGACCTCAAGTAATCCTCCTGCCTTGGCCTCTCAGATTCCTAGGATTATGGATATGAGCCATCATGCCCAGCCTTCAAGCCCAGTTCTAACGGGGTGAGAGGGTGGCAGGGCTCTAAGCTCCAGCAAGTCCACATATAACAGTGCTACAAGGAAAAGTCCTTCCAGGTATATGGAAAAGGGGAGGAAATAGTCACTTTGTTGCAGTTCTCTGCAGCAAACTGTAACACGACTAAAAGATCATAGAGCCTGATTCCTTTTTAAGAGTAATAAAATCAGTTTCTAGAATGCCAGCTAGGTAAAGGGCTGTATCAGCTATCTATTGCTGTGTAACAAACCACTACTTAAAGATTAAAGCAGCAGCCATATCATTTGCTCACAATTTTATGGATCAGCGATTTTGGTTGGGTTCAGCTAAGCAGTTCTTCTGTTTGGTCTTATGGGGATCACTGACGTGATTGTGTTCATCAGGTGACTCAGCTTGGGATGAATGGTTTAAGATGACCTCACTAACATGTCTGGTGGGTGGTACTGGCTGTTGGCTGAGCCCTCTCTTTCTGCATAATCCGTCATTGTCAAGGAGGCTAGTTCAGGCTTATTCACATGGCCATAGCATCATTCCAAGAGTGACGGTGGATGCTGCAAAACCTCTTAATGCTTTGACCCAAACATAATGCCACTTTCCTGCAATCTACAGATCAAAGCATGTTACAAGGGCAGCACAAATTGAAGGGGAAGAGAAATGGATTCTACCTTTTGAAAGGAAAAAAGTGAAACTCTGTAGTAAAAAGGGCTAACAAGGAGGGATGGGAGAAATGGTGGCCATTTTTGCAAACAAGCTCCTGCAGAGGCCTTGAGGCTCATGCGGTCCTCTCATTCTTCAAGTGAGAAGACTGAGACACACATTGTGGCAATCCCACCAATTCTCTATGAAACCCAGATCTCCTGGCTTTCCGTCCAATGTTTTCACAACTTCAAGGACCTTTTTCTACCTGCAACCTTTCTTTCAAAAGACTGGAGCCACCCTACTTCTCAGGCTTTGTTGGATTAGCTGGCTGACACAATCACACCGGTACTGGCTACTGGCTGCAGCTGCCTTTGTTCTATGAGTCTCCTTAATAGGAAAGGAGATTTCACTCCATCTTCTGGTCCCCTAGAAGTTTGCCAGGCTCCCACCCCACAGCTAGATTTGACAGCCAAATCTCATTTCACTGGATTCTGGTACAGCTATTTCATAAAATGGTGCTTTGTAGCTGTGGTTGTCTTAAGGCCATACATCTCTAGAATGTCTTGGAAGGATAGTGAACAACTCTGTTAGACACAATACCACTATCAAGAAGTAGCTGAGGGTCAGGTGGAATGGCTTAGATGCCTATAATCTCAGCAATTTAGGAGGACAAGGAAGGAGGATCACTTGAGGCTAGGAATTCAAGACCAGCCATTTAAGACTAGCCTGAGAACATAGTGAGATCCCATCTCTACAAAAAATAAAAAATAAAAAAATTAGCCAGGAATGGTGGCACATGCCTGTAGCCCTAGCTACTCAGGAGGCTGAGGCAGGATGATCACTTGAGCTCAGAAATTTAGTGTTACAGTGAACTATGATCTTGCCACTGCACTCCAGCCTAGGTGACAGAATGAGATCCTGTCTCAAAAAAAAAAAAAATTTATAAACAGAATTAGTTCTTTGTGAAAGTGAAAACTAAAGGGAATGACCGTAACATTTGTTAAGCCCAAACTACATGCAGGCACTGTGGTTAGCATTTATGTGTATTAGCTTATCTAATGCTCATAATAACCACGCGACATGGGTATTTTTACTATCACCATCCCTAAAATTGGCCTCTTAAATGTCACCTTTACTTCCAATTGCCAAATCCAAGGCCTTTTTCATAACTTTTAACTTTTTCAACTCTCTGCCTAATTTGAAAATACATATTTATTCATTTATCCATACTTGCATTCTACTAGGCAAAAAGACCTGGTCTAGATGTAGGGCATACATATAGAATACCCTATATACGTAGGGTATACATATATGGTCTAGCTGGGCATGGTGGCTCAGGCCTGTCATGCTAGCACTTTGAGAGGCTGAGGTGAGTGGATTGCTTGAGCTCAAGAGTTCAAGACCAGCCTGAATAAAAGCAAGACCCTGTCTCTACTAAAAATAGAAAAAAATATTAGCCAGGTATTGTGGTGGGTGCCTGTAGTCCCACATACTTGGGAGGCTAAGGCAAGAGGATTGCTTGAACCCAGGAGTTTGAGGTTGCTATGAGCTGTGATGCCACAGCACTCTACCCAGGGTGACAGAGTGATACTCTATCTCAAAAACAAACAAACAATCAGACCCTCATGGACCTTCCTGTCTAGTGGGTTAGACAGCTTTTGAATAAGCAGCAGTCGCAGAATGGGGGTCATGAACAGGATTGTGGGAAAACCTTCTGACAAGGGAAGTCTCTTGGATTCTGGAAGGTGAAGCTCTCCAAATTCTAGCTCCTATTTCTCTGACCACTCCTTTGCTGATTCTGTTTCTTCCATATGCCTTTGAAATCCTGGCTTTCATGAAGAGTGTGTCCTCCTGACTCTGTCTGCTTCCTTCTCCCCCTAAAGTGAACTCAGTCAGTCCTCCTGCTTCACTTTGTCTCCCCTGGGGGTTGGATCTTTTCTTCTTCTCTTCAGGCTTGATGCTTTGCCTGGGAGCCCTTCTGAGCTCCATGGCTTCAAGACCTGCTACAGATCCCAAACTCGCTCTCCAGGCTGCATTTCTGCTTCCCTGTATAAGGTGTCACAATCAACCTGCAGCAACCATTCAAACTTCCTTGCTGATACTTCCCGTCCTGCCTTCACCCTCCCCAGCCTTTTCAGCTTGCTAAAATCCCCCCCACCCCACCTCTAAGACACAGTTCACAGGCAGATCCTCTAAGTCTGCCCCACCCTCTTTGGGTGGATCCAGTTCCTTCCTCCTCTGACCTTTCGGCATATTTCGCCCTGGCTACTCCCATACTCACCACCTTACAGATTAATTTCTCCTTCTGAGGCTGACTCTTCTGATAGATTGAGCGTCCCAGACGGAGGGCAGGGACCAAGTCTTATTCATCTCTACATGCTCCATGCTCTGTACTGCAGTAAATGCCTAAGTTTATTGTTTATTGAACTGTGGAACTAAATTTGGATCTAGGAAACGTTTTCAATTTCCCTGTTCAAAATAGCACATTTTAACGAGGCCATAACACTTCTTTAAAGTTTCTATTAGGGGACCGGTTGTGGTGGCTCACTCCTGTAATCCTAGCACTCTGGGAGGCCAAGGTAGGTGGATTGTTTAAGCTCAGGAGTTCAGGACCAGCCTGAAGAAGAGCAAGACCCAGACCCGATCTCTAAAAATATCCCAGTGTTACCACAGTTACTTGGGAAGCTGAGGCAAGAGGATCGCTTGAGCTCAAGAGTTTGAGGTTGCTGTGAGCTGTGACACCATGGCACTCTACTAAGGGTGACACAGTGAGACTCTGTCTCAAAAAAAAAAGTTTCTATTAGGGTTAGCTGACTATGCTTGTTTATCTTAAGATTGCAGGCAATTTTTAATGGGCAAAAAATTCTCTGTATTTGATTTATTTTCTATCCATCAACGTCTCTCAGGGTGGATCATAAAATGGAAATATTTGTAGTCCAGACTCATTCCGTTCCCTTAGTTCATCTTTGGTAAGAGGTCATTCATTAATTCATTCATTTATTCCTGTACTTAAAACAAGTACTCGTTGATTTCCTTCTTTGTGGGATTATTCAAAGCAAAGTCCTTGCCCTTAAGGAATTTAAATTCTAGCAGAGGACATGAACAATAAACAAACAAATAAATAAACAATAAAATATCAGGTTGTAAGGGCCATGAAAGGAATCAACAGTAATAAGCCTGAGCATGACTGGGAGGGTGCCACTTTAGATAGCATTGTTCAGGGTCAGCCTCCCTGAGGAAGCAACATTTGGTCTGAGACCTGAGTGACCAAAGGAACTTGGCTCTAGAGGGCCCAGAAGGGCCTGGTGCAGTGGCTCCTGCCTGTAACTCAGCACTCTGGGAGGCCCAGGCAGGTGGATTGCTGGAGCTCAGGAGTTCCAGACCAGCCTGAGCAAGAATGAGACCCCATCTCTACTGAAAATAGAAAAACGGGCTGGGTGTTATGGTGGGCACCTGTAGTCTCAGCTACTAGGGACGCTGAAACAAGAGGATAGCTGGAGCCCAAGAGTTTGAGGTCAGCTGTGATGATGCCATGGCACTTTACTTAGGGCAATAAAGTGATACTCCATTATCAAAAAAATAAAAAATAAATACTCCTAGCATTCTGAGAGGATGAGGCCAATGGATTGCTTGAGCTCATGAGTATGAGACCAGCTTGAGCAAGAGCGAGACCCTGTCTCTAAAAACAAATAGCCAGGTATTGGAGCAGGAGCCTATAGTCCCAGCTATTGGGGAGGTTGAAGCAAGAGGATTGGTTGAGCCCGGGAGTTTGAGGTTGCTTGAGCTAAGCCAGGGCACTCTACCCAGGGTAACAGAATGAGACTCTATCTAAAAAACAAAAAAAAGAATTCCAGAAGAAACATTAGGAAAAATGGGCAACATCTGAAACACCACAGTAGCGTCACACGTGTTGAGTAGAATAAACAATTGGGACAAGATGACACTGGAGGGACATGATCTGATTTATTTTGTAAAACTAGCTCTCTAGAAAGACTGTAGGGAGGATGGAGTGGGAACAGAAAGTTAAAAGATCGTTATGGTAGCCTAGGCAAGTGGGCAAGTGGCTTAGAGCAGGTGTGGGCCATGGAAAGGGAGCGAAGACGGCTGTTCTATGTACACGAGAGTTGATCCTGTCTGCTCTTGCTAGCGTTCAGAACCACTAGTCTGGCCAGGAGAGTTCAGTGATGCCACCGCGCAGCCTCAGATGCTGAGACAGAGGGATTCCAGAGTTGGCCAGGAGCCCTCGTCCTCTTGCCTCTGTCTCCTTGGTCCCTTTGCTTCTGGCTCAGCCTCATAAGGAGAACCCTGCTTCTGGGCCGGGTCCTCAGAATGTTGGAGAGATTGGCAGGGCACGGGAATGCCCGAAAGCCAAGATGAACTTGGCAGGTGCAGGCAGTGGTGGTGTTGATCTATCTGAGCACTCAGCAGCTGCCCCATCATAGGAGCCTACTCCATTTCTCCAGGCCTGCTGCCTCTCTCTGTACTTGTTCTTGGAGGGTCTCTGAATGCTGAACGTGCTGTTACTGCTCTTGTTTCCCTTGACACAGTAGAGGAGCGTTCAAAATCGATTAAACTGAGCTGGGTAAACCAGAAAACTACAGGGGCTGAGCAGTGCCCAGTTGCACCCATCTCGTCACCTGCAATCACTCACCGGCACTTCCTGCCTCCCCAGTCTGGCTAACCACCCCTCTCCCGCAGTGGCCCAGCCTTCTTCCTCCTGGGGCCTTGGTCGGGTTGCCCACTGCCTATCTAATCCTGGGCAAGTCTCAGCTCTAATACCACTTCCTTCTAGAGACAGTCCCCAGGGCCACCTGCCAGTGTATGTTATATGCCTTGATTCAAAGCATTCAAAGCACTTTTTCTGCGTAAGACTCATAGTCATTATAATACTATATTTACTTAGCAGTGAAAATGTGCACACTATTCCTCAGGTTATTTTAAAAAGGCATTTTAAATCTTTTATTTTTATAACTGGTCTCGTCTTCCCTCATTCCTGTTGATAATGGAGGGGAAAAGAAACTTAAATTTGCCAATGAAAGGTAGCAGCCCCTTCCGGTTTAAAACAATCTGTTTCCCCCAAATAATCAGTTAATTCAAAGTCGAAACTTCCTATCAGGATTGCTTCCTCTCCTCTCAAGCATGCTTTCCCCAGCAGGCTCTCCTACTATGGGGCAGCCCAGGTGCTGTCGGGTGCCAGACCCCAGATGGGTTACAGTGGGCTGAGGGCCCCTCCCTACCTGGGTGTGGCCTCTGATGCTGGCCTTACCCATACCCTGCTCCAAATTCAGTTTCCAGGAGGCAGAGTGGGGAAAAAGATCCAAGGTCAGGTCCAGGAGTTGACATGGGGACAGAAAAAAACAGAATCTCAGTATTAGGTGAGAAGTCCAAGGACTGAGCTGGGAGCTTAGAATTGACTCTTCTATTGGGCTGTTTCAGAGATCCTGCTGATCTCAGAATGCCTGGCCTGACGCCCCAGGCAGATGTGACACCCCTAGCAGGCTATGCAGAAACAGCTCAGAGAGGCAGAGAAGCCCCTGCCCTGGTCCACTGTCCTTAGCATCAGCCTCTTGCTTGTTTAAGCTCCATTTAACATCAGCCTGGGGTTAGCAGGGCCCTTCCTCACTTGTGCTGCTTCCCTTTCATGGAGTTAAGAACCTTTTGGGATCTCTGCAGGACTTTGGGCTCAGATCAGCTTTAGACACATTACTCCAGCAGTACAGCAAGCCCCAGAGTGGAGATCGGGACTTGTTTTATTATGTCACTGTATTCAGGATTGTGAGCCAGCTGGCATGCTTTGGAATAGCTGTAGTGTTACTACAATATCAAAATGTACCAAGTGACTCCAGGGTTAACAGTAGTAGGGGAGCTCCCTCTGGCACAGTGTCCAGCAAAGTCTCCCAAGTCCTCTCAGTGGGTTAGGGTCAGTGCCTTGTTGTTAAACGTATTGAAAAACCACTCCTCAATTGTCCTTCAAATGTAACCCCTGTATGGCCTTTTCTATAAATGACTGGCTGAATGAATGGTGGTAACAGTTGTTCAATCCATGCATGTTGCATAAATGAGTTCTTCATCTCTTGTTTTCTGAAAATACAGGTATTGCTTTCATTCAGCAGAGCATTCTGAATCCATCTTAAACAGCATCTTACACCGGTTTCTGAACTCAAGGTCACCCTCTTCCTTGTACCTGATCTTTCATGTAACAAAACACTTCAATCACTTATCTGGTACAGCCATCAGAAAAGCTTTCTGTTGTGAGTAATACATCCAGAGAACAAGCCATATTTTGCTTTACATACTTAAATGAAGAATTGGTCTCTGGCTGAATATAATGGAAGTCATTTGTTCTGGAAAGCAGCAATTCAGAAAAAGATATCCCCTAAAAAGCTAGCGCAGTCTACTCAGAACAGCCTCCTCTGATGGGCTATGAAAGATTCTTGGACTTAAGAGCTATTCTGAGGAGGCCAGAGGGTGCTTTAATTTCTCATAATGGCAGCGTCTAGGAAATCTGTCTATTAACCATAACTGTTTGCTCCTGAAATGTGCGAATGGCCCCATCTGAGAAGTAACGGATGCTCCTTTTAGCACTTGGCAGCCTCCATTAGAGCCAGTTCGGACGTGGCTTCTGCAGTCCCTAGCTAGAGTTGCAAGGCAATGCAGTCTGGGAAAAGTGGCCAGAAACTCCTTACCCTTCTGAGGTTGCCCTTGAGAAGACCTTTACCCTCAGGACCCCTGGCCCCTGAGGAAGAAGGGGCCACTTTGGTCCAGAATACCAGGAGTAGGCATAAAGGGGTAAGGCCCTGTCCCCTCCAGAGTGGCTCCCCATTTTTATCTTTGCCCTTTTCTTTCACATTTAGCAACAGAATCCTCCCTGTTGGAGTCCATAGCCCTTAAACCAGAGCCCTGTGGCCTCGAGGCTGGCAGCAGAGATTCTTGTGGCAGCTTCTTACCCCCGGTGGGAAGGACAGACAGCAGGAGGTGGGGAGGGAAAGTTCAGTCCTCACTAGTGAGAATACAACTCTTTTCCCGTCCCTCCTGGGCAGTTTCTCACAGCACAACTCTGGCCAAAACAAGGGAGCCCAACCGAACCCTTGCCTTTCTGTGGGAAGCAGCAGTTAACGAACCATTTTCAGCATTTGTCCCTTACCAGACTTCAGGGAAGCTCATGCCCTCCCCAGAAATGACAAATTTGGCCAGGCCAGGATATGGTCTCTGGAAAGGGGTCGTTTTTATCTGTAGCGCCCTAGAAAACACATTCTTTGAACTTATTAAGTAGGGGAACAGCAGATTCACACCCTCTGGAGGTTACCAAGGTGAACAGAACTCATGATTAAAATCTGCAAGCCCAGTGATGCATGGAAGCCTGGAAGGCCCAAAGAGGAAATGTAACTCGCTGTTGGTAAATTTTTTTGGGTGATGTTTATGTTTGAACTTTTCTCTGTTTTCCTGTAGAAACTTCCGTACCCTCTTCCTGTGTCCCTACAAAGGCCTGGACAATGTGGTCCCAGCCCTGCCTCGGCCCATGGGCAGGCCCCACCTTCCTCCTTCCTGCAGGGATATCCTTTCCTATAGAAGAGGTAAGAATGTAAGTTTCATGTGAAAATGCGATTATACTCCTTATCTCAGTCATTTCACGATTTGCTGTTTGGTGACAATAAGTCAGCCTGGCCACATTCACAATAGAGGTGGCCCCTGTTCCTAGTTTTGGCTTGGGCTGTTTGCTCAGCTGAAGAGGGCAACTGGCTGTTTAAAAATGCTGCATGTTTTCCAGGATCTTATCAAGAGTTCATGTCTAAGGCCAGAAAGAAAAGGGAGGGCTCCTTTTTTTTTCTCTCTCCTCATTGTTTCCAACTGAATTGGCAGGAAATGGGAGTCCTCCACCTGTCCCTCTTGGGAGCAAAACTGATTTGATTCCATTTTTCAGATGTATCCGCTACCACCAGAAGTTGGGAACATTTCCGCTCACCCCCAAATGAATATGCCCTATAGCAACACAAATGACATCTTGCAGAATTGGCAATGAATCAAATTTAAATGGAGCTCTTTGGGACTGGTGACTACCGGAAATCTCCTCATGGAGTCTCAGATTTGCGAGATCTTTGTATTTACCCCCTTTGCAAAGCGCCTTTTGGGGCTGTGGACCTTGACAGATTCCCAAACAAGTTTGTGTGAATGTAGCGTGTGTGAATGTGTGTTTGTGTGAATGTGCGTTAGTGTGTTTCTGTGACTACAGTGTGTGTCTGTGTGTGTATGTGTGCCGTCAGTGGCATAGACATTCAGAAATATTTCTCACAGGGTTTCACATAATCAAAAGAGTTCCCATTCATCACTGCCCGAGAGCACGTGTCTCAGGCAGGTTAGTGTAGGATCCGGACAGCAACCAATTCTATTGCTCAAGAATCATAGTGTGTTTGTGGTTGACCTAGTTTTTTGTTTGTTTGTTTTTTGGCCAATTCCATCAATTTGGACAAGAATCAGGGTCCATCTAGATCAGTGGTTCTCAACCTTCCTGAGGCAGTGGCCCTTTAATACAGTTCCTATGGGTCACACCCACAGGTTGAGATCCGCTGATCTAGATGCTTCGTTTCTTCTCAAAGCACCCCCAGGTGACAATATTTTGAGAGAATCAACCATTTTACTACCCATAGATAAAGCTGAAATGTAGGAATTATATAAACTATAATATTCTGAGAACAGAAGAACTTTCCTATTTGATGCCAACACTTCATCTTAGACTCAGAACATGGGCAGTTACTAGATGGAGCCGTGACCCAGTCCGTTTCTGACCACCCTCAAGAGCACAAGAAGTGGTAAGAGCAATTTGATTCCACCCTGTGGGGTCTGGCTTTCCCAGGACACATCACCCTCCATCCAGGGCCCTGCATTGGATTAAGTCTTATGGGAATTCTAGCTCCTCTACTGTGGCCACGGCAGCTGCCTGTGGCTTTTCTGCTATCTGAGGGGATTTGCAAGCAGGGGGAGTGCCAGCCTGCCTCTTCCCTGGGGGTCCCAGGGACCTCTCTGCTTCTCACCCCCTTGGCTGTGTTTGATGAGAGCCACCACCACCCCCATGCTGATTCTGAGGTCCCCACCTGATGTTCCAGATGTGAAAACCCAGGAGACCTGCCAAGACCCCATGGGTAGAAAGAGTGTTTCTACTGGAGTGAGACAACCAGCTTTCCACCAGCCTCACAGGAATTTGACCTTGTGGAAAAAAAGATACTTTTAAGATCTTTGGATTGTATGAAGCTCAGTATTTCCTTTCTCCTTGGTATGTCTCCTTGTCACTACTCCCTCTGAAGCAGTGAGGCTCCTCTGTGCCGACTGCCTCCAAGAAAGGATGTTACAATGGAAAACAGAGCCAGGAAAAGACTTCCTGACTTTTGAATTTCACAAGCTTAGTCCACTAAGGAAATGGAAAATGCTCACAGAAAGGATAAAACGTGGGCAGAAATACCATGAGTGAGAACACAATTTCGCATCAGCCCTACCCGCTGAGCCTCTAGAATCAGGGAGAGCCACAGGGAGAAAATAGTGGGGGAAGGGAGCCTGGGAGAAGAGGATAAATGGGAAGATGCCCCAGGGGCTCAAGTGGAGTCATAGATCTGCACATCGCCTGTGCCCGGAGGCTGCACTGGCTGCCTTGTCCTCTGATCCTAAGGGCTTTCTAGGACAGTCATTGGCATTTTTCTCACTGGCCATTTAGCATGGTTAGCAGGAATACTAACTGCACTCCTAGATTTGGCTGGATTACAGTTGGGAGGACTTAGTCCATGCAGTCCACCCAATGGACAATGTCTCATGGTGCTTGTAAGCCCCCCAAAGGAGGGTTGGGCCCTTGGGCACCTGGCAAGGCAGTGTTATGGAAGGAATATTCTCTTGAGTCTACAACTGACGGCTGAATGGAACCAGCTCAAGATTTTCCCCAGCAATCACAGTGGTGAGCCCATACCCACACCCCCAGCCCTCCCAATCATATGACTCTCTGGCCTTCTAAAGAGCCAGTGGTCCATTTGGGGGATGCTACCCCTTGTTGCCTTCTTAGCCTCTGACCTAACTTTGACCTTGTCCCTGATCTTGGGTGCTTGCCTAATATTCCAAGTTCTTTCTCTCTTTCTCTTTTTAAAATTTTTTATTTAACACTTATTTATTTTTATTTATTTATTTGTTTATTTATTTTTGGAGACAGGGCCTCACTCAGTTGCCCTGGGTAGAGTGCCATGGCATCATCATAGCTCACAGTAATCTCAAACTCTTGGGCTCAGGCTATTCTCCTGCATCAGCCTCCCAAGTAGGTGGGACTACAGGTACCCACCACAAGACCTGGGTAGTTGTTTTGTTTTTAATAGAGACGGGGTCTCGCTCTTGCTCAGGGTGGTCTGGAACTCTCGAGCTCAAGCAATCTACCTGCCTTGGCCAGAGTGCTGAGATTACAGGTGGAAGCGACCATGCCCAGCCAGGTTCCAACTTCTCATACCCCTCACCATAGAACCCTGTCCTTGACTCTGGGGCCAGGGTGTGTAGCAACTTCCTCTTTCCTTCTTCACTCGGGTATCATTCTCAATGTCCCAGCCACCCTCCTCCTCCTGGGCAAACCAGTCCTACACATTGAGGTCCCTAACCACCAAGGAACCCACAAGCCACACCCTTCATCCTGCCTAAAATGGAGGGGGTCACAGGTAACACAGTGTCCTCAGGGCCACACTGTATGTACCAGAAGGATGAAGTTTTCCTGGGATAAGTCAAGATATTATAAGGCCAGTTTGGACCAATGCTGGCCAGGACCCTTTCTCATCCATGTGGAGTCCCTTCAGACCACTCTGGGGACAAGCCCTCCATCCTTCTCACCAGGGATAGTGTAGTCGGGGGGGGGGGGCGGGGGGGAGGATGACCTCTAGAGGTGAGATCCAGAGGGCCATGGAACCAGGACTGGAGGGCAAGTGTAGATTGGCTGAGGCTTTAAACCAGAGAAGAAAGAATGTGGGGAAACCAGATCAATCTCTAGCACTAACGTTCTCTGAGCACATCTATGCTGAAAAATGAAAATGGAAAATATAAAGTGGAGGTGTCACAGCTGCTTATGTCACATACTTGGCATATTGCTAATTGTCATCCTCACACCTTCCCCTTGCCCTTTTCTGCTTCACAGAGGTGCAATTAATATCAGCAAGTGTGTTCTGCTAGTCTCGGGTGGAAGTTATTATGAAAGTGCAAGAACAGCCATCATCAATCATAGACCCTAAGTTGATGAGAAAGTCTTCTCAGCCTGAAGTGAGTATTCACTAAATTAAAGGTCTAGGGGTGTTAGTGTGTGTCTCAAAGTTTACCTGGTTGGGGGGAATGCACTCGAAAATATTTTTTCATGGTGAAACTTTAAAACCATTTAGAGTTAAAAAAAAAAGAAAAGACACAAACATGAAGAGATTATGAGCGACAACTAAATCAGACTATGTATCTAAAACAAGGCAGGCCATCTATTAGATGATAGTATGACTGATTTTTAGGTAAAGTTTGCAGGTCAAGTTTGTTAAAGAAATGGTTGAGCCCATGAGCTTTCATTGCAATGCCATTTTTCTCAATTGAATACTGGCTAAAATGAACAAAGCAGAGGATTTTATGGCACATTATGGAAGCTAGAGGGTTGAGGTTGGAGGACGGAGAATGTTCTAGAACCTTCTTTCTTCTACAATTGCCCTTGCAATCATCTCCATCTTTGGAATCTTAACACCTGGATTCTAATCCTAAGTGAACTTGGACGTGTGCCTTGGTTTCCTCATTTGTCAAATGGTTATAGTGAAAATGCCTACCTTATGGAGCAGTAATTTTCTTTTGGGGAGGGGCCAAAATCTCTCTCTATTGCTGGGTAGAGTGCCGTGCCTTGTAGCTCACAGCAACCTCAAACTCCTGGGCTCCAGTGATCCTCTTACTTCAGTTACCCAAGTACCTAGGACTACAGGAGCCCACCATAACACCCAGTTAATTTTTCTATTTTTAGTAGAGATGAGGTCTTGCTCTTGCTCAGGCTGGTCTCGAATTCCTGGGCTCAAGCAATCCACCCACTTCAGCCTCCCAGAGTACTAGGATTATAGGTGTGAGCCATCACACCCGGCCTACAGCAGTGATTTTCAACTAGTGTGCCAAAAGAGGATCTCAGGTCTGTTGCAAACATTTTTAAAGACCATTAATTAAATTATTTTTTCAAGAAGTTCAAAGCACAGTAAGTATATTCTTTTTTTTTTTGACTCTTCTTTTTGATCAACATAATTTAAGCATGGCATGGAAGTTTAACTATAGGTTTAAATGTGCCATGAGATAAAAAAAGATTGAAAATCACTGTTAAGGAGGGTGAGTTCATCTATGGAAAGCACTGGAACACAGAAGGTACTAATAATAGGTTCATTATCCTTGTTGTTATGGTTATCACTTCTTGGCCTCTTATGTTTTTGTCTTTTGTTTGAGACTCCTCTGTTGCCCAGGCTAGAGTGCAGTGGCATCATTAGCTCACAGCAACCTCAAGCGATCCTCCTGCCTCAGCTTCTCAAGTAGCTGGGACTACAGACACACACCACCACATCTGGCTAATTTTTCTACTTTTTCTAGAGACTGAGTCTCGCTGTGTTCCCCAGGCTGGTCTTAAACTCCCGTCCTCAAGCAATCCTCCCACCTCAGCCTCCTAAACTGCTGGGATGACAAGTGTGAGCCACACTGTGCTGGCCTGTTATTACCATTATATTCTGTCCTTGGAAACTTTGCGAACAGGAAATCTGTTGGAGCCTGAATGCACCCTTTGTGAGTCCCAAAGAAGGTCTAAGGAGTCAGAGGGTGGGGGGAGAGACAATCATAAAAAGGCAGAAGGAGAGGGAAGCTGCTATGAAGGTTTTCCTGGACAGGTTTTTACCTTTTCAAAAGCCTTTTTACACTATTTCTCCTTTGTCCACCTTACCCGAAGCCGTGTTCAAAATGTGCCTACTGAACCAGGCTGTTTCCAAGCATATTCAAGCCCTGGCTTTAGCCCACTATTTTATTTATTTATTTATTTATTTATTTATTTATTGAGACAGAGTCTCACTCTATGCTCTGGGTACTATGGCATCATAGCTCACAGCAACCTCAAACTCTTGGGCTCAAGCAATCCCTTTGCCTGAGCCTCCCTAGTAGCTGGGACTACAGGCACTCGCCACAACACTGGGCTAGTTTTTCTATTTTTAGTAGAGACAGGGTCCTGCTTTGTTCAGGCTGGTCTCAAACTCCTGAGCTCAGATGAACCACCTGCCTCAGCCTCCCAGAGTGCTAGAATTACAGGCAGGAACCATTGTACCCATAAGCAATATTGGCTACCACAGGATCATTTGGTTTTTCTGTCTCAGTTGTCATGGGATTTTCTGAGAGGTGTTCTTTTTTATTTTTATTTTTATTTTTATTTTTATGAGACTGAGTCTCACTTTGTCACTCTCTGTAGAGTGCTCTGCTGTCAATAGCTCACAACAACCTCTAACTCTTGGGCTCAAGTGATTCTCTTGCCTCAGCCTCCCGAGTAGCTGGGTCTACAGGCACCTGCAACAATGCCCAACTATTTTTAGAGATGAGGTCTCGCTCTGGCTCAGGCTGGTCTTAAACTCCGGAGCTCAGGCAACCCACCTGCCTAGACCTCCCAGAGTGCTAGGATTATAGGCGTGAACCACTGCACCTGGCCTTGAGAAGTGTTCTTTAGATAATAAAAGAGGATTGGTAGTGGCCATGTCTGTCAATGATTTTCAGCTCTCTTCCTTTGGCACATGATAGGTTTACATTTCTGGCCCCCTTTGGGGCGTTAAATGGGGTCAAGTGTCTAGTTTGGGCCAGTGAGTTGTAAAAGCTAGTGAAGTGTGTCACTTGCAGGCTAAAGCATTTTACTCCCTGCCCTGAAGCCAACAGTGTTGAAGATGACAACTGTTCTGTCCCTGCATCCCTCAATGACTTTCATAAATGATGAGCAGAACCACTTCATCCCCATCTTTCCAACCAATGCCCAAAAGAGAGGCAGTGTAAATAAGAAATAAACTTTTATTGGTTAAAGCCTCCACTTTGGTGTTCTTTGTTACTGCAGCCTAACCCAAACTCTCCTAACTGATACTTGGTGTCTCCAGGACAGTGATTTTCAACTGGTGTGCCATGAGAGGATCTCAGGTGTACTTTGAAAAATTTTAAAGAGCATTAATTAAATTATTTTCAGAAGAAATTCAAAGCAGAGTAAGTATATTCTTCTTTTTTTTTTTTGATCAACATAATTTAAGTGTGCCCTGCAAGTTTAACTATAGGTTCAAGTGCGCTATGAGATAAAAACAATTGAAAAACACTGCTGTAGAGTAAGAAGCTACTTGCATGCCAAAACAGTGAATTAGAACAAGGTAATTCTGTTGTCCACAGTAAAATCTTTTAAAATTTCCCTTTTGTTACATGATTCACCTTATGGCCTGGTGTAAGATCCCAGTTCCTTAACTTTGCTCCTCAAATCTCTCGACCTTGACTTTCTATTTCACAAACACTTTCCTCAGTTAGACTGGGCTCTTCATGGTGGATCATTAACAGGTCTTATTTATTAATATACTCCCAGAGTATAGTAATATACTATACTTCCAGAGTATCCAAACTGTTTTCCTAATCAGAGCTGCTCCTCCTACTATTCCTGACCTATGAAAGCCTATCCTTTGAGTGCAATTTTGACTATCTTTCCAAAAGGCAAGTAGGAAATAACTATAAAACTTTAAAACATGAGTATCGTGTTCATTATTTATCAAACATTAATAAGTAAGATACATATAAGAGGGGCCTGGACGCAGCGACTCATGTATATAATCTCCCAGCACTTTGGGAGGCTAAGGTGGGATGATCTCTTGAAACCAGGAGTTTGAGACCCCATCTCATGGGGTATGGTAGGCAAATGGCACTCCTGTAGTCCCAGCTACTCGGAAGACTGAGGTAGGAGCACCCCTTGAGACCAAGAGTTGGAGGTTTCCATGAGCTATGATGATGCCGCTGCACTCTAGCCAGGGTGACAGAGTGAGATACTGTGTCCCCCCAAAAAAGAAAAACAAATACACATAAAAGGACCATGTGGGGATCAGTGATGACAACATGAGATAAACTCAGGGTAATGCTGGGCAACTGAGTATAAATAGTCCTTGTAGCTGTGGCCTCAGGGTCCCATCAAGGACTTTCTCCTGCAGGTGCACTGTCACAAGTGTGCAAAGTTGCACACCAGAGATAGTCACGGCACAGTGTTTTTAATTATGAAAAAGTGGAAAAACCTATGTGGTCCCCCACTAGGTGCTGAATTAATTATTGTAAATCTATAAACTGAAATGCTAGGCAGACGTTCAAAGCGATGAATGGAGTAGTATGTGCTGACACAGAAAGATAAGCATGATATATATGGCTGTGTGAAAAAAAAAGCAACTTGCAGAATAGTATACATGGTATGATTCTCTTTATGTTGCTACATGTCTTTTGTTTGTTTTGTTTGGAGACAGGGTCTTGCCTGTCACCCAGGCTCGAGTACAGTGGAAAAATCATAGCTCACTGGAGCCATGAAGTCCTGGCCTCCAGCCATCCTCCCACCTTAGTCTTTTATATTCAGAACACTTCTGGAAAGTGGTGTTCCTAAATCCATAGCAGTGGATGGGGTAAGATTGCCGGACAGAGTGAGGAGCTCTTCCAATTTCTAGTGCTTTGCTGGACTTCCTACAAGGAGCATTTACTATTTGCCTGATAATGGTAGTAATGGTTTTGTTCACTGATACTTATTAAGCGCCAAGGATACTACTAGCTTCATGTGATAATCCTCACAATGCAAGGCCATGAAGGAAGATTTTTATTGTCTCTATTCAATGGGTGAGAAAATGGAGGGATGGGGAGGTTAAGTAACTTGCCCCAAGTCAGAGCTAGTAAATGTCAGAATTGGGATTTGAACCCAGCTGATTTAGCTGCATGATACATGCTCTTCATCACTGCACTGCAATCAAAGTAAATGATTTTTAAAAGACTTTTTCCTTCAAGACACAGTTCAACTCTCACTTCAGTGATGCCTTTTCTGACCATATCATTCATTCCACAACTGTTTACTAAATACCAATTGTGGGCAAAACGCCCATTTACAAAGAGTTAAATAAATCACAGTCTGCCATCTGAGAGCTTATGGTCTAGCAGGGGAGGATAAAGGGACCTCAAAAAGTAGACAGAGACACAATTCCATGAGGGTTCAGAGAAAAGTTACTTCCAACTCTGGGAAGCAGAGTCAAGCAAAGCAGACCCTTCTGTTCAGCTGGAGTGACAGGAGGAGACGGTGTGGGGAGGGCTTGGGATAGGACCAGAAGAGTGATTCATTATCGCGGCAAATGTTTATGATATGTCAGAGAGCTGCTAACTGCTTTTATATATACTAACTCAACCCTGAGGGAAAGGAACTGGCACTCTCCTAATTTACAAAGGGCTAAAATAACTGTCTAGTCGGGTGGCAGAGCTGGGTCTTGAACTCAAGTAATCTGGCTCCAAAGTCTACCTCTTTAGTCACATGGCTATACTATCTTTTGGTGGGGGGTACGTATCTGCTGCCACTATACGGGGTGGCTGGGGAAGGAGAGAGCCTGGAGGGGCAGGAAGGTGCTTAGAAAGTCATTGCAATAGGCCAGACCACCATCCCCAGACTCCCGTAACATTTTGTCCAAGGGACTCATGTGGTCCCTCATTCCTCTGTGAGTGTGCCTGTGTTCTCTTTTTAAGTACATGGGAAGCAACCAAAAGCAGTGACCCTATAATACCCGTAGCATACAACACACACACACTCAATTATCACATGAAGGAGTTTGAGTTAATAGTTCCTAATATCCTTTTGTTCTCTGTCTACTCTATAGGGAGTACATCTTGATAATAATTGTAGAATCAAAGTCTAACGCACAATGCCTATAGTTTTACACTTTTCTGCAGAGAGCCATTCTAATTCTGACTTTTAGGACACCCTCCTGAGGTGGATCGAGCAAGCATTACATTTTACAGAGGAGAAACTAAATTAGGTGAAGTGAAGGGAGCTGAAGTCACCCACCTCCCGAGCGCTAGAAGCTTGGCTCAAACCCAAGTCTCTGATTCTAAGTCTGGTGCGCTTTCTAAAGCTTAAGAAAATTCTAGACTTTCTATGTCAATGCTCTCCTAAAAGCACACTCTAATCTTCACGTTAAACTTTGCTTCCCTGAAGCTCAGAGTTTCAGAACTTTCATCCATCACTTTAGCATCCAAAGGGGGTGGGCAGAGCTGGGCTACAGCCCCCAGGAGATGGTGTCATCACCCTCTGCATCATGTCACAGCTTCCTGCACTTTCCATTTTAAAGTCGCATTACATTTTGCAGCCCTTGCATGCATCCAGAAACACTTTGATGTGGACTTGGGTATGAAGTCACACCCTCTCTGACTCACTTCTACTTCAAAGAAACTAATTATAGGTGAACTCACCCCCGCTATGTTGAAATCCTAGAAATCATTGATAATTTGCTATTAATTTTTGAAAACCACTCCCCAACCTTTCTGGACATGATTACATGAAAATACTGTTTGAGAGCATGTCTAGCCAGTGCCAGGCCCGAGTTTAGTCATTTGAGAACAGATCATTTCTGAGTACCACTTGAGCCAGGCTCTGTTCTAGGTGCCAGAAATAGAGCAGTGAGGTTCTCAAGGAGCCTTGTGAGGGGTAACAGAGAATAAATGAATACACAAATGTGAAGCGGTGTCAGGTCCTAGAAAGTGCCACGAGGAAAGTAAAACCTTGGTGTGAGAGAAAGTGACTGTTGAGTGACTTCAGACACGGTAGTCAAGGAAGATCTCCAAGAAGAGGCATCTTTTAAGGGCCAGCCATGCACGGGGCTGCAGGAATGTCACCTGGGCAGCAGCACACGGGGTCTTAGCTTGTGAGGGGCTGAAAGAAGGGGATGCAACTGGAATCAGAGCATGAGGGAGAAGGACTAAGAAAGAATTCTGCGTAGGACACAGTGGCCAAATCATGGAAGGTCTTTGCAGGCTGAGGAAAGGAGGGTGGGTTCAATTAACATTTGATTGGAACTCAGTGGTGAGGTGAAGGCAAGATGGCTTAATCTGACCTAGGTTTGCAAAAGGCGATTTTAGCTGCTGGGTGGAGAGGGGAGTGTCTCAGTCAGCTAGGGCAGCTATCACAAGATACTTTCTACTGGGCAACTTAAACCACGGACATCTGTTTTTCACAGTTCTGGACGCTGGGGAGCCCAGGATCAGGGTGCTAGCAGATTTTGTTCTTGGTGAGGGTTTCTTCCAAGTTTACACTTGACCTCATCTTGCTGTGAGCTCAGCATGACCTCTGTGTGTGCTCACACATAGAGAGAGCTCTGGTCCCTCTTCTTATCTAAACCTAATCACCTCCCAAAGGCTCCACCTCCTAATGCCATCCCATCCCTGGGAGTTAGGGCTTCACATAAACATTTTTGAGGACACAAACACACAGCCCATGACAAGGTCCAGGTGACAGATGGTAGAGCCTGGGCCAGGAGGGGAAGAAGTGAATGGAAAGATGGGGCAAACTCAGCTTGTCCTTCAGAGTTGCAGCACACAGAACAGGCTCCGAATAAATGTTTCCCTGTGTGTTTCCTTTTCTCCCTTTCCTCTTTTCCTCCCTTGGTACCTCCTTGCTCATTTCACTTGTTGAGCTTTGGCATGAGGTATTTCTTAGGCAAACCACGTCTTTTTCTTCAAATGCACAGTTGGCCCATTGCAGCGGTTCACACCTATAATCCCAGTGTTTGGGGATGTGGAGGCAGGAGGATCCCTTGAGCCCCAGAATTTGAGACCTGGGCAACATAGTGAGATCCTATCTCTACAAAAAATTTAGAAATTAGCTGGGCATGGTGGTGTGTGCCTGTGGTCCAACTATTCGGGAGGCTGAGTCAGGAAGCTTGAGCCCAGGAGTTGAAAGCTGCAGTGAGCTGTGATTGTACCACTGCACTGCAGCCTAGACAACAGATGAGACACTGTTTCTAGAAAAAGGAAGGCAGGGATGGAGGAAGGAAGGGAGCGAGGGGAAGAGAGAGAGAAAGAAAGAAAGACACAGATCCAGATCATAACCTCACCAGCCTTGCACTACGATTGATTCTAGAAGTTCAGATGAAAAAGACATAGTCAAAAACAAACAAAAAAGACATAGTTCTAGCACTCAGTGATATTACAGTGCACTAAGGCAGAAAGATGGGCAAGGAAAAAGAGTACAGTACAGGGAGACAAGTGGAACACAAGAAACATCTGAAAGACGGGCACCAAAATGGCACAGGAGGGGAGAGTAACTCCTAGAGAGAGAAGAGAACAGGTGCCTGCTGGCCTGGGAGTAAGAGAAGGGATGGTTCCCTGGCA
Source organism: Nycticebus coucang (assembly GCF_027406575.1). NCBI lineage: Eukaryota > Metazoa > Chordata > Mammalia > Primates > Lorisidae > Nycticebus > Nycticebus coucang. Next base: position 25,823,869 of record NC_069782.1, read on the forward strand.
GGCAGGGAGAAAAAGGCATTCTGAGCATGGAAACAGCATAGGCAGATACGAAGAGGAGGGAAACAGCATGGTTTGTGGCAGGACCACAAGCCATAAGCCACTCAGTATTGCTGGAGCAAATATAACAAGGGAGGGAGGTAAGGCTATCAATGGAGGCAGGATCCAGACAGGAAAGGGCATGAACAAGCTTGTGCTGTATCTATTAAGTGGTGGGGGGTGAGAGAAGAGTTTCCGACAGGGAGAGACTGTCAGATTTCATTCAATCCACGTGTTCACCATGCGTACCTTTAAAATACACACACACACACACACACACACATACTCACACATATTACCTGGGAATGCTGTGACCGTGTATGAATGAGAGACTTTTTTTTTTTTTTTTGTAGAGACAGAGTCTCACTGTACCGCCCTCGGGTAGAGTGCCATGGCGTCACACGGCTCACAGCAACCTCTAACTCTTGGGCTTATGCGATTCTCTTGCCTCAGCCTCCCGAGCAGCTGGGACTACAGGCGCCCGCCACAACGCCCGGCTATTTTTTTGTTGCAGGTTGACCAGGGCTGGGCTTGAACCCGTCACCCTCGGCATATGGGGCCGACGCCCTACTGACTGAGCCACAGGCGCCGCCCTGAATGAGAGACTTTTAAAACCCATGGCTCCAAGAATGTGATATAATTTGGAAAGGGCAGAGAATAAGGAAAGGAGAAATGACAGCGGCTGGAGGACGGATTCTTGGCCCCCTTCCATCCCCTGGGGACAATCGGATCAGGGCAGAGCAGCCCATCTGGTATGTCTGCAAGCATCTAAGGCGAGTCTCACCCTGCAGAGAACGAAGCGATTCATGCAGAATGTACAGACGAGAGATGCCCATTTTCCAGGGGTTGCAATGCCAACTCTGGTTGCAATAAGAAGGTGGCAGGAGCCCGGAGGCCAGGCTGGGCCAAGGTACACATTTTCTGTGGGTACACCATTAAGGCATCTGGTAAAAACTCCTAATCGTGCTCAGAGGACTTTCAGAGAGGTTGGCAGCTTGGACATGGGGCGTGGAACGTGAAGTTCCCAGGCCTGGTTGAGTGGAGCCTCACAGCAAGTCAGAGGGGCTGGGAGGAGTATGCACCACTGTGTGAAGACAGTGTTAATTTTAATTCCACTTTGCTCTATGTTTTTTAAGATAGCACATAAAATACAAACGGAGTGCTGCAAACTGGGGTCACAAGAGGGTGACATTGGTCTCCGATGTTTCTCCTCTGCAGAATAAATTGGGGATATCAAGTCTTCAACTGGGAAAAATCCAGCCCTGGCTTGCAAATGTTGTTGGCTTTGGGGGGTTGCTTGTAGAAGCTGAAAGGGCTCAGCCCTGCTCTTTGTAGTGGGTAGAGAAGCAAAACAGCCCAGAGCCCTATTATTTGGAATGAAAAGACCCAAATAGTCACTATTGTCAGCAACTACAAAAATCTCATAAATCCACACTGCCTGATAATCCTATAAATAGCTGTGTTGCTATTTAAACTTGTACTTAGAGAGATTAAAGTTCAATACAATTTACCGTTGATTTCCTTGATTGCATTAGCTACATCTCAAGTGCTCCATAGCCATAGGTGGCTGATGGCTGCCCTACCAGACAGCGCAGACGGAGGACATGGCCATGACATCAGGAAGTTCTGTTGTCCACATCAGGATCTCGGTGCTTTTCTCTCAGACCGTAGATGCCAAAGGCAGCTTCACACATGGCTGCAATGAGAGTAATAATGACGTGCACTCTGACGACGCTGTTCCGCATTACTGAGGTCACGCTGCCCGGCGCTGTGCTGAAGGCTGCCTGTGTCTGGCACACTAACTCATTGAGAGGATCATTTTCTCGTTGCATTTTCCACTCCCTACCCTGTATCTAAGAGGCACGTGGCCATCAGACCTTGCGTAAGGAGAGTTGGTGTTGCCGGGCCGAGAGCCACAGGTGACTGATGACAAGGTATCTGCTTGTCTTTTATAGGAAAGCCAAGCTTGATTAGAGATTGTGCTGGACTATGTGAGAGGGTGGGTGGGGAAGATAGGAGAGAGGGAGAAAGGACAAATCCTCCAGATGTCAAGGGTGCAAAGGCCAAAAAAGCTTTTAGTATTGGAAATAAGTCCCCATTCTCTGGAAGCTGAGCTTGTGGTGAGATTCCCAGAGGGAATGTTTGTCAATGTCCTAGGGAGGGTGGACGCAGGCTCTGGATCCCCAGCCTTAGCAAAGGATTCTGGACTCCTTCTGGACGTGCCACAGAACCCCTGCAGGCACTAAGCTTTAAGGGATTACCAGCTGGGCCACCACTAGCCCATAGGGTGCCCTTGTGCTAATTAGAAAAAGGCATCCTCATCTGTATGTGAAGTAATTTATTACTGATATAGGCTGAACTGTGTTCTAGAATTATGTACTGAAGCCCTAATGCCCTGTTTCTTGGAATGTGACTCTATATGGAGACAGGATCTTTGAAGAGGTGGTTAAGTTAAAATGGGGCTGTTAGCATGGACCCTTCTCCACTGGTGTCCTTAGAAGAGGAGGAAGGTTGGACACTTGGGGAGACATCGGGGGCACACACAGAGGAAAGACTGTGAAAAGCAGAAGCCACCAGCCTCAAGCTAAGGAAAGAGTCCTCAGAGGAACATAACCCTGTTGGCACCTTGATCTTATTTCTTTATTAATTTAGAGATAGGGTCTCACTCTATTGCTCAGGGGTGAGTGCAGTGGTGAGATCATAGCTCACTGCAACCTTAAACTCTTGGGCTCAAGCAACCCTCCTGCCTCCATCTCCAGAGTACCTGGTACTACACACATCCAGATAACTCTTTCTAGAGCCTTTGCAGAGCAGCAGCCCTGACAGCATCCTCACACGGGGAGGTGCTCTCCTGTTCACAGACAGACACGCTGTTCCTGGACACGTGTTATTGGTCCGCAGAGACCCTGCCAGGTTTAAAGGGAAGGACGCATGGGGAAGCGGCCTACAAGGGCTGTGAGTGGGGAAAAGAAGCAACTGCTGGAGTGGGGGTGGGGCGGGCAGGGCCCTACAAGCCACAAACCTGAGCGCGCATGAACTATACTGACTTCATGCACAGCTGTGTGTACCTGCTGCTCCGGAACACAGCTGGGAGGCCTGGATCTCCCTGGCTGCCCGTACATGCCCAGGAACTTCAGTCTAGGTCTCAGCTGGGAGCAGCATCCCCTTGGAGCAGACACTGTGGTGCAGTGCCCAGCCCGACGGTGCGTGGGTTCGGACAGTGAGGAAATCGGCAGCCACAGTGGATTGCTGGCCATAAGACACAGCCCCGTATTCCAGCACAACCCTAGAGAACAGGCTCAACATTTCTTGCCAACCCAATGGAATGGGAGATTGGAAGCAAACTGGAAGTTACTTAAAAACAGATGACGTGACCCTTCTTTCACGTAGAAGTTTGTCAAATAAGAGTCATGCTTAATATGTGATCCAGAAGCAGGGTCCCAACAGGAAACTGGGAGCACATTCAAACAGAGTGACTGGGAGGGGGATGAATGGGACAATTTGCAAAGACATGGCAAAAGAGGATGAGAAATTTGGAGCTGTCAATGGCTGAAGTGGTTGCCCACGCTGTATCTGAAGGGGGCACTCAGGGAGTAGCCCCAGAACCACAACTGCAGCAGAGGGGTATGTGCAGGAGCTGTGGCCATCGTGGAGTTAAGTAGCCACTGTCTGTCAGAAATCTAGCAGACAGGGGCTGGACACAGTGGCTCACACCTGTAATCCTAGTACTCTGGGAGGCCAAGGTGGGTGAATCACCTGAGCTCAGGAGTTCAAGACCAGACTGAGCAAGAGAGAGACGCTGTCTCTACTAAAAATAGGAAAACTAGCCAGGCATTGTGGAGGGTACCTGTATTCCCAGGTACTTGGGAGGCTGAGGTGAGAAGATTGCTTGAGCCCAAGACTTTGAGGTTGCTGTGAGCTGTGATGCTGATGTAGCATTCTACCAGGGCAACAGAGTGAGGCCCTGTCAAGAAAGAAAAGAAAAGAAAAGGAAAAGAAAGGAAAGGAAGAAGGAAAGAAAAGAAAGAGAAAAAAAAAAGAAATGGAAAAAAAGGAAAGAAAAAAAAATTAGAAGGTGGGGAGCCTGGGGAACAACCACCCTAACCCCACTCTCCCACCTCTGGTCTCTACCATGAGAGGCCTAATGGCTGAACCCAACCTAAAGTCCAAGTGCAAGTAAGCCTGGGTTGTGCAGGTTCGGAGAGGTCAGCATCCCAGGCCTAGTCCCAGCAGGGTGAGAAAAATGAAGAATGGAACTAGAGGGACAAACAGAAAAACCCAGCACACTTTCTAAACATGCACCACTTCCTCTGTTCATCCAGTGGCCGTCCAGTGAGGCCCTATTGTTATCCCCATTTTATAGATACAGAAGCTTAGGTTTGGGGAGGGATTTAAGTGATTTGTTTCACTAGATTCTAGAATATAAGCTCCACACAGGCAGAGACTTCGTTTGTCTTATACCCAGCTATATCCTCAGTGCCTAGAAAAGTGCCTGGAACATAGTAGGTACCCACTACATGTTTGCTGAGTGAAATCCTCCAAGATCACACAGGGACCACAAGATAGTGCCTGATTTGAACCCAGACAGATGCAAAACTCACAGGCTTAATGATCACATCAATGTCCTTAAACCAAGCTCTGTAGATTCCTGAAGGTCTGAGAGTTTGCCAAGACAATTCTAAAATGTTATCATTTTGTATGTATTCATTTTAGCGATAGCCTAAGAAAAAATTGGATATTAGCATATCCTGGATCACCTGCAAACACCTATCCCACAAACAGGTACAGGGCAAGATTTCCAGGTCCAAGTCTGTGTTTGCATTCACCATGGTATTGGCACAAAATGATGCCTCTGTAATTGTCTTGGGCTAACGAGAAAGGAACATGGGCGGACTTACCTCCTAAGTGATCCATAAACGATGACAGTGAAGGCCAAGTGACATCACAGAACACCGTACAAACAGGAGAAGAGCGGAGCATTGAGGAGGTCAGAGCTGTAGTCTCCTCAGGGTCAGGGTCAGGGCTAATCCAAACACCATCTCTCATATCAACACTGTTAGTCTGAGTTGCTCTAGTTACACAGAGGGCTTTGTTTTGTTTCTTAAATTCAGTTTGGTTTTATAGTTGAACAAGAGTTGAGGTACAATGTTATGCTTATGTAGTTTGGGGTAACATATAACTTAAATCAACTCTTAAATTTTTTTTCTTTAAAATACATTTAGGCACTTCTCAAGCATATGAAATGTTCATACCGTGCTGCAAAATATGCTATGGAAATGCATGCAGCGGGAGCCTAACAGGTGTCTGAGAAGAAAGAAGCGAGAAATAGTTATTTACCGAACTTACTGAGTTCTTTACATAGAACATCTCAAATCCTCCCGACAACTTTGCAATGTAAATATTATTTCCCCATTTCACAGATGACGAAGCTGAGGCTCAAGGAGGTAGGTATACAACTTGTCTCACACACACCACTAAAAGAGAACAAGGATTCCAGCCTGGTCTGCCTGACCCTAACAGTTATATTCTCTAGTGTTTTCCTAACATTAACATTTTGAAGACTGTAGAGGGATAGTAAAACACTTTTTGATGTGAATTCCATTTTGCAACATGCGATTGGTTTCATAAAGATGAACAAAGGTTTGTAGATGTGTTTATTATTATTATTATTATTATTATAGAGTCTCACTTTGCTGCCTTCAGCAGAGTGCCCGGTGTCACAGCTCACAGCAACCTGAAACTCTTGGGCTAAAGTGATTCTGTTGCCTCAGCTTCCTGAGTAGTTGGGACTACAGGTGGCCACCACCATGCCTGGCTATTTTTAGAGATGAGAGTCTCATTCTTGCCCAGGCTGGTCTTGAACTCCTTAGTTCAAGCAATCCATCTACCTTGGCCTCCCAGAGTGCTAGGGTTGCAGGCGTGAGCCGCTGCACCTGGCCCTAAGTTCATATTAATAGGTGACAAGGGTTCTTCGTACAGTGACAGTGAGTGTCATGTTATTAATACCGATGAACACTTCCTAGTCCCAAGTGGATGCTGCCTAAAAATTTGTACTGATCTGTGGACCATTTGCAACTGACATGAGTGTTCACTAGGGTGAAGTTGACAGTTCAGCTCCAAGTATATTAAACCTGGGGCATCTTTGAACACGGCTTCTGTTTCCACTGAAAAGCATTCTCCTGTACGAAGAATATGATATCTGTGTACCATCCCCTAGAGTCACATGCTAATGGTGGGATGATGGAGGATCCAGGAGCTCATCTTGGCATCACAGACCTGGGCTGCTCTGGCTACTTCAGCGCCTTGCTGAGATCTGTCAAATCAATGGCAGCTCATCCAGGCTGGTAGACGCTATCATGGGTCAACCCTGCTGACAGAAGCAATTACAGACACAGCCCCTTAAAGGTGTATAGTGCTTCAGAGTCCACAGAGACAGTCCACACACATCAGGTCATATATGCAAAGATCTGACAATTAAGTCTGGGACTTAACTCATCCTAGAAAACGTGCTACATGCCTCATTACTAAACATCACTACCGTCTCCCTCAAAGTACTCCCCCTGGGAAGCTATGCCTTGAGGCCAGCGCCTAGTCCACCTTTTAAAGCAATTTTGGAACTCTTTCTGGAATGGCTAGAGCTGTCGTTGTACGAGGTCTGACAATTGAGTTAGTGGACTGGCTACCGTACACTTACGTTGGCAGCACTGTAGAAACAACTCGTATGTATTGGTGTACCATACAATGACAGCTCTGACGGTCATTCCAGAAAAAGAGTTCCCGGATTGCTTTGAAGGGTGGAGTAGGCGCATAGCTTCCCATGGGAGCACTTTGAAGGTGACTGTAGTGATATTCGGCAAGGAGGAATGTAGTACTTTTTCTAAGATGAGCTCACAAACTTAATTGTGACACCTCATACTTCACACCAGGGGTCTGATGCTCAACGTAGAGGTAAGAAAACTGAATCTCGAAAAGGTTAAATGATGTGTGAGGGGTTGGAGTCAAAAGTCTTTGGACGAACTCTAAATCTAGTGCTTATTTTTATCATTCTTTTGTTTCCCACAGTCTGTGGTGCATGAGCCCCTCAGAGCCCACGGTGCACTTGCAAAGGAATCCATCCCAGTGTAAGCTTGAATTATTGGAAATATAAACTCCACAAGGGCAAGGGTTCTCCAAGTGTTTAAGAGTTGGAGCTGTGGACCTAGACAGCTAGGTTCAAATCCCGGCTCTACCGTTAGCTTCCTGTGTGACTTGGGGCAAGTACCTTGACCCTTCTCATTAAAAACCATCTTTTATTCTGATATGTAATACGTAGTAATTTATATAAATATTAGTAGCACCTACATTATAGCATTTTAGGAGTAAATTAATGAGCAGTGTACACATAAATCCCTTAACACAATGTTTAATACAAAAAATATGTATAAAGTACCCAATATACATGACTCTAATTTTTACTGTTTACTACTGAATTAGTCAGCGTCCAAATGAGTGCCTCATACCGTCTGAATGTTTCGGGTTGAGTGTCAGTCCTTATATTAGGAGAAGTAAACTCTATCCTGAGAATGGAATTTTAGGAGATTTTTTTTTCCTAGATTCAAGACCTCTGCTTTTCTGCAGTATTACAATTTAAGAATCAAGAGAGTGAATATGGCTTTTCGACCAGGCAAAAGGCACAAGGCTGGACACACAGTAGTGCTGGCTGTAAGTTTACCCAGAAAGCTCTCAAGCTGCAGCCCTCATGATTCAGAAAAGACCAGGGATCCTAGGTGCAGATTGCCAGGCAGCAGGCTGACCAGCCTGTCAGCGACTCTTCTGATAGCAAGAAATTTTGCTGCTGAGGAATTGGTTGTCTGGCAGCAGGCTATTTCTCTCTTTGCAATCAGCTTTGCTTCCCCTTTCTTATTAGACATCTTTAACTTTCATAAATTTACTTAGAAAGTTACCTTCTCAGAGCAACTGGAATTCCTCTTTCTAGGATGGAGTTGGCTCCTTCCCTCCTCCACTGGGAATTTTCCCTGAGACAGGTTTTCGAAAAAGCACTCCGAGCCTTTTCAACACGTGGTGACTGTTCACAAGGCACAATTGTTTGCCATCCACGCAGAATTCAACTCCATTGAGTCAGGCACGAAATCAAGGCGACAGAGGCTTTAAAATTCAGACAGGAAGTTCTGCCCTTTTGACCCGGGAAACCAAAAGGAAGGTGAGGAGGAAAAGGATAAAGAAAAATACAGTCAGGGTGGATTTATAAAAAAAAGAGAAAAGAAAGGAAAAGAAAAGAAACATTCCAGGAGGAGGTTGAACATGTGTGTCTTTTATATAGAGTCCACATTTTCCCAACAATGTTTTTTTAAGGTGGAAGCAGTCGTTTTAAAGACTAATAAATACCCAGTACACAATGAGACACCCCATCAGCCCTCCTAACAGGCAGGCTCTGTTTTTATAAATCCCTTTGCACAGACATCACAAAGCAAGGAGTCCTGAGAGACGTGGGGGGACGAGACCTTGAAAAGCACTGTGCCCTTCCAACGGAGACGCACCTCCCACCTCCCACACTCGACGCCTCCGTTCCCACTGCAGTGTCCTCCTCCCCACCTGCCCATCTTCCTCCTTCCCTCCTGTCCTGTTGCTCCTGCCCCTTGTCTGTCTGTAGCTTGCTTTGACCTATTCCCCCCTGCAATTCTCGTTCTTTCCAGGCTTCCTTCTGCTCTCCCCCTCCATCATCCTCCAAACAGTCAATTTCTCTTGATTTAAACCACTTTTGCCCCACGCCTTTGATTTCTACATCTGTCCTTAGCAGGATTTTGAGAAACAGCATTTCCTCCCTGTGTGTAGTAGCAGAGGCCACTTTACAAACCGGGGTGTAGCAGGTTTAGGGGTTACACGTTTAGGCGTTCCAGTGACCCCGGGACCAAACCAGGCTAAAACTAAATTCACCAGCTCCGTCCCCGGTTCCTCCCACTCTCACTGTGGCTTTTCTGATCCTCCTGGGCCTCACCCTCCTGGTCACTCCCAAACTAGAGTCCTCCCTCTCCTCCTCCCCTCAATGCCTAGGGACCTCACTGTAACGTCTTTTAAAATGTTTGTCTTTGTCTTTTTGTTCGAGTCTAAGCCTTCATCATCTCTTGTCTAAACTATTTAGATTCCCTCTAATCCTTCGGTCCCTTCCCTTTCCCCTCAGATTTGGCTCTCCAAAACATAGATCTGATCCCATCACTTCCCTGCTTAAAAACTTTCAATGACTCCTGGCTTCTCACGGCAAGTCCATATCCTATGGCAGGACGCTCAGTCCTTTTCACCATCTGGTTCAAACCTACTTTTGCAGCCCATATGCTTGGTCCTCAGCCACCATGCCCTGAATTTAAAAAGTCTGTTGTCTTGAGATGTTTTTCTCCATACTTGTAGCAGCTAGAGTTCACTACCAGGACCTCCAATGCAAATATACAGGCTCTTGACTCAGGTAAACTCACAGGCATGGCCACTCTGAGCTTTCCAATCTGGGTCCTCTAGGCTCCAAACAGTAGGTGTGTGACCTCTGGCCAGCCTACGTGTCACCGCCCCTCTTCAGGCCTACTTTTCCTCATTAACAGCATGAGGCTTAGGTGACTTCAGCATTACCTTCCAGAGTGACTGGCTAGTGGCTAAGACGTGTAGTCTCCCGTAGCTAGAATACATGGGCCGTGGTACCTGGCCGCATTTCCCTGGTACTAACTGGCCTCACTGATCTGCCTGGCTGGAGCCATGATTTCATTCTGGGATGACATCAGATCCTGGGAGAATTGACTCATCCTGCCCAGACTCAGACAAGTCATATTTGTACCGGAAAGCTCTTTTATTAGTATGCAGGAGCAAGAAAACTTCCATCTGCTTTCCAGAACACCTTTCTCCTAGATTAATGGTATATGCATGGTAACACATTCTCTAGAGTTTTTTTTTTCCATTGGTAAGTCAAATCAGTTATCAAGACATTGCTTGGTCATAAGGATTCAGGACGAAAAGGACTCATGTTCCCAAGGGTATTGTTTCCAGACTGTGACGGTGCCTAATGAATTAATTCTCTATGTGCGTGGCAGGAGGGTGTGATGGCAAGCAACAGGAATACGGCCTGGCTGCCTAAAGCAAGAAAGGAGAATTTTTGTGAAGATCTTGGGCAGCTACTGGAGGGTTTCCCTACCCTAACCAAAGTGGCCTCCTCTGCTGGGCAGGGCTTATTTCTTGCACTTGTGCAGTGGGTAATGACCTTACTAGTTGTCATCAGTCTTCATCATTAGACCACGTACTCTATGGGGGCAGGGACGTTGTCATTCTTGTTTGTGGCTCTCTGACCAGAATTTAGGGCCATGCTCTGAACACATGGTGTGCTCAAATGTATTTGTAGGATGAATAAATGAGTAGAAAGGAAGAACTGAAAACTTCAGCCCTAGAAACGATTGCAGGCAGAGAAAGATTAGTAGCAGAAACTCCCGAACCTTAGGCTTTTTTTTTTTGAGACAGAGTCTCACTATGTCTCCCTGGGTAGAGTGTCATGGTGTCACAGCTCACAGCAACCTCAAACTCTTGGGCTTAAGCAAGTCTCTTGCCTCAGTCTCCCAAGTAGCTGGGACTACAGGTGCCTGCCACAACACCTGGCTATTTTTTTGTTGCAGTTGTCATTATTATTTAGCTGGCTCGGGCTGGGTTCAAATCCACCAGCCTGGGCATACATGGCTGGCGCTGTAACCACTGTGCTACAGGTGCCAAGCCATCCTGGACCTTCTTTTTAGGCATTTCTTTGCCATGATTTAACTGCATTTTTCCCTTGGCGTTTCTGCCCCAGGGTCACAAGTGGAGAATAGAGAATCGGTTGGCCCAAATGAGGGTTACAAGCCCACCCTAGAGGCCCTGATGTTGGAGGGATACAGAATGGAGCCTCATGTGGAAGGTGGAGGTAGATCCTCAAAGAAATGCCTCCCAGGCAAATGTCCATTGTATTTCCCCACAGTGGTCACTTTTCTTAGGGACCTGTCAGTTGGATACACTAATTTTTCTCCCTTGGGAAATCGCCATAAAACTTGTCCACCAATTGTCCATTTTCTTGTCTCCTGGGGTTCCACTCAAGTGGGTATCACCCGCTTAAAAGTCTCACCTGCTGAAAGGAGCCAGATCAGGGCCTGTTGATACGACCTACACACTCCCTGCCTGGCACATTCCAGTCCATCTTCTAATACATTTGTCTCTTATTTTCTAGCTCATTAATAAAACATACATCTACTTTACATTTGAAAAATGTATGTTTTCACTTACCCCAAATTCATTATTTTCTGCAAACCCACACTTAGATTGCTTTGTTGTGGCTGACACTGTTCCTTATCTAGCCAGCAGCCACTCAGGGCTGTAATTCACTCAGGCCCTTGGATGAATCACAGCAGCAGCCTCTTACCCCTTTGCCCGTGATTGGACTAAAGGTGACATGTAACCCAGTTCTGGGCTATGAGAAATTATGCAAAGTCTACTGAGAGCTTCTGGAAGGATTTTTCTCCCTGATGAAAGGATCTTATGGAAAGAAGGGGATTTCATACCATTTCCTCCTCCTTCCTTCCGGCCTGCTGGGGTTGCCAGCATCTGAGGATACAGTATTTAGGACTGTGACAAACCATCTTACAAACATGAGTGATAAATCTAAGGGCAAAAACCAGCATGTAGAGGATGGATGAGGTGGAAGAATATATCGATCTGTGTTCTCAGTGCCATTTTTGAAGCCCAGAAATCAACTCTGGATTTCTTAAGTAAATGGCAGGTGTCCACACAGCCTGAATCACTTTGTTAGATTTATTGTTACTTATAGTCAAAAGCATTCTTACCTGATAGACCTGCGAAGAGTAACTCCTTTCTATATTAACTCTTCTTCCTTGGCTTTATCACGCTACAGACGCTTCTAATGCCTAGAAGGAGGGGTTCTGCTGAGTGTCACTGCTCCATCCAAAGCACTCTTCACTATTTCCTTCTTTTTTTTTTTTGGCCGGGGCTAGGTTTGAACCCGCCACCTCCAGCATATTGGACTGGCGCCCTACTCCTGAGCCACAGGCACCCGCCTACACTATTTCCTTCTTATAAAGGGATCATTATGACTACCTACTTGAAGGAATACTGCGACTATTCATATAAATATCTCTTATATGTATATGTATTTATTTATCAAGATATTTAACTTTTGGATTTTTTAAATTCTTTTTTCTTCTGATAAATTCTTATTTCATTAAAATTTGATGTATGACTGGGGTGTACTGGTTCATGCCTATAAATCTCGGCACTTTGGGAGGCTGAGATTAGAGGATTGCTTGAGGCCAGCCTGGGCAACATAATAAGACATCATATCTACAAAAAAATATTAAAAGTAGCTAGGCATGGCAGTGGGCACCTATGGTCACAGCTACTCAGGACACTGAGCCAGGAAGGTCATGGAGCCCAGGAGATCAAGGCTGTAGTGAGCTGATTTTGCCCCTGTACTCTTGCCTGGGCTATAAGGCAAGACTTTCTCAAAAAAGAAAGGAAGGGAGGGAGGGGGGAAGAAGGAATAAAGGAAGGAAGGAAGGGAGTTTGATATATGGTTTTTTTGGGATTTTTTTGAGATAGGGTTCCTTAAGGGATCCTCCTGCCTCAGTCTCCCAAAGTGCTGGGATTACAGGCATGAAACGGCGTGATATATATTTTTTTCCAGCCTGATATATTTTTAATTAGTATTTATTTACACATTTCTTTTTTATTAGCTTTTAAGAAAAAATATTATCTAACTTTAAAATTTTTTTCACATTACAATTTCATAGACTCTGATCTGGAATGTTTTGGAATTTCTATACAGAGGGACTTAAATGTGGTAATTAAGTGGGAAGCAGAGGTGGGGGCTTGAAACTCCATTTGCCTTGTACTCAGAAGATTGAGAAGCATGCGACTGTCCTTATCACGGACCGGGGAAAAGCTAAGGCTGGCCCAACCACCCCCACCTCCACCTTGTCCTACCATGGCTTCCGTCCTTACAGTGAACTACCTAAGCATTTTAACCTCCTTCCTGGAAATTTAAGTATCAATTTCAAAGGTTTTATAGCATCAGCCTCCAGGACTGGAAACTTGATGGAACAACATGACATTTGCTTCTGCATTGTCGTTGATGCTGTTTAAATCACTTTCAACATTGAATTACCACTGGCCTCTAACATAAAAGGAAATTCAGGCTCAGAGAATTTCAGTGACTGCACAAAGCACTTGAGCAGCACCAGGCCTACAATCTTGGTCTCCTGATCATTACTTTTCCCATTGCCACAAGTTGTTCTCAGTTTAGAGATGGTGTCTTCAGGATCTAGAACAGGATAGCTGAGAAGAAATGTTCCTGGTCCATTAAAAGAAGGCTTTGAAAAAGCACAAGCCTTTTCCTACCAGAGAAGAGGAACATAAAACTGAAGAGTTTGAGAAGGAAAAAAAATAGGTCATCTAATCACTCCATGGATCTGGACAGTGGCTACCTACTGAGTGTCCAGCTCCATGTCCAGACCATGTTTTTATCCAGAATATAAACTAAGCTGTGTCATAGTTGCCTGAGTGATGCCAACCAGGGCTGATGAGGACAAGCCCACCAGAAAGAACTTCAGACATTTGCAGTAGAAAGGAGAAGACATAGGTCTGTCCTCCATGTCTCTCTGTACAGTTGGTTTGGAGGAGAATGTTTCTAATTCCCTAACACGTATGGGATTGCAAAAAAAGAGCCCTGTGTCCCAAAGAAAGGTAAGAGTGTCTACAGGAGCAGGCTGGCGGGTCAAGTGAGCAGAGAGTTTCGAGTCCTGGGGTTTCCAAGCCCGAAGGGAAACAAGCTCCAGAAGAGACGTGGAAAGTTAGAACAGGGCCAGAGTGGCAGTGAAAGGGGAAGAAAGCAAAAGGAAAACTTATGTTGACAGACAGGCTGGCTAAAAAGCTTCACACATAATCGTGAAGAGAAGGCAATTCTGCCTCTCTGCTCAGCCCAGGGTAATGATGTCATCATCGTAAGTGAGACAGAGTGGTCTGGCAAACATGCCAGGAATGTGGCCTGCAAGCCCCTGGGTTATTCCAGGTTGCTATGGTTTTTAGCCAAAAGTAATAGAACCAGGCAGCTTTATGCTTCCAGGATGTCAGGGCATACTCTGAGGTCCAACAAAGGAGTCTTGTTCATTCCCTTCCTGGGTTGGCCCACGAGTGGAGCTGGGAATCAAGTATAAGGGCATAAGAGCTGGAATGGGACAGCCAGGAGTTCAAATCCTGACTCCACCACTTGCTCGTTGTGATCTTTTCTCGTTTATTTCTCACAAAAAGGATTAGAGTGTAGTATTTCCCTCCACCACCTTTATTATTATTATTATTATTATTTGTATGAATGTAAGGGGCAGGTATGTATCTCCCAGGTGGTAAAGTCTGGGCATTAAGTGTAACCATCACCCAAATAATGTACATTGTACCCATTAAGTAACTTCTCATCTCTCACTCCCTACCCTTTGGAGACTCCCATGTCTGCTATTCTTATTCTGTACTTCATGGCCAAGGGTATATATTATTCAGCTCCCACTTAGGAGTGAGAACATGTGGTATTTGACTTTCTGATTCTTTTTTTGTAAATTTGTGTACTTTACTTTTAGAAAGATGATCACACTCCATCACCCTGGCTGGAGTGCAGTGGCATAATCATAGCTCACTGTAACCTTGAACTCCTGGGCTCAGGCGATCCTCTTGCCTCAGCCTCCTGAAGTAGCTAGGACTACAGGTGTGTGCCACCACACCTGGTTAATTTTTTTTAATAGAAGTGGGTTCTTGCTGTATTTCACAGGCTGGTCTCAAACTCTAGCCTTGAGCGGTCCTCCCATCTGGGTCTCCCAAAGCACAGGTGTGAGCCACTGTATCTGGCAACTTTCTAATTCTGAGCTGTTTTGCTTAAGATAACAGTTTCCAGTTTTATCCATGTTGTTACAAACGACATTATGTCATTCTTTTTTGTGTCCCGATAGTACTCCATTATGTATTTATATCACACTTTCTTTACCCAATCATCCATGGAATGTTTTCTCATGACCTGCTTTCTCACCTAGGAGCCTACGGGGAAGACCTTCCCATGCGTCAGCCTCCACCCAACTCCAGGGATCATGGTCAATGGTCGTGCTCTTTAGGGATTCAGCCTGGGTTGTAGCCAGGGCAGTCCCATTTCGGCACATCCTTCCCGTCTCTTTCTTGTCCTCCCTCTCCCAGCTGTGTGTGTTCATCACCTGCTGCTCCCCTCCAGATTCTTTGGGCGCTTGGACCCCCCAGCACAGAGCAGCTTCACGCCACTGACCCCAGTGCAGGCTTTGATCAGGGAAGTTGTATCTCCCTTACTGCTTTTCTCTCTATTGTCCAAAATGGCATTGACCAAGGCTGTGTGTGTTTACCAGACTTTTCCAATGGGTTAAAAATGAAGAGAACTAAAAATGTGAAAAGAAAAAAACCTTAACATTTGTTGTTAACGCTGCTTTCTGAGTCCCAGTGGGCAACAAAAGTATATCCCTATAGGAAGTCCCTTCAATGGCACACCCCAACCCCACTCCTGCTACCCCAGTTTCCAGAAAGTTCTGCAAAATAAGCTTTCTCCTCATTTCCCTCTGCCATGTCCATACCATTACCCAGGCAATCTGGCAACCCTCAGGCAAAATTCAACTATCACTGGTGGTTTGGCCAACAAATGCTTAAAATTTTCATATGAGTGCATTATCATCATTCGAAAACCAGGATATTTTATGTACAAACCCACATTTCTGGCTTCTCTTGAATGACAAAGAGCTCCAGCACATTCCCCTGGGACAACACGTGTGTGTGTGTGTGTGTGTGTGTGTGTGTGTGTGTGTGTGTGTGTGTCTGCCAGGTGGCCTCAGGTGATATTGCTCATTTGCTTAGCTGTCTGGCTCCTGTGGGAATTTGAGTCCAAGGGAGGGAAAAGCTATACGCTATCAGCATATTCGCTGAGAATCCGCCCCCCAGTCCTCCTGTCCAGCCAGATGGTTGCCACCCTCTGGGTGATTTCATATCCCACCTGCAGCCAAGGCCAGGTGGGTGGAAACCATCTACCCTGGGGTGTGTCCAGGTAGGACCGTGCTTGGGAAGAGAATTCACCTGCGCAAATCTGAAGATGTCATGCCAGGAGGAAGGGCTGGAATCACTGTGGGGAACAGCCAAGCCATTACTTGAATGTGGAGTAGAGGCATGCTGGAAACCTGAGGAGGGAGACCACGCAAAGGTGAAGTGGGCAACATCGAGGGCTGGGAGGGTTGCTGGAGACAGGCGGCAGCTTGGCTCCTTCAAGACTCATTCCTGGGACAGGGCCAGTAAAATTTTACCCATTTTATGTGAAAATCAGAATTTGTTTTTGTTTTGAGACAGAAGTTTACTTTTACACCCTCGAGTGTTGTAGTGTCATAGCTCACAGCAACCTCAAATTGTTGGGCTCAAGCAATTCTCTTGCCTCAGCCTCTCAAGTAGCTGGGACTACAGGTGCCCGCCACGACACCCAACTATTTATTTTAGAAATGGGGTCTTGCTCTTGCTTAGGCTGGTCTCGAACCTGTGAGCTCAGGCAATTCACCCGCCTCGGCCTCCCAGAGTGCTAGGATTACAGGTGTGAGCCATCACGCCCAGTCCAGAAATCTTAAATTCTTCTCTCAAAGAGACCACAATGTCAGCCTGTCTGCTTTCTTGATGAGAACTCAATGCATGTCTATTGGCCCCATCTGCTTCACATCCTTCCTGTCCAGGCTGGATCCCAAGGGTGATCGGTTTGAACCTGGATGCTCTGCTCCCTCACAATGTTCCCTTCCAGCACCTGCCTGCAAGCCTCCAATCTTCACTCACCCATTAACCGCCTCTGAGAACTACCAGTTTCTTAGCCTGACCCTGAGCCACCCAGTTTCTCACCCAGTGCCCAGCACCACTGTGCCTCCTACTCCACTCAGAACCTTAAAAAGCTCCTCAACCCGCCTTCACCTTGTCTGTATCCACATCAGTCTTTTTCTGTTCCTCTGCTCTCAGAGGGTCCTTGAGACTGTTCCTGGGACCCCGTGTTCTCTTATCTCTTCTGGATAATCCTTCGTGTCTCCTGCACCTTCCACTTTTCTCTCTCCCGACTTCTGCTCAGACCCTAAACTTATCTACATTTCTCTCATCTTTGAAAAAAATTGCCCGGGAACTTCAGTGGCAATGACCACAAAGTGATAACATTCGGAGTTCCAAGGAAGGAAGGAGCGAAATCAGTGAGATAGAGAAAGTGGGCTGCAGGGAGGTACACTTCCATGAACTCCAGGGTTTGGGGGCGGGGGGAGCCAATGGGGAGAAAATCTGAGGGACAAAGGATCTGAGTGAACAGGATGCACTTTTCTCGTACACTAAAGTCCTCAGGAGAGCCTCCTTTGATCTGTCTCGCTCCCTCGCCATGTTCCTTCCAGTTCCTACCTGGGACCACTGTCCAGTGAGATAGGCAGGGACTTTGGGGCCTCCAGGAGGAGCTGGCACCAAGCTTGCTGGGGCCCAGCAACATCACAAGAAAGGAGAAAGACATTCTCAGTGGCTGTAGGCAGCAGGGTGAACCTGGAGAAAGGAGTGAGTTCGTTTGCTTGGAAAGAAGGCAGCTGAAACAGGTTTCCTTATACCTAGGAATGCATATAGAACAGTGGTTCTCAACCTTCCTAATGCTGCAACCCTTTAATACAGTTCCTCATGTTGTGGTAACCCCCAACCATCAAATTATTTTTGTTGCTACTTAGTAACTGTAATTTTGCTACTGTTATGAATCGTAATGTAAATATCTGATATGTAGAATGTATTTTTTCATTGTTACAAAGCGGTCACTACCCACAGGTGGAGAACCGCTGATGTAGAAAGAAAGAAACTCATCTGTAAGGATGAGGAGGGACCATTGAAGGAAGAAAAGGATGCTATTCGCAAAAAGTTGTGTGACAACAAATGAATAAACCTGCCCTCAGTCTGTAAGACAAAAAGAGAGAGGCCCCAGGGAACCAGCCCTCCCAGACAGATGTTGAAACATGTTCATGTTAAGCATGAACAGCTCCAGAAGCACATGGACTTCATAAAAAAGAGCTACAGGGGCGGTGCCTGTGGCTCAGTGAGTGGGGCGCTGGCCCCATGTGCCGAGGGTGGCGGGTTCAGGCCCAGCCCCGGCCAAACTGCAACAAAAAAATAGCCGGGCGTTGTGGCGGGCGCCTGTAGTCCCAGCTGCTCGGGAGGCTGAGGCAAGAGAATCGCGTAAGCCCGAGTTAGAGGTTGCTGTGAGCCGTGTGATGCCACGGCACTCTACCCGAGGGCGGTACAGTGAGACTCTGTCTCTACAAAAAAAAAAAAAAAAAAAAAAAAGAGCTACGGGACCATCTGAACAAAACACGTGTCCCCCTTGAAAGAGTTCTAGAGTCGAGGCTGGCAGGCTTACCCCTACATATAGCCTTCCCATCACCCAGCAGCAGAGTGATCCCGAGTCTTCCTGCCCCTCTATTTTCTTCATATCTATAATCTCACTGCCCAGGTTCCCCCACAGGCATGGCAGGAATCACATGGGCCAGCACATGGGAAAGTGCTTTGGAAATGACAATGCCTTTGCAACTGTAAGCCTGCCACTGACAGTGGGGAGGCTGGTAAAAGAGACTGGAACAGCCACTGACCCAGCCATGTGGGGCTGGATGTGAGTGTGACGTCAGCACAGATAACAACCAACAAAGTGACGCTCCAAAGGCTCAGGAGGAAGGGGGGAAGGGACAGCTTTTTCATTTTAATCTTTAGAGACAGGGTCTCACTGTCATCCAAGTTTGAGTGCAAGTGCAATCATGGTCCTTGTAACCTTAACCTCCTGGGCTCAAACGATCCTCCTACCTCAGCCTCCTAAGTAGCTGGGTCTACGGGTGTGTGCCTGGCTAATTTTTTTTTTTAAGAAATGGTCTCAAACTTCTGGTCTCAAGTGATGCTCCCGTCTCAGCTTCCCAGAGTACTGGGATTGCAGGCGTGAGCCACTGAACTTTTTAAAGATGCACGAGGGATCTGCCACGTGTGCTAACAATCTAAACCCAGATTTTTCAAGGTGGACCTTAGCGGGGGATTCACCACATGGGATTTCCTTCTCAGCCATCTCAGAGTACCAGTGTTGGATCTTATTTGAAAAAGACTACAGAGTTCCTATAAGAGGAAATCTCTACCTTGGGAGGGGGAGATAGACAAACCTACCTAACAGGTAGAACGAACATTCTCTGGGTGGCAGGCACACTTATTACCGTGACTCAAGCATATAAAAGGGATCTATGTAACCAAAAATATTTGTTCCCCCATAATACTTTGAAATTTTAAAAAGGGGGCTCAGCGCCTGTGGCTCAAGCAGCTAAGGCACCAGCCACATACACCTGAGCTGGCGGGTTCGAATCCAGCCCTGCCAAACAATAATGACAACTACAACCAAAAAATAGCCAGGCATTGTGGCAGGCGCCTATAGTCCCAGCTACTTGGGAGGAGGAGGCAGGAGAATAGCTTGAGCCCAGGAGTTGGAGGTTGCTGTGAGCTGTGATGCCACAGCACTCTACCCAGGGTGACAGCTTAAGGCTCTGTCTCAAAAAAAAAAAAAAAAAGGGGAAATCTCCATCTCATAAATGAGGAAAGGATGACATTAGTAATGAGAAATCATCTTTGCTTCTAGAGCGGAGACCGTATTTGATACTAGAGAGAGTACGGGCATTAGGTCATGGCTGATCTGGGTTCAGACTTCAAATAGGCCAAGGCAGGTGGATTGTTTGAGCTCAGGAGTTTGAGACCAGCCTGAGCAAGAGAGCGATCCCATCTCTATCAGCTTTGTGGAATCCATGGCTCAGCCACTCTGCACCTGTAAAATGGGTGGTGGACAGAACTATTCAGCATCACGCGTCCTCAGTCCACCGCTTCCTGAAATTATGGATAATTTGAATGAAGATCTGTGAAGAGCAAATATTCTATTTTGGGGGGTGGGAGAGACAAAGTATCACTCTGTTGCCCTGAGCAACATTGCCCTAGAGTGCAATGATGTCAGCCTAGCTCACGGCAACCTCAAACTCCTGGGTTTGAACAATCCTCTGGCCTCAGCCTCCCAAGTAGCTGGGACTACAAGGAGTCCACCACAAGGCCCAGCTAGTTTTTTTTATTTTTAGTAGAGATGAGGTCTCATTCTTGCTCAGGCTGGTCTTGAACTCCTGAGCTCAAGGGATCCACCTGTCTTGGCTTTCCAGAGTGCTAGGATTACAGGTGTGAGCCACTGCAACCAGCCAAGCAAACCTTCTTGAACCAATTTAATTTCTATCTGAAAAAGACAAAAAGATCGAAGGGAAGTTATGGACCTGGGACAGTGGTTCTCAGCTAGGGGTGGTTTTGTCCCCCAGGGGACATCTGGCAAAATCTGGAGACATTTTTGTCACATTGCAGAAGGGGGGAGTTGCTTCTGGCATCTAGTGGGTAAAGTCCACAGACGCTGCTAAACAATGTCCGTATAGTGCACAGGACAGCTTCCTACAGTAAGGAATTATCTGGCTTCTGATTTCTAGAGTGTCAAGTCTGAGAAACCCTGGTCTGGGCCAAAGCTGTTTCTTCCACAGTATCTGGGCTGTTCCTTCCATGGGCTCTACCAATAAGCCAAGTGAACCCAACTGCGTATGGCCGATTGGTAATGCTCCGAAGTAGCCAGTGAGGGGAAATGTTCATTGCTGACTCAAACATTAGTTTAGGGATATTAGTCTTTGTCCAAGGTGGTAGGAATTCATTCAGAATGAATGTTTTGATTGGTCACAGAGGCACAAAGTTTGATGGATGTGTTAACATAATGGAGGAGAGAAAGGATGTCTTAGGTCATCTCCGCAAACAAGAGAAGCTGTTTTCTTCTTCTACTTATTCTTTTAATAGTTCTTTATTTGTTTCTTATTCTAAAGCAGAATGAAATCCTTACTGGGGAAAAACTGGTGAGACTTAAGGATCATGGCAACAACCTGAAATGTCCCTAAAGGACTAACATTGAAACATGGTCGGTGGTCAAGCCTGGGAGACACACAGGTTGAGGTGAAATCTTTCAGTGTCCTTGGAATGAGTGAGGTCATTTTAAACCATTTGGTGAGGGCTTTGCAATGTTAATAGAGATACGCAGAAATTCACAGAAAAGCCTCAACAATAGCTGGAAAATGAAAAGATGTTCTGAAAAGAGTTAGAAGGAGTTTGAGCTATTTATCCTGGGAAAGAAAAGAAAGACCCTGGGTGTCTGGATTTGAACATGAGAAAGGTTATCACAAGCAGAAAAATGGCCAGCTGTTTTCCATCCCCATGGAAGAGCACATTACAGGAAATGGGCTGAGATTGTAGCACACGGGTGGTTTTGAACACAAAACATTCCTAACTGGACCCTAGAACATACATCACAGGAAGGCATTTCAATTTCTATTTCTCAAGTTAAAGATAAGCCAAGCATTGACCTGACCACTGGCAGCAGACTGGACGTGATGACCTCTTAGGCCCCTAGTTGTAGGATTCTTTTTGCCTGTGTCTCCCCAAGGCAAGCTAATTAGCTGATAAGCGAAAAATTTAGTTGTTTTGCTGTATGGCCTATCCATGTTAGTTTTCTAAATAACTTATTTGATAGATTTTCATCTATTAGTTCATTAAATTGACTGGTGATTTCAGGGTCATGTTGACATAGCCTGTAATTTTATAACATTTATTTTACTCCACTGAACTTGGACATGAACCTATAAATTATATTATGCTTGTGGGTCATCAAGTAGACCTTGTATGGATAATAATGTTAAATAGCTCAGTGTTGTGAGCCTGTAGGTTCTTTAATGCTGAGGCAGATAGACACTCTAATGTAATCTGAGCTAGTCAATCAGACCAGAGCAAGCAAAGTGAAGAAATGGGTCCAGGCTTTCAGTTTGCTCCACAGATTTGCCCTTTGTCTCAAGAGTATGTTATTGCAATACTGTTGAAGCTAAACATCTGAGTTTAAGTGTGGCGGGGGTGAGGGTTGGAAAAGAAGTTGTAACCCTGCCATTTCTAGCATTGCACAGAAATAAATCTATTCTGTTTTCAAGTGAATTTACTGAATTGCTGGGAGTAAAGGACTAAGCTCACTGAAACCTTGTGTCCTGTAGGAACATCAGGTTGCAAACTTCCCTGGACTCTCTCATGCATAGACCTTACTTTTTGAGGCTTCACTCTAAGTGGGAGCTGCAACATAGATTGGCCTCATCATCCACCGAGTGCTTAGCTTTGCTAAACAAAAGTCACATTATAAACACCAGTAACCACTAGTTCCCTTGTGTTCTTAAAAGTACAGAAAAGTAGTAAAATCATTGATGTGAATAGAAAATAGTGCACATTTTTACCTAACAATTGCAATCAGTGTAACCTGGCTTATTGTACCCTCAATGAATCCCCAACAATAAAAAAAAAAAAGAAAGAAAGTAGTGCACATTCAGGGGGAAATAGGCCTGATCAAGGCAGAGTTCTACACAAGGTCCTTTTCCCTGAATTTGTCCCTGTCGTGGTGTAGCTAGTAACCCCCTAACAGCCAATCTCCACTTCTTCCTTTTCATAGTATAGCCATTACTGTTCCACTAAAGACTACTTTCTAGCCTTTCTTGCACTTAGATAAGGTAAGAAAGAAGTTTTGGCTGCTGTGGCCAGAAGTAATAAGTGCCACTTCTGTTCATGATTTTTTTATTAAGTCATTTGTACATAGATCATAAATACATTAATGCCATTATGGGATTCAATGTGTTGATTATTTGTACAAATTGGAGTGCTCACATCCTACGAATCCACATAGCCTTCACCTCATTTACCCAGTTACAGCATTAAGACATTTGTGTTCTACACCTGATAGATCCAACTTGTACTTGCAATATGCTCCATAGGTGTGGTCCCCCTACTAACCCTCCTTCTATCGACCCACCCCCTCTCTTCCCCTCTCTCTCCCCTTCCTTCCTTCATCCTAGGCTATAGTTGTGTTTCATTTTTCATATGCAAGTGTGAGTGATTATAAATTGGTTTCACAGTAGTACTGAGTACATTGGATTTTTTTTTCCATTCCTGAGATACTTTACTAAGAAGAATATTTTCCAGCTCCATCCACGTAAACATAAAAGAGGTAAAGTCCCCATTTTTTTTTAACACTGCATAGCATTCCGTGGTATGCAGATACCACAATTTATTAATCCATTCATGGGTCGCTGGGCACTTGGGCTTCTTCCATGACTTGGTAATTATGAATTAAGCTGCAATGAACAATCTGGTGCAAATATCTTTATTGCCAAATGATTTTTGGTTCTTTGGATATACTAGAAGAGGAATTGCAGGATCAAATGGCAGGTCTACATTTAGATCCCTGAGTGTTCTCCAAACTTCCGTCCAAAAGGAACGTACTAGTTTGTATTCCCACCAGCAGTGCAGACTGGTCCATGATCTTAAAGGAAAAGGATGAAACCCTCCACTTTTTCCTTCTCCACCTCCTGTGGGCTGGGATGTAGGCGTGATGGCAGGACCTGGATCAGCAATCTTCTTTACCATGAGGTAAAGGCCCCTGTTGAAGATGATATGGGATCAAGATGAAAAAAATGTAAATGTCCATTATCATGGAGCCACCACAGTAGCCTTGGACTATTTATCTCCTGTTACAGGATAGAAAAATAAACTTCCATTTGTTTCAACTACCATTATTTTGACCTTTGTAAGTGCGGCCAAACTAGTATCCTAACAAATATCCTAAACCTTTGAGCACCAGAAACTTAACTTCAGTAAAATAGTTAAAAAGATACATGTTGTTTTGATAGATAGATAGATGGATGATAGATAATAAACACACACACACAAACACTTGAGAGACCTATTAACTAGAGACTTAGCAAAGATCACTGCAGAACTGGTTATAAAGAACTCGCCCCACACTCTATAATGTGATGTGTATACAACTCATTTTATGTTTTCATATATAATGTACTGAAGGATACGGAGTGACTGAGAATGAGTCTCCAGTGTGTTGGTAAAGAGCACAGACTCTGGAGCTCAACAGACCAGCTGAATGACCAGGGGAAGTTACCCTCTGAGTGTCTAGGTTGCTCTGTAATCCTACCATTCTTGAGCTACTTGTATGTATCAGACCTGGTCTTAAAGACATCTAATCAAAAATGTCTATGTCTGGCTCACACCTGTAATCCTAGCACTCTGAGGAGCCAAGGCAGGTAGATTGTTGAGCTCAGAAGTTTGAGACCAGCCTGAGAAAGAGAGAGACCCCATCTCTACTAAAAATAGAAAAATCAGCCGGGCACTGTGGCTGGTGCCTGTCGTCCAGCTACTCAGGAGACTGAGGCAAGAGGATCACGTGAGCCCAAGAATGTGAGGTTGCTGCGGGCTAGGCTGATGCCACAGCACTCTTACCTGGGGAAACAGAGAAAGACTCTCTCTTTCTGGGAAAAAAAAAAGTCTACTTCTACCTTTTAGGTCAAACACACTACAGTTTAATTCTAATTTTAGAATGAACTTATTGAATGAAGTTATTTTAATATGAACATTTTTAAATTGTGGTGTTTATCTGAGAAAGAAGATTTAAAATAAATTTGATTTGAGAAGTTTTCTAGCAAGTATTTCAGAAATATATATATATCCCATGCCAGTTACATGGTTTGGACGTGTGATATATGTTCCTATCCTAAGCGGACCACTTCTGGTCTTTGTCCTTGTTAACGTAGTTATGTAGGGCAAATACTCAAAAGTGATATTTACACTTGTATCTGGAAGATTTAAGCATGGAATACATGTTTCTTGGGATAATGTCACTTGGTCATAGTATGTTATCTTTTTATATAGTCCTGACTTGATTTAGTAATATTTCATTAAAGATATTTACACCTGTGTTAAAAAGAATGTCTACTTCTTGCCTAAAGACTCTTATTGGTGACTCCTAATCTTGATTTATGTACATCCTCCAGGGAGCAAGGAAAATACTACATCCTGATTTCTTCATCACTTGGTTTCTGAAGGAAGTTTGGAAATAATAAAAACTTAGATGCAGCTGGGCCCTCTGTCTCACCTCTGCTGGTGGTGATGGGGGCTGGGAGAGGTGGATTTACTGAGAAATAAATGGAGTTTAACCTTGAGGGGCTCTAGTTTTCTTGGACCCCTTCTAAAGCTCCCATAGTTCCCTTCCAGGGTTACAAAGCCCCTGGTGGGAAACACAGAGTCGGTCCCAGGGCTGTGAGCATACGGGCCAGGCTGCTCACACATGTTCCCAGCCACCCAGCTCCCTGTGTCAACCTGCGGCTGCTGGACCTCAGGGAACATCCCAGTTCTAACTCTGATCCTAAGAAGAAAGATGTGAATGAGATACTGCACGGCTTTGGGCTCAGAGGCTACTCCATCCAGTCCCCACCTGGGACCGGGGGGAACATGGGAGTGGCGAGGAGCTGGCCAGTTGGACCAGCTGTAGTCAAACACACCAGCTGCGAAGTAACCTGTAGCTCAGCAGCTAGGGTGCCAGCCACACACACCAGAGCTGGCAAGTTCCAATCCAGCCCGGGCCTGCCAAACAACAATGGCAACTACAACAACAAAAAAAATAGCCAGACATTGTAGCGGGCGCCTGTAGTCCCAGCTACTTGGGAGGCTGAGGCAAGAGAATCGCCTAAGACCAGGAGTTAGAGGTTGCTGTGAGCTGTGACGGCACAGCACTCTACTGAGGGTGACATAGTAAGACTCTGTCTCAAAAAAAGAAGAAGAAACCACACAGGACATTAGAAGAGGGGCTTTGCCAACAAAGGGTTCTGTTGCACAAAGACACTGTCCCAAATCACCAACATTAAGAGAAAAAATAAATAAATAAAAACCTTGCAAAGGGAAAATCAAGCCTATATTTCTATTCTCTAATAACCATTTTACAATATTATTGTCATGTGGACAGGTAAAAAAGTAACAGTCAGGGTGGTGCATGTGGCTCAAAGGAGTAGGGCACCACCCCATATGCCGGAAGTGGCAGGTTCAAACCCAGCCCCGGCCAAAAACTGCAAAAAAAAAAAAAAAAGTATAGTCAAAACTGTAGGGAAAAATAGAATTCTCAAGGTGTCTCTACTAGTTAATTTGCAAAGATAACATTATTTTATTTTTAATGAGTTTTGTGGCATTTGTGGTATTTATCAGCTTTTTACATTTTGTAAACACTCACTGCATACTTGAACTTGTAAGTTCGTATACTATTTTCCTTAAAGAATGTCTCTAAAATTGGGTAAGCCTGCAAGGCTGGATCTTCCTCCGGAGGAGAGTGTACATCCTCTTTGGTGAGAACACTTCTTTGTTGGTGTTTTAGACAAAGATAGACTGATTGTGTCAGGAGACACTTTCTGGGCAATGTCATTCATCAGTCCCCAGAAACAGGAACTCGGGCATCACAAAGAATCAGTTGAAGCTTAGGTCGGGGTGCCCTACATGAGTACTAGCGATTAATCTTCAAGAGGTGATAAGGGTGAGTGGTGTGTTTCCTTTTGATCCCTTGCATTTCTCTTTCTAAATATCACGAATGTGCAGTCACTTCCTGTCTAACTGCAACTGAAAAGTCAAGAAAATAATCTTTTGTTTTTGGCCTGACTGGCCCCTAAATCTCAGTAGATGCATTAGGTACAGTGACCATGGTCTGGGAAAAGCCACAGTCCCATTCTCTGCACACCCAACACCTTGGGACAACGCATTGAATGGGGTAGCACGGTTCCATTGCTGAACCACGCAGAGTGACTAGGCTCAACATCTGCAAGTGATCTTGGCTGATTTTATCAAATCCTATTCCTTCGGAAACAAAGTTGGAGGGGACAGGGAAGCGATAAGGATGGACAGAGGTGGAGAGAAGGATGAAGCCTCTTGTAGAGGTGGCACCTCATTCTCCACTGCTGTGAGGCAAAACCCTCCACTTGAACCTTCGTGTCACCCCGAGTCCCCCCCATCCAAGTTTCCCCACACCCCAGTCTAAAACTCCACAAAAGGGCCAGAGTTATTTTTTATAATCAGATCCCATCACATGTCTGCTTAACATTCTTCAATGGCTGCTCATGGCAATGAAATAAAAGGCACACTCTGTCTCGTGGCCTGTAAGACCTGCCACAGTGCGGCTGCTGCTTCTGCTGACCTCACGCCCACCACCCAGTCCCCAGCCAGGCGGTGCTTTAGTCCCTCCTCCCTCCTCCCTCCCTCCTATCTTCCTTCCTTTTCTTCTTCCGGCTGTCTGTGCCTCCCTCTCCCTCTTTGCCTTACTTTCTGTCCATCTTTCCATATATCAGCTTCACTGACATCCCACTCATATACCACATGATTCACCCACATAAGTGTGTGATTCAATGACTTTCAATACATTCGCCGAGTTGTGTAACCAGCACCTTGATTTAGAACATTTTCAGCACTCTGTACCTGTTAAAGTCTCTCCCTATTTGCCCCCAACCCCCAGCCCTAGGTAACCACTAATCTATTTCCTGTCTTTCCGAATTTCCCTATTTTCACTGTTTTTTATATACATAAATAGAATCGTACAATATATATGGTATGTCCAGCTTCTTTTATTTACCATGGTATTTTAAGGTTCATACATGTCATGGCATATGTCAGTGTTTTGTTCCTTTTTACGGCTGAATAATATTCTATTCTATAGATATACCACATTTTGTTTTTCCATTCATTAAATCAGTGGTTCTCAACCTTCCCAATGCCACAACCCTTTAATACAGTCCTCGTGTTGTGGTGACTCCCAACCATAAAATTATTTTTGTTGCTATTTCGTAACTGTAATTTTGCTATTGTTATAAATTGTGATGTAAATATCCGATAGGCAGGATGGTCTTAGGAGACCCCTGTGAAAGGGTCATTCGACCCCCAAAAGGGTCGCGACCCACAGGTTGAGAACTGCTGCATTAAATGATGAGCTTTTATATGTTTGGATTTTTTCCACTTTTAGGCTCTTATGAATAATGTCGCTTTGAATGTTTCTATCTAAGTTTTTCTGTAGATGTACATTTTCACTTCTCCAGGGTAAACACCCAGGAAAAGAATTTCTGGATCATATGATAACTCTATGCTTAACATTTTTAGGACTATCAGACTCTTTTCCAAAGTGATTGCATCGTTTTACCTTCCCACCAACAATATACAGCATGAGGGTTGCAATTTCTCTATGTCCTCATCAACATGTGTTATTATTTCTCTTTTGCTTATAGTCATTTTAATGGGTGTGAAATGATATCTCATTGTGGTTTTGATTTGAACTTCTTGATGTTGTGCATATTTTCTTGTGCTTATTGGGTCATCATATATTTTATTTAAAGAAATGTCTATTTGGAACTTTTACCCATCTTTACGCTGGGTTGTTTTCTTTTTGTTGTTGAGCCATGAGAATTATTTACATATTGTGGATACTAACCCTTATCAGATATGTGATTTGCATATACCTTCTCCCATTCTGTAGGTTGTCTTTTCACTTGATAGTGTCCATAGAAGAACAAAAGCGTTTAACTTTTATTAAGTCTACCATTTATTTTTTGTTGTTGTTCCTTATGTTTTTGGTGTCATACCTAAGAAGTCTCTGCCTAATTCAAGGTTTGGAAATTTACTCCTATATTTCTTCTAAGACTTATAATTTTAGCTCTTACATATAGTTCCATGATTTGTTGTTAGTTAATTTTTGAATATGGTAAGGTAGGGGCCCAACTTCATTCTTTTTCATGTGGATATCTACTTGTCCCAGATCCATCTGTTGAAAAGACTATTCTTTCCTTATTGAGTTTTCTGGGCATCTTTAGCTACACTGCTTTCTATTCCTCCAACAAACAAGCTGATTCCTGCCTCCGGATCCAATGTTTTCCTTTGTATGAAAGCCTTTTTGTCCAATTTTCACCTATTAAATTTTTGATAAGGCAGAGGTATTGAAATCCTTTAAGTGGATGGATAGAGTTTCAAGTTGAAGAAGTCCGGGAGCAGACTTCAGAGCTCAGGTGGCTCACACCTGTAATCCTAGCACCCTGGGCAGCCAAAGAGAGAGGACTACTTGAGCTCAGGAGTTTGAGGTCAGCCTGAGCGATAGTAAGACCTCATCTCCACAAAATAGACAAAAATGAGCTGGCCATGGTGGCACAGGCCTTTAGTTCCAGCTACTCGGGAGACTGAGGCAGGAGGCTTTCTTGAGCCCAGGGGTTTGAGGTTGCAGTGAGCAAGAATGGCACCCCTGACTTCTAGCCAGGGCAACAGAGAAAGATTCTGTCTCAAAAATAAATAAAAAGGAAGAAACGAAGGGTTCATAGAACTTTGTGGCATGTGTGTTTGGGGGTGGCAGGGTATCGTAGAGAGGCGGGCCTGAGGGTGAGAATGAACAAGTCGGGAGCTCTGGGACAGCCTGGGCCCAACCACCTGTTCTGCTGCCCCACGTGGGCCTTTTACACACTCTCCACAAAGGACTGAGAGGCATAACTCGTTCCATTTATAGATCAGACTTGTAATGTTACGGTCGAGCCTTTATTTCAATCAAGTTCTAACATTGTCGGAGGGTTCTCCCTCCCCTGGCCCAGTAAATGGTCTGGACCACTCAGACGCTCTTACTGTTTCTACTTTAGAACTAGTTCTTCTTCAAGAGGCAGAAGCTCAATATGCCCCCTGTGGCCAATGCTGACCCCAAAGCAGGATTAGGCAGCCATTCATCTTCCCTGAAATACTGGGAACAGCCATTCCTGTTGATTCTGTAGCACCTGGGAGTTGGGGAGAAGAAGGTGAGGGAAAGGAAGAAAATGCCCAGCCTGTGTTCTATCTGCTGAGCTCCTCCCCACCAAGGTACAAAAAAGAGCCCATCCACAGGGCTATTTGGGGTGGGTGGGAGGAAGATGTGATAACAAACGAACACTAGGAACACAATACAGCTATAAAACATTTGGAGGCTTTGGGGCTTTTTTGAGATAGTCTTACTCTGTTGCCCAGGCTTGAGGGCCGTGGCATCAAACTCACTCAGAGCAACCTCCAACTCTTGGGCTCAACTGATTCTTCTGCTTCAGCCTCCCAAGTAGCTGGGACTACAGGTGCCCACTACAATGCCCAGCTAATCTTTCTATTTTTTAGTAGAGACAGGGTCTCACTCCTACTCGAACTGGTCTTGAACTCCTGAGTTCAAACTGTTCTTCCACCTCAGGGATGAGCCATCATGCCCCATCTAAAACTTTTGCCTTTAAGACTCTTGAGTGAGCTGAGCATGGTGGATAGTATAGTATCAACTATCTGGGAGGCAAGGCTGGAGAATTGCTTGAGCCCAGAAGTTTAAAGCCATAGCGAGCTATGATCACATCTGTGCATAACCACAGAACTGCAGCCTGGGCAACATAGCAAGATCTTGTCCCTTAAAAAAAAAAAAAAAGACTATAGGGTAGCACCTGTGGCTCGGTGGGTAGGGCTCTGGCCCCAAATACCAAGGGTGGCGGGTTCAAACCCGGCCCTGGCCAAACTGCAACAAAAAATAGCCGGGCGTTGTGGTGGGCACCTGTAGTCTCAGCTACTCAGGAAGCTGAGGCAAGAGAATTGCCTAAGTTCAAGAGCTGTAGGTTGCTGTGAGCTGTGATGCTACAGCACTCTACTGAGGGCAATAAAGTGACACTCTGTCTCAAAAAAAAAAGACTAAGTTGATAGTTTGGCTTTGGTTTCACAGAATAACTCCTTAGAGAAGGTTTTAAAATCATAGTTTGTGAATGTATTAGTGAATTATGAAACCAACTGACAGGCCTTTAGCCATCATTTTTTTCAACTTTATTGGGATGTAATTGACAAATAAAAATGGCATATAGGAGCCAGTCCCAGCTACTTGGGGGGCTGAAGTGGAAGAATTGCTTGAGCCCAGGAGTTTGAGTCCAGCCTGGGCAACAGAGAGAGACCCCATATTTATAAACATTTTTTAAATGGTATAAATTTAACCCTTACACAATTTGGGGGTTAGAGATACTGACCTGCTAACCTCTTCATACAGTATAACTTTTGACCCCTCCCAAATTTAACTGATAACCTACTGGTAACATAGTCTGTTAATATATACTTTGGATGTCATAGGTATCATCCATTATATTCTTACAATAAAATATGCTACAGAAAATGAAATATTGTTAAGAAAATCATAAGAAAGAGAAAATATGTTTACTATTCATTCAGTGAAGTAGATCAATATAAAGGTCTTCATCTTCGTTATCTTCAGATTGAGTAGACTGAGGAGGAGGAAGATGAGGTGGTGGGAAAGGAGAGACTGATGTCGGGGCGGCAGAGGAAGAAGAAAATCCACCCGGAAGTGGACCCATCGAGTTCAAACCCATGTTGTTCAAGGGTCAACTGTATGCAATGTTACACAACCATCAATTTTTCAAAAATGTAATAGATTGTACTAGAATAGACAATATCAAAGTGTGGTTAACTATGGACTCTGAAGCCAGACCTGTTGAATTTGAATCTCCCTATCGTGACCACTTATAAGCCATTGTGGCCTTGTGCAAATTGCCTAACTTCTTTTTGCCTGAGTTCTTCACTCCTGAATAATAATAAATACTTCAGACAGTTATTGTGAAGATTAAATGAGTTGATACGTGGAATGCATATGAAACAATGCCTGGCTGATGATTAGTCCCTTGTAATATTTTGCTGTAATTAACAGAAAATAACGTTTTGTGAACTGAATCACAAGGTATGATATGTTTATTGAGAGTCTTTGTATCGGCGATTGTGACAATAACACCACAGAACAAACAATCACAAAAATATCAGAAGCACGCATCTGAGGCATTTATTTCTCATGAGTTTTGGAGTGGCCGGAGCAGCTCTGCTGATCTTATCTGAGCTCACTCATTGGTGGTCAGCTGGTTATTGGCTCATGTAGGCTGGGCTCCACTGGACGGCTCTGCTTCAAGCTTCAGGTCTGGCTAAGATTGACTTCTCATCACTGGGCTCACGTCTGCTCCACACATGTTTCGTTTGGTGCCAGGGTAAAGGGCAGCAGGTTCCTAAAGAAAGCTCTTTTCATCTCAATGTTGAAGGCACAAAAGGGCAAGCTGCACCCCCTGAGCGCTTGTGAAGCCTCTGCTTGCCATGTGTCTGCTAACATCCCACTGGCTGGATGACAAGGTGCAAAGAAGGGCACTTCTGAGGTCCCATTGGTCAAAGCCAGTCACATGCTTGAGCCCAATTAGGTGGAGAACAGTAGTCTAATAGATCCAGTCAAAAGAGTTTCAGAAGCACTGCTCTAAAGTGGGAAAGGGCTGGCCGGGTCTAGTGGCTCAAGTCTGTAAACCTAGCACCCTGGGAGGCTGAGGAAGGTGGATTATCTGTATCAGAGTTCAAGACCAGCCTGCGCAAGAGCTAGACCCCCATCTCTACTAAAAATAGAAAAACTATCCAGGGATGGTGGTGGGTGCCTGTAGTCCCAACTACTCTAGAGGCTGAGGCAAGAGGATCACTTGAACCCAAGAGTTTGAGATTGCTGTGAGCTAGGTCACCACGACCCTCTAGCCTGAGCAACAGAGTGAGACTCTGTCTCAAATAAATAAATAAAAGGCTGGCTGCTGGGGTTCATGACTATAACCCGAGCACTCTAGGAGGCTGAGGCAGGTAAATTGCCTGAACTCAGGAGTTCGAGACCAGCCTGAGCAAGAATGAGATTCCGTCTCTGAAAAAAAAAAAAAAACTAGCCAGGCATTGTGGCAGGCACCTGTAATCCCCAACTACTTGGGAGGCTGAGGCAAGACAATTGCTTGAGCCCAAGAGTTTGAGGTTGCTGTGAGCTATGACGCCACAGCATTCTACCAAGGGTGACAAAGTGAGACTCTGTCTCAATTAAATAGATAAACAAAAAAAGTAGGAGAGGGAAAACTACTGTCTGAGGGCCAAATCTGACCCACCATTTGTTTTATTATATAAAATTTATGTTGTTATGGCTTCTTTTGTGACCAAATGACAGAATTAAGTAATTGCAACAGAGACTATATGACCTACATAGCCTAAAATATTTACCATTCAGTGCTTTATGTGAAAAGTCTGGCTACTCTTAAGAATGAAAAGTTTAAGAATAGATAAGAATTCAGCATCAAATAAATCAAATAATCAGTGAGCTCCTTCTGTGTGCCAGACACTGGTGAATGCTGCTCATGGCAATTTGAAGAGATGTGATGCTCTATTCTCATCACTGCAGGGAAGAGAGGGCCTCCAACAGTCACATGTGTGCTGAGAGGGAGCCCATTCCTGGTCTAGCACTTGGGTCTACGACACAGCGTCATCATTGCTGATTTCCCTATTCCTGTCCCGCAAGGGTTTCAATATTGTGAGCTTTGGTTAAAAAATATATTATCTTTGGAATAATGATCCTCATGGGTTTCCAAAAACGTAAAGAATTATACAATCATCTAAATAAAATAAGATTTTTGAAATTTTATTGAACCACCGCCCCATCTCGCGCAACTGTAATCTTAGGTCAAAAGCCAGTATGATCTAAGTGGAGCTGCTAAGGTTTAGGGGTGAGGGATGGGAAGTGGATGTAGGCTCAGGGTCTCCCCCACTGAGTGCACCCCTCCACGCTACACCCACAGTCCTCTCAGAAGCCCCAGGAGCAACCAGAAGACACCAGGGCTCCTTGGAAATTAATTTTGCCTTTTGAGTTTTCTCATGGAGACAATATTGGCATAGATGAAAGATTCCTTCGGGGCCACTTTTTTTTTCCTTTTTGACACAGGAGTCTCATTCTGTCTCCCTAGAGTGCACCTGTTGTCAACTCAGCTCACAGCAACCTCAAACTCCTAGGCTCAAGTAATCCTCCTGCCTCAGCCTCCTGAGTACCTGGGACTACAGGCGCTTGTCACAACACCTGGCTAGTTTTTCTATTTTTAGTGGAGACAGGGTCTGGCTCTTGCTCAGGCTGGTCTTGAACTCCTGACCTCAAGTGATCATCTCACTCTGGCCTCCCAGAGTGCTAGGATTATAGGTGTGAACCACCACACCCAGCCAGGGACCACTTTTTTTTTTTTTTTAAAGCAACATTTGATTTATTGGAGTAAAAGATTTAGAATGCTAGTTCTCCCTTTAAGTCACTTTTTCGAATCTTGTGCTATTTATGTTAGAAAATCTTAATTTGTTTTATGGGAGGCTTTGCTTAGGGGTTGGTTCCACTCAGACTTAGTTAAACAACTTTAAAAGGTTTTAACTGTACTTACAGATTTAATATACTTGATTTGCTTTCCAATGACAGCTAACACTACAGCCCCTACCATACACAGACATTGCCCCAAAGAATTTACATCAACTTTAATTCTCATGGTTATATGATTATCATTCCTGATTCATATACAGGGAAACTGAGGTACACAGAGTAATTTTCATGGGTGATAGTGCTAAGAATATCTGCACTACTTTTTAAAGCCATAAAGTTTGGTCCCGGGGACCAGGGTTGGCTCTTTCCTATGTTAAAAAGCTGACTACAAATTAACTAACTAAAAAGAAAAATCCTAACTACTTCAGTCATTCCTGTAAAGCTAATAAGATTAAACATAAATGTAATATGATGGTTCAAAATTATTGTATATATTCCATAACTGATTATAAATTTAATTTTCTTACAAAAGTCAATCTTAATATAGTAAATTTTTCCCTAATATATTAAATTCATTGAAACATTACAAGTGCTTAAAAGTATCAAATGCACAAAAAATTATTTCCCAAATCAGTATATTTTAAAACCACTAACACTATGAATTTGATTTCCCCTGTCATCTCCATATTTAATTCTAAATCTTCCCAGGTTGAAGACATCTCACAGCTGAGGAAGTCATCGTGTCCTCCTGAGCAGTCAGGGAGTGTGGGGGATGCTGTTCAACTGAAAATTAACCATCCAGTCTGGCCAAGTGGAGGTCATGTCAACCTTGACAAGAGTAGGTTTTGATGGTTTGATGAAATGCAAGTATCAATAAAAATTCAGGGAAAGAGCTGGGTGTGGTGGCTCACGCCTATAATCCTAGCACTCTAGGAGGCGGAGCCAAGTGAATTGCTTGAGCTCAAAAGTATGAGACAGCCTGAGCAAGAGCGAGACCCGTCTCTACTAAATAGGAAAAACTAGTCAGGCTTTATAGTGGGCACCAGTATTCCCAGCTAGTAGGGAGGCAAGAGGATCTCTTGAGCCCAAGAGTTTCAGGTTGCTGTGAGCTATGATGATGCCACAGCACCCTCCCTGGGGTGACAGAGTGAGACTCTGTCTCAAAAAAAAAAAAAAAAAATTCAGGTTAAGGATGAGAAGGCAACTCTTTAACAGGAGCCGGGAAATGTGGGTCCAGAAAGACTTTTATTAGAGTATGTGATAAATAACTTGATAGACATTGATCCAGTGGAGAGGATGGGAGAGGATGAATTCAGGAGAGAGAGAGAGAGAGAAGGTAAGTGACCTTCCAGAGCAGGCAGAGGGGGTGGGATCTACTCCCCAAGGGCAAGGGGAGGAGTTGGCCTTGGGTGAGTGCAGCAAGGGTGAGACCACAGTGACTACAGGGAAAGCAGAGCAGGACCCCGGTGGGTAGGGAGCTGGATGAGGTGGAAGTGGGTGGAAGCATCCTCTGATTGCTTCTGGTTTCCTGGGGAACTAGGAGGTGAGGTTATCAGTGCAGCATATCAGAGGTTTGAGGAGAGCTAAGGCGTGAGGTGGCCCTTCAGCGGAAAGAGGGGAGGGCAGTAGGATCAGGGAAATTCATCAGATTACCCAGTAGCCCAAGGGCCATCAGCAAGTGGAAGAGAGTTTGAAGCCTCAGATTGGATGAGAA
The DNA here is from genome assembly GCF_027406575.1 of Nycticebus coucang. NCBI lineage: Eukaryota > Metazoa > Chordata > Mammalia > Primates > Lorisidae > Nycticebus > Nycticebus coucang. The sequence continues at coordinate 25,859,757 of NC_069782.1, forward strand.
CACTAGGGAGAGAGACAGAGGGAAGGACAGGGTTATCTGCCTGGCAGCTGAGACTATCAGATCTATGTGAGACATTATTTCATTATTCAACCCAGCTAACCTCAGAGATAAGAGAGAACCCCCACTTCTCTCTTATAATTGAGTTAATAATTAACTAAATTCTTCCCAGGAGGATCAAGTACAATGTTTTACCTAAATGCTTCATTGATATATTTTTCCCAGCCCAAGTTGATGTCCCGTGGCTGTTCTCTTGCAAGAGTATGACCTACGTTTCCTGAAAATCAAAGCTATGAGAGCCTTCAACTGCTGCGGTCAGTTAGGGCTGCAGAGCCAAACACAGAGGTCATCGCTCTCGCCCACAGACTTCCAGAAACAGTGAACACACTAGGTTTCATTAGAAACTGGACAAGCTGTGGCTTTTGGTGGTAAATTTTTGGTTGACTAAATATTGTTGGGACAGTATACTAAAATGTTAACATCTCCGTAGGAGAGAGAGTTAAAAATAGGGACTGTTTGCTTATAAAAATACCGGTTTTCTCTCTGATACTAAATGCTTCTCAGAACAGCTGAGATCACTCTTTTGGGTCAATCACCCTGCCCCATTCCTATTCTAGCCACACAGGTGCTGACTCAGTTTAGCTTCTTTCATGGTCAGAGGTCTCAGTGTAGTCCAGGGCTTCTCAATCTCAGCCCCAGTGACCCTGGGCTGTCCTGTCCTGTGCACTGTGGAGTTTAGTAGCAATCCTGGTCTCTACCCACTAGGTGCCAGGAGCATCTCTCCTCCCATCCAGGTTTGACAATCAAAAATGTCTCCTGACACTGCCAATGTCCCTGGAGGAGCAAATTTGACCCTAGTGAAGAATCAGTGTTCTACTAAGATTGGAAAGACAGGTACCCAAATTCCAGCTTCATATGGAATCTCCCATGGTAACCTGACTATAAATTAAGTCTCTGGTAGGATCTGGCAGTCTCAGAGGTGAGAAATTAGACACTTTGCCTTCTGCACAGAATGTGCAATTAGCTGGCTAATCTCACTTGAAAAAAGAAAAAAAGAACTTGTCACATTTCCAACCTTCTCATCAATTGCTGTCAAGATTCCCAGGAGCTGGTAATTAGTTACCAGCGACATGAAATATACAATGCATAGAATTTTAGAATTGGGAACATGCAGAGAAGGGAGGAAGGAAGAAAAGAAAGAGAGAAGAAAGAAGGGAAGTGGGGAAGGGAAAGAAGAGACATAGAACCCAAACACAAAATTAGAATTCAATTATACCAAGTCTTAATCTAGGACAGCACAGTAAGGTCTGCATTCAACTCCAAGTGCCACCCAGTTCTCCATTGCCTACAGGACAAAAAGTTCAAACGTATCAGCCTGGCAACCCGGCCCCTAAACAATCCAGCCCCCACAGACGTGCTCCTGCTGCTAATCCTTACATGGATGCCTTGCTCTGTTCCAACCGGTCCACTTACACGTCCACAAAGACACCTCACTCCTCACTACTCCTGGGCCTTTACACATGTACTGCTCAACCAGCCTCTCACATGCTTAACCGTCAAGGCCCTCATCAATCCCCACCTCATGCCTCTGCCCACTCACTCCAGCGCACCCAGGAGCTGCAGCAGAGAACAGCTCGCAGCTGGGACCAGGCACCATTCTGGGCAGGCTTTGCCTTGGATGTGGAAGAGGATTTCCTAGTGCCAAAGCTAAGTTCTGTGCTACCCCTGCTACCCCCATGAAGCAAAAGGGGACCCACTGGGGCCAGCCAGTGCTTGTCCTTGTAACATTGACCTTTGGTTCCATGAGCAGAATTGCAAAGATTAGAGACAGGGGTGGAAAGTGGTGTCTGTGATTCAGCTAGGGGTGGGGCATGAGGACAGGGCTGGGGTACGGGGAACAAGGCTGCCCTCAAGGGGCAGAGCTTGAGGAAGGGTTTGTCCTCCTACCATGACCTTCAGAGTTGGAGAGGAAGCAGATTTTTGCAGCTCCAGCTCAGGGCTTCCTGAAGGCAGGGCTCTTTCTGCTGTTCCTTTGCCTTCCTCCAGCACCTGCTTGGCCAGGATGCTCACACACCCAGACATGGGAGGCTCCTCGCTTGTAGCACCTGAGACTCTGCCAGTGACTCCGTCCCTAGATTAGACACTCCAAAAATGAGGCCTCGATTCATACTCTGAGCCTTTGACTTCACAGTAACTCCATTCCCCTGATTCAAAATCAAGCTCTCCAAAGAACTAGGCCAAGACCATGTGAAGGGCTCCAGTTTCTGGCTTCAGTGGCAGAATTCATTTTGAATCTCAAGTTACTATTTTGAATACAGAATCAGCTGTCTGTTACTTCCTTTTCCTCTCTCTTCATTTCCAGTTTCCTCTTCTCTCTGTCTCCTTAGAGTCTGCTCAGTTATCAAAGATGGCACAGCTACTTTAGGACTGTGGTTGGGTGAAGCAGCAGAATGCGCCCCAAGCCTGGATGCTCTGGGTGACCAGCTGCAGCCAGGTCCCAGGCTATCCCAAACTGAGCACCATAACCCATTAGGGCAATTGTGTTTCTCTTAGGAAGAAGTTTTGCCTATTGGGGTGTCTGTCATGTAAGCCAGTCTCGTCCCATTCTCTCACTCTGGAAGAACAGAGTAAGAAGCATTCTCCCTAACACTGTGGAGGTTGAAGTAATTGGGAAAACAACTGTTCTCTTAGGAACCCAGTCCCTGACTACATTCATCCTCTCTGCTTTCCCTCTCAGGCTGTCTCCTCCCCGGCCTTCCCCAGACCCAACCAGAGTGGTTTTAGAAAGCAGAATAGCAAGTGGCTGAGAAAGGAGGCTTTGGATTTAGACAATCCTGCCTCAAGCTCCCAACATCATCGTCACTAGTTACTCAGTTTCCCCATCTGTAAAATGGAAACAGTAACAGCTATCCCAGTTCACCTGGAGGGGCACCTGGAGCAATGGATGTGATGCATAAAGAGAACTTCTTATTTATCAAAATGCTTGTTAGGAAGGTAGAGCTGTCTTTGTTGAGAAAATATTTTGCTGAGTTCAAGTAGAAACTGAGATCCTTATGGCCGGAGGTGGGCGGGTCGCTCCCAGCAAAACAAAGGGAGGATTTTGTTTGCAGCTCCAGGGAGGAAGTGGGGGGGCCAGGAGAGGGCGGAAACCAGTGCTCCAGAAGTGACCCCTGCCCGCGGCAACCCCCTACCGCCACCAAACTCTTGGGGGGGCCAGGAGAGGGTGGAAACCAGTGCTCCAGAAGTGACCCCTGCCCACGCAACCCCCTCCGGCCACCAAACTCTTGAGTCAGGTTTACCAATTCATGGGACACATCAAGTGAGTAATGAAGAAAGCAGAGCCTGTCTCCTGGGGTGTGTGGGGGGGAGCAAACCTGTGATAGCATTTCAGGATGAGAGAGGCTGAAGGTGAAGGACAGCCCAGGGTGAAAGTCACAGGGACCGTCGTCCTGAGAAGGGTGTCGGGCCACCCGGTGCCCTACCTGGCCACCTGGTAAAGCAGGCAAGAAATTGTAGCTTAGTATTATTATCCCATTTCATGCTTTCCTGGGTCTTTCTTTCAGTCTCAGTTGAGATGTTGCTGTCTCCAGGAAGCCTTCTCCGATTTTCCAAACATGGGTTAGAACTATAAATTCTGAGTCCCTCCCATGCGTTCTCCCTATAAGAGTTGTCACCTGAGTTATAATGACATACTTGGCTGTCTGGTCTCCTACAAGAGTCTATGTTCTGAGGGGGTGGGGGGGTTAAAGCTAAATCTTTTATTACCACTGTGTCCCTCAACCTGGCAAAGTACCTTGCACATCAATAAAATATGTGTTCAGCAAATGATGGTGTAATAGAAAAAGCATGGTCTTTGGTGTTCTTTAAAACCTGGGTTCAGCTTCTGAGTCTGCTATGTAAAAGCTGTGCAACTCTGGGCATGCTGCTTAACGTCTCTGAGCCTCTCTTGTCATGTCTTGAACAAGTGTAAGGTGCAGGGTCAGTGCAGGAACCCAGTGAGAGGAAGTGTAGAAAGTGGTGGCTGGCCACAGTGCTCAGCAGACACTGGGTCCTTAAATCCTTCTGTTAATACTTAACACATCTCAAGTCAAAGCCCTCAGCACCCTATAAACCTCCTACTTGTCTCCTTACTTTACACGGTGTCTCAGATTTATTAAGGTCTTTCTTTGCACCAGGTACCATCCTAAAGTAGGAGTCAGCAGGCCACAGCCTGTGACCCAAGTCTAGCCCAGCACCTGCTGTGTGTGTGCTACCCAGGAGGTAAGAAAGGTTTTTACATTTTTAAATGGTTGGGGATAAAAATAAAAGGACTTTTTCATGGCACACAAAAGTTGTTTGCAATTCTAATTTCAGTGCCCGTAGGAAAGTTGTGTTGGTGTGCAGTGCAGCCACATTCATGCCTTGTCACACTGTCTATGGCTGCTGGTCTTGGCCTCTTTGGGGCTGCTCTAACAGAACACCAGAGACTGGGTACCGTATGAACAACAGAAATTAGGTCTCACCGTTCTGGATGCTGAGAAGTCCAGGGTCAAGCCCCCAGCACATTCAGTGTCTGGGGAAGGCTTTCTGGTTCATGGATGGCACCTCCTCACTGTGTCCTCACATGGTGAGAGAGGCTTGATAGCTTTTTCAGGACCATGAGTGCTCCACGCTCATAACCTAATCACACCCCCAATGCCCCACCCTCTAAGACTATCACCTTAGCAGGGTCAGGATTTCCATGTGTGAATTTGGGGGGAGTATAAACATTCAGACCACAGCACTACTTTTGATCTATAGTGACAGAGACCATATGGTCCACAGAGTCGAAAAATATTTACCATCTGGTTCTTTATTTAAAAAGTTTATGAACCCCCATTCTAAGTATTGCCTATAGCCAATGATTATCAAGTCCTTGTAGTGCCCTTATGACGGTTATGATGTCACTGCCATTACTACCCTCATTCTACAGTCAAGGAGCCCCAGGTGGGAAGAGGTTAAAGTTCCATAGCCAAGACCACACAGCTGGTAGGCAGTGGAGTAGGAGGTGAGCCAACAGGGGCCAGGGGCCAGCCGTAGGTAGCCTCATATGTTGTGCTACAGAGTCTAGCCTTGGAGGGTCTTATCAGGGGAGTGACTATAAAGTGAAGCCCTCAGGTGACCACGAGGGTCACTGACTTGCAGGAGAGAGGGAGGCAACACAGAGAAGGGAAGGACTCAGAATCTGAATTTTGGAGCAAAGTGTCTTGGTTTTGATGGCTGCCAGCCTCTTATCTGTGTGACCTTGGGCAAAGGACTTAACCTCAGCCCTACAAAGAGGGTGATAATAAAATGAAAATAGCCTTACAGAAACTTTTGTATTATTAGTCTGCCTTGGAGGCGCAGGGAGGCCCTCAGGAAGGGTTTGCTGTGGTTATGCTCCTCTCTGTTCCAGGCGCCATTCCAGGCAACCAGGATACAAAGAAGAAGAAAGACAAATAAACCAGACTGTGCCTGCCCCTAAAGAGCACGTGGCCCACTGAGGGGGACAGAAGAGTACATCAGTCCCCGGGGACCAGTGTGACCAGAGCTGTGCTGGGCTATGACAGGGAGCAGACAGAGGAAGCACCTTGCTCCCGTTCTCCCTTCCATGGCTCGGGTCTTGCTCCTTTCTGAACGCACCAGCCATCCTGTTGGGTCTGCCCCGGCCCTGGAGCTGCCTGAATGGAGAATAATATCGACACAGGCATTTTTCCAGCGCACTGGCATGAGGTTGTGTCTAGAAGACTATTCAGCACAAATCAACCAAGGTGCAAGGTCCCTGTGAGAACTTGGGCAGGGGAATAGCTTGGCACTTCCACTTGCCAAACAGCAAAACAACAAATTCACAGCAAGGGAGACTGATGCCAAAATAAACCTATCAGATTCCAGCCTGGAAACTTGTATTTGTCTTACTAATGTGCCCTTGACGTACAGCAAGAATCCAGAGCGATTAAGAATTTTATCATGAGGCTGGATTACAGTGTCTCACACCTGTAATCCCAGACCTTTGGGAGGCCCAAGTGGGAGGATTCTTTGAGCCCAGATGTTTGAGGCTAGCCTAGGCAATATAGTGAGATCCCAGCTGAACACAAAAGTTTTAAAAAATAAAAAAAGAATTTTTTCATGATATGTGCCAGCATCTACTACTTCCTTAGGTATTTTTCTTACTCGCATTTATTAGTTTTTGATTTGTCATTTATAGTGTCTATTTCTGTAAGTATATGTAGTTCTGTGTAGAAGAAAAACCAGAGGGACACTCAGTGGCATTCAACTGGGGTGGTGGTGGTGTTGTTGGGGAGTGGAGGGAAAACACAGAGGCTATTTGTTAGTAACCTAAATTTCCCGCCCCCCCAGATCCTCGTGCCCAACCTTCCTCCTTGGGTACAGTATCTTAAGCATGTGAATATTTCAAAAGCTCCCTAAATAATTCTGATACATCCTCCCCTCTTCCACCTCCTATGTCTGATTTATAATCATTTATATAAACCAGATGTTAACAGTCATCTGGTATTAGGGTTATAATTATTTTTAAATTTTTCTTGTTTTCTAATGCTTTTCTGCTGTGATTAAAGTTCCATCAAGAACACGTAAGCCAGTGTCATAGTTAAGAGTGTTGGTTCTGGAACCAAACCGAGTTTAAACCTAATAATGGCAGGTCACTGTGCCTCAGCGATGTCATCTGTAAAAGGAGAAAAATCCTAGTAACAGCTATCTTGTTGGGATGTTGTGAGAAGTAAATATAAGGGCTTAAACAAGTGCCTGGTGCCCGTGGTATTCAATATGAGCTACTCATCCTTAACATATTGTTTTAATTGTAAGGCATTTTGAATATTATTAAAGGATAAGAAAAAATTAGCAATACTTGTTTGAATTGTAAGAAATCTTGAACATTAAAAAATGACAACAATGGATAAAAAAATGAATCATGATCTTGGCACATTTTTGAATCTTTTTTTTTTTTTCTATTTTTGAGATAGAGTCTCACTCCTTCACTCTGGGTAGAGTGTCATAGTGTAATAACTCACAGCAACCTCAAACCCTTGGGCTCAAGAGATCCTCTTGCCTCAGCCTTCTGAGTAGCTAGGATTACAGGCACCCACCACAATGCCTCGCTCGTTTTTCTGTTTTTAGTAGAGATGGAGTCTCACTCTCGCTCAGGCTGGTCTTGAACTCCTGAGCTCATACAATCCACCTGCCTCTCAGAGTGCTCTGATTATAGACAGCAGCCACCATGCCCGACCTATATTCTGGGATCTTATGTGAGCCAGGTGGCAAGCCCAGGCCCCCCTCTACTTTGTCTATAAACTAGGAAAGCCATAGGCTCCATCTGATTCTGTTGGGAGGATCAGGTAGGAGGGGAATAAAGCGAGAGATGAGAGGCTCCGAAAACACGAAGTGAAATTAAAAAGTGAAGAATGCTTTTTATTATTAGGAAGAGGAATAGGCAGCAGTAAAGAAAACAAAAAGCCACACCGGCTACCGGCCTCAGAGGCTGGTGGCAACAGGAAGGGATAGCTGGGCTTCCCCTTCCGTCTCTCTGGTTCCAGCCCAGAAACTCCACCCTGGCTGGAGAGGGCAGATTGAGCCCTACTGAAAGGCGTCCCAACCATTTCTTTTCCTGCCGACATTCAGCAGTCCTCTGCTTTGTGTATGCTTTCCTCTTCCTTTCTTTCAGTTGGTATTTCTGTAACTTGCTTCTCAGTAAGTTGCAGGCAACCTACCGGCTAATATTCATTGAACGCTTACTAGGTACCTCTTACGGACTGCATGTGGACGACTCCCTGCCCCAAATCCTTATGTAGAAATCCTAACCCCTAATGTGATGGTGTTAGCAGGTGCGGCCCTTGGGAGGCGATGAGGTCATGAGAATGGAGTCCCTCACGAACGGGATTCGTTCTCCTAGAAAAGGGACCCCAGAGAGCTCCGTCCTCTCTCTGCCGTGGGAGGATATAAGAACACAGCCGTGGCCAAACCAGGAAGCAGCGCTCCCCAGACGCTGGACCTGACAGTGTCTGGACCTTGGACGTCTCAGCTTTCAGAACTGTGAAGAATCAATCTGCTGTTTAAGCCCCCAGTCTCCAGTACTTTGTTATAACAGTCCAAACGGACTGAGACAGTGGCAAACATTTTCTAAGACTACACGTGGTGATTCATGTATCCTCCAAGCAACTTGAGGGGAGAAGTTCCTTCTTACTATCTCCATTTTATAGAGGAGGCAACTGCGGCTCAGAGACATTTACTTGTACACCCTGGAGGTGGTGGATCTTAGACTCAAACCTCAGCAGTTGGGCTGCAAACTGCTGATGTTCTTGGTCACTACGTCAGTTCGGGAGAATAGGCTGCCTAGGACAATTGGGATTTCTGTATAGCAACCCTAGGCTCTCAAGGGGTGGCCCTGTGCAGAGGACTGGCTGAGACTGGCACTCAGGACCCAGATCTGCCAGCCGCCCTCACCCCTAGGACACCTTCCCACCCCTTTGGGCTTACCAGCTGGGGAGGAGCCAGGAGGGACATCCAGGCAGTCTGATTCCACTGCCCGTCCTCCTCACCACAAACCTAAACCATCCCCTAAGGAGGACGAATTGGTAAGGACTTTCAGGAACAAAAGCAGGATGCCGGTATGCAGGACAAGTTTCTATGCCATGCTTCAGCAATTGGTGAGGATGACTGCAAACACTTCAGTGTCCAAAGCAAATTGCCAGTGATGCTCTATCTTGAGAAGAACTGCCGGCCCTCGTTGCTGGGTGAGCAGCCGAGATTGCCAGATACCAAGTGATGTCTGCCGCTCTGACAGGTCTGGGATCCATTCCTCCAAGATTTTGGACAGCATATGCTCTAAAGGTGGCCTCTCCCCACAGAGCATGATATAAACCTCCAATTCCCATCCTCAAATGTTTTGCAGATTTGGTGGGGGGACTGTTTCCTGTGTTCTAAGGTTACAGGTGGGGAGAGAACACTTCGACTGACAGCGTGGACAGCATGTACGGGAGAGCCACTTCAATTGGTCAGGACATGCTTGATGGCAAGTAACAGAAAACACAGCCCAGACTGGTGTAAACCATAAAGCAGAGTGTTTTGGCTCATGTCACTGAAAAGTCTCTGAATAGATGTCAGGTGAGGATGGACATAATAAAAATGTCACCAAAAAGGCAGCTTTCTTTTTATCTCTTTTCTCTGCTTTCCATGATGTCAAGTTCATCTTAAAGCTGGTTTCCTCCAGTGAAACAAGAATTCTATTAGAAGCCTCAAGCAGCAGGCTTCCTTGTCCATCTCTCCCAAACCTCTCCAAAATCACAGCAGATGTCAGCAGCCTGCAGCCACAATTGGTTTAAATCCATCAAGACGTACCCTCGGATGTGGAAATTCAAGCACTTTGTCCACCCCAGTACTCTGTTCCTTTGATTTCTAACATGGAATTTTCTGGAGTCATTACAAATATCAAATATGGGCCCAGGCAGGGTGGCTCATGCCTATAATCCTAGCACTCTGGGAGGTAGAGGCAGGAAGATCACTTGAGCTCAGGAGTTTGAGACCAGCCTGAGCAAGAGTGAGACCCTGTCTCTACTAAAAATAAAAAAACTAGCTGGGCATTATGGCACGCACCTGTAGTCTCAGCTACTGGGGAGGCTGAAGCAGAAGGATCACTTGAGCCCAAGAGTTTGAAGTTACTGTGATGAAGCCACGGCACTCTACCCAGGACAACTGAGACCCCATCTCAAAAAGAAAAAACAGAGTGTCTGGCTATGGTTATGCAGGGTCTTTCTGATAATGTCACTTTAAACAAGGAGATGAACCAAGCAGATCTTGCGAAGAAGGGGGTTCCTGGCCAAGGGGACAGCACATACAAAGCCCACAAGACAGGGACATGCTACATATTTTGGGGATACAGCGGGAGGACAATCCAGCTAAAGCAGGAAGCAGTGGGAGATGAGATTGGAGAGGTAAGACGATGGAGCATGCAGGGTGTTGCCAAACACTGTAGCTGGGACTACAGGTGCCCACCACAACGCCAGGCTAGTTTTTCTAATTTTAGTAGAGACAGAGTCTCGCTCTTGCTCAGGCTGGTCTTGAACTCCTGAGCTCAAGCATGTGAGCCACCATACCCAGCCACCAGCCAGTCTTTAAGCCCCTTACTTGGATTTACTTTTCACAGCATTTACCATTCCCTAAAATAGATAACTATTCGGTTATATGTCGTTTTTCTCTCCTCCTGAATAAAAGTCCATGACAGCATGGACTGGGTTATTCACCACTGCAGCCCCAATACCTAGAACAGCGAAGGCAGACAATAGTTACCGAGAATCAATGAAAGCTTTAGTAAAATAACACCCAAAAGAGGAAATGCCTAACAACAGATGACAAAACATTCAGCCTTTCCAATAAGCGAAGAAATATGAGTACAGATTAAAATAAGGCCAAAACACATTTTTGTCTATTAAGTTGTAATAACACTCAAATAATAAATCTTTTGCTGTTGATAAAGCAATGAAATTGGCATTTTCATGTAATATTGGTGACATGTCTCATTGATTTATTTAATTGATATTTACTGGGTACCTGTGTATATCAACCATAGAGTCATTTGCTAACACATACTCGAGTCCATCCTAAGGTTCAGAGTCTTTGTATTGGTCAGGATAGACTAGGTTAGCAGGGGCAAAAAAATAACCCTAGAACTGTGGAAGTTTATTATAAGAAGGATTCACTTCTTGCTCACTCAACATACCCATTTCAGGCTGGTGGAGGGGGAGGTTTTGTGTCACTCAAGGACTCTGCCATCTGGAATGTCATTGGTCGCCCTGGCAGGAGACAGGAGAGATTGGCAGATTATGCACAGGCTTTCCACAGTCACATCCAAGAAATTCACACATCACTTCCCTTCACATTTCATTGTTCAGAGCTACTCCTATAGGCCCTGCCCAATGACAAGGACGCTGAGAAATAAAGTTTTCTGCATTCTCCAAAGGAACAGAGAAACAGATATTGGTAAATATTAATGATGTCTGCTACTGTCCTTGACCAAGAAAACTCACCACCCCACTGGAATATTAAAAGTATATAAAAAGCCACATTAAAGAAAACATTCACTGATGTTTTATTTATTATTTTGATAAATTGAAAGAATCATATTGAGTAATGAAGAAATGGGCAATGCAATTACAGCTTATCCATATGTAACAAATCATTGTGCCATCGTAAAGATGATAGTTCATGAAGAATCTCTGTATGGAAAAATAGTTATAAAATCATCATAGAAATGAGGAAACAAATGAAATGGATATTATAATCACAACACCCTAAAAAGATACCTAATTTAAAAAGTTCTATGGAAACACGTTAACATATTCTCCTTGAACAAATATTCAACAAATACCTGCTAAGTGTTAGGCCTTCAGATTTAAAGACAAAACATAATGTCTTCATCCTGGAGGTGCTATGGTCTTATATCTAAAATGGGCTAAAAGAAACTCTTGCCTCTACAACCAGAACAGTTATTCTAATTTTTTTTTTTTTTTTTTTGAGACTAAGTCTCACTATGTCGCTCTGGGTAGAGAGTGTCATGGCATTACAGCTCACAGCAACCTCAGACTCTTGGGCTTAAGCAATTCTCTTGCCTCAGCCTTCCAGGTAGCTGGGACTACAGGTGCCCACCACAACATCCAGCTATTTTTTTGTTGCTTTTGTCATTGTCAATTAGCTGGCCTGGGTCAGGTTCGAACCCGGCTCCCTTGGTGTATGTAGCTGGCACCGTAACGACTGTGCCTCCGGCGCCAAGCCTTATTCTCATCATTTTATAGTTGCACATAAGGATGACCATTTTCATTTAAATGATCCAGAAAATTAGAGACAGAGAGTCATCATTCATTCAATAGATAGTTACCAAACACATCTTCAGTGAGTCATATAGATGATCAAGACACCATACCTTGCTTGCTGACCCTGGATGGCTAGAATCCTGTGTGTCACACACAGGCCTGGATCTTGTTGGTCTCAGTTTCATATGCATATCCATATCAGACCTGTAAAAGTTCCTGGAGCCTAAAATAGTGCCCAGCACATAGTTGGTGCCTAACATCTTTGGTGTTTTTCCCAAACTGACCCTCCTTACATGCTTCCCATCGCAGTTGCTGGAAACTATGGTGTATCCCCCAAAATAGCCATACACAGGGGAAAAATGGCATAACAACAGATATCTTGGAACATATTTGCCATGAGTGGGAGAGACTTTGAATGTGTGAGGGGGCAGGGGGTTGGCCAACACATTGAGAATATTTTATAAAATTTTGTAGTGAAGATATTGTAAATAAAAGTATCTTTAGCTACAATTTTCCTTACCACCCCCCAAGTATGAAGACACCCTACCTTCTTCATCACTCGGGTCAAAAATGTAAAATAGACTCAGCGCCCGTAGCTCAGTGGTTAGGGGGCCAGCCATGTACAACAGGGCAGGTGGGTTCGAAACCCGGCTTGGGCCTGCTAAAACAACAATGACAACTACAAAAAAAAATAATAATAGCTAGGCAGTATGGCGGGCGCCTGTAGTCCCAGGTGCTTGGGAGGCTGAGGCAAGAGAATCACTTAAGCCCCAGAGTTTGAGGTTGCTGTGAGCTGTGATGCCATGGCACTCTACCAAGGGGGCGACATAGTGAAACTCTATCTCAAAAAACAAAAAAGTGAAATAAGTCTCAACTCCTCTCTTTTTCTCACACCCTAAGATGTATCTTTGAGATATGAGGTGGAGTTCCCACCTCAGAATAAATTCCAGAATCGGACCACTTCTCCACCCCCTCCATTGCCACTATGCTGCTCCAAGTCACCATCATTCTTTGTGCGGTGATATCCTGTCTCCTGGCTTTCCCCTGTCCCCTGCAGTCTGTTCTCCATACAACAGCCATTGCGGACTGTTCAAATCCTAAATATGATCCTGTCAGTCCTATCACTCCTCTGCTCAGCTCTGTTCAAGCCTCTCAGCTCAGGAGTAGAATGGGTAGTCTTCACAATGACCTTTAATGAATGGCCTTTCTCTACAGCCCTCAGCCCTGGTAGACGTGAGGCCCCCTGTCGGTAGCAGGGCAGTATAGCATCTCCTTTACAGTCCAGATGTGGAATTTACAGATAATGTAAACTCCCTCCACACACGATTTTTTAAGAGTCATATATAATATCTTATTAAATATAAAGCACAAATCAAAAGAAAATGGTAAATAACAAAACACCTATTTTCTTTTTCTTTTCTTAACTTGACATTGCAAACACACAAAATATGCATTTTTAACATGTAAACATTCTGGAGCAACTACACCAGAAGACAACATTTCCAAGAATTCCAGAAACACTCTAATCCCATTACCTGGGTATTAGCATTTTTCACATATGAATTTTGAGAAACACACTCAGTCCATTGCAACCTCCAGGCCTATTATTTCAGACAGTCTTGAGGTAGCTGCTGTTCAAGAGAGAGGGAGAGAGAGAGAAAAACGAGTGAAGAAGCAAATAAAGAAGTGAAACTTGAAAATTATGTCTAGGAAAGAAATTTGGGTATGATCCTTTGCTCATGGAACTGATGGGAAACAAAGATTAGAAGTTTTCCAAGTTTGGGGGGAATGATATTGCCAAAGGGGAAAAAATGGGCCTACATTTAAAAGGCCTTTGACCATTGGAACCTTGAACCAACCCGTGAGTCCCCAACCTGGCACAGGCAGGAGGGAGTGGGCTTCAAAAGCTGTGCAGCCCTCCCAGAGCACAGGCTCCTCAACACCCACCTCTCAAAGAGCCGAGGGGAGGTGCAAGGAGCCCCTTCCAGAGCCAGATCAGGGTGCCGTAAGGTGCAGCCAGGAAATTCACCCAACTCCCCACAGGGAGACCGACGATGCCTTCTAGTGGGGACCTCGCCTTGCCACAGACCAGCGCTGTTGTGTGTCCCCACTCCTCCCTCTTCAGATGGGTGTGAATATCACTGCATCCCACTCTTGCCCATCACTTTATAGGAATACAAATGGTCAGGGCAGGCAGCTTGCTTTTTCTGATCGGCAGTCAATGCACAATGAGAAAAACACCCCATCCTGATGGAAAAGGCCACACATCCCCCAGAAATCCTGGGGTTTTCGCTGAGTGCAGTAACTAGAGGGATGTAGAGTTGTCTCCTTTGGTCTGTGTGGGAAGAGGGTCAGATGAGTGAGGTTACTGGTAGCCGGGGGCTGGAGAGTGGACGAGGGCAGCACCCGTGATGTGTTCACTGAAGCCATCTCCTTTTCACCTGGACATACAGCCAGACTGTGCTTCCTACAACACTCGCAGCTAGGTTTGCACAGCCACGTGTCTGAGACCTGGCAGATGGCCTGTCAGCAGATGTGCATGATTTCCAGGCCCAGCCCATTCAAAACCTCTGACAGATGGTCCTCCATTTTCCGTCTCCATCCACTGGCTGGAAGGGAAGGATTCTGAGGCTCTAAAGTATAGGAAAGCTACAAGATGTTAAGAATCTGGGTCCCTGTACCTCCTGCTGAATAGTTTCAAATTAATTACATAGGAGTGAGAAACAGCCATCTATTGCATTAAGCTAATACTATTTTATAGTTTCTTTATTACAGCAACTATCATTGAGCTCAAACAACCTACCTTATAGCTTTGTTGTCAGGATGAAGTGAGTTAATATCTGAAAAATGGCACCTGGCGCATATGTGCTATGTAAGTGTTGACTGTGATTATTTGCTTGAAAACAGGCAAAACTTTGTTATTAACTACAGCGTGGCAGAAAGCAGCAGCAATTGGAATCGCCATAAACTCAGGGTGGTATTTCTAGTTTTCATTTGAAAAATCTTATTTATAAGAGCCAGACTTAATCCTGGAGCACACTTTCATATTTATAATTATCTATTCTCACCTATCTTCCGAATTCTATTTCTTTAGTGCCATGTAAATATGAAGGCCAAGAAACTATTCCATTTAGGATCCCTAACCAAATCCAGGACAATACATATTATGCCAATACCCAGGTAACTTTAAGAGCTTAGAAACATAGAACTAAAAAACAAAGTGAAGACTTCCAGTACAACAGCCTATCCCTGGAGCAGATAATGATCCATCTCTATCCAGTCAAGAGCATAGCTGCAGAACTAGCAGAATCTGACCTCCTACTAATCTAAGATTTAAAAGGGAAAAAGAATATGCATTGAATGTATTCATGATCTGTATGTATTTGACTTAATAAAAAAAAATAAAAGAGAAAAAGAAAGAAAGAAAAATAAAAGGTGAGACATGAAGCATGCCATAATTTCTTTGACTACATTCTAAAAGGAAAGTCAGCCAGGCAAGGTGGCTCACGCCTGTAATCCCAGCACTCTGGGAGGCCAAGAGGGTGGATTGCTTGAGCTAAGGAGTTTGAGACCAGCTTGAGCAAAACCAGAAACCTTCTCTCTAAAAATATCCAGGCTGTTGTGGCGGGCGCCTGTAGTCCCAGCTACTTGGAAGACTGAGGCAAGAGGATCACTTGAGCCCAAGAGTTTGAGGTTGCTGTGAGCTGTGATGCCATGGCACTCTACCCAGCGTGACAGGGTAAGAGTCTACCTCAAAAATAAATAAATAATTAAAGGCCAATTATTAACACATTTCTCTTGCACCCTGAAACAGGTTTTTAAAGTAGAGCTTATTATTGTGTACTAGAATTTGTAGCCTTGTGGTATTTTACACTTGATCTTAGCCTAAAGGCCAAGAAGCGATGATTTGTGATATTTTCAGATGTTTCATTTCAGTTTGACAAATACTTATTAAAGGCCCTATGTACCTGCCTTTTTCCAATAGTATATCTGGTTCTAAAATATAGCATGATAATTAGAGAATGTATAATTTTTAATAAACAATGTGCTCAGTAGCGTCACAAGCAATGCTATAGCATGTGAATGAGAAGAAAGGGAATTACAGCAGAAGAAAGATGTTACTGACACGAGAAATAAGAACAATGCTGAAGTTCTATGCTTTTCATTAATCAATGACAGAGTTTGAGGTGAAAATGTGCTTTTTTTTTCTTTTCTTCTTTTTTTTGAGACAGTGTCTTAGCTACAGTGTAGTGACATCATTATAGCTCACTACAACTCAAACTCCTTGGCTCAAGCAATCCTCCTGCCTCAGCCTCCAAAGTAGCTGGAACTATAGGCACCTGCCACCATTCCCGGCTAATTTTTCCTTTTTTTTTTTTGTAGAGACAGGGTCTTGCTCTTGCTCAGGCTGGTGTTCCTGTTTTTAAGATGGAAAAATGAGGATTGGCTCACATAGGTATTTGTGGGTCCAAAATTTTTTAAATAATCAGACCCCAAGGTGTTGGCTTAAAGATTTCAATACTATGAAAGGAAAAGATTGTTGTTAGCAATCACCTTTGATCTGGCCCATTTACCACTATCTCCAGCTGGGAGCCCAAGATCAGTGATGACCACGACTGCAGACATGACCCCCTGGACTTCTCCCTATGCTCCCCTTCCCAATTCAAAGGCCTGGGTAACAGTCAAAGTCATTCATTGCACTCTGCTCCCCTCTAGGTTTCAGAAATAAAAGTGACCTAGTCCTTTGCAATGTCATTGAATGATAAAAAATCATTAGCCATATTATATAAAGAACTTCTGCTAATCAATGACAAATTACAAATACTCCAAAAATATATAAAAGATACAAATAACCAAATTCATAAAATAATTAATACAATTAGTCAATAAACATTTAGAAAGAAGGGAACACTTTTACACTGCTGGTGGGACTACAAACTAGTACAACCTTTCTGGAAGGAAGTATGGAGAAACCTCAAAGCGCTCAAGCTAGACCTCCCATTTGATCCTGCAATCCCATTACTGGGCATCTACCCAGAAGGAAAAAAATCCTTTTATCGTAAGGACACTTGTACTAGACTGTTTATTGCAGCTCAATTTACAATCGCCAAAATGTGGAAACAGCCTAAATGCCCACCAACCCAGGAATGGATTAACAAGCTGTGGTATATGTACACCGTGAAATACTGTTCAGCCATTAAGAAAAATGGAGACTTTACATCCTTCGTATTAACCTGGATGGAAGTGGAAGACATTATTCTTAGTAAAGCATCACAAGAATGGAGAAGCATGAATCCTAGGTACTCAATTTTGATATGAGGACAATTAATGACAATTAAGGTTATGGGGGGGAAGCAGAAAGAGGGACGGAGGGAGGGGGGTGGGGCCTTGGTGTGTGTCACACTTTATGGGGGCAAGACATGATTGCAAGAGGGACTTTGCCTAACAATTGCAATCAGTGTAACCTGGCTTATTGTACCCTCAATGAATCCCCAACAATAAAAAAAAAAAAAAAAAGAAAGCTGGACTTTACTAGAAATCCACATTAACATAAGTTGAAACAACAAACATCATTTTTCTTTTTAAAAAAGAAAAAGTTTAGAAGAGCTAAATAGAGAGTACTATGAGGGATCTCAAAAATTCCTCCCTTTTGTACACTGCTGGGAGAAATATAAATTAGCACAAAGTTTCTAGAGCTCATGTGGCTTTATAAAGCAAGTAAATTTAAACTACATATGGCTTTGACACAACATTTTCTCATCTCAGAATTTTTCTTAGAAATAATCATGGATCTAAGAAAAATTTAGTTTGAATGAAGGCCATTGCAGAGTTACCACTGTGAAAATCTGGAAATAAACTGGAAGTTCAACAATATTTAAGATCAGTTAAATAAAAGTTGTTAATGTCATTTTATAGATTACCATGCAACCTCTCAAAATAATGTTATAAAAGGATATTTAGAGACCAGGAAAATGTTGCTAAGAAATCATGCTTTATAATAAAAAAGTTTAAAAACAAAATGACTCTTCAGGCCATGTATGGTGGCTCATGCATGTAATTCTAGCACTCTGGGAGGCTAAGGCAAGTCAAGAGGATCACTTGAGCCTAGGAGTTTGAGGTTGCTGGAAGCTATGACACCACAGCACTCTACCCCAGGAGACAAAGTAAGACTTCTGTCACCCTTTCAAAGAAAGAAATGACTCTTTATGTCGCCCCACCTAAATTCGTATGTTGAACCCCTAATCACCAATGTGATGGTTTAGGGTGGTAATTAGGTCATGAGGATGGGACCACCATGAATAGGATTAGTGCCCTTATAAAGAGGCATGAGAGCAATGATCTCTGTCTGCACCACGTGAAGATAAGGTAAGAAGGCAGCCATATGCAACCCAGGAGGAGGAGCCTCACTGGGAACCAAATCTGTGGGCATCTTGACCTTGAACTTCCCTGGAGAAACAAATTTCTCTTGCTCAAGCCACTGAGTTTATGGTGTTTTTTAAATAGCAGTCTGAGATAACTAAGACAAATTGGTACTGAGAAGTGGGGTGCCGCTGTAATGCTACCTAAAAATGGAGATGTGGCTTTGGAACTGGAAAATAGGTAGAGGCTGGAAGAGGTTGAAATACATGCTGCAAGCAGAGATTGTCCTGAAGGGAGTTCAAAGGTGAGTCTGGTGACAGCTCAGAAAGAAAGAAAGAGCTGTAGAGAAGGCCTCCATCTTCTTTGAGAAAAATAATCATGAACAGAATGCTGGTAGAAATCTGGATAATAAAGGTTATTCTGATGTCGGAGGTGGAAATAAGAAAAATGCTATTGTGAAACTGAAGGAAAGGTGATTTATTGTTTTAAAGTGGTAAAGAACTTGGCTAATCTGTGTTCACATTCTAGTATTTTGCAGAAGGTAGAACTTTCAAGTGGAGGAAATTGAATACTTAGCTGAGATTTCTAATGCTGAAGGAGCAGCCTAGTTCTTCCTGACTGTGGAGAGTAAAATGCAGGAAAAAAGAAGTGAATCAAAGACAAGATTTTAAGCAAAAAAGAAACCAGAACTCAAAGATTTAAAAAGTTTTAAACCTGTTTATATTACAAAAAAATAAGAAAGCATATTTGGAAGAGAACATGCCCAGTGTGGTGGACTGACTATCTGATCAGGATGTTAGAGCAGGTGTGAACCAGTGATCTGCTCAGCCCTCGCAGCAGAATCAAAGCCAGTTTGATGGAAGGGGACAGAGACAGGTTAGAATGAAAGAAGGTTGTTGGACCTGATTTTACAAAATGGAACTATAAAGGTATTCAGCTGCAAATGTGAATGATTGCTCAAGGTAATGCAAGAATGCCCCTGAAAGTAAGTCAGAGATCATCAGGGCTGCCTCCTTGATTTCAAAAGAGGGGTACTGCCTCCGTTTCAACAAGTCAGATGGCCTCCACCCAAAGTGAAAGTATGAAGCCACTGAGACTTTGGAGTTGTCTAATATGACAGTATATTCTAAGTCAATGATTTTCACCCGGTGTGGCACACTGGTGTGCTGTGAGAGGATCTTACGCGTGCCTTGAAAACTTTTAAAGGTCAAAGGTCATTAACTAAATTAGATCAAAAGAAGTTCAAAGCACAGTAAGTATATTCTTTTTTTTTTACTCTTTTTTTTTTTTTAATCGACATAATCTAAGTGTGCCATGGAGGTTTAACTATAGAGTTAAAGTCAAGAGTACCATGAGATGAAAAAGATTGACAAACACTGTTCTAAGTAATGAATCTAGACAGAGGGGTTTTTTTTTTCTTTAAAGCCACACTACATGAAGGTGTATTTTATCCTCACTAAATACCTTCTCAGCCTAATAATTTGGTTTCCATCCTTACTCTCTACCGTAACTGCTTGTGTTAAGGATGACCGACAGAGAGTACCAACTATAATACCAGCTCCATAGTCATGTCTCCTGTAAAAAATTCACTGACTCCTTTCAGGAAGGGGTCGTTGCTCTCACGTCTGTGGTTCCATGCAACTGATTTTGTATTACATTATAGAAAACAAGGGCAGGGACCATTTGCGTGGTGTGAATGGATTCCACACAATTAAGAGACATTGCTTTGCCAATCCTTTCGACCTACCCTCTACACTGTGTGGGCCTCCTTCAGACAAGCGGGGTCTTCCATTTCTTTGTACCACCCTGACACTAACACCCAACTCTCCTAACTCACTGTCTGTCCAGGATTCTCCCTAGTGAGTGTTCCCGACAGACTCACCACTCCCTCACTTACCTTCAAGTGAAGTTCTGTTTTAAGTTTTAGCCAGATTCCTTCTGGACCTTCAATGCCGCTGCTACTAAAAGCAGAGAAACAAAGTAAGTTCTATTGGTTCTTTTGCTTGTTACAATGTTGTTTTACTTTATTTTATTTTTATTTTTTAGGTTTTTTGGAGACAAAGTCTCACTCTGTTGCCTTGGCTGGAGTACCTTGGTGTCATCACAGCTCATAGCAACCTCAAATTCTTGGGCTCAAGTAATCCTCTTCCCTCAGACTTCTGAGTAGCTGGGACAACATGTGCCCTCCGCAATGCCCTGCTAGTTTTTCTATTTTTAGTAGAGATGGAGTCTCGCTCTTGCTCAGGCTTGTCTCCAACTCCTGAGCTCAAGTGATCCATCATCTTGGCCTCCCAAAGTGACAGGATTACAAGTATGAGCCACACACCTGGCTGAATGGTATCATTAAAAAAAAAAAAAAAATCATCTGGCATGGTGTCAGGCACTTGTAGTCCCAGCTACACGGGAGGCAGAGACTAGAGGATCTCTCAAACCCAGGAGTTTGAGGTTTCTGTGAGCTATAACACCACACACTCTACCCAGGGTGACAGAGTGAGACTCAGTCTCAAAAAAAAAAAGGTACCCTCCACTGAGGAGTGTACACCAAGACTGTGTTAACTGACATCAAGAACAGTCAATCACCAGGGTGAAATTTTATGTTTTTCAAACATGAATCCTTAAGGCTGCTGTTCATTCACTCCCAAATTATGGAGCACTTACCACGTGCCAGGCACTGCTTTAGATGCTGAGGATACAGCAGTGAACAACACAGACACTATCCCTGCTCTCATTCATCTTCTAGAACTGGTGTAACAAAGTGCCACAAACTGAGTGGCTTAAAACAACAGAAACATACTGCCTTCCAGTTCTGGAGACTAGAAATCCAAAATTAAGGTGTTGGCAGCACCATGTTTCCTCCAAAAGCTAGAGGGGACGCCTTCCTCGCCTCTTCCTAACTTTTGGTGATGTTCCTGGGCTTGTGGCTGCACAGCTCCAATCTCTGTCTTTGTCACCCTCACCTGGCATTCTCCCTACGTGTCCGTGATTTCACATGGCCATCGTCTTCAAAGACACCAGGCAATCTGGGTTAGGGACCCACTCTGCTCCAGTTCCGTCTCATCTTAACTAATGGCATATGCCAATGGCTCTGTTTCCAAATAAGGTCACGTTCTGAGGTACTAAGGGTTAAGACTTTAACATACATTTTTTTTTTTGCGGGGGGGATATAATTCAACCCATAACACTGCTCTTATGGAGCTGTTTAGTCCAGGAAGGAAGCATAATTTAAATGCACCATCACACAATGAAGGTGAAAATGCTGTTTGCAGTACGTGCTGGAATGGTAATAAGAACAATAAGAAATCGTGACAGGAGCATCCAAACCAGTGTTGAAGGTAACCAGGAAGATTTCCTCTGAGGAAATGACACTTAAGCTAAAGGCTGAAGCACTTCAGGGCACAAGAGTGACACCCAAGGGGCCCCCAGGCTGGGAGGAATTTGATGGAGGCATATAAAAGGCTCTCCACCAGGAGTCTTAGAAAACCCTAGAAGAAAGGGAGTCTCTCTCAGGTCACTTCAGTCATCCGAATGACCCAGCACAGCTGTGTGAGGGTGGAAGCTTCAGTGACTCCTCTGAACCCATCAGTGAAGGCAAAGCTGTCTTATTATCAGGATGTCCTGCTGTGTAAGTGGTTGTTTTGTTTAGTCTTTTCAAGGACCCCATTGGGTGAGCCAAATTTCATTTATATTCTTACCCCTTTGGGATCTGGTCGAGGATGCCAGATTTCTGGATTAGTAAAAACCAATTGAGGGTATGATTTTCAGTAGCAGCCGCCGGGATCCTTGGGAGTTTTCAGCATGACACAGTTTGGTGAGGGAACCTCTGAAAGTATGCTTTTATATCCACCCGCCCCTCCTCCCCGCAAAGTCTCCAAAACGCAGCTATTCTAAAGGGAGTTGAGACTTCCTAAAGCAGCAGACAAAGACTCGAGTGTTAGCTCCTCAGTCAAGTTCAGATTACCTCCGACAGCAGCGAGGCCTCAGTACATGGCCCACATTCTCAGAGCCAGATGGGGAAAGGAGGTGGGTGCATCACCCCCTGGAAAGCTGTGCTGTGTCTGGGTGGGGTGGGAAGTGACCCTCCCTCTTCAGAGACAATGTGTCCCACCCTATGCCGGATAGTGGCACATCACAGCTCAGCCTCCCAGTTTCACCCACTGGCCTCTGTTTCCCATGTCATTCAAGGTCAGAGAGACCCAAGCCAGCGGAGGTGACTCCGCAGGCTCGCAGGAAGCTGGAGCTGTGAGGAGGAGGACGTGCGGCCCGGGCACATCCCCGAGGAGCCGTCTGTGGATGGGGCCAGGGCAGCTTCCAGGCCAGTGTCCAGGTCTGCTGCTGAGAGCCAGGTGGTGTTGGAGTTGGCCAACTCTCCCTCCTCCATCACATTTTCCAGGAAGGGGTGGCGAGGGACCGGTGGTAGGTGGGGACATTGTCAGCAATGAATGTTGGTGTTTTTGAGCAGGAGCCAAAGTATTGTGTGTTTCAGGGGGTCTGGCAGAATGCCCCCGCCAAGGGAGACGTGCACAACAAGCCCGCCAGCCCGACCTGCGGCAGGTTTGACTGAGCTCAGCAGGGTGGGATGGGTGCCTGTGTGGTTCTCATAGCCAGGGCCAAGTCTTCTCTTTCTCCTTCACATCTTCAAGCAAAGGAAACCCAGCAGCTGAATGATGGAATTGACAGTGGAAGGGAGCTGCTTGTTTCCATTCTTGCCCATTGTTTCCACAGGCTAGAGGTCCACAGGGAATTCTTCCCTTTGTATTGTCCACTATTTGAGTTCAGGGGTTAACTGAAGCCTTAAGTGAGCATTAATAAGGGCTGTCGAAGGCCGGTGTGGTGGCTCATTCCTGTAATCCTCCCTCTGGGAGGCCGAGATGGGTGGATCGTTTAAGCTCAGGAGTTCAAGACCAACCTGAGCAAGAGTAAGACCCCCTTTCTACTAAATATAGAAAATCTAACCAAGTGTAGTGGTGGGCGCCTTAGTCCTAGCTACTTGAGAGGCTGAGGCAAGAGGATCGCTTAAGCCCAGGAGTCTGAGGTTGCTGTGAGCTGTGATGAGGCCACGGCACTCTACCCAGGGTAACAGAATGAGACTCTGTTGCAAAAAAGAAAACGGTTATCTAGCTGCCAGCCAGGGGCACAGGATACTTCCTTGCTGATTTCTGAATTATGAAAAACCTCCCCACTATGGTGTCCTCACAGGAGAACAAAGGCAGGAGGAAATGACAGGAGCCAGAAGGGCTAACTTCTGATAACTTCTGAGCCATTCTCTGGGAAGCTTTCTACCAGGATCGGGCCCTGCCGGCACAGGGCTCTTAAGGGTGATCTCAGCCCCATTGACATTCCATCTGATTACAGTTTATTTCCATCTGGGAAGTTCAGTGAGGCAGGCTGTCTCCCACCTGGTGTAAACTGTAAGGGCTACTGCTGCCACCAGCAGGGTCTCATCAAATAAAAACAGGCCCGAGGCTGTTTGTTACAAATTTGGTGGTATTTGGAGCTACACAATCATTTGGGGACTGTTCCGCAGAGGGAAAGGCTGATGGGACAGTGCGTATCCCAGAGGATACAGACCATTCTCTGAACTCACAACTTAGGCCAAGTCTGGAATCTCATCAATAGGAAGGTCAGAGAGTCCTTGGTAGGACTACCAGACTTGGCAAATAAAAATTGAAGATGTTTCATTCAAGTTGAAGTTCAAATGAAAGATGAACATTTTTTAGCATAATTATGTCCCAAATATGGAAGGATATACTTATGCTTAAAAAGGGTGCGTTCTTCCTTGCATGTTGTTGGTGGGGTCATAAATTAGTGCAGCCATTATGGAAAACAGTATGGAGGTTTCTCAAAAAAAATGAAAAAGAGAACTGCTGTATTTCTATGGTTCAACGTATCACCTCCACAATTCAGCTTGAAACTTAATTGCACTTCAGTGGTATCAAGAGGTGGGACCTTTTGGGATGTGATTAAGTCCTGATCACTTAATGACTCATCCACCCCCTTAGATGGAATTAGGGCCCTTAGGAAAGGGCTTGAGGGCTTGAGTTTGCTCTCTCCCACTCTATTGCTTGTGTGAGGACATAAAATGTGTCCCTTTTTTGCCCTTTTGATTCTACCACATGACACAAAGCAGCTAGGCACCATCTTGAAGCACAGAACTGTCCTCATAGGACACCTAATGCGAAATAAAGCCTTGATCTTGGATGTCCCATCTTCCAGAACCATGAGAAAATAAATTTCTATTCTTTAGAAATCACCCAATCTCATGAATTTTGTTGTAGCAGTTCAAATGGACCAAGACACGTGTGATCCACTAATCCCACTACTGAGTATATCTCCAAAGGAAATTAAATCAGTATGTCATAGAGATATCTTCACTTCCATGTTCATTGCCCCATTATTCACAATAGCCAAGAAATGGAATTAAACTAAGTGTCCATCACAAATGTATGGATAAAGAAAGGGTGATATACTATATATAAATAGTATTCCATTATATATATTTATATAATGGAATTATTATTATTATATATATATGAATGTTATTCAGATTTTATAGAGGGAAATTATGGCCAGGTATGGTGGCTCACAGCTATAATCCTAGCACCCTGGGAGGCCAAAGCAGGTGGATCACTTGAGCTCAGAAGTTTGAGACCAGACTGAGCAAGAATGAGACCTCTTCTCTAAAACTAGGCAGGCATCATGGCAGGTGCCTGTAGTCCCAGCTACTCAAGAGGCTGAGCCAAGAGAACCACCAAGAGTTTGAGGTTGCTGTGAGCTATGACACCAGGGCACTCTACTCAGGGTAACAAAGTGAGACTCTGCTTAAAAAAAAAAAGGAGGGTAATTATGTTCTCTGTGACAACCTGGCTGAACCTGGACGATGTTATGCTAAGTGAAATAATCCAGGCCCAGAAAGACAAATACCACATGTTCTCACTTATATGTAGAATCGAAAATAGCCAAACTCATTGAAGCAGAGAGGAATAGAATGACAGTTACGAGGGACTGGGTTTGTGGAGATGTTGGTCAAAAGATAAAAAATTTCAGTTAGAGGAAAGAAATAAATTCAAGAGATCTCTTGTACAACATAACCACTATCATTAATAACAATGTATTGTATACTCAAAAATGTCCAGGAGAGTAGATTTTCGGTGTACATAAGACAAAAAATAATTATGTGAGGTAATGCATATATTAATTAGCTCAATTTAGTCATTGGGGGTAGAAATATTTATTTCAAAACATCATGTTGTATACCATAAATACATTTTTTTATGGCAACTAAAGATGAATTAATTTGAGGCTGGGCAAGGTGGCTCACGCCTGTAATCCCAGCACTCTGGGAGGCCAAGGCAGGTGGATCACTTGAGTTCACAAAAAAATTAAAAAGAGACCAGCCTGAGCAAAAGCAAGACCTCATCTTTAAAAAATAACCAAGTGTTGTGGTGGGCAACTATAGTCCTAGCTACACAAGAGGCTGAGGCAAGAGGACTGCTTGAGCCCAAGAGTTTGAGGTTGCCTTGAGCTGTGATGCCATAGCACTCTACTGAGGGTGACAAAGTGAGAGTCTGTCTCAAAATAAAAGAAAGAAAGAATCAACTTGAAAAAGCATTTGTTCTTTACCAAAAATTCTAATTTAACAAAGCATCCTGTGTTTTCACTGACTACCCTACCCCTGTGCAGAAAGCCTCCAGAAACTTCTCCTGAAAGGCAGAAGTGAGAGGAACCGCTCTGGCAGCCTGGCTTCTTTATTCAGTAATTAGCCTTAAACTTGGAGGGCCTGCTTGTCAGCCATTGTTTGCTTATGGAATGAAGACTTAATGCAGGGAACCTGAATGGCCAGTTGTCATGAACCCAGCCAAAGGGACTCTTCACAGAAAAGAAGTGCTATTCTATAATAATGAATCTTCAGGTAGATTCATCCCAATGGCAAGCTGAGGAGGCTCTCAACTCAGCCCAAGACTTTCTGCAGTGTTCAGAGTATGTGGCCTGTTGGGGGGCTCAGCTGGTCTCCCTCTGTGTTGCCCCCCAGCCTCTGCTGAGCAGCATGGGGAGGGCAAATCCCACTAGACTGCCCACCCCAGTATTTCCTCCTTCTCCATCCTCAGCCCTCCCTGGACCTGTTTGCCTGAGAATCCGCGCCAGTAGTATTTAATACAAAAAGCAGTTTAATTTTGCTGTTGTTGTAGTTATTGAGGTGAAAGTCATATAATGTCAAATTAACCATTTTAAAGTGTATGGTTTGCTGGCAGCCCGTTCACAGCACTGCACGACATCCCCCTCTGTTTAGTTCCAAAGCGTTTCCTTCGCCCCCAGAGAAAAGCCTGTACCCACTGAGCAGTCAGTCTCTGGCAATTTGCTTTTGATCTTGTCAAAAATGGAGAGCTTCTCCCTGGGAGGCCGCAGTGAGGGGGAGCGACACAACTGCAAGAGCCCCCCCAGGACAGTCAGTGGGTAGACCTGGCTCACAGCCTCCAGGCAGGTCCTCCACTGATGTGTAAATCTGAAGGCTGCAGATCACAGGGCTCTGGGAGGACAAGTGTGGAGATGGAACGAAGTCTCCAGGGCATGACAGGAGAGGGTACCTTTCAGGCAGGGCTTACCAGGGAGAATGGCAGGGCTGCCAGACTATGAAAACAATGGGCAGGGGAGTCATACAAGGCATGGGAGTGTGACTTGTGGAGGATGTCAACCTGCTCACAGGGCACATACTTAGGAAGTCAGGTAGGAGAAGAGGGCCGAAAAGACACAAAACTGGGCTTGAACTTCCAGGTTCAGAGGGAACAAATGAATCACTCTGGGGAGGTGTCCTGTCTCACCTTGGCCAGTGCATACCTTGAGGTTTCCTGCTTTACAGGAGCTAGTTCCTTCTCAAAGGAGCCCTCCTTAAAGGACCAGCCCTCTTGTATATAAAATCTGGCACAGCTGCATTTCTGGAGACTGCGGCCATTTCCTCAGCGATCCGCTTACAGCAATCTTCTTTCTTATCCAGCTTGTTCGAGCTTCCTTTATTCTTTTGCTGTTGCCAGGGGTCCCTAGCTCTCCACAAAGCTGTAAGTTGCCCGGCTTGGAACAAAGTACCAGGGTGATCCCCTTTGTTCAAGATCTGAGAGTCATGGCTGGGTCTGGTGGCTCACACCTGTAATCCCCACACTCTGGGAAGCTGAGGAGGGAGGATGGCTTGAGCTCACAGTAGGAGGTTGCAAAGAGCTACAATGACGCCACTGCATTCTAGCCCAGGTGACAGAGGGAAACTCTGTCTCAAAAAAAAGAAAAGATCTGGTCAGCCATGAAGCCAATGCCCAGATGTTCTTGGAAAGAACATGCCAAGGGGAAGATCACTGCAACCTCCCTAGGACGGTTCCAGCTACCAGGGAGGCACAGAGTTTAACAGTCCTTCACTGAATAAATGCTTCCTAAGTGCATGCTTGGGCCAGGCAGTGGACTAGAGACGCAAGTGGTAACAGCTGACTCTTAGGCAGCACATTCTAGGGGTGCTGTTCCCAGGGCTTTGCTTTACAAGATAGCCCTGTGACTATTATGGGAAACTGAGCTTTTCCCACCACCTGCCGAAGGGTGGTTTCCCTTGTATCCAGGCCTCACCTGCCAACTCAGCCATCAAGAGGAACTGAATCCTCCCTCAACTTTCCCTCGTATGCGGTAATCACAGCACACGAAGAAGTTGTGGTAAGAAGAGCAGAGAAGTGGGAAAACACAGATGTCTCTACCCCTGTGCGCACACTGTGCCTGCCCCACAGGCACCTTTAACCTCCATACCGTTCTTCATTCTCCTGGGTTCCAGGGGGCGCAAGCAGCTGTTTGCTCTGCCCAAAGCTTTTTGAACTCTTTGCTCAGGTATCAGGAAAGACAGTATTCAAATGAATGCTCTGAACATCCTTTGGACATCGGGCAGGAATATCTAAAGATAAACAACCCTTAAACAGGCGGTGCCTGTGGCTCAGTGAGTAGGGCGCAGGGCCCCATATACCGAGGGCAGTGGGTTTGAACTCGGCCCCCGGCCAAACTGCAACAACAACAACAAAAGCTGGGTGTTGAAGCGGGGGCCTGTAATCCCAGCTACTTGGGAGGCTGAGGCAAGAGAATCACCTAAGTCCAAGAGCTGGAGGTTGCTGTGAGCTGTGACGCTACAGCCCTCTACCGAGGGCAACATAGTGAAACTCTGTCTCTAAAAAAAAAAAAAAAACCCTAAACAAGTGTGCAAGAGCGCAGTTTATGCTTCCCAGAATAGTACTGGAGGACTCTCCTTGGCCCAGCCTGGAAACATTCATCCTGCCAATGTAATTATACTGTTTTCTAATAAAGATAATTTGTTAACTATATAACTTAGTGCAGTTTGATTTTACACTCCTATAAGATTTCTTTTGACTAACAAATCTATAAGTTAAGGAAAAGTCTCTATTGCGTCCTGCAATGGGGATCAGAAAATATAGTTACTGTGTTTTGCCTTTCAACCTGCACTCAAATAGGAGTGTTATCCATTTAAACTACATTCCATTTGAAATTGTGTCTTACTTTTAAATCTATTTTTAAATGCCACAAACTCTCTTTTTTTCTATCTTGGATCAGGTTGTAGGTAAGCATGGGGGCTGGGGTATATGAGAGAGAGAACGTGACATCTTTGAAGGAAGGGTTAAAGAGCCTATGCAAACAGGCTTCTGTCCCAGGGTGGGCATTTGGAACCACAGCGCTCAGAAGAAGTGGGATAATGAGGACTGCTGGTTGTGAAATTGCTTCCCTGGGACACTTCAGGAAGGGTGAGGAGACTAACTGGCTGGTCTGACAAACAATTCAAGATGAGTCCAAAAGAAGGAGCCAGTTGCTGGCAGAAAGCAAAATGGAAATTCACCTTAGCACGGGCCCCTCAGCAGTGGGTGCACAGATGGTGACGAGCGGGACCCTTACGGAGCAAAGAAGCACTTCCTGCCAAGAGGGGAGCCAGGAGGTCACCATCGTCCCCAGTCAACAGCCTCTGCTTTCATTTTAAGAGCATCCAAGGAGTTTGCCCACATCACAAACCTGTTGGTGTGAGTTTAGGGGCTTCAGAGGGTTTCCAGGCAGCGTAACTGGGTAGGGCTAGCGCGAGGCTTTAGCGGAAGCAGGGGAAAGGGGAGTAATTGGTTGGAGATCCTGGACGTGGGCATGTGGGATGACGTCATGTGTGATGCCTGCCGTGCAGCACAGACCGCTAGGGGGCCCCTGCACGCGCTCCCCTGTCCTACTCCACTGCACATCTCATCAGCCCACACAATTGCTCATGGCAAAATCAGCTCCTGACTTCTTGGAAGTTGAGCCTTGGATTCAACTTCATTCCACCTGCTTGGTGTGGTCCTGCTAGTCTCCACACAGGAAGCTTTCCAAGGGCCAGCAGCTGCTTCCATAAGCCCTCATTTCTGCACAGGGCTGCTAGATATTCATGAGAGGTACAGAAATTCCTAAACACATCAATAGAAATAAAGTAAAACCACTCAGAGGCAGATTAACTTGACTGGGGGTGTAAGGAAGTAAGAAGGAAAGCAAAAGTACCTCTTTACAGACGGATCATACTTGAAATGGCATGTAATTTTATTGATTGATTGATTGATTGGCAGGGTCTTGTTCTGTTGCCCAAGCTAGACTGCAGTAACTTCATCACAGCTCACTGCAACCTCGTACTCCTGGGCTCAAGTGATCCTCCTGCCTCACCCTACTGAGTAGCTGGGACTACAGGCACCTGCCACCACATCCAGCTAATTTTTTGCTCAGGCTAGTCTTAAATTCCTGGCCTCCCACCTCGGCCTCCCAAAGCTATTACAGGAGTGAGTTACCTTGCCCACCTAATGTAATTTCTTTATGATTGTACATAGAGGGTATCTGTTAGGGTAGAACTATTGTTGATATTTTTAAAATTGAACCTCTAAATGGCTTAAATGATATGGAAAATGTACTATCTTGCTTAACAAGAAGTCCTGAGCTAGGGCGGGTACAAAGTTAGTCAATTCAATGCTCAACCGTGTCAAGAAAGATTCAGGTTCCTTCCCTTGTCACTTAGCAAGACAACTGTGACTCTCTGGCTACCTCCCCTCAAAGTCACAGGATGATAGCAGTAGTTTCAGACATCTTACACAAAGCCCACAACATCCTTTGGATGAACAGTCTCTCCCTCTGTGCGTGTGTGTGTGTTATCACAGAGGAAAATCTTTCCCAGAAGCACATCATATCAGAGTGCAGCTTAAACTACACAAACAGAAAAGCTAAAAAATACAATGGTTCAGGGATGGGTGTGGTGGCTCACCTGTAATCCCAGCACTCTGGGAGGCCAAGGCAGGTGGATTGCTTGAGCTCAGGAGTTCTAGACCAGCCTGAGCAAGAGCGAGACCCTGTCTCTATAGCCGGTGTTGTGGCAGGTGCCTGTAGTCCCAGCTACTAGGGACACTGAAGCAGGGGGATACCTTGAGCCCAGAAGTTTGAGGTTGCTGTGAGCTATGATGCCATGGAACTCTAGACTGCGTGACAAGAGTGAGATTCTGTCTGAAAAAAAAAAAAAAAAGGTGGAAATAGAGTAATAGCAAATAGCAAAACAATCTAAAATCAAAATTATTGATGACAACTTTGACTGTGTTCTTTGACATTTTGCTTGTAATTATTTTATTCGGACCTTGTGGGAGAGGAGCGAATCAAGCTGTTTCCACTTAGAAAACCTCTAACTCTTCAAATGTAGATTTATATGTATTACATATAAGGGGGCAGCTGAAAAGTTTGAGAGAAACAGGCCCAAATTCATGTCATGCTGCAGGGAAGGGCTTCAGGGGCTATTATCCCAGGCCTCATTTCTGTTACATTTTCATTAAAATCTGCAAAAATAAAAAGATACAATGTTTGTTGAATGCCTGAGAGCAGAGATGGGAAAAGCAAAGGTAAACTTCCCAGAGAACTAAAGGTTGGCAGGAAATGGCAATACGAGATTTGGCTCGAAAACAGAAGCTTATTTATCAAGAAGGAAACTATGAAAAGATCAAAGCACCTATTCCCGCTCCCATTCTCCCAAACGACTCTGGATGTGGCTTGTAAGATTAGGGTAACCACAGCTATATTGAAACTAGGGGAACTTTTCATTTTCTCTTTGCTACTTTGCCTGAAAAAATGGGTCACGGCCTCACCGAGAATGCCAGGGCTCAGTTTCTAGCTTTTGCCAATTAGCTAGGCTTTTGCATATATGGAGAACTGCATTTGTTTGTATCCCACGATCCAACTATGCATGTTTTTTCATTAAAAATATCTGTTAAAATAAGAAGCATGAATCATAAGCACTAAAAGCATTTTTACATATTCAAAACAAAGTAAAAGCAGAAACAAGCGTTCAAGACACACCAGCAAGTAAGTACATACAAATTCCTGCTTCATCAAGTCAACTGTTTATGTTTTCTGGTTCAACTTTAGAGATTCAGTAAGGAATTCATTGTGAATCTTTTCTGAAGGACAAAAGTCCTTTAAAGAATTTTTGAACTTTAGACCTTACTGTGCATAACAGATACCTTTGGGAGTCTTTTGGGGGAGCCATCTAACCCACAGCCCCACCTATGTGGCCACAGCTCCTGTTGGGGACTCCGTCATGATTCACTGGTCCCCAGCAACTCCATTCCTTTCCTTGTGCCCTTCCAGCCTCAGGAGGGTCTGGCTTCCCTCTGTTGTTAATCCTTTGGTAATTTCTTGTCCTGTTTGTGTGCACTCGTCCCTGCCCATACCTCTATAAAACATAGTCTCTCATTACACTCCCGTCAGTTCAACCCTATACAGGTGCCACTTGCTTCTGACAGGGACCCTATCACACTCCCTGTGTTATTTCCTATTGCTTCTCAACAAAGCACCACAAACTTGAAAGTCTTAAAAACCGAGGTTCTGGGGAGAATCCATTTCCCTGCCTTTGCCAGCTTCTGGTTGCTGCCTGCATTCTTTAGCTCATGGCCCCTTCCTCCTTTTCTGAAACCAGCAGCATAGCATCCTCTCTCTCTCCCTCCCGCTCTGTCCCCTCTGCTTCTGTCACCATATTGTCCTCTCTAGCTCTCACTCTCCTGCCTTCATGGTTCCCTTACAACAGCCCCAGATTCAACTGAGTGCAACCCAGCGAAGCAGGACAATCTCCCCATCTCAATTTCCTTAATTTAAGCACATCTGCAAAGTCCTTTCTGCCGTGTAAAGTAACACATTTGCAGTTCCAGGAATTAGGACTGAGACTTCTTTGGGAGGCCAGAGCGGGTATTACTCTGTCTGTCACCCCCTTCAAGATAGGGGAGGCATCTGTTTTCTTTCCCAGTTCTCTGTTCCCCTAATAGAAATACATTCATGCATTACCTAATGATAGGCATGTGCCCTGAGAAATACATTGTTAGATGACTTGGTAGTTGTGCAAACATCTTAGAGAGCATTATGTACGCAAACCTGGAGAGTACAGCCTGCTACACGCCTAGGCTCCATGGAACAGCCTATTGTTCCAGACTGCAAACCTATACAGCATGTTACTGTGCTGAATACTGCAGGCAATTGTAATGCAATGGTAAGTATTTGTGTATCTAAGCACATCAAAACATAGAAAAGGTACAGTAAATATATAGTATAAAAATTTAAAAATGAGGCCAGGTTCAGTGGCTCACATCTGCAATCCTGGGAGGTCGAGGCAGATGGATTGCTTGAGTTCACTAGTCCCAGATCAGTCTGAGCAAGAGCAAGTCCCCATCTCTAAAAATAGCCGGGCATTGCCATGGGCGCCTATAGTCCCAGCTACTGGGGAGGCTGAGGCAAGAGAATTGCTTAAGCACAAGAGTTTGAGGTTGCTGTGAACTGTAATGCCACAGCACTCTAAACATTAGAGTGACAAAGTGAAACTCTTCCTCCAAAAAAAAAAAATAATAATAATAATTAAAAAATGATATCCCTGTCGAGGGCACTTATCACGAGTGGAGGATGCAGGACTGCAAGTTGCTCTGGGTGTGCCGGGAGAGTGGTGAGTGATGGTGACAGTGAAGCTTCCTTCTGTGTTACCATGTCTTACACAGCTTCCTCACTCTCAGGGTCAAAGCTGGCTCACTACTCCCTGATCCCTGTCCCAGCATGGGGACAAGAAAAGAGGTCCCAGGGGATGAGCAGCTTCCTTAGGATGGAACTCTGAAGCTGCAGGCATCACTTCTGCTCACACCCAGTCAATGAGAATTTAGTCACACGGCCACATCAAACTGCAAGGAAGGCTGGGAAATGTGGTCTGTTCTTGGGCAGTCATGGGCCCAGCCACAATTCCTGGGCTTCTGCAACATCGATAAAGGAAAAGAAAATGGAAGTTAGGGAACACTTAGGAGTCTCGGCCACGTTCTCTGCAGCTTAGTTTTCTCATCTACCAAATGAGAAGGTGGTGCTGATGATTAGGGATGAGAACAGAGCACTCGCTGCTGTGTACAGTAAGTTCTCGGTATACATCAGTTCAAGTTCCTTTACTGCATTCTCTCCTCTGCTCCTCCAGGCTTGGGTCCTACTGTCTGCCCCAAGGTAAATGCAGAGTATGGATGGCCCAGGGGTATGAAGGCGCATCCCACTGAGAACGGACCTCCAGGGTGTGGGTGGACTGGCTACTGTAACGGTACAAGAATTGGACAAACCATCTGGTATCCCCAGAGGCCTGGCCTATCACAGGCGCTGGACGAATGTGTGGTGTGATCAATTAATTAATCCCCTTGTAGATATGGAGCAGGTTCAGTCCAAAGAGGAGAGTAAGGAAAGAGAGAAGCTAAAGAAAAGAATGATAGAGAAGAAGAAATGAAAATAGTGGAGGAAAATGAAGGGGGCAACACCTTTGTGTGAGTTTGAGAAAGATTCCTCTTCCAGAGACAGGCTGCTGCCATCTGCCTCAACACTGCAGTAATACGTATACAAATCTAGGCTGTAGGAATGGTGCCCCCTAGAGTTGTTCAGTTTACAACCGATGCCACTAGTCCCGGAAGCTATACAAAGTTTGAACAGGAATAATAGAGAATAGGCAAGAAAAACCATATTGGTAGGAAGTGTGCGAACTAGGGATTAGAAATAAAAGTGAATGGGGGCGGCGCCTGTGGCTCAGTGAGTAGGGCGCCAGCCCCATATACCGAGGGTGGCGGGTTCAAACCCGGCCCCGGCCAAACTGCAACAGAAAAATAGCCGGGCGTTGTGGCGGGCGCCTGTAGTCCCAGCTGCTCAGGAGGCTGAGGCAAGAGAATCACGTAAGCCCAAGAGTTAGAGGTTGCTGTGAGCCGTGTGACGCCACTGCACTCTACCGAGGGCGGTACAGTGAGACTCTGTCTCCACAAAAAAAAAAAAAAAAGAAAGAAAGAAATAAAAGTGAATGTTATGTATAGATTGAAGCGTGTCCCCTCAAGGTTCACATATTAAATCCCTAACCCCCAGTCGGACTGTATTTGGAGAGTCTTTAGGGAGATAATTAAGGTTAACTGAAGTCACAAGCGTGGGGCCTAATCCAGTTGGACTGGTGTCATCACAAGAAGAGGCAGAAGATACCTTTCTCCCGTGGCACAGAGAAGAGGCCATGGGAGGCACAGGGAGGAGGCAGAGATCTATTATACAGGCCAGCGAGAGAGGTAGCACCAGAGACCAACCCCCAGGGCTCTTTGATCATCAGCTTCTAAACTCCAGAATGGTGAGGAAATAAATGTCTATTGTTTAAACCACCCAGTCTGTGGTATTTTGTTACAGCAGCCCAAGCTGGCTAACAGGTATTAAGTGGAGAAAAGGGAAAAAGGTTCACCACAGCAGAGGGAGAGTGGAGATAGGAGGGAAAAAAGGGAGAAGAAAGAGAAGAGGAACTTCTCTCTTCAAGGTCTAAATGAAGGTCAGTTCTTTTCACACTGTGCATCTGAACTTCAGGAGGGAGTTTCCATCAATCTCTAGACAGCCAGTTTGGGTTCCGTTTTATAAGCGAGGCTCTACTGCCACCTGGTGGCAGACTGCTTCATTCATTCATTCATTCATTCAAGAAGCATCTCCTGAGCACCTACTGTGTGCAAGGAATTGTGCTCAGCAAAGGAAATAATGTTAGTAAACAGTAATCAACTAACACTGTGTGCTGTGCTCTGTCCTGTGTGCTTTCCGTAAATGATTTAACCTTCGCCATCACCCTCTGGGGTGTTATTATCTGTTTTACACAGGAGGAAACAGAGACACTGAGAAATTAAATAACTTGCTCAAGAGCTTACAGCCAATACGTGAGAGAGTCTCAGATCCTAAACCAGGGAGCTGGCTCAAGAAGTCTCAACAGACACGTGCCCTGCCATGAAGAATCTTAGTTTCTTCTTAAGAAGAGGTAATTAGCCAGTTTAAAGAATTTGTATTTTAAAAATTAGTAATTTCAAATGGAGGCATACCATTTTATTCTTTACACTTTCTGTTTTTGAGTCACTATCAAGAATCTTTACCTTTGGCTAAAAGAGGCTACATTTAAGGGACTCCATCCTGCATCTGCTGGGTTACGGCACTCTGTGCAGACTAGGAGGGTTTAACAGAATAGAAACTCCGTATTTCACAGGACTGTTTCTGCAAGAGGGAGGGGAGGGGAAGTCGGTGGAAGGCAGAGCAGGAGAGGTGGAGAGAGAGAGAAGAAGAAGAACCCGTAGAGCTGCCTTATCCAACACGGCAGCCACAAATTGCTGTTTAAATTTAAATTTTAATGAATTAAATTAAATTAAAAATTGATTTCCTCAGTTGGGCTAGCCACAACTCAAGTGCTCAAAGCCACGTGTGTCTACTGCTACCATAACAGACTGCATAAATGCACAATGCCGCACCCTCACAGAGCCTTCCCTTGGACCACTACAGACCTCTCGTCCTGGAGAGCTGGGTCTTCCCTATGGCTGATCCAGGCCCAGGTCACCCACAGACCGCCTTACAGCTTGAAATCTGCAGCTGAGTGACAAAGTCATGGAGCAGAAGTTTCACAATCCCAGAGCAAAACCAATGTACCTTTTTTCCTTGTGATCTGTCTCAGGGACAGGCTGAGATTTTTGAGATTAATTAGGATGTGGCCACGTTTTTAGGTGAGGAGAACCAAAGAGTGGCCTCATTCCTCCCCTCCACTGTGCCCTGGAGCTGCTGCTCATACATTCTCAGGGTCACCTGGGGGTGTCCTCTGGGCTAGGGGATGAAAAAGGTAAGGACAACTTTGCCTCCCAGTCTCCGTTTCACTCAGGTCCTTTACTGATAGCTGATGCTCCATTAAGCTGTCCAGGAGTAAATGCAAACTGATTTGTGGAGGTCTGTGAACTCCCAGCTCCATCCCTACGAAGTCCTGAAGGAATTATTCAATAAAAAGCTCATGTGTGTATGAGAGAGAGAGAATCATGCTTATTTGCTCACATGTGAGCCACTGATTCTTTAACATTAATTTTTCCGGTTGTGATGAACTGGCAGAAATAGGTGACTTAAGCAATAACAAGCTAGTAACACAAAAGTTTTAATTTAGGCTGGCTGCTTAAACTTGACGCTTAACTGCAACACATGCAGACACAAACACACAGAACAGGGAAGCACCTAAGCTTTTATCTAACCATTGTCCCACCTCCTTCTATATGACTGCTTTATTAAATCTTCCTTTGTCTGTATCTGTCACTTCTCTTTCAATCCCACTCTTCATCCTGACTGAGTCCCTTGATCACATTTCGCATTAACTAAAATAATTAGCCTCCCCTAAAGATGAGGCTTAAATAACTTGCTCAAGAGCTTATAGCCAATACGTGAGAGGCTCCAAAACACCCTTCATCTAAACTCATTCAACGAATATTGCCCTCAAAGCCTTACGGTCTAGTAGAGAGACATCTTGGGAAAATGAAATAGATACAAATATAAAGACATAGATCTGGCCAGGCGCAGTGGCTCACACCTGTAATTCTAGCACTCTGGGAGACCAAGGTGGATGGAAAGCCTGAGTTCAGGAGTTCAAGACCAGCCTGAGCAAGAGAAAGACCCTGTCTCTACTAAAAATGGAAAAATCAGCCGGGTTGTGGCCAGTGCCTGTAGTCCCAGCTACTTAAGAGGCTGAGGCAAGGGGATCGCTTGAGGCTAAGAGTTTGAGGTTGCTGTGGCTATGACCCCATGGCACTCTACCTTGGATGACAAGGTGAGAGAGACTCTGTCTAAAAACCAACCAACCAAACAAAAGACATAGATCTTCGTGAAAAGTATATATTGGTTAATATTCCTTTGGTCGCAAATAATAGAAAACTCAAACTGGCTTAAGCCAAAAAAGGGAATTTTAGCACATAAAATCCAAGAATATATCTTGAATTTGGGTGGGCATGATCCAGAGATCAAACAAATGTCATAGATTCTTTCCTGTTCAGTTTCATCCCTTTCTCTTCTTCATCTCAGCTCCCTTCTCAGGCAGTGCGTGAGGACTAGAAGTCTGCTGCAAGTTCCAGGCTTACGAAGAAACTCGAATGTTTCTTCCCAGCAGCGCCTGTGCATTTGCAGGCTTCACTCTAATTAGACTGACCTGGATCCCCCCATCACTCCTGAACTGTGGTCGCCTAGTGCTCTGATTGGCTAGATTGGAATCACATGGGCTTCCAAAGTGGTGACTTGGGTCTGGCTTAGTGGGCAGGGCCTGATCACTTGCCTGCTTACAAGTGGGTGAAGCTCTTCTGTTTGTGATTGGCTGAAATCCAGATACATATATCTTAAGAGTGTATTTGTGTAATATATATATGTGTACACAAATATATTATATACATATTACACAAATAACTCTTAAGATAGGTTTTGATTTGTTTACATAGTGTTAGGTTGCTGTTTGTTCCATAGAAATTCAAAGTTCAGAAACAGTGGTAGATCAACGCCCTCATGATTATTTAGCTTAACACTAGGTAGACAAAAACAGCCAAGAATCTCTACCGTGTGAGTAAGACATATTGGAAACGTGACAAACAGTTGTGTAGATCTGTGCACAAGTCACAGAAGGCTTCACAGCAGGGGGTTAATATGAGTTAAGTCTTGAAAAAGGAACAGGAGTTTTCTGGAGAGGCAGGGGAAGAGGTAAGAATGGGAAAGAGGGGACCCCAGTGGCATGGATGTCCTATGCAGAGTCACAAAAGAGAATAAATTATATGTCCATCCTTTTATACTAGGCAAAGAGCCTGATTAAAAGCTAGACTCTGAAGCCAGAGTGCTTTGTTTGAGTCCCAACTGAATCTTGGCTGGTTACCTAATCATACCATGTTTCAGCTTCCCATCTGTAAAATGGGAACAGTAATAGTTCCTACCTTTCGGAGTTGTTATCAGGATTAATTAAAGTGTGTTAATATATTTGAACACTTGAATAGGACTTGGCACATAGAAAGTGCTGAAAAAATTATTAAATAAATACAATAAAGTGAAACAAAATATAATAAATAGGTTTGTTGATTCATGCTGTGCTACAGACTAGTTTAAAATAACGGCCTACAATTATTTAGTACAATGCACTATAAAGTTAATTTAAAAAAAATCACAAGAAAAGAAGAACAAAATTTTCCCTTTCTTGTGATTATTTGTATAAGTAACATTATCTATCACATATAATTCAGTTCCTTCTCATATATAAATTGCCCTCTTTCCAATCGTGGGGTTGTCACACTGTTACCCACAGTTCCACATTTTATAGGAAATGAAGTTTCTCTTTCTAGCTTTTGTTTCCTCAGGTCTAATCTTACAGACTTATTTTAGCAAGATGTTGCTCAATTCAGCCCACCCAGTCTCACAAGACAACAGCCTGACCCAAACAACCCCCAAAGAGAGGAATTTAACAGAACACTCACATAACCCACTCTGCCTCATGTTCATTTTGTAAATGTCAAGTTCTGAAATTGGGTCAACAGTCTTGTTATTCCTACTCTGTGTGTTTGTTACATTTTCCTAATTGTGTATGTGTTAGGCACTTGGGTCAGATGTTCTCAGTATATTTCATTCTTTGGAAACCCTCCAACCTCCACCCTTAAGTAACAATGACTTT
Organism: Nycticebus coucang; assembly: GCF_027406575.1. NCBI lineage: Eukaryota > Metazoa > Chordata > Mammalia > Primates > Lorisidae > Nycticebus > Nycticebus coucang. The sequence goes on from NC_069782.1 coordinate 25,898,943, forward strand.
CCAAATGGTCTAAGGAAATGTGTATCCTTCGCAATGTTTCATGCGGTGATGGGGAGAGAGGAAGTAAGGAAAAAAGACCCACAGTGAGGCCAGGGTACAGGGCAGTGCTCTAAGAAAATGTGCTTGGGGTCACATTGTCTAGATTTAAACCCCAAATCTGCCCCTTCCAAGGTGAGAGACTTAAGCAAATTTCTTATTTATTGGACTACAGTTTCCAAAAATAGGGATAATAATACAACTCACCTCAACCCCGTCAGCTCCCATTGATCAGCCCTCCTATTAATCATGGCTTTGTGTGGTTCCCCCTGTTGTATCAGGTTGGTCTGTGTGACCAGTGGAATATGGCAGAAATAGTGCTATGTCATGTTCAAGGCTCCATGTTAGCTAAAGGCTGGGAAGACAGCTTTGCAGTGGCTGCCACTTCCTCCACTTTAAGAGGACAGGTAACCTCAATGACTCCCTACCCTAACACCAGCAAGGGTGGAGTGGACCACCCTCAGGTAAAATGAGATGCATTCTTCTTCCAAAACACATCGGGTTCAAGCTGTGTGTCTCAGTCCATTGGGCCTGCTATGACAAAATACCATAGACAGAAGCCCTATGAACAAAAATGTATCTCACTGTTCTAGAGGCTGGAATTCCAAGATCAAAGCACCAGCAGATTCAGTGTTTGGTGAAGCCTTTCTGGTTCATAGATTGTGCTTTCTATGGTAGAAGGCACTAACTAGCTCTCTGGGTCCTTTTATAAGAGAACTAATTTCATTCATGAGGACACTGCCCTCACAACCTAATCATTTCCCAAAGGCCCCTTCTCCTAAAACCTTCAATTTGGGAATTAGAATTTCAGCATATGAATTTGAGGGAGTGGGACCACAAATGGTCCATAACACAGTAAAATTATTGTTCTGAATTTGATTTTTGTTTCTAGATTTGCTCCTAACGATGAAACTCATAAGAAATATTTTCCCTCTCAGTTACCCACCCAGACTCTACACATTGATTCAGGAGATGTTTCCAGAGTAGGATGGACATGGACACACAGCAAGCACTTGGATGCAGGCAGTGATTATTAAATCTCTAATATTATTTATGTAGCAGGTCTGTTTCACATACATGGATGGCTTGTGAAATATAATCACAAACAACTATATGTGTGTGTGTATATATATATATATATCTTGTAAAAATTTTTTTTTTGAGATGGAGTCTCACTCTTGCCCAAGGCTAGAGTGCTATGGCCTCAGCCTACCTCACAGCAACCTCAAACTCCTGGGCTTAAGTGATCCTCCTGCCTCAGCCTCCTGAGTAGCTGAGACTACAGGTACCCACACAACACCCAGCTATATATTTTTTTCTTCTACTGTTTTCTTTTCTTTTTTTTTTTTTTTTTGAGACAGAGCCTCAAGCTGTCACCCTGGATAGAGTGCCATGGAATCATAGCTCACAGCAACCTCCAACTCGTGGGCTCAAGCGATTCTCCTGCCTCCTCCTCCCAAGTAGCTGGGACTAAAGGTACCTGCTATAATGCCTGGCTATTTTTTGGTTGCAGCCTTCAATGTTGTTTGGTGGGCCTGGGATGGATTTGAACCTGCCGGCTCAGGTGTATGTGGCTGGTTCCTTAAAGGCTTGAGCCACAGGCGCCGAGCCCTTCTACTGTCCCTTTAACTTTTCTCAGTGAGTTAGTATTTCCCCTGCCCCTGGATAAACCTTGTGTAGGTTCACAAATTTTCTGAATCCTCGGGTGATTTGAATTTTTATGGCATGTTTCCCAAATTATGCCCTCAACTCAGAAGTTAAAATATAATCATAAGTGAGTGCCTTGGTCTGCTCAGACTGTCATAACAAAATACCATAGATTGGGTGGCTTAAACAATAGATGTTTATTTTTTGCAGTTCTGGACGCCGGGAAGTCCAAGTTCAAAGTGCTAGCAGATTCAGTGTCTGACTTGCAGATGGCCACTTGCTGTGTCTTCACATGGTAGAAAGAGGAAACTCTGCTCTTTCTTCCTCTTCTTCAATTGGGCACTAATCCCAACATAGGGACTCCACCCTCATGACCTCATCTAAATCTAATCACCTCCCAAAGTCCTCATCCCCAAATACTGCCACCTTGGGGGTTACAACTTCAACATACAAATTTAGAGGGAGACTCAAACATTTAGTCCAGAACATTCTGCCCTTAGCCCCCCAAAATTCACATCCTTCTTGCATGCTAAATACATTCCATCCCAACAGTCTCAAAAGTCTTATCTCGGCGGCGCCTGTGGCTCAGTCGGTAAGGCACCGGCCCCATATACCGAGGGTGGCGGGTTCAAACCCAGCCCCGGCCAAACTGCAACCAAAAAATAGCCGGGCGTTGTGGCGGGCGCCTGTAGTCCCAGCTACTCGGGAGGCTGAGGCAAGAGAATCGCTTAAGCCCGGGAGTTGGAGGTTGCTGTGAGCTGTGTGAGGCCACGGCACTCTACCGAGGGCCATAAAGTGAGACTCTGTCTCTACAAAAAAAAAAAAAGTCTTATCTCACTCTAGCATCAACTCTAAAGTCTAAAGTCTCATCTAATATCATCTAAGTCAAATATGAGAGCCCCCAGATTCATCCTGAGGCCAAATTCCTCTCCAGTTGAGAACCTATGAAATCAGACAAGTTATGTGCTACCAAAATCTAATGGTGGGAAAGGTATACAATAGGAACCAACATTCCTATTCCAAAAGGGGGAAATTAAAGGCAGAAAGGTGTGATGAACTTTTCAAGGAATTTCCAAACCTCAAAAGGTGAACTTCATTAGGCCTTAAAGCTTAAGAATTTTCCTCTTTGGGGTGGCGCCTGTGGCTCAGTGAGCAGGGCGCCGGCCCCATATGCTGAGGGTGGCGGGTTCAAACCCAGCCCCGGCCAAACTGCAACAAAAAAATAGCCGGGCGTTGTGGCGGGCACCTGTAGTCCCAGCTACTTGGGTGGCTGAGGCAGGAGAATCGCCTAAACCCAGGAGTTGGAGGTTGCTGTGAGCTGTGTGATGCCACGGCACTCTACCGAGGGCAATAAAGTAAAACTCTGTCTCTACAAAAAAAAAAAAAAAAAAGAATTTTCCTCTTTGGTTCAATGAATGCTGTGCCCCCCAGGCCCACTGCAGTGTTAGTATCACTTTCCAGAACCACTGGAGTGACAGCATCACTCCCATCACTCAGTGGGGTGGCCCCACCCTTTTGGATTGGTGCAGCACGGCCCACATGGCTCTCTGTGGAGCCCGCCCATGTGACTCTGCTGGGTAGAATTCCCCCCTTTGAAATGGGGGTGGAGACAGCCTTGTTCCTAGGGACTCTCAATAGTAGGAGTAGCAGCCCTGATGATCTCTGAATTGCCTTTGGGGTTCTTCTCTTTTCTGCAAGAACAAGGCATATGTGTTGCTTTACTTCATTCCATCTTGTTTTACATTTTCCCTTTCGTCCCAGCTGGCAATGATTCTACTGGTACAATCCCATCTCTGTCCCTGGCTTCTGTTGAGTTTGCTGGTTAGGACCATGGTTCACACCCACAGTATCAGCTTATAAAAGAGCTGCTCAGCAACACTCTTGGTGTTCTCTCTGCACATGCTCTTCTGAACATGAGCATCATCTTTTGTAATAGGAATAGGCTAAGAATTTTCCAAATCTTTAAATGCTGGTTCTTTTTGGCTGAATGATTCCTTCTTCAATTCATTTCTCTCGTCTTGAATTTTACTGTCAGTAGTCAGGAGGAAGCAAGCTGCTCCTTCAACACTCTGCTGAGAAATTGCCTCAGTTAAGTATCCAATTTCCTTGCCCAACAGCTCTACCTTCCACAAAACATTAGAACACCAACACAATTCACCAAGTTCTTTGCCACTTTGTAACAGGGCTTTTCTCCCGTGTCCAATATCATGTTTCTCATTTTCACCTGAGACCTCACCAGAATGACCTTTACCACCCATATTTCTGTCAACATTCTGTTCAGGATTATTTATATGTTCTCTGAGAAGATGAGGGCTTTCTTTCTCACTCCCTCATTTTTTCTGAAACCTTCACCAGAATCACCTTTAGCAAACCTTTCACAGCAACCTAGCTTCAACCTCAAAACTAGCACTTACCTCAAAACTTTTCCAGCCCTTACCTTGACCCCATTCCCAGACTGCATCCACATTTTTATGTATCTGTTATAGCAGCACCCACTCCTTGTAACACAGACTGAGAATTTGTCTCAAAAAAAAAAAAAAAAAAGGTGAGAAATTCTGGGAAGCTGGTGCTCTTTTAGTCAATGCAACAATCTCAGCTCCTGTCCTGTGTCTTTTGTCTTTTCTTTCTGCCACCCTTCCTTTCTTTCTCCCCTCCTTTTTTATTTTTCTTGAAACAGGATCTCTGCTTTGTTGCCCAGGCCAGGGTGCAGTGGCATCATCAGAGCTCACAGCAACCTCAAATTCCTAGGCTCGAGAAATCCTCCTGCCTCGGTCTCCCAAGTATCTGAGACTGCAGGTGTGTGCCATCACATCTAATTTTTTCTATTTTGGGTAGAGATAAGTTTTTGTTATGTTGCACGGGCTGGTCTTGAGCTCCTGACCTCAAGTGATCCTTCTCCCTTGACCTTTCACAGGATTATAGGCATAAACCACTGCACTTGCACCTTCCTTTCTTTTAGTCCTTTTGCATCTATTGAGGACCTACTGTATTATTCATAAGTTGCTGTGATAGAGTTAACAGAGTGGCTAAATATCATTTAAGAAGCTTGCCACCTCCACTCCTTTGGGAACAGAGAGAGGGGTATAAAAAAACAAATACAAGGGCAGTGCATGTGGCTCAGTGAGTAGGGTGCTGGCCCCAAATACCAGCGGCGGTGGGTTCAAACCTGGCCCCAGCCAAAAAAACTGCAAAAAAAAACAAGAAAATACGAACCAACTCAAAGGACAAGAAATATATACAGTGCATTGTTAAATTTTAAGCCTTTTTAATTTTGTGAAGGCAAAAAGTGAAAGCCTAATGAACACATGTACATGTGAAAATAAAAAAAAAAAAACAAAAAAAAGAAATATATGCAGTCCATTCTTATTATTCGTAGTAGTTATATGTACTCTATAAAATTGCTGTAAACACTGAATTAGTGAATCCTAACCCATTGTTCCCGGAGGAAATAGAGCAGGTTCCTATGAGCCTCTGATCACAATATTTTTGTCAACAAATCAGTACATAACCTAGTTTTATTTGTGTTTCAGTTTGAGGGCACTTTATGTGATACATAGTTGATTCATTGAACCTGAACTCACAGCCAACATGCAACTCATGCCTGAACCACACTTATCTAAAACACTGACCCCCCTAAAGCACTTCACTGCACTTAGGAGCACTTACTTGGGAAACATGATAAACAGCAAAATCACCAACAAAAAGCACAAAATATGAAAAAAAAAAAAAAAAGTGACACTAGGCTGCAAAAAGACTACTTGTTTACTGTATAAGAGCAGAAACAAGAACACAGAGGGCCACCTTCTTTGACCTCAGTTGAGAATGTCTTCCCCTAGAGACCTGAGTTTTTCATAGCTCTGAGTGTATCCAAGAATGCCCCCATGCTGTGTGTACTGATTTGGGGGTAATAAATAAATTTTAGCAAGTAGGCAAATTTGCAAATATCAAATCCACAAAAAATGATGATTGACTATGTCAGTCATCATTTTTTGTGGATTTGATACATACATGTAAACCTATATACATATAAAGTTCACGAATAATTAAGGACCAAAAGAGAAAGGAAATACATTGAAAAATTAGGGAGAAAGGGGGCAATGAGCAGAGGTGGGGAAGTGGGTATGGAGGCCTTCCAGGATCATGGCTGGGTAGAGCTGAGTGGGTGTAGAGTGTCTGGGAGGAAGTAGGGAGGGGCTGGCTGGAAGAGAGAGCTGCTCTGGAAGCCAAGAGGGAGCAGCTTAGAATAAGGTAGAGACCAAGTCTAGGACATATGTGGAAGGGCATGGCTCACTTCTCTGTCTAAGAACCCCTGAGGCACACCTGCAGGGGACAGTGGAAAGTAAGCTAAGCTTGTGAGTCTCTTACATGGGTTTGTCCAACTCTGAATTCCAAGTAAGAAAGGTCTTTTATAAGAAATGACAAAATAGTATCTAATTCTTCAAACACAGCTTTGTAGAGGGGAAATAGGTTTAGGAAGAAAACCTTTTAGATTTGTCTTTGCTCATGAAAACATAATTCCTGAGCAAGTAGAGACCTGCTCTGTTGGCAAAACAAGAGAAATGAGGCTCAAAGTCAACCAAGATAAGATAGAAAAAGAGCTTTTGAAAACGAAACCCTGTAGACACTTATCAAACCCTACTCGTGCTTTAGGTCATCAGAACAAAAGGTGTCAAGTGTCTAATGTGATAAAATATCACTGGTTACTTAGTAGGAAAATACAAGCAGAGCTGGAATCTCTGAGTCAGGAAAAAACAGGTTCAGTAAAGCTTGCAATCAGGCATACCTGGGAAAGAAACTGAAGTGACTAAGAAAATAAAGTCTGATCAAGACAAGCAGTTCCAAATAATCTTTTTTTCCCATAACTTGTTTCATGAGCCTCTCCTCTTACCCACGCCAGCGTGGTGATGGTGGGGTGGGATGGGGAAAGGGATTGAATTTGTGTCAACAGCTATAGAACTAAGTGGCTGCAATGAATGATTCTGGCGTGGGGCAGTAGTTCCACAGGACATTTCCTGGCATGGGTTCAGCTGTCTAAATGTCATGGTAGCACATCAAAATGTGGCTACAAACTGTTCACTGAAAGACACACAATGTAATTTGTACAGCAGCACAATTCATAATAACTCAGAACCAGAAATGATCCCAATGTCCATCCACAGTAGAGTAAGTAGATCGTGGTCCATCCCCACGTGGAATGCTACGTGGCAGTGTGGGTACACAACCTAGAGAGACACACTACACTTCAAAGGAACCTCACAAACGTCACCTTGAGCCAAAGGAGACAAGCATGAGAGCACGTACTGTGTGTTTCTGTTCATACATCAGAAATATAAAAAGCAAAACAAGTCAAAGTCATTTGCTATTGGAAGTCAGGCAGTAGTTGCCCTGGGAACCAGGATTTATAGAGAATAAAAAGGAACTTAAGGAAGGCATCTAGTGGGGCGGTGGTAATGTTCTGTTGCTGATCTGGGTGCAGACATGCTCAATTTATAAAGTTCAGTGAGGTATACACTTACTGTATGTGCATTTTTTTTTTTTTTTTTTTTTTTTAGAGACAGAGTCTCACTTTATGGCCCTCAGTAGAGGTGCCGTGGCCTCACACAGCTCACAGCAACCTCCAACTCCTGGGCTTCAGTGATTCTCTTCAGCTGGGACTACAGGCGCCCGCCACAACGCCCGGCTATTTTCTGGTTGCAGTTTGGCCGGGGTCGGGTTTGAACCCGTCACCCTGGGTAAATGGGGCCGGCGCCCTACGGACTGAGCCACAGGCGCCGCCCTGTATGTGCATTTTTAAGAATGGATAGTATGCTTCAGTAATTTTTATTTTAATTTCTTTTTTATTGTTTGGGATTCATTGAGGGTACAAAGAATTAGGTACCCCGATTGCGTTTATTAAATAAAGTCCCTCTTCTACTTGTGTCCTGCCCCTAATAGGTGTGCCATACACTGTGACCCCCTGTTCCCTACTCTCCTCCCCTCTTCCCAATACCTCATTCCCTTACCCCACCCCTTGTTTTAGCTCATCTACTGCCTTCATATTAGAATAGAGTACATTGGATTCTTGCTTCTCCATTCTTGTGATGCTTTACTAAGAAGAATGTGTCCCACCTCCATCCAGGTTAATACAAAAGATGTAAAGTCTCCATCTTTTTTAATGGCTGAATAGTATTCCATGGTATACATATACCACAGCTTGTTAATCCATTCCCGGGTTGGTGGGCATTTAGGCTGTTTCCACATTTTGGTGATTGTAAATTGAGCTGCGATAAACAGTCTAGTGCAAGTGTCCTTATGATAAAAGGTTTTTTTTCTTGTAGGTAGATGCCTAGTTATGGGATTGCAGGATCAAATCGGAGGCCTAATTTGAGGTTTTTGACGATTCTCCACATTTCCTTCCTTGTATTAGTTTGCAGTCCCACCAGCAGTGTAAAAGTGTTCCCTTCTCTCCACATCCACAACAGCATCTGCAGCTTTGAGACTTTGTGATGTGGGCCATTCTTACTGTGTTTACATGGTATCTCAGGGTAGTTTTGATCTGCATTTCTCTGAGGTTTAGGGATGATGAGTATTTTTTCATATATTTGTTAGCCATTCATCTCTCTTCTTTAGAGAAGGTTCTATTCATGTCTTTTGCCCAGTGATATATGGGATTGTTGGGTCTTTTTTTGTTGATCAATTTGAGTTCTCTGTAGAGTCTAGTTATCAAGCTTTTGTCTGATTCATAATATGCAAATATCTTTTTCCATTCTGAAGGTTGTTTGTTTGCTTTGGTTGTTTCCTTAGCTGTACAGAAGCTTTTCAATTTAATTAAGTCCCATTTGTTTATTTTTGTTGTTGCAATTGCTGCAGAATTCTTCTTCATAAACTCTTTCCCTAGACTGATATCTTCAAGTGTTTTCCCCATCCTTTCTTTGAGGATTTTATCACGCCTTAGGTTTAAATCCTTTATCCATCTTGAATCAATTTTCGTAAGTGGTGAGAGGTGCAGGTCCAGTTTCAATGTTTTACATGTGATTATCCAGTTCTCTCAGCACCATTTATTGAACAGGGATTCTTTTCCCCACTATATGTTCTTGTTTGGCTTATCAAAGATCAGGTGGCTGTAAGATGTTACTTTCATCCGATGGTTTTCTATGCAGTTCCAAATGTCAACGTCTCTATTTTTGTGCCAATACCATGCTGTTTTGATCACTATGGCCTTGTAGTATAGCCTAAAGTCTGGTAAGGAGATACTCCCAGGTTTGTTTTTATTACTAAAAATTTCCTTGGCTATATGGAGTTTTTTTCTGGTTCCAAACAAAATGAAGAATTGTTTTTTCCAAATCTTGAAAGTATGATGATGGTACTCTAATGGGGATTGCACTGAATCTGTAGATTGCTTTGAGAAGTATAGACATTTTGACAATGTTGATTCTCCCCAACCATGAGCATGACATATTCTTTCATTTGTTAATATCTTCTGTTATTTCTTTTCTTAGAGTTTCATAATTTTCTTTGTAGAGGTCCTTCACCTCTTTTGTTATGTAACTTCCTAGGTATTTCTTTCTTTTTTGTTTTTTTGAAGCTACCATGAAGGGAATTGTGTCTTTGATTAGCTTCTTGTCTTGGCTGTTACTGGCATATACAAAGCCTTCTGATTTGTGGACATTGATTTTATATCCTGAGACATTACTGTATTTCTTCATGACTTCCAGGAGTCTTGTAGTCGAGTCTCTTGGGTTCTAAGTATGAGATCATATGATCAGCAAAGTAACAATTTGACCTCTTCTGCCCCCATTTGGATGCCCTCTATTTCCTTCTCTTGCTTCATTGCATTGGCAAGAACTTCCAGCACTATGCTGAATAGCAGTGGTGACAGAGGACAACCTTGTCTAGTTCCAGACCTAAGTGGAAAAGTTTTCAGTTTTACTCCATTCAGTATAATATTAGCTGTGGGTTTGTCATTGGTTTAAGAAATGTGCTACCTATGCCTATTTTCTTCAGAGTTCTAATTAGAAAAGGGTGCTGAATTTATCAAATGCTTTTTCTGCATCTATTGAGAGGATCATATGGTCTTTGGTTTTGCTTCTGTTGAAATGGTGAATTACATCTAAGGACTCACATGTGTTAAACCAGCCTTGCATCCCTAGGATGAAACCTACTTGATCATGATGAATGATTTTTTTAATGTGCAGCTGTATACTATTGGCTAGAATTTTATTGAGAATTTTTGCATCTATATTCATTAGTGAAATTGGTCTTAAGTTCTCCTTTGTAGTTGGGTCTTTTCCTGGTTTTGGTACCAACATAATGTTTGCTTTGTAGAATGTGTTGAGGAAGATTCCCTCCTTCTCAATTTTTTGGAATAATTTCTGCAGCATGGGTATAAGCTCTTCTTTGAAGGTTTGATAGAACTCGTGTGAAGCCATCTGGACGAGGGCATTTTTTGTTGGAAGATTTTTTTTCTTGTTTCTTTGATCTCAGTTCTTCAAATTGGTCTGCTCAAGAGATCTATTTCATCTTGGTTAAGTCTAGTCTAGAGACAGGGTGTGATTCCAGGTATCAATCCATTTCCTCCACATTGTCAAATTTCTGGGCATAGAGTTTCTTGTAGAACTCAGAGATGATCTCTTATATCTTTGTGGCATCTATTGTTATTTTCCCTTTATCATTTTTGATTGAGGTTATTAGAGATTTTACTTTTCTTTTTCTAGTTAATCTGGCAAAAGGTTTACCACTTTCATTTATTGTTTTGGAAAACCAACTATTTGTTTTATTAATTTTCTGAATGATTCTTTTGTTTTCAGTTTCATTAATCTCTGATTTAATTTTAGTTATTTCTTTTCTTCTGCTAGGTTTGGGATTAGATTGTTCTTCTTTTTCCAATTCCATAAGATGGTTTGTAAGTTTGTTGATGTACTCTCTTTCTGTTTTTCCAATGTAGGCATCTAATCCAATAAATTTCCCTCTTAAGATTGCTTTTGCTGGGCGGCACCTGTGGCTCAAGGAGTAGGGCGCCGGTCCCATATGCCGGAGGTGGTGGGTTCAAACCCAGCCCCAGACAAAAACCACAAAAAAAAAAAAAAAAAAAGATTGCTTTTGCTATATACCACAGGTTTTGGTAACTTGTGTCTTCATTGTTGTTATGTTTGAGGAATTTAACAATTTCCTCATTTATCTTTTCCTGAACCCAACTATCATTCAGCATAATGTTTTTTTTTGTTTGTTTGTTTTAAAAAACTGATGTTTATTTTCCTCCTTTATTTCCATCTTGTTTAAGAGCTTGTGGAAGAACAGCTTAAGACCACTCAGTGGTTGTTCCTACCCATTCAGTGGCCTGAGCAGTGGGAGCTGCAGACCAGTCTTCAGTGGCAGGCTGGGCACTCCAGTCTTCAGTGGGGAACTGCTGAATAGGCACAGAGGGCACTTGCACGCCTTCTGACCAGTCTGCAACCTCTGGTTGTGTAGCAGTAAACTCAAGAGCTGGAGCAGTCCATTCACCCTGAAATTCCTCCTTGGTCACAGCTTTCTCAGCAGCAGCCTGCTCTTCCTTTTCAATCTCTTTAGGATCTCTGTAGAAATAGAGATCTGGCATGACCTCCCACGGATGTTCACGGGAGATGGTGCCACACATGCGGAGAACTTCCTGGGCCAGCATCCACCACATCAAACCTACTGAGTGAGCTCCCTTGTTGTTGCAAGGGATGGCGATGTCCACATAATGCAGAGGAGAATCTGTGTTACACAGAGCAATGGTAGGCAGGTTAACATAAGATGCCTCTGTGAGAGGTTGGTGGTCAGCCCTGGGATCAGTAACCACTAGAAGACGAGGCTCCCGGAAGGCTGCCTGTATCTGGTTAGTGAAGGTTCCGGGAGTGAAGCGGCCAGCAATAGGAGTGGCTCCAGTAGCAGCAGCAAACTTCAACACAGCTCGCTGGCCAGTATTCCTGGAGGATATGACACTGACTTCGGCAGGGTTTTCAATGGCAACAATGGCCCGAGCTGCCAACAGAAGTTTTTCCCAGGTCCTCTTCAGATTTATGATGTAGATACCATCACTTTTCCTTTTGTAGATGTACTGTTCCACTTGGAAGTCAAGATTGGTGCCACCTAAGTGGGTTCCTGCTGCAAGGAATTTGAGGACATCCTCCTCCTTCATTTGCAGGACATCAAGGGCTCCGGACATTGTGAAAATTTCCCTTTAAGTTACGGTGGGAATCCAGAACAACGCTGTATGGGCCCTCCCTGAGCGGCGCCAAAAAGGCAGCATAATGTTTTTTAATTTCCATGTCTTTGTGTGGGGATGAACTTTTTGTTGGAGTTGAATTTCACCTTTAGTGCCTCGTGGTCTGAGAAGTTACAAGGATAATTTCTATTCTCTTAATTTTGCTGAGGTTTGATTTGTATAGTAGGATGTGGTTGATTTTGGAGTATGTACCATGGACTGATGAGAAAATTGTATCTTCTTTAGGTTTGGGATGGTGTGTTCTGTATGTGTCTATTCATCCCATTTGTTCTAGGGTCACATTTAAGATCTTTGTATCTTTGTTTAGTTTCTGTTTAAAGAATCTGTCCAGTTCTATCAGAGAGGTGTTAAAGTCCTGAACTCTTATGATGTTATGGGATATCATATTGCTCAGATCCATCAAGATCTGTTTCATAAACCTGGGAGCATTTAAGTTGGGTGCATAAATATTTAAAATTGAAATGTCTTCTTGTTGTAGTGTTCCTTTGACTAGTATAAAGAGTCTATTTTTGTCTTTCTTTGGTGTCTTTAAATCCACTTGTATCTCAGAATAAGATTGCAACCCCTCCTTTCTTCTGATTTCCATTTGCTTGAAATGCTGTTTTCCATCCCTTAACCCTGAGTCTTGATTTGTCCTTCAAGGCTAAGTATGTTTCCTGGAGACAGCATTTGGATGGCTTGTTCTTTTTTTATCCAATAAGCCAGCCTGTGCCTCTTCAATCCATTGACGTGTATTGTGAGAATTGATAAGTGTCATGGAGTTCTATTCATCATATTTTGTGAAAGTCTGTTGTGCAGTTTTATCCTTTGTACCATTGTGGAAGCTAGGTTTTGACTTTTAGCTTCTGGGTGTTTGCTTTGCTGGTGGTCCATTATGATGGTCAGTGTTGAGAATAGGTCTAAGTATTGCCTGTAGAGCTGGTCTTGTTGTGGAGAATTTCCTCAGTGCTTGTATATCTGAAAAAGATTTGATTTCTCCATCAATTTTGAAGCTTACTGTAGCAGGATACAGAATTCTGGCCTGAAGAGTGGATTACCACTCCCTTCTTGCTTGGAAGGTTTCAGTTGAAAAGTCTGCTTCATCTCAATGGCTCTGCCTCTGTAGATCAGTTGGCGCTTACTTCTGGCTGCCTGCAGAAGTTTTTCTTTCATCTTGACTTTGGACAGGTTCATTACAATGTGTTTTGGAGAAGCTCTGTTTGAGTTGAGATGACCTGGGGTTCAATATCCACCTGAAAGGAGTGCGTAGTAAAACCTGGGAAGTTTTCATATACGATAGTCTCCAGTAGGGCTCCCTTCCTTTGGAACAATCTTCTTCCCCTTCAGGGACCCCTATTTTTTGTATGTTTGAACACTTCATGGTATCTCATAGTTGTCTAAGTGACTGTTCTGCTTTCTCTCTCTTCTTTTCTGCCTCTTTGGCTACCTGGGTTAACTTGAAAATTTTATCCTCTAGTTCTGAGGTTCTTTCTTTTCCATGATCTTATCTATTTTTAATACTTTCCACTGCATCTTTATAGTCCCTGATTATCTCTTTCATTTCCTTAATCTCAACCATATCCTTTTTATATTCTACATATCTTTCATCTGACTTTTGGTTCTGTCTTTCCATTTTCTTGTCCATTTTTTTTATTGTCTTTATCTTCCATATTTTAAATTCACTTTCTGTCAAATCCATAAATTCTTTACAGGTGGAGTCTTCTGCAGTAGCTGCCACCTGGTCCCTTGAGGGAGTTGATCTGTTTTGGTTTTTCATGTTGCCTGAATTTTTCTATTGGTTCCTCCTCACGTGTTCTTTCTACTTGTTCACCTCCTTGTCCTCCTTTTTCTTTCTTGCTTTCTCCTTTGCTTCAAATCACCTTGTCTCAGAGCTTAGGTCAAAAGGAAGAGAAGGGTAATGCTCAAGCATGGAGAAACAAGAGAAAAAGAAAGAAAGAAAAAGAAAAAAAGGAATGGGGGATGAAAGAAAAGAATTGAAGAACAGGAGAGAATGAGGACAGGAAGAGAGAATGAGAGTAATAGATGAAATGGTATTGACTGGCACAGTTTTAAGGCCACTGCTGTACTTCAAGGATTTTGAGGGGCTGGGCTCGGAGGGTTCCTTGAAATCAGGAGCTCCTTACCAGCCTGAGAATAGCCAAACTTTTCCTTGTGACCAAAAATACAGGAGTCTTTGCTCTTGATGAAAGTAAAAATGGAAGTTAACCATTTTTAAAACCAACCAACCAAATTAGCAAAAAACAAAACAAACAAAAAAAGCTCAAATACCCAAAAGCTACAGCAACCTCAGCAATATAGAAGAGAAAAAATAAAGAATAAGGAAAGTAAATAAAAATAAAAATATACTAAAAAAAAAAAAAAAAAAAAATATATATATATATATATATATATATAGCAGAAGGCACCAACTTTAATAGAAATATATATGTTGCAATATGTCGCTAGGACATGAGGTGGTAGTGTGGTTTTTTTAGGAGATGGAGAACACAGCCAGCAACCTCTATGGTCCTTATTCCTAACTTAGTTGCCTTGTTACTTGCTTTAGTTACCTGATTGTTTCTTCAGCATTCAGACCCAGTTGGTTTGGGATCTTAAAGCTCTCCAGAATCCTTCAGGGATAGGTCTTACAGTTTCTCCTGACAACAGTTTCCATGGGGTACAGGAATCCCTCAGCCTGTCCCAAGAGTGGCGTTCTGATCCTGGCAAGTGGAATTAAGACAGCCATGCTTTAGGCCCCTGATAAAACCTTCTCACGACCTTCCCACAATGGCAGCCCCCTGGCCAATGAGACCTTCCCAGTATGACTATCTCATCAGCCACCAAACCAATGGCAATCCACTCTAACCAGTATGTAAATCTGTTTGCTGTATACTGCTTGAGTCTACCCACTCTTCCAAGCTTTCCACTCAATGCACAGCTTCTCCCTAAACTGAAAACTCCGAAAGGCTTCCTCCCTTCCCGGACTTTTGTCAGGGGCCAGCCAATCCCAGCCGGTCACAATCACTTGCCTAATGGGTCAGATTTCCAATGCTCTGGATCACACACTGTATCCAGCTCACCACCTCCTAGCTGTGCTTCCTTAGCTACTACTCCAGGCAAGCTCCCTGCGCCAGGTATGGCTAGGTTACTAGGAGAGCTCAGCTGAAGGCTCCTTCTAGTCCATGATTTCGCTCTGCCCCTTCCAATAATTTTTTATAGTGTTTACATTAGTGGGAGGGTGGCAAGGGCATTCTGCATTGCAAGCAAACCAATTGCCTGGTAGCATCAGAGGACAGAGGAAGGGTCCAGAGTCAACACAGAGTGAAGTACTGAACAAAAGGATGTCTTTGTTCCTCATATGGAATCTTAGTCATTTATTGATACATTTGTTCATTCATATAAACAAACAGGTTCAGAGAGGGGAAATACACAGTTAAGTTTTTTTGTTTTTTTTTGAGACAGAGTCCACTTTGTAACCCTGTTGGGTGATATAATGTCATAGCTCACAGCAACCTCAAAATCCTGTGCTCAAGAGCTCCTCTTGCCTCAGCCTTCTGTGTAGCTGGGACTATAGGTGCTTGCCACAACCACCAGCTAGCTTTTTTTTTCCCTATTTTAGTAGAGATGGAGGTCTCGCTCTTGTTCAGGCTGGTCTCCAACTCCTGAGCTCAAGTAATCCACCTGCCTTGGCATTGTAGAGTGTTAGGATTATAGACGTAAACCACTGTACCTGCCCTCCCACTCCAGTCTTGGTTTTGCTAAGGCAGGTCTTGAACTCCTGACCTCGAGCAATCCTCCCAAATTGTCGTCCCAGAATGCTAGGATTATAGACCTGAGCCACCATGCCCAGCCCCTGGGTCTCACTCTTGCTCAGGCAGGTCTTGAACTCCTGACCTCAAGCAATCCTCCCGAGTTGGCCTTCCAGAATGCTAGGATTATAGGCATTAGCCAACACACCTGGCCCACAGTCAAGGTCTTAAGGACACTGAAGCAGAGCAAGGTGGGGCCAGTGCTGGAGAGAATATGAAGTACATGAGATGTCACAAAGATAGTGGGCACTCTGGCTCCAATCCAAGACAGCTTGACAAGTAAACTGACAATCAGGCAGTGGTAGTAAATACTTTGTTGAGGATAACATCAGAGTATAGGGGAGCACTCTTTTGGGGATCAAGGGAGGTGGACCCCAAGAGCAGGAGTCCTGGCTTATTTAATTAAGTCTTGAACTATATTTCCTCCCACCTCAAAAGTATCCTTTCAAGGCTTCTAAAAGACACTGCCACAACTGGACTTCAGGCACATGCCCAGGGGGAAAGAGAAAAGGCCACATAACCAGTGGGCACTCTGCTTGACAATATGCTCTGTTCAGGGTAGTCCCTCCCCTCAGGAGGACACCAGCAGAGAAACAAAAGGCAGATTTGTGCAGGAGAAGACATCAGTGGCTGGAGAGGTTCTGCAGACCCCGCCTGCTGTCAATCACTGTGGGGTAGGAGAATGCCTGGAGGGGAATGGCTATTTTACAAAATTTGGAGAACTTTGTCCCATGCTTCTTTCATTTCTGACCTCCCACAGCTTCTCTTGAAATGAAAAACATACTGGAGATGTGACTGTAAATACAGTATTTGTGCACAAGAGAAGCAAAAAGAGATTGAACAAAACAGTGGAGAAACGGGTCAGGATTGCCTCAACCATGTTGTGAGCTAAATGTGAAAAAAGTAGCTGACCAAATTTATTCTATTTGCTCCCACATTGGAGGGAGGAAGTGAAGTATGTCCCATGCAGCACCTTCTTACCTAAGGGAAATAGATTTTACTGGCCTAAGGCCCAGAGTGGGAGGAGGGGAAGCAGGGTCTGGAGGGGGAGGGCAGAAGGCACAGACCTGGGGCAACTGGAGTCCAGCTTGGCTGAAGCAGGTGTGTGGAGCCACCTGAATCAGTGCAGGCTGCAGAGCTGGGTGGGGCCGTGCATGAGAGAGTATGACATACAGGGAATGTTGCCTAAGGTTGTTTTTGTGTTTGTGGTCTTTGGTTCCAGTGACCTTTATTTTTCATTTTTTTCAGCTTCTAACATATGCCTTTATTTCTCCATCTTTTTTTCTTCTTCTTTTTTTTTTTTTTTCTGAGAGAGAGTCTCACTCTGTTACCCTGAATAGAGTGCCATGACATCATAGCTCACAGCAACCTCAAATTCCTGGGTTCCAGCAATTCTTCTTGCCTCATCCTCCCAAATAGTTAGGATTATAGGTGCTCACTACAATGCCCGGCTAGTTTTTTGTTTTTTTTCTAGTTTTGGTAGAGACAGGGTCTCCCTCTTGCTCAGGCTGGTCTCCAACTCCTGAGCTCAAGCAATCCACCCACCTCGGCCTCCCAGAGTGCTAGGATTACAGGTGTGAGCCACCACACCCAGCCCTCTTTCTCCACCTTAACAAAAATCCTCTCAAGTCCTCTTTTCTTTTCCAGCTACAGTTCCATTTCTCTGATCTCCTTTACAGCAAAACTCTCCCAAAAAGTAATCTATACTCTGACTACAATTATTGTCTCTTCCCAATCTTCTTTGATCTACTTCAGTTTGGCTTTCACTGTCCCTGACTCTCTCCCTCTCCATCAGAACTGCTCTTCATGTTGTGGTCTCCAGTGGATCTTCATGTTGCTAAACTACAAGATCAGTTCCCAGCCCCCATCTTATTGATTGACTGATTTTTGAGACAAGGTCTCATTTTGTCATCCTTGTAGAGTACCTTGGTTTCACAGCTCACAGCAATGTCAAACTCTTGGGCTCAAGTGAGAGTTGGGCTCTCAGCCTCCCAAATAGCTAGGACTACAGGCTCTTGCCACAATGCCCGGCTATTTTTCAGAAACAGGGTCTCACTCTGGCTCAAGCTGGTCTTGAACCTGTGAGCTCAGGCAGTCTTCCTGCCTTAGTCTCCCAAGTGCCGTGATTACAGGCATGAACCCCTGCACCTGGCCTCCCCATCTTATTTAAACTAACAGCAGGCTGGGCACAGTGGCTCACCCCTGCAATCCCAGTACTCTGGGAGGTGGGAGGATTGGTTGAGCTCAGGAGTTCCAGACCCTGTCTCTACTAAAAATAGAAAAACTGGCCGGGCATTGTGGTGGGTGCCTGTAGTCCCAGCTACTTGGGAGGCTGAGGCAGGAGGAACTTTTGAGCCCAAGAGTTTGCGGTTGCTGTTAGTTATGACCAATGGCATTCTACCCAGGGTGACTGAGTGAGACTCTGTCTCCAAAAAAAAATAAATAAATAAAAGTAAATAAACTAACAGCAGCATGTGACACAGCTGATCACTCCTTTGTCTTTGAAATATTTCACTTGTCTTCCAAGATGTGTGACACCACACTCCAGTGGTTTTTCCTCTTCTTCAATGGCCATTGCTTCCTAGTCTCCAAGGCTAGTTTCTCTTCTCCCTGTGCCATCTATATGCTAAACTCCCAAATTCCTATTTCAAAATCACTTTATGACAATGAGACACCTCAAACTTAATATGGAAAAGACTGAACTCTTGGGTTTACCCTCTCCCACTTCAGCCTATATCTCCGATAATCTCCCCATCTCTGCTACCTTCTCCTGGTTTCTCAGGCTGAGTCTTGCCTCCTCTCTCTCATAATCCACATCTAAACTGCCAAGAATACCTAGTAGCTCTGCATTCAAAAATTATGCTGAAGTTGATCACATCTTATCAATGCTAGTGCTGACTTCTTGGTCCAAGCCACCATCACCTTTCACCTCAGAATTGCTCTGCCAGCTTCTGCCTCTGTTCCCTTCCCTGACAGTCTGTTTTCCTATAACAATTACCAATAAAACTCTCAAAGCAAAATTACCTACATGTTTGTCTTCTAAAGCAACAAGAAAGAGGGCAATAGGAGGGGTAGACTTGGGAGGACTTGGGTGGATTTCCTCCTGTCCACACCTTACAACACACACACACACCTCCAAGTGTGTCTTCTATGCTGCCACAGGAAAACCTTTCTATAAGGCAAGTCCTGACCAGGCATATCCCAGATGCTAAGACCTCTGAGACTACTTATAGCCTTGAGGATGAGTTCCAAGCTCTTTCTTGGGGCACAGAAGTTTCTTTTTTTCCTGAGATAGAGTCTCACTTTGTCATGCTCATCAGAGTGCCATGATGTCACAGCCAAAGCAACTTCAAACTCTCGAGCTCAAGCGATTCTCTTGCCTCAGCCTGCCAAGTAGCTGAGACTACAGCTGCTCACCACAACACCCGGCTATTTTTAGAGACAGGGGTCTTGCTCTTGCTCAGGCTGGTCTCAAACTCCTCAGCTCAGGCCTACCCACCCACCTCAGCTTCCCAGAGTGCTAGGGTTACAGGTGTGAGCCACCATACTCGGCCCACATAAAAGGTTCTTTTAAGTCAAGCCTATGCCCTCACCTTCACTTTAATGCCCATGTCTGCCCCTCACGTTCTCACTTAACTAATTGCTAGACAGGGAATTGTCTAGGCAGAATGTGGAGAAAGAGAATAGGAGCAAAATGTTCCTAGAGAGATAACACCCACAGGAGGAAGAGGAGTTGTGAGGGAGGGTGGCGTGAAGGAGCAAGCACGGGCGGAGGCAGAGTCAGAACAACGGTGCTTGGTGGGGGGAAGAAAGAAGTATGAAATGGGAAAGGTGAGCAGAAACAAAGTCCTACAGGGCCTGGTGGCCCCA
Source organism: Nycticebus coucang (assembly GCF_027406575.1). Classification (NCBI taxonomy): domain Eukaryota; kingdom Metazoa; phylum Chordata; class Mammalia; order Primates; family Lorisidae; genus Nycticebus; species Nycticebus coucang. The sequence continues at coordinate 25,918,509 of NC_069782.1, forward strand.
GGAAGACTCTGTGGTCTCAGTGTCATTTATCATAAATATGCTGTTGGTCAAAATAATAGAAATATGTTTGGTTTAAAGTTAGAGGTTTATGCTACTTTGGTAATGTCTCTCAGAGCGAATGTTAAGCTGAGTGGCTTAAATAATGGTGTAAAGCAGAATACATATTTGTTTTTGCTTGTTTTCTTTTTGAAAGTAACACAATAATTGTACATATTTAAGGGGGACAGTGTGATGTTTTCAGTGTGATGTGTATAGGATATACATTTCTACAGGAAAGAAGCAAGAGGCAGAGTTTAATGAGGAGGCAGAGTTTAATCAGAAGATTTCCAGACCGGGTAAGCAGGCAGAGGCAACAGAGAAAGCCATTTTGTTTAAATGGTAACACAATCTTGAAGGGCACCAGCTGAGGAGTCCAGATATACCGCTGCAGTTTTCCATGTCATTCTTCAGCAAATTAGGATTCTCAACTCTTATAAACATCAATTGCTAAAATGTGGAGAAAGGGAAGAGGAACAAAACGTTCCTAAAGAGAACACCCACAGGAGAAGAGGAGTTGTGAGTGAGGGTGGCAGAGTCAGAGGACAGAGTGCTCATTAAAACAGTAAACTTAGGCACCACCCATAGCTCAGTGGGTAGGGCACCAGCCAAATATACTAGGGTTGGAAGGTTCAAACCTGGCCTGGGCCAGCTAAATAACAATGACAACAACAACAACAACAACAACAACAAATAGCTGGGCATTGTGGTGGGCGCCTGTAGTCCCAGCTACTTCGGAGGCTGAGGCAAGAAAATCACTTGAGCCCAAGAGTTTGAGGTTGCTGTGAGCTGTGACAGCACAGCACTCTACAGAGGGCGACAAAGTGAGACTCCGTCTCAAAAAAAAGGCAAAAAAACAGTAAACTTAAACAAGAAATGAGACTCAGCTTTCATTTAATATAATTTTCAGATTCAAAAAAACAGGAAAAGCATGCAAATATGCAAATATACAACTATATATTCTTATATACTGTGAATAATATGTTATTTTTAAAATTTTGCCAAAGCATACTTTAAAAATAATGCTTTAAAACAAAACCCCACATTCATTTTTTAATCCCTTGGATTATATGCCCAAAATTCTAGTATTTGAAAATGGGCGCTAAGTCAAAAAAGGGTGGAGAGTATCTATTGGAGACATTGGTGAGACCTTGGTGGATTTTAAGCAGAGTAGTGAGAAGATCAGATTAGACTGTTATCTAGGAGATAGATAAGGAGAAAGACCTACATGATAAATAACATGTTTCAAAATTATGTAATAGTCCACAAAAAGTGATTGACAACTGACACGGGCAAGTACCCGGGGCAAAACTAATAAACGAATCCACCCGAGACCAGGTGTGTTAGTAAAGGTTGAGTTCCTGGAGAAGGACAGATACCCCAAATAATACTGCCTTAAACAAAGTGGGAGCTTATTTCTCTCTTAAGGAAAAGCAATCCAGAGTAGTCCACATGGGAGTTCTGTGATCCCCAGAGACCTGGCTATTTGCAGCTGATGGCTCCAACCTTATGATGCAAATGGCACTTAGAGCTCTAGTTAGCAAGTCTACATTCCAGATAACAGAAATAGAGAAAGGGTGAAAAAAAGAAAAAGTGCCTGTTAAAGACACTTCTCAGAAGTTATAATCAACAATTCTGCTTATATCCCATTGGACAGAACTAACTGCAAAGAAGGCTGGGAAATGTAGTCTTCCTCTGGGATGAAAAGAAATACACGTACTGGGGAACAACTAATGGTATCCCACATACCAGATGTGTAACCTGGAGAGAAAAGAGGCAAGGCAGATAATATTAAGGAGTGTGTGAGGGCACTGCATCAACATATAGGATTTTGTATCTCCAGAACTGCTCTGCTTCTGATCCCGAGGCTTGATTCCTGCTATATCCACCTAGAAGGCTGCCCACTTCCCCATTCCCCACAATCACTCTTACTAGTTTTTCCTATTAAAATCCTCATCCTTTAAGCACCATCTCAAATCTGATATCATCCATGAAGTTATTCCTGACCTTCTCCAAAGGGATAGACCTTGTCTCTCCAGAACTTCATGTATAGTTCTCCTTGGGTCATTAGTGTAACTTGGAATTAGAGTATAAAGTATTCAACAAGTAGGAGGGAGTCTTTCCCAAATCTTATTCTAGGTAGCAGTATAGTAGAATGCACTTAATAAATATCTGCAAATTACACTCAATACTTAAAGAAAGGAAAGGGGGAAGAAAATGTGAAGGAAGGGGAGAAAATAATGTGGCCGGGCATGGTGGCTCACATCTATAATTCCAGCACTTTGGGAGGCCAAGGCAGGTGGATTGCCTAAGCTCATGAGTTCAAGACCAGCCTGAGCTAGACTGAGACCCTGCCTCTAAAAATAGCCAGGCGTTGTGGCAGGCGCCTATACTTCCATCTACTCGGGAGGCTGAGGCAAAAGAATCGCTTGAGCCCAAGAGTTTTAGGTTGCTGTGAGCTATGATGTCACAGCACTCTACACTGGGGGACAAAGTGAGACTCTGTCTCCCCAAAAAAGAAATAATAATAATGCGAAGTCTTTATTCCCTTTTAAGGAAGTGTGAGTGTACCAACTGAAATTTCCTATAAATGCCTTTCAAAACATATCTTTGCTAATATTGCCATTCCTTTTTGGAGGCATAATTTGTTATGACCTGCTCTGCTGTACAAACCTTGGTTGGCTCTCATTTCCCAGGTCTTCCTAAAAGCAAGAGTTTTTAGGAAGGAAAAATAAATATTAAAATTATCAAAATAGACAAAATGAAAGCCCATAGCAAATGTGTGTGAGGGAACTGCATTAACTTATAGGATTTTGTATCTCCAGAACTGTTATTTCTGCTTCTGGTCCCATTGGTTAGCACAGTGCTAGTAAGCACTTCCCATACATTATCTCGTTTGATCTTTCCAACAACCCCATGAAGCATGGGTACCTCAATTATCCTGAGAGATAAGTAACTTTTCCAGGAGAAAAGCACAGCTGTAATATTTCCTGTTCATATGGCTCTATAAATATGTGTACTATTTCTTTTTATAAAACTTTATACAGATCATCTTTTTCACCCTTAATTAAGTAGTCACCTTTGGTATACAGATCCTGATATTTACCTTATTTTATAAATGCAATGGAAAGCCTCATTTTTTAAAGCATTCCCAATCCACATTGACTATAAAAAGTTTCTCTACTGCTTGTGAATTGCTAATTTTGTACACTTTATTTTAGGGGTCAGTGGTATCTTAGTAAACAATTGCTACTATCTATCTTTTTTTTTTTTTTTCTGAGACACAGTCTCAAGCGGTCACCCTGGATAGAGTGCCATGGTGTCATCATAGTTCACAGCAACCTCCAAGTCTTGGGCTCAAGAGATCCTCTTGCCTCAGCTTTTCTATTTTTAGTAGAGACAGTGTTTCACTCTTGCTCAGGCTGGTCTTGAACTCATGACCTCAAGCAATCTATCCACCTTGGCCTCTCAGAGTGCTAGGATTATAGGCACGAGCCACTGCACTCAGCCTACTAATCTATCTTTTTTTTTTGTAGAGACAGAGTCTCACTGTATGGCCCTGAGGTAGAGTGCCATGACGTCACACGGCTCACAGCAACCTCTAACTCTTGGGCTTACAGGATTCTCTTGCCTCAGCCTCCCAAGCAGCTGGGACTACAGGTGCCTGCCACAACGTCCGGCTATTTCCCGGCTATTTTTTTGTTGCAATTTGGCCGGGGCTGGGTTTGAACCTGCCACTCTCGGCATATGAGGCCGGCGCCCTACTCACTGAGCCACAGGCGCAACCTTACTTATCTATCTTTTGATGAACATATTAATCAACTGAGGAACTGATTTGTGGTTGAAGACATTGATCATCTTTTTAATAAACTAGCTTTTCTTCCTTCTAGCTAAAGAAGATAATTTGATTCTGTATTATTTAACTAAATCAATTCTATTGTATCATATGTCACCCAAGATCTGGTAACCTCAAAAAATGTTTGCAAATGTTGATCGTGTCATAAATTCTCAGGCTGTATAAAATTAGGACCTATGCATGTGTAAGGGATTGGATTTCATAGTCTGGGATATTTTTGTTTTTCTTTGGCTTGCAGAGGCCAACACAAGGATACCCAAATGTATAGCATCTTCTTCTGTTGCTGGAGCCAAATTTAAATGTTAGGTCATTTTTGGTAGAGAACTGAACTGTAGCAGCACACCTAATCCATCACATTTCTTATATCCTCGCTTTCCTTGTCTCTAGAAACCCTTTCACCTCTATATCTAAATATGTTAAAGATTCTCTTGCCAAAAAAAAAAAAAAAAAAAGGAAGAAAGAAAACCAACCCTCTTTCCCAATGCTGCATTTCTCTCTAGCACCTGTATCTTCCCTTCTCGCATTGGCCAAGCAACTGGCAGTGACTAAGGTCCTACTTCCCCTCTTCTCTGTCATTGCTCAATCCGCTACTCTCAAACAACAAAACCACTCCTTTCTCATCCTCCCCCACTGCCAAATCCAAAGGAGAATTTTCACTCCTTACTTTAGTGGTCCCCTGGGCTGCATTATTGGCTGGCTCTTTCTAGTTATCCATGGGTTTCTCTTCCTCTAGCCCCTTTTTTTAAAAAATTCAATTCTGGTGTTCGCTTAGCTTCCAACCTGTTTTCACTGCTCTTTACACAATCCACTTGGGTTGAGCTTACCCTGTAATTTCTTCCATCAGGTATATGATGTTGTCATATCTCCCTGACACTGCCCCGGAGCTACAAGACTTAAATATCCAAGTCTCCACATCTCCACTTTGATTCCTATAGTGTTCAAACTCCTCGTGTCCAAAATTGAACTTGACATCTTCCCCTTAAATCTGCCCACTTCATATAGTCTATTGCCTCTGGTTAATGATTATTCAGCCACTGAAGACAGAAACCTGAGTCATCTTAGGTTTGTCCCAGTCTGTGAATCCACCTCCACTCATTCCTTTCTCTCTATCCTAACTTACTACTTATCTGTGTATGGCCCCCATTATCTTCTGCCTGGACTATTTTAATAGTTTACTAACTCTCCTGTTTCTGGTTTGATACTTGATTTTCATTTTCTGAGTGCTACCAGTGCTTTCTTTATAACATGAATCTGATCGTGCATGGCGCTTCCTTGTTTAAAATCGTCAATGGGTCCCCGATTCATGCATTCAGGATTAAAAGCCCAGGTGGTTAAGGTCCTCTGAGACCTGGCCTCGTCCAATTTCTCCAGTTTCAACTCAGGAGGTCCCTGTTCTAAAGGCCAGGCATCTTTCTTTCTCCCTCACCTCCCAGAAGGGCCCCAAACCTGAGCTAGTCGTCCCAGCTCTGCACTCCCATTGCTGCCAGTGCAACTCTACTCCTATAACAGAAATCACTACAGCTTCTAAGATAGGAATGTTGGCTTTCTGTTTTAGATGCTCGGGACCTGGAAATGTACATAATCATCCGTAAAACCCGAGACCCAAGCTTACTTGCAACTCTGCAACAAAACAGCTTTTAAAACATGAATTTTACAACTGACTGGTAGAGTGGAAAAAAAAAGCAGTTTCGTGCCTCCCCGTCGGGGAATCGAACCCCGGTCTCCCGCGTGACAGGCGGGGATACTCACCACTATACTAACGAGGAACCGCACAAGAAAGGTTCTTCCCACAGGCATTTTATATCTTTTGACATCGCCCCGCCCTCACCATGCAGTTATGAATAGGTCTTTTTGTTTTGGTTGTCTCCACCGAAGTTGGACAGAACTAAAATGGAAGCGTCCAGTTTGCTTTCCCTCTGCCTACCCTTCTCTCCTACCCCTCTTGCTTCCCCTTCCTCCCTCTCCTGAGCCTCCAAGTGCAATCTCTGTCGCCCGCCCGCCCCGGCATACACGCTCCCAGGGAGCCAAGCTCAAGCCTCGTCGCGCTGCATTATGGGACTTGTGGTCCTACCCTTGCCAACCCCTCGCTCCTCTGATTTCAGGGAACTTCCCTTCCCGGCATGCGCCGCGAGCCCTTCCTCCTCCCCTCTGCCTCCCTCCCGCCTCCTCTGCCCGGGTCTGAGTCTGGCAGCCGAGTGTTGAGGTGCGGGTCGGTGTGCAGCACGATCGCTCAGAGCCATGCCAGAGGTCGTGGATTCTTGTTCTCTGGCCTCTCCGGCTTCGGTCTGCCGGACCAAGCACCTGCACCTACGCTGCAGCGTCGACTTCGCTCGCCGGGCGCTGACTGGGACCGCCGCGCTGACGGTCCAGTCCCAGGAGGACAATCTGCGCAGCCTGGTACGATGGGGCGCCTGCCCGGTGCCCGCCTCTCCCGGCTACGTGCCCCTAGCCCCTAGTCTCTGCGGGCTCCGGGATCCCCGGCTCACCCCTCCGCGTCCCCTGCCCAGCTTCGCGCCTGGTCTCTTCCGCAGTCCCCACCCATCCCCTGTCCTACACCTCCTCTTCAGCCTCCACTCACCCCACAGCATGCCCTCTGCAACCCCATGTACTCCTCTGCATCCCTGCCCTCACCCACACCTACCTATGTCTCCTCCTCCACGCCTCCCCACGGCTCCTCTCCCCAGTCCCTGGGCAAATTCCTAGCGCCCCATCCACTCCTTCTCCTCACCCAGCCCTCGGGGTTCATCTTTGCAATAGTTCCCTAGAATCCTAGTTCCCAGAGCTAATTCCCCGTGGCCTCCCAATTTCCTCGGCCCGCAGCCCAGAACCCCCATTCTCAGGCCCCAGACTTCGCTCAGCCCCCAGCGCACCTTCCTCAAGTCTCTTCTCATCCAAGGCTCTCATGTGGTGTTCTGTCGATTCCTGATCCCACATTTGCTTCCCAGGAACTTTATTTCAACCCACAGATCTGTAAGATGCCACCGATCTCCCTTGACCTCCCTGAATGTCCCTGCAGGTTCTCAAGCCCCTTAGGATTCCGGCCCAATGCCCCTTCTCTCTGCCTTGCTTTGAAACTAACACTGTCTGCTTTCTAAACTCCAGGTGCAGCTCTTTTTTTTCAAGGTCCTTTCTACTTTTATTTCTTATCACCTTTCTTACCGTTTTCTAATAATTTAAGGACGGATGGGACTTCAAGCTTTCTAAGGATGACTCAATATACTTAATTAATAGTTGCTTCCCAGGAGCAATTATTGTGCTGCTTAGAAAATACATACTTTTACAAGCTCTCTAACCATTAGAATGAAAAAAGATTGCTGTAGATTCATGGAATGTTATTCAGTGATTTTATCTGTACTATATAGCCTATGGCCTATAACCTATGTTAATACTGAAATGATCTGACAGTATTTGGTTTGTACCTTTCACTCGAAAGAAGTGAATTTGAATTGCAAAGAAGAATTGCATTGAAGAGCATTTTAGAATTAAGAGGGACATGAAAAGACCAGCCATGTTGGGCTTCTTCACCAGGGCAGGATGATACACAGTGTAGCATGGTGAAATTGACTCAAACAGCAGTAAGCAGTTAGACCAAGTATGTTGTAGGCTTGAGGAAGGAAATTAAGTGGAGTCAAATAATTGGGCAGAATTATAAGTATAGATACCAGTTGGTGGGTTTTGTGCCTCTTTTTCCTACTTGCGTAATAGATCTATATTTTGAGTTCATTAGTGTGAATTAATAAAGCGCTTAACTTTCTTACTCTTTGTCCTTTAGCATGTTAATTGACTGATTTGAAAAATAGGTGGACTCCTCTATGTTCTGATATGTAATTATCAAAAGTACTATAAGAAAGCAAGAAAATAAAAGTAACATTGGCAACAAGATAACTATTTCCTTGTAGATTGCCCTTTGCTCTTCCTTGAAGTACCATGCTATCTTTTATTATAGTGGCAGCTTTGCCCAGGCAAGGGTAAAGTGATGTCCCGTTTCAATGCAGTCCTCCTTTTAGTAAAAGACACCTCCTTTTAGTAAAAGACAGTGAATTTTTTTTTTTTTTTTGTAGAGACAGAGTGACTTTATGGCCCTCAGTAGAGTGCCATGGCATCACACAGCTCACAGCAACCTCCAACTCCTGGGCTTAAGCGATTCTCTTGCCTCAGCCTCCCCAAGTAGCTGGGACTACACGGCCCGCCACAACGCCCAGCTATTTTTTGGTTGCAGTTCAGCCGGGGCTGGGTTTGAACCCGCCACCCTAGGTATATGGGGCCGGCGCCTTACCACCTGAGCCACAGGCACCGCCCAAAAAGGCAGTGAATTTTGACAGCTCTTTGCTGCTTAATATGACCTTGTACTCTCCTCTGTTTTGTAAAAATAAAAGCTTTACTTCTGTTCCTTTAAGTAAGCAAGAGTCACAGATTTTCAAAACAATATCCCAATTTAAAAACCTGCTTATTGTTTTTACATTCCCCAAATCTACACAGAAGAATTTATTATTATTATATATTTTATTATTTTTTTTTGAAACTGAATCTCAAGCTGTTGACCTGGGTAGAGTGCTGTGGTGTCATAGCTCCCAGCAACCTCCAACTCTTGGGCTCAAGCGATCCTCTTTAGTAGAGACGGGGTCTTGCTTTTGCTCAGGCTGGTCTCAAACTCATGAGCTCAAGCTATCCACCCACCTTGGCCTCCCAAAGTGCTAGTATAGGCGTGAGCCACCACGCCTGGACAAAAAGTAAGATTTTTAAATTATGGTTTCTGGTTGTCATGTCTGTTTAGCAAATTAGAGCCTGGAATTATAATGATGTTAGATTTTATACAAGGAAGGCAATTTGTAGTACAAAATGACCCCTTTGTATAATTGTTCAATTAAATATGACAATAACCTGAGACTAAGAGCTCTTATTATTTATATTTATTCAAAGTTCGCTTCTTTTTTTTTTTTCCTCTAGTCCTAGGTTATGGACTCCTGAATGTAAGGACTATTTTTCTTATTTCTTTGTATCTCAAATTCCTAGTATAGCACTTAGCATGTAGAGCTCACTCAGAAGTTTGATTAATAAATGAATTCCATGAGAAAGGAGTGCCTGCACTTCATATGGGTTACACTGATAATATAGTGCAGACTGTATCTCCAAGGTGAATGGCAAGTCCCAGGGCTGGTGCTTGGTGAAGAGAGACTTCATGTCTTCTTTTCCTCTCCATTCTTGGCGCCTGTGATGCTGGGGAATGCTGAAGGAGTTCCAACGGGTATAATTCCCAGCTTTTTAAAATCTTTCCAGTTTTGGTTTATTGACACTAGATTTTGGTCCTCAAAATTTGTGAGAACTTTCAAACATTTTTCTCTTTTTATTGAAATTTTCTGAATTTTTTCTTTCAGTTGGTGGCTCAATGAGGTTTTAGTGTCATGACCAAGATCATATGTACTCGTAAGTGGGGGAGCAGCAATTGAATATAGGTCTTCCTTGACTGCAAACTCTCTGGTCCTAGCTAAGTAAATGGCTGTGCTGGAAATGAAATCAAGGTGGTATTTTTGTTTTTAGTTTTGTTTTCACACACCAGCTTATGGTTTTTTTCATCACAGTACTCTGCAGATAACAAGTAGAAAATGTAAATAGAAGCATAATAATGAGGAATAAGCCTTTTTTAAAAAAAACTGTTATTCCAGAAAGAATTTAAGACCGCTTAAAGCAACATACACAGTATATAAGATTAATAAGAATTAAATAATTTGGAGGAAGAGAAAATAAGAATAAGAGAAACAAAACCCATGGCATAAAGCCTTATACACTTAAAAAGAAGTAGGCCACAAGGTTGGCATGGGGCTTCCAGTAGCCTGTGCCACTTCTATGGCAAAAGGCCAGCTGCTGAGAAGTACATTTCTTTTCTGGGGTTGTAGTTCAGTGAGGATATTTTGAGATAGTCAATTATATCTTATCATTAGTTGGGCTGTTGCTTATAACCTATATACATGTATCTTGGCTGTGCATATGGTTGGTCCTCAATAAATGTTTCTTAAAAAGTGCTAATTACAACTTGTCAACTGGTTTTCTTTATTTTTCTTTCTAATTGCAGTTTTGTTGCCAATTGTTTAATAACATCATTGAAATTTTTAAAGTAATTTGAGAATGATAGTTGAGGCTTAGAACTTAAGATAGACAGATTAAACATTGTGTTTTTTCTCTTGGTCCAGAACTTGCTTCCTGTATTAATTGATACCTAGTATTTTTCAGGCACAGTGCTAAAGCCTGATACTACAGACCTAAGGAGCATTATTTAAGAATCTTCAGTTTAGTGAAGAAAAGAAGTCATTATAATAGAACTAATTGCTAAAAAAACACAGGGGATATAAAAAGATTTCTTAAAAATAGTTACAACAATAACTGACTTGTGATTCTGAACAGATTTGAAGAGTTTAGATAATGCAGAAAATAGAATATGTTCCCCTGGGAAATAACCCAACTCATTAATCTTTATGGTTGTAAGGTCTGTTTAAAGCATGAATTGCTATAAACACGGATATCCAAATCAGTAAAACAACTTAAAACAAGTTAGATGTTCAGGAATAGGTACTACAATATGAAGGGCAAAGAAATAACCCTATTATTCTTTTTTTCCCCCCAATTATTCTTAATAACATATAAAACATATATTCTGAATATGTAAGTACAGATAGATAAGCCAGTTCTACTAATTTAGAGTAAGGGTAGCAGTTAGGATCCCCCCTAAAGAAAGTAACCTGGAAAAAATAATTGCCCATAAGGAGGAAAACAGATGGTACTCATAGCAAATTTGACTGCTCCTTAAAAACAAAAAGAAATAAAACCAGGATGGACATTTTTTTTCCCCCCAAAAAATTGTTGATCCCAGAGAAGTAGGAATCAAATTTAGTGATTACCCTTGTGATGTTTTCTGAGCTTATCACCCATGGTTAACTAATATAAAACTGGGACAACTGGGAAATGGCTGTTTCTCGGCCTTCTAGCCAGGCCACATTTCAAGGAAAGAAAAAAACAAAAAAGATGCCAAAGGCAGGGAGATAAGATAGAAAGCAGTTCTAATAGGCCAGGGCCTGACCTATGTATTGGTAGAAGGGAAGATGCGAGAGTTTGAAGACAGTGAAAGAAAAACTTCTAATTGGCTAAATGTGATTGGGAAATGGGATCAATTGTAGATTATTTGAATATTTCAAACCTTGAGTACTGGAAAGAGTTCCATTAGCAGAACTGAGAAATCAGGGGAGAGAGCTGACTTAAGAGTCATCATGGTGACTTCGTTTTTAGCATTCTTTGAAGCCTATTGAATATAAAGAGACATTTCCCATGAAATGTTGAGCAGGCAATTAAACTGACATCCTGGGGAAGGAATACAACTGTGGAAATAGACTGAGAGATCAGCACAGAGATATTAGTTGAAGATAGGTGCCTGAGTAAGAGCTAGGGAGTGAAGAATTTCGTTAGACAATCAAAGAACCAGGGCTAGAACTCTGGAATGTATACATAGTTGGGAGTCAGAAAAAAGGAGGGGGTAAAAAAAACATCGGACAAATAGGAAAAACATTTAAGTATAAAGGTAAAGAAGCTAAGCTAAGGAGTCCAGCCAAATGGTGTGGTCCATAGGGCTGTGAGATGGCAGAGGTCAAGGTTATTGGATAGAAAAGATCATGTTGATCACAGGGAGGGGGACTGCCCTTTTGGTAGCAAAGGAGCTAGAAGCCAGATTGAAGAGAGGATGGAAGTGGAAGGAGCAGCCGTTGATTATCCTTGGAGTTTAAGAAAGGAAAGAGGAAAACTAAAATAGTGGGTAAGAAGGACCAATTGGAATTTGGTGTAGGTTGTTTGGAAATAGTTTCATGGCATAAAAAGGCTGAAGATTCTAGAACAAGAGATTAGTCGAGAGATAATAAAAGGGTATGGTTTCTTGGGCTCGAGATTATTGGGTAGAAAGTACCCAGAGCCTGCTGCCACTCCTGCTTGCCCAAAGCAGTTGTCCTTTATTGGCCATACAAGGGGTCTCTCAATCCTCTACAAGGTCATTTGGCCAGAGTGGCCAGACCAGGTTGGACTTCTTCCAGATAAAAATCAACAGTGGTATACGGTGTGCTTATTTGCCTAAGAAATGCCAAGGTTTGCCTTTTAATTTTTAGACATATGAAAATACATAGGAGTTAGCCTATGTGAATCCTAAGAAGAAATACATGATCAGATGTATTGAGGAGTCAGAGCGGAAGAAGTTACAGGTGAAATTTTTTATGACAGAAGCTAAGTTTTAGGAAACAGAACCAAAGGCATTTTAATTTGGATTTGACTTTTAAATAAAGTCCAAAATTTGTGCGACTATCCTAGACTTACTTCATGTATATGCAAATCTTAGAACCCAAAGTTTTCAGGAAGCTTAGGGTCCCAAATGATAAGACCTACACTACTAACTTTGACTCCTTTAATTCTTGTAATTTCACTCTCTGTAAGCAGCTAGTTCAACTGTATAATTATTGTAGTAATTATTGTACTAGTTTTCTCTGGTGTCTAAAACTATTTTCTTTTTATTTAAAAATGTTAATTTTAGGTTTTGGATACAAAGGACCTTACAATAGAAAAAGTAGTGATCAATGGGCAAGAAGTCAAATATGCTCTTGGAGAAAGACAAAGCTACAAGGGGTCACCAATGGAAATTTCTCTTCCTATTGCTCTGAGCAAGTATGTGTGTTATCCTCTTTTTCTTTTATAGCTGAATAGGGGAAATATATTTTTAATTAATTTAGACATTGTTTTCCTTCTTTAGTTTGTATATGGGAGTATTTGGTATACTATTCCTACTGATCTTCTGTTTAGCTTGACATTTATACAGTAGTAAGATTTATATGTTCTTAAGATAATCAAGACATTTATTGTATAAAATACTCAACACTTGACCTTTGGATAACTGTTACGTCTTTATTTATTTATTTATTTTTGAAACAGAGCTTCAAGCTTTCGCCCTGGGTAGTGTGCCGTGGCATAACAGTTCACAGCATCCTCTAACTCCTGGGCTTAAGTGAGTCTCTTGCCTCAGCCTCCCAAGTAGCTGGGACTACAGGTGCCTGCTACAACGCCCAGCTATTTTTTTTTTTTTTGCAGATTTTTTTTTTTGGCTGGGGCTGGGTTTGAACCCGCCACCTCTGGCATATGGGGCTGGCGCCCTACTCCTTTGAGCCACAGGTGCCACCCACGCCTGGCTATTTTTTTATTGTAGTTGTCATTGTCGTTTGGTGGGCCGGGGCTGGATTCGAACCTGCCAGCTCTGCTGTATGTGGCTGACGCCTTATCGGCTTGAGCTACAGGCGCCAGACCTCTTACTTCTTTAATTACTCATCATTTTACTAATGTCTAGAGTGATAATGGGGGCATGTCATCATAAGAACTGTTACTGCCTACCAATCTTGGGATAAGTGCTTTACATGCTAAACACTGTGAACGAAAATTTTTAAAAAGAGAAGAAAAAATGCTTCAGACTCATTCTTTTGTCGAATCCTTATAGTAACATCATGACAGTGTTATGATGTACACTTGACAGATGAGGAAAGGGAACCTTGGAGAGATAAAACTCATTCAAGAAAGTGGCAACCAGAATTGTCATATTAAGAGTATGTCCTATCTCTTGAATATTGGAGAGTGGGAAAGAGGGTGAAATCTATTGGCCTAGACCAAGGCTGATCTACTCCTTATCGTTCAGTGGCCAATGTCTTCATGCCTTCTTATACCCTTTAAGGAAGAGAAACACCCAGACATAACTTGTGAGCTCCATGTCATTAACCCCATTCTACAAGAAAGAGACTATGGCATAGGGAGGTCAAATAATTTGTTCAAATTTACATCCACAGTCAGTGATAGAGTCAAGATTCAAACCCAGACAGGGCTGCTGGTCTCCAAAGCTCTTATTGTTTCCTCGTTATCAGTGTTTCTCAAACTATATGGGGTGAAGGATGACTTTTTATGATCTGTCACAGACTGATACTTTCATAAAATGTAATAAAAATGAAGCATGAGGAAGAACATGTTAATACAAGCACATGTTTTTAATTATTCGATTCAACAGTCATTAAAATGGCCCTAAAAGGTTCTAAATGCTTGCTCTCAATGTCTTCACTTATCTTGCCTTGGACCAGTAACATCTCGCAGACCACACTGCCCTGTGTCATGCTCTGGCACCTGCCACTGTGGTAGTGGAACCTTCAGAGTTCTTTCTTTCACGTTCCCACTGTCATACAAGATTGAATGATAAAATGCAAAGTGTATAACACACAATGAGGTACTCAGTTAATATCACTTTGTGTTACACCTTCCTTATCAGTTAGCATGGTAGAGTGAAAAGGACCCACAGGCTTGCATTCCTGTGGGAAACTTAACCCTCCTAAGATGCAGCCTTCCTAGAGCTCACTCTGAATCAGTAACAAAAACTCCTGTGATATTATTTGTATATTCAGGGTATGTATCATGAACTCAAATTTTCGTTAAATGTAGCTATACTCTACTAATATTTGTACTTGTTTCATACAGAAATCAAGAAGTTGTCATAGAAATTTCTTTTGAGACATCTCCAAACTCTTCTGCTCTTCAGTGGCTCACTCCTGAACAAACTTCTGGGAAGGAGCACCCTTATCTCTTTAGTCAGTGTCAGGTGAGAAGGATTCCACAACGTTTTGTTATGCTGAAAATCCCAGCACATGCAGTTTAAGGAGGCAAAGCGAACAGCGGTCTAATGGATCTGTGGGTTTTACCTAGTAGAGTGTTTTAATTGCTGTTTTGTTATTAAAAAAAAATGTATCTTTGTATAGATCTGTCACTGTTACACATGCATATATATTACTTCAAAAAGAAGCTTTCTTTAGTTTGGAAACATGTCTACTTAGACAATACCTCCAGCACCTAGCACAAAATGTGTCATAGAGTAGGCACTCAATAAATGGTCATAAAGTGAAGTGAAAAATTGATAAAAAGTAATGTGGACTAAGTATGAAAAATGCAAACAGTGAAGAAACGTAATGTGAAAAATCAAATTTCCTAACCCTTTCCAGACACTGTTGGCCCGGGGGAAACCACCATTAAGTTTGGGATGTAGCCTTTCCATGTTTTTGTTATACATTTACAAATATGTATATTGTATAAATATATTAAGTGTACCTATATAATGTTATGATTTAACCTGTGTCCGTTCTCTGTTTAAAAAGTAAGGTAGGGGCGGCGCCTGTGGCTCAGTGGGTAGGGCGCCGGCCCCACATGCCGAGGGTGGTGGGTTCAAACCCGGCCCCGGCCAAACTGCAACAACAAAAAAAAATAGCCGGGTGTTGTGGCGGGCGCCTGTAATCCCAGCTACTTGGGAGGCTGAGGCAAGAGAATCGCCTAAGCCTAGGAGTTGGAGGTTGCTGTGAGCTGTGTGACGCCACGGCACTCTACCAAGGGCGATAAAGTGAGACTCTGTCTCTACCAAAAAAAAAAAAAAAAAAAGTAAGGTAAAAAACCATGCAATTCGAAACAATCTGTCACGGGATAATATTTATTTAAATTGTCTTCTGAAAGAAAAAAAGACCTAATTCTGATAATAATAATTTACAATTAAAGGAACTCACTTCATTAAATATTTACTATATTTCCAAGCATTTTTCCAGGTACTTTGCATATTTAATCCTCCCAATATTCCTGTGTGTTAGGCTCAAATTTGAATGCAAATCTATAAAAAAGTAATTAGCACACAAATTAGACCTGTTTATTTTCTGTAGCCACTTGGAATATTTTTTTAATCTTAAGAAACCTTTAGTTTAGTAGTCCAGGAGAGATACAAAGTTCTAGGCAAGAATATACAAATTGTGTAATGTCTCTTACGGATATCTAAATATCTATGTGTGAATATCTGTAATGTAAGAAATCAAACTGGTTTCTTTTGTTTTGAGTTTTTATTTTTTATGTTTTTGCAGTCTTTGGCCAGGGCCGGGTTTGAACCCACCACCTCTGGTATATGGGGCTGGTGCCCTACTCCTTTTGAGCCTCAGGCACCGCCCCAAACTGGTTTCTTTATTGTAGGTCTTTTCAGAGCCGTCAGGAGGCTGCTGTTCCTAGTGACTCTCTAAGACAGGAGTGTAGTATGCTGTGATCTCAAGTCTGTTTCACTACAGAGCCCTTTTTTTTAGGGTTCCTAAGAGCATCTCACTGGGTCCTGCTGTTGCTCAGAGAATAAAGTAGGAAATATTGCTTAGCAGTCTCTTCCATGCTTCAATGGAGATGTGAGAGTTGACCCTAAGTTAAAATGGAACATCTGATTTGTTTTTAAAACCTACAAATGTATTTTTGCTACTTTGAAAAATCCCAAAAAATGAGAGACTTGTTTTTATTTTTAAAAAGAATATGTCTAAGAATAATGCTGCAATGTGACTGATTCCTCAATGACTTCATTTCTTTCTTTTTCCATCTCCTAGGCTATCCACTGTAGAGCAATTTTTCCTTGCCAGGACACTCCTTCCGTGAAATTAACCTACACTGCAGAGGTAAATAACACAAATTATTAACTGAATTAAATGATCCAGATAGGTAAATAAGGTATAAGTGATAGGCAGAGATGATAATTGAGTTTTCAGAGCTAGAAATATTTTGCTTAAAGAAATTTCTACCTGGAATATGTAAAAAAAAAAAAGGCTATATAGCTCATTCTGAATCTCTGCTTTAAAGGCAATTTTAAACAGTCTAAATGTGGGCAAAAAAAGAAATGGGAACCATTCTGATTTTTAAAAGGGAATTCAGAATTCTGGATCTAAAAGTAAGAATTTAGGAAAGATTATTTTTTAGCTTCTAAAAATTGACGTTGGCAGAATTAAAGTTTTTGTGAATGTATTCTGTAACGATATTAAAGATCTGTCTAGTATCCTATGAGCATATGTTGTACACTTGTCAGTATATAATTAGCACTTATTCCTCTCGTAAGTACTGCCATTCCTTTGGGGAAAATGTGGACTCTGATTAATAAATCAACACTGCGCCAGGGGCTAGCCTTACTTTGACCAAGCCAATAGAATGAGGACTAACCTATTTTTTATTTTTTGAGAGAGTCTTACTATGTCGCCCTCAGTAGAGTGCTGTGGCGTTACAGCTCACAGCAACCTCAAACTCTTGGATTCAAGCAATCTTCTTGTCTCAGACTCCCACCTGCCACAGTGCCCAGCTATTTTTTTGTTGTTGTTGCAGTTGTCATTGTTATTTAGCAGGCCTGTGTTGAGTTCAAACCCGCCAGCCCCAGTGTATGTGACCGGCACCCTAACCACTGAGCTATGGGCTCTGAGCCCAGACTAACCTATTTTAATATGGGACGTCCTTGATTCCCAAGTCATCTCATACTTGTACAGAATATCATTCTTGGAAGCAAAGTTTCTCAGAGTTCTGAGATCTTCACCACTTAACTGTGTGTCCGTGGGCTCATCTTACACTTTCACAACCTTGGTTGTCTCAGGTATAACATATCACTACTGAAATGATGAAGGAGGCTAAATCAAATCACTTCCTGACTGCTTTTTAACTGTAGGATCTATGACTGTCGTAGCACTAGTTAAAGAGCACCTAATTCTGTGCTGCCTTAGTACCCTGTTTCCCCGAAAATAAGACAGTGTCTTATTTTAAGGTGTGCTCCCAAAGATGGCTAGGTCTTATTTTCGGAGGATGTCTTATTTTCAGGGAAACGGGGTAATTGTATTCTGAGCCATGTAGGAAGAGCATGCAAGTCTAGCACTTGTTGAAATATATGTTTGCTAGATCACAAATACCCAGAAGATAATCCCTTATTCTAGCATTTATTAGAAATAAAGCTTTCAGGCCAGGAATGGTGGCATACACCTCTAATGCTGGCACTTTGGGAGGCTGAAGTAGGAGAATCGCTTGATGTCAGAAGTTTGAGACTAGCCTGAGCGAGAGCAAGGCCCTATCTCTACAAAAAATAGAAAACTAGCTGGGCATAGTGTTGCTTGACTGTTGTCCCAAATACTTGGGAGGCCAAGGCAGGAGGATTATTTAAGCCCAGGAGTTTGAAGTTGCACTGAGCTATGATGACACCACTGCACTCAAGACAGGGCAACAGGGTGAGACCTTGTTATAAAATAAATAAAATAAAACTTGCAGAACATGGAACTAGGATGCACCCTTAAGTGACCATAGGATTTTCCCCATAAAGATCTTTTCCATATAAATTTCCAGAGAAAATTATTTCACTGTATTTGGCAATAAATTTTAAGTTTTTATAGTTACTACCCTTAAAAGTTCTTCTATTTGTAACTCCAAACGTACATTTTAAATATAAAATCATTCAAAACTGTATTCTCTGAACTGTTTTGGAGGTATTGGCTACCTTTGCCAGGATTGCCCAGCTCTTTGTTTATATTATTTATTCCTTGGAGCAAACCTATGAAGTTTTACCCTCACATGATGGGGAAGCTGAGGCTCAGGGAAGTTATTTGCCCATGTTTATGCAGTTAGTAGGTGACATCGCTGGGATATTAATCTAGTTTCTACCAAAATTTTACTTTTAATACATATGGAGGAATGGATAGACAGATACTTAATATTTGTTTGTAAAGATAGTTTTACATATCGCTAATTCTGTTTATAAAACTGATACGTGTTTTTTGAGTTCATAGTCTGTTTATTATAGAGATAATCAAGAAGAGAAAGAAAAGGTTGTTTTACATATATAGTTTAAGATACATAGATCCTGCCAGGTAAGGTGGCTCACACCTGTAATCCTAGCACTCTGGGAGGCTGAGGTGGGTGGATTGCCTGAGCTCAGGAATTAGAGACCAGTCTGAGCAAAGTGAGAGCCCATCTCTACCAAAAATAGAAAAACTAGCCCAGTGTTGTGGCGGGCGCTTATAGTCCCAGCTACTCAGGAGGCTGAGACAAGAGTATCACTTGAGCCCAAGAGTTTGAGGTTGCTATGAACTGTGATACAACAGCACTCAACCCCAGGGTAACTGAGTGACACTCTGCCTCAAAAAAAAAAAAAAAAAAGATACATAGACTCTTTTATTTATAATTAGAAATGACTTTTCTTTTCCATTAGGTGTCTGTCCCTAAAGAACTGGTGGCACTTATGAGTGCTATTCGTGATGGAGAAGCACCTGACACAGAAGACCCAAGCAGGAAAATATACAGATTCAGCCAAAAGGTAAGATCACAGGGTCTAGATTCTTATTTTAGTTGTAGTGAACTACAAATACCTTCTACCATCTAGAGAACAACTTGATATTCAAAATATTTGAAAATTTAGAGAGCAGCTTTTGTTTTTCGTTTACTTTATTCTTTTTTTGTTTGTACTTTTCCAAGGATTTTGTTCCACTTACGGAAAGTGTTGTATGGAAGAAAGAGTTGCTGGAAAGACAGAGGAGGGGGTGTGTCTGATTCCATTTCCCCTCATTCCAGTCAGTAGCAGACAGATTTCTGTTACATGATTAAGCTTTTACCTATTCTGGTACTCCAGAGTGGACATGTGGCTGCTGAGAGTGTTTACACATGAAGGAACTATTTTAGACCAAAACAATACTCTGTTACAGTCTTCTAAGTTAAAATTTCTGTGTAGCTGGTAATTGGACTTGTATCTTTGACCTTTGAATAGAATGCCTGAGTGACTGTATGTGTGTGTGTGTGTGCGCGCATATGTGTGTGTTTTGTTTTTTTTTCATGTGTGTGTTTTTAATTGTTACCACAATAGGCAATTTTGCTTCCCACCTTCTAGAATTTCAAGCTCCTATAACTTTACAATTCACTTAGGGATTATTTTGTATATCCGTATAGTGTGACAATAATGGTTTAAAACAAAAAAATTTTAAAAATACTTTAAGAGCCAGGAGAAAAAAAAGAGAGAAAATCACAGTTGCCTTCTTATAGGTTATATTTTGAGAAATACTTAAAATGTACCTTTTAATACTCCCTGCAGTCAATGTTTTTCACAAGTCACAAGCTTTCCTTTCTAGTGGAATAAAAGGGAAATAGGTATTTTGAAATGCTGCATCACAATTATGAACTATTTGGTAAAAATAAGAAGTATATGAGAATTAAAAAAAGAAAAGTAATCCATACTAATTTGGAGATTTGTAAAGGAATTTACTTGATTTTAAATACAAATTGTCTTACTCTGTAACATCTTTGAGCACTAACGCAAGCATGCGGCCTCTGTGTTTGTTTGGCCCCTTTAGGTTCCAATACCCTGCTACCTGATTGCTTTGGTTGTTGGAGCTTTAGAAAGCAGGTGAGGTTTTGAACACATTTTAAGGTTTGTGGGAAGGTCAAAACTCAGGTTTTCCAAACTTCTGTTGGGCTTAATTCATAGATCATTTGTATATTTCTCAAAATATCAAGCTGACAGCTCCAGAAAAATTCAAATCTAAATATAAAATATAGGCAACAAATTAATTTTAAATTAAAACATTTTTGCCAGCTACTCTTCAGATTTTCCAAATTTTGTAAAATGAGCAAGCCCTTATCTTTAGGTGGAGACTGGATTCTAGAATAAGCTTGAATAAATCACTTGTCTTAATCTCTGTTTCCTCATCCTTGAAATTGTCTGCATCTCCTATCTCATAAGTTGGCGTGTGAAACAAACGAGATAAAATATATAAGAGCACTTAGAAGTCTATAAATATTAACAAAAATGTAAGGTATTTTATTAACATTTGACCAAAGCTGCAGTGCCCTTCCTTCTTAATTTTTTGTTTATCTCTAAGCACACTTAACTATTTTTAATTGAACAGTTCAATACTGTTAGGTGTATTCATATTATTGTGAAATAGATCTACAGAACTTTTTCATCTTGCAAAACCGAAACTACACCCATTCAACAACTCCCCTTTCCGCTTCCTCCCCTGCCCTTAGTAACACCATTCTACTTTGTGTACTTAAAGAATTTGACTACTTTAAATACCTCATATAAGCAAAATCATACAGTGTGATTTTATGTTTTTGGGACTGGCTTATGTCACTTGGCCTAATGTCTTCAAGGTTCATCCATGCTATAGCATATTTAAGTGCATAACACAGTTTGCATCCACTCCTATTCTGGAATAATGTCTTAGGAGCTGCAACTGGCTTTCCACAGTTGTGAGGTTGAGGAAGGAAACCAGAGCCCAAGGGATCTTACCAGAGCTGATAAACTACAGGGGTACTTTGGGTCTTGCTTTTCCTTTGACCTAGACTGTACCTCCTTAGGGGGCCGCATTTCTGTGGCTACATATACAACAGCAGCTTTGCATCTCCAAGAGGCCATTTAACCTCTTTGCTCTCCCATAAGCACATGGTAAATCTACTCCCACTGTCCGGGTTTGTGTATAAGACTTTATATCCTTCCTAGAACCAGATGAGTGATTTCCCTTGAATTCTTTTTTATTAAGCTTCTTATTCTTACAGGCAAATTGGTCCAAGAACTTTGGTATGGTCTGAAAAAGAGCAGGTGGAAAAATCTGCTTATGAATTTTCTGAGGTTGGTCATATACTTACACTTTTTAATAATTGTGGTAGACAGTAGATTGAAGATTTTGAATGTGAAATGTGATGGGTTTTAAGTGATATGGTGAAAAAATAAAATATGCCTTATGTTTGCATCCTTTTTATCATTTTCATTTAAAATAAGCATCATCAATTTGTAACCTTCATAGAAAATAATATATCTTTTTAAGAAATTTACTACAGGTTGGGCAAGGTAGCTCACACCTGTAATCCTAGCACTCTGGAAGGCTGAGGCAGGTGGATTGCTTGAGCTCAGGAGTTCAAGACCAACCTGAACAAAAGTGAGACTCCATCTCTCCTAAAAATAGAAAAATTGGGGCAAGAGGATTGCTTGAGCCCAAGAGTTGGAGGTTGCTATGAACTATGATGCTGCAGCACTCTACCCAGGGCAACAGCTTGAGACTCTGTCTCAAAAGAAACAAAAAAGAAAAGTAATAATTGAGTTGTATAAATATATATATATATATACACACATTATTTTTTCAGACTGAATCTATGCTTAAAATTGCAGAAGAACTGGGAGGACCATATGTATGGGGACAGTATGACCTGTTGGTCCTGCCACCATCCTTCCCTTATGGTGGCATGGAGAATCCTTGCCTTACTTTTGTAACCCCTACTCTCCTGGTAAGTGTAAATATTTCTTCATTTGAAATTGAAGTCTTCTCAAAAATAAACCTAGCTAGAAAGAACCTTAGAGTCCTAATAATTTACAAAAAACTCCTTTCTCTTGTTCATATAACCCTCGTTTCTAATTTTATTGCTTATTGTGTTTATCAAAATCTCATTTTTAAGGAAATCATTTGCTCACTTAGGGAAGGAGAATATTATGTTCAGGGTATTTGGGAATATCGGGGGTCCAGGTGCTATATGGCAACAATCTGTTGACAAACTATGTTTCCAAACAAAGCAAGTCCATCGCTTGCACCTGGCATAAAAAAGTCAGGCAATCACACACAGGGAAGATTAGGCCCCTGGTATGTTGCTGTTTTTTATGCCTTGTAAGCTACTTTATAAATTCTTCTTAGAACCAAGCAAGTAATGGATTAGCAACTAAATAAATAAAATAAAGTGCACCACAGGCCACAGGACACTCAGCTTTTCTTAAATATATTGTGGGCAATAAGGAGAGAAAGATGAGTAAAATAAGCACAGATATAAAAGTAGGAGAAATGTTTTATGGACATTAGAGACAAGCATACTGATTCTCCTTCTACTGCAAACATTCCCTAGGATTAGGGCAAGAAAGAATGCTGCTAATTTTTAGTTGTACATTTTTTTTGTTTTGTGTTCTCAGCACATGTCTCTTTTGAATTCTTTGAAGTACTCTTGTGGAAGTACAGTGGGCCATCCATGCCAGTTTAGTAGATGTTGAGGTAGGCAGTCTGTTAGATACAGTCTGTAATTTGCTTATTAAAATACTAAGGTAATTTTCTTTTTTTTTAATAGGCAGGTGACAAATCACTCTCCAATGTAAGTTAAAATTTCTTATTGTGGCCTTACTGTAAAGAAATACCAAGCGAACTGATTTTAGAATACCCATTGTATTGTTATGTTAAAGATATCGTTATGAAGGTTAACGTGGGGACTGTCATCACAAGACTTTATTACTAAACAATTAGATGTAATAGAGGTAAGGTAACTTATGGTTTGAGCTCTTCATCTGTGAGATGTTTTTAATGCAGTGATGTATGCATTTAATATTTTCTACATAATTTTTGTTTTAAATTATTTTAGCAACGCCATATTTTTTGGTCTTTGATTAAATTCTAATTTGGGGGTGAATCAAATAAATCTGAATATTTCAACTAATGTTTAAAAAAAATTGAGTAACGTGACGTGGAAAAAACACGAACCCTTAAATCATGGGTTATTGCAGGTTAAGGTCAGCAGTTTCACTGTTAATCATCATACTGTTTTCTTTAGGTTATTGCACATGAAATATCTCATAGTTGGACAGGAAATCTAGTGACCAACAAAACTTGGGATCACTTTTGGTAAGATTTTTGTTACTATTTCTTTATTGGTTCTGGTTATTGATTTTCTTCCTGCCCCCACCACTCTGAATTGTTTTGTGTGTGCATGTTGTTTTTTTTTTGTTACCAACTCACAAGGATTAAAAAAAAAAATTCTGCAACATTTGTCACAGTGTGGGATATAGGCTAGGTGTTAAGTTTATGTTTGTTATTCCTGCTGTAGTCACTTTTTAAATACATGGACATGTAAAACTAGAACCATGGCTTAAATTTCCCTCCTAACATCTGTTGGGCTGGGCTTCCCACTGGTCTGGGAGCCACATGGGCAGTCTGCTCAGACTATAGCGGGCAGGCTTTACAGCTGCCTTCTTCTGTAGAAAAGCCAAAAAGAGGCTGGGCACACTGTCTCACACCTGTAATCCTAGCACTTTTAGATGCTGAGCCGGGTGGATTACTTGAGCTCAGGAGTTCAAGACCAGCCTGAGCAAGAGTGAGACTCCATTTATACTAAAAATAGAAAAACTAGCTGGGTGTTGTGGCAAGCACCTGTAGTCCCAGCTACTCAGGAGACTGAGACATGAGCATCGCTTGAGCCCTGGAGTTTGAGGTTGCTGTGAGCTATGGCGCTACAGCACTCTATCCAGGGTGACAGAGTGAGACTGTCCCCCCCCGCCAAGTATCTTCTTAATGAAAATGCCTTTTCCTCTCAGCTGTGTCAATGTTTTTATTTTTTAAACTTTTTACAGGTTAAATGAAGGACATACTGTGTACTTGGAACGTCACATTTGTGGACGATTGTTTGGTGAAAAGTTCAGACATTTTCATGCTTTGGGAGGATGGGGAGAACTCCAGAATTCGGTAAATGAGACACACTTCTAAGCCTTCATCCAAAATTGTAGAGGTGTTCAAAAATTGAGTTTTTATAAAGCATCTTTACCAAATAGCAACAGAAAAAGTCATTTTGACAGGCATGGAAAATGAAGCAGATACTGGTATAATCCATGTTGATCCCTGTCATTCATCGCCCTGTATAAGGTAGCATTGATCACCTGGCCTGAATTAGGAGCCGTAAGACCTCCTTGGGTCTTTGTTATTGATACAGCTGGTTACTGTGTTTGAATTTCATTTGGTATGTCTGTGCCATTTTTAAGTGCTTTCTGTCAAAAGCTAAATTTGCAGACCAGGCATTGAATCATCTTCCTAGCCTTTTTTATAAGAATAAAGCCTATTATGAGGTTACATATATTGGGGAATGTTACATAAGTAGCCATTCTATTAGTAGACTTCCAGAAGTTTATGCCACCACATCCTAATTCTCTTCTTTAAATTTGTGTAAGTGCTAGAGTCCCCTGAAGTTCTGCCACCAAGTGGCCTTAAGGAAGGAGTAATGCTTCTTATTGGCTTGTTTGCATGGTGATGCCAGTCTCCATTTATGAATATTCACCTTACTTTGTGTCTTGCAGATAAAGACTTTTGGGGAGACACATCCATTCACCAAGCTTGTGGTGGATCTGACGGACGTAGACCCTGATATAGCATATTCTTCAGTTCCCTACGAGAAGGGCTTTGCTTTACTGTTTTACCTTGAACAACTTCTTGGAGGACCAGGTAAGTAGTTGACATTTTAATATATTTTTTAAGGGCAACATAAGGAATAAGGAAGGATTATAAACTTGTTTCTGCAATGAATTTACACTTACAATTCATTCTGTGCATAGCTACTGAAGAAATCTTTCATCATTTTCTAGTCTTACCTCTCTACTTAAAACTGTGAATAACCTCTGAGTTCTAAATCGTTCTGCTCGGCTAAAAAAAAAAATCTCATTGGTATTTTTAAAATGAGGATACTAGTGTGTACTCATGGAAAAAAATTCTATGGTACACACATTTATGATAGTAACAAGTGAGAGTCCATCAACTTCTTTCCACCCCCAGTGGTAACCACATGTTGTTGGTGTGTGTGGCTCCAGATCATTTTCTAAGTGTTAACAAGCAGACAAATAAATAGACATAGTGGTTTTTATTACAAAAGAAATTGGATTATACTATATATTCTGCATTTGCTTTTTGTTTTCTCGCTCAGTATTTCACATACATCCTTCTATGTCAGTTCATATAAATCTGTCTCCTGCTTTTTAATACCATCCTAACAGTAAACTGCGCTTGTGTACCAACACCTGTGGATACGTGTTGAGGTGTCCCCTTTCACTGATTGGCTGAGACGCTCCCTCACTTTTGTCTGTTTTCCTCCTTTCTAGTCATACCAGGGTTATTGCTTTTAAAACTCGTGTCTTTTCTGTCTTCGTGTGTCATCTCCTTACCTGTAATGACTACTCTCTTCTCCCTTCCACCAAATTACACATACATGGTGCAAGTATTACAAATAGTCTCTACATGTTGGCTGCCTCTTTATAAAATTCTATAATGAATATTTTGTCAATAAAGGTATATTTAGTTACAATTTTCCATTTTCCCTGTGTATGTGACTTTTGGGACACCCTGTGTTCTTCAAGGCCCTACGTAGCTCCTGCCTCCATTTCTGAACATTCTTTCACTCTGAAAGCCCCATTATTTGATTATTTTTTTATTCTCTGCAGTTAATAGTAGAATACCAAGCACAAAAAGTCAAATAATTACTTTTGTCCAAATTGATTTCTTTCTTTCTTTTTAAATTTTTTACCCTTAGAGGTTTTCCTAGGATTCTTAAAGGCTTACGTGGAGAAATTTTCTTACAAGAGCATAACCACTGATCATTGGAAGGATTTCCTGTATTCCCACTTTAAAGATAAGGTTGGATTAAAAGCTTTTTTCTTTTTCATGCCCAATATCTTCTTATTTAACTTCTTTTTTAGGCTAACTTGAATTATTTAATAGGTTGAGAATTTAAGTCTCAATTTCTCATTATGTTTTTTTCCATTTAAAATGAGATCTTAAGCATATGAGCTAATAGGTAGGCATTCCCCTAGTTCAGAGAGATCCTCAGTAGTGTGGTTCAGAATTTTATTTTTTGTTCATGCTTAGTTTTCCTAATTATTTAACAACACTAAATGATGAATGTAAATTTATTTTCGAAAAGAGACTTAGAAGAAGTGATAATATGTTAATTAGCTTGATTTTTTTTTTTATACACACTTACACCAAAATGTCACACTATACCCCCAAAATATACAGAATTGTGATCTGTCACTTAAAAAATATTAGTTTTAAAAAATGATTTAGAAATTCTTTTGATATGGCAGAGTAGACAGAATTACAGATCTGAGGACTTAAAACTTTGCCTTACGTTTCTTTCTTAACAGAAAAGTTCATTCTGCAGCAAACTGGGTATTCTAACTGTTCACAGGTTGATATTCTCAATCAAGTTGATTGGAATGCCTGGCTCTACTCTCCTGGACTGCCTCCCATAAAACCCAAGTAAGTGCTAATGCTATCCTCCTCATTCCCCTGAACCCGTGTTTCTCAACCTTTTTTATCTCATGGCACACTTGAACTTACAGTTAAACTTCCACAGCACTCTTAAATTATGTTGATCCAAAAAAAAGAGTAAAAAAAAGAATATACTTACTGTGCTTTGAACTTCTTTCAAAAGTAATTTAATTAATGAACAGCCCACCTGAGATCCTCTCATGGCACACTGGTTGAAAATCACTGCCCTAAAACCTAGAGCCCCTCAAAATATCAGAAAGGATTATATGTCTTCCTTAAGCTGTTACTAGTTAGTGATGAGAGTAGAGTTCTTGGTTTTTGCACCTTACCCGTGAGGCCAAAACAGTAATTTCCATGATTTTATGAATATAAATTATTTATTGCAAATAATTTTAGGCTTCGATGCCTAAAAACAGGTGTCACCAAAATAATTATTAGTGTTCCTTTCTGCACAAGGGTGGTGAGGGACTTAGAATAAAAATAAGCTATTGTCTCTTCCTTCAACTGTCACAATTTTCATTGCAAGTATATCTGAGAAAAAACCCCCAAAACTTTTGCAGTAAGAAAAAAACATTTTATGAGTTCAGTAGAAACTCTGTAAGTTGACCACCCAAAGGATTGTAACAAACTAGTCAACATATGGAACCATGCCTACTGTACTGATACGTACATACCAAAATTAGGTCAACTTAAGGAGGTGGTCAATATAGGGAGGTGGTCAACTATGGATGTTTTATAAGTTATTGTCCCCATTTCCAGAGGAGGTAAATTAAGTTCAGTTATGTTGAGGGCCCTGCACAAGCTTGCGCAGAGTTGAAGTTCAAACCTAGCAATCTTACCTCCTCTAATATACTTCCTTCTAAGTAAACACCCTCCTCAAGTCAGGGACCAGAACCCTGGTATTCTGCTAAGTTGTGTGAAGATGCTGGCTATTTCATGTTCCAGCCTCTCGTTGCCTTTCCTTCAGATCACTGAAATTGCCTAACAACTACCCTTGCATTGAGCAGCCTAGTTTAACTGATGTATAGGAAACGGGATGAGTCATGGTCAAGTTTATTTGGAAAGCACCTTGAATGGCCAGCCTGACAAGGGTTATGTAGGGAAGTTAGCAGGAGTTTTGAGCATGGGAGATGTGGTCAAAGCTCCCTATTAACCAGGCAGTGCTGATTATTATAGACTGTGGAGGAACACAGGGGCTTAGAAGCTAGGGAGGGATGATTGCATAGAATTGTTTCAAATTTTGTTTTGAAAACAAGCAGGTGACACAAACTATCAATAAACCCTTTTGATGCCTAAAAACAGGTGTCACCAAAATAATACTTTAGTTTTTTTAGCCCTTCATAGTTTAAGAAGTTCCATCATATATAATTAGCTTGCTAATTCTTACCACAACCTAACTAGAGATAATGAGGGGCTGAAGTAACCAGGGGCAGTAGGAAAAGAAAGGAATAACTGAGAGGAGAGATGTTTGGCAGCTAGAGTCTATTGGCATCTGATTGACCACAGTGAGCAAAGAAGAAATTAAAAATAACTGAGCAGAAATGTAGTTGAAGATTCAGCTCAATGCAACACACATTTGTTGAGTGGCAGGCACTGTTATGATGAAGGATGAATAAGAAACTCTCAGAGCAAATATATTGTATGTGTCAAGTAATTATTATACAATGGTAGTTTTTTTTAAGTATTAAATGTTACAGATGAGGAATGTATTTATTTTCGTGGTTATGGATTTGGACATCAGCCTAGAGATGAATTCCAGAGAGGATTAAAAGAAGTAAAGTTTAGAGCCTTAGAGGATCTCCCTTTGAGAGCTACTACGACAGAGGAAAGATACCAATGAAATAAATTAAAAACCAAAAGGAGCTTTCAAACATTAGTTCATTGTTAAGGGAGCTGTGGGGAGAAATAATTTAAAAGTGGTAGGTGGTCAGCAGAGCCGTGTGCTGTACCATTAGGAGGGAAGCAGGAGACCCAGGAGTCTTTTCTATGATTCTCATTTCTGTGGCAGAGTTAGGGCCAAAGACAGTTACAGGAAATTAAGGAGTAAAAAATCCTTTGGCCATTACTTTTAAAATTAAGGATATCTGGGAGAAAAGTGAGTCTTAAAAGGTGTTTCTTTGATATCATAGCTGCTAGAAGATCATTTTTGGGCCTTGGTTCATTCTGGACCCCTCAAGAATACTTCCAGGCAATACTAACATGCGGAGGAACCCTGGAATCCTTCAGATACCCAGAGAGCCTGTAAAGAGAGTATCTTGGAAAATCTCAACCACAGAAGTATTCTGATCCCTCCCAGCACAGAATGTTGGCTTCCAAATCCCTTTGGTTTCATAGTGCTCTCATCATTTGTACGTATATTGAAATGGCTCTCAATTCCATCCATTTTTCTCCATTTCTACCACCACTGCTCAAGTTCCATCTCCCATCATCACGTCCTCCTGGAAGACTGCTCTGGCCTCCAGACTGTGCCCTTGTGTCTGTGCTGGCCCTCCTTCGTGTCCTTCTCCACACTAAAGCTGGAACAGACCTTTAAAAACACCGGTGTCTCGTGTCCTCTTCCTGCTTCCTTCCTGGCGCTGCAGCACCCTGAGGCTGAGGCAGAATCTTTAGTGGGGACTATAAGCTTCTAACACTGCAGCTCCCTTCGCTTCAGTCATACTGGCAGTTTGGGGTATTGAACTCTCCACGTGTCCTCCAGCATGATCTCTGTCTCTCCACTGCCGTGCTTCTTGCCCAGTTAATTTCAGTTTCAGCTCAACAGCCACTTCCTCATGGAAGCATTTCTTGACATATCAGGTCAGGTCAGATCTCCTATTCTAGAGCTTCTTGATGCTATATCCCCCCTTCATAGAGGTTTCCTAGAAAGTTAAAGGTTCTAACTTTACATTTATTTGTATGAGCATTTTGAAGTCTTTCTGCCTCACTGCTCTGAGCACCACAGAAAAAGCCTCATACCCAGTTTTGCTAATTACTTTCTTAGGACTTCACTGTAGTAGGGGTTGCTTCCCCTCCCAGGGCTAATCCTTAACTTAATCTTTTTAATTACACCAAGGAGGAAGTTTGAGGACACTGAGAAACAGACCAGGCAGAGTTTTCCGCTGCCCTATTGTTTAAGAAGTCAGTGCTAATACTGTTCTAGTTGAAGGTGACTTACTACCTAGGCAATCAAGGCCCTCTCATCCCACCTGTGCTTCGGGGCAAACAAAATGCCTTGCCTATAGACCACAGCCTGACTGCATCACGGAAATAAACTGGCAGCTGCATTGAAGGAGGGAATGGGAACAAACCAGGAGTCACAGTCATAGCCCTCTTTAAAACAGGTTCAGTGGTAACTTCTCATCAAAACATACTTCATTTGGACCCAAAGGGGAAGGGGCCTCTAATACAAACACTTCACAGCAAGCAGTCATGATTTGTGGACAAGGAGGGGTGTTTTGCAAGAATTTTGCACATATTGCATATTCTTTTCCATTGTTACAAAATACACTATTTACTTTCTAATTGGAGAAACACAAATATTGGCATAACTCACTTTGCTTAATGATGACCATGTTTTAATTTCACTTCCTTCTAAAAAGAAAGGAACGAAATCATCACACGATGATTTCAGAGCTTCTCAAAGTAGGTCTAGCAAGTGATCATTAGATGGTTAGAACATTATACTGTCTTGAAGGCCTAGAACTATTCCTGCCATACAGTAAATACTAAATATGCTCAGCTGATTCCAGCTACTTTACTCCTAGAGCATATGACAGTCTTTTGCTGAAATGCTTTGGCATTCTCTCTAAAGGATCGTCCATTCTTTTATTAACATGGTATCCACTTGGACCTGTGCATTATTAGATGATGGTAGTAATATTTAAGTCAGGTAAAAAATTTCCTGTTTCCAGAAGCATGAATCCTATGTATTCAATTTTGATATGAGGACAATTAATGACAAGGTTATGGGGGGGGAGGAAAAGCAGAAAGAGGGACGGAGGAAGGGGGGTGCGGCCTTGGTGTGTGTCACACTTTATGGGGGCAAGACATGATTGCAAGAGGGACTTTGCCTAACAGTTGCAATCAATGTAACCTGGCTTATTGTACCCTCAATGAATCCCCAACAATAAAAAAAAAAAAAAATTTCCTGTTTCCATCACTTTGGAGTTCTGTATTTAAAAGGAACTTTGCAATTTATGTTCCGTAGCTTTAAAACTGCACTAATGCAAAAGCATGAGCATTAAAAAAAAAAAAAAAAGCCTGAGCATTTTTATAAAATTTAATCTTTAATTTTTTTTATATTTGCAGTTACGATATGACTCTGACAAATGCCTGTATTGCCTTAAGTCAAAGATGGATAAATGTGAGTAGTAATTAGTGTGATTCTTTTACTCCTTTTTGAATTATACAAATACATCTCTACTCAAGAAAGGGGGAGGTGGGTACTTTAAATCATGAACAGTTGTATTTGGAAAGGCTATTTGAAAGTCAAGTTTATCTAAGGTTAAGTTACTACATCTACCTTCGATGTAGAATATTAAGTTTCATGGGGAAAAAATAGATCTTCATAGCATTAATTCTTCTTCTTGCCTCTTTTCGACCCTTAAAAATAGTATGCAAAAGTGTCTGCATTTTACCTTTCTTTTTTACCCATATGTCATTTATAAGATATTCCTTCAAATATAGCAATTGCACATACCAGGGAAATCTGAAATGATCTTGGACGACTGACCAGTAATGCCAACTGTTAGTGGTGGGAAGAATCAAGGCACTTTTGCTCTGTCAGTAACTTTGTTCATTTTTCTGCAACTTGTTAAAAGAGGAGCTTCTTCATGTATACACTAAAACATAATCCTTAGGCAGACGTCCTCAAACTTTTTAAACAGGGGGCCAGTTCACTGTCCCTCAGACCGTCGGAGGGCCAGACTATAGTTTAAGAAAAAACTATGAACAAATTTCTATGCACACTGCACATGTCTTATTTTGAAGTAAAAAAGCAAAACGGGAACAAATACAATCACACCGCCTCACGTGGCCTGCGGACCGTAGTTTGAGGACCCCTGCCTTAGAGAAACCAGAGTGAGGGTGTGCCCTGGATAATTCATTAATGCAAAGGGGAAATTTTAGGAATAATTTTATTCCTATTATCTGCAATACGTTTAGATGTTGCCTTTTGAAATTTGATTCTAAAGTTTGCTTGACCTTTGTTCTTAGCATCCTTCTACATACCAAGTGCTGTGTCAGGGTACAGAGGTGGACTTAATTTTGAAGCATCTATAGTTTAATTAAAGAAGTTAGATTCATATGGAAATAACTAATGCTAAGGAGTAAGTGATAAGTAGCATGAGGACAATGCAGGTGAATAATAAGTCAACAGAAAGGGCTGCTGTGGTGCCTCCAATCAGGGGTGGAAGAATTAGAATTGGCTGCAGGATCCAGGAGAGCTTCTTACAGGAGAGGCTCAGGTATGGTTTGGACATGGATGCGGTGGGAGGACATTTCTGGGTAGGAAAGACCATGTTTAAACAAAGGCTTTTATTAAAAGCAACAATAAAACGTAACTATAAAAATTTTTTTCTTTTGGCCCTCCTCCTTCATCAATTGACTTATTATTTGTTGGGCAGGGTGGCATGCACTTACAGTCCCAGCAGATGGGAGGATGGCTTGAGCCCAAGAGTTTGGGACCAGCCTGGGCAAAATAGCAAGACACTATCTCTACTAAAAATAAAAAAAATTAGCCAGGCCTGGTGGCATGTGCCTATAGTTCGGGGGCTGAGGGAGGAGGATCATTTGAGCCCAGGAGTTTAAGGCTGCAGTGAGCTGTGATGATGACACTGCTCTCCAGCCTGGGTGACAGAGCAAGATTCTGTCTCTAAATTTAAAGGAAAAAAAATAAAAACATCTTCTGTAGACTTAAGGCATCACAATAAAGGTAGAGCATTACTACCAACTATCTAAACCTAAAGTCAACTTTGTTGTGTTTTTTTTTAATATTTGGAAGGAAATAATAAAATCTAAGTAGCTCTATATCAGAGAAATAGGCTGGTTGTGCACATGTGTACTTCAACTGCCAGTGCTTTGCGTGGAGCAGTGTTGAAGTCTTCTGTGTTCTTTCTAGAAAGGCTGAATTATTTCCATCCGAGGAGATACCTCTTCCACCTGTGTCACGAGCTTTGTTTGTGTAGTTCACAAACCTGTGGAGGACTGAAGTGTGCTGTTTTAATTTGAAAAGTGTGTCCCAGCTTCCCTGGTGCTACTGATTTCTGCTCCGAAATTCCTTTGGGCCCACCAGGCACAGTGGATAATTATCAGTTGTTTAAGATCAATGGGAATGGGCAGTGCTGGGAAAAGACTGAGGGTGTTGGAATCACAACTGCACTCTTTACTTTGTATATTGTATTTCTCACTTGTGTATCTTAAATATGAAATAAATACAAAAGAATATATAACATTTGTAAGGTATCAAAATCAACTGTAAAACTATACCCATGTTCCCACTGCTAGTGTAAGAAATAAAACCTTACTAGTACCTTTGGGGCACCTCTCCCGATCAGATCCCCCTCTGTACCCACCTTGCCAACCTATCAAGGTAGTCACCATCCTGAATTTTGGCTTAACATTCCTTGTTATTTATTTATTTATTTTTGAGACAGAGTCTCACTATGTCACCCTTGGTAGAGTTCTGTGGTGTCACAGCTCACAGCAACCTCAGACTCTTGGACTTAAGTGATTCTCTTGCCTCAGCCTCCCAAGTAGCTGGGATTACAGGCGCCCACCACAATGTCCGGCTATTTTTTGGTTGTAGTTGTCGTTGTTGTTTGGCAGGCCTGGGCTGGGTTTGAACCCGCCTGCTCCAGTATATGTGGCTGGTGCTCTAACCTCTGAGCTACAGGCACCGAGCCTCCTTGTTATGTTTTTACCACATGTAACTATATCCTTAATTAATATTTGGTTTGGATTTTCACATTTTTGAGTGGAGAATAAGCTGGAAGTATAAATTCTGATACTGAGGTAATATTCTAAAAGGAAAGGAAGTTTTTATATTAAGCATGTTCTTTCTGAAAGAAAGAGAAGATGTAAAATAAGTATTTCTTTAAAAGGATATATACAGGGCGGCGCCTGTGGCTCAGTCGGTAAGGCGCCGGCCCCATATACCGAGGGTGGCGGGTTCAAACCCAGCCCCGGCCAAACTGCAACCAAAAAATAGCCGGGCGTTGTGGCGGGCGCCTGTAGTCCCAGCTACTGGGGAGGCTGAGGCAAGAGAATCACTTAAGCCCAGGAGTTGGAGGTTGCTGTGAGCTGTGTGATGCCACGGCACTCTACTGAGGGCCATAAAGTGAGACTCTGTCTCTACAAAAAAAAAAAAAAAAAAAGATATATACAGAGGGTGCCAAAACATGTATACACATTTTAAGAATGGAAAAAAGTCTATATTAAAATTCTAATACTCAAGTCACATTTGACTTCTACAATTACAAAATACAGTGTACAAGATTAGAAACATTGGTATATATTGAGTATTACAATTTTAATATGTCCTTTCTTTTTTATTAATAGAAGAACAAAATGAACATAAATACATTTAAAAAAGGAATCAGACAATTGCTACATCGAAATATTAAGCAATAATAATAATAATGTAAAGAAAGTAACATTCACATTGTCAAATAAGAGTATGTCTATTATAGAATGCTTTGACTCTGTGATTCAGTATGGAGTCATCAGTTAACTTCTTATTTTTTTTTAAGTCTCAAAAAATAGACAACTAATGTTTATAAATAAAAGTAAAAGATAATTTCGAAAAACAGATCAAGCCAAATCTTATAAACAATAGAAAAAGAAGAAATACTTCAAAATCATTCTACTTGATCTGGGAACACCTGATATTAACATTGGAGAAAATATATTATTAGAAAGGGTAATATGTCCTTTCTTAAAATGTGTACACATGTTTTGGCACCCTCTGTATATGCATTAAGTTTTTTGGAATACTGGTTACTAAGGAGTAGGGGACAGGGAGCCAGAACCAAAGGAATTTTTCATTCTGTCCTATTTAATCTTTTTATCATTTGTGGATATTTTAAATTAAAAAAATAGTTTAAAAGAATTTAAAATTAACTTTGAAAGATTTAAGCATACTTATTTTGATGAACTTTAATATTCCTCAACCCTATTCTTAAAGATTTTTGGCATTGAACCCTAATTTGAAAAGTATAGACTTTCTTTTCCTTAGGGGATTTCCAGGATTAAGTGGGGGAGAATAGAATGTGTCAGGATGGAGGAAAGCATCAGTGTGTGGCCTTATCAATTCATGAGTGAGATTTTTAAAGGAATATGCAATTTCGTCCTTTGCCCACATTTTTACATTGGCCTACAAAATAGATTACATGCACTTTAACATTCCTTTACTTTGGAAATCTTGGTATCTCAATGGTACAGCTATGTCAAAAGTTTCCTCCACGCTTACTATTAATAGTCTACTTTTTCTTAAGTAATACAGATTAGGGGGGTCAGGTCAGCTTCGTTACAGTGACTCAGGCTCAGGGTTACTTAAGCAGCTCAGGCTTAAATTTATTTTGTACATTTTTGTCCATGTCTGTCTGTCTTTTTAAAAAATCTTGCTTGTAAAAAATGTCAGGTAAACCAATAAACATTATTAAATTGTATACGAACGGAAATAACCAGGTAAAATTTATTGTAGGCCAAAGAAGACGATTTAAATTCATTCAATGCCACAGACCTGAAAGATCTCTCCTCTCATCAGTTGAATGAGTTTTTAGCACAGATGCTGCACAAAGTAAGTACTAGCTCAAAACATCAGAAATCAAAACAGACATGAAGGCGCAGCATTTATTTTATAACCAAGTTGAAAAAAAATGTGGAAACTAATGGGAAAAAGTGATTTTTAGAATTCATTCATTTCTTTAAAAAACATTTATTGAATGCTTACTATGTTCCATATTGTATTAAAGAACGTAAGAAAGAAAATGCCTTGTCCTTGCAAAGCTTATAATCTAGTAGGAAGGGGAACAGGTGCAAAAATTATCAGTAAAAGGAGGTATAGTTAGGTAATATTTAGGAAAACTTAATTAGCCAAAGAGTCTTCAAAGGGGAGTCACGAGTCATCAAGGAGTAAGTTTTGAAGAGTGCGCAGAGCAGTGTTAGCAGGAAGGAAGAAGTGCCAAATGCAGCCAGAGTGGCAAGTGGTGGAAATCGCCCAGTGTACCAGAGTAAGTAGGAGCTCTGGGCGAGGCAGTCAGGGAGGATAACACTGGAAGGGCTGGTGGAATCAGATGTGATGACGCCTGAATGCAAAGCTTAGAATTTTAAATTTTATTCTGGTAAGCAGGAAATAATTTAAAAATTTCAACAAGTGAGTCATGAGATGGAATGATGGGTTATGAAAACGAATATAGTGGGGCCATGAAGGCTGCACGGTGGTGAGGTCAGTTGGGAGGCTCCCAGGAGGCCAGGGCGTGAGGGAGCGAGAGGGAGGTTACACAGGATGGGAGCACAGCAAGCATTCCGTGACCGACTGGTGTGGGGGATTAACAGCAAAGAGTCCAAGCAGATTTTAAGGTCCAATCCAGGGAGTGAAATAATACATGAAACTGGCCAGACATGCTCCCTTTTTCGAGGGAGGTAATGATTAGGTCTTTAAGAATTACATGAAAGGAAAATCCTCAGGCCAAGGACCTGGAGAGAGGAAGAAGATTCAGAGCACAATTTTCTGTGCAGTCGATGCAGAAATGAGGAATAAGATTTAGAGGCAGCAGGGCACACTGTCACAAATTTCTGTAGTGCTGCGGTACGGGCTAGGACCAGGAAGAGAGAAAACATGATGGGAGGACTCAGGAGCAGGCAGGGCACAACGTGGGCAAAGCTGGGGAGAGGTGAAGGTGACCTTAACAGGTTGGCCTGCCCAGGTGGAGTTGGAGTTGCATGTGTCCATAAAAGGCTAATAGACTAAATAATTGTTAATGGGAGCAGAGATGGTTAGTAAGTGTGGAGTGAGGGTCTGCTCAGGTAAGACGGCCGAGGCTAGAGCAGAGAGGTACCACCACGTCCCCACCCCGCTCCCCGTTAACTCCTTGGCCTATACTCTGCAGGCACCTCAAACTCGACTCGTCCAAACTGAACTCATCTTTCTTTCCTCCACCTAAACTTGTTCTCTGTTTAAGTGTGGGTGAAGACGGCCACAAGCAGTTTTTGAGCCCCCTGAAATTGTATATAAAGTGTTGTATTTATATGGTTAATGTACGTTTTCCCCTAGGGGAAGGGTTCATATCTCATTATTCATCAGGTTCGCAAAGCTGTTTTGTAAAGATGTAGATAATTTAGAAGGGATTTCAGAGGAAATATACAAAGATAAAGCTGGAGGGGATCAGTGAGAAAAAAAATTAAACTGCAATTTAATCTGGAGAATGGAATAAACGTAAGATATATAATAAGACGTACAAAACAACTTGTAAAAGTCTAGAAAGTGTTTGAAAGATAGTTCTTATATGCTTAAAAGAAAAAGTCTGAGGAGAGTAATTCTCACTTAATTCTCCACGTACCTCACAAAGCAAATCACCCCTGTGCTTTCCAGTAGATTATCCTTACCCAGAGCGTGTTTGCACAAACTTTACTTTGGTGTGCATCTGTTTCTTTTATTTTTATCTAATTCATTTCTTCATCATACAATGTTTAGGATTTTAATCTGGCTAAGAATTTCTCTCCCGCTCCTTTCTTCCAAGGAATCCTGTTGAAATGATACATCTTACTTCTTTATTTTGCTCTTAGGCACCTCTCCCATTGGGGCACATAAAGCGAATGCAAGAGGTGTACAACTTCAATGCCATTAACAATTCTGAAATACGATTCAGGTACATCATTCTAACTTGTCTCTGTGGAAGAAAGCAGAAAGTGAGTCTAAAAGGTGGAGGATGGGAAAGCAGAACCAGAGACACACATGAGTCTCGAGAGATCCTTGTCAAATTTGCTGCTTTCGTATAAATAATGACAGTGGGACTGAAGGCATAGTTGCAGTATGTGTATGAGGATAGTATTAATCTTTGTCAGATGTTGTCTAAACCTCTCTTGCCTTAAAAAAAAAGAAATTTAGGACGAAGGATTGATTCAGGGGTAAATAGACTTTCTTCCACAACCAGCCAAATCAACTCTGAAATGAGAATGGTTAGAAATCTTTGATTCTGTTATGTGTTATCTTTCTTAATCCAGTTTTGTGGTGTGAGGCTTACACCAAAGTTTAATTCCTTTAGAAATTGCATTTATAAAGCACGTGAGCACCTGCATAACCCAAACCTTTTAAAACGTATGATCATTTCCTGGAAACCAACTCCTCTTCCTTCTCTTCTCCAATTATTTAATTGTATACACGCTAAGGATTTGAGAGGCTCAGAATAAAGACATCGTAAAGTGGTGTGAAATTAAGTAATGGGATTATTCATCATTACAGAAGTAATATTCAGATATACCTGTATACTGGGTATTGACTTCCTCCTCATTTTCTACCCCATGTCCCCCTAAAAATCCTTCCAGATGGCTACGGCTGTGCATTCAGTCCAAGTGGGAAGAAGCAATTCCTCTGGCTCTAAGGATGGCAACTGAACAAGGAAGAATGAAGTTTACACGACCCTTATTCAAGTAAGAACCACATCAAACTGTGCTTAGAATTTATATAAGAAATGGAAAGAAAAACCTTTTTTTTGGGGGGAGGGGTTTTGTTTTTTTTTTTGGAAACAGAGTCTTATTTTTTTGCCCTCGGTAGAGTGCCATGGCATCATAGCTCATAACAACCTCAAACTCTTGGGCTTAAGTGATTCTCTTGCCTCAGCCTCCCAAGTAGCTGGGAATACAGGTGCCCACCACAATGCCCAGCTATTTTTAAAGGTGAGGTCTCGCTCGGGCTCAGGCTTGTCTCAAACCTGTGAGCTCAGGCAGTCCACCCACCTCGGCCTCCCAGAATGTTAGGATTACAGGCGCGAGTCACTGCACACAGCTGGAAAGAAAAATCTTAAACAAATGTTTTTGTTGCTGTTAAAATACTTTGTAAAATGCAGTATACATAATAGATATTTTTTAATTTGCTAAAATTTATAATTTTGGAATAAGAATTAGTACCTCTAAGTATTTAAAATATAAGATATTTTCATTAGCTTTTTTGGAAGCATTGTATATGGATTACCTGTTATGGGTTAAAAACTGAAGAAAAGGAAATAAATTGAAGACAGTTTTATGTACACAGAAAGATTTTTTTTAAAGTAAGTAAAAGATAATTGGTGGGTAGGTATGGACAAGAAAGAGAGTGTGGAATTAAATGCAAAAAGAAATGAGCAGGGCGGCGCCTGTAGCTCAGTCGGTAAGGCGCCGGCCCCATATACCGAGGGTGGCGGGTTCAAACCCGGCCCCGGCCAAACTGCAACCAAAAAATAGCCGGGCGTTGTGGCGGGCGCCTGTAGTCTCAGCTACTCGGGAGGCTGAGGCAAGAGAATCGCTTAAGCCCAGGAGTTGGAGGTTGCTGTGAGCTGTGTGAGGCCACGGCACTCTACCGAGGGCAATAAAGTGAGACTCTGTCTCTACAAAAAAAAAAAAAAAAAGAAATGAGCAGATAAAATCTTTTGATTCAGATGTTGCAAAGAGGTGGAAGAATAGGTTGTTTTGACATCGTGAAAGAATCCTGGTAAAAGGATGAAAAGTTTTATCTTGGCAGTAAGCTGCAATTGAAGAATATCTCTGAAGTTCTTTGAATGGACTTGGCCTGAATTCTGGGAAAAAAACAATCATGACATAACTGCTCATGATTAATCTGTTTGCTTTTCATTTATTTCACAAGTATAACAGAATTTGGCAAAAAACATCATTATCCCTTTTTTCAATAGTGGCCGCAAAATCAATTGTAATTATTGTAAAGTTGATTTTATATGTTTTCCATAATTGAAACCTAACTAGCTTTGAATTTAGTAAAGCATACTTTAAGTAGATATTAAATAAGAACATGCCTTTGGTGAGAAAAATGAATATTTCTGTCTTATGATTTATAAATAGTAGTTTTATTAAAGATGACTAATCCCATAGTTTCCCTGGTGGGTCCTATTTAATGTACCATGATTATTTCACCGTGGTCAGTATTTTTACTCTCAATTTACTTACTTGAAGTTTTCGGAAATTCTTTATAAATTTGTTATTTTTATTCTGTTAAAATCTTTATTAAAAAATAAACTTCTAAAAACAAGTTTTTAAAAAGACAAGTCTGTGAGGTACCCACTGTCCTTCAGGACTGACACTGAGCCAGTGGGTGATTGGCCACTGTTCACATGATAAATACTCCCATGCTGCTTAGTAAACAGCCACTGTCCCAACACTCTGGCCCTGCCCTGTAACTTCCTCCAAAATATTTGTGATTTTCCAGTGGAAGGGTCAATCTCTAGTATAGAAGGAGACCCCGGGACCCCTCGACAGGGCCACAGCCATCTGATTGTTGGGAAGTGATGCCTTAATTTGGGTAATATTTGGCTACCACCCCTGCCGGCATCCTTTAACTAATCTTGGGTATTGACTTACATTCCTGTTTTCTCTCCCTCTTGTTCCTCCCTCTCTACCTTTCTCTCTCTCTCCTCTCTCTCTATACTCTTCCCTTTTCTTCTCTTTAAATTTTTTTCCAGGGATCTTGCTGCCTTTGACAAATCCCACGATCAAGCTTTCCTCACCTACCAAGAGCACAAAGCCAGAATGCACCCCGTGACCGCGATGCTGGTGGGGAAGGATTTAAAGGTGGATTAAGGACCCGCCTAGTGCTCATTTTAGAAATTTCTCTTTTTTTTAAATCAGATTCATAAAGAAATATAAAACTTTAGCTCATGTTGTAATTGAAAATACCTTTTTAGTTTGGGCTTTTTATTGTTTTCTGAGTGGTTTTACGAAAATAAAGCTGAGCTACCTTTATTTTTTTTTTTAAGAGTGGCATGTTCTTTGTAAGTTTCAGCAAAGTTGAATCTTTTAACTTAGAAATTTTAAATATTTTAATCAGCTTCCTCTTAATTTTCTCCCTATGTGATCACGAAATGTCAACGAATTATTTTACCTGATTATTTAATTTGAATATGCTACAAATCAAAAAAATTCAACATGATTCAGATTTTGCTTTTTAAATAACTTTAAACATGAACGGTCAGTTGGATTTACCACCCACCGGGCAAACATAGGGCGAACTCTGTTACCAAAATGTGCTCCCCACGCTTGGATCCCTCCTGCTGATTCAGCAGATGGGTTTCCCATCTGTCAGGAGTCACATGGGCCACGCTGAACATCAGTACTCCCCATCCCTTTGATAGCCTGTTCAAAAACAGTGCAACAACAGCTCGAGCCAAATAAAAGACAAAGCATCCTGTGAATGCAACATAGTGCCCTGGGGAACTCAGCACACAGTTTGGGAACCACAGCTGTATTAGTTAGAATTCTTCAATTGCAAGTAACAGCAACCCAAATGACTGGAAATCAGAAAGGGAAGAGGAAGATTATTTTAAGTATACAAGGTATTGGGAGGTTATGAGAACCCATGGACAGACAGACTGGGACTTGACATCTGGGACTGCAGCCATCTGTATCTGTGTCCCTCATCTCTGCTTTTCTAGTCCTCATTGTACAGGCTGACTGCCTTCCTGCTCTGCTATTGCAAAGATTTCTAACC
Source organism: Nycticebus coucang (assembly GCF_027406575.1). NCBI lineage: Eukaryota > Metazoa > Chordata > Mammalia > Primates > Lorisidae > Nycticebus > Nycticebus coucang. The sequence continues at coordinate 25,959,979 of NC_069782.1, forward strand.
ACATGGAGAAGCCATCTCAACTCCAAATTCCAGAGGTGAGACTGTGACTCAGGTTGAGTCCACCGCTGGCCAAATACACTGTAGCCAAGAGGAATGATGTCTGAGAGTGTATGGGCATGGAGCTGCCATCACCAGAGAGCCACCCAACGTGCTAATGCAGTGACCAAAGTCTTAAAATAGGTGTAAATAGCCGAAATGTGGGGCAGGAGGGACAAATTCCTGTCCTTACCTGGAACCCTGAGACCTCTCCCTGGCTTTCTCCTTCACAGTTCTGTCCTCTTGGACACTTACCTACCCTGCAGTGGGATTCAGTTTCTCCAGGCTCATTTGTCTTCCTTACCAGACACCAGAGAAGGGAGTTCAGTTCCAATCCCTGGTATATAATCTTGTACCCAATAATAATCTTGTACCCAAAAAATGCTTTTTAATGCTTCTTCTGCCCTCTGAGCTTAAGAGACAAACTCTAAGCTCATGCCATTTTTTAGTTATCACTTACATGAAAAGGAATTGGGGTAAGGGATATTAAAGGAGGGTGTGGAAGGATGCTATGAAACGCTAGAGGGCGCTAAAGGCAAACTCAGCCTGCTTACTGGCTGACCCAGGGCCAGCACTTGAGTTCACATTTCTTCAGTTCACCTAATGAGCATAGGCCAAGTGTCTCTGTGCCAAGTCAGATGTACACAAAATTAACACACGACCAAAGATAAGTAGTTTCTATATAATGCTAAAGAAATCCAGAGAAGAGCCACAGAGTTTAGGGAATGCTTCCTGGGGAAGAAAAGGCCTAAACTGAGACTTAGGGAAGAAGAAATACCTAGCCAAGCAATGAAAATTAGAAAGCATGTTTTAGGTGGAGAAAGAATAACAAAAGTCTCTACTTCACAGCATGTCGGGGTGGTTTACACCGCTCGGAGCTTCTTTCCCCACGACTGTTGTCTGGGCTGAAATTATTCAAAATCTAGGTTTAGCTGGGACTGTCAACTGGAGCACCCAATAGTTTGGGTTTTCTGACAGCATGAGGGTGGTGGGTAACTGGACATCTTATTAGTTGTCTTTATAAGTCAGAATCCATCACCAGATGGGAAGCATCACAAAGGCAGGGAGTATTTTTTTATTTCATCCCCAGCATCTAGCATAGAGCTTGATAGGAAACAAGTACCTGAGAGGTATTTGTTGAAAGAGTGAATGAATGAAGGGAGGGGGCAGAAAGTGAAGGTGGTTCATGTCTGTGGGACTTAGTTTTCTCAGGAGTGTAGGAAGTAAAGTCATTCTTTGAGAATTAGAGAAGCTTTTGGAGGAAGGTCTCAGAAAATCACTGCAGGTGGGGTGAGTAGACAGAAGGGCATTACTATGAATCTATAGGACCACAGGACTTCCTCCAACAAAGTCTTTTGCCTTGGTAAATAGAAATGACAGTTTATTTTGATAATCTGGGGACAGGTTTTGCCCTAAATATAGGCACAGGTTCAGGGTTGTAAAGGAATTTCAAAGTGCTTAAGAAAGAGCAGTCCAGGTGAGCAACTAGGGGCCCAGCTTCCTAAGAAAGTGAGGAAGCCGGCAAGAAGTGGAGGGACTGATGACAGGTCAGGTCCAAGGGCTGAGAGGTTAAATAAGGGGAGAGCTGGAAGGCTGGAAGGGTGCAGTCAGGTAGGATATTGGAATTTAGTATTTCTTAGATGTATCAAATTCAGATAATGGCAAATTCCAGGATGCAGGAAGGGTGGGGGTGGCTGAAGAACAGGTTTCTATGAGGCTTGGGAAACAGTAGCCTTCTTTTTTTTTTTTTTTTTTTGTAGAGACAGAGAGTCACTTTATGCCCTTCGGGTAGAGTGCCATGGCATCACACAGCTCACAGCAACTTCCAACTCCTGGGCTTAAGCGATTCTCTTGCCGCAGCCTCCCGAGTAGCTGGGACGACAGGCGCCCGCCACCATGCCCAGCTATTTTTTGGTTGCAGTTCAGCCGGGGCCGGATTTGAACCCGCCACCCTCGGTATGTGGGGCCGGCGCCTTACCGACTGAGCCACAGGCGCCGCCCCAACAGTAGCCTTCTATTTGTATGCCTCCTACAAAGCTATCAGAGAATGAAGAAAGACTCTGAGTGTGGTTTATGGGTGTTTTCTGTGAGCTACTGTGTCTCTCTTTCCAAGCAATCTGATTCAGGGGAAACCGACTTTTCAGGATCTTTCTATTGCAGTAATCAAATATTTAGAAACTAGCTTACTGTAAAAGTGCTGCTTAGTTAAAATAGAAATCACATATTTCTTTGATTACCTTCGCATGCTAACTTAGAGTTTCTTAATACTAATGATGATAAGTTGGGTGCAGGAAGTAGTTATCTGGTGAAGAAACTGAATTAGATTAGGGATATCCATGATGAAAGAACATTTATGAAGCAGCATGGCCGCAACAGATTATTAAAATTCACATACTAGCAATCACAAACACTTCTATAGCATTTCCAGCGTGCTAGGTGCTGTTCTTAGAGCTTTACATGTAAGAACTTCACTTAATCCTCCCAATGACATAGGTGCTATCATTATCTTCATTTTGCAGATGAGTCAAATAACTTCCTCAGAGGCCACGCACCCAGTAAATAGCAGAGCCAGGATTTGGTCCCAGAAAGATACTGCAAATACAGCAGGGAGGCAGTTAGCCCCTTGCCTTTTGATGATAAGACAAAGACTACCAAGGCTAATGAGTAGTGGAGTCAGAGTCCCATCCATGGCTGGCTGAGCCCTTGACATCCAAGCGGGGCTGGCGCGTTTGTCCAGATGATGACCTTCCGTTGTAAAAATGATCTCTGGCCTCTGCATCTTCGTTTGTGGAGGTAAAGCTTCAGAAAACCCCTGCTGGTGGCGGGGAGTAGTTGCTCAATTCATGTTTGTGGAATAAACAAATGAATAAAGATTGCCACACTCCCTGGTGTCACCCTTGGCCAGCAGGATGCATTTTACAGTTGAGTAATTAATTCCAGATAAAGACAGGAACATGCTGTTGTTTTTTTTTTGAGACAGAGTGTCACTGTATGGCACTCTACTGAGGGCCGTGGCATAGCAGCTCACAGCAACCTCAAACTCTTGGGCTTAAGCTATTCTCTTGCCTCAGCCTCCCAAGTAGCTGGGACTACAGGTGTCAGCCACAACACCAGGCTATTTTCTTGTTGTCGTTGTTGTTGTCATTGTTGTTGAGCAGGCCCGGGCCAGGTTCAAACCCACCTGCCTTGGTGTATGTGGCCAGCACCCTAGCCACTGAGCTATGGGAGCCAAACGCAGGATCATGGTCTTTATAAGCTGCCCTCGATGAAGAACACCGACAGAAAGTAAGGGACAGAGAGAAACAGGGGACCCTGATAGGAGGGGGCTAGGGGCAACAGGTAGGTGCCAGCAAAGGCTGGGATCCCCCGAAGGGGAGATCTGGGCCTTTCTGACTGGAGGGCTGGATGGCAGGTGGACAGGCAGCTCACCTCTCTGACTGTCCCCCGCTTGCTGTAGGGAAAATGGGGTGGGGTGGGGGCAAGGGGAAGGCCTGGGGCCCTGGATAGATAAATATTTGTCCACTCATGGATGAGTAAAGGTGAGGGAGGAGGTGTGTCCTCCCTGTCGATCACACCCTGGAGCCACTCCTGGATAAAACTCCAGCCACAGTCACCAAGGGACCAGCAGGTGCAGCCTGGTGGCGGTGCTCTCGTGTGGCAGCAGGCGGCAGCGGCACAGCCATGCCCAGGTACACGGTGCACGTGCGCGGGGAGTGGCTGGCCGTGCCCTGCCAGGACGCGCAGCTCACGGTGGGCTGGTTGGGCCGCGAGGCCGTGCGGCGCTATGTCAAGAACAAGCCGGACAACGGCGGCTTCGCGTCGGTGGACGACTTGCGTTTCCTTGTGCGACGGTGCAAGGGACTGGGCCTGCTGGACAATGAGGACCCGCTGGAAGTGGCCCTAGAGGACAACGAGTTCGTGGAAGTGGGTGAGTGGCTGCAGGCGAGGGGCTTGGGGGCCAGCTCTCTGGTCCCTCCACCTCAGGGACACTTACTGAGTGCTGGCCCACACTAAGCCCTTGGATGTCCTAAATTCTCGCCCACCCTGTGACATGGGCAGGCTTCTTGCCCACCTTTGACAGCAGGGAGGCAACAGACTCAGAGAGGAGGGACTTTCCCAGAGTCAGGTAGCCAGAAAATAACAAGGACTGGACTGCAGGTCTGAGTCCCTTTGCAGGGACTGACTTATTTTGAAGGTCCTTTTGTCCCTCTAAAGAACCTCACCTGGCTGGAGGCCAGCAGCACAGAGGTATAAGGAGTTCAGATTTAAAAGAAAATAAAGTTGGGACTTGGGATGCAGGGGGCAGTTAGATCTTGAACTTGCATTTAACCCCCTCCCTTGTCTCTGAACGGACACCTACTATCTCTGCTTTTGCTTCCGTGCCATATACAGAGGCCACTGAAAACATCTGGTGCAGTTTCAAATCAGCCAGTGCTACAGAATTCAAGGGCAATTGAACAGCCCTTTCTTGGTTGAACAGTAATGACAAATGTGGCTGTGTTGTGCTCTGCGTTCTCGTTTCAGTTATAGAAGGCGATGCAATGTCTCCCGACTTCATTCCATCTCAGCCAGAAGGAGTGTACCTGTATCCTTTTCTGCATGCTCTTTGGTCTCCTCTTGCCCATGGTGGGGCTGGCGTTTTTCCACAATGCCCAATATTTTCCTTTACCTGGCTTCAGATACAGCAAGTACCGGGAGCCCGAAAAGGTAAGCTTCAAACCTCTTTCTTTTTGTTAAGAAAATGAAGTCTTTTCATTTAAGGAGGAGGCCACTGAAAACAGGAGGAGGAGGCCAGCTAAGTTTCCAAGTAAATACTAATAATTAGGATAGGGTTTATCCAGCCCTATGTAGTGGGGAAAGGGCTTGGAAAGGCATTACGTTGTTGCATTTCTACCTGTCCTAACTTGGCCTTCTCTGAAGCAAGAGCATGCTTGCTCTTTAGCTTTTGTTTTTGTTTTTTTTCTATTGTTGGGGGGGGTTGTTGTTTTGTTTTCTTTTGGTTTGGGGTTTTTTGGGGGGGACAGTCTCACTATGTCACCCTCAGTAGAGTGCTGTGGCGTCATAGCTCACAGCAACCTCTAACTCTTGGGCTTAAGCGATTCTCTTGCCTCCACCTCCCAAGTAGCTGGGCTACAGGCGCCTGCCACAACGCCCGGCTATTTTTGGTTTTTGTTGTAGTTGCCATTGTTGTTTGGCAGGGGCCCAGGCTGGGTTCGAACCTGCCAGCTCCTGTATATGTGGCTGGTGCCCTAGTTGCTGAGCTACAGGCGTCAAGCCTGAGTTTTTTTTTTTTTAAGACAGAGCCTCACTATTTCACCCAAACTGGCCTTGAACTCCCGGGTTGAAGGAGTCCTCCTTCCCGCCTCAGCCTCCCAGGTAGCTGGGACTATTGGCCCACCACACCCTGCTCAGCGAGCTGTCTTTTTAATTAGCACATAAACATTTGACAGCAGTGATAAAAGTGTCAAAGTTCCATTCTGCTAGAGGTTTTCCTTCTCTCCTGTGAGAGCAATTCGTCTGTTTAAACTCACCGAGATTCCCTTCTTTTCTGCAGTACATCGCCTTAGATGGGGACAGTCTGACCACAGAGAAGCTGGTCAGCTTGGGAAAAGGACACTACAAAATAAAGGTATGGGGGCGGGGAGTGGGGAAGGGTGTCCTCAGGCCATTTCTGCCGCACTTGGGTGCCTTTAACATGCCCGGTGCTGACCAACATGTTCTAGCTCACCCCAACTGCTGAGAAGAGGGTTCAAAAATCCAGAGAAGTCATAGATAGCATCGTGAAGGAGCAAACAGGTATTTCCCTCTCTTCATGTTATAAAATGCTTTTTATAGACAAAAAAATTCCTGCATCTAATTGCATAATGTTCATTTTTTATTCTAGTTGTTTACGGCATCACTACAGGTTTTGGGAAATTCGCCAGAACTGTAATTCCTATCAACAAGCTACAGTAAGTTTGAAACACACATATGTTCATGTTCCACCTGCCCTCGTCTTTGACATATTTTTCAACAAGGGAAATAATTAACATTTGCCCAGTTTTCAGATGAGCAGGATGATGCTTGGGTTAACTTGCACATGAGTTAGTATTGAAAACACAGGATTTGATGATGCCTTTTCTTTTCCCAGCCGAGGGAACATTTACACTTCATGGTGTCTAAGAGGGTTTCTTACCTTTTTCTTCCAGGGAGCTTCAAGTCAACTTAGTACGCTCACATTCTTCAGGTAAATTATTCTTTTGGTTGCAGCCATCATTGTTGTTTGGTGGGCCCGGGCTGGATTCGAACCCGCCAGCTCGGGTGTATGTGGCTGGTGCCTTAGCCACTTGAGCTACAGGCGCTGAGATTCAGGTAAATTATTCAAAATTTTGGATGCCTAGATCTTGTTTGATTCAATGCGTAAAGCACAGCACAGCATGCATTCTCTTGTAATAGCCACAAATAGCTAGTGCATTCTGAGGGCCAGATGTCCAGGCAGAGAAAAGGAAACAGGAAGTTATCAGCTGAACTTCAGGAAAAGAAATGGGCTCAGTGGAGGGATGGGGTTGGGACAGAGAACGTGTCCCATCCTGCTGAGAGAGGGGTGCATTCAGGGAAACTGAGGCTGGAGCACAGGCAATGAGTTAGGAGGGAGAGGTGAGATGGAAAGACAGCCACGAATCACCATTCATTGCATCGTGAGTTGTGCTAAGGACTCTGGGTGCTGTTTGAAAGGTGTTTGGGAGGGTTCATGGGGCATCATAGGAGGGGCTGAGAAGGCAAAACAGGCTTTTACCTTTGTCTGGAAGATGGGGCTTGGAGAAGGCAGACAGGTAAGAGAGAGCTGTGCAAATATCTGTATCAGGAGAGGAAAAATGACAGCAGACTGAACTGAAGCGGGGGAAGATTTGAGGGATGGAGGGAAGGAGGCAGCTGGAAGCTGGAAAGGGCTTTGCTGTCTTTGGAGAAAACATCAATTCTGTTTTGCAGGTGTTGGGAAACCATTAAGTCCTGAGAGGTGTCGGATGCTCTTGGCTTTAAGGATCAATGTTTTAGCCAAAGGATACAGTGGCATTTCCCTGGAGACCCTCAAACAAGTTATCGAAGTATTTAATGGTAACGCAGTGGGTGCTCAGCTGACTTAACTGAGAGAGTGCTGAGAAGTTGCCTGAAATGAGAAGAATGTAATACAATTGAGATGAGTGGGAGATAGGCTTGGCAAGAAGGATAGCTAGATGGGGGCAGAAAGGTCAGAGATGCTTTCTCCTGCGAACTTAACCCATTCTACATTACACTTCACTTAGCATTGGCATCTTAATGACTAGAACAAGTTCCCATAAGTCTGTCACTAAGTTCAGGCCCGCCTAGAAGAACTTTGCATTCAGTGGGGCCCAAATATAGTTAGAGAAGTCACATCCGAGTATCTGGGGACCGTAATGGTTCCTGGAGGTCCATACCAAAGCCCAGTTTTGCACTTCTGGCTGGTACCTAGGAATCTGAAATCTGAATGCTCCTCAGGTGATGGAACAGCCACACTTACACAAACTGGCAGAGTCAACTTCTTGCAAAGTTAGAAGAGAAATGCAAAGAGGTTAAATTAACAGCACACTTGTAATCAGGAAGCTATGGAAGGCAAGATATGATGCAATTCAACTCTTTGGAGTTTGCTTTCCAGATAAGAAAATTGTAATGTGAAGACCAGATTTTCAGGGCCTGGTGGGACTGTCCATTTTCACTGAAAAGGACAGGCCTTCTAGGTGACTGGAGGCTCAGGAGCTCTTTGCGGGTAAAGAGTGGGAGGAGAAGCAGAACTGGGCACAACATGTGTTTGAGTACCTGGGTTGTGGAGCCAAGTGACCCATCAATGTGATATGCCAACCAGTGAAGAGTAATTTGGATGAACAATTTATAGTATATTGGGCCATGCTGAATACACCAAGTTATTCCAACACCTATTGCTACTCCGTGCTCTAACATGAGCCTAAAATCCCAGTGTGACTTCAACCTTGAATCCACTGTGCTTTATGAGTGAGTCTAAGGCACCTCTGGGTCCCTAGAGCTCTGAGAATTCCCCAGGGAGAACTATGATCTGGAAGCTGGCCTGTGGGAGGCTTTGCTTTATCCTATTGACATTATCAGTTGGAAATAATATTGCTGTCAGGTGTCTGATTTTACTTTAGAAAAATGAAACTGTCTTTTCATGGTAACTTTTTGGGAATTTCTCACAAAACAATATATGTTCATTTATAATTGGTGGTGCGATGGGCAAGAAAGAAGAGATTAAGCTGCCTGTGACTTTAGCTCCCCAGGGAACCTCTGTTGACACTTGGTGCACCATGTCCTTCTAGAACATTCTATATTACTTTTTCAATGTAGACACGTATTTCCAAGCATTCTCCAATAGTTTTTCACGGTTACATGTCATTGAGTCACATGAATGTCTCCTAATTTCATATTTAGATAATTTCTAACTTTATGTTCTTGTAAATAAGGCTATAATGGACCACAGTGAAGTCCTGATGGCATCTTTAACACATTGACTGCCACACACACACAAAAGAAAAATTTTCCTTGGGTCCACAGTGCTTTATTATGAAAATAGAATAAAAACTTAGAAAATGAAGCAATCCTAAGACATACATCAATAAAAAAGTAATAAGAAAACTTGAAAATTAGTAAAGTAAAAAGTAATCTGAAAACGTGAAAAATAGTTCATAACTCACGTGGTAGTTATATGTGTTAAGACACATTGCTAGAATTTCTAAAAGGGGAATTATTAGGTTAGATGCACATCTTGAAGGCTTTTCATTCTTCTGTCTCTCCCTCCATCCGTCCCTACTTCTTTTCCTCCCTCCTCCCTCTCTCCTTCTCTTCCTCCCTCCTTCCTTCCCTCCTCCCTCATACCTTCCATCCCTCCCTCTTTCCTACTTTCCCTCCTTCCCTCTCTCCCTCTATGCCTCCTTTTTCCATCCCTTCCTCCCTTCCTCCCTTCCTTCTCTCTCTCCTTTCCTTCCTCTTCACTTCCTTCCTTTCTCCATCCTCACCCCCACTCCTCTCTTTCTATAGCAGCTCATCCAGGTTCCTTAAGCATTAGCTGTGCCTACGGAATTGTCTTTCCCCAGGTATTCGTGCCACAGAATAATCTAGATCCTGGAGGTAGAAGTGGGGACCTCACTGGCAGAGCAAACTTAGCCAGTACTCTTGAATAACTGGTGCCTGCTTCTCTGCCAGCCTCCTGTCTATCCTACGTCCCAGAGAAAGGAACCGTCGGTGCCAGTGGAGATCTTGCCCCACTCTCTCATCTCGCTCTTGGGCTCATTGGAGAAGGGAAGATGTGGTCTCCAAAGAGTGGCTGGGCTGACGCTAAATATGTAAGACTTTTACCTGACAGCTTCCGTCTTCAGTAATTTCCCTGGACTGCCCACTGGGTGGACTTGCATGCTTTGGGTCACTTCATCCTCTCAACAGCCCAATGAGGGGGTCACTGCTAGTCTTACTTTTAGATGAGACAACTAAACCTTAGAAGTCAGACTAAGCAAGACTGTTAACTAGCTTCTGTACTAAACTAGCAGCCTTCTGGACTGAGTGATCACCTGGCTGACAAGGTACAGCCACTGGTGTCAACCCAGTCATTCACCATGTGCTTACAACACTTTCTGTGCCTCCCAGAGGGCTCACTGACACACTGTCACAAGTGCATTTAGGAACTGGTTTCACAGGTGCAGGTACGTCTCATAGCACTCACCATGTGGCCTCCAGAAAGCAGGTTTCATTTCAAGCTCCCACCCCACTGGCTAATCAGAAAGCTTGTTTTTGATGTCATTTTCATGTTTTCTTCATCCATCTTCGAATTCCATCAGATCAGCCCACAACATCATTTAAAGTCTCATCTTCGTGCAATTGCTGGGAGGTCCCCTAACAGCAAGTGAAAGGGAAAAGGCCCAAGAAAGAGAAAAACTAAGGAAATAATGCAGTTTTCAGATCACTTTTCTTTATGCAGCTTCATCCTGATTATTTCCCTCGGGACAGTGTTTCCCCAGCCACCTTCACATTGCAAGCAGCTTGACCTTTCTTAAAAAGTAAATCCAAGTATGTTCTGGTTAAAACCTGGAATACTTCCCCTTATCCTAAGGATAAAAAGTAAGCTTAAAGTGACTTACAAGAGTCTTGTTTTTCATGCGGTCCTCTGATAATCCTTCCTACATTACAGAACCTGGAGGTCGTTTACAGCTGCAGCATGCTGGGTACTGGGCAGAGGACCTGACCCCAATTTGTCCTCCTGATATGACTCACTCATATCTGTACATCTGAAAAGACCTCTCTGAAGCTTCTTTCTCTGCTTCTCTGGTTCTTTTTTCTCCCTCCCAAGTCCCTTATGCCCCTCCTTGGTGTTCTCCTAACCTCTTATTTTCCACCACACCGTGCCCACTTCCTACATCCTCAAGCACTCAACATACTCAATATTACTCTAACAGCCCCTGAGCTTGTCTGTCTCCATTTTTCCTACCCCCAGTCCCAGCCCAACTCTCAGCGCAGAATCTGGCCGTAACAGGGCCTCAAATCTACTCACACAATTGACATAGTACGTGGGGCTGGCTCTTTCTCCTACCTTAGCATCCCTCTTTTTTCTTCCCCAGAAGGACCTGAACTTAGTGACTCTTCTTACTCCTTTTATTTATTGGGAACATTATTCACCAGTTTCCCCCCAAGGCTCTGTTTCCATCCATCAAAGGGGATTGCATAATCCACTTTTCCCTGGTGCTCACCCACGTGCCATGAAAACGCTGCTTGGAGGTTTCGCCAGTGTTTGGCTAAACCATGAATGAGGGTGGAGGACTGTAGGCCACGCTCTGGAAGCAGGGGAGTATGGCCAGGCGGGAGCCCAGCCTCAGCACAGCACAGGTGTGAAGACAGGTGTCAGGATGCCGCAATAAAAACAAGGAATCACTAAGGTTGATGCTGAATACAAATGACCTGAAGGGTTGATTCTATAGATAATAAAGACCCAGATTTAAGACAACAATTATTTGAAAAATAAGTCTGCTTTCAAACTAAAGAACAGAGCCACAGAATAGACCAGAGAACATAAATAAAGCCAATGCCTGTAGGTCTAATTTTTCACAAGCTGGACCTTTGGGCTTGAAGATCTTTCATTGTATTCCATTTGAAGTTAGAAATAGGAAGTTAAGTCATTTGATACCCCTTTTCATATTTTTAATCATTCTACAGGTTCTGCAAGCCCATGGATTGAAACCAGTTGTTTTGAAACCAAAAGAGGTAAGGAGAGATTCAAGGAAAATTTGTTTAACAATTAATGTCAGTCAGTTTCTTAAACCCAGCCTGCATGTTTATTGAAATTTGGTCACAGTAGAAAGGACTCTTTCATCAGCAGTTAAAAGATTCTTCATGCCACAAATGTGTGGGTTCTTTTGGAACTTAAACTTCATGTCAAGTTCTCTAAGGATCTCTAAGAAATAGATACTCTCAGCCAAGATCTCTTAGGATGCTCTAAGCCAGCAGTTCTCAACCTGTGGACTGCCACCCTTTTGGACTGTATTAAAGGTTCATGGCATTAGGAAGGTTGAGAACCACTGATCTAAGCCAAGAGTCTTGGTCTATAATTGTTTTAGGATGTCTTGTCCAAAACAGTAAGAAGTCAAAGAAGAAATAATGAAGGGCTAAAGATTTTATGTGTCTACACTCCAAAGCTACATTGCTGCCTTGGAAATGGGGATACTCAACAGTTACTCCATCTGCCAGATTCATGCTAATAAGTTCACTTATGGTGGCACTTCTTCCTAAAGGGCTTAAATAAACACTACTGCCCTGTACTGTAGAAAACATAGGTCACCTGATTGGCTAATTTTTCTCTTATGAAAGCAGAAGATGTAAAATACACTTGTATGTAGGTTTGTTACAATAAATAGACCAGGAAACTTTTCTCTGTCTCCCCACAGGGTTTGGCGCTTATCAATGGGACTCAGATGATCACCTCTCTGGGCTGTGAAGCTATAGAGAGAGCCAGTGCCATAGCACGGCAAGCGGACATCGTGGCAGCTCTGACTCTCGAGGTTCTGAAGGGCACCACTAAAGCCTTTGATACTGGTCAGCATGGTTCTTCCATTCAGTTGCTATTCATTCAGCCAGAGCTGCTGGCATTGGTGGGTGAAGTCTTTAGACATAGGAGTGGTGGCAATATGTGATAGGGATGGAGAATACCCAAGCACTTACAACCTACTCAGCACACTGCAACTTCATCTGAGTTATGCCACACTTTATCCTTGAAATAATCATGGTTTACAGACTTCTGACCCTGACAGTTGAGTCACCTGCTGCAGATTATCCAGGGATCTGAGTATGTCAAACTGCATGTTATCTTAGAAATCTGTTTATAGGACTTTAGAACTGTGAGGTCAATTACCTTCCCAAATTTATCTTTGAAAAAGTTCTACATATCTCATTGGTGAATATCACTAGGGTCACCTTCACAATACTTCCCTTTGGAAGCTATCTGCCAATGCCAAATCCTAGTCCACCCTTCAAACCAATTTTGAAACTCTTTTCCTGGAATGGCCATCAGAGCTGTCCTTGTACAACTCACAACAATGAATGACACTAAGCAAGACATTGTTACACTTAGACATGAACACAGCCATAAGACACTGATATACCATGTTTATGAACCCTTATTGAGTTGTTTATACAGTGCTACCAATGTAAGTGTAACTTAATTTTCAGGCCTCATAAAATGATAGCTCTGATGGCCATTACAGAAAGAGTTGTGAAATTGCTTTGAAGGGGGGAGACTAGGAGCTGGATTTGGTACATAGCTTCCCAAGGGGAGTACTTCAAAGGTGATCCTAATGGTCTTCACTAGTGAGGTATGTAGCAGTTTTTCTAGGATGAGTTCACGAACTTGATTATCAGACCTCATATAGTAGGATTTGGGATTGATTAGGGTTGGTCCCAAATAGAAAATAGGGACAGAAAAACCATAGAAGTTGGAGCTATAGAAGTTGTAGCTATCTAGAACATAGTGAATTTTAGAGGCTCCCTACCATAATAAGTAGTAGGGGCAGAAATTGTCTTTAAATGACTTAGTTAAATTAGGCCACTGTTGAGTTCCCATCTATGATCAGCCATTTCCTTTAAGAGTAGGCCCAGTGTCTTGAATTGAATTCCCAGTGGGCTCAACACATAGTTTACACTCAGACACTCAAAGTAGAAAGAGTCAAGTTTATAAGAAAAAATATGCTTTTGGAATTAAGTTTCTCATTCTGAGCAGTGGTGAAGGACCCTGGGACTTTTTAGGACTGCCTTAACACCTTGGGTGTTCTTATGCCATCCATGGTCATGCCTTCTAATGCTGGAATTACTCAGACTCTTTTTCCTTCATCAATTCTAGACATTCACGCCGTTCGCCCTCATCCTGGACAAATTGAAGTTGCTTTTCGATTTCGGTCACTCTTGGACTCAGATCACCACCCATCAGAAATAGCAGGTCAGGGCATGTTTATGTGGACAAGTTCTTTGGTTATGTGGAAAGAATTGGCATCATGTTTCCTGTCTCATTCCCTCTACCTCTTCCACAGAAAGTCACAGGTTCTGTGATCGCGTTCAGGATGCATACACCTTGCGCTGTTGTCCCCAGGTAAAAACAAAAAAGCCAACAAAGTTTCTTTTCTTTCCCCAAATTCACAGTAAAATTTAAAGAGAGGCTGGGCACAGTGGCTCATCCCTATAATCCTAGCACTCTGGGAGGTCAAGAAGGGCAGATTGCTTGAGCTCAGGAGACTACCCTGAGCAAGAATGAGACCCCCATCTCTGCTAAAAATAGAATAGTGATGCCCTTAAAGGAATCAAATGGGTCATAGATGTCATTTTGCTTGTATTTTAGGTCCATGGTGTGGTGAATGATACAATAGCATTTGTGAAGAACATCATTACTACAGAACTAAACAGTGCAACAGATAATCCTGTATCTTTTGAATGTCTGCAGAACTGCAATTATAGATCTCAAGCTGGTAACTGTAGGATCAGCTGAAGTGACCGTTTTATATAGCATCTCAGTTCTGTCATTCCATTTTATAGAGTAAGTTAATGAGTACCTAAGGCTCAGAGGTTGACAACTTTCTCCAGGTCTGGTAAGTGGCAGAGGCTGGCCTATGAACTGACTCTAAGGTTCTAGGTTGGTTGGAACCTTAACATGTTATGCTTTCAAAATCAACCCATTAGGCTCAGTGCCTGTAGCTCAGTAGCTAGGGCGCCAGCATATACACTGGAGCTGGTGGGTTTGAATTCATCCCAGGCCCGCCAAACAACAATGACAACTATAACCAAAAAATAGCCAGGTGTTGTGGCGGGCACCTGTAATCCCAACTATTTGGGAAACTGAAGCAAGAGAATTACTTAAAGCCCAAGAGTTAGAGGCTGCTGTGAGCTGTGAGCTGTGATGCCATGGCACTTTACCCAGGGTGACAACTTGAGAGTCTGTCTTAAAAAATAAAAAAAATCAACACCATTAAAAATTAGAGGAGATATTTCCATTGGATGACATGTTTCGTGAAGATGTTTACCAAAAACCCACTGCTGAGGTTGTTGGTTGAAGGGTGAAGACCCACAAATGAGATTGTGGAGAGCCTGGTAGATTGCCCTTTATTTACACAGGCCTCTCTGGGTCTAGTGATGCCAGGATGTAGTAAAAATAGAAGTCAACCTTTTAACACTTAACCATAGCATTAATGAGCGAGTGATAGCTTTCCCTATCTTGAGTTTTTATTTCTCACATAGACTTTACTCAAATTAGCATTTCCACATTTGCACAAAGAGCAGTGAGAATGCTTCCATTTCTCAGTAATGGAGCTCTTTTCTCCTTAAGAGTGAGAAGATTAAGGTCTACCTCAGAGCTGTCTGGGTTTTTCTATGGAATAGTCTGTGGTGGCGTAGGTCCCCAGAAGTTGAGGGAATCAAGTCGGAAGTCACACCGGCAAAGTCTTCACAGAGACAGCCTTGCCTTGGAAGACCAGCAGAGCCCTCAGGAATCCATTTTCCTATTCTGTGTTAAGTGCCAAATTAGCATCCTTGAAAGCAGTTTGCAGCCTGGGTTAGCAGAAGGTTAGATGACCGCTGTGTAAGGATTTCTCAGGAGAGGTTTTAGTGCATCTTTTCTGACAAGCCTACTTCCAGGGGTGTGTTTTATGTTTGCTCAGGTTACTTTAGAGTTAAGTCAAACCCACATTAAATAACCACTAGGACTGTGGGTCCCTCCACTCTCCATACCACACCACCCTCAAAATAGAGTAGTTTTCCTGAACTCTCTGCAGTCCTGTTCTTGCACTGTAGGGGAAAGGTATCCATTCTCCACTTACATAATTTAGACTTTAAAGAGTATCCTATAAAGTAAAAAAAAAAAAAAAAAAAAATTTAAATACTATTAAATTACGGGACATAAGGAGGAACTAATTCCCTACTAAGTTCTTCCCCTGTCACTTGCCCCAGGCAAAAATTTCAGCCAAAAGTCTTCAAATTTCTCAATGACACATTTAATTATTGCTGAATTTCCAGTAGGCTAATATTTGCATTTCTGCGGTACTGATGTTATCTGAAAGAATGTATTTCTCAATTTACTATTATAGGCATAGGGCATGCCTATAATAGGGCACCTGTCATCATGCTGGATATGATGGGAGTTAAATTCTAATTGCTATAATCCAATAACCAACAAACAAATCTGGAGAAACTGGAGAACAATACAATATGCTGAAGTTCTAAGTTGGTGCAGGGCTCAGTTGCTACAGGGGTTCAGAGAATAGGGAGGAGACCACGGGCTGTGGTTGTGGGCTGGTTCAGGAGCAGGAACTAGGCTTAATAGTTATATTATACATATACAGTTGTATATACAGGGGAACGTAACCCCAAATTTGACTAAAGTAATTTTTTTTGAAACTCTTTGAAAGTTAGAATGTTTCTCACACACAGTGAGTTCCTAGTTAATAAGAAGTGAATATCCTGGGCGGCGCCTGTGGCTCAGTCGGTAGGGCGCCGGCCCCATATACCGAGGGTGGTGGGTTCAAACCTGGCCCTGGCTGAACTGCAAACCAAAAAATAGCTGGGCGTTGTAGCGGGCGCCTGTAGTCCCAGCTACTCGGGAGGCTGAGGCAAGAGAATCGCTTAAGCCCAGGAGTTGGAGGTTGCTGTGAGCTGTGTGATGCCATGGCACTCTACCAAGGGTGATAAAGTGAGACTCTGTCTCTACAAAAAAAAAAAAAAGTACTAAAAAAAAATAATAATAAAAAAAAAGAAGTGAATATCCTATAGCCCAGGGGACAAAAATCAGCTCTTGGAATCAGAAAGGAGCAGCTGTCACTGCCTTTGCCTGGGTGCTTGCTGGATTATAGAACGGAATCATCTCAGAGTATTAATATTCAGTGAGCCTGAAGTTGCCACCTACTTAAATGGATTTGGGAGGACCTATCAGCCACCATCTGCTATTGAATGCTGACACAGGATTACTGACTATAGAATTTGAAAATTGCCCTAGAATGGACTGTTGCAGACATTTTGGTGGTTGCCCATCAGCAAAGCTGCCCATTCCACAGATTCTCTTATGGAGCCTCGACTCACAGTGCCCATTGAAGAAATAGAATTTGCTTTCAAATAGGTATTGTGGTCTCTGTTCTTAATTTCAGATTATAAACTTTTTTGGGGGGTGTGGGCAAGTACTAGCCACTGAATTAGTGCAGTAATGGTGCTTGAGAAACTCATCTCAAGAGAAAACATAATTTCAGGCTCCATGCGTCTTTGGCCCACAGTCGGTTGTACACGATTCACCTTTATGGTTTTGGTTTTTGTTTGTTTTGCTTCTGTGCCTCTTTGTGTCAACAACTGCTCATGAGACTTGTCTCTTTTCTTCTACCCTTCATTTGTACAAGGACTGCCACTTTGGTATTAAAAAGAAGGACGGTGGGAGGGAGCTGTCGTTGAAGTAGTCAGCACGTGTTATGTTCACGCCTTAACCTGTTTTAAAAGATGGTCTTTGCCAGTAGAGGAGAGACAATTTCTGGAGGAAACTTCCATGGTGAATATCCAGCCAAAGTAAGTTTTTCAGAATTGCTCTTGACCCTGAGAGCATATTCTAATACAGCCTATTGGAATATGTCTATTGAACTGAGACACTCTTTCAGGCCCTGGATTATTTAGCCATTGGTGTCCATGAACTTGCTGCCATTAGCGAAAGAAGAATTGAAAGGCTCTGTAACCCCTCCCTCAGTGAGCTGCCAGCCTTCCTGGTGGCTGAAGGAGGTCTGAACTCTGGGTTCATGATTGCCCACTGCACAGCTGCAGCCCTCGGTAAGGACACTGCCCTTTCCCCAGAGCACAAGCCTGTCCAAGGGCCTTTCTGTTTTACTTGAAAGTATCAAATTTTGTCTTTGAATGAGCTCTAAAGTTTCACCACTTTTATTTGCATCCTACCTCTCTCAATACAAATGTAGCAGGTTGAACCTTTTCACTTTTTAGAAAAAAAAAACAAAACACCTAAATAATGTTATACTGAAACATACTGATACAATAATGAGGTGGGAAATGGCAATTTCTCTGTGAAAAGCAATTTGACATTCCATCTGAACTTCATCTCAATAGCTTTTTTCCAAATCTCAACTTCAGGACTATTGGAAGGTGAAAACTGAACCAATCAAAATAATTAAACTTTGGATACATTCCATTAGTTACACAACCCACTAAAAACATAAGGATGTTATTGCAAAATACAAACATGCTTATGAGATGCAAGATACCATCTTTGAAAATTGTGCTTCCTTCTTGCTGATTTCTGCTGCAGGGAAGGGATAGATGAGTAACAACTCAGAATAGTGCCTGGCATAAAGTGAGTGCTAAGACCCTCATTCATATCTGTGCACTTAACTGCCACGACCATGCCATGAGGTAGGTGCTACTGTCCCTGGTTTACAGATGAACATCTTAAAAGTTAAGTGACTTGCCCAATATTGCACAGTTAGTAAGAGATAGAGCAGAATTCAAACCCAGGCATTTTGGCACCCAGAGATAGGTTCTCACTCCAATTAATGAGTCTCTCATTGTAAGCACTACTTAATCCGAAAAGGAGGTTGCCAAAATTAACAAACAAAAACGCAGGATGCCCAATTAAATTTGAATTATTTAGGACTTACTTAGACTAATAGATTATTTGTTTGTATGTGTGTGTGTGACTCTTTTATAATTTATTTTTATTTCAAATTAATGTGAGGGTACAAATTTTTAGGTTACATCGTTTTTACTTCCAGGGTAAAGTTCCATTTGTAAAAGACCCCCTCACCCTCTGAGCATATTATACACCCTCACAATGTGCACTTTAGGTGAGATCCCGCCTCCTGCCCTCCCTCCTTCTGCCAATCATCCTCCTCCCTCCCCCCCACTTCCTTCTAACCCCGAACTAGACTATATTAGTGTTTTATTGTTCTTAGGAGCATGTAATTGTTTACATATTGATTTCATATTAGTATGGAGTACATTGGATATTTATTTTTCCATTCTTGCAATACTTTACTAAGAAGAATGTATATCAACTCTATCCAGGTAAATGTAAAAGATGTAAAGTATCCATCTTTTTTTTTTTTTTTTTTTTGAGACAGAGTCTCAAGCTGTTGCTCTGGTAGAGTGCTATGGCTGTCACAGCTCACAGCAACCTCAAACGCTTGGGCTTAAGCGATTCTCTTGCCTCAGACTCCCAAGTTGGGAGTGACAGGCACCCACCGTGATGCCCAGCTATTTTTGTTGTTGTTATTGTTGCAGTTGTCATTGTTGTTTGGCAGGCTCAGGTGGAGTTTGAATCCGCCAGCCTTGGTGTATGTGGCCAGTGCCCTATCCACTGAGCTATGGGCACTGCCCCTCCATCTTTTTTTAATGGCTGAATAGTATTCCATGGTATATGTATATGTATACCATGGAATACTATTGATCTATCTTGATCTATTCAAGATTATTTGTTTTTTATCTGAAATCCAAATTGAACTGGGCATCCTGTGCTTTATCTAACAATTCTACCCCAAATGTCAGGCTAACATAGTGGTTCGTTAAGTGCATGGAGACTGGATCTGGGTCCAGCTCCACCATCTACTAGCCGCCACCTACTGACCCCAGAGGGTGAAATAAATTAATGCATATAGAGCCTGGTACATCACAAGAACTAAATTAATACTCATTGCTATTAATATTACTCTTAATCCCTTCCCACCCTTTTCAACTAAAAACTCAATACAGATAACAAACAGAGTCCAAATTTACCTCCTCTGACCCAGTGTCTTCTGTTTCAATGGTCCCCAACCTTTTTGGCACCAGGGACCAGTTTCATGAAAGACAATTCTATCCCAGACTGGGAAGGGGAGCGTGGGGTGGAACTCTGTGGCTGGGAGGTTGGGGACTCAGCTCCATTTGATCGCTTGCTTGCTTATTAAAACACCCCTTTAACAGGCAAGGACTTTTCACAATAACATGGAGATGAGGGCCGTGGTGATTGGTCTCTAGAGGACATCATGGGCATTGGGAAGATTCATTTGCAGTTAGCTGCCCAAGCTGCCTGCTGAGGTTGTTCAGCTCACTTTCATGGTGATGAAAACAGTGTTTTCCTTTTTTTGGCACTGGTAAGATTCCTTTTTGCACACGCCTAACCACAGGTTTTCAGATAAAGCTCACTGTAGGATGCAAGGACTTGGGACTTACAGTGCTGAAACCTGGAAAGTCCTGAGCAAACCAAGGCCAGCTCATCACCCTAGTTTATTTGTTTGTTTGTTTGTTTGTTTGTTTTGAGACAGAGGCTCACTCTGTCACCCTCCCTGGGTAGAGTGCTCTGATGTCATAGCTCACAGCAAGCTCGAACTCTTGAACTCAAGCAATCCTCTTGCTTCAGCCTCCCAAGTCGCTGGGACTACAGGTGCCCACCACAATGCCTGGCTAGTTTTTTCTATTTTTATTAAAGACAGGGTCTCACTCTTGCTCAGGCTGTCTCAAATTCCTGACCTCAAGCAATCCACTTGCCTGGGCCTCCCAGAGTATTAGGATTACAGGTGTGAGCATGTGCCTGGGCCACATCACCCTAGTTTAAAACTAGATATCTCAGAATAGGATCTCATATAGCATAGAAAACAACAGATGCTTCACTCATGGTCACTCTCAAAATCAAAAGAAAAGAGAAAAGACTGAGTTCTAAGCAGGGTACTTAAAGTGCACTCCTCACATTAACAATACAGCCATTGGCCATCCCTTGGGAGTTTGTTAGGACATGGGACTCAGGCCCCACCCCAAGATTGCATTGTAACAAGATCCCTGTTTCATCTGCACAATAAAGTTTGAGAGTCCCCAAATCTAGGCCATCCTAAAATTTTCCCCCACCTCCCAGAGATATTTCTGGCAAACATCAAGACCCTTTTAAACCCCAAACATTCACTTATGTCATTACTGAACAATCTGAACTGTTATATCTTCTTTTTTGTTTGTTTGTTTTCTTATTTATTTATTTATTATTGTTGGGGATTCATTGAGGGTACAATAAGCCAGGTTACACTGATTGCATTTTTTAGGTAAAGTCCCTCTTGCAATTGTGTCGCAATTGTGTGGCCCCAGAAGGTGTGGCACACACCAAGGCCCCACCCACCTCCGTCCTTCCCTCTCTCTGTTCTTCCTTTCCCCACCCCTCCCTCCTTCTTTCTCCCTCTGCTCTCTCCTTCCCCCAACCCCACCATGACCTTAATTGTCATTAATTGTCCTCATATCAAAATTGAGTACATAGGATTCATGCTTCTCCATTCTTGTGATGCTTTACTAAGAATAATGTCTTCCACGTCCATCCAGGTTAATACGAAGGATATAAAGTCTCCATTTTTTTTAATAGCTGAATAGTATTAGCTATACCACAGTTTGTTAATCCATTCCTGGGTTGGTGGGCATTTAGGCTGTTTCCACATTTTGGCGATTGTAAATTGAGCTGCGATAAACAGTCTAGTACAAGTGTCCTTATGATAAAAGGATTTTTTTCCTTCTGGGTAGATGCCCAGTAATGGGATTGCAGGATCAAATGGGACTAGCTTGAGTGCTTTGAGGTTTCTCCATACTTCCTTCCAGAAAGGTTGTACTAGTTTGCAGTCCCACCAGCAGTGTAAAAGAGTTCCCTTCTCTCCACATCCATGCCAGCGTCTGCAGTTTTGAGATTTTGTGATGTGGGCCATTCTCGCTGGGGTTAGATGGTATCTCAGGGTGGTTTTGATTTGCATTTCTCTAATAGATAGGGATGATATGAACTTTTTTTCATATGTTTATTAGCCATTCATCTGTCTTCTTTAGAGGAAGTTCTATTCATGTCTCTTGCCCATTGATAGATGGGATTGTTGGCTTTTTTCATCTGGATTAATGTGAGTTCTCTGTAGATTCTAGGTATCAAGCTTTTGTCTGATTCAAAATATGCAAATATCCTTTCCCATTGTGTAAGTTGTCTATTTGCTGTGGTTGTTGTCTCCTTAGCTGTACAGAAGCTTTTCAGTTTAATGAAGTCCCATTTGTTTCTTTTTGTTGTTGTTGCAATTGCCATGGAAGTCTTCTTCATGAAGTCTTTCCCCAGGCCAATATCTTCCAGTGTTTTTCCTATGCTTTCTTTGAGGACTTTTATTGTTTCATGCCTTAAATTTAAGTCCTTCATCCATCTTGAATCAATTCTTGTGAGTGGGGAAAGGTGTGGGTCCAGTTTCAGTCTTTTACATGTGGATATCCAGTTCTCCCAACACCATTTATTGAATAGGGAGTCTTTCCCCCAAGGTATATTCTTGTTTGATTTATCAAAGATTAGGTGGTTGTAAGATGTTAGTTTCATTTCCTGGTTTTCTATTTGATTCCAACTGTCTATGTCTCTATTTTTGTGCCAGTACCATGCTGTCTTGACCACTGTGGCTTTGTAGTACAGCCTAAAATCTGGTATGGTGATGCCCCTGGCTTTATTTTTATTACTAAGAACTGCCTTAGCTATATGGGGTTTTTTCTGGTTCCATACAAAACGCAGAATCACTTTTTCCAAGTCTTAAAAGTACGATGTTGGTATTTTAATAGGAATGGCATTGAATAGGTAGATCGCTTTGGGAAGTATAGATATTTTAACAATGTTGATTCTTCCAATCCATGAGCATGGTATGTTCTTCCATTTGTTAATATCCTCTGCTATTTCCTTTCTGAGGATTTCATAGTTTTCTTTATAGAGGTCCTTCACTTCCTTCATTAGGTATATTCCTTCACTTCCTTCATTAGGTATATTCATTTTCTTTGAAACTATGGTGAAGGGAGTTGTGTCCTTAATTAGCTTCTCATTTTGACTGTTATTGGCATATACAAAGGCTACTGACTTGTGGACATTGATTTTATATCCTGAAACATTACTGTATTTTTTTGATGACTTCTCGGAGTCTTGTGGTTGAGTCTTTGGGATTCTCTAAGTATAAAATCATGTCGTCATCAAAGAGGGAGAGTTGACCTCCTCTGCTCTCATTTGGATTCCCTTTATTTCCTTGTCTTGCCTAATTGTATTGGCTAGAACTTCCAGCACTATGTTGAATAGTAAAGGTGACAGAGGACAACCTTGTCTGGTTCCAGTTCTAAGAGGAAAAGCTTTCAGTTTTACTCCATTCAGTAAAATATTGGCTGTGGGTTTGTCATAGATAGCTTCAATCAGTTTTAGAAATGTGCCACCTACGCATATACTCTTCAGTGTTCTAATTAGAAAAGGATGCTGGATTTTATCAAATGCTTTTACTGCATCTATTGAGAGGATCATGTGATCTTTATTTTTGCCTCTGTTAATATGGTGGATAACATTTATGGACTTGCGTATGTTAAACCAGCCTTGCATCCCTGGGATGAAGCCTACTTGATCATGATGAATGACTTTTTTGATGATAAGCTGTAATCTATTGGCTAGGATTTTGTTGAGAATTTTTGCATCTATATTCATGAGTGAGATTGGTCTGAAATTCTCCTTTTTGGTTGGGTGCCTTCCTGGTTTTGGTATCAGGGTGATGTTTGCTTCATAGAACGTGTTGGGGAAGATTCCTTCTTCCTCGATTTTTTGGAATAATTTCTGCAGTACGGGAATAAGCTCTTCCTTGAAGGTTTGATAGAATTCTGGTGTGAAGCCATCTGGACCAGGGCATTTTTTGGTTGGAAGCTTTTTATTGTTTCTTTAATCTCAGTGCTTGATATTGGTCTGTTCAGGAACTCCATTTCTTCCTGGCTAAGTCTAGGGAGAGAGTGTGATTCCAAATATTGATCCATTTCCTTCACATTGTCAAATTTCTGGGCATAGAGTTTCTGGTAGTATTCAGAGAGGATCTCTTGTATCTCTGTGGGATCAGTTGTTATTTCCCCTTTATCATTTCTGATTGAGGTTACTAGAGATTTTACTTTTCTATTCCTCGTTAGTCTGGCCAATGGTTTATCTATTTTATTTATTTTTTCAAAAAACCAACTCCTTGTTTCATTAATTTTCTGAATGATTCTTTTGTTTTCAATTTCATTGATCTCTGATTTGATTTTGGATATTTCTTTTCTTCTACTGGGTTTAGGCTTAGATTGTTCTTCTTTTTCTAATTCCATAAGATGGCTTGTGAGTTGTTGATGCGTTCTCTTTCTGTTTTTGGAATGTAGGCATCTAAAGCGATAAATTTTCCTCTCAAAACTGCTTTTGCAGTATCCCAGAGGTTTTGGTAGCTTGTGTCTTCATTGTTGTTATGCTCAAGGAAGTTAATGATTTCCTGTTTTATTTCTTCCTGCACCCATCTGTTATTCAACAGAAGGTTGTTTAATTTCCATGCCTTTGTGTGGGGTCGAATGTTTTTTTTAGAGTTGAGTTCCACCTTTAGTGCCTTATGGTCTGAGAAGATACAAGGTAAAATTTCAATTCTTTTGATTCTGTTGATATTTGTTTTGTGTCCCAGGATATGATCAATTTTGGAGAATATTCCATGGGGTGATGAGAAGAATGTATATTCTTTATCTTTGGGGTGGAGTGTTCTAGATACGTCTATGAAGCACAGTTGTTCTAGGGTCTCATGTAAATATCTTATATCTTTGTTTAATTTCTGTTTAGAGGATCTGTCCAGCTCTGTAAGAGGAGTGTTAAAATCCCCTGTTATTATGGTATTATCGGATATCATATTGCTCACACTGAATAAGGTCTGTTTCAAGAATCTGGGAGCATTTAAATTGGGTGCATAAATATTTAGAATTGAAATGTCTTCTTGTTGTATTTTTCCCTTGACCAATATAAAGTGACCATCTTTGTCTTTTTTGACTTTAGTTGCTTTAAATCCACATGTATCTGAAAATAAGACTGCAACTCCTCTTTTCTTCTGAATTCCATTTGCCTGAAAAATTGTCTTCCAACCCTTGACTCAGAGCTTTAATTTGTCTTTTGAAGCCAGGTGTGTTTCTTGCAGACAGCAAATGGATGGCTTGTGTTTTTTAATCCAGTCAGCCAATCTATGTCTCTTCAGTGGGGAATTCAAGCCATTAACATTTATTGAGATAATTGGTAAGTGTGGTAGTATTCTAGTCATCTTATTTTGTGAGAGTCCATTGCTTAGTTTTATCCTTTGCATCAGTGTGGAGATTAGGTTCTGTCCTTTAATTTCTGAGTTCTTACTTTGCTGTTAATCCATTGTGATGGTCAGTGTGTAGAACAGGTTGAAGTATGTCCTGTTGAGCTGGTCTTGTTGTGGCGAATTTCCTCAATGTTTGTATATCCATAAATGATTTGATTTCTCTGTCAATTTTAAAGCTTAGCTTAGCAGGGTACAGAATTCTGGGCTGGAAATTGTTCTGTTTAAGTAGATTAAAGGCAGATGACCATTGTCTTCTTGCTTGGAAAGTTTCATTAGGGAAGTCTGCAGTCACTCTGATGGATTTGTCACTGTAGGTCAACTGGCTCTTACTCCTGGAAGCTTGCAGAATCTTTTTTTCGGTCTTGACTTTGCACAGGTTCGTCACAATGTGTCTTGGAGAAGCTCAGTTAGAGTTGCGGCTAGTTGGGGTCTGATATCCCTCTGAAAGCAGTGTGTCAGAATCTTTGGTGATATTTGGGAAATTTTCATTTATAATATTCTCTAGTATGGCTTCCATTCCTCCAGGGCATTCTTCTTCCCCTTCTGGGATTCCTATAACTCGTATGTTGGAACGTTTCATAAAGTCCCATAATTCTGACAGTGAATGTTCTGCTTTCTCTCTCTTCTTTTTTGCCTCTTTAACTATCTGAGTTATCTCAAGAACTTTGTCCTCTACCTGTGAAATTCTTTCTTCTGCATGGTCTAACCTGTTGCTAATACTTTCCATTGCATCTTTAAGTTCCCTAATTGACTGCTTCAGTTCCTTCAGCTCCGCTATATCCCTTCTGTATTCTTCATATCTTTCATCTCTTATTTGATTCGGTTTTTGGATTTCCTTTTGGTTATTTTCCACTTTATTAGCAGTTTCCTTTATTGTTTCCATCATTTCCTTCATTGTTTTCATCATGTGTATTCTAAATTCCCTTTCTGTCATTCCTAACATTTCTTTATATATAGAATCCTCAGCAGTAGCTACCTCATGGTCCCTTGGAGGGGTTGCTCTGGACTGGTACTTCATGTTGCCTGGAGTTTTCTGCTGATTCTTCCTCATGGGTGATTTCTTTTATCTGTTTCCTTGCCCTAATTTTCTTTTCACTTCCTCTTGCTCTTTAAGTTCCCGTGCCTGTGTACTAAGGTTTCGATGAGTCCTTTTTGTACAGGACCAGAAGGTTGAGAAGGTTGAAGAGCAAGAAGGGATAAAAGAAAGAAAAAGAGAGAAAGAAAGAAGAAAAAGAAAATAGAGAAAGTAGAGGGGGTGGGTAAAAGGGAATATTGACAAAAAGAAGAGAGGCACAGAAAGAGGGAGACAAAGCAATATAGGTGTACAGTAGGGTACTTTGACACAATCTTAAAAAAACCCCAACCTCTGGGGGTGCCCAGTTGGGTGTTCCCTTGAGGTCAGCAGCTTTTTGCTAACCTGATCGGACACAGTACCCCACCTCCACCAAGTAGAGAGGAAAGACAAAAATGCTATAAATCAAACCAAAACAAGCAAACAGAAAACTTTACGGGATAAAAGTGGGTGAAAAACCAAATAATAGGGGTAGAAACACTAGCAAAAATGAAGTTGTAATTATTGAAAAAGGCAGCAACGGGAAATTGTATTTAAACTAGAAAAATGGAGAAAGAAAAGACAGAAAAAAAGAAAAGAAAAAAGCTGTACGGAAAAGGTTGAAATTAAAAAACAAAACAACAACAACAACAAAATAAAGAAAAAACAAACAAACAACAACAAAAACAACCGAAAACAAAGCAGTATATATATCTTGTTGAATATTGTCTGAGGAACAGGTGGTCTTCTGGGGTATGAGATGTTAATCACAATGCTGATATGACTGGAGGCCTCCACTGATTTCTCAAACCCCACAGGGTGGACACCCTAAATCTCTCTTCAGCCCTCTTAAAAGGCACTTTAAACTTCTAAACTTGGCTAAGCAGAAGCTTTCCCAGGAAAGTGCTTGTTGCTGGGTTCACTGCTGAAGTGGCTATCCACTTACCCAGTGTGCCAAAACCGGTCTCACTCTGCCCCTGAGGGTTAAGTCTGTAAGGCAGCTCAGTCCCCGCCTTTAGGCTGCTTAGTCACTAGGTTACCAGCTCTCACCCGATCCTTGCTCTGCAACCCTGAGGGCAGAGCTTGCCAGGGCAGTTCTCTCACAATGGCTCCCTGTGGCCCACAGCCAAACGCTATTAGCTCTGTCCAGCTCAGCGGCTCAGTCTGGGGCCCTAGACAACGCCCAAAGTTCTCCGCACTTCTCCCCAAGGCAGTTCAACTGAGTGCTAAGTCCAAAAACACCAAAACAGTTCACAGGTAAGGCCTTTCCAGTTTGCAATCTCGCTGCTGCTGTACTTATAGCTGTCGGCAGGATTAGACCAATCGAACACACGCAACCACTTGCCAGTTTTCCACTGTTTTTGTCCTCTTCTTAGGGTCCAGAAGTCTCTCGCTGACTCCCTGTATCCTCAAAGGAATGATTATAGGCAGATCCCACCAACCAGAGATGCCTGGAGTCTTATCTCCCCAGACTCACGGTGCCCAGTTGCAGGGAAGCTGTTACTCGGCCTCCATCTTGCTCTCACATGAACTGTTATATCTTCTTTCCCAGGATCTGTGGGTCCAGTCTCAACCTCCAGATGCCACACCTCAATTCTGATCCCACCTCTTCTGGTGACATAACCCAGTCAAATTGTTCTCAAGTACCTGAAAATGGCCATCAAATCTTTTTACACCTATTCTCCCTGACATGCTCAAGGCTTCCAAGGTTTTCAACTTGACCTTGTTATTCGAGTTCCCAGCTCCATGTCCCCATCTTATGTCAGAACTCACTATAGTTTTAGAGTCCTTCTCACTTTGGGGGGAAATAAAAGACCTGCTTCCTTTTCCCAAGGAGCACCTGGTGTTTGGGTAATGGCCAGGGTCTTCTGGATAAGGCCGTCCATGTGCAGAGCATGTTGGGGAGGCCACACGTCACTCTGGCAGCAACTCTTATGAAGAGCACTTCTTAACTGCACTGGTCTTTTGCAGTTTCTGAGAGCAAGGCTCTGTGCCACCCCTCGTCTGTTGACTCTCTCTCCACCAGCGCGGCCACGGAGGACCATGTCTCCATGGGAGGATGGGCAGCGAGGAAGGCCCTCAGGGTCATCGAGCACACAGAACAAGGCAAGTCACTCCTCTGGGATGGCAGAACTCACTGACAGGCTACCATGCCCGTGGTTCTCAAAGCGGGGTCTCCTCCTGGCAGTGTCACCATCACTTGGGTGCTTGTTATAAATGCAGATTCTCAGGCCTCCTCTCAGATCTGACTCAGAAGCTCCAGGAGAGAAGGGAGCAGCCTGTGTTGAACAAAGTTCCAGGTGCTTCCATAACAAGTAAGATCCACAGAGCTGTGCAGAGCTAAGCCTGCTCCTTAGCTAGCTTTCTTTCTTTTTTTTCTATTTTTTTATTTCTAATGAGACTTTTTTGTTTTTGTTTTTGGCTTTCTTTTTTGTAATGAGACTTTTTAAAAATATTCACAAGTGGAGAGGATAGTACCATGAACCCTCACAGAACTCACCAGGATTTAACAGCATGTTTGCTTAATTTTTTTCTTTTACTTTTTCCAGATTATTTTTGAGCAAATCCCCATCTAATTTTATTTCTACATAGTTTCTCTCTTAAATGTGTGAATGCTTTCTGATCTACTTTTCTGATGTCATTATCATAGCCAGCAAAATCCAACATTAAATCCTGGTACTACACCGCCAAATACATGTTCAAATTTTCCCTGTTATCTCAATGTCTTTACAGTGGGTTTCTTCAAATCAGGATTCAAGGCCCATGTTTTTAATTTGGTGAAGGTGATGTTAAGCTTCTTTTAATTTAGAACAGTTTCCTCTTCTCTTGTTTTTTCTTTATGCCATCGACTGGTTGAAAATCAGGTTAGCTTTCCTGCAGGAAGACTGACATTCTGGATTTACCTGTTAGCATCTTCGTGGTGTCACTTTGAACCTGTTCTTTGTCCCAAGCCTTTCCAGTACATTGCAATTGACCCTAAAGACTTGGTAAGATTGGGCGGCGCCTGTGGCTCAAAGGAGTAGGGTGCCAGCCCCATATACTGGACGTGGTGAGTTCAAACCCAGGCCCAGCAAAAAAAACCGCAACAATAATAATAATAATAATAATAAAAGACTTGGTAAGATTTAGGTCCAACCTTGTTGGCAAAGATACTTCATAAGAAGTGCTATGTTAGGCCAACCTCTGTCTGCCTTCTTACTTGCTCTTTTTTGTTTGTTTGTTTGTTTGTTTAAGAAAGAGAAATTGTCTGCCTTTAGTATCTTTCTCTAAGTTCCTAAGTTTGTGTAACAGTATTGGAATTAGTTGGCTGATAAAAAGAATATCACTATTTTAAGGTAAGTGTGAGAATTGAATACAGACTGTCCCTGTGTTACAGATGACCTGCTTTACAGCATTCCATACTTACGAATGGGCTCCAGATACTCTCAATAGGGATCATTTAATTAAGTAATGAAATGAATAATTCAGGAGCTAGTTTCTTCCCTGCACATAAACAAACTTGAGTGCGAAAGTAGTTTATTGGTGCATCAGTCTTTTTTTTTTCTTTTTTCCATTTGTTTCCTTTGACAGGATACAAGACAAACACCAGTTTGCCTGAGTTTTAAAAGGATATTTCCTTTGCCCCACTTGAATGATCAATAAAGACATGAGTCCAACTGGCAAAGTGAAAAGGGGGCACAAGGGAATACTAATTAGCCACAAAGAACTACAACGTTATTTACTTGTTTGTTTACAACAATACCAACAGCATGCTGGGTAACATTGTAGACTCTTCCAGTTTTGCCATGGTAACATTTGTGTGGCATGCCTTTTTGAAAAGTACCCATTCCCTTGATGTCTACAATATCACCTTTCTTGTAGATTTGCATATATGTAGCCAAAGGAGCAACTCCATGTTTTCTAAAAGGCCTAGAGAACATGTATCAGGTGCCTCTCCTCTTTCTCTTTGTGTTTGTCATTTTGGTGAATTACTGGAAGATGGCGTCTCCGGCCGAAAGGGGTGTATCAGTCTTTACACTACTAGCTAGTCTCGTAGATAGAGAAGGAGCTGACAGAAACATAAAAAGCATCAGAAGACCCAGAACTGGGCGACGCCTGTAGTTCAGTCATCAGGGCACTGGCCACATACACCAAGGGTGACAGGTTCGACAGCTCGGGCCTGCTAAACAACAATGACAACTGCAACGGCATTGTGGCAGGCCCCCAGAGTCCCAGCTACTGGGAGGCTGAGGCAAGAGAGTTGCTTGAGCCCAAGAGTTTGAGGTTGCTGTGAGCTATGACACCGGAGCACTCTACCCAGGGTGACAGAGTGAGACTGTCTCAAAAAAAAAAAAAAGATCCAGAACTAAGAAAATTTACAATAGGAGAATTAGCTGGAGCCTTTTGTCTCACTGGAGCAGGATTTGCTAAGCTTAAGGGGCAAGATTCTAACATTGAGCAATTTACAAAAGTTTACCAGACAGTTAGTGAGAACATCAGCTGCTACAAGGCCATTTATGATGAAAAAAGAAAAAGGCTGTGCAAACCACCCTAGAAACCTTTTTCAAGAAACTGACTTCACTGGTTAGCTCCCCTCCTCCAGTAACAGAATCAAATCCTGACTCTCCAGCACCTGCTCCTCCTCTCCAGCACTATCTCCATCATCACATTACAAACTCGGTGAGTACAGACAGGCTGCTGTGGGAGAGGATGAACTTACGTAAGCCCTTGTGGACTTGAGAGTGACTTCACAGCATCTGGTCCTGTATCATCATTCCATAATCCATCCGGAATTGGAAACCATGAGATGTAAAGCATGTTGATGAAATGCACACACTTGCTTCATAAATCTAGGGCTCAAGACCAGGACTGGCCTTCTTTCTGACTTCCTTCCCTACCCCCATGACCCAAACCTGGCCAACAAGCCTTGGTTAGAGGCTGTGAATGGAGAAATGGTATATTTTGCTTGTGTAAACGAATGGGCTTTCTGGGGTAGGTTTGGTGGTCTGGTAACTATTCAGGTAAATGTCTCATTTTTCCTCTTTTCAGTGTAAAAGATACAACCAGTGGTCAGAAAAGCAGGTTTAAATTGGTAACTGAATACCAAGGCAATTTCATTCTACTAGGGACAGAGAAGCAACCACCTGTTAGTGGGTGGGCGATGGCTGCCAACTTCATGTTTGCAGTGGGAAGTCAGACTTTCCTCAGCCACCCTCTGGAATTTCTTATTTCAGTGCTGGCCATAGAGCTTCTTGCAGCCTGCCAGGGCATAGAGTTTCTACGCCCCCTGAGGACGACCACTCCGCTGGAGAAGGTCTATGACCTGGTGCGCTCTGTTGTCAGGTAAGGTCAAACAGGGCCCCGGTAGTTACACCATTCCAGAACTGTGAACCTTGGCGGCACTTACTGTTTGGCTGATGGGTGGATGTTCTCTTTCTCAGGCCTTGGATAAAAGATCGCTTCATGGCCCCAGACATCGAGGCAGCGCACAGGCTGCTCCTAGAGCAGAAGGCAAGATGGGGGGGCTGATGGCTGAGTTTTTGATTGTTATGGGAAAGCAAAGTGGGAGTGGGGGAGTGGATTAACTGTCTTACTCTACTGTTTTCTGGCTTTTTCTCAGAAGTGAACAAAAATTACACAGGCAACTTGCAGGGCTGCTAAGAAGTCATCTGAAAGCCCTTCAGTGCCCCCATGTTAGACCCAAATATTGAATTTCTAAGGATAAGAAGCTGAAATGAATTTTAAATGAAGTTTAGGGACAATATTCTTGGGGAGTAAATGAGATGGAAGGTTCATGGGTCCTTCTGGCGAGATATCCTCTTTTATTCAAAAGTGCTTTCTCTTCTGAGTGATGCTACCACAACTACTACCGGGAGCAATGGCTGCATAGACCTGGAGAGAAAACCAAGTCCCAGGGGTTTACTTCAGAGGGCTGAGCCTGTCTGGTGCTCTGCTGAGATTCGGGGTTTTCTTTCCTGCTTATTTCCTGGTGACACTGACTACGGTCTCAGCTGATAGGTACAGATGCTGAGCATACTGAGTCATCTTTTTGATATATAATAGTTTCTAAAGTGCTTTAGATCTTATGAATAATATGTGAGTGCCCATATTCCCTAGAATCATATGCTTTCCCCCAGAAATGGTTGCTCTGCTCCTGAATGGTTTTTCCCTTTGATCTTCACATCTGTCTTTTTTTTTTTTTTTTTTGAGACAGAGTCTCACTGTGCTGCCCTCAGTAGAGTGCTGTGGCATCACAGCTCACAGCAACCTCAAACTCTTGGGCTTAAGCCATTCTCTTGCCTCAGCCTCCCAGTAGCTGGACTATAGGCGCCTGCCACAACATCCAGCTATTTTTTGTTGCAGTTGTCGTTGTTGTTTTAGCAGGCCTGGGCCGGATTCAAACCCGCCAGCCTCAGTGTACGTGGCTGGCACCATAACCACTGTGCTACAGGCACTTAGCCCACATCTGTCATTTCTAATTGTGCCCTGCATCCTTCGAGGGAAAGCTGCTTGCCTGCTGCCAACTGTAGTGCTAGAAGGGAGCTGTGTGAGAGGGTAGCTTTTGAGAGAATGCATTGTCTGAGGTAACACAAAAGCATAGGAAAGGCTTCTTGGCTGTCAGTGGCAATCAGAAAAAAAAAAAAAAAAGCAGCTGTAACCCCAAAACAGGGCCTTGATTTGAGTACATGTTTAGCTTAGAAAAGGAGTTGGTGGGTGGAGGTGAAAACTAAAGAAGGATCTGACATGGTGCTGTTCAGACTTGAATGTACCTATACAACTCTGAGACTTCTTGCTAAAATGCAGATTCAGATTGAGGAGGTCCAGGGTGAAGGCTGAGAGTCTGACTAGTCCCGGACATGCTGGGGCACAGGCCACACTTTAAGCAGCAAGGATCAAAAAAAGGGCATGGAAATGAAGTGACAGGAGATTCAATTCACTGCCTTTTATCATTCCAGGCTTGCTTTAGAAAACACAGGTCCTATCAGACCCTTCAGCAATTATCCTTAACTCTGTGCACATGGAATTTTCTAGGTTTTGTTTGTTATTGGCCTATTTGTTTGCTTGTTTTACTTTGGAAAAATAAGTAGCTTAAAACCTTCAGGATAACTTCAGAAAAGTTTTGGACTTTGTAAAATCAAAGCCTTAAATGCAACCAAAGACTGATTGGCCAAGGTCATGTGTTGAACGACGTGGCCTAAAATAAAAGCAAGCACACAGCCACCCTGTGTCTAGTCAGGTGGGAGGATGTGTTGACTGTGGATAAAGCAGGTGTTTAATAGCATGTGGAAACGACGTCAATATTTCAACTTTGTCTTGTCCTTGCTCCTCAGGTTTGGGAAGTAGCTTCACCATACATTGAAAAATACAGAATGGAGCATATTCCAGAATCAAGACCTGTTTCTCCCACAGCCTTTTCGCTGGAATCTCTGCACAGGAAATCCAGCAAAATTGCAGAGTCTGAGGATCTTTAATGGGCTTTGTGGATTAGCAGGTTGGGTGGCATTTAGTGTAGCACACAGCAGTATTGTGCTGAAGGACGGGCCTGAGAACTGTCCTAAGTAGATCAACCCATTGTATAACTCAGTTCTTCCAAAACCTACTTTGGTTAAGCTGGTGGCTTAGTAGCGGAGTTGCTGAATTTGGTGTGGTGTTCTTGTTGCCGTGGTTTGAGACACACTAGGTGTTTTCAGATTCTAGGCATTTTCTTTCTTGACAATATCACTTTCAGGGGTGGGAAGAAAACCACACGGGTATGCATGGATCTGTTTTTTACTCTTAGCATGAGATAAACTCAGAGTTGGAAACAGATTGATAGCATTCTTTTCTAAAAACATTAGACTTTTGTAAACCTTTTTGTTAATGTTTTGTTATTTGCTTTGGCAAGCTCTCTACCAGTTGACTTTCTTTGGCTGATTGTACTACACCGCGATATGACACATGTTCTTTAATACGCCTTCATAAATAATCATTTAATCACAATTGTCTTCAAGCTACTCTTCTATCAATTGAATCCGGGTAAAAATTAGTCAACAGGTCTTAAGAAATTAAATACAGAGGTGGTTAAAACCAACAAGAGGTTTTGTGTGAAAAGAAGGAATGAATATGAAGATTGCTACTTGTGGCTCTTGTTGAACTGTATATTTCATACTTAACCAAATATCACCGCCCATAGCCCACAAGGCTTAATTTAATCATATGTTTACGTTGGCGTTTGAGGTTACTGTTTTCATTTTCTGTGTGTTAGTACTCTAGTCACATTCTCATAGTAACCCTGCCTAAGAAACCTCATTTCACAGATAAGGAATCCCTGGGGTTGACCAACCTCCTCTCTCTGATGGTAATCATTAAAATGAACCCTATTGACAAAGGTGGGACCCCTGGATGTATTACCCAATCTGTTCCCCACTACCACCACCACCCAGAAGATAAAAGAGCTCTGGGAAAGCTTAAGTGTAACTGTCCAGGCTGGGTCGAATGACCTTTTGGCCTCCCAAACCTATGATCTGTGACATTGCACCTACCTGTGCAAAATGCAAATGTGTGCAAGGCACTCCAAAAACAGGGATCTGAAACCACAGCTCCAAAAACAGCAGGAGGTGGACAAGGACAGATGCAGTCTAAAATGGCCCAATAGTGTATTTCACAACAGAATTCTCACCTTTAGATTGCAGCCTATCCATGGGAAAGGTGAAGACCAAAGTGAAAACTGCTGCCTACAGCAATTCAGGGAGCAAAATATATGGGGGTGCTACTTGGTGCAACACTTTGCTGAAATGTGGATGCACACAAGTGAAGTTGATTCCTCCTCATCCTTAAGCTGCTTCTGAGCCAGTAAACCCCAGCAGGAGTCTGGTGGCTCTTTACTCTGGCATGGGGAGTGCTGGGTTTCCACTCACCCCTGCAGCCCTCCAGGCCACAATGATCCTTTTTATATAGCTCTGTTAGTAACTCACATCACCATGGTCAAGGGAATTGCAAGGGAAATGGGGAATAAACGGTCCCAGTTGCCTTATGTTGGTGTTTTATTCTGAGGTTTTTGTAATAAAAGTTTAGCACCTCTTAGGGAAAGGCTATAATGGCAATTGATCGTGTTTCTGAAAGAGTCAGTCAAGAGATATTAACACTGTTTGGAGAATATGACTGCCCCAGTAACTTCCTTTTTCCCCTTGAGTAACAGCAAGAGTTGGAGGTTCCAAGATTCCTCCCCACCCCTTGGGCTCACCTGGGCTTCTTCCCTTGTCTCAGGGCAGTCAGAATTTGGAGAACATTCTCCTAAGTGAAGAGTCACAGGACTAGAACAACAAGTACTACACACACTTAGCACTTAATCAAAACCAGTAGATTAATAACTGCATGCTCACGTGATACAAAAATTCAGTCGAAATCAAGTAAGGGGGAAGTGGACGGGAGGAGGTTGGGTAAATTCCCACCCAACAGGTACCCTGCCTGGGTATATTGCACACTGCCCGGGTGAAGGGCACAACTATTACTCAGATTTTATCTTTACAAAAGCAAACTATGTTACCTAGCCATATGTACCCCTGTATTAATCTGATATTAAAAACAAAAAAAGAAAGGACGGGCCAAGGCAGAAGGGCTTTTCAAGCTCTGCTGTGTCATGTTTGCTAATGTCCTATTGGCTAAAGAAGTCATGTGCCAAGTCTGGAGTCAACTTGGGAGACTAACACCCAAAGGCATAGGTGTGTGTTTTGGCATCATCCATGGGCTATTATCCAACAATCTATCACACGTGTAACATCCCATACATAACCTGGATATTTTGAAAAAAGAACTTTTCATACTATCAATACTTTAAACTTGTGCCTCACTTTGAGGTCTAGTCACTGAATTCATTTCTTTTTATTAAACTTTATGTTAATCTCATAAATAGCATCATCATTTTGCCTTTTTTGGTTGCTTTTCTAATGGTATTAGTTTATTAAAGGTAAACATTGAAAAGATACCCCCCAAAAATGGGGGAACCTGAATTTCAGCACAGAGGGTAGACTTGTTTACTTTAAAGATGGTCTCATTCCCTTTGCTTAGTGATTGGTTCAAGAAAGGGCTGGGATTGCAATTTGGGTCAATGGGACAGAGAAGAGATTTGCTGGAGGCTTCTGAGAGCCATGGGAAGCCATTTTCCCCACCTCCTGCCTGAACTGAGTGAGAAAGTGCAGAGCACCTGTGGCTGTTGACAGGTAGGAAGACCCAGGGAAGAGTTTAGCCTTGGGTAGATGCTTCCCTGGAGGACAGCAGAGGAAAGGAAGCAATCATTGAGCTGCTGGGTAACCTCACCTGGAAGCCTGCAAACTATATAACCTCTGAATTTCCAATGGAAATAGGAGCAATAAACACCCCTATTTTTTAATGCCAATTTCAGTCAAGTGTTTTGAAACTTGCAGGTGTTAGCATTTTACCTAACAGCTACTGTGTTTGAAAGGCACTGCATCATGGCTGTGGTCTGTCAACTCTCACATGTGGTCCTTTATCTGGGACTTTCCATCTACTTGGGGACATAATATGGCCATTAGTATACCAAGCATGTGTCCTTGAGGAAGGCAGGACAACTGCACTGCTCTTGGATCATCTGGGAGGCCTCCTGGAAGAGGTGACTGAGCTGGGCTGTGCAGGATAGAAGTCAGAGAGAAAAGGGAGAAAAAGGAGAAATACAACCTAAATTTCAACATCAAAAGACCTTCATACCAGGAAATCATTTCTACATTTGGTCCATTTCTGTTGTTAAACCATTGCTAACCAACATGGCCCTGGTCCTTGCCCACACAGCATGTAGCCTAGCCAGTGAGCCAGAGGAATGAATAATAGCAACATGTGGAAGTACAGTGGCAAGGCTGGGGAGTTATTAGGGGCCAGGTCATGGAGAGTGTGCTCATTTGTGCTGATGCTACAGTAGAGGGAGCAAAACTCTAGCTGCACAGAACATCTAAAATCTCATCAAGAGGCTGGCATTGGCTTTAATCCTTTTATAGATTCCTGTTAAAAAGACCAAGATGCTCACGCTTTGGGGAAAATCTGGCAGAAGTAAATAATTTAAAAAAGCAAACCCAGGGCGGTGCCTGTGGCTCAAAGGAGTAGGGTGCTGGCCCCATATGCCAGAGGTGGTGGGTTCAAACCCAGCCCTGGCCAAAAACTGCAAAAAAAAAAAAAAAAAGCAAACCCATATATTTCACTTGTTTTCTTATAAGAAAACAATCTCTTAACATCATCTGGCATTGATTCTACACTTTAATCTGCCTTCCTGCTCTAATTGGATTGTAAATTCCCTTAAGGCAGGGCCTAGGTTAAGACCAGAGTTGAAGAAAATCCAACCTTTACATTTTACAGATTGTTAAATAAGGAGCTCAAGATGAAGTTAAAGCCTGGGTTTGTGTCTCCTTCAGCATATGATGTGGTCCACCTTCCCTGTCCTTCACAGCATTTAATGCATATATCCTTAACTCAGTGGGGGATAATATTGCCAAAGGGGTGAAAACTGGTTTGGGGTAGACAAAAAAAGAAAAAAAGAAATCTTACATGTTACAATGGTTTGTGATCCTAACTGACAAACTTTTGGTTAGTAGGGAGAAATTTAGTTTTCTTCTCATTTTATAATATTGAGAAAAGGGCTCCACGCCTATAGGTTAAGCGGCTAAGGCGCCAACCACATACACCTGACCTGGCAGGTTGGAATCCAGCCCAGGCCGCCAAACAACAATGATGGCTGCAACCAAAAAATAGCCGGGTGTTGCGGCGGGCACCTGTAGTCCCAGCTACTTGGGAGGCAGAGGCAGGAGAATTGCTTGAGTCCAGGAGTTGGAGGTTGCTGTGAGCTGTGATGCCATGGCACTCTACCCAGGGTGACAGCTTGAGGCTCTGTCTCAAATAATAAATAAATAAATAAATAAATAAATAAAATATTGAGAAAAGGAATGCTGATATAGCCCAATGTGAAGCATAGAGGAGGGATTCTCACAACCTACTATGCTATTGTGAGAACCTTCCACCTGGAGTCAAGTGTCTGATCCCTCCCATTTTCTCCACCAAAGGACTTGGTCAGTTTTGTAGGTATCTTGCCAGAATCCATTTGTACAACACCTATTTCAGGGCCTATTATGTGAAGTAAAGATGGATTAATCTTTCTATAACACCCTTGTCCCAGTCCTACCCTGTTCAAAAACTTTCAGTGGCTTCCCCTGGCCTTAAGAATGAAGTTCCAACCTCCCTGCCTGTAGCTCAAGTGGCTAAGGTGCTAACCACATGCACCAGAGCTGGTGGGTTTGCATCCAGCCCTGACCTGCCAAACAACAATGACAATTACAACCAAAAAATAGCTGGGCATTGTGGTGCTGTGCCTGTAGTGTCAGCAACTTGGGAGGCTAAGGCAAGAGAATTGCTTAAGCTCAGGAGTTGGAGGTTTCTGTGAGTTGTGACACCTCAGCTCTCTACCCAGGGGCACAGCTTGAGGCTCTGTCTCAAAAAAAAGAATGAAGTTCCAGTAGTTGATCCAGATGTTGAAAGCCCTGTGAAATCTGACATGACTTAATTTTATAGTCCTAGCGCCCCATTGAATGCTCCACTCTGGAAGGACTCATCAACTGTCTCCTGAACATTTCACAACATTCCATTTTGGAGCCTCTCCCTCTCATCAAAATCCTTCCTGTTAGGGTGGGAAATGTATAGCACCGGCTGAGAAAGAATTCTCAACACAAAGAAGTAAAAAGTTTATTTGACTTTACCCTGGAGAGAGGAGAAAGAACGTAGTGCCAGCATTGAGGTTAAGGGGTTTGGGATTTTTAAGGAGGATAAAGAAAAAGAAAAAAGTGATTGCTGCCAGCTGGCAGCAAAAAAGCAGCTGTGAAGTGGCTGTGTCTGTTTTTTCCCTCTTTTCTCCTCTTCTCTATGAGGCTGGCTTATCAGTCTCCTCTAAATCTGGTCTGACAGAGTGGGAAGGAGCTCACACCCCTGCTGTCTGCTTGGGAACTCTTCAAGGGCTATAAAAACAAATTCTTAAAGAAGCCACAGGTAGTTAATCTTAAAGACTGAAGAGTTAAGCCCCAGGTGGTCAATTAAATAAAGGGACAGCTGTGTGCTAGGAGTTTTCTCTTCAAAGGGGGCAATTATGTGCTGCAACTTTACTCCTTTTTTTTTTCTATTACATAGTTTACTCTCCTCTAGTAGATAGTTTATTAGAAATGCCATCCTTTCACTTCTCTGTCTGCAAAGCTGAGAATGACAACCCCCTTCCTCACCCTCTATTATGAGGCTATCTCTTCAGTTTTGCCTTTTCACTTACCTCCCCTATAAGCATCATCCTTTGGCATTGTACTGAGGAATTCATATGCTCTTCCTGACCCAAAGAACAAGTATTTTCCTTAGTACGGCATCCTTGGGTTTGTCTTCTTATGAGTGTATTTTGATAAGTAACTTTCACCGTGACTATCCATATGTTTCTGCAGTCATTTATTAATTCATTCACTGATCATGCTATGAACTAGTCACCATACCAGATGCCTGGGAACATGATGATATCTCTGCCCTCTACTAACTCATAATCAAATAGAAAAGACAGTTAAATTACAGTTCTACAAAGGCTAACATAGAGGTGTTGGCACAGAGGCAATAGGCAACCAGCTCTAATTTCCCATAGAGAAGACGGAGAAAGCATTCCAGGCAGAGGAAATAGTGCTGCAAGGCCTAGAACAGCTAACACAAATGACATATTTGAGTAACAGCAAGAAGGTCAGTGTGACTGCCAGGGGTCCTCAACTTTTTAAACAGGAGGCTGGTTCACTGTCCCTCAGACCCTTGGAGGGCCGGACTATAGTTAAAAAAAAAAAAAAACTATGAACAAATTCCTATGCACACTGCACATATCTTATTTTGAAGTAAAAAAACAAAACGGGAACAAATACAATCACACTGCCTCATGTGGCCCACGGGCTGCAGTTTGAGGACCCCTGAAGCCCTAGACTATAGAGCTTCTCAGACTTTAATAGGCATATCAATCACTTGGGGCTTGTTAAGATGAAGATTCTGACTCAACAGGTCTAGGGCATACCAAGAGTCTGCATTTCAGGCAAACTCCCATGAGTTGCAGAGGCTTACAGCACACTGGCTTAGGAGGACTAATGCATTTATTGGGGGTGGGGGGATAACCCCCTTCTGCCTTCATCCATAAAAGGCATTAATGCTATTTTTTTAGAGCCTTATAGAAGAAAAATAGGATGCCACTTCATCTTATTCCTTAGCTATTAGAATATAATCGTAATCCTAGCACTCAAGGAGGTCAAGGTGGGAGGATTGCTTGAGCTTCAGGAGTTCGAGAGCAGCCTGAGCAAGAGCAAGGCCCCGTCTCTATTTAAAATAGAAAAATTAGCCAGGTGTCGTGGTAGGGACTTGTAGTCCCAGCTACTCAGGAGGCTGAAGCAGGAGGATTGCTTGAACCTAGGAGTTTAAGGTTATTGTGAACTAGGCTGATGACACAGCACTGAACCCCAGGGTGACAGGGTGAGACTCTGTCTCAAAAGAAAAAAAAAACAAAAACCTTTATATATGAAATCTTATGTGGCTTTGGGTTCCAGAACAGACCTAACACTTAGTTTTGGCCTTTATCCCTGTCTCCTGCATCCCAAACTCACCACTGACTAAGTGACTGGTCACAGGAAAGGCATAACCCACATTGACCACATGACCCACAAACTCCTTCAAGACTAATTGAGAACCAATGTAGTGACAACAACGTGTGACATTACCCCTTAACCTTCCAATGAAGGGGGATTTTGACTTAACTGAAACTACGGATAATTTGGATAGTTACTTCTTAAATCATTCCTCCAAAAATTGGACAGAGTTTGGTAATGTCACGATTATAAAGATGATTGAAACATTTTAAAAGATTTCAAATAAACTCGAGTGACTTTGGAAATACCAATTTATATGCAAATAATTATCCACTCTTTACAGATAATTTTGTGATTTGTTCATTTTCTAAAAAACTCTAATAGATAACACTGTTAATCTACTTCATGCTGAAAGGAAATAACAACAATAAACAGAACAGCAAATATTTATTGAGAGTTGTAAAATGTTATC
This sequence comes from Nycticebus coucang, assembly GCF_027406575.1. Lineage (NCBI taxonomy): Eukaryota > Metazoa > Chordata > Mammalia > Primates > Lorisidae > Nycticebus > Nycticebus coucang. The sequence goes on from NC_069782.1 coordinate 26,000,767, forward strand.
CATCTGGAATGTGAAGAATCAAAACACTTAGAAACAATTTCCCCCAAAATTTCATTATTGGATTTGGTCAAAAGCGTTCATTATAGAAAGGCCCTAACCTGGGTGTAAATCAACAAGTGTTGAACTTTGCAACACAGCTTTAATGCTGGATTGAGAGATATTAGATGAAAGGACACCCTTTGTCAAGAGACACTAATTCATTTGAAGAGCATCTAGAAAGATAATCTATGCGAAGGAAGAAATATTTTTTGCTTATTAAAGAAAGCTATATTTTAGCTTCACTGGGGCCTATCATTTGGATTTCCTCCCATACCACAATGTTCACTAAGTATAGTTTAAAAAGTGAAATGTGAAATGCAGACACAAAATGAAAATTTCAAGACAACTCTGCTGTTCCCCACAAAGGCATTTTTATGATAACCCATCATATTAATCTTTAGAATATTTGTAACCAACATTAATGAAATAATGTGTCATGAGTAATATCACAACAGGGTTACCTGTTTGAACATCCAGGTGCACATGTTAAATTAAAATAAATCAATCCCTCGGGTTTTCCGAGTAGATGAACAAGACAATGAAATATATTTAGGTGTAAGTGGCATAATTCTGGTAAACCACTAAAGCATTTTAACTTGTGCTATAACTGTATTGGCTCATACAATCAAGGAGTCTTCTTTCTTTTCAGAGCTATCATCTTTTATAGACGACTTTTCCTTTAGCTATAACACACTCTATTAATTCGTGATGGCCTCCAAACTGGTATATCAAATGCTCCCATCTGGAAAGAAATCAAACATGATACTTCAGTGCATACAAATCAAAATATTCACTTTATCAGTAAATGCTAATTTTAAAATGCATTCTCTAATAATTTCTTTACACCCCAGTCTTTGGTTTTGGGGCTCTCTATAAAACCACTATCTGGATCTCTGATAAGTCAAATGTTGTTTAATAATATTATTTAAGGGCGGCGCCTGTGGCTCAGCGGGTAGGGCGCTGGCCCCATATGCCGAGGGTGGCGGGTTCAAACCCAGCCCCGGCCAAACTGCAACAAAAAAAAATAGCCGGGCGTTGTGGCGGGCGCCTGTAGTCCCAGCTGCTTGGGAGGCTGAGGCAAGAGAATCACGTAAGCCCAAGGATTTGGAGGTTGCTGTGAGCTGTGTGATGCCACGGCACTCTACCGAGGGCGATAAGGTGAAACTCTGTCTCTACAAAAAATAAAAATAAAAAAAAAATAATAATATTATTTAAGTACTTGATCTTAAAATAGTTGACTCATTCAGTGTGCACGAGTGGTAACGTCAGCCTTATATTTAATAGAGGGGGTGTTTTCTGACCCTGGAGAGCAGAATTATAGAGCCGCTCTTCTTTGTTAAACATGGGTCCCCAAGGGCTGCAATGGGCTCATTGAGGGTCAAGGGCCATAGGATGTGCAACTTTTAGATTTAGAACAATAAAACCTACATTTTCACAGTGAAAGCCCCAGTCTGGCAACAGACTGTGGGTGAGTAAATAGTAAGAAACCAGGAATAGGAAAGCAAAGTTTAACTTTGGGGGATTCAGTAGGTATGAGCAGTCAGAGAGGCAATGAATCAGAAACAGCCTGACAAGCTGGAGGTGGGAGCAAGCCCAAGGTTAGCAGCCAAGCAGACAAACAAAACCACATGCCAGAGGGCACATGTCAAAAGTCCAGGCAAACAGAGCCGGAAGCTGGAAATCTATGAAGATGCAAAACAGACAAGAGACCTGAAAACCTGGTCCACCCTGTGGTTTAGGACCTATAAGGAGGCAGACTCTCTGGTTGGAAAGGGATCAAGACAAAGGGATTGAGTAGTGTCTGAGTTTCATTGTTGGAAAAGGGATTTAAACATCCCCTGGACATTTACACGGGACATAAAATAAAATAATTAAATCGAAGAGCACACTCGCCTAGACGCATTGATGATGATGAGATTGCCCTGTTTGCCGACTTCCAACGATCCATGTGTGTGAGACTTTCCCAGCGCATAAGCTGCATTGATGGTGGCAGCGGCCAGGGCCTCAGGCATGGACATCCTCATGTTTACACAGGCCAGGTGCATGACCATTGGCTGGGGCCAGAGCAGAAAGGCAATGGAGGAAATTAACAAATGGTGATTTGTATTTAAAGGGACATTTCTTAACATAGCACAAGTAATGGAAATTAAATGTGTAGGAAGAACTGGCTCAATTGCTACAGGAAAATCTAAGTTTATATATAAAGGTTTTTATGCTTTGAAAAAAATTCCTCTATCTGGAAAGCCAAGGTGGGTGGATTACTTGAGCTTAGGAGTTCTGAGACCAGCCTGAGCAAGAGCGAGACCTTGTCTCTAAAATAGCCTATGGCGTGTGCCAGTAGTCCCAGCTACTCAGGAGGCTGCGGCAAGAGGATCAATTGACCCAAGAGTTTGAAGTTGCTATGAGCTATGACACCAGGGCATCAAAGTGGGACTCCATTTCCTCCCATCCCCCCAAAAGAAAGAAATTTCTTTCTTATGGAGATTGTGTATTTAATACTTACTTGCAACTTTTCCAGACAATTTAGACTTGCACTCTTACTCATTAAAACCTCCTAGGTAGACTTTATGCTATTTTTCTGGGGAAAGGGAAATAGGTTATTGGGTGAATCAGAAAATAATGCTAATATGACTGTCTCTGCTCTCTTTAGGCCTGGAGGCGTTTATGTGGGGCAGAAAAATTCAACTATACTACCATCTACCCCCTTTTTCTTCTTGTTTCACAGAAAAATAATTGTAGACCTTTTATTCATTTTAAACAGCTAGTGAAATAATTTTAATTTTTTTCTTTTTTAAATTTTATTTATTTTATTATTAGTATTATTTTTTTTTGAGACAGACTCTTATTATGTCGCCCTCGGTAGAGTGCCGTGGCGTCACAGCTCACAGCAACCTTCAATTCTTGGGCTTAAGCGATTCTCTTGCCTCAGCCTCCCGAGTAGCTGGGACTACAGGTGCCCACTACAATGCCCGGCTATTTTTTTGTCACGGTTGCTTAGCTGGCCTGGGTTGGGTTTGAACTCGCCACCCTCAGTGTATGTGGCTGGTGCGGTAACATTGTGCTACAGGCACCGGGCTTTTAAATTATTTTTATACTTGGTAGATACTCTGCTCAAAAAGGTACATGAAAAAAATAATTACCATTGAGAAGCAATATGCATTAGGATTGAAATCACTGCCCAGAGCAACTATTACCCCTTCATCTAACATCTTCCTGGCTCGAGGCTGCTTCAGTCTAAGGAGAGGAAGAAAATACATCAGTCTCTAGAATTGGAACTTCTGCAGAGAAGATGTTTGGAACGGAAGAGAGCTTGATATATCCAACCCCTTCGTGATCTGGAAGAAGACACAGAAGCTCAAGGTTAAGTGATTGGTGGTGGAGTTAAATAGAACCCCAGGATTCTTGATTTTTATCATTGTGCTTTTGAAATTACTTGGATATGACTAATTTGTTTAATTTGTGATTGTTTATTGTGACTGTTCTTACATATACCAAGACATTCTTGTTAAGGGAGGAAAATGTAACTTACAAATTGTTTTTAAATTTAACAAACCTTTTTTTGTGAATACCAAATTAAACTACTTGTGAGCTTCCAATAACACTTTTATTAATTTCCATTTTGCAATTTTCTATTCATATCTCTCCCCCTTCCTTTCTTTTTTTTTTTTAAGATTTCAAACATTTTTCTATGCCCTTTAAAATCTTAAAGGCCTAAGGATTTAATGCGCAAAATGTTTATGCTTCCCCCTGGATTAGGCATCTCCTTGACCTCCTTGATGAAACGTTCTATAGTCCTTAGGATATAATTCAAAAGTTATGTCAAAATAAACCAAGACCAAAAAGTGATGAATTAAGTAATTCATCAAGTAATTTCAAAAGCAGAATGATAAAAACCAAGAATCCTGAGGACAGATCCGGTGCAGTAATAACTATCACAACAGGGAAGAGTCCAGCAGAGATAATCTTGCCCAGAACCATTCCTAGACTATGATAATTTGTAGGACCCCTTAAAATAATGTTTCCCATCTAAGACAATCCATGAGAAGACATGGTTGAAGCAGAGATAGAAAGTGAGGAAAGAGTATAGCTTAAAATTTTTCTGCAAGTCTTTCTGATGGCCTCTCCTCCCCCTCCAAAACTACTTGGGGTGCAGGAGAATAGAAAAAAAGTGAGGCTGTAAAAGTATTAAGGGGGCTCCATAAAAACTAAGGTGAATGTGTCCCAAATAAATTCAAATATCATATGTAAATATACATAAAATACATGATTAAAGGAAGACCTTAAGTAGCAAACACAATGATTATTCTGGAAATAAGGGCAAGAGAGAGTTCAAGGTATATTAAGAGGCCTCTGAAGGTCTTTCCTGATGGAGAGATCAGAAAAACACAGGAACAGAGGAGCCAGAGAAAAGAGTATGCCTTCCCTTTGACTGCCTTTGTTGTTCAAACAGGAAGCTAAACATGTCTGTGGCAGTGGCAGAGGACAGCCTCAACGGGCATATGAACAAGGTTCAGATTTTTAACACCCAACTGTCCTTTGGTACCACAAAGTCTCCGAACACGATTCCAGGGTCGGCATCTTCATGGACTAAGTTTTCTTTATCTGCTTTTTTAAAGGGCACTGAAGCAATGTTTAGGTGTCTTCACAGCTTGGTCAGGCAGCTCTTGGGTCGGGGGTGAGAAATGACCTTACCTCAGCATATAGGCTGTAGTGGGCAGAAGGACAGCAGAGCACTTGGCTGTTGCCATGGCAACAATGCCTTCATCGCTCACTTCTTCCAGGTGGCTGATTGCCTGGGCTCCCAGTTCAGCCCCAAGCTAAGTAGAATGGGCACAAAGGGAAAGACTTAACTGAAGGCAACAAAAAAATCAATCAAGGACCAATAAACTGTTTTACCCACTAAGAGAAACAGCATTTTATTACCAAGGTTTCTTGCCAACTAACTCACTCTTGTAGTCACAATCCCCCAAACGGGTTAAGGGATTGTCACGGGCATTCATTTGGAAATTAGATGGTGTGCTACTTACAAAAACTACTCTTGAACACAGATGCTTTCAGATCTTTTCTGAAACAGAAAATCTGATGACTCTGGTGGATCAGAGGCGTGAGAAGTGGATCTAGAAGCATTTAGGAGACTTGGGGAGATTTGGTGGTCGGTTGGAATGTTCAGGTAAAGAGAAGGAAGCAGTCAAAACGAAGTCCAAGTTTTGGACTTGAGCAATAGACAGACTGTGATGTCATTCACTAGGGCAGGAGACATAGGACAAGATTTGGAAGTGACAATGGGATCAAGTTGGACATACTGTGGCTGAGCCACACTGAGGGTATGTGTGTTTGTATTTATTCCCCTGTTTTATTTGTTCCAGGTCTTTCGAGCGGGGAAGTCTAGATGTCCAGTTTCAGGGGCCCTGTTGGTCTCACTGCTGCTCTTCATGCCTGGAACAGGGCCTGACACACGGTAGACTTGTTGAAAGGATGAATAAATGAATGAACCTGGGCACAACATTACAGATTTGGAAATCATCCTGTGGCCTTTTTTTTTTGCTGTCATCCACCAAAATTGATCTGGATCAAAGAAAGATCTGAGAAGCTGTATGTGTAATGAATATACCACGCTCGTCTGACTCTGTGTGCCAAACCAAATGCGTTGTATATTTAGTCAACAAGCTCATAGAGGGACTTCTTTTCCACTAATATCACCAGTAGATAATAACAGGAGTAAATGATCAGCAAAAAAAGTAAGTTTTTAATAGAGGTCAGGATTTCAAGGCTCAACCTGACCCATTTGCACATTGTTCAAATTTCCCTATCTTCTCTAGCTTTTCAGAGGGCTTTGAACAAACTATGTTTTCCACAGCATGAATACACAGGAATGCATGTTGACAAAGGAAAGACGAAAGGTCAAGCATACCTCAGCAGCCTTCATTGGGTGAAGTTCATCCCCGTGGAAGTTAATCTGTAACCCTGCATCTTTTCCACATTGAAGAATCCTTCTGGTGGCATCGAGATCAAAGACACCCTTCTCACAGAACACATCTATATTGTCAATGTGGATTTCCCCTCTTCTGCTAAGTTCCTTCAGTGTTGGGAGGTGGTTATTAATGATGTCATCAGCAGCTTCAGTAGCAGTTTTCCCTCTGAGGGCAGACAATGAGATTACTGTGTGCGTATATATTTTTTTAATGGAGAAAGGATCACTTGTAACTTGGAGAACCTGAGAAACCGTAGGTAAATTACCTTAAGCCCCAGAAAAGGTAGAGAAAGAATCAAAGCTATCCCTCAGGACTGGTAAGTTGGGCCATGCCCACACAGCAGAGGTAGTGATAAGACTTCTGTGTGCACTAACCCTACACACAGACTCAAATGGTTTATCCATTCTAGCACATCTGTGTTGCTTTGGGGGATGCCAGCGAGACCACCCGGCTGAAAACCTAAACCCTCCTGTGAAGGACACACCGAGAGCATCGCAGATGCTTCCCTGGTAACCCAATTGCAGTTCCCTCACTTGGGCCCCAGCTATCACCCTCCTCCCTTTTTCCTTCTTCATGGTTCCCCAAGCATCTGCCTGAGGCTTCCTGTCTCACCACCTGGGACCGTGGGAGAAGAGGATAGTAGTAAGCCCTGAAATTACCTAAAATTCCATGGTGGTTACATGTTAGAAAGGGCTGGGCTTTTGGAGTCAGAAAGATTCAGACCTCTACCACTTGCTGGCTACATAACTTTGGAGATGTTCTTTAGCTGTTATTTAGACCTCAGGCTTTATTGATGAGAATCCAGAAAAAGACCTCAGAGGCTCTTTGGCAGATGGAGAAAATTCCTGTGAAAGTTCAGCCCTGTATTTGGCATGCAGAAGGCTCTTGCTCAGCAAAGCCATTTGGGTGGGCAGGTAGAGACAGGCACGTACATACATTATTTCTAATTCTCAAGCCAGTAATATAGAATAGGGTGTTATTTAGCTCTATTTCACAAATGGATAATTTATTTCTTCAAAAAAGCTCTATCATCCTCAAAAACACTCCACTGGAAATAGCCGAGGTAGATTCAAACCCCGGTCTGGCATCACTCCATAGTTTTTTCAATCATACCACACTATCTTTCTCACTGGAAAAAAAAAAAAGCAGACTATCATACACTTTATAAAATATACATGTTTAAAAAAAATCTACTGTTTTCTATAGGCGAAATGTCTCAGGAATGTATGAAGTTTTAAGCTTTAATAACTTTCAGAAATATAAATGCTAAGAACTTACAACAAAGATCATTGGAAATATTAAATATTTGTTTCCTTTCTGCATGATTCATTTTGTGAATTTTGAACACATTTTAATGGTTTTTTTGCAGTTTTTGGCTGCGGCTGGGTTTGAACCCACCACCTCCAGTATATGGGGCCTGCGCCCTACTCCTTTGAGCCACAGGCACCGCCCCAATGTTAAATTTTTAGTTCCTCTGAAGATGATCAATAAAAACTAACATCAAAATGTATATTTTTGTGTAACATGGTGAACATAGTTAAGAAGAATGTATTGTTTTCCTGAAAATTGCTAAGAAAATAGATCACAAAGAGTGATAAGTATGAGATAATGCCTATTAGCTCAATTTAACCATTTTACAAAGGATACATATTTCAAAGCAACATATTATACATAATAAATACATATAATTTTTACTTGTCAATTAAATAAATTTATATCCTAAAGTTTACACCCCCAAATCAATATAAAACAAATTTAAATAATTACAATTTCAAATTCTGTTTGTAAGCCTGTAGCATTTACATACGCAAGTTTTCAAAGCTTAAGACAACACTACTTTGGAGATATCCTGTGCCTTTCAAGTCCTGAATTTCTCTTAGATTTTTCAGCTCCAGAACTATGGGCCTTCCTATCTAGAAATTCTAGATCCAAAAGGAACACTGGGTGGATAAGACGCAGGCACAGAAGGGGACAAAAGTCTCTATAGTAGAGCCATGTAAGGGAAACCGTTTAGATAAAGAGGAAGTCTACAGAACATTTACAACAGTAAACAAAAATGTCTGCTGTTAAGTAAGCAAACAGATGATCAAAACAAAAAAACCAAAACCCTTTTGAGTCATCTAAACTCCAAGATTTAATCTATCTCCTAAAGACTGCTACTATTAATTTCTAAAGTGCTTTTACACTAATTGATTATCACGGGAAATTCTTCCAAATAGTATCTGTCCAGTTAATATCTTTATAAAGACCTAGAAGGGGCCATTTCTTTTTGCTAACCAAAGGAGCTTGAAATATCTCTTTTTTCATCGTTAAAGGACTAGCAAACTGAAGGATTGCCTTTCTAAAACCACGTGTGCGAGATGCTTGGCTGTTAAATAGCTCAGAACATCTATCCAAAGGCATCCACCAGTCTTCCTGCAAGAGCTAACGCGCCCCCCACTGCATTCTCCAGGTTCTGCGTTAAACTCGGTCCCACCGGCTGAGGTTACTTGGGCACTGAGTGCGCCCCGCAGTAAGTGGCCGAGATGCCGATGTCCAGCTCCCGCTGGGCACGCTCGATCACGCGCAGCATCTTGAGCTCCGTCTGCAGGTCGAGGCCGTATCCGCTCTTGCACTCCACCAGCGTGGTGCCAGCCCTCAGCATGCACTGCAGCCTCTCCTGCAGGGAGCGGAACAGCTCCTCCTCCGAGGCCTGGCGCGTGCGCTCTACGGTGAAGTTGATCCCTCCTCCGGCCTGGTGAATATCCATGTACGTAGCTCCTGCCAACTGAACACACACAGCTCACCCTGAGGCCGGGCAAATGCCAGGAGGCTACAGGCCGGTCTGCAGAATCTACCTCCAAGAGTGATATATTTTTTTTAATGATTAAGTAACGATAGAGAGTGGGAGACGCCTGTGGCTCAGTGAGTAGGGTGCCGGCCCCGTATAATGAGGGTGGTGGGTTCAAACCTGGCCCCGGCCAAACAGCAACCAAAATCTAGCAGGGCGTTGTGGCCGGCGCCTGCAGTCCCATCTACGTGGGAGCCTGAGGCAAGAGAATCACTTAAGCCAAGACCTGGACGTTGCCGTGAGCTATGATGCCATGGCATTCTACCAAGGGTAACAAAGTGAGACTCTGTCTCAAAAAAACAAAACAAAAAAAAAAAACAAGGAAGAAGAAGAAGAAGAAGAAAAACAAGAAAGAAGAAGAAGCGATAGAGAAACGGCGCCAATCGATCACATTAGAAAAGGTGCATAATCCTGGAAACTCCTACTGTGCCAGCGCTGGATTGTGGATAACTATTGGAGGGGGTCCCAGGAAGGGACGGAGTCAGAGAGGTAGGAGATGTGGCTGGTGGACATCTGGGGTCTCAGGGCAGCTGTGATTTAAGAATGGCACCAGAGTATTTCAGCATTTTAATTATTCAATTGGTGGCCAGTTGTTGGGTACTAGCTAAAGGCTGGGCCCTCCATACCTGCAAGGCTCAGCATGTTTGAGAAAACAAAGCTTAAGCAATTTAGGGAACCCCATTGCAGTTACTAAAATCTCCACTAAAAAGGCCAGTTTCCAAGTCTCAACATTTGGCCACCAGAGTTTGGAGCCTGACCTTTGTCACTCAAGTAAATTGGCTCTTCCCTGCTGGGCTCCAGTTACTCAGGGAAGCAAGGAGTGTGGTGCAAATAAAGTCTGCAGGCCTGGGGTCTCCTGCCCAGAGTTTTCATCTGGGTTCTGCAGTCCTCCAGCTAGTGAGCTTAGTCAACATCTTTCCCTTCTCTGGACCCAACTTTCTCCACCTATTAAATGAGATGGTTAGACTTCAAATTTCTAAAAATAGTTTTTAAAAATAGTTTTGAGTTTGTTAAGGAAGGTACATGATATCCGAAGAAAAGAAATTTTTTTCTTTTTCTGAAATAAGCCAATTTAGCTGCTAGGATACACATCTTTTCTTTCTTTCTTTTTTAAGTGAAAATAGCTCCAACCAGGGACTTAGGAGTTGACTATGGCTGTATTTCGTGATTCTTAATATCTTATTTTTCTGAAAAAAGAGAGGAATATAAAACATTTTATTTTTGTGATTAGTCATGTATTTTTTTTCCTAGCTTGACCTCAATGAATGGTGATTTTCAAACTGTTTCCTGAAGCCCTTTTAAAAGCTACTCAGGGTAGGAATTTGGAATGAAGAGAAGGAAAGAGGAGAAATTAGTGAGCAAGGAAGCTCAACTCAGTTTTAAAAGAAGGTTCTATAGTTAAAAATTTTCAAAAACTATTATACTCGGGCAGCACCTGTGTCTCAAAGGGATAGGGCACTGGCCAAAAGGGTTGTGCCAGAGGTGGCGGGTTCAAACCCAGCCCTGGCCAAAAACTGCAAAAAAAAAAAAATCCTATTATACTAGAGATGACAACTATCCCTGTGCATAATATAAAGATTCGGGGGCATTATAAATAAGTGTTGTCATTTGTTTGCCATACTCAGGCAAGTAAAAATACCCATTCAAAAAACAGGTTGACATATGTTGCAAAGCCTTAACTCTTCAGCAAAAGGCTTTCTATGTCTTTTGATTTGCCATTGTTCCTTGTGGTTACCTTCATTGCAAACTCGTGAACTCTTTCACCAGCCCATACTGGATGTGTGTGCGCATCCACCAGACCTGTAACCGACAAATCATCTTCAAGTTAAGAAACAGAAAGCACTTGAGAGAATACTGTGCTGCTCTTGGGAAAGCCTGATGGTGGCCACCCAACTTGGCAGGGGGTGAAAGAGGAAGGTTGTCTGTGTAGTGGTCTGACTGATAGGGAACAAGACTGCCTCACTAGTCTAGAGGGCTCTAAGGAAGGAAGTAATGCAGCATGATGAAAATGTCCTTTAAAGATGCATGGCTTCTCTTGCTCAATACGTCCATGCTCACCAAACAAGCTTATAAATCAGTCACACTCACTAGTTGAACAACACCAAGGACTGCATCACCAAGAACAGTCTAGGCGAAAAACAAAACAACACCAAGTCTAGGTGAACACAAAATAACACAACTCTGAAAATAGGAGATCAGAAAGATGAATCTATCTTCAAGAAAGAAACATGTTTTACTTAAAGAGGCTATAAAGAAACTACTTCTTGGAACTTTTGTTTATCCAGGAAAGTGTATCTTTCCAGAACATTGAAAATATTTTATGGATGAAATGGCTCTTTAATGGTTCTGATAGACGAAAATTGAAAGTCCCTAATTAGATTGCTTTCTACTTTATTTTACTCTTTCTCATATTTCACCCCAACTTGAGTCTCCTGAATCCCCAAACCCAGGAAGTAAAAAGTTCTCTCAATGTGTAAACATTTCAAAAATAAAAAATTGTATATAAATTCTTTATAAAATTATATTAAAATATAGTTTTCTATAAAAATAAAATATAAATATCGGGCAGCACCTGTGGCTCAAAGGAGTAGGGCGCCAGCCCCATATACCAGAGGTGGCGGGTTCAAACCCAGCCCCGGCCAAAAACTGCAAAAAAACAAATAAATAAATAAATAAAATAAAATAAAATATAAATATAAAGCTCCTATCTTTGTGTTGAATTTAAAATTTGTCAAACTTGTTCAAAATGATTACAAGAAGCCTTACAACATAGCTAATATAGGACATGATGGATTCTGGGGCCAAGCCCAGTGACTCACGCCTGTAATCCTAGCATTCTGGGAGGCTGAGGTGGGTGGATTTCCTGAGCTCACAAGTTCGAAACCAGCCTGAGCAAGAGCGAGAACCCTATCTCTAAAAAAAAAAAAAGAAAAGAAAAGAAATAGCCGGGCATTGCTTTAGGGACCTTTAGTCTCAGCTACTTGGGAAGCTGAGGAAAGAAGATCACTTGAACCCAAGAGTTTGAGGTTGCTGTGAACTACGATGCCATGGCACTCTACCCAACCCCCCCCCAAAAAAAAACAAAACAGATTCTGTTGTCAATCATTAAAGATAGAAATAAACTGCAGTGAAATCTCTTTTTTTTTTTCCATCTTCTGCCTAGAGCTGGGTCCTTTATTTCACACCCTATACAATATTAAAGTATTTCTGGTATTAGGGACAGCAGCTAATCTGTTTGCCTGCCCTAAGCAATGGATTAATAAAGTTCTTCTGTTTTTGAACCTTAACACAACACAGCTGGTTTCTCTTCAGCATGGGCGTGGGAAGAAATGGAGTGAATGAATGTGTTTGATTCCCAAGTTATCCTTTACTTAGTTAGCAACCTTGGGTTAAGATATTTCACGCCTAACCTCATTTTCTAATCTGTAACATGTAGATAATGATACCTCCCACATTGGGTGCTTATAAGGATTCTACATGAAATCCCGTTTGTAAAGCAACTAGACATTCAATACATAGAAATTCAATACATCAACCTATTATTATTTTTGTGAGACCCTATTTAAAACAAACTGCTGCTCTTAATCTTTCCATTCCTAGAGCAACTGTTCAAATTACTTTTAGAGTTTTACTGAAAAAGAGGTAAGTACCTGGTAGGATACATTTCCCAGAGCAGTCAATTCTTTCTTCAAAAGTTTCTTCAGAAAATTGTCTTTGGATAGCATCGGCAGGCCCAATAGCTTTTATAAAACCATCACTGAAGAAAAATCAAGAAATAATTTTTAATCTTGTGAGAAATCTGACTAGTGATTTAAGATATGTTTTCAGGTTCGGTGCCCATAGCATAGTGGTTACAGTGCCAGCCACATACATTGAGGGTGGCGGGTTCCAACCCGGCCCGGGCCAGCTAAACAACTGCAACAAAAAAATAGCCAGGTGTCGGGCAGCGCCTGTGGCTCAAAGGAGTAGGGCACTGACCCCATATGCCGGAGGTGGCGGGTTCAAACCCAGCCCTGGCCAAAAACCACAAAAAAAAAAAAAAAAATAGCCAGGTGTTGTGGCAGGCACCTGTGGTCCCAGCTACTTGGGGACTGAGGTAGGAGAATCGCTTAAGCCCAAGAGTTTGAGGTTGCTATAAGCTGTGATGCCACAGCACTCTACCGAAGGTGACATAGTGAGACTCTGTCTCAAAAACAAACAAACAAAAAAAAGATATATTTTCAGATGCCTTGATGTCAATCACTCAATAAGTATTGTGTTTCTTTCTTAAACCTTAGCCTTTGGAAAAGTGACTAGCCATGTTTAAGACAAAAAGTCAAATCGTGTGTAGCACAGATTGCTAGTTACTCCCCAATATCAAGGTCTCCCTCTCTCACAGTCTAGAATCCTACATTTTAGATGGACACATGACCTCTCAGAATAAAGACTCAATCTCCCAGCCTTCCCTGAGCCAGGTGTGGCCATAGGACTAATTTCTAACCAGTATGGTTGTTTCTCCCTTCCTATTTTACTGGCTAAAGGTAGGAGATATACTGTAGAGGGTGCAGGATCTTGGACCCTGGAGTGACTAGGAGACAGTGGGCCATGCGCCATAGAGCGAGGCAGGAGGGACCTGGATCCTGAGGACTTCGTGGGGTACCACCATCACAAGCCCTGCATTCGATCCCTACATCCTGTTTTTTACAGAGGAGAGAAATAGATTTCCATCTTGCTTCAGCCACTGTTAATTAGGGTCTTTGTCACTCACTGCAGATTAATGTTTCCAAAATTGAGATGCAGGGCTGGAATGTGCTGTGGAAAACAGGTGATAAGGGATTCAGAGATGGGACTGAAGTGGTTTGGGTAACCTAACAGCATATGAGAGTGGTGAGCAGAAACTGGATAAAAATAATAATACAAAAAGAAACAAAGAATAATTGTAGGTGTTATGGGGAAGATAAATGTTTAAGAATGGAATAAGAAATTAAGCTTTGAAATTTGGTATATTGATCAATACAAAGCTTCATCACTAACAGTTTTTATCTTGCCCAATTAGTCCACCCCATGGACAGTGACTCTGGTGGCGGAAAGAACCAGCAAGATTAGAAATTGACCCTTGAACAAAGAGAATGCTCTTACTCAGGACTATTTTTCTCCTCTTCTCTCAAAACTGCATGTCACTTGGTATGAAGCTATGTTAACCAGGAGCCAAGGTCTGACAAATGATTCCATGCAAAGAGTTAATGACTGACCTTGCATCAACAGGGGTTATTTGTGTTTTAACAAGGTCAAGCCTAGGAAATAAATCTCTAACATCCTCGATTTGTGTGGGAGGAGAATTTTGAGGGCATTGGGTTCTCTCCCTGACCCCACTAATCCATTGCTTATCTACCCTCTAGGCACATGGATCTCTCATTCATTGGTGGACTCCTACTTAGGTTTGAACAAAGGTTTATGTCCAAGGGCATTGATGGAAAGAAACTAGGTAAAAGAATTCCCCCAAAAATGTTTTTTTAAGGTAGTCATTGAAAATTACAAAGACATGTATTAATGCTATGATAAGATTTTCACTTTTACTAAATAAAAAAAAACAGGATAGAAAATAATGTACCCATTTTTTATGTGATTCTATTTGCATAGCAAAATATCTGAAAGGAGAAACACTGAAATGTGCTGTCATTAATTTACTGAATGATGGGGTTTGAATGATTTGTTTCCTTTTTGTTCATCTGTATTTTCTTACTAATTCTATAATAAATACAGATCACATGTACTTTTTTAAAGGAAAAAAAGGAACAGACATATGTTGTCTTACACAGAGGCTGGCAGGTTCAAATCTGGCCCGGGCCAGCTAAAACAACAACAATGGCAACAACAACAACAAAAAAAAATAGCAGAGTGTTGTGGCTGGCACCTGTAGTCCCAGCTACTTGAGAGGCTGAGTTTGAGGTTACACCCAAGAGTTTGAGGTTGCTGTGAGCTGTGACCCACAGCACTCTACCAAGGGCAATAGCTTGAGACTCTACCTCAAAAAAAAAAAAGAAGCAGCAGCAGCTAAGGCATAATCCCCATAACAAAAATAGTCATGACGACGATTTAAGGAGGATGATGTTTCTTTAAGTGGCTCTCAAGGTGCTTTGTGAAGGTTTAAAATTAACTCAAAACAGTCTCAGTTACTACAAATTAAAAATTGCTTTTATTGGTTCAGCGCCTGTAACACAGTGGTTACAGCGCTAGCCACATGCATCAAGGCTGGTGGGTTCAAGCCCAGCCTGGGCCAGCTAAACAACAATGACAACTGCAACAAGAAAATAGCCTGGCATTGTGGTGGGCACCTGTAGTCCCAGCTACTTGGGAGGCTGGGGCAATAGAATTGCTTAAGCCCAAGAGTTCAAAGTTGCTGAGACCGGCCTTGGACGACAGATCCTCGAAATTCTCTGCTCTTTTGCCTCCGCCGCGGCCTGGTTCCTTCCCTTCCCGCCTTGGTCGTCGCTGCCGCCATGAACAAGAAGAAGAAGCCTTTCCTGGGCATGCCAGCGCCGCTCGGCTACGTGCCGGGGCTGGGCCGGGGTGCCACTGGCTTCACTACCCGGTCAGACATTGGGCCAGCCCGGGATGCAAATGATCCTGTAGATGATCGCCATGCACCACCCGGCAAGAGAACCGTTGGGGACCAGATGAAGAAAAACCAGGCTGCTGATGATGATGACGAGGATCTGAATGACACCAACTATGATGAGTTCAATGGCTATGCTGGAAGCCTCTTCTCAAGTGGGCCATATGAGAAAGATGATGAGGAAGCAGATGCTATTTATGCAGCTCTGGATAAAAGGATGGACGAAAGAAGAAAAGAAAGGAGGGAGCAAAGGGAGAAAGAAGAAATTGAGAAATATCGTATGGAACGCCCTAAAATCCAACAGCAGTTCTCAGATCTAAAAAGGAAGTTGGCAGAAGTCACAGAAGAAGAGTGGCTGAGCATCCCTGAGGTTGGCGATGCCAGAAACAAACGCCAGCGGAACCCACGCTATGAGAAGCTGACCCCTGTTCCTGACAGTTTCTTTGCCAAACACTTACAGACTGGAGAGAACCATACTTCAGTGGATCCCCGACAAACTCAATTTGGAGGTCTTAATACACCCTATCCAGGTGGACTGAACACCCCATATCCAGGTGGAATGACACCAGGATTGATGACACCTGGCACAGGTGAGCTGGACATGAGGAAGATCGGCCAGGCAAGGAATACCCTAATGGACATGAGGCTGAGCCAGGTGTCTGACTCCGTGAGTGGACAGACTGTAGTTGACCCCAAAGGCTATCTGACAGATTTAAATTCTATGATCCCGACCCACGGAGGGGATATCAATGATATCAAGAAGGCAAGACTGCTTCTCAAGTCTGTCCGCGAGACAAACCCTCATCACCCACCAGCGTGGATTGCATCAGCCCGCCTTGAAGAAGTCACTGGGAAGCTGCAAGTAGCTCGGAACCTTATCATGAAGGGGACAGAGATGTGCCCCAAGAGTGAAGATGTGTGGTTAGAAGCAGCTAGGTTGCAGCCTGGGGACACTGCCAAGGCTGTGGTGGCCCAAGCGGTCCGGCATCTCCCACAGTCTGTTAGGATTTACATCAGAGCAGCAGAGCTGGAAACAGACATTCGAGCAAAGAAGCGGGTTCTTCGGAAAGCTCTTGAGCATGTCCCAAACTCAGTTCGCTTGTGGAAAGCAGCCGTTGAACTGGAAGAGCCTGAAGATGCTAGAATCATGCTCAGCCGTGCTGTGGAGTGCTGCCCCACCAGCGTGGAGCTCTGGCTTGCTCTGGCAAGGCTGGAGACCTATGAAAACGCCCGAAAGGTCTTGAACAAAGCACGCGAGAATATTCCTACTGACCGGCACATCTGGATCACTGCTGCCAAACTGGAGGAGGCCAATGGGAATACACAGATGGTGGAGAAGATCATTGACCGGGCTATCACTTCTCTGCGGGCCAACGGTGTAGAGATCAACCGTGAGCAGTGGATTCAGGATGCTGAGGAATGTGACAGGGCAGGGAGTGTGGCCACCTGCCAGGCAGTCATGCGCGCTGTGATTGGCATCGGGATTGAGGAGGAGGACCGGAAGCACACCTGGATGGAAGATGCAGACAGTTGTGTGGCCCACAGTGCTCTGGAGTGTGCACGTGCCATCTACGCCTACGCCCTGCAGGTGTTCCCCAGCAAGAAGAGCGTGTGGCTGCGAGCTGCATACTTCGAGAAGAATCACGGCACCAGGGAGTCCCTGGAAGCACTCCTGCAGAGGGCTGTGGCTCACTGCCCCAAAGCGGAGGTGTTGTGGCTCATGGGCGCCAAGTCCAAGTGGCTGGCAGGGGATGTGCCTGCAGCAAGGAGCATCTTGGCTCTGGCCTTCCAGGCTAACCCCAACAGTGAGGAGATCTGGCTGGCAGCCGTGAAGCTAGAGTCCGAGAACAATGAGTACGAGCGGGCCCGGAGGCTGCTGGCTAAGGCACGGAGCAGCGCACCCACTGCTCGGGTGTTCATGAAGTCTGTGAAGCTGGAGTGGGTGTTGGGCGGCATCGCAGCTGCGCAGGAGCTGTGTGAGGAGGCCTTACGTCCCTACGAGGACTTCCCCAAGCTGTGGATGATGAAGGGGCAGATCGAGGAGCAGGAGGGACAGATGGAGACGGCACGGGAGGCCTACAGCCAGGGGTTGAAGAAGTGTCCCCACTCCACACCCCTGTGGCTTTTGCTCTCACGGCTGGAAGAAAAGATTGGGCAGCTCACCCGGGCACGGGCTATTCTAGAGAAGTCTCGTCTGAGGAACCCAAAGAACCCTGAGCTATGGCTGGAGTCTGTGCGGCTGGAGTACCGTGCGGGGCTGAAGAACATCGCCAACACGCTCATGGCCAAGGCACTGCAGGAGTGCCCCAACTCCGGTATCCTGTGGTCTGAAGCCATTTTCCTTGAAGCAAGGCCCCAGAGGAAGACGAAGAGTGTGGATGCCCTGAAGAAGTGTGAACATGACCCCCATGTGCTCCTGGCTGTGGCCAAGCTGTTTTGGAGCGAGCGGAAGATCACCAAGGCCAGGGAGTGGTTCCACCGCACCGTGAAGATTGATTCGGACCTGGGGGACGCATGGGCTTTCTTCTATAAGTTTGAGCTGCAGCATGGCACTGAGGAGCAGCAGGAGGAGGTGAGGAAGCGCTGTGAGAACGCAGAGCCTCGGCATGGGGAACTGTGGTGTGCCGTGTCCAAGGACATCGCAAACTGGCAGAGGAAGATTGGAGAGATCCTTGTGCTGGTGGCCGGCCACATCAAGAACACCTTCTGATGATCCAGCACCCATCGGGTGGGGCCATGAGCAGCACCTGGCAGAGATGTGGAAGGCCCTCTTAATCTGTCCTTTGTCCTTCAGTAAAGGGTTTTTATGTAAAAAAAAAAAAAAACAAAGTTGCTGTGAGCTGTGATTCCATGACACTCTACTGAGGGTAACATTGTGAGACTCTGTCTCAAAAAAAAAAAAAAAATTAAATACGATAAACAAAACAAAATAAAATATTCTTTAAGAAAAAATAAAAAAATAAAAATTACTTTTATTTTATAGATAGATAAATCCGACGCCCCTTTGCACCCCTCCCATGGGTTTAGGTGCCCCTCTTGGAAGTGTTTTATAAGACTGATCAGCACACATCTCTCTACCATTGTACTTATCATGTTGTATTGTAACCATCTTCTCTGATTCTCATTTCCCACTAGAGAATCTGAGGTTTGGACCAGTCTAAGTCAGTTGTGCATCCCCAGATCTGAGCACAGTTTAACTGCTCAGTGCATGTTTGATGGATGAATGAAAAGATCCTAATTTATTTTAAGTTCATTGGCCACCTGACTCTTTCATTGGCCTTTAAGAGAGAAGATAAAATACCCATAATTTTTTCCTTCAATATTTTCCAGCTTGCCTCTCTTTTGAATTGCTAAAACAAATGGTGCTAGCTTACCAATCTATATTTTCATTCCTGTTGGTTTTGTACACTTGGACATTTTCGTCTTGGTTTTAGCCTTTGGACAGAACAACTTGTAAAGGGGTATCAGTTTGTGCTTCTCTTCTGTCACTTTCCGGGTGCTTCTTCAAGATTTGCTACAACCTACACACACACACACACACCAATTTAGGAGTAAGACATTCTTAGAGATGTAACTGAATGAATACCATGGTGAGATTCAGGCCTCATGGTGGACAACCACTGAGATATTTTTAGGAATGAAGAGATTGGTGCTCCTCAAACAATTTTCTTTTCTAGGACTCATTTTTTATATCGATAGCACAGGGCATTGACTGCAAGTTGATCTCACTGAGATTCATTCTGAGCAGAGCACACCATTAAAATCCATCCATTTCTGGGCTTTGCAACTGAACTGAACTTGCACTCTGTACCCCTCTCCCTCCGACATTCTCACACATTCTCTCTTCTTTTCTACCAAGGATCAAGTTTTCTCTGAACACATAGGTTCTGCATTAGGAAAGTGATACGAACATTTCAGACAATCACCTAAATAACTCACCTGGAAAACGCTTTTACCTTAAAATATTCAGATAATGAAAGTAGGAAACATATTTCAAAGCATCTGGAATCACCCCATAATTATTTCAATTCTGTACTTTATCTTGCAAGGGTTTAAAACAGTGGTGAAAATAAAAACAATCGGATCCTGTACCGCACTAGTCGTATTTGAGTGACAAAGTTCTGAATATTCTTGTAAATTTATTTTAATGTAATATATCCAGCAAATTCTGAGAGCCATGTGTAATAGACTCAAACCAAAAAACACCTTCCAGACCACGAGTCCACTCGCTCCTTTTTCTTTCTCTATTTGATGTCGTTTTTATGGGAACATAAAAAAGAATTATGTCTTGGAATCCAAGTGTTCGTGTTGGCAGAGTTACTATAATTTTTATAGATACTCTGGTCTCTGGTCTCAACCTTCTAAGCAAATTTTAAAAAAAATTTTATAGTAACACTAGGAGTATTTTCATCACTTTAAAAACAAACAAATCTACGAAAAGCTGGGCTCTTACACTTTGCTACTTTCAGAAAAGCGGTGGTTGGTGTGCGCGACTGTGATTCATGGTGCGCAGTCCTGGTGCCACTTGGCTCCTCCGACTCCAATCCCACTCCAGCCCCATTCCCGCCCACCCTCATTTTGGCTGTTCTTTCATTCACGCCTGCCTGGCAGTTCAGATGGTTAAGAGAAACAGCTCTTTTTTCTTTGTGGCCATCCCCATCTAAGTGTTTTCCGTGGTTCTAAAGCTTTAAGGTACAGACCACGGTGATGGAAGAGGTATTTTTTAAAAAAACTCAGGACTCAGAATTCCACCTTCAGAAATGCTGAAGGTGGAGGGGAGGGGAGCGGGGTCAGGAATCTGACTTTAAGAAAAAAATGCTTCTGGCTGCCCTTGAAGAAGCATTGGAGACAACCCCAGCCCCCTTTCTGAGGGTCGGACAATGATATTTTACAATCAGAGAAGGATCGGCTGCATCGTCTTAAAGGGACGTTCCGTTTGGAGCGCTGTTCCCCCAGGGAATGACAACCTACAGCATGGTAGCAACAGCGACCAAAATGCTGGCCTGCCAGTGTCTCTAGCTGTGCGGGGAAGCTTTTGCAGTGCTGTTTCCCTGCACAGCGCTCAAGGGGAGAGAAGCGGCGAGCTCTAGCCTCGGCCGCCGGGTCCCTCGCCCCGCGCGCCCGGCCACTTACGTGCCCACCACTAGGCTGGCGCCCTCCAGCACCGCCAGGCTGCGCTCCGCACCCTGCGCCAGGAAGCGCTCCCCTCGGCCGCACACCAGCACCACCTGCCGCGCGTTCTCCAGTAGGAGGCGGTGGCCGCTCGCCATGTCGCCGCGCGCCGCGGGTCTCCCGGTGGCCGCTGGGCTCCGCAGTCTGCAGCGCACCAGGGGCAGGGAGGGAGGGGCAGGGGCGGGAGCTAGCAGCCGCTGCCCTTGGCAGCCGCGAAGGGGCACTGCTGGCCTCCCCCGAGCGTGGCTCCAAGGCCACGGTGAGACCGACAAGAATGGCACTTAGTAATAAAGCTGCTAGTGGGGCGGCGCCTCTAGCTCAGTGGGTAGGGCGCCGGTCCCGTATACCAAGGTGGCGGGTTCAAACCCAGCCCCGGCCAAGCAACAACAACAAAAATAGCCGGGCGTTGTGACCGGCACCTGTGGTCCCAGCTACTCGGAAGGCTGAGGCAGGAGAATCGCCTAAGCCCAGGAGTTGGAGGTTGCTGTGAGCTGTGAGCCACGGAACTCTACCGAGGGAGACAAAGTGTCTCTACAAAATACATAAATAAATAAATCTGCTAGTGGAAGCACCTCTTTATTGGTCGCTTTGTCACATTCTGTATAAATGAAGTAGAGACTGTGGTCCCTACTTTTTAGATAAGGAAACGGAAGCTCGGAGAGGTCAGCGTGAGTTGTGTCAACCACATGGCCATCCGCAAAGCCGGGGCGCACGGAGCGTAAGCGGGTGGCGGCTGAAGCCTTGACCGAGGGGCACACGTGGAAACCCGGGGACACAGCCCCTAGTTGGGGGGACTTCTGGCCGGGGCCGGGGGGCGGGTAGCCTGGAGACAGAGCCCCCAGAGCGGGTACAAAGACAGGCCTGTCCGCGGGGGCCGGGGCGGAGCCGGGTCGCGGAGGCCGGCGGACGGCACCCGGGGGTGGGGAGCAGCGGCGTGCGGAGGGGGTCGCGGTGGGGTCCGCGCGTAGCGAAGCCGGTGGCGGGTGCCGCGCGCTTTTCGGTTGGGCAGCTCGCCTGCGGGATCCGCTAGCTGACGATCCCCGGGATGAAGGGGAACACGGGCGGGACAGGTTAGAGCCGAGACCCGAAGATCGATTGGCGCCTCCGCCCACCTTCCCTCCACGCCTTCCTGAAAGACAGGTCCGAACCGCTCCTGGATCCAAACTCGTAGAAGGTAACACAGGTTTCAGCTCGGTGCCCGCCCCAACTGTTCACCCCAACCCCTTCTGGTCGTATCTACCAGCCCGAGACAGAGTCAAGTTTTAGAAAGAGGGTCTGTAATTCTCATCCGCATGTCTTCCTACCCATCGATTGCTATGAAAAGGCCGGGAAGCACGGGCTTTTGTTTTGATGTCTTAATCATTTTATTTTGTTTATACGTTTCTTATTAGAAACTCTGCATTAGGTCTTGTGGAACGTACAAATACAGGAGAGTCACTTTGGCTGCCTGGCAAAGACTTTACAATGAAAAAGAAGGTAGAGACACGAATAATACACTGTAAAAGGGTAAACCAGCGGAACCACAAAATATAAAAGTAATTATTTAATGTCATTTTAAAGCTTTAAAAAAAATTTTTTTTTCCAGTTTTTGGCCGTGGCTGGGTTTGAACCCACTACCTCCAGCATATGGGGCCGGGGCCCTACTGCTTTGAGCCACAGGCACCGCCAGCTTTTAAAAGTTCTTAAATAAGAATATACTTTAGTATCATACTATGGCTTACGAAAGAGAACAGGGAAAAAATTGGAAAAGAACTAAATAGACAGTGTTAAGGAAAGACCCAAAGGGTTAAAAGAAAAGCATCTGAACATTATTCACACCTTAGGCAATCATAAACAGATGGATGCTTGTCTGTTTATGTCTGTTACATAACTTTGAAAAGTTTGTGCATGTATATTATATATAAATTTAAGTATATTTAATAAGTTTATATAAAAATAATATGTTTATCTATAAACATAAGGAAAGTAGAAATAGTGGAAGAATAGAAATACATAAAGTCACTAATCATAGAGAAATATTAACATTTACAAGATTTCTGCTAGAGATATAATCTGTTAGATTTTGCAAGTATAGGTGTATTTGCAGACTTCTGCAATTATAGGTATAAAGGATGGGTTGAAATTATAGAAAAACAGAAGGTTTGGAGGTTTGGCAGCCTTGTCTTAGCCCCAATTCTGTAACTGAGGAGCTGATTACCCTCAGGAAATTTACTTACGGCCATTTCCCTAAGCCTCAGTTTTCTCATCCTTATCATGGAGATATTTGGTTCTGCTTTGTGGGCTTGTTTGAGCTTTAAGATACTGTAAATCACTGAGCTCAATTGCCTAACTCTAAGTAATAGGTATTAATAATACTAGTATTAGTTTCTTTTAATCCCCTATTTGTCTTGCTGGTCAATTAAGTTAAGGATTAGATTTTAGCCAACAGTCCTAGTTCCACTCCTGGCTTCACAAAAGGTACCATACACGATACTTAAAGCTTACAAGTTCTTGGCAAATTTAAAAGAATTTATACTTCTTTTCACAGGCATTTGTATCTTGGGGGTAAACTGATTACAGTCCAGATAGACAAAATTACCTTGAGAGGCCCCAGCAAACAAGAGATTTGCTTAGAAAAAATAAGTGGATTTCTCTCCTCCCTGGTTACTGTCCAGTAATTATAGAAGGGTAGGGTTAACACATTTTTCTTTGGTAATAGCCAACATCCACATAGTAGGTCTTGGTTTAGGAAGTACTTTTCCCGTGATCTGACTCGTAGTTGCTGACTCCCCTTTGCTCTTTTCCTTCCTCCTGACCTCCAGTTATTTTTTTCACTTTGCAAAAGGAGCAGTCAACAGAAAAGTCAACAGAAAAGTCCACAGAAAATAGCCAGTTTGACGCCATCGGTGCCATAAAGGTCAAGCTGAAAGTGGTTTCCCCATCCTCACACTCTGCTCCTGACCCAATCCAAAGAGCAGGCCAAGGACCTAGCGGCTCCTGGCTTTCTGGTAAACAAAAAATAATTGCTAGTTCTGGTCTCTCCATGCCATCCAGGGACACAGTTCACCAGCCCTGGCTCCTAGTATTTGTCCAAGGTGGGCGGGGAGGAGGTGGAAAAAAAATTTTGCGAGGCATTGGGTCTGAGAGAGCCTGTCTAAACTCCTCATATGCATGGGGGAGATAAGCATAGCTTTTTATCTCCTACCGAAATAATCTGGAAATCCATTTTCACTGGGTTGTGGAGAAGGTTGTTGTGAATGAAAACCAAACGCAAACTGCTTCGAATAATATCTGGTAGGCAGTGTTACTGTTAACTTTGTTTAGGATTGATCTAGAACTAGGATCAGACCTTATAAAACTCCACTCTCCTTTCCCCACTTTCCTGGAGCTTAGAAGGTTAAGAATCTGAATGAAAGTGAGCCAGGTTCCCTAAATTTGCACTGATAGGACCAGTACTTTCCAACTGGGGGTTTCTTACGAAAGCTAGTGCTCAGTTATGTCCCCATTCTTCTCAGATTCTGTTGTTTATTCGCAAGCCAGAGTGGCCCAGGAAGAGGACAGATCTGGACAGTATCTACTCTGAAGAAAGCATAAGTGATCTCTTCTTTCTCATCTGCCTACTATTGACAGGCACCTTGCACGCATCACGTTTGAAAATTGCAGCAAGCCCATAACAAAGACATTATTGTCTATGCTTGATAAAAGACTATGGTGCACTGAGGTCAATTCTCCACATATAAAAGACAGTGCTGTTGGGTGGTGCCTGTGGCTCAAGGAGTAGGGCCAGCCATATACTGGGGGTGAGGGTTCAAACCTGGCCCTGGCAAAAAAAAAAAAAAAAAAAAGACAGGGCTATTAAGAGTCAGAGGCCACAGTCAAAACCTTCCTGCCCCCCACCCCCACCCTCCAAACTCTGCCCATACTTTTCAAAGGAGCAGTCAGAAATGTCATCAGAAAAGACCTACTGCCTGAGAGGACACTCGTCAAAAGACCCAACTCAGTGGCCACATATGATTTTGGAGGAATACAAGAATTAACTAAATCAATCGGTGCAGTGTTCACTTAGGAGAACAGTGCCTTCTTTGCTCGTGTCCTTTAGTTTATGCAATAGATATCTCAAATCTAACATGTTCCAAACTGAGCCTGGGATCTTCACAACCACCCCCACTGCCTTCTCTGTCTCTGTTGATAGCAACTCCATCCTTACTTCTGTTCTGATACTCCACACCAAACCATAAACCAAGCCTGCAGGCTCTACGTTCAAAGTGTATCTAGAATCGGACCACCTCCATTACTATTCTAAGGGACCCTCTTGTCTCCTGCCTCCTGGTGGCTGTAGCCTCCTAACAGGTGTGTCCCTCTGTGACTCTCATCCCTCTCTACAGCCTCTTCTCAGCTCAGCAGTCAGACTGATTCATTGATTGAGTCTGCAATTCCCTGAGTAAGTGACCTACAGAACCCTTGTAATCTTGAACTTGTTATTAATAATATCTCTCTGGCTCATCTGTCACTCTCCCTGTTGTCCACTGCACTTTGTCCCGCTATTCTTCTCCCTGCTCCTGAAACACACCAGGCATCTTCCCCCACCTAGAATGCTCTTATCCAGATGCCTACGCTCCGGCAGCACTTACTATCGCAAAGGCTGCACTTATTAACTTACTGCCAATTCCACGAGGGAGGCACTATTTGTATTACCCTTTTTGAAAAGCAGGGAAATTGAACCATGAAGGGTCCATGCTCTTATCATTTAGTCTATGCCTCCTGTAAAGAGGATGGCTTTTACATCCCTGATATTTCTGAGCTCTTTGTATATGAATTTTCCGACATTTGCTATTCAATCCAATTACATTTTCCCTTACTTTTGGTACAGAGCCTTTGATTAGGAATCCTGCTATTTTTATTTTGCACCACAAAGACATTCGTGGGCTTTGACTTTTTTCCTGGTTGGAAAGGGAACTTTATAATCTCTTCTTAAGGGCAACTGGTCCTCTGGTTCTCCTTCCCCACCACTTTTTTAACCAATCCTTTATTCATTAATGGAGGGATTCATGCATATGGAAGTTTAACAAACAACTAGAGAACGCTGATTGGGTTTACAAGTTCTCCAAGTGGTGGAAGAGCTGGAATAAGAGCAGACATCTGCTCTTAGAGGTTGGCTTAGAGGGATAGAACTTCAAGTTTTTCTGTGAGTGAAAATGTGCTGGACCCCACAGATACAGATGCTCACTGCAGAGAGACTGTTAGGATAAAGAGACTAGGAGTTGGGAGGGGAGTGAATTTAGATAGAGAAAAGAATCGAAGGAGGAGAAGTGTGACAAGGGTGGGATGGGTGCAAAGTGTAAAATTAAGAAAATCCTTGCATCCTTAAAATTAGCCATCCATATTCCAAAGACGTATCAAACCACGGATTGTCACCAGTTTTTCACTTCTCGTCTACCTGTAAGAATGAACATAATGCCTATGAAAAAAATTTCAGTCATTTGAAAAGTATGTCAATAATACAGCTTTTTAGTTAACTTTTTCTCTTTTATATACTTTAACATAATTACTCTTTTTTACTGGAATGAAAATTACATGCTAATTATTAACTATTAGCACGTAATAGCTCCCCCTTTCCAAGTTCATCTGTAAGCCAGGTACTCCACTTGGTTAAATCCATTGCCTCACTGAATCCTCAAGAAAACCATAAAAGGTGGAACTACAAGTTGCTCGCTTTAGGGAACAGGAACCCAAGGCTCAGAGGTGCCAAGTGATTAAAATGTAGGCTCCATGAAGACAACGGTTTTTGTTCTTCTTTTTTGTCTTTTTTTTTTTTTTTTAGCTGCTCTGTCTCCTATACGTTGAACAGTGCCTGGCACGTAGAACGTACTCAATAAATATTTTTTGAGTGTTAAATGAACTTGCTCACACATCTGTAAATGCCAAACCAAAGTTCAAAATCAGGCATGTCCACTATCCAGAGTTTATGTTCTTAATACCCTGCTGATGGGCTTCTCAGACATTTAGCTCTTACACGTGGCTCTTGGAGATTCCTGAGGTGTAAATTTAAATGGGCAGCCCCAAATAGAATGTGTTGTACTATTGTTGCAGTTGTGGGGACACTTTCATAGAGAATCTTGAGTATCCTTTAGGAATATATATATATATATTTTTTTTTTTTTTTGCCTTTTTTTTTTTTTGGCTGGGGCTGGGTTTGAACCCGCCACCTCTGGCATATGGGGCCAGCACCCTACTCCTTTGAGCCACAGGCACCACCCTATCTTTTTTATTTTTCTCATTGGAACAGTTATACAAGCTTATTCAGAAATTTGAATGATACCAAAAAATATAAAAATCAGGACCAGGATTAGGGAGAGACCTTTGTCTCAGCCACATCATTTAAAGGAGAGGCACTATGCTAACCAGTTCGATGAAAATATTTCAAATTGTATATAAAAACAGCACATTGAACCCCATGATTGCATTAATGTACACAGCTATGATTTAATAAATAAATAAAGGAGAGGTAAAAACTCATTAATCAAAATAAGTAATAATTTCATTCACTTTTCTTAAAAAATGAAAATTAACCCCCCAAATACACAGTGAACAAAATATCAAAATTTTATTTTTTTTATTTATTTTTTTGAGACAGAGTCTTACTATATAGCCCTCACTAGAGTGCTGTGGTGTCACAGCTCACAGCAACCTCAAACTCTTGGGCTTAAGAGATTCTCTTGCCTCAGCCTCCCAAGTAGCTGGGACTACAGGTCCCCAGCTTTTTTTTTGTTGCAGTTGTCATTGTTGTTTAGCTGGCCCCGGCTGGGTTCGAACCCACCAGCCTCAGTGAATGTGGCTGGCACCGTAACCCTGTCTATGGATGCCAAGCCAATATCAAAATTTTAAACAAAAACAAGATCTGTGGCTGGGATATCGGTGAGACAAGTAAGGCTCTGAGTTTTAAGCTCACATAAGTGTAGTCAGATGCTGGCTGTATTTAAAACATGCGTATTTTCCTTATCATGGATTGTTCCTGCATTCATTTGGATTTTTTTTAAATATTACATTAACATGTTATTTATCTAGATAACTTAGTATTTTTTTTCTTTTTGGCTATTCCTTAAATTTTGCAGCTAAGGTGAGTATCTTAATCACCTAACCCTAATCCCAAACCTGATAAAAACCAAGGGAGAGATTGTATCATATTATCAGAGATAATCATTACTAATCTTTGGTGAACAGCTTTTCAAACACCTCTCAGATTCTTGGATACATTTTTTTTATCCACAATATTTCTGCTCTTATAATAGACTAATATAGTGAACAGAGACAAATAGTGACTATAGTATCATTTTAAGGGGCGATTTGGCAATTCACTTTATGAGTGTACGGATGTTATTCTATTTATTAAATGTCCTATTTATTAAATAACACTGAGCAAATATTATTGCACATAATTTTTGGTTCACTTGTCTGATTATTTTCTTGGGTTAAGTTCCTAGAATTGGAATTTCTGGGCCAAAGGGTTTTTGTGTACGCTGCTCTTAAGATAAAGGCTATTGGAAGTCATTGGCCGTTGAACTCGGCCCTTCTATAAGATGTTTACAGAATTTTAAAAAATGTTTTTCCTTTTCTTTGGACAGGGCCAGGAGACAAAATGTCCTCAAATCTATTCCCGGCAGCACAGAATTCTGCAGGTAAAAAGAGATCAATCATGAAGTTTTTGTTTTGTACCCAGTACAGTTAGGCTCCATAGCAAATTGGAAGAGTTAGACAAAGGGAGTGCCACGTGCTTAGCCTAAGATGTAGAGAGTTTGTAAACTATCTGCTGAGAAGATTCTGTTTTACTTTTTACTTTAAAAAAAAAAAAACCCACTTCAAATCAGGGGATGCATTAAATGGCCATGTTTTAGCTAGACTGCTGCAGTCTCATGACATGAATCCATTAACTCAATTATTAGTCACAATAAAAGGACATGAATAACCAAACTTTATCAAAATCTCTTCTTTCCTTTACCACCCTTTCTCCTTATCCTCTTGCTTATTTATTTATAAGTATACAAGGAATGCATTTATTTTTTCACTTATACATCCGGCAAAAATTTAAAAATTGGATTGTTACAGGTAGCACACACTCTATAAGGCACCCTCTTTGGAGGACAATTTGGCAATATCTGTATTTAGAATTAAAAAGTCTGGCTACAAGTGGCAGGAAATATGAAACAACTGTGCCTTGAACAATATAGAAGCTCATTCTCTCTCAGGTAAACAGAGTTTGGACACAGGCCCCCTCTGGAGGGGTCACATCAGGGGCCCAGGCCCGTCCTAGCTTGTTGGTGGGCCAAGATGGCTGCTTCTGCACCAGTGATCACACCCACATTCCTGCCCGCAAGGAGGAGAAAAGGGGAGATGGGGAACATGCCTACAAGTGGCATTCGCTACTTCTGTTGACATCCCCTTAGCCAGAACTTAGTTACTCCAAAGGAGATTGAGAAATATAGTTTACACTCTGTGTGCTCATGTGCCAAGTTTAAATTAAGGGCACTATTCCTATAGAAGAATGAAGAATGGGGGACCACTAGGAGCCTCTACTCTACTTCTTAATTTTTATTTATTTATTTATTTAGAGTCTAATTTTGTCACCTTCGGTAGAGTGCTGTAGCATCATAGCTCACAGCAACCTCAAACTCCTGGGCCCAGGCAACTGTCTTGTCTCAGCCTCCCAAATAGCTGGGACTACAGGTGCCCACCACAACACCTGGCTATTTTTTTTAGAGACAGGGTCTCACACTTGCTCAAGCTGGTTTCTAACCTTGTGAGCTCAGGCAATCCACCTGCCTCCGCCTCCCAGAGTGCTAGGATTATAGGCCTCAGCCATTGCGCCCGGTCAATTTCTAAATTTTTAAAAAGCACTTCAAAAGAACCATGTTGAAAATTCTACGAATATGTGTGTACAAGAATATTCATTGCAGCATTATTTATATAATATTTGTTAGTAGAATACTGGATCAAGCATAACGTTCCTTGGTGTTGAGTTGGTTATGTGAAGCATGCTATCTTCAGGGAATGAGATACTAGTTAGCTTTTTTTAATGAAGTAAATATAGAAGGTGCCAAAAAAATGTATACACATTTTAAGAAAGGAAAAATACTATACTAAAATTGTAATACTCTGGATCAGCGCCCATGCTCAGTGGTTAGGGCGCCGGCCACATACACTGAGGCAGGCATGTTTGAACCCAGCCTGGGCCAGCTAAGCAACAATGACAACTGCAACAAAAAAACAGCTGAGTGTTGTGGTGGGCACCTGTAGTCCCAGCTACTTGGGAGGCTGAGGCAGGGGAATCTCTTAAGCCCAAGAGTTTGAGGTTGCTGTGAGCTGTGATGCCACAGCACTCTACCAAGGGCGACATAGTGAAACTCTGTCTCAGAAAAAGAATTGTAAAACTCAAGTCATATTTAACTTCTGCATTTACAAGAGGTGCTCAAACGTGACTTTTATTCATCTTTTGTTACCAGTATATACTGAGTATTACAACTTTTATTTATTTTTTAAAAGTTATAAATTTTCAAAATTTATAAGGGCTAAGATTTTTCTCCAGCATGTAACTAAAAAGTTAGCTTGAACAATTTCATGGGTGTTGACAAGAGATACAAAACTCTTAGGTCAGAGACAAAGGACTTTGGTCACTCATAACACAGCAGGCAGCCCAAGCTTTGACATATTTGGACCCAGTTCCCTGAGATCCATAGGTCTTTCTTAAAATTAATATCATTATATATTCATAGCAGTATGAACCGCTGGACCTACCAAAACCCATGAAAGTTAGGATCTTGGCAATATCTACACACTTTATCCCTTGTTTCCATCACTGAGGTAGCCACCATGTTGAATTCTATGTAGGTATTTTTTTTCTTTTTTATTTATATAGTTTCATATAGTTTCTATGTAATCTTAAAGAGTTTTTACTTTGGTTTTAACTTTTTAAAAAAGGGTATCTTACTGATAATATTTTAGAACTGTTCCACCTAACATTATATTTTGAGGTTCATTCATATTGTTGTATGTTGTCAATCATTCATTTTCACTGCTGGGTAACGTCGCATAATGTGAATGTATCACAGTTTTTTATTAGTTCTTCTGTGAGTATTCAGATTGTTTTCAGGCACACCCGGAAATAATGTTTAATCTGGGCACCCCTTGGCCCAGTCCAGTTAGCACATAAAATTAACAACCATAGCCACGTAGACCCAGGTCCCTTTGCATCCTCAATCTCTATTGCCCACTCCTGTTGGCTATGCTCTTCCACATTAATGCTGTCCCCAAACCCTGCTACCTCAACTCAGCAGTCTCTACTAAATGTTTTGTAAGGCCTAAAATGTCATGTGCTGTCTTGACATCTTGGGGCCTCCCAAGGCCCCTAAGGTCTAACCACTAGTTCCCCTGCTCTTGCCACACATGACTCCACCTGGCAGGACAGGGTCCCTACCTGGTTAGCTCCCCTATCAGCTGCACCCCCTGTGCTCCACCTGGTCTTCAACCAAATGGGGTTCATTTCCTGCCAGCCCATGAAATTATTCAAACAATCACATCTTCCTGTGGGAACCAGAGCCTACCTCACCCTTTTGTTACTACAAAATTCCCTTCCCACAAGTGGGGGTGGTTCACTGCTCCTGAGTGTGGTTCCCACACTGTGGGTAGGGTTCTCCTCCCCTAAGAGAATAGCTGTGACTAATAAACCGCTGTCAATCTCATCTGTCCAATGTTGGGCATCATGTATTCAGTTATCTCGTACAATTTAGCGCAGGGGATCCCTCCGTCACCATCAGGGTGAAGAGGAGACTATGAAAACACTTCATACTCTGTGTTAAATCCCAGGCTTCCATTCTGATTTTCTATCTCTCTAACCCTAGACCTACAAAAAAGGAAAGTGTCTGGGGTTTTGACAACCACTGCCACTTTCTCAACCGAATCTCTGAGCAAATAGCCACATCTCAGGTACTTCTGGTCCACTAATTTTTTAAGCTCTCATCCATTAATTCTTAGCCCTGGCTGTATATCACAGCCACCTGGGGGTCTCTCAAAAGAATCCTACGCTGGCCAGACATGATGGCTCCCACCTGTAATCCTAGCACTTTGGGACGTCAAGGTGGGAGGATCACTTGAGGTCAGGAATTCAAGACCAACCTGAGCAAGAATGGGACCTTGTCTCTAAAAAAAAAATAGAAAAATTAACTAGATGTTGTGGCAGGAACCTATTGTCCCAGCTACTTGGGAGGCTGAGGCAGGAGAATCACTCTAAGAGTGTAAGGTTGCAGGCAGCTATGATGAAGCCACTCTAGCCTGGGTGGCAGAGCAAGACCCTATCTATAAAAGAAGTGAGAAAAAAAATTTCAGTACAGATGCCGGCTTGACCAGTTAAGTCTGAATCTCTGAGGATATTGTCAGAGTGAGTCCAGTGATTGAGAGCCAGAACCACTGAGTTCCTTCACGAACCTTCTGCTTGCTGAGAGGATGCAGAGTCTTTTCATAAGGTAGAGATGAATGAGGGGTGTGGGTGGGGAACGTGTCCTCTGGAACTATCTCCCTTTCTCTGGTTTAAGGTGTTAAGTCCCAGCTCCCAGTAGTCCTGGCCTTGGCTATTGGTTTTTAAAACCAAGATTTCCATCCCCCTTACCTCTTCACCACCCCCACCCTCAGCATTAGAAAGCAAGAAATAGGCTTGGCACCCATAGCACAGTGGTTACAGCGCCAGCCACATACATGGAAGGTGGTAAGTTTGAACCTGGCCTGGGCCAGCTAAACAACTGCAACAAAAAAATAGCCGGGCATTGTGGCAGGCGCCTGTAGTCCCAGCTACTTGGGAGGCTAAGGCAAGAGAATTGCTTAAGCCTAAGAGTTTGACATTGCTGTGAGCTGTGACTCTACAGCACTCAACTGAGGGCGACATAGTGAAACTATGTCTCAAAAAAAAGAAAAGAAAGAAAGAGGGCGGTGCCTGGGGTTCAATGGAGTAGGGTGCGGCCCCATATGCTGGAGGTGGTGTGTTCAAACCCAGCCCTGGCCAAAAATTGCAAAAAGAAAAGAAAGAAAGAGAAAGACTTTTTGTCATTTCAAATTTTATGAATAAAATCAGAAAATCTCCCCCCTCAAAAAACCAGAAAATCCGTTCAGAAAGTAAACTGATTTTTTTTCTTTCTATCTTTCTTACTGGCCTGTCTTGTTGTTTTTTTTTTTAATTTGGTGTACAAGTCTGTGGCTTTTAGTGTATTCACAAATAACATGCAGCCATCACTACAGTCAATTTTAGAACATTTTCAGCACCTCCAAAGGAAATCCTGAATCCTTTAGCCATTACCTGTAGGCCCCATCTCCTAGCCTCAAGAGACCAATAATCTACTTTCTGTCTCTATGGATTTGCCAATTCTGGATATTTTACAGAAATGAAAGTATATAATACGTCAGCCTCTGTCACTGGGTTCATTCACTGAACACGTTTCCAGTGTCGAGTCATGCTGTGGCGTGTTTTGTGCTTCATTCCTTTCTATGGCCAAATGATATTTCACCACGTGCATATTCTCCTTTTGTTGATCATTCATTAGTCAATGGATATTTGGGTTGTCTCTATCTTTTGGCTATGATGAACCCTACTGCTTTAAACATTCATACACAGCTTTGGGAGTGAATGTGTTTTCATTTCTCTTGGGTGTATTCTGGCAGTAGAATGGCTAAATTACATAGCATGTCTAGGTTCATCTTCTTGAGGAACTGCCAGACTTTACCAAAGTGACTGCACCATTTGCATTGCCCCAGTGTGTTTGGGTCCAGTTTTTCCACTTCTTCTCCAGCACTTGTTATTATCTTTAACTTTCTTTTTACATTCTTCCTAAGGGTAGTGGCTGTGTCTGCTGCTGCTTAAATGGTGGCATATGAGACGGGGTAACAGAAGGTGGCATGTATAGTGATGGGAAGTAACAGCTTAATATCCCAAACTATGATCCAAGAACTCCTTATTTTATCAAATCATTCCCCATGGAGTGCTAAGCACTGTGCTCTGGGCCATGGGGAATTGAGAAGCTGAGGCTCCTGCCCTGGAGATCTGGAGGTGAGGCTGTCTGCACCCTACCTTCTCAGAGACCTCTGTACCTCCCTCTCTCTACCCCCACTGGCAAGAGTCTTACCATTCTGGTCAACAGAGGAGGGGTGTTGAAATTCATTCATTCTTTTTTTCTTTTTTAACAGATAAAGGAAATGATGACACAATCAAAAAGGACAGGCCTTATAAAATCTTTTTCAAAGACCTCTTTCTTTTTAAAGAAAATGAAATGGCAGCAAAGACAAGGGTAAGGTTTTATTAAAATCTCAATCCCAATGAATGCTACAATCATATCCTCTTATCCATCGCTCTTATGGACTCTGCTGGGTTAAGACCCGGGAGCCAGCTACGGACACAGGCAGATGGCACGAGCCTGAGCCACAGCCAGCACATGGTAGACACCCGCAAAGACTGCCCCGATGGAGGAGGACAAAGACACCACACAGTCCAGTGTGACAAGTACAACGTACCCCACTTCATTGATTCTAACACCCATTTTCCCCACATTTTTACACTTCTGAAATTTTTATTTAGTTTACATAGCTGGGATGTCATATATTAGTGACTGCGTAATACTGCATCTTACAATAAGTGGTGTCTTAGAGTTGATGAAATAGAGTAACAGAGGCATGCAAAGGAGATGTAGAGAAAGGAGTGCCCATCTCTGTTGGTGGGAAGAGGCTGGTGGTGATGGTGGTGGTAGTGCTGGTGTGTGGATGTTATGATTTCACTAGCGGGCTCAGCGCCTGTAGTTCAGAGGCTAGGGCACCAGCCACATATATAGGAGCTGGCGCGTTCAAATCCAGCCCAGCCCTGCCAAACAACAATGACAACTACAACCAAAAAATAGCCCAGTGTTGTGGTGGACTCCTGTAGTCCCAGCTACTTGGGAGGCGGAGGCAAGAGAATTGCTTAAGCCCAAGAGTTTGAGTTGCTGTGAGCTGTGACGCTACAGCACTCTACTGAGGGCAACATAGTGAGACTCTGTCTCAAAAAAAAAAAAAAGATTTCACTATCAGCTGGGCACAGTGGCTGATACCTGTAATCCTAGCACTCTGGGAGGCTGAGGTGGGTGGATTGCCTGAGCTCAAGAGTTTGAGACCAGCCTGAGCAAGAGTGAGACCCTGTCTAAAAATAGCTGGGCATTGTGCTGGGCACCTGTAGTCCCAGCTACTTGCAAGGCTGAGGCAAGAGGATCATTTGAGCCCAAGAGTTTGAGGTTGCTGTGAGCTATGATGCTATGGCACTCTACCAAGGGTGACAACGAGAGACCCTGTCTCAAAAAATAAATAAATAAAATAAACAAATTAATAAATAGATTTCACTGAGGAGATCATAGTGTTATGCCCCAACTCCTTCTCACTGGGGGCTTTGAACACTCCCCCTTTAAGATGGGAAGCTCAGCTGAAAGAGTTCAGTAATAACTGCAAAACTCCAGCTTCCCGGGCGGCGCCTGTGGCTCAGTGAGTAGGGCGCCGGCCCCATATGCCGAGGGTGGTGGGTTCAAACCCCCGGCCAAACTGCAACAAAAAAATAGCCGGGCGTTGTGGCGGGCGCCTGTAGTCCCAGCTGCTCGGGAGGCTGAGGCAAGAGAATCGCTTGGGCCCAGGAGTTGGAGGTTGCTGTGAGCTGTGTGAGGCCACGGCACTCTACCCGAGGGCGGTACAGTGAGACTCTGTCTCTACAAAAAAAAAAAAAAAAACTCCAGCTTCCCCTTGTAAGGCCTCCCCTTACCAGGTGTTGGCTCTTGTCAAATTCGGCTTGCATTAAGGATTCCTCCTCCTCTACCTAAAGCCCCTCCCACCCCCTGCTTAAGGGGGTCGAGAGACTTTAAGGCGTGCACTCACTCCCAGCTCCGCGGATCACTAAGGGACCCTTGCTTAACTTGGGCTCAGTGCGCTGGCGTTTCTCTATTCCACTAGCTTTGGCTATAACAGGAGGAGCTGAGTCTTCATGAGTAACTCAAAATTTGTCAAGCACGTAGAGGTAAGACAATGCATACATGTGTGCGGATAAAAGTAGAGGAGGGGTTAGAATTGTTTTCCATGAAGCTAAATCAGAGATGAGGCTAATTTTCCCACTGTGTCTCACGGAGTTCACCTTACTACTGGGTGGTCGTTCCTTACACAGCCTGGTTCACATTGCAGGAGACAGACTTTCTTTCCTCCCAGAGGAAAAAGTTGATTACAGACTTCCTTTGCCCAAATTTGAATGAGGAAACTATCTAGAAATACTCAACAACTGATTTGTCTCCGTTTTTGTTTTGTTTTGTTTGCATGTGTTGTAGAGTTTGTTGCACTAACCAACATTAAATTTAAAAAAATATTAATGAGGCAGCACCTGTGGCTCAAAGGAGTAGGGCACTGGCTCCATATGCCAGAGGTGGCGGGTTCAAACCCAGCCCTAGCCAAAAATTGCAAAAAAAAAAAAAAGCTCTTTAATAAAAAAAAATTAATGAAATTTAATTAATTAAAAAAAATCTCTGTGGCAGTTAATTCCTTCCAAGTTTTCAATTCCACAGAATGAACCCTTGGAATTTTCAAAACTTGCCTGCATTTTGAGCAAGACAAAATTGTGGAAATAAAGACAGCAGGGCGTTTTCCAGTCTCCTATTTGTAACGTACATGTATCATGAAGGTTCAATGTCATATTTTCGTTCAGCTCCATATAGGAAGGAAATAAAAACTGCACACATTCCTTCAAAGATAAGAACTCTAATGTTAATATCATTTGCTGCCAATGATATTTTTATATATGATCGCTAATTTTAAAACAACATTACTTTGGAGTATTAAAAATTCTTATAAACTTTTCTACTTGGGCAGGAAAAAGCTAAGAACCGTAGCATGAAAATCCACCAGAAGTCGACTTTTTCATCCCGAATGAAGAGTCGTTCACACCTGAGCCAAATAGCTTACCGCTCTGAAACAAGCGGCTCATTTGAAAAATATGGGCTAGATCCCAGTCTCATTCTCAGATTAACAGACGGTAAGTCCAGTACTTTTTGTTTAAGAACATTGTTTTGAATATTATTAATGTCAGGTTTGGGGGCTTGATAGGGGAGAAAAACAAGTTTGTTGTGGTAGGGGGAGCTCTTTGTCAGTGGAGGTTGAGATTTGGGAGAAAATATATTTTAAATAAGAAACATACTTTTCCAAGATGACTGTTACTCATTTTCATGACTTTTAGGAAGCAAGTTACTAGCCAGGAAGTCCCTGGGTTACAAACCAGATAGGTTCTGTAGGGTTGTTCTTAAGTTGAATTTGTATGTAAGTTGGATCAGGTGCATTTATCTATCACCTGTAATAGCCTCCATTCAGAAGTGCGAGTGGTACAGTAGTTGGATGTTTGCGTCTTAAGGACTCCCCGTATAGCTGGCAAAGGTGGATAAGATGTAAAGGTAATGGCTCTGGCTGTTCTGACTCAGCTCTAGATGTGGAGCTGCAGAAACTTTACTCTAAAGATGGAGAAGCCTTGGCTGTCCAGGCCATAGAATTCATCCATCTCAAATCAAGAAGCTAAATAAATGAATCGAGAATTAAATAAGATGGCCCTCTGTTACAAAGACATAACTTGATTTTTTGACCTTTGGAGGCAACATGTTGAAACACCAAAAGATGATAATTATTGCTCTATGAAAGAAGGCAGTCTAGTCATCAAAAATGTCATGAATGTTTCCTGCTTATCAGATCAAGAAGCACCCATAAATGAGACAGAAAATAGTTTGAAGGCTGGGCGCTGTGGCTCACACCTGTAATCCTAGCACTCTGGGAGGTGGAGGCGAGTGGATTGCTCGAGCTCAGGAGTTCGAGACCAGCATAAGCAAGCGTGAGACCCCCTCAGTACTAAAAGTAGAAAAACTAGTGGGGCATTGTGGCAGGATAGCTGGGCATTAGTCTCAACTACTTGGGAAGTTGAGGCAAGAGAATCACTTGAGCCCAGGAGTTTGAAGTTGCTATGAGCCATGAAGCCACAGAACTCTACCCAGAGTGATCAAGTGAGACTCACTCTCTCTCAAAAAAAAAAAAAAAAGGGGGGGGAACCCATTATCATGAGTCTAATTAGTGTCAAAGAATAAAATTCCATCAATTCAGCCTGACAGTGCCATGTTAAAATAGCCTGAAATGGTGAACATGGCTCTAGCATTTAGTAAGTTAACAGCACAGGAGTTTTTATTATTTTTTTTAATATTTATTTTCAATTCGCCAATGCAGCTGAAGTGATCAGATAAAAGCCACAGTAAGCATTTTCATTCTTTTCTATAAAAAATATTTGGATAAGTTGAACATGAATCTAATAAATATGAGGGATTGAGGACCATGCTAAATAACACCTGCAGGATGCAATATGCCAGACCCCTTGTATGGGAAATTCTAGGGAGAAATTGACCTAGTTCCTTGAACGAGTGAATGGCATGGAAAATGTGTGTGTGGGCTGGGGGAGGCATGTAAGGAGAGGGGTTAGCTGTTACAGATAAAAAAGAGACTTTAGGAGCTATACCAATCAAACTGATCTGTGTTTAGATTTTAATTTTAAAAATCCACCCGTGTGTTTTTGAGACAACTGGGGAAATTTGCTGAGGAATAGTCAATTTGTCAGAGGTGATAGTGATATTATAGTTATGTTTTAAAATTTTTTATCTGGTGAGTTACATACTGAAATATTTATGGTTGAATTCATACAAGGGCTTGGATCCGCTTTAAATATTCCAAGGAGGGAAAAATTGAGGAGGAGTGGCAATGGGTGGGCCAAGATTGGTAAAATGTTGGTAATGTTGAAATAGGTGACGGGTACATGGGGGTTCATTGTATGACTCTGCTTCTTTTTTTTTTTTTTTTTTAAGAGACAGTCTCACTTTGTCGCCCTTGGTAGAATGCCGTGGCTTCACAGCTCATAGCAACCTCCAGCTCTTGGGCTTAGGCAATTCTCTTAGCTGGGACTATAGGTGCCCGTCATAATGCCTAGCTATTTTTTTGTTGCAGTTTGGCCAGGGCTGGGTTTGAACCCACCACCCTCGGTATATGGGGCCGGCGCCCTACTCGCTGAGCCACAGGCATGGCCTGTATGACTCTGCTTTTATGAATGGTAATGGTTTCCATAATATAAAGTAGGAAAAAGAAAAAGATGACTGTGTGAAGAGCTGATTACTTTCATATGTATATGAAGTATGCTGGACACAAAATAAATAGTGGTTACTATTTTTCAGTGGTTAGAGAAAATTTATTTGAAGTCTTATTTTGAATGTTTAGATACTTACTGTATTCAGTAATTTAATTACATGGCTTTAATTTTAGATAACATCTTGGAAGCATAATGAACTACACTGAAGTCTATTTCAATTTTCTTTACAGGTTCAGACACAAAAAGGAGTGTTCATGAATTTATTAATGACCAGAGAGACAGATTTCTGCTTGAGGTAGTAGAAATGATTTCTTTCTTTCATTAGCCAAATGGAAGCCTTCTTGAATAGCATTGGCAAATAATTTCCTCTGACATTTTACTTTTCCACTATATGTCCCAGATCCATTGGTGAAACAGACGGATTCATTCATGTGTTCATTTCATTTGAAAAATATTTATTGAGGGTTTACTATGTGCCAAGCAGTGTGCCTAAGACCAGGCCCTTGGAGGGCTGACATTCTAGCACCCCAGACAGGGTTCCCTACTTCCTAGAATCCATCAGGAAACGTCTAGGAAATGTCCAATGATCCCAGTTTCTCCTTTTTTTCTTATTCTTCCCCCCACAATTAGGATAGCCCATGAGAATCCCAATTTAATCCAGATTTTCCTGGTGCTTTGGTTGAATATGGCAGGAATCCAAGCACTCTGAAAGTCCAGAGAATTCTGAAATTCCAGCTTCCCTGATAACCACTGCTGCCCAAAGAGAGTGCCAGGTCCCTGTGAGCATCTTTTATAAAAATAATAGAGGCTTTTATCCTACCACCAAATGCGTTTAGCTAGAAGCCAGGCCTATAACTGAAAGTGTTATTTAATGTTTCTACCTGCATACTCACTTCCCGTACATGAAACAGACACGGAACACTTACCAGTGGGAGGGTGATTACAAAATGAATGAGCTGAACCTTATTTATACCTCTATGGTCAATTATCTAATCATCTACAGAAGATCATCTTCTTGGTTAAAGTCTTTGATGCTAATGTGTAAACTAAAATGTACTTGACTTTTCATAATATCATATCACACGTACTGGAGCATCAATCTAGTTAGTATTTTAATATGCTCCATCTGCAGTCAACATACAAGATCTCACTTAGAGTAACTGATAGAATTGTACATAGAACCTGATGCTTTTGTTCATTAAATATTATTCCTTGTGTGTGAGTTCAGCCTTTATTATAAAATCTTGCTGACATCCTAGTTAGCTGAAACGTGCTGGACAGAGACACTGGGATTTCAAGTCATTTGTATTAAATGTGCCTCTTTCCCCTTATTTACGAGACCCTTCCCTCCCCCAACCAGTTTGGTGAAGTGTCCCAAAGCAATTTGATGGAGTCCATTTATCAAAAAGACATGTACAGTTGGCCCTCTGTATCCACAGGTTCCATGTCCATAGATACAATAAACTGGGGATCAAAAATAATACTATAATAAACTATAAAAAATAAAAATACAACAATAAGAAATAGTACAAGTTTTTAAAAGTACAACATGACAACTATTTGTATATCATCTAAATGGTACTAGGTATTGTAAGTAATCCAGAGAAGATCTAAGGTACATGGGAGGATGAGCATCATTACATGCAAATACTGTGTCATTTTAAGTAAGGGACATAAAATCCATGAATTTTGGTATCCTGGGCGTCCTGGAACCAATTCTGTGTGGATAATGAAGAATAGCTGTATGTAGTAAAAACTTTGGCTTTGTCCAAAAAAAGTCTGGCCTTTGCCCTTGACTTCTGGGAGGTAATTTGTGTCTTTCTTTAAGATAAGGGTGTCTTTCTCTAAGATAGAGCTGGCACATTCAACAGTCTTAGGGTGGGAGTTGACCACGCCAGAAATATTAACAGTGTGACTTGAGGACAGGTACAGTGGCTCACGTCTGTAATCCCAGCATGCTAGGAAGCTGAGGTGGGTGGATTGCTTGAGCTCAGGAGCTGAGACCAGCCTGAGCAAAAGCAAGGTCCCATCTCTAAAAATATCAGGGTGTAGTGGTGTGTATCTGTAGACCCAGCTACTTGGGAGGCTGAGGCAACAGAATCACTTGAGCCAAATAGCTTGAGGTTGCTGTGGCACTCTGTCAAGGGCAACAAAGTAAGACTCTGTCTCAAAAAAAAAAAAAAGAAAAGAAAAATGAATGACATCTGGATTGGAAAGAAAGGATTTAAACTACATTTACAGATAGCATGATTATCTGTAGAAAATCCTAAAAACTATTATAACCAAGTGAGTTTAGCAAGGTTTCAGTATACAAGGTAAATTTACAAAAATCAATTGCATTGTTACAAACTTGTAATGAAAAATAAGAAATTGCAATTTAAAAAGCAATGACTTATTCAACAGCATCAAAAATATTAAATACTTCTGGGCAAGTTTCTAAAATATGTGCATAGATGTACACTAAAACTATAAAACATAGCCGGGCATTGTGGCGGGCTCCTGTAGTCCTAGCTATTTGGGAGGCTGAGACAAGAGAATCACCTAAGCCCAAGAGTTGGAGGTTGCTGTGAGCTGTGATGCCACGGCCCTCTACCGAGGGTGACAAAGTGAAGACTCTGTCTCTTTAAAAAAACTACAAAACAATACTGAGAAAAATTAAAGACCTAAATAAGTGGAGAGGTATGCCATGTTAATTGACCTAAGACCAATGTTGCTAAGATGTCGATTCCCTCCATACTGGTGTATAGGTTAAGTATAATCTTAATACGAATCCCAGTAGTCTGATGGAAATTGACAGGCAGATTCTATATTTTATATGAAAATGCAAAGGATCTAGTGTCAAAAACTATGAGGAACTTGAAACAGCACCCTACTTGCAAGATAAGAAGTTAGGCTGAGGCCAGGCATGGTAGCTCATGCCTGCAGTCCTAGCACTTTGAAGACTACAGTTCGTGAACACCCTGGACAACACAGCAATACCCCATCTCTACAAAAAATAAAAATAAAAAATTAGGCAGGTTTGGTGGCCTATGCCTGTAGTTCTAGCTATTTGGGAGGTTGAGGCAGGAAGATCTCGTTAGTCCAGCAGTTGGACGTCACAGTGAGCTATGATCATGACAAGCACTCCAACCCGGGTGACAGTGAGACCCTGCTTTCAAAAAAAAAAAAGGTCTGTTGCTGATCCATAGTTTGATAGAAGACGCCAGACTCCTGAGTCAGAGATAAAATGAAGACTAGTTTATTACTCATAGCCACTCCACTCCTGGGTATTTACCATCTGCCCCCAAAGGAAGGCAGATGGATATCCATAGAAATTTTATTTGAAGCTTCCCGAAACAGGAAAAAATCCAAGTGTCTCTGAACAAGTAAATGGGTAAACAAGTTGTGGAATAGCCACGTATCTGATTACCACTCAGCATTAAAAAGGAGTTTTTGTGGATATTAAACAACATGGGTGAATCTCTAAATAATTATGCTAGGTTTAGAAAGCCAGACAGAAAAATAGTCCCTACTGTGATTTATATAAAATTCTAGAAAATGTGAGCTAATCTAAAGCATGCGAGCTAATCTACAGCGAGTGGGTCAGTGGTTGCCTGGGAGAAGATCTGGGTAGGAGAGAAGAAGGGATAGATTACCAAGGCCTTGAGTACACTTTTTAGGGTGATGAATACATTAACTATTTTTCACTCTGGTGATGATTTCCCAAGTGTATACATATATCAAGCTTAGCAAATTTTATACTTTAAACATACGCAATTTGTTGTATATGAATCATACCTCAGTTAAGCTGGAAAAAAATTAAGACAATAGTCCAACAATTATGCCTCTTTTCTAATGTTAATTTTTCTCCTCTGCTGAATTATTTGCCACTAACATACAAACATCCTGTTTGTTGGTTTGGTTTTTTTGAGACAGAGTCTTACTATGTCACCCTCGGTAGAGTGTTGTAGCATCACAGCTCACAGCAACCTCAAACTCCTGGGCTCAAGCGACTCTCCTGCCTCAGCCTCCCAAGCAGCTGGGACCACAGGCACTGGCCACAACACCTGGCCATTTTTTTTGTGACAGTTGTCGTTATTGTTTAGCTGGCCTGGACCGAGTTCGAACCCACCAGCCTCAGTGTGTGTGGCTGGCACCATAACCACTGTGCTACGGGCGCAGGGCCCAAACATCCTGTTATTTAAAACTAACCTCCCTTGGCATGGTGCCTGTGGCTCAAGCAGCTAAGGCGCCAGCCACATACACCAGAGCTGGCGGGTTCGAATCCAACCCGGGGCTGCCAAACAACAACTGACAACTGCAACCAAAAAATAGCCGGGCATTGTGGCAGGCACCTGTAGTTCCAGCTACTTGAGAGGCTAAGGCAAGAGAATTGCTTAAGCCCAGGAGTTAGAGGTTGCTGTGAGCTATGGTGCCACAGCACTCTACCCAGGGCAACAGTTTGACGCTCTGTCTTAAATAAATAAATAAATAAAACCTGCCTTCCAAAAAACCACCTTTAGATCTCGTATTCTGTACCATCATCCGCCCCAGTTTTCTGCTCTTCTTTACAGCAAAGTTTGTCAAAGGCATTACCCTCACTTTGGGCCTCTGCTTCCTCTCTATTATCCCCTAAGTCTCTTCAGTCAGACTTGTGTCCTCATCATTCACTAAAACTACTTTTGTCCAAGTCACCAGTGGCCTCCCTCTTGCCAAACCAAATGGTCGGTCTTCCTTTAACTTGGCCCTTCAGCAGCAGCCGGCCCCCTGATCACTCCTTTCTTGAACTGCTTTTTTCCATCAGGTTCCAGGATCTACTTTCCGTTCTTCCTGGGCCGCCTGCCACTCCCTCCTCTTAGAGTTCCATTAGATTGTTCTGGTCCTCTCCCTGACCTCAGGCCCGGGACGGCTCCAGGGCTCCTCCTCACCCTGAGCTCTGCCTACCCTCCTCCGGGCTCAGGTCTTTAAATTCCACCTTCATTTCAACAACTTCTTAATTTATTTCTCTAGCCTGATCCTCTTCCCTGAACTCCAGACTCACAAATACAAGTGTAATCCTTAACATCTCCACCTGGACGTTCGATAGGGCTTGCAGGCTTCACATTTTCCAGACCATTCCTACTCTACTCTGGTCTAGCCCCGCAAATCTGCATCTCATGAAACAGTCCCTGTCTCAGTAAATAGAAATTTCTTTTTCTAGTTGTTTAGGCCAAAAGTATTGGTGTTATCCTTG
The DNA here is from genome assembly GCF_027406575.1 of Nycticebus coucang. NCBI lineage: Eukaryota > Metazoa > Chordata > Mammalia > Primates > Lorisidae > Nycticebus > Nycticebus coucang. The sequence goes on from NC_069782.1 coordinate 26,044,762, forward strand.
ACTCCTTCTTACAACCCACATCCGATTATACTTTCAAATATACTTTTCCAGAACACATCCACAACTGGACTACACTTCATGACCTCCGCCGCCACCACTGCTGTCCAAGCCCTACTACCTCTAGCATGAACTGTTGTTTTAACTTCTAACCACCGGTCTCTTGCTTCTACTTTCGCTTGCCTGCAGTCAGCCTCCTCTCCCCTGGGTAGTAGAATCATGCTTTCGTCTGCTGAAGGCCTCTGGTGACGCTCTTTGTTCCCCAGCTCACTCTCTCAGACCTCACTCCTACCAGTCTTCCTCGTGAGGAGTCGTGACCTTGAAAGATGTGATCCTGAATGTTGAAATCCCGAAATATCGAAATCCTGGGAAAGTAATTCTAGAAGAAAATAATTTTTAAAATTCTTTAAAAGACATTTCTTTACGCTTTAAAAAGGGGACTCAGGCGGCTCCTGTGGCTCAAGGAGTAGGGCGCTGGTCCCATATGCCAGAGGTGGCGGGTCAAACCCAGCCCCGGCCAAAAAATCACAAAAAAAAAATAATAATAAAAAGGGGACTCATTTGAGAAATACAGAAAACAACACTTCTCAAGCCACTTTCTGTCATAAAATAGGCAATAACAACATATATTTTTGCAAGGGTAAACATTCGGGTATTCTAAAGACAGTCTCGTGAGTAAACAGTTACCATGAGCCATCTGCATCTAGAAATAGGTCCAAAGCGAAACGTGTAACAGTATTAACCATATGATCACTGTGATCGGTAATGGTGGGCACTCAGTTTTGTAACTGTGGTCATAAAACAAACTTTTTAGGTAGCACATTGAAATTCATTTTTAGAAAACTTGATTGCACCTAATTCCAAATCTGTCGTCATGGTTTGGAGAGTCAATCAAAATCCATTTTCTTCTACATAAAGACAATAGCAAGGTGTACTACCAAACATAGTGACACTGCCCTGCGATTTTAGGGATCTAGACGCCAGGCATTTTGATCTTTTGAGATTTCGGTGTTCAGGATGATGGCGGTTGGGACTTTCAGGGTTGTGATTGGGATTGTTCACTCTGCTCCTGCTATACTGGCCTCTTGCTGTCCCTGGGACATATCAATCCCTCTCTTACCTCAGGGCCTTTGCACTGGAGGTTCTTCCTTCTAGGAGGAACAGTCTTCCCTCATGATTAGCTCCTTTCTCTCTCCAGTTTCTGTTTAACTTTCCTTTCTTTCTCCCTCCCGTCCTCCCTCTCTTCCTTCTTCTCTCTCTCTCTTTTGGGGGTCTTGCTCTTGCTAGTCTCCCAACTCCTGAGCTGAGGCAATCCACCTGCCTCAGCCTCCCAGAGTACTAGGATCACAGGCATGAGGTGCCACGCCCAGGCTGTTTGTTTAATTTTCATCCCATCAGGGAAACCTTGGCTATTCTATACATAACAGCCATCCCTAGTCCTTGCCCATGAGTGCCCCATTCCTTTTTTATCGGCTCTCCCCAGACTAGAATAGACACTCCATAAAAACATTTTGTCTTACGTTGTTCACCACTCTATTCGCACCCCTTAAAACAGTCGTGGCATACAGTAGGCACTCAGTACATACTCAGTGAATAAAACAATGAATGGAACATTTTTTATTATTAACTTGGAGGGTCTAATTATTGGTTGCTTTTTTTTTTTTTTTTTACAATTATCTCTTTCCATATTTTAAATTCCTTTATCTTACACTGTATGCGACTTTGTTTATTTATAGTTTATTTTTCATGCATGGCATGAAAAACACACATGGGTTCTTATGGTCTGGTATTTGGGGATCTGAACAGTCTCTCTGGGTATGACTAAATGCCCGCACCTTGGGCTGGTTCCCAGGAGGGCACCACTGGCGTGGCAGAAACGAAACTGCCTCCTTCCATGGTGCCCTCCTATTAGAAGAGAAGCTGGTGGGCTGTTCCCCAATGCCCAGGAAGTACTAGAGGGTAACTCACCGTGGGTGATGCTAAATCGACCTCTTTGTGGGGCGAGGGAGGAATATGTAGCTATTTTTGATTTGTGGGGCACAGCTGTCTTGAAACGATACTGATCATTTTCATAAAAGTAAGAGAAAGGAGGCTCTGTGCCCATAGCACAGTGGTTACGGCGCCAGCCACATGCACCAAGGGTGGCAGGTTCGAACCCGGGCTGGGCCAGCTAAACAACAATGACAACCGCAACCAAAAAAAAATAGCCGGGCATTGTAATCCCAGCTACTTGGGAGGCTGAAGCAAGAGAATCACTTAAGTCCAAGAGTTGGAGGTTGCTGTGAGCTGTGACAACACAGCACTCGACCCAGGGTGACAGCTTGAGACTGTCTCAAAAAAAAAAAAAAAAAGTAAGAGAAAGGAATTAGTCTCCCTTCTAACTAACCCCCCGAAACAAATTCTTTCATGAAGTAAAGGCCACTGCCCCAAGATTTGGACATATTATTATTTCTGATACAAAGGATCACTTACCAACATGCATTAACTTTCCCCTTTAGTAAGAGACTGTTGAAATGTACTGCTAGAAATATGGAATAATGTTCTTGTACCTTTGTTTTCAATACTCCTAGTACACTCTGGCAACCAAAAGAAACACAATTAAAAAGTTTGAAAAACACATAGTAAGGAAAGAAAGACAACTCACAAAAGCCGAAAAAAAACTCCAGGATGACGCAATGGCCTTTGAAGAGTTCCTTCGAGAGAATGACCAGCGATCTGTAGATGCTCTTAAAATGTTAGTTTCTTCACTCTGGCCAAATCCTTCCTTCCTCTCCTTTTTTTTTCTTTTTAGTTTTTTGGAACACAAGACGAAACAAAACAAACTAACAAACCTCCATTACTTTTCAGCGCAGCACAAGAAACAATAAACAAACTCCAGATGACGGCAGAGCTGAAGAAAGCAACTATGGAGGTTCAGGCTGTGAAGAGGTGAGGGGGATACCATCTTCTTGTGCCCAAATCTCATGACTCATTAAAACCTATTTCTGCCTGTGAAACCCCCGTAATCCTGATAATTCTTGGCAGGTGATGATTTCATAAATATGAACAAATTTATAAAGTAAAGAACTTACTCATCAAAGATTGTCCCTTCCTGGATATGAGGGTAGTACATGGCTTCTGGCTGAAAAGTTTCCTTAACCTGTGAATACAAAAGTGAAAAAATTAGTTGTAAAGAAGCAAACCAATGTTAGGAATAAATAATAAATTATTTTCTAAGTGCCCTTTTTGCCTTCATTAAGACACAGGTTTTTTCCCCCTAGAACATCTCTGAAATTGGGATTCATATTATAGTCTTCCTACAATAATGATTGGTAGCATTTTCTGTATTTATACTTAACACTTACTAGAACTCAGTATTGCTGTTAAAAACCAAGATCTGGGGCGGTACCCATAGCTCAGTGCTTAGGGCATCAGCCACATACACTAAGGCTGGTAGGTTGGAATCCAGCCCGGGACAGCTAAAACAACAGTGACAACTGCAACCAAAAAATAGCCTGGCATTGCAGCAGGTGCCTATAATCCCAGCTACTTAGGAGGCTGAGGCAAGAGAATCACTTAAGCCCAAGAGTTTGAGGTTGCTGTGAGCCGTGACACCATGGCACTCTACCCAACAGCTTGAGACTGTCTCAAAAAAAAAAAAAAAAAATCTGCCCAGCGTGCTATTCCCCTCTCAGGTTCTCAGGAGGTGGAGGCAGGAGGATCACTTGTGCCCAGGAGTTTTAGTCCAGCATGGGCAACATAGTGAGACCCCCATCTCTAAATAAATTAATAAATTTAAAACTAAGATCTATAATATAATGAAAAAAATTATAAGAGCAGGAGTTGGGATAAAATGTACTCTCTGCCACTCTTTTTCATACCTGGATGTTTCCTTCCATGGTCAAGGGAACTTGAACTAATTTTAAATATCCAAAGAAGCTTCCTTGGCTGGCACGGTGACTCTTGCCTGTAATCCCAGCACTCTAGGAGGCTGAGGCAGGCACCTGAGCTCATGAGTTCGAGACTAGCCTGAGCAAGAGCAAGACCCCCGTCTCTAAAAATAGTCTGACATTGTGACAAGTGCCTGTAGTCCCAGCTACTCGGGAGGCTGAGGCAAGGGGATCACTTGAGCCCAAGAGTTTGAGCAATGACACCACGGCACTCTACTGTGAGATTAAGTCAGACTCTGTCTCAAAAAAAAAAAAAAAAGCAGCTTCCTTCTGTCATTATCCATGGACAGTAATTTCATGATGTAGGAGACACTGTATAGTCATGGAATCAGGTTATGCTGAACATGTTTTTTTCTTTTTTTAAATTTATTTATATTTTATTTATGTGTTTATTTTGAGACAGAGTGTCCCCACGTTGTCCTTGGTAGAACACCATGGAGTCACAACTCGCAGCAACCTCCAACTCCTGGGCTTAAGCGATTCTCTTGCCTCAGCCTCCCAAGTAGCTGGGACTACAGGTGCCTGCCACAGCGCCCAACTATCTTTTTGTTGTAGTTGTCATTGTTGTTTAGTTGGCCCACGCAGGGCTCCAACCCACCACCCTCAGTGCATGTGGCCGGTGCCGTAACCACTATGTTATGGGCATCAAGCCTTATTTAGATTTTTAGACACAAGGTCTTGTTCTGTCATATGAGCTGGAATGCAATGGGGCAATTGGCTCACAGTAACCTCAAACTCCTCACTCCTGGTGATTCTCCTGCCTCAGCCTCCCCAGTAGCTGGGACTACAGGCCTGCACCAACATTCCCAGCTAATTTTTAAAACTTTTGTAGAGTCAGGGTCTCATCAAGGTACCCAGGTTGTTCTTAAACTCCTTGGCTCAAGTGATCCTCCTGTACCAAGATTCCAAAGTGCTAGGATTACAGGCATGATCCATGCACCTAGCCCAAACTATTGTTTTTTTTTTTTTTGTTTGTTTTTTTTTTTGAGACAGAGTTTCACTTTATCACCCTCGGTAGAGTGCCATGGCGTCACACAGTTCACAGCAACCTCCAACTCCTGGGCTTAGGCGATTCTCCTGCCTCAGCCTCCCGAGTAGCTGGGACTACAGGCGCCTGCCATAACGCCCAGCTATTTTTCTGTTGTAGTTTGGCTAGGGCCGGGTTTGAACCCGCCACCCTCGGTATATGGGGCCAGAGCCCTACCCACTGAGCCACAGGCACCACCCCAAACTACTGTTTTTTCTTTTTGAGAACATGATGTTTCCCTCTCCCCTGGAACTAAGTCCTAGACCTCTTACATCCTAGACTATTTTGGGGGGAGGACAGCACCTTGGTTAAAATGAAGCAAATGGGGCGGGGTGTGGTGGCTCACACCTGTAATCCTAGCACTCTAGGAGGCCAAGGCGGATGCATTTCTTGGGATGAGGAGTTTGAGACCAGCCTGAGCAAGAGCAGCCTGACCTGCCTCTATTCAAAGTAGGAAATCTAGCTGTGCATAGTGGCAGGTACCTGTAGTCCCAGCTACTCAAGAGGCTGAGGAAAGAGGATTGCTCAATCCCAGGAGTTTGAGGTTGCTGTGAGCTATGATGACACCAAGGCACTCTACCTGTGGCGGCAGAGTGAAATGAAATAAAAATTAAAAAAAAAAATAGTAAATAAAATAATAAACTGGACGGTAGTTTCTCTGAAACCAGTTGCATTAAGCAAATGGGTGTTTCAGACACCTTCTGGCTACAGCAGCCTCTTTTTTTTTTTTTTTTTTTTTTTTTTTTTGAGACAGAGTCTCACTATGTCGCCCTTGGTAGAGTTCCGTTGCATCACAGCTCACAGCAACCTCAAGCTCTTGGGCTTAAGTGATTTTCTTGCCTTAGCCTCCCAAGTAACTGGGACTACAGGCGCCCGCCACAACGCCCAACTATTTTTTGGTTGTAGTTGTCATTGTTGTTTGGCAGGCCTGAGCTAGGTTCGAACCTGCCAGCCCTGGTGCATGTAGCCGGGGTCCCTAGCCACTGAGCTATAGGTACTGAGCCATTTTTTTTTTTTTTTAATTGTTGGGGATTCATTGAGGGTACAAAGAACCAGGTTACATTGATTGCATTTGTTAGGTAAAGTCCCTCTTATAATTGTGTCCCACTGTCCTGCCCCCAAAAAGTGTGTTACACACCATGACCCCCACCCCCAGCCTCTTTTTTAAGCACCAAAAGTGGAAGGAGCTTCAAGATGGAGAATTCCCTTCCCTCCCTCACCGCCTAGGGTAACTAGGATGCTATCTTTTGTAGAATATTCATAGTACTAGAGTAGCAGCCTTTATGTTTGCTTAAAGTGATAGGTTTATGCACAGTGGCCCCCCAGTGAAACCCTCAGAGCAGCCTTACTGAAGAGAACATGTTACTGTGTCTTACCCTCTGAGAAAGGTGCAGGAGATAAGAAAAAAAAGAGCAAAGGAAGCAAGTGCTCAGTCTCTCTTTATGGGCTAGAGACAGATCCAGGAGGCCCCTGCTGCCGGCAGGGCTGGGAACTATTTACAAAGGGAAAGGGCGTTTCTTCTGAAGCTTTTGCTTGGAAGCTGTGCAGTTCCAGTCGATTTTCACCCAATGCTCTTTGTAGCTCATCTGGGAGAATTTCAGTCTAAAACTCAAGCAATGGCAGACTGCAGGGCTCCCATCATCTCCCGACTGGTAATACATAAAGCAGTCACTTCCCAACCCTTGAACGCCACAATGACGCCAGGGCTGAAAGAAGGCTGTGATAGACAGAAGTATGGAGGATATTGGTGCAAAATACTATTGATAAAATATTGATGAGGGTGTGAATAAGGGAGGCTCTAAACGATAAAGGTATGGGAGCTCCTTTCCCGTGAACCTTCTTTTGTTATTGTAAGCATCCCCCTGCATCCACTTAGTGACAGGGTCACCATAAAGCCATGGAAAGCTGGGGAGGAGATTTTGGTTCCAGTCACTTGGTATTGTGGGTGTCTGGGTCAGACCCAGAGTTGAGGGCTGGGGTCACTATTTACTGCAAGTCATCAGTTTCCCTCCCAAGATGGGAGTAAGAGTAACTGTTTTAAAGTGCTGTACTGAGGATGAAATTTACAACCATAGTGGGTCCTGTGTATTGCCCAGCACACAGTGGGTGCTCATTAAATGTTAGTTTTCTTTCTTCCCCTTGCCAAAGTATCACGTTTTGCTTCCTTCTAATTTCTCCCTATGTCTACAACTTAACACAATGTTTCCCACAGAAATAAGTGAGTAGGATAAAACTGTCTTCAGTCTATTCTGTGCCTGCTTATCTCTGGGAGTGTTTTATTCAAGCAGCACACAGGGTTTCTTTTATCTCTTCGTATTTTGTCTAAGCTTATATTTTTATAGTTCTATTCGTACTTTTGATGATTTAGTTATTGTCCATATACCATCAAGAGAAAGAATTTTGTCAAATATTTTGCAACTCAACATGCTTCCACATAGATGTACCTAATGATATCTTTATTCCTCTTGATTAGCGAAATATCAAAAGCAGAATTCCTCCTTAGTGAGTACATGAAATATGGGTTTTTTCTGCTGAAATTGTCTCCAAAGCATTGGCAAATCCAGCAGGCACTGAAAAGAACACAGGCAAAAAATAAAGCAAGCACCATCCTTCCAAAACTATTAACAAGTAAGTCACATATTTGTAATTCCAGTTAAGTAAATATTCCTAACATAATCTGCTTCAATGTTTGTTTGTTATTTATTTAAATATTAAGAATTTTTAATCCGGGCGCAGTGGTTCATGCCTGTAATCCCAGTACTCTGGGAGGCCCAGGTGAGTGAACTGCCTGAGCTCAGGAGTTGGATACCAGCCTGAGCCAGAGTGAGACCCCCTAAAAAATAGCTGAGCATTGTTGCCTTTAGTCCCAGCTACTTGGGAAGCTGAGGCAATAGAATCGCTTAAGCCCAAGAGTTTGAGGTTGCTGTGAGTTATGATGCCACAGCACTCTACTGAGGACGACAAAGTGAGACTGTGTCTCAAAAAAAAAAAAAAATTATATATATATATACACAAATATACACACACATATATATGAAGAATTTTTAAAGGAAAATCTGAATAAGGATTCTCTCTTTTATGTATTATTAATTTAGAAACTCAGGCTAATTTCAGATATAAAGTGTCTAAGCCCATTGTGTTGCTATACCAGAGGCTGGATGATTTATAAATAAAAGAGGTTCATCTGGCTCGGTGCCTGTAGCACAGTGGTTACAGTGCCAGCCACATGCACTGGGCCTGGTGGATTCGAACCTGGCCAGGGCCAGCTAAACAACAATGACAACTGCAACAACAACAAAAAATAGCTGGGCGTTGTGGCAGGCGCCTGTAGTCCCAGTTACTTGGGAAGCTAAGGCAAGAGAATCGCTTAAGCTCAAGAGTTTGAAGTTGCTGTGAGGTGTGATGCCCCAGCACTCTACTGAGGGCAACATAGTGAGACTCTGTCTCAAAAAAAAAAAAAAAAAAAAAGAAAGAAAGAAAAGATAGAAAAGAAAATAAATGCAAAAGGTTTATCTGGCTCGTGGTTCTGCAGGCTGCACAAGAATCATGGCACCAGTATCTGCTTCTGGGGAGACGTTGGGCTGCCTCCACTTGGGGCAGAAGGGGAAGGGGAGCAGCCTGGGGAGAGATCACATCACAGAGAGGAAGCGAGAGAGGGGGGAGGTACATGCCAGGCTCTTTTTAACAACCAGTTCTCATGGGAACTAATAGAGTGAGAACTCACTCGTTACCTCAAGAGTGATGATGACCAGCCATTCACGAGGAATCCACCCACGTGACCCATCACCTGCCACTGAGCCACACCTCCAACCCTGGGATCAGATCTGACCATGAGAGTTGGAGGGTCAACTATCCAAACTATGGCATACAGCAATAAAAATCTAGGCATGGAGGCTCAGCGCCCATAGTACAGTGGTTACACCAAGGCTGGCAGGTTCGAACCCAGCCCCGGGCCAGCTAAAGTCAACAATGACAACTGTAACAAAAAATAGCTGGGTGTTGTGGTGGGTGCCTGTAGTCCCAGCTACCTGGGAGGGTGAGGCAAGAGACTCGCTTAAGCCCAGGAGTTGGAGGTTGCTGTGAGCTGTGACGCCATGGCACTCTACCAAGGGCGACAGAGTGAGACTCTGTCTCAAAATCATCATCATCATCATCTAGGCATGGAGAAATAGAAAATAAATTATTTGCAGATGATATGATAACATAACTAAAACCTCCCCCCCAAAACTGAGAAACTATTTTGTTTGATTAAAGGATTCTGTAAAGTAAATGGACACAAAGTTAATTATACTTTATTAATCTAAATTACTTGATTAATTAGAAAATATACAAGGAAGTCAAATCCAAGGAACTAACAATAACCTTCATGTGTGTGACCTGTAGGTTTGATGAAGAGAAAAATATGTCACATTTTCAAATAGAAAGATTGACATTATAAAGTTGCCAATTTTTTAGAATATGAAATTATAGTAAAAATGTTAACAATTCATTGGGCAGTTGAGTATTGGGTAGAGAGAATTTTGCACAATAGTTCCAAGGTTCATCTAGAAAGATAAACACTTCTGCATTAAGAATGTAATGGGGGAAGGTTAGTAATGTTGTAAGATACTCTATTGTATATTATTGCAGAATCTTAGTTGTTAGAACAGTAAGGTACTGGCTTCAGGAGGCCAGCTTAATGGAGCAGAAATAGATTCTATTACATATATAGAAGAATTTAATAAATGACAAAAGTAAGATCAAAAATCAAGGGGCAAGATTTGCACTTCAGAAATCTTTGGGTAACAAGGACTAGACTTACTCTCCTGCCTGAGGAATCTGAAAAACTGGGTAAATTAATGAAACAATAGATTTGGGACCCTGAACATCAAAGCATCAAAGCTGAGTTATCCTTAAGGGAGAGGAAATCTGTGAATGAGCCCTGGGATTGCCCAGTTGGCTGCTGGGGGAGTTATAATTCCCAGGTTGTAGCATTGGGATGGGGAGCCCCGGTGGCGCCCAGCTGAGAATCGATGCTGCTACTCCAGGGCAAGAGCATTTACACTACAGAAATGGGCGAACTGCACGTCAGGGAGGATTTGTTTCCCAGGGAGCTGGTTTCCCCACTCAGTTCCCCGTATCTCTCACAAGTAAGATTAAGCTCACTTAATGGTGTTGAAGGAGAGAGAGAAGGAATGGGAAGAAAAAACTTGAAGTTTTTGTATTCAACAGTTTAAGATTCAGTCCCCCTGCATTTGTCATCTAAACAGAAGATGCTCAGACGCGAGGTGAGTTATGCACTCAGAGGAATGCATCTAATATCTGGGATTTTAGGAGCTGTGGTAGGGCGGTTCTCATCTATTCTGCTTACTCCACACACAAGCCCTTGCCATTTAGATCGTAAGTTTGCTGGTTCCCAATGTCTCTGTCCTGGATTTCTGTCCCTGAAAGTTTTGACAAAAATTCTACTTTCACCCCAAGACAAAGCTCTTATTCTCAGAAGTGTTTTTCCCCCCTCCTCATCTCTCTGGCACTCTCCCCGCCTCCCTCCACCCCTTTATTTTTCATTTCTAGAGCTCACATTACAGCCAAGTAAAAAAGAAGACAGCCTGCAGGATTCCACGCAGACATCAGTCGTTTCAGAAGACTCTTCTCAGGGAAAAAGTCCCCAAGGTAAAAGTAGAGACCCCAGAATGTGTCCATCTCAAAGTGGACCCTCGAGCCAACCTGGGCGTGAGAGGGTGGTGTCCACCTTACCCTTAACCGTGGGGAGCCAGGAGCTCCAGTTCTTTATCTGACATTATCACAAACCTCAGAGAGGGTGCACGAGTGGACAGAGAGGGCAGAAAATCAGGGGAAGAGGCGGTGAATCACCCCCCACTCCGCCCCCAGCCTGAGGTCTTCCTAGTGGGGTGTCCCTTCATTCCTCTGGCTCAAGCCTGCCCTCTGTGAGTGACAGGCCCATTCCCAGAGCCCAGGAGACCAGGCCAGTTGCAAGCAGGTGACTGCCATTGCCTAGTGACTTGGAGAAGTAACTCTGGGGGAAAGCTGAGGTAGCTCCAACATGCCCACTATTAGCTCCCAGAACGCCTTCAACATCACCACCCGCTTCAGGTGGAGCAAACCCCCTGTCTGCCCCTTCATAGCTGCCCACTGAGGGGGCTGGTCCACTGAGCTGTCCCACCTGCCTCTAATGTTTTGACATTATTTGGCTTAGTGGATAATGTTTAAAAATCAGCAGTTAAAAAAAATCTCTATGTGCATCTTCTCTTGAAAACCCCAAGATTTGAAGTCTGAAGATAAGCTGGGAACGTTCCCCTGGGAGGGGTCTGATCTCTCCGGATGCCTCCATCCTCATTGGGCCCACTCCCCTGCTCTGCCTGTGTTCATCCTTCCCCATTCATTTGAGTTTGCAACCCCCAAGGCTGACTCTTGGAGACCATTTCCTCCTCTATCCTGCTGCTGATAAAGCTCAGCTGTGCAATTTGCCTGCCCAGAAAGGACCTAACTGTGGGCCTGATGCCTTGTCCATGCTGATAGCTGACTGAGAAAGAGAATTCTTTTGGCTTGTGAACCTGATTTGGATCCAAATTATTTAAGACCTTTCTTTATCAGTTGGAGGATCTGGAGTGGGGGTGTCAGTGTTCTCTTTGAAATCTTGAATATAGAAGTTACTGAGTTTAAATAGTACTCCTTCAGGCTGGGTGCCCATAGCTCACTAGCCCCATGCACTGGGGCTGGCGGTTCGAACCCAGCCCTGGCTGGCCATAAATAAATAAATAATACCCGTTCCCAATATTTTTTGGTAGTATGTGTCAGGGAGTCAGATTAAAAGCTAAGATGATAGCTCAAGATGACAGTGGGACCCATTTGTTTCTTCATTTTTCCCCTTCTTTCCTTCATTCACCGTGTAGTATTTATCAGAGATAAACAATCTGTCAGGGACTCTTCAAGACCTTGGGTAGACAAAGACAAGACAGAAAATAGTTCAGCACCCCAGAAGTATGCACTACCCTGGAGCAAGTAATACGGTGGTGGTAGACAGTGACCTCGGTGAGCTCTACCTGAGGTATTTAGAAGACTCTTCACAGAGAAAGTCTCAAGCTGGGTGTGGTGGCTCAGGCCTGTAATCCTAGCACTCTGGGAAACTGAGGCAGGTGGATTGCCTGAACTCCAGGCAATTTGAGAGCAGCCTGAGTGAAAGTGAGACCCCAGCTCTAAAAAAAGTAAATAGCCAGGCATTGTGGCAGGTGCCTGTAGTCCCAGCTACTTGGGAGGTTGAGGCAAGAGGATCGCTTGAGCCCAGGAGTTTGAGGTTGCTGTGAGCTATGACGCTGCAGGACTCTACCCCAGGGTGACAGAGTGAGACTCTGTCTCAAAAAAAAAAAAAAAAAAAAGTGGGGAAAAAAGTGTAGACACAAAGACCAGCCGAGCTGGATTTTGAAGGATGACTAGGAGCTTGCCAGGTGGAAGGTGGGGCAAGTGAAGCCCTGTGGGTTCAAGACAGAACAAGGAGAGAGAGGAAGCTGTAAAAGAGACATGCCCAGGGATCAGGGGTTGGGGGCCAGTGGATGAAGTGACTCAAAGTTACTGAGTCAGTTTCAAACTCTTCTCAGTTTTGCACCAAGGTCAAGTGTGGACCATGATGTGGAGGAGACAAGTGCACCTGGGTATGAGGGGAACTGGTGCCAGGTGACTTGGGTGTGGCAACGACACGTCTCTCCACAAGATATTATTTCATAAAAAAGCGATTAGAAACATATATGTGATTAGGCAAAAACAGAACCTCATTGTATATTTCACCATTTATGACCCCAGTTGTGACCTTCAGTAGTTGTATCCTGCTTCCGATATTGTGCCCCACTCCCACCCCAACCACTGTGCCTTGGATTTTATATTTACACTTGGAAGCCAATTTCCATAATAAAAGGCCTTCATTTTCTACATGATTATCATTCTAATAATACTTTCCAAACAAGTAATGGGTGTATCTGTGCAGAAAAATGAGTCACTTGCAGCAATTCACAGGACTCATTTCTAATTATGTGTTATTTCTCTTCACGCCGCCATCACCGATGGTGTGGACTTCACTTGGATATTTTGGACAGCAAAGTCACTCAAGCGGTTCACTGCCACCCCAGAGAAAACAAAATCAGTGGTATCAAGGTACAGTGTACATTTGATTAAGTCTCTTGGCAAGGATGAATAGGTTTTTTTTTTTTTTGCAGTTTTTGGCTGGGGCTGGGGCTGGGTTTGAACCCACCACCTCTGGCATCTGGGGCCGGAGCCCTACTCCATTGAGCCACAGGCGCCATGAATGGTTTTCAGCAAATAACTCTCTGAGCCTTTCCTTTGCACATATATCCTATAGCCACACCCGCTGCAAAAGCCATTGCGGGTGGTGCTGCCATGTCTGTGCACCCTTTAGATTTCGTAGGCTTCTCTGCCTTCTTCAATACGTGCCCCCCGGATTTGGGGTCTTTGCCTCGCCGCATCCCACTGCCCTTTGTTTGTTCAAGTGTTTTGCTAGCCAATGTTTGGACAGTTTCGCCTCACCATTCAGAACTGTGGCAATGGGACCATAAGGTATTTTATTTTAATTTCTATATTGTTTCTTCTCTCTCTCGATTGCTGACTCATTTATATATTACTTCAGAAGTTGCTAGTTCTTCACCCTGGCGACCCCAAGAGAATTTTAAGAAAATCTGTTGATGCCTGGGACGGGTACACCAGCTCAGAGGTGAACCTGGCCAGCCCTACAATACAGCACAACACAGACTGTCACGAACATCACTGAGGGGAACGGGCAGACTTTTCTGAATTCTGGGCCCTGGAGTTGTTCCATTTCTGTGTCATTTAGCAGTTACTATTTTTTTTAATTAAATGTTTACCTCGAGATGGTTGGAGATTCATGTACAATTGTAAGCAATAAGGCAGACATCCCAGGTACCCTTTAGCCGGCTTCTCCCAGTGGTTACCATCTTACAAATACCACAACCAGGACACTGGTTCAGTCAAATACAGAACATCACTCCAAGGAAGTTTTTTGTTTGTTTTGAGATAGAGTCTCAAGCTGTTGGCCTGGCTAGAGTGCCATGGCATCACAGCAACCTCCAACTCTTGGGCTTACGCGATTCTCTTGCTTCAGCTTCCCAAGTAACTGGGACTACAGGCACCCACCACAACACCTGGCTATTTTTTGTTGTTCTTTTTCTTTTTTTCTTTTTTTGAGACAGAGTCTCAGTTTGTCGCCCTCGGTAGAGTGCCAGCGGCATCACAGTTCACAGCAACCTCCAACTCCTGGGTTTAGGCAATTCTCTTGCTTCAGCCTCCCAAGTAGCTGGGACTACAGGCGCCCGCCACAACGCCTGGCTATTTTTTTGTTGTTGTTCTTTTTCTTTCTTTCTTTCTTTTTTTTTTTTTTTGAGACAGAGTCTCACTTTGTCACCCTCAGTAGAGTGCCAGTGGCATCACAGCTCACAGCAACCTCAAACTCTTGGACTTAAGTGAGTCTCCTGCCTCAGCCTCCCAAGTAGCTGGGACTACAGGCGCCCACCACAACGCCCGGCTATTTTTTGGTTGTAGTTGTCGTCATTGTTTGGCAGGCCTGGGCTGGATTCAAACGTGCCAGCTCTGGTATACGTGGCTGGCGCCGAGCCTGTTGTTGTTGTTGCTGCCATCGTCATGTTGTTTTAGCTGGCCTGGTAGCTGGCCCCAGCCGTGTTCAAACCCACCAGCCTCAGTGTATGTGGCCGGCGCCCTACGGACTGAGCTATGGCCACCGCCCCCGGAATTATATTTTTTTACGAAGCATAATTCTCTGGAGTTTCATCTAAGTTCTTGGGTCTATCCATAGTTGGTCCCTTTTTATTGCTGAGTAGTTGCCCATGGTTTGAACACACTATGACAGAAGTGTGTTGTCCTCAAGTGTGTTGTCCACAAGCCAAAGATCACCAAGGGTTGCTGGTAACATAGGAAGGTGACAGAAGGGCATCAGCAGACTCTTCCCTGAAGCCCTCAGAACATGGCTTGCCGATGCCTTGATTTTTGACCTCTGGCCTCCAAAACCGTGAGACAAGAGCAATTTACAGAGCCACTTACAGAGAAATTTAAATGAGCCACCTCAGTTTTGGTGTTTGTTACAGCAGCCCTAGGAAACTCACAGAAACCTGTGTATCAATTTGGGGAAAACTAACATCTTAACTATGTTGTTTCTTCCAATCCATGAAACACAGTAGATCTATTTAGATCTTTCAGGATTTCTTCAGCCTTGAGTAGTTTTCAGCTTATAAATCCTGTACATGTTTTGTTAGATTTATACCAAAATATTTTCCTATTTTTTCTTTTGTGAGATGGCAATTGATGTATAATTTTGGTGTCCTTCAAGGCATTCAATCTATGGAAATACAATTGATTATTGTAGCTTCGTCTTGTATACTCTGACCTTGCAGACCTCCATTAGTTCCAAGGTTCTGTTCTGTTTTGTTTTGCTTTGCTTTTAAAGATTCCTTGGGATTTTCTATGTAGATTATCAGATCGTCTGCGGATAAGGACATTTTTGCTTCTTCTTTTCTGTTCTGTAAGCCTTTTCTCTCTTTTTCTTGCTTTATTGCAATGGGTAGAACTTCTATGTTGAAGGAGTCGGGGGAGCAGACATCCTTGCCTTGTTCCCAGCCTTGAGAAGATTCAGGTTTTCACCATTAATATAATGCTAGCCGGAGGATATTTCTAGATACTCTATCAAAGTTAGGGAAATTACCTTCTATTCCTCTTTTTCAGTTTTTTTTTAAATCATAAGTGAGTGATGAATTATGCCAAATGCCTTTTCTGCAACTAGATGAACACAGTAACATGTGGACAATGTATTTGCTCCTTCAGTAAGATCACTGCTATCACGGTCTCTTTCATTCATTCAATAAATCAATACTCAGTACCCTGGGTCCCACAAGATAAAAAAAAAAAAAAAAGACAATCTCTGCCCTCAAGGGGCTTACCATTTGGAGAGGAGGACAAAGGATGAGGTGACTACAATACAATGTGATAATGTCATCAGCAGGATAAGCTCAGAGGGTCACAGGCAGGCCAAGGTAGGATGCTTAACTCCAAGGAGAGATAGAGGCACCTGAACCTCTCTAGAGCAGATGGCATCTCAGCTGAGTCTGGGGAGAAGAGGAGGAGCTATTGAGGACAAGGTCTTGAAGGGGACACAGTTTTCTGGCACACAGAAATGGTTCTGTTCAGAGGGCCTGGTTCGCAAGGTAAAAGCAGGAGGTCCAGGGGGTTCACCGGTGCTGCACCAAGAGCAGGTAGTGGTGGTACTGTCCAAGGAGGCTGCGCGTTGTTCCAAGGACCCAGGAACCACTGAGGGTTTGAAGCAAGAGTGTGACAGAGACCTAATCAGATTTGCATTTTATTAAGTTGGATGCGTCAGTATTTTAGAGAAGGAAATGGTAGAGGTAAAGGAGCCAGTTAGGAGGCTCTTGTCACAAATCAGGTGAGAGGGAACGAACTGCCCCAACCAGACAGTGGCAGTGGGATAGAGAAGGCGAGGGTGGGAGAGATGTCAGGACTTTGAAAGGCTCCCGGAGACGTTAGAGACAGGGAACAGGGGAAGAAGGAAAAGAAAAGTGGGCAACTGCTGAGACAGAGGACATAGATAATTCCTTAGCTTAGACGCGAACAGGGTGGAGAAGATGGACTGTTCTGGGCTACTGCAACAGCAGAACCAGCCAAGATTGTGGTTGGAAAGTTTGGAAATTCAGGCGCTGCTCAACTCCTAAGACTCCCACAGAGGGACTGATCAGTAGAAACTTTTTAAAGAAGTTAACATCCCATGATTAGTCAATGCCCTCTTAATATCTTGGAGACTTTCCAAAGGAAAGTTAGTTAAGAATAATGTAGAGTCAGCTTGATCAAGACCCTCCGTGAAAGAAAGGCATGAACCTGAATTAAGAAATGCACAGACGTTACGAGTGGGTGGAGTAAAGCTAGGAATGGGGGAATAAATACAAGGAAAAAGTCTGCAAGGGGGTCCATCCTTATTGGAGAGGAAGAGACCCCTACCTTCTTCTCAGGTCTGTTCTGTCTGCTCATAAACTTAATTGTGTTCTATTTGCTTATACATTTAGGTGTGTTCTATAAAATAAGACTTTGCTAATTGCCTGCCATGCCGTGACTTCCCTCTCTGCCTCAGCTCTGCTGCTGCTGGGTGTCCCTCTTTTCGTGTTCACCGAGTCAAAGTGCTTTCAGATTCTGGGGGCTGCTTGCTCGTGGCACCCAGAGGAAGCCTGAGCTGGGGCTGGGGTCTCCATAGCCCCCGACAGTAAAGACTGAGGGAAGTTCTAGGGAAAGAGAAGGGCTGAGGCCCACTCCCACATTCCTAGCACAGAAGCTGGTCTGCTAGTCAGTGATATTGGGATCACAGTAAGAGGAGCAGCCCTGAAGAGGAAAAGAAGCGTGGCTGTAGATGTGTTCCTTTTAGCTCCCTGTGGGACAGCTGAGTGGATGCTGATGTCCTGTTGGAGGATGGACGTTGAAGTCTTGCACTCAGAAAAGAGACATTGAGGTGTGTGAGTCATCAGTGTGTTAGCAGTGGTTGAATCCACCAGAGAGGTCACCCCAAAAGAAGGGGTAGAAAGGGAAGGGAAGACAGATGACACACAATAGATGTTTATGTAGAAGAGGAACCCCAAAAGATCACAGGAGTATCAGAAAAGTGGAAAGGACTTATTGGAAAGTGACATCACTGAATCCAAGAGAAGAGAGGGGTGGACAGCAGCGTCTACGGCCATGGCCTTTATTTTGTTTCTCGCACCTTTTCTCCAGCTGCCCAAAGTGCAGCTCTAGGTTCGTATTTTGTCCCCTCATGAGCTTATGTCCCCAACATGAGCAAAGCAAATATCAATCTTTTTCTTAACCCTTCCTTAAACCGTTTTCCTCCCCCCACAATTCCAGGCTCTGGACCACAAATGGTGGTGTCACCTTTGTCTCTTCTCTTTTGGCCCGACCTCTCTTTCTATTCTTGGCTCCCATGATTCACTCGGATCCCTATATCCTCTGCCCTCCCCTGACCTTCTCCTTGAAAATGGTAATGACCTACATCATACCAACAGCCCCCTCACTCTCTCCTTAGCCCAGCCTTCTTTCATATGCCAATCATTTTCTTTGTTTCTTTTCTTTCTTTTTTTTTTTTTTTTTTTTTTTTGAGACAGAGTCTCACCACCTCACCCTTGGTAGGGTGCCTAGAGTGCCATGGGTGACGTCACTGCTCACAGCAACCTCAAACTCTTGGGCTTAAGTGATTCTCTTGCCTCAGCCTCCAAAGTAGCTGGGACTACAGGCGTCCACCACAACACCCGGCTATTTTTTTGTTGCAGTTGTCATTGTTGTTTAGCTGGCCCCGGGTTCGAACCTGCCAGCCTCAGTGTATATGGCCAGTGCTGTAACCACTGTGCTACAGGCGCTGAGCCGCCAATCATTCTCAATGTATCTTTCTTCAAGGATTTTTCCAGAACTACTTTCCAAGCAACATTTTTCTTTAAGGACGTTCCTTATTGCACATCCACCCTCTACCCCAAGCAACTCCTCAGCTTGATTTGAAGCTATTTTGAAAAGTAACACCTGCTTTTAAATTTGTTATACTCCGGGATATCCAGAAGGCTGTGATACAAACTTCATTTTGAGCACTAGTTTGTCAATAAGACTACATTTAAAAAGACAAAAAGATATAGCAACGCAGTCTTTATTAAAAAATAAAGTTACTTTGGGTGGTGGCCGTAGCTCAGTGGTTAGAGAGCTGGCCACATACACTGAGGTTGGTGGGTTTGAACCTGGCCTGGGCTTACTAAATGACAACTGCAAAAAAAAAAAAAAATAGCCAGGCGTTGTGGTGGGTGCTTGTAGTCCCAGCTACTTGGGAGGCTGAGACAAGAGAATTGTTTAAGCCCAAGAGTTAGAGGTTGCTGTGAGCTGTGACACCTGGGCACTCTATCAAGCAACAGAGTGAGACTCTCTCTCAACAACAACAAAAAGTTACTGCCAGGTGTGGTGGCTCATGCCTGTAATCCTAGCACTTGGAGAGGCTGAGGCGGGTGGATTTCTTGAGCTCAGGAGTTCAAGGCCAGGCTGAGCAAGAGCAAGAACCTATCTCTACTAAAAAAAATAAAAATAAAAATGAAGAAGAAAAAAAGGAAAAACTAGACAGGCGTTGTGGTAGGAGCCTGTAGTCCCAGCTCCTTGGGAGGCTGAGACAAGAGGATCTCTTGAGCCCAATAGTTTATGGTTGCTGTGAGCTAGGTTGATGCCATGGCACTCTACCCTACCTAGGGTGACAGTAAAGTTACCTTCATAGATGCACCTCAAATAATTAGTATCACATGGTATGGTCCTTCCACGTGGCCTTATTGTTTGTGTATGCCAACTCTGTGAGACCAAACCTGATTTTTTTTGCCTACTCATGGGATTCATTGATTTCTGCAATCAGCAGTTCCCTAAAAGGCTAGACAGGCTACTGAAAAGAGCAGTTAGGTTACAGTTAGGTTCCAAAGACAATTTAGAAATGAAACCAAAGCTATTGACAGAACATGGTTCAGAAATCAGATACTTTCTTTTTTCTTTTACAGCCAGGCTGAAAGCATCACTTCAGAAGACAGTTCAGAATTAGCTTTGGATGATACAGACTTTGAGCTGGTAACCAGATTCTATTTCTTGATTTAAATATGGTGTTTGGTGAAAAGTATAGATGTTCATTTTTTCTTTTGAAGTTAAAATTTTCTATTCCAAATATTCCACAAACTTTCCAGAGGGAAATAAGATTTTGATTCTGTTCTCCAGTTGGATATATTGTCCATTTTTATCATCAGACCTTTTATGAAAAATAAATGTCTACAAGAAGGTAATAATTTAGAAGATAGATATAATCTATTATATGTAGTGCAATCTTCCTTTTACAATAGGCATTTTCTCATTGCTTATTTATTTTATTGGAGCTTGAGATGTATTGGGCAGCTGAACTGTCAGATATCAATAGGCCCTCAACAAAACAGTCCTTCATTGTTGCAAGATTGACTTGAGCTAATCCTACCCTAAATACAACCACAGAAACTCAAAAGGAGCAAAAAACATCATTATCGTATATTACACAGCCTTACCCAAGTCATCTTCTTTTTGATTGTAGTTAAAGGAAAAAAAAAAAAAAAGACCCATATACTTCCACAACAGATCATTAGAACTTTCTCATCTTGCAAAACCAAAACTCTACATCCATTGAACACTCCTCCCCTCTGTGCATAGATCTTGGCAACCACTGTCTTCCCTTCCCTTTCCTTCCCTTCCCTTCCCTACCACTACCCTCCCTTTCCTTCCCTTCCTTCTTTCCTTTTCCTCCCCCACTCCTTTTTTTTTTTTTTTTTTTTTTTTTTTTTTTGAGACAGTCTCACTATGTTGCCCTTGGTAGAGTGCCGTGGCGTCACAGCTCACAGCAACCTCAAACTCTTGGGCTCAAGTGATTCTCTTGCCTCAGCCTCCCAAGAAGCTGGGACTATAGGCACCCACCACCATGCTGGCTATTTTTTGTTACAGTTGTCATCGTTGTTTAGCTGGCCTAGGCTGGGTTTGAACCTACTACCCTCGGTATATGTGGCTGGTGCTGTAACTACTGTGCTATAGGCACCTCCCCTCCCCTCCCCTTTTTTCTCCTTTTATCTTTTCTTAGACAGGGTCTCACTCTGTCCCCTAGGCTATAATGCAGTGGCAGTGATCATAGCTCGCTGCAACCTCAAAATCCTAGGCTCAAGAGATCCTCCTACCTCAGCCTCCCGAGTAGCTGGGACTACAGGCCTGTACCACCATATCCAGCTAATTTTTAAATTTTTTGTACAGATGGGGGTCTCATAATGTAGCCCAGACTGGTCTTGACCTCCTGGCCTCAAGAAATCCTCCCAACCTTGGCCTCCCAAATTGCTAGGATTACAGGCTTGAGTCACGGCACTCAGCCACGCTATTTTACTTTCTGAGCGTCTGACTGCTTTAGACACCTTGCACCAGTGGAAACATGGAGTATTTGTCTTTTTGTGACTGGCCTACCCCACCTAGCATCATGTACCCAGGCTTTCTATGTTGTAGCATAGGATAGCGTTTCCTTCCTTTTTTAAGGCTGAATAATATTCCAGCGTAGAGACTACTTTTTCTTTAGCCATTCACCTGCCAATGGACATTTAGGTTGCTGCCATATCTTGGCTGTTGCCAATAATGATACACGTTATTGTGCAAGTAATTGTCTTTTTTTAAATTGCTTAAAGTAATACACACTTAATCTTAGAAATTTGGGAAATGTAAACTAATGTGGGGAAACGATGGCCTTCACTTAGCCACCTGTCTTCTCTCTCCCCCTTTCCCTTCCTCCTGCCCTCACCTCCACTTTCCTCTTCTCTTTTCCTCTGCATCTCTTCTGCCTTCTTCCCTTCCCCTCTCCAGGGCCTCTCATCTTCCCCCAGCCCCCGCCATGTCCTCTTCCTGCAAGCCAGCTCTCCACCATGTCGGTCTTGTAACCTGAACAGAATCCCTTTACGCCACTGTGTTTTCTAGATAAGTCACAGGCACGCAGGCAGCATGTTCTTAAGTGAATTATATTCTTCATTACTGATTGATTAGGAGCCAGTGCTTTATTTCAAAGAGCCAGAAGAATTACTTGCAGTCCTTACAGAGCTGGAAGAGCAGAATCTTACTTTGGTCCAATATTCCCAGGACGTAGATGAAAATCTTGAAGATGTAAACAAAAGAGAAAAAGTGATACAGGATAAAATGTAAGTCATTAAAAACATTTATTGACTTATTTATTCCGTTAAGCAATGGAATTTCTTGCCAATTTATTCCATTATGGAATTTCTAACCAGAATCTGGGTCCAGCTTATTTACAAGTGGCTCTTTCTCGGGATCTCTCTGGATTCAGGCTGAAGGTTGTATTAAAACAAGAGTTTACACTGTGGGGTGAAAAAGGTAGAAGCTATATTTACACAGAGTAGATGGGCTAAAGTTTAATTTTGTCCATACTTTCTTTCACTTGGTCAAAATATTTTCCTAGATAGTAATAATAAAAGATATCTTAAAAGACTGAAAAAGAGGCTCAGCAGCTGGGGCACCAGCCACATACACCAGAGCTGGCGGTTTTGAATCCAGCCCAGGCCTGCCAAACAACAGTGACAACTACAACCAAAAAATAAAAATAGCTGGGTGTTGTGGCAGGCGCCTGTAGTCCCAGCTACTTGGAAGGCTGAGGCAAGAGAATTGCTTAAGCCCAAGAGTTGGAGGTTGCTGTGAGCTGTGACACCACAGCACTCTACCGAGGGTGACAAAATCAGACTCTGTCTCAAAAAAAAAAAAAAAAAAAGACTAAAAAAGGATTAAAATGGTACCTACTGCCTTAATTTTGATCCAGTGTAGTTTTTACCCTATCACTTGGCTAACTGTCTATTTCCTTAATCAACTATGCTTTGGATGATAATAATGCTAACAAATGCATTTTCCTTGGCTATGACTCTCAGCCAAATAATCATCTCATAATTTTTGTGATTAACTATTATATCGTGTTAAAGCGTACATATCACTATGTCAAGGTACTACAAAAGGGCTCCTGTCAAGGGAAAAAGGGTGGATTGGATGATTCACAAAATTCCTTCCTACCCTAAAATTTTATATTATTACAATTGAAAACATTTCAAATCACAGACAAGAGATCCTTATATCTACTCATTATAAAAATGTACAAAACTGTTTTCAGATCAGTTTTCTGAAGATGGCAGTCTTTTTAAACAATAGGTCAAGCTACATTTAACTTCGGAACAAATTAATTTGTTCAGAAGGGAAGACGCTAAAAATCATTCTCTTGTGCCCACCACTTCTGTATCCTTTTAACCCTTGTATCTTTCCCAATTCTGAGAATGTATGGAGTCCCCCACTCCCAGTATGATTTTCTGGGACAGGGTGGGTACAAAAGGGCAGAAAAAGAGGATCTATATCAGAATCTATCTCCAGAGGATCTATCTCAGAATCTCTCAGCGAGGGCGGCAAGAGTCTCTGTTTTTCCCTTGGCTCTCCAGACACTCTGATTATCAGGCTGGGAATGCTGACTGATATACTGGAATACACCACGGCCTGAATTCCTGACGCCTCAGGTCTGCTCCTCTCTGTTTGGGGGATGTAAGGAGTGCCGCAAGAAGAGGGGAGGGGAAGAAAATGTCTTCTGATGGAGTTAAAAGCAAGACTCGCACATTTATTTTTCACATTTTAACTTGGAAAGTCGTGGGGACTTTGGCAGTGTCTTCAAATATGCACTCCTATTTGGCTCAATAGCTAGAGGATGTCGGCATACGATCGATGCTTATTTCACTAACCCGCAAATTTCAGAAGAAATTTCTTTCTTCTTTTGCAATAGAAATACCAACATAGAGTTTCTTTTGGAGCACAAGGAAATGCTAAAGGCTAACTGTGTGAGAGAAGAGGAAAAAGCAGCAGAATTGGAATTAAGGGCCCGGCTATTTAGTTTTGGAGAATTTAATTCAGAAACTCAGGTAATCATTCTTTGCCTACGGTAAATTAGTTTTGGCTCATGATAATAATAATACACATTCACTGTGTACTAAGCATCTGAACAGGGGAGTTAAAGCAAACCACAAGCCTCAGTTTGATGACAGATGTGAAGAACCAGCCTGGCAGAATCTTGCCAATATGTAACAGACAATTTCGTAGATAGAAAGCATTGAAATTGGCCTTGGGATTCTCCTACAACGCTGCTCTAACTATTACAAACCATGATGTTGAGGTTCTGAGCTATGAATAGCACTTCTTTTAGTCAGAGTGTATACATAGAAAGTACTTCACTGCCTGTGATCATTTAGGTGGTAATTTAATTAACAGCAAGTAATTAACAGAGAAAGCAGTGAACAAATGCTAAAGAGAAAATTTGCCCAACACGGAGCCTGTAGTAGATTCAGCTTCTTTGGGATAGATCTTTATCTTCCTCATAGATAAAACTCGTGATCAAAGCGCCCCTGACCTGTCTAGAATACTTTTCTATTGACAAGTTCACCTCTTCCAGCTGGATGCAAACCACTTGAGGGCAGAGATTGTCTTACCCTTCCTTAGCTCAGTTTAGTGTCCCCAAAATGTTCGTGCTCAGTAAATGTTTGTTGAATGAATGATTAAGGTTAGTTTTCAGACCCATAACAGGAGCCATCTAACTTTGGTTCCTTAGTAAAAACCTCAAATGAAAAACCTAAAAATTCAAAGCTAATATCAGATTCATGAACTCTATTCCAAACAGAGATAGATTTTGGGGAACTATATCAGAAGAAAATGACTGTCCTCCCCTACCCACAGGTGGGCAGGGTTACAAAAAGCACAAGCTGTGTATGGCCTCTAACATGGATTTCCTGGGATGTTATAGCGCCCTGAGTTAGCAAGGGATGGCCTTGTGCACTGCTAGAGCAAGAAGTGACGATGGCCACCTTTCAGTTCAGTGCTATTTTTTTTTTTACTATCTCCCCCTTTTTTACTGTGGTAAAATACACATAACATAAAATTTACCATTTAGCCATTTTAAGTGCGCAATTCAGAGGCATTAAGTACATTTGCAGCGTTGGGTAGCCATCACTTCTATTTCTAGAACGTTCTCATCTTTTCAACACAGTATTTGGACTCAACCATTTCTTTTTTTTTTTTTTCTTTCTTTGAGCAGAGTCTCACTTTGTCACTCTTGGTAGAGTACCATGCTGTCATAGCTCACAGCAACCTCAAACTCTTGGGCACAAGTGATCCTTTTGCCTCCGCCTCTCGAGTAGCTGGTATAGGCACCCGCCACCATGCCCAGCTATATTTTAGAGATGGGGTCTCTCTCTTGCTCAGGCTGGTTTCAAACTCCTGAGCTCAGGCAATCCACCCGCCTTGGTTTCCCAAAGTGCTAAGATTATAAGCATGAGCCACCACGCCTAGCCAGCTCAACCAGTTTTCAGCGTACACTTCAGTAGTGTTCAATAAATTCGCATTGTTTTGCAACCGATCTCCAGAACCTCTAGCATCTTGCAAAACTGAAATATTGTACCCAATGAACTGTAACTCCCCATTCCTCCCTCCCCCAGCCCGTGGCAACCCCATTCTATTTCTTTCCCTATGAATTTGCTATTCTAGGTACCTCTAGGTGGAATCATACAGTAGCCATCCTTTGAGGTCTCTTATTTCACTTAGCATAATACTTTCAGGGTTCTTCCGGGTTGTAGCATAGATCAGAATTGCATTCTTTTTTAAGGCTGAGTAATATCCTTACATATACACCATATTTTGTTTATCCGTTCATCTGTCAATGGCCACCTGAGTCATTTCTATCCTTCAACTCTATTGCAAACAGTTCTGAAGCTGATTGACATGCAAAACATCCATGACTCTCCTTCCCATTTGCCCCGCTCCAACCAAGCCCCCTTTATCCAAGTTTAGAGCATTGTGTTAAAAAGTGGCATTTTCATTACACTGAGGCAACCAGATGCCTAAACAGAGAAGGTAGAATTAACCTGAAAATTGCTTTTTAAAAGACTTATCCATACAATTTTGGTCACAAATGCAAATTTGGCATTCATGCATTGTACGCGCTAAATGGGTCTCATAATTCAGTGTCTCTTAGAAATATGAAACATGGGATGTGCACAGGTAGAGAGGGAAAATGGAGAGAGAAAAGCAGAATTTGCCAGCTTCACCCAGGTTTGTTCAGATCTCAAAAATGCAGAAAACATCCTTTATAAGCACAGTTGCACCTAATTCTTTAAAGGTTCTTTTTCAGCTTTATTGAACTATAAATTGACATACCTAATTTTATACGTTATCATAGTTACTCTGGAGCTGTAACTGTGAAATGCATATTTGATTCTTTTTAAACAAACTTTTATACATTTGATTCTTTTTAAAGAAACTTCTACACAAACTATTTAATCTCCTAATTGATCCAGTATTTTACTCCTTGATCCAGTATTTTACTTTTAAAAAGTTTAAATTCAAGTACAATGTAATGTTGAAAAGTGGCCAAATCGTAAGTATATCTCTCTGGGAATTTTCTATTCCCCAGATTGGGGAATAATAGACCATTGTCACTGCCCCACCAACCCTCCCTCATCCCCTCCTCCCATCTTTACTGTCCCTTTTTACCCCTCTCCTGGCTTCTCGCACCATCAATTAGCTTTCCTATTTTTGAACTTTGTATTATATAGAAACGGAATCATTTAATATGTCTGGTTTCCTTCTGCAACGTTGTGAGATTCATCCATGTTGTTTTGTGCAGCAGTTTGGTCCATTTTCATTGAACAAGAAATGGAACATAAGCTATGCCACTGTTCACTTTGCAGAATGCGTTTATCTGTGGTTGTATTGTCCTTTTGCACAGGGAGCTGGGCAGGTGCACCTGGGAGAGCTGTGTACCATTAGTACACAGCAGAATGAAACAGGGATTGGAATTACTGAATATTGGAGTCGGAAAGGACTTAACAGTGACAACTCGATGTTTCCCTCCCATCCCCTCTTCAGTTTTGATACACTGGTGTATCACATTCCAGTCACTGTTTGCAGCCTCCCTGGGCAGCGCTTTCTCTGCGGTGCACTGTGCTGGGCCTGCCCTCTAGTGGCGGTTCCAGGGATCGCACTGAAACGTCCCTTCTCTCATCAGCCCTTTTGCTTTGTTGGGCCCCGCCTTCAATCTCTTTTTTGGTACATGGATTGATTATCTTCCTTCTTATCACTTGTTCTTACCTTGCTGTCTCAAGAAAACATCTGTTCTCATCCTCTTTTTTGATGAAGGAACTTACCAAAAGAAAAAGAGAGAGAAAATAAAAAAAAAAGACATCTGAAAACCCACTGCCCCTCATCTCTGAAGCTCTGTGTTCAAGAGAACAATCAACTAGGCACCATTCTAATATTAAAGTTGTTTTTTCTTAAAACCCGTTTTCAATACATTTTTAACGTCTCTCCCCCTCCCCCCAGTTTACTATTGCAGCTGTATTGTTTTTCCATATGAAATGCATATTTCAGTCCCTAATAGGTTACTTTTACTCCCTTTCCTTCTATGTTTTCCTCTAAAAAGAAAAAGAAACTTTTCTAAAAGGCATGTGTTGTCATGTAAACAGGGAACATGCTGTGCTATTTTAGGAAGGGAAAAAAGCTTTTTTTCCCCTGCTTTTTTCTATGATTTTGAATTTCTCCAAGTTTTCTATACAGACCGTGTTTTTAATATAAATAGGAACTATTGTATGTTTTACTTCAGATAGAAAAAAGGGAGGTTTATACTAGGAAGTAGGAGAGACAGACGCTGTGGGAAGTACACTCTTGGTACCAGAGCTCGGCTTCTGTTAATAATTAAGTTCGGTGGCTCTGTAAGGAGTCTGTGGTTCCAGGAGGGGGCTTCCCACGGCTCCACGAGCCGTATCTGTCTTGATTATATTGTTTGTCCTTTGCTTTATGGTGACTCTCATCTTCTTGAGCAGAAGCAGGAAGTGCAGCAGAATGTTACCTGGAGAACGATTTGCATTGCCCAGCAGTTTATTGAGCTCCTCTTAGCTGCGAATGCCCCGCATACCCGGGTAACAATGGAGAAAGAGGAGAACAATGTTCTTATGGTCCCAGGACATGTTACCTTCAAGCTCAAGAGTATCTACCAGCGGTTAAAACAGCGCAGTGTCGAGGTACAGGGATCAGCAAGGTTTGGCCTAAACTTCTGTTTAGACTGGAGTACTGCACCGGCTTCCCAATGGGAAGAGTGAAGGGCCAGCCTGGGAACCTGTTTGCTTTTAATTGTTTTTTTCTCTGAGAGAATGCACTCAGTCATTTATTCAGCAAACATTTATTAAGTGCATAGTTATGTGCAAGGCACTGTTTTAGATGTTAATGTAAGCATAAGTAGCTCCTGCCCTCCAGATGCTTACAGTCTAGGAGAGATAAGTCATGTTTGCAAATAACCGTTATACAGGATGATTATCATTTAGCAATAGAGTAATAAATGCAAAAAATGGGGGGCTCACATATTGTACCAAAAGGAAATGCTGGAGTGACAAAAAAAAAAAAAAAAAAGATTTAAAATGTTGATGTTGTCTCTACTTGAATGCTCAAGGAATCAGGTATGCAAAAACATCCAAGCAAAAAGATATTGTCTTACTATATTATTAATATTTTTAACACCTAGACTTAAATATTTTTAAAGAAAACAATCCATAAAAATGATGTAGATTAAATATCACTGCTGCATTTTCTCACTGGTCTATGTCACATTAAAGTTTTTCTTTTAAAAACGGGAAACATTTAGTAGCACTGTAATATAGTAAATGGAATTTTATATTTGTTGAATGAGCAACTGACTAGTGATGTGATGTTGTGTTTTCTGCTCTTCTTAATCTCAGGAAAAACTGATAGATTCACTTAGTAGAAAAATTAATCAAGTGTACAGAGTCTGCATTGGAGATGCGGAGGTTGGCAGCCTCAACCCAGTTCAAAAGCTGGTAAAAGTAGAATCTCGCCTGGTGGAATTAAGTGACCTCATAGAATCCATTCCGAAAGAAAATGTGGAAGCAATTGAGAGGCTGAAACAGAAAGAACGGCGGCAAAAGTACAGTGTCGTATGATAGAGTGACTTACTTAACGAGTAGCTGCTTTTGCGTGGGTTCCACACATTTTTAGCAAGTCTCTCTTATGTGGCAAGGACTGCCACCTGAGGGATGCAAAGAGCGGAAACCAAACCCAGACGTGGCCTCCTGTCAGAGCAGTCATTTGGTGTGAGAGACACATTCACCAAATATTTTTATTAAATAAATGCCACCACCAATGGTAATGAGCCTCGTGAAGGAAGAATGAAGAGAACAGAGTTCACATGGCACATGGCCTATTTGGGGATGGACAAGAAGGTCCTTTCAGCCTGGGAAAGTGAACCTTCAGGGTGAATGTGCTAATTATATGCAAATTTTTGAAGAGGTATAATGTGAAAAGAGAATTGCACTTGTAGTGAATGACCCAAGACATAGAATTAGGAGCCCTACGTTGGAAAACTATAGGGAGACTCAATCTATAAAGGGATTATTTGAAACTCCAAACCACCCAGTGAGGTTTTCCTCCCTAACAGCCAGCACTTGTTAAATAAGGGAAAGGCGTAAATGATGTAGCCCAGAGAGGCGGCCACAGTAGAGATGTTTAGTCATGTTTATTGAAAGGGGAGGGTGACCCAACAGGACAGTGTACAGGTGGTGTCCGCCCTCAGGGGCAGTTAGAGACCACTTTTATGTGGGCAGGGTGGGCAAATTCCACAGCTTGCCTGGAAAGTTAGGTCTTTGGCATGAACTTCTCGGGGTGGGGCTCACCAGATCCCTTGTGCCTTTGTCGTAGAAGAGGAGGAGGAGGGGAAAGGGTTTGTGTGTGGCTGTGTTAGGCCTCCCAACAACAAGCATTATGTACATACAACTGTCCTTCTGCAGAGGATTCCAGGAACCCTGAGGACCCCAAAATCTGCAGATAGTCACATCTTTTGTATAAAATGGCATAACATTTGCGTATTACCTGGCCTGTATACTTTATCTCTAGATTACTTATACCTGATACAATGTAGATGCTAGTTAAATAGCTACTATTCTGTATCTTTTAAATTTGTATTTATTTTTATTGGTGTTTTCAATATTTTCATTCTGCACTTGTTTGCATCTCCACATGTGGACCTGTGGGCACAGAGGGCCGACTGCACTAGTTCGAGACAATGATTTAAATACATGATCCCTGGTATAAGGTGGCATGTAGGAAATGCTTACAAGTGTGGTAGTGTTTATACAGTAACAACATCTTGGGAGGGAAGATTAGCACTGTGACTACCAGCATGGGAAGGAGACCGTGCCTGAGCAGGTTCAGTTATTTATGATTTTGTGACCTTAGACAGGCAGCATGACCTCTCTAGTCTGTTTATCTGTAAAATGGCACAGTAATAGTACCTACAGGGTTGTTGTTTGCATTAAATTAATCCACACAAAAGCACTAAATCATGCTTGGCGCACAGTGAGCAAATACTAGCCATTAGTGTTACATATTTTATTGTTTCCTACATTGCTGGTGCCTGGGGGACATTATTTCTCTCATATAAAAACGAAGTCCAGAATATATTAAGGTGATCCCGAAGGGATATGAAACATACAAACTTTTAATAAAAAAATTTTGGGCCAGGAGCAGCAGCTCATGCCTGTAATCTGAGCACTTTGGGAGGCCAAGGCAAACTTCTTGAGCCCAGGAGTTGGGACACCAGCCTGGGTAACATAGCAAGACTCCATCTGTATTAAAAAAATATAAAAATAAGCCAAGCATGGTAGTACATGCCTATAGTCCCACCTACTCAGAAGGCTGAGGCAGGAGGCTTTTTTGAGCCCAGGAGTCTAAGACTGTTGTGAACTATGATTGTGCAACTGTCCTCCAGCTTGGATGATAGAATAAGACCCTTTCTCTAAAAAAAGAAAACAATTCTAAATGAAATCACTCCTTCTATAAGATGACCTCACTGTGACTGATTACAGTTAACATTTGCATTTTTTACAGTAGCAAACATATTCTCATCAAAGTATAATTGCAAGTTATTTTCCACAGTGATACACTAATGTCATTTCAATTATTTTCATTCTCATTAAAAACAGAATTTTAGTTAATTCTCCCTATGGCTTGGAGGCACCTAACGTAGCACCTAATTTTGCATAAAAAGTGCTTGGTAAATATTATTTCCATTCCCCCTAACATGTAACCTGACACAGGACGTAATTAAATAGGCCAATACAAAAGCTATCACTTATCGAGTACCTAGTCCTCCTCGTCTTCCACTAGATGCGCTGCATAGATTATCTCCTTTTACTTTTCCCTCACAAAAACCCTCAAGAGAATTAGACAAATAGCATTTCTTGCTTTTGAAGGTATCATTCCAAAAAAAAAGAACTGGAACGTGCCCTTTTATGGTGATTCATTGAACTATACATTTACGGCATGTGTACTTTTCTGTATGTTGCATTCAATTGAAAGGTCTAAAAGGGTGGGGGAATCATTGAAAGTTAATTCAAGTATCTAGTATACAGACTAACTGTAAAGTTAAATAAGTTAAAGTTAAGTGTAATTATGGTTATGAGTGCTTGGTTTCATTTTTGACCAACTGGGTAGATTTTATTTCTTCCAAAATTGTGAAATGTAATTTCTTCCCATCTCACAAAACCCTATTCATTGTTGATTTACCTGACTACTGGTATTCAAAAGCCATTGTTATGGGAAGAAGATGAAGTGTCATTTTCATTTAAATGTCAAGATTTTATATTTAGATAGTTCATTATCTAATAGGAATGATCTGGATCTCTTTTATTTTCTAGGATTTATAAGATGTTTCTTCTCTTGCAACAGGTTGCGTGAAGAGAAACTGAAAGAAAAACAAAAACACCAGGAGGAAAGGCTAAAAGCTGCTCTGGAAAGAGCAGTAGCACAACCAAAGAAAAAGGTTTGTGTTTTGCTCGTAATAGATCCTGACACATAGGCATATAAGTGTCCCTGTGGTACAAAACCAAAATAGTACTTGGTCTAACTTATCCAGGCTAAACCTGAGTAAAATAATCTTTCTCACTCATAGCTTCAATTGCCCTTTCTCTGGTTCTTTGTTACTTTTAAAGTAATTCATATTACTCTATAGTTCTTGAGTAGACCCATTTTTTTTTTTTTTTAGTAAAAGTAGCCTCAGCCTCTTGAGTAGCTGGGACTATAGGCACACGCCACAACGCTGGCTATTTTTTGGAGACAAGGTCTCGCTCTGGCTTATGCTGGTTTCAAACCTGTGAGTTCAGGCAATCCACCCGCCTTGGCCTCCTCCCAAGTGCTGGCACTACAGGTGTGAGCCACCGCATTTGGCCCCTTAAACTGTTTCGTATTTTCTTCTCTCCTTGTAGGCCATGAGTTTTATGACTTTTATATCTCCAACGCCAAGTGTATCAGTGGATACTCAATAAATACTTATTGAATTAATAGACTAGAAAATGAACACAAGAACTAAAACTGGAAAAAAAAATGGTTACCTGATAAATCAACAATATGCAAAGACTGATAAAGTTTACTCAAGACACTTCATCGCTGGCAATTTTTATAGACAGTACTAAAAACAAAGGTTACCAAAGATCTTTGACAGTTATAAATTCTGACATTAGTAAAGGAATTCAGGGAATCCAGTTCCTCAAGGACATTTTTGTTGTTACAGTGATAGGGAAGTGCTCACTTAGGTTCGCTTAAGCCAGGGATGTTAAGAATTCTGCAATGTGATGGCTCGGCGCCTATGGGTGAGCGGCTAGGGTGCTGGTCACATACACCAGAGCTGGCAGGTTAGAACCCAGCCCGGGCCTGCCAAACCACAATGACAACTACAACCAAAAATAGCTAGGCATTGTGGCAGGCGCCTGTAGTCCCAGCTACTTGGGAGGCTGAGGCAAAAGAATTGCTTAAGCTCGAGAGTTGGAGGTTGCTGTGAGCTGTGATGCCACAGCACTCTACCAAAGGCGACATAGTGAGACTCTTATCTCAAAAAAAAAAAAAAAAAGGAAAAGAATTCTGCAATGTAAATCTCACATGAGGTCCTGCTAAAATGTCAATACTGCTTCTTGTGAGAAAAATGGAGAAGTCTCATCAAATCTCATGTCTAAGTTTTACAAAAATTCAACTATAAAAGCAAACAAAAACAAGGGAAGGGAAATAAATCCCAAAACAAAAAGAGAAAAAAAAAAAAAACCTCAGCAGTGATATACTTGAGTATATATGTCCCAGAGAAAATGAATAGGTATGAACTGGGGGTTTCCTTAAACCTCTCCTGTTGGGAACACCTCCAAGAGCCAACAGTAATACTAGTGTAAATATACAGTCTTCTGTGTTTAATAAGATTTCTAAATACAGCTGCCTATGGTAATTACTACGTTGGCCTCCAACATGGTGTTTTCAAGGCTAACCACATTTGAACCATATGCTATTTGATGACCTTACCCAAATCTCTCCATTTCAAAAAACCTGCTTTCTTTTGCATACTATGGGTGTTCAAATTTACCTAGTGTTAGACTTCCATTGAGGTTATCAATCCCTTTTTAAGTGTTATTACTTAGTATTTTAAACCACATTATTATTCCTTGCAAAAACTAAGTTAACATTAATATTCCACACACTTCAACAGAAAATGGTTATTCTCCGGCCAGGTATGATGGCTCACGCCTGTAATCCTAGCACTCTGGGAGGCCATGGCAGGTGGATTGTGTGAGCTCATGAGTTCGAGACCAGACTGAGCAAAAGCAAGACCCCATCTCTACTAAAAAACAGAAAAACTGAGGCAAGAGGCTCACTTAACCCCAAGTTGGAGGTTGCTGTGAGCTATGACGCCATAGCACTCTACCCAGGGTGGCAGCTTGAGACTCTGTCTCAAAAAAAAATAAAATAAAAAGAAAGAAAATGGTTATTCTCAAGAATATTAATTTGTTTTTCTTGTTTCAGTTGGGAAGACGACTTATGCATCGTTCAAAACCTCCGTCTGGTAACAAACGTAAACTACTTTTAGGCCAGGATACAAGATCAAAAATACAAGAGGAAGAATTTTTTTTTACTTGAAAAGGAGCAGTTAAGACATTTCATTGCCAGAATGTTTTAGGTATATTTTGTAGATTTTGGCTTTCAGTAATGGCAACATTCTGCCCCACATATTAGCCTCATCAATTTGAGGAAGACAGACACTTATTTTAAGAGCTATAGGATTAAGAAATGAGCTATTTTGTTGAAGCCTTCCAGTATTTATATCGTGAAATATTACTCTACATAGCTAAACATTTATAGCTATACTTTGAGTTGTCTCAGGGATACAAATCCAAATTTACTGATAAAACGATATGATAAATGACTATTCAAGTATAATAGCCATTTTCCAATAACATGAGAATTTAAATGACATTTTCTCAACTCCTTTGTAGGGAAGTTCATAGCATTTGGTTATCACTATAGAATATACATTTTAACAATATATAACTCCAAAATATCCGGGTTTAAAACTTAAGTAAAAACCACTAGATTATGGTCTCAGAACATAATTGTGAGACTGGTTCCTATTTTACATTAAGTTCTCTTCAGAAAACTTTATTCTCTTAAGTGAACAAACCATATGTATGCCTTCAGCATAAATATAAGTCCACAGTTTTGTTTGTGCCCCATCGCCACAATCATTTTAAGTTATGGATGATGTATCCATTTTGGCTATAATGTGCATTTACATCAATATAAATTAACATGTAATTTATTAAGTAAAATATATATTAGCACTAAGAAAATGTTTACTTTATACATGTAAAATGTGGTTCAAAAATAACTTGAAAAGAAGAAGTTGCTTTTAAAATAATCATCCCTTACAGAAAAAAAAAGCAAACAAAACAGAATTGAGCTTATAAAAGAAAGCCAACTTAAGTGAATAGTTGTTTTAACATCTGAGCTTTGCACATAATACCTGAGTATGAATAGTTCACAAGTCAAGTTGGAAAAACAAACAAACCTTTATTGTCTAGAAATATATATATATAAAAAAACGGAAAAGATGCTATTCTCTCATTTCCCCATCTTCTTCCTCTTCTTCAACACCTCTGATATAAAGGACATTATTACACCTGTAAATAGAGAAACAGTCATTTTGTTGTTCCAACTAGAAACTAGGTGTCACCTGAACTATTACTATAGTTTTTCATTGTGAAAATACTGAATGCTGAATTTCTATCATTCTTTTTTAAGAAAGAGTTGCAATGGCCTTTTTTTCCCACCATATGGCTATTATGTAATGACATCTTTATGATTTTCCAAAGGAAATAATTATTAGAATTTGGAAGTTTGAAGCTAGTGTAGAAAATGAGTATAACAGAAATCCTTAATAGCACCA
This sequence comes from Nycticebus coucang, assembly GCF_027406575.1. Taxonomy (NCBI): domain Eukaryota; kingdom Metazoa; phylum Chordata; class Mammalia; order Primates; family Lorisidae; genus Nycticebus; species Nycticebus coucang. Next base: position 26,079,653 of record NC_069782.1, read on the forward strand.
GTTCCAACTAAAATTCAGAACAAATCTCCTACAATTAAAGACACTGAAAAAAATTACAGCTAAGAGTCAGAAAATTTAATATCGACACCAGAAAAATCTTAAGGTGAACAGCTTCAAAATATTTAAACCTTACCTTTGACAAGTTTAATATTTCAAAGACTTCTGAATTCTGGTTGTAAAGTATTATGTGAAATTAATAGTGATTTTTGTTTTTTTAGTAATTCCAAATTGTACTAAACAAGTATTTCTAATGCTCACCAGTAACTGCTTATATAAATGACTGTTACCTTATTAAAACTTCACCCAGATGTCCAGACAATGCCCCATCTATGTATTCTTCTGTATTTGCAAGCTTTCAATAAAAAGAAATATATTAGTATGATCACACAAGAAGAAAATAGGAAAACACTTAAAACTGGTGAGAGAATTTATTAACTGAGACCTGTGTATACCTATAATTAATTAGATTAGCTTTCTGTTACCATTGTAGTACTTTTGTGGTTTCATATATACTTGCTGTAAAAATAACACAATGTAGAATTAATATATAATAAAGCTTGTTTCAATTTAAGTTTCTAAATCTCCTTCTTTCTGTTAGATATGTAGACTGTGTGTGGAGGAAGACAGTCTCCAAATTACAAAGAAGTTGTGAACTGAAAAGTTTCCTGAAAACTCAGTTTCAAATCACCAGACATTAAGTGGTTTCAGAACAATAACATTATAAATCATACTGAGATATCCAAATGGGTATACAAAAGCTATGGCTAAAATACTTTTATAATCATCAATAACCAAAGCAAAAAATATGAATTTTTTTTTAAACTTATGTACCAATAAACAGCAAAAAACAAGTTCTTAGGAGGAGGTAAACAAGTAATTAGGAGGAGGTAAACAAGTAATTAGGAGGAGGTAAACAAGAGGGATCTTTCTAGTTATTTCAGGGAACTCTATTATTTCTAATTTTACATCAACATGTTTAAGTTTCCTTCTACATATACATAATAAACTCTACCTGTAATTTTTAAAAATACTACTACAGGATGTTATTCCTTCTCTTGAAGAGAAAAAGTAACCTGTATCACACAGAGGATATGGTTTTTGTCTAAAATACATATGGTGGTTGACATGGTTTGCATGTAATAGCTGTCAGAAATAATTAATAGTCAGTGGTTCATGCCTGTAATCCCAGCACTTTGGTAGGCCGAGGCAAAAGGATTGCTTAAACCCAGGAGCTGGAGATTAAAGTAAGCTTTGATCATACCACTGCACTTCAGCCTGGGCAACAGAGGGAGACCCTCTCTCTTTAAAAAAAAAAAAAGGAAAGAGAGAAAAAGATGTATTAAAGGCAAATAATTTTTAAAAAGTAATTATCTGGGGCACGTTCACCAATACTAGATTATACAATAATGTCACAAAGGTGCTCTATCATGTATTAAATCCAAAGTCCTCACCACCACGTAAAAGGCTCTTTAGGGCTACCCCTCCAACCTACCTTCCCTTAATTCACTCTGCTGTGGCCTTTTTGCTGTGCCTTGAACACACCAAGCTCGCTTCTGCCAAGGGGACTTTGTACTTGCTATTCCATAGAACCAGGACACTCTTTCCACAAATAACTCACTTCAGCTGTTCACTAATTCTGGTCTCTGCTCAACTCCATTTCTTCAGAGAGGCTATGCAAACTAACAATGTACACACAGTCACACTATTCCCTTGTTCGGCTTTCTTTTCCTTCACAGCGTCAGTATCATACCTAATACCAAATTATATTACCATTTCCCACCACTAAAACATAAACTCAAAAGCTGCTATCAATGTGGCTATTTACATGAAGCAGTATGTTTTGTTTTGTAACTCTAGCAGGCTCACCAACAAGCTATCAATTCTAAAATCAAATACTAAGTGGCTATTCTTTATCTTCTTTTTAATTTAGATGTAATTCCATAACATAAAATTCACTTTCAAAATGTATGATTCAGTGGATGTTAATATATTCAAAAGTTGTACGACTATCACCACAAATTCCAAAGCATTTTCATCACAACAGGTATACTTTTCAAATTTTTTCACGGTCTTGGTAAATGATTCCCATGCAAAATCCATGCTTTATAAGAATTTTGAGGACCTCAGTGTCAATTATTCAGGTGATAAATGTTTAAGGAAAATGTTAGCTCTCTGCTTACCCAAGTACTCCGGCTAATACTCTACATGCAAGTATAGAGTCCTTGAACTCACAGTTGGATTGAGTACTTGACTAAGTAACCTTTAAAAAAACTCATTTTAAAAATGGGGAAAAGACATGAATAAGTATTTCTCCAAAGAAGATAAAATTAAACACAAAATTACCATATGATCCAATAATTCCACTTCTTGGAATATACCCCCAAAAGTTGGAAAGCAGGACTCAAACAGATATTTTGTGCACCCATGTCACCCATGTTCATAACAGCATTATTTTAAATGGCCAAAAGGTCAAAGCAACCCAGTGTCCATCAAGAGGTAAATGGATTAAAATATGGTATATCCATACAAAGGAATATTAGTCATGAAAAGGAATGAAATTCTGACACATGCTACAATACAGATGAACCCTGAATACATTATGGTAAGCAAAACAAACCAGACACAAAGGATAAATATTTCATAATTCCAGTTATCTGAGGTGCTATCAGTAGAACAGTTAGTACCCAGGGTGAGGAGAGGAAGGAAAGGAATGGTAGTGTTTAATGGGCACAGAATTTTACTTTGGATAATTAAATAGTTCTGGAAATGGATACTGGTGATAGTTGCCCAAGGATGTGTATATACTTAATGCCACTGAATTATACACTTGAAAATGGTTAAAACTGCAAATTTGTAGTCTGTTTTACCACAGTAACAAAAATAACAACAAAGTCTGGCTGAATGATTTAGAAAAACGAGTTTAACAGACATGTATTCAGTCCAATTCTTTTGGCTGATCTGTCTTCTCACTGAAAGAATGTATTGAAAAATTTTTTTTTTTTGAGACAGAGTCTCACTTTGTTGCCCTCAGTAGAATGCTGTGGCATCACAGCTCACAGCAACCTCAAACTCTTATTCTCTTGCCTCAGCCTCCCATTTTTTTTTTAAGAGATGGGGTCTCACTCTGTCTCAGGCTGGTCTCGAACTCATGAGATCAGGCAATCCACCCATCTGGGCCTCCCAAAGTGCTAGGATTTTAGGCGTGAGCCACTGCACCTGGCCGCATTTATTGAATAATGTTGGTGTTATGCCTTTAACGTTCATTAAAAGACTTAAGAATTTCACTTGAAAGATTTCTTTCATAGCTAAATGCTGGGATGTTTTGTTTTCTCCAGCAAATTAGTGTTTCCTGTATAGTATTATAAGTCAAGGGTATGAGGTCTTACTTTAACCACTAGGAATAAAATCTGTTGCATTTTGGTTTAAGCTGTGTCTTACACCTAGTATATATCACGATTATAACATCCTCCCTGATCTCGACTTTATTTTTGATTTTTGCTTTATGTCTGTCAATTTAATTATAAGTTTAAGTCACATTAAACCTTTCAGGAGTAAGGCAATGGGAAATAAAGACATTTTATCACCTTTATAACTCTTTAGCTTACCTGCATGTTCATATAGCCATCTACAGATACCAGGTAGCCCTTGTACTCCATTCCCCACTTAAGTTTCACCATCACTGGTTTTCCTGTTAATCCATTGAGGAAAGGTTTGGGATTGAGGGGCAAACTCTGCACAAAGAACAAAAAAAGGATCCAACGGATTATCTTTCTTTAGCTTGTCTTCCACCAACCACTCTCCCCTACCAAATCACCCATCAGTATCTTATGGTGTCCAAATGAAGCAAACGCTTCACTGTCACTTGTTGAAGAGCATTAGGGAAATTAAATATCCAGTTTCACCTGTAACCCATCAAAACAAAATATTCATTATTCATTTAAGAAACACTGAATAGCTATATCATTCACTGTTACAAGTTCCAAAGAAACAAAGGTAAAGGTACTAAAAAGAAATGCGACGATAGAGTCCCTATCAAGAAGCGGGGGGAGGGAGGGAGTAGATAATTATATTGTATACTGCAATAAGAAAGGTACCAAACCAATCCAGGGGAAAAAAGGAAAGGTTGCCTGAAATAAGCAATACCTCAGTTTTAAAGGATGAGAGCTTACTTCTGGAAGGGAAAAAGACTGTTCCAGGCACCAGGACTACCTATATAAAAGGAGGGAAGTTATGCAACAGGGTGATCTTGGGCATATGCAAACAATTCAGTATTGTCTGTCAGAGTCCCAAATAAGAGACTACAGAAGGAAGCAAGGAGGTCTCACTTAATGGTCTTTGACTTTAATTCCATCTGCCAGGAGTAGGTTTTATCTGACTTTGCCTCACTATTACTGCCACTTACTTAAAACATACACCGTGGGTTGGAACCCGGCCCTTAAAACAACTATAACAACAACAACAACAGCTGGGTGTTGTGGTGGGCGCCTGTAGTCCCAGCTACTTGGGAGGTTGAGGCAAGAGAATCACTTAAGCCCAAGAATTTGAAGTTGCTGTGAGCTGTGATGCTATGGCATTCTACCCAGGATGATAGTTTGAGACTCTTGTCTCAAAAAAAAAAAAAAAAATCACTCAATGCTTTTTGATTCGGTCCCTCCAGTAAATTCAGACTTTTCTCCCTTCATCTGCTCAACCATCATCCCAAAGAAAGAAAAGAACCAAGAAACACGGCTACCAAACCTAAGATAAGCATATTCAGAATGATGTTAAAGGACAAGGGAACTACTGCAATAACCGAACGGGGATCCAGTTTTCACTCCCCTAGCTTATTATCCACGCAACAATTATTATTTTTTACAATAAATCATGTCGTTATCTTTGCTTAAAATGTTTCAGTGGCTTCCAGTTGCACCTGGAGTAGAAGCCAAACCTCCAATTGGTCTCATGCCTGCTCGTCAGAGCCTATCTCATAACCACTGTTCCTGCAAGTGGCTACAGCTTTCTGTCAACTCTCTGAATCCCTCCACCGGTCAAGCTGTCCGGCTGAAGGGCCTATGCTCCCTGTTCTCAGTGCTCGGTACACTCTTCCTCCTGCTCTTTTAAGGGGCCGTATTTCATTCAGGTCACTTCAGTTTCAGGTCAAATCCCACCTCCTAGGGAGGCCTTGTCAGACCAAGCCATTACGATGTACAAACGCGCGCACTCAGCATCCTGTCTGCTTCCTTCTTAGCACTGATCATTACTTGCAATTGAGTATCTGCTACTGTTTGACTAACGTCAACCTCCTACACCCGACAGAGCTATCCAAAGCGTGGTCGCATCATCAGTGCTTTCACGGATTCTGGAGTGTAGTGAGTGGAAAGTGAAAACTCCCCTTGGCTTTACCTCGACCAACAAGAATACCACAGGTCAGGATTCGAACGAAGGGAGGGCAGGGGGCAGGAGCACTGCTAGGGGAGGGAGCGGCACTGGAGGAGCGCGCGCCCGAGAACTCGCGGAAGAAAGGGGCCGGCGAGCGGGCGAGCCGCTCCACACGCGGATCAATGGGAAACGCGCCAAGCAACCGCCCAGCCCGGCGAGGTTGGCCGCTCCCCTTCCCTCTTTCTTTCTCCCTCCCGCACGCTCCGGCCATTCTATTTCTCCTTACCATGGTAACTACGAGTGAATGCTGCAAGCTACTCGCCGCCAACCGAGCCGCCGCCTGTCCCTCGCGACTACAGAAGCTATCACAGGTCCCGAACCACTGAGCTTAAAGAGAAATGGCCGCCAAACTGCAGTGTGACCTTTCACCTCTCACCAGTCTTCTCCTGGCTTCTGTGATTGGACACAAAGAGACGCATGCTGATTGGAGGAGGTGGCTAGGCAGGGTTTCCTAGCAACCAGAGGCTGGTTTATTGCTTGGCTGCGACAGCAGTTACGGCTGACTGTATGGACCCCTGGGATCTAGTTTGCCCCGGTGCCTCGAGCGGCCGTGTACCCTGGGGGGTCGACGTGACTTCTCGCCATCTTGGCTAAGGGGGGATTGCTTTGTCCTTTTACACCTGTAAGGACAAGTTCGGGGCTCTGAAGTTTCTTCTTCACTCTTATGCAGGTTCCGTGATTTGGGGGCGTCCCTGCCACGCTCCCCTTCTACTGGGTGTTCTGTATTATGTAATGCCCATTTCATCCGGTTTGAAACCCTTGCACTAGATCAGGCAGACTCGGTGGGGTGAAACGCACCGAAGAGAATCAGGGCCAGAATTTATTTCGGGAACGTCAGGTTGCGCCTGGGATACGGTGTAGGGGGTCTCCTGTCCGTTTCTTTTGTGTGCCAGCAGAGACAAGGCACAATCATGTACATTCATGATTAAGGACGTAGGGAATATATCACGGATTAATTCTTCTGATGAAACGGTATTAATCAGAATCTCACTGGTTTTTCTTGTAATGTCAGTGTTACAGACGTTCGGCTCACTTTGATCTGAAATCTTCAATGTAGTTCTTGGAGAATACGCTCTGGGAAGTACTGCGCCCTTTGTTTGCAGTGGTTAAGAGATGAATATGGAACTGAGCATGAACTCCTGAGTATTGCGGCTTTAGTGAGTACGTAATGGCTTAGGCTTTGGAGACAGCCTACTTCAGAACCTCGGTCTGTCGGATGGGGATGGTGTTGGGCAGTGTCTCAACCGCCTACAGCCATTGTTTCCTTGGCTGTAATGAAGCTTTAAAAACAGTACCATTCTCCATCCTCAAGGTTGTTCGAGAATTACATCATAATTTAAAAGCGGTTGAAACTGCGTTTGGCCTTGTAAGGGCTCAGTGGATGCTAACTATTATTTTAATATTGTCCATGTGAATGTTGGCGAATCCAATGAGACAGTAATCTGGAGTGTAGCCTTTACCTAACAGTTGTTGGAATTATTTACCCAGAGTTCAGTGGATTTTTCTCTTCGTTTGTCCACACTTCATGAATCTGTAGTCTCTCTACAGACTTTGAGTACCTACTGTGTCCCAAACTCTTTCACAATTATTGTGGCCATCTCAGCAAATAGTGTGGTTTGAAGTTACAACCCCATTTTAGAGGTGAGGATGAAGGCCCAGCAGGTAAGTAGCCCCAGGGCTACACAGCCGGGTTTCAATCCCGAAGCTTTTTGCTTTTCCTACTGTGAAGCTACCTTTCAAAAGCTCAGCATGCACTTTAGACGTCTGACCTTTATCTCAATGATGTGAAACAAAATACTACAGTAATCTATGTAAGATAATTGTGTTTAATTAATTAATTAATTAATTGTGTTTTTCTCTTCAAGTTAAATATTCATTTTAAATACCCTATTAAATTTAAGTGGCCATAGATCATTGGTATTTTTCTAATTATTAATGGCCTATATATATATTTTGATGAAATTTTGGAAAATGTAGAAACTTCTAAAAAGTTCCTAAAATCACTAGTAATCCTACCCAAGAAAATAATTTTGTGTGTGTGTACTATTTAACACATACACTGTTTAAAAACAAGACAGCTACGTATGTTTTTCTTACTTGTTCTCTTTACTTCCTATTGAGCAAATTCTCTTATAATATTCTCCTAAGCTATGTTTTAATGCTCCTTTAACGCTGTATATTATGCATATGTAATAATTTATTAATCATTCTCTTATTTGCATTTCCCATTATAAACAATGTGCATTGAACATATTTATACATTAATCTTTGACTGTACCTCTGCTTCTTTTAAATTAATCTTTAGAAATATAATTCCCAAATTAAAAGGCGTTATTGTTTTAAAGGCATTAAAAATATTGCCATGTAGCTCAACAGATTATCCCTCAGAATAGTTTTGGATCTGATGTGGGGGGAATAACAGGGTTTATATTTTTGAAGATGAGATTATACATGTAAGGACATTTGAGGATAAAGTTAAGATCTACCATTACTTAGCAATTCCAGAGGTATACAAATCTAAAAATGTTATCAAATGATCAAGCAATGTTTATTGAGGTGAATAAAATGGACATGTGATATGTGACCTTCTGGAACTTAAAAACCTTTTTGAGAAGAAGGGAACCCCAAATTATTGAGTGTCTGCCATGTTATGTAGAATATGACATGCAATTTACCTTACTTAATTCCTCACAGTGCCTCAGGGTAGATATCATTGTCCCCATTTTAGAGATGAGGGGACAGATTCAAAGAAGTTACTTATTTTTGCTAAAGGCTAAATAAAATACATAGTCAAATGGCTCCAAAGCCTAAGATTTTTTTCCTTTACGCAATGGTGCCTCTCCCCAAAATGTGTTTGACTAGAGTGAAACAAATATGGTATATTAAAAGATAGTAATGCGGGATGAAAGGGAATAGAGTTTAGAAAATTTTCTTTTGAAATTAATGAGCTCTTCCTTTTATTTTCTTTATTCCCATAATCTCAATATCTTATTTTTCTATGATTATAGTTGGAATCAGTTACAGTTATGATCAGGGTAGGTATAAGGGGAAAAAAAATCCAAGATTTGAGTGTCTCTGTCTGGTAGAAGCTTTATGTATATTATGTCAACCCTGAGATATGGTGGTATTTTGTCTAGTAAAGAAATTAAGATTCAAAACTAGATGAACTTTCTTGGATTATAGAGCCACTAAAGTTAGAGTAAATTCAAGTGTTTTTGGTGGTTCATAGCCCATTGTTCCATTTTAGAAAAAGAATCATACCTCAGAGGTGCATGAGCTAAAGAATCTCAATCCCCTCTCTCACCTCTTTGATATTAAGTCTGAAAAGTAAACTGGCAGTAGACTAATTAACAGGAGAAGAAGCATACGAATGTATTTACATGCACAGGAGCATTGTGGGAAGGTGAGTGCCCAATAACCCAGTAAGGTAGAAATGTATATACCCTTCTTCACAGGGGAGAGAGGAATGGGAGATGTAGGCAATTTTAAAGGGATTAGTAAATGACTTTAAGGAGAGGTGAATAGGCCCATAGATCAAACAATGGTTAGGACAAAGCATCTGGGCTTTGGTTTGGTGTTTGATTTTCAGTCTCTTCTTCTGTAATATGAGTTTAATTTTCCTTGGCTAAGTAAATTTCAGTAAGAGGATTAAACACAACTGTGCTCCTCTTTGGTGGATCGGGTCTGGGAACTTCAGAGAGAAGTTTCTCCCTGGTCTTCAGGAGAGGCTGAGGGGCAAGAGACAGGGGTGCTGGAGAAGGTCAGAGAGAGACCTTAGTTCTGAGGCTACTGCTTTAGTTCAAAGTAGTCAGCATAGGCTGGAAGTGGTAGCTCCCACCTGTAATCCTAGCACTCTGGGAGGCCAAGACGTGTGGATCGCTTGAGCTCAGGAGTTCCAGATCAGACTGAGCAAGATCCAGACCAGCTTGAGCAAGAGCGAAACTCTGTCTCTAAAAATAGCAAGGCATTGTGGCAGGCGCCTGTAGTCCCAGCTATTGGGAGGGCTGAGACAAGAAGATTGCTTAAGCACAAGAGTTTGAGGTTGCTGTGAGCTGTAATGTCACAGCACTCTACCCTCTACTGAGGGCAACAAAGTGAGACTCTGTCTAAAAAACAAACAAACAAAAAAGCAAAGTACTCACCATGCCAAAGCACCATCATACTTTTGGGGTGTCATCTTTCTTTTTTTTTTTTTATTATTTTTATTTTTTTGCAGTTTTTTTTTTTTTTTAGCCAGGGCTGGGTTTGAACCTGCCACCTCCGGTATATGGGGCTGGTGCCCTACTCCCTTGAGCCACAGGCGCCACCCAAGGGGTGTCATCTTTCTGAAACCCCCAAAAGGAAACCCCGTATTGTGCTTAGGAGCTGAGACAGTTCAAATCCTGATTCTGCCATGTGCAAGTTATCTCTGCCTCAGTTTCCTCATCAATAAAGAGGGTAATGGTAATAGTACCCATTTTATAAGGCTGCTATTAAGAAACAATATTTATGTCATTTGTCTATCTCCAAATATTGAGCAGTTTCTCTAGCTAGGCACATAAACAAGTAAGTAGGTCATTGTGACCACACAGTGTGACCAATGCAGGATCATGTTTGCTGCTTGCTACAATCACAACATTCTGGGCCCTTAGCTCTGGTCCCTCAGCTGTGGTGGAAGCCATTGTGTGCCTAACATCTATGTGTTATCTGGGCCAATCACTTAATCCCAGGGACTTGCAGGCAGGGAAACTGACACAGCTATCATGATGCTCCTGCTGTTTGCTCTGCTGTGTGTAATAAATGGCCTTGCTCTGATCTGTCGAGTCCTGTTGTCCCCTTTCAGAACTTACAGAGAGCTAGCAGGTTTACTCTTTGCTACTTAAAGTTGGTGCTCTTTCCTAACTCTTCCTCACAGGGCTGACATTAAATGAAAAACATTAAATGAGATAGTATATGCAAACCATTAAGGGATATAATATATGCAAACCATTAAGGGATATAATATATGCAAAACATTAAATGAGATATTATATGCAAAACATGTAGGACACCATGGTTGGTAGGTAATGCTCAAAAAATGTTTTTTTTTCTCCTACGTTTATAATCAACCAAAAATCTAACCATCATCCCCCAAAGCTTTGGTTTATGTGATGTAAAACCAGCATAAAAATCACAGCCTATATATTTATGGAGACACCAGCCCCTCCATGGACCAGAAAATTATATTTCCTGGACTCCCCAGGTACCTCAAGATTTGAGAGATGAGTCTAGACCTATAGTCACATTGAGCAGTCTGTCGCGTCTACGGCTGTACCACCCTGAACACGCCCTATCTGGGCTGAGCAGTCTGTCGCTGCAGAGGCCGCTGGAGGGAGTAGCGGTCACAGACGTGGGAGAGAGCTGAGCCTGAGGAAATGTTGAGTTGACGCAAAGTGGGTTCATATCCATTGGGTTACATAAAAAGGGCAGCATATGAGGGAGCAGAAGGTGTTATGGAAAACCTTGATATAGTACATGTAATAGTACATGTTTTATGATTGTTTTATATTATTGACAGCACAGTAGTTGATAGCACTTGGTTCAATGGGCAGATTTGAATCCAAGTTTGAATCTCTGCTCTCAGAGGAAGTCTAGTAAGTTATTCACCCTTGTTAAGTGTTTTTCTTTTTTTTATTTCCTTGCTTATTTTTTATTTTCATTTCTTTGTTTTTGTTGTTGTTGTTGTTGTTGTTGTTGAGACAGAGTCCCACCCTATGCCCTGAGCAGAGTGCAAGGGCATCATAGCTCACTGCAACCTCAGACTCAGGCTGTGGGCATCCTGCTGCCTCAGCCTCCTGAAGCCACTAGGATTACCTTGCTGCGATGTCCAGTTGGGTTTTTCCATTTTTATAGGAGTCGGGGTGTCACTGTTGCTCGGGCAAGTCTTGAACTCCTGAGCTCAAGCAATTTTCCCTCCTATGCCTTCCACAGTGTTGGGATTACAGGTGCGAGCCACTGCGCTGGGCATCATGAAGTGTTTTCCACGACATGAGGGTAATGGTTCCTTTCTTTCAGAGTGATGGTGAATGTTAAGAGCTGATACAAGGCTCTTCCTCTCCCCTTCCTGGTCTTAAAATGAAACCATTAGGTGTAGCCAAGCAAAATAGTCCTCTGTGCTGGGGGGAGAGGCTGGCTGCAGTGGTCCAAGTGGGGTGAGGAGGGAACCCACATAAAGTGGCAGGCAGTTTGGGTATCAGACTCTAAGGAGGAGGAGGAGGGTCTCCACATAGGAAGGTGGTCTAATGTGGGAAGTCAGTACCTGAGGAGGTGAGGTTGGTGACCACACATGGAGAGGGACAGCAAGTAAGATGAAGGAAGCCCCTAGCTCTGGGTGGCCTGATGTGGACTGTTGGAGCCTGAGTGAGTTGGAGCCTAAAGAAGGTGTCAACACTGGGGTACAGGGGAGGCCCACTGTGGGGTGTTGAAGCCTTAACAAATGGGGAGGGTGTCCATGCAGAAGGGGGGACTAGCACAGGATGTCGGAACCTGAATGGGGTAAGGAAAGCATGCAGGGGAGGGGACAGTGGCAAGATGGGAGATTGGAATCAACATACAGCAATAAGCATACTTAATGCTTAGATTTCAGTTCCCAGATACCATTCTCCACTAAAGAAACCCGGGCCCTTTAAAGTACTGACTAATTCCAGTCTTCTTGACTAGGAAGTATTGACTGGTAGACATCACCTTAATCCATGGGACACATGAAAATTGTGTGCCAGTGGATGAGAGGCAACCTGAAGATGCATTTCTGGGGTATTCTTACCAAAGACAAATAGTGTGAATCTAATAATCAGGAAATATCAGACAAACCAGATCAAGCCACATTTTATTAACTGCCCTGATAATGATTAAGAGTCATAGATCTCCAAGGTAAATCGCTGAGAAGGGCATAGCACAGAATAATTTATAAAATATGCTGCCTCCTCATAAAAATGAGGAAGGTGATAACAACCTATCCATTTATTTGTATGTGCAGATATACACTGGAGGTCGCTAAGATGCGAAGAACATTGGTATAGTGGGAACTGTGCTGAAATCAGACAAAGATGAAGCTCTTTACTGTATACATTTCTTTTAAACTTTCAAAAATTGACATTAAATTAACCATTTCCAAGTATGCAATTCAGTGGAAGTTAGTACATCCACAATGTTGTTGCAGCTACCACCTCTGTGTGGTTCCAAAGCATCTTCATCACTTGAGACCTGGAGTCATTAAGCAGCTCTTCCCTATGTCCCCCAGCTCCCAGCCCCTGCAAACACAGATCTGCTTTCTCCATGAATTTACCTATTTGGGATGTTTCATATAAATGGAATCATACAACACGTGACCTTTATGTCTGGCTTCTTCCACTAAGCATAATATTTATGAAGTTCACCCATGTTGTGCCATGTATATTATAAGAGTAATATTGCATTGTTTGTATATGGCACATTTTGTTTATTCACGCATTCAATAATGAACATTTGGGTTGTTTCCATCTTTTGGCTATTGTGAATATTGGTGCCATGAACATTCATAGCATTTGAGAACCTATTTTCAGCTCTTTGGATAAATACCCAAGAGTTGAATTGCTGGGTCATATTTAAATTCTGTGCTTAGGCTTAGCATGGTGGCTTACCTTGGTAGGCCAAGGTGGGAGGATTGCTTGTGCTCAGGAGTTTGAGACCTGCCTGAGGAAGAACGAGATCCTGTCTCTACTAAAAATAGAAAAACGAGCCAGGTGTTGTAGTGGGCGCCTGTAGTCCTAGCTACTTGGGAGGCTGAGGCAGGAGGATTGCTTGAGCCCAAGAGTTTGAGGTTGCTGTGAGCTATGAAGATGCCACAGCACTCTACCAGGGTGACAGAGAAAGACTCTGTCACAAAAAAATTAATTCTATGCATAACTTTTTGAACTGCCAAGCTTTTTCCACAGCAGCTACAATTTTACATTCCCATCAGCTTTTGCAAGCCTGCACGGGGAAGGGGAATGAACCAGAGTGGAAGTGGCAGGGATTGAGGAAAATAGAAGAGAAGAGAAGAGAAGACACAGAGATGAAAGATGGATCAGGAGGTCTGACAGAGCTGATGGCTGCAGCCAGCACCAAAGCACAAAATCAGCTTTATGTCATAGTATCTTGACAGGGTTGTCTATGGGGAAGTACCGTAGACAAGAGACATATCTTTGGTCCTATAGTATGATTGGTAAATGCAAATAACTTTAACAAAGACAAATCATCCTGTTAATGGTTTCTACTTAACTTTGTTAACATATAATAAGAAGTAAAAAGGGAAAGATCACAAGGATTTCTGCATAGTTCCTAAAAATTAACTAAACAAAGAAAGAACTATGTGACTTCTGGCAGAGGGAACATGAAGAAAGGAATATGGTGGTTGTGGAAAAGGAGGAGAAGCAGTTGGGGGTTCATTCCCTGAATGTTCCCCAAGCTATGGGGGGCCCTGCCACCTCACGGCCCACTCTCTAGCTATGGATGAAAGTTCCAATGTCTCCATATTCTCACTGATACTTTTTCTTTTCCATTTTTGTTGTTTTAATTATAGCCATACTAGTGGTATAATATAGTATCTCACTGTGGTTTAAATTTCCATTTCCCTAATGACTAATGATGTTTAGCATCTTTTCATGTGCTTATTGGCCATTTGTTTGTTTTCTTTGGAGAAACATCTGTTCAAATCCTATATACCTTTTTACGTTCTACTTTTGGAACTTTCCTTTGAATGTATTGCCTAATTTAAAAGTAAATCAAAATTTTAAAATAAAAGGAAAAGTCATTTAACTATTCTAGATCTCATTTTCTTCCCTTATACACTGTAGGCCAGGGATTGGCCTAGATTAGAGTTTTCAACTTCGATACTTGACATTTTGGGCCAAGAAGTTCTTATTGTGGGGCTTCTCCTATGCACTGTAAGATATTTATCAGCATCCATGGCCTCTACCTGCTAAATGCCAATAGCACCCACAACCCAGGTCTGATAACCAAAAATGTCTCCTTATGTTGCCAAATGTCCTCTGGGGACCCACTTATTGAGACCCACTGAAGATCAATGATCCCCTAGGCCCTGGATCAGGATCACTTTGCAGGTAGCATATTGGCAAACTATTTTCATTATTAAAAAACACAGTATCAAAATAACTAAAACATTGTGCATTTGTTTTAGTAAATACTGCACAGACTGGGGTAGCGCCTGTGGCTCAAAGGAGTAGGCCGCCGGCCCCATATAACTGGAGGTGGCAGGTTCAAACCCGGCCTAAGGCCAAAATCTGCAAAAAAAACAAAAAACAAAAACAAAAGACTGCACAGACTGATCACAACCATTTATTTATGGGCAGGACCTATTGCTCAGTGGGTAGGGCACTGGCCCCATATACCAAGGGTGGTGGGTTCAAACCCTGCCCTGGCCAAACTGCAACAAAAATGTAGCCGGGCATTGTGGTGGGTGCCTGTAGTCCCAGCTGCTCGGGAGGCGGAGGCAAGAGAATCACCTAAGCCCAGGAGTTGGAAGTTGCTGTGAGCTGTGATGCCACAGCGCTCTACGCAGGGAGACAAAGTGAGACTCTGTCTCTACAAAAAATAAAAACATTTATTTTGATCAGAATGAAATCAACTCAAAATGCTAATACTTATTACCATGGATCAGAAGCTCTGATTGGCATTTATGTTTCTGATTTATAAAAATGGTAAAAAATATCAATAAATGATATTTTTCAGTTTTTTAAATCATAGATTCAGTTTGGGGCAGGGGAAGGGGGTAGATAATAAAAGAAAACTGGGTGAAAACTGGCAAGTGCATGACCAACATTGAATATTGGCTTTAAACACTGTTGTGGGGGTTTTGCCATGTTTCCACTGGGTGGCAGTAGTGGTTTTGAGTAAAATTTCTGTTTGCCACATTAGCACTTGGAAGTTAATTTGTACAGAAGAGGCTAAATGAAACAAAACCTCAAGAAATGTCTCCCAGAGCCCCCGTGCCATATAATCCCACTACCTCCTTCATCCACCAAATGTCTCCATTGAATCCAATGTTAAAAAATATTGTTATTCTGTTTCCTCATCTGTTACCCCTGTTGCTAGAGGCATCCCTGACCTCCCCTCCTTCAAAACAAAATGAAGATCTGAGCGTGTCGCTTGGATGCTCATCAGCCTTTGGTGGTCACCCATTCCTAGCAGCCTACCACAAACTCCTTCAACTCTTTCTTTTCTTCCCACAATCTGCAAAGCCTGGCCTGGACCACAGGCCACGCTTCCTTTTGCAACTCCAAGTACTTACACAGGACATTCTCTCCTCCTAGAAACTCCTCCCCTTGTGTGCTTTGCCTGAAAAAGTCCTCATCACCTCGTCTCCATGGGTCTGGCTCAAATGACACTTTATATCTGAAGCTTTCTCTGACATCCCCAGGTTATTCATGGTTGCATCACATGGACTCTGTACTATCTATCCTGTTTTAACACCAACCCTACTTTCTTCTAGAGCAGCAGTTCTCAACCTGTGGGTCGCGACCCCTTTGTAACAATAAAATACATCCTGCATATCAGATATTTACATTACGATTCATAACAGTAGCAAAATTACAGATATGAAGTAGCAACAAAAATAATTTAATGGTGGGGGTCACCACAACATGAGGAACTGTATTAAAGGGTCGCAGCATTAGGAGGCATTAGGAAGGTTGAGAACCACTGTTCTAGAGGAATATTTTGTTCATTAACTCATTTGTTGCTAACGACTAGCCATTCACTGGCGTGTAATGGATTCTGCAGCACACAATAACAAATTTCTTTTTTTTTTGAGACAGAGTCTTACTTTCTTGCCCCTGGTAGAGTACCATGTTGTCATAGCTCTCAGCAACCTCAAACTCCTAGGCTCAAGTGATTCCTCCTGCCTTAGCTTCCCAAGTAGCTGGGAGTACAGGTGCCTGCCACAATGCCTGGCTAGTTTTTAGAGACAGGGTCTCATTCTTGCTCAGGCTGGTCTCAAACTTGTGAGCTCAAGTGATCCACCTGCCTCGGCCTCCCAGAGTGCTGGGATTACAGGCGTGAGCCACCATGCCTGGCCATAACAAGTTTCTTGAATAAATCTTTAAGTAAGTTGCTGAATTGATAGTCTTGGACTTTATAAACTTGAACCAAATCAAACATTCTTAAAAAATGTGTATATAAAGCCCAAAACATAGAAGAACATGGTGTTCACCCCTCTTACATGGAAGAATAGAATAAACACAACAGCAGGGTATTATAAGTGGAATTATTTTGTTCTTTTTTTTTGTTTGTTTTTTTGTAGAGACAGAGTTTCACTTTATTGCCCTCGGTAGAGTGCCGTGGCATCATGGAGACAGAGTGGAGTCTTTATAATTTTATCAATTACTAAATTTACTAAGTGCTTTATAGTCTGTTAATGTGTCCTTTGAAGCTGTTATTAGGTCTAACAATTTCTACTCATGATAATTTTAAATGGAACTGACAATTTTTTTTTTTTTGAGACAGAGTCTCACTATGTCGCCCTCAGTAGAGTGCTGTGGCGTCATAGCTCACAGAAACTTCAAACTCTTGGGCTTAAGAGATTTTCTTGCCTCAGCCTCCCAAGTAGCTGAGACTACAGGCACCTGCCACAATGCCCGGCTATTTTTTTGTTGTAGTTGTCATTGTTGTTTATCAGGCCCAGGCCAGGTTGGAACCCACCAGCCCTGGTACATGTGACCAGCACCCTACCCACTGAGTTATAGGTGCCCCGAGGCCAATAATTGTCTTAATCTGTGTTCTAGCTAATGCTCTTGTTATTGAATTGGTTCCCTTTTATGTTAGGTTCCCCCACCCCCTCTCGTGGTAAGGGGATTCTATTTGTTTAGAAAGCATTTATTGTCTGCACCATTAATCTGGCACTTACTGTTTACAGCTTTGAAATTGTCTTCATTTGTGTGTATAATAATCCTCTAACTCCACGTTAAGATGTTTGAGAGTGGTGAGCATATTTAGAAGCTTTTGTGTTTCTGTAGCAATATAATTTATTGGCTTTTTATTGTTTCTTTATTTTACATTCTATTAGAGACTATTGCTCAGTATAACATATATTAAAGTCCCTATAGTTTTATAGACATTTATTTTTCACTCATGTAAAAATTTTTCACATCATCCAAAAATGACATCTCTGTACAGCATGCGGCTTTTCTCCAAGAGGTGACCCAGGAACTAAGTTTCCTTCTTTAACACATGGCATCTGCGCCCCACCTTGCTCATCTGCATTAAGTTAGAAGGAGAAAAATCATGGAGGATCATCCCTAGGAGGTTTTCAGGGGCTGGGCCTAAGGTAGTGTCCATCATTCTTCACATTTTCTTGGCCAGGACACCGTCGCATGACTTCACCTCCCTCCTGTGGAGGCTGGGAAATGCAGTCTGTCCAGGAAGAAAAGGCGATAGGAACAGTGTTCTCTGCTACTCTAGGAAAAAATCTTATAATTAGGTTACTTTTTATAATTTTACTTGCTCTCTTACACGCTGCCTATTTTTACCCATTCTGTTTTCTGCTACATAACCGATATTGTAATCAAGCTTTATTACTTTCTTCATCCTCATTTATTTATCAGGTATAATTCCACTGCTAAAAGAACCATTGTTAGAGGCAGAGCAAGATGGTGGCCGAGTAACTGTGAGTCTGGGGAGATAGGACTCCAGGTATCTCTGGCTGGTGGGATCTGCCTATCATCACCCCTGAGAGGATACAGGGAGTCAGCGAGAGACTTCTGGACCCCAAGAGAAGGACTAAAACAGTGGAAAAATGGCAAGTGGTTGCGTGTGTTCAATCCGTCTAAACCCGCCGGCAAGTGTAAGTTCAGTAGCAGCGAGACTGCAAACCAGAAAGGCCTTATCTGTGAACTGTTTTGGTGTCTTTGGACTGGCACTCAGTTGAACTGCCTTGGGGAGAGCCTGAGCGGCAGTGCGGAGAACTTTGGCCGTTGTCTAGGGCCCCAGTCTGAGCCGCTGAGCCAGACGGAGCTAATAGTGTTTGGCTATGGGTCACAGGGAGCCATTGTGAGCGATCTGCCCCTGCAAGCTCCACCCTCAGGGTTGTAGAGCTAGAATCGGGTGGGAGCTGGTAACCCAGTGACCGAGTAGACTAAGGGTGGGATCTTAGCCGCCTTGCAGCCCTAACCCTCAGGGGCAGAGTGAGACCAGTTTTGGCACACTGGGTAAGTGGATAGCCACTTCAGCAGTGATTCCAGTGACAAGCACTTTCCTGGGAAAGCTTCTGCTCAGCAAATTTACAAGTTCAAAGTGCCTTTTCAGTGGGCTGAAGAGAGATTTAGGGTGTCTACCTGCTGGGGTTTGAGAAATCAGCAGCCTCCAGTCATATCAGAACTGTGATTAACATCTCATACCCCAGAAGACCACGTGTTGCCCAGACAATATTCAATAACATATACATACTGCTTTGTTTTTGGTTGTGTTTTTTTTTGTTTTTTTGTTTGGTTGTGTTTTTTTGTTTATTTTGATGTTGTTGATGTTGTTTTGTTTTTTAATTTCAACCTTTTCCATACAGATACGTTTTCTTTCTCAATTTTTCTAGTTTAATTATAATTTCCCATTGCTGCCATTTTCAATAACTAGAACTTCATTTTTGCTAGTGTTTCTACTGCTATTATTTGGTTTTTCACCCAATTTTATCCCGTAAAGTTTTCTGTTTGCTTGTTTTGGTTTGATTTATAGCATTTTTGTCTTTCCTCTCTACTTGGTGGAGGTGGGGTACTGTGTTTGATCAGGTTAGAAAAGAGCTGCTGACCTCAAGGGAACCACCCAACTGGGCACCCCCAGAAGGTGGGGTTTTTTTAAGGTTGTGTCAAAGTACCCTACTATATACCTATATTGCTCTGTCTCCCTCTTTCTGTGCCTCTCTTCTTTTTGTCAATATTCCTTTTACCCACCCCCTCTCCTTTCTCTATTTTTCTTTTTTTTCTTATCACTTGGTCCTCCTTTCTTTCATCCCTTTTTTGCTCTTCAACCTTCTCACCCTTCTGGTCCTGTAATCCTTAGTCCACAGGCACGAGAATTTAAAGAGCAAGAGGAAGTGAAAGGAAAATTAGGGCAAGGAAACAGGTAAAAGAAATCACTCATGAGGAAGAATCAGCAGAAAACTCCAGGCAACATGCAGAACCAGTCCAGAACAACCCTGCCAAGGGACCATGAGGTAGCTACTGCAGATGATTCCACCTATAAAGAAATGTTAGGAATGACAGAAAGGGAATTTAGAATACACATGTTGAAAACAATGAAAGAAATGATGGAAACAAGGAAGGAAACTGCTAATAAAGTGGAAAATAACCAAAAGGAAATCCAAAAACAGAATCAAATAAGAGATGAACAATATGAAGAATATAAAAAGGATATAGCAGAGCTGAAGGAACTGAAACAGTCAATTAGGGAACTTAAAGATGCAATGGAAAGTATCAGCAACAGGTTAGACCATGAGGAAGAAAGAATTTCAGAGGTAGAAGACAAAGTTCTTGAGATAACTCAGATAGTAAAACAGGCAGAAAAGAAGAGAGAGAAAGCAGAACGTTCACTGTCAGAATTATGGGACTTTATGAAGCGTTCCAACATACGAGTTATAGGAATTCCAGAAGGGGAAGAAGAATGCCCCAGAGGAATGGAAGCCATACTAGAGAATATTATAAAAGAAAATTTCCCAAACATCACCAAAGATTCTGACACACTGCTTTCAGAGGGCTATTGGACCCCAGGTCGCCTCAACTCTAACCGAGCTTCTCCAAGACACATTGTGATGAACCTGTCCAAAGTCAAGACAAAAGAAAAGATTCTGCAAGCTGCCAGGAGTAAGCGCCAGTTGACCTACAGGGGCAAATCCATCAGAGTGACCACAGACTTCTCTAATGAAACTTTCCAAGCAAGAAGACAATAGTCATCTACCTTTAATCTACTTAAACAGAACAATTTCCAGCCCAGAATTCTGTACCCTGCTAAGCTAAGCTTCAAAATTGATGGAGAAATCAAATCATTTACGGATATACAAACATTGAGGAAATTCGCCACAACAAGACCAGCTCTACGGGAAATACTTCAACCTGTTCTGCACACTGACCACCACAATGGATCAGCAGCAAAGTAAGAACTCAGAAATTAAAGGACAGAACCTAACCTCCACACTGATGCAAAAGATAAAACTAAGCAATGAACTCTCACAAAATAAGACAAATAGAATACTACCACACTTATCAATTATCTCAATAAATGTTAATGGTTTGAATTCCCCACTGAAGAGACATAGATTGGTTGACTGGATTAAAAAACACAAGCCATCCATTTGCTGTCTGCAAGAAACACACCTGGCTTCAAAAGACAAATTAAAGCTCCGAGTCAAGGGTTGGAAGACAATTTTTCAGGCAAATGGAATTCAGAAGAAAAGAGGAGTTGCAATCTTATTTTCAGATACATGTGGATTTAAAGCAACTAAAGTCAAAAAAGACAAAGATGGTCACTTTATATTGGTCAAGGGAAAAATACAACAAGAAGACATTTCAATTCTAAATATCTATGCACCCAATTTAAATGCTCCCAGATTCTTGAAACAGACCTTAGTCTGAGCAATATGATATCTGATAATACCATCATAACAGGGGACTTTAATACTCCTCTTACAGAGCTGCACAGATCCTCTAAACAGAAATTAAACAAAGATATAAGAGATTTAAATGAGACCCTAGAACAACTGTGCTTGACAGACTCATATAGAACACTCCACCCCAAAGATAAAGAATATACATTCTTCTCATCACCCCATGGAACATTCTCCAAAATTGATCATATCCTGGGACACAAAACAAATATCAACAGAATCAAAAGACTTGAAATTTTACCTTGTATCTTCTCAGACCATAAAGCACTAAAGGTGGAACTCAACTCTAACAAAAATGCTCAACCCCACGCAAAGGCATGGAAATTAAACAATCTTCTGTTGAATAACAGATGGGTGCAGGAAGAAATAAAACAGGAAATCATTAACTTCCTTGAGCATAACAACAATGAAGACACAAGCTACCAAAACCTGTGGGATACTGCAAAAGCAGTTTTGAGAGGAAAATTCATCGCTTTAGATGCCTACATTCGAAAAACAGAAAGAGAGCGCATCAACAATCTCACAAGAGATCTTATGGAATTGGAAAAAGAAGAACAATCTAAGCCTAAACTCATTAGAAGAAAAGAAATATCCAAAATCAAATCAGAGATCAATGAAATTGAAAACAAAAGAATCATTCAGAAAATTAATGAAAGAAGGAGTTGGTTTTTTGAAAAAATAAATAAAATAGATAAACCATTGGCCAGACTAACGAGGAATAGAAAAGTAAAATCTCTAGTAACCTCAATCAGAAATGATAAAGGGGAAATAACAACTGATCCCACAGAGATACAAGAGATCCTCTCTGAATACTACCAGAAACTCTATGCCCAGAAATTTGACAATGTGAAGGAAATGGATCAATATTTGGAATCACACCCTCTCCCTAGACTCAGCCAGGAAGAAATAGAGCTCCTGAACAGACCAATTTCAAGCACTGAGATCAGAGAAACAATAAAAAATCTTCCAACCAAAAAATGCCCTGGTCCAGATGGCTTCACTCCAGAATTCTATCAAACCTTCAAGGAAGAGCTTATTCCTGTACTGTAGAAATTATTCCAAAAAATTGAGGAAGAAGGAATCTTCCCTAACACATTCTATGAAGCAAACATCAACCTGATACCAAAACCAGGAAAAGACCCAAACAAAAAGGAGAATTTCAGACCAATCTCACTCATGAATATAGATGCAAAAATTCTCAACAAAATCCTAGCCAATAGATTACAGCTTATCATCAAAAAAGTCATTCATCATGATCAAGTAGGCTTCATCCCAGGGATGCAAGGCTGGTTTAACATACGCAAGTCCATAAACGTTATCCACCATATTAACAGAGGCAAAAATAAAGATCACATGATCCTCTCAATAGATGTAGAAAAAGCATTTGATAAAATCCAGCATCCTTTTCTAATTAGAACACTGAGGAGTATAGGCATAGGTGGCACATTTCTAAAACTGATTGAAGCTGTCTATGACAAACCCACAGCCAATATTTTACTGACTGGAGTAAAACTGAAAGCTTTTCCTCTTAGAACTGGAACCAGACAAGGTTGTCCTCTGTCACCTTTACTGTTCAACATAGTGCTGGAAGTTCTAGCCAATACAATTAGGCAAGACAAGGAAATAAAGGGAATCCAAATGGGAGCAGAGGAGGTCAAACTCTCCCTCTTTGCTGACGACATGATCTTATACTTAGAGAACCCCAAAGACTCAACCACAAGACTCCTAGAAGTCATCAAAAAATACAGTAATGTTTCAGGATATAAAATCAATGTCCACAAGTCAGTAGCCTTTGTATATGCCAATAACAGTCAAAATGAGAAGCTAATTAAGGACACAACTCCCTTCACCATAGTTTCAAAGAAAATGAAATACCTCTGAATATACCTAATGAAGGAAGTGAAGGACCTCTATAAAGAAAACTATGAAATCCTCAGAAAGGAAATAGCAGAGGATATTAACAAATGGAAGAGCATACCATGCTCATGGATGGGAAGAATCAACATTGTTAAAATGTCTATACTTCCCAAAGCAATCTACCTATTCAATGCCATTCCTATCAAAATACCAACATCGTACTTTCAAGATTTGGAAAAAATGATTCTGCATTTTGTATGGAACCGGAAAAAACCCCGTATAGCTAAGGCAGTTCTTAGTAATAAAAATAAAGCTGGGGGCATCAGCATACCAGATTTTAGTCTGTATTACAAAGCCATAGTGGTCAAGACAGCATGGTACTGGCACAAAAACAGAGACATAGACACTTGGAATCGAATTGAAAACCAAGAAATGAAACTAACATCTTACAACCACCTAATCTTCAATAAACCAAACAAGAACATACCTTGGGGGAAAGACTCCCTATTCAATAAATGGTGTTGGAAGAACTGGATATCTACATGTAAAAGACTGAAACTGGACCCACACCTTTCCCCACTCACAAAAATTGATTCAAGATGGATAAAGGACTTAAATTTAAGGCATGAAACAATAAAAATCCTCCAAGAAAGCATAGGAAAAACACTGGAAGATATTGGCCTGGGGAAAGACTTCATGAAGAAGACTGCCATGGCAATTGCAACAACAACAAAAATAAACAAATGGGACTTCATTAAACTGAAAAGCTTCTGTACAGCTAAGGAGACAATAAGCAAAGCAAAGAGACAACCTACACAATGGGAAAGGATACTTGCATATTTTCAATCAGACAAAAGCTTGATAACTAGGATCTATAGAGAACTCAAATTAATCCACATGAAAAAAGCCAACAATCCCATCTATCAATGGGCAAGAGACATGAATAGAACTTTCTGTAAAGATGATAGACGAATGGCTAACAAACACATGAGAAAATGTTCATCATCTCTATATATTAGAGAAATGCAAATCAAAACAACCCTGAGATATCATCTAACCCCAGTGAGAATGGCCCACATCACAAAATCTCAAAACTGCAGATGTTGGCATGGATGTGGAGAGAAGGGAACACTTTGACACTGCTGGTGGGACTTCAAACTAGTACAACCTTTCTGGAAGGAAGTATGGAGAAACCTCAAAGCACTCAAGCTAGACCTCCCATTTGATCCTGCAGTCCCATTACTGGGCATCTACCCAGAAGGAAAAAAATCCCTTTATCATAAGGACACTTGTACTAGACTGTTTATTGCAGCTCAATTTACAATCGCCAAAATGTGGAAACAGCCTAAATGCCCACCAACCCAGGAATGGATTAACAAGCTGTGGTATATGTATACCATGGAATACTATTCAGCCATTAAAAAAAATGGAGACTTTCCATCCTTTGTATTAACCTGGATGGAAGTGGAAGACATTCTTCTTTTTTTTTTTTTTATTATTGGGGATTCATTGAGGGTACAATAAGCCAGGTTACACTGATTGCAATTGTTAGGTAAAGTCCCTCTTGCAATCAGGAAGACATTATTCTTAGTAAAGCATCACAAGAATGGAGAAGCATGAATCCTAGGTACTCAATTTTGATATGAGGACAATTAATGACAATTAAGGTTGGGGGGGAAGCAGAAAGAGGGACGGAGGGAGGGGGGTGGGGCCTTGGTGTGTGTCACACTTTATGGGGGCAAGACATGATTGCAAGAGGGACTTTACCTAACAATTGCAATCAGTGTAACCTGGCTTATTGTACCCTCAATGAATCCCCAACAATAAAAAAAAAAAAAAGAACCATTGTTAACATTTTATTATCTCTTCTTTCCTCAGCACATAAGTTTATATGTATTTTAATATAGTTGGAATCATATATACAATTTGTATCCTCTTTTTTACTTAACATTATAGCATAAACATTTTCTCATTCTTAGGAATGTTTCAGTAGCAACATTTGTAATGGCTGCATAATACCATCATATATTTAGATAATTTACCCTAATTGTTGGACATTTGAATTGTTTCTTGATTTGTTACTATTTAAACATCTGTCTAGGACTATCTTTTATAGGTATATTTCTTCCCTTATGTGTATACATCTCGTCTTCCTGTGACATGGACTCCCTGCTCTACTAAAGGCAGTTTAGAGCAGTGGTTAAGTATATGGACTTTGCAGTAGGCAGTGCCTGAATTCAAATTCTGGCTCTTTCATTTCCTAGCTAAGTAATTACAGGGCTTTCTGACTTTGAGTTCTTTATTTGTAAAGTGGGGCTGACAACATACTATACCTCCCAGAATTTTGGGAGGCATAAATAAGCTAATATATTTAAAACACTAAAAGATCTTTTCTTTCTTGAAACTTTCATTTATCCAACAAATATTTATCCTTTGTTGCTATATGCCAGTCACTATTCTAGGGGCTATGGATACAAAAGTTCTAAAAGGAAGGAACTATTTAGTGGAGACCAAAGAGATCCAGAAATGTGCCTTGAAGTAGATGGGGACTTCAGGAGTATGTGTTGATACCAGGTTCAACAAAGCTGTCTGTGCTAAAGGAATAAGATACGTCCAATATCATATTCATGTGCAGTGGTCCAGAAAAGTAAATGAAGTTGAAGATTCACCAGCTTTGATTACCCACATACCTGTTATCACTTTAAAAATCATACAGTCACTAACTACTGATTGTCACATAAAGTCATAAAACTACAAAAAGGGAGAAATATTTTAATTGCCATTGACTAAATTGGGGGAGAAAGGCTACTAATAAAAAATGCTTTAAAAGATAAATTGTGCATAAGTGAAGTGACTCATTATCACGGGCTCCAACTCTGAACACAGGTGGGATTATAAAATAGTGAGCTGGTGGATCTGAAGGGAACTAGTTTGAGGCAGCACTTGATATACATGCTCAGGGGAGCACTACTGAGTGGGTACCTGCATTTCTCTCTTTGTGACTAATGCCAGAAAAAGTTAATAAAATCTTTCCTGCTGTCTTTGGAGTTGTTAGAAGCATGTTGCTTCTCACTGTTTTGTTCTTCTTTCCCTTCCAAGTAACCTATGTGAGTTTAAGTTTTCTTACTTCTGTGAAACAAAATCTGTCCAGATTTCTTGCTGTCTCTTCTATTTGTCAAGATTTTTGCTTGCGTGTAACTGATACTTAAGTTGAACTAACTTAAGCTCAAAAAACCCCCACTAATTATAGTTTTTGTTTTCATTTTTATGGCAGCAGGTGGCATGCAGGTGAGGAAACTATTGTTCAGGATCATTTACTAGTGGTTGAAAGAAATTTGGAAGGCAGTCAAGAAAAAATAAAATATAAGGCCGGGAGCAGTGGCTCATGCCTGTAATCCTAACACTGGGAGGCCGAGAAGACCAGCCTGAGTAAGAGTGAGACCCCATTGCTAAAAATTAGCCAGGCATTGAGGCAGGCACCTGTAATCCCAGCTACTCAGGAGGCTGAGGCAAGAGGATCACTCATGCCCAAGAGTTTGAGGTTGCTGTGAGCTATGACATGATGGTACTCTACCAAGGATGACAAAGCGAAGACTCTGTCTCAAAAAATAACAACAATAATAATGATAATAAAAAGAAAAAACAAAATATGCTACACAAAAGAAAAGTAAAGTTGTTTGCTTTATTAAAGGCATCTTACCACATTCAGTGGTAAGTTGCCACTTTGGTCTTCCTAGCAGTACTGAGATACTTTCGTTGCAGAAGGACTCTTCATGATTTAAAGTTCTCAATTGGCCCAGCTCAGTGGCTCATGCCTATGATCCTGGCATGCTGGGAAGCTGAGACAGGAGAAACCACTTACACCTACAAGTTTGAGATCAACTTGGGCAATATAGCAAGAGCCCCATCTCTACAAAACATTAGCTCGGTGTGGTAACACACACTGTAGTCCCACCTACTCAGGAAGTTGAGGTAGAAGAATCACTTGAGCCCAGGAATTTGAAGTTGTAATGAGCTACAAGATGCCACTGCATTCTAGCCCAGGTAACACAGTGAGACTTTGTCACTAAATAAATAAATAAATCTCTCAATATCAGCACTATTAACTTTTTTATTGTGGCAAAATATACAAAAATATAAAATTTACCCATTTTACCCATTTTTAAGTGTATGGTTCAGTGGCATTAAGTAAGTTCTCATTGGTGTGCAAGCATCGCCAGCCTCCATCTCCAGACCGTTTTAACTACTAACACTTTGGGCTAGATAATTCTATGTGAGGATGGTGGTGGGGTGTCTTCTGTACCTTGTAGGGTGGTTAGTAGCATTTCTGGCCTCCACTCGTTAGATGCCAAAAGTATCTCCATGCCCCCAGCCTTATCCTGATAATCAAAAATTTCTGTCCAGGCATTGCCAAATGTCCCCTGGGAGCCAAAGTTGCCCCTAGTTGAGAACCATTAAAGGGGAGGAATTTTCACTGTAAGTTGTGTTATTTTAACTTTGAAGAAACAACTTTGGAAAAATGCATTATGGGCATTCATTAATATCAGACACAGAACTATTTGTAACTTGACTAAGTACCAGATCAATTGTGCTTTCAGAAGTAAACAAATAGAGCATTTAACTGCCTAAACAATAATAACATAATTACTCTGATTGGCATTGCTTCAGAATAGCTAAGACTACTCAGAATTAGTCTAGATTGGAAATGACAGCTTCATATGCATGACTGAATGTGTATGGCTAAAAGACTGTTGAAGTATGAGGTTAAGAAGTTTATTTTAGTGTTTATCATAATTATTGCATGTTTTATAGAGTGGCATCAACTGACTTGCAGGAAAACAGCATGCAGAAAGAGTATCTTTTATTAAGGATTATTATTTTGTTTCATTGTGTGATACCTATATATATATACTGTAGTTACAGTGAGCAAGACAGTACAGAGTGAAATTTGAGGGATATATTAATTGCATGCTAGAAAATGTGACATTTCCCAAAGCCAGATATGATTCTATGTATAATTCTATCCAACACCTAAAACGAGGGACCGTGATTAGTACTTTAACTTTGAAGGCACTTAAGAACATTTTCCCATGTGTAACGGAAATGATGTAGGTTATTATTTAGAATCCGTAGGAAGGAGGCATTTTATTCATAATGTTCCAAGTAGGTGATGATTGTCCTTAAGTAAGAGAACTAGTTAAGACAGAAAAACTCAGGTATATTTCAAACCAAATTAATTCTATTGTTTACTTCTAGCCATTAAGTTATATTATTTTTAGCTGCTGTAGTACTTTGCTTAACTTCCTTGACCTATCCAGGCCTTATTTTTGCATTAATGAAATTAACGGATTACGACAGATAATCTTAGCAATCTCTGCAGCTTTAAGATAATATTATTTATAGTTTAAATTAATAACTGCAAAAATGAAAATTAAAATAAAGAGTATTGCTTGATTTGTAACCATGCTTTCAATTATACAGTTTATACAAATAGTCCTAAAATAAAGGACACACTAGCTTTTCAGTTTAAGTAAACTAGTGTTTTGATTTTTTTTTTTTTTTTAAAGACAGAGTCTCATTTTGTCACATGGCATCACAGCTCATAGTAACCTCCAGCTCTTGGGCTTAGGCGATTCTCTTGCCTCAGCCTCCCGAGTAGCTGGGACTACAGGCGCCTGGCACAAAGCCCAGCTATTTTTTTGTTGCAGTTTGGCCAGGGCTGGGTTCGAACCCGCCACCCTTGGTTTATGGGGCCGGCGCCCTACTCACTGAGCCACAGGCACCGCCCAACAAGTGTTTTTTTAATAGGTAAACTTTTCGGTTTTCCTTGTTTGTTGGGGAGCTAGATAGAAATATAACTATTTTTAAACCACACACTGTAAAATGAAATTTCACAATCATACTAAAACTTAAATCTCTGTCTCACTTTGTTGCCTTGTGTAGAGTGCCTGGTGTCACAGCTCACAGCAACCTCAAACTCTTGGGCTCAAGCGATTCTCTTGCCTCAGCCTCCCAAGTTGCTGGGAGTACAGGTGCCCGCCACAAAACCCGGCTGTTTTTAGAGTCACGGCCTCACTCTTGCTCAGGCTGGTCTTGAACTGCTGAGCTCAAGCAATCCACCTGCCTCAGCTTTCAGAGTGCAAGGACTACAGATGTGAGCCACCACTCTGGCCCTTAAAACTTAAATCTTGATTTCAAAGTATAATAGAGCAACTAGAAATGTAATAAATTATGAAAGGGATAAAAGGCTCAGCACCTTGTAGCACAGTGATTATGGCGCCAGCCACATACACCCAGGCTGGCGAGTTCGAACCCAGCCTGGGCCAGCTAAACAACAATGAGAAGCACAACAACAAAAACCATAGGCAGGTGTTGTGGCAGGTACCTTTAGTCCCAGATCCTTGGGAGGCTGAGGCAAGAGAATCGTTTGAGCCCAAGAGTTTGAGGTTGCTGTGAGCTGTGATGCTACTGCACTCTACTGAGGGCGATAGAGTAAGACTCTGTCTCAAAAATAAATAAATAAATAAATAAATAACTGGTTCTGCTTTCTGCCCAATTATAGGTAATAGGCTAGATTATTATTGACAGTATAGAAAAAATATATATTGGTATAAAATATTTTATTTATAATTTGTTGATCCATAGTTATATAGATTTAATAAAAGTTTTCATCTCACTA
The DNA here is from genome assembly GCF_027406575.1 of Nycticebus coucang. NCBI lineage: Eukaryota > Metazoa > Chordata > Mammalia > Primates > Lorisidae > Nycticebus > Nycticebus coucang. The sequence goes on from NC_069782.1 coordinate 26,109,247, forward strand.
TAGGGATGTATTCTGTTTTGGGAAAAGTCTAGAGTGTAGACTATTCTCGGACCTACATAATATTAATATTCATCATTATGATTGCCATTTACTGAACACTCTGTACCAATGCTTTACTGTCATGATCTCATTTAGTCCTTGCTCAAAATAGGCACAGCTAGAATTGCTAAGTAACTTGGTCAAGGTCTCACAAAGAGTAAGTCACAGAGCCAGCATCTGTCTGCTTCTTAACTTTGTTCCTTAGCTCTCCTAAGTGAAACTGTAAGCACTTCAGGAAAAAGCAACAGCAAGAAAACAACAAGAACCTTAATTCTTAATTCTGTAGCCTCAGTAATACAGTGAAATTGCTATGTCGCAAACTGAAGTAGGAATTATTTTAAGATCTGCGACTATCTACTTAATTACCCATACACATGACCTTCTTTATAGTATGGGATTCATCTGTTGATCTCTGAATTAAGGTTTGGCGAGTGGTCAGAATTAAGATCAATTTTATATTAGAATGTCCGCTAGGCTTTATTTCACTCCCTGTTTGGAAGCGGAGGGCCCACAGAAGGCTCCTGGGACTTTAAATTAGAGGAAGATTTTTTTTTAGCTTCTTACAAACCTTACGCCCTCTTTTGAATGGTAGTCCTTCATAGGCATGCTTAAAGAATAGACCTGTTCCCACGGTCCCCTGCTGATTCTGAATGAACAGATTCTCAGCCCCCTGCCAACTGGTGAATATATCACGTATCCCCATCTTTACTCTTTACTGACAGCCTTCATAAAAACTCGCTTAGAAGACAAATGGCATGGCAGAACAGCCCACAGGTCATTAAGGAAGGATACAGTAGGTTTCCACCAAATATCAATACCATTTTAATGTGACTTAATAGGTTTTATCATGATGGAAGAAGCAAGGGGTGCTGCAGAGAGTGACGCCTTCTGTCAAGAGCAGCATAATGTTTCTTTGCGTGATTTTTTAAGAGAGATGTAAGTGAACAAGTCGACATACCAACTATGTAGGGCATATTGCTCTTCCTCTGCACAGAATGCCTTTCTATCCCTTCCCTTCGAGAGTCAGCCCAGACTGTGCCTTCCATATGGGCCCTTCCTGTCCCCTGTGGCGTCACTCCTTTCTCTAGGCTCTGACAACACTTTTTTCTACCTCTGCCGTAACCACCAACACATTGCAGTCAATATGTATAATTATTTGTCTGTCTTGACTCACTAGAAGCTCCTGGAACACCAGGGCCTTATCTTACTCACTGCTGAGTGTGAAATGACTTCCCTCCCATTTGTATGGGCTTTGTCTTGTTGGGGACCAGATCTATTTAGAGTATGGTGATTATGATCATGAAAATTATTGACAAGTCCCAGCTCTGCCAATTACTTTCTCCATTCTGTAAAATGGGAATCGTAATAATGCCTAACTCATGGAAATAAATTTCTGTACCTTTTCTAGTTTTTTTCATAATTATAGATCTATTCAGGTTTCTGTTGTTTATTCTTGAGTCAATTATGGTAGTTTATATTCTTTCTTTCTTTTTTTTTTTTTTTTTGAGACAGAGTCTCAAGCTGTCTCCCTGGATAGAGTGATATGGTGTCACAGCTCATAGCAACCTCAAACTCTGAGGCTTAAGCGATTCTCTTGCTTCAGTCTCCCAAGGCACCTGCCACAACGCCCGGCTATTTTTCTTTTTTACTGTAGTTGTCATTGTTGTTTTAGCTGGCCCAGGTGGGTTCAAACCCACCAGCCTCAGTGTATGTGGCTGGCGCCCTACCCACTGAGCTACGGGTGCTGCCAGTAATTTATGTTTCTTCAAAATTGTTCATACTTTGTTTTAATTTATTGACATTAAATAATAAGTATTCTTCTATTTGTTTATTTCATCTATGCATCTATGCATTAGTCCATCCCTAATTTTATTTTTTTATTTTTATTTTTATTGTTGGGGATTCATTGAGGGTATAAGAAACCAGGTTACACTGATTGGTTACAGTGATTTGTTAGGTAAAGTCCCTCTTGCAATCATGTCTTGCCCCCAAAAGGTGTGGCACACACCAAGGCCCCACCCCCTCCCTCCTTCCCTCTCTCTGCTTTTCCTTACCCCCCCATGACCTTAATTGTCATTAATTGTCCTCATATCAAAATTGAGTACATAGGATTCATGCTTCTCCATTCTTGTGATGCTTTACTAAGAATAATGTCTTCCACTTCCATCCAGGTTAATATGAAGGATGTAAAGTGTCCATTTTTTTTTAATAGCTGAATAGTATTCCATGGTATACATATACCACAGCTTGTTAATCCATTCCTGGGTTGGTGGGCATTTAGGCTGTTTCCACATTTTGGCGATTGTAAATTGAGCTGCAATAAACAGTCTAGTACAAGTGTCCTTATGATAAAAGGATTTCTTTCCTTCTGGGTAGATGCCCAGTAATGGGACTGCAGGATCAAATGGGAGGTCTAGCTTGAGTGCTTTGAGGTATTCTCCATACTTCCTTCCAGAAAGGTTGTACTAGTTTGCAGTCCCACCAGCAGTGTAAAAGTGTTCCCTTCTCTCCACATCCACGCCAGCGTCTGCAGTTTTGAGATTTTGTGATGTGGGCCATTCTCGCTGCATCCCTAATTTTATATATGTGTGTCTTCTTGCCTTTCTCTTTTCCTCTTTCTACAGAGAAATATGTCAAAAATGTTAACAGTGGACTGGGCACGGTAGCTCACACCTGTAATCCCAGCATTCTAGGAGGCCAACGCAGGTGGATCACCTGAGCTCAGCAGTTCGAGACCAGCCTGATCGAAAGCAAGACCCCATATCTGCTAAAGGATTGAGCTGCGATAAACAGTCTACTACAAATGTCCCTATGATAAAAGGAATTTTTTCTTCTGCCTAGTAACGGGATTGCAGGATCAAATGGGAGGTCTAATTAGAGTTCTTTGAGGATTCTCCATACTTCCTTCCAAAAAAGGTGGTATTAGTTTGCAGTCTCACCAGCAGTGTAAAAGTGTTCCCTTCTCTCCACAGAAAACTGAGAAACTGAAGCAAGAGGCTATCTTGAGCCCAAGAGTTTGAGTGTTGTGAGCTATGATGACACCATGGCACTCTACCCAGGACGATGGAGTGAGACTCTGTCTCAAAAAAAAAAGAAAAAGAAAAAAATGTTAACAGTGGCTCTCTCTGGGTGACAAGATTATAGATTATTTTTATTTTTATATTTTTGTATATTTTCCGAATGTTCATAAATCAGTATACATGTTACTTAAGTGTTCACAATACTTGAAAAAAATCTGTCATGTTTTTGATTTTCAAATAAGGAAAGGGAAGCCAGGAACATTTTCTAGGTGGATCATGGTCGTAGATTAGAACAGAAACCTGACCTGAGGCGGCCACTCTTTAGCTGTGAGGTAGGAGCCACTAAACCACTCTGCTCCCTCTTGTTCTCATCTTCTATAAAGATGAGGGTTGGGAGAGTCAGGGAGAAAGATTAGTATGAATTAGTCATTGGGGTTTAATTCACCTTATGTGGTAAATTGCATTTTTTGGTAATGATATGTAGTTGGTAATAAAAGACAGTTACAGTGATAAAGGATAACAATTATGATGTGGGGATAACACACATGAGTGGAGCATTTGAGTGTAATTGGAAGGTGAATGCTATATATCCTGTGATTTTAAAAATTTCCTATGATTCTATAGTAGGACTTTTAAAAGAAAACTATTTTTTAAAACAAACTGGGAGAAGGTTCCTTGTGGTTCCTAACACAAAGGAAATAGAAGAGAGATGTGTTACAATTTGATTCAACAAATCTTTTTGAATTACCTACTTTAAATCTTTTACTAGACCACAAATAGAAATGCTTTAATTACCTTGTTAAGAACAGAAACTACTTTCAAAGAGAGTTTCTACAAGGAGATTGTAACCATTAGATAACCAATTTACTGCTCTGTAAATCACTCAAGAGCAAGCAAAGAATCTTCAACCTCAGACTCTAAGTGACTTGCCTGGCAATCGCCAGGTGAATACAATAGTTCTGTCTTTGCCTGCTAGGATATAAGCTTTAGAGCAAAATCTTTTCCTTATTGCATTTTTCTAAGGCTATTACCAAACCTTGGAACACTAGGTGACAAAAAAAAAATGGTGTTTAACAGATTTTTAATTTAATAATGATAATAGACATCATTTATTAATGTGCTAAACATTATACTATCCCTTAAGTGATGCATTGCTTTTAATCTTCACAATAACCCTGTGAGATACTACTGACATCTCCATTTTTTTAAAGTTTAGAGAAATCACGGAATTTATTCAAGGTTGTGTAGCTTGAAAATTTAACTAAGGTCTGTTTGACTCCAGAGTTGGGTCTCTTTACTACTTTGATCTCCCTATTTGGTGGGGCGGTGCCCGTGGCTATTGGTAGGTAGGGTGTCGACCCCGTATACCAAGAGTGGGGTTTGAACCCAGCCCCAGCCAAACTGCAACAAAAAAATAGCTGGGCGTTCTGGCAGGTACCTGTAGTCCCAGCTACTTAGGAGGCTGAGGCAAGAGAATTGCTTCAGCCCAGGAGTTGGAGGTTGCTGTGAGCTGTGACGCTATAGCACTCTACCGAGGATGATAAAGTGAGACTCTGTCTCAAAAAAAAAAAACTATTTGGTGGCCACATAAATGAGTAAACTTTCATTTACAGAATTTTGTATTTATTTCATCACTTTTCTTGGAAAGAGTTTCTGAGTTTGTAAACACCTTCCTACATGTGCCTAAGAGATTTATTTTACTCCATTTCAAAGATGCTCCACCGTCTTCTGTACCAATTATATGTGGATTATAATTACAGATGTCATCATATATATCACTTTATATGTTGACTATAATTGTAGAACTGATTGTACCACTGATTGTTAGTAATATCCCAATTTTAGAGACATTAAAATGTGTACCTTATAATGGGTAATACATGTAATACGTGAATACATAGGTTTTCTGTATTGTAATGTGAATTTTTTTCTATAAGTTCTGAGGCAGTGTAACGCAGGGCTTAATAATGTCTGCCTGGTTTCAAACCCAGTCTGCTGCTTATGATAATAGCTCGTAGCCTTGGGTAAATTGCTCAATTACTTTGGTTTTAGGTACTTCATCTATAAAATGGGGATGATAATGTATCTTCCTTTGAGTCACTCAAGATAAACTTCATTAGGCCTCGATAGGCATTTTTAGCTCAATTTCTAGAGACTTTTGCAAAAGATGGATCAGATTCATTGCTTAAAAACAATCAGCTGTCAGAGAACACATTTCTGTTTGCATTTTGTTTTCAAGACTGTCATTAATTCAAAAACGTTTTTTTCTTTTTTTGAGACAGTGTCTCACTCTGTTGCCCTGGGTAAAGTGCCATGGCCTCATAGCTCACAGCAACCTAAAACTCATGGACTCAAGAGATCCTCTTGTTTCACCCCTCCAAGTAGCTGGGCTATAGGTAGCCCCTACAATTCAGGCTAGTTTTCTATTTTGGGTAGAGATGGGTCTTGCTCTTGCTCAGGCTAGTCTCAAACTCCTGGGCTCAGGTGATTCACCTGCCTTAGTTCAAAAACTTTTAATGGCCAGGTACAGTGGCTCACCCCTGTAATCCCTGCACTCTGGGAAGCTGAGATGGGTAGATTGCCTGAGCTCAGGAGTTTTAGACCAGCCTGAGCAAGAGTGAGACCCTGGTCTCTAAAATCTAGCCAGGCGTTGTGGTAGGCATCTGTAGGCCCAGCTATTTGGGAGGCTAGGCAAGAGCATTACTTGAGCCCAAGAATTTGAGGTTGCTGTGAGCTATGATGCCAAGGGCGACAGAGTGAGACTCTGTCTCAAAAAACAAAAAAACAAGAACAAAAAACAAAACTTTTAACTATTTTTGGAGGTTTTTAGTCCTATGGTGCCCTAAAAACAGCCGTCCTGTCAGGTTATTCACCCTAACTGAGCTCAAAGTAAGTCAGAACATGATGTTAATGACACACATTTCCATGCATCCAGTTCCCACTACAGGCCAGTTAATTTTGCATAAAGGAAACCTCCCATCTGCGACTATAGCCTATAGTTCTTATTCAACCACGTAGGCAGGTGCTTGCTCTGGAGTTATCTGCAATGGGGAGATATATGTTCGTTAATATTTTCTTGCTGTCTTGCTCTCTCTTTTTCCGCATCACCAGTTAGTCTTGCACAAATAAGCCTCTTAGCTCTATTCACATTGCAAATGAACAGAATTCATCTTTGACAGATGAGGCCCATGGCCCAGTGGATCTATTTGGAATATGCCAGACTATTTATTAACTAGGGTGAGTTCTAATGCATTTTCAGAGGCAAATAAAAAAGGATTTCTTTTGCTCTGACCCTATGAAATGCTTTCTAAAGTTAAACTGAAGTACTGTAAAAGGTGGGTTTGGTTTGGTTTGATTTTATTGTATGCAATCCTGATGGCTAAGAGAAAACAAAGATGTTATCAAAGGTTAACTTTGGACAAAGGATATAAGAGTGACAATTTTCTCTTTTGTACTTTTCTACCTTTAAAACATTTTTGGTTGGGAGGTGGGGGATTCTAAATTCCTCCTTCTCCTTAAAAAAGTCAGAAATCCTGCACTGAAATCCTTATTTTATCCTCATACAGTGGTCTCAACCCTACTTGCTCATCATAATCACCTGATAACATTTTCTTTCTTTCTTTTTTTTTTAGAGAATAACTTTTTTTTTAATGTCATGACTGGAACTAAACACAGAGATTCAAATTGAATGTTCTGAGGCAAGACCTGGGCATTATTATTATTTTAAAGCATCTGCAGGTAATTCTGATTTGCAGCCAGACACAAAAGCCAATGAACTAAAGTTAATTATAATTCTGACACTTCGTTTTATTCCTTATGGAATACTCCGTATTTATTTATTTGACTGAGTATAGAAAGAGAAATAGAAGGCAAGTCCAACTTCACAATGCAATGCATGCAGTTATAATCAATTAGAGATCCAACTGGTGTGGGGTTTTTTAGTATTACATCTCAGTGGCAGACATGTATTATATTATCAGCCTTAAGCTAAATTTTAATGCCTATCTCTACTACAGGAACTAGAAAGTTTACATCTGTGACTGGAATAATAATAGAATATGCTCCAGGACCCTCATCAATCTCTTTAATAAATAGGTGATTGGCATGGGAGCCTGCTGCCCGCTGGAGGGTATTGTGCTGTTACAGATGGAAACGGCATTTCCCAATGGATATTCCAAGGCATGGGAGAACTTAGGAAACAAAACAAAAAGCTTTCATAGTCATTCGGAAAATTCATAGCATTTGGAAAATGCCATACACGCTATCCCTGCGTTAGAAAGTCCCACTGCAGGGTGGCGCCTGTGGCTCAAGGAGTAGGGCGCCTGTCCCATATGCCGGAGGTGGCGGGTTCAAACCCAGCCCCGGCCAAAAAAAAAAAAAAAAGAAAGTCCCACTGCAAATAAGCAAAATAGAGATCGAGAGTTCTATAATAAAGGAATTTGTTTCCCAAACTAATTGAACCAATCACCCCCCTACACCTAATTTTTGTGGATAATTGGGGAACTAATATCCTACAAATACTATTTTGTATTTGTACTCTACCAATAACTTTTGGCATGTGGAGAAAAACTTAATGAAGGATTTTGCAAATAAGCTATGAAAAAGGAAAGATTGATTCAGGGAACTCATTCAAATGAGAAGATCCCACATCCCATGCAGTGAAGTACTGACTGGACAGAAGTGACCTGGTAGGGCAGTGTGACATCCACACTGTAGTCCTCATTTTTATCTTCTTAGTTCTTTTCCCAATGACACATTTGAGGTGTTTGTATCATTGCCTAAGAAGTGGAATTGTAGTTTGTGTTTTACAACATACAAAATTAACTTGCTGTACTGTCATATGAACCAGGAATCACATCAGCCCAAAGATAACATACAAGAAGCACAGCGAGAGGCTAGGCAGATGCGGCTCCGCCCAGAAGTTCAGTTAGCACATAGATGTCCTGTTCTGCAATTCCTGCTGTGTTTTGTTCAGGCTGGGAAGATGACAGATTCAGTAGAAATAAAAAGTTTGTACTCAGGAGGCGTGGGTTTAATCCTTTGGTGATCCTGGCTGTTTAAATAAAATTTTCATTCGTAGAAGGAACATACACAGAGCTGTTGTAACTGCCTGTGAGATACATGTGAAAATACTTCTCATAGCTTCTGACATAAAGTCAGCACTCAACAAATGGAAGCTCAGTGTAAATACGATTGTGAGCATAGAGGTGGCACCAAACTAAAGAGTCAAGAGGTCAACAGGAGGAAGTTGAAACTGGAGGACACAACTAAATGACCAACCAACTTGGCTTCATTTGCCAGGAAATGTCACAATTTTAGCACTTAACGTCTTTTGTCTGGGAACCCCCCTCAGTCCTGGGGGAACCTGGGTGGTTGGTAGCTTAGAACCCAGATAAGAGTGCAAATAACAAGGATATTGACCCCAAGAAAGAAAACAAGTGAGCGGAGCAAAGACACAGAGTCTGGAAACATTAGGAAGAATGGTCTTGATATTAACCAATATTTCTTAGGCAGCAGTCTCTTGACCAGATGGCAAAATTGGTGGAGAGTGTGCGGAGGGATAAACCGATAGGCAGAGGTCAGTATACACACCTGACTTAATGGAGGGAACCTCAGGGAGCCAAGCAGGGCTATACAAGAGAAATTTTACAAATCTGATTTCTTTTTTTTTTTTTTTTTTTTTTTTGTAGAGACAGAGTCTCACCTTATGGCCCTCGGTAGAGTGCCGTGGCCTCACACAGCTCACAGCAACCTCCAACTCCTGGGGCTTAAGCGATCCTCCCGCCTCAGCCTCCCGAGTAGCTGGGACTACAGGCGCCCGCCACAACGCCCGGCTATTTTTTTGGTTGCAGTTTGGCCGGGGCTGGGCTTGAACCCACCACCCTCGGCATATGGGGCCGGCGCCTCACCGACTGAGCCACAGGCGCCGCCCTACAAATCTGATTTCTTAAATGACTTTGGTGATTAGCTAAAGTGAACAATAAGGAAAGGATAGTCTCTTCAATGGATAATGCTGGAACAATTATTATCCATAACACACAAGAAAATGAATTCCCTACTTCACAGGATACAAAAGTTAACAACTTACAAGCCTAAACATGGGAAGACAAATCTTTAAATATTTTAGGAAAGAATAAAGGGAAAAACTTAATGAAAGATTTCTTAAATAAGTTGTAAAAAGGGAAAAATTCACAAAGTTGATTATACTTTAGGATGAAAAGATCCCATGAACTTAGTGAACAACCAAACCATAAACTGGGAAACAATATTTGCAATCTATCAAACCTATAATGCACTTATATCAAAAGTATGTAAAGAACTCTAACAAATCTATAAAAAAATGCTAGAAATACAATAGACATAGAATAGAAATAGGCAATTCACAGAAGAAACTTGAGTGTTAAAAACATATTTTTTTAAAAGTTCAGTTTTATTAACCAACAGAGAAATGCAAATCAAATTCGCAATGAAGATAACATTTTAATCAAACAGATTGTCAGAAATTAAAAAGCCTAATAATAGCAAGTGTTGGCAAGAATGTAAAGAATAGAAATTCTCTTATGCTGCCGGTGAGGGCATACATTGATACAGCCATCTTGGAGAGTGAATGCTCAGTATCTATAAATGTTTTAAAAGTATATACCTGAGGCTCTGCACCTGTGGCTCAAGTGGCTAAGGCGCCAGCCACACACACCTAAGCTGGCTGGTTTGAATCCAGCCCAGGCCCGCCAAACAACAATGATGGCTGCAACCGAAAAATGGCCGGTGTTGTGGTGGGCGCCTGTAGTCCCAGCTACTTGGGAGGCGGAGGCAGGAGAATCGCTGGAGCCCAGGAGTTGGAGGTTGCTGTGAGCTGTGATATCATGCACTCTACCCAGGGCGAGAGCTTGAGGCTCTGTCTCAAAAAAAAAAAAAAAAAAAAGTATATACCTGAGCAATACTTCCTAATTGTGTAGTCCAGGGAAGCCTACAAACATGTACGCAAAGGGTCCTGTATAGAGTGCTCACTAAAGCATGATTTTTAAGAGCAACAGACTGGAAACAACCTAAATATCCATCAGCTGAAAATAAATAAATTGATATAATTAGTTCCACAAAACGCTACCATGCAACAGTTACAATAAATGACTAAAGCTAGTTGACCAATGTCACTAAATCTCAAAAGCATAATACTGAACTGGTAAAAGCAAGGTGCAGAAGGATTTGTACAGTATGGTATCGCTAATGCCAAATATGAAAAGTGAAATATTATGAACTCTAGGTGTACACAAATATGTAATAAAAACATAAAAAACAGCCAAGGAGAAAATAAACCAGATAATGGTTACTTCTGAGGAGAAAAGGATGGAGATGAAATCAGGAAAGAATTCACAGGGCACCAAATATGTCTATTATGCTTTATTCTTAAAATAGATGGAGTAAATCAAGCAAAACGATCAGACTTGTCAGAGTTGGGTGATGAGTAAACGAGCATTATTTTATTTTCTATACTCTTCTACATGCTTTGTGTATTTTATTTTGAAAACAATGTTATTAACATTTAAATTCGGGTTATTTCAAAATTACTCTAAAATACAGAGGATCCTCTATAAGCTGACCACCCAAGGGACTGTAACAACACTAGTCAACATACAGAGGTGGCCAACATAAGGAACTAGCCCTGCTGAACTGATATGTTCATGTGGGGCACGTCCGGCCTCTGAAAATTAGGTCAACTTAATGGTCATTGTAGGGAGGTGGTCTGTTACGGAGGTTCTACTGCATTTTAAAAAGGGACATAAAACTATGTTTTTTATGAGTTGGCCACTTAACAAAGCCAAGTTTAGTGCTACGTCCAAAGAATGAGTTAAAATATACATTATCCTGAGACATTGTTCACTGTCACTTAACCAACACTAGATGTCACTTTACTTCATGTATTTAATTTGAGGGTTTTCTGGTTGAAATTAGATGAACCTGAGTATATTTTATCATTTTATTTCTTCGGTAGATCTAGAGAATGATGAAAAATGAGAGTACGCTCTGCTATATATTTATCCAGGAAGGTGAGGAATGTTTCTATTTAATTTCATCCTTTTATCCTCAGCAGCTCTAATGCATATAGTAGGGTTGCGAAAATACTGTCAACTGAATAGCCAACTGATACACGAGACTTTAACAGAAGCAATGTTCAATATCTCCAATAACCAGAATATCAGCTGAGGCCAGCACGTACCATGTAGGCTGAACAATGTGGTCATGTGAATGAATGGAATGGAAACTAACCACGTAAATTCAGGTATTAACCAAACGTGGTCAATATCTACTTTGGCTGATGATACCAATCAAAGGGTTTATATATTTATTTTCTCTTAGAATGTTTAAGAAAAGAAAGTAATATATTTATTTGCTAAAATATTTATTTGGAAGCCTTTTTTTTTTTTTTTTTTTGTAGAGACAGAGTCTCACTGTACCGCCCTCGGGTAGAGTGCCGTGGCGTCACACGGCTCACAGCAACCTCCAGCTCTTGGGCTTACGCGATTCTCTTGCCTCAGCCTCCCGAGTAGCTGGGACTACAGGCGCCCACCACAACGCCCGGCTATTTTTTTGTTGCAGTTTGGCCGGGGCTGGGTTTGAACCCGCCACCCTCGGCATATGGGGCCGGCGCCCTACTCACTGAGCCACAGGAAGCCTGCTGTTCCTTGGAGAGCAAACTAAATCTCCAGAATTGCTCCACACCACATATTAAAAAATATTTTCTTATACCTGAATATTTGTTCAATTGTTTTCATTTTATACCTGTTAAATGGAAAATGTTACTTTTATTGCTGATTTCCTTGCATCCTAAATATTACAAAAGTAATCTTTAGCCCAAACTACGTGAAATTAGTTGACGTTAATAAAATTTCACTATATAGCATAAATATACTCTAAATCAAATAAACTTACAACTCCTTTATCTCCATCACTGCAGATTCTTTCTTTCCCTCTGTTCAGGGCCCTGTAGCTCTGTTGGCCACATTATTGATCTACCAGAGTCAGGTGTTGAATGACAAATAGATTCTTCTTTTATCATGACCACCTTTTTATTGAAACTACTTTGGCCATAGTTACAACAGATAAATTGGACAAATTTTTAAAAAGTTATCAGTTCACTTACTAGAGATTATGTTAATGCCATAAGAACAGTACAACCAGGGTTTATTTTTCCTCTATTATCCAACTTTGCTATATGGATTAGGCCATAGTAAAGTAAACCAATCATATCTTAAGAGTCCTGATTTGCTGCAGTGACTGTTTATAGGCCTAGTTGATCATATATGCCTTGTGAAATTATAAGTGAAAAATTGAACTGGCTTTAAGAGAACAGAAACTAACTTGGAATCTAACCTCCTAATTATTCACCACCCAGAACTTCCACAGCACTCTCAGTATATTTAAATTTTCTCCAAGGGCCAGGCACAGTGGCTCATCCTTGTAAACCTAGCACTCTGGGAGGCCAAGGCGGGTGGATTGCTTGAGCTCACAGATTTGAGACCAGCCTGAGCCAGAGGGAGACCTCTAAAAAAAAAAAAAAAATTTCTTCATGGTGTTTAGATGTTTATATTGATAATTTTCTTTAAGAAAACATCCAGGGATATTGTCAATTACAAACAATGGAGTGTCAGTACTGAGGCATTTTAACTCCATGGAGACAAATTTATAACTTCACCACTATATACCTTAATCATTTATCCAAATAAATCTATAAATTTTCAGTTACTGATGTAACTATTTCTCTCTGGCCTCAGAACTTGGAATTGTCTGACTTCTCTTTTTAAAAACTACCGTCACAGGCCAGGCACAATGGCTCACGTCTGTAATCTTAGCACTCTGGGAGGCTGAGGTGGGTGGATTGCTTGAGCTCAGGAGTTCAAGACCAGCTTGAGCCAAGAGTGAGACCTTGTCTCTAGTCAAATAGAAAAACCAGCCAGGCATTGGGGCAGGCACCTGTAAACCCAGCTAATTGGGAGGCTGATCTAAGAGAATCATTTGAGCCCAAGAGTTTGAGGTTGCTGTGAGGTATGATGCCAGAGGGTGACAGAGTGAGACTGTCTCAAAAAACAAAAACAAAAGAACACCACCATCACAAATGCTTGATTGAATGACCATCTTTTTTCTGGAAGAAACCATCCTACATGAGTCATGACAGGTTTAATCAATGGACTTACTTCTATTTTTGTTGCCTATAGCCATGATCTTATAATCACATGTGCTGATTCTGCCAATTTCTGGCTCTATGCTAAAACATTTTGTTTGTATATATTCATAAATTTAAGTGTTAAGAGTTTGAGTTCATACCATATACTAAATTTCAGTGCTCATTTTACCATCATTCTTAACAATTTAGAAATTACTAGGAATTTTAAATGTTTGGAATTACTCAGCTTAGGAAGAAGTTCAGTGAAGACTGCTGATAGATGACATTGACCTGGGTAAAATAGAAAATAAGCTTCACTTCTTTTTTTTTTTTTTTTTTGCAGTTTCTGGCTGGGGCTGGGTTTGAACCCGCCACCTCCGGCATATGGGGCCGGCACCACACTCTTTCAGCCACAGGTGCCGCCCCACCTTTTTTTTTGAGACAGAGTCTCACTTTATCACCCTCAGTAGAGTGCCGTGGTGTCACAGCTCACAGCAACCTCCAACTCAAGAGAATCACCTAAGCCTCCTGAGTAGCTGGGACTACAGGCACCCACCACAATGCCTGGCTATTTTTTTGTTGCAGTCTGGCCAGAGCTGGGTTTGAACCTGCCACCCTCAGTATATGAGGCCAGTGCCCAACCCACTGAGCCACAGGCGCCGCCCAAGCTTCACTTCTTTAAGCTGCTCCTTGGATCAATAATTTTCTCTCAGGACTGACTTGTATCTTCTTTCCATTGACAGATGAATATCTCACAATCCTGTAGCCTTTTCTCCTTCATAAGAAACTCAATAGAAGTAACTGGGGGGAATCCAATATAGTACAAGTTCAGCAAACAGAAAATATATCATAGCCAGGGGTAGTGGCTCACACCTGTAAACCCAGCACTCCAGGAGGCCAAGGCAGGAGGATCACTTGAGCTCAGGAGTTTGAGACCAGCCTGAGCAATAGTGAGATCTCATCTACCAAAAATAGAAAAAATTAGCCCAGGCGCAGTGGTGCTCACCTGTAGTTTCACCTATTCAGGAGGCTGAGATAGAAGGATCACTTGAACCCAAGAGTTTAGGGTTGCTGTGAGCTATGATGATGCCACTGCATTCTTGCCAGGTGACAGAGCTAGACTCTGTCTTGAAAAAAAGAGAAAAAAAGTGTATATTACACTCCTGCTGATTAAATTCCCCATTGCTACCCCTAAAGAATGTGAATGTCATGACAGAAGGAACACGTCGGAATTGCCTAGGGAATCCCCAGCACCTGACATGATGCCGGGCACAGAGGAAGGAGGCGCATGTTTAATACCGACCGAGTGACCAATGATCCTAAAGGATTCCTAAATCCAATATATAGGAATATGTGACTCTGGCTGATTGCAGTCCTTGTCACTTCCATTCCCCTAGAAGCATCATGATTTTTAAAGATTACCAAGAGGAATTCTTAATTACAAATATTCTTAAAATTTATGGGGAAAATTCAGATCAATTGAACAATTTGACTTGTGGTTTTAGTACATTTTAGTGCAAATATCTAGGGACAAATTCTTCAGTTGAAAGCACCTGAGAGACAAATTTTTCGATTGATCTGAAAATTCTCTCTCTTAAGTGATCTGCTGGGCCCTATGTATTTTGTAGTATCCTAAGCCACTGTGCTATTTAAAGACTTCCACAAGTTAATAAATCTAGTATATGTATTTTTGCATATAGAATCACTAAATTTGTCCAATTAAATTCAGTTTATGTATATATATATATATGTGTGTATATATGTAATTTTTTTAGACAGAGTCTCACTCTGTTACCCTGGGTAGACTGCCGTGGCATCATAGCTCACAGGAACCTCAGACTCTTAGGCTTAAGCAATCCTCTTGCCTCTCAGCTTCTCGAGTTGCTGTGACTATAGGTGCTCACCACTATGCCCAGTTAGTTTTTCTATTTGTTTTAGTAAAGGGGGGGTCTCCCTCTCACTCAGGCTGGTCTTTGAGCTCAAGCAATCCTCCCTTCTCTACCCCCCAGAATGCTACGGTTACAGGCAAGAGCCACCGCTTCCACACCAGTTTATATATTTTAAGAGAAATTAAAAAAAAAAAAATCACAGACACCACTCACCGATTTAGTATTAAACAAGTATGAAGTAACTGTGCTTTAGTGACAATTTTAACTCACATCAGTCACCTTCAAGTGACCATAGTGATATTCAGCAATGAGGTATGCAGTACTTTTTCTACAGTAAGTTTGTGAACTTAATTGTCCAACTTTGTAGCATAGATTCAGCAGCCAGACTGTCTGAATGAAGATTCTGGCTCAACCAGAGATTCTCATCTCTGGAAACGGAGGCAAATCACTTCCTTTCTCCTTCCCTCGTTTCCTCACCTGCAAATTGGGGATGATGATATTTTCTCTATCATTAAGATTTATGATGTTTAGCAGGATCATGGGTTTACTATGGGGACCACCTGAGTTTGTTAAGTCTTTACTAGAAGCATAGTAAGTGTTCTGCTACACAAACCAACAAGAAGCCACTGTCCAGAGATGTTAGGACAGAGATGTTTGCATGTTCAGGAAGATTGGCCTAGAAGATCCTTAAGCTCCCTCCCAGTGCTAGATTATGTATTCTACCCTGTTCCCATAAGATGTGTCTACCAATATATCCCACACATTCCTTATTCCATTTAAACCTTCACTCATGCCTTGGAGAATGTCTTTCCTGCTCCCCTTTAACCTATCCAAACCATATCACCATCTCCAGCCAGACGTTTTTAGTGTTTTTTTCTTTTTGAAAAAGAGCCTCATATTAGAGTGCTATGACGTCACAGCTCACAGCAACCTCCAACTCTTGGGCTTAAGAGTCCCAAGTAGCTGGGACTACAAGCACCACCATAACACCTGGCTATTTTTTGGTTGTAGCTGTCATTGTTGTTTGGCAGGCCCGGGCTGGGTTTGAACCCGCCAGTCCAGTGTACATGGCTGGTGTCCTAGCCGCTGAGCTACAGGCACGAAGCCTCTGGTATGTTTTATTTCTTTATGATACTCTTTTTTTTTTAGAGACAGAGTCTCACTCTGTCACCCTCAGTAGAGTGCTATGGCATCACAGCTCACAGCAACCTCCAGCTCTTGGGCTTAGGTGATTCTCCTGCCTCAGCCTCCTGATTAACTGGAACTACAGGTGCCCGCCACAACGCCCGGCTATTTTTGTTATTGTTGTTGTTGTTGTAGTTTGGCTGGGGCCAGGTTTGAACCCACCACCCTCGGTATATGGTGCCGGCGCCCTACTCACTGAGCCACAGGCCCAATACTCTCTTCTTGCATTATGGCAAATTATCATCTGCCAAAGCCAATTACAAGCCTTTTTTTTTCCTGCAGTTTTTGGCCGGGGCTGGGTTTGAACCCACCACCTCTGGTATATAGGGCTAGTGCCCTACTCCTTTGAGCCACGGGCGCCACCCAGATCGCAAGCCTTTTGAGAATAGCCTCATGCTTCATTTATGTTTCCCAACATAAAAGTATTCACTATATGAATAAATGCTGGTAGAAAAGGTCAACTGGGGATCAACTCTTTCATGTATAGTTAAGTGCTAGTAAAGTGATTATATAATCAAAGTTTAGACAATTAATAAGCAATTCCTATTTCTAAAGAAGTTTTTGGGTCACATCTCCTTTTTGGTCTCATCTACTACAGGTGAAACATTTGTAGATTAGCTGGTTCCCCTTCATTCCTTCTCTTCTGAAATGTGTGGTAAAGTAAAAATGCCCAGAGCAATAATTTGTGGATAAAAAAACAGCTGCACATGAAAAATAATTGATGTGGTTTAAAAATTACTCTGGAGTGGAAAGTAAAATGCCTTTGCAACCTACGCTTTAAAGCGAGTATAAAGCTAATTCCTCAGAAATTGCGGGATGGAAGCAGAGAAAGAATATATTGTTGGATAATCAATAGGCTTTAATAGGAAGAATTTAAAGTTTTTTGTATGAAATATCAGAAAATATTCCTGAAAGTTCAGAGCTAAAGATAAAGAAAGGCTTATGTATACTCAGTAATGTGAGTTTAATGTTTTCCATAATTATAAATAAGAAAGGTGATCACTTTCTTTATAAAGTAACCTTTTTCCTTTTTAAATACTTTGTAGCTTTATACTTTTTTCTGCAGTTTTCCTGGTAGTGACCCAAATGGCAAACATTCCTATTTATCATATTCCCCAAGGTGCTGTTATCACTGTTGGGCTGCTTACTGCCACTTACACCTGGTGTGCAGGTATGTGTAGGATGCCAGACACTGGGATGAGACTGCAAGATTCAACAAGCTGCTATTAGGAGAACACGACCCAGGCAATATTGGATTGATTTTTTTGTTCTTATGTAGATCTACATAGAGTGATCTTTTCTTTTCTTTTTTTTCCTTCTCTCTCTCTCTCTTTCTTACCTTCTTTCTTTCTTTTTTGGTTTGTTTGAGACAGAGCCTCAAGCTGCTACCCCAGGTAGAGCACCCTGGCATCACAGCTCACAGCAAGCTCATCAAACTCTTGGGCTTAAGCAATTCTCTTGCCTCAGCCTCCCAAGTAGCTGGGACTACAGGCGCCCGCCACAGTGCCTGGCTATTTTTTTGTTATTGCAGTTGTCATTGTTGTTTTAGCAGCCCGGGCCGGTTTGAACCCACCAGCTCCAGTGTATGTGGCCTGAGCCCTACCCACTGAGCTACGGGTGCCGCCAAGTCATCTTTTCTAAACTTATGAAAGTACTGTCATTCTAGTTACTTGTCCTTTCATCCGGAATTCTTCATTCTAGAAGATATGTTTGTTAAGAGAATAATAATTCCTTGGTTTTAAAGAATAAAGAATTTTTTTAAAAATCCAATACTTTCCCTTAAAAGGAAATTAAGCAGGAAATAGAAAGGGGTGTAGTCATTATTCTTTGACTTGCTGTATCTCTTAGCTAATTCACACAGGAAGCCTAAAAATTAAGGGGAATTAAAATATGATGAGTCGCTAGCATATTTCAGTACTTGATTTGAGCCTGTTGTTAATGTCAATGTTTTATAAACAGTAATTAAGCAAAAAGATTAAAAACACATACAATCTAATTTTAATTTTTAAGGTCTATGATTTATGATGTTTAGCAGGGTCTATAAAAAAGGATAAAAAATATTCTAAATATGTATCACTTTTGTTATAGTTTAATAGTTGGTTAGTCAGGGAATTTGCTCCTAAATTATATAACAATTATAATCTAAACCTATGCATAAATTTGGGGAAAAGAAATAGTCTGGGATTACCTAACAATTGCAATCAGTGTAACTGGCTTATTGTACCCTCAATGAATCCCCAACAATAAAAAAAAAAGAAAAAAAAAAAAAAAGAAATAGTCTGGGATACCGAAAGGCAAGGGCCTCAAGTATCTGACGATTAAAACAGAATTAAAGCAACAACTACAATATATTAGAATTAGGCAGATAGAAAGGGTTGAGTTTCAGGCTTGGTGCCTGCAGCTCTTCAGCTAGGGTGCCAGCCACATAAACCAGATGTGGCGGGTTCGAATCCAGCCTGCACCTGCCAAACAACAATGATAACTACAATTAAAAAAATGGCCCGGTGTGCGGCACCTGTGGCTCAGTGAGCAGGGCGCCAGCCCCATATACCGAGGATGGCTGGTTCAAACCCAGCCCCGGCCAAACTGCAACAAAAAAATAGCTGGGCGTTGTGGCAGCCACCTGTAGTCCCAGCTGCTCGGGAGTCTGAAGCAGGAGAATCGCCTAAGCCCAGGAGTTGGAGGTTGCTGTGAGCTGTGTGACACCACGGCACTCTACCGAGGGCAATAAAGTGAAACTCTGTCTCTACAAAAAAAAAAAAAAAAAAAATGGCCTGGGTGTTGTGGCACGTGCCTGTAGTCCCAGCTACAGGGAGGCTGAGGCAAGAGAACTGCTTAAGTCCAAGAGTTAGAGGTTGCTGTGAGCTGTGATGCCACAGCACTCTACCTAGGGTGACATAGTGAGACTCTGTCTCAAAATAAAAAAAGAAAAAAAGACAGGCTTGGATTTCAACCACAAATTAAATCTATTTTGAACATTTAGAGGGGTAAATTTGACTATTTCTCTATAAACATTTTACTAATAAATTTGCCAGTAAAATAATCAACTGGAAAAATAATTTTTTCAACTATATGTAAGAACTCAAATACGTGCGTATTATATGCAAGGTACTATTTCTAGAACTTTACATGCATTGACTCATTTAATCTTTGCAACAAATCCAAGCGGTAAATACTGTTATTATCCCAATTTATAGGTTAGAAAACGAGACATATGGAAAGTAGAGCATTTGCCCAAAGTCACTCTGCTAGTAAGAGAGATTCTATTTGTTTTTTCTTTTGAGTCTCAATTTGTTGCCCTTGGTAGAGTGTGGTGGTGTCATACTTCACAGCAACCTCAAACTCTTGGGCTCCAGTGATTCTCTTGCCTCAGCCTTCCAAGTAGCTGGGACTACAGGCCCCTGCCACAACCCCCGGCTATTTTTAGAGATGAGGTCTCACTCTGAACCTATGAGCTCAGGCAATCCACCCGCCTCTGCCTCCCAAGTGCTAGGATTACAGGCATGAGCCACCATGCCCAGCAGTGAGTGGGATTCTAAACTAGAGTTAGAATGCTGAAATCCAGGCTCTTAACCATTTCACCTTTCTGCTTTTGCAGCACAATCAGTACCATTTTAATTCACTTTTGTTAAAGCAATAAGAATGTCTCGTTAAAATAACAACTTATGGGAGGTTGGTATTCTATTACAATATGGAATATCCAAGTAAGTTGTATTGAATTTTTAACCCAATGGTTACATTACTAGAAATCACATTCTCGGGCTTCAGAAACTGAAACCCATAGTGATATTGACATTTTCCATAGGCTACTTAGCAAAAGAGAAAAAAATGTATGTCACTGTACCTGGTAAGAAAAAGATCAATACTAATTAACTTTTATGAAATGCTTACTGTGTGTCAACTATTATTCTAAGTGCTTAAATGAATGTATTCAATCCCACCACAGCCTTCTGAGATATGTGTTATTATTATTCCCACTTTATGAATGAGGTTAAGTGGAAAGTAGCTGCTTACTCTGCTTTCTCCTTCCTCTGTTCTTCATTATTAGAGAGTTTTGGATCTTTGGTGGAAGATTTAGGAACTTTTAGGTGGCCTTTTTTTTTTTTCTTTTTTTTTGGTAGACAGAGTTAAAGAATAAATGCTGCTTCGTGACTGGGGGAAAAAAAACAAACTTTGAAGGCATTTTGTTTTCCACTTGCAATGTAACCACTACATGATGTGGCTGAGTATAATAATAATGACCGGCAACTCCGGAGTCCAATGTTTCAACCCCTGGCTCTGCCTCTATCTTCATCTATTCATGTTGCTATTACAAAATACTTTAGACGGGGTAATTTATAAACAACAGACATTTATTTCTCATGTTTCAGAGGCTGGGAAGTTCAACATTAGGCAGCAGCAGATTCGGTGTCTGGTGGGAGCTTGCTCTGTGCTTCCAAGATGGCACCATCCGATGGCACTGTCCCATCGCAGAAGGAGATGAAAGGGCAAACAGGATCCCCCCAGCCCCTTTTATAAGGGGACTAATCCCATTCATGAGATGATAAGTTCCCAAAGGCCTCACCTCCAAACGCCTTCACCTTAGGAGTTAGGTTTCAACATAGGAATTTGGGAGGAACACAAAACATTCAGACCACAGCAGCCTCTTCTTAGGTGATCTTGTATAAGTTACTTAATTTCTAAAGACAGTGTTCGTGAATTAGAGGGAAAAATCCCTACTTTGTTCGCCTCCCGGGGCTAAGGGAGGGAGAGAGGGTACGGGGTGAAATGGGAAGAGAGAGCCGAGTGTGAGAGGGAATGAAAGAGGCAGGAGATCATATAAGTATCAAAAACCGTTTCCTGCTATCCTCATTCAACATTTGCCCTTACTTACTTGATATTTTCTATTTAATGATGAAATGGGTTCAATTTCTGTCAGCTTCTCCTTAGTCATATGAGAACTATCTAGAACTAATGTGCTTGCATGAGAAATGACTACCAGGCCCACCCATGCTGTTACAGTGAGATCACTTTCTGTAGCCCTTGTTCTCAAACTTCTTGCCATCTTTCCTGATGTGTCACCAGTGCTGTCTGTGAACCACACCCACAAAACAACTCAGAAACAGATTTTCTTTAACCACATGTGACATTGGCAAATTGGGATATTTTTAACAAGGCCACATAGCTATCTAATGTATCATTCTTTGTCCATGTTCAACAAATATTTATTGAGAACTTATTCTGTTAGTGGCAGCAGTGATAGAAAGATGAATGTTTCTGGTCACTTCACAGCAGTGAGAAGTCCAATAGCCCTTGCAAGCAACTTAACTTCAAGCAAGATTTGCTTTCCAAATCTTGACTATTCATAACTTTTTCTTAAAACCTGTGGCCTCCATTTTTGCCTGCTGTTTAGCTAGCATAATTATTTGCAAGTATGTCAAAGCACCTAAACTTTATCCTTTCCCATCAGGGTCATGATTGATTTATACTCCTCTTTGGGCTCCATCCAGGGCTTTTTTCTGCCAGTGCAAGCTGGTTACATGCTCTTACTTTGCACATTGCACACATTACTCCCTTTGTGGTATTACCCCCTGCGAAGTCCAGACCTGAGCTCTCCAGTGCTGAGTGAATAAATAAAACAACCCACAAATATACATTTATATATTAAAGTGTACATATTATATAATATACATCTTATGTATATATGTCACTTGAAGCTCCAGATAGGTAGCTACAAAGATGAATTTGCTATAGTCTTTGCTCTTTTTAGTGTATAACTAAAAGGTCTGCCTTTATTAAGAGAGTTTTATGGCTTCAATCAGATAAAATTAATTTTGGCCTTGTTTGGGCACAAGGTGAGAGCTCAAAAAGTTATAATATAACTGGTAATCTGGTGTCACTGTAAGTGTGGCCTATGTCATCAGCAATGACATTTTTTTAGTGAGAAAGCAGCAGGTATGCTGCCTGATCCTCCACCCCTTCCCTCCCATGTCTGTTCTTTGAAGAATCCTTTAGGTCAGAAACTAAGTCATAATGCAACGTAAGCCTGGAGCTAATCCAAACAACTATGGTTCATTGGTTCATGGCTATATCATGATGATGGTGATAATGATGGTAATCTTCTTACCTTTTTTTTTTTTTTTTTTTTGCAGTTTTTGGCCAGTGCTGGGTTTGAACCCGCCCCCTCCGGTATATGGGGCCAGCACCCTACTCCTTTGAGCCACAGGCACCGCCCCCTTCTTACCATTTTTACCATCTCATCACAAATATTATTTTACTACCCATGAGAGTTGTAATTTTATTACTTTTATGTTAATTCTTTCACTCAGGTAATTTCTGTTTTCTCTTTTTCCACCTCATCCTAATTGCCTTTATCTAAAAATAAGTGACAATTTACTTAATTTAATGATGCCAAACTTAAAGAACACAGAGTCCATACTAATTGGGGATAGAACGAGATTGCCTACTAAAGCTAAATTTTAGTAAGATATCTCCTAGACATGATATTTTTCTGCTTGTATCCAAAGGTAGAAATCTTCCTGAAGTGTTATGTGGAGTTGTTTTTTGGAGTCAGGAATTAGCAGATGATCACCACTTGACTGAGAGGGATCCTGCAGCCCTAATTAGATAGCAAAGTGAGATGCATGGCCAGGGCCACCACCGTCAGCCTTTCAGATTGAGCACTGCACAATTCCAGAGTGGGCTGTCCACAAAAACAGAGATGCAAATGGCATCTCCGAGGTTGTAGAATGCAATCTGCATGTTTGGAGGTACTGGAAACATTGAAGGAAGAAATAAAGAACATTTCCCTAAAACATTAGGTAGATCTGTGGTCATCTCATTGTCTTTTGAAAGTAAATTTTATAGGCTGGGCACTGTGGCTCGTGCCTGTAATCTTAGCACTCTGTGAGGCTGAAAAATAGAAAAACTATTTGGGTGTGGTGACACACACCTGTGGGATAACAGAGTGAGATCCTGTCTCAAGAAAAAAAAAACAAGAGCGAGAGAGAGGAGAGGAAGGAAAGAAAGAAAATTTTATTTTTTAATTTTTTTTCTGGAAATCATGACTATTCAGAGTAATTTGAATAAAAAGAGAAAAGAATTTCATGATCAATATTCAATTTCATAAAAAATGCACCATTGGAAATGAGAAAAATAAATGTAAAACTCGGTCTTAGAAAGTATATAAAGAGCAAATAAACTAATAAAAAAGGTAAGATAGGACAAGATTTAAGATAGGCTATGACTCTAGCAGCAGTGTAGATGAGATAGTTTGAATTCTCTTAGTACCTAGTGCTAGGTAAAAACCAAATAAACATCTTTTTTAACACATTACTTACCTTGCAAAACAATAAAAGAAATCACCAGTCCTCTAATATTGTGACTTTTCAAAATGTACTAAATAGGCTCAGCGCCTGTAGCACAGTGGTTACGGTGCCAGCTGTATACACTGAGGGTGGCGGATTTGAACCTTGCCTGGGCCAGCTAAAACAACAATGACAACTGCAACAAAAAGTAGCAAGGCATTGTGGTGGGCACGTGTAG
The DNA here is from genome assembly GCF_027406575.1 of Nycticebus coucang. Taxonomy (NCBI): domain Eukaryota; kingdom Metazoa; phylum Chordata; class Mammalia; order Primates; family Lorisidae; genus Nycticebus; species Nycticebus coucang. The sequence continues at coordinate 26,133,063 of NC_069782.1, forward strand.
TCCCAGCTACTTGGGAGGCTGAGGCAAGAGAATTGCTTAAGCCCAAAAGTTTGAAGTTGCTGTGAGCTGTGATGCCACAGCATTCTACTGAGGACAACATAGTGAGGCTCTGTCTCAAAAAAAGAAAAAAAAAAAAAGTACTAAATATTTTAGACAGTATGATTAGAAAAGAAAAACAAATAACAATTATTAAGATTAGAAAAAAAGAAACAGGGCAGCACCTGTGGCTCAGTCGGTAAGGCGCCGGCCCCATATACCGAGGGTGGCGGGTTCAAACCCGGCCCCACCAAACTGCAACAAAAAAATAGCCAGGTGCCTGTAGTCCCAGCTACTCGGGAGGCTGAGGCAAGAGAATCGCTTAAGCCCACGGGTTGGAGGTTGCTGTGAGCTGTGTGATGCCATGGCACTCTACCGAGGGCCATAAAGTGAGACTCTGTCTCTACAAAAAAAAAAAAAAAAAGAAAAAGAAACAAACTGTACCTAAATGCACATGATATATTGTAGTTTATACAGAATTTATACAGAAAAATATAAAAGATTACAAATTATTAGAACTGAGAATTTAGTAAAGTTACTGGATATAAGATCAATATACAAAAATCAATTACATCCCCATATATCAACAATAAAGAGTTAGAAAATATTACTTGTAAAAAGATATCAGAAAATTTTGCTAGGGCGTTTGATTTAAAAATAAAACATAAAAATAATTTGTAAAAACAAACAAGAATATGTCTAGGAATAAATGTAATAAAATGTTGGCAAGATTTTTATGAAGAGAATTATAACATAAAACTTTATTGAAACATCTTAAAGAGAACCTAGATATATAGAGAATTATACCATGTTCATAAAAATGTAAATTCAAGATGTAAATACTGCTTAAATTAACTATAAACATAATACAATTTCAATTCACCCAAGCCAACAATTATGAGTAGTGGAATAGAATGGAGTTGCTGATATTTGACGTGAGTCTGGAATTCATTGGGGAGCTTAGTATAATTATGGTACCTCTGATAGAAAAAAAATTCCCTATAAATTCTGTTATAAAAAGGATAAAGTCTCAAATATATATTGCAAATAGAAAAGCTGTCTTGTGGGCAGCACCTGTGGCTCAAGAAGTAGGGTGCCAGTCCCATATGCCGGAGGTGGTGGGTTCAAACCCAGCCCCGGCCAAAAAAGAAAAGAAAAGCTGTCTTGTTTACCAACAATTAGAATATTTATGTCAACATTAGAAATTAAGAATGTGATTTCTTAGCAAAGGAATTGCTGTCTTAGTTGCAAGATAGCATTTTTCATCCATGACTCAGAAGGGAAGCCTGGAATACCTGCCCAGTGCCTAATATGGACATAGACTCTAGGCTTCCAGATCTAAAGAGGAGAATGTTTTAGCAAGTGCACACTGCCACACATGAGGGCATCCAAAGCATCCAGAGGTATCTGAATGACTATACCTCACCCAAAGGCCATTTGTTAAACTATAACAGGCATGCCACCTGTTCCTTCAGAGGCCAATAAGTGATCTTTGAACGGGGTTGGAGTTAAAAAGTAAACTATGTTTCACGTTTCGCATTGTTATAACTAAAGTACTCATAATAACTGACTTGATATGAGGACGCAGCCAATGTTTGCTTCTAAGATTGGCTCATTGTTTACATTTTAAAGAAAGAACACATTTGTTATGAAAAAGTTTTTCCAGACGGTCTGATTACTTTTGAAGCAGCTCTTAAAACTATAATACTATGTAATCAGCTAAATTTTCTGCACCACAGTTACCTTTCCAACTCTATATAATCATGAGTTTTTAGTATTTTTCAATGTAAAGAGAGCCAGTTCAAAATACAAGATAATAGATGTCCTTTTTTTATACTACTACTTTTGCACTAAAAGCTATTGAATTCTCAGGGACACAGATAAAGATAATATCCTTGGTCAATAAGCTTTTTTTCCTTTCCCAATGGCCATGAAAGCATCATACAAAATACAGAAAAATCTCAGACTAGTGACATGATTGGTGTTTCCTTTCAACCTTTTCTTCTGTGTTTCTGGCTCACCCGCTCACCCTGCTTTTCCTCTCACACATCCTCTTCATTGTTGGAAACAGGTGACAGACACAAATGATAAACTTCATGGAAAGTATGTTTGGCAATCTGTTTCCTACAGTACACACTTCAAGTGTAATTTGGTTTTCTGTTTACTTTTCTCTTCTGTTGTTCACTAGTTGCTGAAAGTGAGTTACCATTTAAAAAGGGTGAAAATAATAAAGCTAGAGATGACCTGAACAGATCAACCAACTTGATCCAGTTGACATTTATAGAATACTACATCCAACAACAGCAGAGTACTCATATATCAGGCCAAGACACATATCTTAACAAATTTAAAAGAATAGAAATCATACAAAGTATGTCATCAAACCACAGTGGAATTAAACTAGAAATAAATAAAAGAAAGATCCCCAGCTGGGCACGGTAGCTCAGGCCTGTAATCCTAGCATTCTGGGAGGGTGAAGAGGGAGGATCCCTTGAGCTCAGGAGTTGGAGACCAGCCTGAGCAAGAATGAGAGCCCATTTCTACTAAAAATAGAAAAACTAGCCAGGTGTCATGGCAGGCGCCTGTAGTCCCAGCTATTCTGGAGGCTGAAGTAGCAGGATTGTGCAAGCTCAGGAGTTTGAGGTTGTTATGAGCTAGGCTAAGGCCATGGCATTCTAGTCTGGGCAACAGAGTGAGACTCTGTCTGAAAGAAGAAAGGAAGGAAAGAAGGGAGGTAGGGAGGAAAGAAAGAAAGAAAGAAAGAGAAAGAAAGATCCTCAAATATCCACAAATTAAACAACATACCTCCAAATAACCCCTGGGCTAAAGAAGAAATCTCAAGAGAAATTTTAAAATATTTTTAATTGGTTGAAAATAAAAGTACAACTTGTCAAAGTTTATGGGACACAGCAAAATCAGTGCTTAAAGAGAAATTTTCAACATTAAATGTATACATTAGAAAAGAAAAAAGCTCTAACTTCCTTAAGAAATAAGAAAATTCCACCTTAGGAAATCAGTGGAAAAAATGAAATAAAATTGGTTAGCAAGTATTAAAATGTTCAATTTTATGTAAAACCTAAGCAAAGAAATGAAAATAAAAATATCACTTTTCACATACTAAATTAGGAAATTTAAAATTTTAAAGTATTATATCCAGTGCTGGTATGGGTGAGGTGAAATAGGTACCATATATTAGTAGTAGTAGTTGTATAAATGAATACAGCCTTTTTGGAAAAAAATTTGACAATGTGGCCTGAAGATACTTTCCCTTTGACCTGGTATTTGCATTTTAATGATTATAAGAAAATAATCCCAGATTAAGAAAATATTTGATGAATAGAGAGAGCTGTAAAAGTATTATAAATAATAGCAAAAATCCAGACATAGCTTGAGTATCCAAGTAACTGTAGCATTAAGTAAAAGAAGGTATATCCATTCAGTGGAATAGTATATGGCCATGAAAATTGTTATTTGGGAAGAATTTCTAATAACTTAATAAGTGAAGGGAGTATGGAATAAAAATTGTATGGATACATAAAAGAGCAGAAGAGTTACACCAAAATGAAAACTGGTTTCTTTGGATGATTTGCTGCTTTTCTATACGAGGCACAACAATTAAGTGTGTGAACTTGACACTATGCTCTTTTATTGGCAGCCCTGTACAAACAACTTGGTAACGTTTCATAACCTGAGTATGTCAGTGTCTCACAGCTGTGTCTGTGTCAATGTCAGGTAGTGTCTTGCTGAACGGTGCTCATTATTGTTGCTGCATGTTTTTGTGTATCATATAATGACACCTCTGATGGCATTCTAGAAAAAGACTTCCGAAATTGCATTGAAGGGTGAACTAGGCACTGACATCAGTGGATAGCTTCCCAAGGGGAGACACCAAAGGTGACCATACTGATATTCAGGAATGAGGTGTGTAGCACTTTTTCTAGGATGGGTTTGAGAACTGAATTGTTGGACCTCCGATTCCCAAGGACCCATGATGAACATAGCGGTTTCATTTATGGGCTTGCAAGTCCAGTGGTGTGAGTTATGGTCTCAGTTCTATTACTTACTAGTTGTATGAATCTTAGTCAGCATTCACTTATAAAACAAGGATAATGATTGATGGCCTCTCCCTAGGGTGACTGAGAAGTCTAAAGGGGATCATTTTTTAGAGTGTTTAAAACAAGGCCTGTCATACAATAAGTCCCTGATCAATGCTGGCTATTGTTAGTGGTTATAATGGGAAAAAGTTTTATCAAGAATAAGCATGTTAGAACAGTTTCATCCAGATATTCTTATTTCTATGTAGGACTCTGTTTATTACATGTATTCCTCTGAATAATTTATGCATCTTCAAGATATTTATTTACTAATTGCAGGATATATTCAGTCCACAAAGGGGCAATTAAATATTCTTTTACATAATCCCCCAAAAGTAAGTACGCACTGAAAGACATTAAGTATATTTGACTCTCTTTGTTTATTTAAAAGTGCTATACCCAAAACCACACCAGTGAGACTGAGAAAAGAATTCAAAGCTACTGACTTTAGCTACTTATTACCTTGAGTCTGCATATTTTGATTTTATTTTTTCAGAGTAAGAGATAGTAATCTGTATCTCCTTCGCCCTTCATATAGGGTCATTAGTAGACTGAGAAATTCCTGGCTGTTCCAGGTTTCTTTTCAATATAAAACTTGCTATTTTAAAAGTGTTACTATATCTCTATGGGATTTTATTACCAAAAACAAAGTTCTGTCTCTAACAGGAATATCATGCATTCTAACAAGAATTAATCATTTTTAAAGAAGATTCCTTCTCTGTTTGCAATAAAACTTGTATTCATTCAAACATTTCTGAAGGAATGGCAGAGAGTAGAGAAATGATGTATTTTTCCTTGATGATGAAGGAAGCCCCTATAGTTGTATTAGAGAGATTAATTACAGGCATAAAAAGTGCTTTGACTTCAGAGTAATGAATATTTTTGTATCAACTCTGTCCTTACAGTTTTTGTTTTTTGTTTTTCCATTGTTGGGGATTCATTGAGGGTACAATAAGCCAGGTTACACTGATTGCAATTGTTAGGCAAAGTCCCTCTTGCAATCATGTCTTGCCCCCATAAAGTGTGACACACACTAAGGTCCCACCCCCCTCCCTCCTTCCCTCTTTCTGCTTCCCCCCCATAACCTTAATTGTCATTAATTGTCCTCATATCAAAATTGAGTACATAGGATTCATGCTTCTCCATTCTTGTGATGCTTTACTAAGAATAATGTCTTCCACTTCCATCTAGGTTAATACGAAGGTTGTAAAGTCTCCATTTTTTTAAATGGCTGAATAGTATTCCATGGTATACATATACAACAGCTTGTTAATCCATTCCTGGGTTGGTGGGTCGTCCTTACAGTTTTAACTGCTCAAATGTAGTAAAATATTCTATGAGTAAATAAGCATTTATAAGTAGAAAAGGTCTAAGGTAGAACATCTGGGGTGCTATTTTGAAGTGTGCAGAAACATAAATGAACTTATTTTTATTGTACCCTGGAGTGGCTAAGACCTTCCAATTTCTTTTACAACTCATTTACAGATTTTGAAAATGTATTAACACTCTGAAATCATTATCTTGAGCTCTGAGGTGTGTGGTTTTGACATTGCTTAATGAGGTTTTCCTGATGTTTCTGGTAACTGAATGCCTCTTCTGCAATGAGGCTCATTATACTAAATTTGGGGTTAAAGCACATTGTGTTATAGATTTGTCCTAAAGATGCACTCCTATCTTGTGAGATTTGAAATAAAAATTTTCAGAGAGGTGCTTGAAATTCCAGGACAAGTTCAGGGCTGGAAAATATCCAAGGTAATCAAGACCTACAGGCAAAACGAAACTAGAAGCATCTATAGCTTAATTAACAGCTTGAATCAGTGGCTGGGTGCGGTGGCTCATGCTTTAATCTTAGCACTCTGGAAGGCCAAGGTGGGTGGATTGCCTGAGCTCATGAGTTCCACACCAGCCTGAGCCAGAGCCAGACCTTGTTTCTAAAAATAGCCAGGTGTTGTGGCAGGTGCCTGGAGTCTCAGCTACTTGGAAGGCTGAGGCAAGAGGATCTCCTGAGCCCAAGAGCTTCAGATTGCTGTAAGCATAGCACTCTACAGAGGGTGACAAAATGAGACTCTGTCTCAACAACAACAACAACAACAACAACAAAAAACAAACAAACCAGCTTGAATACATTATACTACATCATGTATCTTAAGATTCCATTTTCAAGGCTGGGAGCATGGTGGTTTACACCTGTAATCCTAGCACTCTGGGAGGCTGAGGTGGGTGGATTGGCCTGAGCTTACAGATTCAAGACCAGCCTGAGCAAGAGAGAGACCCCGTCTCTAAAAATAACCAGGCGTCCTAGTGGGTGCCTATAGTCCCAGCTACTTGGGAGGTTGAGGCAAGAGAATTGCTTGAGCACAAGACTTTGAGGTTGCTGTGAGCTGTGACGCCACAGCATTCTACCGAGGGTGACAAAGACTTTGTCTCAAAAAAAAAAAAAAAAAAACCGTTCCACTTATAGACAAAGTTGTGTTTTTATTTTTATAAATCACTGCTTTAGGAGATTATTTAATTAATTATTTAATTTTGTTGTTGTTGTTGTTGCTGCCTCGGTAGAGTGACATGGCACCATAACTCACAGCATCCTCAAACTCTTGGGCTCAAGAGATCCTGTTGCGGCTCAGCATCTGTAGCTCAAGCGGCTAAGGCGCCAGCCACATACACCAGAGCTGGTGGGTTTGAATCCAGCCCAGGCCCGCCACACAACAATAACTATAACCAAAAAATAGCTGGGCATTGTGGAAAGCTCCTGTAGTCCCAGCCACTTGGGAGGCTGAAGCAAGAGGATCGCTTAAGCCCAAGAATTTGAGATTGCTGTGAGCAGTGATGCCACGGCACTCTACCCAGGGTGACAGCTTGAGACTCCTTCTCAAAAAAAAGAGAGATCCTATTGCCTCAGCCCACTGAGTAGCTGAGACTATAGATTCCTATCATAAGGCCCAATTCCTCTATTTTTAGTAGAGACAGGTCTTGCTCTTGCTGAGGCTGTTCTTGAACTCCTGAACTCAAGCAATCCACCAGCCTCAGCCTCCCAACTTGCTAGGATTACAGGCATGAAATTGTGGATTTTTCAAACTTTGTTTTCTAATATTTGGACAATAGTTCTTTCTTTGGTTTTAAGCTACAGAGCTAGACAAATTTAGTAGAATCTTTGTGGTCTTAATTGTTACATAACAGTAATAGGTACAGAGAAGTTAAATTTGCAACCCCTACTCAGTCACCAACCCTAACTAGTACCTTAACCTAGCTGGCAGGCCTATGCAATCAAAAGTTTTAAATGCAAAATCTCAATGAACATCAATTTTCTTGTGTCAAAAAGGAGATTGGACAAATAATTTTCAAGGTTTTTTCCTTGGCTAATGTTATATCATGAAAATTATGCATTAGGTAAAATTATAACACTGACTATGTTTGTAAAACATCTGCACCTTTCAGAGGTTTCATTTCTGTTTACTGTTTCAATTGTATCTTTAGGTAAATAATCCCAACCCCACATCTGGAGACTTGGCTGCTCTGCTAAGCTCTAAAGCCAGGTTAACCATCTACTGGACACAACTGGCCTGCTCTTCCAAATCAACCTGTTCAAAATGAAATCATTCGCCTCCTAAACCAACAGAATTTCCTGATTTTCCTAGTCCCAAAAAGAAACTATCATTTTTTTTTTCAACTAACTGGATTCAGAGATACCATGTCTTTCTTAATTTCTTCCCAGTCTTCTATCAATCCTCTGATCAAGTCATATCAATTTCTTTTTGGTTTCTTGATTTTTCTTCAACGCCCCTCTCCCTTTTTACTTTCCCTATCAGCATCTTGGTTTAGAGCCAGGTGTCCTCAAAGAATGGTCCTTAACCCTCCTTCTTGGTCCTCTCTTTTATAGTCTAAGTATTCTATGCCATTTCTGGATAATAACGGTTCTAGTTGTGTGACACAGGTTAGCCTGACTTGCTAAATCTTTTAACTGTTTGGCCCTCCTCACTTTTTTCTCCCTTCCCGCCTCCTCTACTTTTTTCTTCCTTCCCGCCGACCACTATGAATCCTCCTCTCCTGATAGACTACTCCCACTCAGGTGTATCTTCACATCTGAGCCCTTCTGTGACCATCACTAGCAAGGCTCACCCACCCACCACCACAACCATTCAAACCTACATAGTGTCTAGGGCCCAGGCCAAGTCCACATCCTCCGTGTACTCTTTTCAACCTCCTGATCCCACAATGTTCCCCTGATATTAATAGGACAAGAATGGCCGAAGGCCACCCTGCAGGCACCACTTTGTCATAGCGGGCCTTCAGTTGCTAGATTTTGTAAAACAAAAATGTAATTCAACAATGCAACAGTATTGCCCAAAGTTTAGAAGGCAGAGAAACCATCATCTCTAATATTTCGATATATTTCTTTCCTTGTCTTTTTCCCATGTGTGTTTCCCATACACAGGAAATAGAATTAAAGCATTTTGTTTCCCAGTTTTCTTTTACTTGACATACACATAAGAAAAAAACACTATAACTGAGGATACTGAAGCAATGCAGGGGCCTCCCTGAGAGGATGGAGGAGCAGCTCACCCTGTTGGAAGACGAGAGTAAGAAAGAAAGGCAGCATAGCAGTTCTTGTCACAGCTGAATATTCAAGGATCTGCCAGAGTTAGCAAGAAGAGGGAGAGAAAGCAAAGGGAAGGGATGTGCAAAGCAAAAGGCATGAGGCGGCGCTGTCCATCTCACAGACCAGGTAGCTCACTGAGAGTGCCAAGGAACTGGTACAGCACAGAAGGTCTGTGGGATCTATCTGCCAATGAGGGGAGCCACAAATATGTTAATAGGTGCTGAGGCCAAATGCATTGATGCAATTGCTAATTTTTGTTGACATATACAGCTACTGTAGTTTCTAGTCAATATCCAACCTCCCCTTCTTTCCAGTAGAATCCTGATTTTGTTATTGAGGGCAATGTGCCCAGTGAAAATACTTAGCTCTCCACACTTCATCATGGACCACAGAGGCCAGGTGACCCAATTCTGTCAGAAGATGCTACTGGGAAAGCTCTTTGGGGCTCAGCAGGCATATATCTTTTTCCCTTCTTCCATTTTTCTTTTTGTTTTTTGAGACAGAGTCTCACCTTATTGCCCTCAGTAGAGTGCCATGGCGTCATAGCTCACAGCAACCTCAAACTCCTGTGCTCGATCCTCTTGCCTCAGCCTCCCGAGGGGCTGGGATTACAGGTGCCCACCACAACACCCAGCTAGTTTTAGAGATGGGGTCTAGCTTTTGCTCAGGCTGGTCTTGAACTTGTGAGCTCAAGCAATCCACCTGCCTTGGCCTCCCAGAGTGCTAGGATTATAGGCGTGAGCCACCAGGCCAGCCTTCATTTTTCTTGCCTAGAATAGGAACATGAGTCCTTGAGATGGAGCAGCTATCTTGTGACCATGAGGAAGAAAACCAGACAAATCCTGACAACTTCTTTAAGCAGCTGCATTTGCACTGGACTATCTACAGTGCGAATTCATGTCATGTGACAAAAATATATCTCGATTTGCTTAAGCTACTGAGTTGGTTTTCTGTTCATGCAACTGAATGCGGTCTTATTTGATATAATATTATCTCTACTTCTTGGAGATTCACAGTGATCATGGCCTACTAAAGATTCTGGGAAGTCCTATTTAACTTTGTCTAACCTAATATTAAAATTATTTGACTACCAAATTCTTTGCCTCACAACACTTAGTATATCTCATAGAATATGAGTGTTCTGAAGAAGTTTGGAAAATGATACTCTTTTTGTGTTGATTCAGTAGATAACTAGCTGTGATATTCTACCAAGATGTAGACACAGGAGGAGTAACATGTTAGCAAAGCAAGATGATGAGTTTAGTTTTGAACTTGTTGACTTTGAGGAGTTTGAGAAGAACTGTCCAGAGACAGTTTGGATATACAGGTCTGAAGCTCACACGGGAGGCTTTGGAGCCAGCAGGTAGGTAGTGGTTAAACCCGTGGTTTCTACGAGTTAAACTGTGATTGTTGAGGTAGAAAACATTCTACCAAGTGTTTTTACCAGTGAGGAAATTCGTGGCCTGGTTTTAGATTCCCTCCTCTTCATTGCTTTGATATACCACCTCTTTCAAAAGAAGAGATGTAAAGAATATTCTGATTACAATCAGACAGTTCAAATCCTGACTTGTCCATTTTCTCAGACTTGTGACTTTGGCTCAGTTATTCAACTTCCCTGAGCTTCAGTCTTCTCATCATGGGGGTGACAACCTAACTTTAGAGAGTTATCATAAGGACTGTACTCAACATACGGCACCTGGCAAACTGATCTGCTCAGAGAAGATGCCTTGCTGCTTCATACTTTCATTTTCCCCGGAGGATCATTCATAGATGTAAAGGAGAATTTAAAATTAAGCCAGGGCAAAGAGATTTAGCTTCTGCCTATTAAGTTATCTATACGTGATTTGAAGATGGAATGTCAGGACAGGTTAAGGAAGATTGTATGTACACGGTGGATTTATATCTTACTATTTATGTATTTAACATAATTAAATACTCCCTCTGTGTCTTGCACTTTTCTAAGCACTTCATAAGTATTAACTCATTTAATATTCAAAATAACTTTATGAATTAGGCACCATTATTATTCCCGTATGACAAACGTGTAAATGACACACAGAGAAGTCAAGTAACTTGCCCACTGTCACACAGGTAGTAAGCTGTGGGGCCAGGATTCAACCTGGGGAGACACACTAGTTCATGCTCTTATCCACTACGCTATTGTATAAAAGATAAAAATAAAAGGGATCAACCCATACTGTTCAATGTTCTTTCACCCTCCTAAGGCTTTTGGTAATTGTTTCTTTTATTTCTTTCCCTGTATATAAAAAACATGGTAATTTGTCTCAGAACATCTTTTACACAGAAATAGCATCTTTTACACAGTGTGTTGAGAATGTTTTAGCCAAGAGCCATTCAGAGGGAAAAAAATGATTAAAATGTGTGTCAATAAGTGTTGTCAATAGCAGCTATCTCCGTAATAACAACAGAACTGTTCTTGTTTTGTTTTTTTTTTAATGTTCTAGGGTCCATATAATTAATTTAAACATAAGAGAGCATGTATGCGATTCTTTCTTTTTTTTTCCCCCAAGAAAAGTACTGGTTACCTTCCTGTAAGAGCACATGTGTTTTTCAAAGGCTCTCACTCCCTTCCTAGGAATGAGCTGCTCTAGCCAGGAAGTGCATGAAATCAGAAACAGTGCCAGTGGCAGGAGGCTTAGGTTAAAGCTTAAGGAAATTCCCAAGATGATGCTTCAAAAGGGCATTTGAAGGGCATAGACGAGGTCGGACACAAAACAAATTCTAAACAAAATCTAGGATGATTTCAATGGAAACAATTCTCTATTTTATCTTCTCGTAATAGCCTTCCAGTTCAAAGAAAGATAAAATTGTACTCATGGAAAACTGATGGATAAGCAATGATTTTTTTGATCTAAGAACTCAGGTGCCACCATCCCCTGTATATTTATTGCATAATCTAAGTTTGGCCCTTACCTCTTTCGTAACATTTGTTCTTTGTGTAAATGGGTATAGCTATTCCTTTTCCCACCCACATGTTGATGCTGTGAGGATAACTGAGATAATGTTTATAGTTTCATGGAGGAAAGACACTAGATATAATCGAAATATTACTATTTTCAGAGTCCTTTCTTTCTTTGGAAATGTATACCACATAGTAATTCTACATGTGTACAGTGTTGTTGAAGAGTCAGATTCTTCACAGAAGTAGTCACTTTTTCAGAAAATATATACTTAGTCCATTAAGGCCTCTAAGTTTCTTTTAAAAATTTTCACCGTAGTCAAATCTAGCAATTGGAAGATGTTGATTTATTCTTCAAATTAATGTTTATCAGATACTTACTATATGCAATGCATTTTAATGGAAATCTTTCCTTCTGATTAAACAAAATATATTTTACCTTTTATCAATGACTCTGTAAGACATCAATATGTGAAAATGAGATTTTGGTTGGCTTCAAATAGAGTATGAGTCCACATCACAAATCTGCCAATTCATTTTTAGGCTACAGAAACATAAGCACTAGACCTAAGGGAACTATTAGTTCTGCTCCATTCTACATTGATCAGACACACCTAGAATTGAGGTCAAGGTACGCAGTGTAGGACAAACTGAGGTACAGCTGCAGGGAGTAAGAAAGATGGTGAAGAGTTTGGAAATCATGTCATATGGGCAATTAAACACTCGGAGAAGAGGACAGGTAAGAGGAGCAATAAAACTTGACTTCAACTCTTCAAATACCTAGCAGAAGAGAAACTGGGCTTATTCTGTATAGTTGCGGGTGACTAAGCTAAAAACATAGAAGTTTAAGAAGAGAGTTGTCTTGGTTAAATAAAACAGCGTCAAAAGTGAGCAGGGCTGCTTCTAAGGCTTTTATTTCTTGAGATCTTTAGAACATAAGTTGAATGACCACTGGACAGAGATTTTGCAGAGAGGGGTCCTGATAGGGTGAGAAATTGGGCTCAGGGTCCCCTCTGATTCTGAACATCCTATGATCCATTAGGAACCTCACGTACTGTATTATGTTACAATCAAGTGATGCCTTTATAGCTTGTGGTTCCTTTGCCTTTTCATTAAAAGGCCCTAGACTGCTACAGGCTTTGGGGTTTTTTTTTTCATTTGTTTGTTTGTTTAGTCCCTACAGATACTTTTTTATAGTTTCCCCATCCTCCTTACTACCTCGGAGGTTGCCTGAGTTACTCTTGTGTTCAACAGCATCTGTTTCATTCTAATTTGTTACTTCTAATATGCTATGTTCTAGAAAACATCATAACCACACATATCCAAATTGTATGAATAATTTAAGTGAGTACCTCGAGGGCTCTCCCGTGCATAGACTTTTTGCCATCTATTTTAGTTATTAAAGGCCCTTTTACCTTTCTTCCAAGTTCTCAGGAAAATTCTAGATTTAATTTGCCACTTATGTAGCTTCAGGAAACCTGTTATTTAAATGCTACATAAGTTTGCTAAGCTTCCCACTAATTCATAAAAATTACCAAAAAATCCTGACTCCATTATAGAAATTCTCAAAAACACAAAATCGTAGGCATTGATTTACTTACTATTGAGCAAGATTTTCCTTATATATGTAAACTTTTCCTGTATAGCATCTTCAAAACACAAATGTGATTTGTAACTAAATTGGACTACATAAACAAATGAAGTTGATTAGAATGCTGATTACTTTTTCTCTCCAGACCTGCTTCATTCTTGCTTCATATATGCATAAAGTATCTGTGTAGAATGTACAGATACCTTTATGGGAAATAATTCAGAGCTCATCAGTTCTCTCCTTAGTCTCCATATAACAATAGTTTCTCTCAGTTAAAACCATTTAATGAATATTTACTGTAGTTGTTCCCAATTAAGAATAATAAAGTATATAAGAAAAACATGATGTTTTGTATCATCTAAACTGAGTATAAAAGAACTTGCTGTCTTGTTAAAGGAAGTAAGAACCAGTTATAGAGCAATCAAGAAAGTATATTATCATGCAGGATTGGTGTAGATAGTAAATGCTTTTGAAATGTGTAAGGAGAAATGGAACAGCTCTATGCTGCCTTTGTCAGCACATACACTAAAACTGGAATGGTACAGACAAGATTATTAGCAGGGCCCCTGCACAAGGATGGCATACAACTTTGTGAAATCTTCCATTTTTAATAACATATTGTATTCTCCAAAAATGCTAAGAGTGGGTATAAAGTGTTCTCACCAGAAGAATGATAAATTTGTGAAGTAATACATATGCTAATTGGCTAGATTTAGGCATTCCACAATATGTGCATACTTTAAAACATGATACTCGCAGTGTACACGATAAATGTAATTTTAGCTGCCAATTTAAAAAATGGAGCAGTTGTACCTAAATATACAAGATTCAAAAGTTAGTAATAAAAGTACATTCTTTTCTTTCCTTCTTTCTTCTTTTTTTTTAATTTACCTTAGCTATTAGGTTAAGATTTGTGCTTACAGCCTTTGGTTGTTATAACTTCCTATTGTTTATTTGGTAAGAACTGTTGGAGAGGTGTTTCAGTGATTCCATTAGGAGAATGTTTCTAAGAAAGCCCTAACATCGCCAATATTTGAAAACTCAAAGAATTTGCTTTCTAAAGTAGATGATGCTATATGAATTGCTTTCCCAAATCTTTTGCCACTTGCTATTGGCCAGATGAATAATTTTAATGTCTCCCAAATGGACCATGCTGACCTTAACCCTAGAAGATATAAATTTAGATGTTCCTGGCTGCATCTTTGTAAATAATATCTACATGTACCCCAAAGCTCTGAATTGTCCTCATCTGTAGCAGACCCAACAACTGAATGTTACCAGTAGTTAATTTTCTGGAAAATATTCAAAGGCACAAAATGAGCTCTGCAATACAAATTTGCTTTCGACTTAACTTTTGCCAATTTCCCTGGATGTGTATGTAGAATTACATTTTCACAGAGCTTGCAAAAGTCCCAGACTCAACTGCTATTTAATCTCCTTCCAGAAGCACCAGCCCAGAGCAATCCTATCTACAATTAGCTGCGTGCGGTTGCTACTAAATTGTTCCGCGTACGTTATTTCATCACATTATGGTTTAGCAGCACAGCTTCTGTGGAGTGTGCTTGGAAGGACTGAAGAGTTCTCTGTCGTGCCTCATCCTCTGGACCAGGATGTTGTAAACTGCCCACCAGTCACTCTTGTGACCCTCTTTTAGCAACCTGAGTCTGAGTAAGGGAACACCTTTTACACCCCAATGGGCACATGCTCGGAGCACGTAGGCAGCGATTGTTTAGCCGAGATGTCTGCGGATAAGGGCGGCAGAGAAGTGGCGGACGCCGCTCTCAGCGCGTTCTCCGGGCCCGAGACCCGGGGCTGGCTGCGGGGTTCGGTCCCGGGTCCCGGGACTTCCGTAGAGGGGGTGGCGGGCGGCAGAGGGAGGAGGGATGTGGGAAGAAGGAGCTGGGCTGTTTCGCGGTTTTTTAAGCCCCTTGGCATGCCCTGACCTGATCCAGAGGGAGTCACCCGCTCTCAGGAATGTTCCGGGAGAAGGTGGGAGACTGTTTCCCCGGGAGGCCTGTGGGTGCTGGAGGGCACCGGGGGGTCACGGGGAGATGCGGGGCGCGCGTCAGGAGGGGCGCGGGGGCCGGGGGCAGCGGGGGCGGCCATGGGGCGCGGGGACCCTCCCGGGCGGCGGGGGCCGGGTTGCGGCGGGCGGGCCGAGCGGGCGGCTGGGGGGCAGCGGGGACGGCCGGGGGGCGCGGGGACCCTCCCCGGGCGGCAGCGGCGGCGACCCGGCCGAGCGGGCTGCTCTGCCCGGGCTGTCAAGCGCGGGGGGCGGGCGGGAGGAAGGGGTGGAGGTGCGAGGGGAGGAGGGCTGGCACCGGAGCGCCGCGGTGTCGGTGCAATAAAAATGCATCCCCTGGAACTGCCCATGGAGAAGGACGGGACCGAGCCGCGGCGGCCGGAGGAGGTGGTGAGAGCGGAGGAGGACGCCCAGGAGGCGGCGGCGGCGGCCGGGAAGTGAAAGGTCTCGCAAAGTTCAGCGGCCGCTGCGGGCGCCGAGCCCCGGGCCAGCGCGGACGAGCCCGCAGGGCCACTCGGCGGGGCAGCGCGGCCAGGCCGGCTATGGTCCCCGGGCTCCCGCCGCCCCCGAGCTGCCCGGGCCCCGCCAGGCCGGTGCGCCAGGGTCACCCCACCGCCCGGCGCGGCCCTGGCCCGCGGCTCCCTGCCGCCGGCGCCCGCTGACCGAGCCTGGCGCCCCGGGAGGACAAGAAACTAGAGAGCCCCGGTTCCTCCGGAGGACTGTCGGCACTTCAGCCCGCAGCCGCTCGGCCCGGCTGCCCCCGGCCGCCCCCGGCCATGGGGAGCTGCGCGCGGCTGCTGCTGCTCTGGGGCTGCTCCGCGGTGGCCGCAGGTGGGTGGAGACGCGGCCGGGCCCCCACCCCCTTCCCTTGCTCCCGCTCTGCCCCGGCGCCCGACTCCGAGGTGCGGGGGAGCCCGGGCTGGGAGCGCACAGCTCGGCTCCCGAGGGGGAGATGAGTGGCCATGTTCCGCCTCCTTCCCCGGGGCCCCGTAGTTTCAAATACTATTGATTTTTTTTTTTTTTCTTGCAACTGAGATACACATGCCTCTGGATAACCCGATATTCTGGGTGTGCCCTGTCGGAGATACCGCGACCAGAGCCTCTTTCTCGGTTTGGTTTGTAAAAAACTGCCTTTCCACTGTGTGAGGGAACAAAGGACCCAGCTCGCCATCCCCCGGCACTTCATGGCCTGAGGAGTGATGAGGAGGGGTGGCACAGCGACCCTGGCGCGCGTGGGCCGGGCCGGTCTCTCCTTCAGAGCGATCACCAGCGCCCCCAACCTCATGCTGGGTTCTAGGGACCCAGGTGGGACACCTGGTGCGGGGGTGAGCGCCCTCTCCTCGGGCCAGTGGCTCGAACGCAGTCGGACTCTAGGCTGGGACACTAGGGAGTGATCACCCTGGGTTTGCACGGACCTGGCTGGCTGCCCCTAGGGAACTGGTACCCTGGGCGAGGCTCGGCGGGAGGTCGGAGGCGGGTCCGCTCCCTGTCTCGGTAACTGGACAACAGGCAGAGGCTTGGTCAGGTGCCCTCTACCCTTCCACTCCCAGAGGCTTGCTTGGGCTGCCCTAGGCCACCCGTTCCTGCCTCATTCTTTCTGTATTCGGAAACCTTTCTGCTCGTCTCCCAGCCACCCACTTGCGGGTCACCCGGTTTCCAGTTAGGCGTAAGTGCACCTGTGAGAGACTCTGCAGCCGTCCAGTCTCTCATGCAAACTTCGCCTGCTCCAGAAAGGGGAGTGGGGGCTAGAGGGACCGACTGGTGGACACAGAGCGTGGTCACCCGCGTCTCTTCCTCTCCCACCCCCTCTGCCCCCATCCGCGGGCACCCCAGAAAATCCAACCTTCAGAGTCCGCATCTGCGTCAAGGTCAACAGCAGCAGCCGTGGTAAACTTGGATAGCCACTTGGGATCTCAGAGGATTTTGCCCACGGATTATTTAGCTCAAATCTTTACTGAATTTATTAGTTTAGGGGCATTTAAAATTATCCAGTACTTTTCCCAAGAAGCCATTAAAAGATTTAGCTTTTACTTTAATTCTTTTTGCTTATGCATCTTTAAAAAGTGAGCTTTAATAAACTTTTCCCTCTTCAAACCATGTTATGGCAAAATCATGCAAGCGGTGGAGAGGTTGTAAATAAATATCACAAGGCAAATGTTTCACATTAGCAATACTTGTACAGGCAGTATATGATTTTCCCTGAAATGCTTTACAGGTGAGTCATAGCCCTCTGTGTGTGTGTTTCTGGCCACAAGCAATTGTTGCCCCAGCTAATCAGAAGAGTGACGCAGAGTCCAGGCAGAATCCACACTTTAATTTGACATTTAAAAAAATAATGCCCAAGGAAGCCATTTATCTTCCTTGCAAGGCTATGTGGGGTTGGTGATTGTCAGTCAGTTTGTGGAAAGTCTCTGTTTCAGCCTAAGCTGTCATTTGGCTCCTTTTGACTCCACTGTGATAACAGTTCAGAGGTACTGCTTCTTAGGAAGCAGAAACATTCAATTAGCCAGAATTTGGGGTTTGATTTCCTTTCTCCTCTTTTCCTCTGTTTTAACCTTTAAAATAGTTAATTTTGCTTAAGGTATTCATAATTAAAGTGACAGACCCAAATTAAAGGATTATAAGATGTAGTCAGAATGTTGATAAGTAGATAATGCTTATCATTTTCAGTAATTTTGAAACCTTAGAGTCTGCTGGACCTTTGTTTGGGAGGAAGAGTGTGTTTCTTTAAGAAGGTGTTTTAGTTCACAGATAATGTTTGAAGGTGCTGTTAGTAGCTGCCAGACTGTAAACATTCTCCTGTTAAGCAAATAAGCAGCTACTATATAACCTGTCACAGGTAGAAACCTTCAAGAGGCAGAAAGTTTGTAATGTAAAATAAGCTTTCTTGCTATTTGGCACTTTTGAGAGTTTTTTTTCCTTAGGTTTATTTACTTAATATTAAAAACAGATATTGTATATTTGAGCTCCACATTTGATCTCTTGCCTTGTCTCCCCCAAATGAGGCTCCATTGTATATTTAATATCTCATATTGCTTTTCCTAGGGAATATACAGCATCATTGGCTTAAAAATATAAAGATAGCATTCTACATTTCCTCCTAAAGGCATTCTTATGATAAACATGTCAGATAATGCTTAAGACACAAATTACATCTGAAAGGCTAAATTAAGTGATCTTATAAACATATTTTTAATTAAGTTATTACTTCTGTATATATAAATCAAATATAGAAAATGTTTATATGGCAAAAGTACTTGAAATTTTTAGGGGTTGGGTGTGGTGGCTCATGCCTGTAATCCTAGCACTGTGGGAGGCCAAGTCAGGTGGACTGCCTGAGCTCAGGAGTTCAAGACCAGCCTGAGCAAGAGCAAGACTCCGTCTCTAAAACTAGCTGCATGTCCTGGTGGGTGCCTAAAGTCGCAGCTGCTTGGGAGGCTGCAGCAAGAGCATCTTTTGAACCCAAGAGTTTGAGGTTGCTTTGAGCTGTGATGCCACAGCTTTCTACCCAGGGCAACAAAGTGAGACTCTATCTCCATAAAAAAAAAAGAGAAAAGTTTTAGGCTAATAATTTTCACCCTGATGATTCCATTTTCCCTCTTCTTACCCTTTACCTAAAATGGTTTTTCTTCTTATGTGAATTTTTACGTCTGAACATACAAACACACACACATATACACAAATGCATTGTGAATGCAGAACAGTGTTAATGTTCAAATCGGATAGAACATCCCCATTATTGAAAGTCTCAAGCTCTTGGTAGATGTGATACCTTGTCTGTTGTAGATGTAGATGGACTAGGGACCAGAAGAACTTTCCAGATGGGTTTGTCTTGAATAACATGTGCTCTCCCTTCCTTAGGTCTGAGTGGAGTAGCCGGAGCAAGTTCACGCTGTGAAAAAGCCTGCAACCCTCGGATGGGAAATTTGGCTTTAGGGAGAAAACTCTGGGCAGACACCACCTGTGGTCAGAATGCCACTGAGCTGTACTGCTTCTACAGCGAGAACACTGACCTGACGTGTCGGCAGCCCACATGTGACAAGTGCAATGCCGCCCATCCTCACTCGGCTCACCTGCCGTCTGCCATGGCCGACTCATCGTTCAGGTTTCCCCGCACGTGGTGGCAGTCTGCAGAGGATGTGCACAGAGAAAAGATCCAGTTAGACCTGGAAGCCGAGTTCTATTTCACTCACCTAATTATGGTGTTTAAGTCCCCTAGGCCGGCAGCCATGGTGCTCGACCGGTCCCAGGACTTTGGGAAAACGTGGAAGCCTTATAAGTACTTTGCAACTAACTGCTCAGCCACATTTGGCCTGGAAGATGATGTTGTCAAGAAAGGAGCTATTTGCACTTCTAGATACTCCAATCCTTTTCCGTGCACTGGAGGAGAGGTAAGGGCACCTGTTTAACTCTACACTGTAAGGAAGGTAGAAAAATGTTACCAGCCCACATTTTTTTTTTAAAGCATGAAGCTATACTTGTAGCAACATGAATGAAATTAGAATTTTTCATGAGCTTTATTTGTCATAAATTATTTCTCAGCCTTAGACACAGATGTGTAGTCATTTCAAGTAGATTGCCCACTGGCTGGGTTTAAGTCAGAATTCTAAAATTCTAAGTTTTTTCATTTTAAGAAAAAGCAGACATATATCATCACTCTAATTAAGAGGTTTAAAAGGCCACTGATTTCTTCAATTAGTGGGACTACTTATTATACTTCTGAAGGGGAAAGAGTTACTGAGACAGCGTGTTCCGGGAGTCCACACAGGGTATCTTCCTGGTACTGTTAACATAAAGAGGAAGTCAATAAAAACAA
Source organism: Nycticebus coucang (assembly GCF_027406575.1). NCBI lineage: Eukaryota > Metazoa > Chordata > Mammalia > Primates > Lorisidae > Nycticebus > Nycticebus coucang. The sequence goes on from NC_069782.1 coordinate 26,153,140, forward strand.
AGCCAAGGAAGAAAAAACATTGTTTGTCACAAGGATACTTTTGTATGACAGTGGAGTTTTATTAAGATTCTAAGCGTGCATAGTAAACAAATAAGGTAGTTTCTTTTAAGACACAAAGGTTTTCTGTGTACCTGCAGACAGTCCCAAGTTAGGCACTTGGGTCTATCCTGGACCATAGGCCATCTGAAGCTCATTCTGCAAAACAGCCTTCTTAGCTACTGATTCAATTTATGTATGAAATGTTTTCTCTTTGTTTAATATTTCTCTTCCCTTAAGGGGGAAACAGTTCCTTTTGACTTAAGTGACAATAGCTAGAAAGCTTCCCCGCCAGTATAGGAGAACATTTAGAGAAAACACAATGAAAGCAGATTAAGAGGATACTTATACCTTCAGTAAGTAGAGATCAATGTATCAGTTTAGAGAAAGGAAAAGAGTACATGTCATGAAGATAAGTGGTTCTCAACTAGGGGTGATTTTGCTCACATACATACACCCACACACACAATGGGGCAGCTGGAGGCAGGGAACCTTGGGATATTTGGCAGTGTCTGGAGACATTTTTGCTGGGGGGAGGGACATGTTGGCATCTCGTGGGCAGAGGCCAAGGCTGCTGGTAAACCGTGGACAATGCATGAGACAGTATTTCCCACCCCACCCGCAACAAAAAATTATCTAGCTCAAAATGTCAATAGTACCAAGGTTGAGAAAGCTTGGACTGCTAGGCATACATCCGTTGCGTGTATTACAATGGCTACAGAAACTAGAATAAGCATTCCACTAGCATCATTTATACGGCTATTCTCAGACTGGTTGTATTTATTAAGCTTTGACTGAGCCCCTGCTATGTGTCAGGTGCTGTATTTAGTGCTACTGATTCTGCCTTTGGAGTGGAATGGGGGGCAATGCTTGGCACGGGCCCAATGAAAAGGTTGATTTGGAACTCCTTCCCCCCAATACCAGAGACACATGGGGACTTTCATCATATTATCCAGGTGGTTCTTCTGTGTACACCCTATGGATACCACCAAGAATGGTACTGCTGGCTCAGCGCCCTATAGCTCAGTGGCTAGGGCCCCTGCCACATACACCAGGGCTGGCAGGTTTGAACCCAGCCTGGGCCTACCAAACAACAATGGCAACCACTACAACAAAACAACAACAAAAAATAGCCAGGCATTGTGGCTGGTGCCTGTAGTCCCAGCTACTTGTGAGGCTGAGGCAAAAGAATTGCTTAAGTAACAAGAGTTTGAGGTTGCTGTGAGCTGTGACAGCACAGCACTCTACTAAGGATGACATAATGAGACTCTGTCTCAAAAGAAAAGGGTGGTGCCTGTGGCTCAAAGGAGTAGGGCACGGACCCCATATGCCGGTTCAAATCCAGGTATAAAACTGACCAAAAACTGCAAAAAAAAATAATAATAATAAATAAAAGGAATAGTGCTGCTGGCATCAGAACTAAGAAGGACATGGCGCAAACAGCATGCCAACTTTTCCATTCCTACTCATCTAAAGTTGGTTTAATAGTGTAAGCTAGTTTGTACCTTGTCACAATGAACATTTTTAAAGATACCAGGACAGGAAAGAGACAGATAAGTTAGCCTCATTGTTTTGTTACATGGAGGACACTTTGTGTTGAAAACAAATGAATGTCTCAAACTCTCAAATTGCCTTGGAATTGATCTATGGTCTCCCATTGGCTCCCTGCATCTCCGTGCTCCTGGGCCGTGTGTATTTCTGAGGCAGCAAGAATACAGTGTTAGTAACCAGATGGCAGGCATGCTCGCTTAGCAAATATCACATTGAATTTATTACAATGGTCTAGCAATTACTTAGAGTTAACTAAAGAAACATTTAACTAACCTATAATGGAGGTGCAATTTCATGTTCTTTAAGAGCCATGCTACTTATTGCCATCAAGCTTAGATCAGATTCCAAGCAGATAGAAACTAAACTTTATGTTAGTTATTTCATTATGCAGATATCTTCTAGACCCAGTTTGTAAGTGTTTTTAATTGTAGTTGTTATTTCATCAAACTTACATTTTACTGGAAAGGAAAGCACCAAGTGAGACCTAGTTTCCTCAGAGCATTATTCGCACGTGTACATTAGGTCAGTACATAATTTCTTCCCTTCAGAGGACAGGTTTGACAGCTAATCTTTCTCTCGTAAGTTAGAAAGTAGAAAAGAGAGTCTTCCTCCAAGTTAAGGACCAGAGGGAAGCTCCGAGGGAAAACGATTTGCCCAACAACACATAGTTAGGCAGTAGACCTAGGCTAAGTCCCAAGCCTGTTTTCCTTAAGTTTAGTATTTGTTCCATAAAACCGTATTCTCCTATTAATGACCCCTAAACACTGTTGGCAGAGAGATATGTTCACGTCTCCCTCCTCTCTTGCTCTCTTAAAGCCATGTGCTGCTATTCCCTTAGATATGACATGAAAGTAAAGCAGAATTTGCCAAACAGTTTTCTCCTGAACAGCAATATCCTCTGAGATGTCAGTGGTGTTCTGAGATTAAAAGGTTCCATTGTCAAATTAGGCTGGGAAAACACTGACTGGGTTTAACAAAGTAAACATTCATAAATGTGTTAATACTCAAAATAATATTACCTATTAAGTGCCCTGTCTCTCTAAGTGGGAGATCTAAGATGTAACTTTGCCAAACATATTTAGCTATGGTTTGTTTTTTTTTGCTGAACTCCAGTTACCATCTTTCATGACTTTACAGACCCACTGGGCCCAAAGTGGGGATTTCTGAGATGGAGGTATAAAATGTTCCCAACACACACAGACAGGTCTGGGGCTGATATCAAGTTTGATACCAAGATTCTGTCAGTTGGGAATTAGTCTCCTATTTAGTTGGAGCAGTAGATAATAACCATGAAGCTACAGAGGATGGGTTAATTGGGCTTTTTCAGCATGCAAAGAGGCACCCTCAGCTCACTCTGACTGCAGAAGACACAAGGAAGTGGGGAGATGCAGCAAACCATTTTAGGTCCCTCATAGGCCTAATGAAATTGGAGTTTTGATTATCACTGTTGAGGACACAGCATCTGTTCCAGTGACCCAAAAGCAACTCTAAAGGGATGGGGTTATTGTCTCCTTACAAGCAAGCATCACTTGCTCCCTGCTCTATTAACTCTCGTAAAAGAACTCTATTCAAAACTGGATAGCAACCAACCAAAGCACAAGCTTTTTTTTTTTTTTTTTTCCAGTCCAGGGCACTATGAATATACAACACTCAAAGGAAGGGCTGTAAAGTCAGAGGCAGCAGTAAGAGAAGCCAAGAACAGAGGGAGTAGCTGGGTCTCTATGCAATCCTTAGTAGACAAGGGTTGTTAAAGAGAGTAAGGATTGTGTGGATCTTACCTCTGTGTCCCCAGCATTTAGCACATTGCTTGGATCACAGTAGGCAGTCAATACACTAAATGAATGAATGAATGAATGAATGAACAGGCTGACAAACAGGAGTGGGGTAGGAGAAATGACAGGGAGAAAGAAATGAATGAGTAGTTTTGGACTTAGCAAATATCACATTGAATTTATTACAATGGTCTAGCAATTACTTAGAGATAACAAAAGAAACATTTAACTAACTTATAATGGAAGTGCAATTTCATGTTCTTTAAGAGCCAGACTACTTATTGCCATCAAGCTTAGATCAGATTCCAAGCAGATAGAAACTAAACTTTATGTTAGTTATTTCATTATGCAGATATCTTCTAGACCCTGTTTGTAAGTGTTTTTAAATGTAGTTGTTATTTCATCAAACTTACATTTTACTAGAAAGGAAAGCACCAAGTGAGACGTAGTTCCCTCAGAGATTCAGACCCTCTGATTAACATGGAAAAGCTGAGAGCAGTTGAGAGTAGTTATGATGTGGGAAGGACAGTTATCAAAGGGTCTTAAAGAATGTTTATTCATCTATTCATTCAACTAATTTTCTAGTTACTATCAGATCCCTTTCCAGGTGCTAGGGACATAGCAGTGAACCAAACTCATAAAAATTCCTGTCCCCTCTGCTGGGCAAGGTGGCTCATGCCTGTAATCTCAGCACTCTGGGAGGCTGAGGCATGTGGATCACTTGAGCTCAGGAATTTGAGACCAGCCTGAGCAAGAGCGAGACCCCATCTCTACTAAAAATAGAAAAAAACTAGCAGGTAGAGGTGCCTATAGTCCTAGCTACTTGGGAGGCTAAGGCAGGAGAATTGTTTGAACCTAGGAGTTTGAGTTTACTGTGAGCTATGATGCCACAGCACTCTACCCAAGGTGACAGAGTGAGACTTCCTCTCAAAAAAAAAAAAATTACTGTCCCAGTGAAACTTAGCTTCTAAGAGGGGAGATGATGAGATAGAGAACAAAGGAGTACAATATAAATACTAAAGAGAAAATAAAACAGGTCAGGAGATGAGGAATCCTGGCAGCAAAGGGTTGGTTTATTTTTTTATTTTTTTAATTTTGAGACAGAATCTCAAGCTGTAGTCCTGGGTAGAGTGCCATGGTGTCACAGCTCACAGCAACCTCAAGCTCTTGGTCTCAAGGATTTTCTTGCCTCAGCCTCCCAAGTAGCTGGGACTACAGGCGCCTGGCTATTTTTGTTGTTGTTGCAGTTGTCATTGTTGTTTTAGCTGGCCAGGGCCAGATTCAAACCTGCCAGTCTCCATGTTATGTGGCCAGCACCCTACCCACGGAGCTATAGGCACCGCCCACCGGTTCATTATTTTTAAAACAGATTGAAGGGCTAGGTAAGGTGGCTCATGCCTGTAATTCCAGCACTGTGGGAGACCGAGGAGGGTTTATTGCCTTAGTTCACAAGTTCAAGACCAGACTGAGCCACAGTGAGAACTTATCTCTAAAACATAGCCAGGCATTGTGGCCGGCACTTGTGTCCCAGCTACTTGGGAGGCTGAGGCAAGAGAATTGCTTAAGCCCAAGAGTTTGAGGTTGCTGTGAGGTCTGACACCACGGCACTCTTCTGAGGGAGACAAAGTGAGACTCTGTCTCAAAAAAAAAAAAAAAAATACAGATCGAAGGATTTGTATTTGATGGAATGGACAGTGACAAGGGCTTTGAGTTCCAGGCAAAATTTCATGAGTGAATAAAATCTATAATAAGATTCTCATTATATTTAATTTAATTTTAATCACATTTATTTCAACCTACAGATATGGCAAATTGCAATCGGCTATTAATTAATATGACATGCATTGGTAAAAATCCCTTTTGCTGGTGCTTATCAGAATGAGAGCATTTGAAAAGGAATCTGAATTTCAGCGATGGAAAAGAATATTACTTATGAGTAATCTGAAGCCTAGAGAGAGTTTAAGTGACTAGTCTACAGTTTACTTGGCTGAACTGTGTATTTCCTGACCTCTAGCCCAGTGTTATTTCCACTGTGTTAAGTTAAAATTCCTTTGTGCCAAGTCAGGTAGTGTGAAAGATACAAAAACTATGTAAGTTTCTTTCCTCCACAGTCTTTTCAACCTACTGGCTAAGAGAGTAAACGTGATAATTTATGGACTGATTAATTGAATTCTATGCGAGAACCTTATGATTAATCTCCCAAATATGTTGTCTAGATAATATGCCTTTCAAGATCCAAGTGTTTGTCTCTTTAAGCCACGGAAAAGACTGTGGTTCAATGCCTTGTGATAAAGTCTGTATGGCACAAGTATTCAGGAAATGATGAATTACTTGGTCAGGTTTTTATGGGCATTTACATTTATAAGATGTTAAAGAATATTTAGGATTCTTTAAACTTATGAAAAGAAGTAACATCTGGGTGGAAATGCTTTCTAAGTATTGCTCTTTGCTTAGCTACTAGTTTTTCTTCAATTAGTGAAATCTGCTTGTGCCCATTTCTGCAGCAGCCATAGTTGTGAGTCATGATGGCAGCTAGTATGGATGGAGGCCTCCCCACGTGAGTCACGAGGGCAGCTAGTATGGATGGAGGCCTCCCCACGTGAGTCACGAGGGCAGCTAGTATGGATGGAGGCTTCCCCACATGAGTCACAATGGCAGCTAGTATGGATGGAGGCCTCCCCACGTGAGTCACGAGGGCAGCTAGTATGGATGGAGGCCTCCCCACGTGAGTCACGAGGGCAGCTAGTATGGATGGAGGCCTCCCCACGTGAGTCACGGTGGCAGCTAGTATGGATGGAGGCCTCCCCACGTGAGTCACGGTGGCAGCTAGTATGGATGGAGGCCTCCCCACGTGAGTCACGAGGGCAGCTAGTATGGATGGAGGCCTCCCCACATGAGTCACAATGGCAGCTAGTATGGATGGAGGCCTCCCCGTGAGTCACAATGGCAGCTAGTATGGATGGAGGCCTCCCCATGTGCCAGGCACTCCAAGGGCACTGCATCCCTTAGATTAACAAGAATCACATTAGTTAGCTACCAACATTACATCCACTTTCCACACGTGAACAGAGACTGAGTGAGTCAGAGTAACTCACTAGGAATGAAATAAATAATAAGCTAACTCTGCCAGAGTTGGGACAATTCGCTTGCCTTGAAATTGTTTAGCAGATTAGGCTTTATTAAAACTACAAAATTTAAAAAGAAAAGAAAAATTGCTCTGGTAATTATTAGGTTTTGTATACAATGTATAGTTTAATTGGTAATTTAATTTTTATAGTCACATGCACTTTGCATAATAAAGTTACTATTTTTTTTTTTTTTTTTTTTGAGACAGAGTCTCACTGTGTTGCCCTGGGTAGAGTGCTGTGACATCACAGCTCCCAGCAACCTCAAACTGTTGGGCTTAAGCGATTCTCTTGCCTCAGCCTCCCAAGTAGCTGGGACTATCGGTGCCCACCACAACATCCGGCCATTTTTTTGTTGTAGTTGTCATTGTTGTTTAGCAGGCCCGGGCCAGATTCCACCAGCCCCAGTATATGTGGTCAGCACCCTAACTACTGAGCTATGGGCACCGAGCCAAAGTTACTATTTTTTACATTATATAGAAAAATTATGTATAACAAGCGAAGATGGTTTGCACTTAATGTTATCCAGAATCATTCAAGATAAGCTGTAAGGGAATGGGTGTCACCGTTCTTCAGTACCATTTAGCATATATTTTATCTGATTGGTTTGGAGTATTTTTTTTTTATCTAGCTAGTAAGTACTTTGAGTTTTCTCAACTTAGCCATCTAATGTATTAATATTTCACCTTACATCAGATTCTCAGCTATAATTTTGTTTAACCTACTTGAAAATAAAATGTTGTATATAGTTATATACAGTGATTTGAAACACACACCCTGGGGCTACTCTCTTTCTTTAGGAATGGGGCTAGAGATTTATAACAGCATGATTCCCCCCCCAAAATGCCTTTGGTTTAAAGAAAATCTACATAGTGATTATCATTTAAAGTTATTTAAAGAAGCCACATAAATATAAGAACAAACCCAGACATTAACTCATCAAACTTAGACTTATTGATTTCAAAGGGTGGATTCCCCCCCACCCCAAGTAATACTCTTTCTATTTATTAAAATTTTAAAAAGTCTGTTTTGCATTTGTTCTATTTGAGGGTTTAACTTTGTTGATATTTGGTTAAAATATTCTGAAAACTTTGAGAAATCAGAGGGCAAAATGTTGAGTTAGTAATGACTCACTAAAAACTTAAGGTATGACCAGGAAGAATAGATGAAGACAGACACCCAGGGCTCAGGACAGCTGGGCCTACGAGGTGCTCCAGGGAACCAGAGTGGGGTTGCTGGGCTAGGGCTGTGGAAGGCGTATTCTGCCAGACAGTGTGGACATGATTGCCTCTGCTCCATAATTGGAAGTGTCTGAAAACACACTGAGACACACTGATGATAATCTCTTCCCTCCCCTGCACTCTGTGCCACTTAGGTTGAGTGTCACACCATGTCCCTGTATCTCTCCTATCCGGTGCTGTTCACCCCTTGGAGGACGTTATCCTTTCTATCACTGTATTTGCTCTGTGGCTCCCAGCCCTCTAATATCTGCACCACCACCCCCCCCACAAGGATCCTTAAACCATGTAAATGTCCAAAGTACACTTGTTGAACTGAGTTATATGAAAGTAACTATAAAATAATAACATGTACTGTGTTTATTAACTATGTCAGATGTTACACATCTACCAAGCACTGATCCTTTCAAAGCAGGTGTGACTCATTCATTCTTTCTACAAATATTTATGAGATGCCTCCTATGTGCCAGGAGTTGGGGATGCAGAGCAAAAGTCAAAACTTCCTGCCTTTGAACTTACGTTCTGAACGGAAGGTGCTAACTAAAGCAGATAAGTAAAATATATAGAACATTAGTGATTAGAGCAAAGAAAATTTAAGCTGGGAAGGGGCCTGAGAAGGGAGGAGGGGGCTTAAGGTTTAGATGGAGCTCCCGGGGAAGGCCCCATTGAGTCTTTTGAATAAGAACCTGGAGGAAAGGCATGCATCAAGAAGAGCAAAGGCCTTGAGGAAGTCTCTCTGGCACCTTCAGGGCCGTGAAGAGGCTGGTGCCAAAGGAGAGAGGTTAAGGTGTGGTACAGTAGTTGAGATTAGATGAGAGGTGTGGGAAATCACGTGGGCCCACAAACATAGGTGCCCAGGTTGGCCCAAATTTGACCTGGATTGATTAAAGCCTGTTAATTATTTTTAGCATCCCTTTTCACTCTCATAGAGGTCCCATTGGGACCGTGAATTATTCTGAGCTTACTCATAAAGTCATTAGTTTTTATTCAGAGTGATAATGGAAGCCATTGGAGATTTTAAGCAGAGGGGTGATATGACCTGTTTTTAATAGGCACCCTCTGGTTCATGTGTTAAGAAGTAAGGAGGGTGAGGGAGGAAGCAGCTGGAAGGTCATTGCAGCAGTCCTGGCTAGACCTGATGGTACAAAGACAGAGAGCAGCAGTGGAAATGGTGAAAAGTGGTTGAGTTCTGGATCTAATTCACAAATAGCGCCAACAGTGTTTCCTGACAGGTGGATGTGGAGTGTGAGAGAAAGGAGTGTTCTCACTTGAGCCCTTGAAAGGATGAATAGCCATTTACTGAGATGGAGAAGACTTGAGGGGAACAGATTTGGTGAGGAGGACCAGGAACTCATTTTTGGACATGTTAAGTGTGAGTTACCTATTAGATACCCGTGGGGAGATATTCAGCAGGCAGTTGGATCTGTGAGTTTAAAGTCCAGAGGAGAGGTCTGGACCAAATGTATAAATCTTGGAGATGATATTTAAAACTGTGAAGCTGGATGAAATTATTAAGGGAGTGAGTATGGATAGAATAAAGGAAGGTCTGGGTGCAGAGGAGGAGTGAACTTAGTCCCTGGACACTGCCACCACTGGAAACACTTCTGCAACTCCCAAGGCATGTACAAAAACCTGGCTCACTAACGTAAGGTTCTAACCGTTGTTTAATTAAACAATAGCATGAACTGATTAACACTGAGTGACCACAGTGTTAATGACAAGTGAGAGACAAGCTAAAATGACAAGTGAGAGAGAAGTTGGGAACAGCAATTTCAGGCTTTCAAAAGATGAACCAGAACAAGCAAGGAGAAGGGAAGGTCCTAAATGGATAATAAATGATGATGGAAAAGGCCAAGGGGCCAATAGTTAGGGTGCTGTATAGAGGGAGAAAGAAAACTTTAAAAGTAGCATACTGAGCTGATGGTCGAGGAGACCTTCAGATTTTGAAGACCTTATATTTCACTTCATCAGATTTCAGGGAGAAATGCTGATGGTCGAGGAGACCTTCAGATTTTGAGAACCTTATATTTCACTTCATCTCGGCTCATTCACCTATTTCATCCCTTTTTTGACTCTCAAAATTCCAGACATAGGAGCAAATTTTCCGAATGCCCCTGGACTATCACAGCATTGAAAACAAATTTGAAATACAGCATTGCACACCTTTTTCTGCCGAGTGTTACGAAATTTGATTTGCAAAATGTGATAGAGACCGTCTCCCTAATGCACGGAGCTAGATAATTCATCCCATTTAAGTAAAAATGTTTACATTTTCACAGTGCAATTTACAGAATTAAAAAAAATTTCTTATGAATATTTTGTTTAATATTGAATGTATTAATGTTTAATTGTTGTGTTAAGGAGGAGAAGGGAAAACCATAGAGATTACCACAGAATATCCAGTTTCCGTGCGGGCATTTTGCATACACTCGGTTTGTCTCTGAGAAACAAATTCTTTTCCTAGATGGGTTGACTTGCTAATGAACAAACAAAAGCAGAGCAACATCCTTCTTTCTTTGCTGTATTTCTCTTCTCTTCCTCACCTTCCTGCAACTGGCAGAGGACCAGAAGTCTGTCCCAGGCCTCAGCTACGTTTGCTGATGTTCCTTTACACTTCCTAATCATAGTTCCTAAAACAAAAAATAATTATGAAAAAAAATTTACATGCTTTCTACATGACCTCATGTTCATTTGTGCTGACGCTGTGTCTTCTGGCTGCTACTGAAAAAGGCTTCTCTGTTTTAAAGTTGAAGAGAGACGATGTGAGCACGCTGTTGAGTCTACACTAAGAATTGTTGCCCCCTTTTTAATTGAGGTGTTCTGACCCTTCTGAGGTCCTTGAAGGTTTCCATCAGTTTCTCTTGTAACTGATGCCTACAATTCTCTCATAGTCTGGTCCCAACAAATAGCCCCCTGGCCCTCCCCCAACCTGCAAATGAGAAGTAAAGGTGAGTGGAGGACACAGCCAGCCAGTGTCCCTCAGCAGAGCCAGCATCCCGCTCCAGGAGTCCCTGCCCAGCTGCCCCCCATCAACACACCCAAAGGGGTGCAGAACTCTCCCTTTTGTCACAGTAGCCTCCACTCTGCTGAGTATTAGGGTTCAGAAGAATGTACGCCCACTGGGGGTCCTTCCTAAGGGGGGGGGCAGTGAGAACATAAGCGTTTGCAAAAAACGAAAAACAGGTGACTGTCAGCCCCCGCCTCCCCCTGTGCTCTTTTCATTCCTGTCTGTTACTTCTGGCCATTTGTTTCTTTTTTTTTCCGTTTTCACCTCTTTCCTCAAAGCCTCTAGTTACGTCACATTAGACCACTTATTTTTATCTCCACTCTGGCTCCTATTTGTCTGCAAAACTGGACACGATACTTGGCCTGCGCCTGTGATTTTTCTCTCTGGAATCTTCTATCAGTTCTCTCCCTTGCCCTCTTGTCTTTCCATCACATCCCCATCCTAGATCAAGCCCACTGTTCACCTTTCTTGCTCCTTCAGCTTAGACGGCTGAACTCTTATTGGGGAAAATGGTAACACAATTGTATGGAGAGATGCTGTTGTGTTAGCCTCAAACTTACTGGAAATCCTGCTATTTCAGCTCTTTCATTCCTGCAGAGATTCTTTCAAAGCTGCTCTCTGCTCCCTAAGACCTCTCGTCAACTCCACTGCTCACTCTCAGTTAAAGAGCTTGACTCCTCACAGAGAAGACCGAAAGCTATGTGGTCAGCATTACTGTCCAACTCAGAAAGGCCCATCAAGGCCCAATAGAGCTGCTGTCCATTCCTTTTTTTCCCTGCAACCAGCTTCAGCTGTTCACCAGGCCCTGTGGCATTCTGCTACTTGCGTCTCTTCTGAGCAGATGTGCAGGTGCACCCCTAGTGCAAATCACCCTTAGTCTTCCTCTGTATGTGGTGTGAGATATTCTCTTGCTCCCTGATCTGTGCTCTAAATGTCACTCTAAAGGACCAATTTATTTGTTTGTTTTTTGAGACAGAGTCTCACTCTGTCACCCTGGGTAGAGTGCCGTGCTGTCATAACTCACAGCAAGCTCAATCTTTTGGGCTCAAGCAATCTTTTTCTCTTAGCCTCCTGAGTATCTGGTACTATAAGCATCTGCTCCAATGCCCAGCTAATTTTTTCTACTTTAGTAGAGATGGGGTCTCACTCTTGCTCAGGCTGGTCTCGAACTCCTGAGCTCAAGTGATCCACCTATGTTGGCCTTGAAGGATCTTTTTAAAATATAAGATGTCACTATCCTGCTTAAAACCCTTCAGTGACTCCCTAGTTCCCTCGTGATGTAGTCCACATCCTTTAATGTGGCGTGCTAGGCCCTTTCCGAGCACACCCTGGCCTCCGTCTCTCATCCCTGCTTCCTGTGCCGTGGCCCCGCTGGGTCTGTTGAACGTGTGTGCAGTTCCGAGGTGCCTCCACACTCTTCCCCACTGTCTGACCCACGTTTTCTTGGCTGGAGAGAGCTGCTTTCCTCATCCCTTCCCCTAGTCCTGCCTCTCGCTTACCGAAGTTGTCAGCCAAATCTTTTTTAGGTAGAGGGATAAATCACTAGACAATTCTTACTTATCCTTAAGGAATTTGCTTAAACTTCCCCTGGGCCAAAATTATGGGTTAGGTGCACTCTACACGAGCACCCAGTGGGTCCCGTGTTCACCTCTGACACAGTATCCATCATGTTGTTTTGTGAGCACCTTAAGGTGGTCCCGGCTGCACTTAGAGAAACACTACCTTAGCACTCCCTTTTAAATTGCTGCCTGACACATTAAATAGATATTTGTCAAATAAACAAACTTGGAGGCATTATTGTTAATATTACTGCTGACAACTTCTTGCTTCTTATGGTTTAGACATTTTTATGGCAAAGTATCTGGTATGCACACATGCCAAACTATGTTTGACAGATGACTTGCTAAGTGGCTTGTAAATTAGCCACATAGGGTGACAGATTCTCAGGTAGACAGTCGATCAGTATAATTTCTTACCAAGGATGATGTTCCTTTGCAAACCCAATCCATGGGCTCTTCTAATCTTTGAAGAGCTGGTACAAAGGGTTCTTGTTGAGATGGGATGATACAAATCTATCACCACCTTTTGGAAAACAGTGGAAGGTGTGTATGAAGGTTCACTTGAGGATTTTCCTTCATTTTCCATCAGTGTTATTGGAAATGATTAGGAGGCGTGCCTGGTCCTCACACTTCTGCAGTGTTCCCGGCCAGGCTCCTTGTCACAGTGCTGTGTTAGCTGCCAGGGTGCCGGTTTTGTGATTCTGAAAAACAATTGCCTCGTGACACTGTGGAGGAGCTTGTGTAGCTATTTAGTTGATTCGGATAAACTGCCAGGCTTGTTACTCCCTCGCCCTGAGAACTGCTAAGCCAAATCCAATTCACCTGCATTTTTACAGTTGCGAGGAGAAACTAGTTGGGGAGACACTTTCTTTGGAGAAAGAAGTTTAAATATTATTTTCCTTGCCAAAATAAACAAAAGAAACTTCTTGCAAGAACTCTCTAAGCTGTGTGTCTCTTCCTTATTACCTGTGGGTCTTTGTAGTATAGTCCTGACTTAAAGGAGTTCACAGTCTGATTGGGACTTACTAAATTGCTGTCTCTTAAAGGATGGATAATAATTGAAAAGTAGAGAAGAAAATTCCATGGAAAAGTGCACCTGTGTGTAAGGAAAGTCAATTCTCAGAATGGTTGGAGAGTGTGGTGTGGTGCAGTGGGGGTGTGGAACACAGAGAGATGGGGGAAGGTGAGGCTGGCTCTGGATGCTTCAGGTCAAGTGCCTTGGACTTGATCCTGTGAAAAGTGGAGTCTATCTACAGTTCTAGTTAGGGATAACATAATCAGAACCGTTTAAGAAAGAAAGCTCAGGGGAACAGGGTGAAATATTTTGAGCAAAACTTAGAAGATTAAACTTAATAGTGATAAATATAAATTCCTCTTTTCAAAAATCAAATGTACTAAGTCACCAAAGAGGTGTGACTTATCAGCTGTTCATGTGAAAAAGGCCTGGAGGCTTTAGTTGACTATGATCTCAATGTGAGTCAACAATATATCATGACTGCCAAAAAAGCTAAGGCAATCTTCTACGTTAGTCAAAGAGTAATGTTCCAAACAAGGGGAGAATAGTCCTTCTGTCCTCTCCTCTCATCAAAGCATAACTAGAATATTATGCTTAGGTCAAGATATTCCTATTTAGAGAAAGCTGAGCAGAACTAGTTAGATCAATTAGAAACCTCATTATATAATGAACAATTAACTTGGGATATTTCGCCTACGAGAGGATTTATGGATGTTCAGGAATTGCTAACATTCTTCAGATGTTTGAAGACGGATTAAATGGGCTCTGATGCTGTCAGAAGGCAAGAGTATGACCAAAGAAAGACTTTCTAAAAAACTATATACATCCTAAGGCCAAGTGAACTCCCCTCAGTTTCTCATCTGGTGAAACATTTCAGCAAAGGCTGAGTGACTCACAGTGAGAAATGGCACCGAGGGGGTTCACGTGCTGATTCAGAGGTATGTCTCTGGATCTCAAATGTCCCATCTGACTCTGAATACACAGATTATGATTTAAGAAAATCTTTTATATCCAACAGTCCCATAGCAGAGGGCTTGTGTTGAGTGCTGTTTAATTAGATCAGTTAGCCTCCCTTCTAGCCGGCCAGGCATCATTTTGGTGTGACCTTTTGGGAGAGACCACATTTCTTGCTACTGCAAGGGTAGCTGTTCTCCTCCACCACTGAATGTAAAGAAGTCACTTAACTGCCAGAGAAAGGGAAGGCAGGGGAACAAGGAAAGGCGTCCTTATTCTCTGAGTCTCTACTATGTATTACTGGCTGACATTTTTTACTAGCTGCAGCAAGGCAGTGTGAGTATACAAACTGAAGTCCAGTCTGGCACCAGGGTTCCCCATGGCCACCATTACCTCTCTTGTTCTATCCCCCTCATCTCACACTCGAACCTCTAAAGTAGCCTAAAGGGCCTTAAACTCTTCATTTGTAAATTGGATCAAAGTAAGAAAAAACAAGGCATATATGAATGTGTTTTATAAATAGCTGAGTACTACAAAATGCTAATTACTAATAATAATACAATTCTATTACATTATTGGTAGACTTTGGACCAGTTCATCCAGCCATTCAGCAAATACTTGGGTATCTAACACTCACCCAAGCTCTGAGGTCACAGGAGTAAACAAAATACACATAAAATGCATTCTAGAGCCCAGAAAACTAACCTACAAACACATTTTTAGAACACAAAACCTTAAGGGTGTTGTGGACTTCCTGTACTGACTTTGGTCAACTGTCCACGTTTTTAGGAGCATTGAGAGTTGGCACCTTTCCTTAGTGCTTTTGGGGTTTTTTTATTTTGTTTTGTTTTGTTTTTGCAGTTTTTGGCCAGGGCTGGGTTTGAACCCTCCACCTACACCAAAGGAGTAGGCCAGTGCCCTACTCCTTTGAGCCACAGGTGCCGCCCCTCCTTATTGCTTTTAGACCAACATTTAGTTGGAAATCAACATCAACCTTTGTCATTTAATAGTAGAATTGAACATTAAAAAATGTTATACTTTTTATTAAAGCAGTAGCCCAGTCATTTCCTAGACAGGCAATAATAGAATGGGAGAAATTAGATTTAGAGAAAAATAAACAAATTAGATGTACAAAGGGCAAATGATATGTCTTTATTCCATATTTAGTTCTGCATATCTATTAGGACTCTAAAAATTCTTTTTTTTTTTTTTTTTGGTTTTTGGCCGGGGCTGGGTTTGAACCCGCCACCTCCGGCATATGGGACCGGCGCCCTACCCCTTGAGCCACAGGCGCCGCCCTCTTTTTTTTTTTTTTGATACAGAGTCTCACTATGTCACCCTCGGTAGAGTGCCCTGTGGTGTCACAGCTCACAGCAACCTCAAACTCTTGGGCTTAAGTGATTCTCTTGCATTACCCTCCAAAGTAGCTGGGACTACAGGCACCTACCACAATACCTGGCTATTTTCTGTTGCTCTTGTCATTGTTGATTAGTTGGTCCAAGCTGGGTTCGAACCCACCACCCTTGGTGTATTTGGCTGGTGCTGTAACCACTGTGCTACAGGTGCTGAGCCTATAAATTCTTTTTAAACTATATTATGAGGCCAGGCATGGTGGCTCACACCTGTAATCCTAGCACTCTGGGAGGCCGAGGCAGATGGATTGCCTGACCTCTCGGGTTTGAGACCAGCTTGAGTAGGAGAGAGACCCAGCCTCTAAAAATAGCCATTGTGGCAGGCACCTGTAGTCCCAAGCTACGGGGGAGGCTGAAACAAGAGAATTGCTCGAGCCCAAAAGTTTGAGGTTGCTGTGAGCTATGATGTGATGGCATTCTACCCAGGGCAACAAAGTGAGACTCTGTATAAAAAAAAAAAAAGATAAAATAAAATAAATAAACTGTATTATGAATGTCAAGTACCAGATAAGGAACGAAGTTTTTAAAGATATTTTTAGGTGGCAGTGTTATGATAAGATACAAATATGAGCTTCAAGTAAAATGTCTTATCAAAACCGAAAGAAATGTATCCAGCTACACCTTGTTTCAGATTCATGAAGGAATTTCCAAGTGATTCTATTAAGAGGTTACTCTGTAGTGAACTTTGAGTGAGCAGTTATGTTCTTAGAACTCTTCTGAGTTACTTGCCTTTTTACTTTTTGGTTAAGGACAGATTTCCTTCATGATTTTATATGACAGGTTAACATGCTTTTAAAAGTCTCTTTTAAGGTCCCGTTCCAGTTAGTCTGGGAGTTATAACTTGTTTAAAAGATTATCAATTTTAAATACTATAAACAGAACTCAAACACACCTGTCTTCTAAGAACTTCATAAAAACATACACAAGGCATATGTGGAAATTTATGGCCAGGAGTTCAGTAATGTATATTTTCTGCTTCTTTTTATCTCTTCTTCTTTAAAAGCCCACTTAAGAAACCATTCAACTACTTCTCGATGGTGGAGCTGAGTGTATCAGGAGGCTCTGTTACCTACAGAGCTGGCCTCTGG
Source organism: Nycticebus coucang (assembly GCF_027406575.1). NCBI lineage: Eukaryota > Metazoa > Chordata > Mammalia > Primates > Lorisidae > Nycticebus > Nycticebus coucang. The sequence goes on from NC_069782.1 coordinate 26,169,897, forward strand.
TTCTGGCATCCTCAAAGGCCATTGTACCCTTCTGGTCAGTTTCCAGCCAATTGCCTTCATCAGTTCAACCGCCCAGGCAACAGTAATGTGTTTAAATGGTGCCTCAGCCTTACCTGAGAGTCTGCTTATAACCAGAAATATTATTTTTTCATAAACTAAATAATACACTGACAGTTGTTATGGAAATATGAAGAAGGGAATTTAGAATAATTTTATAAAATTTCCTTTTTGCCGTCTTGATGAATCATATGAATTAGACCTACCTATGAATCAGATGAATTAGAGTGGAATGATATTATCTGCATATTTCCATGACATCTGTCAGTGTTTTATTTACTACCCTTCCTTCCCTCCCAAAACAATGACATTGGAACTTCAATCTTGCATCTTAACCAGGAACCAGAACTGGAGGTGAGTGCTCCAGACGCTGAACAAACAAATATGTCTCCCGTCTCTCTCACTCTTCTCCCTATCAGAGCAATCCACTCCCAACTCTCTTTGGAAGTGCTCTAAACTTTCTCTTTGTTCTTTTTTTTTTAATTTTTTTTTTTTTTTTTTGTAGAGACAGTCTCACTCTACCGCCCTTGGGTAGAGTGCCGTGGTGTCACACGGCTCACAGCAACCTCTAACTCTCGGGCTTATGCGATTCTCTTGCCTCAGCCTCCCGAGTAGCTGGGACTACAGGCGCCCGCCACAACGCCCGGCTATTTTTTTTTTGTTGTTGCAGTTTGGCCGGGGCCGGGTTTGAACCCGCCACCCTCGGCATATGGGGCCGGCGCCCTACTCACTGAGCCACAGGCACCGCCCCTTCTCTTTGTTCTTAAGTAAAATTTCTCTCTGTTATACTGAAAACAAAAGCCAAATATGTCTCATGAAAAACACATATTTTTCCTTTTTCTTTTTTTTTTTTTTTGAGACAGAGCCTCAAGCTGTTGCCCTGGGTGGAGTGCCGTAGCATCACAGCTCACAGCAACATCCAACTCTTGGGCTCCAGCGATTCTCCTGTCTCCGCCTCCCAAGTAGCTGGGACTACAGGCACACACCACAACACCTGGCCATTTTTTGATTGCAGCAGTCATTGCTGTTTGGCGGGCCTGGGCTGGATTCCAACCTGCCAGCTCAGGTGTATGTGGCTGGTGCCTTAGCTGCTTGAGCCACAGGTGCTGAGCCAAGAACACATTTTTTCCTTCTCAAGCCACTGTTTCTGCTCAAGTCAGCTCCCCAGCTGCATTGGTAATACTCTAGGCCTTTTAAGATCTGAGCATTGCTTGTATAATTCTAGATCTTAAACTATATGAATATTTAGACATCAAAAATGTTCCACTTGAGGGCGGCGCCTGTGGCTCAGGGAGGAGGGCACGGGTCCCATATACCTAGGGTGGTGGGTTCAAACCCAGTCCCGGCCAAACTGCAACAAAAAAATAGCCAGGCGACATGGCAAAGTTCATTTAAACAAACTGCATATATTCACAAGGAAAATAAGTATATTAGTGACTTCAAAGATCGTATAAAAATATTATCCATGGTAGTTGAATGTGCTACTATCTTTATATGTCATGTGTTAAGAAAAATTTTCACACACACTAGAACTCTAATAATTTACAATAAAATTTTGGTTCGGGGTAAAAAAATCTGAAGATTGCTCAGGTTATGGAAAAACCTTTGAAATTCATTTGTATTAAAAAAATAAATTGGAAAAAGGAATATTTGGAAATAGATGTTAGCATTTGAGTGACATCATAGAGGAGAAAGTGTCTAGAAAATATTGCCATTAGCAACTTACACATATAAAATAAAACTCTCCTCCTCACTCAGAGTGGTAATTGGCCTAGAATCTATTATGTGTTATGACACAAAACAGATATTTTACCTGAAGAATAAAAGTTAAGTTGATGGATGGCTGCCTTTCAATTTGTCTAGCCCCAGAGCCAGCATTAAAAATTATAAGGAACAGATCTGAGCTTAACACAGAAGATCTTTTTGACGATTAGAACCATCCAAAAATGAATCATGCTGCCTGCTGAGGGTGTAGGATCTAATAGGGACAGAATGGGTATCAGCCATTAAAGAGGATCTTCTGCATTGAGAAATTCAAGTTAAATGGCCTCATGTTCCATTCTGATTCTTCAAAAATATTTTGAGCTGTTTTCTGTCACTTTTGATAGAGCTTAACTTTGGAGAATAAGGGGACAATCGAAATCTTCTGCATTATTAATTTATTCATTTTTGTATGTGAAGTGCCTCGCACATTGCCTGATACAAAGTATTTCCTCAGTAACTTAAGAGCTGAATTAATAAGCAAACAATTTTCTTACTAAAAGGCTTAATGTCACTTAGAGCTGGTATTTTAATCTTATTTCATCATGGGTTTTTCATTACTTAAAAATTAAAATAACATCATTATAAGAGACACAACCAGAATTTCTATCAGCAAAGCTTGCAATCTATGCAGGTTAGAATTATCTTTTTTGTTATATACACATATAAGAAAGAAATCATTTTAGAAGCTGAAATGAGATTTAATTTCTTGACTCATTTTTCTTTTTTGAGCCCAGAATTTCTTTATTTTTTTCTTTTCTTTTTTTTTTTATTGTTAAATCATAGCTGTGTACATTAGTGCAATCGCCTGTACCCATTCTAAGATGCACCATAGATGTGGCCCCACCCATTACCCTCCCTCCACCAAAACCTCCCCCCTCCCTTCCCCTTCCTTGGCCCTTTCCCCATATTCTTGTGCTATAGTTGGGTTATAGTCTTCATGTGAAAGCTATAATTTAGCTTCATAGTAGGGCTGAGTACATTGGATACTTTTTCTTCCATTCCTGAGATACTTTGCTAAGAAGAGTATGTTCCAGCTCCATCCATGTAAACATGAAAGAGGTAAAGTCTCCATCTTTCTTTAAGGCTGCATAGTATTCCATGGTATACATGAACCACAATTTGCTAGTCCATTCGTGGGTCGATGGGCACTTGGGCTTCTTCCATGACTTAGCAATTATGAATTGGGCTGCAATAAACATTCTGGTACAGATGTCTTTGTTATATTGTGACTTTTGGTCTTCTGGGTATAAACCTAGTAAAGTAATTATAGGATCGAATGGCAGGTCTATTTTTAGGTCTCTAAGTGTTCTCCAAATGTCCTTCCAGAAGGAACGTATTAGTGGGCATTCCCACCAGCAGTGTAAAAGTGTGCCCTTTCCTCCACATCCACGCCAACATTTCTGGTTTTGGGATTTTGTTATGTGGGCTACTCTTACTGGGGTTAGGTGATATCTCAGAGTAGTTTTGATTTGCATTTCTCTGATGATTAAGGATGATGAGCTTTTTTTCATGTGTTTGTAGATCTTGCGTCCGTCTTCTTTAGAGAAGTTTCTCTTCAAGTCCCTTGCCCACCCTGAGATGGGGTCACGTGTTCTTTTCTTGTTAATACGTTTGAGTTCTCTGTGGATTCTGGTTATTAGACCTTTATCGGAGGTATAACCTGCAAATATTTTCTCCCATTCTGAGGGCTGTCTGCTTGCTTTAATCACTCTGTTCTTGGCTGTGCAGAAGCTTTTTAGTTTGATCAGGTCCCAGTAGTGTATCTTTGATGCTGCTTCAATTGCCTGGGGAGTCCTCCTCATAAAATATTCACCCAGGCCAATTCCTTCAAGAGTTTTCCCTGCACTTTCTTCAAGTATTTTTATAGTTTCATGTCTTAAGTTTAAATCTTTAATCCAGTGAGAGTCTATCTTTGTTAATGGTGAAAGGTGTGGGTCCAGTTTCAATCTTCTACAGGTTGCCAGCCAGTTCACCCAGCACCATTTGTTAAATAGGGAATCTTTTCCCCACTGAATGTTTTTAATTGGCTTGTCAAAGATCAGATAATGGTAAGTAGCTGGATCCATCTCTTGGTTCTCTATTTTGTGCCAGACATCTACTTCTCTGTTTTTGTGCCAGTACCATGCTGTTTTGATCACTATGGATTTATAGTACAGTCTCAGGTCTGTTGAGCCCAGAATTTCTATTGCAGGCTTTCTTGCTCTGTAAACCCAATTGTTTAAATATCTTGAAAAATTCTGCACTTTTAGTTCTCCTCAATAAATCTCAATTCCGACCAGATTGACCAGAAGGGAATTTAGAATAATTTTATAAAATTTTCTTTTTTCCATCTTTATGAATAATATGAATTAGATCTACCTTTCAGTTGAACTGATTGCACTTTAGTACGTGTAGGGGCAAAGTCAAGAAAATAATATAGCTTTTTACTTTTAAAGCCAATTGCTGGTCTTTATTTCTGGAATTCTTCTAATTCAGCTTTTTGGTTCTCTTTTTTAATTCAATTCTTGCTACTCACTCATACGTCAGACTGGAACTTAACCAGAAAAAACAGGTGAGATTCACCTTTCCGGGAAGACAGGGTAGTGATTACTTCTTCTTCTCAAGGTCTCCTGTGAGTGAAGGACGAAGTGGTCCTGTGCTACCTAGAATAACAGCAAATATTTGTCTGCTTAGGGAAAGTTGGGAGGTCCCTTTGAAGTTTGTTTGTTTGGTAGCCATGCTAGCCCAACTAGGGTAACAGTGTTGAAAGCTTTATTTATTTTTTTAACCTTAATCAGGACATTGTGGTTGCTCCTGATAGTCTCTTGAATAAAAAATTGAAAGATATTTTAGTGTTAAGTTGGCATTATGGAAATTCCCCAATAGGCACACATATGTTCACAGGAAAACTAGTTTTAAGATCAAATGAACTGCCAGCTGTGGTTTTCTGTGGCTCCTACTCAGGGAAAGTGTTTATTCTTAACATTTTATACACATACATACAGAGGGGTGCCCCAAAAATGCATACACATTTTAAGAAAGGGAAAAACTTAGATTTGTAATATTTAAGTCATGTTTGAGTTCTGCAAATACAACAGGTGCTCAACACAACTTGTATTCATCTTTTGTTATAGGTATATATTGAGTGTTACAGTTTTAATACAGTTTTTTCTCATAATGTGTATACTCTTTCTTATAATGTGTATACTCTTTTCACATCCTCTGTGTATGCATTTTTATAAGGAAGATTAATTGAGGAGATAAACAGGGTAATAAAACTGTTTTAATGCCATTAACATGAAAAGAAGTCTAAAAGCTTTTGCCACAGTGAATAAGTTTACTGCCATTTGATCTCATTATGGTTTAAGAATTGTCTTACTCTTCCAGCCTGAGCAAGATTGAGACCCCTCCTCTACTAAAAATACAAAAACTAGCCAGGTGTTGTGGTGGGCACCTATCGTCCCAGCTACCCCAAAGGCTGAGTCAAGAGGATTGTTCAGGCCTAAGAGTTTGAGGTTGCTGTGACCTGTAATGCCACAGCACTCTACCCAGGGCAATAGAGTAAGACTCTGTCTCAAAAAAAAAAAAAAAAAAGGATTTGTATTACTGTTAAAGAGGGGAATAAAAGAAAAGAACTATGTATTTATAGAAACGTAGATATAATTACATAGACTTATAGAATTCTTCTGGACATTAACAACTAACCGAGTGTTCATGATTTATCTTTTTTCTAATGTGACTAGGTTTTGTAGGTAAATTGGCAAACCAAGGATGTCTACTTTAATATGTTTTATTTAAAGGAATATCTCTATTGTTCTGCATCAGGCAAATTCACTTTTACCATACACATAATTTTACATTCTGCAGTAAAATACCTTGGTATTACACTTAAGCAACAAGGCATAGAAAAGTATAGAGTATTCTGCTGATCATGTTGAATAATAGAGGGGCCAACATTAAACCTTAGGAACATTTGATTTAAGAAGTAAAATCTATACCCAGAGCTGCTGTAATTCTCTTATGGGGGGAAAAGGATATCTGCAGCACTATAGTTTCTGCTATTTAGACACTGAGTATGCCTCATAATGCAACAAATTACATAGAAAGCAATCCCTGCGACTTTTGTTTGCTCCAAGGAAAAATCTCAAGTAGAATCCTCTACCTTGTAAGGAGGAAATGGAGGTAGAGTAGGGAAGAATAAAAATTAGAGCAAAGAAAAAAAAAAAAAAACTAAGAGCAATTACATTTAAGTATTCAAACTAATCTCCTTAAAATCAGATTGGTTTTTCCTTATGTGTCATTCCTAATACTCCCCAAAGTTACATGTTAAAAGTTGTCATTTTGAAATGAGATTTCGGTTTCTGCTCATGAAGGATTAACTGCTAAAGGAATTACCCTTCCACAGTTTAAAACAAGAAAACCAGATAGATGATTTGATGCAATTGTTTTCAGACACTAGACAACAGGCAGCATAAGACTGGGCTCTAAGAAAGAAGAAACAAACATAGCAAGCCTTATGATGGCTCCAGCTCACTGATGGAACATTCCCAAGCTACGGCATAGGGAGGGGAGTCCAGAGTTCAATGGTCCTATGATGTTGGGGAGACAGAGATGAGTGCCCAGGGAGGGCAAAACAGCCGGAATCTGGGGGGCAGAATACTGGAGAGGAAGGAGCTGCATAAAAGAGTAAATCCAGAGGTCTGTATAAAGTTCTCCTTCCATTTTTGGCTGAATTCTTAACTGCATCTGTGTGAGCTAAAGCGCTACAAGAATGGAGAAAAAATTCCCAGAAAGTAGTAGTCGAGCAATTCCTACTATTCCCACCAGCCTGGGAATAGTTAATGTTCTCACCATCTAGCCTAGAAAATCCTCTTAATCAATAGGTGTCTGCTACAGTCTTCAGAAAGCCTTTGTAATGGGACTAAATTAGTCCTAGAATAAAGGCTACACCTTCGGATTCACCTAACAAAAATTAAAAACAATCCTCAAAAAGATCAAACAAAGTAATCCCAGGTAAATTACATGCATCTCAGAACGAAGTCTAGCCCTTCTTAGAGAAATAGACCAAAATTGAACAAGCATCAGCATAAAATTCACAATGTCTAATGTCCAATCAAAAATTACAAGGTATGATTCTGTATGACTTTTTTTTGAGACAGAGTCTCACTATGTTACCCTCGGTAGAATGCATGGCATTACAGCTCACAGCAACCTCAAACTCTTGGGCTTAAGTGATTCTCTTGCCTCAGCCTCCCAAGTCGCTGGGACTACATGCGCCCACCACAATGCCCAGCTATTTTGTGGTTGCAGTTGTCATTGTTGTTTAGCTGGTCTGGGCCAGATTTGAACCCACCAGCCTTGGTGTATGTGGCTAGCGCTGTAACCACTGTGCTACAAGTGCTGAATCTCTGTATGACTTCTAACCAAAAGAAAAATTAACAAAAACATACCCAGAAATGAGGCAGCTGATAGAATTAGCAGACCAGGTTATTAGAGCAGTTATTATAAATATACTCCATATGGTCAAGAAAACATGACGACATTGAAGGGAGAAATGGAACTTCTAAAGAAGTTACAAGGTCTAAATGGAACTTCTAAAGAGGAAAAATGCAGTATCTGAAATTAAAAATATACCACAAGGGATTGGCAGAAGACTAGATAGTGCAGAAGAAAAATTTGGCCAACTGCAGAAGAAAAATATGGTGAAAAAACTGTAAGTTTAATGAAACAGAGAGAGAAAAGAAGATTCAGTAAAAAGCATCAGTGAACCATGGGACAGTGCTGAGTGATGTAACTTTCATGTGATTGGAATCTAAAAGAAGCAGCAGAGGATAAAAAAAATGTATTTGCAAGAAAAATAGGAAAAGCCCTTCCAAATTTGATGAAAACTTTAAATCCACAGATCTAGGAATCACAGTTAACCTCAAGCAAGCAAGCAAACAAACCAAAAGGATAAAACAAAACAAAATGACTAAAGAAAAGCAAATCAAAGTTGTCATGGTGATTCGATGAAGAAATGATAATCTTTTAAACAAATAGTGCTGGAATAATCAGACATCCATATCTGAGGGGGAAAAACCTTCAACACTTAGTCTACCCATTTAGAAAAATTAGCTCAAAATGGACTATAGACCTAAATGTAAGAGCTAAAAACTATTAATATAAAACTTCTAGGAGAAAATAGTTATGACCTTGAGTTTAGGCAAAAAATTCTTAGATGGAACAAAAATAGTACAAAGTATAAAAGGAAAATATTGATAAAGTGAACATTATAAAAAAACTAAAAACTTTTCCTGTCAAGACATTGTTAAGAAAATAGGAAGGCAAGCCACAGACTTGGAGAAAATGTTCATAAACATATATATATACACACACGCACGAATACATATTTATATATCATAATTCATAAAGAACTCTTACAATTCATTAAGAAGAAAATTAAGAATTAAAAGTGGGCAAAACCTTTGAACAGATACTTCACTAAAGAAGATGCATGTCAAACACACAAAAAGATGTTCAGCATCATAACCAACAGGGAAGTGCAAATGAAAAGCACGGAGAAATAGATGGTGCTCACATTCACTATCAAGGCTGAAATTAAGAAGACTGATAATACTAAGTGTTGGTGAGGATGTGAAGCAACTAAAATTTTCACCATACATTGCCTAGTTGACAATTCCTTATAAACATGAAAAATGAAACTTACGTGCTCATAATGACTTCTGCGTGAATGTTCATAGCACTTTTACTCATAATAGCCAAAAATCTGTATACAACCCAAATGTCCATCAGCTGATGAATGAATAAACAAACTGCCCAAATTCTTCAATCACTTCTTTCTTGCTTCCATTTCCTTGTCCCACAGTCTTTCCCAAACACTTTAAAAGCCGTCCTTTATTCCATCTAAGCTTGTAAAAGTCTTCTGTTATCCAGACAAACCCAGAAGAGTTTTGGTAGTCTCCTTTTTTTTTTTTCTGATAGTCTCACTATGTTACCCTTGGTAGAGTGCCATGGCATCACAGCTCACAGCAACCTCAAACTCTAAGGCTTAAGCAATTCTCTTGCCTCAGCCTCCCAAGTAACTGAGGCTACAGGCACCCGCCATAATGCCCAGCTATTTTTGTTGTTGTTGTTATTGTTGCAGTTGTCATTGTTGGTTAGCTGGCCCGGGCCGGCTTGAACCTGCCAGCCTCGGTGCATGTGGCTGGTGCTGTAATCACTGTGCTACGGGTGCTGAGCCAGTAATCTCCTTTCTTTTCTTCTAAATTGCATTTGCAATTGTTAATTACATTTTCTTTCTTTGCATTCTCACTTCCTTTGGCTTTATGACAATGAATTTTCATTTCTTTTCTACATAAAATAAAAGAATGGGTCCTTTTTTGTTTTATTTCTGGCTCTTCTTCCTTCTGTCCTCTAACCATGATGGCTCTGAAAGCTTAGCCTTTACTTAGTTCTTAGTTTTTGTTCTGACATTCATTTCTTTGCCTCATATGTGGCTCTTCTCTCCCTCCCCACTTCTCCCACTTTCCCCATTGCTTCTACTATGATTCATGGTCTTCTCTTTGCTGGGTTAATTCTCCTAAAGGGGAGCTCCAGTTATTTTACCCCACCACCCTTCGAGTATTCTATAGTCAGTCAGCTGTGATATAATGGCAATAACAATGAACTTAAGTACTCCAACAACCTGGGTTCAAAGACTCTGCCACTTACTAGCTAGATGACCTTGGACAAGTTAATTAACATCTCAGAGTCTCTATACCTGAAAAACGAGAATGAATAATAATATCAACTGTGAGGATAAAATGAGATGAATAAAATAAAAGCAGTTGATAAAATATAAATCATTATTAAGCCTGAGTATGAGTTTTCAACAAATACGCACTAACTCTTACACGTGCCAAGCATTGGCTATAAACTGGTAGGCAAGCAGACAAGGTCCTTGCACTCTTGTCTAGCACTCAGTCTAGAGGGGAATACAAGCAATTAATAAAATTTTAAAAGTCAGCTCAAGCCAAAGGAAAGGGAGACTGGCAAAAACAAGGCAGGTTCCCACTAAAAGGCTTCATTCCAATCAATTTTATTGATAAAGAGCCATGCATTTTTCAGGCATTTCTACATCTCATACCCTTTACAAAATATTCATTGCATCACTGTTAGCCACTCAGGAGCAGAGATCATTATCAATAATAGTCACATCTATTATGAGGTTGACAAGTGGAGGTGGGATAAATCATATATAATATTTTCTTTAGGCTGGGAAGGGTGGCTCACGCCTATAATCCTAGCACTTAGGGACTCTGAAGAGGGAGAATCGCTTGAGGCCGGGAATGTGAGACCAGTCTGAGCAACAGAGCAAGACTCGGTCTTTATGAAAAATATAAAAATTATCTAGCATAGTGTCACACAACTGTAGTCTCAGAAACTCTGAGGGCTGAGGCACAAGGATCACTTGGGCCCAGGAGTTTGAAGGTGCAGTGAGGTATAATGATGCCATTCACTCAAGCCTGGACAACAGTGAGACCTTGTCTCAAAAAAAATATGTATTTTTAAAATCCTATATTTTAAATCTAACTTTAATTAAGAAATGGCTAATTGAAAAACAAGTATAAGTGGGATATAATGGAATGATCATTACCTTGGAAGTTGGGAAACTGGGTTCTAGTCTTAACTCTGTCACCAGCCTATTGGTTGGTTGACCTTTGGCAAGACACTTCAGGCACTCTGAGCCTGTTTCCTGTAGTTGGACGAGGCCATTGATTGCTGAGGACTCTTCTGATACTCAGATCCTTTGACTTCAAGTGATGAGGGAACTAGGATTCCACATGTATTGGAGAATTTATAAATTTTATTTTTAGCCCCAATCTTTATTTTTATTTCAGTCTTCTGTCTTGTTCTTGTTCCTCTTTGCAGTTCTGTCATTTCCCTTCCCCCTGAAGATATTCAAGAAGCTGCCTTTTCATCACTTTAAAACTGTAAATATGCCCTTGAAACATGCAAAGAGGCTTTTGTGTACTTACAAATTGAGGTTATTATCGTACAAGTAAGTCACTTGAGTGCACTACATTCCTTAGCTTGCTCCATTGAGAGCTTTATTAGGTTATATTGTCCTATCTCAGAAGATAAGACTCTCCCACTTTAAAAAGTGGGCTATCTGATGAAACAGGGTGCCTTATGCTCCAGAGCATAGGCAGAGGGATTTTGGTGCTGCCCGAAAGACAGACACACTTCTCTAAAACAAGTAGGTGCTTCACTTGAAGTGGTACAGTCAAGGACAAATGTTCTAAAATTAAACCACCCAGCTGCTCAGCTGCAGACGCCCACTTGTCAATTACACTATCTTCTCCTTGTCCAGCCTTTGCTTTCCACAAAACCAGAACTCCCACTCATGTAACCCTGTAAAAGCCTGAAACGTCATGTACTTTCTGAAAGGGCACCTATCCCCTGAAAGAAGAAAGCATATTGGGGTGCATGCACTCATCTCACAGAATGTATGCAGTATGGGTTTTTCAACTCAGATACCTAAGACTTCAACTTAAGCGATGCTGGCAACTGGCTTCCGAAATCAATGAAGTGTGACCTCCCTGTTCATGTGAAAACTAGAATTCTACCAAAACTAGAATGTGTGAATCACATGAATTTTAGGAACCTAAAAGGCATGAGAAATTAAGTTTTTAGATAGCTTGATAAATAGCAGAAATGGAAATAAATGCATATCAGTTTCTACAATGGTTTTTAGATGTACTGTCAACTTAACAATAATCAAAATATTTGCCAATATGTAGTAACGAGAATCAACTGAACTAACCAATGCTATTTGTAAACAACTAGTAAGCAATCACATAAAACAAATGAGGGCTTTATAATAAAATTGGAAATGTCTCTCAATATAGATGCTCTCCTATAAGCAGGCTTGTATATAGTAGAGAAGAAATTTGATTTTTTTTCTTAGACCGAGTTTTTACTATGTAGGAGATTTCTCTTTTTTTATTAGATAATATTAGGCAAACATTCCAGGAATTCCTCCCTGAAAGTTTTGTAGTCATTTTTGTAGTTGATGTAATTTTTTTTGAAAATATATTACTCAACTATGGCATTCAAAAAGTATTAATTTATATTGATTAATGTTAAATCAAATTTTTTCTATAAAGTAAAATTTTGTTAGTCCTCTTGGAGGGGGCATGAGATAAGCATACAACTAAGATGTTTTGTAAAATGACCTACTTTATTACGAGGCTGTATATCCCTCGTATTTTCTCTTATGAATAAAAGTAACCTATATTAACATAATTCTGTACTGACTCATTCATTAAGTAAATATTGCTGAGAATTTATAAGACATTTTATTAGATGTTGCAGCTACGTGCTTATAAAGATTCATCAAAATATAGCATAAAAACAATAGAAAGTAGAAAACTGTAATAGGTATCATAAATTATCTTAAAAGTTTGTAAGAAAGGTTTACCTATTAAGATATAAATTACTAAAATGTAGACTTTTTGAATAAAGTTATAAAGTTTAGATTTTTAAGTTTTATTTTTCATATTTTTCAGTTGGATATGCCCAATAAGAAAACTTACTGTTTTTCATGTTTTTTTATTTGCTAAATGTATCCACATTTCTACCTTTATTATAAAATCTCCAATATGTTTTATAAGGGCCTAGTTCATATACAAGGTTGTAAATTGTATTTATAAAACTTAAGTTGCCTTGGGTTTTCAGATTGTACTTTTTAGCCAAGATCCTAACAAGGATGAGATTTACCCTCTTGCCTGAAACAACTAAAAAATTGGACAAGATAGATGAAACAATCAGGCAGGAGAGGACAGTGGTCCCTGAGAGAAGGGGAGCAAATGAGGTGAGCCCTGCAGTTACTTTGGCTCACTGCCTAGAAAGGAAGCTTACTGTCTAGCAAGGAGGAGGAGGAGGAACCTGAGGCCCTGGGGCCACATGTGGCCTTCTGGATCCTTGGGTGTGGCCTTTTGACTGAATCCAAATTTTACAGAGCAAATGCTTTTAATAAAGGTATTTGTTCTGTGAAGTTTGGATTTGATCAAGGGGCCTCAACTGGGGTTCTGGAGGGCCACATATGCCATGAGGCTGCAGGTTCCCTATCTCTGACTGATGGATTTCCTGAATAAGGACCTGAAAAGCCTAAGATAGCTAGAGTTTGTAGGGCAGATTTGCAGAGAGAAGAGCCCTGCACTGGTAGAGACTTTCAGAGATCTGCCCACGGTCTCCCTCAAGCCTCTAGCCAAGTATGGCTCAACACATGTTTGTAAGAAAACTACCCAAATCCAGAGAAAGATTCTTAGAGGTCACATGGGACCAGGAATGTCCAGTGTGGAAATCTTATAATTCATCATTAGAGTAATTAGGTATCACCTTAATACAGGGGCAGAATTAACCCTATGCTAACAAATTGGTTCTCCCTCACAAAACTTAAAAGCAAAACTCAAAAGAGTTGGTTTTTTGCTATCTTCCAAGGAACTGAATTGCATCCCAGGAAAAATCTCAATAATTCAAAAATATCCAGCACCCACCAAGGTAAAATTCACAGTCAGTGAATCTGGCAGTCAGTCAAGACCTGTAAAGAAACAGGGAAATACATAGTACAACCTATAATAAGGAGATAAATAAATCAATAGAAACGGACCCAGAAATGATACAAATAATCAAATTAGTAGCAAAGGACATTAAAACAATCACTAAAATTGTATTCCTTACGTTCAAAGGGTGAGGAAAGATTGACCACATTAAGCAGAGCATGCAAAAAAATAGCAAAAACCCAAACTGAATGTTCATTGTTGAAAATTTTGATGTCTGAAGTGAAAAATACACTGAATAGAATTAGTAGATTAGACACGTGGAAGAAAAGATTAGTGAAGTTCAATAGATAGCAACAGAAATGACCCAGGATGATAGGGAGGAAAAGTCAATACACACGGCATCAGTGAAGCTGATTTAATATATATGTCACTGGAGTCTGCACAGGAGGGATGAGAGAAGAACACAGGAAAAAAATTAATTAATAATGGCTAAAATTTATTATAATTATAAACCTACAAATCCAAGAAATATAACAAAATTTAAACACAAAATAAGAGGAAAACTCCCCCAGGCGCATCATAATTAAATTATTTTTTTAAAAAAGGTAGAGAGAACATCTTAAAAGCAGTCAGAGAGAAAAACAACATGTTATATACAGAGGAACAAATTTAAGAATGGCAAAGGCTTTTAATCAGAAACAATACAAGCTAGAAGACAGGGCAGTACTGAAAGACAAAAAGAAAACCATCAACTTAGAATTTAATACCCAGCAAAAATATCTTTCAAAAATGAAGATAAAATATCAACAATCACATTAAATGTAAAAAGTATAAACATTTCATTTAAAGACATGGATTGGCCGGGCACGGTGGCTCACACCTGTAATCCTAGCATTCTGGGAAGCCAAGGTGGGTGGTTTGCTTGAGCTCAGGAGTTTGAAAATAGCCTGAGCAAGAGCGAGATGGCACCTCTACGAAAAATAGGAAAACTAGCCGGGCATTATGGCAGGCACCTATAGTCTCAGCTACTTGGGAGGCTAAGGCAAGGGGATCACTTCAGCCCAAGAGTTTGAGGTTGCCATGAGCTATGACACCATGACACTTTACCCAAGGCATAGAGTGAGACTCTGTCTCAGAAAAAATAAAATAATAAAATAAAGGCATGGATTATTAGATTAGATAAACACTTTTAAAAGATCAACTATGCTGCCTAAAAGAACCCAAATTAAAAATAAAGATATAACAAAGTTAAAAGTGAAAGGATAGAAGAAGAAACGCCATACTAATTTCAAAAGAAAGCTTGAGTGACTAAATTACTATTTAACAAAATAGATTTCAGGTTAAAGAATATTACCAGGGATAAAGAGGCATATTTCCTCCATGTTTATGCACCCAATAACAGAGATTCGAAATACATGAAGCAAAGGCTGCAAGGAGAAATATTAATAGATATGTTGATAACTGTAGCCAGAAATGTCAACACCTTTTCAAGGGCATTTATTAAAATAGATGACATATGGGGCCATAAAACAAGTATCCATAAATGTCAAAAGATTCATATCATACAAAGTATGTTCTCTAACTACAATGGAATTAAATTAGAACTCAATAAGAAAAAGATATCTGAGAAACTTCCAAATATTTACAAACATATTTTTGTATAACTTGTGGGTCAAAGAAGAAATCAAAAGGAAAAATTAGAAAGCATTTTGAACTGAAAAAAAATGAAAACATAGCATATCAAATTTGTGGGATGCAAGGAAAGGAGTGCTTGGGGAAAAAGAAACACTTCAACTGAATGATCTAAGTTCCCATTTTATATGAAACTAGCAAAAGATGAGCAAATTAAATGCACAGTACGCAGAAGAAAGTAAACAAGATAAAAGCAGAAACCAATGGAAGGGAAGCAATGGAGAAAATCACTGAAACCAAAATCTACTTCTTTAAGGACGTGAAGATGTTTAGGATTAAAAAAAAAATTTTTTTTTAATGCAATTATGTTCTGGAAGATTCCATTTTTAGTGAACAAGAAAATGAGACTCAAAAGCACTGTTTCTTTGGGTGTTTGCTCATGCCTGCTTGATCTTTTTCCTTAATAATATGAAATATCTTGTGCGCTACTGAAGAGAAGAAATTCATAACGCATATTTTTACAAAGGTATTCATGCGAAGATGTCTGTGTCACGCAAAGCACATTTACTCTTCCACATAGTTATTCTCTGCTTGGCTTTTCCTCTTAAAATGATATTTGGAGAAATAGTTCATTCACTCATTCATTCATTCATTCGTCATTATGAAATGCTACATTGTGCCAGAGACTGTGGGATGCTCAAAGGGCAGGATCTTGTTTGTCTGGATAAACAAGGGCAGGGATCTTGTTTGTCTGGGGACACAGTTGTTATCCAGACAAACAAGATCCTTGCCCTTTGAGCATCGAGTCTAATGTAAGATGCAGACAAGTAAACAGGCACCAACAATGGACTAATGTTAAGAGTTGTCATGGAAAAAACAAGTTCCAAGGATGGGGGATCAAGTTGGACCCACATTCCTCAAGCTAGCAGCTAACAAGAATTTTTAAAAATAATAATACAGGGCGGCGCCTGTGGCTCAGTCGGTAGGGCGCCGGCCCCATATACCGAGGGTGGCGGGTTCAAACCCAGCCCCGGCTGAACTGCAACCAAAAAATACCCTGGCGTTGTGGCGGGCGCCTGTAGTCCCAACTACTCGGGAGGCTGAGGCAAGAGAATCACTTAAGCCCAGGAGTTGGAGGTTGCTGTGAGCTGTGTGACGCCATGGCACTCTACTGAGGGTGATAAAGTGAGACTCTGTCTCTACAAAAAAAAAAAAAAAATAATAATACAATAACTAAGTTTCTTGAATTATTATGATTCAACACAAGCAATAAAATTTTAGGTAGGGAGCAATATGCAAGGTGTGAGTTCAATTCTAAAAGAACTCCTTGACTGTTATGTACCTAGTATTTACTCTTTATTCTGCTCGTCCTGTGTTGATACTCTGTTCATATTCTTATCTCAGAGCATAAATGTAATAGATGCCATTTTTACTAATTTTCAGTGTTGTTATCGCAGGTTTTTTGGTGAGTGAAATTCTAGAAAAGAAAGACACCAAAGGCGGTTTTAACTAATTTCAGACTTTTAAAGAATTTCTTCTGTACACTTGGGCATAAGAAATGGCAGAAACTGAGCCAGGAATCCAGATCCTCAGGCAAAGTTTGAGGGATTCCAGGTTTCGAGACAAAAGGCAAGACCAGGGAAATGTGAAGATTCCAGAGATTAGGTAGGAAAGGCTTCGTGATTCATTCAGAGGGTCAGATCTTTTTCATTCATTTCCTTTGACTCACTGATTTCACATTTGGAAGTGTATCTTCAGGAAATTATTACAGTAGTCCCCCCCTCATTTGCAGTTTCATTTCCCTTGGTTTTAGTTACCACAGTCAACCACAATCCAAAAATAGTGAGTACAATAAATATTTTGGGGGAGAGAGAGAGACCACATTTATATGACTTTTATTACAGTGCATTGTTCTATTTTGTTATTAGTTACTGTTGTTAATCTCTTATTATGCCTAATTTATAAATTAAACTTTATCATAGGTAAATATATGTGTGTATGTATATAGGATAAGACGTAGTATATACAGAGTTTGGTACTATCCATGGATTCAAGCACCCACTGGTGGTCTTGGAAGATGTTCCCTGAGGATAAAAGGGGGACTAACTCTATATATGTCTACTTTTTAGCTGAAAAGTTGTTCATTGTAGTTGGTTACATTAAAAAATTGGAAACTATCTAATTGCCTAACAATAGCAGCCTGGCTAAATTATGTAATACCCACACAATGGGATTCAAAACAGGCTTTTAAATTGCACAGCTGAATTTCTCAGACTTGGTTGTGCATCAGAACACCCCGAGGGCTTGTTAAAACATTGATCACTGGGCAGCACCCACAGAGGTTCTGATTTAGTTGATCTGGAATACAGGGAGAGGGTCCAAAAATTTGCATTTCTAACACGTTCCCTCAGATACTATTGGCCTGGAGGCCATATTTTAGAACTGCTGATGTAGGAGTATATTTACTGACTTGGAAGAATACTCCAAAGATATACAAAGCTGTTTACATTATATTTTATATGTACATATACACACAGAAGTTTAGATGGAAAGATATTATGGAGTTGGCGTCCTTGGTTGTCTTTGGGATGGATCACATTGCAGGTGCCTAATATCATCAACATTTTGTATAACAGGTCTTTCTGGAATGACCATAATATTAACTACGAAAACATAATGACATTTCTTAACTTAAAAAAAATGAGACATTCTGGCCAATAGTACTAACAAGCCAGAAATATTAAAGTATGCTTGATCCTACTCAAAAAAAGCTTGATCTTTGCCTTTTTAACTGTGACTTGTTGGGAGTGTACATTCAGAAGCAATCACAGACAGAGGGTCAGTGATGGGCCCATAGGTACATCTGGTTCCTTACGGGGACAAAACCCAGAAAAGGCTGGTATCATATGGAGGGCTTCTACATTTTTTTCTTCTTTCATTTTAGTAGTGCCTTACAGGCTTCTTCTGGGGAAGTTTGAAGAAAAACTGGGTGGGACCCAAAGGGCAACCTGCCAGAAGTTTGCAGCATCTGGATTGGCGTGCTCTTTGTTTCCTGATGCGGGGTAGATCCATTTCCCAGGGTATCAGATTAAGGCGTCTCCTTTCTGGAAAAAAGATTTCATGGTTTAAATTCCCGTTCACTTTTGTGTCTGTGGCACTCTGCTGTCTCCTTTCCAGCATGCAGCCTCAGGGGTCATGATGTCCCTTCCCCGCTGATATCGGCGTGCCAACTGTGGTGTCATGCACACCAAGCACAGAGACACCATTCAGCCTCCACAGTCTGGGCTCAGGAAGCACAAGGGCCTCAAAGTTCCTATAGACCTTGACTGGATCCTCCTCTAGCTTTACATGTGCTGAATAATTGGGGAGGGAAAGGAGGGGGGGCCAAGGGTAAATGTCAAGGGTAAATAGTATGAGACAGGAACAGAGAGAGCAAACAGTTGCCACCAATACTCCGGAAAAGGAAGGGTGGGCAGACAACACAGAGAAGTACACCACAGACTCTTTGGTGGGACGCTTATTTGGTTAACACTGGATTATCCTTCTCCATGTTCTGGCATTACTGTGGTTGATAAACTAAGAGTAGCCACATCATTTATGCTATTAAGAGCAAGAGTTCCTCATGAATGTCTGACAGGCAGTGCTTCAGGTGTCATATTGAAAATAAGTCCCATAGAGAGCCCACAATAGATTCAATGTTTTTTTGTTTAATGTTTCAAAATACAAAATCATGTTCTGATTCAGGCTGTTGTTAAAAGAAAAAGATATTACTTCTATCCTGACTTTCAAGTATGTGACATATTGCTTGTTGGAAAATTTTATTTTCTAATATTCTGCTTTTCACCACTTACCATGAGGCTAATATGGTTTAAGATGCAACTTTTTTTTAAGTTTTGAAAGTTCAAAAATAAGTAGAAACACAAATACTGGTTAATTGTTCAGTTATCTGTTACTGTTGTCATAAGACGAGTTCTTACCTCTTCGGTGCTATAACATGCAATTCATTATGTGAATCTGTTTAGGACCCTCGGTAAGGGAGCTAGTTATTTGGAATTCTCACCTATTACAGGAATGGCAAGAACAATGTTATAATTAATTGATTTACCAAAAATTTATTGAATACTTACCAAGTGCCAGGCACTGTCCTGGGACACATCAGTGACTGCCCCTGTGAAGTTTACATTTTAGACTCTGAAAACTGTAATTCAGTAAACAACTACAGATGTAATGTGGCAAGTGGTAGCTTGTACTGAGAACAAAAGTCAAGTGGGCCATTGGGCCATTGTAAGGACTTTGCATTTTGTTCTGAGGAATATGGGAGGTCTTTGGGTGGGGGTGGCTTTAAGCAAGGGAAGGATGTGACACAACTTGTATTTATAGAAAATCACTCTGGCTACTGGGTGGAGAATAGATGGTAGAGGCCAAATGTCCACTGACCTATTCCCCACTCCCCCACAGTCGTGTTTCATTGACGACAGTTCTGTACCAGGAGACCTGGAGATGTGATCCCCACACAGTTGATTCTTGCCTCTTCATACCTTTCGGATAAACTAGTTTCTAAAATGACATTTTTATATCCAAGAATTATCTTTTTAGAAAAATGTAAATCAGATCATATCGCTTCTTTACCTACAACCTCCCAGTGGCTTTCACTACAGTTAGAATAACTCAACTATGGCTTTTAAAGGGTTCCGTTCAAATCTGTCTCACACCCGTGCCCTCTCCAGCCACTGTCCTTTTGTTCACAGTCTCCAGTCACATCGACCTAGTCATTCTTCCTTGAATATGCCAAGCTTAACGCTGCTTCAAGGCCTTTAAGCTTGCTGCTCCCTCTACCCAGAATCCCCTGAACCCCAAGATCTTTGCCTGGTTGGCTTCATCTCAGGAGTCAGGTCTCTGCTGGTTACTCTGTGTACACTTCTGTATGCAAACCTGCAGCACATCTGCTCCTTAGAAGAACAGGGCAGCTCTTCCCTAGGTGTGCTCAAGGTCTAAAACCTTCCTGTTATCTTATCACTAACAGATGACGAAAGGTATAAATCAAACCAGGACTCTCCTAGGCAAACAATTCAGAGTTTGCACACAGTCATATAAATCTATGGTATTTTCTTTTTGTTTATAGGTTATTTTCAAAGCCCTGTCACCACCATACAATGAAGAGAACCCTTACAGTGCCAAAGTTCAGGAGCAGCTAAAGATCACCAACCTCCGTGTGCAGCTGCTCAAACGACAGTCTTGCCCCTGTCAGAGAAATGACCTGAATGAAAAGCCTCAACATTTCACACACTACGCGATCTATGATTTCATTGTCAAGGGCAGCTGCTTCTGCAATGGCCACGCTGATCAATGCGTGCCTGTTGATGGCTTCAGACCTGTCAAGGCCCCAGGAGCATTCCACATGGTAGGTAAAACAAGTCCTCCCCTAAGAAAAACAAATCATAAGTTACCTTTGGCTTAGGGCACAGGCAGCATAAGCTCCCTGAGCACTGGCATGCGCCTAACATAGTGCTTTTGTTTCTTCCTCTGTGGATCTGCTCCCCCAACTCAATACCCATTCTATAAAGTGCCTATTAACTTATTTCTTGATCATCAGTTTTAGAATTATAGTCAAGCATGATAACCAGATACCTTGGAAAATACCCATGCCAGTTTTTAGTACCATGACCTTCAGATATAAAGTGTAAGGTGAGCAGCAGTGAAAGGCTGGCATAATCATATTAGTGGCATTATCACACAGAAACCAGTTTTGACAGTAAATGAGGACCATTGTGGAGTTGGTTTTAAAGTGGGAAAAATAAGAACCTCAGTTTAATGCTTGGTATCTTTGCTGTCCAGCCAGTAGAATGAATAATAATTCTTCTCTGTGAAGAGTGGCCTGACCCTGCCTGCACCCTACAGTGGAGTTAAACTCTTTTTCCTCTGGGTTCCCACACTGCCTTGTGCTTCTCTCTGTATTTTTTCTTATCTGCATCCCCCAGGAGACCTTGAACTCCCTGAAGACAGGGACCATATGATCTCAATATCCTCAGGACCAGATGCCTTGCCCAAGCCAGAGTAGGGTTCAGTAGGCGTTGAATGACAGAAACAGAGGAATAGGAATATGATGAAAGTTAGTGCCATTGTCTGTCTGTCCTCTCCTAACCATTGTCCATAAAAGACACGGAGCAGCTCACACAGCAAGCACCTTGTTGCAACAGACCCAGAGCTATGGATAGGGATTCGGCTAGGTGAAGGTAAAGAGGGGAGCACACCAATTACTTAATTTTTTTTTTTTTTTTGTAGAGACAGAGTCTCACTTTATGGCCCTCGGTAGAGTGCCGTGGCCTCACACAGCTCACAGCAACCTCCAACTCCTGGGCTTAAGCGATTCTCTTGCCTCAGCCTCCTGAGTAGCTGGGACTACAGGCGCTCGCCACAACGCCGGCTATTTTTTTGTTGCAGTTCAGCCGGGGCCGGGTTTGAACCCGCCACCCTCGGTATATGGGGCCGGCGCCTTACCGACTGAGCCACAGGCGCCACCCCAATTACTTAATTTTATATTTTGCTCTGATACTTCTAAGCAAAACAAGGGAAAATAAATAAATAAAATTTAAAAGGCCTCAGAGTGTCCTTACTGCAAGACTTCCACACTCTGTCTTCCTTCTCCTGGCTCTTACACAAGATAGGACCTTGGGAGCCACGTTCCAGTTAGCCGGCCAGACGGGGTGTGCTGGCTGGGCTCAGTCGCCAGGGCAGCATGGGGGTAGCTAAAACAACTAGGACAGAAGCCAGAGAATTAAAAAAAATGGAAACAGTACTATTACTTTTAGGAATTCATCTGGGGCTCCCAACATTGAGAAAATGAAGCCTTTATTCAATAAATACCTGCTAGTTTCCAGACACTGAAGGATCTTTTAAATAATACAGTATTACTTCAAATAAAGGGTGGATAAATTTGGTGTATTTCAACTAATTGGGTTAAGGAATGATTCAAATAGAGAATAACCCAGCGAGAATGCAACCTACTAGACTGTAAACTGGAAAGCTTGTAGAAGGTAGCGTGCTCATAAATTTCTGCTATTATGTATAGTGAGCTATTGAAAGAAAAGCATACAGGCTTTTTGTTTCCTCAGCTGTCTCTTATGATCTAAGCCTTGCTGGACCACTTCAGAGCAGAGTCCTGAATGAAATGACAGACATGAGCCCTGAGGCCCCCTGAATATGGTGCAGAGCAGTCCCTCAAAAAATATTTGTGACATAAGGACTCATGGGACAAATTAAATGGCTCTCACCAAGCACACTGGATTGTGGGAGTTCTCAAGAACCTTATAAAACATTCATGTGTGTACATTTAAAAGCAATAGTTTATTATCTGTTTTTAAAGTAAGTCCTCCAAATATAAACTTTCCAAGAGTTAACAACACTTACTAAGGCTGAAAGGAAAAATTCTAGAAGTTTCTCTTCTTTCTGCTAAATTCAACAAGAAATAATTACTCAAAGTTAAACAGAGAAGTTTGCAGAAGCCTTAAAATACAACTCTTCTGTACAATATTCTGCCAGCAAGATAATTAGCCTGTAAAGAGGTTCTCGATAACCAAGGGGATTAGCAATAAGTGTTTTTCCATTTCAAAAGCATGTTAGAATGAGAAGTCTCCATCCTAGAAGACCTTATGATTTGGAAACCTCGTTTCCTTACTAAGCTTGGACTGTTTTGAAATTGGAAGCAATTTCCTTTTAAAATAATCCTAGTTTTCTGACATTCTTCTATCCCATTTTCATACCGATGTCAGCTTCTATAGCAGTGGTAGCAGCCGCTAGTGCTGTAACTGAACATACGCCTGCAACAAGAGCCAGGGAAAGGGTAAAAAACAGCCTAAGTGGCCAAGACTGTTGGCTTCCAGGGAACCAGTTCCATGAACATTCTTGCTGTCTCTGCTCTCTGTAAAAAAAAGAAAAAGAAGAAAGTAGAACCAATTGGGCCAACAGAGCTGTGGTTGGAAATGTGAATGATTCTGGGCTCATATTTTTTTCCACTACTAAGCTTAGGTGCATTTTCTTTTCTTTTTTTTTCTGAGACAGAGTCTTATTATGTCGCCTTGGTAGAGTGCCATGGTGTCACACAGCTCACAGCAAACTCTCGGGCTTAAGCGATTCTCTTGCCTCAGCCTCCAAAGTAGCTGTGACTACAGGCACCCACCACAAAGCCCAGCTATTTGTTTGTTGTTGTTGCGGTTGTCGTTGTTTAGCAGGTCCAGGTCAGTTTTGAACCTGCCAGCCTGGGTGCATGTGGCTGGTGCTGTAACCACTGTGCTATGGGTGCCAAGCTGGTGCATTTTATTTTCATCTGTACTTTTTCCTGGATTGTAAAGAGCTGGTATTAAATTTGGAAATGGTTGCTTCTTTTGAATGTGACATTCTTATTCCTATGGTTGCTTCACTGAGCAAATTGCACATTGAAAGGATGGTCTTTTGCCTCACTAAGAACATAGCCATAGGCTAGGCGTGGTAGCTCAGGCCCGCGATCCTAGCCGTCTGGGGGGCTGAGGCACGAGGATCCCCTGAGCTCAGAAGTTCAAGCCTGAACAAAAGCAAGCTCCCATCTCTACTAAAAATAGAGAAATTAGCCAAGCGTGTGGCAGATGCCTGTAAGTCCCAGCTACCCAAGAAGCTGAGGGAGGAGGATCACTTAAACCTAGGACTTTGAGGTTGCTGCAAGGTAGGATGATGCCACAGCACTCTAGCTTGGGCAACACAGTGAGACTTCATTTCAGAAAAAGAAAAAGAATAGAATATAGCCATAAGGACAATTGTCTGCCCACATTTTTGTGTCTCCAGACACCGTTTATGTTATGTATACAGCTGTAAATAATGGGATTCGTAAGTTCTGCCTGCAAAATGGAATGTAGCCTCTTAAGAAATGCTATTCTTTTGCAGGTCAGCTTGTCATAAGTATGTACATACAAATGTACCATTTATCAGCATAGTTTTTTTTTTCTTTTTTCAGCATAGTTTTGTCTTTATAGCAGTGGTTCACAAAGTGTGTTACCTAGACCAGCAACATTAGCATTACCTGGTAACTTTTGATAAATTCAAAGTCTCAAACCCTGGCCCAGATCTACTGTCTCAGAAACTGGATGTGATACCCAGAAAGCTGAGTTTAACAAGCCTGATTCTGAGGCCTGCTGAAGTTTAAGAATCATTACTTTATAATGCCTCACCAATTCATCTGCAGTTAAGATTGTTGCCAGGATAAGTAAAGAATTAATGAAATCTGACTTGTGGGCTAGAATTTTTGATGACTGATGATAGCAAACTTAAAAAGTTGGTGGAAACAATACCTAGTATGTTTCTTAAGCTATATAAGATTTTAGGGTCATTTCCTTTGAGAGAAAAGAGTAGGGAAAGGATACGAATTGGCAGCCTCATTACCTTAAAACATTTCCCCTGTGTTTTGTAAAATAGCACCACCTTCTCCACGTCCCCCTTCTTCCTAGACCCATGCCATCTACTCTACCAGTCCAATATTTCCTCGTTTGTTCATTTTGCTGGAAGGCGGAACAGTGCAATGATTAAGACCCCAGCACTGGCGTTAAACATACCTGAATCTGACTCATGGCAGCATTTACTAAGTTACTCAGTCTTGCTGAATCTATTTCCTACTAAAATGAGGATAGTATCTACCTTTTGTAGTTATTGTGAGGATTAAAAAGTGTAACAACCAGTGCCTTGGATCTGGTAGACACTACTTACATTGCTGTTATTATTAACATCATATTGCTTTATCTCAGCCACTTCTCCTTTTCCTCCGTTATATGCTTTCTCCCCAATAATGACAAGAATAAATCATATCAGTAGCTTATCTGTTATTTGAAGTGTTTACTAGGTTAGGGGTTTTGTGGCAAGGAAAACTATACTTTGACTCTTGTCTGCTGGGATTGCAGAAATTTTGTGAAGAGATCTTAAAACTTCTTTCTCTTTGCAGCCGAGGGGACTGTTTTAGTTCTTTTTTTCCTAGAAGCTGTTGGATGGTGGATGGTAATAAGAAGGAACATGAAACATTTCCTTCTTTTATTAGAATATCATCCATTGGATAATGCAGATGTCTTAGAATACTGTGGAGAATTGTTTAAATGCCTTGAGTTACAATTGTTAAATTAGATGTTTCTTTTGTAATTAAATACTTACTATCAAAGAATGTCAATATTTTCACTGATGTGTTCTAAATACAAATATGAACACTGAGACCTGTGCAACCGAATAGTGGGGTTTGAGGAAAAGTTTCTTAGCTACCAAGCTGTATAAGGTAGGTACTCAGACAGTCTCATCGCAAAAGTTTTTCCCAGCAGAATATGAAATATTCACTCATGATTTATATTCACTCATCTCATACGTCATGTTTTACAAATTAAGAACAGATTTCAAACCATACTTTTCATCTTCTTTTTAAAATTTCTTTACTATTCTGTGAATAAGCCAAAAGCATAATTAGAAGGTTCTTGGAACTTCAAACTCTTAAGGAAAAGAACAGGAGGTCTTAAAACAACTAACAAAGATATTAAATTAGACCATTAAATCGGGATTTTAAAATGTTTTTATGTAGTGAAGCATCCATTTGTGTTTGGAAATGTACATCTGTAAATTAGTTTTAGGTCTTAGCATAGAAAAAAACAACTAACATGGGTTATCGATACTAATAACAGCAGGTGCAGCACTTACTGAATGTTCATTCTGTGCCGTGTCTTGTGCTGTCATGCTACAGATGTTATGGAATTTAATCTTGGTGACAACTGTATGATGCATCTCAAAGGGGTAGGGCACCGGCCCCATATGACGGAGGTGGCGGATGCAAACCCAGCCCAGGCAAAAAAAACGCAAAAAAAAAAAAAACAGCAACAAAAACTGTATGATGTATCATTATCATTATTTTTTCATAGTTGAGAAACGGAGGCTTGGAAATGTTAACTTCCCGAAAGCTAATGAAGGATATAGTAGCGGCACTTTCACTTCACCTGTCAGATACCAAATTCCATCCTCTTTTTGTTGTTGTATGAAAGATTTAGCTCTAACTGGGGCTGACATTATGTCAAGAACACAGAAAAGAGAGGGGAGAAAGGAAGGGAAGGGGCAGGAAAGATGAGGGTAAGCTGAAGGGGCCAGGCCAACAGGATGGACCAAGGAATCTAACTGGGTAAGGA
The DNA here is from genome assembly GCF_027406575.1 of Nycticebus coucang. NCBI lineage: Eukaryota > Metazoa > Chordata > Mammalia > Primates > Lorisidae > Nycticebus > Nycticebus coucang. Next base: position 26,196,049 of record NC_069782.1, read on the forward strand.
GGGAAGTAAGGACAATTATCACCCCAAAGCTTAGCCGCTAATATTTTATAAAGCCCTTTCCCATAAATTATTTCACTCAAACATTACTATAACTCTGAAAGGTATATATTTTTATTTCTATCCCACAGTAAAGAAAACTGAGGTGCAGAGATTACTTGCTGGAATTCACACTTATAAAGTAATTACACTCAGGTTTCCTAGTACTGTACCCCACCTCCACACCCAATTTAATAAGAGAATTTATTTAAAAGGTTATTCTACCATGCACAAACAAATAGCTGAGATGTCAGAAATAGAATTCAGAATCTGGATAGCAAATAAGATTGAATTAGAATTCCAAGCAGTAACCCAAAAGATAACTCAAGAATTCAACGAATTCAAAGACCAAATGACCAAAGATTTTGACACATTGAGACAAGAAGTTGCAGCCCTCAAAGATCTGAGAAACACAGTCGAATCCCTCAGTAACAAAATGGAGCAAGCATAAGAAAGGATTTCTGATATTGAACACAAAGCTTTTGAACGCTCCCAAACTCTCAAAGAGGAAGAGAAATGGAGGGCAAAACAGATCACTCTCTCAGAGAGCTCTGGTATAATTCAAAGAAAATCAATATTCGTCTTATAAGTGTCACAAAAGCAACGAAGTGGCTTCACAAGGCACAGCGTCTCTTCTCCATAAGATTATGAAGGAGAACTTTCCAGACATGCCAAGAGATTCTGAAATTCAGATAGCAGACAGTTTCAGAACTCCAGCACAACTCAACTCAAACAAGACATCCCCCAGACACATCATAATCAATTTCACTAAAGTTAATATGAAGGAGAAAATTCTGAAGGAAGCCAGATGAAAGAAAACCATCACCTCCAAGGGCAAGAATATTAGAATAACTGCAGATCTCTCTGCTGAAACCTTTCAGGATGAGAAAATTCGAGGATGGTCATCGACTTGTAATCTCCTAAAACAAAATAACTTTCAACCCAGGATCCTGTACCCAGCTAAACTGAGTTTCATTTATGATGGAGAAATTAAATACTTCAATGACATTCACATGTTGAAGAAATTTGCCATAACTAAACCAGCTCTCCAGGATATTCTCAGACCTATCCTCCATAAAGACGAGCATAATCCTCCACCACAAAAGTAAACCCACCCAGAAAATTTTGATCAAATTCCACCTTCCACAGTCACAAAAGGATTAAAAATGTCCACTGGACTCTCAAAAGGCTTATCAATATTCTCAATTAATGTGAACAGTTTAAATTGTCCTCTAAAGAGATATAGGTTGGCTGACTGGATACAAAAACTCAAGCCAGATATCTGCTGCATACAAGAATCGCATCTTACATTAAAAGACAAATATAGACTCAAGGTAAAGGGATGGTCATCTATACTCCAGGCAAATGGAAAGCAGAAAAAAGCAGGCATTGCAATCCTATTCACAGATGCAATAGGCTTTAAACCAACCAAAAAAAGGAAGGATAAGGATGGACACTTCATATTTGCTAAAGCAATACTCAATATGATGAGATTTCAATTATTAATATTTATGCACCCAAACAGAATGCACCTCAATTTATCAGAGAAACTCTAACAGACATGAGCAACTTGATTTCCTCCAGTTGCATACTAGTTGGAGATTTTAACACCCCTTTAGCAGTGCTGGATAGATCCTCCAAAAAGAAGCTAAGCAAAGAAATTTTAGATTTAACCTTAACCATTCAACATCTGGACTTAACAGACATCTACAGAACATTTCATCCCAACAAAACTGAATACACATTCTTCTCATCAGCCCACAGAACATACTCCAAAATCAACCACATCCTAGGCCACAAGTCTAACCTCAGCAAATTTAAAAAAATAGAAATTATTCCTTGCATCTTCTCAGACCATCATGGAATAAAAGTTGAACTCAATAACAACAGGAATCTTCATACCCGTACAAAAACATAGAAGCTAAAAACCTTATACTGAAGGATAGATGGGTTATAGATGAGATTAAGAAGGAAATTACCAAATTTTTGGAACAAAACAATAATGAAGACACAAATTATCAGAACCTCTGGGATACTGCAAAGGCAGTCCTAAGAGGGAAATTTATAGCACTGCAAGCCTTCCTCAAGAAAATGGAAAAAGAGGAAGTTAATAACTTAATGGGACATCTCAAGCAACTGGAGAAGGAAGAACATTCTAACCCCAAACCCAGCAGAAGAAAAGAAATAACCACCAATGTATGGTGCCCCATGATTGCATTAATGTACACAGCTATGATTTAATAATAAAAAAATAACCAAAATCAGAGCAGAATTAAATGAAATTGAAAACAAAAAAATTATGCAACAGATCAATAAATCCAAAAGTTCGTTTTTTGAAAAGATCAATAAAATAGATAAAACTTTGGCCAACCTAACCAGGAAAAAAAGAGTAAAATCTCTAATTTCATCAATCAGAAATGGTAACAATGAAATAACAACAGACCCCTCAGAAATTCAAAAAATCCTTAACGAATACTACAAGAAACTCTACTCTCAGAAATATGAAAATCTGAAAGAAATCGACCAATACCTAGAAGTATGCCACCTACTAAGTCTTAGCCAGAATGAAGTGGAAGTGTTGAACAGGCCTATATCAAGTTCTGAAATAGCATCAACTATACAAAATATTCCTAAAAAGAAAAGCCCAGGACCAGATGGCTTTACGTCAGAATCTACCAAACCTTTAAAGAAGAACTAGTACCTATATTACTAAACCTCTTCCAAATTATAGAAAAAGAAGGAATATTACCCAACACATTCTACGAAGCAAACATCACCTTGATCCCCAAAGCAGGAAAGACCCAACAAGAAAAGAAAATTATAGACCAATATCACTAATGAATATTGATGCTAAAATACTCAATAAGATCCTAACAAACAGAATCCAACAACACATCAAAAAAATTATACACCATGACCAAGTGGGATTTATCCCAGGGTCTGAAGGCTGGTTCAATATACGTAAATCTATAAATGTAATTCAGCACGTAAACAAACTAAAAAATAAAGACCATATGCTTCTCTCAATTGACGCAGAAAAAGCTTTTGATAATATCCAGCATCCCTTCATGATCAGAACGCTTAAGAAAATTGGTATAGAAGGGACATTTCTTAAACTAATAGAGGCCATCTACAGCAAACCCGCAGCCAATATCATATTGAATAGAGTTAAATTGAAATCATTTCCACTTAGATCAGGAACCAGGCAAGGTTGCCAATTGTCTTCATTGCTCTTTAACATTGTAATGGAAGTTTTAGCCATTGCAATTAGGGAAGAAAAGGTGATCAAGGGTATCCACATAGGGTCAGAAGAGATCAAACTTTCATTCTTCACAGATGATATGATTGTATATCTGGAAAACACTAAGGATTCTACTACAAAACTTTTAGAAGTGATCAAGGAATACAGCAATGTCTCAGGCTACAAAATCAACACCCATAAATCCGTAGCCTTTATATATACCAACAATAACCAAGCCAAAAAAACACGTAGCCTTTATATATACCAACAATAACCAAGCCAAAAAAACAGTCAAGAACTCTATTCCTTTCACAGTAGTTGCAAAGAAAATGAAATATTTGGGAGTATACCTAACAAAGGACGTGAAAGATCTCTACAAAGAGAACTTGAAACTTTAAGAAAAGAAACAGCTGAAGATGTTAACAAATGGAAAAACATACCATGCTCATGGCTGGGAAGAATCAACATTGTTAAAATGTATACTACCCAAAGCAATATATAATTTTAATGCAATTCCTATTAAAGTTCCATTGTCATATTTTAAAGATCTTGAAAGAATAATACTTCATTTTATATGGAATCAGAAAAAACCTCAAATAGCCAAAACATTACTCAGCAATAAAAACAGGAGGAATCACGCTACCAGACCTGAGACTGTACTATAAATCGATAGTGATCAAAACAGCATGGTACTGGCACAAAAACAGAGAAGTAGACGTCTGAACAGAATAGAGAACCAAGAGATGAATCCAGCTACTTGCTGTTACTTGATCTTTAACAAGCCAATTAAAAACATTCAGTGGGGAAAAGATTCCCTATTTAACAAATGGTGCTGGGTGAACTGGCTGGTGATCTGTAAAACACTGAAAGTGGACCCACACCTTTCACCATTAACTAAGATAGACTCTCATTGGGTAAAAGATTTAAACATAAGACATGAAACTATAAAAATACTTGAAGAAAGTGCAGGGAAAACTCTTGAAGGAATCGGCCTGGGTGAATATTTTATGAGGACTCCCCAGGCAATTGAAGCAGTATCAAAAATACATTACTGGGACCTGATCAAACTAAAAAGCTTCTGCACAGCCAAGAACATAGTAAGTAAAGCAAACAGACAGCCCTCAGAATGGGAGAAAATATTTGCAGGTTATACCTCCAATAAAGGTTTAATAACCAGAATCCACAGAGAACTCAAAAGTATTAGCAAGAAAAGAACAAGTGATCCCATCTCGGGGTAGGCAAAGGAATTGAAGAGAAACTTCTCTAAAGAAAACAGATGCACGATCTACAAACATATAAAAAAAAAACTCATCATCCTTAATCATCAGAGAAATGCAAATCAAAACTACTTTGAGATATCACCTAACCCCAGTAAGAGTAGCCCACATAACAAAATCCCAAAACCACAGATGTTGGTGTGGATGTGGAGGAAAGGGCACACTTCTATCCTGCTGGTGGGAATGCACACTAATACGTTCCTTCTGGAAGGATGTTTGGACCTAAAAATAGACCTGCCATTTGATCCTATAATTCCTTTACTAAGTTTATACCCAGAAGACCAAAAATCACAATATAACAAAGACATCTGTACCAGAATGTTTATTGCAGCCCAATTCATAATTGGTAAGTCATGGAAGAAGCCCAAGTGCCCATCGACCCACGAATGGACTAGCAAATTGTGGTACATGTATACCATGGAATATTATGCAGCCTTAAAGAAAGATGGAGACTTTACCTCTTTCATGTTTACATGGATGGAGCTGGAACATATTCTTCTTAGCAAACTATCTCAGGAATGGAAGAAAAAGTATTCAATGTACTCAGCCCTACTATGAAGCTAATTTATAGCTTTCACATGAAGGCTATAGCACAAGAATATGGGGAAAGGACCAAGGAAGGGGAAGGGAGGGGAGTGGTTAGGGTGGAGGGAGGGTAATGGGTGGGGCCACACCTACAGTGCATCTTAGATTGGGTACAGGCAAAACTTACTAAATGCAGAATACAAATGTCTACATACAATAACTAAGAAAATGGCCATGAAGGCTACGTTGAATGGTTTGATGAGAATATTTCAGATTGTATATGAAACCAGCACATTGTACCCCTTGATTGCACTAATGTACATAGCTATGATTTAACAATAAAAAAAATTAATTTAAAAAAATGGTTATTCTAATAGGGATAGGTAATCTATCCAAGTCACCTACATTTTAATATGTATTGATTCCCTTCTCCTCCATTCTGCAACTAATGAAATGACCGAAAGGGAAAGAAATGAGAAAGAATAAAAGCAATAACTTTTGATAATCTACAAAGTAAATAATTTAGAAGTGACTATCTTCGGATGAGGTGTGGATATCTTTGGTTTCCCTGGGAAGAGGATTTCTGGATCTACCAGGCTTTACATTTATCTCCAGCCTTAAATCATTTCTTTGTACTGATGACTTTCTACTGATGGAAAGCAGCAGCAACCCCAATCATTTAATTTGTGACATTAGAATCTGGAGAAATAGGCACTCTTACTACCAAAGGGGATACCATATATTCCTAATGTTAATATATTCCATATATTAACAAAATATAAAGCCTGCAACCCAATGTAGTCAGTATGAGACTATTCTCAATTCATCTCTAAGTCCTAACCTTATTTCAGTGCTTCTGTGTTAGTATGATATAGCTTTGCTGGTGTTCCTTTAGCAATGAGTAACCTCAGATGCAATAGATTAGTATACAGAATGTTAATTATACTTCATTTATTGCCCATGTTTCCTAAGCGAAGGGCAAGCCAGTATCTTCATTTCACGGTTGGAAATTGTTAGTGTTTTGACTGTATTTTCTCTGTACACAGTAGGAAATACTTCTAATGGCAAAAATTACCCAGGGTTACTCTTTTTATTTGATGACTAGGAAAGCACAGGAATCTTCAGAACCAGAGGCATTATAAAACAACCTTGCATGTAGCAGCCCATATAGCCTAAGGCTAGGAAGAGTGAGTGTTATATGAAATACCTGTATAGCTCAATAAGAGAACACCTTGGTGGAAAGGGCATGGAGAGGGATTTAGCTCTCCTAACAAGCATGAGAGCTCCTGAGATGAGAGCAGTGGTGAATTGGCAGTCTCTACACCTGTGCTGTTGAGAGGCAGGAGATCAGCCTTATATTAGGTTGGAGGAGAAGGCAGTCGGGAGCATGCGCATTCTATCACGGACACACTTACTCTGACCCTGTTTCCTCTTCTGCCTGCAGAACCCCAGCACAGCGTCTCTCTGCTGAACATTACCAAGCTGAACTAAAAGACTAAGATCTATCTATTCTAAGAAGACTGCTTTTCTCTAAGACAGTCTCCCTCTCTCCAGCTAAAGCAGATAGTCCTCAGGCACCTAACAGACCTGAGCAAGGTAACTTAGCGGTCCGCATCCGGAACCTAATTAAGCCGGCCTGAGACCTGGCCAGTCTTGGGCCCTGACAAGTGGTGTCAGAAATGAGCTGTGACACTTGCACTCAGGAAAAGATCCCCATGGGGTTCCTTTCAAGGGCACCCCCAGAACAATTAAACGTTTATTTATAGGCCTTTGATTATCTCACAAAAAGGTGAAAGGATAAAAATAACTAAAAGCTAAAATGTTGGTGTCCAAGCTTACATCCCTAAAAGTAAAATATAAACAAATTGGAAAGTCAGGTTGATTCTCCAAAATATAACACTTGTTCATTCAAGTTTTCGTGAACGTGCTTTCCAGAAAGTGAAGCACATATTTAGGTCAAAATTGGGGCATCATAAAGGTACAAAAATGAATCTTTTTAACAGGTTTGAACTACCAGTTCTATAAATTTGGGAAGTAACCACTTAAGTTTGACATTGTTCTTACTATAAAGTATTCCGCCTCCAATATTAAAGCCATAGTTCACTTTGTAAATTTTCTCATAAATATTTCCTTTTCAGTGTAACATTTGGGGGCCCATCTTGTGAATAGTTGGGTGTCTGTAAGGCCTGGTCTTCCAATTTCACTGCTATTATAATGGGGTTTGTGGGGAAGAGTAAGCTACATGGAAGAGAAAAGCTGAGGTTACAGATAGATATCTGACTTCTGGTTCACCACCCATATCACTATGGTATTTCATTTGCACCTTGCCAATTTTGTAAGAGCTGGAAATGTACTTCAATTTGTCCTAAAACAACTGTATTCAGTAGAAGATAAACCGTAATTTAAGAGCTTATTCCTTCTTACAAGAAAAATTTTTAGTGATCACGCACATACACAAACACCCACTTTCCAGTAATTCCAGAAGATGGAGAAAATTCACAGCCATTTCAAATAGCAAGGAAAACAAGTCTGTTAATCTTGGGACTACAGTGGCATTATATCATAGCAATGCAAATATTTTAATGGAATAAAATAGTACACGTGTGGGGATACAGAAAGACTATAACATTGATTAACTGTTAATAAGTTTTTGTAATAATCTATAATTCTAATTCTAACCTACTATCTTTTTAGTTCTTCTCTTTAGCTCTTTAGATATAAGGAAAAACAGAAAATTATAGTTTCAAAAACTGAAAAAATATAAGAAATAGAAGAAAGCTCACATATTAGAAATGGAAAAAATGATACATTTATTCTATTATTAAACATTTTATATGTAATATAAACAATTACGGAATGTATAAGAGTGAACACTGATCAAGGGTCTCTTGTCTTTTATTTTGTATCTCTTAAGGGGACCCCCAGCTGCATGTGACTTAACTGGCTTAGTCAGCTCTCAGAATCCCTGAAAGGCCGTGGTTCCATTTGTTTTCTGGATAAGGGCATAGTAGACATTAAAATTTAAGAAAATACAGGATCATAGTATTTCCATATACTGAAGAGAAGGAAAAAAATCATAGTTGTAGCATATTATTTATCTTTTATTTCTCATTTGTAATTTAATTCAATTCAACTTAACAAACCAGGAGTAGAAGGGGACTTCCTCAGCAACTGAAAGGTCATCTTCAAAAATCCCATAGTTAACATCATACTTAATGATGAAAAAGTGAATGTTTTCCCCCTAGATCAAATATAAGACAAGGATGTTTGCTTTTACTACTTCTATTCAATATACATATTGTATTGGAAGTTCTAGCCAGGGCAATTAGGCAAGAAAAATGAACAAAAAATAAATAAAATCTTTCCATCCAGTTTGGAAAAGAACAAGCAAAACTATATTTGTAGATGTCTACAAACATCTAACATTGTCTTAGATATGGAAAACACTTAAGAATAAAAAAGAGAAAAAAAGAATAAAAAAGAACTGTAAGAGCTGATAAATGAGTTTGGCAAAGCTGAGGATACAAGTCAACATATAAAACTCAGTTGTATTTCTATACACTAGCAGTGAACGACCCAAAGATGGAACTAAGAAAACAATCCCATTTAAAATACATCAAAAAAAATACATAGAAATTGACCAAGTGCTGGACCTATACACTCAAACCTCTGAAACATTGTTAAAAGAAATTAAAGAAGACCTAAATAAAGGGAAAGACATCCTATGTTCATCCTATCTACAGCGGTTCTCACCCTGTGGGTCACGACCCCCAGGAACTGTATTAAAGGGTTGCGGCATTAGGAAGGTTGAGAACCGGGCGGCGCCTGTGGCTCAAGGAGTAGAGGTGGCGGGTTCAAACCCAGCCCTGGCCAAAAATCACAAAAAAAAAAAAAAAATGTCCAAGAAGGTTGAGAACCACTGATGTATTAGAAGACTTACTATTGTTAAAATAGCCATACTCTCCAAATTGACCTACAGAGTCAGAGTTGCCATATGACCCAGAAATTCCCTCCTTAGTATATACTCAAGTGAATTGAAAACATGTCTATGCAAAACCTTATACATGAATGTTCATAGCAACATTGTTCATGATAACAAAATATCCATCAATTGATGAATGGATAGACAAAATATGGTATTTCCATACAATGGAATATTATCCAGCCATAAAAAGGAATGAACTACTGATATTTGCTGCAACATGGATGAACCTTGAAAACATTATGCTAAGTGAAAGAAGCCAGGCACATAAGCCCACATATTGTTCTATTCCTTTCACATGAAATGTCCAAATGTCCAAATGTCTATAAAAATAGACAAATCCATAAAGACAAAATAGGTTAGTGATTGCCAGGTACTAGGAATTAAAGGAGAATAGGGAGTGTTTGCTTAGTGGGCATAAGGTTTCTTTGTGGGGTGATGAAAACACTCTGGAATTAGATAGTACTAATGATTGTACATTTTAAATATTGAAAACCACTAAATTGTACACTAAAATTGTTAAAATAATGAATTTTATGTTATATGAATGTGATCTCAGTGAGACAAAAATCAATAGCTTAAAAAATGCCCCCAAATGAACAAAAACAAAAACACAGAAACATTTTACACAATGGATATATTGCTTTTCAAATCCTGGTCATTGGACTGGCTGATTTAAAAATCAACAACTTTTAGATGGATGGGTATTAAAGAAGAACAATTTTTTCTGTAACTGTGGCTATTATTTCTGGCCTTATACAGATGACCACAGATTACTTTTTTTTTACAAAAAATTTAGGGGGTACAAGTGTTTTTTGTTAAGTGGATAAATTGTATCATACTGAAGTTAAGGCTTTCAGTGTATCTGTCACCAGATTGGTGTAAATTGTACTCGATAGGTAGATTTTTATCTCTCTTCCCGTTCTTAGTTTCTGGTGTCTATAACTGCTCTTATGACCATATATCCTTAGTTTAGCTATCACTTGTAAGTGAGAACATGTAGTATCTGTTTTTCCATTCCTGAGATACTTCTCTTAGGTTAATGACCCCCAATTCCATCCAAATTCTTACAAAAGACATTATTTCATTCCGTTTCCTTTTTATGGCTGAGTAGTACTCCATGGTGTGTGTGTGTATGTATATATACACACACCAGATTTTCTTTATCCACTCATCAGTTGATGGGCACTTAGGTTGAAACAGTATCTTTGCTTGGTGAACTGTGCTGTGATAAACAGTCAGGTGCATATGTCTTTTTTCATAAAATAACTTCTTTTCCTTTGGTTAGATACCTAGTAGTGGGATTGCTGAATCACATAGGTCTACTTTTAGTGCCTTGAGGAATCGCCATGCTGGTTTTCATAGCAGTTGTACAAGTTTACACCACCAACTATGTATAAGTGTTCCCTTTTGCCACAATTGCACCAACATCTACTACTTTTTTACTTTTTAATAATGGTGATTCTGAAAAGGGTAAGGTGGTTATTTCATTATGGTCTTAATTTAGTTTGCATTTCCCTGATAATTAATGATGTTGAGCATTTTTTTCATACGTTTGTTGGCCCTTTATCTTCTTTTGAGAAGAGTCCATTCATTTCTTTTGCCCACTTTTTGATATGGTTATTAGTTTTTTTCTTGCTGATTTGTTTGAGTTATTTGTAGATTCTGGATATTAGCCTTTTGTCAGATGTACAAAAATAAAACCATACAGCTACAACCAACTGATTTTTGACAAAGCAGACTAAAGCATATGCTGGGGAAAGGAAGCCTTATTCAACAATTGGTGCTGGAAAAACTGGGTAACTACATCCAGAAGAATGAAACTGGATCTCTTTCACCATGTGCAAAAACTAATTCAATCTGAATTAAAGACTTACTATATTTTGCCATGTATAAAGCATACTTTTTGCCCAAATTTCTGAGGGATAAATAAGGGTGTGCATTATACATGGGTTGTACTAATTCTGCGTGTGTGTGTGTATATATATATATATATAATGTTTTTAATTCTTTTATTTATGCTTATGCATTGAGAGTGTCACTCTAGAAAGCAATAATTATGATATCTGTTTGCAAAATACGTTGGTATTCGTAAAAAAAAATACCTTGGGATACGGTAATTGGTTTTGTTGAATTTACAATGAACTTGAAATGAAAGCCCACATTACACAAAATGCAAACGCAATTAGCAGACTTGCTGTGATATCTGACGGGCTAACCTCTTGATGTGTTAGCGAACAGGTCCTTTACGGTCCTAATGAAGAAAGAATAGACAAGATGGATGCAGTCAGGTGGTAATGACTTATTGCCCACAGGCAGAATCAAGAAAGCATCCATCGAGCAGGTTTGTGATTGGATCCTAAATCATGGAACACTATCAAGAAGGAGGTGGTTGGGCGGCGCCTGTGGCTCAAGGAGTAGGGCGCCGGTCCCATATGCCAGAGGTGGCGGGTTCAAACCTAGCCCTGGCCAAAAACCAAAAAAAAAAAAAAAAAAAAAAAAAAAAAAGAACGAGGTGGTTGTAAAATCATTTAAACATGCAGCATCAGCAATGCTATGCACAGGTGAAACTGAGGACAATGAAATGTGCCAGGAGGAAGAAAGTGACTCTTCAGAAGATACAAGGAATGTAGAAATTGACAGTGGCAAGGAGCCCTTGGCCTCCTATGGTATATAAATATCACAAATTTGTTACTGGTACATAAAATTTCTTGTACCTCATATCTGTTCTTGTGTTTTGTAATTACTTGTTACTTAAAATTTCTTGTACCATAATATGTTAAAAATAAATGCCAAAATTCCTTTATAATGTTATACAGAAAACAAGTACCTAAACATAAACAAATGAAAATTTAAATTATAAAACCAAAATGAAAGATTTTGTTCGGAAAGTTTGGGCCAAAAACATGGGTGCGCATTATACACAGCAAATATAGTAAATATGAGACCTGAAACCATCAAAATCCTTTTCTTTTTTTTTTTAGAGACAGAGTCTCACTTTGTTGCCCTCAGTAGAGTGCTGTGGCATCACAGCTCACAACAACCTCCAGCTCTTGGGCTTAGCTGATTCTCTTGCCTCAGCCTCCCGATCAGCCAGAACTACAGGCGCCCGCCACAATGCCTGGCTATTTTTTTGTTGCAGTTTGGCCAGGGCCGGGTTCAAACCCACCACCCTTGGTACATGGGGCTGGCGCACTACCTACTGAGCCACAGGCGCCGCCTGAAACCATCGAAATCCTTTAAGAAAACATAGGAAAAACTTTTCTAGACATTAGCCAAGGCAAAGAATTTATAAGTAAGACCCCAAAAGCAAATACAGCAACAACAAAAATTTAAAAATAATAAAAAATAAGTAAATGAGACTTAATTAAACTAAAGAATTTCTGCACAGCAAAAGAAATAATTGGCAGAGAAAATAGACAACTTACAGAATAACTGCAGATTTTGTAAAGGCTCCATATGCTGACATAGTTGCCCAACAGGCATAGCTTTTTTAATATATCAGTATTTCCACCTTGATTTCTCTTCTGAGCATATTCAATAATGAAGACTATATTTTATAAGATTCACTTAGAAACAAGCAACTTGCTGATATGAAAGAAGTAACTGAATGAATTAATTTAACAACTAAAAACGATGTAAGAAAACATGCTCTAGCAACTGGCCTCTTGTACTATAATCAGGGGCTCATTTATCTTAAACAAGTCAACTTTTGTACCACCCTCTGCACTGTATAGAATACTGAGTGACAAGCCAATGGAGCTATTAAGAAAGAAGGAAAAAAAAAAAAAAAGAAAGAAAGAAGGAAAACAGTGGGAAATGAGAACTAGAATGAATTTTAAAAAAGAAAAAGAGAAAGAAACACTTTCTAAGAGAATGCAAAGTACTGTGTGACAAGGAATTTTCCTTTAAAATAACCAGAAGCTATGTGAACACATTTAGCAAATGCATGTCAGCAAGTGAAAAGTACTTTAAAATCCTCACAGCACTTCTCATAGAATTTACCTGGCCCCCAACTAATTATAAAAACTCATCTAAATCCTAAAAGACATTGAACAAAACCCCACAAAACCTTCCTTCAGTCTCCTGTCAAATGCTGCTTGATAGATAAGTTGCTTGCAAAATGAGTTCTGCTCATTTTTGCTTTCACTGTTTCCCAGGTTCTTGCCTAAGAGTTTTAACAGTGTGTTAGAGTTATAAGTTGTTAGTTCCACTTTTGCTATCTTTCTTAAAATTATTAAAATGAAATAGGTACTAAGAAATTGATATTTTCCCCTTCCCCCTCAAAAAGACTATATTATATGAAGTTATTTTAGGTGTTTGTGGGAAGGAAAAAAATAGTTCTAATGACATCACTGTTCTAAACTGGAGTTTCTAATATTTTAGGAATCTCTTGGGAGTTCTGTTCCCTCTCCTGCCATTGATGTGCTCTGTGACCTCGGAAAAGTTTGAGAATAAAAAGACAAGTGCAAAGTAAAATTATGAAAAGACTTAACCAAGACCAAATGAACAAGAGAGATGGCTGTGTAGCAACTGTCCTAGTAACTCAGCATAGTGACCAAGTTAACAGTTTGGCTTGAAAGAGAGTTCAGATCATGTGGCTCTGTACTGGGACAGTTTCTTACATATTATTACAGCAAAATTAAAGTTGGCTTATGGAAAGAACAGCAGCAACAATCTGGTGATATTTGTCAGTCTTTCCTTTGCTCTACAGCTGAACAAACTGTGGCTGTTATTGAAGGGATGAGGAGCCAATTTGATATTCTAACACAACAAAGTCTCAGATATATTGAAAAAATGTCTTAAATAAATCAGAATGCCTTGCTTTATTACCATTGCGAACATGCAAATCTAAGGCCAAATTACACATGCACATTTATGCGACTCATTTGTAGGATCTGTTGCACAGCAGTCACTCTTAAAAGCCTAATCGTCAGAAATAAGTTTTTAAACCCATTGAAAACAAAAAACAAATGGGAAACAGTGAAGTAATAATTGAATAATTGCAATAACTATTGCAATGAAGTAATAGCAGAAAAAAACTCATAAATTGGCAATAGTATGATCTTATCTAAATATAATCTTCATAAGCCTCCTGGGCATTACAATTCTTAGTGTGATGCTATTTGCATTTTTATGGCAGAAATATTTATTACAGTCCCCTGAGGGAAGATAAAGTACCTGGTGATGCTGAAAAGAGGAAGGTAGAAGAATCAATCTTGTGAAAATGTAAGACATTCAAAATTCACTATATAAAACATGTTAAAATTCCACTTTTAGAAGAAAATTCTCAGGTATAAATTTTTTTTTAAAACTTCAGGTGGCACGTGGAGGGTAAGAAATGGCAAATGGCTGTGTTAAAGGATCCTTTTTCTTTTTTTTTTTTTTTTTGAGACAGAGTCTCAGTATGTCACCCTCGGTAGAGTGCCGCAGCGTCACAGCTCCAGCAACTCTTGGGCTTAAGTGAGTCTCTTGCCTCAGCCTCCCAAGTAGCTGGGACTAATAGGCGCCTGCCACGACGCCCGGCTATTTTTTGGTTACAGTTGTCATTGTTGTTTGGCAGGCCCAGGCCAGGTTGGAACCTGCCAGCTCCGGTGCATGGGGCTGGTGCCCTAGCCATTGAGCTAGCCTTTGGCGCCAAGCCAAAGGATAAATTTTTTAAAAGGAAAGTAATGACTCTCACAGAGATATAAAATGAACATGTATCAAAGAAGTATTTAACTCATTATTTAAAGAAGGGCAAGTTCAACCCTTTACAACCAGTTCAAAGGAAAAGTCGAAAAACCACACATATATATATAGACCAGTAAAGAATGCTAAAATATGTGAAGGGCGATAATGAATCACATTGTAACAGATGCAACTGATTTGCATTTATGTTGACAAAAACTATTTGTATTATAATTAATTGTCTACAACTTACAGTGATATAAAATAGCTCAGTGATAATAAAAGGCAGAAATAACCTAAAAAAGATGTACTAGACAGGATACTTGGTAATTTTTTGTTTGTTTTGTTTTGGTGGAGAGGCCCATTTCAGAGTCTTTCACAGTTTTTCCTGGAATATGATTTGTTAATTAAGGAAATAGGCAAAGAAAGGTAATTCTAGCGAGGAGGTTTCCCAGAAGATACTACATTTGCAACTCAAGTTCATAATTACAAATAAAAGTAGTTCATATTCCTAGCCTAACAAAAAGAAAGATAGATTTGTTTTATTCTAGGAAATCATTATTCTGAAGAGTAAGAGAGGATCCTTATTAAAATTACTGAAGAAACCAAAATTTAAGCAGCACTGTTCACTTGCAAAAAATCCTATGGAGTCAATTGCACACTTTAAAACATGGGAAATACTTTTTATTTATTTATTCATTTATTTTTGTAGAGACAGAGTTTCACTTTATGGCCCTTGGTAGAGTGCCATGGCCTCACACAGCTCACAGCAACCTCCAACTCCTGGGCTTAAGCGATTCTCTTGCCTCAGCCTCCCGAGTAGCTGGGAGTACAGGTGCCCCCCACAACGCCTGGCTATTTTTTGGTTGCAGTTCAGCTGGGGCCGGGTTTGAACCTGCCACCCTCGGTATATGGGGCTCGCACCTTACCAACTGAGCCACAGGCGCCGCCCAACATGGGAAATACTTTAAAGCCTTTTTTCACTTGGCTTTTTAAGTGAGGTTATTTTATTAACACTATTCTAAACTCAACAACGTTGTGCAATTTATTTGAAAGGCCCAAATTATGCTTTTCTTTGCCCTCAAGCAGTTTCTGCCTTTCTTTCTGCAGATGAATGGGTTGGGGGTAAAGCAGTGGGAAGGGGGGTTGTTTTGCTTTGTTTTCTTTTGTCTTGTTTTTGGTTAATCATCTAATATTTATAAAAGAGACCATGCTGTATGAACTACAAAATTTGATTTTAATTCTTAGTTCTAGCTATAACACTGTAAAACAAAAGTCTGCTGAAGCACAACTATGTGTTATAAGCAGTGTTAGAATAAATGACACAAGGTGGTGGCATTTGGAAATTCGTGTTTGTGTGTGCATGAGAGAGAGAAAGAATGTTTTTAAATATTCCATCAATTCCTAATTTCTCATGGCAAATATGCATAATGGCACAGATAAACTTTCACTTAGATAAATCAAAAACTCAAAACTTGGGGCATGCTAAATTTTATACATAAAAAAAGGAAATAAACCAGCAACCTCAATCTTAAATTATTTACCTGAATCATCAAGGTATGCAGTGTCCTCCCTTATTATATTCTTCATAACCTAAATTAAAACTGACTAAAAGTTATCACACGGTACGATACTGCTATCCCTACCAGATCCTGTCTCACAGGGATAGTAAATAACATACAGGAACTGCTATCTTTAATTAGAGTTCATTTACATTCTTGTTGACATCTCTCTGTAAATTTATTCAAAGGAGTTTCTGATAAGGACTTGTGAAGGCTTGCAGTGGCCTGGAAATTCCCCTAGGAGGCATCAGAATTTTCCATGTGCAGATAGAAAGGTTTTATATTGAACCAGTAAGTATCGAAAAGAATTTTCCACCCCTACTTGCCCTGAACTTATTCATGCCAGGTGTGGGAAATTGGGGCCCATCTTGTTGTATTCACCTATCTTCAAAGCTGCTCAGCTTCTCCCAGACAGATAACATTAATAATCCATTCAAGAACAGAATACCAATGAAATGGCTTGCCTTGAGTCCAAAGCTCAAGCTCTTTGAGCTGTCATGCTGAAGAGCTCTTTAAGGACAAATTGGGGACATATTAATTTTATGTAGGTATCACAATGAAGAGATGTGGCCAAAATAGACTCCTTAAAATTCTTCTCCCCGTGGTCCTATAATAGGGTAGGTTAGGGTTAAGATAGGGACTGATTCCAGAATATCTCCACCACTTGCTGGCTTTATGACCTTAAACACTTTGGGTCTTAGTTTCCTCATTTGTGAAATTGGGCAATAATGATTCTACCTGCCTTACAGGGTTTGGTGTGAATCAAGTGAGTTAATATTTATAAACTGCCTAGAACAGTGCCTGGTGTATATGGTAAGTGCCACTCAATGTTAATTACTGTCACTATGGCTGGTATTCCTTATCATCTCCATGACTGACCCAAAGTTCCTTAGGCTTACAGTGTAGCTCCCAGAGGTGACCACTACACATGACAACATGTTTACCAACATGCCTTGTCCAGGTATGACCCAGCAAACCCTTTGCAGGAAGCACTCTGGACAAAGCTGCGTGTGGCAAACATTTTAAAGTATCTCATTCCCACTGCAAATTCACAATTAGAACTCTGCCTTCTTGGCAGTTTTTAAAATGGGACTAAGCTCAATAACTTAAATTCTCAATGAAAAAAATTAACATATATTTACTAAAAACCTATTGTATGCCAGTTACTAAGGATTCAAAGAAACTTAAGCCACCGTTTCTTCCCTGCAAGGGCCTACAAGCTAGGGGAGAGTGGCAGATAACATATGATTCTCAGTGTATTGAATGGAAGTTTTCTTATGAAATTTGGCTCCATTTATGCTTTTTTCCCGGGTCGTGGCAAATTAGTGAAGTAGGCACAGTTTGTCTTCCGCTCCTTCCCTCTCCCCTTCAGACATTCTCTTTCCCCCCTTCAGGAAGTCCCTTCTCCTCTAGGCAACTCTGAGACCAATTCTAGGATGGAGAGATGGTTATAATCCCTGCTGACCATGTTTTTGCTAATAATTTAAGGATTTTCCCCTTCTAAGGATAAGTGCATTTTTATAAGGAGCTCCTGAGCCTAAAAACACCATTCTAGAGTTAAAGGTATGAATCTCTTTAGGAAGAATGTCAGGCTACAGGCTAGCTGGGGAAGAGTGAAGTCTCTTGAGTACTGACCAATTTTCGTTCTTTAATCATAATTGTTTTTACCCTATACCCATCTTTATTTTATTGTCCGTGCTTTCTGCTAAGAGCTATTTTCTCTAGTGTTCAATTATAAACCAAGGAATGAATTGTACAGCTTTTCATGTTTGCTTGCATCCTTGCTTTATATATTATTGGACAAAGCTTTAGAATAGTCAACCTTCAACCTGTTTTGCCCCATTCTGACAGTATGTTTCAAGCCTTCCTTTTACCAAACTCTATTATTATGCTTTATTCACCATAGAACTCCGGCTTCTCTTGTTAAATTAAAAACACGCAAACCTTTAATGGGAAAAGGGCATATTTTATTCATTAATGCAAGAACATGCTTTCATCACAATGTGTTCCATTCAGCGGTTGGGTTGAAGCATTGTTGTACTTGTTTTTGTCCTGCTTCAGAGGAACAGGTTCTAACAGGCTAGCTCATTATTAGAATTTATCTCTTTTCATATATAAGAAGTCCATTCTTTTAGAAGTTTATCTTTTTCTCTAAAAGAGACATATTATCTCTTTAGAAATTAATCAGTTTTTGCCTTTACATTTGGTTTTAAATTGAGGCATTGTTCCCCTTTCTAAATCATCTGTCATAGCTAAATACAAGTACGTGAATTGCTGCAGCTGCCTTTAAGTGGGCATTTTTCTTTGGTTCACAAAATAAAAACTGTTTGTACCTCCCCCTTTTTTTCTTGAGATAGGGTGTTGCTGTGTCACCCACGTTAGGATATAGTGGCATCATCATAGCTCGCTGTAGCATCAAACTCCTGGGATCAAGCCCTCTTACTTCAGCCCCCTAAGTAGCTGTGACTACCCAGTAGCACATGCCACCATGCCTGGCTAATGACTTTCAATTTACAAAAGTCACTTGTGAAAGCTATTTAGCTTTAATATATGATATTTGTCAGGAGAGTGTCCACCTCTTAATGGGCATGCTATGCTGTTCCTGTAATTCCTCAAGTTACTAATTCAAAGTTTGCAAAATCCCATTCTATAAGATAGACATGCTAAAATGACTGTTAATATAAGTAGCAAATCAATTCAATATAAAAACAAAAAGTTCTGACATTGGCAGTGAAAACTAGTCCTAGCATAACAAGAATGTTTATGGAATTCATAGATATAGAGAAAATTCTACATATCTCATGTGTAATTAAGGAATTATAGTCATGTTATTAAGGTAAATTGTCATCTTCCAATTGGACAACCAGACATTACTCTTCCTCAACTAAACTTTAAGTACATAATCCCATTTTCCTATTCTTCATCTAGTTCATGTTTGTGTGCCAAACAAGAGCTATGTTTAAATTGTTACTAAAGTTTCCTTTTTCTGTTTTTTTTTCTTTTTTTCTTTTCTAATGAAGACCTAGTTTTCCTTGCACATTTTTCAGGAGCATCAAATAGTGGGTGATCTTTCAAGCTTGAACAGCAACAGTTGTATCGCTGAGGAAGGATTTCTTGTTTCAGACTGGGTAATGATTTACAGCTATTTTTGGTAATTCTCAAAATGACAGCTCCTTGAATTTTTCTGTGTGCAGAAAAATTTGCTGGGCTAGCATCTTGTAGACCCCAGGAGGTCCATCCCAAGCCCTGGCATGTGGGAATAAGACAATGTTCTGAAATCCTTACTGGAGAAAGAATTGACCTATCCAACATTATCTTGTGATACATGTGAATGTTTGATGAGGTTACCCAAAATGTGTATGGCCTCCTGAGGCCTGGAATCTGTGTCAGGTGAGATTACGTCCTGGTTTAGGCATTCTAAGACCGAATCTGGTGAGTTAAACCTATGATGATAGCTGCACTCCTGTAAAGAAGTCTAACAATACTTTGCAGCATCTGTCTTTCTACAGTATTCAATAAATGGTTTCTAAAAAGCGGAAGGGATGCAAAGACTGTAAATAAGAATTAACAACCTTTTCAAATTCTGAGTATTATCAGAAAATACACATAGGTGCCGCTGGCTATTGAAAGGCCTAAATTGGGGATAAAAACATGGAAAAGAAATGGTAAAGGGGGAGAGGGAAGAAAGAACATATCAGGAAAGATAGGAGGGAGGTAGGAAGAATTTTTTTTTTTTAAGAGAAGAGGCCAGGTGTGGTGCCTCACGCCTTTATATAATCCTAGGACTCTGGCAGGCTGAGGCAGGAGGATTGCCTGAGCTCAAGAGTTCAAGATCACCCTGAGCAAGAGTGAGATCCCATCACTACAAAAAGTAGAAAAATGTGTGCCTATAGTCCCAGCTACTGGGAAGGCTGAGGCAGGAAGATCGCTTGAGCACAGGAGTTTGAGTTTGCCATAAGCTAGACTGATGCCCTCTAGCTAGGGTG
The DNA here is from genome assembly GCF_027406575.1 of Nycticebus coucang. Taxonomy (NCBI): domain Eukaryota; kingdom Metazoa; phylum Chordata; class Mammalia; order Primates; family Lorisidae; genus Nycticebus; species Nycticebus coucang. Next base: position 26,216,328 of record NC_069782.1, read on the forward strand.
ATAGGGTAAGACCTTGTCTCCAAAAAAAAAAAAAAAAGAGCGAGAGAGAGAGAGAAGTATATTTAATATACTTTTCAATCATTTCCTTACTCCCAAATCTCCAGTGAATCTCCATTGCCTACAGGATAAATTTCAACAGATGTGTGGTATGTTCTATGATCTGGGTTAAACCAACCTCTCCAGTACATACCTCTGATTTATTTATTGATTGTTCCTTGAATATTCCTTTGGGTTCCTTATCTTCTTGTCATTGCTCCCTAAGGAAAATCCTGTGTACCCTTTAAGACACAGCCTTAGCGACTAAGCAGTCTTGTTCAGCAGTCTTCTTCTTACTGACCTTGCTTTCTAACATATTTTACTTTACACTCCTCATCGTTTTCTTAAAGCCTTCTTCAGACAGAACTCCATATGATCCCCTTAGCACAGGGATGGAGTCGGCTAGTTTATTCTAGGAGCTCTGATAATTCTGTTTTTGTGTTGTTGTTGGGTTCTTTTGTTTTGTTTTGAGTCAGAGTCTCTGTCACCCTGGCTAGAGTATGGTGGCATCACAGCTCCACAGCAACCTCAAACTCGTGGGCTCAAGCGATCCTCTTGCCTTAGCCTCCTGACTACCCACCGCAATGCCTGACTAATTTTTCTATTTTTAATAGAGAGGGGGTCTCGCTCTTGCCCAGGTACCCACTGCAACACCTGGCTAATTTCTATTTTTACTAGAGAAGAGGTCTTGCTTTTGCTTAGGCTGGTCTTGAACTCCTGAGTTCAGATGATCCACTTGCTTCAGCCCCCAGAGTGTTCTGACTCTAATTCTATCAAATTATTTATATATGTTTTTATGTATATTTTCCTTGATTTTTTGGATTTTGACATGTTGTGAGAATTAGACAACTACAAAAAATTGCTTTTCCTACCAATGTCCATTGTGCAACTTCTGTCAGCTGCCTTCACTTTAACTCTTCAACTTTGCAAGATTCTTCTTACTCAGTCATTTTTCCCAAAGACTCCATTTTATTTGAAATAACACCACAATTAAAACAAAGAATCATGGGCAGCTCCTGTGGCTCAGTGAGTAGAGCACCGGCCCCTTATACTGAGGGTGATGGGTTTGAACCCAGCCCCCGCCAAATTGCAACAAAAAGTAGCCGTGCGTTGTGGTGGGCGCCTACAGTCCCAGCTACTCAAGAGGCTGAGGCAAGAGAATCGCCTAAGCCCAAGAGCTGAAGGTTGCTATGAGCTGTGATGCCACAACACTCTACTGAGGGTGACGAAGTGAGACTCTGTCTCTAAAAAAAAAAAAAACAAAGAATCATTAGCTTTTACTGAGAGCTTAAAAAAAGCAACTTACCACGTAGAAGTTATTTGATAAGAAAAAATGTCTGTTTTTTTCAGAATGAGAGGGAATACTGAGTTTAAAAGATTTAATAAAAGCAGTAGGACTGAAGTATTTCTACTGTATATTCTCTGCAAAAATGCTGAAGGAGAAATCAGACATCTAGGAGCAAGAACTTAAAATAAAAAGCCCTCACTCTTACGGAGAAGTAGACGTTGAATTCCTGCAGCTCTCCAAACTGAAGTGCAGATTTGTCTGTAGAGCTTGCCTAAATGTGTGGATGACAAGGTGTAGTGAACCCTTATAAATCTGTGGGACTTCTAGTATAAACAGCTCGTACTAGAGGTTGTCAGGAAGAGAAGCCTTAAGTCATACTTTGGCATTCTAAGGCTAAAGTGAATTGCATCTAAAATATCAGTTGAGTTTCTGTAGAGAAAATTAACAAAAAATTTTGCAACATCATCTCACTCCAAGAGACCAATCCTCCCTTTTTTAAAAAAAAACCTGTATCTTATGCCCACCAACTCAGAAATGGATTAATAAACTGTGGTATATGTATACCATGGAATATTATTCGTAAATAATAAAGAGGCAGACTTTACATCTTTTGTATTATCCTGGAGGGAGTTGAAACACATTCTTCTTAGTAAAGTATCACAAGAATGGAAAAACAAGTATCCAATGTACTCAATACTAATATGAAGCCAGTAGACAGACTAATACAGGCCCACACAAGAGAAACTCCATTCAATTCAAGTTGGGGTGGCAGAGGAGGGAGGAAGATAGGTGTGCCCCCACCTAGTGGGCACAATGTGAGGGTATATGGCACACCTTCTGGGTGCAGGACACAGCTATAATAGAGACCTTACCTAACAAATGCAAACATTATAACCTAATCGTTTGTACCCTCATATTAATCTGAAGTAAAAAAAAAAGTAAAAAAAACCCCCACAACTATGTCTTTACTAATCTCTGAGAATTAAAAAGACTTCCATAATTTTCATTAAGCATGAAAACCTTATAACACAATGAAATGAAATTTAGCAAGATGGTGACCAAAACATTATTTTTGGAATTTTCCAGATTATAACTCTTAGGCATCATCTGGTTCATTCAAAAGCAGCCTGCAGTCCTCCAAATCCTGTGTTTAATTCCTGCACTTGAACATTTCATGAGTATAAAACCCCTAGCAGTCATACAACACACTTGGATAATTGCATTTCCAGACTACCTCCACCAGTGGAACCAGTGATAAATACATTAAGAAAGTAATAAAAGAAAGCAAGCCCTGGATGAAATACACACCTCACCCCAGGGTTGTCTCAGGGCAGGTAGTAGCGAAAGCGTCAGTGTACTGGTGTGGCTGTTTCCAGGTCTGTTGAACTTTCCTTTAGGGACTTTTTTTGATTTGGCCGCTCTGAGTACATGTCATTTTTAGTAGTTGCTTTTATGTTGCAATCAAAATATTTTGGATGCATTTTTGGATGCATTGAAATAAACTTTGCTCACATATTCTCTTTATACCTTGGTTCTTGTGTTATCTTTGCTTGGAAAGTTTCTTCCCTTCTGTCTGCTGGAAATGCTGCCTAATCTGTTAAGATCAGCTCAAATCCCAGCTCCTCTCACAAAGCCATCCACGACCACCAACCTATGTGATTGCTGCATCTTTTGAACTCCAATGTCATTTTGCTTGTTAGGCATTTATTTATTGTCTTGTTTGTCTGTTGTTTTTTATACATAAGTCTTTCTTTCTCCAACTACACTATACCTTTCTTTCTTTCTTTTTTGTTTTTTTGCAGTTTCTGGCCAGGGCTGGGTTTGAACCCACCACCTCCGGCATATGGGGCCAGTGCCCTACTCCATTGAGCCACAGGCACCGCCCCACTATACCTTTCTTAAAGACAGAAAATGTGTTTTGTAATGCTTTGTATACCAAACACAGCCTAGCATAGTGACTCTCCCAAGTAGATATTCAATAAATAGTTGATGTCTGCTTGATATAATTTGTTACCTTTATGCTGAGTTACCTTTAACAGTGTTTCTCAAGGGAAAAAAACCTCATAGATGCATATTTATGAACCTCATTCTGAGCTACTTTGCAAACCTTTCATTTGTACAGACATTACATCATGTAGCAATAAATGCATCTTGGTGTGGGAATTCATAACAATTCATAGTCATTAGGAGATAGTGCAGATAATCCAAAATATTTATTTGTAGACATTATTAGTGAGAAAACACAAGAAAAACATTAGAATTCTCATGTCTCTAAGAATTCTACTGAAGTATTTTTCTCTGAGAATTACTGTTTTAATAAAGTTTAAACTACTCTGAACTGCGTGATCAGGAAAGAAATGCTGAGTCATTAGGACAAAATGTATTCAAAGCCTTAACAATATACATATATACATACATAATACATAAAAATATTTAAAAGCCTAAATAGCAATAAAGTAGGTGATTTGATCAAATAAATTATATATAATACCAGCATGCCATTAAAATATGTAGGCTCAGCACCCATAGCACAGTGGTTACGGCGCCAGCCACATGCATGGAGGCTGGAAGATTCAAGTCTGGCCCAGGCCACTTAAACGTTTAACAATGACAACTGCAACAAAAAATAGCAGGGCGTTGTGGTGGCACTGGTAGTCCCAGCTACTCAAGAGGCTGAGGCAAGAGAATCACTTAAGCCCAAGAACTGGAAGTTGCTGTGAGCTGTGATGCTACAGCACTCTACCGACATAGTGAAACTTTGTCTAAAAAAAAAAATATATATATAAAATACAAGAATATTTAATGAAATGGAAAGATATTCTCAATATATTGTGCAAAAAAGTTATAACTATAATTGTATTAGATTCTTAAAGTACTGGAAATGTACGCTCCAAATGTTGATATTAATGTCTTTTTGTGATGAGATTACAGATTTCTAAACTTTTACAGTGAAGATGTATTACTTTGGGGTAAAGAAGAAAAACTTTAAAAATATTAAAAACTTAACTTGAATGCTTACCCAATACCTCAGAAATGTTTGTTGGGGTCATATATCCTACAGCCAAGAAAACATGTCACTTAATCTTTTTAATTAGTCACAAGACAAACTAAAGAAAGGATCGCTTCTCTTGATTGCTAACTTCAGGAAAGTAAATGAATGTCTTATGGCTAAAGCCAACCTATGAGGGAGATTATGGGAAGAATGTTCTTTGCTGGCATCGTTTGTGCTCATACCTGTTAATTAATGTCATCTGTAGGTCCATGGGAAATGTATGTGTAAGCACAACACCGCAGGCAGCCACTGCCAGCACTGTGCACCACTGTACAACGACCGGCCCTGGGAGGCAGCTGATGGCAGAACAGGGGCTCCTAAAGAGTGCAGAAGTAAGTAACCAGCCCAGAGTGCTCAAAAGCCTACTTTGGAGAGTAAACTTATCTGTGGACTTCTTGTTGTCTCTAGAAACACAGTATAAAGTGGTGGGTGACGAACACTATTGCCCACACAAATATAGCCCACACAAATACTGACGAACACTATTGCCCACACAAATACTGCCCACAATGACTTCAACCATCAGAAACAGTTAACTGTTTGCAAAGTTGCCAATATGGCTGTTTTTGCCAACAATGTGTTGCCTATTTGCTGGGACACTTTGTGAGATCTCAGACGCTCCTTGAGAATTTGACATAATAAAAGCATGAATAAAGCAAATGGTATTAATTCTGTTTTAGAGATAGGAAAGTGAGGCTTAGTAAGATTAAGTGGCTTGCCAAAGTTAGTAAATAGTAGAGTCAGGACTTGATCCCACATCTCAGACTCTAAAGTAGATACTTTTTTTCCATAATATCATGATGGCTTTCCTTTTCGCTTATGATTACTTTAAGTGATGAATCAAATTTGAAATGAAACTGGTAAATAAAGAATGAGATTTCCCTACCAGGACTAACTTTGGGTTTGAGGTTGGAGATTAAATAGGAGGTAAAAAAATATGGGAACATGAACTGCTGTTTTTTATTTTCAATTTAAAACGTTCAGAGAAATGACCACACCCATAACAATGTTTACAATCACAAAACGCTATTTTACAAGGATTTAAAAAGGCAAGTACTGTGGGTAAAATAGTGAGAAGTCTCTTCTCATACATAATGTGGAATTATAACTGATTTGTTTTTGTTTGTAGGAAATGTAAAGGATTTCCTCTAAGCATAAATCTTAAATTATCATATAATATACTTCTTAAAGATACGAATCTGGCCAAAACATCATAACACATCAAGGAAACAATGAAAAACAATAGCACAAATGTTTTCAAATACAGTTGACCTCCACAAAAAAGTCTGGATTCTTATCCTAAATCACTCATCAAGAGAATCTTAAGAATTCCTCCTGAATTCCTAGAGTGCCTTTCTGGCCTTTTCCACAGAAACCAACTGTGTATCTAAATACATATACAACAAAAAGAGTTGTCACTCGCTGCTACTGACCTGATATTCTTAGAAGTGCCTTTCAGAAATTGTTATATAATAAAGATTACAGGTTTCTTCTATAATAAAAATGAGGCTGTTACAGGAGTCTCCCTTATATTCACCAGTACAAAGGCAGCTGAAGAATAGTAGGACTTCATGAAAGATCAGTTAGTCTACTTGCCAAGTTACTGAGCCTCATCCACCAGAAGTTTTCTTCCAGGCTTATTAGGGAACATGAATTCAGGCCTGTATCTGCAGTATGAATTATCATTTTTCAAAGAATGCCTGACAATCATGGCTTTCCTTAGCAAGGTCAGGAGACCCACAAACATGACCCTTGGGGAGCAGCAGGAATAAACAGTGAAGTATTAGCATCATTGAGGGGAAAAAAAAATGGTAGCCACTCAGATAGTCTTTCCAAAACAAACATCAGCCCCAAGTGGTAAGATAACTGTAATATCTCTGCCCAACTAGACAAGTGTACTTTGTTGACTTTCACACATATCCTGAAACTTATTTTTTTAATTAACAATTTATAATGAAAAACTGGAAGGCTACACAAGAAACTTTTTTAGAAAGTATTAATAGTCATCTATTAAAGGCAAGGGAAGAGGGATGGAGAGGCTAGATTTCTCCATCCATATGCACTAGATTTCTCCGGGCATATTTTTCCATATTGTTTTAATTCTTACACTGTTCACTATTCAGGAAACTAAAAACAAAAATTAACTATCTCCTTGTCCCATTTTAACTACCTAAATATGAGAGAATCTGTTGCTTTACTTGGAATTATTTGTGTTTTTCTCTTGCTTCTTTCTTCCAGCCTGCAAGTGCAATGGGCATGCTGATGCCTGTCACTTTGACATTAATGTGTGGGAGGCATCAGGGAACCGTAGCGGTGGTGTCTGCAATGACTGTCAGCACAACACGGAAGGGCAGCATTGCCAGAGGTGTAAGCCAGGCTTTTACCGTGACCTTCGCAGACCTTTCTCCGCTCCAGATGCTTGCAAATGTAAGTGAACTCAGCAATGATTTGTGCAAAAGAGATGACTCTTTCCATCCTGGCCCAAGAAAGTGAGGTCATGAGATTCTCAGACAATACACTCAGATATCAGTTAACTTCTTCATTGATAAGAGGCAAGAATTTTCAACCTGTTGTGTGAAAACAGTATGACATTCCTAAAAGTAATCTCCTTTCTCACTCTTCATAATGTAAAATTGTTTCCTGTAGCACCACATGTTGGAAAACAAGATGACTAACACACGTACAAGAGAAAAAAGAATGACGAAGAAGGAGAGATATTTAAGATGATCTTAAGACTGTAAGAGTAAAGCATAAACAATGAATCTGATTAAATTACCTGCACATGGGTCATGCTACCTTTTACCTCTACAGTGAACTTACACATGGAAAAAAAAACCACAGGTTTTTGTTTCATTATGAATGCATTTTGGTTGATGCTGCTCTAATGTACCAACAGATTTAAACATAATATTCCGTGCCCTCCCCAAAATACTAAACTCTCATAGAATGGATTCTGCCTTTTTGTTGCTATAATTCCAAGAAGAGGTTTATTTGAAAAAAATAAAATTTAAAATGATCTACTTAATTCGTGGAACGTTATCTGGAACATGTGACTATGAAGACTGTATGTAGAGCTTATGTAGATGTTAAATGTCGATGAATATTTCATAGAACCACATCAGTATTTATGCATCTATCAGCTTGGAAGTCATTACACAACAGAAGCCATTTAAGATGATCAATGGAGACTCATGATCATGGCCTTTCCTTTCTCCACCAAGGACTCCAATTTCTAGCCCAAAAACGGTGACAGGAAGGGAGCAATAGATAATAAACCTTGGGGTTATTTGTGCCCTTTCAAAAGAGAAACCTATCATATTTTGTAAAATCAAGGAGGAGTTATGTATGTGACATTTGAATGGCCTTGTTTATTATGAGCTTTCTTTTTTTTGGTAGAGACAGAGTCTCACTGTACCGCCCTCGGGTAGAGTTGCCGTGGTGTCACACGGCTCACAGCAACCTCTAACTCTTGGGCTTACACGACTATCTTGCCTCAGCCTCCCGAGCAGCTGGGACTACAGGCGCCCGCCACAACGCCCGGCTAATTTTCTTTGTTGCAGTTTGGCCGGGGCTGGATTTGAACCCGCCACGCTCGGCATATGGGGCCAGCGCCCTACTCACTGAGCCACAGGTGCCGCCCTATTATGAGCTTTCTTTCTTAAATATAGTAGAAGATAGAATATGGCCTGGCTCACTTTCAATATCAAGCCCCAACTTTGGATTCATGTTATAGTCTGTCTTCTGCAATTCTGTTTCAGTCCTGCTCCTTCTCTGTACTCAGACCTTCACTTTAACAGGCTTCACACAGACCCAGATTAGATGTCTTCACTGCCTATTACCGTGCGTGGCCATGTGCCAGCTAGTGAAGTTCTTTGGACTTCAATTTTTCATATATAAAATTCCTCCCTGCGGTGGGGTTATCATGAGAACCATGTAAGATAAACTATGAATATAAGATAAGAGGATTAACAAGGTGCCTGTCATACACTAAACCCTCAAGAAATGAAAACGAGTATTATAATATTGTAATAATTATTGTCTTATAAGACAAACATGGGAAATAATACTGTAGGGGTTCTGGTCTTTATTGATTAAAAATACCTATGGCAAGGATAATTACTTCTTTAAAATCCACAGAACCTTAGGGACTAAAATATAGGATCCTATTCTCTATGTGCTGACTAAAGGATCTGCTTAGAATATTGTTTCAACCTAGAACATACTCAGTCCTAATGCTGTTTTGTAAAGGATATGTTTAAATAATAGATATGTGTATGTATTTCATAACTTCAGACCACTAATAGAAATGTCTAAAAATGAGAATGTATGAGTGACCAAGAAGATAAAAGGGAAAAGGAAAAGAATTTGAGTAACCTAGATAAGTTAACTATCTTGTAGGACAGCGGGTAATATTTTCAGAAAATTACTACTATATAATATTTCCTTGAAATAGTATGTTGTACAATATATCCGATGTATTCATTTGTTCATTCATTCATGCAATGACCATATATTCAGTGCCAAGTGCTTAGGATGTATCAGGGAATAAAACAAAAATTCCTTCCCTCTCTATATTTTAGTAGAGGAGGCAGACAATAAATATAATTAATAAGTGATGTATATGGTGTGTGGCAGGTGATAGGGCTTATAGCACCAAAGAAGAAAAAATAGAACAAGTTAAGAGGGATTCATGGGGGCCCAGAGTCTGGGTTGGAAAGAGGAGCAAGGTGCAGTACTGAACAGGATGAGGAGGGTGGCCCTCAGCACTAGGAAGGGGAGATTTGAGCAAAGATTTGCAGACAGTGAAGTTGGCCACATATTTAACTGCAGGAAGAGCATTTTAGGCAGAGGGAACACCTAGAGCAAATGTCCTAAGACAGGATGGTGCCTGACGTGTCAAAGGATGGACCAGGGAGGTCCTCAAGGCTTCTTCAGAGTGGGAGTTGGGGTGGAAGGAGATGAGACTAGAGAGATGACTGGGGAGGGGAGGGTAACTGGCGTGTGACTGTGGGCCACTGTGAGCACATCCTTTCCTTGGAGTAAAATGATGAGCCAGTCTAAGAGTTTTGAGTGGAGGACTGGCACAAAAGTGCCTTGGCTTTCAAGGGACCATTCTTGTGTAGACAAAGGCAGCTCAACTCATATTGAACTAGCACTTTCAGCATTCAACTTCCGTTGAAGTTAACAAGCACACCAGTGATTCTCAAAGTGTGGTCCCTGGACCAGCACCATCAGCATTGTCTGGAAAACGTTCTCAGGCCCCAACACAGACCAGTGGAATCAGAAATTCTGTGGGGGGGTGGGGCAGCAATCTGATAATAAGCCCTCCAGGTTGATTCTGACATTACATTTGAGAAACACTTCTTTTTTTTTTTTTTTTGTGGTTTTTGGCCGGGGTTGGGTTTGAACCTGCCACCTCCCGCATATGGGACCAGCGCCCTACTCCTTGAGCCACAGGCGCCACCCTGAGAAACACTTCTTAATTATGGCCCACCAAATTTCACTCAGTTAAGGCAAACCCAGTTTCTTATATTTTGTGAATATTTGGACATCTACTATGTACTGGCAGCCTTCATCTTGGACATCTCTGTCCGTGAACAAGGGCCACTTGTGGATTGAGCAACACACACATAGGTGATAGTCGGTATGCAGCATTGTCTGGACCCTACCATGTTGATATTTATAGGTAATATCCAAGTATCGCAAAACAAAAGGCACCAAAACCATTTTAATGAAAACTCCATCAAGACCACATTCAGACACTCTTAAGAAAGAATCTCTGAAACACAGTAAGGTAATTGTGAGTTTCTCATCCCCTTACGTTGCTATAGGATTCATCCATGTCTAGGCTACTGAAAGACTTGAAGCCAGAAACTAGTAATAATAAGTCATATGCTATCGCTTGTATAGTACTTAATGCACCAAGGAGAAGAATTATAAAAATAACTGATACCAACTGATTAATATTTTAGCATAATTTCTAGGAGGAGGGTGGGTTAGCAGGGAAGATCTATATTTCCTTCTTTCCTTCCCTAGACAGCCCCCTGATCCACTGGGTAGACTCCCTGAAAAAGCCCTGTCTCCATTTACTTTCTGAGTTTGGGGCAGAGACATCTGTGTCTCTTTCCTAGCCTGGGTTTCCTCATTGGCCCTGTCTTCTGGAATATTAACTCTGGTTCTTCTCTTCTGAGCCTGCAGGAGATCCTGACATCTGTTGATATACCCAGCTCTTCTCTCTACCCTCCCCAATATATTATTTGATTGGTAATATGTCTGATGTTTTGCTTTACTGAATAATATTTTCCTATCATTAATTCCTTTATTAGCAAATGTATCCCTATGTCACCTTCCTCAGTTGTAACTCTGGTGATAAAGCTTATGACAAATAAGTTAACATGCTTGACAATTACTGAGTACCTCTAATTACCAGATTCATCCGAGGGGCTGGTAGAGATATTGCTATAGCTAAAAGTTTTCTCCCCATCATTTCCCCCCTTACTTTTATGAGGGGGAACCAAGAAAACAAGTTGATATTTAAAAAATTTAAACTATCTCAGTACGTGGTTCTACCCACAGCACACACAGTGTTATTCAAAATAACAATTTTATTATATTTATTTTACTGTGTTTACAAGGCAGAAAAGTAACCTGCTTCTCAGTGTGTGGTCCGTGTCTGTATCACCTGGTTGCTGAACCTCAGATTCCACCTCAGACCTACCACTCCGTATATCCACGTCAATAAATTTCCCAAGTGATTTTACTGTATTTAAAGAGAGTGTGTAGAATGCTTTTCAACAAAGGTTTAAAAGCATTTTCACACTTAATCTACAGTTAAATTTTAAAAATTAGTTAGCTAGAACATCTTACTTAACGAAGATCCAAATTAACCAAGGTTAGCTTACATCTGTACTGGTGTGTGTATAGACTTAAATTTTTGGAGGATGAATTATGTGAAGCTGTACTGATAGAAAAAAAACACTCTGGGAATGGAATTATGTAAGGCAGAGTTTTTCTATGGCCTTTAAATTTAGAAAACGAATTACTCAAAGGTTTCTTTACTTCAGGGCTTCTCAGAACCTAATACGCTAATGTTTGTTATAAACCTCCTATAAAGTTTTGAGTTCTCTCCAATCTAACTAGAGAATGCTTTTCTTACAGAGCATCTTTTGGGACCCGTGCCCTATGGCACACACCAGAGAATGTTGTTATTGCATAATGGCCATATCGCTAGGAAGACTTCCCTTGGGAAGACATATCCTAGATTTTTACTAAATATTTGTTCCCTATTTCCAAGTGCTAAAGCCTACAACTCCATATTAAAGAAATAATAAACCTTATATTTCTATCAGGGAAATAATTACAAACATAATATTAACTAGGCCTGGGAAATCTAGTCTGTTGGACTGCCACTGATGCACGTGAGATAGTCCTTTTTCTTTCTCTCTCTTCTTTCCTAGTTATCTTTTCAAGAGTTGGAACCAGTAAAAACTTAAAACAGCAACCCAGATAAATTTACTAGAAGCATCTTCAATTATACCTCAATTTGGTTCAGAAAACATTAAGGCCGGGTACCATGGGTCAGACCTTTAATCCCAACACTCTGGGAGGCTGAGGCAGGTAGATTGCCTGAGCTTAGGATTTCAGGACCAGCCTGAGCAAGACCTCATCTCTAAAAATAGCTGGGTGTTGTGGCAGGTGCCTATAGTCCCAGCTACTCAGGAGGCTGAGGCAAGAGGATCTCTTGAGCCCAAGAGTTTGAGGTTGCTGTGAGCTGTGACCACAGCACTCTACTGAGGGCGACAAAGTAAAACCTTGTCTCCCCAAAGAAAACTCCCAAAAAACATTTATTGAGTGTCTCCTCTGAGCTGAGCACCGTGGTAAGTGCTAGGTCTGTCAAGACAAAAAGTTCTTTCCCACAAGATCTTACATTCTAGATGAGAAGAAATTTCCAGTAACAGGTCATTTCAATACATTGTGGCGGTGATAATGACAATATCACAGTAACTGCTGATATTTATTGAAGAGTATCTGTTTTCTGTCCACTGCTCAAAGGGCTGTACGTACATGTATTGACTTATATAACTTCCACAAAAGCACTTTGATGTGGATACTATTACTATCCCCACATGACAGGGGAAAGTGCAATGACAAAGATGTCACAGTGCCTTGGAGAGAATGTGAGGTGGGGTGGGGTGATTTAGAGAACACTTCCTTGAAGAGATTCTGTCCATCTTTCTGGGAAAGCTTTTTTTATTTTCTCCTCTGAAACACAGTTTGTCATACTTTCTAATCTCAGTGAGTGTCTTCGTTGCCTTTATGAGATGATCTAAAAACTGACAGGAATTGATGGTATGCTTCCTTGCAGTGTCTGCCACACATTTAATAGAATTCTTTAACGTTAATTCATTCAGCAAATATTGGGTGATATTAATCTTGGGGCTTTGTTCCCAGGTAGTTAGCTTCCTGTCAAACAAACCAAGGACTTATTGGTTCCATTAATGTTCTAGGCTTTTTTTCCCCTCCCATTCTCCTGATAAGCATTGTGTCAAATGCTATGGTCCTTATGTGCACACTTTCAGTTGTGGTCATAAATTCAACAAACCTGAATAAACAGGGCCCTGAACTAAATCTACTAGTCGATGGATCTATTCCCGTGAGCAATTAAATCATCTCTGTTCTCACTTCCTCTTCATTTCAACCTCAACCCAAGTTTTCTGTGGGACCCAGGACAATGAACTACACATTTCCATGCCAAGAAATCACTTCTGAGGATTCCAGAGAGGTTGTTTGTTTTTTTAAGACTGGGGGAGATCATTGAAACTGAATTTATTTCTACAACTCAGAAAAAAAAAACTTTTTTTTAAAGGACAGTGCATTTAAGGTCTGTAAACACAAGGGAAAACGTGAATCTCTCCAGCTGAATCTAGGTCTGAGAAAGACATGGAGGCTGGAACTGGCTGGTTGTAAAGGCACGGAAAGAAAAAGGGAAATATAATTCTCACTGTGCACTGAGGTACTTGGAGGAATACTCTCTCTGTAACTTCCTCAAAACCTCCAAAATCACTTATGTGGCTTTGGTATCCTATGCCATAAGTAGATTCTTCAATGGCAAGTATATTCAAAATGTGAGGATAACCTTACCAGACAGTGGTGTACTGGCTTTCTGTAGGGAGGAAAGCTACCAGCACTTGCCAACTGCTGTGGCTTAATGGCCAATTTCAAGCTACCAGATCATTTTTCAACAGGAAGTCAGACTCTGAGCCAAAAGCAGAGTGACTTCTTTCCTTTGGACAAAGTCCTACCTCCACCTTCATATCCCATTTCTCTGACCTGAAGCCAATCTCTCTGGTCATTGGTTCCACACCTCGTTGTGGGTCAGAACCACTTGGGAGCACTGACTAAATATATGGAGTCTCAGAGTCCTGCTCAAGCTACACTGACTCAGAATCCCCAACAGGACATGGGGACAGAAACCTGCATTTCTTTAAAAGGCATCGCTGGTGATTCAGCCTTTTGGTCTCCTGGCCAGCAGATGAGAACCGCTGCATATATCAGTCCTGGCACAAGTGTGAGCTGTTACTTTCTTCCTTCGATGAGCGTACAAGCTAACAATTATCTATCACTTAATCTACTCACTGAATAAGCCACACTGAAGCTAACAATTATCTATCACTTACTCACTGAATAAGCCACACTGAATAAGACACATTTCTGGCAGAAAATCCTAAAGGGTTACTAAAACTCTGGCTAGACATGCTTTTATCTGACACATGAATATGTATAAATACTGCTAACTATTCATGTCCGTTATCATGTCCTACTTAAGAAAGTCCAAGAGAACTTCTACTTTTCTCCAAGAAGATTTCTGGCAAAAATTCTAAGATGACTATTTTCCATGTGACCATTTTAAAATAAATGCCTGGTAATTCCAATTAGGCAACTCCCTCTTATTCATACAATAATTCACTTTAAAGTATGAGGCTAAAAGGCAAATATATAAATTTATATATTGTAGACCACTTTTCTGCCTTCAGATGTATTATTGTGTTGGTATCTAAGTAATCATTGAATCCAATTCTTCATGAAGTACCCCCTACTCCACCCTTCCTCTTTTTAACATCAAAGGATATGTTCAATGTTAGTGAGGGGAAATTGATTGGGTATGGAGTATTGACAGCCATTCCATGATATTTTTCTACAGAAAATTTTCCTCTCTGGAGTAGAACACATCGCGTGAAACAGATGTTTTAAGAAAGGCCTTGCAGAACAGAATTAACTCTCTTTTTTAGCAAATAGCCAGTCAGCTCCTTTAAGAAATTACTGACCTTTATGTCAAGATGTATATTTTTAACTATTGCATATTCTTCTCCATATTAAAAGAAAAAAATCAGCAAATGAAAAAGAAAGCAGAATTCATTCCCTGTCAAAGTAAACAACCTCTTGAAAAACTGACATGCCCTTCCTTCCTCCCTGGTGGGCCAAAATAAATGTGGTCAATTTGCTTTTTGGCTGAGAGTGAATAAAAATAAACTTGCTTTTTCTGCCCTAAAACCCAAACCAAATGTTTACCAAGACATGTCTGGTTACTTGGTTACTGTTACTAACTAGTCAACTATCTTTGTAAAGAAAGAATTCTATCATCCAGATCTCCCTTATTTCTTATTATTTTCTTCTTCTTCTTTCTGGCTTAGGTGAAAACACCTCAAATGATGGAAACACAAGTGCCTTGGGTGGGTGACCCTTTTTGCCTTACGCTCTTTCTAGCCTTCACACTCTACTCAAATAGCAGCAGCTCACGATGCTCTCAAGAAGAATCTCTGCATTTCTCTGTCTGCTTGTATCTCCTTTAAATAGTTATTTCATCCTACCTCTGATACAGGATTCTCTCCTTTCATTTGTTTTTTGAGTAAAATTTTTAAATTAATTAAATCTGGAATACCTGACCACAGTGACATTTAAGACCCCATCTTGCACCTGTGTTTCAGTCCATGGTTTCCCAAAGGTCACTGAGCTCTCTTCAAATAGTAACTCAGTGGGATTTATTTTTTTCTAACTGTAGAGTTAGCAAAGTCACCTGAGTTCATTTTGTAGCATATCAATACAACAGACATCTTTGTTTTATATTGAAAGCAACTGTGAATGATTCTAAATAGAACAATAGGAAATACCTCTTTTTGAAAAGCAAACTTTCGGTAGAACCCGTGGCTTGCGAGTAGGAAGTCAGGAAACCTTAATCTCTGCATTTTCTTTTTTCTTGAATCTAGGATGTAAAACCAGAGAGTTAGGAAGTGAAAGAGAAACTAGATATAATAATCATAGTAAGATAATCCTTTAAAAAGATTAAATAACACATATTAAAATTTACTCCCCCAAAGGAGAAACTTTATGAAATGATGAATAATAAAAGACAGTCAAGTTTGGGAAGACAAGTGGGAGAGGTTATGGAATTCTCTAAAATGTTTCTCTAACAGAACATATAATTCACTAAATAAATAAGATGTCATTCTGTATTTGATGAAGACAAGCATTAAATAATCAAGCAAATAATTATAAAACATCAGAACCTCCAGAAAATCTGGACAAAATCAGAAGGGACACAAAGACGAAAAATAGCATTTATTGAATGGCTTTCGGGGACGAGACACCATGGTGGGCAGTGCACATAAGCTGTCTCATTTAGCAATCTTTATGAGTCAGGTGCTATCTTTCCTATTTTACAAATGAAAGTACAAGACAAATCGATTACAATTGTTTCAGGATCCTCTCAGATACCCAAATTTATAGATGCTTAAGTCCCTTATGTGAAATGGCACAGTATTTTCATATAACCTATTGTCTATCCTCCCATGTACTTTAAATCATCTCTAGATTACTTATAATACCTAACACAATATAAATGTTAGGTAAATAGTTGTTAAGCTGTATTTTTTATTTGTATTATTTTTATTGTTATTTTTAATTTTTTTTTTTCAAATATTTTTGATCCATGGTTGGTTGATTCTGACAATGCTGAACACACAGATGTGAACAGCCAACTATAGGGTGACCATAAAGTTCATGTGCAGTCTTAAATTGCACAGTATTTTAAGTTGCACGTGAACTTTATGGCCACCCTGTGTATGTACTTTGTCCAGGCTCACAGAACTAGTCATTGACAAGGCTGGCGTGTGAGCCCAGGTTTGTCTGCCACCAAAGACTTTCATCTAATGACTTGTAAAGATCCAAAGAATCCTGTTCTACACTGTGACCTCTCTGAAGAAAACCAAATAAAGTCAGAAATAATCAGACAGGCTCGGCGCCTGTAGCTCAAGCGGCTAAAGTGCTAGCCACATACACCGGAGCTGGTGGGTTGGAATCCAGCCTGGGCCTGCCAAACAACAGTAACAACTACAACCAAAAAATAGCCGGGCATTGTGGTGGGCACCTGTAGTCCCAGCTACTTTGGAGGCCAAGGCAAGAGAATCACTTAAGCCCAGAAGTTTGAGGTTGCTGTGAGCTGTGATGCCACAGCACTCTACCCAGGACAACATAATAAAAATAAAATAATTAAAAAAGAAATAATCAGACATATATTTTACAGCCAAAAATAACTTTTAAAGGACCTAAATTTTTTTTTAAATAGTATGGCCTTTAGTGTTGAGTAAGGCCCCAATAAATAGCCATGTAAAATTCAAATCTAAAGAACTGCATTCATCTTAGAGAATCGTAGCACAGGAAGGATGAAGGTAACTGAAGAGTGTTCTAGATAGGCTGACAAAAACCACTGAGAAAAGACAGGAGATATTAATGAATAAATGTGAAAGAGGATGGACATACTCAGATTAACCAGGAAACTTCTCAGGGAGACTATACCCACTTTCTATAGATACTCAAAGGGCATAGGAGATGCAAATTGTGGACAAAAAAAAAAAACAATTATTTCCCTAGAACAAAGAGTCAATTATAATTAGATATAATTGGATGAGAAGAAAGGAAAAGGACTTTTGGATTGATTAACGTGAAAAAATTTTGCTGCCATTGGGGGTATGGGTAGGGAGAATGTCTCCTACTGAGTTAGAATAAAAAATTTTATTATAAATGTTAAATAATTAAAAAAATTTTTAAAGGCACATACCAAAAAATGTTAAATAATATAACAGGGTGAATGAAGCATTAAATGTAGAAAACAGTCTTGCCTTGGGAAGATTCAGAATAATCTGCTTTGTTTTGACCTCTCAAGTTTTCTACACATTTGTTGGGGTGGTTTTTTGTTTCTAGTGTCTTAGTATTGCAATGCCATGGTGTTAAGATACTAGAAACCTATAAAAGAAGTAGTATGGGCCTGTTAGGAGGTTCATCAAAACAGAAAATCATTTCCTGGTTGCTTACTGAGAGGCACATTTGTTCAGTCAGCAGAGATTGGGCAAGTTGCTAAAATGGGTCAGGCATGGTCCTAGGTTTGGAAGATACAAAGATAAAAAGATGTGGTTCCTCCTTCTAGGCCTCCACAGTGTATTACAGAGATAGCAGTGAGGTGAAAAATCAGAAAGCTGACTGGAGACCAAAAGACTATCAATTATCAAGAAGTATATATTAAGTGACACAATTCATTCCTTTAAAACAAACTGAACCTAGATTTATTCAGTGCCTCCCACAGGGCAGGCCTATTCTAGGCACTGTCCATGTAACAAAACAGAGTTTCTACTCCCATGAGTAGAAATAAATTGCAAATAAACTTAAGTAAATATGCAATTTAAAACTGCAGTAAGCATTATGAAGAAAAAAAGCTTAGTATGACAGATTACCACAGGGACAAATCACATTAGTTCCAAGGTGAGATCTAAGATAGATACAGTCAATAGGGCTTGTTGAGTTAGAGATGACCCGAATTCCTGGCTCGGTGCCTGGTTAGATGGTACCTGCATGGAATGGGAATACATGAGGCTAAGCAGGTGGTATTTCTTCAAAAAAATTTAAAGGGATAATGGTATATGATAGAACCAAATTCTGCAAAGCAAAAGGTAGTGTTTAAAATTATATCCAAAAGTTTTCTTATAATAAAAAGTGTCTATGTGCAGAAAAGTGCTCTCTTCAGTTTTAACTGAAATGGAAAACAGAGAATCAAAAATTGGCTTTTTAACTGCCAAAGATCTCTTAGATAGGTCCAGGAATAAATAGTAACTGGCTCAGTTACAACTAGTAAACAGGAAAGGAATGATATAGAAATCAAATTGAGGGTGTGAGCAGTAGTCACACAGTAAAGCACTAAAAGTAAAGGAAATGATTTTCGAATTTATTTGTACTATGTGTTTGAAAGTTTATAGAATACAGATAGGAAATATACTTAAATACCATACATTTATTTTCTAAAGCTTTAAATAGAGGTATATATCACATATTAAAGGATCTTCCTCTTTTGTGTGGGAATAAATAAATAACATAAAATAAACTCTTTCAGGATACACTAAATTTCAGTACGTGAAAGGCAAATCTTAATTTATATTATTTTCTCATTATAATAGATTTATTCAAGCATAATTTTATTTGAAATTAAATATACCTTACATATTGTGGAACCAGCTCTCATTGAACAGAATGTATATAACATTTCAAGGCTCAATAGGAAAATGTTTCCTAGGATAGTAAAGGGGTAACCATAATGCCTTTCTCAGAACAACTGACATGGTACACTTACAATCTTTATTTTTTTTCTAGCTAGCAAAAACAGTTGAAAGTCAAAGGAAAAGAGAAAATGGTACCCAGAAAGGATAAAAGACTTCATTTTATCTGCTGTTTAACTTCACACTTAATGTACTTGTAACAGTTCACATTTCATCCTTTCTGCTTAAAGCTGCATCTCAGAATCATCTCCCTTAAGCCCCTTTCTCTCTAGCGACCTCAGCCCTGCAGCCAGGTGGCTTTTGAAATAACTTTGCTATTAAAAATTTCTCCTCAGAAATTCTGCAGGGCCTTGGCCTTTTCAGGAGAAAACAATGTTGGGGGCCTGGAAGCGCTGCCGAGGGAGTGGCTGCTGGGCAGTGGTGAGAGGTCTGGAGGAGCAGCTTCTTTTCCAGCTAAAGGCCTTGAACTTTGAGTTCCATTTTTAGAAAGCTAAATCAGGAGCAAATATTTTCAGGGCATTTTTCTCCCAGTGTGGCTTTTACTAACAGAATAACAAAAGTTAGAGCCATCAGGTGATAGGCAGGAGGCCTGACAATCTCAAGGGGGTCAGAGGCTGAGCCCCACTGGTGGTTTCTGTGGAGAGCTGGGTGTCAGGGGTCAGTCATACAAACACACTCCTAGAGATGTAGGGAAGGTGGGAATAAAGACGAAGCACCAGCACCGGCTTCCTGTGACTCCACCACCAGAATAAAGGGGGCATAGTGGTTCCATTATGTTCCTGGCCATTTGGACCCCTGCCCTGCTTGACATATCAGGGTACTTCCCTTTAATCAGCAGGACCACAGATGCCACCCTGCTTTTTCTCAACATACTCTGATCCACAAGGTGAAAAGAATAGCAGGCTAATCTTTCATCCAAGGGCAGGAACATATAACAGGACAGTAACTTAATCCTGCTGGATTTAAGAGTAGTAGAGAAAGAAAGCTACGCAGTTATTTGTCACTAAATTTCTCCCAGGTTCAGGGCAAGGTGGCAATGTGGAAAGCCAGCTAGATCATTAGTTTCCCTTAGAAAACAACCCTCATCGGCCACACTTACTGCTCTTTCTTTGTGTTCTTTCTCCCCACCCTGGAGCAACTGAGTTAGTAACACTTGCTGCCCTCTATTTGCCCATCTCTCTTCTCTCTCTTAAGAGATAGGACGTTTTGTCTTCATCTTTGTATCTTTAACCCCAACATGGTACAGGTTAACACTAAAGTTCAAGAGCTCTTTGGTGAAGGTATGAGTGAATGAATGAATGATCAGTGGGGATTTTAAAACTAATATGCTTCATCCAAATAATAATATTACTTGCTTCACTAATACATTGCTAAATATTATACATGCACTATCTCATTTAATCTTCACACAAACTATCGTGTGGCCTAGGTATTGTTATTCTTACTTCATTAGTGAGAAAAACGAGAGTTGATGAGGTTAATTTCAGAAAGTCTTATAAAGAATATGCCTCATACCCAGAATCTAATCCTGGTTAGAATCTAGTCATCTAGTCTGATTCCCCAAGCTTGTGCTGCTCCCAAGTTTATTACGTAGCCTCTAGTTTATTTTCTGTCTTTCTAAGAAATCTTATAGGAAATTTCCAAACAGTTGTGTTTATTGTCAGCCTTTCTGGTTGATAGAAGTATTAGGTTTTGAGCCTTATGGATGCACGAGGTGGTTTGGAAATGTGTCTATCCATTGTTTCATTGACAGTTGTGTTTCCTGGCCGGGTGCAGTGGCTCTGGCCTATAATCCTAGCACTCTGGGAGGCCAAGGCAGATAGAGCTCAGGAGCTCAAGACCGACCTGAGCAAGAGCAAGACCCCATTTCTGCTAACAATAGTAAAAACTAGCTGGGTATAGTGGCACATGCCTGTAGTCTCAGCTACTCAGGAGGATGAGGCAAAAGGATCGCTTGAATCTAGGAGTTTGAGGTTGCTGTGAGCTATGATGACACTACAGCACTCTACCCAGCGTGACACAATCTGTCTCAAACAAACAAACAAACAAAGTTGTATTTCCTGCTAGAAGATCCAGCAGACAAATTTCACGTCCTCTTTTCTGTACTCGCTGTACAGAGGGGCAGCGCTTCACATAACAGATGCATTGCTGCAAACATGTATCTATAGATAAAATTTGTATTATACGTAGCATTTATCTAAATTCATTCCTGGAAGGGAACCTGTTGTGAAATCTTTTCTAAAGTACTCATTTCCTCTATCTCATCTGTTTTGAAAGTTTTATGTTATTACTCCAGATTTTCTTTTAATAGAACACTTAGGTAAAGAACATGCTACTCAAATAAGCTATACTCATTAAAAAAAAACCCTTGTGATAACATCTGGAAATTAAAATGGCATCTTCAATAAGTTCATTTTGCCACTGTGTTTGTAGGTAAGAGCAGCCTTGAGCAAATATTTTGGAAGGAAAACAGGAAAACTGTGACTTCCAGCAGTGAATGATTTACTACCTGGACAGGCCATGCCGTTTCTGATATCTGGCTATCACCCAATGCACCATTCTGGCTTTTAAAGACAGTTCACAACAGCTGTATACACTAAAAATTATAATGAAAAGAAGAATTAAATTCAGAATGACAGTACATGATAACAGTTTAGACGATTGGGTTTTATGTCTAGCAAGAAGATGACAAAGCTGAAGTCAAGGACTTATGTCACTGTAGGTCTTAACTTTGACATTTATTATTTAAAAGTAAGTGCTTGAGTTGCATTTTAGAATCAACAATCGGTAAGAAATGTGTGTTGGGGAATCAGGACAGACCAGAAGAAGCTAAGGAGATCCTCTTTTTCCCCCAAGCTAGAAGAAAATCCATTTGCATTTTGGAAGAAAGTAAGAAATGTAGATTGTGAGTGTCAGATATTGTGCTATCAAACATCTGGAGATAGGTATGCAAGGCAGGCCTCAGTGTGCAGTCTGAAAAAGTATGCTACAAAAAGCGTCAGGGCCTTCTGCCTGGAGCTAGTTCTGCATAGTTCCCAAATGGTATTTTTATCTTGTAATTATGTAAAAAGTCACACTGACAGAAATCCACTAGCATATATGATAGAATCACAGTTCTTCTCTGGCCATTCGTGAAATGTGTATAGATTTTAAACTACATGGTAGAACAAAGAGGTCAACTCCTGGAATTTTCTATTAAAGAAAAAGATAATGGTGGTAGAATATCATATATTACCATTTAAGGGGGTCCTACAACATCATTCTTCTGACTAATTCTCCCCCAGCTTCTGTCAAGAACCAAATTGATTTATCCGAGTGATACAGTTACTACTTAGCCATCTCAAAATGGTGTAACTTTTATACTGGATTATGTGATTTCATTTTAAATCATTACTACACTGTTTTGAACATAATATTTTGACATATTCATGTTACATATAATTCCTCCAAATTAATTCTTTTTTTTTTTTGGCCGGGGCTGGGTTTGAACCCGCCACCTCCGGCATATGGGACCGGCGCCCTACTCACTGAGCCACAGGCGCCACCCCAAATTAATTCTTAATAAGAAACAATTGACAAATCAGTAGTGTTTTGACACCTTAATGAGAAAATGCCTATGCACTCATATAACCCAAAGGAAGAAAAAAACCAGTGTGCCAGGTAGGGTACAGTGGTTCACGGCTGTAATCCTAGCACTCTGAGAGGCCGAGGAAGGTGGATTGCTTGAGCTCAGGAGTTCCAGAACAGCCTGAGCAAGAGTGAGACCCCATTTGTACTAAAAATAGAAAAACTAGCCAGGTGTTGTGACAGGCGCATATAGTCCCAGCTACTGGAGAAGCTGAAGCTAGAGGATCACTTGAGCCCAAGAGTTTGAGGTTGCTGTGAGCTGTGATGCTACAGTATACTACTGAGGGTAACAAAGTGAGACTCTGTCTCAAAAAAAACTTAAAAAATTACTGAATTTAATGTAGAAACAGTGATTACCATAACTGCATTAATTTAAATAAAGATGTTCTCCTTAGAAACTCAATGTTTTAAAAACAAAATCTTTACTTTTTACCTTGTATTAGGTAAGTTTTGTTTTGTTTTTTTGTTTGTTTGTTTTTGGCTGGGGCTGGGTTTGAATCCACCATCTCCGGTACATGGTGCCGGTGTTCTATTCCTTTGAGCCACAGGCACTGCCCTAGGTAAATTTTTTTTTTTTTAATAATTATTCTTCTAGGGT
Source organism: Nycticebus coucang (assembly GCF_027406575.1). Lineage (NCBI taxonomy): Eukaryota > Metazoa > Chordata > Mammalia > Primates > Lorisidae > Nycticebus > Nycticebus coucang. Next base: position 26,239,529 of record NC_069782.1, read on the forward strand.
GGTGCCTATGACTCAGTGAGTAGGGTACCAGTCCCATATACCAAGGGTGGCAGGTTCGAACCCGGCCCTGGCCAAACTACAACAAAAAAAAATAGCTGGGCATTGTAGCAGGCGCCTATAGTCCCATCTACTTGGGAGGCTGAGGCAAGAGAATTGCCTAAGCCCAAGAGCTGGAGGTTGCTATGAGCTGTGATGCCACAGCACTCTACCAAGGGCAACAAAGTGAGACTCTGTCTCTAAAAATAATAATAATTATTATTAGTATTGTTCTAAACTACAGATGTCAAGACTATTTAAATTAGATCCCTAGCAGTTTGCTCAGTAATTACGTATAGTTGGTACTCATTCAATGTTTGTTGAGTAAGTGATGGATAAATGCTGCTTTAAACAAACACACACAGTTACCCTTTCAAACAATGTCTTTCATGGTATTTTCCTTTATTGTCCCTAATAGCATTTTCATCATTGTCCTTTAACTCAATTCAAGGGTCACTGGAATAATGTGCCATTTGTTAATATCTTAAGTGCTAGGAACATACATTATCTCTGGTTTAAACTTTTTTTTTTTTTTTTTTTTTTGAGACAAAGTCTCACTGTCACCCTGGGGTAGAGTGCTGGTGGTGTCATCATAGCTCACAGCAACACCAGTCTCTTGGGCTCAAGTGATTCTCTTGCCTCAGCCTCCCAAGTAGCTGGGACTATAGGCGCCCACCACAACACTCAGCTAGTTTATTTAATTTTTTATTAAATCATAACTGTATACCTTTATGGGGTACAATGTGATGATTTGATATACAAAGTGGAATGCTTAAATCAAACTTATTAACATAACCATCACCTTACTCACTTATTTTTTGTGGCAAGACATTTATAATTTACTCTTAGTTATTCTGAAGTGTATGTACCCTTGTATTGTGCACATTAGGCGAGATCCCACCAAATGCCCTCCCTAGTTCTCCTATTTTTAGTAGAGATGGGATCTTACTCTTGCTCAAGCTGGTCTTGAACTCCTGAGCTCAAGCAATCCACCTGCCTTGGCTTCCAGAATGCTAGGATTATAGGCATGAGCCACTGCACCTGGCCATCTCTGGTTTAATCCTCAAAAAAAAAAAATTTTTTTTTTTCATAAAATAGAAATGTGGGACTCAGAAAAGTAAAAAACATTTGTTAGGAGTTGAATTCAAGTCTGCTTCCAATAAGCACTGTGGGGGGTAGGTGAGTGTGCCGCATGCTCACATTGGAGGAACTTAACAACCTGATATGATAGATGATAGGAAAGAAGAAAACATCCATTTGTCGGTAATGCAAAGTAGAACACAGTGAGAACTATAAAAAGAAATGCTACTTTTTATTTTTATTTTTTATTAAATCATAGCAATCATGGGGTACAATGTGCTGATTTTATATACAATTTGAAATGTTTTCATCAAACTGGTTACCATAGCCTTCAGGGCATTTTCTTAGTTATTGTGTTAAGACATTTATATTCTACACTTAGTAAGTTTCACATGTACCCTTGTAAGATGCACCGCAGGTGTGGTCCTTTTTAAAGCACTGGAGGATGCAAAGAAAGGATAAATCATATTAAACTCTGGTGGAATAAGCACTTATAAAAGAATGGGAGGTAGAAGGGGGTGGTCATTAGGGGATGCTCCAGCCCACTTTTCCGAAGATCATTATATATCAGTTTCAAAAGTTCTGTTTTGTGTTTTTTTTTTTTTTTTTGGAGACAGAGTTGCCCTTGTTGCCTTTGGTAGAGTGCCATGGCACAGCTCACAGCAACCTCAAACTCTTGGGCTTAAGCAATTCTCTTGCCTCAACCTCCCAAGTAACAGGGACTACAGGTGCCCGCCACAACGCCCAGTTATTAGTATTATTTTTTTTTTTAGAGACAAAGTCTCTCTGTGGCTTAGGCTAGTCTCCAACCTGTGAGCTCAGGCAATCCACCCCACCTCAGCCTCCCAGAGTGCCAGGATTACAGGCATGAGCCACCATGCCCGGCCCAAAAGTTCTGTGTTTAACATGAAAGATGTCAACAGAGCTTCTACTATGAGCAAATTCACCAACTCAATGGTTGAGTTGCAGCAACCCTTGGGGTGACATTTGAGACAGATCTCTAAGGACGTATACAATTTCAAAAGATAGATATAAGAAGAAGGATTTTCCTAATGACATTAATAAAGGCACAGAAACAGGAAAGATTGAGGCACACTTAGAAATTGTCCCATTTGATTAAATTCAAGAGAATAATGAGAGGAAAGACTGGAAAAGAGGCCTAAGGCCACAGTATAAAGGACCTTAAATATTTGGCTAAGGGGTGAGTGCATTTTGTAAACCACAGGTGCTTCGAAAACATAAGAATTCTTGTTATTAACATTTGTTAGCTGGCTGAGTCAATTAATGAACATGAACGTCTAATAAATGAATGAAGATGAAATTCTTCCCAAGATTTATAACCTTTTGTAGAAAAAGCAACCTTCCATGCTCTATTGTAGTGATTCTTAACCAAGAAGAGCACACGAAGGAAGGGGTGGGAAGTTTGCACAGATGTAAGGACTTTTGCAAACGTCATACATTTATGCCTATTTGTGCTATCCATAATGATTTCTTAAAAAGATGAAAGAGAGATCTAAACAGAGTAGGACTATACACCAGCAAAGCCTGAATGTTTCCAGCTCCCACAAGGGTCACCAAAGACCTCCTAATTGGCAGTGTTACTGGCCTGCTGTCAATCACATCCAATGTGACCATTCTGCATTGTTTGACACTAACTGCTTGAAATTCTCTCATCCTTTGGTTTCCATAATACTTTCTTAATTTTGATTCTCCCTCTTTACCTGGTCCTTAATAAACTGCTTCACGAATTATTGCTCCTCCAACTGCCTGTACAAAGTGGATGTCCCCAGTGTGCTATCCTTGGTCATCTTCTTATTCTCTGCACTGTGCCTGGGAAGTCTCATCTAGCCCTCCTTTACTCAACTACCATCAGCCGACAACTCTCGAAGCCATATCGGTGACCCCCAACTTTTCGCCTAAGCTTCAGCTTATTTTCAGCTGCCCATTATAATTTATTAGGATGCCCCTCAAGCATCTCAAACTTAGTATGTTTGATTCTGAAGCCATTCTTTTCTCCTTTCCTTCCCTCTGTCCACCCCTACATGGTTCCATCTACCCCAGCCTTCTCCAGCCCTCTAAATGTTTGCAAATAATGTCACTAGTCATTCAGTTTCATAAGATAGACCTCTGAAAATCTTTCTCAACTTCTGTTTGTCCTTCAACAACTCCTTCTTCCTCACCCAGATGCTCTCCAAATCCCATTATTTCTATCTTTAAAAAATGAAATTTTCATACCAAACATTCCTCCCCTTCCCACACCCACTGCCTTCAGTCATTTCCTTGTCATCTCTCTTTTCTTTAGTTTCTCTACTACTCTAGGCTGCACACCAAAGAATCTGTGAAAATCAAATTGTTACCTTGTCATGATTCTGCTTCACAAATTTATATGGCTCATTATGCCCACAGGACAAAATTCAACTTCTTGGATTAGGCCCTTCCGAAATCCAGAATTCTAATATGGTCCAACCTAACTCTATAGCTTTTTCTTCTGCCTCATCTCCTTCAACTGCTTTCCACTCAGTTACATATAGACCATATCTCACATTCCCCACGTAGACCATGCCTTTTCACATATGGTTCCCACAGCCTGGAATGTCCTTCAGGTCAATTATGCAAATGCTGACCTGGACATCTACTATGTACCAGACATTGTTCTGGGGCCTCGAAAACAAAAATAAGAAGATAAAAGATCCTTCTAATGAGTTCAGAGTCTAGTAGTAAAGGAGACAGGCATATCAACAAATATATAATGTGATACACGCAAAAGAAATAGATATGAAGAACAGAGGCAGCATGGAGAAAAGGGTGGTTAACTGTCTGGAAGGAATGGGACAAGAAAGCCTGTCATAATCTAGAAGGACAAAGTGGGGAATGGCAAACAGCCATGGCCCAGGGCACTTAGGCATGAGGGTGTAACATTTCCAGAAGCAATAAGAGCTTCTACATAATGCAGAAACATAAAATGGCTAAAATGGTAAACTTTATCATATATGGATTTTATCACAATTGAGAATTAAAAAAAAAAAAATGCTTTTAAATTCAATGTGGCAGTTGCTGTGGCTCACACTTGCAATCCTAGCACTTTGGAAGGACTACTTGAGGCCAGAAGTTTAAGACCAGCCTGAGCAACATAATGAGTCTCTTGTCTCTACAAAAAAAACCCAAATATTAGCCAGACATGGTGGCGTGCGCTCGTAGTCCCAACTACTGGGGAGGCTGATGCAGGAGGATCGCATGAGCCCAAGAATTCAAGGTTACACTGAGCTATGATCATGTCACTGCACTCTAGCCTTGGCAATAGAACAAGCCCCTATCGCTGAAACAAATTAAAAAAAAAAAATGCAATGGGTAGAGTATCTAAAGACTAAGCTAGGCCGGGTGCAGTGGCTCACACCTGTAATCCTAGCACTCTGAGAGCCTGATGCAGGAGGATCAATTGAGGCCAGGAGTTCGAGACCAACCTGAGCAAGAGTGAGACCCTGTCTCTACAAAAAATAGAGAAATTACCTGGGCATGGTGGCACACACCTATGGTCCCAGCTATTTTGAAGGCTGAAACAAGAGGATTGCTTAAACTGAGGAGTTGGAGGTTGTAGTGAGCTATGATGATGCCACTACACTCTAGCCCAGGTGATAGAATGAGACCCTGTTTCAATCCATCCAATCAATCAATCTATCTATCTAACTATCTACCTATCAAATAAAGACGAAGGCTGGAATGAGCACCTGCCTACCATGTTCTCCTTTTCAATTTGCAAACTTCTATTCATCTTTCACAATCTGGCTCAGATATCTAAATGACTGTTATTCTCTCAGCCTGTGCTGGCTTCATCCTCCTCTGTGCTCCCATATCTCTTTTAATACATAGATATTATAGCGCATCACACTGTATGGGAATTTTTTATTGACCTGTTTCCCTAACAAGATAATGAGTTTCTTAAGGTATGACACCATTACTCATACATGTATAGATCCTATACCTCTATAAGAATTATTTAACTTAATCAGTTAATTAACTTGCTGTTATTTAACTAGGTGCCAGACATCACACTAACCACTTTGCACATATGATCTTCTTTCATCTTTATGACTGTAAGAAGATAGATGCTATTTTTTATTCCATTTTTACAGACTAGGGAACCAAGATGAGAGGCTAGGTATCTTGCCACAAGTCATACAGTTAATCAGGAACAAAGATTTGAAAATAAATTAATATTTCAATGACAAGATAATCAATAAAAAGGCTAGGCATTGTGGTGGGTGCCTATAATCCCAGCTACTCGGGAAGCTGAGGCCAGAGAATCACTGAGCCCAGGAGTCTGAGGTTACTATGAGCTATGATGCCGTGGTACTCTACTGGAGGTAACAAAGTGAGACTCTGTCTGAAAAAAAAAAAAAAAAGAAAGAAAGAAAAAGAAAAAATTTTCCAGAATAGAACCTTCTCTAAAGAAGACAGATGCATGGCTAACAAATAATACGAAAAAATGTTCATCATCCCTAATCATCAGAGACATGCAAATCAAAATCACCCTGAGATATCACCTAACCCTGGTGAGAATGGCCCACATCACAAAGTCTCAAAGCTGCAGATTCTGGTTTGGATGTGTAGAGAGAAGGGAACACTTTTACACTGCTGGTGGGACTGCAAACTAATACAACCTTTTTGGTAGGAAGTATGGAGAATCCTCAAAGACCTCCCATTTGATCCTGCAATCCCATTACTAGGCATCTACCCAGAAGAAAAAAAATCATTTTATCATAAGGACATCTGCACTAGACTATCACAGCTCAATTTACAATCGCCAAAATGTGGAAACAACGAAACAACCTAAATGCCCATGAACCTAGGAACAGATTAACAAGCTGTGGTATATGTATACCATGGAATACTATTCAGCCATTAAAAAAGATGGAGACTTGACATCTTTTGTATTAACCTGGATGGAAATGGAACACATTCTACTTAGTAAAGCATCACAAGAAGAGGGAAGCAGGAGTCCAATGTACTCAATTCTAATATGAAGGCAGTAGATGAGCTAAAACAAGGGGGGGTAGAGGAAGGAGGGAGCAGGGAGAGGGGAGGAAGAAGGGGGCTGGGGGGGTTGTGGTGTAAGGCACACCTCCTGAGGGCGGGACACGATTATAAGAAGGACTTCACTAACAAATGTAATCAGTGTAACCTAGTTCTTTGTACCCTCAATGAATGCCAAGCAATTAAAAAAGTTTACAAGAGAAAAAAAGAGAGTGGAATCTAGAATATTAGTTGAGAAGATATGGCCTGCTTGGTGTCAGACACTGTGCTGTGTACCTCGCTGAAATCATTTGTTTAAAAATAACTTCAGTTTCATGAACTTTCCATGAGATGTAGATACAACAACAAAGAAACCAAAGCTCAGGAAAGTTATAAAGTCTGGGAAAATTTTGGAACTACCACTATGAGAAATATTAGGATTATAATTTTTTAAATTTCAGGTAAACTTGAATAAATGATGTTGATGATCATCACTTCAACTGAAGTTAGGGTTCATGAAATTGTGATAAACCAAATAAACACATTTATATATATATATATACACACACACACAAACATATACAAGGTGCCCATACAACTATTTTAAATTGAACATGAACTTAATGGACACCCTGTATATGTAATACCTAGTACACACACACACATACACACACGCACACACACACTTTATTCAGCTATTTTTGTCATTCCAGGAACAAAGAAAGTGTTGCAGACTGTCAAATTGTGAGGAGTAGGCAATTCTGGGAGTAGGGAGAGAACCGAGAAGAACTTCTGATTGTTATTAAAGATTTACAGAAATGGCTGATTATAGATTCTACTCTGAGGAGCTGGATTGAACTCCACCCAGGTTAAATCCTGCATCAAACCTGAATGTTCTCAATTGTATAAAACTGGAGAAAACTGCCAACAATTTTATCTTGTGTCACTATAAATTCATGACCACCCACCCTCAATGTGTCCTTCACGCTGCCTGGCAATTAATGATATTTTACTTCCTAAGTCTCTCATTCACTTTACCACTCCTCACACTTTTGTGGTCTCCCACTTGATGATGACCTTACTTCCTCTTTCATCCAGAAACTTCAAGCAATGAGAAGGAACATCCCACACGCTCCTTCACTGCCATCATCCACTAGCCCGCATGAGTGTCAGTCTGCTCGGCCTCCCCTCCTGCTGCTGTGAAAGACCATGCACCCGCCTAAGACCAACCCCTCCTCCTCTCCATCAGGTCCCATCCCTTCTTCCTTACTCCAGTGTAGTCAGGAGTCCCTCCAACAAGGCTCTCATCTCTCTTCTGGTCATCGACTTTTCCCTTTGCTAGTGGATGGTTCCCAACAACATCAAACATCAAACATGCTGTAATCTCTTCCATCTCACAACAGAATGAAACAAACCAAAACCCAAACCTTTAGTTGAGTTTATATTCCCTCAGGTTTTAGCTACCACCATATTTCTGTGCCCTTTTAGAACAGCTCCTCCAAAGAGCCACCTGTTCTCAACCTCTAATTCCTCTACTCCCCTTCTCTCCTGAGTCCTCTTCAACTGGGCTTCCAACTCTCTATGGATTACACCGAAACTCTTCCGGTCAGGACACCTCCATCCTCCATGTCGTTAAATGCAGCACTCATTCCCAGACCTCACCTTCGGTGACCCTTCAGCGTTTGACACAGATGTTGCCTTCTGCTTGAAACTTTGTTTGCCTTCCAGAACATCATGCTGTCCTGATTGCTCCCCCTTCTCACTGAATTCTTCCCTGCCTTCTTTGCTGGTTTGTTCTCATCACCCCCACCAAAAGGCATTCAAATTTAATACCTTCAAATTTAGAATAAATCATGTGGTTCTTTTTGTAACAGACATGCTATTCTGATTATGTAATAGCTTGTGTATCTGAGCATACACCACCTGGCTAAAGGAGGAGTGTCAGACACATTCTGTGCCATCTGGGAATCACGGGACCTAACCTCCACACAGATAATCTGCAGTCACTCATCAGTCCTTGTGTGTCCTCTCTGTTGCAGTGTGTTCCTGCCATCCAGTTGGATCAGCTGTCCTTCCTTTCAGCTCAGTGACCTTCTGTGACCCCAGCAATGGTGACTGCCCTTGCAAGCCTGGGGTGGCAGGCCCACATTGTGATAGGTGCATGATGGGGTACTGGGGCTTCGGGGACTACGGCTGCCGACCTTGTGACTGTGCAGGGAGCTGCGACCCTCTCACTGGAGACTGCCTCACCAGGTGAACACGCCTGGCTCTTGTTCTTGTCTAAGTGTATTTCAGATTCTTTTGAGAATATGGGAGTGACTTGGAAAATCTTGCATTCCATTAGCAGACCAAAGATCTATTTGCACATCTCTTTAAAGAATTTTTGTTGGCCTGGCATGGTAGCTCATGCCTATAATCCTAGCCCTCTGGGAGGCCAAGGCAAGTGGATCACCTGAATTCAGGAGCCGAGACCAGCCTGAGCAAAGCGAGACCCTGTCTCTACTAAGAATGGAAAAATTAGCCGGGCGTTGTGGTGGGCACCTGTAGTCCCAACTACTCAGAAGGCTGAGTGAGACAAAAGTAGCGCTTGAGCCCAAGAGTTTGAGGTTGCTGTGAGCTATGACGCCACGGCACCTTACTCAGGGTGACTGAGTGAGACTATGTCTCAAAAAAAAAGAAGAATTTTTGTCAAATCACAGAATTAAGTATAATAATCTGTTCCTGCAAGATTCTAGAGATTGTCTAGTTCATTTTGCAAAATAAATTATTCTTCTTCACAAATAATTTCTTAAAACACTATTTCTGAAAAGTGAAAGTATAGGAAAGTAGATGATAAGGTTTAAATCTCTACAAAATCAATGCATTTCTTTTCAAGTTCCACAAAGTGCTTTTCTAAGTTCTCCATGATCTTCTATTTTATTAGCAGCACAGACATAGACTGGTACCACGAAATTCCTGACTTCCAGTCCATGCACAATAAGAGCGAACCGACCTGGGAGTGGGAGGATGAGCAAGGATTTTCTGCACTTCGACACTCAGGTGAGACACATATACCCAGATATCATATTTCCAGGTCTGCTCTTGAGTAGCAGTGACGTGTGACAAATCAGGGAGCACCTTTTGGATGCTGTGAGGGAAAGGAACTCTTTAGTTCTAAGGTTTAATAGTGACCCTCCCCCATTAAGTATAAAACTGTGAAATATAGCTACTGGATATTTTAACAAACTTGTAGAAATTTTGATTAAAATTTAAAGTGATTAAAAAATAAACACGTAAATAAATTTTCTCATTATTAGAATAACATATGTAGTTAGCACAGAAAGTTTAGAAAATGCAAAACATCACATTAAAAATAAAGTCGCAGGCCAGGTGCGGTGGCTCATGCCTGTAATCCTAGCACTCTGGGAGGCTGAGGAGGGTGGATTGCCTGAGCTCATAGGTAGCCTGAGCAAGAGTGAGACCTCATCTCTAAAAATAGCCGGGCATGGTGGCAGATGCCAGTAGTCCCAGCTACTTGGGAGGCTGAGGCACAAGAATCACTTAAGCCCAAGAGTTTAAGGTTGCTATGAGCTGTGACTCCATGGCACTCTACCGAGGACGACAAAGTGAGACTCTGTCTCAAAAAAAATGAATAAATAAAAATTAAAATAAAGTCACCTGAAATCTTACTGTCCCATTGTTAATACTTTGGTGTGTTTTCCTCTCTCTAAAACACAGTTAAGAGCCAACTGAATATATCGGGTTTGGCAATGTACAGATTCATTTAAAGAAAAAAATATTCTTTTATTATTATTATTATTATTATTATTATTTAATTTCAGGCTAATGTTAGGATACAAACAACCGGGTCACAGTATTTGAATTTGTTAGGTAGAGTCCCTCTGTAGTCGTGTCCCACACCAAAAAGGTGTGCCATACCCCCACAAGAAAAAAACATTCTTACAAACCTGGTGTAACTTAATGTGTACAAAGCAAAAGCTGTATCTAAACTCCTCATATTTGCAGCTTTTTTACAACTAGAAAACAAAAGTAATTTTAACAAACCAAATAAAACAAAATTAAGACAAATAGAATTAATATTAATTGAATATTAAAAATGATTTTTCTAAAGCCAAAAGACTATTTACCACACAAATATGGTTGTCTGCATTTACCAAATCTATACTACTATTTTTTCTGACTTAAATGTCCTCTGACATTTTTCTGTTCCTTCTTTTGAAGAAGATGCTATGATTTTGGTATGCATACTGAATTTCTGTGTTCTTCCTGCCTCTCTTCTTTTGAAATTCTTGATACAGAATACCAAGTGGTTCTTTTTAGACCAACTTGCTCCTTAACACAAACTCAAATGTGGGCATGAAATCTTGTGTCAGCAGTTGGTTGTAAGGTACTCAGCACATGACCCAAATTAAATTTACAATATGTTAAATATATCTTGATTATGAAGCATTACAAACAGCAAAAATGTTACAGTGGACACCCATATGCATACCTTCAAAGGGTTATCAAACTTCATGATTTGCCATAATTGTTTCATGTTTTCATTTCTTTTTTTTTTTTTATTTTATTGTTGGGGATTCATTGAGGGTACAATAAGCCAGGTTACACTGATTGCATTTGTTAGGTAAAGTCCCTCTTGCAATCGTGTCTTGCCCCCAAAAGGTGAGGCACACACCAAGGCCCCACCCCCTCCCTCCTTCCCTCTCTCTGCTCTTCCTTTCTCTATCCCTCCCTCCTTCTTTCTCTAGTAAATAATAAACAGTCTAGTACGAGTGTCCTTATGATAAAAGGATTTTTTTCCTTCAGGTAGATGCCCAACTAGGATCTATAAAGAACTCAAATTGGGTGGCACCTGTGGCTCAAGGAGTAGGGCACCAGTCCCATATGCCGGAGGTGGCGGGTTCAAACCCAGCCCCGGCCAAAAACCACAAAAAAAAAAAAAAAAAAAAAAAGACCAGCCTGAGCAAAAAGCGAGAGAAAAAAATAAATAAATAATAAAAATTAAAAAAAAAAAAGAACTCAAATTAATCCACATGAAAAAAGCCAACAATCCCATTTATCAATGGGCAAGAGACATGAATAGAAACTTCTCTAAAGAAGACAGACGAATGACTAACAAACATATGAAAAAATGTTCATCATCCCTATCTATTAGAGAAATGTAAATCAAAACCACCCTGAGATACCATCTAACCCCAGTGAGAATGGCCCACATCACAAAATCTCAAAACTGCAGATGCTGGTGTGGATGTGGAGAGAAGGGAACCCTTTTACACTGCTGGTGGGACTGCAAACTAGTACAGTCTTTTTGGAAGGAAGTATGGAGAAACCTCAAAGCACTCAAGCTAGACCTCCCATTTGATCATGTTTTCATTTAAGTTATGAAATGTTACAGATACATTTTTAAAATTTGTATAAACATATGGGGTACACATGCACTTTCCCAATGTGCATGGATTGCCTAGTAGTCAAGTCAGAGCTTTCAGGTCTCCATCATCCTAACATTGCACATTTCCCTATAATTTCTCATCATCTCCCTCCTCACCCACTCACCCTTCCAAGTCTCCACTATCTATCATTCCATTCTCTCTATCCACGTGAACACATTTTTTAGCACCATCTTATAAGTGAGAACATGTGATGTGTGTCTTTCTGCGCCTGGCTTGTTCACTTAAGATTATGACTTCCAATTTTATCCACTTTGCTGCAAAAGACATGATTTCATTCCTTTTCATGGCTGAATATTATTCCATAGTGTATATATACTTCAGTTTCTCTCTCCATTCATCGATGGACACTTAGGTTGCTTCCAGATCTTTGCTACTGTGAATAGTACTGCAATAAACATGTAAGTGTAGGTATGTTTTGGCATATTGTTTCCTTTTCCTTTGGGTAGACAACCAGCAGTGGGATTGCTGGTCAAATGGTAGTTCTAATTTTAGTTTTTTGAGAAATCTCCATACTGTTACTCACTCTTTTAAAATGTTTTTGGTAGTTGGTTATGGGGACACACATGTGTGGTTCTAGCTATTCAGGAGGCTGAGGTGGGTGGGAGGAGTTGTTTAAGTCCAGGAGTTCAAGAGTGTAGGTAGCATGCTACGATTGTGCCTGTGAATAGTCACTGTACTCACAAGCCTGGGCCACACAGTGAGACTCCGTCTTAAATAAATAAATATTTTTGACCTGAATATGTAGATTTTGAGATATATCTGTCGTATTATATGATATACCACTCTTTATTCTCCTATCGTTTGCCATTTAGGATATTTCCAATTTCTAATTTTCCACCCTTATAAATGATGCTACTGTGAGTGTTCTCTTATCTGTGACTTTATACAGTGGAGAAGGAGTTTCAGACTACTCTCTCTAAGAATAGTTATTATAGCTTAATGGTTTCAGTTTAAATGGTCATATAAGTATATGTCTTTAATTCTTGGTCATTCAGGTTTTCTTTTCTGTGAATTTCCTGTTTGTAATTTTCCTACCAAGTTGTAGGAGTTCTTCATAAATTCATACATTCACCCAACAAGTACTTACTGAGTATGTATCACATGGCAGAGTTGTGAATATAGTAAGTGAACAAGACAGATGATTTCATCCCTGCCTACTTGAGGCTTACATTCTGGTGAAGGAATACAGCTAATAAACAAATAGAAAATTTAGTGTAATAGTAAAATAAAGCAGAGATGGGGGATAAGAAGAATTGGGAGGGACATACTTTTAAATAGGGTGATCAGGGCAAGCTCAGTGAAAGGTGACATGGAGGGGGAAAATAAAACCTGAAGAAGGTTAGGGAGTGAGCTATACAAATAACAGAAAAGTTTGGGCAGAAGATAAAGCAGGAATGGCCTGCTTATTCAGGAACAGCAAGGAGGCCCGTGTGGCAGGAACAGAGCGTGCCAGGGGAAGAGTTGTGGGAGAGGGGATAACAAGGGCTGTATAGCCGCTGAATGCGATGGAAGTCATTGGAGAGCTCAGAGCAGAGGGGTGGTATTTACAGTAATACCAGTCAGCAGAGTTGTATGTTTTTCCCTAGTCACATTCAGCATTGAGGATGTACGCACAAGCAAAGAGTTGGATTTAAACTGAGCTGAGGTTTTTTTTTTAAGCAAGATTAAAGTAAGAGAGAGCATTGATTATTGATGGAATTTAAACTGAATATGGAGAATGTAAGGGTGGAAAGAGATAGGCCCAATAGACTTATAATCTTAGCACTCTGGAAGGCCAAGACAGGTGGATTGCTTAAGCTCACGAGTTCAAGACCAGCCTGAGCAAGAGGGAGATCCCTGAGCCCTATAGCTCAGAGGCTAGGACACCAGCCACGTACACCCAAGCAGGAGGGCTCGAACCCAGCCAGGGCCTCCCAAAAAATGACAATTACAACAAAAAAATAGCGGGGCATTGTGGTAGGCACCTGTAGTCCCAGATACTTGGGAGGCTGAGGCAAGAGAACTGCTTAAGCCCAAGTGTTTGAGGTTGCTGTGAGCTGTGACACCATGGCACTCTACCGAGGATGACATAGTGAGACTCTGTCTCAAAAAAAAAATAGCTGGGTGGCAGGTGCCTGTAGTCTCAGCTACCCGGGAGGCTGAGGTAAGAGAATCGCTTGAGCCCAGAAGTTTAAGGTTGCTGTGATTTATGATGCCACAGCACCCTACCCAGGGTGACAAAGTGAGACTCTGTCTCAAAAAAAAAAAAGAAAGAAAGAAAAATGATCAGTTTTATTTAATTGTTAAAAATTTTATAGGTGTCATAGCATTCACTTATAATTTATTAAATCTTTTTTCTTTAATTTCAGATTGTTATGGAGGTACACACATTTTGGTTACGTAGTTTGCTTTTGTGTAAAGTCAGAATTATGGGTCCTTGTCCCAAAAAGTGTGCAGTGTAACTAACCATGCAGTGTACCTGCTGGGCAGCAATTTACCATCCCATCCCTTTCTCTCCTCCTCTCTACTTAAACTTATTAAATCTTTACTCAAAATGTAGTTAGATCTACCTTTTGTTCCTAACCTTATTTGTGTCTTTTTTCTTATTGTCTTAATCTTGCCAAATTTTTTTATTTCAATAGATTTCAATAGATTTCAAAATATGTGGTTTTTTGTTACATGGATGATTTGCGTAGAGGTGATGTGTGGGTTTTTAGTGTACCCATCACCAATGTACTTTGCACCCAATCTTGCTGATTTTAATTTACTTTCTCAAAGAACAACTGGTGGCTACATTGACTCTATTTTATTTTTATTTTTTTCTCAAATTTCTGATCTTATCTTTATTATTACTTTTTTATATGTTAAGTTTGTTTTTTTTTATTCCTTTTCTAGCTTTGTGAGTCCAATGGTTAACTCATACATTTTTAGTCCTTCTTATTTTTAACAAGCACTTTTAAGGTTATAAATTTCCTTGTAAGATCTCTTTGGCTCAATTCTGCTGACTTTTATATCCAATATTTTTATGATCATTCAAGTTCCAACACTGAGTTGTCTAGGATACATATTTAATTGTTCAAACATAGGGATTGTTAAGCCATATTTTTATTGATGCTCTCTAATCGAACTGTATGTGATATATTTTTTAAAGTAAGGAGGACAACTGAGATCACTTACAGTTCTGGCTACATAACTCGTAGCTAGATGAAATGCTGAGCTCCTTGTTCAATAATGATTAAGAATTTCCAGGTGGCATTAAACCAAGTACAAGGCCCTTCTCAGCACAGTGCCCTGTGTGAATGCACAGGTCTCATTCCCAAGAAGCCAGTGTTGCACACTTACTCAGTCCTGCAGTTTGCTAAAAGCTATAAACAATAATAATTTCAGTTTTGCTGCTTTTTAAATTTTTTCTCAGCCTCCTTTCTTTTTTTTTTAATTTCAGACTAATACAAGAGTACAAAAACGATTAGGTTATAAATATAAATATTTCATTATAGTGTTTGCATTTGTTGGGTAAAGTCCAAGTTGTAGTTGAGCCCTTCACCCAGGCGGTATGCCATATACACCTACATGGTATCCATTAGGTGAGAGTTTGCCAAGCCTTCTCTCTCCTCCCCTCCCCCCCTTATTTGAATTTAATTGTGTTTTTCTCTTGTGTGGCTGTGTAGTCATTCATCTACTCATTTCATATTGAGTGCATTGGATGCTTGCTTTCCACTCTTGTAATACTTTACTTAGGAGGATGTTCTCCAACTCCATCCAGGTAAATATAAATGATGTAAAGTCTCCACCTGTCTTTATGGCTGGATCATATTCCATGATATATATATATCTCCATGGTTTATTTGTCCATTCTTGAGTTGATGGCCACTTGGGTTGTTTCCACATCTTGTCTATTGTGAATTGAGCTGAGCTGTGATAAACATTCTAATGCAAATGTCCCTGTGGTAAAATTATTTTTTTTCTGGGTAGATACCTAGTAATGGGATTGTGGGATCAAATGGAAGGCTCTTTGAGGATTCTCCATATTTCTTTCCAAAAAGGCCTTAGTCTCCTTTCATCAGCAAGACAGCCTTATCCAATCTCTGTCTTGAAAAAGTGAGCCTAACTATTATTTCTTTTTAGTCCTGTTTCCCCTTAGGATCTGAGATATTCACCTCCACTGCCTAATTCTAAAACCAGGCCCAAAGACCTATGATTTCTCCCTTGCATATTCATTTATTAATAATCCACAGAGATATTTATCTGTTTTTTAACAGAGGCTATGTCTTTTTTGTTCTCCTTTATCTAACATTGCTATATGTTTGGAGCTATAGATGTGTTAAAGTATAAATTTACAAAGTTATGTTAAGAATGTCTATGATAATTTTCCGTAACATTTCATTATAAAATATTTCAGATATTCATAAAATTTTTTAAAGAGTTACATGCCCATACGCCAGCCTCCTAAGCTCCATCCACCCATCAATCCATATTTGAGATCACAAAGAAACTGCAATTTTAAAATATTCTCATACAGAACTTATGGACCTTTAAAGAATCAAGAACCCAGATCTGAGAACCACTGTTATTTGCCATATGTAACATGGTTTTTTCAGTTAACATAATCTTATGATAATTTTTCTAATGGCTTCATTTTAAATCATAACAGGAAAGAAAGTGGAAAAGATAAGGCAATATGACATTGTCATAGTTACCTTTTCAGCATTTGAAAAAACAAAAACAAATATTTGCCATTAATTTCTTGCCTTAATGCCGCATAGTTTAAATTTTATGATTTGAATGTTAGCAGCCTCTTTAAAAAGTTTTCTATTTTTCTAGTATAATGACTTTTCATAATTCTCCAGCTTCGTCTTCTAAACCAAATCTGTAATAATTCAGGGTGTAGCACTATAGAACATTCAGTGAGCCAATCATTCATGTCATTAGGGGGCTGGCAGCATGCCAACCAAGCACATAAAGTGCTGGCACCAGAATGACTCCAGACTCTGATGTCCCCAGCAGCTGTTAGGTCTATGATGTCCCCAGGGAGTCTGTGAAATTCATCTGGTTGAGCTCCAGATGGAGGACAACTCTGTTCAGTGTCCTGCATATAGAGCCCCTTTTCAACAACAAAAAAGTGATAACCAGTTTCTTAAGCACTGAAAAAAAATATAAGTTCATTCCCAAATCAAGGAGCTATCTACCTATTTACCTATTGTAAGTTTCCATAAAGACAGCTTCCAGCTAGGAGTGTAAATGAACTATACCAACAAAATACCCTTAATTTCTACTTCTTCTTGTG
This sequence comes from Nycticebus coucang, assembly GCF_027406575.1. Taxonomy (NCBI): domain Eukaryota; kingdom Metazoa; phylum Chordata; class Mammalia; order Primates; family Lorisidae; genus Nycticebus; species Nycticebus coucang. Next base: position 26,256,368 of record NC_069782.1, read on the forward strand.
AGGTAGAAACACCAGATGTCAGATTTCACTTCCTGAATAACAAAACTGGCTTTAACTAGTATCACGGAACTGTAAACAATGTTCATTTTTTCCAATGTTCTAATAACCTAGTATGACTAAACAGGTTCTTCTCCCCTTCCAGATTTCTTTTAAGAAAATACATCTGGTACCCAGGTGGGTGGCTCATGCCTATAATCCTAGCATTCTGTGAGGCTGAGGCAGGAGGATTCCTGGAGCTCAGGAGTTCAAGATCAGCCTGAGCAAGAGCAAAACCCCGTATCTCCTAAAAAATAGAAAAAAAAAATTAGCCTGGCATTGTGGTGGGCACCTGCAGTCCCAGCTACTCTGGAGACTGAGGCAGGAGAATTGTCTAAGCCCAGGAGCTTGAGACTACTATAAACTCAGCTGACACCATGGCACTTTAGCCAGGGCGACAGAGTGAGACTCTGTCTCAAAAATAAAATAAAATAAAATAAAAAAGAAATATATCTGCATTGAAGCCTGACCAAGCCTATGAAAAAGGAGTATTGGCAAGCAGCCAAAGAAAGACCTTCAAATAATAGACCTATGTATGTTCTTACACACTGAAAGACTCAAGAGAAGAACACTTTTCGGAGCAATAGTGTATGCCATTTGGGGTCCAACTGGGTTTTAGAGCATGGTGGTTACCATACTGTCCTGCTTTGGTGGAATTATCAAAGACCATAAGCTGTTCACTTAGAGCACCATGATTTCTGAATGAGTAATCCTCTCTGCTATGTTTTGATTACAAACACTATTAATTAACAATCACAAAGGATGATTTTAAGTATCTTGATTTCTCTTTCCCAGTATTTAATTCCACTGTGATTTTCCACTTGTAGATCTCATTCTCTGATTTCTACAAGCAGCTTTAGTTAAAGTATCAGTATTTTCCATGGTGCTGTTTCCACCTACCCAGTCTCCCTAGAATCCACTCATTTCCATCTGGATGTTCTGTCAGCTTCTCTACTTCATTATATTCTCCTCATACTAGACCTCTTTTTTTCTTTTTTTGTCTAACCAGATCCATTTTCCTTTCTTTCTATTTCTGTGGTAGCTCAAAGCAATTTTTCTATGGAAGACCACTTTCTCCCATTTAATACAGTCTTGGAGAAGCCAATAGATGTTCTCCCTCCAGAATTTAAATCTTTGGGTGGAATGACACAGTCAAGAAATGATTAAAAGTTCATGGTTCCAAGAGCGAAGCTATAAAAGAGACGGCCAAATAGTTCCTGCTACCTAGATCCTGGAACTCTCCTGATTCTTGTTTTTCTGAGTTCTGATTCTTCAGCTTTTTTTCCTTTTTTCCCCTCCTTCACTCCTTGCGATAATCAAGTTAGAAATTTGATTGTTACCACAAAACCATAAATCGTTCTCCGTCTCCTAACTTCCCTATTTCCATCAATGATACTAATCCTCTCGGTCACCTTGGCTGAAAACTTCATTTCATGACGTTGATTTTTATGCTTTCTTTTCCCTTGGCCTCATTCAATCCAGTGACAAGAACTGCAGACTCAAATTCTACAGCATCTCTTGAGATTTCTTCCTTTCTAGAGCCATAGGCACCTCTCTAGTTCAGACCCACATTATACCTGATTTGAGAGACAACAAGAAACATCAAGGCCTCCAGATTCTCTCAGACTGAGGCTTAAAATAGGACTTTTCTCATTAGCTGTGCTGCTGCCTTAGGCAAACTAGCTAACTTCTCTGAGACTTTACTTTTCCAGTGGCAATACCTACCTCATAAGGTTATTATAAATACTAAGTAAGATCATGTTATCATTTATGGCTTATAGTTGGCACTCAAATTAATTACTGCTATTGTTATACTTGATTCCATCAGCCTGTATTTGGTTCCTGCCTTCATTTTCTCCCCATTCTGATACTTTTGACATAGTAATGCCAGATTAATTTTTATATATCTGTATTTTTTAATGGATGTAACTTCTCTAAGCTGATGGCTTTGAAAACCTCCCTTTATCTAACAAACTAAATTCAGGCCCTAGTTGCACATCAGTCAAGGTCCCCCATCCTCCCTCTACTGTTCTTCCTGACTCGATCTATGTGCCACATCGACAGGACCACTGACTCTTCCGTGATCACACTCTGCCCTTTTCTCTCTTGCATTTCTTTGCTCACTCTTTGATCTCTATACTCCTATCAAATTTCTACCTGTTCCGATCTGAAATGTAAGATGCTTTAAAAGGTGCCTGGCAGTCTATGTGCTCCTCAGTAAGTGTTAGCTGATGATATTGTCACCCAGTGTCTATGAAATGAAGTGCATGTGGGCAGGAGGGGATGGGGGGGGAGAAGGGAGGAAATTACAGCAGATTGTTAAGTCAGTAAAAATGAAAATCCTACCCATTCTGGACTCTAGGAATATCAAGATGAATGAGGCGTAACCATGGTCCTCAAGGGGCACAGTCTAGAGAGGAAAAAGATATATAAATTAGTGTGAGAATGCTATATACAGACTATGTTCAAAGGCATTTTGAAAGTCTTTCACAGGGCCTGGCAAATCTCTCACGCATGATAATTGTAATACATCATTTCAGCTGTTGAGAGAAAGTATCCTACTTATTCTGCAAAGTTCATTTCAGATTCTTTTTCAGCCATGAAGCCTTTTCTCATCTTCCCAAACATATGTGACCCTTCCACCCAAGTATATTGTACCTCTCTTAGACCACTTATCACTTTTTATACACTTGCTGTATTCACCCTACTGAATTGTAAGGCTTAAGGTAAGAATTGTATCTTGCTAATGGTGTTAAGAGTTATATAGCACCATGTCTTGCATATTATAGGTGCTCAGTAAATACTTTTAAAATTGGATGGCGTCACCTTCAATGGACTGACAGATCATTTTATTTTATTCAGCTTTTGTTGCGAACATTAATTGTAAAAAGACACTCGTCTCTTCTACAGATTATCCATTCAATTGTTGTTTTCCGTTAGTGTGGAATATTAATACCAGGCTGTATCTACCATAACATCAATTACAAGCATTGAAATATATCATTGTTTCTACCTTCTAAATTTCTCTTCCATTAATACTTTGTAGGGTCTGGCTACTATCACCCAGGCTAGAGTGGAGTAGCATGACCATAGCTCACTGTAGCCTTAAACTCTTGAGCTCCAGTGATCCTCCTACCTGAGCCTCCCAAGTAGCAAAGACTACAGGAGAATGCCACCACACCTGCCTAAATTTTTTTAGACAGGGTCTCGCTATGTTGCCCAGCCTGGTCTTGAACTCCTAGACTCAAGGAAGCCTCCCACCTTTTCTTTCCCAGAGCTCTGGGATTACAGGTATAAGCCACTGTGCTTGGCTGAGATGAAACTTTGTTTGAATGATTTTGATGGTTTCTTAGTATTTATGTATTATGTTATATAAATGGAGTAAGGCTTAAAGAGTGTGTTACCTGGGTTTGCTTGCTGATGTCATTTTTTTTTTCTTTCTTTCTTTCTTTCTTTCTAATAACGAATACCATTTCCATTTACTATCTGTAGGTAAATGTGAATGTAAGGAACAGGTGTTAGGAAATGCCAAGGCATTCTGTGGAATGAAATATTCATATGGTGAGTTTGAAACCCTTGAATGATCTGAGAACCTATTCACACTATGTACAGAGAGTTTTTAAAGAAATGGGAGGCCTGGCTGATGACATTCTCAATAAATCAAAGCATTAGCCTTACATAATAATAATACATACTAAACATGATATTCTAGTCTTGAGCTAGATTTTCTTAACATAGTGTTGAATGTCTTGAGGAGGACAAGGTGCTTGTAGTACAAAGGCAGAGTTCTTGTACCATGAGAAAAGAGGCAAAGAGCAAAAATAAAAAGTCATGACACAAATAATCCTTCTCACGAATGCTTCTTGCTTTATTCATCTGCAAAAGAAGTCCCTAGCTGGCTTGTCATGTGGTAATACTAAGAAGAAATCAATTTAAGGCAGTATTTCACAATGATTAAGAGGACAAACTCTGGACTCAGCCTTACATGAGTTTGATTTCTGGCTTATTAGGTGAGCCTCTTCAAACTTGTTTCCTCTCCAGTCTTATTTCCTTATTTGTAAAATAGGGATCATGCTGCTTTGTTCACTACGTGAGATTTTTGAAAGCATGAGCACATAGTGCATACTGGATGCTCAATAAGTGGTAGGCAGGAGGAAGAGGATGCATATCGGTGAGGCCTGAGACTGGCTGCCCACCTGGGCCTCTTCCTCACCCTCTTGCATTCTCCAGGTTCCCCTGCTTTCCAAATACGAGGAATGCACAGCATCTAGAAAAAGGAAAATGGCACTGCACTAAGTAAAGACTCTGACTATCTTTAAATTCTAAACGGCTTTATATTTACTATTAAATATATTAAGATATCTTGTGAACATAGTCTTGACTAGTGTCTGAGGCTTTTTATTACTCCACAATGTATAATATACAGTCTACAATATGCATCACAATGAAAAGGAAATTTTAAGTCATGATTTATGAAATCAAGTATTTAGGTTCTTGATAACATTGTCTTTAACCTCATAAAAGATTTTTTAAAAGCAAATGGTAAACACCTTGTCTTATCTAAAATTATTAATACGTGCACATTTCCCTCTTCTTACCACCCAACTTGGCTACATAATAGAAGAAAACTTTTGAAATGTATAGTGCCCAGTAAAGGAAAGGCAATTTAAAGAAAATTTACTGTCAAACACAAAAACATGGTAATTTAGTCTAGAGTCAGTTCAGTGAAAGTATCAACTGGTTCTCACAATCATGTAGATTTGGGGAGCTCTCTGACTGAATTTCAAACAATCTTTTAATACAACCATATTCATTTTCTACCTAAAAGAACTCAAATGTTCTTATTGAAATGCCTTGGCCTTATAAAGTATACATTCTTACAGACTTCAAAAATAATTGGCTTTCCCCCTCTGCATTCTCTTGCTTTATGGGAACAAACACTTGATTTATTTGTTTTTCCTATAGCAAATATTTATTGAGTGGCAGTAGTGAACGACAGGGTCCCTGCTTTCCTTGAGCTTCCACTCTAGTGGAATGATAGTGACATTTACAGTGCATCCTTCATGCATTTATCTCAAACTCTCCTGCTACTACCCAGTCTACCCAGTCATGCGAACTTGAGCAGTTTATTTAATCTCTTTAAATTAGCTTCAATACACATAAAGTGAGATGAGATGAGCTCGTAAGGACCCTTAGAAAACTGAAATTTGATGATTCAATAAAGACAGCTTGTCTGACAACACACAATCTCCCATCAAGATGTAGATGAGCCAGTAAGAACTCCTCTGATAAAGTAGAACACTGCATCCCAATGCTCCTTAGGTTTACTTCCTTTCCCACCCGAACTTATTGTACAACTTAACCCCCAGCACATCTGTTTCATAGATGGAGGAGCATTATGGAATCCTGAGTCATACAGAACACTGGAGTCCTATCATGATACAGAGGGACAGCTCCCTTAACCCCCTTCAGCTTACATTTTATACCTGGGGAAGAATATTAAGTATTCTGTAATATTATTCAATCTCTTTAGAATATGTTAAATATATTCTGGCAGTAACAGTTTGCTATTATAACATTATACACAGTCAGCCATAATAGTAGAATATAGTCAGAATCTAAATAAAAGCCAAGATAAGTCTACTTCCTATGTTTCTTCTTTCTATTTAGATTTGATAGCTCAATGTATTTAAGATTATATTTGCAGTAGGCAAATTGTTGATATTCTCTTGGCATAGTGATTTGGGAGGCAGTAGCATCTCAAATTGCCTAAGAAAGAAGAATATAGCCAATGTATATGAATGAAATGAAACCAATGTGAAAATGAATGAGCCTAATGATTTTTAAAGCAAATTTCCTCATTCCCATCATCATTAATTCATCTTACCATTATATTCTGAAATGCATATTTAAGTTGTTTTTCAAACTTCAAAAATAATATGAAATTCCATGTATTTTGACTTGTGTGTTGTTACAGTGCTAAAAATAAAAATTTTATCAGCTCATGATAAAGGTTCTCATGCTGAGGTCAATGTGAAGATAAAAAAAGTCTTAAAATCTACCAAATTGAAGATTTTACGAGGAAAGCGAACATTATATCCAGAATCCTGGACGAACAGAGGTTGCACTTGTCCAATTCTCAATCCTGGTGAGTTTCCTATCTTGTTTTTTTTCCCATGGACTTTTTTCTTTTTTAAACTTCATTCAAATTAATATGAGGGTACAATATTTAGGTTACATTGTTCTCACTTCCAGGGTAAAGTTCCATTTGTAGAAGAGCCCCTCACCCGGGGGGGGGGGTGTTATACACCCTCACAATGTGCACATTAGGCAAGACCCTGCCTTCTGCCCTCCCTTCCTCTGCCATTCAGCCTCCCTATCTCCCCTTCGCTTTTCTCTCTACCCCCAAACTGGACTATAATAGTGTATTATTGTTCTTAGGAACATGTAATTATTTACATATTGATTTCATATTAGTATGGAGTACCCTGGATATTTATTTTTCCATTCTTGCGATACTTTACTAAGAAGAATGTATTTCAACTCAATGCAGGTAAATGTAAAAGAGGTAAAGTCTCCATCTTTTTTAATGGCTGAATAATATTCCATGGTATTCATATAACAAAGTTTGTTGTCCATTCATGGGTTGATGGGCACTTAAGTTGCTTCCACAACTTGGCAATTATGAATTGAGATGCAATAAACATTCTAGTGCGAATGTCTTTGTGGAAAAATGATTTTTGTTCTTCTGGGTAGATCCCTAATAATGGGATTTCAGGATCAAATGGAAGGCCTACTTTTACATCTTTGAGGATTTTCCATACTTCTCTCCAAAAGGGCTGTATTAGTTTACAATCCCACCGGCAGTGTAGAAGTGTTCCCTTCTCTCCACATCCATGCCAGCATCTGGTCTTTTGGGACTTTGTGATGTGGCCTAATCTTGCTGGGGTTAAGTGATATCTCAGAGTGGTTTTGATTTGCATTTCTCTGATGATTAAAGACGATGAGCATTTTTTCATGTGCTTGCCAGCCCTTCGTTTGTCATCCTCAGAGAGAGTTTCCTATCTTTTTTTGGTTTTTGAGACAGAGTCTCACTATGTCGCCCTCAGTAGAGTGCCATGACGTCACACCTCACAGCAACCTCAAACTCTTGGGCTTAAGTGATTCTCTTGCCTCAGCCTCCCAAGTATCTGGGACTACAGGCATCTACCACAACACCTGGCTTTTTTTGTCATTGTTGCAGTTGTCATTGTTGTTTAGCTGGCCTGGGCCAGGTTTGAACCCACCACCCCTGGGTGACATCGTTAACCACTGTGCTACGGGCACCAAGCCAGAGTTTCCTATCTTAATACTTACCTAGTTTCTGGCTCAGTGCCTATGGCTTGAGCAGCTAAGGTGCCAGCCACATACACCTAAGCTGGCAGGTTCGAATCCAGCCTGGGCCCACCAAGCAACAATGACGGCTGCAACCAAAAAATAGCCAGGCATTGTGGTGGGCGCCTGTAGTCCCAGGTAGAGGAGGTAGAGGCAGGAGAATCGCTTGAGCCCAGGACTTGGAGGTTGCTGTGAGCTGTAATGCCACGGTGCTCTACCCAGGGTGACAGCTGGGTAATCTAATCTCTGCTAACTTTCTGCTTGTTTTACATTCTCTGAACTACAACCTGAATCAACTCAGCAAGAGCATCTCTCCTTTTCACCATTTGAATTCTGGGGAAAATCCAAATAGAATTCTTAGAATTCACATCAAAAAATTATTTCTCTTCCATGTGCTCTATGAAAGTAAAATATTTTAAAATCCAACAATATAATATTTTCAATTCTAAAAAAGAAGTCTCAGATTGGTGCAGGTGCTAGTTGTATGGAAAGCACTTTTATGAGTTTATCTGCCACTTACTCTTTATCTGAAAGCTAGGTCCTATTATGGCAGAACCTGTTCCCAAAGGAAGTTCAAATGCAAATTCCATCTGTGCAAATAATACTGAATTGATTTTTACTCTTGCATGAGAAGCATGGGTTTCTCCTGGATAGAAAACAATTCTCAAGTTCTCATCATCTTGTTTTTCATTACATGATTTTTCTGGTTTCAAATTAGAAACAGCAGAAATAAACAAAACAAAAACTGTAGAATTTTAGGGAAAACTTGCAATGGAGGGAAATTTGATTTGCACCTTAAAATGTTAGAATAGAAGGAGACACTAGCAAGTAAGCACAGGGGTTCTTGCCTCTAAACTCTTCAAGTAAACTCTTCATCTTTCATCTTGTGTCATAAGCCGTTATTTCTGTTTCCATGAAATTTGAGGATGAGATTTAGGTTTTTGATCATGTATCTTTAGTACCTACCATATATGGCATAGTACATACCATACAGTACTGAGTTTAAATCAGTACCCAGATAATGGTAACATAGTACTCAGATAGTAAGCTCTAGTAAAACATATAATAATTCAAAAAAAACCCTCTATATTTCATTATTTATATAGTTATTATCTGTGTGTTAGTGGCACTGGTAAAACTGGATGTAATTCCTTCCCCCACAAAAGTCCAGGGGACCCAATTATGTTAATAAGTGTTTTATGATCTTTGATTAATAAATTTGAGAACAACGAACAGATAACTGGAGGGGAAGGAAAAATAAACTAGCAGTAAAATGATCTCCTCAATCTAAATGATCTTAACAGAGATCCAGAACTTTTGATATTTTCTAACTGCTGACCAATTTCTCACATCTTTTACTACCCCTTCAATAATTTATTTAAATTTTAATGAGAAAAATAAAGGACATTTTGAATTTCAAAAAGCAAAATAAGTAAGTAAATACAGTTCCAAAGAACAAACTGAAGTAATAAGAACCTTGGATTTCGAATACAGGAAACTAAAAAAATCATTAATTTAAGTTCTATTTCTCAAAGATTCGTGCTTAGGGGCTCTTCTTATAAGCACTTTTCTACTATCTTGGCAAAAGAGAAAAAAAGTCTGCCAGTTTTTTAGTAAGACATTAAAAACAAAAGATTTGACCATCTGAGCTGCCTTCCAGGAAGTGAACTATATTTCCTCATCAGGTTTCTGCCAAGAGGCGCCAAAGAATCAACTGAGTTCATCACAATTGAAAACATAAGCGCAATTATTCAAAGAATTCTTGAAAACATGTTTACTTGCTTTGAAGAAAAGATTGGAACCTGCCAAAGCAAAACCAGACACTCTTTCATTTTACTTTGTTTTTCCATTTTTACAAGTTCAATAGCTACAGCCAAAGAAAGCTGATAAGAAAATTCTGAAACCTTACACACCAACTTGCTTCCCTTGCTACCTTTGAAAAGGAATAATCTAATTGGGTATCCCTGCAAATTCATTCATTCTTTCATGTGTATGTTTTACTCATTCCTCAGTCATATACTTTAGAATACCAAGACTAGCATTAAAGTATCATGTTTTCTTTTTTTATGGATACAAGATAAACTTTGTGCCCTCAAAGTAGACAGCATAAATGCTAATGAGAGGTATAAAAGATAACATTGTTTTCTGTGTTAATTTTTCATATGATGGTACTCCATAATTTGTTTTTGTTCAGTATCATTTTTATTAGTTTAATTTATATTTGTGCCTTCATGATAAATTCCTATAGTATTTGTACAAGAATTTCTATTTGTAGTTTCAATGTGAATTCACTTAAAATACTAGATTTATCCCTGAAGTTTATTAAAAATTGTTTATTGTGGTTTGGGGTGGGGGTGTTGTTTGAGCCAAGAGTCCCACTCTGTCACCCAAGCTAGAGTGCAGTGGCATCATCATAGCTCACTACATCCTCTACTTCCTGAGCTTGAGGGATCCTTCCGTCTCAGCCTCCCAAGTACCTGGGCTGCAGGCATGCACCACATCCAGCTAATTATTTTTTGTTTTGTAGAGACAGACCAGCAATTGCTGGTCTCAAGTTCCTGGGTTCAAGGGATTCTCCCTCTTTGGCTCCCCCAAGTGTTGGGATTACATGTTTTTAAGTGAGGATACAAACCATATCAAGACTATTATATTTTTTACTAGTCAGCTAATGAAAACATTGAGATTTTTTTTCCTTCAAAAGCTAAGGTTCCCTTTTAAAGAATGTGACCTGGCGCCTGTGGCTCAAGCAGCTAAGGCGCCAGACACGTGCACCTGAGCTAGTGGGTTCAAATCCAGCCTGGCCCGCCAAACTACAATGACAGCTGCAACCAAAAAATAGCTGGGCATTGTGGCAGGCGCCTGTAGTCCCAGCTACTTGGGAGGCAGAGGCAGGAGAATCTCTTGAGTCCAGGAGTTGGAGGTTGCTGTGAGCTGTGATACCACAGCACTCTACCAGGGCAACAGCTTGAGGCTCTGTCTCAAAAAAAATAAAAATAAAAAAATACCATTTTCCAGCCCAGGCCCGCCAAACAATCTTTTAAAGAATGTAAGTGCCTTACTCGTTTTACATTATATTCTCCAGTGTTTGAAACTTGTATCATTATTTTCCTTTTTTCTATTTTCTTTGAAAACACCATAATAGTTATTTTTAAGGATAGGACTGGTTTCTTTTAATAATCTTTCAAATAACCTTTTTATTATTATGGAAAATGCATGTACATTATGGAAATTTAGGGGGAAATTTTAAATCTCATGTTTCTGCCTCCTAGAGATCATCTCTATTAAATAGTTTAGTGCAAATCCTTCTGAATCTTTCTCTATGTGTGTAGATATTATCTTTTTATAACCAAAATGAAGTCATGGTATATGCTCCAATCTGTTTTATTCAATTAATAGCTTTATCTTCAATTTCAGTTTGTTTTTGTAATATCTAATACTCAGGCCATATTCCTATTTCCCAACTGATCCCAAAATGTCCCTAAGAGCTGATCTGTCCTGGCCATGATTTAATCCAGGATCACACATTATGTCTAGTTTTTCAGTGCCTGTCTCTCCTGTTCTCACACAGTTCCTTTTTTCTGACTCTTTTTTTTTTTGACTGAATCTCACTCTGTTACCCTGGGTAGAGTGCCATGGCATTATCATAGTGCACAGCAACCTCAGACTCTTCAGCTTAAGCCATCCTCTTATCTCAGTCTCCCAAGTAGCTGGGACTACAGGTGCCCACCCTAATGCCCAGCTAGTTTTTCTATTTTTAGTAGAGACACGATTCTCTCTAGCTCAGACTGAACTAAAGCAATCCACTCACCTCAGCCTCCCAGAGTGCTAGGATTCCAAGGCCTGAGCCACTGCACCTGGCTTTTTATGACTTGTTGAAGAAACCAGGCCAAGTGTCCTGTAGAATATATGACCTATAATTGTCTGGTTAGTTCCTTGTGGTATTTAGCTTATTTTTCTACCTACTATTATCTCTTGTAATCTCTAAAGAAAAGCTTGATTGATTTAAGGTAAATATTTTGGCTAGAATCTGCTGTAGATATTGTAGTGTACTTCATGTTGAATCACATCAGAAAATGGATAGTACCTGGGTAACCTATAATTGGTATCTCTGAGCTTGACCTTTGGATCAATGACAATGGACCTTGACAATGGATCTCTCCATTGGCAATTTTGCTTTTCCTTTTGAGACTAGAGAGGAATATATAATGTAAATGTGAAGTTATGGCATCATACAAACATCCTGTTCCACGATTCATTTAATGATTTTTATCACCTATGATTTTTTTCCTTCCTGAATGAATAATTTCATTGGAATTTGAGAAATGGGGGCCAGGTGCAGTGGCTCATGCCTATAATCCTAGCACTCTGGAAGGCTGAGGCAGATGGATAGCTTGAGATCACGAGTTCAAGACCAGCCTGAGCAAAAGGGAGCCACCATTTCTACTAAAAATAGAAAAACTGAGGCAAGAGGATCGCTTGAGCCCAAGAGTTGGAAGTTGCCGTGAGCTATGACGCCCAGAAGTTGGAGGTTGCTATGAGCTATGACGGCACGACACTTTAACCAAGGCAACAGCTTGAGACTCTGTCTCAAAAAAAAAGAATTTGAGAAATGATGTTTTTCTAATTGTGTCTAATTCTCTTCATTTTTTAGCTGACATTCTTCTTCTCCCAAGTTGAGCAAATAGGTTACCATAAAATACAGTTCTTATTGTCATGGCAAGATAAATGTTAAGTTCTTTCTCTTTGATTTTTGATTTTCAAAGTCAGAAATGGTTTTAACAGTTGCCTCTAAAGATGATGAATTAATTTTTCCCTGGCTTTCTCTTTTTTCAGTTTCACTTGGGAACTATGGATTTTCATTAATGTATGTGTTTCCATACACACAATTGTTTTTCTTGGTGCTCAAATTATCAGGACTTTGATGAGTTAGAACTCCTTCCCGCTAATTGCTGAATCCTTTTAAAAAGAGCCACATATGGGCGGCACCTGTGGCTCAAGGAGTAGGGCGCTGGTCCCATATGCCAGAGGTGGCGGGTTCAAACCCAGCCCCAGCCAAAAACCAAAAAAAAAAAAAAAAAGAGCCACATAAATCTTTGAAAGCTTCCTTTTAGCACCATAAGATGTCCCAGGCTCACCTTCCTGCCCTAGATTTGGAATAAATCAATCTCTAAGAAGCCTTGTTTTGTTTTGTTTTTATTAAAACATATTATCAAAGACCACAGTGTGTTTGTTACAGGTGTTCATTACTACTGGGATGACATTTTTTTCTAGGTCATTTCAGTGAATGAACAAGAAGTGAATCAGTCTAAACCATAAGTTTAAATTGATATTTATAACCAAATTTTAACATCTAGTGTTTTCACCTAATTTGATTTTTCTTTTATAAAATTTTATTTTATAACTATTTGTTATATCCTATAATTTTAAAATTATTTATGAAGGCCAAAATTGATATTATCATAAAGATTTACTGAGGGAGGATATCATATGTCTTTTTATTAATATGTACTTAATGAGATTGTCTTTTCATTTCTTATATGTTAGTCAACAATTTTTTATTTGAAACATGAAAAGAAATTTGAATTACAAGATCAGCACTAGATCTGGTTAAGTTTCATCATCTATTTAGTTTTTTCAGCATGACAAACAAACCACCTATATTTGAAAAACACGTTGACATTATAGAGGAAATGTGTTAAATGACCCACAGCTTTTTTCCAACATGTTTTCCCAACTGTTTGTTTCACTTTTATAAAATCCTCCTTAATATATACTACCATACACAATGAGTCTCAAAATAATACCAATTTGTAGTGGTATGGCAAGTGCCCTTTGAAGTCTCACTTCTTGACCATAAAGGGTGGTATATAATACAAGGCAAAGGTTCTAGAATCAGACAGATCTGAGTTTAATTCAGGGTGCTGCTACTTACAGGGAGACAGTGAACAAGTTTCTTAATCTTGCTGAGTCTCAGTTTTCTCATTTGTAAAATAAGAAGGAAGAAAAATACTTCCTTTCAGGGTTATTGTCAAGATTAAATGAAATTGCATATGTAAAGTACTTAGCAACACAGTAAATGTTTACTAAATGGCAACCTATTTCAACCACGAATATATAAATCTACTGGAGTCACTTCTCTCCCTTCAATGATGTGTGACATTCTATTGCCCCTAATTTTGTTTTCTTTTAGGTTTGGAATACCTTGTAGCAGGACATGAGGATGTAAGAACAGGCAAACTAGTCGTGAATATGAAAAGTTTCGTCCAGCACTGGAAACCATCTCTTGGAAGAAAAGTCATGGATATTTTAAAAAGAGAGTGCAAGTAGCAATAAAGGTGTACACAGAATGGCACTTCTCTGTGTACAAAACACAAACTTAATGGAAAGGAGACCTCAAAATTTAACTGGAATTTTTTTAAGTGCCAAAATGTATAGAAATGTTCCAATGGATGGGCCTTGTCTAACTTAAATCTTCTGGGCCCATGTTTAAATATAGTTTTACTTCATAAAAAGGAATGAAAACTTCTACATTGATACCTGTTTTCTATGGGACTGCTTCTGAAATTCATAACTATTAAGAATATTTTCATAGCAGCATGATATTTAGCGGTAATCCATTAAGGGCAGTCAGTGCCTCTAACAAGGACTCCTTCCAGCTTACTTAGATTTGATGCTACTGAAAGTAATTAATGAGATTTTAAATAATCCCCAACCCTACTGTCGGGAAAGGTGTTTCTTAAAAAGAGCCTTCTCTTGTGTGTTATGGATGAACTTTGGGCTGTGGAGGAACCTCTCCACGTGTATATAGTGTTTCCTTGTATAAAGCACTTTACTACCTACCACTTGGCGTTGTGAAAGTTGGGAGACTGCTGTTGACAGAAAAGAAAAAGCTGTGCAAGAAAACCTACTGAAACAGAAGCACTACCACTACACATGCACAAAAATGACCACATAGAGGAAGTTGTGTTATTTAATTCTGAACGCTTGGAGAAAGTATGTGAAAATGCAACCTGAAAAGAGAATTTGCATGAAGTCTCAGCTTCGGGCTAGAAGTTAGATTCTAGGATACCAGCCCCATGATGAAACCTTTTATACAACTAAACAAGAAGAGACTTTAAAATAAGAGAAAGAAATCATAAGTGTAGAAATATGCTTGGATAAAGGGGAAATGGACTTTAAATTTTAAAAAGCTCATTTATTATTTGCAATGCAGTTGTATACACTTAAAAAATTATCGTAGACAGAATTTGTTATATTTTTGTGTTTAGTATTTAAACCTGAAAACATCAAAACAGTTTTCTTCCTTGTCTTTCTTAACAGTATATGGTCATTATATTTACCCATTTTTTAAAACACAATGTATGTGATAGTTCACCAAATTACAGTTTTTCATTATTATTCCTCTTCTGTACCCATGTATAACCATTAAATATACAGTGTCTTCTGTACTTGAATATACAAAACATGAGCACAGTGCCATATAATTAACTTCACATACAGAACATATTCTTTTCCTGAGGTCCTGTGGACTTGCAAAAATATATATATATTGCTTTGTTAATTTGTTTTTATATTTCATGTATGTAATAAAGGAATATGATCTTGATTCCTGTCTCATTTCTTGATCTTTTTTTTTTTTTTTTGAGACAGTCTCATTTTGTCGCCCTCAGTAGAGTGCTGGGGCGTCACAGCTCACAGCAACCTCCAACTCTTGGGCTTAGGCATTCTCTTGCCTCAGCCTCCTGAGTAGCTGGGACTACAGGTGCGGGCCACAATGCCTGGCTATTTTTTTGTTGCAGTTTGGCTGGGGCCAGGTTCAAACCCGCCATCCTCGGTATATGGGGCCGGTGCCCTACTCACTGAACCACAGGCACCACCCAGATCAACTCTTTCAATAATGCTAAAGATTACCTTCTCATAATAAATGAACTTAAGTCTAGTTCCTTTTAAGAAAATCAAATGAGCCAGGCATGGTGGCTCATGCCTCTAATCCCAGAGCACTTATGAGGCCAAGGGGTTGGACTGCCTGAGATCATGAGTTCAAGACCAGCCTGAGCAAGAGCAAGACTTTGTCTCTGAAAAATAGCTGGCCATTGTGGCGGGCACCTATATTCCAAGCTACTTGGGAGGCAGAGGCAACAGAATGGTTTAAGCCCAAGAGTTTGAGGTTGCTGTGAGCTATAATGCCCTGGCACTCTACCAAGGTGACAAAGTGAGACTCTATCTTTAAAAAAAAAAAAGAAAGAAAAGAAAACCAAATGAGATCTACTCTATTACTCTGGAGTTTTGGAATGGAGTGAAAGCTAATTGCAAGGTATTAACTTCTGTAGACTTTGGACATGACCTTTCTTCAATAGGTGCATTGCAATTTTTATGTCACATTTACTCTTTAACTGATTTTAAAAGTAAGAAAAGTTCATGATTGAAAATACAGAAAAAGCGTAAGAAGAAAAAACACCTATACTCCAACCATTCTGGGATAACAGCCATTAATTCTCATTTTGGTGTCTAGGCTGTAACCATTTCCTATGTATATATGAACTTTCTATATAATTGGAATTATACTAAACATACTGTTATGAAATATTCTTTTTCAGCTCTAGTATGTCTCTCACCTTGTTACCTGTAATATCTTATCCTAGTCAGTGGAATGTTATCTAAGATAACATGTTGATAAGAAAATATTTTAAATATATCAGATATAGGATTTCTATTTCATTTTATTTTTTAAAAAAAGTAGAGATAGTGACTTTTTTTAAAAAGTGTATAAAGACATCTATAAAACATTAAGTGAAAAAAATGGCAGAACAGCTATAATTAGCCCCTTGCTCAAAACACATTTATTAAACATTTTGTGTAGTATCTTAGAAATTTTGAAGATAGATGATAGCAGTATTTCAAAGAAGGAGGGAGATTTTTACATACATCTGCATGGCTTGACTTTCACTGTTGATGTACTACATTTGTAATTTATTTTTTAGAACAATTAAAATATAGTCATTTGCTTTTAAAGTATGTGCAAGTAAAATCAGAAATGAAACTTAATTTCATCTAGTTTACCAAACTGTGGGGGCCCTCTTTCCAGTCCTCTTTGACTAGAATTTTCTTCCTTAGTTGCTTTTTCAAGTACCTTTTCTGACAATATTTTAAAAAGAAAAAGGCTCCTGTGAGCCTGTGAGGATCATTTCTTAAGGTCTTGATTCTCAAATCGCTTACAGCCCTTCCTCTGCAGTTTTAAATTTTCTATGAGCATTATTCAACTTCCTAACCCTAAAAAAAAAAAAAAGAAAGAAAAAAGAAAAGAAAGAAACCCTGTGTTCCCCATCTGTAAAAGTAAACAAGAAAATGGAGCTTGAGCTAGCCCCTCATGACTGCATTCCCATCCCATCCCATCATTTCATCATCCTGCCACCCTGCTATAGGCAAGTTCTCCTCCTTAGCCTTTTTCAAAATAACCACCTCGGTACCAAGGCAACAGAGTTAAATAAAACTTCCATCTATGGCTTCATAGGAGCCTGAACTCTTCCTTCAAGAGCGACTGGGAAAGTGTCTGCCCCAGAGTTCCATACACCACTGGGCTTTATTAGCCAGCAGATGAGTTTTGTAATCACATACCTATCTGCTTGATTTGCCTGGGGTCAACACAGTCCTGCCCTGTTCTTACATCTTTTTCCCTGTAGAGGAATATTATTAATGTTTAGAATTTGATGCAATGGAAATTCTCAATCACAGGATAATCTTTTAATAGTGTCCACTAAGATGAGGTCAAATCTGTGGGGATGTGACCATGAGACAAACAGCAGTGTCCATCTGGGGATATTAAACAGACAGCAAGACCTATAATGTGTATACTTTGTTCTTGGGGAAACTTTGGGTTCTTGCGAAACAAATCCCTTTCTAAATGATCAGAGACTTATCAGCTCTGAAGGATGGGAAAAAAGAACCTTGAACATGTCTTGTGCGGGCTGTCTGTCCCTCCGCCACTCCCCTGGAATGCCTGAGAATGAGAGAGAGCACGGCCTGGCTGCCAGAGTTTTGTCAGAGGCGCCCCCAACCCCCACCCCCAACTGCTTTTGTGCTCTTTGTTTCAATGATAAGCAGTTCCCTAGCCTAACTTTATCAAAGAGCCAAAGTTACTCACCACTTATTTCCCACAGTTTGGAAGGAAAATATTTATGAATAACCTCAAATTTACAAGGCAGATTGGTATGATAAAAATGGAATAGAAGCAAAGGGGTGTGCCTTGCATGACTGATGGTTTGTTGTTGTTGTTTTAAGTCTCAGAAAATGATTTGTCTAAAAATACTTTTTTTTAAATGATGCCCTGATCTCTGCGTTCCTATACTTTTCACTTGAGGAATTCAAACATTTCTCTACCTTTTGAGGATTACTGATTATGTTTGAGATCTGGAATTTTTTTTAATGAAACATTCCCAGATTTATTATTTATATGCTACATAACTAAAAAAGTAGAATGTGAGTCACAAGGAAGAAAAAAATATGCACTGGGCCAAACAGATATTTCTAAAATGTGAGAGGCACATTCTGTTAAGATAGGGTTTTAGTAAATGCTGAAATATCTCCAGTGTCTTAACAGGTAGTCACAGGTGGGGGGAACATTGTTCCAAGCTGTGATATTAGTAATTAATTGATTTATCAATCCAAGGATGTTCAAGATTTATTAGCAGTAATCAAATCATAATGTGTTCAAATCTGAATGAGAGGGAAAAGCCCTAGACGAGGAACCTTGCTTCCCAGAAAGAAAAACTACCACTGTTAGCAGATTTTACAGTATCAGTTATATGATCTGTCTCCAGAAAACTCCCGAGACAACTCCTTCTCAGCCAGGAGACTGCCAAGAATTTCAAACTTGGTAAATAAAAAAATAAGAAAGATAACATCAAAAATAGCAAACAATAATGAAGAGTTTACTACAACCTAGTCATGATTTTAAGTGCTTTGCTGGTTATTCTCATTCTGTTCTCCTAAGCACCCCTGAGGTAAGTGCTACTATTATTTCCATTTCCCAGGTGAAGAAACTGAGGCACAGAGAGACTGACTAAAATGTTCAAGGACACTCAGCTAATCATTATAAAGCCTGGATTTGAACCCAAGCATTCTAACTCACAAAGTTCATCTTTCAGATGCTAAAAAGGGATTCTGGCATTTACAAAAGAGTTCATGTGAGGCGATGCCAACTGCAACATTTTCCTCCCTGGCAGTTTCTTTTAGACCAGAGTTGAGGAAAGAGACCTAAAGGTCACCACTCCTCCCAGTATCCCTTCTTCACCCTCCAAATGTAATGTATTCCATTATAACACTCTGCGATTGCATTGTTTCTACTCTCTTTCCAATGGTTAGAGTGCCCTTAGAGTAATACAGCTTACCATAGTTTATATTAAGAGGAAATGGTCAGAGTCCCTTTTTTACCTTGCTCTGTGCCTCTTGTTCTAATTTTCTGCTTTTGCATTTATCAGTAAAGATCCCAAATGAGCTACTGTGAAATTCAACAGCATTTCGAATCAGTTCTCTCAGCTGTGACTTGGGCAGGGTAGAGAAATTCTGCTAGCAAGATGAATGAGAAGGAATTGCATCACAGAGAGACAAGGAAACAGGAAAAAAAGTCAAGAATGTAAGCACTTTGACAACGGTGGGAGGGGAGAAAGAGGCAGGAAAAAGATAAAAATATAAGAGAATAAAGGAAAGCAACAGCTAGAAAACAAACTAGCTGGTTTGTTCTAGTAAGAATATGCAAAATATTTCAGAGTAGAATACACTCAGTCAACCAACTCTTCCATTACTAGACACTCTGATTTATGTAAGGTATTTCCGAATATTTAGTACCAAATTTTTCCATCTAATTCTCTTGCTGTTAGTTGTATTTGACTCAGAGCCAGAAAAGTTACAGAAGAGAAAGTAATACAGAAACCTTAGGTAATGGTAATTAGGAAACCAATTAGTTTTACCACATGCCAAAACTGAATTTTTAACTCACCTTTTACAGAGTAGTCAACAAAATATTGAATACCGATAAGAGCTGCCTAAAGGTCTTTTCATCATACTAAGGGTTATCACTTTTGCCCTTATTATATGCCAGGTGCTATAATAAACATTATGTGGATTTTCTCCTCACATTACTATTAGCCCCTATAAAGTTAGTAATATCATTAGACCCAAACCAAGGGTGACCAATTAACTTCTCCAAGGTAAGCAAGTAAGAGGTAAAGCTAGGATTTGACCTCTGATTTACCTATCTTCAGAAGTCATACTTTTTACTTTTATGCTCTACTGAAGCTTTTAAATCAATTATGCTCAAACCGTATCCATAAAAGCCAGCAGACGATTTGTTATAATGCAGAGTTCCAGGACTCTATCTCACAGCATCTGTTTCTAAAGGTCTGGGTGGGGACCATGCAGGGGCATTTTAATAAGCACCAGCAACAACTCAAATACACGGCCTGTACAAAAGACTTTGAGAAACATTGCTCTGCCAGGAGTCCTCAAACTTTTTAAACAGGGGGCCAGTTCACTGTCCCTCAGACTGTTGGAGGGCCGGACTATAGTTTAAAAAAAAAAAACAAAACTATGAACAAATTCCTATGCACACTGCACATATCTTATTTTGAAGTAAAAAAACAAAACGGGAACAAATATAATCACACCACCGCATGTGGCCCACGGGCCGTAGTTTGAGGACCTCCTGCCAAGACACTCTTACAGAATAGTTGTGCCAAAGTCATTGAATCATTCCTTAGTTCTGTGTCTACAAATGTGTATCCCACTGGTCATAAATCTACTTGGCCTTTGTCACAAAAGTTATTTTACAAATAATAGAATCATTAGTCCCATTACAGTTACCCAAAAACTAAGGTAGCAGAAAAGGGGAATTAAAAGGCTATCACTCCAGCAACTATGTACCCTTACTTCCTAAACTGGCCTGAAACAGAACTGTGAAATATTTAAAATTGTTTTTGTTATTTCAACTCCTCAGTCCATTTGGGCAATCTCCTCCCAGGTGCCTGTCTACTTCTTACTACTCAGAGTTCACATGAAGAAGTTGGACAAGAGTCATAACAGTATGCTTTTTTCTTTCTTTTATTTTCCTTTTTTTTTTTTTTAGAGACAGGGTCTTGCTCTGTTGTCCAGGCTAGAGTGCAGTGCTGCAGTCATAGCTCACTGCAGCTTCCAAACCGTAGGTTCAAACGATCTTCCCACCTCAGTCTCTGGAGTAGCTAGGACTATAGGTGCATGTAGCCATGGGTGGCTAAATCTTCTATTTTTACTTTTTTTTTAGTTTTCGTACAGGAGGGGTCTCACTATGTTGCCCAGGCTATTAAACAGTATACTTATTCATCAAGATATTACTCTTAATCAGGAGATCAATAGATTGATAAAATAAATCATTGCAATGAGATGCTTTCACGTTTTTTTCACTTCCCAATTTCCTCCTCATAACCCTTTATTGACCCAAAGAAGCCAAGCATGTCTGCATAAAACTTTTAATGAGTGATTCTAATCATGAGAATTTCAGGCACTGGTAGCAGGCCCGTGGAGGAGATATTTTTGGTCAGATGTGCCTTTCAATGCCTCATAAATCAGGCTGCCTAGGCAGCTTCCTAATTTCCCTTTAGGCAGTACCAGCCCTGTACACAAACTCAATCGCACCCCCTCAGAGTCTTACAAAGTGAGGAGAAAGGTGAAGAAGAAGTGATGCTGGGAAAGGAACACATGGAGGGTGACCTAACTTATCCTCTCTGGGAAATTAAGATTCAAGCCTACAAGCAAAATAATCAGAATTCACACAGACTCTACACTTTTCTTTCCCATTCCTGTGAATGAGAAATAAAATCCAGGATAATGTTTTCTTTAATGGGTAAGGGAAGAACGCTCAAGGAAATGTACACAACTTGCATCACAGCAAATAGAATTCTTTAACATAGGAAACAGTCCTGTAACACAGGAACACTCCAACTTGCTCAGAGAGACTTGCCCAGCAGTGACCTTCTGTGACCTCGAGAGCTTTTGATAACTGAGAATACACAACTGGATATTTTTAACAACGTGTTCTCTGCCTCTGAGAAATGTTACACTAAACAGTCGGAAGCAAAAACACAGTGAATACATTTTTTTTAAACAGTATTTACAAATACACTTAATTTGTATGACCCCCAAATTTTATAGGTTTCACCAAATGTCTCAGAAGGTTTCACTCACCGCAGATATCATCCTGGTAGCACTGGGTAAAAGCTATTTGAGAAGTAGTGTTTAAAGATACATTGGTCTACATGGAGCTTATGCTGAATTTAAAAAAATAAAGAAGAAAAAATAAAGTTTCATATTGCCCATAGTTGATTTTTTTCAGGATTCAACATCTTTATAGAATATGTTTTCCTTTTTAAAACACGAAATAAAATAACACACATGTAAAAAATAAATAAATACATACCCTACCAACATGAAGAGTGACTTATATTCTAGAAATCTATAAATAAATAAATAAATAAATAAATGTATAATCTATAAATTTTTGTGGCAATAAGTAGATGCTTACCCTTTCTAATTCTCCTATTGAGTAGTCCATCACATAAATTCCTCAGTGATGACGGGATTTTAAAAAGGCAGGGTTAAGATTGGCACTTTTGGGGTGCCAAAAACCATTGCAATCATTATCTCAATTAATCCTTACAACAACCTTTTGAAGTAGGTATTATTATCTCATTTTACAGATGAAGAATGTGACATTAAGAGGAATAAAGTAATTTGCCCAAGGCCAGACAGCCAGCAACTAGCATTGCTAAGTATTCAAAATGGGGGTATGTCTCTCTGATTTCAAATCGGATGCTCTTTCAATAACATCATGCTGCTTTCAAGCTCTGACCTCCCTTCTCAGCATCATTCATTGGATTTTAGCATTCATTAATTTGGCACACTTTTTTCCTATTGGGTTGGCCCAGTTCTAGGCTCTGGGGATACAGCAGTGAACAACACAGAATCCCTTCTATATTCTACATTCTTTAAGAAATAGCTCTAATAACAATCCCTGCTCTTTCTCCACATCATAGAGCTTGTTTATAGAGCTCTCAATGACCTAAATGAATTAAGAGAAATATTCTTTTTCCATTACTAAAGGGAACATGCAATACAAGAAACCACTGTCCCCCACCACCACCCAATGACTTGAAAGCAATAAATGACCAAATTCTCCAGAGTGGAGAGCTGTTATAATTGGATGATGGCCCCAAAGCAGGAGTTTTTGAGTTACACTTAATGCCTGGAGGGAAGCAGCAGAATTCTTCCTCCCATTGCCCATTACTGAGCTGACAGGGTCCTGCTCTGTGCCATGATCATTAATTTTCCTGTTGGCTTTAAGGATTTACAACAGTTCTGACACTCATGTGTGAGAAAGTCAGAGTTTGCTGCTGGCCAGCACCAGGGAGCATGGCTGGCTCTGCTCCCCATGAGCCCCCTGGAGGCTCGTCTGCTCCCGTCATGATAGCTCGGGAAGATTCACTTGCCTCTGTGAGAAATAGCAGTGACCATAATGGAAAAAAAAAAAATTCTAGGCATTCTTTCAAACCATTGGGAAGTTCCAGCACATTCCAGCTGTGAAAGAATTCAAGTCCCTCCACTCATGTCAAAGCTCAGCGCCATCCATGTGTACTTTGTACATTTAATAGACCAAAGCCTAGTAATTAACTCTATAAATTCTCTCCCTGCCTTATTTATCATGAACTGCAACCTGATTCTATAGGAAGGTCAACCTGGGATTGAGTGAATTATCCTCAGGCTTGGGGCAATAACAGCTTTCAAAGGTTGGAAGAATCTCAACAGTAAATGTTAATTACTATTCTAGAGCACAGATCCAGTCATTTGTGACCTAGAGATTTTGGAGGATATTTTATTCCTTTAGCTTCAGAAATCCACACCAATGACTACTTATGGCTGTCATAAAGAGAAGTCTTCATTCTTCTTCAGGTTCAGAAAGCCAAATATTCTTTTGCAGCTTTTTCTAAACTCAACTGCATCCTCCAAATCACCTGTTTGAAATCTCCCCTACAAATCTCAAACTTACCTATGAATCTATTTAAGGAGACTTACTTACTTGCTTAACTCCTAACTATTCTTTGCCTACTTTTTCCTCTGTAAAGGCAGAGAAGGCTGGGTGCCTCACACCTATAGTGGCTCACACCTATAATTCTAGTACTTTGGGAGGCCGGCCCCGGTGGGTAGATTGCTTGAGCTCAGCAGTTGGAGACCAGCCCAAATGAGAGTGAGACCCCATCTCTACTAAAAATAGAAAAAGTAGCCAGGTGTTGTGGCAAGCCCATTGTCCCAGCTATTCAGGAATCTGAGGCAAGAGGCTTGCTTGAGCTCAAGAGTTTGAAGGTTGCTGTGAGCTATAGCTCACTCTACCAGGGGCAACAGAGTGAGACTGTGTTTCACAAAAAAATAAATAAATAAATAAAATGAAGGGAGAAGAATAAAAAGAAAAGCAAAAGAAGTTGCTCTAATTTTTCTTAAGACAAAGCAAAACACAACCCCCATCATTAAGAATTGTCCCTGAACAGCTTCAACAGGTACAAATTTTAGCTACTGTTCCTGGAGATCAAAAGCACTGACCATGCTAACTGGGCAAGAGAAGCCCTTTCTTACTGTGCCACAGATGTGACATTTCTTTCTTTCCATATAGAATGCATGTGTCCTCATTCCAATAGTTTAGAATGAAGAATTAAGGGGTGAAAGAGGAGGGAAGATGAATACAATTCAAACATTAGCCAACAGAGGTCTGACTGGGGAGAAAATACAAACGAGCAATGATACCTTACCCTTGGAAAAGGGCTATGAGTAAAGCACAAATAAGTGCAAGGAAGCTCTGAATGAGAGACTGTGGAAAACACTAAGGAGAAGAGGATTTGAATTGGGTCTATCACCAACTCCTCTGCTTTCGAATCTCACTAGGCAGAGGGACGAGAACTCCATGTCATGGTTTATAACAACTGTGATGACTCACATGACTCATTTAGACTGAAATCTAAATGCAGTTGTCACTCAGATCTGCTTCATTTATGCTATCTTTACAATTTGTTGCCCTCTGAGGTAGGTGCTATTATTATTCCATTTTACACATGAGGAAAAGGAAGCTCAAGCAAGTAGGCTGTCATACGCAGATAGTAAGTGACAGATCAAAGTGCAGGCCCGGTCCAAGCCCCAGAGCCTAGGCCATGTCATCATCTCAAAGCACGTCCTCCTTAGCACTCGCTTCCTCAGTCTGTACAGGCAGCCAGTGACTCTGGTTCCCCCAAAATCTCTCTCTTCCTCCTGGGCCTCTGGATCATTTGCTGGAAAGACTCAGAAATTGAGGCCTGAGACCAGGAGCAAGTTAACTCTGCCTGCCCATTCCACCATCATCAACAGAAGCTTCACCATCTCCAGCCTCTTCTCCCTGCCAAGGCTCAGAACTGATGAGTGCCCTTCAATCATTTAAAAACAAAATGCTGAGTGTAGGAAATGCTGACATCATGCCTCTGTCACCTGATGGTATACCCTATGGAACAGGTTTGGGTGGTATTCTAGTTGCCTGAAAAAGAATTTAAACATTTTGGATATCAAGGATAGTGAGTAACAATTTGTAATAATATATGTTTTCATAAATCATCTATTCTCTTCCATTAGATTTGATAAGATCTTTGAGGGCGGGGATCCCATTTGCTTTGTTCACATTTGCCTGGCAAATTGTGGATGCTCAAAAAATACTCATCAAACGAATAATTAAATGATAACCCCAGATTAGAAAAGCATACACAGTAACTTCCTTTTCTATATTCAGTCATTTAACAAACATTTAAAAAAAAACAATTGAGGGGCGGCGCCTGTGGCTCAGTTAGTAAGGCGCCGGCCCCATATGCCGAGGGTGGCGGGTTCAAACCCGGCCCCGGCCAAACTGCAACCAAAAAATAGCCGGGTGTTGTGGCGGGCACCTGTAGTTCCAGCTACTTGGGAGGCTGAGGCAAGAGAATCGCTTAAGCCCATGAGTTGGAGGTTGCTGTGAGCTGTGTGAGGCCACGGCACTCTAGCAAGGGCCATAAAGTGAGACTCTTGTCTCTACAAAAAAAAAAATAAAAAAATAAAAAAAAAATTGATGCCAAAAAATGGTATAGTGGAGTGGTTACGTACACAGAATCAGACCCTGGGTTCAAATAACGTTCTTCCACTTACCAGTCCTGTGACTCTGGGCTAGCTAACTAACCTTTCTATATTTTCATTTCCCAGTCTGCAAAGTTAAGAGTAGCATCTAACTCACAGGGTTGTCGTGAAAATAAAGTGGACTAATACAAGTAAAGTATTTAGAACAGTGCCTGGCATCTAATAAATCCAAGGTGGTGATAATGATGATAATGGTGGTGGTGGTGGTGATGAGTGTGCCAGGATGGTCAGGGCACTGGGAATACAGGAGTGAAGAGGTCAGACGTGTCCCACAATGCATGTAACTCACATTCTAGTAAGAGAAACAAACAATAAACCCACAAACATGACTTCAAATAGTTTTAAACACTCCGAAGGAAAGAATGCTTTGCTGCTGTGGAGGAACCGACACTGACTTGCAATTTTGCATGCAGAAGGTTTATCAAGGAGTGTCTTTGGGATTAACAAGAGTGGGAGGGAGAAAGAACCGGAAGTGGGCAGAAAGAAGGTGAGCTGCAAAGCAGTCTGGGCAATAGCCTCAGCCAACCCCACCAGGAATGCAGAAGTGGAATGACCCTTCAAGGTCACCCAAACCTAGAGTGAGGTGGACAGGCTTATATATGCACCATTGGATGGGGGCCACCCTGGAAGGGGTGTGGCCTGCGCAGCTGAAGCAATCCCCAAAGGAGCCGACAGTTGGAGACCGTCTGCCAACAGTGCTCCTAGGGCATCAGGAGCAGGAGCAGCCTGTGTTCTACCTAGAAAATATGATAGTGAGCATGGTAGCTACCTAAAATTAAGCAGTCCTAGAGGGCCTCTCTGAGAAGGTAATATTTAAACTGAAAACAATACAGTGAGGAGGCAGCAGTCATGTAAATAAAAGGCAAAAATTCTTATTAAAGGGATATAGTGCAATGTCTCCCAGGTCAGAACAAGCCAGGAATGTTTGAAATGCAGACAGCAAGAAGATCAGGAAGGCTGGAGTATGGCATGAAACAAAGTTTGAATAGCCCAGCAGGGACCAGAACATGAGGACCTTGCAGGACATTGGACTTTATTCTGGGTAATGATAAGCAGCAATTGGAGGGAAGTTGGAATGATCTGATTTACTCTTTTTTTTTTTTTTCATTTTTGAAACAGAGTCTCACTTTGTCACCCTCAGTAAAGTGCTATTGTGTAATAGCTCGCAACAACCTCAAACTCCTGGGCTCAAGCAATCCTCTTACCTTAGCCTCCTAAGTAGTTGGGACTATAGGCGCCTGCCACAATGCCTGGCTATTTTTAGAGACAGGGTCTCACTCTTGCTCAGGCTGGTCTCGAACTCCTGAGCTCAGGCAATCCACCCACCTTAGCCTCCCAGAGTGATAGGATTACAAGCATGAGCCACTGTGTCCAGCCTTGATTTGCTCTTTTAAAAGAGCCCAGAGGCTTATGCCAGTAATCCTAGCACTTTAGGAGGCCAACGTGAGAGGATCACTGGAGGCCAGGACTTTAAGAACAGCCTGAGCAACATAGTGCGACCCATCTCTACAAAAAAAAATAGAAAAATTAGCCAGGCATGGTGCTATAGCCCATAGGTCCAGCCACTTGGGAGGTTAAGGCAGCAGGATTGAGCCCAGTGTTTAAGGTTTGACACCACCATACTGTAGCCCAGGCAACAAGAGCAAGACTGTCTCTAAAAATAAATAAATGATACAGGATCCCTCCAGCTGGATGGATTGAAAAAAGAACCAAAGCAAAAGCAGAAAGGCCAATTAAAAGGTTACCGAAGTTTTCCAAACAAGAGATGGTATGTAGATGAAAATACAGAAAAGTGTCTGTATTTATATGCAGTGGTCTGTAGAAAAAACCACAAGGCTTGCCAATCAATTAAACACAGAAGGTGAAGGAAGAGAGTAGCAAGAATGACTCCTCGTTTTTTGGCTGAACAACTAGAAGGATGATGGTATAATTTACTTAGATGGGAAAGAGCAGATTTAAGGACAAAAATAAAGAATTCCATTATGGATTGTTTGGGTTTAAGATGACAGTGGGCAAAGATCCCAAGCAGTCAAGCTGGATATACACAAGTCTAGAGTGCAAATGAAGCAAGGTCAAAAGCTAAAGATTTATTTTGGGTATCCACAAATAAACAAATGCTGTGTTGGTTTGCTATTGCCACATAACCATTCCCAACACTCAGGGGCATAAGACAACACCACTTCAGTTTTGCTCACATCTGTACATTGGCTGGGGTTCAAGCTAGGTGTCTCCACTGCTGTCTGCACAGCTGTGCGTCAGGTGGGCAGCTCTACTCTCGAGTCTCTCATCCTCCTGAGAACAGCAAGCCAGCCAGGCAATGGCAGAGGCTCAAGAGAGCAAGAGGATGCATGCAAGGCCTTAAGAAAGACCCCAGCTCATGATATACCTTTACTTCTGCTAACATATTATTATTGCCCAAAGCAAGTGTACACGTCTAAGCCCCAAGTCTTGGCCGGAGAAGTATATTTTCCATGAGATGACATCCTAGATGCAGGAAGTGAGAGAATAGATAAAATTGAGGTCAATAATTTACTCAGGTATATGGCCCAGGTAGAAAAAAGAACTGGACCTCCGCGGATCTCCAAGATATCTCAGCATTTGCCAAACAGAAGAGGAAAATCCAGTAAGGGTTTAGAAAAAGCTGTAAGTGCAGGTGGAGAATAATGAAGAGAATAAGAGAAATAAGACAGATCAGTATTTCAAGAAGGAGACTGTCAAATGTTGCTAAGAATTTAAATAAGATGTGAGCTAAGACGTGACTATTGTAAGTGGTGATCTGGGCCACCAATCCAGGTTTCCTATGTCCGGACAACAGGACAGGTGAGAGAATAAGACCCTATCCTTCCATCCTGGGTTCTCAGATAGAAGGAATGCAAATTCTGCTTAGACAATAAAAAAAGACTACTTTGTCTGAAATAGCAGGAGTAGAAAGGAGAGCTGTTGATTATAAGGTTGTAAAGGTTATTTAAGGCCAGATTGTTGAAGCTCTTGTATACCTGGCTAAGGAGTCAGAACTTGGTCTTTTAAGCAACAGGGAGACATCCAAATTTGTTTGAGCAGGAGTGATATATATACATATCACTTGGCATATATATATATCAAGTTGTGTTTTAGGAAGGAAAATCTAACTGCAGTATAAGATGGATTTGAGAGAGAAGGGACTGGTGGCAAAAGGCAGCCAGTGATTTTGGTTCTGTTAGACCTTTTGCCTGGTTCTTAACCTACAAGTGGGCCTTGGATTTTCTTATACTAAGTTCTTGATTCTGGTAGTTGTTGGTATCTTTCCTGCCTGCTTCCTCCTTGCCTGACTGACCTTGATTGATTCATAACTTTCTAATTCTGCCCCTTTGCCTCTGCCTTCCATCTCAGCACTCTTTCTTTTAGGAGAAGTACAAGTATCACGTTTCCCTTTTGTGTCCATGTAGGAAACTGCCAGTGGGCTGCAGATGATTATAAGGGAACCACACCTGGCTGGTTAGAAGAGGCTTACAGCTCCAGGCTGGTAATCAGATGTGTCCCCAAGTCCCTGCCACTCTCCTTCCCCTGGCCTAATCCCTGCCATCTCCCAGACTCCTAACAGCACCCTAAATACTTACAGAGCTCAGAGCACAGTTACAGCCCCTGACATGCTGGGGTAGGCTCTATTCCTCCTTCTCTAACCTCCTCCCCTTGGGTGTGGCATCAGAGGGATTTTCCATCCAGTGTAACTCTAGTCCTATCTAAAGTCTCACTTGACCCCTCTAGTGACTCTTAGCAGGAAGTCAAGGCAGGTAGGGGGTGTGAACAAGCACTGATCCTGAAAAAAGTCACTATATCCACTATGTGACTCAATCTGCACCATTTCCCAAAAGGCTAAAATGAAAATATACCAACAAATGTCTCACATAATGAAATATTGGTAGTATATAATGATTTGGCTTGGAAAATTTTTCCTACATTCTCATGCCTGGACTTCCAACACATCTATGGAAAAATGAACAGGTGTTGTTTCTAGAACACAAGGATTACTGTGAATGAGCTACAGTTAAAATAGAAAAGTCATTATTAGATTTGTGCTAAGATTTTCCTTGCTGATTTTTATAGGGCCAAGACGTTTTCCCATTCCACAAACATCTTTGGTTGCTGTGCATGGTATTTTCCTATTGTCTGCTAGCCAAATATTCTTTAGCTGACTGGGTCTAAAAAATGGAAAAAATCATAAAACTGGAAATTAGGAAGTAATGACTTCAGTGTTCAAATCATCGAAACAATCTAGAAACAATTCTGCTTTAACCCTGGTTTATGCTATTAAAGAAAGGATTGGATTTGGCAAAACTGGAAACTGCTAACTCTTCTGTGTCATTAGCATTCAGTAAAAGTTTGTTTTCCTGAACTCAGTGATAGCTCCGTTGCCAAGGCTGCTCACTGGGAAGTCTCTTCCCATGTAAAGAGACGCATGAACTCTCTCAGATTCCACCATTGCCAGATTCTACCAGCATCCTTTGCTACAGAATCCACCCCTACGAGTATAACTAGACTACCTGCCTGAGTTCCCTTGTTCTCATGTTACAATAGAAACAGTTTTAACTCCAGACTCTGCTCTCAGACTTTTTCATTATTTCATTTATTTCAGAGTTTGTGATGACCAGACTGTGCCACTGCTGCCAGACCAAATCCAATTCTCCAGTCTGACGCTTCCTGCAGCTCCCTTCAGCCGTGGCTTCCCCTAGTGGCCCAGCTCTCATACACTTGGATGTCTTGTTGCCTTAGGAGTTAGTTTCCAACATCTTAGAGTTACTCTGCCATACCTTTGTCCAGGAGTAGCTCACGACTGTTTCTCCACTGAGCTCCATACTGCTGGCATAGATGATATTTCATAGCTCTTTCCAAAAAACCTTTTTGTATTAAACTTGCATGAGGCCCTAAAACATTATATTAGGAGAAGCTAGCCAAAGAGCATACCATGGTCTCACTCAAGGCTGTCCTTGGAGTCTCTGAGGTAGAACATGGGCCCACTAACTCTCCTGTAGCTTTTATGTCCTTGAGTGTATTTATGTACCTGAACCCCATCCCTACTGTCACCTGCAGATGAAAGGGGCATGGATGAACAACACCAGCCATCCCTGAGTGTCTCTCAGTCCCCTCAGCACAGATCTACTATATGCAGGGTTATCATGGCAAAGGAATACAGTCCAGAACTAGAGTCTGTGGAAGGGTCGAGCCACTTCAAATATTTATGGAGCACCTTCTTTATGCCCAACACCAAGGAGTTCCAGATACTCAGCTGTCATCACTACTTTGAACAGGAATCCCCAAAAGGCTGATCGCACCACATACTTTTCACAGCTCTCACTGCCCTCTGGCACAACACTGGGTGGCTGTGGACTATGGAATGGAGCAAGACCCGACCACAGACGGGCCCGAGGCAGACGCAGGGAAGCTAATTCCTCCACCCTTCCTCTATCCTCCAAAAAGCTCAGAGTCAATAATGCCTTTGAGTTATGGCTATTATTCTGTGCTCACCTTCTTTCCTTCATTACCTCATATCTGTTACTTGGACTAGAAACACAAACCACCTGCCAAGGTAGAGAGAAAGCCACCAGGAAACCCAGCTCCAGTGCCAGACCCACCTTTGTGCTTTTGGACTGCTGCTATGTTGGTCTGAAGATGGCAGGAAAAGGGCGCACAAACGGCTCAGTGCTCAATCGCTCGCAGGTCTGTTCTGTACTAAACCCCAGAAACTAGGATAAGTTTGAGTCTCCCTTTCCATAACCAACTACTAAGAACGTTCTCCTCCAGCTGAACGCCCAGTGAGTGCGTCTCCCCTCTCCTCTCCTCTCCTCTTCCTTCTTTTCTCTCCCCAAGACTCTGTGAGCTAAACGCCATAACATAGTAAGCAAGAAATATATATTGCAGAGACTTCTCACACTTATGGGTCTACTCACAAGTCAAAAAAAAAAAAGAGCAGCTTATCATCTTAACCTGCATATAACTTAAAGGACAAAAAGATTCCTGTCAAATGATCCTCCCTTAAAGAATTCCCTTTCTTACCATAAACTAAGACATGACCTTTAAGCATTAATACCCAGACAATACAACATTTGTGTGTTATTTAATTAGCTTATTGCTTTTGTTAATGTACATTCCTGTGGTTACACCACTTTCCACTCAAGCCTGAAAAAAATATTACATGGGGTTAAAAAAAAAAAATTTCTTTTACCAGCATGTCCAGGATCCCTTAATGTTTTGAGGTTATCTCATAACAATACCTAATTTATTAAGTCCTAGAAAATTATAAGAACAGTAAGTCCTTGTGCAAATGTTTGGCATACTAGAGATTTTGAGTTTAAAAAGAGAGAGACGACAATGTGACAGACCCAGCAGAGGCCACTGTCATTTTGGTACACTCTAATTCCCGTCATGAAGTGATTTTTATCAAATTGGGAAGTGATAGTCTGGCGGCATAAACAACACTGGAAAAACCAATTCAATAAATCAGAGAGGTTATTCCATGTCATCTACATGCTCAAACAAGAGAGAGGGAGAGACTGGCTTCAGTAAATCCTTAGTGTCCAGCCAAAGGCCTCTCAGAGCTCTTGGCTGCCCGATCAGATATCTGGAATTGTGAAAGCAAGGAAAGTTTATGGAGCTGAGGGGGAACTTCTAATTTACCATAAAAATGAGGCTTGAACTGGATAACTTGCTCCATATTCTACATAATTATCTGATAATTATGTAATTATCTAATGTTATTATCTCCATTTTACATATGACAAAACTAAGACTAAAGAGAGTTGAGAAATTTGCTCAGAGGCAGGCAGCTAGGAAATGATGGGTTCAGACAGGGCATGGAGGCTCACACCTGTAATCCTGGCACTCTGGGAGGCCAAGGCTGGTGGATTGCCTGAGCTCATAGGTTCCAGATGAGCCTGAGCCAGACCAAGACCCCACCTCTAAAAATAGCCGAGTGTTCTGGCAGGCGCCTGCAGTCCCAGCTACTTGGGAAGCTGAGGTAAGAGAATCACTTGAGCCCAGGAGTTTGAGGTTGCTGTGTGCTATGGTGCCAGGGCACTTTTGAGGGCAACCCAAAAAAAAAAAGAAAGAAATGATAGATTCAGAAAGCAAATCTTCCTACAATGCACACATCACAGAGGGGCTGCAAACCTTTATCAGCAATTCCACTTCAGTCCCATGGATGGTCAAGTCTGCCATGATGTATGTAACCAGGTGATTCAGGTCCCTGCATGGATGAGGTCAAGAGTCATTCAGTGATTCAACAAGTATTATTGAGCAATTATGTGTGGCAGGCATTGTTCTAGGTGCTAGGGACACAGCAGTGAATAAACAGAAAAAGCCCCCATCCCCCCTGAGTTCACATTCTACTGAAAGGAAATAGATGAACAAGTATGTACATAATAATGGTGGGTAGTGATAAATGCCATGAAGAAAAATAAAAGTAAGGGTGGAAAAAGAAAAAGAAAACTTTGGTGGGGGTGCTATTTTATATAGATGGTCAGGGAAGTCCTCTCTGATTAAGAAGGCCTTTGAACTAGGCTCACGCCTGTAATCCTAGCACTCTGGGAGGCTAATGTGGGTGGATTGCTTAAGCTCAGGAGTTTGAGACCAGCCAGAGCAAAAGTGAGTCCAATTTCTACTAAACATAGACAGGCATTGTGGCAGGCACCTGTAGCCCCAGCTACTTGGGAGGCTGAGGCAAGACAATTGCTCAAACCCAAGAGTTTAAGGTTGCTGTGAGCTAAGATGCCACGGCATTGTACCCAGGGCACAGAGTGAGACTCTGTCTCACCAAAAAAAAAGGCATTTGAGCAAAGGAATGAGGGAAGTTAAAAAAAATCAAACTACGCAATATCTGGAGAAAGAGCATTTCAGGCAGAGGGAACACCAAGTGAAGGGCCCACACAGGATGCTCTGGACATTTAAGGAAAAGTACTTAAGAGGCCAGCATGTCTGCAGCACAGATAGCAAAAGGGAAGTGATATGAGACAGATGAAGAGGAATGAAGTGGCAGGGAAAGAGGTACCATATAAACTGTAAATATTTTGAATTTTGCTGTACTAGAGATGGAAAGTCTTTGGAAGGTTTTCAGCAGAGGAGTGACACACTCTGATTTACATGTTCAAAGAATCACGGTTAAGCAGCCAGTTGATATGGCTGTCCCTAGTTAGCAAGGCCCCAAACTACAAATAGAACAAGAGGTGGGATGGTAGTACAAAGAGTGAGGGTTTGTGCCAGGCATGGTGGCTCATGCCTGTAATCCCAACACTCTGGGAGGCTAAGGCCTGTGGATCACCTGAGTTCAGGAGTTTGAGACCAGCCTGAGCAAGAGCAAGACCCCATCTCTACCAAAAAAAAGAAAAACTAGCCAGGTGTTGTGATAGGTGTCTGCAGTCCCAGGTAGTCAGGAGGCTCAGGCAAGGGGATTTCTATGAGCTATGATGCCAGGGCACACTACCCAGGGCACAAAGTGAGACTCTATCTCAAAAAAAAAAAAAGAAAGAAAAAGAGTGTGGATTTGGGATTATATCTGTGTCCACATCTCAGACTTGGTCACCTGCTAGCTCTATGAACCCTGCACTAGTTACTATAACTTCTTGGAACATCAGTTTCCTCAACTGCAGAAGAATAATAATAAACCTCCTCTACAGAGTTATTAATTAAATATTTGTAAAGGGCCTAAAATACAGCAGCTAGCATTTAAAAAAATAAATAAATAAAAAATAACCAACCATTGTAATTTTTTTTAATTTAGTGCTTAACTGTTGGATTCCTTTATCATTAATAAAAGTAACATAGGCTGGGCACAGTGGCTCATGCCTGTAATCCCAGCACTGTGGGAGGCTCAGGCAGGACAATCACTTGAGGCCAGGAGTTCAAGACTAGCCTGGGCAACACAGCAAGATCCTGTCTTTAGAAAACAATTTTCTTTTTTAATTATGCAGGTGTGATGGTGCAGACCTCTAATCCTAGCTACTTGGGAGGCTGAGGCAGGAGGAGCACGTAAGCCCAGAAGTTAGAGGCTGCAGTGAGCTATGATCATGCCACTGTACTCTGGCCTGGACAACAGAGTGGAACATCAGCTCTAAAAAAAAATAAATAATAAATAATAAAAATAGCATAGGCAATACCTAGATTGGATAATATTTCTTCTCTGCTACTAGAATAATAGTACTTTTCCCCAATTATCTCAAAAGCAAATTAATAGAGGGAAAAAAAATTAAGGATGTGCTCTTTCTCTGTTAAAAAAAAAAAAAAGTGGGCGGCGCCTGTGGCTCAAGGAGTAGGGTGCCGGTCCCATATGCTTGGAGGTGGCAGGTTCAAACCCAGCTCCAGCCAAAAACCACAAAAAAAAAAAAAAAAAAAAAAAAAGCCCAATACTTCTCAACAAAGGCCATGGGGAAAAAAATTTAAAAACAATGTTTAAAAACAAAAACTATATTTTGAGAAATTTTCAAAGATATATAATATTTTTTTTTTTTTTGTAGAGACAGAGTCTCACTTTATGGCCCTCGGTAGAGTGCCGTGGCATCACACAGCTCACAGCAACCTCCAACTCCTGGGCTTAAGCGATTCTCTTGCCTCAGCCTCCCGAGTAGCTGGGACTACAGGCGCCTGCCACAACGCCCGGCTATTTTTTTTTTTTTTTTTTTGGTTGCAGTTTGGCCGGGGCTGGGTTTGAACCCACCACCCTCGGTATATGGGGCCGGCACCTTACCGACTGAGCCACAGGCGCCGCCCAAAGATATACAATATTAAAGCAAGCAATCTAATGAATCTCAGCTCACTGTGCAGTTCCAGTAATTAGTATATATGTAATCTTATTTTATCTTAGTTTCATAAAATATTTTAAAGTAAAAACCAAATTTATTATCATTTCAACTATAAGTACTTCAGTATCTATATAAAAGGAAATTTTGTTAACATAACTCCAAACAATGATCATATCCAACAGAACAATTGTGTCTTAATATCATCTAGAGAGTACCCAGTCCATGTGCAAATTTCCCAATTGTCTCAGAAGTATCTTTTTGCAAATATTCTGTTCAAATTAGAATCTAAACCAGGCCCATAAATTGAGGTTAGTTCCTTCCTTCTCCTTTTCTTCCTCTTCCTCCTCCTCTTTTCCTTCTTCCCCACCCCTATCTCCCATGCCTTCTGTTTTTGAACAGAAAGATGTGCTCTATTAATGGCAGGTCAGTGTAGGTCCCCTCTAAATGCAAAGGACATCAAACGTATATACGGTACTTGGCACACTCTCCACGTGCTTTCAGAGAGAAGTGAGAGGAATGTTTTTGTTTCCAAGAGAAGAGATTAACACTATCAACTCTTGTAGACAAAAGGCAACTTAAAATTGTGAGGAGATGGCTGAGAGCAGATTTAGACTCTCTAATGTGGGTATGAAGGCCTGTCGGGGAAATATGACCTGAGATGTTTCTTCCAGTCCTAGAATTCTCTGGGATTAGTCATTAGACGTATTTAGATGAGCACCACAGAATAATAACCAACAGAATTTCCTGTTTTCTAATAAAGAAGACTCAGAAATTTTTCCTTTCTGTTAAGAAATGGGTGGCGCCTGTGGCTCAGTGAGTAGGGTGCTGGCCCCATATACCGAGGGTGGCGGGTTCAAACCGAGCCCCGGCTGAACTGCAACCAAAAAATAGCCGGGCGTTGTGGCGGGCGCCTGTAGTCCCAGCTGCTCGGGAGGCTGAGGCAGGAGAATCGTGGAAGCCCAAGAGCTAGAGGTTGCTGTGAGTCCTGTGACATCATGGCACTCTACTGACGGTGGTAAAGTGAGACTCTGTCTCTACAAAAAAAAAAAATTAAAAAAAAAAAAAAAGAAATGGCAAGAGTATTTCCTATCCCAGAGAAAAGGGGGTAGGTCAATTATTACCGTGGAAGGCCTGTACTATCCTTAGCACTGATGCCTAATTGTGTTTGTTTAGCTAAAGTCAACTCTGGAGTCATAGCTAGACCTAACTGCTTTCATGAATTCTTGCAGGTAATTCTCAGAACAAATCCCCAAAAACTACTGATAAATTCTGGGTACTGATAAATTTTGAATGATCAGAAATGATTTTTTGAGATGAAAAAAAGAAAACCAGCTAAAAGTAGTTACATTTGATTCCAGACCTTGGTGTGAGTATATTTTGCTTAAGGATCACTCATGGAAATAATTACCAGGGGGCCAAATTTTCAAGGTCTTGTCCAAGACATGATTTCTGGAAGCAAGTCAAGAAGTCAAATTTAGATATCGGTTCCCATACACTTTATTTAACTATCAAATACAAAATTCCTTTCCTGACTTTAATAAAGGGCCAAAATTAGGAATGAAGTGTTTGTATTCATTGCAAATTATTCTGGACTTGGGGATCCTTTTGAAATGCCCATATGAGTCAAAAGGGGCTAGGAGTTGGAAAAAGAAAGCATGGTCTCCCACTCAAAGCTAATTCTGGCTCTGACAATCAGGGAAACACAAGAGGCAGCCAAGTATGGGCTAGAAGCTCCAAATCGCTTGTTTTGTTATTTTGTCTTTCACTCTGTAGTCAACCTTTCTTTGGCATTCATTAGAGTGTGACCTAGCACTAGGCCCACTGTGTTCTGAGTAAAATAATTCTTCATCGAAACATAAAGCCAGGAGCCTGGTTGAACACTGACATTCATTTTTAATTAAGATGGATAATTCAGAAAGATACTATTGCTGGCAAACAAATCACAGAAGGAGATCAGTGATGCATGGGACACCAGGCAGAATGGTGGACAGAAAAGGGAATGACAGGACAAGACAATAGACAGGAGAAAGAAAAAACAGTGGTATTTTGATTTTTAATACCCCAAATATTTGATGAAAGAAAAATAAAGGAAAAGAATTATAGTCATAGATTTGGGTTCAAAGCACGTTTCTCAAAGTTGGCTGAAAGCACACGTAGGATTATGGGGGACAACTTCAAGTCTGTCCCATTCTGGGCTGAGTGGGGAAGAGCAGAGGGGTCGAGGGTGGACCATTATGTGCTTCACTGGGACTGACTGACCGGAAAAGAGTGAGACACTGCCTTGGGCATGCCCTTTCCTGTGAAAGCCAAGGCCTGGGCTGTGCCCATGGGGCCTAGTCTTTTGGATGCAAGGAAGGCTTACGTAGCCTATTCAATCACTGAATTTTTCTATCTGTGAGCACCCTAAAGAGGAGGGAGGGCCCCATCACGTGGTTGAAGTTGCAAAGAAGACACATCTCACCTGGGTAGGAAGGAAGGGAGAAGTTTCTGCAGATAGAGGGCACAGGAATGGGCCATAGCTCTCCAATCAAGAATATATTTCCTTGTCTCCTAAGTTCTTCCTACATCTGGTAATTTAAGTTTTTGACAATAAAACACATGCCGAAGGCATTTCACACAACACAAGGGCTCCCACTTTTAGTTCAGTGCCCTGAATTGCCCTTTTTTTATTTTTTAATACCCATATCTTTTTAAGCTCAGAATTTATAGAAAGCAGCAGAATTTTTTAATTCTTCCATTTTATATTTGAATAGGAGAAATTTTAGGTAGATTTGATGACCAAGATTCTAGTTTATAATAGTTTCTTTAAAGAAAAAATGAAAAGCTGCCAACTGATAAGGCCTGTTCCTTGGAAGAAAGCATAATATACTGATTCTTTAAACTAGAATCAGTAAGGCCAATGGGAAAATACAGGGAGGCAGGTTTCAACCCAACACAAAGAAGAACTTTTTAGTGCTTTTATCTGTCTAATCATGAAACATCCCACTCCTTAAAGGTATATGACACTGGAAATAGTCAGGGAAACTGAATAAATGTGGTTTCTCACCTTTGCAGGTCTAATTATGTTTAGCATAAAAAAATTTGAGAGCCACCCAAGGTAGTATTTGTGCTCTTAAACTCTATTAAGAATCACTATGATGGCCAGGAAGGTGTAATCTCAGAACTCTGGGAGGCTGAGGCAAGAGGATCCCTAGAGCTCAGGAATTCAAGACCAACTTGAGCAAGAGCAAGACCTGTCTCTACTAAAAATAGAAAAATGAGCCAGGTGTTCTGGCAGGCATCTGCAGTCCCAGCTACTCCAGAGGCTGAAACAGGAAGATCACATGAGCCCAGGAATTTGAGTTGGCTGTAAGCTAGGCTGACACCAGGGCACTCAACTTGAGCAAGAGAGCAAGACTCTGTCTCAAAAAAGAAAAAAAGAACCATTATGACTAATGCTACATTAACTCTATACTTAAAAATGATTAAAACAGGGTGGCGCCTGTGGCTCAGCGAGTAGGGCACTGGCCCCATATACCGAGAGTGGCAGGATCAAACCCAGCCCCGGCCAAACTGCAACAACAAAAAAAAATAGCCGGGCGTTGTGGCGGGCGCCTATAATCCCAGCTGCTCGGGAGGCTGAGGCAAGAGAATCACGTAAGCCCAAGAGCTGGAGGTTGCTGTGAGCGGTGTGACGCCACGGCACTCTATCGAGGGCAGTAAAGTGAGACTCTGCCTCTACAAAAAAAAAATGATTAAAACAGTAAATATTGCAGTCTGTATATATTACCACAATTTGAAAACTATGGTGACAAAATATGAATTTAATGCTTTTTTATTTTTTGAGATACAATCTCACTTTGTCACCCTTGGTAGAATGCTGTGGCATCATAGCTCACAGCAACCTAACTCTTAGGTTCAAGTGATCTTCTTGCCTCCCTCAGCTTCCCAAGTAGCTGGGACAACAGGCACCTGCCACAATGACCAACTAGTTTTCTATTAGAGATGAGGTCTCATTCTTGCTCAGGCTGGTCTCAAACTCCTGAGCACAGGCAATGCACCCATCTCAGCCTCCCAGAGTGCTAGGATTATAGGCATGAGCCAGTATACCTGGCCTAGTAATGCTTTTTAAATAAACTTGTGTTGTATTTATTACAACAGCACTTACTTAGATAATTAGGAAATTTTTAGGAAAATATTAGGAAAGTCATATTTACTATTTCCTTTACTTGTTTATCTTTTATGGGATGCTTAATATGTAGCAGGTGCTGAGGTAGGCAGTGAAGACATGAAGATAACTAAATATACCAATATAATCACAGAACACATCTATAGTAACATAGCAAGACATGTTATTTGCTGAGTTTACATCAGCGATCAGACAGACTAAGTATGCAATTAGTAATGTGCTTTCTCTAACCACCCAGTTTCTCAGGAGTCCTCAGACTCAGGCTGAGAACCTGTGTTATAAAGCAATCTCCTTCTTTAACCATCAAATCTCTACTGTATATAGTATAAATGAAAACACAAGTCAGGAATAATGTTTGGTTACAGGGAATGTGACAACATGTGAACACTTTAGCCCATGCTGACTTGGTCACAAGAAGACAGATTCGGGATCTTTCTTTCATAGTCACTCCGTATATCCTTGACAGAATATGAAGGTGAATGATACATGTTAATTTGTCTTTTTAGGTCTGGACTTTTGCTCCTATTGTTCAAAACAAAGAAAGAAAATCACACCTTCAGAAGTTCTTGGGAAGGAGTATTTAGGGGCATCTAAAACAGGACTATGAACCACTGGTTTAAAATAAAGAGGTTTTGCTTTAATACCGCCCTCAATTTTGGTGTTGTAAAAGAACAGTTAAATAGTTAACAATTTACCTGATATGCTGGGTGCTTGCCAAGGTCCTTGCTGCTTTTGGTCTAAAATGTGTCCTGCCAGGGGGACAAATGAGAGGGATTCCTCTATTGCGTATCTGTATTTATTTTAGGAATACATGTTCTTTTAGAAAAGAAGGGAGTGAGGGAGAAAGGTCTTTTATATTTCTTTACACTATCTGACATCAGAGAGCCTCTTAATAATGAGATTTTTTTTTTTTTCTCCACTTGGCCCCCAGCAGAGCAGGTTGAAATCCTTTCCTACCTGGACCACTGCAGGGGGTGAGACAAGTGAAGACATTACTGGATCATTTGCATTTAAAGAATTAATAAAAATTCCTCATTTGCCTGCAAGCCCCATGAAGTTTATAACCTTGACGCTTTATACCCCCCACGCACACTGGTTTCTCTCCTGGTATGGCCAAACAAACCAACATAAATCTGTGTTTTAAAGTATGCAATTAGTAATGTGCTACTGGACTGCATGCTGGAACTATGCAGTTCCCTTGGCCACAGAATCTCACAAAAGGGAAACAAACAATACAGAACAACGAAAAGCATTCCCTGGGCCATATTAACCTTCAGGTCACCCATATTAATGACAGCTATACCATGTGGACATTTCTTAGTTCAAGCAAACAATCTGCCTTTCTTTAGGTTGACATAAAAGAACTTCTTTTTACTTATTCTTGCCTAGAAATGGCCGTTATGAATGCTTGCTGGGAGTGATTTTCAGGGTTTAGTTGGTAAATCTACCTTAGGGCGCTCTGGGATCCATCCCTCCAGCAGTGTCTCTGAGCCAAGTCAACCTCTAAGGTCCTGCATCCTACGTGGGGCAACATAGAAAGACAATTAGGACTGTTGCCAAGACCACGAGACCCCTAAGAATGAAGCCTGCCAGGGGAAAGTGATGGACTTTCCGGTCAACACCCTGAAGGTGTGGAAGCTCCAGAGAGCACTGGCAAGGGAGTACTTATGGAAAATTCAAGAATATTTCCTGAGCCAAGGGGGAGAGAGGGAACCTGGCCCTGAGCCTGGCACTAGAGAAGGCAGCGAGTGCAGGACACCAATTAGGACTCCACAGGCTTGCCTCTCTTGAGTAACCTTGAAAAAGGAATTTCTTGGAAGGTAAGTGGAATCCAAACCAGTGAGGACACGCAAGAATTTGGTAGAGACTCAAGTGCCCTCTAGAGGTGACACTGAGGTTTCCGGTCACTGTGGTGCTCTGGGACTTTGGAACCATGGCAGGCTGGGTGGGGTAGTAACCAAACACACACAGGAGGAAGCCTCCAAGACCATTGCATCGGCACCACTGGTAGCTGCCAAGGAGGTCCTGGTTGATAAGAATGGTTCCTAACATATTCTTCTTAGTAAAGTATCTCAAGAAAGGAAGAAAAAGTATCCAATGTACTCAGCCCTACTATGAAACTAATTTATGGCTTTCATATGAAAGCTATGACCCAGTTATATCCTAAGAATATGGGGAAGGGGAAGAGGGAGAGTGATTGGTGGGATCACACCCACAGTGCATCTTACAAGGGTACATGTGAAACTTAGTAAATGTAGAATATAAATGTCTTAACACAATAACTAAGAAAATGCCAAGAAGGGTACGTTAACCAGAAAATGCCAAGAAGGGTACGTTAACCAGTGTGATGAAAATATGTCAAATGGTCTATAAAACCAGTATATGGTGCCCCATGATCGCATTAATGTACACAGCTATGATTTAATAATAAAATAAAATTTAAAAAAAAAGAAAAGAAAAGAATGGTTCCCAAGAGCAGCGATGTTTTATCTTCTTTGTCGCCCTGGAGGGAAAGTGAAGTCAGTCTTTACTGGCTACTTAACATCTGGGGATGGAGTGGGGAGAACGGTTAGTCTTTCTTTCTTTTGGAAGCCACTTTGTGCTCTTGAGCCCTTTTCTTTGACCACAAAATTATTTCTTCTTATTTATTACCCTGAAAAGCCTTGGCGACTTCAATTTTGCCACCTCCCCAGAAACCTGCCTCCAGCTGCTGCCTCTCACAGTGTCCCTAAATGAGTTAGCCACTCATGGCTTCCTTCAGCTCAGTCAGCCCTGCGTCCACTGCTCTGGCCCTCCCCTCTGCCATACCTTTTTAAGCACACAACAGCCCTTTCTAGTAGTGTGTCACTACGGGAGACCACCTATAAATAAGTTTTCCACAAAAGTTCAAAAGTAACCATCTGGAGACAACCTAAGATGATCTATCTCCTAAAATGTGACTTAAATCAACTAGAATTGTCTGCAGTGTTATAAATCAGATTAAGGACTCTACTACAGAATTAATTAGAAATTTTAGAAGTGGTTCAGATACATGACAGACTCTCCAGGTGATATTCATGCATATTTATATTTGAATCACTGGCACAAAGAGTAATTTACAACTATTATAAGATGTGGCTCCTCTCAGAGTTCACAGGACGAGGCGCCAACACTGGAGACCCTCCATGCATATACCTCAACCTGCATTCAGGTGTCAAACCTTGTCCCATCCCCACCACTGGTAATGTACTGGCATGTCCATGCAACAAAGCCTAGCCAGGAAAAAATGCCAAAAGATCTGGTGAGAGAAGAGCTCTCCCTGAGTCCCCAGTCTAAGCTTCACTTAAGTGCAAAATAAGGTGTCCCACTTTGTATAAGTGCAAAATAAGGAGCCACTTCTTCCAAGAAGATTGACCTGGGAATTCCCAGTCATGATGAAGACCAACCCACAAAGGTATGATCTTGCTCTGAGAACCTCAAGAATAATCACTGTAATATGTTTCCAAAAGCCTGAGTCTTTTTTTTTTCTAAATAACATCACAGATCAGGCATTAACAGACCAAGTTGAGCTTCCTCAGATCTAATCCAGTTCTTTTTATAGTCTTTCCTCTGTTGTAAGATAAAGATAATATCTATATTCCTTTCATGGAGTTCTCTTGATCCCAGCTTAAACTAGAATACATACAACAGAACTCCCTAAGAAAAAGCAAAAGGTAACATGGGAGGTGCCCGTAGCTCAGTGGGTAGGGCACCGGCCACATACACCAAGGCTGGAGGGTTTGAACTCTGCCTGGCCCAGCTAAAACAACAATGACAACTGCAGGCTCAATTCCTGTAGCTCAAGCGGCTAGGGCACCAGCCACATACACCAGAGCTGGCAGGTTCAAATCCACCCGAGGCCTACCAAACAACAATGACAACTACAACAAAAAAATACCTGGGCATTGTGGTGGGTGCCTGTAGTCCCAGCTACTTGGGAGGCTGAGGCAACAGAATTGCTTAAGCCCAAGAGTTTGAGGTTGCTGTGAGATGTGACACCACGGCACTCTACCTAGGGCGACAGCTTAAGACTCTCACTCTCAAAAAAAAACAATGACAACTGCAACCAAAAAAAATAGCCAGGTATTGTGGTGACTGACTTTAGTCCCAGCTACTTGGGAGGCTGAGGCAAGAGAATTGCTTACCCTCAAGAGTTTGAGGTTGCTGTGAGCTATGACACCATAGCACTCTACCAGGGTAACAGCTTGAGACTCTGTCTAAAAAGAAAAAGGGAACAGAGGCATTTTGATCCATACTTAGGAAAGAAGCATTTTGAATTCTTTGATTTTAAGATGCTAATCAGGCAAGTGTGGCAGCTCACTCCTGTAATCCTAGCACTCTGGGAGGCCAAGGCAGGTGGATTATGTGAGCTTAGGAGTTCAAGACCAGCCTGAACAAGAGTAAGACCCGGTCTCTACTAAAAATAGAAAAAACTAGCCAGGCACAGTGGCACATGCTGGTAGTCCCAGCTACCTGAGAGACTGAAACAAGAGGATTGCTTGCTTCCAAGAGTTGAGGTTGCTGTGACATATATATGATGCCACGGCACTTTATCCAGGGCCACAAAGTGAGGCTCTGTCTCAAAAAATTAATTAAATTGTCAGAGAGACCATCAACATAATGCAAGGGGTTTGGGGGGTTTTTTTGGTTCAAAAAAGAACAATATAATAAATGCACACAAAAATGTTTTGCTAATCAATAGCAAATATCTACCCATACAATTACATTCCACTTTATTATACACTTTTACAACCAAAGACTGTTACGACCAAAGTTTGAGGCTTCTCCTCTTCATAAACTCCCAAATCGCTTCTTACAGACAGCATGATGCCTGGCATCAAGTGGCAACACACACTTTGTTGTAAAAGTTGGGGATATTCTTCACTTTGGGGAGGATTAACAGGATAATTCCCCCAAACCACATGGAAGAGTATTAG
This sequence comes from Nycticebus coucang, assembly GCF_027406575.1. Classification (NCBI taxonomy): domain Eukaryota; kingdom Metazoa; phylum Chordata; class Mammalia; order Primates; family Lorisidae; genus Nycticebus; species Nycticebus coucang. The sequence goes on from NC_069782.1 coordinate 26,300,872, forward strand.
GATGTTTTCTGCATTCTGTATTTGTGTTCTTATTTTCTTAAATTCCATTGGCTGGCAGTTAGACAGCTTTCTTTGCATATTAGCTAGAGAATTTTGACATATATAGTGCCCGAATCTTTCATGACATATGGTTCAGTCACTACCAATCTCTTCTGTATTTGGTGTCTTATTCTGCTTTGTGTTGCTACAACAGAAAACCTGAGGCTGGGTAATTTATAAAGAAAAGAGGTTTACTTAGTTCATGTTTCTGTAGCCTGGGAAGTTCAAGACCTGGCCCCAACTTTTGGTGAGGGCTTTTGTGCTACATCATAACATGGCAGAGAAGGTCAAAGGGGATGCAGACATGTGTGCAGAGGCAAAACCCCAGGGGGGTCGTGGCATTATAACAACCCACTCTCGAGGTTACTAATCTATTCCTGCAAGTACTAATCTCATCTTGCCAGAGTGAGAACTCACTACCATGAGAATGGCACCAAGCCATTCATGAAGAATCTTCTGGCAGGATCCAAACACCTCCCACTAGGCCCTACCTCCCAACACTGTCACTTTAGATATCAAATTTCAACATGAGTTTTGGTGGGGACAAATACACCATGTCCAAACCATAGCATTTGGCAACTTCTACTTCCTTTTATTGCATTGCCAGACCCATAACACATAATCCTTTCACACATGTCATAGTGACAAAATGTAACAGAATATTTATGGGTGGCTCCCCTTTGGGCAACCTGTAAAGCATGTGGTTTTGCTAATCAAGAAAATATGGACAAAAAGCCAGTCTTCCAATGACAAACTTTCACTCTCCTGTAAGAAATTTATATCCCATATAATAGATGGGTTCAGGGGCTCCCACCTGTAATCCTAGCACTCTGGGAGGCTGAGATGGGTGGATTGCCTGAGCTGAGGAGTTTGAGACCAGCCCCAGCAAGAGCAAGACCCCGTCTCTACTAAAATTTAAAAAAAAAAAAAAAAAAAACAGCCAGACTACATGCCTGTAGTCCCAGCTACTCAGGAGGCTGAGGCAAGAGGGTTGCTCAAGCCCAGGATTTGAGGCTGCTGTGAGCTATGACATCATAGCACTCTATCCAGGGTGAGAGAATTAGACTCTGTCCCCCCCAAAAAGAAAGAAATTTATCTCCCATAAAATACACACATACAAAAAGAAATTTATATCCCATAGCTCTCTCTTCACAAGCTCTTTTTCTTTTTTTTTTTTTTATTGTTGGGGATTCATTGAGGGTACAATAAGCCAGGTTACACTGATTGCAATTGTTAGGTAAAGTACCTTTCTTCACAAGCTCTTTTGAATACACAGTAACTTTTCTTTTCAGTGTTACATTAAAGTGTGATATCTTTGAAATTAATTTTAAATTATACTAAGGGACCCAAATTTAAATTTAAATATTTATGGTACTATGCAAATAATTCAGCCAAAATGACAGCCAGGTGACAGAAATGTCAATACAGGGCTAAGTTTCCATGTACACAGACAAGGGTAACTATGCAAACATTTCTTCTGATGAACAGCTCCAATGGGCAACTGGCAATTTCAGAATCATGGAAATGTAAAAGGGAAAAAAAACCGGCAAAGATATAACTCTACCTACACCATGCAGAACTGTGTTTTTTTAACACAGAGAAAATGTATCCCCTTGAAGGCAATGTTTCTGCAAAAAGTTTCACTTTACATTTGAATAATTAAGGAGCCGTCTTAATGTTCTTCCAAAACCTCAGGAAGCATTGAAATGTCAGTTTTTTTCAACTTCTATCCAGCAGAATCTCAAAAATCACATGTGCACCCCAGTATACTCAGACTCTCGTTCTGAAAATCCTGTCTCATCTTTGCAGTCAGTATCTGATGCTTCTCCTGCGCTTCTAAACTTGTTTTTCCATTAGAAACTTTCCTGGCCTTTGACCTTTTCAATCTTGGCCATTTTCTTCTTTTTTTAAATGGAGACAAGAGTCTCACTTTGTCACCCTCAATAGAGTGCTGTGACATCACAGCTCACAGCAACCTCAAACTTCTAGGTCACGCAATCCTCTTACCTCAGCCTCTAGGGTACCTGGTACAACAGGTGCCTGCCACAACATGCACCTAGTTTTTCTATTAAAGATGGAGTCTCCCTCTGCCTCAGGCTGGTCTTGAACTCCTGAGGTCAGGCAATCCACCTACCTCGGACTCTCAGAGTGCTAGGATTACAGGCATGTGCCACCGTGCCTGGCCAATTTTGTCCATTCTTGACCTTTCATTCTGTGAAACACTCCTCAAACATAATTCTTTGTTTTATTCCTTCAAATATTAATTGAATAACCCACTATTTACCTTAATTAAGAAAAACAAAGTTAAGCTTTGACCTATAATCACTAAAACTCCGTAAACTTGTTACAAAATAATAACAATCTGATTTCATATTCCACACTTAACCTCTCTGAGCAGCAGTTCTCTTATTTATAAAGTGGGGGTGATATTATTTACCGTACAGGGTTGTTTGTAAGGATTAAATGAGATAAGGTATGTGAAATGCCTCCTACATAGTAAGTGCTCAATAATGATCCACTAGGCTATTACTTGGTTTAACTCACGTGGCTCAGTTCCTGGTTCTTCCTTAAAAATGTTTTTTTAAAAAGAAATGTTATCGTATTCCTTCCCTACACTAGTCAGTAAACAATATTGGATAATCATTCCAATTCTGCCACAGGTCTTTTGTAGGGTACAGACTTGAGTGAGGCACTTGTTATTTGGATTCTACGGTTTCTAAGCAATACGTATAATAAAAAAGAATATGTCAAAATTGTGGGGAGGCATGTAGATATACATTTGTGAGAAAAGCACGATATTATTTAATGACAGCAAATTATATTTTGCCAGTTTGGTCAATTTGCTCCTTTATTTACTTTTTATGACATGTTTTTGAAATCTTTTTTTTTTTTTCCTAAGACAGAGTCTCACTCTGTTGCCTGGGTAGAGTGCTGAGGCATCACAGCAACCTCAGTCTCTTGGGCTCAGGTCATCCTCTTGCCTTGGCCTCCCGAGTTATCTAGCGTCCACCACCACACTCAGTTTTTCTATTTTTGGTAGAGAGGGGGTCTTGATCTTGCTCGGGCTGGTCTTAAACTCCTGAGCTCAAGCAATATACCCACCTCGGCCTCCCAGAGTGCTAGGATTACAGGCATGAGCCACCGAGTTCAGTCCAACATAAATAAATCTTTTCTATTAAGCAAAAAAAGAAAAATAATTTGCCGATTATAGGTGCAGTCTAACATTTATATAAAATTTTGAATTCAATAAACATCCCGATATATTATTTGTGGATACATAGCTTGGGTAATAAAAGAGAATAAAACAGGCATACAAAAACCCCAAACAAAGCAAAACCAGGTATGAGAATGATAGACACCAAATTCAGAATAGTGGTTATCACAGGAGAAGGACTGAGAAGGGGTACACAGGGTATTTCAACTGTATCTTACTTTTCATTACTTCTATTCAAAAAAAGAAGAGAAAAGATCTGGAAGAAATATGGTAAGATGCTAAGATTTATTAAAACAGGGTAGTGGGTATATATATCATTTATCATATTATTTTCTATATTTTTCTATATGCTTAAAGTATTTTATAATTTTTGAAGGAGAAAGAGTGTACTGTATTACAAGTAGTAGGAACAGAACAGAACAACAGTAACTAACACAGTTTAATTGATACCACATTAGCTTTGTCTGCCACTACAGAGGAGAGCTATTCCAAGTAGGTAAATGCTAAGACGAAAGTTTTCTGTGACTTAGTACTTTTCAACATCAGGATAATTCAGTAGATATTTTAAGTGCATTGATCATTTCAACTGTGTTGAAGTAATAATGGAAGTAATTTTCCGTCTTTCCATTTAACAATGAAGCTTAAAATTGAGGATAATAAAAGAAAACTTCATATTAGTTTTTCATTAATACTCTTTTTTTTTTTTTTTAAGCAGTTTTTGGCTGGGGCCGGGTTTGAATCTGCCACCTTCAGTATATGGGGCCAGTGCCCTACTACTTTGAGCCACAGGCGCCACCAAACAATACTCTTCTCATTGAAAACACTAGTCTTTTTATACCTCTGAAGATTTAGGAGAGATAATTTTCTAAAAGATGCTTTTAGTGACTTAAAAGAAATAGAGTCCAAAAGGTAACCACACTGTCTTTTTTTGTTGCCAAATGAAATCATTGAAACAGTGGAGGTAGCATATTGTACTGGAAAGTGGACAGACTCCAGAAATCAGGAAACTGAATTTTAATCTTGACTTTGCCTCTAACTAGATAGAGAGAAATGTATAGCATCTTACCTAGTAAAATCTGGACATTGGACTGCTTAATCTAAATTCCCTTCCAGTTCTGACAATGAAAATGTTCATTTATCCTTAACAATAAGGTATGCACTAAGATGGTGGTGAGCAAAAACAAAAAGCAAAATGTAACCTCCAAATGAAAATGAAGCATTTTAAAACTCTCAACCAATGGGCTAATTATCTGAACTAAAAATACAACCTGTCTAGTCACCAAAGTAATAGCCAGATGGTCAACTGCATCATATACTTCTAATATGATACTATCTGAATAAGTTTCCTGGGTTTGGGAAAAGCTGAAGTAATCGAGAACCAAGTCTACTAAGAGAAACTATAATCCGTGGTTCTCATCTTTTTATGTACCAGAGTCACCCATTTGTCTCATGAAAAACACAGCTGTCTGAGCTCCACCTGAAAAATTCTGATTCAGGAAGTCTCAAGTAGGACTCAGCTGAGTTTTTTTTTTGTTTCGTTTTGTTTTGTTTTTGTAGTTTTTTGCCGGGGCCTGGTTTGAACCCACCACCTCCAGTATATGGAGCTGGTGCCCTACTCCTTGAGCCACAGGCACCACCTGACTCAGCTGTGTTCTTCAGAAGCCTCACAGATGATTTTAGTGTATGCAAAAGTTTAAGAACTGATGGTAACAGGGAACCATACCAGCAGATTTCCTGGCCATTTTACTTCAATAACAGAATTATACAATTCTTAAATTATCATTTACCTCCTCACATTAAGAGCAAAAGCAATCATTGATACAATGATGATGCTGGTGGTGAGCATGAGGATGATAGCAGCTAATACTTATTTAGCATATAGTACAAGCCAGACATCATACATGGTCTACATATATTCTCTCTTTAAAACCTCACAACTCCAGGAGAGAGATACAATATTCTTATCACTTTTAGCGGGCCCAGTTTAATAGAGTTAATACCAGGACTCCAGCTCAAGCAAATCTACGTCAGAGCACATACTATCGCCCACTGCTTTATACCACCTCTTATAAATGGTACCACTAACAATAATAAGCTGTTAATAACAAGAGCTACCATCTAACAGTGCACCTGCTATGTGATACACTCAGTTAGGTACATTCATTATTTTGCTTAATCCTCAGAGTATTGCTGCAACTTTAATGTTTCTATTCCTAATTTACAGATAAGAATACTGGGACTACGAGGTTAAGGCTACACACAGCTGAACTCAAACTTTAGGTCGGCTCTGACTCCTGAGCCTATTTATTCTCTTCTGAACACATCTAGCTGCGTCTCTAGCTAACAGTGGTTCGAGTCCCTATTCCTGTTTAAGCATTTTACCCAGTCCTATCTGGACTGGTTATTTTCCAAGATACCAGTAATTCTAAAAGTGTAACTTGTCCATTGTTATCTGCTTCTGAAGGCCAAACATTCTTTTTGAATACTTGCTTCTTAAGGGTAAGTTTTCATTTCGCAGGCCAGACGTGGTGGCTGACTCCTGTAATCCTAGCCCTCTGGGAGGCTGAGGTGGGAGGACCCCTTGAATTCAGGAGTTTGACACCAGCCTGACCAAGAGCAAGACCTCGTCTCTGCTAAAAATGGAAAAAATTAGCCAAGCGTAGTAGCAGATGGATGTAGTCCCAACTACTTGGCAGGCTGAGGTAGGAGGATAGCTTGAACGGAGGAGTTTCAGATTACTGTCCTAGACTTGACACCATGGCACTCTAGCCTGGATGGATGGATAATAAATAAATAAATAAATAAACTTTTCATTTTTCTAGCCCTCTAAGGTAGTGGCTCCCAAACTTTTTTTACTTTGACTGCTCAACCCTATCAGCAAAATATTTTGAGCACAAATACCACTATATATTTATTTATAAATTATGTCATATACATCCTCGTATATTTTATTCACAAAACATTTAAAAAATAGAATATTTTAAAGGATAATTTTTTTTTAAGACAGAGTCTCACTTTGTCACCCTGAGTAGAGAGCTGTGGTGTCATAGCTCACAGCAACCTCAAACTCTCGGGCTCAAGCAATTCTCTTGCCTCCACCTACTGAGTAGCTGGGACTACAGGCACCAACACAACGCCTGGCTATTTTTAGAGACAGGGTCTTGCTCTTGCTCAGGCTGGTCTCGAAACCGTGAACTCAAGGAATCCATTCACCTTGGGCTCCCAGAGTGCTGGGATTACAGGCATGAACAACTGTACCCAGCAAGGATAATATTTTTAATATATAAATATTTCTAATGTTTTCTTCCAGCACAGCCCTTTTAGAAACTATTGTTTTAAGAAATCCTCCTTAGGCTAAAGGGCGGGTCACTGATCTCACAATTTGAAAACCACAAAGCTCTAAGACAACAGCTCCTAACCTCGCTGAATTAAAAAGCTTGTTTAAAAATTAGAAGCTTAAGCCCCATTCCCAAAGATTCTGGCTTACAAGATGTTAATGTCCCAGTTGTGGCTAATGCGGGAACGAGGAAACTACTGCTCCAACAGACCCAATCCTGGCCCAAAGAGGAGAGTTGGTGACAACCATTGTCATGTCTATGTGGTCCTAATACCACACTGCCTCTCCCTGCCTGGGCTCATCCCTGACCATCACGTTCTTCGGGTAAACTGTGACTCACAAGATTTCAATTATCTTTCTGATTTCTGCTTTAACTAGCGAAGAGGAATTTATTTCTATTATATAATTTTAAGTGAAAGAAAATAGTCTCCAAGGGACATTTAACACTCGGGAGGCTAACCGAGTAACAAGGGACAACTTTCTTGGTGGGCTAATCCTTTATCCCTTTTAAAGATAGTCAGAGTCTCACTTTGTGGTGAGACTCACTCAGTGCAGTGCAAGCACAAAATAGCTTTTAGAGCTTCTGGCTTGGCTCAATGCAGAAAAGCCTTTAACTGAATTGTTTTTTGTCCAATACCTGTGGATCGGTTACATTTGCACTCAAAACACTACTATTTCTATAATAAGAATTTTTAATAATCAATTGTATCACACAGCTACACTTATGGATATGGTAACTGACAGAGGAATACAGCCATGCAAACTGTTCCAAGGGTCATGCCTTAATAACTAAACTGTATCCACACCTGAGAATGTTTTATCAAATGTTTGCATAAGCCTTGTGTTTGGCCACATCAAAAGGAGATTTCTACTAAGCCAGCTGGTTAGCATTCATTAAAATAAGGTATCTACTCTGCTTCTCAGACCTACTCTGACCAGCCTCAGTTCTTACCATTTACTTATAGTAATTCCTTCTTGCCTGATTTGCTATTAATTATTAATTCCTAATCTATCTCTTGTCACCATACCACATTTCTGAGGTCTTAGTCTTAACCTCCACCCTCCACACACCCGCCCAAATGACAGGAGTGATAACAACAAGATTATAACTGTAGGTGGATTGCTATGAAGGGAACAATGGGGCATTCATGGCAGGAGGGGGCTCCAGGCCATTGTGTTCCCCAAATACCATATGTAAAACTTACAAAATCACATACACACAACAACTGATAAAGCTTTACTTATTGAACAAGCCAAAAATCTCTCCCATTTAAAAAGAAAAAAAGAGATTGTTAGAGAATTCATTTCTCATATGCAGAAACAGAAAGAAACAACAGACTTAATAATTTTTTAACAACTTCACCCATTAAAATTAAGGTGACTATAACTCTGGACCAATTAACCATAGATTTAGGGATTTATTGTCAGGAAATAATTAAGGTCCATGCAGAAACTTGTGTTCAATGGTATTCTGGTGAATGTTACTATGAAAAGAAATGAATCCCATCCAAATGTAAAATAGCAATTTTGTTAAATAAATTATGGCATGTTCATTTGATTAAGCTCTAGAATCATATCACCAAATAATATTTAAATAAATAATAAAATATCAACATACGGTGGGAGGATAAGCAGAGAGTAAAACACTGTTGAATTGCTACAGATTTTGATAACAATTTTCTACAATAAGTATTATTTTACTTAAATACATATATATATATACTGATTTTAAAAATAAAGAGCAAAATAAAAAAGAGCAAGTATAATTGTTGAAATACTGAAAAATTATTTTATTATAAAAGTATGCTTTGGTCCCTAAATCAATTAAATTTGAGATCAGTACAAATATAACTTTCGGCATTTTATTATTGAGACTACTCAGTGTATACATATCATTATTCTTCTTAGGAAACTCTAACTTAGCTGTTATAAAATCTTTATTCAAGCCATGTTAATTTCTATAAACACATACGTAATATTCTTCTGCGGTTTTCATCCCGTCTGTTTTTCTTATTGTTTTACGTACATGAGAATAAGAAAAAGAAAAATACTATGACATCCAGTACTAAATAATGATAATAAGCATGCTAAGGGCCCTGCTAATAATAATACTGTTTCTTTGTAAGAAAAGATCAATTTTAAGGTAATGACTCATAACCAACAGATGACCTGTGCTATGTATTGATCCAGCTCATGTCTCCCATGATGCTGAATTATCTGTACTGTTATTAAACAGCGTCACCTGATATATTTCTTTGGACTATAAATTATTAACTCTAAAAGTGATCAAGTGGAGTGTTACAGCTTCTTATACATAATTCCTTAAGGTTCTTAGTCTTTTAGGAACAGCAATGAAGGAATAGAAAGTTTCAAACCAATGAAGTGTTGACTGTGAGCATTCTTTATAGCCCACCTCTTCATGGGAGTTATGCTATTGAAAACACAGATAAATCACAGAAGAAAAGCACCATCCATCTAATTATTCCAGTGGGGATGGGGCAGAGAAGGGAGGGGAGAGTTTCTACAGGGCAGCACAGCCTCAAGACTTCGTGCATTTTCTTGTCTGAAAAGGATCCCATGGTTGTTGGGACAGAACAGCATGACTAGTTTAACACACCCACAAAACAGTATTTCTCTGACATGTTGTTTAAGAGATTAGCACCAGATATCGAAAGGTGGGTGTGAGTGTGAAGGCTGAGTTTAGTTGGTTTAGCATGGCTCTCCAACTTGAGCCATCAAATAATAATAATATTTTCCTCTAGTCAACTATGTAATGTGGGACAAAAAGGGAAAGGAAGCTTAAAGGAGCCATTCACAAGCACAGCATTAGAGCTCTGAGTCAACTGTTTACACACTGCAAATGCATTTCACCCACATTAACACAACACTACGCCTGAAGGTAATGCCTGCCAACCTAGAGCCTTGAGCCTGTCATAAGTAGTAGTTTAAGGACCAAAAAACATGGACTGCATGCTTTAAAATGTCCCAAAATGCAGTGTTCTCCCAGGTGAAGAGGAAGCACCTGGATTTTGGACTAGCCCTTCTCATAAACCTCGTACTATAAATTCCTAACTTGGAATCTCTTCCTTCTTATTATACCAATGGTATTGTAAATGGAAAGGGTTTCCCAGATAAAAAGCAAACATGATTCAAGGTTGAGACTTTATTAGCATTTCCAAAGAGCTGTGAAAAGCATCTATTCTCTCTCCTCTGCCAAGTAAATTTTGTTTTGCTCAGCTTTGGCACTGTTCCTCTGTTGTCATGGTGGTGCATTATTGTCACAGCTGTCTCAGGGGGCACTGCCTTGAATATATTTAGAAAATAACACACAAATAAAGAACATGACATTAGCTATAGCAAAAGACCTTTTATAAGGCAACCACACCTACTACTGCAAAACTCCAAAACAGAAGTATAAACATTACTTTGCACTTTGGAAACTATAGGATCAAAAAATGAAATTAGGTGAATGATTAAATAATTAGCTAAATAAATGCTTTTCTATCTCTGTATTTTCTACAGAGATAAGAACACTAAACAGTACACACATATGTCTGCACTAAAATGAGAAAGGAAAACAAAAAAAATACTTTGAAGATCTATTTTTAATATGAACAATTGACGTAAACTTTCTTTCTTTTTTTTTTTTTTTGAGACAGAGTCTCACTATGTTGCCCTCGGTAGAGTGCTGTGTCATTACAGCTCACAGCAACCTCACTTGGGCTTAAGTGATTCTCTTAAGAATCCAGAGTAGCTGGGGCTACAGGTGCCTGCCAGAACACCCAGCTATTTTTTGTTGTAATTGTCAATGTTGTTTGGCAGGCTCAGGTGAGCTACAGGCCCTGAGCCGATGTAAACTTTCTTAAAAACAATCTAAGCCGTGAATAGTGCCTGTGGCTCAGTGAATAGGGTGCTGGCCCCATATACCAAGGGTGGCAGGTTTGAACCCGGCCCCGGTCAAACTGCAATAACAACAAAAGAAATAGCTGGGTGTTGTGGCTGAGTGCCTGTAGTCCCAGCTACTTGGGAGGCTGAGGCAAGAGAATCACTTAAGCCCAAGAGCTGGAGGTTGCTGTGAGCTGTGATGTCACAGCACTCTACGGAGGGTGACAAAGTGAGACTCTGTCTCTAAAAAAAAAAACAGTCTAAGCCATCCTGACTACTTCATTTAGCATATTTTTTTTCAAAATTACTGATTATTTTCTATTATCTTGCTCTCCAGAAAACAGGAAGGGTATCATTAATGTGAACAGAAGAATTCTACTATTCTCAATTTTATATTAATCATAAATTTAAAAAAGAAGTTGAGTGTGACACACCTTTTGGGAGCAGGACACAATTATAAGAGGGATTTTACCTAACAAATGAAATCAATGTAACCTGGTTCTTTGTACCCTCAATGAATCTCCAACAATAAAAAAAAAAAGTAGTTGATAATAATGCATGCAATGTCTTAAATAATGAGCAAAATGTGATTATATTATACAAGATAACATGCCTTTGGGATACTCATGTTTAACCAGAATTGCAAGTGGGAACCTGCCAAGAACTTTCACTGATTATTCATGATATCCTTACTGGTAAATAAGTGGTTCTGAGGTCTTTTGTCATCTAACCACTGTAACCATGATTCCAGGTTAGAAAACAAAGAAAAGGAAACTTTATCTTAAGTTGCTACTTCCAATGGGCATCTTCAGAATCAAGGGAAATAGTACTATGTCACACCATGATAGACTTGCTATGGGATTTTGAAAACATTGCTTTTCCAAGGATCACTCCTTTTCCTAGAAACTTATTAGTGACTCAAATAAAGTAATAGTACTTTCAGCAGATCACAACTGTTCATATCTAGGTACTTCTCACAAGAAGGTATAGATGTTTTAGCAGATAATGGTTGGAACACCTTGACAGAATCCAACATAACAGTGACTTAAATAAGAGTAAAGAATTATTTCTCCTTCACAGAAAAGTCTGAGCTGGTAGGTGATCTGAAGATAGGGTGGCTCTCTTCCCTGAGGGGATCCAGGGCACCAGAGTCCATCTGTGTCATTGCTCCACAACAGTAGTAAAGAACCTACAGTCAGGGGTGGTGCCTATGGCTCAAAGGAGTAGGGTGCCGGCCCCACATACCAGAGGTGGTGGGTTCAAACCCGGCCCTGGCCAAAAACTGCAAAAAAAAAAAAAAAAAAAATAGAAGAACCTACAGTCAGGAGGTGGAACTCCTAACTTGGTAAATGAAGTTTTATTAGAACACTGCCACACCCATTTGTATAAGTCTTGCCAATGGCTGCTATAAGAGTAGAATTGAGTAAATTGTGACAGAGATCCCATGGCCTGCATAGCAAAATATTTTCTATTTGACTCCTTAAGAAAAAGTTTGCTGGCTTAGTGCCTGTAACTCAAGTGGCTAAGGCGCCAGACACATACACCTGAGCTGGCAGGTTTGAATCCAGCCCAGGCCCACCAAACAACAATGACAACTACAACCAAAAAATAGCCAAGCGTTGTGGCAGGTGCCTGTAGTCCCAGCTACTTGGGAGGCTGAGGCAAGAGAATCGCTTAAGCCCAGGAGCTGGAGGTTGCTATGAGCTGTGATGCCACAGCACTCTATCCAGGACGACAGCTTGAGGCTCTATCTCAAAAAAAAAAAAAAAAAAAAAAAGTTTGCTGACTCCTGCAAAGGAAATTTGCTAAATGAAATTCTCAATTGCACAGTCAAAACTGGTTCACAGCCACATTACAGTTTGTGTGAAAAGGTAAAAAGGAAGTGAAGATATTCCCTTATGTACACCCAAGATGTCCTTTCACATCCCATTGGCCAGAACTTAGCCACATGGGCCATTTACCTATAAGGGAGGCTGAAAATTTTATCTTCTAGCTTGGCAGCCATGTAACCAACTGAAAATTGAAAGTTCTGTTACTGAAAGGAAGATTGAAAGAATGGATATCAGAGGTCAATAGTCGGGTCTTCCACAGACCATCTCCCTGGCCACCCAAGTATCAATGCATACCTTTCTGAGATATAAGGCTACCAGTCCAGAGCCCTGCCCAGTTACCACATCCATCTCCTAGTGCAAAATTTCTCCATCAAGCTTGGATGTGACTCCTTCTGGAGTAGTGACTCAGATACACACTGTGTGACAAAGACAGGATAACCACAATTAAATCTCCAAGTGAGAGAAGGAAAGAATTTATGGGAATAGACAGTCGTCGCTGGTCCTCAGCAGCTGTCAAGTTCTAAAGAACAATAACTGCATGGGCGGCTCCTGTGGCTCAAAGGGGTAGGGTGCCGGCCCCACATGCCAGAGGTGGCAGGTTCAAACCCAGCCCTAGCCAAAAACTGCAAAAATAAATAAATAACTGCAAAGACTTCCTGCCGTGACAGAGAAAGTTCCGAGGTTGGCCCACCTGATTATTCCTGATTCTGCCATCTGGGAAGCATGTCCGTTATTTTCTATAGCTGCATCTGAAATCAGTATTGGAAACAATACCCTTGGAAATTCAAAATTTTCTCAGCTTCTTTTCTACTGGTACAGGCTTGGAGGCCCCAGGGGTTGGATTGAGGATTGAAAAATCATGGGTATGGTTTCTTTTAGATATTTAATAGGTTTCCATGGAGCCCCTGGATTTGAATCCTGCACAACATGTAAAGCTGTGTATGTTGGCCCTAATCCCAGCTGAGCTCAGGTTATAGGAAATGGCAAAGAAGACACTCACCGTGAAGGAAGCAGGAATCTAGACTAGTGGAGAGGAGCTTCCCAAGAAGGAGTAAAAGATGAAACTCTTGCTCCCAGTACTTTGTAGCTCCTATCGGAGTCCTGACCCAGCCACAACAGGGCTCTGCTTGTACCTAAGGGAGAAATGGCAGAGAACTTAAAGATTGAGTAGAACTCTTCAGGGATCCAGAGAGTTTTAACAAGAGTACACCTCTGGCAAAGGGCTACATGTAGAAAAAGGGAACATTTCTCTTCCCTACCCCTCACTTTCATTACAATGACATTAATTATATAAATATTTTTCCCTTCCTTCTAAGCAAAGTAAAACTGTCCCTTGTCTATGAGGCATTCTTTTTTTTTTGGTTTTTGGCCGGGGCTAGGTTTGAACCCGCCACCTCTGGCATATGGGACCGGCACCCTACTCCTTGAGCCACAGGCGCTGCCGGACATTCTTAATATTTTCAGGTCAAAATTAATGAATTCCTCTTTAGGTTTCCAATAGCACTTAACAAATTGTGATCATGTACTGGCTGGTAATTAATTACTTAACTTCCCTATGCCTCAGAGTCCTTATGGAATTAATAGTAACTCTTATCAAATTATTATGAGAATTAGATCTTTTAATACATGGGAAGCATTTAGAACAATTCCTGTTACAGGGGAAGCACTTAACAAAATTTGGCTTGATAAAATAATCACTATTATTATGAGCCAGAAAATTCCATTTTTGTATAAGCAATTGGACTGTGTTTCTGTGATTTTACTTTTCGTTAAGAAATAGTACGTAAAATTTTACTTTTGTAAGAAATATCTAAGAACTGAGACGGGTATGGTGAGTCACACCTTAGTCCCAGCAAATTGGGAAGCTAAAACAGGAGGCTTGCTTGAGCCTAGGAGTTTGAGACCAGCCTGGGTAACACAGTGAGACCTCATATCTGAAAAAAAGTTGTTTTAAGGTCAGGCATGGTGGTTCACGCCTGTAATCCTAGCACTCTGGGAGGCCAACATGGGTGGATTGACTGAGCTCACAGGTTCGAGACCAGCCTGAGCCGTCTCTAAAAATAGCCAGGTGTTGTGGCGGGCACCTGTAGTCCCAGTTTCTTGGGAGGCTGAGGCAAGGGAATCACTTGAGCTCAAGATTTTGAGGTTGCCGTGAGCTGTGATGCCATAGCACTCTACCAAAGGTGACAAAGTGAGACTCTGTGTCAAAAAAAATAAAATTGTTTTAATTAGCCAGGTATAGTAATCCCAGGTACTTGGAAGTCTGAGGCAGGAGGATCACTTGAATCTAGGAGTTCAGAGCTGCAGTGAGCTATGATCCTGCCAGTGTACTCCAGCCTGGGAAACAGAGACAGACCCTGACAAAGGAAGGAAGGAAAGAAGGGAGGGAGGAGGGAAAGGGAGGGAAAAAGAGAGAAAAAGAGACAAGAGTCAATCCTAACGTAAGATCATTTTTCACTTCTAATTTCACTGAACTGTGAAGAAACTGGTTTTGAGATGAAAGATAGAGGAATACTAAAATTTTAGGTAGCACACTGAACCTCTTATGCCTTTGTGTTCAACAAGCATAGTAGACATTGATGGTTACATAATTTCCTGACAAAACACAACTGGTTCAAGTATATATCCCTCTCCATTATAGCCCCTCTGCCTTGCACCCCCAGCTCCTGGAGCAATTGTAAATTATATGAAGCAGCAGTTTTCTACCCTGTTTCACCGAAAATAAGACAGTGTCTTATTTTAAGGTGTGCTCCCAAAGATGCGCTAGGTCTTATTTTCAGGGGACGTCTTATCTTTCCTGTAAGTAGGTCTTATTTTCAGAGGATGTCTTATTTTCGGGGAAACAGGGTATCAGGGCAATTTTGCCTCTTGGTGGGTATTTGGCAATGTCTGGAGACACAGTGGTTGTTACATATTGGTATGTGGGGGGTACTACTTATATCTACTGGGTATAGGCCAGGGATGCTGCTAAACTCACTACAATCCACAGGACAGACCCCCACAACAAAAATTACCCAGCCCCAAATACTAATAGTGCCAAGTTTAAGAAATGTGGATTTATTTTTTTGTTTTGTTTTTGTCATTGTTTTTTTTTTGACACAGAGTTTCACTCTGTCACCCTGAGTAGAGTGCCATGGTGTTATAGCTCACAGCAACCTCAAGCTCTTGGGCTCAAGTGATCCTCTTGCCTCAGCCTCCCAAGTAGCAGGAACTACAGGTGTGGGCCATGATGCTCTGCTAGTTGTTTTTTTTTCCTATTTTTAGTAGGTTTTGCTCAGGTTGGTCTTGAACTCCTAAGCTCAACCATCCACCCACCTCTGCCTCCCAGAGTGCTAGGATTATAGGTGCGAGCCACCATGCCTGGCCCAGAAACCCTGATTTCTTTCTAAAGAAAATCTCATCCCTCTTGCCAAGGGGAATGGGGAATGATATGTGTGACCCTGTTCTAACCAATGAGATGTGAGAAAAGGGTTTCCAGATGCTTTGGGAAAGCTTTCATCTCTCCTAAGAGAGCCAGGTGCCCACTTCTCTCCTGCGTTCCTTCTCTCTCTTTCTCTCTCTCCCCTACTTCACATCAAGTTAGCATGCTCCAGAGACCTCCTCCAACCACAAGAGGAATTGGCCTAAGAATTGAAACAGAGAAGAGCAATATGAAGTACCCATGTCCTTGATGACATATTGAAACCATTGGACCCCCCCAACACTGGAGCCCACCTGCTACTGGAGTTCCCCTAATGTACACTAACACATGTCCTCATTTTTAAAGAAATGAAATGCATCAACATCTAGCTTTATATTAAATAACTACTGTGCCAGGGACAATATTAGGCACTGAGAATGTAAAAGTGGAGAAGACAGCCAACTGACTCAATGTAGTGGTTTTATTCTAAGGGAAGACATGACTTCTTTGGATCCCCAAAGATCCCCAAAGAAGTAATTATGGTTTGAGCTATAATAGAGATAGGTATGGTGAGAGCCTAATGGAAGAAGCATTCCATCTCCTTGTCTGGGAAATTGAGTCTGTGTCCCTTTTTTTTTTTTTTTTGACACAGAGTTTCACTTTGTTGCCCTGGGTAGAATGCTATGACATCACAGCTCACAGCAACCTCAAACTCCTAGGCTCAAGCGATTCACTTGCCTTAGTCTCCTGAGTAGCAAGGACTACACACATACCTGCCACAATGCCCAGCTACTTTTTAGAGACAGGTCTCACTTTTGCTCAGCCTTGATAGAGTGCTGAGTGCTTTAGTGTCACAGCTCACAGTAACCTCAAACTCCTGGGCTCAAGCGATTCCCTTGCCTCAGCCTCCCAGGTAGCTCCTCCCAAAACACCTGGCTATTTTTTTTTAGAGATGGGGTCTCACTCTTGCTCAGGCTGGTCTTGAACTCATGAGCTCAGGCAATCCACCTGCCTCAGCCTCCCAGAGGGTGAGGATTACAGGTATGAGCCATCACACCTGGCCTTTTACTAGATTCCTTCAGGACAAAGAATCAAATTGTTTTCATCTTCTCATCCTTAATATCTGCATGATTCCTTGCACACAGGTAATCAGTAACATTTGATTAATTTCATATTTATCAAAAAGATCACTTTTGCGGGCTGTCTAATGTGTGTGTTGATTTTTCAGAGGGATAAAACTGAGTCCAAATGCAATGCACAGCATTGCAGGCATAGCATTTCCTCCTATTTTGCCAGAATTCTTCAGGCCTCTCTAGTACTTCCAAAATGTATTTTTGGTACCTTAAGATATAAAATACAGACACAATTTAAACAAAATCACTAAGGTGGGTGCTATGGCTCATGACTATAATCCTAGCACTCCTCTAGGAGGTTGAAGCAGAAGGATCACTCGAACTCAGGAATTCAAGACCAGCCTAAGCAAAAGCAAGATCCATCTCTACCAAAAATAGAAAAAAAACTAGCTAGGCTTTGTTGCAAGTGCCTATAGTTCCAGCTACTCAGCAGGCTGAAGTGAGGGGATCACCTGAGCCCAAGAGTTTGAGTTTGCTGTGAGCTATGACACCACAGTGCTCCACCAGGGCACAGAGTGACACTCTGTCTCAAAATAAATTATTAAGCAAACAAACAAAATCACTAAAGTGAAAAGACAAAATTCAACTAAAAAGGTGGGAAGGAAGAAGTAAGAAGGAGGAGACATCTGAAAATTTTAAAGTCTTAGATGATTGTGCTACTTTGCTTTGTAAATAAAAATACTTATAAAGCTAGGAGTTAAAGAACAAAACCCAAAATTACTGATCATATGTGCTTAAAAGTGTTCTTTTCACTGCTCCTGACACAACCACTAGCAGAGAATCATCTGTCACTTCATCAATGTATCTTGAAATCAACATTGCTGTCCCCAACAAGCATTCCTAAAGAGGTACATTTTATTTTTGTTTGATTGTTTCTTGAGACAGAGTCTCACTTTGTTGCCCTCGGTAGAGTGCCATAGCATCACAGCTCATAGCAACCTCAAACTCTTGGGCTTAAATGATTCTCTTGCCCCAGCCTCCCAAGTAGCTAAGACTACAGGCACCTGCTACAACATTTGGCTATTTTTAGAGACAGGGTCTTGCTCTTTCTTAGGCTGGTCTCAAACTCCCTAAACAGGTTCATCGACCAAAGTTCCTTAATTCCTCTCATTTCCCTGGGTCATATATTCCTAATATTTCAGGCTAGTGTGAAGCACCAACACTATTACCGGGGCCAAAGTCTCCCAGTAAATAGCAATACATTTTTTTGAAGGAATCGGATGGAGAATCTTGTCAGACAAGGTTCTTCCTGTCTGGATTAAGGAAATCACTTTCAGCTCTGGCACTGTCACCTTCTGAAAAATTACCAAATTATACGAAAACTCTTCTCTAAAGTTTCAGCTATTATCACATTTCTAAGAAGAAAGCTTTTTAAGGTGACTTATATTTTCCTTGAAGAATAAGTTGCTATTAATTATGATGCTTGGTTTGGAAATCATACAAATACAAATGATCTTAAAGTAAAAGAACTGGTTATCTGAAAAGTTTAAATACAGCTATATCCAGGGCCCTAACCAATACTGGCAATTCTCATCTCCTCTCTGTGTTTCTACTCTGCTCCTGCGTGTTAGACTCCTCCCAGTATCTGACAGACTCCATGTGGCTGCATGCTACATCCAAACAACTTCTACAGAGGAACCCTGGACCATCATTCATCTGTCAGTTCAAAGTTCTCTGATTGGCCCTGCTTGCCCACCTGGACCAATCCTGGGCCTAGACGAAGAGGTTACTCTGAATGCTCAAGCCTGGATCATGTCCTGTTACTATTGCCAAGTAAATGAGGCCTGGGAATTGTAGCCCATCAGGATCACAGGAAGAGGAGAGAGGCACTTACTGAAAAGAAAAGATGCTGGACAATAACAAAAAATGTCCACTACAATAGGAAAGCATGCAGTGAGATAAATCTTATTACCCCAGAAAGGATGTGGGCTGTCCACTACAATAGGAAAGCATACAGTGCTTTCAATCATATTACCCTACAAAGTATGTGGGCAGGTATTTAAGGGGCTGGTGACAATTAGTGGTTCTCCAACTTGAGAGTGTTGAGGGATGGGAAAGGGAAATAGTGGCCTTCTGCCCTGGAATGAGTAACCCTGCATCATGGGAATTTGGGTTGTGTGAACTTCACAGTCTGCCCGTCCCATAGACCAATTAATTCTATTTTATTGTTACCGCAAATAACATGTTTAGCTCCTATATAGTCTGTCATCTGTAAGACAAGATAGTGGGCCCTAATATGGCATGGGGTTCTTTTCTAATGCACTTTGAAATCCTGGGAAGATCAAGGTTATAGCATCTGCTCCAGTGAGCCTGTTGAGATGACTCATGATGACTCTCGGCTATGTTTGGAACTCTTTCTGAAGTGAATAAACAGATGGCCAGCAGTGGCTAAAATTGAAAGTAGTTTGAAAAATGCTGAGAATCAATTACTATAATACTCTCCAAACCTAAAGGTCCTTCAACAATGACTGGACAATATTTATCAGGAAACATGTTCCTTCTGGAATGAATTCAGCTCAAGGAGAACAGATGTGCTCTGATATTCAGAGACATGAATTCAAAGTGATGTGAAAAAAAGAATTACTGGTTTTGCTTCCCTATTACAGAAGTGTTCAGGCATAATTAATTGATGATGATGACTTCGGAAATATTCTGTGCCAAGATTCAACCGAAAAAAAAAAAAAGTATTTTCTTATTAACTTCCAAATAGTACATATAATACATGAGAAATTGGAAAAAGTGACCCATTTAGGAGTATGTTTGAGCCAGAATCAGCAAAATGGTGGGAAAGGCAAGTTTTAGGATCCTGAATCCTAGAAACTCTGCCAGTAGGACTTTCTGAGGGCCAAAAGAGGACAGGGAATCAGCCAGTCCAGCTGTGAGAATGCAGCTGTAATAGTTCAGAAGAAAATAATGAAGTAAAAGGCATGCTCATAAAATAGACACATTACCAAACTGGCAGTGGTCTTATTAGCATGTGGGAGGGTAAAATCCAGATCCAGTATCTAAATTGATTATGGCAAATTAGAGGCTTGAGTCTAAGGTGAGGGATAACAAATTTCAATGAGACCAGTCAAAATACAGTATCAAACAAGAATCTATAGATCCAACATAGGGTTCTAGGCAGAAGTTGAGTAGCAAGGGAACAAGATAGACCACATTGTAAATAACAGTTCATGATACATAAAGATTACCTTGTCCAACTAATTCATTCTACAGATGAATTTTAAAAGTCTTGCACACAGAGGGTGTTCCAATTATTTCTCACTATTTAACAAGTTGCTTTAAAAAAAGTAGTGGCTGAAATAAATTATTTGCTCATAATTCTGCAGTTTGGGCAGGGCTCAGCAAGGACAGCTTGTCACGGGTCCACATGGCGGCAGCTGGGGTGGTACAACCAGGACTAGACGGTTGACTTCCAAGATGGCCTCACTCGTAGCCGTCAGTTGGAAGATGGGCTGGGGCTGTCAGCCAGGGATTTAGTTCTCTCCCACATGGCTTCTCCATGTGGCGAGGCTGGGCTCACGGAGAGGACATGTGGAGGATGGCTGCTCGTAACACAGCAGTCTCAGGGTAGACATATTACATGGCAGCTGGCTTTCCCCAACAAGCTGCTGGGTCTTCTGAAGGCTTCAGCCTAAAACCAGCACAGGGTCACTTCTACCTTCCATTGGTTAAATAAAGTAGGTCTCAGGGACAGCACAGGTTCAAGAGATGACTAGAGACAGGGGTGTGAATATCAGAAGATATTTCAGTCTACCACTGAGGAAATATGACTTGTACAATGTTGATCATATGCTACTATCAATTAGAGGGAATTTTTTTTCTAACAAGTCTGCAAAACAGAACATTTTTTTTAAAAGAAAGAAAAAGGAAAACAGACAGTAAAATTACTGTTTAAGGAACATGGTCACATCTCAGCTTTAAAACTCAAGAAAAACCTGGAAATCTTGAAGAAAAGAAAGAGGAGATTGGGCGGCGCCTGTGGCTCAGTCAGTAAGGTGCCGGCCCCATATACCGAGGGTGGCGGGTTCAAACCTGGCCCCGGCCTAACTGCAACCAAAAAATAGCCGGGCGTTGTGGCGGGCACCTGTAGTCCCAGCTACTTGGGAGGCTGAGGCAAGAGAATCACTTAAGCCCAGGAGTTGGGGGTTGCTGTGAGCTGTGTGAGGCACTCTACTGAGGGCCATAAAGTGAGACCCTGTCCTACAAAAAAAAAAAAGAAAAAGAAAAGAAAGAGGAGATTAATAATTATGATTGGAGGATAGAAAAATAAAATGTATGATGGAAACTTTTTAAAAACAAAATTATGGCTCAGTGCCCATACCTCAGTGGTTAGGGCGCCAGCCACATACACGGGGGCTGGTGGGTTCAAACCCGGCCCGGGCCTGCTAAACAACAATGACAACAACAACAACAACAAAAATAGCCAGGTGTTGTAGAGGGCACCTGTAGTCCCAGCTACTTGCAAGGCTAAGGCAAGAGAATCACTTAAGCCCAAGAGTTTGAGGTGCCGTGAGCCACAACACCATGCCACACACACTACCAAGGATGACATTGTGAGACTCTGTCTCAAAAAATAAATAAATACTTAAATAAATAAATACAAAATTATATAGCCTGGAGAAAAGAAGACTTGTGATAATAATACTACTCAAAGCCTGTATTTGAACATTTCACCACCAATTCCTATTCTTTTTTTTTTTTTGGCTGGGGCCAGGTTTGAACCTGCCACCTCCGGTATATGAAGCTGGTGCCCTACTCCTTGAGCCACAGGTAGGTATCCTGTTCTTTTTTATTTTTATTTTTATTTTTTGCAGTTTTTGGCTGGGGCTGGATTTGAACCCACCACCTCCGGCATATGGGGCCGGCATTAAGCCACAGGCACCACCCAAAATGTTAATTCCTACTTCTTTTTTTTGTGTGTGTGTGTGGTTTTTGGCCCAGGATGAGTTTGAACCCACCACCTCCAGCATATGGGGCTGGAACCCTACCCCTTTGAGCCACAGGCACCACGCCATATAGAACACACTTTTTTTTTTTTTTTTTTTTTTTGCAGTTTTTGGCCGGGCCGGATTTGAACCCACCACCTCCGGTATATGGGGTCGGCACCCTACTCACTGAGCCACAGGTGCCACCCCGGTATCCTATTCTTAAAGAAGAGAAAAGTAAGATGTCTGTTGAAATTGATCATTTATAATTTAGGTTGAAAGAATTTCCTGGAAAATAGGATGGATAATAAGAAGGAGACCTTGAAATTTTTTTTCTCAAATCTTTAAAAAGAGAGGCTATGGTTAAATACTCTGTATCAGAAAGTTTTCTTTGACCCTAGAGAAAAGGACTCGTCCATGATGACTGTCCCCTCTGAAGCTGTGAAGTTACTAGGGAGTAGTGACACTCTTTGGAGAGTCCATCAGCTATACCTGCTCACCTGCATTATTATCAGCCGGTTCTGCCCCTGTCCTCATCCTTTCCCTACATCCCTTCTACACTGGAGGTTCCTTGGAGGCTGCAATCATATCTTGATCTTCTTGTCTCAAGGTCTACAACTTGCTTTTAACAAAGTATGTACTCGGGCGGCGCCTGTGGCTCAGTCAGTAGGGCACCGGCCCCATATCCCGAGGGTGGCAGGTTCAAACCCGGCCCTGGCCAAACTGCAACCAAAAAATAGCCGGGTGTTGTGGCGGGCGCCTGTAGTCCCAGCTACTCGGGAGGCTGAGGCAAGAGAATCATTTAAGCCCAGGAGTTGGAGGTTGCTGTGAGCTGTGTGAGGCCACGGCACTCTACCGAGGGCTATAGGATGAGACTCTGTCTCTACAAAAAAAAAAAAAAAAAAAAACAAAGTATGTACTCAATAAAGAAAGCATTTTTGGCTCGCCGCCCATAGTACAGTGGTTACAGCGCCGGCCACATACATCGAGTCTGGTGGGTTCAAACCCAGCCTGGGCCTGCTAAACGACAATGACAACTACAACAACCACAAAAAGATAGACAGGTGTTGTGGCGGGCACCTGTAGTCCCAGCTACTTGGGAGGCTGAGGCAAGAGAATCACTTAAGCCCAAAAGTTTGAGGTTGCTGAGAGCTATGACACCAGCTGTGAGCTGTGATGCCACAGCACTCTACCGAGGGCAGCACAGTGAAACTCTGCCTAAAAAAGAAAAAAAAATTAAATTAAATAAATAAATGAATAAATAAATAAATCATTTAGATACTTTCACCCAGCTGATTGGATGCTAAGCATAATGATTAAGTAACTATTTATTTGTTTAATTCAATTGATATTCACTGCACATTGACTCTGTGTCAGGTGCTATGCTTTATTTTATTCTTTTATTTTTTGAGACAGAATCTCACTTTGTTGCCCTCCATAGAGTGCCATGGCATCATAGCTCACAGCAACCTCTAACTTGTGGGCTTAAGCGATTCTTTTGCCTCAGCCTCCCTAGTAGCCGGGACTACAGGCGCCGACCACAATGCATGACTATTTTTTTCTTGTGTGTCAGCCCAGTGCATGTGGCTGGTGCCCTGACCACTGAACTATGGGCGCCCAGCCAGGTGTTATGCTTTATGATACAAGATACCATGTTTGTAGTCAGCAAACATGGTTAGTGTCCATTTTGTATAGTAAGAAGACCATATAACTATAACTGTATAACAATATAGATTTTTAAAGAAAAAGTAGAGAAGGATATGAGAAATTAAAAGAAACTACTTGATCTGGGGAGATAAAACAATAAGTGGTTTATGAACATGGACTCTAGAATTGGACTGGTTGCAATTTTCTTAACAACTCTGAACACTGATTTTTGATCTGTAAAATAGGAATAAAAATAGTAGTTATCTGGTAAAATTCTTTCAAAATTTGACCTTGGTTTGTCAGTGCCCATTGGACTCATTTTAGTTTTTGAATTTCTCTTTCGAGCTGTGCTATATATAAGAATTGACTTTTCATAGACATCTTCCTCTAAGAACATATTCTTTCGTTTTATCTTAAAGATCTTTCAAAAAACTAAGAGAAATTTTGCTTTTTACTTTTAATAGGCTAAAACTCTAGCCGGGCATTGTGGTGGGCACCTGTAGTCCCAGCTACTCGGGAGGCTAAGGCAAGAGAAACACTTAAGCCCAAGAGTTTGAGGTTGCTATGAGCTGTAACACCATGGTACTCTACTGGGGTAGTGGGACATAGTGAGACTCTGTCTCAAAAAAAAAATAGGCTAAAACTCATTCTATTTTGCAATTGCCATATGGGTTCATTGGACCCTTAGAAAATCAAAGATAAATTATGATCTTATTTTTCCTATATCCTGAAATATTTTGCTATTTCATCATCCCAGGAATTGGTTCACCATTACTGATCAATTATTCTTAACTATGATTTTTTAAAAGGTTAAAATAATGAGAAAATGGGAGAATTATGGAATTACCCAGAAGGATGATGCAATAGTGAAATAAATCACCATTAATACATCATTCTTATTATACTAACCAAGTATTGTACTAATTAAAGTAACTTTTAGCTGGGCACAGTGGTTCACGCTTGTAATCCCAGCACTCTGTGAGGCCGAGGCAAGTGGATTGCCTGAGCTCACAAGTTCGAAACCAGCCTAAGCCAGAGCAAGACCTCGCCTTTAAAAATAGCCGGGCATTGTGGTAGGTGCCTGTAGTCCCAGCTACGGAAGCTGAGCCAAGAGAATCCCTTGAGCCCAAGAGTTTGAAGTTGCTGTGAGCTATGACATCACAGCATTCTACGGATGATGACAAAGTGAGACTCTGTCTAAAAAAAAAAAAATAAAATAACTTTTAGAGAAGGTATAAAAGATAAGTGAAAAACTATCTTTGAGTCTTTTATTTTTTTAACACTGTTGAGAGGCTTAGGTGGGTGGATTGCTAGAGCTCAGAAGTTTGAGACCAGCATGAGCAAGAGTGAGACCCTGTCTCTAAAAATTAGCCCAGCATTGTTTAGTCCCAGCTATTGGGGAGGCTGAGGCAAGAAGATTGCTCAAGCCCAACAGTTTGAGGTCACTGTACTCTGTGATGCCATGACACTCTAGGGAAGGTGACAAGGTGAGACTCAAATAAATAAATAAATGAACAAACAAACGCAGTTGAGAAATTTGAGTGTATAAGTCAAGTTCAAGAGATAACAAAGTTCAGAAATGGGGAGGTAGCTCTTCCTGTGTACATAGCTGTGACAACAGTAAAGTGGTAAATGAATAGGAAACACTGATAATCTCGAAATCCCTCAGTTAGAGTGAAGGTACGGAAAAGGCTTGTAATTTTTTATACCCCCAAGCAGGGCTGTGCTAGGCTCACAGTATGTTTTTAATAGATAAGTGATTGACTATGTGAAAGAAATGGACTCGAATCAGTTCTTAATGTCAGTAAAGTAGAATAGTTGAAAGCGTGAATCTTGAAGTCCAATCAGTCTGGGTTCTAACTCTTGCTCTGCACTCACTACATGTTTGACTATAAGCAAATTAACCTTCTGAGCCTCAGTTTTACCATCTGTAATAGAAGGCCGATAATCTTAGCAACCTCATAAGATTGATATGATACCTAAATAACATAATGCAAAGAAAGACATAGGGCTCAGTAGGTGCTAGGCTCTAAAGTTAATCAATATTAATACCAGTTTTTCCTAGTTAACAGATATTTTTCATCAGCATAGCAGTCAAATGTACAAGGCCAAATATTCACAGTATTAATAAAAAATAGTCTCACACGATTATTTCTATTAAAGCAGAATCCAGATTTTCATTTAATGTTATTATTTTTTATGGTATTATATTTGTCAAGGGAATGAATTCAAAATCTGGGGCTGGCTTTTCTCCTAATAAAGCAGGTAAGAGAGTTTCTTAGGAATCATTGAATACCACTGAATCAGACCTTATAAAAACTAAAGAGAAGAAGCGGCCCAGGGCCCAGGCAGCGAGCGGAGACGCAGGTGCCCTCCCTGCTCTGGCTGGTGTGAGCATCATTTTTCGCAGATCTAGAAAAAATAGTTCAACGCTTCCTATGGAATCAGAAGTGCAACCTTATGTAATAAGCACAAATCTGGAAGCATCACTTTACCAGGCTATACTACATGGCTATCATAATTAAAGCAGCATGGTACTGGCATACAAATAGAGACACAGACCTGTGGATCACAGCAGAGAACCTGCGCATAAAACCATCCTCATAGTCCCCTCTGATCTTTGACAAACCAGACAAAACATACACTGGGAAAAAGAATCTCTATTCAGTAAGTGGTGCTGGGAAAACTGGATAGCCACATGTAAAAGATTGAATCAGGACCCACATCTCTTGTCACTCACAGAAATTAATCACAGTGGACAATAGACTTAAACTTATAATAAGAATTCTAGAAGAAAATGTTGGAAAATCTTATAGATAGTGGCGTTGGTAAAGAATTTTTGAAGAAGACCACAAAGTAGTCATAGCAACAACAGAAATAAATGTGACATGACCAAATTAAAAAGTATCTGCCCAGCCAAAAACACAATCAGTAGAGCAAATAGACAACCTACAGAATGGGAGAAAATATTTCCAATAAAGGGCTGATAACCAGAATCTATAAAGAACTCAAGCAAATCAGCAAGAAAAGATCAAACATTTAAAAAATGGGCAGAAGACATGAACAGAAACTTTTAAACAAAGATAAACTAATGGGCAAAAACACATGAAAAAATGCCCCGTGTCTCTAATAATCAGGGAAATGCAGATCAATACCACATTAAGATATCAGACTTAATTCCAGTGAGACTGGCTTATATCAAAAAGTCCCCAAGCAACAGAAACTGGTGTGGATGTGGAAAGAAAGGAACACTCAGACACTGTTGGTGGGACTGCAAACTAGTACAAGACCTATTAGAAATTCTATGGAGATACCTCAAAGAACGAAAAGTAGACCTCCATTGATCTAGCAATCCCACTACTAGGTATTTATTCAAAGGAAAAAACAAAAAATTTTATGAGAAAGACTCTTGCACTCAAATGTTTATTGCAGCACAATTCACAGTGTCAAAAGATGTGGAAACAACCCAAATGTCCATCAATACATGAGTGGATTAATAAAATGTGGTATATGTATATTGTGGAATACTACTGAGCCATAAAACATAGTGATCTAGCTGTATCTTTTGTAACAACCAGGATGGAATTGGAGACCATTTTCCTAAGTGAAGTATCATAAGAATGGAAACACAAACACCACATGTATCAGTACTAAATTGGAACTAGTTGATTAACTATGTGCCCATAAGGAAGCAAAACTCAACAGAATTCAAGTAGGTGGGAGGGGAGAAGAAGGGGATGGGCAAATTTACACCTAATGGGTATAACACACACTTCCTGGGTGAAGAGCATGCTCATAACTTTGACTTAAAATATACAAAAGCAAACTATGTAACCAAAATGTGTGTACCCCTATTATATTCTGGGGAAAAAAAGTATATCAGAAAGAAAGAACAAAACAAGTGAAAACAATAATGTAAATAAAAGATGGGTGCGGTGGCTCACACCTATAATCCTATCACTCTGAGGAGAAAAAAAAAAAAACTAAAGAGAAGAGTAAAATTCCCTTTCATCATGTGAAAATTGATTAGCACTCATACTATAGGAAAACCACCTAAAACCGCTTTCTCAGGGCCAAATAGATACAATGTATTCACAACAGAAATGTTGTAATATTCTTTTCTATTTGTACCAGATCTTACCCATGCTCAATGAAAACAAGGCCTGGGAATAAATACCACATCTTTTCAAGACCTTTGCTAACTAGGTGAGAATAACATTAATAATGATACTAACAATTATGATAATAGTATCTAGCATTTAATAAACCATAAGTATTTCACATGTTTTTTGTTTATTTCTTTGAGACAAGATTCACTCTGTTGCCCAGACTAGAGTGCCGTGGCATCAGCCTAGCTCACAGCAACCTCAAACTCCTGGGTTCAAGTGATCCTCCTGCCTCAGCTTCCTAAGTAATGGGACTACAGATGCCTGCCACAACATCCAGATTATTTATTTATTTATTTATTTTTTTTTTTTTTGGTGGTTTTTGGCCAGGGCTAGGTTTGAACCCGCCACCTTCGGCATATGGGACTGGCGCCCTACTCCTTGAGCCACAGGCGCTGCCCTATTTTTTAATTTTTAATAGAGACAGAGTCTTGCTATTCCTCAGCCTGGTCTTAAGCTGCGCTTGAGCTCAAAGGATCCTCCCACCTCGGCCTCCCAGGTGTGAGCCACCATGCCCAGCCTGTATTTTCTCATTGAATTTATCATACTAGTACATATTACATAAATACATGTTTAAAAACATATAGTAAAATAATTTTTGATCATCTGGGCATATAGCTAGTAGAAGAATTGCAGGATCAAACAGTAGGTCTACTTTTAGTTCCTTGAGTGTTCTCCAAACTTCTTTCCAAAAAGGTTGTATTAGCTTGCATTCCCACCAGCAATGTAGAAGCGTTCCCTTCTCTCCGCATCCACACCAACATCTGTAGTTTTGGGACTTTGTGATGTGAGCTAATCTTACTGGCGTTAGATGATATCTCAAAGTGGTTTTGATTTGCATTTCTCTGATGATTAAGGATGATGAGCATTTTTTTATGTGTTTGGAAAAGAAGTATCCAATGTACTCAATACTACTATGAAATCAATATATAACCAGCTACATACTCATACGAATGGCAAAATATAACTATAGTCCAGAAAGTAGAAGGGAAGAGGAGAGAGAAGGGAGGGGAGGGAGGAGAGGAGAGGTGGGAGGGCATTTGGGGGGACCTCACCTAATGTACATGATGTAATGGTATATTTCAAAACAATTAAGAAATGAGTATAATTGTGATGGATGTGTTACTTAGTACAATGTAAACATTTCACATTCTATATCAAAGCAGTACCCTGAACCCCATAAATGCATCAATGTACAAAGTTATGATTTAATAAAAAATAATTAAAAATAAATAAATAAAAACACATAGTAGTTTTAACCCCTGAGGAGCTGATCCCAAGAGTAAGAAGGGATTCTATGATACTAGTTTAAAATTAAAAAAAATAAGAATAAGAAGGGAGCATGAAGTGGACAGTGTCCCTCTCAGGGAAGGATTTGTTGCCCCAGCTGCTGGGATTCTGTTGGCAGATAGCCTTCTGTGTTAACGTCTCCAGCAGAACTCAGCTGTCATACAGCCCGTTCCCAGATTGCCTGAGAAGCAGAGAGCAGCCTCGCCCCAAGTCACACCCCTTCCGGGGTGGCTCATATCCAATGACTAAATGGTGTGGGAATATAAAGACTTGGTCATCTAGGGCCAACTCAGGACAACCATGAAGGGCCATTCTAGTTTCAGAGCTCCTTGTGGGATTGCCTGAGACTGTGAGTGGTGTGCTGGGTAACAGCTGGATTTATCCCTCTGCTTCTTTCCTCATCTTTCCACAAATTTCAATCCCAAGGGCAGTCCTTAATAAACATCCTGCACACTAAGCTCTGTCTCACTGTCTGCTGCCTGGGGAATCCAACTTGAAACAATGCAAAGACACTACCACTAAAAGACCATCTTAACTCACACAAAATACATCACAGCGTTAATAATTTGTTACCAAATTTAGCCATTATGAAATATTGAATCTCAAACAAGTTACATTACTCTTCATCTTATTTTATAGCCTGCAGATTGAAGAGAAGGTGGTCGTGGGATATTTATGCTTTTGATGCACAAAGTACAGAGCCAGTTCCAGCAGAGAGCTGTAGGTGAATATTAGGAAGCAAAATTTGTTCAACTAAAAGTGATAACTGGCGGCACCTGCGGCTCAAGGAGTAGGGTGCCGTTTCCATATGCCGGAGGTGACGGGTTCAAACCTAGCCCGGGCCAAAAAAAAAAAAAAAAAATTTTTAAAGTGATAACTGATCCTCTTGACCATGATAAAATCAAAATAGAGAAAAACAGGCTCTTCCTCTTTAGAGGTAGGAGAAAATTTTTTGATTATAGAAACCGGCACAATGGCTCATGTCTGTATTCCTAGCACACTGGGAGGTCAAGGCAAGTACACTGCTCGAGCTCAGGAGTTCAAGACCAGCCTGAGCAAGAGTGAGTCTCTAAAAAATAGCCAGCCTTTGTGGCAGGCACCTGTAGTCCCAGCTACTTGGGAAGCTGAGGCAAAAGAATCTCTTCAGCCTAAGAGTCTGAGGTTGCCGCGAGCTATGATGCCACAGCACTCTACCCAGGGTGACAGACAATGTGAGACTCTCAAAAAGAAAAAAAAATTTTTGATTATAGAAATTGAATACATTAAAAAAGGAAAGAAATGCCCCTTTCCTTACTTCAATTCAGTCTTATTCCTCAGAGGAAATCCCTGTTATTTTGCTATGCATTGTCTCCGGACCTTTTTCTCTGAGTGCTTGTGCATAGGTTTGAATATAATTTTTTTTTTTTTTTTTGTAGAGACAGAGTCTCAGTTTGTTGCTCTCTGTAGAGTGCCATGGCATCACACAGCTCACAGCAACCTCCTAATCCTGGTCTTAGGCGATTCTCCTACCTCAGCCTCCTGAGTAGCTGGGGCCACAGGCGCTCACCACAATGGCCTGGCTATTTTTTTGTTGCAGTTTGGCTGGGGCCGGTTTGAACCCACCACCCTCGGTATATGGGGCTGGTGCCCTACCCACGTAGCCATAGGTACCGCCCTGAATATAAATTTTTAATAAAAATGAAATTTACTATATGTATTATTCTACAACCCACAGTATGGAAGGTAATCTACTTTACTCAAAGTCTACTCATGTAAATTTTAATCACATCTAAAAAACACCCTCACAGAAACATCTGGACTAGTGATCAAATATCTGGAGACTATAGGCCTACCCTAGCCTAGCCTAATTAATGCATAGAATTAGTCTACCCCTGGTCAATGTGGCACCCATAGACATCTCTTTCAACCACACTTAACCTCCAAATAAGGATAATAAGATTCTACTTCTGTCTAACATGATATAGCTATTCTGTGTACAACTGGAAATGTGCTAACCCTCTCCACAGAAGAGGATACAAAGTCTTTGGGCGATGTTCACTCCTCTTGATATACTGTGATTTAAATTCTAAGATGCAAAGTCAATACATCTTGTGTTATATGATAAGGGAATTTTCCTTGATATACATACACACATGACATGTACATAAACATATTCACAACAAAATAAGGAAGAAATACTCATGACGATCACAGTGCTCATTTTATAACTGGCCACATGGTCATGGCTGGTATTTAGAACTATTCTCATTGGCTGCAGTTCTTCATCTGGTGAAATGACACAAACTTTCATTCCCGAAGGGTCTGTGCCATTAGTAGCCCTGTCTAGAGTGGGCTATTTAAGTTTTCTAAGGACCTTAATCATAGAGCACGGTAGTATTAAGGGACATTTTGAGAGTGTATTCAGGACACGTGTATTCAGGACATATTCTTCCTTACCTCTATGGTGGAGGAGCAGTCCCAATTTCCCGCTGGTAGTGAGGATCAATCACCCCAACCAGCACAGTAACTCCTGTCTTAGCCTGTTGATTCAGAAGTATGAGGAGACCACAGTGGCCAAGTAGCAATCTAAACTTCCAGTTGAATAGAATTATTATCACGTCCCCTGGTGTGAGTATTCCTCCCTTTGGAACTAAGATTTGTAGGCCAGCAGAGCTTAAGGTCATGGAGATAGGAGTAAAAAATTGTGCTAGCAGATCACTAGAGGTAAGTGGCATCACTTCCATTTTCACCCCTTGGTACCTGGCCTCATGAGTCCTGGCTATGGGGGAATAGCACCATATATTGGACACCAACTCAGAGCACAAATGGTCTTGGTTCCTGGAGAACTCAGTCTCAGCCCTGTAAGGTATTGTCTCCTGCCTGCCACTGTAACTGAGTCTTCAAAAGGCCATTCCACTGTTCTATCAGAACATGATAAGAAGTTCATGAGCATGGGCCCACTGTCACACTGCACTTGCTGTGAAGTAGATTCCCTGGTCGGAAGCAATGCTATGTAAAGTACCATGAAGGCTGATAAGGCATTGTGAGTCCACAGATGGTAGTTTTGGCTGAAGCATTTCACTCAGAGAAGACAAAACCTGATCCAGACTAAGTGTCTATCCCAGTAAGAATAAAATGCTACCCTTTCCTTGACTGAAGCAATCCAATGTAATCAACCTGCCAGCAGGTGGCTAGCTGCTCACCCCAGGAGAGGATGCCATATCTGCAATTCAGTGTTTGTCTATACTGCTGGCAGACTGGGCACTCCGTAGCAGCAGTAGCCACGTCAGCCTTGATGAAGGAAGTCTATGCTGCTGAACCCAGGCAAAACCAGCCACTCTGGCCGCTATTTTTATGGACCCCCTGAGTGATGACAGTGGTGGTATCCACAGAACAGGTCATCTTATCCACCTTATTAAAATCATCCTCTGCTTAGGACACCCTTTGGTGAACATTTACATGTAACAAAAACATCTTTTCAGTTTTGCCCATTCAGAGAGGCCTATCTAAATATTTCTTCCCTGGACCTCCTTGTCACCAGTTTTCCAATCATGTTCCTTCCAAGTCCCTGAACATTCAGCCAAACCACTGTCCGCAGCTCATGAATCAGTATATGATCACATGTTGGCCATTTTCTTCGTCTAGGCAAACAGCTTGGTGTATTGTTTGAATTTCAGCCCGTGGGAAGATTTCCCTTTATCACTGTCCTTCAATGATGTTCCAGAAAGGGGCTGTAGTGCTATAGCTGTCCACTTTTGTATGGTACTCACATTGCACCAAACCATCTGTGAATCAGGCCCAGGTTTTCTCTTCCTCTGTCAACGGATCATAGGGAACTCCCATGTGGCCACAGGTGCAGGCTGGGAGAGAGAGGGTATCATAGCAGGAGTGAGTATCCTTTTACCTCCATACTATAAATTTAGCTCATTCAGGGCGGCGCCTGTGGCTCAGAGAGTAGGGCACCGGCCCCATATATCGAGGGTGGCAGGTTCAAACGCAGCCCCAGCCAAACTGCAACAAAAAAATAGCCAGGTGTTGTGGCAGGCACCTGAAGTCCCAGCTACTTAGGAGGCTGAGGCAAGAGAAATTGCCTAAGCCCAGGAGCTGGAGGTTGCTGTGAGCTGTGACACCACCGCATTCTACTTAGGGTGACAAAGTGAGACTCTGTCTCTAAAAAAAAAAAAGTAAAATAAAAAATAAATTTAGCTCATTCATTCTAACAACTGGATACACTTCCATTATGTCCTTGTACCATAATAAAACCTTTTCATTATAATGAATTTTTAGCTTGTCTCCAATTTTTTTCCCTTTAAAATGTTCCAGTGTACATCTTTATAATTATATCCTTGTGCATCTGTGAGATTTCCATAAAACTAGAGACTAGAAATAGAAAATAAGATTTCTATTAACTGTGACTAGATTGGCTTCTCTAGAACAAAATACATCAAGAGATTCAACAGACTGTTCTGACATCTATTGCAGAATACCCTGCCAACTCAAAAAAAAAAAACTAATAAAATTCTCAAGAAAATACATGGGTGTGTCTGTGTGTGAGCGTGTATGTGTGTATCTAAATACTTTATCACTTATGTGTATTGTTGAGCTAACATCTAAACCAATATAGAATTTTTACTCAGAATTGTTTTTACTCAGAATTTTGAGATGGCTTAGTAATTGCTGTCACTGAACGATTCTGAGTATTCAACAATTAGAATATAGTCCAACTTGAATAAAATTATTCTGTTAGCTATGAGTACAGATCCTGAAATTACCTAATAAATCAGCTATTTAGGTCAGGGTTTTTTTTTTTTGTTTTTTTTTTTGCAGTTTTTGGCCGGGGCTGGGTTTGAACCTGCCACCTCCAGCATAAGGGGCTGGCACCCTACCCCTTTGAGCCACAGGCGCCGCCCCTAGGTCGGGAATTTTTTTTTTTATTGTTGGGGATTCATTGAGGGTACAATAAGCCAGGTTACACTGATTGCATTTTTTAGGTAAAGTCCCTCTTGCAATTGTGTCTTGCCCCCAGAAGGTGTGGCACACACCAAGGCCCCACCCCCCTCCCTCCTCTCTCTGCTCTCCCTTTCCCCCACCTCTACCATGACCTTGTCATTAATTTTCCTCATATCAAAATTGAGTACATAGGATTCATGCTTCTCCATTCTTGTGATGCTTTACTAAGAATAATGTCTTCCACTTCCATCCAGGTTAATATGAAGGATGTAAAGTCTCCATTTTTTTTAATAGCTGAATAGAATTCCATGGTATACATATACCACAGCTTGTTAATTCAT
The DNA here is from genome assembly GCF_027406575.1 of Nycticebus coucang. Classification (NCBI taxonomy): domain Eukaryota; kingdom Metazoa; phylum Chordata; class Mammalia; order Primates; family Lorisidae; genus Nycticebus; species Nycticebus coucang. The sequence goes on from NC_069782.1 coordinate 26,335,016, forward strand.
TCCTGGGTTGGTGGGCATTTAGGCTGTTTCTACATTTTGGCAATTGTAAATTGAGCTGCAATAAACAGTCTAGTACAAGTGTCCTTATGATAAAAGGATTTCTTTCCTTCTGGGTAGATGCCCAGTAATGGGATTGCAGGATCAAATGGGAGGTCTAGCTTGAGTGCTTTGAGGTTTCTCCATACTTCCTTCCAAAAAGGTTGTACTAGTTTGCAGTCCCACCCTTAGGTCGGGTTTTTTAATCATAGATTTTATCACAGGAGATGGTCCGATCTTGGGGATAATGGGTTTTTTTTGGTTTTTTGTTTTTGTTTTTTTTTGAAACAGAAGTCTTACTTTGTCACCCTTGGTAGAGTACCATGCCATCATGGCTCACAGCAACCTCAGTCTCTTGGGCTCCAGTGATCCTCTTACCTCACCCTCCAGAGTAGTTGGGACTACTTCCATAACACCTGACTGTATTTATTTATTTATTTATTTAGTTATTTATTTAGACAGAGTCTCACTTTGTTATCCTTGGTAGAATACTGTGACAACACAGCTCACAACAACCTCAAACTCTTGGGCTCAAGTGATCCTCTTACCTCACCCTCCAGAGTAGTTGGGACTACTGCCATAACACCCGACTGTATTTATTTATTTATTTATTTATTTATTTAGACAGAGTCTCACTTTGTTATCCTTGGTAGAATACTGTGACAACACAGCTCACAACAACCTCAAACTCTTGGGCTCAAGCGATCCTCTTGCCTCAGTTTTTCATTTTTAGTAGAGACGGTGTCTCATTCTTGCTCAGGAGGCTGCTTGAGTTCAGGAGTTCAAGAATAGTCCCACTATTTTTAGAGATGGGATCTCACTTTGCTCAGGCTGGTCTCAAACTCCTGAGTTCAGGCAGTCCACTCACCTCAGCCTCCCAGCTTGCTAGGATTACAGGTGTGAGCCACCATGCATGGAGCGTAACTGTTTAAAGAATACATTTCAAATTCAACAGAAGTCTTATCCTTTGGCATAAGAATACCTGTGGCTCAGTGAGTAGGGCACCAGCCCCATATGCCGAGGGTGGAGGGTTCAAACCCAGCCCCGGCCATGCAACCAAAAAATAGCCGGGCATTGTGGCGGGCGCCTGTAGTCCCAGCTGCTCCGGAGGCTGAGGCAAGAGAATCACGTAAGCCCAAGAGTTAAGAGGTTGCTGTGAGCCGTGTGACGCCACGGCACTCTACCCAAGGGCGGTACAGTGAGACTCTGTCTCTTCAAAAAAAAAAAAGAATATCTTTTCTAACTTTGCCAAACTAATGATCTTAAAATTTACACTTGATAAGTCGAAAAAAACTCATTTCATCCCAGCCAATGGTATCATTTTTCCAGTATCTTAGCAGCTGGTTATATTTCATTTGACTGAGCTGAGACTAGCCATATCGTACATAGCAGCAAAAGTATTTATCACTATTTGCAGTCCATTGAGTTAGTAGAGATTTCATCTCCCACTCCCGCAGCAAAAGACTTTAGGCAAAGTGCTCTAAATCTTTGTCAATTTGAAAAGAAATCAACCCCTAATCAGAAGTGATTTCTTCTTGGGTAGGTCATCTACAAGCAGAGGCTAATTGTTATTTACAAAACCTTATAAGTGGGCCACCTTATGAAAAATTCCCTCACATTTCTTAAAAATAGCTTAAATTCCATCATCTGAGATTTCATTTGGGGTCTTTAAAGCCTTTTAAGTCTTCAAAATAATCTCTTAAAATACAAATTCCTGGGAAGAGTTAATCCCTTAAGCCAAGAAGGCAGCTATCATCTTTGTTAAATAATTCAGAAATGAGGTGCAGGATTTGAGTAAGGAGATAAAATCAGGAAGGTAGAAGGCCCTAAAGCCAAAAATAGTTTTGGGGTTTTTTTGCCTGTTTTACCCATAATCTGCCCTCACATGATTTCAGGTATTAAATGAATCAGAAATATAAACTACTACAAATTAAGCTTGGTTGTTATCTTATAAATATTTCAAAATATTGATCTGATAATTCCAGACAGTATCTTATTTATAGGTATCTCTTCTCTTAGACATGCTTTTTATTCAACTCAGACACTTCATATACTTTTTTCCTTCTGGAAATTTATCAATATTTGCTAACCCAGGTGGCGCCTGTGGCTCAGAGGGGTAGGGCGCCGGCCCCATATGCTGGAGGTGATGGGTTCAAACCCAGCCCCAGCCAAAAACTGAAAAAAAAAAAAAAATTTGCTAACCCTAGAGAACAGATCTTTTTTTCTTCTCCCTTCCCTCTAGAATTAACCATTATCTTTCATCCTTACCATATGCTTTTCTTTAGTTTTACTCACCATAAATGTATCCTGATCTTTCATCATTATCATATTCTTGTTTTTCCTTAGTTTTATTCACCATAAGTGTATCCTTAATATAGTTGTTTGCCCGCTTTTCAACTTTTCTTAATAAATGGAATCATTTTTGCTCCACATTGTTGTTTGTAGCTGTCATTTATTTTCATTTCATTTTATAAATATACCACAATTTACTCCTCCATTTTACAGCTAATGAATATTTATGATGATTCCATTTGGGCACCACTATGAAGAATGCTGTTACAAACATTGTTAAACACAAACTGCACTAAATATAAGCACACAGTACATTCCTAGGAGTAGAATTGTTTGTTTTAGAATATGCGTATCTTCAACATCATGTGTTAATACAAACTAATTTCCAAAGTGGTTGAGCCAATTTCCCTTGCTACTTAGAAGGCATGAGAGTTGCTGTTGCTTCTTATTCTGGCCAACCCTTGATATTATCAGATTTTCTAATTCTCGCAAATCTAGTAGGCAAAAATCTAAATCTGTGTAGCCCTGTTAGAAATGAGGTTGAGCACCTTTTTCACATATTTCACCAATCATTGGGATACCTCTTTTGTGAAATGCCTCTTCACTTCTTTTGTCCTTTTTTTCTACAGCTGGATAGTCTACTTGATTGGTGGTATAGGTGGCAAACATCTTTATCCATCCTGTGTCTTATCTTTTCAGTCTTTTAATAGCATCTCTTTGCACTTCTAATGTATTTTTCCTTTATATTTAGTGCTTTTTGTGACTTGTTTAAGAAGTCATTTCTTCCCCTTGAAGTGTTCTTTTATATTATCTCCCAAAAGTTTTATAGTTTTCACTTTCACATTTAGGTAATTAATCTATCTGGAATTTATTTTGTCTATGGTGTAAGGTTGATAGCAATTCAATTTTTTTTTCATAGATAGCCAATTGTCCCAGCACCATTTATTGTGAAAAAGAATAGGAAGAGATTCTTCAGAGCTGTTTTCTTTTTTTTCTTTAATGCAGGTATAGGAGACATCTGGTCCTTAATTCAATTATTTTCAGCTCATAGACAAGGGGAGGATTCTGTTTATTTAAGAGGGGATTCTGTCAAAAGGGTTGCTTTCTACATTGTTAATTGCTGTAATCTTTAAAAAGGCTCAGTGTAGCCAGGCATTGTGATGGGCACCTATACTCCCAGCTACTCAGGATCACTTGAACCCGAGAGTTTCAGGTTGCTGTGAGCTATGACGCCACAGCACTCTATCGGGGTGACAAAGTGAGACTGTGTCTCAAAAAAAGGCAAACAAAGAAGTGAAAATATTTTATAACACTTATTTTTGCCTAAGATTATACTTGTTTAATTCTATGTTTTTCATAATCTTTGCAAATTGAGTTTTGAGGTGTTTCCTCTTAAGGTTTTGGTAGAATTGAGGCTTTACCTCTATCTCATTGATTTCATCCTATTTGTAGAGCTCCATATTTAGCCAAAATTTTCCTGATCCCTATTTCTTCATTCAATGAACATTGTTTACCTGGAAGGCCCATCCAGAAGCTACTCGATCCTTTTCCCTTCTCTTGACTCCTCTATCTTGCCTTCTTTAGATTCAACAACCCTAAGATCTTTTCATTCTTCCTGATATCCTAAATTTTATGTCCCCCCTCATCATCTCCAGGCTTGTCTCAAACTCCTGAGCTCAAGCAATCCACCCACTTCCATAGTGTTAGGATTACAGGTGTGAGCCACCACACCAGCCTATATTGCTCTCTTAAAAAATAAACTCAAGCATGTTGCTTCTGTACTTACAGATGATCCCAAATGTATTAAAATACACACATACAGGCTCGGCACCCATCGCTCAGTGGTTAGAGCGCTGGCCACATACACCAAGGCTGGCAGTTCGAACCCGGCCCAGGCCTGCTAAACAACAATGACAACTGCAACAAAAAAAATAGCCAGGCCTTGTGGCAAGTGCCTGTAGCCCCAGCTACTTGGGAGGCTGAGGCAAGAGAATCGCTTAAGCCCAAGAGTCTGAGGTTGCTGTGAAATGTGATGCTATGGCACTCTACCAAGGGCAACATAGCGAAACTCTGTCTCAAAAATAAATAAATAATTAAAACACACACACACACACACACACACACACACACACACATACTTTTCTTGAAAAGAAACAGAACCACTTCTAAATAAAGTATGTATTTAAGAGGATTTTATATTTCAATCTTTGATATGAAAAGGCAGAGATACTATATATTTTGGTCACTTTATTTTCTATATTATTCATTTTTTTTTAGTAGGATGAGAAAAAAATCTGTCTCTCTGCTTATTCATAGTTCTCAGCATGTGAATGGTATAACACCTTTGTCCCTAGATTTTTCTTTTTTCTAGTACAGCCGGTCATAATTTTGAAGTCTTTCCTTTATTCAGTCCACAAAGGTTTATTTTTCATTCTGGATAATTATGACTGATGACCAAAAACCTCAATTATGCCTAGCAAAATTCTATTATCTCATTTCCCAAGGGGTACTTGTGAGTCCTGCCCCACCAGCAGCTAGGATACACAAGAACTCTGTTTTAAAGCAGTTCCACATGAATGCCTGTTTCTCCCTTGTGTTCTCCATGGCTGGGAATCACCTCTTTGAAAAACACAATGCCATGCTGAATGTGCATTTTTCATTAAAATGTGACCTGTTTCCAGGCTGGTATCTGTGCTCCAATTCAACTAACCCTTTGGCCAAATTCACACCCACATATTTTGGACATTCTTCTGGCCTAAAACTGCACCCAGAGCATCTGTTCTGTACAAAGGATTAATGTGGAAAAAAATGTGTGTGCAGATTAGAAGCCAGGCTGGCCACTGGACACCCGTTCCTGATGCTTGGTCAGCCCACAAAGTGTAGGAGACAACCATGGGCCTTGTGAAGTATATGGCTTACTTTAAATCTTAGAGCTTTTAAATTCCCAAATGGGTGGGCAAGGGGAAAAAATAAAAACAAAAAGAAATCTTGAAAGCATTTCTTTTTTCCATTCTGTTTTGGTTCTTTGTCATTTGATAATCTCTTGCAGTTTCTAATATTAAACTCTTAAAGTCTTCTCCTTAGGTTGTTCTGTTTTAATCAAGAATCTAAGAAATATTTGGGATTTTTTTATGAGTGGATAAAACAAGGAAAATACAATTTTTAAGCCCTAAAATTAAGGGTGACTGGAAGCTTATATACATTTTCTTTTTTTTTTTTTTGAGACAGAGCCTTAAGCTGTTGCCCTGGGTGGAGTGCCATGACATCAGAGCTCACAGCAACATCCAGCTGCTGGTTTCACACGATTCTCCTGCCTCCACCTCGCAAGTAGCTGGGATTACAGGCGCCCATCACAACGCCTGGCTATTTTTTGGTTGTGGTCATCATTGTTCTTTGGCAGGCCCAGGCTGGATTCAAACCCGCCAGCTCAGGTGTATGTGGCTGGCACCTTAGCTGCTTGAGCCACAGGTACTGAGCCAACATTTTCATTTTATCCAGAACTCTCTTTTCCTCTTTTTCCTGTATTGCTTCTAAATAGAAAACACACACCCAATTCAGTTTAAGGAAATTGTATTTTTAAACTGTGGGTATAGCCAGGCGCAGTGGCTTAGGCCTATATTGTATGTAATCTTAGCACTCTGGAGGCTGAGCAGGTGGATTGCCTGAGTTCAAGAGTTCAAGACCAGCCTGAACAAGAATGAGACCCCATCTCTACTAAAAACAGAAAAAAAAAAAAATTAACTGGGTGTCATAGCAGGTGCCTTATACTCCCAGCTACTCTGGAGGCTAAGGCAAGAGGATCACTTGAGTCTAGAGTTTGAGTTTGCTGTGAGCTATGATGATGCCATGGTACTCAACCCAGGGCAATAGAGTGAGACACTATCTCAAAAATAAAAAATAGGGGAAGTTGGGCGGCACCTGTGGCTCAAAGGGATAGGGCCCCGGCCCCATTTGCCGGAGGTGGCAGGTTCAAACCCAGCCCCAGCCAAAACTGCAAAAAAAAAATAATAGGGGAAGTCATCCTTTGATTCCCCCCATGTGCATGGTATTTGGAAATAAACTTTTCTCTTACTATGCTATTAAAAAAAATAAAAATTAAAAATAAATAAACTGTAGGTAGTGATGTGAATGCATCTTGGGTGTTTTTTTTTTTTTTTTTTTTTTTGTAGAGACAGAGTCTCGCTTTATGGCTCTTGGTAGAGTGCTGTGGTGTCACACAGCTCACAGCAACCTCCAACTCCTGAGCTTAGGTGGTTCTCTTGCCTCAGCTTCCCGAGTAGCTGAGACTACAGGCGCCCGCCACAACGCCCGGATATTTTTTGTTGCAGTTTGGCCGTGGTGGGGTCCATTCAAACCCACCACCCTCAGAATATGGGGCTGGCGCCCTACTCACTGAGCCACAGTCTCTGCCCACATCTTGGGATTTTTTCATTAATAGCATGCATAAACAGGACACTAAAGACTAGTGACTGCGGCTTGGCGCCTGTGGCTCAAGCGGCTAACGCACCAGCCACATACACCTGAGCTGGCGGGTTTGAATCCAGTCCAGGCCCGCCAAACAACAATGACGGCTGCAACCAAAAAATAGCTGGGCGTTGTGGTGGGCGCCTGTAGTCCCAGCTACTTGGGAGGCGGAAGCAGAAGAATCGCTTGAGCCCAGGAGTTGGAGGTTGCTGTGAGCTGTAATGGCACAGCATTCTACCTAGGGCAACAGCTTGAGGCTCTGTCTCATGAAAAAAAAGACTAGTGAATGGACATTATTCTCTAATAAAATCTTCCATGTTAAGTTATATAAACACTCAGCCAAATTTTCATTTTGTGCATAGACTGTTAAATGGTCATGAAGATTACTAAGGAAGCTTCTTCTAATTTTGCCTAAGGAGGTGAGTTCAAAGAATGTATATGGAGAGAGCTTCTTTTTCATATGCAAAATGTATAACATTTCTCTCTCTCCTTCCTATATATAGCAGGGTCATTTGTCACCCAGGCTGGAAAGAACCAACCCTCTCAAACATGCTGCAGTAGAACCCAAGCGTTCTTTTGACCAAAACAAGAAGCACTCAATGTTCTACCACCATGTTGTAGCCATCTTTCTCTACGTCTTGTCAGTAACCTTGAATAGATACTTAACAGATGTCCTTCACAGCACTGTAAGCTTAGAAAAGATAATGTAATTGCCTCTGATTCTCCCTTCCAAGACCTCAAAACAGAACTGGGTTTTTTCCACCTCCTCACCCCCCACACTTAGGGAAGAATAAATCCTAAGACTTGATCTATAAAGGTGATAATGAAACTATTTTGAAATTCTCACTTCCTATCCCTCGCCCCAAGGGTGGGTTAATACTGACACAACTTTGTAAGAAAGCAATTTCGCAGGCTGTGCCTGTGGCTCAAAGGAGTAGGGCACCGGCCTCATATGCCAGAGGTGGCGGGTTCAAACCCAGCCCTGGCCAAAAACTGCAAAAGAAAAAAAGAAAGTAATTTCGCTTACAATACAACCTCACAGAGACACAGTGAAAATAAGGCTATAAAAATAAATAAATAAATAAAACAAATGTTAATCCTCCAAATATGGCTTTCTGCTTCTGACCCAGAAGAATTCCAGTGCAGCTTCAGTTCACTGTGACTCTAATCTCTTAAAGCAGTGAACATATGCCCACACAAAATAGTTTCCAATGTTTGTCCTTTTCTTTGAAGTCAGACACTGGCTGTTTACATTTTAAATATTTTTCATTATTTTTCCTTTTCTTTTTTTTTTTTTTTTAATTTAAAGTGACACCTGTCGAAGATTAGTGAATGTGGACGGGAAGCAAAATTAACAAATATTAAGTGCTTGCCTTTTCTTCAGTTAGCAGAGAAGTTGGCTGAAAGTATTATCCCAGAGCACCCCCTTGTGGCAAAAAGCTAATGAAGCGATTCTATGGAAAAAGCCACAAATGTTTCAATATAAAATAAATACTGCTTTTCTATTCTTTTTTTTTTTTTTTGAGACAAAATCTCACTTTGTCACCCTCAGTGGAGTGCTGTGACGTTGTAGCTGACAGTAACCTCAAATTCCTTGACTCAAGCGATTCTCTTGTCTCAGGCTCCTGAGCAGCTAGGACTACCAATGCTGGCCACAATGCCTGGACATTTTTAGAAACAGGGTCTCGCTCTTGCTCAGGCTGGTCTCGAACTTGTGAGCTCAAGCAATCCACCTGGAGGATTTTTGCTGCAGCGGGAAAGACAAGAAAGGAGATAATAATTCTGACCAAATAAGCAAGTGTCTAATAATAATTTAGCATGTTAGGAAATTCACACATAACTTTTTTGTTGTTGTTATTGTTGCAGTTTGGCCGGGGCTGGGTTCAAACCCACCACCCTCAGTATACGGGGCTAGTGCCCTACTCACTGAGCCACAGGCACCGCCCACACATAACTTCTTTTTCCTATTATTTTTTAACACATTATTTAAACTTTTCAATTGTTCCATATGTTTTAACGATAAATCTCTATGTCCTTGTATTGAACATTAGAAAAAGGCATCAAATTTAAGCATGCTTGAATAGGAATAAATATGATAGAACTTGGTTTAATAGTATCTTTTTTTTTTTTTTAGAAGATTTTCTTTTTATTTTTTTATTTATTTTTTATTTATTTTTTTTTGCAGTTTTTTGGCCAGGGCCGGGTTTGAACCTGGCACCTCTGGATATGGGATCAGCGCCCTACTCCTTTGAGTCACAGGCACCACCGCATCTTTTTTTTTAATTTGGGATCGCAGTTGCCCTGGGTAGAGTGGCATGGTATCATTGTAGCTTTCAGCAACTTCAAAATCTTGGGCTCGAACTTGTGAGCTCAAGCAATCTACCTTGAGGATTGGGAGGCCAAGGCAGGTGGATCACCTGAGCTCACAGGTTCAAGACCAGCCTGAGCCAGAGCGAAGCTTCATCTCTAAAAATAGCCAGGCATTGTGGTGGGTGCCTGTAGTCTCAGCTACTTGGGAGGCTGAGGCAAGAGAATCGCTAAGCCCAGGAGTTTGAGGTTGCTATGAGCTATGATGCCACAGAGCTCTACTGAGGGTGACAAAGTAAGACTCTTGTCTCAAAAAAAAAAAGAGAAAATCTCTTTCTGTCTCAGCCTTCTAAGTAGCTGGGACTACAAGCACCTGCCATGATGCCCAGCTAGCTTTTCTATTTTTAGAAGAGATGGGCTCCCCCTCTTACTCAGGCTGGTCTCAAACTCCTGAGCTCAAGCAGTCCACCCACCTCTAGAGTGTTAGGATTACAGGTGTGAGACACCATACCTACCAGCTAACAGCATTTTTAAATGTTAATTAGAAGAATAGTATTAGATATTGAGTTTTTCTATTTCTTCAAGAAAAACATTCTATTACTCTATAATTACCTGATGCTGTAGGCACAGTATAAATATCACCAGAACAGGGTTCCTAAAAGGTCAGCTCTAAGGAAGCCAGAGCTCTACCAAGTTAGAAAAGATCTAGGTATTAAACATGGGACCAGTGCCAGGGTGCACTAATTTGAGAAATAGGCTCACAAGTACAAGACTAAATACCTAGATATAGGGGCCCAGTATGGGATGAATTGTAATTAGACAAAATCCCCAAACAAATGCCCGAACCGGCTGTCTCACCCTGAGTGGGCCAAATGCTGCCAGAGTTGGGTCCTCATGAAAGAAGTCGGGGCAGGGAATCCTCCTAAAAGCAGCCAGGAGGAAAAAGATCCTGAGAAGTCCAAGAACAAGCCCTTAAAGAGTTTGGAGAACTGATTCAGGTTACTCAAGAACAATGCAGGTCCCAAGGGCAGGAAACATGATCAGGAGTCACAAAAGGAACTACGTGGACGCTGGGCAATGATTGTGAGTGGATCTTACCATTTGTTGTTATTGTTGAGTAGGATGAGCAAGAGAAACAAAGAGACGGAGAGATTGAGACTATTTCCTCATAATTTTCTTCCCCCACCAACATATATGAATGTTTAGACATACTGCTAAGCAAAGTCCCTTATATATAGAAGGTATTCGATAAAGATTTGTTAAAATTAAAAAAAAAAAAAGGGCGGCGCCTGTGGCTCAGTCGGTAAGGCGCCGGCCCCATATGCCGAGGGTGGCGGGTTCAAACCCAGCCCTGGCCAAACTGCAACAAAAAAAAAAATAGCTGGGCGTTGTGGCAGGCGCCTGTAGTCCCAGCTGCTCGGGAGGCTGAGGCAAGAGAATCGCGTAAGCCCAAGAATTAGAGGTTGCTGTGAGCCGTGGCCACGGCACTCTACCCGAGGGCGGTACAGTGAGACTCTTGTCTCTACAAAAAAAAAAAAAAAAACTTAAAACAAAAGTCAATATTCCCAAGGGTTTCGTCTCTGACTTCTTCTCTTGTCACTTTACACATCCATGCTGGGTGATCCATCTCTCACCTTCACTTGTATTTTTCAAGTCCCTCCCTTTCACTAATGACTCCAAAATCTCTACCTCCAACCCTGGCTTATTGCCTATTAGACAAATTCAGGTGGATAACCCAGAAGTGCCCCGATTTACCAGGTCCCAAACAGAATTAACTTGAGTTATGACTCCTTCCTCCAGACCTTTTCTTCAAGTATTTGTGAATCACTTATTCATCCAGTTGCCCCACTTAAAAATCTGGAAGTCATCTTGAACTCTTTCTTTTTACTCATCCCACAAAATAATTACCAGATGCCATCATTTCTGACTCCTCATCTCTCAAAATCAACACTTTTTTTATTTAGATAGGATCTTGCTCTGTTACCCAGGCTGGAGTGCAGTGGCATGATCATAGCTCACTGTAGGTTTGAACTCCTGAGTACAAGCAATCCTCCTGACTTAGCCTTCTGAGTAGATGGGATTATAGGCACACTCCACAACACCCAGCTCATTTTTTTTAATTTATTGTAAAGACAGGGTCTAACTAAATTGCCCAGGCTGGGCTGGAACTCCTGGCTCAGGTAATCCTCCCCCACCCCCCACCACCACTTTGGCCTCCCAAAACGTTCACATTACCAGGGTGAGCCATCATGCCTGGCCTAACTTCTCATTTTTATTCCCCCTACCACTATCTTAATTCAGGTTGGTCCTGGATTACTGTGATAATAATTCAATATTACTGCTTCTAGCTTCCAGCCTTCATCCCTATCCCAAACATAATCTGCATCACTTGAGGACTTTTCCAAATGGCAGATGTTTATGCTGCTATCCTACTTAAAATTCATCACTAGCCTGCCAAGAGTTAAAAGAAAAAACAAAAAAAACTAGATGCCACAACATGGTATAAAACACAGATTGGCTTGTTTCTCCAACTATCCATCTATCTATCTGTCCAACAAATAGTTGTTTTTGTTTAAAAAATATATTATATAAATACTTATATACAAGCACCTTTAGTACTCCAGACACTGCACTGATCACTGGGAAGGCAACAATGGACAAGACAGACCTAGTCTGTGCCTTCATCACGCACTCTAACGGGAGGGACCAGTCAGCAACCAGAACACTGCAATGCCAGGGGTAAGCACCATAAAGGGGAGCCAGCTCAGCCCTGGGCCAGGAGTAAGCACCATGAAGGGGAGCCAGCTCAGTCCTGGGCTATGGGTAAGCACCATGAAGGGGAGCCAGCTCAGTCCTGGGCCAGGGGTAAGCACCATAAATGGGAGCCAGCTCAGTCCTGGGCCAGGGGTAAGCACCATGAAGGGGATCCAGCTCAGTCCTGGGCCAGGGGTAAGCACCATAAAGGGGAGCCAGCTCAGTCCTGGGCCAGGGGTAAGCACCATGAAGGGGATCCAGCTCAGCCCTGGGCCAGGGGTAAGCACCATGAAGGGGAGCCAGCTCAGTCCTGGGCCAGAGGTACGCACCATGAAGGGGAGCCAGCTCAGTCCTGGGCCAGGGGTAAGCACATGAAGGGGAGCCAGCTCAGCCCTGGGCCAGGGGTAAGCACCATGAAGGGGAGCCAGCTCAGTCCTGGGCCAGAGGTAAGCACCATGAAGGGGAGCCAGCTCAGTCCTGGGCCAGGGGTAAGCACCATGAAGGGGAGCCAGCTCAGTCCTGGGCCAGGGGTAAGCACCATAAAGGGGAGCCAGCTCAGCCCTGGGCCAGGGGTAAGCACCATAAAGGGGAGCCAGTTCAGTCCTGGGCCAGGGGTAAGCACCATGAAGGGGATCCAGCTCAGCCCTGCCAGGGGTAAGCACCATAAAAGGGGAGCCAGCTCAGTCCTGGGCCAGAGGTAAGCACCATGAAGGGGAGCCAGCTCAGTCCTGGGCCAGGGGTAAGCACCATAAACGGGAGCCAGCTCAGCCCTGGGCCAGGGGTAAGCACCATAAAGGGAAGCCAGCTCAGTCCTGGGCAGGAGTAGGAAGTTACCATACAGGGCTTTTCCCTCAGCTCAGATCTGAAGGATGAGTGGATCTGAAGGATGAGAGGATATTGCAGGCAGAGGGAACAGATTATACAAAGGCTCACAAAAGAGGTGATTTTGCAGTAAGGAAAAGGGAAAGAATTAAGACTGGAGATATGAAGACTAAAATTATGAGCCGGGTACAGTAGCTCACACCTGTAATCCTAGCACTCTGGGAGGCTGAGGTGAGTGGGTTGCTTGAGCTCAAGATTTTGAGATCAGCCTGAACAAGAATGAGACCCCATCTCTATTAAAAATAGAAAAACTAGCCAGGCATTGTGCCCTGTACCAATAATTCCAGATACTTGGGAGGCTGAGGTAGGAGGATTGCAAGAGTTTGGGGTTACTGTGAGCTATGATGATGCCATAACACTCTAGGCTGAGCAACAGAGTAAGACTCTGCCTCAAAATAAATTAATTAATTAAATTATGCAGGCCAGGCCCAGTGGCTCATGCCTATAATCCTAGCACTTTGGGAAGTGAAGGCAGGAGGACTGCTTGAGCATAGGAGTTCAAGACCAGCCTGGGCAAGAGTGAGACCCCATCTCTATAAAAAATACACAAATTAGCTGGGCATGGTGGCATACACCTTTACTCCCAGCTACTTAGCAGGGTGAGGCAGGACGATCTCTGGAGACCAGAAGTTTGAGGTTGCAATGAGTTATGATGATGCCACTGCATTCTAACACAGTGACAGTAAGATTCTGTCTCAATAAAACAAAATATAATAATGCAGGTCTGGAACTCACCTGTAGGTGTTTGGACTTAGTTCTAAGGGCCATTAAACAGGTTTAAATGAAGGAATGACTTAAACAGACTCGTGTATTAGAAAGTCACTCTAGGGCGGCGCCTGCGGCTCAGTCGGTAAGGCGCCGGCCCCATATACAGAGGGTGGTGGGTTCAAACCCGGCCCCGGCTAAACTGCAACCAAAAAAAAAAAAAAAAAAAAAATAGCCGGGTGTTGTGGCGGGCGCCTGTAGTCCCAGCTACTCAGGAGGCTGAGGCAAGAGAATCGCTTAAGCCCAGGAGTTGGAGGTTGCTGTGAGCTGTGTGATGCCATGGCACTCTACCGAGGGCCATAAAGTAAGACTCTGCCTCTACAAAAAAAAAAAAAAAAGAAAGTCACTCTAGCTATCACATGGAGAATGGTATGAGGACAGGGGACAGGACTGAAAGAATCCAGAACACATATTTAGGAGGTGAAACTAGTGACATTTGGTGATAGATTGGATGGAGCAGAAAGGAAGAGACAGAGGCGTCTTGTTTTTGGAGACAGAGTCTCACTGTGTTGCCCTCAGTAGAGTGCCATGATGTCATAGCTCACAGCAACCTCAAGCTCTTGGACTTAAGCGATTCTCTTGCCTCAGACTCCTGAGTAGCTGGGACTACAGGTGCCCGCCACAATGCCCATCTGTTTTTTGGTTACAGTTGTCATTGTTACTTAGCAGGCCGGGGCCGGGCTCGAACCCGCCAGCCTCAGTGTACGTGGCCACACCCTTCTCACTGAGCTACGGGTGCCAAGCCTGTGCTGTCTGTTAAAGTAGCTACTAGCTGCATGTGGCTACTGGGTACTTCATTTGTGGCTAGTCCAACTGAGTGACTAGATTTTTAATTTAAGAAACACTTAAATATGCGGCTAGTGGTTATCATATTGGACCACATAATAGCTTACCCAAATGTTACTTCCTTTAAGATGCTGCTCTGTCCCTGCCTTTCCCCAGCTAATCAGCCCATCCTTAAGCCCCTGTAGCACTTTATTAAAGAACCTATCAGAATTCTTCAAATTACATGATAATAATTTATTTGCCAGAGATGATACTGAAAATAAAACTACCTCTCAGACGTTACTTTTTGAGACATTAAAAGAAATGTTTATCCCCAAGTTGGAACTTTAAATCTGTTAGTTTCCTTCTCTTCCTCCCAACAAAAAGTCCCAGTACTCAAAACAGAACATAAAATGTAGACCACTCACTCTACTGCTTTGCCAAAAAAGTTTCATCAAGACCTCAAATTATTGGGCTGGGTACAGTAACTCATGCCTATAATTCTAGCACTCTGGGAGGCCAAGGTAGGTGGATCGCCTGAGCTCAGACCAGCCTGAGCTAGAGTGAGACGCCATCTCCAAAAAATAGCCAGGCGTTGTGGCTGGTGCCTATAGTCCTAGCTACTTTCGAGGCTGAGGCAAGAGGATCACTTGTGCCCTCTTGATGAGGAGAGTTTGATGTTTCTGTGAGCTATAACACCATAGCACTCTACTGAGGGCAACAAAGTGAGACTGTCTCAAAATAATAATTTTAAAAAGATTTCAAATTGGCGGCGCCTGTGGCTCAGTCCGTAAGGCGCCGGCCCCATATACCGAGGGTGGTGGGTTCAAACCTGGCCCCGGCTGAACTGCAACCAAAAAATAGCCGGGTGTTGTGGCGGGCGCCTGTAGTCCCAGCTACTCGGGAGGCTGAGGCAAGAGAATCGCTTAGGCCCAGGAGTTGGAGGTTGCTGTGAGCTGTGTGAGGCCACGGCACTCTACCGAGGGCCATAAAGTGAGACTCTGTCTCTACAAAAAAAAAAAAGATTTCAAATTATTTATTTTTTATGACCATTTATTATCCCAAAGAGACCACTTTTGTTTTTTCTAAAGTGAATACTGTTAGCTGTTCTAGCCATACCATATTGATCTCTTGAAGCTACTTTTAACCAGTGATGAATCTTGCTTCATTCTTCATCCCTCACCCACCCTCAGCCTTACGATCTTGCATCCAGAAGAACTTCAGTGTCTAGGGTAATTGAACAGCAGCTCTAACTTCAATGGCATAATGACAGCTCCTTATTTCAGAATTTCCCATTACTATCAGAGAAGTCCACCAGAGGTCACTTTACTGCTGCATGCAGTGGGTGGGAATTTCATAGCTCCACTTACTGTAAAAAATGTTATGAGGTAGCAGAGTACTGGTGCTGAAGTTCTAAGAAAACATAAGAGCAGGCCAAGTGGGCACAGTGGCTCACACCTATAATCCCAGGACCTCTGGGAGGCCAAGGCGGGTGGATTGCTTGACCCAGGTGTTCAGAGCAGCCTGAGCAAGAGTGAGACCCTGAATCTACTAAAATTAGAGGGGCATCATGGAGAGGCACCTGTAGGCCCAGCTGCTCAGGAGGCTGAGGCAAGAGAATCACTTGAGCCCAAGAGTTTGAGGTTGCTGTAAGCTATGACGCCACAGCACCCTACTCAAAGGACAACAGAGTGAGACTCCAAAGAAAAAAAGAAAACATAAGAGAAACTGGAAAGTAATTACACCTTCCCCTTGCCACAGTTCTCCCAGAAATTCAACAATATGGGGCTGAAAGTATTTATGGAAATTACAGAAAATTGAGAGAAAGTCAGTTTATTGCTTCTCAAATGCCATGGTCAACTGCTGATGCCGTCATACTAAGTCAGAACCCAGAACTCCAGAAGTCTGCTAGAGCAGGCAGTGTGCCTGGTTTGCGGATGATACATTCAGGGGTATCAGAAGGCATCTAAACCTCAAAAATTGTATGCATTTTTCTTTTTTTTTTTTTTTTTGGCCGGGGCTGGGTTTGAACCCGCCACCTCCGGCATATGGGACCGGCACCCTACTCCCTGAGCAACAGGTGCCGCCCTGTATGCATTTTTCTAAGAGCAGAAGAGCCTCAAAAAGGTTTAAGAGATGAAAGAAAGAAATCTGATTCAGAACCACTGGAAGAGCTTCCTCCCGCCACCATTATTTTGTGACACCAAAGAAGATTCAAGGAGAAATCTGAACTCAGAAATCCCCTCTAAGATTATCTCAGCCAGAGACAGATCAAGGAATTGGTGGTTAAGCCCCTGTTTTTCAGAGAGAGCCTGAATGGCAGAACTGAAAGGCTAGCAAAGCCTCAGCATTCACCACCAGGCTAAAAGGAACAGAATAAATGATAATTGTCAGTAGTTAAGGCAGAATACAGGCTGAAAAACAAAAGGCAGATAAATGAGAATGGCTCACCAGGAACTGAAATCTCAGGCACTAGGGACAAATGGGGATCATCGGCATAGAAAAAGGGGTGGAACCCCCCAGTGTGATGCAGATTTGTTTGAAGCCGGGTGACCAGCTCCTGGACATGGGAGTCCCCAATGGTCAGCTTTCCCCTCCCCCACAGCTCAAAGTAAACCCACAATACCTCATCCTGCAGAGGCACTCAAACTGACCAAAATGGAAAACTTTGGATGAGCAGAGTCTGCCCTCAGAGTGAAGTCTGAGAATTCAGAAGTCTGAAGTGTGTTGGGCAGCGCCTGTGGCTCAAAGTGGTAAGGCGCCAGTCCCATATGCCGGAGGTGGCAGGTTCAAACCCAGCCCCGGCCAAAACCCACAAAAAAAAACAAAAAAAAAGAAGTCTGAAGTGTGGACAATTCAGGAAACTTTTATGATTTCTTTCTGTTCCTTTAGGGCTGAAAGGTTTGGGCTTTAAGGTATACTTAAGCCATTTGGGGGAAGTTTGGAGTTCTGAAAAATAAAGGACTTTGTCTATGATTGACCATTATTCCTGACCGCTCCCATCTATCAATTAAATCTGACTCATTAACAATATCTAGAAAAAATCATGTCCATTTGAGCATGGTGCTATACCTAACTGCTTATACCTAACTATTCTCCCTAGTTCTTTGGGAAAATGAATTTAACCTCTCATCTTAGTAGCAGACCCCATCAGGACTTGCCGGGATTAAGGAAAGAACTATCTTTTATACTATGTGTTAGAGGGCAAGCAAACTATATAAATCCCAGAGGAGAACTGTCTTAAGGAAATTAGACACACAGGCCAGCCTTAAGGGATCAAATAGGCACCACTGTCTGCAAGGAGTTGGGAAAGAAATGAGTCTAATTGATACTTTTACCCAGTAGACTACACCACCAAAAAGGAACAAGAGACTATAAGACTGGCTTGGCGCCTGTAGCTCAAGCGGCTAAGGTGCCAGACACATACACCTGAGCTGGCAGGTTCAAATCCAGCCCGGACCTGACAAACAACAATGACAACTACAACCAAAAAATAGCCGGGCATTGTGGTGGGCTCCTGTAGTCCCAGCTACTTGGGAGCCTGAGGCAAGAGAATCACTTAAGCCCAGGAGTTGGAGGTTGCTGTGAACTGTGATGCCATAGCCCTCCTCTACCCAGGGTGACAGCTTGAGTGAGGCTCTGTCTAAAAAAAGAGAGACTGCAAGACTGCTTCCAACTCCCTAACTAGTTCTGTGGCCTTCTCGGGTCTCCTACCTTTAGCATTTGATCTGACATACAGCATATTATGGTAAGAAGAGCAAGGATTTAAAGTCTAGGGAGGGACGGCGCCTGTGGCTCAGTGAGTAGGGCACCGGCCCCATATACGGAGGGTGGAGGGTTTGAAGCCGGCCCCAGGCAAACTGCAACAAAAAATAGCCAGGCGTTGTGGTGGACGCCTGTAGTCTCAGCTACTCAGGAGGCTGAGACAAGAGAATCACCTAAGCCCAAGAGCTAGAGGTTGCTGTGATCTGTGACACCACAGCACTCCACCAAGGGAGATAAAGTGAGACTCTGTCTCTTAAAATAAATAAATAAATAAAGTCTAGGGAGGCATCTAGATACCAGGATTCCCTTGGGAATCCTGAGTTCTAATGCCAATGCAGCCACTTTCCAGTTGGGTGATTTTGAAAAGTTATTTAACCTCAGATTCCTCATTTGTAAAATGGAAATAAGATTTACCTTGGGAGTAATATTGTAGGTGCCAAAAAAATGGGAAGTAGGTGTGACTATGTGAATTATCCCAGTCTGAGATGAGAGAATAAGATAAAATATAATGTATCATACAGAAAACACTTAGAAAAATAAAAGAACTATATAAGCGATTCTCTTGCCTCACCCTCCCAAGTAGCTGGGACTACAGGCACCCGCCACAAGGCCCGGCTATTTTTTTGTTATTTTTTGCCACTGCTGTTTTGGCAGGCCGTGGCTGGGTTTGAACCCACCAGCCCTGGTGCATGTGGCCGGCGCCCTTACCACTGAGTTACAGATGCCAACCCAGAAAAAGTTTTTAATAACTATTCCTAAAAAAAAAAAAAAAAAAAAAAATTCTTGTAAAAGAACAATGGCTCGTCATAAGAAGACTAGTTTTCTAATCTTAGATCTGATGATTGCTGTGTGGCTTCAGATAATCCACTTAGTACTTTAATTATTTAATGCTTTCATCTTCTCAGTTATATAATGCTAAGTAAGAAGAAAGAGGATGTATATGAAAATCCTTTGAGAGGTGTAAATTGCTCTGCAATGAAAAGCATTATTACTAATTGCAAAATTCCACCTTTCCTCATTGTATTTATTTTGCAATTATGTCTTTAATATCTTTGAGATACCGTAATTCTTTCCTCTCTCCATCAGATTTTTTAGTGAAATGACTGAAAGGCATTTTGGTAGATAGGTAAAAGCCATAGTGACAAAAACTTGCTACTGGAATAAAGCCAAATGTCTCTGAGAAAAGGGAGCATACAGTGATAAAAATCAAAGACCAGCAGACGCCATGTTTGTACTGCCCAGGTGGGCCACCTTCTCTTTCAATAAACCTGGCCTGAAAAAAAAAGGCTATACATTTAGTGTTCGTAAGACAGATACCATGTTTCTATTATTTTTTCAGATCTGTCAGTTAAAAAACAAAGTAGTGCTATAATTTACCCAAGAGCTTTAATATTACATTAATCAAAGCTGACAACCATGGAAACCATTTATTGTTGTATTTGAACCACTAATTTCAGATGAAATCTAAAACGCTCAATTCCCAATTGTTAACACTGACATGCCAACAAAAACCTTAAGGAAATATTTTGTAGCTAGATCACACTATTTTTGGGCATTTACTTGAGAAAACAAAATAAGCATGCAACTTAAATAGGTGGTAGTGTATCACTGCAGTGGCTTCAATAAAATCTGCTCAGCCAAAAGTTGAACAAATTACACTACTTGAAATTTTTTGTTGTCAGACAACCAATTCCAATCACTAACTTCTCAAATTAGTGCATGTGGTGAGAGCCTTGCCTGAATGAATCCAAAGTTGCATTACCATTCCTGTAGAAGCCAGTTAACTTGAAAAGGAAAAAACAGTCAGTGACATATCACAACCTGTTATCCAGCCACCTTCTTGATTTTGGTGAAATTGATCCAAAGACAACTTGATAAAATTGTAGATGAACTGCCTGAGTGGAAAAGCTACTTGAAATGCTATCTTCAGAAATGAAGTAATAGTACTCCGCCAATCTACAAGTAAATGGACTAAAAGAAACTCTACTTAATCTAAATATAAACAACAGAGCATGCCTTGATCCAGTTAGGAAAAAGCTCTCCTTTGCATTGCCAAATCTCACACTTCCCAGAGCAGATCCTGTTCCTGCTCAGTGTGTGAATTTGAGCAAGTAGATTAAATTTTGAACATGTTTCCTCAACTGTAAAGGGGGGATAATAGTACCAACCTCCTTAGGATTGGTGAGAGAATTACAGTGAGCAGTAAATAAAAGCTGTTATTAAGTAAAAACAGTAATGACTATAGTCAGAGCAGCAGCCACTGAGTTTCCCATTTTGTTTTGCTGCATTGAGCATCATGCAATCTCAGAGGGAAAACTAAGAGAATGTGTCAGGAAGGAAAGGGTGATCAAATGGTGAAGGAAGATTAATGGCTTTTGAATTTGACAAGAAAGGAATTGTGGGTGACTTTGTTCCAATGGAACATTTTCAAAGCAGTAAGGCAGGAAGTTGGAATGTAGGCAAAGGGAAAAACAAATCTCAAGAAATTGGAGGCAGGGTTGGTGCCTGTGGCTCAAGGAGTAGGGCACTAGTCCCATTTGCCGGAGGTGGTGGGTTCAAACCTAGCACCAGCCAAAAACCAAAAAAAAAAAAAAAGAAAGAAAAAGAAATTGGAGGCAGAGGGTATAAACAAGGTCTTGGGTTTTTTTTTCCTTTAAACATTTTTTATTTAGCAATCACTACTCTAGAGTCATGATTTTTAAAAACTCTGAGAAGGTTTTATGTTTGAAGACTTTTTATTCAAGCTCTCATTTACAGAAAGTTTTAGGATTGAGAAAAACAGTACTGAGACTCTTATTGACATGGCTCTTAAGTCACAAATAAGAACTATATTCCATTAGTGGTGGACAATGTATGAAGCTATTGAGATATATTTTATTATTACGATTTCCACAAAGCACATTGATAATAAATAAAACATTGGCAAGGAGGGCGGTGCCTGTGGCTCAAAGGAGTAGGGCACCAGCCTCATATGCCCGAGGTGGCGGGTTCAAACCCACCCTGGCCACAAACTGCAAAAAAAAACATTGGCAAGGAAAGTGATCCGAGGAGGCATGCCATTTCTCTAAGTACACATGAAGACCAAAAGACAATGAATTTTTAGTGATCGCAATAAAACGTGCTATGCCCACTAGATTACGACTACACCACGGAAATCTGCCAATACAGTTTTTCATTGTAAGGAAGAAAAGAAATAAGGTGGTTGAGACAGAAAGCAATTGGCCAAGTGATTTCTTTCAAGATGTGAGTAACTATATGTGCTTGAAAGCAGAAGATAAAGAGCCAGAAGACAGGAAGGGACTGAGGATATAGAAGAGGAAGAGGAACACTTAGCAACAAAGTACACAATGCATTGGTATAAGATTCAATAACAGAAGCACTTGACATTCATTGAGTACTATTATCCTATCAAAATTGTGTTAAATATCTGTCTGATGCACAGTAACAGCTAGCACTTGAAGTGTAATTCCCATTTGATTTTTACTGGTGTCAATATAAATTGCAAATTAAGTAATAACATTATATAACCACCTTTTGGATTTCAAATTTACTGTGAATTCATGGAGCTTACAAAAGCTTTCACAGAATGCTCACAATAGTGCTGTGAATCTGCAGAGTCAGTTTTGTAATTCCCATTTTCAGATAAAGAAATTGAGAGGTAGAAAGGTTAAATGACACGTTTGAGGTTACATACGTATTTGAGGTTCCAGGAAAGAGGAAAGCACAAATGCAAATCCAGTCTTTTAAGATACCCTCTCATTCTCCCTCTCTCTTTCTCTGGCAATAAATTATTATTCTCCCCCACTTCAGCTAGCACTGCTGATAGAGAAGACACAAATAGAAAGATACCAGCAAGACATTAAGACTCAGGGTATTCCCAACAGTCAGAAAATGAACTTCGATTCTAGCCTTAAAAAGAGCCACTGACTTGTGATCTGGGTCCTCTCGGAGTGTGTAACACACACATATATAGCAGAGTGGCCACCAGAATCCACTAAAGGAATCTCAGTATTCATGTATTAAGTCCCTACCCTGTGTAATACCTTTACCAACATGCCAACTTATCCTTAAACTCTTTAAAAATCATTTGAAAAATGAAAATGTGCACATTCCAACTTAACCATAGGCTCCATGACATTTTTTTCTTTGACTGAGACAGAGCCACACTCTGTTGCCTTGAGTAGAGTGCCAGTGTCGTCACAGCTCACAGCAACCTCAAACTCTTGGGCTC
Organism: Nycticebus coucang; assembly: GCF_027406575.1. Classification (NCBI taxonomy): domain Eukaryota; kingdom Metazoa; phylum Chordata; class Mammalia; order Primates; family Lorisidae; genus Nycticebus; species Nycticebus coucang. Next base: position 26,357,277 of record NC_069782.1, read on the forward strand.
AAGCAATCCTCTTGTCTCAGCCTCCTGAGTAGAGTAGCTGGAACTACAGGTGCCAGCCACAATGCCCAGCTAGTTTTTCTATTTTTATTTATTTACTTGTTTTTTGAGTCAGAGTCTCAGGCTGTCACCCTGGGTAGAGTGCCATGGTGCATCATAGCTCCCAGCAACCTCAAACTCTTGGGCTCAAGTGATTCTCTTGCCTCAGCCTCCCAAGTAGCAGGGACTATAGGCACCCACAACAATGCCCAGCTATTTTTAGAGACGAGGTCTCCCTCTGGCTCAGGCTGGTCTCAAACCTGTGAGCTCAGGCAATCCCCCTGCCTGGGCATCCCAAGTGCTAGGATTACAGGTGTGAACCACCACGCCTGGCCCAGGTTTTCTATTTTTAGTAGATCGGGGTCTCACTTTTTGCTCAGGCTGTTCTCAAATTCCTGAGCTCAAGCAATCCACCCACCTTGGCCTCCTGGAGTGCTAAGATTACAGGTATGAGCCACCTCACCTGGCCTTTCATTACATTTTTAATAAGTTAATTTTCATGTAAGTGATAACTTGTAGAGGATTCTAATCCTAAATGCATCTGTTTAACCTTAAAAAGCAGTTAGAGACCAGACAAGGTGTCTCATGTCTGTAATCCTAGTACTCTGGGAGGTCAAGGAGGGTGACTTGCCTGGGCTCACAGGTTTGAGACCAGCCTGAGCAAGAGCAAGACTCTGTCTCTTAAAATAACCAGGCATTGTGGTGGGTGCCTGTAGTCCCAGCTACTCAGGAGGCTGAGGCAAGAGGATCACTTGAGCCCAAGAATTGGAGGTTGCTGTGAGCTATGACACCATGGCACTCTTACCAAGGGCAACAGAATGAGATTGTGTCTCAAAAAAAGAAAATAAATAAAAGCAGAGTAAGATAACTGGATAGTGGGGTAGTTCTACCCTTAAAATGCTTTGTCTATAAATTAAGTCATGAATATGTCTTTGAAGAGGGAGCAGAAACACTCACCTTGACTTATTAGTCTCTTATTATTGATAGTAAACTACAGAGAAGGATAAACATATTCCAGAAAGTACCATGTACAAATGAAAGTTATGACTTCAGCATCAAATTTTTCCCAAAAGACAGGTTGGTGAACAAATTCCTTTATCAACACTCAACATTGAGAGGCTGAGGTGAATGGATTGTTTGAGCTCAGGAGTTTGAGATCAGCCTGAGCAAGAGCAAGACCCTGTCTCTACTAAAAATAGAAAAAAAACTAGCCAGGTGGTATGGCAGGTGCCTATAGTCCCAGCTACTTGGGAGGCTGAGGTGAGAGGATCTCTTGAGTCCAAGAGTTTGTTGAGGTTGCTATGAAGTATGACGCCACAACACTCTACCCAGGGCAACAGAGTGAGACTCTGTCTCAAAACAAACAAACCAAAAAAAAAAAAACAAAAAAAGAAAAGAAAAACCCACTTATTACCATGTGCTAGACATATTATGTACAGTCTTATTTAATTCTCATTGTATCCCCGACTAAATAGATATAGAATTCATGCCACAACTGAGAAAACTGAGCCTCAAAGGAGTTAAGTAACTTATTTTACCTAATGATAGCAAAAGTTAGATTACCCCACAACTTTTGACTGAACCATTATGGCCCCACCCTTCAACCCACTTTACAGGAATGATTATGTTTGCTTCAGAGCAAACAACAAGCAGTATTTTGTCTGACCCTGCTATAAAAAGATACAGCTTGTTTTATGGGATTCCATTATTTCAATACATTTGTTTTTTGTTTTTTTTAGAGAGTCTCTCAGTCACCCTGGGGGTTCAGTGCCATTACAGCATCATAATAGCTCATAGCAACCTCAAACTGTCGGGCTCAAGCAGTCCTCATGCCTCAGTCACCCAAGTAGCTGGGACTACAGGCATCTGCTACAATGCCTGGCTAATTTTTCTAAATTTTTTTTTTCATAGATGCAGGGTCTTGCTCTTGCTCAAGCAATCCACCCTTCTTGGCCTCCCAGAGTGCTAAGATTACAGGTGTAAGCCACCGCACCCAGCTCTATTTCAGTGTATTTCTTGGGTAAATTGTAGCTTGAAAAAGGAAATAGATCTGAGGTAATGATCCTATTACTATTGTAAGGCTTGACAACTATGGATTTGGGAGAAATACCCCAGAAGCAAATCTGAGTTTATAAGTAAATTTTATCTTTCACCAAGGTATACTTAAGTATGTGGGAAAAGCAACTGGAATTGGAAGGAAAAAGTGAGAGAACTCCATTAGTAGTGGAGTATAAAATATGTGCATATTGCTTTTCTTCTATCATGAAAAGATAAGAAAGCCTTTGTAGAAATGTTTGGAGAAGATAATAAGGTTCTAAGAAAAATTATCTGCCTATGGTTTGGCGCCTGTGGCTCAAGTGGCTAAGGCGCCAGCCACATACACCTGAGCTGGCGGGTTCGAATCCAGCCCTGGCCTGCAAACAACAATGGCGGCTGCAACCAAAAAAAATACCTGGGCATTGTGGCGGGCGCCTGTAGTCCCAGCTACTTGGAGGCAGAGGCAGGAGAATCGCTTGAGCCCAAGAGTAGGAGGTTGCTGTGAGCTGTGATGCCATAGCACTCTACCCAGGGCGACAGTTTGAGGCTGTGTCTCAAACAAAAAAAAAAAAAAAAAAGAAAAAGAAAAATTATCTGCCTAAATAATTGGTCACTAACATGCTTAGCGCGCATACATTGACAGGTGGAAAGACTCTGAGTTTTTCAGAGTCTGGAAAGAACTTAAAAGACAAAGTACTAATCCTCCTTCTATCAACAGTGGTAAATTACTAGGCAAATAATATGCACTCAACAAATATTTGTGAATGAATAGCTGAACACATAAGTGAATGGAAGCAAAAGACTAAACAGTTATCTGCCAACTAGAATGAAGATAAAGTTGATGAAGAAATTCCTTTTCCTTTATCAACGCTTACATTATCACATTATTACACCACATTATTATAGCACATATAAAGGAAGCCCTCAAGTGCCTTTGGAATACGCATGAAGCTTTGTGTAGGTGATTATCAAGACATATGTGAATTATATACTGTATTTCATAAAAGTTATGCTTCTGTTCTATGGAATGCATAAATTAAAACATTGCCTAATATAGCACCCAACACATAGCAGATGTTCAACACACATTTGTTATTAAACATATGCTATTGTTGAAGTCTTGTTAATAGTTATATGTTTTACCTCCAGGAAAGAGAATTCCATTTTTTCATTCATGCTTGACTAAAATCTTATTTATATTTAATAATTTTTTACGTCCATTTTTGTCTTTGAAAATGCTTTTACATCTTTTTGCTTTACTTGGGAAAAAAATCCCCAACTACTGACTCTTGCTAAAGTATACTTTCAATGAAACAAAGAAACTGAGATGCTCAGAAATTACATGTATCTACAGCAGCCAATATTCCCTTTATCAGCCTTACGACGTCTTTAATATGACTTTTAGTGGAAATGATGTTCACTGTATAGAAAAATCAAGAATAGCTGACAGAATAATTTCTGTATTAAAGAAAAAGGACAGGGCAAGTAACTTTAAGTAATGTCCCTTTGGTTTGGATTCTTAGGATTTTTCCGCTTATTTCACTTTAAGGATACAATAATATAAAGCTATGAATAAGGAAGATGAATTTTAAGAATATGTCTCCTCATGAACTGTATAACCAGAAATAAAAATGATATCATATGCATTCCAGGATTTCAGATAACATAGACATACATACTAAAATATGTATTATATGTAAATATATGTGTGTGTGTATATATATATAAATGATATGTATAGTTTTGAGTTTTTATATATTAATTTTTTTTTTTTTTTTTTTTTTTTGTAGAGACAGAGTCTCACTTTATGGCCCTCGGCAGAGTGCCGTGGCCTCACGCAGCTCACAGCAACCTCCAACTCCTGGGCTTAAGCGATTCTCCTGCCTCAGCCTCCCAAGAAGCTGGGACCACAGGCGCCCGCCACAACGCCCGGCTATTTTTTTTGGTTGCAGTCTGGACAGGGCCGGGTTTGAACCCGCCACCCTCGGCATATGGGGCCGGCGCCTTACCGACTGAGCCACAGGCGCTGCCCAATTTTTTTTTTTTTTTTGAGACAGAGTCTCACTCTGTTACCCTGGGTAGAGTGCTGTGGTGTCATACCTCACAGCAACCTCAAACTCTTGAGCTCAAGAGATCCTCTTGCCTCAGCCTCCCAAGTATTTGGGACTACAGATGCCTGCCACAAGGCCCAGATAATTTTTCTTTTTTTTTTTTTTGTAGAGACAGAGTCTCACTGTACCGCCCTCCGGTAGAGTGCCGTGGCGTCACATGGCTCACAGCAACCTCTAACTCTTGGGCTTACGCGATTCTCTTGCCTCAGCCTCCCGAGCAGCTGAGACTACAGGCACCCGCCACAACACCCGGCTATTTTTTTGTTGCAGTTTGGCCGGGGCTGGGTTTGAACCCACCACCCTCGGCATATGGGGCCGGCGCCCTACTCACTGAGCCACAGGCACCGCCCAATAATTTTTCTATTTTTAGTAGAGACAGGGTCTCACTTTTGCTCAGGCTGGTCTTGAACTCCTGAGCTCAGGCAATCCACCTACCTTGGCCTCCCAGAGTGCTAGGATTATAGGCATGAGCCAGCATGCCCAACCTACGTATTAATTTTTTTATGAGATGAGGTCTTACTATGTTGCTCAGGCTAGAGTACAGTGGCTATTCACAGGCATGACCATAGCTCATTGTAGCCTTGAACTCCTGGGCTCAAGTGATTCTCCTGCCTCAGCATCTTGAGAAGCTGTTATGTAGTACATGTCACCATGCCCACTAATTTTTTAATTTTTTTAGAGGTGGGGTCTTGCTGTGTTGCCCAGGTTGGTCTTGGCCTCACGAGATCCTCCCATCTCAGCATCCTAAAGTGCTGGGATTAATTATAGGCATAAGCCACTGCACTTGGCCTTGTTGAATAAGCTTTTGAATATATGAATATGGACTCACGAGGGGGAGATAGTATCTTTGCCAAAAATATAAATTTTCAAGTGATCAGTACAGAGATGGTATTTAAAACCAAGACACTAGGCTGGGTGAGGTGGCTTACATCTATAATCCTAGCACTCTGGGTGGTCACGGCAGGTGGATTACATGAGCTCAGGAGTTTGAGACTAGCCTGAGCAAAGCAAGACCCTGTCTCTACTAAAAACAGAAAAACAAGCAGGGCGTTGTGGTAGGTGCCTATAGTCCCAGCTACTCAGGAAGCTCAGACAAGGATCCCTTGAGCCCATGAGTTTGAGGTTGTTGTGAGCTTTGACACCATAGCACTCAGCCCTAGGGTGACTGTCTCAAGAAAATAAAATAAATAAAAATAAAACTATGAGACTGAATGAGATCACCAAAGGAGATGGTATAGATAGTGAACACAAAAATATCTAAGAACTAAAAGTAGGCTACTCTAAGCACTTAGACATTTTTTACAACCAGGAGCAATATTGCAGGATTTGAGGAACCTAGTCAAGGAGACCCAGAAAAAGAGGGAGAGGATAATTAAGAGTGTGATACATTGAAAATCAAGGGAAATGGCTGGGCGCCAGTGGTTCACTCCTGCAATCTCAGCATTCCGGGAGGCCAAGGCAGGTGGATCACCGGAGTTCACAGGTTCAAGACCACCCTGAGCTAGAGCAAGACCTCATCTCTAAAAAAAAAAAACAGCCAGGTGTTGTGGTGGGTACCTATAGTTCCAGCTACTCGGGAGGCTGAGGCAAGAGAATCGCTTAAGCCCAAGAGTCTGAAGTTGCTGTGAGCTATGATGCCAAGGAACTCTACCAGGGGGAGACAAAGTAAGACTGTCTCAAAGAAAGAAAAGAAAAGAAAATCAAGGGAAGCAAGTATTTCCAAGGAGTGATGTATCAGAACTTTGGTCTCACTGCAGATTAAAAACGTAGCAGTTATTGCTGACTTCAAAAGAGTAGTTTTGTTGGTATTGTGGTAATGATTAAGAGTTAAAAAGAGAATTTAAGGAGAGGGAACTGGAGAATGTAGCAATTAATTGGAAGAGTTGGTAAGGTCAAGAAAGAAATGTGAGGGGAGGTTCGCATGTATAAATATAAATGTATATACATACAAAATATGTTTGCTGTTGGTAGTCAGTAGAGATGGAACATTTGATAAGGGAAGAAAAGGGCAAATTGCTAGAACATCTTTGAGTAGGTGAAAAATGCAGAATTTAATGCAAAGAGGGGAAAATTGGCCTTAAAAAGAAGCATAGACAGGCTCAGCGCCTGTGGCTCAAGCGGCTAAGGCACCACCTACATACACCTGAGCTGGCGGGTTTGAATCCAGCCCTGGCCCGCCAAACAAAAATGACAGCTACAACTAAAAACAGCCAGCGTTGTGGCGGGCGCCTGTGGTCCCAGCTACTTGGGAGGTGGAGACAGGAGACTCGCTTGAGCCCAGGAGTTGGAGGTTGCTGTGAGCTGTGATGCCATGGCACTCTACCCAGAGGGACAGCTTGAGGCTCTGTCTCAAAAAAACAAGAAGTATAGACAGTTAATGCCCAGCAATAGGAAGGCCAGCCGAATATAAGGGCAGAGAAGCAGGTAGTAGGTATATGTGGCAATGGAAACTCTCTTGCTTCAGTTTTCAAAACGAACAGCAAGGGCATCATCTAAGAGTGAGGCTGAGAGAACTATTAAAATTTTTATATTTGGCAGCACCCATAGCTTAGTTGGCAAGGCGCTAGCCACATACACCTAGGGTACTGGGTTCACACCTGACCCAGGCCTGCTAAGCAACAATGACAACTGCAACCAAAAAATAGCCGGGCATTGTGTCAAGCACCTATAGTCCAGCTACTTGGGAGGCTGAGGCAAGAGAATCACTGAAGCCCAAGAGTTTGAGGTTGCTGTGAGCTGTGATGCCACAGCACTCTACCCAGGGCGACAGCTTGAGATTCTGTCTCAAAAAAAAAAAAAATTTATATTTGAAAGTATGATATAGTCTGAGGCAAGAGAATTGCTTAAGCCCAAGAGTTTCAGGTTGCTGTGAGCTATGACGCCATGGCGCTCTACCCAGGGCAACAACTTGAGACACTGTCTCAAAAAAAAAAAAAGGTATGATATAGTCACCTAAGAAAATGGAAGAATGAATGAACTAGAGGTACACAGGAAGATTTCCAGGCACCATTATGGTGTCACTTACAGTAGGACAAGTCATCACACCCTGGTTGTTCTCTAGTCTCACTGGCCTGCTTGGATGCAGCTACAGAGTAGGCAGGTGAGTTGAATTTAAGGAGGATAGAGGTTTTGTCAGGAGAAAGGCTTAAGGGAGTTGAGATATCCATGAGAGTGACTGCAATAGAATTTAAACATGCATACCACTCTCATAACATTTTTCACCCTGAGCTAAAATTACTGTGTCTTCCCCACTGTCCCAAAGCAAACGTGATAGAGATAAAACATGCAACATATTTAAAGAATTAGAAGTATTTAATAAACTGTCACACGTTATGATAATTAGATAAATACATTATATAATTATGTGTATATGTATACTGTATATATATGTGTGTGTATAATGTTTGTGTATATGTATTCTGCATTCCCCACCTCCCATAGCTTATCCCTGGAAAAGTACCTTGGCTTAGGAAAATATCCATCTCATGGATTTGTCACAATGTTCAAAATTTCATTTTTGAAGTTCTTTATTCGGGGTGTCTACAGGAGGTCCCGCTAAAGCAGCCTTAAAGAGAGAGAAATTTAAAAAGAAATTACTAAACACAAATAATTTACAAGTGGATACCTGTCCTGAACAAAATGGGAAAAGTTTTGATAGGAGGCAAGAGGGAAAAGCTGCTTTCCTGCAAGTGAAGACTTGGGTACAAGCAACCTGCGGATCCCTGAAAAATTGAATAGGGTGGAGGTAGAGTAGGAGTTAAAAAGAGTGACAAAAGGACAGACTAGCTTCACAATTTTGCTTTCATTAATACCAAAACCCTGGACTCAGTTTCAGTTTCCTGTAGGCCTGCTTTGGAATTCACCTCCAAACTTTTCCCTCACAGACCACCAAATAAACATTTAATAGTTCTTTAAAAACAACTTGTAAGTAGTTTCTAAAATTTGGCTAACTCATAAATACTTCTTTAGTCTGCAATTACGATTCCTAAAATATTTCTCAGATTCATGAAAGCCTGGACTAGAAAAATCTAAAAATCAACACAAAGCATAAAAAGCAGCTCTCAGGTTTATCCAATGAACAGTATTTTGTTGTCCTTTAATTCACTGACACTCTTCTCTCAGGATACAAGGAGCAAAACCCAGCGAGTGTTGTATCCCAGAACTGAGTAGTTACACAGTAATTAGCTATCAGAGTCATGAACATTTTATCTTGTTTAGGAAACTGCTTCCTTTGGAAAAAAGGGCAAATTGCCATTTCTTCCAATGTCAGGGCTGTGAAAACAAGGGAAACCCCCTATACATCACTTCCACAGCCCTATATTATGGTAGGGAACTTCTAATTTTGTGAATTCGTTAGGCATTTTAACAATCTTCTTGGCCACTAGTATACTACGAGCAATGGAGAGGTATACAAATACAGCAAGTGCACAGTCCTGGAACCCAGAGAGGTTACAATGCAAATAGAGAGCCAGCCTCAGAACTCAGAACAAAAGCGCTGACTACATAATAATGTGCTGCTGTGGGTGGGGGATGGGGATCAGTAAGCCTGGTAGTTACTCAAGGAAAGCAAGTTTCCAGCAGGTGAGAGTTTAGGCCAGCTCTGAAAGAGGTTGATTATAATGAATTGCAGAAAGTGGATGCAGGCAGGCCTTCTACTTAGGAGATAAACATCTGCCTTGATTTAAAGGTGGGAAATGCCTCAAGCATGGGACACAAAAAGGGACTGACCTCTTAGCTGTCCAAAAGCTGACTTGGAAAAACATTGATTTTTGAGGATAAAATAGGTAAGTTTAGTAATGTCAGTTGATGAAGTTGGGAAGGGAAGGAGGCTTTTAAAAAAAGTTATGGTAAAAAAATATAAAGGGGGGGCTTAGATTTGATGATTATGGGTAAAAAACACATAGGAAAATTAAAGAGCAATTATGACCATTATGGCAGCCTTCTGGTTTTAAGATTGTTTTTTAAGCACCAAAGGAGGCAATGAAAACTTCATTTTTCTTCTTCTTCTTTTTTTTAACATTCAGTGATCTATTTTAATGCATCATTTTTCTTTTAATGAAAGGATCTGTCCTGTGAAATTTGGATTCAGTCAAAAGGCCACACTTAAGGACTTAGAAGGCCTCGTGTGGCCTTACCGCTGGCTGCAGGTTCCCCACCCCTGAATGCTAATTTAGTTCTAGGTAATAAACATAAGTAATAAAATGGCAGCTGAAGAAATGTCAAAGTTGAATAAATAGTATTAATTATAAAGGAATGGTAGTGCTAAAAACATTATCTATTCTTTAATTGTGAACACTTAACAATAATCTGCAGATAATTTCTCCAGCCTCCTCTCCTCTCACATAGCACCTCTCCTTGTTTTCAAGGCATTCTGTTGAGGACACACTGTTCAAGGCTCTCCACTTATGCCTTAGTCAGCCTGCCTTTGCTTTGTTTTCCCATTTCACCTCCTTTCCTTCATTTATTCACATCATTTTAGTTTTTTTGTTTTGTTTTTTATTGAGACAGTCTCACTTTGTCATCCCTGTAGAGTGCTATGGAGTCATAACTCACAGTAACCTCAAACTCTTGGGGTCAAGCAATTCTCTTGCCTCAGCCTCCTTGGTAGCTGGGACTACAGGCGGCTGTCACAACCCCTGGCTATTTTTTTTTGTTTAGCAGGCCTGGGCTGATGGTGCTAACCCACCAGCCCTGGTGCATCTGGCCAGTGCCCTAACTAATTCTGATAATTAGTCTGTCATACAAATGTACCAGATTTACAGAACCATTCCTAAAGTGCTGAATCAACAGTTAAGCGGATATTTCTGGTTTTCCCTATTCTAAATAACATTGTCTAAGTTGCCTCAGTATCAGTAAAAACTTGTGTTTCTATAAGTAGAATTACTATATCAGAGAGAAGCAACTGAGACTCTTAATATAGTCTTCCAAATGGCCTTCCAGAATAGTTTTATGAGATCAAAAAGGGATAGTAAGAGTTTTGACCTTTGTTTTAGTTTGCTTTCAAGGAATCACAAGTAAAACTATATTGTATGCCAGAACTATTTAAATTTGAAATATTTCCTCGAGAGATGCCCTCACGTAATGCTTTACTAGTGCACTTTAGAATTTCAAGTGGGAGGCAAAATTACAAGATAGCAGTTTGTGTTTGGGGTAGTAGAAAAGTACTGGGGACAAAACTGAACTGTAATTATTAAGCAGTTAATAATTTCATATATGGAAACAAGAATAAAAGCATTAAACTATGTAAATTCATTGCTTATCTTTAATCTTTATTTGCATCACTACATTTTATGTAGTTGCAACCTTCTATACATATTTTGTACCTTTGTTTTTTTCCACATCACTCTTGCTGTTTTGCTATCCAGGTAAGAATTTCCAAAGTTACAATGTCAGACCTTAGTTAGCCATTTCCCTTCAGTTAGACTCTCCATCCCACCTTTTTCAAATTTTTGGTGCTTGGATAATATGCTACAAATAACCTTATGCATTCATTTTTTTTTTTTAAGAGACAAGAGTCTCCCTTTGTCGCCCTGGTAAGGTGCTGTGGTGTCACAGCTCACAGCAACCTCTAACTCCTGGGCTTGATTCTCTTGCCTCAGCCTCCCTAGTAGCTGGGACCACAGACACCTGCCACAATGCCCGGCTATTTTCTTGTTGCAGTTTGGCTGGGGCCAGGTTTGAACCGGCTGCCCTCCGTGTATGGGGCCCGCGCCCTACTCACTGAGCCACAAGCGCAGCCCTGCATTCATTTCTTTATTCAGTTCATACCATTGAAAGATTTTCCCCAGAATGAACAAGTTTATAGCTTTTCTTGTACTGCTAGATTTTGCACTCCACTGACACGTTAACTTTGTACGTTACCTTCCTCCTTTTTAAGCTCTCCTAATAAGGAGGGCTTTTAAATTTTCCGTGTACTCCACGGAATAGCCTAAGTAGAAAAGCCTCAAAGCTAAGCACAAAGATCTCAAATATTAATGGGTTAATTTTTATTTACCTGTAGGCTTGACTTTCCTCTTTTCCAGATTTCCCCCTAATCTACTCTTTCAACATTCAGTCTCTTAAACTGGCGATTTCAGGTTACTCACTTTTGGATAGATTCCTTTTTGTGTCCTTTAAATCTTATTACCCAGGCAGATCCCTGTTCTGGAACCTGACTGGCCTTTCCACTGTATGAGGAAGCCCAAGTCACAGCAGTCACCGCCACCGGCGCTTACACCTAGGTGCTGCTTGGAGAAGATGACTTCTGGAAGAATTTCTATGTCAGTGAACTTGGACAGATTTTGAAGATAACAAGTGGCACGTGTTTCTGCCTGTACACAATTCGACGCTGTGTGAGTCGCAGAAATTCAGGAAAGAACAAACGACACCTGTGGATTGTTCTGCATCGCCCACACAGGAAACACTGGATTTATCCTCTCGGGCCCGACGGTCAGCAGGTGCGAAGCCGGCTCAGGAAGGAAGCACCTGCTGGCCACGCAAAGCCACGTGCGGCAGTTGGGAAAGTCTGCGGTCCCGACCTTCAAGCGCGGACACCGGGTCTCTGTGGACTGTCCCTGGTTCCCGCGCTGAGGAGCTCCAGGGCACGCCGACGGCACAGGGCGTGGCCGCGGGAGGGGGCGGGACCGACCGCACGTCACCGCTGACGTAGGCGCGGGACCGGGCCGCTGCCGCCGCCGCCGCCGAACTGGGGGGCCCGGGGCCAGGGTGCCGGGGATGAGTGCCAAGATGGCCGCTCCGGCTCGGGCTGGTAAGTGTTCGTGCTGGGCGCGCGCAGCGAGGCGGTTGGCGGATTGAGGCTCCCGGCAGGAGCGGACGTCCGACGGGAGCCCCCGGGGCCGGGCGGCACCTGGCGGCGTTTTCCCGCCGCGCAGGACGCTGGGGTGCCCTGAGGGAGGCAGGGGGGCTGCTGACTGACGGATGCGATCGAGCTGAGGCGCGCGTGGCGGCGGCGGGTCCGGCGAATTTAGAATTGGAGCCTCTGGGAAGTTTCGGTGGGTCGTGCGATGCTCCTGTTAGTCCTGGCGACCACCTTACGAGTGCCCGGAGATGCTGCGAGGAGCCGCGTCTTCTGTGTCCGGGGGCGCCGGGTTGCAGGGGAACGAGCTGTGGGGAGAAGGGGCGAGGGAGGGCGGGGTGGCGGATGCGGAGGGGAGCTGTGCCCTGACCCGGGCTGCGCGCAGAGTAGAGCAGGCGAACTCAGACCGCATCCTCCCCGGGGCTCTACTTACTGCCGAGTGATGCTCGAAGCCCCTGGGGCGCTTCTGTTTTCTGGGTTTAAGAGAAAGGTGCTTCTCGGGTCCCCGCGCTGTTAGCACCTGCTGCCACTTAAAAGGTTTCAGTTTTTGGATATCAGCTTCCTAAAACCATTCCCGCCGACCCTCGAGGGGAAAGGAATAGCAATAAGCAGAATTCATTTGCGGAGGGCAGAAGAAACGTGGGGGGGGAAATGACTGCTCAGGTTACACACCCCCATAAAAAAGAAAGTGAAACATAGTAATCGTTTCAACTGCACGTTTGAGTTGTTTAAATTCTATTGATACTTTCTTGCAGTTTTAATACTAGAAGTAAAAACAAAAACCACTTATTAGTTGTCGGGAGATTCACTCTGCTCACCGCCCACCCCCTACCTTTTAAACCTTAATTGTCATATGAAGGCTACTAACGGTGTTATGAAATTAGCATGGAAATAAGACCTTCGGGGCCCTGCACTTGAATTCCTTATTAGCTGTTAAGTGGCTGCCTGTGGGGTAAAAATAGGGGTGATAACTTTGGGGGCCTGGAATTCCATTTTTAGTTGTGCAAAACCGGGATTTTGTGTAAACAAGGAAAAAGAATTGGGTAATCACTGTGATCAAATTCAGAAAGAAACAGGAGTTAAGCACGTATTCGTAGAATATGTCAGAATCTTAATGAGATTCAATATTCAGTTGTCTTGAAAGAGATGAAATTTTGTATTCTTGGAACGCTAATCTTTTTATTCTTAATTGAACATCTCAGGGGATTTGATAGTTTTGTTAAACATTTTAAAAGTACATTCAGATTTTCTCTTCCCACTCAGATTTTTCTAGCTTTTTGTGTATGAGCCGTTAATTATGCAATGGATGTTAACGCTTTAAAATCCAGTATTTATCACTGTGGATTATCCAATTTGAAATTTGGTGATAATTCTGATTAAACAAATAGTTCAATGTGTCAAGTTTAGAAAGTTGTAATGTTTGGCTACTTTGTATATCAGTCTTGTTTTTCTTCCAAAACTGTCCTTTGATTTGGAAAAAAAAACAATATATAGTCTTAAGTATATGCTTGTTAGACCAAATCCTGGATATACTAGAATGATAGTCTAGGCATTTTATACATAGTATCTGAACTCAGTTTATTAGACTAGTAGAAAATGCTCAGGTTTTTTCTGAATGTTTCTCCCATTGTTAAGAAGTTGGCTGCCAGTAGATCAATATATAAATATGTTGGTGTGACACTAAAGATAAACATTTTGGAACACAATTGCCCATAAATTACTTGTTAAGTAGGGATGGAGGTGAGGAATTCAAATAACCTGGAGGCAAAACTTGCTTTCCAGGAGCTTTATCTTACTACATCTTCAAATAGATCCAGTCTCTGATTCAGAAGAGGCACGCTAGAGACGTGAGGAAGGCCCAGGGAAAAAGTGTATCCTTTATTGTTTAATGAGGAGTTTCGCACAAGATCAGGGTAATTACAGATTCTAGATCTCTAAAGGAAGAAAGAATAATCAGGGCCTTTCTTAGGATAAAGGAAAGGAAATACATCATGATTGACATGGAGAGGTGCCAAAGCACATAATAGACATAATAGCATACCTAAGAGAGAGTAGGGAGAATTTGAGAGCCCATTGTGTTCATTCCTTCAATAATTTGTTCATTCAGAAATATTGAACGCCTTTCTGTGTACCAAGCAATGTGCTTGACCCTTGCCATTTTACAAACATCTCTTAAGATGGGAAACTATGGTGGTTCTGTGAAGTAAATGGAAAATTGAAAACGGCTTGTGTGAGTGGATAGGGTTTACCCTAATTACTACAAACTACGGATAAAGCTGTTTTCATTCTTATCCAAATGTATTTCTGTGGTTAGTAATTCCTAAGACCTACTTCCTACTGAAATTACTATTTCCTTCTATTATTATGGAAAATAACAAATCTTCCTATTTTTAATAGCCTTTAGAGACTCTGTTCAGGTTATTTATAACTGTTAAATGAAAAATGTTTTGTTATAAAAATATCTTCATTAAAGTAAAGATTCAGCATAAGTCTGCTTTAATGTCCATTCTTCAGGATTTTCTTCCATGAGATAAAAATTACTGTGACACAATTTTATTTTTAAATTTATCTTATTTTATGTCCAGCAGTACTTATGTTTTTCTTTCTTAATTGAAAGAGAATGTATGTGTATAAATGTATGTGTAAAATGTGCATGCCCTCTTCCCACGAAACAGTTCGTATTCCAATTATGAAGAGTTTAAAAATTAAACATTCACAATCTGGTCGGTTGCATATAAAAACATTTTAACAAAAGATGTTTAGAAAGTGGCTAGTCATAGATGAAGAGTAGAAAAGCATATATTGTGCAGCAATTTGAAGGCTTTTTTATTTATTTTTATTTTTTTTTCTTTTGAGATAGTCCCACTTTGTTGCCCTAGGTAGAATGCCTTTTGAAGGCTTTTATGCCATATTAAGGAAATTAGATTTATCTTTTGATCTTTCAAACTTTAAACAATTTTAGGCAGTGGTTCTCAACCTTCCTATGGACCCCCAACCATAAAATTATTTTTGTTGCTACTTCATAACTGTAATTTTGCTACTGTTATGAATTGTAATGTAAATATCTGATATGCAGGATGTATTTTCATTGTTACAAAGGGGTGGCAACCCACAGGTTAAGAACTGCTGATGTAGAAGAAGCAGCCAATTCTATGAAGGCAAGATGTATAGGTAACCTGAATTCAAGGTGTGCCAGAGACTGGTTTAGAAAGGTTAGGGCCAAGAATATAGTGTCTGTCATAGGCAACTGCCTAGAACTGATAACTGAACCTCTGCTGGAACTTCAGTAGGATGAGAAGAGGTTTGAAGAGCTATTAAAATAGATCAGATCAGAAACATATTTTACTATATACTTAAACCTTGGATTGTATATTGCAAAGGGCTGTAATTTGAGTATACAAAAATTAATTTCAGAGAGTCCTCATTTTGTGCTAAGTAAAAGCAGTTTTATGCTGTCCAACTGTAAAAAGTCAAATATTTTATCTATGATCGTATTTGATTTTGCATGGTGGTATAATCTTTGATTAAAAATGTCTTATAAAATCTACTGTCTTATTTCTTTTCTAGTCATTTTAGCTTTCTTTTTTTTTTTTTTTTTTTTTTAATAAAGTCTCACTTTATCACCCTCCATAGAGTGCTGTGGCGTCACAGCTCACAGCAACCTCCAACTCCTGGGCTTAGGTGATTCTTTTGCCTGAGCCTCCCAAGTAGCTGGGACTACAGGCACCCACCTGGCTATTTTTTTGTTGCAGTTTGACTGGGGCTGGGTTTGAACCCTCCACCTTCAGTATATGGGGCCAGCACCCTACTCACTGAGCCACAGGCACCGCCCTTAGCTTTCTATTTTATAAGTGCTTTAATATACTAATTCTATATAATAGTTTTCAATAAGTCGCATATGGTTATTTTCTTAAACTTTAGAGATTTGCTGAAGGGAATTTTAAAAATGCTTTATCAGTCATGTATGAAAAGTTTGAATAGCTTGAATGGTTTTCTTTGAACAAGTTAAAAATTTTATTGTCTTTCAGCACATTTTAGAAGAATGACAAGCTTTTAGTATGTTTGTAAATACATCTGTCTTTAAAATATAGTTTACTTGGTTTAAAAACAAAATCATCTCATAGCTACTAATTTAAATTTCAAATGTAAAAAACATTTTTAAGGGTGGCGCCTGTGGCTCAGTTGGTAAGGCGCCAGCCCCATATACCGAGGGTGGCGGGTTCAAACCCAGCCCCGGCTGAACTGCAACCAAAAAATAGCCAGGGGTTGTGGCGGGCGCCTGTAGTCCCAGCTACTCGGGAGGCTGAGGCAAGAGAATCGCTTAAGCCCAGGAGTTGGAGGTTGCTGTGAGCTGTGTGACGCCATGGCACTCTACTGAGGGCCATAAAGTGAGACTCTGTCTCTACAAAAAAAAAAAAAAAAACATTTTTAAATGTATGAGAATAATAATGCAGATAATTTTAATCCTACTGAATTACATTCAAAAAATCTTAATTTGTATGGTGCTATTAGATAGGTATAAGTAATAGTTTATCAAAATCTGCATGGGGATGTATTAATAAAAATGTTTTGTTGTACAATATCTCTTTAAAATGGATATGTGATTCAATCTGCTGCAGCCCAACAGAGTTAATACATAGCTTCACAGCAGTGGATTAGCAAATGAAAAGAAGTGCTCTCTGAACCTCTAAAGGAAAATGGGAAATGTCAAGAAAATACTCACATCCTCCTTCCTTGTCTTCCAAGCCTTAGATCTTTGTGTGATGTGGCCCTTTTGGAGATACCCTCCTAACTGTTCTGAGCTTTGGCTCCAGGCAGGAGAGTAAACTAGGGATCTCTGGGGCAGCAGGCTGGTTCTGTCCCCTGCTGTCCTCTCATCCCAGCCCTTCCCTTCGCCATCCACCTCCTACTGGTTTCTTTCAGAAGTAGACAGGGTAAGTGGGCCCCCTGCCCTAAAATATTAATCTCACGATCTGTTGTCATTCTACCATTTTGGTTTCAAATCTTTCTATTTTTAAGACTTTATCCTTAAGAGACCCCCTTCTTAAATGCTAATACCCCTGGAAGAGGTCAGACCTTAGTTCTCAGTAACATCTTGATTATCAGTTAGTTGGGCTTACTACACATTTAACTGAGAAGGAACCCCACCCCTCCACTCCCACCCCACTCATAGTGTTTTGTTTTATTTTGCTTTTTGTAGTTTTTTTGGTCAGGGCTGGGTTTGAACTTACCACCTCTGGCATATGGGGCCAGTGCACTACTCCATTGAGCCACAGGCGCCGCCCTCCACTCAAAGTGTTAACTGGCATCTATAACAACTTATTTTATTGTTATTGGTAGCTAAGATGTACTGAGGCCATGCCAGGAATTGTTCTAATTCCCTCAGCCATCCTATTGACATTATTGCTACTGTTATTTAACAGATGAGAAAACTGAATTACATACAGCATAAATAATCTATCTGTGGTCACACAGTGAATATAGCCAAGTATAAAAGTTCAGGCATTTGGATTCCGATGTGTACTCTCTAGACATTTTGCTGTGATACCTCTTCTCTGCTGTAACATCTCTCAGATGACATTTTTCATGGAATAAAATCATGTTCGAGTAGTTGTGTCTTCCTGTTGAAGGTTAAGGACCTTGCTGTCATCTAAATAGGCTTTTTATTTATTTTTAATTATTATTTTTTTCTTTTTTGAGACAGAGTCTCACTATGTTACCCTGGTAGAGTGCCATGATGTCACAGCTCATAGCAACCTCAAACTCTTGGGCTCATGCAATTCTCTTGCCTCAGCGTCCCAAGTAGCTGACTACAGGTGCCCGCCACAATGCCTGGCTATTTTTTTGATGCAGTTGTCGTCATTTAGCTGGCCCGGGCTGGGTTTGAGTTTGCCAGCTTCGGTGCATGTGGCTGGCGCCGTAACCACTGTGCTGCAGGTGTGAGCCTAAATAGGCTTTTTAGTGACAACTACAGTGAAATAGACAAATTCTTTGTACATAGATCACTACAAAAGTTTTGAGACAGACTGTGTTAGAGTCCATTATTTTACTTCCAAGAAACACACTGAACAGCGTCCTTTCTAATTCACTTATACAAGTTTTGTTTGTTTTTTTTTTGTTTGTTTTTGAGGCAGAGTCTCACTTTGTTGCCCTTAGTAGAGCGCTATGGTGTCATAGCTCACAGCAACCTCAAACTTTTAAGCTCAAGTAATCCTCTTGCCTCACCTCCTCAGTAGTTGGAGCTATAGGTGCCCACCACAACGCCTGGCTGTTTTTAGAGACGAGGTCTGGCTCTTGCTCTAGCTGATCTCAAACCTGTGAGCTCAGGCAATCCACCTGTCTCAGCCTCCCAGAGGGCTAGGATTATAGGTGTGAGCCACTGCGCCCAGCCTTTGACTAGATTTTAGAACTCAGAAAATTTTGAAGAAAGAGAAGTAAATTTAAGATGCGCACATGAAATGTGTGCACATGCGAAGTTGTGTCTCTTAGTACTTGCTGCCTAAAAGTTAAGGGATCAACGCCATGGCTCATGCCTGTAATCCTAGCACTCTGCGAAGCTGAGGCTGATGGATTGCCTGAGCTCAGGAGTTTGAGACCAGCCTGAGCAAGAGGGAAACCCATCTCTAAAAATAGCTGGGCGTTGTGGTTTGCGCCTGTAGTCCCAGCTACTTGGGAGGCTGAGGCAAGAGAATCACTTGAGCCCAAGAGTTTTAGGTTGCTGTGAGCTATGTCACCACAGCACTCTACCAGGGGGAGACAAAGTGAGACTCTGTCTCAAAAAATAAATAAATAAAAGTTAAGGGACGAAGGGCTCTGATACTGGATTTTACAAAAAGAGGTGGAAAAGAACCCAAAACCAGTTTTACCTTTGCGGTTTTTTAGACCCTGGCAGTAACACCTGCAGATACCATTGAAATTCATAGTCTTACTAAAAATTTAAAGCATCAGTCATGTTCTATGCAGTGTTTTCAGTGTTGTATAACTAGGACCTCATCTGTACCCTAAAGTTAACGTTAAATGAATTTTTAAAATGTTCTGTGGTCACTACTTTTTAAATAGATTTCAGTTCATTATTAAGTACTAGTAGCAAAAGTGTTCCTCACTTTAAATGATAAAGGAGCAAGTTCTGGGTCAAGTCATACAGGTCTTTTCTAGTTTGTTTAGAATTAGCTTTTAATTTCAGACATACTTAGGCCTCATTGTATAGCTGTCCACTTCATAGTCTTAATTTTTTCTTTTTCTTTTTTGGCATCTGTGTCTTATATATTCATGAGAGTAGTCAAACACAAAAGCACATTCTTCTTACTGTCTTCCCTAAAGCAAACTGTCAAGGCTCTCAAGTCTGAATATGTTATAGAGCCATGAAGTAGAGGTAATTATTGATTTGCTAAATGGAAAGCCAACTTCAACGGTAGTTACACCGTTGAATATGATTAGTTTAAATAAATATTAAGATTTGTTAACTATAGCTACCATTTATTGAGCATTTACCATGTGTCAGATAAATATTTTATCTCAATCCTTCAACAATTCAGCTGAAATTGGTATACTTTTCCTTTTTTTTTTTTTTTTTTTCAGTTTTTGGCCAGTGGCTGTGTTTGAACCCACCACCTCCGGTATATGGGACCTACTCCTTTGAACCACAGGCACTGCCCATGTATACCTTTTCTTTTATAGATGTTTATAGATGTTAAAACATGCTCAAAATCATACATATATTTAACAGTATATATGGCAAAAGTATAATTCAAACCTAAGTTTTTCAGCCTCAAAACCTAAACTTTAATCTATGATTCTGCTTTAGGAATTCCACATAGGGCTCAGAATGTTTCTAAATCTTAGTGGATCTAATTTGTAAATATTTGGGTCATGCCAAAGGAATATAGTTTTGAAAACATCCCTCAAACTATTAAATAAAAAGAATAGATCTTACAGTGTTACAGTGGAAAAAAAATGATCACTACCCATTTGTTACCACTAGATGGTGGAAGAAAATTAAAAACAAAAGTTTTTAAATGTCTCTTGCTAGAGAAAGTAAAGTGTACCCTTTCAGAGCAAGGTGAACGAGAGATTAGGGAAGTTTAGAGCATGAGAAAAGTAAAAGCTGCCAATGTTATTATGACAAGTAGACTAGAAATTGGGAGATGAAGCAAATTTATGTTATTCTTGGGAAAGTACATATAAAAAAGAAAAATACTGGGCTCTTGTTTATAATTTATTAAAATTTGATATTGTTGTGCTTAGTTTTCAGGTACTTCAAGTATTGTGAACAGAGACTGATTTGGATTATGTGTTTGTCAGCTAGACTAAATAAATGTTAACAATGGATAAATGCAAACACGTTGGGCAGTTGCAACTTGCTCAAGACCATTCCATCCTTAATCCTCAGAAATGGCACTGTGTGGACTGCAACACGACTGAGTCAATTTGGGCTTGCCTTAGCTGTTCCCATGTTGCCTGTGGAAGATATATTGAAGAGCATGCACTTAAGCACTTTCAAGAAAGCAGTCATCCTGTCGCATTGGAGGTGAATGAGATGTATGTTTTTTGTTACCTTTGTGATGATTATGTTCTTAATGATAATGCAACTGGAGACCTGAAGTTACTACGAAGTACCTTAAGTGCAATCAAAAGTCAAAATTATTACTGCACAACTCGTAGTGGAAGGGTTTTACGGTCTATGGGTACAAGTGATGATTCTTATTTCTTACATGATGGCGCCCAATCTCTGCTTCAAAATGATGATCAAATGTATACAGCTCTTTGGCACAGGAGAAGGATGCTAATGGGAAAAATTTTTCGAACATGGTTTGAACAATCACTCATTGGAAGAAAAAGGCAAGAAGAACAATTTCAGGAAAAGATAGTACCAAAAAGAGAAGTGAAGAAAAGACAGCAAGATTTAGAGTATCAGGTTAAAGCAGAATTGGAAAGTACGCCTCCAAGAAAGAGTTTACGTTTGCAAGGTTTAGCTCAGTCTACCACAATAGAAATAGTTCCTGTTCAAGTACCACCACAAACTCCAGCATCACCAGCAAAAGATAAAGTAGTATCTACCTCAGAAGATGTAAGACTTAAAAAAGTTAGTGACTCCTCAGTTAAACGAAGGCCAATAGTAACTCCTGGTGTAACAGGATTGAGAAATTTGGGAAATACTTGCTATATGAATTCTGTTCTTCAGGTATTAAGTCATTTACTTATTTTTCGACAATGTTTTTTAAAGCTTGATCTGAACCAATGGCTGGCAGTGACTGCAAGTGATAAGACAAGATCTTCTTATAAGCATCCACCAGTTACAGATACAGTAGTATGTCAAATGAATGAATGCCAAGAAGAAGATACAAGTTTTGTTCGGTCTAGACATTCTAGTTTGTCATCAGGACTAAGTGGTGGGGCATCAAAAAGTAGAAGGATGGAGCTTATTCAGCCAAGAGAGCCGAGTTCACAATACATTTCTCTTTGTCATGAATTGCATACTTTGTTCCAAGTCATGTGGTCTGGGAAGTGGGCATTGGTCTCACCATTTGCGATGCTGCACTCAGTGTGGAGACTAATTCCTGCCTTTCGTGGTTACGCCCAACAAGATGCTCAGGAATTTCTTTGTGAACTTTTGGATAAAATACAACATGAACTAGAGACAACTGGTACCAGTTTACCAGCTCTTATCCCCACTTCTCAAAGGAAACTGATCAAACAAGTTCTGAATGTTGTAAATAACATTTTTCATGGACAACTTCTTAGTCAGGTATATTTTTTTAAATCTTTATTGTCATCTTGGAATTCCTGAAAGTGAATCCTCAAAATGCATATTCTATGCATATCTAGTGTGTTAGAGCTAGTACCATTTTTAAGTCAAATTAGATTGTTTTTATACGTGTATATAAAGAAGTCCGCTCCCTCATTTACAATTCTTCCTTCCTGAATCATTGGAAATAATTTTATGTCCAGGGTATCAAAAGCGTTTTTGAGAGGGCTGTGTGTGCCTATAATCCTAGCATTCTGGGAGGCAGAGGTGGGTGAATTGCCTAAGCTCATGAGTTTGAGACTATCCTGAACTAGACTGAGACTCCTCCATCTCTAAAACATAACTGTGTTGTGGAGGCTCCTGTAGTCCCAGCTAGTTAGGAGACTGAGGCAAGAGGATCACTTAAGCCCAGGAGTTTGAAGTTGCTGTGAGCAGTGATACCATGGCATTCTACCAAGGGCAACAAAGTGAGACTTTGTCTCAAAAAAAAAGCTTTTTTTGATGAAGGGGAATCAGGAAACAACTTTATGTAAGTTAATAATATTCATTCTCGGGCAGCGCCTGTGGCTCAGTGAGTAGGGCGCCCGCCCCATATGCCGAGGGTGGCGGGTTCAAACCCAGCCCCGGCCAAACTGCAACAAAAAAAATAGCCGGACATTGTGGCGGGCGCCTGTAGTCCCAGCTACTCGGGAGGCTGAGGCAGGAGAATCGCCTAAGCCCAGGAGTTGGAGGTTGCTGTAACCCGTGTGACGCCACGGCACTCTACCGAGGGCAATAAAGTGAAACTCTGTGTCTACAAAAAAAATAATAATAATATTCATTCTCCGGGCAGCGCCTGTGGCTCAGTGGGTAGGGTGCCCACCCCATATAGCAAGGGTGGCAGGTTCAAACCCAGCCCCAGCCAAAATGCAACAAAAAAATAGCTGGGCATTGTGGCGTATAGTCCCAGCTACTCAGGAGGGTGAGGCAAGAGAATCTCCTAAGCCCAGAAGTTGGAGTTTGCCGTGAGCTGTGAGACTCTGTCTCTACCCCCCCCCCCCAAAAAAAACCCCACTAAATAATATAATATATTCATTCTCCGACAGATTGAGATGAGGAAGGTTTCATCCCAGAGGAAACAGATCTCAAATTGCTGCAATACTGGGGATAAATATGCTGCCCATTTAAGCAATTACAGGGACCAAGGAGTAGCTCTGGAGGACTCCTTAATCCCAAAGAGATCTGAGAGGTTAACAAGTAGGCAGGGAAATTTTAAGGTGAACAAGTGTGATTTCATCTAGACAAATCCTAAATGGTTTTCCTTTACTTGAATTACTGCTCAAAAGTTTCCTTTGTTGTGAAGAGGTGGCTTACTTGTTGCTAGAATCTTCTATCAGTGAAATTAGGAAACTGATTCTCAGGCCGGTGCAGTGGCTCACGCCTATAATCCACACTCTGGGAGGCCAAGGTGGGTGGATTGCCTGAGCTCACAGATTGGAGACCAGCCTGATCAACAGCAAGACCCCATCTCTAAAAATAGCCGGATGTTGTGGCAGGCAACTGTAGTCCCAGCTACTTGGGAGGCTAAGGCAAGAGAATTGGTTGACCCGGGCAGCGCCTGTGTGGCTCAGTGAGTAGGGCACCGGCCCCATATGCCAAGGGTGGCGGGTTCAAACCCAGCCCCGGCCAAACTGCAACAACAACAACAAAAAAATAGCTGGGCGTTGTGGCGGGCGCCTGTAGTCCCAGCTGCTTGGGAGGCTGAGGCAAGAGAATCGCGTAAGCCCAAGAGTTGGAGGTTGCTGTGAGCTGTGTGACGCCACGGCACTCTACCCGAGGGCGGTACAGTGAGACTCTGTCGCTACAAAAAAAAAGCATTGGTTGACCCAAGAGTTTAAGGTTGCTGTGAACTATGACGCCATGGCACTTTACCAGGATGACAAAGTGAGACTGTCTCAAAAAAAAAAAAAAAAAAAGGAAACTGTTTCTCAGGAGATTAAGATAGTTGGTTGTTAGAATGGCTTTTGTTTTGTGTCAAGAAAGTTCTTAATATCAACCCCTGCTGCTACTGAGTCCCCAGGCTGTAAATGCCAGGCATGTACTTTATGTCAATTTGTTAAATCTAGAACTGTATTAGAACTGGTTTCTGTATTTTGTTGCCTGTGCTAGGAATGTAGCTGGCCTGAAAGAGCTTCTTTGTAATACTACAAATCATATGTGGATTATTTGTTCATAGAGTCTATCTTCAATTATTAGGACTGTGTTGGTATTTAGTCCTGCTGAGTGTTTTGCTGAAGTTACTATTCATTTCCTTCCCAGTTGCTACATTGCCTCTATAAATTGTTAGAACTTCTGCATATTTTTTTTGTTTCCTATATCTGGATTTTGTTTTTTCCTATATATGTATTGTCTTTTGAAATTATCATTCAGGAGGGCTTCCAATTCTGTATAATGAAAAACACTAATAGTATTTGGTTAAGACGGGTTTGGGTTAAGTTATAGGATTTGTGGTTAGGAAAAAAATAAGCGTCGGACTGGTGTTGTGTCCAGCACTTGTGGTCCCAGCTACTCCTGAGCCTAAGGCAGGTGGATCACTTAACACCAGGGGTCTCTAGGCTGGGCAACAAATTGAGACTATGTCTCAAAAAAAAAAAAAAGCCAGCAACAGACTAGGAAAAAAAAAATTTTTTTTTTTTTTTAACTTTTTATTTTGAGACAGAGTCTCACTATATCGCCCTTGGTAGTAGGGGGCTGTGGCATCACAGCTCACAGCAAATTCAAACTATTGGGCTTAAGAGATTCTCTTGCCTCAGCCTCCCAAGTAGCTGGGACTACAGGCGCCTGCCACAACACCCATCTATTTTATATTGCAATTGTCATTGCTGTTTAGCTGGTTGGGGCCGGGTTTGAACCTGCCACCCTCGGTGTATGTGGCTAGCACCATAACCAATGTGCTATGAAATCAGTGGAAGATGAGGAAGCATGGCCAGGTGCAATGGCTCACACTTATAATGCTAGTATTCTGGGAGGCTGAGGCAGGGGATTGCCTGAGCTTATGAGTTGGAGACCAGTCTGAGCCATAGTGAGACCTTGTCTCTATAAACAGCTGGGCGTTGTGACAGGCGCCTATAGTCCCAGCTACTCTGGAGGCTGAGGCAAGAGAATCACTTAAGCCCAAGAGTTTGAGGTTGCTGTGAGCTGTGACGCTACAGCACTCTACCAAGGGCGATAAAGAAAAAAAAAAAAAAGATGAGGAAGGAAAAAGGGTGAAGAACCTCAAGCCTAAAGACGTAAATGTTAAATGCTTATAAATATTTCATATATTTAGGCACAAGTAATGTATATCTATAAAATGCATCCATACTTTGGACTTTTACCTAAATTCTAGATTTGATTAATGCCCTTAGAGCTTTTTGAATGCCCAGTATTTGAAGCCCACCAATTCATAATGGATTTAATGATAATCTTTTAGAAGGAAAAATCATAATGCTAACAATAAACTAAATAAAGCAGATTATTTAGAATTGTAATGGTGCATTTTCAGATGAAAATTTTATTTACTGCAATGACCTCTAATGAAAGGAGTTTACATTTTGATGGGAACGTTGTAATCTGAGGAACTAATGTTTTTATTTGCAGGTTACATGTCTTGCATGTGACAACAAATCAAATACCATAGAACCTTTCTGGGACTTGTCACTGGAATTTCCGGAAAGATACCAATGCAGTGGAAAAGATGCTGCTTCCCAACCATGTCTGGTTACTGAAATGTTGGCCAAATTTACAGAAACTGAGGCTTTAGAAGGAAAAGTCTACGTATGTGACCAGTGTAATAGTAAGTAAAGCATCGTCTGTGCTTTTCTAGGAGTGATAAGAGAAATACAAATGAAAGCTGCAACAAATTCCTTAATAGCAGTTATGAAAATGAATTTTTTTTTTTAGGTCATTAAGAGAAATCAGACTAAACACTTCTTTTTTTTTCTTTGTCGCTCTCAGAATATAGTGTCATCATAGCTCCCAGCAACCTGCAACTCTTAGGCTTGAGTAATCTCTTTTATCTCAGCCTCCCCCGTAGCTGGGACTACGGGCACCCACAACAACTCCTGGCTTTTTTTTTTTTTTTTTTTTTTTTTTTGTAGAGACAGAGTCTCACTTTACCGTCTTCAGTAGAGTGCCATGATGTCACAGGACTCACAGCAACCTCTAGCTCTTGGGCTTCCGCGATTCTCCTGCCTCAGCCTCTCGAGCAGCTGGGACCACAGGCGCCCGACACAACACCCGGCCATTTTTTGGTTGCAGTTCAGCCGGGGCTGGGTGTGAACCCGCCACCCTCAGTATATGGGGCCGGCGCCCCACTCACTGAGCCACAGGCGCCACCCAACTCCTGGCTATTTTTTGAGACAAGGTCGCACTCTGGCTCAGGCTAGTCTCAAACCTGTGAGCTCAGGCAGTCCACCTGCCTCAGCCTCCCAGAGTGCTAGGATTACAGGCATGAGCCACCATGCCCAGCCTAAACACTTCTACTTCATAATTGACACTTAGGAACCTTATTGATGACTTTTAAATTGTTTTTGATCCTATAGTCAATTGTAGAAAGAAGGGATTCATAAAATAAATATAAATTTAATATTTGCAACAGAATGAAGTAGCAAACAATAGGAAAAAGAAAATATTTCATGTAGTGTGAATGAAATATTTGCTTTATGAGGTTTTGTTTTGTTTTTTTTTTGGCTACATATCAAAGCATTGATATATAAGTAATATGTGCTTATACATATATAATAGAAAGTAATACATTGCCAGTCATGGTGGCTGGCGCCTGTAACCCTAAGGCTCTGGGAGGCCGGGGCCAGTGATCTCTCACGGGTTTGAGACCAGCCTGAGGAAGAGTGAGACCCCCATCTCTAAAAATAGCCAGGTATTGTGGCCAGTGCCTGGGAGACCAAGGCAGGTGGATTGCCTGAGTGCAGGAGTTCGAGACCAGCCTGAACTAGAGCGGGATCCTGTCTGTTAAAAAAAAAAAAAAATCTGGGTGTTGTGGTGGGCACCTGTAGTCCCAGATACTGGGGAGGCTGAGGAAAGAGGATACTTCGAGTCCAAGAGTTTGAGGTTGCTGTGAGCTATGATGCTATGGCACTCTACCAAGGGCGACAAAATGAGACTCTGTCTCAAAAAAAAAATTACAAGTCAAGGAGTTATAGCCCCTGTCTTGCTATACTTGGGTCATTGGTTGTAGGAGACAATTCAGACGTAGGTATAGGACATTCAGCTGCACCCTGATACCTGGATCTCAGGGGTATATACCTGGAGGAAAGGCTTTTTAGTAGCCGGTGGAAGTGGCTTAGAGCATAGCCTCATGATAGACTGACTTGCGTCCTACATGAAAAGCAGCTGCTGCTGTAGCTGCAGTGAGAACTATGATACAAGTTGAAGGATAGCTCCTGGCCATCACAAACAAACTCTGATAGCCAGTGGCCCACCAGAAGCCACGGGATACAATGCACAGACAGATCTCTGGAGAAGTAGCAGTAACAAGAAGAAGAATCGTAGGTTCCACTTGTCTAATATCTGTTGCCAAAAGAACAAAAGCAAAACACTGAGTGAGGGAGGCCTCAGATGCACAGCTGCCTTCTTAGCCCATCGGCCGAGGCTGGAGTAGATCACCAAAGGGTGGAGGGGTGTTCTGGGCAGTCAGTATCCCTGCCCCCTGTGTATTAAAGTGTATTTAAGGAGTACTTTAATTTTTTCCTATTAATTTGCATAGCCAAGTCCATTTTTAAATATTATAGCAGTATACTTCATTCTTTTACCTTATATTAAATCATGTATTTGTTTACCTATCTAACTTGACTAGTTCATATGGTTTAGTTTTATTTTTTATTTATTTATTTTTGGTTTCAGGTTATTGTGAGGGTACAAACAACCAGGTCACAACTTTTTAATTTTTTAGGTAGAGTCCCTCTTACAGTTGTGTCCCGCACCCAAAAGGTGTGCCATACACCCCTACCTTTAAGAGGGAGCACACCGGGCAGCGGCTGTGGCTCAGTCAGTAAGGCGCCTGCCCCATATACCGAGGGTGACGGGTTAAAACCCAGCCCTGGCCAAACTGCAACCAAAAAATAGCCGGGCGTTGTGGCAGGCGCCTGTAGTCCCAGCTACTCGGGAGGCTGAGGCAAGAGAATCGCTTAAGCCCAGGAGTTGGAGGTTGCTGTGAACTGTGTGAGGCCACAGCACTCTGCTGAGGGCCATAAAGTGAGACTCTGTCTCTACAAAAAATAAATAAATAAATAAATAAATAAATAAAGTAAGACTCTGTCTCTACAAAAAAAAAAAAAAAAAGAGGGAGCACACCAATCTCTTCTCCTTTCCCCACTTCCGCTGTCCCCATCCCCTCAAATTGAATAGAATTAAGTTTTTTTCTTATGTGGGCGTGTGTTAAATTGTCTACTGGCTTCATAATAAAATTGAGTACATTGGATACTTGCTTTTCCTTTCTTGTGATACTTAGAAGAATGTGTTTCATCTCCATCCAGGTTAATACAAAAGATGTAAAGTCACCATCTTTTCTTACATTGTTTTATTTTTAAATTGTGGATCACAAGTTTCTTGAGGGCAAAGCCCATGTCTGTATCTCTAGCAGGGTATAATTCCTATCATACAGTAAGATATTAGTTTATGACTGAATTAAAATATTTACTCATCTTTTCCTTGTATTTTTAAATTTGATTTTCATTCTTTCTTTAATATTACAGCAAAGCGTAGAAGGTTTTCCTCAAAGTCAGTTGTACTCACGGAAGCCCAGAAACAACTTATGATATGCCATCTACCTCAGGTTCTCAGACTACACCTCAAACGATTCAGGTTAGTAGAAGTACTATTAGCAGTTGCCTACCAACCATATACTTCTAATGTGATGTAATCATTTCTTGTGTGTATAATGCTTCAAAGCTTAAAGAGCACATATGATGAATTTATTTTATGTATTTATTTATTTATTTATTTATGTATTTATTTATTTAGACAGAGTCTCACCCTATCACCCTTGGTAGAGTGCTGCGGCATCACAGCTCGCAGCAACTTCAAACTCCTGGGCCCAAGCGATTCTCTTGCCTCAGCCTCCCAAGTAGCTGGGATTATAGGTGCCTGCCACAAGGCCTGGCTATTTTTTTGATGTAGTTGTCGTCGTTTAGCAGGCCCGGGCTGGGTTCGAACCTGACAGCCTCCATGTATGTGGCCGGCGCCCTAACTGCTGAGCAGTGGGCACCGAGCCTTCTTTTTTTTAGAAGAAAAGAATCTCTGGTAATTGTCTTTATCCTTGACCAACAGATACCATCCCTATTTTGGTAACTAACCTTCAGATTAGCTTCCCTTGTGGAATGCATTGCTGGTCAGCAAATCCCTCCCATTTGGGTCTGCTGGGTGCTGCTGTTACCATCTTTATAAATTTAATTCTGCTTATAGTCTTTAATCAGGATATTTAAGTTAAACAGTTTAAATTTAATCTATAACTTAAACTATTTGAACCAATTGCTGTGTCCTTGTAAAATATTTAATCTAAGGTGTAACAAGGGTTTTTTTGTTTTTTAAACTACTGTTAAAAAATATATTTAGTCAGGTGAATTAATTGGCAAATCTGTTGACTAATCAAAGTAAATGGTTTCATACTTTGTGTGAACCATGTTAAACTGAGGGGCTAGTGTTCTCTTTTTTTTTTTTTTTTTTTTTGACAGAGTCTCAAGCTGTCACCCTGAGTAGGATGTCGTAGCATCATAGCTCATAGCAACCTCAAACTCCTGGGCCCAAGCGATTCTCTTGCCTCAGCCTTCCAAGTAGCTGGGACTACAGGCACCTGCCACAACACCCCGCTATTTTTTGGCCTGGGCTGGATTCGAACCTGCCAGCTCCAGTGTATGTGACTGGCACCCTAGCCTCCTGAGCTATAGGTGCCGAGCCGGGGCTATTGTTCTCTTAAAGAATGAGACCCACTGAAGAGGTTACTTAATCTCTGAGAGGCTGAGGTGGGTGGATTGCCAGAGTTCACAGGGTTGAGACCAACCTGAGCAAGAGTGAGATCCCCATCTCTAAAAATAGCCAGGCATTGTGGTGGGTGCCTGTAGTCCCAGCTACTAGGGAGGCTGAGGCAAGAGAATCACTTGAGACCAAGAGTTTGAGGTTGCTGTGAGCTATGACTCCACAGCACTCTACCAAGGGTGACAAAGACCATCTCAAAAAAAAAAAAAAAAAAAAAGGGCAGCGCCTACAATTCAGTGGATAGGGCACCAGCCCCATATACCGAAGGTGGCCGATTCAAACCCAGCCCCAGCCAAACTGCAACAAAAAAATAGCCGGGCATTGCAGCGGGCGTCTGGAGTCCCAGCTACTCGGGAGGCTGAGGCAAGAGAATTGCCTAAGCCCAGGAGTTGGAGGTTGCTGTGAGCTGTGTGACGCCACAGCACTCTACCAAGGGCAATAAAGTAAGACTCTGTCTCTACAAAAAAAAAAAAAAAGTTAATGTGCTATGATTTGAAAACTATGAAGACCATGTTTTTCATACATGTTAGTTGTTGCTGTTTGTCTTAATAATTAAAAATAGGTATTTTTAAAAATCCAAGCATTACAGAAGGTAAAGTAAATGTACCTCTTTCCTCTAAGTCCCACTTCCCAGAGACACTGTTAAGTTCATCATTCAGTTATTGATTTTAGTTGTTATAATCAGCAAATATCATGAGTGCTTTTTAATGCTAGATGTTTTATATTTCTTTGAGGAATATAAATGAGGATTCTTAAGATTATAGTCAGGTATGTACATAAGTAATGGTGAAGTAGAATAAATAAACTATATACATGCACCTAATTTATAAAACTTTACACAAAGCCTCTAATGGCACATGGGGCTCTGGATCATTCCAGTCTCAGTTCATATGTCACTTCATTTAGAGAGGACTTTGCCTGGGCATAGAGGCTCGTGCCTATAAATCCTAGCACCTTGGCAGGACAAGGTGAGTGGATTGTTTGCACTCAAGAGTTTGAGACCAGCCTGATCAAGAGCAAGACCCCATCTCTACTAAAAGTAGAAAACAAAACAAACAACAACAGCAAAAAAACTAGCTAGGCCTGGTGGCACATTTCTGTAGTCCCAGCTACTTAGGACGCTTAGGCTTAGTTCCTTTCATGAACTCAGGAGTTTGAGGCTGCTGTGAGCTACAGTGACACCATAGCACTCTACCCAGGGCTACAGCGTGAGACTGTGTTTCAAAGAAACAAGAAAGCACTACCACATTACATCATTTTTCTGTGATAGGACCAACTCCCATCATCTATGTATGATACAAACAGTGCTTGCCATCCTTAGATCCAGTGATGGGAGGCATAACCAACGGATTGAGAAAATGATAATTTTGGGGCTTTAAGTTCTGTTACTAATGAGTATAGTGCTGACTTAGTCTGAAGTGCTCTGAGGAATTAGTGGTCCCAAGAGTTGTTTTGGTTTGGTTTGGTTTGGTTTTTTTTTTCACCCCACAACTGGCAGAGAAAGATCCAGATTATATCTCCTATCTGGGATAACCCTCTTCATTACCCTTGCAAAATAATGAAATGAAAACTCTTTGGTGGGTACATGTAAAATTTAGTAAATGTAGAATATAAATGTCTTAACACAATGACTAAGAATATGCCAGGAAGGCTATGTTAACCAGTGTGATGAAAATGTGTCAAACGGTCTATAAAACCAGTGTATGGTGCCCCATGATTGCATTAATGTACACAGCTATGATTTAATTAAAAAAAAAAAAAAGTTTGGTGCTTTGTTAAAAGGGGGTAAAGTCCATAGAGCTACACTTTTTTTTTTTTTAACATTTTATTTATTTTTATTTATTATTATTATTTTTTTTTTTTTTGCATTTTTTGGCCAGGGCTGGACTTGAACCCACCACCTCTGGCTTATGGGGCTGGCGCCCTACTCCTTTGAGCCACAAGCGCTGCCCTATTTATTTTTATTTTACTTTATTTTTTGCAGTTTTTGGCCGGGGCCGGGTTTGAACCCACCACCTCTGGTATATGGGGCCAGCGTGCTACTCCTTTGAGCCACAGGCACCACCCTATAGAGCTACACTTTTTTTTTTTTTTTTTTTTTTTTGTAGAGACAGAGTCTCACTTTATGGCCCTCGGTAGAGTGCCGTGGCCTCACACAGCTCATAGCAACATCCAACTCCTGGGCTTAAGCGATTCTCTTGCCTCAGCCTCCGGAGTAGGTGGGACTACAGGCGCCCGCCACAACGCCCGGCTATTTTTTGGTTGCAGTTTGGCTGGGGCCGGGTTTGAACCCGCCACCCTCGGTATATGGGGCCGGCGCCCTACTGACTGAGCCACAGGCGCCGCCCAGAGCTACACTTTTATAAAAGCTATTTTTCTTCCCAAATTATCATCCAACTACAGAAGATAAGTATTTACTTGAAAATGTGACTGTACATCTGTAAATAAGCCTAAATTCCTCCATTTATAGCCAACTTCAGCATTGAAAGAATTTTATATTTATCATACATATATTTTGAATTCTGTACTTTCTGGTGTCATCTGTACTAATTGTCTAGACCTAGGACATGGTCATTTTCCCTGGATTGTGTTGATAATTTTACTCTGGTTTATTCGCAGGTGGTCAGGACGTAATAATCGAGAGAAGATTGGTATTCACGTTGGCTTTGAAGAAATCTTAAACATGGAGCCCTATTGCTGCAGGGAGACCCTGAAATCCCTCAGACCAGAATGCTTTATCTATGACTTATCTGCTGTAGTAATGCACCACGGGAAAGGATTTGGCTCAGGACATTATACTGCCTACTGCTATAATTCTGAAGGAGGTATAAATAGGAAAAGTTATTTTAACTTGGGTTAGACTTAGAAGCTGGAATTCAGGCTTGGCTTTAGCAATTTCTAAATTGGCTACTGAATCATCTTTTTTTTTTTTTGTAGAGACAGAGTCTCACTTTATGGCCCTTGGTAGAGTGCTGTGGCCTCACACAGCTCACAGCAACCTCCAACTCCTGGGTTTAAGCGATTCTCTTGCCTCAGCCTCCCGAGTAGCTGGGACTACAGGCGCCCGCCACAATGCCTGGCTATTTTTTGGTTGCAGTTCGGCCAGGGCTGGGTTTGAACCCGCCACCCTCGGTATATGGGGCTGGCGCCTTACTGACTGAGCCACAGGCACCACTCCTATTTACTGTTTTATTTAAATGTTTTGGGGGTTTTTTTTGCAGTTTTTGGCTGGGGCTGGGTTTGAACCGGCCACCTCAGGTGTATGGGGCCAGCACCCTACTCCTTTGAGCCACAGGTGCCGCCCTTATTTAAATGTCATTAAAGAACAGGCCATCTTAATGAACTTTGGGATAACTTATTTGGAACAAATGTTCGGTTCAACATTCAAAACTCACTTTCATTTGCTGCCTCCATGGACCTTTCTAGGACAGTCTAGTCCTAAGAAAAGTGATTGGATTGAGGTTTCACTGTTTACTTACCCTTTGGTACCTACAGTTGAACAACAAAATGAATTACCACCACCCCTAACACACACAAAACAGAAAAGAGGTGTAAACAAAAAGCCCAGGTAATCCACCAAGGCAATCAGTTCAACACTAAACTACCTAGAGTCATACACTATTTGCTTTATAATACAGGTTGAATATTTCTGTATAATATTTTTGTTTGTTTTTAAAGATACAGTGTTTTGCTCTGTCACCCAAGCTGATCATAGCTTACTGCAGCCTGGAACTCCTGTGCTTAAGCAGTCCTCCCACCTCAGCCTCCCAAGTTATACAGTATACAGTATACAAGTTTGAACCCGCCACCTCGGTATATGGGGCTGGCGCCTTACTGACTGAGCCACAGGCACCACCCCTACTAAATCATCTTAAGCAAACCACTTGACCACTTTCTTTTTAGAAGAATGCTTCTGCAGTACTGTTAAAATGAGTGTTTGTACAGAAAATAATTTTGTACTTTAAAGTTCACTATCTCAGCCCCCTCTGTGAACAGTCTGTGGTTATTTGGAATCACCATTAGTCCTGACTGTGAATTTGTTATCTACCAACAAGCAATCATTTTATTCTACTTATGTACACATAAGTACTTAACAGTAAAAAACATGCTGGGTGCTATGGCTCACACCTGTAATCCTAGAACTCTGGAAGGTTGAGGCAGATGGATTGCTTGAGCTCAGGAGTTTGAGACAGGCCTGAGCAAAAGTGAGACCCCAACCCTATTAAAAATAGAAAAATTAGCTGGGCTTTGTGGCACGTACTCAGCAACCTGAGGCAAGAGGATCACTTGAGCCCAAGAGTTTGAGGTTGCTTTGAGCTATGACATCACAGCACTCAACCCAGGATGACAGAGTACAACTGTCTTCCCTGGCTCCACCCCCAAAAAATATCCCCAAAAGCAGTAAAAAAAGACATATAATAAATACAGTGAATATATAGTGTTCCGGGTTACTTGTGTTATCATGTCAAAAGTTTTGGCTTTTGTAGTATTTTGGATTTGTGGATTAGAAATGATCGACCTGTGTATGATTAGTAGCAAAAGCAATAACTGGTGAGTTTCAACTGGGAAGTGTCAGGTACTCCAGTCAGTCAGATGCTATAATTTCTAACTTCTAGAATAAAGGTAGATAATTCTAGGTAATATACTACCCAAGCTATTTTCAGTGAAGAAAAGAAAAATGAATTGGCTATAAAATCACCTTCCCTTCAGAAAAGCTTAACTGACAGATATTTTGTATGCTAAATTTCTAAAGTTCCCTTATAAACGTATTTCTGTGCTTTGCTCTAGGGTTCTGGGTACACTGCAATGATTCCAAGCTAAGCATGTGCACTATGGATGAAGTATGCAAGGCCCAAGCCTACATCTTGTTTTATACGCAACGAGTTACTGAAAATGGACATTCTAAACTTTTGCCTCCAGAACTCCTGTCTGGTAGCCAGCACCCCAGTGAAGAAGCTGATACCTCTTCTAAGGAAATCCTTAGCTGATCCAAAGATGGTGGGGCTTTCT
This sequence comes from Nycticebus coucang, assembly GCF_027406575.1. Taxonomy (NCBI): domain Eukaryota; kingdom Metazoa; phylum Chordata; class Mammalia; order Primates; family Lorisidae; genus Nycticebus; species Nycticebus coucang. The sequence continues at coordinate 26,392,021 of NC_069782.1, forward strand.
TATGATTTGTATATATACTTTTTAAAAGGGCTGACTTACAATTTTGAGCTTCATTGTTTTTATTTTTTACTTATGAATCAGTGCACACTACATTTATACATTTTGTATCTAACTGCAACAAAACATTTTTTTACAGAGTAAAAAATGTGTAAATATATCAACTGCAGGTAACTAAACTTTTTTCAATTACTTGGGAGTTTTAGTGTTTACCTCAGACTGGTGTTACCTCTTTTATATTGATGTCTTAATTCGCTCAGATCATGAATTTGTGCAATCCTCTACTGAAGTTCAGGTGGGATCATTTTATATATATTTGTTACTTATTTATCTTTTGTAGCTATTTTATATACAAATTCTTAATGGATAGAAAAATTACATCACTAATAGGCTTACCAAAAAAACAAGGCTTTTCTTTCAGGCCACTGATATTGAAGTCACCTTTGCCCCTTATAGGGAATTAAACTAATACATCAACATATTAGTATCATCTAAATATTCACCGATCACACTGATATTCCTGAGACTTTACTGTGCAGGACTTAAAACAGATACTACTTTGGCTAGTATAACTTCACTTAAAAATTTATTAAGTTTATTAAAATAATTGTTCTTTATTTGGCATACTCAAACTGTATCTAAATGAAAAATGGCAGCTTTACAAATAGTATATTTAAATGAGCTTTGGAACTGTGGACATTAAAAAATGATGGCTGGGATTTATGATTTTTGTCTGGCAGCAAACAGGTTTATCCAGATTGTAATAAAGCAGTCATATAAAAAATCTGAATTTAGCAAACTGGTGTATTATGATGCTCAAATAGTTTTATCTTGGGTACGGGTTCATTTTATATGTTTCATAACATTAGATCTCTTAAAGCTTTGTATATCTTGATTTTTAGTTCAAATGAGAAAAAACGTGGAGGGCCAAGATAATTGTTTAAAATCGGCAACTGGGCTGTATGTTTATCATTTTCATTTTCCTAAAGCCTGGACTATTTACTCTTGCCAGGATTATGTGACTACTAGGTAGGAGGCTCTTAGATACTAACACCAGGCCCAGTTTTTTAAAAATATTTAAAATTATCTATACTTGCATTTAAAAAGCGTGACCTTGTGCTTCTAATAATTTAGTAAGATCTTTTTTAAGTTCTACTGCTGCTAACTTATTCAGAAAGGTTAGAATCTACTAACCTCTGTCAAATCAGCTATGTAAGATCTTAAGATCAGTGTTAACCATTGAAACATCATTTCTCTCTTTTTTCTTAAGTGGGTTTAATTGCAGTTGAAATCCTAATGAAAGATAATATCCTGTAGAATGCTGTTTGCCATCCATAAGTATAAAATTGCAAATATTCCTTAAATTTCAAACCAAGTCATCTGGGTCAGCCAGTAAAGTGCAATGAGACCTTACCACTGAATAGACATATCAATTGTGCCAAATATGTATCTGGAGTAGTAAATGGCTAGGTTTAAAATTGTTCATTTACTAAACACCTATGCAAGTTGTTACCTCAACTGTTCCATACTTATACCTCATTAAAGATTGATGTGGTTAAGATACTGGAGTCTAGCTTTTAATTTCAAAGATATTTTTAAGATACACATTTTAGCACCTTATTTTAATGAGAGTTAAGAAAAACTCAAACTATGCTGTTTGTAATGGTATAGTTGCTTGTACTTCAGTTTAAAAATCTGTAAGAAATGACTTAGCCCTTTTTAATCCCTTAATACTAACAGCTACGGGGCAAGAGGGGAGCATATTTGGAAAATCTGTCCTACTTTACACCAAATTTTGCTACAAACATAAAACTGCTCTTAAGTCTTAAAATACCAACAAACTAAAACCTAAACAGTAAACAGATTTCTTACGATGTATCTTAAATGTCAACATGAACTACTATATTCTGTTAAGTTGATCTAACAAAAAACATGTTTTGGTTGTAAAATAATTTACTAAAGGCACTATTGTTAAACATCAAACTAATTTGTTACCAATAAGGTACATCACTGTAAATGTAACAATTTCAAGAAATACAGGGCTAGTAGGCAAATAATACAGTTTTTTCCTAAAGTGACAACTTTCCTATTTACAGGATCATATCCCTTCCAGCTGTTCCTGGGACAGAAAATGATGCCAATTGCTCCAAGTGTGACCTGAGAAGGGAAGGGACCTTGGAGCTCATTCATAATTGAGCTCACAATTTGAAATTATACTGCCCGCAATTTTATAAACTCCAAGAGTCTTTACTTACGGTAGTCAAGTCTAAAATTCTTGGGTTTAGAAATCACCCTACTTATTTTATACCTCCTACCAAAGCACACCAAAAAGGAATGGACTCAAAACCCCCAAGGAGCTAGCTGATGACGTGACTAAACATGAACTAGTGAGCTCTGCTAGCACAGCATCACAGAAAATGGAGAAATTATTCAAAGGTGGCTACTGAACATTAGCACCATGATAAACATAGCTCATACAGGTAAAAGCTAGATCGATTTCTCCACAATGTGTAACGTATCTCTAATGCTAAAAGAGCAGCTTTTTACTAACAAATGACCTAGGTACAAAAGTCAGGTTTCTCTTTCTAGGAGAAAAAAGTTGACCAAATTACAAACTAAACAGCATCCCAGAGGCAATAAATCTCATTGTGCTAAAAGCATATACAATACAAATTAAGGCTTCACCTTGGTACATAAACAATTTTGAAATTACACTGGAACATTCCCACCAAATCATTTACATATAAACATTCAAGCAGTTTGTTAAAGAATCAGTAGTGGGGCTCAGCTCAAATAAGTTAATTTTATAAATCCTTACATTCAACTTTGCTGCTGTAAGGAGAGTAACTGTAACCTCACCTCCTGAAATACCACTAGTAATGTTAAGAATCCAAACCAGTCAAGAGGCAGGGTATTATAGCATTTGGCTCATTAAAGAAAAAGCCTAACAATTTCAGTTTAACCTTTCTAACTAGAACAAGATCCAAACATGGGAAGTTTTCCTGTTTTTCTTTGCTTTTGTGGCTTTGATGTCCTTTTGGTTTTTTGAGCAAGCTGAATACGTTTTCCAAGAAATAACTACCATTGGACTAAGGATCTAAATGATGAGATTTTTTTACAAAATCAAAGTTTCAAGTTAGCACAATGTTCCTACTAAGTCATGTTTCAATTAGTACATCTTTCAAATGTCAGGGGAAAATATAAAAGAATGACTAACATGGTCCTATAAAAAATGGCAAAATATTTCTAAAGCCATAGGTTTATATGTATGAATAAAAAGGCGACTGTCTAACTTTATGCGTGTGTATATATTTGAGCCACTATGCCAGAAGAAAGTCTCAGTGTAGAGGTCTACAATCCAGAAAAAAGGCTCTACATTTCTTTACATTAAGTTTAAGCTGTTTCTTGTCCAGAATCATAACCACAGACATTGAAATGTAGCTGTCAGATCTGAAAATGTCTTTATTTTTTTTAGAAAATGGATTCCAGGAAGGTTAAAAAGCAATACCAGAGTATAGATGCAGAATTGGATGTAGTCATTGAAAGCATTCAAGTAAGAATATGGCAATATAAATATCCAAAAAGCATCCCTTAGGTGTTCAAAACAAAATGTTTAAGTCATTCCTAACTAATTTGAGCTTTATAGCATTTCCTAGACAGGAGAAGGTAAAACAGTTAACATTTGAAAAGTCCTGAAAGCTTTTTCCTTCGTTAATTAGACCGTTTGCCTTCGATCAAATTCCTTCTTTTTTAACATGAATACAAAGTATTATATAGGTCCACAGTTAAAACAGACAACATGTTGCAAATTAATTCTGGTATAATGTATTCCAACAAAGCTTAGAAAATAAAGATGTTGAGGTGGCTTTGGACTAAGTTTAATAGTCATCTCCTCTGCTGACAACTTCTTTGCATGTTGGACGCAACAGTATGGTATGTTCAAACTGCGCTGTATATGATCCTTTAATGTCACATAATGGTGGATATGGATCTACAATGCCCAAGTCACACAGATTCTTCAGAGCCATCAAATATTTACTTTCTCCCAAGCGATCAAGCCATCTGCGGCAGAAGGCAAGGGTGCCAAAGTTTTCATTGATGACATTTAACAAGTGTTTTGTTCTTGGAAGCCTAAGAGGAGTAAATCCAAGATTAATAGTTGGAAGAGTCACCAGTTTATTGCCCCCATTAAGAAAAACCCAAACCATACCTGTGTCTTAGTAATTAAAGTTCAAAAACTTTTGTTGCTCTTTCAACACTCAAAAGCCAGAATTTATAAACGTCAATAATACCTAATTACAGATGGCGGCTGAATTAGGAAACGAGCAGGAGGCCATCTTACAGCATTTATGTGTCCATGCATGTGTGTTAAATTCCCACTACATATTCATCTAGAGAGTGGCATCATAGGAATTTCCTGTGTGTACATCAAGTTCAAACAAAAACCTAAACATACAAGGAGGCATAAATCCCGGTTTCAATCATCTCCAAAAGTAAAAAATTCAATGTAAATTGAAATATGAAGTTTACCAGTGGGAAAACAATAAGAACAAAAACTAGGAATGCTAGCAAATAATCTCTGATGTTACTATATTATGAAGCTGGATTTAAAGAGAATACTTGCCTACATACATTATTTTCATCTCAGGCCAATTTTCTTTTTTTGCTGTACTAAAGAAACCCACAGAACTTATTAGGCTACAGAACTATACATTTATGAATGTATCTCACCTTGTATGTAAGTCACTTTAAAAAATACTGTCAATGGCTGAACGCCTGTAGCTCAAGCAGCTAGGGCACCAGCCACATACACCGAAGCCAGCAGGTTCGAATCCAGCCCAGGCTTACCAAACAACAGTGACAGCTACAACCAAAAAATAGCCCAGCGTTTGTGGTGGGTGCCTGTAGTCCCAGCAACTTGGGAGGCTGAGGCAAGAGAATCGCTTAAGCCCAAGAGTTTGAGGTTGTTGTGAGCTGTGACGCCACAGAACTCTACCCAGGGCGACAGCCTGAGAATCTGTCTCAAAAAAAATTAAAATAAGCATGTATTCTATATTGCCCAATTGAATGTCCATTTAGATTACGGATTGCTTTCACTGTCATAATAAATAGGGAAGTAAGTTATCCACAATATTTAGAAGCACAAATAAAATAAATACTGTCAAACTGGAAGAAATGCTCGTTAGTCATATAAAATCAAGAGTAAAAAGAAATGCTAACTCCATAAGTGGCTGTGGAAAAAAATTAGTCTTCTCACCTTATCGGCACATGGCCAACATCAAAATTTTTCATGTAATGTGAACATTCCATGTCATCATGAACAACACCTTTTCCCGTACTACCAAAGGTTTCAATTGCATACACTTCTCCTTCCTAAAAAATATGTAAAGGTCAAGGGGAGAGAAGAAAAAACTACTACTCACAATTAGTATCTCTTGACTTATGAGCTGATAAAAGCAGCAACATGAAATAGCCCTTGGCAGTCCTTATCCAACCTCTCCCTGCATAGCACTTTCTGGGCTTTCTGCCTCCTCCTACTAAAATTCAGGTTTTATATGGGCAGGGAATTTTGTTCATTATACGTCCGGTGCCTACTAAAGAGAATGGCACTAGAAAATGTTCAATAAATATTCATCAAATTTGAATAAACAATCCTTTTTCAGCTGGAACTTTCATAGCTCATTTGGCTCTGGTCTGACCCAGACACCATATGCACAAATAGCCGATTCCTATCAGGGTGAGGATGAATGGCAAGCTATTTTGATCAACATACTATGTACTTAATTATCACTACCTTTTGTTTAGAGGAAAAATAAAATCAATGTTTTTCACAGATGTGTTATAATACACATACCTCCATTCTTGTTGCCTCTCCTCCTTTCACAATGGGCACTGTTTTCCCAGCATGTATTCTATATTGCCCAATTGAATGTCCATTCAGATTACGGATTGGTTTCACTGTCATAATAAATAGGGAAGTAAGTTGTACACAATGTTTAGAAGCACAAAGCGTCTCTTGGCCTTTTTGTAGAATTCAAGCATTTATGTAAAAACAACATATGGCTCTACTAAATAACCTTAAATTAAGGTACTTAAATACATATAACCTGAAACTTAGCAAATTATAAAAAGCAGTTTATTGCAGTGTTATTGATTAAATACTAGAAGTGAGTAAGGGAATATGGAAAAAAAAAAGTTAGAGGGTTAGGAAACAATGGGGTCAGCTAAGTAAGTACCATTACTCAATAAAAAATGAGGCCAAGGTCCAGTTATATAAATACTGTTCTATTCCATATAGTTCAAAATTAAATATAAACTATTTAAGGATACATAATTAGACAGTAAAGACATTAAGAAACGCAAATGTAAATACTTTCATACTTGGGGGTACTTGGTAAGCTAAATTTACCTACCATTCAGACAGCATTGCTGTTTCTCTAAGACATGGCAAACTGACCACACAAATGGTAGGCAGAAGGCTGCTGTCATTGGAAAAGGGCACATGGGTACTATGGTTTGATTTTGTCCACCCTTAGAAGATGGGGCTTAATGGGAGGTGTATGGGTCACGGGGGTACTGCCCTCCTGAATGACTCCTTATCTCAGGAGTTGACTTCTTTATAAAAGGATGAGTTTGGCCCCCTCTTGCTCTCGCAAGCCTTCACTCTGCCCTTCTGCCTACTGCCACAGGAGACGCAGCAATAAAGCCCTGACCTCTCAATTTTAGACTTCACAGCCTCCAGAACTATGAGAAATATATTTCTGTTCTTTTCTTTATAAATTACCTAGTGTCAGGGATTCTGTTATAGCACCACAAAACAGACTAAGATAATAAGATGGAGGGGCTTCTGAAATGTGGTAATGCCCTATTTCTCAAGTGGTGAGGTTATATAGCTTTTGCCACTGAGAAGCTGAATTTTTATGCTTTATGTATTTTAAGTGTTAATTATATCTCACAATTTAAAAGTTAAAATTGAGCTCTGTAGTTTAAGAATCTTCAGTATAAGCTACTTCTAGTACAGAATTAGGTGGCAAGATTTATTTCAAATCTCTTAACAGTGAAACAATAACAATATACTATATTACAAATTTAGAGGGGTAGCAAAGAAAGACAAAACCTTGATTGGCTCTTCAAAAAAACCTTCTGATATAAATGCATAAAGGTTATAGCAAAATGGAGTCAGTAATGTTTTAAGAAAATCCTGACAGCCAGGAGCAGTGGCTCACAATTGTAATCCTAACACTCTGGGAGGCCAAGGTGGGAGGACCGCTAGAGCCCAGGAGTTTGAGACTAGCCTGACCAAAAGTGAGACCCCATCTCTGTTAAAAATAGAGACATTAGGGCGGTGCCAATAGCTTAGTGGGTAGGGCGCCAGCCACATATACTGAGGCTGGCAGGTTCGAACACAGCCCAGGCCAGTTAAAACAACAATGACAAGTGCAACAACAACAAAAAATAGCTGGGCGTTGTGGCAGGTGCCTGTTGTTCTAGCTACTTGGGAGGCTGAAGCAAGAGTATCACTTAAGCCCAAGAGTTTAAGGTTGCTGTGAGCTGTGACATCACAGTACTCTACCCAGGGCAACAGCTTGAGACTCTGTCTCAAAAAAAAAAAAAATTATAAAACTAAAAATAGAGAAATTAGTCAGGTGTCCACGGCAGGGGCCTGTATTTCTAGCTACTTGGGGGGCTCAGCCCTGGAGTTTGACATTGCAGTAAGCTATGAAGACACCACTGCACTGCGTCTAAGAGTGAGATGGTCTCAAAAACAAAAGAAATCCTGACAAATAGAGGGGAGGAAAAGCCATTAAGTGAGGGTTCTCATGCTTATATGTCTGATAACAAAAAGACTACAGAAACCACTGCCTTACACAAAAAACTTATATCACAAACTTACACAAAAAACATTTCTGCAAGGCCATATGCCTAGCAGTTCAACTGCCTATCTAACCTTGGACTGGCATCACCTTTATTATTGATCTTTGTAGCCATGTATAATTATTTCAAAACAACTGTCATCCACTTTGGTTTTTTTCCTTTAAAAGCCTCTGTGTCTTCCTTTAATTCCTGAATATGCACATAGTTTACAGTGGCATGTGCACTATTATTGCAATGCTCTAGATTTTGGAGAGTCTCTCAACGTTACTTAGGTTGACAAATGCTAAACTAAATTTATTTTGAAATAAGACAGCATTACTGTTTCTCCAAGATCTGGCAAACTGACCCCACAAGCCAAATCAACATTGATATCCCAAAGGAGGTGGGAGGATTGACACAGAATAGAAGAAGAATTCTTCAAAGAACAGAGATAAAATAATAAGGAAGATGGGGTTTTCTTAATGTAACATGGCAAAAGCTAAGGGATGTTAGGCCTATTTGGCTACTTTTCTTATCAATTACTTATCAAGTTAAGTAACTTCCTGAAAAGGAAAAAAAGATTTCAGAGGAACCTGAATAAGCTCTTTATTTGTGGCACCAATCCCAGAACTAGGGCAGGAAGAGAGGAATGATAAATATTTGTTAATACTTAATAAATTTCAGGTACTGTACAAAATTTACATTTCCGAAAAACAAATCAGATATTATTAATCCCTTTACAGTTTAAGAATCTAGGGTGCTCAAAGGCTACCGAGTTCAGAGTTAGACTTGACCACAAAACATGTTTTCTTCATTATCCGCAATATTTCCTATCCAAATGCAAGTAGCTTTAGAGCATTTTGCTTTGCACTGATGTTCATAAGAGAGGAGATATGCTAGCAAAGAAAACCTAAAAACCAAAGTAGTAATGCGTTTAAAGTACAAATGAAAAAAGAAAGTTCACGGGATTCAAGCAGGAAGAAGGGAAATGAAACCATGAATGACACACTAGAGAAATACAAAGAATTATCTTGATATAAAAATCTCAAAATGAAAAAGCATATGTATTAGAAATAAACTAAATGAAAGCATAGTAAAGTAAATGAAAGAGGTGGAAAGAAAAAGAGTAGCTGTTTAAGAGTGTAAGATTAGTTACAAAATTCAGTATTTGGACACAAAAGATTGCTGAGGAGGTGAATGTCAGTGAGTTGGTCAGGGAACTAGTGATGCCTGAGTGTTAATTACCCATATAGATACTAAAGCCATCCAGAATCCCAGCAGAAGTTAGAACAGTGGCAGGTGTCAAAGTCACAAATGAACGCATAAGGACAGGCACTGTCAGGTCTCAGAGGAAAAACCACTCCTAAACTTGGTAGAAACACAATAGTTTATAATTGGCAATAGGGAATGCAAAGAATGCCAAATGTTGTGAATTTATTGAGGGGCAAGGAAGCAAAGTGAGAATTTCCACTCATAAGTCTATAAAGGTGTGACAAGCCACTGGGATTACAGTGACTCTGTAATCCCAATACACTGGGAGGCTGAGGCAAGAGGATCACCTGAGGCTGTAAGTTTGAGATCAGCCTGGAAAACAATGTAAGACCTCATCTCTTGGCAAAAAAAAAAAAAAAAAAAGGCCAGCCATGGTGGCATGTGCCTATAATCCCAGCCATTTTGGGAGGCTGAGGCAGGCAGGAGGATCACTTGAGCCCAGATGTTCAAGGTTGCAGTGAGGTAAGGATCATGCCACTGTACTCCAGCCTGGGCAACAGAATAAGATCCTGTCCCTTAAAAAAAAAAAAAGAAGAAGAAGAAAATGAAGAAAAGAAAGAGGATTCAACTAAAGGAAATATTCTGTAAGAAAGTTCATAGAGCAGGAATACAGACAGTAATAAACATAGATGAAGGAGAATGGTGGCTGGGGGATGGCAGACAAACCAGGGAACTGGAGGGCTGGACTAACAGAGATGAATGAAGGCAAAGGTAATTGGGAATATATACCTAAGGCAGTGCTAGGAAAGATTAAGAGGCAAAGAGACTTGAGAATTAAAGGGTCACACAAGGAATTAACTGCCATCCAAATTCTGAATGTGTCTCAAGGAAAAAATGTGGGGCAGCGCCTGTGGCGCAGTGGGTAGAGTGCTGGCCCCATATAACAAGGGTGGCCGGTTTGAACGTGGCCCTGGTCAAACTGCAACAAAAAATAGCCAGGCGTTCAGGCAGGCACCTGTAGTCCCAGCTACTTGGGAGGCTGAGGCAAGAGAATCACCTAACCCCAGGAGCTGGAGGCTACTGTAAACTGACACTCTACTGAGGGCAATAAAATGAGACTCTGTCTCTTAGAAAGAAAAAGAAAAAAGAAAAATGTTAGTTAAGTCACAAATGGAAAGGGTCGCTAGCTTCTCTGGAGCCTTGATGTGACTAGTCATAGAAAACTTCGTCCATATTTTGCCTACCTTAGGATATTTCTCCAGGTGTCTTATCAGCTAGTTCCCAGTTAGCGATCACAGTACTATCATGCTCTGACTAGGTCATTTCCCCTGCTTCCCTTCTTTTATTCCCAAAATATAAACATGAAGCAGCTGACACAAAGAAAGCACGCAATACTAGTTTATAAACTTAATTTCAAAATAAGACATAATTTTAAAAATATACCTTGATATGTCTTCCCATCTATTTCAACTTCATAGGATTCCATAACTTCTTGGATGGCCTCCCCAACATCACATAGACGAACATCAATTCCAGCACACTAAAAAAATATCATGCATATTTTGTTACTTAAAGTGTAAACTTTTATAGCAATTTACTTTCTTAACCTTTTAAAATAAGAGACAATCAGAAAAACTGATTTGGAATGTAACTTCCTATGTAACAGACTTTGGGGAGAAGTTTGGGAAGATGACAGATTAGTAAACAGCAAGAATCTATCTCCCCAGCTAGACAAGAACTGTGCTAGGAATCTAAAGTCTACACAAGGCTTGTAACCTACAGGGGCAGGATCATGTGGTCAAGTGCAGTTAATCTCCCTCAGTCTTAGCTCTTAGAATAGTAGCAGTGCTATTTCATCCTGCACCATAAGCTCAATGGCTGGCAGCACATGTTCGTGGAGCAACCTGCACACAACCTGGGGGAGCCTGGTGAAAAGGAAAAGCTTGATACTGGGAATCTATGCTCTGATCCCTGATTGCTGCTTCTCATCACAGACCTGCAGACCAAGAGGTGGGTGGCCATTGTTGCACCTCCCTTTATACTTGCAAATCCCTGGCACTCACTACCCCTCTGGCTAAAGTGACTTCAAGGAAATTTAAAAGGCCAGTACCCTTCCTTCTCTCATTTCATTTTTTTCTTTTCTCCCTTTTGGGAGTCAGACATTAAAGACTAGGACATTCAAAAACAGTTGCACGTGTGAGAGAAATTCAAAAGTGAGCACACAAGCCCAGGGCAAGGTGCAGGCTCAGAAAAGACCTGAGGACACCTTAAGTTTACACCTCAGGTGGACTCTTAATAGGCAGAGACAGCCTACAAGAATAAAAACTAAAAAACCCCAGAACACTAGCAAACCCTTGGGAAGAAGAAGAATGTGATTTCCAGAGTCATCAAATTACATGCAAATATATAATATTACACAAAAAAAATCACAAGGCATGTAAAAAAAAAAAAAAAAACCAGGAAAGAACATCCATTCAAAGGAAAGGGAAAAAGACAAAAACAAAATTCCATGCAAAAGACCTGACAGCAGATCTAGACAGACTTCAAAACAATTCTCTTCAAGAAAAAAAAAAAAACTGTAAAGAAAATGAAAATATCAAGAGATGGAAAGCCTAAAAGAAACTACAAATTCTAGAGCTTAAAAGTATGTTAACTGAAATAAAAAATTCATTAGAGGAATTCAAAGTATTTGAGCAAACCAGACAGAAGTAAGGAATCAGAGGACTTAAACAATAAATCAACTAGATCTAACAGACGCATATAGAACACTCTACCCAATAACATAGGATATACATTCTTCTTGCCCACGGAACATTCCCAAGATAGATTATCTGTTAGGCCACAAATTACGACTCAAATAGATTTTAAAAGATAAGTAGCGACCAAGTGCAGTAGTTCATACCTGTAATACTAGCACTCAGGGACGCCAAGGCAGGTAAATCACTGAAGCTCAGGAGTTTGAGGCCAGCCTAAGCAAGAGTGAGACCTCACTAAAAATAGAAAAACTAGCCAGGCACTGTGATAGGCACCTGTAGTCTCAGCTACTTAGGAGGTTGAGGCAAGCGAATCACTTGAGCCCAAGAGTTTGAGGTTGCTGTGAGATGTGGTGCCATGGCACTCTACCTACCCAGGGTGACAGAGTAAAACTCTGTCTCAAAAAAAAAAAAAAAGGGATATTATACAAAGTATCTTCAACCACAATGGCAGGGTGGTGATAGATAGAAATTAGTAACAGGGCTCCACACCTGTAGCTCAGCAGCTAGGGCACCAGCCACATACACCTGAGCTGGTGGGTTCGAATCCAGCCTAGGCCTGCCAAACAACAATGACAACTACAACCAAAAAATAGCTAGGTGTTGTGGCGGGCGCCTATAGTCCCAGCAACTTAGGAGGCTGAGGCAAGAGAATCGCTTAAGCCCAAGAGTTTGAGGTTGCTGTGAGCTGTGACACCACTGAGAGCTGTGACAGCACCGCACACTACCCAGAGTGACAGCTTGAGACTCTGTCTCAAAAAAAGAAATCAGTAATAGGAAGAAAACTGGAAAATTCATAGGATTGTAGAAATTAAACAAGACACTCTCTTAAACAACCAATGGAACAAAGAACAAATCACAAGGGAAAGCAAAAAAAGAAAACATAACATACCAAACATTAAGGGACACAGTGAAAAACAGCTAAGGGGGAAATTTTTTTCTTTTTTTTGAGACACAGTCTCACTTTGTAGCTCCCAGTAGTGTGCAGGCGATCCACTGAGGCTCAGTCCCCAGAGTGCTAGGATTATAGGTGTGAGCCACCACCCCAGGCCCCTGGGAGAAATTTTTAAATGCTTACATTATAAAAACAAAATAGATCGTAACAGTGTTCTTCCTGTTACTTCCATCTATTTGCTTTGAGACTATCTCAAAAAAAAAGAAAAGGTGAAGATGCTAAGTTACTGATGTATATTTTACCTCAGTAAAAAAATTTAAAAAGATTCTAAAGACAATAGACCAGCTTTATTCACCTTTGGTAATACCCAAAGATGTAAAACATGCTAAAAAGTACTTATTGCTGCAGTACTTTTAAGTTAAATAAAGGGTGCTTACAGTTCACATACCTTTATTCCAGTATTGGTAGCATCCTTTACAGCTTTTAATAACGTATCATATTTGGGATTAAAAGTGACAGTAAAAGCACAGTCAATAATCCTACCTGAAAGAGAAAATTAAGTTTACTTAGCAGCTAGTCAATTTACCTACTTTATAGCATTTACTCTATTAACCTTGCTAGTTAACAGGAAAACAGAATAATGGGCTCGAATAAAGTAAAAAGTACATATAAAAGATTTTCATATCACTCCAAGACTGTACCAATTCTGGGCTCACCTACAATGTTGTATGAACATATAAATGGAGGACAGAGGAAAATGTACAGGACCAAAGGGCCCTAAATTTAAAGAAACCTCACATAAGCAGTTAATCTAAGCTAGCTTTCTAGACTATTAAGTGAAATAACAAATCATTTTTCTAACAGAGTTTTGGGGAGAATTTAGAAAAGCAAACATGCATAAAAAGGTTGATAAACTTAAAAGTTCTACATAAATGTTTGTTGTTGTTACTCAAATAATGTATGAAAATAATGATCTCAATGAAGAAATATAGGATTGTATTTTTCATGCTGCGATACAGAAGGTAAAAAAAAACCACAATTACCTAACAGTTTTCATTTTATTCCATTCACTTCACAGAATGCTTCACAGTAAATGTAAATTTCTTTTTTTTAAGACAGAGTCTCACTATGTTGCCCTCCTTAGAGTGCCATGACATCACAGCTCACAGCAACCTCAAACTCTTGGGCTTAAGCGATTCTCTTGCCTCAGCCTCCCAAGTAGCTGGGACTACAGGCACCTGCCAAAATGCCCAGCTATTTTTTTTTGTTGCAGTTGTCATTGTTTAGCCAGCCAAGGCTGGGGTTCAAACCCACCAGTCTCAGTGCATGTGGCTGGCACCATAACCACTGTGCTACGGGCCAGAGCCAGTAAATGTAAATCTTAAAATCAACCTCAAGACAACTCTACTTGAAAGTGAAAATAATAAAACTTGGGAGTTGAGTATTTACTGCTCTAACAGAGATAAAAACTAGAGGGTTTTTTTTGGGGGGATGGGGGGCAGGAATTTTTTTCAAGAACTCACCACTTATGTGTGTTCCAAAATCTATCTTACAGATGTCATCATACTGTAATACTGTTGTGTCACCAGCATTGGGAGTATAATGGGCAGCACAGTTATTGAGAGAACACCCAGTAGGAAATGCCAGGCCTGCATTTAATCCATTCTCTTTTATCAATTTGCGTGAACAGTCTTCTAACTTTTCACTAAAATAAAAAAGAGAATCTGTTTGCTTTTACATTCTTATCCTTATATACCTTATAGGTAATCAAGTCCAGAAATCTTAAATTACTGTTTTCTGAGAACTCTTCTTCTTCTTTTTGAGACAGGGTCTTACTTTGTCACCTTTGGTAGAGTGCCATAGCATCACAGCTCACAGCAACCTCAAACTCTTGGACTCGAGCGATTCTCTTGCCTCAGCCTCAGCCTCCCAAGTAGCTGGAACTACAGGAGCCCGCCACAACACCCAGCTATTTTTAGAGACGAGGTCCCATTCTGGCTCAGGCTGGTCTCAAACCTGTGAGCTCAGGCAATCTACCTGCCTCTCAAGAGCTAGGATGACAGGCATGAGCCGTGCGTGCCTGGCCCAATGAATTATTATTAAAAAAAGGATTTTTTTTAAATTACCCTCTGGGAATGATCTGAACATAAATAAACACTTCCTGAATGTAAATAACATTTCTCTGATGCTATAAAACAGCTCATCTCTAAAAGACAAGGAATCTGACTCCACTAGAAACCTGGAGAAAACATAATTCACTTTTAACTTAGTTTACTAGAAATCTGAGTTAGATTAACTTAAACGCTGATTTTATTCATGTTGCATATTTTTATAATTGTTGGAATCAGCAAATTAGGTTGTCTTTTATACTAAACATTTCTCAAAAAGTAAAATGAGAAAAATAATTAACTTTTTTTTTTTTTGGAGACAGTCTCACTATGCCGCCCTCAGTAGAGTGCTGTGGCACCACAGCTCACAGCAACCTCAAACTCTTGGGCTTGAACGATTCTCTTGCCTCAGCCTCCCAAGCAGCTAGGACTACAGGTGCCCGCCACAACACCCAGCTTTTTTTTTTCTTTTTCTTTTTGATTGCAGATGTCATTGTTTAGCAGACCCTGACTGGGCTTGAACCCACCAGCCTCAGTAGATGTGGCTGAGCTACGGGCACCGAGCCAAGAAATAATTAACTTTTATTGGCTTCTTCAATTCATTATAATTATAGTAACCTCCATAGCTGACCACCTCCCTATAACTGAAAACCTCAAGTTGACCTAATTTTCACAGACCAGACATGGACTGCATTATTATCAGTACAGCAAGCCTGGTTTTTGTTGACCAGTTTGTTATAGTCCTGCCGATGGTCAGCATACAGAAGTTCTACTGTGTGTTTTGTCTCCGAGAATTTTTGTTTGTTTTTCTGTTTTGTTTTGTTTGAGACAGTCTTACTTTGTCGCCCTCAGTAGAGTGCCCTAGTGTCACAGCTCACAGCAACCTCAAACTCTTGGGCTTAAGCAATTCTCTTGCCTCAGTGTCCCAAGCAGCTAGGACTACAGGTGCCCACCACAACACCCAGCTACTCTTTTGTTGTAGTTGTCTTTGTTATTTGGCAGGCCCGGGCCAGGTTCGAACCCACCATCCCTGGTGTATGTGGCCTGCACCCCTACCTGCTGAACTACAGGTGCCTAGCCGGTCTCTAAGAATTTTTAATTTATTTTGTTTTTATTATTATTATTTTTTTTTTTTTGGAGACAAGAGTCTCACTGTGTTGCCTAGCCTGGAGAGTCATGGCATCAGCCTAACTCACAGCAACCGCAAACTCCTGTGCTCAAGCAATCCTCCTGCCTCAGCCTCCCTAGTAGCTGGGACTACAGGTGCCCACTACTACATCCAGCTAATTGTTCTATTTTTAGTAGAAATGAGGTCTTGCTCTTGCTCAGACTAGTCTGAAACTGGAGCTTAAGCAATTCTCCTACCTCTGTCTCCCAAAGTGCAAGGATTACATGGTTACAGACACGAAACACTACACCTGGCCAAGAATTTTTATTTCCTAATATGAATTGTTAGATGGCAAAATAGCAGATTCCCAGGTAGTTGAATCAGTAACAAGTGCATGTGCACTTAAGAGTGTACATGTGTCCTAGCATTCTGTGAGGCCAAGGAATGTAGATTGCTTGAGCTCAGGAGTTTAAGGCCAGCCTGAGCAAGAAGGAAACCCTGTCTCTACCAAAAATAGACAAAAACTAGTAGGGTGTTATGGTGGGCAGCTGGAGTCTCAGCTAATTGGGAGGCTGAGGCAAGAAGATCACTTAAGTCCAAGAGTTTGAGGTTGCTGTGAGCTATGACACCGGAACTCTCTACACAGGGCAAAAGAGTGAGACTCTGCCTTAAAAAATAAAAAACAAGACAAAAAAAAAGTTTACATGTGCATTA
This sequence comes from Nycticebus coucang, assembly GCF_027406575.1. NCBI lineage: Eukaryota > Metazoa > Chordata > Mammalia > Primates > Lorisidae > Nycticebus > Nycticebus coucang. The sequence continues at coordinate 26,408,662 of NC_069782.1, forward strand.
AATAGGGTGAGTACATGTATGTTCCTCTTAAAGTTTTCTCATTACAGGGACACTACAATAACTAAGAAAATACTTCTACAACCTTTACTTTTAGCAAAGTGGTAATGAAAGCCAAACATTACAAGTGAAGAGTTAGTATTTATAAAAATCATTATTTTTATCATGTTCTTATAAAAACATATTCCTTTTACCAGATTTCTATCATTGTCATCCCAGGCTTGATCCAGCTCATAACATATTTTCTAACTTGTCGATGTGCTTCTGCAGCTTCTCGAAAATCATTCCAAATCTCTTCACTGGCTTGATCTAAAGCTTTCTTTTCTTCACTTGTAGTTCTCCAAGCAGCTGTTCGCCTTTAGAGTAGGCATAGTATTAAGTATTAGTCATTTAAAAAAAAGAAGAACAAGCATAAAAGTTGAAGGAGACAATATACTAAGTAATATAAGACATTTTAGATAAAGAAAAAATATTACATATTCAGTTTCTTTACATCAACAGTTTCTGAAATAAAGTCATATATACTTGCACTCAACCCAAATCAAGTTAATATTTTTGTAACACTCAGGGGGAAAAAACTAAGTGAGATTTTATTCACAGGAAACCTAATAGAATGCCAACAAACAATAGTAAGAAAGGAAAGAACCAGAAAAGTCAGAAAAGAGCCCTAGAGACAAAGCAAGTGACAAAAAAAAAAAAAATCATCCTTCCACTTCTTTTTTTTTTTGTGGTTTTTGGCCAGGGCTGGGTTTGAACCCACCACCTCCGGCATATGGGACCAGCACCCTACCCCTTTGAGCCACAGGCACCGCCCCTGCATAGCTAGTTTAAAAGCACTATTTGCCATATACATGAAAACCTTTTTAAAATGTATGCTTTTGACCCCGAAATAATTAAAATGCAGGCAGATGTGACACAAATTCCTTCCTTTAAAAACGGGTACTTACTAAAGAGTAAAAAAATAAAACATGTTCTAAGTTTGCCTATAAAAAGAAACTACAGTTGATTCCCAATTGATAAAACTTTTTATAGAATAGTATCAGTTAGTCAATGTAGATGGATGATAGAATTAGAAACCCACCATTTTGCAGTTCCCAGTGAAATAACTGATAAAGCAAGGAATATCAACAGATATTAAAATAATTAGGTGAAAGGTTGCTAAGAAAAGGATATTCCAGTGATACCAAAGTACCCCACAGATTACTCAGAAACTGCAAAAAGAAAAAAGCACCTTTAAAAGAAAAAAAAAAAAAAAACAGCTGGCTGTCACATTAACTAAAGAGATCAAACACAGTAAAACTAATAAGACAGCCTGACATTATATTTAATACAACAGAATACGAAGGTCACAAACACTTGCATCTGTCGAGAATGCTTAATCTAAATCTAACTTAAGCCTGTTAATACCTAGCTCCAGTTTAAAGAAAATACAGAAATAAAGGAAAAAGTTTAACACTATCACAAGGAAATAACTGAAGAAATTCCCAGAATGTGAGATATTCCACAACTGCCTGGTTTCTTCAAAATGGAGAGAAAGAAAAGAAAGGTAGGGATTCTAACCATATGCAATACATGAACCTCGACTGAATTCTGGTTTTGTAATACAAACGAGCATTGCCATAACTATTAAAAATTGGTTTCAGGCAAGAACAGTGGCTCATGACTGTAATCCTAGCAGTCTGGGAGGCCTGATTTCTACTAAAAATAGAAAAAACACTAGTCGGGCATGTAGAGGGCACCTGTACTCCCAGCTACTCAGGAGGTTGAGGCAAGAGGATCACTTGAACTCTGGAGTTTGAGGTTGCTATGAGCTATGACGCCATAGCACTCTACCCAGGGTGACAGAGTGAGACCCTGTCTCAAAAATAAAAAAACACTTTTTTTTTTTTTTTGCAGTTTTTGGCCAGGGCCGGGTTTGAACCTGCCACCTCCAGTATATGGGGCCAGAGCCCTACTCCTTTGAGCCACAGGCGCCACCCCAAAAATACTGTTTTCAAAAAATTTTAATGATGTAGGAAATGCACCGAGTATTTTTTTTCCTTTTTTGAGATAAGAGTCTCACTTTGTCACCCTCGGTAGAGTGCCATCAGAGCTCACAGCAACCTCAAACTCTTGGGCTCAAGTGATCCTCTTGCCTTAGCCTCCCAAGTAGCTGGGACAACAGGTGCCCGCCATAATGCCCAGCTAGTTTTTTTTTTTTTTGTTTCCCCCCAAGATGGGGTCTCACTCTTGCTCAGGCTGGCCTCCAACTCGTGAGCTCAAGCAATCCACCCACCTCAGCCTCCCAACGTGCTAGGATTATAGGCATGAGCCACTGAACCAGGCTGCACAGAGAATGTTAACCTTTTTTAAAGTAACAAACCATTGTAGTAAAAACTGATTCAGACAAGGATCAGTAACATATGCTATATGTGAGAAGGACTTTCCCAAAGAACTAGTTATTTAGATAGTCTCAATGTAACTTCCCACAAATTACTAAATACAAGAAAAAATAGTAATGATACACTGGAGAAACTGGATAATACCTTAACCAAACAATAAAAATTAATAACAGTAAGAAACAAACTGACATCACATGCCTCCAGATGTGACACCCTGAAAAGGATACCACATCTATATTATCTAGTATGTAGTATTCAGTCCAAAAAAAGGATAACCCGCTCTCAAATGGCTCATAAAAAATAGCATGTATACAAATTCACCAATGTAACATTTGCCACCTATCTTCCAAGGAGAAAACAGAGTATTACTTATACATGACACATAATATGTAAACTGTCATATTCCATTAGGATAGAGAAAAAGTACTACTTTGAGAAGTATTAATATCTCCCTCTACTATTTCAAAAATGTAAATGAATCCACCCATATGTTTAATTTATAATAGAAGCTGAGAGTAAGAAAAGATAGTTTTTCAGATTTACAAAATTTCAATTTTTTCATTATTAAATATCTAATGTTCCACAATATTCACATTGTTTAATAGCGAGGTATTGTGGTAGGTGCCTATAGTCCCAGCTACTTGGGAAGCTAAAGGCAAGAGGATCGCTTGTGCCCAAGAGTTTGAGGTTGCTTTGAGCCATGACGCCACTGCACTCTGAGGGCTACAGAGTAACAGTCTAAGAAAAAAAACTTCAATTAAAAAATTAAAATGTTAACAATCTGTTAACAATTACAGTAAATGAATGGCTTTCCTTAACTCTAGAAATAAGTATACAGAAATGGAAATGAGAATAAAAAGTATTTCATTCCCATCAGTAACAAAAACCTAAAACACTTAGGGCTAGGCATGGTGGTTCACACTTGTAATCCTAGCACTCTGGGAGGCTGTGGCAGGTGGACTGCCTAAGCTCATGACTTTGAGACCAGCCGGAGCCAGAGCAAGACCTTGTCTCTAAAAATAGCCAGGGGTCGCGGTGGGTGCCTGCAGTCCCAGCTACTTGGGAGGCTGGGACTAGAGAATCACTTGAGCCCAAGAGTTTAAGGTTTCTGTGAGCTGTGATGCCATGGCATTCTACCAAGGACAACAAAGTAAGACTCTGTCTCGAAAAAAAGAATAAATTTAACAAGAAAGGGATAACACCTACCAGAGAACAAAATCTAAATAAGTGAAGAAAAAAAAAGGATACCATGACACTGGAAAGGCAAGATGATAAAACTGTCAATTTTCAGAAAACTTAATATATAAATATAGTACAATTTTGATGAGAATTCTAACAGGGCATTTCTCTTGCATGTGTATCTATAGAAGTATATAGATAAGCCAGGCTTGTGGCTCACATCTGTAATACAAGGACTCTGGGAGGCTGAGGCAGATAGATCACCTGAGCTCAGGAATTTGAGACCAGCCTGGACAAGAGCAGGACCCTGTCTCTACTGAAAATAGAAAAAACTAGTTGGGCATTCTGGCAGGTACCTGGTAGGCCCAGCTCTTCAGGAGGCCGAGGCAAGAGGATCACTTGAGCCCAAGAATTTGAGGGTGCTGTGAGCTATAACACCCTGGCACTCTATCCAGGGAAACAGAGTGAGACTTCGTTTCAAAAAGGAAAAAAAAAACAAAACAAAAAAAACGAAAGAAAGAAAAAGTAATGACTTTTTTTTTTTTAATGACTAAAACCAGTTAAGTACAAAAGAATTGTGTTTGGTCTAATGTGGCAAGAGAGAATGACTTATTAAATTATTGGCACATACTTCAGAGTTTCTGATATCAAATCAAAATAGTATTTTGTAAGAACAAACAGATCAGTGGAACAGAAATAATCCAGAAACTGTTTCCATTATATATATGAGAATACAACATGTGACAAAGGTAGTCATTCAATTCTGTAGGACAAATTATTTAATAAACAATAAACTGGTTATCCATTGAAAATAAAATTAGTGCTCCTAACCTTATACAAAAAGTTCCAGATCAATTAAAGATGAATAAAACACAAAGTAAAAGTTTAAGGAAATATGAGAGACTGCTAGGAACCCAGAAGTATAATATGAACATATAATGCATTTCAAAACTTAAAACTTTTAGAAGAGCAAACGATACCATAACAGAGCCAACAGTTAAAAGATGTTCAAAATCACTAGCAGTCTAAAAATCATAAAGTACTAATGTCTTTTTTGTAAAGTACTAATGTCTTTTTTCAGCAATCCCACTCATGAACAACTGTCTCATTAACAACTACCAGATGAGATTTTATATATAGATATATATCTTTTTTTTTTTTTTTTTGTAGAGACAGAGTCTTACGGTACCGCCCTCGGTAGAGTGCCGTGGCATCACACGGCTCACAGCAACCTCTAACTCTTGGGCTTACGCGATTCTCTTGCCTCAGCCTCCCGAGCAGCTGGGACTACAGGCGCGCGCCACAACGCCCGGCTATTTTTTTGTTGCAGTTTGGCCGGGGCTGGGTTTGAACCCACCACCTTTGGCATATGGAGCCGGCGCCCTACTCACTGAGCCACAGGCGCCACCCTAGATATATATCTTTTATCTACCTTTTATTGCAGAATGATTTACAGTGGCAAAAAAAAAAAAAAAATTGGAAACAAAGTGAATGCCCATCAATTAGAGAAGGGTGGGGGAAAGTATGGTACATATATGGACACCAAGAAATATCACAAAGTCATTCAAAATAACTATAGAGCTATGCTAATCAACTTGTAGGTACTTCCAAGAGGTAGTACTGATGGAGAAAAGACAGAAGAAAGTATGCTTATAATTCCACTTTTAAAAACAAAACAAAAAGAAAAACACTCCCCTTACATAAATAGACACAGATGTACACATACATGAGCAGAAAAAACATGGAAGGCTAGGTGGTTAACATGGGTCTGGAAGAAAGGGAAAGAAGAGGGAACAAGCAAAAAAAATAATAATACTAAATTAAAAGATTATATTTAAAAATAAATGTGATCACATCATATGTACTATGAGAATTTATTAATGTAAAATTATGTATTTGTGACATTTTAAAAATAGATGCTTTAAGATAGGGATAGCAATTGATGAATTCAAATTCAAAGAAAAGATGCCAGGCCATAAAATTCTAAAATTGTGGGCGGCGCCTGTGGCTCAGTCGGTAAGGTGCCAGCCCCATATACCAAGGGTGGCGGGTTCAAACCCGGCCCCGGCCAAACTGCAACCAAAAAATAGCCGGGCGTTGTGGCGGGCGCCTGTAGTCCCAGCTACTCGGAAGGCTGAAGCAAGAGAATCGCTTAAGCCCAGGAGTTGGAGATTGCTGTGAGCTGTGTGAGGCCACAGCACTCTACCGAGGGCCATAAAGTGAAACTCTGTCTCTACAAAAAAAAAAAAAAAAATTCTAAAATTGTACAAACTTATTCTGTAAGAACATTCACTACTGAGAATTAGGAAGAAGGTGAAAATACAGCAACATTATGTTTTTACAGCAGAAGCTTTCTTAACCAACTATTGCAACCACTGGATTAATCAGTGCCCAATTCTCTCTATAAGACTTACTGATCAAAGCCCATAGTATTGTGATTATCTGTGGCTGACTATTCTGAATAATAACAGCAGCTAACTTACTTAATGTTCACTATGTATCTGTTACTTTTCTCTAAGGGCTTTACATATATTTTTATTCTTCATAAGAACCCCAGAGAGGGCTCATTTTTTATAGTAAGATGAGGAAATGAAAGCACGGATATAATAAATTACTTGTCCAGGTCACAAAGCTAGTAAGTGTTAGAACTGGGATTTAAATGCAGATAGTTTGGTCTCAATTCCCACACTCTCAGTCTACGTAATGCTGTTATGAGCGTCTGCTGACCAGCTGAAATGTATCCTTATAGAATTCTTCTAAGAATCAAAAGAATAGGGCGGCGCCTGTGGCTCAGTCAGTAAGGCACCGGCCCCATATACCGAGGGTGGCAGGTTCAAACCCGACCCCGGCCAAACTGCAACCAAAAAATAGCCAGGCGTTGTGGCAGGCGCCTGTAGTCCCAGCTACTCGGGAGGCTGAGGCAAGAGAATCACTTAAGCCCAGGAGTTGGAGGTTGCTGTGAGCTGTGTGAGGCCACGGCACTCTACCGAGGGCCATAAAGTGAGACTCAGTCTCTACAAAAAAAAAAAAAAAAAAAAAAGGAATCAAAAGAATATATTCCCGTCAGTACTTGTTATTGTAATTACATATTGTTACACAAAAAGAAATGCTTCTTTAGGGCGGCGCCTGTGGCTCAAGGAGTAGGGCGCCGATCCCATATGCCAGAGGTGGCGGGTTCAAACCCAGCCCTGGCCAAAAAAAAAAAGAAATGCTTCTTTGAAAACTAAACTGACCACTCTGAAAAGTCTCAATAAAGACATGTCATCAAAAAATATTCCCGTCAAATCAAGTTTAGATAAGAATTATAAATGGTTTCAGTCAAAAAAAAAAAAAAAGTAAAAATATACATATCAGGCTCTGCACCTGTAGCACAGTGGTTAGTGCCAGCCACATGCACTGAAGCTGGTGCGTTGGAGCCCGACCCAGGCCAGCTAAACAACAATGACAACTACAAAAAGAAAATAGCCAGGTGTTGTGGCAGGCGCCTGTAGTCCCAACTACTCGGGAGGCTGAGGCAAGATCGCTTAAGTCCAAGAGTTTGAGGTTGCTGTGAGCTGTGACACCACAGCACTCTACTGAGAGTGACAAAGTGAGACTCTGTCTCAAAAAAATAAAATAAAATAAAATAAAATAAAATATATATATATACACACACACACATATATAAATCTTTAGATCACTCAGTTCTTGCTCCTCTTCAGAGAAACCAAAATGGAAACTGTAGATGCTTTATGAATATAGTTTATTTGAAGGGGTGAAGAGGGGTGAAAACAAATTTGTTTAAGTTAGCCTTTATCTACAAAGATTTGTATTTTTTATGATCCCACTTTAACACACTTTTTTGATTAACCAACGTGTTACTGGTCCCAATCATTTTGGATAAGAGGACTCCTACTGTATTCTCTTTGCAACAATTTCATAAGCTTTAATTATAGTAGAGCAAAAGTTCTGAGAAAAATTAAATCTGTCTTACTGCTAAGGTACAACCATCTAAAGTCAAACTGAAAGTTATTTTATAATCCTTACCCATCTTGTGTGGGTGGGTATTCGCACTCTTGTCCTTTGGGAAATACACCATTAGGATACAGGTCACATATTGGAACTGAGGGAGGGTCTGTTTGAACTTTTGCTGTGAGATACAAATAAAGCATTAACTTTTACAGTGACAAGTAAAATTAAATAGTTGTTACAATTTTCTCAGTTCCTATTGTTATTATACATTCTGATTTTAAGAAACACCTTTGCTGTTACCTTACAGTTAAAAACAGAAGACGCTTCACCATGTTGGCTACCTCATCTCTGATTTACTGCTGCTTGAGAAAAGAAATCTTCAACTCCTCACAACTCCATTATGTATTTAAACAGTATATGCTTTGGCAAAAAAGCACACTTCTAATGTTTTCATCTTCATTAACCATACCAGAGGTAGAATAGCATAGAGAGGCTAGTTATTACACATAAATATCAAAGTAACAAGAAAATAAGTCCTGGGGAGCGACTGTGGCTCAGTGAGTAGGGCACCAGCCCCATATACCAATGGTGGTGGGTTCGAACCCGGCCCCGGCCAAACTGCAACAACAAGAACAACAAAAATACCCGGGCGTTGTGGCAGGCGCCTATAGTTCCAGCTACCTGGGAGGCTAAGGCAAGAGAATCACCTAAGCCCAAGAGCTAGAGGTTGCTGTAAGCAGTGATTCCACAGCATTCTACCAAGGGCAACAAAGTGAGACTGTCTCTAAAAAAAAAAAAAAAAGAAGAAAAGAAGTCCTATAACCATAAAAATATGAATTATACATTAATAAAGTAAGTAAAAACTTATTTCAAGGACATATACATTAGGTATAAACATTAAGAGCATACATAATCAATGCTGGTCTTCCAAAATCTTAATTTCTCATCATGTCCCACTTTTATCTCATCTATAAATTTGATAAAGATACCTTTTACAGTATTCACAAATTAAAACTGAACTATCAGTTCAAAAGACTCAAAAAGATCATTACAGAAAAAATACAGAATTTGTCAGAACATCAAAATTGAAGTCTAGCCTTTACCGCTTATTAGCTGTGACTTGGACAAACCATGGTGCCATGCCTCAGTTTCCTCATCTAGAAAATGACAAATCAAGTGAAATCCTGGATAATCTTTAAAAACTATAATGCAGGGCGGCGCCTGTGGCTCAGTCGGTAGGGCGCCGGCCCCATATACCGAGGATGGCGGGTTCAAACCCGGCCCCGGCCAAACTGCAACCAAAAAATAGCCGGGCGTTGTGGCGGGCACCTGTAGTCCCAGCTACTCGGGAGGCTGAGGCAAGAGAATCGCTTCAGCCCAGGAGTTGGAGGTTGCTGTGAGCTGTGTGAGGCCACGGCACTCTACAGAGGGCCATAAAGTGAGACTCTGTCTCTACAAAAAAAAATAAAATAAAATAAAATTAAGCCCTCTAGCAATCAATATTAAAGAAAAAAATCCAGGCTATTTGCATAGTTTATGATGTTTTTGATATAAAAAAGATTAACTACTCAGGTAATGCACAATTATTCTTGATTTCTTGATTCTAAGAACAGGAATAAGAGAGTGTCTTTAGAGAGTGCTCAAAAAGAAATATAATAAACAGTACATTCAACAACATCCTCAAGGACAAAACAAAGGTTGATAGAATTATACTCAAACATCTGTCTGTGGAAAAATTCATCAAGGACAAATACTTAACACTCCTCTTACTCATCTGTCTTCATAAAAGAGCAAATTTAAAGTACTTAGAGAAATAGCTATCTTCTAAGTTATTCTCAGGTAATACCATTTCTCACAGCTACATCCTTAATGATTTCTGAGTGAAAAAATAGGACATCATAAACTTCGGAAGATTCCTGGAACCACATAACTAGTTCTCATTAAATACAGATTCATGTGCCTTCGTAGGCCAAGGAAAGGGGTAATATGGTTTCTTCAGAATAGAAGAATTTAGCAAGAACAGGTGCATGAATAGAAAGGCTCTCTCACTTCCACCTGGAGACACATCATGGAAATGGCTGACAGAGGCAATAACTTCCTTAAAAAATAATTTAAGTACTTCTCTCAATATAGACAAAAATGGAAGTCAGTTTGGTACAATAGCTCATGCGTGTAATCCTAGCATTCCAGAAGGCTGAGGTGGTAGGAGTGCTTGAGGTCCAGATTTTGAGATCCGCCAGAGCAAAAGAGAGACTCCTGTCCCTACAAAAAACAACAAAATTTAGCCAGGTATGTTGGCATGTGCCTGTAGCCCCAGCTACTCAGGAGGCTGAGGCAGAAGGATTGATATCTTAAGCCCATGCGTTTGAGGCTACAGTGAGCTATAATGACACCACTAGTCTCTAGCCCAAGATACAGACAGACTCTGCTTCAAAAACAAAAAGCCTATCCTCCAAAATTCCAACTTGTAAAATTTTAGCCTGAAAGATTAAAAAAAAAAAAAAAAAAAACGTAACCAGACATTCAAATACCTCTAACAGCCCAAAGGGAATCCCTGATAAGGACATAAGTGCTCTGCTCGGTGTCCATAGCTCAGTGGCTAGAGTGCCGGCCACATACATTGGGGCTGATGAACAACAATAATGACAATAACAACAAAAATAGCCAGGCGTTGTGGCAGGCGCCTGTAGTCCCAGCTACTTGGGAGGCTGAGGCAAGAAAATCACTTAAGTCTAAGAGTTTGGGGTTGCTGTGAGCTGTGATGCCACAGCACTCTACCAAGGGTGACATAGTAAGACTGTGTTGGCTGGGCACCTGTAGCACAGTGGTTACGGTGTCAGCCACATACACCGAGGCTGGCGGGTTCAAACCCAGCCCAGGCCAGCTAAACAACAATGACTACAACAACAACAACAAAAATGGCCGGGCGTTGTGGCAGGCACCTATAGTCCCAGCTACTTGGGAGGCTGAGGCAAGAGTATCGCTTAAGCCCAAGAGTTTGAGGTTGCTGTGAGCTGTGACACCATGGTACTCTACTGAGGATGACATACTGAGACTCTGTCTCAAAAAAAAAAAAAAAAAAAAAAAAAGAACAGAAGTGCTCAGATTCTCAGCTCAACCTTTGTTCCTTAATATTATACAATCTCCCCCCATCTCCCTAATATATTTTTAGGTCCCTGTAGATGTTTAGGTTATACCATTCATAGAAATGCAAAAGAAGTAGGACAATATTTTACACAAATTTAAAATAGTATAATATAAAAGTTACTAATTAAATCTCACCATATGCACATATTTAAAATAACGGGACTCCTCATTGAGTATTCATCAAGAATTTTATAATTTCAAAGCTGGCAGGTAAATTGCAAACTACACTTACCCCATTATGGCAACACTTTAGCCATACCTCACAAAAATTATTGTTTAAGTTAACATTTAAATTATAAAATTTTTAGAAATTCACCCTATACCTGTAGTAAACTCATATTGACATTGCTTAGCTGAATAACAGCTAAAGAAAATATCAACAAGACTGCCAAAGTATTTGCTAAATAATTATTAGTTTCACTAAGTTCTACCTCTATTAAGCCTAAGTTTATTTCCCTGACACATTATCAGCACCATAAGCAACTTCCAACCTATTCTTCAAACCTGTTGGTTCATAATCACTTTTAAGGTATCGTTTAAGATTAATTTAAGACACTAACATCCTCTCTTCTTCTTCTTCTTCTTCTTCTTCTTTCCGGTTGCTCCATCCCCATCACCATCTCCATCTAGGAAAAGACAAGTTACATATTCATTTAAACCTCATAAGCAGAAGGAAAAAGCAACCCCAAGTAGACGAGTATTCAGTCTATTTGTTAAATAAATAAATAAATGTTCTTTTAGTTTATCTTGTTTATATTCATTCTTTCACCAAAATGATAGGAAGCAACAGTTTAGCCAAGAGGGAAGTAACACAATCCAGGACTTATATGAGTTGGAACAGTATGAAAAGCCAATACCTGATGATTATCAGCGTCTCTCGTGCATCATACAATCTAATTCACATATTCCGTACTACAATTTTAACAGCCTTCTTCCCTCCCTTAAATGTTCATTGGGTTCTTAAATACCAAGCAATAGGAACAGAAGAACAAACAAGATAGTTTTTGCTCTGTAAAAACATTCAGTACCCTAACACAGTGCTACACACACTAGGTTCAACCTAAAACAAATGACTTAAGATGTATAACCAATTTAAAACACATTAAAAATCATTCCAGCTATATGACCTTGGGTGAGTTATTTAGCTTCTACCAAGGTTTCTTCATTTTTAAAGTGTATTAAACACCAATGATACATAATGCAAGGGTACATGTCAGATCTATTAGTATAGAGCATAAATGTCTTAATACAAAAACTAAGTAAACAAGATGAGGTATATAATAACCAGTGTGATGTAAGCATTCCTAATTCTATATGAAATCAGAGCACTGTACCCCATAAATGCATTAATGTATACATGATCTTTGTGTTTATGATTTAATAAAAATAAAAAAAAATAAAGTGTTAAGATAGTCCTTTCATACTCTCATTCTTCTAAGCTTAATTTACCTAATTCAATATCCAATGTCTGTATAGAATAATAGCCATCATTTACTGAACTTTTTATGCCAGGATGGCAGCAAAGCCAGGACCTGAATATATGAAACTACTACATGTACATGTACATATGTTTATGATTTCTACCATTATATTAAGCTGCAATTTGTTTTTTACCTTTCTTTCTTGCATAGCATCCCAGGACATTCTTCACAGCCAGAGAGATTGTTGTGTACTTTTACTAATTACCATGCCATGTTGCCATGTTGAATGGCAATTTCCATATGTAAAAAAAAAGGGATCTCAACCTTTACCTTGCACTATATAGAAAAATAAATTCTAAATGGACCATAGACCTAAACCCCTAAAAATACATACAGCTCTTAAAGAGAACATAGAAAATCTTCATGGGGCGGCGCCTGTGGCTCAGTGAGTAGGGCGCCAGCCCCATATGCCGAGGGTGGCGGGTTCAAACCCAGCCCCGGCCAAACTGCAACCAAAAAATAGCCGGGCGTTGTGGCGGGCGCCTGTAGTCCCAGCTGCTGGGGAGGCTGAGGCAGGAGAATCGCGTAAGCCCAAGAGTTAAGAGGTTGCTGTGAGCCGTGTGATGCCACGGCACTCTACCCGAGGGCGGTACAGTGAGACTCTGTCTCTACAAAAAAAAAAAAAAGAAAATCTTCATGAACTTAAAAACAGCAATAATTTAACTTTTTGGACAGAACACAAAAAGCACTACCCATAAATGTAACAATAGGTAAAATGGACATCATTAAAATTAAAACTGTGCTGTGAACAATACTATTAATGAAATAAAAAGACGTCCTACACCATGAGAGAAAATATATGCGAAACATATACCTGACAAATAATTTGCATCCAGAATACACAAGGAACTACTAAAAATAGAAGGACTAGCTGGGTGTGGTGGTGGGCACCTGCAGTCCCAGTCGCTCAGAAGACTGAGGCATGGGGATCACTTGAGTCTATGAGTTTGAGGATCAAGAGAACTGACTACAAGGGGAAACAAGGGAACTTTCTGTGAAAAAGGAAATGATCTGGGTGGCACCTGTGGCTCAAGGAGTAGGGCACCAGCCCCATATACTGGGGGTGGCGGGTTCAAGCCTGGCCCCTGCCAAAACTTCAAGGAAAAAAAAAAAAAAAAAGGAAATGAACTGTATCTTGGTGCAGTAGTGGTTACACAATGGCATATTCTGTCAAACCTCACTAAACTATATAATTAAAAAGGATGAATATTATTTTTAAGCAAATTACATGTTAATAGGCTTGACTCAAAATTTACTCAATTGGCTCAGGGCCTGTAGCTCAAGCGGCAAAGGCACTAACCATAAACACCAGAGCTGGCGGGTTCGAATCCAGCCCGGGCCTGGCAAACAACAATGACAACTACAACCCCCCCACCACCAAAAAAAATAGCCATGAGTTGTGGCAGGCGCCTGTAGTCCCAGCTACATAGGAGGCTGAGGCAAGAGAATCGCTTAAGCCCAGGAATTGGGAGGTTGCTGTGAGCTGTGATGCCACAGCACTCTACCCAGGGCGACAGCTTGAAGCTCTGTTTCAAAAAAAAAAAGAAAGAAAGAAAAATTCACTGAATTACCTCCAACACACTGCCAGATGCCCACCCAATCAACTTCTCATACTAATCAATACCCCCCTCCAAACTACACTCAATGCCCTCTTCTTTGCCTGCAAACCCCTCCCCTAGTCTCTAACAAGCTGTTACTCCCACTTCATTTCAGTCAACAGCACCAACATTCTGTCACCCTGAAGCCCATTAATTGCCTCTCTTTCCTGCTCCCCCAAATGAAAGTCTCCAAGGCCTTTGATTCATGTTTCTACACTTACTGACCCTTCCTTTCCATTCCTATTCACAACCATCAGTTTTAATCTTCATTACCATGTGCCTGGCTGTTATGAAACGGTGATCACCTCACCTTTCCTATACATTTACTCTCCTGTAAACAGCCCTACATATATAAGAAGTCTGAATTTTTTTTTTATACTATTCTTAGAAATGTTCGATTGCTTCTTCAATGAATCACCTCTAAGGCCAGTTTGCGCTGTTCATTACGCTTCAAATAACTTCTCAGCATTATTGCTACCCAAAGTAAGTCTCTTCTATTTGGTTTGGTTTAATTCCTATTCATTTCAATGAGTCTTCCCACCTCCAAATTTCAATATAGTACAACTCATTGCAGGTACCCAAATATGTTTCATCTTTGTCTTATCTTTCCACCACATCCAGATTCTGAAATCCTAGCTTTCCAAACCCTCAAAGACCTCTCACTGTTTGACACGTATTGCTAAAAGAAAACCCCCAAAATACAAAAAGCCCTCACATAACAACAGATTAGGAAAATGACTAGCTTGAATTAAAGAAAACTATAAATATTTCTAAAATCTTCTTTAATACACTGAAAATTTCTAATCTGACAAAACAAAAATTTTTTCTTTCAATATTAAAAGATAAATATAGGGCTTGGCGCCTATGGCTCAAGCAGTAGGGCACCAGCCACATACACCTGAGCTGGCAGGTTCAAATCCAGCCTGGGCCTGCCAAACAACAACGGTTGCAACCAAAAAATAGCCGGGTGTTGTAGCAGGCGCCTATAATCCCAGCTACTTGGGAGGCGGAGGCAAGAGAATCGCTTTAGCCCAGGAGTTTGAGGTTGCTGTGAGCTGTGATGCCATGGCACTCTACCTAGAGTGACAGCTTAAGGCTCTGTCTCAAAAAAAAAAAGATAAATACAATTTCAAAGACGTGTGGTGGCGCCTGTAGCTCAGTGGCTAGGGCACCAGCCACATCCACTGAGGCTGGTGGTTCCAATTTGGCCCCAGGCCTGCCAAACGACGACAACTACAACAACAACAAAAACTGCCGGGTGTTGCGGCAGGTACCTGTAGTCCCAGCTACTTGGGAGGCTGAAGCAAGAGAATCTCTTAAGCCCAAGAGTTTGAGGTAGCTGTGAGCTATGACACCCACAGCACTCTACCCAGAATAACTTGAGACTCTGTCTCAAAAAAAAAAAAAAAAAAAAGCGCAATGGAACAAGGTATACTTTTAAGATTAGCACCGTGATAGGCTACACACAGTGAGTCTATAGCAACTTATTATCTAGAATTTTCAAACCCTTTTCTTATTTAGAGCCGAAAATGTTCATAATCTGAAGCATTAACCAAGGCTGAATGAAAAAGAGGTTTGCTTAAGGAAGATGAAAAGTTAACAATTCTCTTGAACCTTGGTACTTTTTCCCAGTATATGCTGATTATAAGCTTCTTGAGGGCAGAAAACAACTTTCTAAAGGAAAAACTATTGGCACCTATGGCTCAAGCGGCTAAGGCACCAGCCACATACACCTGAGCTGGCGGGTTCGAATCCAGCCTGGGCCCACCAAAAAACAATGACAGCTGCAACCAAAAAAAAAAATCTGTTTAAAGGAAAAACTACTACTCTACATTGCCCTAACACAATAACTATAGTCCTTGCTAACAGCTGCTAGACATAACCCCAAGCTGGCAATGCTTGAAGTAGAGCAGCTGGTCATGGCAATCTATAACTGTAAATTTAAAGAATGGGAAAGTCCCATCTTCCCTTCTGCCAAAAGAGGCCATAGAATAACTTGTCTTTCTAATCATCTCTTAATCCACTCTACTGATAGTGTCAATTACTAGAATTCCAGGAGTTACTGTCTTCAAAGAAATCTTATGTCACCCAAATTCACCCAAGGAGCTAGGGTTAGGGAATTTATAAGAGTTTAAAAGTACTTCAACATACTTCTTTGAGAATGAAGAGAGGTAGCTCTACTACAGAGAGTAAAAGGAACAGACCTGGAAGTAGTTGCTAGCTTTGAAATTCTGGCTGTAAATTCAGAGTGATATTCAAAGTAAATTCAACATTTACTCTGTTACATCGGGAAAATCACATAACCACCACCTCCCTATTTGTAAAATCAGACTAGTATCTACTTTGGTTGGCTCTGTGAGGTTAAAATGAGAATGCATGTGAAAGAAACTCTGCAAAGTACCTAGTACATACTAACTCTTCATTAAGTATCAGTCAAAGGTGTCCAACCTTTTCTTCCTCAGCTGAAAAAGAGTTGTCCTGGGCTAGACAGTAACACACAAACACTAATAAAAACTAATCAGCAGGGAATAAAAAAAGGTCCATGCTTATTTTTCATATCCAACATGAAGAAAAGCAAAGTCCTCACAAAATCAGCAAGTGGCCTATGGCCACAGGTTGGAGCCCCCTGATAAACAACTGCTCCATTTTATCTTCTTAATATCCACTACTTGGCCTTCTACCAAGCACATTTTTTATTTTTTTATTTTTTTGAGACAAGAGTCTCACTATGTCGCCCTTGGTAGAGTGCCATGGCATCACAGCTCACAGCAACCTCTAACTCCTGAGCTTAAGTGATTCTCTTGCCTCAGCCTCCCAAGTAGCTGGGACTACAGGCACCCACCACAATGCTGGGCTATTTTGTTGTTGTTGTTGTCATTGTTGTTTGGCAGGCCTGGGCTGGGTTCAAACCCTCCAGCCCCGGTGTATGTGGCTGGCGCCTTACCTACTGACCTACAGGTGCTAAGCCCCACATACATTTTTTTAAAGCTGAGATCTTTACTATCTGAGCAGCTAATACATATATTCAACTTTTTTTTGAGTTGTTAATATGTAATACATACTTTTTTTTTTTTTTTTAAGAGACGGGGTCTCACTCTGTCAGCCTGACTGGGGTATGCTGGTACCATCATAGATCACTGTAGCCTCAAACTCCTGGGCTCACATAATCCTCCTGTCTCAGCCTTCCAATTAGCTGAGATGACAGGCATGAGTCACCACACCCAGCTACCTTTTCCTTTTTATCTGCGATATTAATTGGGCTCTTAAGAGAAATGTGAGAGCCGGGCGTTGTGGCGGGCACCTGTAGTCCCAGCTACTCGGGAGGCTGAGGCAAGAGAATCGCTTAAGCCCAGGAGTTGGAGGTTGCTGTGAGCTGTGTGAGGCCACGGCACTCTACCGAGGGCCATAAAGTGAGACTCTGTCTCTACAAAAAAAAAAAAAGAGAGAAATGTGAGAAAATAGAATAGCTGTTTAAAGAATATCACATAAATCAGGGGTCCTCAAACTGCGGCCTGTGGGCCACATGAGGCGGTGTGATTGTATTTGTTCCCGTTTTGTTTTTTTACTTCAATAATAAGGTACGTGCAGTGTGCATAGGAATTTGTTCATAGTTTTTTTTTTTTTTTAAACTATAGTCCAGCCCTCCAATGGTCTGAGGGACAGTGAATTGGCCCCCGGTTTAAAAAGTTTGAGGACCCCTGTGACTAGCTTTTCCAACTACAAAGATCAAATTAACCATTTACCTTCATCATCATCATCTCTTTCTTTTTCTTCCAATGCTTGTTTTTCCAATTGTCTTGCTACCTCATCCACTGAGGCTCCTGATTCTTTATCAGGTTCTTGTTGCCCTACTGATCAAATAAAATAGCACGAGTTAAATCAGATACAGAAACTTTCCCACAAGATTATGCTCTAACAATCCTGGGGAATTCACAAGTCTTTTTTCCTCATACGTGCTGGGGGGGTGGGGGTGGAACAGAAACATTATTGTAAACATAATATTATTTGTTTAATGACAGAAAAATCTTCCATACCTAAAGTAGTACTACATATGGTCTATTCATTACTTCACTAAACAATATATCCATTACATGTGCCACCAAGCTAAAAACTAAACTTTTGTGAGTTGGTCCCTATGCTCAAGTAGTTTAACTTTTAAAAGTGGTCAGCGGTTAGACTACAAATATTTTAATTACCAGAAAGATACTTAAGATAAACAATAAATGTGTAGGACCTTATGAAGAAGAGAGTTCATGAGCAACACCAAGGAACTTCTGAGCTTCATAAAGAAAGAAGCTATCATAATCGGCTACGTAAAATCAAAACAAATAGGAAAAAATAGTCCATTACTAAAAAACAAAATTCCTGAACATCTAAGCACAAGACCAGGGTCCTTCATCTGTAAGTGATTACAGTCTAGCTGTAGGAGCAACATGTTACATGTAGAAAGAAAAAGTATTGTCAGGTAGTGCATAATGAAGTAACATTCTGGCTTAAGAGAATTCATACTAAGAAACACAACTGTTAAAGAAAATACATTAGGGCCAGTCAGCGGAACACCTTACAGAACAAACTGCAGAATTTAGATTTCATCTGAAAGCCAGGGACATCCACCAGACTATGTGCTGGTGCTAAATTTTGCTAGAGAAGAGTCCCAACAATGCTACAACACTCCCTTCCCATCTAATCATAATTTCAGAAAGATGTAGATTAGCCCTCTACAACCTCCCTCAACATCATTATTAATCACCTCTGGCCTCTTCATTTATCTTTTCCTTTCTTTGGCTGATTTTAACTAGAAACAGGTAAAAATAATTTTTTTTCACTGAGAGAGCTTTGCGTAACAAAACACTGACTTCTCAAAATGCGACTTTTAAGTTGCTTCACAATATGCAACTGTTGTCCTTGTGTTACCAGTGGATTTAGAGGCTCCCGCCCTGAGAAGTTCCATTCTGAGCAACAGAATATCCTACCTGCATTGCCTGCAAGTGGCATCCTAATTCAGGCCTAAAGCGCTATCGCTTGACTCTACGGTGAGATTGGGCAAGTGAAAATTCGCACCACCACCACCAATCCTGGAATTACTCTGTGACATGAGTGCACAAGCATACACATACATTCACACCCCTAGTAAAAACAGGATGGTGGGGGTATATTTGATCTGGCATTACGTTCGCCCACACTGCTCCTAACCTCAATGAAAATACCTCCCAGCAAAGAGGCAGCAATACGGGTCTCAACTGGATTTTCTAGGCGGCCGAACCACGCGGAAGATGGTGGGGCCGTGCTCTGTGCGGTTTCAGGACCGTGCCACAGTCTGAGTGAAAACCGAGTTCTGGCAACTCTTCAGGAGTGGGGCCCAGCGACCCCAGAAATAACCACACGCGAAGCTGAGGCGATCTTTTCTCCACGGCCAGCCGTCCAGTTCCACAGGCGGGGATACCGCCTCTTCCTGGGATTCGGAATCGGCGAGACTGGGAAGCGGTCGAGTCCAGGCCGCCGGGTCCCCGCTCCCGGCATTCCCGCCGGGCCTGAGCCAAGCCATTCGCCCATCCTGGTGGGGACCGGGAAAACATAAAACTCCTTTTACCTGCAGCAGCCCCTTTACTCTTCTTCTTCTTCCGTCTTTTTTTCTTGGCTGCTTCTTCGGCCGTAGAGGCAGCTTCCTCCTCCCTGTCGTCTGGATCCAAGTCGCCATTCAGGTGGCTCCCGGAGGCCGCTGCCTCCTCCACGCCCGCCATGTTGCCTGAGAGAGCGCGAGGGAATGAGACAGAGCGGCGAGGGCCCCTCCTTCTTCACCCACCTCCACCCGCGCCGCCGGAAGCTGCTCTCGGTGGTGGGGCGCAGGGAATGCTGGGACGGCGGAGGACTCGGCCGAGGGGGCCCAACGAGCCTCTGCGCCGGAGTCCCGGAGCCCCTAGCTACGCAAGGCTGGGAACGGACCCGACTCCCGCCTAGCCCCGCGTTGTGGCGCTCCTGGTGCAAATCGGCCCGCGCAGGGTCCAGTGTAAAGGCCAAAATAAGCTGGAGATGCCTGTGCCTGCCCTGTGGAGAGGGGACAAGCCAGCAAGAGTAAGGGGTGGTCTCTCCTGCGACTGAAACATTTTATATCCCAGTTTTATAAAATCGCACAGGAGGCCAGGAGAGGATCTTAAAAAAATATGTTCATTTGTCCACATTCCTGTTTTTAATGACTCAGAAGGACTACGTCGATAGTCTCAGTTCACTCACTGGAGGTAATTTGGGAAGCTGTAGTTCCTCGTTATTTTCTCCCCTCCCAGTCCTCTCACTTTCCAGGCGTGACGAGAATCACAGGTTTGGACACGCGGGGACACACAGCCTCTCCCGTTGATGCTAAAGATGACATCCCTATTTCTCTACAATTTCTGGCCACCTTTCTTTTGGATGTAGGACGTTTCCCCAGAATGGAATGGAATTTTGCCCGTTCCTTTACCTCTGATCTTTTATGAAAGAGCCTCGTGTTCAAACTGCAGTTAGAGATTTAGTCTGTGGAGCAGGCGGATTGGGATTGGCTGCCTGCACCAGCGCCTTAATTTCTACTGAATATGGCCCGTGGTTCATTTAGAGAGTTCAGGTGTTTTTATCAGCGTTAAACTAGGCACCAAGCTTCATGGGTATCAGAATGTTTTTAGGGGCATTCTTGCCAGTGGTTTCACGATAAACCTTACACAGGCCCTGACCACAACTGCATAAATGTACATTAATCTCTCTTAAAAACTCAGACAGAATGGCGGTGCCGGCCACGTACACCCAAGCTGGCGGGTTTGAATCCAGCCCGGACCTGCCAAACAACAATGACAACTACAACCAAGAAATAGCCGGGCGTTGTGGCAGGCGCCTGTAGTCCCAGCTACCTTGGGAGGCCGAGGCAAGAGAATCGCTTAAGCCCAGGAGTTGGAGGTTGATGTGAGCTGTGATGCCACGGCACTCTACCAAGGGCCACAAAGTAAGACTCCGTCTCTACAAAAAAAAAAAAAAAAAACCTCTGGCAGTATCCCTTCCTTACATGTCTTCATTTCTCCCTCTAAATCTATCTCTTTGGATATATATATATATATTTTTTTTTTTTTTTTTTAGACAGAGGCTCAAGCTGTCGCCCTCCGTGAAGTGCTGTGGCATGACAGCTCACAGCAACCTCCAACTCTTGGGCTTAAGTGATTCTCTTGCCTCAGCTTCCCAAGTAGCTGGGACTACAGGTGCCCGCCACAACGCCGGGCTATTTTTTGGTTGCAGCCGTGGTTGTTTGGCAGGTCGGGGCTGGATTCGAACTGGCCAGCTCTGGTGTATGTGGCTGGCACCTTAGCTGCTTGAGATACAAGCGCCAGGCCTGTGTCTGTGGATATCTAAATTGCTTTCTCTGTATTGGTTTTGTGTCTATTTGAAAATAAACAGCTTCATCTGATTAATAACTAACAATATAAAAGTTCCTAAACCAAACACAGTGCCAAAAAAAAGGAGTAGCTTCCATTTATCCAAAATCCTTTAAGGTACCCAAGGATTATACAGATGCTGATCTTTTTACTTCTGTAGTCTCTCCACACCCTTTTTTTTTTTTTTGTAGAGACAGAGTCTCACTGTATTGTCCTCGGCAGAGCGCTGTGGTGTCACAGTTCACAGCAACCTCCAACTCCTGGAAAAGCTTGATTCTCTTGCCTCAGCCTCCCGAGTAGCTGGGACTACAGGCACCCCCCAGAACTCTTAGCTATTTTTTTGTTGCAGTTTGGCCAGGGCCGGGTTTGAACCCCCACCATGGGTACATGGGGCCGGCACCCTACCCACTGAGCACAGGTGCCTCCACATTTTTTCTAGCTCCAGCTTTCAAAGTTCTTTCTGACCTTGGAGCATTTCATAGTCATTGTTCCTTCTGTCTGGGCTTCTCTTTGCCTGGCTGACATTCACTCATTCATTCGTTCAGTGCTTCATGTGTTCCTGGGATCTGGCAAAACCAGATACGGTCCCTATCATCATAGAGCCAGTTAACAAAAGTAAGCATCAATCAATCAATGTCATTAATCAATCAAAGTAAATTTATGACTAGTGCTATGAGAGCACATAATAAGGGAATTTGCCTTGATGAAGTAGTATCCTTCAGTCTGAGATACAAAGGTTAAATAGGCAAAAGGTAGAGGAAAGGTTTAGGGCAGAAGTTCTCAACCTGTGGGTCATGACCCACAGGAACTGTATTGAAGGGCCACAGCATTAGGAAGGTTGAGAACCACTGGTTTAGGCAGAAGATTCTTGGTAAAGGAAAAGTAGAGGGGGCATGCCTTGTATTTAAAAGAGAAGACATAGATTCTCATATTTAGCTGTAACTGTGTCTCTGGACAGCTCATAATTTTGTTGAACCTTGGTTTTCTCATCTGTAGAACAAGAGGGAGGGCGTATGACACATTTAAGGAACTAAAAATTGACTAGAATGGCTACAATACAAAGGGATGGAGGAGCAAGTGAGTATGCTCAGGGGAGACTGGGAACATAAGTTTATGCCTTGGAGGAATGAAAAGGGTAGAAGAAGAGCTTACAGAGCTTTCAGATCATGCAAAGGGCTTTGTCCTTTGTCCCAAGAGCAACAGAAGTCCCTGAAAAAGTTTTATCATGGGCCAGGCACAACGGCTCACACCTGTAATCCTAAGCACTCTGGGAGGCCAAGGCGAGTGGATTGCTTGAGCTCAGGAGTTCAGTACCAGTCTGAGCAAGAGCGAGACCCTGTCTCTACTAAAAATAGAAAGAAAACTGGCCGGATATTGTGGTGGGTGCCTCTAGTCCTAGCTACTCAGGAGGCTGAGGGAAGAGGATCCCTTGAGCCCAAGAGTTTGAAGGTTGCTGTGAGCTATGATGAGCCCATGGCACTCAACCCAGGGCAACAGAGCAAGACTCTGTCTCAAAAAAAAAAAAAGGTTTTTTAATGGGGAGGAGACAGTTAATCTGATGAGATTTGTGGAAAGGTCACCATTGCTGCAGTGTGCAGAGTGAATTTGAAGGTGGCCAAAATGAAAGCAGGGAGACCAGAGGCTATTGCAGTAATGTAGGCAAGAGATGATAGTGACTTGAAGCAGAGTGATGGTGCATAGGATGAGAATTAAACAGGTGTAAGGGATATTTGGGAGATTAAATAGGCAAGACTTGGTAATGAATTCTATAAAGGGGTTGACAGAGAAGAAAATGTCGAAGAAACCCCTTAGGTTTGTGCTGGTGAAACTGGATGAATTTTGGAACTCTTCTTTTCTGGAATGGCCATCAGAGCTTTGGTTATATGCTGTCTGACAGTTAAGTTCATAAACTCATCCTAGAAAAAGTGCTCTGGAGGGTGGACTAGGCACTGGCATCAGTGCATAGCTTCCCAACAGGATTACTTTAAAGGTGACCATGTTGATATTTAGCAATGAGGCTGTGAATGAGGTTGTTCTAGGATGAGTTTATCTGACCTTGTACATATAGATTATGTGAATAAATTAAATAATATATGTAATATAGAGAATTTCAAGTGAGGGAATAACATACATAATTATTTTGCTTTGTGAAAGATCACTCTGAAGGCAGCCTAGATTCTAGATCAGTGGTTCCCATCCTGGAAACTGTGCTTCATTTTTTTATTTTTGTAGAGACAGAGTCTCACTTTATGGCCCTCGGTAGAGTGCCGTGGCATCACACAGCTCACAGCAACCTCCAACTCCTGGGCTTAAGCGATTCTCTTGCCTCAGCCTCCCGAGTAGCTGGGACTACAGGCGCCTGCCACAACGCCCAGCTATTTTTTGGTTTGCAGTTCAGCCGGGGTCGGGTTTGAACCCGCCACCCTCGGTATATGGGGCCGGCGCCTTACCGACTGAGCCACAGGCGCCGCCCTGTGCTTCATTTTAAAAGCCCAAAATATGTGAAAAACTATATTTCATTTTGAGAGTTTGGTATTTTGTATTTTTTGAAGTTAAAAATTCTTTATACAGCTGGGCACAGTGGCTCACTCCTGGAATCCTAGCACTCTGGGAGACATAAGTGGATGGAATGCCTGAGATCACAGGTTCAAGACCAGCCTGAGCCAAAGCAAGACCTCATCTCTAAACAATAACCAGGTGGTGGCTCATGCCTATAATCCCAGCTACTCAGGAGGCTAAGGCAAGAGGATCGCTTGAGGCTAAGAGTTTGAATTTGCTGTGAGCTATGACGCCACATCACTCTACCAAAGGCGACAAAGTGAGACTCTGTCTCAAAAAAAAAAAAAAAAAATTCTTTTCACGGCTCTGCACCTGTGGCTCAAGCGGCTAAGATGCCAGCCACATACATCTGAGCTGGCAGGTTCGAATCCAGCCCAGGCCCACCAAACAACAATGACAGCTGCAACCAAAAAATAGCTGGGCGTTGTGGCGGGTGTCTGTAGTCCCAGCTACTTAGGAGGCGGAGGCAGGAGACTAGCTTGTGCCCAGGAGTTGGAGGTTGCTGTGAGCTGTGATGCCACAGCACTCTACCCAGGGTGACAGCTTGAGGCTCTGTCTCAAAAAAAAAAAAAAATTCTTTTCACATTATTATGGAAATGATAGTGAGAATGAAGAATTTGTACCTTGACAAAATTTTTAACAAAGCAATCCTGTGTCAGTTCTCAAAACCACCATTTAAACTTAGTCCGATGGTCTCTATTCTAAGGAAAGAACTGGAGATGGGACAGATTGGTATTATGGGAGAACTGTTAAGTTACTGCTGATAACAATAGGTGGGAACTTATATAAAGGCTGTGGTTGGGGACCTAAAGAAGAGAGGGTGAACTACAGAAACATTTCTAAAGTAGCATGCTGAGAATTTAATAACCCATTGGTCATGGAGAGGGAGGAGTTGAGGACACCCACTCTGGCTTGAGTTCCTGGGTGGAGAGAGAGTGGTACCACTCCCTGAGATAGGGACTGAAGGAGGAGGAAGAAGTGGAGTAAAGATAAGCTTTGGGCATCCTAAGTTTGAGATGTCTGCGTGGCATCCAGGCAAAGATATTTAGTAGTCAGTTAGAAATATGGATCTAGAGATATAAACATGAGAGTCATTGGGATCTAGGTATGGCAGAAGGCTGTGAATGAGGTTGTAAAAGGAGAAGAGAAATGTACCAGAAACCAAAGCACAACCCAGAAAGACATTACCATTGGGGTGGGGGGTTTGTTTGTGTGTTTGTTTGTGGAGAGGGTGTGAAATTCTGTTAAGGAGACTACAAAGGAATGGTATGATAAGAAGGAGAAAATGCTTTAGAGAATAATCATGTGAAAGTAAATGTTTCACAAAATAAAATTTGGTCGGGTACATCAACTGCTAGAGAAAGAGCATGCAGTAGGAATCTCTCTGAACCTATTCTGGCTCAGTGGGGTGCCCTGTAAAACTGTTTTTATAAAAAGAAAGATTAGGTGGGGGCAGCGTCTGTAGCTCAGTGGTTATGGAGATGGCCACATGTACTGAGAATGACAGATTCGAACGCAGACTGGGCCAGCTAAACAACAATGACAACTGCAACAACAACAATAAAAAAAGTATAGCCGGGCATTGTGGCAGGCGCCTGTAGTCCCAGCTACTTGGGAGGCTGAGGCAAGAGAATTACTTAAGCCCATGAGTTGGAGGCTGCTGTGAGCTGTGATACCATAGCACTCTACCAAGGGCGACATACTGAGACTCTGTCTCAGAAAAAAAAAAAAAAAGAAAGATTGGTAGTTCAAAGTCTGAAAATAAGAGCATTG
This sequence comes from Nycticebus coucang, assembly GCF_027406575.1. NCBI lineage: Eukaryota > Metazoa > Chordata > Mammalia > Primates > Lorisidae > Nycticebus > Nycticebus coucang. The sequence goes on from NC_069782.1 coordinate 26,434,119, forward strand.
ATTTTGCCCATTAGCAGGCCACCAGTGACTTTAACAAGAGCAATTTTATTAGGCATGTCTCAAAATAGAGAGAGATTGGGACACGCTCCCCTGAGCACTAGCTTAAGGAAAAAAGTGGGAAAGTTGTTAGAATCAAAATGGAGTCACTATGCGTGATGGCCCAGGCACAGTAGCTCATGCCTATAATCCTAGCGCTCTGAGAGGCCAAGGCAGATGGATTGTTTGAGCTTAGGAATTTGAGACCAACCTGAGTAAGACCTCATCTCTGCTAAAATAGAAAAACTATTGGACGTTGCGGCGGGTGCCCCCAAGCTACTGGGGAAGCTGAAGCAGGAGCTTGAGCCCTGAAGTTTAAGGTTGCTGTGAGCTATGAAACCATAGCACTCTACCAAGGGTCACAAAATGAGACTCTGTCTCAAAAAAATAAAAATAAAAACCCTAATGAACAGCCAAAAAAAAAAAAAACCATGAAAGGAAGACTCTCATACACAAATGCCCAATAACAAGAACAATCACAAAAAACTACAACCTTGCACAACCATCACAACCTTACCAAAAACAAAATAAAAAAAAAACTTCTGTGAGCACATTTGCCCAGCAACTGCCTATCCAACTTCTAACTAATTCAACTCTTGTTATTGATCCCCATATCCAAGAATAATAGTCTCAAAACAATTGTGTAATGCTCCCCATTATCCCTTTAAAAAACCCTCCTCTTCCTTTACTTTCCTAAATATGCACAAAGTTTATTCCCATTGCAATGCCTGTTCCCCCCAAAACATCTTTTTTATAAAGAGCATCTCCCTCTTTGTTTATTATTCAGACTGACAAAAGGATCATTTATCTCAAACTTATTTCATCAGAAACTCTAGCAATACTCTCCTCTTTCATTCTTCTGTAGAGGGCCTTTCTTGGAATGAAATGTGGCTTTCTTTCTTTTTTTTTTTTGTGGTTTTTGGCCGGGGCTGGGTTTGAACCCACCACCTCCGGCATATGGGACCAGCACCCTACCCCTTTGAGCCACAGGTGCTGCCCTGGCTTTCTTATATTCTGTAATTCTTCCCCTCCTATCTTAGTTGTATCCATTGACATCTTAGATTACTTTTTAATCTTATAATTTATCTCCATTTATAACTGGAATAAAGTTAGATACCTAATAGTAGAACTTTTATAGTCTCAATATAGTACCCGTGTATTGAGGCTAGACTTTGGGAAAGAAATATATAGTTCCAAGCAATATTCCTATGGCCAGATGTCAGAAGTTTCATTACCCACATGGACATTTCAAGCGATTATTGACCAGGGCCACATCGGATTCAATATCAAGGTTTCTCAAAAGAAATATTAGAGCTAGATGAACTGTCAGGGTTTGGTTATCTGCATTCTCATTTCTTGGTGTGCTCGTGGCTGAAGAATGACCATACCCACCAAAAATGAAACAAAGTTTATTGAGGAAGAAAAAGACAGGTTTAGAGGAAGAGCAAAATACAGGTTTACACAGCAAGATAACATTTGCCCTAGACAAAAAACAACCCCCTTGTCATGACAAAAAAGGCTCTGGTAATGGTCTATGAAAAATGTTTATACTATTTTGATTGGGCCCACCTCATTCAGATGTCTACAAGGCACCACTTTGATAGATGGTTAATGGTGTGATAATTAGCCTTGGGTTACTCTAGGCTAATAGAACTTGACTTTCCAAATTCTATTATGCCTGGCCTCTGTGGCATTCAGGGTGTTCCTCTTTCTCCCAGGGGTAGCAGTTGCTCTGGATAGGAGTAAGGTGGACAACACCAAGACAGGGTCCATCCTCGTCCTTCCTCCTAGGTGGAGCAATTTCTTCAGGAAGCACTAAGATAAGGCATCCACTGTGTCCTGAAGAGAGTCTCAAAAGTCCCTTGCTATCTATGGAACAGAACTTAGCTAGCCTCACGAAGCCTTTGAACAGATTTCTGGAGTTCTTTCTCTGTGCGGTCCTCTCCCCGGCTGAGGACTGGAAAGTGCCTCCAGGCCTAGAGCTATAGTGATCAAAAGGTTTGTTCCAGGCCTAGAGCTATAGTGATCAAAAGGTTTGTTCCAGGCCTCGAGCTATAGTGATCAAAAGGTTTGCTCCAGGCTTAGAGCTATAGTGATCAAAAGGTTTGCTCCAGGCCTAGAGCTATAGTGATCAAAAGGTTTGCTCCAGGCCTACAGCTATAGTGATCAAAAGGTTTGCTCCAGGCCTAGAGCTATAGTGATCAAAAGGTTTGCTCCAGGCCTAGAGCTATAGTGATCAAAAGGTTTGTTCCAGGCCTAGAGCTATAGTGATCAAAAGGTTTGTTCCAGGCCTAGAGCTATAGTGATCAAAAGGTTTGTTCCAGGCCTAGAGCTATAGTGATCAAAAGGTTTGTTCCAGGCCTAGAGCTATAGTGATCAAAAGGTTTGTTTCGGGCAGCGCCTGTGGCTCAGTTGGTAAGGCACCGGCCCCATATGCCGGTGACAGGTTCAAGCCCGGCCCCGGCTGAACTGCAACCAAAAAATAGCTGGGTGTTGTGGCGGGCGCCTGTAGTCCCAGCTACTCGGGAGGCTGAGGCAAGAGAATCACTTAAGCATAGGAGTTGGAGGTTGCTGTGAGCTGTGTGACGCCACGGCACTTTACCGAGGGCCATAAAGTAAGACTCTGTCTCTCCAAAAAAAAAAAAAAAAATGTTTGTTTCATTGGTTTCCCAGTTTTCAGGGAATCACAGTTCTAGGTTTCTTACTGACCAATGTCTAAAAGCAGTTATTTTATTTATGTTTCCCAAACACAGTAGTATATGGTGGGAAGGTCTTATCTAGTTTTGACTACTGCATTATTATTGAAAGTGGTAGTCCTTATCCTGGTCTTTCACTTCTATATTGCAGGCTGTCCTTCAATGTCTTATGAGCTTTGCTGGCTAGTTTTTAATTTAAAATGACGCAATAGAAAAACTGGGAACCTGATGTTTGTAGGCAGGGCTTTGTCAAGTGGAAGGCTTTGCTTTAGTGTTAATAGATGAAAAACAGGCTTGGCGCCATTACACCTGAGCTGGCAGGTTCCAATCCAGCCCGGGCCACCAAACAACAATGACGGCTGCAACCAAAAAATAGCCGGGCGTTGTGGCGGGCACCTGTAGTCCCAGCTACTTGGGAGGCAGAGGCACGAGAATCACTTGAGCCCAGGAGTTGTTGGAGGTTGCTGTGAGCTTTGACGTTACGGCACTCTACCCAGGGTGACAGCTTGAGGCTCTGTCTCAAAAAAAAAAAAAGAAAGATGAAAAACAGACCATACGTAGTATGCTTTGGATGACAGACAATTTTAGTTTTACCTTGCTAATGTAACCCTGTTTTGATTTAGGTGTCACCCTTCTCTTTCTAGCCAGGTGAACCTAACCTCAACTCAAGGGTAAATCCTGATTGCACTAAACTACAATATGATAATTCCCATCTCCCCTGGCAGTGGTTTGTTTCGGTATAAGCATGTTTTGCAATTTTGGTTAATGAGAAATGAAGTAAAAACGTTGAAAACACCTGGAAGATGTTTTCTAAATTAAAAAAAGAGACAAAAGAAAATTGAGTCCATTTTGTTCTTCACATGTTTTCAATTCTGAGAAAGGATCCCTTGTGATGAGATCTCAGGAACTCAGAGCAGAAAGATGGAATGATGCTAGGCCCTTGATGTTATTCAGCCACTAAATTGAAATCCCTAAATACTCTCCCTCCAAATGCTTAAGATAGCACATTTTCATGTTCTTAAAAACAGAAGTCTGATACTTACAAATAAAGTCATCTTAACTGATATAAACTCCAGAATATAGACAACTTGGTCCTTCTGTGTCAACTTGCTTTCTAACTTCCGTAATGCTTCCAGATCATGTGTTCAATTTCTTTAGAAAAGAACCCTCTACTTTTTAGTTTTTTGGCGGGGGGGATTGCCCTGGGAGAAAACACCTAGATCTCAGACATTATGCTTACATGTAAGAGTAGATTTGGTGACTTAATTCTCAATATAGGCTTTAAATTAGTCCTTCCATTGTAAGCCCCCCAGTGCTACTTTCTGGCATACTTAGTGTTTGCAGATCCTGAGTTTTTCTGAGGTTTTGCAGAGCCAATTGCAATAGAATCTTATTCTACTGAATTCTTGAATATTCTTCCTCGACCCTATTTCATGACTCTTCCTTCTTTCATTGAATTTCAGTCAGAAAAACCTTTATACCTTTGTTCCTTGAAGCCCTACTCCTATGTGTTGTTGTGGATTGATTTTTTTAAATTTCTTTACTATTATTTTAATAAGGTCCTGCGAGAAATGAGAAATGACATGCTCTATTGGTTCTCTTGATTGAGAAATTCCCAGCATGCTCTATTGGTTCTCTTGATTGAGAAATTCCCAGCATACACTTAACAGTGACTGACAATGACTAAGATAAAGGCATGAATGGAATCAACTAGTCTGAAAGTTCTGAATAGAATTCTGACGTAAAGTTGTTTTGTGGTCAGAATCAGCAAATCTCTAATATTCTCTGCTATGAAAACTAGAAGCAGCTGGTGAGACAAACGATAGATACCCTTTAAGGTGCTTAGATACTTTCAAGGATCAGATATCTCTGGCAGGTGATATCCCTAGGTTGGTATGGGTAGAAACTGACACTGGATGGGGCTCTTAAGGACTCCTTTAAAAAAATATGATAATTCACAATAAGATTCACCATTTTGAAGTTTGTGATTCCATGGTTTTAGCATACTGAACAATTATCACACCTGTCAAATTACAGAACATTTTCATCAACCTCCTCCTGCAAAAAAAAACCCTGTATTGATTAGCAGTCACTTTCCATTTTTCTCTCTCCCTAACCCCTGGAAACCACTCATCTACCTTCTTTTTCTATGAATTTGTCTATTCTGAATACTTTATATAAAAGGAATCAAGTAATATGTGTGCTTTCCTTCACTTAACAGTATGTTTTCAAAGCTTGTCTATGTTGTAACACATACCAAAACTTCTTTCCGTTTTAAAGCTGAATGATATTTCATTGCATGTCTATACCTGTTCATCAATTGATAACATTTGGGTGTTTCTATTTTTTGGCTATTATGAATAATGCTGCTATGAATACTCCTGTACAACATACACAATTTCTGTTGTTTATAAATTACTCAAACTAAGTTTATAAACAAATTTATTGCTGATAGTTCTGGAGGTTGGGAAGTCAAAATCAAGACACCATCAGATGCAGTGTCTTGAGAGAGCTTACTTCAAAGATAACACCTTCTTGCTGTGCCCCCACATGGCCAAAAAGGTGATGGGGTTCCCATAGGCCTCTTTTGTAAGGGCACTAATCTCATTGATGGAGGCTCCACCCTTATCATTTAATCACCTCCTAAGGGCCCCACCTCTTAACGCTGTCAGCATATGAATTTGGCAGAGGAGGAGACACATATAGATCATAGCACTGGAACATGTAGTAACTCTACGTTTAATTTTTGATGAACTGCCAGACTGTTTTCAAAAGCAACAGCATCATTTTATATTCCCACCAGTAGCATCTGAAGTTTCCAATTTCTCAACATCCTTACCAATACTTTTATTGTTATTGTTTTATTGAAAAGTATTCATTATAACTATCCTAGTGGGTATGAAATGAAGTGGTAACTCATTGTGAATTTTTTTCTTTTGAGACAGAGTCTCATTTTGTCACCCTCAGGAGAGTGCTGTGGTGTCACAGGTCACAGCAACCTCAAACTCTTGTGCTTAAGAGATTCTCTTGCCTCCGCCTCCCAAGTAGCTGGGACTATAGGCATCCACCACAATCCCAGCTGTTTTTTGGTTGTAGTTGTCATTGTTGTTTGGTAGGCCCGGGCTGGATTCAAACATGCCAACTCTGGTGTATGTGACTGGTGCCTTAGCTGCTTGAGCTACAGGCACCACCCTGGATTTTTTTTTTTTTTTTTTTGGTAGAGACAGAGTCTCACTTTTATGGCCCTCGATAGAGTGCCGTGGCCTCACACAGCTCACAGCAACCTCCAACTCCTGGGCTTAAGCGATTCTCTTGCCTCAGCCTCCCAAGTAGCTGGGACTACAGGCGCCCACCACAACGCCCGGCTATTTTTTGGTTGCAGTTTGGCCGGGGCTGGGTTTGAACCCACCACCCTCGGTATATGGGGCCGGCGCCTTACCAACTGAGCCACAGGCGCCGCCCCTGGATTTTTTTTTTATAGATGAGGTCTCACCCTGTCCCCCACACTGGAATGCAATGGCATCATCATTGGATAATAGACATCATTATTTGTCTTTTTATTGTTGAGTTGCAAGAGTTCTTTTTATACATATATTCTGGATTCTAGAACATTATTAGATTTATGCTTTGCAAATATTTTCTCTCATTTTACAACCCATTTCAAGTGAATTTTTGTGTATGGTGTTGTGTAGAGAACCATCCTGCATCTTTTGCTCATCCAGTTGTTCCATTACCATGTGTTAGAAAAACTACACTTTTGTGGGGCGGCACCTGTGGCTTAGTCAGTAAGGCGCCGGCCCCATATACTGAGGTTGGTGGGTTCAAACCCGGCCCCGGCCGAACTGCAACAAAAAAAAAAGAAAAGCTTTCCCCCATTGAATTATCTTGGCATTCTTGTCAAAAGTTAGTGACCATAAGCATGAGGACTTTATTTCTAGACTCAATTTGGTGTTTTTTTTTAACATTCATTGCTTTGGGCTTTATAGACTTAGTTCTTATTCATTGATCAATGTTTCTTTCCTTATGCCAGTATCACACTTGATTATTGTAGCTTTTCTGGTATGTTTTGAAATTGGGAAGTGTGAATCCTCCAACTCTGTTCTTTTTATCAGTGTTGCTCTGGCAATACTGGGCACTTTAATTTCCATATGAATGTTATGATTAGCATATCAATTTATGCAAAAACAAAAAAGGCTATGGGTATTCTGACAGATTGCATTGAATCTATAGATCAATTTGAGGAGTATTGCCATCTTAACAATATTAAGTGTCCTAATCTCTCAATAGAAAATATTTTTCCATATCTTTATGTTTAATTTACTGCAATGTTTTATAGTTGTTTTTTTTTTTTTTTTGTAGAGACAAGAGTCTCACTTTATGGCCCTCGGTAGAGTGCCATGGCATCACACAGCTCATAGCAACCTCCAACTCCTGGGCTTAAGCGAGATTCTCTTGCCTCATCCTCCCAAGTAGCTGGGACTACAGGCGCCCGCCACAACGCCCAGCTATTTTTTGGTTGCAGTTCAGCAGGGGCCGGGTTTGAACCCGCCACCCTCGGTATATGGGGCCAGCGCCTTACCAACTGAGGTGGTTTTCAGTGTACAAGTTTTGCACTTCCTTAAATTTATTCTTATGTATTTTATTTTATTATTTTTTTTGTAGAGACAGAGTCTCACTTTATGGCCCTCGGTAGAGTGCCATGGCATCACACAGCTCACAGCAACCTCCAGCTCCTGGGCTTAAGCGATTCTCTTGCCTCAGCCTCCCGAGTAGCTGGGACTACAGGCACCCGCCACAATGCCTGGCTATATGTATTTTATTTTTGATGCTATTTTAAATGGAATTGTTTTCTTAATTTCACCTTCAGATTGCTTTCTAGAAGTTATCTTAGTCCATTTTTTGTAGCTCATAACAGAATACTTGAAACTGGTTAATTTGTAAGGAAAAGGAATGTATTTCTTACAGTTACAGAGACAGAGAAGTTGAAGGTAGGGCTGCATCTGTTGAGAGCCTTCTCGCTTGTGGGGACTCTTCAGAGTTTCAAGGCAGCACAGGGCATCACACAGCAAGCACACCAAGAGTGTCCCTCAGTTTTCTCCTCCTAGTCCCACTCCTGTGAAAACTCATTAATCCATCAATCCATGAATGAATTCATTCACATGACTCAGTCTCCTGTTAAATGCCCCACCTCTCAATACTGCTACATTGGGGATTAAATTTCAACATAAATATTGGAGGGTCAAATATTTAAACCATAGCTCTAACATGTAGAAATACAGCTGATTTTTGCTTTTTGCCTGTGGACGCTGCCGAGGAAGCATCGTTAAAGTCTCTCTTCCCACTGCCGTCATGTCTAAGTCAGAGTCTCCTAAAGAGCCTGAACAGCTGCGGAAGCTATTCATTGGAGGGTTGAGCTTTGAAACGACTGATGAGAGTCTGAGGAGCCATTTTGAGCAATGGGGAACGCTCACAGACTGCGTGGTAATGAGAGATCCGAACACCAAGCGCTCCAGGGGCTTTGGGTTTGTCACATATGCCACCGTGGAGGAGGTGGATGCAGCAGTGAATGCAAGGCCACACAAAGTGGATGGAAGAGTCGTGGAACCAAAGAGAGCTGTTTCCAGAGAGGATTCTCAAAGACCTGGTGCCCACTTAACTGTGAAAAAGATCTTTGTTGGTGGCATTAAAGATGATACTGAAGAACATCACTTAAGAGACTATTTTGAACAGTACGGGAAAATTGAAGTGATTGAAATCATGACTGACCGAGGCAGTGGCAAGAAGAGGGGCTTTGCTTTTGTTACGTTTGATGACCATGATTCTGTGGATAAGATTGTCATTCAGAAATACCATACTGTGAATGGCCACAACTGTGAAGTAAGGAAAGCCCTGTCAAAGCAAGAGATGGCTAGTGCTTCCTCCAGCCAAAGAGGTCGAAGTGGTTCTGGAAACTTTGGTGGGGGTCGTGGAGGTGGTTTTGGTGGAAACGACAACTTTGGCTGTGGAGGAAACTTCAGTGGTCGTGGTGGCTTTGGTGGCAGCCGTGGTGGTGGTGGATATGATGGCAGTGGGGATGGCTACAATGGATTTGGTAATGATGGAAGCAATTTTGGAGGTGGTGGAAGTTACAATGATTTTGACAATTACAACAATCAGTCATCAAATTTTGGACCTATGAAGGGAGGAAATTTTGGAGGCAGAAGCTCTGGCCCTTATGGTGGTGGCGGCCAATACTTTGCCAAACCACGAAACCAAGGTGGCTATGGTGGTTCCAGTAGCAGCAGTAGCTATGGCAGTGGCAGACGGTTTTAATTATTCCCAGGAAACAAAGCTTAGCAGGAGAGGAGAGCCAGAGAAGTGACAGGGAAGCTACAGGTTACAACAGATTTGTGAACTCAGCCAAGCACAGTGGTGGCGGGGCCTAGCTGCTACACAGAAGACATGTTTTAGACAATACTCCTGTGTATGGGCAAAAAACTCGGGGTCTGTATTTGTGACTAATTGTATAATAGGTTATTTTAGTTTCTGTTCTGTGGAAAGTGTAAAGCATTCCAACAAAGGGTTTTAATGTAGATTTTTTTTTTTTTTTTGCACCCATGCTGTTGATTGCTAAATGTAATAGTCTGATCATGACGCTGAATAAATGTGTCTTTTTTTTTTTTTTTTGTAGAGACAGAGTCTCACTTTATGGCCCTCGGTAGAGTGTGTCTTTTTTTTTTAAAAAAAAAAAAAAAAAAAAAGAAATACAGCTGATTTTTGAGTATTGATCTTAAAGTCTGCAACCTTACTAGACTTGTTTCTTATCTTTAATATGTTTCTTGTAGATTCCTTAGAATTTTCTATATACAAGATCATGTTATATGAAAATAGTTTTGGCAGCACCCGTAGCTCAGTGGGTAGGGCGCCAGCCACGTACACTGAGTAAAAGAAATAACAATGACAGCTGCAACAAAAAAATAGCCGAACATTGTGGCAGGCTCCTTTAGTCTCAGCTACTTGGGAGGCTGAGACAGGAGAATTGCTTCAGCCCAAGAATTTGAGATTGCTGTGAGCTGTGACGCCATAGCACTCTACCCAGGGTGACAACTTGAGACTCTGTCTCAAGGAAAGAAAAAAATAAGAAAAAGAAAAAATATAGTTATACTTCTTTTTTTACAACTGTTTTTCATTTTATGTATGTATGTATGAGACAGGGTTTCACTCTGTTGCCCTGGCTAGAGGGCAGTGGTATCATCATAGCTCACTGCAACATCAGACTTCTGGCTCAAGCAAGCCTGCTGCCTCAGCCACCTGAGTAGATAGAACTAAAGGCACATATCACCACACCTGGCTGATTTCTTCTATTTTTTGGTGGACATGGGGTCTTGCTTTTGCTCAAGCTGATCTTGAACTCCTGAACTCAAGCAATCCTCCCACCTCGGCTCCCCAGAGTGCTGGATTACAGGTGTGAGCCACCATGCCCAGCCTTATTTATTTAATTAATTTTGCCCAAATACCATTGGAAGAACATCCAGTACAAGGTTGAATAGAAGTGATCAGAGTAGACACCCATGTCTTGTTTGATGTTGGCCGTAAGGTTTTCCCAGATGCCCTTTTGGTATTGAAAAAGTTCCTTTCTGGGGCGGCGTCTCTGGCTCAGTTGGTAAGGTGCTGGCCCCATATACCGAGGATGGCAGGTTCAAACCCAGCCCCGGCTGAACTGCAACCAAAAAATAGCTGGGCGTTGTGGCGTGCGCCTGTAGTCCCAGCTACTGGGGAGGCTGAGGCAAGAGAATCACTTAAGCCCAGGAGTTGGAGGTTGCTGTGAGCTGTGTGATGCCATGGCACTCTACCGAGGGCCATAAAGTGAAACTCTGTCTCTACAAAAAAAAAGAGTTTGAATTTGATCAAATACTTTTTGTGTGTATTTTCAGTTTCATCTATGAAGATGATCATGTAGTTTTTGTCCTTTGTTCTATAATATAATTGTTGCATTGATTGATTTTTGGATGTTACACCAACCTTGCATTCTGGGATAAATCCCACTCTGTTGTAGCATATACTCTTTATATGGCCGGATGTCATTTGCTAGTATCTTGTTTGAGGACTTTTGTGTCTATATTCATAAGGGATATTGGTCTGTGGTTTTCTCTTTGTGGTGCCTTTAGTTTTGGTATCAGGGTAACAGCCTCATAGAATAAGTTGGGAAGATTTTCCTATTCCTTTTTTGAAGAGTCTAAGGGTTTGTCTTTTTGTTTGTTTTTTGAGACAGAGTCTCATTCTGTTGCCCAGGCTAGATTGCGAGGCCATCAGTCTAGCAAACAGCAACCTCACACGGCTAGGCTCAAGCAATTCTCCCTCAGTCTCCCAAGTAGCTGAGACTACAGGTGTGCACCACCAAGCTCAGGTAATTTTTTTCTATTTTAGTAAAGGCAGTGTCTTGCTTTTGCTAAGACTGGTCTTGAATTCCTGAGCTCAGATCCTCCCATCCTGGCTTCCCAGAATGCTAGGATTGTAGGTGTGAGCCACTGTGCTCAGCTAGTCTAGGATATTTTTTTATTTTTTTTGTAGAGACAGAGTCTCACTTTATTGCCCTCGGTAGAGTGCTGTGGCATCACACAGCTCACAGCAACCTCCAACTCCTGGGCTCAGACAATTCTCTTGCCTCAGCCTCCCAGGTGGCTCTGGAACTAAAGGCACCCTCCACAATGCACGGCTATTTTTTTTTTTTTTTATTGCAGTTTTAGCCCGGGGCCGGGTTTGAACCCGCCACCCTTGGTATATGGGGCTGGTGCCCTACCCACTGAGCCACAGGCACCACCCCAAGTCTAGGGTATTCTTAATGCTTGATTTTGATAGCTCTAGCTTTCCTTTTTTGTTGATCTAGACTAGACTCTTTGAAGCTCTTCCATGTTCTCAGAATCATCCTTTTACTTCTGCTTGCCATACTACCTCTTTGATTTCCTCAGAGCCTGCTCTTTATATTTCAAGGTGATAATGATCTCATTTGAAATAATATATATTTGTTTGTTTAAGCTATTGCTTCTCTTCTTCCAGGGAAACATACGATCTATTTTGCCACAGTTTGTACTTTTATAATTCAAATTAGCTAATGATTGTTAAATAAGGGAATATCAGTTTAACATGGAAAGCATCTTGCCCAACTTTTCGTCCTTGATTTTTCTTTTTTTTTTTCTTGGTCCTTGATTTTTCTAATGAAAGGGGAGCTGCAGCAGAGGTAAGAGAATTATAACCTTCATGAGGAAAGCAAATGGCTTTCAGCTCAGCTGCTGAACAGACAAAACTCCCAACATTAAAAATGAGTACTGGTGCTCTAAGCTCCCTCCCCAAAGAGGAGCACCCCCAGACTTCCAGGGCTCTCAAATTTTGGCAGATTTCACTTCCTTCTGTGCCACCTCAGTGGCAAGGAGCTCCACTTCCAGTACATGATCTCAGGACCCATAAATTTGCATTTCTACTCTGTTGTTATTTTAAATATCCCCTGAATGGTGGCGCCTGTGGCTCAGTGAGTAGGGCGCCGGCCCCGGCCCCATATACCGAGGGTAGCAGGTTCAAACCCGGCCTCGGCCAAACTGCAACCAAAAAATAGCCAGGCGTTGTGGCGGGCACCTGTAGTCCCAGCTGCTCGGGAGGCTGAGGCAAAAAAATCGCATAAGCCCAAAAGCTTGGAGGTTGCTGTGAGCCATGTGACGTCATGGCACTCTACCGAGGGTGGTAAAGTGAGACTCTGTCTCTACAAAAAAATAAAATAAAATAAATATCCCCTGAAGCAGCATCTGGCCATAACTCACTGCAAGGGCTAGATTTTTCCTGACTATTCCAATTATTGTTTTTCTCTTATGCTCTGGTTACAGAGTGGCATAGCAGCCGGTAGTGGCTCAGGCCTGTAATCCTAGCACTCTGGGAGGCCGAGGTGAGTGGATTGCTTGAGCTTAGGAGTTTGAGATCAGCCTGAGCAAGAGTGAGACCCCTTCTCTGCTAAAAATAGAAAAAAATAAATCTAGCCAGGCATTGTGGTGGGCACCTGTAGTACCAGCTACTCAGGAGGCTAAGGCAAGAGAATCACTTGAGCCCAAGAATTTGAGGTTCCTGTGAGCTATGACTCCACAGCACTCTACCTAGGGCAACAAAATGAGACTGCCCCCACAACAATTTTTAAAGGCATTCCTCTACTTGTTAAGGAAAGGATACCCCAGTCTGAGCCTTAGAAAATTTTATTTATTAATAATCTAGCCCAGGCGCAGCGCCTGTAGCTCAAGCGGTTAGGGTGCTAGCCACATACACCAGAGCTGGTGAGTTCGAATCCAGCCTGGGCCCACCAAACAACAATGACAACTGCAACCAAAAAATAGCCAGAGCGTTGTGGTGGGCGCCTATGGTTCCAGCTACTTGGGAGGCTGAGGCAAGAGAATCGCCTAAGCCCAAGAGCTGGAAGTTGCTGTGAGCTGTGATGCTACTGCACTCCACAGAGGGCAAAGGAGTGAAACTGTGTCTCTAAAAAAAAAAGATTACAGGCATGAGCCACCTCACCCAGCCTGAGTGTGAATGCTTTGAAGACACTGCCATCATCAGTATCGCTCATCTTCTCTGGCACCAGTTCCTCTCCTAATAAACTTTTTTTTTTTTAACCATTGTGCAGATGTTCTCAACCAGGGGCAATTTTGATCCCCAAGAGTACTACTGGCAATGTCAGAGACACTTTTGTTGTCTCTGACAACTGGGTGACAGGTTATGCTACTGGCTTTTGATAGGTAGAGGCCAGGGTTGCTGTTAATATTCCACAATACACAAGGCAGCTCCTAGTGCTGAGATTGAGAAAGTCTGCACTGAAATGTTACTGATTTTTTCCCCCCAATAGCAATAAATCCTGATTACATTTATGTCAACTCTGTAGAACTATAATTGAAGGTTCTTGATTATAGAACTATAATCAAGGTCTGTGCCTGTAAACTTAGCACTTTAGGAGCCTAAGGAAGGAGGATGGCTTGAGGCCACGAGTTCAGAGACCAACCTGGTTTACAAAAAATAGAAAAAGTTAGCTAGGAATACAGGTGTGTGCCTGTAGTTCAGCTACTCAGGAGGCGAAGTAGGATTGCTTGAGCCCAGGAGTTTGAGATTGCAGTGAGTGTGATGATGCCACTATCCACTAGCCCAGGTGACAGGACAAGACCCTGTCTCAAAAAAAAAAAAAAGCAGAGATAGAAGAGCAATTGTGGGGGGCAGCGGCTGTGGCTCAGTGAGTAGGGCGCCGGCCCCATATGCCGAGGGTGGTGAGTTCAAACCCAGCCCCGGCCAAAGTGCAACAAAAAATTAGCCGGGCATTGTGGCAGGTGCCTGTAGTCCCAGCTGCTTGGGAGGCTGAGGCAAGAGAATCGCGTAAGCCCAAGAGTTGGAGGTTGCTGTGAGCCGTGTGACGCTACGGCACTCTACCCCAGGGCGGTACAGTGAGACTCTGTCTCCACAAAAAAAAAAAAAAGAAGAGCAATTGTGTTTCCCCTACCCACCCCCAATTTTATTTTATGCTTCATTGAAAATAAAAGATTAAAAACCATAAAATGCCTTGAAATATCAGCTACTGACATGATAACTTGTCCTCCTATTTTTTATTTCACTTCCTTAGGTCTCATGGTAGAATGGAGGACTTTACTAATGCTACACCTTTGGACACTGGGCCTTTCTATTTCTTTGATCAGGTAATAATACAACTCCTGTCAGTGGGTGGCACTTGTGGCTCAGTGAGTAGGGCGCCAGTCTCATATGCCGGAGGTGGTGGGTTCAAACCCAGCCCTGGCCAAAAAAAAAAAAACCACAAAAAAAAAAAAAAATCACAAAAAAAAAAATAAATAAAAAAATAATACAACTCCATCTCGTCCAATTAAAATTTAACAAAAATAATTTCCTTTTTACCAATATTTTCTCCTACTTTTTAATCAGAAAGTTTTATTTTATTTTAGTGGAAACCTAAAAGGAAAACATGGACTAAAAGAACCTGTGACAACCAGTTCTCCCACCTGAAATATATGTCAGAAGATGAGTTTGGGTAAAACATTTGCAATTACTCTTCAATTACAATAATAAATGTTATTATTATATTAATAATTAAAGTGTTACTTTGCATTTTCATAGGCTTATAAGGTATCAAAGATGAATGTTTCCACATTCCTCATCCCCTACACCAAGGAATTTCCATTTCAGATCTGACCATGCAGTCATTCAGAGAGCTTTATTTTAGTCAGATCAATAGTTAATTTAAGTATAATTGGTCATCTTAACCAGTCATCCTGGTTTCCTTGCTATTCTGCAGCAACCCAGCCCCACCCCTGCCTTAGGGGAGTTTACACTAGACATTCCTTCTGCTTTCTGAATAGCTTCCTCCCTGTTCCCTTTAACTGTTTCCTAAAATATTACCGTCACTGTAAGATTTTCCTTGATTATTTCAGATTTCTGCCCTATCCCACATTGGCACTCCCAGTTTCCTTACTAACTTAATTTTTCTATTGCACTTATTACTCTGTGGCATTCTAAATGATATTCCTATTTATTTGTTTACCTTCTCTCCCCTCACAAGAGTATAAGGACTACAAGAGCAGTTTTTATAAACTTCATCACTTATCTATCCTCAGTCCCCAAAACAGAGCTTAGCATATGGAATGTCTTTAACAAAGATTCATGATTAACCACCACAGAATTGTGTCAAGCTCACAAAAATGAATGAAATAATAGAACTAGCCATTCAACAATTTTTTTTTTACCCTCTACTTACTACAATTTCTTTACTTGTGAAGTGGAAATTAAAATACCCAACCTGTCTTTGAACATATATCATAAGAGTACATAAGTTTAAAAGTTGTCAATTATATCAGTGAATCTTGACTGGGGCAATTTTGCCCCACAGGGCACATTTGGCAATGTCTGCAGACACTTTTGACGGTCACAACTAGGGTTGCCATTGTCATTGTGGGTAGAGAGCAGGGATGCTGCTAAACATCCAACAGTGTACAGGACAGTACCCTGCAATAGAAAATTGTCTTATCCGAAATGTCCATAGTGCCAGAGTTGAGAAACCCTGGTTTACATTAGTCTGTATTTCTTTTTTGGAACTTGCTGTAACTTTTCTCAAAGCCACTGCAATTTATTGCTCTTTTGAAAAGTTCACTGTCTCCCTATTTCCCATTCTGTCTTAAAAGAAATTCAACATAACTTGATCATGTACATTCACAATGCTTAGCTTGTTATTGGCTCTCATGCAGTGCATGCTGACTGTCATAGGATAGTAAGCAGGTCTGTGTATCACAGAGCTCCAGGGGTCTTTTGGCCACCCATCTTCCTCATTTGATGCACTTGTTGGGAATGTCTCAAATGTTGCATCTGCCCACCCTGCCTAATTAGAAATACCCTGCTTCTTACAGTGGCTGTTCTACCATTGCCATTGCACTGGGAATAAAATCCACAATTCTTACTTGACCTGCAAGGCCTTCCCAGATTTCCTCTCCTGTCTGTATTTTGACCTCCTCTCAGGCCACTTTCTGTGCCAATCCCTGCTCCCCAGGGTGTCTGGCCTCTGTTTGTTAACAACCAGGCCCATTCCTGCTTCAGGTTCTTTGCATTTGCTGTGCTTTGCATTCACTCTGCTTTGAATGTTTTCAATTATTTTATGGGTTGCTCTTCCTCATTATCATTTGAGTCTCAGTTCCAGTGTGGCCTTCTCAAAGAGGCCGTCTCTGATTCACACTCCAAAGAAGCCAAACACTCACCACCACTCCCAATCACTCTATTAAAGAGGCCTGTCTAACTCTCAGACATCATTTCAGTTATCACTATCTGTTGTTCTTTCTTTAAACATATAATAATGTTTAAAAATTTTGAAATGTGAATAATTTAAATATCTACACTTTTCTTGTTGCCTTTCCCTCAACTAGCATACAAAGTCCATGAAAGCAGGACTAGGATTAGGCTTTGGTGAAATGATGTTCATGAGAACAACTTTGAAAGCTATAAAAGAATATTTAAATTTGATGAGTTATTATTATAATGATATGTTTATAGTTTTTGAAATATGAGACTTCCTCTTAAAAATATCAACATGAAAATACAATCTGTACTCAAAGATCAAAGATTTAAGATCTACATTTAAAATTCTTATGCCAATTCAAATAACTTTTGATCTTTAAAAATGTTCCCTTTTATTACACATTAAACACTTAGTTGGGAAATCTGTGTTATTTTTCAAAATATGCTAATGGAACCACCATGTAGAAGAAGAATACAAGTAGCTCTTTGATACCATGGCCCATTTTATAAGAACTTAATTCAGATGAAACCCCCAGGTATTGATATTTCACCACATTGAGCTGGTGAGAGAACATACTTTGAAATAGTAATGAGTGGGGCAGCTGCCTTACTTAGAATTCTTTGAACTGGTTTGGAGCAGTACATTTAAAATACTTCTGTTCATGCCTCTGGCAGTGCAATGAAATAAGTTTTTGTGTGTGTGTGTGTGTGTGTGCAGTAGATATTTGTTAGATGAATGAATGAAGAAAGTGGCCAGATTTCAGATTTTAAGCTCCTAAAAAGGGAAAGGCTCTGTTGTCCTCTCCCTTTTTTTGCTCAATCATTGCTATGGGTTGGATGTTGGTCTTCTCCAAAACTCATACTGAAATTTGATGTTGGAGTGGTGGTACTAATGGGAAGTATTTGGGTCAGAGTGGTGATCTCTTATGCACACAGTAATGCTCCCCCTCAGAAGTGAGTTCTCATTCTATTAGTTTCTGAGAAAAGTGATCGTCAAAAAGAGCCTGGCACCTCCCCCCTGCCCCTTGCTTCCTCTCTCGCCCTGTGATCTCTCTCTCTATTTTCCACTATATAGTCCCCTTGTGAGTCTTTTTCTGTTGCCTGCTTTAGCATTTTAGTATAATACAGTAGCATTTATGGGGCGTGTAAGATGGGTTAAGGGAACACAGAATATGTTTGCAGGTTAACATGAGAAATTCAGGAAACGCTTCCTGGAAGAAATGATCTCTGTCATGCCTTATAATTAAACAAATAAGCATACACATATTTGTTCTCAATTTTCTGTGTACAACATAACAAATATTCATTGTAGAAGAGTTAGAAAATGTAAAATATAAAAGGAGAAAATAAAAAATTACCTCCATAATCCCACAGTCAGTTAGCTTTTTGATAGACGTTTTGCTCAGTCTTTTTACGATCACGTATACGTATATATTATACATTTAAGATCATTCCACATATGCCATTGTGTATACTTTTTATAGACTATTGTGACATAAGCATCTTCCCAAATTATTAGCAATAATTTTCCATACAGTCTTCCATGGCTACCCATTGTATGCAAATGGCATTATTAGTAAGCAAGTTTATGCATATAGATGTGCTACATGGTTTTTATTATATTTTAAGATGAATTTCTAGAAGTCAAATTACAAGGTTAAAAAGTATAAAATCTTTAAACTTCACGTTTTTTACAGTCCCATAGAGGAAACAAAACCAAAAGAACTAAAGAAAGCAAGACTACCTAAAGTAGCTGAGTCTGATAAAGAGGATGAATTCCCCGTACCCAGCGTCTCACAATCTCCTAGTGTGCCCAAGCTTCCTCCTAAACAGAAATTCTCCAAAATACAGCTGACAAAGAACCTATTTGAAGAATACAAACTCACTGCACCTGAAATACTGTATGAACTTGGGGAGACATTGCAGAAGTATACTAAGTGTAACATTACTTTCCCTGTGGGAATTGTCAATCTCATGAATTACACTTGGGAAGATCTTACTGAAGGTGCTCATAGATATGTATCCAAAGATTCAACATTAGAACAAGATAGTGCTTCGCAAGGAGATTCCAATTTCATGACCTCAGTTGACGTAATTGAACCCCAAATCAGCAGCTGTTCAAGAAAAATAGGTCATAAGGAAAATCACTCAGTTAAAGCAAAAAAAGACCATGATATTGCATCAAGTAAATCTATGGAAAAAACACGTAAGTAGAAGTTAGTTGTTGAATTTATAAATTCAGCCCCCCAGAATATATAAATAAAATAGAAAGTAAGTGAGATAGTTATTTCAAAAAACATTATATTAGTGCTATTTCGCTTTAATAAGTAATTAGTGAATGTTAGGAGAAAGGTAAAAGAATTAACAGCACTTTTAGTTATTAATAAATAAAGCATCAATTAGACTTTTGTTAGATTCCATATGATATGAAGTTTCTGTCTCAGGATATCCAAAAGATTCTCTTAGAGCAGCATGGTTCAACAGAAATATAATGCTGGCCACATGTATAATTTTTTAAATTAAATTTTGTATTTTATGATCATTGTATATCCATACGCAGTAGTAAGAAATACTACAGAGAGATCCCTTGTGGCAACCTTGTGCAAAACTACATTATAACATCATGATTAGGGCAGTTTTCCAGAGAGTCTATACCATTTTACATTCCCACCAGCAATGTATGAGTCATCCAATTTCCATCTATCCTCACAAGTTTGTTTTTTTTTAATTTCAGGTTAATTTGAGAGTACAGAGAAATAGGTTAAAATGTTTGTGTTTGCTAGAGTCCCTCTTGTAATTGTGTCCTGCCTCCAGAAGGTGTGCCCTGCAGCCTAACATTGTGCCTGTTAAGTGAGAGCACGTTCATCCTCCTCCTCCCTCTTCCTTCTTCCTCCCTCTTTCCTCATCCCCCAACTTTGAAGTGAATTGAGTTTTTCTCTTATGTGGGCATGTATTAGATTGTCTACTGACTTCATATTAATATTGAATACATTGGATACTTTTTTCTCCATTCTGTGATACTTTACTAAGAAGAATGTGTTACAATTCCATACAGGTTAGTACAAAAGATGTAAAGTCTTCCTCTTTTGTTTTGTTTTTTTTTGAGACAGAGCCTCAAGCTGTCACCCTGAGTAGAGTGCTATGACATCACAGCTCACAGCAACCTCCAACTCTTGGGCTCAAGCGGTTCTCCTGCCTCTGCCTCCCAAATAGCTGGGACTACAGGTGCCTGCCACAACGCCCAGCTATTTTTTGGTTGCAGCTGTCATAGTTGTTTGGCGGGCCTGGGCTGGATTTGAACCCACCAGAGCAGGTGTATGTGGCTGGTGCCTTAGCCGCTTGAGCCACAGCCGCAGAGCCTCTTCATCTTTTTTAATGGCAAAATAGTATTCCATAGTATACATACACCACAGCTTGTTAATCCATTCCTGAGTTGGTGAGCATTTAGGCTGTTTACACATTTTGGTGATTGTAATTTGAGCTACAATAAACAATCTACTGCAAATGTCCTTATGATAAAATGATTTTTTTTTTCTTCCTGGTAGATACCTAGTAATGAGATTGCAGGATCAAATGGGAGGTCTAATTTGAGTTCTTTGAGGATTCTCCATACTTCCTTCTAAAGAGGTTGAATTAGTTTGCAGTCCCACCAACAAAAGTGCTCCTTTTTGCTGGGCGTGGTGGCTCACGCCTGTAATCCTAGCACTCTGGGAGGCCGAGGCGGGTGGATTGCCTGAACTCACAGGTTTAAAACCAGCCTGAGCCACAGCAAGACCGGGCGTTGTGGCAGGTGCCTGTAGCTACTCGGGAGGCTGAAGCAAGAGAATCTCTTGAACCCAAGAGTTGAGGCTGCTGTGAGCTACGACACCACAGCACTCTACTGAAGGTGACAAACTAAGACTTTTCTGGTGGGCAGCTTTGGTTTGATAACTCTCTGTGGGTTTTGCTGAACTTAGACTGCCCAACAATGTAAGATGCTCCTACTCAACCTTCCTTCTCACCTTCGCTCAGGATCAGACCTACATCACAGCTAAGAGGAGGCTCTCCTAGCCTCTTCAACCTCCTTCCCCATTTTCTCTCTCTGGGAAATAACCGTTTTTGTGAAACTAGGGAAATATAACTCTTAATTTCCTCATCCGTAAAGTGAGGAAAATTAAGGGTAGAACTTTGTTGACAGAATACAATGATAAATGTAGTTAATGTACTTAGAATAGTGCCTAGAATATAGTGTTTGATAATTATAGGTCACAATTGTGAAAATTCTCACCCATAGCCTTATTTGTTTTACTTTTTTGTCATTATAATTTTTCTTATAGTACTCCTTTTTAATTGTTATGGAATCCTAGATTTATGGACCTTTTAATTCATACAATAAAGCTTAAAAAGTTCCCAAGAGTTTTGTTTTCTTTCAATATGTGTCTTTTTTTCTTTCAAGTAGCTTATAAACCATATTTTTTTCCTCCACGAGATGAATTCATTCCTCTTCATAGATGAATGAAGTTTCTTGTTTTAAATTTACATTTTAGCACAAGTTAATAAGGACACAGAGAGCATGGAGGGGCCTTGTGTGTTGGGAGCCTTATTTTTTTCTTTTTTCTTTTTTTGCCTCTGAGTATTATCCAGTTGCTAAAAGAAGAAATGAAAATAAAACATGAGTGCTTTTACAGTAGTCTCACGTGGAAGGCAGTTCTTAGAACAAAAGCATAAGCTAAACAGTCTTTTAATAAATCGAAAAATTATGCCAGTCACAGTGGCTCACACCTGTAATCCTAGCACTCTGGGAGGTTGAGCAGGTGCGTCCCTTGAGCTCAGGATTTCAAGACCAGCCTGAGCAAGAGAAAGATCATGTCTCTACTAAAAGTAGAAAAATTAGCTGAGTGTTGTGGTGGGCGCCTGTAGTCCCAACTACTCAGAAGCTGAGGCAGGAGGATCCCCTAAATCCAGGAGTTTGAGGCTTCTGTGAGCTAGGTTGAAACCATAGCACTTTAGCCTGGGCAACAGAGTAAGACTCTGTCTCAAAAAAGAAAAAAAAAAATTATGTAGCAGAATTTTCAGTTTGGAAAACTGATTCATTTCCAGAGCAAATGATGAACATATTTCATGGATTTCGTGGGTTGATATTTGTGGAAAACTTTGCTAATACCCTGATGAGAGTATGAAAATACTGACAGTTGGATTTTCTGTTGATAATGCTCTTTTTCTCTCTTTGTTCGTTTTCCTCCTTTTTTCCTAGTTCTTGTCAAGCAAAACCAGTCTTCAGAGAACTTTGAGGATAGCAGTTCACTTGATGTCATCCACTTCTCACTGTCATCTAAGATCTGTTTGGAAAATGATAAGTTCACTTTACCCACCGAGGTCAACTCTGACAAGCAACCAGAGGAAAAAGGTCATTTCCATTCCCTGAGTTCAGAACCCTTCCCCCAGCCATCCCCTTACTGTAACCTCAATCAGAGCCAGACATTTAAGTTCACAGACTCCAGGTTAGACTTTTCCAAGGCATCCCCCTCTGATCTCGCTCTACCCACACCCTGTTACCCCAATTTCTCCACCTTACACTCTGGGAGTATTTCTGCATGGTTTTGAGAAGCCAAGACCATGGCTTTGCTGGCAATGGCATTCATGTGCCTAAAGAGAGGCTTGGTGCCCTTCCATCACAAGAACAAACCATCCTGGATAGGGAACAAAGGCTACTGTGCTAAAAGGCAAAAATTTATTCTTAAATTATTTAAATGTTATAAAAGAGACCTCCCAAGGAAAATTATGATTGCACAAATTTAGAAAGAATATTGTCTATCCCTGAATGAGGTTGTAAAGGAGATGTGATGGAGCTCTTGGAGCACAGGCATAAGACAGCTTACCCCTGTGCAGCTCAGGCAGTGAGTAGGAGGTCTCATGGATGGGCTTCTCTTTCATCAGAGATCAAACAACCGTAAGAACTATTGAAAGGTTCTTACCTTAGAGAATGCTCTTATGTGTCAAGTGTTCCTTCTGCACCCCTCTCCCTAATATTTACTTCTGTATTCGATGTAATGAGGAATCAGAATTTAGGACTGGACTTGTCTCACTGGGGTGGGCCAGATATAAGGAAATGGATCCAGGTGCATATGCTAAGAACAAGCCTGATAGGTGTGGTAAAATAGCAAGTAGGAGTGAAAACAATCATAAGATACTCAGAGTAAGGCCAGGCATGGTGGCTCACACCTATAATCTTGGCCCTCTGGTAGGCTAAGGTGGATTGCCTGTGCTCAGGAGTTTGAGACCAGCCTGAGCAAGAGTGAGACCCTGTCTCTAAAAAAAAAACAGCCAGGCCTTGTGGCGGGCACCTGTAGTCCCAGCTACTTGGGAGGCTGAGACAAGAGAATTACTTAAGCCCAAGAATTTGAGGTTACTGTGAGCTATGACACCACGGTACTCTACCAAGGGTGACAAAGTGAAACTCTGTCTCTAAAAAAAGATATCCAGAGTATCCAGGATGAAAATATCTAAGAATTTAAATAAGTGGTTCAGTGACAGGAAGTTTCTCAGTAGGCAATCAAATGCCAAGCAGCTAGTTAGCCCACCAGGCAAGTCTGTAAGCAGGAACAAGTCTTGGTCATTGAAGGGTGAGATATAATCCCAGGTAGGGAGGCCGGGAACAATTAGAACATTTTCCAGTTCTAAGGAACCTGGGATGTAGCTTGTTCACTCTTCCAGTCTAGCTAGGGTGGTTCTCGTGATCCAGTGGGGATGAGCCTGTGATTATGATTATGTTAGTCATGACTCTTTGTGGTGATTGGTGGTGAGTGACAAGAACTCAACTCACATTAGCTTAAGCAACAAGATAATTATTTGCTTATGTGCTAGTGGGTAGTTTACAAGATTAAAGGAAGAACTGCAAGAATAGGATCCAGAGCAGGACGTGGATCCAGAGCTGCAGGGACTTCTCTGTCCATCTCTGCATGGCTGTGCCTGTAGTCAGGCTCTTTCCACATAATAAAGAAGGTGGTCCCTGCCATCCCTAGATTCAGGTGCTCCCTTGTTAGGAAGAAAGTGACTCTTTTATCTCAGTGACATGAGTCAATCCCAGCTATGACTCTGACTAGCTGTATTCGAATCAAGTGCCTGCACTATGGCCATATATCATGGTCACCTAGATGATGGGGTAGCATTATTTATCAAAGCCAGGTTGTTGGCTCTTGGATAGCAAGGAAGTAACCTTGTCAGCCCAACTAGAGCCACATGGCATAGGGGTAGGATAATACTCCAAGGGAAGAGAAAGGAAGTAGTTCTATAGTTTTGAAAGAAAAGGAAACTTGTTCTTAATCTAGGGCTAAGGTGAGGAAGACAGGTAAAGGAAAAAACAGAGAGGACCTACGACGTTCTGACCCAAAATTTCACCTGGTACTGTGCTAAAATGAAGAGCTCCCAGCAAAGGCAAGAGTCCTGGACAGACAATACCAGTTACCCATTCTAATGTTTTTTCCATGCATAGGGCAAGAATTCAAAAGGAGATACACCAAAATGTTAACAGTGCTTATGTGATAGGATTCTGTGTACTTTTCTCTCCCCTTCATTTCTTTATCTTCCAGATTTTCTTCTATATATAATTTACTGGGACTTCTGAATAAACTAGACTTGGTAGGATAAAATAAAAAAATAGCAGGTTTGGATCTTTCCATCTATACACTATGCAGGTAGAATTTTAACAAAGAGAAGAATGTGAGAGCTGAGTGGGGCATGAGATCATCACAATTAATTCTCATATTTCACAGATGAAAAACTGAAGCCCAGAGATGTTGAGTCCTAAGCTGGTTGGTGGAAGAGTCAGAAATAGAACCCAAGTTTATTGACTACTGATAAAATATTTTGTCTGGTAGGCGAGGATCTTTCCCTGAATTGAGGTGTGCTGAAATGTGGTCTGTAGGTCTACACAGTAGGTAGAGATTCTTGAAAGTCCACAAATACTTCAGATGCTGTCATAAAGATTTAATTATTTTGGGTTAGAGCTTTGATCTTATTTCACTGCAACTTCCCTTGAGAAGAGGTAATTCTTAAGCTGATGATTATGTGCACTTTAATACAAATGGATTTTGGTTCTTTTTCAAGTAGGCTTTGGTAGACAGATGGGTTTACTCAGTGAGAGTACTGACTTGGTATAAATTTTGAAATATCCTTTTTACACTTAATATATGTGTCTTCTTTTTTAAGATTGGATCTTTCAACATCCTTACTCAAAACTGGAAATTCTGAAGTGGAAGACACTCCTCAGTACTGCTGTGAAGAGACTACAAGTAGCCATAATTCAAATGTAGGGAACCCTCTGCAAAAATCATATGCATTTTCTTTTTTTTTCTTCTTTTCTCTTCTCTTATTTTATCTTCTTTTCTTTTCCCATTTCTTTTCTCTTTCTCCGTCCCTCTCCCTCCCTCCCTCTCTCTCTTTCTTTTTTTCTTTCTTCAGACAGGGTCTCACTGTGTTGCCCAGACTGACCTTCAACTCTGGGCTCAAGTGATCCTCTTGCTCCAGCCTCCTGAGCAGCTGGAACTACAGGCACATGCCACCACACCCAGTAACAATCATATAATTTTATGGGACGTATAATATGATAGGTAAGGAGAAATTGAGAGCCTATGATACCCTGGACAAGTTGCCCTGTCGTATCTGCGATGTGAACTTACCAATCAGCTTTGCCAGCTGCCTGGTACCGGATAATATGTGAAAACAGGAAGAGGAGGGAGGGAAAAAAGAGGAAGACATGGAAAGAAAAATGAGCCATAGGGCAGCGCCTGTGGCTCAGTGAGTAGGGCGCTGGCCCCATATACCAAGGATGGCGGGTTCAAACCCAGCCCTAGCCAAACTGCAACAACAAATAGCTAGGCGTTGTGGTGAGTGCCTGTAGTCCCAGCTACTCGAAAGGCTGAGGCAAGAGAATCACCTAAGCCCAGGAGTTGGAGGTTGCTGTGAGCTGTGACGCCATAGCACTCTACTGAGGGTGACAAAGTGAGACTCTGTCTCTAAAAACAAATAAACAAATAAGCTGTAAGTAATGCGCTCTTCTAGGGAAACATATAACTAGTCCCTGTGTTCAAGGAACTTGTCACCTAGAATGGGAAACTAAGCCTAATTCATATTCTTTAACCAAGGTCTACTTCTAGGAACCTAGCTTTAGAAAAGAACCATAAAAATAAACAAACAAAACATGTTTAGGACAGTTACACAAATGTAAATGTTCAACAACAGGAGAAAGGCTCAAAAAAATCATGGAACATCCATGCGATAGAATCAAAGCAGACATTCAAGATCTTGTTTCTGAAGAATTGCATTTCATAGGAAATGCTCATAAACAAATGAAAGGAGAAAAGCAGGACATAAATGGCATTCAGTAGATCATATATATTAAAAAGAGATATATATATAAACACATACAAAAGACATAGTACAATGTATCTATGTTGTGTGTGCATGTGTGTGTGGGGGTGTGCATATGCTGGAGAAAGGTTGGAAGGAAATATGCCAAAGTAACAGAGGACAAATCAAACTGATACTGGAAGGTGGACCCTCAAATTGGGTACAGCTGAAGACCAGATAGGTTGTTGGCTTCATGCAGTAAAGAATTCAAGAGCAGGCTAACAAAGTAAGGCAAAAGCAAGTTCACTGATGTAACAGAAAACACAAGGAAGTCTTGCTCCACAGTCAGAGCAGCAGCTATAGCTCAGAGCGACAGGGGCATTTCCTGGTCTTGTGGTGTACCTTCCGCCTCTCGGAGCACTGCGTGAATCTCCAGGGTCTTGTGGTGTACCTTCCGCCTCTCGGAGCACTGCGTGAATCTCCAGGGTCTTGTGGTGTACCTTCCGCCTCTCGGAGCACTGCGTGAATCTCCAGGGTCTTGTGGTGTACCTTCCGCCTCTCGGAGCACTGCGTGAATCTCCAGGGTCTTGTGGTGTACCTTCCGCCTCTCGGAGCACTGCGTGAATCTCCAGGGTCTTGTGGTGTACCTTCCGCCTCTCGGAGCACTGCGTGAATCTCCAGGGTCTTGTGGTGTACCTTCCGCCTCTCGGAGCACTGCGTGAATCTCCAGGGTCTTGTGGTGTACCTTCCGCCTCTCGGAGCACTGCGTGAATCTCCAGGGTCTTGTGGTGTACCTTCCGCCTCTCGGAGCACTGCGTGAATCTCCAGGGTCTTGTGGTGTACCTTCCGCCTCTCGGAGCACTGCGTGAATCTCCAGGGTCTTGTGGTGTACCTTCCGCCTCTCGGAGCACTGCGTGAATCTCCAGGGTCTTGTGGTGTACCTTCCGCCTCTCGGAGCACTGCGTGAATCTCCAGGGTCTTGTGGTGTACCTTCCGCCTCTCGGAGCACTGCGTGAATCTCCAGGGTCTTGTGGTGTACCTTCCGCCTCTCGGAGCACTGCGTGAATCTCCAGGGTCTTGTGGTGTACCTTCCGCCTCTCGGAGCACTGCGTGAATCTCCAGGGTCTTGTGGTGTACCTTCCGCCTCTCGGAGCACTGCGTGAATCTCCAGGGTCTTGTGGTGTACCTTCCGCCTCTCGGAGCACTGCGTGAATCTCCAGGGTCTTGTGGTGTACCTTCCGCCTCTCGGAGCACTGCGTGAATCTCCAGGGTCTTGTGTGTACCTTCCACCTCTCGGAGCACTGCGTGAATCTCCAGGGTCTTGTGTGTACCTTCTACCTCTCGGAGCACTGTGCGAGTTTCTATTTAATTGTGTGTTATTCAGAGGGAGGATTATTCATAGGACTTCTGGGGAAAAGGTGGAGAGTTCCTATAACCAGGGTTTCCTCCCCCTTTTTAAACCATATAGGTAGAAGTTTCTTTTAGTGTACTAGTACAGTATGAGCAGGTGTAATGAGCAGTGGAGTAACCATCTTGTTTCTGGCTGGTTTGGGCTGGCTTCTCTACCACCTCCTGTTTCTTTAGAGACCTTGGTTCTGGCTTTAAGACTTCTAATTGAGCAGGGCATGCCTGTTCCTCACCGACTGAGCCACAGGCACCGCCCTATATATCTTTTTAATATGATCTACTGAATGCCATTTTTGTCCTGCTTTTCTCCTTTCATTTGTTTATGAGCATTTCCTATGAAATGCAATTCTTCAGAAACAAGATCTTGAATGTCTGCTTTGATTCCATCTCATGGATGTTCCGTGATTTTTTTGAGCCTTTCTCCTGTTGTTGAACATTTACGTTTGTGTAACTGTCCTAAACATGTTTTGTTTGTTTATTTTTATGGTTCTTTTCTAAAGCTAGGTTCCTAGAAGTAGACCTTGGTAAAAGAAAGTGAACATTCTTTTTTTTTTTGTAGAGACAGAGTCTCACTGTACCGCCCTTGGGTAGAGTGCCGTGGCGTCACACGGCTCACAGCAACCTCTAACTCTTGGGCTAACGTGATTTTCCTGCCTCAGCCTCCCGAGCAGCTGGGACTACAGGCGCCGGCCACAACGCCCGGCTATTTTTTTGTTGCAGTTTGGCCAGGGCTGGGTTTGAACCCGCCACCCTTGGCATATGGGGCCGGCGCCCTACTCACTGAGCCACAGGCGCCGCCCAGAAAGTGAACATTTCTTAAGGCTCTAGAGATACGCTGCCAGATTGCTTTCCAGAAAAACCACGCCAGCTAATCCTTCAGAGCACAGCATGTGTGGGCTCTCACCATTTGGAGCATTGAATAGAATTATCATCCTTATTCAAGTTTGCTAAATTGATAGGCAGACAATTTTCTTGTTGAGTATCTACTTCTTTGCCAATTAAAGAAGTTTATCTTCTTAATTATCTCTTGATCTTTTAAAAAATTTCTTCTGCCAACTGGTTGTTCTTGATCTCTATACCTCTTTTCTACCCTATGGGTTTTAACGTCTTACCTGTTTTTTATGTACTGCAGATATTCTTTATTATTGTGGTAAATATTTATTTCTCTAGTTTATTTGATTTTTAACTTTAAGATTAAGACGGGGTGTTTTAACTTTTTTTTGAGATAGAATCTTGGTCTGTCATTTTGGGTAAAGCAGTAGTGTCATAGGCCACAGCAACCTCAAACTCAAATAATCCTCCTGCCTCAGCTTCCTGAGTAGCCAGGACTACAGGCACACACCACCATGCCTGGCTAATTTTTAAATTTTTTTACACAGGTCAAGCACAGGTGGCTCACCCCTATAATCCTAGCACTCTGGAAGGCCTAGGTAGGTGGATTTCTTGAGCTCAGGAGTTAAAGACCAGCCTCAGCAAGAACAAGACCCCATCTCTACTAAAAATAGAAAAACTAGGCAGGTGTAGTGGCACATGCCTGTAGTCCCAGCTACTCGGGAGGCTGAGGCAAGAGGATTGCTCAAGCTCAAGGGTTTGAGTTTGCTATGAACTTTAATACCATGGCACTCTACCCAGGTCAACAAAGTGAAACTATATCTCAAAAATAACTTTTTTTTAGAGGTGGGGTCTTGCTATGTTACCCAGTCTAAATGCTATCTTTTTTTCTTTTTCTTTTTTTTTTTTTGTAGAGACAGAGTCTCACTGTACCGCCCTCGGTAGAGTGCCGTGGCATCACACGGCTCACAGCAACCTCTACCTCTTGGGCTTACGCGATTCTCTTGCCTCAGCCTCCCGAGCAGCTGGGACTACAGGCGCCCGCCACAACGCCCGGCTATTTTTTTGTTGCAGTTTGCCCGGGGCTGGGTTTGAACCCGCCACCCTCGGCATATGGGGCCGGCGCCCTACTCACTGAGCCATAGGCGCCGCCCAATGCTATCTTTTTTATTGCATTGATCTGCCTATTAAGTCTTCTGCTGCCTTAATTATTCAGATTATATCATGTAAAAGAGGCAGGCACATAAAGGCCTTGAAGCCCAATTGATAAGGTTAAAATCCCAGCTCCATCCATTCATGTGACCTGGCAAAGTCACTTAATTTATCTACACTTCACTTTCCTCATCTGTAAAGTCAGGATAATAGTAGTGGCTACAATTTAGGGTTATTGTAAAGATTCCTAAATAAGCAAGCATCTAGTAAGTATTAGTATTGCCATCTTAATATCTGGTAGAGAAAATCCTTTCAACAGAGAGGATTTCTCCATAAAAGCATTTTGGCCACTTCTACCAATTTATATTTCTAGGTGAACTGAGAATTAGCTTTTTAAGTTTAAAAAGGCCTCCCAGAGTGATGTAGAATGGAGAGCATGTTCTAATGAAATGAAAACCAAATTGTAGGGGGCCTATGGGAACTCTGTGTACTTTCTACTTTATTTTGCTGTGAACCTAAAATTGCTCTAAAACAGGTATCCTCAAACTTTTTTATTGTTTTTTTTTTTTTTTTTGCAGTTTTTGGCCAGGGCTGGGTTTGAACCCGCCACCTCTGGCATATGGGACCGGTGCCCTACTCCTTTGAGCCACAGGCTCCACCCCATCCTCAAACTTTTTAAACAGGGGGCCAATTCACTGTCCCTCAGACCGTTGGAGGGCCGGACTATAGTTTAAAAAAAAACAACAACTATGAACAAGTTTCTATGCACACTGCACATATTTTGAAGTAAAAAACAAAACAGGAACAAATACAATTCACACCACTTCATGTGGCCCACGGGCCGCAGTTTGAGGACACCTGCTGTAAAAAAATAAAGCTTTTTTTTTTTTTTTTCGTAGAGACAGAGTCTCACTGTACCGCCCTCAGGTAGAGTGCCATGATGTCACACGGCTCACAGCAACCTCTAACTCTTGGGCTTACATGATTCTCTCACCTCAGCCTCCCAAGCAGCTGGGACTACAGGCGCCCGCCACAATGCCCAGCTATTTTTTTTTTGTTGCAGTTTGGCCAGGGCTGGGTTTGAACCCACCACCTTTGGCATATGGGGCCAGCGCCCTACTCACTGAGCTACAGGCGCCGCCCTAAAAAAAATAAAGCATTTTTTTTTAATTGAAAGAAAAAAAAGCCCTAATGTCATAGTCAAAACACACAATTGGTCAATGGGCATAGGACAAGGTGCTTGGATGCCCTGAACCTCAATGTATTCCATCATTTAGGGATAATAACATATCTCTGTTTATCACTGTAGGTTGTTGTAGTTGAAATCAGCACAATATACATAAATCTGTTTTGTAGACACTGAAGCACTAAGCAAGCAAAAGGCATTTTAAAAATAATAACCCAGTACCATCAGAAGTGGTTGCTTGAAACAAGTGAGTTTAGAACCAAGAAGAGGTGGCTTGGCAGAGAAGATGGAGGAGGAAAATTTAGCTGGCGCATAGCAGCAGGGATGAGAGGCCATTAAACATGACCCATAGTAAGAAACTCTGCCAAGGAAGTGTTTCTTTAACAATGAGAATTGGTAAGGTTGCTAGAATTTGTTCCCAAGGAATCTGTCATAATACAAAATCTAAGCTTTAAAAAGAGCATATGTAATTTTACAATCTATATATTATAAAACACTGCAAGAAAAGCAGCCAAATCTTAACATCCCCTGGTTACTTGCATTAGAGATACCATGAGATTATAGCCGGGCATTATGGCAGGTGCCTATAGTCCTAGCTCCTTGGGAGGCTGAGGCAAAAGGATCACTTGAGCCCAAGAGCTTGAGGTTGCTGTGAGCTATAATGCCATGGCATTCTACCCAAGGTGACAGAGTGAAACTCTGTCTCAAAAAAAAAAAAAGAAAGAAAGAAATAGGGCAGTGCCTGTGGCTCAAGGAGTAGGGCGCCGGTCCCATATGCCGGAGGTGGCAGGTTCAAACCTAGCCCCGGCCAAAAAAAAAAAAAGAAAGAAAGAAAAAGAGGCTCGGTGCCCGTGGTTCAGTGAGTAGGGCACCGGCCACATACACCAAGGCTGGCAGGTTCGAGCTCAGCCCAGGGCTGAAGTCTACAACTTCTCTAACTTCTGTGCTAAACAACAATGACAACTACAACAACAAAAAAAATAGCTGCATGTTGTGGTGAGCACCTGTACTCCCAGCTACTTGGGTGGCTGAGGCAGGAGCCCATGAGTTTGAGGTTGCTGTGAGCTGTGATGCTACGGTACTCTACCGAGGGTGACACAGTAAGACTCTGTCTAAAAAAAAAAAAAAGAAAGAAAAAGAAAAAAGAGAGAGATACTTTGAAATTAAGTAAATGTTTACTGGAGGAAATGCAATTTTAGGTGAATTAGACTTTTCAGCCTCTTTACCCTACCAAATTTCAACCACATTCCCTAAGCATGGAATATTATATAAGTCTATATCAAGTCAGACCCAGGGAAATTAAGGGTAGGAAGAAAGACAGAAACTTCTCAGTGGAAAGTCCATCTTGGGATAGACACTGTTGATCGATCACAATCAAAGGAAGTCTGGCCTGACAAACCTAGTGAAACCATCTCAGACCAGGTCCCAAGGCACTTCTTTTTTTTTTTGGTGGGGGGGGGTTTTGGCCAGGGCTGGGTTTGAACCCGCCACCTCCGACATATGGGACCAGACAGAGTCAATGTGGACCTTTTGTCTGGGCCTAAATCAGACCTCTGGGCTAGGGCTGGTGACACTCTAGGCCTATGGTTTTGTTTATATTCACTGTTCTAGCATGCTGGTACAAAGCACTAGTCTGGGAATCCCAGGCTTGTATCTAATCCTCACCCTACCATTTCTTAGCTGTGTGATCTGGGGTACAAAAGTTAATAGGGTGTATAGGTGTACGCCTAGGTCTGGAGTTCACATGACTCCCATGCTCCCGTTTGCCAAACATGGGATTTAAGGCACTTAGGTTCTCAAAGCCTTACTTTCCTCATATAAAATGGGGGTCTTACTAGAATCTGTCTCATAGGGTTGTGGAAAACATTAAATGAAATCATGCTGCTAAATACATGAGCACAGTATAGCATATGTCCAATAAGCAATAACTGTTATTTAGCAGTTATGTTCCCTTTTCTGTACGATGGGATTAGAGATTCTCCAAGCATCCTTCAGTTCTTATAGTCAATCAATGCCCCCACCATATTGAATTTA
The DNA here is from genome assembly GCF_027406575.1 of Nycticebus coucang. NCBI lineage: Eukaryota > Metazoa > Chordata > Mammalia > Primates > Lorisidae > Nycticebus > Nycticebus coucang. Next base: position 26,466,579 of record NC_069782.1, read on the forward strand.
GCTTATTATTTGATTAGAGCCAATTTTTTTTTTTGTAGAGACAGAGTCTCACTTTATGGCCCTTGGTAGAGTGCCGTGGCCTCACACAGCTCACAGCAACCTCCAACTCCTGGGCTTAAGCGATTCTCTTGCCTCAGCCTCCCGAGTAGCTGGGACTACAGGCCCCCGCCACAACGCCCGGCTATTTTTTGGTTGCAGTTTGGCTGGGGCCGGGTTTGAACCCACCACCCTCGGTATATGGGGCCGGCGCCTTACCGACTGAGCCACAGGAGCCACCCTGATTATGGCCAATTTGATTTGAGGTTATTCAAGATATACTGCCCTTAAAAAAACAAAAACAAAAAAGAATAATAAAAAAAAACATATACTGCTCTTTCTATTCCAGCCTCTTCTTAGAGAGGTCTGGATGTTACAGGGCTGAGACAATTTGGTAACTTCTAACTTAAAGAAGCACGTTCCTTCAAACCTGGCAAAGGCTTTTCCAAGTAATGACCAGCTACTTGAAACTTCTAAGAAACAATTTTGCACAAGTATTGGGGCCCCTTTGTTGAACTAATCAACTTGGTGATAATTATCACCTGCTGGAGAAACCAGCGGTCCAACTTCTGGTCCTCAGCCAACAGGAGGGCAAAGTTACTACCACTGCCAGCACCTTGAGAAAGGTCAGTCTTTTTAGACATGCAAGGATGGTTGGTCTTTACCTAATAACTAAAAGATTCTTTGTCTAGGGGTGTGTTAAAGGAATTAGAAAAGTAAGCACTGCTTTTAAAAAGGTAATAGAACCTTCCTGAATTACAGCTATTTACTCTGAATATTTGATTAATGTGACATACATAGAATGTAAGATATTTTGCCTTAAAGTCTTTTCACTAGGGCTTTTGTATCTTAATTTTTGGTCACATTGGTAGGAAGGGGAAGTGTGCCTTTTTTTCTCCCAGTGATTATAGGTGTTTATACATGAGAGACATACTTAGCTTTCTTTTAAAAATAATTCCAAAGGTCCATTTGTAGAAAGTCATAGAAAAATAGACTCACATCTAGGCATTGAAGCGTGGGCTTGGAAGTGGTCATTAGACTTGGTTTTCTGGTTGGGTTTATAAATATGTGTTGTGAAGCTGACATTCTGCCAGCTGTGGGTGCTCATAAATGAAGTGGCATGCCTGTTTTCTGGTGTGGGGAATAGTGGCAGTCTATAAGTGCTTTATTTCTGTCACGTTGTTCAAAAATTCTGCCCACTCACCTCATTTTTGATAGTGGGATACGTTTTCATGAGAATACTGGAAAGAAAGGAGAAGTAGGAGGAGGGAGGCAAGAGAAGAGACAAAGGCAGTTGTTTTAGTCAAGTACTTTCCCAGCTCCTGGGGGCAGGTCTGGCCCTCACCCACTTCCTGACTCTGGTTCCTTCCCCAACAATGGGGTGACTATTATACCTTTCCCGCTTTTATTAATCAGCTGTATTATTTTCAAGTACCTATTCCTAACCCTTTTAAAATTTTCATTTTAGAATAGTTCTTCCCACTTTTCAAACCCCACACCCACTCAACGAATGTGTGTGCATTCACGTGTACCGTATGTGGACTCAGACGTGCGCGCAAGTGCACAGACACACACACTCTGTCTCTCCCAAACACTCCAAGAGCTTCCTTGAGTTAGGCCAGCTCAGTTTGAGAGGATTTCAGTTGCACCTCAAAGTGCAACACTCCAGGGATTCCTGGTGGAATCCTCTCTGATTTGCTAAGGGCAGCCTTTGATACTGGTTTTTTGTTTGTTTGTTTTTGAGACAGAGTCTCACTGTGTCACCCTCGGTTGAGTGCCATGGTGTCACAGCTCACAACAAACTTGAACTCTTGGGCGTGATTTTCTCACCTTAGCCTCCCGAGTAGCTGGGACTACCGGAGCCTGCCACAATGCCCGGCTATTTTTTTGTTGCAGTTGTTTAGTTGGCCCGGGCCGGGTTCAAACCTGCCACCCTCGGTGTATGTGGCTTGCACCGTAACCACTGTGCTACTGGCGCTGAGCCAGCCTTTGATATTCTTCCACTCTGTTGCTGAGAGTTATTTGTTTTGAGCCCTGTTCTATGCCCACACTGAAAATGGCCAAACTCTGAGGTGGCTCCCACTCCTCCTCGTTGGAGTCCTGGCACTTCTGATTGCTCTCAAGTGTTGGTTGTGGGTCTTCGCAGTTCCATCTCCTCATTCTGTTCTAATGAACAAGAAGCCCAGCAGCCTACCTTGGCAAGGCAGCCAGATATGGGGAGGCTGGGCCAGTCAGACCCGTCAGCCCAGTCTCCAAGGGAGCGAAAAATGGCTCTTCAATATATGACCTCTGCTTTGCCAGCTTATTCCTGGAGGCTTATTCTATGGCATGCTGTCAACAGCTACTACTTGGAATGCTTGGGCACATGAGTATGTGCATGGGTCTGGTGTATGAGTGTGTGTGTATGAGTGTGTGTGCATGCATATAGGGGTGAAAAGCTTTCCTAGCTTTCCTGCTTCATTAGCTGATCCTCAGATACAGAGCCCTGGAGATGGGTGTGCATGACATGGAATCCAGCTTTACTGGGCAGCTGTATGAGAGTCACTGTGAAGGTTTTGAGACAGGCTGTTACAGTCCATTATTTCACTTTACAAGAAACTTTGCAATTTTTAACTTGCTCAGATTATTGGTGTTGCTGTGAGGGCTTCATTTGTTTCTGTCAATGTGGATTTTACATTTCTTTTTTTTTTTTTTGTAGAGACAGAGGCTCACTTTATGGCCCTCGGTAGAGTGCTGTGGCCTCACACAGCTCACAGCAACCTCCAACTCCTGGGCTTAGGCGATTCTCTTGCCTCAGCCTCCTGAGTAGCTGGGACTACAGGCGCCCGCCACAACGCCCGGCTATTTTTTGGTTGCAGTTTGGCCGGGGCCGGGTTTGAACCCGCCACCCTCGGTATATGGGGCCAGCGCCTTACCAACTGAGCCACAGGCGCTGCCCGATTTTACATTTCTTAATTTTTGATTTTTGTAATGACCTGCGTATATAACGCAGGCACTCTCTTTAGAATGGTGGTGAACAGTGCCTCTCTCATAAGAAGAGGCGTTGTTATGAGTTATGCCTCTGGAAGACGCCTAGTGAACATCTGTGAAGGCTTCCTTCAGATCAGGGCCTCAGTCTGAAACCTAGAAACTAGGGTAGTTTTTCCTTTTCCACATTATTATTAACAAACTTGTCTGTGTTCCCCCACTAAATTGTAACACTTACAAATAATATTTGTAGGCTGCGTACTAAATACTGGGGTCTCTGCTCCAAGGTTTGTGTTTGTTAATTAGAGAATCCTCACATTTCTATAAGGTATTGTTATCCTCATTTCACAGATAAAGAAAGCAAGGCCAGAGAAGTTTAGTAGTTTGCCTCATTCCTACACTACCGAGTGGCGGAATCAGGATCCCTACTCAGTTCTCACGCAGTGCCTGTGCTGTTCTTGTAAGGACGAATGTACTGGTCGTTACATCTCCTACAGCCCCTTGGACAGTACTCACCACAGTAGGTGTCAATAACTGTTTAAAAACAATAACAACAACAGCAAACAATAAATAGCAGGGTGCAGTGGCTCACACCTGTAATCCTAGCCCTCTGGGAGGCCAAGGCAGGTGGATTCCCTGAGCTCAGGAGTTTGAGACCAGTCTGGGAAAGAGCAAGACTACTAAAAATAGAGAATCTAGCCAGGTGTTGTGGTGGGCACCTGTAGTCTCAGCTACTGGGGAGTCTGAGGCAAGAAAATCACTTGAGCCCAAGACTTTGAGGTTGCTGTAAACTATGACATCACGGTGTCTACCACGGTGACAAAGTGAGACTCTATCTCAAAAGAAAAAAATAATTAAATAAAATAATAAAAAAAAATAAAAACATTAAACACTCAGTGAACATTTGGCTAAGGACTCAGGGCAAATCTGTTTCAAAATCTAGTTCTGCTTTAACAGATGGACCTCGACACTAGAAAAAAAATTTTTTTCCTTGGGGCCGTGGTGTTTTTATTATGTCAAAACAGATTAAGAGACATATGAGTTATATATGCTTCATGAGTCCCTGTGCTCAAAACAAGTGTAAGTTAAATTTAATTCATATGGCAAGTTATGTGTTAAAGGATTATATCATTGGTACAAGTGAGGTTCTGGGATTGTTCTGAAACAATCCCTAGCCCTCCTCTAGACCTTCATAAGACCAAGAAATGAGCCACATCTTAAATTCTTTTCTTTTGAACAGAAAAACAGAAGAAGCTAAGGTAAAAAAAGAGGGCTTCAACAAACAACTCATCCTGCGTCACTATGATGAGCCTGAGGGTGAGCAGGTGAGCAGGGGCAACCAGGGTGCCCAGAGTTTCTGGCTGCAGCTGCTGGAGAGGAAGCCTCAGATGCCCATCATCAGAAAGGCTGACCCTGAGGAGAAAAAATTCCATTACGCCCTGGTAGATGGCTCCTCTCTTACTTAGTATCCTTGTGATGTTCCCAAGGGGAAAGGAGGATGAAGGAGGCAGGACTTGAGGAAGGGGCTGGCACGTGAGAGTTTCCATTTCAGCAGGAAAATCCCAGGAAGCACTGAGAAAAGAGGTCTCAGACCTTGACTTTGTTCAATCCCTTTCTCCCTGAGGCTCCACATTGCCTCACACTGGAGGCAGGACAAGTTTCCCCAGCTGATTTTTTTTGTTGTTGTTGTTAAGTACCTGAAGGCTCATGGGGTTTGAAAAAATGAGTTCTCCTTGGTTCATTTTCCTAATTAGTAAGAACCCCATGGGGATTTAGCATCTATAGAATCTAGTTGAAAGACAAGAGGGATTTTGTAATTAATTTCTGCAGATCCAAAATGGGAAAGGCCTCGAGAATCCATCATAGACATTTTTGTAGAGGGCACTACATGCAGGTTTTGTGAAATTGTTCACTTAACCTTCGTTATCTTTCTGCCCTCCTTTGCCCCTAATTAATTATCCGCAGATGTTGATGGGGACACCTGAGCCTCGTGCATGATGCTGGAATGACCTCGCTGGGAAATACTAGGTAGCAACACACAGCTTTCAGTATCAGTGACTGCCATGAACAGAACCAGTTGGACCAGACTCTCCTGTCATTATTCGGAAAGGTTTCAAAGAATAGGGGGCTAAAATGAGGCTGCAGCACAGTGAACATGTGGGAAAAGAGACTACTGGGAGTCAGGAAGACTGTGTTGATCTGGCACTACCATTAGCGTGCTCAGTGACTGGTGGCAAAGAGAGGCCCTCTCTCCAGACCTCTGCTGCCTTATCTATAAGTAGCTGATTAAAAAAAAATAGAATGTATGTGTCAGAGTTAGCATCTTTCTGTGTAACAGTTAGTATTATTGCTTTTGGTTTTGGGAGACAGTCTTGCTATGTTTCCCAGCCTCTAATTTCTGGGCTCCAGCGATCCTCCCACCTTGGCCTCTGGAGTACCTGGGATTACAGGTGTGAACCACAGTGCCAGGCCCTCGTTGTTTTTGGTCAATACCATTTCCTTAACTTGGATTTTATCTATCCCTCTGGTCGTCTAGCTATCTGCCAAAGCTATTCTGACCTTCCTCAGGGTGGCATGTATACGAACATATTCAGCGACTTGCCAAATCCAGTTATCCTCGGGACCTTTACACCTTTTGGATGTGGTAGCATTTCTTTTCCTAAGAGGTATGTGAGATTTTAGACAAACTAGAATTTTGGGGTAAGCTGGATGTGGGGATGGGAGAAAAGCTAAATCCCAACAAAGGGAAGCATGGGAAAGCAATCTTTTTAATTGTCAATCTAACTGGAAAATCTAACTGTAAAGAAAATGAAACATGGGTGGCACCTGTGGCTCAGTGAGTAGGGCGCCAGCCCCATATACCGAGGGTGGCGGGTTCAAACCCAGCCCCGGCCAAACTGCAACAAAAAAATAGCCGGGCATTGTGGCGGGCGCCTGTAGTCCCAGCTGCTCGGGAGGCTGAGGCAAGAGAATCACGTAAGCCCAAGAGTTAGAGGTTGCTCTGAGCCATGTGACGCCACAGCACTCTACCCGAGGGCGGTACAGTGAGACTCTGTCTCTACAAAAAAAGAAAAAAAACAAAAGAAAATGAAACATACTCATGTGTTCAAGGCCATCCCTTGTACAGACTTGCAAATGAACTCAAGCCAAAAACTGTGGGTCTCAATCCAATTGTACCATCAAGAGCAGAGAGACCTGTATGAAGTCAAGGCCCCAGGCTGGGAACTGAAACAGGGAGACTGTTATTTAGGTGAGCTAAGTGTCAGCTGGGTCTCCCTGCCCCTTAAGAACTGGTAACACTGGCAGAACACCCATTCCACACCCCATGGACAGTCTCATGTCCTCCTCAAGGTCCTGCAAAGTCCTTGCGGTTTATAATCTTATGGTCACATTTGGTTTTGACACCCTGCCTCCCTGGAATCTGTTTCTAGCCCCATGTGACTTATTTCTATTTTGGCTCCTTTTTGATTTGAGCTAATTGAGGAATTTGCTATTTTCCTTGATTTTCACACATCAGAACCAAGGCCTCTGTGAGGGTAACCAAATTTCTTGATGGCCTGGGCCACAGGGAATTTACAGCACCGTAATACAAACAACGTACATGTTGTGTAACATGTAACCACAGTGCTCTGAGAGGTGCTTCGTCACGTTGTGTAACGCACACCACAGTGCTCTGAGAAGTGCTTCGTCACGTGTAACACACACCACAGTGCTCTGAGAGGTGCTCCGTCACGTTGTGTAACGCACACCACAGTGCTCTGAGAGGTGCTTCGTCACGTTGTGTAACGCACACCACAGTGCTCTGAGAGGTGCTTCGTCACGTTGTGTAACGCACACCACAGTGCTCTGAGAGGTGCTTCGTCTCGTTGTGTAACGCACACCACAGTGCTCTGAGAGGCGCTTCGTCTCGTTGTGTAACGCACACCACAGTGCTCTGAGAGGCGCTTCGTCACGTTGTGTAACGCACACCACAGTGCTCTGAGAGGCGCTTCGTCACGTTGTGTAACGCACACCACAGTGCTCTGAGAGGCGCTCCGTCACGTGTAACGCACACCACAGTGCTCTGAGAGGCGCTCCGTCACGTGTAACGCACACCACAGTGCTCTGAGAGGTGCTTCGTCACGCTGTGTAACGCACACCACAGTGCTCTGAGAGGTGCTTCGTCACGCTGTGTAACGCACACCACAGTGCTCTGAGAGGTGCTTCGTCACGCTGTGTAACGCACACCACAGTGCTCTGAGAGGTGCTTCGTCACGCTGTGTAACGCACACCACAGTGCTCTGAGAGGTGCTTTGTCACGTTGTGTAACGCACACCACAGTGCTCTGAGAGGTGCTCCGTCACGTGTAACGCACACCACAGTGCTCTGAGAGGTGCTCCGTCACGTGTAACGCACACCACAGTGCTCTGAGAGGTGCTCCGTCACGTGTAACGCACACCACAGTGCTCTGAGAGGTGCTCCGTCACGCTGTGTAACGCACACCACAGTGCTCTGAGAGGTGCTCCGTCACGCTGTGTAACGCACACCACAGTGCTCTGAGAGGTGCTCCGTCACGTTGTGTAACGCACACCACAGTGCTCTGAGAGGTGCTCCGTCACGTTGTGTAACGCACACCACAGTGCTCTGAGAGGTGCTTCGTCACTTTGTGTAATGCACACCACAGTGCTCTGAGAAGTGCTTCGTCCGTCCTTACAGCATTGCCCAATGTCTCATGTTTTCCTCTCCTGGTTTCCTCTTTTTTTTTTCTCTCCTTTACTATTTTAAGAACCCCTTTCCCCCCTGTCCCCCCCAAAACTTTTCCATTTTCTTTTGGGTGGTAAATTCAACTCTTTATAGCTATATACTCAAATCAGCTAAAATTGCTGAACAATTTGAATGAACCATCCTGGGGTGGGGGAGTGGGGTTACTTTTTTGCCTCCCATGGCTCTCAGCTACACTGTTCCTAAGATATGTCTAATTCTTTTGCTTACTTATTTCTTCCTTTCCTTTCTTTAGTACATATTTATCGAGCCTCTATTACATTCCAGAGAAATGTGTAAAGATAAGGGTCCTGTTTGTCAAGAGCCGTGTTCCAGGGAACCTTAAAGACAATATGAAAAAAGGGGTTAAAAAATGCAGAAAGTTAAAACAAATAGCTACCTGAAGAAGAATTTATATTCATTGATTCATCAAATATTTGCAGAGCACCTTCTAGCGTGGTCACTGGTTAAGCACTGGGAATGGTACAGAGAACAAAACAAAGTCCATGCCTTTGTGGAGCTTACATTTTAGCGGAGGGAGACTGAATAAACAAATAAATATATACTATATCAGGTGGAGAAAAGTGCTGTAAAGACAACTAAAGCAGGTTGAGAGGGGGGTGGGAATGGGGTTACTATTTTGTATGGGATGGCCCAGGAAGGCCTTTTCACCAAGGGGACATTTGGGTGGAAACTTGTGGAAGTGAGGGGCAGACATGCTGTTATGGGGCAAAGAGCTTCAGGTAAAAGCATGCTTGATATATCCAGACAAAAGTTTCATCTCGGGCGACGCCTATGGCTCAGTCGGTGAGGCGCCGGCCCCATATACCGAGGGTGGCGGGTTCAAGCCCGGCCCCAGCCAAACTGCAACCAAAAAATAGCCGGGCATTGTGGCGGGTACCTGTAGTCCCAGCTACTCGGAGGCTGAGGCAAGAGAATTGCTTAAGCCCAGGAGTTGGAGGTTGCTGTGAGCTGTGTGAGGCCACGGCACTCTACCCAGGGCCATAAAGTGAGACTCTGTCTCTACAAAAAAAAAAAAAAAAGTTTCATCTCTAGAATGCTGTTCCTAGAAAATATCACCAAAATATCAACCTATTGATAAGACAAAGGTGAGACTGTTCTTACCAAGGGAAGGAAGAGCAAAACTTTGATACAATCTTCATAGCTTCCTGTGAGTGGGGAGGTAAACAGAATTTCCACTTTTCTGGGCATGGTTGAGTAAGCTACAATAGACTGTTGTCATGGATACAAATCTCCTTTCACACATCCAGATGAGCACGAAAAACAACTTTCTTTATTTTAGTTTCTAGGTAAGATCCTACCAGTGAAGAGCAGAAACTTAGCCCTGGAATCCTTTCTCTTAGAGTTCATTTATCTCAGTTCTGGGGGCAGGGGGCAGATGGCAGGTGAAATGCCAAGGCATTGATGGTTGGGGCATCATCGTCTGATTCTCAATCACCTTCATTCCAGATGGTCTGTAAGGACTTGTCCCTACAACCCCGGCTGCCAGGTGATAGATAACACATAGATACATGTGTGGGTAAAGATCTGAAAAGTCTATAATGCAGTGATTCTGAGTGGCGTGGAGAAGGGGCAGAGGGTGTGTGGAGTGGGGAGGTTTGACAGTCCTCCCTTGGAGAAACACCAAGGCTGAGAATGTATACACCTGACAGTGTGCAGGGAAGAGCAAGACCCAGAGATGCTGAGTCTCTGAGAGGGAGAGGGAGCATGAACCTTGGTGTTTCAAAGGACTGCAGCTCTGTTGCTTTAGGGTGCTGCAGCATAAATGCTTCCTCTGAAGCCAGAGATGGTTCAGTGTGGAGATATCACGCTGCCCAAGAGAGGGAACTGTCCAGGGAGAACTGCTCACCATGATTTTCCTGGAGGCGAAGGCTGGGAAGTGGTGGGCAGCACCCTCCCACAGGGGAGCATGTCACTGGCCCGGAGGAGAAGACAAATGTATTAGCTTCCTATGGCTGCTGTAACAAATTACTACAGACTTCGTGACTTAAACAACATGGATTTATTCTCATATAGCTCTGTACATTAGAGGGTCACAGTGGGTCTCCCTGGGCTAACAACAAAACATCAGTTGGGCAACATTCCTGACCTTTCTTGGGGAGGCTCCAGGGAGAATCGGCTCCCTTGCTTTTTCCGGTTCTAGAGGCTGCCTGCATCCTTTGGCTTCTGACCCCTTTCTCCATCTTCACAGCCAGCAGTGAAGTATCTTCACATCCCTCTTTCCCTCTGCCATCACATCTGTTCTGCCTCTGACTTTCCTTCTTCCTTTTCAGGACGTTTGTGCTTACATTGGGCCATTCACACAATCTAGGATCTTTTGCCCATCTCAAGGCCATTATCTAGAGTGACAACTGCAAGTTCCCTTTTCCCATGTTCAGACATGTTCACAGGTTCTGAGGATTAAGACACAGATGTCTTTGGGAGGCCATTGTTCTATGTACCACACCAGTCAGAGCTACTAGATTGAATAGCTTCCTATGAAAAGGAAGCAAAGCCTGCTCTTCTAACTATTGACTTTTGGCTTTTAAAATTATTACCAAGGGCTATGTGCTCAGATAGGTTCACCCAACTCTTGACCTTGATCTTTTATCCTGATGCCCACCCCCACCCCCACCGAATCTAACACATGCCTGGCCCTGAGCTCCTCTTGGTGTGCACCACATCCCACACTCCCTGACTCCAGCCCTCCCCATATCATACCTCAGAGGCTCAGGGAGAGGAGGGGAAGGGGTTAGGGTCAGGAAGAGGTCAGAGGTCGGCTGAAGGGGTCAGGTGAGAATGTCAAAGTGTTCACAACCAACCAAATGTAGGTAGCAGTGTCTGTGGTCTCTTCAAGCCCACCTACAGCAGATGTTAATCTACTGTGTTCATTTTCTAAGGCTATTATTACAAATTGCAGCGACTTATAAACTGGGTGGCTTAAAACAACAGAAATGTATTCTCTTACAGTTCAGGAGGCTAGAGATCAGAAAGCAAGGTGTGGGCAGGGTTGCTTCTTCTGAAGGTCTAAGAGAGAGTCTGTTCCATGCCTCTCCTCACCCCGCCAGTTGCTGGCAATCCTGTAGTCTGATTGCTACCATCTTCCCATTGACGACTCCTCCATGGATCTTTCTGTGTGACCTCTTCAATCTAGTCATTGGATTTAGGACCCACCCTAAATCCCAGGTGATTTTATCTCAAGATCCTTAACTAGTTACATCTGCAAGGGTCCTATTTTGAAATAAGGTCACTCTGAGGTTTAGGGTGGACATGAATCGTGGGGGAGACAGTATTCAATTCACTGTAATTACTATTGCTCCATATATACACTTTTTTTTTTTTTTTGAGACCGAGGCTCACTCTGTTACCCCATGCTAGAGTGCCATCACAGCAACCTCAAATTCCTAGGCTCAAGCAGTCCTTTTGCCTCAGCCTCCCTGAGTAGATGGACTACTGGTGCCCAACACAACGCTTGGCTAGTCTTTCTGTTTTTAGTGGAGACCGGGGTCTCGGTCTTACTCAGCCTGGTCTCAAACTCCTGAGCTCAAACAATCTACCCCTCTTGGCCTCCCAGGTACACCTCTTTAGACATAACTTAATCCACAGCTCTGCCTACTCCTTTTCCATGTGCTCAATTTCAATTTAGTTAGTGACTTATGGTTAAAGCTGATGAAAAATTTGGAGCAAATGCCAATAGAAAAACCCCATTGAAATGTGGGTTTAGGAAAACACTTTCTGGCCCTTGGAGCTTTAGGAAGAGAATGATGTCGTAGCTTACCCCTAGGCAACCTCTTAGTGAACTAAGACATGACATGGATAAACTCACCTTCCAGTTGTACAGAATTTGAATTTTTTGAGTGAGCTCCAATCATGTTTTTTCCCATCCTCTATATTTTGACTTCTGTCTTCAAGATGATGGAAGTTTCATCACTGTCCCAGGTTTTGAAAAGAGAAAAAAAAAAAAAATGATGATGGGAGTTGAGACTAAGGTCACCGGGCAGTGAGCACCTTTTTATAAAACCAGTTCATAAATGTACTTTTGTGTGCTGCTGCCACGTGGAGCATTTCCTGTGTGCTGACCATGCTTCTAGAAAGCCCCTTCTCATTCTTTTTCCTCCCTGACTATTTTTATAAGCCAAGTCACCTATTGAAATGTGTCAGCAGCCTGCTAGCAAAGACAGTGCGGGTCAGCAAAAAGCTCAAAGAAATCAAAGACTAATAATGCCTGACTCTGAAGATGCAAAGAGAGAGAGAGAGACAGAGAGATTAATAGGATAGCAAAGTACCTGGGCCAGCCACATGTGAGCACCTGTCCTCAGCGTGGAAGAGCCTTTCCCAACTTTGATGTTGAGATGAAAAGAAGATGACTGAATCTGGAAGCATTTCAAAGGTTGAGAAAGCACTTTCAGAAAGTCTTTTTGGCTCCCAACCCTAGTAGTCTAACATTTTCTGTAATTTTATAGCATTTTAATTGAACCTCTTGTGTGACACTGCAGACAAGAGGAGAAAATAACAATTGCTTTCACAGAGGAAAAATGTACTCTACTTGGTTCTCCAGGGATTGTGAAGTTGAATTTTTCGGACACTGGCGAATATGATTTATATTTCACCCTCGTTAGTTGCTAGCATTTATCACTTTAAATTGAGAGAGTAGCCAAGCAGTACACCTAAAATTAAACTCTCTTGATTGTTTTATGTATCTAGTCAGCATCCAGTAGTAAATATGGAAAAAATAAAAACATTAACTGTATTTAAGGATGATTAAATTCACAATAACCACCCAGAATCTATAACAAATAGAATAAATGTAATGATTTCAGGATCCATATGAAGAAAATTATAGAATTTTAGAAAAAAATTCTTAAGATAATAACAAATAAAGAAGTACAGCTTGCTCCTTGATGAGAAGACTCAATGATGTAAATATGTCAATTTTCTCCTACTTCAGTCTTCAGCATAGTTTTGATAATATTTCAGTCGCAAATGGTTGCCAAGGGGTATGAAGGAATTTTGAGAAATGGTAGAAATGATCTATGTTGTGATTGCAGTAGTGGCTACCTCATGCATACATTTGCCAAATTCATTGAACTGTATACTTAAAAGGGATAAATCTTAATGTATATCAATAAACCTTTAAAAAAATTTTTTTAAAGAATAAATTTAGAGAGTGCTTTCACATGTTATTTTTCTCGGGAACCCTAGGATTAGGTGTAATTCCCCGCTGAGGAAACCAAGGCTCAGAGAAGACGGACAGATAGCTTTCCAAAGCCACATGGCAGAGAAGATTAAAGTCAGTTTCCAGACTCTGATTCCAATGCTTTTTCCCCTTTCCAACCCTACATGAGAGAAAGGGAGGCCTGGAACTGTCTTTTTTTTTTTTTATTAAAGCATAGCTGGGTATATTAATGAGATCATGGGGCACCATACACTGGTTTTACAGACCATTTGACATATTTTCATCACACTGGTTAATATAGCCTTCCTGGCATTTTCTTAGTTATTGTGTTAAGACATTTATAGTCTACATTTACTAAGTTTCACATGTACCCTTGTAAGATGCACCGTAGGTGTGATCCCACCAATCACCCTCCCTCCTCCCATCCTCCCCCCTCCCTCCCCTCCGGAACTGTCTTAACAAAAGACCATGAGATCTGCAGAGCTACAAAGGGAGAAGGGAGAGCTTTACTTTCTATTTTTGAAAAAAGCAATCTGCAGATTGAGGAGGCACAACCTTCAGTGTAAGTGTCAGTGTGCTCTCCAAAGAACAAAGATAAAGTTAGAGATTTTCCAAAAAGGAAAATTGTTACATATTATTCTTTAGAAATTTCATTGGCACTAGAAAGGTTGCTGACAAACACGAATTGGTAAGGGACAGCAGTGGGCAAAACTATTCTAAGAGTTATAGCAGATCCTTTCAGTAGTCAATAGATAAAACTAGTTTCAGGTTACTGCAGGCAGTTTCAGCTTCCAAGCTTGCAGAGAACTATGTTTTTGGAGTAATATTGTGTGCCCTGACTGCTTTTTCCCTCTGGCTTCTCGAATGTTTTAGTTGGGTATGACAAGAATTACCCAATTCATGTGATCAACTTTCACAGCTGAATACACACTAGATGAGCTATAACAAGCGTCACGGTGATAGCAACAACAGTGTGATTATGAGCATGGGCTTTGCGGTTAGACAACTTGCTTATGTATCTGCCTCTTGGCTGGAGCAACAGGGCAGCTGGGCCATGTGTCTTCAGTGTCCAGCAGGCTAGCTCAGGCTTTTTCACATGGTGGCTGTATTCCAAAAGCAACAACAGGAGTGAAGACGAACCCCAGTGCATAAGCACTTTTCAAGCCTCCTCTAGCATCGTATGTGCAAATGACTGTGCCTTATCAGTTAAAGCAAGTTGAATGACCAAGCCTAGATTCAGGGGGTGGAGAAATAGACTCCTGCTGTTCTTGGGAAAAGCTGCAAAATATTGTAGTCATCTTTTACAGTCAATCAGCGGTGAAACACTTAAATTATTTAATAATTTTAATTATTAAAAGAATTATTATTCTTAATTAAAAGAATTATTATTCTCTCTCTGTCTACTTCTCTCCCTCTTTCCACCTCTAATTTTACTTTGATGGCTCATGTAGAGTGGAATTAGAGAAATGTAAATACACATAAGATGGGCAATCAGGCCAATAATAGTCTGTTTACCAAGGAAGTTGTAAGGATTGATTTTCTTTTCTCTCCTGGTTCTAGGCCAGATACTCTTACAGTCTCATCCTTTTCAGGTCTGATCCCTTTCAGGTCCAACTTGGATTAGTCACTTCCTTTTATCTCAGATTTCAGGCCTATCACTGACAACTCCTCACAATGTTCAGACACCGTGAAGTCTGCCTTTATATTGCTTGTGATTTCTGTTCCTGTTTGGTATTCTATAGGATCCCACACATTCAGAACCTTCTAGAGATGTGAGTTCTTCATGCACTGGCTACAATGTCTGTAAATATCTATGAGAAATTGATCTTCGTGATAATGGTGGGAGTAATTTAATGGATTTCCCTGGTTATATTTTAAGTGTTGTATTAAAGACTTCTGCCTTTTAAAACTTGATGATGCTTCTTTTCTCCACCATTAAATGTTTTGCAGCTGTTGATTCGGGGTTAACAGCTCTCCACTTGCTACCTCATCTGTGGGTTTCTCTGTTAAATAGTTCAGGCTGACTTCCATATGAATTCTATTGCGTGATAATAGTTTGTATCCAGGTGAAACTTGGTGACTCTGAGAGTTTCAAAAGACCCTGTCTGCTCTAGCACCTTTCCAACCTCACCCTCTGTGACTCACTCCATTGTTTATGGACCTTTTTCTCTCTTTATGCCCATTGTACACATTGTTCTCAGGGAGGGAAAGGTCTTGTTCAGCTCTTTCCTTGACTGTTTCCTTCTTATCTTTCGATGTTGGTTTAAATGTCACCTCCCTGGAAAAACCTTTTCTCTCCTTCTTTCTTTTATTCCTTCCTTTCTTTTCTTTCTTTCCTTTTCTTTCTTTCTTGTTTTTGTTTTAAACAACTTTATTGAGACATAATTTATATTCCATAAAATTCGCCCATTTAAAGTATACAACTTGATAGTTTTCATTTATTTACAGAATTTTGCAATCATCACCATAGTCTAACTTTAGAACATTTTCATCATCCTAAACCAGAAACTTTGTACACATTAACAGTCACTTGCCACTCCCACCCCCACGCTAAACCTAGGCAACCACTAATCTGCCTTCTGCCTCTAGAGATTTGCCTCTGGACCTTTCGTATAAATGGAACCATACAGTATGAGGTCTTTTGTGAATGGCTTCTTCCACTTAGTGTGATGCTTTCAAGGTTCATCCGTGCTGTAGCATGTATCAATGCTTCATTCCTTTTTATGAATGAGTAATATTCCATCGTATGGCTCTATCACATTTTGTTTCTCCATTCATCAGTTGAGGGAAATTTGTGCTGTTTTACTTTTTGGCTACTATAAATAATGCTGATATTAATATTCATATATTAATTTTCTTTTTTTTTTTGTAGAGACAGAGTCTCACTTTATGGCCCTGGGTAGAGTGACGTGGCATCACACAGCTCACAGCAACCTCCAACTCCTGGGCTTAAGCGATTCTCCTGCCTCAGCCTCCCAAGTAGCTGGGACTACAGGCGCCCGCCACAACACCCGGCTATTTTTTTGTTGCAGTTGGGCCGGGGCTGGGTTTGAACCCGCCACCCTCGGTATATGGGGCCGGTGCCTTACTGACTGAGCCACAGGCGCCGCCCTCATATGTTAATTTTTATGCAAACGTATGTTC
The DNA here is from genome assembly GCF_027406575.1 of Nycticebus coucang. NCBI lineage: Eukaryota > Metazoa > Chordata > Mammalia > Primates > Lorisidae > Nycticebus > Nycticebus coucang. The sequence continues at coordinate 26,482,642 of NC_069782.1, forward strand.
CCATTTCTCTTGGGTAGATGCCTAAGAATGGATTTGCATATGGTAACTCAATTTTTTTTTTTTTTTTTTTTTGAGACAGAGCCTCAAGCTGTCACCCTGGGTAAAGTACTATGACATCACAGCTCACAGCAACCTCCAACTCCTGGGCTCAAGTGATTCTCCTGCCTCTGCCTCCCAAGTAGCTGGGATTATAGGCACCTGCCACAACGCCGAGCTATTTTTGGTTGCAGCCATCATTGTTGTTTGGTGGGCCGGGGCTGGATTCGAACCTGCCAGCTCAGGTGTATATGGCTGGCGCTTTAACTGCTTGAGCCACAGGCGCCGAGCAGGTAACTCTATTTTTAACCTTTTGGGAAAGTTCCAGACAGTCTCCCAAAAAAGATTTTCTGATCTTTTTAAGAAGTCCTATCCCTGGTGGCAGTCCCCGTGGCTCAGTGAGTAGGGTGCCGGCCCCATATACCGAGGGTGGTGGGTTCAAACTTGGCCCCGGCCAAACTGCAACAATAGCGGGGTGTTGTGGCGGGTGTCTGTGGTCCCAGCTATTCAAGAGGCTGAGGCAAGAGAATCGCCTAAGCCCAAGAGCTGGAGGTTGCTGTGAGCTGTGACACCATAGTACTCTACTGAGGGCGACAAAGTGAAACTCTGTCTCATAATAATAAATAAAAATTAAAAAAAAGAAGTCCTATCCTTCCCTTTTCTTTACTCTAGCCCATCACTTTATTTATTTCCTTTTAGCACTTCACGCTCTTGAAGTAAATTTTTATTTATCGAGTCTGTGTAACTAGAACGGAAACTCTGATGGGAGGGACCACGTGCGTCTTGTTTGCTACTCATATTAGGTGAGATAGAGCACTCATCTAATATGAAGTGAGTGCTCCATAAGTATTTGTTGAATGATTATATAGTGAGTGAACAAGACCTTGGGAATATTTGTGTCAATGATATTGGGAGTGGGCAATGGTGGGGGTTGAGATGCTGAGACAGACAGGATTCTAAGAGAGCCAGTCATAGAAATTGTAATCAAGAGTTAGTAGCAAGTAGCATTTAGAATATTTTTTGCTGAAAGTTGAGGTAAAAGATGCTATACTATAACTAGTAACAGAACAATCTCCTTTCAAATTGGAGATAGAATGGGCTCCAGGTATAATATAATTTATGGCTCAATGATATCACCAATGACCCAGATTTTTTTTTATTTTTATCTCTTCACTCGTTTATCTCTGGCATCCTTTCTTTCAAGGTGGTTCCACTGGTGGTTGCAAGATGACTACCAGTGACACTGGTGACATGCTCCCTTGAATGTCTAGCAAGAAAAAATAAAACAAAATTCTTTTTGAAAGAATAAATTATATATCCTTCTTCTCAGTCTCTTTAGGCCACCTTAGTTATAGGACCACTTCTGAACCAAAATTATCTGTCAAGAAAATGCAATGCATGGGGCGGTGCCTGTGGCTCAAAGGAGTAGGGCGCCAGCTCCATGTGCCAGAGGTGGCGGGTTCAAATCCAGCCCTGGCCAAAAACTGCAAAAAAAAAAAGAAAATGAAATGCCCCTAGAGGCTTAGACTCCTCAGCACCTACCTCTGTAAATGGGCAGGGGCTCAGGGAAGGGTGAAGAGCTGAATGAACAGAAATTTGCTAGGAAGGAAAGAAGGTATAGAGAATGGATGCTGGGTAGGCAACCAACCATGGAGCAGCTGGAGCTTGAGTCAAGTCAGCAGTAGTCTCTAGACGTCCGATCTGTCAGGTAAGGCATGGTGGCAGCAGGATTTCCAAAGTTGTGATATTTATTGGAGAAAATGAAAGAGAATTACATAGATCAGGAGCTGGCAAACTTTTTCTGTAAAGGGCTAGATAGTACATATTTTAGGATTTGTAGGCCAGGCAGGCTCTGTTGCAACTACTCAGCTCTGCCATTACAACATGAGAGCAGCCCCAGCTCACACATAAATAGGCATAATTGTCTTATTTTTTTTATTTATTTTTTTTTTGGTAGAGACAGAGTTTCACTTTATTGCCCTCGGTAGAGTGCCGTGGCGTCACACAGCTCACAGCAACCTCCAACTCCTGGGCTTAGGCGATTCTCCTGCCTCAGCCTCCCAATTCGCTGGGACTACAGGCGCCCGCCACAACGCCTGGCTATTTTTTTGTTGCAGTTTGGCCGGGGCTGGGTTTGAACCCGCCACCCTCGGTATATGGGACTGGCGCCCTGCTCACTGAGCCACAGGCGCCGCCCAGCATAGCTGTCTTCTAAAAAAAAATTTATTTAGGCTCAGTGCCTGTAACACAGTGTTATGGCACCAGCCACATACACAGAGGCTGGCGGGTTTGAACCGGCCTGGGTCAGCTAAACAACAATGACAACGCAACAAAAAATAGCTGGGCGTTGCAGCAGGCACCTATAGTCCCAGTTACTTGGGAGGCTGAGGCAAGAGAATCACTTAAGCCCAAGAGTTTGAGGTTGCTGTGAGCTGTGACACCATGGCATTCTACCAAGGGGATATAGAGTCTGTCTCAAAAAAAAAAATGTATTTACAAAAATAGGCAATGAGCAAATTTGGCCCGCAGGTTGTAGTTTGCCTATCCCTGCCCTAGGCTATGGATAACATTGCATAGTTATCCTCACTATTGAAAAAACAGCTCAGAACCCGTGCTTTGATGGCATCGGATCAGCATTTTCATTCTTGTATATCCCGTGTACAGGATCCTGGCTGATTCTCCTCCAAGCTTAAAGATTCAAGTCATTAATAACTGACATTTATTGAGCACCTACTCTTTATCAGCCTCATTTGTATTTACATTCTTTGTCTAATTGTTCCCTTGCTGGTTTCAAGATTTTGTTTGTCCTTGGATTTGAACAATTTGACTGTGATGTAGCTTCTCAGCCTTAGGCTAAGGTCAAGTGGCTGTGATGTTTGTAGGTGTGGATCTCTTTGAGTTCATTCTACTTAGAGTTTGTTGATCTTTTTACACATGTAGATTAATGTTTCTCATCAAATAGGGGACACTTTAGGCCATTTTTTCTTAAAATTTTCTGTCATTTCTCTTTTCTTTTTCTGGTACTCCCATTTCATGAATATTGGTTTTCTTACCGGTGTCCCTTAAGACTCTGAAGCTAATTTCATCTCTCGTCACTCTTTTTTCTTTCTGTACTTCAAACTGGATAATCTCTTTTTTAAAATTAATTAGTTGGTTTTTTTATGAGCCTATACTTTTTGAAAACAGATTTTATGAACAAACTGGATAATGTCTATTGAGTTATCTTCAGATTCACTTATTTTTTCTTTTGCCAGCTCAAATGTGCTATTGAGTACATTTTTCATTTCCATTGTTGTACTTTACTTTTTTTTTCATTATTATACTTTTCAATTCCAGAATATCCATCTGGTTTTTAATTTTTAATCTTTTTATTGATATTATCTATTTGATGAGTCATTGTCATCATACATTCCTTCAATTAAAAACAATTTCTTTTGTTGTTGTTGTTGTTTTTTTGTTTTGTTTTGAGACAGAGTCTCACTTTGTCGCCCCTGGTAGAGTGCTGTGGCATCATAGCTCACAGCAACCTCAAACTCTTTTTTTTTTTGTAGAGACAGAATCTCACTGTACCGCCCGCGGGTAGAGTGCTGTGGTGTCACACAGCTCACAGCAACCTGTAACTCTTGGGCTTCCGTGATTCTCTTGCCTCAGCCTCCCGAGCAGCTGGGACTATAGGCGCCCGCCACAACGCCCGGCTATTTTTTTGTTGTTGCAGTTTGGCCGGGGCTGGGTTTGAACCCGCCACCCTCGGCATATGGGGCCGGTGCCCTACTCACTGAGCCACAGGCGCCGCCCAGCAACCTCAAACTCTTACGTTCAAGCAATTCTCTTGCCTCAGCCTCCCAAGTAGCTGGGACTACAGGCACCTGCCACAATGCCTGGCTAATTTTAGAGACTGGGGTCTCACTCTTGCTCAGGCTGGTCTCGAACTCATGATCTCATGAGGCAGTTCACCTTGGCCTCCCAGAGTGCTAGGAGTACAGGCATGCGCCACCGCACCCGCCTTTCCTTTAGTTTTTAAAACATATTTATAAGAGCTGCTTCAAAGTGTTTGGTAAATCCAGTAATTAGCTGATAAAGATAGCTTCCATGTCTTGCTTTTTTCATGTGCGTGAGTCATATTATTTTGTTTCTTAGCATGTCTTGTAATTTCTTACTGAAAACTCAACATTTTAGATAATGATTCTGAATTCTGATCTTTTCCCCATTTCAGAGCATATCTTGTCTAATTTTGTCTCTTTTCATATAACCCTTTTCACTAAGATAATGTGTAACTTCTCTGGACAAAAATAATCCCCAGTAAGTACTTCCTTATGGAAACCACTCTGATGGTTTGGTATGGAAAACACTGGTTTTTCCCAATATTGGTGCCTGAATGGTAATGCTAATGGTAATGCTGACTTCAGATGTCACTATGTAATGATGCTTGATATAGGGTGGAGATAATCCAGACTTGGTTGAGAAGTTCTAAGCTTATAGCCTGTAGTTATAAACTCTGTATAGTCCTCTATAATACCTTAGGAGCCATTTGAGATCAGTGTTCAGTTTCATCTAACTAAGAAGGTGAAAACATCTACCTGGTAGGACTTAAGGCTGTGTTCAGTGCAAGCCTGAACATTTGACTCTGGAGTACCAGACTCTGCTGGGATGCCTACTTTTTGTGTCAACATCCTTATAAATCTTGGCTCAAATACCCTTTATAAATTGTTGAATCCATATTAATTGACTGCTATGTGATCCTTAACTTCCTCCAAGATACTGCAAATGCTGGTATGACTAGGTGTTGCTCAGCTCCCTGCTTCTCTAACCAGAGGATTCAATATTTACAATTCTCTATGAGAAAGATCATTCTAATGAAGGAGTGAGGGAATATTGATGTTTGTATACATTTTTAAATAAAAGTAATTCATGCACATGGTAAAAAAAAATTAAGTTAAACTGTGGAATATCACATGGAAAATAAAATTTTTCTTCCTCTCAATTTCTTACCCCTCTGCCGATAAATCCACGGCAAAGAGTATTTTGTACATTCTTTTTTTTTTTTTTTTTTAGCAGAGTCTCAAGCTGTCACTCTGGGTAGATACCATAGCATCATAGTTCACAGTAACCTCCAACTCCAACTCTTGGGCTTAAGCAATCCTCTTGCCTCAATTTTTCTATTTTTTAGTAGAGACGGGGTGGGGGGTCTCACTTCCTGCTCAGGCTGGTCTCGAACTCTTGAGTTTAAGCAATCCACCTGCCTCGGCCTCCCAGAGTGCTAGGATTACAGGCATGAGCCACCATGCCCGGCTATTTTGTACATTCTTGAAAATACAGTGGAATTTATATCCACATGACTACATTTATACATTCACATTCACTTACTTGTCTCTTTATTTTAATATAAGACAGGCATATTAAATTCCTAATGAACAGCCAGGTGCAGTGGTTCACCTATAATCCTAGCACTGTGGGAGGCTGAGGTGGGAGGATTGCCTCAGCTCACAAGTTCAAGACCAGACTGAGCTAAAGCCAGACCCCATCTCTAAAAATAGCCAGGCATTGTGGTAGGCACCCGTGTGCCCAGCTACTTGGAGGCTGAGGCAAGAGAATCTCTTGAGCCCAAGAGTTTGAGGTTGCTGTGAGCTATGATGCCACAGCAGGTTACTAAGGGCAACAAAGTGAAACTCTGTCTCAAAAAAAAAAAACTTCCTACTGAAGAAAGTATTTCTTGTCCTGCAGTCTGAGCTAAAAATAAATTTCCCCCCTTGTGAGGCCCTATGATAATTCCATTGTGACACTATTAACACATGCTCCAAAAGACAGCTCAACTGACAAATGATAATCAATAAAATGTGATTATGTCCATACAATGGAAAGTTATTCGAGCATAAAACAGAATGAAGTACCAATACATGTTATACTATGGATTAACCTTGAAGACATTATGCTAAATCAAAGAAGCTAGTCAAGAAGACCACATATTGTATGTTCCATTTGCATGAAATGTCTAGAGTATGCAGATGGGGAGTCACTGCTAGTGGAACAAGTCCTAATGGTTTCTTTTTGGGATAAAAATGTTCTAAAATTGATTGTCATAATGGTTGCACAACTCTGTAAATATTCTAGAAACCACTAAATTGTATACTCTAAGTGACAAATAGTATGACGTGAATTATATTTCAGTAAAGCTGTTATATGTAAAAGAGAGATAGAGTTCAATGTATTAATATAATTTTCTGTACTGTATTGCATGGTTAAAGTCGGTATCAATCTTTCTCCTACAAAAAAACTAGACCTTAACTTGGTATTCCTTATTTAGTCTAATGTCATTTAAATAATATTAAATAAAAAATAAAAGCCATAGGCCAGTGTGGTGGCTCAGGCCTCTAATCTTAGCACTCTGGGAGGCTAAGGTGGGGGGATCTCTTGAGCTCAGGAGTACCAGACCAGCCTGAGCAAGAACAAGACCCTATCTCCACTAAAAATAAGAAAAATTAGCTGGATATGGTAGTGGGTAACTGTAGTCTCAGCTACTAAGGAGGCTGAGGCAAGAGGACTGATTTAACCCTGGAGTTTGAGCTAAGCTGACACCATGGCACTCTAGCCTGGGCAACAGTATGAGACTCTGTCTCAAAAATAAATAAACAAAAATAAAAAAAATAAAAGCCATAAATGAAAACATTAATAGAGAGTGGCTAATGTAAGATTGAGCAATATGATTTCTGAGTTCTCCTTTAGGACTCACTAATGGACAGACCTATGGAATTACAAGTCAACAAAGTTAAAATGGTAATTAAAATGTCAAAAGTTTTCATTTTCCAGGTAGAAGTTAGAGTGTTCTGTGCCCTGGTCATACTTCAATATTGCCCAGAAGTTAGGTTCAGACTGGGAAATTTTCCTGCTATTTGTTACATAAACCAAACTTCCCAGATGAGAATTATATTCATGAAACAAACAGGAGGTAACAACATCTACCCCACCTTCCCCTCTGCAGTGATTGCCTTCTGAGTCCTTCTTCTCCTGTCTCCTTTGATAACAAACAGTAACGAAGCAGATGAATGCCACACCATCTGTTGATGGTATTTGGGGAACTTCACAGAAGCCTAACATTCTAAGCCTCACTGCTAAGCCATGCCCTTGTGTAATTTCATCCTAGGCACCACAGACCATTCCTTGGCAGAGGATAGTATCTGCTTTCAGCAGAACCGAAGGCTTAGAAAGAAGGCAAAAACAAAACGAAAGATGCCTTTAAGGGGCTTCCATTGTTTAATGTTAATTATTTTTAGCTAATCTTCCTTTGGGCATCTGTCATCTCACCTATAGGGGTCTTGATGAGAAGGCTGGTCAGCCCATGCCAGTAGGAAGATGAATGAGAGAGGCAGAGGACCCTGGTTGCCCAGATCAGTGTGTAGGGAAACACCCAAGCTAGCAGGGAGACAGCTGCTTTAGCCAAAGCTCCTACTGAAATGTACCGGGGATGGTCAGGGTCTTCCCTGAGGCTTCTGGCAGGAATGTGAACAGCTGAAAGCTGGAGTGCCTAGGGCAGTGACAGGGTAGTCTGTACAAGAAAGGAATATGCTCTAGGTGGCCAAGGCTTGGGACTTCTGTTTATACTTTTTTCCATTGGCTTGGTCAGTTGCACTCCTCTATTAAGCCCAAAGCATCCCTTTTATACTGTGAAATTCTTTTTGTTTTGGTATATGGCAAGCCCATACCATAAATATAAACTTACATGGCGAGCCTCAAAGTTTATATTGGGCTGCAGGTCCTTTATTAACTAACCTCCTCAATTTCTATTTTCTTTTCTTCTTCTTCCTCTTCCCTTTCTTCTTCTTCTTCTTTTTTCTTTTCTTTTTTTTTTTAGACAGAGTAGCCCTGGGTAGAGTCCCATGGTGTCATAGCTCCCTGCAACCTCAAACTCCTGGGTTTAAGCAATTCTCTTGTGTCAGCCTCCCAAGTAGGGACTACAGGCACCCACCACAATGCCTGGCCAGTTTTTCTATTTTTAGTGGAGAAGGGTCTCACTCTTGCTCAGGCTGGTCTCTGAACTCCTACGCTCAGGCATTCTACCCACTTCAGCCTCCCAGAGTGCTAGGATTACAGGTATGAGCCATTGTGCTCAGCCTCAATTTCTGTTTCCTTATCTGTGAAATGGGACTCATAATACCTGTAGATGGAATCATGAGGACTTAATTATGAAAGCAAATATTTTTGGGCGGTGCCTGTGGCTCAGTGGGTAAGGTGCCGGTCCCATATACCGAGAGTGGCAGATTCGAATCCGGCCCTGGCCAGCTAAAACAGCAACAAAGAAAAGCTGGGCATTGTGGCGGGCACCTGTAGTTCCAGCTACTCAGGAAGCTGAGGCAAGAAAACCGCTTAATCTGGAGAGTTGGAGATTGCTATGAGCTGTGACACCACAGCACTCTACTGAGGGCGACAAAGTAAGATTCTGTCTCAAAAAAAAAAAAAAAAGAAAGAAAGAAAGCAAATACTTTTATAGAACTTAGAGGGTACTTGGTTTTATTCAAAGTGCTACCCATATTGTGTTAACTCCTTTAGTTCTCACACCAGCCCTGTGAGGTAGGTGCTGTTGTTATTGGCACTTCTAAGGCAAGGAAACTGAACCAAGAGAAAGGTTAAGAAATATGTCCAAGTCCACACAAATAGGAAATGCAAAAGCTGGATTCAATACCATACCAGTCCAACTCTCCAGCATTTGTGATCATTAAGTAGTGCGCCTATTAAGACCATACGGACTTGTAAGACCCACCATTAAGACCTGTGTAAACTTGCGTAGCATGTGGTGCATAATAGGCCTATAATAAATGTTATCTATCAAAATAATTATCTCAAGACTGAAAATGTCCTCAATGCAGACACAGTGCCTTACCTTGGCAAGCCTAGAGTGCTTAAACAGTGTCTTACATCTAGTAATTATTCAATATATATTTGTTTAACTGAATCCATTTTGTCAACAAGATTGAACAGACTTTTCTTAAGCCCCTTGTCTGTGCTGGGTGCTGTGCCAAGATACAACAAGGCTGTCCTCTCACATTGGTTTGGACATTAACACATAGTAGTACAATGCTGCTGATCTAGATAAGCTAATAAAATGCTCAGCTACACTCAGAGTGTAGGGGGAATAAAATTGACTCCAGCCTATTCTTCACCATCAAAATCCTAGATGGTTCTTGAATCTATGCCTGTGGCCACCTTTCTTCCCCACGCCCTGGTCCAAGCTGCCATCGTCCCTTCCTGGGCCACTTACCTGGTCTTGACCTCTTAACTGGTCTCCCAGCATTTACGCTGGTCCCTCACCAATCCATTTGATCATGTCAGCTCCCTGTTTTGTTATTAGGTTTGTTAGAGCTGGTTTTTTGCTCTGTAGATAAAATTTGTATACAGCTTAGACTTCCTGTTACTGCCAACCCCTCCCATCTCATTTCTTTCAGTTCCTTGTACGCACTATGCCCATCTCCTCGCTCGTAGCCTTTACACACATGGTTGTATCCATTTGGAACACACATCTGGGTCATATGTCCACCCTGATTCAGTCAACCACAGCCAAGGCAGCAGGGCCACATGGTATGACAATCAGGGTAGGCAAAGCCCATGCCTATGGCCCTATAAGTAGGGGTGGTAGGGTGGGATAGGGTGGGTCTCAGAGAAAGAGCATCTTAATCAGCTGAACAGGTATGTACCAACCTTCCTTTCAGGAAGCTATTCAGACAAAGGCAGGGTGACCATCCTCCAGCAATGTGATAGGATAGATCCCTGTACCCTGGGTGACTTCCATCACTTTAGCCAAATCAGTGAGTTTGTGATTTTTTTTCTTGTTCTAAGTGAATCATGTTTTTCTGTTTATTTTTTCCATAGAAAAATAATAGCAATGATGTTTAATCAGGATGGAGGAATGGTGATCAGCAAAAAAGGAAACATCTTAAGGGAATGGATGTGGCCATCAAAGGGAAAACTTGATGATCCAGTTGAAATTTGGGTATTATTTTACAATTTATCATTCTTATAGTTATTTCTTATTTTGTAACAATAATTTACTTTGCATTTATTAAATGTATTATGGAAAAAGAGGATTAAGAGGATTAAATTACTCAGTTTGGCTGTCTACACCAGCCAATGGATGTGATACATTTTTTGCCATTTATTATTTTTTGATTTGTACAAATTCATGTACATGTGAAATTTTATTACATGTGTATAGGGCAGTGTAACAAAGGCAGGGCATTTAGGGTGTCCCATGACCTGAATGCAACACAATTTTGTGTGTAGTCACCCCACTCTGCTATCAAATATTGAACTTGTTCCTCTGTCTTACTGTATGTTTGACTCTTTAACTCGCTTCTCTTCTTCCTCCCTCCAACCCCTACTCACTTACCCTTCTCAGTCTCTTTTATCTATCTTTCACTCTCTAACTCCATGTGATCAAGTTCTTCAACTCCCACATATAAGTTCAAACATCTGATTTCATGCCTGGCTTAGTTTTCTTAAGACAATGATCTTCATGGAGTTCCTGGATGTGATAAATTTTTGTTTCAGTCCTTTATTTTACTTGGAAAACGATACTCAGTCCTTTCTTGATGGATTTATCTTTGCTAAGCAGCAGTTGCTTTAAATAGCAATTTTTAAAAATTGGGATTCATTGAGGGTACAGAGAATTAGGTTACACTGATTGCATTTGTTAGATAAAATCCCTCTTATTAATTGTGTCCCGCCCCCAAGAGGGGTGCCATACACTGTGACCCCACATCCCCTCCTTTCTCCCCTCTGCTTTAGCTCATCTACTGCCTTCATATTAGAATAGAGTACATTGGATTCTTGCTTCTCCATTCTTGTGATGCTTTACTAAGAAGAATATGTTCCACCTCCATTAAGGTTAATACAAAAGATGTAAAATCTCTATCTTTTTTAATAGCTGAATAGTATTCCATGGTATTCATATACCCAGCTTATTAATCCATTCTTGGGTTGGTGGGCATTAATTTGTTTCCACAATTTGGAGATTGTATATTGAGCTGCAATAAACAGTCTAGTGTAAATGTCCTTATGATAAAAGGATTTTTTTTTTTCTCCTCTGGGTAGATGCCTAGCAATGGGATTGCAGGATCAATTTAAAAATTGTTATTAGAGGGGCGGCGCCTGTGGCTCAGTCGGTAAGGCGCCGGCCCCATATACCGAGGGTGGCAGGTTCAAACCCGGCCCCAGCTGAACTGCAACCAAAAAATAGCTGGGCATTGTGGTGGGCGCCTGTAGTCCCAGCTACTCGGGAGGCTGAGGCAAGATAATTGCTTAAGCCCAGGAGTTGGAGGTTGCTGTGAGCTGTATGATGCCATGGCACTCTACCGAGGGCCATAAAGTGAGACTCTGTCTCTACAAAAAAAAAAAGAAATTGTTATTAGAAAAAAAAAATTGTTATTAGAAAAGCATTTCATGCCTACCATAAAAAAAATTTTTTAAATAGTAAAGTATACAATGTTCAAGGTGAAAATTTCTTCTCCTTCAATCTCACTCTGCAGAAATCAACCTTGTTAAGAGCTTGGTGTATATCTTTACAGGATCAAAGATTCCAAATTTAAGTAATAGAAGAGTGAGCCTGTGAGGCAGGAACTGTGGTGAACTGGAAGTGTCCCACCTGAAGGGGGCAGCCTCTACTCAGGGCCAGGAGACTCGCCACCTGGGAAAATGGAACTGGGGTTGCTATATTTTATGATTTGTTTTTTAAGTCAGAAATTCAGATTTTTATAAGAAACAGTCTAATATTTTCTTTCTTTTTTTTTTTTTTCGTGGGTTTTGGCCAGGGCTGCGTTTGAACCTGCCACCTCTGGCATATGGGACTGGCGCCCTACCACTTTGAGCCACAGGCGCCGCCCCAGTCTAATATTTTAAAGTTGAAAATTAATTCAGACTTTGAGTGGACTAAATCAAACACTCCTGAGCTGCCAGTCTGCAACCTTCGTGCTCAGTGTTCTTGATTCAATTCATACATACACAGATGGTCATTGAATCCTAGAAGTATACTGCAAGCATAAAATACACACCAGACTTGGAAGACGTACGATAAAAAAAGAGCACAAACTATCTTATTAGTAATTTATATAGGTAGCACATGTCAGAATGTTAATATTTACAGATATTTGGCTGTAACGTGCTATTAAAGTTTCCTTCACATGCTTTTTACTTTAGTCTACTAGATAATTTAAAATTACTCATGTGGCTTACATTTGTGGCTTGCATTATATTTCTGCTGGACAGCACTGTTATAGGCTATTATGTGGAGAGTAATCTCTAGGCCTCTATTCTATACAATTTACAAAATCATCTCTGGTGGCCATAGAAGGTAAATTTTAAAGTACCATTTAGCGCTAGAGTTTAGGGAAGTAAAGCATAGACAAGTAACTTATTTTACTAGGTAAGATTCCATACACCAATTTCCTGACACTCTGAAGTCAAGATTTCCTTACTCTTTATCTAAAAGTAATAACAATAAAAATAAAATAAAAATCACTAAGGGAGGGCAGCACCTGTGGCTCAAAGGAGTAGGGCGCCAGTCCCATATGCCAGAGGTGGTGGGTTCAAAACCAGCCCGGCCAAAATCTGCAAAAAAGAAAAAATCACTAAGGGAATAGATTATTTAATTCAGATTACCTCAGATGGTAGCTTTCAGGAAACAATGGAGCATCATTTGTAACCAAAACAAGAGTCAAACAAGAGTTCTTACTGCTTAAAGCAGTTTACTTAATTAGGATGCTTTATCTACAGATAGGCTTTTAAATATGCTTTACTAATCTTCAGATGTTCACTTGAGTTTTAAGAAGTTGTTCGTTTATTGCTACTTTTCCATTCTTGTTCCTTATAAAATCTCTCAAACTTTAATGAGTTTCACAGTCAGATACTTGTAAAACTTCTAAGCATTTGGCAGCCATTAGTGTCTTTTCTCTACACCAAGGGAGTCAGATGTTATCAACCATATTTTACAGGGAAGACTGTCTCAGGGATAGAATTAAGGCTTAGAAGTACCTGTAAATCAACCCAGCATTTTCTCAACTTAAAATGGACCTGATCTTTATAAGACATGACTATGTTATTTGCAAAATAATTTTCTCTACCCTCTTCTTCCTTCTCTGAGTAAGTCATAGCAACATACAAACTTGCAGCACAAAACCCATAACCCATCCTAACTTGGTAGAATTAAGTGAAGAGACTGGAGCTGTCTGTGAATGTGGGTCCCAAATTTCCTTTCATTAATTATGCAAATATCTGATTTCCACTTGAATTATGAAAATGAAGATTCTATGCAGGAAGTGAGTCTCCTTTCTGTTGTCCTCAGGTGAATAGGTTCATCACTGTGAAGATTTCTGGGCGATTTGCCATCACTTTGGTCTACAAATGGCATCCCCAGAGCCTGAAGCTATCTCTGGCACCTGTAAAATGCAAGCCTTATCTTCCATGCTTACCTGAGGTGGTAAGTCAGAGGTTTCTTAATTGTCTTCATGTCACCTTGTCAGTGCAAGCAGAGCAGGAACCATGTGGACCAATTTTAGATTTTTAATCTATGATCTCTTAAAAACGGAAATGATGTAAGGCTTATATATTGTTTTTTAAGTAAGATGAAATTAAATCAATTTCAAGTTACCTTTTTTAGGCATAGATAGCATTCCAAAGAAACGTGGAGATGTTTGAGCTTTGTTAAAACTGGGGCCCAGAATAACTTCTCTAAATAATCATTTCACATTTACACTAAATCTCTGTTGAGGAATTCTAGACTAAAACCTTTTGTTTGTCAAGAGAAGAGACACTAAACCATTAGTATCTCTATTTTCATAGGGATGCCATTTGTAGTTAAGTAGTGAGCTAGTTTGACTGATTTTGATCAAACTGTTAAAACTAAAAACTTTTAAGTGCATTTATGTAAATGCTACATAAATTACAGAAAATGTATGAATGCATATAAGAGATCTTTATTTTTAGGGACAGCTTTCAAAACTGTGTTACTCCTTAGAAGTCTTGCCTCCCTGGGTTTTTATGAAGCATGTTATCTGAAAAATGCTTACAATCTTTCTCAGTCATGCGCTGATACCAATCCCAACTCCAGAGAAGCCAGGGACTTATTCAAGGCCTACAAAATGAAGTGCAAGCAACTGAGATTCACAACACAGAACACAGACGTAAGTGTGAAATATTTTGATCTTGTAGACAAAGGAGGGTTTTAGTTTTCATGTTGTCCTAGAGGTGTCCAATAGGCGGGGTTTATTGTAGAGAGCCAGAGTCTATTTATTGAATGCAGGTAGGACCATTTGTATAATTCTTGGAGGGAGCATAGGCTGACTCTTGTTTGTTTGGGTATTTTCTTTGTATTTAATTTTCTTTTCCCTTACCATCGTGAAGTATATGATATACGGTTCAGTAGCGTTGCCTACAGTCACACTGTACAACCATCACCACCATTCATCTCTAAAACTTTCTCCTCGTTCAAAACTGAAACTCTGTCCCCGTTAAACACTAATATTCTTCTCTCTAGTCTCTGGCAATCACCATTCTGCTTTTTATCTCTAGGAATTTCACTACTCTAGGAATTTCATATGAGTATAATCATACAGTATTTGTCCTTTTGCAACTAGATTATTTCACTTAGCACAATGTCTTCAAGGTTCATCCATGTTATAGCATGTGTCAGAATTTCCTTCCTTTTTAAGGAGATCCCATTGTTTGAATATATCACATTTTATTTATCGAGCCATCTACCTGTTTTTTTTATTTGTTTGTTTGAAACAGAGCCTCAAGCTGTCACCCTGGGTAGAGTGCTATGGCATCACAGCTCACAGCAACCTCCAACTCCTGGGCCTAAGTGATTCTCTTGCCTCAGCCTCCCAAGCAGCTAGGACTACAGGAGCCCTACCACAACGCCCAGCTATTTTTTGATTGTAGTTGTCATTGTTGTTTGGTGGGCCCGGGCTGGATTTGAATGCACCAGCTCTAGTGGATGTGACTGATGCCTTAGCCGCTTGAGCTATAGGCGCCGAGCCGAGCCATCTATCTGTTAGCGGACATTTTGGTTGCTTCTGCCTCTTTTCTTTTTTTTTTTTGTAGAGACAGAGTCTCACTTTATGGCCCTCGGTAGAGTGCTGTGGCCTCACACAGCTCACAGCAACCTCCAACTCCTGGGCTTAAGCGATTCTCTTGCCTCAGCCTCCCGAGTAGCTGGGACTACAGGCGCCCGCCACAACGCCCAGCTATTTTTTGGTTGGGCCAAAACGCCCAGTTTGGCCAGGGTCGAGTTTGAACCCACCACCCTCGGTATATGGGGCCGGTGCCTTACCGACTGAGCCACAGGCACCGCCCTGCTTCTGCCTCTTAACTATTGTGACTAATGCTGCTATGAACGTCAGTGTACAAATATCAACTGAGACTCTGCTTTCAGTTCTTTTGACTAGATGACAGAAGTGGAATTATTGGATCATATACTAATTCCATTTTTAATATTTTGAGGAATAACCATACTATTTTCCATAGTATTTTCTAGCTGTATCATTTTACGTTCCCACCAATAGCACACAAAGTTTCCAGTTTCTCTTTACCCTCACTAATGCTTGTTATTTTCTGTTGTTTTATTTTTATAGTAGCCATTTTAATGTAATGTGTGTAAGGTAGTATATTAGCTTTTTTTTTTTTTTTTTAGAAACAATCTCATTTTGTGGCCCTCGGTAGAGTGCTGTAGTGTCACAACTCACAGCAACCTCCAACTCCTGGGCTTAGGCAATTCTCTTGCCTCAGCCTCCCAAGTAGCTGGGACTACGTGCGCCCACCATAACACCGGGCTATTTTTTGTTGCAGTTTGGCTGGGGCCAGGTTCGAATCTGCCACCCTCGATATATGGGGCTGGCGCCCTACCCACTGGGCCACAGGCGCTGCGCAGTATATTAGCTTTTTTTTTTGTAGAGACAGAGTCTCACTTTATGGCCCTCGGTAGAGTGCCGTGGCCTCACACAGCTCACAGCAACCTCCAACTCCTGGGCCCAAGCGATTCTCCTGCCTCAGCCTCCAGAGTAGATGGGACCACAGGCGCCCGCCACAACGCCCAGCTATTTTTTTTTTTGGTTGCAGTTTGGCCGAGGCCGGGTTTGAACCCGCCACCCTCGGTATATGGGGCCGGCGCCTTACCGACTGAGCCACAGGCGCCGCCCAGTATATTAGCTTTTTAAATATCCGCTTTATTGAGTTATGATTTCTTTTTTTTTTTTTTTGTGGTTTTTGGCCGGGTCTGGGTTTGAACCCGCCACCTCCAGTATATGGGACCGGCGCCCTACTCACTGAGCCACAGGCACTGCCGAGTTATGATTTCTATACAGTAAGTGCATACAGCTTGATGAGCTTTGGCAAATGTATTCAGCTATGTAACCACCACTGCAATCAAGATGTAGATTATTTCCATCCTGCCAAAAGGTTTCCATGTGTTCCTTCCCAGTCAGTTCCCCCATTCTGGGCCTAAGTAATCACTGATCTTCTTTATGGCACTTTTAATTTGTATTTCTAGTGTTTTATAAAAATAGAATCATTCACATACATAGAACTAATATGAATTCTGTTCTGTCTGGCTACTTTTGCTCAGCAAAACATGTTAAGATTCGTCTGTTATTGTATTGTGTTTCCCACCGTTGATAACAACATGTGATCTGTGGGGTTTTTAAATGATTTGTATGTGAGGGTATTCCAATGCATGGATATACCAGACTTAGTTTATCCATTCATCAGTTAGTGGACATTTGGGTTGTTTCCAGTCTTTGGCTAACGCCAAAGAACCTGAACATTTGTGTACAAGGTTTTTTGGGGGGGAAATTAAATATCTTTTCCTTTATGAAACAACGGTGGTATAAGATGGTAGTAATTTTGTTTCATGTAATTAGTAAAATTAAAAGTTGGCAATCTGTTTTGGTTCCCAACATTTTTTTAATTTAATGGTCTATTAAATCCTGAATCTAGGAATCCTTGTTTCTCGAGGAGGCACTAACAACATTTGGGGCAGATAATTCTTAGTTATTCAGTACCATCTTTCCCACTGCAGAACTAAACATCAATCACACCATCAATCAAAAGGCCCACACACGTTTCTGAGAGCCCCAAGGAAGGATGTACTCGCTTGGGTTGCCAAGTTCTCTGTAGTGATTATGCCTGGGGAAATACTCTGTTGTATAGTCCAAGGCGATCAGTTAAGGGATTATTGTACTAAACTAGTCAAAATATGAACAATAGACTTAGGGAGAATGGAAAATAGATGTAAGCTGCAAGTTAATTAGGAGGCAGAATTCATAGAAAACTTCTGATTTATGTACGGAGATGGAGAATCTGCTACTTAGAGTAGGTAAAAAGAGAAGAGAGGCAACTCAACCCAAACCAAGGGGCAGGCAGAGTGGGAAAAGAAGCACCCTGCCACCAAGGTGGACATGGTGTGCCCTGGGTTTCCCTACTCCCTCTACTATGCTTTTCTGTACTGCAGAGGTGGCAAAACTATTTTCAGACTCACTTGCAAATGGATTTCTCGATGCGTATTTATTCCCACCAATGAAATGCATTAATGCGAGATTTAGAAGGTGGAAATAAGGTTGAGACCATGCTCTTGTTGCTTTGATAAGCAAGATCACGGAGAAGTTGAGTTTACTACAGCAGCACTACATTAGCCAGTTATTAACATGGTGATTACTGAGATGAGAGAAATCACAGCCTCCTGGTTCTGAGATCACAGCTTCAGTTAGACCAGTGGTTCTCAACCTTCGACATGCCACGACCCTTTACTACAGTTGAGAACCGCTGAGTTAGACTGTCTGTGAGCCCAGCGGCAGTGGAATTTCCTTATCACCACCAGCCTGATATGGCAGAAGTAGCCGCTCCCCTGGCCAGTCAGTTTGCAGCTAGAGACTACCATTCCTGCTTTTCCTGTGATTTTATAATTAGGTACTTACAAGTAGCTAGAGAGGTTTCTGTTTCCTACAGTCAATAATAACATACAAACTAAAGGGAAAGAGTTTACAAATGAGAGAATGGTAACAGGGTGAATGTTCCAGAAAGTCCAAGCAAATGGCCTTTGGGAATAAAAAATGTCCATTTGTCTCTAGGGGGATCAGTGGTGACTTTAGCAAAAGTCATTGCAGGTTGAAGTGGAAGCCTGATTAGAATGCATTGAGGAACAGATACCTAAAG
The DNA here is from genome assembly GCF_027406575.1 of Nycticebus coucang. Taxonomy (NCBI): domain Eukaryota; kingdom Metazoa; phylum Chordata; class Mammalia; order Primates; family Lorisidae; genus Nycticebus; species Nycticebus coucang. Next base: position 26,500,867 of record NC_069782.1, read on the forward strand.
ACAGAGACGTTCCTGTGCTATTGTTGGCGTTTGCCTGTGCTTTGTATTTGTACAGTGTGAGAGAAGATGGTGGACCTGACTGTCCTGAGTCTGTGTTTTAGCTCTCAAGGTTTCCTAGGCCTCAGTCAAACCACTTCCCTTCTCAGTCTGCACTGGGGCAGCCTCCAGATTCACTGTGGCAAACTTAGCAGCGCTCCCCTGGTTCGGTTCTGTGTGTTGCTTCAGGAGGGAACAATCAGGCAAGCTTGCCCTGAGACAGCATGATTTCTTCTCTATTGCTCCTAAGCCCTATTTTCCCTGTTTGCTATATTGGATCTTTCTGGAGTGCTTTTACCTCCCTGTAATTGCCACACATTACCAGGTGAGAAAAAGCTTGCTGGTTTCTGTCTCCGATGAAGAAAGGCAGAGCCACACTTTCTGGCCCAGTCCCCTATAACTCCTCTCACTTTGAGGTGGATAATCTTTTTTTTTTTTTTTTTTTTATCACCCTCGGTAGAGTGCCGTGGCGTCACACAGCTCACAGCAACCTCCATCTCCTGGGCTTAGGCGATTCTCTTGCCTCAGCCTTCCAAGTAGCTGGGACTACAGGCACCTGTCACAATGCACGGCTATTTTTTTGTTGCAGTTTGGCCAGGGCCAGGCTTGAACCCACCATCCTCGGTATATGGGGCCGGCACCCTACCCACTGAGCCACAAGGTGCCAACCGAGGTGGATAATCATCAACTCGAAAATTGTCAGAAGAGCTTGGCACAATTAAACTGGTGATTATTTTTTAGTTATTTAATACAAACCAATGTTTGAAATATTCTTGATAATGTTTATAAATTGACTGAAATGTAGTTTCTCAGCATGAAGACTTTGCTTCTTTTTCATATGTAAGGCCTTTAGTTTCTAAAGAAAATGGTATCACAAGGGTTCTTTGATGTTCATAGAATAGTAAATGGGAGGGAAGTAGATGACGTGGCAGCATGCACTGTGTGATTCCATAGTAAGCCAAAGAAAAAATATTCTTATGTGCTTTAGATAGACTGGAAGGATGTATACCTAATTTTTATATTAAACACATTACCTTTGCAGTTGTCATTGTTGTTTAGCAGGGCTGGGCTCAAACCCGCCAGCCTCAGTGTCTGTGGCTGGTGCCCTACCCACTGAGCTACAGGCGTCGCCAGCATCGTAATTTATACTCATTTCTGTCATGAAACCTACCACTTTACAAAGACAGAAGGAGAATACTTCCACCCCCCATAAAAGCCTTCATGTGCTGTTTTCTTAATAGAGATTGATATATTTATCTCTTACATTCACAAATGGTACCAGTTATCATCAGCATCCCTTTTTGTAACGTCTGTAAATTACTCCTACAATCAGCAATTTCCCAGGCATCCTTCCTCTAAAATAAATGCTCAATGTTGTGCAAGCAAGAATAATGAGTCAACTTCTCAATTGTCACTCTTTATTCTTTTTTCAAATCTTTTTGAAATACAGATTCTTTTGGTTGTTTGATGTTTTATATTTTCTTTGCACAATATTCCCAAGGGAGAATGCTAAGGCATGATATTTTCAAAGAAAAATTTTTTTTTTTTTTTTTAGAGACAGAGTCTCACTTTATGGCCCTCGGTAGAGTGCCGTGGCCTCACACAGCTCACAGCAACCTCCAACTCCTGGGCTTAAGCGATTCTCTTGCCTCAGCCTCCCGAGTAGCTGGGACTACAGGCACCCGCCGCAACGCCCGGCTATTTTTTTTTTTTTTTTTTTTTTGGTTGCAGTTTGGCCGGGGCCGGGTTTGAACCCGCCACCCTCGGTATATGGGGCCGGCGCCCTACTCACTGAGCCACAGGCGCCGCCCCAAAGAAAAATTTTTATTTGTTTAATTTTCCCCACTAGTTGGAGCTTTCATGTGACTATCTGACAGGCTAACTCTAGCATACCAAAACACCAATAATTATCACAAGTATACTATTGTGTTTTCCACTTTTTTTTGAGTCAGAGCCTCAAGCTGTCGCCCTGTGTAGAGTGCTGTGGCGTCACAGCTCACAGCAACCTCCAACTCCTGGGCTTAAGCGATTCTCTTGCCTCAGTCTCCCAAGCAGCTGGGACTACAGGCACCTGCCACAACGCCCAGCTATTTTTTGGTTGTAGTTATCATTCTTTGGCAGGCCCAGGCCGGATTCGAAACCACCAGCTCTGTTGTATGTGGCTGGCGCTTTAGCCGCTTGAGCTACAGGCGCTGAGCCTGTGTTTTCCACTTTTGAAGCTTTACACATAATTCACAGATAGATGTCTAACACTTAGGAAACAATTTTTCCTACCAAACATCTCTCATGACCCCCTTTCTCTGTGGTCTGGCAGGAAAGTCAAGCTGCTTTTCAAGTTTATTACCCTTCACAGAGCCCTCACTCTACCCAATATGTTTGCAAACTAAGTCATGAAGTCAAGAGGGAGCTGGGAAAGTATATTTAAGATCAAGTAAGTGATATGAATTCAACTCAAACAAAAAAGCCCAGTGAAAAACAAAACAGAAATGCATGTTTGTGTGGTCTGTCCAAAGATGACATAACTGAATGAAACAGAAGTATGGGTGGGTTGGGAGTGCCTCCTGCTCTCTCTTCCTCCTTTTTGAGTCTGATTGCAGATTCAAGTAACCAAATAGAAATCAAGGTATTGGCTCAGCGCCCATACTTCAGTGAGTAGGGCACCGGCCACATACACCAAGGCTTGTGGGTTGGAGCTTGTGGGTTGGAACCCTGCTAAACAACAATGACAACTGCAACCAAAAAAATAGCCGGACGTTGTGGCGGGCACCTATACTCCTAGCTATTCGGGAGGCTGAAGCAAGAGAATCACTTAAGCCCAAGAGTTTGAGGTTGCTGTGAGCTGTGACACCATGGCAGTCTACCAAGGGTGACATACTGAGACTCTGTCTCAAAAAAAAAAAGAAAAGAAATCAAGGTATTTATTACTGAAAGGGTAGGCCTCTCTGCTTCTCCCTGGATTGGAGAAGGTGGTTTGGACCTAAGGCTGAAATGGGGTTTCTAAGTCCTTCTCCCAAACTGCAGAACATTTTTATTTTTTACCTAATCCACCAATGTGCAAGCTGGGAAACTGGAATAGAGAGAATACAGCCACACCTCAAGGGACTGGAGCAGGCAGACCTGTTCCTCTTGGGTCTCCTTATGCCACAGGGACTGGATATGCAAGGCAGACTCACTCTACATACTAGCCAGCGGTTAGTGAGAACAAATGGTGTGGCCCAATGGAGAAAACTAGTCTGGCATGGCAGGATTTTACCTGCTCCTCCTTGGCCATGGGAGAGGCACATCCGGAAAAGGCACCACCTTCTGCTGTTGTCCCTATCTGCTCCAGGTCATTTTGTAACACTGCTTTAATACACTGTCCTTTTCATTTTAGTCATAACAATTGTCCAAACACCAAACCCAGCCCTGGCCAAACTGCAACAAAAAAAAAAAGGGCGGCGCCTGTGGCTCAGTGAGTAGGGCGCCGGCCCCATATGCCGAGGGTGGCGGGTTCAAACCCAGCCCCAGCCAAACAGTAACAAAAAATAGCCGGGCGTTGTGGCGGGCGCCTGTAGTCCCAGCTGCTCGGGAGGCTGAGGCAAGAGAATCACGTAAGCCCAAGAGCTGGAGGTTGCTGTGAGCCGTGTGACGCCACGGCACTCTACCGAGGGTGGTACAATGAGACTCTGTCTCTACAAAAAAAAAATTGTCCAAACAACATATCACCTTAAAAACTTTTGAAAAGATGCCACCTTGGAGAATGTGGTCAAGTTAAGTAAACATTTGTTTGCTCTTGCTATCCTGGGTCCAACTGAAAACTCAATCATTTCTTCCCCAGAATTCGGCTTTCACGATGTCAACATATAGGATTTTAATCTTTTATGATTTTTTGGAATTTTAGATGTTAGGGATTTTAGACTTTAAGGATTTTGACTTTTTGGGGTTGTGACATTTGGGGTTATGGTGTTTAGCATTGTGTCTTTCAGGACTGTGATTGGCACTGGCAAATATCTAGAGGCCCAAAGTAAAAAAGGAATGAGCCACTACACAAAAACAGATGAATTTAAAAAACATTATGCTGAGCAAAATAAGCCAGACATAACAGAGTGAAATGGTATGATTCCATTCATATGAAACCCAAGTAAAGTTCCCAGGGGTCGAGTGGGGAATGCTTGCAAAGAGGAAGGAGGGAAATTGAGGGGTTGATGGAAATGTTCTAGATTTTGATTATGGTGGTGCTTGCAAAGGGTCAAAATTTATCAAATGATACATTTTAAAGGATTCTGCCAAATGTATGTAATTACACCTCATAAAAGTTGATAAACCCAAAAAGACTTCAGGAAAGAGTACAGGTTCAATGACGGGTCAAGTAGGCAAAATCCATAGACTAGTCGCACTTTGGGCTTCGAATGTGAAAAATAAAATTTTGCTCTATATGTGAAGAGACACAAACTGGAGAGTACTGGGATATGTTGCCAAATCATCTGATAATGAGCTCTGATTCTGGACGGCTCCTGTGGCTCAGTGGGTAGGGTGCCAGCCCCATATACCGAGGGTGGAGGGTTCGAACCCAGCCCTGGCCAAACTGCAACAAAAAAATAGCTGGGCGTTGTGGTGGGCGCCTGTAGTCCCAGCTATTCAGGAGGCTGAGGCAAGAGAATCACGTAAACCCAGGAGTTGGAGGTTGCTGTGAGCTGTGACGCTACGGCACTCTACCAAGGGCAATAAAGTGAGACTCTGTCTTTAAAAAAAAAAGAGCTCTTGGGCGGCACCTGTGGCTCAGTCGGTAAGGCGCTGACCCCATATGCTGAGGGTGGTGGGTTCAAGCCCAGCCCCGGCCAAACTGCAACCAAAAAATAGCCGGACGTTGTGGTGGTTGCCTGTAGTCCCAGCTACTTGGGAGGCTGAGGCAAGAGAATCGCTTAAGCCCAGGAGTTGGAGGTTGCTGTGAGCTGTGTGAGGCCACGGCACTCTACTGAGGGCCATAAAGTGAGACTCTGTCTCTACAAGAAAACAAACAAACAAACAAATAAAAGAGCTCTTGGGCGGCACCTGTGGCTCAGTGAGCAGGGCACCGGCCCCATATACCAAGGGTGGCGGGTTCAAACCCAGCCCCGGTCAAACTGCAACAAAAAAAATAGCCGGGCGTTGTGGCGGGCGCCTGTGGTCCCAGCTACTCGGGAGGCTGAGGCAAGAGAATTGCTTAAGCCCAGGAGTTGGAGGTTGCTGTGAGCCGTGTGAGGCCACAGCACTCTACCGAGGGCGATAAGGTGAGACTCTGTCTCTATAAAAAAAAAAAAAAAGAGCTCTTAGAAGTGGTACAGATAAGGGAAATGAAGTTTTTTTCTTGCTATGTAATTTATTTTGTTTTTGTTTGTTTGTTTTAGAGACAGGGTCTTACTCTGTTGCCCAGGGAGGAGTGCAGTGGTGTAATCATAGCTCACTACAGACTGGGCAACAGAGGAGGCAGCAGGAGGATCTCCTGGGCTCAAGAGATCGTCCCACCTTAGCCTCCTGAGTAATGGGAACTTGGGCAGGTTCTGCTGCTCTGGGATAATTTTTAAAATATTTTTATTTTTTGTAGAGACAAAAGAGTCTCACAATGTTGCCCAGGCTGTTCTTAAACTCCCAGCCCCGAAGCAGTCCCTGACCTCTTATCTTTTAACTGCCACCTCCTATCCTTCTGGATCCGTCTATTAATTATACAAACTCAAAGAAACAATTCCCACAGAGTCCATGTGCCTGTGGAGAGAGAAAGAAACACTTTAGGAATTTTTAGGGTTTAAGTATTACTTCCTTGGACCTATGTGCACACTTATTAATCATCTGAGGTTAAAAACAAAACAAAACATTGTTGTTGCGTGACCGGAGATGCAAACGAACAGCAGCTTTGCCATGGGTGTAAACTCGCTCCTGTAATTATTAAGTCAAGAAACAGACTACATGAGATGAGATGGCATGTAGTGAAAAGCTTTATTCAGGGTTTTGAGTTACATACACACTTAATCTGTCATCTGTTAGTTCCATCGTTATCTTATTTTACCTATCTGAAATTAACTTGAAAGGAAATATTTTGTTATCATATCAATACAATCACTTTTGTAGTAAACCTCTTCTTCTAAACACTGACTAATTTCTGAGCAGGTATCTAAATAAAGATCACAAAGAAGAAAGTAGCCACAGGGGAACAGAGTTAATGGAAGAGTATCTTCAAGCGTTCACTCAATTTACTCAGTATGAAGTAATGACTGTGTCTTTCCCTCAGGACAGAGCACCTATAGACCTCTGACAATATGTTGTTAACATACGTCAACCCTCTGGCCCGTATCTCTGAGGAAGGGCGGCATGCCCTTTGATCTCAGGTTTCACGGGGTGTACAGCTTCAGAGAAATGGCTTATGGCATTTATAACTCCAGGGAAGCCAACTCTGTGTGTATCCCAGGGGGGGCCAGATCCCTTAAGCTTCTGGAAGGAAAGCAAGTCATTTTAAACTCACACTGAGTTCACTTTGTGTGCTTGATGTAGGATATGTTTGTTTCTAAATATTATCCTACGTTTCTCCTTTCTGTTTTCTGACGAATATTATTCATATCTGTCATCATTAAAGCAAACACCTGCGCATAATGTTCATTTTCACTTTGGGCATGCTTCATTTTCTTACAAATTAAATATAAAATGAATCCAATAATTAAAAGTAATGCTAATGATCCTACTGAACTTCCTATAAGTCCTTGTATTTTTGGAATAGGATTCATTTGTTCAATTCCATCAGCTATGTCTTGTAAAATTTGATCTCCATCTATTTTTTGTAACTTGCACATGCACATCTTCTTCCACTGACTGTGAGCTCCTTGAGGACAGAGAAATGGCTTTTTCTTCCTCCATCTTTTATTGTGGTTGAAAATACAAAATATAGGCAGGGCAAGATGGCTCGTACCTGTAATCCTAGCACTGTCAGAGGCTGAGGTGGGTGGATTGCTTGAACTCACAGGATTGAGACCAGCCTGAGCCAGAGCAAGACCCCCCCACCCCAATCTCTACTAAAAATAGAAAAAACTGAGGCCAGAGGATCTCTTGAGCCCAAGAGTTGGAAGTTGCTGTGAGCTATGATGATCACAGTACTCTATCCAGGGTGACAGCTTGAGACTCTGCTTCAAAAAAAAAAAGAACATAAAACTTACCATTTTAAACATTTTTTTAAGTGTATAATTTGTATAATTCAGTGACATTAAGTACATTCACAAGGGAACATGGTTTTTATATATATATCTTTATATATCTTTGGTCCTAGTTTCTGGCACAGTGCCTGATCTATAAAATATAAATGCTTGTTGGACGACTAGGCTAATGAATGAGTGAATGGATAAATGATGGAATTGATATTTGTTAATCATGTAGTAAGTAGTCTCCCTCTCTCTTTATATATGGTGTATAATGTGTATGTTTTGTTTGTGTGTGTGTAAATATACATACACTCATATATCTCTCTTCCTGTTTTGAAGCCTTCAAGTTTAGCAGATTCAGTGGATACAGATACATTTGATCCATCAATGGACATAAGCCCTTTGCATGACATTATCACAGCTATCAAATTAAGAAGACTACAAAGGAAGGTCAAGCACATCTTCTTTGACTGGCTGAATCACTACAGATTTACACTGGGTTAGTTATGGAATTCACTGTGTTGCTTCGTATAACTGGTTCTCATCATTCAGAGTTGCAGAGAACCAACATTCAATCAAACATTTCCTCCTTCAGGGTTCCTGAGGTGGTGAGTTTACATACTGTAAAGCCCTGTCCAAGAGGATTCTCTCTCTCTTTTTTTTTTTTTTTAGACAGAGTCTCACTCTGTTGCCCCAGACTAGAGTGCCCTGGCGTCATACCTCATAGAAACCACAAGCTCCCTTGCTCAAGCAAGCCTCTTGCCTAAGCCTTGTAAGTAGCTTGGACTACAGGTGTGCACCACTGTGCCTGGCCAGCTAAATTTTCTGTTTTTTAGTAGAGATATAGAGTCTTGCTCTTGCTCAGGCTGGTCTCAAACTCCCAAGCTCAAGCAATTCTCCCGCCTTGGTCTCTCAGAGTGCTGGGATTACAGGCGTGAGCCATCACATCCAGCCTGTCCACATGGGTTCTTGTCATGGATTAAGGTGACCAACTGTGGTAGAAAAATAGATTATTTCATTTCCTTTCTATTTTTGGAGCAGAGAATCTATTTGGTCACTTCCGTGTTTTTGCAAGGAAACGTGCTTTCATATTTATTTTTTGAATTAGAAAATCTTCCTACCCCTCAACCATCACCTCTTGATCAATCCACCAAAATTTCAATCCTTGACAACGTCCTTTGTCCCCCTTCTGTGTTGAGAAGAGGCCTATATCTTCATGTTAGAAAGTGCTGTTGCAATATCAGCTCATAGGTGGTGTCTAATTACAGAACCTATCACAGTTTCAGTTTTTGACTGGTGGTAGAAGAGTTTATTCTTATTCATGGAAGTTAGGTTCTAGAAAGTCTCTGCAAATGATAACTTAGTGAATACTGAGCCATTGCTCCTTGGGATAGCTCAGAGGGTCATCATTTGGTCAGTATATAACCTTATCTTATGTGTGTTTTGTCTAAAGACACCTTACTTAAAATATATTGGTAATATATTAACATTGAATTCATGGCCAACAGCACTGTAACTCATGCCTAAAAGAAGCTTATCTTATACGTGTATTTTCTCCTTCCAGTACATTATAGCCTTCCTGAGCTTAGGAACACTAGACAACAGGCCACTTAAAACAGCAAAATCATCAACAAAAAGCACACAAAAGTGTGAAAAACATGACATTAAATAGACCACGAAGAGGATGCTTGTTTACAGTGTAAGAGTCAAAATAAGAAGGCAGCAGGCTGGAAGCAGTGGCTCACACCTATAATCCTAGCACTCTGGGAGGGCGAGTTGGTGGATTGTTTGAGCTCACGAGTTCGAGACCAGCCTGAGCAATAACAAGACCCTGTCTCTACTAAAAATAGAAAAACTGAGGCAAGAGGATTGCTTTGAGCCCAAAAGTTAGAAGTTGCTGTGAGCTATGATACCATGGCATTCTACCCAGGGTGACAGCTTGAGACTCTGTCTCAAAAAAAAAGAAAAAAAAAAAGAAAGCAGAGTGTAGGCTTGTTCAACTTCAGCTGGGAATATTCACAAGAGGCAATTCACATTTTCACTACTTTGCACGTGACCATGAGAGTGCCATGAATACTGACTTTGGTTTTACAGATAAATTATAACAAATTGGCAAATCCACAAATGTGGAACCTGTAAATAATGAGCATCTGCTATATGCTAAATCCAGATGAAAGCGTCTCCATTTGAGGAGGCAGTTTGCTATATACTGTGACATATAACAGACATTCCCAAAGGTTATGCCACAAATGTTTATGTAGGAACTGAAAATTGGAAATTCCCAACCTTCACATCAGCCCAGCTGGGCCGGAGTGATTAAGCCCCTGGGATAGTGGGCTCCACCTACAAGCCACCTAGTAAATTTATCCCAATGTGCCACACAAATACATCATATTTTCTTTTAATTTTTTTATTTTCTTTTTTAAATATCACATTTTCCATGATAAGAATCTATATATATAAGGTTTTACACTAAACAGTTTTCTATGTGATTAAAAATAAAAGTTTTGGAAGTACTGCTCTATACCATGGTAAAAGCACAGTCTTAAGAATCAAATAGATCTGTCTAAAGCCTGATTCTGCCTCTGTCCAGCTGGGTGACGTGGACTTGCCTATGATAACATGAAAATAAGAGTACTCAACTCGTGGGGGTACTTAATTCAATGAGATAATGTATTTAAAGTACTTGGCTCATTGCCTGGCACAAGACAAGCACAAACTTCTATGGATGAGATTTGTTGATAGCCTAGAAATATTCCTTGTTTGTTACATAGATACCATGTATCCTCTGGGCAGGCTAAGAGGTACATTTAAAATAAAAGACCCAACAGAAAGGATGCTCTATAAATGCGTGAAGGAACCTTAATATAGACAGTAATAATACTAATCATGCCAGGAATGGTTAACATTTACTGACTACTTGTATACACTCACTGGCAGCCAGGTTGACCCTCATAGCTCAGCCTGCAGTTGACTTGTTCTACCAAGGTTGTTCAGGGGAATGCATTCTGTTTACATTTCAGGAATGGAATCACTGCACATCTGCAAAACACCCGTGTTTTTCCCACAAAAAGTGGTCAGGAAACAAGAAGTGTCATCAGCAAAACTTTCTGTAAAACAAGGTACAAAAGAAAAGGATGAAGAAAAGGAGTATCTTCGATACCGAAATACTTTCTTGGAGCTGAAGGGTGTCTTTAAGCCTTTGCCTCTCCGTGGCAACCGGAGGACCCCAGCTGGCCATCAGTCCCTCCGGTAACCAGCCCATTTGTCTTACTAATTCATCCAGCTCCTGTTTGAAAAAGCATTACATGAACATCTAATTCAGTCCACCCACAAATGCTGAGCAAGGCCTGTTATTAAGTTGCTTAACATAGTGTCCTCTCTAAGCAGTCTGACTTAAGGAGTTTACATGCCCCTGTCATGTAATCAATGAAAAATCTTTCCTAAAACTGGACCACATTTACATGCCTACATTCAAGTATTTGAGTTCTCTCCAATATGCTTCCTAAGAGGCCTCTCATTTAGCAGTGGAATTTGAATCAGTTATGAATCAAGTCTCACTTCGTTGTCCCCCCTTTAGCGAACACTTGTTTAAAACTGACCCTATGCTGAAAAGTCCTTCCTTTTCAAAAATATTCTCCCTCCAAGCGTCTTCAGTATTCCTCCATAGCTCTGCTAGCACTTTCCCCCCTTATTTTCCATTCATTAATGGTACAGGCTGTATCTTCTTCCTGTAGGTGTGGTGATCGTATGTAAGTCACAAGTTACTGCTTCTCCTGCTCCTCTCGTCCGTTCTCCTTGTTTCTTAATCAGCATAAAAACTTAAGTTCTCTGTGCTTTTGAATCCCTGGGATGAACCAGTGAGCAGGGATGATTCCTACCTCAGATGGAGAAAGCCTCTGTGTCACCTGTGTCCAGGTTCAGGTAGAACGGGGAGGGGAAAAGGCCCTGGAGGAGCAGGTTGGTCTCTCCACTGAGTGCAGCCTTCAGAAGACACCTTGCCCCTCCCACCACACAGTACCTCAACCAGCTGGGCACACACCTGCCAAGGGCCCCAGGAGGTGAGAATCCCTGGAGCTCCCAAACCTAATACTGCTTCAGTAACATTTGGTGAAGACTATACATTTAAAGAAAAGTGGTAAAGACAAGGAGGGAAGTATTTCCTATATTTGAAGTCTCATCATTATACCTCACTAGTGCTGCTAACCAGAGCAGTGCTCCTGGCCATGGAATGAATTCATGCACCTCTAGTTGTTGCCCGTTTTGTGTTGCTATCTGCCAACACCATTAGCAATATAAAGACTCGGCTCCTGTGCTTTGAGGGCTTCAAGCCTGCAGGAAGACATAAGATGTAGTCTATACTATTAATAAATGGAAAACAAGAAAGAGGTAGCAGAACTCTTGATGGAATGCTAAAGAAGATTTGGAGAGGGAGAATATTTTTGGAAAGAAAGGGTTTTTTTGAGACAGAGTCTCATTATGTCACCCTCGGTAGAGTGCCATGGTGTCTCAGCTCACAGCAACTCTTGCCTCAGCCTCCCAAGTAGCTGGGACTACAGGTGCCCACCACAACGCCCAGCTAGGTTGTTGTTGTTGTCATTGTTGTTCAGCCAGGCCCAGGCTGGGTTTGAACCCACCAGCCCCAGTGCATGTGGCCGGCACCCTAGCCATTGAGCATGGGCACCGAGCCAAGGGAAAGGAAGGATTTTTTTTTTTTAGGGAGCATTTGACTAGAGTCTTGAGTAATGGGAGAGAATTTGGATGTCAAGTAGGGAGGATGAGCATTCTATTATGGTTGGAGAGATGAGTAATGAGAAGGACAGTGATAACATTGATCATGTCAGGGATGGCTAACATTTACTGGCCATTTACTATACCTTCACTAGGCACCATGCTAACACCGTACTTGTAGGATTTCATTTCACGTTCACGACACACCTAAGGGTGATGATAATTAATCCTTCACTGTCCTCCCTGCCCCCATTTTAGAGGTGAAGAAGCTAAGCTCAGAGAGGGTAAGTATTTGCCCAAAGACACAGCCAGTGAGCATAAGAGCAAGGATTGGAGCAAAGTCCTTTAGGAGGCACAGTGCAGGCAAAATTAGAGGAATGGTGAGCAGTTTGGTTTTGCTGGAGTTTAGGGTTTGGAAGACATAGACAGTAGGCAGGATTGGGGCCAGATTATGGCCCGTTGCCTCCAGGCCAGAACTGTGTGCAAATAACAAAATTAACCAGTCCTTAAAAATCTGCAGTAATGAAGGGAGCAGATGCTGTGTGAGGCAGTTTAAAACATTTGCTGAAACTCAGAATTATTCTAAGAAAGGCTGGGTATGGTGGTTCACGCCTGTAATCCTAGTACTTTAGAAAGGCAAACTGAGAGGATCACTTGAGGCCAGGAGTTTAAAACCAGCCTAGGCAACCTAGCAAGACCTCAACTCTATAAAAAACAGAGAAATTAGCCAACATGGAGGCATGCACCTATAGTCCCAGCTACTTAGGAGGCAGAAGCAAGAGGATTGCTTGAACCCAAGAGTCTGTGATGACACCACTGCAGTGTAGCCCAGGCAAAAGAGCAAAATCCTGTCTCAAAAAGAAAAAGAAAATTTACTCTAAGAAAGTCAAAACCCAACCATTTCATGTTTAAGTGTAAAATTATATTTATGGCACAGTTACACAGTTAGCAGTGACATTTGAAGAGACTCATACTAATTCAATAGGGTTTCATTTATTTTCTATAAACGTTTAACTGAAACTTTCTGTTTTTTTTGAGACAGAGTCTCAAGCTGTCGCCCTGGGTACAGTGCTGTGGTGTCACAGCTCACAGCAACCTCAAACTCTTGGGCTCAAGTGATTCTCCTGCCTCAGCCTCCTAAGTAGCTGGGACTATAGGCTCCTGCCACAATGCCTGGCTATTTTTTTTGTTGCCATTATTGTTTTAGCTGGCCCGTGCTGGGTTCAAACCCGCCAGCCTGGGTGTATGTGGCCGGCACCCTACCCACTGAGCTAACAGGCGCCGCCCTAACTGAAACTTTTAAATCCACAATTAGACTCTAAACCTTGGAATAAAAAAACATAAAGGCTTCACCTAACCCATGGATTAAAAACAAGCACCACGCATGAGGAAGACCTATCTTATGTGTGATCATTCTCCTTATGGCTTTTATGCTATAGATCAATTTCCAGCCAAATCCTGTGCATGACGCGTGGTAGGCAAGTGACATCTGACATAGGGATCACAGTACAGTGTCCTACTAAGACACTACTGGAGCATATTAGCTATGAGAACTTCAGCAATCAGATAGCTCTCTAAGCTTCTGTTTATCTGTAGAGAGGCGATAGTAATACTTGCTTGACAAAGTTGAGTAAGAATGAAATGAGATAAGCATTTCAGGTTTTTAGTACTGTGTCCCCATAATCCCCCAATGCAAGGCAGTTAATGTTATATTCAGCCTATTAGGGAGAGAGTGAGAGATGCTGTTTTATTGTGTACTTAAGAAACATAGGTTGATTCTCTATACTTGTGGGTATATCAGTTAATTCTCTGACTTTTAAATAAATGTTTATTTCTACTTTAACTAGCTCACAGACCAAATTCTTAGAGGGCTTACCTGATTTCTTTTTTTTTTTTGGCTGGGGCTGGGCTTGAACCCACCATCCCTGGTATATGGGGCCAGTGCCCTACTCCTTGAGCCACAGGCACTGCCCTTTACCTGATTTCTTTTCACCACATGATCTATCTACCCACCTCATTGTAATGTCTTTTCACCCACTTCCAGTAAAGTCCACAGTTTCTACCACGGTACATGTTTGGAGCTAAAATTGTCAATATAATCCTCAGAATTCAAGTTAATTGAATGAAACTTGGTAGAACAGTAAACAGACAAAAAATGCATCCACCTAAATTTTTTAAATTCATGTGCTTTACAAATTTCAGTAATCATTTAGTTTTCAGTGCACAGGAAAATGCTGGTAATAGGAGTAGTGTTTAGACGTCTTAAGACTCTGAGAGCAATAAACAAACACACACATTCTAGTTTAGCTATGGATCAATTAACAAAACCATGAAGTCCCCACTTTCTAGTTCCAATCTTTCCTTTTAAGGACAATCAAGTTGCCACATATTTTTGTAATGGTTCATGTTGGGCAAATTACTTAACCTCTCTGAGCTCAGTTTCTTTACCTCTAAAATGTGGGCAGGGAGGACAGTGAAAGATTAATTATAGTTTTTCCAAGTTACTTATTCCATCTTTTTTTCCTTGAGGATTCCAATCATACCTTTGTATAAGTACTTAATAGATTTGTTCTGTTATTTGTATTTTATCTAGACCAAATCCATCTTTTGACTACTGATTTTGTAGGCTGTAGAATTACTTTTCTTTATGTGTTTGGAATTTTGGATTCTAGGCTCCTCGTGAGTGGGGAATGTTTTTCCTATCTCCTTCTGGCATCTGTGTGTGTGTGTGAGAGTGTGTGCTCATGCCCACACATGGATACACTCATTCCTCTTGGTCTAGTGGTTTTTCTTTTTTTTCTTTTTTTAGCAGAGATGGGTGTTGCTCTTGCTCAGGTTGGTCTCAAACTTGTGAACTCAAGCAATCTATCTGCCTTAGCCTCCCAGAGTGCTAGGATTACAGGCATGAGCCACCACTAAGGATGGCAGCTTAGATGTCCTGCCCCAAGATATTGGAAATATTGTAGACCCAGTCTCCAGGCCAGCAAGCAGCTTGCCTTGAGACCTGCAGTCTTGATTGGGAGGCTGTGGCTGTGTTCTCTCACCTGCCTGGGCATTAAGCATCCTGTGGCCCAGCAGGAGCAGACAGTAGCCGTTCTAGCCTTGTGCAAAGACCTACCCTTTTCACTGGTTTTTAAGAAGTGAATCAGGGCCTGGTGCGGTGGCTGACACCTGTAATCCCAGCACTCTGAGAGGCCAAGGTGGGTGGATTGTTTGAGTTCAGGAGTTTGAGACCAGCCTGAACAAAAGCGAGACCCTGTCTCTACTAAAAAAAAAAGAAAGAAAGAAAGAAAGAAAAAGAAAAACTGAGGCAAGTAGATCACTTGAGCCCAAGAGTTTGAGGTTGCTGTGAACTATGATGACGCCATGGCACTCTACCCAGAGTGACAGAGTGTGACTTTCTCAAAAAAAAAAAAAAAAAAGAAAGAAAGAAAAGAAAAAGAAATGAGGCAGGAAACATCCCCAAGCCCCATTTCACCCTTTCTTGAGAAAAGCATTTTGTTTTCTCACATGAACGAAATTCTTACCCAATTTTGCTGCTTCTAGGTCTAGAGCCAAGAAAGCTTTGGCTTTTGCCTCACTAGCAATATTGGGCTTCTATGCACAGAGCTGTTCCTCTCGGCTTGGAGCATAGCTTCTTTTTCTATTTTACCTCTCATTTCAAGGTGTTTGAGGCAGGAAGTTGGAGGGGTTGCTCAAGGCAAGAAATTAAAATACTTTCTTGAGCAGAAATGTAGGGAGAGGGTTGTAGCCTGAAACCTGATTTTTTGATGATTTCACAGCACACCAGCTAACACCTGGGAAATACTCAGGGATGCAGGAATACCTTTCCAGGAGCCCTGATGTGACTACGTGTGTCTATCATCATAGGCCCTGGGAAGGCAAAGGTGGGGATACAGGAGAAAATCAGAAATTAACCAGGACTTCTAGCAGATTGTTCTCATAGCAGAGATCAGAGCCTTAATTCCAAACACACCTGATTTGGCAACACCCATAGCTCAGTGGGTAGGGCTCCGGCCACATAAACTGAGGCTGAAGGTTCAAACCCAGCCTGGGTCAGCTAAAAAAAAACAACAATGACAACTACAACAAAAAATAGCCAGAAGGAAAAAAAAAAAAGAAAAAAAATAGCCGGGTGTTGTGGCGGGCAACTATAGCCCCAGCTACTAGGGAGGCTGAGGCAAAGGAATCTCTTAAGCCCAAGAGATTGAGGTTGCTGTGAGCTGTGACGCCATGGCACTCTACCCAGGGTGACATCTTGAGACTCTGTCTCAAAAAACAAACAAACAAACAAAAACAACATACCTGATTTATTTGATATAGCTCCCTGCCTCCTGCTCTCAGAGCTCTCTGCTGCCAACCAGCCACTGGCAAACGTGGTCTTGATTCTTTTCCAACTCTTTATGGCCCATATTGTGTACCAAGCCAGATATGCTAAAAGTTCTTTTTGTGGGCTCGGCGCCTATGGCTCAAACGGCTAGGACGCCAACCACATATACCTGAGCTGGCAGGTTCGAATCCAGCCCGGGCCTGCCAAACAATGACAGCTGCAACCAAAAAATGGCCGGATGTTGTGGTGGGTGCCTGTAATCACAGCTACTTGGGAGGCGGAGGCAGGAGAATCATTTGGACCCAGGAGTTGGAGGTTGCTGTGAGCTATGATACCATAGCACTCTACCCAGGGTGACAGCTTGAGGCTCTGTCTCAAAAATAAAGTTCTTTTTGTGTTCATTGTGCTCTTGGGATATAAGACAGTTAACTCATTTATGTATTTGAAGAAGAAAAACAAAGTGGGAGGACTTGCCCTACCAGATTTCAAGACCTTTTTATGAAGTGATGGTGACTAAGATATTGTAATATTGGCACCAGGCTTCGTTAAATAGACCAATGGAACAGAGTAGATAGACCTGCTTAGACCCGTGGGCACACAGGAAAACTTGAGGTACAACTAAGGTAGCATTAGAAACCAGTGAAGTTGGGCACCTATGGCTCAGTGGTTAGGGTGCTGGCCACATGCTGCAGGGCTCATGGGTTTGAACCTGGCCCAGGCCTGCTAAACAAACAAACAAAAATAGCCGGGCGTTGTGGTGGGTGCCTGTAGTCCCAGCTACTAGGGAGGCTGAGCCAAGAAAATCACTTGAGCCCAAGAGTTTGAGGTTGCTGCAAGCTATAACACCATGGCACTTTACTGAGGGTGACAAAGCGAAACGATGTCTCAATAAAACAAAAAGAAGAAAAGAAAGAAACCAGTGAAGAAGGATGGATTCTTCAATCAGTGGTGCTAGGACAACTGATTACCTATCTATCTATTTTAGATTTCTACTTCCCATATAAACTCCAGGTAAAGAGCTAAACATGAAAAGCCAAATAATAAAACACTTCAAAGAAAACATGAGAATATTTTTTATCATATCAAGGTAGAAAATAAATTCTTAAACCAAACACACTCTAAAAACATGCAGTCATAAGATAGAAAGTTGATTCGTTTACCTTAAAATGAAAATCTTTCATATGAAAAAAGCACACCATAAAAAAAGAAAGGACAAGCCAGTAGACAGGGAGAGATTTCAGCAAAACACGTGATTGGCACATAGATTCTTTGCTGAACAATAGGGCAACACCTCGTAAAGTTGAAGATATGAATATGTTATAATACAGAGAGACTCTATACCCTAGGAAACATACAAAAATTTCATTGCAGCCATTTGCAATGGTAAAAAATTGAATGTATCGGAGTGGTGCCTGTGGCTCAAAGGAGTGGGGCGCCAGCCCCATATGCCGGAGGTGGCAGGTTCAAACCCAGCCCCTGCCAAAAACTGCAAAAAAAATTGAATGCATCGATATACAATATACAAAAGAACGTATAAATTGTTTGTTGTGGACAGCTGCCATCTGCTTTGACCATGCAGCACCTGCACCTCCCTCCTCTGGAGGACTCCCTCACCTGCTGAGGCAGGGTCCACCCCCACAACAGAAGGTGATAAAGGCCCCACCAAACAGATGCATCTGCCCCAGCTTCTCACACAGCTTCAGGGCCTGCCCAGACTCCCCTGGCAGGAAGGACAGTAGCTCCACATGGCTGCAGTGCCCATGGTTCCCACAGCAGTGTTTTGGGTCAGTAGGGTTAACAGTGTGAGCCGTAGGGTCCCAGCAGCCAGGGCTGTGGTGTTGCCACCAGACACATTTCACAGCATGATTAGGGACATTTTCACTAGCAGTGGAGGCTGCAAGTCTCAGTCTTCCACTCTTGTAAAGATTTCCCAAGTTCACTAATAAATTCCTTTTTCTTTGTTTGCTTAAATTAACTAGTTTGTTTTTCTTGCTTGCAAATAAAAATCCTAATCCTGTCAGATTATGGATTATTATATGTTTATATTACATGTATGAAAATGACATGCACCAAAATCAGGGTAAAACATTGAGTGGAATCAGATCAGGGTCCTTGGGGCCTTCAGTTGTAGCTGAAACTAACAATAAATATACAAAGTATAAAGTTCATGTGTAATTTTAAATTGGATACTGTTTTAAATCGCACACGAACTTTATGGCCACCCTGTATATATATGTGCGTGTACATTTGTCACGTGTATATATATTTATATGGCAAATGGAGTAAAAGATTAAGACTTGATAAAACTGGGTAGTGTGGACAAGGGTATTTGTTAAACCCTTGAATATAACTGTGTTATATTCACAGTTTTATGAATATGTGAACTGTCTACTACATGCACAAACTAACACATATAAACTTTTACTATCATCAATACAGAACTGATCAGATTCTGGACATTTCAGAGAAATAATATTCTACTGATATATGCCTTTTTCCATAAAAGAAGATCCATTTCTAAGTTAGCCTGTATCTAAATTCACTAATGAACACTTAGCTATAAAACAGGGAAGAAGACATTGAAAACAGACAGCTTCTTCCCCAGACTCCTTGGTAGTAGGAGACCCTTGTTACTGCTCCGTCACATCCTTCAGTGCCACAGAGATCTACAAGTCTCAGTCCTGTGTGAGTGCATCTCCATCAGGATTGGCAATGTCTGCCGAGAGCTCTACTGCTGGAACACGGCACCCAGCTCAGTGGCCAGATGCCAAGCCATCAGACCACTGGGGGAGGAGATAAGTCCTTCAACACCTGCGGTGAGATGGGCACCATCAAGCATGTGCACAGGGCAGTTTTTATAGACCTGGAACCCATGGTCATCGACAAAGTTCCCACCAGCTCTTCCACCCTGAGCCCACTCATCACAGGCAAGGAAAATGCTGCCAGTAACTATGCCTGTGGGCACTACACCATTGGCAAAGAGATCATTAACCTCATCTTGGACCGAATTCACAAGCTATCTGACTAGTGCACAGGTCTTCAGGGCTTCTTGGTTTTCCACAGCTTTAGTGGGGAACTAGTTCTGGGTTCACTTCTGTGCTGATGGAACACCTCTCTGTTGATTATGGCAAGAAGTCCAAGCTGGAAGTCTTCATTTATCCAGTCTCCCATGTTTCCACAGCTGTAATTGAGCTCTACAACTCCATCCTCACCACCCACACCATCCTGGAGCACTCTGATTGTGCCTTCATGGTAGACAATGAGGCCATCTATGACATCTGTCGGAGAAACCTTGACATTAAGTGCCCAACCTATGCTAAACTGAACCGCCTCATTAGCCACATTGTGTTCTCCATCATTGCTTCCCTTAGATTTGATGGAGCCCTGAAGGTTGACCTGACAGAATTCCAAATCAACCTGGTACCCTATGCCCTCATGCACTGCCCTCTGGCCACATATATACCCCTGTGATCTCTGCTGAGACAGCCTACCATGAACAGCGTACTGTAGCAGAGATCATCAATGCTTGCTTTGAGCCAGCCAATCAGACGGTGAAATAAGACCCTCGCTACAGTAAATACATGGCGGACTGCCTGTTGTGCCATGGTGATGTGACTCCAAAGATGACAGTGCTGCCATTGCCACCATCAAGACCAACTGTGTCATGCATTTCATGGCGTGGTGTCCAACTGGCTTCAAGGTTGGCATCAATTACCAGCTTCCTACTGTGGTATCTGGTGGAGACTTGGCCAAGGTATAGAGAGCTGTGTGCATGCTGAGCAATGCCACAGCCATCGTGGAGGCCTGGGCTCACCTAGACCACAAGTTTGACCTGATGGATGCCAAGCATGCCATTGTTCAATGGTATGTGGGTGAGAGGATGGAAGAGGAGAGTATTCTGAGGCCGCCGAGGACATGGCTGCCCTTGAGAAGGATTATGAAAAGGTTGGAACAGATCGTGCTGAGGGAGAAGATGAGGAGAAAGAGTATTACCCTATCTGCTACAATTTTACCTCTGATTGTCTTATTTCTTTTCTTTTCTTTTTTTTTTGTATTGTTGGGGATTCATTGAGGGTACAATAAGCCAGGTTACACTGATTGCATTTGTTAGGTAAAGTCCCTCTTGCAATCATGTATTGCCCCCATAAAGTGTGACACATACCAAGGCCCCACTTCTCTCCCTCTGTCCCTCTTTCTGCTTTGCCTCCCCCCCATGACCTTACTTGTCATTAATTGTCCTCATATCAAAATTGAGTACATAGGATTCATGCTTCGTCATTCTTGTGATGCTTTACTAAGAACAATGTCTTCCACTTCCATCCAGGTTAATATGAAGGATATAAAGTCTCCATTTTTTTTAATAGCTGAATAGTATTCCATGGTATACATATACCACAGCTTGTTAATCCATTCCTGGGTTGGTGGGCATTTAGGCTGTTTCCACATTTTGGCGATTGTAAATTGAGCTGCAATAAACAGTCTAGTACAAGTGTCCTTATGATAAAAGGATCTTTTTCCTTCTGGGTAGATGCCCAGTAATGGGATTGCAGGATCAACTGGGAGGTCTAGCTTGAGTGCTTTGAGGTTTCTCCCTACTTCCTTCCAGAAAGTTTGTACTAGTTTGCAGTCCCACCAGCAGTGTAAAAGTGTTCCCTTCTCTCCACATCCACGCCAGCATCTGCAGTTTCGAGATTTTGTGATGTGGGCCATTCTCACTGGGGTTAGATGGTATCTCAGGGTTGTTTTGATTTGCATTTCTCTAATATATAGGGATGATGAACATTTTTTCATATGTTTGTTAGCCATTCGTCTGTCTTCTTTAGAGAAGGTTCTATTCATGTCTCTTGCCCATTGATAAAAGGGATTGTTGGCTTTTTTCATGTGGATTAATTTGAGTTCTCCTAGTTATCAAGCTTTTGTCTGATTTTTTGTCTGATATTTGTCAGACAAAAAAAAAAACATGACAAATATCAGACAAAAAAATATGCAAATATCCTTTCCCATTGTGTAGGTAGTCTATTTGCTTTGGTTGTTGTCTCCTTAGCTGTACAGAAGCTTTTCAGTTTAATGAAGTCCCATTTGTTTATTTTTGTTGTTGCAATTGCCCTGGCAGTCTTCTTCATGAAGTCTTTCCCCAGGCCAATATCTTCCAGTGTTTTTCCTATGCTTTCTTTGAGGATTTTTATTGCTTCATGCCTTAAATTTAAGTTCTTTACCCATCTTGAATCAATTTTTGTGAGTGGGGAAAGGTGTGGGTCCAGTTTCAGTCTTTTACATGTGGATATCCAGTTCTCCCAACACCATTTATTGAATAGGGAGTCTTTCCCCCAAGGTATGTTCTTGTTTGGTTTATCGAAGATTAGGTCGTTGTAAGATGTTAGTTTCATTTCTTGGTTTTCTATTCGATTCCAAGTGTCTATGTCTCTATTTTTGTGCCAGTACCATGCTGTCTTGACCACTATGGCTTTGTAGTACAGACTAAAATCTGGTATGCTGATGCCCCCAGGTTTATTTTTATTACTAAGAACTGCCTTAGGTATACGCAGTTTTTTCTGGTTCTATACAAAATGCAGAATCATTTTTTCCAAATCTTGAAAGTACCATGTTGGTATTTTGATAGGAATGGCATTGAATAGGTAGATTGCTTTGGGAAGTATAGACATTTTAACAATGTTGATTCTGCCCATCCATGAGCATGGTGTGTTCTTCTATTTGTAAATCCTCTGCTATTTCCTTTCTGAGGATTTCATAATTTTCTTTATAGAGGTCCTAAACCTCCTTCGTTAGGTATATTCCTAGGTATTTCATTTTCTTTGAAACTATGGTGAAGGGAGTTGTGTCCTTAATTAGCTTCTCATCTTCACTGTTATTGGCGTATACAAAGGCTACTGACTTGTGGACATTGATTTTATATCCTGAAACATTACTGTATTTTTTGATGACTTCTAGGAGTCTTGTGGTTGAGTCTTTGGGATTCTCTAAGTATAAGATCATGTCGTCAGCAATGATTGTCTTATTTCTGTTCTGTGTAACTGTCCATCGTGGCCCTAAACTGTCAATAAAAATGATGTTTCATTTAAAAAAAAAAGACATTAAAAACATTTGGTGGGGCATTAAGGCAAGTGCTGAAATAATGTGCTGTATTTACATGCATGGGTTTTCTTATGACGAGTAAGTTCTGTGTATAATCATCCTTTCAAAGAAAACATGTTTCTACTGAGGGGAGGCATCAAGACATTTCAAAAAGTATGACTTCACCACATACGTCAGAGCTGGCGGTTTCGAATCCAGCCCGGGCCCATCAAACAACAATGAAAACTACAACCAATAAATAGCCGGGCATTGTGGCTGGGTGCCAGTAGTCCCAGCTCTAGGGAGACTGAGGCAAGAGAATCACTTAAGCCTAGGAGTCGGAGGTTGCTATGAGCTGTGAGGCCACAGCACTCTACCACTCTTGAGGCTCTGTTTCAAAAAATAAAAAAATAAAATAAATAATAAATAATAAATAAATAAATAAATTTGTGGGTGGCACCTGTGGCTCAGTGAGTAGGGTGCCAGCCCCATATACTGAGGGTGGCGGGTTCAAACCTCGGTGCTGTATTTACATGCATGGGTTTTCTTATGACGGCCCCGGCCAAACTGCAACAAAAAAATAGCGGGGTGATGTGGCAGGCACCTGTAGTCCTAGCTACTGGGGAGGCTGGGGCAAGACAATCATCTAAGCCCAGGAGTTGGAAGTTGCTGTGAACTGTGTAACACCACGGCACTCTACCAAAGGTAATAAAGTGAGATTCTGTCTCTAAAAAAAAAAAAAAGTATGACTTCAACAAACATAATTGGTCGTTTATCACATTAAATTTCTTACTGTATTAGTCTACTTGAGCTGCTTTGACAAATTACCACCAACTTTGATGGCTTAAGCAACAGAAATAAATCTTCTTACAGTTCTGGAAGTCCATGACCAAAGTCTACGGGTTGGTTCCCGCTGAGGGCTCTGTTCCTTGTTTGCAGATGGCTGCCTTCCTGCTATGTCCTCGTATGGCAGATCAGCAAAGCCAGCTCTCTGGTATCCTCTTCTTAGAAGGACACTCGTCCTATCAGATCAAGGCCCCACCCTTCTGACATCATTTAACCTCAGTTACCTCCATAGATGCCCCATCTTGAGGATTAAGGCATCAACATACAGATTGAGGCATTGAGTCCACAACACTCAGAATCCGGGTAAAGAAACTGAATCCAACAGTGAATATTTTAATGATGATAGAACGTACTCTTCTAGCTACCCAGGAATGCGAGTTTTAAATAACGATTAAAATATTATATTTTTAAACAAATTTTAGCATCTCATAAAAATTCTTTAAGCTAATTAAAATTCATGACTTTGGTTTTATAAGCTTCATAATCTCCCTGGAAGATTTATGGAAACACAAGTTTACACCTACATAACAGATGTTAGTTCTGAGGCACTCAGGAGTCAGAAGTCAGTCACAGTGAGAGTAAGGGACAGATGGTGGACCCAAACTTAGCTGTCTGGTTTCTGTTCTGGCTATTGGGTTGCATGGCTTATCCAGTCTTTTGATACACATAATAAACTGACTCTGAAGTATGTTATAGATATTTCATCCTCAGGAATCAGCAAGATGACAGTATTGTAATAGAAAAAACCCACATGGATTCAGATCGTAGATCTGTTATTTGCTACTTGTATATTTTTGATCAATGTTTTAGAGATTTTCCCATCTCTAAGAGAATAAAAGTAAGTGTCTTACAGACCAGCCTTGTGTTCATTCTTCTTGTATATGTCAAACTGCAATTAATACTCAAATATCATTTTTACTCATTAATTATTTGCAATCATTTGGATTAATTCGTCCTCTGAACCCATAGCTTAGGTTTGTTTCAGAGCCATATATACTATATACAGTGCCTGTATAGCTGAAAAGGCTTACATTTAACTCTCTTTGTGTATTGACAAGTATTCTTGTACTTTGGCAAATAAAATTCTGTCTAGAATTAAATGCCAGTGCTTTACCAAAGCAGCCACGTGTAATTCAGGGATGTTCTTTCTGTCCTTTCAGTTCTTTGACATGATTTCCAACCATTACTTTTCTAGGGTTCTCCTTCCCATTGAAAGCAAGGATACAAGGTTTGCTTCCCCCCTGTTCTGTCCCGTGGTCCTAAGGAGAATATTGTGTGGGCAGGAAGGGGACATATGCCGATGTAGCTCTCACAACATCCCTGAAGTGACAGACCTGGAGTATGATCACCTTATAAGCAGACAGCTGTCCTCTGTGGATCAGACCGTCATAGTCTATGTGTTCTCACCCACGGGGAAAGACAAGACTATAAAAGAAGTGGACAAAATGTACAGGGAACTGAATAGATCTAGAAGCATGCCTTGCATTCAGGTGAGTGTCATGTGCGTAAAGAAGATTGTGGGAAAATGTTTACTTGTGAGTTTCATCTTAATAGATTTTCTTAGATTCACAAATCTTAAGGGAGTATAGGTCAAGGAGTTTTAAGTATGTATATACCTGTATAATCACCAGATCAAGATAAAGAATATTTCCAAGTTTCCTCCTGTACCTTCTCAGTCAATAATCTGCCCACCTGCCATCCACAGGTAACCGACATTCTGAATTTTGTCCGTTCTAGATCTTCATGTGATCACACAGTTGTGCACCTTTTGAATCACACCATTTGTCTTAATGCTTCATCTGCCAGATAATAGGAAAGGTTAATACTCATCATGTGTCAATATTCTCCCATTCTGCATCCATGGCAGACATTACTAATCCATCTTTCTTATCAACAGAGCCTAGACTGGGCCCTGAATTCTTTTCCTGATTTTACTCTAAGTAGCCACTACCAGTTGATCTCAGTAGCCACTCATGAAATCTCTTCTACATTTCTGGAGTCACTAAGTCTTATGGATTCTGTCACTGTGATTTTTTTTTGTTTTCTAGCTGCCCTTCTTTCCAATCCCATGCTTTTGCTTACTCGAGGCTTTTTATTACCTCCTACTTGATTTTCTCTGATGCCCTCTCTGGCTGTTTTTCCTGTTCTTTTGATGTTTCCTATCTACTGCACAGTGTTCTTTTTACCTTTTTCTTTCTTTCTTTCTTTTTTTTTTTAAATAGAATCTCACTTTGGCATACTCAATAGAAAGTGAGACAAAGTATCATTTTGGTGTCACAGCTCACGGGAACCTCAAACTTTTGGGCTCAAGCAATATTCTTGCCTCAGTCTCTCAAGTATATAGGTCAAGATCTGCACACTGCCCAGCTATTTTTATTTATTTATTTATTTTGCAGTTTTTGTTTTTGTTTTTTTTTTTTGGCCGGGACTGGGTTTGAACCCACCACCTCCAGTATATGGGGCCAGCGCCCTACTCCTTGAGCCACAGGAGCTGCCCTTTATTTTTTTTAATTTTATTTTATTTTATTTTTTATGAGACAGAGTCTGACTCAGTTGCCCTGGGTAGAGTTCCATGGTGTCATAGCTCACAACAACCTCAAACTCTTGGGCTCAAGTGATTCTCTTGCCTCAGCCGCCTAAGCAGATGAGACTACAGGCACCCACCACAACACATGGCTACAGGGTGTTCTTTTAATATATGAACATGACTGCATCATTTTCCTGATTAAAACTCTCTAAGAACTTCCCTTTGGGTCAAATCCCTGTTTCTTAGCATGACATCTAGGGTCCATCCCTACTGGGGCTGTCCCCACCTGCCTGTTCAGTTCCCCATCCCAACCCCTGGGGTGAGTTAGAGAACCCAGGTCTCATCTTCCATCAGGCGGAAGCATATGAGAACTGAAAGCTTGGGCTGTGTCAAACTGCTCTCATTGAGTTGCCTTTTGGGTATTGCCTTAAATGTGCCACGAACTCCTTTTGAGAGATGTCACAATATTTGCTATAGGCCTGGTGTCTCCCCTGTATGAAACCCAATGTGAAAATTGTCTCTCTGAATGAGAAACTTAAAAACCCTTACTTCTCATATTTCCTCTCTCCTCATAGTGAGATTTTTGGTGTCCAGCTGGGCTTCTTTTTTCACTTTGTCTGAAACTACAAAACAAAGTCTAAGAATGAACTATAATAAATAGGTAAGAACTTATGGGCCGCTTATCTACAGTTCATTTTTTCTTTTGGATCTACAGCTTTTTTGTTTTTGTTTTTATTTTTATTTTTTGAGACAGAGTCTCAAGCTGTTGCCCTTGGTAGAGTGCCCTGGCATCCGCAGTTCACAGCAACCTCAAACTCTTGGGCTTAAGCCATTTCTTGCCTCAGCCTCCCAAGTAGCTGGGACTACAGGTGCCTGCCACAATGCCCGGCTGTTTTTGTTGTTGTTGTTTTTGTTGTTGTTGCAGTTGTCATTGTTGTTTAAGCTGGCCTGAGCTGGGTTCGAACCCGCCAGCCTCTGTATGTGGCCGGCACCCTACCCACTGAGCTATGGGTGCCACCATATAGCTTCTTTTTGTATTGAAATTTTCTGGCTTTAAGGGCGGCGCCTGTGGCTCAGTGAGTAAGGCGCCGGCCCCATATGCTGAGGGTGGCGGGTTCAGACCCAGCCCCGGCCAAACGGCAACAAAAAAAAAATAGCCGGGCGTTGTGGCGGGCGCCTGTAGTCCCGGCTGCTCGCGAGGCTGAGGCAAGAGAATCGCGTAAGCCCAGGAGTTGGAGGTTGCTGTGAGCTGTGTGATGCCACGGCACTCTACCGAGGGCGGTACAGTGAGACTCTGTCTCTACAAAAAAAAAAAAAGAAATTTTCTGGCTTTATTTTTTAATTTACTATGTATAATTTTCTCTTACTATACTCACTTCCTATAAACCACATCAGATCTTTTGCTAAAAAGGCAGAGTATAAAGAAACAAACAAATTAGTTTCAAGTGTAAATATTAACTAAGGAGATATTGTCTAACAGGGCTGATAGCAACCTTGCAAGGAGTTATTATTTTTTTTTGTAGAGACAGAGTCTCACTTTATCACCCTTGGTAAAGTGCCATGGCGTCACAAAGCTCACAGCAACCTCCAACTCCTGGGCTTAAGCAATTCTCTTGCATCAGCCTCCCTAGTAGCTGAGACTACATGCGCCTGCCACAATGCCTGGCTATTTTTGTTGTCGTTGTTGTTGCAGTTTGGCCAGGGCTGGGTTTGGACCTGACACCCTTGCGATATGGGGCCAACACCCTTCCTACTGAGCCACAGGTGCCACCGGACATGTTATTTTTTAAACTCTGAATATAGAAGAAAGAAAATCTTGGCATAAATAGCTCAGTATCCTAAACTTCCAGAAAGTAGATTTTTGTTTTTAATTTTTGAGACAGCATCTCATTTTGTCACCCTTGGTAGAGTGCTGTGGTATCACAGCAACCTCAGACTCCTGAGCTCAAGCAATCCTCTTGCCTCCGTTTTTCTATTTTTAGTAGAGACAGGGTCTCGCTCTTGCTCAGGCTCAACTTGAACTCCTGAGCTCAAACAATCCACCCTCCTTGGCCTCCCAGAGTCCTAAGATTACAGGCATGAGCCACCTCGCCCAGTAGATTATTTTTTCAGATCAGAAAAAGGAAAGGAATGATCTCATGACCGGAGAACCTACAGGGAATACAAACAAGAAACAAAAAGGTTATAAAACATGAACAACTTAGCTGAGAACTCCCACAAGATGTTTCTGGTGAAAGCATCAGGATGTGGATAAAGCCCCTGAGCCACAGATGGTATATAGTGGGTTCTGGGAAGATAGGCAGGTGCCTCACCTTGCCAGCCTTCCTTGAAGCTGCAGTCCTCTGCCTATAGACTGGAAGCTTTTCGATGGCAAGGTGGTATTTTGTTACCACTGTGGCCCCACTGCCTGTTCTTGGACCCAGCTCAGGGCAAACATGTAAAACGTATTTGTTGATGAATAAAAGAACCAATGAATGAGTGAAAGGCCCCTCAGTCTGAAGGCCATGGTCACTGCCAATTCTTTCTTGATCTCCTTGGAGCTGTTTCTAGGACCACAGGCTTCTGAGCTGAGGTAGGTGTCATCTGAAGAGACAGACAAGCTGAGCTGGTGAGAGGGCAGAATCCTAGTCCAGAGGAGCCAAACTCCTCACTGGGACAACAAGGTGCATCTACACCCACAGGCTCTGATATCCTCGGGTGTAGAAAGGGTCTTATCTATATGCCCCCTAACGAATAGTATATGTTTGCTGCACTGATCAGCAGTGGTAAGATAGAAATCAGATCAAGAGAGCAAATACTTACTGAGCACTTCTTACGTGGTGACCACTGTTTACATGGAGTATCATTTAATCTTCAGTAGAACCCTAAATGGCTGGCACTCTGCATGAGTCCATTGAGCACAGGTTAGCAGCTAAGTTGGAGATAGTTAAGTCACTTGTCCAAGGTTAGACAAGAGGAAGTGGTGGGGCTGAGCAGCAGACCAGGCAGTTTCACTCCAGGACACATACTCTTAAGCACTGCGCTATGCCACGTGGCAGTGTGGAGTAGAAAAGCCAGCAGTTCACGGGTCAAGAATGGAGCAAATGAGGTGAAACAGATTGGGAAGAACGGCTCGTACACAGTGCCATGGGAATGCGAGCTTGTATTACGCGCTCAACTGATAAAGACAGCCATGTCTGGCTGAACCCTGTAACCATGAAGAAATACACTCATCAGGGCGGCGCCTGTGGCTCAGTTGGTAAGGCACCGGCCCCATATACCGAGGGTGGCGGGTTCAAACCCGGTCCCGGCTGAACTGCAAACCAAAAAATAGCTGGGCATTGTGGCAGGCGCCTGTAGTCCCAGCTACTCGGGAGGCTGAGGCAAGAGAATCGCTTCAGCCCAGGAGTTAGAGGTTGCTGTGAGCTGTGTGATGCCATGGCACTCTACCGAGGGCGATAAAGTGAGACTCTGTCTCTACAAAAAAAAAAGAAAGAAATACACTCATCATACTGGGAATATCTCCTTGGAGATGATTAGTCCAAGAAGCGTTTTTGATATCACAGTTCTATATATTCATTAATTCAGATAAACATTTACCGAGCTCCTACAACATGCTGGGGATCCTAATAGGAACTGGAGAGAGAAAAATGAATGAGACTCTGATTTTGTCCTCAAGGAAAAGACAATTCAGAGACCAGTCACTGCATGGTAAGATGAAGGCTGGGTCAGAAGTGCAAACAGTGTAAGAAGCATCTTGTAGGACCAGTGACAGTGAGTGGAAGACATTCCCCAGGCATGTTGGAGAGAAACACAGGGACAGTAGGAAATGAGTCAGGACTGGGGAGGGAGCATGTTGAGGGAGCTAGCAGCTAGAGAAGTTCCTGGAAGCCTGGCAGTGGGATTTGATAAGGTATTTGAACTCTTCTTGAAAAGTAGGATTCATTAAAGGATTTAAATGTTTTTTAATTTTTATTTGGTTTAGAGATGGGGTCTTGCTCTGTCACCCAGGCTGAAGTACAGGGGCATGATCATAGCTCACTGTAACCTCACACTATCTCAGCCTCCCCAGTAGCTGGGCTCACACTATCCTCAGCCTCCCCAGTAGCTGGGGTTACAGATATGCACCACCAATGCCAATCCATGAAAGGATTTTAAGCATACAAGGGACATATAGAGATTATTTTCTTTTAAAAGGATCATTTCAACAGAATGATAGGAAAAAGATCAGAGTGACAGGGGAATCTGTTGCATTTTAACCAGGTGAGAAATGATCAGGCAGCAACAGTGAGAATGGACAAAGAAGCTGGGTTGCAGCAATGGTTAGAAGGGAGACTCTATACAATTTGATGTGTTAAGTGAGAAAAGAGTTTTAGGTGTCTCCCAGCTTCTCTTTTAGACAATTAGAAGACTAGCAGCACTATTTTTAGAGCTAGAGAATTCAGGGGAAGAGAAGAGCTGTCTCGGTTGTCTATTACTGAATAATGAACCACTCCAAAACCTAGAAGCTTAAAACAACTGCCATATATTTACTTACAAGCCTGCTCAGGACTTAGCAGGTTGGCTTGGACTCTGGTTCCCATAGCACCGGCTGGAGAGCAGCCTCATTGCATGTCACGTGGGAGCTCAGTTCTGGCTGTTGGAAGGGTCTCCTTTCCACATAGCTACTCCCGTTTCCTCATTACATGGTGTCTGTTTGTAGAAGAAATGTTCCAAGAGGTGAAGATGGAAACTCTGTGCTTTTCAATGCCTCCTCTCAAAAGTTACACAACATGCTATTTGTCAAAGCCTGTCACAGGCCAGCCCAGATTCAAGGGGAGTAAAAACAGACTCCCATCTCTCAATGGGTGGAGTGGCAAAGAATTTACACCCATCTTAATCATCCACCATGAGAACATTTGAAGAAAAGGATGAAAAGTTCAGGCTGGACAGGTTGAGTTTGAGATATCTGAGAAATGTTGCTATGGAGCCGTCAGGCAATTCCACGCACACATCTGGTACTCAGAGGAGAGAGCAGCTTTGTGTGACATTTGGCCATTTGACAGATTCTAACACAGTGGTTAACAATTACGGGCACACACCGGAGGAGTGTGTGAAGAGAATGAATACAGGAGACAAAAGTTGGAGCTTCTAGGACAGTAGATAGAGCAGGGAAAGTTGTGTGGGATGAAGAGTAGGAAGGAAGTCCCAGAGGAACAGGAGTAAGATGGAAGAGAAAGGGGATAAAGGAACCCAGGAGAGGGCAGCGCCTGCGGCTCAGAGGAGTAGGGCGCCAGCCCCATATACCAGCCCCAGCCAAAAAAACTGCAAAAAAATAAAGAAGAAAAAAGAAAAAGAAACCCAGGAGAGGGCAGCGCCTGCGGCTCAGAGGAGTAGGGCGCCAGCCCCATATACCAGCCCCAGCCAAAAAAACTGCAAAAAAATAAAGAAGAAAAAAGAAAAAGGAACCCAGGAGAGGGCAGCGCCTGCGGCTCAGAGGAGTAGGGCGCCAGCCCCATATACCAGCCTCAGCCAAAAAAACTGCAAAAAAATAAAGAAGAAAAAAGAAAAAGAAACCCAGGAGAGGGCAGCGCCTGCGGCTCAGAGGAGTAGGGCGCCAGCCCCATATACCAGCCCCAGCCAAAAAAACTGCAAAAAAATAAAGAAGAAAAAAGAAAAAGAAACCCAGGAGAGGGCAGCGCCTGCGGCTCAGAGGAGTAGGGCGCCAGCCCCATATACCAGCCCCAGCCAAAAAACTGCAAAAAAATAAAGAAGAAAAAAGAAAAAGAAACCCAGGAGAGGGCAGCGCCTGCGGCTCAGAGGAGTAGGGCGCCAGCCCCATATACCAGCCCCAGCCAAAAAAACTGCAAAAAAATAAAGAAGAAAAAAGAAAAAGAAACCCAGGAGAGTTGGAGAAGGAGGGACTGTTCAATAATTTCAAATTCCATAAAGAGGCAAGCAATACAAGAAATATGAAAATGTCCACTGGCCTTGGCAACACAGAGGTCTTTGGTGAGCTTATAAAGTATTTCTAATGGAATAGTGGGGATAGAGTTTAGAATTTGGGGTTCAAGAATGCAAATACTGATGCACAGGGCAAATGATGTATTGCCTGGGATTTAAAACCTTTGCAACTCTGTTTTTCTTTCTTGTAGAGTCATTTGGATTCCTTTCGATTGCTCAAATACAACATTATCTCTGCATCTAAATTTACAGGCAGCAATTGTCCACTTCTTATTCAAAGGCACAATGTCGTCCCAGGAATTTTTTTGGTATGTACTTTGAGACATATGATTCTTTTAGCCAACCACGTATAATGCTTGCATGACTTGGGCCTGTTTTACATCCAGTGTGCTGTGCTCATTTTAAGTGAACAGCTCTGTTGAGTTTTGATAAATGTATATACCTGTGTAAGCACCTCCACAATCAAGATAGAAAACACGGCCACTGTCCCCCAAGATTTCCTTCAGCTCATGACCTGTCAGTTCTTCCAACTTCATCCCTAGGCAACTGTTGTCACTATACATTAGATTTGCCATTTCTAGAATTTTATCTAAAAGGATTCTTCCAATAAGTATTCTTTATTTTTTTTAGAGATAGAGTCTCACTTTGTCACCCTTGGTAGAGTGCCCTGGCATCACAGCTCACAGCAACCTCTAACTCTTGGGCTTAGGCGATTCTCTTGCCTCAGCCTCCCGAGTAGGTGGGACTACAGGCACCTGCCACAACGCCCAGCTATTTTTTTTTTTTTTTTTTTTTTTTGTAGAGACAGAGTCTCACTGTACCGCCCTCGGTAGAGTGCCGTGGCGTCACACAGCTCACAGCAACCTCTAACTCTTGGGCTTATGTGATTCTCTTGCCTCAGCCTCCCGAGCAGCTGGGACTGCAGGCGCCCGCCACAACGCCCGGCTACTTTTTTTGTTGTTGTTGCAGTTTGGCAGGGGCTGGGTTTGAACCCGCCACCCTCGGCATATGGGGCCGGCGCCCTACTCACTGAGCCACAGGCGTCGCCCCGCCCAGCTATTTTTTGTGTTGTTGCTGTTTGGCTAGGGCTGGGTTTGAACCCTCCACCCTCAGTATATGGGGCTGGCCCCCTACTCACTGAGCCATAGGCGCCACCCACTATAAGTATTCTTTTGTCTGGCTAGGTTGGCATATCTTTTTTTTTTTTTTTTTTTTTTTAGAGATGAAGTGTCACTTTGTCGCCCTTGGTAGAGTGCTGTGGTGTCACAGCTCACAGCAACCTCCAGCTCTTGGGTTTATGTGATTCTCTTGTCTCAGCCTCCCAAGTAGCTGGGACTACAGGCACCCGCCACAATGCCCAGCTATTTTTTGTTGCAGTTTGGCTGGGGCCAGTTTCAAACCCACCACCCTCAATATATGTGGCTGGCACCCTACTCACTGAGCCACAGGCACCAACCCATATCATTGTTTTTTAAAAGATTCTCTGGATGGCTTGGCGCCTGTAGCAGGTGCCAGGTGCCAGCCACATACACTGGGGCTGGCAGGTTTGAACCTGGCCCGGGCCTGCTAAACAACAATGACAACTACAATAAAAAAAAAAAAAATAGCTGGCATGTGGCAGACACCTGTAGTCCCAGCTACTTGGGAGGCTAAGGGAAGTGAATCACTTAAGCCCAAGAGTTGGAGGTTACTGTGAGCTGTGATACCGCAGCACTCTACCAAGGGTGACATAGAGAGACTCTGCCTCCAAAAAAAAAAAAAAAGATTCTTCGGGTGATTTTTTTTAAAGAGAAGCAGTGACTGGGTAGATCTCTCAGTACCCTTCCAGCTAAAAACAACTCCATGATTTAAGAAAAAACTTAGAACAACTAAAACTAAAACAAACAAAAAACGTGATTTTATCTGCTAGTTGAGAGATAGTTTATGAAGCTGCATTTTGAGAATAATGACTATGACAGTTGTCATTGTAATAATTATGATAATGGCAACACTAAATTTTATTGGCCTTTAACTACATGCCCAGGCACTGCACTAAGTTATTCATGTGTATTTTCTTATCTAAATCCCCGTAGTAAACTCAGGGCGCAGGTCCTAAAGAACAGGGGCTTAAACAGCTCATCCAAGGTCAAGGAGCTCTCACACATGGTGGGTTCAGGCTTTAAATCCAGATTTTCTCACTAGGAACAGAGATTTTGCTTTTAATCAGGACTCTTCCAGAGCTCCTACAAGGTGGAGTCTCAGCCCCCGCTACTTTGGACATGCTTAAGAAGTGCAAATTGATAGCAGATGAATGCTTCCAGTGTGTCTATGAATTCCAGCTGGGGAGAAGAAACTAATCTAAATGTATATTTAGCAAGAAGGCACAGAGCCTCTTATTTCAATACAAAAAGTAAGCCAGCTTGTTTCAACTGTCAAATGATAGCTTTGACAAGAGAAGGGAACTCAATTCAAATGAGATGGGACAGAGGCCACATCCCATACATGTCTTCTGAGATACATACAACATAGAGAAAGCAAGGGTAGCTCATCCACTGATTTCTCTATGTTAAGCAAATAATTTCCTGGGATTATAATTATACACACACAAATCTATTTTTAGTTTTCCAAAGGCATGTCACTATCACTATGAACAATGAGTCTTATTCTGTGGTCAAGGAGTCTGGTCACAGTACCTGGCCAGTGTCCAAATATCACTCTTCTCCTGCAAGCCTGTCTGATCCTGGGGTCTTTGCTGATGTCCTTGGTTGATTTATAGCCTGTGCTTCCTATAAATTCACTGGTGGTTAAAAAAGAAAAAAAGCATCAGCACAATAAAAATGTATGTCTTCATTAAGCTGCACCCATCCGTAACATCCAAACCAAAGGCTTTTCAGCTGAGGTCATGCCAGTTCTAAGAGAATGAATTAATTCTGATCCCCTGAAATAAACAGGTTCTTGGTCAAACACTGGTGGTCATAGTCTGGCTGCCTAGCAGTCTGCCCACTGGGTGACAGTGTTGATCCATCTGAAATAAATGTGCTTTGTCCCTGGGCCAGGAAACGCCAGGTCCCTAAAAAAGGAAAGATTGCAGCCAGCTGGCATCCTGAGGGCCTAAGGAACTGCTCTGCCTTTCCTCTGAGAGTGAGGCAAACAGTTCTATGCCCTCTTTATCTTTCAAGGGGAAATTAAGGCAAAGAATTGTTTTGATGTTACCATACTGGGTGAGGTTTCTTTGGGCCAAGTGCTACAGAGAATGGGTGGGATTTACTCATAATCAGCTAATGGGCACTTTCCTGATATTTTAATAATGAAAGCAAAGAAGCATTGTAAAAACTCAGTTTACTCAAATGCACTGGGATGAAATGATTCTTTAACGCAGGTGTTTTTCCTTCTTCCACAAACATGCACCCAGGGCTCTGAACAGGGATAAGATTGTCTCGTGGAATGTTATTTCTAAATGACAGGGTCACATATTTACATTAGTCTATCTGTTCTGACGTGATCCTTGCCTTCAAAAGAAAGATAGGCAGGAACCATTGAAGGTGAAGAGTGGACATGGTAGCAGTGGTTATGATAATGCTCCAGAGGAGAGGGATAAGGGAACTAGCCATTTTGAAGGGGCAAGACGAGAGTGTTTGCTTTAGGAGGCTGCAAAAGGGTGGTTTAGGTTATTTTTTGTTCTCCCCAGAAATGGAGTAGAAAAGATGATATTCAAAATACTGTAACTCTTCAATACAACATTTTGTGAGCAATGAAGCCATGTTCATGTGAGATTTTGTCCAAAATTCTTTTTAATCAAGTGGAAAGACTAAAACAGAATTACCAGTTTAGAAAATTAAAGCCCAGGGCGGCGCCTGTGGCTCAGTCGGTAAGGCGCCGGCCCCATATACCGAGGGTGGTGGGTTCAAACCCGGCCCCGGCCAAACTGCAACCAAAAAATAGCCGGGCGTTGTGGCGGGCGCCTGTAGTCCCAGCTACTCGGGAGGCTGAGGCAAGAGAATCGCTTAAGCCCAGGAGCTGGAGGTTGCTGTGAGCTGTGTGAGGCCACGGCACTCTACCGAGGGCCATAAAGTGAGACTCTGTCTCTACAAAAAAAAAAAAAAAAGTAAAAAAAAAAAAAAAGAAAATTAAAGCCCAAAGCTTTTAGGATTTACAAAGTGTCTATTTTCTCCTTTGCTTTATTTGGTATTATTGGTTCAATCTATTTGTGCTAAATTAGTACATTTACATTTTATTACACTTAATAAGGGTTTGGGATTTAATAACAAGGGTTTTGATAGCTAAATTGTGCCGAAACTACAGTGGTATTTTCCAAGGGAGTTCTACTTGAGTTCTGAGAGCCTCAGAATGGGGATCAGAAATACGAACAGGCTGGCTGTGGATTGAGTTTTCCCTCCCTGAGACTCTTGCAGCCTCTAAGCGGCACAGAACAAAGGGCTGTGAAAGGCAGAATGGGACGCTCCTGAGCTGTGAGTCACTTCCCTGTCTCTGCTCATTGGACACTTCAAAGCCTTTCCTAACTTTATCTACCAAATAACCAGACAGCATGGGGCTCCTGAGGGCACACGGCAACCACGAGCATTTTCATACTCTCTTCAGTGTATGTGAAGGACATTAATCAGAGTTTTGGCAGTCTCTACCCAGCAAGGGCCAACCATTTAATCAGCAGAGAGGATTTATGAGAGGAGGCATGGGAGCAGAGGTTGACAAACTTTTTGGGACTCACCAGAGTAGAGCAATGTCTCCTGGGAAGCATACCCAACCTGGACCTCCCTGCATGGAGCTGCCCTTTGCACTAGTGAGTCACAATGAAAGCAAAACTGAAAAGAGAATGGGGTGGGGACGTGTGTGCCCATAGGAGCTCCAGGGACACCATTTGCCTATCTCTGTAGATAAGACACACAAATCCACTCATCTTTCTATGTCTTCCACCGTCTTAGTTTTCCAATCATGAAGGTCTTTGGAGACTTCTATGACTGCTCTGTAAGAAGCCAGCCCCACAGACTATTTGTGGGGAGGGTTCTGGGTGTCTGTCTTGATATTTGGCAAGGCAAAAAAGCATAAGGAAGGAAATCAAAATCACTCGCACTCCTCCTATCCAGAAATAAACACTGTTAATGGTTCCGTGTACAGGTATACCTCGTTTTACTACAGTTAGCTTTTTTTTTCTTTAACAAAATTTTTTTTTTTTTTTTTAGAGACAGAGTCTCACTTTATGGCCCTCGGTAGAGCGCCGTGGCATCACAGCTCACAGCAACCTCCAGCTCTTGGGCTTAAGCGATTCTCTTGCCTCAGCCTCCAAAGTAGCTGGGGCCACAACGCCCGGCTATTTTTTGTTGCAGTTTGGCCGGGGCCGGGTTTGAACCTGCCCCGCTCAGTATATGGGGCTGGTGCCCTACTCACTGAACCACAGGCGCCGCCCTACGGTTAGCTTTATTACACTTTGCAGACACTGCTTTTTTTTACAAATAGAATATTTTTGACAGCCCTGTGTTGAGCAAGTCTATTACTGCCATTTTTCTTACAGCGTGCGTACTATGAGTGTCTCTATGTCACATTTTGGGGATTCTCACAAAATTTCAAACTTCTCACTATTATTATATCCATGGTGGTGAGCTGTAATCAGTGTTCTTTGATATTACTCCACTGACCGACCATTCGCCATCTCGCCCTCTCCTCGGGTCGCCCCATTCCCTTGGACACATCATTATTGAAATTAGGCCAATTAATATCCTTACAACAGCCTCTGAGTATCTAAGCAAAAGAAAGAGTTGCACGTCTCTCACTTGAAATCAAAAGCTAATAACAATTAAGCTTAGTGAGGAAGGCATGTCAGAAACTGAGCTAGACTGAAAGCCAAATAGGCTTACACTAGTTACCCAAGTTGTGAATGCAAAGGAAAGGTTCTTGAAGGGATTTACAGTGCTTCTCTAATAAACACACGGAATGATAAAGCAAAACAGCCTTCTGGCTGGTAGGGAGAAAGTTGTGGTGGTCTGGATAGATCAAACCAACCACAACTTTCCCTGAAGCCAAAGCCCAGTCACAGGCTTAGTTCAGATAGGGAAATTTGTTGCACATATTTCAGCAACTGTTATCACCAACCAAAGGGAAGGAGCCATGGTGTCCTCGGAATGGCCTGTTTAAAGGAGATTATAAACACAGCTCTAAATGCTACTGATAAAACACCAAGTTAGAGCTTCAGACTGAAGCAGCTGTCTGCTTCAGATTCTGGCCACTGCTGTTCTCAATGTGCTGATTTGCCTTCTCAGCCTCTTGCGAGCTGCCTGTAACTTAGAACTAGGGACTATGTTCTTTATTTAAGGTCCAATTGCCTAGGTATTAGTAAAGAGAGACTTTTAGATCAAAGTCATTGCTGAACAGTAAATTTCTTTCCTTCCTAATAAAGAGCTTTCATTCCTAACATCATAATTTTCTCCTTTACAGTTGGATTTGATTCAAATTTAGTACACATGACTAATAATAGCTGACACAAAAACCTGTTTTAATTTACTAAGCATTCAGTTTATCATGCTTTGCATGTGTGTCACTTTTATGACAATTTTGTGAGGTTAGCAAACCAAGGGTCTGTTATCTCTTTTTTTTCTTTTTGAGACAGAGCCTCAAGCTGTCACCCTGGGTAGAGGGCCATGGCATCACAGCTCACAGCAACCTCCAAGTCTTGGGCTCAAGCGATTCTCCTGCCTCTGCCTCCCAAGTAGCTGGGACTACAGGCGCCTGCCACAGCGCCTGGCTGTTTTTTGGTTGCAGCCATCATTGTTGTTTGGCGGGCCCAGGCTGGATTTGAACCTGCCAGCTCTGGTGTATGTGGCTGGCGCCTTAGCCGCTGAGCTACAGGCACCGAGCCTGTTATCTCTTCTTGACAGGGAAGTTGGGTCTGGGTGGTGATATGACTTACCCAGAATTATACAGCTAATCAATCCTGAGGCTGAGGTTGGCAACAGCCAATCCAATTACTCTTGGTATTGCACGTCAGAAAATAAGGAGTGGAAGTGTAAAGTGGAAAACAGTAGGGCAGTTCCTAAAAATATCAAATATAAAATTATCATATTATGCAGCAATTCCATATATGGTTATTTACCAAAAAAAAAAAAAAAAAGGATACAAGTGCATACTGGACCTCTCCTCTTGGAGGAGTCAACATATGCAAAGACTAAATCCACCTGGATCGTAAAATGTAAGGTGTGAGGAGAGCTGCAAAAGATGAATGAGGCTAAAATCATGCAAGACCTTGTAAGCCAAAAAAAGGAAGAGGAGAAGGAATTGGTTGAGGAGGAGAAGGCGCATGAACTTGATCCTTACAGCAGTGATGGACACTGAAGTGTTTTAAACAGGGAGGGACATGATTATACATAAAAGGATCACGACTGCTGCAATATGTACAGTGAATTGGAAGGAGACAGAGCTACATGTAGGGAGTGTTTTTTGACAGCTGTTGAACAATCCGGATGAGAAAGCCTGGGGACAGTGGATATGGAGAGGGAAATCTACTGGGGCCAGAGTGTTCAAGGGAAGCAGCTATAAGGCGATG
The DNA here is from genome assembly GCF_027406575.1 of Nycticebus coucang. NCBI lineage: Eukaryota > Metazoa > Chordata > Mammalia > Primates > Lorisidae > Nycticebus > Nycticebus coucang. Next base: position 26,540,004 of record NC_069782.1, read on the forward strand.
CCAGGGATGATGCCGCAGGCCTAGGAAAACTCTGGGGAATAGAATCAGCGTGGGGAGAGGGCTGTGGCCGGCAGGGCCTCCACAGCCTGGGAAATGCTCAGGGAGCGACCCCCAACCACTCTCCTCCTTTAACACTGTTTCCACCTGACAAAAGTCATGTATGCATCGGCCAGCACACAGTTTTCCTCTTTAAGGTTGATCTCTACCCCATGTATTCCGATTTATGTAACCTTGTTAAGATACTGCGTAAATAAAGCTGTTTCCATGGTTCAGGGTCTGGCTGCAGCTATCAGCTGCGTCAGCCTTCCTGATGCCATCCTATCTCGCGTTTCCTGTCTTTCTTCAGCTCTCCCCGTCTTTCATGGCATTGTATTTCTTCATTTCCTGCCCTTCTACTCAGGTCAACTCTCCCTCTCTCGCTGGGGTCTCAAGAAGTTCCTCTCTCATGCCAGTACGCGACAATCAGGGCTACTTGGTCACTTGCCTTCTCTCTACCTAAAGAGTCTCATCTCAAACTAACCCTCCTTTTTTCCTTTCCTCCCCCCCAAAATTTAGCGAGTGCCAATCACTATTATTTGATACTGGGGATACAGTCATTAGTAAGGAAGATAAAAATCCCCTGTTCTCCTGGAGCCTACATTCTGGTGTATGGCAATAACACATGATGTTGGGGAGTGACCAATGGTCTAATAAAAATAAACTAAGATAAGAAAAAGGAGGGATAATGAGAAAGGGCAGCAGAAATGGGTAGCCCCAGAGTGTTGCTTAGGATATTGTAGGTTTTGTTTCCTTTTCTTTCTTTCTCCTTTTACCGCTTCCTCCCTCTCTTCCTCCCCTCCCCTACTGCTACCTTATAATCATTAGAGTACAAAATCTTTTTTTTTAATTGTTAAATCATAGCTGTGTACATTAGTGCAATCAAAGGGTACAATGTGCTGGTTTCATATACAATCTAGAGTACAAAATCTTAAGATGTTAAAGGAAAAAATGATTCCAGGTGGGTCCCTACATAGTTTTTCATGTACATGTATATGTATATAATGACATTTTTGTTAAGATTTTTTTTATTTGATGAGATCCTGATTGAGGGTTATTTTTTGTTTTTTATTTTTATTTACAACTAATATGCAGGTATATACAATTAGGCCACATTGCTTGCATTTTTAAAAAATCCTCTAGGATGAAACTTGAAATCATTATGCTAAATGAAAACAGCTAGACACAAAAGCATTATGTATTATTTGATTCTGTGTATACGAAATGTCCAGAATAGGCAAATCCGTAGAGACCAGAAGTAGCCAGATACTGGGGTGAGGGGGAAATAGGAAGTGAATCCTAATGGATATGGGGTATTTCTTTTAGGGTAATGAGAATCTTCTGGAAGTAGTAGTGATGGTTGCACAGCCTTATAAATATACTAAAATGATTGAATTATATAATTAAAAATGTGGTTATGTCATGCAAATTATATGTCCAGTTTTTAAAAAAAAGATTGAAAGAAAGGTCATTTTCCTCCATACCTCCTTAAAAAATTACCAAGAAGGATAGTCAGAGACCAGGGTTTAGAGCATTATAGAAATTATTTTTGCTCTAGAGGATATGAACTCATTTACATAGAGCTATACAAATAGCACACAAATTAGAAATCTGTTTGGTTCAGCCAGATAATGTTCCTGAATAAATTATTCTGTACCAAAACGCAAAGGCTTCTTTCCTTTCTGAATTTCTAAATGTAGCTTCTAATCATATAAACACACTGAATAACAATAAAAAGGTAGTAACAGTGAAAGAAATTGACACTCTTGGGTGGTGCCTGTGGCTCAAAGGGGTAGGGCACCGGCCCCATATGCCGGAGGTGGTGGGTTCAAATCCAGCCCCGGCCAAAAACTGCAAAAAAAAAGAAAGAAAGAAATTGACACTCTTCCTCCTAGTTTTATCCTTTATTTTGTAGGCATGAAGGCCTATATCTTGTTTGTTGATCAATTAAGGACCTTTGGTTGTAAGCAACAGAAACCAACAGACTTAAGGCAGGGCAGAGGGGAGGGTTTAAAGCAGAGGTTCTCAACCTTCCTAATGCTGCGAACCTTTAACAGTTAAAAGGGGTCGCAACCCACAAGTTGAGAACCGCTGGTTTAAAGGATTTAGGAAAATTTACAGAGACAAACACAGACTTCATCAGCTCGTTAGTAAAACCCTAGGGGACATGGGAGCCAGGGCAGCCCCAAAGATCTCAGCAGCAGACACTCCACACTGCACATTCTTTCCAGGGCACTGACCAAGGATGGCACCAGCTTCTAGTATTGCCTCATCTGGGTAGATTTGTGCTTAGGATGCAGCCCATGAGAGGAAAGGTCTGATTGCCCTGACTCAAATTATATGTTCAATCACATGCAAAATCATATGTTGCCATGAACCACAATTTTGAGAAAGTATTCATGTGTGCATATCCCAACTCCATAGCGTGACATGAATGGAAAGGCATAGCAGTCAAGAGATGAATAATTTTGAAAGTTTTCTTCCTTTCTTTTTTTCTTTTTAAAGACTGAGTCTTATTCTGTTGCCTTGGGTAGAGCATGGTGGTGTCCCAGCTCACAGCAACCTCAAACTCTTTGGGCTGAAGTGATCCTCTTGCATCAGCCTCCCGAATAGCTGGGACTACAGGCGCCCACCGTGAGTGGCTAGTTTTCTATTTTCACTAGAGCCAGGGTCTCATTTTTTGCTCAGGCTGATTTCAAACTCCTGACCTCAAGCCATCCATCCACATCAGCCTCCCAGTGTGTAGGATTGCAGGCACCTGGCCCTGCTTCCTTTTTTTAAAGCTCTTGGGTGGGAAGGCTGGGCCACCCTTCCATTAGGGCTTTTGGGGGTGGGGGGAGTATTTAGAGTGAAATTGCTCTTTATTCTTCTAAGTAATACCTTTTCAACACTGTTCTCTTGATAACACAGAGAGTGGCAAGGAAAATGGAGGAAATGAGGCTTAGGACAGGCAGAAGTAGTGCAAACAGAGTACGCTTAAAAGTTAAACAGCAGCCTCAGCGTCAATACCTTTCCGACCAAGAGCCATAAAATATGGGCCATAGACGCCTCACTCTTTGAGCTATTTGTTATGGGCTTCTATTTCTCCTCTAAGGGAAAAAAAAATAAATATTGCACAGAGTGTAAGAATTAGTCTGAAGAAAACCAACTAGTAATTAGACAATTACAAATTGAATATTTCATTCTGTTTTCTTTCCAAGTACCTTCTTAAATATGGCTTTGAAAGCTTTAAATTCAACTCTAAGTATGTAAGTCTGGTACAGTGAAAGCCAACAAAAATATCTAGAAGCAGCTGGCTTGGGCATGTCTTATTTGACTCTGAGGAGTTAGAATTCAGGTTTCCCTTGACTAGAAAGGAGGCTTATCCTGTAAAGCTGCATTTGGAAATGCTTCCATGACTATGTGGCAAGTCAAGAGGGCATGCGGTTATCAAAACAAGTTTAAGAACTAGGGATCAAACTCAATAGTAAGAAACAGGGGTTTGTTAATGCTGAACTTTGGGGAAAAGTCATGATGTTTAAGGAAGCAGGATAGTCATAGATAGAAGGGAAATTAGTCTTTTCTCAGTGTGCATATTCTTTATAACCCCCCTCACCAAATTTCTGCCAGCCCAACCTGGCTATGGGGGCAGCCCATGGCCCTATTTTTCCATTTCCAGTGTCTCTTTTAGAAGCATATTTGGACAGGAGCATATATATCTTTTACCTGCAACCATAAGGAAAAGCTTTTTCTTTTCTTTTCTTTTTTTTTTTTTGTAGAGACAGAGTCTCACTTTATGGCCCTCGGTAGAGTGCCGTGGCCTCACCCAGCTCACAGCAACCTCCAACTCCTGGGCTTAAGCGATTCTCTTGCCTCAGCCTCCCGAGTAGCTGGGACTACAGGCACCCGCCACAACACCGGGCTATTTTTTGGTTGCAATTTGGCCGGGGCTGGGTTTGAACCCGCCACCCTCGGTATATGGGGCCGGCGCCCTACCGACTGAGCCACAGGCACCGCCCAGGAAAAGCTTTTTAAACAAAACTCTTGAGAGCACAAGAAGATTGATGTCGTGATAGTTATTTCAAAAGCAGGAATTACCAATGCACAACTGTTTCTTCTCCTTTCTGAGATGGCCGTAATTATTCTGTGCAAGGTTAACCTAGTTTAATGGCCATTTTTACAAAGTAAGGTGGAGCAGTGATCACATTCTTATATTTGATGAATTCAGAAACTTGAATTTGAATCTGTTGTGCCCAGGGGTTCCACAAAGACCAGACTGCCAAACAAGCTGAATTTGTAAGGGAGTCTCTTTATTCAGGAGCTGGCCGGCGACTGCCTCAGTGTCCCAATGAGGGGTTTCTGAGAGCAGCCCCGAGTGCGTACGGGGTCGGGTTTTTAAGGCCTGGTCTGCATCCTGGTCGGCACGCAGGCTGTCCAGGTGCATCCAGGTAGGATAGCAAGCAAGCATTGTACAGAAGCAGAATCGTGCAGTTAGTTAGCTATATGTCATACACCTTTGTTCTAATATTTTCCCCAATACATCTTAGTTTCAGTACTTTTTCCCATAAATCTTTGTCTTGGTACTTTCTCCACCTGGTATTGTCTAAAGGTCAGTATGGGGACGGTTGGTTCGTTTCCCAGGGAGTTAGTCAAGCAAGAAACTAGGAGTGAACTAGAAGCAAGAAATCGATTAGTACGTTCTCATTTATCCTAGGGATGAACTAGACTTATTTCATCCCATTTTTCTTAAAGTTTGCAGTCTGGAAATTTGCTAGGTCTTAACTGGTGTTTTTTCCATTAGAGTCTAGGCCTAACAGAATCCCCAATTTACCACTTCTTTTTGTGGCTTGTCTCAGCTTCCTCATCGGTAGATTGGGGAGATAATCACCTACCTCTACTGTTCAAATGTTGTGAGGACTAAACAAGTTAGCATACCAACAGGGCCTGAATCCGATGGCTGGACTTAATTTAAGTAAAGGTGAATCTTTAGCTCTTATTCACAGGGTTCGTGTGAGAATGTATGTTCAGATAAGAAATGTTACGTTCAAATGAGAAAATGTATACAAAGCTGCCATATGATACAACAAATAAATACTATCTAAGTTATTTTTATAGTCATCCTCAGTATCCATAAGAGAGTGGTTCCAGGACTCTCAGTACCAAAGTCCAAGGTTGCTCAAGTCTCTTATATAAAATAGTATAGTATTGCATATAACGTACACACACCCTCCCATATACTTTAAATTATCTCTAGATTACTTAACATGTGTAACACAATGTAAGTACTTATTGTAAGAGTATGAATCTAGTTATTGCATTGTTAGTTTTTATTGTTTTTTCCTCCCAAATATTTTCTTTCCACCACTAGTTGAATTCATGGATGTGGAACGAAGGATACAAGGGGTGAGGGTATTTTCAGGGAAGGAGAGTCATACTCACCTGCAAGTGTAGAGTTCAGTCTTTTTTTTTTTTTTTTTTTAAGAGAGAGTCAGGCGGTGCCTGTGGCTCAAGGAGTAGGGTGCCGGTCCCATATGCCAGAGGTGGCAGGTTCAAACCTAGCCCTGGCCAAAAAAAAAAGAGACAGAGTCACTTTGTCACCCTGGGTAGAGTGCCCTGGCATCACGTCTCACAGCAACCTCTAACTCTTGGGCTTAGGCGATTCTCTTGCGTCAGCCTCCTGAGTAGCTGGGACTACAGGCACCCGCCACAACGCCCAGCTATTTTCTGTTGCAGTTTGGCCGGGGCCATCCTTGGTATATGGAGCTGGCGCCTTACTCACTGAGCCACAGGCACCGCCCTAGAGCTCATTCTTTTAAGATTTTGACTAGGCTCAGCACCTATAGCACAGTGGTTATGGTGCCAGCCACAAACACCGAGACTAGCGGGTTCAAACCCAGCTTAGGCCTGTTAAACAACAATGACAACTGCAACAAAAAATAGCTGGGTGTTGTGGCAGGCGCTTGTAGTTCCAGCTACTTGGGAGGCTGAGGCAAGAGAATCACTTAAGCCTAAGAGTTTGAGGTTGCTGTGAGCTGTGATACCATGGTACTCTACTGAGGGAGACAAAGTGAGACTGTGTCAAAACAAAACAAAAAATAAAAAAGATTTTGACTGGTGATGGTGATAGTAAAGGTTTGGTAGAGGTTGTGTGTGTATGTCTGAGTGTGGAAGTAGAGGGTTAAATGGGTACATTTGTTCTGTTGAGCCCTGGTCTATTTTTAAAAATACTACCTAAGTCTCAGCCTTTCCTTCCCTCTCCATCTTAAATCTTCCTAGGTCAGTAGTCCACAAATCTGGCTGCCCACTGGTAGCACTCATTAAAAACTATAGCAGCCTGGGCAGCGCCTATGGCTCAAAGGAGTAGGGCTCTGCCTCATATACCAGAGGTGGTGGGTTCAGGCCTGGCCCTGGCCAAAAACTGCAAAACAAACAAAAATTACAGCAGCTTTTACCCTTTGACAATTTTCACACAGTAGATTTGGGTGAGTCTATTCTTTAGCAGCCCCTGAAGTGATTTTTATATGCAACCAGAGTGAAGAGAGAGCCATTTTGCTGGGCATCTAGGAAGAGATTAGAATAATTCATCTCAGGTCTGTTTTCTCTTCCATCTTTACTTGCTCTAGATGACCTCACTCAGTCCTGTGGCTTTAGCGCAGTAACTGCTATGTGAGTTGTATTTAACTCACAATACTTTTGAGCCTGGAGCCTTGTGAAGCTGTGAAAAGTCTGGTTTTGTTTTCACTGTCACTTGGCTGGTTTCCCCCACTTCCTATCACCCTGCTGCAACTTGCCTGCCCCAGTGAGCCACAGTCCTGGTCTGTGTTCTTCGATTACCATGGTTTCCAATTGTGCATTTCCCTTTGAACGTTTGCCTGGCAGCTCTTTGACTGAAATCAGTATGATAGTATGTGCCAACATGACATTGTTCAGAGGTCATCATCCAGGACCACCCAAGGGCTCCTCCAGACACAACTGAATACTTACAGTCTGATAAAAGACTTAATTCTCAGAAACAAATTCACTAAGTATGTCATGAGTCACAAAGAACTCGTGGTATGCAGTGTAAAAATTGATTCTAGCACCATGTGAGTTACATATAACTCACAGAAACAAAAACAAAAATTTTTATTAAATCGAAAAGGATTGTTTTGTTTTCAAAGTTTTTGTTCTATTTTCTTTCTTTCTTTTTTTTTTAGAGACAGAGTCTCACTTTATTGCCCTCAGTAGAGTGCTGTGATGTCACAACTCACAGCAACCTCCAGCTCTTGGGCTTAAGTGATTCTCTTGTGTCAGCCTCCCAAGTAGCTGGGACTACAGGTGCCTGCCACAATGCCCGGCTATTTTTTTGTTGCAGTTTGGCCGGGGCTGGGTTTGAACCTGCCATCCTTTGTATATGGGACCAGTGCTCTACCCACTGAGCCACAGGTGCCACCCTGTTCTATTTTCATTATAAAATGTTGTAGGAAGATTTTTCTTTCTAGTGTGGCAGTTAATGTGTTAAAACCATCAGTATGTGGGTGACTCCCACACAAATACCTCTATGTGCCGTGTGCCTGGGTTTCTCAATTCCAGTGGACTATTGAACATCTCACTCTGGCTAAATTTACTTTTCAAAGCAGAACTCTATATCTCCCTCACCCACACCCATGCCTTCTTCATTTCAAGTAACGTCCCCTTCCCACTTTACTCAGTCCAAAAGTAAGTAAATAAATCTTTTACCTTTCTTTAGACCTTTCTTGCAATCGATCCGTCATTCCTGTGGCCTCTGCCTTCCTAATGCATGCAGAATATGACCAAACCCACCATCTCACCCCTCCAAGAATCATACCTCTTGCCAAATAGCTCCTGACTCTCCTTCCTTAACCCCTCGGCTGTTCTCTACAGAGCAACCAGCATAATCCCCATAAACGTCATATTTCAGTATTCCCCTGCTCAAAACCCTCTCATGGTTACTCATCACACATGAAATAAAGTCCCACAGCTTTTTCTTGGAACACAAGAACTTTACATCTCTCTGGCTCCTCGGTTGCCAGCTCAGAGCCTTCCCGCCTCCTGCGTCCCCTGGCAGTGGTTCTTTTCTAGACAGTTGGCTGGCTTACTGTCTCACATGGCTTACTGTCTCACATAACCAGGGTTCTAGAGGAAGGTCACCCCCTCAGTGGCCTTCCCTTTCTGTTCTACCTAAAAGAGCAGCCTTTTCACTCTCCGTCCTCCACCCCACTTTATCTGGCTCTGAGCACTCATCACTACTTGGTCTTACACATCTTCTGGTTTATAGTCTGACACTTCCCCCCTCCTCCCCCCACACACACTGAGGGCAGGGACTTTACAATTTTGTTCATTCCTACATCCCAGGAAAATGCCTGGAAAAACAAGCAGACTGCCAATAAATATCTTTTGCTTGAGTGAATCAATACACAGCATCCCTTTGAAAAGAAACTTTTACTTCGCTTTGTCTCGCTTACCAACCAGGCCTTTGTCCAGCCTGTGGCAAAACCCAGCCTCTCTGCAAGGCAGAAATTTCCCAATGTAAAGATAGATACTTGAAACCCAGTGGAAAATGTTATATTCTGAGACATACCGAATTCTATGAGGTGATGTTACTGTTTCCAAGTTATATGTAAGGAGGCTGAGGCTTTAAGGTCACACAGGTGAGGAGTGGAGCTGAGATGTGAACCCAGGTATTCTGGTCATAGTCCAAAATGGAAAACATAAATGTCTGTTGGCAGTGTTAGGGCATGGTGTGTGGGCAGGTAGGGGGGCGAATTGTCTCCACTTTGGTTTTATGTAAATGAGATGTTTAGTGTCCTTGAGCAGGGAGTGTTCTGGAGGACTCAAGTTACTGTACTAAGACATATTCCTTTTCTGTTCTCAGCCGGAAGTGTTGCTCTGAGGAAGCCTCTCGGGAAGTTTCACTGAGGTTAAGTATAAGTACCACAGAGGGAATTAGAAGCTCTTGGCCTTCATTCAGTCATTCAGTCAATATTTGGTCACCCTGGGCTAATATATTTGATTTGAGAGAGCAAATCAGGGAGTGTTTGCTTGGTTTGAGTTGTTTGGAAAAGTCTTTAAATTCCACTCAATTCAATTCCTGGAACAATGGGGTATAACTGGCGTGGTTTCAATAGTTAATCTCTCACCAGAGTCAACTATACGAAGTGGACTGGATCCCCCAAGTAGATAATAAGAAAACCTTTCTAGTTGACACAGTGCTTTTGTTATAAAATCCTAACATCAACATGATGAGTAATAAGGAATTTCAACACTCGAGAGAGTGTCAGACAATGAGATTAATAGTTTTAGTGTGTGAGTGAACAATACACAGAGGAATTAACTGCCTATTTGGTTAACTTCTTTTATGGATCCTATGATTAAATTAAATGAAGACCGTGGGGGACTGTTATGCTGCTCAAACTAGTAATTAGGATTCCCATGCACACGTGTGTGCACACAGATATAAAAGTACATGTGTGGATGTATGCTCCTGTGTGCAGGAAAGAGAAAACTGACTAAATACGCAGAACAAACTCCTAATTCAAACTTAGGCTGGGCACAGTGGCCAGGAGTTCAAGATCAGCTTGGGCAATATAGCAAGACCCTATCTCTTTAAAATATTGTAAGATATAGTTCTGTTTTTTTTTTTTAATGAAGTCAAAGAGCCCTTTTAAAGAACCTAATCTATTATTTTTTTTCTGGCTAAGAGACTTGGGCTTTTGAGATAGCTAACTTACTGGAACTACTTTTCTCATCTATAAAATATGGATACTTATAGGGTGGTATGTCTGCTACAAAGAAGGCCACTCAATAAGTGTGTATTGAATTAAATATTCTTTCTACGTGTTGTCATCCATTATTAATAAGTAAAATATTATAAAAATCATAGCAATTTTGGTTTTTATTTTTTATTTTATTATTATTTTTTTTTTTGTAGAGACAGAGTCTCATTTTATGGCCCTCGGTAGAGTGCCGTGGCCTCACACAGCTCACAGCAACCTCCAACTCCTGGGCTTAAGCGATTCTCTTGCCTCAGCCTCCCAAGTAGCTGGGACTACAGGCACCTGCCACAACGCCCGGCTATTTTTTGGTTGCAGTTTTGCCGGGGCCAGGTTTGAACCCGTCACCCTCGGTATATGGGGCTGGCGCCTGAGGCACAGGCGCCGCCCACGATTTTGGTTTTTAAAAAAATCATTCAGGTATTTATAGAATTTCTTCTTATTAAACAGGATGGCCAAACTTTATGGCCACCCTCTATTTTCAAAATGTATTTCTTCCTGAGGTTATCTTAGGATAATATCATAAATCAAAAGGAGATATAAACCTTAACACAAAATACACAGGAGCCAGACAACAGGGTACAAACCAGACTAAATAAATCTGATATGACTTACATCCTGCCCTGAAATGTGGTATGTAAGGGTGAAAGGGATCAGGACTGCACATAGTTGCTCCATTGAAAACATCTCTGCTTTGGTAGCTGGAGGAACTCAGCAGGAGCATCATGTTCTGTTTACTCACCAGCAGATGAAATTCTTGAACAGAACTTCTTCTGTGTACTCACAAATCAGTTAACATGTGTTCTTATGTCTGCAACCAAAACAGAGTGAACAAAAAGATCCCTGGGTATGTTCAATGTTATGTATAAGCCCTTGCTTCTTATGGCAATGGCTGAGGTTGGGTAAGTTGGTGGACCTCACAGACTAGGAGGAATGCAGTGGCCCAGGACGTGGACTCAAAGACAGAGGCATTACTAACAACCAGGCCAAAACTTTCCATTAGAATAAAACAGCAGCCAATATCATTGAAAGCATTTTATGTGTATTAATCTCATCCTAGCACCATGGCAAACCTATAAGCCAGTTATCTGTAAGATGGGAATACTCTGCTTCCCAGGTGTCTGAGCCTGGTGGGACCTGGTTTGCTAGAAGAACTACAGTGTTAAAAATGTTAGGACAAGGTAAAGAGTCAGAAAGAAGTCACTGATTATGGCATTTAATAATTAATGGCTTACTGTTATGCTTATCCTTCACTGCAGCCTGTAAATGGCCTTATAAAATAGGCCTCTAAGAGTAAAGGAGCTGGAGCTCTGGGAGGTGATCATGGAGGGTAAGTGGTGGAAGACCAGAGACTTAATCTGGTTGTTCTGACTCCAAATCTAATGTTCTTTCTGCAAAGCCTCACTCCTTCAGTCTTGCTTTGAAGGATCCTAAGAGCTGAAACAGCAGGAGACCTGGCCCTGGAAACCAGAAAGGGCCTAGCAAATTTTCTCAACCCAGTACAATTTGGCATCTGTCCCTCTCACACCACTGCCTAATCTTTTAGGTGCCGTGTCTAAATTACTTTGTTTTTACCATCTCTGCAATCTTTCATGCTGTTGATCACGCTCTTCATGAACCCCTCTTCTCCTCTGGCCTTCCCTCTCACATGTGCTAATTTTACCCCTTTGACCTTTGGGTTTCATGCTACACGCTTAGCCTGGATAACAGCTGACACTAAGGGAGCGCTGCTGGTGGCCGGTACTATCCCTTTATGTGTATTAACATGTGTTAATTAATCTTCACAACAAGCCCATGGATCAGGTGGTTATTACTGTCTTCTTTGAAAAACATAAGGACACTCAGCAACAAAAGAAAAAATTAACTGGACTTCAGCAAAATTAAAAAACATTTTTGCATCAAGTGATATGTCAAAGGAGTGGAAATACAACCCAGAGGATGCGAGAGAAACTTTGCAGAGCAAATATGTGATAAGAGATTAACAGCCAGAAGATATCAAGAACTATAACTCACAACAAAAATATACAACCCAATTCAAAAAGTTGGCAAAGGACTTGAACAGACATTTCTCCAAAGAAGATATACAAATGGCCTCATCTTTCTTTCTTTTCTTTTTTTATTTTTGAAACAGTCTCAAAAAAAGACGCCCTGGGTAGAGTGCTGTGGCATCACAGCTCACAGCAACCTCAAACTCTTGGGCTTAAGTGATTCTCTTGCCTCAGCCTCCCAAGTAGCTGAGATTACAGGCACCCACCGCTACGCCTGGCTATTTTTTTTGTTGCAGTTATTGTTGGTTAGCAGGCCTGGGCTGGGTTTGGATCTCAATGTTCCTAGTCCTCTGACCCAGGTTTATGACTTTAAACACCATCCAAAAGGCTGACATTTCCCAGATTGGAATTTTTTTTTCTTTGTTTTTTGAGACAGAGTCTCATTCTGTCAACCTGGGTAGAGTGCCATGGCATCATAGCTCAAAGCAACCTCAAAATCTTGGGCTCAAGTGATCCTCCTGTCTCAGCCTCCCAAGTAGCTAGAACTAAAGGCACCCAACCATGACACTTGGCTAAGTTTTTCTATGTTTAGTAGAGACAGATTCTTACTATTGCTTAGGCAGATCTCAAACTCCTGAGCTCAAGCAATCCATCTGCCTCAGCCTTCCAAAGTGCTAGGATTCACAGGTGTGAGCCACCTGCCCAGCCAAGGTACTGCTTTTGCAAAACTCTTCTCTCTGGTATTTGTTGGACTGGTTCTCTCACTTTCATGTCAAGGTTCTCCATCCTCCACAGTCCTCCTGTTAGATTTTATTTTCTGTATAGCATTTACCATCACCTGTCTCCTCATGTATATTTATTGTCTGGCTCCCTCTTTTCGTATTCAATAAGGCCAGAAACTTTGTTCACTGCCCCAAAAACAGTGCTTGGCTTATGGTACGCAAACTCTGAGTGGCCACTATGACTTTGGTTGATTTTTTAAAAAGGGGCAGTGGAAATATATATATGCACAAATCACAGTTTTTTGTGAATATGGATTTGTGGTAGACAGAAATCCTTCAAAATATGGGGCCCATGCTGAAAATAATATCAGGGGTCCTGGTTGGTATAATGCTGAGAACCTCTCTGGATTAGATTATTCCAGGTGTTGAAGTTCGACTAAAATGCAAACTTACGCCTGTGGCTCAGTGAGTAAGGGCGCCGGCCCCATGTACCGAGGGTGGCGGGTTCAAACCCGGCCCCGGCCAAACTGCAACAAAAAAATAGCCGGGCTCTGTGGCGGGCGCCTGTAGTCCCAGCTACTCGGGAGGCTGAGGCAAGAGAATCGCGTAAGCCCAAGAGTTAGAGGTTGCTGTGAGCCGTGTGACACCACGGCACTCTACCGGAGGGCGGTACAGTGAGACTCTGTCTCTACAAAAAAAAAAAAAATAAAAAAAAATGCAAACTTAACAAAACATCATTAAGGAAAAACTTAGAATTTTGGTACTGGATCTGGTCATATCCTGGCCTCTGGGATGATAGAAAGTTAAGGTGTTTTTCTAGTTTAACATGTGCCCGTGTTATGAACAAGTTATTCCTGTAGGAACCGAACACTCTAGGTCCCAGGTTTGGCCTGGGAAATAGGCCAAAATGAAATAGCAATTTGAATGTATACAGAAGGGAAATCTTTGTATGTGTGAATATACCTTCCAAATAAGAATGAAACTTCTCAACGTATCCATTTTTTAAAATTATACCTTTTCCCCCAGTTGTAAAACCATAACACATTCATTTATAGGGATAATACTGACTGAAAGTCATCCTTATGTCACTGGTAAGTTCTTCAGATCTTATATTCACATACATATTCTGTATTGTAACCTTGTCATTTGCTATCATTACCCATGGATTGTAGCTTAATTTCTTTTTTTTTTTTTTTGTAGAGACAGAGTCTCACTTTATGGCCCTCGGTAGAGTGCCGTGGCCTCACACAGCTCACAGCAACCTCCAACTCCTGGGCTTAAGCGATTCTCTTGCCTCAGCCTCCCGAGTAGCTGGGACTACAGGCGCCCGCCACAACGCCCGGCTATTTTTATTTTTTGTTGCAGTTTGGCCGGGGCTGGGTTTGAACCCGCCACCCTCGGCATATGGGGCCGGCGCCTTACCGACTGAGCCACAGGCGCCGCCCTGTAGCTTAATTTCTAAGTTTAAGCTACATAAATGGCTTCATGGCTAATCGACATAGGTGCTAAAGGATAAATACCAAGCATTTTGGATCAAGAAACCACAAAAACCTCCATTCCGGCCAGCAACGGCTACATAGATGGTCCCAGATATGTATACTCTGTTGTTAGCAGTGTTAAGTTCTGTGTTGGAACCAGCTATACTTAAAAAAAAAATTTTTTTTTAAACTATTATCTCTGTCCTTTGCCATCTTTTCGTATCCTTCTGTCTAATCTCTAAAAGTTGAATATTCTAAGGTGTTCATTGTGCCTCAAAATAAGCTCTTTTGCACGTTAGAACAGAAAGAAAAACTTGGTTTTACACAGTAGAGTTGTACATCTTTATTAAGAAAGGGGATTTTAGAAATGGAAGGCTTTTAGAGTTCTAGTCTAATTCATAAATCATAATTAATGTTTTTTTCCTTTAAAGAAGAAACTGAGGCTCAATATGGTTAAATGATTTTCCTGAGTTTTAAAGAAGTAGTTTCATCTAGAACTCAAGTCTGGTGACTGACAAATTCCTGGGCTTTGTACGTCTCCTAACAGTTAGCTGTAAAATGAGTTGGTTAACTAGGCAGCTTATAATGATTAAGAACAGATATTGGGAACTTTCAGGATCTAATTATCTAGTTAGGATACCGGTTCTGACACTTAGTGAGTGCAAAACTACTGAGCCTGTTTTCTTATCCTTACACAATATATTCAGGTTCTAGGAGTACATGTGAGGACTATTTTATGTGTATACATACAAACACTTTCTCATAAGGACACATTTGAAGATTTTCCTTTAAATTAACAGAACTACCTTTTTTATAACCAGGTTCTGAAAATGTCCTATTAACTTTACAGATGTACATTCAGGGAAGATTACTATCTGCCAACTTTGTTTTCAATGTTTTTTATGACCAGATTCTGAAAATGTCCTATTAACTTTACAGATGTACATTCGGGGAAGATTACTATTTGCCAACTTTGTTTTCAATGGTTATAGCACATCCTGTAAAGACCTTCAAAAGCAAATTGTGAAGACGAAGAATGATTACCAAATGGGGTATTTCCTACCCAGTGACTTCAGAATCTGGTAATTACACATATCTTCCTTATCCTATTTTACCCTTTTAATTAGAAAATCCCAGACAAGGGCCAAGTTTCAAAAATTGCCTGTATGGATGTGTATTCCTGTCTCAAATCTTTTCTGGAAAGAGATGGCTTATTTAAAAGTTCAGTTCAAGGAAGGTCATTTCTCTTTAACCAGCATTTAGTCTACAGAGCCATTTGGGAGTTCCCATGAGTATTCCCCAAAGTGAAATATAGGAATGTTCAATCCAATAACTCAATTCAACCAGCTCACTAAAGTATGATCCATTGGCTGGGTGCGGTAGTTCATGCCTATAATCGTAGCACCCTGGGAGGCCAAGGAGGGTGGAGTGCTTGAGCTCATGGGTTTGAAACCAACGTAAGCAAAAGCAGGACCCAGTTTCTACTAAAAATAGAAAAATCGAGCTTTACTAAAAATAGAAAAACTGAGGCAAGAGGATGGCTTGAGCCCAAAGTTGGAGGTTGCTGTGAGCTATGATGCCATGGCACTCTACCCAGGGTCACAGCTTGAGACTCTGTCTCAAAATAAATAAATAACATTGGATGTTAACGTCCTTCTTTGTGTATTTTTTCTGTCAGGGAGGACATAAAAGTAAAAATATAACATACTTAGAATGTATCCAATGGCTGACAGTCTCAGGGAGTGGCAAAAATGGAACTTTTAAACTTCAGCTGTTTTTGCTCTGATAAATTATCATGTGAGGCACTTACATGAATAAATAAAACTTGGACTAGTGAATCAAAGACTTTCCCTGAAATATGCCCTTTTTTGTTATATTAATACATTTTTTAAAAAGAGATGAATTTTTTGGCCATTCCGATTCAAGTTGCAAACATCATAATAAAAAAGTACAGACAAAAAAGATATAAGGAACTACAGACTTTATTAAGGATTTTGTCATCTTCAAGAGGAACAATAATACAGACATATGTAAGACTACAATTGGGTTCCTGTAAAATCCTTTAAAATGGTTGACAAAAATTCAATGTGATAAAATACAAAAAGTGATTATAGAAAGTACTGCATCAAAAAAAGTTAGATACTTGCACACTCATATTCATAGCAGCATTATTCACAATAACCAAAAGGTGGACACAACTCAAATGTCCACCAACAGATGAATGGATTAAAAAAAAGTGGTAAATAATAATGATGAAAAATAATTCCGCTTTTAAAAAGAGTAAATCCTATCACATGCTATAGTATGGATGAACCCTGAGGACATTATGTTAAGTTACAGGAAGACAAAGCCTATAGGATTCCACTCATATGAAGTGGAATTGTGAAATAATTTGTTTCACTGAAACAGAAAGTAGAAAAAAAGATAGTTGCTAGGGGCTGTGAGGAAGGAGAAAATGGGGATTGTTTAATAGGTATAGCGTCTCAGATTTGCAAGATGAAAAAGTTATGGAGAAAAAGAACTGTATACTTAAGAATGGTTAAGATGGTAAACTTTGTATTTTTTTTTAAGTTGTAATTTAAAAAACATACAAAATTAATCTCCTAAAAAAGGTTATAATCTCAAGTCTTCAGGTAGGGTAGGAAATATAGTTCTAATATATAAAACACAAGTGATCAAAAAGTAAAAATGAAAATACCTCTGAAAAAATATTCTGAAATGATATTAAAAAACATAAAAGTTTGAAACTCCAGTAAGTATCCAAATTCAAGAAATAGTTAAAAAACCGTTAGCATTGGGGCGGTGCCTGTGGCTCAGTGGGTATGGCGCCAACCCTATATACTGAGGGTGGCAGGTTCAAACTTGGCCCCGGCCAAACTGAAAAAAAAAAAAAAAAAATAGCCCGGTGTTGTGGCAGGCGCCAGTAGTCCCAGCTACTCAGGAGACTGAGGCAAAAGAATCGCCTAAGCTCAGGAGTTGGAGGTTGCTGTGAGCTGTGTGATGCCACGGCACTCTACCGAGGGCCATAAAGTGATACTCTGTCGCTACCAAATAAAAACCCTTTAGTACATAAGCCTTAACTCTTTAAACAGTTCACTATTCCTATTTTCTATGTTCATAATTAACAGTGTTAAAAGAGAGTGCAGGCATAGGAAAAACACTGGAAGATATTGGCCTGGGGAAAGACTTCATGAAGAAGACTGCCATGGCAATTGCAGCAACAACAAAAATAAACAAATGGGACTTCATTAAACTGAAAAGCTTCTGTACAGCTAAGGAGACAATAACCAAAGCAAAGAGACAACCTACACAATGGGAAAGGATATTTGCATATTTTCAATCAGACAAAAGCTTGATAACTAGGATCTATAGAGAACTCAAATTAATCCACATGAAAAAAGCCAACAATCCCATATATCAATGGGCAAGAGACATGAATAGAACTTTCTCTAAAGACGACAGACGAATGGCTAACAAACACATGAAAAAATGTTCCTCATCTCTATATATTAGAGAAATGCAAATCAAAACAAACCTGAGATATCCTCTAACCCCAGTGAGAATGGCCCACATCACAAAATCTCAAAACTGCAGATGCTGGCGTGGATGTGGAGAGAAGGGAACACTTTTACACTGCTGGTGGGACTGCAAACTAGTACAACCTTTCTGGAAGGAAGTATGGAGAAACCTCAAAGCACTCAAGCTAGACCTCCCATTTGATCCTGCAATCCCATTACTGGGCATCTACCCAGAAGGAAAGAAATCCTTTTATCATAAGGACACTTGTACTAGACTGTTTATTGCAGCTCAATTTACAATCGCCAAAATGTGGAAACAGCCTAAATGCCCACCAACCCAGGAATGGATTAACAAGCTGTGGTATATGTATACCATGGAATACTATTCAGCCATTAAAAAAAATGGAGACTTTACATCCTTTGTATTAACCTGGATGGACGTGGAAGACATTATTCTTAGTAAAGCATCACAAGAATGGAGAAGCATGAATCCTATGTACTCAATTTTGATATGAGGACAATTAATGACAATTATGGTTATGGGGGGGAAGCAGAAAGAGGGAAGGAGGGAGGGGGGTGGGGCTTGGGTGTGTGTCACACTTTATGGGGGCAAGACATGATTGCAAGAGGGACTTTACCTAACAATTGCAATCAGTGTAACCTGGCTTATTGTACCCTCAATAAATCCCCAACAATACAAAAATAAATAAATAAATAAGGAGAGTGCAGGACGGGCAACGTGGTTCATGCCTGTAATCCTAACACTCTGGGAGACCGAGGCTGGAGGATCACTTGAGCTCAGGAGTTTGAGACCAGCCTGAGCAAGACTGAGACCCCTGTCTCTACTAAAAATAGAAAAATGAGCCAGGCATGGTGGTGCATTCCCATAGTCCCAGCTACTTGGGAAGCTGAAGCAAGAGGATCTCTTGAGCCCAGAAGCTTGAAATTGCAGTGAGCAAGGCTGAGACTATGGTACTCCATCCAGCCTGGGAGATACAGTGATTCTGTGCCAAAGAGAAAAGAGAGAGAGAGAGTGCAAAGGCCCCCAGAATATATCATTTCAGGCCACTTTGAGAAATATAGTTAACTATGTTCCCAGGAAAACATTGTGTGGAAAGGAAAACAATGAGAAAGAAACATAATAAGATTTAAAAGGCAAAAATAACAATTATGTGATGAAGCATCTACACATGTGATGAATGTAGTATAGAACTAACTTCATAGCTGAGCTCTTCAGAGTGAAACTCAAGAGGCTTACGGTCCTATTTTAAAGGATGACTGTATGGACCCAGTTTTGCTGGTGTGATAAGGTTTGGAGGACCAGCACAATGTCAAGCTCCTTTCACGTGTGGAGTTTCTGATGAGTCTGCAATTATTTCAAACATGGTTTGAACTAACCGCAGAAGCCAGGATGATGAAAAGTGTACATTTTCATTATTCACCATAACTTTTGGATTTGGGATCCTTGCATGCCTTTTCAGAAATCTTGTCTTCTAAATTAAATAGAAAAACATGTATGGGACTATAGCAATGCCACAGTTATGATAAGAGGCCATGTGATAAATCAACTAGGTCAGAATATTTTAAAAATCCAGAGCAGCAAGGAACACAAATTGAAAAGCCTACTGCAAATCTCCTGCAAAATACTGATGTAAAATGTGAGGCATTAACCCATTTCTACTATATCATCCTTGTTTGTTTTCATTATCCATAGTAGAACTTCTAAAAGTGAGCTCTAAAATGTGGCAGATTCAACAACAGATTAAAAGAAAAAGACATTAATCTCCAGAAATAAGAGTTCAAAATCACTTAGCTTTAGAGCCAGAAAGCAATGACCAAATGCCTTTCACAAACTATGAACAATTATTCAATAAAATGAGATTGATATACAGAGTGTTTAAGAAAATAGAAATCTGGGCGGTGCCTATGGCTCAGCGGGTAGGGCGCTGGTCCCATATGCCGGAGGTGGCGGGTTCAAACCCAGCCCCGGCCAAAAAAAAAAAAAAAAAAAGAAAACAGAAATCATGAATTTGAGGGGAAGATTTTTCCTGGGGGAGGGGTTGATTTTTTTATGGCTAAATTGCTTCAGCTAAAAATAGAGATCTGATAATAGAAGTCACAAGAGTATCTCTCCTGACTGGCGATTAATAATAACCATATAGAATTTCTACTGTTAGAAATTACTATAATGTCAGTCTGTCTGAGAAGACTTTTTACCAAATGTCATCCCTCTAATTTTAGAAGGATTAATCAACCAATTCTTCCTAAAATGTAGGCACACATACAAAAATAAATATGAATCTTGGTGAACATCAGCCTCAGGTTATCTTCAGTCTTCACATTCTTGGTGTTCCAGGAATGATGCGCGAGTTTAGGTTGGTTCTAGGATAGGCCCAGGGGCCTGGTTTGATCTGGGATCCCTGGGACCATACCTAGAACAAACCCAAACAAAACCAAACTCCTTGGGAGTCCTTTCAGCTCAGGTAGACTTCTGGGCTTTTCACCCACATGAACCTCCAGGTCTGTATCAGGACCATACACCAACCTTTAAAGGGATGGGATTAACATTTCTAGAACTTCTGTACATTGTCAGATGCCAGTACTGCGCCTGAGTAAGTACTATTTAAGTTGTAGTATGAACAGAAGGTACAGATTGGTGTAATAAAAGTGCAGAACATATTTAGATATAGCAATCAAGTTAATTTTCTTAAGAATTTACTTGGGAAGGAGGAAAGGATATATAATTGTTTTGCATATTATAAAATAATACACTTGTAAAAAGACATGATTTAATTTTAGAAAAAATAATAAACTTATTTGGTGGCAGCCAACCTTTAGGAAATGTTATAAAAGTGAAAAACATAGAGCCTAAAATAGTAAAATTTTCCCTCACTTTAAGAAACCCTTAAGACATAAATGAGAAGAAATATTATTTCTTTTTTTTTTTTTTTTGAGACAGAGTCTCACTTTGTTGCCCCCAGTAGAATGCGGTGGCGTTATAGCTCACAGCAACCTCAAACTCCTGGGCTCAAGGGATTCTCTTGCCTCAGCCTCCAGAGTAGCTGGGACTACAGGCACCCACCATAAGGCCCAGGTATTTTTTTAGAGACGGGGTCTCACTCTTGCTCAGGCTGGTCTTGAACCTGTGAGCTCAAGCCGTCCACAAAGCTTGGCCTCCTACAGTGCTAGGATTACAAGCGTGAGGATTTCCTATCCCAAGAAATAATATTTCTATAACCATATCTCACAAAGTACACCCATTTTTAAAAATAGTGAAGTTAGAAGTATACATAGCTTAAATACTATTCTATTGCAGTAACATGTTGCTAAATGAAATAACACATAGGAATAAAACTGATTTCATGCTTGGCAACCTAAAATACATTAAAATGAATAGCATTTTAAAATACCACATGCATTTTAACTTATCACACATTTTAGGATATCCACAATATCAATTCCTCCTTATTCCTGCTGAACTTTTGATGAGTGAATCCTGAAATCAATTCATCCTCTTTTTGGTTTATAGCAATCACAATGAGTAGAATCACTTTCTTCTCACAACTATACTCAAAGAGAAGCTTCTCCTATCATCATCCTGGGTTTGGCATCGTGACTCTCTCTTCTGTAGTGGAAGTCTCAACTCAACAAATGGTTTGGATAATTTATTTTTTATAATTATTATATCATAGCTGCCTTCCATTAGCATGGATGACTAAAAGCTGACTATGAGACATGGTCATAACATGAACAGACTGATTTTCCAATTATTCTGTATGAGACAGAAGCATGAATCAATATGTGGTCACTAAACATAATCAGCATGTTGGTAAAAATAAGTTGTTTGATGCTAGCATATCCGCTTTCAGAGAGATTTTAATTTTCCTTGCAAATATTATAACGTGCAAATTTCAGGTTTACTTTTCATTCTAGATAGGAAAGTCATCCAGTTGAATATTTAACATATTAAATGATAATTTAAACATGCCAAATATAGTGACAATGGGAATTTAGTCATTCAAATATCTGTCAATATCATTATATCTAACATTGATAATTATTGGTAAGCTTTTAACGTATATTTCCTTTAGTTGAATAAAAATAAAGATAATGTGTTAAAAAAGTAGTATAACCAAAAAAATAAATCTTTTATAGTACAATTGCCTAGAGTCTATAAACATTGTTTATTTCTCATGCTTCTGTGATATCAATAATGAATGGTTTCTTATTTTTCAGGGCTTACGCTTTTCATGTCTTGGAAATGAAGATATATTACTCTCTAAACAACAAAAACCAAAAGCCAAAGAAATTCTTAATAGTATGTGGTATCCAATTCAAATAGAAAATACTATAGAAACAGCTAACTTGAGTGGACCAGTCTTAATCAGCGCTGAAGAACTGCAGTATAGAACCAACTTTAGAGCTAGTGAAGTATGGAAACGAAACGGTTCCTATTATTTTGAGAGCATGCGTAGCGTTCTGTACGTTCACATGTTAAAGACAGCAGTGAAATAAGCAATGAGAAATGACTGTCACAAAATCCATTCACTTAAGCATAATCTGCTTTTTCTGTTTTTTATTCCAGGTCTATTCACTCTTATTACTTTATATATAATTCTAACTGGCTTAGTCATCTGGTTTCCAAAGCAACAGCAGATCAGAAGGCGCATTCATTATGAAGGTGGAGAAATGCTATTATCACAGGCACACTAGAGCAAAAAGTGAAATAAATGGAGGAATCAGAACAATGGTTTAAAAACAAAGACGTGAAAGCTAAAACAAGCACAGCAGAACCATTTAGTACAGGGACAAACGGCTCTCAGCATCTAATTAGTCTAGTAGAGTATAACAACTCACCTTAACAACTATTTTGATATGAAACAAATGCTTTTCATATATTATTTAAGAAGAAAGCGATGCATATAAATTTTATAAAGATTTCCTTTAGAAATTATTTAAAAAAATTTTAATGCTAAAAGAGGTTTAGTCTCTACAGGAAACTGGGATATCTAGAATGACTCATTCCCTAGATGTTCAAGTTAGCCAGTTCTTTGTAAATTCCATATTTAGATTCAAACAGTTCTAGACCATAAGTCTTAGTGAATAGAATTGAAGTTATATTTATAACGCTGTAAGTTTTAAATCTGTGTCCTATACTAAGAACAATTAATGAGAACAAAATATTTGACGTTTTCCTGAAATAGACACAATGATTTATACAAAGATGATAGTAAAATTTTCTTTTACAGCTGAATTCATTAATGGAGAATCCTAGACACATCAATATATAAAAAGTGAATTAATACTTTAAATATATGGCAATCACATATTCTACCAAGTATTTTTAGCAAGTTCTTAGGTAAAGGGCAAACCAAAGAATGCTAAGCAGACGAACAGTCACCACAAAGTCCATGCACTTTACTGACAGGAAAGCCCCTTAGCCTTCTTTCAGTCTACTTACTCTTATTTTAGACACAATTTTAGCAAGCTTGGCAATCTGGCTTCTCAGTCCACGGCAGATTGGAAGCAGCAAATTAGGGGCCTATTGCAGGAGGCAGGCACACAAGACAGCAGCAAAAGTGACAGCTGATTATAAGGGAAGATAAAGAAACTGTGAAAAACAGACATAACTCAAAAAGCATAGCAATGTGAGCTCATGTAGTAAAGAGGCATGTGATTAGTAGCCCCTGGGGGTGAATTTCTGTTTATCACATTATGGAAGGAACTGATACTCTTACAGATGATAGAGAAAAAGTTAAATTATATGTACTCTGGAAAAAGTGAAGTAGAAAGTATACTTAGTTTAGCAAAATGTTAAATTTCACAATTAAAGGATTTGCCTTAGCTGAAAAATTAACACCTGTCAATGATGACAAATAGTTATTGTACGTCAGCAATTTTTCCTATATTTTCTCTTCTAAAATGCAGCTTCATTTACTAATGTAAAGTGTGATTTGCATAGATACATTCTTAGAAAGAGAATTGGAAGAATAAATCTTTATGCTTTGTCTGGCTGTCATTCATAGTATAGTATCTACGTTAGTTCAAAGAATGATTTAGCTGAACTATACCTAAGTCTTAGGATATTTAGTTCTTGTTTCCTTGTTTTGTTTGGGTATAGAAATACTGTATACTATGATTAAACCAAATCGGTTAACTTTTATTCCCATACGATTCCTAATGATTTGTTAAAATATTTCCTATTTTACATTACTGATGGAAAGAGTCAAAATCACCAGAATGAAATGATCGGTAGGATCTCTCCTGACTAACACTCCAACGACTTACAATTTTGTAGATTGTATCAGAAGTTGATTATTTTTATTGCTTTAACATTAAAAGCTTTATAATTTTTATTATGTAAATCAGAATACTATTATATTTTTTTAAGAAAATTGAAGTTTAAACTGACTTTCCTACTATAGGTAGACAAAGGGTAAAAATCCTGTCTGTGACAGTGACCTAAATAGATTCTCAAATGCATTCTTCCATTAACTAGTAGGTTTGTCCTAGTAGAACAGAATAGGGAAATCTTTGCATTAAAAACTATCAGGATAGGGCAGTGCCTATGGTTCAAAGGAGTAGGGCACGGGCCCCATCTGCTGGAGGTGGTAGGTTCAAACCCAGCCCCAGCCAAAAACTGCAGGGGGCGGGGGGGGGGAGTAGGGGGTGGAAGCTATCAGGATGCTACTCCTAAAAAGAATTATACTGTCAAAATAATATTATAACATTTGGAAAGCACAATTCTAAGTTTTCCCCATGAAATGTTTTTTCCAGAGGGCTGCTTCTGGATATAGGATGGCAGCTATTAAAACGAGGCAATACATTTTACTCTCCCCAAATTAGATCAATACATTTTTTGAAAGGAGCACTTATGTTGAATAATAATAATAAATAGTTTTAAAAGGAAAACAAAAGTCAAAATCTGATTTTAAAAAAGGAAAATATTCTTAGAAAAGTAATAAAAAAAAATACCTACTTGTATTGCACTGGCCTGTCTGTTTATATTTCCTAAGGTGTTCATTGCAAGAACAAAGTCCTAGACAGAGATTCTTAGATTTTATTGGGCATAAACATTACCTAGGTCTCATTCCAAAATGACCAAGTAAAAATCACTGGGACTGTGGCTTAAAATATGCATTAAAAAATAAAAATTCCAGTTTATTCTGATGCAAGTACCCCACTAAAACAACTGAGAAACACTGACTTAGAATAAGAGAAAATTAGTTAAGAAATTTTCATAGACGATAATACTTTAAATTAGAAATACTGTATTTTAAAAGATGAAAACTACATGTAAGTAGAATATTCAATTAAAATTCTAAGATTGTTATATTAAATATTGTAATTTCAACAAGTAGAGTTTTCATGGAATTAAGTAATAACTAGTGAATAAAACCGACCAGCCTAAAAGACTAGAAATTCCTGATTAAAATTATTCAATCTTTCAAAATTAAAAAGTATCACCTTAGAGAACATTGAATAAAACTGATCCAATATTATGAAGACATTTCCCAAAAGTGGTGTAATAAAAATAAAATATAATAAAAGAATTAAAAATTATTAAACTCTAATTCTTTCTGTGTAAGGTTATAGTTTAGGAGGATAATTACTTCTAAATCCAAGGAAAAATGAAGTCAGCAAACTAATTTAAATAACTGTAAATATTATTTAAGAATATAATAGTCAAGTATAGTATGAGAAGATATTTTTTTCTTAAAATCTAGTTGTTTCTGAGTGGTAAAGTTAGGCCCACTGTAGGGTATTGCTAAGAGTTGAGGTATAGCCCCTATGTCAGTGCATAGGAGTTACAGGTTTCAAAAACAGTATACTTCTAAAAATATCCCTCTTTGAAAAATGTAATCACAACACAAAACAGATGAGATTGGCCAATGCGTAAAACAGTCTCTTTCAAGAGGTAGTTTGAAAATGTCCCAAGAAGCTGGCATGATGTTTCCTGAATCTCGTTAAGGTGGACAGGGCTAGAAAACAGCAGCATTGTCACCAGTGTGTGATAGTGGCACCCAATCATCTCTAGGCAAACTGATACAAAGAACTTTATGCTAAATTGGGGGCCTGGCCTTGGACTATAGGGATCTCATTTGTTATCATCTCTTTTAGTTGCAATAAGAATGGAAGAAGTAATAAACAAAAACATTGAAAGTGTAATTCTTAAAATGGTACAATGCTCTTCTTTTAAAAAGTCATTAAGATATCTTAAAATTAACTACTAAAATACACACATCATCAAGGAAACATAAGAAATAGGTCACTTCCCCTGGCAGGGCGTGGGCACGATGCTGCCTCTCAGTTCTCGCCCACTGTAAGATTCAACACCGCTGCAGACTCCCCCTGCTTCCCAGGGCATTACAAGATCTTTGGCCTTAGTGAAATTCCCAGACTTAAGAGTGGACCAGATGTCAAAGGGGCTCTTACCCAATACTCCTTATTCCCTTCCCTGCTTTAGTTTCCTCCACAGCACTGACCACCCTCAAATATTTGGCTTGTTTTACTTATTTATCTTGTTTATCATTTGTTCTTTTCACTAGACCTGTGCTGTCCAATACCGTAGCTACATGTGACTCCTTGATTACTTGAAATATGACTAGTCTGAATTATGATAAGCTGTGAGTACACAATACACACCAGATTTTGAAGGCTTCATATGAAAAAGAATGTAAAATGTCTCATTAATTTTAAAATACTGATTACATGTTGAAATGACAAAATTATGGATAAATTGGCTTAAATAAACGTTACTGAAATAAAAAAAAATATGTCACAACCCAAATACTTTTGAAACTAACTTTTTAGTTCCAAACCCCAGCACACATCAATTGTATGAATTAATTTTTTTTATTCAGAACCTGTATCTTTGTTTGAAGACTGGTATAAACAAAAATAAAATACAAACAACTTGTTATTAACATAATAACTGCAGTTATTAACTGCAAGAATACAGTAAAAAGGACTCATAATAAATGTTAATGTTCTTGTAACAGAATTATCCCAATTATCTTATGGTAGCAAATTCTGGCAAGAAATGATGATTCATTTCTTATTAAAAATACTTAAAGAATTCCCAAGATTGATCAATTGTGCCACAAATAAAACAGTTTATTCAAGAGAGCCCTTACCTTTCTCTTATTTTCCTAACAGATCTGCCATTTACAGGTAACTACTTAATTTCAGATCAGTTATTCAAACCAGGGTTCTTCCTGTAAATTCACAACTTAGCTTTATATATAGTAAACTTATACTCATTTTCCCTTTCCAGTCTTGGAGCTAAACACTTTCATAAAAGGAATCTGAAATCACTTCATGTCAATCTTGGTTCTTACTTTTCTTCTATGTCATTTTTATTTTCTTCATTTATTTGTTCTTCCTCCTCATTGCCAAAAGTCTGTTCCTGCATGGTGGTAAAGGAGAGAGACCTAGCAGCCACTTCTGCGGCGAGGCCAGCAGTGAAGGTAAAATCTGACGACAGCTGTAGCCGTGCCAGCCTCTGCTTGATAGACAGCTGTAATGAGTCCCTGCAAATTGGTGGGGCAGCGGCCAGGCCACCGCCATCTGCCTGTTGAGATTCACCTTCGCTTTCACATTGGTAATACATTCTTTCTTCTGCTCCTTGGAGGATTTCATTTGTAGAATTGTCTTTATTTTCATCCTCTACAGGGTTTTCACATAAATACTCAGTCCTACTTAGTTCATTGTCAGTAGTGGAGGGTTTACTATTTTCCTCTTCAGTATCATTTTTATCAACTTTTCCCATATCTGAATTCATTGATGGTTCTGAATTACTTATGGGTTCCACTGGGTCTACAGGTGACAAGGATTTCAACACAGCTTCAAAGAAAAAAAAAAAAACAAACAAAAGAAAAAAGAAAAATAGTAACTAAGGACCTAGCAATGATTTAAACATCCAATTTAAACTCCCAGTATTTTTTAAAAGAACAATAAATAAATAAAACTTTCTAGTAAAATCAATTAATCAATATAAATTTATACATCCAGGGAATTTTATAAGAGACAAAAAAGCCTAAGAAATTAAATCAGATAGGGATTTGATGAAGATTTTTTTTTCTTTCTTTTCTTAGAGACAGGGTCTCCTTCTGTTACACAGGCTGCAGTGCAGTGGTGTGATCACAGCTCACTAGAGCCCCAAACTCCTGGGCTAAAGTGATCCTCCCATTTTAGCCTCCCAAATAGTTGGCATTATAGATATGTACAACCATGCTTGGCTAATTTTTAAATATTTTTTTTTAGAGATGGAGTCTTATTATGTTGCCCAGGCTGGTCTTGAACTCCTAGGCTCAAGCAATCCTCCAGCCTCAGCCTCTCAAAGTGCCTGGTCAGATAAAGATGTTTAAAATACCTCACATATTATCTTATTGAAAATATGAAAGCAGTGGTTCTCAAAGTGTGGTCCCTAAACCAACAGCATCAGTCGTTACCTAGGAATATATTAGAAGTGCAAATTCTTGGGCCTGATCCTGGACTTAATGAATTAGAAACTCTCAGAGTGGGGACCAACCATGTTTTATAAACCTTCCTCTTGACTGATACATCATCGCAAAGTCTGAGAACCATTGTATTAAAGAATAAGAGAACCATTGTATTAAAGAATAAGCAGGCTGTTTTTCACTGATAATACGTTAGATAAAAGGCCTAATGTAATCAAAATAATAATCATATCTTCAGCATATATGTGTGTGTGTGTATACATATATACACACACATACACACACACACACAAGTTAAAACAGTATGGGAAAAAAAATGCAACATACAATTCAACTTACTTGCCAACCACCTAACAAGACCCTAATGAAAGTAAAGCTATAACGTCTACACATTTTGTAATGCCACAGAAAAATACAAATAAAATAAAATCTGCATTTACGATCAACTTTTATACAAAATATAATACATAAATATACATCCATACGGTAGAAGTTGTCCTTGCAAGGAAAATGAAGTTTTATTTAGCCCCTCTTGATGTTAGTAGGCAGTGGGTTGCTTGCTAGGCAGTCTCTCCTCCCAGCATGAGGGGTTAGTACAATACAATATATTATGAAGCATGACGGATGAAAACAAAGTACTTCTTGAAGATCTGGCGTGTATTTAAAAAATACTTTGGAAAACATGTCCATTTCCAAGAAACATCCCTAAGCTGCCGTAACTCCACTAGAGAAGCAGCAACAACAGAAAAAAATGGCCACAGCAGGTTCCAGTGTAGAATTTCCCCCTCTAATTCCATTCGGACTTTACCCCTGTAGGCAGAGATGAAAACAACTCTGGAAGATGTACTGAAATTTTTCATGGAAAAAGCATTCTATGGTATCAGCAGCTTTGTATTTATTTTCACAAACTAAAACAGTATTATTGCCTTTTCCAATGCAAACTGTATCAAAAGCACATACCTGAAAAAGAGACACATTTCTCTCATTGATATATCTTTGCCCATAATGTCAAAATAGGATAATTTTGAAGAAAATATTAAACAATAGAAAAGGACACAAGTTTATATATAATGCTATTTTCATTTTTAGTTTATAAATCTGCTAGCTCTTAAAGAATGTAACATGTAGAAGTTGATTGCTAGTCACGATTATTGCTAATTGAATGGGCGATACAATCTGTGTAGTGAGAGGATTAATTGACAAGTGTGTTAGAATGTAAGCCTCCAGGAGGGTAGGCATTCTTTTTTTATTTTAATTTTTGATTTCAATAGATTTAGAGGATACAGATAGGTTTTTGTTATGTAGATGAATTATATAGTGGTCAAGTCTGCCTTTTAGCGTGCACTCTGGTGGGTAGGCATTTTTGTCTCTTGATCTGTGTGCTAGGGATACAGCAGTAAGCAGTGCCTGGCATGTAACAAGTACTCAATAACAACTTCTTGAATGAATAATTTGCTGAATGAATGCTGTGAAGGTAGCATGGCCCCTATTTAAGGAGACTGTAATTTAGTTACAGAAACAAAAAAAAGTGAACACATAGAAAACAATAGTGCCTAAAACATTATACCATTTATCTCTGATTTGTGTAGGCCCCATCAATATATGAACAGGATGTTACAGGAAAGTTTTTTCTTTTTTTTTTTTTTTAGACAGAGTCTTAAGCTGTCACCCTGGATAGGGTGCTATAGCATTATAGCTCACAGCAACCTCAAACTCTTGGGCTTAAGAGATTCTCTTGCCGCAGCCTCCCAAGTAGCTGGGACTACAGGCACCCGCCACAACGCCCAGCTATTTTTTGGTTGTAGTTGTCATCATTGTTGTTTGGTAAGCCCAGGCTGGATTCGAACCTGCCAGCTTCAGTATATGCGCTGGTGCCCTAGCTGCTGAGCTACAGGTGCTGAGCCTACGGGAAAGTTCTTAATCATTTCTCTTCTCTGCTACATGCTTTGCTACTCAAGACTTGCTTTGTATTACACTACAATGTCTCTCTACCATAAAGGTCTATAGTGGTAGGAGAACTGGCAGAGCTGGTGGAGAAGACAGAATTCTTATAAAAGGGATAGCAGGAATATTTTCATAAATAAAAATAGCAAATTCGTAGAACTATAGTCTAATTCCATAAACACAAGTAGAAGAAGAAACTCATATTAGAAATAGTGAAAATATATTAACAATTACATATGATAAATTCTTATGATGAAGAGGCTTGAAAGCAGGAAAAGGAGTTTAGATTTAGTAGGATAAGAAATGGGGACCACTATAGGTTTTAAGATAGAGCTATCAACAATGCACTGTTTGATAGCTTAGCCTTAGAAGAAAAGCTTGTAAGAAAAAAGTACTGACAGTGAAAGTCAGCTAAGAGGCTACTGTATAGCACGAGTACAGTCTAAAACGGGGACCTAGGCCATAAAGTGGGCTTGTGGGAAGAAAAGGAAAGATAAAACTAAGGAAATGTAGATCTGGACAGAGGAGAACAGGAGAGTTCCTAAAAGAAGAAAGGAGAAACTTCCAGAAGGTATAGTTAATCTATATACTTCTAGTGAGGAAGGGAAGGGAAGGGAAGTGTACATATATACTGTAAAATGGAAGGGAAGTCTCACTTTCCCTTCTCAGAATCCCACAGGCATTAATTCAACTAGGAATTAGCTAGGTTGATTCTGTGAAGTATCAGGTTCCTCTCATTCCTTCCCCTGCCACCCAGGAAGTTTGCCTGAAGAAAAGAAGGGTGAGACCATCCCACTTTGCACAAATCAAGAGTATGGAGACAGCCTGCACAGAAATCACCTCCACTTCTCTCATCTACTGAAATGCTCAAACTAAGTAACTCTCATGATATGTCTAAATGGTAGGTCTGAATTTATTTTGAAAATAATGAAAATGGAATTATTAATCTTGTGCTTCGCTGAGGTCTTTTTAATATTTTAACATATGCAGAACTGACTTTAGTATCTCAAATTCATTAAATCTGAAAAGAACATTTAAAAATCCCAAATCATTCAACACACTGCCCATTTATTGTAAAACAAACTTAGTAAAAAATTAGATAATTGACAAAAAAATGTGACTTTATATTCCCAATGTAACTACATACCTACTTTTTTTAATTGGTCAAATTGATCTCATCTCTAAAAGAAAAAATATTATACTTACTAGTAGCTGCCTAAAATTAAAGCCACATAAGTCCACAGCTAAAATAAGACTTATGGTTGAAGGAAAAAAAGGATTTCCTACATTGAAATAACCTTTTATTCTAAAATCAGTGCTTACCATGATCACTAAACAGTAATTGCTTCCACTTCTGCCGTTCTGCTTCTGAAGCTTTAAATCCCAGCACAGATTTCAATTCTTGCAGTACCCTCTTGGATTCTTCATGCTCACGCTTCTGTCTCTCTTTGTCTTCTTGAGACAAGTAATAAAAATCACCTTGTTTGAAATCATTGTCTATGTCCATATCATCTACATAAGCTTCTAATTCCTGAAATGGATAAAAGAAAAAACACTTTAAGGAGACAATTTTCTAGTAAACATCCATTTACTTGTGCCTACCTGTCTCTAAGATTAAAAAATGAGGACTTGTGGGCGGCGCCTGTGGCTCAGTTGGTGAGGCGCCGGCCCCATATACCGAGGGTGGCGGGTTCAAACCCGGCCCCGGCTGAACTGCAACCAAAAAATAGCTGGGTGTTGTGGCGGGCGCCTGTAGTCCCAGCTACTTGGGAGGCTGAGGCAAGAGAATCGCTTAAGCCCAGGAGTTGGAGGTTGCTGTGAGCTGTGTGATGCCATGGCACTCTACCGAGGGCCATAAGGTGAGACTCTGTCTCTACAAAAAAAAAAAAAAATGAGGACTTGTTCTTGGCACAGATCATTCAAGCATAGCTGGGCAAGGACAAAAAAGCAAATACATACCTATAGAAAAATTAAATAGATATGACCTAAGGAAAAGAAATTTTCCTTAGAATGAGCAAAGTAATCTTTGTCAGTATTTAATGCAGTGATTAAAAAATTATTTTTCAAAGTAAAACATACATGCAGGCAAATATATGGGATTTTACAGATGTATATATATTAGTAACCATCATTCAGATCAAGGTAAAAACATTTCCAGGATCTCAAAAGGTACCTTTCCCAATGTACTAATTTTTAATGTATTTAATCACTTTTCAAAGCCCCTAGGAATTGGCTCGGCACCTGCAGCTCAGTGGCTAAGGCGCCGGCCACATACACCAGGGCTGGCAAGTTCAAACCTGGCCCGGGCCTGCCAAACAACAATGACGACTCCAACAACAACAATAAAAAAATATAGCTGGGCATTGTGGCAGGCACGTGTAGTCCCAGCTACTTGGGAGGGTGAGGCAAGAGAATCACGTAAGCCCAAGAGTTTGAGGTTGCTGTGAGCTGTGACGCCACAGCACTCTATCAAGGGCAACATAGTGAGACTCTGTCTCATTAAAAAAAAAAAAAAAAGCTTCTCGGAAGGCTGGAGGCACTGGGTCACCCCTATAATCCTAGCACTTTGGGAAGCCAAGGCAAGAGAATCCTTTGACCCTAGAATTTGAAAACAGCCTGGGCAACAGTAAGACCCCATCTTAAAAAAAAATTTAAAAATTAGGCTGCACGGTGGCCCACATTTGTACTCCTAGCTCTCTGGGAGCCCAAGACAGGTGGACTGCCTGAGCAAAAGCAAGACCTCTGTCTCTACTAAAAAAAAAAATAAACTAGCTAAGCATTGTGGCACCTATAGCCCTAGCTATTCGGGAGGCTGAGGCAAGAGAATCTCTTGAGCCCAAGACTTTGGTTGCTGTGAGCGAGGACACCACACCATTCTACCCAGAGTACTGAGTGGGACTCTGTTTCAAAAAAAAAAATTAAAAAATTAATAATTTACAGAGTGGCTTGTGCCTATAGTACCAGCCTCTCGAGAGGCTGAGGCAGGAGGATCACTTAAGCCTAGGAGTTTAGGTTGCTGTGAGCTGTGATGATGCTACCACATTCTAGCCTGGGCAACAGAGCAAGAGCTTATCTCAAAAAAAAAAAAAAAAAGTCTCTAAGAAATGGAAAGCTTTATGCATATAACAACAACAACAACAAAATGTCCTAGTGGGTTCAGTGAACACAAATTCAAAGGAACTAAGAATTAATGACTTGATAAAAATTCGATACCTTATGCTATAATTTTGAAGCTCATTAGAAATTCAGTAAGTTACTTGACAATTACCCATGTCATTTAAAAGAAAGGCAGGTAAGCTTTGTATGTGAAACTCTTCTTTAGGGAAAAGTCATTTTCATCCTTACCTGCTCCTCAGGGATTGGATCTTTGTCTGCAATGTGCAGAGTGGGCTTCATCAAAGGGGCCGCGGCACAGTGCGGGTTTTCACATGCTACTTCAGGCTTGCCTTAGACAGGGGGTGGGAGAGAGGGTGAGAATAAAGATGAGAAACAGACCTGGTTTTCCCCCTTCTTTATCTCACCAGAGTATCTGCACATCACCTACCCTATAAAAACTTGCTGAGCAAATTTTTTTCATTTACAGCATAGAACAGTCTTAAGACAGACACCAGGGCGGCGCCTGTGGCTCAAGGAGTAGGGCGCCGGTCCCATATGCCGGAGGTGGCGGGTTCGAACCTAGCCTCGGCCAAAAAAAAAAAAAAAAAAAAAAAAAAAAAAGACAGACACCACTACTCTTCCTTACAAAAACCAAACTCAGTCTGACACATACGCTATTATGACTCTCAGAAGTTAGGTTTGGAAAAGAGTTTCACAAGTAAATATCATAAAGCTCACCCGAGTGAGTTTAACTTGGATAAATTCTTAAAATTTGTATTGGTATCTAATCACAGGTTGATTGGTCTCGTATCTAGCTTTCTACCTTTCATTATTATCTGTCTACTTTTAAAAAAGAAACTTCTAGATTTTTACCTTTCAAGAGTAATGATAGCTATATGACCTTTTTTAAAAGGAGAAAGATTTGGGAAATGTTATAAAGAGCTGACTGGTTAGTTGTGTGTAGGCAAAATGGCTGAATGATGAATATCAAGATAAATTAGCAGCAGTGACAGAACAGCACAGTGGTTAAGAGCTTTAGGGGAGACACACCTGCTTAAATCCCCACTCTTGTCATTTTCTAGCTTACGACACAGTTATCTGTAGAATAGTGGTCAAAATAACTTATTTTATAAAGAGTAAATAAGAAATGCTTAGAACAACACCTGCTACAGATTACATGCTCAAAAAGTGTAAGCTACCAATGATGTTAAGCCAGTTCACAAAATTTCTAAATATTTAACAATCTCTGGAGTGCCAGCTCCAGCATGCAATTTATTTAATAAACTTCTACCAAGGACTTTCCACAAGTTCAACAATGAAATTATACTCCTGTGTAAGTAGGGGGTGTGTGTCTGCACTACTGAATGTACTTGGATGAACATTTACAATGACACATCAGTATGGCATAGAGGAAAAATTAGTTAAGTATCACTTATTAAATATTAACTTTAGTAAGCAGTAGTTTACAGTATCACTTTTTTCTCTGCTTAAACCTATTTACCTATTTGCATTTCCTTATATTTGATCTTTTTCTATGAAAGATTAGAGGTGGAAAACAAAATTACTCACCACTAACCCTCCCCCCTCCAAAAAAAAAAAAAAACCAAACAGGGCTTTGTTTGGATTTTTTAATAATTATGATTCATTGTCTGAAACTAAGTCTAAAAATGTTTAAAACACACTAGATTTTTAATTATATACTCACAATAAAGCTTTAAACAGCATAGGCAAGTACGAAGTGAAAAAAGCTTCCTGCTTACCTCATCCCTCAATTCTGCTTTCTGACAGCAGGAGTCTACCAAGTCTGCCCCACTGCCTGTTTTTGTGAGTAAGCTTTTATCTGAACACAGCCATAGTCATTCAAGTATAGTCTACAGGGACTTTCATACTCTAACAGCAGAGTTGAATAGTTGTGACACCATATGGCCAGCAAAACCAGATGCTCGGGAGGCTGAGGCAAGAGAATCGTGTAAGCCCAAGAGTTAGAGGTTGCTGTGAGCCGTGTGACGCCATGGCACTCTACCCGAGGGCGGTACAGTGAGACTCTCAAAAAAAAAGAGAAAAAAAAAACCAAAAAACAGATCTTTCTTTCTTTTTTTTTTTTTAAGAGATGAGGTCTCACTATGTTGCCCAAGCTGGCTTCAAGTGATCCTCCCCACTTCAGCCTCCTGAATGGGTAGAACTAAGAAAATATTTACTATATGATCATTTAGAGGAAAGAAATGGCAGATCCCTGCTTTGGAGCAATGTTTCTCACACTTTAATGTGGATACTAATTACCAGATTAAAATGCAGATTGATTTAAAGTCCAAGGTGCATTCTTAACAATAGCCCAGTGGTGCTTATGTACTCATGTAGAGTAGAAGGCCCAAGAGGTTATAAATGTTGAGGTTTTTTTGTTTTTGAGACAGAGTCTCACTTTGTCATCCTTGATAAGAGTGCCATGGCTTTAGAGTGCCGTGCTGTCATAGCTCACAGCAACCTCAAACTCTTGCCTCAGCCTCTGAGTAGCTGGGACTACAGGTGTCTGCCACAACGCCCAGCTATTTTTAGAGAAGGGGGTCTCACTCTTGCTTAGACTGGTCTTGAACTCCTGAACTCAAGGAATCCACCCGCCTCGGCCTCCCAAAGTGCTAGGATTATAGGCATGAGCCACCACACCCAGCCTAAATGTTAACAGTTTTAAAATAATGTGATATTTTAACAATGGGAAACTGCTATTAATTGAGGATTCTTCTCTAAGGTGATTCTTGAATAATGCCAAATGATAACCTATTTTCAACAGTTTCCTGAGCTTACCATAATGATACACAAAAACTAGATGGTAAAGAAAATGATATCTGTGAGGTTCTTTATTATATACTGTATTGACAACATTCGAAATGTCTTCATGTATTAGATTTGAGGGGATCATTCTTGGTCATACAAAGTTCTTTCCATCTATTCATTCACATATATTTACTGAATACCTGAAAAGTCCTGAATAAGGCCTTTTGCCTTATCTTAAATGTAAAGTATTAGTAGTCTGTCAAATGATGCCAGTATTTATTTTATTTTATTTATTTATTTTTAATTATTTTTTATTAAATCATAACTTTGTACATTGATGCATTTATGGGGTTCAGGGTACTGCTCCGATATACAATGTGAAATGTTTACATTGAATTAAGTAACACATCCATCACAATTATACTCATTTCTTAATAGTTTTGAAATGTATCATTGTGATGCCAGTATTTAATCAAAAAGAGGCAAAGGCCAAGCATAGTGTTGCACACACCTATAACCCTCCCCTCTACCTGGGAGTCTGAGGCAGGAGGATCACATGAGTCTAGGAGTTTGAGGCCAGCAGGTGGGCAACATGGTGAGACCTCATCTCAAAGAGGCAAAACTAAACAATATATTGGTGGCAGGTGATTAAAAAAAAATCAGCAAAGAATTGATAAAATTTTGGGTATCTTTGAGGAAAGGCAAGGAGATAATCTAGGGGAAAAAAAATCACACAAGCAAACAATGGAATGATATTGTAATAGTTTACATTTCTGAGCTGGCTGATGAGCTCACTGCTCATTTTATGATTCTGACTCATGACCTACATAGATACATCAAAAAGAAAGAGATAGTGCGGCACAGAATCTCTCTCAAATGCTCTTTTGGTTTGGAACGCCAAGTGTTCTAAAGGTGTTATCTGTATTAATTCCTAATTCTTATAATTCTTTGGGAGAGGTACATCATTTTCCCAGCTGTCATATGAGAAACCGAGGCACAGAGACTTAAATAACTTTCTCAGACTTACAAAGCAGTAGATTTGGGAGCCAATTTAGAAGGTTGCATATATTGTCACAGAATAACCCTGAAATTACAACCCTATATATATAAATTTAAACTATCTATGGAATATTTCACAAATTTGCATGTCAACTTTACATAGGGACCGTGCCAATCTTCTCTGTGCATTCTGAGTTTAGTATATGTGCTGTTGAAGTGAGCACTGGAATAATATCTCTGAAGAAGGGAGCTAGAGGACTAGAGATTTGAGGTGGAAAGGAAACTTCCTTTTTACTATTTAAATCAAAGGATTAGACAGAATCAGCAGGGCAGGGAACCCATACAAGCTAATTCTAAAGACCTTATCAAAAAAATTAAAAATCAAGAATAGCAAGAATGATTTTTAAAAAAGAAGAGCAGTATGATTAGCCCAATAAACTATTATTTTATGCAACTAAAACAATTAAAATAGTGTAGAACCGGAATAGATAGCTCAATGGAATAAAAATAACTGGAATTCAAATCTGAAGGGAAAAGATGGTGTTCCAACAGTGGCTAGCCAGAGTTCATATCTAACACCATAGCTAAATTTCAGGGGAACTAGAAACTAAAGATATAAATGTAAAAATATAAAATCATAAAAGTAAGTATGAGAAGAAATCATGGGAGAATATATAAAAAAAAATAAGGACAGTTTTTAACTATGACACAAAAATTCAGAAGACACATACACAGAAAAAACACAAAACGATTTTTTCAAGAAAAGTAATATACCATAAACAAACTCGAAAGTTATAAGACAAAGTAGGGGGAAAATGCACATTTTATCATAAGAGGGCCATTTTCTACAAATCAATAAGAAAATGAGCCACCAAAGAAATGGACTAAGTGGATGAACAGACAGTTCTCAAGACAGGAATTACAAATGGCTCTTGACATAGAAAAAGGCTGAAAATACCCTAAGGTTTCATTAAGAGGCCTAGTTTAATTAAAGGTACACAAGGCAGCCTAATATACTGTCATTTTTGAAAAAGCAAGAAATATATCAGTGCATGGAATATGCTGTAAAAAATATATTAATCAGGTGGCTGTGGCAGGGATTCATGGCTGGATTCCTCACCATATTCCTACCCTTTTGTGCTTTTTGGGTGGATGTGGTCAAAGTAAGCTGAGGAGAGGATGGGCAGCATCAGTGTGGATAGGTGATAGCCCATAGAATAAGGTGATTAGTTACAGAAAAGGGGACTGAGTAAATTAATTATTAAATATTTAGAAGATAATGTGAGCCAAGGTTCTCACTATCAGAGAAGGAAGGTACAAATATAGAAACAGGAAAGAACAGAATAAATTGTGGTGTTAGAACTGAGTTGGAGATCCTGGTGCAAACTCCTGGTTTATATAATAATACATATGGACAAACAGACATAGAAGTAGATATACTGAGAGAGCCCCAAAGCAATGACATCACAGAGACAATGAGCATGCCTAGCACTTGGTGTCTAAGTGCCACTGTTTATCAGCAGTGAGATAGGGAACAAGCAGGCACTGCTTAACTCAGGGTCAAAGGCCCCTAACCACACTGATCAAAACTAGGACGTGAGGCCGGGTGCAGTGGCTCATGCCTGTAATCCTAGCACTTGGGGAGGCCAGGCAGGAAGATCGCTTGAGCCCAGGATTTCAAGACCAGACTGAGACCCAGTCTTTACAAAAAAATAAAATAAAAATTAGCCAGATGTCGGGTGGTGCCTGTGGCTCAAAGGGGTAGGGCACCAGCCCCATATGCCAGAGGTGACGGGTTCAAACCCAGCCCTGGCCAAAAACCGCAAAAAAAAAAAAGATTAGCCAGATGTGGTAGTACACACCTGTAGTCTCAGCTACTTGGGAGGCTAGGTGGGAGGATAACTTAAGGCCACAAGCGTGAGCTTGCGCTGAGCTCTGAACACACCACTGCACTCTAGCCTAAGCAGCAGAGTAAAAACCTATCTCTAAACCACCAACCCCAAACAAAACCCCCCCATCTCAGATAGGATGTAGGGACAGAAACAAGTTAGACAGGTTAGAACTAAGATGGCAAAGGAATTGGCCACTTCTTGACCTAACAGCTCATTATTACCTTAGTTATAATATTAGCATCATTGGTGAAAGAAACTCCTACTAACACCAAGACACTTCCTGGGAGGGACCTGATAAGTCAAGAAGGAGGAAGGTTCCCAGATCCAGGAAATTATTGCCCCTTTCCAGGAAATAACATGAATAGTCCTCCACCGCTTAGCTTATGATTAAGCCAGTGAGTAACAAATCAACTGCCATGTAAGTTCTACGTAACTATGCTAGTTTTGAGCCCAGGGCCTTGTGAAGCATATTATAATTCACATATCTCCTTACCTTGGGTACCTTGGGAGCCTGCAAAATTTTTCTAGTGTGGCAGTCAATGTGTTAAATAAAGAAATCAAAAGAACCAAAGGGCCTGTTCTCAGCAGGGAGAATTAGCCTCTACTCTGTCTGTGGAGTAGATCTCTTATATTATTTTATCTGAATAAAACTTGATGTTGCTTTATACTCTTGAATGCTTTCTCATGTGAAGCCAAGGACCCACTTGGACTTCCAGTGATTCCCACCCCTGGGAATACTTTCCTCTCTCAAAAGGAAAGAAGGCTTCTTGGAGACATGGGGGAGGGGGACAAGGAAAGCACAAGAAAGTAATGAAGTGCTCAATGGTAATAAATACCAACTTGAACAGGATTACTCTGGCCAAATACTGGACAATTTGAGCAACAAAATAATAATAGTAATGAATTATGATCCACTGAATAAAATTAGAATCTATAAGTCCACACTGATACAAATAAGTAATAAATGAGGGTGGCACCTGTAGTCCCAGGTACTTGGGAGGCTGAGGCAACAGGATCACCTGAACCCAAGAGTTTGAGGTTGCTGTGAACTATGATGCCAGAGCACTCTAGCCAGAGTGACAGAGTGAGATTCTGTCTCAAAATTAACAAAGAAATAAAGTTGTGTAGCTGTAGTCACTGCAAATGTCTTAGTAAGAAAAGTTTGTTAACTATTTGTATCTTAATTCACATCATTGTTATCTATGAGCAAAAGCCTCATAAACAGAGCATAATGAAGAAATGGCTTATCTTAACTGCCCAATAATTTGGAGATAGTTTTCACAGTAATGGTTAACAATAGTCCAGCGACAAAGATTCAACATTTTGTTGTGTGCTAAAGGAGAGATGAATGTTTTAATACTCCAAAGTTTTCTGAGTATTTCAATTCATAGAAAGTATATGCAAAGGTTCTAGACTTCATATCAGAAAGTTTAATATGCATAAGTATTTACATTATTAAAGCTTTTTGGTAGATTTATCCTTTGGAGAAAAAATTATCACTACTTACATTTAAGACATAAAGAAATGGTGGGTGGTGGGTGAATCTATTACCTATGGGTAATAGATCAGTAATTAGCATATTAATATTTCTTTTGAAAAAAGCTAATACTTTTACTATCTAAGGATTTATTGAGCTTGTTTAAGACATTAAACAAAATACTGTAGAACCAACCTCTGTGTGTTGACCACCTGTAACAAATTGTTTGACATACAGAGGTAGTCAACATAAGGATCTAGGCCTACTGTACTGATATATAGGTCAACTTAAGGAGATGGCCAATGTGGGGAGGTGGTCAATTATGAAGGTTCTACTATATTATAAATCTAGCAATAAGCAAAACAATAACATGATTATAAAGCATTAATTATATTTGACAATGCAAATTCTACATACAAGTCTGATTAACCTCATAATAAAGATTCAGCTGGGTATGATGGTTCATGCCTGTAATCCCAGCACTTTGATCCCAGAAGTTTGGCCTGGGCAACATAGCGAGACCCCATTTCTACAAAAAATTTAAAAAAGAAAGATTCAAGAGATGAATATGATATTGGTTTGTAGCACAATTAAAAAAAATTAATATGCCAAACATTCAAGACAAAATTGGTAATGTAAAAACAGATATAAAATCTGAATCAAATAAAAACAGTTTGGTGGGCGGCGCCTGTGGCTCAGTGGTTAGGGTGCCAGCTCCATATGCTGAAGGTGGTGGGTTCAAACCTGACCCCAGCCAAACTGCAACAAAATAAATAAATAAAACAAAACAAAACAAAAAAAAAGGCAGTTTTTTTGGCAGGAAATCTCAGACTGGCTTTTTACTTTAGCAGCACAAAGCAACTGATATATTATTATTAAATAATGACAATTTTATATTTAGATCCTTAATAATGAAGTACCACTAAATTGTACCATTTTCATATAATTTCTAAATGACTTAAGTAGTTTATAGTAAAAAAAATCAAAAACAGTTTCTAGCCCCTCAAGCTAATTCTTTTATTATCCTAACCGAGTTTCTAGAAGTTCTAATAACAGAAAAACGCTATCAAAATTTATCTACTCATTTCAGTTTTTTTAAAGGAAGTATGATTCACTATTAAATCATATTCATTCTTTAGTTACAAAATAAGAGCCAGGACTTTTAGTATCACTTGATACATATAAATTCAACTTTTGAAGTAAATTAAAAACTTCTATGAAGCTAGTATCATCATGCATATAAATTCAACTTTTGAAGTAAATTAAAAACTTCTATGAAGCTAGTATCATCATGCAGATGAGAAATCCATTTAATAAAATCTATTGGAGTGGAATAAGCATGTCTGATAAGCATATGGCAAAGAAATCTCTCACAGGTACCTTTTTTATCTGTATTTCTTCGTAGTAGTTTGTCCACCTGAGAAATGGCCTCTTCCCAGCAACTGTTGCTTGCTTGAACATGGGGCTGAATCAACTTTAATTTCTGTTCTAAGATCTGATAAGCTTCTGACACTAATTCTTGTGTTTCTTTAGTACAAACGAGCTTTTCAAGTTCATCTTCAAGAATTATTACCCTGGATAATAATAATAAAAAAAAAACAGAAACAGGTCTCTAAAATGCAAAAAAATTACAATGCATAAGGCTTATTAAAAAATAAGCTTACAAGATGAAAAAAAGTTTTAAAGATGAATGGTGGGTGGTGGTTGCAGAGTCTGTGTCACCCTCTGTAGAGTGCCGTAGTGTCACAGCTCACAGCAACTGTAAA
The DNA here is from genome assembly GCF_027406575.1 of Nycticebus coucang. Taxonomy (NCBI): domain Eukaryota; kingdom Metazoa; phylum Chordata; class Mammalia; order Primates; family Lorisidae; genus Nycticebus; species Nycticebus coucang. The sequence goes on from NC_069782.1 coordinate 26,581,904, forward strand.
CTCTTGGGCTTATGCAATTTTCTTGCCTCAACCTCCCAAATAGCTGGGACTGCAGGCACCTGCCACAATGCCTAGCTATTTTTTTGTTGCAGTTATCACTGTTGTTTAGCTGGCCCAGGCTGGGCTCAAACCTGCCAGCCTTGGTGCATGTGGCTGGCACCATAGCCACTGTGCTATGGGTGCCAATCAGTGGTTGCATATTTAATGTCACTGAACTGTACACTTAAAAATGGTTAAATAAGGGCAGCGCCTATGGCTCAGTCGGTAAGGCGCCGGCCCCATATACCGAGGGTGGCGGGTTCAAACCCAGCCCCGGCCGAACTGCAACCAAAAAATAGCCGGGCGCCTGTAGCCCCAGCTACTCGGGAGGCTGAGGCAAGAGAATCGCTTAAGCCCAGGAGTTGGAGGTTGCTGTGAGCTGTGTGAGGCCACGGCACTCTACCGAGGGCCATAAAGTGAGACTCTGTCTCTACAAAAAAAAAAAAAAAAAAAAAATGGTTAAATAAACTGTTTATATATATTTAACCACAATTTCTTTAAAAGCTCCTAAGAGTATTGTATATTGGGCCTGGTGCAGTGGCTCATGCCTGTAGCCCTAGCATTCTGGGAGGCCAAGGCGGGTGGATTGCTTGAACTCATGAGTTCAAGACAAGCCTGAGCAAAAGTGAGACCCCCACCTCTACTAAAAATAGAAAAACTGAGGCAAGAGGATCGCTTGAGCCCAAGAGCTGGAGGTTGCTGTGAACTATGACACTACAGCACTCGATACAGGGTGACGGCTTTAGACTGTGTCTCAAAAAAGAATATCATGTATTTATTTAACAACTGTTTTTTACATATATACTAGATATTTTATGAGCTGAAAAGATAAATTAAGCCCATTTTCTACGCATAAGAAATTTGTAACTGAATCTGGGATACTAGACATATGTATATACAATACACTATTATAAAAAGTCAAAACTAACATTTTATTTCCATTTTACAGTTAAGGAATTCGGCCCAGAGAATTGAAGATGCCCATAGGAACCAAGCTGGTGAGCTGTAAAGCTGAGCTGGATAAAAGCACAAAAGGCTAATCCCACAGAGAGCTGCAGATACTGCCACGAGAATTCAGAAGAGGAGGAATGACTACTAAGCTAGGAGACAGGGAGTAACTAAGGGAGAGTTACCTAAGGAAGAGGTGGCATCGAAGGATGGATAAAATTTGAGCCTGGACAAAAGGTGAGGAAGGTCATTTTAGGTGGAACATGGGAAAAGGCATTTATACAGTTTGGCTGGATTGAAGGAAAGGAGTGAGAAATAAAGATAGAAACGCAGACTGCAGTCAAGTTATGGCAAATCCTTTCTATAAAATGTTCTGTACAGACTTTAGTCTACCAGGCATGTCCAACCTGTGGCCCATGGCCACATGCCTATTAAGTGAGGACATTTTTGTTTATCTGTGTGGTGGATATCACGAAAATTATGCATGGACTTTTTTTTTTTGCTCATCAACTTTCGTTAAGTTTGTGTGTTTGAGGTGTGGCCCAAGGCAACTCTTCTTCCACTGTGATGCAGAGAAGCCAGAAGGGTGGACACCCTGGAAGCTGCTATACTCCGAATCCATTGAAGATTTTCCCTTAAATGAAAAAGCAAATATGTGCCTCAGTAACATTAATCTGGCAGCACACACTCTGGGATAGGGAGAACAGTTATAGGTCGATGCCCTAGTGTAAGCAAGAGACAACATGGTCCTGCCTCTGAGAGTGAGAACAGCACAGGGACAAGGCTGAGAGAGGAGTGAAACACAGAAAGTGTTTTGTTTTGAAATAGGAAACACAAAATAAGATTTTAGACAATCATTTCAAAAGTTGTGTGCAGCAATAACACAGCGCAAATTAGATATGATGGTGTGGGACTCATATGCTTTCTACTTAGAATACTTAGAAAGGTGACAGAGAGTAGCATATAGAATATTCCACTTTAAAAGAGGACACGTACTTCCTTACATAATCCACAATTCCTGCCTAAGGTACGAGCTCCTTCTTTTCGTGTTCACGTTCACCCAGTGTCACAGTCTTCTTTGCCTGACCCATCTTCCTCACTCTACTGTATTCCAGTAGGCCCTATATATTTGATTCCATTGCCAAAAATTAATTCTTCAGGGACTCTGGCTTTGCCTATAACTTTTCCAGTGAAACCTTATTGTCCTCTGATGATGACCCAGTCTTCCCTAGCCACTCAAGTGGACATGGCCTTATCCGCAGGACTGAGAGTCTGGTGAGCATTCACCTGCTTTCTCAGACCAGCAGCTACACACCAGTGGACACCAGCACTTCACAGTCTCTTCATTTTCCCTGTGCCCTAACCTTTATAGCAGCCTTTTATCTACCTGTCTCAGACCTCGAACTGATGGTTGAAAACATAACTTCTCGGGTGGCGCCTGTAGCTCAGTGAGCAGGGCGCCGGCCCCATATACCGAGGGTGGCAGGTTCAAACCCAGCCCCGGCAACAAAAAAATAGCTGGGCGTTGTGGCGGGCGCCTGTAGTCCCAGCCAATTGGGAGGCTGAGGCAGGAGAATCGCCTAAGCCCAGGAGTTGGAGGTTGCTGTGAGCCGTGTGACGCCATGGCACTCTACTGAGGGCAATAAAGTGAAACTCTGTCTCTACAAAAAATAAAATAAAATAAAAAAAGAAAAGAAAACATAACTTCTCTTTTTTTTTTTGTGGTTTTTGGCCGGGGCTGGGTTTGAACCTGCCACCTCCGGCATATGGGACCAGCATCCTACTCCTTGAGCCACAGGCGCCGCCCCATAACTTCTCAAAACGTCTTTCTGACCTTAAGTTCCTATCCTTGTATGTTTTATTCATTCCAATGAAACTGGCCTTTTGATGTTACTGATGTGTCAAGTCCTTTTTACCCATTTTCTTATCTGATAAAATTAATTACTGTCTTCCCCCTTCTACTTCTTGCCGGGTACTGGTCAAGCAAGTACATCAGCTACAATCTTATCAGCTAATTAAATTCCTATGACCTTCCTGATTATTAACTCATGAACCCAACCATTATTTGATCAAGTCCACTATACTATAAATATTTAACTATTAGAGACAAATTTCACTGGAAATGATAGTATTCAATTATATACCTTGACTCCGTTTTTAAACTTGAAAATTTCCATGTAGAAACACATAAAAATGGTATTTTTAATTGATAAAGGTATATCACAGTAGTATATAAAAATATAAACTATAGACCCTACATTTTACTATTCAAGTGAGGCCACAAAGCTTGTCTTATACTACAAAAAAAATTCCAGATCTGCTATAATTTATTTAGAAAAACAGTAATATATTATTTTTCAATTATATATAATAATGCCTCTTATAATGGTCCAATGCAGGCAGATATTTTTCTGAGACTCTAAGTTCCTGTGTAAGAGCCTCACCTTAAGATAGTTTAAAGAAGCTTATTCTTCATAACCATCTCCATTTCAGTTCTCAAAGAGAATGACCACTACCTGCTTTTGTCCTGTCTTTCTAGATTTTCTGCTGAAATCAGGAAAAGTGAGAACTATAAATAACTCCCTCAACTTACAATACTTACAAATCATTGTTTCTCTGCTACATTTGCAGCTATAAATCACCCTGCTTGCTGCATGTCTCGATTTTGTTTCTTTTCTCTACCGACTACTACAACTATACAAGAATAAAAGTTGCTAATGACAGGGACATTTCCTTACATAGCTCCTAAACTTACTCATTTAGTAAAGCTTTCAGATGGAGCTGCAAGCTGCGCACTGCTGTGTGAACGTTACTCAGTTCTCTTGACTTCTGCTGAGTTTTGGATAGACGCTGGGGTACTGACTGGTGCTGAGTTTCAAAGTACCGATAGAACTCATAGCTGCGCTTCAGCTCTTCCAAACAGGCAGAGTGCGCGTGAGGTAGGCCTTGAGTCACGTCAGATAAGATGCAATGAGGCAGAAGTGCGGGAGTAAGGAGGGGTCCAGCAGGTGAATTGGCTGTAGAAAGTAACAGGGCTAACCGTCTGAAGAACTCTGAACTCTGGGCCACCCAGAGTTGGAACAAAACCTAGCATAGAGACAAAAGAACTAGATCAATAAAAAACAGTGGTCAGCATTCAAAACAAACTATAAATTTGTTTATCTTAGCTTCTTAAAGCTTTCAATTTATCCTAAATAAGAGTATGGCCGAGCTTGAACTAACTCTAAGGTCAGCCAAGAATGTTATATCAAATTATGTCGTCATGGCACATGAGAACTTCTCATCCCAATAGAACAGGTAACAACAATATATAATTTAGTACAGTTCTACCCTAGCTGGAAAGTGATGATGGAATGAGATACATTTCTTAGAAATGAATCTTCATTTATGGATTATTTAAAATTTTTTTCACATAGGAGAAAAAAGACAGTAGGACCAATGGATATATTAATATACAAATCCAAATAAATGAGTCACTGATAGATACGGAGTTTAGGGTTCAAAACTAGACCATTATCTTGGCCTAGCAATGATCTAAAAAATTAATATAAAAATCAATACAAGAGTGATCATACTCTAGAGAGACCCTATAAATCCAGGCAGCAAAGCATTTCTTCAGATACAGTCTCATTCAAGATGAGGATAATATCCCCAAACAATGTAGTATGAACAACAGCTAGCAGATAGTCAGAAGAAGATAGAATCACTTTGGATAATTTAGATTCTAATTATTTACAACCACAGAACAGGTACGGCATTTACATTCAGAAAACCCAGGCACCATCCAAGTGCATCTATCTTTTCTTCAGCCCTTCCCTTATGCATCTTGATTACCTTCAATGCAGGCAGGCTGAAGCCATCTGTAAAGTTATGTGCTTCTTCTTCTGAAATCTGCTCTTCACTAAGTCCAAGGCCCAGCTCCTTAAAAGGCACCACACAGATGTAGTTGGTTACATTGTCACTCTCAGAGTTCAGGGGGTAGGTTAAATTAGGTTAAGGCAATCAACAAAGCCTTTCATCAGAGCAGAAAAGTACAGTAAAACCTCCTTCAATTACATTTACTAATCTTTATTCTGAATTTTTTCATGAGATTTACAGAAATCAGGTTTTATTTATTTATTATTATTATTATTTTTTTAAAGACAGAGTCTCACCCCATCATCCCCGGTAGAGTGCCATGGCGTCACAGCTCACAGCAACCTCCAACTCCTGGGCCTAGGTGATTCTCCTGCCTCAACCTCCCGAGCAGCTGGGACTATAGGTGCCTGCCAGAATGCCCAGCCATTTTTTTGTTGCCGTTTGGCCGGGGCTGGGCTTGAATCCACCACCCTCCATATTTGGGGCCAGCACCCTTCCCACTGAGCCACAGGAGCCACCCAGAAATAAGTTTTTAAACAGAAATTAATCTTAAAATCTAATATATTAACATAAACACCTCAAATATCTCATAGGATACTTGCAAAGGCAATTTCTTTATGTCTAAAGAATGAAAAGTTCCACTCTTCAAAATTACTAAAATTACTAATGTGCTAATTTAGTTATTTTTGACACCTACCTTTTGAAACTGAATTTTGTACTTAACTGCATCATAGGCAGGGAAGCTGCAGGCTTGGGCCACATGTGGCCTCTGGATCCTTGAGTGTGGCTTTTTGACTGAATCCAGGTTTTACAGAACAAAGCCTATTAATAAAGAAATCTGTTCTGTGAAGTCTGGAATTGGTTGAAGCGCCGCACTTGGGGATCTGAAGGGCCACATGTGGCCTTGAAGGCTCAGGCTGAACATTATTTAAAATACACAGACTACTAATGTAAGTGGCACTTAGCCTGCTCTTTATAGGTTGTCTGACATAAGACTACTATTATGGCTCAGCGCCCGTAGCTCAGTGGTTACGAGCTGGCCATATACACTGAGGCAGGCACATTTGGACCCGGTCCGGGCCTGCTAAATAGCAATGACAGCTGCAGCAAAGAAATAGCTGGGCGTTGTGGTGGGTGCCTATAGTCCCAGCTACTTGAGAGGTTGAGACAAGAGAATCGCTTGAGCCCAAGAGTTAGAGGTTGCTGTGAGCTGTGATGCCACAGCACTCTACCAAGGGTGACATAGTAAGACTATGTCTCAAAAAAACAAAAACAAAAAACAACAGACTACTATTATGTTTCCTCTGTCCTTTTCCTTATGGACTCATCAATTAATATCAATAAAAATTACTTTTCTTTTTAATTGTATTTGTAAAGAACTACATCCATACAATTCTTGATATGGGAACAGCTTTGCATTTCTACCGCATTCCTATTTTGTTACACTGTAATAATTTTTTGATACAGTGCTAGATTAAATCTATAAACATTCTATTTAAATATATCTCCATTTGTAAGACTGATCTATAGATTTTATTCTTTGTAATAATTTTTTTTTTTTTTTTGAGACAGAGTCTCACTTGGTTGCCCTCGATAGAGTGCCATGGGGTCGCAGCTCATAGCAACCTCAAATTCTTGGGCTGAGCAATCCTCTTGCCTCCGCCTCCTGAGTAGCTGGGACTACAGGTGCCCACCACAATGCCCAGATAGGTTTTTTTCCTTTCTATTTTTAGTACAGGTGAGGTCTCGCTCTTGTTTAGAACTCCTAAATTCAAGCAATCTATTTGCTTCAGCCTCCCAAAGTGCTAGGATTACAGGAGTGATGTAATCATTTTTTTCTTTTTTTAGATAGAGTCTCACTCTATTGCCCTAGCCTAGAGTACTGTGGCATCGAACTAGCTCACAGCAACCTCAAACTCATAGGTTTGATCGATCCTCCTGTCTCAGCTTCCCTAGTAGCTGGGATTACAGGCACCGGCCACAACATCTGGCTAATTGTTCTATTTTTAGCAGAGATAGGGTCTTATTTGCTCAGGGTGCTCTTAAACTTCTGAATCAAGGGATCCTCCCTCCTTGGAGTCTCAGAGGGCTAGGATTACAGGTGTGAGCCACTGCACTGCTTGGCTCTTATAACATACTTTTTGATGTGGGATTATAGTATTTTCATGCATTATATAACATAGGGAAGATTTCTAGTATCTTCCCTATGTTATATAATGCATGAAAAATTCTGAATTTTTTTTTTTTAACTACCTGGACCTGCTAGTTAAAAATTTTTATTGAATTAGTTTTTGAATAGGTAATATATTCACAGGATTCAAAATTCCTGAGCTTCCCCTATCCAAAGGCAAAGACAATCCTTGTTCTTAGCATCTTGTGCACCCCTCAAGATATTTCATGCATATATTCATAAAAGCAAGTCCAAAAGTAAATGTGTGTGTATCTGGAGATAAGTAGGTATGTATACACTTAAACAGGCAAACATATACACATGTATTCATCCATGCATAAATACAGTCACTTTTATATACAAACAGAAAGGTATTATACTGACCTGTGTAAATTCCCTGAGAACAAGAATATCATTTCTTATAATTTTATTTTTCACTTAATATAACTTGGAGATCACTCCATACTAGTGCATCAAGAACTCTGTCGATAATTTTTTAAATTTTGCATATTTTCCATTGTTGACATATAACCAGGTACTTTCTTTTTTAAATAGAATATTAAAAAATAACTTCATGTTTTAAAATTATTATTGGGTCAATTTTACAGATTTGTATTTTGATCAATGAACCATTTCTCATACATTTTCAAAGTCAATGCCACCAGGTTGCATATACTATCCCCTTATAGAGTCATGTCTTTCACCTCCATGGTTACACTGCATTCTCATTACTAATCTTGTATATCTCTGCTCTTCTCTTTGATCAGGCATGTGAGAGTTGACATATCACATCAGTCTTTTGAAATGGTTGGTGGATTCTTTTTTACTTTAATTCCTTAAGTTTCATGTAGGGAAAATACGATCTGAATCTCATTTACACTCCAAGCCCCAACCCACTGTGCTTCAGTCGTGATGGTCTTCTTTGTGCACTCTAATCATGCTAAGTTCATTCCTGCCACAGGATCTTCATACTTGCTAGTCTAACGGACACTTTCCCTGATCTTTCTCATCATTCAAATCTCAGTTTAAATGACAGCTCTTCAGAGAGGCTTTCCCCTACCATTTAATCAAAAGGCTTTGGTTCTTTTTTCTTTATACCAATTATTTTATATGAAAATCTCATTTGTTCCTTTCTATTTTTTTTAATTTTTAAAAATATTTATTTATTTATTGAGACAGTCTCTCATTTCTTAGCCCACAGTAGAGTGCTGTGGTGTCACAGCTCACAGCAACCTCAAACTCTTGGGTTCAAGTGATTCTCTTCCTCAGCCTCTCAAGTAGCTGGGACTATAGGCACCCACTACAACACTCGGCTATTTTTAGAGATGGGTCTCATTTTTGCTCAGGCTGGTCTCCAACTCTTGAGCTCAAGCAATCCACTTGCCTCGGCCTCCCAGCATGCTATGATTACAGGTGTGAGCCACCATGCCCAGCCTCATGTGTTCATTTTTAATTGATTGCCTCGTCCACTAGAAGGTAAATTCCCTGAGAACAAGAATATCATCTATTTTGTTTGCTGCCCTAGTTTCTAAAAAAGGTGACTGGCACATATCTGCAGTCTTTATTAGGCTACCTCCCTCTGACTCCCTACCCCACACTAAACTGTAAGCTCCATGGGCAGGGACCGTGTCTACTTTATTTAACACTGCCTACCCTAGTGATTAGCACATTGCCTGGCCCATCGTGATTCACCGTATAACTACGTGCAGTTCACATGCCACACTGTCACATCTCTATTTCTTTCCATATGTTTTTGCTTCTTTCTGCCTGGAATGCAGACTCTTATAATCCTCATGACCAATTCCTACTTGTTTTTGAGGCTCAACTCAGATGTCACCACCTAGAAAGCCTTTTTTGACCCCATAAGCCCAGTATATTCCCCTGCTGTCTTGGAAGGTACTCTGGGCATTTATTTACATTGTATTATGGTAGCTGACTTACCCAGTCATCCCCATAGTATTTCAAAATGGGTAGTGCGTGTTTTTACTCGGTCTTCCTAGCACCTAGAAGAATGGTTGACCCTTAGTAGACAGGCATTTAGGAAATAGGGGAACAAATGGACATTAAATGAAAATTAAAATGCTGCTTTCCATTTCCAAAGAGGTAGTCTAATATAGAATATATATATATATATATATATATGGAAAAGGTTTTAAGTCATAAGTCCTACAGCTAAGACAGAACCTATTACTCATTGTATGACACTGAGTAAGTCACTTAACCTCTATTTAGTTTTCTCATAAAGTGGAGAAAAGAGAATCTAGTGAGGAAGAGGATATATGTATAAAGATACAATAAAAGATAAAATTCTGTAAAATTTAAGTATTATATTTATCAGTGCAATACTACCCAACATACTAAAGATACAGTCTTTTTGACTTCCATTTACTCATAATTTAATTTTTATTCTCTTTACTAAAACAAAGATCTTATAGATCTTTGGCTAATAGAACTAATTTACTGATTTAGTAAATTGAAATGACAGACTTACTGTTAGGTGGTCCTTGAGTGCTTACTACATACTAGATATCACTTTATATGCATAATTTCATTTGATTTTAACAAAATCGCAGTGAGGAAATTTATTATTGCCATTTTAAAGATAAGTAAAGTAAGGTTCAGAAAGGTTAGGAACCTTGCTTAAGGTCAGTTTGGCAATAATTGATACAGCCAAAATTTGAACTTAGCCAATCTGCCCCTACAATCTGCCTGGATTTTTTTTTTCTTATTTCTTGAAAAGGGACGAATTTCATTTTTCCAGTTTATTATCATGTCATAATGCAAATTTGCCATGTCTAGAATTTTTTTTAAGTGTCAGACTTGGCCAGGTTCATGCCTGGAATCCCAGTACTTAGGGAAGCCAAGGTAAGAGGATCACGTAAAGCCCAGGAAATCAAGGTTAGAGTGACCTGTGATCATACCACTGCACTCTAGCCTGGAAGGCAGAGTGAGACCCTGGCTCTAAAAACAAAAACAAAAGTCATACTAGTGAAGCCAGGCTTTTCTGACTTTATTCTTTGGACCAATAAAGAAAGGGAATTAAGTTTTTCCTTATTAAAAATGAGCGACATAACAGCAGAACTCTTTTCCTGCCTGTTATTATCATTCCCCCAAAATGCATTTCCAGTTTTAAAATAAAAGTGATAATGGGAATTAGCTTCAAAATAGGCAATCTCAATTTATGGTCAACATTTATAGGATGCAACTATCATATCTACATTCAGGACTCTGGAAACACTGCTTATTCTCATGTATAGATAGAAAAGGATATCTTTTCAGCATACATAGGGTAGCGAGCCTTGCTGCTTGAAAGTTGGCTCTTGCAGTTCTGTAGACAGCTTTCCGGAGACCAAGGAGATGCTGACTGGGATGCTGTCCAGCTTTATTAAATGGGCAAGCAGCACTGACCCTGTCAAGCAAACTTGAAAAGTAAAATGTGATACAACTGTACAGGTGTCCTAAAGTTTTTGTTTACTAAATTGACAATTCTATTAAAGTTAGAAAACAAATTCCTTTCTTATGATTTTCATTAGAAAATGATTATAAGTATGCTAACTCAGGTCTCATAAAATAGTAATTTCTGTGATATATATATAGCTATCAGAAAAAAGACAAATAAAAACACGTAAAAGACAAATAAAATCTCAAATAAAGGCTTCCTCTGATGTGGAGAAAGAAGGAATTTTAGTAGGATATAACCAAAACATAGAAATATTTATGTAAGAATTTGCATCTTTTTTACATAGACACTTTATCTGCTAAAATATACTAAAGTAGAAATATTTTACATTCACTTTTCAAAAAAATCTATATTTGTAGGAAGTATAGAGGCCTTAATTATAAACACTTTCACATTCTTAATATACATCTATATATGTTCACTCATCATACTTCGTCACTTGTACAGAAAAAATACTATATAGAAATACATTCTGTACATTCATGAAAGTAGGGCAAAATTACTTACCCACCTGCTGCCACTGGCACTTACCTACTTAAAATGAAGTAGGGGACGCGGAAAGATAACAGGACCAGTGGCCAACAGGGGAATGCAAGTAAAAAGGCAAAGTAAGGGTTACTACACAGTAGCATAGCTACTCTCAAAACTGTTCAAGAGGAAGCACAATTCATGGCATTTCCTATAAGATGACTGGGGACTACCTATTTGTAACAATGACATATAATGTACTATGTTCTACAACTGAAAACAGGCATGATTAAATAACACATAGTTATCAGATAATAGTTTTTTTACCTAACAATTAACCTTTCCCAATAGTAAAACAAAACATTCGCATTTGTAAATTTGCCACTATAACCACAAGCCCATAAATAAGACATCTAACTCAAAACTTTAAAAATGATAAACTAAACTAAAATATATCCAGGCATTAAACATCTACAAAAAGGCCAAGCATAGTAGCTCACACCTACAATCTAGCATTTTGAAAGGCTGAAGTGGGATCACTTGAGGCCAGCCTGGGCAACAGAACAAAACCCTGCCTCTTAAAAAAAAAAATCTAGGGCAGCGCCTGTGGCTCAGTGAGTAGGGTGCTGGTCCCATATACTGAGGGTAGTGGGTTCAAACCCAGCCCTAGCCAAACTGCAACAACAACAACAACAAAATAGCCAGGCACTGTGGTAGGCGCCTGTAGTCCCAGCTATTCGGGAGGCTGAGGCAAGAGAATCGCCTAAACCCAGGAGTTGGAGGATGCTGTGATCTGTGACGCCATAGCACTCTACTGAGGGTGATAAAGTGAGACTCTGTCTCTAAAAAAGAAAAAAAAAAATCTATAAAAAGTAGAGGATGATGACTACAATTTTATTTTAAAACAAGGGAATAAAGGCAAAAAAGGCATTAAATTTTTGCTAAAGAGGACAAATTAAGGCAAAAGTAAACAGCATTTATTTCAATATATGATGCTACTGCTTGTGTTCCATTTTATCAAATTGGCTTTAAAAACTGAAAATATTTCTAAAAAATTATGATCTAATTTTTTTAACCCATTATCCAATTAGATAAAGACAAATGAAGCACAATTTCTTCTAACATTTCACCTGCCTGTCTGCCATCAGAATGGGTAGAAGGCATAACCTGAAGGGGCATCATGTCTAACTGGACATCATCTCTGCCTGCCCATTCCACACGTCTGGGTAAAGGGTGGAAAATCACAAAATACACAGAATCTTTGGACACATAGCCACTTTCCTTAACCAGTCAGTCCTCTCAATAAAATGAAAAGGAGCTATTACTTACTTTAAATGTCATTTTTTAACTTTTTAAATGTGATACTCAACTTAAAATTGCCATCTCTATAAATAAGCAGTAGGCTTAAAGTAATGGAAGGACAAATACCATCAGATATGAAGGATTATTATACTTTGAGCAGAAAGAGAAGTTATAAAATCCCTCTTAACGTCCTGGGATTGCTGTGTAGAACACAACAGCGTGAAAACCAAAACGACTACAGGAGCTTATTCCACTCTTCTGTTCCACAAGTTTCCAGAAACAGCACTTACGCCAAGATTATGTAAGTAGTTCTAGAACTAAGCAGAGTGAAGGATGAGATGACTACTAGAGGTTCTTCACTCCCCCATTTCGTGATTTTTCAAATAAAACCAATTAAGAGCAAAGATTATTCTTTACTGTATACTTACTTTCTCTCATCTACAGATTGCAAACTTAAGTTACATAAATTATTAAATATAGCAAAGTACAACTGTCATCTGTTGTACCTAATGTTTAGCAGACAGCCTAGTACACTGGAAATGGGCTTTCGAGTCTGGTGAAATGGACTTCAATAGAAGTGCTCTACCACTTATAATTGTGCCGTTAAATGTATGAAAAAGTGACTAGCACAGTGTATGAAACATAGTTAGTGCTCAGAAATGTAGCTTCCCTTTAAGAATAGCTTAAATAGCCAGCATATCCTGTTGCTTGTATACCTACATCTAGACTAGTGAATTTTAATTTCCCAAAGCAATGTGAAACATCACAATTTGCATGACATTCTGAGAGTTATCAATGCTATAACATCTGCTAATATTTGCCTGAGGAGTTTTAGGGATACATGTCAAGATTTTTCAAAATGAATTTATGTCAAATACATCCATGATTTAAACTGGGGAAAGAAGGCATTTGACAGGGAGGAAAGGAAGGAAGCATGACTGGGTAACTACTGCACGTGAGGTTCAATGCTAGGCAGTCTCCATACGTCATCTCATATAATCACATGGTACTATACAGAAATAATCATGATTCTCAAAGTACTTTGGTTTCTCCAAGTAGATAAACAATATCATACCACATATTAATCTAGCACATAATGTATTTAACCCTTTACTTAGCAGTTAATAAACTTTAAGTGCTAAAAAGAAATCCACGTTTTTCCTATAAATGCAATAAGAAAATGAAAGTAGGTAATAAATATCAAAGTCTTTTAACTATGTAGTAGACAAGATTCATTTAAAAATTAAAATAAAAAAATGAACTCACAGTGTAAATCCTCTGGAAATTACTTCAGTTTCTTGAATGAGACGTAAAGCTTTTCTCACAAGGTTAGTAAAAGCACGGCTATTTGCTGCCATATCTTCCAAATGAACATTATATGTTTTTAGGCTCATTTGTAGTTTGGCTGTCCTCCAGAATCTCAAAGCTCTTATGATCAGATATACAAATAGAATCACTCCCCATACCAGCCAGGAAGATACAATCCAGCAAGTGGGAAACATAAGAAGCAAACTAATGAAGGCAAATAGCACTGAGACATCCCTAGGAACAGAGAAACCAACAAAATGATATCCATCAGATTAGTCAAAGAAAGGTGAGTTACTTTCATCAGCAAAAACAAGGATAAATTTAGGTTTACTAAAATAAATAAAATGCCAGCTTCTTTGCAAAGCGTAACTTAAAAAAATATAACATTTAAGAAGGTAATGTGAAAATATATACCAACTAGACAGTGGGCTTGGTACTAAAATTTAAGCTGATAAATTTAGGTAAAGGACATTTGAAATAGTTGTCTTCTGGAATCAGGTAGAGATGATTTCACAAAAGAAATTCAGAAGTCACGCCTCTGTAGGTGGGGACCAAAAAAAGGCCTCTATACTTTCTAAAGGTATATATTACACAAAGAGTCTGCAGCTAGAAATAGATAAAATCAAAACTCATTAGCTCAGTCCACAAGACCTCTCAAAAGCTGGCCCAGCCAGACACGGTGCTTATGCCTATAATCCCAGTACTTTGGAAGGCTAAGGCAGGAGGATAACTTTAGGATAGCAGTTCAAGACCAGCCTGGGCAACTTAAAAGATCCTGTCTGTAAAAATATATCTATATATTTTTTAATTAGCCAAGCATGGTGGTGGGGGCCTGTAGTCTCAGCTACTTGGGAGGCTGAGGCAGGAGGATCACACAAGCCCAGGAGTTAGAGGCTACAGTTAACTATAATTGTGCCACAAAATTTTGGCCTGGGTGACAACTTAACAAGACCCTGTCACTTTAAAAAGAAACAAAAAGCTTGGCCAAACCATGCCTTACGTTAATTCTGAATCCTAGCCTCCAGGTGTTATAAACCAGGATAGGACATCTCTTCCCCTTCCTCCTTTTTGTCTGGTATCATCCTGTATTTCGTACAAAATCCTACTTCTTCAAACTCTCCTCTGATAACGCCTGGTGAGGATTTTACCAAAAGCATAAGTGGTTTCCTCTAATTCTAATCAGCCTCTCCTCTGTGACCTCAAAACTATTGTTACCTTTCTTTTATATGACAAATCTATTAATAAAAATGATGACGATCCATGAAAAATAATAGTATTTTCTGGTTATTTTAAACAAAAAGATATGGAATTTTTAACCTCATAGGCAAAGATTATAGATTTTAAAATCCAATTGTACAAATTTAAAAGTAAAAATATCGCTTCAGAGATATTGTCGATTCCTTTTTCCTAAAATCAGATTTCATTTTTTCCAATTAGAAGTAATACACACTTGATGAGCAATTGTTTTGAATTAAGTGCTCTAATTTGGAATATATATACTTATAACAGACCATGATATGGACAAACTCTGTACTTTTGCACTGCTTTCATCACAGTAAAAATACTTATAATTTGTTTTATTCAGGTCAAGTATAAATCCAATAGACTAAAATGAGAGAGGAGTATAGGTGGGATGTATCTGAGGATAGCTCAAAAACATCAACAATATTTGAAGAGAGTTATAGTCCTACTACAAAAAAAAGTCATGTGTAATAATGTTTCTTAATAAATATTTGGCCTAGTTTCCCTTTAAATGATACTAGTAATATCATAAAGCAAAATCTCATCATACACTTTTTTTTTTTAGAGACAGAGTCTCACTTTATCACCCTCGGTAGAGTGCCATGGCGTCACAGCTCATAGCAACCTCCAACTCCTGGGCTTATGCTATTCTCTTGCCTCAGCCTCCCAAGTAGCTGGGACTACAGGCACCCGCCACAACGCCCAGCTATTTTTTTTTTTTTTTTTGCACTTTTTTGGCCAGGGCTAGGTTTGAACCTGCCACCTCTGGCATATGGGGCTGGTGCCCTACTCCGTTGAGCCACAGGCACTGCCCACGCCCGGCTATTTTTTGTTGCAGTTTGGCTGGGGCTGGGTTTCAAACAGCCATCCTCGGTATATGGGGCCAGTGCCCTACTCATTGAGCCACAGGCACTGCCCTCATCATACACTCTTATATATTAACAGTAAACTCTGAAAGCATTTACAGGTCTCATAGTTGCTTGATCCCATTTGTGGCTAAAGGAAACTTAAAAGCAAAGAAATATATTCTTTTTTTTTTTTTTATTTGTAGAGACAGAGTCTCACTTTCTGGCCCTTGGTAGAGTGCCGTGGCCTCACACAGCTCACAGCAACCTCCAACTCCTGGGCTTAAGCGATTCTCCTGCCTCAGCCTCCCGAGTAGCTGGGACTACAGGCGCCCGCCACAACGCCCGGCTATTTTTTGGTTGCAGTTTGGCCGGGGCCGGGTTTGAACCCGTCACCCTCAGTATATGGGGCCGGCGCCTTACCGACTGAGCCACAGGCGCCGCCCGGAACCATAGGTTTTAAGAATGTATTTCTTGGGCGGCGCCTGTGGCTCAGTCGGTAAGGTGCTGGCCCCATATACCGAGGGTGACGGGTTCAAACCCGGCCCCGGCCAAACTGCAACCAAAAAATAGCCGGGCGTTGTGGCGGGCGCCTGTAGTCCCAGCTACTCGGGAGGCTGAGGCAGGAGAATCGCTTAAGCCCAGGAGTTGGAGGTTGCTGTGAGCTGTGTGAGGCCACGGCACTCTACCGAGGGCCAGAAAGTGAGATTCTGCCTCTCCAAAAAAAAAAAAAACCTATGGTTCCTTCTAGCAACTCCTTAAATTCTTATATTTTTTATTTGTATTTATTTATTTTGAGACAGAGTTTCATGATGTCACCCTCAGTAGAGTGCTATGGCATCATAGCTCACAGCAACCTCAAACTCTGGGGCTTAAGTGATTCTTCTGCCTCAGCTTCCCAAACAGCTGGGACTTCAGGTGCTGGCCACAACGCCTGGCTATTTTTTTGTTGCAGTTGTCACTGTTGCTTTAGTTGGCCCAGGTTCGATCCCGCCAGCCTCTGTGTATGTGGCTGGTACACTACCCACTAAGCTATAGGCACCGCCTATAAATTCTTGTATTTTTGAAGGATAAGCTCTTTCTTCCTCATGATATTGAGTGACCAATGATCTGGAAAACACCGTACTTTGCTATGTCACAACAGAAAGCATTTGCCAGGATGATAGAAAAGACATAAACCCAGAATGCTAAGGCCGATGGATGTAACTGCCTGTATAACTTAACAGTTTGGGCAGTGAGTTAGTGCACTTCTTTATTCGTTTTTCCTTTTTCTGTCAAATTTAATAAACTTTAATAGGAAGAAGTCACCAACAATTCATTACATATAATCCTTTTTACTATTCATTTACTTGTTTTTATTTTGCTCTGTTCTATGTTCAGCCAACACAGCAAGAATCAGCTATCTACTCCTATATCTCATCCTATTCTTGGCATCTCTCTAATATGGTTTTGATAAACTCTATTCATTATAAAGAAATATAAAGAACTGGCTAGGTTTACATGCACATAGGTGTACGGGTAAGGGAGATTCTATTAGACTGTTTGTTGGGTTGCTAAGCACAGAACTAATTTTACTGAGGTGGGAGTATATAATGATATAAGCGCATATTTTTCCCAGCTTTACTTTTAAAAGGCATTTTTTTTTTTTTTGTAGAGACAGAGTCTCACTTTACTGCCCTCAGTAGAGTGCCATGGTGTCACACAGCTCACAGCAACCTCCAGCTCTTGGGCTTACGTGATTCTCTTGCCTCAGCCTCCCAAGTAGCTGGGACTATAGGTGCCAGCCACAACGCCCGGCTATTTTTTTTTTTGTTGCAGTTTGGCCGGGGCTGGGTTTGAACCCGCCACCCTCATCATATGGGGCTGGCGCCCTACTCACTGAGCCACAGGCGCCGCCCTAAAAGGCATTTTTTTAAACTTCTGGCATTGTAATGCTAACTATATGGAGTGTTGGTGCCTTTTCAGTTGATAGCATGATGGCATGACGATGGATTTCCTCTGCTAATATTCTAAGTAAGCAACCAAAGATAGATGTTTTCTGGACAGTACCAGATATTAGGGGTTGCCAGGGAGTGAAGTGTTGGCAGGTGTCCATTTCCCTGTGGTGGACTCTGCCCTGCAGACAGGATGCTGGGATCAAGTAGCTCAATCAGTTCCACATCCTCTTGTAACAAGACTTCCTGTTGCAGGATGGTGTGTAGTGAGTCCAGTCGAAATCCAATGTCCTTGCCATTAAAATACCAGAATAGAGGTGTTAATACATACATAATATTGCCTTAAATGCTATTTTCAGAATAGACTCTAAGAGAAAGACATAATAGTCCAATCTATTTTCAGTACGAGGGATAGGTTTTTATTTTCACTGTAAATGTAAAACAATGAAGATTGAGGTAGACATTATTGAGCCATCAGATGTGAAATATAAAATTTTAATAATGAGATATAGAGTAATTACAGATTAATAAGCTAATCTAGTTAAGCTTAATTAGTTAAATTGCTAGGACCTAACATGGAAGATATAATCCTATAACATAAAAAATGCCGTTCTTGAAATTCTAACAGTGTTGCCAATATTTAAGAATTGTATTAGCAGGATCAATGGCTTCTAAAAATGAACATTCAGAGATTTAAAAATACATCTTTAAGGAATGTAACACAAAATCACATTACCATTTGTATAGCACTTTATAGTTTACAAAATGCCTTCACATAGACCAGCTCATTTATTACTCCTTCTTTTCCTTCTATTCACTTATTAAGGAACATGTTCCATAAGCCAGACACCATGCTTGACACTGAAGACACAAAAACCTGTGAGTTCATGGTTTAGGCTGGCTGCAGGGCACACGACTATAATCCTGGCACTCTGGGAAGCCAAGGTGGGAGGATTGCTTGAGCTCAGAAGTTCAAGACCAGCCTGAGCAAGAGTGAGACCCCCTCTGGATCAAAAATAGAAGACATTAGCTAGGTGTGGTGGTGCACATCTGCAGTCCCAGCTACTCAGGAGGTTGAGGCAGGAGGGTCATTTGAGCCCGGCAGCTTGAGGTTGCAGTGAGCGCAGGCCATGCACCCCACCAGAGGTGACAAGAGTCAGACTCTGCCTCAAAAAAGAAAAAGTTCTTAGTGTAGAGGAGAGAACCAAAAAGTATACAGTCACAATATAATATGGAAAGAGTGTGACAAAGTACACTGAGGGTCCTATGGCTAGGCATAGGGGGACTAAACTTGTAGTGAAGTCAGAGAAAGTCTTTAGCCGGAGGTAAGACTTAAAGGATGAACAAGAACTGACCAGATGAAGGAGGTGGAAGAGTAGGTGGGAGCAGAATAAAAGCCTTTCTAATTTGGGACGGGTAAGTCATGTGATCTTGGATGAAACTAGATTGTATGCCGTGTGCACATGGTGAAAGGTGAGAGAGGCACTATTAGGGCAGATGGGTTAATTCTCACAGTGCCCCCTGTGGAGTACATTATCAGCCTCCTCTCCATTTTAGAGAGGACAAAAAAAACAAAGCCTAAAGATACTAAGTAACTTTCCAGAATTCTGATTTCAAACTCTGTCTTTGGCAGCTGATTCTGCTTCCCTGTATATAGTGTGACTCAACAGAAACTTAAAGTGTTATTGTGTATTAAATTTAATAATAGGGTGGTCCTAATATTTTGATTATATATAATCAAAATAAAGATAACTTTTAATGAACAAGTTAAAGTAAAACCAGTTAGGTCTGGGGTTTAAAGCCAATAGGAATAGGGTTGATCTTCTTAATCACTCTCACACCACAGATTCCAACCCTAGCTGATCATAATAGTTTTTTTTTTTTAATTTCCTGGTATCTGGTATGCAGTATGGGAGATTTAAGTAAGAATGTTATCTATCAATCAAACTGAGCACATGACCTCCTTTTTTTTCCTATTAAAAACAAAAAGTGAAATCCTTAAAACAGTATATTTATAAAATATGTGTAAATAGTAATTCATTGCAAGCACCCTTGACTAAACCCTGCTGACATGGGACATTTAGACATATTACACCAAAAGGAATGTCAGTTTATCCCATGCCTGTGACTGCTCGTAGTGCTGTGGGACTGAGCACCAAGTAAGGGGATGAGAGCACATGACCTCTTGATCACGGTCATGTGTCACTTTCAGAGAAAAGAGTATTTTTAACATTATGCCTATTAGATATATTTTCTTTATCTTCAATCTAGAAGAGAACATCTTCTCAGTGAAATGTTGATCTTCCTTTCAGCCTAATGTGGGGTTTGTACCATCTTCTGGCACACTCTGCTTGTGCCATGGCAACACTCTTAGGTTCCATGTTTGAACAACTGCCTCCTCTCTTCTTACAAGCTAAGTCCATCTTTAGATAGTACTTTCTGGGGAAAAATAAAATTAAAAAAATTCTGAACCTCTTACTTATTAATATTTGATATCCCACCCCATTTTCACAAAGAGAGAGCAGCTACTACTTTATATACTATCTGGGGTGGGGGGAGAGGGAAGGAGGGCAGGAGACAGAGCATGGTGGCTTTTCAAGTGATCTCTGTAATGAATCTTCACAGATTGATCTTACTATTTGGTTTTGATTCCCCAATTCGACATAGCTGTATTCAAATACAAGTATTAGAAATCAAACTTCTGTTACAGAACTTTTAAATCAGACCTTTCACAAGACTTCTTTGTACCTTTATAGGTATAGTTTAGAAAAGCCTGTCTAGATGAAGGCTCAGGCTGACAAAGTGGGGGAAAGCTATTCATGTGCAATGGGAGCATGCTCCCGTCACAGATGGAGATTCTGTTTAATCAGTTACTCACTTTCATCAACACCATTCCTTGGCAGCAGACCTGTATGCAAAACAGGGAGGGGGGTGGGATAACACCTCCCCCAAACCAGTGTGCCTGGAAGAAGTATTAATAACTTTGGAAAGATTCGATTCAAAACTGTGACAAATGAATAACCTATAATCATCCTTACATATTAATGAGCTTAAAAGGGACAAAGACACACCAAATAAATAAGCAGTGATGTCTTAGTGATTACATTGCCCCTAAAGATGAAGAACTTGAACTGTATTCTGACCAATATAACTATTTAAATTGAATTGAATTGGATTAAATTGATGAATTAAGTTTATTTGTTTTTTTCTTTTAATTTCAGATTTACTCTGAGGGTACAAACAATTAGGTTATAACATTTGCAATTGTTAGGTAAAATCCCTGTTGTAGTTGTGTTTAAGTTTCTTTCTTATAAAAGGCCAGGCACAGTGGCTCACTCCTCTAATCCTAGCACTTTGGGAAGCTGAGGGGAGGATTAGGAGTTTGAGACCAGCCTGAACAAGAGCTCGACCCTATTGCTACAAAAAAAAAAAAAGAGAGAAAAGAAAAATTAGCTGAGCAAAGAAAAATTAGCATATGCCTGTAGTCCCAGCTACTCGGGAGGCTGAGGCAAGAAAATCACTTAAGCCCAAGAGTTTGAGGTTGCTGTGAGCTGTGACACTACAGCACTCTACTGAGGGAGACAGTGAGACTGTCTCAAAACAACAACAACAACAACAAAAAACCTTACAGAACATAGCATAGGTAATTATTACTAAGTTGATATAGAAAATAAGAGATATAATATGCTGGTTGGGGGGAAAGCCTTGAGGAAAAGCTAGGACTACTTACTGAATAGATTCCAATTGATTAAGGAAAAAA
Source organism: Nycticebus coucang (assembly GCF_027406575.1). Classification (NCBI taxonomy): domain Eukaryota; kingdom Metazoa; phylum Chordata; class Mammalia; order Primates; family Lorisidae; genus Nycticebus; species Nycticebus coucang. The sequence goes on from NC_069782.1 coordinate 26,603,238, forward strand.
CGGAAAGAATTCCACCACAGCACAGTAGCACAAATGCAGACACGCAGAATAAGCATGGGGTAAAGGAAAAGGAAGATGGGGTTTGTTGATGATACTGGTGGACAAAGCTAGAAAGGTAGGTGATGGCCAAATTATGCAGACTCCTTACTGCTGAAGTGATACATTTGTACTTGATTTGATGGATAATAGAGATCTGTTTATGATCTAAATAGGGAAGTGGCATGAGAAAATATCTTAGGAAGATTTCTTCCCGGATGGAATGAAAAGGGTGTGAGAAGGCACAGCTAAAAAAAATCAAGAGATTTCTATTTTTTTTTTTTAAATACAGATGGAGAAGGGATTTTATTCATGTGTCAATACATTTCAATGATTTTAACCATTTTTTAATATGACAGTACTATTTCATAAAGCTGATATGTGGAGCAAATGAAATAAAATGTGTGCAAGCACTTTATAAGCTAAAAAGTGCTTAAAAAGTGCTACTACTGATCAGGCGCATGGCTCATGTCTATAATCCTAGCACTCTGGGAGGCTGAGGCAGGTAGATTGCCTGAGCAAGAATTAGACCCCATCTCTAAAAATAGCCAGGCATTTTGACGGGTACCTGTAGTCCCAGCTACGCAAGAGAATCACTTGACCCTAAGAGTTTAAAGTTGCTGTGAGCTATGATGATATCGCACTCTAATGTGGGTGACAAAGTGAGACTCAGTCTCAAAAATAAAAAGTACTGTTACCCTTACCATCATAGTTGTTATCAAGGAACTTTTTTAATCTTTAAGAAAAGTACTATAGGGCGGCATCCGTGGTCGAGTGGGTAGGGCGCCCGCCCCATATGCCAGAGGTGGCAGGTTCAAACCCAGCCCTGGCCAAAAAAAAAAAAGAAAAGTACTATAAAAATGAATAATAATGGGCGGCGCCTGTGGCTCAGTCGGTAAGGCGCTGGCCCCATATACCGAGGGTGATGGGTTCAAACCCGGCCCCGGCCAAACTGCAACCAAAAAATAGCCGGGTGTTGTGGTGGGCGCCTGTAGTCCCAGCTACTCGGGAGGCTGAGGCAAGAGAATCGCTTAAGCCCAGGAGTTGGAGGTTGCTGTGAGCTGTGTAAGGCCATGGCACTCTACCGAGGGCCATAAAGTGAGACTCTGTCTCTACAAAAAAAAAAAAAAAAAAGAATAATAATGAAATGGAACAAATGCCAATACTCTTATAAAAGGAAAGAGGGCCTACTTCAGTATCTGCATACCTAACAAAAATTTTGAATATGTCACAATCGAAGGGAAAAAGTCAAGCAATCTCTTGCTAAAAGTCAACTGGGCAATTCCTTATTCCATTCCTCGGAAACTATTTCATAGCTACAGATTCCTACAACTCTCTACAATATAGGCACGAAACAGATGCGTACAGAAGCTGACACTTTATTGTGAAACGTAATGTGAAACATGTGGCCAGTGACAGAGAACTAAGAGTGAAAAGACCAGGCCTGTACAGACCATGATGAAGCCACAGAGAATGGATGATGGGTCCATATACCTTACCTAGTATCACCGAAGAATGAGATGGCTCCACCTGGATAAAGATGACATTCTACGTAGATGACAAGACACTTCATTGACCTTCTCAATACACCTTCTACAAAGATGAAACCCTGAACAGAGAACTTAACAATCTGGATTGCTAAAAAATTTATTTTAATCAGCCAAAAACAATAATAATAATATGCAAGCGAGAGAGGTAGTGTGTTATAGTGGGAAGAGCATGGGAAGAGCACAGAACCAGGAGATCTGTGTTCAAATTCCCATTCTACCACTTTCTTTTTGAACGATTCACGTAATAAATTATTACAATAAACCAAACAGTCTGCACCTTGGCTTTCTCACAGGTGAAATATACTAAGTCTTAGAGTGTTGTTCAGATTACCAAATAAAAAATGTGAAAGCACTTTGTAAACCATCTCTTTACAAATGTTAATTTACAAGAATGATAATTCCTAAGGTCACAGGCCAACACAGGATCCTGAAACCTGCTTACTTAATACTTGATTACTCCTTCTGGGAGCTATGAGAACTTTATAACTTGAATTTGTTAGCCAAACTCCCTGGATTTTGTATTGTTAGGATGTCAGAAGGTTGAAGTCTATCCCCTTTGGAGATATACTAAAGCACGTAGCAGAAAAAAAAAAGAAAGCCTCATAGGAATCACACAGATCCTCAATGTTAACTATTTCAAGTCTTTGAAAAATTCTGTGATTTGTCAGTCGCATGAGATTGAACTGATCCCACTAATGGATATACTTATTTCCTTCCCTCCTCAGAGAATACCTCTCAATAGAGGAAGATGGTAGTGGGAAATTAGTAATCTAACGAATAAGGTTTAATAACTACCAGAATATTCCATTCTAAGTGGCTAATAACCTCTTATGAAAGCTATTAACAATATCAATAAGCCCAAATTAAAAGATTCCAAATTATTAAAGAATTTCTCACAAAAATCAATTATGGTTAAAATTTTGAATCGGAACAAATTCTGATTCAAAAATTCTCTCAATAATAAACTGGAACACTGAAAAATGACAAAAAGAAGGAAAGTGAACACTTACCAACTTGTGAAGTAAGTCATCTTTCCTACTGCATCGAGAAAAAAAAATCCAACTTTTGATGGTTTCAGCCACATTTAACAGGAGGCCTTGCTGAAGGAGATGAATTGTCTAGAATTATTAAAGTACACCTGAACAGCAAAAAAACTTCAAATAACTTACCTCCAATAAGAATTTTTATCAGAAAAGGGGGAAAAATGTTATACTCTTTGTCAATATGTCTTGGCCTCCTTAATTGCACATCAGAATTACCTGAAGATTTTAGTTAGAAACATATTCCTCAGTCCCCAAACTAAAGGTTCTGATTAAACAGATTTGGAATGAGGCCTGGAAATCTGATTTTTTTAAAAGTACACTGAGGGGGTACAAGTGTTTTTTTGTTACATGGATGATTAGCATAGAGGAGAAGTCTATGCTTTTAATGTACCTATCAGTGAAGATCTGATTTTAAAAATCAGAGCAGCCAGAAGTCATATCGATTCAGCCCATTTTCCTTTGGAACACTATATAGTATCTATGTCAACATGACAATGGTATTTCAGAATGAAAACACAGGTGCTCCAAGTTCTCACGTAAGTGTATTAAGAGATTATGACAAGGGAATAATTATAGCCAAGGACCATGATTAGGAGGACATGTGATAATCCTATTAAACAGCAATAAAGGCCTAAAACAAGATAATGAATGTAAAAGTAGTAATGAAGAAGTTTAGAGACATAAAGGTTGACTTGACACATCACTTAGCGACCAAAGCAAAGCAGGAGTGATTGGAAATGGCAAGATAACTGACAGGGTGGTGGTTTGGGGATATAAACAGAACACATTTATTTTTTGTTTGTTTGGGAGTCACTAAGAAAGAAGTCCCATTTACACATGTTGGATTTGAGCTTCCTGGGGCACAAGAAAGCAAAAATGTCTAAAAGAATTTGGAATTCAACAAAACCTAGAGAATGGATGTAAGTGGCCAATGAAGGCAAAAAAGTAGATAATATCAGGGAAGGCACCAAGCTTAGAAGAGGGCCTGATGCTGAAACTTTACAGAAAGAATGTTTAAGAATAAACACGGGAAGGCTGGGTGCAGTGGCTCACTCCTGTAATCCCAGCACTCTGGAAGGCTGAGGCAAGTGGATCGCTTGAGCTCAGGAGTTGAGACCAGCCTGAGCAAGAGTGAGACACCTCTCCCCCCCCAGTAAAAACAGAAAACAAATCAAAAACCCCGAAACTTAGCTAGGTGTTGTGGCAAGAGCCGGTAGTCCCAGCTACTCGGGAGACTGAGGCAAGAGGGCTGCTTGAGCCCAAGAATTTGAGGTTGCTGTGAGCTATAATGCCACAGTACTCTACCCAGGGTAACAGAATGACTGTGTCTCAAAAAAAAAAAAAAAAAAAAAGAGAAAAGAAACCAGAAAAAAAGACAGAATATTCATGGTAGGAATAGTAGGACAGACTATTCAGTAAGTGCTTAACAAACACATATAAAAATAAAAGTTAAGAAAGAGGGGGCAATTAATGTTAAGAACCATTTCATCAAGAATTCATATTATGGCCTGGCACAGTAGCTCGCACCTATAATCCTAGCACTCTGGCAGGCAGGTTGTGGATTGCTTGAGCTCAGAGTTTGAGACCAGCCTGGGCAAGAGCAAGACCCTTTCTCTGCTAAAGACAGAAAAAAATAAAATAAAATAAACTAGCTAGGTGTTGTGGTGGGCGCCTATAGTCTCAGCTGCTCAGGAGGCTGAGGCAGGAGGATCGCTTGCTTAAGTCCAACAGTTTGAGGTTGCTGTAAGCTATGATGCCAAGGCTCTACTCAGGGCAACAGAGTGGGACGTAATCTCAAAAAGAAAAAAAAAATTAATATTATATTAAAAATTGCTTTTCAAAGAAAATAATTGATATTTTACTTTTTGAACAGAATTTTGGGGGCAATTCTAAAATTATATTCCCTGAGAATGAACTAAATCAATAAATCTTTTTAAAATTCAGCTGCCCCCATTTCTAAATGGAAAAAATCCATTTTAGAAAAATATAGCTCATACAGTTAAAAAGTTGTCTTAGAAATGTGCAATATGAAGATAAAACAAACTTTCTAGACATATGGCGATTTTTAAAAATATCCTCTGGCTGAGCATTTTATTGCTCCTCAATTTCTTTTTTTTGTTGTTATTCCTCAATTTCTGAGGGGATGCAATTTTAAACTTTCATTTGATTTATTTATAAACTTTTCTATAAATAAAACTACTTGTCCTAAATGACAAGAATTAAATACCTTTAAAATCCAAGTTTGTACCCAAACAAAACAAAACAAAAACTTAGAGGTCAAGGCCCATCTCCTGCCTCGAGGCCATCCCTCCACCACTCTTCCTCTGGTGTTAAAAGGTAATCTTAAATCCAAGCTTTATAACAGCCTGTTAGATGGGTCTAAGTTTTTCTTTCCACACCCTTTGCAGGAACATTTAGTAAGGGAAGAAATAGTAAGTTTAGAGGACCCACAAACGGGTTCTGACCCATGTCAGGTCTAATTCTCCTTACTCTCACTTCCTGGGTGTTAGTCAAAAAATTCTCTGGTGTTCACTTGGCTGTTGCAAATGGGCCATCTTGGTTCCTCACATTTTAGGTGTTTTTGTAAGACTGGGAGAAAGGATCCTGCTACCAGTCCATGCTTTTGCTTCCTACCACAATGGAGTAAACCACTAGTAGAAAGCATGAATCTCATAATAAAACACAGATTAAATTACAGCACTTAAAGACTGAGAAAATCTAGATATATATACTTATTTTTAAGTAGAATTCCTTTGGTTAAAACTGAAATGTACTAGAATATTTATTTTAGTAAATATAGTAGAACTTCGCTACATTGACTACTTCCTTAAGCTGAGCTAATTTTCATAGACCAGAAATGGACCTTATGTACATTATCAGTGCAGTAGGCCTAGTTCCTTATGTTGGCCACCTTTGTATGTTGACCAGTTTATTACTGGGTGGTCAACTTACAGAGATTCTACTGTATAACTAAGAGAACATAAAGGAAATCTATTAAATGTATTTTATAGAACATAAGGAAGATTCTTCCAATATCTCAGCCTCATAATATTACACATCAAATATGACATATTTACTATATAAAAATATATAATTTTGTAGATATAAAAGGCATCGAAACTTGAGATAAAATACACACATTCCATTACATGGCCTTGAAACTGTATTTAAGAGATATCAGTTTGCTTTCTTATAATTTGTGCTCTCTCTCTCTCTTTTTTTTTTTTTTAAGAGACAAAGTCTCCCTTTATTGCCTTTGGTAGAGTGCCGTATCATCACAGCTCATAACAACCTCTAATGCCTGGGCTTAGGCGATTCTCTTGCCTCAGCCTTCCAGGTAGCTGGGACTACAGGCGCCCGCCACAATGCCTGGGCCGTGTTCGAACAGGGCACCCTCAGTATATGGGGCCAGTGCTCTACCCACTGAACCACAGACACTGCCCATGTGTTCTCTTTTTTTGTTTGTTTTTTTGAGACAGAGTCTCAAGATGTCATCCTGGGTAGAGTGCCATGATGTCACAGCTCACAACAACCTCCAACTCTTGGGCTTAAGCGATTCTGTTGCCTCATCCTCCCAAGTAGCTGGGACTATGGGCACCTGTCACAACCTGGCTATTGTTGTTGTTGTTGTTTTCATTGTTTAGCAGGCCAGGGACTATAGGCACCCGCCACAATGCCTGACTCTTTTTCTTATTGCAGTTATCATTGCTGTTTTAGCTGGCCCATGTTTGGTTCGAATCTTCCAGCCTCAGTGAATGTGGCTGGTGCCCTACCCACTGAGCTATGGGCGCTGCCCAATTTGTGCTTAAAGAGGCTCGGCGCCTATAGCTCAGTGGGTAGGGCGCCAGCCACATATAGTGGGGCTGATGGGTTCAAACCTGGACCTGTCCTGCTAAACAATGACAACAACAACAACAATAGCCAGGCGTTGTGGCAGGTGCCCATAGTCCCAGGTACTTGGGAGGCTGAGGCAAGAGAATTGCTTAAGCCCAAGAGTTTGAGGATGCTGTGAGCTGTGCTGTCACGGCACTCTACCGACAGTGATATAGTGAGACTCTATCTCAAAAAAAAAAAAAAAGACTTTAAGAAAAATTCATTTAATAGCAAAATTTTATTAGTTGGTTTCTCAGTAAAGTTTTATTGTATTTTGCTGGTTCTCTTTGGATAACATCAATATTTAAGCAAATAACATATCTTATTTCTCAAGCATACAAATTTCCTTACCTAAAATAAATTACCCACAAAATATTCCCAAGCAACAAGGCTTCATATTTATCTAAACAGACAGTTGGCTGGGCACAGTCGCTCATGCCTGTAATCCTAGCACTCTGGGAGGCCGAGGTGCTCGGATTGCTTGAGTTCACCAATTCAAGACCAGCCTGAGCAAAAGCGAGATCTGGTCTCTACTAAAAATAGAACAACAACAACAACAACAAAAAACCGAGGCAAGAGGATCGCGTCAGCTCAAGAATTGGTGGTTGCTGTGAGCCTGATGCCACAGCACTCTACCCAGGGCAACAGCTTGCTCAAAATAAATAAATGAATAAATAAATAAAATACACAGACAGAAACTAAGAGAAAGTCTTACCAGCATGAGGAAGGTCATGGATGTGCTTATGAGGTGTTTTTTGTTTTGGTTTTTTTACAAGCAAAAAACCAGCAAAAGCAGTTTGAGTAGTCAGCAAGGTAAAGAACAAAAGATTAAGCCATAAAGAATAAGCATGCTTTCTTACTTTTGGTAGGACTCTTGAAGGAGGCTTTTGTTGTCCTTCTGTTATGCATTTTTCTGTTTTTGGTGACAGAGAAGAACATATTTCAAAGTCTGTGTGTCCCAAATCCTGTAAGTACTGGTAAAGTGGAGAATTCTGAAAGATATACATATAATAAAGCAAATTTCAAGATCATTATTTCAAAAGTTTTACAGGCTAAATTCAGTATCAAACTTCTTTAAGGCTTCGTCTGTAAGAACTGAATCGTGTTACAATCCAGTGCCATTTAATGGCCCCAAAACGCATGAAAACTAATGCTTAACATCACTAATCATCAGGGAAATAAAAAGTAAAATCATGATGAGATACTATGTTACCCCTATCAGAATGGTAATTATTAAAAAGTCAAAAAAAAATAGATGTTGGTGTGAATACAGTGAAAAAGAAAACACTCATACACTGTTGGTGGGAATGTAAACTAGTACAACTTCTATGTTAAACAGTCTGGAGAGTCCTGAAAGAAATGAAAGCAGACCTACCACTTAAATCAGCAATCCCACCACTGGATATCTACCCAAATGAGGAGAAATCATTAATGAAAAAAGACACCTGCACCTGAATGTTTACCACAGCCCACTTCACAACTGCAAGGATATGTAATCAAGCTAAGTGCTCATCACCTGATCGAGTGGATGAAGAAAATGTGGTATAAATACATCATGGAGTACTCTTCAGCCATAAAAAGGAATTAAATGATGTCTTTAGCAGCAACTTGGATGGGACTGGAGAACATTATCCTAAGTGAAATATCTCAGGAATGGGAAAAACAAATACCACATGTTCTCACTTTTAAGTGGGAGTTAAATGATGGGTATACGTATATATAGTCATAAAGAAGTATAATGAACATTGAAAACTAAGAAGAGGGTAGGTTGATGGGGGTGAGGTATAAAAATCTACCTATTGGGTACAATGAACACTATTCTAGTGACAGGTACACCAGAGCCCTGACTTCAGCATTTTACAATTCACCCATGTAACAAAAACCACTTGTACCCCCTAAAAGTTTTGAAATAAATAAACAATACAATGCCATTTAATACAAATAAATCAACAAACAATTCAACAGAGGGCCCCAAAAAGGAAAATCTCTAAAAGAAACTCACAGATTCTTTTTTAGCTAGTACCAGCAAGAAAAAATAAATTTAGGAGTATAAATAGATTGTTAAGCAATTTCTTTTCCCAATTTTTGTAGTCTTAAATTAGACTGCTTCAAAATAGCCAATGCTGGCTATAGATAGCTCCTATGAAGATCTACAGGGAAAAATAGTTACTGCTCAAAGCCAAAGGGAATTAAACAATGATTGTATTAGATAAATTATAATTTTATCATACCATCATACTCATTAATTCATTCAAGCACAACGATGCATTATGTCCCATATGCTTGGCACCGTGAGCAAACATAAAGCTCTTAGATAAACTCTATCTCACATACAAGCATATGGCAAATGAGAGCAAGTATGGCTAATCAAAGTATGAGAACATGGTAGTTAAGAGCACAAACTCTGGAGGCAAATGATAGCTTTAATCTATGGCAATTTATACTTCTTCTGTGCTTCAGCTGTCTCATCTAAAAACAGGACTAATAATAACAGTTCAGAGTTCCTATAAGAACTAAATTAACATAAGATATTAGAACAGTCTCTGGCACATAGTAAGCACTTGGTTTACACTTTTAACTATACATAAGCTGTGTGGAAAGAGCACAGGTTTTTGGAACAGACCTCATACACCAAAATAAAAAAAAATCACTCTAACCCTATCAAACAGAAATATCAACCTCATTATTGGATGTAAATCTACTTAATAAATACAAAGCTTTAATTTTAACTTTAAACCTTCCCTAAAGGACAAGGCTGGTGACATGTTTAAAAATAAATCTATTCCGGGCAGCGCCTGTGGCTCAGTGGGTAAGGCACCGGCCCCATATACCAAGGGTAGAGGGTTCGAGCCTGGCCCCAGCCAAACTGCAACAAAAAATAGCCGGGCATTGTGGCAGGTACCTGTAGTCCCAGCTACTTGGGAGGCTGAGGCAAGAGAATCACCGAAGCCCAGGAATTGGAGGTTGCTGTGAGCTGTGACACCATGGCACTCTACCGAGGGCAATAAAGTGAGACTCTGTCTCTAAAAAAAAAAAAAAAATCTATTCCATTCAACAAAATATTTAAGCCTTTAAAAAAACTGTATTATGGGGACAGTGCCTGTGGCTCAAAGGAGTAGGGTGCTGGCCCCATATGCCGGAGGTGGCAGGTTCAAACCCAGTCCTGACCAAAACTGCAAAGACAAAAAAAAGACTGTATTATGCTGCAACAATAACAAAACCCCAGCACCACAACTAATAAAGCACCATGGGGCAAAATCTTAAGTATTTAACTAGCAACATTTCAGTTAAGGTTCAAAACAAAGCCTAAATGGAGTTATGTTCATCATTATCATCATCATCGTTACTGTTATTCCCATTTCATAGATGAGGAAGCAGATTCACTCAGAGAAAGCAGGAAAAACAGGGTTGACTAAGAAGTCTGACTCCAAAGCCAACACACTCTGTAATCTTATACTACACTAAATACCTCAAATAAGAAACAGTGTCTCCTGGCTCGGCACCTGTAGCTCAAGTGCCTAGGGCACCAGCCACATACACCAGAGCTGGCGGGTTCAAATCCAGCCCAGGCCTGCCAAACAACGACAACTACAACCAAAAAATAGCCGGGCATTGTGGCGGGTGCCTGTAGAGTCCCAGCTACTTGGGAGGCTGAGGCAAGAGAATAGCTTAAGCCCAAGAGTTTGAGGTTGCTGTGAGCTGTAACGCCATGGCACTCTGCTGAGGACAACATAGTTTGACTCTGTCTCAAAAAAAAAAAAAAAGAAAGAAAAGAAAAAAGAAACAATGTCCTTTGTATACCCCCCAAAACTTCTAATTTAGTACAAAGTCATCAAGTAAGTTTCCATAGCACTGGATGCTATGGAGACAGAAGAGAGACAGCTTCTTTAGATCAAGACTTTGAGGGAATACATCCTCACATTTGGAAGAATGAGGGAGAGGGAAAATTCTTGGACGGGTAGCAATTTGCTGGATATCAGTTTGGGAAAACAGGAATTGAGTCAAATTACTTCTTTTTAAGCTATATTTAATCTCTTTTTTAAGAAAAATACTTTAAAAATTACAAAGAGGCATATATTTTTGTTGTCCCCAGATTTAAAAATCTGTATTAGCACAAAATGATTAATCTTTATATAACCCATAAGGTATATTCAAATATTGCCTTGCATTAATCTGTATTTTCAGATTAATGTTCAGATCTGTATTAAACTTTGACCCTCACTCTAAGCTGCTCCCAGGGTGACAAAAGAACAAGAATGTTAGTTCATCTGTTTGGACTGACCTTTGGAAAAGTTTATATACTTAAAAAATAAAAACACAACAACAACTTGTTTTTGAGGCAATAGAACCCTTTCTTCAAGTGAACTCCCATGGGGAAGAATAATAAATAAGACCGATCAAAGTGGAGTTACTCTAGCTCGGGGTCAGCAACCTTTTTCTGTAAAAGGCCAAATAGTAAATATTTTAGCCTTTGTAGGCCATATGGTCTCTGTCACAACTAATCAAATCTGCTGCTCTAGTGAGAAAATAGGCACAGACAATACATAAGCTGATGAGTGTGGTTATGTCCCAATAAAACTTTATTTATGGACACCAAAATTCTAAACTTGAATAATTTTCATGTGTCACAAAATATCATTCTTTTTACATTTCCCCCCAGCCATTCAAAAACATTAAAACCATTCTTTGCTTGCCAGCCATAGAAAAATGGGTGATGGGGCTGGCAAATCTGGCCCCAAAGCCTTATTTTTCTGCTCCCTGTTCTAACTAAAGTCTCAATCAAGATCAGGGGGCACACTCTTTTTGTTTGCTTGTGTTTTGTGTTTTTTACGGGGCACACTTTTGATTGCTATCAATTCTCTGGGAAGTGCCTTAGAAGCTGGCAGTGGGGGCAAACTTTTTATTTAGGTTAACTCCCTTTTTTTTTTTTTTTTTTTTGTAGAGACAGAGTCTCACTTTATGGCCCTCGGTAGAGTGCCGTGGCCTCACACAGCTCACAGCAACCTCCAACTCCTGGGCTTAAGCGATTCTCTTGCCTCAGCCTCCCGAGTAGCTGGGACCACAGGCGCCCGCCACAACGCCCGGCTATTTTTTGGTTGCAGTTTGGCCGGGGCTGGGTTTGAACCTGCCACCCTCGGTATATGGGGCCGGCGCCCTACCTACTGAGCCACAGGCGCCGCCTTAACTCCCTTTTTTAATGTACATATAGCTGATGCCCCCTCAGCACTGACCCCAACGTTCCTTACTTTTCCAATTTACGTCACAGCTCACAAAATAACAAAATTCATCACCTGTAGCATAGAAATTTTTAACAACGGCAGAAGAAAAACAATGAGTACTTTGTTTTTCATATATGTTCTGAATGTAAGCCAAGAGCACACATACTCAGTTTGGATTGCCATAATCTGGAACACTTGCTATTTCATCTTTCACAAAAACAGCAGCACTAATCATTCACCTTGTATACCACATACGATGTCCAATAGTGTCATGCGATACAGTTAAGTCTACCAGGAGCTTCTTCTGCAAACATAAAGCTCCTCAACTTTTTGGCTGGTTACACAAGCTTCCTGCTGAAGGTGTGACATAACCATTTCTGCTACGTAACTATGACTGATAGCTTAGTAGTTCTGATTTCCTCCCCATCTTTAGTGACAGATTTCATCACTTTCATCCTAGAAAGCACTTTTTTTTTTTTTTGCGGTTTTTGGCCAGGGCTGGGTTTGAACCCACCACCTCTGGCATATGGGGCTGGTGCCCTACCCCTTTGAGCCACAGGCACCACCCAGAAAGCACTTTTTGACACTTCCAAAAATATCTGGCTTGCCAAGGTTATCACTATGCTTTGTTTCATAGAAGACAGGAAGATGGAGCGAGTGCACTGCAAGGCCAGTACATACAGTTGCTAATCATCTACCACTGTGTTTCCCACGTGCACTTCTCTATTTTTTGCTATTAGCACAAATAACATCACTTCCTAACACACACGAACCCAGATACTGTAGGAACACTAAAGCTGTATTCATTATGTTTACATTCTTTTAAAATGTTTGGGGATAAAATTACTATCACATTTTCTCTGAAATGCCAAATAACCTGTGTATTGTTAACATAAGGTATCCCAAAGGTTGCCATAGATAGGAAAAACTAACAACTCACATTATATGTATTTTTATTTCAGATTAACATGAGGGCACAAAGGATTAGGTTACATTGTTTACATTTCTTTTTCTTTTTTTTTTTTAGAGACAGAGTCTCACTTTATCACCCTTGGTAGAGTGCCGGGGCATCACACAGCTCACAGCAACCTCCAACTCCTGGGTTTAGGCGATTCTCTTGCCTCAGCCTCCTGAGTAGCTGGGACTACAGGCGCCTGCCACAATGCCCAGCTGGTTTTTTTTTTGTTGTTGCAGTTTGGCCAGGGCTGGGTTTGAACCCACCACCATCAGTATATGGGGCCGGCGCCCTGCTCACTGAGCCACAGGTGCTGCCCCATTGTTTACATTTGTAAGGGACATTTCAGCTTGTAGTTGAGCCCCTCATCCAAGGGGTGTGCTGCGTAACCTTACGTTGTGCACATTAGGTGAGAGCTCACCAATACCCCTCCCTCCTCTCACTTATAAGTGAGCAAAAGACTTGAATAGGAACTTCTCTGAAGAAGACAGACGAATGGCCAATTAATGCATGAAAGTCTTCTATGGAAAGAAGTATGGAGAATCCTCAAGGAGCTAAAAGTAGACCTTCCATTTGATCCCCTAAACCCATTACTAGGTATTTTATGTATCTTATATTTATGTATCGATACACAGAGAAATAATTTGTAAACATTTGATAAATTTTATAATGACTATTTTATAAATAAAGGTGCATTTAGCTACAATTTCCCATTTTCCCTATGTAAGTATGTATGGCGACCTTAACATAAAATATGCAACCATTATTGATGAGCTTTTTGTATATTGTTACATGCATGAGAGTATAAGAGTGAAAAAGGTAAATAATGTCTTAGCATTACAATGTGATCACTAAATATAAAATAACTTATTTTTCCTTACAGCAAGGTGAGGCAGTTTTCTCTATTATAATAACTCTTTTCCTTCGTTCAAGCAAAATGCAACCACAAATGTTTTAGTTAAGCTGCTTTTTGAAGACAAATCACTAGAATTGGACTCAAACTATGATTTCAAACTATTGGAGAATGTTACCGCAGCCAAAAGAAATATGAGAAACCTCAGACACAGCATGTGGGAGCTCCTCCTCAGGAAATCCTTGTGGTTCACTATTCCTGTAAATTTTAGCTAACAGGGAACACATATCATAACACCACAAAGAATTTTGCTAAATGAAAAATAGCCAAGAGCCTTTGGTTGTCCTAAGATTGTTCTGGTGACTGAAACATATTTTTGCAAGAAAAATAAACAAAAATAGACAGAAAACCCCAAAATGTTTGCTGAAGAAGCACTTTAAGAAAATGACTCATTCGGCTTGGTGCCTGTAGCTCAGTGAGTAGGGCGCCGGCCACATACACTGAAGCTGGAGGGTTCGAGCCCGGCGTGGGCCTCCTAAACAACAATGACAACTGCAATCAAAAAAAACAGCCGGGCTGGGCAGCGCCTGTGGCTCAAGGAGTAGGGCGCCGGTCCCATATGCCAGAGGTGGCGGGTTCAAACCTAGCCCTGACCAAAAACCACAAACAAAACAAAACAAAACAAAAACAGCCGGGCGTTGTGGTGGGTGCCTATAGTCCCAGCTACTTGGGAGGTTGAGGCAAGAGAATTGCTTAAGCCTAAGAGTTTGAGGTTGCTGTGAGCTGTGATGCCATAGCACTCTACTGAAGGCAACATAGTGAGACTCTGTCTCCAAAAAAAAAGCTGACTTGTTCAAGTCCTGCATTACTGAGTGCTGGCACTGCATGCCCCATGTAAAGATGACAGAGCCTCTAGTCTAATGGATATATAATGTGTTAGCCACTCGTGTAATGCAATGCTTATTTTCTGTGTGATCCATGATGCATTCTATAGAAGTTCCATTTTCATATTGATGATTTGCTTCTTTTTTAGAGACGGGTTTTGCTCTACTGCTCAGGCTGGAATGCAGTAGCATATTCATAGCTCACTGTAATCTTGAACTCCTGGGTTCAATCAATCCTCCTATGTCATGGCTACAGATGCATGCCAGGCTATTAAAATTTTTTTTGTAGAGACAGAGGTCTTGCTATGTTGACCAGGCTGGTCTTTAACTCCTGGCCTCAACTAACTCTCCCACTTCGGCCTCCCAAAACAATAAGCTTACAGGTGCGAGCCACCATACCTGGCCTGTATTTTAAATGAAGATGAACTAGTTCAGAAATGCAGGTGATGGGCAAAATCCTTTATTATTAGCTTCACACTTCCAAACTGCTTTAAAGTCTTACAGATACAACAAGTTCTAAGCTTTGAAGTCTAGGACCAGTGAGGAATAGGCCAAATGTGGCAGAATTAGGCAACTCACTCAATGATAAACACTGAATATCCTCAAATGCCAGGTGACATTTAGGCATGGTTTAAAACAAAACAACACAGGGGAATCTGAGGAAATCCAAACACAGACTACGTATTAGGTATTTGGGAATTATTATTAATTTTGTTGGATGAGATAACAAAATGAGGTTACCATTTTTTTAAAAAGTTCCGTCTTAGTCTACTTTGTGTTGCTATAAGAAAATACTAGACACTGGCTAATTTATAAAGAAAAGAGGTTTATTTAGCTCACAGCTCTGCAAGCTGATAAATTCAAGGGCATGGCGCTGGCTTCTGGCAGGGACTTTCCTGCTGCGATATAACAGGGCAGAGGGTCAAAGGGAAGTGCACATGTGTGAAGGGGCCAAACAACAAGGGCGCCCTCCTTTTATAACAACTCACTCTTACGGGAACTAATCCATTCCCAAGAAAAATGAACCCAGTTTTGAGAAAGCAAGAACTCACTACCATAAGAATGCACCAAGTCACCCAGGGATGTAGCCCACGTGCCCTAAATGCCTCCGAATTAGGCCATACCTCTTAAAGGTTCTCCCTCCCAACATTGTTATGTTGGCGATTCAATTAAAAAAACTCCTATATAATGGTAGTGGTATTTTTAATGTCTATTGAAAAAGAACATGACAAAAAGCAAATGTTAACACAGCACGATCTAAGAATGAATTTGTGAGTTAATC
Source organism: Nycticebus coucang (assembly GCF_027406575.1). Classification (NCBI taxonomy): domain Eukaryota; kingdom Metazoa; phylum Chordata; class Mammalia; order Primates; family Lorisidae; genus Nycticebus; species Nycticebus coucang. Next base: position 26,618,933 of record NC_069782.1, read on the forward strand.
ACGCATTTATCAACTAGTATAACATGTACGAAAGGTCAGAGGCGGTGTACCCAGAGACGAGACCAGAGAATGGAAAGGTGCAGGCCAGGTTTAATGAAAGGGACAGAGACTCTCTCGGGCAGGACAGGGTCTTTTGACTAGAAGTTTTGAGGTGGGGCTAGTGAGGCCTCTTTTGTTCCAGGAGGGAAGGAAGATGATGGGGGGAAGGTTCATGTGAGGCCACCTTGGGCACCCAACAATGTACACATGATATTTTATGCCTTCCTAAAAAATATTCAGATTGGTGGCACCCATAGCTCACTGGGTAAGGCACCAGCTACATAGACTGAGGCTGGAGGGTTCAAATCCGGCCCAGGCCAGCTAAAGCAACAATAACAACTGCAACAGAAAAATAGCCGGGCATTATGGTGGGCGCCTGTAGTCCCAGCTACTTGGGAGGCTGAGGCAAGAGAATCGCTTAAGCCTAAGAGTTTGAGGTTGCTGTTAGCTGTGATGCCACAGCACTCTACCCAGGGAGACATAGTTAGACTCTGTCTAAAAAAAAAAATTTCAGATAATGCCAGGCAAGCATTTGTACTAGCAGAATTCCTGCAACAATGCTTTAGGCCTCATAATACTCCCACCAAGGATAAAATATGTCAAAGATATCTACTAAAAACATCATTTGAAGTACCAGTCTCAGTGGAGATACAAATAAATGTCTAATTACCTTTGAATTTTACTCATGTAATGTTCCACAAACTAATGTAATGTTCATGGAAAATGCAATTCTCAATTATGTGATTTTTGGAGCTATGTTTCTGAATCACCATTAAGACAGACAATTAAAAACAAAAAAAAAGGCTCGGCACCCATAGCTCAGTGAGTAGGGTGCTGGCCACATGCATCAGAGCTGGCGGGTTGGAGCCTGGCCTGGGCCTGCTAAACAACAATAACAACTGCAACTAAAACATAGCCGGGCATTGTGGCGGGCGCCTGTAGTCCCAGCTACTTGGGAGGCTGAGGCAAGAGAATCGCTTAAGCCCAAGAGTTGGAGGTTGCTGTGAACTGTGACACCACAGTACTCTACCCAGGGTGACATAGTGAGACTCTATTTCAAAAAAAAAAAAAAAAAAAAAAAAGATATAAAAAACTGTGTTCTTATAAAGCAGTGGTTCTCAGTAAAAGTATAATAGATGATCAATGCACAACCCCCATTCCTGCCCAACATTTGACAACATCTGAAGACATTTTTCATTGTAAAAACTAAGGGGTGGATGTGGAGAGTGTTATTGGCATCTAGTGGGTAGAGGTCAGGATGCTGCCCAACATCCTACATCACACAGAGCAACCCTAGCAAAGAGTTTGCTGGCCCAAAATATCTGTAGTGCCAAGGTTCCGAAAGCTGTTTTATAGTACTATAAGGACCCACAGACTGAAAAATCAGCCAGGTGTGGTGACTTATACCTGAAACCCTAACACTTTGGGAGGGTAAGGTGGGTAGATAGCTTGAGGTCAGGAGTTTGAGACCAGTCTGAGTAAGAACAAGACTCCATTTCTACAAAAAATGTAAAAATCAGCTGGGTGTGGCTGTATGTGCCTGTGGTGTGTGAACTTGGGAGGCTGAGGCAGGAGGATCCCTTGAGCCCAGGAGTTTGAGGTTGAGGTTGCAGTGAGCTATGATAAGGCTACTCACCTCCAGCCTGAGCAACAATGTGAAACCTTGTCACCAGGGCCGGGGGTGGTGGCTCACGCCTGTAATCCTAGCACTCTGGGAAGCTGAGGCGAGTGGATCGCCTGAGCTCATGGGTTCGGGACCAGCCTGAACAAGAGCAAGACCCCCGTCTCTAAAAATAGCAGGCGTTGTGGTGGACACCTGTAGTTCCAGCTACTTGGGAGGTAGAGGCAAGAGAATCGCTTGAGCCCAAGAGTTTGAGGTTGCTATGAGGTGCGACGCCATGGCACTCTACTGAGGGCAACAAAAAGAGACTGTCTCAAAAAAAAAAGAAAAAGAAAGAAAGAAAAAGAAAAGAAACCCTGTCACCAAAAAGAAAAATCACAAAAATAGATGGCTTAAAAAGCAGCCACTTTCATTTTGAGAAAAGGCTAGATTCAAAAAGCAAAAACCAAAATGGAAAATTAGTTATTTTTCCATGACTTGCAATCTAAAAATTCAACAGGTTTTCTAAGAGTCAAATGAGTTACCATGAAAATAACTGCCCCCGAGTTTATGCACCAAAATTTTAATCAGACACCAATGCTATATAAAACCAAAGTAATTACAGCACTTGGTTATACTTAAAGAACTATTATGATGATCAATAGGAACCTTTAAATAAGCTCAGAAATGTTATTATAGTACTAAAAGTGTCTGAAGAAAAATCATTTTCTACATAACTTCTTTCACTCTAGTAGTGACTTAAATTTTTAAATGTTTAAGAATTCTAGGTGAGCCAATCTGTTGCGACATTATTTCTACATGAACTTCATGTTTATCTAACTGAACTTTAGTCATCCAATAAAATGATTTGCTTGCTTAAAAATTTCTGTTGGGATGTCAACATAAGAAAAGAAATTTATATTTGTTTGACTAACTGGGCCACAGATATTAACTAGGAAAGTTACATATCTAAATAAATCTAGCCTCTTCCACAAATGGTACCTTACTGAGTAGTTTCCTTTAGCTACTGACTCACTTCAATGTCAGTCCCATAGGCCCACAAACCAGCACTTCCATCAGGCTAAAAAATAGTCAGCCTCTTTCTATCTCAACAAGGTCATAATGCTTCTTTGTTTTTCTTCTGTCACTTCTGTCCTGGTCTGAACCCTTCATGCTCTTCATAATAATCTTGATGCACCCTTGAGACTCTCTCCTGTCATTTTCCAGAAGTGCTGATCTCAGAGCCATGTACTTTTAGAAAAGTAACTTTCATCTGTAATAACTATTGGCCAAATTGCAATTCTAGTTCCTCACAAAGTATCCGTTCTGTCTTGCAGCTACCAATGGTAGCTCGCAGCAGTCCAGTGGAAAGATCATCTGGCTAGAAAAGGGGTAAGTACCTGGTGGCGCCTGTGGCTCAGTAAGTAGGGTGCCAGCCCCATATACTGAGGGTGGAGGGTTCGAACCTGGCCCGGGCCAAACTGCAACAACAAAAAATCCTTGGGCGGCGCCTGTAGCTCAAGGAGTAGGGCGCCGGTCCCATATGCTGGAGGTGGTGGGTTCAAACCCAGCCCCGGCCAAAAACCACAAAAAAAAAAAAATCCTACCCAGGTGTTGTGGAAGCCTGTAGTCCCAGCTACTCAGAAGGCTGAGGCAAGAGAATCGCTCTAAGCCCAAGAGCTGGAGGTTGCTGTGAGCTGTGACACGGCACTCTATGGCAGGTGACAAAGTGAGACTAAAAGAAAAGGGGTAAGTACTATTTGGTCAGTTAGCACCAACCAAATATTGAGCACTTACTATGTGTCAGCCTAGAGTTACTTTAGTAGTTTTCTGCCATTAATTTCTGTCTGGAGATATACAAGGAGACTATACATCTATAAAAGGAAATGGGCTCGGTGCCTGTAGCTCAGTGAGTAGGTAATGGGCCACATATACCAAAGCTGGTGGGTTTGAGCCCGTCCCGGGCCTGCTAAACAACAATGGCAACTGCAAACAAAAATTAGCCAGGCGTTGTGGTGGGCACCTGTAGTCCTGCTACTTGGGAGGCTGAGGCAAGACAGTTGCTTAAGCCCAAGAGTTTGAGGTTGCTGTGAGCTGGGACGCTACAGCACTCTACCGAGGGTGACGTAGTGAGACTCTACCTGGGGGGGAGGGAGGGAAGGAAACAAAGATCAACTGCTCAGCCTTACGGGTTTTGATTTTACTTTTTGCTGTTTTGCTATTATTTAATTAAAAATTTTAAGCAGTACGAGGCGGCTCCTGCGGCTCAAGGAGTAGGGTGCCGGCCCCATATACCTGAGGTGGCCGGTTCAAACCCAGCCCGGGCCAAAAAAAAAAAAAAAAATTTAAGTAGTACAAAGACATAAAATGAGAAATAACTTTATTCTACCTTGACCGTAGTCTCTCTCTCAGAAGATGTTATAATAAACATTGTTTAGCTTATGAATCCTTCTCTCAGACTTTAGTATATTTATGTATTTATGAATAGCCTTTAAAATGTTATACAAGTGGATATACTGTATATTTTTCTCTGTATCTGGCTTCTTCCCTTAATACATTTTAGAGATCTTTCCATATTAGGACATATTTCCTTTTTCCTTTTTAGTGTCCTTATAAGCATTCTACTTCAATCAATGTATCATAATCTATTATCCAGTTTCCTATTGTTGGCCAACCTGGACTACAAGAGGTAAAGAGAAGTAGAAAAATTTAATAAGTGTGTTTAGGTACTAAAATCAAAACGACTTGGTTTACTTAGTGAAAATGGTGGCAAGGGAACTCTTAGATTTTTGGTATGAACAGTTAGGTGGTACTATTTACTGAAATATAAAACAGTGGCAAAGCAACAAGTCTGCGGAGGACAGCAGTGAATTAGAAGAGCCTGTGAGACAGTGAATGTAAATCACTAAGACCTAAAACGTCTGGAGATCAAGAGAGTGGCCTACTAAATGTAGACATTCACGTTTTCAGTATGTGAATATGGAAGCAAATCCGTATGGCATGCAGGTATAGAAATGTACATATGAGAAGATAAGACAGCCCCAAGAGAGTTATTACATGTATTTTAGAAAGTATAAGGTCAAGGCTGAGGAAACTAAGCCACACAGACACCAAGTAACTTGCCCAAGGTCACAAGAGTAGTGGATGACAGAATAAATATATTTCTTTGTGTCAGAAGCACCTGACAGATCCAGTACTGTTACCTATTCCACTATATTAGAAATAATTTTGAGTGAACAAATTCATTAATTTGGGCTAATGTATTTAATAGTATTGTGTACAGTTTAATTTTGTAATTTTCAAACTATTTAGCAGATTAGGTTAGAAAACCCACAATAAGTTAGTGTTATTTTCCTGTAGTATCTACATTTATTCCCAATGACCTATTTTTTGCTTCGGATGAGTTATAATTTATATGTAAGACTTAAGTAAGAACAGGTTACACAAGTGAGAAATTGGCTGCAAAGATTCATGGGAACTATAAAAACAACAATAACTTCCTGGCACTCTGGGAGGTCAAGGTGGGTGGATTGCTTGAGCTCAGGAGTTTGAGACCAGCCTATGCAAAAGTGAGACCCCATCTCTACTAAAATAGAAAAACTGAGGCGAGAGAATGGCTTGAGTTGCTCTGAGCTATGATGTCACAGTTCTCTCCCCAGGATGAGAGTTTGAGACTCTGCCTCAAAATTAACAACAATTTATTCTTTTTTTTTTTTTTTTTTTGTAGAGACAGAGTCTCACTTTACTGCCCTCGGTAGAGTGCCGTGGCGTCACACGGCTCACAGCAACCTCTAACTCTTGGGCTTACGCGATTCTCCTGCCTCAGCCTCCTGAGTAGCTGGGACTACAGGCGCCTGCCACAACGCCCGGCTATTTTTTTGTTGCAGTTTGGCCGGGGCTGGGTTTGAACCCGCCACCCTCGGTATATGGGGCCGGCGCCCTACTCAACTGAGCCACAGGCGCTGCCCAATTTATTCTTATAAATTAATTTTAAATGTAGTTTAATGGGTTTTAAAAACAACTTCTTTTTTTTTGACACAGGGTCTTGCTCTGTCAACCAGACTGATGTAGCTCACTGTGGCCTCAAACTCATGGGCCCGAGCAATTCTACGATCTCAGTCTCCTAAGTAGATGGAACTACGGGTGCAAGCGACCATGCCCGCTTCATTTCTTAATTTTTTGTAGAGACAGGCTCTTGTTATGTCACCCAGGCTGATCTCCAACTCCTGGCCTCACCCAATCCTGCTGCTTCAGTCTAAAGTGCTGGGCTTATAAAGCTGGACATGGTGGCTCACACCTGTAATCCTAGCACTCTGGGAAGCCGAGGAGGGAGGATCGCCTGAGCTCAGGAGTTCAAGACCAGCCTGAGTAAGAATGAGACCCTGTCTTTAATAAAAATAGAAAAACAAGGCAGGCATTGTAACAGGCGCCTATAGTCCCAGCTACTCAGGAGACTGAGGGAAGAGGATCACTTAAGCCCAAGAGTTTGAGGTTGCTGCGAGCAATGATGCCACAGTATTCTACCGAGGGTGACAAAGTAAGACTCTGTCTCAAAAATAATTAACAATATAAATAAATAAAGTGCTGGGATTGTAAGAGTGAACCACAGGGCTCAGCAAAACAACTCTTATTGATGGGAGGAGGGTAGATGATGAGAAATTACTTAATGGTACAGGGTACGTTATTCAGGTGATAGGTATTCTCAAAAACTCGAACTTCACCACTATGTAATCTATGTATATAACAAAATTGTACTTGTACTCCATAAGTTCATACTAATTAAAAACAAATCAGTAAGAACAACTCATTGAAAATGGAAGGAAATTTTGGCTGTCATATGATCCAACAGAGTTTTAAAATTTACAGTAAGCCCATATAAACCAATAAGAAAAATATTTTTAAAACTGTAGAAATAGGTATAAAAACATAAAGCAATAGTTCAAAGAATGACTGGATATCCTTACAAGAATACAACCAATTAAGCACAGCATTCATGCTTTTTTAAAAACCCACAAAATAAAATTGTACAATATGCCTGTGTATGCCACACACACACATACACACATATGTTAATATATACATACACACACATAAAAGAATGTAATTGCACTGAAAATAGTCTGGAAGAAAATACAGCAAGGTAACCACAGTGGCTACTTCTAGATAGAAAAAGAGACATGGGGGAGGAAAAAGGGGAATAAAAGAGAGCTAATGCTTTCCCTGTATTATCTGAATCTTTTACAATGAGAACATATTCACGTGTTATTCATGTGGGAGAAGGTAGCCAGCATAAGGCCTGCAAAAAAAAGAAGCTGCTCAATTAAGTGTTAGTTTAGCAAATTAATAGAATGAGCTTATACACCTTTCCATATAAAAACTAATGATGTACTTCCACTATTACACATTCTTTTAATTAAAATGTCAGTACTCTATCACTATCACACTGGTAGGTCTGGCAAAATGGTAATTATTGTCAGATGCTATTTGGGCTCTACCATCTGTGTTAAAACAAAAAAGCAACAGGAAAACAGAGGCACACTAGCTACTAACAAAGAAGACTATAAAAGGCAGAGAGCATTGGCCCAGAAACTGAAATTGTGTAACCTCTGAGAAATAACATTGTCAACACTGACTTCTCTCCTAAAGATGCCTTCAATCAGGGTGGTGCCTGTGGCTCAACGGAGTAGCGTGCCGGTCCCATATGCTGGAGGTGGTGGGTTCAAACCCAGCCCCGGCCAAAAAGTGCAAAGAAAAAAAAGATGCCTTCAATCTGTGCTCAACCTAGTCCAAAGGACCAAGTGACAAAACTCCAGTTACTTTGATTTCCATTCCCAAGTTATATAATTCAAGTTACTCACAGGAAAACACTTCTTTAAGTTTGTATCAATTATTAATTTAAGGAAAAAACATTAGCATATGAAAGGTATTAGATGGGAGAATATCTGCCTTGAAATCATTATTTAATAGTTATTTTAAACATTTTAAAAATCTCTTATCTTCGAATATAGCTTAATAGGTCTAAATGTGACTATCACATATAGTCAACAACAATTCTCTTGTCTGAAAAATGCCATTGAAAGGATAAACTCCCATTGTTACAATTTCCATATTTCTTTTTAGACTAGCTATAAACACCACAAACTAATCTGATGAGGAAGACTGCCACAAAACAAATTGTTGAGGAAGACTGCCAATAACAAATTATACAAGGCAGCAATTTTCTCAATTTTTAATGAAAAAGCTATTTAAAAAGTTAAACTGTCAAAATTAACAAAACTCTACAATGGAAAATAAATTTCCCATCACCAATATAAAAATGCCGATATAGTGAATTTCTATAGACTTTTTACTTATCTTTAATTCACTACACAATTACAAAGTATGATTTGAAATTAAATACTTAACAGCCTTTCCATCCCTTAAGACTTACATAATACCCGAGGATAGTAACAAATTAAAGACATTATAAAAGACATGCTAGGTAATGTTTTTTGGAATTCACACATTTCAACCTAACTTCTAAATTATGATACCAATAAGGACCCAAATCTAAGTATTAATTAATTAATCAGCAAAGCAAAACTTAATCATAGAATTAAAAAATATTAAGCTAAAAGAGTCCATTAGAACTGGCCCAACTAATTAAACTACTCACAGACAGCATAGTTCTAATTTCTCCAGTGACCTAGATAAAAAATTTACTGCCTCTTGTCCATATTCTCTTGCAATCCAAACACTTCTTTCTTTGATGATTCCCACTTGTTTCTCCAGAAGAACTACTGTACAAAATGGCCACTGAATTGGAGGGCGTGCCTTTGTCATTACTAAGCATTTTCCTATCAGAAGCAGTCTTTGAAAAAAACATGAACTTTATTTCTTCAGTGCTGTTATTGCTCAGCAACTGTGGATGAAGGTAATAGGGAGAGTGGGGTTTTAAAGATGCCTTCAAAGGATGTTATTTAATATTAGTGTTTATTTTAAAGCTTTTAATAAATGAGTAGTAGGTAAGACAGATATTTACAAATTTTCCTGGCTGCAGGCTTCTAATATTTTCCATTGATATACATCCTACCCAATTAATCTTATATGAGGTCTAATGAACAGCAAAAAGCTTTTAAAAGAGTAACTTTAAGACTTTTATATACAATAGTACAAATGTACTTAAGTTCAATAGTACCTAAGTCCAAAAACTAAATAAAAATCAAACATACCCATCAGAAGAAAGACGAAGAGATACATTGGGAGAAAACTGAATTATACAGCTTATATACTCAACTGACTAAGTAAGGCTAAAGACCAACAGTGACTGGTCTTACCTAAGAGGAGAGGAGACAGTTATGAAGCTCCCTTAGCATTTTCCGAAACCTGATTAATTAACTGGTGTATATTGGGCACTTACTTATAAGACACAGACCAGAATCAAGGAGAAGTAGTAAAATTATCATTTTCTTTTTTTTTTTTGGTAGAGACAGAGTCTCACTTTATGGCCCTGGCTAGAGTGCCATGGCATCACACAGCTCACAGCAACCTCCAACTCCCGGGCTTAAGCGATTCTCTTGCCTCAGCCTCCCAAGTAGCTGGGACTACAGGCGCCCGCCACAACGCCCGGCTATTTTTTGGTTGCAGTTTGGCCGGGCCGGGTTTGAACCCACCACCCTCGGTATATGGGGCCAGCGCCTTACCGACTGAGCCACAGGCGCTGCCCAAAAATTATCATTTTCAATTGTTAAAAAAAGAAGGCCAGAAGATCAAACACAATTGACAAAATGGTGAGTGCGAGAAGAACAGGAAATGAACTTTAAATAAGGTTTTGATATTACAGGATTACATTTAACCTCATTTTCTTTTATCTCAAATGAGAAAGAGGGAATTTGTGTTTCTGTTAAGAGATAAAAGGAAGACCTTTCTCTCAAAATAATTCACTATTCCGGGCGGCGCCTGTGGCTCAGTCGGTAAGGCGCCGGCCCCATATACCGAGGGTGGCGGGTTCAAACCCAGCCCCGGCCAAACTGCAAAAAACCAAAAAATAGCCGGGCGTTGTGGCGGGCGCCTGTAGTCCCAGCTACTCGGGAGGCTGAGGCAAGAGAATCGCTTAAGCCCATGAGTTGGAGGTTGCTGTGAGCTGTGTGAGGCCACGGCACTCTACCGAGGGCCATAAAGTGAGACTCTGTCTCTACAAAAAAAATAAATAAATAAAATAATTCACTATTCCTTTCTAAGAAAGGGAGAGTTGGGAACAAAAAGTAAAACAAAAAGGAAGGGACAACATATTTCTTGAAGAAGAAAATTCATTTTAGTAGCAGTCCTAAAGAGATTAAAGGTTATGGATTAATAGATCAAGCCACAAAATCTCAACAATAAGAGATAGGCAGCTATGTTCTGTCAATTACATAAATTACAACACAGATTTAAAAGTAAAGGACATCTTCAAATATATTATTTCAAATCAAGAACAGTAGGCATTTTATTTGCTGAAATGGAAATAATAACAGGAAGTCTCAATATATACTTAAAGCAAACAATACTCAAGAAATCCAGGCTGGACGTGGTGACTCACGCCTGTAATCCTAGCACTCTGGGAGGCTGATGTAGGTGGACTGCCTGAGCTCACAGGTTCCAGACCAGCCAGAGCAAGAGCGAGACCCCCTTCTCTAAAAACAGCTGGGTGTTGTGGCAGGTTCCTATAGTCCCAGCTACTTGTGAGGCTAAGGCAAGAGAATCACTTGAGCCCAAGAGTTTGAGGTTGCTGTGAGCTATAATGTCACAGCACTCTACCAAGGATGACAAGTGAGACTGTGTCTCAAAAAAAAAAAAAAATACTCAAAAAAAAAAAATACTTTGCTACCCTTAAAGAAATCCAGAGGTAATGAAGTTAGTATACTAACACTGTACTCCTTTGGACACTTGGTACAGAACCAGGGAAAACTAAACTTGAGTCAGGGTTTCTAATATAAAAAGACACTGGAAATAAGTAGATTCTCTTCCTCTATTTCCTAATTAAAGAAAGTCTGTAAGGGCTACTCTCATTTATTAAACACAGCAGATAATTTCAGATCCTCTACAATGGATTTAAGAAAAGTTTTATACTGGGCCAAAGAGATCATGATAAAATGGGCAAAAATGCCTATAATCCCAGCACTCTGGTAGGCTGAGGTGGGTGAATTGCCTGAGGTCAGGAGTTTGAGACAAGCCTGAGAAAGTGAGACCCTGTCTCTACCAAAAATAGAAAAACTAGCCGGCTGTGTTGGTGCACACCTAAGTCCCAGGTAGTAGGGAGGCTGAGTCAAGACGATCACCTGAACCCTGAGTTTGAGGTTGCTACTAGTTATGATGCTACGGCACTATACCCAGGGCAACAGAGTGAGATTCTGTTTCCAAAAAAAAAAATAAATGAAATGCCATTAATGAATTTCTATTATGAAGAAAAGCATGAATATTGCTATAATTCTAATCTCAACTATTATTTGGAACTAGATTATTTTAAATAATACAGTTTTAGGGCTTTATGTTTGAAAAACTAAAACCAAAGATATATTTTAAGGAAAAATAAGATGATATAACAATACCTTAAATTTTCTATGTATAATTATTCCAGACAGCAAGATCCATTATCAAAATAGCAAATGTTATCCATACATGCATTCATAGGCAAAAACAATTTTCTTCCATTAGTCAAATCAATAATGCAAGCAGGAAAGAGTCTACGAATAGCACTTAGAGAAAGAATGCCTTAATGTTCCTTAGAGATGCATAATAACTCTTAAAAATTTTACAAAGAAAGAAGAAGTATCTCTCAAGGAAGATGGGAATTTTTTTAAAACTTTCTTTAAAGTGAGAGTCATTTTCTTTCATTTAATTGATTAAGTACTATAGGAAAAAAAAGGCCAAAGCTGAACATACTGCCAACAAAGAGTTAACATTTAATAATTGATGCAGAAGTATGAAAGCTACAGGAGGGAAAGAGATAGTAATAAAACTGGCAAAGAAACAAAGGAAAAGAGAGAAAGTTTATTTAAATAAACACCAAAAACCTTTGCCAGCAAAGAGTTCACCCACAAAGAAAAAGGTTACCAAGGACAGAGATTTGAGGAAACTGTAGTAAAAGACCCCTTGAAGACAACATTGTGTCTATTAAAAGCAAGTTACAAAGAAATGGTTTAGAAGCATTATAAATGACACAAAGAGTTGGAAAAAATTAATCTTTCAGATAAAAACCGTCTTATTTCCTGGCACTCTCCCCTCTAGGAATAACAGGTTTAAAACAGAATGAACGACTCAAAAGCTTCAGTGATTAATTTATAATAAAAAAATCTGAAAATTGGGCGGCACCTGTGGCTCAGTGGGTGGCGCTTGGTGGGTTCTAACCCGGCCCGGCCAAACTGCAACAAAAAAAATAGCCAGGCGTTGTGGCAGGCGCCTGTAGTCTAGGGAGGCTGAGGCAAGAGAATGGCCTAGGGAGGCTGAGGCAAGAGAATGGCCTAGGCCCAGGAGTTGGAGGTTGCTGTGAGCTGTGACGCCATAGCACTCTACTAAAGGCAATAGAGTAAGACTCTGCCTCTAAAAAAAAAAAAAAAAATCTGAAAATTAAGAAAGCAACATTAGGACTTTTAACACCTTTCTAAGGGAAATGAAGAATTCTTACTCTCCAAACATCTTAAATAATTTAATTTTCAATTAAATTAAATTACTTTTTTGAGACAGTCTCACTCTGTTGCCCAGGCTAGATCCCAATGGCATCATCATAGCTCACTGAAACATCAAACCCCTGGGCTCAAGTGATCCTCATGAGTAGCTGGGACGACAGCTATGCACCACCATGCCCAGCTAATTTTTTAATTTTTCGTAAGAACAAAGTCTCGCTACATTGCTCAGCTAGTGTCGAACTCCTATCCTCAAGCAATCCTCCCACCTTGGCTTCCCAAAGTTATGGGGGATTAACAGGCATGAGCCACCGCATCTGTCCTAAAATTTTAAATTTTAATGCAGCATGTGACTCTCTGGGTAAGTCTCAAGACATAAATCTTATTTCTGACTATAAAGATCATTAATATAACACTATTACAACAAATATGTCAAAAATGTCACAGCTAAATTTCCTCAGGGGAGGAGAGGTTAGGCCCTATGATGGATATAGTATAGTAGACTGGTTTGTTCAACTCCCATTCTATCTTCTTTCCAGATATCTCTTATACTGCAGAAGCAGGAAAGCTGCATCTGACATTTCCTAAATTATCCTGCAGCTAGGGTTCTACATATAAATTAGGTTCCCCCCATTGGGTGTCCCTGTGAGAGAGCTGGACAGAAGAGAAGCAGAGGTCCATTCTTGCTCTCCTCTTCCACTCCCACTTTGCCCCCACCCTTCTTTTTGCTATGAAACAAAGCTGTGGCAGCAAAATGTTTCTATAGTACTTTTCCAGCTTCCTGGTAACACAGAGGCAGCTGTGGTAGAGACAGCAGAGAGACTGAGTTCCAGTTCCAAGGAGCCACTGTCTTAGGTTATTGAGAAGTAGAGGTGTTGATGGCTTCTTGGGTTGTAACTATGATCATGATCATGTGTTCTTGGCCTCGTGAGCATAGCAACCTTCATAAAGCTTAATCCTTTAGACATTCCAAGAATAATCTAACCACTAATTCCCTGTATAAAATCCCTTTCTGTTATGCCAGACAGACACGTTTCTGTTTTCTGCACTAGAATGTACAGATGACATAGTACTTAGTGTCCAGAAGCAGGGCTGACTTAGCAGAATCTGAAATACGTTCCACCTGCAGAGTAATCTAGCAGTAGACAGTAAGCTTTGAGCTCTTCAATAGAAGACTTTTTCTCTATTTGTGGCCTCGTATTTAAATTGGAAAGAAGGTGGTAAAGGGAGGATACAAAAGAGGGGCTGCAGTTCTCATAGTTGGAAAAGCCAAAAGGCAGAAAATAAGATGGTTGCCCCAAGCCATTTCCAGGAACCTGCCCCAAATATTAGGAAGCAGCCCAGCTGCACAACTCTAATTAGGGGTGATGGCTATCCATCCAAGTCTTAGTCAAGTTGGTTGCCATCAAGGTGAAAGAAAGGGAGAAAAGACGCAGAACAGAAACAGTATATAATCTATAGCCTTCAGATTTAAGAACTATGTCTACGTGGGCTCTGTAGCTATGGTTACTTGTGTATGAAACTGTCTAGAAGCAGACAGACTGGAAACCTACTACATTTCAGGAAACCACTACCAACAAAACCTGCAAAAACCTGTAATTATTCAACCTCTAAGCAACTCTTAGGCCCACAAACACGCACCAGTAAAAGGCGTACAGTGCCCAAGAAGATGTACTTTAACAATCATTCCATGTGAGGCTGTGGACACTAAGAGATAAGGAGTAAGTGCTCAGAAGGCAAAGCCAGAGCCCATGAGTGATAACAGATAAGAGTTATGCCCAGGAACAGAACAGGGGCAGTAAAATAGGTTAAATAAGAAAGTCTTCTTATACAAAGACTGCAAGAAGCAAACAGCAACTCAAAAAGGGGAAATGAAAAGCGTTTAATGAAACGATCATTTATAAATCTGTAAGCAACACTGAAGCAACAAACAGGGAATACAAAGCACCAAGAACTAGTAACAGCAGCAAGTTACTAATTCCATAGTCCCAAAAGCCAAGGAAAAGAAGCAGCATTACTGGAGCCCCTATAAGAGCTGAAGCTAAGAGAGAAGAATTCCCCATCCCGGGCACAGGGGCCCAGGCCTGTAATCCCAGCACTCTGGGAGCCAGAGGCAAGCAGATCCCCTGAGTTCAAGGGTTTGAGACCAGCCTGAGCTACAGCAAGACACCACCTCTAAAATTAGCCAGCAGTTGTGGCAAGCGCCTATAATCCCAGCTACTTGGGAGGCTGAGGAAAGAGAATTTCTTGAGCCCAAGAGTCTGACAAAGTTAGACTCCGTCTCAAAAAAAAAGGAATCCTCCAATAACACTTGAGGCTTTAGGCACAGGAATGAGATCACTACCAAGTGACAGCCCTACAGGGAGGGAATTAGGAGGACAAATACCCAGACTTCCCTGGTACTCTCCTTTATCTTCTGATTTGAAGGTCCTTCCCACTGGCTGAACCTAAATAGAATCAGAGGATCACAGTCAAAGTAGAATTACGAGTGTAAGGGACACGTGGAAAAAAATTATCACCAACAATAACATCAATCTCTAGCCCATACACCTGGGTATTAAATAAGTCAGGAGTTAAAGAAGAAATTAAATGGAAATTACAAAATCCTGAGACAAACTACATTTCAAAACTCAAGCAACACAGCAAAAGCAGTACTCAAAGGAAGTTTATAGCCAATTTATTTTCGGTATTTAAGTGTTTTTTTTTTTTTTTGTAGAGACAGAGTCTCACCTTATGGCCCTCGGTAGAGTGCTGTGGCGTCACACAGCTCACAGCAACCTCCAAATCCTTGGGCTTAGGTGATTCTCTTGACTCAGCCTCCCAAGTAGCTGGGACTACAGGCGCCCGCCACAACGCCCGGCTATTTTTTTGTTGCAGTTTGGCCAGGGCTGGGTTTGAACCCACCACCCTTGGCATATGGGGCCGGCGCCTTACCCGCTGAGCCACAGGTGCTGCCCTGGTATTTAAGTTTTTAACTCAAGAAGCTAAAGAAGAAAAAGGAGCAAAATAAACACAAAAAAAGTAGATGAAAAGAAATAGACACAAAGTAGAAATTTTTAAAATTTAAAAAACTAAATTTTATATGGAATCAAAAAAGAGCCTGAATAGCCAATGTCATCCTAAGCAAAAAGATCAAATCTGAAGACATGATACTATCCAACTTCAAATTATACTACAAGGCTATAGTAATCAAACAGCATGGTACTGGTATATAAGTAGATACATAAGTCAATGGAACAGACTAAAAAATACAGAAGAACCATACACTCATAGCCAACTGATCTTCAACAAAGCAGACAAAAATACACGCTAGGGAAAGAAGGCCCCGTTCAAGAAGTGGTGCTGAGAAAATCGGAGAGCCACATGCAGAAGAATGAAACTTGACCCCTATCTCTCACCATATATGGAAAGTAACGCAAGATGGATTAAGGACATAAATGTAAGGTCTACTACCATAAAAATTCTAGAAGAGGGCGGCGCCTGTGGCTCAAGGAGTAGGGCGCTGGTCCCATATGCTGTAGGTGGCGGGTTCAAACCCAGCCCTGGCCAAAAAACCACAAAAAAAAAAAAAAAAAAAAATTCTAGAAGAGCTCTTTGCCTCTTGGCCTCTTTGCCATTTGTCATGACAGTGGTGGCCCATTCACTGTCTATAAAGAACATTATCTTCCTATATAAACCTTATTTTATAAGCCTATTTTTCTCTGCTTCACTGAAATTTCTTTCATGCTTGCCTTAAAAAAAAATTTCTAGAAGAAATTTTTCTAGACTGGGCATAGTGGTTCACACCTGTAATCCTAGCACTTTGGGAGGCTGAGGCAGGTGGATTGCTTGAGCTCAGGAATTCAAGACCAGCCTGAGCAAGAGGGAGACCCTGTCTCTACTAAAAATACACAAATTAGCCAACTTTGTGGCAGGCACCTATAGTCCCAGCTACTCAGGAGGCTGAGGCAAGATGATCACTTGAGCCCAAGAATTTGAGGTTGCTGTGAGCTATGACACCACAGCATTCTACGCAGGGCAATAGATTGAGACTGTCTCAAAAAAAAAAGATCCCAAAAGTAAATACAACAAATGGGACCTAATTAAACTAAAAAGTTTCTGCACAAAAGAAATAACCAACAGAACAAATAGAAAACTTAAAGAATGAAAGAAAATATTCACAATCAGAGGTCAGGAGTAGTGGCTCACACTCATAATCTTAGCACTCTGGAGGCCAAGTCATGAGGATCATTTGAAGTCAGGAGTTGGAGACCAGCCTAAGCAAAAGCAAGACCCTGTCTCTTCCAAAAACAGAAAAAATTAGGCATAGTAGCATCCACCTATATTTCCAGTTACTCAGGAGGCTGAGGCAGGAGGACTGCTTGAGCCCAGGAGTTTGAGGTCGCAGTAAGCTGTGGCGACACCACTGCACCCTGCCCAGGGCAACAGAGCAATACCCTGCCTAAAAAAAAAAAAAAAAAATACAAACTATGTATCCAACAAAGGACTAATATCCAGAATCTGTAAGAAACTCAAACAGATCAGCAAGAAAAAAACAAATAACCCCCTTAAAAAGTGAGTAAAAGACATGAACACATTTTTGAAGAAAAAAGATTAAAATGCCCAATAAACATGAAAAAAATGCTCAACATCATTAAGCATAAAGGAAACGCAACTGCAATGATACGGAATCAACCTAAGCGCCCTGAACGGATGAGTGGATGAAGGAAATGAGGTACAAATGTACCATGGAAAACCACTCAGCTGTAAAGAAGAATGAAATCACGTCCTTTACAGCAACTTGGATGGAAATGAAGCTATTATCCTATGTGAAGTATCTCTGCAATGGAAAAACAAATTCTGCATGTACTCACAAGTGGGAGCTAAATGATGGGTATACATGATCATACACTTTGCAGACTCAGAAGTGGGAAGTTTGGGGGGCAGGGGAAGTATCAAAAACTATTTGTTAGGGCGGTGCCTGTTGCTCAAGGAGTACGGCTCCGGCCCCATATACCGGAGGTGTAGGGTTCAAACCCAGCCCTGGCCAAAAACTGCAAAACAAACAAAACAAACAAACAAAAAATATATTTGTTGGGTACAATGTACACTTTGTGGGTGATGGGTACACTAAAAGACCTGACTTCACCTCTACACAATTCAACCACACAATGTGACTCCTAAATGTATTTAAATAAAAAATAAATAAATTTAAAACATTTTTAAAATTTTTAAATAAAAAATTTAAAAACCACAAACATACTCAATTGTGCTGACCAAAAAAAGGCTATCCGAAAAGTCTATCTGGGAAGTTGATACTACAACAAAACTACGCAAGATAAAAAGAGGAGGGCATGAGCAAACTTAGGGAGTAATAAGAACTAATTAGTGTTATAAATGAGACTCAAAGTTAAGAGGCTACTAAGAATAGTTTATAGCAATGATTTTGGAGAGAGCGGGACATCCGGCTTCCAGCTTGGAACTTTGGTACTGTCAGCAACCAAAGAGCGAATTAAATATGGCTGATATTGAGAAAAGTGAGAAGATTTTTGTTCAGAAGTGTGCCCAGTGCCATACTGTGGAAAAAGGAGGCAAGCACAAGACTGGGCCAAATCTCCATGGTCTCTTTGGGAGGAAGACAGTCAGGCTGCTGGCTTCTCTTACACAGACGCCAATAAGAACAAAGGCATCACCTGGGGAGACATACACTGATGGAGTATTTGGAGAATCCCAAGAAGTACATCCCTGGAACAGAAATGATCTTCGCTGGCATTAAGAAGAAGGGAGAAAGGGCAGACTTGATAGCTTATCTCAAAAAAGCTACAAATGAGTAATAGTTGGCCATTGCCTTATTTATTACAAAAGAGAAATATCTCACGGCTTTTTTTTTTTATGTGTACCATTATTTGATTGGTCTCATTTACCAGAATTCAGATCACAAATGAGTGATAGAATGTTTTTGTTGGACAGTCCGGTTTAACTAAGACTGGCTTGTGGTTAAATGAATATGATCTTTTTTTTGTATTTTGATAGTGATTCCAGTTCAGTAAATGCTATCACTGTCTTCCATTTCTAAAGATGTCTTCAGATTTAATTAGTGTCTTTACCTTTTCACAAAGGTAGTAAATTGCCATCCCCAAGCCTACTGAAGATTTGTTTTATATTAAGATTTATATAGCTGATTATGTGAATATATTTAAATACTGCGGAAATCCCCTCACTGTCTCAGAACCAAGCAAAACTCACTGATGTTTTGTTTTTTGTTTTTTTGCAGTTATTTTGGCTGGGGCTGGGTTTGAACCCGCCACCTCTGGTATATGGGACTGGCACCCTACTCCTTGAGCCACAGGTGCCACCAACTCACTGACGTTTTAATTGGTGTTCATTAGCCTGTTAAAGGTGAGGGCTGGAGAGAAGGTGGCAATGTTTACTTTGTACTTTTTAATCTTTATTATACCAATCTAATTTCCCTGGGTCTACTAAAATGCTGCCTTTTACTTCCTGAAAGGCATTTTAGTGTGGTTCATGTGTAATGTCAAATAAAGAATATTTAACATTTTTCTTAAAAAAAATAATAATTTTGAAAACCTAGGTAAACAGCAATTTGCCAGAAGAATTTAGTAATACAAAACATTTACTGAATACTTATAATGTGCCAGGTCCTCACCTAAGTCATTCACTTATATTAAATCATTTGATACTTTATTAGATAGGTACTGTTACTTAAATTTATTTTTATTTTGGAGACAGAGTTTCACTTTATCGTCCTCAGTAGAGTGTCATGGTGTCACAGCTCACAGTAACCTCCAGCTCTTGGGCTCAGGCAATTATCTTGCCTAAGCCTCCTGAGTAGCTGCGACTACAGGCGCCCACCACAACGCCCAGCTATTTTTTTTGTTGTTGTTGCAGTTTGGCTGGGGCCGGGTTTGAACCTGCCACCCTCAGTATATGGGGCCGGCGCCCGACCCACTGGGCCACAGGCACCACCCTGTTACTTCTATTTAATAAGAAAAATGAAACTTAGATAAATTAAATAATCTGCTCAAGACACATGAACTAAAAAATAGCTCAGCTGGGATTTCTTAGGCTGTCTGGCTCCAGGGCCCACACCTTTAACTTGGGGGAGGGGGGGTGTCCCAATAATTGCCTTAAAGTTGCCATACATATGGAAAATGAGAAATTGTGGCTAAATGTACCTTTATTTACAGAATATTCATTATGAAAATTTTTTTTGAAGAGGTGGCCAACACATAGAGAATATTTTGTATTTTGTAAAGTTTTGTGTGGTGACCTTAGGGGCAACTTTTGAAACACCTGTATATTATACTGCTCTTCACACACACACACAAAAAGTTATCAAAATAGAAAATTGTAACTGAACAATTACCATAAAAGAAATTCAACTGACGGACAACATCTATTACTTTTCCCCAGGAAAGACCCAAACAGGGGCGTCCAACCTTTTGACTTCTTTGTACCATACTGAAAATAGAAGAGTTGTCTTGGGCCATACATTAAATACACAAACACTGGCCGGGTGTGATTACAGGATCATGCCTGTAATCCTAGCACTCTGGGAGGCCTACGCGGGTGGATTGCTTGAGCTCAAGACCCGCCTGAACAAAATTGAGACCCCCATCTGTACTAAAAATAGAAAAACTGAGCCTAAGAGTTGGAGATTGCGGTGAACTATGAAGCCACAGCACTCTATCCAGGGCAACAGCTTGAGACTCTGTCTCAAAAAAATAAATAAATAAATAAAAACAAAAATAAAATAAATAAATACACACTAATGAAAGCTGATAAGAGAGGGGGGAAAAAAGGTCCGTGCATAATTTTTGTGATATCTACCACCAAAGATAAGCAAAAACATGTTCACATAAGCCACATGCAGTGCATGGGCCTCAACTGGACACCGTAGCAGGCCAATTTAGCTATACACTCAAGGAACAGATAATTTCCATTTTGTAAAATCAGTTCTAGAGATCAGAAAGAGATGGGAAGCTACCTGACACATTTAGAAGGCAAGCAATAAATGTTCATGGATTGGAAAATTCAATATTGTAAACATGTTAATTTTCCTTGAATTGATCTGTATATTCAAAGCAATCTCAATCCAAATCTCAGTACTTTTTTTTTTTAATCTGTAATTAACAGGCTGATTCTAAAATTCATACAGAAGTATAATGGGCCAAGAACAGCCAAAGGCAGACTTGAAGAAAAACAAAGCTAAAGAGCTTTTTTCCTATCAGATATTAATACCTATTATAAAGTTATAGTAATTAAAATAATATGGTCATGACAAAAATGACAAATGGAAAAGAAGGGCCCCCAAACAGATCTACACATGAAAGATACCCCAATTCATAACAAAGGAAACACTGCAGCTCAGTGGGGAAAAAATTGTTCAGTAAATGTTTCTAGGTCAACTGGACAACCATGTGGGGAAAAAAAAATTGTTGATCTTTACTTGATTCCACACAAAGAATCAGCACCAGATGGATGGCAGATCTAAATAAAAAGGTCAAATAAAGCTTTTAAAGAAAATATCTTTGTGGACTCAAAGGAAGCAAAAAAAAATTTTAAAGCAATAACCATAAAAGAAAAAGGTTTAATTGGATCATGGTAAAGTTAAGAGCTTCTGTTCATTGAAAGATATTGTTAAGATAGGGCAGAGATGGCTAGGCGCAGTGACTTACACCTGTAATCCTAGCACTTCGGGAGACTGAGCAGGAGGATTGCCTGAAGCCAGGAGTTCAAGATCAGTCTGAGCAACATAGTGAAGACCCCATCTCTACAAAACAAATTTTTAATTAGCAAGGCATGGTGGCATACACCTGTAGTGAGGTGAGGCTACTTAGGAGGCTGAGACAGAAAGATTAGTTGAGCCCAGGTGTTTGAGTTTGAGCTATGATCATGCCATTGGATTCTAACTCAGGCGACAAAATGAGATTCTGTCTCAAAAAAGGAGTACGGGGTGGCGCCTGTGGCTCAAAGGAGTAGAGTGCCGGTCCCATATACCAAAGGTGGCGGGTTCAAACCCAGCCCTGGTCAAAACTGCAATAAATAAATAAATAAATAAAAGAGTACCGAGGAACCACATATAGCCTGAGATAAGATATTTGAAGTATATACAGCTATCCTTAGGTATTCATAGGAGATGGGTCTCGGGACCTTGGCATATACCAAGTCCACGAATGTTCAAGTCCCTTATATAAAATGGCATAGTATGTGTGTATTACGTATGAATATCCTCCCTCATACTTTAACTCATCTCCAGATTATTTATAATACCTAATACAATGTGAATGCTATGTAAATACAGTCTGTGTTATACTGTATAGCTTTATTTCATTATATTATTTTACTTTAGAGATCTTGTTCTATTACCCAGGCTACAGTACAGCAGCACAATCATAGCTCACTGGTGCCTAAAACTCCTGAGCTTGAGGGATACTCCTGCCTCAGACTTACAAGTAGCTGGGACTACAGGTGTGTGCCAGCACACACAGCTAATTAGTTTCCATTTTTCTTAGAGACAGGGCTCTGTCTATGTTGCTCAGTTTGGTCTTGAATTCCTGGCTTCAAGCAGTTCTCCTGCCTCAGCCTCTTGAGTAGCTGGAATTACATGTGAGAGCCACCCTGCTTCTAATCACCCACAGCTTTGTTGTTGTTGTTGTTTTGAGACAGAGACTCACTTTGTCTCCCTCAGTAGAGTGCCACAGTGTCACAACATAGCAACCTCAAACTCTTGGGCTCAAGTAATTCTCTTGCCTCAGTCTCCTGCGTAGCTACCACAATGCCTGGCTATTTTTAGACCTGACTCAGGCTGGTCTTGAATTTGTAAGCAAAGGAGATCCACACATCCCACCCATCTTGGCCTCCGAGTGTGCTAGATATTAGGTGTTAGCCACTGCGCCTGGGCCTTTTTTGGTTTTTTGATCGGTTGGTTGAATCTGTGGATAGGGAACCCATGGATACAGAGGGCCAAATGTATATCCAATAAAGGATTTGTATCTAGTGTACATAAAGAATTCCTTTAGGCTCGGCACCTATGGCTCAAGAGGCTAAGGTGCCAGCCGCATACATTTGTCCAGCCCAGGCCCAACAAACAACAATGACGGCTGCAACCAAAAAATAGCTGAGCGTTGTGGTGGGTGCCTGTAGTCCCAGCTACTCGGGAGGCGGAGGCAGGAGAATTGCTTGAGCCCAGGAGTTGGAGGTTGCTGTGAGCTGTGATGCCACATTACTCTACTCAGGGTGACAGCTTGAGGCTCTGTCTAAAAAAAAAAAAAAGAATTCCTTTAAATCAGTAAGAAAGAGATAACCTCCTTAAAAAAATATGTAAGAATCTTGAAGTGGAGGGTGGGCATGGTAGCTCACAACTGTAGTCCTAGCACTCTGGGAGGCCAAGGCGAGTGGACTGCCTGAGCTCATGAGTTCAAGACCAGCCTGTGCCAGAGCGAGACCCCATTTCTAAAGTAGCCAGGCACTGTGCCCACTGTACTCGGTACCTGTAGTCCTAGCTTGGGAGGTTGAAGCAAGAGAACTGCTTGAGCCTAAGAGTTGAGGTTCTTGTGAGCTATGACGCCATGGCACTCTACCCAGGGTAGAATGACAAAGTGAGACTCTTATCTCAAAACAAAACAAAACAAATTTATAAATATAATACATCAAATAAACAAACTAAAAAACAAAGACCGTATGATTCTCTCAATAGATGCAGAAAAAGCTTTTGACAATATCCAACATCCTTTCATGATCAGAACACTTAAGAAAATAGGTAAAAGAAGGGACTTTTCTTAAACTGATAGAGGCCATCTACAGTAAACACACAGCCAATATCATATTGAATAGAGGAACCAGGCAAGGTTGCCCATTGTCTCCACTGCTCTGTAACAATGTAATGGAAGTCTTAGTCATCACAATCAGGCAAGAGAAGGCGATCAAGAGTATACAAATAGGGTCAGAGGAGATCAAACTTTCACTTTTCGCAGATAATATGATTTTATACCTGAAAACCCCAGGGACTCAACCATAAAACTCTTAGAAGTGATCAAGGAATACAGTAGCATCTCAGGATACAAAATCAATACTCACAAATCAGTAGCTTTTATATATATCAATAATAGTCTAGCCGAAAAAAGTCAAGGACTCTATTCCCTTTACAGTTGTACCAAAGAAGATGAAATATTTGGGAATTTACCTAACAAAGGATGTGAAAGATCTCTATAAAGAGAAGTATGAAACTCTGAGAAAAGAAATAGCTGAAGATGTTAGCAAATGGAAAAACATACCATGCTCATGGCCAGGAAGAATCAACATTGTTAAAATGTCCATATTACCCAAAGCAATTTACAAATTTAATGCAATCCTATCAAAGCACTGCTGTCATACTTTAAAGATCTGGAAAAAAAAGTACTTTGCTTATATTGAACCAGAAAAAACCTTGAATAGCTAAGATATTACTCAGAAATACAAAGACATCAGGAGGAATCACACTACCAAACTTCAAACTATACTATAAATCTATAGTGATCAAAACAGCTTGGTACTGGCACAAAAATAGAGGTAGATATATGGAACAGAATTGAGAACCAAGAGATGAACCCAGACACTTACCGTTATTTGATCTTTGATAAGCCTATCAAAAATATTCAGTGGGGGAAAGATTCTGTATTTAACAAGTGGTGCTGAGAGAATTGGCTGGCAACATGTAGAAGACTGAAACTGGACCCACACCTTTCACCATTAACAAAAATGGATTCTCACTGGATAAAAGATTTAAACTTAAGACATGAAACTATAAAGATTCTTGGAGAGAGTATAGGAGAAACACTTGAAGAAATTGGCCTAGGAGAATACTTTATGAGGAGGACCCTCTGGGCAATTGAAGCAACACCAAAAATACATTACTGGGATCTGATCAAACTAAAAAGCTTCTGCACAGCCAAGAACACAGTAAGTAAAGCAAGCAGACAGCCCTCAGAATGGGAGAAAATATTTGCAGGTATGTCTCCGACAAAGGTTTAATTTATTACAGAGAACTCAAACATATTAGCAAGAAAAAAACAAGTGATCCCATCTCAGGGTGGGCAAGGGACTTGAAGAGAAACTTCTCTGAAGAAGACAGGCGCACGGCCTACAGACATATGAAAAAATGCTCATCAGAGAAATGCAAATCAAAACCACTTTGAGATTATTATCTAACTCCAGTAAGATTAGCCCACATCACAAAATCCCAAAACTACAAATGTTGGTGCAGATGTGAAGAAAACAGAACACTTCTGCACTGCTGGTGGGAAGTGCAAACCTATACCTTCCTTTTGGAAAGAAGTATGGAGAATACTCAGGGATCTAAAAGTAGACCTGCTGTTTGACCCTGCAATTCCTCTACTAGGTGTATATCTAAAAGACCAAAAAATCACTTTATAATAAAGATATTTGCACCAGATTTTCATTGCAGCTCAATTCATAATAGCCAAGTCATGGAAGAAGCCTAAGTGCCCATCGGCCCATGAATGGATTAATAAATTGTGATACAAGTATACATGGAATATTATGCAGCCTTAAAAAATGGAGACGTTACCTCTTTTACGTTTACGTGGATAGAGCTGGAACATATCCTACCTAGTAAAGTATCTCAAGAATGGAAGAAAAATATCTAATGTGCTCAGTACTATTATGAAAGCAATTTACAATGACTCACACATTCATATGAAGAATAGATCACAACTATGGCCCAAGATGAAGGAGGGGGGAGGGGGGATAAAAAGGGAGGGGGGAGGTCAGATTGAGGGAGGGTGAATGGTGGGATCGTATCTATGGTGCATAATGCAAGGGTACATGTCAGATCTATTAGTATAGAGTATAAATGTCTTAAAACAATAATTAAGTAAACGAGATGAGGTATATATTAACCAGTGTGATGTAAGCATTCCTAATTCTATATGAAGTCAGCACATTGTACCCCATAAATGCATCAATGTATACATGATCTATGTGTTTACAATTTAATTAAAAAAAAACAAAAACCTTGAAGCGGCTTCACAAAAGTAGACATACAATTAGCAAATAAATACATAAAACATCATTAAAAAAATACATAAAACGTATTAACTTTCTTATCAGGGAAACAGAAATTAAAACCACAGGGAGATATCAGAACATAATTACCCACGTGATGAAACAAAAACTACTGAAATTAGGCCCGCGCAGAGGGAGACCCTGGAGACCAGCGTCGCACGCCAGCCTAGGCTGCACTCTGAGAAGGAGTCGTGGGCACCGAGGGGCCACGACCACGATTGGCTCCCACCCAGAACTTGGTAAGAGCTGCGCGACCCCCTACCCGCCACCCACGCCTGCCGGGCCTCTGCACGCCCTGACCAGGAACTGCGCAACCCTGCGTCCTCCCTCCCATACCCTCCCTGACTCCACACCAGCCCACTTGTCTGGCCAGGGACTCTGGTAGCTGCACTTCCTGTCTCTGGGTGGAGCCCTTCTCCTGGCCAGAGACTGCTGGAGCCTTGGGCTCTCTGTGCCAAAGTCATTGGGCGCCAGGCACTCCCAGCACCGTGTGCACCACCCCCTGTCCTGTTGCTAGATTTGGGTCCCGAGCTGCTTCCACAAACAGAATTCCCTGGCTGGGGCAGCCCCAGAGGAACTACACAGGGTCACTCCCTACAAAGACTCAGCAACAATAGAGTGATCCCGCTGGGGTCTAATCTTGGACAGACACCTCTCCAACTCTGAGGACGGCCAGAGGCAATGGTGAAAAACAATCATGAGGTGAAATCAACAGAAAAACTCTGGCAATATGAATAATCAGAGTAGATCAACTGCCCCAAGGATCAATGGGCAGACACAGCACAAGATACCATGCACAAATAGCTGAGATGTCAGAAATCGAATTCAGAATCTGGACAGCAAATAATATCAAATTAGAATCCCAAGCAGTAACCCAAAAGATATCTCAAAAATTCAATGAATTCAAAGACCAAATGACCAAAGATTTTGACACATTGAGACAAGGAGTTGCAGCCCTCAAAGATCTGAAAAACACATTAGAATCCCTCAGTAACAGAATGGAGCAAGCAGAAGAAAGAATTTCTGACATTGAACACAAAGCTTTCCAACGCTCCCAAACTCTCAAAGAGGAAGAAAAATGGAGGGAAAAAACAGATCACTCGAGTCAGAGACCTCTGGGATAATTAGAAGAAAACCAATATTGGTCTTATAGGGATCCCAGAAAGCGACGAAGTGGCTTCACAAGGCACGGAGTCTCTTCTCCATGAGATTTTGAAGGAGAACTTTCCAGACATGCCAAGAGATTCTGAAATTCAGATAGCAGACAGTTTCAGAACTCCAGCACAACTCAACCCAAATAAGACATCCCCCAGACACATCATAATCAATTTCACTAAAGTTAATATGAAGGAGAAAATTCTGAAAGAAGCCAGATGAAAGAAAACCATCACCTACAAAGGCAAGAATATTAGAATAACTGCAGATCTCTCTGCTGAAAACTTTCAATCTAGAAGAGGATGGTAATTGATTTTTAATCTCCCAAAACAAAATAACTTTCAATCCAGGATCCTGTACCCAGCTAAACTGACTTTCATTTATGACGAAGAAATTAAATACTTAAATGACATTCACATGTTGAAGAAATTGGCCATAACTAAACCAGCTCTCCAGGATATTCTCAGACCTATCCTCCATAAAGACCAGCGTAATCCTCCATCACAAAAGTAAACCCACCCAGAAAATTTTGATCAAATACCAACTTCCACAGTCGCAAAAGGATTAAAAATGTCCACCGGACTCTCGAAAGGCTTATCAATAGTCTCAATTAATGTGAATGGTTTAAATTGTCCTCTAAAGAGGCACAGGTTTGCTGACTGGATACAAAAACTCAAGCTAGATATCTGCTGCATACAAGAATCGCATCTTACATTAAAAGACAAATATAGACTCAAGGTGAAGAGATGGTCATCTATACTCCAGGCAAATGGAAAGCAGAAAAAAGCAGGCGTTGCAATCCTATTTGCAGACGCAATAGGCTTTAAACCAACCAAAGTAAGGAAGGATAAGGATGGACACTTCATATTTGTTAAAGGTAATTAATACTCAATATGATGAGATTTCAATTATTAATATTCATGCACCAACCAGAACGCACCTCAATTTAAAAGAGAAACTCTAACAGACACAAGCAACTTGATTTCCACCAGTTCCATAGTAGTTGGAGATTTTAACACCCCTCTAGCAGTGCTGGATAGATCCTCCAAAAAGAAGCTAAGCAGAGAAATTTTAGATTTAAACTTAACCATTCATCTGGACTTAACAGACATCTACAGAACATTTCATCCCAACAAAACTGAATACACCTTCTTCTCATCAGCCCACGGAACATACTCCAAAATAGACCACATTCTAGGCCACAAATCTAACGTCAGCAAATTTAAAAAAATAGAAATTATTTCTTGCATCTTTTCAGACCATCATGGAATAAAAGCTGAACTCAATAACAAGGGAACCTGCATACCCATACAAAAACATGGAAGCTAAACAACCTTATGCTGAAGGATAGATGGGTTATAGTAGACAAGATTAAGAAGGAAATCACCAAATTTTTGGAAAAAAACAACAATCAAGACATGAATTACCAGAACCTCTGGGATACTGCAAAGGCAGTCCTAAGAGGGAAATTTATAGCACTGCAAGCCTTCCTCAAGAAAACAGAAAGAGAGGAAGTTAATAACTTAATGGGATATCTCAAGCAACTGGAGAAGGAAGAACACTCCAACCCCAAACCCAGCAGAAGAGAGGAAATAACCAAAATCAGAGCAGAACTAAATGAAATTGAAAACAAAAGAATTATACAACAGATCAATAAATCCAAAAGTTGGTTTTTTGAAAAGATCAATAAAATAGATAAACCTTTGGCCAACCTAACCAGGAAAAAAAGAGTAAAATCTCTAATTTCATCAATCAGAAATGGTAATGATGAAATAACAACAGACCCCTTAGAAATTCAAAAAATCCTTAATGAATACTACAAGAAACTCTACTCCCAGAAATACGAAAATCTGAAGGAAATAGACCAATACCTGGAAGTACGCCACCTACCAAGACTTAGCCAGAATGAAGTGGAAATGTTGAACAGGCCCATATCAAGTTCTGAAATAGCATCAACTATACAAAATCTCCCTAAAAAGAAAAGACCGGGACCAGATGGCTTTACGTCAGAATTCTACCAAACCTTTAAAGAAGAACTAGTACCTATTTTACTAAACCTCTTCCAAAATATAGAAAAAGAAGGAATATTACCCAACACATTCTACGAAGCAAACATCAGCTTGATCCCCTAACCAGGGAAAGACCCAACAAGAAAAGAAAATTATAGACCAATTTTACTAATGAATATTGATGCTAAAATACTCAATAAGATCCTAACAAACAGAATCCAACAACACATCAAAAAATTATACACCATGACCAAGTGGGATTTATCCCAGGGTCTCAAGGTTGGTCCAATATGCGTAAATCTATAAATGTAATTCAGCACATAAACGAACTAAAAAATAAGGACCATATGATTCTTTCAATTGATGCAGAAAAAGCTTTTGATAATATCCAGCATCTCTTTGTGATCAGAACACTTAAGAAAATTGGTATGGAAGGGACATTTCTAAACTAATAGAGGCCATCTACAGCAAACCCACTGCCAATATTGTATTGAATGGAGTTAAATTGAAATCATTTCCACTTAGATCAGGAACCAGGCAAGGTTGCCCATTGTCTCCATTGCTCTTTAACATTTTAATGGAAGTTCTAGCCATTGCAATTAGGGAAGAAAAGGCGATCAAGGGTATCCACATAGGGTCAGAAGAGATTAAACTTTCACTCTTTGTAGATGATATGATCGTATATCTGGAAAACACTAGGGATTCTACTACAAAACTTTTAGAAGTGATCAAGGAATACAGCAATGTCTCAGGGTACAAAATCAACACCCATAAATCTGTAGCCTTTATATATGCCAACAATAACCAAGCCGAAAAAACAGTCAAGGACTCTATTCCTTTCACAGTAGTGCCAAAGAAGATGAAATATTTGGGAGTATACCTAACAAAGGACATGAAAGATGTCTACAAAGAGAACTATGAAACTTTAAGAAAAGAAATAGCTAAAGATGTTAACAAATGGAAAAATATACCCTGCTCATGGCTGGGAAGAATCAACATTGTTAAAATGTCTATAGTACCCAAAGCAATATACAATTTCAATGCAATTCCTATTAAAGCTCCATTGTCATATTTTAAAGATCTTGAGAAAATAATACTTTGTTTTATATGGAATCAGAAAAAATCTCGAATAACCAAAACATTACTCAGCAATAAAAACAAAGCAGTAGGAATCAAGCTACCAGACCTGAGACTGTACTATAAATCGACAGTGATCAAAACAGCATGGTACTGGCACAAAAACAGAGAAGTAGATGTCTGGAACAGAATAGAGAACCAAGAGATGAATCCAGCTACTTGCCGTTATTTTATCTTTGACAAGTCAATTAAAAACATTCAGTGGGGAAAAGGTTCCCTATTTAACAAATGATGTTGGGTGAATTGGCTGGCGATCTGTAAAAGACTGAAACTGGACCCACACCTTTCACTGTTAACTAAGGTAGACTCTCACTGGATAAAAGATTTAAACTTAAGACATGAAACTATAAAAATACTTGAAGAGAGTGCAGGGAAAACTCTTGAAGGAATCGGCCTGGGTGAGTATTTTATGAGGAGGACTCCCCAGGCAATTGAAGCAGTATCAAAAATATATTACTGGGACCTGATCAAACTAAAAAGCTTCTGCACAGCCAAGAACATTATAAGTAAAGCAAGCAGACAGCCCTCAGAATGGGAGAAAATATTTGCAGGTTATACCTCCGATAAAGGTCTAATAACCAGAATCCATAGAGAACTCAAACGTATTAGCAAAAAAAGAACACGTGATCCCATCTCAGGGTGGGCAAGGGACTTGAAGAGAAACTTCTCTAAAGAAGACAGATGCATGATCTACAAACACATGAAAAAAAGCTCATCATCCTTAATCATCAGAGAAATGCAAATCAAAACTACTTTGAGATATCACCTAACCCCAGTAAGAGTAGCCCACATAACAAAATCCCAAAACCAGAGATGTTGGCGTGGATGTGGAGAAAAGGGCAAACTTCTACACTGCTGGTGGGAATGCACACTAATACCTTCCTCTGGAAGGACGGTTGGAGAATACCTAGGGACCTAAAAATAGACCTACCATTCGATCCTATAATTCCTTTACTAGGTTTATACCCAGAAGACCAAAACTCAATATAACAAAGACATCTGTATCAGAATGTGCAGCCCAATTCATAATTGCTAAGTCATGGAAGAAGCCCAAGTGCCCATTGACCCACGAATGGACTAGCAAATTGTGGTACTATACCATGGAATATTATGTAGCCTTAAAGAAAGATGGAGACTTTACCTCTTTCATGTTTACATGGATGGAGCTGGAACATATTCTTCTTAGCAAAGTATCTCAGGAATGGAAGAAAAAGTATCCAAGGTACTCAGCCCTACTATGAAGCTAATTTAAAGCTTTCCCATGAAGGCTATAACCTAACTATAGCACAAGAATGTGGGGAAAGGGCCAAGGAAGGGGAAGGGAAGGGGGAGGTTAGGGTGGAGGGAGTATAATGGGTGGGGCCACATTATGGTGCATCTTAGAATGGGTACAGGCAAAACTTACTTAATGCAGAATACAAATGCCTACATACGATAACTATGGGGCAGCGCCTGTGGCTCCAAGGAGTAGAGCGCCAGCCCCATATGCTGGAGGTGGCAGGTTCAAACCCAGCCCTGGCCAAAAACCACAAAAAAAAATGTATATATACATACAATAACTAAGAAAATGCCATGAAGGCTACGTTGAACAGTTTGATGAGAAAATTTCAGATTGTATATGAAACCAGCACATTGTACCCCTTGACTGCACTAATGTACACAGCTATGATTTAACAATAAAAAACAAAACAAAACAAAACAAAATAAAAAAGACTGAAATTAGGCTGGGTGGGGTGGCTCACACCTGTAATCCTAGCACTCTGGGAAGCCAAGGTGGGAGGACTGATCACTTTAGCTCAGGAATTGGAGATCAACCTGAGCAAGAGCCAGACTCCATCTCTACCAAAAATAGAGGAAATTAGGGCGGTGCCTGTGGGTCAGTGAGTAGGGCACCAGCCCCATCTACTGAGGGTGGGGGGTTCAAACCTGGCCCCGGCCAAAACACAACAAAAAATAGCTGGGCGTTGTGGTGGGCGCCTGTAGTCCTAGCTTCTTGGGAGGCTGAAGCAAGAGAATCGCCTAAGCCCAAGAGCTGGAGGTTGCTATGAGCTGTGATGTCACAGTACTCTATGGAGGGCGACAAAGTGCACCCCCCCCCCCAAATAAATAGAGGAATTACCTGAGTGTTGTGGTGGGTACCTTGTAGTCCAGCTTTGGGGGAGGCTGAGGCAAGAGCATCGCTTGCACCCGGAAGTTTGAGGTTGTGGTAAGATAGGCTAATGCCATGGCACTCTAGCCTGGGGCAACAGAGTAAGACTCTGTGGGGTAGGGGAGACCCAAACCCCTGAATTAGCAAGTGTTGATGAGGATGTGGAGCAAGGGGACCTCTCATCATAAACTCGTGTCGGCAGTATAAATTGATACTACTTCTTTGGAACAATATTTGCCAATATCTACAGAAGGTGAATATTTCCTATATCCCAGCAATTCTACTTCCAAGTATTTACCCTTAGAAATCTGTTTAACAAAACACATAATAAAAGGTTCATAGTAGCACTCATAATTTAAAGCTGGAAACTAACTACTCAATAACCACCAACAGAAGAATGGATTAAATAATGGTCATATAGAATACTCCGGAGAAATAAAAAAATGCTCATGTAACAATATGGATGAACCTTACAAAGCCAGGGAGCAAAAAAGCCAGATACAAATGAACATATACATGCAATTGCCCAGGGTATAAACAATAAAAATAGACAAAATTAATCTGTTAGATATTATAAGTCTGAATAGTGTGGCTATCTTGGGGGTGACTGAAAAGGACCAGGAGGGGAGCTTCAGGTGTGCTGGTGATAATCTCTTTCCTGAACCGGGAGCTAGTTACATGGGTTTGCTTAACATATGAAAATATACCAATATGCACGGTTATGATTTGTGTACTTTATGCAAATTATACTGCCATAAAAGTTAGTATGTATAATAAATAGCAAACAAAGAATTTTTCTACAAGTATGGCAAAGGTTTGGTAATATATGAAGAACTAAGGCAAATCAATTTTTGAAAAGCTGGCATCAAATAGGAAAATGAGCATCACTTGACTAGCCCATAAAAAACAAAGAAAATGAGCAAAAAATATCCTCAAACAAAAAAATAAAAATGGCCAATAAATGTATAAATGCACAAAATGTAAACTAAAACAATGGAATGCTATTTTTTCTTATTAAATTAACAGAGATTAAAGGAAACTAATATAGTTGTTACTGAGGATTTGGTGAAACTAATACTCTCTTATTCTTAATGGTAATGAGAATCTTTCTGCATAAATATAATGTTCATATCCTTTGACCTACTAGTTCCACTTCTAGAAATTATTCTGAGGAAAATCAGAGTTGCAGTTAAAGATAGGCTATGTCAGTGTTGATTACAAACATGGGTATTAATTTTATCCAATAAGGGGAAAACGGTTATATTAGGATACATGTACATGATGGGATATTAATAATGTTTTTCAAAGAATGATGAATAGGGAAATATTGACGATAAATTCAAGTGAAAAATATATACAAGATTCTATGTGGCATATGTTTTGGGTTAAAAAGACACTACACACACTTAAACATATTACACAGAAAAAAATGTCTGTAAGAACACATACTATGCAGTTAATAGTAGCCATCTTTGGGTGGTGGGATAATGGATGATTTTCATTTTCTTAGCTTATTTTCTACAGTAAAATGTTCTTTGAGCATGTATTACTCTGTAGGAAATTCAGAGATGAAAGAAGATAATGGGGTTAAAAAAATACATCCACCCTGTTTACCTTACTAAGCAACATACATTTCTCTCTCCTTCAAGTCCATACTCAATCTGTAATTGTTACCTCAATTTTAAATTAGAAACGTCGATCCAAGGTGTTATTACATTATTCCTCTTCTCATTTCCAAAATTCAGGACCTCGTCTTCCCTAATGAACTCACCCCCAGACTCTTCATTTTGGTAAAATGGCCCCATTTTCCATTACTTTTACATTGCGGCCCCATCAAGCCACTCTCTATAACGAGCCTCCACCACACCCAAGCCCCTATTTTCACACCTCCCAACCTTGGTATACATACTCGATTCCCTTTCTGTTTAATACATTTTCTCCATTCAGTCTTTCTAATCCGATTCATAGTTCAAGATTCACATTGTATATCGCTTACTAGATGTAGCCTCTTGGAGACTGCAAGAACAGACAACCGTTTCCAAATTAATCCTCCAGTGACAGTTTGTACATATTTCAACATTCAATATTTTCTAATGTCAGTGCCTCGCTCTCCCGTCGCATGGCAGTAACCACTTCTTTATAAAACATTTAACATCTAGTTGAATGACCAGAAGTAAAGGGGATACACAGAGATGTTGAGTTTTGACCTCGTCAGGTAGAAAAATGGCACCAAAACCACTCGCCTGATTTTCTTCATTCAAGATGGCAGAAAATGTCTTAAAACAGTCCCACACAAAAGCACTCATTCACATCCACAGCTTCGAGTTAGAACTGGATACACCTAGCGCAACAGCAAAGGACAAAAGAATCGATTCTAAACGCTGAAACGCTCTGGCTCTAACCATCCACAGTAGGTCCCACACAGACTTGAAACCGTGATAGAAAACCGGCACCTGCTGCCTTCATTCCAAGAGCCACGCCTAGACTGTGAACGGTAACTGAAGCACTTCTGGATACTGACCCCCCAAATCGAGAATGATAAAAGAGGAGGTTAAGTTGTGTGTAGGTAAAATGCACGATTCGGCCCCGCCCCAACCAGGCGCAGCCCCCCAGCCGCGCATCCATTCCTTGGGGGATGGACAGACAGGGCTCCCGCCCACGGGCCTGGCAACCCGGCCCGGGCTGGGAATTCTGGGCGGGCCCGAGGGAGAGGCCGGCCACGGCCCAGGCGCCTCCCGCTACACCTGTCAGGCTGCGGCTGATACTAGGCCCACAAATCACAGGGGTTCGGTGGTCCAGGCCAGCAGTAGCACGTCACTCGATCCCTCGCCCCGGGATCGCCTTGCCTCCTCGCTTTTCCTCTCGTCCTTCTCAAACAAAGGCAATCCACATCCACCGCCATTTTCCACTTACCTCAAAAACCACCTCTTCGTCAAACTCCGGTGTCATCCTTCTCCGCCATGCCACCAGCCTCAGCACGATGGGAAATGAAGGCGGGAGAACAGGCGGCACCGATACTTCGGTTTCTGTCTGTCCCGTGGGTCTAGAAAACTACAATTCCCAGCATGCCTCGCCGCTCACGCCTCTCCTTTTGGGCCCGCTTATTGGCTCAGAGGGGTGAGCGTGGGAACGGGAGGGGCGGGAGCGGGATGAAGCTCGAGCCCTCCAACTGGTGGAGTCTGAGGCTTTTGTCTGCCTTTTACCGCCGCGACGAGCAGGGGGCGCTTGGAGCTCTGATTTTTTTAGAGCTGGAGCGGGACACGCGCCGGCGGAGCCGCGGTGAGCCCTGCTCGTGCCCGCGCCTGGCTGGCGGCCGGGAGCTCGGCGGGGCGGCGCTCGTGCTCGCCCGCCCGCCGCTGGCGGCTCGCGCCTGGGAGCGCGGCTGGGTGGCTGGAGCTGGCCGCATCCTTTGTGCGGCGCTCAGGCTGCGCAGCGGGGCGGCGGGACGGAATGTGGGTGCTTCTGGGGTTTTTCTCTTCTGCCCTAACTCTGGAAACAATGGACTGAGAAGGGAACAAGGATTGAGGGGCGCGAGGGGGAAGCGAACTGCACGGGGGAGTCATGACTTCTGCCGCGGGTAAGTGACGGCGCTCGCGCTGCAGCTGGAAAGTTTGCTGGGAGCGCTCCTGGGCTTGGGCTCGGGAGCAACTTTCTTCGCCGGGTGGGCGAGCTGTGTGCTCTCTGCCTTTCCCCCGCACGGCGACAAGTGCGGATCCCGGGGGGTTGTAGCGGGATTTCTCTCTTCCTGCGGAGAGAGTCTCTTTGGAAATCGTGGATCTCTTGGGACCCCCACCTTCAAAGGGAGGCCCGCTCTTTAACGCCTTGGTGAGAGGCGAAATATAAAGAGGGCGTTTGCTCAACTCTCCAACAATTAGAGCGACTTGGCCATTGCGAACGAGAACAGTGTAGCTTCCTATGTTAAGAAATCGGTTATTCTAGGAAAGGTCAGTGTTCCCAGGATATTGAACTCGGGAACTATGCTGAGTCGCGCTGAACCGAGTATCGGCTGGAAAGCCTTTTCCTTATTAGATAAAGAGGGGAAGACATTGTTATTCCTGTCCTGGTGGTTTTACCCCTATTACCTGAGAAGCGTTGGAGTAGGACTGCTGATGGCAATTGTTTTGCTCATCTTCATCCAATCATTTATATATTTTTATATATTTCTATTTCTACCTAGTTGGTGTAAACAGAGCCTTAATTTCTGTCTGCCTCTCGTAGTCCTTTCCCCTTCATCCAGATGACAAAGCCTGTATTTACCTTTGTGTGGATTTTGAGCAATTCTGGACATTGTACTTCTGAACATTCTTAAGGAACAGTTTTTATATTTCAAAATAATTACTAGTGTGTTACAGTCACTTTATAAAAACGTAGTCTAATTTTTAAACCAGAACTTAATACTGTATTAAGCGAAGTACTAAGGGCTTTTTAGTCTTTTTACATTTTTCATTAGAAATTGTAATAGTTTAAAGCTTCCCGTCAAAGTTACTTCTAGAATCAGCACTTAAGTATCAGATTAAACTTTCATTGCTTTTTTTGGCATTTGTTTAAAATCCCTGCAACTTGAAACCGTCAAACAGCACTCCAAATGTTCTGATTTGTATTATTTCTAAAGCCTAGATACAATGTAGTGTTGCATTGGTGGGTGTAATCAGATTACAACTAAGGAAAGAAGAAGTCAGCCAATAGGAAAAGAAGACAGGGAATGAAATATTCTGAAGATGCAGAGATCTTTCTTTTTGATGTTATATGTATGTATATGAGATGTCATCATGCACTCTGTAGTTAAAGTTTTTATAAACTCTTTTCTGTGCAAAGGGAGACTTTCTACTTACAAAGGTAAATTATTTTCTGTGCCAAATTTCTGTGCCTTACCTTTGTTCAAGTAATTAATTGAAATTTAAAGTGGTTGTAAATTTAAAAATATTTCCAGCCAATTTTAGTTCTTCCCCTTTTTTATACAAATGAATTTAAAATATTCATGTCTTATATGTATCAGTTTTCATTTTCTGTCCTAACAAGTTATAATAAACAAGTCCAGAAGCATTTAATTTTTGATATTTCTATATGTAAATTTAATTTCTGGGTCTCAATCTGGAAGTTTATGATTCGTTCACTTGAATTACCCTAGAATAATAAGCTATTTTTATATTTTATCAGCTTTACAATTAAAGAAGTCCACAAACATTTTTGTGGTGCTTAAGAGAGGGACACTTCCTGTGTCTAGCTGAGTTAGTTGGTTTTTAGCAGGGCTTGCTGAGAAGCATTAACTACTTTTTTGCTTAACCATCTGTTAAGATTTATTATAATTCTCTCTTGTGTCTAAATGAGGACTGTGGAAGAGAACTGGAGTTTTTTCCCACCCCATTCTTACAAAATTATGTATACATAGTTCTTACAAGCTGATTATAGTGCCCTTTTGGAACAGTAGTCAAATCATTAAAACTTTTAGGAAAGTTATTTGCAATTTGGGGAGGGAAAGTTTGTTTCAAATTTAATCTGTGTGGTATTTGGGAGGGTTGGTTTAATTTAAGAAAAAAAGAGGAGTGTTGTAGAACATTTAAGATGTACCTATGTATCCCAAACAAGAAAAGCTTGTTTTTCTTGGAATTCTCTGTGAAAGAATGGATCCTTAGGAGAGATTTTAGAATTACTCTAAGCAGTTTATGAAAAAGGAGAGAGAAGTATAGGTGAATATTTTGTGTGTCTTTGAACATTTACAAGTCTCTGTCTCACCAAGTCTGTGCTTTGCTGTTTGGCTGGCCTAATAGCCAGGAGCAGGCGTCCTCAAACTTTTTAAACAGGGGATCAATTCACTGTCCCTCAGACTGTTGGAGGGCCGGACTATAGTTAAAAATAAAAAAACTATGAACAAATTCCTATGCACACTGCACATATCTTATTTTGAAGTAAAAAACAAAACGGGAACAAATACAATTCACAGCGCTTCATGTGGCCTGCGGGCCGCAGTTTGAGGACGCCTGGCTGAGGAGAGTATACCCTGGAACCACAACCATCTGTGTGTAATAGATGACGAGTATGTTTGTAATAGTTAGTGAAATGGTTACTAGTGCTTTACTTTCTTACCTTATATTTTAGTGCTTTACTTTCTTACCTTATATTTCCCTGGAGCCAAACACCTGTGTAAATAAAAGATTTGCTGCTTTGCTCTAGGAAGCTTTGGGTCTGACTGTTGATACAGTATTAAGATCCAAAGGTGCTGGATTGCCAAACATCATGTATTTATTTCAAGAGGTTGATATCGGAGCAGACTCTAACCTAATGGCTTATATTTTTGAGTTATGTTTCTTTCAAAATAGAGCCATTAAAATAATAATCATGAAGGATTTTGGATATTGCTATACCAGTGACTCAGTCGAATACTTGTTCCTGTTTATTAATAATTAAGGAATTATTCAATAATCCTATTGAAGTTATTTCTGCTCACTTTTCAAAATATTATTCTATATTAAGATGGATATTGTTTTGTTTTTTTTTTTTAAAGAAATTTCCTGTTACTGAAACTTATTAAAAAGTATATGTATGGGGCAGCTCTGATTATTCCCAGGCCCTGTGTTCAGTGCTAGGATATAGCAGTGATTGAAACTGGAGCTGGTCTTCTAGTGGTGAAGACAAGGGTACACTGAAGAAAAACAGGAGAAAGAGGCTACAGCATATCAGGGTTTTCCCAAGGCAATTATCTCAGAAGTTACAATCTTAGATTCATATGGACTTTAGAGATCTGTTCAACTCCTCCATTTACAAGTAAGGAAAATGAGGAAGCCAGGTCTGCACAAGGCACTCAATTAAGTTTGCCAGGTCCCCAAGTTATTGGCTTCCTCTAATACATAGGTAAACGAACAATGGCAAGCTGAAGTTCACAGTTACTGAATTCCTTGAGTAAGTGTTGAAAGCTTTAGGTACATAATGCTGTGCTATATTTATTGGGAATCAATCTTAGCTCATATGTAGCTAATTGAATTTCAGTGACAGTAAGAGAATTTTTGTCACTTGGAAGCAGATTCATGTACAAAACACATTTAAAGAAAAGAGTGAAATTGGTACTGAGGAGGGGAATGATTTAACAAAAATCAAAAATAAATTGGTTAAATGACAAGGCTCTAAGATCCAGACAGTAAAAGATTAATTTAATGAGATGAGGTGGGTTTTTTTTAATTGTAGTAAAATACATATAACGTAAATTTAGCATCTTAACCATTTTTAAGTGTATAGTTCAGAAGTATTAAGCATATTCATGTTACACAGCCAATCTCCAGAACGCTTTTTATTTTGCAAAACTGACATTTTAAAAAAATTCTTTCAAAAATCCCAGAGGTGTAGGGTACAGAAATGAAATCAACACGACAGTCTGTCAGTTTTTATTGAGTTTGGATGGGAAGTAGGGAAGAGGCCTAAGGCATTCATGCGTTCTCTAAGGACTTAATAGATCAAGAGCTTAATAGTATGGGCTGTCACTGTGTAAAAATAGTTTAAATAGCCCCTTATAACATGTTTTATCATTAGGCTTTGAAAGATTTCACAGTATTATCTGCCTTAAAAAAAAAAACTTAACCTAAACTAATAATATGCTTACTGAGCAGCTAACTGAAATTGTGTAGCTTAGAAATTTATATTAAGTTATTTTGAAAAATAATTCATTATCTTCCTTATTTATGATAATATATACTTGTATACCTATAAATAATAATATACCTAGAAATTGAGTGAGAAGACATCTGTTAACATATAATCTTTGTTGTACACATAGTATTAGGGGTTTGGGAAATTTCCTTGGTTGGTAAAAGAAAGTAGAGCACCCTATTTGGTTTTTTGTTTGTTTGTTTCTTGTTCATGAGTTTTGTTTGTTTGTTTGTTTTGCTCATTTCCATGTAATATCTTCCCAAGTGTTGTGACTAATTTCCTTTGTTGAAAAGAAATCATCACCAAATGAAATATCAAAGCCTCTGTGTCTTCAAACAATGTCTAGTTTAGTTAAACAATGTCTAGCAGTCTTTTCCAGGAAATATTTTTTCAAGTTTTCTTCAGTAAATTAAGGTTTTATTAAGTATTTGATTCTGTCAGAGGAACAAATCTAAGTTTAAGAAGTATTAAACACTTTATACCTCAAGCCACTTAGGCAAAATATGGTTGATAAGTAACAATGTAGGTAGGAGAACCTAAAGGAACATAAAAGAATACAGACATACAGGTTCTATTTATATTTTTATTTTGTGGGTCTTTTGTGTAAAGCTTTTTTTTGTTGTTTGTTTGTTTTGAGAGAGTCTCACTCTGCTGCCTTGGCTGGAGTATAGTGGCTCCATCATAGCTCATTGCAGCCTTGAACTCCTGCGATCAAGTTGTCCTCCTGCCCCAGCCTCACAAATAGCTAGGACTACAGACACACACCACCATGCTTGGTGAATTTTTCAGGTTTTTGTAGAGATGGAATCTGTTGCCCAGGCTGTTCTTAAATCATGGCCTCAAGTGATCCTCCTGCCTTGGCCTCCCAAAGTGCTAAGATCAATCACAAAATCATGGGCCATGCTTCTCAGTCTTTTTGTGTAAAGCTTTTATTAGGTTCCTATAAGCTAGAAGCAGGTATGTATAAATAAATCTAGCATGGTATAATAAGTGTGAATTACATACTTTTTATATATATAGTCAAGGAGAATTGCTACACTAGCAATTGTGGGCAACTTTTAAATGCACTAGAACAGTGGTTATTAATGAAGGATAAACAACATAATCACCTGTGGAACTTAAAAAAGAAATACAGATGTCCTGAATCTATCCCTAGAGACTCCAATTGATTAGATCTGTGGTAGGGACTAGATACATGTAGCTCCTTAAGAAAACATAATGAAAATCCCCAATTAATAACCCCTGCACAGAGAAATACCACCTTTATTATGAGTAAAGCACTGCCACCTTTATTATGAGGTGGTATGTCTCTGTGCAGGGGTTATTAATTAATAGTAATTAATACACAAATAATACCAAAGAATTCATTTTCAGTTTTTTTTTTTTTTTTTTTGTAGAGACAGAGTCTCACCTTATGGCCCTCGGTAGAGTGCCATGGCATCACACAGCTCACAGCAACCTCCAACTCCTGGGCTTAAGAGATTCTCTTGCCTCAGCCTCCCAAGTAGCTGGGACTACAGGCGCCCGCCACAACACCCAGCTATTTTTTGGTTGCAGTTCAGCCGGGGCCGGGTTTGAACCCGCCACCCTCCGTATATGGGGCCAGCGCCTTACCGACTGAGCCACAGGCGCCGCCCTCATTTTCAGTTTTTAAGTTTAGAAAATTTCTGCTTTCTATATTCTTTTTGGGTTCTGTCTATTGAAGCAGACAGATCATTGATAAAAGGCATGTATACAACTCTATTATATTATCATTAAGGTAGAAGAATATGATTGCTTATCCATATGAGAAGCTTAAAGAGTTGCATCCTACATTTAACTTACACATTTTCAACTCTCAGCAAATGAACTGAAGAACTACTATACAGATCCCATGCAGAAGTCAGTTCTTTAATTACACTGCTAACCTGTTCAAAAGTTGATAGAAAAACTATATTGAACTTACTTTAATGTGCACAATATACCCAAAGCTATGTGTACTGGAATTGAAGGACCATTTAAGGAATTTTCAAGAGTAATACTGATTCCATACAATGTAACGTAATCTACCTAGTAAAATGCAAGTTCACATTGTTAAAAGTAAAAATGTCATCAAATGCTTTGGTTATTTTAATATCAAATTACTCTTTTTGCCTTTCTAGAGATTAAGAAGCCACCAGTGGCCCCCAAGCCAAAGTTTATTGCGGCAAATAACAAGCCAGCTCCACCTCCTGTTGCTCCTAAACCTGACATTGTGATTTCTAGTGTTCCGCAGTCAACAAAGAAAGCCAAACCTGCAATAGCCCCCAAACCAAAAGTTCTGAAGAGTTCTGTTCAAGATGGTGGGCAGTCACCCTCAAGGAAAATTACTTTCAACCCTGAAGAGCATAAACGAGAATTACTGGAAAGCACTGCCAATTTTAATTGTAAAAATGTAGGAGAGCAGAATAACGATTATACTTTGCCAATGTGTCCCTGTAGTTCCTCGTGTATCCACAAGCTTGGGAATAGAGAGAACTTGTGTGTAAGGCAGCTTGTTTTAGCGCCCCTGGAAATGAATGAAAATTTAGAAAATTGTAAACTTGATGAGTCTTTGACTATAAAAACTATGAGTAAATACGATTGTCATGGTGAAAAGGCCAAAAACCAGACTAATGTAGTTTTAAAGGCAAGCGTCCTAGAAGGGAAGCTCAAAGATGTCTTAACACACCGAACGTCACCTTTTATTTCCTCAAAGAAGCATAGGTCCGTAGACAACCCAGAAATGAATGGTGGCTGTAATTCAAACAGACAATTCAGAATTGAATTTGAGGATTTGTCACCTTCCCCGCCCAGCTTTGAAAATGTTCCTGATCATCATAATTGCCACTTAAAGCTTCCTAGTGATGAATTTCAAAATTTTGAAGCTTGTCAGGATGGCAGCGAAAAAAGCAATAGTGACTTTTATTCCTCCAAACCAGAAGCTCTAGAAAATGGTGAAAAGGGTACTTTTATATCTTCAGATGAAGTTAGTAAAAAATCAGAAGTCGAAGATCTTGGTCCCTTAGAAATCCACTCAGTACCATATACCCCCAAATTTCCAACTCCCAAGCCCAGAAAGACACGCGCTGCTCGTCTCTTACGCCAAAAGTATGTAGATACCCCTAGTGAAAGTACTGAGGAACCAGACAATTCAAACAGCAGCTCTTCTTGTCTCAGCGAAGATAGTTTGAAAAACAATGAAATCAGTGTTCCGCATTTGAATGTTTTGTGTAGCCAGGAACAGGTGGACAAAATGAATCCAGGAAATAAAAGTGAATTGAATGTGGAGCCCAACAGTGACAGACAGGACTTCGTCAAGTCACAGAAAGCCAGGTGTCAGGGAACATCTTCCTTTGAAAAAACGACACCTTCATTAGATACAGACTCTGATTTGACTCCTGACAGCACTACAATAGATGGTTCTAGTACATCACTTGGTGTGGACAAAGGGACCAGTTTTATAAGATGCAGTACTCTATCTATGAGCCTGCCTAAGCAGCTCAAATTAACTTGCAATGAACATTTGCCTACTGCCTGTAACCTGGGAGTTTCTACCCCTCAAATGCAAAAGGAATCTGTAATAAAAGAGGAAGTTTCCTCAAGGATTGTTCCCCCAAAACCTCAAAGACACAGCTTGCCTGCTACAGGTGTGCTTAAAAAGGCTGCATCTGAGGAGCTTGTGGAGAAAAGTTCTTACGCCTCAAATGAAAAAAATTCAGAGAAAAGTCTAGAAAGAAATCATCTTCAGCATTTGTGTGCCCAGAACCATGGTGTGTCATCCTCCTTTGATATGCCTAAGCAGGCTTCTGAAAAGCCAGTGTGGAAATTACCTCATCCTATTTTACCCTTTTCAGGGAACCCAGAAACCTTAAAGTCTGTCACCTCCAGTAGTGAGCCTTCAACTGCCCTTACCAAGCCTAGAGCAAAGTCATTGTCTGCTGTGGATATGGAAAGGTGCACCAAACCTTGCAAAGATTCTACAAAGAAAAACTCTTTTAAAAAGTTGCTCAACATGAAACTGTCCATCTGTTTCATGAAGAGTGACTTTCAGAAATTTTGGTCCAGGAGTAGCCAACTTGGAGACACAACGGCAGGCAGCTTCTGCCGTAGGGAACGGAAGGGGATCGAAGGTGATTGGCATGGCTTGTTGGTAGGAGAAGGGAGGAGAAGTAAACCTATGAAGGCATATTCTGCAGATAATAACTACAGCCTGGAATCTCAAAAGAAGGGGAGGAAGTCTCCGGGCCAGACCAGTGCAGCTAATGGTCTGAGAGCTGAGTCTTTGGATGACCGAATGCTCTCCAGGGAGTCATCACCTAAGACACCCTGCAAGTCAGTTACAAGCCTCTGTGCCCCAGAGTATGAAAATATACGCCATTATGAGGAAATACCGGAATATGAGAACTTGCCGTTCATTATGGCTGTAGGGAAAACTCCAGAGCAGGAATGGCAGAATCCCAGCAGCATAGAGGACACCGATGCCAATGTGTATGAGGTGGAAGAGCCATATGAAGCTCCAGATGGCCCGCTGCCACTTGGACCCAGACATCAGCATTCCAGGTAACCCCTAGGTGCCGGGCAGACACTTTACACGCATCAATGCAGTTAACCCTCAACCAGCCTGTGAGACAGGAATGCAGGGGGGAAATCACTTTGTGAGGGTATGGTTTAGAAAGCACGATCATCAGTCTTTGGCTTCACAAAGCTTCATTGTTTTTGAGACAGAGCCTCAAGCTGTCGCTCTGGGTAGAGTACCGTGGCATCACTGCTCACAGCAACCTCAAACTCTTGGGTTTCAGCGATTCTCCTGCCTCAGCCTCCCAAGTAGCTGGAACTACAGGCACCCACCACAATGCCCGGCTGTTTTTTGGTTGTAGTTGTCATTGGTGTTTGGCAGGCCTGGGCTGGATTCGAACCCGCCAGCTCCAGTGCTTGTGGCTGGCACTTCAACCACTTGAGCTACAGGTGCCGAGCCCACAAAGCTTCTACACTTTCCTAGTGGGAAGTGTTCCCTCTTCTGACCAGCCAGTTATGCTGTGATAGCCTTTAATCTCAGTCCAT
This sequence comes from Nycticebus coucang, assembly GCF_027406575.1. Taxonomy (NCBI): domain Eukaryota; kingdom Metazoa; phylum Chordata; class Mammalia; order Primates; family Lorisidae; genus Nycticebus; species Nycticebus coucang. Next base: position 26,663,426 of record NC_069782.1, read on the forward strand.
CCTATGGTTTAATAATTTGTTGATGTGTCTGATGTTCTGTGTTCAGTTTGAAACTCCATGAAGAATTCCAGTCATATCTTTTTATCCTGCATGAGGCTAAGCAAGGGGCCCAGTAGTTGTTGGTTGGGTGTGTGAGAGAATGAATGAAAAGTAGGTAAAGGAAACCACTGCAGCTGTTTCCTTCCCTCTCTGTAGCCACAAAGGTAGCCTTTGCTTTGTATTCCAAGTGTTTGTTTTGTGTTTAACAAAAAAGCACACAGACCCTTTTTGAAGCCTTCAGATATTATTCTTAGGCTATTAACTTCAGGCCTTTGAGTCCTAAGCATCTTAAAATGTGACTTTGTAGAAATACATACCTGGGGGCGATGCCTGTGGCTGAATGAGTATGGCCCTAGCCCCCATATACCAGAGGTGGCGGGTTCAAACCCGGCCCTGGCCAAAAAAAAAAAAAAAAAGAAAGAAAGAAATACGTGCCTGGCACTAGTCAGGGATGGTTTAAAAAAGCATAATTGGGTGAATTGAATCAATACAATTTTCAAACAAGTCAGTGTGCCAAGTAAAGTTAATTTTTTGAAGTTGTTTTAACTGTCAGACATTCTTAACCTTTTTTTTTTTTTTTTTTGGCAGTTTTTGAGAGGGGCCAGGTTTAAACCTGCCACCTCCAGTATATGGGGCCTGCGCCTACTCCTTTGAGCCACAGGTGCCGCCCCATTGTTTTTTTTTTTTTTTTTTTTTGAGACAGATCTTACTATGCCGCCCTCGTTTGAGTGCTGTGCCATCACAGCTTACGGCAACCTCAAACTCTTGGGCTTTAGCTATATTCTTGCCTCAGCCTCCCAAGTAGCTGGGACTACAGGCGCCTGCCACAACGCCCAGCTATTTTTTGGTTTTAATTGTTATTGTTGTTTGGCAGGCCCGGGCTGGGTTCGAACCTGTCAGCTCCGGTGTATGTAGCTGGCACAGAGCCCCTAGCATTTTTCTTCACTTATATCCTCTCTGTCCTTCCTCTTTACCTAAAAAAACCTACTTTTTCTCTCTTGCCTAGTTTTTTTTGAGACAGAGTCTCACTATGTCCCCCTCAGTAGAGTGCTATGGTGTCACAGCTCACAGCAACCCCAAACTCTTGGGCTTTAGCAATTCTCTTGCCTTAGCCTCCCGAGTAGCTGGGACAATGCCCAGCTACTTTTTTGTTGCAGTTGTCATTATTGTTTAGCTGGCCTGGGCCAGGTTCAAACCCACCACCCTTGGTGCATGTGGCTGGCGCCGTAACCACTGTGCTATAGGCGCCGAGCCTCTTGACGTTTTTCTTATAGCTGACTTTAGTCTGTTTATAGCTGCCTGCTCTCTAAACATTAAAATCTGGGCAAAGGCCCCTTCCTTGGCCTAAATATTTCGACAGAGAATTGGAATGAAATATCCAGCTGTTTTTTTTTTTTAATTGTGTATTTCCATGCATGCTTTTCTTACCAGGGAATAATTTTATTGGTACTGTTTTCTTTTTAACATGCTTTTGTGTGTTATTTTGTTTGTGTGTGTATGTGTGTGTGATGAACTTTCTTGGCTTCTTTGCAATATATTTTTATTCTTGGCTATTATAATATTTTCTTCTTGAAATTGGGGTAAGTTTCCTGTTGGCTGTCAGGTAAATCTCAAGGGATTGCTCCTATCTCTGACACTGCCTCTTCATTTCTGGAACTTGTTCTTTATTGGTATGTTTCTTATCCAGTTAGGGTTCTGCTGCTCAGCTGGGAGGAAACTGTTTAGAAAGGGTTAGTGTCCACAGCCAGCCAGTACAGCTGTATGGCACAATTCATAAGGATGGTTCTTTCTGGAAGCAATAGGAAGCTGAGGACAGTTTTGGACAGGTTGCAGGCTGTGTGGTGTGAGTGAGCTCTGCTTTTGAATTTCACTTTCCATGGAGACTTTTGTTTAGGCCTGAAACTGGGCGCTCTGAACAGGCTTGAGACTCCTAAAATGTGCCAGCTAAATCAAAAGCCCTTAGTCATTGGGTCAGATTCACACAGTATTTATTGCCTGGGAAGTTGTTCCTTTTGTAAACATTGAGAGATTTCTGATTTGTTCATATTAAAAAAACAAAACAAAATATTGAGAGAAAGCAAAATCCCAGCCTTCCTGAGCAAGACACCTAGACCCAGTGGAGTGAGATAAATGAATGGTTGGGCAAACATTTCAGGTGAGCCAGAGTATGCAGGTGGAATCCTATTTGGTAGTCTAGCTGTTAAAAATATAGACCTGTGCCTTGGAATAGTTAAGTCAAAATCCAATACCCTGCCTGGGGTTCTAAAATGATAAGAAAATAATGCAAATTAATTCTGCTTAAGGTTTTTCTGCTGGAGTCACCAGAATCTTTAAAGGATTCTCAGCCCTCTGGGACAAAGAATCTTTAGTTTTACAGAGTCTACAGATCAACTAATTCTAGATTGGTAAACAGACTTTTGGCAAGCTCGGGTGGCTCATATGAGCACCTTTTATAGAATATAGATGTTTCATAAACCCAATAGCTTAACATTTATAAATTTATAACAACATGTTTATAATTTATCAGGAAACAATTGTAAGCAATCCCCAATTCCTAATAGGGTTGTATTCTAAAAATTTATGATAATTTGAAGCTCCGAGTGTATGTCCCAAAGAAACAGTTTTGGCGTAATGGTAGAGGTTCGATTTTAGCTCCCAAATGATATTAAGCATTAATTACTGGCTGGGCCCTTCCACCCACTCCAAGGCAGGTGATGCTCTACCCTTCCCAGTGCTCCTTTGATGCCAGCTGGGGCTGAAGCTGGACAGTGGCCAGGATGGGGTTGAGCACCTGGGATCTCAGAGGCGCAAATCCATAGGATCTGAGGCCCCAGGGTTTGTAGAAAGGCCGAGGGTGAGGTGACTAAGGAAGAATGAGGAAATAGGAGCTGGGCGAGCTGTGAAGAAGACTGTGAGGCCCTGGGAGAGATAAGGGAAAGGGAAGGGCCTGGTGGGGTGGGGTGGCTGGGAATTACTAGGCAATGAATTTCTTTACCTCCTTTTCTCAGTATTCCTGTACTTTCTCACCATCCCTCCTTCTCCTTAGCTTACCACCTGATTGAGCTAATTGGGTTTCTGACCCCAGGCAAGAGTGAGTTGGAGAACCAGGAAGAGGGGAGTGGATGGGAGTGTGGGGAGTGGCTCTGGTAAACCCCCGAGTCAGGGAGGATGAACAACGATATCTGAGGATGAAGGATAGTGGGAAGGGAAGTTCGCTTGGCTGCAGAAAGAGTAGCTTTAAGTGTTGCCAGATTGGTCGTTGTGTCCCTGTTGTGAATTCTCAGAGGGAGTTTTCTTGATACCAAAATTATGAGCAACTGGCACCTGTTCCCTGAAATGTTTCAGGCAATGGTAAACCTAAAACAACTAGCAGGCAAGGGACTCTTCTCTCACTGGTGTGCAGATGAGGAGTGCCCATTTACTCTTATTTTTAGTTAAGAAGTTTGATGTTCATAGAGAAGTTCTTAAAATTGGGGCTTTTGATATGCAAGGGTTATAAACAAATCAGCAAAATAATAGTGTCCAAATGTTGGAATTTTCCCCTTGAAATTGAGGAAGATTCCTTGACTGTATAAAGAAAACTCTTCTTGGAGACATGCCAGGTTTTTCCTGTGTTGTTTTACTTTGTTCTTATCATGGGTACTTCAAAGAAAAAAACATGGTAATTGGGTTTTTTGAGGTAACCCAGCAAACCCTCAATTTATTTTTTCTCCAGATGTTGACTGTCTGTCAAGCATCATGCATTCAAAGGTAAAAGGAGGGTGCCTACTCCCAAGGAACTTCTGCCCAGTCAGGCGACGACAATTATAGTACAATGTGGTTTTTTTAATCCAAGCTTCGTCCAAGTTGTCCTTGCCTGAGTTGTACCCTGCTCAGGGCATTAAAGACAGCCTCACAGATGTGGTGTGGCTCAAACGAAGGTTTTGGCATTTAGGAGTTTGTTTTTTTAATGTTGGTAAGAATGATTTTAGTGGTGCTCTGGGGACAGAAGCCAGATTGCAGAGTAAGTGAGAAGAGAGGAAGTGCAATCAGAAATGTGTATTGCTGTCTCTTGAAACTTTGCCCAGAAGTCCCTGTCAACTTGACAGGTTTGGATTTATCTTTTGGTCTTCAAGCACCAGAATTCCAAATAAAATAAACTTCAGAAAAAAATGTTTTTAATGAAATCAGTGTACCCTTCTCTCTGATGAATAGAAGGAATATTTTTTGTTGTTGGTTTGTTTCTTAACCATTTTAAACATGAGACCAAATGGCATTACAAGTCATGTCAAATCTTGTTATGGCATTTGCATTGTAAGTCATCAGCCCTGGTCCACAAGATCTTTCTCTTCGGTTGCATTTTACCATCTGGTGGTATTGCCGAACTTTAATATAACAGAGTATACATTAACAACCCTAATGAGCATTTCATGCCTTCATATCATAGATAAGATTGTGCAGTTAGAAGGTGGGGGTTGGGACTTACATGTCTCAACAGTAGCCCTTTTCCTGTAAGTTATTTTCAGCATCAGCTCAGGAAATATCAAAAATTTGTATGCCTCTTTAACTTTGTGTTTCTTGTGTTGGAATCACAGCCACATAGTTTTGGCAAATCTGTTTGTTTACATACTTACCCTACTTTTAAAACTGCAGCTTGAAGTGTTGGGTTTTATTTCTTGGCAATAATGCTCTTCTCTTTTCCCTTTTAATAAGAGATTAGGAATAAATATTAGGCATAGTATTAGGAATGAGTTAAATAGCAGGTTTTCTTTTTAAATGGCAGTATTTTGTCCAGTCGTATTACTTTGGTCTCGTTTACTGCCAAAGCAGATAAATGGTATTTTATCTCAAATATATGCTTTTATGTAGTAGACTGTTACTTTATATTTTTAGAGGCACATTTTATTTTATTTTATTTATTGTTGGGGATTCATGAGGGTACAATAAACCAGATTACACTGATTGCATTTGTTAGGCAAAGTCCCTCTTGCAATCGTGTCTTGCTCCCAAAAGGTGTGGCACACACCAAGGCCCCAACCCCCTCCTAGAGGCATATTTTAAATTGGAGATTAGAGAAGAAAAAAATACATATATGTTGAGAGAATATAAAATAAGATTGTGCGTGTATCCTGTCCTGCTTGGGAAAAATGCTTGCTTTGAGATAGTCGAAATTTGCACGCTTTGAAGGAATAAAAAGGTTGCATTATTTTTAGAGTTATCCAACTGGTTTTTCATCCTAGATTTTTATCAAGTTCTTGAACAATAAAAATCTAAAAGTCTTATAATTTAACCAAGGATATGATATGGTGGTTTTGGTTTCACACAATTGGAGTTAATTATATCACTGAAATTAGAATTGCTTTGTAAAATGAGTTTCTGATTTATGTCGTGTAAATCTTTTGGGAATGACAAATGTAAGGGCGGGTACAAGGAGAGCCCTCTTTCCTAACCATTTATAATCTTTGTAAGGATCTGATATGTAAAGGTAATCAGACAATCCTTCAATCTTTAGATGGATTAAACCTAATAGTAAGATGTTTGAGTCTCAGAATGCATTTTTGTAGCAGTAATAACTGTGAGTGGGAGTTACTTTCTTGGCCAGCCTGCAAGAACATATTGTGAACTAAAATAAAATCTTAAGCCCTCCAGCTGACTAAATGGACCCCATCTGGCCAAGGGGGCCCTAGAAATACCCTGAATCTGACAGGCGGTGAGAAGGGAGGTGAGACAAGCCTAATCATGCCCCCTCACTTCTTGGAGATATCCTTTATAACTCATTAATAGGCCTAGGGCTGTGCAAGACAAAACTTAAATCACATCTACATGTCATCCACTTATTTAACTGATCACTTCAGTCTGGGTATATGTCCAGAATATGCTGGTGACTTGTCTCTGATTACGAACTTCCTACGGTAAACTTCTAAGCCTTTAGACAAAGCTTCATTCCTTTAACTAATCACAAATCAAAGAATCTTTAAACACACCTATAACCTGTAATCCCCTACTTCAAGACATCCTGTCTTTCAGCCCAAACCAATGTACACCTTCCATGTATTGATTTGTGACTTTACATGTAATTCCTGTCTTCCTGAAATGTGTAAAATCAAATCATAACCCAATCACAGAGATGCACTTGATCAAGTCTTCTTGGGTGTGGCTCTCCTGGGCCATGGTCACACATATTCAGCTCAGAATAAACCTCTTTAAATTATTTTGCAGAGTTTGTGTTCTTTTCTGTAGCTTGTTATATATGAAAAATGTGATGAAAAGTAAGAGGAAATGAGACCGGCGATAAAAAAACAGCAATAAAGTTGAATAGTATTTGTGACTGTAGGTGCGGGTGCCTTCAAGGAATGAAAGGTTAGTATGTTGAAACGGTAAATAGTAAGAGGGAAGAGAATAGAGTGAAGAGGTGGGGAAGAAGAATTTTGGCTTGAGGATCCTCCAGGTGGTTCAGGGGAATTCTGGATCTAGGCTTGATTTTATATGAAAGGGGATGATTGTGTTCGTATTTTATCTATTCAAAGGTAATGCATTTCTTCATATGTTGCTTTTATCAGCTTTCTGTATTCTTGAATTTTTTAAATTCATCATCTTTTCCTGGAGTGATATAGATGAATTTGACCTTGGGGAAAGCCCTTTAGAATTAAAAAAAAAAATTAGACATGTTTGTATTAACCTATTCATTTTGATCCTTTCTCAAAACTATATTAGGTACAAGGAGCAATTCGTGTTACAGCACATTTTGATGTGGGAAGCTACAAATACAAAGTAGCGAGACTTAAAATGCCAAGTCTTTAAGTTCAAGAATAGAACTGCCTTGTCTCTTCTGGGTGGTATGGAAAAACTACTTCAATGGTTTAGTCTGCTTCTGGTAATTGTTTATGGATTTCAGGAGGAGAAAAGTACTATATTTGTAAGTAGTTTTGATACAGGCAGAGATGATCTAATATTGAAGCTGTTACAATAGGCGTGGCCACATAGACTGTTGGTGAAGTTCTCGGAAGAATAGCTATCTTGTGCAGTTTTCCTTTCCGGGTTTCTCAGCCCTTCTTGTTTGCCTTTATTTATAGATCCCTTTTTGTTTCCTACAGCATGAATTGGAGTAAGGTTGTATTCGGTGTTATGATACCGTTTTATACCCAAAGATATTGAGTCATGGTGGTAAAGTGATTTCATCAAATGTAAACAACAATGGAAGTGCATCTGGGTTAGTGATTCTGAACCCTTAATCTTCAAGGGTCTGTTTAGCAGACTCTCCCATTTATCAAAGTATTTTGATTTCTGATGCAGGAAAGGTGAAATAATAAACACTGAACAAAGAAAATCAGTTCCTCCTGAATGTTTGGATAAAAATAAAAAGGAAAACAAACACATTTAGCCTTTTTATGTTGGAAATAGTGCAACTGCTTGTTCTTTTAGCACCTGTGGATTTAGTTGAAAATTTCATGTTTTATTTTTTTGAAGTCAGTTTCTTAATTACATTTATAACAGTTGACATGCTTGGGCATATGTTATCATTGTGTGAAACATTAGAGATTAAAGAGTAGGTCTGATTGTTAATATACTTAGAATAGCTTGTTTTGTTTTTTAAATCTGAAAAGCAGTCCTGATTGCAGATCGTTTGGCAAGTGTCATTTCAAGTACAGCAAAGTAGATATTATCTATAAAGAAGGAATAATTTGTAGCTCCGCCCCCCTGCCCCCAACTTACTGTTGGTCTTCAGATGTATCCAGTCTCTGGTAAGGAAAAATTTTAATTTATATGAGTAGCTTTTTCATTACTTAATTTTTCTATTCCATGCCTCTTCTAGAAATATGAAGGCAAAGCACAGTTCATCTCTGTCACCCTTGTTAGCAGGGAGGATGGGCACAGTTCATCTCTGTCACCCTTGTTGGCAGGGAGGATGGGCACAGTTCATCTCTGTCACCCTTGTTAGCAGGGAGGATGGGAGGGAAGGATAGCCACTGAGATCATTTACAAATCCAGTTATGATTTACTTGGTAGCAAAAGTTTCTGAAATCTTAGTCTTACAGAAGTTTTGGAGTAAGGAAAATTACCCCAATTTTTAAATAGAGGACTTTTTCTCATCAAGTAATTTGAAAAACTTGGAAACTAAAGTATATCTTTTAATGGTTTTAGGTTAAATATAGCCATAGAGTCTTTTTTTGTTTTTTTTTGAGACAGAATCTCAAGCTGTCGCCCTGGGTAGAGTGCTGTGGTGTCATAGTTCACAGCAACCTCAAACTTGGGCTCAAGTGATCCTCTTGCTTCAGTTTTTTCTATTTTTAGTAGAGACAGGGTCTTTTTTGCTCAGTCTGGTCTCGAACTTGTGAGCTAAAGCAATCTACCCACCTTGGCCTCTCAGAGTGCTATGATTACAGGCGTGAGTCACTGCACCCGGCCCATAGAGTAATTTTTTTCACTTTTTAATTTTTATTATTATTATTTTTTGAGATACTCTCCCTCTGTCACCCTGGGTAGAGTGCCTTGATGTCATAGCTCACAGCAAACTCAAACTCTCGAGCTTGACCAATCCTCTTGCCTCAGCCTCCTGAGTAGCTGGGAGTACAGGCGCCCACCACAATGCCTGGCTAATTTTTCTATTTTTAGTAGAGATGGGGTGTTGCTGTTGAACTCATGAGCTCAAGTAATCCACCTGGGTCGGCCTCTCAGAGTGCTAAGATTACAGGCGTGAGCCATCATGGCAGGGTGCCATAGAATCATTAAACTCCAAAACTAAAGGAATCATTATAAATCATCCAGTCCAGTCTCTTCACTCACTGGTGAAACCAAAACTCAGCAAGACTTGTTGACTTTTCCTATACCACAGAGATGGGAAATTGCAAAACCAAGACTCCAACCTGGTGCTTCAAAAAGACTACACTGTGCTTTCTATGGCTGGGTGGAATCATGGTAGAGAAAGTTAGCAGGATTTAGAGTGCTCAAGTGATCATAGTTGTACAGAGGCTCAGGTTTGCTTGCATCCCTGCCCTTTTTCCTCCTGTTCTAACAGTTACAGTAAGGAGGGCTGCACACAGCTGCATGTGAACACAGAATTATATATACAGCTCCTATTTTTAAAAGGTACTTTCAGCTAAGTGAATATTTAAACTAGACAGAAACTTTGAGCAAACAAATATTTAATGCTACTAATATATGTTAAAACCCTCTTTCCTCCCAAACTATCTGACTCTCCATCAATCCATTTTTTTCTACACCTCACCAAAAGTCTATAAACCAGGCAATATCAAGGGTTAGGAATGTTGTTCAAATCAAATAGTGTGGATTTTATGCTTAGTAATTAGTAATAGCTACTGTTTACTCAGTATTTCTGATAGGCCAGTATTATGCTAGGAGCTCCCACATGTGTTGTTTAGTCCCTGCTATCCTATAAGATAGATATTGTCATTTTCTTTTAAAGATGAGAAAAACTGGGTGGTGCCTGTGGCCCAATAGGTAGGGCACTGGCCCCATATATACTGAGGGTGGCGGGTTCGAACACGGCCCTGGCCAAACTGCAACAACAAAATAAATAAAATTCTATAAAGATGAGGAAAACTAAGACCTAATGAGTTTAAGTAACTTGTCCAAAGGCACACAGTTAATATGAAGATAAACTGAGCATGGAACCTAGTTTTCTGATCCTGAAACATACTGATTTTATTTTATTTATTTATTTTTTTGAGACAGAGTCTCACTATGTCGCCCTAGGTAGAGTGCTGTGGCATCACAGCTCACGGCAACTTCTAACTGTTGGGCTTAAGCAATTCTCTTGCCTCAAGCTTCCCAAGTAGCTGGGACTACAGGGAGCCCACTCCAACACCCGGCTATTTTTTTGTTGTAGTTGTCATTGTTGTTTAGCAGGCCTGGGCCAGGTTCGAACCCACCAGCTCTGGTGTATGTGGCCAGTACTCTAGCCACTAAGCTATCGGTGGCAAGCTGATGTAACTGATTTTAAATCAGATCCTATTCATGTTCTGTGCTGTGAGCCATGATTTTGCTATTACTGCATTTTTTATGTTTGGTATTGGTAGAAGTCTGTGAGTCTTCTACGGTGGACAAAATATTCCCATCTCCAATTTGTTCACTGTCCAGAGGAAAGCACAGAGACACTTGCAGTGATATGTTTAGACACAGACATGAATGATCATTTTTAGAGGCCGCAGGTTTTTCATGCAAGAATAGCTCATTGAGGCCGGGTATGGTGGCTCACACCTAGCCCTCTAGGAGGCCAAGGCAGTGGATTAGTTGAGTTCACAAGTTTGAGACCAGCCTGAGCAAAAAGTGAGCCCCGTCTCTACTAAAAATAGAAAAAAACTGAGGCAAGAGGATTGCTTCAGGCGGCGCCTGTGGCTCAGTAGGTAAGGCGCCGGCTCCATATACCGAGGGTGGCGGGTTCAAACCCAGCCCCGGCCAAACTGCAACCAAAAAATAGCCGGGCGTTGTGGCGGGCGCCTGTAGTCCAAGCTGTTCGGGAGGCTGAGGCAAGAGAATCGCTTAAGCCCAGGAGTTGGAGGTTGCTGTGAGCTGTGTGAGGCCACGGCACTCTACAGAGGGCCATAAAGTGAGACTCTGTCTCTACAAAAAAAAAAAAAAAAAGGATTGCTTCAGCCCAAGAGTTGGAGGTTGCTGTGAGCTATGATGATGCCACAGCACTCTACCCAGGGCAACAGCTTGAGATTCTGTCTCCAAAAAAAAGAGCTCACTGATTGGAAAGCTTTTATGGTTAGTTAGGTATTAGGTGTTTTAAATGTTGGAAATTGAATGAATTAGATCATATTTGCATTTGGTCCATGTAGTGGTGGCTGCCATTCAAACCAAGTTAAATGTGGTTCCTGTCCTTTTCTAGTTGCATGTGGACATTAATGATATGGAAAGGATTACGCATGTCTCATATTTCTCCCCTGATTTACATGAGGGCTGCTTTTTAAAAATCTGTTATCCCTGTTCCTCTTTTCCTTCTCTCTGGCAAGTACATTCTAACCTCTAAAGCACTTTAATAGTTAATCATTACTATTTATGGATCCCCAAAGTAAATAACTTTGTAAGGCCAAAATACCTTTTGTGATAAGATAGTAGTACCCTTATTATCTTTTTTTTTTTTTTTTTGTAGAGACAGAGTCTCACTGTACCGCCTTCAGGTAGAGTGCTGTGATGTCACACGGCTCACAGCAACCTCTAACTCTTGGGCTTACGCGATTCTCTTGCCTCAGCCTCCCGAGCAGCTGGGACTACAGGCGCCCGCCACAATGCCTGGCTATTTTTTTGTTGCAGTTTGGCCCGGGGCTGGGTTTGAACCCGCCACCCTTGGCATATGGGGCCGGCGCCCTACTCACTGAGCCACAGGAGCCGCCCCCTTATTATCTTAATAGAATTAAATCAATGCCAGTGTCCCCACTGTCCCCCACCCCCTTAAAGAGGTGGGTGATAGTCTCTTTGTAATTGGTTGAAGATTTCTTAGAAGAGATAGGCTTTCTGGAGCCTTTTGAATTATAAAAGCGTAAGACCCAGATACTGGGTGAAGGAGCATGTTGGGTTTTGCCATGGGCTGACAAGAGTTCTCAGGCAAAGCTAAGAACTAGCATTATTGCTGGAGCTGCTAAACAGGGCCTATGCCTGGAACTTGTCCTCCAGGAGGCTTTCTGAGGCTACTACTGAAGTGGGCTTCTATAATTCACCCTGCCTAGGCTCAACTAAACTTGGTTTGTCTCATTTTAAGCAAATACTGTAAATCATACTATAGAAAGCATGTTCAAATTCCTTCTGTGTACAACCCACTGGGCATTTTTAACACTGTATCTCCATGAAATAATTACTGTGCTAATTGTAACAGCCTTCTCTAAAGGAAGCCAGATACGAAATTCTGCTTGGCTGTTAAAGGTAGAAATGAATATATGAAAGCATTCAAACTATGTTTTATTTAAAATATCCTATAAAACCAAGTACATGGTGGTGTGCACCTGAAGTCCCAGCCACTCAGGAGGCTGAGGTGGAAGGATCACTTGAGATCAGAAGTTGGAGGCCAGCCTCGGCAATATAGCAAGACCCCACCTCTTAAAAAAAATTCTGTAATTCAGACTTTTAATGAATTTGTCATTTTTTTCCTCTTAATTTAATTCAAATTAAAAACTGCCCAGAGGGCGGTGCCCTGTGGCTCAGTGAGTTGGGTGATGGCCCCATATACCAAGGGTGGTGGGTTCAAACCTGGCCTCGGGCAAACTGCAACAAAAAAAATAGCTGAGCGTTGTGGCAGGCTACTCGGGAGGCTGAGGCAAGAGAATCACCTAAGCCCAGGAGCTGGAAGTTGCTGTGAGCTGTGATGCTACAGCACTCTACAAAGTGAGACTCTGTCTCTAAAAAAATAAAACTGCCCAGAAATAGCTGCACAGTTGGCCTGGTTATTAGGATGTTTTGCTATCAAAGAGCATACAAGTATACACTTACAGGTTTTCATCTACAGGTATAGGTACATGTCTGTTTTACTGCCTTACATGGCTTCTTTTCTGCCTCTCCTCTTCCCTGCGTTTCATGCTAAAACAGAGGACAAACAAGGGATAGTGTTGTGATACTACTGCTCTGAAGGCTTTTGTTATAGGGCCTTGGTGAAATCCTGTGACCTCAATATGCCTTGGCCGTGGTGCCCCCAAACTCCTACCTCATGACAGTTGATTTTAGAGGTCTCTGATTCTCTTGTAAACATAGTGACAGCCAGAGGGAACATTTTCAAGTGATTTTATTCTATGGTAGCTAATCTTCAGAGAGAGAGTTAGATTTTTAGATTTCATTACATAGAATTTACATAGTAAATACACAGAATTTATTATAGAGTATGGATTTGACTTTTATAGAAATTAATAAACTTGGGTTGCCCTCAGATAAATTGGAACCAAATGATTACCTCCTATTCGAATGTTGTCGACATTTAGAAATTCGTGGGGTGGGGGTGGGGACAGCCTAGACATCGGGTAAACTAAGGACAGTTCCTACTCACAAGGAATTTACAGTCAGATTTATCTCTGTTTTAAATTGAATTTTATTAATGTAACTAGAGACTCACATGCAGTGAATGAATAATGCAGAGAGAAACTAGGTATGCTTTAGCTAGTTTCCCTAAATGGGAACATTTTGTAAAACTGTAATAAAATATCACAGCCAGTATATTAACATTTGCTACAATCCCCTGATCTTTAGATTTCCCCAGCTTTACTAGTGTTCTGGGTTTTAGTTCTGTATAATTTTATCCCATGCGTAGGTTTGTGTAATATCTGTCATCCCAAAGCCCAAGAATTGGAGGTTGCTGTGAGCCGTGTGACGCCACGGCACTCTACCGAGGGCCATAAAGTGAGACTCTGTCTCTACAAAAAACAAAACAAACAAACAAAAAAATCTGTCATCCCAGCTTCATCACCATAAGGATCCCCCCTGTTCCCCTTTCATGATCACACCTGCCTCCCTTCCACCTCTAATCCCTGGCTACCACTGGCCTATTTTCATGTTTTGTTTGTTTTTTTGTCCTTTCAGAAATGTTATATAAAATGGAACGATACAGGATGTAATCTTTTGGGTTTGGCATTTTTTATTCAGCATGATTTTCTGCAGATCCATCCAAGTCATTGTGGACCAGCAGTTCGTTATAGTGCTGAGTAGTGGTCAGTTAAAGAACATCTGGGCTGTTGCCACTATTTGGCTTTTGCAAATGAAGCTGTAATGGACATTCATGTTTAGGTTTTAGCGTGAATGTACATTTTCATTTCTCTGGAATATAGACCCAAAAGTACAATTGTGGGTTGTGTGGTAATTGCATGTTTAGTTTTATAAGAAACTGCCAAACCGTTTTCCAGAGTAACTGTGCCATGTGGCTTTCCCACCATAAGGGAAATGTGTGAGTGATGTAGTATAAGGGAAATGTGTGAGTGATGTAGTATCTCCACGTCCTTGCCAGTAATTGGTGGTTGTCACTGTTTATTTTAGCCATGTTGACAGGTGTGTATGCTGTCCCATTATGGCCGCCCGTCTTTCCAATCTCAAAACCTATCACCCTCCCCCCATATAAAAATGACCACATAAACACCCCATTCTTCCTCTTTCTTTTTTTTTTTTTTTTTTGTAGAGACAGAGTCTCATTTTATGGCCCTCCGTAGAGTGCCGTGGCATCACACAGTTCTCAGCAACCTCCAGCTCCTGGGCTTAAGCGATTCTCTTGCCTCAGCCTCCCGAGTAGCTGGGATACAGGCGTCCGCCACAACGCCCGGCTATTTTTTTGTTGCAGTTTGGCCGGGGCTGGGTTTGAACCTGCCACCCTGGGCATATGGGGCCGGCGCCCTACTCACTGAGCCACAGGCGCCGCCCCATTCTTCCTCTTTCTTTTTCTTCCTTTCCTTCCTTCCTTTCTTCTGTTTCCTTTTTGCTTTTCCTCCTTTCCTTTCCCTTTCTTTTCCTTTATTCTTTTTCTTTCTTTCTTTCCTTCCTCTCCCTCCCTCCCTTCCTTCCTTCTTTCCTTTTTTCTTAGAGTCTTCCTCTGTTGCCCAGGGTCTGGCTCAAAACAACATCGGATTCCTGGTTCAAGCAATCCTCCTGCTTCAGCCTCCCGAGTGGCTGGGACTACAGATGTCCACCACAGTGCCTGGCTAGTTTTAGTAGAGATGGGGGGTCTCACTCTGGTTTAGGCTGATCTCCAACTCCTGAGCTTAAGGGATCCTTCCACTTAGGCCTCCCAGAGTGCTAGGATTTCAGGCCACTGCCTGCACGGCCTTTACTGTTTTATATAAGGGACTTGTATATCCCTGGATTTTGTTTTTTTTTTGTTTGTTTTTTTGTGGGTTTTGGCCGGGGCTAGGTTTGAACCTGCCACTTCCGGCATATGGGAGTGGCGCCCTACTCCTTGAGCCACAGGCGCTGCCCGTATCCCTGGATTTTGGTGTCCTTGGGGATGGGACGGCACTGGAACCAATCCCCCACAGATACTGACTGAGGGATGACTACATCAGAATAAATATTATGAGAGAATACAGGCACCTTTGTATCCTTGACTCCAGCAGATACCTGGCACAAAATAGGTGGTCACATCTGAGCAAATAGTGGTCAGTTTAAATGTTGCTTTTGCTTGTGTGAAGTCAGAATCCAGCTGCATTTTGAGTAAACCAGTGTCCCACTGACCAGGCTTCCAGAATGCACAGGAAACATCTGTTAATTTTGGAAAGCAATTGCGCTGGTTTGGAGAATCACTGCGTTTTGCTAAAACAAAGCTCCCTTGGAGAAGAGAAGTTGAGTGAAAAGACCTCACATGCATCTGTCTTATGTTCGATCCATAGTGAGCATCCTTCCAAGACACATTCCATTTCTCTAACTCCACCAGTGCTATTACCAAACCTGCCAACAGACTGCATGGAGTCTAAATTCCCACCCCAATCAAAAGCAGCTTTTAAGAGTTTCTTAAGTACTACAAATCTTAACATAACTTCATGTGCTATTCAGCAAATGCAAAGACACTTGTCTCACTAAAAACATCTGGTCTGGTGGAACTAATTTAAATGAAAAAACTGTCCCCATGTCCTGAATGTACTAAGACTGAAAGTAAAAGAATCTGGGTGGTCTGTAAGTAGTTTTGGAGTTATCAAAAATTTACTAAAATGCCTGGCGAAGGGCCTGGTGAAATTTTTATATGTCTGAGGAAATATCAGAATGATTTAGCTATCTAAAATGTGTTTCATCCTACAGGGCAAATTATCTATATAATTATTTCAGGATTTCCACATGTAGCTTTCTGCCAAAATATATTATTTTAGACTCTGCTCTTTTGTCTCCATACAGCATATGGGTATGACTTAAAGTGTTTTGTGAGCTCCAGTGTGGACTAATTGGGTATCCATATGGAAAAGATTTAAGAGTATTACCTAAGAGAGCTACAAAATCTTTTAGAAAAATGTTAGCTTAAGAAAACTTCTCACCTTTTCCTTCTCACTGTACAACAGATAAAACCCCATGTCTTAGCAATTAAGAAGCCAGGTGAAATATGCTTATGGATTTGCAAAGATAAGCTGTGAAAGCTATTTAGTGGATAGCATCTTTTCTCTAAATGTATTAAATACTATTTCTAGTTAACAGGCACTTATTGTGCATTCACTGTGTGTAAAGCACTTTTATAGTGAAAATTGATACTAACACTTTAGTGAAGAATATAAAATAAAGATCTGAATGGTGAAAGTTTTCTTTTTCTTTTTTTGAGACAGAGTCTCAAGCTGTCGCCCTGGTAGAGTGCTGTGGCATCATAGCTCACAGCACCTTGGGCTTAAGCGATTATCTTGCCTCAGTCTCCCAAGTAGCTGGGATTATAGGTGCCGAGCCTTGAAAGTTTTCTATGACCATTAAACAAATTGAGTTGGTTTCATTAAAATACTATTTGAAATTTTCTTGTAGGGCAAAATGTAATGCCGTAAAAATAAGCAAACACATTAGGTCTAGCGAGGTTCAGGAGTTTTTGTTTTGTTTTGTGTTGAGACAGAGTTTCACTCTGTTGCCCAGGCTAGAGTGCCTTGATGTCAGCCTAGCTCACAGCAATCTCAGACTTCGCAGTTCAAGCAATCCTCCTGCCTCAGTCTCCTGCTGCTTCGGATTCCTGAGTAGTTGGGACTACAGGTGCCTGCCACAACACTCGGCTAATTTTTCTATTTTTTAAGTAAAGTTGGGGTTCACTCTTGCTCAGGCTGAGCTTGAACTCCTGAGTTCAAGCAATCTTCCTGCCTCTGCCTCCTAGAGTGCTGGGATTACAGGCATGAGCCTCTGGGCCACACTGGTTCAGGAGCTTTTTTGATAGTGAAATGAGTTTAGGTATGTTTTTAGATTCAGTGGTTACTTGTTGATTTTTTTCCTATGAAAGGCTAAAATGAATATGACTGGTATTAGTAATTCTAAGCATCTTTAATTCTTCTTGAGCCCTCATACTGTTAAGAAGCAAAAGTATTTTTTAAAGTTATTTTATTTTGTTTTGTTTTTTTAAGACGGAGTTTTACTTTGTCACCCTCGGTGGAGTGCTGCAGTGTCAGCACTGTCTCACTCTGGTTCAGGTAATCCACCTGCCTTAGCCTACCAGAGTGCTAGGATTGCAGGCATGAACCACCGTGCCTGGCCTTAAAGTATTTTTAGTATTAATTTGTCTTCTTTAAAGTAATGCCTTATCTGCCTGCCCATGAAACCTTGGCCCTAGTAAGTATCTGTGCTGGCCATTTTGCTAATACCCTGGGAGTGGATTTTGTTAAGTAAAATCTGACTATGAACATGGGTGTTGGAATTTATAGAAGTACATTTTACTATATGTACTTACCTGATGCCCAGAGTGAAAACATTCTTTCTTTACTAGGTTTGCCTTCCAGAGTGCAGAGAATTCGTTTTCCTAGGGAGGGGGGCAGCCTAGGTGCAAGGAAGAGTTCATTTAGACATTGTCTACAGGTCCATTCTACTCAGGAGAAAACAAAAACTCTTGCCATAATTCACCTGTCAGTGTACTCTGATCTTTTTCTGCATTTTGGGGAAAGACCACCTGGGGTAGCTATTTTCCATCTATCCTCTCCCTTACCTTTGACCTTTCCTTCTAAAGTATTAAAAAAATATATAGGTGAGAAATACTTAAAATAATTTAGGCGAGTAAACTTGTAGAAGGGAAAATGGGAATTTTTAATTCTTTATGTATAATTTAATTTTACAGGTTATATAGAATACTTGTTTTAAGAAGAGTTAAATGTGCATGAAATGAAAAGTAAAGTGTTCCTTCCTTTCCTTCTCATTATTTCCCCTCCATTCCACTGGGGAGAGTCGGGTTTTAGGGGCTTTTGCTTTGCTTTTTTTTTTTTTTTTGTAGAGACAGAGTCTCACTTTATGGCCCTCTGTAGAGTGCGGTGGCCTCACACAGCTCACAGCAACCTCCAACTCCTGGGCTTAAGCAATTCTCTTGCCTCAGCCTCCCGAGTAGCTGGGACTACAGGCGCCCGCCACAACGCCGGCTATTTTTTTGTTGCAGTTTGGCCGGGGCTGGGTCGGAACCCGCCACCCTCGGCGTACGGGGCCGGCGCCTTACCGACTGAGCCACAGGCGCCGCCCTGCTTTGCTTTTTAATATGGAAAGTTTGAGAATAAATGGAAAGTTTCGAAGTAGTTAAACTCTGTCCTTATGAGGCTACTGTTATCTTTGAGGTATTTGGGAAGGACAGGGGCTGACAGCACCATTCCTCCCCCACCCACCCCCAGGGCCTGGAACCCGCTTGTTCTCCTTTGAACCTCTGTTTGTAACACGAGGTCACTGTATCGGTGCCATAGGCAGATGGGTGGTCCTCTGTCCTCGGCTTTCTGCTCCTAGTTTCTCTCCTTTGTCCTTAATTTATCTCACTGGTTTCTGGCATCTTAAGTTCTCCTTAACTTTCCTCTTCTTCCCTTTTTGTGGACCTTTAGCAAGTGACTCAGCAAGTGATAAGTGTTCTGAAATGCAGTCTACTAGACTCTTCCTACCTTAGTTCAGAATCAAAGTCTGGCTGCTGGGTGTGGGTGACATGGTGATGGCCACAGTTAAGAAAGGTAAACTCAGCGGGGCACAGTGGCTCACACCTGTAATCCCAGCACTCTGGGAGGCTGAGGCAGGTGGATTGCCTGAGCTCATGAGTTTGAAACCAGCCTGAGCAAGAGTGAGACCCCATCTCTAACAACAGCTGGGCATTGTGGGAGGTGCCTGTAGTCCTAGCTACTTGGGAGGCTGAGGCAAGATAATCATTTACACCCAGGAGTTGGAGGTTGCTGTGAGTTACGATGCCACAGCGCTCTACTGAGGGTGAAAAAGTGAGACTCTGTCTCAAAAAAAGAAAGGTAAGGATACATGTGAAATTTACTAAATGTAGAATATAAGTGTCTTAACACCATAACTAAGAAAATGACCTGAAGGCTATTTTAACCAGTTTGATGAAAATATTTCAAATTGTATATAAAACCAGCACATTGTACCCCATGATTGCATTAATGTACACAGCTGTGATTTAATTAAAAAAAAAGGCAAACTCGAGCTCAGACAGAAGGTACAACTGGCAAGGGTAATACAACAGTGGAAGTCATACCGGAGAAAGATGGTGTGTTTCTTTTTTTTTTCTTTCTTTTTTTTTTTTTTCTGTTCTTGTTGTTGTTGTTGTTTTGGAGACAGCATCTCACTTTGTCACTCTCGGTAGAGTGCTATGTCACCCTCACAGCAACCTCAAACTCTTGGTCTCAAGGGATTCTCTTGCCTCAGCCTCCTGAGTAGCCTTAGGGACTACAGACGCCTGCCACCATGCCCAGCTATTTTTAGAGACGGGGTCTCTGGCTCAGGCTGTTTTTGAACCCATGAGCTCAGGCAGTCCACCCGCCTTGGCCTCCCAGAATGCTAAGATTACAGGCATGAGCCACTGCGCCCGGCCCTGTTTCTTTATTTTGAAGAGAATGCAGGGGTCATAGTAAACAATAAAGGCGGAATGAGAGGTTCTGCCGTTACAGGACCAGTTGCAAAGGAATGTGCGGACTTGTGGCTAAGGATTGCCTCCAGTGCGGGCAGCATTGCGTGATTCTCCAGTATTTCTAGAAAACATTAAACATATGTGTCCCCCCAAAAATTGTGTATGTAGAAAAGAAAGAAGGGTATTCTGCCTTACATTGCACTGTGAACTTTACGTTGCCAAAGAAACTAGCACCTTCATTGTACATGTATGACATATGTCACTCAGGCCTTTTTGTCCTGTGTCAGTTATCAGGGTGATCTTTATTAATACAGTGTCACACTAGAGAAAAATTTTTTTCCTAGGGGCCATGGTGTTTTATTAGGTCAAGAGATGTGTAAGTTACATATCCTTCATGAGGCCCTGGGCTGAAATGTAGTATACATTAAATACAATTCACATGGCAGTTAATGTGTCAACCAAAGAAGGGCAAAGCTAGCCTTTGAAAAGGTACTCAGAAAAGCATGTTAATCTAATGGAATACTCTAAATTAGTCATTATGTTTTTTACCAGTGACTAAAATTCTTACAGAATTAAGAGATTCTTAATTAAGGGCATCATGATATGCGTGTAACTATAATTATTCTGAGTTTTAAGGGTATTACCATACGAATCGTAAGCTACCAAAAAAAAAAATAAGCAGTGAAATTAAATACAGAGAACAAATTCTAGGACTAACCTGTGCACAGCTGCTCACATGACCTTGGTATAGATCTTTACTCAGACATTGAAGCTGCCGATGAGCTGTTTCACATGACTGATAATGCAGAAGCTTCTCTCTGAAGGAACTTTTTAGGTAATTCTAGGCTTCTAAGTGTCTACAGCAATACTTTCTTTTTCTTAATCTTATAGCTAACTCTCTTTAAGTATATACAGAATGGCCATAAAGTTCTTGTGCAATTTGTACATGACCTTTATGGCCATCCTGTATATAAGGAGAGAAAGAGCAAGTGAGCAAATGAGATTTCTATGTAGGAGACATTGTTGTTAGGGCATTACTTGTATTAATTTGTTTAATCTTCAAAAAACCCTGTCAAGCAGGCACTATTATTATCCTCATTTTATGGATAAAAATCTGAGGCACAGCAAGGTTAAAAACTTATTTAGTTTCACCAAGTTAGTAAGTGGCAGATCTAAAATTCAAACGAAATTTTGCTCCAAAGGGAATATAATGCTTCTTTTGGGTAATCTACTGTACCAAAGGTCAGCAAACGTTTTTCCTAAACAGCCAGATGATAAATATTTCTGACTTTGCCAGCCATAGAGTCTGAATTGCAACTAGTCAACTCTGCTGATGTGATTTGAAAGCAGCCACAGATAGTACAAAAACAAATGAGCATAGTGGTGTTCCAATAAAACTTTATTTGTGGGCACTAAAATTGAATTGTTCATATTTATTTATTTTTTTTTTTTGAGACAAAATCTCAAGCTGTTGCCCTGGGTAGAGTGCTGTGGCATCAGAGCGCACAGCAACCTCCAACTCCTGGGCTTAAGCAATTCTCTTGCCTCAGCCTCCTAAGTAGCTTAGCCTAAAGGCGCCCACCACAACGCCTAGCTATTTTTTGGTTGTAGTTGACATTGTTGTTTGGCAGGCCTGGGCTGGATTCAAACCTGTCAGCTCTGGTGTATGTGGCTGGCGCCTTAGCCACTTGAACTATAGGCACAATTTTCATGTTTTTTTATTTTTTTTTTTTATTAAATCATAACTTTGTACATTGATGCATTTACGGGGTTCAGGGTTCTGCTTCGATATGCAATGTGAAATGCTTACATTGAACTAAGTAACACATCCATCACAATTATCCATCACTATTTCTTAATAGTTTTGAAATGTACCATTGTATCACGCACATTAGGTGAGGTCCCCTGAAATACCCTCCATCCTCCCTTATCCCCCCTTCAATCCTCACCTCTCTTCTCTTCCCTTCTACTTCCTGGACTGCAGTTATGTTTTGCCATTCATATAAGTGTGTAGGTGATTATATATTGATTTCATAGTAGTAATGACTACATTGGATACTTTTTCTTCCATTCTTGAGATACTTTACTGAGAAGAGTATCTTCCAGCTCCATCCAGGTAAACGTAAAAGTTGTGAAGGCTCTATTTTTTCTGGCTGCATAGTATTCCATGGTGTACATATACCACAATTTATTAATCTATTCATGGGTCATTGGGCACTTGGGCTGTTTCCATGTCTTGGCTATTATGAATTCGGCTGCAATAAACATTCTGGTGCAAATGTCTTTGTTGTAAAATAATTTTTGATCATCTGGGTATATATCTAGTAGAGAAATTGCAGGATCAAATGGTAGGTTTACTTTTAGTTCCTTGAGTGTTCTCCAAACTTCTTTCCAAAAAGGTTGCATTAGCTTGCATTCCCACCAGCAATGTAGAAGCGTTCCCTTCTCTCTGCATCCACACCAACATCTGTAGTTTTGGGATTTTGTAATGTGGGCTAATCTTACTGGCGTTAGATGATATCTCAAAGTGGTTTTGACTTCATTTCTCTGATGATTAAGGATGATGAGCATTTTTTCATGTGTTTGTAGGCCATGCCCCTGTCTTCATCAGAGAAGTTTCTGTTCGAGTCTCTTGCCCATATAGAAATGGGGTTATTTATTATTTTCTTATTGATTAGTTTGAGTTCTCTGTAGATTCTAGTTATCAGACCTTTGTCGGAAGCATAACCTGCAAAAATCTTCTCCCATTGTGAAGGTTGTCTGTTTGTTTTACTTACTGTGCTCTTGGCTGTGCAAAAGCTTTTTAGTCTGATCAGATTCCAGTAATGTATTTTTGGTGTTGCTTCAATTGCCCAGGGGATCCTCCTCACAAAATATTCTCCCAGCCAATTTCTTCAAGTATTTTCCCCACACTCTCTTCTAGTATTTTTATAGTTTCATGTCTTAAGTTTAAATATTTTATCCAGTGAGAATCAATTTTTGTTAATGGCGAAAGGTGGGGGTCCAGTTTCAGTCTTCTACAGGTCGCCAGCCAGTTCACCCAGCACCATTTATTAAATACAGAGTCTTTCCCCCATTGAATATTTTTGATAGGCTCAAGATCAAATGATGATAAGTAACTGGGTTCATCTCTTGGTTGTCTGTTCTGTTCCATAAATCTACTGCTCTGTTTTTGTGCTAGTACCATGCTGTTTTGATCAATATAGATTTATAGTATAGTCTGAAGTCTGGTAATGTGATACCTCCTGATTTGTTTTTATTTCTGAGTAATGTATTTGCTATTCAGGGTTTTTTCTGATTCCATATAAAATGAAGTACTATTGGGCGGCGCCTGTGGCTCAGTTGGTAAGGCGCCGGCCCCATATACTGAGGGTGGCGGGTTCAAACCCCGCCCCAGCCAAACTGCAACCAAAAAATAGCCAGGCGTTGTGGCAGGCACCTGTAGTCCCAGCTGCTCTGGAGGCTGAGGCAACAGAATCGCTTAAGCCCTGGAGTTGGAGGTTGCTGTGAGCTGTGTGAGGCCACAGCACTCTACAGAGGGCCATAAAGTGAGACTCTGTCTCTACAAAAAAAAAAAAAAAAAAAATGAAGTACTATTTTTTCAAGTTCTTTAAAGTATGACAATGGTGCTTAAGAGGGATTGCATTAAATCTGTAGATTGCTTTGGGTAGTATGGACATTTTAACAATGTTGATTCTTCCCAGCCATGAGCATGGTATGTTTTTCCATGGGTTTTTTTTTTTTTCATCGTTTAAAAATGTAAGAGGCTAAGCATGGTGGCTCACAACTATAATCGTACTACTCTGGGAGGCCAAGGTGGGATTGCTTGAACTCAAGAGTTTGAGACCAGCCTGAGCAAGAGTGAGACCCCATCTCTACTAAAAATAGAAAAACTTACACCTAGAAATTTATGAAAATTGATGAAATGTTTGTGATAGTGTCGGAATTTAATCTTTTTTTTTTTTTTTTTTTTCAGTTTTTGGCCGGGGCCGGGCTTGAACCCACTACTTCCAGCTTATGGGGTCAGTGCCCAATCCTTTGAGTCATAGGTGCTGCCCAGAATTTTATCTTTTATTTCACTTCTTGAGTGCTTTTTTAAATTATTTTTTATTAAATCATAACTTTGTACATTGATGCATTTATGGGATTCAGGGTTCTGCTTTGATATACAATGTGAAATGCTTACATTGAACTAAGTAACACATCCATCACAATTATACTAATTTCTTAATAGTTTTGAAGTGTACCATTGCATCATGCACATTAGGTGAGGTCCCCCCAAATACCCTCCCTCCTCCCATAGCCCCCTCCCCTCCCCTCCCTCTCCTCTTCCCTTCTACTTTCACTACTGTAGTTATGTTTTGTCATTCGTATAAGTGTGTAGGTGATTATATATTGATTTCATAGTAGTATTGAGTACTTCAGATACTTTTTTCCCCATTTTTGAGATACTTTACTAAGGAGAGTATGTTCCAGCTCCATCCAGGTAAATATAAAAGATGTGAAGTCTCCATCATTTTTATGGCTGCATAGTATTCCATGGTGTACATATACCACAATTTGTTAATCCATTCATGGATTGATGGGTGCTTGGGCTGTTTCTATGTCTTGGCTATTATGAATTGGGCTGCAGTGAACATTCTGGTGCAAATGTCTTTGTTGTAAAATAATTTTTCTTTCTTTTTTTGGTAGAGACAGAGTCTCACTTTATGGCCCTAGGTAGAGTGCCATGGCATCACACAGCTCACAGCAACCTCCAACTCCTGGGCTTAAGCGATTCTCTTGCCTCAGCCTCCCAAGCAGCTGGGACTACAGGTGCCCGCCACAACACCCAGCTATTTTTTTGTTGCAGTTTGGCCGAGGCTGGGCTTGAACCCGCTACCCTTGGTATATGGGGCCGGCACCCTACCGACTGAGCCACAGGTGCCGCCCGTAAAATAATTTTTTTGTTTGAACTTTCCTTCCATTTTCTGTGACTCTCACTTTTTTTTTTTTGTAGAGACAGAGTCTCACTTTATGGCCCTCGGTAGAGTGCCGTGGCCTCACACAGCTTACAGCAACCTCCAACTCCTGGGCTTAAGCGATTCTCTTGCCTCAGCCTTCCAAGTAGCTGGGGCTACAGGCGCCCGCCACAACGCCCGGCTATTTTTTGGTTGCTGTTTGGCCAGGGCTGGGTTTGAACCCACCACCCTCGGTATATGGGGCTGGCGCCCTACCGACTGAGCCACAGGCGCCGCCCTGTGACTCTCACTTTTTGAAGATGTTATCTGAGTTTGACAGAAATGTGATTTTTCTTAATTTCTCCCAATCTTAGAAGCTAAAAATAAACAGAGCTGGTCAGGAAGAGAACTGAGGGAAGGATATGCTGATGTGTTGGATTAAGAGTAGAGGGAGAAATCCCTGTCTTTTCCTCTTGCCCTGTGCAGTGTCCCCAGGGTACTTTCAGAAATAAATGAGTTCTGGCTCGGCACCTGTAGCTCAGAGGCTAGGGCGCCAGCCACATACACTGGAGCTGGTGGGTCCAAATCCAGACTGGGCCTGCCAAACAATAATGACAACTACAACTTAAAAATAGCCGGGCGTTGTGGTGGGCACCTGTAGTCCCAGCTACTTGGGAGGCTGAGGCAAGAGAATTGCTTAAAGCCCGAGTTAGAGGTTGCTGTGAGCTGTGAAGTCACAGCACTCTATCCAGGGTGACAGCTTGAGACTCTGTCTCAAAAAAAAAAAAAAAGAAATGAGTTCCATATGGGCCTTTGAGGTTAATGATGATTTATTACTGGTCTACAGTAGAGCTTTAAGACAGATCACCCTTATGTAGTGCCTGAGAAGAGAAATGGTTAAGTGTATAGCTTTAAGGAAGTGGAGCAACAGTGTAACCTCCCCTCCCTGGCGCCTCCCAAGAAGCCTCCTGTCCTTTCCCCCATGTAAGCGGGAAATCCTAGTTATGGCTGTGGGGCGTGTTAGAAAATGCTAAGGAGGTTTGAATAATATAAAACCCGGGATGAAACCTTTATATTTCTGATTTCCTTATAATTCTGCACTGTTTTATTACAGTAGGATCTGCATTTAATGTAACACTTAACAGTCCGTAACATGGATTATTATGTCACATTTCTGTAACATTAATGCCTTCAACTTGAAAATTGCTTCTTGAGTTTATCCTGACAGAGTCTGGATGTCTGTGCAAAATATAATTAGGTATGCATGAAGCTAACTTTAACCTCAATTTGATTTCTCAGAATAATCCTGTTAAGAACCACCAGCGTACCTGCTTTGTACCTCTGGATCCCAAAAGAATGGTTGTTTCAGTTATCTCCTCTTCACCACTTTTTTTTTCTTTGAGTCAGAGCCTCAAGCTGTCGCCCTGGATAGAGTTCTGAAGTATCACAGCTCACAGCAATCTCCAACTCCTGGGCTTAAGCAATTCTCCTGCCTCCGCCTCCCAAGTAGCTAGGACCACAAGTGCCCGCTACAACACCCAGCTATTTTTTGGTTGCAGCCGTCATTGTTGTTTGGTGGACCCAGGCTGGATTTGAACCCACCAGCTCAGGTATATGTGGCTGGTGCCTTAGCCACTTGAGCCACAGGTGCCAAGCCACCTCCTCTTCACCTTGATAGTGAGAGAGGGATTCCCATCCTAGGGCCATGGGAATGTCTGAACATATGACACCCAACAGATGAGGCCAACCAAAGGTTATTAGTCACATGTGTTCACAGCCTACATATATTCATGCCACACCTGGCTGCCCACATGGGGATTATACTCAGGAACAGAGTAGACAACTGGGGGCTGTGGCAAGCAGACTTTGTAATATCAAGAAGGTGGGGTGACCCTTGCTTCCTATGGCAGGAGGTGATTGGCTTATTTCTATAATTCTGCGGGCTGGCAGGGACCTGAAACCCAATACTCAGGAATGAGCAGGCACTGTGCCTGGTCCCCATGATAAGGAGAGTTGGTTTGGCTAGGAGACTTCATCTGTGCCAGCAGAATGGGGAAGCCACCTTGTAGTTAGACCATTCAGGGCTCTTCTGATTTTCTCCAGAAATCAAGGCAGAACATAATATTGAGCCTTAATTTTCAGCCATACAACATAGTGGTTTTGTGCTGAGTCACAATCAAGAGCCTAGCATGGGCAAAGGGAGTGGTCACATTTTCCGAAAGTCTCACCACTTTTTTATTGGTTATTAGGATTTTGATGAGAAGACATTAGAGGAAGCAATAGGGCATCTCTGCTTACTCACCAGCCAGTCGTGCCCCCAGCCTGGTGCCCCTACTAGATCTCTTACCCTGGTATTAGAACTCTCAAAGCCAGCAGGAAGGGCTGGGACTCCATACAGTTCCCATCCTGGATGGGTAATTGTCTCTGCCTTGACTGTTTGCCAGTCTCAGTAGTAGTAGAGCCCACTCTAATTTGGTGGACTCTCCACCCTCTCATCACACGAAGTGCCCGCCCTACACGCTTCCTGCCCCCCCCAACCCATTTCCATCACTTCCATTCCACAGTCCTCTCCCACTTAGGATGCCCTTGACCTACCTTTGGTTTGCTGGAGCTGACCTCTGTTACATGGGTTACTTACTTCCCTGGCTCTGTAGCCGAGTGTCTGTGCTTTGCCTGTAACATTTGGCATGCACTCACTTTTAGTTGTCTCTTTTTACAAAGTGGTCCCTGCCTTTATCCTAACTATTATGATCTCAATTCCTTCTGCCTTTATCTGTTTAGGAAAATAAAGGGAAGCAATCAATAGAATTTATAGTTGAGCCCTTAAAATAATAAATGAAACAGAGTAAAACTTCAGAAAAATGTTTGTTGATATATATCATTTTATGTTTTAAATATCATAAAAATATTTGTAAAAATACGTGTGTGTGTGTGTGAATATGTGGTTCTGTCTGTAGCCATCTCAACCTCAGTATTTATTTCTAGTGGCCTTTATTTGTTCTGGTACTAAGTAGGTATATACAGTATATTACATAATGAGAAGGTGAAAAGGAGAAACTATTGGATCAATCCTAACTTTATCTACAAACTTATGACATCATCTTTGGTACAATGATGAAACTGCATTGGGAACGTACTTACTATATTTTATTGGAGTCCAGGATAAGCTCAATAGAATGTGTTTCTATTTGTATTAACAAAGATTTCTATCCAGATTTTTTCATTAAGCACATCCAAATTCTAAGAAAGCAAAATTGATGGTAATGTAAATGTTTGTTATTATTTTAGGTAGTGCTTGTTTCAGGGGACTTTTCTTTTTTGAGACAGTTTCACTATATTGCCCTTGGCAGAGTGCCATGGAGTCACCGCTCACAGCAACCTCCAACTTTTGGCCTTAAGCGATCCTCTTCCTTAGCCTCCCAAGTAGCTGGGACTACCAGAGCCTGCCACAATACCTGGCTATCAGGGGACATTTCTGTAACAATTTATTCCTTTCTATCTGGGAACAGCTCAGGCTTGAGAGCAAAGATTGTCAGACTATAATCACCCTGGGCTCCTCCTGTGTCATTAAGATATGGCCAGGAGCCCTGGAGCGGGTGCTCATCCTCACCTACAGGCCAGGGAGCTCCTCCACAACCCAGCTGGAGCACTATGGGAGATATGCCATGCTATTATGTACTGTTCCCTGGGACATAGTCAACAAGTGTGGATACTCTGTGGCCCCTACAGGCTGTTGAACATTCCCTCTACTGACTTCTGTTTTTCTTTTTAAAGCCATCAACTGGCCAGCAAAAAGACCATCCATTCCTATTTGTTATCTAGAGACATAGTCTAATGGTTCTTCCAAATAAACTCCCGCTGGCAATAAGGGAAAGCCACCATCTGTATTTATCAACCTAAGAAATAGTCAAAAGGCATTTTAAAGACCTAAGCAACTGGCCAGGTGTGGTGGCTCACACCTATTATTCTAGGTCTCTGAGAGGCTTAGCCCAGAGATTTGCTTGAGGCCAGGAATTCAAGAACAGCAGGAGCAAAAAGACCCAGGCTCTACCAGAAATAGAAAAAATTAGCCAGCTGTCAAGTGGCATGTGCCTATAGTCCCAGCTACTCTGGACACTGAGGTGGGAGAATTGCTTCAGCCCAGAAGTTAGAGGTTGCAGTGAGCTATGAAGACACCACTGCACACTAGCCAGGGTGAAAGAGTGACACTGTCTCAAAAAACAAACAGAAAACCAAAGAAAGAGAAAAATAAAAGCAATCCTGAATGCTAGAAAATACTTAGACCTCCAGGCCTAGGGATTGAGGGGATAGGGAAGAGGAAGAACAGAAGAATATCTTTCTTTTTAATTCTCATCACCTTGGGAAGCAAATAAACTATGCTGAAGAGTTTGTGTACATATAAAAATATGTGTGTGTATATATATATATATATATACACACATACATACATATATTCTTTGAATCACTTTTTTTTGGCTTCAAATTAACTTTTGTAAAATTTTCGCCCAGTCGATCTACCTTAATTTTTAAATAGCTGTTTAACAGCAGTATGGTTATACCCCAATTTATTTTACTTGTCTTTATTCATGGCCTTTGATGGAAATTCCCTTTAAAATTGCTTACTTTGGCTCGGTGCCTGTGGCTCAAGTGGCTAAGGCGCCAGCCACATACACCTGAGCTGGCGGGTTCGAATCCAGCTCGAGCCCACCAAACAACCATGACAGCTGCAACCAAAAAATAGCTGTGGCTGGCACCTGTAGTCCCAGCTACTTGGAAGGTGGAGACAGGAGAATTGCTTGAGCCCAGGAGCTGGAGGTTGCTGTGAGCTATGATGCCACAGCCCTCTACCCAGGGCAACAGCTTGAGGCTCTGTCTCAAAAAAAAAATTCCTTACTTTGAATTAAACCTTAATGACCTTAGAACCAATTGCACAACCTAGGCAACATAGTAAGACCCCAGCTCTACAAAAAAAATTTTTTTAAATTAGCCAGGCATGGCCGGGCACAGTGGCTCACACCTATAATTTTAGCACTTGGGAGGCCAGGGCAGCTGGATTGCCTGACCTCATGGGTTTGAGACCAGCCTGAGCCAGAGCAAGACCTCATCTCTAAAAAATAGCCAGGTGTTGTGTTGGGTACCTATAGTCCCAGCTACTTGGGAGGCTGAGGCAAGATAATCACTTAAGTCCAAGAGCTTAAGGTTGCTGTGAGCTGTGATGTCACTGTACTCTACTGAGGGTGACATAGTAAGACTCTTGTCAAAAAATAAATAAATAAAATAGAATTAGCCAG
This sequence comes from Nycticebus coucang, assembly GCF_027406575.1. Taxonomy (NCBI): domain Eukaryota; kingdom Metazoa; phylum Chordata; class Mammalia; order Primates; family Lorisidae; genus Nycticebus; species Nycticebus coucang. The sequence goes on from NC_069782.1 coordinate 26,693,143, forward strand.
GTGTGGTGGCACATACCTGTATTCCCATCTACTTGAAAGTCTGAGGCAGGAGGATGGCATTAGCTCAGGAGTTTGAGGCTGCAGTGAGGTTTGATTCGTCTACTACACTCCTGCCCAGGTAGCAGAGCAAGACTGTCTAGGAAAAATGGAACAAAACTAACAAATAAAAAGGTTCCAAGCATCTGAGTAGATTCTTTAAGGAATTTTGAATTTCATTTGTTTTATAAGCCATTTTCAGGGTATCTTTGAGAAGACTGTATTTTAAAAAGCAGCTTCAGGGTACCGATCCTGATTTTGTTTTTTTTTTTTTTTTGTAGAGACAGAGTCTCACTTTATGGCCCTCGGTAGAGTGCCGTGGCCTCGCACAGCTCACAGCAACCTCCAACTCCTGGGCTTAAGCGATTCTCTTGCCTCAGCCTCTCGAGTAGCTGGGACTACAGGCGCCCGCCACAACGCCCGGCTATTTTTTTTTTTTTTTGGTTGCAGTTAAGCCGGGGCCAGGTTTGAACCCGCCACCCTCGGTATATGGGGCTGGCGCCTTACCGACTGAGCCACAGGCGCCGCCCCCTGATTTTGTTTTTAATCAGTAGGGTGCGATTTGGGGGATCCTAGTAATAACTGCATTCCAGGAAGGAGATGGTAATGGTATTCATAAGGGTAGAGGTTGCCCCTGGAAAATGAAACAGGCCTGGTTTATAAAAGTCCCTCAATGAAGCCTGGTATCCCTTCCTAACAAGTCACCCAAAGCCAGTTTTAAACAGTTTCTAGTTTATATTTCAAGGAAGTTGGATATTTTTATGTGGTTTCAACCCCCCCCCACCCAAAGCCATAAACCCTAGCTTGCCAGTTTTAAAGGCTTGGTGGTTAAAACTTTTAAAATTCATGAACCAAAAAAAATATAAAACACTAATTGTGTACATTTTATAAGAATCTTCTCTTCTTTTTTTTTTTTGAGACAGAGTCTCACTATGCCACCCTTGGTAGAGAGCCATGGTGTCACAGCTCATAGCAACCTCAAACTCTTGGGCTCAAGCGATTCTCTTGCCTCAGCCTCCCAAGTAGCTGGACTACAGGTGCCTGCCACAACACCTGGCTATTTTGTTGTTGTAGTTGTTATTGTTGTTTGGCAGGCCCAACTCGGGTTCAAACCCACCACCTCTGGTGTATGTGGCTAGCACCCTAGCCGCTGAGCTATAGGTGTTGAACCAAGTAATTTTATTTTTATTTTGTGGGTACTGATCAAAGACTTTAACTCAAAAAAGTTAATGCACTACATACATATGTTATGGGATTTTGTTTTAATTAAGGTCAAGATGACAAAACCATATGCTTTAAAAATTAAAGTTTGTCCTAACCTTTAGGCAAGTAGCTTCCCAAAAGAAGATTAAAAATTAATATATGTACTTCTCTTTGAAGGGAAGGATTTATGCTATTATACTGTAATAAGAACTTCAGCACCTATAGCCTTATGTTTTATTGAAGCATTGTGGAATTGTTTTTTTTGTTTGTTTTTGTTTTTAAGTCATAGTAGTTAATAATGGAGAAGACCTATTAGATCAGCGTTTTTCAACCTTTTTTATTTCACAGCACACTTGAACCTACAGTTAAACTTTCTTGGCTCACTTTCTTTAATCACTTTATGTTGATTAAAAAAAAAGCCTGTGGCTCAAGGAGTAGGGCGCCGGTCCCATATGCCGGAGGTGGCGGGTTCAAACCCAGCCCCGGCCAAAAAATCACACACAAAACAAACAAACAAACAAACAAACAAAAAAGTTAAAAAAAGCGGGGTACAGTTGCTAATGTCCTAATCCCAGGACTCTGGGAGGCCGAGGCAGGGGAAGCTCTTGAGTTCAGGAGCTAAAGATCAGCCTGAGCAAGATCAAGACCCTGTCTCTACTAAAAACAAAAAAAACTAGCCAGATATGGTGGTAAGTGCCTATAGTCCCAGTTACTCCGGAGGCTGAGGCAAGAGGATCACTTGAGCCAGGAGTTTGAGATTGCTGTGAGCTATGATGGCACTCTACCCCGGGTGACAGAGTGAGGTTCTGTTTAAAAAAAACAGGTAAAAAGAATAATATACTTACTGTGCTTTGAACTTCTTTTGTAGATAATTTAATTAGTGATATTTAAAATTTTTTCAAGGCACACCTAAGAGCCTCTCATCATTTGTTGCAGTTTGGCTGGGGCTGGGTTTGAACCCACCACCATCAGTATATGGGGCCGGCGCCCTGCTCACTGAGCCATAGGCGGCGCCATTGAGCCTCTCATCATTTGAAAAACACTGCACTAGATAATCCAGTTCACCTCCCAGGACAGAGGGGTCACATTTGTTGAACCTGTTATTTGTTTAAGTCAGATAAGTTTGCCTCAGACTCTTATGTTATCTTTTGGCTTTATATTGTCACCCTAGCTCTGTATATACTTAAAATAATTGTGTAAGATCTTATGTTTGCAACGTCTAAAAACATGACGTGAGTATTTGACACTTGCTTTACTGGAGGATGCAAATGGCTACAAATGCCTATTTCCCAAGTTGTGCCATGATTCCTACAAGAATCAGACAGATGACTTACTCATTTCAGGCTAGTTCCCAGGAAAACCATCCGAGTGGGGGAGGGGGATGGAGAAAATTCCAGAAGTACTATGTAATTGAGAAGATGAACCAAAAATGAGCATTAGAAGGTTTTAAAAAATTTTTTTTGTTGGCTGGGTGGCTCAGTGAGTAGGGCGCCGGCCCCATATGCCGAGGGTGGCGGGTTCAAACCCTGGCCAAACTGCAACAAAAAAATAGCTGGGCGTCGTGGCGGGCGCCTGTAGTCCCAGCTGCTCTGGAGGCTGAGGCAAGAGAATCACCTAAGCCCAAGGAGTTGAAGGTTGCTGTGAGCTGTGTGACTCCACAGCACTCTACCGAGGGAGATAAAGTTAGACTCTGTCTCTAAAAAAAAATTTTTTTTTTTTTTTGTTGATTTGATTCATGATTTCACCTGAACCTGGAATCTACATTTTTTAAATTAAATCATCGTTGTATATTGATGCATTTATGGGGTTCGGTGTATTGATTTGATATACAATGTGAATTGCTTACATCAAAACTGCTGAACACGTCCATCACCTCGCTTACTGATTTGTTGTGGAATCTACACTTTTATAGGGTAACTGAAGTCATAGAGTTAAAATGTTTTCTGGTGAAACCTACTAGAAATAATTTTCTGGTGAAAATTGTGAACCAATTTTACATAGTTAGCATATTATAAAATAACTATTAAATAACGTATTTTAAATATTTTTGCTAATTTTTCCATGTAATGTGCATCCTTAAAGTCCTTAATAGTTTTTTTCCGCTCATTCTGTCATAAATATGAGAGTCACCAAAGGAAACACATAGTCACCAAGTCATTAGGAGACAGCGTTTGACAAAGAATTACAACAACATCCTGAGGACGAGCGGGTTCTGTTCAGTTTGAGCCAGGAGTAGAGAGAAGAGTAAGAGAAAGATCACAGAAGTTCAGGTTTACATGTTGTGACTTGGAAATGAGAAAGAAACTTCTGGAGGTGAGGGTATTGGAATGAGCTTTCTTCAAGTTTGGGAGGAATTACACGGAATAGTCTTTGGTTAAGGGGCTTAGAATAAAATCACAGGCAAGAGAAGAAAAAAACTTAACTAGATTTGTCAACAACACAGGAGACTCTGTTTTAAAGCGTCCCTCCGTTAACTCTGCCTCTCCTTTCCCTCTCTTCGCCACCTTTGTCCTTCTCCCTTCCCTTTGCTAGAATTTTTGATTTAGTGGAGACTTCCCAGGTTTTTTTTTATGGTGAACCCAGGCAAACTGTTAATGCCTGACTCCACATAATCCAGATTTTACATTTCTAAAAACTCTTAGAGGAAATAGATTGAATATTTTTCAAAAGACAATTTCTTCTAAAAGAAATCATCCTGTGCGGTATCTTACCTGAAAGAGAAATCTGATGTACTTCCTGTGGAGTGTATACTGTCTATATGTAGAAACAAACATATAGGAAAAAAAAGATCAGTAATTTTTTTATTTTTATTTTTTTTACCCAAAAAGCATTCTTTATTAAATACATCTAGAATATCTCAATGATCTGAAAAAAAACAATACAATGGTTATAGGGTCCATCTCTCTACAGAGAAAACTCCAACCCAGCATTTGAGGTATTCTCAGTTTATGCAAGATCAGTAATTTTTAAAAGGTGATGGCATTGAATAATCATCACTCCAAATGTATGTAAGTCTTGGCATGTGGAATTGAAGGAGTGGTTGCCATCAGTAGGAATTTATTTTTGGTTTTACTGACATTTGTCTTTACTCCAGGATACTAGAAACTAACCAATTTTCTAGGGACCAGGCCCCTTCCAGAAGCAGATCTGACTTAGAAAGGATGGCCTGGGGAAGTGGAGCCCGGTCTCCGTTTTGGTTGCTTTGCCCCTTATTTTCCTTTTACTTCAACTATCAAATTAGGCCCTAACTAGGCAGGAAAATGTGGAGGAAGCACTCTGTCCTGTTCCTTTAACCCTCAAAGCAGGCAGTGTCAGCATGCTATCCTTCTGACAGTGGGAAGGAAATTAAAAAAAAAATAGAAGAGCCTCAAACTACAATGTTGGCACCAGTATGCGATCCGTATTATCAGAAGTCTAAAATTATCTAGGTAAATTCAAAAGCTGTTAACCATTGTGTGGGAAAATAGCTTAATAGTTTTAAGAGAAATGATCATGTAAATATGGATCCTAAATGTCATCTTTCCTGATTTTGCTATTAAACCTGTTACCTTTCCTTTAAAATCAGCTTCCCTGTTCCCTGTGTCTGTTTCAGTTTATGTCACTCTCACTCTGCTGGTGACCTTGACTTGAAACCTTGTTACTTGAGTTTTTCCTCCCCACCCCTTTACCCTGTCTCTTGATGATTTTTTTTTAAATCAGTCCCCTTCTCAATTCCTAAGGTAGCCACCCTCGTTCAGGCCACCTGCACTTCTGAAATTTAACCCGCTATGCCTTCTGCTCTGATTTTCGTTTATTCAGTAAAAAATTCTTGAGGGCCTCTTGTGTGTTAGGCTGTATGCTGGGGATTCATCTGACAAACACGATTTCCTTGTCCTTAGAAGTTTACATTTTAATGAGGGAACCAAGTGCAGGTGAGTGAGATAACGCAGGAGTCAGAAGAGACACCAAAGTCTCCTGTTACTTCACAGTCCTGTGTTTTCCGTGTAGTTGTAATATTTAAAGCTTCTTTGTTCCTGTTCTTAAACGTTAACTTTTGCACTTTGATTCCTTTCCTATCCCTAAAGGATGTGGCAACAACTAGTTGCTATCTTCTTAATTACAGCTTTCCAAACTTTTGACCAGGAAACACCTTTCAGCTCTCTCTTTAGACAAAATAAACCTAATTTCTTCACAGGTGGTACAGCCCTATTACTAATTACCCAAATCTGTCAATACTTTTGGAGTCCAAAAACACAGCTGGGTTGATTCAAAAAGCCTTTTAGAGCAGAGCTTCTCATACCTATCACTGGGATTTTGTTACAAAACAGATGCTGATTCAGTGGGTTGGCAGGGGGCTAACAGTCTCCATTTCCAAGATTCCTGGAGGTGCTGATGCCACTTGGAAATTGAATTGTGTGTCCTGCTAACTGCGTTTTGGAAAATGTAAAGAGATAAGGAATTAAGATAAAAACAAGTGAAGGGGAATGGGGCGAGTCAGCTCACAACTAATCCTAGCACTCTGGGAGACTAAGGAGGGAGGATCCCTGGAAGTTAGGAGTTTGAGAACAGCCTGAGCAAAAGCAAGACCCTGTCTCTACCAAAAATAGAAAAAATAAGCCAGGTATAGTGACCTGTACTTGTAGTCCCAGCTACTCATGAGGCTGAGGCAGGAGGATCCTTTCAACCCAGGAGTTTTAGAATACTTAGTTTGAGACAAACGTCCCAACAACCCTCCCACCCCCAACAAGAAAAGATCTTTTTTCTTCTACCTATATGGGTGGATCCTGCAGTCTGTGTATCCTGTTAACTCACCTTACTCTTGCTAATCTAAAACAACAATGAACTACTCAGCTGGGTTGGCCCTTATCTCCATACCCAGAGACAGCAAATCTTGCCATAGATCTTACTAAAAAGCTTCCACCCTCCACACCCCCATGTCAGCCTCTGGGGAGTGAGTCTCTTCCCTGTCATGGTGAGCTCTGATAAAGTATGCACCCACCTAATTGAATTGAGGCTATGATATGATTCCCTGAGGCCCCCAGCCACTGAGTAATAGGAAACCCCGTCTTTGGCAGTGGGAAGTGTTCCTTTTGGCATTCTGCCTCCATCCAACTGGTTTTTGTAACAGTTGGGCTCCAGGAATGACTTCTGAGGCAAGTCTGTATCCTACAGTGTGTAATCAGGAACTGGCAGAAAATTTATCTTCGGCTTTTAAGATTCCCGTTACAAACGTTCAACTTGTAGCTTTGGCAGTTGAGTGACCTGCCCATGACCTTCGTAAAGAGCTTGCCAGCGTGGAATGCAACTGTCTGTTCTGCTCAAGTGTCCTTCCCTGTGACTTTCTGTGGATCTTTTACGGGTCCCACCTGTACTTTTCTGTCCTGCAGATATTCTTGTATTCTTGTAGACCAACCACAGAAAAGCATGCTACAGGCATTTTGTTTCTGAGTCTTTACAAGCAACTCTAGAATTATTTCCATCTGTCTGGGACTTTCCTTTGGAATTCCCCCCACAGATTGGATTGCAACAATGGCTTGCAGGTTCCTGAGGTCTGTGTCAATACAAACTGTCAAACCTTGCTGACGTCAGTCCAGGGAGGAGAGTTGGTAAATGACCGGGTTTGCCAACTTCAGCCCGTGGTGGATTCACCTGGAAGGCTTGCTAAAATGCAGGGCCCTATACCTTGGAGTTTCTAATTCAGTAGGTCTTGAGGAGAGCCTAAGAATTGGTAACATCCTCTGTTCCTTCCCATGTCTTCTGATTTGGGTACCTAACAACAATGGTGGGGGCTCATGGTCACAGGAGCATACGCCTTATTGCTTGTCATCACCGTCATTACCTCCCAGTCCTCAGAGATTCATTACTTGGTTTTTGTTGTTTTAAACACCCAAGGAAGCAGCAGATCTTCTAGGATACCTGTACAGCCAGTGCCCTGTGTAGTAAGCCAGCACGCTCCCTATGAGGCTTCTTGGTTTATAGTAGGCGTACAGACATGATCTTCCAGAGCAGCTATTTTCAACCAGTGGGCCCTGAGACGTTCTTAGGTGTGCATGGAAAAATTTTAAACATCATTAATTAAATTACTCTCAAAAGAAGTTCAAAGCACATTAATTTCACTCTCTTTTTTTACTTTTTAAAAAATAAACGTAATTTAAGTGTGACACAGAAGTTTTAACTGTAGGTTCAAGTGTGCCTTGAGATAAAAATGGTTGAAAAACACTGTTCTAGGGCGGCGCCTGTGGCTCAGTCGGTAGGGCGCCGGCCCCATATACCGAGGGTGGCGGGTTCAAACCCGGCCCCGGCTGAACTGCAACAACAACAAAAAAATAGCTGGGCATTATGGCGGGCGCCTGTAGTCCCAGTTACTCAGGAGGCTGAGGCAAGAGAATCGCTTAAGCCCAGGAGTTGGAGGTTGCTGTGAGTTGTGTGATGCCATGGCACTCTACCAAGGGTAATAAAGTGAGACTCTGTCTCTACCAAAAAAAAAAAAAAAAAGAAAAACACTGTTCTAGGGAAGGCTATATGGAAGAATAGGATGGGAACATCTGGGAAATTTGCTTCCCACACACCTTCCTATTGTTACAAATTAAACAAATGAATTTGGGTTTAGGGGCAGCCCAGGCAGGTTAAAGGAAGAGGAAGTTTCACAGGTCTGGCTGTTTCCATCCCAGGGGTCCTCAAACTGCGGCCCATGGGCCACATGAGCCGGTATGATTGTATTTGTTCCTGTTTTGTTTTTGACTTCAAAATAAAATATGTGCAGTGTGCATAGGAATTTGTTCACAGTTTTTTTTTTTTTTTTTTTTAAGCTATAGTCCGGCCCTCCAACGGTCTGAGGGACGGTGAATTGGCCCCCTGTTTAAAAAGTTTGAGGACGCCTGTTCTAACCTCCTTAGCATACCTTGCTCACATTACAAAGACAGGTGGTTGGTTTGGTTTTTGTTTTGCTCACACTCCTTGTTATTAAGGGTGACCAGTGAATACTTTCTCTTTCAGCAGTTCTGGAGCATCCCAGGAGGGACAGAATGATCTCAATCTGGGTCTTGGTGACCTTCCTTCTGATGAGGAGGAAGTCATCAACAGTTCTGATGAGGATGAGGTCAGCTCTGAGTCCAGTAAGGGAGAGCCTGACCCATTGGAAGACAAACAGGTACATCTGGCTATTTACTTGTTTCTACTTTGTTTCAACTTTTGTGGGTTTTGGCCCTTCACTGTGCTTGGGGATAGTGTTTATTAGCTGGTAGGCACAAAAACCCTCATCAGATTTTTTAAAACTTGTAAAACACTTCTCAAATTTAAATTTAATTTCTGCTGTAACGTAATACCTATTTATTAGCTGGTAGGCGCAAAAACCCTCATCAGTTTTTGTTTTTGTTTTTGTTTTTTGTGGTTTTTGGCCGGGGCTAGGTTTGAACCCGCCACCTCCAGCATATGGGACCGGCACCCTACTCCTTGAGCCACAGGCTCCGCCCCCTCATCAGTTTTTTTAAAACTTGTAAAACACTTCTCAAATTTAAATTTAATTTCTGCTGTAATGTAAACTAACATACTACCATGTTTTCTAAGTCCATATCACTTACATAGTGATTTTTATTTTTTTATTTATCTATTTTATTTATTTTTCTTTTTGAGACAGTCTCATTATGTCACCTTCAGTAGAGTGCCGTAGCATGACAGCTCACAGCAACCTCCAGCTCTAGGGCTTAAGCGATTCTCTTGCCTCAGCCTCCCAAGTACCTGTGACTACAGGTGCCCAACTCAACACCAGGCCATTTTTTGTTGCAGTTGTCATTGTTGTTTAGCTGGCCCAGGCCTGGTTCAATCCTGCCAGCCTTGGTGTATGTGGCTGGCGCTGTAACCACTGGGCATTTCTTTTTTTTTTTTTTTTTGAGATAGAGTTTTACTTTGTCACCTTCTGTAGAGTGCTGTGGCATAATGGCTCACAGCCACCTCAAACTCATGGGCTTAAGCGATTTTCTTGCCTCAGCCTCCCAAGTAGCTGGGACTACAGGCACCCACCACAATGCCTGGTTATTTTTAGAAATGAGGTCTCGCTCTGGCTTGGGCTGGTCTAGAACCTGTGAGCTCAGGCAATCCACTCACCTCGTCCTTCCAAGTGCTGGGATTATAGGCATGAGGCACCGCGCCTGGCTTATTTATTTATTTATTTTTTGAGATAGAGTCTCACTCTGTTGCCCTCAGTAGAGTGCCATAGCATCATCGTAGCTCACAACAACCTCAAACTCTTGGGCTCAAGTAATCCTCTTCTTTCAGCCTCCCAAGTAGCCGGGACTATAGGCTCCTGCCACAATGCCCAGCTAATTATTTTGTTTTTAGGAGAGACAGGGTCTTGCTCTTTTTTTTTTTTTTTTATTAAATCATAGCTGTGTACATTAATGCGATCATGGGGCACCATACACTGGTTTTATAGACCGTTTGACACATTTTCATCACACTGGTTAACATAGCCTTCCTGGCATTTTCTTAGTTATTGTGTTAAGACATTTACATTCTACATTTACTAAGTTTCACATATACCCTTGTAAGATGCACTGCAGGTGTAATCCCACCAATCACCCCTCCCTTCACCCACCTCCTCTCTCCCAGGGTCTTGCTCTTGTTTGAACTGGTCTTGGACTCCTGAGATCATATGATCCACCCACCTTGGCCTCTCAGAGTGCTAGGATTACACATAGGTATGAGCCACTGCTCCAGGCCTACTTAGTGAGTTTTGAGAAATTATCTTTATGAATTTCCACTGGCTTTCTTTTTGATAATGAAAATCCCTGGCTCGGCACCCATACTCAGTGATAGGGTGCCAGCCACGTGCATCAGGGCTAGTGGGTTCAAACCCGGCCAGGACCTGCTAAAGCAGCAATGACAATAACAAACAAAAAAATAGCCAGGCATGATGGCGGGCTCCTGTAGTCCCAGCTACTTGGGAGGCTGAGGCAAGAGAATCATTCGAGCCCAAGAGTTTGAGGTTGCTGTGAGCTGTGACACCACGGCACTCTACCAAGGGTGACACAGCAAGACTCTGTTTCCAAAAAAAAAAAAAAAGGAAAGAAAAGAAAAGAAAATCCCTCTTAGGATTGTTCCTTACATTGCTTCCGATTCTTTTTCAACTTTTCTTTTTGAGACAGAGCCTTAAGCTGTCACCCTGTGTACAGTGCTGTGGCATCACAGCTCACAGCAACCTCCAACTCCTAGGTTCAAGTGATTCTCTTGCCCCTGCCTCCCAAGTGGCTGGGACTACAGGCACCCACCATAACGCCTGGCTATTTTTTGGTTGCAGCCGTATTGTTGTTTGGCGGGCCCAGGCTGGATACAAACCTGCTAGCTCAGGTGTATGTGGCTGGCACCTTAGCCGCTTGAGCCACAGGTGCTGAGCCTCAACTTTTTGAAAGTAAAGCATTACATGCGTTTCAATCATATTGCTGTGAGTAGTACACTATTGTTTGCTCTGAAATAGTTTGGGAGTGTATGTGTTTGGGGAGCACAGCAGACGTGAAGATTGTCCATGGGTTGGTAACTGTTCAGGATGTGTCAAGGGCCTTCATTATAATGTCTCACTTAATTTGACATGAATGTCTATTTCATTTTTAATCACCTTTCTTTTAGTTAAGATATCAATAAAGGGAAAATATTAGTACATCAGCAGATCCTCCAGGACATTTTGGAATGTTACAGCTACATAGAATTTGAAAAGATCCACACAAACATATCAAGCCATGAAGAAAATCCATGTGACCTGGGGTGGTGCCTGTGGCTCAGTGAATAGGATGCCGGCCCCATATACCAGAGGTGGCGGGTTCAAACCCTGCCCTGGCCAAAAACTGCAAAAAAACCCCAAAACAAAACAAAATAAATAAATAAATAAAATGTATAGAACAAAATGTTAAAAAAAAAGAAAAGAAAATCCATGTGACCTAACTCCTGTGCCATAATTTATCAGCTCATTATTCTTCCTGTTTAACAGACTTTTGCTCCCTTTAAATTTATTTTCACCCTTAAATGAATGATATAAATGCAGTTTTCTGAATTTAAGTCCCGTTTCTACCAGGTACAATCTGAGTTAAACTCGGGCTAATTGTTTAACCTTTCTGGGCTAAAAAGTACCATTTTATAGATAGGTTAAAAAAAAAAAAACAAACCAGTATTTAGAAAATGGTGCAGATGAAATGATTTGATGTATGGAAAGCTGTAGAACATTGTCCATTGCACAGTAAGAGCTCAGTGATCATGATTATTAATGACGAGCAAGACTGTGCTTCTGTGCTGGAAGGCATGAAATCGTGGTTTTGGCAGTAACCACTAGACATTGTTTAGGCAGGTGAATTTATAAAACTCTTATGACATGTGAGTGACTCCCTCCTTACAGACCCACAGCATTCCTAAGGCTAGAGAATCACCTGAGCCCAAGAGTTTGAAGTTGCTGTGAGCTGTGACAGCACGGCCGTCTACCTGAGCAGCCTCAGGTTTTACTTCAACTCACAAGCAATTCCTCTTGTGTCTTGATTGGCATCTGTCTTGCTAAAATCTGAACGTTTACTTCCCATGTTGCTGCTTTGTGGACGTAAATTCTACAAATATTTATAGAATACCCACTGTGTCCTAGGTACTATCGGTATTTACTAGGGATAAATAATGCTCAAGGTCCAAGTTTCTGTGTGCTTACATCCTAAGGGGACAAGAGGAGCCACAAACGCATAAGCATGGGGAACTTGCAGAGTGCCATGGGCTATGAAGGCAATATCTCAGGATGGTGTGCTAGATGCTGAGAAGGCTACTTTGGCCTTCCCACCCCCACCCCTGCTTTTTTTTTCTTGAAGCAGGGTCTCACTATGTTGCCCAGGCTGGTCTTGAACTCCTGGGCTCAAGGGATCCTTGAGCCTCGGCCCGCCTGGTAGCTGGGATCACAGATGCATGCTACTACTCCTGGCTTACAGAGGCTGCTTTGGATAAAAGCCTCTGAGAAAATGATACTACTTATTTAACTGAGGTTTTTTCCTAATGCTTTAAATATCTTTTTTCTCTTTTTTTTCTAATTCTTTCTTTCTTTCTTTTTTCTTTTTTTTCTTACTCTTTTTCTAACCATGTTCCCTATCATCCTGAAGTTGACTGAGATTTCAGTGATTGCCAAAGCCTGTGAAGAGTTTGAGGAAGAGCATTCAAACACCCTTTCTCTCTAAAGACCATGATTAAATCAACCATTGCTCTCCCTTTGGTGAGCAACCCTAAGTTCTTTGTTTTCCCAAGATAGTCTTTTTTATCATTTTGGTTTAGTTGTCTCTTTTCCTTGAACCTTTTCTAAGTTCTCCTCATACTTCTCAAAGTTGTGATCAACATTGGTTACCACTTCCAACTGGGGTCTCCGGATACAAAGGAAGGATTCATCTCTGTCCCGTGTTACGCCTCTTCCCCACACGTCCTGTAATAACACTGCCTGGTTGACTCATTCATTTTGTGGGTAGTGGAGATTCCCAGGGTTCCTTCCTCTATGTTTGTGCCTTCCTTTCCTATCCCTTCCTGTATTTATATTATTGTTTTACATTCTTAGTTGTGCCACGTTGTTGATCAGGGACATTTTACATTTTTTGCTTGATGCCAGTGGTATGGATAATTTCCCTCCTTTAGAATTCTCAGCCCCTCTGATGAACTGACTCTTTGTCGCTTCATCCCTGACAATAACAGCAGTAATAATCTCACTCTTCCTTTTTTTTTTAAGAGACAGAATTTCACTTTATCGCCCACAGTAGAGTGCTGTGGTGTCACCTAGTTCACAGCGACCTCCAACTCCTGGACTTAGGCATTTCCCTTGCCTCAGCCTCCCGAGTAGCTGGGATTACAGGTGCCTGCCACAAGCCCTGGCTGTTTTTATTTTTTGCAATTTGGCCTGGGCCAGGTTTGAACCCACTACCCTTGGTATATGAGGCTGGCACCCCACCCACTGAGCCACAGGCGCCACCTGATAGTCTCACTCTTCCTTTCCAGACAGTTGTTAATTCGTCTAGCCACAGCCTGGTGAATGCTTTTCTGTTCATTTTTCTTTGACTTAGTTTCCCCGTCTTTAAGAAGGGAGTAAAGAGGACCCTTTTTCTTATTCTTATAGAATACTGCCTGACACAAAATGAGTGCTTAATAGATTTTTAGTTATTGTTGTTGGTTTTTATGAAAATAAGCAAGCAAAATCTTAAGCATCTGAAGCTTTGTGTAACTTTACAATAAATATATTGTTTCAAGTTGCCTTTTTTTTTTTTTGAGATAGAATCTCACTCTGTGACCCCCAGTAGAGTGCCATGGTGTCATAGCTCATAGTCACCTCAGACTCCTGGGCTCAAGTGATTCTCTTGCCTCAGCCTCCCCCGAGTATCTGACACTACAGGCACCCGCCACAACGCCCGGTTGTTTTAGAGATGGGGTCTCAAACTCAGGAGTTCAGGCAATCCGCCCACCTGGACCTCCCAGAGTGCTGGGATTATAGGTGTGAGCCACTGCGCCAGGCCTTAAAGTTTGCCTTTTCTTAATTTTTGTTGAGTAAATGTCAAACTTGTTTCTATAAAAGGTAGTATTGTGCTTTAATGAAAAAAATTATAATTTGGCAATTTTTTTTGAAGCCGGTGGGGCAAGTCTGAAAGTTGGTGTTCTGAGAGTTGTGTTTCACTGTCAGCTCTGCCACTTACTAAATACATGGCCTTAGTCAGATAATTCTTTTTTCTTTCTTTCTTTTTTTTTTATTTTGTGTGTGTGGTTTTTGGCCGGGGCTGGGTTTGAACCCGCCACCTCTGGCATATGGGACCGGCGCCCTACTCCTTGAGCCATAGGCGCCACCCTTAGTCAGATAATTTTGTTTCTTTTTTTTTTTTTTCAGTTTTTGGCCGGGGCTGGGTTTGAACCCGCCACCTCCAGCATATGGGGCTGGTGCCCTACCCCTTTGAGCCACAGGCGCCGCCCTAGTCATATAATTCTTAAAAGTCATTTATTTTATTTATAGCAATCTCATTTCATAATAGATTTTAGGTAACTTTAAGAAACTGTGTAATGGGGCGGTGCCTGTGTCTCAGTCGGTAAGGCGCCGGCCCTATATACTGAGGGTGGCGGGTTCAAACCCGGCCCCGGCCAAACTGCAACCAAAAAATAGCCGGGCGTTGTGGCGGGCGCCTGTAGTCCCAGCTACTTGGGAAGCTGAGGCAAGGGAATCGCTTAAGCCCAGGAGTTGGAGGTTGCTGTGAGCTGTGTGAGGCCACGGCACTCTACCGAGGGCGATAAAGTGAGACTCTGTCTCTATAAAAAAAAAAAAAAGAAAAAAGAAAAGAAACGGTGTAATGTCTCTGCACCTGTAGCTCAAGCAGCTAAGGCACCAGCCACAGACACCAGAGCTGGTGGGTTTGAATCCAGCCCGGGCCCGCCAAACAACAATGACAACTACAAACAAAAAATAGCTGGGTGTTGTGGCAGGTACCTGTAGTCCCAGCTACTTGGGAGGCCGGCCGAGGCAAGAGATCGCTTGATCCCAGGAGTTGGAGGTTGCTGTGAGCTGCGATGCTACGGTACTCTACCCAGGGCGACGATTTGAGGCTCTGTCGCCTCAAAAAAAAAAAGAAACTGTGTAATATAAAAAGTCAGAATATATGTAGTTAAAGAAATCAGAGTGTTAACACACAGTGATGGAATTACTGAATATCTGTCTACAAAAGAATGGAGTTAGGGCGGCGCCTGTGGCTCAGTCGGTAGGGCGCCGACCCCATATACCGAGGGTGGCGGGTTCAAACATGGCCCCGGCCAAACTGCAACCAAAAAATAGCTGGGCGTTGTGGTGGGCGCCTGTAGTCCCAGCTACTCGGGAGGCTGAGGCAAGAGAATCGCTTAAGCCCAGGAGTTGGAGGTTGCTGTGAGCTGTGTGAGGCCGCAGCACTCTACCGAGGGCCATAAAGTGAGACTCTGTCTCTACAAAAAATAAAAAAATAAAAAAAAAAGAATGGAGTTAGACCTCTTCCTTTCACCAGAAACAAAAATGACTCAAAAGGAATTATAAACCTAAGTGTAAGAACTCAAGCAGTATAACCTTTAGAAGAAAATACAGAGTAACTCTTTGTGACCTTGGGTTAGGCAAAGTCTTCTTAGATACAATAGTGAAAACACAAGTGACAAGAGGGGAAAAACATAGATAAATTGGACTTCATCGAAACTGAAAGCTTTACTATCGCAAACAGTACAATCCAGATAGTAAAGGGAAGTGAAAGGGCAACTAACAGTATAAAATACTGTTATCATATCTCCGATTAAGGAAGGATTCATAAATAAAAAACATGAGGAACTCTTACAAAAATAATAAAAAGTTAAATAACCCAGGCCTAAGGATCTGAATAGACAAAGGAAGTTGTATAAATGTCCAATATGCTCTTGAATAGGTGTTCAACATCATAAGCCATTAGGGAAATACAAAGCAAAACTTCAATGAGGTGATGCTTCGCACCCACGAGCATGGCTGTAATCAAGAAGACGGGCAATAACAAGTGTTGGTGAGGATGTGGAGAAACTGGAACCCTTATACTCTGTTCGTGCACCTGCTTTGGGAAACAATCTGGCAGTTTCTCAAAAGCTGCAATGTAGAGTTGCTATATGACCCAGTAATTCTACCCTTAGGTATCTACCCAGGAGAAAAGAAAACATGTTCAAAAAAAAAACTTGTACAGGAATGTTCATAGCAGCATTATTCATAATAGTCAAGAAGTAGAAGGAACCCAAATACTCATCAGCCAATGAGTAAATAAACTAAATATGGTATCTCCGTACAGTGGAATATTATTAATAATAATAATATTTTTTTCACCCAGCAATCTGTGGTTTTTGTTTGGCCTTTTTTTTTTTTTTTTTTTGCAGTTTTTGGCCCGGGCTGGGTTTGAACCCACCACCTCCAGCATATGGGGCCAGCGCCCTATTCCTTTGAGCCACAGGCGCCACCCAAGTACAGTGGAGGCATAAAAAAGGATTAGGAAGTGACTGGTATAGCCATGGAGTTTCTTCTTTGGATGATGAAATGTTCTAAAGATAGATTTTGACAATGGTTGTACAACTCTGAATACATTAAGAACCATTTGAGTTCTATACTTTTAAGTGGTAGCAATACATTTTGTGGTGTGTGACTACCTCAATAAAACTGTTAAAGAGGGCGGCGCCTGTGGCTCAGTGAGGAGGGCGCCAGCCCCATATGCCGAGGGTGGCGGGTTCAAACTGCCAAACTGCAACAAAAAAATAGCCGGGTGTTGTGGTGGGCGCCTTAGTCCCAGCTGCTTGGGAGGCTGAGGCAAGAGAATCGCATAATCCCAAGAGTTTGAGGTCGCTGTGAGCCGTGTGACGTCATGACACTCTACCCGAGGGTGGTACATTGAGACTCTGTCTCTACAAAAAAAAAAAAAAAAACTGTTAAAGAATAAAAGAAATCCTACTGAAGCAAAACAATAGTGCTAAATGGAAGATTGATACAAAGGAATGCATATCACATACCCTTATACTTCTACCAAGGATGAGCCAAAAACAGTGGCTTTCTAACAACTCAAGTAAGGAAGGTGGTATCAGTATCCAAAAGAAAAAACAACTCCTTTGGAGTGGAAGTATAGGAAGAGAAGTTTCTTTGTTTCATTTTGTTTGGTTTGGTTTTTTATTTCTTTGTTTTTGAGACAGAGTTTCACTTTGTTGCCCTGGGTAGAATACCATAATGTCATAGCTCACAGCAGCCTCAAACTCTGAGGCTCAAGTTGAGTCTCTTCCCTCAGCCTCCCAAGTAGCTAGGACTACAGGCACCTGCCACAGTGCCCGGCTATTTTTTCTATTTTTAGTAGAGATTGGGGTCTTGATCTTGCTTGGGCTGGTCTCAAACTCCTGAGCTCAAGCAAACCACCTGCCTCGACCTCCCACAGGCATGAGCCAGCATGCCCAGCCCAGAAGTTTATAATGTTTTTGATACTTAGCTTCTCCTTGTAGAAAATAGGATTATATAGTATTACTCTTTGAGTTGTTTTAAGGCTCAAACAGGACAATAGATACAAAAGTAGTCAGAAAATCAAGAAAGTTTATACACAAGTGTAATTCTATGATCATGTTTGTGATAGGTTGTATTAGGGCCGCTGTTACAAATTATCACCAACTGGGTGGCTTAAAAACACCCATTTATTGGGCGGCGCCTGTGGCTCAGTGAGTAGGGCGCTGGCCCCATATGCCGAGGGTGGTGGGTTCAAACCCAGCCCCAGCCGAACTGCAACAACAAAAAAATAGCCGGGCGTTGTGGCGGGCACCTGTAGTCCCAGTTACTCAGGAGGCTGAGGCAAGAGAATCACATAAGCCCAAGAGCTGGAGGTTGCTGTGAGCCGTGTGACACCACGGCACTCTACCGAGGGCAGTACGGTGAGACTCTGTCTCTACAAAACAAACAAACAAAAAAAAAACACCCATTTATTGTCTGGATCCTGGAAATCCAAAACCAAGATGTGAACTTGGCCGTGCTCCCTCTGAGACCTGTAGGAGAACATCTTTCCTTGCCTCTTCCCAGCTTCTTGTGGTTTGCTGGCGACCCCCGGGATTCTTTGGTGTGTGAGTGCAGTGATGCACCCTCTGCCTGGGTATCACACGGCATCCCTCACTCATGTCTCTGTGTTGGCGTCTCTTCCTGTAAGGACACCATTCGTGTTGGATCGGGAGTCCATCCTGCTCAGTAGGACCTCACTTTAACTCACCTGCAAGGACCCCATTTCTAGAGTTCTGAGGGTTAGAACCTTTTGTAGGGGGGAACAATTCAGTTCATGACAAGTGCCATGGACATATGATGAACACGGCACTAATGCATTTCTCATGAAAGTACCAAATTCAGAAAGAAGGGGCAAGAAAGGATATGTACCCCTATACCCTTGTCTTTACTGTGAAGGAAAAGTAAACAGGAATTCAAAAAATTACTCCTGGGAAGATGCAGATGGCACTGTGAAAGGGAAGAAAATTTACTCCTGTGTATGCTTGCGCTTGTGCGTGTGTGGTCACCCTTCATCATTGAAAATGTCCTCTGATCTAGATGTGACATATGTACTGTTTTTGTTTGACATGAAGAAAGGAATTTTTTAAATACAGGCAAGTAACTTGCCTTGGGATTGCCTGAGTTGGGGCTTTGAACCAAATCCATCTTTACTAATAATTCTTGGTGTGTGGCCTGGTGCGGTGGCTCACACTTGTAACCCCAGCACTCTGGGAAGCCAAGGCAGGTGGATTGTTTGTGCTCAGCCTGGGAAAGAGTGAGACCCCATCTCTACTTAAAGTAGAAAAATTGAGGCAAGAGGATCACTTGAGCCCACGGTTGCTGTGAGGTATAACGACACCATGTTAGCCCAAGAGTTTTAGGTTGCTGTGAGGTATAACGACGTCCACCCAGGACGGCAGAGCGAGTCTCTGTCTCAAAAAAAAAAAAAAAAATTCTTAGTACAACCACAGAAGCTAAGTGTTTGGGGGTAGAGTAACTACCATGCTAACCATTCCTGTCCCTTTTGCCAAGGTTTTACTTTTGTATATTTTGGTCTTTCAATGCTTAAACAATGCTTGTTTTAAAAAGTCAGATGTGTTCATTCTGCTTATTTGTGGTTTTCTAATATTCACCCTTTCCACCTTCCCAACATACTGACCTCCCTGTTGTTTTTCAAATCTTCTTTGTAAAAATGCCCCTATGATATGTGTGTTTACTCTAATGAAGAAGCGGGCGAAAGCCTAAGGAAGCATTGTTCTTTAAAGACTTATCATGGTGTCACCTCATCTTTGCAATCATTTAATGATCCGTTTTCTCAGACCCGATGGGATATTAAGCTCACATTTGTTTTCTTTTTTATTGGAACTCTTGAGCAGGATAGAAGAGGACTTTTAAATAATTTTAATAATTGTACTAAAAAGTAACGGGTAAATTTTACTGAGCATTACTTGTCATGAAAAATAAATATGAAAAGAGAACACAGTTAAGAATTTACACAGCTCAACCATTGTCAAGAGATCTGAACATAAAACTGGATTTCAGATCAAAGGTTCTATTTTGGAATTTGTTTGACTTATTTTATGACCTGGACAAAGTAATTTCATTTGTATGTGACTCATGTTTCAGTTTCTCAGCAGTGTGCATTTGGGAGATGCTGTTATTTAACAGGCAGCCTGCTTTGAAATGCAGTGTAATTTATTTTATTTATTCATTTATTTATTTATTTTTGAGATGGAGTCTCACTATGTCGCCCTGGGTAGAGTGCTGTGGCGTCACACAGCTCACAGCAACCCCAAACTCTTGGGCTTAAGCGATTCTCTTGCCTCAGCCTCCCCAGTAGCTGGGACTACAGGTGCCTGCCACAACTCCCAGCTATTTTGTTGTTGTTGTAGTTGTCATTGTTATTTGGCAGGCCGGGCCGGGTTCAAACCTGCCAGCCTTGGTGTATGTGGCTGGCGTCCTAACCGCTGAGCTACATGCACTGAGCCGCAATGCAATGTAATTTAAGTAAAGATTTTTATTAACTGAAAGGTTGAGATGCCAATTACATGCTGTCTTGGGGCTTTATAGTGGGGTGTGTTTTTTTCCATCATTGTTTGACTTGGGTCAGAATCAGTCATTGTTCTTACAAGTTGAAGATGCTGTCAAGCTTTTAATTTAGTTTCTTAGTTATTTTTAACTTCCTTCTTGGAAAACATTATAATCCATTGACTTATTTTTTATTTATTTATTTATTTTTGAGACAGAGTCTCACTTTGTCACCCTCGGTAAAGTACCATGGTGTCACAGCTCACAGCAACCTCAGACTCTTGGGCTTAAGCGATTCTCTTGCCTCAGCCTCCCCAGTAGCTGGGACTACAGGCGCCCGCCACAACACCTGGCTATTTTTTTGTTGTTGTTGCAGTTGTTTAGCTGTCTCAGGCCGGGTTCGAACCTGCTACCTTTGGTGTATGTGGCGGGCATTGTAACCACTGTGCTATGGGTGCCAAGCCTATTGACTTATTTTTTATTTATTTTTATTTTTATTTTTTTTTTGTGTGGTTTTTTTTTTTTTTTGGCCGGGGCTGGGTTTGAACCCGCCACCTCCGGCATATGGGACCTGCGCCCTACTTCTTGAGCCATAGGTGCCGCCCTGACTTATTTTTTAAATAGATTTTCTAGTTTGGAAGGTAAAATAGACTATAGAAAGCATTGACTTCACATTGTACCCCTTGATTGCACTAATGTACACAGCTATGATTTAACAATAAAAAAAAAGAAAACACTGACTCCTAGAAGTTTACCATTGGAAAACAACCTTAATCCACTATTTCAACCCCGCATCCCATTCTTTTATGTGATGAAAGCTTTTAGTTCATTTGAGTTTGCTTGTGATGGTATGCTACACATATTGCAAAGCAATGTGCTCTCGTCTTAGATTCTGAGAAGGTGACAGCCATCCTTGTATTCATTTGCTTATTCTGAATATTAATTGCAGAGTGTACCAGGGACTGTACTATGTGCAGAAGGATACAGATCATACATACAGACTATGTGCAGAAGGATAAGATCATAGACTAGAAGGAATTCAGATATTTCAGCAAATAAACACAATCCACTAGGTTAAGTCCTATGAATACGCGATGAACAAGAGCAAAATCTTATCCTCTAGGGGTGGCAGGGAGAGAATATCAAGGCAGCCAGCCATTAAAGAGAAAAGCTTTGACTGTCTTTTTTTGTGAGAAAGAGTCTCACTTTGGGCGGCTCCTGTGGCTCAGTGAGTAGGGCGTCAGCCCCATATACAGAGGGTGGCAGGTTCTAACCTGGCCCTGGCCAAACTGCAACAAAAAAAAGTTGGGCATTGTGGTGGGCACCTCTAGTCCCAGCTACTCAGGAGGCTGAGGCAAGAGAATCCCCTAAGCCCTGGAGTTGGAGGTTGCTGTGAGCTATGACGCCTTGGCACTCTACCGAGGGCAACAAATTGAGACCCTCTCTAAAAAAAAAAAAAAAAAAAATCTCACTTTGTCACCCTCTGTAGAGTACTAAGGCATCTTAGCTCACAGCAACCTTAAACTTTTGGGCTCAAGTGATCTTCTTGCCTCAGTTTTTCATTTTTAATAGAGAGAGGGTCTCATTCTTGCTCAGGCTGGTCTCAAACTCCTGAGCTCAAGTGATCCACCTGCCTCAGCCTCCCAGAGTACTAGGCTTGAGCCACCATGCCCAGCTGATCTATTTCTTCTTTATCTTTAATTCTTTGCTCTAACATCCCCTTTTTATGCTCCATTTTATACCTCCAGGATCAGATTTATTTTTTTCTTTTTTATGACAGTGTCTTATTCTGTCTCTCAGGCTAAAGTGCAGCAGCAGCATCATAGCCCACTGCAACCTCAAACTCCTGGGCTCAGGCAATCCTCCTGCCTCAGCCTCCCAAGTAGCTGAGATTACAGGCACATGCCACCACATCCAACTAATTTTTCTGTTTTTCTGATAGAGATGAAAGTTTGCTTTTGCTCAGGCTACTTTTGAAATTCCTGACCTCAGGCATTCCTCCCACCCTGGCCTCCTAAAGTGCTAGGATTACAAGGCAGTGAGCCATTGAGCCCAGCCCAGAATAGGAATTTCTAAAACAGTTCCTGGAATCTGAAATTTAAGATCTGCTTTGGATTGTAATGATCAGTAATGTTTTCAAACTGAGCTTTAGAGCAATGAATCAGCTGGCAGTGGAGCTGTTTCCTCTTACTCAGATTTTGAAATGGTGAGAGTAAAGATGGTACTGGCTTCTTCTTGGTCCTGATCTCAGAATAACAAGGAGGATTAGAAATGCATTTTCTTTTGTCCTATCTATATTAAGAGACTACAGAAATTTGTCAGCCTAAAGAGGAGGAAAAAAAAAAACCTGAGGCAAACTTAATGCAAATAGTTTATTTTGGCCAAGTTTGAGGTCTGCAACCCCCCAGCATAGATTCAAGTTGCCCTGAATATAGGCTGTGATTAGCAGGAGTTACGGGTGGAGTTTTAAAGGAAAAGAAAGAGGTGTTTCTTAGTTATTTACCAATAATTAACAGTAAAATAACACACCTATTAACTGGGCATGGTGTCTAATACCTGTAATCCTAACACTCTGGGGGGAGGCCCAGGCAGTTGGATTGCTTCAGCTTAGCAGTTCAAGACCAGCCTGAACAAGAGTGAGAAGCCATCTCTACTAAAAGTAGAAAAACTAGCCAAGTGTCATGCAAACACCTTGTAGTCCTAGCTACTTGGGAGACTGAGGCAAGAAGATCGCTTGAGCCCAAGAGTTTGAGGTTGCTGTGAGCTCTGACACTATGGCGTGCTACTTACGGCATCAAAGTGAGATGGTCTCCAAAAAAAAAAACAAGTTGTTTTAATTTATGTTGATAGATGTAGCTCTACACAGGCACTGGCAGAGCAAGATCCTGATAAGATGAAAAAGGTATAGAATAGAAACTTAACGAAAGGAGAGTGCTAAAAAAGAGGAAGGAATCAAGGGCTAGATGCCAAAAATAAATTACACCTACTTGAAATTTCTACGTAGACCTGGTGTGCATTTTAGCTGGGTCTCCTAAATGAAAGTGTCCACATTTACAGTGTGCTCTATCCAGGGGATGGACACAATTATAACCTTGACTCAAAGTGTACAAAAGTAATGCATGTAACCAAAACACTTGTACTCCTGTAACATTCTGAAATTAAATTCAAACAAAATTTTATTTTAAAAATAGGAAAAAGGGCTGGGCATGGTGGCTTACACCTGTAATCCTAGCTCTCTGGGAGGCCAAGGCAGGTGAATTGCCTGAGCTCACAGGTTCGAGACCAGCGTGAGCCCCAGCAAGACCTCATCTCTGAAAAATAGCCAGGCATTGTGGCAGACACCTGTAATCCCATCTACTTGTAAGACTGAGGCAAGAGAATTACTTGAGCCGAAGAATTTGAGGTTGCTGTGAGCTATGATGCCACAGAACTCTACCAAGAGCAACAGTGTGGAAACTCTGTCTCCAAAAAGAAAAATAAAAAAATAGGAAAAAACCTACAGTGTGCTTACATTTCTTTAAAGCTACTGCTGAGTTCCTCTCTTGACCTTTAAGGACTCTCATGTTATTTGAAAATGGAGAGTGTGGAGTCAAGCCTTCAGTTCTTTCAATGGGTTAGATTTCTGTTTTTCATTTCTTTTTTTTCTTTCTTTTTTTTTTTTTTGTGGAGACAGAGTCTCACTGTACCGCCTTCAGTAGAGTGCCGTGGCGTCACACGGCTAACAGCAACCTCTGACTCTTGGGCTTACACGATTCTCTTGCCTCAGCCTCTCAAGCAGCTGGGACTACAGGCGCGCGCCACAATGCCCGGCTATTTTTTTTTGTTGTTGTTGCAGTTTGGCCGGGGCTGGGTTTGAACCCGCCACCCTCGGCGTGTGGGGCCGGCGCCCTGCTCACTGAGCCACAGGCGCCGCCCTCTGTTTTTCATTTCTAATGCATTCCTAATAACAATTGTTATTAGCATGGTGTGCAAGATCAGATTGTACTTAAGATTGTTTCCTGAAGAATTTTAGCTATGTGTAGTTTAAAAGGTGAGCGAATGGGGTGGAGTTGAACAAAACTTACTGTTAGCCTGTTATTCAACAGTCTATCTTAGAAAACAGGAATAATAATGGAGATAGGGTCAAATTCATCTAATTGTCCCTTTAGGGAAAGAATTTGGGAGGTAAATTAGAGAAGCAAAACATAATATTCTAAGCTGATTAAATTTGTAAGTTTTATACCTGAATTAGTAATTGATTGTTCTTTAAAGGAGAAAAGGGAACACTTCTACACTGCTGGTGGGAATGCAAATTAATACATTCCTTTTGGAAAGATGTTTGGAGAACACTTAGAGATCTAAAAATAGATCTGCCATTCAATCCTATAATTTCTTTACTAGGCATATACCCAGAAAACCAAAAATCACATTATAACCAAGATATTTGTACCAGAATGTTTATTGCAACCCAATTCATAATTGCTAAGTCATGGAAAAAGCCCAAGTGCCCATCCATCCACGAATGGATTAATAAATTGTGGTATATGTACACCATGGAATATTATGCAGCCTTAAAGAAAGATGGAGACTTTACCTCTTTCATGTTTACATGGATGGAGCTGGAACATATTCTTCTTAGTAAAGTATCTCAAGAATGGAAGAAAAAGTATCCAATGTACTCAGCCCTACTATGAAACTAATTTATGGCTTTCACATGAAAGCTATGACCCAGTTATAATCTAAGAATAGGGGGAAGGGGGAGGGGGAGGAGGATGGGCAGAGGGAGGGTGATTGGTGGGATTACACCTGTGGTGCATCTTAAAAGGGTACATGTGAAACTTAGTAAATGTATAATGTAAATGTCTTAACACAATAACTAAGAAAATGCCAGGAAGGCTATGTTAACCAGTGTGATGAAAATGTGTCAAATGGTCTATAAAACCAGTGTATGGTGCCCCATGATCGCATTAATGTACACAGCTATGATTTAATAATTTAAAAAAAAAGATTGTTTTCATAAATAGTTGGTTTCATAGCCTTATCTGAACATCTTTTATATTTGTATAATAGGATTTATATTCTGATGGAAGGGTTAGGATTTCATGGTAATGCATGTAAATTATGCAGTGAAGTGTGAAAACATGGAGAGACAAATACACACAAACTGCAAGATCAGTGGTTACTTCTGGAGGAGGAGGACAAGAACTTTAATGTTATAATTAACAATATTTCAGCTGGGGAAGGTCACTCAGGCCTGTACTCGCATTCTGAGAGGCTGAGGGAGGAGGATCACTTGAGCTCAAGAGTTCGAGACCAGCCTGAGCAACAGTGAGACCCTGTCTCTACTAAAAATAAGACCCTGTCTCTGCTAAGAAAAACTAGCAAGGTGTCATGGCAGGAGCTTGTAGTCCTAGCTACTCTGGAGGCTGAGACAGCAAGATTGCTTAAACCCAGGAGTTTGAGGTTACTGTGAGCTAGGCTGACACCATGGCACTCTAGCCTGGGGAAACAGAGTAAGACTCTATCTCCAAAAAATATTTTTCAAAGCAATTTTTTTCATGAAAAGATTTAAAGCAAACATTACAGAATGTTTGTTAAACCTTTGTGGGGGAGTAGATATGTGGGTATATGTTTAGCAGTGCATGTATAGGACTATGCCAAGATTGCTATCAGATAGTGAAGAGAGATTCAGAGTGTAATACAATAATTCTTAGTTTAGCTATTGGGAAATGTGAGTTGTCTTCCCAGCTTTACTGATAATCTATTTTGAATCTTGGAAAATCTCTGTTTAAATGGGTATTTTTTGGGATCCTACTTTTGGTCCAGTTCTCACTTTATATATCCACTGTGTTTGACCTCTCTCACCCAGTTATGTATGACCTAATGATTCTCAATGTAGTAAAAAATGAATCCACCGGTGAAATCTCCCTTATACGTCTGAACATACAAGTGATTGACATCACAAAATCTCCCTTATACGTCTGAACATACAAGTGATTGACATCACAAAATCTAAATTTTGGCTTAGCACCTATAGCTCAGTGGCTAGAGCGCCAGCCACATACACCAGAGCTGGTGGGTTCGAACCCAGCCCTGGCCTGCTGAACAACAATGACAACTACAACCAAAAATAGCTGGGTATTGTAGGGGGCGCTTGTAGTCCCAGCTACTTGGGAGGCTGAGGAAGGAGATTTGCTTGAGCCCACGAGTTTGAGGTTGCTGTGAGCTATGATGCAACGGCACTCTACTGAGGGCGACATAGTGAGACTGTCTCAAAAAAAAATAAAAAATAAAAATAAAACAAAGTTAGTGTTTGTTAAAAGGTAAATCTAGTCATCTGAGTCTACTCAAGGGGACGTTCTCCCACATATTCCTATTGGATGTTCACTAAAAACTCGTAAAATACTTGTGTGCATCCAAAGGTTTCCTCTTCATTGACCCTTGTAGGGGTCATTTCCCCTACAAGCTTTTTGTCTGTGACTGTTCCCTTTTGGACCATCGATAGCTGTGCTTCCTCAAGGTCCTGGAGCTCCTCAAGGTCCTCCATCAGTCCAGCTAATGTCAGTAAGGATCAGTCTCTGCTGCTGTCTATAGTATGTTTTTTTTTTTTTTAGTGACAGGACAGAGTTTATTGACAAGGAAAGATTGATAGAAAGATTGATTCCCTATATTATTATTATGTTTATTGCTCACCTGAGTCTCCACGTTTGCCATTTGAGATGTTATATGGTATAAATTGTGTGCTAATAAGCAACTTACACATATCAGAGTTAAAATTTATATCTCACTAGCTCCTATCTGTACTTCATTATCCTTTTATGAGTTCATGCTTTTTTTAATGTACTCTTATCCACAGGGTGAAGATAATGGAATGAAAAGTAAAGTTCATCACATTGCCAAAGAGATCATGAGCTCAGAGAAAGTGTAGGTATCAAGTTTACAGTTCAGAAGCCTGCTTCTTCCCTCATGGACTCATTTAAAATGTTTTTTTCATTGCTGTTTTTTACAGGTTTGTGGATGTGTTAAAACTTTTGCATATTGTGAGTATCTGCTAATATTTTCTTGATGTCTAAGACTATCCCCTTTTGCATTTTCCCTACCCCCAGATGTTTTCAGCATAACTTGAATGAATTACATGCATATATGCTCTCTACTCTACGGTTACATTTTAAAATACACACATATATCTGAAAGCACTATAGACATTTTCTAAAATGTATCTATCTCAGATATATGTAGTAAGATGATTTCTGAAAAATAGAGCCTTTGTCTCTATATCTCAGAGTCTTCAAACTTTCTGTCTTATAATTTGTAAGGTGATAATACAGGTGGCCATAAAATTTATGGGCAATTTAAAGTAATAATCTATTAATACAGATGACTATTTTAAATTGCCCACAAATTTTATGGCCACCCTGTATATATTGTTGGGCATTTGGAGATGATACATGCTATTAATAGAATTTTACACTGGCAATGGATAACGTCATCAGAATTGTTTAAAACAGTTATTCTGCTATCTGAATAAGCTCCCAAAGACAGACACTTGAAATAGACATTATTATAACTAAGTTTTTAAAGTTTTACTTTCAATTTTTATAATTGTCAACTTGAACAGATCTGTTTGTGCTTGTAAGTTTTTACAAGTTTTGTTGCACATTGGCAGTGAACGTGGCTTTGGCCTTACTTTATTCCAATTGCATTTAGGTAAGATATTAAGGCTTAAAAAAAGAGAGACCAAAAAAAAAAAAAAGAAAGAAGTAAACAAAAGAAAAAAGAAATTGAAGTGAAAATGTACTTATGTGGTGTAATTATTGCTACCATAAATTATGTTTAAATTGTCAAAAAGTGGACGGCTTACAGAAATATATACCCATTTATGTCTCTGCAAAGATTATTATTTTCAGTTTTTCTTTTAATAGATACATATGAACTTGAAAAGTGGGTTATAGTTATGGGTGATTCTCATTCACCAAATGATTCCTTTGTGCTGTATACTTGGTCCAGTGGAAACATGAATATCTAATTCCTATGTGAACAATGAAAAATCTCTAGCTTTGGAAACATTTTCTTTTCTTTTCTTTTCTTTTATTTTGGAGACAGTCTCACGTTTTTGCCCTCATAAAGTGCTGTGGCATCACAGCTCACAGCAATCTCCAGCTCTTGGGCTTAGGCAATTCTCTTGCCTCAGCCTCCCAAGTAGCTGGGACTACAGGCGCCCACCACAATGCCCAGCTATTTTTTTGTGAAGTTTGGCCCGGGCCGTGTTCGAAACCACGACCCTCAGTATATGGGGCCGGTGCCCCACTCATCGAGGCACAGACGCCACCCATGGAAACATTTTCTTAAAAAATGTCTTCATGGGGCGGTGCCTGTGGCTCAAGGAGTAGGGCGCTGGTCCCATATGCCAGAGGTGGCGGGTTCAAACCCAGCCCCGGCCAAAAACCACACACACACAAAAAAGTCTTCATGTTGCTAATTCATTTTGAGAAAATATTTCCCTGTGAATAATTTCTCACATTAACTTTGGACTCTATTGGCAAGGTCTCTTTTGTAATTAATTTTTTTTTTAATGACAAGACAATAGTTCATAGCCCAAATGTGTTGAGTTTCAAGCATATCGTCATTCCTTTTTTTTTTTTTAATTGAGACAGAGTCTTAAGCTGTCGCCCTCTGTAGAGTGCAGTAGCATCACAGCTCACAGCAACCTCCAACTCCTGGGCTTAGGCGATTCTCTTGCCTCAGCCTTCGGAGTAGCTGGGAGGCACCCACCACAACGCCCAGCTATTTTTTGGTTGCAGTTTAGCTGGGGCTGGGTTTGAACCCGCCACCCTCGGTATATGGGGCTGGCGCCCTACCCACTGAGCCACAGGTGCCGCCCTATAAACATATTTTATAGATGCCCAAATATTATGAATTAAAAAAATATACATTTTGGAAGGAAATGATGAGAGAATTAGGGGTCCTTTGGACAAAGATGGGCTGGTTAAATAGTACTAATGAAAGAACTTTGCTCCACTAATTTTTTTAAGTGGAGACATACATTCCTTTGAAAATTTCAGATAGATTTAACAAAATCCATAGAGCCAGATGTGAGGCTAC
Organism: Nycticebus coucang; assembly: GCF_027406575.1. NCBI lineage: Eukaryota > Metazoa > Chordata > Mammalia > Primates > Lorisidae > Nycticebus > Nycticebus coucang. The sequence continues at coordinate 26,721,974 of NC_069782.1, forward strand.
AGGGCATACGGATGTATATTATTACTAAATAGAGTATATTCTCTTTTTTTTTGAGACAGAGTCTCACGTTATTGCCCTCAGTAGAGTGCTGCGGCATCACAGCACAGCAACAGCAACCTCCAACTCCTGGGCTTAGGCAATTCTTTTGCCTCAGCCTCCCAAGTAGTTGGGACTATAGGTGTCCACCAGAACGCCCGGCTATTTTTTTGTTGCAGTTTGGCCGGGGACAGATTCGAACCTGCCACCCTTGGTATATGGGGCTGGCACCCTACCCACTGAGCCACAGGTGCTGCCCAAGTATATCCTTTTTTTAATACATTATAAAAGAAATAGAAGACTTCCTCAGTTCTCATGTTTTTCCCATCTTAAAATAACTTCATCTTGATTTACTGAAAATGCCCTGTCTTTTTGAATCTTGTAACCCATTTATTTATTTATTTTATTGATTTATTTTTTTTGAGACAGAGTCTCAGTTTGTCGCCCTCAGTAGAGTGCTGTGGTGTCACAGGTCACAGCAACCTCTAACTCTTGGGCTAGGGCGATTCTCTTGCCTCAGCCTCCTGAGTACCTGGGACTACAGGCGCCCGCCACAACGCCGGCTATTTTTGTTGCAGTTGCCACTGCTGTTTTAGCTGGCCGGGGCCAGGTTCGAACTCATCACCCTTGGTGTATAGGGCCGGCGCCCTACCCACTGAGCCACAGGCACTGCCCTTGTAACCCATTCAGTTATCATTTTTTCTTTGGTTGTAAAGAGTTTTCCTCTAACTTTTATTGACGCTGAGGACCAAACCTTCACTTCGGCGCAACTTTACTCATAACAGGACTGTCCTTCCCTGAATGAAGTTCATTGTTCAGAGCTCCTTCATTTTGCGTCTCAGGTGTTTTTCCCCACCTGGGTTTGGTATTTTCTTCTCTTTATATGCCTCATTCTGAGAGCTCTTTTTCCAAGCTTTCGGGGACTTGGGATCATAAATGATGTTCATCTGATCATTTACATTTATCAAATCTCTTCTTTAATTAGATAAGTAGCCTTTCACTGAGTGCTCTCTAAATGCCTTACAGCATGCTGTGTTACATAAATTATCTATTTTAATCCTCATAATAACTGTATCAAATACATATTACTTCTTTTTTTTTTTTTTTTTTTTTTTAAAGGGAGACAATAAGGGGCGGCGCCCTCAGTCGGTAGGGCGCCGGCCTCATATACCGAGGGTGGCCGGTTCAAGCCCAGCCCCGGCCAAACTGCAACCAAAAAAAAAGCCGGGCGTTGTGGCGGGCGCCTGTAGTCCCAGCTACTCGGGAGGCTGAGGCAAGAGAATCGCTTAAGCCCAGGAGTTGGAGGTTGCTGTGAGCTGTGTGAGGCCATGATGGCACTCTACCGAGGGCCATAGGGTGAGACTCTGTCTCTACAAAAAAAAAAAGGGAGACAATAAGCTAACTGCCAAAAGTAACTCACTACTACATGGCAAAGCACCACTGATGTCTGGTCTGTCTGAGCTTAGTGAGTGTGTAGAAATTGATTAAGAATTGTTTCATGAAATTTCTACCCTGCTATAAGGGGTATAGTGTATCTTTAGGTATAGATTACACTTTAGCTTGCTTTCAAAATTCTTTTGGTTGGAAACTAGAGAAATTCTTGTTTTTTATCTTCTAAAGATAAAGATGAAGTTAGATCTTAGTCACTTGGGATATCTTATGATTACTTGTTAATGTTATTTAAGGGAGTTGGAAACTTCAATTGTTTTTAGCCATGGTTTATATAGTTTTGCATTGACAATTATGCACTGTACCACCAGATCTGTGTATATATAGTAGAAAGAATAATTTCATTGGAAAAATATTTTTGTTTTATAAACAAAGTCGAATTGTTAATATGGGGACTTCCCTCCCCCCATTTTTTTTTTTTTTTGTAGAGACAGAGTCTCACTGTACCGCCCTCGGGTAGAGTGCCGTGGCGTCACACGGCTCACAGCAACCTCTAACTCTTGGGCTTACGCGATTCTCTTGCCTCAGCCTCCCGAGCAGCTGGGACTACAGGCGCCCGCCACAACGCCCGGCTATCTCCCCCCTATTTTTACTTCATAGTTTTGCTCTACTTTCTGCATATTTATCATAGCTCTTTGACCTCGACAGCTGCTTTGCTTTTGCTTAATATGAACTGATTCTTAGTGTCCTTCATGAGGACAGAGAGTCTTAAAGAACTCCCTTTCTGTCCATATGTCCATCTAGTCTTTGTAATTCACTACATCTTGATTTTGGTTAAGTAATGCCCTGAGGTCAGGAAGCCCTGTTAGGACACCTGGCAATTAAGTCACATGCTCCTCTTTGGCACTGGAGATATAAAGCCTGACCCCAAACAAAGGCATCTGTTTTGTGCTTCATTGCCTCAGAGGTTTCATGCTTAATTTTATTTGCATTGATTTTTGCGTAGGTCTTCCTCAAGTGATCAGAGCTGGCAAGGCTAGCACATTAATACTTCAAAGGAATTGAAGATCAGTTTAAAGTTGAACTGGTCTTTATTTGTAATTTTGAGTGGAATTATTAAGAATAATATTATGATAAGCTTTAGAGTTCAGAGCCCCATTTCTGTCATAAATTCTAAGTTGAACAAACATTTTGTTATTTTGACCAAACACTAGAGTGTAGGCAGTTCAATTCTACATACAGAAACTTGGGTCAGTTTTACATGTAAGGACTAAAGTACAGGTAGTTGATGCCAATAAACTCTGCAGCTTGCCTAACATTTTCACAATCTAGACTCCCATCCTTATTGTAATTACTCAGCTTCTCCAATGTGAAAAGGTAAACAATGAATCTAATTTTTGAAGTACTTTTCCCGCATCCTCACTGAGTTAGTCAAGGATGTATTAGTGAATTTTGATTCGATTCTTATACTCCCAAATGGCTTTGCCTCTGCCTCTTCAGTGTCATCACACTTTCCCCAAATTATCCTGGCTGCTAACATTCAAAAAAATAACCAGATATATGTTATCCTTTTTTTACTAAAAGAAAGAAAGAAAGAAAAAGATACATCTTTCCATTGCCAACCAGTTTTGGCAATGGTTGAAGCTTGTGAAGAGCTGAGAAGTTAAAGATTTCTGGGTGTAGTTCCTGTGTGAACTGGTTACATCTAGCACTGGGGCTAAACACATTGCTGTCAGGGGTTGGGGTGGCCCAAAAGGTAAGGGAATGTGATTGGGGCCACACCTACTGCATGTGGTTATGGAGGCTGTAGTCATGTGTGGAGCCCTGGGTGTGAATTTGTTTTGGCCTCCAGGGAGTTCCCTTTTCTGTTTGCAAAAATTTAACCATGAAAACCAGTGATGGCCCTGGTAGTCTTAAAGAAAAAATGATCCAGTGGGCAGCGCCTGTGGCTCAGTGAGTAGGGCGCCAGCCTCATATACTGAGGGTGGCGGGTTCAAACCTGGCCCCCGCCAAACTGCAACACACACACACAAGATGACCTTATGGGCGGCGCCTGTGGTTCAGTGGGTAGGGTGCCAGCCCCATATACCGAGGGTGGCGGGTTTGAACCCAGCTGGGGCCAAACTGCAACAAAAAATAGCTGGGCCTTGTGGTGGGCACCTGTGGTCCCAACTACTTAGGAGGCTGAGGCAAGAGAATCACCTAAGCTGAGGAGTTGGAGGTTGCTATGAGCTGTGACATCACGGCACTCTACCGAGGGTGATAAAGTGAGACGATTTCTACAAACAAACAACAACAAAATCAACAAAAAAAGAAAAAATGATCCAGTCACACTGTTATTGAGCAAATGGGCTCACTTCCTAATGCACACAAAAGCCAATAATATGGCACTGGCTTTTGAGAAAAGAACAGCTTTATTGCAAGACTGAACAGCAAGAAGACAGAATGTGGGCTCAAATCTGTCTCCCCAATGTGGGATGTAAGGCAAGTTTATGAGCTTGGAGAGCAAGAAAAGGAGTTGTGTAATGTTGGGTTGGCAGGATCTGACGGGAGGGATTCAGATTTGACCATTTATGGTACCGTATGTTAAGGACCTTCTGGATGAGTTCTAGCATTTATGTTCTGATCATGTCCTGGTCTTCTTGGTTCTAAGGGGAAGAATTGTCAGTTCCAGGTGTTGTTAGAAGTCAAAGCTTTTTTTATTGCACATGCCTGTGCTACATTGACTTGTAGTTTTTGGCTTTGCTATACCTACAAGGTAACTGGACATTTTGTCATCAGCTGAGTAGGCCCAGTTTGGTCTTGTCCCATGATTACTGCGCTTGTTAAATTTCAGTAAGGCAGACTGTATTCAGGCCTGTTGCCATAGGCACAGGGACCACTGCAGTGGGTTTTGTAGTGTGGGAGAGAGATTGGGTACAACTTCAAATACAGCATTGGCAAGTGAGAATTTATAGCCAAGGAACAAAGTGGAAATCACTGGATTGGCAGGTAGTAAGGGGCTACATCAAGGGTAAGGGAGATTCTGGCTAAACCAACTTAATAGGATTCTTGCTGAAGACAGGCCGGGATGATCAGACATCACCTGTGGGGTAGAGAATGATAAGGAACCTGAACAGCTATGAAGGGTGGGTAAGTTCTTTTTTGGGGGGTGGGGGAGGGAGACAGAGTCTCACTATGTCCCCCCGGTAGAGTGCCATGGGTCACAGCTCACAGCAACCTCCAACTCTTGGGCTTAAGCGATTCTGTTGCCTCAGCCTCCCAGGTAGCTGGGACTACAGGCACCTGCCACAACACCCAGCTATTTTTTTGTTGCAGTTGTCATTGTTTCTTTAGCAGGCCTGGGTGGGCTCGAACCTGCCACCCTCAGTGTATGTGGCTGGCACCGTAACCACTGTGCTATGGGCGCCGAACCGGGTGAGTAGTTCTTGCTGCGATTGGATTTAATAAGAAAGTGCACAGATTACCCTCAGCAAAGGTTCAGGAACCTAACTAGTTGGGTCAAATAGAGAATCTTTGTCAAGTGCTTGCTTGAAACTTTCTGGGCTGAGCAAGATGGAGACTGACAGGGCCGAATGTAGGGACCCACCCAAATAGAACCCAAGGGCAGGGACTCAGAAACCAACGCACAAGTCCCGCCCCGGAAGGAATGAGTGCGCCAGTCCCCACCCACTGAACCCCTGTATTCCCACCTCGCCTTAACCCACATGCTGACTTCTTTTTCTGAACTCAGCCTGCTCGCACCCCAGTGAATAAATGCCACGTTGCCCACACAGAACCTGACTCCACTTCCTTTCATTCACACCTCGGAATAACCTCTCAGAGATCCAGTTTCTACAAAAAATACAAAAGTAGCTGGGCATGGTGATACATGCTTCTAGTCCCAACTACTTAGGAGGCAGAGGTTGCAGTGAGCTATGATATGTCACTATACTCTAGCCTGAGTGACACAGCATGTCCCTGGGTCTTTTTTTTTTTTTTTTTTTTAAGACAGAGTCTCATTTTGTCGCCCTCGGTAGAGTGCTGTAGTGTCACAACTCACAGCAACCTCCAGCTCTTGGGCTTAGGTGATTCTCTTGCCTCAGCCTCCCAAGTAGCTGGGACCACAGGCACCCGCCACAACATCCAGCTATTTTTTGTTGCAGTTTGGCTGGGGCCGAGTTTGAATCTGCCACCCTCAGTATATGGGGCCAGTGCCCTACTCACTGAGCCACAGGTGCTGCCCACGTCCCGGGGTCTTAAGGACATATGTTCTCTAAATTTCTTTCTTTTTTTTTGTAGAGACAGAGTCTCACTTTATGGCCCTCGGTAGAGTGCTGTGGCCTCACACAGCTCACAGCAACCTCCAACTCCTGGGCTTAAGCGATTCTCTTGCCTCAGCCTCCCAAGTAGCTGGGACTACAGGCGCCTGCCACAACGCCCGGCTATTTTTTGGTTGCAGTTCGGCCAGTGCCGGGTTTGAACCCGCCACCCTCGGTATATGGGGCCGGCGGCGCCTTACCGACTGAGCCACAGGCGCCCCTGTTCTCTAAATTTCTATTGTCTTTCTTAAACGTTCTTTTTGTATTTTAATTATTAAATTTCTACTTTCTTCTGACATACTACTTAAAATTTAAAACAAAACAGCTGGACACAGTGACCCATGCCTGTAATCCCAGTACTTTCTGAGACCAAGTCGAATAGGGTCACTTGAGGTTAGAAGTTTGAAACCAGCTTGTACAACATAGCGACCCGGTCTCCACCAAAAAATTAGCCGGGTATGGTGGTGTGTGCCTGTATTCCCAGCTAGTTGACAAGTTCAAGCAGGAAGATTCCTTGAGCCTAGGAGTTCAGAGTTGCAGTAAATTATGATCATGCCAAGCATCTTCTAGTACTAGAGAAATAGTTTTCCCTTGTATATGACAAGGGCCTCCATTTACAGGTGGCCATCTTACTGGTCATCCCAGTTTGAATTTGTCTGGGCTTTGTCAAGTGTGTCTTAAACAAGTTTCCTTCTTGGCAATGGTGGCAGGCATATGGAATGCAGTCTGGCAAAAGCTGTGTCAAATTTGGTCCTTAAGTTACTTAGCAGCTAATATCTACTGTCACTGTTATGGTTTAGGAAATACCTTCCAACTGGAAGACAAAAGTCATCCTGCTGCCATAGGACATAGCCATCACTTATCAGAAGAAAAGGTGATGCACTTTACTTTTCAGAACAGTGAACTCTTCCATGTAAATTATATTAATCAGTAAACTGGTAAAAACAAGCAAAAATTGGGCGGCGCCTGTGGCTCAGTCAGTAAGGCGCCGGCCCCATATACCGAGGGTGGCGGGTTCAAACCCGGCCCCGGCCAAACTGCAACCAAAAAAAAATAGCTGGGCATTGTGGCGGGCGCCTGTAGTCCCAGCTACAGGCTGAGGCAAGAGAATCGCTTAAGCCCAGGAGTTGGAGGTTGCTGTGAGCTGTGTGATGCCATGGCACTCTACCGAGGGCCATAAAGTGAGACTCTGTCTCTACAAAAAAAAAAAAAACAAGCAAAAATTACCATAGAGAATATTTAATTGTTTTGCTTCGATTAAATCTACAACTGAGGAAGTTATTCCTGATAGGTAAATGTATTCAATAGTATTGCCCTATAGCAGACAATGTAATGATTTTGAGAAGTGTTGGTAGCTCTATTTTCTCTTAGTAAATGTGAGTACAGATTGAAAGAGGACTTTGGCAGGTAGAACGTGTACAGTATCGGGCGGCACCTGTGGCTCAAAGGAGTAGGGCCCAATATACCGGAGGTGGTGGGTTCAAACCCAGCCTCAGCCAAAAACTGCAAAAAGAAAAAGAATGTGTATAGTATCTATTTGGTTTCTGAAGATATTTTCTGGATTGGAGTTTATTATACACATTAAATATTCTTTTTTTTTTTTTTTTTTTTTTTCAGTTTTTGGCCGGGGCTGGGTTTGAACCCACCACCTCCGGCATATGGGACTGGTGCCCTACCCCTTTGAGCCACAGGCGCCACCCAACATTAAATATTCTTATATTGCGCTAATTAGTTCTTTGGTTAGTTAAATAGAAGATATTTTCTGGATTGGAATTTATTATACACATTAAATATTCTTATATTGTGCTAATTAGTTCTTGGTGTGAATAATCGATTCCTTCTAGCTAAGTGACTATTCGATCAATAAAATTAATCCTAGGTACTGAGTACTAAGTGAAAGGATTTTTAGTGTTTGTTACGCAGAAGAGGATTTGACGCTACCTAAAATAGCCATACTATAGAAAAGGAATCCTTGGGCGGCACCTGTGGCTCAGTGAGTAGGGTGCTGGCCCCATATACCGAGGGTGGTGGATTCAAACCTGGCCCCGGCCAAACTGCAACAAAAAAATAGCCAGGCTTTGTGGCAGGTGCCTGTAGTCCCAGCTACTCAAGAAGCTGAGGCAAGAGAATCGCCTAAGCCCAGGAGTTGGAGGTTGCTGTGAGCTGTGTGAAGCCAAGGCACTCTACCGAGAGCAACAAAGTAAGACTCTGTCTCTAAAAAAAAAGAAAGAAAGAAAAGGAATCCTTTTATATACTCTTTAAGTTATGTATGAAGTTATTTGGTCTAGAAGAGGTATAGAAATACACATGGCTAATATAGGTATGTCAGCGGTAAGGATGATGGGATCAAGGGTAGAATGGAATCTTTTTTATTTGATTTGCCTACTGAATCCCTGGAGGGAAAGCATTTGGAAATAAAGGTAAAGGAAGATAAGGCCTATTAGAGAGTCATTTTACCTGACCTTTGCTTTAGGATTTATTAATTATAACTGCTTTTTCTGAGAAGGAACAAATCTTTGTTTTTGAACAGATTTCACTGTGTTTCACTTGTATCTTGAGGCCTACCCTCAGGGGACGGAGAAATCTAGGCAAATAATTATCCCTTACCCCACCCTTTCCAATTCCCCTAGAGTTGATAGGGTGTGGTGGTGGTGACCTATATTAAAAAAAAACATGGCACAAATAGTCTAGGGAAAACAGCAGGAAATAATATGTGAAAGGAGAGTTTTTTTATTTGTGCAAAGTATATAAACCCTGATGAATTTATTGGGAGGTTGGTTAAAAGAAAGGGAGAATTTAAGGTACAGACTTAAACTGTTTTGTAGATTCTGTGTGCCAAATGCATTGTGATAAGCTCCATGAGCAATATCTAATTAAAGACACATACGGGTTATACTCACTTAACAGATGAGAAAAATGAGTTTGGCTCAAGGAAACACAGTAAATCAGGAGCAAGGATCCTGATTATGGAGCCTGTGCCTCCCCCCACATGCTCTTCCTAGAAGGTTCTAGTTGTTGATCACCAAAAATGGACATTGAATGGGACTTTTAAAGTCACAAAAAAATTAGTTAAGCTCTCCTGAGGGCTTTTAAAATAAATGGATGGTATTCATACAGTGATATTGGAATAATATTAAAGATAGGAAATTCGAGTAGAATTTCCAGACATCCTGTTAGTATGATTGTTAAGTTTGGAAATCAAGCTAAAAGGTTTAAGAGACATACCATCTGTTCTAAACTTAAATATCTACCCCAACCACTGTTTGATAAGCTTTTTCTCAAGTTGTGAATGTGTGTGTGTGTGTGTGTGTGTGTGTTGTTTTTCCGGCTTATAAAAGGACTTCCGGGATGCAGTAGCCCACGCGTCCAGGCAACTCGGGAAACCAGTGATGGAGGACCGGATTCTCAATCAGATCCTGTACTACTTGCCTCAGCTATATGAGCTCAACCGGGATCTCCTGAAGGAACTGGAGGAAAGAATGTTGAACTGGTAAAAATGGACTGAGTTTGGCCTTCTCTAGAGTTTCCAATTTTTGATGAAGCCATAAGGGCCCCGTGTGTGACTACAGGTTCCTTACATTGAGTTGTTTCAGTGTATTGAATTTATTTCTTTTTTTGCAGTTACCTATAGATTGATTATTCGAGATGGCTAAAAGATTACAATCTTTGTACACAAAACTCAATAGTAAATTTTTTTTTTAAAAAAGCAGGATCTTAATCTGATGCCTGGGCTTAGAATGCTGCATCATAGCTCACTGTAACCTCTAACTCCTCGGCTTAAGCAATCCTCCCACCTCAGTCTCCTGAGTAGCTGGTACTGCAGACATGGGCTACCATGCCCAGCTAATTTTTGTTGTTGTTGTTGTAGAGACAGGTATGTAATGTTATAATTTAAAAAAATTCTTTGGTAATAACTCCCTCACAAACAAGAAGGACCCAGATTCAACCAATTTAAATTTCCTGGGCCGGGCATGGTGGCTCATGACTGTGGGTGGATTGCTTGAGCTCATGAGTTTAAGACCAGCCTAAGCAAAAAGCAAGACCCCGTCACTACTGAAAAAAGTAAAGAAAATAGGGCGGCGCCTGTGGCTCGGTCGGTAAGGCGCCGGCCCCATATACCGAGGGTGGCGGGTTCAAACCCGGCCCCGGTTGAACTGCAACCAAAAAATAGCTGGGCGTTGTGGCGGGCACCTGTAGTCCCAGCTACTCGGGAGGCTGAGGCGGGAGAATCGCTTGGGCCCAGGAGTTGGAGGTTGCTGTGAGCTGTATGATGCCATGGCACTCTACCAAGGGCCATAAAGTGAAACTCTGTCTCTAAAAAAAAAAAAAAAGGAAAGAAAACAGAAAAACTGAGGCAAGAGGATCAATTGAGCCCAAGTGTTGGCGGTTGCTGGGAGCTGTGACGCCATAGCTCTGTACGTAGGGAGACAGCTTGCGTTTGTGTCTCAAAATAATAATAATAATAATAAAACAAATTTCTGTAGGTGAAATTTGGTAATTAGCATTTTTGAGTTTGAGGAAGGATAGTTGACACATTCACATCGGAAAAGTTTCACATGTTTTATCTGTCTTCCGGAGCTGCTGTGTGCCATGAAACTTCCCTTGCATTTTTGAAAAGAGACCACTTGGTGAGATAGTAGGATGGTTGTTTGTGTCGGAAAGGCAAATTTGCATAGGTATGACATCATTGTAGAAACTGTAGATTTCAGAATGGGAAGAGAATCCCAAAAGGTTTGTATTGGAAGTTACTTCTGTTGGCCTAAAGAAAAAAGTATGCAGAAACTTTGACTTTTTTGGACATATGCAGAAGGAATGGTCTGAGAGGACTGAATTTATTATTAAAGTCCACTGGGAACACAAAATGATAAGAAAAAGAAAATAGTATCACCTACTTTCACGGACATGATCAAAATGACTCTGTCTCTAAAAAAAAAAAAATGGAGAGAAGGTCTGAGCTATGATTTTCATAGCTTAAGGAAAAGGCCTGTTGTGGAAAACTACAAGGTAGTTTTAGTCTAGGTCCATTTGCTTATGGCACAAAGTTCCAACTATTGAGATAACCAGGATTGCCAAGGAGGAAAGGAATTTTTCATAGGATAGACTGAAGGACAGAGTGATGTCATAGAAGCTGCCTCAAATCCACCTCTCTGACTAATGGGGTTCATGGGCTTTTTTTTTTTTTTTTTTTTGAGACAGAGTCTCACTTTGTTGCTCTTGGTAGAGTGTCGTGGTGTTATAGCTCACTGCAACCTCAAACTCTTGGGCTCAAGCGATCCTCTTGTTTCAGCCTCCCACGTAGCTGGGACTACAGGTGCCTGCCGCAACACCCAGCTATTTTTTGTTGTTGTTCCAGTTATCATTGTTGTTTTAGCTGGCCCAGGCTGGGTTTGAACCTGCCAGCCTCAGTGTATGTGGTTGGCACCCTACCCACTGAGCTACGGGCACCACCCATGGGCTTTTTTTAAAGGTAGCCACATGCCTTGAGGTAGGTTGAGGGGAATGGTGAGCCCTGGTATCAGAAAGTCATCCATCATTTCTGGGAAACTCAAAAGGTCAAGCAGTTAAGAGCGAGGATTACAGCCAAGCGAGATGACTAAGCCCTATAATCCTAGCACTCTAGGAGGCCAGGGTGGGAGGGTCACTTTAGCCCAAGAGTTGGAGACCAGTGCTTGAGCTACAGCAAGATCGCCCCGCTCTATAAAAAAGTAGAAAAATTGGCTGGGTACAGTGGTTCATGTTTGTAATCCTACCACTTAGGGAGGCCGGGATGGGTGGATTGCTTGAGCTCAGGAGTTGGAGACCAGCCTGAGAAGAATGAGACCCCATCTATAAAAATTAGCCAAGCATTGTGGCAGCTGCCTGTAGACCCAGCTATTTGGGAGTCTGGGGCAAGAGAATCTCTTGTGCCAAAGAGTTTGAGGTTGCTATTAGATGCCACAGCATTCTACCAAGGACAGCAGAGTAAGACTGTCTCGCAAAAAATAAATAAATAGAAAACTTACCGTGGCATGGTGGTGTGCACCTGTAGTCCCAGCTACTCCAGAGACTGAGGCAGGAGTATCACTTGAGCCCAGAAGTTTGAGGTTGCATTGAGCTACAATGATGCACTCCTTCCCAGGGAGACAGAAAATAAAAATAAAAAATAAGAGAGAGGGTTATTAAAAAAAAATACAGGCGGGCGGCACCTGTGGCTCAGTGAGTAGGGCACCGGCCCTGACCAAAAACTGCAAAAGAAAAAAAAAATACAGGGCCATAAAATTTGTTTATGAAATGGGTTATAGCCCCAGAAGGAAATCCATACAGATGAGGATCCTGAGAACAAGAATGAATTTAAAACACATCTTGGCCCCATGTTCTTGTGGAGCCACGCCTGCAGGAGGAATGTACTCCCCAGGAACAGGAGTGGCTCTCCGCTGTCTCTGGAGCCAGGTTCTGAAAACAGAAACTTGACTCTGATTCCATTGAGAGACTAAGGAGTATCACAGCTCCATGTACTCATGACTCTTCCACTGAACCCAGCATATATTTAGACAAGCAAGTGTTATAAATGTTGCAGGAAGAAGAGACCCAATGGAGATGAGTACCCAAACACCAGGTTTATAAGAGGAAGGGCTTTATTTCAGCCGGCAGAGGTTATGGCATAGAAGAATTCAAAATGGCTGCACTCCTCAACTGGCTTGGTCTTTCCCTTTTTATCTCCAGTCAAAAAGTTCCAACCTGCAGGTACATTTCTCTTTTTCTTTTTTTGTAGAGACAGAGTCTCACCTTATCGCCTTTGGTAGAGTGCCGTGGCCTCACACAGCTCACAGCAACCTCCAAATCCTTGGGCTTAGGCGATTCTCTTGACTCAGCCTCCCAAGTAGCTGGGACTACAGGCGCCCGCCACAACGCCCGGCTATGTTGTTGTTGTTGTTGTTGTTGTTGTTGTTGTTGCAGTTTTGGCCGGGGCTGGGTTTGAACCCGCCACCCTCGGCGTATGGGGCCGGCGCCCTACCCGCTGAGCCACAGGCGCCGCCCCACAGGTACCTTTCTCAGTAGTCAGTTTGAATCAAGCAGGAGATGCTATTCCAGCCCCCATAGAACTACAGGATTTCACAGAAGTGGAAATTTCCAAGTTCCAAGAACTCTACAAATTTCCAAGAGCTGAGTCACCATGGAAAGGACCCTGCAGGTGTCTCCTTGAGAAGACCTCTGTTCTCCTAGACCTCACCCTTCTCGGGTAGCCTCCCCCATAACGAGGATTAAATATATTTTTTGCTTGCACTAAAAATGTCCTCAAGTTTGGATCTGTAGATGTTCTGTGTTAAAATATTAACCGTTCTTATTTCATGGAAACTGGTCAAAAAAAAAAAAATATTAACCGTTCTTAAGAAACAGACAAAATTGATGAAAAGGACAACTAAATTGGACGGCGCCTGTGGCTCAAGGAGTAGGGTGCCGGTCCCATATGCCGGAGGTGGTGGGTTCAAACCCAGCCCTGACCAAAAACCACAAAAAAAAAAGAAAAGAAAAGGACAACTAAATTATGGGAAAATTTCTCCTAATATAGTAAAATTCTTTTAATGCCTAGATGAGATTTTTCTATTTATTAAAATATTTTTCTCTCATGGATCTTTGAGTTAAGACATATTCTTTGGTTTTAGTAGACTTTCAGAAATAAGAGTTAATGAAATATTTCATTTTTGTATTCAACAAGATTTTATGTATCTAGGTGCCAGTTTGTGCTCTTAAGTGTGCAGAGTATATCACAGTGCACAGAATAGATTAGAGTTTTGCTCTTCTGGAGCAGATATTTAATGGAAGAAAGATCAGATAAATAGACAAGATTATAAAGGCAGTTTCTGATCTGCAGAGATGTATTGATAAAGTAGGATACTGTGGCAGTGAATGAAGACTGGGTGGCCAAGGAAGGTCCTCTAAGAAGGTGGAACATTTATTTATTCATTTATTATTATTATTATTTTTTTGAGACAGAGTCTCACTTTGTCGTCCTCTGTAGAGTGCTATGGCGTCATAGCTTACAGCAACCTCAAACTATGGGGCTCAAGCGATTCTCTTTTCTCAGCCTCCCAAGTAGCTGGGACTACAGGTGCCTGCCACAACACCTGGCTATTTTTAGAGCAGGGTCTCACTCTGGCTCAGTCTGGTTTCCAACCCATGACCTCAGGCAATCCACCCACCTTGGCCTCCCAGAGAACTGGGATTACCGGCGTGAGCCATGGTGCCCAGCCATAGAAGGTGGAGCCTTTAAACTGACTTCTGAATGAAAAGGAAGAACCAGCCTGGATTCCATTATTTCCAGGCAGATGGAGCCATTAGTAAGCATTCACAATGTGGGAATGAATTGTGTATGTCCAAAGAATATAAGATACAGTTTGTTTTTATTTTAAGTATAATAGAGGGCCATTGGGAGTAACATAATGTGTACACTTTTTTTTTTTTTTTTTTTTGAGGCACAGTCTTACTCTATCACCTAGGTAGAACACTGTGGCATCAGATTAGCCCACAGCAACCTCAAATTCTTGGGCTCAAGCCATCCTCTTGCCTCAGCCTTCCAAGTGGTTGGGACTAACAGACACCCACCACAACGCCCAACTAATTTTTCTATTTTAGTAGAGATGGGGGGTCTTGCCCTTGCTGAGGCTGGTCTCAAACTCCTGAGCTTAAGGAATCTTAATGCGTCAGCCTCCCAGAATGCTAGGATCATAGGTGTGAGCCACCAGGCCTGGCAGTAGGTATGCTTTTTACACTTTTCTGGCTGTGCAAAAGAATGGGATAAAGAGGCAAGAATAGAAAGAGGGAGACATAGGCAGTGCCTGTGGCTCGGCAGGTAGGGCGCCAGCCCCATATACCGAGGGTGGCAGGTTCAAACCTGGCGCCAGCCAAACTGCAACAAAAAATAGCCGGGTGTTGTCGTGGGTGCCCGTAGTCCCAGCTACTCAGGAGGCTGAGGCAAGAGAATCACCTAAGCCCAGGAATTGGAGGTTGCTGTGAGCTGTGACACCACGGCACTCTACCAACAGCGATAAAGTGAGACTCTGTCTCCAAATAAATAAGAAAGAGGGAGACCTGTGAAAGGGTTGGTAGAGTTGAGGCAAGATCCGAAGGTGGCAGGAGAAATGGTGAAGAGTGAGCATTTTGGAACACATCTTAGAGGAAGGGAGGAAAGGTGGCCACGATGTGGCCCTCTGCTCATCATTGGCTGTGGTCTGGATATGTTAATGACTCTTTTTGTAATTTTATGTGTCCCCGCTCTACAGGACTGAACAACAAAGAATTGCCGATATCTTTGTAAAGAAGGGACCGTACCTAAAAATGTATTCTACTTACATCAAAGAATTTGATAAGAACATAGCTTTGCTGGATGAACAGTGCAAGAAAAACCCAGGTTTTGCTGCCATCGTTCGAGACTTTGAGGTATTTGCTACTATCCAATACCGAAGACTTTTTCTTTCTGTTTTTGAAACTTTAATAATTCGCGGTCGTTGAAAACAAAGCTTACAAACAAAAAAATGCTAGAATGTAATCCCTTCAAAATCAAACAAGGGATTGAACATATTAAATGCTGAGAACTTAAGCAGTAGATGTACAAGATTTAATTTTGAAAAGCTGTTGTTCCTCACTGGAATATTTTTGATTTGGGAAAGTCAGATATATATATATTTTGAGACAGCTCAAGCTGTCACCCGGATAGAGTTCCATGGCATCACAGCAACCTCAAACTCTTGGGCTTAAGCGATTCCCTTCCTTCAGCCTCCCAAGTAGCTGGGACTACAGGCACCCGCCACAACTACCGGCTATTTTTTGGTTGTAGTTGTCATTGTTGTTTAGCAGGCCAGGCCGGGTTCGAAACTATCAGCCCCGGTGTATGTGGCCAGCGCCTTAGCTGCTGAGTTACAGGCACCAAGCCAGGGAAAAATGTTTTGATGGGACTTTTTAAAAAATTATGAAGTAAAGGGCGGTGCCTGTGTCTCAAAGGAGTAGGGTGCAGGCCCCATGTGCCAGAGGTGATGGGTTCAAACACAGCCCCGCACCCCCCAAAAAATTTATGAAGTAAAGCCAGGCGTCGTGGCTCACCCCTATAATCTTAGCACTCTAGGAGACTGAGGCAGATGGATTGCTTAAGCTCAGGATTTCGAGACCAGCCTGAGCAAGAGTGAGACCCCATGTCTAAAAAATAGCTGGGTGTTGTGGCAGGTGCCTATAGTCCCTGCTACTTGGGTGGCTGAGGCAAGAGGATCATGTGAGCCCAAGAATTTGAGATTGCTGTGAGCTATGATGCCACGATACTCTACCAAGGGTGGCAAAGAGACTCTGTCTCAAAAAAAAAAATTACAAATTATGCATAAGGTAAACTTGCCATTTGAACCATACTTCAGTGTGCAGTTCAATAGGGTTAAGTACACTGACATTGTTGTGCAACCATATCTCCAGAGCTCTTTTCATCTTGTAAAACTGAAAATCTGCACTAGCCATTAAATATTAACTCTCCATTTTTTTCTCCCTCCTAGTCCCAGCAGCCCCATTCTACTTTCAGTCTCAATTAATTTGATTACTCTAGGAAACATGTCTTATTTTTATTTTCCTTTTATTTTAATAAATAACCCGCAGTGATGGAGGGGAAGTAGAATTTGTTTCCATTTAGATACATAAATAACACAACTTTGGTGTGAAAGCTAAGAAAAATTAATAACCCGTTTATAGCATGTGTCAGCCAAAGCTTTGTGGTTTTTTGCTTTTCTTTTTATTTATTTGTTTTATTTTTGAGACAGAGTCTTACTTTGTTGCCCTGGATAGAGATCAGTGCTGTCATGACTCACAGCAACCTCAAACTCTTTTTTTTTTTTGTGGTTTTTGGCCGGTGCTACGTTTGAACCCGCCACCTCCGGCATATGGGACCGGCACCCTACTCCTTGAGCCATAGGTGCCGCCCAGCAACCTCAAACTCTTGAGCTCAAGCTATCATCCTGCCTCAGCCTCCCAAATAGCTGGGACTATAGTCCCGTGCCACAACACCCAGCTAGTTTTCTACTTTTTTAGTAGAGTCAGGGTCTTGCTCTTACTCAGTCTGGTCTTGAACTCCTGAGCTCAAGCAATCCACTCAAATGGGCCTCCCACAGTGCTAGAATTATAGGTGTGAGTCGCTGTGACTGGCTAAAGCTTTGTGTCTTGACACAAAACTTATGAGGGTGCAAGCCTGATTTGATTAGGTATGTAATGATATAATACATTTCCTAAAAATTAGTTTTATTGGCCGGGTGCAGTGGCTCATGCCTATAATCCTAGCACTATGGGACATTGAGGCAGGTGGATTGCTTGAGCTCACAAGTCGAGACCAGCCTGAGCAAAAGCGAGACCCCCATCTCTACTAAAAAAATAGAAAAAGTGAGGCAAGAGGATTGTTTGAGCCCAAGTTGGAGGTTGCTGTGAGCTGTGATGCCATGGCACTCTACCCAGGGCAACAGCTTGAGACTCTGTCTCAAAAAAAAAAAAAAAAAATTAGTTTAATTACTTTTTGTATGTGTGAGAGACAGGGTCTTATTCTGTGGCCTGAGCTGGAATGCAGTGGTATCATTGTAGCTCACTGCAACCTCAAACTCCTGCACTCTAGCAATCCTCCTGCCTCAGCTCCCCGAGTAAGTAGCTGGGACTACCTGTGCATGTTGTGACACCCAAGTACCTAGAACTACAGGCACCAGCCACAACGCCCAGCTATTTTTAGAGATTAGGTCTTGCCCTTGCTCAGGCTGGACTCCAACTCCTAAACCCAAGCAATCGACCCGCCTCAGCCTCCCAAAGTGCTAAGGTAATAGGCCTGAGCCACCGCACCCAGCTGTTAGATGCATATTTAGGAAAAGAAAAAGTCTGAGAAAATCTGAAAAAACTCACCAACCTGAACTGTCTTTTTTTTTTTTTTTTTTTTTTTTTGTAGAGACAGAGCCTCACCCTATGGCCCTAGGTAGAGTGCCATGGTATCACACAGCTCACAGCAACCTCCAACTCCTGGGCTTAAGCGATTCTCTTGCCTCAGCCTCCTGAGTAGCTGGGACTACAGGCGCCCGCCACAACGCCCAGCTATTTTTTGGTTTGCAGTTCAGCCAGGGCTGGGTTTGAACCTGCCACCCTCCATATATGGGGCCGGCGCCCTACCGACTGAGCCACAGGCACCGCCCCTGAACTGTCTTAAGAAGCATAAGACATTTCATTATAGCCCTTGGGATGCAGAGACATTTTCATTTAACTTTTTTTTTTTTTTTTGGTAGAGACAGAGTCTCACTTTATGGCCCTTGGTAGAGTGCATGGCCTCACACAGCTCACAGCAACCTCCAACTCCTGGGCTTAAGCGATTCTCTTGCCTCAGCCTCCCAAGTAGCTGGGACTACAGGCGCCCACCACAATGCCCGGCTATTTTTTGGTTGCAGTTTGGCAGGGGCCGGGTTTTTGTTTTTTTTTTTGTAAAGACAGAGTCTCACTTTATGGCCCTCAGTAGAGTGCCGTGGCCTCACACAGCTCACAGCAACCTCCAACTCCTGGGCTTAAGCGATTCTCTTGCCTCAGCCTCCCGAGTAGTTGGGACTACAGGCGCCCGCCACAACGCCCGGCTATTTTTTTTTTTTTTTTTTTGGTTACAGTTTGGCTGGGGCCGGGTTTGAACCTGCCACCCTGGGTACATGGGGCCGGCGCCTTACTGACTGAGCCACAGGCGCCGCCCAGGGGCCGGGTTTGAACCCCGCACCCTCGGTATATGGGGCCGGCGCCTTACTGACTGAGCCACAGGCGCCGCCCTTAACTTTTTTTTTTAAGAGACAGAGTCTCACTTTGTCGCCCTCAGTAGAGTGCTGTGGTGTCACAGCTCACACCAACCTCCAGCTCTTGGGCTTAGGTGATTCTCTTGCCTCAGGCTCCTGAGTAGCTGGGACTACAGGTGCCCACCATAACACCCGGCTGTTTTTTTGTTGCAGTTTGGCTGGGGCTGGGTTCGAACCCGCCACCCTCAGTATATGGGGCCGGTGCCCTGTTCTCTGAGCTAGAAGTGCCGCCCTTCATTTGACCTTTTTGATGTCACCTCATGGTAAACTCCTGGGTTGCAGAATTCAGCTGAGGTTTAGGAATGGGCTCGAATGTCTCTTGTACATATTAAGATGAAGAGCTGTAACTCTTCAGCGGTGGCTCACACCTGTAATCCTAGCACTCTGGGAGGCCAAGATGGGTAGATTGTTTGAGCTCAGGAGTTTGAGACCAGCGTGAGCAAGGGCCAGATCTTGTCTCCACTAAAAATAGTAAAACTAGCTGGGTATTGTGGTGGGCACCTGTAATCCCAGCTCCGGTGGAGGGGGCGAGGGGAGGCACTGAGGCAAGAGGATCACTTGAGCCCAAGAGTTTGAGGTTGCTATGAGCTATGATGGATGCCATGGCACTCTACCCAGGGCAACAGAGTGGGACTGTGTTTAGAAGAAAGAAAAAAAAAAAAAAAGAGCTATAAAGGCAGAATCAAATGTCTTTATGGTCAAGTCAAATGTGGTTCCACTGTCAAGTATTCCTGATTTGGGAGCTGTCTTTTATAAGATCTTCAGGTGATGGGCGGTGCCTGTGGTTCAAGGAGTAGGGCGCCCGTCCCATATGCCAGAGGTGGCAGGTTCAAACCCAGCCCCGGCCAAAAACCACAAAAAAAAAAAAAAAAAAAAGATCTTTGGGTGAAAATGATTTTTACATCCTTCAGGTTTGTT
This sequence comes from Nycticebus coucang, assembly GCF_027406575.1. Taxonomy (NCBI): domain Eukaryota; kingdom Metazoa; phylum Chordata; class Mammalia; order Primates; family Lorisidae; genus Nycticebus; species Nycticebus coucang. The sequence continues at coordinate 26,741,427 of NC_069782.1, forward strand.
AAAGAAACAAGGCTTTAGCAAGGCTCCTTTTTAGATTATCTTTTTTTTTTTTTTTTTAGAAAGAGTCTCACCTTATCACCCTTTGGTATAGTGCTGTGGTGTCATGGTGCACAGTAACCTCAGACTTTGGGCTCAACCGATTCTCTTTCCTCAGCCTTCCAAGTAGCTGGGACTACGGGTACCCACCACAACATCCAGCTATTTTAGAGGCAAGGTCTTGCTCTGGCTCAGGCTGGTCTGAAACACATGAGCTCAGGCGATCTACCCACCTTAGACTTACAGAGTACTGGGGTTATAGGCATGATCCACCACACCCGGCCAATTATCTTTAATTTCTGCAATTCTCCCCATCACCACCCTATTATTATTATGAAGTTATTGACCACAAGGCCCTGGTTGTTATTTGAATTCAGTCCCTGGTAGTTTTGTTTCTGCTGCCTTATTTGGGGGCATTGGGGTTTGCTTGTGTTTATGAATACTTTGGCAGATTCTCCCCTAAGTGGGACCTGCTGGGTAGGGTGGGTGCTAACTATCCTGAACTCGGTCTGGGCCACCATGCTCTGTGAGAGGACTGGACACAAGTTTTTCTAGGATCAAGTCATTTCAGAGACCTTCCTACAGGAGAGGTAGGTTTGGTGATGAATCTGGCTATGGCCTCACTTTCAACACTAATAGCTGGGCCTTAAAAGAGAGATGTTGCTCTAAGAATCTCCTTCCATAGTTGCTGGCTGTTTGAAGTTTGGCCTCTTGAGGACTTGAATCAGAGTATACTTGTGTTTACTTTGGATGCCTTCTGCTTTCAGATGAGCCCACGCTGTGCTAACCTGGCCCTCAAGCACTACCTCCTCAAGCCGGTCCAGCGGATCCCCCAGTACAGGCTGCTGCTGACAGGTGGGCTTCTCCAGCAGTTACCAGGCACCAGTGGTTTATCAACCAGCCAAGTCTAGCTGCCCCTATAAAAGTGCCTTTCCTAAGAATGCCTCCTTCTCTTGGCTGGGCACAGTAGCTCATACCTATAATCCTAGCACTCCAGGAGGCCAAGGTCAGAGGATGACTTGAGGTCAAGCATTCGAGAGCAGCCTGAGCAAGAGTAAAATCCTGTCTCTACTAAAAATACATAAATTAGATGGGCATTGTGATGTCGTGACATGCACCTGTAGTCCCAGCTACTTGGGAGGCTAAGGCAGGAGGATTGCTTGAGCCCAGGCGTTTGAGGTTGTAGTAAGCTAGGATGATGCCACTCTACCTTCAGTGACAGAGTAAGACTCTGGCAAAAATATATAAATAAATAAATAATAAAAAGAAAAAGTAAAAAGAATGTCTCTCTTTTTATATCACTCCGGTAACTACTTTGCCTAATACATGAATCTTTTTCTTTCTTTTTTTTTTTTTTTTAATTTTTTAAGGCTAGATAAGTGAAACCGTAAGGGTGGAGAAGGAACAACTGAATCTATAGCTGGTTTGTGATCCATTAGTTGTACACACCACAGCATTGATCAGCTTTTCTTTTTTTCCTCCCTATTGCCCAGGCTGGACTGCAGTGGCATGATCGTAACTACAGCCTTAAACTCCTAGGCTCAAGGGATGCTCCCACCTCTGCCTCCCGAGTAGCTGAGAGTATAGGCACATACCAGCAGGCTTGGCCAATATATGAACTTATAGACTGTTTGAGTACCTCACCTTACACCTTGCCTTAATGCAGGGGTCCTCAAACTCCACATGAGGCGATGTGATTGTATATGTTCCTGTTTTGTTTTTTTACTTCAAAATAAGATATGTGCGGTGTGCATAGGAATTGGTTCATATTTTTTTTAAACGATAGTCCAGCCCTCCAGTGATCTGAAGGACGGTGAACTGGCCCCCTGTTTAAAAAGTTTAAGGACCTCTGCCTAATGGAACTGGTTTCACGTCTTTGATATCCCTGTGTGCATTCTCGCCTCTGGGCATTCATACGTGTAATTCTGTTTACTCAGGACATCCTTCATAAACCCAATTCCATATCCTTGCATTATTTTACCTGTTTAATGTTACTATGTATTAATCCCTAGCAAGTTATATCCCAGCTACTCAAGAATGGGGTCTAGAAGGTCACTCTCACATATTTGTATAGCACTATCATGGTGCTAGTTATCTTACCTCGTAAGCTTCTTAGAAGGGTTGATTAATGAGACGAATGTGGACAGTGCTTAGAATAGCACTTTAATCATAGTACATTCTAAATAAGTATTAGCTGCTATTGGTAGTAGTAGTACCAGTATTTGAATCCTTACCATTATTATAATTTTGTTGTCATGATTGTCATCTGTCTGTGTACTTTTACTGAAGTATAAACTTCAAGATTAAAAGTTCATTTACTGGCAAGGCATGGTGGCTCACACTTGTAATCTTAGCACTCTGGGAGAACAAGGCAGGAAGACCCCTTGAGCTCAGGAGTTCAAGACAAGGCCTCAAGAAAGATCAAGACCCTGCATCTGCTAAAAATAGAAAAAAAATCAGCCGAGTATTAGGGCAGTTGCCTGTAATTGTAGCTACTTAGGAAGCTGATGCAGGAGGATCACTGGAACCCAGGAGTTTGAGGTTGCTGTGAGCTAGGCTGATACCACAACATTGTAGCCTGGGCAACAGAGTGAGACTTTGCCTGTGGCTCAGTGAGTAGGGCGCTGGCCCCATATACCGAGGGTGGCGGGTTCAAACCCAGCCCCGGGTGAACTGCAACCAAAAAATAGCCAGCCGTTATGGCAGGCGCCTGTAATCCCAGCTGCTCGGGAGGCTGAGGCAGGAGAATCGTGGAAACCCAAGAGCTAGAGGTTGCTGTGAGTCCTGTGACACCACGGCACTCTACTGAAGGCGGTAAAGTGAGACTCTGTCTCTACAAAAAAAATAAATAAATAAAATAAAAGCTAGCTGGGTGCACTGGCTCACACCTGTAATCCTAGCATTCTAGGTGGGTGGGTTTCCTGAGCTCACAGGTTCAAGACCAGCTTGAGCAAGTGTGAGACCCCCGTCACTAAAAAATAGCTGGGCATTGTGGTGGGTGCCTGTAGTTCAAGCTACATGGGAGGCTGAGACAAGAGAATCGCTTAAGCCTAAGAGTTTGAGGTTGCTGTAAGCTGTGATGCCACAGCACTCTACTGAGGGTGACAAAGTGAGACTCTGTCTCAATAAATAAATAAATAAAAGCTAATTTGCCACCATTGGAAATATGGCCTCATTACCATGTCTAATTATCCAACACGTACGACTAGGTCCTCTGGAATATTTGCTGAAATGTATTAGATGTGCAGTGATTAATATGCTTACATAATGTGCATCAAAAATTGTGTGGAAGTGGATGAGAACGTGGAAATGTCACTGCTTTAAAATGGATCTGTTGTAATTATCTGTGAATTAGACGTTGAGATTCTTGGTTCGTATAATTGTCTTTAAGAAAAAGTGTCCGGTGGCGCCTGTGGCTCAAAGGAGTAAGGCGCTGGCCCCATATGCCGGAGGTGGCGGGTTCAAACCCAGCCCCGGCCAAAAACTGCATTAATAAATAAATAAATAACTTAGTATTAAAAAAAAAAAAGAAATAGTGTCCATGGGGGCGGCGCCTGTGGCTCAGTCGTTATGGCACCAGCTCCATATACCGAGGGTGGAGAGTTCAAACCCGGCCCCGGCCAACCTGCAACCAAAAAAAAAATAGCCGGGAGCTGTGGCGGGCGCCTATAGTCCCAGCTACTCGGGAGGCTGAGGCAAGAGAATCGCCTAAGCCCAGGAGTTGGAGGTTGCTGTGAGCTGTGTGAGGCCACGGCACTCTACCGAGGGCCATAAAGTGAGACTCTGTCTCTACAAAAAAAAAAAAAAAAAAGAAATAGTGTCCATGGGATGCCCATAGCTCAGTCGTTAGGGTGTTGGCTACATGCTCCGGGGCTGGTGGGTTTGAACCCTAGCCAGGTGTTGTGGTAGGCGTCTATAGTCCTAGCTACTATGGAGGCTGAGGCAAGAGAATCTCTTGAGACCAAGAGTTTGAGGTTTCTGGGCGGAACCTGTGGCTCAAAGGGGTAAGGCGCTGGCCCCATATGCCAGAGGTAGTGGGTTCAAACCCAGCCCTGGCCAAAAACTCCAAAAAAAAAAAAAGACTTTGAGGTTTCCATGAGCTGTGATGCTATGACACTCTATTGAGGGCATCAAAGTGAGATTCTGTCTCAGAAAAAAAAAGAAAAGAAAGAAATAATGTACATGCCTTTTCTCCTTTACTTAATCATTTTTCTACTAAGCCAAGAGTTTATTGGAGGTAGTAGGTGACTCCTGGAAAACCAGGATTTCCACGTTTTCCTTTAGGCAGGAGCTTCAGGCCTTCCAAGCTTGCCTGGTGAAAGACAGACTCCTGAGGAGGAAAGCCCTCCTTTCCATACACCCCAGAGCCCAGCTACCATAGGTGTGTCAGGTACTTAATTTGAATTTCTAATTGGGACTCATGCACTGGATTTCTCTCTGGAAAAACATGAAGCAAACCAGATGATTTGAGGATATCCTGTCCATCTGTACTTTTGTCCCCTCTGCTTTTGGCAGACATTTAGAATACATAAGACAAAAGGAAATACTGATAGACATTTTATGTTTTGAGAGATAAATTCAAAGCTTTGTCATAAACCACCTATTGAATGGCCTGGGCTATTTCCACAGCTGTCAAATGGAGTACTGTTTTTAGTGGCAAAAGATAACTATGGTCTCAGATGTGAGAAGGATGGAGCAAGAATTTGAAATCTTAGTGTAAAAATTAACTTATTTTTTTTTTATCCATTCTAGGACTGAACTAAGCAGTAAAAAAGCTACATGCTTTTAACTTGGGTTTTATGTTGAATTTATTTTCAATTGAGAAAGGGTGAAATGGCAGAAGCAAATTGTAAAAATTCTCTTTAAGAAAGTAGATTTCACCAGACACTGTGGCTCACACCTGTAATCCTAGCATTCTGGGAGACCAAGGCAGGTGGATGTTTTGAGTTTAGGAGTTTGAGACCAGCCTGAGCAAGAGTGAGACTTTATCTCTAAAAATAGCTGGGCATTGTGATGGATACCTGTAATCTCAGCTACTGTAATCCCAGTTACTCAGGAAGCTGAGGCAGGAGAACAGCTTGAGTCCAAGAGTTTGAGGTTGCTGTGAGCTATGACACTAGGGTACTCTACCAAGGGTGAGAAAGTAAAACTCTCTCTCAAAAAAAAAGAAATCAGATTTCTTTTCTTTTATAATACCAATGCCATGTGATCATGGAGTTATGTTGGGGTTTTTGTTTGTTTTTTCTTTTGAGACAGTTTCACTTTGTCACCCTTGGTAGAGTGCTGTAGTGTCATAGCTCACAGCAACCTCAAACTCTTGGGCTCAAGTGATTCTCTTGCCTGAGCCTCCCAAGTAGCTGGGACCACAGGTGCCCGCCACAACACCCAGCAAGACCCAGAGACAATGTCTTGCTCTGACTCAGGCTGGTTTCAAACCTGTGAACTCAAGGCAGTCCACCTGCCTCAGCCTCCCAGAGTGCTAGGATTACAGATGTGAGCCACCTCACCTGGCCTAGACTTCTTTTTATTTTTGAGCTACCTCTTATTTAATCTTAAACCAAATTCTATTCTTTCTTAAACTCAAAAATCTTTTTCCACCAGTTAAGCGGAATATAACACAGCATGTATTGTCAGTCCTCAATAATTGCAGGTTTGTTGAATGGCCCAAGTGATTATTGGCTTGTTCTGGGTCTCACACTCAGTACTAATGGAAGGATCATAGACTTTGTGTTTTTCCTCCATTGATTCAAGTTCTTCCTCAAGCCTGATCCGCAGGCCTCCATGCTCTTGAAGCCATCTCTGATTGCTTCAGTTCTCCTTGATTCTTAGTATCTATCAGTCATGTAAATTAGCGACTACTAATTAACAGTCATGTTAATTAGCGACTACTAATGTGATACTTTGTGAGTTTGCTAATAGTTATCTAATTTAAAATACTCATTTCTTAATTTGATTATTAACTCCAGGCGGTATGGGTGTTTATTTTATATCCAAAATTTGGTGCCCCCTGAAATATCTGGGTCAGTTTTAGACATCTTGAAGCTGTCCAGGAAGTAATTTTGGTTAGTTTTAAGCCAGGTTCTTTGTGGGCCAAAGAACAATGTTGAGACACAGAATTTTACAGATCTGAGGTACATTGAAGATGAAGTTTTTTCCTAAAAGGGAAGGCACATGCAGGAAGGTGAAATGCCTGTCTAAGGATATACAATTAGCATTTCTTGAAGCACCTGATGGTTTAATAATCCTAAGGACATTTGGGGGCTAATAGTAAGGGTTTTGTTTTTATTTAAAATTCTGATTTTCCAGTACTCATTTTTGTAACATTTTGATCATTCTCTACCTTGCAAGATATTCTGCTGTTACTATCAAAGTGCCCCTAAAGTCTATGCAATTAGATTTTTTTTTTTTTTTTGGAGACCGAGCCTCAAGCTGTCACTCTGGGTAGAGTGATATGACATCACAGCTCACAGCAACCTCCAACTCCTGGGCACAAGCGATTCTCCTGCCTCTGCCTCCTAAGTAGCTGGGACTTCAGGCGCCCACCACAACGCCCAGCTATTTTCTTTGGTTGCAGCCATCATTGTTGTTTGGCAGGCCCAGGCTGGATTCGAACCCGCCAGCTCAGGTGTATGTGGCTGGCGCCTGGGCTGCTTGAGCCACAGGCACCGAGCCATAATTAGATTTTTTTAAGTTGGATTTTAAGTCTTAAATTTACATCTTTTCTTTTTTTTTTTTTTGAGACAGAGTCTCACTGTGTCGCCCTCTGTAGAGTGCTATAGTATCACAGATCACAGCAACCTCCAACTCTTAGGCTTAAAGGATTCTCTTGCCTCAGCCTTCACAGTAACTGGGACTACAGGCGCCCACCATAACGCCCAGCTCTTTTCTTGTTGCAGTTGTCATTGTTGTTTAGCTGGCCCAGGCCAGGCTTGAACCTGCCAGCCTTGGTGCATGTGGCTGGCACCTTAACCACTGTGCTTGGGTGCCGAGCCCAATTTACATTGTTTCAAACACTTCAATTACGTGGATCCGCATCTTTGGATAAACAAGCTCAAATGATTTAATCCTCCCAACAACCTTGTAAGGGAAGTACTTTTATTTCCCTTTTAGAATTTGGAGTAATTCCAAATGTACAGAATATACCGAAGCAGAAAGGAGGAATAGTACCTGGAGACAATCCTGACAACTTGATTTGGTAATGAGTTTCAGGCAGGAAAAGGGCAGGATTCCTGCCTGATGTGTGTAACTAGGTTTATGCCCACCCTGGTTCCTTCAGCTGGGAAGATTGAGAAATACGTAGATGATTAGATAAGGTGGCTTCTGTTGGAATCCTTCTAGGGAAAGGTAAGTGTAAATCCCCAGATACTGCAGTCCTGCCACTACTATTCAAACAACTGTTCTATTGTTTGCAATGCTTTTTTTAATGGGCTTAATTTGAGTTTGCTTGGGGTATTCTACTTAAACTATCTCTTCCTTTATTGTTGTAAAAAGCTTCTATCTAAATTCTTGGTAGTTTTTTTGTTATTTTGTTTTGTTCTTAAACCCAACTCAAAACAGTATCTGAGACAGGTCCCAGTGGCTCATACCTATCTGTAATCCTAGCACTATGGGAGGCGGAGTTGCAAAGATGACTTGATTACTTGAGGCCTGGAGTTTAAGACTGACCGGGAAGATCACCGGAGGCTAGGAGTTTGAGACCAGCCCATCTTGTCTCTACCAACAATAGAAAAACTAGCTGGGTGTGGTGGCACAGGACTATAGTCTTAGCTATTAACTACTTGGGAGGTCAAGGCGGGAGGATCATTTGAGCCCAAGAATTTGAGGTTGCTGTGAGTGAGATGAAGCCGCTGCCCTCAAGCCTGGGTGACAGAACAAGACGCAGTCTCAAAAACCAAAAAACTCATCCCCCAAAACACCAGATCTAAAAGAATGCATACAGTTATGTAATTAAATTAATGATTTACTTAATTTAAGTCTAAAAAGTTCATAAGTTTTGTTTTTGTATTGGCCTCTGAACGCTATTTTAGTAGGCCAGATCTTTACTTCTGTTTGGGGCTCAGATTCTGTTTGATGTTTTCCCCCATCTCTTGTTCCTGCTGTTTCCATTTCCTGGTTATATTCCAGGCTGGGTCTTTCTAAACTCACGCCAAATTACAGCAGCATCTTCCTACCACTGGTCGTGCTATCATGGCCTCGCAGAATATGGCTTAATTTCTCTTCCAAAAGAAATTTCATCTTCCACACACTTTCACTCTGCTCATTAGAAAAGCTGAAAACGGCGGCACCTGTGGCTCAGCGAGTAGGGCGCCGGCCCCATATGCCGAGGGTGGCGGGTTCAAGCCCAGCCCCGGCCAAATTGCAACAAAAAAATAGCCGGGTGTTGTGGTGGGCGCCTGTAGTCCCAGCTTCTCGGGAGGCTGAGGCAAGAGAATTGCCTAAGCCCAAGGATTTGGAGGTTGCTGTGAGCTGTGTGACGCCACGGCACTCTACCAAGGGCGATAAGGTGAGACTCTGTCTCTACAAAAAAAAAAAGAAAAGCTTAAAACCTCATTCATAGTGTACAGAACCGCAATGAATAACCTAGAATTACCTGAGCCCATTTTCCTTTGCTCTGGCTGTAGTTAACTTTCTCACTGGCTCCTGAAACTTGTCCTTCAAAGCCAGATTCCCTCTCTATTAATCACTCACTGAGCAAATACCTATTTGAGTGGGCCCTGAGCTGGGCACCCTTTTACATTGGCAAGCACCACATAAGGCCTCCTGCCTCGATGGAGTTTACATACTCTTCTTTAAGGTAAAGCTCAACCACTCAGGCTCCCGCTGAGCCTTCTCAGTTCCTAAAAGATTTATTGATCTTGCCACATGTTTCCTGATTGGATCTTTTAGTTGTTTAATTGATTCACAACTGTGTCATGTTTTCTCAACCAGATTGCAAACCTTTTAAAGTCAGAGGTAGACTTTAATGCAAATAGCAGTCACAACACATACTCATTTATTTTGAGGTAGTATATTCTGGTGATTTATTCTTTTCACAAAGGTCACTTTCTGTTTTTCAAAGAATCTTTTGTGCATATAAAAAACATATAAGTATTATTTTTTTTAAGTCCTTTTTCATCTTCTGCCAGAGATAACTATCATAGATTGTTTTAGTTTTTTTCCTTCTCTACCTGTATTATATGTTGTATTAACTGTTTTTCAAATAAAAAGTCTCTCGTTTGTACAAAGTTATTACATTGGTGCTGAAATAAGTTGAATCAGGATCATGGTGGAGAAAGTAGGATGAAAAATATAATTTAAAAATTCCTCTGAAAAGTTGTTTCCACTTCTATATTTAGCAAAAAATAGTCCTTTGAACTTTGATTAAATGTGGATCAGGTAGTTTCTTTGATCTTGTTCAAAATATTTATGTTATATTAAAGGTTGCTTTAATAACGTATTATATTACTTTTTTCCTGTAGTCTTTGCTTTTAGTCTGGAATGATATTAACTCCCTCTAGGTTTTAGAAATCCAGGATTTCCCTTCTTGGTAAAAAATGGGATATTAAAAACATCTGTTGTAGAGTTTTTAAACTATAAATTTGAGATAGGTACAGGCTAATAAGCATGTGTAAAAAAGATCAGAATTGAATTAAGGATGACTCAAAATATAAAAAGAAAAACTCCAACTAAAACTGTTAAGCAAGTATTTATTTTACAACCCAGCGTTAATGCTGTGTTTCAAATGTCATTTTAACACTTTCTCTAGGGCAGAACTTGATAAAAAGTAGGGCTATCCTGGACTTCAGCCAAGGAATTTAATTTTTGACAAACCCAAGGGTCCTGATAAAAAGCAGTCCATCATGATACTATCCAGACTTCTGTTGTAATTAGCTCTTGTCTGTTGCAATGTATATATTTGTTTTTTCACAATTCATTTTTAATTGTAGTTATAAAAAAGATACTTTGAGAGATGACGTTGCATGGATTTATATACATGAAATATTTTACTACTATGGTAAGTCTTTGGGGAATTAGAGGTAACACATTTATCTACATAGTCTATTATCTTGGATTTTTTTGTTTGTTTGTTTTTGAGACAGCTTCAAAGCTGTCGCCCTGGGTAGAATGCCGTGGCATAACAGCTCACAGCCACCTCAAGTGATTCTCATGCCTCAGCCTCCGAAGTAGCTGAGACTACAGGTGCCCACCACAATGCCCAGCCATTTTTTGGTTGTAGTTGTCATTGCTGTTTGGCAGGCCTGGGCTGGATTCGAACCCACCAGCTCTGGTGTATGTGGCGGACGCCTTAGCTGCTTGAGCTACAGGCGCTGAGCCTACCTGGAGCTTTAAAATGTTGTCTCACTTTCTCTATAAAACAGGGGTTCTTGCCCCTTTTGTGGCTGGATCCTGCTGGCAAACTGCCAGCCTGTTGATTCTTTTCAGACTTTTTTTTTTTTTTGCAGTTTTTGGCCAGGGCTAGGTTCGAACCCACCACCTCAGAATAAAATACATAAGACTAAAAGGAAAACTGAGCTAAAATATACAGTTATTAATAATTTTGCTTGTGTGCTTTTGTCCATTCACAGCTATAGATACCCTGAATTCTACCCATGAACATTACTACAAAGCCTTTCTTTTTCCAATTCTAAGGCAGATTGACCCAGATTCCCTACAAGTAGCCAAATGCCTCTATTGCTAGGACTTGTCTTGGCAAGGATATAACAAGCTGAATCTGTTGCTGAAGGGTTTCTCTCACAGCTTTTGTTAGAATCATGGACTCAGGAACTGTTCCAATTGGAGAAAACACTAAAATTTAGTTAAACTTGAACTTACTTTGGCACTTAGGTTTGCTTTATTCTTCATTTGGCTGTTGGGTAATGAAATATGCTTATCTTTCTGAATCTAAATTTGCTCCTTGTTGATAGTCAAGGTGATGTAGACCAAGTATGGATAAAAGCTTCTTTAAGTGTGGCTTGACTGTGCCAAGGCCATTTCTGTGTGCTTAAGATTTCTTACTTGATAAACTGGCAGCCTTAAGGATTAGAAAATGTATCTGCTAAGAAAAGCTGGCTCAGACAAGTCAAAATAATGGATGTTTACTTTTGTTTGAGAGACTGCCCCTAAGTTGATTCTCTTAAGGGCACACTAGATATGCCTAGCTAGTCTATCCTGCTGAAAAGGGACCCAGGGGAGATTCTGTCCATTGTGTGATCTGACTGTAGGCTTGGTTTGTGAGTCCTTCGAGGATACCACCTTAGTACCAGGTAGATAGGGCACGGTGGCTCATGCCTGTAATCCTAGCACCTTGAGAGGCCAAGGCAGGTGGGTTGCCTGAGCTTAGGAGTTCAAGACCAGCCTAAGCAAGAATGAGACCCAATCTCTACTAAAAATAGAAAAACTAGCTAGATATCGTGGTGGGCCTCTGTAGTCCCAGTACTTGGAAGGCTCAGGCAAGAGGATTGCTTAAGCTCAAGAGTTTGAGGTTGCTATAAGCTATGACACAAAGTACCCTACCAAGTGAGACTGTCTCAAAAAAAAAAAAAGAAGAGTCACAGAGAGAACAGAGCTTCCTTAATAATTCTTGTATAAGGGTGCCTGACTAAAGTCCAGATACAGATTGTACTCTGCTTGCCACACTTTGTGCTCTAAGAGAGGGGACCTTTTCTAATTCACAGAGGTATTTGCTTTGCAAGCCATGAACTTTCAAGACTAAGAGCCCAGAAAGATCTCTCTCTCCCTCCTTTCCTTCCCACACTTCCCTCCCTCCTTCCCTCTTTCCCTGCCTTCCTTCCTCTCGCTCTCTTTTTTTTTTTTTTGAGACAGGGTCTCACTCTGTCACCCAGGTTGGAGTAAATGGTATGATCACAGCTCACTGTAACCTCAAATTCCTGGGCACGTGGTATCTTCCCAAGGAGCTGGGACAATCTTATTTCAATAAGAAGATTTAAAATAGATATCTGGAGTAAAAGTATGGACCAACAACTTAGAAACAAAAATACACATAGACGTTGATGTTATCTTATGTCCTTTGAATCATAAATATAAATTATAACAACTTAATTTATGTACTGATATTAGTACTTTTATATATTTTTAACAATATTTTAAATTGGTATATCCCCCCCCTTTTTTGAGACACTCTCACTGTTGCCTACATTAAAGTGCTGTAGTTTCCTAGCTCACAGCAACCTCAAGCTCCTGGGTTCAGGTGACCCTCCTTCCTCATCCTCCAGAGTAGCTGGACCTACAGACACCCACCACAGCACCTAACTAATTTTTTCAATTTTGAGTAGAGACAGGTCTCACTCTTGCTCAGGCTGGCCTCGAACTCCTGAGCTCAAGGGATCCCTCTGCCTTGACTTCCCAGAGTGCTGGGATTACCAGCATGAGCCACCAAGCCTGGCTGGTATATCCCTTTAGGAAAGGTATTTAGTGATATATGTGATGTAGTCAAAAATTTTTTAATTGTTTTCTTTGTTCCCACTTATCCCAAAGAAATAATTTGAAATATGGAAAAAAGCAATGTATCAATTTTTTTCCTAAGACAAAGAGAGCCTTGCTCTTAGGCTCTTTATGTCCTGAACTCAAGCAGTTCACCTCCCTTGGCCTCCCACAGTGCTAGGATTACAGGTGTGGGATTACATGCCTTGTCTCCCCCCATGCCCCCATTTTTTTGAGGCGGGCTCTGTTTCTGTCTCCCAGGCTAGAGTGCAGTCATAATAGCTCACTGCAACCTCCAACTCCTCGGCTCAGGTGGTCCTCCTGTCTCAGTCTCCCGAGTAGCTGGGACTACAAGCATGCACCACCACACTCGGCAAATTTTTCTATTTTTGGTAGAAACAGGGTCTTGCTCTTGCTTCAGAAGTACAAGACTTATTTTTCTCTAGATCTCATAATTCTGTATGTGTTGTTGATCTCTGTACGTATTTATGGAGGAAAAAAGAAAGAAGAAATCTGAACAATACAAGGCAAGACATATCCTCAAAAAAAAAACAAACCGTCCTCAGATTCAAAACACTTGACTTTGGAATGTTATCCCTCCTATATGCTCATTTCCTCTGTGCTTGGCTGCCAACCATTTCTCAGCACACAGTTCTGGAATCTGACTGGGCCTTGAATGAAAAAAGTCCCAGATTCCCACAGATGACTCAGTTTTAGTAAAGGTAACAGTTTCTTCTGCGTTAAGGTGGCGATCTGTTGATTTAGATTGTCAAGGAGTGGCTCACTAAGAGCCCTGTTGAAAACTTAGACCTCAAACAAGACATAGTACGTGTTAGGGCGTCATCCTTTCATCCTGGGCCTTACATAGGAGGAGAAAAGATTACTTGCCTATCCCTAGCGTTTATATGTGGTGTGTTTCAGTTAATTTGTGCTACTAATGTTGGGTAGTGGGCAAAAGGAGTTAATTAACTTTTTAATCAATAATGCCACCTGGTGGCCAGAAAGTATGAGCATTTTTGTGGTATCCATACCCAAACTCCAACTTTCAGTTTCTTTTCTTTGATAAAAATAACCTCAATGGTATTTGAGGCATTTTTATCGGTTAAGTTTTGAAAAATGCTTAAACTGTTTTGTCAGGAGTGGGAAAATCATAGGACCCTATTAATATAACATGGCAAGCTGAAATCACTGCTCTCCTCATTGTTATATAATATAAGCTTCTGCAGAATACTCGTTCCTAAATGATAGGTGATAAATCCTTCCTTATGACCAATGTAGGCATGTCTGTCTAGTCTCCTTTCCGGGGTTTCACCGTGGTTATAACAGTCACTGGGGCACTCCAGATCTGACTCAGAGTGATCAGTCACGTCTCATGCAGCATTGAAGGCACTGGGGGGTGCTTAACTATTTAAGGGCATTGTGGTCCTATCTTCTTTAAAAAGGGAAAAGTTCTCAAAAGGATATACTGGACAAAATATCCTGAAAACATGCATGGCTGGATGTTGGATGGTTGGATACACTGGAGAGTTGAATTTTGGGGATCATTAAGATATCTTTAAAATTTGTCAAGAAAAAAAGGAAATAAATGCAATAAAAATTGTCTATCAGGGTAAACCCAACTCTAATGCTTCCTTGGTTAATACCATGATGTTGATGTTGCAACATGGTAGTAGTGGATTTTCTGCTTGGAGTGTATGTATGTATTTTGAGACAGAGTCTTGCTTTTGTTGCCCTTGGTAGAGTGCCCTGACCTCATAGCTCACAGCAACCTCAAACTCTTGGGCTTAAGCGATTTTCTTACCTTAGCCTCCGGAGTAACTAGGACTACAAGCGCCTGCCACAATGCCCAGCTATTTTTGGAGACGAGGTCTCGCTCTTGCTCAGGCTGGTGTCAAAACTGTGAGCTCAGGCAATCCATCCACCTCAGCGTCCCAGAGTGCTAGGATTACAGACATGAGCCACCGCGCCCAGGCTGCCTTAGAGTGCATTTAAACTGTGTTCCTTTTTTATTTTATTTTATTTATTTATTTTTTGTAGAGACAGAGTCTCACTTTATGGCCCTCGGTAGAGTGCCATGGCCTCACACAGCTCAAAACAACCTCCAACTCCTGGGCTCAAGCGATTCTCTTGGCTCAGCCTCCCAAGTAGCTGGGACTACAGGCGCCCGCCACAACGCCTGGCTATTTTTTTTGGTTGCAGTTTGGCCGGGGCCGGGCTTGAACCCGCCACCCTCGGTATATGGGGCCGGCACCCTACCGACTGAGCCACAGGCACCGCCCTAAACTGTGTTCCTACAAGTTCAGTTGGTAGACAAGCAGCTAAGCTTGAGCTCAAGCAGAGAAAATGCAACTCAGAAGCTCGTAAGGCACAACACAGTAATTCTGAGGCCAGGATCCCTAGTATAAACATCTTCCAGGTTTAGTGCTAGTAGCTCAGAGGTTAGGGTGCCAGCCACATACACCAAGGCAGGTGGGTTTGAACCTAGCCCGGGCCTGCTAAAACAACAATGACAACTGCAACAACAACAACAACAACAACAACAACAAACAATAGACAGGCATTGTGATGGGTGCCTGTAGTCCTAGCTGCTTGGGAAGCTGAGGCAAGAGAATCACTTAAGCCCAAGAGTTTGAGGCTGTGACACCATGGCACTCTACTGAGGGCAACAAAGTGAGGCTCTGTCTCAAAAAAATAAATAAATAAATAAAATTCCAGGGAGCTCTTTTAGGGTAGAGAGAGAAATGTCTCAGTTTTCATAGATATACTCTTATGTTAAAGAACAGGAACTTGGCTCGTTGCTTGTAGCTCCAGTGGCTAAGGAGCCAGCCACATACACCAGAGTTGGCATGTTCAAATCCAGCCCAGCTCTGCCAGACAACAATAACAATTGCAGCTGAGCGCGGTGGTTCACGCCTATGATCCCAGCACTGTGGGAGGCTGAAGAGGGAGAATTGCTTGAGCTCAGGAGTTGGAGATTCACCTGAGCCACAGTGAGACCCCAACTCATGAAAAAAATGGAAAAACCCAGCCGGGCGCCACAGCGAGCACCTGTAATCCAGCAGCTTCCGGAGGCTGAGGCAGCGGGTTGCCCGCAGCCTGAGTCTGAGGTTGCGGTGAGCTACCACGCCATTGCACTCTGCTCAGGGACATAGGGTGGGACCCTGTCTCAACAACAACAAAAAACAATAACAACTGCAACCAAACAATAGCCGGGCGTTGTGGTGGATGCCTGTAGTCCTACTTACTTGGGAGGCTAAGGCAAGAGAATTGCTTAAGCCCAAGAGTTGGAGGTTGCTGTGAGCTGTGATGCCACAGCACTCTACCCAGGGTGACAGCTTGAGATTCTGTCTCAAAAAAAAGAACAGGAACTTAAGGCAAAATAGGAACTCACCATGAACCTAGTATTTAGGTACATCTACTGTCCTTTCTGTACTCTTTAGCTAACTAAAGCCTTAAGAAAAATCACTTTTGCTTAATGAGGCAACTTAGGCATTGAACATCTAATTAGGGTAAGTTTGTTTCCCCAGCCCTGTCACTGTCAGCCATAGAAATGATGGATATTTGCACTCACCAAACATGGCTTACATATTAAATGCATTCAGAGTTCAGTCAGCATGAGAATAAGATTTTCCATCATTGACAGAGGCTAACTGTAATGTACAATCAATGTATTTTGTTAATTTTTGTGGTTTTCATATATCTTTTATCCGAAGTGAATTCTTCAACCTGTAAGTTCAGACTATTTAAGGTCTAAATTGCTAGTGATGATCTCTTTTTTTTTGTAGAGACAGAGTCTCACTTTATCGCCCTCGGTAGAGTGCCATGGCATCACACAGCTCACAGCAACCTCCAAGTCCTGGGCTGAAGTGATTCTCTTGCCTCAGCCTCCCGAGTAGCTGGGACTATAGGCGCCCACCACAACACCCGGCTATTTTTTGGTTTGCAGTTCAGCGGGGCCGGGTTTGAACCCGCCACCCTCGGCATATGGGGCCTGTGCCTTACCGGCTGAGCCACAGTCACCGCCCTAGTGATGATCTCTTGTAAGACAGAACCTATGCCATAGCACAGGAAGGCTTAATGTGGTCATACACATCTCACGTGGCTTCTGGCCAAGGCCGGGTATTTATAATATGATATGCATGTCTAGACTCACACAGCCTGATGGGTCACTGTCTCAAAGACATGTGAAGTTTCAGCAATTAGGTGTGTCTGTATGTGTCATCTATTATGTTTGAAAAGCTAGCACTGACGTCCAAGTTTCCCTTTGTACCTTTGAGCATGACTTTCACACATTCATGAGATGCAGTTATATCTGTTTCATAATCTTATCAACCAGAGATTAGGACTGATAAAAATCCAGTCTCTGAACACACCTTTCCTCCTTCCATTTTCTCCATTGCCACTGACATTTCCACCTTTATTGCCTTTTACCTTAACTAAAACACAATCCTGTCTGCCAAAATAATGAATTCTTTTTATTCATTAAGACTTTATTGATCCCTGTGTGCAAAGCCCCTTGCTAAGTACTGTGAGAGGGAAAGATGAAGCAAATGTCCTGCCCACAGGAACTTTGAGTCTAATAAAAAAGAAAATGACAGAAGGCATCAGGTGAAACTGCCATGTCAAAGGGGGAAAAAAGGATGCAGTTTGTTTTGTTTGTTTGGGTTTTTTCTTTTTTTTTTTTTTTTATTAAATCACAGCTGTGTACATTAATGCGATCTTAGGGCACCATACACTGGTTTTATAGACCGTTTGACACATTTTCATCACACTGGTTAACATAGCCTTCCTGGCATTTTCTCAGTTATTGTGTTAAGACATTTACATTCTACATTTACTAAGTTTCACATGTACCCTTGTAAGATGCACCGCCGTTCACATGTACCCTTGTAAGATGCACCGCCAGTGGGGTTTGTTTGTTTGTTTGTTTGTTTGTTTTTTGAGATAGAGTCTCACTCTTTTGCCCTGGGTAGAGTGCCATGGTGTGTTAGTTCACAACAAACTCAAAACTCTTGGGCTTAAGCCATTCTCTGCCTCCCAGCTAGTTGGAACTGCTGGGGCCTGCCAGAGCGCCAGGCTAGTTTTCCTTTTTTTTTTTTTTTTTTTAATAAAGACGGGGTCTCATTCTTACTCAGGCTGGTCTCTAACTCCTAAGCTCAATTGATCCACCCACCCTGGCTTCCCAGAGTGCTACAATTACAGGCGCAAGCCACTGCACCCAGCCAAAATGATTCTTTCAAACGGAACATTTTGTAGGAGAAGAGGAATTTGAGATGAACCCAGAAGAATGGGAATAGAATTTGTATATGTAGAGCTAGAGGAAAGGCTTCAGAAGGGAGCATTAGAAACAAAAAGGTACGGAGTTAGGGAACACATGGGAAGTTTCAAGGAATTGAGCAGAATCAAATTCAGGTAGGAACAAAGGGCGTGTGTTAGGCAGTAGCAAGGGAGAAAGCCAGAAAAGTCAGTGGAGCCCATGGAGTGGGAGACAGTTCCAGGGAAAGGAATTTGCATTAATTTGATAGGTAATGCTGGCTGGCCAAGGTGGCTGTAATCCTAGCACTCTGGGAAGCCGAGGTGGGTGGATGACTTAAGCCCCGGAGTTTGAGACCAGCCTGAACAAGAGCAAAACCTCCGTCTCTACTAAAAATATAAAAAACCAGCTGGGCATTGTGGTGCACACACCTGTGTTCCCAGCTACTCACGAGGCTGAGGCACGAGGATCCTTTTAGCCCGAGAGTTTGAGGTTGCTATGACTCGTGACACCATGGCGTTCCATCAAGGCCGAAAGAATGAGACTCTGTCTCAAAAAAAAAAAATAGGTAAAATTTTTTGTTTTTTTAATTTGATAGGTAATGGGAAGCCACCCAACATTTCTCAGCAAAGAAGGAAGTTTTACCTGGAAATCCTATGACCATCCTGGGTGTTAAAGATTTGTTAAATAAAACCTGTTGCCCTGGATTTTTTTCTGTATTCTAAGAACTACTATATAGGACGTTGCTTTCAGAGCATCTTCATCTGACCAGAGTCTCTCCATCTCAGTCCTGTTGCCATTTTAGATCAGATAATTCTGATCTTTGTTGGGGAGCTTATTATAAGGTTTTTAGCACCCCTTTTATCCAGTTGTGATAACTGTCTCCAGACACTGCCAAATGTACGCAAATTCATCCTCATTTAAAACCATGTTTAATGTGGATGCATTATTGAGTTCCCTCAGTGTCCTGGGCATTATTAGATTCTTAGATTGACAAATCCAAGTGTTCTTTGGGCATTGAATCTGTTATTGCCTTATAATTTTATACATGGATATATCCAATCCCAAGATGAAGGTATTTTCAGCGTATTAGGATAAACAAGCTAACCTGGCCATCAGGAGACCCAGATTTTCATGTTGGCTCTGTCACAGAGAGGTTGTGTGGCTTGGGTGAGACTCTTTGTTCAGTAATCTGATTGATTGCTCCTCTCTAAAATAACCAGTGTTATCCCTGAGGCTCTTTCCAGCCCTGACTCTACACCCTTACTTCAAATTGGTCTCAGGACTTTTATTCTTTCACATTGTTAGAAAACCAGCACAAGTCAAACTAACATATGTATCAACCAACAAGACTGACAAGTATTGAAAAAGGAAGATTATTAGTGTTTTAGGCTCATTGCTTTATTGTGCTTAAATACTTTATTTTTTTTTTCTTCTCTAGATTATTTGAAGAATCTCAAAGAAGATGCGAGAGATTACAGAGATACTCAAGGTAAATAACTTTGTAGTGTCATACTTTGCAGTTTTTTTTTTTTTTTCTTTTTTTTTGTAGAGACAGAGTCTCACTTTATGGCCCTCGGTAGAGTGCCGTGGCCTCACACAGCTCACAGCAACCTCCAACTCCTGGGCTTAAGCGATTCTCTTGCCTCAGCCTCCCGAGTAGCAGGGACTACAGGCGCCCGCCACAACGCCCGGCTATTTTTTGGTTGCAGTTTGGCTGGGGCCGGGTTTGAACCCGCCACCCTCGGTATATGGGGCCGGCGCCTTACCGACTGAGCCACAGGCGCCGCCCTACTTTGCAGTTTTTATATTATGTTTTTCTTTCTTTCTTTCTTTTTTTGAGACAGAGTCTCACTTTGTCCTCAGTAGAGTGCCATGGCGTCACAGCTCATAGCCACCTCAACCTCTTGAGCTCAAGCGATCCCTTTGCCTCAGCTTCCTGAGTAGCTGGGACCACAGGCGCCTGCCACAATGCCCAGCTATTTTTTTTTTTTTTTTTTTTTTGAGACTGTCTTACTTTGTTGCCCTCGGTAGAGCACTGTGGTGTCACAGCTCACAGCAACCACCAGCTCTTGGGCTAGGGTGATTCTCTTGCCTCAGCCTCCCGAGTACCTGGGACTATAGGTGCCCGCCACAACCCCTGGCTATTTTTGTTGCAGTTGCCATTGCTGTTTTAGCAGGCTGGGGCCAGGTTCGAACCCATCACCCTCCGTATATGGGGCCAGCACCCTACCCACCGAGCCACAGGCACCACCCTGCCCAGCTATTTTTAAAGACGAGATCTCACTCTGGCTCAGGCTGGTCTCGAACATGTGAGTTTAGGCAATCCACCCACCTTGGACTCCCCCAGTGCTAGTATTACAGGTATGAGCCACTGCACCTGGCCTTTTCCTTTCTTTCTTTTGTGTGAGACTCTGTCTCACTCTTTAGCCCAGTTTAGAGTACTGTGGCATCAGTCTAGCTCACAGCAACCCCAAACTCCTGGGTCCAAGTGATCCTTTGCCTCAGCGTCCCGGAGTACTGGGACTAAAGGCGCCCACCTCACAATGCCTGGCTAATTTTTTCTACTTTCAGTTGAGGTGGGGTCTTGCTCCTGCTCAGGCTGGTCTTGAACTCCTGGGCTCAAGCAAGCCTCCTGCCTCAGTCTCCCAGAATGCTAGGATTAAGGTTCTGAGCTACCATGCCTGGCCTCTATATTATGTTTATTTAGACCTAGAAAGGAAAAATATACTAATAACAAAAGCTATGTACAAAACTCTATTCAAAACTCTATTTGGAGAGATTAAAATAGAACCAGAAAAAGTAGTAAAGTGGTGCTGGAGGCAAGTGAGATCTAGGGACATGAGGGGCACACAGCCAGCCCTCCATGAAAGCCAGCCCCCGGTGGTGAGGCTGGACCTAGCATGGCTGGGGGTCAGCATGCTTTGCCCTCCTGTACTCAGCCAGTCTGTGTTTGTGGCATGTTGAATTTCTCTGGGCACCCCTTTCTTCATCTTTCAAAAACAGGGACTGCACCAGGTGGTCTGCAGGGTCCTTTCAAGCTTTAAAATCGTTGAGTCCTTGAAGTGACTGAATTATAGATCAGGGATAAGGTGTAATAAAATATATTACTCTGGGACTGTTAGATATTAAGGCATTGGTTTTCCCACCCTTCCCCTTACCCCTTCTACCTAAAGGAAACAGTCCATTAGAATACCAGGAACTCTCTGTTGCTGTGTCTTCATGGGGTAATGGGAGTTTTTGTCTCTGTCTGTGTCTCTCACACACATGGATTAATTCTATTCAAGTGGGGTCTTTTTCTATTGATCGCCAAACTACCTATTTAAAATGTTATAGGTACACCCCTGTGTTCTAATCTGCAGAAACACATTAAACAAGTCCGTGTCCACTCATTAATTTAATGAATTTTTATTACATTCTTGTGCATCCTTTATAATTGCAAAGTAAAAAGTTGAACAAATTTTTAACCCATTTTGTAGATACATTCTCTTCATCATTTTTTTTTTTTTTTTTTGTAGAGACAGAGTCTCACTGTACCGCCCTTGGTAGAGTGCCGTGGCGTCACACGGCTCACAGCAACCTCCAACTCCTGGGCCTAAGCGATTCTCTTGCCTCAGCCTCCCGAGCAGCCGGGACTACAGGCGCCCGCCACAACGCCTGGCTATTTTTTGGTTGCAGTTTGGCCGGGGCTGGGTTTGAACCCACCACCCTCGGCATATGGGGCCGGCACCCTACTCACTGAGCCACAGGCGCTGCCCCTCTTCATCATTTTTACTTCTGCTCTAATATCTTCTGTTTCCAAGTGTTATGCTTTTGAAGGTGCTTTATGAAAAGATCATGGGGGGGGACATGACATGTTTATTTTATTCAGTGAATCTATAATCCATTTACTGAAAAAGTTTATGATGCTCATCAAGTAAAGACAAACCAAGTGGCTTCAAGATAAGGCCGCACTGCACAGGACAGAATCATTCGGAAGAGGGAGAGAGGTGTGGAGGTTGAAGAGGCAGGAAGGCTTTGCTGAAGATGCGTGTGCGGGTGGGTGTTCCAGACATAGCCCTCTGTGAGAATAGAAATTATGCAATGAATTTAGTGAGTTCTGGTCCCAGGCTTCAACCTTCAAGGAAAGTTGAATTATTGCCTCTATTTTACAGATAAAACAAATACAAGGCCAGAAATTAAGATTATTTAAAGGAGATTACATACTTCAGCAAGGACAGAGATTAGAACAAGCAATGAACAGCAAAGGCCATGGCATGGCCCAAGGCACGGTAATTTCTTGGTGAGCAGGTGCAGATGAGACTGCCCAAGGTGAGGAAAGGGGACACAACTTACCTTTGACAAGTCGGCAGAATTGCTAAAGGAAGAGAGTTGTCAGAGCCTCTTAAGGAGATGCCACGGGAAAGTGGAATTGCTGGTTGGATTGGAGAATTCAGAGGTTCAAGGCCTGGTGACCAAAGGGCAGCTGTGTCACTCATTCCTTCATTAAATCTTAAGGCTTCTCTAGCCTGCCCCCTGGGAATTCCAGCAGGCAGGGAGGCAAGGACGTGTCAAGGTAACTTGTGAATGTTTGCTGTGAAGAGAGTATCAGGTGCAGTAAATTCTCACATATGGTTGGGGTCTCTGTAAGGAAACGCTGCTTTCCATTAATAATGGTGATTATAATGCTCATGTAAAGATACAGAAACCTCTTCTCTTGGTACCAAAAAGTGAATTTCTTTTTTTTTTGTAGAGACAGAGTCTCACTGTACCGCCCTCGGGTAGAGTGCCGTGGTGTCACACGGCTCACAGCAACCTCTAACTCTTGGGCTTACGCGATTCTCTTGCCTCAGCCTCCCGAGCAGCTGGGACTACAGGCGCCCGCCACAACGCCTGGCTATTTTTCTGTTGCAGTTTGGCCGGGGCTGGGTCCGAACCCGCCACACTCAGCATATGGGGTCGGCGTCCTACTCACTGAGCTACAGGTGCCGCCCCCCAAAAAGTGAATTTCTTAATAAGTTATAGTAGCTGGACCCCTTTTCAGACACTGATTTTTTACTTTTTAAGACAAAGTCTCAGTCTGTTGCTCAGGCTAGCGTGCTATCACTTCAGCCCAGCTCATTGCAGCCTCAAACTTTAGACTCAAGCGATCCTCCTGCCTCACCATTCCTAGTAGCTGGGACTACAGGTACCTGCCATAATACCCAGCTAATTTTTCTATTTTTAGTAGAGATGGGGTCTTGCCTTTGCTCAGGCTGGTCTTGAACTTCTGAACTCAAGTGATCCTCATGCCTCCGCCTCCCAGAGTGTTAGGATTACAGGCCTGAGCCACCACACTCAGCCAGCAAAATGATTTTGAATGTTCTAGCCGGTCATCTTTATAACTAGATATAAAGGAAAAAGTCCGTACTTTGTCTGCTTTAGTGCTGTGTTATTCTCAACCCCCCAGTAGTAGTACTCCCCTAGGAACATAGGTAAAGAAAAATTTGGGTTGTCACAAGACTGGGAAGACGAGTGGCCTTTTCTGGGCAAGAGGCAGGGATGCTAATCACTTTGCAATACTCATTAGAAACTCACACAAAGGGCTCAGCACCTGTGGCTCAAGTGGCTAAGGTGCCAGCCACATACACCTGAACTGGCAGGTTCAAATCCAGCCTGGGCTGGCCAAACAACAATGATGGCTACAACCAAAAAATAGCCAGGCATTGTGGCGGGCACCTGTAGTCCCAGCTACTTGGGAGGCGGAGGCAGGAGAATCGCTTGAGCCCAGGAGTTGGAGGTTGCTGTGAGCTGTGATGCCACGGCACTCTACCCAGGGCGACAGCTTGAGGCTCTGTCTCAAAAAAAAAAAAGAAACTCACATGAAGAATTATCCTGTACAATATGACAGCAACATTCCCATAGAGAAAAACTTGTACAGCATTAAAGAGGGAAGCATGCCCTCCTGAGACTGTTGTGGCAGTGCCAGTAGTCACCAATGAAAGGACTATTAACAAAAGATCAGACTGGGTGCCTGATCGTACCTATAATCCTAGCACTCTGGGAGGCTGAGGCAGGCGGATCTCTTGAGCTCAGGAGTTGGAGACCAACCTGGGCAAGAGTGAGACCCCAACTCTACCCCAAATAGAAAAGCTAGCCAGGCACTGGGGCAGATGCCTATTGTCCCACCTAGTAGGAGGCTGAGGCAGGAGGATCACTAGAGCCCAGGAGTTTGAGGTTGCTGTGAGCGAGGCTGATGCCACAGCACACTCCAGCCTGGGCAACAGAGTAAGACTCTTTCACCCCAAAACAAAAACAAAAATCATTTTGCAAAAAGCAAAAGGTTAATAAAAAGAATAAAACACAGACAGTCCCATGAAACAACATAACTGAGCTCAGAAAATGACGCTTGTGATTTCCTAAGGTCTAGTATGTTCCATGTTGCATTTCTCCCATTTCTAATTCACACTTCTTGGAATTAGACTAAGAAAAGAAGGCTGAGCCCTGGCCCTCTTAAATAGTCACATCTTAGAGGTCTTGTTTCCTATGTCAGTATCCTTTTCCCTCTTAATCATTCTCACCTATGATAGTTTCCATTGGGACCGTCCCTCACTTCCAGGTGAAATCCTGTCCTTATCCTTACAAACTGTAACAGGTCAGTCAAATCTCAGCACAGACAACCCTGATTCATGCTGTAGATTAATATGATCTACAATGTCTAGAGTCTTTCTTTGGCTCATTTTTCCAAGGAGCCTGTTTTTCCTTGATTTTTGCCTTCATCGAACTTCATATTTATGTCTACTCAAAGTCAACTGAGCTCCTCCTGAGGTTGGTTGCTGTGAAGTGGCTATCTGGTCATCAGGAATTGTTTAATGCTGCAGTAATTGTTTAATTACCAGACTGTTTTACTGGTAATGACCGAAGGTGCCTTCTGTTCCTACACATTCTAGATGCCCTTGCTGTTGTTATAGAGGTAGCCAACCATGCCAATGACACCATGAAGCAAGGAGTAAGTATCTTCATATCAGCGGTCGGTGTACTCTTGAACCTGAAAGCCTGGGCCTTCACATGTTCTACATTATTTTTCTGTAGGACAACTTTCAGAAACTTATGCAAATTCAGTACAGCTTAAATGGACACCATGAGATAGTACAGCCTGGACGGGTGAGTGTTTTAGTTAGACTGCTCTTTGCAAATTTAATACAATGCGTTTAGGTAACCATTTATAGCTATTTTTCATTTCAGTTTTGAAAATAGGTTGCTATTGTCACTCTTGATTGATCCCAACTCAATCCATTCAAAACTTCCATGATGTAAGTCACTGTGACAATTTAATTAGGAGTAGGTCTATTCATAATACAAGTCCAATTCAATTTGGAGACTGGCAAGGGACCCACAGAGTATCTGATTTAATTGGATCGTTTTATTATGTAACGCCAGCTGGGCTCATACAGCTTTGAAGACAATTTCATTTAAAATCTTTAATGTAAGAGACAATTAGGAAGGGAGGGAGAAAATTGGTATTTTGATACTCCTCACAGAGCACAAAAGCGGCCTAGGGGATGAATTCAGGAAAATTGCAAAATGCATTTATCAGGATATTGGATATGCCTCAGGATCAAGTATACACTCCATCAGTTACACATCCCTTCACACAGTATCCCTGGGGCCAGTATTGGATTCATGTAACTCTGCTTGCTCGTCCAATCCCTAAATGACTTACAAGGTTTAAAATTAAGTATGACTATAAAGAGACACAAGGAAATTATGTCTCTGTGGTCCTAAAAAAAAAAAAAAGATTCTGAGGACAGAAAATTGATGAGAAGATTATATTTCCATTAGGTTTTGATGGTAGGACTAAAGAGATGTTTGTTTGGATGAATCAGGTTTTTCTCAAAGAAGGAACTCTGATGAAGCTATCTCGGAAAGTGATGCAACCCCGAATGTTTTTCCTGGTAAGAGGCCATGTGTAGTTCTGAGGTGTTTCCAAGGCACAACGCAGGAATAATTGCTTAATGAAAGGAGACATTTATCCATAGCAGATAAGCTTAGCACATTCAAAAATCAGTTTGAGGGCAGCGCCCATGGCTCAAGGAGTAGGGTGCCGGCCCCATATACAGAGGTGGTGGGTTCAAACCCAGCCCTGGCAAAAAAAAAAAAATCACTTTTAGTGGCATCTTTGGCTGTATTGCATATTTGCATTTCAAGTATGGGAAATAAAATCTGTTATGATGCATAATCAGAAAATTATTTCCTTTTAGAATGTAGTTTATTTCATTTCTAACTTGGAATAATTGTTTTAATCATTTATTTAGGCAGACTATAATACCTCAGTAGGATTTAGAATTCAGGAAACATTAAATCTGTTACACAACTTCAAAAGGCAGCACATTTTCCAGAAATTGCCTTTTTGATAGTATTCTAGTACAACATTCTAGGTGGTTGTTGTGTATTTAGCTGAATATAAGTATCTTATTCAGAGAGCTGTTAGCAAAGTAGTAGTATTTTTTCTTTATTTTTACATCTTATCAATATCTTTATAGCTGAAATTTGCTTCTTTACTTACTGTGAAATGTTTCTACTTTCAGTTTAATGATGCCTTGTTATATACAACACCGGTGCAGTCTGGGATGTATAAGCTGAACAACATGCTCTCCTTGGCTGGAATGAAGGTCTGTGTATCTGTTAGACTTTTTTTTTTTGAGACAGAGTCTTGCTTAGTCACTCTTGGTAGAGTGCCCTAGTGTCATAGCTCACAGCAACCTCAAACTCTTGGGCTCCAGCGATTCTCTTGCCTCAGCCTCCCAAGTAGTTGGGACTACAGGCGCCCGTCACAATGCCTGGCTAGTTTTAGAGGTGGGTTCTCGCTCTGGCTCAGGCCGATCTCGAACCTGTGAACTCAGACAATCCACCCACCCTGGCCGGAGTGCTGGGATTACAGGCCACTTCACCCAGCCCTAACTTTTTTTTTTATTCAAATGTATAGTTATATATTTGAGAAAATTCCCTAAGATAGTCATCTGTCTCACATCCTTAACTTTTCTCTCTCCATGTCACTGTTCATGGATTTAATTATTCATCCATGTTGCCATTCGTCCACTTGTGCATTAATTTATTCATAAGGTATATATTGAGAACTATTATGAACAAAGTTGGTAATAGGTTTGATGGAAAATAGGAAGATGAATTGATTCTTTTTCTTTCTGCCCCACCCCAACACCTCTCCTCCTCTGTCCTCCAACACCACAGGACTTACCATGTAGGTGGGAAGATAATACACTACCCATAAACACCTATCGAGTAGACAGTAATAAATATCACCACAATGGCACAGTAAAGTTTTTGGGAGTTCAGAAAATAAAGAACATGCGTATTTTGATGGTCATGATGGAGGGATTGGCCTGCAGCTTTTGATAGGCACTGAGGAAAGAGGGAGAATCCAGGAAGTCTTTTAAGAGGAAGAGACAATAGTCCTAAAACTATTAAGTCCCATTTGACCATTCTGTCATTTTACAGAAAGGCATTCTGGGTAGGGGGAATACTGTGAGCAAAGGTGTGGAAGTGGGAAAGTTGGGCCTGTGTGGGAGAATTTAAACTCATCTGGAGCATTGAGTAGGTGAGGAGAAGGGTGGTAGGTTAAGCTGGAAAGGAAGGTTGGTTGCAGATGTCAGCCGTTAGGGGCAATGGGCAGTTTCAGCTGTAGCTCAGAGTTGGGAGTTTTCAGTAGTTTGCGGAAATTGTTACACTTTCTTCCAGGTCAGAAAACCCACACAAGAAGCATATCAGAATGAATTAAAGATTGAAAGTGTGGAACGTTCCTTCATTCTCTCAGCCAGGTAAATTTTTAAAAATGTGTATAGATGCATTTTTGCCAATATAACAGGAGCAGATATTGCCAGCACTTTTTATATCTAGGTTAACTATTAGACTTTGCATTTCTTTCTTTCTCCTTCTCTTTTCAGAGATAGCTCTCCATTTGCCATGCAGGTAAATGGCTGAGAGCTGATGCAACAGGGTACTAGTGGCACAAAGATTAAAATGTTCCTCTGAATAAGGGCGGCGCCTGTGGCTCAGTGAGTAGGGCGCCGGCCCCATATGCCGAAGGTGGTGGGTTCAAACCCAGCCCCGGCCAAACTGCAACAAAAACAAAAAAATAGCCGGGCGTTGTGGCGGGCGCCTATAGTCCCAGCTGCTCGGGAGGCTGAGGCAAGAGAATCGCAAAGCCCAAGAGCTGGAGGTTGCTGTGAGCTGTGTGATGCCACGGCACTCTACCAAGGGCAGTAAAGTGAGACTCTGTCTCTACTAAATAAATAAATAAATAAAATGTTCCTCTGAATAGAGTAGTAACGGTAAAAGTACTTTGCTGATCATTTTTTAAACTGAGTATTTCAAATTGTTTTAATAAACAACTACTGCTTTGTAATCAGCTTGTAAGTTTTCACCTGTCATTTAAAGGTTGTAACAAACCTATGAGGTAGGTGTCATCTCATACTAAAATGAGGAAACTAAGCTGCAGAAAAATTGGGTTGCTGTCTTAAAGATGCATAGCTGGCAAAATCGGGATACAAACTGAAGTCTTTGGTTTTCAAATCCATTGTTATTTATGATGTTACCTTGCCCCAGACTGGAATCTGCAATGACTTTCCGGTTAATCAGAGTATATTTCCATGTTGCAATTCAAGCGCTAAAGAAACATGAAGCTGTGTGACTTATACACATACATTATTGAGTCCCTGACTGGGTGGCAGAAGTGGATATTTGGGAGGATTTGCCTGGTGAGGGGAGGGACACCAACAGTGATAGCACCGCTGCACTGAAGGATCTAGATCAGCAGTTCTCAACCTGTGGGTTGAGATCCCCTTTGGGGGTTGAACGACCCTTTCACAGGGGTCGCCTAAGACTATTGGAAAACACATATTTTTGAAAAACACTTTTTTTTTTTTTTTTTTAGAGACAGAGTCTCACTTTATGGCCCTCGGTAGAGTGCCGTGGCGTCACACGGCTCACAGCAACCTCCAACTCCTGGGCTTAAGCAATTCTCTTGCCTCAGCCTCCCGAGTAACTGGGACTACAGGCGCCACCACAACGCCCGGCTATTTTTTGGTTGCAGTTTGGCCGGGGCCAGGTTTGAACCCGCCACCCTCGGTATATGGGGCCGGCGCCTTACCGACTGAGCCACAGGCACCGCCCTGAAAAACACGTATTTTTGCACACATGAAGTAGCAACGAAAATAATTTTATGGTTAGGGGTCACCACAACATGAGGAACTGTATTAAAGGGTCGCAGCATTAAGAAGGTTGAGAACCACTGCTCTAGATGATCGGTCTGTGGCACTCTTCTCAAACTTAACCTTTGATATAATAAAAAATAGTGGCAAACACTTTTGTAAGATTTATTGTATGCCAGATACTATCCTAAAGACTATGTGTATTAATTCATTAAATCTTCACAGCAATCTTTTAAGGTAAGTTACTATTAATTATGCCCATTTTATGGTGAGAAAAGTGACCAAGGTATTAAGTAGCAGAGCCCAGATTTGAACCCAGGCAGTCTGCTGGAACTGTATCACTAAAATCACATAGGATCTTAGTAACAGAGTAGTCGTTGGAATCATCTGTATTCTGCATCAGGGATAGTACTCCTTTTTTTATATTTATTTTCTCTTTTAAGTGCCATGATAACTTCTGGGTTGAGTATTATCTTGATCTTCTGGGTGAGAAAATGGAGAGGCTCATAAAGGTCAAACAGTACCTTGAAAGTTACACAGGTCATGAACAGTGGAGCCATAATTGGAACCTAGCTGTATCTGACAGCCACTGTTTTTTTTTTTTTTTGAGACAGAATCCCACTCTGTTGCCCTGGATGGCGTGCCATGGCGTCATCAGAGCTCATAGCAACCTCAAAATCCTGGGCTAAAGCAATCCGCCTATTTCAGCCTCCCAAGTAGCTGGGACTATAGGCATGTGCCAACCATGCCCAGGCAATTTTTTCTGTTTGTTATAGAGACGGGGCCTTTTTCACACTCAGGCTAGTTTCAAACTCTGCACTCAAGTGATCCACCCGCCTGGCCTCCCAGAGTGCTAGGATTACCAGCGTGAGCCACTGCACCCGGCCCTGACAACCACTGTCATTCTGCCTGTATCTGTGAACGTCAAAGGCTCAGACTAAATGTCTGACTTCCCCAAATCTGAGGACCACAGGAATCCTCCCTGGGGCATGTCATTCCTCGGAGATCACCACTACCACCTGACATATAGGATGACAGAAAAATACCTGTGTTTGGGGTTTGACAAATGCTTCCCAACTATTAGGCAGGGTAAGCGAAATTCCTGGGACTACCTGAACCATTCCCCAGATATTAATATTTGATGAAGGAAAGTAATCTCTTGATCACTTGGCATTGTGACTTGTTTTGTGGGAATTGTTTTTACTTGGTTGGTTTTCTTTATTTGAAGGGTAAGGACTTTGAAACAAAAGTTCAAAGAACATCAAGTCCTGGTTTATCAGGCTTTTGATGAGTACTTGAGATTGGTTCTTAGAATTAAGAAAGCTATTTTCTTTTTTTTTTTTTGAGGCAGTCTTACTAATCGTCCTCAGTAGAATGCTGTGGCATCACAGCTCATAGCACCTCCAACTCTTGGGCTTAAGCGATTCTCTTGCCTCTGCCTCCCAAGTAGCTGGGACTACAGGCGCCCACCACAACACCCGGCTATTTTTTTGTTGCAGTTATCACTGTTGTTTTAGCTGGCCTGGGCTGGGTTCGAACCCGCCAGCCTTGGTTTATGTGGCTGGCACCTTAACCACTGTGCTACTGGGTGCTGAGCCAGAAAGTTATTTTCAAAGGTCCAAAAAGGAAATGCCGGGTGGCGCCTGTGGCTCAAGGAGTAGGGCGCCGGTTCCATATGCTGGAGGTAGTGGGTTCAAACCCAGCCCTGGCCAAAAAAAAAAAAAGGAAATGCCTACAGAAAAGTCAAGTTTTCATTTGCACTTACATATAAAAATGGGCTTTGGTGGGCGGCGCCTGTGGCTCAGGGAGTAGGGCGCCGGCCCCATATGCCGAGGGTGGCGGGTTCAAACCCAGCCCCGGCCAAACTGCACCAAAAAAAAAATAGCTGGGTGCTGTGGCGGGCGCCTGTAGTCCCAGCTACTTGGGAGGCTGAGGCAAGAGAATCGCTTAAGCCCAGGAGCTGGAGGTTGCTGTGAGCTGTGTGATGCCACGGCACTCTACCAAGGGCCATAAAGTGAGACTCTGTCTCTACAAAAAAAAAAAAAAAAAAAATGGTAAGAACAATATTCCATTTTATTAAGACTAAATAATTTGAGAAAATATAGTAAATCTTGTCTGTCAGGTAAATATTTGTATGCCCATGTTTTTCCAGATCAGAATCAGACAGTTGTCATTGTTGTTTAGCAGGCCCGGGCCAGGTTCAAACCTGCCAGCCCCTGTATATGTGGCCAGTGCCCTAACTACTGAGCTACAGGCACCAAACCTGTATGTGTGTCTTTTGGAAGAGAATTCCCAACTGACTATGACTTAGTCTTACTATTCTTGTTCACGGACCCTTAAATACAAACTGCTGCTATCCATGGAGCTGTCCTTCCTTTGTTTCCCTGTGTGGCCACTTGCACCCTGCTCTGTGTCAGCCACAGAGGGGAAAAGCAGTTCTTTCTCATTCAGTTTTACACAGACTTCTGTCTCTACAAGTTCATCTCAAGGAAGCATTTTTTCACAAGCCTGCCAAGATACTTTAGGACAGGATGAAAAATCAGTCTTGCCAAGAAGACACAAGAAGAGACCCATGTGATGATACCAGGCAGAGCTGGCTGTCATGAGACACTAGCTTTCGTGTTGTGCCTTATTTCAGGGGTGGGCAGGAGGGTCACATATGAACCATTTTATATATTGTTCTGTGACTGTGATGTATGGATCCCTTCTCTGTCTTTTTCTTAGTAGTCATCTGGTGCTTGGTGACTGTCATTGCTGGGTCGGAGGAACTTTACTGATGGGAGCAATTCATTGTTTGGTGACTGGCATAGGTGGAGCAGCTGGGGAAGGGGACTGTCTAATGTCTGTCATCCATTCAACAGATATTTACCAGGCACCTACTTGTTGCCAGGTAATTGCTCCAGGAGCTGGGAGCGCAAAGTCCCTGACTGTAAGGAGCTTTGTTCTGGGCACCCACAGCTCTGGTTAGGGGGCTGGCCACATGCTCCAGAGCTGGTGGGTTCAAACCTGGCCTAGGGCTGCTAAACAAATAAACAAACAAACAAAAAAATTGCCAGGTATTGTAGCGGGCACCTGTAGTCCTAGCTGATAGGGAGGCTGAGGCTAGAGAATTGCTTGAGCCAAAGAATTTGAAATTGCTGTGATCTGTGATGCCACAGCACTCTACTGAGTGTGACAAAGTGAGACTCTGCCTCAATAAAAAAAATAAAGAGTGGGTGGCGCCTGTGGCTCAGTCGGTAAGGCGCCGGCCCCATATACCGAGGGTGGCGGGTTCAAACCCGGCCCAGCCAAACTGCAACCAAAAAATAGCCGGGCATTGTGGCGGGCGCCTGTAGTCCCAGCTACTCGGGAGGCTGCGGCAAGAGAATCGCTTAAGCCCAGGAGTTGAAGGCTGCTGTGAGCTGTGTGAGGCCACGGCACTCTACCGAGGGCCATAAAGTAAGACTGTCTCTACCAAAAAAAAAAAAGATGAAGAAGACTGAGCACACACAGAGTGTTGGGCTGGGCTGTTTTAATGGGGAGATCAGAAAAGTCGTGAGGAGAAGCAGAGACCAGAAAGGAGCAAATTCCAGGTTGAGGAAACAGCCAAGAGATAGGAAGGAGGCAGGAAAAGCGTTCAGTGTGTTAAAGAAACAGCAAGAAGCCCAATGTGAGTGAAGCCTGGTGTTCCAGGGAAGGTCAAATGTGAGGTCAGGTGGGGGACAGGGCAGGAATGTATGGAGCAGGTCCTGTGAGGCCTCATAGACTGCACTGGTCATTGGATTTTTAAGTGTGATGGGAAACCATCTGCGGGTTTCAAGCTAAAAATTCAAAGATTCAATTAATTGTTTCAAAAGATCACACTGACTGCTTTTGTCCCCTGACAGAGCTTCGGGGGACTAAAGCAGAAGTTGGGAGCCCAGGAAGCAGGCTGGTGATGATGGTGTCTTGGACTACAGTGTTGAGAAGGGGTCGGAATGAGGCAGAGCCACAGGATCACTGAGGGGTTGAATATGGGTATACAGGAGGAATTATAGAACCAGGAAGTTCTCAATAAAAGAAGAACAAATTTTCAAGGGCAGGTTAGGCCAGCACAGAGGAAAGGGAGCTACTATGTATTAAATGCCAGCAGTGTGCCATGCTCTTCTCTGAATTCCTCCACCACAGTGAGGTAGATCTTGTATCACAGGTTAAAGTGGGGCAGGGGGGTAGGTTTTGGCTGCAAGATGAACAGAGAAATAAAATCTTAAAAAGAAAAAAAGGGGACTGGGGGAAGGTATAATCTGGTTTCTGTCTGCCTCGCTGGCCTCATCTCCATTCTCCCCAGGTCCCGCCATGAACACATTGTGTGTCCCAGCACCGTGGTCTGCTCGTGACTCCCCACGAGTGCCATCTTACTCCATATCCTTTTGCCTTGCACATTCCTCACCCCTACATGAAATCCATCCTTTATTCAATGTGGAATATGGAGCCTCTGCCTGGGCCAGACAGTGTGCTAGGTATCAGCATACAGTGGGGAATTAAAAGCGTCCTCCTTCATGAGCTTACATCCTGGGAGGAAGTAAGTTAGCAAATACTAGCACAAGTATTGTAAGTGACAAAAGGAAAAATACCAGGTGCTATGAGACTGTAAAGCGAAGGACCTTAGCTAGGCTGGGTGGGGAGAGGACAGTCAGGAATAAGTTCCCGAAAGGACGGGCTGTGGACACTGACTCACGAAGGATAAATAGGTATTGGATAGCCAGGCAGAGGAAAGGGAGAGCTTCCTGGGCATTAGGAGGGATGTGTGCAAAGGTCATGAATTCGGAGCGGGCGTGGCGTATTCAAGAACTAAAAGGCCGGTGTGGCATGAGCTTAAGAGGGAGCAGGAGATTGACTCCAAATAAGCGTGGAGGGACAGGCAATGCCAGTTATGCAGAACCATCTTGTGGATTTTGATCCTTAGCCCATGGGTCAGAAGAAGCCACCGAAAGACTTATTTATACAAGAGAATGATGTGATCAGATTGGGATTTTTTAAAGAGTTTTTTTGTTTTTTTTATTTATTTATTTATTTTTTTTAAATAAAAAAAATTGTATTTACTTAGAAGCATTCAGAATGTCAACAAAACAGCTGCAACTTTTTTTTTGCAATTACAGAGTGGTATTCAGTTAACAGAACAACAATTATTTCGTATAAGCTGCATCAGAGACAACTGAAGATGAAAAAACTACCATCCCCATATATAACTAATTTGTGCTGTGCACCAAGAACCTGCTTTAAATTTCCATGCCAATTTACAACCCCCATACTGTACCAGGCAAGGTTAGTGGCTATTGAAAATACCACCAGGACAGGGCTATCTAAAGACACATTCGGTAGTGTGTTAACTATACAAAAAAAGACACTGTACAGTTTAAAAACAAATCTTACACAGCCTTACATTTCAATTTTTTTCTTTAAAAGGAGTGAGTTGTGTACAGGGGGGTTAAATGCTTTATAGACAAGAAACAAAACTGCGCTAGAACCAACTTATTCATCATCTTCATCTTCATCTTCCTCCTCCTCTTCATCCTCTTCGTCTTCCTCATCTTCCTCCTCTTCCTTCTTTTTCTTGCTTTTTTCAGCCTTGACGACTCCCTTTTTTGCTGCATCAGGCTTTCCTTTAGCTCGGTATGCAGCACTATCCTTTTCGTATTTTTCCTTCAGCTTTGCAGCCTTCTTTTCATAAGGCTGCTTGTCATCCGCAGCAGTGTTATTCCACATCTCCCCCAGCTTCTTTGCAACATCACCAATGGATAGGCCAGGATGTTCTCCTTTGATTTTTGGGCGATACTCAGAACAGAACAAGAAAAAGGCCGAAGGAGGCCTCTTGGGTGCATTGGGATCCTTGAACTTCTTTTTTGTTTCCCCTTTAGGAGGGATATAGGTTTTCATTTCTCTTTCATAACGGGCCTTGTCCGCCTTTGCCATATCTTCAAATTTTCCTTTCTCTTTAGCAGACATGGTCTTCCACCTCTCTGAGCACTTCTTAGAAAATTCTGAGAAGTTGACTGAAGCATCTGGGTGCTGCTTCTTGTGCTCCTCCCGACAAGTTTGCACAAAGAATGCATATGATGACATTTTGCCTCTCGGCTTCTTAGGATCTCCTTTGCCCATGTTTAGTTATTTTTCCTCAGCGAGGCACAGAGTCGCCCAATGCCCGTCCGGCTCTCACTTGCCCCGGCGCTGTCTCTATGGAGCTCAATGTACTGCAATGGCTGTCGGTTTTTTTTTTAGAGACAGAGTTTCACTTTATGGCCCTTGGTAGAGTGCCATGGCATCACACAGCTCACAGCAACCTCCAACTCCTGGGCCCAAGCGATTCTTCTGCCTCAGCCTCCCGAGTAGCTGGGACTATAGGCGCCTGCCACAACGCCCGGCTATTTTTTGGTTGTAGTTCAGCCGGGTCTGGGTTTGAACCCACCACCCTCGGTATATGGGGCCGGCGCCTTACCGACTGAGCCACAGGCGCCGCCAGATTGGCATTTTTTAAAGATTGTGGCTGCCATGTGGAATATGGCCTGGGAGGTGTACTAAAAGCAGTAATTCAAAGTAGGGGATCATCAGAGTGAGTCTCCACCTTGTATGGGGTACTGGAGGGGTGTGCCGAGAACTGTGATAGGGAGCATTGGGAGAAGAGCAGCTTTTAGGGGGCTAATCAGGGATTTGTTTCAGATGTGCATGCTGAATGTGAGCTGCTTATAAAACACCCTCCTCAAGGAGCAGGTGTCTGGGTATCAGAGGGAAGCCGAGGCAGAGCCATATATTGGGGCATCATCAGGTTAGAGATAACCAAAACTTAGAGGACTCAAGGAGGGTACACAGAGACACAGAATTCCCTGCCAAACTCCTATAATTCTTCAAATCCTAATTTTGTTATCCCCTCTGCAAAGCCCTAATTAAATAACTTGCTACTTCTATGTTACTTATCTACCTTTGTTTTATCATATGTTAATTTATTTTTTCACCTCAGTTCAGTGTGAACCCTTAAAAGTGATATGTATTTTTTAGGCCCAGTTCATGGCTCAGGTCCTGGCCCTTCGTAGGCTCCCAGTAAATGTTACTGACATGAATCGTAGTCATGAGGCCCTTGAACCTCAGAGTACCACAAGTAGTAAATGGTGTGGCAAGGTCGAAGCAGAAATCTCTTCTATTGGAGGGCTTTCCCCCTTGGTATTACATCCTACTTAGTGTGAAAATGATATTTATTTGACACAGTCTGCTTTCTGGTAATGTACACATTCTAGAAAGAAAAGAATACAAAAAGAAACCTAGAATGTCTGCATTGGCTGCTGTGAGTAAATGTGTGTGGTCTGTGAGAAATGTGTTATCAAGAGCTGGTAAACATTGTCTTGGCAGAACCCCCCACAAGAGAGAGCCAGGAATGATTAGATGAAAGAACAGCTTATGTGACATGATTTGCACAGTTGAATCACATTCCACATGCTTCCAAGGCTCCAGAAGAATCCAACGGCAATTCTTAAATTTGCCATCTGCCTCTCTGCTTTCTGTTACTTCTTCCAGTGAAGAACAGGAGAGGTTAGGGGGATGGTAATGCTTTAAGAACGTTTGCTCAGAAGCCTGAGCATGTGTTCTTGTGGTGTAGTTCCTCAGAGAACACGAGCAGAGGCTGGCAGTGACCTAAGGTGGAGGGTCCAATCCTTAACTACACCTGGGTCTGATGCCCGCTCATCTCTCAGTGGCCTGTTGTGTATAAAGCAAATTACCTAACACAGCTCACCCTCCTCAGTTTCCTTATCTGTAAACAATGAAGGCGGAGGCGTGTAAGATCCAGTATATATTCCATGGGAGAGCTCTAGGGATAAGACACAATGACATTTGCAATGTATTTGGGACGGTTGCCCGACAGAAAGTAACCATTAAATGCACTGGTTATGGCAGTACTATAGGGGCAATAGAGTAACAGCTGGTTCTGTTTGGTTTAGCAAGAAAGAGGTCATTTCTTTTTTATTTTGCTCTTTGTATATAATGAAAATTTGAGAAATACATTAGTTTTTATATTTTATTTGGAAACTGGATTTCCACTTTTCTATATCCATAAGAATGAATATTCTAATGCCACTGAAACTATTTAGTAGGGAGGTACATTTCCAGAGAATGACTCTCACGGGGAAGGCAGTGGTTTCTTCTTTTTTTTTTTTTTTTTATTTTCCTCATATCGTTTTAACATGCCATAGGTCTTCAAAATATAGCAGCATACTGCCCATCTGTATCATTATTTATGATGGGTTTTTTTATTTTAGAAATACTTTGAAAAGTTCAAATTGGGGTGGCGCCTGTGGCTCAAGGAGTAGGGCGCCCGTCCCATATGCCAGAGGTGGCGGGTTCAAACCTAGCCCCGGCCAAAAAAAAAAAAAAAAGAGGAAAAGTTCAAATTGACTTAAAATTAGAGTATCTGATACAATAAACTGTACAGTCACCCAGTCTCAAAAATCAACATTGTGGGGCGGCGCCTGTGGCTCAAGGAGTAGGGCACTGGTCCCATATGCCAGAGGTGGTAGGTTCAAACCCAGCCCCGGCCAATAACCAAAAAAAAAAAAAAAAAAAAAATCAACATTGTGCCACTAGTTATCCTGTTTTTTAACCATTTTGAATATGCAGAACAAAATTTGTTTTTTATTTATTTATTTATTTTTTGAGACAGAGCCTCAAGCTGTTGCCCTGGGTAGAGTGCTGTGGCATCACAGCTCACAGCAACCTCCAACTCCTGGGCTCACGCGATTCTCTTGCCTCCGCCTCCCAAGTAGCTGGGACTACAGGCGCCCGCCACAATGCCCGGCTATTTTTTGGTTGCAGCTGTCGTTGTTGTTTGGCAGGCCTGGGCTGGATTCAAACCCTCCAGCTCAGGTGTATGTGGCTGGCGCCTTAGCCACTTGAGCCACAGGCGCCGAGCCACAAAATTTAATCAATAGATTTTAAAACAATAAATTTTAAAACAAATTATAGATGTCAGGTCATTTCACTCCTACATACTTCAGTATGCTTTTCTAAAAAATACAGACTTTTTTTTTTGGTAGAGACAGAGTCTCACTTTATCGCCCTCAGTGGAGTGCCGTGGCGTCACACTACTCACAGCAACCTCCAACTCCTGGGCTTAGGCAATTTTCTTACCTCAGCCTCCCGAGTAGCTGGGACTACAGGCACCTGCCACAACACCCGGCTATTTTTTTTTTTATTGTTGTTGTTGTTGCAATTTGGCCGGGGCTGGGTTTGAACCTGCCACCCTCGGTATATTGGGCCGGTGCCCTACCCACCGAGCTACAGGCGCCGCCCCAGACTTTTTTCTTTTTTACACAGTCACAATACTATCATAACCTGTTTTATTTTATTACAATAGACTTGTAAATTCACTATTAAAATTTCTTATTCTCTCCCTTCCCTTTTCTTGTTCTCTCTACCTGTCCGGGGGCCATTATGAAAGTTTTGAGATACATAAAAATCAAGAAATGTAAAATCCACACAAAGGGAAACAAAGGAAGCCCTCTCAGCAACCCAGTAAGCCTAGCCGAGCAAGGTGAAACTTGCCCGGGGAATCAGAAAGAATGCTGTCAGCTTTGTGTTGTGGAAGTGAAATAGTGGACCATAACACAGTCTGTCTCAAAACTGTCATAGTGGCCCATATATATGTATAGATTTACATATTTATTATATTTATAAGGCCTAGGGTGCACCTCTCTGTTTTGAATATGCAAAACAAAATTTAAATAATAGCTTCAAAAAATGTGCTGAAGTTGTGATGATTTGGAAGTTACTACAGAGTTTTGGGGGAGAGGCATGATTGTGAAAATATAGAACAAAAATGCCTTTTTCTGAATGGTTTTTCCCCTGTTCAGCCCATTCCTGCCTAGAGTTGAATTAAGGATACCTCCCAATGACTACCTCTACATAGGTAGAGGAGCCCTAATAGCTATTTCACTCTTAACTACTGCTTCAACATCTCTAAAGATACTAAAAAATATGTTCTCTTTATCCCACTGTTCATCCAAGGTATTTTTAGTAAGTTTAATAGTCTAAAGATATTTCGTATTCTATGCTAAAAATCAGCATTTGAAACTTTATTTCTTGGAAGATTTTTATTTTTTATTTTTTTTGTGGTTTTTTGCCGGGGCTAGGTTTGAACCCGCCACCTCCGGCATATGGGACCGGCGCCCTACTCCTTGAGCCATGGGTGCCGCCCTTTGGAAGATTTTTAAATTCTAGGAGTATGTCTTAGGAAACTTCTTGGTTATGTAAATAATAATAGTTATTAACTGTATAACTGGCCCTTAAACAAAAATAATTCCAAAGGTAGAAGACTTCAAAAGCTATTTAACATAAAGTGGAACTTTTAGAAAGGAAAAAAAAACATTGTATTTGCTGAAATTCCATGGATTCTCTATTGCCTGCTCTGATTATTTGTTTCTATAAAACTGCAGAGTTGCTTCTTTTGATGAATATTGTTGGAAGGTTAGTAATGTCTGTTGTCATGGGTACAGGAAAAGAAGTAAGAAAAAGGCAAAGAATAAACGCTGACATCTGGTTGATGGAACCTTCTTTTGCCCCCAACAGTTCTGCCACAGAAAGGGATGAATGGTTAGAAGCAATTTCCAGATCAATAGAAGACTATGCCAGGAAAAGAATCACCTTCTGTCCTAGTAGGAGTCTTGAAGAGGTATTTTCTTGTTTTTTTTTTTTTTCTTCTAGTGCATTTCAAACAATTTTTACCTTTCAGATCCATTTCTCAGAGGTTTAGTAAAGCAACATTTGTGTCCCAGAGTGATCGAGGTGTGTGTCTTATTTCAGCACTATACGTTTATCCTTCTTTTGATGTTTAACTTCAGCCTCTGATAGCATATAAGCATATTCATGTATTTTCCTAGTTTGAAAACTTTATTGTAGAATTTAGGAAATACAGAATAGCTTCTTTCCCTCCCTTCCTCCCTCCATTTTATTTATTTTATTTATTTATTTATTATTTTTTGAGACAGAGTCTCACTTTGTCACCCTCAGTAGAGTGCCATGACATCACAGGTCACAGCAACATCGAACTCTTGGACTCAAGTGATTCTCTTGCCTCAGCCTCCTGAGTAGCTGGGACTACAGGTGCCCACCACAACACCTGTTTTTTTTTGTTTGTTTTTTGAGACAAGAGTCTTACTTATTAACCCTCGGTAGAGTGCCATGGCGTCACAGCTCACAGCAACCTCCAAATCCTTGGGCTTAGACAATTCTCTTGCCTCAGCCTCCCAAGTAGCTGGGACTACAGGTGCCTGCCACAATGCCTGGCTATTTTTTTTTTTTTTTTGCATTCTGGCTGGGGCTGGGCCTGAACCCACTACCCTTAGTATATGGGACCAGCACCCCACCCACTGAGCCACAGGTGCCACCCAATACCTGGTTATTTTTTAGAGATGGTGTCTTGCTCTGGCTCAGGCTCGTCTCGAACCCATGAGCTCAGGCAATCCACCTAGGATTACAGGCGTGAGCCACCATGCCTGACTTATTCATTTATTTTTAATTTATTTATTTTTTTGGTGACAGAATTACTCTGTCGCCCAGGGTACAGTGCCAGGGCATCATCATAGCTCATAATGTCTGCCCACCTTGGCCTCCCAGAGTGCTAGGATTACAGGCTGGATTACAGGCATGAGTCACTGAGTCTGACCCCTTCCTTCCCTTAAAAAAAAAAAAAAGAGGCTCGGCACCCGTAACACAATGGTTACAGCACCAGCCACATGCACCGAAGGTGGCGGGTTTGAACCCAGGCAGGGCCAGCTAAACAATTGCAACAAAAACTAGCCAGGCATTGTGGCAGGCACCTGTAGTCCCAGCTACCTGGGAGGCTGAGGCAAGAGAATCACTTAAGCCCAAGAGTTTGAGGTTGCTGTGAGCTGTGACATCATGGCACTCTACTGAAGGCAACATAGTGAGACTGTGTTTCAAAAAAAAAAAGAAAGAAAAACAGAATAGTTGAAGGGAAAAACTACATGGCTGTCACTCCACTACCACAAACATCTTTTTTTGTTTTTGGCCGAGGCTAGGTTTGAACCCGCCACCTCCGGCATATGGGACTGGCACCCTACTCCTTGAGCCACAGGCACCGCCCACACAAACATCTTTTTAAGTTAATTTTACATTAGAGGATTTTGTCACCCTTTGTAGAGTGCTGTGACATCATAGCTCACAGCAAGGTCAAACTGCTGGGCTTAAGTGATTCTCTTGCCTCAGTTTTCCAAGTAGCTGGGAATATAAGCACCTGCTGCAATGCATGGCTGTTTTTAGAGACTGAGTCTCTCTCTGGCTCAGGCTGGTCTCAAACCTGTGAGCTCAGGCAATCCACCTGCTTCGACCTCCCAAGTGCTGGGATTACAGGCATGAGTCACCTCGCCCAGCCAGGATGTAGCTAATCTTAATATTGTGAACACATGAAAAATATAATGGCCTGTATTTCATCCCACTTCCTTAGTGATAACTGTTAGAAGTCCCTGCCAAATAAAAAGGTGCAGCAGGCAGTGTGTATGAAGATAATTACTTGTGCTTCTCATGCAGGCAGACTCAGAAAATAAAGAGGAAGTTAGTCCTCTGGGCTCAAAGGCTCCCATCTGGATTCCTGATACCAGAGCCACAATGTGTATGATCTGTACAAGTGAATTTACCCTGACCTGGAGACGACACCACTGTCGAGCCTGCGGAAAGGTTGGCTGCGATAACACCCATCTCCATTGTGATTGTCCCCTCATGAACCACTGTAGTTAAAAACAACAACAACAAAAGAATGGTGGTGGAAAACCTGGATGGTGTTTTCTCTGGTTAGGGGTGGAGGGAACCTTGTCAGGAAACTTCCTCCCTCCTATCCCAAAGTTACTTTAGAACAGCGGTTCTCAACCTATGGGTCGCGACCCCTTTGTAACAATGAAAATACATCGCGGCATTGGGAAGGTTGAGAACCACTGCTTTAGAATGTCAGTAATAGATAACTTTCATTCAAAAACAAAAACTCACAAATTCACAATTAAATAGACCTTCACATTTACAGCTAATTGGGACCTTTCAGTGTTGAAGTTATCCCTGGTTATATTTCTAAGCCTTCAAGACATATTAGTAGAGTAAGCATAGTCACAGTGACATCAGAGAGTTCCTGTGAGGATTAAAGGAGGAGCTGTTCAGAGAAATTTGGTGCAGAGCTGGACGTTTGGTAGAGGAGTAGAGAAGTGGTCGTTGCTACAGCAATGATAATGATCATGATGACGATGGTGATGGCGATCAGTACAGCTAACAGGATTCATTGATACGCCAGGCCCTGTCCTAAGCATTTTGGACATATTAACTCCTTTATTATTTTATCTAGTAAGTGCTCAGTAATAATCTGCGGCCTCTTCATCTTTGAAATGTGGTACTGTGTGTTAGATCATCACATGCCTGAACTCCATTGATTTACTACCAAGATTAAGTGAGATTGAGTGACTCTGAACTTGTTTTGAAAAGTGGACAGTATTATAAATTGTAGCATACTTTATGGTTTGTAAATGAAAGTGTTTCTAATAAAATAATCCCAATATGTTTTATCAGATTGTATGCCAAGCTTGTTCATCAAATAAGTATGGCTTAGATTACCTGAAAAATCAACCAGCAAGAGTATGTGAACATTGTTTTGAAGAACTGCAGAAATTAGGTAATTATATGATAAGTAAAGATTTAACCAGAAACTCCTTTATTCCCCAGGTGCTTTTAAATGACCTTCCAAAAGAATTATCTTCAGTACCTTAGCAAGGAATGTGACGATGCTTATCTCAAAACTTGTACTGAGCTTTCTTAACTCCCATTTTGGGGTAATTCCAAGAGAAGTTGGACTAGAATTTGTTTTTAATCTGCCAAAAAGATTTTGCTAAGAAAACTAATTGTAGAAATGGAATTACAGTGTAAAATGCTTAACACAGTTAATAGGGAAGTTTAACTTTCGAGTAATTTTGAAGTTTCTAGTTTCGCACAACAGTATGCTTATTGCCAATCCTTTGTATCTATCTGTAGAATAATTCTCTATGGAAGTTCAAGTCACTTGAACTGATTCAGTGATTTTTTTGTTTTTGTTTTTTGGTGGGGGGGAGCTTATTTTGAGACAGAGTTTCACTTTGTGACTGCTGTGGCATTTTAGCTCACAGCAACCTCAAACTCTTGGGCTCGAGCAATTCTCTTGCCTTAGCCTCCCAAGTAGCTGGGACTACAGGCAGCTGCCACAAAGCTTGGCTATTTTTAGAGACAGGGTCTCACTCTTGCTCAGGCTGGTCTGGAACTCCTAAGCTCAAGCAATCCACCTGCTTTGGCCTCCAAGAGTACTCAGATTGCAGACGTGAGCCACTACACCCGACTCTTTTAATGAGATTTTATTGTATGTCTTAATGTGCCGCTTTTTTTGGAGACACAATTTAATTATGTCGCCCTCAGTAGAGTGCTGTAGCATCACAGCTCACAGCAACCTCAAACTCTTGGGCTTAAGCAATTCTCTTGCCTCAGCCTCCTGAGTAGCTGGGACTACAGGCACCTGCCACAACACCTGGCTTTTTTTTTTTTTCCTTTTCTTTTTTTTTTTGGTTGCAGTTGTCATTGTTGTTTAGCCAGCCCAGGCTGGGCTCGAACCCACCAGCTTCTGTATATGTGGCCCACGTCCTACTCATTGAGCTACAGGTACCGAGCCCCAGCTATTTTGTTGTTGTGGTTGCAGTTGTCATTGTTGTTTAGCAGGCCCGGGCCGGGTTCAAACCTACCTGCCTGGGTGTATGTGGCCCGCACCCTAACCATTGAGCTGTGGGCCCTGAGCCTGAATGTGCAGCTTTTTGACCAAATACAAAACAATCCTTCACATCTGCCTACTCATTGTATGCAAGTATCCTACAGTTAAATGTACCTCACTTCTATATATTGGGAAGGCATTTTTGTTTAAGTTCCTGAAACCTACAATCTAAATTATCAAAAATTTGGCCTTCATTGCCAAGGACAGCTTTTCATTAGCAAAGAAGAATATCTAAGCGAATAAAACTAAATGACATGCTATTTTGGAATTCATATACATGTATATTTATAGATTAATGGTTTATTATTGTTTGTATACATTTTCCAACATGTCCCATCC
Source organism: Nycticebus coucang (assembly GCF_027406575.1). Lineage (NCBI taxonomy): Eukaryota > Metazoa > Chordata > Mammalia > Primates > Lorisidae > Nycticebus > Nycticebus coucang. The sequence continues at coordinate 26,785,450 of NC_069782.1, forward strand.
TTCTATTTCTTTATGTTCCTTCTTTTGTTCCTGGGTATACCGTACGTACGTACATGTAAGCTGCAAACATTCAAAATTTATCTTTGCATCCTCCTCCCTCATTACCCTACAGCCATTTGGTTAGTAAATCTTTTCCATCTCAGCCCTAATAAGGCCTTTGTCCTGACGATTAATAATTTCCTAACAGGTTTTCCTACTTGTAAATCCTGATGACTGATGGGTTTATATTTCTATATTTAATCTGTTATATCACTCCCCAGTCTAAAAAGCTTGAACAACAGACCAAGATCCTTAGAACCAGTCTCATTTTTTCTAGCCTCGTTATTCTCCAAATAGATGATCTAATTTCATATCTCCCTGCCTTTGCTCATGTCAACCTCTTACTGTTCTTTCTCCTCTTTTTATTAATCTGGAAAAGTCTTACTTCTGCCTTAGTGGTCTTAAACATCTTACTCTTCCCCCACTTTCCCTGAAACCTCTGCAGTTAGAATTAATTTCTTCCTTATCTGTGTCCTTTAGCCCCTTTTCTAGTCCTTTGTTCATTATAACATTGTGATTATTAGCTAGACACGGAACAATACTAGGGTTTTTTTCAGGTTTTTTTTAAGTAAATAGGGATGGGTTGTTTTTTTTCTTTTCATTTATTTTTTAAAACTTAAAAGTTGGTAGTATATTCACATGTTTCAGAATTCTAAAGGCACAAAGAGTAATCCTTTCACATAGTTTAAGATTCCAAAAGTATAAAATCATTTTTAAAAAGGGGAAAACCTTCCTTCCACTCACCTCTCAGCCAGCCATCTTCATTTCCTGGGAGCCATCAGTGCCATCAGTTTCTTGAATGTGTTTTCCATGGATATTTTGTGCAGCAACGTTTGTTGATTTGAATTAAATTGAATTGTGGAGTGCTCACCCTTGGCTACATAAGTGTACCTGGTTTGTTTCAGATCACCAGCACTCCCCTAAGATTGGATCTCCTGGAAGTCACAAGTCTCCTTCAAGTGCCTTATCTTCGGTCTTACATAGTATTCCATCGGGGAGGAAACAGAAAAAAATCCCAGCTGCTCTCAAAGAAGTAAGTAACTTGCAACGTGGTAGAAGCTGAATTATTCATATGCATATAAAATACACAGTTTTCTTTTCACAGAGGAAGATATCATTCCCAATGCTGGTGAGTCATGAATTTTTTTTTTTTTTTGTAGAGACAGAGTCTCACTTTATGGCCCTTGGTAGAGTGCTGTGGCGTCACACAGCTCACAGCAACCTCCAACTCCTGGGCTTAAGCGATTCTCTTGCCTCAGCCTCCCAAGTAGCTGGACTACAGGAGCCCGCCACAACGCCCGGCTATTTTTTTGTTGCAGTTTGGTCGGGGCTGGGTTTGAACCCACCACCCTCGGCATATGGGGCCGGTGCCCTACTCACTGAGCCACAGGTGCTGCCCGAGTCATGAATTATTATTTTTTTTTTTTGTAGAGAAAGAGTCTCATTGTACCGCCCTCTGTAGAGTGCCGTGGCGTCACACGGCTCACAGCAACCTCTAACTCTTGGGCTTACGCGATTCTCTTGCCTCAGCCTCCCAAGTAGCTGGGACTACAGGCACCCGCCACAACGCCCGGCTATTTTTTTTGTTGTTGTTGTTACAGTTTGGCCGGGGCTGGGTTTGAACCCGCCACCCTCAGCATATGGGGCCGGCGCCCTACTCACTGAGCCACAGGCGCCACCCCCGAGTCATGAATTTTAATACTGATGATGGTTGTGGATGATGCCTCACAATCTTGCTTAGTCTCCCTTCTGACCTGAGCCATTTAGAAAATGGCTCTTGAAAGGTTTAGCGAACATTTAATGGCAGCGATAGAAAGTAAAAATAAGTTAAAATTAGTTTGAGGTGGCTCCTTACCAGAGGGAAGAAGCCAATTAGAACCTTTTGGGCAGTGTTAGTATTTATTGATTGGTACAGTCTGTTAGGCATTGGTTAGTTAGATAGAGGTGGTATCATTGATAGTAGGTTGTCTTTCCTTTAAACTTAAAGAAAATTTTAAACAGTTGTAATAGCCTGCATGTTTAGACCTGCTAATGGCATAATTCAGAGTTATTATTGATACCCCATTGCAGTGCCTCAGTTTTTGTTTTTTTCTTGAGATTCAGCATATCACTCTGTCACACTGGCTTGAGTACTATGGCATCACAGCTCACAGCAACCTCGTACTCTTGGGCTTAAGCGATTCTCCCAAGTAGCTGGGACTACAGCTGTACCACAACTCCTGGCTATTTTTTCTATTTTTAGTAGAGGTGAGGAGAAACACCTGTGTGGCTCAGTAATGTAGCACCTCGGTGAAAAGGGCATGGGGAGGGATTTGGCTCTCCTAACAAACAGGAGAGCTCGAGAGATGAGAGCATCAGTGATTGGCAGTCTCTACACCCGTGGTGTTAAGAGCCACGGGAGTGTGTCTATAAGAGGCTGGAGGAGAAGGCAGTCGAGAGCACGCATTCTGTCATGGGCCTGCTCACTCTGACTCTGTCACTTCTCCTGCCTGCAGAACGCCTGCACAGCATCTCTCTCTACAAAAGACTGCTAAGATGTATTCTTCTTACTAAGACTGCTTTACTCCCTCAAATACTGTCTTTCTCTCTCTCTCCCTTCTGCTAAAGCAAAAAGCCCTCAAGCACCTAAGAGCAATTGTTCCTGAGCATGATAGCACAGCGGTCCACTTCTGGAACCTAAATAAGCTGGGGACCGGCGACCTGGCCAGTCCCAGGCCCCCAATAAGTGGCGACAATGAAGGCACCCAGATTGGCATGAGCCACCATACCTGGCACAGTTCCTCAAATTTAAGTACGAAAGCATCATCAGTCAGCAAACATCAAAAAGCAGACAGAATGGCCATTCTGGCCACTCCATTTAGATTAGTTTATCAACTAGTTCCACCTGTGCTGGTGTTTATTGTTTTGAGACAGAGTTTCACCCTTTGTAGAGTGCCATGGCGTCATAGTTCATAGCAACCTCAAACTCTTGGGGTGAAGTGATCCTCTTGCCTCAGTCTCCCTGGTAGCTGGGACTACAAGCACTTGCCACAACACTTGGCTATTTTTGGAGCTGCGGTCTTGCTCTTGCTCAGGCTGGTCTCGAATTCCTGAGCTCAGGCATTCCACCCGCCTTAGCCTCTTAGAGTGCTAGGATTACAGGCACAAGCCACCATGCCCTGTCCCACCTGTGCTAGTTTTATGGCCAGCAGAGTAGGGTTTTTAATTGCTTGGTTACTGTGGAGATGTTGTATCAGGGAAGCAAAACAACTCTAAAATTTTGACCTAATGGCTCAGCGCCTGTAGCACATATGGCCGAAGCTGGTGGGTTTGAACCCGGCCAAGGCCAGCTAAACAATGACAACTGCAACAAAAAATAGCTGAGCAATGTGGCAGGTGCCTGTATTCCCAGCTACTGAGAGGCTGAGGCAAGAGAATTGCCTAAGCCCAGGAGTTTGCGGTTGCTGTGAGCTGTGACGCCACAGCTCTCTACTGAGGGCAACATAGTGAGACTCTGTCTCAAAAAAATAAGATAAAATAAAAATTTGACCTCATACATTCCCAGTTAAAATAGTATGAAGTGATTTAAAACCAATCTCATGAAATAATAAGAATAGTGCTTAAAGTTCTAATTGATGTGGTTTTTTTTTTTAGAGACAGAGTTTCACTTTGTTGCCCTCGGTAGAGTGCTGTGGCGTCACAGCTCACAGCAACCTCCAGCTCTTGGGCTTAGGCGTTTCTCTTGCCTCATCCTCCCAAGTAGCTGGGACTACAGGTGCCTGCCACAACGCTCGGCAATTTTTTGTTGCAGTTTGGCTGGGCGGATTCAAACCCTACTCGTTGAACCACAGGCACCGCCCCCTAATTGATGAGTTTTACATGAGACTCGTTGAGCCAATTTAGTGAGTACCTCTGAACTATCTCTTCCATCCCTCAATTCCCGAATCTAAGTCTGCATTCATATTTTTTTTTTTTAGACAGTCTCATTAGGTAGCCCTCGGTAGAGTGCTATGACATCACAGCTCACAGCAACCTCACACTCCAGGGCTTAAGCGATCTCTTGCCTCAACCTCCCAAGTAGCTGGGACTACAGGCGCCTGCCACAACACCCGGCTATTTGATTGGAGTTGTCAGTGTTTAGCAGGCCTGGCCTGGGCTCCAACTCACCAGCCTTGGTGTATGTGGTTGGCACCCTCCTCACTGAGCTATAGGCACTGAGCATTGCATTCGTCCTGTTGAGGTTCTTATCAAGTGAGATGGTTCTCGGTTCTCTGGAATTTTTCTTCTCTCTACCCTGATGTCACAGTTTCTAAATCTAATTCTTACCATGTGCTCCCCTCTTCAGTCTAACTGCACTGCACAACACAACACTAGTTACAGCTTTTGTAGTCTAGACTAGACTCAGTCTAACTCCAGTCTTGTTTCATCCATCTTTCCCCTCAGCCGCACAAACCAGCCTTCCACTTCAAACCTTTGCTTGCCGCTTGCAGCCATTTCTTTTACTCCCCTGGTTCTCAAGTGTTCCACAACCAGTATCTAATGCATCACTTGAAAACTTATTAGAAGTTCCTGTGCCTCACCATGATCTACAGAATTAAAAACTCTAACAGGCACTCCTGGTGATTCAGATAATATGCTAAAGTTCGAGAACTACTTTACTTCTTTAGGTTAGACTGAAGAAATTAACATATCTAGTTAAGAGCTATAAAGCCAAATAGTATTCTCCTTGAGAAAATGGGCCTTTTGGTGTTTTTCTTTTCCACCCCACCCTCCTTTTGGTGTTTTTTAAACTGAGGTGAAATTCACATACCGTAAAATTAATCATTACAGTTCAGTGGTGTTTAATGTACTCACAATGTTATGCAACCACCATGTCTTTCTAGTGTTAAAAGTTTTTCATCATCCTATGAAAACACCCTGTTTGTGTCCATTAAGTAATCAGTCCCCTTTGTCCCCTTCCTTCACTCCCTGGTAACTTCTGATCTGCTTTCTGTCCCTCTGGTGTTGCCTATTCTGGATATATCATATAAAAGGAATCACATAATATGTGACCTTTGTGTCTAAATTCTTTCACTTAGCACAGTGTTTTTGAGGGTTTATCAAAATTGTAGTATGTGTCAGTACTTTATTTCTTTTTGTGTCTGAATTATATTACATTGTATGTGTCTATCAGTTTATCCATTCATCTCTTGGTGGACACTGGGTTGTTTCTACCTTTGGCTGCTGTGAATAATGCTGCTAAAAATATTCGCGTACAAATTTCTGTGTTGACATATGTTTTCATTTATCTTGGGCATATACTTAGGAGTAGAATTGCTTGGTCATATGTTTTACTTTTTGAGGCACTAGGAAGTTGTGTTCTTATTCTAGTAATGTCCAAAACATTTTTAGAAACTCCTCTTTTTAGAATGACATTCAGAGCCTCAGTATTCTTAGTAATGCGGACTGTGTCTCGAGTTGGATTTGATTTGGTTTCTAAATAATGGAATCATTGCAAGAAAATGTAAGTGATAAAGTTAGTTAAGACCAATTTTATTTCAAAAAAGATAATAGAGGCTATTTGGCGTTATGATTTATCTTCCTGTGTGGCTAATTAATTCTACAATACTGTAAAGGAGGAATGTAATATATTTTGAGCAATGTTAATACAAGTACATGGTAGTATCCTAATGTAACTACATTTTAAGCAAAATCTCATTTGAATGTTACCTTTCTATTTGTTTTTCAAAAACTACTTGATAGTCTGTTACAAGGATGTATTACTTTATATATATCTTTTAAAGAAATATTTTAAATTGCACGTTAGATCTTAAATTTTCCATTGAACTGTATAATCTTTCATGAAATTAATAAGAAATTAATACAATTCATCAATTATTACATGATTAAAGGTATATTTCTAAAATTCACAGAGCCCACTGCATTATTTTCATTGCTGCATAACAAATTACCACATATTTAGTGGCTTAAAACAACATACGGTTATCATCTGAGTAGTGCAGGCATGCCCTAGCTGGGACTATTATGAAAGATTTGGCCAATACAGAGTTCTCTCATGGAAACTTAACTGTGGGGAAGGGTTTGCTTCCAGGCTCATTCAGGTTGTTGACATAATTCATTTCCTTGCATTTGCAAGACCAAGAAATTTGGCTTTTTACTGGCTTTTGGCTAAAGGTCATCCTCAGCTCCTTGCCATTTGGCCCTCCCAACATGTCTGCTTACTTCTTCAAAGCCGGCATGGGAAAAGTCTCTAGATTGGCGCCAGTCTGCTAGCAAGATGGAGGCTTATACATATACCATAATCATGGGAGTGACATATTCTCTTAGTCAGAAGCAAGTCAGAGATCCTATCCATACTCAAGGGAAGAAAACTGTGTAACAGTGTGCCTCTGTAAGGCAAAGACCGTGGGAGGCCACTGTAAGACTGTGCCTACCACGGCACTAGCAAGGCAAATCCTAAACTGGGCTTTTTAAATTTTTTTTTTTTTTTTTTTTTTGTAGAGACAGAGTCTCACTGTACCGCCCTTGGTAGAGTGCCGTGGCGTCACACGGCTCACAGCAACCTCTAAGTCTTGGGCTTACGTGATTCTCTTGCCTCAGCTTCCCGAGCAGCTGGGACTACAGGCGCCCGCCACAACGCCCGGCTATTTTTTGGTTGCAGTTTGGCCGGGGCTGGGTTTGAACCCGCCACCCTCGGTATATGGGGCCGGCGCCCTACTCACTGAGCCACAGGCACCGCCCTTAAATTTTTTTTTTAATGTCTCTACTGTTCCTACATTTAGAAGAACAACAAAAAAAAAAAAAAAAAAAAGAAGAACAACAAAAATGAAAAACCATGAATGCCTTTTTTTGTTTTTTTTTCTGAGACATGGTCATTCTCTTTCACCCAGTCTATAGTGCAGTGGCATAATCATAGCTCACTGCAGCTCAAACTCATAGGCTCAAGCATTCCTCCTGCCTTAGCCTTCTAAGTAGCTGGGACTACAGGCACTTGCCACCATGCTAGGCCAGTTTTTTTTGTTTTTGTTTTTTTTTTTTTTTTAGTAGAAATGAGCTCTTGCTATGTTGGTCAGGCTGGTCTGGAACTCCTGAACTTCAGCAATCCTCCCAGAGTGCTAGGATTACAGGTATGAGCTACTGTATCCAGCAGTAGAGTTTTCTATTTACTATTCTGTTAATAGAGTTTTTAGAAGTCCAAACAAATTATTTCAGGAACAGAATTAAAGGTATTTCCCTAATACCCCAAAATATGAAGAGCAATTAACAACTTATACAGTCCCTAAATTACAGCTTTAGAAAAGTGACTTATAATAGCCGGGCGTTGTGGAGGGTGCCTGTAGTCCCAGCTACTCGGGAGGCTGAGGCAAGAGAATCGCTTAAGCCCAGGAGTTGGAGGTTGCTGTGAGCTGTGTGAGGCCACGGCACTCTACCGAGGGCCATAAAGTGAGACTCTGTCTCTACAAAAAAAAAAAGTGACTTAGGCTTTTGAGGTTAATTTTTATCCCTTGCCAACCGAGAAAACACAGATGAATTCACAAAGAAACATTACACAAACGCATGCTGGTTAAACCAGCTACAATTCTAGAACATCCTCTAAAAGGGTGTGTTTTTTTAATGCTCACATTAATAGCAGTATTCAGATTATAAGGTACAACACTTTTTGTTTTTTGAGACAGAGTTTCACTTTCTTGTCCCCAGTAGAGTGCCATGGTGTCACAGCAACCTCAAACTCTTGGGCTCAAGTGATTCTCTTGCCTCAGCCTCCCAAGTAGCTGGGACTACAGGCGTTCGTCACAATGCCCAGCAATTTTTTTTTTTTTTTAGAGACAGGGTGTTACTCTTTTTTTTTTTTTTGTTGAGACAGGGTCCCACCCTATGCCCCTGAGCAGAGTGCAGTGGGCGTGGTAGCTCACCACAACCTCAGACTCGGGCTGCGGGCACCCCGCTGCCTCAGCCTCCGGAAGCCGCTGGGATTACAGGCGCTCGCCGCGGCGCCCGGCTGGGTTTTTCCATTTTTATCACTAGTCAGGGTCTCACTGTCACTCAGGCGAGTCTCGAACTCCTGAGCTCAAGCGATTCTCCCTCCTCAGCCTCCCACAGTGCTGGGATTACAGGCGTGAGCCACCGCGCCCGGCCAGGGTGTTACTCTTGCTCAGGCTGGTCTCGAACTCATGAGCTCAAGTGATCCACCCGCCTCGGCCTCCTGGAGTGCTGGGATTATAGACATGAGCCACCATGTCTGGCCTACAGTAGCAGACTTTAAAAATATAGATTTCATCCTGAAACATGATGTTGTTATAGTTATTATTTTCAGTGCCTAATGATTATAAGCAATTTTGTGGTTATTATAATTTGTCTGAAAAACATTAAACTTTGTATGGTGCTTTCTTACTTAGGTATCAGCAAACACTGAAGATTCTTCTATGAGTGGCTACTTGTACAGATCAAAGGGCAATAAAAAACCTTGGAAACACTTATGGTTTGTCATAAAAAATAAAGTCCTATATACATACGCTGCAAGTGAGGTAAGATCCGAAATCTTTTTTTTTTTTTTTTAATTTTTTTCTTTTGTTTTTTGTTTATTAAGATCCGAAATCTTAAGATGAGTAATTCTGGAGTCTTATTTGATAATGCCATTTAAAATAATTACAATATTATAAAATCCATTTGTTTTGTGTGGGATTTTTGTTTTGCTTTGGAGTGAGAGGTGTTGCTGTTATTTTTAACATGAACAATATTCTTGCTTTGTACCTGGAGAGCTCTTACTCAAATGTATTAGGTATTTTTCCATATTATTAAAATGCAAGGATTTTTGTTATCACATGACTACTGACTACTTCACTAGAGGCAAAGCTGCTTTTCTTTTCCGCCATGCCCTCTTGAGAGAGCCCCTCCTTTACTGTCTTCCCCAGATTGTAATGAATCAGTATCAGCAATGATAAGATAGGCTTGGGGTTGTTGAGGGAGAGGTGGCTGGAGGTTGTTAACAAAATTACAAAAGAGATATAATTGGGGGTGTTATGAACAATTTCTAGCTTTTTACTATTTCTTTTTCTCTTATCTGATCATCCTATGTTCCAACATCCTATGAAACCATTGCCCTAGGGTGTAGGCCTGATCTTAGTGGGATCTGGGTAAATCACTTAGCTTTCTGAGCTGTTTTCTGCATCCATAAAATGAAAGTCATATAATCCCCAATCTTCTTTGGTTGTCCTGAATAATAATGTGAAATTCAATGGATATGGGGGTGGCGCCTGTGGCTCAGTGGGTAGGGCGCCGGCCCCATATACCAAGGGTGGCGGGTTCAAAACCTGGCCCCGGCTGAACTGCAACCAAAAAAAAAAAAGAAATTCAATGGATATGAACATGCCAGAAACTGGTTCAGGGTAAGTGAGGTGGGGTGGCTCAATAAATATTATTGAATAAATGAAAACTGAAAAAGCTGCTGTGTGTGTAAATGAATTTATTAAATAAGTTAGAGATATTATAGATCAAGAGTTCTTAAATCTGAATTTTGTCTCAATCTGAAACCAATCTCCATTGGTATGTTTTTAAATTAGGACGTGGCAGCCTTGGAGAGTCAACCTTTACTAGGATTTACTGTTACCCAAGTCAAAGATGAGAACTCAGAGTCTAAAGTATTTCAGTTACTGCACAAAAACATGTTGTTTTATGTATTCAAAGCAGATGATGCTCACTCAGCTCAAAAGTAAGTAATTTAGCCATATGTTTCTTTCACTTATGAGATTTCAAGTTGTTACTTTAAAGGACTGACTTAAAATGACCTACAATAAGGCATGAGGACAACCCAGAATTTAAATCAGAGATAGAAAGACATTTCACATTATTCAGAAGCCTTAGAATTTTTTAAAAGACAAGGCAAGAGTATGTGAAATATTTTCAGGAGGCAGAGAGGAGGAGAAGAAAATGGGTAGTTTCCCGTCTGCACGTGACTTCAGAGAAAGCAGCATGAGACTGCTCTGCTGAAAGGAAGGGAAGCTGAGGCATTTGACCCTCTCCTTCAGGGAGGGTAAGAATCTTCCCTTGAAACATTCCAGGACTTTGGCTAGCCAGTGATTGGATTGTGCCATGGAACAGCAGGAGTTTAAACAGCTGCTTGCTAACTTACTTCTTTGAAAAAGGTCAAACACATTAAGAGGCTCTCATGCTGTTCCCAGCAACTGAATAGAAAGAAATAGATATGATTAGATGGTACAGGCTGAAACAGTCTCTTCAAAATTCCAACAAGAATCTTTATGTAGATGTTTAGAGTTTGGTTAACATAGAGATGCCTATCTCTGAACTCCAGGTCCCTTCTGAACAAAATAGTTCAGTTCACCTCTCTCTGATTTGATTTTTACTTTAGCCTCACAAAATATACATTTTTTCCCTTCATTAAATGGTGTTCATCTTTCCCAGTGGGCTTAAAAGTGCATGAAGATTAAAAAAACAAAAAAAGTGCTTTGAATAAGCAAGATTTCTTGTTTCTTAAGGCAGCTAGAATTGACCTTGTCAGAATTGCATGGGTTCCTAAATACCAAGCAGGGACAATGTCATAAACAAACAGCCTTTAAAACCTTTTTAAAAATTTTTTTATTTTTCTTTCTTTCTTTCTTTCTTCTTCTTCTTCTTCTTCTTCTTTTTTTTTTTTTTTTGCCATTGTTGTTATTGTTGAGATAGGCTGTCACTTTATTACCCAGGCTGCAATATAGTGGTGTGATTGATCATAGTGCAGCCTTGAACGCCTGGCCTTAAGCAGTGCTCCCCACCTTGGCATCCCAGAGAGCCAGCACCCCCAGCCTAAAGAATATGTTTTAATTATGTCCGTTTGGCCAGGCACGGTGGCTCACACCTGTAATCCTAGCATTCTGGGAAGCCAGGGGAAGTGATCTCCTGAGCTCAGGAGTTCAAAACTAGTCAGAGCAAGAGCCAGACCTAGGTGTTGTGGCTGGTACCTATAGTCTGATAGCATATTAAAATGTGTTAATTTTACTGGAAAATTTGGGGGCTTTTTAAAAGCCTTTCTATTATGATGTAACTTACAAGCTATTTATGTTCAAAATTTAAATTTTTGGCCTCTTTGCCTTTTCTTTGTCATGACAGTGGGGGCCCATTTGCTGTCTATGGCGAATATCTTTTTTTTTTTTTTTTTTTTTGAGACAGAGTCTCAAGCTGTCGCCCTGGGTAGAGTGCTGTGGTGTCATAGCAACTTTCAACTCTTGGGCTCAAGTGGTCCTCTTACCTCAGTTTTTTTCTATTTTTAGTAGAGAAGAGGTCTCGCTTTTGTTCAGACTGGTCTCAAACTCATGAGCTTAAGCAATCCACCTGCCTTGGCCTCCCAGATTACTAGGATTACAGGCATGAACCACCCCACCACCCCCCACCCCCGGCAGGCAAATGTATCTTGGGTCTATAAGCCTATAGCTTGCTCTTGCTCTGTAAAGGTATCTTTCTCTTTCTCAGTAAATTTTGTTTTATGCTTGCCTCAAAAAAAAAAAAAAAAGTAGGCTTGGTGCCTGTTAGCACATTGGTTAAGACCCCGGCCACATGCACTGAGGCTGGCCGGTTTAAACCCAGCCAGAGTCTGATAGACAACAACGACAACTGCAACAAAAAACTAGCCAGGCATTGTTGCGGGCGCCTATAGTCCCAGCTAGTCAGCAGGCTGAGGCAAGAGAATTGCTTAAGCCCAAGAGTTTGAGGTTGCTGTGAGCTGTGATGCCACAGCACTCTACCCAGGGTGACATAGTAGGACTCTGTCTAAAAAAAAAAAAAAGGTAAATTGTTGATAATTGTGTCCTTGAAATTTGAGTTAAATCTGTTAAAGGTTGCTTTTTTTTTTTCCTGCAGTTTTTGGCCGAGGCTGGGTTTGAACCCTCCACCTTAGGCATATGGGGCCAGTGCCCTACTCCTTTGAGCCACAGGCACTGCCCAAGACTGCTTTCTTATTAATTAAGTTTGTTCGTACTTCCCTGGACTCTCCATAAAGCAGCAGTTCTCAACCTATGGGTCATGACCCCTTTGTAACAATGAAAATACATTGATGTAACTTATAAGCTATTTATGTTCAAAATTGTGGCATTAGGAAGGTTGAGAACCACTGCTAAAATATTACTGTAAGAAGTGATAATTGCCACCTGGCTTGTTGTACCCTCAATGAATCCCCAACAATAAAAAAAAAAAAAGAAAAAAAATGATAATTGCCATAAGAAAAGGGAAGAACAATTCAGAAGCATTTACACTCCAAGTGTCTTTTGAATAATTACAGCTGTGTATGTTATCAAATAAAACTTTATTTTGAGACAAAGGCATTTTGGAAAGACTTATATGGAACTTTGAGAAGCTTTTATATTGCGTACAAAATGTTGATTAACTGGGAGTAGATTCATTCCTAGAGTCCCTTTAATTGAAAATATTGAAACAGATCTGAATTAGAGGACAACAGATCTGGTTGACAGAGTTTAGGCAGGAGGAGACAGGGACATAGTGTTTCTTTTCTTTTTTTTTTTTTGAGACAAAGTCTCGCTATGTCATCCTCAGTGCTATGGCATCACAGCTCATAGCAACCTCAAACTCTTGGGCTTAAGAGATTTTCTTGCCTCAGCCTCCCCAAGTAGCTAGGACTACAGGTGCCCACCACAATGCTATTTGGGGGTTATAGTTGTCATTGTTGTTTGGCAGGCCTGGGCTGGATTCAAACCTATCAGCTCCAGTGTATGTGGCTGGTGCCCTAGCCACTGAGCCACAGGCGTCAAGCCAGGACATAGTGTTTCTTTTTTTTTTTTTTTTTTGTGGTTTTTGCCCGGGGCTGGGTTTGAACCCACCACCTCCGTCATATGGGACCGGCACCCTACTCCTTGAGCCACAGGCGCCGCCGGGGACATAGTGTTTCTAAAAGCACAGAGTTGGGCCAGGTGCGGAGGCTCATGCCTGTAACCCCAGTACTCTAAGAGGCCGTAGCAGGTGAATTGCTAGAGCTCAGGAGTTTGAGACCAGCCTGAGCAAGAACGAGACCCCCATCTGTAAAAACTAGCTGGGCATTATGGAAGGTGTCTGTAGTCCCAGCTACTTGGGAGGTTGAGGCAAGACAATCACTTGAGCCCGAGAGGTAAAGGTTGCTGTAAGCTATGACACCATGGCACTCTACCCAGGGCAATAAAGTGAGACTCTGTCTCAAAAAAATAAATAAAAATTAAAAAAATAAATAAAAGCACAGAGTCAGAATATCACATAAAAGAGAAAAGGGGTTGTAAAATGCTTTGGCCATTGACAGGACTTTATAGAACTTTTTCATATGAAATGGTCCCTTCTTCATGCCTCATAGACATAAGAAGCTTACTTTTCCAGGCCAGATTTTGTACCACATTACCAAGTAAAGGATAGTTCAATGTATGCAGAGTTCCAGTTTTCTATAGGAATGGTCATATGTTGTTAGGGTAATCGGATCCACAGAGCCAACCATTATATATGTCATGTTCATGTATAACAAATGATGGATTTTACAAATCTAACAAATTTCTGTTATAAATAGGTGGATAGAAGCATTTCAGGAAGGCACAATATTGTAGCAGTATTGGTTTCGTCTCTTCCATGGTTCCAAAGAGGTAGAAGTTCATCAAAATGGAGAAAATGCAATTTAAAAGTTTATAAAAGTGGACACTGCCAAGATAAATTCAAGCAAACTCTTCATCAGATACAAGAAATTATTTTATTTGGTATAAGTAGTTTTTTTGAAAATGTTTTTTCATGTATGTTATTTATTAAGATTTTTGATGTTTACTTAATGGTCAGAATTATTTCTGAGACTCACACTGAATTCTAAAGTATTGTTTCTTTAGAGACCAGAAAACTTACCTGAATACTGTATAAACTCTCTGTGACACAACCCACACTGTTCTCTCTACCTGATATTGTGACATTCTTATCTTACTAATGGTAAATCTTCCTAAGTTAAAAACACAACAAGGCATAAATTTCCATGTAGTGCTTGATTTAGGAATTATTATTATAAAATGCTGATGAAAAAATGCATGACTTTGAATAGATAAAAAGTAAATTTTTGTATCTTTTAATGGAAAAATATATGGCCAGCTTCTACCTCAGAAACTGTGAATGAAATTTCAGTATATTATCAGAAATAATTTAGTATTTTCTACTGTTACTGTACCTCTTTCGGTATGAGTTAATATTACATCATGAGAATTACAGCAAAGGGATAGAATCTGAGTGTGTTTTTAACTGTAGGTAGAAATGAGGCTGTTTTCATTTGCAGAGGAAGACACGTAATCGATTCTATAGGCTTTGCATTAAGTCCAATCTTTTTTGTTTTTTTGGTTTTTTGGGGGGGGTTTTGCAGTTTTTGGCCGGAGCTGGGTTTGAACCCGCTACCTCCGGCATATGGGGCTGGCGCCCTACTCCTTTGAGCCACAGGCGCCTTTTTAAAAGCCTCAGGTTTAACACAAACATAAATGTATTATTTTTTAAAATAGCAAAATATAGCAAGCATTGTATTACATAATATCCCCTGCTATCTAAGAGTTCTGAGCCAAAGGCAACAGTGGTATTTGTATCTAAATAGAATGCCCTTATTTCCTGTAACATTGTGCTTTACAAAATTAACTGGAATTACCATGTAAGAAAAGCACAAATTCTAAGGCAGTAATAACTGAAATTGTATAGTATTTGTTTTCAAAAGGTCTTTTTATTCTACTTTGTGACATGGTCTCCCTGGCGATTTAAATAAAATTTTCTTTCTTTAACCAGGTGTCGGTGCACCTCACTAGGAAAGCTTTCTTTTCATAATTTTGGTGCACTTACTGTTTAACATATGAACTACCTTGTCTGTAAAAATGTTGATTAGGAAAAAAATGAAATTAACACTGTGATTAAAGTCATTCCTGATATTCATAATAGGCATTTTATTGACTGAGTTTAAACTATAAATTTTCTTTTTTTTTTTTTTTTTTAATTTTTTGAGACACTCTCATTCCGTTGCCCTGGTTAGAGTGCTATGGCATCATTGCTCACAGCAACCCTCAACTCTTGGGCTTGAGCTGTCCTCTTGCCTCAGCTTTAAGTAGCTAAGATAACAGGCGTGCACCACTATGCCTGGCTAGATTTTCTATTTTTATTAAAGACGGGGTCTCCCCCTTGATCAGGCTTATCTCAAACTCATAAATTCAAGCAATCCATTCCCCTTAGCCTCCCAGAGTATGTAAATTATCTTAAAAGGCAAGGTCATGCATAGAATAATTCATTAAAGGGTATAAGAATTTCACTTTCCCAATTCAGTGTGATACTTCTGGCAGCCAGGAGAATTCTAAGTGCCTTTCTGGGCCTTTTGAATGCTATTTGCTGCAGCGTCAGAGTTGCTGCTAGATCCAGAATTGGCTGCTGTGGGTTTTTTCTGGCTATTTTTTGCTATGAAGTCATTTTAAACCCTGTTACAACTTCATACACAAACCTAAAATGCCATCTCCCAAGTCTTTCTGTCATAGCAGGTTAACTAATATTTCTTTGCAGCTCACTTATTTCTCTCTCTTTTTTTTTTTTTTTTGAGACAGAGTCTAACTTTGTTGCCCACTGTAGACTGCTATAGCATCATAGCTCATAGCAACCTCAAACTCTGGGGCTCAAGCGATTCTTCTGCCTCAGCCTCCCAAGTAGTTGGAACTACAGGTACCCACCACAATAGCCAGCTATTTTTAGAGACGGGGGTCTCACTTTAGCTCAGGCTGGTCTTGAACTCGTGAGCTTAGTCAGTATACCCGCCCCCACCTCCCAGAGTGCTAGGATTACGGGTGTGAGGCACTGTGCCTGGCTTTAGTAGCTCACTTATTTTAATCAAAATTCTTCTATAAATATGTCTTCCATGTTAAAGTTTCTGCACAATTTTTAGTGTATCCTTTTTGGAGACCAGGATCTTATGTTCTAACATTTTTCCTTCTCCTGCATTAAGTCTGCCATTTAGCAAGACAAATTATTGGAGGGTTCCTCCCCCTCCTCTTGAGCTCTCAGCCTTCTAACTACAAAGTTTGGCTTAAGCTTTGGAATCTAAAGAAAAAAAATCAGCTAGGCTATTCTATCTTTGAAGACCTAACTGAATCAAGAACCAGTTCCAGGGCGGCGCCTGTGGCTCAGTCGGTAAGGCGCTAGCCCCATATACCGAGGGTGGCAGGTTCAAACCTGACCCAGGCTGAACTGCAACCAAAAAAAAAAAAAAATAGCCGGGCATTGTGGCGGGCGCCTGTAGTCCCAGCTACTCGGGAGGCTGAGGCAAGAGAATCGCTTAAGCCCAGGAGTTGGAGGTTGCTGTGAACTGTGTGATGCCATGACACTCTACCGAGGGCCATAAAGTGAGACTCTGTCTCTACAAAAAAAAAAAAAAAAAGAACCAGTTCCAAATCTAAACAGAGAGAGAAGAAACTGGGCACAAACTTATACACATAGTATCTATCCTTAATTACACATAAAACTCATGTATGATTGTATTAACTATTGGATGATATAAAATATAGCCTTTGAGCAGGCTATCAGATCACCTTCCCCTCATAAAGATATTTGAAATGTGGAATAGTATTATATTCCCTTTCCCCTTTATCAATCTTACATAATTTAATAAAACCAATCCATTGTTATATATGTAATGTGGCTCTTTGGGTGTCACCCAGAAACCTAATTATATACAATTTGTTGTTAAGCTACTTTAAAAAATATTTCTTGATTGCTAACGGTTTAGAGGAAAAAATGATTAGGTGCAATGTGTAAACAAGGAGAAAGTGTAAAGAGTATTTTTTTAATTTATAAAGAAAAGAAATTTATTTCTTACAGTATGGAGGCTGATAAATCCGTTGTCAAAGGGCCACATCTGGTGAGGGCCTTCTTGTTGGCTGAGACTCTGAAGAGTCCCTAGGCCCTTCAGGCTCTCAGGGGGCCAGAGGGCTGAGCATGCTACTGCAGGTCTCTATGACGAGTTTCTGGATCCCAGGAATACGATATTACACAGATACATGTGCTTCCATCAAAATCTTTTTTAGGTATCTCCTTTTATTCATAAGGAGGGGAGAGAATGGTATTTATAAAGCTAAGCTGTTAGGATGTTGAAAATAGCCTGAGCAAGATGAGAATAACTAGGGGAAGGCTGGAATTCTCAGCAAGTGTCGGCAACTAGTGCTGCTCCTTTATCTGTGGCAGCTGTAAATATAAGGACCCACTAGAGTCTTAAGAAAATGAGAATGGCTATCTTGGGCATGATCCATGTGTGTGAACCTCCTTCCAAGTCTTTTCCCCTGTTCTCTAATATACCCAGCATCCCCCTATTCTTTGGCTGCCCAAGATGCTTGATTCTTTGTTTAATAGCATGTCTTTAAATGAGCTTATCAGAACAACCCTTGATTTGCATTAAAGCTGTAATGGTACAATAAAGTGAAGAAGAAAATTTTAAAGTATAGCTCTGTTAGCCAAATGTATATTTTATGTTTGGTTGGTAGGATATATCTGGAAATGAGGAAACCCTCCTATGTGGTAGTTTAGTTAAAAGGTAAATGTTATAGCATATGTTGGTATGGCTTGGAGTGCACTTCCATTGTGCTCAGCTTTTGAAAAGTTTGTGATCCACTGTAATCAGTCAAATGCGGTCACTGGGAATTCCAGATAGGTGTATTGTGGTTCTCTTATCGTACTGTGCACTCCTTGAAGGAAGCTACTGTATCTAATATATGAGTTTCTTCCAGAGTTTCTACTCTAGGTCTTTTGTTAAAAGACAGGGTCTTGCTTTGTTGGTCAAGCTGGACTCGGATGCCTGGGCTCAAGGATCCTCCTGTCCCAGCCTTCCAAGTAGCTGGGACTACAGTGGGAATGTATCACCAGACTGGGCTCCCTGGGTCTTTTAAGAAAAAATATTTGTTCAGTTGAATAAAGAAAGTGAGGACAGGATTCTTATCTTCTACAATGCAAACACAGCCCCCAAATGCCCACTTGTGTAAGTCAGACCTCAGACCTCTGTCCACTATCCTGCAAGGCCACACTTGAAGCTACCTGTTAAATATCCGCGTGAGTCCTCAAGCACTTAAAACTTCACATGACTGGGCGGCCCCTGTGGCTCAGTGAGTAGGGTGCTGGCCCCATATGCCGAGGGTGGCAGGTTCAAACCCAGCCCCGGCCAAACTGCAACAAAAAAATAGCCGGGCATTGCGGCGGGCACCTGTAGTCCCAGCTACTCGGGAGGCTGAGGCAAGAGAATCACGTAAGCCCAAGAGCTGGAGGTTGCCGTGAGCCGTGTGACGCCATGGCACTCTACCGAGGGCAGTAAAGTGAGACTCTGTCTCTACAAAAAAAAAAAAAAACTTCACATGACTAAAGTACATTCACTTTCTTTCCTTTCAAATCTGTTTATTTTATTTATTTATTTTTTTTTTCTGAGACAGAATCTCTCTTTGTCGCCCTTGGTAGAGTCCTGTGGCGTCACAGTCCACAGCAACCAGCAATACCTGGGCTCAGATGATTCTCTTACCTCACCTCCCAAGTAGCTGGGACTACAGGTGCCCGCCACAATGCCCAGCTATTTTTAGAGACGAGGTCTCCCTCTGGCTCAAACCTGTAAGCTCAGGCAATCTACCCACCTCAGCCTCCCAAATGCTGGGGTTACAGGCATTAGCCACCACACCTGGCCTTCAAATCTTTTTTTTTTTTCCTTCTGTAATGGAAAGACACCATTCAAGTTTCCAGAATCTGGCTTCAGGTCTCAACAAGACTCTGCAACTGCCCTGTGTCCTTTACATCCTCATTGTCCTGCTGTTATTGCACAGGCCCTGGCTCCACTCCTTGTTACCTGTTCCCAGGATTGCCATAACTTAGTATGATTTCAATGCCTTCTTTGTGCGGTTCCATTTTAAACACTGCCAAGCAGTGTTTCAAAAGCATAGTTCTAATTTAGTTTCATCTCTGCTTTTATAACCCTCAGTGGCTTCCCACTGCTTGGCATGGAATAATTCCTTAGGTATCATCAGCTAACTCAGACGCCACCTTTCTCTGTTCAGTTTCCTTTCTCAGTCTCTTCACTCTCTCTTCCTCCCAACCTCCGTCTTTGCCTATTTATCCAGGACTTCTCTGAGACAGCTGATGCTACTTCTCTTCTGTATTTGTTTTTTTTTTTTGAGACAGATTCTCCTATGTCGCCCTTGGTAGAGTGCCGTGGTGTCACAGCTCACAGCAACCTCAAACTCCAAACTCTTGGGCTCAAGCGATTCTCTTGCCTCAGCTTCCCAAGTAGCTGGGACTACAGGTGCCCACCACAACGCCCGGCTATTTTTTTGTTGCAGCTGTTTAGCTGGCCCGGGTCAGGTTCAAACCCACCACCCTCGGTGTATGTGGCTGGCGCCATAACCACTGTGCTACGGGTGCCGAGCCTTTCTTCTGTATTTCTATAGACTAAATCCAGTAGCTTCTTCCTCTGTGCTCCTATAGCCTTTAGTTCATCAGCTTATGTGGTGCTTAGCACATTCTGCCCTTGAAAATAACTTACGTTTTTCATTTGAGATTCCCCACAGCATCTGGCAGGGTGCCTTGCATGCATTCTGTATTTACTGAATTAAATTCCTTCTCATCCAGCCCTTCTGCTTTTTTGTTGTTGTTGTTGTTGTTGTTGTTGTTTTTCCAAAGTGCCTCTAATACACTTAACATTCTGGAACCTGTGCCACTTTTAAAGTCTTTTTTTTTTTTTTTTTTTTTGAGACAGAGCCTCAAGCTGTCGCCCTGGCTAGAGTACTGTGGCATCACAGCTCACAGCAATCAATGTGCTCAGGTGATTCTCCCGCCTCTGCCTCCCAAGTAGCTGGGATTACAGGCAACCCCCACAACATCTGGCTATTTTTTGTTGCAGCGTCATTGTTGTTTGGTGGCCCAGGCTGGATTCGAACCTGCCAGCTCAGGTGTATGTGGCTGGCGCCTTAGCAGCTTGAGCCACAGGTGCTGAGCCTAAAGTCTTTTTTTTTTTTTAAAGGAAAATTTTATTTATGATTTTTTCCCCTATAAGAAAAGACATAGTTTCTAGTAGGATTTTTTTTTTTTAATGATAAAAGGTAGTAGAAAAATTTCAAAACCCTAACTGTCAAAGTCCTTTTCCTTTGGGGTGGAAGAAAAGGATGAAGTGGGGGCAACCTTTTCCTTCATATGAGTTGGTCATAGCATGTAAAAACCAATCTTGAAATACTATTTTTTTAAGTGAGTTATAATGTATGTCTAGAAATGCTTTTTTTTAGAAATGCTTTTTACTTAAAGTAATAATAGTTTGTATCTAATTGTCAATATAAAGATGTAGATCCTTTATAAATAAAAAATTAGCACTGTAAATAATGTTAATATGTGTTATATTTATAAAAAATAAATTTACTATAATATCTACTACTGGTGTGATGATGTCTTTTTTTTTTTTGAGACAGAGCCTCAAGCTGTCGCCCTGGGTAGAATGCTGTGGCATCACAGCTCACAGCAACCTCCAACTCCTGGACTCAAGCGATTCTCCTGCTTCCGCCTCCCAAGTAGCTGGGACTACAGGTGCCGTCCACAACACCCAGCTATTTTTTTGGTTGCAGCTGTCATTTTTGTTTGGTGGGCCCAGGCTAGATTAGAACCCACCAGCTCAGGTGTATGTACCTGGCGCCTTAGCCGCTTGAGCCACATGCACCGAGCCAATGATGTCTTTTGGATTATACCTTTTTTGAGTTGTCACATTTTTTATTTTTCATTATTTATGTATTTATTTGTATTTATTTTTTTAGAGACAGAATCTCACTTTGTCACCCTTGGTAGAGTGCCATGGCGTCACAGCTCACAGCAACCTCAAACTCTTGGGCTTAAGCAATTCTCTTGCCTCAGCCTCCCAGTAGCTGGGACTATAGGTGCCTGCCACAACACCTGGCTATTGAGTCACATTTTAAACATGAACTTCACTGGCCTCTTTTCCTGAAGTAAAGGAAACTCTTCTACAGATGTTCCTAAAATGGCTTCTACTTCCAAGTTTTAACAAATCAATTTATTGTGTCTTAAGTGAATTAACTGGAGGATAAGGGGTAAGCACAGGCATCACTATTGGCATGCATATTCTGCACCAAGGACGGAGAACAGGTGTCAGACTGCCTCCTTCTATTGGCTCTATAGTGTATAGTCATGCATAATGATGTTTCTTTTTTTTTTTTTTTGTAGAGACAGAGTTTCACTTTATTGCCCTCAGTAGAGTGCCGTGGTGTCACACAGCTCACAGCAACCTCCAACTCCTGGGCTTAGGCAATTCTCCTGCCTCAGCCTCCCGAGTAGCTGGGACTATAGGCACCCGCCACAACACCCGGCTATTTTTTGGTTGCAGTTTGGCCGGGGCTGGGCTTGAACCCGCCACCCTCGGTATATGGGGCCGGCGCCCTGCTCACTGAGCCACAGGCACCGCCCGCATAATGATGTTTCAGTCAATGACAGACCACACACACAACCATGGTCCCATAAATTTATAATACCATATTTTTACTGCACGTTTTCTATGTTTAGATACACAAATACTTAGCATTGTGTTACTGAAAGCATATATAATGAGAATAAGATGGAGTCTGACAGGCTAGGGCAGACATGACAGTCTGATCAGTTTAGGTCCTGCCTGACCTTTACCGCATCTCCCATTACTGTTTTGTCATTTTAGCTCCCACCATAAAGATGCCTATTGTAAGTAGTTTAAATAGATTAATGTAAGAGTTTAACTTTTAAATTTGAATTTTGTTTTGGGTGATAAATTGTGCTGATTGTTTACTATGGGTCAAGGGTTCTACCCATTATTGTTTAAAATAAGGGTTGACATGGTCTTCACTTTGAACTTAAAATGTATAAAACTATAATTTTGGAAATGGAAGAACAGAACAGTCTTGGAGAGACTACTCTCAGTGTTCTCCAGAATCCC
Source organism: Nycticebus coucang (assembly GCF_027406575.1). Taxonomy (NCBI): domain Eukaryota; kingdom Metazoa; phylum Chordata; class Mammalia; order Primates; family Lorisidae; genus Nycticebus; species Nycticebus coucang. The sequence goes on from NC_069782.1 coordinate 26,807,408, forward strand.
GGCCTTCTGACAAAGTTTGGTGGACCTATTCCTGTCTGCATATTGGCTGACAGTGACAGACAATTGGACCCTCTTTGTCCTATAACATTACAGTTGCCTGTTAGTATTCAGTACAGCACCATGCCTCACAGGTTTACCCAAGGTTTTTAGCCTAGAAGCAGTAGGCTGCACCAAACAGCCTAGGTGTGTCATAGGCTATACCATCCAGGTTTGTGTCAGTACACTCTGATGTGATGAAATCACCTAATGAATTTCCCAGAACATATCCCTGGCGTGACTATGCTTTCAGAGCTTTCACCTTTGGAACCAGCTTAAGGATATGTGGGGGAGATGCGGGAGGAGCTGCCTTAAAACCAAATGAAACATACAACAAATGATGATAAAAGGTATAGGTGGGCTTTTTAGAGAATGCAGAGTAACCTAAAGTATATTTTTATTCGTTCAGTATCTGCTGTCTAGTTCCAGAGGAAAATAACAGCATCACGTTTGTTCACAACAAACACTTCCTTTTCCCTACCTTGAATCTCTCTTTTTTTTTTTTTTTTTTGCAGTTTTTGACCAGGGCTGGGTTTGAACCCGCCACCTCCAGCATATGGGGCCGGTGCCCTATTCCCTTGAGCCACAGGTGCCGCCCCTACCTTGAATTTCTGCCCCAAATCTGTGGCTGCTTTTCTACACTGCTTATCTATGCTAGATATGGTAGAAATTTTAAGGGCTCCTTAAAGTCTAAGCTTAAAAGTATTTAGGTTATTAAGTATGAAATGTCTGATTTCTTTTCCAAGTCAAACTGTATCCAGCTTTATTAAAGATACTTTTCGGGCGGCGCCTGTGGCTCAGTTGGTAAGGCGCCGGCCCCATATACCGAGGGTGGCGGGTTCAAACCCGGCCCCGGCTGAACTGCAACCAAAAAATAGCTGAGCGTTGTGGCGGGCGCCTGTAGTCCCAGCTACTTGGGAGGCTGAGGCAAGAGAATCGCTGAAGCCCAGGAGTTGGAGGTTGCTGTGAGCTGTGTGATGCCATGGCACTCTACCGAGGGCCATAAAGTAAGACTGTCTCTACAAAAAAAAAAAAAAAAAAAGATACTTTTCATAAACAATCATGGTATTTCAGGCAGAACATGGACAGATGATTGTACATGACAACTTTCAAACTCCCTTCCTCAGTGGTCTACCAAAAATCAGAAAGTCACTATAAAACCCAATGAAGTCTTCATATGATGCTCTGAACAAGGAAGTTTAGAGTGAGGGTTGACATTTCACATTTAACATGTTGTTTAACAACTTTTCACAAGCCAACCTGACTTTTCGGAAATGAAATGAAAATGGCAGGATTTATCTGAAGATCCAACAATCTACAAGTGGAACCGCTGCTCTTTTGAGGGATGCCATCTCAGTTGGTGTTACTCGAAAAGTCCAGATTCCTTAACATACTGGTAACCAATTATTGGGGGTCATGTCCCAAGAGGTGACTGGGTTTAAGGTAGTTAAGACTCTGCTGAAGGCAGAGGGAGACTAGGGCATAAAAACAAATTAGATTTTCCATAACACAAGGCATTTGTGCCAAGGTGGCTGTGGGTTAACATTAGGGAATCGCTCCTTTAGGGAACCAAGAGGAAGTCTCCCAAAACTAGAGGGAAAAGATATTTTCCCTCATATCAGTCTAGCTTTGGAGACATTGTTAGTGGCGTATGCCCCTTCCCCAAAAAACAATGACATGTTCTGTGTGCTAACAATATAGCTTTAAAAAAAAATTTGCATTTTTATAAAACTTGATAAAAAATAGTATTTCAGGCTCTGCCTGTAGCTCAGCAGCTAGGGTGCTGGCCACATACACCTGGGTTGGCAGGTTCGAACCCAGGCCGGGGCCTGCCAAATGACAATGACAACTACAATTAAAAAAAAAATGGCTGGGCCATTGTGGTAGCCACCTATAGTCCCCGCTACTTGGGAGGCTGAGGCAAGAGAATATGTTGAGCCCAAGAGTTTGAGGTTGCTGTGAGCTGTGACAATACAGCATTCTATGGAGGGCAACATAGACTCCATCTCAAAAAAAACTTCAAACTGTACAGTCCCCAGAAGCACAGTTATCACAAGGGCACACACTTCACTGGGCATCCCCAGCACTGTCAGCTTTCTGTGCCTGGTCTCTTTGGCATCTCCATTTTCTGCAGGGTTGCTCCCCTCCTGGCCGGCATCAGCTTTTCCCTTTTGCCCTTTGGATACCTTCTCTCCTTCTTTGCCAGGTGTTTTTTGGCTTGGGCTCTGACCTTGGAGGAGCAAGTTTAGCAGACGACCTTGCGGCTCTTCTCTGGGGTTCCCCTTCAGCCTTTCTCTCGGGCGTGGTGGCAATGGTGAGACGCAGGCACTGGACGTGGGGATGCAGTCACATGGGCTTTGGTCGATCAGGGGCTCGTTCTCACCTCCTCTTCTTCACACTGCTAGGGCTCCGGGAGCGTTATAAACTTTTTTGAAATGTCCGATTTCTTAAAATTGACAGTTGATATCTCTGACTTCTTTTTTTTTTTTCTGTTTTGTCGAGGCTGGGCTTGAACCCGCCACACCGGTATATGGGACCGGTGCCATACTCCTTGAGCCACAGGCACCACCCATCTGACTTCTCACTTTGACACTTAGAATTTTTTTTTTTTTTGCTACAGAGTCTTACTTTGTCATCCTCAGTAGAGTTCTGGCATCACAGCTCACAGCAACCTCAGACTCTTGGGCGTAAGCAATTCTCTTGCTTCAGCCTCCTGAGTAGTTGGGACTACAGGCACCCGCCACAATGCCTGGCTATTTTTAGGGAGGGGGTGGGGGTGTCTCACTGTGGCTCAGGCTGGTCTGGAACTCATTAGCTCAGGCAATCCACCCACGTCAGCCTCCCAGAATGCTAGGATTACAGGCATGAGCCACCGCACCCAGGCCTTCTTGTTTTTATTGCGAAGGTACATTCCTCATTGTTTCAAACTCAGTTTGGTTTCTAATTGTCTTTCACATTTTTTTAGAGCAATTTTTGTGAAACCATGGATAAGTTAAAAATTTGTGTTATTTTTAAATATGAGTTCCATCATGGAACCAATACTGTACAGACAGCTCAAAATACCAACAAAGTGTTTGGGAACTATGTGGGTAATGAAGGCACGGTACTTCAATGGTTGAGAAGTTTCATTCTGATGATTTTAATCTTGGAAACAAGCCACATGGGCAACCTGATACCAAGGCAGATAATGATGAGCTAAAACCTGTAGTAGAAGCGAATCCATCTCAATCTATGTGTGAATTAGCAGTAAGTTTTAGTGTTTCCATTCCAGCAACATTGCACCATTTCAAACAAATCAGCAAGGTAAAGAAGCTGGATAGATGGGTATTGCATGAATTAAAAGGGCATCGGGCAAGGCATGGTGGCTCCCACCTGTAATCCTAGCACTCTTGAGAGGTCAAGGCAGGAGGATCCCTTGAGCTCAGGAGTTTGAGATTAGCCTGAGCAAGATCCCATCTCTACTAAAAATAGAAAAATTAGCCAGATGTTATCGTGTGTGCCTATAATTCCAACTTCTTGGGAGGCTGAGGAAAGAACATCACTTGAGCCCAGGACTTTGAAGTTGCTATGACCTAGGCTTGAACCCATGGCACTCTAGTCTGGGGCAACAGAGTGAGACTCTGTCTCAAAAAACAAAACAAACAACAACAAAAAACAGAACATCAGAAGAAATTATCGAAGGTTGCCTTTCTTTGCTGTCATGATATAAAGGTGAACCATTTCTATACCATATTATGTGTGATGAAACCTGGATCCTTTTTGACAATCACAAGCACAAAGGTTAGATAAAGATGAAGTCCTAAAACATAGTCCAAAATTGAATATTCATCAAAAAGCTAACCATGTCTGTTTGGTAGTCCAGCATCAGTACTGTCCACTACAGCTTCACGAAACCTGGTCAGTGGACTACAGGGTGTATCTACCGCAACCAAATCGAAGAAATTATGACGATACTTGTGATTAAGCAGCTGAGATTGGTCAATCGAGACAGGCCAATCCTCTCAGAAGACAATGTTCAACTATTCCTCACACAACTCTGCTGAAACTATTGAAGATGGACTTGGAAACTCTGTCATCCACCGTATTCACCAGAACTTGAACCAACTGACTACCGCTTCTTCCAGGCTTTGGAACACTCCTTGCAAGGAAAAATATTGAGTTCTCAACAAACTGAAAATGCTTTTTATGATTTCATTGCCACTCGCTCGCCAGGCTTCTTTGCCGCTGGCATAACCAAGCTACTATTAAGACAGTAAAAATGAGTCAATACTTTAGGTGCACGCTTTAATGAACTGTACTGCTTCTTGGTTGAAATATAATAAGCTACAACTTTTGATTCAAAATCGGACATTTCATATTTAATGACCTAATAATTTGCTGGCAGGGCAGTTCTTCAGGCCACATCTTACTACCACAAGTATGGCAAAATGTGGTATTTCATCAGTGCCTTTTTTTTTTTTTTTTTTGCAGTTTCTGGCAGGGGCTGGGTTTGAACATATGGGGCCGACACCCTACTCCTTTGAGCCACAGGCGCCGTCCTCATCAGTGCCCTTTTATTTCGCAAATCTTTATTGACCAGAAGGCATTGTCCTGTGTGCCTGGTGTAATACATTACTGACCAAAACACAGAAATCAGCCTTTAGGGTGCTTAATTCTAGAGATTATATTCTTTCTCCCTCTGGCCAACGTATCTCCTTACAATAGTTGACAAGTAGAACTTTGGTTCGCTATACATAATTCTACCTCTGTCCTTGTATTTCTTTTTTTTTGTAGAGACAGAGTCCCACTGTACCACCCTCGGTAGAGTTCCGTGGCGTCACACGGCTCACAGCAACCTCTAACTCTTGGGCTTAAGTGATTCCCTTGCCGCAGCCTCCCGAGCAGCTGGGACTACAGGCGCCCGCCACAACGCCCGGCTATTTTTTTGTTGCAGTTTGGCCGGGGCTGGGCTTGAACCCGCCACCCTCGGCATATGGGGCCAGCGCCCTGCTCACTGAGCCACAGGCGCTGCCCTCTGTCCTTGTATTTCAAGGAGAGAGCCTATGACACAGCCTAGTTTTCCAGAAATTAGAAAGAGAACTGAAACCGACCGCGTTATTTATTCCTCAAACCTGAAACGCCAATTCAAAACTTCCTTTAAGGGCGGGCCTGTGGCTCAGTCGGTAAGGCGCCAGCCCCATAACCAAGGGCAGCGGGTTCAAACCCGGCCCCGGCCGAACTGCAACAACAACAAAAAAAATCGCCGGGCGTTGTGGCGGGCGCCTGTAGTCGCAGCTACTTGGGAGGCTGAGGCAAGAGAATCGCTTAAGCCCAGCAGTTGGAGGTTGCTGTGAGCTGTGTGAGGCCACGGCACTCTACCGAGGGCCATAAAGTGAAACTCTGTCTCTACAAAAAGAAAAAAAGAACAAAACTTCCTTTAATAACCACCTTCCCCAAATATGATACTAAATATGCGCGGCTTTAGTATATGTAAATACTAAATGTAACGTAAGTGCCAGAAGGAGGCGCGCCGTCTCCCTCCAAGCCGAAAGGGGGCAGTCGACTTTCCGAGCCGCAGTTCGACTCTCGGATCCCTCCACCCAACCCGGGGAACGTCACGACCTCCGCTCGTCGGTTCTCTTCGTCGTCGATGCGCAGGCGCGGGCGGGACTGCGCACCGGCGAACCGAGAGAGGGGTCACGAACTCTGACCCCCCCCCAAATACACAAACCCAGAAAGGTTCCTCCCTCCCTTATCTTTGAGCCCCCTCTCTTCAGCTCTCTCCAACCTCTCCTCCCGGAGCGCCCTCCCACCCGGCAGCCGCCGCAGCGGGTCTGTCGGGTCGGCGCCCAACGCAGGAGTAAGGCGGGGGAGACGCAGGTAAGAAGCGCCGGGTGGGGAGACTAGTGCCCGCGGTGGGGGGCGGGGTGCCCCTTCACCCCAACTGCCAACTGACGCGGCCCCGGTGCGCTCGCACAGCCGGCGGGGCCGCTCCGTCTGGTGGTGCCGGGGCGCTGCCCGGGTTGGGCTGGGAGCGCGGAGAGCAGCCGGAGTGGTGGGCCGGACGCTCAAGGCCCCGGGAGAGGCCGGCGCGGCGGGGCGCGGGTCCGCACACGAGCGGCTGGGCGCGCACAGCCGCTTCTCCCGCGGCGCTTCCCGCGGCCCCTCTGACCTTTCACCCAGAGGAAAAGCTTCCGTCTCGGCGCCGCCGTTTTCCCCGCCCCAGGTTGCTGCACGCCGCGGCCGAGCCGGGCTGGTCCGGGCCTTGGGGGCGCGCGGCTTACTCGGGTGAGATCCGAGTGCGGCCGGCCTTCTGCTCGGGGGCCGCGGTTCCGGCCCTAACCCCTTTTTGTAGGGCTTTTCACTGATTCTCGTGCTTACACGGGACGGGCACAATGACACTCTCCACTTTTTCACTTTTTATTTATTTATTTGAGACAAAGTCTCACTCTGTCGCCCTAAGTAGATTGTCATGGTGTCATAGCGCACAGGAACCTCAAACTCTAGTGCTCAATCCTCTTCCTTTAGCCTCCCGAGTACAGGGACTAACTGGGAGTACAGGCACCCACTACGACGCCGAGCTAGTTTCTTTCTTTCTTTTTTTCGAGACAGTATCTGGCTCTTGTTTTTTTCTTTACCGCCCTCGGGTAGAGTGCCGTGGCGTCACACGGCTCACAGCAATCTCTAACTCTTGGGCTTACGCGATTCTCTTGCCTCAGCCTCCCGAGCAACTGGGACTACAGGCGCCCGCCACAACGCCCGGCTATTTTTCTGGGGGTTTTTTTGTTGCAGTTTGGCCGGGGCTGGGTTTGAACCCGCCACCTTCGGCATATGGGGCCGTCGCCCTACTCACTTGAGCCACAGGCGCCGCCCAGTATCTGGCTCTTGTTCAGGCTGATCTCGAACTCCTAAGCTCAAGCAATCCACCTTTCTCAGCCTCGAGAATGCTATAGGCGTGAGCCACTGGGCCCTGCCTGCTGTCCATGTTTTGAGGACAAGAAATCGAGGGGTCCAAGATCCTCACTGCCCCGGGCATGCCCAAGCTTCTGATAGCTCTTTTGTTTGTTTAGACACTCTCCAACTCTTTCACATATCATTTTATGAAATACAGACTTGCCAAGTTGTCCCATAACCTTCAATAAGTAGGTCATCCTGTTAACAAGTGGAAGGGAAAAGCAAAGCAAAAAGACTTGAAATTAAGGCCTTTGGGGTTTTGTGCCTCCAAAAGTTGTAAATACACCTTCAACTTTGAGGTTTTCTTTATTTTTCTTTTTTTTTTTTTTCTTGTAGAGACAGTCTCACTGTACCGCCCTCTGGTAGAGTGCCATGACGTCACATGGCTCACAGCAACCTCTAACTCTTGGGCTTACGCGATTCTCTTGCCTCAGCCTCCAAGCAGCTGGGACTACAGGCGCCCGCCACAACTCCTGGGTATTTTTTTGTTGCAGTTTGGTTGGGGCTGGGTTTGAACCCGCCACCCTTGGCATATGGGGCCGGCGCCCTACTCACTCAGCCACAGGTGCCGCCCTTGAGGTTTTCTTGAACAATGTCTTCTCTGTGCTTAGTCGATACTCAGAGTTTTAAAAGTTCTGTGTTTTCAATTATTAGATGTAAGAGATGTATATTTCAACTTATTGAATAGCCCACCACTTTTTTTTTTTTTTTTTGTAGAGACAGAGTCTCACTGTACCGCCCTCGGGTAGAGTGCCATGACGTCACACGGCTCACAGCAACCTCTAACTCTTGGGCTTACGCGATTCTCTTGCCTCAGCCTCCCAGGCAGCTGGGACTACAGGCACCTGCCACAACGCCCGGCTATTTTTTTGTTGCAGTTTGGCCGGGTCTGGGTTTGAACCCGCCGCCCTCGGCATATGGGGCCGGCGCCCTACTCCCTGAGCCACAGGCGCCGCCCAGCCCACCACTTTTAAATGTAACTAATTGCATCCTTGTTCAAAAGGGTATTTTGGTCTCTTCTAGGAATGGTTTTGAAGGAGACACAATCAGTGGTAGGGAACATTTGTGAAATGTCAACCGTGTGTCTGCCACGTAAAATGTATGATTTCTATCTTTGGGCTATAGAAATGCCAAAAGAAACAGCATACAATAAATAGTATAAATGAAATTCTTTGCCTTTTTCAACTCACAAGACCTTTCGCAACCTCTTAAAATCTGTTATGAACTGTCTCTAGAAAAATGCATCCCCATATAAAATTTTATATTTAATATTGGGACTTAACAGAAGTCTTTTCCTGGGCCCATCGAAAAGATTGGACAAAAACCTATTTGAACTGAGTCTTAAAGATCAGATGGAGTTTAAATGAGCGAGAAGGACATCAGAATGGTATATTGGGGAATAAAAAACATCCTAGTGTGATCTGAACAGAGGGCCTCCTTGAGAGAGATGGGAGATAAGATGTCTACAGTACCAGGCACTTTGTGAATGCTTAATAAAATATTGAATAGGCTGGACACTGTGGCTCACACCTGTAATTCTAGCATTCTCAGAGGCTAAGCCAGAAGGATCACTTGAGCTCAGGAGTTAGAGAACAGCCTGAGCAAGAGACTCCACCTCTACTAAAAATAGAAAAAATAAGCCAAGTGTTGCCTGTAGTCCCAGCTATTTGGGAGGCTGAGGCAGGAAGATCACTTCAACCCGAGGAGTTTGAGATTGCTATAATCTCAGCGGATGGCCACAGCACTTTAGCCTGGGTAACAGAGTGAGATTCTTGACTCAAAAACACTTTTTTTTTTTTTTTTTAACAATTACTAGGGGAACAGCAAAGTCAAAACTTTGTTCTTTGGCCATTAAAGTGACAAAGGAGGATAAAGATGTGATTCAGTTCTGTAAGTATTCTGTAAATACCTGGCCCATAATAGCTTTCAGCAATTATTTGTTGAATGGAAGACTATTCAATGAATTATTAGATCGATGAACATGAATGTATTTGAAGTTCTTGCTACCTGTTGGCAAATTGTTTATAACAGTGTAACCTCGTACCAGCAATTTATAAAGAACTAATGTTTTGCCTCATCTTTGTAGTTAAACTTAGTTTTGGAAAACATACATTCATGTGTCACTAAATCATGGGGATGTGTTCTGAGAAATGTGTCGTTAAACGATTTTGTCATATTTGAACATCACAGAAGGTACTTACACAAACCAGATGGGATGGCCTGTGGTACATCTAGGCTATGTGGTCTAGCCAGTCTATAAACCTGTAAAGCATGTTACTGTATAGAATAATGTAGGCAGTTGTAACACAGTGGTAAGTAGTTGTGTATGTATAGACTAAACATAGAAAGTACAGTAAAAATACAGTATTATAATATTTTCTTCTTTTGAGACAGAATCTCATTATGTCGCCCTTAGTGGAGTGTTGCAGCGTCACAGCTCACAGCAACCTCAAACTCTTGGGCTTAAGCGATTCTCTTGCTGCAGCCGCAGCCACAGCCTCCCAAGTATCTGGGACTACAGGCACCCGCCACAATGCCTGGCTGTTTTTTTGTTATAGTTGTCATTGTTGTTTAGCAGACCTGGGTTGGGTTCACCCAGCCTAGGTGTATGTATCTGGCACCCTACCCACTGAGCTACAGGCGCTGCCCGAAATAATGGAATTTTTAAGTAAACAAGATTGTAGGATGTATTTGAATCATTTCATAAATCTATTTTCATGTATTAGTTCATGGGCATTTGGTTTATGGATAGGAAGGGAAATAGGTAATGATGAAAATAGGATTATAGATCTGAATTTATCCCTGTATCTGCCTTCTTGGACTTGAATCTTAAGGTAACTATTTGATTGACATACACTCACCAGGGTTAACAATAGGATATAATAAATAGTTTGGGGTCACAGTGGAAGATGTATGTTGGGAAGTGGCAAAAAGGGAAAGATTTTTCTTACTCTCCCTTTCTAGTGCAAATTTGTTCTGCCGAGTCCTCTTGTTACTGTTTTGCTCAACACAAATTGAGATGTATGATAAGTAAAGCAGATAGTCTAAAAACTTTCCCCGAGTCTTCTGTTGCTTAACAGCTTGGGTCATGTGAAACTATGAAGCAATATGAGACAAGAATTCTACAGTACTGTAGTAGTGCAGAGAGTTTGCACAGAAACAATTATTAACAGGAAATCGATGTGCTGGATCACAAATATGGAATCCACTAAATATATGTTTGTGTATCTTTTTTCTGAGGTATGTGGTTATAGTCAGATTCTCTAAGGATTCTATAATTCCGAGAAAGGTTAAGAACCCACTGTAGTATCTGTCTCTTTTTTCCTAAACAGAAAAAAATACGAATAACTGTGAATTAGTACTCAAGAGTACCATTCCAAGAATATTAGCATTCAAGTCCAGTGGCATTGTGTTATCCATAACATTGCTAATGACAAAGTACACAGTTAAACATAAACATATACACATACACATTATACTGTCAAACTCTGGTCTATTTGACTAAATAAAATAGTAGCCAATCTTAGCATAATTGTTAGCTCATACAATTGTATTCATATATGAATTTACGCTTTCTTATGTGCTTTTAAGTAATCAAACAATGATTACAAATAGTTTATTTATCTAAGTTGTCATTATGAGGTAGCTTCTTGGAGAAATGTTCTGAAACATTGGTGTTGATTTTAGGATTTCTGGAAAAGATTTCTTCAAGTATTTTTTGTTACTTGCAGTTATTTAGGGGGTGGGTAATAGTTGTATTTAAGCAAAATTTAGAAGAACCAAGACTTATTCAGTGAAAAATAAGTCTTCTCCCATCCCTGTTCCCAGAAAGGAAAAGTTCCTTTCCTTTTTTTTTAGAGACAGAGACTCAAGCTGTCACTGTGGGTAGAGTGCTGTAATGTCACGGCTCACAGCAACCTCAAACTCTTGGACTGAAGCGATTTTCCTGCCTCCGCCTCTCAAGTAGCTGGGACTACAGGTGCCTGCCACAAGGCCTGGCTATTTTTTGGTTGCAGCTGTCATTGTTTTTTTCTTTTTTTTTTTTTTGTAGAGACAGAGTTTCACTTTATGGCCCTTGGTAGAGTGCCATGGCATCACACAGCTCACAGCAACCTCCAACTCCTGGGCTTAAGTGATTCTCTTGCCTCAGCCTCCCCAGTAGCTGGGACTACAGGCACCCGCCACAATGCCCAGCTATTTTTTGGTTGCAGTTCAGCCGGGGCCGGGTTTGAACCCGCCACCCGGCGCCTTACCAGCTGAGCCACAGGCGCCGCCCGCAGCCGTCATTGTTATTTGGCGGGCCCGGGCTGGATTTGAACTTGCCAGCTGAGGTGTATGTGGCTGGCGCCTTAGCTGCTTGAGCCACAGGCGCCGAGCCTCCTCTTTTTTTTTTTTTTTTTTTTGAGACAGTCTGAAGCTGTCGCCCTGGGTAGAGTGCTATGGCATCATAGTTCACAGTGACCTCCAACTCTTGGGCTCAGGTGATCCTCTTGCCTCAGTTTTTTTCTATTTTTAGTAGAGACGGGGGTCTTACTTTTGCTTCAGCTGATCTTGAACTCATGCGCTGAGCACCCGCCTCAGCCTCCCAGAGTGCTAGGATTAGTTGTGAGCCACCATACCGAGTCTAGTTCCTTTCCTTGGTGGTAGTCATTGTAACCATTTCCTTTTATGTTCTTCCAGTTACAGTTTTTCTTGTTTTTAGGTAGCATTTTATTTTTTAAGGGATTTATTTTATTTACTTATTTATTTATTTTGAGATAGAGCCTCAAGCTGTCGCCCTGGGTAGAGTGCTGTGGCATCACAGCTCAACTCCTGGGCTCAAGCGATTCTCCTGCCTCCGCAGTAGCTGGGGTTACACGTGCCTGCCACAACGCCCAGCTATTTTATTTGGTTGCAGCCATCGTTGTTTGTTGGGCCCGGGCTGGATTTGAACCTGCCAGCTCAGGTGTATGTGGCTGGCACGTTAGCTGCTTAAGCCACTGGTGCTGAGCCAAGGAATTTTATTTTTATTTTTATTTTTTTGATATAGAGTCTTAAGCTGTCACCCTCGGTAGACTGCCGAGGTGTCATAGCTCATAGCAACCTCCAACTCAGGTGCAAGCCATTCTCTTGCCTCAGTTTTTCTATTTTTAGTAGAGGCAGGGTCTCACTTTTTGCTCAGGTTGGTCTTAAACTAGTGAGCTCAAGCAATCCACTCACCTCAGCCTACCAGATTGCTAGGATTACAGGTGTGAACCACCAGGCCTGGCCTAGGTAGCATTTTAAAGCTTTCTTCACATGCCTCTTACACATTTCTTACTAGGTTTATGCCTGAATGTTAGGAACTGAATTGTGTCTGCCCCCATCCCTAAATTCATATGTTGAAGTGCTAACCTCCAGCACCTCGATTGGCTGTATTTGGAAATAAAGCCTTTAAAGAGATAACTGAGTTAAAATGAGGTCATTAGAGCATTCTCTAATCTAAAATAACTGGTGTCCTCATAACAAGAGACACAGGGTGGCACCTGGGCTCAGTGAGTAGGGCATTGGCCCCATATACCAAGTCCCAACTACTTGAGAAGCTGAGGCAAGAGCATCACCTAAGCCCAAGAGCTGAAGGTTGCTGTGAGCTGTGACGCCCCGGCACTTTACTGAGAGTGACAAAATGAGACTCTGTCTTTAAAAAAAAAAAAAAGAAGAAGAAGAGACACAGACACTCAGAGTGAGGACACAGGGAGAAGGCCCCCGTCTGTGAACAAAGAAAAAAAACCTCTGAACAAACCAACTCTGCTGACACCTTGATCTCAAACTTCTAACATCCAGAATTGTGAGAAAATAAATTTCTCACAATTCCACTTTGTGGTACTGTGTTAAAGCAGCCCTAGCAAACCAATAAAGATTTTGGTACCAAGAAATTGGTCACTATTATAAAATATCTAAATATTAGAACTTGCTGATGGTTAGAGGCTAGAAGAGAGACCTTTTAGATGTATGCTTTAAAAAGCCTAGACTGCCTTGAAGAAGTAGAAATGTGGCTACTACTGGTGGTTCTGGTAAGGGTCCAGAACAAAAGAGAGAAGAGCTTATGGAGAAAGAGATATAAATATATCATCATGAACAAAAGATTGGTAGAAATGTGAATATCAAAGGTGCTTCTGATGAGGTCTCAGGACATAAAGAAGATATTATTAGATACTGGAGGAAAGGTGGCAGAGAACTGGGTTAAATTGTGTTCTAATCATTTATAAAAGGCAAAACGTATAAGGGATGAACTGTTACAGAATATCTAGTTAAGGGGCTTTCTTAGCGTGCCAGTAAAGGCACAGCCTGGTTTCTTCTTGCTGTATATAGTAAAATGTGAGAGTAGAGAGAGAACTTGGAGAAGGAATTGTTAAGGAAAACAGAACCAGAACTTGAAGATTTGGAAAATTCTTAGCCCAGTCATATTGCAAAAAATAAGAAGGCATATTCTGGATAGACAGCCAAGGATGTGAGTAGACGGTCATCTCTAAGGAAATTATAGGTATGTTGATTAAGGATAACAGTTAGCTATCTTGTTAGAAGGCAGGCATAAAAATCAGGCTATCCATGAAAGATCTGTTTAGGACTCATGTCTTACGGCGTGTACCTCTCTGAATGCCATAGGCGGCCACCGAGGTTATACCAGCAGGAATGCCAAGCTTAGACTGAAGGACATGGACCAGTAGAATTGCTACAAACAATGTTGTGGTTTAGAAAAGGGAAAAATGACTCCAAAGGTGGTGAGGTCAGCCAGGCTGCCACTGTTACCATGGGTTCAAGGGTACGAGTCCCAGTAGGGTGAGGCTGTCTTTTCCTCTGTTGGTTTCGGGGAGGTTGGGGCCACTCCATATCAGTCTAGTGAGAGATACTTGAATAATCAAGCTAAATATTGAATATTGCTTTTAACACAATTAATTGAAGCATTTAAAGTTTTTAAGTAAAAGATTCACTTAATTTGGCTATTAATATTATAACTACAGAATATTGTGAATGTATGACATTATAAACAATAGATAAATCACATAAAATTTTGTATTCACTGCATGGTACAGAGAAAAAGCAAAAGTCAAAAGTCAGTTCCTTAATCTTACAGGCCCTGAGATCCATTTGGAGACATTTATGCTCCATTAATTTCAAATTAAGCTTAAAATGTATATAAGAAATTACTGCTAATGAAGAAAAAACACAAAATTCTAGAGAAATCTTTTAATGGATGCAATTTTTTTTTTAGTTTTTTGCAAAATATTGATAGAAGTGTATTCAGTGGCTACACTAATGAGTTCATTCATAGATAGGATTGCCTTTATTTAAATTTAAAAACTAGCTCCTGGCTCGGCGCCTATAGCACGGTGTTTACAGCGCCAGCCACAACACTGGGTGGCGGGTTCGAGCCTGGCCCGGGTCAGCTAAACAACAATGTCAACTGCAACAAAAAAAAGCTGGGCATTGTGGCAGGCACCTGTAGTCCCAGCTACTTGGGAGGCTGAGAGAATCACTTAAGCCCAAGAGTTTGAGGTTGCTGTGAGCTATGACGCCATGGCACTCTACCAAGGACGACATAGACTCTGTCTAAAAAAAAAAAAAAACTACAGCTCCTTTTCTATATCAGAGTTTTGTTTAGGCATTAGTATGTTTGAAAAGTAAATTGTTAGGTGTCGAATAATTTTGTTAATATACATTTTCAGAATTTACAAAACCAGAGAATAGTTTCTTAAACTACTGTCACCAGTTTCGTAACTGGTGAAAACTTCACCACTTATCTATGTCTGATAATTGTATTTTGTTTAATCCCTTCCAAGCCTATTCACCCTAACTGGATTATTTTGAAGCAAATCTTAAATTTTATATAATTTTACTTGTAAATTCTTCAATAATTATGTTATATGAGTATAACGTTTAAAAAGCCTTTTTTAATTTTATTTTAGCAGGATATTTGAGCATTTAGATCATGGCAACTATAGAAGAAATTGCACATCAAATTATTGAACAACAAATGGGAGAGGTACGTCTAATTAAGTTAATTCACTGACTTACCAAACTTCTGTTATTTACACTAAGTGTATGTGCTAGGTTCTGGAGATGCTGATAGAAGAGATATCTCCTGACTAAAATAGCTTAAATAATCAACAGTCACATTAGAATGTGGTAAGTAGGCTTGGCATCTATATCTCAAGCAGCTAAGGCGCCAGCCACATAACACCAGAGCTGGTGGGTTTGAATCCACCCTGAGCCTGCCAAACAACAATAAGAATTACAACCAAAGGGCGGCGCCTGTGACTCAGTCGGTAAGGTGCCGGCCCCATATACTGAGGGTGGCGGGTTCAAACCCTGCCCCGGCCAAACTGCAACAAAAAAATAGCCCGGTGTTGTGGCGGGCGCCTGTAGTCCCAGCTACTTGGGAGGCTGAGGCAAGAGAATCGCTTAAGCCCAGGAGGTGGAGGTTGCTGTGAGCTGTGTGATGCCATGGCACTCTACCGAGGGCCATAAAGTGAAACTCTGTCTCTACAAAAAAAAAGAATTACAACAAAAAATAGCCAGGCGTTGTGGCGGGCACCTGTAGTCCCAACTACTTGGGAGGCAGAGGCAAAAGAATCGCTTAAGCCCAGGAGTTAGAGGTTGCTGTGAGCTGTGATGTCACAGCACTCTACCCAGGGCAATAGCTTGAGGCTCTGTCTCAAAAAAAAAAAAAAAGAAGTACTCTGAATGGTATAGAGTCTTCCAGGAGAACAGAAGAAAAACAGCCAATGATGAGTTGTGGAGTGGGTGGGGAACTCACCGGGGAATGTGTTTTGAAAGATACAAAATCTGAGCCTCGTTTTAATGGACCAATAAGAGTTGGTTTATGTTGATACAGCCATCTTCACTTTTTTAAATGGTTATATCTTATTCCTTAGTTAGAGGTACCATATTCTAGAGTTTGTCAGAGTATCATCTAGGGACTCTTTCAGAGAGTCAGGAAGGTCAAAACTGTTTTCATAATAATACTAAAATACTATTTGTCTTTTCACTGTTCTTTCACAAGTATGCAGTGAAATTTTCCACAGGCTAAGTGACATGGGATGATAATGTGATGAAATGTTTCAACATTTAAAAGGTATATACATAACTCATTGAGCTAGTATTTTCCAAATGACATGCACATGATGTTACAAAATCATGCATAAGTAAGGATCTATTCAAATTGCAGGATAGACCAATAGATTTTAATTTAAAAATTACGTTAACATGGACAGCGCCTGTGGCTTAGTGAGTAGGGTGCCAGCTCCATATACCCAAGGGTGGCGGGTTTGAACCCAGCCGGGGCCAGCTAAACAACTGCAACAAAAAAATAGCTGGGCGTTGTGGCGGCTACTGTGGTCCCAGCTACTTGGGAGGCTGAGGCAAGAGAATTGCCTAAGCCCAAGAGCTGGAGGTTGCTATGGGCTGTGATGCCATGAACCAAGTATTTTAAAAATTTCCCTTTGAATTTCTAATATATTAATACCAATAGATATAACCGATACAGTTTTTCAGGGCCCTTGGTGCTTCCATAGTTCTCTTTTTCTTTCTTTTTTTATTTTTTTGAGACAAAATCTTAAGTCGTCGCCCTTGGTAGAGTGCCGTGGAGTCACAGCTCATAGCAACCTCAAACTCTTGGGCTTAAGCAATTCTCTTGCCTCATCCTCCCAAGTAGCTGGGACAACAGGCACCCACCACAACATCTGGCTTTTTTGTTGTTGCAGTTGTCGTTGTTTAGCAAGGCCTGGGCTGGGCTGGAACCCGCCAGCCTCGGTGTATGTGGCTGGCACCCCACTCACTGAGCTACGGGCACTGCCCCTTCCATAGTTCTCTTTTTTTTTTTTTTTTTTTTGTAGAGACAAGAGTCTCACTTTATGGCCCTCGGTAGAGTGCTCTGGCATCACACAGCTCACAGCAACCTCCAACTCCTGGGC
The DNA here is from genome assembly GCF_027406575.1 of Nycticebus coucang. NCBI lineage: Eukaryota > Metazoa > Chordata > Mammalia > Primates > Lorisidae > Nycticebus > Nycticebus coucang. Next base: position 26,824,309 of record NC_069782.1, read on the forward strand.
TTAAGCGATTCTCTTGCCTCAGCCTCCCAAGTAGCTAGGACTACAGGCACCCGCCACAACGCTCAGCTATTTTTTGGTTGCAGTTCAGCCGGGGCCGGGTTTGAACCCGCCACCCTCGGTATACTGAGCCACAGGCGCCGCCCATAGTTCTCTTATTTATGAATTTGTTCTTCCCCAGACAACCCTATCTCAGCCAATGGCAGTTCTGTCTTCAGTTGCTCAGGCCAAAAAAATTTTTTTTTATTTTTTATTTATTTATTTTTGAGACAGAGCCTCAAGCTGTCGCCCTGGGTAGAGTGCTGTGGCGTCACAACTCACAGCAACCTCCAACTCCTAGACTCAAGCGAGTCTCCTGCCTCTGCCTCCCAAGTAGCTGGGACTACAGGCGCCTGCCACAATGCCTGGCTAATTTTTGGTTGCAGCCGTCGTTTTTGTTTGGAGGGTCTAGGCTGGATTCCAACCCGCCAGCTCAGGTGCATGTGGCTGGTGCCCTAGCTGCTTGAGCCACAGGCCAAAATTTTATCATCATCTTTGGCTCTTCTTTCTTCCAAAAAAAAATAAGTCCCAAATTCAATCATTTTTAGCCCCTAACATGTCTACTATTCTGTTCCTGGCCAGTATCTGCCCACATATGATCAGATATTGACAGTATCTGCAATAATATCCTTTCTGATCTCCCTTTAACTCTGCTTTTAAACATTTGCAATCTGTTCTTCACACTAAATCTAGAATGATCCTTTTTATAAAAGATCCTGCCACTCCTATGCTCGATAGTCTCCAGTGGCTCTCCATTTCACACCCCGATGGTAGGGCCTAAAAGTCCTATAAGATACTGATTCCAGATCCATCTCCTACCATAGTGCTTGTTGTCTGCTCTGTTTCACTCCTATGGCTCTGTTACTGGGCCTGGTGCCTCAGATGTCTCAAACATAGTCCCTCCTGTCCCAGGGCCACCTGTGTGTTCTCTTTCCTCTACCTGAGCTGCTCTTCTATCTAGCTAGTCCTAAACGTGGTTTGTTTCTTCACTCTTCACTCAGGTCTGTGAGAAACTACCTCCTTAGAGCAGACCGTTGTCATTCTGTCAGCGTCTCACCTTACCTTGCCTTCATTGTCTGGACAGCACTTAGTGACACCTGACAATATTATTACTTGCTTATTTATTATTTTATTTGGTTCACTCCCAGAATGCAAAACAGTAAATAAATCCAAATATAAATAAACATACACTTGGATAAACAAAATATGTATTTGTCTAAATGGATAGTAGGCAGGAAGGGGAAGGAAAGAATCAAAATAGTGGGGTCTAAATGTTCCTAGTATCATACCTTATGTACAGTTATTTGTACGTTTATTTATTTTTGTAGGATAGTATTTTATGGAAGTAGAATCGCTAGTTTAAAAGTGGGAGGTGTGTATTATATGAATGTATATGTAATGGTGTGCTTTGAAGATAGGAGAAAATTATGTCGGAGAAAACAGATTGAGTTGAATTGATTATTAATTTGACACAATTATGTTAGATTGTTACAGAGCAGCAAACTGGGCAGAAAATCCAGATTGTGACAGCACTTGATCATAATACACAAGGCAAGCAGTTCATTCTGACAAATCATGATGGCTCTACTCCAAGCAAGGTCATTCTGGCCAGGCAGGATTCCGCTCCAGGAAAAGTTTTCCTCACAACTCCAGATGTAGCAGGTGTCAACCAGTTATTTTTTACCACTCCTGATCTGTCTGCACAACACCTCCAGGTAAATGTAGAAAAGTATTTTTATCTTATACTTGAAAAAGAATAAAATGCGTTTTATAAGTACTGCCATTAAGATTTTAGATATGAGCTGGATGTAGTGGCTCATATCTGTAATTGTAGCACTCTTGGAGGCTGAGGTGGGCAGATTGCTTGAGCTCAGGAGCTCAAGACCAGCCTAAGCAAGAGTGAGACCCTGTCTCTACTAAAAATAGAAAATCTAAGTTGAGGGCGACACCTGTGGCTCAGTCGGTAAGGCGCCGGCCCCATATACCGAGGGTGGCGGGTTCAAACCTGGCCCCGGCTGAACTGCAACCAAAAAATAGCTGGGCGTTATGGCGGGCGCCTGTAGTCCCAGCTACTCGGGAGGCTGAGGCAAGAGAATCGCTTAAGCCCAGGAGTTAGAGGTTGCTGTGAGCTGTGTGATGCCATGGCAGGCCAGAAAGTGAGACTCTGTCTCTACAAAAAAAAAAAAGAAAATCTAAGTCGAGCATTGTGGCTCACACCTGTAATCCTAGCACTCTGGGAGACTGAGGCGGGTGGATTGCTTCTCACGAGTTTGAGACCAGCTGAGCAAAAGCGAGACCTGGTCTCTACTATAAAATAGAAAACTGGGGCAGCGCCTGTGGCTCAAAGGAGTAGGGCACCGGCCCCATATACCAGAGGTGGTACGGGTTCAAACCCAGCCCCGGCCAAAAAAACTGCAAAAAAAAAAAAAAATAGAAAACTGAGGCAAGAGTATTGCTTGAACCCGAGTTGGAGGGTGCTGTGAACTATGATGCCATGGCACCCTACCCAGGATGACAGCTTGAGATTCTGTCTCACCAAAAAAAAAAAATTAGAAAAATTAGCTGGGCATTGTGACAGGTACCTGGAGTCCCAGCTCCTTAGGAGGCTGAGACAGTAGGATTGCTTGAGCCTAAGAATTTGAGGTTGCTGTGAGCTCTGATGCCACCCGGGCGACAGCTTGAGACTCTGTCTCAAAAAAAAAAAAAAAATAACGCTGAGCAGGATAGCTCATGCCTGTAATCCCAGCATTGTGGAAGGCGCAGGTAGGCAAATCCTTGAGCTAAGGAGTTGGAAACCAGCCTGAGAAAGAGCCGAGACCTTGTCTCTAAAACTACCTGGGCGTTGTGGCAGGTGCCTATAGTTCCAGCTATTTGGGAGGCTGAGGCAAGAGGATTGCTTGAGCCCAAGAGTTTGAGGTTGCTGTAAGATAGGACACCATGGCACTCTACTGAGGCATCAAAATGAGACTCTGTCTCCAAAAAAAAAAAGAAAAATGTGTACCTTTGCATAGCAGTTATATTTGAATAATTATAATTAATTATTCAAAACTTTTTTCTTTTTTCTTTTGCTTTTTTTAGTAGCATTAATTATGTTAGGAACACAGTGTTTTTCTTTTCTTTTTTTCTTTTTTTTGTAGAGATAGAGTCTCACTGTACCGCCCTCGGGTAGAGTGCCGTGGCATCACACGACTCACAGCAACCTCTAACTCTTGGGCTTACGCGATTCTCTTGCTTCAGCCTCCTGAGCAGCTGGGACTATAGGCGCCTGCCACAACGCCGGACTATTTTTTTGTTGCAGTTTGGCCGGGGCTGGGTTTGAACCTGCCACCATCGGCATATGGGGCTGGTGCCGTACTCACTGAGCCACAGGCGCCGCCCCACAGTGTTTTTCTTTATAACCTCTTCTATTTATTTCTTTTTTTTAGAGACAGTCTCATTTTGTCGCCCTTGGTAGAGTGCCGTGGCATCAACAGCTCACAGCAACTCTGAGCTCTTGGGCTTAGATGATTCTCTTGCCTCGGCTTCCCAAGTAGCTGGAACTACAGGCGCCCACCACAACGCCCGGCTTCTTTTTTTTGAGACGGAGCCTCAAACTATCACCCTGGGTAGAGTGCTGTGGCATCACAGCTCACACCAACCTCCCAACTCCTGGGCTGAAGTGATTCTCCTGCCTCCACCTCCCAAGTAGCTGGGACTACAGGCACCCACCTGGCTATTTTTTTGTTTGCAGCCATCATTATGTTTGGCTGGCGCCCCGGGCTGGATTTGAACCTGCCAGGTCAGGTGTATGTGGCTGGCGCCTTAGCTGCTTGAGCCACAGGCGCTGAGCCCTGGCTATTTTTTTGTTGCAACTTGGCCAGGGCCAGGATCGAACCCACCACTGTTGGTATATGGCGCCGGCACCCTCCTCACTGAGCCACAGGCAATGCCCACTTCTTTTCTGTTTAAAAGGTTCAGAGTTGATGGGTGGCACCTGTGGCTCAGTACAGTAAGGTGCCAGCCCCATATGCTGGAGGTGGTGGGTTCAAACCCAGCCCCGGCCAAAAACTGCAAAAAAAAAAAAAAAAAGTTCAGGGTTGCTGGGCATGGTAGCTCACACCTGTAATCCCAGCACTTGGGAGGCCAAGGCAGTTAGATTGCCTGAGCTCACAGGTTCATGACTAGCCTGAACAAGAGTGAGATATCGTCTCTAAAAAAGGAAAGAAAAAAAAATAGTTGGGCATTGTGGCAGGTGCTTGTAGTCCCAGCTACTTGGGAAACTAAGGCAAGAGAATTGCTTAAGCCCAGGAGTTTGAGGTTGCTGTGAGCTGTGACTTCAAGGCACTCTACCAAGGGTGACAAAGTAAGACTCTCAAAAACAAAAACAAAAAAAAAAAAGTTCAGAGTTGGGCGGCGCCTGTGGCTCAGTGAGTAGGGCGCCGGCCCCATATGCCAAGGGTGGCGGGTTCAAACCCAGCCCTGGCCAAACTGCAACAACAAAAAAAAAAATAGCCGGGCGTTGTGGTGGGCGCCTGTAGTCCCAGCTGCTCGGGAGGCTGAGGCAAGAGAATCGCGTAAGCCCAAGAGTTGGAGGTTGCTGTGAGCCGTGTGACGCCACGGCACTCTACCCGAGGGCGGTACAGTGAGACTCTGTCTCTACAAAAAAAAAAAAAAAAAAAGTTCAGAGTTATCTTCTTACACAATTAGAAGTGTATTTTTGTCATGTCATTCCATGTGAAAACGTTCTGAGCTCCTTAAAGGGAAATGTAAGAATAGGACTGATAACTGCTGCAATTAATTATTTAACATGTTCCACATGAATAATGTTTAGTGTTTAATGGGTGAGATGTGTTAAAAATATTTGTGTATTGGGCGGCGCCTGTGGCTCAGTGAGTAGGGCGCCGGCCCCATATGCCGAGGGTGGTGGGTTCAAACCCAGCCCCGGCCAAACTGCAACAACAAAAAAATAGCCAGGCATTGTGGCAGGCGCCTGTAGTCCCCAGCTGCTCAGGAGGCTGAGGCAAGAGAATCACATAAGCCCAAGAGCTGGAGATTGCTGTGAGCCATGTGACGCCATGGCACTCTACCGAGGGCAGTAAAGTGAGACTCTGTCTCTACAAAAAAAAAAAAATTCGTGTATTGTGTTGAACAGTTTGGTTACTTTAATGGAATTGTTGTAGAAAGAAATCAAAAAGATATTCTTGATGTCTTTGTTATAGCATTGAAATTTTCACCTATGTATAAAGAAAATTATCATTAGTTGATTATATAGTAATAAAGTTCAAAGATTAAAAGTAACTTGTAAAGAAAACAAAAAGACTGATTATTCTTTAATTTTTTGACAGAATGAGAATGTTATTGGGTAACAGTTTGTTTTTGTTTCTGAAGCTCTTAACAGATGGTTCTGCAGACCAGGGACCAAATAAGGTTTTTGATCTTTGTGTTGTATGTGGCGACAAAGCATCAGGTAACATTAAAAATAACCTCCTATGTGTGTTGTTTTGTTAAAATACTCCCCACGCAATCATGTTTCTTGTAAAAGTAAAAAGAAAAATAAAGGAGTATGTCATTTTTATGGCTCATATTTGCAGCCTATAAAATTTAACATTTTTCCCAAAGTTTTTTACTCACCTTTTCTAAGACTTCAGTGGAGTTTAATTTCATTGGTATATTAACATAAAATGAATATTTTAATAGATTATAAAAAGTTTCACTTTTTGAAAGTAAGCTTGTAGAAAATCTTTTCAATGTGAAAACTAAAAGTTTTGGTTCAAAAATGGCTCAGCCAGCCTGGGCCTACTAAACAATAGTAACAACTGCAACCAAAAAATAGCCAGGCGTTGTGACAGGCACCTGTAGTCCCAGCTACTTGGGAGGCTGAAGCAAGAGAATCGCTTAAGTCCAAGAGTTGGAGGTTGTTGTGAGGTGTGACGCCACAGCACTCTACCAAGGGCGATGTAATGAAACTGTCTCCAAAATTTTTTTTTTAAAAAATGAGCTGTGATACTTAATGTATTCTGTTCCAAGCAGCTCTGGTTAACCTTTATTTAATGCTTTTCATAACTGAGCAGGCTGGTCTCAGCCTGTTTTCTACAAGTATTCAGGATTAAATCATTTTAGTTCTGTCATTAATTCTTGTTGGAAATACATGTCTGCTCATGTACGTTCACAGATGTACATGTCTATTTTTGTGTCTATTAATTTTTTCCAAAACTTTATTACAAAAACTTCGTTAGAGGCTTGGCGCCCATAGCATGGTGGTTATGGCGCCAGCCACACGCACCAAGGGTTGAGGGTTCAAACTCAGCCTGGGCCAGCTAAACAATGACAACTGCAACAAAAAAATAGCCGGACTTTAGGGCGGCGCCTGTGGCTTAGTCGGTAGGGCGCCGGCCCCATATACCGAGGGTGGCGGGTTCAAACCCGGCCCCGGCTGAACTGCAAACCAAAAAATAGCTGGGCGTTGTGGCGGGCGCCTGTAGTCCCAGCTACTCGGGAGGCTGAGGCAAGAGAATCGCTTAAGCCCAGGAGTTGGAGGTTGCTGTGAGCTGTGTGATGCCATGGCACTCTATCGAGGTTGATAAAGTGAGACTCTGTCTCTACAAAAAAAAAAAAAATAGCCGGACTTTGTGGTAGGTGCCTGTAATCCCAGCTATTGGGAGGCTGAGGCAAGAGAATCGCATAAGCCCTACAGTTTGAGGTTGCTGTGAGCTATGACAGCACCGTACTCTACTGAGAGCAACATAGACTCTGTCTCAAAAAAAAAAAAAACTCTGTTAGAGATTTTTCCAGAGTGTGTTCAATTCGTTAATAGATGTGGAAACAAAATTGCTTGTGAAGTAAAATGTTAAGCAAAACAGATTTCTTTAGAAATTTCAAAAGTGGCTCAGCACCCATAGCACAATGGTTATTACAACACCAGCCACATGCACTGAGGCTGACAGTTTTGAACCCCGGCCAGGTCAGCTAAACGACAATGACAAATGTAACAAAAAAAAAAAGAAAAAGCCGGACATTGTGTCAGGTGCCTGTATTCCCAACTAGTTGGGAGGCTGAGGCAAGAGAATCGCTTAAGCCCTGGAGTTTGAGGTTGCTGTGAGCTGTGACACCACGGCAGTCTACCCAGGGCAACATAGACTCTGGCTCAAAAAAATAATAATAATTGTTTATTTTATCATTTTCTGTTTAATAACTCCTAAAAATATTTTTGTGTCAGAAACTAAAAAATCTGTTTCATCTCATACATTGTAGCTTAAAAGGAGGAAATGGATTTATTTTATTTTTTTCCTAAATTTATATAACTTCTGTATTTTCTAAAACATACTATCTCTAGGACGTCATTATGGAGCAGTGACTTGTGAAGGCTGCAAAGGATTTTTTAAAAGAAGCATCAGAAAAAATTTAGTGTATTCGTGTCGAGGATCAAAGGACTGTATTATCAATAAACACCATCGAAACCGCTGTCAATACTGCAGGTTACAGAGGTGTATCGCATTTGGAATGAAACAAGACTGTATGTATGAGTTTTAAAGGATTTTGGCAAACTAGAAGTTTCAAAGTAATACATTATTTGTAATAATTTATAGTAGTGCATTCAATTTTTTACTTATTCAGGAAGTATTTGTGGAATACCTATATAGCATGCATGTATTGTAGTTGGACCCTGGCAAAAAGCCTAACTAGATATTGGTTTACTTTTTGATTAACCTACTAAAAAGTAATTGAGATAATGAGAATGGCTCAGACTTCCTGAGCTCTCCCTGTGCCAGGCACTATGCTTTGCATATGTATCAGCTTATTCTCACAGCAGTTCTCTGCAGTAGTTGCTATTACTCATTTTACATTTGAGTAAATAGAGGTTAAGAAATTTTTCCTAGGTCACGCTAATATTGATAGGTGGCAGAACTAGGCTTTTTTTTTTTTTTTTTAAGAGACAGAGTCTTATTTTATCACCCTCGGTAGAGTGCAATGGCATCACAGCTCACAGCAATCTCTAGCTCCTGGGCCTAGGCAAGTCTCTTAGTCCAAGAGTCTCTTGTCTCAGCCTCCCAAGTAGCTGGAGCCACAGGCACCCACCAGAATACCCGGCCATTTTTTGTTACAGTTTGGCCAGGGCCTGGTTCGAACCCGCCACCCTTGGTATATTGGGCCAGTGCCCTACTCACTGAGCCACAGGCACCACCCAGAACTAGGCTTTTGAGTCCTGGGTTTTTTTGAGACAGAGCGCTGTGGCATCACAGCTCACAGCCACCTCAAACTCTTGGGCTTAAGCGATTCTCTTGGCTCAGCCTCCCAAGTAGCTGGAACTATAGGCTCCCACCATAACACTCAGCTACATTTTAGAGTCAGGGTCTTGCTTTTGCTCAGGCTGGTTTTGAACCTTTGAGCTCGGGCCTCCCAGAGTGCTAGGATTACAGGCATGAGCCACCGCTTTCTTTTCTTCTTTTTTTTTTTTTTTTTCTTTGTAGAGACAGTGTCTCACTTTATGGCCCTCGGTAGAGTGCCGTGGCCTCACACGGCTCACATCAACCTCCAACTCCTGGGCTTCAGCGATTCTGTTGCCTCAGCCTCCTGAGTAGCTGGGACTACAGGCGCCCGCCACAACGCCCGGCTATTTTTTGGTTGCAGTTTGGCCGGGGCCAGGTTCGAACCCATCACCCTTGGTGTATATGGGGCCGGCGCCTTACCGACTGAGCCACAGGCGCCGCCCTTTTTTTTCTTTTTTTTTTAAGAAAATGTACAGGCTGGGTGCAGTGCCTCACGCCTACAATGCTAGCAACTCTAGGAGGCTGAAGCAAGTGGATCACCTGAGCAAGAGCCAGACCCATCTCTATTAAAAGTAGAAAAACTAGCCCGCTACAATGGCATACCCCTGGAGTCCCAGCTACATGGGAGGCTAAGGCAAGAGGATTGCTCAAGCCCAAGAGTTTGAGATTGCTGTGAGTTAACAATACAATGGCACTCTTCCCAGGGCGACAGAGTGAGACTCTGTCTCAAAAAAAAAGAAAAGAAGAAAGAAAGAAAAGGAAATATACATTTAACAACTACATTACAATATTTCCTAAGTATTATGAAATAAAATTTCTATGAAAATTATATATTAACCAGTTGAATTATATCTCATTCTCTCCACTCTTGGTTGAAAAATCTATTTTAGGCCTTTTTATGTCTGTCAGTATTTTCAATTGATTAAATTTTGTTTCATTTTTTTTTTTAAGTTCTCATAGGTTGATGACTCCCACCTTCATTTCTTCCTTCTTAGAAGGAAGCTTTTAAAAAACATAGTTCCTCTACGTATGTGCATATACTACAGGAGCAGGGTAGCAAGGAGAAAAGAGAGTAAAAGATGTGATGTCAGCTGTTTTATTAACCTGAAGCAAGTTCATTGAACTTGCATTTTCTAATTTGCACTGAACTTGCAAATTTCTAATAGTTATTTTCAGAGTTTAGTATGGTAACTATGTCTCTCATTAGCAGTATTGATAGAGTTTACATTTGTAACTGCTTATAAATGTTGTATCATGATATAATAGTTTTAACACATTTTTGTAGCGGTTCAGTGTGAAAGAAAACCCATTGAAGTATCAAGAGAAAAATCTTCCAACTGTGCTGCTTCAACAGAAAAAATCTACATCCGAAAAGACCTTCGTAGTCCATTAGCTGCAACTCCAACTTTTGTAACGGATAGTGAAACTGCAAGGTATAGCAACACAAACATGAAGTGCCTGGTCATTTATTTTTCCTCCCAATGAAACAAAGGCTAAAATATGTACTTATTTCAGGTCAACGGGACTGTTAGATACAGGAATGTTTGTGAATATTCATCCATCTGGAATAAAAACTGAGTCAACTGTGTTGATGACACCAGATAAGGTGTGTGTAGTACAATTCAAAACTTTTTTTTTTTTTTTTTCAGTTTGGCCAGGGCCAGGTTCGAACCTGCCACCCTCGGCATATGGGGCCGGCACCCTGCCCACTGAGCCACAAGTGCTGCCCAAAACTTAATTTTTTTAAAGCTTTTAATATTTCATTTTCTTTATCTCTTTTATCACTTTGGTCAATCAATTTGGTCTTAGATATTGTCCATTACAAGTTGCTTTTTAAGAAAAAAATCATAGACCGGGCGTGGTGGCTCACACCTCTAATCCTAGCACTTGGGAGGCTAAGATGGGTGGATTGCCTGAGCTCACGGATTCGAAACCAGCCTGAGCCACAGCAAGACCTTGTCTCTAAAAATAGCTGGGCATTGTGGTGGGCGCCTGTAGTCCCAGATACTTGGGAGGCTGAGGTAAGAGAATTGCTTGAGCCTAAGAGTTGGAGGTTGCTGTGAGCTGTGACGCCATGGCACACTACCAAGGACAACAAAGGAGACGCTGTCTCAAAAACAAGAAAATTTATATATGTATATATACATACTAATATGAATTTGCAGAATTTTAATATCCTTTTTTTTTAAAGGCTGAACCATGTCAGGGAGATTTAAGTACACTGGCCAGTGTGGTAACATCATTAGCGAATCTTGGAAAAACTAAAGATCTTTCTCAAAATAGTAATGAAATGTCTGTGATTGAAAACTTAAGCAATGGTGATACCTCTTTGGGTGAATTTCACCAAGAAATGCAGACCAATGGTGATGTTTCAAGGTAAGGTCTGTTTTGATCTTAAGAGTCCTTTTGTTTAAATGCCTTTTAGTGTTAAAGTATTTTTATGTTAAATACTATTTAACTTGGCTTGGTTCCTATAACTTAGTGGTTAGGGTGCCAGCCACATACACCTGCACTGGCGGGTTCAAACCTGGCCCAGATCTGCTAAACAACAATGACAACTGTAACAGAAAATTAGCCAGGCGTTGTGACAGCCACCTGTAGTCCCAGCTACTTGGGAGACTGAGGCAAGAGAATTGCTTAAGCTCAAGAGTTTGAGGTTGCTGTGAGCTGTGACATCATGGCACTCCACCCAGGGCAACATAGTGAGACTCAGTCTCAAAAGAAAAAAAAACTATTTAACTGACGTTTCAGGAAACAAGTACAGATTTATTTTTATCCCTTACCCAAAATACTTGGGACAAGAAGTGTTTTCGATTTTGGAATAGTGCATTACCTTATGAGTATTTTGCAGGCCTTTGTGACATTTTGAATATTTTTACACCACGGAGCAAAGAATAAACAAAAATCCAATGAGGAATGCGTGTAGATCTTGGCTTCCTACCAGGCATCATGCAGAACCTGTCGTTGGCACATCTGGCTTGTGCACGTGCCGTTTTTATTACCTTTGTGGATATGCTTGTGTGGGATAATCTAGGTGTACACAAAAGAGAGATACCTCTGCTGAAGGGGCCTGGGAGGGTCTTTTTTCCCTTGGGGGACACTGAATAAACTGTGTTTTGTGCACTTGTGTTTTGACTACAACCTATCACATGAGGTTGTGTGTGAAATTTTTCACTTGTGTCATCATGTTGATGCTCAGAAAGTTTTAAAGGTTGGAGCATTTCAGATTTCAGGATTGGTATGCTCTACCTGTATTTCTATTAAGCTAAGAAAATTTAAGACATAGTAAGTTTTAGTTGAAGACCTGCATTTAGGCTCGGTGCCTGTAGCACAGTGGTTAGGGCGTTGGTCACATACACCAAGGCAGGTGGGTTTGAACCCAGCCCTGGTCCTGCTAAACAACAACAACCGAAACAAAAAAGTAGCTAGGTGTGTGGCCGGCTCCTATAGTCCTAGCTACTTGGGAGGCTGAGGCAAGAGAATCACATAAGCGTTAGAGGTTGCTATGAGCTGTGATGCCATGGAACTCTACCAAGGGCGACATAGCGAAACACTGTCTCAAAAGATAAAAAAAAAACCCTGCATTTAGTATAAAGTGTCCAACAGGGTTACATTATAAATAACAAATATTATGAGATTAGAAATGTATGTAAACTTTTAAGATTTCTTTTTCTTTAAAAATGATAATTTGGGTCTGACATTTCAAATGTTTTAGTTGCCATATTTTATCTTCTGTGTTTATAGAGTGAAACATTTGTTTTTCTAAGCCATCATGTTGATCCTCCTGCTCAACTTCTAGTGATGAAAATAAATACAGAAGATTTGGTTGAATCAACTACAGCTTTAAGTTTTCACTTGAAGAAAATAGCAATAAATATAGAAGATTTAGTTGAATCAACTACAGCTTTAAATTTTCACTTGAGGAAAATAGTATCAGAATTCTGTTTTTCTGTCTATATTAATACTTAGGATATGGGAAGAAAATTTATTTTATTCAAGCTTTTCACGTGAATCTGCTTATCATTTAAAATACTGAATAAGCCAGGCACAGTGGGTTGTGCCTATAGTCCTAGCTACTCAGGAGGCTGAGGCGAGAGGATCACTTGAGTCCAAGTGTTTGAGATTGCTGTGAGCTGTGACGCTACAGCACTCTACCAAGGACAACAAAGTGAGACTCTGTCTCAAAAAAAAAAGCCCTATAATCCTAGTCACTTGAGCAGACGAGGTCAAGAACAGCCTGAGCCAGAGTGAGACCTCATCTTTAAAAATAGCCAGGCGTTGTGGCGGGCACCAGTAGTCCCAGCTCCTCGGGAGGCTGAGACAAGAGAATTATTTGAGGCCAAGAGTTTGAGGTTGCTGTGACTGTGACACCATGGCACTCTACTGAGGGTGACAAAGTGAGACTCTGTCTCAAAAAAAGGAAAGAAAAACAAGATAAAAATAAAATACTGAATTATCTGCATTTAGAGTCATGATCAGTACCTTATTGAACGTGAGATTTAAAGGAATTCTAGACTAAGGCCTATCATTGAAAAATAGGATCTATTTTGAATGATTATTTGCTAACATTGATTATTTATTACTCTAATCTCAAATCCTTACAGGTTAGATTTAGCTATGTAACCACAGTTTTTAAAATATTCTCCAAATTTCTAAGGAAAATTAAGACAATTTTGTATTGAATACACTGCAGTAAAGTTAATGTAAGTTTTCTCTTTCATTCTTTCTAAATAACTTCTATATGTATGTAAGACAAATGGACTGATACCCTGTCATATCAAACATATAACTTCTAAAGACTTGTTTTTATACCAAAATATGAGGACTTTCCTCTTAAATTATAAAAGATTTTTAAAAGAGTCTCTAACTCCCTGATGATACATTATTATGATAATCTAGTATTTCATACTATACATATGAAGTTTAATTTGTTGCTTTTGGAGAGAGTTTTAGATGTCGCTGAAATAGAATGCTCAGTGCTACACCAATGTTTTATTTTCTAAACTCTTTTTAGGCTTAAATCTTAAATCCAGAATTTTATGTGGAATTTTCATTTTATTGTGGAGATTGGCCAAGCTCACAAATTCTGACATCTCCTTGCAGGGCATTTGATACTCTCACAAAAGCATTGAATCCCGGAGAGAGCACAACCTGTCAGAGCTCAGTAGAGGGCATGGAAGGAAGTGTACACCTAATTGCTGGAGATTCGAGCATAAATTGCATCGAAAAAGAGGGGCCACTTCTCAGCGATTCGCATGTAGCTTTCAGGGTATTTCTCTCTATATTTTTTAACTTTAATTGTGTTATCTTTTGATTTTGATCTTCCCTTCAGTAATCAAAGTGTATTTGTGCTTTTAAAGTCAGAAATATCCTTGGTATGATTTTAAAACAGCAGCTAGAATATACACATTTAGCTATATAAGGCAATGGCTTAATAAAAGCATCCTGTTTATAAGTAATTAGTAGGTTTAAGGCTGTAAAAGTTAGCTTTTAGAACTATTTAAATATAGTTTTGTTTTTTTTTTTTAAGTATTGGCATTCATGATGTGTTAAATGCACACTGCTTTTGCTCAATGTCTAGCTACTAGTTGTAGTATTAATCAGTTTCTAAGACCCAGATGTTTTTATTCTTTCCATAACAATGACAATAACTCCCAATTGTTATTTATCTATTTATTACCCTAATCAACTTTCAGAATTTTTATAAGAAACTAATACATTTTAACTTTTGGTTGTTAACCATTTTGGAGAAGGTACATTTATAATTTATTTTGTTACCCAAATACATTTACTTATAATGGAAACAATATATGTATATGTAGAACTGGAAAATTACTTGTTACTAGATTTGTCATTCAAGTAATGTTTTGACCAGAGCTACGTATCTGCTCTCTTTTGAGACCTTACATTAAGACCTTATTATTTTGACACATCCATTTTACTACTCTTTGCAAGATATGTACAGAGTGATTGAGAATATGTAGGAAATTTCACTTAATAATACAGAATACCTGAGAGTGATACTCAAAATTTTACTATAGATTAAAATTCCATGTATTTCTTAAGAAAATATGCATAGTAGGGCGGTGCCTGTGGCTCAGTCGGTAAGGCGCCAGCCCCATATATCGAGGGTGGCGGGTTCAAACCCAGCCCCGGTCAAACTGCAAGCAAAAAAATAGCCGGGCGTTGTGGCGGGCGCCTGTAGTCCCAGCTACTCGGGAGGCTGAGGCAAGAGAATCGCTTAAGCCCAGGAGTTGGAGGTTGCTGTGAGCTGTGTGAGGCCACGGCACTCTACCAAGGGCCATAAAGTGAGACTCTGTCTCTACCAAAAAAAAAAAAAAGAAAATATGCATAGTTAACAAATAGATAGGTTACTGTCTAGAAATTACTACTAGAAATAATGAACACAAAGTAGATGTAACCTTGGCTGAAATGGCATATGATAATATTTGTGTTTATAAAATTTGACTTGAAAAATCAGTGACTTGAATAATTGATGTAATTAGCTATGGTCAATAAAATACATCAGTAAAGGCTCGGCACTCGTAGCACAGTGGTTACAGTGCTAGCCACATACACCAAGGCTAGTGGGTTCAAACCCGGCCCAGGCCAGCTAAAAAACAACAGTGACAACTGCAACCAAAAAATAGCCAGGCATTGTGATGGGTGCCTGTACTCCCAGCTACTTGGGAAGTTGAGGCAAGAGAATCACTTAAGCCCAAGAGTTTGAGATTGCTGTGAGCTGTGATGCCACGGCACTCTACTGAGGGCAATATAGTAACACTCTGTGTCAAAAAAATTAGTAAAACCAATTTTTATGTAAAATTTTACTAAAAGATAATTTACATGGAAAAAATTAGAAATGTTTTATCAATACTGTACAGGCAAACTTTTTATGGGTGCTGTAAGAAAAAGAAATTAGAATAATCAGTATCATCCTTAAGAATTATGGTATGGGCTGTGGACAGGGGTAGAGCAGTACAAAACTTTATTTTTCCCATTGTTCCAAAAGACTTTTTTTTGCTTTTTTAGTTTTATTTTCTACCTTTGGCTTTAAATGGAGGAAGGAGACCCATTATAAGGAAAAAGAACGGAGTACTTGTTAGAAAGTAGAAGTTGTTCACTTTTTATATTGTTGATGTTGGTCCTCAAAATTTTTAATTTCTTGTAATGTTTTGGCAGATGAGTTAAGCAAAGTAGATCTTTTTTTCTTTCTTGGAAATGACTTTTTCTATTCCGTCTTTGATCTCCTGTGTTCTGGTTGTCCTCAGAGTCAGTGCTATAAAGTTTCTTACTTTCCTGAAAAGAACAGCTCATTCTTTCTCTGATTCTTGTTTCCAGTCCTGGGAAGTAATGAGTTTAAACTTTTGAGTGATTTCCCTGTTTAGTTTCTAGAACCTGGTAATTTCATGGTTAGTTCTCTCACTGAGGTTTTCTTTTTTTTTTTTTTTTTTTTTGTAGAGACAGAGTCTCACTTTATGGCCCTCGGTAGAGTGCCATGGCATCACACAGCTCACAGCAACCTCCAACTCCTGGGCTTAAGCGATTCTCTTGCCTCAGCCTCTCAAGTAGCTGGGACTACAGGCGCCCGCCACAACACCCAGCTATTTTTTGGTTGCAGTTCAGCTGGAGCCGAGTTTGAACCTGCCACCCTCGGTATATGGGGCTGGCGCCTTACCAACTGACCCACAGGTGCCGCCCTCACTGAGGTTTTCTATTCATGGGTTTCAAGACCTGACTTCTGTAATCAAATAACTCAATCCTGTCTTAATTGCGAAGCCAAATAGCATTTTGTTCCTCTGTTGTATTTTTATATACACTATAGCTTGCAGCATATTTTCACATACATTCATTTGGGCCTTACCACATTCTGTTTGAAGAGATTATAATTTTTATTTTAATTTTGTGTCTGAAGAAAGAAATCTAGAGATTTTCAGTGTCCTGTTTAAAACAATTTAGTAAGAAGAAACTGTAATAATGATACATGAAGTTTGATTCCAAAAAATCAAGGACAAAAGTAATGAACATTTCTATTAATTTTCAGTTTGGGGTATGATTTCATATACCTTATTTCACTTGATTTTTAAATTTCCTTATATTGTGTACAAGTATTCTTACTTAAGAAATAAGTATATATTGGGCGGCGCCTGTGGCTCAGCAGGTAGGGCGCCGGTCCCATATGCCGGAGGTGGCAGGTTCAAACCCAGCCCCAGCCAAAAAAAAAAAAAAAAAAGAAATAAGTATATATTGGGGCTTTATGGGTAGGGCACCAGCCCCATATATTAGGGTGTCAGGTTTGAACCCAGTTCGGCCAGCTAAAACAGCAATAACAACTGCAATTAAAAAAAAAAAAAAAGCTGGGCATTGTGGTGGGCGCCTGTAGTCCCAGCCACTAGGGGGCTGAGGCAAAAGAATCACTTAACCAAGAGTTGGAGGTTGCTGTGAGCTGTGATGCGACAGCACTCTACTGAGGGCAACAATGTGAGATTCTGTCTCAAAAAAACAAAAGAAAGAAGTATATGCAACAGAAGCAAGGTGAAATTGCAACACTGTTCTTATGTTTAGTCTCAATGTTATCCTACGTTTGCAACTTTAGGCTGGTCATCATGCTCCTCACATTTTGTTCCCCTCCATTTCATAGCAGATTTTTTTTTTTTTTGAGACACAGCCTCAAGCTGTCACCCTGGGTAGAGTGCCATGGCATCATAGCTCACAGCAACCTCCAGCTCCTGGGCTCAAGCAATTCTCTTGCCTCTGCCTCCCAAGTAGCTGGGACTACAGGCGCCCACAACTTGTGGCTATTTTTTTTGGTTGCAGCCATCGTTGTTGTTTGCCAGGCCTGGGCTGAATTCGAACTTGCCAGCTCAGGTGTATGTGGCTGTTGCCCTAGCTGCTTGAGCCACAAGCACCGAGCCTCATAGCAGAATCTTAACCATTTTATTACTTAAATTTCTCCCTTCCTCTTCATTTCTATTGCCATATTTTAGGCCTTTTTTTTAATTTTTTTTTTTTTTGTAGAGACAGAGTCTCACTTTATGGCCCTCGGTAGAGTGCCGTGGCCTCATACAGCTCACAGCAACCTCCAACTCCTGGGCTTAAGCGATTCTCTTGCCTCAGCCTCCCGAGTAGCTGGGACTACAGGCGCCCACCACAACGCCCGGCTATTTATATTTTAGGCCTTTTAAAATTTTCTTGAACTGGGCTCAGCACCTGTGGCTCAAACAGCCAGGATGCCAGCCACATACACCTGCGCTGGCGGGTTCAAATCCAGCCCGAGCCCATCAAACAACAATGATGGCTACAACCAAAAGAAATAGCCGGGCATTGTGGCGGGCGCCTGTAGTCCCAGCTACTTGGGAAGCGGAGGCAAGAGAATCGCTTGAGCCCAGGAGTTAGAGGTTACTGTGAGCTGTGATGCTACAGCACTCTACCCAGAGCGACAGCTTGAGGCACTGTCTCAAAAAAAATTTTTTTCTTGAATTGGCTCAGCACCTGTAGCTCAGCCCGTAGGGCATCAGCCCACATACACTGGAGCTGGAGGGTTCGAATGCAGCCTGGGCAACTACAACTAAAAAATTGCTGGCATTGTGGTAGGCACCCTGTAGTCCCAGCTATTTGGGAGACTGTGGCAAGAGAATTGCTTAGGCCCAAGAGTTTGAGGTTGCTGTGAGCTGTGATGTCACAGTACTCTACTGAAGGCGACATAGTGAGACTGTCTCAAAAGAAAAAATAAAATAAAATTTTCTTGAACTATTATAGTAACAGCTTTGTTTCCTGGCTCTCTTCTCTGTCATGTCCTGTGCACAGGTACTAGTGTAATACATGTTAAAAATCAATCTCATTACGTCACTCTGCTACTTAGAATCCTTCAAGAGCTTGTTCCCCTTGCCTATGTGAGATGAAGTTTAGTCTCCATGACTTGACATTTTAGATCTTCCACATTCTGACTCACTTGCCCAGTGTTTCCCACACATGTCGTTTCCTTTCTTAGCCACTTGCTGTAGTTCATCGTTTTCTTCTTCCACAGAGACACTAGCACTTAGCTGTGAACTCTTAGTCAGTGGTTATTGAATGTGTATACAATGTTCATGGTCATAGAGGTAATTAGTGAAAAGTTGGAAGTCAGATGATTTTTTTTAATCTATATCAGGGGCTGGGCATGGTGGCTCATGCCTGTAGTCCTAGCACTCTGGGAGGCCGAGTGGATTGCTTGAGCTCAGGAGTTGAGACCAGCCTGAGCAAGAGCAAGACCTTGTGTCTAAAAAATGTCTGGGCATCATGGCATTCATTCACCTGCTTGGGAGACTGAAGCAAGAGTTGAACCCAAGACATTGAGGTTACTGTAAGCTGTGAAGCCAGGGCACTCTACAAAGGGTGACAAAGTAAAATTCTGTCCCCCCTAAAAAATAAGAAAAAGGCTATATCATGCAGGTTATTATCAGAATTTCAGTACAGAAACTATTATAGAAAGATAAAGCCAAGTAATAACTTTTGAAATAGGTTGGTCAGGTTTAGTTGTTGTCAACACTCTTTAAAAATTCAGCTCAAGATATTAAATTTGAAAAATATGTATAATTCGGTTTATTACCCTAATTATCCACAGGCATTTAGGGGAAGTTTTAACATCTTTGTAGTAGAAACTCACCTTCTCTATATAGAGGAAGAAATCTTTGTCTTTTGAATTTAAAAGCCTTGTTGAATGGATTATTGTTGCTTTAGCTTTCTGATTCATAATGCTTCAGGTCTATTAAGTATATAAAACAGATAAATTGTGAAATATTTTCTTCATTTATAAATGCAACATTGTCTAGTATTTTAAGTAATGAGTTCCTTTAGTGTACATGGCAAACTTTCATTTTATGATTAAATCAGCAGAAAGTTTTCAGTTACCACTTACCTGACGAAGAGGGTCCAGCCACCGGACCTGTCAGCCAATATGCAGAGATGGGAGATAGGTCTACTAAATTTTGTCAGAAGGTGGGGATTCTGGAGAACAGTGAGATTAGGCTCTCCAAGACTGTCCTGATCTTCCATTGCCAACATTATAGTTTTACCATTTAAGTTCAAAATGAAGAACACATTAACCCTTAAACAATAATTGGCAGAACCCATGACTCATAAACAATTAACAACATTCTAATTTAAAAGTTAATCTCTTAAATCAATCCAGGTAAACTACTCAAGATAGGCGTCTTTAGGGTGGGAGCTAAATTTACAAAACAGTAAGAATGGGAGACAGACTGAAGGGCAGGCAGGACCTAAACCAGATCAGCTGTGTCAAGTATGCCCTACCCTCAGAGACTGCTTTTTATTCTCTATGTGCTTTCAACACCATTGTTGTGTAAATCAAGCCATTATATCCAATTTTTACATATTACAGGTATTTTATTTAATAAAAGTCAATTTTAAACTATTTAGCAAAGAATATTTTTGTTTTGTTCCTTACCCCTTGCCTTAGAACTATTTGACAGTTTCCCTAATTTTTGACAATTAAGTACAAAAATAGAAAAATTAGCCAGGTGTGGCAGTGCATGCCTATAATCCCAGCTACTTGGGAACCTGGGCAGGAGGATCACTGATGCCCAGGAGTTTAAGGTTACGGTGAACTATGATGGTGCCACCATACTTAATTTTTGACAATTTCCCTAATTTTTCAGGCTTTTTTTCCCTATCCACCTTGGGCAGTTCTGAAAAATTCCCAAGTTTTTTTTGCAGTTTTTGACCTGGGCTGGTTTTGAACCCACCACCTCCAGTATATGGGGCTGGCGCCCTACCCCTTGAGCCATAAGCACTGCCCAGTTCCCAAGTTTTTTAAACATATATATATTATATATATATTTAATTCATATGTAGAGTTATATCCTACTAATTTTGTTATGTTTAATAATTTGCCTACAATTCTCTTGGAAATTGTCTTAAATGATTCTATTTTAATTTACTTTTTTAATTTCCTTAAAAATTCTTTTTTTGTTTTTTTGGCCGGGGCTGGGTTTGAACCCGCCACCTACGGCATATGGGACCGGCGCCCTACTCCTTGAGCCACAGGCACTGCCCTCCTTAAAAATTCTTTTTTTTTTTTTTTTTTTTTTTTTTTTTTTGTAGAGACAGAGTCTCACTTTATGGCCCTCGGTAGAGTGCCGTGGCCTCACACAGCTCACAGCAACCTCCAACTCCTGGGCTTCAGCGATTCTCTTGCCTCAGCCTCCCAAGTAGCTGGGACTACAGGCGCCTGCCACAACGCCCGGCTATTTTTTGGTTGCAGTTAAGCCAGGGCCGGGTTTGAACCCGCCACCCTCGGTATATGGGGCCGGCGCCTTACCGACTGAGCCACAGGCGCCGCCCCTTAAAAATTCTTAAACATTTTGTGTGTGTGAACTTTTTTTTTTTTTTTAATTAAATCATAGGTGTGTACATTAATGCAGTCATGGGGTACAATGTGCTGGTTTTATATACAATTTGAAATATTTTCATCAAACTGGTTAACATTGCCTTCATGGCATTTTCTTAGTTATTGTGTTAAGACATTTATATTCTACACTTAGTAAATTTCACTTGTACCCGTAGGTGTCCCGTAGGTGTGGTCCCACCAATTACCTTCCCTCCACCCAATTCTCAATACATTTAAAATTTTTTTCATCTCATGGATTTTTTTTTTTTTTTTTTTTGTAGAGACAGAGTCTCGCTGTACCGCCCTCGGGTAGAGTGCCGTGGCGTCACATGGCTCACAACAACCTGTAACTCTTGGGCTTATGCGATTCTCTTGCCTCAGCCTCCCGAGCAGCTGGGACCACAGGCGTCCGCCACAACGCCCGGCTATTTTTTTGTTGCAGTTTGGCCGGGGCTGGGTTTGAACCCGCCACCCGGCATATGGGGCCGGCGCTCTACTCACTGAGCCACAGGCGCTGCCCCATCTCATGGATTTTTAACTATTAATTGCCTTGTTTTATTACTTGGCACCATTTATAAATAAATGATCTGTGGCTAATATTGAACAGAGGGAGGTTCTTTTTTTTACATGTTAATTTAATATTTCTTGAAGTTTTCTATCATTTTGATGAAAATCTTTTGATCTGCTTGACATAGACACCTTTTAGAATTTGATGAAAGCTATGCATATGTGATACATTTCCCAGAAAAATAGATACGGGTACATTCACCTATCCTACCCCACCCCAGAGGTAGCCACTGTTAACTGTGTTGTATATTTCCTTCTGTCCTTTTTTTGTACATGTAGATATAGGTGTACATATACACTATACATTTTAGTTACCAAGCTGAATCATCTGTGTATTATTTTGCCATTTTTTTTCCACTGAGAAATCTGAGATGTTTTTCTATGCCGTTCCATCTCATTTAGCTTATTTTAATTCTTACATGGTGTTCTATAACATAGATTATTCTTTTCCCTGGAGGTGAAAATTTGAATGGTTGCAAGGTTTTAATTTCACTATTAGAAATATAGCTACAGACTCGGTACCCGTAGCTCAGTTGTTAGGGTGTGCTGGCCACATACACCGGGGCAGGCAGGTTCAAACCTGGCCCAGATAAGAGGATTGCCTGAGCCCAAGAGTTTGAGGTTGCTGTGAGCTATGATGCTATGGCACTCTACTAAGGGCAACCTAGTAAAACTCTGTCTCAAAAAAAAAAAAGAAAGAAAGAAAGAAATACAGCTACAATCGACATCCTTATACAGGTTTTTTTGCATATGTACAAGCATTTTGCTGGAATAGAGATTGAGAAGTGGTATTAGGTCACATAGTGTATCTATTTTTTAAATTTTGGTAGATAACAACCAAATTGCTCTCCAGTTTATACACTCACAGTAATGTATGAGTACTTTTTTCTTATATCCTTGCTATATTTGATACCATTGATCATTTCAATAATTAAAAAGTAGAGGCCAGGGACCATGGTTCATGCCTATAATCCTAGAACTTTGGGAGGCCGAGGTAGGAGGCTCGCTTGAGGCCAGGAATTCATGACCAGCCTGAGCAACATGTGAGACTCTGTCTCTACAAAAATAGAAAAATTAGCCAGGTGTGGCAGTGCATGCCTATAGTTTCAGCTACTTCGGAACCTGGGCAGGAGGATCACTGATGCCCAGGAGTTTAAGGTTATAGTGAATTATGATGGTGCCACCATACTTAAGCTCAGGCAACAGAGTAGACCTTGTCTCCAAAAAATATATATAATAATATTTCTTAGGGGTGAAATTATATTTCATTTGTAGCAGTAAAAATTCTCTTTAACAAGATTTGCAGAAATTCTTTTAGATATGGGTCTTTTTTTTTTTTGACAGAGCCTCACTTTGTTGCCCTTGGTAGAGTGCTGTGGCATACAGCTCATAGCAAGCCTCAAAGTCTTGGGCTTAAGGGATTCTCTTGCTTCAGCCTCTCGAGTATCTGGGACTGTAGGCACCCACCACAACACCTGGCTACTTTTTAGAGACGAGGTCTTGCTCTGGCTCAGACTGGTCTTGAACCCATGAGGTTAGGCAGTCCACTTGCCTTGGCCTCCCAAGTGTACAGGTGTGAGCCACCGCTTCCAGCCTAGAAGTGTTTTAATATAGGATATTTATTTTCTACAATGGTCAAACATTTTAAAGAGCTATTTAAAGTTAGCAGTACAAACTGACAGCCTGTAAGTAGTATGTCCACAAAGATGTTTTATCTGTAGAATATTTTAAAAAATAATGTGTACAATGTGAGGGTGTTCAACATGCCCCTGGGTGGAGGGCTCAACTATAACTTGAACTTTACCTTAGAAGTAAAAATAATGTAACCTAAAAATTTGTATCCTCATATTAATTTGAAATTTAAAAAAACACTTTTGTATTCAGTACCAGTTTTTTTTTTTTTTTTGTAGAGACAGAGTCTCACTGTACCGCCCTCGGGTAGGGTGCCGTGGCGTCACACGGCTCACAGCAACCTCTTAACTCTTGGGCTTACGCGATTCTCTTGCCTCAGCCTCCCAAGCAGCTGGGACTACAGGCGCCCGCCACAACGCCCGGCTATTTTTTTGGTTGCAGTTTGGCCGGGGCTGGGTTTGAACCCGCCACCCTCGGCATATGGGGCTGGCGCCCTACTCACTGAGCCACAGGCCCCGCCCTCAGTACCAATTTTTTTAATAGGGCTATTTCACATAGAACCTGTTCTTTGAAAAATTGAAAGAGCTGGTAGTTCTGAGCCCAAATTTCCATGTTTTTATTGTGCTGGGTTCGAGTTAGGGTTGTGTCCTTTATCTGGAATATGCTCTCCCCAGTTGGTACCAGGAAGCCTGTTTCACTCCTTATTCTCCCATCCCGTAAGCATTTGGATTTGCTAATAACATACTAGCCTACCCAAGGGAACAATTAGCATATAGGTTTTCTCTTTAAACTAAATTTGTTGCATGCTGCTGTTAATGGAAAGAGAGAAGTTAAAAAATACCCTCTTAGATCAAGACAGGAAGTAACTTTTAAAAACACAACCAGGTAATATGGTTGATATTTATTAAGTGAGAGTCTGCTCGTCTGAATATTGCTTTGTTAGAACTATGATCTACTTATTTATTCTAAACCCTTTTGGTAGCTATAAAATCCAGTGACTTGCATTATTTCAAGATTTGCCTTTTCTGTGAATAATTTAGATTCATGTTTGATGTGTTATGTTTATATTCAATTTTTTAAACAGAATGATAATTTAGAACTTTTAGTCATAAGATAATTTACCTAAATCCCTGTTCGTACTAGCTCACCATGCCTTCTCCTATGCCTGAGTACCTGAATGTGCACTACATTGGGGAATCTGCCTCCAGACTGCTGTTCTTATCAATGCACTGGGCACTTTCGATTCCTTCTTTCCAGGCTCTAGGGTGAGTGTATTATTGAATATAAACGTGATTTTGTTGCACAAATGTACATTAAGCAAGAACTTTTATTTTGGGAGGATTTGCATGAAACAAAAAATTGGTATAACATAATTTTAAGTTGTATCATTTGTATGACAAATTATAGCAGCTGTTAATTTTCTCTATTTCTCTAAATAATTTTATGTGGAAGAGTATCCATATTTCATAGTTTGACTAATTTAATAATTTGGATGGAATATAATAAGTTGATAGACCATAGCTAGCATTTGTAATAGGGCTTGTCTTTCATTGGCTCAAAGATAGAATGCCATAGGTCATCTTTTCCTTCCCACAACCACCGTTTGAGCATTGATCCCAGGCAAGTTACCAATAATTACTTACTATAATTATGTTTAAAAATAGAGAATTGTGGGGCGGCACCTGTGGCTCAGTGAGTAGGGCGCCGGCCCCATATGCCGAGGGTGGTGGGTTCCGACCCAGCCCCAGCCAAACTGCAACAGAAAAATAGCCAGGCGTCGTGGTGTGTGCCTGTAGTCCCAGCTGCTCGGGAGGCTGAGGCAAGAGAATCACGTAAGCCCAGGAAGTAGAGGTTGCTGTGAGCCGTGTGACGCCACGGCACTCTACCCGAGGGCGGTACAGTGAGACTCTGTCTCTACCAAAAAAAAATAGAGAATTGTTTTTAATCATTTGATTTAAGAAAAAAAAAAATGTAAGCCCCCATGGTGCTTACTACAATGA
The DNA here is from genome assembly GCF_027406575.1 of Nycticebus coucang. Lineage (NCBI taxonomy): Eukaryota > Metazoa > Chordata > Mammalia > Primates > Lorisidae > Nycticebus > Nycticebus coucang. The sequence goes on from NC_069782.1 coordinate 26,849,178, forward strand.
TTCAGAGGTTTGGTCTAAATCTAAAGAGTACATCTGTGTTCTAAAGTAATCAGGTAAAATGGAAAATGATCTGCTATTAGAAACTCAACCTTTAGCCAGACGCAGTGGCTCATGCCTGTAATCCCAGCACTTGGGAGGCTGAGGCGGGTGGATTGCCTGAGCTCACAGGTTCGAAACCAGCCAGAGCAAGAGTGAGACCCCGTCTCTAAAAAAAAAAACTAGCTGGGCGTTGTGGCAGACACCTGTAGTCCCAGCTACTCAGGTCACTGAGGCAAGAGAATCGCTGGAGCCCAAGAGTTTGAAGTTGCTGTGAGCTATGATGTCACGGTACTCCACTGAGGGCAACAAAGTGAGACTCTGTCTCAAAAAAAAAAAAAAGAAAAGAAAAAAAGTCAAGCTTTATCAAAAGGTTGTCACATTTATTTAGATTGCTCTAAACTAGTAACTGATGTGAAAAGGCAAGACGTTCTAAGCCAGTGGTTCTCAACCTGTGGGTTGCGACCCCTTTGGGGATCGAACGACCCTATCACAAGGGTCACCTAAATACATCCTGCATATCAGATATTTACATTATGATTCATAACAGTAGCAAAATTACAGTTATGAAGTAGCAACAAAAATAATTCTATGGTTGGGGGTCACCGCAACCTGAGGAACTTTATTAAAGGGTTGTGGCGTTTGGAAGGTTGAAAACCACTATTCTAAGCCTATAGAATGTTTTGTTCAACTCATAATGTGGTTTTTGTGAGCAAGTCACTTCCACATCCTGTACATCTGTTCTCCCGTTTGCCAAATGGGAGTAGTAACTGCCCATCTCTTATCCTTAGAAACAATTTTGAATGTAACTAAGAAACATGCAAATCATGATAGTGAAAGGCATACAGAGAATTGAATAAAGGTAATTCAATAATATAATTTGGCTTATTATCACTGTTAAATTATACCGTGCATTAAATCATGTACTCATATATTACCTCTACATAGCCTAAAGACTGATTTAAAACAGTTAACCTTTAAAATGATTGTTAACCCTTTCTCTCAAGATAATATTCAACTTTTAGAATTTATTCAGTATATTTTTTATTAAAAAAATTAAGTACAATGTAAATTAGAATATTAGCAGTTTATTAATTGTAAAAGATTAAGTGTAGTTTGCTAAATTTGTAATTGGCATACTTAAAAAAACCATTTTTCAGCTCAACGCCTGTGGCTTAAATGGCTATGGTGCCAGCCACATACACCTGAGCTAGCCAGTTTGAATCCAGCTCGGGCCCGCCAAACAACAGTGATGGCTCCAACCAAAAAATAGCCAGGTGTTGTGGCAGGCGCTTGTAGTCCCAGCTACTTGGGAGGCCGAGGCAGGAGAATCGCTTGAGCCCAGGAGTTGGAGGTTGCTGTGAGCTGTGATATCACGGCATTCTACCCAAAGGCGACAGTTTAAGGCTCTGTCTCAGAACAAAAACATTTTTCTTAACAGGCTGCCGATTATCATAGTAAAAAAACAAAAGGAAGGAATCTGGGAAATGATTTGAACTCTGTGAATTATTCACAACACCACTGATCTTAAATACTTCTATTAAACTGAGTTTAATTAATCCTATGGAAATAATTCAGATGTTGAAGAAACCAAAAATAAAGCTTGAACCTTCTAGTTATAAAATAATTTCATAGTGGTGGCCACATGTTCCTGTTAGCTGTATTAAAAATTAGTTTCAGGCTCAGCGCCTGTGGCTCAAGCGGCTAAGGCGCCAGCCACATACACCTGAGCTGGCGGGTTCAAATCCAGCCCAGGCCCACCAAACAATGATGGCTGCAACCAAAAAATAGCCAGGCGTTGTCGCAGGCGCCTGTAGTCCCAGCTACTTGGGAGGTGGAGGCAGGAGAATCGCTTGAGCCCAGAGGTTGGAGGTTGTTGTGAGCTGTGATGTCATAGCACTCTACCCAGGGCAACAGTTTGAGGCTCTGTCTCAAAAAAAAAAAAAAAAAAATTAGTTTCAATGTAACAGCTACAGGATTCTTTGCAATTAGAATAAGTATTGATAGAACAATCAAGGCCATTAACTGCTATGCAAACTGTTCTTATCCCTGTCTAGATAATTTATAGATCTTATTTATACATGAATCTAATCAGATAGATAAGGACTAAGTACTGATGATGGAGCAATTCTGTTATGTAGCAATAAAAGTTATTCTAAATCTGGAAACTGCCATTGCTTGCATTTTTATAGAGAGAGTTAAGCAACATTAATCATTTTCTTTAAGTCAGGTTTGTTTTGGTCACTTCAATCAAAGGGAATACCAGCTTAAAGAATTTTGAACAGTGCATAGTTAGTACCATTTGTATTTTATAAGGCTTCTGTATTGTATAGGGTGTTGATTTTCTTTTTTTTTTTTTTTTTGTAGAGACAGAGTCTCACTGTACCGCTCTTGGGTAGAGTGCCGTGGCATCACACAGCTCACAGCAACCTCTAACTCTTACGCGATTCTCCTGCCTCAGCCTCCCGAGCAGCTGGGACTACAGGCGCCTGCCACAACGCCCGGCTATTTTTTTGTTGCAGTTTGTCTGGGGCTGGGTTTGAACCCGCCACCCTCGGCATATGGGGCCGGCGCCCCACTCACTGAGCCATAGGCGCCGCCCGGGTGTTGATTTTCTATTTAAGATTTAGTATCAATACTTAAAGGAATTCAGTTATTGATTTTAAGTTCTTCCTGTATACTTTAGTTAAGTGACTACACAGGTAGTGTTGGAGGGGTAATGAGGGTACTTGGCATGATTTGCCTGGAATAACTATGGCAGCAGTCCTCTCTACCTAGATTCTTAGAATCAAAAGTTCCACCCCACCACTATTTGTCATAGGAGACTTTATTTATTGACTAATTTAAGCAACTTTCTATTAAATGCTACTATTCAACTTAATGCTATTTTTTTTAACACTTGCATTGCTTTCTGGATGCCTGACAGATACCTTAATGCAATGTTCCTTACACAGCTATTTTTGCTTCTTACAGGGAAGATGTTTTGAAAATAGGTGATACAGGGCAGCACCTGTGGCTCAGCGGGTAACGTGTCAGCCTCATATACCGAGGGTAGCAGGTTCAAACCGCAACAAAAAATAGCAGGTGTTGTGACAGGCACCTATAATCCCAGCTGCTTGGGAGGCTGAGGCAAGAGAATCTCCTAAGCCTGGAAGTTGGAGGTTACTGTGAGCTGTGACCCTATGGCGCTCTACCGAGGGTGATAAAGTGAGACTCTGTCTCTAAGAAAAAGAAAATAGGTGATATAAAGTGACTAGACCATAATAGTCATTTGTTTTATTTATTTTATTTATAACAGGGAAAACTGTTAGAGCAAAAAAGCTGTTAACCATCCCAAAATACTAACCTTATGGCAGTGCCTGTGGCTCAAAGGAGTAGGGCGCTGGCCCTATATGCCAGAGGCGGCAGGTTCAAACCCAGCCCCAGACAAAAGAAAAAAAAAAAAACTAACCTTAAATGAGGAAGTCTATACTGAGAAATGTGACTTTAACGTTTACTTGCTAAATTGTCTAATGATTGATAAATTGATAAAGGAGCATTGACTTAAAACATGGGGGTTTGGGTAGTGCCTGTGGCTCGGTGAGTAGGGCGCCGGCCCCATATGCCGAGAGTGGCGGGTTCAAACCCAGCCCCAGCCAAACTGCAACAAAAAAATAGCCGGGCATTGTGGCAGGCGCCTGTAGTCCCAGCTTCTCGGGAAGCTGAGGCAAGAGAATCACATAAGCCCAAGAGTTAGAGGTTGCTGTGAGCTGTGACGTCATAGCTCTCTACCCGATACAGTGAGACTCTGTCTCTACAAAAAAAAAAAAAAAAACATGGGGTTTAAACTCCGTTTTTTTTTTTGTTTGTTTTTTTCGTGGTTTTTGCCCAGGGCTGGGTTTGAACCCGCCACCTCCGGCATATGGGACCAGAGCCCTACTCCATTGAGCTACAGGTGCCACCCTAAACTCCGGTTTTATTTGGCTGCTGACTTTTGTGTCCTTGGACCATGTTACTTAAATGATGCTCAGTGTCTGTAAATTGGGAGCAAAAACTTATGAGCTATTCCACTTAGATGAGATAATGAATATAATTTTAGCAAACTCAGAGCCTGCTATAAAGTGCTTTAAAAAATGGTCATTTGTCAGTGGAGCCTGTGGCTCAGTTGGTAGGGCACTGGCTCCATATACCGAGGGTGGCAGGTTCACCCAGCCCCGGCCAGACTGCAACAACAACAACAAAAATTGCCCGGTGTTGTGGCGGGCACCTGTAGTCCCAGCTACTCGGGAGGCTGAGGCAAGAAAATCACCTAAACCCAGGAGTTGGAGGTTTGCTGTGAGCTGTGATGCCACAGCACTGTACCAAGGGTGACAAAGTGAGACTCTTTTTTTTTTTTTTTTTTTTTTTTGTAGAGACAGAGTCTCACTTTATGGCCCTTGGTAGAGTGCCGTGGTCTCACACAGCTCACAGCAACCTCCAACTCCTGGGCTTAAGCTATTCTCTTGCCTCAGCCTCCCGAGTAGCTGGGACTACTGGCACCCGCCACAACGCCTGGCTATTTTTTGGTTGCAGTTTGGCCGGGGCTGGGTTTGAACCCGCCACCCTCCGTATATGGGGCTGGTGCCTTACCAACTGAGCCACAGGCGCCGCCCCCAAAGTGAGACTCTTTCCAAAAAAAAGAAAGAAAAAGAAAAAAAAGGTCATTTGTCTTCATTTTTCTAGGAATTTTCTTTTTATTTTTTTTTTTATTTATTTTTTTTTTTTTTTGTAGAGACAGAGTCTCACTTTATGGCCCTCGGTAGAGTGCCGTGGCCTCACACAGCTCACAGCAACCTCCAACTCCTGGGCTTAAGCGATTCTCTTGCCTCAGCCTCCCAAGTAGCTGGGACTACAGGCGCCCGCCACAACGCCCGGCTATTTTTTGGTTGCAGTTCGGCCGGGGTCGGGTTTGAACCCGCCACCCTCGGTATATGGGGCCGGCGCCTTACCGACTGAGCCACAGGCGCCGCCCGGAATTTTCTTTTTAAAGGGACTTGCAGTTTTTCTTTCATAACCTAATGAACTTTTTATTATTTATTTTTAGATAAAGGCACTTTATTTTTTATTTATTTTGCAGTTTTTGGCAGGGGCTGGGTTTGAACCTGCCACCTCTGGCATATGGGACCCGTGCCCTACTCCTTTGAGCCACAGGCACCGCCTGTAATGAAGTTTTTTTTTTTTTTTTCTTGTAGAGACGGGGTCTCACTTTATGGCCCTTGGTAGAGTGCTGTGGCCTCACATAGCTCACAGCAACTTCCAACTCCTGGGCTTAAGTGATTCTCTTGCCTCAGCCTCCCGAGTAGCTGGGACTACAGGCGCCCGCCATAACGCCCGGCTATTTTTTGGTTTTACTTAGGCTGGGGCCGGGTTCGAACCCACCACCTTGGGTATATGGGGCCGGCACCTTACCAACTGAGCCACAGGTGCCGCCCGAACTTTTTTTTTTTTTTATTGTTGGAGATTCATTGAGGGTATAAGAAACCAGGTTACACTGATTGCATTTGTTAGGCAAAGTCCCTCTTGCAATGGTGTCTTGCCCCCAAAAGGTGTGGCACACACCAAGGCCCCACCACCCTCCCTCCTTACCTCTCTGCTCTTCCTTTCCCCACCCCTCCCTCCTCCTTTCTCTCTGCTCTCCACTTCCCCTTAACGAACTTTTTAAAGACCTCTGAACAACATAGCTGAAACAACCCATATCATGAGGGTTTGAGGGTTTTGATTTGAGATGAAAATATAAATCATTATCTTTCTATAAATGATTTGTACAATTAGCTCGTTCACTTTTCCTTTTCCACTTAAATCTTTTTTCCTTAACATAATAATGATTTTGATGTTTCTCATCCTCTGTATTGATAATCTTGAACTTTTTCTCTGAGCCTCCCCAACAATGTCAAGCTACTTTCTTAGGAGGAGGTGTGTAGCACAGACCAGCTCTAATTTTTTCAGTTATTTTTTCCTTTCCTGTGTTCACTAGTTCACTCACTTGGTTAGCTGTTTCCTCCTTAAAACGTCAGAATCAGGTTTGGCACCTGTAGCTCAGTGGTTAGGGTGCCAGCCACATACACAGGCTGGCGGGTTCGAACCCAGCCTGTGCCTGCTTAAACAACAATGACAACTACAACAACAAAAAAATAGCCAGACGTTACTGTAGGCCCAGCTACTTAGGAGGTTGAGGCAAAAGAATAATGTAAGCCCAAGAGTTTAAGGTTGCTGTGAGGTGTGACGCCATGGCACTCTACCGAGGGCAACATAATGAGACTGTCTCAAGAAAAAGAAACATCAGAATAAGAAGTTAAGGTGAAAACTGAATTGCTTCTAACTTTTTCTTTGTGTTTGCTTTGAACTTGTTCCTCATGTTTAAAGTGGTAATGAAGTATAGGCCTATAAAGTAAAACCTCACCTTCCAGAGGTAACTAACCCCACTGTTAACAGTTGGTGTCCTATCAGATTATTTTCCATGTTATGTTTAATAAATACATATATTTATACATCCTATTCTTTGCCTTGTACATTATGCTTCTATTAAAGACTGCTTCGAGGCCGAGCGCGGTGGCTCACACCTGTAATCCTAGCACTTGGAAGGCCAAGGCAAGTGGATTGCCTGAGCTCACAGGTTCGAGACCACCCTGAGCCAGAGTAAGAATTTCATCTCTAAAAATAGCTGAGCATTGTGGCTGACGCTTATAGTCTTAGCTACTCGGGAGGCTGAGGCAAGAGAATCAGTTGAACTCAAGAGTTTGAGGTAGCTGTGAACTAAGATGCCATGGCACTCTAGCGAGGGTGACAAAGTAAGACTCTCAAAAAAAAAGACTGCTTCCTATGTCAGCACATGTAAATTTACCCAGTTTTCCTTAATAACTACCTAGTATCCATTTTATGGATTTACTATTATCTACCTATTCATCCCTTATTTGTAGACATTTGAGCTGTTGCCAGTTTCCTATGTTGTTATATCCAATGCTACAATATATGTTGTAGCATCGTATATATTTTTACCTACTTTTTTTTTTGTAGAGACAGTCTCACTTTGTCGCCCTCAGTAGAGTGCAGTTGCGTCACAGATCACAGCAACCTCCAACTCCTGGGCTTAGGCAATTCTCTTGCCTCAGCCTCCCAAGCAGCCAGGACCACAGTTGCCGTCAGAATGCCCAACTATTTTTTGTTGCAGTTTGGCGGGACCAGGTTAGAATCCACTACTGGTGGTATATGGGGCCGGCACCCTACCCACTGAGCCACAGGCATTGCCAACTTCTTCCGAATTATTAGTGTTGCTATTTTGATTTTCCATAAATCATGAATGTTCTCTCTCTCTCTTTTTTTTTTTTGAGACAGAGTCTCACTTTGTCACCCTTGGTAGAGTGCTATGGCGTCACAGCTCACAGCAACCTCCAGCTCTTGGGCTTAGGCAATTCTTTTGCCTCAGTGTCCTCAGTAGCTGGGACTATAAGCGCCCACCTGGCTGGTGGTGGCTGGCTGTTTTTTGTTGCACTTTGGCCGGAGCTGGGTTCAAACCCCCCACCCTCAGTATATGGGGCTGGCGCCCTACTCACTGAGCCATAGGCACCACCCATTTTTACCTACTTTTGTTCATACGATCATGTTAGTACAGGCATGCATTGCTTAATGACAGATTATACCATGAGGAAGTCATTGTAAGGCAATTTTGTTAACATCATAGAATGTATTTACAGAAACCTAGATGGTATAACTTTCTGCACAATTAGGCTACAAATGTAGGACAAACTTGCACAGCATGGTACTGTACTGAATATGGTAGGCAGTTGCAACACAGTGGTAAATATTTGTGTATCTAAATATAGAAAAAGACGCCAGGTCCAGTAGTGGCTCACATCTGTAATCCCGGCACTCTTGGAAGCTGAGGTGGGTGTATTGTTGAGATAAGGAGTTCAAGACCAGCTTGAGCTAGAGCAAGACCCAGTCTCTAAAAATAGCTGGGTGTTGTGGCGGGCACCTGTAGTCTCAGGTACTGTGGAGACTGAGGCAAAAGGATTACTTAAGCCCAAGAGTTTGAGGGAGCTGTGAGCTGTGACATCACAGCACTCCACTAAGTGTGACAGAGACTATCTCCAAAAAAAAGAACATAGAAAAGATACAGTAGAAATACAGTATTACAGTCTTACAGTATGCAGTGTGTCATTAAAATATTGTTAATGTGGTATGTGACTGTATTTCCATAAAATAGGTTCTAAAAATTGTTTTAAATAAACAAAAGAGGTTTTTTGTTTGTTTGTTTGTTTTTGAGACAGAGCCTCAAGCTGTCCCCCTGGGTAGAGTGCCAGCATCACAGCTGATAGCAACCTCCAACTCCTGGGCTTAAGCGATTCTCCTGCCTCCGCCTCCCAACTAGCTGGGACTATAAGCGCCCGCCACAACGCCCGGCTATTTTTTGGTTGCAGCCATCATTGTGTGGTGGGCCTGGGCTGAATTCGAACCCACCAGCTTACGTGTATATGGCTGGCGCCTTACCCGCTTGAGCCACAGGTGCTAAGCCACAAAAGAGGTTCTTATAAGTGGAATTGCTAGATCTTAGAAGATGTACATTTTCTTTGATTGTGTTAAGACTCACATTTGAAGTATTTTTCTATATGGAGATTTTAAATTACTGGTTTTCTTTGCATTTAAAGTTCACTTTCAAATTGATTTTTATATCCAGTTTCTTCTGGCAAGTGAAATAAAGAAGAGATCAGCCTGGAGTTAAAATTTTACCTGAGTGCAGCGCCATAGCTCAGTGGGTAGGGCACCAGCCACATACACCGAGGGTGGCAATTTCAAACCTGTTCTAGACCATCTAAAACAATAGTGACAACTGCCTGTAGTCCCAGCTACTTGGGAGGCTGAGGCAAGAGAAGCACTTGAGCCCAAGAGTTTGAGGTTTCTGTGAGCTGTGATGCCATGGCACTGTACCCAGGGCAACAGCTTGAGACTGTTTCAAAAATAAAATAGGGCAGTGCCTGTGGCTCAGCGAGTAGGGCACTGGCCCCATATACCAAGGGTGGTAGGTTCGAACCTGGCCCCAGCCAAAATGCAACAAAAAAATAGGCGGGCATTGTGGCGGGCGACTGTAGTCCCAGCTACTCAGGAGGCTGAGGTAAGAGAATCGCTTAAGCCCAGGAGTTGGAGGTTGCTGTGAGTTGTGACACTACAGCACTCTACCGAGGGTGACAAAGTAAGACTCTGTCTCTAAAAAATAAAAAAAAGTACATCAAATAAAATTTCACCTGAATAATTTCCAGGGAGAAAAATTACTGTCTGTGCCTGTTGTCAGTGTTGGCATTTATTTCAAGGATGTTTAATCCTTTAATAAAATGTAATATCATAAAGAAGGCTATGATTCTTTTATTGTTTTCTTTTTTTCCTTTTTTCTTCCATCATTGGTTTGACGGTAGCAGCATTATGATTCTTAATAAACAATTTCTGTTAAACACAGATTCTCCTAATTTTAAGGGTTTAGTAGAAAGAAAATAATTCAAGTACCATTCATTGGAATGTATAGATTTCCTGTCAGCATGTTCTTATCAACTTAAATCTCTTTGGAGAAAGAAAAGAAATCTTATAGTTTCATTATCTTATAACAAAATATATAGGTCTAGTTTAAAGATTGCTTAATTGTAAGGGCCCATGCCCATAGTTTTTCTGACTGTCTTTTCAGAGTTCTCACCTCTGCCTGGTCTGTGTTCCCCAACACCTGAAATCATTTGTGGAATTCTTTCTCTATTCTTTCTCACTATTCACTGAGATACAGAAGTGTGTAAGGCACTCTTTGCCTTCAGTGTGGATTTAATCTATTATAATATGGGAGACAGACCTCTAAAACACTAAGGATACTGTGAAATATAAAACGTAAGGGTATAGGTAGCATCAAAGGAGGATGACTATGTTGAGAGAGGAATGTGCTAAGGTATTTCTTTAAAAAAATGAGCTCTGAGCTATATTAAGGGAACAGTAGGTAGTCACTAGGAAAACAAAGTGGGAAAAAGACATGCTGAGAAGATAGGATGCATTTAGTAATGCAGTCAGCAACTTTGATTGAAGACCTATTATATGCTCATTCTTACCTTAGCACAATTGCCCTTTTTCTTTCATCTTCCTGGAATACTGTTCCCCTAGATCAGTGGTTCTCAACCTGTGGGTCTCACCCACAAGAACTGTATTAAAGGGCCACAGGATTAGGAAGGTTGATGCCCTAGATCATTTTTTAAAAAGTCTCTCTAATCTTTCTCTATTCAAATATCACCTTCTCAGAAATGCCTTCCCTAACCACCTTACCTGAACCTCCAAATTTTCTGATGTATCATCCTACTATACTGTAGAATTTTATTTTATTTTATTTATTTTATTTATTTATTTTTTTGAGACAGAGCCTCAAGCTATCGCCCTGGGTAGTGCTGGACATCATAGCTCACAGCAAACTCCAACTCCTGGGCTCAAGCGATTCTCTTGCCTCCGCCTCCCAAGTAGCTGCCCAACGCCCGGCTATTTTTTGGTTGCATCTGTCATTGTTGTTTGGTGGGCCTGGGCTAGATTCGAACCCGCCAGCTCAGGTGTATGTTGCTAGCGCCTTAGCCGCTTGAGCCACAGGCGTCAAGCGTAGAATTTTTATTACCTGAAACTAACCTAAGTATAAATGTATAAAAAAGTCTTGTGCTTTGACTCACGTTCTAATTTTTTTTTTTACTCTTTTGTGCTGGTGATATTCTGAAATTCAGGAAAGGAATTCTTACCTCTCGTTTAAAATATTGATTATCTTGTTTGTAGGAATACTTAAGTCTCATCTGAAACATAGAAGGAACTATTTCTCCCTTGAAATAGGTTACTAACTGTCATAAGTCTAATTGCCCCTTTTTTAAGAAAAGTATTTACTTGAATTTATAGCAGAAAGAAACTTGGGGAAAAAATGGTTTGTTTTTTTTTTTTGTTATTTGTTTGTTTTGAGACAGAGTCTCACTGTTGCCCTCAGAAGAGTGTTGTGGCATCATAGCTCACAGCAACCTCAAATTCCAGGGCTCACGCAATTCTCTTACCCTGGCCTCCTGGGTAGCTGGGACTCTAGGCGCCCACTACAACACCCAGCTGTTTTTAGAGACGGGGGTCTCACTCTGGCTGAGGCTGGTCTCAAACTTGTGAGCTCAGGCAATCCACCTGCCTCAGCCTCCCAGAGTGCTAGGATTACAGCCGTGAGCCACTGCACCTAGCCTTTAGGAAAGTTTTTTTAAATGTATGCTTTTGTTTCGTTTTTTAAAAAATCTTAACTCCATTTTCATGAAATGTGAGTTAAAGCCTCTAATATTTTAGTTTTAAATATTACTTGTAATTGTTCTTATAAACTGGCCAATTAGCTAGCTAATATTTAAATTTCTAAGCATTCCTCATCACTATCAACTAAATACACAAAACACAGAATTGATCAAGTCCACGTCCAGTTAGTGTTTCTAGAGTAATTTTAGTAGTATTTTGTTTTTTAAGTATGTGGATCAGTCGTAAAGTTGACAAAATTCACTTAAATAATATCTGATTTGTGCTTTTATTTTTGTTTTTAATAGGCAAGAAAACAGCATATCATTGGTGAAAGCTTACTGGAATGAACTTTTTACTCTTGGTCTTGCCCAGTGCTGGCAAGTGATGAATGTAGCAACTATATTAGCAACATTTGTCAATTGTCTTCACAATAGTCTTCAACAAGGTAAAAAGCACCTTATTTATTACCTTTGCCCAGGGTATAAGTGGAGGCATCAATTTTATAAAATACTGACTGAAGGCTGAGCACAGTGGCTCACACCTGTAATCCTAGCACTCTTGGAGGCCAAGGTGGGCTCAGATCCCATGAGCACAGGAGTTAAAGACCAGCCTGAGCCAGATGAGACTCAGTCTCTCAAAAATAGAAACAATTAGCCAGGCGTTATGGTGGTTCCCTGTAGTTTCATCTATTCAGGAGGCTGAGCCAGAAGGATCGCTGGAGCCCAGGGGCACTCTAGCCTGGGGCAACAGAGTGAGACTGTCTCAAAAAATTTAAAAAAAAAATTCAGGACTAAAGTTAGATATCTGATGATTGTATTAATGTTTGATGCAATATCCTTTTTACTCTAGATATTTTTACATTTTGATACATCTATTAATCATCTAAAAATATTTTAAAATAAGAATGCAACAAAATTGAAATTGTTTCTGACCAGGCTTGTGAATCTTTTGCAGTTTAAAACAGGTACTAAAGAATCCAAGGTTAGCTTATGTAGAAGTTATCAAATATTTTAAAATATATACTTCTCCCAAATTGTAAACTGCTCGTCTTCATATAACTCTTTGAATCCCAAGATAGGCTGATTTTGTAATTAATCAGAGTATATTCTCTCAGCTAAACAGTTCTGAAGTCACAGAACTCTTAATTCATTTGAGGAGGCAGGCAATCACTGGTTTATCAGTGCCTGACTTTAGAATGACTTGGTGGCCAGTCAAGAGGGTGCCCCCTTTTCAAATGGGAAGACTATCTTTTTTTTTTTTTTTTTTTGTGGTTTTTGGCCAAGGCTAGGTTTGAACCTGCCACCTTCGGCATATGGGATTGGCGCCCTACTCCTTGAGCCATAGGCGCCGCCCGGTAAGACTATCTTTTGAGCTCAGGAGTAATTTATAAATTAAGGACTGCTTTTTAGTTCCTTACCATATTCTATTTCTCATTATTTTCCATTATTTTTCTTTCTATTTTTTTTTTGTTTGTTTGTTTTTTGAGACAGAGTCTCAAGCTGTCACCCTGGGTAGAGTGCCATGGCGTCATAGCTCACAACAACCTCAAATTCTTGGGCTTAAGCAATTCTTTTGCCTCAGCCTCCCCAGTAGCTAGGACTATAGGCACCCACCACAGTACCCGGCTATTTTCTGGTTATAGTTGTCATTATTGTTTAGCAGGCCTGGGCTGGATTCTAATCAGCCAGCTCCAGTGTATGTGGCTGGCGCCCTAGCCACTGAGCTATAGGTGCTGAGCCTGTTTTACATTATTTTTAAATCATTTACTTTCTTCCTCCTTAAAGGGCAGAGGAATCACCTCAAAATCTCGTCAATAATAGACTTACAATTATTAAAAGGCAGCGCCACATTCCCATCTATTTATGGACTGCTACTTCTGATTCATGTCCTATAAATGTAGACTTGTGTTATGCAGCCTGCCTTCAGGAAAGCTCTGGTTAACTAATCATTAAGTGATGTATTTTAAACATATCCTTCCATGGTAAATTAACACCGTTATTGTAAAACTTTGTTACTCGATTTTTCTCTGTTCTTAGCAGTTTTAACTAAATATTTATTTTTATTATACTAGTATTGATAAATTTTTTTTTTTTTTTTTTTTTTTTTTGTGGTTTTTGGCCGGGGCTGGGTTTGAACCTGCCACCTCCGGCATATGGGACCGGCGCCCTACTCACTGAGCCACAGGCGCCGCACAAGTATTGATAATTTTTTTTTTTTTTTTTTTTTTAAAACATTTTAATAGCTTTATTAGAAAATGATTCATACACCTTATAAAACACTTACATAATGTAAAAAAGAACAAAGCAGAAACTTAAAATATTATACCAAATTTCTATACCCAAAGATACTCAATGTTTAGGAAAAGTCTTCTACCCATTTATATACAAAGATATACATATTGTTGCATATACACAGTTTTACATAAAATAAATCATATTCCACATACTTTTCCAGAAATTGTTTTGCTTGAAAGTAATTAATATACATATTTTTTTTGAGACAGAGTCTCACTCTGTCACCCTGGGTAGAGGTGAGATCATCACAACTCACAGCAACCTCAGACTACTGAGTTCAAGCTATCAATCCCCATGCCTCAGTTTCCCGAGCAGCTAGGACTACAGGCACCTGCCACAGCATCAGTTAGTTTCTACTGAGCTCGAGTGATCCTCCCACTCAAGTGGTCTCCTAGAGTGGTAGGTTTTTTTTTTTTTTTTTTTTTGTAGAGACAGAGTCTCATCCTATGGCCCTCGGTAGAGTGCCATGGCCTCACACAGCTCACAGCAACCTCCAACTCCTGGGCTTAGGCGATTCTCTTGCCTCAGCCTCCCGAGTAGCTGGGACTACAGGCGAAGTATTGATAATTTTTTAACATGTAGATGGTTTTACTCATTTTTCCCCCAACCAATATAAGCCTAAATAAAATACTGTTACTAAAATTTGACTCCTTATGTACTTTGGTTGACCAATTTTCAGATGGTTGTCTTTACATCCTGTGTTTTTAAAGGCGTGTCTTAAAAGGAAACATTGGAGTTTTCTGTGTTAACAGCTTGTTTTTCTTGAATAAACAATTTATTTAAAGATGATAGTTTCATCTGTAATTATGGAGATAATGAGTTTTAAATATTTAAGGATCGGTTATAACCCAAGCTGGAAAGTAGTGAGAAGGTAATATATTGGATGAAAAGAAAACTATCATACATTTTAGACAAAAACTAGATGCATTTGTTTGTTTTTAAAGATAAAATGTCAACAGAAAAAAGAAAATTATTGATGGAGCACATCTTCAAACTGCAGGAGTTCTGTAACAGCATGGTTAAACTCTGCATTGATGGGTATGAATATGCCTACCTGAAGGCAATAGTACTCTTCAGTCCAGGTACGTAAACACTTAAAATACAGCATTTGAGGATGTGGAGAAGTCAGAACCCTTACACATTGCTGGTGAGAGTGTAAAATGGTACCCTTGTCTTGGAAAAGAGTAATTCATAAAAATTCAAACTTTGGAGTTACTTTATGATCCAGCAGTTTCACTCCTGTTTGCCCGAGAGAAATGAAAATATATATCTATGCAAAAATGTGTACATGAATGTTTGTGGCAGCATTATTCATGATAGCCAAAAAATAGAAACAGCCAAGTGACCACCAACAAACAGATGAATAAACAAAATTGTATATATACACAATTTAGTATCATTCAGCCTTAGAAAAGAATGAAATTCTGGCGGCGCCTGTGGCTCAGTCAGTAAGGCGCCGGCCCCATATACCAAAGGTGGCGGGTTCAAGCCCAGCCCCAGCCAAACTGCAACCAAAAAATAGCCGGGCGTTGTGGCGGGCGCCTGTAGTCCCAGCTGCTCGGGAGGCTGAGGCAAGAGAATCGCTTAAGCCCAGGAGTTGGAGATTGCTGTGAGCTGTGTGAGGCCACGGCACTCTACCGAGGGCCATAAAGTGAGACTCTGTCTCTACAAAAAAAAAAAAAAAAGAAAAGAATGAAATTCTAATACATGGTACAACATTGATAAACATTCTGCTAAGTGAAGAAAGCAAGTCACAACGGACCACATACTGTCTGATACCATTTATGTGAAATATGCACAGTGGCAAACCCATAGAGACAAAACAGATTAGTGGTGGCCAGAGGCTAAGGAAAAGGTAAAATGCGGAGTGACTACTAATGGGTAGAGAGTTTCTTTTGGAGTGACAAAAGCGTTCCCAAATGAGATTGTGGTGGTGGTTGTACAACTCTGAATATGCTAAAAATCATTGAATTGTATACTTCAAACTGGTGACTTTTATTTTATTTTATTTATTTTTTTATTTTTATTTTTTTTTGGTTTTTGGCCAGGGCTAGGTTTGAACCTGCCACCTCCAACATATGGGACCGGCGCCCTACTCCTTGAGCCACAGGCGCCGCCCCAAACTGGTGACTTTTAAAGATGTTAGGCATTGACCTGGGCATGAAGAGGAAGATTAAGAAATCAGAGAAGGGTGGTGCCTGTGGCTCAGTGGGTAAGGTGCTGGCCCCATATACCGAGGGTGGCAGGTTCAAACACAGCCCCGGCCAAACTGCAACAAAAAAATAGCCGGGCGTTGTGGCGGGTGCCTGTAGCCCCAGCTACTTGGGAGGCTGAGGCAGGAGAAAGCCCAAGGATTTGGAGGTTGCTGTGAGCTGTGACATAACAGCACTCTACTGAGGGTTAGTAAGTGAGACTGTGTCTCACAAAAAAAAAAAAGAAAGAAATCAGGGAAATAACATCATGACCTTTATTTCTGTTTTCACATCAACATTTGTATTCTTAGGCAATTTTTTTTAGGCATTATTAAATGGCAGACTGAGCGATGAGTACTGCTGTTAATGGACGGCATTTCCAAACATCTATGGAGTTACCAATATAAAAAAAATGGGTCTCGGGCGGCGCCTGTGGCTCAGTGAGCAGGGCGCTGGCCCCATATGCTGAGGGTGGCGGGTTCAAACCCAGCCCCGGCCAAACTGCAACAAAAAAATAGCCGGGCGTTGTGGCGGGCGCCTGTAGTCCCAGCTGCTCGGGAGGCTGAGGCAGGAGAATCGCCTAAGCCCAGGAGTTGGAGGTTGCTGTGAGCCGTGTGATGCTACGGCACTCTACCGAGGGCAATAAAGTTTTTTCTGTCTCTACAAAAAAAAAAAAAAAATGGGTCTCTTCCTGCCAGTCTATAGTTTTCACAGATAGTAAAATGACAATAAGCTTTTAATGATCAGTTTGTGAATTAACAAAATTGACTGTTCTCTTAGGTCCTGTATTTTTTATATGTATTTCTGTATCTATGAATCGTAATAAAATTATCTGAGGAAACTTGCTTCTTTGCCTCAGTGATACCAGTAAGATCGGTAAACTTTTTTGTACTAGTTCTAAATGTTTCACATGAATTAATAACATGTCTCCATTCTTTTCACAACCTGTCACTTACATTTTCCTTAGCTAGAAATCAAAAGAATATAGATTTAGGCTGGGTGCAGTGTCTCATGTCTGTAATCTTAGCACTCTGGGAGTCCGAGGTGGATGGATTGCTTGAGCTCAGGAGTTCAAGACCAGCCTAAGCAAAAGTGGGTCCCCATCTCTACTAAAAATAGAAAAACTGAGGCAAGAGGATCGCTTGAGCCCAAGTTGGAGGTTGCTGTGAGCTATAACGCTATGGCACTCTACCCAGGGCGACAGTTGAGACTGTGTCTCAACAACAACAAAAAAAGAATATAGATTTGAAGTTAGAATGATAATACAGGGCTGCGCCTGTGGCTCAAAGGAGTAGGGTGCCGGCCCCATATGCCGGAGGTGGCGGGTTCGAGCCCAGCCCCAGCCAAAAACTGCAAAAAAAGAATGATAATGTAGTTTTATTTTGCTAAGTGTTTTCCCTTTATTTTTTTATTTTCATTTATGAGAACAGAGCTTTTCATATTTTTCAACTTTTTTTTTTTTTTTGGCAGTTTTTGGCCAAGGCCAGGTTTGAACCTGCCACCTCTGGTATATGGGGCTGGTGCCCTAGTCCTTTGAGCTACAGGCGCTGCCCTTTTTCAACATTTCTTACATAATTTCTGTGAAGTTCTTTTAGTATTTCCATTTTTGTGAAATGTTGGAGTGATCAGTGAAATGCTTACATAGATTTTTTCATATTTCCATGTTATAATTTTTCTCATAGACGTGATGTCCATGGTTTTGTAATTTTTTTAAGTACATTTTACCTAATAATAATGGACTTTTTTTCCTTATGAAAATACAGTATAGAATATAATCTGCCAAAATTTCATGGATTAAAAACTTTTTCTTTAAGCTGGGTGCAGTGGCTCACACCTGTAATCCTAGCACTCTGGGAGGCCGAGGCAGATGGATTGCTTGAGCTCAGGAGTTCAAGACCAGCCTGAGCTAGAGCGAGACTCCCTGTCTCTAAAAATAGCTAGGAATTGTGTTAGGTGCCTGTAGTCCCAGCTACTCAGGAGGCTGAGGCAAGAGGAAGACTTGAGCCCAAGAGTTTGAGGTTGCTGTGAGTTATGATTCCACAGCACTATACTGAGGGTGACAAAGTGAGATTTTATCTCAAAAAACAAAAATAACTTTTTTCAAACTAAGTGGAGTCATTTTAGCTTTTTGCTACTATATAAAGTGAAATGATTAAAATCCTTTTCACCACTTTTGGAACACAGGGAAAGCTATTTATTTTGGTCTCATTTGTTACTAGATGTTAGAATATACATACATGAGATAAGTACATAAAATATAATGCTTGATATATACAGTAGGCAGTCTCAGTAAATGTGGAATGAAACAGCCATACATTAGGATGGGGCTTCTTTTTGACTTCACTATTTTTTCTGTCCCTTTAAGTGATCATTCAGAATTAAGGTAACAATGTATTCTTTAATGTTTCAGATCACCCAGGCCTAGAAAACATGGAACAGATTGAGAAATTTCAGGAAAAGGCGTATGTGGAATTCCAAGATTACATAACCAAAACTTATCCAGATGACACCTACAGGTATCTAGAAGTTAAATTCACTTAAAAACCTTTTTGAGGCTCCGTGCCTATGGCTCAAGCGGCTAAGGCACCAGCCACATACACCTGAGCTGGCGGGTTCGAATCCAGCCCGGGCCCGCCAAACAACAAAAACAATGGCTGCAACCAAAAAATAGCCAGGTGTTATGGCGGGTGCCTGTAGTCCCAGCTACTTGGGAGGCAGAGGTAGGAGAATCGCTTGAGCCCAGGAGTTTGAGGTTGCTATGAGCTGTGATGCCATAGCACTCTAACCCAGGGCAACAGCTTGAGGCTCTGTCTCAAAACCAAACTTTTTTGAATCTATTGTTTCATTATTTTCCATTCTAAGAGTAATTAAATGTTTCAGACAACCACAACTTTTGAGATAGCATGCTATAAAAAGCAATATTGCATTGTTAAAGTACTTTAAAGGTAATATTTCATCCAGTTCTTTTACGTAAGAGGAGATTTCAGCACAGGGAGGTTAAGTAGCTTGCTCAAGTTCACACAATAATGGTAAAGCCTGACTGTGACCCCAGTTAGTTTGACTCTAGAGCCCAAACTCTTTGGATGAAATAATGGATTTTATAATAAAAGGGGGAGAGCATCAATTAAACACAGACTGTTTTATAATTTTTTTTCCAAAATAATTAATTTTGAAACATAACTTATGGGCGGCGCCTGTGGCTCAGTGAGTAGGGCGCCAGCCCCATATGCCGAGGGTGGCGGGTTCAAACCCAGCCCCAGCCAAACTGCAACAAAAAAATAGCTGGGCGTCGTGGCAGGCGCCTGTAGTCCCAGCTGCTCGGGAGGCTGAGGCAAGAGAATCGCGTAAGCGTGAGAGTTAGAGGTTGCTGTGAGCCGTGTGACGCCACGGCACTCTACCTGAGGGCGGTACAGTGAGACTGTCTCTACAAAAGAAATAAAAAAGAAACATAACTTATGATATCCCCTCCAAGTTATTTCTGGCCAAAGTCCTTTGAAGAAAATTCATTTTTTATAAGAGCCACTCAATTTTGGAAGAAGGACAGGATATCAGAGTTTAGCACATAGCTATCAGAACTAGAACACTTGGGTTTTTGAATCCTAACTTCCATTTACTAGCTGCATTACCTTGGGCATGTTACTGAACTTCTCCTTCCATGTCCTTACCTATAAAATGGACATCATAATAGTATTCACTTTTTACAGTTATTTTAATGATTAAGTCAATTAATATATAAAGTGCCTATTTTGTAGTAAGGGCTATCGAAAGTTATTCGCTTGAAGTAAATAAAATATTTTTATTAGTTTACCATACTTCAACTCAATAAAAGAACATTTTACGTATAACAATTTATAAAATAATAAAGACTTTTATAAAATAATAAAGACTTATAAACCAGTTCCATTAAGAAAATCAGCCTTGGTTTTTTGTTTGTTTGTTTTTTATTAAATCATAGCTGTGTACATTAATGTAATTATGGGGTACAATGTGCTAGTTTTATATACAATTTGAAATGTTTTCATCAAACAGGTTAACATATCCTTCACTGCATTTTCTTAGTTATTGTGTTAAGATATTTATATTCTACCCTTAGTAGATTTAACATGTACCCTTGTAAAATGCACTGTAGGTGTGGTCCCACCAATTATCTCCTCGGCCTTGGTTTATCTAACTTATTTTCCTATCCTGCTTCCTACCAGTTTTGTGGATGCAGATCAGTTCTTAGGAACAGGAGCTGAGTGATTTGAGTAGAGCACATGGCTACAGGAAGATCACTTCATCATGGGGCCGCTGTTCTCACGTGGTCTCAAGTGTTAGACTGCAAGGCCTTAGGAAAGAGGAAGAATAAACATACCACAAGCTTTTTGGAAAGGTGGTTTTGTTGTGGGTTTTTTATCACTTTTTTAAAGTTTCAAAAGTTGCTTTATGCCACATGTAAATACAAACAGTTTTTAAATTTTTTTCTTTTTGGCAGCTGTCCTATTGGTTGTTCATGCTTTGAACTGGAACTCTTTCTCAGGTTTTATATTTCTAGTTACTTAGAAATAATAAATTATCGGGCGGCGCCTGTGGCTCAGCGGGTAGGGCGCCGGTCCCATATGCCGGAGGTGGCGGGTTCAAACCCAGCCCTGGCCAAATTAAAAAAAAAAAAAAGAAAGAATAAATTATCCCTGGATAATAATTTTCAACTCAGAATGATCTCACACAAGACACAGTCCTGCCCTAAAGAACCTTACTACCTAGCACAGAAACAGGCAGGAAGCATTTCATTCATCTTCACAATAGCACCTGAGATTCAACAGGAAGTAAGCAGCTGACATACATTCACATAGCTAGGAGACAGTTGAATCAAGGTTTGAACACAATGGTCTTGATTCCATAATCTGTGCTCTTTCTAGTAGTAACAACTGTTGTTGGTTTTGCCATTTCCAGTAGCTTTTTACAGAGCAGAACCAAGAAAACCATTATCCTTGAAGCTGGTGTGTCCTGTAACACAAAAAAAATTGCTGTTCCTTCAACCTGAAATGAGTTGCTAAGCTATTCTTTTTTTTTTTTTTTTTTTTTTGTAGAGACAGAGAGTCACTTTATGCCCTTCGGGTAGAGTGCCATGGCATCACACAGCTCACAGCAACTTCCAACTCCTGGGCTTAAGCGATTCTCTTGCCTCAGCTTCCCGAGTAGCTGGGACGACAGGAGCCCGCCACCATGCCCAGCTATTTTTTGGTTGCAGTTCAGCCGGGGCCGGGTTTGAACCCGCCACCCTTGGTATGTGGGGCCGGCGCCTTACCGACTGAGCCACAGGCGCCGCCCTTCTTTTTTTTTTTGTAGAGACAGAGTCTCACTTTATCGCCCTCGGTAGAGTGCCATGGCATCACACAGCTCACAGCAACCTCCAACTCCTGGGCTGAAGCGATTCTCTTGCCTCAGCCTCCCGAACAGCTGGGAATACAGGCACCCGCCACAATGCCCAGCTATTTTTTGGTTTGCAGTTCAGCCGGGGCCGGGTTTGAACACGCCACCCTCGGTATATGGGGCCAGCTGACTGAGCCACAGGCGCCGCCTGCTAAGCTATTCTTAAATGTATAGCTTGCCCCATGGTTTAATAACTTAGTTCCATGGTTCATACACCCAAGTGGAGGCAGCACAGCATAGCAGTAAAGGACGGGAGTTTGCTGTGAAGTCAGACTGCGTCAGTGTCCAGGTGATTGTCACATACTCTGCGGCTTGAGGAAACTCAGGTTTTGATTTTACCTTTTGAAAACGATACCTTTATGGGCAGCGCCTGTGGCTCAGTCGGTAGGACGCCAGCCCTATATACCAGGTTCAAACCCAGCCCCGGCTGAACTGCAATCAAAAAATAGCTGGGCGTTGTGGTGGGCACCTGTAGTCCCAGCTACTTGGGAGGCTGAGGCAAGAGAATCGCTTAAGCCCAGGAGTTTGGAGGTTACTGTGAGCTGTGTGATGCCATGGCACTCTACCGAGGGCCATAAAGTGAGACTCTGTCTCTACAAAAAAAAAAAAGAAAATGATACCTTTATTAAATTAGGTCACAAATAATACACATGCAGAAATTACTCATTTTTCTACTAAAATCTTTCTGATTCACGACCTTGTTCCTCTCTCCCCCCTTTTCTTTTTAGATTATCCAGACTTCTACTCAGATTGCCAGCTTTGAGACTGATGAATGCCACCATCACTGAAGAATTGTTTTTCAAAGGTCTCATTGGCAATGTACGAATTGACAGTGTCATTCCACATATTTTAAAAATGGAGCCTGCAGATTATAACTCTCAAATAATTGGTCACAGCATTTGAAAACTGAGACCACCGTGCTATAAACTTACTGTTCTTTGCCAGAACACCATAAGATACCAAATTACAGATTGAACTCATTGCTTCCAGAATGGTATCTGGAAATTTTGACTTTAAAGAGTAACCAAAATACAAGTATTATTATTTGGGCTTCCTCAAGAAGAATTTTTGAAGTGACTAGGCAGACAGCAGGAATTAGAATGTCCCCCTTCCTGTCTTCTTTAAATGAATAAGAAATGATATCAATTTATTCCTGGTGGAAATGATACCTGAAGCTGTCACCTTTCGAATATCTAAACTAAGATCTTCTATTTTATTTTATAAAACAAATAAATTAGTCTTATTTTTTTTCTGAACTGTGTTCTAGTCCTGTTTACCTTCATTGTGAACTAGTGTAAACAATGCGTAGAAACCCCAAAGGAGGAATTCCTTGCGTTTTACTCTGCCATAATAATATCTGTTTAATGACCATGTCAAAAGAAAATTTATTCTCAGTGGTAGAATGATAATGTTAGAACTGTATGAAATAATAATTGAGCGTGTATTTTTTGTATTTTATAAATGTTATGGTATCCCTAGCATATACCCCTCTCATTGCTGGCAGTGAGACATAGGCTACTCATGATCTTAGGCATTGACATTTTAGTGTTGTATATTATTAGTTACAAGCACTTTTAATTTATGTAGTAGAAAATTGTCTTTGAGAATAAGATAGGGTTGACGCTTTAATACTTTTGGGTTTCTGCTGTGTTTTAAAAGTAGTAGAGGGCAGCACCTGTGGCTCAAAGGAGTAGGGCACTGGCCCCATGTAACGGAGGTGGCGGGTTCAAACCCGGCCCAGCCCAAAAACTGAAAAAAAAGTAATAGAGACTAATTGGGCCCCAAATGTTTCAGTTTTTCAAAATAGGTATTGAAGTTTTTTCCTTCCATAAAATACTGATCTCCCCCACTTTTTTGACCTGTGTTAGAGCTTCATGACCTTGCCATGGGGTGTTAGCCAATTTCTTTCAGGTCACTAGAAAACCCCCACCCTATTGATCAAATAATAACTTTATCATAGCAAATGAATGTTTTGAAGGTGAGCAATTGATAGTTTTTTTAAAGGAATTTGCACTGATTTTTTACTAAAGCAGGGAAGGACTGCTTTACAGTAGTGTGAGGATCAGCCTGAAGCCTGGGTACTGGCAGAACAAACGCATTTTAGACCACCTGGATGTCTTCCACACTAATTTTCTTTTCTTTAAGAAAACCTGATTTGTTAAACATTTGCTGTGATTTCACAATGATTTTGGTATGTCTATTTGTTGATTTTTAAAACACAAATACAGATATTTTATTGCACTCAGAGTACTTTTTTATAAAGATTTTTGCAAAAGAGAAAAAGCTAAAGTTTTTTGTGGGGATGTGGATTTTACTGATTACTACTTTATAGTAATCAGAAGTTTGAAAATACCCACTTAACTGTTTTTACCAATTTAGTAAGGGAAAGTTTTCCTCTATTTAAAACATGATATAGACAACAGTTTTATTTATAATTATCAGCTGAAGAAATTACATTTACTGTAAAATACTCAAAAAGACAGTAGGTTTATGTCTTTATAAACCCAACGTAGTAAACCAAGGAATCAGGGGAATAATCCATTAAAATAATGTGCTAATGGGGTGGTGCCTATAGCTTACTGGGTAGGGCACCGGCCACATACAGCCACGCTGGCGGGTTCGAACCCAGCCTGGGCCAGCTAAAATCAACAAGGACAACTGCAACAACAAGAAAAAATAAATAAATTTGTTTAAAAAATATATATTGTGTACTAATGGTTAAGATGTTTCTTTCAGGTATTTTTCCTGATTAAATTTGTAGTTATATTTGGAAATGTTTTAAAACCATATCAAAATGTGACTTGGATTACAAATTTGTGTATCTTGCCAACATATTTGTAAATATATTCAATATCCTATTTGTTCAATAGTTGGTTATTCTTTATTCCTTTGTGTTTTCATCTTAAAGTGTAGATCTGCTATATTAAGAAAGCTGTAGCTGGGTGGCGCCTGTGGTTCAGTGAGTAGGGCGCCGGCCCCATATACCGAAGGTGGTGGGTTCAAACCCAGCCCCGGCCAAACTGCAACAAAAAAATAGCCGGGCATTGTGGCGGGCGCCTGTAGTCCCAGCTACTCGGGAGGCTGAGGCAAGAGAATCATGTAAGCCCAAGAGCTGGAGGTTGCTGTGAGCCGTGTGACACCATGGCACTCTACCGAGGGCGGTAAAGTGAGACTCTGTGTCTACAAAAAAAAAAAAGAAAGCTGTAGAATCTTGTTTTGGCTCTTAGGTGGGGTGATGTTAATTGATGTGCTTCCAGGAAGGGAAAAACATACAAACCATTCTCATGTCCTCTATTACCATTCAGTTTGAAGACTTTTTCTTTCCTGAAATCTCAGTAAAATGTTAGTAAAATATAACCACACGATGACAAAACAGGAGAGAAGTCAAAAGACAGAGTTCAATAAAAAACAAAATGCACATGGAAAAAGACCTACTGGTTTAGCACCAGAACCAAGCCAGCTCTCATCTGAGTGGCAGTGCAAATGAGAAGCCAGGATACCTTGCAGGACGCAGCCAAGATGCTCAGTAGCTGAGGAACAAGGTGCTCAGATGCAGGGATAATACTTGAGACATAAAAAAGGGTGGTTACAAGTGTGGATCACTGGGCTTGCTTTCACTACTCCTGTAGTCAGGTGACTACTTTCCTTCCCTCACCTTTTCAAGGAAGGAGGAGACCAGAGATAAATTCTCTTGAGAAACTGAACTAAAAGGTCATAGAATTTATAAAGATAGGGATAACAGAAGGCTTGGATAAGATATAGGGTTGAAATATGAATAGGCTGACAGTGTGAATTCTGTATGTGGGCTCACTAACTTTGTTCCCAGAATCCTGACAATCAAGTGTAGACTTCTCTGCCAGGATTATTTTCTTTGGACAATCAACTCTAAATTTTTTTTTTTAAAGGAAAAAATAAAAGGCCTACTTTCCACCTAATTGCTCTTAAATAAAGCCCACAAATTACCAAGTTACGTATGTATACGTTGGGTTTTCTCTCAGCTCGTTAGTGCCTTATTACTAAATGTGAACTTAGAGGCTAGGATCACCCAATATTTAAGGGAAAAAAAAAATTTTTTTTTATTGTTGGGGATTCATTGAGGGTACAATGTAAGCCAGGTTACACTGATTGCAATTGTTAGGCAGAACCCTCTTGCAATCATGTCTTGCCGCAATAAAGTGTGACACACACCAAGGCCCCACCCCCCTCCCTCCTTCCCTCTTTCTGCTTTTCCTCCCCTCCCCATAACCTTAATTATCATAAATTGTCCTCATATCAAAATTGAGTACATAGGATTCATTCTTGTGATGCTTTACTAAGAATAATGTCTTCCACTTCCATCCAGGTTAATACGAAGGATGTAAAGTCTCCATTTTTTTTTAATAGCTGAATAGTATTACATGGTATACATATACCACAGCTTGTTAATCCATTCCTGGGTTGGTGGGCATTTAGGCTGTTTCCACATTTTGGCGATTGTAAATTGAGCTGCAATAAACAGTCTAGTACAAGTGTCCTTATGATAAAAGGATTTTTTTCCTTCTGGGTAGATGCCCAGTAATGGGATTGCAGGATCAAATGGGATGTCTAGCTTGAATGCTTTGAGGTTTCTCCATACTTCCTTCCAGAAAGGTTGTACTAGTTTGCAGTCGCACCAGCAGTGTAAAAATATTCCCTTCTCTCCACATCCACGCCAGCATCTGCAGTTTTGAGATTTTGTGATGTGGGCCATTCTCACTGGGGTTAAATGATATCTCAGGGTTGTTTTGATTTGCATTTCTCTAATACATAGAGATGATGAACATTTTTTCATGTGTTAGCCATTCGTCTGTCATCTTTAGAGAAGGTTCTATTCATGTCTCTTGCCCATTGATACATGGAATTGTTGGCCTTTTTCATGTGGATTAATTTGAGTTCTCTATAGATCCTAGTTATCAAGCTTTTGTCAGATTGAAAATATGCAAATATCCTTTCCCATTGTGTAGGTTGTCTCTTTGCTTTGGTTGTTGTCTCCTTAGCTGTACAGAAGCTTTTCAGTTTAATGAAGTCCTATTTGTTTATTTTTGTTGTTGTTGCAATTGCCATGGCAGTCTTCTTCATGAAGTCTTTCCCCAGGCCAATATCTTCCAGTGTTTTTCCTATGCTTTCTTTGAGGATTTTTATTGTTTCATGCCTTAAATTTAAGTCCTTTATCCATCTTGAATCAATTTTTGTGAGTGGGGAAAGGTGTGGGTCCAGTTTCAGTCTTTTACATGTAGACATCCAGTTCTCCCAACACCATTTATTGAATAGGGAGTCTTTCCCCCAAGGTATGTTCATGTTTGGTTTATCGAAGATTAGGTGGTTGTAAGATGTTAGTTTCATTTCTTGTTTTTCAATTCAATTCCTAGTGTCTATGTCTCTATTTTTGTGCCAGTACCATGCTGTCTTGACCACTATGGCTTTGTAGTACAGACTAAAATCTGGTATGCTGATGCCCCCAGCTTTATTTTTATTACTAAGAACTGCTTTAGCTATACAGGGGTTTTTCTGGTTCCATACAAAATGCAGAATCATTTTTTCCAAATTTTGAAAGTACGATGTTGGTATTTTGATAGGAATGGCATTGAATAGGTAGATTGCTTTGGGAAGTATAGACATTTTAACAATGTTGATTCTTCCCATCCATGAACATGGTATGTTCTTCCATTTGTTAATGTCCTCTGCTATTTCCTTTCTGAGGATTTCATAATTTTCTTTATAGAGGTCCTTCACCTCCTTCGTTAGGTATATTCCTAGGTATTTCATTTTCTTTGAAACTATGGTGAAGGGAGTTGTGTCCTTAATTAGCTTCTCATCTTGACTGTTATTGGCGTATACAAAGGCTACTGACTTGTGGACATTGATTTTATATCCTGAAACATTACTGTATTTTTTGATGACTTCTAGGAGTCTTGTGGTTGAGTCTTTGGGGTTCTCTAAGTATAAGATCATGTCATCAGCAAAGAGGGAGAGTTTGACCTCTCTGCTCCCTTTTGGATTCCCTTTATTTCCTTGTCTTGCCTAATTGTATTGGCTAGAACTTCCAGCACTATGTTGAATAGTAAAGGTGACAGAGGACAACCTTGTCTGGTTCCAGTTCTAAGAGGAAAAGCTTTCAGTTTTACTACATTCAGTAAAGTAATAGCTGTGGGTTTGTCATAGATAGCTTCAATCAGTTTTAGAAATGTGCCACCTATGCTCTTATACTCTTCAGTGTTCTAATTAGAAAAGGATGCTGGATTTTATCAAATGCTTTTTCTGCATCTGTTGAGAGGATCATATGATCTTTATTTTTGCCTCTGTTAATATGGTGGATAACATTTATAGACTTGCGTATGTTAAACCAGCCTTGCATCCCTGGGATGAAGCCTACTTGATCATGATGAATGACTTTTTTGATGATAAGCTGTAATCTATTGGCTAGGATTTTGTTGAGAATTTTTGCTTCTATATACATGAGTGAAATTGGTCTGAAATTCTCCTTTTTGGTTGGGTCTTTTCCTGGTTTTGGTATCAGGGTGATGTTTGCTTCATAGAATGTGTTGGGGAAGATTCGTTCTTCCTCAATTTTTTGGAATAATTTCTGCAGTACAGGAATAAGCTCTTCCTTGAAGGTTTGATAGAATTCTGGTGTGAAGCCATCTGGACCAGGGCATTTTTTAGTTGGAAGCTTTTTTATTGTTTCTTTGATCTCAGTGCTTGAAATTGGTCTGTTCAGGAGGTCTATTTCTTCCTGGCTAAGTCTAGGGAAAAGGTATGATTCCAAACATTGATCCATTTCCTTCACATTGTCAAATTTCTGGGCATAAAGTTTCTGGTAGTATTCAGAGATGATCTCTTGTATCTCTGTGGGATCAGTTATTTCCCCTTTATCATTTCTGATTGAGGTTACTAGACATTTTACTTTTCTATTTCTTGTTAGTCTGGCCAATGGTTTATCTATTTTATTTATTTTTTCAAAAAACCAACTCCTTGTTTCATTAATTTTCTGAATGATTCTTTTGTTTTCAATTTCATTGATCTCTGATTTGATTTTGGATATTTCTTTTCTTCTACTGAGTTTAGGCTTAGATTGTTCTTCTTTTTCCAATTCCATAAGATGGCTTGTGAGATTGTTGATGTGCTCTCTTTCTGTTTTTCGAATGTAGGCATCTAAAGCGATAAATTTTCCTCTCAAAACTGCTTTTGCAGTATCCCACAGGTTTTGGTAGCTTGTGTCTTCATTGTTGTTATGCTCAAGGAAGTTGATGTCCTGTTTTATTTCTTCCTGCACCCATCTGTTATTCAACAGAAGATTGTTTAATTTCCATGCCTTTGTGTGGGGTTGAACGTTTTTGTTAGAGTTGAGTTCCACCTTTAGTACCTTATGGTCTGAGAAGATAACAAGGTCAAATTTCAATTCTTTTGATTCTGTTGATACTTATTTTGTGTCCCAGGATATGATCAATTTTGGAGAATGTTCCATGGGGTGATGAGGTATATTCTTTATCTTTGGGATGGAGTGTTCTATATGCGGCTATCAAGCACAGTTGTTCTAGGGTCTCATTTAAATCTCTTATATCTTTGTTTAATTTCTGTTTAGAGGATCTGTCCAGCTCTGTAAGAAGAGTGTTAAAGTCCCCTGTTATTATGGTATTATCAGATATCATATTGCTCAGACTGAGTAAGGTCTGTTTCAAGAATCTGGGAGCATTTAAATTGGGTACATAAATATTTAGAATTGAAATGTCTTCTTGTTGTATTTTTCCCTTAACTAATATAAAGTGACCATCTTTGTCTTTTTTGACTTTAGTTGCTTTAAATCCACATGAATCTGAAAATAAGATTGCAACTCCTCTTTTCTTCTGAATTACATTTGCCTGAAAAATTGTCTTCCAACCCTTGACTCGGAGTTTTGTCTTTTGAAGCCAGGTGTGTTTCTTGCAGACAGCAAATGGATGGCTTGTATTTTTTAATCCAGTCAGCCAATCTGTGTCTCTTCAGTGGGGAATTCAAGCCATTATTTATTGAGATAATTGATAAGTGTGGTAGTATTCTATTCGTCTTATTTTGTGAGAGTCCATTGCTTAGTTTTATCTTTTGCATCAGTGTGGAGGTTAGGTTCTGTCTTTTAATATCTGAGTTCTTACTTTGCTGCTGATCCATTGTGATGGTCAGAGTGTAGAACAGGTTGAAGTATTTCCTGTAGAGCTGGTCTTGTTGTGGCGAATTTCCTCAATGTTTGTATATCCCTAAATGATTTGATTTCTCCATCAATTTTAAAGCTTAGCTTAGCAGGGTACAGAATTCTGGGCTGGAAATTGTTCTGTTTAAGTAGATTAAAGGTAGATGACCATTGTCTTCTTGCTTGGAAAGTTTCATTAGAGAAGTCTGCGGTCACTCTGATGGATTTGCCCCTGTAGGTCAACTGGTGCTTACTTCTGGCAGCTTGCAGAATCATTTCTTTTGTCTTGATTTTGGACAGGTTCATCACAATGTGTCTTGGAGAAGCTCGGTTAGAGTTGAGGCGACCTGGGGTCCGATATCCCTCTGAAAGCAGTGTGTCAGAATCTTTGGTGATTTTTGGGAAATTTTCTTTTATAATATTCTCTAGTATGGCTAACATTCCTCTGGGGCATTCTTCTTCCCCTTCTGGGATTCCTATAACTCATATGTTGGAACGCTTCATAAAGTCCCATATTCTTCATATCATTCATCTCTTATTTGATTCTGTTTTTGGATTTCCTTTTGGTTATTTTCCACTTTATTAGCAGTTTCCTTTATTGTTTCCATCATTTCTTTCATTGTTTTCATCATGTGTATTCTAAATTCCCTTTCTGTCATTCCTAACATTTCTTTATAGGTGGAATCCTCTGCAGTAGCTACCTCATGGTCCCTTGGTGGGGTTTTTCTCGACTGGCTCTTCATGTTGCCTGGAGTTTTCTGCTGATTCTTCCTCATTAGTGATTTCTTTTATCTGTTTCCTTGCCCTAATTTTCCTTTCACTTCCTCTTGCTCTTTAAGTTCTCATGCTTGTGGACTAAGGTTTCGATGAGTCCTTTTGGTACAGGACCAGAAGGATGAGAAGGTTGAAGAGCAAGAAAGGGATAGAAGAAAGGAGGAATGAGCAAAAAGAAAAAAAGAATAGAGAAAGGAGAGGGGGTGGGTAAAAGGAATATTGACAGAAAGAAGAGAGGCACAGAAAGAGGGAGACAGAGCAATATAGGTGTACAGTAGGGTACTTTGACACAAACCTTAAAAAAAACCCACCTTCTGGGGGTGCCCCATTGGGTAGTTCCCTTGAGGTCAGCAGCTCTTTGCTAAACTTGTCAGACACAGTACCCCACCTCCACCAAGTAGAGAGGAAAGACAAAAATGCTATAAATCAAAGCAAAACAAGCAAACAGAAAACTTTACCGGATAAAATTGGGTGAAAAAACAAATAATAGCAGTAGAAACACTGGCAAAAATGAAGTTCTAGTTATTGAAAAAGGCAGCAATGTGAGATTATAATTACACTAGAAAAATTGAGAAAGCGGGCGGCACCTGTGGCTCAGTGAGTAGGGCGCCGGCCCCATATACCGAGGGTGGTGGGTTCAAACCTAGCCCCAGCCGAACTGCAACAAAAAAATAGCCGGGCATTGTGGCGGGCGCCTGTAGTCCCAGCTGCTCGGGAGGCTGAGGCAAGAGAATCGCTTAAGCCCAAGAGTTGGAGGCTGCTGTGAGCTATGTGACGCCACAGCACTCTACCGAGGGCAATAAAGTGAGACTCTGTCTCTACAAAAAAAAAAAAGAAAAATTGAGAAAGAAAAAAATCTGTATGGAAAAGGTTGAAATTAAAAAACAAAATAACATCAACAACATCAAAATAAACAGAAAAACAACCAAACCAAAAAAAACAGGAAAAAAAAAAACAACCAAAAACAAAGCAGTATGTGTATGTTGTTGAATATTGTCTGGGCAACACATGGTCTTCTGGGGTATGAGCGTTAATCACAGTGCTGATATGACTGGAGGCTGCAGATTTCTCCAACCCCAGCAGGTAGACACTCTAAATCTCTCTTCAGCCCTCTTAAAAGGCACTTTGAACTTTGCTGAGTAGAAGCTTTCCCTGGAAAGTGCTTGTCACTGGAATCACTGCTGAAGTGGCTATCCACTTACCCAGTGTGCCAAAACCGGTCTCACTCTGCCCCTGAGGGTTAGGGCTATAGGGCGGCTCAGACCCACCCTTAGGCTACTCAAAGTTCTCCGCACTCCAGCTCAGGCTCTCCCCAAGGCAGTTCAACTGAGTGCCAAGTCCAAAGACACCAAAACAGTTCACAGGTAAGGCCTTTCTGGTTTGCAGTTTTGCTGCCACTGAACTTACTTACAGTTGCTGGTGGGTTTAGACTGAACACATGCGACCACTTGCCGGTTTTCCACTGTTTTAGTCCTCCTCTTGGGGTCCAGAAGTCTCTCGCTGACTCCCTGTATCCTCACAAGGATGATTATAGGCAGATCCCACCAGCCAGAGATGCCTGGAGTTCTATCTCCCCAGACTCATGGTGCCCAGATGCAAGGAAGCTGTTACTCGGCCGCCATCTTGCTCCCTCCTTAAGGAAAATCTTTAATACATGACAGACTAGACACGGGGGGTAATGAGCAGCTATAATGCAGGAAACAAAAAATCCACCCCCCCAATATAATATTTTGAGAGAAATTAGTTGTTGCATCCATAAGATGAGAACAAGATGCTTGAAAAACTTTTGGAGCAAGGAGATGCCCCTGGAAATTAAAAATGATAACCAAAGCAATTCATTAGAAGGATTAGAAGATAAAAGTTGTTGAGGATGGCTAGGGGCAGTGGCTCACACCTGTACTCCTAGCACTCTGGGAGGCCGAGATGGGTATTGCCTGAGCTCACAGGTTCAAACCAGCCTGAGCAAGAGCAAGACCCCCTACTCTAAAAATAGCCAGGTGTTCTATGGGGCCTGTAGTCCCAGCTACTCGAGAGGCTGAGGCAGGAGAATTGCCAATATTCTCTTCAACTGTTTTAGATATTAGAGGGCAATGGAGAAATGCGTCCAAAGGTCTGTGGAGAAATAATTTTGAACCTAGGATTTTATGACCAGGTAATGATTAACCAAGAGGGAAATTTTACCTCCGGCGTGCATTATGAAAAATAAAAATCTGAAGAATATGCTCAACCAAAACAACAAAAGCAAACATGCAAACAAACCTAAGAGACAATTTTTTTTTTTTTACGAGACAGTCTCACTTTATTGTCCTCAGTAGGGTGCTGATGCGTCACAGCTCACAGCAACCTCCAACTCCTGGGCTCAAGCAATTCTCCTGACTACGCCTCCCAAGTAACTGGGACTACAGGCGCCCGGCACAATGCCTGGCTATTTTTTTGTTGCAATTTGGCTGGGGTTAGGTTTGAACCCGCAACCCTAGGTATATGGGGCTGGTGCCCTACCCACTTAGCCACTGGCACCACCCTAAGAGACAGAATTCTAAGAAAGAAAAATATGCAGGATCCAAGATGTAGTAAGACGCATTCATCCAGTAACACAATAAAAAAAATTCCAGAGTATCATTCAACTGCGTATTGGTCTAAAGACAATTGATCACGCCTACTCAGTGAGTAGGGCACCGGCCCCATATACGGAGGGTGGCAGGTTCAGACCTGGCCCCAGCCAAACTGCAACAAAAACAAAACAAAACAAAAAAATAGCCAGGCGTTCTGGGTGGCACCTGTAGTCCCAGCTACTAGGGAGACTGAGGCAAGAGAATCACCTAAGCCCAAGAGCTGGAGGTTGCTGTGAGCTGTGACACCACAGCACTCTACCAAAGGTGACAAAGTGACACTCTGTCTCTTAAAAAAAAATGACAATTGTTCAAATTAGATCAGTAAATTAGAATGTTCTATAAAAATCGCGCAAGAAGGCATATGCCTCTTAAGTAATTTATCAAACTAACATTATCAAGAACTTAAGATATACTAGACACTGTGTGCAGTCTTATGTGCCTTATTTAATGCTCAATGATCCCTTTGAGGTAGGTAATATTAGCAACCCTATTTTACATATGTGTAAACTGAGTCTTAAGCAACTTGCCCAATATAACTAGCTAGTGACAGAGTTAAGATTTGAGCAACCAAAAGCTCTGGAGTAAGTTTTCTTTCCCAGAGAAATGGCTGATTGCAGATTCAGGTCAGAAAATGTGTAAGATGAGCAGAGAACATTTTGTCACTCCAAAAATTTAAAACTTTAAAGGAAAGCTGTCAGAGATCACTGGGTCCGGGTTAGGCGCCTGTAGCTCAGCGGCTAGGGTGCCAGCCGTATACACCAGAACTGGCGGGTTCAAGCCCAGCCTGGCCCTGCCAAACAACGACAACTACAACCAAAAAATAGCCGGGCATTGTGGTGGGCACCTGTAGTCCCAGCTACTTGGGAGACTGAGGCATGAGAATCACTTAAGCCCAAGAGTTTGACGTTGCTGTGAGCTGTGACGCTACAGCACTCTACTGAGGGCAACATGGTGAGACTCTGTCTCAAAAAAAAAAAAAAGATCACTGGGTCCTGAGTCAAGGACTCAGCAAGCAACCTGAGGAAGTTGCTACTTGACAAAGACAAAACAACTTGGTAATTAGAATCATAAATGTAATAGATTGAAATGCATGAAACGTTTAAGTCCATGAGGGCATAATAATTGTAAAATGGTGGGATATAGTAACCACGAAGAAAAAAAAATCTATGGGCGGCACCTGTGGCTCAGCGGGTAGGGCGCCGGTCCCATATGCCGGAGGTGGCGGGTTCAAACCCAGCCCCGGCCAAATTAAAAAAAAAAAAAAAAAAAAAAAAGAAAAAAAAATCTATAGAAGAGACACAGAAGAAAAGGAGAAGGGCTGGCAAATCGCTACAAAAAATAAACACAAAAGGCAGCAAAAGAGGGAAAGGGGGGCAAAATAACTAGAGGTGGTCCCTGGGTTATGGACATAACACATTCCTGGGAATGTCTTTAGTTTGGATTTGTATGTAACTTGGATCCCTGATGGACAGCATATATGTAGTAGTAACAACAATACTATAATGGCTTATGTGATAATAATAATACAGTGTAATACTGTAGTAAAATAATACCCCATACTGTAATAATAACTTACAGAAACTATTGTGGTCTTTTCATTCAAACAACTAGAACATTAAAACAAACTCATGCAGGCGGCACCTGTGGCTCAAAGGAGGAGGGTGCCGACCCCGTATGCCGGAGGTGGTGGGTTCAAACTCAGCCCCAGTCAAAAACCGCAAAAAGAAAAAAAACAACTCACACAAAAAATTAGATAGGAGATAGAAGAAATGTCGGTTAACGGTCACCTAAAGTTGTAATGTCTTGTTTACTTCAAGAGTCATTTTTGAAGCAAGAAGGTTGGCTGACATTAATCAGATTGAGGCAAGAAGGTAAGCTGACATTAATCGGAAGATGATGCCAGCAACTCAACAACAACCAAAATTGGGTGCCCGTACCTCAGTGGTTGGAGCACGGGTTCAAACTCGGCCCAGGCCTGCTTAACAACAACAAAAAAACAACAACCACAATTCTGATTTAAAAATGAGCAAAGAACTTGAATAGACATTTCTCCAAGGAAGACAGAAAGATGACCAACAAGCATATGGAAAAGATGTTCAACATCTGTAGTCAGGTAAAAGCAAATGAAAGTCACAGTGACGTATCCCCTCACACCCATTAAGATGGCCATTCTTGGGTGGTGCCTGTGGCTCAGTGGGTAGGGCGCTGGCCCCATATACTGAGGGTGATGGGTTCAAACCTGGCCCTGGCCAAACTGCAACAAAAAATAGCTGGGCGTTGAAGCGGGCACCTGTAGTCCCAGCTACTCAGGAGGCTGAGGCAGGAGACTCGCCTAAGCCCAGGAGTTGGAGGTTGCTGTGAGCTGTGACACTATAGCACTCTACTGAGGGTGATAAAGTGAGACTTTGTCTCTTAAAAAAAAAAAATGGCCATTCTCAAAAGCAAACAGAAGATAGTGAGTTTTGGTGAGGATGTGGAGAAATTGGAACTTTTGTGCACTGTTGGTGAGAATGTAAAATGGTGCAGCCACTGTGGAAAAAACATGGAGGTTCCTAAAAAAAAAAAAAAATTAGCTCAGGCACAGTGGCTCATCCTCGTAATATCACCTGTTTGGGAGGCTGAGGAAGGAGAATCACTTGTGGCCAGGGGTTCCAGATCAGCCTGAGCAACAAGGAAAACCTCATGTCTATCAAGAATAGAAAAATTAGCCAGGCATGGTGGCACACACCGGTAGACTCACCCACTTGGGAGGCTAAGGCAGGAGGATCAATCACTTGAGTCCAAGAGACTGAGGTTGCAGTGAGCTGTGATGATGCCACTGCACTGTCTACCCTTAGTAACAAAGTGTGACTGCCTCAAAAAAGAAAAAGAAAAAAAGAGAGAGAGAAAAGAAAATAAAAAGGAGAAAATCCTGTCATGTATTACAACATGGATGTAACTTGTGGATATTATGCTAAGTAAATAAGCCAGTCACAAAAAGACAAAGACTGCATTATTTCACTTATGTGAAGTATGTAAAGCTGTCAAGCTCTTAGAAATAGAAAGTAGAATGGTGGTTCCCAGGGAGAAAATGTTGTTCAATGGGCATAGGGTTTTAATTTTGCAAATGAGTAAGTTCTAGAGATTTGTTTCACAACAATGTTCATGTAGTTCATACTGCATACTACTGTATGGTTAAAAAAAGGGTTACAATGGTAAGTTCTGTTTTGTGGGGGTTTTTTAACTACAAAAAAATGCTAGGAAAAGTGTTAAATAAAGAAGAGAATCAAGCACCTGTCCTGCCTTTCCTAAATTCACTGTGTCTCAG
The DNA here is from genome assembly GCF_027406575.1 of Nycticebus coucang. Classification (NCBI taxonomy): domain Eukaryota; kingdom Metazoa; phylum Chordata; class Mammalia; order Primates; family Lorisidae; genus Nycticebus; species Nycticebus coucang. Next base: position 26,885,261 of record NC_069782.1, read on the forward strand.
GAACCAAATATTTGGGGGGAGATTTCTCTTTATAAAAGAATTGTGCTGGGCGGTGCCTGTGGCTCAGTCGGTATGGCGCCGGCCCCATATACCGAGGGTGGTGGGTTCAAACCAAGCCCCGGCCAAACTGCAACCAAAAAATAGCCGGGCGTTGTGGCGGGCGCCTGTAGTCCCAGCTACTCGGGAGGCTGAGGCAAGAGAATCCCTTAAGCCCAGGAGTTGGAAGTTGCCGTGAGCTGTGTGAGGACATGGCACTCTACCAAGGGCCATAAAGTGAGACTCTGTCTCTACAAAAAAAAAAAAAAGAATTGTGCTGGACAGCACCTGTGGCTCAGTGAGTAGGGTGCCGGCCCCATATACCGAGGGTGGCGGGTTCAAACCCAGCCCCAGCCAACCTGCAACAACAAAAAAATAGCCGGGTGTTGTGGCTGGCGCCTGTAGTCCCAGCTGCTCCGGAGGCTGAGGCAAGAGAATCACATAAGACCAAGAGCTGGAGGTTGCTGTGAGCCGTGTGACACCACGGCACTCTACCCAGGGCAGTAAAGTGAGACTCTGTCTCTACAAAAAACAAAACAAATAAAAGAATTGTGCTGTGGCTCAAGGAGTCTGTGGCTCAAAGGAGTAGAGTGCCAGGCCCATATACTGGAGGTGGCAGATTCAAACCAGGCCCTTTCCAAAAAAAACTGCAAAAAAAGAAAAATAGTAATAATGATAATGATAATAAAAGGCTCAGCTAGCAGCTAAGGTGCCAGCCACATACACCTGAGCTGGTGGGTTCAAATCCAGCCTGAGCCCACCAAACAACAATGATGGCTGCAACCAAAAAATAGCCAGGCATTGTGGCAGGCGCCTGTAGTCCCAGCTACTTGGGAGGCGGAGGCAGGAAAATCGCTTCAGCCCAGGAGATGGAGGTTGCTGTGAGCTGTGATGCCACCACACTCGACCCCGGGCGACAGCTTGAGGCTCTGTCTCAAAAAAAAAAAAAAAGAATTGTACTTAAGAAAAGAATGGGTGGCCTAGGCGGGTGGATTGCCTGAGGTCACAGGTTCCAGACCAGCCTGAGCAAGAGCAAGACTCTGTCTCTAAAAATAGCTGGGTGACAGCACCTGTGGCTCAAGGAGTAGGGCTCCAGCCCCATATATGGGGGTGGCGGGTTCGAACCCGGCCCTGGCCAAAAACTGAAAAAATAAATAAATAAATAAAAATAGCCCGGCATTGTAGCAAGTGCCTGTAGTCTAGCTACATGGGAGGCTGAAGCAAGAGAATCACTTGAGCCCAAGAGTTTGAGGTTGATGTGAGCTATGACGACAGAGCACTCTACTGAGGGCATAAAGCGAGACTCTGTCTCAAAAAGAAAACGTATGCATACATATTGGACTATGTAAATGAATACATACTCAATCTATATTGATTATATTGAAATATTTCAGGTAGAGTTTTTTAAATTCATTTTTTATTTTTATGTAGAGACAGAGTCTCGCTGTACCGCCCTTGGGTAGAGTACCATGACATCACATGGCTCACAGCAACCTCTAATTCTTGGGCTTATGGAATTCTCTTGCCTCAGCCTCCTGAGCAGCTGGGACTACAGGCGCCCACCACAATGCCAGCTATTTTTCTGTTGCAGTTTGGCCAGGGCTGGGTTTGAACCCGCCACCCTCAGCATATGGGGCCAGCGCTCTACTGACTGAGCCACAGGCGCCGCTCTCAGGTAGAGTTTTTAAAAAATGGAAAATAGGTTAGCCGGGCGTTGTGGCAGGCGCCTGTAGTCCCAGCTACTTGGGAGGCTGAGGCAGGAGAATCGCCTAAGCCCAGGAGTTGGAGGTTGCTGTGAGCTGTGTGACACCACGGCACTCTACCAAGGGCAATAAAGTGAAACTCTGTCTCTACAAAAAAAAAAAAAAAAAATGGAAAATAGGCTCAGCGCCTGTGGGTCAAGCGGCTAAGGCACCAGCCACATACACCTGACCTGGAGGGTTCGAATCCAGCCTGGGGCCTGCCAAACAACAATGACAGCTGCAACCAAAAAAAAAAAATATAGCCGGGCGTTGTGGTGGGCACCTGTAGTCTCAGCTACTTGGGAGGCAGAGGCAGGAGAATCGCTTGAGCCCAGGAGTTGAAGGTTGCTGTGAGCTGTGATGTCATAGCACTCTACCCAGGGTGACAGCTTGCAGCTCTGTCTCAAAAAAAAAAAAAAAAAAAAAAGAAAAAAGGAAAATAAAGTACATAAAACTCGCTTAAGGCCGGACACACAGGCTCACACATTTAAACTTAAATTCAAATGTGCTTGATTTTGAGCAATTGATAGAGCCTAAGAAAATTTGTTCCTGATATTTGGAAGTTTCCCTTTTGGGGGTTGAAGATTTACTAACATAAAATTACATTCTTTCTCAGTGTCCAATCTTATTACTTGGTTCTTTCAAGAAATAATATTGTGAGTGGCGCCTGTGGCTCAGTGAGTAGGGCGCCGGCCCCATATGCCGAGGGTTGGCGGGTTCAAACCCAGCCCCGGCCAAACTGCAACAAAAAAATAGCCGGGCGTTGTGGCGGGCGCCTGTAGTTCCCATCTGCTCCGGAGGCTGAGGCAAGAGAATCGCGTAAGCCCAAGAGTTAGAGGTTGCTGTGAGCCGTGTGACGCCACGGCACTCTACCCAAGGGCTGTACAGTGAGACTCTGTCTCTACAAAAAAAAAAAGAAATGTTTCAGTTTCTAAAAGTGTCTTTTTTTTTTTTGTAGAGACAGAGTCTCACTTTATGGCCCTCGGTAGAGTGCCGTGGCCTCACACAGCTCACAGCAACCTCCAACTCCTGGGCTTAAGCGATTCTCTTGCCTCAGCCTCCCGAGTAGCTGGGACTACAGGCGCCCGCCACAACGCCCAGCCGAGGCGGGGTTTGAACCCACCACCCTTGGTATATGGGGCCGGCGCCTTACCGACTAAGCCACAGGCGCCGCCCTCTAAAAGTGTCTTATGGATAATTATGAAGCTTGTAGTTATGAAACAGAATGTAAATCTTATAGATCTTGACATTTTATTTATTTATTTTGTAGAGACAGAGTTTCACTTTATTGCCCTCAGTAGAGTGCCGTGGCGTCACACAGCTCACAGCAACCCCCAACTCCTGGGATTAGGCGATTCTCCTGCCTCAGCCTCTCGAGTAGCTGGGCTACAGGCGCCTGCCACAATGCCCGGCTATGTTTATTTATTTTTTAGAGACAGAGTTTCACTTTATCGCCCTCGGTAGAGTGCCATGGCGTCACAGCTCACAACAACCTCCAATTCCTGGGCTTAGGTGATTCTCTTGCCTCAACCTCCTGAATAGCTGGGACTACAGGCGCCCGCCACAATGCCCAGCTATTTTTTTGTTGCAGTTTAGCCGGGGCAGGGTTCGAACCCGCCAACCTCGGTATATGAAGCTGGTGCCCTACCCACTGAGCTACAGGCGCCACCAAACCTTAACCTTTTAAATAAATGATGTGGTAGACTAAAGTCTGAAAGAGCAAAGGGTGAAAAGAGATGAAGTGATCCTGGGCTAAATTTCTCATCTCAAATTGAGAACCAGGTTTTAAGGCATATTGTTTAGATAGCTGCTGTAAAATTAGAAACAATATTTAATCCCCTTCTTTATTATTTACAATTTTCAAATTTCATGCATGTTAGAATTTCACCTCTAAGCTGTTCAGTGGACCTGGTTCAGTTCACCCAGCAGAAAATAGCAAGTTCAGCTGAGTCAAAGGAGAGCAAGAAACTGGGACAATGGAAAATGAGGCCCCTGGGACTCCAATATAGCAGAAGGGAAGTAAAGTTTTTATTTAAAGTGAAGTAAAAGAGTATATTATATTTAAACAAAAACAAGAGATAAACACAGGCTTTTCCAGAGGGGGAAGAAGGTCCCTCTTGGGAGTGAGAGGAGAGGCCACCAAAGGCAGTACACCAATGTGAGTACTTTAATCCCAATTCCACCTACATGTATTTTAAGAATTCCCTTTGGTCCCCCTTAGGCCTTCAGGCATGCTATCGGTTCATTGGTTGTAGATAGCTCAGTTGTCACATAAATCCAATTTTCTTTACTCTGTATCAATAATTAACTATTATTTTACTAGCAACGGTATGGCGTCTGTTAGTCTGATGTTTACGGCAACCATGGTGTGCAATGTTCAGTGCCAGGGAGGCTTACCTTTGTTTTGTGGGTGGGGTTTCATTCACAGGCCAGACGTGGGTCACAAGCTAAAATTATGTTTTGCAGGAACAGCACAAACTAGGTCACACCCACCTAAAATTTGTTTTGCTTCAGGGCCCTTTATAATTTTCTTGTCCAGAAGGGCCTAATTCCCTCCCACCTCCCTGTAGCCTCTTTGACCTCCTTTCATCCCTAAACAATGCACGTATCACTTTTCCAATAAATTTGAAAATGTTTAAATGCTGAATTTTAACCTGGCGACAAAAACATCAAATCCTAGCTGATATTACTTAATTTTATACTTTTTTATTCCTCCTCCCTACTCATCTATCAACAGAATGCTAGTTCATGTACTCGGTATCATAAGAACTCAACATGGAATGTACAATATTAGTATGTGGCCGATATCAAATTCCTGAATGGTATCCTTTTTCTGAAGTACCTAGGCCGTGTAAAGGTTCTTTGAAATAATCTGAACCACTTATTTTTAGACCGGGAAACTGAAGTTCCCAAAGGAGGAACCCCGGTCTGGGGAAGCCAAGTCTAGGTGAGCTTTCTACCTTACGGCCACCTGCAACATCTGAAAACTTAAATTTGCTCGGAAAGGAAACGTGCCGCTGCTATTTTGGAAGCCAAAACCTGAGCTCACCCGCTAGCTCCCACTCTGCGCAAGCGCAGAGCCATCTCCTCGTGAGGCGCGCGGAGCTCCCGGCCCCTGAGTTGCCGCTTCCGCCCGGCGGGTTTTGCGGGGCGGACCCGGGAGGCGGGGCCTGTGGGACAAGATGGAGATAGTGGAGGTCCTGAGGCGCGGGCTGCAGCAGATCCGTGGTCATGGCGGCCTCCGCGGCTATCTACGGGTATTTTTCAGGTAGGCTGCCAGCGACATGCTCTTGGCCTGTTAAAGCTGTGCTGGCTGATTTCGTGGAAAGGGGCTCCGGCTTGAATCACCTTGGAGAATCCACAGCTCTTGTCAAGGACAACTGGCCCAGTCTCTCACTTCAAATCCCCGGGCCGAGGTCTCCGTCCGGGATCTCCCGGAGACAGGACCGAAGCCTAGAGAGAGAGCTGTGACATGAGACTAAGGCATCTGGGCTGCACCCCTAACCGCGTCCACGACAAGACATTTATTCGGTGACCTTGGGAAAGTTTTTTTCCTGCACTAGCCATTAATTCCCTCTATGTAGTAAGGCGTTGGAGGAGTTCATCATAATGATCCCTACTAGTCCTGACATTCTTTGATCCCAGGAGCAGCGCGGTCCGCCGAAACCCAGGTGGAGGCCCAGAGCAGAAAGAAAGCGAGGAAACATTGTTATCATTTTAAGAAGATGAAGTACTTCGGTTTCCTGGTTAAGATTCTGTTAACTTTCGTGCCTCATGGCTTAGGGATAATAGATAGAAGTAGTTTTATAATTTGAAGATGCTCATTTGTTAGTGTAATTTAGGCAGATTAGTTGTGTTAATTTGTCTTTTCTCGTTTTGTCTGCATAATACTGCGGGAACCATGAACAGGGATTCTAGAACTTTTTTTTTTTTTTGTGGTTTTTGCCGGGGCTGGGTTTGAACCCGCCACCTCTGGCATATGGGACTGGCGCCCTACTCACTGAGCCACAGGCGCCGCCCAGGGATTCTAGAACTTTTAACCTAAAAGGTGGTTCTTCAACATTGAGTTGTGAGAGCCTGGAGATGAAAGCTGAAAGTGTACAATCTGTGACCATGCCCAGATTTTGGAAAATGACCGCCTCGTTTTCCTAGTTGATGCAGCAGCTTTTGTATCTGAAAGCTGGTACTTTGATTTTATTTCCTTTTGTGTTTTGAGCAGAGAGTCATTCTGTCTGTTTTCTTCTGGACATTCGCAGAGCAAATGATGTGAGGGTTGGTACATTAGTGGGAGAAGACAAATATGGCAACAGATACTATGAAGACAACAAGCAATTTTTTGGTGAGTGTGGTATTTATTGGTGTGAATGATGGGATTGGGATTTGATTTGAGTCTGTTTTCCATATTACGCAAGGAGTTTTTACAAAGCTCTTGAAAGGATGAAAAACTCAATAGAAATGTTTAAAGGGCTGAACACGGTGGCTCATGCCTGTAATCCTAACACTGGAAGGCCGAGGTGGGTGGATTGCTTGAGCTCACGGGTTGGAGACCAAACAGAGCCAGAGCGAGACCTCATCTCTAAAAATAGCCGGGCCTTGTGGCTGGCGCCTGTAGTCCCAGCTACTTGGAAGGCTAAGGCAAGAGAATCCCTTGAGCCCAAGAGTTGGAGGTTGCTGTGAGCTGTGATGCCTTGGTACAGAGGGCAACAAAGTGAGACTCTATCACAAAAGAAAAAGAAAGAAAAAAATTAAAAAAGATAACTAAATAGCCAGTAGAGGCATGGAAAAATACTCATCCTCACCTGTAAGTAGAGAAACACAGCTTAAAAAGACAGTATTATCTTCTTTCACCTATCAAATTTTGAAGTATTTTTCAAGCTGATAAATCCCAGTGTGGGGAAAGGCATAGGAATTATATAGGTTAATCCAGTCTTTGGAGGACAATTTGGTAATACTTGTCAAAATTTACATTGCATTTGTCCTTTGTCTTAGCACTTCTAAGAATTCATTCTACAGATATTCTTGCAAATTGAAGACACCCATCACAGCACTATTTTAGTAGTAAAATTCTTTTTTTTTTTTTTATAGAGACAGAGTCTCACTTTACTGCCCTCCGTAGAGTGCCATGGCTCACAGCAACCTCCAGCTCTTGGGCTTATGTGATTCTCTTGCCTCAGCCTCCCGAGCAGCTGGGACTATAGGCACCCGCCACAACGCCCAGCTATTTTTTTGTTGTTGCAATTTGGCCTGGGCTGGGTTTGAACCCACCACCCTCGGCATATGGGTCCGGCATCCTACTCACTGAGCCACAGGCGCCGCCCTTTAGTAGTAAATTTCTTTCTTTTTTTTTTTTTTTTTAGTAGTAAATTTCTAAAAGCAACATTAATGTACACAAGTTGGATAGTGACGAATTACATGTTTTTTAGAAAAATGTGTTGCTATTGCAAATGAGATAAATCTATAAATGTAGTAAAGAGAGATGTCAAAGATATATGTGACATAAAAAAAATCCTGTTGCAGAACAATGTTTTGTAGCCTCAAAGCGAAAAAATGTATCCTTTTTGTGTGTGTGTTAAATTTTGGAAAGAAACACAAGAAACTTAGATGGTAATATTCTGTCCCATTACTTTATACCTTGTGACCTGGTTCATTTCATTAACTTCGCTAAGCCTCAATGTTCTTATCTGTAAAGTATAAAACTAATAGTATATGTTTTATAAAGTTGTATTAAAAAATAGATGAAAAATAAATGGGAGTAGCTTATCTCAAAGTAAAGTTTCTCAGCCTCAGCCCTGTTAACACTATGGGCCAGAAAATTCCTTGTCGTGAGGAGGTGTACTATGCATTGTAGAGTGATCAGCATTGTCCCCAGCATATAAGTAACACCTTCTCCCTGCAGTTGTGACAACCAAAACTGTCTCTTATCGACACTGCAGAATTGCCCTGTTAGAACTTATGTTTGGCATCAAAAATGCTCATTAAATGTTAGCATTATTATTGGTGTGAATTGAGTATCTCTTATCTGGAATGCTTGAGATTGGAAGTGTTTTGGATATTTTTTCCAGATTTTAGAATATTTACCTCATTTTTTAATTTAATTTAATTTTATTTGAGACAGAGTCTCACTTTGTTGCCTTGGGTAGATTATCATGGCATCAACCTCAAACTCTTGGCCTCAAGAAATCCTCTTGCTCAGCCTCCCTAGTGGCTGGGACTACAGGCCCCTGCCACAACTCCTGGCTATTTTTTTTTATTTTTTATTTTTTTATTTTTGAGATATGGGGTCTCAGTCTAGCTCAGGCTGGTCTCGAATTCCTGAGCTCAGGTGATCCACTCACCTCGGCCTCCCAGAGTGCTAGGACTACAGGTGTGAGCCACCACACTCAGCCAGATTTTGGATTTTGGAATAGGGATACTCAACCTCTACTTTTTCGAATTGTGGAAATTTTTTTCCCTGTATACATTTGTTACTTTTATAACAATAAAATTTGTCTTGATTGCAATGAAAAATATCAGAGGAGAAAATGATTAGTCTTCATCCAGGGAACAGTCTATAATGTGAAATAAAACTGGCCTGGCATTTATTGAGTGCTTATTACGTGCTAGATTCTGTGCTAAGCAAATAGCATACATTGTCCTATTTAATCTTCAACATCCTCTTGGGGAAGGTACTTTATTCTTCCATCTCCCCGTTTTACAGATGGAAAAACTAAGTCATTGAGCAGTTAGGAATATTTCTTAGAAGTATGTTAACTGTGTGGTTGCATTAGAAGCATGTTGGTCCTAAAGAAGTAAACGACAACGTATGTACTTTATAACCATGATACTTTTATACGGTTTTTTTTGTTTATTTGTTTGTTTTGAGACAGAACCTCACTCTGGCGCCCTCGCACCATGGGTAGGGTGTCATGGCATCATAACTCACAGTAACCTCAAACTTTGGGCTAAAGCAGTCCTCTTGCCTCAGCCTCCTAAATAGTTGGAACAACAGGCATATGCCTTGATGCCTGGTTAATTTTTCTTTTCTTTCTTTGTTTTTTTTTTTTTTTTTTTTGAGATAGAGCCTCATTTTGTTTCCCTGGATAGAGTGCTATGGCATCATCGTAGCTCACAGCAACCCCAAATGCTTGGGCTCAAATGATCATCTTGCCTTAGCCTTCTGAGTCTAGCCTTGACACTCGGCTAGTTTTTCTATTTCTGTTTTTTCAGTAGAGATGGGGCTCTCTTCTATTTCTGTTTTTTTAGTAGAGATGGGGCTCTCTCGTTCAGGCTGGTCTTAAACTCCTGAACTCAGGAGATCTGCCCTCCTGGGCTTCCCAGAGTGCTAGGATTACAGGTGTGAGACACCGTGCCCACCTCATAATACTTTTAATACTCACAAAAATTATAGAATTTTGGGAGGCGCCTGTGGCTCAAAGGAGTAGGGCGCCGGCCCCATATGCTGGAGGTGGTGCGTTTAAATCCAGCCCTGGCCAAAAACTACAAAAAAAAAAAAAAAAAAAAAAAAATTATAGAATTTTAGGCTCGGTGCCTATAGCTCAAGTGGCTAAGGTGCCAGCCACATCCACCAGAATCGGCAGGTTTGAATCCAGCCTAGGCCTATCAAACAACAATGACAACTACAACCAAAAAATAGCCAGGCGTTATGGTGGGCGCCTGTAGTCGCAGCTACTTGGGAGGCTGAGCAAGAGAATCACTTAAGCCCAGGAGTTGGAAGTTGCTGTGAGCAGTGATGCCATGGCACCCTACCTAGGGTGATGGCTTGAGTCTGTCTCAAAAAAAAAAAAAAAAATTACAGAATTTTAGACCTGGAGTAGATGTGAAGAGATTATCTAAAAACTATTGTTTTATGGATAAAGAAAGTGAGACTCAAAGAATTGTCTAAATTAGAGGAACTTACTCAGGTAACACAAGTAGTGGCAGAGCCACCGGCGGCAATATTTTTTCTACTCATCATTTTATTGTTACAAGTTATAATATTAAATTCCATCTTCTGTCCCTTTCTTCTTTCCTCATATTGGAAATAACTTTATTTTTATTAATTTTTAAAAATTTACAAATACTACTATAAAACATTAAAATCTAGTGTATGAAGTAAAAATGAAAACTCCCCTTGTAATTTTACAACTCTTTTAATGGTTTAGCCTGTATAGATATTTAAGATTCTCTAATGAATATATAAACTTAACATTTGACCCTTGAACAATAAGAGTTTGAAATGTGTGGGTTCACTTATGAGGATTTTTTGGGGGGACTAAATATGGATTGAAAATACAACAGAATCTCTGTAAATTGACTGCCCAAGGGAGTTAAACAAACGAATCAACATACAGAGGTTGTCAGTACAGGCTTACTGTACTGATATGTACATATGGTGCATGTTCAGTCTATAAGTTACTCAACTTGGGAGGTTCTACTGTACTGTTTTCCCAGATGTGAAGTACACTTATATGGAGGGCTGATTTTTCATATAGGCAGTTTCTACAGAGCTGATTATGACACTTGAGTATGCGTAGATACTGGTATACGCGAGAGTCCTACAACTAGTCTCCTGATTATACTGAGATATGACTGTACTTTTCTTTTAAATTCACAGGATTATGTTATGCATGTTTGTACCGTTTTTTGTTTGTTTGTTTGAGGCAGGGTCTCGGCTTTGTTACCTAGGCTAGAGTGCTGTGGCATCATCATAACTCACAGCAACCTCAAACTCTTGGGCTCAAGTGATCCTCCTTCCACAGCCTCCTAAGTAGCTGAGACTACAGGTTCACACCACCATGTACAGCTAATTTTTCTATTTTTAGTAGAAATAGGGTCTCTCTGTGTTGCCCAACTGGTCTTAATCTGCTTACCTCAAGGATCCTCCTACCTCCTAAAGTGCTAGGACTAAAGGTGTGAGCCACTGTGCCCCCCCATTATGTATGTTTATAAATTGAAACATCTTTACTTTAAACCTGGGCCATTTTTCCATATTAGTAAGCTAGATGTATCCACAGCATTCTGTTTTTACTTGGAGAGCTGTTTGTGTTTTTCTATTTAAAAAAATTTCACAACATTCTTTTCATATTTTTAATTAATTTTTTTTTTTTTTTTAGAGACAGAGTCTTACTTTATTGCCCTGGGTAGAGTGCCATGGCATCACAGCCGACAGCAACCTACAACTCCTGGGCTTAGGCGATTCTCTTGCCTCAGCCTCCTGAGTAGCTGGGACTACAGGTGCTCGTCACAACGCCCAGCAATTTTTTTGTTGCAGTTTTGCCAGGGCCGGGTTCAAACCCGCCACCCTCGGTATATGGGGCCAGCACCCTACCCACTGAGCCATAGGCGCTGCCCAACACAGCATTCTTTCTATTTTTTTCTTTTTTTTTTTTTTTTATAGAGACAGAGTCTCACTTCATGGCCCTCAGTAGAGTGCCGTGGCCTCACACAGCTCACAGCAACCTCCAACTCCTGGGCTTAAGTGATTCTCTTGCCTCAGCTTCCCAAGTAGCTGGGACTACAGGCGCCTGCCACAACACCTGGCTATTTTTTGGTTGCAGTTTGGCCGGGGCTGGGTTTGAACCCGCCACCCTCGGTATATGGGGCTGGCGCCTAACCGACTGAGCCACAGGCACTGCCCACAGCATTCTTTCTAATAGCAACACAATATTCCACTGATGGAAGAAACCATTATTTTTTCAAACATTTCACTATTGACATTTAGGTTGCCTTTGACTTTTTGCTATTAAAAATACTGCGGTAGGCCAGGCACAGTGGCTCATGCCTATAATCCTAGCACTTTAGGAGGCTGAGGTAGGTAGATTGCTTGAGCTCAGGAGTTTGAGAACTGCCGAGCAAGAGCAATACTTCATCTCTACTAAAAATAGAAAAAACTAGACAGGTGTTGTGGCAGACCCCTGTAGTCCCAGCTATTCCGGAGGCTGAGGCAAAAGGATAGCTTGAGCCCAAGAGTTTGAGGTTGCCGTGAGCTACATTAATACCATGGCACTCTACCCAACACGATAGAGTGAGGCTCTGTCTCAAAAAATAAATGATACTTATAATGCTGTAGGATGCTTGCTTATAATGACATTTGCTAATTCTCCAGTATAAACATTTAACATTTTGAGAGAAAGGTACATATTGTAAGATTGTTAAGGTCAACTCCATCATCATAGCCTGAATCTATTGTCATGGCCTAAATTGTGAAAACCTTTCCAAGGTCTCTTCATTTGCCTGCACATTCCCCTGCCTCACTAGAAGGTAGTTTACCTTCACTTAGCTATTTTCAGGATTGATTTCTCATAGGGGTCCTCAAACTATGGCCGCGGGCCACATGCGGCGGTATGATTATATTTGTTCCGGTTTTGTTTTTTGACTTCAAAATAAGACATGTGCAGTGTGCATAGGAATTTGTTCATTGTTTTGTTTTTTTTTTTTTGTTTTTTTTTGTGGTTTTTGGCCAGGGCTAGGCTTGAACCTGCCACCTCTGGCATATGGGACCGGAGCCCTACTCCTTGAGCCACAGGCGCCGCCCTCATTGTTTTTTTTTTTTAAACTATAGTCCAGCCCTCCAACGGTCTGAGGGACAGTGAACTGGCCCCCTGTTTTAAAAGTTTGAGGACCCCTGCGTCTGAAAGAAGCAGCAAAGGTGCTTTGCTGCTCTGCTGTGATGGCAGCTAGGCTATTGATAAAACCTTACTACACACTTCCTAGAGTTTGCCTTTACTAATGCACCCACAGTGTTAATTTCTCTAAAATTTCTCTTATGTGAGAGAATATAAAAGTCTTTTATTAACATAAAGGTTGTCTTCTTTGATATTATGTATTTATACTTTTTTTTTTTTGTAGAGACAGAGTCTCACTGTACCGCCCTCGGGTAGAGTGCCGTGGCGTCACACGGCTCACAGCAACCTCTAACTCTTGGGCTTACGCGATTCTCTTGCCTCAGCCTCCCGAGCAGCTGGGACTACAGGCGCCCGCCACAACGCCAGGCTATTTTTTTGTTGCAGTTTGGCTGGGGCTGGGTTTGAACCCGCCACCCTCAGCATATGGGGCCGGCGCCCTACTCACTGAGTCACAGGCGCCGCCCTACTGTTTTTTTTTTTAATTGTTGGGGATTCATTCAGGGTACAATAAGCCAGGTTATACTGATTGCAATTTTAGGTAAAGTCCCTCTCGTAATTGTGTCTTGCCCCCAGAAGGTGTGGCACACACCAAGGCCCCACACCTCTCCCACCTTCCCTCTCTCTACTCTTCCTTTCCCCCCTCTCCTTCCTTCTTTCTCTCTCTGCTCTCCCCTTCCCCAACGCCTACTGTGACCTTACTGTTTTTTCTTGTCCTCATATCAAAATTGAGTACATAGGATTCATGCTTCTCCATTCTTATGATGGTTTACTAAGAATAATGTCTTCCACTTCCATCCAGGTTAATACGAAGGATGTAAAGTTTCCATTTTTTTTTAATAGCTGAATAGTATTCCATGGTGTCATAGTATTCCACATATACCACAGCTTGTTAATCCATTCCTGGGTTGGTGGTCATTTAGGCTGTTTCCACATTTTGGCAATTGTAAATTGAGCTGCAATAAACAGTCTAGTACAAGTGTCCTTATGATAAAAGGATTTTTTTCCTGGGTAGATGCCCAGTAATGGGATTGCAGGATCAAATGGGAGGTCTAGCTTGAGTGCTTTGAGGTTTCTCCATACTTCCTTCCAGAAAGGTTGTACTAGTTTGCAGTCCCACCAGCAGTGTAAAAGTGTTCCCTTCTCTCCACATCCACGCCAGCATCTGCAGTTTTGAGATTTTGTGATGTGGGCCATTCTCACTGGGGTTAGATGATATCTCAGGGTTGTTTTGATTTGCATTTCTCTAATAGAAAGGGATGATGAACATTTTTTCATATGTTTATTAGCCATTTGTCTTCTTTAGAGAAGGTTCTATTCATGTCTCTTGCCCATTGATATATGGGATTGTTGGCTTTTTTCATGTGGATTAATTTGAGTTCTCTATAGATCCTAGTTATCAAGCTTTTGTCTGATTCAAAATATGCAACTATCCTTTCCCATTGTGTAGGATGTCCCTGTGCTTTGGTTGTTGTCTCCTTAGCTGTACAGAAGGTTTTCAGTTTAATGAAGTCCTATTTGTTTATTTTTGTTGTTGTTGTTGCAATTGCCATGGCAGTCTTCATGAAGTCTTCCCCCAGGCCAATATCTTCCAGTGTTTTTCCTATGCTTTCTTTGAGGATTTTTATTGTTTCATGCCTTAAATTTAAGTCCTTTATCCATCTTGAATCAATTTTTGTGAGTGGGGAAAGATGTGGGTCCAGTTTCAGTCTTTTACATGTGGATATCCAGTTCTCCCAACACCATTTATTGAATAAGGAGTCTTTCCCCCAAGGTATGTTCTTGTTTGGTTTATCAAAGATTAGGTGGTTGTAAGATGTTAGTTTCATTTCCTGGTCTTCTATTGGATTCCAAATGTCTGTGTCTCTATTTTTGTGCCAGTACCATGCTGTCTTGACCACTATGGCTTTGTAGTACAGACTAAAATCTGGTATGGTATTGCCCCAGCTTTATTTTTATTATTAAGAACTGCCTTAGTTGGGCGGCGCCTGTGGCTCAGTCGGTAAGGCGCCGGCCCCATATACCGAGGGTGGCGGGTTCAAACCCGGCCCCGGCCGAACTGCAGCCAAAAAATGGCCGGGCGTTGTGGCGGGCGCCTGTAGTCCCAGCTACTCGGGAGGCTGAGGCAAGAGAATCGCTTAAGCCCAGGAGTTGGAGGTTGCTGTGAGCTGTGTGAGGCCACGGCACTCTACCGAGGGCCATAAAGTGAGACTCTGTCTCTACAAAAAAAAAAAAAAAAAAGAACTGCCTTAGCTATACGGGGTTTTTTCTGGTTCCGTACAAAATGCAGAATCATTTTTTTCAAATCTTGAAAGTACAATGTTGGTATTTTAATAGGAATGACATTGAATAGGTAGATTGCTTTGGGAAGTATAGACATTTTAACAATGTTGATTCTTCCCGTCCATGAGCATGGTATGTTCTTCCATGTGTTAATATCCTCTGTTATTTCCTTTGAGGATTTCATAATTTTCTTTATAGAGGTCCTTCACCTCCTTCGTTAGGTATATTCCTAGGTATTTCATTTTCTTTGAAACTGTGGTGAAGGGAGTTGTGTCCTTAATTATCTTCTCATCTTGACTGTTATTGGCGTATACAAAGGCAACTGACTTGTGGACATTGATTTTTATATCCTGAAACATTACTGTATTTTTTTTTTTATGTTTTTCTTTCTTTTTTTTTGTGTGTGTGTGTGTTTTTTTGGCCGGCGCTGGGTTTGAACCCACCAGCTCTGGCATGTGGGACTGGCGCCCTACTCCTTGAGCCACAGGCGCCACCCATTAGTATTTTTTGATGACTTCCAGGAGTCTTATGGTTGAGTCTCTCAAAGAGGGAGAGTTTGACCTCCTCTGCTCCTATTTGCATTGCCTTTATTTCCTTGTCTTGCCTAATTGTATTGGCTAGAACTTCCAGCACTATGTTGAATAGTAAAGGTGACAGGACAACCTTGTCTGGTTCCAGTTCTAAGAGGAAAAGCTTTCAGTTTTACTCCATTCAGTAAAATATTAGCTGTGGGTTTGTCATAGATAGCTTCAATCAGTTTCAGAGATGTGCCACCTTCAGTGTTCTAATTAGAAAAGGATGCTGGATTTTATCGAATGCTTTTTCTGTATCTATTGAGAGGATCATATGATCTTTATTTTTGCCTCTGTTAATATGGTGATAACATTTATGGACTTGCATATGTTAAACCAGCCTTTCATCCCTGGGATGAAACCTACTTGATCATCATGTATGACTTTTTTAATGATAAGCTGTAATCTATTGGCTAGAATTTTGTTGAGAATTTTTGCGTTTATATTCATGAGCGAAATTGGTCTGAAATTCTCCTTTTTGGTTGGGTCTTTTCCTGGTTTTGGTATCAGGGTGATGTTTGCTTCATAGAACATGTTGGGGAAGATTCCTTCTTCCTCAGTTTTTTGGAATAATTTCTGCAGTACAGGAATAAGCTCTTTCTTAAAGGTTTGATAGAATTCTGGTGTGAAGCCATCTGGACCAGGGCATTTTTTGGTTGGAAGCTTTTTTATTGTTTCTTAATCTCAGTGCTTGAAATTGGTCTGTTCAGGAGCTCTATTTCTTCCTGGCCAAGTCTAGGGAGAGGGTGTGATTCCAAATATTGATCCATTTCCTTCACATTGTCAAATTTCTGGGCATAGCGTTTTTGGTAGTATTCAGAGATGATCTTTTGTATCTCTGTGGGATCAGTTATATCCCCTTTATCATTTCTGATTGAGGTTACTAGAGATTTTACTTTTCTTTTTTTTTTTTTTTTATTTGTAGAGACAGAGTCTCACTTTATGGCCCTCAGTAGAGTGCTATGGCATCACACAGCTCACAGCAACCTCCAACTCCTGGGCTTAAGCGATTCTCTTGCCTCAGCCTCCCAAGTAGCTGGGACTACAGGCGCCCGCCACAACGCCCACCTATTTTTTGGTTGCAGTTCAGCCAGGGCCGGGCTTGAACCCGCCACCCTAGGTATACGGGGCCGGCGCCTTACCAACTGAGCCACAGGCGCCGCCCGAGATTTTATTTTTCTTGTTAGTCTGGCCAATGGTTTGTCTATTTTATTTATTTTTCAAAAAAACCAACTCCTTGTTTCGTTAATAATCTGAATGATTGTTTTGTTTTCAATTTCATTGATCTCTGATTTGATTTTGGATATTTCTTTTCTTCTACTGAGTTTAGGCTTAGATTGTTCTTCTTTTTCCAAGTCCATAAGATCTCTTGTGAGATTGTTGATGTGCTCTCTTTCTATTTTTCGAATGTAGGCATCTAAAGCGATGAATTTTCCTCTCAAAACTGCTTTTGCAGTATCCCACAGGTTTTGGTAGCTTGTGTCTTCATTATTGTTACGCTCAAGGAAGTTAATGATTTCCTGTTTTATTTCTTCCTGCACCCATCTGTTATTCAACAGAAGATTGTTTAATTTCCATGCCTTTGTGTGGGGTTGAACATTTTTGTTAGAGTTGAGTTCCACCTTTAGTACCTTATGGTCTGAGAAGGCACAAGGTAAAATTTCAATTCTTTTGATTCTGTTGATATTTGTTTTGTGTCCCAGGATATGATCAATTTTGGAGAATTTTCCATGGGGTGATGAGAAGAATGTGTATTCTTTATCTTTGGGATAGAGTGTTGTATATGCGGCTATCAAGCACAGTTATTCTAGGGTCACATTTAAATCTCCTATATCTTTGTTTAATTTCTGTTTAGAGGATCTGTCCAGCTCTGTAAGAAGAGTGTTAAAGTTATTATGGTATTATGGGATACCATATTGCTCAGACTGAGTAAGGTCTGTTTCAAGAATCTGGGAGCATTTAAATTGGGTACATAAATATTTAGAATTGAAATGTCTTCTTGTTGTATTTTTCCCTTGACCAATATAAAGTGACCATCTTTGTCTTTTTTGGCTTTAGTTGCTTTAAATCCACATGTATCTGAAAATAAGATTGCAACTCCTCTTTTCTTCTGAATTCCATTTGCCTGAAAAATTGTCTCCCAACCCTTGACTCAGAGCTTTAATTTGTCTTTTGAAGCCAGGTGTGTTTCTTGCAGACAGCAAATGGATGGCTTGTGTTTTTTAATCCAGTCAGCCAATCTGTGTCTCTTCAGTGGGGCATTCAAGCCATTAACATTTATTGAGATAATTGATAAGTGTGGTAGTTTTCTATTCATCTTATTTTGTGAGAGTCCATTGCTTAGTTTTATCTTTTGCATCCGTGTGGAGGTTAGGTTCTGTCTTTTAATTTCTGAGTTTTTACTTTGCTGCTGATCCATTGTGGTGGTCAGTGTGCAGAACAGGTTGAAGTGTTTCCTGTAGAGCTGGTCTTGTTGTGGCGAATTTCCTCAATGGTTGTATATCCGTAAATGATTTGATTTCTCCGTCAATTTTAAAGCTTAGCTTAGCAGGGTACAAAATTCTGAGCTGGAAATTGTTCTGTTTAAGTAGATTAAAGGTAGATGACCATTGTCTTCTTGCTTGGAAAGTTTCATTAGAGAAGTCTGCGGTCACTGATGGATTTGCCCCTGTAGGTCAACTGGCGCTTACTTCTGGCAGCTTGCAGAATCATTTCTTTTGTCTTGACTTTGGACGGGTTCATCACAATGTGTCTTGGAGAAGCTCGGTTAGAGTTGAGGTGACCTGGGGTCTGATATCCTTCTGAAAGCAGTGTGTCAGAATCTTTGGTGATATTTGGGAAATTTTCTTTTATAATATTCTCTAGTATGGCTTCCATTCCTCTGGGGCATTCTTCTTCCCCTTCTGGGATTCCTATAACTCGTATGTTGGAACGCTTCATAAAATCCCATAATTCTGACAGTGAACATTCTGCTTTCTCTCTTCTTTTCTGCCTCTTTTACTATCTGAGTTATCTCAAGAACTTTGTCTTCTACCTCTGAAATTCTTTCTTCTGCATGGTCTAACCTGTTGCTGATACTTTCCATTGCATCTTTAAGTTCCCTGATTGACTGTTTCATTTCCTTCAGCTCTGCTATATCCTTTTTATATTCTTCATAGCGTTCATCTCTTATTTGATTCTGTTTTTGGATTTCCTTTTGGTTATTTTCCACTTTATTAGCAGTTTCCTTTATTGTTTCCATCATTTCCTTCATTGTTTTCATCATGTGTGTTCTAAATTCCCTGTCATTCCTAACATTTCTTTATAGGTAGAATCCTGTGCAGTAGCTACCTCATGGTCCCTTGGCAGGGTTGTTCTGTACTGGTTCTTCTTGGTGCCTGGAGTTTTCTGCTGATTCTTCCTCATGAGTGATTTCTTTTATCTGTTTCCTTGCCCTAATTTTCCTTTCACTTCTCTTGCTCTTTAAGTTCCCATACCCATGGACTAAGGTTTTGATGAGTCCTTTTGGTACAGGACCAGAAAGATGAGATGGTTGAATAGCAAGAAGGGATAAAAGAAAGAAAGAATGAAAAGAAAATAGAGAAAGGAGAGGGGGTGGTGGGTAAAAGAGAATATTGACAAAAAGAAGAGAGGCACAGAAAGAGGAAGACAGAGCAATATAGGTGTACAGTAGGGTACTTTGACACAATCTTAATAAAAACCCAACCTTTGGGTGTGCCTGGTTGGATGGTTCCCTTGAGGTCAGCAGCTCTTTGCTAACCTGATTGGACACAGTACCCCATTTTTACCCCATCTTTAGAGAGGAGGAAAGACAAAAATGCTATAAATCAAACCAAAGCAAGCAAACAGAAAACTTTATGGAATAAAATTGGGTGAAAAACTAAATAATAGGGGTAGAAACACTGGCAAAAATAAAGTTCTAATTATTGAAAAAGGCAGCAATGGGAAATTGTTTTTAGACTAGAAAAATGGAGAAAGAAAAGAAAAAATCTGTACAGAAAAGGTTGAAATTAAAAAACAAAACAAGGGCGGCGTCTGTGGCTCAAAGGAGTAGGGTGCCGGCCCCATATGCCGGAGGTGGCAGGTTCAAACCGAGCCCTGGCCAAAAACCACAAAAAAAAAAAAAAACCAACAACAAAAAAACCCAACCAAAAACAAATCAGTATATAACTTGTTGAATATTGTGTGGGCAACAGGTGGTCTTCTGGGATGTGAGATGTTAATCACAATACTGATTCATCTGGAGGCCTCCGCTGATTTCTCAAACCCCACAGGGTGGGCACCCTAAATCTCTCTTCAGCCCTCTTAAAAGGCACTTTAAACTTCTAAACTTGGCTAAGCAGAAGGTTTTCCAGGAAAGTGCTTGTCGCTGGGATTACTGCTGAAGTGGCTGTCCACTTACCCAGTGTGCCAAAACCAGTCTTACTCTGCCCCTGAAGGTTAAGGGTGTAAGGCAGCTCAGTTCCCACCTTTAGGCTGCTCAGTTACTAGGTTACTAGCTCCCGCCTTATCCTTGCCCTGCGACCCTGAGGGCAGAGCTTGCCAGGGCAGTTCTCTCACAGTGGCTTCCTACGGCCCACAGCCAAACACTATTAGCTCCGTCTGGCACAGCGGCTCAGTCTGGGGCCCTAGAAAATGCCTAAAGTTCTCTGCACTCCTGCTCAAGCTCTCCCCAAGACAGTTCAACTGAGTGCCAAGTCCAAAAACACTAAAACAGTTCACAGGTAATGCCTTTCTGGTTTGCAGTCTCGCTGCTGCTGTACTTACAGCTGCCGGCGGGATTAGACCGATCAAACACATGTGATCACTTGCCAGTTTTCCACTGTTTTTGTCTTCCTCATGGAGTCCAGAAGTCTCTTGCTGACTCCCTGTATCCTCAAAGGGATGATTATAGGCAGATCCTGCCAGCCAGAGATGCCTGGTGTCTTATCTCCCCAGACTCATGGTGCCCAGTTGCAGGGAAGCTATTACTCGGCTGCCATCTTGCTCTCCCTCTATCTATTTATACGTTTTTTAAAAAGGTTTTCTTTATTTCCTCACATCTTTCCACCAAGGCCGTCACCGATGGGTTATATACACTACCGAAATGAATGGCAAAAATACATTCTGGGATGTGGATGGAAGCATGGTGCCACCTGAATGGTAAGCTAACTCAAGATTTTACCTTATTTGACTAGGCAGTATTTGCTTATTATACACATATTTATTGAATATCTGTTTTATGAGACAGGGATATTCTGTTTTGTTTTTTTTTTTGTAGAGACAGAGTCTCACCTTATCACCCTCCGTAGAGTGCCGTGGCGTCACACAGCTCACAGCAACCTCCAAATCCTTGGGCTTAGGCGATTCTCTTGACTCAGCCTCCCAAGTAGCTGGGACTACAGGCGCCCACCACAACGCCCAGCTATTTTTTTGTTGCAGTTTGGCCGGGGCTGGGTTTGAACCGGCCACCCTCGGCATATGGGGCCAGTGCCCTACTCGCTGAGCCACAGGCGCCACCCGAGACAGGGATATTCTGAAAGCATCTGTTCTGCTTTCAATGACTGCATAATAAGTTACCTTAAAGCTAAGTGGCTTAAAACAATTATTTATCGGGCGGCGCCTGTGGCTCAGTGAGTAGGGCGCCGGCCCCATATGCCAAGGGTGGCGGGTTCAAACCCAGCCCCGGCCAAACTGCAACAAAAAAATAGCCGGGTGTTGTGGCAGGCGCCTGTAGTCCCAGCTACTTGGGAGGCTGAGGCAAGAGAATCACATAAGCCCAAGAGCTGGAGGTTGCCGTGAGCCGTGTGACGCCATGGCACTGTACCCGAGGGCCGTACAGTGAGACTCTGTCTCTACAAAAAAAAAAAAAAACAATTATTTATCTCTCGTAGTTTTTGTGGGTCAGGAGTTCAGACAAGGCAAAGCAGGGATGACTTATCTCTGCTCCTGGATGTTTGGGCCTCGGTTGGAAGAGTCAAAGGCTGGACACTGGAATCATCTGAAGACTTGTTCACTTAGTATCTGGCAGTTAATGCTGCCTAACATCTGAGGGCATAACTGGGGCTGTAGGTGGGAACATTTTCATGTTGCCTGGGCTTCCTCATGCAAGTGTTTTGAGAGAGAGCCAGCTAGAATCCATAATGCCTTTGTAACTTAGTCTTAGAAATCACCCAGCATCACTTCCATTGGTTGAGGCAATAAGAAAGCCCTAGGCTGGGTGCCGTGGTGTATGCCTATAATCCTAGCACTCTGGGAGGCTGAGGCGGGTGGATAGCTTGAGCTCACGAGTTCAAGATGAGCCTGAGCAAAAAGCAAGACCTTGTTTCTACTAAAAATAGAAAAACTGAGGCAAAAGGATCGCTTGAGCCCTGGGCGGTGCTTATGGCTCAATGAGTAGGGCTCTGGTGGGTTCGAACCCGGCCCCGGCCAAACTGCAACCAAAAACTAGCTGGGCATTATGGTGGGTGCCTGTAGTCCCAGCTACTTGGGAGGCTGAGGCAAGAGAATCACCTAAGCCCAAGAGCTGGTGGTTGCTGTAAGCTGACACCGTGGCACTCTACCGAGGGATACAAAGTGAGACTGTGTCTCAAAAAGAAAAAAAAAAAAGATTGCTTGAGCCCAAGAGTTGGAAATTGCTGTGAGCTATGATGGCATGGCACTCTACCCAGGGCAACAGCTTGAGACTCTGTCTAAAAAAAAAAAAAAAAATAGAAAGCCTTGCCCAAGATGAACATGAGAAAACACAGATTATCTCTTGATAGAGGTGTCAATGTCACATTATATGCTTGGCTATGTAATGGTGTGGCTGTGTTTAGGAAAAAGCAGTATGCCACAGTATAACCTGTCTGTTGAATGAAGAGAAAGGCAAAAGGAACTTTGGCTGTGATCTTACCTGGTAGTTTGACTTTAAGCAAGTTCCTTCACTTCTTTAGGGCTTAGTTCCTCACCTATAAAATTACAGCCCTAGGATTTCTCAGGTCTCTAAAAACTCTACACTATGCGATTATAGAAATTCTAAATGCTCTCACTTGAATTATCAAATTTTGTATGAGATATTTCAAGGCAAATATCTTTTTTTTTTTTGGAGACAGAGCCTCAAGCTGTTGCCCTGGGTAGAGTGCTGTACTATCACAGCTCACAGCAACCTCCAACTTCTGGGCTCAAGCGATTCTCCTGCCTCTGCCTCCCAAGTGGCTGGGACTACAGGTGCCTGCCACAACGCCTGGCTATTTTTTTGTTGTTGTTGTTGTTATAGTCATCATCGTTGTTTGGCAGGCCCAGGCTGGATTCGAACCCGCTAGCTCACGTGTATGTGGCTGGCATCTTAGCTGCTTGAGCCACAGGCACCGAGCCTTTAAAGTAAATATCTTATATCTATTTCATAGATTCCTGAAATAAAATAGATAAACTTCAGAGATCCTTTCCAGCTGGTTTAGAAAATTTCACCAAAAAACTAGAAATAAGTGTATCAAGTTGGTTCGGACCTTTTATTTTTGTTGTACTTGATCATCAGAAATAGTTTGGGGTTCTATTGAGTAGAAACTGGGATAATCCCAGTGCATTCTTTCATTTTAAAGACTTACCTTGAACCCAGTCTGTAACCGAAGGAGTGAAGTGCAGACATGAGACAATGGGGTGTGGTGGGGACTACAGTGAACTGAAAAGCATCAAGGGGGCAGCAGCCTATTTTGCTCTTCCCTGTTCCCTCAGACAAGAATTCTGCCAAGAGTTTCTGGATAGGATTTTTCAAAAGAGATGGAAGTCTGTATTTCTTTGTGAGAGTTCTTGTTTTTCAATATTTTTTTTTGCAGTTTTTGGCCGAGGCTGGGTTTGAACCCACCACCTTCGGCATATGGGACTGGTGCCCTACCCCTTTGAGCCACAGGCACCGCCCGTTTTTCAATATTAATTAAAAAAAAATTGACAATTAAAGTATTTGCCAATTTAAATACAGCACAATCCAGTAGAGCTTTCCACAGTGATGGAGATGTTCTGTATCTGTGTTATCCAATAGGGTAGCCACTTGCCAGGTGTGGCCCAGAGCATTTTAAAATGTGGATAATGCCGGGCGACGCCTGTGGCGCAAAGGAGTGCGGCACTGCCCCCATATGGTAGAGGTAGTAGGCAGGTTCAAACCCAGCCCTGGCCAAAAACTGCAAAAGAAAAAAAAAGGTGTGGATAATGCCACTGAAGAAATAAATTTAAAAATTTTTATTTAAATTAAATAGGATACGTTATTGGACTGTTTTGAAAAAAAAAAATACTGTGTGAAGCTCAGCTAAACATGTCTGTACTGTGTGTGTTCTGCTTACCTATCTCCAGTTTTCAGCTTCTGCTCTGCTTCACTGATGTGCTGTGAAAACCATAAAAATGGGTGGTGTTTTTATAGAAAGCTCATTTGTTCTTAGCATGAGAAAGTAGCAGTAATCAGGAGCTTTCTTCTCATTTGGGGCTTGACTTTGTGCTCTTTTTAATGGGAAATAAAAGAAATCTGTGGCTCTTTTAAGGTCTGAGGACCTGAGATTATGTGTTTAAAACTGTCAGCCTTATAGGTTTAAAACTTTCAGCCAAACTGCCTGAAAAGGCATTTTGCGCATTAGGGGGACTGGCTATTTGAGTCCAAGGTCTCAAAGTAGAATGTATGTCTTAAGAGCTGAGCTGTCCTAGTTTTTGTTTGGTTGCTTGTTTCTTGGGCAGAGTGGGCGATCTCGTTCACATTGGCGTCTGTCTCCTTCCAAACACTCATCTAACATTGGTGCTCAGGGTCCACATTTTGGGAGATGAGGGGTGAGGGGAGCTGATTTAAATTATGTGAGATGAAATATATTTAAAAATTATAAAATAGTAAAAACATGAAAAGATACAAGTACTGTTCAGCCAAGCAAATGACACTGAGAACTATAGAAGATCCCATCGCTCCTGTGGGTGCATGAGGGCAATTGAGGATACAAAATTGAATTTGTGGAGAAGAGCTGCCTAAAAACAGTACCACTGATGACCCTTGTTGGTACGGGAAGTTTACAGATTTGTCATGTGTCTTTGCGGGGAGGAATGATGTCGGACAAGCCCAGCTGTTTGTTTCTCAGCCCCCCTTTCCTGAAGGTAATACATTGTAGAATTCTAAATCTATGGCTTCTTACCTTTGATCCATGACTAAATTTGAAATTGGGTTGATTTATCTTTAATTAGAGAGCTAGGAGCTCAGTGCCTATAGCATAAGTGGCTAAGGCACCTGCCATGTACACCAGAGCTGGCGGGTTCAAATCCAGCCCAGGCCTGCCAAACAACAATGATAACTATAACCAAAAAATAGTCGGGCGTTGTGGCAGGCACCTGTAGTCCTAGCTACTTGGGAGGCTGAGGCAAGATAATTGCCTAAGCCCAGGAGTTGAAGGTTGCTATGAGCTATGATGCCACCGCACTCTAACCCAGGTTGACAGCTTAAGGCTCTGTCTCAAAAATAATAATAATAATAATAAAAATTAGAGAGCTAGGTATTGTGTATATGTAGAATAGAGAATAACCACTTACCATCTTTCTTCATTCAAGTAACTATGTTTTGAGTACCTACCAGGTGCCAAGAACTGTTGTAGGCACTGGGGATCCAAAGCTGAATAAAACTAGGTCCTTGCTTTTGTAGGGGAGGCAAAAAACAGAAGTATTATATATTTGAGGAAGCATAAACACAAGAATGATAACGTGAAGCTGGGGTTTGTAAGGGGGTAGAGAGCAATGGGAGGTCATGAGGTAGGGAAGGCTTCTTGGAGGATGTGACATCTGAGGAAAGACCTAGAAGGGAGAAAGAGTTCCAGGCAGAGGGAACCACAGGTACAAAAGCCTTATGTCTGAGATGTTGTGCTTAGTCTGTTCTAAGAACAGCAGTATGGCCAGTTTGGCTGGAACAGAGTGAGGGAGGGAAAGATGTTAAGAAATGAGGTAGGGCAAATAGCTAGGGCCCAGATCTTATAAGCTATGGTAAACATTTGGCTTTTTTCCTAAGTTTCTTTGGAAGTTATTGGTAGGTAAAGTAAATGTGATATGATTCATGGTCTTTTTAACATTTGGAACAATCCTGAACTTTCAGAATCATTACAAGTATTTGATTGATTTCAAAGTAAATTGCCAAAATGATATCCCATCAATTCTAAATACTTCAGTGTGTAATTCCTATGAACAAGGAAATTTTCATAAATAACTACAATATAACCATTTATCAAGAAATTCACAGCCAAATAAAAAAAAAGAAATTCACACCTGGGTGTGGTGGCTCATGCCTGTAGTCCCAGCACTGTGGGAGGCTGAGGTGGGTGGATTGCCTGAGCTCAGAGGTTCGAGACCAGTATGAGCAGCAGCGAGCCAGAGTAAGACCCCGTCTCTACTAACATCAAAAACAGCCAGACGTTGTGGTGGGCGTCTGTAATCCCAGCTATTGGGGAGGCAATGGGAAAGAGAATCGCCAAAGGAAGAACAGAAAAAAAAAAAAGAAGAAATTCACAATGATATACTACATAGGAGAGGTAAAATTTTACCCCGGTCCTTTTAGGGTTTTTTGACTGGGCCTGAGAATTAAATTCACTGAAGACATCAATAGGAGAAAAGCACATACATTTATTTAATAAATGTTTTACGTGGCACAGGGGCCCTCATAAGGAGATGAAGACCCAAGGACACAGTGTTGCACCTTTGTATTCCTGTACTGAATTGGACAAAGAGTAGAGCGTTGTGAAAACGTGACAAGGCAAAGAGACTAGGGCTAGGGTAGTTAATTGGGTAGAGAAGTGACTGAGAAGGTAGGGATTAGTTTAAAAAGTTTGTGTAGATTTCCCTTGACTTCAACTTCCTGTCCTTGATGAATAATGATACTTTCCTTCTGGTACTGGAGGACATCTTTTATCTTTTTATGGGAATTTTATCTTCTACTCATAAGAAAGAAGCTCAGAGTGTTTTTCTCGTGCCTGCTATTTTTTAAATGACTTTCACTCAAAGTAGTCAGTATGCCAGGCCAGCATATTTTTCAGAGGCATGTTCTGAACTCATTCAGCCTCTGCTGTCTAATTCCGTTTTGTTCTGATTTCATCAGTTATCCTAACCTTGCTTTTTGTAGCAAGATCTTTTTCAGCTGTCACCCTGGGTAGAGTGCTGTGGCACCACAGCTCACAGCATCTTAACACACATTTAGTGTAGATCTCAAGTTTCTTTGGTCTCCTTCACACAGGATTGGTTCTTCACCTTTTCCTTGATCTTCGTAATCTTCATACTTTTGAAAATTACATGACAGTTATGTTGTAGAATGGCCTCCAATGTGGGTTTGTTGAGTGTTTGTTTCCTCATGACCACATTCAGCTATGCATCTTTTGCAGTAACATCACAAAAGCAATGTTGTGTTTTCTTGTTGCATTTATTTATTTATTTAATTGTTACTTGGCAGACTTCGGCTGGGTTTGAACCTACCAGCCCCAGTGCATGTGACTGGCGCCCTAACCACTGAGCCACAGGCGCCAAGCCCTAACTAGTATTTCTTTTCTTTTCTTTTTTTTTTTTAGACAGCCTCAAGCTGTTGCCCTGGGTAGAGTGCCATGGCATCACAGCTGATAGCAACCTCCAATTGCTGGGCTTAAGCGATGCTCTTGCCTTAGCCTCCCAAGTAGCTGGGACTATAGGCGCCTGCCACAACACCCGGCTGTTTTTTGGTTGTAGTTGTCATTGTTTGGCAGGCCTGGGCTGGATTTGAACCTGCCAGCTCTGGTATATGTGGCTGGTGCCTTAGCCACTTGAGCTATAGCCACCAAGCCTTCTTACTGCATTTAGTCAGTGGATTACAAGGCATTGCTAAAAATGGTTCTTTCAAAAACTGCCATGAAAAAAAAAATGGTTCTTTCATTGTTGAAATTGAGCTCAATTTGACTGGTCAAAACCCATTAAGGCTACATTTGGGGTCCTTTGAAAGGGATTAGAGTTTTGGTCTTTTTACTTTTTTACTTTTTCTTTTTTTGGCTTGGTGCCCAGTGGTAGCACAGTGGTTATGGCTCCGGCCATATATACCAGGCTGGCAGGTTCAAACCAGCTAAACAACAATGACAACTACAACAAAAAGTAGCCAGGCATTGTGGTGGGTAGTCCTGGCTACTTGGGAGGCTGAGGCAAGAGAATTGCTTAAGTCCAAACTGTGAAGCCACGGCACTCTACCAAGGGTAACAAAGTAAGACTCTGTCTCAAAAAAATAAAATAAAATAATTTTTCTTTATTAGCTAAGTATCATTTCCATGCCTTATTAAATTTTATTTTTAATTCACCAACAACATTATATATTTATGTGCTTTTTTGTTGAGACAGTCTCTCTTTGTTGCCCTGGGTAAAGTGCTATGACATCATAGCTCACAGCAACCTCAAACTCTTGGGCTTGCAATCTACTTGCCTCAGCCTCCCAAGCATCTGGAACATAGGCACCCAACACAATGCCCAGCTATTTTTTTTTTTTTTTTTTTTTAAAGAGATGTGGTCTTACCTGAGCTCAGGCAGTCCACCTGCCTTGGCCTCCCAGAGTGCTAGGATTACTTAAAGGTGCAAGCCACTGTGCCTGGCCTTTTTTTTTGGTGAGAGGGTCTCACTGTGTTGCGTGGGCTAGAGTGCAGTGGTATCAACATAGTTCAGTACAACCTCAAACTCCTGGGCTCAAGTGATCCTGCTGCATCAGCCTCCCAAGTAGCTGGGACTACAGGCATGTGCCTGGGTCTTTTTTTTTTTTGTGGAGACTTCTCAGTCTTGCTCTGGCTAGTCTCAAACTCCTAAGCTCAAGTGATTCTCCTGCCTTGGCTTCCCAGAGTGCTAGGATTACAGGTGTGAGTCACCATGCCTGGTCAGCAATTTTGAAATAACACAACACATTATCATTCTTTTTTTTTTTTTTTTTGTAGAGATAGAGTCTCACTTTATGGCCCTCGGTAGAGTGCCATGGCATCACACAGCTCACAGCAACCTCCAACTCCTGGGCTTAAGCGATTCTCTTGCCTCAGCCTCCCAAGTAGCTGGGACTACAGGCGCCCGCCACAACGCCCGGCTATTTTTTTGTTGCAGTTCAGCTGGGGCCAGGTTTGAGCCCGCCACCCTCGGTATATGGGGCCGGCGCCTTACTGACTGAGCCATTATAGTCAGTGTTCTGTGCAATAGATCACAAAACTTATTCCTCCTGTTTAACTGAAATTTTGTACACTTTGATCAACATCTCCCCTTCTCTCATCCTCCTTCAGCTTCTGCTAACCACCATTCTATTCTCTGCTCAACATTTTTATTTTTATTTTATTTTATTTTTTTGAGACAGAGCCTCAAGCTGTCGCCCTGAATAGAATGCCATGGCGTCACAGCTCACAGAAACCTCCAACTCCTGGGCTCAAGTGATTCTCTTGCCTCCGCCTCCCAAGTAGCTGGGACTACAGGCACCCAACAGAACGCCTACCTATTTTTTGTTGCAGCCATCATTGTCGTTTGGCAGGCCCGGGTTGGATTCGAACCTGCCAGCTCAGGTGTGTGTGGCTGGCGCCTTAGCCGCTTGAGCCACAGGTGCCGAGCCTGCTCAACATTTTTTGATTTCATATATCAGTAAGATCAGACAGTATTATCTTTCCATGCATGGCTCATTTCACTTAGTCTAATGTCTCCGAGGATTATCCGTGCTGTTGCAAATGACAGAATTTCCCTCTTTTTTCTTTCTTTCTTTTTTTTTTTGGCCGGGGCTAGGTTTGAACCTACCACCTCCGGCATATGGGACCCGCGCCCTACTCCTTGAGCCACAGGCGTCTCCCGAATTTCCCTCTTTTTTAAGACTAAAAAAAGTATTCCACCTTGTATATGTACACCAGTTTCTTCATCTGTTCCTCCAGTGATGGACACCTAGCTTGCTTCAGCGTCTAGGCTACTGTGAATAGTGCTGTACTGCACTTGGCATGTAGGTCTCCTGCATTATGATTTCACGTACTCTGTGTATACACTCAGAAATGGGATGGGTGGATCATATGGTAATTCTGTTTTTAGTTTTCTGAAGATCCTTGGACTGTTTTCCATAATGGCTGTATTAATTTACATTCCCACCAACAGTACACAGGGTTCCCTCTTCTCCACATCTTTCCCAACAGTTATCTTTGTATTTTAGATAATAGCCATTCTAGTAGTATGAGGTGATTTCTCATTGTGGTTTTAATTTGCATTTTCCTGATGATAGTGATGATGAGCATTTTTTCATATATTTGTTGGCCATTTGTGTGTCTTCTTTTGAGAAATATCTAATTAGGTCCTTTGCCTTTTTTTTTTTAGAGACAGAGTCTTACTTTGTCACCCTTGGTAGAGTTCCGTGGCCTCACAGCTCACAGCAACCTCCAGCCCTTGGACTTAAGCGATTCTCTTGCCTCACCCTCCCAAATAGGTAGGACTACAGGTACCACAACTCCCGGCTATTTTTTTGTTGCAGTTTGGCCAGGGCCAGGTTTGAACCTGCCACCCTTGGTATATGGGGCCAGCGCCCTACTCACTGAGCCACAGGCAGTGCTGCCTTTTTTTTTTTTTTTTAAAGAGATGGGGTCTTGCTCTGTGACCTAGGCTGGAGTATAATATAGCTGTGTGGTCATAGCTTCCTGTAGCCTTGAACTACTAGGCTCAGGGGATCCATCCTCCTGCTTGAGCCTCCTGGGTAGCTTGGATTACTGTCCCTTCTTAAATTGGGTTTTTTATTTTCTTGCTACTGAGGTATTTGAATGTCTTATATAGTTTGAATATTAGCATTTGGGGTCCTTTTGAAATGTTGCCATTGTCCTTGGAACACCTTCTTTTCTTCTCTTGTAACATGTTCCAGGTTTGTCTTACAGTTTCCCTGACTTAGCCTTGGAAACAGCCATTTCTCCCTGGAGCCCTGTGTTAGTTTGCTTGTTAGGATACATAGAAATTAAGATATGAATACAAGGCATGCTCACTGTTATTGGGGTGTCAGTGTTCTCAGTGGACAGGGTAGGGAATATGATTTTTTGTTTGTTTACTAGGCCTGGGCTGGGTTCGAACCCGCCACCCCCAGTGCGCAGGGCCTGCACTCTAACCATTGAGCTACAGGTGCCCATCCATATGTGATGATTTTATGTGTCTACACCAATACCACTGATTCTAGTCTAACTCCACAGGTTACACTCAAGTTTTCTCCCTTTCCACTTTCTTTAATATAGATACTTATTTGATCAGTTCCACAGTATATAACTAAGACTAATTGATGTCATCTCACTCCCCCACTGGACTTCTTTGTGACCCCATTTTGCCTCTAGCACCACACCAGGCTGCTACCCTCACCTTCCCTTTATAGACACCCTCCTTTCCCCATCCAGGTACTGATATACTTCGCTAGGCTACCCCAGTAACCGCCCTGCCCCTTGGGTCCCCATGCCAAGCACAGGTACCTGTCTTTTTTTCATTTTATAATTCTTTTTTTTTTTGGAGACCAAGTCTCACTTTGTCACCCTTGGTAGAGTGCTATGGCGTCACAGCTCACAGCAACCTCCAGCTCTTGGGCTTAGGCGATTCCCTTGCCTCAGCCTCCCAAGTAGCTGCCGGTCCCTGTCTTGTTCCGGCCTCACTTAAGGCTTTTGGATTCTAATTTACATTTCTTATTTATTTTGTCTTTTCTTTTCTTTTCAGTTTTTGGCCAGGGCTGGGTTTGAACCCGCCACCTCTGGCATATGGGGCCAGCGCCCTACTCCGTTGAGCCACAGGTGCTGCCCGTGTCTTTTTTTTTTTTTCCTGACACAGAGTCTCAAGCTGTCGCCCTGGGTAGAGTGCTATGGTGTCACAGCTCACAGCAACCTCAAATTCTTGGGCTTAAGCAATTCTCTTGCCTCAGCCTCCCAACTAGCTGGGACTATAGGCACCCGCCACAATGCCCAGCTATTTTTTGTTGTTGTTGTCCTTGTTATTGTTGTAGTTGTCATTGTTTTAGCATGCACAGGCCAGGTTCGACCCTGCCAGCCTCTGTGTATGTGGCTGGCACCCTACGCACTGAGCTGCAGGCACCACCTGTTCTGTCTGAGACAAGGTCTTGCTCTTTCACCTGGGCTAGAGTACACTGGTACTTTTTTTTGTTGTTGTTGTTTTTGGCCAGGGCTGGGTTTGAACCCGCCACCTCCGGCATATGGGACCGGTGCCCTACTCCTTGAGCCATAGGCACCGCCCCAACACTGGTACTTTCATAGATCATGGTAACTGCAAACTCCTCCGCTCAAGTGATCCTGCCGCCTCAGCCTCCCAAATTGTGGGGAGCAGGCTGTGGTCAGCGGGGCCCTCGCAGCCTGGGAAATGCTCAGGGAGCGACCCCCATCCACTTCTCCTCCTTTAACAACATTCTTTCCACCTGCCAAAAGTCACATAGCCCATGCATACTTTCCTTGTTATCAGCAAGCACACAATTTTTCCTCTTTAAGGTTGATCTCTATCTCAAGTGCTAAGATTTATGTAACCTTGTTAAGATACTGTATAAATAAGCTGTTTCCAGAGTTCAGGTGCTGGCTGCAGCTGTCAGCTGTGTCAGTCCTCCCTAATGCCATCCTATCTTCCGTCTCCTGTCTTTTTGGCTTATTTCTCTGTTTCCCACAATTTCCACTCAGGTCAACTCTCCCTCTTCATGCTGGTTCGCAAGACATGTAATTAGTACTATAGACATATGCCACCACATGCCCAGCTACTTTTCTTTCTTTTTCTTCTTTTTTCTTTTTGTAGAGACAGAGTCTTACTATGTTTCATAGGCTGGCCTTCAACTCTTGGCCTCAAGTGATCCTCCCACCTCATTCTTGCAAAGTACTAGGATTACAGGCATGAGCCATTGCGCCCAGCCTGATTTACGTTTTTATTTATTTATTTATTTATTTATTTATTTATTTAGATATGAGTCTCACTTTGTCGCCCTCATAGAGTGCCAGGGCGTCACAGCTCACAGCAACTTCCAGCTCTTGGGCTTAGGCAATTCTCTTGCCTCAGCCTCCTGAGTAGCTGGGACTACAGGTGCCCACCACAGTGTCTGGCTACTTTTTTGTTGCAGTTTGGCCAGGGCCATGTTTGAACCCGCCACCCTTGGTATATGGGGCCAGCGCCCTACTTACTGGGCCCCAGGCACTGCCCATGATTTACATTTTTAAAGCAGCTCTGTGGTTGCTATGAAGAACAGAGGAAGGAGGCAAGGCCAGTAGGCTGATCCCTGAGGAAGCCCAGACAGGAGATGATGGAGGCTGGACGAGTGTGCTAGTGATATAGATTATGAGATTCGAGATAGTGCTAGTTAGCCATTACTACATAACAAGTTATCCTAAACTTGGCTTAGGACAGTAAGCATTGTCTCAAAGTTTCTATGGGTCAGCATTCTGAGTGCAGTTTAGATGGGTGCCTCTGGCTTGGGGTCTCTCACAGGCTACAGTGGAGATATTATCTAGGACTGCAGTCATCTCAAGGCTTGACTTGGGAAGGATTCACTGTCAAGCTTGTTCACGTGGCTAAAGGCAGACCACAGAAGGTTTGCTCCCAAACTCATTCACATGGGCCTCTGCTCAGGGCCACCTCATGACATTGCAGCTGGTTCTCCTGAGCAGGAATGAAAGAGAACACCCAAGGTAGAAGCCTTTTTAAACCTAATTTCAGAGGTGACATACCATACTTCTGCTCAGTCATTCCAGCGATACTTAAGGAAAAGGCATGATGCCAGGGTATGTCTTCTCAGGAAGAGGTGATCACTGAGCAATCCTATTACCACAGGGATCTATTTTCAAGTAAAATGGAGTCAACAGGATTTGCTGATGGATTGGATTTTGAGAGAAAAAGGAGTCAAGGATGACATTAAAGATTTTTGGCGTGAACTACTGGTAGTACAGTTACTGAGAAGAAGGCATGCTGGAGTGGGGAAGCAGATTTAGAAGGCTTTGTCAAGAGTTCTGCTTTGTCCATATTAGCGTGAGATGCTTGGAAACAACCACGTGGGGAAGGTGTAGTCGGCTGAAAACACTTGTCTGAAGGTCAGGATAGAAATGCTGCTGGAGATAGGACTTGAGGGATTTTAGAGAGTATAGTGTATAATTTAATTTCACAAATTAAGGGTTAGAAGAATATGGCCTTCAAATAAATGACTAGCACTGTTGCCCTGGAAACCAGATAAGATCCTATCAACTGTATTGCTGGATAAAATTGACCTCTAATTGGTAAGTTGCATCTGGATGGAGAGGAATTATAAATGCCTGATGAGTTAACTATGTTTAGGCTTCCCCGAGTGCCGCTGGTCCTAGAACTGGCATGACCTTGTGGGAGTGGAAACCCTGAAGCAATGCCCGTGGGGTTGTTATTACAGATGGTGGTTTTTGTGGAGCATGAAGCTCTTAAATCAGGGCAGCCTCTGCACTTTACCATACGTGGCTCTCATCCTTGAGCCTGTGTTGTGTCATCTAGGGAGTTAAAGAAAGCAGCTTCTGGACGGCTGGGTGAGCTGTCACCCGCATGAACAACTGCAGAGACTCCCAGTGAGAGGAACATGTGCTGCTGCCGGGCTAGAAAACTGTGGTTCCTGTCCTAGGTCCTTCTGAGGCGTCAGGCACCAAGTGTGGCATGTGATAGTTTGATGAGTCTGTTCAGTAGCTGCATAATCTCACCTCGGGACAGATTTCCCTTCAGAGGCATTGGTGTTTTGATAGAATCAGGGAATATCTTTAGTCAACTTCTATTTCCCTTATGTTCACTAATCTTAGGGTAAACAAATCTAGTGGGAACAGGAATTTATTTTATCTGTCTTGTCCCAGGGCCTTCTTCACTTCTTTAATCTGCCAGCAGCTAATGAGGCTGCGAGGTCCCTCCAGTAGATAGACAGAAGATACACATGGGGGTGGAGTAAACAGGTTTTGGATGGGTAGTGGAGCTTCCCATGCCCTGAAAATGAAAAGCTCATTGCCTAAGATCTAACACAGCACTCTGCTTATAGACTGTTCATTCAACAAATATTTATCGAGCACCTGGAGTGAAAGATACCATGGTCCTGGTTTCTTGGACTTCATAGTCACTTAATGAATACCAGTGGGTAGACTAATACTGTACTATAATTTTGTATCTATTATTTTTGTTACAGTACCTTTATTTTCCTAAATTGTATTCTCTTACAAGATCTGCAATGAGATTTTAATTTCTTCTTCAGGATTTATATTAGTTCGATTTTATTGAGTAGAACACTCTGAATTTTTAAGTAGATAATAAAGATCACTTTATGCCGCTTTTGATTGCCCTCGATTTTATCATTAGTTTACCTAATTGCTACCATCTATCTGTATAGTAAGTCAAACAAGTCCTTATTTTCTTTTATTTTTTTATTTTTTTTTTTATTTTTTTTTTGTAGAGACAGAGTCTCACTTTATGGCCCTCGGTAGAGTGCCATGGCATCACACAGCTCACAGCAACCTCCAACTCCTGGGCTTAAGCGATTCTCTTGCCTCAGCCTCCCGAGTAGCTGGGACTACAGGCGCCCTCCACAACGCCCAGCTATTTTTTGGTTGCAGTTCAGCCGGGGCTGGGTTTGAACCCGCCACCCTTGGTATATGGGGCCGGCGCCTTACTGACTGAGCCACAGGCGCCGCCCACAAGTCCTTATTTTCATTGGTTTCTTTCTTTTTTTGAGACAGAGTCTCACTTTGTCACCCTCAGTTGAGTGCTGTGGCATCATAACGCACAGTAACTTCAAACTCTTGGGCTTAAGCAACATTCTTGCCTCAGCCTCCAGAGTAGCTGATACTACAGGCCCCCCACAATGCCCAGCTATTTTTAGAGACGAGGTCTTGCTCTGACTGGTTTCAAACCTGTGAGCTCAGGCAATCCACCTCCCTAGGCCTCCCAGAGTGCTAGGATTACAGGGGTGAGGCACTGCGCCCAGCCTTTGTTTTCGTTGTTATAGTAATCAGGTTTTGTATAAAATTAGTGATACATAAACCAGTTAAGTAATTAGTGTTTACACGAAACTTGACAAGGTAAAAAGTTGTTGAGTGTAGAAAGGTAGAAAGTTTGAGCTATTTCATTCATGACAATATGAAAGTATTGTTTTCATTTATATTAGGGGAAATAAAAATATCCCTTTTGTGGTTTATTGGAACCATGAAGTCCTTTGACAAGAGTTAAAAAACAAAACTTGGCTTGCTTGGATTTTTTTCTCCTGCATATGCGCTGTCCTTCCACTTGGTGGCACTTTCTATTCGTTTCTAAGTAAACATGTCTTTTCTCTCTCGGTGTAGTACAGTAGTCTCTCCTTATACATTGATTTTTCTTAGTAAAATTAATGTTTAATCATCCTTAAGCAGTATATCATACTACATAAATTTTTTTTATAAACAATAGTATATGTCAAAGGATTTCTTTCTTTTAACAAAATAATTTTGTCCCTTGAGATTTTTCTAGTACCAAGGTGAAATAAATATTTTTGCCTTTGTAAGGTTAATTTATTTAGGATGCTTAATGTCATTGTGGTCAGCTTTTTTTTCAGTTGGCATGATGTGTTCTAGATGCCTTTAGAGAGAAGTAGGGTGGCTTGTGGAGAATCAAGGTTGGGCTTGAGTGTTTGGTTCCCCTGGTGGGACCAATCATTGAGATGGGAAGACTAGTAGAAAGGTGGGCTGGCACTGGGCTGGAGGATTGTAATCAGAAGCTTCTCTTCGGACATATAGAAAGTTTGTGATACCCGTTGGACTATGGTATGTACCTATAGTTCCTGCTACTCAGAAGGCTGAGATGGAAGGACTGTTTGAGCCCAGGAATTCAAGGTTACAGTGAGCTGTGATGGATAACTGCACACTGAGCAATGGAGTTCAGAAAAATGTAAAGATTCTGGCAAGTGAGGTTGATCCACACTTGGATTTTTTTTTTCATTGGTTTCTTTCTTTTCTAAGAGCCAACCAGTGTCAACATTGGCATTTTGGCATCTGTCCTTCAGTCCTGTTAAAAGCAGGACTGTTTAATGTAGTTGTTATGTTCATAATCATGTTTAGTTTTCCTTTTTTTTAGACAGAATCTCACTTTATCGCCCCCAGTAGAGTGCCTTGGCATCATAGCTCACAGCAACCTCAAACTCTTGGGCTCAAGATACCCTCTTGCCTCAGTTTTTCATTTTTAGTAGAGACGAAGTTTCGCTTTTACTCAGGCTTGTCTTGAGCTCCTGAGCGCAAGCAATTCACCCGCCTCCGCCTCTCAGAGTGCTAGGATTATAGGCGTGAGCTACCATGCCTGGCCTAGGTAGATTCTCTTATGTTATAGAATATTATTTTTCTTTATAACCTCTGTTAAAATTTGTTCATTATAAGCAGAAGATTGTTGTGATGTTTAAAACTCAGCTTTTGTTTAAAACATTTCACTTGTTATTCAGTGCTTCATTTAAGGTGAGTCTAATGTTTTACAAAGGTGAGTTGTTGAAAGATTCCGTACCCTAGTATCTAGAAATAAACTATGTATTACTCTTCGTGAATGAGGAATGTCTCTTGATTCCAGTTTCCAGAATAAATCTTTATTGTATTCAGAGGTTATCAGAGATATAGTACATGCTAGAGACAGTCATGTGTGAACTTATTAATAGATAAAAAGACATTCAAATGTTTTCTATGTAACCTTTAGTGAATAATGTCGTATTATGGAATTGACTTAGAAAAAAATTCCATTAAGGTGGATGGAGAGAAACAGTCTGTCTGCCACTAAAACATTTGAGTACTTTAGAGGGAGTGAAGTATTTTTTTAATGGTGGTTTATGTGGGATGAAATGTAGACGTAGACAGACCCTATTTGTAGTCTAAAAATAAATGACAACTTGCATAGGATTTATAAACCATCTCTATAATGGGTTTGGATTAGAAGGATTTTTCTTTTTTTTTTTGGCCAGGGCTGGGTTTGAACCCGCCACCTCCGGCATATGGGACCAGTGCCCTACTCCTTGAGCCACAGGCGCCGCCCAGGATTTTTCTTTTCTTTTTTTTTGTAGAGACAGAGTCTCACTTTATGGCCCTCGGTAGAGTGCCGTGGCCTCACACAGCTCACAGCAACCTCCAACTCCTGGGCTTAAGCGATTCTCTTGCCTCAGCCTCCCGAGTAGCTGGGACTACAGGTGTCCGCCACAACACCCGGCTATTTTTTGGTTGCAGTTTGGCCGGGGCCAGGTTTGAACCCGCCACCCTCGGTATATGGGGCTGGCGCCTTACCGACTGAGCCATAGGCGCCGCCCAGGATTTTTCTTTTTAATACACTTACTTTTTTCTTATAAAGAAGTAAATGTTTATTATAGGACATTCAGAAAAAAAGGAAATAAGAGTAACCTCTTATCCCACCATATGGAAACAACCCCTGATAACATTTTGATATACATTCATTCAGCTCTCCCTATCCATGGGTCCTGCATCTGTGGATTCAACCAATGTTGGATTGAAAGTATTTAGGAAAATTGGTTGGGTGCGCATAGCTCAGTGGTTAGGGTGCTAGCCACCTGCTTCAGGGGCTGGTGGGTTCAAACCCAGCCCAAGCCTGCTAAGCAAAAAAAAAAAAAAAGAAAGAAAAGAAAAAATAGGCCAGCACTGTGGTAGGCACTTGTAGTCCCAGCTACTGGGGGGGAGGGGAGGGCTGAGGCAAGAAAATCACTTGAGCCCAAGAGTTTGAGATTGCTATGAGCTATGATGCCATGGCACTCTACTGAGGGTGACAAAAATAAGACTGTCTCAATTAAATAAAAAAAGAAAGAAAGAAAAGTATTTAGGAAAATAGCCAGGGATGGTGGTTTACACCTATAATTCCAGCACTTTGGGAGGTCAAGGTGGGAGAATTTCTTGAGCCCAGGAATTTGAGACCAGCGTGGGCAACATAGATAGTACAAAAAATTTTTTTTTTTTTTTGTAGAGACAGAGTCTCACTGTACCGCCCTTGCGTAGAGTGCCTTGGCGTCACACGGCTCACAGCAACCTCTAACTCTTGGGCTTACGCGATTGTCTTGCCTCAGCCTCCCAAGCAGCTGGGACTACAGGCGCCCGCCACAATGCCCGGCTATTTTTTTTTTGTTGTTGTTGCAGTTTGGCCGGGGCTGGGTTTGAACCCGCCACCCTCGGCATATGGGGCCGGCGCCCTACTCACTGAGCCATAGGTGCCGCCCACAAAAATTTTAAATACTACCTGAGTATAATGGTATCCACCTGTAGTCCCAGCTACTTGGTAGGCTGAGGAAAGGGGATTGCTTTTGCCTAGCTTTCTATCCTGGGTAATAGAGCCAGACCCGGTCCCCTCCCTGCCTCCCCCCCCCAAAAAAAAATTCCATACGGTTAGAAACTGTGTGCACACTCAGTTGCATGTGCTGAGTACTATTTTTTTTTTTTTAATTTTTTTGTAGAGACAGAGTCTCACTTTATGGCCCTCGGTAGAGTGTTATGGCATCACACAGCTCACAGCAACCTCCAACTCCTGGGCTTAAGCGATTCTCTTGCCTCAGCCTCCCCAGTAGCTGGGACTACAGGCGCCCGCCACAACGCCCAGCTATTTTTTGGTTGTAGTTCAGCCGGGGCCGGGTTTGAACCCGCCACCCTCGGTATATGGGGCCGGCACCTTACTGACTGAGCCACAGGCGCCGCCCTTGAGTCTCACTTTCTTGCCCTTGGTAGAGTACTGTGGCATCATAGCTCATAGCAACTTCAAATTCTTGGGCTCAAGAGATCGTCTTGCCTCAGCCTCCCAAGTAGCTGGGACTACAGGAGCCCGCCACAACACCCAGCTATTTTTAGAGACGAGGTCTCGCTCTGGCTCAGGCTGGTCTTGAACCCATGAGCTCAGGCAATCCACCTACTTCGGCCTCCCAAGTGCTAGGATGAGTACTATGTTGAATGCATGTGAATGAAGGCATGTATAGACTTTGTATTAGTTATTATATAAGTAATCGAGAAATGATTTAAATTAAACAGGAGGATAAACATAGGTTATATTCCAATTCTGTGCCATTTTATTTAAGAAATTTGATCATTCACAGATTTTGCTATCTGTGGGAGTGGGAGTGGTTCTAGAATCTATTCCCCACAGATATGGAGAGACAACTGTATACTATGACTTTTTCCTCTTTATTTGGTTTTGTTTTGAATTTGACTGGGCTGTTTGAAGAGGTGGCCTGGGTTTGGCTCTAGCTCTGCTACCTTGGGCAAGTTACTTAAAACTCTAGGTGCCTCGATTTCCTCATTTATAAATTGTGATATTATCTACCTCTAGAGTTGTAAGGATTAAATGAGTTAATATTTGTAAGGTGTGTAGATTAGTGCCCAGGACTTATAAATGCTATATAAAGGTATTTTTAAATAAATTAAGTAAATAGTCTGCTTTTTAAAACTTCACTATGATCAACATTTTCTCAAGTCAGAAATATTCCCTGTA
Organism: Nycticebus coucang; assembly: GCF_027406575.1. Lineage (NCBI taxonomy): Eukaryota > Metazoa > Chordata > Mammalia > Primates > Lorisidae > Nycticebus > Nycticebus coucang. The sequence goes on from NC_069782.1 coordinate 26,924,894, forward strand.
GCATAATTTGTAGTGGTAGTCACCATGTAGTCTTTGGTCATATGGATATGCCTTGAGTTATTTTTGGTTTTGTTCTTTCCCTTTTTTTCACTATTGTAAATAAAGTAGTGTTCAACATCCTTGTACATAAGCACTTACGCATGTATCCTCATTTCCTTAAAGCAGATTCCTGCAAGTAAAATTGTTATATCCAAGAGTATATATCTTTTATAAGTTTTTGATAACTGTTGCCAAATCACCCTCTGGAGAGGCTGTACAAATTTACACTCTCAGGGTAAATTCAGTAATATATGAGTGTTCATTTCTCTATAACTTCACCAATTCTGGGTTTTATTGTTTTGTTATTTTTAAAATCTCTGCTGTGAGGCAAGGCCTGGGTGGCTCACACCTGTAATCCCAGCTCTCTCGGAGGCCAAGTGGGTGGATCGCTTGAGCTCAGGACCAGCCTGAGCAAGAGTGAGACCCGTCTCTAAAAAAGATCCGGGTGTTGTGTTGGGCACCTGTAGTCCCAGCTACTCAGAAGGCTGAGGCAAGAGGATCTCTTGAGCCCAAGAGTTTGAGGTTGCTGTGAGCTCTGACGACATCACTGCACACTACCCAGGACAACAGAGTAAGATTCTGTCTCTCCCCTAAAAAAAATTTAATTTCTATTAAAAGGTTCTTGATCCTGGGTAGAGTGCTGTGGTGTCATAGCTCACAGGAACCTCTAACTCTTGGGTTCAAGTGATCCTCTTGCCTCAGTTTTTCTATTTTTAGTAGAGACAGGAGTCTCGCTTTTTGCTCAGGCAATCCACCCATCTCAGCCTGCAAGGGTGCTAGGATTACAGGCATTAGCCACCACACCTGGCCAACTTTGGAGAATTTTCTGAAAGCGATAATTAAATTTTCTCTTCTTTGTTATTAATACCAATATTAAAGTGTATTTTAATTTGCAGTGATTTTTAAAAATCTGTTTTATATGGTTATATATTTGTTAAATTACCTTTCAGGTTGTTTTCTTTTCTTTTTCTTTTTTTGAGACAGAGTCTCACTTTGTCACCGTGGGTAAAATGCTGTGGCATCATAGCTCACAGCAACCTCAAAGTCTTGGGCTCAAGCAGTCCTCTTGCCTCAGCCTCCCGAGTAGCTGAGACTACAGGTGTCCGTCTCAATGACCAGCTATTTTTAGTAGGCAGGGGGTCTGGCTTTGGCTCAAGCTAGTCTCCAACTCCTGAGCTCAAGCAATCCACCCACCTTGGGCTCCCAGAGTGCTAGGATTACAAGCCTGAGCCACCGCACCTGGCCCCAGGCCTGTTTCCTTTTTCTTCACAAATAAATGCCTCTGTTCTCCACTTTTGAGTGGCTGACGGTCCTCAAACTGAGGGGCTCCTTAAGCAAAGCAGTGTTTTTTCAAAGAAGGGGAAAGTCTGTCTTCCCTGTTCTTTGACATTTTCTCCTCTTACATAAATAGAAATAATTTTGGTAGAGGAAATGGCAGAAATTATGATTTAATATTTTTGTTTCCAGTTATTTTGACATAACTTTAATATATTTCAGTACTGAGCCCTCCCCCAAATGTAATATATTTTCATTATAAAGAGTCTTCTCTTTTGTGTTTGTAACCTTTTCCCTTTCTGCCAGTCTCCTTATTTGCAATCTCATTGACTTTATCAAGTATAATTAATTCTATGTTTTGTCCTTTAAGATAATAACATGGATATAAAATTGAAGTGGCTGCAACACAGTTTTCTAGACAATGCTGTTAGTACATTGGCATCTTTAATTAGTTGGAACAAAATGGCCCAGCCAAAAATTTGTTTTGCAAATAAAACTCTGGCAAAGAGACCTAAAAGACTTTTTACCTCTTACTTAATAATAATAGTGATAACAATAACAGTGAGTTATATTAGCCTAACAGACTATGAACATTTTGTTATTTCTTTATTTTGTTTATTTTATTCTCATTTTTTGTAGAGACAGGGTCTTGCTCTGCCTGGGCTCATCTCAAATGCCTGGGCCCAAGTGAACCCTCCACCTTAGCCTCCCAAAATGTTTGGATTACAGGTGTGAGCCACCGTGCCTGGCTCATTTTCTTATTTCTTATGGTTCTTTATAATGATTACAGATTATCATTTATTCCTTGATTCTTGCTTGTAGCCTTGTTAGAACAAGCATTTTTAGATTTTATGTATTGTGACAAAAATTCTCTTACTTTTTTTGAGCATTTTCTATTTTTTCATGAGCTCTTCAATTCTTCACTTAAGTAAATGACTAGGCAAATATGAATTTGGGACTATGGTTCCTTAAATATCATTTTAGCCTCAGGAGTCTTTACAGCAATTATTAGAATAAAATTTTCCTTTAGTTATTTAAGCTGACTCAACAAGATAAATGTCAAATATTTCTGCTGTGCTTTAAGCTCACATAAAGCCTCTTCTCTTGGTAAGTGACAACTTTGACTTCAACAGCTAATCCCTCCTCTGAGTGGTCAGCGGAGTCTGGCTCCACACCCCGTCTCATGAGGGCTTTGGTGCTGGCGCGCAGTATTAGTGGTTGAGACGTTTTGGTTCGGGTCTCTTCACTAATCCTGCTTCCTTTATAGGATGTCAGACAGACACCAGGCAGCTTGTACAGCCTTCTGCATCTGCATTGCTTAAGCTGATCATGATACAATTATCTTTAGATACAAATATAGCAGCAGTAATCATATTTCATCTCTACTCTGGTTTTAGCCAATTACCCAGCTATATCAATCAGTTACTGCTAGCAGATATTCTTAGGCTTACGTGGCATCATAAATTTCTCATTAGCTTTAGTTTTAGTTGTTTCTCTGAAACCTCCTCTGTTGTCCTTTTCTCTGTGGACAGAGTGATGGGTAGTCACTTTCTTTCTTTTTTTTTTTTTGCAGTTTTGACCGGGGCCAGGCTTGAACCCGCCACCTCTGGTATATGGGGCCAGCGCCCTACTTCTTGAGCCACAGGCATCGCCTGGTTGTCATTTTCTCTCTCTCTTTTTTTTTTTTTGGAGCAGCAGTGCTGCAGTTGTCTGACTCCCCCTCATTCCATTTTCCCCTAGAGTTCCCTCTGCCTTGTGAGCTCTGGGTCTTAGGTGGTCTCTTACGAATTCTCTTCCTCCTCCTTTCCCACATAAGCACCTCCGCTTAGCATCCTGTGTGGTTCTGTGCTTTGCCCCTCCAACTTTGAGCCCTCATTTCTCTGTCAGTAGCAGCAGCATCACTGTTCTCTTCCCCTTCTACTCCTATATCCAGCTTTTAGGCCAGGTACCTGGCACCTCCCCTTAAATACCCTTTAAAATTAAATTATTAAGCACTTAAAACGGAGATACTTGTGAATTTTGGGCTGTAGTTTAATCATTTAACACAATAAATTGTGTATTCTCTGGTGTAGCCTCCAGCTTGAATTTGTGACACAGGCAGAGACCTTCTTCTGAAGGAACCTGGGTTTCATTCACAGTAGGCCTTCCGGGGTCAGAGCCATTGAGCATGGGGCAAGTCCAGAGTTAGCATCTGCTAGTCATGCTGTACTTTATCAATTCTGAAATACATTTTACATCTAAAATTAGTATATGGTGGCGCCTGTAGCTCAAGTGGCTAAGGCACCAGCCACATATACCAGAGCTGGTGGGTTCGAATCCGGCCCGGGCCTGCCAAACAATGACAACTACAACCAAAAAATAACTGGGCATTGTGGCGGCCGTCCGTAGTCCCAGCTACTCAGGAGGCTGAGGCAAGAGAATCACTTAAGCCCAGGAGTTGGAGGTTGCTGTGAGGTGTGACACCATGGCACTCTACCCAGGGTGATAGCTTGAGGTTCTGTCTCAAATAAATAAATAAATAAAATAAAATCAGGATATATGTTATAATCAATAGTCATAATTTAGTTTGCAGCATTTTTTTCTTTCATAGAAGTATGTAAATAATGGTAAGTCTGAAAACGGATAGTGTCTTAGATCTGGTGATATTCAGTAATGATAATAGCACTAGTTAATATTTGTTGAGTATGTACCACGTGCAGGGATTTTTCTAGGTGGTATATGAGTATCTCCAGGAAGTAGGAACATTCAGATGAGAAAACTGAGGCTTAGAAAAGTTCAGTAAGTTAAGTGTGAGTTGAGGTTAGAACCCAAACAACAAAGTAGCTCCAGAGCTGCCCTCCTCAACCCCCTTCTGCTGTGGTGTGCTGCGTCCTCATAATGGTTTGGTTTTCCTCCCCTCTTTATTTAAGGCATCGTTGGCTTCACTGTATGACGGATGATCCTCCAACAACAAAACCACCTACTGCTCGTAAATTTATTTGGACAAACCATAAATTCAACGTGTCTGGCACCCCAGAACAATATGTACCTTATTCCACCACTAGAAAGAAGATTCAGGAGTGGGTCCCACCTTCAACACCTTATAAGTAAAAACAGATTAAACATGCAAAATACGGGCTCTTCATGTAATTGCACTTTTACTGCTGACCATTAACTTAATAAAAGTTGTTTGACTAAGCAATGTGTTCTTTGCCTTTTTGCCCTTTGCCATTCACCAACTGCAGAATAGATGGTTGGGAGCACAGTAATGGAAGTAGATGTAAATTGGATTGGCTACCCAGTTTACAGTTCCCTTTTCTGGAAACAGCTCCATTGGCCATGTGTGTACCTCAGGACCCTACCTCAGTGTCACTGCTGCTTGATAGGGAAGACCTAAACTCAGGCCGATCAAACAGATTTTCTCATGGGAACTTAAAATTTGAATGGATAGAAACACAATGGTTGAGAATCATCAGAATTGGATGGTTTTGGAGAAGGTTACCAGACATTTTCTATTTCCTGAGTTTGGTTTTTTGTTTTTTGTTTTTTTTTGAGACAAGAGTCTCACTATGTCACCCTCAGTAGAGTGCGATGGTGTCACAGCTCACAGCAACCTCAAACTCTTGGGCTCAAGCAGTCCTTTTGCCTCAGCCTTCTGAGTAGCTGGGACTCAGGCACCTGCCACCATACCTGGCTAACTTTTTTTCTATTTTTAGTAGAGACAGGTCTCCCTGTTGCTCAGGCTGGTCTTGAACTCCTAAGCTCAAGGAATCGTCCTGCTTCAGCATCCCAGAATGCTAGGATTACAGGAGTGAGCCATCATGCACAGCCATAACTTCTGGTTCCTTATTTGTTTATTTTAATCTGTGAACTATCCCAAACTCCATTTCAATATTCTTAGTTCTTTTTTTTTTTTTTTCTGGAGTCAGATCTTACTGTGTCACCCAGGCTAGAGTACAGTGGCATCATTACAGCTCACTGCAGCCTTGAACTCTTGAGATCAAGAGATCCCCCTGCCTCAGATGCCCAAGTAGCTGAGATTACAGACACATGCTACCACCTAACCACCCAAATAATTTTTTCTATTTTTTGTAGAGATGGGATCTTGTGATATTATCCAGGCCGGTCTTAAACTCCCAGCCTCAAACAATCCTCCTGCCTCAACAAAGTGCTGGGATCACAGCCATGAGCCACTGGGCCTGGCCATATTCTTAGTTCTTTAAGATAACTGGGGTCACTGATTTTTTGTTGTTGCTTGCAAACAAAAGATACCTTTAACTAATATTCAAATTGGTACCAGAGAATGGGTTGCAGGAAAAAGACCCTCAAGGGGCGGTGCCTGTGGCTCAGTGAGTAGGGCGCCGGCCCCATATGCCGAGGGTGGCGGGTTCAAACCCAGCCCCGGCCAAACTGCAACAAAAAAATAGGGTGTTATGGCGGGCGCCTGTAGACCCAGCTGCTCGGGAGGCTGAGGCAAGAGAATCACTTAAGCCCAGGAGCTGGAGGTTGCTCTGAGCCGTGTGACGCCACGGCACTCTACCCAAGGGCTGTACAGTGAGACTCTGTCTCTAAAAAAAAAAAAAAAGGAAGGAAGGAAAAAGACCCTCAAGAAAATGTGAGATCTTCAGTGATTATTTTTGGGTAGAGTAAAAGGCAGTGCCACCCCTCATAATCTGGATGGAGAGCTGGCAGCTTCAGTGACCAAACAGCTCATCAGGCTGTTGTCTTTATTTAGTCTTTAGAGACTGGTTAGCAGCTGCCATAGAGGAGTTGGACAGTAATGGAAAATAATGCGAGGATTATGGAGTCAGGTGGTTGCTTCCAGGGGTATTGAGTAATGTAAGAGAGAGAATGAACCTTGGTTCCCAAATCTCAACTCAAGGCCTTGAGTGAAACTCAGGGCAGTTACATGACTTAGTTTATCTTTTTAGTTTCTTATGTGAAAAATAAGGGATATAGTGGGGTGCTGACTATTGCTATAGGGACATCTGGAAGGAACTGGAACAATGGTCCTCACCCTTGGCTGCATAGCAGAGTCACCTGGCATGTTTTTATAGACTCTGGAAGCCTAGGTGATTAAAACAGCACCGCTAAGGGTGGTATCCAGGTGTCAATGATTTGTAAAACCTCCCTCGCGTTTACCCACTACCTGGTGGTTCCATTTATAGCATACTGCAAAGATTGTGAAATACTGAACTAAAGAAATCAGCATGCCAAAAACAGTTATTCTGAAACTTCCTCTGTCGTAAGAAACCAGTTTGCTCACACAGCCTCATCCCTTAGTTGGATCGGGTTGAATTTCATGCCTTCTAGAGATACTGTATTCAATGTGCTGTTTGGAGCAGCTGTCTGCAGTTTGCTGATTGACTAACGTAGCACAGACCCAAACACAAAAAGCTAGCCTGTGTGGATGGAGATTTCCTGTGCTTTGTCCTTCTACCAACTCCTCTGTCGGCCAAAAACATTGGCTTTCTAATGCCATCGGGAATCGACTGGCAAGGGACCCTTGTGAGCAAGTAGAGGTTTTTGTCCTGGCTGCTATTTTTCCTGGAATGCTGGAGGCTCACCTGTTACAAGCAGAATAGATGTGATTCTTATGGGGAGGGAGAAGGTAGAAAGAGGCGGTAATTAGGAAATTGCCCAACCTGCAGGTCTCTCTCACTGTGGTTGAGTCATCTGAGGGCCTCTAGGAAGGAAAGCAACAGGCAGCTACCTTCGGTCTTTCTTATTTTTATTTTATTTTTTGAGACAGAGTCTCACTATGTCGCCCTCGGTAGTGTGCTGTAGCATTATAGCTCACAGCAACCTCAAACTCTTGGGCTTAAGCGATTCTCTTGCCTCAGCCTCCCAAGTAGCTGAGATGACAGGTGCCCGCCACAACACCCAGCTATTTTTTGTTGCAGTTGTCATTGTTGTTTAGCTGGCCCGGGCTGGGTTCAAACCCACCACCCTCAGCTATCTAGGTCTTTATCCGATTTTTCTTAAAAAAAAAAACCCCACAATTTTACAGGTATAAGGAGAGCCTTGAGTCAAGCTAGACCACAGCCTTTCTTAATTCCTAGACCTGAGTTAATTCTCACAACCAGAACCCTTGATCTGTGAACTGTGCTGTAATAATAGATGTCTGTACTCTTGACCCTTCCACCCAGCCATTTTCTCAGGTGATATGTACTTGATAAAGACATACCCAGTTTTCAGAAATCACTGAATACTGGCTCCAAGTTAACACTAATTTGGAGGCAACTGAGAATACTGTGGCCCACTGGTGGGAACAAAGGCTTATGGGAGACAGATTATAAATGGAGTTTAGACCCCATTTTTTTGTAAGCCCCTTGGGGTACTGAACTCTCCTCCTCCCCCTATCCCATGTGTATTTCCTTAGCTCCTAAGTATAGACTTCTTTTACAGAATCTGAATGCTGCTCCCTGCCCTGAGGAGTAAATGTTTCTGTGATAGCAGGGCCCCTGGAAGTCATTGGAGTGTTTTCTTTTTACCAAAATAATACATGAATAGTATGTCTTTGGGAAAATGATGGCGATCGGTGCAACCATCAAAGGGTAGAATGACACAAATATAATTCCTATCGTAGCCTCAAATGTACAATGTAATTCCATTGACCAATGTAATTCCATTGACCATCCTGCCGGGTGTTGTGGCGGGAGCCTGTAGTCCCAGCTACTCGGAGGCTGAGGCAAGAGGATTGTTTGAGCCCCAGAGATTGAGGTTGCTGTGAGCTGTGACTCCATGGCACGCTACTGGGGTCAAGAAAGTAAGACTGTGTCTCAAAAAAAAAAAAAGTCCCAAGGATGTCAGCTCTAGCCATTTGGTACATGAGGACATTTCATGCCTCATTGAACCCTATGCTGTCACATGAAACCTCTTTGGTGATGCAGAGCAGGAAATACCAGGTCTCTAGATCCCTTGGTAGGACACAGATATGCCAAAGGATAGAATCTGAATCTCATAGAAATACAGGGACCCGACTCCTTAGTAAAATTCCCAAGGATTCCGTGGTCTATGACACGTTGAGATAGCTCCTACAGTGTTAAGGATAAATTACTACACTCCGTCCCTTCTGTAGCTAAGAAACGCTCAGTACCTTGTGGTGCCCTGTATTTTCAAGACAGCATGTGGCAGACAGGTGTTTTGCACTTAGGTATTTATCAGGTGACCTGAGAAGCTGGCAGAGCAAAATCAGTCCCTCCGGGTGGCCCAGGCTGCAGTCCAAACAGCTCTGCTGCTCAGCCCTTGCAGATGAGAGGGAGACCTACTGAAGTCAGAGACTAGTCTCTCCAGGAGAACCTCATGGGAGCCCACAGACTTGGGAGCAAGGTCAGACCCCCTGTAGTGAAATTATTACACTCGTTTGGAGAAGCAGCTCCAGTTTGCTCCTGGGGATGCTGGAGACTGGGCTGCCAAGTGCTATCTAATCCACCAACTTATAAAATCGACCATCTCCTGGAGCACTTCATTGCCTGGTGGGTGGGACCGTGAAGGCACACTTAGTTTTTCTTTGTTGTTGTTTTTTTTTTGAGACAGTCTCACTATGTCGCCTCCAGTAGAGTGTCATGGTGTCACAGCTCACAGCAACCTCAAACTCTTCGAGCTTAAGTGATTCTCTTGACTCAGCCTCCCAAGTAGCTGGGACTACAGGCGCCCGCCACAAAGCCTGGCTATTTTTTTGTTGTAGCAGTTGTCATTATTGCTTTAGCTGACCCAGGCCGGGTTTGAACCCGCCAGCCTCAGTGTATGTGGCTGATGCTGTAACCACTGAGCTGTGGGCACCACCAGGCACACTTAGTTTGTATGAGGAGATTTCTCCCCACTCGGTACCTTTCACTACCCCATTCCCACATCTCGCCCCCTCCCTTTCTGTCCCTCTGTCCTTGTGGAGTGTTATTTTCCAGTCAGCTGAAAATGAAGCAAACCTGGCCTGGCTTTTAATGTTGTGAACAATCTGCAGTGTCAGCTGGAAACATGCTGTTGTGTATCACAGGCCCTCCCGGGGTTGTCTTGAAGGACAGTGGGAGGGCACATCTCAATTTGTAGGCAGGATTTCAAGCAACACCTTTAATCATGGACTTCGACTTGAGGAAAACATGACCTGAGGTCAGGAACTCATATTCAAAAATTACACAAATTTTTGGCTTATCTGTGGTTTCACAAAAATTGCTCTAAAAAAAGGTCAAAAGGTAATCACAAGCCCAAACATGTGTTTGAAAGAATGTACCTGCGCAATAAAAATAAAACAAGAAGTGTTGAAGTGAAACATCAAGAGGCAGCATCTGTCAAACTTAGTACTTAAGGAAATCAGACATTTCATACTTAATATTTGAACATAACCAATCGCTGGTTAGATAGGTGGTCAGAAACTTGAAAAAAGCAATACTGAAGATTGGTGTAAAATTTTTGGGAGGGACTTTGCAAATGAACCTTGGGAATTGGACGTACAATCCAAAAAGTTTTCAAAGAACAAAGCAGCCAGATACTGAGAATGAGTCCCCGGCTCAGTATTGGCTTCTGGGGGTGTTCCTGAGCGCTGGGCTCACTGCCTGATGCACACAGCAGCCAGTACTATGGCACTTGCTTTAGAGAAAAGAATCTTTATTGCACGTTGGCTGGCAAGGAGACAGAAGGCAATGCTCAAGTCTGTCTCCCCGAGTTGGGGTCTGAGGGCAGCTTAATAGTCAAACAACCATGAGAGAGAGGAAAATGCAACAAGGTATAATCTGATTGGGTCATGCAAAGAGATGGTAATGGGTTTTTGGCTCTTAATTCCATACTGCAACAAAATAGGGCACCTCTTTGCTTCTTAATTTGGTCCCAGTTCCTTGTTCCAAGCCAGTGATTTTCAACCAGTGTTCTGTGGCACTCTGGTGTGCCATGAGAGGAGCTGAGGTCTGCCTCAAAAATTTTTAAAGATCATTAATTAAATTATTTTTTAAAGAAATCCTGGTTCAGCGCCTGTAGCACAGTGGTTACAGCACCAGCCACATACACTGAGACAGGTAGGTTTGAGCCTGGCCCTGACCAGCTAAACAACATTGAAAATTATAACAAAAAATAGCCGGGCGTTGTAGCAGGCGCCTGTAGTCCCAGCTACTTAGGAGGCTGAGGCAAAAGAATTGCTTAAGCCCAAGAGTTTGAGGTTGCTGTGAGCTGTGACGCCACAGCACTCTACCGAAAGCAGCATAGTGAGACTCTGTCTCTGCCCACCCCCAAAAAAAAGAAAGAAAGAAAAGAAAAAGAAGTCCTAATTATATTCTTTTACACTTTTTTTTTTTGATCAACATAATTTAAGTGTGCCATGTAAGTTTAACTATAGGTTCGAGTGTGCCGTGAGATAGAAAAGATTGAAAAACACTGATCTGGGTGGCAGCTGTGGCTCAGTGAGTAGGGTGCCGGCCCCATATACCAAGGATGGCGGGTTTGAACCTATTCCCGGCCAAACTGCAACAAAAAATAGCCAGGCATTGTGGCAGGCGCCTGTAGTCCCAGCCACTCAGGAGGCTGAGGCAAGAAAATTGCCTAAGCCCAAAAGTTGGAGGTTGCTGTGAGCTGTGACACCACAGCACTCTACTGAAGGTGACAAAGTGAGACTCTGTCCCTAAAAAAGAAGAAAAGAAAAACACTGGTCTAAGTGAGCACTTAGGTTCTACCTGTGGTTCGCTTGTGTTCTGGCCAGCTGAGGGGTCACCAATCGGGCACATTTGGTTCATCTGAGCGTGTTCAGGTTGCATGACTTGCAACTTGGGGGTCCCTCACATTTCTGTTGGCTTCCTCACAACTGAGGAATGACTCAGCATTTTGTTCAATTGAACCCGATTGGACTAGTTCTGTGATTACCGAGGAACCCAACAGAAAACACTCATCTAAGCCCAGGAGCATGTTGGTGGCAGGTTCATTTCGCTGGACTTCTTCCATTTTGGAGGGCGTGGGGATTGTTTCCATGGGAACAGGCGCTTATTCTGAATTTGGATCCACTGTCCTTGCCTACTGTGCCTTGGCCACACCAACATTCATGGGATTAGCATGGCTTTCGTGTTGTCTCACACGCAGGGCAGCGCTCTTGGCCAAGAAACTTGCTTCAGAACAAAGAAGAGAGGTGACGGCCTAGTGTCTATGGAAGTCCCTGCTTGTGACCACGATGTGCCCTGTCAGTCTCTCAGAAATCGCCTTTTACCCTAGCATCTTTCACTCTTCAGAGAGCCAGAATCATTCCTGTGTGGGGTCTTTGCACATGCTGTTCCATGGCCTGGAATGTAACATTTTTGTGTTACTATTTTGTGTCCTCACTTTATAAATACCACTTCCTCAGCAGGATGTTCTGATCTAAAGTAGCTTCCTCAGGAACTTTTTCTTATTTTTTATTTACATCAACCTCCTTGTTTTATTTTCTTCGTAGTACTTATTGTTCTTTCTTGGGAAAATTATTACAATAATCTATGTAGGCTCGGCGCCCTTCATAGTGCCCTATGGTGCCCTGGTAGCACAGTTGTTACGGCAACAGCCACATACACTGAAGGTAGTGAGTTTGAGCCCAGCCTGGGTCAGCTAACCAACAATGACAACTGCAACAACAACAAAAAAATAGCTGGCATTGTGGCAGGTGCCTGTAGTCCCAGCTGCATGGGAGGCTGAGGCAAGAGAATTGCTTGAGCCCAAGAGTTTGAGGTTGCTGTGAGCTGTGACGGCACTCTATCGAGGGCGAGACTCTGTCTCAAAAGAAAAAGAAATAAAATAAATAATCTACGTATTCGTCATTTACTGAACATCCATGATCCACCCATGAAGGCACTATACATTTAGCCCTAATGGGTAAAAACAGTACCGATCAGATTTAATCACTTCGCTGGAGGAGAGAGAACTGAAGTGCAGCAATGCCAGCCGTGTTCAGCAAGTAAGAGTCTTTGTGGACAATAATGTTAAAGCATGCAAAGATTGATAGGAATTTTACAGGAACTTTAAAAAGTTTCATTGAGTAATTTTTATAGAAAAAAAGTACCCCAATTACTATGCTATGTTTCAAAAAAATTCGTGATCATGTCGAGGGCTTGCGACCACTCCTGTGATCAACTTGTGATCACGCCTGTGATCAAGACCTCTAGGCTCGCATCCCTGTTTTCTTTTCTTTTTTTTTGTAGAGACAGAGTTTTACTTTATTGCCCTCGGTAGAGTGCTGTGGCGTCACACAGCTCACAGCAACCTCCAACTCCTGGGCTTAGCTGATTCTCTTGGCTCAGCCTCCCGAGTAGCTGGGACTACAGGCGCCTGCCACAACGCCTGGCTATTTTTTGGTTGTAATTCTTTTTTTCTTGTAGAGACAGAGTTTCACTTTATGGCCCTACGTAGAGTGCTGTGGCCTCACACAGCTCACAGCAACCTCCAACTCCTGGGCTTAAGCGATTCTCTTGCCTCAGCCTCCTGAGTAGCTGGGACTACAGGCGCCCGCCACAAGGCCCGGCTATTTTTTTTGTTGTTGTTGTTGCAGTTTGGCCGGGGCCGGGTTTGAACCCGCCACCCTCGGTATATGGGACTGGCGCCCTGCTCACTGAGCCACAGGCGCCGCCCCCTGTTTTCTTTTCTTTTCTTTTCTTTTGTGTTTTTGAGACAGAGTCTCAAGCTGTTGCCCTGGGTAGAGTGCCATGGTGTCATAGCTCGCAGCATGCATCCCTATTTTAAGTCAGACTCCTATGTATGAAGAAATCCTATTTATAACATTCTGTTCAAATGCAGGTTAATTTATACACTGGAGCCATGATCCATGAGTCTGAAATGCAAATGCATCGTAAGTACTTAGTAGGAGAGCCACATTCGTCAGCTCTGGCTCCAGGAAGGTAACGTCTATGTATGTTTCCTTGGAAATAATGAAATTACATAAATGGACATGCCATGGTAGATTTTTAAACAAATCCATCATAAGAGAACTGGTTTTAGAAAAGTGGTTTGCCAGGCTGATGTCTGGTGTGACACAGCCCTCTTGTCCCAGAGGAAGGGAGTGTGCTGGGGCCCCTGTGTTGCACATTTCCTGCAGAAGGTAAGTGAAGGTGTCCCTTGGAGTTGGGCGAGTTATCTCTGGGTTCCCCACCAGGATGTGTGAGGGAGAGAACCCGGGACCTGGAAAGCATAAGTCTGGACTTGTTTGTGTTTGCTCCTCCTTCAGGTGATACAAAGGTCTAACATTTAAATTTGCAAGTTTATCCTAGAAAAAGTGCTACATACCTCATTGCTGAATATCACTACACCTTCGAAGTACTCCCTTGGGAAGCTATGCTCCAACTCGAGCTCCTAGTCTACCCTTTCAAAATACTTTTTCTAGGATGAGTTCATGAACTTAATTGTCATGCCATGTAGGATGACAGTTCTGATGGCCATTCCAGAAAAAGAGTTCCAATATCGCTTTGAAGGGTGGATTAGATGCAACCCTCAGCAGGGGAGCACCGTGTAGGTGACCATATTCATCAGTGAGGTATGCAGAACTTTTTCTACATGAATTCATGAACGTAAGTGCCCAACCTTGTAGGACCCTGCTGTCTCTTGGGGACCGTCCTTCTCCACCTTCAATCTGTACATGCCACTCAGTGGGTCTGGTTGCACCCAGTCCCTATTCTCAGAGTATTGTGTCCCATTGGCCTTAGGGATTGCTTTAGGAGTGAAAAAGTAACCCAAGACAGGCCAGTGAAACTCAAGTCTAGGACTTGACTTGAAAATATGGGAAAATGGATTTGAAGTCTATTAAGACTTGATGTTTGGAGGATCTATGCTTGGTGTTACCCGAAGGCACCACACCAAAAAAGGCAGCCTGAAAATGAAGTCGGTGCAAAGGGAAGTGGAATTAAGAAGGGAAAGAGAAGAAATTCCTCATTACAGTGTCTGAGGACCTGGCTCCACGTGTGCCTGGAGTACCGTATTTCTTTTTTTTTTCTTTTTTTTGAGACAGAGTCTTACTTTGTTGCCCTTGGTAAAGTGCTGTGGCGTCACGGCTCATAGCACGGCATGAGCCACCTCAACCAGCCTCATGGAGTACAGAATGTCGCTTAGACTCTTTTTTTTTCTTTTTTTAAGAGACAGAGCTTTACTTTATCGCCTTTGGTAGAATGCCGTGGCATCATAGCTCACAGCAACCTTCAGCTCTCGGGCATAGGCGATTCTCTTGCCTCAGCTTCCCAAGTAGCTGGGAAGCTGGGTGACTACAGGCACCCACCACAATGCCCGGCTATTTTTTTGTTGCAGTTTGGCCAGGGTCGGGTTCGAACCCACCACCCTCGGTATATGGGGCCAGCGCCCTACCCAGTGAGCCACAGGCGCCACCCTTCACTTAGACTCTTAATCACATGAACCGTACATTTCCCTAACATTTTTTCCTTTAGTTTGACTTGAAATCTAACTGACTTAGGTTTATTTCACTTGCAACTGAATGTCCTCACTGATACGACTTTATTTCTTCTCCTCCAGTAATGAAATTTGTTATTGGTATGCATGATCTTTCTTAGATAAAACCCTGATTGTGAATTTTCTGATTCATAACTATGGGCATATCATAGACCAGTAGAATTTGCTTGAACTTACTACTATAAACCAATAACTTTGTTGTGAAACTTAGCTGGTATATTGAAGTGGATGCACATATTTCAGAAAGCCTCTGCATGTGCATTTAAAAACATATCCAGGCCTTTAAAATTCCCATATATGAATTCCTGGCTCACTGGATTCCAGTTACAGAGACGTCTGCACATTTACAGACTTGGCTGCACATAGCCCAGACCGGGAACTTTGAGCCACAATAAAATAGTTAAAAAAATTGGCAGTCATTTTTATGTCACTAGATAAGGCTAACCATCACTCCTGCAATTTTAACTGATTTCTGATACTCTTTTTTTTTTTTTTTGAGACAGAGTCTCACTATGTTGCCCTTGGTAGAGTGCTGTGGCATCACAGCTCACAGAAACCTCAAACTCTTGGGCATAAGCAATTCTCTTACCTCAGCCTCCCAAGTAGCTGGGACTACAGGTGCCCGCCATGACGCCCGGCTATTTTTTGTTGTTGTTGTCATTGTTGTTTAGTAGGGCCGGGCCGAGTTTGAACCCGCCAGCCCCAGTGTATGTGGCTGGCACCCTAACCACTGAGCTACGGGAACTGAGCCACTTGTTTCATTTTACACCTGCAAGTGTGTCTATTGCTGGTGAACATTTTATGATCTACGAAGTTAGCTTGTTTGCCCAGTAATATGGTGCATTTTGTAATTTATGATTCAATAATTATTTTAGAGTACTCAGTTGCTAGACTTCTATTTTATTAACAAATATCTAACACAGATTTGTTCTTCTCTCCAGCATTGTTGAGTCAGGAGTGCAAAATAGGGCAGACTGGAAAGAGGATTGGCTCTAGACTTGTACTGACCTAGGTTCAGCCCAAAGCTTTTTAGCCATGTAGCTTTGGACAACTCTTACCTCCTAGGAAGAACTCACTTTCCTCATCTATAACACAGGGATAATGAAATCCTCCTCACAGGTGTTGGCAAACATTGGTATTATTATTATCATGCCTTAATTATGTTGGTAGAATCATAAGCAAAGAATTAAAATCCTAACAGAAAATTTAAATAATGATAATGTGATTTACTGATTTATCGTTCCTAAAAGCATGATCAATTTTTGGCCTTTTAAAATTTATTTACTTAAAAAACAATTTATTTGTTTATTTGTTTGTTTATTTATTGAGACAAGGCCTTGCTCTGTTGCCCAGTCTAGAAAGTCCTAGGCTCAAGTAATATTCTTGCCCCAGCCTCCTAAAGTGCTGGGATTACAGGCATGAGCCACCATGGCTAGCCTACTATTATTTGTTTAAGTAATGGGATCATTTAAATGCTAACTAGTTAGTTCAACTAAACTTTACACCAGTGATGTCCAACCTGCCCCCCACCCCCTCCCATAGGATGCATGCTGATTTTGTGGGGACTTTTTTGCTTAGAAAAGTATGCACAGACCTTTTTTTTTTTTTTTTTTTTAAATAATTAGCTGTGTGTGTGTATTTTGTTTTTTGTTTTTTTGAGACAGAATCTCACTCTGTTGCTGGGTAAAGTGCCATGGCGTCATAGCTCACAGCAACCTCAAACTCTTGGGCTCAAGTGATCCCCTTGCCTCAGTCTCCCAATAACCTAGGACTACAGGCACCAGCCTCAATGCCCAGCTATTTTTAGAAACAAGGTCTCACTCTTGCTCAGGCTGGTCTCAAACTCCTGAGCTCAGGCAATCCACCTGCCTCAGCCTCCCAGAGGATAATTAGCTTTTGTTAGTGTTCATGTATTTAATGTGTAGCCCAAGAAAGCTCTAGGGAAAAAAAAAGTTGGACACCCCTGCATACTATATGACAATTCAAGTATAGATAGAGATATTTTAAAAGTTATTTCATGCAATATTATTTTAAGTTTTAATACAAATTTCTTTCTTTTTTAAAAGACATCATATTGCTCAGTTGCCTGGGCTAGAGTGCACAGCTCACTGCAGCCTCAAACTCCTGAGGCTCAAGCAATTCTCCAGTCTCAGCCTCTCAAGTGGTTGGGATTACAGGCACAGGCCACTACTTGTGGCTGATTTTTCTATGTTTTTGTAGAGTCAGAGTCTTCTCACTGTGTCCCCCAGGCTAGTCTCAAACTATTGGCCTCAAGCCATCCTCCCACTTCAGCTTCCCAAAGTGCTGGGATGACAGGTGTGAGCCACCCTGGATCTGGCCATAATTATTTGCCCACTCAGCACCAATTTTTCCCCTTTTGAAAATAACATCATTTCCTCCCCCCCCCTTTTTTTTTGAGACAGAGCAACCTCACAGCAACCTTAAACTCTTGGGCCCAAGCACTCCTCTTGCCTCAGCCTCCCAAGTAGCTGGGACTGCAGGCGAACATCCCCTTCCTTTGCGACATCTCTTTCCCATCTCAACCCTGATAACTAGAGTACACCACTTCCTGTCCTTGTACAGGGTGAGCATGTGACCCAGGCTGGCCAATCCCAGCCTCTTGGCCCCAATAAGTGGCTCAGAATAAACACACGAGTGGTCCATACCAGGCTAACCAAATTCCCCCCCCAAAGGACTTTGTAAGTGTAACTAGTAGGTACAGTGTTCTTTCCTCCCGGGGCTACAAAACTAGGCGCCACCCCTGTGGCTCAAAGGAGTAGGGCACCAGCTCCATATACTGGAGGTGGCAGGTTCAAACCCACCCCGGCCAAAAACTGCAAAAAAACAACAAACTAGTTACAGCTCCAGGGTTGTTGGTGGCTATGTTTTTAGCTTCAGAGAAAAGCCTGAAGAAATGAAGGTTAATACCTTTAGAAAAGATAGACAGACACAGTCCCTGGTTTCTAGTTCCACGTGTCCTCAGAGCTGCCCTGATTCCTGCATGTCTTCCTTTGATTCTGTGACTTACCCCTTCTCCAAACCCCTTTTTGGCTCAATTCAAGCTGGATTTCTTTCATTGGCAGTAAAAATAACCCTGACTAATGCAATAGGACATTAGTATTCTTCAGTTGGCACTTGGCTAAAAGTCAGTGCTCTCTAAATTTATGAGGAGGGTAATGAAAGGAAGTCATTTTCATTCTGTGAGATATGATTATTAGTGCCTTAGTGAATACTATGTGGCTTTGTAGAGATAAATGTCATTTGTAATTAGATTAAAGGGATTTGTTTGGCAGCCTTCTGTGACCCTCAAATTATGTGGTTTTCTCTGGCTAAAGATATAGCTCCAAACCTGGACTTTGATTGAGTATTTGGATTTGGGGTCATTTTTATGAGGCCTCCTTCAGCCCCAACTCACCCTTTTACTCTCGCACCATCTTTTTTTTTTCCTTTTGCAGTTTTTGGCCAGGGCTGAGTTTGAACCCGCTACCTCCGGCATATGGGGCCAGTGCCCTACCCCTTTGAGCCACAGGCGCCACCCCTCGCACCATCTTTACAGCATCCTAACAGTAAGGGCAGCTCACGAGTGCCCGTCTGGGTCTGGCAGTCAGTACCGAGGGCGGGTCACTGCTCACTATGTTTCAGGGCATGTTTTGCTTCTCTCCTCATGGAGCTTGAATCACTTGCTGGTGATTTCTTTTCAGCTGTTGCTAGGATACGCCATCAGCATCCATTCACCCTTTAGAATTACAGTCAACTCAAGCTCTTTATTGCAAAAGCAGAGGCAATGACAGAACATGTCCATTCAATTTTGCAAAAAGTCACTAGAAGCATATTTGGGGCCTGGGCTGGGGGAGAGGAGAGCACTGGCTGTGCACTTGGGGTGTGGGTTGTCCCTGCTCCTTTAGACCAAGATAAAATTGACTCACCTGCCCCTGTCCCCTTCACAGTTGAAGAATGTCCAATAATCTAGTCAAGCTTCAGGGAGGGACAGAGCTTATGTTCTTATGGATTAACCTTTGGTCCCAGATCTCCATTTCAGCTCAGTTAGCCCATTCAGCAGAATATAGTCCTATGTGTTCTGTCCAAGCCCTGAGCGCCATGAACCCACAGGAAGAACTCAGCCCTTCCCATAATTTCCATCAAAAATTGCTAACAATCCTTTTTGTGTGTCTAGCAGACTTTCAACTGAAGATCTGGGGTGACAGAAGCTCTCACATTTTAAAAAGATTATCAATCTCAAAATTAACATCAAATGTATTTATTGTTAAATTTCCTTCTGCACCCTGCTATCTTGCTTGCTTCTCCTCGTCCCTTCTCTTTTCTGTTATTTTCTGCTCTGAGTGGGAAAAAAGATAGGAGAACGAGTTCTCACTTTTCTTCCTTTTTAAAAAAAATTTTTATGTTTTTAGAGAAAACAGGCTGGAGTGCAGTGCAGTGGCTATTCATTTACACAATTATAGCGCCCTGCAGCCTAGAACTCCTGGGCTCAAGCAGGCCTCCTGCCTCAGCTTTCTGAGTGGCTCAGACGACACCAACATGACTGGCTTACATTTCTTTTTTAATAGTCAGAGTCCCTCTCTGTCACTCAAGCTCAAGTGCAATGGCATGATCATAGTTCGCTGAAGCCTCAAGTTCCTGGGCTCAAGTGATCCTCGTACCTAAGCCTTCTAAATAGCTGGGACTACAGATGTGCACCACCACACTAGGCTGAGTTTTAAAATTTTTTTCTGTAAAGATGGGATCTCACTGTGTTGCCTAGGCTGTTCTCAAACTCTTGGGCTTAAGTGATACTCCCACTGTGGCCTCCCAAAGTGCTGGCATCTACAGATGTTAGCCACTACCCAACACAGGCTCACTTTTTATTTTATTTTTTTTGAAACAGAGCCTCAAGCTGTCACCCTGGGTAGAGTGCTATGGCATCTCGGCTCACAGCAACCTCCAACTCCTGGGCTCAAGTGATTCTCCTGCCTCTGCCTCACAAGTAGCCGGGACTACAGGTGCCCGCCACAACGCCTGGCTGTTTTTTGGTTGCAGTTGTCATTGTTGTTTGGCAGGCCTGGGCTGGATTTGAACCCACCAGCTCAGGTGTATGGCTGGTGCCTTAGCCGCTTGAGCCACAGGCACCGAGCCCAGGCTCACTTTTCAATATAGAACAATTCATTTCTCATCCATCCTATGCCCAACTGCCTTTGCATATCTAAGGATTTTGCTTTGTCATTATAGGTTATAAGGGCACAGGTTATCAAAGAGTGGGGGTGGGGTTCATTTTGTCTGTCACCAACATTTATGGAGTTCATTGTGTCCTAGGCTGTGCTGAGTGCTTATCACGTATTATCTCATTTAATTCTCAATGACCACCCTGTGAGGCAGGCACTATCATTGTCCATTTTACAAATGAGAAAACAGGAGCATAGAAAGATAAAGGGTGTAGGAACATGAAAAAGTATTTGGGCTTTCTCACCCACAGAGAGTCACCTCGTGCACCTAGACGGCTGTCACAACATGCAGTGAAGCCATGCGTGTGTAACTGCTGCTTGGCATGTTACCACTTTTGTTCCCCTGGGTGTAAAGGTGTACAGGACCTTTCTCTTGTGCAGATAATGGATCACAGATTGTGATGTGTAACTTAGCTCCCTGGCTGTCAGGAGCTAAATGGACCTCCCTTGTAACTTAGCTCACCAGCCACGAGTGAGCTGAATGAAGCATGTTACATCGGCCCTCCATGGCTGAGTTTCTCTCCAGTTTGGCCAAATTAGAACACTGGTGTTACAAATGGCTATGCTCAGGGACACTCAGCACACTCTAGCAACTGCTAGAAAGAAACCCACACGGTCAACATGATTCAAACATGATGACTTCATAGATCTATGCAGCCCTGGGCTGCCCACCTCTGGACTTCTATCAGGTGGGAGAGAAGTAAGTCTTCCTTAACCCATACATGTGTTATTTCTCATCTGTGTTACCAGCAACTAAATAGAATTCCTAACTGGCACTGGTTTATATTAAGGTTTTAAAAATTGAATTACTTGCCAATGTTCTAGATTATTGGCAATAATCTAGAATTCCACTTTCTCTTTAACAGTAATAATAATTTTTTAGGTCGTGCGTGGTGGATCACACTTGTAATCCTAGCATTCTGGGACGCCAAGGTGGGAGGATCGCTTGAGCTCAGGAGTTCAAGACCAGCCTGAACAACAAGGGAGACCCCATCTCTACTAAAAATAGAAAAAAAAAAATAGCTGGACATGTGGTGGGCGTCTATAGTCCCAGCTACTAGGGAGGCTGAGGCAGGAGGACCACTTGGGCCCAGGAGTTTGAGGTTGCTGTGAGCTAGGCTGATACCACGGCTCTCTAGAGTGAAACTCTGTCTCAAAATAATAATAGGCTTGGCGCCTATAGCTCAGTGGCTATAGCGCCAGCCACATACACCTGGGCTGGTGGGTTTGAACCCAACCTTGGCCTGCCAAACAACGACAACTACAACAACAACAAAAATAGCCAGGTGTTGTGGTGGGTGTTTGTAGTCCCAGCTTCTTGGGAGGCTGAGGCAGGAGAATCGCTTAAGCCAAAGAGGTTGCTGTGAGCTGTGACACCATGGCACTCTACTAAGGGCGACATAATAAGACTCTGTCTCAAACAAACAAACAAAACACACAAAACCCCCCAAAATAATAATAATGTTTAAAAATGTATCAACATTGGCCCCTTGGCAGGAATCCACTAGAGCTCATTTATGTTACCAGCAGGCTTTTGAGTTTGTTTCACCTTCTTTTTTGTCACTTTGGGTCCCCCAAGTTAACAGGTGTGAGCCACTACCCAGCACCGGCTCACGTTTTAATATAGAACAATTCAGTTCTCATCTATCCTGTGTCCAAGTCCCTTTGCTTATCTAACGATCCTGGATGGGCAGAAATGGGGAGAAGAGAAGTGAGGAGTGGTCCTGTAGGACTTTGCTACTGAGAGAGAAGCTTGATGTGTCCACCTTTCTCCCTACCTGTGATGGGACCTTTGCATTTCTGGATTCTGGAGGTGTCCAGAGGGAGCTGCTTTGTCTCTTTGCTCTGGACCCGGGAGGAGGGGAGTGGTTTCCAACAGCATGGTGGCATCAGTGACGGTGGCCACCAATGAAGGCCGTGTGGGCATGGCAGCTCTGGAGAAGGTGGCTGAAGTAGGGTGAGGGTCTAGGAAGCCCTGAGGTTCAGCAGTGATGGCTGAACTCTCTTCGAGATAAGCTGTGCCCCACCTGGGAGGGTGGAGGAATCTGAGGATCAATGAGCAGAAAAATTCCACATGTGGCCAAGGGGGCAGGTGAATAATCCCTTCCTCAGGGCTGAGAGCCTGGATTCCTGAGATGCCCCTCCTGAGAGCAAGAAACTCCATCTCCAGATCTAGAAGGACTAATGTGGATGAACTGTCCCTTTTAGCAACTGGAAAGAGGATCCTGGAACTGATCTCATTTAGATGTTAACTAGATGGGAGGAAGGGAACAGAGGAGTTGGCCTCTGATTCCCCCGTATTTCTTTCCCTGCTGTAATTGGTGTTATGTTAATTCATCCACTTGCTTATCTGCACACGTGCGTTTATTCCCCTACTCCAACCCACAAACCACTCGTGGCTGCTTACAGAAAGAGTACTATTTTGTTTTTTTTGAGACTCACTCTGTCCTCCTGGGTAGGGTGCTGTGGTGTCACCATAGCTCTCAGCAACCTGAAACTCCTGAGCTCAAGCGATTCGCCTGCCTCGGCCTCCCAGATTGCTAGGATTAGAGGAGTGAGCCACCACACCTAGCCAGAAGACTCAAATTTTTAAAGAGTAAAATGTAAGTCCAATTAAAGATTTACAGATGCAGCAGGTATAATTTTTAAACAAAGTTACCTTTGCTGTATTTTCTTATTACAAAAGCAGTAAAGGTACATAATAAATGTGCCAATAAATGTAGACCGTTTTTAAAATATAAGCCAGAAAAACAAGATTCAAAAATAGTATTCAAGATTCCACTATCCCGGGTGGTGCCTGTAGCTCAGTGGGTAGGGCACCAGGCATATACACCGAGGATGGCGGGTTTGAACCTGTTCTGGGCCAGCTAAAACAACAATGATAACTGCAACAAAAGAAATAGCCAGGCCTTGTGGCAGGTGCCTGTAGTCCCAGCTACTTAGGAGGCTGAGGCAAGAGAATTGCTTAAGCCCAAGAGTTTGAGGTTGCTGTGAGCTGTGATGCCATGGCACTCTACCCAGGGCAACGGCTTGAGAATCTTAACTAAAAAAATAAATAAATAAATCCACCATCCAAGTACTATTAATAGCTTAAAGTACATCTTGGCATTTTTTTCTATGTAAAAATGTAAATATTATTTTAGTAAAGTGTAATTATAATTTTTTAAATTTTTTTACTCAGTAATAAATATATTGTGACTATAATGTAAACTTAATTCATTTTCATCTACAGCATCATTTTATTTTATTCTGTTTCTTTTTTATAGAGATAGGGTTTTGCTATGTTGCCCAGGCTATTCTAGCACTCCCTCTGTCTCAGTCCCCCATAGCTGGGATTAAAAGGGCATTCCAACACACCTGCAGCATTATTTTAAATGAATGACTAGGCTAGGCACAGTGGTTCATGCATTTAGTACTAACATTTTGGGAGGCTGAGAGGGGAGGATTTTTTGAGGCCAGGAGTTCAAGAGCAGCCTGGGCAACATAGCAAGATCCTGTCTCTATAAAACTTTTTAAAAAATTTAGCCAGGTATGATAGTGCACATCTGTAGTCCTAGTTGCTTAGGAGGCTGAAGTGGGAAGATCACTTGAGCCCAATAGTTCGAGGGTACAGTGAATTCTAATCAGGCCACTACACTCTAGCCTGGGTGACAGCTAGACCTTTATCTCTTTTTTTAAAAAAATGAATAAAATGCTGGGCGGCGCCTGTGGCTCAGCAGGTAGGGCGCCAGCCCCATATGCCGAGGGTGGCGGGTTCAAACCCAGCCCCAGCCAAACTGCAACAACAACAAAAAAATAGCCGGGCGTTGTGGCGGGCGCCTGTAGTCCCAGCTACTTGGGAGGCTGAGTCAAGAGAATCGCCTAAGCCCAAGGATTTGGAGGTTGCTGTGAGCTGTGTGACGCCACGGCACTCTACCGAGGGCGATAAGGTGAGACTCTGTCTCTACAAAAAAAAAAAAAAAAAAAAAGAATAAAATGCTATTGTAATGATTTATTCAAACAATCACCTCATTACAAAGCAAGACTTTGAAGTCTGCTGTTGTATTCTAACATACTCTTTGGAGAATTGTATTTCAAATATGTTGGCTCTCTCAGCCTCATAGACCGCTGGCATGAATCGACACCACTTAGGAAAGGAGAGGAAAAAGTATTGAACAATTTTTATGCTACTGAGTCTATTTTACTATTTTCTTCTAAGCATAAAAGAATGAATGTTCTCATTATTCTCTGTCTTCTATGTCATATAACTTGTTAGAGTTTCTAGCTGGGCTGTTCTAACATTATTAATTACATCTCTTCTTTAACTTAGAAAATTCTTTAGTGAATGAATCGTGATCCATCTCCCTATGCCTTCCTTAAACCAAAGTGACGTGCAGAATGTTAATACAGTGCTGGGTTTCAGGAGGAAATCATCCTTGTGAATAAATAAAGCAAGAACTTAACAGAACATTAACTCACTCTTTGGGGTATATGCTGTGAGTTCTCCCAAGAATGTTAGGTCAAATGTGTATCCAGATCCATCTTCAGAGATTATTCGTGTGAGTGAGTTGTCCCTCTGTCTCATTTTCTGGCCAAGCAGCTTCTAGCCAGCTGATCATGGCCATAGTCATACCAAGGGAGTCTTCCTGTCTTGTCACTATTTTTTTTTTTAGGAAAAGTCACTTTCAGAAATCAAAATTTACCTTTACCTTTGATCAGAATGCATATTCCAGGGCCAGGTGCAGTGGTTCACTCCTATACTCTTAACACTCTGGGAGGTCAAGGTGAGAAGATTGCTTGGGCTCAGGAGTTCAAGACCAGCCTGAGCAAGAGCAAGACCCCCGTCTACTAAAAATAGAAAAATTAGCCAGGCATTGTGGCAGGTGGCTACACTGGAGGCTGAGGCTAGAGGATTGCTTGAACCCAGGAGTTTAAGGTTGCAGTGAGCTATGCTGATGCCACTGCACTCTAGCGTGGGGGACAGAGTGAGACTCTGTCTCAGAAAAAAGAATGCATATTACACACATTCCAACTTTCCTGGTACAACTGATGCCAGGAGACCTGTTGTTGGCTATTTTCTTTCCTTCATCACAATAACTTCCTATTTCCATTGGGAAATCAGCACTCAGCCATGCAGATTATACGTGATAGACTCCATAGCCATCTCCTGGTGGACTTCCCTCACCCTAGACACAGTAATCAGTTCAAAGAGAGGCACGAGATTAAGCTAGTCCAATCGGTGGTCCTTTGATAGAAATTCTGGGACACAGACTCTTTTCTCTCCTATTTGATATTAGTGAGGAAGCATGCTCCCCAACCCACAGCCCCAAGAGCTGCTGGTAGGCATCTTGTAACAATGAGGAGAGCCAACCTTAGGATGAGTCCAGACAGGAAGATAAGGAATCCTTTGAGTTGCTGGATCAACCCCACGAAAAGACCATTCTCCTTTTGTCTCTCTTAATTATGTAAGCCAGTAAATTCTTTCTTTTGGCTAAACCAGTTTGGAAAAGTTCTTTTCATGCTGATAGCTAAAAGAGACCCAATCTAAAAGATACCACCTGTGAAGAAGCTACCACTGACTTCCAGCTTTCTTTTCCTTTAATTTTAAATGACGCCTTCTTATTCACAAATTCATTCTTCTTCTTCTGGAATGCATGGGTTTCCTGCCCTCTGAGCGCACACTGCTGCTTCTCACAGCTCCTGCACGTGTCTTCTTTCTTTTCCAGAAGTACCAAGCATCCTGCGTCCATTTATTTCCAAAGTTGCTGTCCCCCTCTCCATCCCTGGGACGTTTTCTGTTTCTAGGAATGTCTTCATTATTATTATTATTATTTTTTTAGACTCTGTCTCACTTTGTCACCCTCGGTAGAGCACCGTAGCATCACAGCTCACAGCAACCTCAAACTCCTGGGCTTAGGCAATTCTCTTGCCTCAGCCTCCCAAGTAGCTGGGACTACTACAATGCCCGGCTATTTTTGTTGCAGTTTGGCCGGGGCCAGGTTCGAACCCGACACCCTCGGTATAGGAGTCGGTGCCCTACCCACTGAGCCACAGACAAAGAATGACAAAGAAATGGACGTGACTCCCCAGCTTCCTTCCTTCCTTTCCTAGAAGGCAAGGACACATTCGGGGAAACAAAATTTACGAACAGCGTGTTAGCATGGGCTCCAGAAACCATTTGCTATTATGTGTTCGGGCTGTAGGACCCAGGTGCTGGGGTCCAAGGGGTCTTCCTCATAGGATGTTGGAACGTTGACCTGAACTGCCCAGCCGGGACAGTTCAAGCTGGCAGTGTTGCTTCTGAGTTACAAGCTACACTTGCTTCCTCATTTTTGTGGCAGGTTTGGATCCTTAGGTCTCCTTAGAAGAAGAACGTGCTTCTTACCTGGTCTCTGGAAATTATTTCCCTGGGCTTGAAGCCACGATTGCACCTACTTTATAGACAACTCATCTGCCCTCTGAGACAGCATTCTGGCTCCAGTCCTTGGAAATCTTATCCTATTGTAAATAAACCTATTATTTATTCCTCGGCCTTCAGTTTCTTCTCTTCTAAAGAGTGCCCCATTTCACTTGGGGTGGCTGCTTCACCCCCACTCTCAGTGGTGTGGTTTAGCAAAGTCCACACCCCTGGCTGTAGCGATTGCTTCAATGCGCACGTGATTCCATAAAGGCCAAAGAGACATGCGGAAATACTCATGCAGATTTCAGCTTCACTAGTGTTACCTCCTACAACTTCTGGATGTCTCATGGGCTTCAGCCTCTGGAAAGCCTCCCTTCTCTTCATGTCCAGAGCTCTGTCCTATGCAATGTGCACCCAGTGCTTTATCATGATAGGTGTGCAGAATTTATTCTCATCAAAGTTTGGCTCCTTTTCCTTTTGTTCTAAACCAGGGATAACATACAAGTTTTATCTTGTGGGTCGACTCATAGGTAGTAGGTCTCTGGGGCTGTATGCCGAGAAAGATTCTGAGTCTGTAAGGAAGTATGTAGTGATTCCTTAGTAACTAATGTCTGCCATGGGCATGGGATGGACAGTGACTACGTGCCTCGGGGTTTTGTTACATGGTTCTAAGTCAAGATCGGAGCCAGTTCCTCTGATAGTCACACAGCCCCCCTGATGTCTGCCGGCAGCTCCTGGCTGAATTGTCTTCCTGGTTCATGACTCACTTGGGTGCACACAGTTAGCTTCTGCTCCTGTCTAAAGAACACACAGTTCGGCCACAGACCTGAAATGAATGACATACTCCAAGACAGATGACTGTTGTGGGGTGCTCTTTCTGGCTTATATGAACAGGTAGGGCTGTTGATCACACACCAGCTCTCACCCATGACTAATAAAGTTTCATCCTTTTTATAGCCATAGCTGAGTCAGGCTTTATTCATGATTCTTTCCTCGAAACCACAGCAAAGTCTTCAACACTCTAAACATTCATCCTGACTCCTGGAAGAAATCTATTTGGATCAGCATTTGAATGCTCCCTGGTTTTAATGAGAGAACTTTCTGTTCCGTGATCATCAACCACTTGTTAGGTGGCATCAGATGTCAGGAGTAATCAGTGCCAACTTTCAGTTGTATCCTGGCTTGGAGAGAGATCTGAGATCTCACTTGCTTCTGTCCCCAGGTTCTTACCAGTGATTGGAATAGCAGTGTGGGCTCAGAGTGGTATTCATAGAAGGGTTTCTAGTCTGTGAGCCCCCCCTTTCATGGTCTGGAAGGGGAAAGGGACCCAGAGTCTCCTGTGAAGAGAAGAGAACACATCCAGGATAATCCCCCATCTCAGAACCTGTAATCTAATCACACCTGCAGTGCCCCTTTACCCACATAAGGTACCAGGCTCTGGGACTGAGACAGGGACATCTTCTAAGGGCCGTCGTTCAGACTACCACAGCTTTCTATCTATCTGCTGCACAAAAGGATCTGCTCAAAATGAACGAGCTGAGCGTGGTGGCATTTGCTTGTCTCATGTTATAATTGGGGGAAACCTGATAAGACTGTGTACAGTCCACACAAGAAACTGCACACACTTTGCAAGGTAAATCATGGTTCTCCCTGTGGTAGACCTTTTGTGTTTTTGTCACCCAGGGACCCTTTTCCCCTTTCCACAGAGCTCACCTGTGTGGGCTCATCTTCCAGCTCCACTGCTGACTAGCTGTGTGACCTTGGGGATTTTACTCGAACTCTCTGTGTCTCTGTCTCCTGAAATATAAAATTAAATGATAATCATACCGTTAGCCTAGTGCTGTTGCGGGAATTGAGTTAATGTTCATAAAA
Organism: Nycticebus coucang; assembly: GCF_027406575.1. Lineage (NCBI taxonomy): Eukaryota > Metazoa > Chordata > Mammalia > Primates > Lorisidae > Nycticebus > Nycticebus coucang. The sequence goes on from NC_069782.1 coordinate 26,953,046, forward strand.
GGTTTTGAAACTATTTAGTAGTAGTTTACATAAGAGGTTGTGCAATTAGGTTCGTAAACTTAGAAACTAGAAAAATTGCTACGTGCCTTCTTGCTAAGTATCACACCAGTCACCTTCAAAGTTCTCCCCTGGGGAAGCTGTGCACCAAGGCCAGGGCCTAGTCCACCCTTCAAAGCAATTTGGGGACTTTCTGGAATGGCCATCAGTGGTGTTGTCATATGAGGTCTGACAATGAAGTTGGAGAACTCATCCTAGGAAAAGTGCTGCACATCTCATGGCTGAATATCACTGTGGTCACCAGATGGCTAAAGGGAAGACTTCAAAGGTGACCATAGTGATGTTTAGCAGTGAGGTATGTAGCACATTTTCTAGGACGAGTTTACCAACTTCAATGTCAGGCCTCATGTAAGCTGTTATTATCATGACTCCACTCTTCCTCTGGGGTAACTCCCTCTTCCTTTCCTTCAGTGTATGTGTTTCAGATAAAGTGACCCCACCGTCACCTCTGTGTGCAGTACGACATCTCACTCGAACCCTCCTAAGTCAGGGCTCTGCTGACCCATTCTCTCCAGAGAGAGAATTTCTTGGCCAGGGATGAAGGGTGGATCTGGAATAAGAGTTAACTTACTCCAGGGTGGCGCCTGTGGCTCAGTGAGTAGGGTGCTGGCCCCATATACCGAGGGTGGCGGGTTCGAACCCAGCCTTAGACAAACTGCAACAACATAAAAAATAGCCGGGCATTGTGGCGGTGCCTGTAGTCCCAGCTACGTGGGAGGCTGAGGCAAGAGAATTGCCTAAGCCCAAGAGCTGGAGGTTACTATGAGCTATGATGTTACAGCACTCTACTGAGGGTGACAAAATGAGACTCTCTCTCTAGAAAAAAAAAAAAAGGTTCGGCACCTGTGGCTCAAGCCGCTAAGGTGCCAGCCACATACACCTGAGCTGGCGGGTTCGAATCCAGCCCGGGCCCACCAAACAACAATGACGGCTGCTGTTATAATTATTTGCCACCAAGAAAGACTTGGACCCCATTTCAGGTATAAATCAGATGGTGATTTATTACACCTGCAAAGGTGGGCTGCTGCCGCGAAGGGCAAACGGCCCCGAAGAGAAAAACAGGTTGCTTTTTATACCTTTTTTGTGTTACGTGGCAAGCCAAGCAAAAACAGAAGCAGAACGTGGCAGGTTAGCTCAGGGGTGGGGTTACAGCGAGTCAGGGGGTTCGGCACCGATTACAGCAAGTCGGGGTTGCAGCTGCATGGGGACAGCTTGGGGGATGCAGTACCTTGGGAACTTCACATAGGTCATTTATTTCACCATTGTTTAGGTTCTACCATTGTTACCTGTTGCTAGGAGTTCTTGGGAACTCAGGGAACTTCCTTGTTCTATTCTGAAACCTGTTTGAGGAATTAACTGGGGGGGACATGCAGGGGACTAAGGCTGAAACAGGCTGAGACAGTTAGGGGCCTTTAGGGGTCCTTTGGCTAGGTACTACACTGCAACCAAAAAATAGCCAGGCATAGTGGAGGGTGCCTGTAGTCCCAGCTACTTGGAAGGTGGAGGCAGGTGAATCGCTTGATCCCCAGGAGTTGGAGGTTGCTGTGAGCTGTGATGCCACAGCACTCTACCCAGGGTGACAGCTTGAGGCTCTGTCTAAAAAAAAACAAAGAATTACTCCTGATTCTCTCCCTCTATTTAGTAATTGAAAGTTCTTCATTTTATAACCATAAGAGATCCATATTATAAAAGAAAATAATCCCATAATACATAGATTCAAAATTACTTTGCAAAAACTGTTCTGTTCTGGCCTAAAAGTGCCAGGGGCAGGTTGAGTCGATTTCTGCCCAGCTTTCTCAGCCCTGCAGCATCTGGCCCACTGTCCAGCCCCTAGTCCGCTGGCATCTTCTCATTCTTCTTGTCCATATGGAATTATACCTATTTTTATCCCTGTTTTATCTTTTACCATCATATTATTGAGATTTCAGAAGGGAGAAGAGATAAAATCCTGGATTCAACCTACTTTATTTTACAATCAATTCTTTGAGAAATCAAAGAAGCTTTGCTGGGAAGTGGGCAGGCAGTGTTGCCCCATAGCCTGTCTTTGACAAGTCCCAAGGCTACACCAATTTAGGTAGAAATTAAATCCTCAAATCTCAATAACTATTTTTGAGGAAATGTGAATGCTTGGAAACCTAGTAAGCTTCAGGGTGAAATGTTTATTCTAAGAGAAATAATAAATGATATCCTAAGAATGAATCCCTGTGCTTTGTTCCACGGAAAGAACAGTCATGGCTCCGAAGCCTGTAGTCCCACAAATGAAATCAACTTGTCTGGCGTCTACCCTCCCTCAGACCTGCACCTGCTTTGCCTCCAGAATCTGTCCTTAGGGCTCCCCAAAGGATACCCGCTCTGTGTCAGGATTGGTGGCAGGCTCGGGTGAGCCACTGTGTTTTATTTTGTTTTGTTTACCATCGCTTTTCTTCACTTTCTATGGTGTGGGAGGCTGTGAGTGACAGCTAAAGTCATCTGCCTCTGGCCCAGTTACCTCTCCTATTATCAGCTGCCACTGTAACTACAGAACAAAAACAAGGAGAAGCGAGGACAGAATTCAGTCATCTGAGAAGGCATCCAGGGAGTGCAGGGTGCTGACTTGTTTTCCTAACACAACTTGACATCTCGGGGGTCAGGACAAACTGCCCCTTCAGATAATATTCTATAAATTTCCTCAGACATAGCCCCCAAGCCTCTTTCACTTCACCTCCACCCGCAAACAGCTCACATAATAAATGATGGTGGCAGGAGAGCCAGGTTTTATGGAAACCCAATCTTATGTAATTGGAAGGGAGGTGGGCTCCTCCTGTAGGAAGAAAAGAATGTGAAATTGTAAATATAAAATTGAATGTGAAATTGCAGATTTACTTAAAATGGGGAAAGACATCACAGCATTTTACAAAAATATAAAAGCTGACAAATACGACAAAAATCCAGAAAAATATTATTTGACTACGTGGCACATCTCTTCAATACTTTTAACTGTATACCTCGTTGTACTTCTTCAAATGATAATGATTTTGTAACATCATTTTCTATAAAAAGATCATTGTGTTTTGTGTAGCATGGTGAGTCATTTTTTTTAAAGCATTCATATACTATTAGAAAAGATTTTCAGCCTCAGACCTGGTTATTGGTAAATCTTATAAAAATTTTAAAATATCGTCAAATTTGGGAAATTCCATGTCTAGTTTCCTTCGTATATGAACTGTAACATTTCATGGGCATTTCGAGTTTTCTCACACAGGGACTAGTCTTAAATATTCTTTGAGTTGATGCCCTTCATTAACTGGTTTCTCATTTGGTTACCCCATTGAACTGGTAGATTATCGTGTCAGTATTTTGTGTTAGCTCAAGAAGAGATTATCAAGCAGTATAAAAGACTATTATTGCTTATGTCCATTTGAAAGTCATCTTTTCCTCTTAATGAATTACTGCTTTGGGCATAATTGGAAATCATTTTCTTAATTTGGCTTATAATTTGCTTTTCTATGTCAGAATAATCTCTATTGACTTCATTGCTTATTTTGGACTCTCCCTTCTCTTCCCAGCTCTATTCCATATCTTTTTTTTTTTCTTTTTTTTGTAGAGACAGAGTCTCACTGTACCGCCCTCGGGTAGAGTGCCGTGGCGTCACACGGCTCACAGCAACCTCTAACTCTTGGGCTTACGTGATTCTCTTGCCTCAGCCTCCCGAGCAGCTGGGACTACAGGCGCCCGCCACAACGCCCGGCTATTTTTTTGTTGCATTGTTGCAGTTTGGCCGGGGCTGGGTTTGAACCCGCCACCCTCGGCATATGGGGCCGGCGCCCTACTCACTGAGCCACAGGCGCCGCCCTCTATTCCATATCTTGAGGGGCCTCTCCTGCATGTACGTGGATGCCGTAGTCTATAATGCCCAAGCTTAACTCACAATCTCCAGCAAAGAGCTGTACCTTGGCCACTTCTGGGTCTAGGGCAGTGACTGATGCCTAACTCAACTTTCTTTTGACTTGACCTCCAAAATGGCCTCGCACACTTCAGTTCCACCCAACATGAAGGGAAGGGTGACGTTAAAAACATACCTGAACCTTCGCAGGCCCCTGGAAGGGGTCTGCACAGGCAAGGGGTTTGAAGGTTGGCCATCTCTGCTTTCACAGTAGGTCTGCCTCTGTATGAAGTAGCAAGCACCTGGGCGTCTGGCATATTGAAAGAGCGCCAGTCTCAAAGTTGGACCTCACATTTAAGTTTGTATCCTCGTTAAGAAGCAAAGTTTTGGAAGAAGGCTTGTCCTGATTTGGGGCCCGTGTTCCCAGAACCATTCCTGTCTTTTCCCTTGCGGGAAGCCAACATCCACATGGGACCTGGGGACAGGGGAGAAGCCGAGGGATCTGTCCCTTTTCCTGTCTGCTCAAGGCCTCTTCTCCATGGCTCTGGCTTAAGTGGGACAGACTTCTCTACTTCATGGTTCCAGCCTTTCTTGTTTGTGTGACCCTGATCTTAGATTCTGTTCAGTGGTTCTCAACCGGGGACATGTCTGTCTCCCCCCAACAGACACACACACACACTCGAGGGACGCTTAGCAATGTCTGGAGACATTTTTGGTTGTTGCAGCTGGGGGAGGGGGAATGCTATTGGCATCTGGTGGACAATGGCCAGAGATGAAGGCTAAACATGCTATGATACACTGGATAACAAAGAATGATCTCACCCAAAATGTCAAGAGTGCCCAAGGTGAGAAACCCTGCAGGTGCCTGAAGGCCCTACTGTCTCCTGCAGCGGTTAATCTCAGGTTTGCCTCATTATCCCTTTAGCTCCTTCATTATGTGTAATCAATTCCCTGAATTAAAGTCTCTCTGTTTAAACACTTAAAATAACTTCTGTTTTCCTGGTTAGATTGACTAGTGCCACCCCAGAATATCAGCATCTTTTCTTTTTTTCACTCCACCAAAACTAGTCAATGATCATTTTGTTACCGGAATTTCACTCTTCATAGTAGGTCCGTGGTCTCAGGGATTCGAGGAATGAACCCACAGATCAGTGGCCAGACAGGGTTTTATTTAGAAATTAGAAAGGAATACAGAAGAAGAAAAAGGCACCAGAGCTTCTGGCAGGGGAAAGAACTACCCGAGGAGTCTCTCCGTGGGCTTTTTATCTAGGGGTATTAGGTCTTGAGAATTTACACCTGGCCAGGACTTGGCAAATAGAAACACGTTTTTATCGTTAATGAGTGTTCTCAATGAAGGAATGAATGCAGTCAAAAGGTCAGGGTGTTCCCTTCATGAACTTGCCTAAGCCCAGGAAAATTGGGGTCCCCTGGCCAGCCTTGAATGGGGGAACCCTGTATCAATTTATCTGCCACTTCCCTGAGGATTCTGGAAATTTTCCCTACTTGCCTCCATTCCATTGATTTCAGTCCAGAACTTCACAGTTTTCATAGAGTACATTATAATTAATAGAATTTTTTATGTTATAATGAGGCTCATGCAGAGTTATCAAATGAGAAGAAAATGCACAACTGTCTTTTAAATAAAAATAGAGCGCTCAAATTAATATAATCCAATTTCCACCCTTCAGAATGCATTATTATTATAAAATGCATTTTGTTAATTTAATATCATTATAAGTACAAAATGTAGATTAATTTAAACCTAATTAACGTGACATCTTGTGGGATTCTTTCTTAATTCTCTGTGAGGCAAAATCACATAAAGTGCGGGCGGCGCCTGTGGCTCAGTGAGTAGGGCGCCAGCCCCATATGCCGAGGGTGGCGGGTTCAAACCCAGCCCCGGCCAAACTGCAACAACAAAAAAAAATAGCCGGGTGCTATGGCGGGCACCTGTAGTCCCAGCTACTCGGGAGGCTGAGGCAAGAGAATCGCTTAAGCCCAGGAGCTGGAGGTTGCTGTGAGCTGTGTGATGCCACGGCACTCTACCAAGGGCCATAAAGTGAGATTCTGTCTCTAAAAAAAAAAAAAAAAAATCACATAAAGTGCTATTTGGGTTTTCCTAGATTTTTTTCATTTTTCAGCATAAAAACAACTGAGTTTTGGGAGTGCCAACAGGATAAAGCAAAATATATTTTGGCTTCTTTCATGTTGCGAGCTTCCTAGGAAGGACTGCCAAAACAAAACCTGAGTGGCTTAAAACAACAGAAACCTATAACTTTAGTTCAGAGGCCTTAAGTCCAAAATCAAGGTCTTGGCAGGGCCAAATTCCCTCTGAAGGTGCTGGGAAGGAAACACCAGGCCTGGCTCCTGGCTCCTGATAGCCTCAGGCAGTCCTTGGTCTATTAACCGCATATCTAATTCTCCTCTTAACAACCCTCTCTTCACACCAGCCATGTTGAACTACAGCCCACACTACTGAGATCATTTAAACCTGATTACCTCTGTAAAGACTCTGTTTCCAAATGAGATCACCTTCTGCGGTCCTAGCAGTTAGGATGTCAACATTATGAGAGGGATGGGAAAGATACTGCTGAACCTGTAACAGGGGTATTAGTATTTTATAACCTTTAAGATGATTTTTGGAGTAATGGATAATTAATTGTGTGTCTACTGAAGTTGAAAACATATTCATATTTTTAACTTTGCTTTTCCTTTTTTTTTTTCTGAGACAAAGTCTCACTCAGTTGCCCTGGATAGAGAGCCGTGGCTTCATAGCTCAAAGCAACCTCAAACTCATGGACTCAAGATATCCTCTTGCTTCAGCCTCCCAAGTAGCTGGGACTACAGGCACCCACCATGATGCTCAGCTAGTTTTTTTTAGAGACAGGGGTCTTGCCCTTGCTCAGTCTGGTATCAAACTGCTGGGTTCAAGCAATCCACCTGCCTTGGCCTCCAGATTGCTAGGATTATAGGCATGAGCCACTGCACCAGCTTTTGTATTAATCTGGATTGAGTTGGAACACATTCTTCTTAGTAAATAACATCACAAGAATGGAGAAGCAAGAAGCCTGTGTACTCAATTCTAATATGAAGACAGTAGATGAGCTAATACAAGTCGGAGGGTAGGGGAATGGGTGAGCGGGGAGGCGGGGGTCGCAGTGTATGGCACACCTCTTGGGGGTGGGATACAATTATAAGCCGGACTTTACCTAACAAATGCAATCAGTGTAACCTAATTCTTTGTATCCTCAATGAATCCCAAACTATAAAAAAAAAAAAAGTTAGAACTGATTGGGTGCAGTGGCTCATGCCTGTAATCCTAGAACTCTAGGAGGCCAAGACAGGTGAATAGCTTGAACTCAGAAGTTTAAGACCAGCCTGAGCAAGGGCAAGACCCCTATCTCTTGGAAAAAACTAGCTGGGCATCATAGTGGGTGCCTGTAGTCTCAGCTACTCAGGAAGCTGAGGCAAAAGGATCACTTGAGGATCATAAGAGTTTGAGGTTGCTGTGAAGAGCCATGGGACTTTACCCAGGGTGACAGAGTGAGACTGTCTCTCACACACACACATAAAAAGAATAGTTGGAACTTCTGTTTGAAAGAGTGATCTTAAGTGAATTTATTCAAAAAATACTTACTTAGCATCTACAATTGTACCGGGCACTAAAAATGAATGAAACACAGTCCCTGCTGCAAAGTCTACTGCATAGACTAATGGGGGAAATGAGTATGAAAACAATTAAAAAATAACCTGAGAAGTGCTATACTGTATTAAAGATCCAAAGAGGAGGTGTGTGAGATCCTACCAGGTCTACCTGGAGGTTGAATCAGGGGAGGTTTCACCTCAGGAATTACAGCTCAGGCCGGTCAGGTTGCACCCACTAGGGCAACAGAAGGTGCAGGGTGTGCACGGGGAGAGTGGGGGCTGAGAGGGGTCAGGGGTCACTGCTCCCAGGAAGTGCGGACAGCGGAGCAGGGCAAGGAGTGAGAGCAGATGGAGGCCAGACTGTCAAGAAGCAAAACAGCAGCCGCTAAAGAGTTGCGATGAGCCGCTGAATTATTTAATGAAGGGAGTAACCTTATTGGATTCATTTTAGAAGGATCAGTCTGAGAGCACCACTGAAAAGAACAGATTTTCCCCCCTAGATTTAGAGGTCATTTCCTGTCTTCATCTTACTAATGTCTGAGCTGATTTCAACAGAGTTGACTGCTTCCTTGTTTTTGAAATATTTTCCCCTCTTGGTCTCCTCACTCCAGATGTCCTGGTTTCCCTCCTAGTTCCCGGCTTCCTTTGCTGGCTCTTTTTTTTTTTTTTTTTAATTGAGACAGACTCTGACTTTGTTGCCATAGAGTACTGTAGCATCATAGCTCACAGCAACCTCAAACTCTTGGGTTTAAGTGATCCTCCTGCCTCAGCCTCCCTAGTAGCTGGGACTATAGGTGCCCACAACGCCAGCTATTTTTTTGGTTGTTGTTGTTTAGCAGGTTCAAACCCACCAGCCCTGAGCATGTGGCAGTGCCCTAACCACTGAGCTACGGGTGCCCAGACATTGCTGACTCTTCTACAAGTCTCAAGCCTAAGGCTGGAGAACCTTGAGGATGGAAACTCCCTTCTCACCCAGCGCCTGAGATCTCATCCAACCCTATAGCTTCAAATTTGTACCCCAAACCTGGCTTTTCCTTTGAGATCCCAACTTGCCCACTGACTGCTTAATCCCTACTCCCACCTGCGACACCCTAGGCACCTCAGACCCAATACTGTATTTTAAATCTTTCTACTCTCAAATCTTCCCCATCTCACTAAATGGTCAAGATGTGTCTTTAATTCTTCCCTTGCCCTTCCCTCCAACATACAAATCCATCTCAGGGTCCTCCTGGTCCTACAACCAAAATACATCTTTAATCCATCTGCTTCTCTCCACCTCCACTGCCATCACCTTATGCTGGGCCCCCATTGCCTATTATCTTGGGCATTGCAATGGTCTCCTAACTGGTCCCCAGACACTCTCATCTGACCTGTTCTCCATCCAGCAACCATATTCAATTTTAACCAGCTATACTGGGTGGTCATGACATTTGTGTGCAATTAGCACTCTGGTTTAAATTGCAGACGAACTTTATGACCATCCTGTATTATGGAGTGTGGAATCCAAACCTCTTATTCTGCCTTGGAAGACCTTTTGTGATCAGTTTTCTACCTACCTCTTTAATCTTACCATTCTGGATTAATCTCCTTCATTCTGTTTCCTGAACACACCTTCTTTCCTGCCTCAGGGTCTTTGCACTTACTGTTCCTGCTGTGTAGAACTCTCTCTCCCCACGGCCCATATATGTATATATATAGTTGTTGTCGTTGTTGATGTTTTATAGCAATTCCTTTCTCAGCCTTCAGGACTCAGGGAGATTTCTGAACACCCACCGTCCATCAGGGACCTTCGGTGCTCCTGGCACTGTACTTCTTTGTTTATATTCTATCCATTAATCTTCCCAACAATCCTTGGGGCGGAATTATCATCCCCTTGCTACCAGTGAGAAAACTGTTTTGGAGAGGATTAGAGACTTGCCCAAGGCCACATGGGCACTAAGTAGTGACGGGCAGGTTGGGCCCATGTCTACCTGGTTCTGAAGGCCTCTCTCTCTTTGCACCATACTACGTGGCTCAGCTCTGGGCTCTCAGAAGAGTGAAAGGAACCCAGAAACAGCATCACTTACAATGCTACTTCTTTTCTTCTTTGATTTGAGTGACATTACCCATCAGCCCTCTGACACATTGGTGGTCATTCTCTGGTCCACCATCTTTGTTTTGGGAAACAAGCCTGTCCTGTGCTGTAGGAACTCTGCTTGGCTGTATAGTGCAGGGGCACTAATAGTGCCTTTCCTGCTCCCCCCCCCAACCCTTATGAGTGCACAGGTGACCTGGCCTGCCCAGTCAGGTCATTTATTCCCCAGTCTTCATGATGGGTTCAGGAACAGGGATGCGATCTGCATCAGGCCATTCAGCCCTGGGACAATCATTCTTGAGCACTATAGCAATCAAAGGGCTTCTTAGTCACATAGAACCTGCTGGAAGAGGAAGCCAAATAAAAGACAGCAAAGCTAAGGTGTGGATGGAAAGAGAGACAGAATCAGAGATCAAATAACAGCATCAGCACTGGCACCTTGCCATTTATTTATTTGAGCTGTTGATTGCCATCTATCTCCTCACTAAACTAGCCTCACAAATGTAAGAATTACATGTTGCTTTGTTCACCACTGTCTCCTCAGTGATCCAGGCTATGCCTGCCATGAAGTAGGCATCCATGTATGTAGTAATACAGATTAGAGTATTACTTCTTATCATCATCATTACAATTAGGACTATTTCTTGTCATCATCATTACAACATAATAATAATACTCGAGAGATATCATTTCTATTTTTGGCTTTTGGAATGAGTTGTCTGGGTCTAGGGGGCTTGATTAAAATTGGAGGAGACATTTAATCTCAGAGTCTTATTCGACTTTATGACATAAGATGGGTCCTTTTTAAGAAAAAAAAAATCAGGTTACAGTGAATGAGTAAGGATTGAAATTAGGCAGGGATAATGCATCCTGACCCTATTCTTCAAAAATGTGTGTGATGTCCGAGGCACCATCATTTAATCTGACTCTAGTATGTCTTTAAGCACCCTGTCAGATTATAATCTGATTCATCACTCACTCCCAAGCTAAAAATAGAGGGTGACCTAAGAGGTTAACATCATTTAGCAATGAGCATTTTCTCAAAGGGACAGACATAAATCAGAGGAAGCACGTCACTTGCTCCTATCCACAGGCTGGGCACGCCTGGCGCCTGGCAATTATTTCAGAATGAATTGACTTTTCAGCTGAAAGTGTCGTCATTGGGGTGGGAGAGGCATTTTGAGAGGCTTTCGGATGTGATGACTGAAAAAATCTGCTTCCAGCCAGCAACTGCCAATCAGTCCTTGTGCACCAGCAGTGGTCCCTGATTGCGGGCTGCTCTCATCTGGTTTCCAGGGCAGCAGTTTAAACAGTGGGATGAACTGTGCGAAAGAAAGAAAATTTGGAATTTATCTTAATTTTTTTTTAACTACTGATTGTGCATTGCATTCCAGCCTCTCTCAGTAAAATAGAAATTGTTTATGTCCCCCCAGCCCCACTCACAGAATCTGCCAAGGCCGTAGGGCACCTCAGAGGCAGGAAAGCAAGCAAATAAAGGCTACAACTTCTTACAGTGCTGGCCAAAAAGAAGAAGTTGCTGATGTCTCGAATTCAGGGAGCAGAATGACTGAAACAACAATTTCTGCTTACCTCGGGGTAGGCAGAGTGCGGGGCTGGAATTATGAATGAGGGAAGGAAACAAACATATGGAACATGTCACTTTGGGCTGGTATTATCTACTACTGCAATCAGCTCCGGCTGTTCTAACAGAATCCCATTGGCTCCTTGGCTTACAAACAACGGAAATTTATTTCTCATAGTTCTGAAGACTGGAAGTCCAAGATTAGGGCTCCAACGTGATCAAATTCTTACTGATGAGAATCTTTTCTAGGCCGGAGACTGCCAACTTCGTGTTGTATCGTCACATGGCAGAAAGGGGCTAGAGCTGCCTGGGGCCTTTTTTTTTTTTTTTTATCAGGGCACTAATGCAGTTCATGAGGGGTCCACCCACATAACCTTGCAAAGGCCTCACCCTGGGGCCTCACAAATCCCATCACATTAGGGTTAGTATTTTAATATATGAATTCTGGAGGGGGATGCAAACATTCAATCCATAACACTTACTTACCTAATAGGCAATACCACGGTATTTGGTGTTACCTTCATAAATTAATACTAACCCATTCTATAGACAAGTAAATTGCCTCTCAAGAAAGTTAAGTAACTCCTGGGCGGCGCCTGTGGCTCAGCGGGTAGGGCGCCGGTCCCATATGCCGGAGGTGGTGGGTTCAAACCCAGCCCCGGCCAAATTAAAAAAAAAAAAAAAAGAAAGTTAAGTAACTCCTAAGCCAGTAAGCAGAAAAGGCAGGATTCATCTCCCAGATAAGCTCCAAAGTCCCAGTCTTTCCTCTTTTCATTTCACTGTGCCACCCACATGTGAAATGGAAACATGAGAGCAAGCCTTGCCTGAGCGCAGCAAAGGCTCGAGGCCTATTCCAAGGGCCCCGTTTTAGGTAGGAATGGGCACTTGCTGTGAGTCTCCCACTGCTCTGTGGACGCGAGACGATTCAATTCCATGGAAACTAAAGTTTGGAAAGGATCCAGATCTCATCTTTTGTGCCCTCTGAGCTTCCTTTCATGGACCCCTTTCATTATTTCAGGGCCTCCCTTCCCCTGGCCTCCCACTCTCTTGGCCATCACTCTGGCCCTCTGTCCACTTTGACTCTATCCATTTCTTCTTCCTGACCACCATCCCTCTCTAACATCTATTCACCTGGACCTCCTTTCTTCTGGCCTTGGGAAGTCATTAGTTTGCTTACGTCCTTAAGAAAATTCACGCAAAAGTATCAATGGGGAAAATGTATATTTTCTTGGAACTATGGGAAGTGTTCAGTAGTCTCAGACATCATAGTAAGACAACATTCTGCTCATTCAGTGGGTCCTGGCAGGGGCCTTCAATCCTCTCGCCCCAGGGGATTGGTGGAAACCAGAGGTAGTTAGAGGAAATGTTCTTCTCACCAGGATTCTATCTTGTGAATCTTCTGTTTCTCCTGGCATTCATAGTTACTGCTCATTCTACAGTAAAATATATTTGATGTACTTCATGACTATATTTGATATAAATAGAATCACATATTGTCCTTCTGTGTCTGGTTTATTCATTTAGCACAATGTTTTCCAGGTTCATCCATGGTGTAGCATGCATGTATCAGAATTTCCTTCCTATTTAGGATAGAATATATTTAATTGTATGGATATACCAAATTCTGTCGATCCATTCATTTGTTAATGGACGATGAGTTGTTTCCACCTTTTGGTTACTGTGAATAATACTGCTGTAATACTGGTGTGCAAGTATTTGTTTGACTTTCAGTTTGGGGAAAGGAAATTGCTCCCAGAATTGCTAGGTCATGTAGTAATTCTGTTTACCTTTTTGAGAAACCAGCAAACTGTTTTCCATACCAGTTGTACCATTCTATATCCCTATCAGCCATACACAAGGGTTCCAACTCTGGTTTGTTTGTTTTGACATTTTTTTTCTTTTTTTCTAGATGGAGGCTCACTGTGTTGCCCAAGCTAGAGTGTGGTGGCATCTGCCTAGCTCACAGCAACCTCAAACCCCTGGATTCAAGCAATCCTCCTGCCTCAGCCTCTTTTTTTTTTTTTTTTTTTTTGTAGAGACAGAGTTTCACTTTATCGCCCTCGGTAGAGTGCCGTGGCGTCACACAGCTCACAGCAACCTCCAACTCCTGGGCTTAGGCGATTCTCCTGCCTCAGCCTCCCGAGTAGCTGGGACCACAGGCGCCGGCCACAACGCCCGGCTATTTTTTTGTTGCAGTTTGGCCGGGGCTGGGTTTGAACCCGCCACCCTCAGTATATGGGGCCGGCGCCCTGCTCACTCAGCCACAGGCGCGGCCCTGGCTCAGCCTCTTAAGAGAATCTGGGACTACAAGTGCTTGCCATGATGCTTGGCTAATTTTTCTTTTTCTATTTTCAGTAAAGACAGGGTCTCACGCTTGCTCAGGCTGGTCTTGAATTCCTGAGCTCAAGTGACCCTCCCACCTCAGGCTCCCAGAGTGATGGGATTACACAACCACCAAGTCCTGCCTGTCTGATTTTAATAGAAGAACTTCGCATTGCACAGAAATCATGCCATATTAGTTCCTCTGTTGGCTTATCATTTACCTATTCATTCAACGAATATTTATCAAACACCTACAAGGTGCCAGGGATTGTAGTTAAGAACTAGAAATAGACATGAATCCTGTCCTCATGGTGCTAACTATTTAATTAAAGATATAAGAAAGAAAACAAAATATACATCATTGTAAATTGTGATAAGTTATCCAGAGAAATGAGCAGGGACAAAGGTGAGGATTTTATTCCGGAATCGGCCAAGGAGCATGCTATGAAAATGGTACCTTCACCAATCTAGCAACTTTGATTTGTCAGAAGTTCTTATTCTCAAATTTGTAGAAATATTTTTAAGGTGTTGTTTTCCTTTCAATTTTATGTTTTTTTCCCTTCCTCTTTCTCCATGTCTTTCTCCCTTTCTCTTAACACCAGTGACTGATCACCAAGAAACTCCATGGTAATATCCCTTGGTACCGGTTGGTGAGGTTGTTGATAGTGGGTTAAATATCATAAGGCAAGTGTGTTCACAGTCACAGCTGTGGTGAATGTACCTGAGGCCATCGGTGTGCTGCCCACTGCCTTTTACCTGGCTGGAGCACCAGTCCACAGGTGCTGTGAATTTGGGCTGCCAAGCATTCACAGCTTCCTCTTCTACAGAGAATCCCCCTCAGCCCCAAAAGAGCCACTTCACCTAGGAAATTACTCTACCCCCAGCTGTAACTAGCACCCAGCCTTGGAGGTTGGCCCCCTTACCCCAAGGTGGGACCAAGGTTGAGATGTAATTGACACCCCAGAGCTACCTATGAGATCAGGCTGAAGCTTGTCTCCAGCTTGAGACCCCACCCCCTCCAAGCTCCTTCCCTCTCTCTCCTTCTATAAACCACGTGAGCTCTAGCCCCTGCCTTGGCCTCTGCTTCTAGTGAACATGACCCGAGACGGTGAGTACATCTAATTTCCTACAACTCACATTCTAATATGTATAAAAACATGTCTTACAAACTTTTTAGACATGATAGCCTCCATGTCAAAGGCTATATTTTAGAGAGTTTAAATAAATGCATAATAAATTATTAACTATAATATGTTGGAGAGTTTTTTGTCCTTAACTATTGAAATTAGTGACCGGGAGATAAGAATGTATTTGAACTTAAGATCTTTGACACACCTAGATAATATTTCTTGTTCCTTGTTTTACTGAGGTTTCTGGGGGCGTAAACATTCTCTAATCTCCTTTTCTTATTTTACTGAGAAGAAACACAACCTTACAATTTTGAATTCTCCATGTGCTTTTGTCAAGGAGATTATCCTCTCTCAGCCTTTACTATTAAATACCCCATAGGACATGTATGCTGCTTGTAGTTTTTTAGTTTCGGTCAAAGCTGAATCAAAATTTCCACAGTGACAGAAATATTTTATTCTTCAGACCGTACCCAGCACAAAGTAGAGAATCATACTTCCTTTCCAATAGTTATTATTTTCCAAAGTCAATACTACTTGAATACCACTGTTTTGTTTTCTTTTCCAAGCTTGGCCACTATGGATTTTGGTTTTTTTCTGCTTCACATCTTATGAAGCAGAGACACCGTGGTTTTCTTGAAGTGGGAGGGCCAGGTTTCATGCCAGAATCCAGAGTTTCAAAGAGTCTTGCCCCAAGCAGCAGCCCGGTCTCTTGTGTTTGCACCTCTGTGGACCCAGCCGCTTATGTTTGTGTCATTGATCTGTGGACAGTAGCCCTTTCCCCAGTCCCTTGGAATTCTGTCAGGCTTTGCTGGCTTATTAAAAATGAACACTGTATGCTTTGTGTTTTGAAAATGAACTTGAACCCTCCTGGGTCTTGCTTTGTTCAAACAAAACAGCTAGAAGATAGTTCAATTTTTATTTATTTGCTTTATATCATTTCTCTTTTTCTAAGAGCTTAAGGTACTATTCCAAAACTTTAAGTAGCACCCTGGAGGGACGTAAGAGGTGCGTCTGGGAGCCGGGGAGAGCTAAGGAATGAAAGGGTTAGCTGAAGAAAAGGTGAGAAAGTGAGGCTGCCGATTTTCCTGGGCTCTGACCTGACCCCTTATTTTCTGATTGCTGTTATATTTCTCCCAGCCCAGGCCTCTCCTCCCAGCTGCTGCTGCTCTAGTCCAAAGAGAAGTACACAGAAAAAAGCATCAGTTTGGGCTCTGGAGTTACTTATGGCTGGTTTTGAATCCACCACTTTCTAGCTTCTGATCTCAGTAAAATTATGTGAGCAGTGCCTTATATAACTTGCTCTGGTTTTGGTGGAATCATGTTATGTAGACTTTTTGCAAATTAGATTTGCATGAGGAGATTATCCAAAACTCAAAGATACCCCTGAACTTCCCTAATTATTTGGTCACCCTGGTTTATAATACCAAGGCCCAACATTTTAGAGCCAAAAATGGGACATCAGGTCACCTTATCCTAACAAATCACTCTATCAAAGGCCCCGACACGGACCTCACAGGGTTTTTGCTGGAGTCAAATGAAGGTAGTAAGTGCTATGGACACTGTTATTATTAGTATTTCATTTTATAGATGTGTAAACTGAGGTACAGGAGTTAACTTGTCAACTTTGCTAGGATTTAACTGACTTTGCTAGGATTTGAACCCAGGCACCACTCACAAGAGACCAAAATTTATAGTAAATAGTCAAAATAAAATCATGAAACTACATTATTTTTTCTTATATTTAAATTTAGATAATTTAGATTATTTTGCATCTAGATAACTTTCTTAGAATGAAAAAACATAATATATTTTGCTGTAATTTTTTTCTTTTTTTTTTTTAGAGACAGTCTCACTTTATTGCCCTTGGGGGAGTGCCGTGGCATCACAGCTCACAGCAACCTCCAACTCATAGGCTTAGGCGATTCTCTTGCCTCAGTCTCCCTAGTAGGTGGGACTATAGGTTCCTGCTACAACGCCCAGCTATTTTTGTTATTGTTGTTGATGTTGTTGCAGGTTGGCCAGGGCCAGGTTCAAACCTGCCACCCTCGGTATATGGGGCCAGCACCCTACCCACTGAGCCACGGGTGCCGCCCTGTAATTTTTTTCAAATAGTTTTCTAAAAATGATATGATAGGATACCTAATCTTTTATACTCAAATTTTGTAGAAAAAAAATTATTTTTGTAAAATTATTTGCGTTATTGGCTCGGCACCTGTGGCTCAAGCAGCTAAGGCGCTAGCCACATGCACCTGAGCTGGCGGGTTCGAATCAAGCCTGGGCCCGCCAAACAACAATGATGCTGCAACCAAAAAATAGCCAGGTGTTGTGGTGGGCGCCTATAGTCCCAGCTACTTAGGAAGCAGAGGCAGGAGAATTGTTTGAGCCCAGGAGTTGGAGGTTGCTGTGAGCTGTAATGCCATAGCACTCTACCCAGGGGGACAGCTTGAGCCTCTGTCTCAAAAAAAAAAACCACCATTATTTGTGTTATTATCAGTTTTCTTAAAAGCCTCTCTTAAGTCTCTGATACTGAAATAATTTTCTTTTGAAGCACTTGTGCAATTGGTTTGATTGTATTTTTATTTTCTATTTTTTTGAGATTGAGTTTCATTCTGTGGCCCTGGGGTAGAATGCTGTGGCATCATAGCTCACAGCAACTACAAACTCTTGGGCTGAAGCAATCCTCTTGTCTCAGCCTCCCGAGTAGCTGGGTCTATAGGTGCCCACCACACCACCTGTCTAGTTTTTCTATTTTTTGTAGAGACAGGGGTCTTGCTTTTGCTCAGATTGGTCTTGAACTCCTGAGCTCAAGCAATCCACCTGCCTCAGCCTCTCAGAGTGCTAGGATTACAGCCGTGAGCCACTGTGCCAGGCTGTTTGATTGTGTTTACACTGTAAATTCACACAAGTAGCAAGAGGCCTCTCCAGCAAGACGGGATGTGCATGGACAAAATTAGCATTAAAAGGAGAAGTGTTCGCTGGAGTGGAGGCTAATTCAATATTTGACATTTTCATTTCAAGATGACCTTTGCTTCCCGATGCATCCTGGTGATAGCAAGCACCTGGATAATGAAGGACCCTCAGGCATTTCACAGATATTCAACTATTCTGTCTCCCTTCGGGAACAACCACAGCTTAGCTGATTTGAAGAGGGTATCTGGTGAATCATAGAGGCAGACAGACTCTAAAGTGGCCCCAATAATCCCTGCCTCCTGGCACATGTGTTCTTGTGTCCTTCTGTCCTCTGGAGTATGGATGGGACCTGTGACTATCTTCTAACTAACAGATGATGAGACATGTGGTTATGTGCACATTAGTATATTACAGAAAACTGTCATGTCCTTCTGGCTAACACAGTCTTCCTCACTGTCTGCGATAATGCCAGCTGCCGTGCTGTGAGCTGCCCTGTAGAGAGACCCACATGGCAGGGACTGAGGTGACCTCTCACTGGCAGCCCTGAGGCACTGAAGCTCTCAGTCCACCACCCCACAGAGAGCTGAATGCTGACAATCCATGCAAGCTGAGACTGCTCAGTACTGTGACTGTAGCTTTCAGATGACCCAACCAACCTATGCCTGGACTCTTCACCCACGGAAACCAGGAGGTAATAAATGAGTGTTGGCTGGACACGGTAATTCACGCTTGTAATCTTAGCACTTTGGGAGACCGAGGCAGGTGGATTGCTTGAGCTCAGGAGTTTGAGACCAGCCTGAGCAAAAGTGATACACTGTCTCTACTAAAAATAAGAAAATCTAGCCAGGCATTGTGGTAGGCGCCTGTAGACCCAATTACTTGGGAGGCTAAGGGAAGAGGATGGCTTGAGCCCAGGAGGTTTGAGGTTGCTGTGAGCTATGATGCCACGGCATCTATCCAGGGTGACAGAGTGAGACTGTCTCAAAAATATAAAATGTTATTGTTCTAAGCTGCTAAAATTGTAGTAATATGTTATCCAGCAATAGGTAACTAGTATAATTATCATATTGAAAATAAGTGAGTCCTTTATTCTAATATTCAGTGAGAGAATTCCTGTGCCGAGCACTGCAGGAGCTCTGAGTCCACCACGGTGAACCTCCATGGAGATTCGGGAGAGGGTTGACATTAAACACATACTTATTTTACAAGCTCTACACTTTGGTACAACCATCGGCATTAGGATCAGTAACCAGTTTCATAACTGGTAAGATAACTAGAAGTGACTATTACTCAACATTCAACATTCACCAGAGTCTTTTTTTTTTTTTTCCAAGGGTCCACAGAAAATCTACCTTTAAGCCATGCAACTTCCTGTAGCCTGAGAGAATGCCATTATCCCATGTGAAAATGGAAATGTGCTTGCCATCTCCCCCAAACAGCAGAGATTTACATTCTCAGCAGCTTCTGAATCTCTCTCCAAGTCCAGGACTTCTGAGCGATGGTCATTCCTCCTCAAGTTTAGTAACAAAACCATCTTGTTATTCTTTTTTTTTTTTTGGTAGAGACAGAGTTTCACTTTATGGCCCTCGGAAGAGTGCCGTGGCATCACACAGCTCACAGCAACCTCCAACTCCTGGGCTTAAGTGATTCTCTTGCCTCAGCCTCCCGAGTAGCTGGGACTACAGGCGCCCGCCAAACACCCGGCTGTTTTTTGGTTGCAGTTCGGCCGGGGCCGGGTTTGAACCCGCCACCCTTGGTATATGGGGCTGGCGCCTTACCGACTGAGCCAGAGGTGCCGCCCCCATCTTGTTATTCTTTAACCCTCGGGTGAAGTTGTAAGGTTAACCGTCCTCAATACAGACTATATAAAATAGTAGGAAAAACCCCTACAGGAAATTAAATAGAAAATCAATTAACTACACAAAAATATACTTGTTACAGACAGGCAGATAATAATAGCAAACACACTCTTCGAGGTACTTTCCATGCATGTTAATTCATTTATTTATTTTTTCTTTACTCACCACCATGCTATTGAGGAGGTTAATTCATTTAGTGTTCATCATAAGCCTGCTAAATAAGGACTATCACCATCTTTTCTTTTTTTTTTTTTTTTTTTTTTTTGTAGAGACAGAGTCTCACTGTACCGCCCTCGGGTAGAGTGCCGTGGCGTCACACGGCTCACAGCAACCTCCAACTCTTGGGCTTACGCGATTCTCTTGCCTCAGACTCCCGAGCAGCTGGGACTACAGGCGCCCACCACAACGCCCGGCTATTTTCTTGTTGCAGTTTGGCCGGGGCTGGGTTTGAACCCGCCACCCTTGGCATATGGGGCCGGCGCCCTACTCACTGAGCCACAGGCGCCGCCCGATCTTTTCTTTTCTTTTTTTTTTTTTTTAAACCTTTGGGGAAATGGAGTCTGAGAGAAGTTAACAAACTCTCTCAATGTCGTCAGTAGTAAATCTGGGATTTGAACCACACAGTCTGACATTAATCTGTGCACTTAACCACTTCACAGTACTGCTCAGTATGAATAGCTGCTCCAGTCCTTGTTTCTATAATATTCTCAAGGGCACAAGTGGTGTTTATAACGTTCTTCCTCCACCGCCCAGTCCATGTTTCTTTGGCCTGTAGAAAGCCTCTCAGCTGAATGAGGATTTCAACTGGTGTATGGACTCTAGACTTGGACTGGATTTGAATTCACTCTCTCTAGCTATGTAAACTTGGGCAAATTGCTTACCTTCTCTGTGCCTCAGTTTCTCCATCTATAAATGATGATGATCCCATATCACAGAATCACTGTGAAAATTAAATGAATCAATATATATGAAGCATTTGATTTTTTTTTTTTTTTTTGAGACAGAGTCTCATTCTGTCATCTTGGGGAGAGTGCCGTACCATAGCATCATAGCTCACAGCAATCTCAAACTCTTTAAGTTTGAGCAGTCCTCTTGCCTCACCCTCCCAAGGAGCTGGGACTATGGGTGTGCACCACCATGCTAGGCTAGATTTTTTATTTTTAGTGAAGATGGAGTCTCCCTCTTGCTCAGTCTGGTCTTGAATTCATGAGCTCAAGCAATGCACCGCCTTGGCCTCCCGGAGTGCTAGGATTACCCAGAGTGCTGGGTGGGTGAGCCACCACATCCCACCAGCATTTCCTTTCTTAGTAAGGAGGGACAGTTCCAGAAACTTTCTCTTCACCCTTCCTTATGTTTGAGGACCGACTGGTATCACTGTGAGGGAGCCACACTGTCACCTTCTGTACAATTCCATACACGTACCAGGGAACCACTGATGGCATCTGGGCCTCCAGGGACTGGAGGAGATGCTGATAATAATCCTGAAAGTTCTCTAAATCCCTTTCCCCAGGACCCAGTTGTTCTGGTAAATAGTTCCAAGTACCTGTATGAAAGGACAGGAGCAAGACATCAGTACACACTGGTGGTGGCACTGCAGGGTTGTCCCCAAGAGCATCTGGTCTCCCTTTTATTCCAGGGGCTCTGGGTTTGGAAAGTGACTCAGGTCTGGGTACTGAGACTAGAGTCTCCCTCTTTGTGACAAGTTAGTCCTCTGTTTCCCCAGACTTGGATTTTATTGTTACATAAATTAAGTCAGAGATCAGTGCCCATGTATGTCAGCCGTAAGGGACCCAAGACCTATCAGTTCCCCTCAGATATCCCTGAGAGTCAAATCCTGACAATCACATCTAAGCCTTCTACTCTTTTTCAGAAATTACGATGCACTTGCCTTTGAAGTTAAAGCTGACATTTGCCTCTCAAGGAAGCCTTTTTTCCATGGAAGCTTCTCCCATTATCAGTCCTGGTCTAGAGAGGGCATGTACATTTCAAGATGCTGATAACCCCTCTGGACCATGTATGCTTCTTCTGGAGGGGGGTGAGTACATCAGCTGTTATAAATCTGATCACGTGTTCCTGTCTCCTAAGCTTCAGGTTCTTTTCTCCACATCAGACACTGTGTGACTTCTGAGCTTTCCCGACACAGGCCACCGTTGTGACTCAGTTTTAGACAGTAAGAAGTTTAAACCTCTTTCACTTGTTTAATTGAGCACACTGAATCCAGAATGTTTGGTGAAGCCACCTAGAAGATGAACTTGGCCCAACCTAAAATTACTTTCTTCTCTTTCTGGCAATCTCAGAATACTTTCCCATAATCTTGCTATTCTTTTGGTGTGTACATTTTCTCTTCTCAGATTTGATTTTGATTTTGATTTCAGGACATGCTAGAATCTGACTCTAGTGGGTCTGGAGTTAATGAGCAGAGGTAGGGTGGGCCATGAGGACATCCTCCTGGCAGCGTCTTTGAACAAATGGAGGGAAGGGCTGCTCCCATTTTGTTGGCCTAGGAGGCCCCGTGAGTTCTGGGGTTTGAGATTTTTCGGGTTATCTGATACCTCTAAAATCTCTCCATGCCAGTACTCAGGGGAAGAACAACTCTAGACCTAGCAGGACTGTGACTTCAGTCTGTTTTATAATTTATCAACCTTCAGGCTCCATCTCTGCCTCTTATTTTCAGCTTCATTAGCCATGCGCCTGCATTAGATAAAAAGGTATTTTAGGGAAGTCACAGAAACTTTCTCATTCACTGACCGTGGTGTGAAGAGAGAATTTAAATCCCCGAACCTGTCATTTTTTTTCTCTGGGGTTTCTCATGCAGTTAGATGGAGCAGTTCACCTCGAGGCCTTTGTAATCCCCACTCAGCAGTTCACCAGTGCCTGGCTTTCTTTTTTTTTTACTTGATACCAATGGTTCTGTGTCGCACCTATGGCAAGCCAGAGGGCCCAGGAGATGCCTGGAGGGCTGTGGCCCGGGATGTCTGGGACATGGTGGGCAAGGAGGAAGGATGTGGAGGTGGCGGTGGAGGCAGAGGACCACTGGGGGAGCCTGCAGGGTGGAGGTGGAGGACCTCAGTGCCTGGCTTTCGATAGGCACTTCATTCTATGTGACCGTAGGTGACGATTTTGGTGTTTTGCCTCTGGGTGACCGGGACCTCTGTGGGCACAACTCATGATATAATAAAAATGCAATTCTGTGTCTGTTCCCCACCTTGAGATGTTGGGGAGGGAGATGATGACCTTCCGCTAACTCGGGATAAAACTTCTGACAGTTTCTGTAGCTTCTCTTTCTCTCCCTGATCACTTTCACCCCGCCTGCTAGCTGTCATTTTCTTTCTCTCCCAGGATTGATGGTAGGTAGAGATGAGAGGAAAGAAGGGTAAGTGAGTTATTGCTTGATCTGGAAGCTTCGTGCTCTCTGGCTGGGCCTTGCAGATGATTAAAGCCGGGAGCCTCCAGAGGCCTGTAGGCTGGCTCAAGCTGACTTTTTTCCCCTCATGGCTCTTGTACAGGAATTCTAGAGGTTCACTGCAGGCCCCTCTCCTGCATTCTCTGGACTCATGTGGCTATATTGCCATTCCAGGCTGTAACTTTTGATTCTTTCCTCAGCCTCGTAGTATCCAGCTGAACACCCCCAGCTTCTTCCTGCTGAGATCCTTCTGAGAGGACCTGTTGGCCAGGACCCACGGCTCTCTCTGCATGACTACATATGGTCCTAGGGAGTCTCCTTCATCCGTTGCCTCCACATGTCCTGGCTGTGCCCGCTGATCCCAGCACCCTGCTGGTCCCTGTCTCCAAAGCACTTAACCAGTGCTTCTTACCATTCTGTCTGCTCTGCTTTATCTGTCCTGCTCATTAGTCCCAGTCTCCTGTCTCTTCCAACCGCAGGGGACACATTTCAAAGCTTTCCCAGTGGTCTGAAAACCTCACTGGGCTTAGGGTTGGGAGACCGCACCCCTGCCCCTCATCCTAGGGGGAGCAGATTCACAGTACAAAATAATCTCCTCAGTCATCTCCACATCTTTTCTCTGATCCCTTTTTATATCTTTTTTTTTTTAATTTCAGATTTATGTATGAGGGTACAAGCGATTGGGTAACGTTGTTTACATTCGTCAGGTGGCGTCACATCTCACAGCAACCTCAGACTCTTGGGCTAAAGCGATTCTCTTCCCTCAGCCTCCCAAGTGACTGGGACTACAGGTGCCCGCCACAATGTCCAGCTGTTTTTTTGTTATCGTTGTCATTGTCGTTTAGCAGGGGTGGGTTTGAACCCACCAGCCCCGGTGCATGTGGCCGGCGCCCTAACCACTGAGCTACAGCCGCCGAGCCCATGCCTCAGTTTAGAATGAGACAGGAATAATGTTAAACTAAAGTCTATAACATATTTTTAGTGACTTTCTGCCACTTGGTGTCATGTTTTACCTGTATCCTATTTTTACTACTTTGGAATCCAATCAGGTCACCTAGTAAACCCCAGATTCTCAATGCTTTGAGGCTTCTTTCATGAAAAGAATAACCTCTAGCTAGTTTTCAGTAGGAATTTATTAACAGTATTACTTAGAATTTTGGGGAGTGCCAAGAAACAAAGTCTGGATGTTACACAGAAGTGGAGCAGCCCAGAGGTATGTCCAACCACACTACAAATGTCCAAAAACATCCTAGGACTTTTGTGGCTGCTGGATGACACCCAATATTTATAAACTCAGGACTGACCACCAGGAGCCCCATAACAGCTCCTACAGAAAACCGGACACTCCCATGTCCATATTTACTAGGGGAATATGGTGTCTGTAACCTTTCACCCATATTCCAAGTCTTGCCTACCTTTGGAATTTATTGAAAGATAGATATCTGTCCTGTGTTTCATCTCTCTAGACTATCATAAGAATAAACCTAGTTAAGATGTTCTAAAAGGAGATTTTATAACTAATCAGCTTTAATTTAAAAGGTGTTATCTCATTACTACCAAGAATGGAAATGATCTTAAAGAGCATGAAGGGCATGTCAGTGTCAAGGTGAATTTCTTTAGAGATGAAGTTAATGTCTGTTCCATGGAAGAATTGATCTGCTGTGTGTTCAGTTGGGTTAATCCCAAACAGAATGTGGAAAACGTGTCATTTCACAATTGGGTCAAGCAATCCCTGGGAAATGCGAGACTAAAAGTAAGCTTATAAAAATGTCTGTCTACTTCTTTCCCAAGTGAGCTGAAGGAAAATGGGCAACATCTCTTTAGTTAACTACTCAAAGACACTATGATTTTATCATGTGACTTTCAGACCCGTGACCCTGGAATGTAAATGTTCTGTTTTCCCATTCTACTTTGCTTGATTAAAAGAAAAATCTCAGTAAGCTAGCTTGATTAAAAGAAAAATCTCAGTAAGCTAAATTATAAACTACTTCCTTTAGTAGATGTCATGTCATAAATATCTTGTGAGCTATAAGAATACTTTGAAGAAACAATAAAACTCCCATGTATAATTCCATTTTCGATTTTAATAGTTTTAGCCTTTCATTTTTTCTTTTTCTTTTTTTATATATATTTTTTATTATTAAATCATAGCTGTGTACATTAATGTGATCATGGGGCACCATACATTGGTTTCATAGACCGTTGACACATTTTTATCACACTGGTTAACATAGCCTTCCTGGCATTTTCCTAGTTACTGTATCAAGACATCCATATTCCACATTTACTAAGTTTCACATTTACCCCTGTAAGATGCACTGCAGGTGTAATCCCACCAATCACCCTCCCTCTGCCCATCCTTCACCTTCCCACCCCTCCCTCTCCCCCCTTCCCATAGTCCTAGGCTATAACTGGGTTATAGCTTTCATGTGAAAGCCATAAATTAGTTTCATAGTAGGGCTGAATACATTGGATACTTTTTCTTCCATTCTTGAGATACTTTACTAAAAATAATATGTTCCAGCTCCATCCATGTAAACATGAAAGAGGTAAAGTCTCCATCTTTCTTTAAGGCTGCATAATATTCCATGGTGTACATATACCACAATTTATTAATCCCTTCGTGGATCGATGGGCCCTTGGGTTTTTTCTATGACTTAGCAATTATGAATTGGGCTGCAATAAATATTCTGGTACAAATATTTTTGTTATAATGTGATTTCTGGTCTTCTGGTATATACCTAGTAGAGGAGTTACAGGCTTGAATGGCTTGAATCTCTAAGTGTTCTCCAAACATCTTTCCAAAAGAAATGTATTAATTTGCATTCCCACTAGCAGTGTAGAAGTGTTCCCCTTTCTCCACATCCACACCAACATCTCTGGTCTTGGGATTTTGTGATATGGGCTAATCTTACTGGAGTTAGATGATGTCTCAAAGTAGTTTTGATTTGCATTTCTCTGATGATTAAGGATTATGAGCATTTTTTCATATGTCTGTAGGCCGTGTGTCTGTCTTCTTCAGAGAAGTTTCTCTTCAAGTCCTTTGCCTAGCCTGCGATGGGATCACTTGTTCTTTTCTTGCTTATACATATGAGTTCTCTGTGGATTCTGGTTCTTAAACCTTTGTCGGAGGCATAACCTGCAAATATCTTCTCCCATTCTGAGGGCTGTCTGCTTGCTTTACTTCCTGTGTTCTTGCCTGTGCAGACGCTTTTTAGTTTGATCAGGTCCCAGTAGTGTATTTTTGAAGCTGCTTCAAATTGCCCGGGGGGTCCTCCTCATAAAATACTCGCCCAGACCGATTCCTTCAAGGGTTTTCCCTGCACTTTCTTCAAGTATTTTTATAGTTTCATGTCTTAAGTTTAAATCTTTAATCCAGTGAGAGTCTAGCTTAGTTAATGGTGAAAGGTGTGGGTCCAGTTTCAGTCTTCTACAGGTTGCCAGCCAGTTCACCCAGCACCATTGGTTAAATAGGGAATCTTTTACCCACTGAATGTTTTTAATTGGCTTGTCAAAGATCAGATAACGGTAAGTAGCTGGATTCATCTCTTGGTTCTCTATTCTGTTCCAGACATTTACTTCTCTGTTTTTGTGCCAGTACCATGCTGTTTTGATCACTATCGATTTATAGTATAGTCTGATGTCTGGTAGTGTGATTCTTCCTGCTTTGTTTTTATTTCTGGGTAATGTCTTGGCTATTCGAGTTTTTTCTGATTCCATATAAAATGAAGCATTATTTTTTCAAGATCTGAAAGTATGACAGTGGAACTTTAATAGGGATTGCATTAAAATTGTATATTGCTTTGGGTAGTATAGACATTTTAACAATGTTGATTCTTCCCAGCCATGAGCGTGGTATGTTTTTCCATTTGTTAACATTTTTGGCTATTTCTTTTCTTAGAGTTTCATAGTTTTCTTAATAGAGATCTTTCACGTCCTTTGTTAGATAAACTTCCAAATATTTCATCTTCTTTGGCACTACTGTGAAAGGAATAGAGTCCTTAACTGTTTTTTCGGCTTGGCTATTGTTGGTATATATAAAGGCTACAGATTTATGGATGTTGATTTTGTAGCCTGAGACATTGCTGTATTCCTTGATCACGTCTAAGAGTTTTGTGATAGAATCCCTGGTGTTTTCCAGATATGCAATCGTATCATTACAAAGAATGAAAGTTTGATCTCTTCTGACCCTATATGGATACCCTTGATCGCCTTTTCTTTCCTAACTGGGAGGGCTAAAACTTCCATTACAATGTTAAAGAGCAGTGGAGACAATAGGCAGCCTTGTCTGGTTCCTGATCTGAGTGGAAATGATTTCAATTTAACTCCATTCAATACGATATTGGCTGTGGGTTTGCTGTAGATGGCCTCTATCAGTTTAAGGAATGTCCCTTCTATACCAATTTTCTTTTTATTTATTTATTTTTATATTGTTTTTATGCCAATTTTCTTAAGTGTTCTGATCATGAAGAGATGCTGGATATTATCAAAAGCTTTTTCTGCATCAATTGAGAGAATCGTATGGTCTTTGTTTTTTAATTTGTTTATGTGCTGAATTATACTTATAGATTTATGTATATTGAAGCAGCCTTGAGACCCTGGGATAAAACCGACTTGGTCATGATGTATAATTTGTTTGATGTGTTGCTGGATTCTGTTTGTTAGGATCTTGTTGAACATTTTTGCATCTATATTCATTAGTGATATTGGTCTATAATTTTCTTTTCTTGTTGGGTCTTTTCCTGGTTTGGGGATCAGGGTGATGTTTGCTTCATAGAATGTGTTGGGTAGTCTTCCTTCTTTTTCTACATTTTCGAACAGGTTGAGTAATATAGGTACTAGTTCCTCTTTAAAGGTTTGGTAAAATTCTGACGTGAAGCCATCTGGTCCCGGGCTTTTCTTTTTAGGGAGATTTTATATGGTTGACGCTATTTCATAACTTGATATGGGCCTGTTCAACATTTCCACTTGATTCTGGCTAAGTCTTGGAAGGTGACGTGCTTCCAAGTATTGGTCAATTTCCTTCAGATTTTCATATTTCTGAGAATAAAGTTTCTTATAATATTCATTAAGGGTTTTTTGAATTTCTGAGGAGTCTGTTGTTATTTCGTCTTTGTTGTTTCTGATTGATGAGATTAGAGATTTTACTCTTTTTTTCCTGGTTAGGTTAGCCAAAGGTTTGTCTATTTTATTGACCTTTTCAAAAAACCAACTTTTTGATTTATTGATCTGTTGTGTAATTCTTTTGTTTTGAATTTCATTTAATTCTGCTCTGATTTTGGTTATTTCTTTTCTTCTACTGGGTTTGGGGTTGGAATGTTCTTCCTTTTCCAGTTGCTTGAGATGTCCCATTAAGTTGTTGACTTCCTCTATTTCCATTCTCTTGAGGAAGGCTTTCAGTGGTATAAATTTCCCTCTTAGGAAATTTGTGGTATCCCAGAGATTCTGATAATTCGTGTCTTCATTGTCTTTTTGTTCCAAAAATTTGGAAGTTTCCTTCTTAATCTTATCTCTGACCCAGCTATCATTCATCATAACGTTATTTAACTTCTACGTTTTTGTATGAGTATGCAGATTCCTGTTGTTACTGTGTTCAACTTTTATTTCATGGTGGTCTGAGAAGATGCAAGGAATAATTTCTATTCCTTTAAATTTACTGAGGTTAGACTTGTGACCTAAGATGTGATCGATTTTGGAGTATGTTCCGTGGGCTAATGAGAAGTATGTGTATTCAGTTTTGTTGGGATGAAATGTTCTGTAGATGTCTGTTAAATCCAAATGTTGGATGGTTAGGTTTAAATCTAAAATTTCTTTGCCCAGCTTCTTCTTGGAGGATCTATCCAACACTGCCAAAGGAGTGTTGAAATCTCCAACTATTATGCTGGAGGAAATCAAGTTGCTCATGTCTGTTAGAGTTTCTCTTATAAATTGAGGTGCATTCTGGTTGGGTGCATAAATATTCATAATTGAAATCTCATCATATTGAGTATTACCCTTAACAAATATGAAGTGACCATACTTATCCTTCCTTACTTTTGTTGGTTTAAAGCCTATTGTGTCTGCAAATAGAATTGCAACACCTACTTTTTTCTGATTACCATTTGCCCGAAATATGGACAACCATCCTTTCACCCTGAGTCTATGTTTATCTTTTAAGGTAAGATGTGACTCTTGTATGCAGCAAAATATCTGAGTTTTTGTATCCAGTCAGCTAACCTGTGCCTCTTTAAAGGACAGTTTAAGCCGTTCACATTAATGGAGAATATTGATAAGTCTGGTAAAATTTTGGGTATCGAGTTTTTTGAAAGTCCAGGGGACATTTTTAGTCCTTTTGCCACTGTGGAAGTTGGAGTTTGATCAAAAGTTTCTGAGTGAGTTTACTTTTGTGGTAGAGGATTGGGCTGGTCATTATGGAGGATAGGTCTGAGAATATCCTGAAGGACTGGTTTCGTTATGGCAAATTTCTCGAACATATGAATGTCATTAAAGCATTTAATTTCCCCATCATAAATGAAACTCAGTTTAGCTGGATACAGGATCCGAGGTTGAAAGTTATTTTGCTTTAGGAGATTAAAAGTCGATGATCACCCTCTTCTGAATTGAAAAGTTTCAGCAGAGAGATCTGTAGTCATTCTAATATTCTTCCCTTTGTAGGTAATGGATTTCTTACATCTGGCTGCTTTCAGAATTTTCTCCTTCATATTAACTTTAGTAAAGTTAATTATGATATGCCTGGGGGATGTCTTATTCAGATTGAGTCATGCTGGGGTTCTGAAATTGCTATCTGAATTTCAGAATCTCTTGGCATGTGTGGAAAATACTCTTTCATAATTTCATGGAGAAGGGCCTCTGTGCCTTGCGAGGCCACTTCATCGCTTTCAGGGATTCCAATGAGGTGGATATTAGCCTTCGTTGAATTATCCCAGAGCTCTCTGAGAGAATGATCTGTTCTTGCTCTCCATTTCTCTTGCTCTTTGAGAGTTTGGGAGCATTCAAAATCTTTGTCTTCAATGTCGGAAATCCTTTCTTCTGTTTGCTCCACTCTGTTACTGAGGGATTCTACTGTACTTTTCACATTTTTGAGGGCTGCAAATTCTTGCTTCGGTGCGTCAAAATCTTTGGTGGTTTTGTCTTTAAATTTGTTAAATTCTTGAGACAACTTTTGAATTTCTCCTCGAATTTCTAATTCTGACTTTTGAATTGCTCCTCGAATTTCTAATTCCAAATTTTCCTCCATTCTGTTAATCTTGTTTGCAATCCAAATTCTGAATTCGATTTCTGACATCTCGGCCAGCTGTTTATGAATGGGATCTTCAGTTACATCTGCCATATCTTTCGTTTGGGGGGTTGATCTATTCTGGTTATTCATGTTACCAGAATTTTTCCGCTGATTCCACCCCATGATTATTTTACACCATTTGATTTTTCCCCTGGAGCTTTGTCGAGGACCCATACAGTGCTATGGCCTAAGAAACTGGGGATCTGTTTGGTGTGGTGGGGCTAAGTGGCTCTGTGTTGTTTTCAGCTGGTCTCTGTCCGACCCTAGTGAAACAGTTACTCTGGGTTGAAGTCTCAGCTGTGGAGAAATACCAGCAATTAAGTCACCCCAGCCCCCACAGACAACAATTGGTAAAGGAAAATCAACCCTTCCTACAACCACACACCCAGGGTACCACTTGAATAGTCCTTGGGTGATTGGCTCAGTTCAAAAAGTCCAAATTAGTTGTCTCAGTCAGCACCTGTCTCAAGTGGGAGAGTTTGAAAGGTCTCTAGCAACTGGTTCACAGGGGTCTGGTGACAACTCAGATGTGACTTGCTCCGGTGCTCCGTGAAGTCAGGAGGACCCACCCAGCAAATAGATTAGTGTGGGAAGGTTGATGCCTCCTTCCCCACCTTGTACCTCTGTTGCACCCAGTCACTCATAGCCCCGCAGGGCTGTGACCCAGTTGCCTCTAGTGAACAGATACTCCAGGGGTTTGCACCTGCCTGAATTACAAGGAAATCTGTATTTGCTCAGCTGGTCCGCTGCTCTCTGCCTCTATCCAGCAGGGGGAGGTGAGACCTGACAACCTCAGGCACTTGATGAAGGCTGGAGGGTGTTCACTCAGTTCCAGCCCCGCCCCTGATTGATGTTACTGACAGAAAAGAACAGAACAACTTTGTGGGAATTTGTTTCTGTCCCTGCTAAATTCCACTGCAGAAGAGAAATTGTTTTGAGTTCCCAGAACCTGCGCCTCATGCCCTGTCTTTGCTCCTGCAGGTTTGTATTCGGTTAGCTGTCAGTTCTAGCCTCCTGCCTTCTTTTCTCTATAGGTTGACGATCCCCTGAGGACTGGGTGCATCTTAGGCTCAGTAAAGCGGTCTTCTTGGTCAGCCCCACCCTGGGAATTTCCCGGCTCTGCACGTGTGTTTCTAGTCCCCATGCTCCACCCAGGCCTGTACCGCCTCAGGCAAACCCGTTACTCATGGGGCCTGTGTTTCCATCCCAGATCTGTTCCGTTGTAGTTGCCCCCTGAGAAGATGCCCGGCCTCCTCTGGTTGCTCAGGGACACAGGGGCTGTGGCTTTGGAATATCAGGGACTGAGTCCTATTGTTGCCAAAAGCGGCTGCTGCTCTGCGCCTTGGGGCACTGCCACTCCGGTGTGGTTCCCTCTCAGCCAACGGTCTTCCCCTTACTTCTGTGCCGCAGAATCAGCACTGACCAGCTGCAGTCCAGGCCCTATCCACACCCCTCGAGAAATCACCCAAGAATCTGGACTCTTTGGGGACAGGCCTCCAGACCTCAGAGGGAGAGTGGAGGGGAGGGCTGGGAGCTCAGAATTGCAGGTAGAGAATATATACAGTTTTATGCCTGGCAGGAGAACGCTGTGGCACCCTAGTAGGGGAGGTAGGTCCAGTTTTAGAGTGTCTCTCCCATGGAGTGTAGTGGGAGAAACTTTGAACTTTGCTCATTTGTTTGTGGGGCACTCTGAGCCATTCTCATGGGAGAGGGGACTCCCATCTGCTTGATGATGGATTTTGTACCTTTTGTTTGTATTCTTGGGGTCGCAGCTCGCCTCAGTGGGGTTGATGTGCGTTCTTCAACCTTCTCTGTTGGTGCAGCTCTAATCCACCATGTTACTTGCTAAATTTCTGTCCTTTAACTCTCCTTCTGGACAGGAGCCTCTGTGGAAAACTGGCTTCAGTCAGCCATCTTGTCTCCGCCCTCCTTCAGCTTTTCTTAATAATGCTTGATTTAGGGTTTTGTCTTCTCTACTTTCAGACCATATTTAATATGGTAAATTCTATTACATTATTTAACTGAAAATTTCCTATTGTAATGAGCAATATTGGCTATATGAGGATATCTCAGTATAAGAAACGATGCTTTTATTTGTTGTCCTTTAAAAAAAAAAGTGAATATCCCTTCACAGCCTTCCAGTGAATAAAGTATACAGTATAAATGCTCAGCGCCTGTGACTCAAGCAGCTGAGGTGCCAGCCACATATACCAGAGCTGACGGGTTCGAATTTAGCCTGGGCTGCCAAACAACAATGACAACTACAACCAAAAAGTAGCGGGGCATTGTAGTAGTAGTCCTACTTACTTGGGAGTCTGAGGCAAGAGAATCCTTTAAGCCCAGGAGTTGGAGGTTGCTATGAGCTGTGATGCCACAGCACTCTACCCAGGGTGACAGCTTGAGGCTCTTGTTTTGGAAGAACTTCCCAGAACATTGACTTCATTTCTGCAATATCTGAGTTATTTATTACAGTTTTTCCTGGAATCTTCATCTTTTTCCTGACGTTTAGGCATCTAATCCCGTATTACCAAGATGACTCACAGTTTGTTTTTTTTTATTGTTAAATCATAGCTGTGTACATTAGTGCAATCGCCTGTAACCATTCTAAGATGCACCATAGATGTGGCCCCACCCATTACTGTCCCTCCACCAAAACCTCCCCCCTCCCTTCCCCTTCCTTGGCCCTTTCCCCGTAGTCTTGTGCTATAGTTGGGTTATAGTCTTCATGTGAAAGCTATAATTTAGCTTCATAGTAGGGCTGAGTACATTGGATACTTTTTCTTCCATTCCTGAGATACTTTGCTAAGAAGAATATGTTCCAACTCCATCCATGTAAACATGAAAGAGGTAAAGTCTCCATCTTTCTTTAAGGCTGCATAGTATTCCATGGTATACATGTACCACAATTTGCTAGTCCATTCGTGGGTCGATGGGCACTTGGGCTTCTTCCATGACTTAGCAATTATGAATTGGGCTGCAATAAATATTCTGGTACAGATGCCTTTGTTATATTGTGACTTTTGGTCTTCTGGGTATAAACCTAGTAAAGGAATTATAGGATCGAATGGCAGGTCTATTTTTAGGTCTCTAAGTGTTCTCCAAATGTCCTTCCAGAAGGAACGTATTAGTGGGCATTCCCACCAGCAGTGTAGAAGTGTGCCCTTTCCTCCACATCCATGCCAACATTTCTGGTTTTGAGATTTTGTTATGTGGGCTACTCTTACGGGGGTTAGGTGATATCTCAGAGTAGTTTTGATTTGCATTTCTCTGATGGTTAAGGATGATGGGCTTTTTTTCATGTGTTTGTAGATCTTGCGTCGGTCTTTAGAGAAGTTTCTCTTCAAGTCCTTTGCCCACCCTGAGATGGGGTCACGTGTTCTTTTCTTGTTAATACGTTTGAGTTCTCTGTGGATTCTGGTTATTAGACCTTTATTGGAGGTATAACCTGCAAATATTTTCTCCCGTTCTGAGGGCTGTCTGCTTGCTTTACTTACTATGTTCTTGGTTGTGCAGAAGCTTTTTAGTTTGATCAGGTCCCAGTAGTGTATTTTTGATACTGCTTCAATTGCCTGGGGATTCCTCCTCATAAAATATTCACCCAGGCCGATTCCTTCAAGAGTTTTCCCTGCACTTTCTTCAAGTATTTTTATAGTTTCATGTCTTAAGTTTAAATCTTTTATCCAGTGAGAATCTGTCTTAGTTAATGGTGAAAGGTGTGGGTCCAGTTTCAGTCTTCTACAGGTTGCCAGCCAGTTTACCCAGCACCATTTGTTAAATAGGGAATCTTTTCCCCACTGAATGTTTTTAATTGGCTTGTCAAAGATCAAATAACGGTAAGTAGCTGGATCCATCTCTTGGTTCTCTATTCTGTTCCAGACATCTACTTCTCTGCTTTTGTGCCAGTACCATGCTTTTTGATCACTGTGGATTTATAGTGCAGTCTCAAGTCTCGTAGCATGATTCCCCTGCTTTGTTTTTATTGCTCAGTAATGTTTTGGCTATTCGAGGTTTTTTCTGATTCCATATAAAATGAAGTATTATTTTTTCGAGATCTTTAAAGTATGACAATGGAACTTTAATAGGAATTGCATTAAAATTATATATTGCTTTGGGCAGTATGGACATTTTAACAATGTTGATTCTTCCCAGCCATGAGCATGGTGTGTTTTTCCATCTGTTAACATCTTCGGCTATTTCTTTTCTTAGAGTTTCATAGTTCTCTTTGTAGAGATCTTTCACGTCCTTTGTTAGGTATACTCCCAAATATTTCATCTTCTTTGGCACTACTGTGAAAGGAATAGAGTCCTTGACTGTTCGGCTTGGTTATTGTTGGTATATATAAAGGCTACAGATTTATGGGTGTTGATTTTGTAGCCTGAGATATTGCTCTATTCCTTGATCACTTCTAAAAGTTTTGTAGTAGAATCCCTAGTGTTTTCCAGCTATACGATCATATCTGCGAAGAGTGAAAGTTTGATCTCTTCTGACCCTGTGTGGATACCCTTGATCGCCTTTTCTTCCCTAATTGCAATGGCTAAAACTTCCATTACAATGTTAAAGAGCAATGGAGACAATGGGCAACCTTGCCTGGTTCCTGATCTAAGTGGAAATGATCTCAATTTAACTCCATTCAATACGATATTGGCTGTGGGTTTGCTGTAGATGGCCTCTATTAGTTTAAGAAATGTCCCTTCTATACCAATTTTCTTAAGTGTTCTGATCATGAAGGGATGCTGGATATTATTGAAAGCTTTTTCTTTATCAATTGAAAGAATCATATGGTCCTTATTTTTAAGTTTGTTTATGTATTGAATTACATTTATAGATTTACGTATATTGAACCAGCCTTGAGACCCTGGGATAAATCCGACTTGGTCATGGTGTATAATTTTTTTGATGTGTTGTTGGATTCTGTTTGTTAGGATCTTATTGAGTATTTTAGCATCTATATTCATTAGTGATATTGGTCTATAATTTTCTTTTCTTGTTGGGTCTTTCCCTGGTTTGGGGATCAAGGTGATGTTTGCTTCGTAGAATGTGGTGGGTAATATTCCTTCTTTTTCTATATTTTGGAAGAGGTTTAGTAGTATAAGTACTAGTTCTTCTTTAAAGGTTTGGTAGAATTCTGATGTAAAGGCATCTGATCCTGGGCTTTTCTTTTTAGGGAGATTTTGTATAGTTGATGCTGTTTCAGAACTTGATATAGGCCTGTTCAACATTTCCACTTTGTTCTGGCTAAGTCTTGGTAGGTGGCATGCTTCCAGGTATTGGTCGATTTCTTTCAGATTTTCATATTTGTGAGAGTAGAGTTTCTTGTAGTATTCGTTAAGGATTTTTTCAATTTCTGAGGGGTCTGTTGTTATTTCATTATTACCTTTTCTGATTGAAGAAATTAGAGATTTTACTCTTTTTTTCCTGGTTAGGTTGGCCAAAGGTTTATCTATTTTATTGATCTTTTCATAAAACCAGCTTTTGGATTTATTGATCTGTTGTATAATTCATTTGTTTTGGATTTCATTTAATTCTGTTCTGATTTTGGTTATTTCTTTTCTTCTGCTGTGTTTGGGGTTGAACTGTTCTTCTTTCTCCCGTTGCTTGAGATGTTCCATTAAGTTATTGACTTCATCTCTTTCCGTTTTCTTGTAGAAGGCTTGCAGTGCTATAAATTTCCCTCTTAGGACTGCCTTTGCAGTATCCCAGAGACTCTGGTAATTCGTGTCTTGATTGTTGTTTTGTTCCAAAAATATGGTGATTTCCTTCTTAATCTCGTCTGTAACCCATGTATCCTTCAGCATAAGGTTGTTTAGCTTCCATGTTTTTGTATGGGTATGCAGGTTCCTGTTGTTATTTAGTTCAACTTTTATTCCATGATGGTCTGAGAGGATGCAAGGAATAATTTCTATTTTTTTGAATTTGCTGAGGTTAGATTTGTGGCCTAGGATGTGGTCTATTTTGGAGTATGTTCCATGGGCTGATGAGAAGAATGTGTATTCAGTTTTTTTGGGATGAAATGTTCTGTAGATGTCTATTAAGTCCAGATGTTGAATGGTTGAGTTTAAATCTAAGATTTCTTTGCTTAGCTTCTTTTTGGAGGATCTATCCAGGACTGCTAAAGGGGTGTTAAAATCTCCAACTACTATGGAAGTGGAGGAAATTGAGTTGCTCATGTCTGTTAGAGTTTCTCTTATAAATTGAGGTGCGTTGTGGTTGGGTGCATAAATATTAATAATTGAGATCTCATCGTATTGAGTATTACCTCTAACAAATATGAAGTGTCCATCCTTATCCTTAATTATTTTGGTGGGTTTAAAGCCTATTGCATCTGCAAACAGGATTGCAATGCCTGCTTTTTTCTGCTTTCCATTTGCCTGAAATATAGATGACCATCTCTTCACCTTGAGTCTATATCTGTCTTTTAATGTAAGATGTGATTCTTGGATGCAGCAGATATCTGGATTGAGTTTTTGTATCCAGTCCGCCAAAATGTGCCCCTGTAGAGGATAATTTAAACCATTCACATTAATTGAGAGTATTGATAATCCTTTTGAGAGACTGGTGGACATTTTTAATCCTTTTGCGACTGGGGAAGTTGGAATTTGATCAAAAATTTTTTGGGTGGGTTTACTTTTGTAGTGGAGAATTACGCTGGTCTTTATGGAGGATAGGTCTAAGAATGTCTTGGAGAGCTGGTTTAGTTGTGGCAAATTTCTTCAACATGTGAATGTTGTTGAAGTATTTAATTTCTCCATCATAAATGAAGCTCAGATAAAAAAATAATAAATAAATGAAGCTCATTTTAGCTGGGTACAGGATCCTG
Organism: Nycticebus coucang; assembly: GCF_027406575.1. NCBI lineage: Eukaryota > Metazoa > Chordata > Mammalia > Primates > Lorisidae > Nycticebus > Nycticebus coucang. The sequence goes on from NC_069782.1 coordinate 26,989,986, forward strand.
GGTTGAAAGTTATTTTGTTTTAGGAGATTGAAAGTCGGTGACCATCCTCTTCTAGCTTGAAAGGTTTCAGCAGAGAGATCTGCAGTTATTCTGATATTCTTCCCCTTGTAGGTAATGGTTTTCTTTCATCTGGCAGCTTTCAGAATTTTCTCCTTCATATTAACTTTAGTGAAATTGATTATGATGTGTCTGGGGGATGTCTTATTTGGGTTGAGTCATGCTGGAGTTCTGAAACTGTCCGCTATCTGAATTTGGGAATCTCTTGGCATGTCTGGAAAGTTCTCCTTCATAATCTCATGGAGAAGAAACTCTGTGCCTTGTGAAGCCACTTTGTCACTTTTGGGGATCCCTATAAGATGAATATTGGTTTTCTTCAAATTATCCGAGAGCTCTCTGAGAGAGTGGTCTGTTTTTGCTCTCCATTTCTCTTCTTATTTGAGGGTTTGGGAGCATTTGAAAGCTTTGTCTTCAATGTCAGAAATCCTTTCTTCTGCTTGCTCCATTCTGTTACTGAGGGATTCTACTGTGTGTGTGTGTTTTTTTTTTTGGCCGGGGCTGAGTTTGAACCCGCCACCTCCGGCATGTGGGACCGGCGCCCTACTCCTTGAGCCACAGGCGCCGCCCGCTTAGGGGGATTCTACTGTGTTTCTCAGATCTCTGAGGGATGCAACGTCCTGTCTCAATGTGTTGAAATCTTTGGTCATTTGGTCTTTGAATCCATTGAATTCTTGAGATAACTTTTGGAATTCTAATTCGATCTTATTTGCTATCCAGATCCTGAATTCAATTTCTGACCTCTCAGCTATTTGTTTGTGCATGGGGTCTTGTGCTGTTTCTGCCCCATTGATCCTTGGGGGAGTTGATCTACTCTGATTATTCATATTGCCAGAGTTTTTCTGTTGATTTCACCTCATGATTGTTTTTCACCGTTGCCTCTGGCTGTCCTCAGAGTTGGGGAGGTGTCTCCCCAAGATTAGACCCCAGCGAGATCACTCTATTGTTGCTGGATCTTTGTAGGGAGTGACCCTGTCTAGTTCCTCTGGGGCTGTTCTAGCTAGGGAGTTCTGGTTGTGGAAGCAGCTCCAGTTTGTGACACACCCGGATCCAGCAACAGGGCTTGGGGTGGTGCGCACGGTTCTGGGAGTGCCAGGCGCCCAGTGACTTTGGCACAGAGAGCCCAAGGTTCCAGCAGTCTCTGGCCAGGAGAAGAGCTCTGCGCAGAGGCAGGGAGGGCTCCAAAGGGCACGCAGCTACCAGAGTCCCTGTCCCGATGAACGGGCTAGTGTGGAAGCTGGGAGGACACAGGAGGGAGGACGCAGGGTTGCGTGGCTCCTGCAGTTCCTGGTCAGGGAACGTGGAGGCCCGGTGGGTGCGGGTCACTGCACAGCTGTTATGGAGGTCTGGGCGGCGCCAAGCCCAGGCGTTTGAGGTTGCTATGAGCTGTGACGTCACGGCACTCTACCCAGGGCAATAGCCCAAGGGTCCAGGGTGCCAAGGTTTCACTCTGCCCCTAAGGATTAAGGCTGTAAGGCAGCTCAGTCCTCGCCTTTAGGCTGCTCAGTCAGTAGGTTACTTTGAATCCTTGCTCTGAGACCCTGAGGGTGGAGCTTGCTGGGGCAGTTCTTTCACAATGGCTTCCTGCACCCAGCTCAGTGGCTCAGTCTGGGGCCCCAGACAATGCCCAAAGTTCTCCACACTCCTGCTCAAGCTCTCCCCAAGGCAGTTCAACTGAGTGCCAAGTCCAAGAACACCCAAACAGTTGACAGGTAAGGCTTTTCCGGTTTGCAGTCTCACTGCTGCTTGTACTTAGGTTGCTGGCGTGATTAGGTTGATCGAACACACGCAACCACTTGCCAGTTTTCCACTGTTTTTGTCCTCCTCTTGGGGTCCAGAAGTCCCTTGCTGGCTCCCTGTATCCTCAAAGGGATGATTATAGGCAGATCCCACAGGCCAGAGATGCCTGGAGTCTTGTCTCCCCAGACTCGCTGTTCCCAGTTGCAGGTAAGCTGTTACTCGGCTGCCATCTTTAATCTCTCTTCAATGACTCAGAGTTCCTGACTGAAGCCTACAGGAAGAATTCCTCAAGTTCCCTAATCCTTCATCCTCCAAGGTCAGGGAGTGAAAGTATTTAATCTTTTTTTTTTTTTTTTAATTTTGAGACAGAGTCTTGCTCTGTCACCCAGGCTGGAGTGTCACCTTGCTCTAGGTCACAGCAACCTCAAACTCCTGAGCTCAAGCAACCCTCCTGCCTCCACCTCCTAAGTCGCTGGGACTGCAGGTGCCTGCCTTCAGGCCCAGCTAATTTTTCTGTTTTTAGTAGAAATAGTCTTGCTGTTGCTCAGGCTGGTCTCAAACTCTTGAGCACAAACAATCCACCCATCTTGGCCTCCCAGAGTGCTAGGATTACAGGCATGAGCCACTGTTCCCAGCCCATGTTTTCATTTTTTAGAGTAAGTCTAGTGCTATGAACTGGATTGTTTCCTTGGCCTGTGGATTGAAATATCACTATATGGAAAGATCGTGATAACCCACACTTTGCTGAATCTAACATCTTTGAGTTTCACAACTTCAAGTGCACCCCTGAAGTTTCATTCAGTTACTTTTGGAAGTCCTCAGAGAGTATGCAACAAACAAGTTTGTTCACAACAATTACTAGGTAATAGATGGCATCTTCCCGCACTCTGACTGCTTCTCACATGGCTATCCTTTGCCCAGTGAGCTAGTTGAGGATGGGCATTTCCACCACCCAGATGGCCATGTCCTGGGGTAGCCCTGAGCACTGTTCCAAGAAGGCCTCTTTCAGCCATCCACAGGTAGCCAGCCCTTGAGATACCAGAGCAGTTTCATGTTACCCAGAACCTTCAAGGTGCCCCAGCTGGGCTGCATCCTTCCCAGAGGAGGGGGAAGGCCCTGCTCTGTGTGGCACTTTGTGTAGACAAACTGTTCTTTGTGAGGTAGAGGCTTGCTTCATCCTCTGTTTACAGCTTCACTTGCCACAGTGTTCAGATTCAAATCCCTGAGGCTGGCAGGACCACCCTCCCCAGTCCCATCTCACTCTTCCTATAGGAAGAGACTCCTTCCATCCTCTCATGCAAATCACCTCATGTAAATAGATGCCTTTTCTTTCAGTTCATCAGTGCATTTGTTGAAAGTCTTTTGGTTACAAATAATAGACTTCAACTCGAGCCAGCAGAAGCACAGAAAGCGTCTGAATTATCAAGCTCTCAGAGTGTGTGATGAAATAAAATGGCAGGACTGCAGCTGAGCCTCATGGAGAAACTAAAACAAGGGATAAGTGGTGATTGGCTTCCCCTGCTCCTACTTTAGTAGGAGAAAAACAGGGCTCTGTGTAGGCACTGCTGGGGGAATGAGATGAACTGGCTCTGTCTAAAGGTGGGGAGCAGGGAAGGGGTTTGATGTTGAATTTGGAGATGTGGCTGGGGCTAGATGAAGGTTGATCTTGTAGCTGGCTGCAACTTTATCCTGAAAGCTATAAACAAATGGCAGAGCCACTGAAGAGGCTAGAAAAGAGCAAAGAGATTTCTACCCTAGTGAGATCATGCTGGTGGTACTCAGAGAACAGGTTTGAGGGAGGCAAGACCAGGGTTGGGGCCAGTAATTAGACTGCCTTGGAAAGGTATTCAAAAGTCCAGCTGGGAGCAGGAATAGAGAGGGAGGGGTGGATTGGAGAACTATTTAAGAGGTAGAATCCACAGGACAGGACATAGTCATAGGTGGGCCATGGGGAGAGGGAGGAAAACCCTAAAACGACTGCCAGGCTGTTGGCCTTGGAGACTGGTAAATAGCTGTGATGTTGACTGAGGTGGGGGGCATGGGAAAAGGAGCAAAGTTTGTATGGGGGAAGATGAAACGGCACTCTTCACAGCCTGTCTGGGAACAACCTGACTGGACAGAGAGCAAATTAAGTCAACTGCGTTTGTGAAGTTTGAGACTCCTAAAGGATCCTCAGGTGATGGTATCAGGAAGCTGTGAACATTTCATTCTATTGGTCGGGGAAAGTCGCTGCTGGAGATTTATGGCAGAGCTGGGATTCATCAGTCTTCATGTGGTTCGGTCATGATACTGAATAATATCACCCAAGGACAGTGTGTGGTAAGAAGAGCAGCTGACGTGGAGAGAGGTGGGGAGAATAGCGGGGTGTAAAGGGAAGGGGTGGAGGGGATTAAAGAGGAGAAGTCCACAGAGGACATGGAGTAGCTGATAATCCGCTATGTGAAATGCAGCAGACAGGGACCCTGAACGGACTGCAGGTGTCCATTCCTTTATCCACAAAGAGCACCTGCTGTGTTCATCATGCTGACACAGCCAAGAGCTCGGGCTCTGGAGCCAGACTGCCTAGGTTTGAATCCCAGCTCCACAACTTACTTGCTGTCTAGCCTGGGACGAGTTATTACCCTCTCTGGGTGTCTATTTTCTCTTCTGTAAAATGGCAATGATAACACTAATTATTTCATAAAGAGTGGCATGAGGATTAAGCAATATCTGACAGGTGGTAATTACATCAGAAATGCTATTATTAGCATGTATCAGCTACTCTTCTGAGCTCGAAGAACACAGGCCAAATCCCTTCTCTTATGGAATTCATTCTATTTTGGATGAGGGGAAAACAGGCCATAAACAAACAACAACAAAACAAGAAAATAATGCTAAGAGGAAAATAAACCTGGGCATGGTGGCTCATGCCTGTAATCCTACTACTTTAGGAGACTGAGGTGGATGGATTGCCTCAGCTCTGGAGTTTGAGACCAGCCTGAGCAAGAGTAATACCCCATCTCTACTAAAAACAATAGCTGTGGGGTGGCGCCTGTGGCTCAGTGGGTAAGGCGCTGGCCCCATGTACTGAGGGTGACGGGTTCAAACCCGGCCCCAGCCAAACTGCAACCAAAAAATACCCGGGTGTTGTGGCGGGCACCTGTAGTCCCAGCTACTCGGGAGGCTGAGGCAAGAGAATCGCTTAAGCCCAGGAGTTGGAGGTTGCTGTGAGCTGTGTGAGGCCACGGCACTCTACTGAGGGCCATAAAGTGAGACTCTGTCTCTACAAAAAAAAAAAAAAAAAAACAATAGCTGTGTGTTGTGGCACACACCTGTAGTCCCATCTACTCAGGAGGCTGAGGTAGGAAGATTTCTTGAGCCCAAGAGTTTGAGGTTGCTGTGAGCTATGCCACCATGGCACTCTACTCAGGGCAACTCTATCTCAAAAATGAAGGAATGAATGAATAAACAATTTAAAAATTAAAAGAAAATAAAAAGGGTTAGATGATGGGATGCTGGGGTTCAATGGGACACTGTAGATAGGCTAGCCAAAGACCTCCCAGAGGAGGTAACATTTATACTGTAATTTTTTTTTTTTGTAGAGACAGAGTCTCACTTTATAACCCTTGGTGGAGTGCTGTGACGTCACACAGGTCACAGCATTCTCCAGTTCCTGGGCTTAGGCGATTCTCTTGCCTCAGCTTCCCCAGTAACTGGGAGTACAGGCGCCTGCCACAATGCCCAGCTATTTTTTGTTGCAGTTCAGCCGGGGCCGGGTTTGAACCTGCCACTCTCGGTACATGGGGCCAGCACCCTACTCACTGAGCCACAGGCACCGCCCTTATACTATAATTTTAATGACAACTATGGGTGAACCATGAGAAGATACAGGGGCAGAGCATTCCAGGTAAAAGCTAATCAAATGCAGTAACCCTAAGATAGGAACAAATTTGGTGTGTCCAAGGAAAAGAAAGAACCACATCTATCTCACTCCATGACCCACTCTCTTTTCATTGTACCTCATGGTCTTTTTGACACAGATCATATTAATAAACCCACAGGCAAAGGGGAAGCACTGAAATTTTTGTGCCAGATGCTATATGTTGACTTGCTCAACATGTATTCTAACTCCTTTCTATCAGGAAAGCTAAAGACTACATTATTAGACTCCCTTGCAGCTAGATTGATATTTGTGACATAGTTTCTGCCAACTCATGAGGAAAGGTGACGGCTAAGCCCAGAGAGAGAGGAGAGTCTCTGCTCAGTGATAACAGCACTTGGGTTTCTCTGGGGTGTGCAATGAAACTGTTGTGTGTTGTGGGAGAGTAGTTTTTCTGGCTGCATTGTTTCTGGTTGGATGGTGTTTGAGCCCAGTTTTCTGGTCCTTCCAGAGATTCTGTGATCTCTTTAGTTCCTTTCACATATTTCTGTTTAAATCAGCCAGAGTGAATCCTACTGTTGGCAACTAAGAACCTCAATCTGTATAATGCCCTACTAATTTTGCACTCCCAGCAGCTTTCTACTTCTTCCCATCCTCTCCTCCCCTTCGGTCTAAATTGAGAGCAAGAGAGCCTGGGTGATGCAGTCCTAGGGATCAGTGGTTTGGGGGTCCAGGGCAGGTAGAGGGGGGCAGAGCATGTGGGGGACAGATGGAGACTATATCCAGTACAGTGCCCTCTGAAGGTGCCACCAAGCCTTATGTCTTTGCACATAAGGATGCGCAGAGAGCTAATAAAGTATTATTTGTGGCTTTGCTTGTGTGTTTCCAGAAGAGATTTGAATCAGTAGACAGAATAAAGAAGGTTGCCCTCACCAACACACAAGGCAAGGTGTCTGGCCCCTACTATGACAAGAAATATTAGCTAAAATTTCCACCAAGGGTGTGTGTGGGGGGGGGAAAGCCCAACTGTGGCTTTGAGATGATTGAGAAACAGGCTATCATGTTAAGACTCAGTGCAAAAACAAGACCACACATGCCCCCTCTTTGGCCAAAGATGGCAAGAAAAATTATCTGCTTTTTCCTTTTTCCTTTGTCTTGTAACTGCTGAGTGAGTTATCAACAGAGAGGGTAGATGACTGTTAGTTTCACCTGTCCCCCATATGCCTTTTAAACAACTACATGCAAGCAGAGAAGAGTAGGAAAAGCCTGAGGAAAACAGGGGAGTGGGGGAGATTTCTCTTTTTATATTTTCATGTTCTCTGATTCTGAATGTGAATCGTATGTCATGTTATATTGCCTGCTGTTGTTTCTTTCTTCTTTTTTTTTTTTTTTCTGCTGCTGTTTCAAGTGGACACCTCTCTCAAAAAAGCAGGGATTAGTCTCATGATAGTTAATTTTATATGTCAACTTGATTGGGCTAAGGGATGCCCAGAGAGCTAGTAAAGTATTATTTGTGTCTGTGCTTGTGTGTTTCCAGAAGAGATTTGAATTGGTAGACAGAATAAAGAAGGTTGCCGTCACCAACACAGGTGGACATCATTCAATCTGCCCAGGGCCTGAATAGAACAACAATGTGGAAGAAGGGTGAATTTGTTCTGTTTTTCTGGGACATGCACCTTATTCTGCCCTCAGATGTTGGCTTCCCCAGTTCTCAGGCCTTTAGACAAAGACTGGGACTTTTACACAATGGGAGCTTTCAGTTTTGGACTGGGACTGTACCACCAACATTCCTGGTTCTCCAGCTTATGGATCGCAGATTGTGGGGCTCTTCAGCCTCTGTAATTGCATGAGTCAATTCTTTATAAAAATTTTCTTTCAGTATATCTCTGTATATTCTACTGGTTTTGTTTCTTATAGAACTCTAAGAGTTCTTCTTTATCTCTATACAACTATCATTGGGGGAGCAGTATAGTGAACAATACTGTAGTCAGAATGATTTGGGTTCAACCCAGAAATGAAAACATACAGCATGATGGGGCAGATAAAAACATACACTGGGGGGCAGCACCTGTGGCTCAGCAGGTAGGGCGCCAGCCCCATATACCGAGGGTGGCAGGTTTGAACCTGGCCCATGCCAAACTGCAACAAAAAATAGCCAGGTGTTGTGGTGGGTGCCTGTAGTCCCAGCTACTCGGGAGGCTGAGGCAAGAGAATCGCCTAAGCCCAGGAGTTAGAGGTTGCTGTGAGCTGTGACGCCACAGCACTCTATTGTGGGTGATAAAGTGAGACTCTGCCTCTAAAAAAAGAACAAAACAAACAAAAAAAAAAAACATGCACTGGGGGAGGGACACCCTATTCTATAAATGCAGCTAGGAAAATTGGATAGCCACATGCAGAAGAATGAAACAGGAGCCCTATCTCTCACTATATACATATATTGATTCAATATGGATTAAAAACTTAAATATAAGGCATGAAACCATAAAAATTCTAGAAGAAAACACATGTAAAACTCTTCTAGATGTAGGCATAAGCAAAGAATTTATTCTGAGACCCTAAAGGCAAACACAGCAATAACAAAAGTAAATAAATGGGACTTAAAACCTTCTGCATAGCAAAGGAAATCAACATTGTGAAGAGACAACTCACAGGATGGGAGAAAATATTGGTAGGCTACCCATCTGACAAGAGTAGAATATATTAATATAAGGAGCTTCAACAACTCAATAGAAAAAAATCAAATAGCCCAATTAAAAATGGACAAAGGATCTGAATAGACATTTATAAAAAAGAAGATATACAAATAGCCAATTATATGAAAAAATGTTCATTAGTCATCAGAGAAATGCACATCAAAACTACAATGAGATTATCATATTGTCTCAGTTAACATGGCTTTTACCAAAAAGACAGGGAAAAACGAATACTGGCGAGGATGTGGAGAAAGGGGAACTCTCATTCACTGTTGGTGGCAATGTATGAATAAATCAGTGCAATCACTATGGAGAACATTTATGGAAGTTTCTGAAAAAAACTAAGAATAAAACACTGCTGGGTGTGTGTGTGCATATGTACATCCAAAGGAGGGGACATCAGTATATGGACAGGATATCTGCACTCTCATGTTTATTGCAGCACTAATCCCAGTAGCCTAGCTATGGAATCAATGGATGTGTCCATCAATGGATGATGGGTAGAGATTTTATACATTAGGGTGGAAAAAGCTCAGTAGGTGGTGCTCTACACGGGGTGAGAAAATTTCTCTGGACCAAAATTAGGTTATAAAAGTTTAGATTTTATCTTAGAAAAAGGAAAGAGAAGGAGTGAGAAAGAGAAAAGAGTGGGGGAAGGGCGAGAAAAGAGACCGGGGAGATGGCCTGGCATCAGGAGGGAGGAAGGAACGAAGGAAGGAGAGTTGAGGTCAAGCTGTTAGTTGAATTTAAGGCAGAACAAAAAAGTTATTATAGCCAAATTCACAAGGTATTATAAATAGGAATGCTGTGTTCTTTTTTCCCTCCAGCAAGGGAAATATGTTGAAGACATATTCCATTGTTCCTTCAGGACACTCAGGAATCACACAATTGGGGAACAAATTCTAAAAGCCAAAGGAGTTGGTGAAATGTGAAGAGAAAGAATTTACATTTGCTTTTGATCTGCTGGGCTCCTCAGTGCTTTGGGAAAACAGAAATCCAGGGGGGTAGGGGTGCTAGCAAGAGAAAGAAAGCAACCAGAGAGAGAGAGAGAGATTGATTTAGTCCATACAGAAAAACTAAAAGTTAATACTTTTTCTATTATTTCACTATAAAGACTGACTATCCTTACAATATATGCAATGGAATATTATATAGCCATAAAATCCTGCCATTTACAACATCATGGATGGAACTGGAAAACATGTTAAGTAAAATAAGCCAAGCATAGAAAGGCTTGCTATAATCCCATTTGTCCAATTTTGCTTTGGTTGCTTGTGCTTTGGGGATATTAAGAAGTCCTTGCTCAGATCCATGTCCTGAAGTGTTTCCCCAATGCTTTCTTCTAGTAATTTCATAGTCTCAGGTCTTAGATTTAAGCCTTTAATCCATTTTGAATGGATTTTTATATATGGCAAGAGATAAGGGTCTACTTTCATTGTTGTGCATATGGATATCCAGTTTTCCCAGCACCATTTATTGAATAGACTGTCCTTTCCCCACTGTATGTTCTGGGCACCTTTGTCAAAGGTAAGTTCTCTATAGGTGTGTGAATTTATTTCTGGGTTCTCTATTCTGGCTGATTGGTCTTTGTGTCTGTTTTTATGACATCCTGTTTTGGTTACTACATCTCTGTAGTTGAATTTGAAGGACAACTATATTGAATTCTTTGTCTGAAAGATCACGGATCACCATCACTCTAAGACTGATCACTGATAATTTATTTAGTTCATCTGGCAAGGTCATGTTTTCCTCAGTGTTCTTGATGCTTGCGGATGTTTGTTGATGTTCAGACATTGAAGAGTTAGGTATTTATTTTAATCATCCCAGTCTGGGCTTACTCGAACCTGTCCATCTTGAGAAGGCTTGCCAGATATCCAAAGGAAATTAAGTGATGTGATCTAAGTCTTTGGTCACTGCAGCTGTATCAGCACTGAGGGTGCCCCAAGCCCAGTAATGCTGTGACTCTTCAGACTCCTGGTGGTAGTGGACTTGGTTAAGATATAGGAGATTTCCCTAGATGGGCAGGCATAGTCTCTCACTGTCTTTCTTCACTTTCCGTGCTGGGCTGCTGGAGTACAGGGTGCGGGGAGTGACATGAGCACTCCATCATGGCCACCAGTACCATGTCACACCTGAAGCCATCCCAGTCTCACCCAAGGCCCATGGTGACTCTTGCCGGGCTACCTCTGATAGTTAGTCCAAGCCCAAGGGCTCCCTGGCCATAAGGCGGTGAATCCTACCAGGACTGGGTCCTTTCCTTCATGGCAATATGTTTCCTTCTAGCCCGGGGGGTGGGGGTGGGGGCAGAAATGCAGGCCAGGAACTAAGGCTTGGACTTGGGGGCTTTGGAGTCTGCTTACTACTTTATATGACTGTGGCTAATCTGGTACCCAAGTTGCAAAACAAAGTCCCCTGAATTCTTTCCTTTCCCCAAGTGGAAGACGACTCCCTGAGTTGCACCTCCTGGAGTTGGGGGATTTGTGACATAGGCCCTGGCTTGGCCATAGCTAGTGTCACACTGGGTCACCTGTACCCCAAGTCCACTGGCTTCATGCTAACACAGCCGCAGGAATCACCCAAGGACTGCAACCTCTGTGGCTTGCCTGCTTTATGGATTTAGTCCAGACCCCAGGCTGCTTTTTGTCAGCTTGTGGTACGGCTAAAGGGAACTCAGTTTCAGGGTGGAGGATTTCCCCTTGGCGGGCTGGTCTAAGTGGGCACTGGCAGAATTCTGCCCTGTGTGTTCCTTGGTGCCAGGACACCCCTGGCTTTCAATACAAAGTCCCACAGTCACTTCACTCTCTCTTCCCCAGACACAGATTCTCTTTCCACTGCCAGGAGCTGGAGGAGGAAGGGCATGGGCAGGGCGAGACTGTCTTTGCTGCCCTCTTCAGCACTTCTTTCCTTGATATAATCTTAAAACCAGGTAGTATGATTGCTCATCTGTTTTTTTATTCTTCTGAAGATGCTTGCTTGCATGGATAGTGTTTGAATTTGGTGTTTGTGCCGAGGAACAATCTCTGGAGGTTTCAGCCATCTTGCTCCGCCCCTCCTCCTGTACTCCCTTAATATTTTAATAAATAAAAAAATAAAATTATTAATAAATAAAAAATTAAAAAATTAAAAAAGAAAGACTTGGGTTTAAGACTCCACTTGGAAAGATGACATATGGATTTTATTCCATTTATAGGAAATTTCCAGGAAAGGTAACTCTATAAGAATATAGCAGAGCTAGCCAGGGCCTGGAGAGTGGGGAATGCAGAGGGATTGCTGAAAGACATGGGGTTTCTTTTTGGGGTGATGAAAAGTTTCCAGAATTGATTATTCTGCTGGTTGCACAACTCTTTGAATATACTAAAAACCATCGAATTTTACACTTTAAAAGGTGAGCTGTGGAGTATGTGAAATACATATCAATTTGTAAGAAAGAAAAAGACCCTTCTTGACATTCATTTGTAGCTTTTCCACCTATAAAATGGGAATAACAAAGTTCACCTCCAGAGCTGCTTCAAGGATTAAATGAAATACTATGTGGAAAGCAATTGCCACAGGGCCTTGCTCACAAAATAAATGCTCTCCCAAAGTTGATGGTTTTTTTTTTTGCAGTTTTTGGCCGGGGCCGGGTTTGAACCCACCACTTCTGATATTTGGGGTCGGCGCCCTACTCCTTTGAGCCACAGGCGCCGCCCCAAGTTGATGATCTTTTTCCAATATGCTCATTAAATAATTAAAATGCAATTTGTATAAAGCTGATTGTTAAAGCAGAAAGAGTCCTTCGAAATCAGTCTAGTTTTACCCTCTGATTCTGAACATGAGAATTCAGTGATAAACCTAGAAGGTTATCACTGACGAGAGGTTCAAAGGAAGTCATGAGCGAGTGAGCTTATGAGTGAAGGCAAAGTCTTAGGAAGAAAACCATTTTGCCACCTTTGCACTCTTACTGAAGTGGTAACTCTGAATTCAGCGTGGCCTTTTGCAAGAAGCAAAATTAGATTCATTTCCACATCAAGAAGTTGGTGCACATTCACTAGAGTCTAAAATGGAAATAGCCTCATATAGTTAATAATTAAACAAATTCTATTAAAATTATCTAGATAAAATTTTAACAATGTAACATTTTCCCTAATCTTAGAAATAGTGAGAATATTAAATATTAAAACTGCTCCAAATAACTTATATGTTTCTGAAATTCCATTTTTCTCCTTACACACATAATTCTAAGATGCACAATTTTTTTTTTTTTTTAGAGACAGAGTCTCACTCTGTCACCCTTAGAGTGCTGTGGTGTCACAGCTTACAGCAACCTCCAGCTCTTGGGCTTAAGTGATTCTCTTGCCTCAGCCTCCCAAGTAGCTGGGACTACAGGCGCCCGCCACAACACCCAGCTATTTTTTTGTTGCAGTTTGGCTGGGGCCGAGTTTGAATCTGCCACCCTTGGTATATGGGACCAGCGCCCTACCCACTGAGTCACAGGCACTGCCCAGATACACAATTTTTTTACAACTTAATGTCTCTGATCAGAACACATCTTACAGTCAATGACTTGTTCTAATTTGACAGAATTACTTTTTTTTGTGCGTGTGTGGTTTTTGGCCGAGGCTGGGTTTGAAAACCCACCACCTCCAGCATATGGGACTGGCGCCCTATCCCTTTGAGCCACAGGCGCCGCCCCTAGAATTACTTTTTTAACAAAATAATGACGTCCTAAAAATGGACAACAAATTAAATATGATGTATTCATACATATATATATCTTATTTAAAAGATGAACTAGAAATTTGTGCTGGTTGAATGTTCAGGAATATTAAAGGATTGCTGATTTGGGTGTCAAAAACAGAGTTGAACACCTCTGGGGGCACTGTCTCCTTTTATTTATTTAGAGACTGGGTCTTGCTTTCTTGCTCAGATTGGAGCGCAGTGGCACAATCATAGTTTACTGCAGCTTCCAACTCCTGCATTCAAGTGATCTTCCTGCCTTACAGCTGCCTAATTAAAAAAAAATTTTTTTTTTTTTTAGAAATGGGATCTTGCTAAGTTGCCCAGGTTCATCTCAACTGTATTCTGTATGTATTTGGAACATGAATCTTCAAATCTGGGACCCATTAATAGGTATTCTGGCCTACAGTAGATTTTGCTAATGATAATCCTGAAGAAAAGTATTAATTTATCTCTTAATATGCCTGGATCCTTTGATTGGATATTCCTGGATCCTTTTAGGAAAAGATCTGGAGATATCACATGTCTTAGGGTTTGACACTTAGAATAGACAATGTTCATTCTAGGGTTGTGGAAGCAACATTTTGACTGTTAGGAGTTGCCGTGGAGGCAGAGGATGAATGCTGCCTCCCACCTGAGTCAGTAAGGCTTTTCTCTAATAGCTTTGCTTAACTGAGAGGTAAAGGGATTCTACCCTCAGAGTCTGAGTACTTGGTATGGTTTGGTTCCTAACACATGCACCAAGGGGTCTGATTGCAAACACCTCACATAATAGTAATTGTTTTGATGCTGCTGCAGATGGTTAGCCTGGGCTTTGGAAGGCTTCCTTTTTGGTGCATTCCATTTGAAAGGCCTCCCCTACTCAGTATGTTCCTGCAAACACAATCCCCAGACATGACAAGAGAAGGGTATTGCCAGTACTGGCCTTTTGAACTCATTTAGAGTTTCCATGGAAGTGGATGTTAGGATGGATAGATTTGTTTTTTTCTCTGCTCGAGCAACGAGATTTACATCATTTGCTGTTGGTTTGGAGCCTTCAGAGTAATGTCTCCAGACATGTTTCCCAGGAGCACAGGGGGAGCCAAGACACATGGGGAGACTCACACTTGGCTTTGCCCATGAACCTTTTCTGCCAAATCAAACCAAGCAATACAAAAAACAAAGGCAGGCTGGGTGTGGTGGCTCATGCCTATAATCCCAGCACTTTGGGAGGCCAAGGTAAGAGGATCTTTTGGGGCCAGGAGTTCAAGGTCATCCTAGGCTATATAATGAGACCCTGTCTCCATAAACAATAAAAAAATGATCTGGGTGTGGGGGGATGCATCCATAGTCAGGTGGCTGAGGCTGGAGGATCACTGGAGCCAAGGAGTTCAAAGCTGCAGTGAGCTGACTGCCCACTGCATTATAGTTTGGGCAACAGACTGATGTCAAAAAACCAACACCAAACAAACAAAGCCATGCCACAAAAACTCAAAACCAATCAAAACCTTCCCAAAAAGCACACAAAAAGCAATACAACCAGGAAAGATCTGTGGTGGGATCATCCTAGATTTTGACTTCTAAGATAAACAGGATTGCACAATGGAGAGTCTTCCTGAAATGCCATTTTACGTGAGGGAACCCAAAGCCATCAGCAGAGCTGTTCTGTTCAGCTGACATGAGAATGACCAGAAGGCTCTTTCCACTCATTCATTTGCCAAATAGTTATGAGACACCTACTGTGTATACACGTTTTTTTCAGTCACTGAGGATATAACAGTCAATAAGACAAATCTCTGTCCACATAAATCTTCCCTTCTAGAAGATGGAGACAAATAAATGAATAGATCACACCAGTACTGATAAATGCTATGAAAAGAACAGGGCAGGCCGGGGAGAAGGAGTGTCCAGACGAGGACAGCATGTGGCTGTTTTATGCAGGTGGACAGGCTAGTCTCTCTGTTAGGGGGAGATTTGAGCAGAGACTGATGAGCTTTAGTGGGTAAACCAGGGATCCTTAAACTATGGCCTGCAGGCCACATGAGGCGGTGTGATTGTATTTGTTCCCGTTTTGTTTTTTTACTTCAAAATAAGATATGTGCAGTGTGCATAGGAATTTGTTCATAGTTTGTTTTTTTTAAACTATAGTCCGGCCCTCCAGCGGTCTGAGGGACAGTGAACTGGCCCCCTGTTTAAAAAGTTTGAGGACCCCTGGTAAGCTATGAGGATGTTGTATGGGAGTATTTCCAGGAGGAAGAGGAGGCAAAGGCCCTCATGCGAGAGTGTGCTTGGCGTGTGCAAAGCTGACCAGGGAGGCCTCGGGGCTGGTGCAGGCAGTGCTGGGGATAGTGGTGGGAGGTGGGAGCCTGAGAGCTAAGACAAGTCTGCAGGTCATGGGGGGTGGGGAGCTTTTCAAACCTTGTAAGCCCTTGACTTTCCTCTGAGATGGGAGGCTTTGGAGGAGCTTGAGCAAAGGAGTCATGTAATCTATGTTATGTTTTCCCAGGAGCACTTTGACTGTGATGGGAAGGATAGCCTTTGGCAGGAGGCCAGGCTGGCAATGCAGAGACAGGGGGTCTACTGCACTGTCCTGGTGAGACAAGATGATGGGTGAGAAGGAGGTAGGGGTAGTCTGACTCTGGGTGCATTTTGAAAGTGGAAGTGATGGGATGAGCTGACAAGTTGGATGTCAGTGGCATGAGAGAAGAGAGGTGACTCTAAGTCTGTAGGTCTGCACAACTGGAAGAATGGAGTTGCCATATGGTGAGCGAGGGGTCACTGAAGGTGAAGCAGGTCTTTTGGATACAATCAGTTTTGGACTTGTTAAGACTGAGATGTTTCTTAGATACCCAGTGGAGGTGCTGAGTAGATAGTTGTGGATCTGAGTGAGGAGAGAAGTCTGGGTTAGAGACATAAATTTGTGAATCATCAGCCTATAACTGGTACCAAAGGGGCTGAATGAAATGATCAATGGTGAGTGTGTCAACAGAGAAGAGAGTTGAAGACAGAGTCCTGGGGCTGCTGCAGAATCCCCCCACTTCCCGGGCCCCAGTGTTGGTCTACCAGCCCTACCTTATAGTGGCTTAATGACAGCGACTCCGGCAGAGCCCATGATCCACATTCCCCACGTCCTGGAGATTTCCTTGGAGGGGTCACAAGAAAGTAAAGTCCTCATCTGTTTGGGAGATGTTCGGGGGAGGTCTATAACTGAAACAAAGGGCCCTGCCTCCTCCCCGGAGTGTACCAGTGCAAACTTCTGACACACCCCTATTCCACAGTAGAATCATCACTTTGTCACCTGTGTTTTTTTTTTTTTTTTACAACTTTTATCATCTTAACTTTTACTCAACTTTTATCATTGGGTAATTGAGAGAGTGGTGGCTTTATCCTGAGATTCATATTTGAATCTTGGCTTTGCTGCTTGCCGGTTGTGTGACCTTGGGCAAGTTTCTTTTTTTTTTTTAATTTTTTTTTTGTAGAGACAGAGTCTCACTTGAACGCCCTTGGTAGAGTGCTGTAGTATCACAGTTCACAGCAACCTCCAACAACTGGGCTCAGGCGATTCTCTTGCCTCAGCCTCCCGTGGACTACAGGCGCCCACCACAACACCCTGCTATTTTTTTTGTTTAAATTTGGCTGGGACCAGGTTTGAACCTGCCACCCTCGGTATATGGGGCCGGCGCCCTACCCACTGAGCCACAGGCACTGCCGCTTGGAAAACCTCTCTGTGTCAGAGTTTCCTCATGTCCACAAATCTCACAAGCCTGTTTTCACAATTGAGTGGGATAATATTAATATGTGTGAAGAGGCTACTGCTGTGTCTGACAAACTAAAGGTGATTATAATAGCAAACACTGTGTTTGATACAATCTCCTAGGTCTTTTCTATATCTCCTTAATTATTACAACAGCCCTAGCAGGCAGGTATCATTGGTATTTCCACTTTACAGATGAGGTTAAGTAATTTTTTTTATTGTTAAATCATACCTGTGTACCTTAGTGCAATCAAGGGGTAAAATGTGCTGGTTTCATATACAATCTGAAATATTCTCATCAAACTGTTCAACATAGCCTTCATGGCATTTTCTTAGTTATTGTATGTAGACATTTGTATTCTGCATTTAGTAAGTTTCGCCTGTACCCATGCACCGTAGGTGTGGCCCCACCCAATACTCTTCCTCCACTGTAACCCCCCCCTCCCTTCCCCTTCCTTGGCCCTTTCCTCATAGTCTTGTGCTATAGTTGGGTTATAGCTTTCATGTGAAAGCTATAATTTAGCTTCAGAGTAGGGCTGAGTACATTGGATACTTTTTCTTCCATTCCTGAGATACTTTGCTAAGAAGAATATGTTCCAGCTCCATTCATATAAACATGAAAGAGGTAAAGTCTCCATCTTTCTTTAAGGCTGCATAGTATTCCATGGTATACATGTACCACAATTTGCTAGTCCATTCGTGGGTCGATGGGCACTTGGGCTTCTTCCATGACTTAGCAATTATGAATTGGGCTGCAATAAACATTCTGGTACAGATGCCTTTGTTATATTGTGACTTTTGGTCTTCTGAGTATAAACCTAGTAAAGGAATTATAGGATCGAATGGCAGGTCTATTTTTAGGTCTCTAAGTATTCTCCAAACATCCTTCCAGAAGGAACGTATTAGTGGGCATTCCCACCAGCAGTGTAGAAGTGTGCCCTTTCCTCCACATCCACGCCAACATTTCTGGTTTTGGGATTTTGTTATGTGGGCTACTCTTACTGGGGTTAGGTGATATCTCAGAGTAGTTCTGATTTGCATTTTTCTGTTGATTAAGGATGATGAGCTTTTTTTCATGTGTTTGTATATTTTGCATCTGTCTTCTTTAGAGAAGTTTCTCTTTAAGTCCCTTGCCCACCCTGAAATGGGGTCATGTGTTCTTTTCTTGCTAATAAATTTGAGTTCTCTGTGGATTCTGGTTATTAGACCTTTATCGGAGGTATAACCTGCAAATATTTTCTCCCGTTCTGAGGGCTGTCTGCTTGCTTTACTTACTATGTTCTTGGTTGTGCAGAAGCTTTTTAGTTTGATCAGGTCCCAGTAATGTATTTTTGATACTGCTTCAATTGCCTGGGGATTCCTCCTCATAAAATATTCACCCAGGCCGATTCCTTCAAGAGTTTTCCCTGCACTTTCTTCAAGTATTTTTATAGTTTCATGTCTTAAATTTAAATCTTTTATCCAGTGAGAGTCTATCTTAGTTAATGGTGAAAGGTGTGGGTCCAGTTTCAATCTTCTACAGGTTGCCAGCCAGTTTACCCAGCACCATTTGTTAAATAGGGAATCTTTTCCCCACTGAATGTTCTTAATTGGCTTGTCAAAGATCAAATAACGGTAAGTAGCTGGATCCATCTCTTGGTTCTCTATTCTGTTCCAGACATTTACTTCTCTGTTTTTGTGCCAGTACCATGCTGTTTTGATCACTATGGATTTATAGTACAGTCTCAAATCTGGTAGCATGATTCCTCCTGTTTTGTTTTTATTGCTCAGTAATGTTTTGGCTATTCGAGGTTTTTTCTGATTCCATATAAAACGAAGTATTATTTTTTCAAGATCTTTAAATTATGACAATGGAGCCTTAATAGGAATTGCATTAAAATTATATATTGCTTTGGGCAGTATGGACATTTTAACACTGTTGATTCTTCCCAGCCATGAGCATGGTATGTTTTTCCATCTGTTAACATCTTTGGCTATTTCTTTTCTTAGAGTTTCATAGTTCTCTTTGTAGAGATCTTTCACGTCCTTTGTTAGGTATACTCCCAAATATTTCATCTTCTTTGGCACTACTGTGAAAGGAATAGAGTCCTTGACTGTTCGGCTTGGTTATTGTTGGTATATATAAAGGCTACAGATTTATGGGTGTTGATTTTGTAGCCTGAGATATTGCTCTATTCCTTGATCACTTCTAAAAGTTTTGTAGTAGAATCCCTAGTGTTTTCCAGATATACAATCATATCTGCGAAGAGTGAAAGTTTGATCTCTTCTGACCCTATGTGGATCTCTTCTGACCCTACCCTTGATCGTCTTTTCTTCCCTAATTGCAATGGCTAAAACTTCCATTACAATGTTAAAGAGCAATGGAGACAATGGGCAACCATGCCTGGTTCCTGATCTAAGTGGAAATGATCTCAATTTAACTCCATTCAATACGATATTGGCTGTGGGTTTGCTGTAGATGGCCTCTATTAGTTTAAGAAATGTCCCTTCTATACCAATTTTCTTAAGTGTTCTGATCATGAAGGGATGCTGGATATTATCAAAAGCTTTTTCTGCATCAATTGAAAGAATCATATGGTCTTTATTTTTAAGTCTGTTTACGTGTTTAATTACCTTTATAGATTTATGTATATTGAACCAGCCTTGAGACCCTGGGATAAATCCGACTTAGTCATGGTGTATAATTTTTTTGATGTGTTGTTGGATTCTGTTTGTTAGGATCTTATTGAGTATTTTAGCATCTATATTCATTAGTGATATTGGTCTATAATTTTCTTTTCTTGTTCGGTCTTTCCCTGGTTTGGGGATCAAGGTGATGTTTGCTTCATAGAATGTGCTGGGTAATATTCCTTCTTTTTCTATATTTTGGAAGAGGTTTAGTAGTATAGGTACTAGTTCTTCTTTAAATGTTTGGTAGAATTCTGATGTAAAGCCATGTGGTTCTGGGCTTTTCTTTTTAGGGAGATTTTGTATAGTTGATGCTGTTTCAGAACTTGATATAGGCCTGTTCAACATTTCCACTTTGTTCTGGCTAAGTCTTTGTAGGTGGCGTGCTTCCAGGTATTGGTTGATTTCTTTCAGATTTTCATATTTGTGAGAGTAGAGTTTCTTGTAGTATTCGTTAAGGATTTTTTCAATTTCTGAGGGGTCTGTTGTTATTTCATCATTACCTTTTCTGATTGATGAAATTAAAGATTTTACTCTTTTTTTCCTGGTTAGGTTGGCCAAAGGTTTATCTATTTTATTGATCTTTTCAAAAAACGAGCTTTTGGATTTATTGATCTGTTGTATAAATTCTTTTGTTTTCAATTTCATTTAATTCTGCTCTGATTTTGGTTCTTTCTTTTTTTTTTTTTTTTTGTAGAGACAGAGTCTCACTGTACCCCCCTCAGGTAGAGTGCCGTGGCGTCACACGGCTCACAGCAACCTCTTAACCCTTGGGCTTACCCGATTCTCTTGCCTCAGCCTCCGGAGCAGCTGGGACTACAGGCGCCCGCCACAACGCCCAGCTATTTTTTGGTTGCAGTTTGGCCGGGGCTGGGCCCAAACCCGCCACCCTCGGCATATGGGGCTGGCGCCCCACTCACTGAGCCACAGGCGCCGCCCTGAAGTGTTCTTCTTTCTCCAGTTGCTTGAGATGTTCCATTAAGTTATTGACTTCCTCTCTTTCTGTTTTCTTTTTTTTTTTTTTTTTGTAGAGACAGAGTCTCACTGTACCGCCCTCGGGTAGAGTGCTGTGGCATCACACGGCTCACAGCAACCTCTAACTCTTGGGCTTACACGATTCTCTTGCCTCAGCCTCCTGAGCAGCTGGGACTACAGGCACCCGCCACAACGCCCGGCTATTTTTTGGTTGCAGTTTGGCCAGGGCTGGGTCCGAACCCGCCACCCTCGGCATATGGGGCCGGCGCCCTACTCACTGAGCCACAGGCACCGCCCTCTCTTTCTGTTTTCTTGAGGAAGGCTAACAGTGCTATAAATTTTCCTCTTAGGACTTCCTTTGCAGTATCCCAGAGACTCTGGTAATTCGTGTCTTGATTGTTGTTTTGTTCCAAAAATTTGGTGATTTCCTTTTTAATCTCGTCTGTAACCCATCTATGCTTCAGCATAAGGTTGTTTAGCGTCCATGTTTTTGTATGGGTATGCAGGTTCCTGTTGTTGTTGAGTTCAACTTTTATTCTATGATGGTCTGAGAAGATGCAAGGAATAATTTCTATTTTTTTGAATTTGCTGAGGTTAGATTTGTGGCCTAGGATGTGGTCTATTTTGGAGTATGTTCCGTGAGCTGATGAGAAGAATGTGTATTCAGTTTTTGGGGGATGAAATGTTCTGTAGATGTCTGTTAAGTACAGATGTTGAATGGTTAAGTTTAAATCTAAAATTTCTTTGTTTAGCTTCTTTTTGGAGGATCTATCCAGGACTGCTAAAGGGGTGTTAAAATCTCCAACTACTATGGAAGTGGAGGAAATTGAGTTGCTCACGTCTGTTACAGTTTCTCTTATAAATTGAGGTGCATTCTGGTTGGGTGCATAAATATTAATAATTGAAATCTCATCATATTGAGTACTACCTTTAACAAATATGAAGTGTCCATCCTTATCCTTCCTTATTTTGGTGGGTTTAAAGCCTATTGCGTCTGCGAATGGGATTGCAATGCCCGCTTTTTTCTGCTTTCCATTTGCCTGGAGTATAGATGTCCATCCCTTCACCTTGAGTCTATATTTGTGTTTTAATGTAAGATGCAATTCTTGTATGCAGCAGATACCTGGCTTGAGTTTTTGTATCCAGTCAGCCAGCCTGTGCCTCTTTGGAGGACAATTTAAGCCATTCACATTAATTGAGAATATTCATTAATTGAGAATATTGATAAGCTTTTCGAGAGTCTGGTGGACATTTTTAGTCCTTTTGCGACTGTGGAAGTTGGCATTTGATCAAAATTTTCTGGGTGGGTTTACTTTTGTGGTGGAGGATTATGCTGCTCTTTATGGAGGATAGGTCTGAGAATATCCTAGAGAGCTGGTTTAGTTATGGCAAATTTCTTCAACATGTGAATGTCATTGAAGTATTTAATTTCTCCGTCATAAATGAAACTCAGTTTAGCTGGGTACAGGATCCTGGGTTGAAAGTTATTTTGTTTTAGGAGATTAAAAGTCGATGACCATCCTGTTCTAGCTTGAAAGGTTTCAGCAGAGAGATCTGCAGTTATTCTAATATTCTTGCCTTTGTAGGTGATGGTTTTCTTTCGTCTGGTTGCTTTCAGAATTTTCTCCTTCATATTAACTTTAGGGAAATTGTTTACGATGTGTCTGGGGGATGTCTTATTTAGGTTGAGTCGTGCTGGAGTTCTGAAACTGTCTGCTATCTGAATTTCAGAATCTCTTGGCATGTCTGGAAATTTCTCCTTCATAATCTCATGGAGAAGAGACTCTGTGCCTTGTGAAGCCACTTCTTTGCTTTCGGGATCCCTATATGACGAATATTGGTTTTCTTTGAATTATCCCAAAGCTCTCTGAGAGAGTGATCTGTTTTTGCCCTCCATTTCTCTTTCTCTTTGAGAGTTTGGGAGCATTTGAAAGTTTTGTCTTCAATGTCTGAAATCCTTTCTTCTGCTTGCTCCATTCTGTTACTGAGGGATTTGACTATGTTTCTCAGATCTTTGAGGGCTGCAACTTCTTGTCTCAATGTGTCAAAATCTTTGGTCATTTGCTCTTTGAATTCATTGAATTCATTGAATTCTTGAGATATCTTTTGGGTTACTGCTTGGAATTCTAATTTGATCTTATTTGCTGTCCAGATTCTGAATTTGATTTCTGA
Source organism: Nycticebus coucang (assembly GCF_027406575.1). Classification (NCBI taxonomy): domain Eukaryota; kingdom Metazoa; phylum Chordata; class Mammalia; order Primates; family Lorisidae; genus Nycticebus; species Nycticebus coucang. The sequence goes on from NC_069782.1 coordinate 27,012,595, forward strand.
CATCTCAGCTATTTGTTCGTGCATGGGATCTTGTGCTGTGTCTGCCCCATTGATCCTTGGGGGAGTTGATCTACTCTGATTATTAATATTTCCAGAGGTTTTCTGTTGATTTTGCCTCATGATTGTTTTTCACCGTTGCCTCTGGCTGTCCTCAGAGTTGGGGAGGTGTCTCTCCAAGATTAGACCCCAGTGGGATCACTCTATTGTTGCTGGATCTTTGTAGGAAGTGACACTGTGTAGTTCCTCTGGGGCTTCCCCAGCTATGGAGTTCTGGTTGTGGAAGCAGCTCCGGAGTGTGGCGCACCCAGATCCAGCAACAGGGCAGGTGGTGGTGCACACGGTTCTGGGAGTGCCTGGCACCCAGTGAGTTTGGCACAGAGATCCCAAGGCTCCAGCAGTCTCTGGCCAGGAGAAGGGCTCTGCGCAGAGGCAGGGAGGGCTCTGGAGGGCACGTGGCTACCAGAGTCCCTGGCCAGACGAGTGGGCCGGTGTGGAGGCAGGGAGGACGCAGGATTGCGCGGCTCTCGTAGTTCATAGTCAGGGCATGCGGAGGTCCAGTGGGTGCAGGTCACGGGTCGGGGGTCATGGCGCAGCTCTTATGGAGGTCCAGGCGGCACCAATCCCAGGAGTTTGAGGTTGCTATGAACCGTGATGCCATGGTACTCTACCCAGGGCAATAGCCTGAGGCTCCAGTGTGCCAAAACCGGTCTCTCTCTGCTCCTGAGGGTTAAGGCTGCAAGGCAGCTCAGTCCCCGCCTTTAGGCTGCTCAGTTACTAGGTTACTAGCTCCCACCTGATCCTTGCTCTGGGACCATGAGGGCGGAGCTTGCAGGGCAGTTCTCTCACAATGGCTCCCTGTGGCCCACAGCTGAACACTATTAGCTCTGTCCGGCTCAGCGGCTCAGTCTGGGGCCCTAGACAATGCCCAAAGTTCTCTGCAGTCCTGCTCAAGCTCTCCCCAAGGCAGTTCAACTGAGTGCCAAGTCCAAAAACACTGAAACAGTTCACAGGTAAGGCCTTTCTGGTTTGCAGTCTAACTGCTGCTTGTACTTACTGCTGCCGGCGGGATTAGGTCAATTGAACATACACAACCACTTGCTAGTTTTCCACTGTTTTTGTCCTCCTCTTGGAGTCCAGAAGTCCCTTGCTGACTCCCTGTATCCTTAAAGAAATAATTATAGGCAGATCCCACCAGCCAGAGATGCCTGGAGTCTTATCTCCCCAGACTCACCATGCCCAGTTGCAGCGAAGCTGTTACTTGGCCACCATCTTGCTCCACCCCCAAGGTTAAGTAATTTGACTAGCTAAGAACACAAGCAGCCTGGCTACTGGAGTTATGATTTAACCATCATGCTTGTGAATGCTTAAAATTTTTCTTCTCTCATTTTTAGATGTTTTTACAACTATATGGCTCAAGCTTTCGATTCTCAGTTCTGCACTTTTTCTTGTTATTAATTTGCATTCATTCTCTGACCTTTAGAGAACTTTCATTCCTTTTCTACAAAAATGGGCAGTTTTATGCAATGCCAAGAGAAGAATTCAAACTTTCTGAAATATAAGGGGTAAAATCTTACTGCCAACCTTCTCTGTGGGAAGCCAATATGTGTAGCTAGGCATGGAAGGCAAGTGGAGATATGAATTTCCTCTTGAATAGACTAGAATTGACCAAAAAGGAAAATTATGTTTAGGGAAAGCCATAAAAATCTGCAAAAAGTGAGAGATTTTTATTTTAGGATGTTAGGAGAAATAGAACTCCATTTGCACTCTGCATGTATACATTTTCACACATGCATGTAAAAGTGTGTGCATGCATGCATTTGAAAATGTATGGATGAGCATGCGTGCATGCGTACATTTGGAATATGTAATACTCATTAACTGCCAAAGAAGCTGGTCTGTGGGTGTTTGGCACAAAAGGATGGGTTGGGACCAATCTTCTGCCTTATGCCTCTTCAAATCATTGAGCTGGTGACGCTAAGAAAAGAAAACAATTTCCAAGGAGAAAATAAATCATTTTTCTCATGAAACAGGGCTCCCAAATTTAGCAAATAAAAATACAAGACTCCCAGATAAATTTGAATTTCAGATAAACTATGAATGCTTTTTTAGTGTAAATATGTTCCATATAATATTTTGGAAGTACTTTACCAAAACATTGTTTGTTATCTGAAATTCAAATGTGATGGAACACACATGTATGTTACCTGTATGTTACCTGGCAACATCTTTATGAAAGAGAATGAATTTAAATACCTGTCTATTTTTTAAAAGTCTTTAAAATCCACAATCTACTTTTGCACTAGTGAAGACCTTTGGTTTTTACTGGGGAGTTAACTCATTCTTTTCTCTTTCAGGATGTCTTTTAATGAGTTAGCACCACCATCTGTGAAAAGGAGAAATAATCTCAATGAATACTCCATCCTCTCCCCAGGTAAAAACCCTGCAGATTTTATATCCATATCTCATGTACAATGGCATGGGGCATTTCATAGAAACTCATTCCCCGCTTCAATAAAAAAGCCAATTAAGAATCTTTTCAAAGCCTTGCTTAGAGTATCCCTTAATAGCCAGCCAGCATCCTAGGGTGTTCAATTTCTTTCTTTTTCCCTCTCTCCAGCTTGCATAGTGACAGAATTCTTCCTTCTAGGCAAGTAGCAGCAAACTCTGGGAAGACTTGGGAAGGAAAGGGACACTGATGAAAAGGCAGGGAAGAAGTTTCCCATGACCTCAGGGAAGCTCAAAGTGGGCACTGGTGAGGCCCAGGAAACAGTGCACCTGCCGTGATGTGATTGGAGGGAAACGCCTGGAAGTTATGTGGACCACAGACTTCTTCCAGCCAGGTGTGACTTACTCATCCTTTTCTTTGGAACAAAGTAGAATGTGGTGGTCAAGCTTCAGGCTCTCAAGTAAGAATCCTTATGTTGAAGCTCTGGGCTCTGATTTCCCCATCTGTAACATAGGTGCAATACTGGTACCTACCTCACAGTTATTTTAAGGGCTAAATGATATTATGAATAAAGCCATGTGTGGCACTCAAGAAGCACTTAATAAATATCAGTCACTATTAATATTGCTGCCTGGGACTATTCCTCCTAACATGTTCGGTTATTTTTGTTAATGACCTTTCGTTTTGTTTTGTTATTTTGCTTATTTTGGGGGATGGGATCTTACACTGTCACCCAGGCTAGAGTACAGTGGCCTCACCAAAGCTCACTGCAACTTCAAATTTCTGGACTCAAGTAATTCTCCTGCCTCAGCCTACAGAGAAGCTGGGACTAGAGGGGTGCACCACCACAACTGGCTCATTTCTCTATTTTTTTGTAGAGATAGGGTCTTGCTCTTGCTCAGTCTGTTCTTGAACTCCTAGGCTCAAGCAGTCCTCCCACCTCAGCCTCCCAAGTGCTAGGATTATGGTGTGAGGTGCCATGCCTAGCCTATTAATGATCTTTCCCAATATTAGATGTAACTGTGTTCACATTTCTGTATGTATAGAAAACCCACAGGGAAAAAAATCTAAATCAGAAAAACTTCCTAGAGCTATATTTGATTTCTCCCTGCCATGTGAGGTCTGACGAAGAAAGCGCTGCATACCTGATCGTTAACTATCACTATCATCACCTTTGAAGAACTTTCCTTGGGAAGAGATGAACTAACACCAGTGCCTAGTCCATCCTTCAAAGCATTTTTGGAACCCTTTGTTTGGAATGGCCATCAGTGTTTTCTTTCTTTCTTTTTTTTTTTTTTTTTTGAGACAGAGTCTCAAGCTGTTGCCTTGGATAGAGTGCTGTGGTGTCACAGCTCACAGCAACCTCAAACTCTTGGGCTTAAGAGATTCTCTTTCCTCAGCCTCCCAAGTAGCTGGGACTACAAGCGCCTGCCACAACACCTGGCTATTTTTTGGTTATAGTTGTCATTGTTGTTTGGGAGGCCAGGCTGGATTCGAACCCGCCAACTCCAGTGTCTATGGCTGGCACCTGGCCACTGAGCTACAGGTGCTGAGCCCCACCTGAAAAGCTTATAAAAACACAGATACCTGGGCTCCAAACCAAATCTAAGGCCAGGTATGGTGGCTCATTCCTGTAATCCTAGCATTTCGGGAGGCCAGGATGGGTGGATTTCTTGAGCTCAGGAGTTTAGGATCAGCCTGAGCAAGATAGAGCCCCTGTCTCTACTAAAAATAGAAAAATTAGTCAAAGCTGAGGGAAGGAGATTACTTGAGCCCGAGAATTTAAGGTTGCTGTGAGCTGTGATGATGCCATGACACTATACCCAGGATGACAGAGTAAGACTCTCTCAAAAACAAACAAACTAAATCTAATAAATCAGAATCTCTAAGGACAGAGCCAAGGGATCTGTAAATTTAATTCTAGAACATTCTATTGCAAAACCAGGCTTAAGAATTCGTGTGTGTGTTCTCTCTCTCACATAGTTTTCGAAAGCTGGACAGTAGTGTCCATTTGATTTGTAACTTGCCCTGGTCAAGTTGCTCTGTCTTCCATTGTCTTCCCTCTGTGGTGTCTCATTTTTTTGTTAAGGCTTCGGCTGTGGTTTCTATTAAGCCTCCATCCACTGCTTTTCATGTGGCAGTCATGGACAAAAGGAATCCATTTAAAAATGTCCTCACTCCTGCCTTCCCTTGACCCTCTAGTCTGCCACATTTGATGAATAGAGACCTACTCCCCATTAATCTCTCTCCCGCACTTGAACTTCAGTTTCCTAACTGATGGCCGCATGTGGCTTTGGTCTGTCAGTTTTCACTCTGTGGTTTTGTGGCTAATGCTTGACATCACAGCAACATGCCAGTGAGGGTTTGCACATTTTCTTCCCTAAAATATTAATTTGACATATAACGCTATTTTTCATTTAGGGCTCACCCAACCATGGGGAGAGTTATTTCAGCTCAAAACAATCTCCAAGGACTCTTGAGGGGAAATTACCCTGTCCAACTGACATTTTAGGAACATAAAATAAAACACCATAAAAAAGTCCTTTCTAAATTACTATCTCCGGGGCAGTGCCTGTGGCTCAGTGAGTAGGGTATCAGCCCCATACACCGAGGTTGGCGGGTTCAAACCTGACCCCTGCCAACCTGCAACAAAAAAATAGCCAGACGTTGTGGTGGGCGCCTGTGGTCCCAACTACTCCGGAGGCTGAGGCAGGAGAATTGCCTAAGCCCAGGCGTTGGAGGTTGCTGTGAGCTGTGATGCCACGGCACTCTACCAAGGCTGACAAAGTGAGACTCTGTCTCAAAATAAATAAATAAATAAATTACTATCTTCGGTTACTAATTAATGATTAATGAGATTAGACATGAGGTAAGCTCCTTAAACTAATTAAGAAGCAAACAACCTGCACATAAGCCCACCCCGCTACCAATATCTGAAATTAATGCAATAGTCGCAGGCCAACAAACACCACTTGACTTTCTATCATCCTGGGCTGATTCTCCAACTGCAGAGTGCAAGCACAATTAGTGATTACTTGAAAACTCTTCAAAACCTTGTAGAACAGGTATTTCTCAAGTACCCTCTTGGTGAAATGTGCCTTGGGGTATGATTTTTATGGAATGGCAAGCAGCAGAGGGCGTGCAGGTTACTAACTGGTCTTCAAATAGGTCTCTACCTGTAGAGCTGGACTATTTGCCTCCAGGTCTCTGGCTGCACCACCTGGAGATGATAACTAGGGCTGCTGACAGCACAGAACTTACTGTACCCTGAGGATGGCAGGGCATTGTCAAAGAGTAAACAGATGACTCAGTGAACAGATAATAATGGAGGTAGTTTATAATTACTGGGGAATGATGTGCCAGACACTCCGAAGGTGGATTGAGGAAGCATCAGAGGATAGCTCCTCTCTTGGGAGGGTAAATACTTTAAAGAGTGATAATAGGACAGTTTTCTATTTAAGAGAAGAAGGGATTGAGGTGATGAAGCCCATGAAATTAGCTGGGATGTGCTGGCCTGGGTTCCCCTTATTTCAGGCCTTAGGAATAGGAGTCTTTTTTTTTTTTGTAGAGACAGAGTCTCACTTTATGGCCCTCGGTAGAGTGCCATGGCATCACACAGCTCACAGCAACCTCCAACTCCTGGGCTTAAGCGATTCTCTTGCCTCAGCCTCCCGAGTAGCTGGGACTACAGGCGCCCGCCACAACGCCCAGCTATTCTTTTTGGTTGCAGTTCAGCCAGAGCCGGGTTTGAACCCGCCACCCTCGGTATATGGGGCCAGCGCCTTACCAACTGAGCCGCAGGAGCCGCCCAGGAATAGGAGTCTTAAATATGTGGAAACCTTTCATCACAGTGAAGACGACTGTGGATATGGTAGTCACACAGACTTGCTAGTTCTTCCACTTACCAGCTGGTTATTTCACATCTCTGAGCCTCAGTTTCTTCCTCTATATAATGGGGATAGGCACCCACTTTATAGAGTGGGGACTCAATGAGATAATTGCACACACCAAGTCTGGTGCAGACAGTTCTGGATTCCCATGGCTAGTGGGGCCAGGGGGAGGGGAAGTGAATGTCTCAGCCCAGGCTGAGATGGGGTGATGTTGCAGACAGAGGTGAAGGCTTTGCCTGAAGGGCCGTAATGCATGGATCTCTGTCCATGCCAGTTAAGGCCCTTATGGCCCTGGCTGAGGTTGGCACACTGAGTATGATAGTTCAGGGGTTTGCTGAGCTGGAGCAAGCATGGCCTGGCCGATCACAGAAGTGCTTCTGAGGTCTGCCAAAATTAAGACTGCGTCCCTTCTGTGGCGAAGTTATGTGATTCTTTTTGCTTGCAAATAGTGGAAATCGCATGATCCCAGGAGAGATCAGCCAGAAGAGTTTTGCGCTCCTATCACAGCAGTGCTCAACCTGTGGGTCACGACCCCTTTGTAACAAGGAAAATACATTATGGCATTAGGAAGGTTGAGAACCACTATCCTATTACATCAAACATACCATGTGGGAAATACCCATACTGCCCCTGTCTTCAGGCTGAATAAAGACTTCTTCCATTGTCCAATACATCCTCACCCCAGGGGAGATGTCCCCCGTTTCGTGGTGAAGGTGGGCACCAGGGTTGTTGCTCAGGACCCAGCCAAGTCTTTGCAAGCACAACCAAGTGACCCTGCCTTGGAAGCAAGGTTTGCTAAACCCCTTTTATTAGTTTCCTGAGAGCAGAAATCAAGGGCTCCTGGTGACATTTAATTTCATCTCTCCTACCTGGTCACAGTTCCTTCCCATTCTTTAACTGAAACAAGGAAAGTAGGCAACAGTGATTTCTATCAAGGTGATTTTAAGTGGAGGATTTGTGTACCCGTGTTCTTCTTCCTTGTTGTAGGTAGGCAGCCTCTCCGGGGGAATGGACCTTAGAGCTTGGTACATCACTTAAGAACAACAGATTTTGATCTCCATCCTTTAATGCCTCCTGTTTTTCATGAAAGAGAATATCCTTTGTGGATAATATTTTTCTGTCTGGCAACTTTTAAGACCTCCTTGTCTTTACTGTCTATCATTTTCTTTTCTTTTTTTTTTTTTTTTTTTGGTTTTTGGCCGGGGCTGGGTTTGAACCCACCACCTCCAGCATATGAGACTGGCGCCCTACTCCTTGAGCCACAGGCACCACCCTACTGTCTATCATTTTCAATACAATGTGTGTAAATGTGGATTTCTTTCTCCATAGCTTGCTTAGGATTTACTATGATTCCTAAATCTGAGGATTCATATCTTTCATTACATTCTCACTGAGATTGTTTATCCTGTAGAGTTTCCTACAGTCTGAATTTTGTTGATTGTAGCCCCTGTTCTGTCCTTTAAAACATTCCTCTGTCCCTTATCCTTTCTAATACCATACTAATTTGGTAGTTAAATATAGAGACTCCATCAGACTCACTTTGATTTTTTTGGCAAGAGTACCTTACATGAGGCATTGTAAACTTCCATCAGGAAACATATGATGTCTCTCTTATTGTGATACTAGCAGCCATTGGTGACTGTTCCCTAGATCCTTCATTTCACTAGGGTTTACCTCACGGTAATTTCTTTCTTTCTTCCTTCCTTCCTTTTCCTTTTCCTTTCCCTTTTCCCTTTTCCTTTCCTTTCCTTTCCTTTCTCTCTCTTTCTCTCTCCTTTCTTCCCCCCCACCCCCTCTTACAGAATCTCACTCTGTCACCCTGGGGTAGAGTGCTGTGGCATCATGATAGCTCACAGCAACCTCAAACTCTTGGGCTCCTGAGTAGCTGGGACTACAGGCTCCCACCATGACGCTGGCTAGTTTTTCTATTTTTAGTAGAGACAGGGTCTCAGTCTTGCTCAGGCTAGTCTCGAACTCCTAAACTCAAGCAATCCACCCATATTGGCCTCCCAGAGTGCTAGGATTACAGGTGTGAGCCACCGCACCAGGCCTCATTTCTTTTTCTTTGGAGATAGACTCCCCACAGTGGGTGTGCTGGGTAAAAGGATAAATGCATGCATAATTTCACCTGACATTGCCTATGACCCTTCACAGAAGTTATGCCATGTTGCATTCCTGCCAACAACATAAAGAATGTAACCCCAGCTACCTGGGAGGCTGAAGAGAAAGAATTGCTTGAGCTCAGGAGTTCGAGACCAGCCTGAACATGAACGAGACCCTGTCCCTACTAAAAAATATAAAAATTGGCTGGACATGGTGTCACATATCTGTAGTCCCAGCTACCTGGGAGGCTGAGCAGGAGGATCACTGGAGCCCAGGAGTTTGAGGTTGGAGTGAGCTTTAATGATGCTAGTATACTCTAGCCTGGGCAACAGAATGAGACCTTGTCTCAAAAAAAAAAAATTGCCTATTAGCCCTCAGAATGGCCAACAGAGTGTGTTACTCAATATTATATTTCTGTGTATCTGATGGTTGAGGAATGGTGTCTTAGTGTAGTTTTCATCTGCATGTCTCTGACTATAATTGAGATTTCTATACGTCTCCTGCACGGTTAGTCCCTGTCTTACAGAAGTTGGCAGCATATTCTTGCAAAGATCAGGGATGGAGCATGAGGTAAAGGGAGAGTCCAGGGGAATAGGAGATGACAGCTTAGGCGGCCAAGCCCTAACTATTGCTATTAGGAGCAGAGAGAGCAGGTCCCCAACTGCCAAGACAACCAGATTTACTCCTGCCCAGTTGTTTATACTCAGCACTGAATTACCAGTTTTTCCCTTGCCCTTTAAAATATAACATTAAATGAACCAGCGTGTCATCATGTGTAACATGTGGCTCCCAGAGAGGTATGGACATGCTCCTCCTCAGGGTGGAGCAGTTGTATGTGACTCCAGTCACTGCTGGGGTCACAGGGAGCAGCAAGCTCTTCCCACCACATGCTCAGGGCCTGGAGCAGCTTATCTGCTTAGCAGGAGTGTAATTGCTTTGTCTCCAGTCGGACTAGAGATGTCACAGGAAGAGAAGTTTCTTTTTAATAACCTTTAGCACAAAAGTCCTCTTTACAGTGGCCACAAAATTCTGGAGATGTGTTCTCAAAGGTTAGTGGGATTTGGCAGCTGTGAAAGATCTTTTCAACAAGATCCTGAAACTTTCTAGGAAAGCTGCTGGTGATGGACGCATCCAAGCTTGATCCCATGAGGATTTTATTTTTATTTTTATTTATTTTATTTTATTTTTTTAGGATTTTATTTTTAAATTCCAACATGAAGAATGTTCTTGCTCGCCTTGGTCAAGGACGACTTGGGGAGCAAAACTAACAAATCATTGTTATCAATAAATATTTATTGAGAACTTACTAGGGTGCAGGGTGCGTGGATATCTGTGCTTCCTATGGATGATTTCATTGATAACAGAAAGATGATCAGAGATGATGGTGTGAGATTTTTAAGGAACACTGGGTTCCCTTCAGCAGTTGAGATCTTAAGCCAGATTGGTAAATGTGTAAAACTAATGCAGTTTCTCTCTAATCTTACATAATTCTGAATCAGACTTTCATTGTCTTGGGCCTATATAATCCAGTGAGTCCTCTGTGTCTGTGGGTTCCACATCCATGGATTCAACCAACAGTGGATTGAAAATATTCAGAAAAGTACATTACAGACTGTTTTTCTTAATATCCTTCCCTAAACAATATGGTATAACAACTATTTACATAGCATTCACATTCTTTTAGGTATTATAAGTAATATAGAGATGATTTAAAATACATGTGAGGATATGGATAGGTTATTAGCAAATATTATGCCATTTTATTTGAGAGACCTGAGCATTCGTGAATTGTGATTAACTGTGGGAGGTCCTAGAACTAATCCCCCAAGTCACCAAGGGCTGACTGGATAGAACTTAACATGTGAAATGATTACGTGTACGCCTCCCTGTTTTCCTCTGACTCTGTAACTAGGGAAGGCTAGCTGATTAGTTACTGGTTGCTAACTGTCTTAGCATTCTTTATAGTTTCTCCTGCTTAGCTGAAGGATCCCAGTTTTGATGCATATTGGAAAAATATACTAAATTGTCTTTTTCTTCTAGGTTTTGCTGCCTGTTTCATGGATGTCCTGTTCAAATTGAGATGCACTGGGCAACTTCAGAAAATAACACTAAAGATTAGAGGCCAACCTCACACCCGGGAGATTCTCCCTGCAGCTCCCTCCACGAGTAAGCTTGGTTTTCGTCAATATGACGTGGTCTGAAGTTTTCCTGTGTATTGGTCGGCTTGGGCTGCCATAACAAAATACAATCGATTTAGGGGCTTAAACAACAGAAATTTATTTTCTCATGGTTCTGGGGGCTGGATCAGGGTGCCAGGCTGGTTGGGATCTGGTGAACCTCTTTTCCTCACTCTCAGGTGGCTGCCTTCTTGCTGTGTCACCTGGCCTTGCCCTGATACGCACACACGAGAGTGAGCCCTGGAATCTTTCCTTTTCTTTTATGGGCACCATTCGGATTGTGACCTCATTTCATCTTCCTTAAAGTCCCTGTCTCCAGTATAGTCACATGGGGGGAGTGGGTTAAGGCTTCAACATATAAATCTGGGGGGAGAGGACAAGATTCAGTTCATAGATCTGGCTATTGGAGTATACAGTCCACCTCTGTTTGACAGAAATCTCAGTGTTCTAGAAAACATTTCATGTTTGAAAATGATTGCCCCCAATACTTGAAATTCTGGGTAAACGCAACTTTTTTTTTTTTTTTTTTGAGACAGAGTCTCACTTTGTCAGTGTGGCATTATAGCTCACAGCAACCTCAAACTCTTGGGCTCAAGTGATCCTCTTGCCTCAGCCTCCCGAGTAGCTGGGACTGCAGGTGCCCACCACAATACCTGGCTATTTTTAGAGACAGGGTCTCACTCTTGCTCAGGCTGGTCTCCAATTTAACAGATCCACCCCTCAGCCTCAGAGTACTAGAACTACAGGCACTGGGTAAGTGCAGTTTAAAATAAAGAATTTGCATGATTTAATAAAAAATAAATAAAAGGAAAGAATTTGCCTCTAGATTCTATGCTCCTTGAGGGTAAGGACTGTGGCTCAGGGTTTCAGCACAGCGGCAGGCCCTGATAAACATGGGAATTGGAAAAAGGGATCCCTTCCAGAAGACATAAGATCAATAGTTTGTGGGGCCACTATCTCACCTTCATTTGATTTCTGTTAGGAACATACAGGGAGGGGAAGATGGTTGCTGGGGATTGATTAGCCTTGAATTTTTAAGAGGTAGCTGGTTCCTGTTGCCCCTTCTTGTTCTGGTTTTGAGCACATAGCTGCTAATTAGCAGTTTCGATATTCTGCTGGCATGGTCCTCAGAGAACCAAAATTTTCCATGCAGGATCTAGTGTAATAAAACATTTTTTACCAAAATAAAATATAGTACATACACACAGATACATAAGATCAGTTAGTTTAAAGCCGCAAATAAACCATCATTCGCATGTTCTGGGGCTTATCTGTTTTTTCTCTTTTCTTGATTTCATATTTCAGATCCAGTTACAGTTTGCTGTTGAATTAAAGCCTCTATGATTATTTTCTCAAATTTTAAATAAGAGAACCAAGTGTATTCTGTTTCAGAATAGCGCACATTATCGTGTACTGTCATGGTGGCTTGCTCCAGAAAGGTTCTGGGTAACAGTCCTGCCTCCACTATTTACCATCTCTGTGGGTCTGGGCTAGTTAATCTTTCTTAGCCTCACAAAGTTGTAGAACATATGAAGTAATATATGGAAAGTACATAGAGTGCATTCCTGTCCATAGGAAGTGCTCTAAAATGATAATGATTATAAGTATCCTTTCCTTTTGCACATTGCTCAATGTCCCAAATCAAGGGTCAAAACTCAAATGGTTTAGGGGCTGGGAAAATAGTTTAAATGTGTGTAAAGCTACCTCTTATAAGGTGGGCAGTAGGGATGGAGGAAATCAGGATGGAGCGGGTCAATAAATGCTGTGCCTAAAGAAAGTCAAGCTCTAATTTTATAACAGAAAAAAGAAGGGGTGTGATGGCTTATGCCTGTAATCCCAGCACTTTCAGAGGCCAAGGTAGGAGTATCACTTGAGGCCAGGAACTTGAGACCAGCCTGAGCAACATCGCAAGACCCTAGCTCTAAAAAAATATTTAAAAATAATAAAGGTATGTAGGCAGGGATATTGCATACCTGTAGTCCTAGCTATTTGGGAGCTGAGGTGACAGGCTTACATGAGCCCAGAAGTTCAAGGCTATAGTGAGCTATGGTTGCATCACTGAGCTCCAGCCTGGGCGACAGAGGGAAATTCTATCTTTCAAAAAGAGAGAGAAAGATACAAGAAAAGGGAGGGAGGAAAGAAGGCAACATTGTATACACCTGCAGGCTCCATTTGGTCCTGGATCCCCCAGTGTGCGCCCCAAAGTGGCCTATGTTTTGAGGGCTTGAGTGCCTTATGTTTGGTAAACAAATCCTAGCTTTTAACCCTCAGTTTCCAACTGTTACTGACAAAGAAAACTCCCTATCAAATCTCTAACCAAACAGGAGTCAGGTAACTCTAAGTACTTCAGAGTAAAAGATTGGTCTATGGCCTTACCACCCTGAACACGCCCTCATCAGAGTAAAAGATTGATCTACCGCACCACTGGGGTGAAGGAGACAGTCAGTGGTTTTCAATAATTCATTAACAACGACAACGATATACATACACAACAGCAGCTCTATCTTTATTGTTGTTTATTCTCATGATGAGACTAGATTTTGAGACAGGTGTTTTTCTTATAATTAAACAGCATGATATTGGTTTTAAAGGTGAGACCATAAGTTGTGTTGTTAGAGACGCTGAGACAGCCTAAAAAACATCCATAGGGCACAGACGGTGTTTAATAATTTAATTTGTAATCTACAAACAATTATGTATAATCTTCAAAGGTCTGTGTTCAGGCTTTTCTTATGCAAAAGTCTAATAAGGAGGGCTCAAAAGAGAATGATGATGAAGGATTCACATCCTTTCCCCCCAAATCTCTCTAACATGGCACCTGAAACTGTCATATTACTCAGACCTTTGGATAACATTTGATACCTCTCCAAAATATAACCTCTCAGATTATCTGAAAAGAGATGGTACGTTGAGCTGTTTATCTCTCACTTCTAATTAGTTTATCAAATTCCAGCAATCTAGCTGGCATTCAGAGAAGGCAACAAGAAAGAAATTTTTTCCTTCAAATTTTTGTTGAAGGAAAAGAAGCTGAGGAGGACTCATCGCGAAGACACAGGTTCGTTAATTCACCTGTCTGCCACCATTGATCACGCACCTGCTCTGCGTCATACCCGGAAACAAAGCCTGTAATCTAGTGAAGGAGACCAGAACATCACAGTGCTATGGGACAAGGGTGTGTAAGAGATGCTGGACCACGTTCAAATGGCACCCTACTCAGATCAGGCAGGGCAGGGAGTTACAAGGGTGGCTCCTTGTAACTCCTCTGGAGTTAGAAGGAAGTGCCTCCTTCTGGAGTTAGAAGAAGGAAGTGCCTCCTCTGGAGTTAGAAGAAGTGCCTCTGGCTGAATCCTGAAGAATACAGCAGAAATGACAAAGTTGCTTGTGCACTTTAAGGCTTTGACCACAGTTCTTTCTGGTTCAAAATTTTAATCAGCTACTTGGACAAACTTATAAAAGGTACATTGATCATTGGCAGATGACGAAGGTGGAGAGAGAGAGGGATTACTTTGGACAGTGGCAGAATCAAGGCTCAGAAAGATCTTGGCAGGATAGAGGCATGGGCAAAATCCAACAAAGTAAAGCTGGATAGAGGTAAATGAAAGGCCCTGTGTTGTGTTAAAACCAAATCAAACCACCACCGACAGCACAAGCTGGGCAGGAAGTAAGAGGTGGAAAAATGAGACTTATTTATACTACATGTTTTGGTTCAGAAGTTGCCAAACTACAGGCCAAATTCAAAAAGTTGTATATTTTTGTTAATAACATTTTACATTTTTTCAGCCAAGCCTGGTGGCTCATGCTTGTAATCCTAGCACTGTGGGAGGCCAAGGCGGGTGGATCATCTGAGCACAAGAGTTCAAGACCAGCCTGAGCAAAGCAAGACCCCATCTCTACAAAAAATAGAAAACTAGCCTGGCGTTATGGCAGATACTTGTAGTCCTAGCTACTTGGGAGGCTGAGGCAAGAGGATCACTTGAACCCCGGAGTTTGAGGTTGCTATGAGCTATGACATCAGGACCACTCTACCCAGGGCAAAAAGAGTGAGGCTCTGTCTCTAAACAAATAAAAAATTAAAAAAATTGTATTATTTCTCTGACTACAACATGCTACAACAGAAACGCCGAGTAGTTGCAACAGTGACCATATGGACAGCAAAACCTAGAACATTTACTATCTGCCCCTTTACAGAAGACTTTACTGACCCCTCTTAGATCTGGGCTCAGCTCTGGGGATAAACAGTCACGTGTCACTTAACACCAGGGTTAGGTTCTGAGAGATGTGTCATTAGGCTACTTTCTCACTAATTAGGCTATTTTCTCACTGTATGAACTCTCACTGAGTTCACACACACCTGCATGGAGTCGCCTCCCTCACACCTGGCTAGATGGTACAGCCCACTGCTCCTGAGCCACACCCCTGTACAGCATGCTTCTGTGCTGAATGGCGTAGGCGGTTGTAACACAATGGTGAGTATTTGTGCATCCGGATTAGAAGAGGCACAGTAAAAATTTGGTTTTATAACCTTTGGGGATCCCTGTCCATCATTGATGGAAACATGGTTATGCAGTGCATGCCTGTGGTCAAAGAGGAAATGGGAACCGGAGCTACTCGGAGAGAGGGGTGGGGAGTGTTAGAAATTATTATTTGAGGAACAAGTAAAGGAAATAGAGACACTTAGCTTAAAGAAGCAAGTGCCCAGGGGACATGTCAATAACATCCCCATTGTGATAATATTTATTGAGTCTTCTGTACCAGGGTCTTTAAATATAGTATCCCATTCTGTCCTCACAGAAACCCTATGGGATTTGTAGTGTTAATATGCCCATTTTCAAATGAGGAATCATTGGCACAAAGAGATAAGCAGTTTGAGATCACACAACCAATAAATGGGGAAGCTGAGATACCATCCATGTAATTTGCCCTATACACTTAGCTGTCCTCCATCATTTCAAGGGGTATGAGGACCTTGTTATCATCTCTGATTCCTGCAGGTAGAGTAACAGGGAAACAGACTCTGGACCGACGGAAAGAAGACCTTCAAATGTCCAGAGATGGGATGGTTGTTTCAGTGGTGAAGAAAGCGTGTTAGTAGGTGTGTTCAAGTAGGGGCCAGATGACTTGGCCAAGATTTCAGAGGGATGATGCCAAATTGAATAAGAGCCAATGGCCTTTGAGATTCCCCCCACCTCTAAATTCTACTGTGACCTGAGGCTTAGGGCACTTCCTGGGATGGCTGAGGTAGGTCAGCTAGAGGCAGCAGTGAGATAGGACCTGAAAGGAGGCACTTTTTAAAGTATTGCTTTAATGTATGTTAACTCATTTAATCTTTAAAGCAGCCATTTGGTACCGTACGTGTCATCATTCCCATTTCACAGATGCAAAAACTGAGGCATACGGCGCACACTTGTGATCCTGGCTACTTAGCTTATCCAGAATCATACACCTAATAAGGTTTAGAGCCAGGATTTGAATTCAGGCAGTCTGATGTCAGGGCTAGTGCTCTTAACCACCGCCATATGAAAAATCTCATATTCCATATTAACAAAGGATGTATAATTTGAAAAACCTTTTATTTTCTCCTGCTTTTTCACCAAGCTTTTTGAACCTCCCCTTCCTATATTGAAAATCATTATACTGCTAGAAGTTAATGGTAGCAGTTGCCAATATAACATTCTCATTTTGTCAGATGATACTTTATAGGGCCCAATTCTCCTGCTTCAGAAACAGGCCTGTGGTAGGGGGCTCCCAAGTGCCCCATAAACTCCTACAAAGTAATCAAGTAGTTTTGACTGTGTTCGTTCCTCAGAAGTCCCATCTGAAGGTAAAAAACAATAATTTCCTACTCATATGTCTGATTCCTGTTTCAGCACTGCTGCTGCTGTGGGGACTATTGGATTTCATTACCTCCTCACAGAGGCAAGGCTCAGCTTTACACCAGTGGTTTCTGCATGTTAATTTCCCTGATGGGAAAGGTGGGATTTGATGATAGCAGGTACTGCAGTTGACACACAGTAGGTGCTTAATGTGTATTTGTTTAATAAGTTTGATCAATTGGAATTTATTGACTTTGGAGGAATAAGGGTGCCAAGGTAATTTATTTCCCCTTATGGTACTTTTTGGGCTCTGACAGTAAGTAGCTAGTCCTATTCGATTTCTTTTTTTCCCAAGAGAGACTTGTGCTTCTAGCAACTGGGCAAACAACAATTAGAGCATCTCACCAAATGCACTGCATTCCTGAGTGTAGAAATCTTTCGTAAGAAAAACTGGTATCATTTATCCAAATTAGTAAGTTTCCAACCTGATTTTCTTCCAGATCTCTTTTTCCTCCATAACCCAAATGTAGTTTTGCCAATCCAGTGAGGACACAGAACATGGATTGTTAAATAGTTGATTTGCTCTATAGATAAGGATATGGGCTTTTGTGTCTAAGGATAACCCCTTGATTCATTGTGTACAGGGACAGAGAGTTCCTTGCCTGGTTTATTATTTACCATGTATTTTAATCAGTCCTCTCGCTGCAGAGAGGTTGGAGCTGGCTTAGGTGATTGGGTGATGGCTTCGGCAAGAGCTTCAGCAGGTCTGCACTCTTCTCGCTCCTCTCATTTCTGCTCAGGAACTGAGCTCTGCGATAGGACACGGCAAAGTTGGCATCCTCCCAGGGAATAAGTAGCCCCAGAAACAGAGCCCTGGACATGGGCTCCTCAAGGACAGGAACTTTGTCTTACTGTCTTTGTGTCTTCTGGTCTATAATAGTGCTGAGGATGCAGGAGGTGCTTAAGAAATATTGGCTGGGGTGGCGCCTGTGGCTCAAGGATTAGGGCGCCGGCCCTGTATATCGGAGGTTGTGGGTTCAAGACCAGCCCCAGCCAAAAACTGCAAAAAAAAAAAAAAAAAAGAAAGAGAAATTTTGGTTGAACTGTGCTGCCAAGGCCCATTCAAAAGGCATGTGCCCTTGTCATCTTCTCTCTCACCTCCCACATGTTGTCACTCTTCAAATCCTATGAGGTCTACCCAGAGGTAGTGTTCAAAATATTTAACCAACATTATGGCATGGGCCCTGACCAATCAGCCATGGAGCTGGAGTGGGATCCTGCAGGACTCCTCCTGGGAGAGACATGAACTCTTGAGTTCCTGGTTCACTCAGGTGGCCCTACAGAAGGGACATTTGAGAAAGGGGCACTGGGTAAACAGGCCGCTTACTAGTTGGAATGGAAGTATTTACATTTTTTTTTTTTTTTTTTTGGTGGTTTTTGGCCGGGGCTGGGTTTGAACCCACCATCTCCGGCATATGGGACCGGCGCCCTACTCCTTGAGCCACAGGTGCCGCCTGGAAGTATTTAAATATTTTAACAATGGTACAGCTGTGCTAGTCCATGTCAGCTGATTGTGTGTATAATTCCCTCAAAGCCATCCAGTATAATGCAGCCAGATGCATAAGAAGGATTGCTCTCAAAATGCAATAAAATAAAGTCATACTACATATAATATAAAACCAGGGAAGTGGTAGCTGTAACGTAGTTTTAAAATTTTCTCTAAATTCCCTAAATAAAAACAAATGGAGCAACTAGATAGTTAAACCAAAAACCCAGGGACACATTTACAACAGAAATGAGTGGTAAGATACACGTATGAACTCCCAAATCTGTAAAGACCTGCCTGGGGTTAGCATCTGTCAGGAGAAAGCCCAGGGAACTGGGGGGGCCTTTGATGGATCTGAGAGGAGGATCCCCAAATTGCAATAGATATTTACAGGAAAACATGGCAGGCCAGTCTGAGAACAGCATCCGTAACTTGGAAGAGGTTTGGCAACTCCCACAGCAGGTGAGTGAAAGAGTTTTTCAATAAAACACTGAACTAGTATCCATGAACTCTCAAAACTGACCAGGTAGGGATCCTTTTCAGTATAGGATTCTACTTTGAAGAGAAACTATGGAAGTGGAAACAAAACCCCAAATATAAGTGGATGGAAGCAAAGAGGGCCAAAAATTCTCGGAAAGCAAGCTGCAATATTTTTTTAGCTCCTCATGAAAACATCAGAAAAGGGAGTTCTTGTGAAGTTAGACAAGCTACTTTGGCCCATACTTCTTTCTCAAATTTCAGGAAAATGAGTTTTACATAAAAATAAACAAAACATACCAAGATTAAATCACACACAAACTTATTTTAAGCAACAAAGATATGTGGAACAAAACAGCTGTTCAGACAATGAGACCACACCAGGAAAATATGCTTACAGACAGATCAAAACTGTAAGTTGTTCTTTAAAACCCAGCTAAGAGATATTAAGAGAATCATAGAGGCTGGGCCTGGTGGCTCACACCTGTAATCCTAGCACTCTGGGGAGGCTGAGGTGGGAGGATTGCTTGAGCTCAGGAGTTTGAGACCAGCCTGAGCAAGAGTGAGACCCTGTCTACCAAAAATAGAAAAACTAGCCATGCATCTTGGCAGGCACCTGTAGTCCCAGCTACTCTGGAGGCTGAGGCAGGAGGATCACTTGAACTCAGGAGTTTGAGGCTGCTGTGAACTAACCTAATGCCCCAGCGCTCCAGCCTGGGGAACACAGTGCGACTATCTTAAAAAAAAAAAAAAGAAAAGAAATAGAATAATAGAAGGGATGAAGAAATAACATGAATCAAATTAGAAAAAAATTGAAATGAGGTGATAGAACTCAAGAAAGAATTAGGAATAAAAGAAATGAAGACTAAAAAATGAATGTGGGCGGCCCTGTGGTTCAATAGAGTAAGGAGCCGGCCCCATACGCCATAGGTGGCAGGTTCAAACCCAGCCCTGGCCAAAAACTGCAAAAAAAAAATTAAATAAATAAATAAATGCAACAGATACACCCTTAAGAAAAACAGAATGTGAAGAGGAGGATTTTGTTTTTTTTTAATAAAGATATCAAGAAGCTGGGCACAGTGGTTTATGCCAGTAATTCTAACACTTTGGGAGGCCAAAATAGGAGGAAAGTTTGAAGTCAGGAGTTTGAGACCAGCATTAGTGAGACTCTGTCTCTACAAAAAATACAAAAATTAGCTGGGCATTGTGGTGGGCACCTGGAGTCCCAGCTACTCAGAAGGCTTGAAACAGGAGGATCAGTGGAGCCCAGCAGTTTGAGGTTGCTGTGAGTTATGATGATGCCACTGCACGCTAGCCCCAGGTGACACAGCAAGACCCTGTCTCAAAAAAAAAAAAAAAAATTTTTTTTTTTTTTTTTTAGATATCAAGAGAAAATGACAAACACTGAAAATAGGAAAGGAAGCTCCAACATACAGACAATAAGAATCTCTGAAGACAACACTAAAGGAAGGGGACAGAACACATATTAAAATTACAATTCAATAATTTTTTTCCTGAAGTTAAATAGAAAAGATTTGAAGCTGAAAGAACATACTGAACACTTGAGAATATCATACCCCAAATGCCACACCTAGACATAGTCTGCTAAAATCACTGCGCTAGAAAGAAAAAGAAAAATTTCCTTTGAGCATCTAAGTAAAAGCAGCAAGGGAAAGAAAATTATGTCAACATTAGAATTTTTGAGAGGAAGGAAGAAAATAAAGGAACCTAGTTAACCAATGAAAGATACTCAAAAAATATATATTAGGCATGTGCCCTTGTCATCTTCTCTCTCACCTCACCTCTTTTCTTTCTCTCTCATCCTAATATGTAAGATACTTAAGAAAATGTAAATTGGGCGGCGCCTGTGGCTCAGTCGGTAAGGCACCGGCCCCATATACCGAGGGTCACGGGTTCAAACCCAGCCCCGGCTGAACTGCAACCAAAAAATAGCCGAGCATTGTGGCAGGCGCCTGTAGTCCCAGCTACTCAGGAGGCTGAGGCAAGAGAATCGCTTAAGCCCAGGAGTTGGAGGTTGCTGTGAGCTGTGTGATGCCACGGCACTCTACCGAGGGCCATAAAGTGAGACTCTGTCTCTACAAAAAAAAAAAAAAAAATGTAAATCATCCTGGATGCACTGGCTTCCACCTATAATTCCAGCATTGTGGGAGGCCAACGTAGGAGGATCACTTGAGGCCAGGAGTCCAAGACCAGGCTGCACAACACAGAAAGACCCCATCTCTACAGAAAATAAAAAAAATTAGCCAGGCATGGTAGCACACACCTGTAATCCCAGTACTTGGGAGGCTGAGGCAAGAGGATGGCTTGCGCACAGGAGTTCAAGATTGCCGTGAGTGGTTGTACCAGTGCACTCCGGCCTGGTCAACAGAGCAAAACCTGTCTCTCTAAAATAAGTAAATTAATTAATTTAAACAAATGTGAGCCAATAACTTTATATTTAGTAACATTGACTTATAGGTACTTAAGTATTTTACTTGATGACTGTTAGCAATAGATAAACTGTTATCAACCTGCCAGAACTCAGGATATATTGTTCCCATGGACCCTTTCAGAAAATTCTACTTGAGAATATGCTTCAGGCAAGAGAAACTCGTGGTAAGAATTAGAAATATAGTTGTTTTTTAATTAAGATCATATGAGTGTTAAAAGAGAGTATCACATTTAATGGATGTATAATCAGATAATATAATAGTTGTAATATAAAAAAACGAGGGGCCAGAATAGGGAGATGTTCTTAAATGTTCTCAGTAATAATACTTAATGTATTAATACTGCTGTCCTGAGACATTTGCATGATAATTAAGTAATTATAGGATATTCTACTTCTGTCATCACCTGTGTTCTTAAGAACCAGGATTCTTATTTGGAAGAAAAAAGATAAAGCCATAATACAGAAGAGGTTAAATAAAAACAAACATGACTTTGAATTGGAACTATTAGTCTGCTCTATATCGTAAAAGAATATATACACTGGCAGTCCCTGAGTTACAAACATCCAACTGACATACAACTCCCACAAACAGAAACTGTTACAGTTAAGCCCCTGAATTAAACATCTGACTGGCATGTGACGCGCACTTATGAATGAAGGCTATTTCAGGTAATAGATAAATGTACCTGTTCCAACTTACATATGAATTCAACTTAAGCACAAACCTACAGAACCTATTTTGTTTATAACCTGGGGACTGCCTGTGTAGAATGAAGTTTATAGACCATATATAAAAATATATAGTGTTGGAGTCTTAGCTCAGTCGCCTGAAGAGTCCTAAAATTTCTGATCAAGCCAGCAGTCAGGGGCATTCCTACCATCAAGACTGGTCTCGAAATACCATTTACCACTAAAATCAATTGAGGCTTCTTGGAGACATAGATAATTCTCAGAGGAACGGCTGATTCCTATTTGAGACAAAAAGTACAGGTGAGTCTAAAATATTTTGTTACACCCAGTAGCAAAGGAAATATCAAATACTTCTAGGGACATGGCAAAAAATACCCAGAAGCCAAATAGAGGCTCTTGCTGGCCCCAAATGGGACATTACGAGCTTTCAGAAAGAATGATAGTTGCAAATGATTGAAACTGGCCAAAAATGTTTAGCTCTATCAATACATATGAAAAGTTAAAAAATTAGTCACTTTCAGAGGATAGGGAACCAATCCAGTATCTTGAAAGCTGGTAAAAAAATGAATAGAATCAAGCTTTTATTTTGTGTTTTCTGTGTAAACAATAACACTAGTTAACCAATAGGGGGAAATTATCTCTTTATTTTAAACAAGCATTTCAATTAGTGAATGAAAAACAAATGTAGAATCAGACATCTTTATTTTGCAATCTTAAAAGTCAGTGGATCGGGCGGCACCTGTGCCTCAAAGGGGTAGGGCACTGGTCCCATATGCTGGAGGTGGCGGGTTCAAACCCAGCCCCGGCCAAAAACAAAAAAAAAGAACAAAAAGTCAGTGGATTGAGGTGTTGATTGCCAACAGCTACTAACATCATCGAAACAGAGGCAAGCAGACATCTGGCTCTTGATAAAAGAACATGCCACCATCACCTGTAGTCTTGCCAAAGACAATAGGCCCGAATTTGCTCAAGCCTTTGGATCCAGCTGCCATTTTGCAGAAAACGCAGAGGACCATTGAAGTGGACCATAAATAAATGCAGGAGCAGCAAAATCCAGACCGTAGGAAACTGGATAGTCACAGGAAAAGAAAAGAAGGGAAACCTGTAAATTCTAGAGACTTAAACAACATATCAAATCATTTTTGTTTGTTTGTTTGTTAGAGAAGAGGGACTTGCTATTTTGACCAGGCTGGCCTTAAACTCCTAGACTCAAGAGATCCTACTACTTTAGCCTCTTTTTTTTTTTTTTTTATTGTTGGGGATTCATTGAGGGTACAATAAGCCAGGTTACACTGATTGCAATTGTTAGGTAAAGTCCCTCGTGCAATCTACTTTAGCCTCTTAAGAAGCTGGGTGTATAGGCACACACTACTGTGCCCAGCTCAAATTATTTTAATTTTATTTTGTTATTTATTTTGTTTTTTGAGATAGAACCTCACTTTTGTTGTTCAGGCTAGAGCAGTGATTCTCAACCTTCTTAATGCCACGGCCCTTTAATACAGTTCCTGTGGGTCATGACCCATAGGTTGAGAACCACTGGGCTAGAATGTTGTGGCATCATAGTTCACAGCAACCTCAAACTCCTGGATACATGCAATCATCCCACCTCAGCCCACCAAGTAGCTGGAACTACTGCCACAACACCAGGCTAATACTTTCTATTTTTAGTGGAGACAGGGTCATGTTCTTGGTGAGGCTGGTCTCCAACTCCTGAGCTCAAGTGATCCTCCTGCCTCAGCCTCCCAGAGTGCTAGGGTTGTAAGTGTGAGCCATTGTGCCCAGCCTCAAATAATTTTTAAATAGATTAAGACATCTAGAAATGTAAGGCAATTGGCATTATAAAAATCCACCTAATGTATGGGTAGGAATACGGATGGGCACAAGAGGGTTGAATTTTTTGGCACCTGGCAAGGTCATATTCATTGACTTGGGTGGTGGTTGCAAAGGTGTTCACCTTAGTAACTCAGTAGGCTACACATTTGTGTTTTGTGTGTGTTTGCTGCTACTGTGATAATTTGGTATTTGTCTTTCTAGAGTTTTCAATGAATATAAAAGCATATATGGTATATGGGTTTTACCTAAATGAGATTATCTTGCAGATGCAATTTTTTTTTTTTTATTGTTGGGGATTCATTGAAGGTACAGTAAGCCAGGTTACACTGATTGCAATTGTTAGGTAAAGTCCCTCTTGCAATCATGTCTTGCCCCCATGAAGTGTGACACACACCAAGGCCCCACCCCCTCCCTCCGTCCCTCTTTCTGCTTCCCCCCCCATAACCATAATTGTCATTAATTGTCCTCATATCAAAATTGAGTACATAGGATTCATACTTCTCCATTCTTGTGATGCTTTACTAAGAATAATGTCTTCCATGTCCATCCAGGTTAATACGAAGGATGTAAAGTCTCCATTTTTTTTAATGGCTGAATAGTATTCCATGGTATACATATACCACAGCTTGTTAATCCATTCCTGGGTTGGTGGGCATTTAGGCTGTTTCCACATTTTGGCGATTGTAAATTGAGCTGCAATAAACAGTCTAGTACAAGTGTCCTTATGATAAAAGGATTTCTTTCTGGGTAGATGCCCAGTAATGGGATTGCAGGATCAAATGGGAGGTCTAGCTTGAGTGCTTTGAGGTTTCTCCATACTTCCTTCCAGAAAGGTTGTACTAGTTTGCAGTCCCACCAGCAGTGTAATGCAGATGCAATTTTGAAACAAACTTTTCACCCAGTAATAAATCATGAATACCTTTCCATGCCAAATCAGACAGAGCTGCCGTATCCATTTATGATACAAGTAATTATTTTAAAATGAAATATTGTTTCTTCTCAAAAAAATTTAAGCAACACAGGAAAGTACAAAGAAGAAAAGAAGCACATTTATCAAAATCTCACCACCTAGAAATAATGAGTGTTCACATAATTCAAGAAGTCTATTTCATATAAAGGCAGAAAATGGCAGGGGGAGAGGAGAAATATTGTTATGACTACAAGGGTTATTTTAATTAAACCATTGAACTTAAGTTTGATTTTACTTTACAAGAAGGAAAAATAAATCTATAGTCAAATGGAAGTAATTCAGGTTCAGATAACTTGTTTTTCCACCATGGCAGAAGTTACTGACTCATGGGGGTGGGAAACCTGCCCCCTTGGGGCCACACTTCTGGATTCTTGAGTTCAGCCTTTTGACTGAATTCATTTATTAAAAGGAATGTGTTCTGTGAAGTTTGGATTCAGTTGAGGGGCCACATTGGGGGGGCATCTGGAGGGCCATAAGTGGCATTGAGGCTGCAGGTTTCCACCCCTGCCGGGAAGGCAGCTAAGGTTAAAAAAAAAGGGGAGGAAATGTTTAGTAGCTTGAAGTATTCCTTTTGATTTATGTTTCAACTTTAGAAGACCTCAAGGTCTTCCCTGCAGGTGAAAGATGAAGTAATTAGCACTCATTTCTTCTTCCCACTGTCCTTCTACCAGATTTTTAAAATCTTTCTATTTCTTCTTTGTCAGGATTTGTACATTTTCATTTTAATCCACAGCTAGAATTCCATCAGTTGTTGGGTCTTAGTTCTGTATTGAAACAGCTGAATGCCTGCCCTTAGTACAAATTACCTCTTACCTTGCTGTCTCCTTTCCAGAAAAAAAAAAAATTTTTTTTTTAGTTCATCTCCTGCTCCTGATTGGCTGGATTTTTTTTTTTCAAGGACTCACATGTCTTTTAACTTCCTGATCCTTTCATGCATGAGGCTATCTGCCTGTGGCTAGGTGTAATATTTTTAGGTCGTACTTTTTCTCTGTTCAAGCTCTGTCCACATCATTTGTCTTCTGCTGGTCGAGGCTGTTTGGAAATGTTTATTTTCAGTTTGAGTTCACCCCTCCCCCCACCCCCAGGGACGATTTGTCTTTCTGCCCAGATGTCTAAATAATTATTTTTTCTCGAAAATTAGGAATTTAACCAGGCCATAGCTTGATGTCTGCTCAAAGTAGTTTTTCTTCTGGCACACAGTATAAATTTTTCTCTGCAGCTTCAGTTCTTCCTTCATTGTAGGAAAAATGTCCCTGTATTGTGGGTCCAAATGCATATTTTGTTGCATTTATTGGATTCTCTACATCAATTAGGGACACCAATTATCCCTATGTTTTATTATCTCTTGGTTTTCTTATTATCTTCTCCCTAATTGCTATACTCCCTCTTTGTTTTCCCCTTGTATTTGCCATAATTATCTCAAGCCTTTTATACATGCCATTAATTCAATTTTCAGTAATGCCTTTCCTATTATTTGACATTTCTGATTTATGTATTAGATCTATTATGGCATTGTTTCAGTTTTGTTTTTTTTTTTAGAGACAGAGTCTCACTTTGTCGCCCTCGGTAGAGTGCTGCGGCGTCACAACTCACAGTAACCTCCAGCTCTTAGGCTTAGGCGATTCCCTTGCCTCAGCCTCCTAAGTAGCTGGGACTACAGGCGCCTGCCACAATGCCTGGCTATTTTTTTGTTGTAGTTTGGCCAGGGCTGGGTTTGAACCCGCCTCCCTCGGTATATGGGGCTGGCGCCCTACCCACTGAGCCATGGATGCCGCTCTGTTTCAGTTCTTGATTAATTTCTTCAGGTCTGAAATCATCTATTTGGTCTCCTTCAGTCATTTTTTTCATCTCACATTTGAGGTCTTATTTCACCAGGTTCATATTCTTAAGGTCTTCATAATACACAGAACTACCTGGGCTTCTCCTATTTCTTAGGATTTGGGTTTTTTTCCAGACTCTTTTCTTCACAGTTTACAAATGATCTTCCTTCCTTCCTACCTCACACTATTTTGACCCTACCACATTTACATGGCAACTATGTAATTTATTTTCATCTCCCTCTGGCTTCATAGCTCCAATCAGATCTTTTTGTGACTCTTACTACATAGTGAGAATGAAGTTACCTTGACCCCCTTCCCATCTTATGTGGGGTGAGTTTGTCGTTCTCTTTCTGAGCTACAGTTTTTGTGGATTATATTAGGTATTAGGAAAAGGAGAGTCTGTAGTCATGTTTTACTCTATCTTCACCTTGATGATTTTTCTAAACTTCGAATTTCATACTAATGCCATATCTTTCTTTTTATAGCTTTTAGGAAAAACGTGTCTAAATGGCCTACACTCGAGATGCTTCATTATTTGCCCCCCTCCCCCCACCTATGTCCCGAGCCTCAGGTTCCCAGCATTCTCTATCTCATTTGCTAAATGATCACAGGAGGCTTTTTGCTGAGCTTAGACTGGACCTTGGAACCCTACTCAACGCTGGGTTTCAGGTAACCTATTGGCCATCTGGACTTCAGTTAAACTCCATTCATCTTTCAAAACATAGTTCCAATGCTTCCAGAGAGGTCTGGGAAGCTTTCCCGGAATACTACTCCTTTCCTTGTCCTCTGTCACGTCCTTCAGATATGCCCTCATGTGCTTTTATGTCACAGCATTTATCATACTTAATCACAATAGATTTTTAAAATTAATTAATTAATTAATTAATTTTTATTGTTGGGGATTCATTGAGGGTACAAGAAACCAGGTTACACTGATTGCATTTGTTAGGTAAAGTCCTTCTCGCCATCTTGTCTTGCCCCCAAAAGGTGTGGCACACACCAAGGCCCCACCCCCCACTCCTTCCCTCTCTCTGCTCTTCCTTTCCTCCTTTCCCCACCCCTCCCTCCTTCTTTCTCTCTCTGCTCCCCGCTTCACCCACCCCCACCATGACCTTAATTGTCGTTAATTATCCTCATATCAAAATTGAGTACATAGGATTCATGCTTCTCCATTCTTGTGGTGCTTTACTAAGAATAGTGTATCACAATGGATTTTTAAGCCAGACTACCTGGACCCAAGTCCTGCCACTTGCTATCTGTATGACTTTGGGTGACATTACATAACTTTTTTTTTTTTTTTTTTTGCAGTTTTTGGCTGGGGCTGGGTTTGAACCCGCCACCTCTGGCATATGGGACTGGCACCCTACTCCTTTGAGCCACAGGTGCCGCCTGACACTATATAACTTTTCTGTGCCTATTTCGTTATAAGAATTAAGTTAATATATGTTAAGCTTTCATTGAGCATATCTTCAATAAATGTTATTTATTGTTTTTGATTTAAAGGCACCATCATTGACAGCATTAATGGCCCCATACTAGTTAGGAGCTGTCTGTGGTGCTAAAATCACGTTCCCCATTAGAGGACAGTGTCCCCACTGTCTGTTATACGTTTAGACTTAAATGGAGTAAATCCATAGTTATATCTGTACAGCCTTGGCAGTGGATGTAGAAGCTTTTTCTCACTTTCCATTTTCATAATCACTATCTTAGTCTTGGCTTTGGTTACTTCATCAACTCCATTTTGTGTGACTGAGGTTAGCCTGCAAGCTCATCTCCCTATGTCCGGACCATTTAATCTACTATGATCATGTTATCATCCTTTAGATCTTTCTTTTTTTTTTTTTTTTGTAGAGACAGAGTCTCACTGTACCACCCTTGGGTAGAGTGCCGTGGTGTCACACGGCTCACAGCAACCTCTAACTCTTGGGCTTACGCGATTCTCTTGCCTCAGCCTCCCAAGTAGCTGGGACCACAGGCGCCCGCCACAACGCCCGGCTATTTTTCTGTTGCAGTTTGGCCGGGGCTGGGTTTGAACCCGCCACCCTCGGCATATGGGGCCAGCGCCCTACTCACTGAGCCACAGGCGCCGCCCTAGATCTTTCTTAATATGAAGTCATGTCCCTACTTACTGACTCCCAAGATAATTTCAGAGGAGTAGCAACAACTCAAATGGCATGATGAGGGGAACTCAGATGATAATACAGCAGTGAGCCGTGTATATTCAATGACTAATAAAGGTAATTATTAAGACTATGCAAAAATATAGGAAACTATTGAGGGAAAGTAGCAGAATACAATATGGTTCGAATGTCATTCATTCATTTATTAAACATGTACTGAGCACACTATTTTGTGCTAGGCCCTGGAGATCTAAGAATTATTACGGTGGCCCCTCCTTTAAAGGAGCTCAGAGTCTAGGCACAGTGTTTTTCAACCTTTTTTATCTCACAGCATGCATGAACCTGTACTTTAACTTCCACAGCACACTGAAATTATGTTGATCAAAAAAAAAAGAGTAAAAAAAGAATATACTTACTGTGCTTTGAACTTCTTTCAAAAATAATTTGATTAATGATCTTTTAAAAATTTCGAGGCACACCCAAGATCCTCCTACAGCACACTGGTGTGAAAATCATTGTTCTAGCGGGAGAGATAGTTGTATAAACAGATTGCAGAGGGACACATTTGGACACAGACTAGAAAGGAGTATAGAAACAAATATATAAACAGGACTAGGGATGGGACTGTCAGTGAATTTTGTCTTTTAAAACATTCATTAAAGAGTAAACTCTGGCACAGAATCTCTGAGGAATGTCAAATTCTTCTGACAAAGGCTTAACAAGCTTCAGGTAAGCTCTTCCTCAATCCACCCCTGCATCTTCAGGACACACACACAGAGAAAAAAAGAAAAAAAAAAGATGAATGGAATGCCCAGCTCCCAGCTCCCAGACTATGACTAAGAGAAGTCAAATAGGCCTTGTCAAAGGCAAGAGGGAAAGAAATAGGCATAGCCATCAGGCAGATCTTCTACAGCAAAATAAATGACCCAGAATACCTTTGACCATAATATTGCAATTAAAAAGTAGTAAAAAAATTTTAAAAAGTCACATGTCTGGGCGGCACCTGTGGCTCAGTGAGTAGGGTGCCGGCCCCATATACCGAGGGTGGTGGGTTCAAACCTGGCCCCGGCCAAGCTGCAACAACAACAAAAAAAAAATAGCCAGGCTTTGTGGCAGGTGCCTATGGTACCAGCTACTCGGGAGGTTGAGGCAAGAGAATCACCTAAGTCCAAGAGCTGGAGGTTGCTGTGAGCTGTGATGTCACAGCACTCTACTGAGGGTGACAAAATGAGACTCTGTCTCTAAAAAAAAAAGTCACATGTCCCAGGATTCTCCAAGGCTGTTCTCTTTACTTCTCTACTGCCCACTGCCTCCCCACCTCCAGGTTGCTCAGTCTGCCATTCCCTGTGAAGTTTCTTCTTTCCTCTCTCTCTCTCAAGACAGAGTCTGAAGCTGCCGTCCCAGTTAGAGTGCTGTGGCACTGTAGCTCACAGCAATCTCAAATTCTTGGGCTCAAAAGATCTTCTTGCTTCAGTTTTTCTTTTAGTAAAGAATTAAACTAGTTCGTCACCACAACTGCCAACTAGTTTTTCTATTTTTAGTAGAGACGGGGGCTCGCTTTTGCTCAGGCTGGTCTTGAACTCATGAGCTCAGGCAATCCACCTGCCTCAGCCTCCCAGAGTGCTAGGATTACAGGTATGAGCCACTGTGCCTGGCCACACTCTCTCTCTTTCTCTTTTTTTTTTGACACAGTCTTGTTCCTTGGCTCAAGCTCTCCTCCCTGCCTCGGCCCCCATATTCTTCACTCTTCTAACTCAAATCATGCACTTATTTCAAGTGAAAGACTGGCTTCTTTAAGAACCCTTTCTTAACTAACTCTATTCCAGTCTAGCATAAATACTTGAAGGTCAGTTTTACTGGGTATAAAACTCTTGGCTCACATGTCCATTGCTTTGAAGAAATTCCAGAGACAGAACAGTTTGTGATACGGCAGCAGCCACCTGTCACTGCTTAATCTCCTGGACTCTGGCATCAGCTTTGGGGTAGAACTGTGTCACTTGCAATCTTCAGCAAGTTGTTTAATCTTTATAAATCTTAGTTTCTTAATCTATCACATAGAAGAGACACCATGAACTATCTTGCAGAGTTTTGTGAAGATGTAACAGATTGAGACAAGTGAAATGTCTTGTCACAGTGTTGGGACATATGAAGTGCTCAACACCTATAGTTGTGATCTATGTTTCCTTGAAATTATTCTTGATCTGTCTTAGGGAAATATGGATTGATCTAACCAATAATGTCCTTCCATTCCTTAGTAGGTATGTAATAGATATCTTCTGAAGGATTCTAATTTAGAAACACAGAAAGAAAAACAATATTTCATTACTAATGCATTTCTAAATGGAGGATGACAGACTGGTAAGAAATGATGTTAATTGGTAACATTTATTATCTACATAAAGCAGAATAGATCATTCATTTCTCTTTTACTCTTTATGTAAAATTGTAAACTGGATACTTTTTGCTCAATTTTATATGCAATGCCTATCTACATTGGTAACTAGAGAAAGAAGTTAGGTTGACCTCCCGATTTAGTATACTTCCTACTATATTTAAGATGGATACTGGCGGGGCACAGTGGCTCATGCTTGTAATCCTAGCACTCTGGGAGGCTGAGGTTGGTGCATGTCCTAAGCTCAGGAGTTTGAGACCAGCCTGGGCAAATCGAGACCCCATCTCTACTAAAAACAGAAAAACGAGTTGGCAGTTGTGGTGGGCACCTGTAGTCCTAGCTTCTTGGGAGGCTGAGACAAGAGGATCTCTTGAGCCCAAGAATTTAAGGTTGCTGTGAGCTATAACATCATAGCACTCAACCCCAGGGCAACTGAGTGAAATTCTGTCTAGAAAAAAAGAAGATGGACACCTATGGTTCTAGCCTGAAGATCAAGAGGGTTAAATATTACTGCTGTTTTCTTACTTTCTTGTGTTTTTTTTTTGCAGTTTTTTTGGCCATGGCTGGGTTTGAACCTGCCACCTCCAGCATATGGGGCCAACACCCTACTCCTTTGAGCCACAGGCGCCGCACCAATTATTGCTGTTTTTGACAGGTGGGGAATCCGTTACATGATTAAGAAAAAAGGAAAAAAATATTGTGTTCTTAACTATTAGGGATTTTCAAGGAAACATTATTTTTGAGCTTAGAAGGCTAATAGAGAAGTGACAATATGAAACAGACAGCTCTGTCATTAAAACTCTGAAGATTCTTTAAACAAGTGAAAGTAACAGAGACCTTTCCCTTCTGTCCCCCGGGGGGGGGGGGGGGGGAAGAGGAAAATCTGATTCAATCTAGTTTCACTTTTAAATTGGTTCTTGAACTTAGTTAATGATAGCCTTGGAACAATGAGGATTTCCACAGATGGGCAGCGTGACTATGTTCTATTAGCAACTGATGTGTTGTCATTTATTTGGTACAGCTGAAAATTATTGTCTTGGTTTCCGAAGGGAGTTTAAAAATTATTCAGACTAATGCTTAAAGATCAGTCTAAGAATTACTTAACTGAAAGAGATCCTCCCCCTCAACACCAGGAGTCTTATTCAAGTTTAGTGAAAAGTTAACATTAATTGGATTAGAGATCGCATTCACAAAGCAAAGAATGTTAATTAGAAGGAGAAAGATGGTAGTATAGAAACAGCACAAGCAGTGTTAAAACAAGGGGGTGTGGTTAAGTTTTAGGCGTGTATAAAACAATGCAGTTGCTAATGTGGGACCTCCAGGTTAAGATTTTCCTTGCACTTTACTTCTGGAGCGGCCTTTAAGGCACCTATTTAGTGCAAATTCTCATTTTACAGATGATGAAGCTAACGCCAGGAGATGGCCAGTAACTATGACTAGAGCTCATGTACTTCAGTTAACACCATTCACTGCAATACCTTTTCTATGAAGCAGGGCACAGAAAGATATTGTACCACGGGGAGTGTGTGGGCCTCATGTCAGACTGTCTGAGTTGAAATTCTGGCTGTGCCATTAAAAAGCTGGGCAAATCGGGCAAATTACCTACCCTCTGTGAGCCCTCTGAAAAACTACCATCGCTGTACCTCATAGGGTTGTATGCATTGAAAACAGGTAAAGCACGCGGGTCATAAGTAAGTATACTTTCAAAAATTGTTATTTCTCCAAAAAAAAACCATCAAAGACCAATCTAAAGAGATTCTAATCAAGGGAGGAAAAACCCCATTGTGTGCAGATCGTAAGATAAAGAGAAAAGTAGCAAAAGTCATTAACAGTTTTTCTTTACTTTTCTCCTTAACATCAGTCACCACCCCTCTTATCTGTGCTGGTAGGAGAAACCCAGACAAAATGTTTTTATTCATTAGATTATGGTATTTAGTCTGTGTAACATTAGGGTCTGTATAGTGCTGCTGACACTCTCATCAACGTTATAAATTGTAAAGGTGTTTCTCTGACGGTGGAGACAAGCGGTGATCTGTTGGAATAATTGGCAGCCAGGCGATGTGGAAGCTGAAACGTTCATCAGCTGTGTTTATTTGCCTTCTCGGTGCTGTCTGCCTGCCTAGCTACCTGTCACAGCCCACTCTGAAAACGCAAGCGTCCTTGGTTGCTTTTCAAAGGCTCCTTTGACAAACAAGGGATATTTTTCTACACTGAATTTAGGTTGCCTAGAATTCTGTGCTATTTGATTTACTTTGTTCAGCAGTCCAAGCTGAATACAGAAAAACCAGGTTTCCTCCTGGAAGGCCGTCACGCTTCATTCCACCTGTCTCTCCTGCATTCTCCTGGCTCAGGGGTGCTCGGGTCTTGACGATCACGAGGAGTATAGTTCCCCTGCCCACCCCATCTTTCTCCCCAGAGCATGAGCGTTTGGAGATGGGCTTCTCGCGCTCCAGGAGGTTGTCTTTCCTCCAGCCCCTATTTCTCATCCCTCCTCTCCCTAAAAAGGTGTATGAATGCTCAGGACTCCCAAAGACAGTCGGAGAATCTGTGGAGTAGGAACGAACATTAGTGGGTCTCCCTCTCATGGAATGGGGACAACAAAAGTACTTTTAAGGAGGTGAGAATTCCCACCTCAGCTCTGGGTCAGTCCCCTCCTGCTCCTTGAACTTGGCTCCCTGCGGGCTTGGCCACAGAGTCCAGCTCTGAGCTTTTGGGCTCAGCGCTGGGAGTCGCGGGACAGGCACTGGAGACCCGCTCCTCCCCGGCTCGGGTGGGAAGTCTAGTAAGAGGAGCGCAGCGGCCGGAGAGGGGCACGGCGCGTCGCGGGGAGAAGGACTCAGGGTGGGGGTCCGCGAGCTCGGCACGCCCCCGGCCGGCCCCTGCCGCCGCTGCAGCCCGGGTGGGCGCAGGGGGACCCCGCGGCCGGGCGCCGCCGCCCCGCCCGCCGGCTCCGAGGCCGCGGCGCACGCGTGTGCGGGCGGGGGCGGTGCGGAGCTCCCGGCCAGCCCCGAGCCGCCGCCCGCCTTCACTCCCGTGTTGCCGAGCCCTGCCCGGCAGTCCCGGCACCATGCGGAGGGTGAGTGCGCCGCCGCCCGAGGCGCCAGGAGCGCGGGCCGGCTGGGGAGCCTGGCCCGGGGGCCGGGCGGGGTGAGGGCGCGGGGGCCGCACGTCGGCGGGAGCCGGGCGCCCCGGAACGGAGCAGGGCGCGGGAGCCTACGGGGAACACTCCTAGCAGAGGGTCCTCCTCACCGGGGGTCCGTGTCCCGTGCTCTCTGCGACGGCAGCAGCGACACGTCGGGGCCCCGTGCCCGGGCCTGCGCCTCCCAGGGCCCGTGGGGGCTGCTCCCTGCGCCCGCGCCTCCTGCTTCTCGGGTAGCCCTCTCCCGGGCGTCCCTGACGCCGGCTGGGCTCTTCCGCGCCTCTGTGCTCGGGAGCTTAGCAAACTTTGAGGGCGTCAGTTGGGCCCCCTCGGCTCACACCCCAAAGCGGGGCAAAGGCAGGGGCCACCTCCAGGTCGGACGAGCGACAGGCCGGGTGCGTGTGGGGCTCGGGGAGGGTGCTCCCTCCTAAGGCGTCTGAAGGCGCAGGTCTCCTGGCCCGAGGGTCGCCCGCCGACGGGATGGGCGCGAAGTTCCCGAGGCGGCGCCCAGCGCGCGGCTCTGGCGGGGGCGCCCCGGTGCTGCCGCTGCTGCTTTGCCGGCAGGTGTCAGGGGCCCTGCACTCCCCGCTCACCTTCCCGCCAGAGCTCTCAGAAGAAAAACGAAAAGCCTACAGGCTCACCTGCTGGGGCGGCCTGGGAGATGCTGCTGCTTAACGCCAGCCCCGGAGGGCGCGCAGGCCCTAGTGCAGCCAAACCTTACCTGTTCCGGGAGCTGATGTGAACGAAAGTGTTGGGGCTGAGGAAGTTATCGGTCTCAGTGTGCAGTTTGGGTTTTAACTTTGGGAATGGAGGCTGCTTTAATCAAATACAGGCTCTCGGCGTTTACATAGTGTAGAAGGACAGAGGTAGAGGAAACTTAAGGGAATCCTACTTGGTGCCCTCCACTGTCCCCCAGAACCTCCCAAGGCCAACACTGATGACAGATTAGGCGCTAAGGAAAGGGGGTTGGGTGTTTTCCCAGGCTGAGAAAAAATGGGAAAAGCAGAACCAGAGTCATTGCCAGCAGCGCCTTTGCATTTCTCTGGAGTTTGGGACTGGCTAGTTGTAAGGTGTGTCTGTGCTTAACTGCTTTGGTCATCTAAGTGGCCTTTTCAAAGATTTCTGCCTCTGAGCTGCTGGCTTATTATTTCAGAGGGAATTCTGGCCTGTCGATGGTGCCATAATGAAGTCTTCGGCGGTGTGTGTGGTGGGGAGGGTGTGTTTGGAGGGGATATTGAGCAAGTAGGAAATGGCCCCAGCTGCCTCAGAAATGTTCCACCAGTGAGCTGACATGGAAATTTACCTGGCTTACCTTTGGAGCGAGTCCAAATCTGCTCAGGTGTTTCTGGGGAGAAGAGGGTTCCAGCCAGGCTGATCAGCCAGTTTCGCATGCCTGACATTGATGAAGCAGCGGAAATGGAAACTGACCATGATGAGGTTGTATGTTTCAACTCCAAATTCAGGCTCAGCAAACTCCTTTTACCCTCAGTGCCACCAGGGTGATTAAGGAAGACAGTGGGGATGAGATCTGTAGGTCTAAGAAGGGTGTGTTACAGGGAAAGTCAAGGTTCCGAGATGGAGGCCTTTGACCAGAATATCTTAAAATGGGAATTGCCTGCTACCTGCCTTAGGATGAGGAGATGGGTGATTGCTAAAAATGCAGATTCCTGGGCTTCACCTCAGACCTATTGAACCAGCACTCTGAGACTGGAGCTCAGCAATCTGCATATTTTTTTTTTTTTTTGTAGAGACAGAGTCTCACTGTATTGCCCTCAGGTAGAGTGCCTGGCGTCACACGGCTCACAGCAACCTCTAACTCTTGGGCTTACACGATTCTCTTGCCTCAGGCTCCCGCCACAACGCCCGGCTATTTTTTTGTTGCAGTTTGGCCGGGCTGGGTTTGAACCTGCCACCCTCGGCATATGGGGCCGGCGCCCTACTCACTGAGCCACAGGCGCTGCCCAGCAATCTGCATTTTAAACCTCCTGCTCTTGTCCCCACAAGCTGTAAGGATTAAGCACCTACTATGTGTAGACTCTGTTCAGAGTTCTAGGAGTACAGTGAGGAGAAAGACAGCCAAGAGCCTTGTTCTCATGGAGGCTAATCCTTGTTGAGAAATTAGACAGTGAAGTAGTAAACAAATACACAAATAATACAATTTTAGATAGTGATGAGGACTGTGAAGGAAATAAAGCAGGATTGGGCAGCGCCTGTGGCTCAGTGAGTAGAGCGCTGGCCCCATATACCTGAGGTAGTGGGTTCAAACCCGGCCCCCACCAAAAACTGCAAAAAAAAAAAAAAAAAAAGCAGGTTAATGTAATGGGGCATGAGTCAGGGAGGGAAGCCTTTTTGGGGCCATCAGGGAAGACATTTCTGAAGCGTTGACATCTGAACTTTGAACTACATGATGAAAAGAAGTCAGCTGTGTGAAGGTTCAGGCAAAGAGGGCTCCAGACTGAGGAGCTTGGGTGTTTCTGAGGCAGGAACAGATGACACTGGGACGGGAGCAACACGGAGTGCGTAGTGAGTGGAGAGATAGGCAGGGGCCAAGGCCTACAGGACCTTGTTGTCATGGTAAGAACTTTGGATTTCAGCCTGAATGCATAAGGATATTATTTAGAGAATTTTAAGTAGAGGAATAGAATGATGTAATTTTCGTTTGCTTTTGTTTTTTTGAAGATCAGTTTGGCTGTTATGTGAAAAATGGTTTATGCAGTGGGGATGGTAGTGGAAGGGGAGACCACCTGTGTGTGTGGGTGCTGGAGAGAGGTAAAGAGCCAGGGATGTATTTTGGAGATGGAGTCAAGTGCGTTTGCTGATGTGAGAAGGAAAGAGATAGGAGTCCTCTTATGTACACCTAAGATCGCTAATTCTTGGGAGGGGGAGGGGTTGTTGCAGAGAGAGAGAGAGAGGGGAAATGGTGGTATTGGGCCTCAGTTGGAATGCTCTAGAGACAATGAAAATAGCTAACGTTAAGTGACCATTTCACTATGTACCTGGTACTGTGCATTAACAAAAATATTGTGAAATAGTAACTGCTGTCATCTTGTTGCAGGTGAGATAAGCTGTTTGAGTATGCTGCTTAGGCCACTCAGCTGAATGCTGGGAGCTGGGTTTTTCACTGGGGTTTGCTGGACTCCCAGGCTCTGGCTCATGCTGTTATACTTGACTGCCTACAGACCTTTTGTTCCTGCCCCAGACCATTTCTGGTCTGGAGAAGCAGATAATTTGGCAGTTTGGCAGATGCATGTGGCAGCCCTTCAGCTGTGTAGGTCAGTAACTGCAGAGAGCTTGCAAGCAGACACACCATTAGATTCAAAAGTAATTACTTTCATTTGGTGTCCTTGAATGAAAGAAGGCACACAGGTAATGCACAAAGCCAGAGCACAGAAGATGCCCAGGAATTGGGTTTCTCTGAGGAGAGGCACTGTGGTCTGAATGTTCGTGTCTCCCCCTGCCCCTAATTCATATGTTGACATTTTAACCCCTGAGGTGATTTTTTTAAAAATATGAGGGCTCTGGGAGGTGATCAGTCACAGGAATGGAATTAGCACCCTTCTAAAGGAGGTCCCCCTGAGCTGTCCTGCACCTTCCACAATGCAGGAGAGAAGGCACCATCTGTGAACCAGTAAGTGGACCCTCATCAGACACTGCATCTTCCAGGGCCTTGACCTTGGACTTCTCAGCCTCCACAACTGTGGGAAATGCATTTGTGTTGTTCATAAGCTATGCAATCTATGATATTTTGTTGTGAATGCACTAAAACAAGAGGAAGATGTGGTGCATTACCAGGCTGCCCAGTGCTTTGAAGCTGGTTTCATGAGCACCAGAGAAAAACCACGTGAGAGAGTCTTTTACCTCTTCACATAGCTAATGTTTTGTTCTTTATTTTTTCATTTCATGCTTCATTTCAAAATAGTTTATTTTTAATTCAGAGTAAGCTCTTCTGCAGAGCCAAGAGTTCCAGAGGATTGGGAGGATTGGTTGCTTTAAAAAATTATTTCTGAAAGCAATTGTGGAAAAATAATTACAATGGTAGCTACTATTTATTGATTACTTTCTTTGTGCCAGGCATCTACTGTCTCCCTTCATTTTCATAACCTTTTAAGTTGAGAATTAATAGATAATACATTTCCATAATATAAAATTCAAACGATATGAAAAAGATTACAGTGAAAATTATCCCTCCTTTTCTTTTACCCAGCCAGCTGGTTCCCTTCCCAAGAAGTAATTGATGTTAAGTTCATTTCTTATGTCCTTCCAAAAATAATCTCTCTATATATAAATATATATATACAAGCAGTTATATTTTCATACTTTTTTTTTTTTTTTTTTGCGACAGAGTCTCACTTTGACCCCCTTGGTAGAGTGCTGTGGCATCACAACTCACAGCAAGCTCAAACTCTTCAGCTCAAAAGATCCTCTTGCCTCAGCCTCCCCAGTAGCTGGGACTATAGTGCCCACCACAAGACCTGCTATTTTTAGAGATGGGGCCTTGCTTTTGCTTAGGCTGGTCTTGAACTCATGAGCTCAAGCAATCCACCTGCCGTGGCCTCCCTGAGTGCTAGGATTATAGGTGTGAACCACTGTGCCCGGTTCAATTTTCCTTTTTTTAAAAAACACACAAATGGTAGCATATAAGTACACTTTTCTTCACCTTGCTTTTTTCCCTTATACAATAAGATTAGTGTTTATAGATCTACCAGGTTCTTTTTATAGCTGCTTACGGGAAAACTTTAGGTGGGTATGTAGACATACCTTGGGGATGTTGTAGGTTTGGTTCCAGACCACCACAGTAGAGTGAATATCAAAATAAAGTGAATCATACAAAATTTTTTGCTTTGCCAGTACATATAAAAGTTATGTTTACACTACACTGTAGGCTGTTAAGTGTGCAATTGCATTATATTTTAACTACTGTAGATACCTTAACTAAAAATATAGCTAAAAATGCTAATGATTGTCTGAACTTTCAGTGGGTTGTCATCTTTGCTGGTGGAGGGTCTGCCTCAATGTTGATGACTGTTGACTTATCAGGGTGGTGGTTGCTGGACGTTGGGGTAGCTGTGGTGATTTCCTAAAGTAAGACGACAATGAAATTGGCTGTATGAGTTAATTTCCTTTTATAAAAGATTTCTGTGTAGCTTGCAGTGCTGTTTGATAGCATTTTACCAACATTAGAATGTCTTTCAAATTGGAGTTCATCCCCTCAAGCCCTGTGACTGCTTTATTAACTATAATAAGTTTGTGTAAAATTCTAAATTCTTTGTCATTATTTCGGCAATGATCGCAGCATCTTCCCCAGGAGTAGATTCCATCTCAAGAAACTTTCCTGGCTTATCCATGAGAAGCAACTCCTCAGTCAAGTTTTATCAATGAGATTGCAGCAAATCTCATTAGAATCCCACCTTCGGGTTGCACTTCTAATTCTGGTTCTCTTGTCATTTCTATCACATCTGCAGTTGCTTTCTTCACTGGAGTCTTAAACCCCTCATAGTCATCGATGAGGGCTGGAATCAACTTCTTCCAAAATCCTGTTAATGTTGATATTTTAATCTTTTATGACTCCGAATGTTCTTAATGGCCTCTAAAATGGTAGATCCTTTCCAAGTTTCAATGTACTTTGCCTATATCCATAAGGGGAATCACTATATCAGCTATAGCTTTACATAATATATTTCTTTTTTTTTGTGTGTGTGTGTGGTTTTTTTTTTTGGCCTGGGCTGGGTTTGAACCCGCCACCTCCGGCATATGGGACCGGCGCCCTACTCCTTGAGCCACAGGCGCCGCCCACATAATATATTTCTTAAATAATAAGAATGGAAAGTCAAAATTATTCCTTGATCCATGGGCTGCAGCATAGTTGTGTTAGGAGGCATGAAAATGATACTCTCCTTGTATGGTTCCATCAGAGCTCTTAGGTGACTAAATGTGTTATCAATTATTTTGAAAGATACAGCACAATAGATCTGACCAGTAGATCTCAACAGTGGGCTTAAAATATTTGGTAAATCATGGTATACACAGATGTGCTGTCATCCCAGGCTTTGTTGTTTCATTTATAGAGCACAGAAAGAGTTAATTTAGCATAATTCTTATGGACCCTAGGATTTTTAGACAAGTAAATTGTCATTGGCTTCCACTTAAAGACACCAACTTCATTAGCTCCTAACATGACAGTCAGCCAGTCCTTTGAAGCCAGGCATTGGCTTCTCCTGTCTAGCTGTGGAAATCCTAGATGGCTGCTGCTTCCAGTAGAAGGCTGTTTTGTCTGCATTGAAAATCTGTGGTTTAGTGTAGCCACCTTCATCAGTTATCTTAGTTACATCTGGATAACTTGCTGCCTCTACATCAATACTTGCTGCTTCACCTTGCACTTTGTTAAGGAGGTGACTTCCTACCTTAAATCTCAAGAATCAACTTCTGCCATCTTCAAATTTTTCTTCTGCAGCTTCCTCATCTCTCTCAGCCTTCATAGAATTAGAGAGAGGTAAGGTCTATTTCTAAATTTGCAAAGGAACATTGTGGCTAGTTTGATTTTTCAACTGAACCACTTAAACTTTCTCTGTGTCAGCAATAAGCCCATTTCTCTTTCTTATCCATGTTTTTTTTGGAGTAGCACTTTTAATTTTCTTCAAGAACTTTTCTTTTGCTTTCACAAATTGGCTGTTTGTTATAATGTGGCATCAGCTTTCGACATGCCTTCCTCACTAAGCTTACGTGTTTTTAAATTTTGATTTTTAGGTTATAACTGGCTTATAGCGTTCATGTAAAGCCATAAATTAGTTTCATAGTAGGGCTGAGTACATTGGATACTTTTTCTTCCGTTCTTGAGATATTTACTAAGAAGAATATGTTCCAGGGAAAGGGAGGGGAGGGAGGGGGGAGGTGGGCGGAGGGAAGCTGATTGGTGGGATTACACCTGCGGTGCATCTTACAAGGGTATATGTGAAATTTAGTAAGTGTAGAATGTAAATGTCTTAACACAATAACCAAGAAAATGCCAGGAAGGCCATGTTAACCAGTATGATGAAAATGTGTCAAATGGTCTATAAAACCAGTGTATGGTGCCCTGTGATCACATTAATGTACACAGCTATGATTTAATAATAAAATTTTTTTGATTTGAAGTGAGAGGTGTTCAGGTTTTCCTTTCACTGAGCACTGAGTCTGTGGTAGGGTTATTTATTGGCCTATTTTCAATATTGTTGTGTCTCAGGGAATAGGGAGGCCCAAATAAAGGGAGGGGAAGAGAAGACCAGTCAGTGATTGCAGCAATCAGAATGCATGTGACATTGATCAATGAAGTTCCACTATCTTTTATGGACGTGGTTCCTCCAAACAATTATAGTAACATGGTTATGTTTCTGACAAAGGTCTGATAACTAGAATCTACAGAGAACTCAAACTGATCAATAAGAAAAGAATAAATAACCCTATTTCTATGTGGGCAAGAGACTTGAACAGAAACATCTCTGATGAAGACAGGAGCACGGCCTACAAACACATGAAAAAATGCTCATCATGCTTAATCGTAAGATAAATGCAAATCAAAACCACCTTGAGATATCATCTAACTCCAGTAAGATTAGCCCACATCACAAAATCCCAAAACTACAGATGTTGGTGTGGATGCAGAGAGAAGGGAACGCTTCTACATTGCTGGTGGGAATGCAAGCTAATATGACCTTTCTGGAAAGAAGTTTGGAGAACACTCAAGGAACTAAAAGTAGACCTACTGTTCGATCCTGCAATTCCTCTATTAGGTATATACCCAGATGATCAAAAATTATTTTACAACAAAGACATCTGCACCAGAATGTTTATTGCAGCCCAATTCATAATAGCCAGGGCATGGAAACAGCCCAAGTCCCCATCGACCCATGAATGGATTAACAAATTGTGGTATATGTACACCATGAAATACTATGCAGCCATAAAAAAAGATGGAGCCTTCACATCTTTTATGTTTACCTGGATGGAGCTGGAACATATTCTTCTTAGTAAAGTATCTCAAGAATGGAAAAAAAAGTATCCAATGTACTTAATACCACTATGAAATCAATATATAACAACCTACACACTCATACGAATGGCAAAACATAA
Organism: Nycticebus coucang; assembly: GCF_027406575.1. Taxonomy (NCBI): domain Eukaryota; kingdom Metazoa; phylum Chordata; class Mammalia; order Primates; family Lorisidae; genus Nycticebus; species Nycticebus coucang. Next base: position 27,054,569 of record NC_069782.1, read on the forward strand.
CTATAGTCCAGAAAGTAGAAGGGAAGAGGGGAGGGGAGAGGGATATGGGAGGAGGGAGGGTATTTGGGGGAACCTCACCTAATGTGCGCAATGGTACATTTCAAAACTATTAAGAAATGAGTATAATTGTGATGGTTGTTAGTTCAGTGTAAACATTTCACATTGTATATCGAAGCAGTACCCTGAACCCTATAAATGCATCAATGTACAAAGTTATGATTTAATAAAAAAAAATTTAAAAAGAAAAAAAACAATTATAGTAACATCATCAAAGATCGTCTATCACAAGTCACCTTAACAGATGTAATAATAGTGAAAAAGTTTGAAATATAGGAAGAATGACCAAATGTGACCCAGAGACAGGAGCACATGCTGTTGGAAAAATGGTGCTGAACTAAACCTTCAGTTAGTAAACAATGCAGTGTCCGTGAAGCCTGGTAAGTAAAGTGAAAGCGCTATAAAATGAGGTTTGCTTGTATCAGAATTGGTTGTTTCTGATATTTTGCTGTTCTCAACAGTGCAGCGGTGAATAATCTTATACATACATGGTTTGTATGTGTGCATGGATATCTATATGATAAATTACAGTGGAATTTCTAGGTCAAGTGTTACAAATTATTTTTTTAATTTTTCTTTGAGACAGAGTCTCAAGCTGGTACCCTGGGTAGAGTGCTGTAGCGTCACAGCTCACAGCAACCTCAAACTCTTGGGCTTAAGTGATTCTCTTGCTTCAGTCTCCCAAGTAGCTGGGACAACAGGTGCCTGCCACAACACCCAGCTATTTTTGTTTTTGTTGCAGTTGTCACTGTTGTTTAGCAGGCCTGGGCTGGGTTCGAATCTGCCAGCCTATCTGTATGTGGCCGGCACCCTACCCATTGAGTACAGGCACCGAGCCACTTTTATTTTTGGTAGATAGAGCCACATAGGGGTTAGGGGCACAGACCTGTTGCCAGTTTGCTTGGGGATGAATCTTGGCTCTGCCATTGACAAGCCGTGGAAGTCATTTAACCCTGCTTTGCCTCAGTTGCCTCATTTGCAAAGTAGGTTAATAATGGTACCTCATAGGACTGTTATCAGGGGTGTATCAGTTTGTGTTGTATAACAAATCACCCCAAAACTTAGTGGCTTCAAATAATTATTTTACTTAGCTCACAAGTCTGGGCCAAGGCAAGGGTCTCTGCTGGATTCTCTCATGCTTCTGTTGTCAGCCCATGGGTCAGCCTGTGGGTCACTAGCAGGATATTCTAGGATGGCTTTAATCAGGTGTCTGGTGGTTGACAGATGTGTTGGTCTTTGGGGACCCCATTTGAGATGGGATGTGATCTTTCGTGCTCCTGGAGTGGCTTGAGCTTCTTCACGTGGTGGTCTCACGGTTCTGTTGAGCAGCACACCCAGTGGGCAAAGCTGTGGCACTTTTCAGGCTTCTGCTTGTGTTACATTTGCTGTTGTCCACTGTTCGAAGCAAGTCACACGGCCAAACTCAGGGTCTGAAAGGCCAGGGATACAGTGAAGGCAAGGAAATCCTTGCCACTGGTTTGGCAAACAGTCTACCCAAGAGTCAAGTTAGTTAATGTTTGAAAAGTGCCTGGTGCAGTGCCTGGCACATTTCAAGTGCTGTATAAATTTGTTAGATTAAAAAGAGAGAGAGAGAGAGATTACCAGCTTGCCTCCAGAGAGATTGAACCACTTTAGACCTCTACCAGCACGCGAGTGCCTGTCGTTTTCTTCTCAGAAGCTGTATCGCAGTGTTTTATCCATGGAGAGGCTGATGTTCTTAACTCCCTTTTACAGACAAAAAACCTGATGCTCAGAGAGATTAAGTTGTTTTTTCTGATGTCAGGATTTGAATCCTTTGTCTTGACTCTAGAGCACATCGGCTTGTGTTGCTACTGTAGACAGAGGTGGGGGTCCTGTGTTCCTAATGCCCCAGGCACCCACCGTTCTCCTGCCCATCCTTCACATTTCATGTCTGTGATTTCTGTGTCACATTTGGATCTTACTGGTTGAGAAGGATCTGTCAGTCTTTTGAAGTCTTTAACAGGGATTTTTGATTTCAGCTTGGCCTACTGGAAATCAGAGTGTCTACAGAGATAGTGGGCTCTCATGACGTGAAGGGATAAGTCAGGGAAACCTGTCATTTTAACTCATTTAAATCGAGAAAACAGCGGATGTGTCCGGCCTTATTTTGTTGACACTGCTTCCTTTTCATTCCTTGTATCTTTGGTTCACTTTCTCCTTTATAGCTGTGTATTCAGTCCCCAAAGGGGAAGGTGAGAAGATGAGAGATAGTAGTAGTTCTCAGAGGTTCAGAACTTCATTTCTGGAAAAACTATCTGGGTTCAAAGCCAGGGCAGCTGTTTACTAGCTGTGTGACTTGGACTGATTAACCTGCCATAATAGGGTTTTCGATTAACCTGCCGTAACAGGGTTTTCGGGGGCCTGTGATAATCTGGGGAGTGCTCAGTCATTATTCTTGCACAGCAGTTTACTTTTGCTCTGTCTTCTCTGTTCTGTTCTTTTTCACAACCCTTTTCCTCCAAAACCTATTTGTGGATATGTCTAACAATAAGGATAGCCAGTGTTTACTGAACCCTCACTCTGAGTGCCTTACATGTAATTAATCCTCAGGACAAAGCTATGAAATAGGTGCTATTTTATTCACATTTTTCAAATGAGGAAGTTAGATGCTAAATGACTTAAGTAATTTGCCTAGCATTCCATAGCTTATAAATGACATTGCAGAGATTTTTAAATGAGGCCTTTTGGCACAGAGTCTGCTCTTGATGTTTATGCTAAAAAAGAAAAAAATGAAATGGGATAGAAGGTTGGGGATTTAAAATTGAGAGCTGCTGCTCTGGGTAAATGGCTGGTGAACTCACACTCAGCCTCCATCCTTGGCAGCAGCTAAGTACACGCAGCTGTGATTTAGACCAAAAATCCCAGCACACACACACAAAAATATAAACTTTCAATGCTTTCGCCAAAGCCTTTCCACTTCAATCATTGTAAATCTAACAAGTTTTCGGGCGTTGTGCCGCCCTTATAACTGAGGTGAGACGCTGTTGAAAAATACATGGGGACTTTTTATTTTAAGATTTGAAAAGCAAGCTGGCTAGTTCTAAGTTCTTGACATTTCTTGCTGCTTTTGATAGATTGCTCTAGCGGTGGAGACAATGTTTGCCAAAGCAGCAGGAGAGAGTAAAATATGAATACTAGGGATAGTAAAGCTATGCACTGTCACCAGCACCTAGTCCACACTTCAAAGCAATTTTGGTACTCTTTTTCTGGAATGGCCACCAGAACTGTTGTCATTTTGAAGAGTGGACTAGGCCCTGGTTTCGATGCATGACTTCCTAAGGGGAGTAATTTGAAGGTAACTGCGGTGATACTCAGTGAGGCAGTATGGAGCACTTTTTCTAGGACGGGTTTGTGAACTTAATTGTCCGACCTTCTATAAATTTCTGAGTTTAGAATTGTGCATATCTTTACATTGAAAGAAAGAACTGAGGTCACTTCATTGTGTGCTTTGCATGTAGACTAAATGTAATGTAACATTCATCAAAGATGTACAATTGACTTCTCCTATGTTCTAGGGACCTATCATGGGTGAGCAGGCTCAGAGTGGCCTAGATCTCACGGACTTTGCAGTCTCCCTGGGAAGATATTTTTGGCAGCCAGAAATTGTGGTATACAAGGGCTGTCTGGGAAGTATCCAGCCATGTTTAGGAAAAACAGACATACTATTACAAACAAAGGATAAATTACTTAGGTGTTAAAGAGAAGTTCCCAATCTAGTCTGAGAGGTTCATAAAAGTCTTCCAGTACGATGTTAGCTATATGTTTGTTTTATATATGGCTTTTATTAGGTGTTTCTTCTATGCTTAATTTGTAGAGAGTTTTTGTCATGAAGGGATGTTAACTTTTTTTTTTTTTTTCCCACTTTTTGGCCGGGGCCGGGTTTGAACCTACCACCTCTGGTATATGGGGCCAGTGCCCTACTCCTTGAGCCACAGGCGCCACCCAGGGATGTTGACTTTTATCAAATGCTTTTATGCATCTGATGAGTTGATTATATGATTTTTATCCTTCATTCTCTTGATGTCATGTATTACACATTGATTTGCACCAAACGTTGAACCATCCTTGCATCATGGGGTAAATCTCACTTGATCATGGTATATTACGTTTTTCACTTATTGTTGGATTTGGCTTGCTAGTATTTTGTTGATAATTTTTGCATCTATGTTCATCAGGAATATCGGCCTGTAAATTTTTTTGTTGTTGGTTGTGTCTTTGGTTGAGGTATCAAGGTAATGCTGGCCTCATAGAACGAATTAGGAGGAATTCCTTCCTTTTCAATTTTCTGGAATAGTTTGAGAAGAGTTGGATTAGTCCCTCCTTATAAGTTTTATAGAGTTCATTTTTAAAGAGATCTGGTGCTGGGCTTTTCTCTGTTAGGAGAATTTTTATTACAGATTCAGTGTTGTTAGTGGTTATTGGTCCATTCAAGTTTTCTCTTTCTTCCTGATTCTGTCTTGGTAGATTGTATGTACAGGAATTTACACATTTCCTCTCTTCTTAATCAGACCAGAATCTTGAATAATGGATCCTTAGTAAGCCCATCAGCTGCCACTCAGGACAGCTACAGGCCTGCAAGAACAGCGTTCGTGAGAGTGGGATTCCTGCTACTGTGAACGTGGAGGGTGGTGGAGGGCTCTGTGAGGTCTTTTGAAGTCTGGCCAATATTCTGGGCCCTTAAGCCTTGGAAATAGGGCAAGTGATCATCTAAAATTAGGTCTACTTATTTTCTATATTTTCTATGAGTTTAAATTTTTTTTATTGGCCAGAATTCCTTCAAAATACACTTCTCTCTATAGCACAGATCTTGGTATGTTTTTTGTTAATAATAAAAAGCTGCTATTTACTGTATGCAAGGCATTGGGCTAATACATACACATTTTTATTTTTTCTTTCTTTTTTTTGCAGTTTTTGGCCAGGGCCAGGTTGGAACCCACCAACTCTGGTATATGGGGCCAATGCCCTACTCCTTTGAGCCACAGGTGCCGTCTCATACACACATATTTTTCATATGCATATATGTATTTCAAAGACTCTTCAAAACCATCTTTCTTTTTCCTTTTTGCAGTAGGCAATATTTATTCACTTATGTGTTTAATATTCTGGAACCCCTGGGCTGAGTTTAGGGGCTAGGGCTGCCAAAATGCATAGCCCTCGAGCTCTAAGAACTCACAATTTAGTGAGTATCAGACTTTTATTTATTTTATTTTTTGAGATAGAGTCTCACTCTGGTGCCCTGACCAGAGTACCATGGCATTATAGTTCACAGCAACCTCAAGTTCTTCAGCTCAAGCAATTCTCTTGCCTCAGTTTTTCTATTTATAGTAGAGACAAGGTCTTGCTGTTGCTCAGGCTGGTCTCAATCTCCTGAGCTCAAGTGATCCATCTGCCTTAGTCTCCCAGAGTGCTAGGATTACAAGTGTGAGCCACTGCACCCGCTTAGTATCAGACTTTTAAACAAAGGCATATCCAAAGTATAGCCGGGAGATTAGGTGATTAATTTTGTGGGACGGGGAAGAGGAGTTGTGGTGTCAGGGCAATTTGATTATAAATGGTACTTGACCCCTGGTGGATGCATAAATAGAGGGCATAAAGATGGGACCCTTAAAGTCCTATTTTTTTCTCTCAAGCTTCATCTGGCTGGTCCCATCTTCTCCTGGTCTCCCCTTTTCAAATAACACATCTCCCTATATCTTCATTGAGCTCTTTATTGTACAAACAGTCCTATCTTGCTTTGTTCCCTGATGGTTTCTTATTGATAGCTTCTTAAGTACAATTTTTAAAATTAAAGTTTAGGCAGCGTTATTGAGGAATGCCTTCTATATTGTGAATTAACCAATTTTAAGTGTATACTTCAATGATTTTTAATAAACTGAGTCAAAACTATAATTGAAGTAGTGGTATTAACTCCGTTTTCTCAGATTGAAACTGGGGCTCAGGGAATTAAGGTGGTTGTCCTGCACAATTCAGCTGCTCAGTGGCAGAGTTAGAATTTAAACTAGTGTAATGGCTCATTAAAACATTCAAGTTTGGGGCGGCGCCTATGGCTCAGTGAGTAGGGCGCCGGTCCCATATGCCGGAGGTGGTGGGTTCAAACCCAGCCCCGGCTAAAAAAAGAACCACACACACACAAAAAAGCATTCAGGTTTGGTATAAGGGCACCTTCTGATTTCCTTAGAATCTAAGAACTAGTTGTGTTGTGAAACTAGAAAGCGTCATTCATGGTGGGCTTAGGAAAGAGGGCAGAATTATGTGTAGTTTGAAATGTGAGTGAAATACTGTGAACTAACAATCAATGTGCGATGAAGCCACAATTAGAATATGTACTTGCAATGTCGATAATTAGTGACCCTGGTTACTTTTATTCTAAGCCATTCTACTTATTATTTGGTTTTCTAGGGTATTTACAAAAATTAATTTCCTAATGGAGAATATTTTCTTATCCTCACCCCTAAGCAAGCTGTGACGTGGAATAGTCCAACAGGCAGCTCACAAGAGCAACGTTCTCCATCTCACTTTTCCCATTCAAATTATGGGGTTTGAAATGTTCTGACAATCGAATTAGCTGACTGGTACAACAATAGCAAATGCTTTATAATTTGTGTTGCTTTCACAGACGGCAGAAATTAGGCTGCTGATAATGGACCAGAACTGTCTGGACTCTGATAGGCTTCCCACTTGCCTTCTGCAGAAGGGAGAACAGCGGCTCCTGCTACTCCACTTTGAATGACACTTTACAAGCTGCAGTTCTGATTTCTGAATATTGATGCTGGGAAAATGGCAACAGCTCTTGAGGTATTTGTTCACAGGGTAAAGCTACCTATTCCTCAATAAAAGGAATGCTCAGACGCAGCCAGGCAGAGGGCTCTTCTGGTTAGTATGCTTAGCCGCCTCTCTTTATGCATTCAGCATTCTAATAATGAAATGAATATGCAGAAGCCCTTCCCTGCCACTGCTTTTGGGCTAGGAAGCTACAGGAATAGTCTCAATTCAATATTGGAACACTCAGGCAGAGATAACTAGACCGTGGTATACTTTATAGGTCAATATCAAAGAAAATGTGTTTGATTTAATTCTGAGTTCAGTATTTTATTTCACATTCAGCAAATGAAGACTAAATCAGAGTCAGTTTTTAGGCAGCAACTTAATAATCCTCCCTCCCCCTGAGCCCTAAAGCAGGAGTTGACAAAGCTTTTCTTGCAAAGAGGCAGATAGTAAATATCTTAGGCTTTGTGAGCCATGTGGTCTATGGCCACAACTGCTTAATTCTGCCTTAAAATATGAAAGCAACTATAGACAACACACAAAATGGATGAATGTAGCTATGTTCCAATAAAACTTTATGGACACTGAAATCTGAACTTCGTATACTTTTCACATCACAAAAACTTACTTTCTGAGTTTCTCAGTCATTTGCAAGTGTAAAAAAGTAAGCTTGTGGATCATACAGAAGCAGGTCATGGGCTGGATTTGTCCTGTGGACTTTCTGCTATTCCCTGCCCTGAAACGTTAGAGATTCCCCTTGTGCGTTCCAGGCCTGTCTGTAATTTGTTTTCCAATATGTGAACCATCCTTTTCGGCTGTAGCTCATCCTGTCCTCGTATTCAATGGAATAGGTAGAGCTCTGTGGGCAGAAAACCAGAAACTAATCCCAAACCAGAAGACGTTTTAAACCCTGCCTGCCTCACTTTCTGCCCCACCCCCAAACACGCTCACGCTTGCTCTCTCTCCCTCACTTCCTTGATGCACACAGCACCCTTTCCTGATTACAAGGGGTCTTCATCCTATTCTTTGGGATCCTGGTAAGTTACATTAGTCAGAAACTTAGAATTATGCATTGAAACAAAAACAGAGCAGTTAACATCCAGCAGAATGTTACAGAAATCAGTCGTGAGGGCAAAGACATTGCTTTCTTTATGGAAGTGGAAAGGATCATTTATTTTCCTTCTTCTTCAGATAATTTTTGTTGTTGAGACAGAGTCTCACTATGTCGTCCTCGGTAGAGTGCCGTGGCATCACAGCTCACAGCAACCTCAAACTCCTGGGCTTAAGCGATTCTCTTGCCTCAGCCTCCCAAGTAGCTAGGACCACAGGTGCCTGCCACAATGCCCGGCTGTTTTTTGTTGCAGTTGTTGTTTACATGGCCTGGGCCGCGTTCTAATGCACCACCCTCCATGTATGTGGCTGGCGCCATAACCACTGTACTACGGACGTCGAACCTTCAGGTAATTTTTTATTATAGGATAGAGTGTTATAAGGTGTGTGCTCTACTACAAGTTTATTAATGTTCCACTTGAATGGCTTTTTTTTTTAATGCTTGTGTAATGAATTGTGGTTACTTGGGATGCAGAGGGTATAGCTCTGAACAATGGACAGGTACAAGAATTGTTTAGTCATGATTACTCTGTGAGATGAGACCCAGGATTAGGTTAGAGTTCACCTGTACTTGGAAATTTTGGTGCTTGTGAAATGGGGCAGTGGAGGCAGCATTGCACAGACCTTTGAACTGCAATCTGACACATACAGGCTTGTGAGTTATCGTTCCTCATCTGTGACACAGGATGATTAACAAGCACTTGTGGGCGGTGCCTGTGGCTCAAAGGAGTAGGGTGCTGATCCCATATGCCAGAGGTGGTGGGTTCAAACCAAGCCGCGGCCAAAACCCAAACCCCCCCCCCAAAAAAAAAACCAACAACAAAAAAACCCAAGCACTTGACTTGTCAGCATCGAGTGAAATAGTTTATGTGAAGCCTGTTTTTGTAAACTTGAAGAGCTCTGAAAGCCAAGCTCTGATGTCTTTCATGTACATATAATAGATTTAAGCAAACCAAATTTTTCTCTCTAATCCTAGCTTGGACTTTCCCCCTAAAATTTCATACCATTTATGTTCACGAACAATAAGGGACTAGGACGAGAGAGGCTCAGGAAGAATAAGTATTATCCTCATCTTCTTGGGGATGTCTGTTTCATTAGGTAGTAGTAGAGAGCTGGTGTTTCCATGTCCACCCGGGCGACTGAACCTCCGTCCTCTCTGCAGCCCTAGGATCTACAGTGTTGTTTTCACCTTCTCCTGTGCATTCAAGCATGTTTGCTAAAGAAAGAGCCCAAGATTGTGCACATCGTGAATGTGCAACAGATTGGCAATATCCTTTCCATTGTGGCTACTCCAAACTCATCATTGAAAATGCCTGTTTGAGTTATTTCTGGGACTAACACAGTGGTAGTTTTGGCACATACAGTTAACAGACACAGAAAGAATCTCATTAGTACTAAAAAGATAAACTCATTCTGAATTTCTCACATTTTCTTCATTGCCGCTGATTTACATGTGAGTAATTGTAGATTTCAAACGAATGAAAGCGTCCACCTCCACGTTGGCAGCACAGAGTGTTTTCGACAGTGGAATTCAGGAGTTATGTACACACATACACACACACACACAAATGCTCTTACATAGTACTCTGTGACTTCATAATGTTTGAGAGCCGTAACAAAGTATTCCTCTGTTTGCTAAATTCCTACCACAAATATTAAGTATTTACTATTTTCCAGGTACATTCTTAGAAATTTAAATAAGATATAATTCCACAACCCTTATCTCAGAAGTCCCCAGGCCGGAAGGAAGATGGTCATGAAATAAATCAGTGCATATTTTTCCATGAGAAAACACACACGGGCTATTTACTCTGTATGTAGCCTTATCTTTTATGCCATCTTGCTGTTTGTATTAATTTTATGGAGATACTCCTTTGAAAGAAAGTAAATGCCTACCAGATACTTGAGAACTAAAAGGGGAGTATCTTCTGCATTTAGTAATAGGTTAGAGTGTTCATCCCTATTGCTCACCTTCCATTTAAGCTTCACCTGTCTCTTTGGATACTGGGTCTCCTTGAGCTGTGTGTCCAGCAAAGTCTTGATTATCTCCACCTCCATACTCCCACATGTGTCTTAATACTGTATATGTGAAAGATGGAGGCCAGGCGCAGTGGCTCGCACCTGTAATCCTAGCACTCTGGGGGGCCAAGGTGGGAGGATTGCTCGAGCTCAGGAATTCAAGACCAGCCTGAGCAACAGTGAGACCTGTCTTTACTAAAGATAGAAAAAGTAGCTGGGGGTTGGGGCATGTGTCTGTAGTCCCAGCTACTTGGGAGGCTGGGGCAAAGAGGATTGCTTGAGCCTAGGAGTTTGAGGAGACAGTGAGACTCTGTCTCCAAAGAAAAGAAAAAGAAAAAAGAAAAATGGAACTCATTCCTTTTCTCACCCCTGATTTTGTCTTGGGCTTCTTATTTCAGGCCCTGTTGCCCCTCAGATGGGGCAGCTTCAGGCTTGGGCATCATCTCTGACCCTTCCCATGCCCTGACTAATCAGAGCCAAATCCTTTGCGTGTCTTTGTCCCCTCCCTCTTCAATTTGCACCTTCTACTTTTAGATCATTGTTTCTCGAACTAGGGTCCCAAAGACCCTAAAAGGGTTCCATGAAAATATTTTAGAGGACTTGAGTGTTCTTCATCTTAAATTTTACAGTTTCTGGTTTCGTGTCCAGGATAATATAACAAAATTAGGAGGGACATGTTTGGGGTTATCACGATTTGTAACTGGTGAATGATTCTGCCACGGAATGGTGCCAAGCTTCATTCTAGGACTCCTCATGTTGTAATTGTGGGAGTCCGGCTTTCCCAGTGGACTGTGAGATCCCGGAAGGCAGGGACCTCGTCTGGCTTATTTCTGTGTCCCCAGAACCTAACACTGGGGCCAACGCATTGTAGGTACCTGTGGTCATAGCTGTCCCGTATATCATGTCTGGGGTTTGCTTTTGCTTCCCTTACACATTCCCATGTGTGGCTGTAGTTATTTTAATTTTATGTCATAGTTAGTCATGTCGATGGATGACATTTGGCTTGACTGTCCCTTATTTTTAGATGTTTAGATTATTTTCCTTTGTTGGCTATTTTAAGTAGTATAGTTTAAAACATCTTTGAACAAAATTATTTTCTCTCCTGTAGATTATTTTCTTGGGAATTCCTTAATGAAATTACTGGGTCAGCCAGTTCCATTCCTCTTATAATTTGGTTTTAGGTTTGTTGTTAATGAAGAGACCAGACTGACTTGTAAGGTATGAGCTCTTCTTAGATATGTTTCTTCATTAGAATCAAAGTTGGGGGCGGCGCCTGTGGCTCAGTCGGTAAGGCGCCGGCCCCATATACCGAGGGTGGCGGGTTCAAACCCGGCCCCGGCTGAACTGCAACCAAAAAATAGCTGGGCGTTGTGGCGGGTGCCTGTAGTCCCAGCTACTCGGGAGGCTGAGGCAGGAGAATCGCTTAAGCCCAGGAGTTGGAGGTTGCTGTGAGCTGTGTGACGCCATAGCACTCTACCCAGGGCCATAAAGTGAGACTCTGTCTCTACAAAAAAAAAAAAAAAAATAGAATCAAAGTTGGTAAAAACAAGTGACAGTTATTATCCTCCTGCCACTGCACGACAATTGCTTCCCTGCTTTGTTTTCCCTTCCCCTAATCTTTACGTCCTCAGCCGCACTTTCAGTAATCCATGATGTGCATGTTACTTTAGCCACAGGGATGCTTCCAAAATGCAGATCTAACTGTGTCCCTGCTCAGAATGCGGCAGTGTCTTTTCATTGCCTGCAAGACAGAAGTCCAGCCACACTGTCAGGGCATACAGAGCCCTTCACCACGTGGCTTGTTTCCCTTTCTGGGCTTACAATTGGCTGCTGCCCAGATGTGCTCCCTGCTCACCCCGAAGGCACCGTTTTCAGATGGGAATGTACATGCTGTTCCCTCCCTCTCACAGGGACTCCTCAACCCCTGCCTGCCTGGCCTCGCCTCACTTGTCCCTCCATACTCAGTCCCACGCACTGCTCTCCCCACCTCGTCCCCATCTTGCAGACTCTTTCCATCTTGTCTTTAGTCCTTGGTCACCTATGTGAAAGCTCTTTTTAACTTTTTTCATCTTTGCATTTGGACTGTGAGCTCACAAGGACAGGAATTTTGTCATTCATTTCCGTCACCATACTTTTAATACAGTGACCGGCACAGAACTGGTTCTCAATAAATATTTTCCAAATGGATAGACTTCTCATTTTGGCTGACTCATTTATAAGACAGGTAATTCTGCTTATTTATCCATTGCGCCACTGGCCCACACCTACAAATTCTGCTTGTTTATAAATTGAGATTCCACTTACGGTGTTTATGGCAATTCTTAGTTGTCCAGAATATCAATTACTATGTTAAATCCTCCCTTCCCCAACCATTTGGTACACTTTTAAGAAAATGGGCAGCAGTTGTAAGTTTGTTAACTAAACTCTACACTCTAAGCCATGTGAAGAAATGTGTGGCTCACTACCGTATCTCCAGTGTTTAGTACTAATACCTGGTACCCAGAGAGCACTCAGTCTCTCTTTGTTGAATGAGTGAACAGGTGAATGAATGAGATATGGAGGAGAGGCCCTACCATGAGGCATCTGAGAAACCTCGAAAGCTGGGAATTTACTACACTTGGACATATATGTCAGTCATACTCTATTCACCATTCTATTCACGTGTCCAGTTAACTCACTTTCTTGGTAACCCCTATGGCTTCTTCCTCTCCATCATTTCATGGTTCTGAAGGCCTGATTGAGCCCTCCCACCTACTCATCTCTTTAAGGGGAGACTTCTTGGAAATGCCACCTACCAGCCAGGAAGCTAGCACCTTGGGGTAGTAAGCAAGATGAGGGTCTCTAGAGCTGGCTGCCTCATTTATCTCCAGTATGAAATCCAAATCAACCAACATCCTGTTGTTTTGGGTGATAAGTAAATCACATTTGCATGACTGAGCTGATTTATAGAGATGTGATGTTATCCAGAGCCAAAACCTGATGAAGTCATTTCCCGAGAAACGCGAAGCATTGGCAGAGAGATCACATCTCCCCTTTCCCTGTATTACGTCTCCTTGGGTTATATGTTTTGTTTCTTGGTATCCTGGTGAGAATTTGCGTGTTTTTGACCACAGCCTGTTGCAAGGAACAAAAAATTCCATCTACTAATTTGTCTTTCTCTTTGATTACTAGTCCTGTTAAAAAAATATTTATAAGGGAATAAAAAACTGAAGTACTAATTATTAGAGGAGGGAAGTATCATGGTAGTGATGTGAGGGGAAAAGAATTATCTTCCGTTGTGTATTGGAACAATAGGAGATGGGAAGACTTAAAAAACAAAAAATACCTGAAATGGCAGCAAAAGTACTGCTATTTGGTTAATTTAAAAAGGTGTTATAAATTCTCAGTGACCTACTCCCAGGCTTAGGACTTCTATTAAAGCCCTGCTGTGTGCGAGCTAAAATCTTAATTGAAAATGGAATGGATTGCACCAACACTGTATTTATTAAAGCTATTATCAATGCTCACTGCTCTCAAGTGCATTCTTTTTATGATGCTGGAAGGACTGCAGGAAGCGTTGCAGTCCAGAGCATCATTTTAGCCTTAGCTGCAGGGTAGCTGGAAACCACAGTGTCCAAAAGCCAAAGACCAGGGTGACTGAGTGGCAGAGAAGTGCTGTGCCCAGGTGTTAGGTGGCACAAAATGGGGCTGACTTCTCTGTCGGGACACATAGGTGAGCAGTCACAGGACAAGTGAACAGTGCTTGGCACACAAAAAAAGCTGAATATTTGGTGGAAAAGCACCAGGGAGGGCAGAAAGGCAAAGACTTGGATCTGATAGATGTGTTGCTCTTAAGTCCATATCCAAGGCCATTGCCGTGTTCTTGGTCCTGAAATTCAGAGGAAGTTGATTAATTCCTTTTTTGCTTTGTTTTTTGGTTGTACGTATTTTTTTAATTGATATATAATATTTTACATATTTATGAGGTACATGTGCTATTTTTCTTGTATGGAATTTGTTGTGATTAAGTCAGGGTATTTGAGGTATCCATCCTTGAGAATTTATCATTTCTATGACCTGGAAAGACTGGGACCCCTCTCTTCTAGCTACTAGAAATATACAATACATTGTTGCTGACTGAGTCACCCCATTCTGCTGTCTAACATTAGAACGTACTCCTCCTTTCTGTGTGTGGTAGCCATTAAGCAACCTCTCTTGCTTCTCTTCTCCCGGACACCCTTCCCAGCCTCTTGTTACTGTCATTCTGCTTTTCACCTCCACAAAATCAGCTTTTTTAGCTCCGACATGTGAGTGAGAACATAACAATATTTGTCTTTTTGTGCCTGGCTTGTTCCATTTAACATAGTGACAGCCAATTCCACCCATGTGGCTACACATGGCATGATTTCATTTTTTTATTTTTATGGCCGGATAGTATTCTGTGGTGTATATTTACCATATTTTCTTCATCTATTTGTCTGTTGATGGACAGGTAGGTTAATTCCGTATCATTGCTATTGTGAATAGGGCTGCAGTAAACATGTAAGTGCAATTGTCTCTGTGATACACTGATTTCTTTTCCTCTGGATAAACACCCAGTAGTGGGATTTCTGCATCATATGATAGCTCTGTTTTTAGTTTTTTGAGAAATCTACATACTGTTTTCCATAGTGGCTATACTAATTTACAGTCTCATCAACAGTGTGTAAGTATTCCCTTTTCTGCACATTTTGGGCAGTATTTTATTGTCTTTTTAATAACAGCCATTCTAACTGGTATAAAATGATATTTGTTATGGTTTTGATTCACATTTCCCTGATTGGTGATGTTGAGCATTTTTTCATATATCTGTTGGTCATTTTCATATCTTCTTTTGAGAAATTTCTACTGATGTCCTTTGCTCACTTTGTCCCCTTTTAATGGGATGATTATTTTTATTTTACTGTTGAGTTCAGTGTATATTTGGGATATTAGTCTCTTGTCAGATTAATACTTTGTAAGTATTTCTCCCATTTCACAGGTTATCTTTCACTCTGCTAATTAGTTTCTTTGCTGTGCAGAAGCTTTTTCAATATAATTCCATTAGTTTATTTTTAGGGGTTTTTTGCCTGTGCTTTTGAGGTCTTAGCCATAAAATCTTTGCCTAAACCAGTATCCTGAAGTGTTTCCCCTAGGTTTGCTTCTAGAAGTTTTATAGTTTCAGGTCTTATGTTTAAGTCTTTATTCCATCTTGAGTTAATTTTTCTATATAGTGAGAGAGAGGGGTTCAGCTTTATTCTTTTGTACATGTATATACAGTGTTCCTAAAACCATTTATTGAAGAGGTGTCCTTTCCCCAGTGTATTTTCTTGATGCCTTTGTTGAAAATCAATTGGCTGTAAATGCAAGGATTTCTTTCTGATTCTCTATTATATTCCATTGGTCAATGTGTCTGTTTTTATACCATGGTGTTTGGCTGTGATACCCTTATAATATATTTTGAAGTCAGGTAGTATGATGCCTCCTGCTTTGTTCTTTTTGCTCAGGATTGCTTTGGCTGTCCTGGCTCTTTTTTAGTTTCATGTGAATTTTGGGATTTTTTTTCATTTCTGTGAAAAACGGTATTGATATTTTGATAAAGATTGCATTGAATGTGTAGATTGCTTTGGCAAGGATAGTCATTTTATTTTATTTTTTTTTTATTAAATCGTAGCTGTGTACATTAGTGCAATCGTGGGGTAGAAAGTGCTGGTTTTATATACAATTTGAAATATTTTTATCAAACTGGTTAGCATAGCCTTCACGGCATTTTCTTAGTTATTGTGTTAAGACATTTATATTCTACATTTAGTAGATTTCACATGTACCTTTGGAAGATGCACCCGTAAGGTGTGGTCCCACTGATTACCCTCCCTCCACCCCTCCCCTCCCTCTCCCTTTTCTCCATATTCTTGGGCTATGCTTTTGAGGTCTTAGCCATAAAATCTTTGCCTAAACCAGTGTCCTGTATAACTCTAATTGGGTTATAGCTTTCATGTGAAAGCTATAAATTGGTTTCATAGTAGGGCTGAGGACTTTGGATACTTTTTCTTCCATTCTTGAGATACTTTGCTAAGAAGAAGATGTTCCAGCTCCATCCATGTAAACATGAAAGAGATAAAGTCTCCATCTTTCTTTAAGGCTGCATAATATTCCATGGTGTACATATACCACAATTTATTAATCCATTCATGGGTCGATGGGCACTTGGGCTTCTTCCATGACTTAGCAATTATGAATTGGGCTGCAATAAACATTCTGGTACAAATATCTTTGTTATAATGTGATTTTTGGTCTTCTGGATATATACCTAGTAGAGGAATTGTAGGATTAAATGGCAGGTCTATTTTTAGATCCCTAAGTGTTCTCTAAGTATCTTTCCAAAAGGAATGTATTAGTTTGCATTCCCACCAGCAGTGTAGAAGTGTTCCCTTTTCTCCACATCCACGCCAACATCTCTGGTTTTGGGATTTTGTGATGTGGGCTAATCTTAAGGATGGTCATTTTAATGATAATTGTTTCAATTCGCGAGCATTGATGTCTCCACTCTTTTGTGTCCTCTTTAATTTCTTTCATCAGTGTTTTGTAGGGTTTTTTTGTAGAGATCTCTCATCTCTGCTCTAGTTTGGATAATTTGACCCCCCAAACCTCATGTTAAAATCTGATCCCCAATGTTGGAAGTAGGACCTAGTGGGAGGTGTTTGAGTCATGGAGGCAGACCTCTGATGAATACATTGATGCTGTCCCTGGAGTGAGGTGATTTCTCACTCTATGTTAGTTGTCATGACAGCTGGTTGTTAAAAAGAACCTGGTATCTCTTCCCCTCCCTCTTGCTTCCTCTCTTTTGCCATGTGACCTCTGAATGTGCAGCCTCCCCTTCCTCTTCCTGCATGAGAGGAAGTGGCCTAAGTCCTCATCAGAAGCAGCTACTGACACCCATGCTTCTTGTATAGCCTGCAAAACTGTGATCCAAATCAACCTCTTTTCTTTATAAATTACCCAGACTTGGGTATTACTTGAGCTTAGATATCCACGCCGTACAGACGGTCATTTTGTTGACACACTGTGACAACACTAGAGTCACTGCTGCGGCCTGTTGTGGCTGTGGCACTGGGAGCCAGACACTTGGGCCTCCCTCATGGCTGCCCTGTCCCCACTGTGCTGATTCGAGTCTGCCTTACACTTGAAGGCACTCTCACACGGGCAAAAGTCCCTGTGACATTCTGGGGGATTCCTGCTTCTATGTGAATGTGGCTTGATCGGATTTAACCATGTTAAATGCTGTGGCTGTTTCATCTAGAAAATAGCCCCGGGGCTGGACCCTGAGTTAGCATCAGAGAGGGGCCTTGCTGTGGTGTGGGACTCTCCTCCAAGGCAAATTAGAGACCAGGTAGGCATGACCAGGAAGTCACAGAAGAAAAACACTGTAGGGTCACTAGGGATCTGGGGACTCAAGGCACATCCATTTGCATCATCAAGATGAAATCTTCATCTGTAGTGGGGTTTAGCCTCAGCCAGAGTGAGGCCTATGTAATTATGAACAGGTCTGCCCTGGGAGGATGCAGATCCTTGCCGAGCCATACTCTGTGAAGAGGTCCTTACATTGCGTGTGCCTGAAAGAAATAAAATTGTGCTTTGAGGGAGAGGGGGAGAGAAGGATCTAGGACAATATCCTTGGTGAACAAACAAAAAAATTTTTTTTTTTTTTTTGAGACAGAGTCTCACTATGTCGCCCTCAGTAGAGTACTGTGGCATCACAGCTCACAGCTACCTCAAACTCTTGGGCTTAAGTGATTCTTTTGCCTCAGACTCCTAAGCAGCTGGGACTACAGGCACCCACAACAACGCCTGGCTATTTTTTGGTTGTAGCTGTTGTTATTTGGCAGGCCCGGGCTGGATTCGAATCTGCCAGCTCCGGTGTACATGGCCAGTGCCCCAGCCACTGAGCTACAGGCGCTGGGCCTCTCCTTGGTGAAATTAATTCCTAGGTTTTTTGTTTTTTGTAGCTAGTGTAAATAGGATTGTCTTCTTGATTTTGTTCTCAGCTAATTCATTATCGATGTGTAGAAATGCTATTGGATTTTGTATATTGATTTTTGCATCCCACAACTTTACTGAATTTATCAAATCTAAGAGTTTTCTAGAGCAGTCTTTAGGATTTCTAGATATAAGTCATAACATCAGCAAAGAAGGACAATTTGCTGCTTTGTCAATTTGGATGCTTTTTCTTTTGTTCTTCTGCCTGATTGCTATGGCTGGAACTTCCAATGTTGTGTTGAATAGGAGTGGTGAAAGTGGGCATCCTTCTCTTGCTCCAGTTCTTAGAGTAAAGGCTTTCAACTTTTCCCCATTCAGTATGATGTTAGTGGTAGATTTGTTATATGTGGCCTTTATTATGTTGAGGTGTGTTCTTTCTATGTGTAGTATGTTCAGAATTCTTACCATGAAGGTATGCTGAATTTTATCTAATTATTTTTCTACATTTATTGAGATGATCATATGGTTTTTGTCCTTTATTCTGTTGGGGTGATGTATAACATTTATTGATTTGCATATGTTGAACCATCCTTGCTTTCCTAGGATGTACCCAGCTTGATCATGGTTTGTTTATTTTTGATACACTGGTTTGATAGTATTTTGTTGAGAATTTTTTCATCTATATTCATCTGGGATAGATATTGCCTGTAGTTTTCTTTTTTTTGTTGCGTCTTTGTTTGGTTTTGGTATCAGCGTAATGCTGGTCTCTTAGAGTGAGTTAGGAAGAATTCCCTTTTCTTCAATTTTCTGGCAATAGTTTGAGGAGAATTGGTAGAATTCACCAGCAAAGTCATCTGGTCCTGGCCTTTTCTTTGTTGGAGACTGTTTATTTATTTGTTTATTTCAGGTTAATGTGAGGGTACAAAAAACTAGGTTACAATGTTTGTATTTGTTAGGTAGAATCCCTCTTGTAGTTGTGTCCTTCACCCAAAAGGTGTGCCATACACCCTTACCTTGTGTCCATTAAGTTCGAGCACACCAATCCCTCTCTGTCCCTTGCTTACCCTCCCTCGTTCCTTCTTCCCCCAACATGAATTGAGTTTTTCTCTTATATGGATGTATATTAGATCATCTACTGGCTTCATATTAGTATTGAGTGTACTGGATATTTTCTTTTCCAATCTTGTGATGCTTTACCAGGAAGAATGTGTTCCAACTCCATCCAAGTTAATACAAAAGATATAAAGTCTCTTAACTTTTTTAATGGCTGAGTAGTATTCCATGGTATACATATACCACAGTTTATTAATCTCCTGGGTTGATGGGCAATTAGGTTGTTTCCACATGTTGGCCATTGTAAATTGAGCTGCGATAAACAATCTAGTACAAATTTGTTCTTATGATAAAGTGATTTTTTTTCTTCTGGGTAGATGCCCAGTAATGGGATTGCAGGGTCAAATGGGAGGTCTACTTTGAGTTCTTTGAGGATTCTCCATACTTCTTTCCAAAGAGGCTGTATTAGTTTGCAGTCCCACCAACAGTGTAAAAGTATTCTCTTCTCTCAGCATCTGTGCCAGCATCTGCAACTTTTAGTCTTTGTGATGTGGGCTATTCTCAGTGGGTTTAGGTGATATCTCAGGATGGTTTTGATTCACATTTCTCTAATTATGAGGGACAATGAACTTTTTTTCATATGTTTATTAGCCATTCATCTGTCTTCCTTAAGGTTCACCACTTATAAAAATTGACTCAGGATGGACAAAAGGCTTAAATCTAAGACATGAAATGATAAAAATCCTACAAGAAAGTGTGGGAAGAACTCTTGATGATGTTGGCCAGCAGTAGGATGGTCTGAGTGGCCCTGTTCTTTGTGGAGGTTCTTGGGAGGAGGCTGGTTCTGTGAGGGTGTTGAAATTGCCTTTGATGCTTTAACAAGAGAATCACCACATATGCACTGGAGAGCAGCATGATTCCTAATCACTGAAAAACACCAGAGTAGCCACATCTAGGTTCCAGACTTTGTGTTGTGTGAGTTCATTTTCTTAGGTGACCTTTCCAAGGTGAGTTGTCTGATCTCAGTCCTCCGTTCAGGGGTTGGGGCAGAGGTAGACCCAGGCTTGGCTCACTTCACAGATCAGCATTTCCGTGATTTGGGTATAGTACAGTAGTGTAGTCTGTGTGATTTTCTCAGCTGTAAACAGTGTCAGTGGTATCTGTGATTTCCTCAGTGGCTTAGGGTGTGGTTATCAGTGGAGGCTGTGGTGCAGTTTTGCTTGATCTCATCTATTTTTGAAACTTTAGAATGTATTTTCTATTTTGTTCAATGAATTCTTCAGTTCCAGAATTTCTCTTTGTTTTTTAAAATATCTGTCTCTTTGGTAATCTCTTCAAATTTGTCATCAGGAAGTGTGAAGGTGCAGGGCTACCCCTCTGCTGGGGGTGAGGAGGTCACTGCCTGTGGCTCCTTTTTAGCCCTGGCAGCTGGAGTGAGAATGTCAGTGGAGCTTCAAGGGTGTGTCAGGGGCTGTTGGGCCCAAAGGCGGGATGTAGTCTGGGGCGGGCTGGGCTGTCAATATGGCATCTTGCTGAGGCCTGGGGATGTGTGGGACCCCAGGTGAACTCCCTCTCTGGAGCAGTGCTGTTGCCTGGTTTCTGGAAGCTCCTTATGCTAGTCTCAGGGCCTGTGGGAGTAGAGGGGCCCTCTCATGATAGGATTGCTGAAGTCTATGGTGGGCATGTGGCTCGCTCAGGGTCTCTCACTTACCCTTCTTTTTTTTTTGAGACAGAGCCTCAAGCTGTCACCCTGGGTAGAGTCCTGTGGCATCACAGCTCACAGCAACCTCCAACTCCTGGCCTCAAGCGATTCTCCTGCTTCCGCCTCCCAAGTAGCTGGGATTACAGGTGCCCGCCACAATGCCGGGCTGTTTTGTTTTTTTTTTTTTAATTGCAGCAGTCATTGTTGTTTGGTGGCCAGGCTGGATTCGAACCCACCAGCTCAGGTGTATGTGGCTGGCGCCTTAGCCGCTTGAGCCACAGGTGCCAAGCCTCACTTACCCTTCTTGCATTGGGCAGCCTCTCCAGGTTCCCAGGTAATCCCAGCCACCGGGCTGCCTCCCTTCCCTCTCCTTCCTTGCTTTAGGACTCAGAGGTCCTCAAACTTTTTAAACAGGGGGCCAGTTCATTGTCCCTCAGACCGGTGGAGGGCCGGACTGTAGTTAAAAAAAAAAAATGAACAAATTCCTATGCACACTGCACATATATTATTTTGAAGTAAAAAAACAAAACAGGAACAAATACAATCACATCGCCTCATGTGGAGTTTGAGGACCCTTTAGGTGTTTGCTGTCACTTCTGTGTTGGAGTCCAGCATTCTTAGATGATCTATTCCAAGTGTGATTATCTGCTAGCTATTTGGTTCTCCATGGTGGAGGTGATGCCTCTTGCCACCTGTCTTGAAACCCTCTGATTATTCTTAAGTGCATGCAGAAACTCATGCGTGCTTTTTCAGACCCTTCTCCCTCTCCACCATGGGCAGCATAGGGGACAAAAGTGAGGTGGAATCTACTTAAAAGGATTTATAAAGGGAAAAACAATTTTGGAATGGATGGGTGATTGTTTTTAGGGCCTGCATGAATTTAGGATTCTCTGGCTACTCAGAAGAGAGGGGATTATATTAAATTTTATTGCTTTTCTTTTGCTCCCCCACCGCACCCAGTGAAGAGGTCTAGAAATACATTTTGGCTGCCCGAGAAGCAGATCAGAAGTAAGAGGAAAGAACAGTGAGATGGGAAGGAGAGTGGACTGGGGTGTTGTCGGACCTGTTGTACCTTTATTTGTTTTATGATTGATTCTGGGCAGGTGGGAATTGTCAGAGGTCCTTGGTTCTAGTCTGGGTCTTACGTAGATTCATACCAGAATCAAATCTTGAGCATGTTGTTTGGATGTAGGGGCTTTAGATTATTTAGAAAACAATGAGATTGGTCCCCAAACCTAAATATGGGTTTGATGTGGAGGAAATTCAACTGAAGCAAAATTAGGAAAAGGAAAAATAACTATTTTTCATTTTGTGAAATGTGATTGATTTTTTGTGAAGCTAAATGTACTCAATGTAATGGATTTTTCTTTATTCTAATGCTGAGTATGCCCTACTTTTTAATGTAACTTTTTTTTATTTCATTAAGTGAAGGTGAAAGTAGATGGCGGTTGTTTTTTAATGACTGTACTTGGCAAAATAAAAACTTGGCAATATTGTTTTAATCCTTTAAATTTGTTTTGAAATCTTAATGGTACATAAAATCCATAACTCTCAAACCAGATAACCTTTAAAGTTCCTTCCCGCTTTAACAGTTGGAGAGTCTAACCTTTTCTTGCCACTTGTAACTGGGAGGTGAGAAATTCAAGTGTCAGCTTATATTTGCAGCCTGGAACAAGCTGTTTTTGCCTAGAAAAGTCATAGTGCCAGTACATATTTTACAGGTGCTTCATTTTCTTCAACTAGAACAAAACCTGAAGGTTAACTTTAAATGTTGATTTGACTAAAGATAAGAATGGAAATAGTGGGGAAACATTCACTGTCATAGATTGCTGATGGGAGTGTAATTTGGTCCATGAAGGGCCTTATAAGAGATATTTTTAAGTTCATAGGCCACAAAAAGTCTTCATCACATATTATTTCACTACTCCCTTTTCTTTGTTTCTTTCTCTTTTTTAAAATGTAAAAGAAGTCCATAGCTTATGGGCTGTGTTTGGCCTGTGGGTCATTATTTGCCAGTACTCGTCTGGTGTCTCAGAAGGGCTATTTGTTTGTATCTGTCCAAGTTGCAAATGCAGCATTATCCAAAGACTGAAGAATTCTGCTTGCAGGAATTTATCCTACAAACGTTACATTCGCACCTGTGAAAAATGATCTGTGTACAAAGGTCCTCATGATAACATTGTTTAAAATAGCAAAATATTGAAAGCAATTGAAATGCCATCAGTGGGAACTGGTTAAGTAATAGAATATCCGTATAGCAGAATGTGACAGTCTTTTAAAAGTCCAGAGGCAACTCTGTCTGGAATAATGCTTGAGATACAGCATTTAATAGGGAAAAAATAAGTGCAAAACAATGTTTTTATTGGTTTAAAAAGGATAGCGTGTGCGTGTGGACCTGCATGCACATCTACTCACTGTGTGTATAGAACGTCTGGTGACTATGGTGGTGGCTGAATGGCTTAGGGATGATAGAGAAACTTACTTTTTAAATTGATAATTATTTTGTAGTTTGTGAATTTAGTGCCATGTACCTGTATCATCTATTCAAAAAAAAAAAAACTTTAATTTTTAAAAAATGAGTGGAGAAAACAACGATAATTCCTAGTGTGAGAAAATTCAGAGAAGTTATGGCTTGAAATAGATCTGAGTCATTCTTCAAGCACAGGTGAACCCGTGTGGCCCTGAAACATGTACGCCATTTGATTCCTTTCACATGAAGGTACTCTGAAAGAATAATCATCCTTTGTCAGCTTTTGATGGCCTGCAGTGGTGGAATACCCATCCGGAGTGGTGGGGTCGAAGGTTATGCTGTTGACAGCGCTCCTTGTGATTTTTAACATTGTAAGCAGCAGTCAGACTAGAAGTTGACCTAAAGAATGAATAGAGGTGAAGAGAATTTAGTTTGGTAATAAAATCAAATCCATAGATGTGGGATGTTGGCGTGGGAAGGCTCACTGAGACTCGTGTAGCCCCTTGGCTTTATCAGTGTTGTGAGAGTTTTAGGGCTTGCCTAAGGTCAGACAGCTAGTGGTCCAGCCTTTAACTCAGATTTGCCTGACACTTCCCCATACTACTGACATGGAAAGGCTGTGCCTCTAATGGGTGTTACTCTTTAGTCCCAACCTTTACTTTTCTATATTCCTGACTCACTAAAAGGCAGAGACATGGAAGACGGTTCCCCAGTAGTTACTCTTCCCTGAGTCATACCCAGCCACAAAGACTCTATTCTTTCTCCTATGTCCCTCCTTGAACAGTGTACTCAGCAGCTCTTATTCCTTACCCTGAGCAGAAGGCCCAACCAATTCCTTAGGTCTCTGAGACAGGCAGTGTTGGGGTCAAAAACAGTACTGTCAGGCCAGGCGCAGTGGCTTACGTCTGTAATCCTAGCACTCTGGGAGGCTGAGGCTGGTGGATTGCTTGAGCTCAGGAGTTCAAGACCAGCCTGAGCAAGAGCAAGACCCCTTCTCTACTAAAAATAGAAAAATTAGCCAGGCATTGTGGCAGGTGCCTGTAGTCCCAGCACTCTTGCTCGAGCCCAAGAGTTTGAGGTTGTTGTTGCTGTGAGCTGTGATGCCATGGCACACTACCCAGGGTGATAGAGTGAGACTGTCTCAAAAAAAACCCCAAAGGCTCCGTGCCCGTAGCTCAGTGGTTAGAGCCCCGGTCACATACACTGGGGCTGGTGGGCTCGAACCCGGCTTAGGCCTGCTAAACAACAATGACAACTACAACAAAAAATAGCTGGGCATTGTGGTAGATGTCTGCCGTCCCAGTTACTTGGGAAGCCGAGGCAAGAGAATTGCTTAAGCCCAGGAGTTTGAGGTTGCTGTGAGCTGTGACTCCACAGCTCTCTACGCAGGGCAACATAGGGAGACTCTGTCTCAAAAACAAAACAAAACAAAAAACAACCCTGAAACAGCCCCCCCCACCCCAGCACTGTGTCTTCTGAAGGGAAGGGGTAACTGTGGCCAAGCAGTGCAGTAAGGAGAAGACGTGAGAAGGGAGCCTGCCGAGCCACCCATGTGCAGACATAGCTGAAGATGGAGAGGAGATGCGGGGTGGTGGGTCGCAAGGGTGGCCAGTTCCCCACCTCTCTAAATAGGTACCCCTGGAGTCGGGCCTGACTTTGGCGTTGGCCAATAGAACGCAGTAGGAGTGAGGGATGGTGTGCCAATTCCAGGCCTCAGGAGATAAGGCATGCTTCTGCTAGCTCTCTTGCATGCCCCCATTGCCATGAGGATATTCTCAAACAGAGCTGAATTACCCTAATTTTCCCAGCCAGGTACTCCCTAAATCATCAAACAACTGGCTGGTCCCAAGGTGGTAATTACACCAGGGTAAGTTGTCCCAGCCAAGCTCAGAGCCACCTCACTGACTCCCCCCCACCCATACACTTGCGCTATAAGCACTTGCTGTTATAAGCTAATGAAGCTTTCTGATTGTTTTTTCTGCAGCCTTATTGTGAGTAAATAACTGATACAGATGGGGATACCAGTGGTTGGCTGTGTGTTCAGAAATGGAGAGACTGGAGTTTTCTTTCTCCTCCTGTATAACATGTCTGAAAACCTGGGGAAGTATTTCTGGTACAATAGAAAGAAAAAAGAAGAAACAGGTGGGGCTAAGTCCCAGTGCTGGGAAAATATTCCATAGTTGGTAAAGTGCTATAGAGGAAAAGCAAACTGTTAAGCAAGTTTCTAGCAAAATTGTTAGAAATGTCGGTACTGATACCAGTATTTCAAAGAACTGCTGTCTTCCTCTATAAACCATTTAACTTAAATCTATTGGGATTTCCCCCCCTTTACCACGGGTTGCTATTCCAATTTTACTAATGAGCTTATTTAAATTTCCTGATATGAGATAATTCCCCTGTTATATAGTTGCTATCACACTCAAGTAGAAGAATTATTTTAGCTATATGATTAAAAAGCCCATGAAAAAGTTCAAAAAGAAAAGGAAATAAAAGAATCATTCATTGGCCAGATGTCGTGGCTCATTGTAGCACTCTAGAAGGCTGACTTCCTGAGATTAAGAGTTTGAGACTAGCCTGAGCCAGAGTGAGACCCCTGTCTCTATAAAAAATAGAAAAATTAGATGGGTGTGGTAGTGTACCTGGTATCTCTTGAGCCCAGGAGTTTGAGGTTGCGGGAGCTATAACTGGCGCCACTGCACTCTAGCCTGGATGACAGAATGAGACCCAGTCTCCAAGAAAAAAAAATCATTCAGGATGTTGATGGAACATTTTATCCCAGAAATGTTTTGTAGGAAGTCTGAGTAGACCTCTTGATTGGTTCCAGTAAGATATGAAGATCCCAATAGATGCCTAAAAGGGACTTGATAATTAAATATCTATTCATAATTTAGAAAATAAAATTCTTACAAAAATAGAGCATTTCTTTACCATGATTTAAGTCAGCAATTTTTCAACCAGTGTGCTGAGAGAGAATCTTAGGTATGCCACAAAAAATTTTAAAGATCATTAATTTATTTTTGAAAGAAGTTCAAAGAACAGTAATTCTTTTTTTCTTAACTTTTTTTTTTGATCAACGTAATTTAAATGTGCCACAGAAGTTTATAGGATCAAGTGTGCTGTGAGATAAAAAAAAGGTTGTAAAACACTAATGTAAGTGTATCATAAATCAAAAATATATTTTGTGTATATGTGCACATGTACGTATCTTTTACACCAACATCCAACATCATGCTTAGTAGTGAAACACTAGAGATTTCCCTTTAAAAAAAAAAACCCAGATTGGGCGGCGCCTGTGGCTCAGTCGGTGGGGCGCCGGCCCCATATACCGAGGGTGGCGGGTTCAAACCCGGCCCCGGCCAAACTGCAACCAAAAAATAGCCGGGCGTTATGGAGGGCGCCTGTGGTCCCAGCTACTCGGGAGGCTGAGGCAGGAGAATTGCTTAAAGCCCAGGAGTTGGAGGTTGCTGTGAGCTGTGTGAGGCCACGGCACTCTACAGAGGGCCATAGAGTGAGACTCTGTCTCTACAAAAAAAAAAAAAAAAAAAAAAACAACCCAGATGACATTTGTTGTTCTGGGACTTCTTGTCCATGCAATAAAGCATGAAACTTATAAAGTATAGCGGATAGTATTAAGTGAAAAGTTTTTTAAAAAATAACATAATTACCAATAAAAACAAGCAAATACATGGTAGGTAATACATGTTCCTGGAATTACTGAGAGCTTAGCAAAGTTGTGGGTTTATACCTGAAGAATAACAGCTTTATAATCCACCACCAATGATATGTTAGATTTAATGGGGGAAATGCTCCCATTAAACAGCAAAAAGTGTAAAACCCACAGAAAAATTCTGACAACACACTACTGGACTATGTAAACAAAGATATTTGTTTGGAGATATTTTTAAAAATTCTGGGCTGCATCAGGTTTCTGGATGTTAGAATGTTGAATATTTTACAATTATTATTTTCCTCCAAATTATTAATTTTATGTAAGTCAATATGGTGCTGCAGAAAAATTTCATTGCTACAATCTTTCTAGGAACTTGGTCTGGTAATGTGTGAGGAAGGCCTTGAAAGATTCTCTGCCCTTTTGGCCGCAAGAAATAAATAAACCAGGTAAAGATGTTTTAATCTGTAAGAGGTATAGGTTTATCATCTCTCTGGCCAGAGGTAGACTGTTTGCTGGGAATTTAGCAGCTCTACAACATCACAAAGGACACTTTTAAAATTTTCCTGCTCTGCCATCTAAGTGTTTTGGCTTTTCCCTTCAAACTTAGCTCCTGATGGTCACAAGAGGGCTGCATCAGCTCCAGGCATCACATCGTGATACACATGTATCTTGAGAAAAGAGACCATTTATTCCTGCCTGGGTATTTCTAAGGTAGGTTTTATCCAAAAGCTCCCCAAAGCCTTCTCCTTATGTCTCACTGGCCAGAATTGTGTTGAATGGCCTGTATAAAAACACCTGGTGGGCTAGATTTAGCCTGCAGCTTAGACTAAACAAAATTTTCCTCTTTCCTTTGTGGGGGAGAGTACCATATAGTACCTGGTATAGCATAATGGTGAATAGCTGAACAAACTGTGCCGGCAAAGATGTGTGTCTGTGCATGCATCTGTTAAGATGACTAGCTTTGAGTAGGTGACCAGCAGTTCATACTCTTGAAACTATTAAAGTTATGTTTTCAGAGACTAATGGTATATGAAAATCTCTCTATTGGATGTTCTAGTAGAAAAAAAAAAAAGATATATAATTAAAACCAAATGGATCCCATTTGCATTCACTCACAGACACTGAAGAGTAGAAAGAGATACAAAAGAAGAGGCGGCGCCTGTGGCTCAGTGAGTAGGGCCCCAGCCCCATATACTGAGGGTGGCGGGTTTGAACCTGGCCCCAGCCAAAGTGCAACAACAACAACAAAAGAGAGATACAAAAGAATATTTGTTCTATTCTGGTAATAAATTGTGAGCAATTTTCTCCTTATCTGTATTTTCCAATCTTTCTTCAATTAGTAGATATTTTTAAGATCAGAAAAATTAATAGCAATTAAAATTGCACACTTCAGTTGTATCAGTTAGATTTTCAGGGTAACAAACTATCCTAAAATTTGGTGACTTAACAACTTTTATTAGCCCATAATTCTGCAAGTGATCAATTTGGGCTGGGCTCATGTGGGCAGTTTTGTACTTGGCTGAGATTACTTGTGTAACTGGGTCATCTGCTGGGTTGGCTGGGGGCTGGCTGGTGACTTCAGCTGGGAAGGCTTATCTTTATGCCGTGCGTTTTCTTGTCCTGTGGTAGGCTGGCCCTGACTTGTCCTTGTGGCTGGGGAGCAGGCTTCTGAGAGAGTGAGCAGAAGTAAACAGCCTCTTGATCCTAGGCTCAGAACTGGTACATCATGAATTCCGCCACATTCTGTTAGCCAAAGCAAATTATATGGCCAGCCCATCTTCAAGGTTTGGTAAATAAACTCTCCCCCTTGTTGAAAGAAGCCACATAATCATGTTGAATAAAGGGTGTGGCTATAGAGGTGTGGGCCGAGGTGGAGGATTTGGGGCCATTTTTGCAAGCAGTCTGTTGCTTTACCTTAAAGGGGGGGGGGAAAAACCCAAAAGCCTTAGCTAAAGATTACTGAAATAAATTATGAAGTGAAAGGCTTATGTTTAGGTGATGAGAACTTTTAAACAAATGTCTTCCTTTAAGATTATTAGGAAAATTTTATCTTTTCATTTATGGCTAGTTGAGTTTAGTGACAGCTAATGTCTTGAGGTAGCCCTGAGCATTTAATCAAGCTGTTTTAGGAAGAAAGAGAGAGGGGAAAGCAAAACCTCTCTGTAAATGAATTAATATTGATGCACTCTCTGAATTTGTCCTTTGGGTGTGCTGGTAACTCATCCTGTGTCGGTCTTAACAAAGTGCTGAGTGAGGGATCACAGCCAGAAGCGACTTCCCGAGCTCAGAGGCTTATCACTGTTGTCATCCTGCTCCCTACAGGAGTATGATTTAGAAAAGATCCGTGGTGTTTGGACTCAAATGAATAATTAAGATGATACCTGCCATTCCTTCTTAACGTGTAATCATCATGGCTATGGCATTCGTTAGTAAATTGTTGATAACCGAGAGATACTCTGATGCTTCTTAAGCTGGGAGATGATTGGGCATCTTTAGGGACTTTATGGGGACCTGAAAACCTTAGGATAAGCACAGTGTATCTTCTTGTATCATCACTTTTTTGGTTTCATTTGAAAACGTTTTTATTTTTAAGTAATTTTAGGTTTACAGAAGAGTTGCAACCGTGATGTAGCAGCGGTGTCCAACTGTAGCCATAGGCTGCATGTGGATTTCATGAGGACATTTTTTGCTTATGGGTGGTGTTAGATAATCGCAAAAAGTATGCATGGACTCCTTTTTTTTTTTTTCCTCATCAGCTTTCCTTAGTGCTTGTGTATTTAATGCGAAGCCAAAGATAATTCTTTTTCTTCGAGTGCAAGGCAAAGAAAAAAAAGGTTGAACAGCCCTGGTTTAGACAGTTCTTGTATATTTGTTACTTGGTTTTCTTTGACATTACTATCTTAAATAACATGGTACATTTATCAAAACCAGGGCATTGGACGATACTGTTAACTTTAGTTAGTAACTATAGATTTTATTTAGATTTTTCTATTTTTTCCCCCTAATGTTCTTTATTGTTCCAGGCTCCAATCCACATTGCATTTAGTTGTCCCACCTCCTTAGTCGCCTCTAACATATGACAATTTGATCTTCTCTTGTCTTACATGACTGCTGTAGTTTAGATGTTTCACTCCTACACATCTCACGTTGAAATTTGACCCTCAGTGTTGGAGGTGGGGCCTAATGGGAGGTGTTTGGGTCCTGGGGGTGGATCCCGTGTGAATGACTTTGTGGCTTCCTCGTAGTAGTACGTAGTACATTTTCGCTCTATTAGTTCCCATGAGAGCTTCTTGTTACAAAGAGCCCGGCACCTCCCTCGCTTCCTCTCTTGCCATATGATCTCTGCACAGGCTGCTTCCACTTTGCCATTGGCAGTGGCTGGAAGCGACCCAAAGCCATCAACAGAAGCAGATGCTGACATCGTGCTTTTTGCTCAGTCTGCAAAGCCATGAGTCAAATAAATCTCTTTTCTTTATAATTGCCCAGCCTCAGGTATTCCTTTATAGCAGTGGTTTTCAAACTTCCTAATGCCATGGCCCTTGAGTACAGTTCCAGGTTGAGAACTGCTGCTTTATAGCCATGCAAAATGGACTGAGACGTATGACTTTGACACTTTTGAAGAGTAATGTTCAAGCAGAATGGTCCTTAATGTGGATTTTTTTAAGTGTCTTCTCATAATGACTGAGGCTATGGATTTTTGGGACGAATACAGTAGAGGTGATTTGCCCCTTTCATTACATCCTGTCAAGGAGGTATCAGTGTACCATGTATCAACATACTAGTGATGTTAACTTGATAACTTGGTTATAATGTAATGTCTGCCAGTTTTCACTACTCTAAGTAGCTATTTTCCCCTTTCCCTATTTTATCGAGTAGAAAGAAATTACTAAGTCCATCCCATATTCAAGGGATGGGAGGATAAAGCTTTGCCTCCTGGAGAGAGGAGTATCAGAGAGTCCGTGGGCAGATGTTAAGACCATGACAGTAGTCAATTATATTATTATTAATGCTTATTAATATTTTGGGGAGGGAGATATTTTAAGGCTGTGCAAATAATTTGTTTCTCCATAACTTTTCACCCACTAATTTTAGCCTTTGTCATTGGATCTTGGAGAAGGGTTATTATTATGATGTTCTCATGGTGATTTTTCTTTTGTGTTTCCCTTTTGTAAACCATAAAGTTCTGCATTAATGTCCACGATTTCTGCTCTCATCTAGGGCATGCATTTCTATTCCAGTGAAATGATGATGATTTTATTAATTGGAATTCTATCGTAAGGAAGATCTGTCCCTTCTGCTACATTTATTTATTTATTCAGTCATTTATATTCAGTATGAGCTCATGGATATTTGTTTTTTTCTCTGGGTTATAGTCTAATACCATTACTTACTATTTTTTTTTTTTGGCTCAAATTGTTCCAAATTTGGCCATTGAGAGTTCTTTCGATTTGGCTCATTTGTCTAGTTGATATCTACCCTCACCTGCTTTAAAAGAAATAAGAATACTTTCTAGTGTTCTAAGATGCTGAGGTTCAGCTGTATTTTCCTTGCCGCAGCTCTCGAGTTGGCCATTTCTTCAAGGAGTCCTGGTTTCTGTTACTGGAGGATGGTGTCTAGGGACTGGAAAGTGGGAATACTTTTTGCTACTAGGACATCACAGCTTCAGAGCTGTTTGGGTGGACAAAGCTAGGAAATATATATGACATACAAACACATGCATGTACAGGGTGGCCACAAAAAATTGCACACGAATTTTATGGCCACCCTGTATAGCATATATAGTATGTATTTAATATATTCACACACATCTATGTTTCTGTATCCGTGTTTGTATATAAAGCAATAGCATAAGTCATACTGCTATTGGGCTATAACTTTTATTTGATAGCTGTTTAGGGAAAATTATCTTAAACATGTTTTACTGAGAACAAGTATGGATGGTTGATCTATTAGGATTACCTTTGGGCTATAAGCAATAGAATAGTTGACCAACAGTCATGTATAAGTAGGGGTCCATTGTTATCATTTAGTTGTCTTTGGATTGGCTTGGTAGACCAAGACAGTGTTAGGGCTCAGGGCTGAGATCTCCTTGACCCTTTTGGCCCTTTCTCTGTGGGTGCAGGATGGCTACTGCAGCAGGGTTTAAGTGGGAGGGACAGAGGCTTCCTTTGCATACACCTGTGTCTATTGGTGAGCCTTTTCCAGTTGACTTCCCTGTACTTCTGTTTAGTCAGACCTGAGTCATACTTACCTTTGGCTAGTCACTGACTAAAGGAGAAAACCAAAGAGAAGGTTGAATCTGACCATGATTCACTTTCTGAGGCTGAAAGAAAGACCTCTGTTCTCTGCAAGGTCAAGTTCAAACTTGGTTTCAAGGCCTGTTGGGTAGGCACATGGATATGGGGGAGAGATGGAATGTAGACTTCGTAAGGACTTTTTAAGATGGGAGGTACTTAGGCAGAGCCTGCTTCCCAGATAAAGAAACCAAGACACAGAAAAGTTAAAACTCTGGCTAACAGAGTAAGTGGTGGAGTTAGGATTTGAAACCAAGTATGGTTCCAGGGCCTGTGGACACATGCTAACCACAATACACATTGCATACAGTAAACACTGGGCACTGGGCCTGCATCCTGCATCCTGCATCCTGTAGGCCCATGTTGAAAAGGTACAACCTCCTGGCTCACCATAGATCCTGGCAGCCCACACTTCAGGATTCCTTTTTTGATTGAGACATTTTGTATTATAAATGATCCCTTTGAAGAAGTGAAGAGGCACTCCTGTCCCTTATACCCTAACTTGACTTAGCATTCAGTATTATTTTATTTGTTGACATCTGCCTAGGAGGATCGTGGGGCTTGGATTGGAACTTTTAGAGTAAGCAGGGGAGAAGACAGTCCAGCTCACAGGCAGCCTCAAGAAGGCTGGAAGAGGGAACAGTCATCAGGACAGTATGCTCTTTTCCTGCTCTGTCACTACAGAGATTTGTGACCTCAGGCAGAGTCCTGAGGTCAGATGGTCTTGAGAGAGTACATCATCTCTTCTGACTTTGATGGTACTGACACCCTGTCCCTCCTTTTCTGTCTCATCCCTTTCATCTGTGAAATAAGGGAACTGAATAGGTGATCTGGAGAAACCTTCACGTGCTTGTCAAGGAGAATGGGCCCTGGACAGCCCTGGCAGTGCTCTCCATTGTTCCTCATCTTTTGTCTGTTGTCTGTCTTTCCCTTCATATGTGCTAGAAAGAATCTCTGTTGAAGAGGCAAATTGGGGGAACTCAACCGGGGTGGGAGCGGGTAGGGACTGAAGACCAGCCAGGAAGATTTGCAGAGGAACATGCCAGTTTGAGCTTTCTGAGACCCCGTGGGGAGTGCCGTCTGGCCTCTGGCTTGTGTCTGTCAGTGATTTCAGAGTCTGCAGGTCTGTTTCTCCCATCTGGATGCCAAAAAGAAGAAAATTCCTGGTCCTCACTGGGGCCAGGAGATGGTTCCTGAGATCACACTGTCTGATGGGCTGTCTAAGTTTGTCCCCAGGAGGGGCCTGTGGGTTTTGTTCTTCAGCCGTTTTGATCCTTTGCTTTTTAGTTTTGGTGACTGATCTTTTATCTCAGCCTGGTAGAAATGTCTGCTGATAGTGTTTCTCCAGGATTCTCTTTTTTCTTTGTTTTTTTGGGCCTGATAATAATCTCTCTCATTTAAACTGGGGACTGCTGAAGTCATCACCCCTGTGTTCTTTTGTTTTTGAAATTTATTCCTGTTTTACAGAGCCCCTCCCTGGCCTGTTACTCTTAGGCATCATCTTTCTCAATTAACTGGGTGGTTTGAGGGCTCCCCAAGCGCCCAGGTCTCATCTCCTTCCCAGCACAGGCCCTACTCCTTGGGGCTCCACCTACCTCCTTAGCAGGTGCTCTGTGAGAGCCTTTTGCCTGGCCTGGTGTCAAGTTTCTTCCTTGAGAACAGCTTTTAAAACCTACATTTATTTTTATTTCTAAAGCAATGCATGTCTACTGCATAAAATTTGGGAAATAAAAGTAATAAAGAAGAACACAAAAGTCACTCTTAATCCCTCTGCCCAGGGAATTGCTGTTCATGTTTTTGTAGAGAAAGCCGGGTGTTAGTCTTGGCGTGGCCACTCGCATGCTCTGGGGACCTTTGGAAAGTTATTTCACTTCTCTGGACCCCTGTGGGACTTCTCCTCTCTCAAGGTCTTAGACTTTGTAGTGGATGAAGCAGAACAGAGGCAGCATTCAAGGACAGACCCAGAGTGACAGGACCGTTATTATCCACTCAATTTCAGCGGCACTTTCAGTGCCCTAATAAACATTTTCGGCAAGGAAGTAGTTTTTCCTCCCCATTTTGCTAAGTCAAGAGCTAGATGGTGCCAGGAGAAACCTCCAGAGGCCACGAGGTTCTCAGATGCTGACTTAGAGCAGCCCTCACGTAAATCCCATGACATATTTCCCTGGAATGTTTTGAGGTCATGGGGCTTCTGCATCTGACAAGCAAATGTGGGCTGATGGGCGTGTGTGCCTCCCTGGTGCAGGCCCCAGCTCCCTGCCTCCCTGCCGTGTGTGTTCCTGGATGTGCTGGAGGAGTGGGGTTCCTTTTGACGTGTGCCGCTCTGCCTGTCCTGACATCTGGTGTTGTACTGCCTGGTGCCACATGTGTCTTTCCAGGGTCTGTCCCCTCATCCCCAACCAACAAAAGGAGAAGGAGAACCAGAAGAGCTTGTCTTACAGAATAGAGCATCCACCCCGAGCAGTTCCCCTTCCCTTTTCACACAGACTTTAAAAATAACAGCAAGAGGTTTTTGAACTTGGCTGGGTTTCACTTGTCACCTGGGAAGCAGCAGCTCTGTGCGACTCTGTGCTGCAGGCCTGGTGGTTGTGTCACAGTGCTGGCTCCTGGGGCAGATGGCTCTGTTTCTCTACAGTTACTTCCCTGTTTTCCGGGCATCTCTGAGGAGATGCTGACATTCTCTTCTTTGTGCAGCTGTCCCAGAAAGAAACAACAGAAATATACCTATTTAAATTTTTTTTCTATTATTGATTTGGAAAATATCTTGCTTTAGCCAGGGGATAGTGCAGCTTTGGTTCTGTCCACTGAAGTGATCTGGGGACCTTGTTTCGAAGTGTAAGTACCTGAGATAATGAATGATGGTTTTATTTTTTTTTTATTTTTTATTTTTTGTAGAGACAGAGTCTCACTTTATGACCCTCGGTAGAGTGCTGTGGCCTCACACAGCTCACAGCAACCTCCAACGCCTGGGCGCAAGCGATTCTCCTGCCTCAGCCTCCCGAGTACCTGGGACTACAGGCGCCCGCCACAACGCCCGGCTATTTTTTGGTTGCAGTTTGGGCGGGGCTGGGTTTGAACCCGCCACCCTCGGTATATGGGGATGGCGCCCCACCGACTGAGCCACAGGCGCCGCCCTGAATGATGGTTTTTAAGAGAACTTGAGTACATCCGGGCAGTGAATTAAATTGAATATATTAATAGCAATAATGAAACACTAAGTGTACATTGAGAATATTCACATATCAGTCAAAGTCTCCTTAGGGAACTCAGGTCATAGCGAAGGCGATGATGTGTTGGTAACAAATGCTGGTGTTGTTATTTATCGTATGCTAGATAGTATGTTAGTTTAAACAATTCCAGGGTGTTTATTAATTCTATTTTATAGGAACAAGAAACAGGCTTCGTTTAAGTTACGTGCTCAGGGTCAGCTAGAAAGCAGGAGAGCTGGGTTTTAGACACAGATCAACGCCACAATCCTCACCTTTGACCTCTAAGCACACTGCCTCCAAAATCATAAGAAAATAGCCTTGAATTTTGAGATACCTGAAGAAATTTTGTTAAATAAAAGGCTCCCTTGCGTTTCTATCTTTGAACTGCATATGGTTTATATGATGAATGTGACCGAAAGATCTGACCTCTGAACCAGGCCCACTATTTCATATGTTTTAAGGTTATCCCTTTTTAAGAACTTTATTGAGGTATAATTTACACATAAAATAGAACTTTATTGAGGTATACACAAATAAAGGTGTTATTTATTGAGGTGTTAACAGTGGCTGAATACTTTCTGGACAGCCCTTGTATAGTCTTTTCTGTCTGCCTTTTTTTCCCACTTAGCGTAATTTTTTAAAATATTTGTCACTGTTACAATGTACATTGGTAATTCCTTTTTTTTGTTGAATGGTGTTTTACTATGTGGCTAGATCACATTTTGTTCATTCATCCATCTGTTGATGGTCATTTGAGTTGTTTCTGCTTTTGTGGCTGTTTTGAATAATGATCCTACCATCATGTGCAAGTTTTTGTGTGGACATCTTTTCATTTCTCTTAGGTAGACATGTGGAATTTTTGAAATTGCTGGAAAGCATTGTACAGGTTTATTTACCCTTTCAAGAAGCTGTTACATTGTTTCTGTAGTGACTATACCATGTTATCTTCCAACCAGTAACTCCACATCCCAACCCACCCTTGATAATGTCTGTGTTTTTGATTGTAGCCTTTGTAGTGGATGGGTAGTGCTGATTCCATTGTGCTTTAATTCGCATTTCCCTAATGACTGATGATGTTAAGCATCTTTTCCTGTGCTCATTAGCTATTTGTATATATTTTTTGGTGAAATAGCCATTCAATTTTTGGCCTATTTTTCAATTGAGTTGTCTTATTATTGAGCTGTATGAATTCTTTATATATTCTGGATACAATTTTCTCATCAGATATGATTGATAAATATTTTTTCCCATCTGTATGTCTTATTTTTTCATTTTCTTTCTTTCTTTTTTTTTTTTTTTTTTTTGCAGTTTTTGGCCAGGGCTGGGTTTGAACCCGCCACCTCCAGCATATGGGGCCGGCACCTTACCCCTTTGAGCCATAGGCACCACCCTTTTCATTTTCTTAATGTTGACTTTTGATGAACAAAGGTTTTAGTTTTGATGAGGTTCGGTTTATCAATTTTTTTTTGGGACAGAGTCTTATTTTGTTGCCCTGGGTAGAGTGCCGCAGCATCACAGCTCACAGCAACCTCAAACTCTTGGGCTCTAGCAATTATCTGTTTTTGTTTTTGTTTTTGTTTTTTGAGAGACTTTCATTATGTCACCTTCAATGGCATCACAGCTCACAGCAACCTCAAACTCTTGGGCTTAAATGATTCTCTTGCCTCCCAAGTAGCTGGGACTACAGGCTCCTACCACAACACCTGGCTATTTTTTGGTTATAGTTGTCATTGTTGTTTACCAGGCCCAGGCTAGGTTTGAACCTGCCAGCTTTGGTGTATGTGGCTGACGCCTACTCACTGAACTATAGGCGCCAAGCCATCCGTTTTTTCTCTTATAGATTATGCTTGGGCCTTGCCTTTTAGTACCCAAATATTCCTGTCTCTTTGGTTTATTTTTAGTTTAGGTGTCCCAATTTTTATTCTCACTTTCTTCCTGAGTCCTGTGTTTATTTCTGTTTGAGGGCAAAAGGCAAAGCCCAGCCTCTCTTACTAATTTTCTATGGCAGGCATTTTGCTGAAATTGTGTGTTCAAGGCCTCTGGTAACTGTTCGGGTCTTTGCTAACTTTTACCAAATCTTGAAAAGGAAGATGAAATTAGACCTACCTCAGCAATTTGCAATGGAAATGTTTTCTTTTTTTAAAAAGTTAATTGAGGCTGGTGTGGTGGCTCACACTTGTAATCCTAGCACTCTGGGAGGCCAAAGTGGGTGAATTGCCTGAGCTCATGAGTTCAAGACCAGCCTGAGCCAGAGTAAGAGCTCATCTCTAAAAATAGCCGGGCATTGTGGCAGGTGCCTGTAGTCCCAGCTATTTGGGAGGCTGAGGCACGAGAATTGCTAGAGCCCAAGAGTTTGAGGTTGCTGTAAGCTGTGATATCAAGGCACTCTACCCAGGGCGACAAAATAAGACTCTGTCTCAAAATATAAAAAGTCAAGCGCTTATCTATTTATCAATAATAATGAATATTCCTTACATTGCCTTGAAGGTTTTCCCATTTTATTTATTTTGCTGATCTCATGCAAGTCCTTTTGCAGATAAGAAATAGAAGGATAGGGTGGTGCCTGTAGCTCAGTCGGCAGGGCACCAGCCACATACACCGAGAGTGGCGGGTTCAAACCTGGCCCCAGCCAGCTAAAAGCAACAATGCAACGGCAACAAAAAAAATAGGCACCAGGACAGACGCCTGTAGTCCCAGCTACTTGGGAGGCTGAGGCAAGAGAATCGCTTAAGTCCAAGAGTTTGAGGTTGCTGTGAGCTGTGATGCTACAGCACTCTACCCAGGGCGACAGCTTGAGACTCTGTCTCAAAAAAAAAAAAAAAAAAAAGAAAAGAAAAAAGAAATAGAAGGATATAAGTAGAGTAGAAGTTAAAATAAATAATTACAAAATAAGTAGTTCATACTGGGGTACAGTATTATTTAATCATTTTTCCCAGTGTCTACTAAGAATATTTTAAAGTGCTTACCGGTCGTCAGCAAAGATAGGTTGGAGGAGAGGTTAGTACCCTGTTTCCCTGAAAATAAGACAGTGTCTTATTTTAAGGTGTGCTCCCAAACATGCGCTAGGTCTTATTTTCAGGGGGGACGTCTTATCTTCCTGTAAGTAGGTCTTATTTTCGGAGGATGTCTTATTTTCGGGAAAACGAGGTATCATAGGGCTCCATCCACTACTATCGTGAACCTCAGTCACACAGTGACAGAACAACAGATTCCTGAAGTCGGAAGGCACCTGAAAACCTCACTGTGCATCCTTTCACCCACCAGGGGCATCCTTGGATTGCTTTTGGGCATAAAACACCCTGTTTGACTCCTGGCCCCTCTAGCAAAAGAGAGCTTATAGCTTCTCAAGCCCATGGGATCCATTCTTGGTTAATTTTAAGTATTAGAAAATGATTTCATATGTGGCACCTGACTTAGCTACCCTTCTAATTTTCACCCTTTGGCAACACAGACTAGCTAATACCATTCCTTACTGGCGGTTCTTCAGCTATGTCAGAGAACCTTAAACCTGCGCAGCTGTAAACACCTGTTCTGTCAACTGGTTTGTACGTAATTTGGATTCCAGACCATTCTACTCACTTCTTGCTAGATATTCTTGAGATCATCTGTATCTTTTGTGTTCATATCAGCCCTGCACATGCGATATGGCTCTGCCGGTAGAGTTTGGTGAGCCCATCAGTTGCTTTGACGTGGATGAGGACTGCCTAGTGTTGGTATTTAACAGCTACATCGCACTGTGGTATTTGTTGAGCTTTTGGCCAACCAAACCCCCACTTTTAATTTCCTGCAGTAGATTTTGACAGAGCCAGTTCTCCATTATCTTTTCTTATATAACTAGTTTTAAACATAAATTCAGGAATTTATAGTTACTAAGATTATTTAATATTAATGTTAACACCAGTAGCTAGCATCTTTTGAGAACTCACTGTGTTTAACTTGGGTTTCCCCAGCATTTGCCTAAAAAGATCATTTTGAATCTGGTTTCTTCCCTTTTCTTGGTCTTTCTCTCTTTTGAGAAAAATCTTTGCATATTTCGTTCCTACCCATCTGGGTGTCCTCCCTACCCAAGATCTGTTTTGATTTTGGCTGGTTTGTGATGATAGGTGTGTCGGTGGCAGATCTAATGGGAAGGATTGCAGCTACCCAGATTTCTGCATGTCTGTCTGTGTGCTGCTTCCTGAACCTCCTGGTGCTGACGTAATGTGGTTTGTTACACATTTCTGCTTGTTTGTGGGACAGGTCAAGTTCTCTAAATTATTGTACCACATAGCTTATACCACAAAGAGTCAATGATGATGAAGTACTTAGATTCATTTAGGAAAACAAGGGACACAGAGAGATTTAAAATAGAGGAAGCAAAAAGATGGACCTTATTTTTCATTTTGAAGTCTGTATTTAACCAACTCAGCCCTGACATTGCTTTCCCAATCTGTTCTGTCCTCCAGTCTGCATGATTACTTTCAAGTCATGATTAGTACCCCTTCCATGCTGTGGACGGAAAGTGTCTCAGCTGTTCCTCATCAGAAAGTGGGATGCTCTTTTTTTACATGTTGAGCTCAGTCGGTACTTTCCTTTTTGATCAGGAAAAGGGTTATTTGCCGGACAACCTGACCTGACTCAGAGAAGAGTAATTTGAAATGGGAGAAATTATTTGCAAATTATGTCTCTGACAAATAATTCATACCCAGATTCTATAAAGAACTATTGCAATAAATGTAGAATGTAAATGTCTCAACATAATAACTCAGAAAATGCCAGGAAGGCTATGTTAACCAGTGTGATGAAAATATGTCAAATGGTAAGTGTATCGTGCCCCATGATTGCATTAATGTGCACAGCTATGATTTAATAATAAATAAATAAAAATACCCCTTGTAAAAATGAGCAAAGGATTTGAATCGGCATCATTCAAAGAAGATAATGTGGAT
This sequence comes from Nycticebus coucang, assembly GCF_027406575.1. Classification (NCBI taxonomy): domain Eukaryota; kingdom Metazoa; phylum Chordata; class Mammalia; order Primates; family Lorisidae; genus Nycticebus; species Nycticebus coucang. The sequence goes on from NC_069782.1 coordinate 27,094,841, forward strand.
GGCCAATATTAGCACCTGAAAATATGCTGAGCATTACTAGTTACCAGGAAAATGCAAGTTAAAGCAAAATGAGATACCACTCCACACCCATGTGAATGGCTAAAATAAAAAAGACAGGCAATAACAAGTGCCCATCAGGTCCTGGAGAAACTGGAATCCTTATTAGGCTGGTGCAGCCATTTTGGAAAGCAGTTTGGTACTTCCTCAAAATGCTGAACATAGAATTATCATGTGACCCCCATTCTACGGGAGGTGTAGACCCAAGGGATAAGAAAACCTATGTCTACACAAAACACTTTTGTTGTTGAGTTGTAAGAATTTTTAGGAAATGTATACTTTGGGTCAGGCACAGTGGCTCACGCAGTAATCCTAGCACTCTGGGAGGTTGAGGTGGGTAGATTGCCTGAGCTCATGAGTTCGAGACCAGCCTGAGTGAGAGCGAGACCTCCATCTCTAAAACAATAGCCAGGCGTTGTGGTGGGTGCCTGTAGTCCCAGCTACTTGGGAGGCTGAGGCAAGAGGATCACTTGAGCCCAAGAGTTTGAAGTTGGTGTGAGCTCTGACAGCAGAGCACTCTACCCGGGGTGAGAGAGTGAGACTGTTGCAAAAAAGAAAAAATATTCATATATATATAAACGTATACAAATACCTATATCTGTCTATATAAAATATATATATAATATATATAGAGAGAGATACTGGATACAAGCCTCTTGTCAGAACATGATTTGCAAATATTTCCTCTCATTCTGTGGATTGTCTTTTTACTTTGTTGATGATGTTCTTTGATGCCGTAAAGTTTTAAATTTGGTGAAGTCCAGTTTATCTCTTTCTCTTGTCACTTGTGCTTTTGGTTCTGTATATTTTGGAAGTGCTAAAATTCTTAGCTTATTTTTATTCTGGGCCAGTTGGTTGCTATAATATGCTGTGAGTATTTAAATAATCAATATACTTCCGTTGTCGGAGATCAAATAAACCCACGTAACTCTGAGTTTCTGCAGCAATACATCTCCTTGTTCATCTTTATATCTCCACCCTTGCCCTCCTGAGCACTTAGCGTGGTGGTGTTATCAATATAATAGATGCTCAAAAAAGTACTTGTTGACTACATCTAGAAGGGAAAGTTTACTTTTGCTAAAGACTTAAAGTATGGTTTGTTCAGTCTTGAAGATAGATCTAAGTTTAAATCTTAGCTCCTCCTACTTTCTGACCTTTCTTAAGTGAATTAACCTCCTGGAATTCCAGTTTTCACATGTGTAAAAGAGAGATACCAATGTTTATTTTGAAGGATTGTTGTAAACATTGCATTTAAAACCTTTTGCAAAGAGGGACGGAGTGGGGGGGGGTGGGGCCTTGGTGTGTGTCACATTATATGGGGGCAAGACATGATTGCAAGAGGGACTTTACCTAACAATTGCAATCAGTGTAACCTAGCTTATTGTACCCTCAATGAATCCCCAACTATAAAAAATAAATAAATAAATAAATGCAAAATAAATAAATAAATAAATAAAACCCTTTGCACATGTAGCCGTTCCACAATAAACAGTTGCTGTTGGCATCAGTTAACTGATGGATACTCATTCTCAGCCTGGTGAAATGACCGTTCTAGCGGTCTCAGAATGTGTATAAGGACTATCGAGATAATAGTCCTTTTCCCTACTTCCTTTAGTAAGTGAAATTGTCTGTTCTCCAGAGTCTCAGAAAACCTTCCTAGGTCCTTGACCATCTCTGTTTTTGTTCATGTTGAAGCAACTTTGAGTGTATGGGCTAGATGCACTATCCACGTGTGGTTACTGAAATTAAAATCGATTACAATTAAATAAAATGAGAAATCCAGTTCCTCAGTTGTACTACCTTCGGCTAGTGGGTACTAATATTGAGCAGTGCTGACACAGAACATGGTCATCATCGTAGGTGTTGAGACAATTTAGGGTGGCTTTTTTCGACTGTAGAAACATGAGAACTGAGTAGCCCCTTCCCAGCGCCTCACTCTCCCTCCTGGGGGGGGATACTCAGGCCTAAGACACTTTAGTGCTTTAGATTCCTGGGAAATGGAGAGTTGCATAACCCAGGATGGTTTTATTCTTTATTATTGTCGTTTCAGAAATTCAGCTTCCCTCTCTGCTGATGGTAAGTTTGGTCATGAGGGAGGTCAGTAGGGGACTATAGGGGACAGTTATGGTTCAGTAACTATCACAGTGACCTGAGTGGGGAGGCAGAATACTTCCCTGAGTCCCTAATTTTATGATAAGTTTGAGTGCTAAAAGAAAAGAAACTTACCATTACAAACAACAGGTATTGAAGATTCTGGAAAAACTTCTGTGTTATTGAACTATGATAACGTTTCAGGGATTGGAGTCTTTGGAGACCGTTGGTCAAGGACTCCTCCATCCCCAGCATTCCTCTCTGATTGTGATCTCATCAATTTGCCACCAGTGGATTTCTCCCCGTGACTTTGGACGTGTTCTAATTAGATTATAAGAACACTCTCAGATTCTTCTCCTTGACTTAAAAAAGAAAGAAGAAGAATTAAATTTCATTTGTTGACCAGATTGGTCTTGTATCACTGTCTTCTTCCTTTTTATTATCCTCCCAATCTTCTTGTCCACCTTAAAGTATGAGATTCAGAGACCGTGATTAAGTATGGAGTTTATTCAAGTGTAAAGCCTGAGGATGGCCACCTGGGAACACCTGCTGTATCCAAATGAATGGGGTCAGAGTTCCAAAGTGGAGATGGTAAGGTTTCACTTATGTAGCAGAGACAGGGAAGTTCCAGCAGGATCACCTCATTTCCATAGAGACCAGTGCATACACCACAGTGATTTAGGCCAAGGGAGATTACTTGATTACTCTGGGGGGAGAGAAGCTTCTCTCAGGGGGTCTTATCCCTGGCCCTGCTTAGTCTTCCTAATTACTTGCAGAGGGAAAAAAGAGGCAGAATTTGTAGCTGCGTGCTGTGTGACTCATGCTGCATAGCTTCATTCTCCCAAGGGTCTACTTTTGAGTTATTTTAAATTTGAATTATTTAATTTCACATTCTGAAATCCTGCTTCCCATTTCCCATACTTCTATGAATTTATTGGTGTGTTCCTGGGTGTAGGTAGGACACGCTTCCAATGGTTCCTAAAGATAGTTTCTTTTTAACGTAATCCAAGATGTATGTCTTTATGGAAATATGTGTTGAGTCAGGGGACGTGGGTCTAGGTAGGGTTAACATTCATTCCCATCTGCTGTTAGCTAAGTGCTGACTTTGCTGGGCCCGATGAGCTCACTAGAAGTCATTCCTGAGATGGGAAGAAGTGATTAATTTAAACTATTTCAGCATTTCCAAAACTTAGATTCTAGTAGGTGTTCCTTAGAAAAGGGAGCCTGTGGTTAAGTAAATTTTCAAACAATAGGTTAAGTACAAGGAAACAGGTTTCTTTCCTGAAAGGGGCTCAAGGTCTTGAATATGTTAATAGACACTGTGGCTTTCCCAGGAGGAGCAGAGTAGATATTTCCCAAACTTACCTGACCATGACACTCTTGCCCCACCCAGCATCTTGGGCACCAGTGGCCTACAGGAGCCTTGCTTGGGAATTGCTGGATGGAGGACAGGGATCTGGTAAACAGGAAAGCACCCACGGTGGGAGAGGGCGAATGGAGCAACTTTATAAATACTTCTGCTTTTTGTTTCTCAGTTTGTGTTTCTCAGTGATTATTTTTAACTCAAGCAGTAGTCATTTGAAGCTCTCATAAACGTACAAGCTCTTACCAGATAAAAGTGCCCTCAGCCTTGCCGGAGTGAGAACAGCACCTGGGCTGAACGAAGGTAAAAATTGCTCTTTGATTTTTTTCTTTTTTAAAAGGAACCTCTTAGCGAAGCTTCCAATTCAGTTCTTTCTGGCATATATTTAGAGTCTGCTAAATATATATTTTTCACTTCAAGGGGAAATCACATTTAAAAATAAACAATTTATAAGCAATTCTTGTATCTTAAGAATCCATGAATGGCTTTTAGGAGGCATCTGAAGCTCTGGGGGCAAATTTTGTTATCCAAGGGATAGACTATATGTGCATCTTCTATTAATGCTTTTCTGGACAGATTTACCAAATGAACTTCTGTATAACTTGGTCTAATATGGTATTAGCCAGGCCAGTGGCTAGGCTACTCAGCCAGGCTGTTCAAGGCCTTGAGCCCCTTTTTGAGACAAGCTAGGCTAGGCTAAAGATATTTACCATAGAGTTTTTAACTTCTAATTTGGAATTTTTTTTTTGAGACAGGCTAAGCTAGGCTACTCAGCCAGGCTGAGTAATAATACTGGCTAACATTTCCTAGATGGTCATTATGTACCAGGTACTATTCTAAGTATTATACATGTGTTAATTTATTTAATCCTCATACAAATGCAATGAGGTAGCTGCAATTTTTACTCTTACTTTATAAGTAAGAAAATACAGTAGACATTCTATGTCAAGGAAGGCTAGAATCAATTATTGGCTTTGTGTTCAGAAGAATGAATAAGATTTTATAATACATTTGTTTAATTTTGAGATAGTGCCAACTTTAATAAAATCCAAGGTAGTATGTATTACGTACTTGATTTTGCAATTAATTTGTTTTTAAAGATATTTACCATAGAGTTTTTAACTTTAATTTGGAATTTTTTTTTTTGAGACAGAGTCTCACTGTGTCACCGTTGGTAGAGTGCTGTGGCATCACAACTCACAGCAACTTCAAACTCTTGGGCTTAAGCAATTCTCTTGCCTCAGCCTCCCACAATAGCTCCCGCCACAAGGCCCAGCTATTTTTTGTTGCAGTTGCCATTGTTGTCTAGCTGGCCCAGGCTGGGTTCGAACCTGCCAGCTTCCGTGTATGTAGCTGATGCTGTAACCACTGTGCTACGGCCGCCGAGGCCTAATTTGGAATTTTTAGTAATAGATGCTGTAAAGTGGAATTTCCTTACATGTTTATTCAACAACCTTTTCTTGGCCCAGTTTCTGTGTTCAGTGTCAGGGGTATAAAGACAATGGAGCCCATAGTTCCTTTTCTTCACAGAAATGTCACAATGGGGAAGAGGTAGGATTCTGCAGTTATCAGGTCCTAAGGCATGACAGAAAAAGTGGTTTCTTGATCTTATTTTAAAAAGTCAAAGGGAAAATGTCCATGGGTTGCAGTGGGACTAGAAGCCAGGGAGAAGCCACACTGCTCAGGTGACCTTCAGGTGGTTCCCCAGCCCCAGCTTGATGTCACCCAGAGCTCTTGCTGCTGTGGGTCGCAGCATAATGCGAGTTGAGGTGTCCTGTGGTGCTTGCATGCTGGCTTCCTACTGCAGGGTGGGGGTGATCAGGGAATGAGACCAGCAGGAGTGCCACAGGCCCCCTTGACAGAGGCTGAGTACTTCTAAGGCAAACGAAGAGAAGAAAGCTGGGGTCCAGGGAGAGTTCTCTTGTTGAAGAAAAAATGGGAAAGGCTGGCCTGGTGGTATGTTTGGTCAGGAGGTGACTCACTTGACACTGAGGTTTTGGATTATTCTTAGTGTATTGTGAGCTCCTCCTGGGCCAGGAGCTGCTGTACTTACCTGGGTGAATTCCTAGCCACGACGAAGCCTATGCTGCTTTGCTTGAATCGGCTCTAAAGGGAAATAGGGTGAGAGAGGGCAGGAGACAGACTCTCTGGGAAATTCTGTGCAAAGACTCATCTTAAATTGATAAGCAGTGTTCTGAGCTCTCAGAGAATTCAATTATAGCAGCCCACTGAGGCCTTCACTGTGACTTGGAAGAGCTTTACCCCCAAATCCACCTTGCTGCTTGGTGTGCTGTGTAATGATTAATAGATTTCATTTATCTGTTGGGTTGTATGATTTCACAGCTATAATGATACTCTTTTGATAAAATGATTGGCCGAAGGGAACGTTGGGAGGTTTTTGTTTTTGAAAAATGTTTGAGTGCTTCATAGGTACCAGTTGTTATTCTAAGCACTTTTCACGTCCTCAATTCTTACCATCACCCTATGAAGTGTGCACTGCTATCCTCACTTAACAGATAAAGAAACCGGAGTTGTTGGATGATGACGTTTAGAGAGTAGTTGAATGACTTGGCTAAGCCAAGACTCAAATCGGGGAGTCTGGTTTTGGAGTTGTTTGGCATCTGCCTTAGGCAGGAATCTACTTAAATCATCTTGGGAAGATGGAGATTAAAAAGAAAAATCATCTAGGTACACAGCTGGAGTTAAAGAAACAAAATCATCTTTATTCTTTTAGCTATTAAGTGATTACTTGTCTCTGGAGATGATCAAAAGACTTTGAGTCACTTTTGTGTCCTAAGTCTCTGGCCTGGGTGGTGACATGGTGATGGTAGGAAAGAGCCCAGTGACCTAAGGAATTAACTGCCTGGTTCTTACCACTGGGTCAGGAGACTCAAAATGAATAAAATGTGATACAGCAAGTCAGTGCCAAGTCAGAGGGGCCCAGAGTGACTTGTGATGAATCAAGCCTCCGCCCACCACACTCGCCATCTGCGATTACCTAGCGCAGCGTTCTCTTGATTTTCGTCTGTTTTGTATATTCCTATATCCCAAGTCCTTGGCACATAAAAGGTACTCAATATTTGTCGAACAAATGAATACATGAAAGAGTAAATCTCATGTGGTTGAACATTTGGCTTTCTAGGTAGCAACATGGAATTTGTACCTTGTGGCATATCCTGTGTCAACAGCAGTGACAGAAGGACACAGACTTTCCAAATCTGGTGTAGAAGAAAGTTTTCAGAACTAACTGCATTATTACTCTGATGGAGGAATTTTTTTAAAGCACCAAAATATTGGTTAGACATTACACTTATCTTAGATGGACATTGTCTACATCGGATAAGAAAGTGGGTTAATTAGATTGTGACATTGAATAAATGATTTTTAATTTCTTTTATTTCTGTAGCCATAGACCTGGGTAGGACCTCATCTGTGGGTCCCAGAGTAGATGATCACAGTGAAGGCAAACACGTATTAGGCTTTACCTACGTGTAGGGAGCTGTTCTAAATGTTTTGCATGTATTAGCATTTTCTCCTCAGAAGAACTTAATAAAATAGGTCCTATGATTATTTCCATTTTACAAATAAAGTGAGTTATTGAAAGATGGCCCAAAGATACGCAGCTAGTAAGAACACAGAGCCAAATTCAAACCTGGTTAGGGTAGTCCAGAGTCTGTTCCTTAACTATTATACTTCAATGCCTTTGATATCCAGAATAGTCTGAGAAACCTTGTGAAGCAAAGGAGAGCCCGTCTCTTGGAGGGAAAGTAAAGATCTTTCCCGCTACTTTTGTTTTCTCATATTCTTCCCACTGTGCGACATGCTCCCATCTGTTTTTTGGCTCTTTTGGAAAAGATCTAGTCATTTTAAGAAATTTCAGCTCAATCAGGATAAAACTGGTGTGATTGGAGGTCTTTCTACATTTTCGTCTCTATTTTTCTAGGTTTTTTTTGCAATGACACACTATTTCTTGTATAATTTATTTTATAATTAGCATTTCAAATTGGAAATCAGCTTCAGATCAGCTTAGTTTGATTCATACCACCTTAGTTTCCATGGTATACACTCTGCTCCTGTGTATTCCTCTTCCTTTATGATGTCGTTGTCACAGATTAGATCTTTCTATACTTTATGCTCATTAACATAGATTTTTATAATGCATTTTCCTTTTAAATCCTTTTGGGAACAAAAGAGTACTTATGAACCCACAGTACAAGGATACTAGCTTTTCTATTTACCTATGTAGTTAATTTTGCCAATGTTCTTAAATGGTCCTTACGGCTTTGTGTTACTGTCTGCTATTCTTTGCTTTTGCCCCAAAGGACTCCTGGTATCATTTCTTGTAGGGCAGCTCTACTGATAAGGAATTTCTTCAGCTTTTGTTTTTATAGATGTATCTTAAGTTCTCTTTTATTTTTGAAAGATAGTTTTGCCAGGTATAGAATTTTTGATGGGCAGTTTTTTTTCTTTTAGTATATTAAAATGTCTTCCTTTTGTCTTCTGGCCTTTATAGTTTCTTATTAGGAATCAGCTGTAAGTTTTATTGAGGATCCCTTGTACAGGAAGAATCACTTCTTTCTCGCTGCTTTCAGATGGTTCTTGTTTTGAATTTTGACAGTTTAATGTATTTCCATATGGATCTCTTTGAATTTATCTTCCTTGGAGTTCATCGAGCTTTTGGCATGCATCGTCCATCAGATTTGGGACAGTTTTTGGCATTTATTTCTTCAGATACTCTTGTGCCTCTTTCTCTCCCTCTTCTCCTTCTGGATCCCCACAATGCATATGTTGGTCTGTGTGATGAGGTCCCACAGGTCCCTTAAACTCTATTCACTTTTATTCATATTTTTTCTTTTTGCTGTGCAGACTGGATAATTTGAATTGTTCTACCTCTTTGAGTTTGTTTGTCCTGTCTTCTGCAGATCTGCCCTTGAACTCTGATAGTGAATTTTTCATTTTAGTTACTGTACTTTTCAGCTTCAGAATTTCTGTTTGTTTGCCTTTTATAATTTCTGTCTCCTTATTGATATTCTCATTTTGTTCATACATTATTTTCCTGATTTCCTTTAATTCCTAGTCTGTGGTTTCCTTTAGCTCAGTGAGCATATTAACATAGTTGATTTAACATCTTTGACTAGTAATTCCAGAGTCTGGATTTCTTCATTAATAGCTTGTGACAAATTCCTTTTTTTCCTGTAAATGATCACATTTTCCTGTTCCTTTTTATGCTATTTTTTTTTTCATTTAAAATGGGATATTCTGACTATTAAAATGTAATAACTCTAAAAATCTCATTTTTCCTACTTGTCAGGAGTTGCTGACCTCTTAGAGCTGGTGCTGTTAATCTGTGACTTTTCTGAACTATTTTTGCAAATATGTGGTTCTTGTTTTGTGTGGTCATTAAAGTTTCTGTTCTGTTATCTCTGTGGCCAGCCAGTGACCGGAAAAATATTTCCTTAAATGTCTGGCTCCAAAAAGGGGAAAAGAGGGAGTGATTGTTACTTAAAATTTTCCTGTGGACATTGTCTGGGGAAGCTGCTGCTGCCAAGAGGGCCACAAACTAGGCAGGTGTCTGTGTCCATCCCTTAGACACTGCTAAACCAGCCAAAATGCACAACATCAAATTTTGGAGAAGGCCCCCATTGCCTACCCTGTTGCCCACTAGCACTCCAGGAGTATAGTCTGCTATCCCTATGGGGTGGAGGGGCTGCAGAATAGGGGGTACTAGCAGGTTCCCCCATGCTGCTCTCTTAGGAAAGATCAGCGCCTTCTCCCTTCACCCGTGCCCCTAGCCCCTGCCTTTCTCACTGTCTCGTTAGGTTCCAGCATTCCTAAATAGGCAATTCTGATTGTTCCTTCCAGCTCAGGGGTTGCTTCAGTGGAGGCGTGATTCTTGGAGCTTGGAAGCTGACCTTATTTAAGAGTAGTGTCATTAAAGGGCTCTCTAATCTAGATTGACTGGTGTCCTCATAAAAGGAGAAATTTGGACATTGGTAGGACATGGGGGGGAATGCCATGTGGAGATGAAAGCAGGTATCTACAGGCCCTGGGATACCAAAGATGGCCAGCAAGCCACCGAAGCTGGCAGAGAAGCATGGGACAGATTCTGTCTTGCTAACCTTACCAATACCTTGATCTTGAACTTCTGTCCTTAAGAATTGTGCGACAAGATAGTTCTGACCTTTACGCCACGCTGTTGTGTGCTCTGTTAATAGCAGTCCTAGCAAGCTAGTCCACCAGCCTGGGGGTTATAAGCCTGGACTCTGGTGCTGCACTGCCTGCCTGGCTCAGATCCTGCCTCTACCTCTTGCCAGCTGTCAGGCCTTGGACTCACTGCGTTCTGGGCCCCAGTTTCCTCACCTGTAAGGTGAGTACCCACTGGGAGGGTGTTGTGACGATGAAACGGGCCAGTGCACACAGCGCCTTGGACAGTGCCTGACTCTCTTAGCTGTTCTACGCGGTCAGTGTGGGTGCTGTTTATTGTTGTCACTGATACAGGAGAATGCATTGGTGAGCATGCAATCTACAGCTTTCTCCTGATTTACCTGCTGATTCACCCTTTTCCTCCACAGTACCTGTTTCTTATCTCTCCTCTTTCTTTCCTGTTCTTTACCTCATTCTGCATTATTTCAGATATGAACACCTGGTTCATTTACTCATCGGCTAGTTCTTAATCACTCAAGAATTTTGTCTTTAGAACCCACATACACATATCTTATTAGGATATTTGAGGTGGTTTGATTTGTTTATCTTTACAGAAAGTGAGCGCATTTTCACTAGGCATAAACTGAAGAAGGGAATACAGTTGTGCACCACATGACATTTTGGTCAACAAGGAACCACATATAAATGGTGATCCTATAAAATTGTAATGGACCTGAAAAATTTGCCACATAGTGACATTGTAGCTATTGTAATGTTGTGCAATGCATTACTTTTTCTGTGTTTAGATTTTTTTTAATTTTTCTGGCCTCAAGCAATCCTCCCACCTCAGCTTCCAGAGTCACTGGGATTATAGGCCTATGCGACTGTGCCTGGCTATGTTTAGATGTGTTTAGATAACGCAGATACTTAGCACTGAGTTACAGGTGCATGCAGCGTTCAGCACAGTAACGTGCTGCGCAGATTTGTAGCCTGGGAGCAATAGGCTACATTACATGTCCTGGGTGTGTAGTAGGCTACACCACCTTGGTTTGTGTAGGAATACTTCATGATGTTGGCATGCTGTTGGAATAGTTAATGACAAATTTCTCAGAATGCAGCTCCATTTTTTTTTTTTTAATTTTTTTGCAGTTTTTGGCCAGGGCTGGGTTTGAACCCGCCACCTCCAGCATATGGGGCCGGCACCCTACACCTTGAGCCAGAGGCGCCACCCATGTAGCCCCATTGTTAACCAACAAATGATTGTCCTTCACTGCAGCTGACAGGAGTTGCACTTGAGATCTATAAAACCTTTGAATTTAGAGAGCTGAAGCCTTCAGATGAGGTCTGATGATTAATAATAATGATAACAGTAGTTAATGTGTGTTGAATGCTTCCTTTTTGCCCAGCACTGTGCTAAGTGTTGCATATGGATTATCTCATTGATCCTCATAGAAATCTTACTAGGTCGCAACCTGTCCATTTAATAGATGAGTAAATCAAGGATCGGGGAAGTTAAGTAACTTGGCAAGATTCTCGTTGGTGATATGTGGTGGATCTTGGACCAAGGCTCTTTGACACTAATGTCTATGCTTTGACCGCTTACTTGGTGACCATCGTTTGCCATTACAGGATGATGGGAAGTCAAAGGCAGGTTTGAAATGTGAAGAACCGAAACAAAAGACACAAAAAGAAAAAATCAGATGGCGCAACCTGCCTTGCACTAACACCATTATTGGCTGTCATATGTAAAGATCATGTCAGGATTACCAGGGGGATCATGGCATGATTAGTTACCTGGATACTTTCTAGACATTCCATGTGTGTGCGCACCCACATGCGTGCTTCCAAGGTAACTGTACCAATGACCTCCAGTTGGCCACTGCTAGGTCCAGTGGTCAATTTTTGGTCATCTCAATGGACTGATCAGCAGAAATTCAGAGTTGACACTCTCCTCTTGAAACCGTCTCTTCACTTGCCTTCCAGAGCACTGCTGAGTCTTCCATACCTCGCTGGCTGTGCCCGTCAGTCTCCTTTGCCCCTTCACCCTCATCTCTCCACCTCCTGGAGGGCCCCAGGATTCACTCCCACAGTGAATATATATGTTATTTTTTATTAAATCATAACTTTGTACATTGATGCATTTATGGGGTTCAGGGTACTGCTTCGATATACAATGTGAGATACATACATTGAACTAAGTAACACATCGAATATATAAGTTCAACAATTAAGTTTGTGAACGCATCCTAGAAAAATTGCTACATACCTCTGCTAAATATCACTTTGGTCACCAAATGGCCAAGGGACAAGTTTGCAAACTTAATTGTCAGACTCCATATTTATAATATAGTATATATATATAGACACAGAGGGTGTATCAGATCTGTTAAAAATGAATCTATATATGAAAAACATTGATCCTAATTCAGATACTTTTAAAAAGTTACTTTAAAAGATATTTGAGTTTTTTTCTTTGTTATTAGGGACGGTGAAGTCTAAATGAGGCATCACCACATATGTATACTTCTTCATGAAACTGAAACTGACCACTGTCTTGAGATGAGAAGAAAAGAAACTGGAATCTGAGACGGGCGTTTCATCATTTTCCTGTCTGTCACAGGGAAACAGCCACCGTGCATGCTCTGTGTGCCGGCTGTGTGGGGGTGTTTGTAGATGAAATCATGCCCTCCCCCCACAGAACACTCGCTATGTCCAGGTACTGTTGACTAGGTGTGGGTGATGTATCAGAGAATCACCTTTCTCCTCCCTAGAGCCCACATTCTAGTTGGGGAATAGACATGACTCTAACAGAAAATATATCACGTCAAATGTTCTGGAGAAAAATAAGCAGGGAGGAGGGAAAGAAAATGCCTGGAGGAGTAGGTTACAATTTAAAATAGGACGATCAGTAAAAGACCTTACTGAAAAGCTGATATTTGAACAAATACCTGAGGAAGGTAATGGAGGGATCTTGGTGGGTACCTGGGCAGAGTGTTCCAAAGGAAGAGAAGAGTGAGTGTGTAAAGCTGGAGCTGGCTGGAGGGTGGAAGGGGGGCGGGAAGGACAAGAGTGATTGGAGAAGAGGTCAGCGAGGTAATTGGAAGGTGAGGGGAGCTGAAATTCTGGAATAACTTGTAAGCTATTATAAGGATGTTAGCTTTAGCCCTCATTAAAGTGGGAGTCAAAGATCTCCTTGGCCTGAGCACTTTGGAGGGCAGAGTGCCCATTTATTGAAACGACTTTTACTGAGAGCAGAGTTAGGGGGGTGTAGGAGCTCATTTTGGGACTTGAGATGCCAATTAGACATCCTTGCAGAGATGTCAAGTAGGCAGCTGAATGCAAAAGTCTGGTCTGGGCTAGACATACACATTCAGTCATCAGCATGTGGATTGCACTTAGGGCCATGAAACTGGATGGCAGTTAGTGTTTAGGAACAGCTCTGGGAGTGAGTCCTACACTCCAGGAGCTGGGGAGGTGAGGGTGATGTGGCAAAGGGGACTTGACAGGTGCAGCCGGTGAGGTACAGGAAGATTTAGTAGTGTCCTGGAAGGCAAGTGAAGAGAAGGTTTCAAGAGGAGAGTATCAGCTCGCTGTCAGGATTTCTGCTGATCAGTCCATTGAGATGACCAGAAATTGACCATTGGACTTGGCAGTGGCCAACTGGAGGTCACTGGTGCAGGTACATGGGAAGATGACTGCTGACCAGTGCATTTCTCAGCACAGTAGACACTGCACTCAATTGTACACCATGGGGCTTTGATTTAATGTTTCCCTCCTTTACCATCCCAGCAAAATTGTTTCTACACACCTGTCCTTGTAGGTACACTTTGAGAGCTGAGGGACGTTGTAGTCCATCTGCCTTGTCTCATAGCTGTGGAGAACAAGGCTTGGATAGGTTAGGTGATACAAGCAGGTCTGTTCATGGTAGAACCAGGATAACAAATCTGAGATTCCTAATGCCTGGCCTATTGTATTGTCTGCCACACCTGGCCTGTATGCTGAGTCACAGAAGATCCATTTTAGGGCATAGACTCTTTCTTTGTCCTTTTCATTTTGACTTTTTTAGACAGGGTCTTGCTCTGTTGTCCAGGCCAAAGTGCAGTGGCACAGTCAGAGCTCTTTGCAGAGCTGGCCAGAGATACTTTAAAGAGGGTTCCAAATTCTTGCTTTTTTTCTTTCATAAATTGCTCTTGTTAATATGTGAGCACCAACTGATCTACCCTACTAGGTTTATTATAGTTGTTTAGCATGCCATTGTATGGATTTACCATAATTGAATTTTCCAGTCTTCTAACTTGTTTTAAAATGGAGACATTACTGCTGCACTACAGAGTTCTCTTTTAGTGAGAGAGAATTCCACAAAATAATGTCTATGACTGCTACCCTAGTGCTGACACATAATAGGTTTGCATTAAATATTAGTGGAAAGGATGAACTGGTCTTATTTATTTGTTTTACAGATTGCTTTCTTCATTGATAATGAAAAATAAAATTCAGCACTAACAATGATCACATCTTCCAAATTAATGGAGTCTGTGTTAATGAGGTGTCTTACCGTCTGCATTCCTTGCCTAGTGACATGCTGAGCGTTTCTGAGGGTAACAGTGCAAGCGGTGCTGTTTGGAAGGCTGAGGGGAACATGGCAGCTCTCGATAGACCAGCAAACTCGGCTGTACATTTCATTCTATGTGGCAGGTATTTTAATTTGAATGAACAACAGAGGCCTTACACTCAGACAGTTCAGACTCTGGCAGCGTGTCAGCATTGGTCAGAGTCCTATTCAGAGTTCTTTAAGTCTTTACGGCACGTGACTCTGAAGAGCCAGGAGATGCGCTCTGGGTGGGGGGATATTCCGCTCCCAGTGCAGGGACACTCTACGTCTCACTGTGGAGACACCTGCATTCGTTGGACAAACGATCTTCCTCAAGGTCAATTGTGATATAGGCATTTTAGAAAATGGCTCATTTATTACTTTCTGGCAACCAGTTATCACAGAGGCTTGAGGGCCTGTGGTGGGTGACATTCCCTGCTAGCTGCCGTGGAGGACACCAAGATGCACAGGACGCAGACTGTGCCCCGAGGAAGCTGGCATGTTGCTATGGGGGACACAACTCCCTACCCTGGACAGCCAGTAATATGGTGTGTGCTGGAAATAGGGGGCAGCCCTGGTATCAAACTGCCTAGCTCCTCTCTCTAGCTGTGTGACTTGGCAAGGTAGTTACATCTTGGGTCTCAGCACTGTCATCTGGAATGGGGACAGTAATAGTACTTATCCCATTGTTGTGAGAACTAAGTGACTTGACTGGTGGAAGGTGCTGTGACAGTGGCCTACGCATAAGGAATGCCCAGTGATTATTAGCTGCTGTTACCGTTAGGAATAGCATTGCAAAATGCAAACAGAGGTGACAACAGCTGTTATTTGTGGTTAAGGTACTAAGCCTGCTGAGTGCTTCCTGTTCCATATGGCATCCCATCCTTACAGTGCTCTGTGAAGTCAGATGTTTTACAGATGATGAAAGCAAGGCTCAGAGAGGTTTAGTGGCTTGCCCAGCATCACATAGCCATTAAGCATTTTAATGTTTTCGACTCTGAAACCTATGCTCTTTCCTCTAAGCAACATTTCTAGAGAAATAGAGGTAAGAAAGGCATCTTCATTTTTCAAATAATGAGGCTCAGAGCACTTAAGCAACTTGCCAAAGATCACATGAAAACTCAAGTTTTCTCAGACTAAATCCCTGTTTTTCTAGACATGGGTCAGACGGACATTTTAAGGGGGACAGAATGGAAAGTCTTGCTCCAGAGGAGAGAGGTAGGGCCAGTGCACTCAAATAGACTGACTTGGGCTAAGTATAAAGGAAACTCTTTGTCCAAAGCCATTCAGTATGAAATGAGAGGTAGCATATTTTTCTCTAATGTAAAGGAGTTTGAAAGTACGTAGTCCAGGATTAGTTATGGGGACTCCATAAAGTCGCGAGGGTCCCAGCTTCTTCCAGCTGTCCTCTGCTTGGCTCTTTGGGTATTGCCCTTTCTTTACAATCCAAAAGGACTTCACCCACTAGTCACAAAGAGGCAGTGGGGAGGGGAGTGGCAAGACCTCTTCTTTCAAGGCTTCTCAGAAGACCCACCCACTTACATCTCATTGGCTACCTAGTTGCAAAGACAGACTAAGAAATGTACTGTTTTTAGTTGGACATTAAGGTGTCCCACTAAAAATTGAGTTCTGTTACCAGAAAGGAGGAGAGAAAGAGAATGAATAGCAAATGAGCACATTAATTTCTACCACATCAGTTAGTCTAGGTCCTTTAGATTGAGAAACAAAATGCAGAGATTTGCAACTTGACCGAAGTCTCCCAGTTGACAAAGGTGGGACAAGGGCACTGTTTCCCTCCCAGGCTCTGCTTATTACATTTCTACCCCAAGTGCACGCCAAGGCCCAGACTCGGGCTCTGGCTTTGAAGGTCTGAAGGTCTTCCACATGCAACAGTTTTATCCAGTCAATAGGAAATTTTTATGCCTTTAGGGGAGGCACACTATGGATAATTTATTTTTTGCTTTTGATTAGTCTTAGGTCCTCTGGTGTTTTCCTGATTTACTTTTATATCCTGCCATTTTATGAATTCAATATTATACATCTTTTTAGTCTGTTTAGTACTTATTGATCTTTCTGTGTACAGACTGAAGGCTGCCCCTGGGCATTCAAATGCTGGTAAAGAATAATTACTATGCCAGCTGGTGAAAAAAAAAAAGTCGTAACACATGAACCTTTGTCTGGGACAGGGGAATCGTGTAAAGTCTAGATTTGCTTTGTTATTCTAGGAAGAAAATACCACTTATTAGAGTATTTCCTGTTGAGATCTGTTATTATTTAATTTGTTCATTCATGGGGGGAAAAGTCATATTTTAAAAATAAAGTCATTTACTCAACAGTGCTGAGCAATATGGTTGTGATCTCTGCCCTCACATATTTTTACCAAATAGCAGAAAATACGATTACAATTGATTATAAACAAATGCTATAATGGGATAATTACAGTTGCTGTAAGCACACATCAGAAAAGAACCTAATCCCGGGGGCGGTGCCTGTGGCTCAGTGAGTAGGGCGCCGGCCCCATATGCCGAGGGTGGCGGGTTCAAACCCAGCCCTGGCCAAACTGCAACAAAAAAATAGCTGGGTGTTGTGGCGGGCGCCTGTAGTCCCAGCTGCTCTGGAGGCTGAGGCAGGAGAATCGCCTAAGCCCAGGAGTTGGAGGTTGCTGTGAGCTGTGTGACGCCACGGCACTCTACTGAGGGCAATAAAGTGAAACTCTGTCTCTGCGAAAAAAAAAAAAAAAGAACCTAATCCCGCATGTGAATGTATGAGCAAGTTTCCTGAGGAAGTGACATTCAGGCTGAGCTCTGAAGGTAAGAGGAATTCGCCAAAGAAGATTTTCCAGGCAGAGGAAGCAGCATGCAGAAGGACTGAGATGTGGGATGCTGGTGTGTTGGAGGAAATCAGAGGCATTTTGTTTAGTCAAGAGACTGGAGGCAGGGGTACAGAGTGGTCACTCGTGGCCAAGTCACAAGAAGTCATATGAGGCATACAGAGGGTCCTCTGGGCCTTGGGATTCCATTGTAATATTAAAACCTGAGAATGAATGGCTTCTGAGACTTGAGTCAGTGGGTGATGGAGTGTTTCCGCCTGTGCAAATGCCCTGAGGCAGAAAGAGTTGAGTGTGAATATGGGACCTAAAAGTTGGCCCGCTTCATCGGAGTGCTCGGAGAAAGGGGAAGGGGCCCTGTTAAGGCTGGAGGTGAAGTCTCTGCTTTGAGTCTTTAGTCTGCTAATAACTTTTTACTCTATCTTAGGAAGACCATTACCGTAGCTGCTATGTAGTACATGGACTGGGGGCAGGATGGTGAGAGGAGAAGAGAGAAACGAGTTAGGAAGCCATGGTGGTGGTGCAGGGAAAGAGCGGTGGTTACAACTTGGAGTAGGATGATTAAGTGGAAAAATGAAGACAAGTGGACCAATTTGTGTAATTTTTTTTTTTTGAGACAACGTGTTGCTCTGTTGTCCTAACCCGTTTCCCCGAAAATAAGACATCCTCCGAACATAAGACCTACTTACAGGAAAGATAAGACGTCCCCTGAAAATAAGACCTAGCGCATCTTTGGGAGCACACCTTAAAAGAAGACACTGTCTTATTTTCGGGGAAACAGGGTAGCTAGAGTGCCGTGGCGTCTTTGTACCTTACTGCAAACTTAAACTCCTGGGCTCAAGTGATCCTGTTGCTTCAGTCTCTTGAGAAACTGAGACTTACAGCCATCTGCTACAACATCTGGCTAATTTTTCTATTTTTAGTCAAGATTGGGTCTCACTCTTGTTCAGACTGGTCTCAAACTTCTGAGCTCAAGGGATCCTCCCACCTGGGCCTCTCAGAGTGCTAGGATTACAGGCATGAACCACCACATTTGGCCTAATTTGTAAATTTTGAAGAACTTGCTAAAGGGCAGGGGAGAGGCATTAAAAGGAGATTCAGGTGCTCACCGTCAGGCTGGTGTCTGGTTATGGGTATCAGCAATTCTGACTCTGAAGGGTGTTCAGAGTAGGCTGGCTGGGAGCCTGGTAGGAGACAGCCGAAGGAAGGTGCCACATGGTTGCCCAGATGCCAACAAAATAATTCACTGGTCACCTGTTGAGGCGCTCTTTACTGTCGGACAGGAAGGAAATCCGGGGTTCACGTTGACCTCAGTAGCTTGTGTGTTTCTTGAGTCATAGTCTTCACCCTCCCCTATTTTCTCCTGTGCCTTTGATTGATGGTCTTGGGTCTGACCTCTGGAGCCTAGTAGAGCAAGTGTAATTCCTCTTCCACGTGGCAGGTGTTCTCAGAGAGTCGTCCTGTTAGCCTGTCTTCCTCGGGTGCACATTCCTCCTGGGGCTTATTTTTGAACCACTTGGCCAACCTGTTGGCCACCTTCCTTCAGACACATTTCACTGTGTAGTGACCTTCCTAAAATGTGATGGAGCGCAGCTGACTGTCACCTGACTACAGAGACAAAAAGACCTTAGAAGAGGATACAAATTCTTTGTTTAACATTTATATTTCTCATTACAAAAGGTCATATGTATTCGTAGAAGAATATGGAAAAACACCCAAAAGTATAAGGAAGAAAATTTAAATGTCTGTAATACCTGCTACCCACAAATAATGAGCTTAAATTTTGGTTTTGTTTCTCCTGACATTTTCTTGGTGTATTTGTTGTTATTTTAAACGTTGGTATAGATAGGCTACTTGCTTTTATATTGAACTTTGTCATGTCATCAAAAGTTCTCATCACCATTATTTTATTAATCATTTCCTGATGTAATAAATGATTTCTAGGTTTTGCCTTTATAAATAACATGCATTTGCACATGAATACCAGCATTGCAGCACGTTCATCTGTTCTGCTTGTCTCATCTTCTTAGGATAGACTTTTAAATGGATTTAAAGAGTATCAACATTTTCTGTGTTTTTTTTTTTTTTTTAATTGTTGGGGATTTGCTCTTGATATATGTATGTGGCCAAATTGTCCTCCGGAAGGGACCTACCCATTCTATCTGCAACCCCCCCAAACCAGGATAGCTGAATTGTTCATTTCAGTGTGTCCTCCCTCACTCTAGAAGTGTATGACAAACAGAGATAAGCCCCAAATACAAGGAGGGCAGGTGTGGTGGGATACAACTAATTCAAACATGTAACATCTTTGAGCACTTACTTGTGTGCCAAGCATTTGCTAAACACGTTTCACATATTTATTTTTATTATTATTGTTTCTTTACGGAAAGAGGGTCTCACCCTGTCCCCCAGACTAGAGTGCAGTGGTGGCATCCTAGCTCACTGCAACAACAGACTCGTGGGCTCACTCGATCTTCTTGCCTCAGCCTCCTGAGTAGCTGAAAGCACAGTTACATATCATGATCTCTGGCTAATCTTTCTATTTGTTGTAGATATGGGGGTCTTGCTATGTTGCTCAGGCTGATCTTGAGCTCCTGGCCTCGAGCCGTCCTCCCTCCTTGGCCTCCCTAAGTGCTAGAGTACAGGCATGGGCCACTGCACCCACCCGTATCATAGATATCAAGTACTTCTCATATCAGTTCTACATATCAGATGCTATTATAGATATAGAAATAGACACAGTGACTTGCCAAAGGTCACAGAGATAGTTTAATAGTGAAAATAATTTTGGTATAAGTAAAATAAAAATTGGCTAAAAGAGGATTTAATTCTAGTTTTCTTAAAAGAACTTTTTTTTTCTTTTTCTTTTTTTTTTGTGGAGACAGTGTCTCACTTTATCACCCTTGGTAGAGTGCCGTGGCGTCACACGGCTCACAGCAACCTCCAACTCCTGGGTTTAAGCGATTCTCTTGCCTCAGCCTCCTGAGTAGCTGGGACTATAGGCGCCCGCCGCAACGCCTGGCCATTTTTTTGTTGCAGTTTGGCCGGGGCCGGGTTTGAACCCGCCACCCTCAGTATATGGGGCCCGCGTCCTACCCACTGGGCCACCAGGTGCCCCCACAAACAACTTTTTTTTTCTTCAAGTGTAATATACATACAGAAAGCTGCATACATCTTTAAGGGTGTTGCTTGATGGATTACCCCAATTGCCACCTCTGCAAAACTACCATCCAGATCAAGAAATGGAATGTTACCTTCTAATCAATATCCTCCTGCATGGAAGTAACAGTCCTCATTTCTCATGGGCCATTTTTGCCTCATTTTGAACCTTACAGAAATGAACTTGCAATGTACCCCTCCCCTTCCCTGCCTGCCTCTTTCCCTCCTTCCTTCCCTCCCTCTCTCCCTCCCTCCCTCCCTCCCTTCTTTCCTTTCCTTCCTCCTCCTTTCTTTCCCTCCTTCGTTCCCTTTCCTCCTCCCTTCCTTCCCTTCCTTCTTCCTTCCCTTCCTCTCCTTCCTCCCAATATTTTGATTGGAAGATTAACTTGTGAATAGCAGCAATTTGTGCATTTTTCTTACTTGGGAGCATTCCCATCATATGACTATGCCACAGTTTATCATTATATTGTTTATTGATGGACATTTGTGTCATTTCTGGTTGGAGGCTACTATGAATGGCACAATTGGGAATATTTTTATACAGCAAAAGACACATCAGGGCCCAGGCCCAGGCAATACTATTATGTAATTCTGTATTTTTCCATGTCCAAAACATTTCTTTAAAAAAAAAACTGTGTGTGTATGTGAGGGAGATCAAACACACACACATGTACACGTGTGCATGCTTGTCCAGAAAATAGTGATACTTGGGGACCCCAGGCACCTGCCACAAATGTGCCACATGTGGGGGATTTGAAAGGGCTAAAAGGGTGGCGCCTGTGGCTCAAGGAGTAGGGTGCCGGTACCATATGCCAGAGGTGGCGGGTTTAAACCTAGCCCCAGCCAAAAAAAAAATAAAAAAGAGCTATAAATCCTTCATACAAGAGAACATGGCTGCAGCCTCTTGGAGGGAGGATTGCTCCAGTGAGTGGGACATTAACGCTGCTGTTGGCAGCCACCAACAGAAGCTGCTTTGAGAGGAAGCCTGTTTTCTCTAATTTAATTATGAATTTCGGGAATCAAATCATGATCCTCAAACTGCTGTGCTGAATGCAAGGCTGCCTCTGGGATTTTCTACCAGGTCTTTCAGGTGTACTGAAGAGGAAGGGGTGCGGGACTGTGTCTCACTGTGGCCTCTGCGAGGGAAGTGTTATCTCCAGACCAAAAGAGTCTGGGGCCAAAGATTTGGAGATCCAGAGATTTGGGTCCAAAGTCTTGTCAGTCTTTCTAGCCATTTACATCTGAACTTGGAAGATTTTAAGAGCATATGATATAGTTAAACATAAGTAGGGCGTCACATGTCCTGGTGTGCCTGGGCAGTCTGGTTTACACCTGTTTTCCTGGTACGTCTTTTTTTTTTTTTTTCGAGACAGTCTTATTGTGTTACCCTCGGTAGAGTGCCGTGGCATCACAGCTCACAACAGCAACCTCAAACACTTGGGCTTAAGCGATTCTCTTGCCTCAGCCTCCCAAGGCGGGAATACAGGCCCCCACCACAATGCCTGGCTATTTTTTGTTGCAGTTGTCATTGTTGTTTAGCTGGCCTGGGCTGGGCTCGGCTCGAACCCGCCAGCCTCGGTCTATGTGGCTGGCACTGTAACCACTGTGCAACAGGTGCCGAGCCAACTGGTACATCTGTTAATAGCATTCCCTTTTACTCCCAGAGATGTCTTAGTGTGTAATATAAATTATATGGCCACCCATTTAGCCACAGTGACTGAGGTTCTGCCACTTATGTGCACTGTGACCTTAAATAAATTCCTCCAGCCCTCTGAGCCTCATTTCCCACACCTGCCATACACACAGGCTTGTAGTAAAGATGAAATGAGGTGGTGGGTGCTAGGCCCTTAGCCCTGCCCCGGCTCAGATGTTAAGGCCATTTACATTTTATCTTTGCTGCAGTTGTTGTTGTAGCTTGAATTGTCTTCAAACAATGATGATAAACTGAAAGTCTGAGACAGCAGAGGCTGGGAAGCTGTGCATTTGGCCCATCTTATGTTTTAGATGCTTTTCTTCTTTCTTGGAGAGAAGAAAGAGTGATGCATTGTTTGTGCTTTCCTTCAGGGCTATGCTACCAAGGCAGAAGCTAGTAGTATTTGAAATGTGCACCAACTATCTGTTAATGAGAGTCAGATTTAAATTCAGCTTTTTCATGTTATTAAAAGTTCTCATCACCATTATTTTATTAATCATTTCATTTCAACTGCCTTAGTCTGCTCTTTAAAAAATTGTAGGGTGGGCGTGGTAGCTCACACCTGTAATCCTCGCACTCTGGAAGTCTAAGTTGGGAGGGCCAGTTGAGTTCAGGAGTTCAAGACCAGCCTGAGCAAGAGTAGGACTGTTCGTTCTCTACTAAAAATAGGAAAATTAGGTGGGCATTGTGGCAGGCACCTGGAGTCCCACGTAGTCAGAAGGCTGAGGCAGGAGGATTGCTTGAGCCCAGGAATTTGAGGTTGCTATGAGCTGGACTGATGCCGTGGCACTCTAGCCTGGGCAACAGAGTGAGAGTGTGTCTGAAAAAAAAAAAAAAAAAAGAAAGAAAGAAATCCTGAGAAAATACTCAATACTAATAGGGTGATCGTACAATCTGATTTATGTCTGCTGTCCTGGTGTAATTATTAAAAACATTCCCTTTCACTCTCAGAAGTATCTGAGATTGGACAAGTTGTATGGTCACCCTGAATCAATTCTATGTAAGTGTGTCCTCAGATGAGGAGTCTTACTGAGATCAGAAATAAGGCAAAAATTTATTAACAGGAGAAATGGGTAAATAAATTGTAATATATTCCCAAATGGAATATGAATAAAGTATAATTGTGTGTGTAAACATGGGTAAAACTCTTTTTTTTTTTTTTTTTGTGAGACAGAGTCTCAAGCTGTTACCATGGGTAGAGTGGTAGAGTGCCGTGGCATCATAGCTCACAGCAACCTCCAACTCTGGGGCTCAAGTGATCCTCTCATCTCAGTTCTTCTATTTTTATTATTTTTTTTAATTTTTTATTTATTTTTTTCACGATCAATATAAAATCCTTTATTTTTAAATTAGCAATAAAATTACCAAGATTACACTTTTTTAAAAGTATAAGCAACAACAAAACTTTCACATTCTGTATTCCAAGCTATAAGCTTCAGGCCTCAATGTCAGAGGACAGCAAAGGCCTGTGCTTAGTTTGTCTATCCGACTGGGAAGCCAGTCCACTGACAGACATCAGAGCCAAGGACAAGAGGACATTCCCTGGGCTCTGAGTGCCGGATGAGGACTGGGAGTGAGTAGCCTTTGCAAAGGAAGCTAATGGACAGTGCCTGGACTAGGGTGCGCAGCCTATCCAAGAAAAGCATTAGAGTTGAAGCTGAACTATACCCTGTACCCAAATTCGGGGAGACTGGCAGAGACCAGCAGGGAATCTCAGGGGCCTTCCACTGGGTTAGCAGTCACAGCAGCTTTAATATTTCCTGGCCATTGCTTCCTCTATGATAAGAATGGAGGGAGACCCTGCCAAGCTCATTAACCCAGAAACAGGAGAGATCCTCTCTAGTCTCGGGTGTTCCCCAACTGACTCAGTCCTGAAGACAGGACATCCCATCAGTCATGTGAATAATACCAACTTGCTGTGGCATGTGGCAGTTTGAGGACCCCTGGTTTAAAGGTTCTTTGATTTTTAATAGGTTACAGAAATGAAGCTTTGTCTAAAGGCTTGGAATGTTTTAAGATAAGGAAGTGTGTTAATCAGAGACCAGCCACCAACCTTATCCCCAGATGCAAGTGATCTGTTAGGCAAATTGTGATGACCTGCAGATGTGATTTAAGTTTTGCATAGCCTCAAAACAAAAAACAAGCAAAAAAAAGGGTGGCACCTGTGGCTCAACAGAGTAGGATGCCAGCCCCATAAGCCAGAGGTGGCGGGTTCAAACCCAGGCCTGGCCAAAAACTGCTAAAAAAACAAAATAAATTTTGCATAGCCTTAGGCCTATGAATGAGGGGTCATGATGAGACTTATCTGACCTCCCTTTCCTCATGGCCACTTGGCGTTAGTGTATTTCTGAGGTCCCATTGGTTAATAGGGGGTCCATTCAGTCATTTGGAGGGCTTTCATATTTTATTTGCGCTCACACTGGTGAAAGCAGTTTCCGGCCTCTGATGCAGGTTAATTTGGGAAGGGCTGCTTTCTGCACCATAGGTTTCTGCTGCACCTCAGGGTGTTCTTGGCTGGACAGATTTGGATTTAATTCTTATAATGGGTGGAAGTAGGCAGAACTGAACAGCCCTGGGTGAAATCTGAGGACTTCTTCAGTTGAGTTCACAGACTTGTATGGTTATATTAAGGAAAAAAATACAGTAGACCCTCCAAAGTTGACCATCTCCCTACACGGACCACCTCCTTTTATTGACCTAAGTTTTATAGACCAGCCATGCCCCACATGTGCATGTCAATACGTTAGTCTGATTCCTTATGTTGACTAGTTTGTCACAGTCTCTTGGGCGGTCAGTGTACAGAGGTTCTACTGTATATAATGGAAGAAAGGAGAAGGGGGTATTATAGATGGAAGTAACTGGATATAGCAGGAGGAACTTTCAGTGGAATAAAGCTTTGTCCTGAAAACTCACTGAGGTTCAGTCTCCAGACAGAGCAGAAAATATCCTCACAGGATATTACTGTGGCAGACTGTCCTTCATTCCCAAAGCCATTGTTCTTCCTTATTAACAAAACTGAGTAGAGGTTACTTAAACTCAGGAAAGATGGGACTTGCCCCTGGCTCTAGGGGCAGGCATGTGCATGCCTTCTGGCCATAAGATATAAGGAGAAGTCTGGTGGGGGCATGGGAGGGGTGGTTCCAAGGGAAGATTTTTTTCCTATGTAAGATGGAAGCAGAGAAGAACTTCTGCCTGTGCTACTTCTTACTTCTTGCTTTGGATGGAACCGTGCTAAGATATGATGCTTGGGGCCGCTGCAGCCATTTCATGCCTATGAGGGGGAAGACTGGGAGAATCACAGAGTCACTAGTCCTGTGTCCTACCATCATTGAGCCCCCTATGCATCCCTAGGACTGTCTATATCCAGATTCCTTGTTAGGCGAGGACCTCTGTTTATGTAAGCTATTGTGAGCCACATTTTCTGTTGTTTGCAGCAAAACAACAACAAATGATTTTGAAAGTATTCTTTATAGAGTTCTTGTGAGAATTAGGGAGAAAATTTTTTTTTTATTGTTGGGGATTCATTGAGGGTACAGAAAATATTTTTTAATGGTATTTTCTACTTTGTCTGGAACAAAGTAGGTACATCATGGTAGTTCTGGTTCACCCCCCGCAACCGCCCCTCCCCCCCCCCCCCGTCATCACCACCATCTCCAAGGTATCCTCATGAGCTGATGAGATGTGTGAGGGTGGCAAAGGAGAAGAAATGTTGAAGGCTGTTGTCTCTTTCCCTTCATCATTATGCCTTTCCTTTTACAAGAGGTTATGCAAGGTATGGTAGAGTGCCTGAGATAAGAGAAGGGTGTCATGATGGAAAAGGGCAGAATAGAAAAAAAAGTATTAGAGGGAAATCGGGGGAGCAGAGTGGACTCATAGTTTGAATTTATTCTCTCACATCTTATTTACCTGAAATGGATTCAGTTACCTGGGTCTCTGTTATCTATTTTTTATGGGCTTAGCATTCATGGCTTAAAAGCAATGCTTATGCCTTTAAAATCTTTAATGGAGGTTCTTTTAAACTGGTGCCCAGGGAATAGTGCTTTTTAACACAATAAACATTTCTGGTAGAGAATTATTATAATGAGGCAAAGTCCCTATTTTCAGCTCCCAATTACCTTTCAAGCCAGTTGCCATCATTAAGCTACCCTTGCATTTGGTGTGCTGGAAGTTGGAGAAATGAGCGCATTACCATCAAAGCATGAAAGGCCAGCGCTTTGCATAATCATTGCTGGAGCTGTTGCTTGGATTTGGCATCTGTCACTCTTGCCCTGCAGTGCTCTTATTTGGAATTCTGCCCATGCAGAGTTCTAGTTACTCGTTTTAATTATTTTCAAACCCTGATGTGGAGTGTCTGGTCCCCTACAGTTGGTTATTCTTCATTACGTGTTTTTGTTTTAAGCAGAGCCGTGAGCAATAATTCTACATTTGCCAGACTTGCTTGATACTTCTGACAAAGTGGACATTTTGAACATCACCTGGGTTGGGCAGGCTTAGAGCTCCTGCTAGTCTCATTCAACTATAGTAAAATGGAGAAACGGCGGCCCTGATCCTCTCGAGAGAGGTGAAGAGAGAAAGTCTTTTATCTCCTATAGAGCATGTGGTGTCTATGGGAAGAGTTGACATGAGAAGTTGGGAATCAATGAGTGAGAGTCTGGCCAATCTTGAGATGGGGAGCATGCTGCTAGAAGTACCTGTCACTGGTACACAATAGCACTATCTCTCAGGATTGCCACGGGCCACAGTGCCGAGGGTGTCCTGGGGTCCAGGCTGTACCAGACATGAATCTGTGAGGGTACTCAGAAGTGCTAAAGAACAGATTCATCGGCAGGGGGACACCGAGGGGGCTTGAGGTACAAGAAGACGTAAAAATTTGAAGAACCAATGCAACCATACTGCA
Source organism: Nycticebus coucang (assembly GCF_027406575.1). Taxonomy (NCBI): domain Eukaryota; kingdom Metazoa; phylum Chordata; class Mammalia; order Primates; family Lorisidae; genus Nycticebus; species Nycticebus coucang. The sequence goes on from NC_069782.1 coordinate 27,121,663, forward strand.
GCGTGCTAGCAGAAGAGCAGCTCTGAATAAAACACTTTGTTCTCAAAAAAAATAATAAATAAATAAATAAAGGGTGGCACCTGTGGCTCAAGGAGTAGGACGCCGGTCCCACATGCCGGAGGTGGCGGGTTCAAACCCAACCCCAGCCAAAAAGCCACAAATAAAAACAAAAAAACAAAAAAAAACAAACACTTTGTTCTCCCCAAAATGGCATGTGTGGGCATAGGGCAGGCAAAGTCTGTGCCTCGCCTACGTCCTGGCACATGATAGATGCTTGATAAATATTTACTGAAAGAAATGAATAAATGAACATGCCATTAAGCAATGTATCAGAAATCTTCCCCATGTGCTAAAATAAAAATTAATTTTCATGAGTGCCTTCTAGTATTTTGCTGGGTTTGGAATTGTTTGTATCTTATCTGCTTTTTACAACATGCAATGGCCTGAGCAGGAAAGGAAAAGCGGTATTCTTATAGAAGGAAGAGAGCAGTTTTTCCTTTAAATAAAACCAGAGAAAACCATTGAATCTCCTGGTGCTTTTCACTTTGTACTCTTATCTTGTAAAATAATTTATGCAGAATAAAAATCAATAGTCTTTACAGAGGCAGTGATTTGAAGAGGCATATGTTAGATGGTTCAAAGTATCTGTGATGGAGAATTACAAGAGAATGTACTTTTTCCTGATGAAAAAACATGAATAGGAAATGATAACAATCACTTCTTAGCCACAGGCCTGTATCAGACGAAATATGGTGTTCATGCATTAGACAGAATTTCTCCTTGAGGAGGTGGTGGCTGTGTCAGCCGGCGTGGTCTAGCCAAGCACTGTCTGTTCTATAATGAATATGATTTTTCCGTCGCCTTTGAAGACCCAGTTAACCCGAGTAAAAGAAGTACATGTCATAAGAGCTTTGAACAGGGGATATTTCTGATGAGCTTGCTTACGAGGAACTGGATGGTATACTGTCTCAGTGGAACATAAAAGATCACAGGAGTTTATTTGATTTAGCATGTTCCTCCCTAAAAAGAGTTAGAAGTGACTTTCAACAGATGAACAATATTGACTCTGGTAAAGTGGTATCTAGAAACTGAAAACCAGGACCGAGAGAAAAAGAGAATGCTGAAATACTATCCATACATGTTAAATTAGGCCTGTTGTCTATTTTACATGGAGTTTCTGGGTGGCCATGGCAAAAAGGGAAACATGGTAAGGTGCATAACTCATGCTTTTGGAAAACAGAGAGCATGCCAGTTCCTCAAATGAGTTTCTGAAAGATTATAGTTTTAAGTCTTTATTATTCTGGAGCTGGTGTTTCAGTTTTGACCATTCAGTTTGCTGCTTCTTTCCTTTTTTGTTTGTTTGTTTGTTTGAGATACAGTCTTTCTCTATTGCCCTGGGTAGATGGTTTGAGATACAGTCTTTCTCTATTGCCCTGGGTAGATGGTTTGAGATACAGTCTTTCTCTATTGCCCTGGGTAAATGGTTTGAGATATAGTCTTTCTCTATTGCCCTGGGTAGATGGTTTGAGATACAGTCTTTCTCTATTGCCCTGGGTAGATGGTTTGAGATACAGTCTTTCTCTATTGCCCTGGGTAGATACTGTGGCATCAGACCTCACAGAAACCTCAACTCTTGGGCTTGAACAATCCTCTTGCCTCAGCCTACCAAGTATCTAGGACTATAGGCATGTACCACTACCTCTGCTTTTTATTTTTTTCTTCCTTCCTCCCTCCCTCCCGTTTTTTTTTTGGGAGGCGGAGTCTCACTCTTGCTCAGGCTAGTCTCAAACTCCTGAGCTCAAATTGCCTGCCTGCCTTGGTTTCCCAGAGTGCTAGGATCACAGGCATGAGCCACTGCACTCAGCACTTTCCCTTGTTTTTCAACTGGAAACACTTGGATAATTGAAAAATTTACTCCTTTGCCTCATCATCTCTGCATTTCCAGTGATCTCCTCCTTATTTGTGCCATCAGGAGATGCAGAGACGAGAAAGGAGGTTAATTCACAACAGTTAGCTTTGTAGCTGACAGTTCTTATTTAAAATAAGAATAAGTTCTTATTTAAAATAAGACAGTTCTTATTTAAAATGGTATGTCATTTTAACCAAGTTTGTGTTATCTGTTGGTTTAAAAAAAAAATCTTTGTTCTTCAAGATGGCAGAACAGAAAATTAATCATATTTTTAAAATACCCGTGGCTTTATGTAAAGCTCATCTAACTTTGTACTGGGCTGGAGGTTGGAGCCCCCATCTAGTAAGTCAGTGTTACGAGTGGAAGTTCGGTGCTTGGTCTGGGGGTAAGCAGCTGTTAACCCATAAATTAGAAGAAAATTAAGGCTCTTTTATTTCTGTAGTTCCCAAGCCTAGGGGGTGCTTCAGAATCACCCAGAATGTTTTAAACATACAGACTGGTAGGCCCTGGGTATGTGGTTTTTATTTGTTGTTTTGATTTTAAGCTTCCTTGGTTTTTCTGTTAATTAGTCTGGCTTTGGAATTTCTGTCTATCTCTCTGCAGAGGAAATAAATGAATCCCTTATCGGCACAATCCTAGCTCAGCCAGCAGCCCTAGTGTGGTTACGCTCTGGCTGAGACAGACTTCCTGAGTTAGGATGGGAATTATGATATGGGTCCTAAATTGTCCTGCCTAGGCCTGGTTAAAAAGAGAAAAAAAAGCCAGACATCACTTTGGGACATAGATAGTTGTCCTCTAAGAAGCAGAGAGAGTACCAGCCCGTGAGATTTCCAGGGAAAGTGAGAGAGGTGCAATTAAATATAACCCTCTATGATGGGGAAATACTAAATGTACAAGTTTGAAAGAGAAAAGCCTCACTCAACCCGTATGTTTGCCTTTAGCCCTTTTCTAGGTGTTATATGCCACTTACGAAAGCATACTAACATTGAGAAATATCCTGTGTTAGGTTCTCTGCTAAACTCTTTGATCTGTGTATACAAACCACCTTTGTTTGTCCATGTGCGGGTGACCTGCGCACAGTCATGTGAAGAAGATATTGTAATTTTCATTGCCAGTGAATCCACAGGACTTTGAGCGTGACTTAAACAGAGATACCTGGCAAAGGGTAAAAGGGTAGAGCTGGTTCTGGAGCTCTGGTCTGAAGGGCTCATGTATTATTGAGTAAAATAAAATTTTACTTTGGAATTTTTTAGATTAAATGCATTTTTCTTTAAAAGGCTCAACCTGCACATCTATTTGATCAAATGCTGCTCAGTACCTGGGATGACAGAAGAGCATCCGTTTATTCTGCTCTAAGCCCTGGAAGTCAAAGGTAAACAAAGGATGCTGCTCTAAGGAGGAACAAGGTGCAGAGCAACTAGGGCAGAGAATAGGCCGATAGGTCAGGCCTGGAATCAAGGTTCTGTTACTGAAGAAGGGGTAATGTTCAGGGAGAAAACATTGGCATGTGTCGCATGTCCCTGCCCTCAGAGAGCTTAGAGTCCAATGGGAGAACTTCACATAAAAACTGCTTAATTACAGACCACGTGGAGTGCAGAACGGTACATGGTGCAGTCAGCACTTAAAACACAGAGACCCAAGCTCTGCTGGCAGCATTCCACTAGCATTCTGAGTTAAACAAGACAGCAAAATGTGAAAACAAATTCTTCTGTTGACGCTCATATTTGTAGAGGTTCTATGTGAGAGGCTGTGCTGAACACTGGCAATTCAAAGATGTCTAAGATAAGGACCCTGCACCCTAAAGAATTTTCAGACCGGAAATATATTTCCAGTCTCCTAAATGGAATTCAATGGTGTTCAACCTGAATGCTTCTTGAATGGGAATTTTGTAAAGATCGGATTGAGCAACACTGCAATCAGAGTCCGACTATATCCAGGCATGCTCTGGTTTCTTCTTCCCTCCTCTGACATAACAGCATAGCTTTCAACTCTATGAAAATTCAAACCTCTTAGTCATCTGTTAAATAGAGAGGATGATTATGCAATTTAGAATCCAGATAGTCATTTTTATGAATGAGTTCGTGCATATGCTTGTTTACAACTATCTCATTTTTTCCCTGACTGCATGTAAAAGATCACTGCAGCTTAATAGTATACAAGTCTGTTCATACTGTGGAATCATTAATGGCAGAGTCAGCCTGCTGAGAACTAAGAGGAAATGCCACATCCGAAAAAAGACTCAATTATCTACCAAATCAAGACTTTGAAAATTACAGATGCATGCATAAGAATATACCAGAATGAGAAAAAGTTCTAGCAAAGGGATTAGTTAGGATAATCCATCACAAAGAGAACTTTAAAAAGTAGCAGAAACATCTTTGGACATAGGCTCTCATTCAGTAACTCAACAAATGTTAATTAAGCGTCTACTATGTGCCAGGCACCATGCTAGGTTTAAAGCAGCAGTTCTCAACCTGTGGGTCGTGACCCACAGGAACTGTCTTAAAGGGCCGCAGCATTAGGAAGGTTGAGAACCACTGGCTTAAAGGATAAAATGAAGAATGAGATGTAATCCCCATCTGTCTTCCTCCGGATCTCAGCATCTAATGGGGCAAAGAGAGCAACATGTTCAATAGGATGCGGTAAATGATGTCACAGAGTATGGTCCAAATTCTGTGAGGGCAATAGGATTATGGGACAGCCTGGAGGAATCAAGGCAAGTTTGCTGCAAGAGAGGAAACTTATGGTGTGTAGAAGTAGCTGGGCAGGGCGGCGCCTGTGGCTCAGTGAGTAGGGCGCCGGCCCCATATGCCAGGGGTGGCGGGTTCAAACCCAGCCCCGGCCAAACTGCAACAACAACAACAAAAAAATAGCCGGGCGTTGTGGCGGGCGCCTGTAGTCCCAGCTGCTCGGGAGGCTGAGGCAAGAGAATCGCGTAAGCCCAAGAGTTAGAGGTTGCTGTGAGCCGTGTGACGCCATGGCACTCTACCCGAGGGCGGTACAGTGAGACTCTGTCTTTACAAAAAAAAAAAAAGAAGTAGCTGGGCAAAGAAGGCAGAGGGAGGGTCAGTGTTCTGGGTGCTGGTGTCTGGAAGATTCAGGAGAATCTCACTCCAGTGCTTGTTAGATAAATGACCCTGGCAAGTTAATCTTTTTCCAGCCTCAGTTTTCTCATTTGTAAAATAGAGATAGCAACTTTACCTCCCCACAGGGAATTATTTGAGATAAGTGCTTAAAGAGAGCTCCGTACACATGGATGTTATCATAAAGATTTTTTAAATGAACAGAATTAAACAAATGGCAAAATGTAGCATTTTTCCCCCAAAATGAAGACAGAATTATTGCGATTGAGCTCTGCATGAGATACCGTCAGCAGACCTTAAGGATATCTTTGGTCCGTCTTTCCTCGGCATTCTTTGACTGTAGATGAGGCAGGGTGCACCCACGTCACCAAATGTCTTTACTTCCCACCTAAGTTGCCTCCTTTCTGCACAAGACTCTCTTCTTACTCAGTTGATGTTTGGTGTCAGCTGCTCGGCTGACTTTTGATAAACCAATAGTCTTTCTTTTTCTTGCCCAATAAAGTCATTCTTAGGGTCAGTAGTAGGTGTGGTCCAGGACCAACTGAGAGAGACTTACTGTTCACCATTTGGAAAGGTTTTACCTGTTAAATTAATATGAATCTGAGGTTGTCTCTGCCGTTTATTTATTTTTTTTAGAGACAGAGTCTCACTTTATGGCCCTTGGTAGAGTGCCGTGGCATCATAGCTCACAGCAACCTCCAACTCCTGGGCTTAGGTGATTCTCTTGTCTTAGCCTCCCAAGTAGCTGGGACTATTGCTGTCAGCCACAATGCCCAGCTATTTTTTTGTTGCAGTTTGGCCAGGGCTGGGTTTGAACCCACCACCCTCGATATATGGGGCCAGTGCCCAACCCACTGAGCCACAGGCACTGCCTAGACTCTGGACTTTATTTATTGCTATTCTTAGCTTTGATTACCACATGGCCGGACACTGACTGAGCTTATTTTTGACTCTTTGCTCCCACTGCTTTTGTGATTCCCTCACACAGAGCCTTGAGCCTGGATACCTGGCATGTTCTCTTCACCAGATTGTGGGACCCTGGAAGGACCAAGGACAGCTTTAAACTTTTCACAGCACCTTGTGCTGTGTAGATGCTTAGATGTCATTGACTGAATGAATAATTCTGGTTAGATAGAACTTAAGGACATGAGCCAAAGAAAACCAGTTTCTATACAATAGCTTTGTTTTATTATCTAATGTCTGCTAAAAGAATGTTACACAACCAGCTGAGAGAAGAGGATACTGCTTCCTGTTTGATCATGACATAGGTTTACAAGTGTGTTAACATGGCCTTAAATCACGTGAATTAAGCCTCAAGAATGAAAGTAATGTTTGCCTTTTCTTCCTGAGAATCTGACGTATAATTTATCAGTCCAGAATCTCCCAGAGGTGCCTCTGGAGTGAGCTCTGTAGGCCATCTGGGTTTTTGTTGGCCAGGTTGATCAAAGCCATCAGTCCTGTCAGGTGGTTAGACCAAGAGGAAGATAAATCTAATCTAGAGCCATGCACAGACTGCTAAAACAAATCTTGGTCCCTAATGCCTTGTTTTGTACTGTAAATTAATTTGGGTTGGCCATAAAGACTGAAAGCAGTTCTCCTCCAGTTCCTATGCGCTTTCCTGAGAACTAGGAGGTGGCGTATGTACCATGACAGGGTGGAAGGCAATGCTTTATCTCCATGTCAGCCAAGATGGGTTTTAGGAATGAAAGAACGGAGGCCGTGAGGGGGTACGATGCAGGTGTTGTCATTTTCTTAGGCCTGGGGACCCCACTGGAGGGGCAAGAAGCTGATGGCCTGACTGTACTGATATTGAGGCTTCTCAGCCTCATAGCTCTGCTGGTCTGCGTCCTCTACTCTCTGGCCTCCTCCCACCCTGTCAAAGAGGAAGGGCCTTGCTCTCAAAGTCAGGAGACCCCAGTGTGAGGCCTGCTCCTACCTTTGACTTTAGGGGGGTCTTAGCTTGGGGCATCCTGTTACCTAGAGGGCGCTTGAGTAATTCTGAAATGCAGTTTTGTTTGTCACAATTATGGGTATTACATTATTTTTGAATTTTATTTCATTTCAAGATAATAACGGTACCATTATAAATATTATGAAAAGAGAGTGTTGGGTATTTAGCACTGAGATGCACTTAGGTGGATCTTGGGGCTGTCTGAGCCTTCATTTACCTTTTTCTGAAATGAAATCATGCCTGCCCTACCCATTTCTCAGAATTATTTTGAGAATCAATTGTGGAAATAATGTGCATCCCAGTCTCTCTGAGTGTGTTGCTTCAACTGCAAAATAGGGATAGTATAGGCTTAGTGTAGCCCTTGTAAGGATGAAGTTGGATTACATATGTGAAGCACTTGGTAAATGGTAAAGCAAAATGCAACTGTGTGTGCTGTGGATTGATTATGTAATCCGGACTTTGTGCTATAAACTTTCCTGCTCAGCCAGCTGTTTGCCTTCCTGTTGACTGGATGTATTTTGTGATATTCCAGACCTCCCTGCTATGTACTGACCTAGGCCCTCCTTCCCCCTCTCTCTCCTAGTCTCTCTTTCTCTCTCTCCCTCTCTCCCCGTCTCCCCCTCCTCCCTCTATCCCTGACTCTCTCCCCCTCTCTGCTTCTCTCTCTGTCTCTCCCCCTGACTCTCCCTCTCTTCCTCTCTCCCTGTCTCTTCCCCTATCTCCTTTTCCTGGAATTTCCCCCCTTCATCCTCTCTGCCTGTCCCAATCTGTTCTTTGCTGAAACTTTCCCTCATCTAACCTCACACAGGGCCCAGGGGGCAGGCTCTCCTTCTGTGGGTTTCCTGCTCGGTCATTTACTTGTAGAACAGTCTGTTATCTTCCCAGGCACATGCATCTTATTGCTCCCTGGAATATAAATCCCTTGGATTTGTCACAGGGCTGCACAACTGGTAGGCAGCAATAATTGTTGATGTTCTATTCCCAAGAGACATGGTTTAGATCGAAACAAGCCAGAAAATGCGAACCTTTTCTTCCTTGAGGATCTGTAACCACCCGAGCAGTGAAGCTAAATAGTTACAGACTTTTAGAACAGGAAAGAGCCTTAGGGAGTTCATCTTTATTGCATGGAACAGGTGTTTTATGTGCTTTATATCCCTTCTTTCTCACAGAAATATCAAGGTGTAAGTATGGCCGTCCACATTTATATCACGGGCAGGAACTCCAAGACTCAGAAATGTTAAACTGCTTGCCCAACCAAGGTCACTGATGTCGAAGTAGTAGAAGGGCATCTCTTGGCCTGCAGAACCCATGTTGCAGTATTTTATTGTGCTTCTTAAGGGAAATGAAGCTTTGATCATCACTAGAAGAGCGTCCATGTTAGAGAACAGTCATGGCATGGCATCCTTTCCGGGACAGCAGCGTCTCAGGCACAGGCACTGAGCAGCAAGGGTTAGACGGCCACCGTCTCACACCGGGCCAGTGTTCTGCTGGGTGCCAAAGAAGAGGAGAGGCCCCCGAAAAACATACAGAATACAGCAAGCAAGTTTGCCTGACGTAGCGGCAGACTGGGGCCAGACTGTGGCTTTGGCTGCCAGCTCAGCAACTTTTCGGCTGTGGGACCTTGGGCAGCTCCTTATTCATCCTCTCTGTGAAATCTGGGCATGATAAGAGAACCTACCCTCAGGGTAGTTGTGAAAACCAACAGAATACATATAAAGACTGTATGTGCCTGGCACATAATAAGGCTCAATAATATTGGTGGCGGTTGTCACTGAGGCCCGGGCAAGTATTGCAGAGGGCGACCTTTCAAAATTCCCAGTGTTTGCCAAGGACCGGGAGTTGATGGCCTCCAGTCAGTCCCAGAAGCCCGATGGGTATGTGATTTTGTTGTTCCTGACTCCACGGGGCATCCATCTGAGGTTCCATCACATATGCGTGTCTGGGGAAGGCAGGCTTTGGAGCCAGGCCTCAGCCTGCAGGGACAGTAACACTTCTCTTTGACTAAGAGATGGGCTTAAGATGCCAAGGGGTTTTGTTATTAAGAGTAAATAGCAACCCACTCTCTGCTTCTAAGAATCCAGAATAAATTAATTTCCTAGGCAGGGTTTGTAACTAAGTGCTGAGTCCTTCACATTGGTTTCCCAAAGGTTCCAGTTAAGCTCCAGAGAGGCATGAATAGTTTATGAAGGTTTTATATCTGCCGATTGGACCCTTAATAAAGTTGGGCTTGTCAGCTTTTAGAGCAGTGCTTTAATTATTGACTGGGTAGGGATGTGTGGGCCTAAAGGTATGTCTCTGGCTGACAAGGTAGTTAGAAGCATCACAAAGTTTTTCCCGGGTGGGAATGTGGAACTTGCTGAGAGAGTAGACCTGGTAAGGGGGCTTAGCTGGTTTCTGACATCAGTGTCCTGGGGTGGTAGCTTGTCCCCTTCCCTGCTGGAAAATGGGAACGAGGGACCAGCTGGTCATCTCACCTTTTGGCATTTAGCTGTGTGGTATGGGAAATGGGGCTCATGCTCTCACCAGCTGCTTGAAGGGGCTTTCTATGTGTCTTCTTACACCTGTTTGATTTCCTCTTCATCCAGGCCTCAGAGCCGTACTGCTGGGAACAGCCTGTGAGATGGGGAGATAAAAGCTGTGTGGGACGATTTTCCTACCCTTTGCTCCAGAGAGGGTCTTCACCAACCTCTGCCCCCGTCCTGGGGTCCCTTTCCCTTGGTTTACTAGGAGGCCCCGGGGGGCAGCACTGTACCTGATTTCCAGAATGTGGGAGAATAGCCCTTGCCTCAGGCCTTTGCTGTGCATAAGAAATATGGTCATAGGAAGATGGGAACTCATGAGCCGTGGGAGAGCACTGCTGCAGCTCCTTCCTGGGGCCCGCCAAGTCCAGGAGTGCTGCTGGTATTCAGATGACAGTGGCTGTCTGTGCTTTGCCATGCCAGCTCAGAGCCTGTGAGGACCCGCCCCTAGGCTTGGAGAGTGAAGGGATGGGGGTCAGGGAGGCTCAGGGAGGGAGAGGATGTGCAGTGATTCACTGTTTGCTTTCTGAGCGGTGCTCGAGAGGATTACTCATAAACTATACACTGAGATGCAGGAAATGAGCAAATTTTCTCCGTTTTCATTCCTAAAGGCCGACTTCGCAACGCAGGCATTGTCATGCTTTAACAATAGTTGACATTCACCGAGCTCTTACACTTCTCATTAAACCCTCACATCCCTGTGAGGAAATTACTAGTACCCCTACCTTTACAGAAAGGAAAAGACCGCTGAGAAGGAGTAACTTTCCCAAGGTGTCAGCCTGTTAAGAGGAGGCACTAGAAGAATTTGAACGCAGGCCCCGCTGCAGTGTTTCCCGCCGGCTGTGGTGCTAGGCTGTCCCTGGGCTTTGCTGCTCATCTTTTTTTTCCATAGTCCAAAAGCTGCCTCCAGGATGTTAACACCATTTCATGGTTCGTATTTTGCATTGGTCAGGAAACGTAATTGATTTTTTTAACATTCAGCTTTCTATGCTAGGAGATTCATTTTTATCCAGTTTCTTTATACTCTGACAAGGAAAAGCCTTCCTGTTTTGAACAGAGCACAGAATGTTCAGGAGTCTGACATGCCGAGGAGGGCCCTGAAGGAGAATTTTGGGTGGGATTAACTCACCCCGGGGACCTTTTCCTTTTGTCTCTTCCTGGGCTCTGCCCCTTTGATCTCTGCTGGTCCACCAGAGATCCTAATTCCCTCATCTCTCTAGCCCAAACCCTTTTCTTAAAACTTAAGAAATGAATTGACATTTTCAAAGAAACATTTTCTCAAAGGCGGGAAAAACCAAAAGAAATTAATAGCGGAAAAGAAGTATTTTTAACTGCATGTTTCTGTTCCGTAAACTGTGAATTTTACTGAGCCCCACCTCTTCTAAAAGAATTACATTTATAAGCTTAATAGGCATGAGCAATCCAGCCCTTTGCCTGGCCCATAGGTATCATCGTATTTTTTCACCACCTGGGACCTAGTTTATTTGCTATCTACCTTTTTTTTGTTTTTTGTAGTTTTTGGCCAGGGCTGGGTTTGAACTCACCACCTCTGGCACATGGGGCCGATGCCCTACTCTGGTGAGCCAGAGGCTCCGCCCACTATCTACTTCTTTTTTAAATGCAAACCATTTTTCTCTGGATGGAATTTTACTATTCAATTCTAGTTTGCAGTCTGGGGTATAGCAATGGTTTTAAAACATGTTCACAAATTCTCCACCATTTAAAAGGTAGAGGATAGTTTTCCCTTGAGTATGGCTGTACTTAATAACTCATTTGTAATTACAGAAAGTGAAAGGAGGAAGGGGCCAACATGGTGGAGTAGAAGCCCCTGTAAGCTGCTGTCAAGGAGAAGTTTGCAGGTTGCAGGTAGGTGCCCACCTGCAGATGGACCCTCTTCTAGGGAGCATCATAGATCATCAGAGAAATGCCAAGAGACACTCAGTGAAGGAGGTGGAGACTGGGAGTCCCACTCATCAAGATTAGAAGGTCCTGGGCAGACTCCAAAAGGAAGGAAAGGAATGAAGGAGAGAGCCCCAGGGTCCCACACTGCCCACATGGATACTGCTACTCCAGGTTTGTGGGCCTCTATACTAACCAGGGAACTGTTTGGAGAATGTGTAGTGATGTCGCGAAGGAGAGCAGGCTCAGCAGGGACCCACTGGCCTCTGTTCCTGAGTTGTCAACCCGGATGCCATGCTGAACTCTTGGATCCGGAGCTCACAGTTTGCACAGGGATTGGCTTCACTGCAGCTGCTCCAGCATTGCCCCTTGCTGGGCCACGGAGGGAACAAGGAGAGCAGATGTTCTTGCCCATGAATGGGAGCCAACTGCTCCAGGGAATTTGAATGGGTCCCATAGAAGCTGCCCCTGTGGGACCTGCCTAGGAGGGCATCCAGCAGCCCTATTGGGTACAATGAATGTTGTCCTGTGATGGGCACACTGAAAGCCCTGGCTTCAGCATTAAAGAATCTATCTTATGTAACAAAGATTTTTGTACTCCCTTAATATTTTTAAATTAAAAAAAAAAAACAAAGAATTGGTGTTGGGCATTATGATAACATTAGACATTGGAGATTAGATAATAAAAGGCATTGTGGCTTGTATTTTGCCCTCTCTTAGATAACTAGCTCTGGGAGAAGCTAGCTGCCATGTCATGAGGACCCTCAACCCTATGGAGAAGCTCACATGGCAAGGAAACGGAGGTTTTCTGCCAACAGCCTCGTGAGTGGGGCATTTTGGGAATAGATCTGCCAGCCCCAGTCAAACCTTCAGATAAACACAGCTGCAAAGTCTGAGATATCCTGGGGAGAACAACCCACCTAAGCCACGTTTGAATTCTTGACCCACAGAAGCTTTCAGATAATAAATGTTTGTTGTTTTACACCACTAAGTTTTGAGGGTAACTTATTATGTAACAGCAGATCAATGCACATGTGTGGTAGTCAATATGGATGTGCACCTAATTTCCAAGTAACAATTGAGGCAATGATTGTTATATGCTAGTTTTGAACTCTTCCAGATTGTTCTTCTCTTGTTTAGGACTTTACTATTCTCTAAGCCTCAGTTTTTTCCTCTTTAAAATGGGAAATTCTACCTCAATGAATTATTATTGGTACCTGGTTTATATATGGTACTCAGTAAATGGGTAACTGTTAGTATTAATAATGGATTTTCAACTGCCGTAATTTTTTATTTCTTTCACTTTTTCCTCAATCCATCCTTTTCTCATCTCCTCCTTGAGAAACCTGGGTATAGGTCTTTTTTAGCTCTTTGCTATGAATCTCCCCAGCTGGCAGTAAGCTTCATGAGAATAGGGAAGAACATAGTCTTTGTTTCCATAATGCCTAACACTGAATGAATGAATGAATTATATAGCTTCTTTGCACATAAGCTGTCATTGGCACTGAATGTCATCAATGATTACCTCTTATCTCTAGCCAAAGAGGGCATGCATAAAAAATCAAGTGCATTGGAGAGTCTATTATCCATTTTGCTCTCTGCCTTTCCAGACTCAGAAACCTATGATTTGCTCATTTGTTGTGGGCAGATGATAGTTTAATTTCCATATTTCTTAGCATATCGGGGGCAGTTAGAAGTCCGGGGGAATATTGCTATCAGAACCTCTTCACAATAGGTGAATAGAGTCAATTATTCTAGGCATTTTAGTTTTGAAATTGTGATCTACATTATTTATTGGGATACAAATTCTCAGAGTATTAAACATTTTCTCTAATGTTGGAAGCCAACATTGCACAGGGAAGTGGAACAGGGTTGTTTCTGATTTAGGTCCAAAGCGAGAGATCAGAATTTACGAGCTGTCTAGCTGCCCGGCTGTGGCCCCAGCTGTTTCCTCCCCAGTTTGTCCATTTCTTCTATTCCATGTGGGTGACAATGCAGAATACCAGAGACTCCTCCCTCACTCCCAGCCAGGCTCCTGGGACTCTTGTCCCCCTATATTCCCGTTCTTTTGTATCTTCTTTACAGATGTTTCATGGGTATTTACCACATGCCAAGCAGGGCTGCGCACGGGGCTGTAACAGCACCCAGGGCCTGTTCCTGTTCCCTCAGGGGTCCTGAGGTCCCACAAGTTGGGGTCTACACACAGTGCAGATGGGTACCAGGTAGCTCTCACATGGCATTATTGGGTTAAATTTCTTCTAGCACAAATTCTGGGTCAGATTCAGCCCCTGGTGGGTGTATCTTTCCAGTTGGTAGATTTGGGTACTGTGGAGCAGTCCAGTGTGGTGTTTACTCTCAGTTTTGCTTTGCTAATAGGAATCCGGGATTTGTTACTCTGCTGTTAAAACATTAATTAGTTATCTTGCAGCAGTAAACATCATGTAAGCCAAAATTTGTAATTTCATTGCCTCTTCTGCTGAAGCTCAATGTGAGGGCGAGCCAGATATGGTGGGCTGTGCGCCTGATGCTCCAGAACCACGAGCAAGTGGCTGCTTAGCAGAACTTAACTAGGGAGGAGGGACCGTGCCTGTGGCAAGCACGTGAGCTGGGCAGGAGAGTTTTAGAATTGTAGCTCAGTGTCTTCTCTGATATTCCTTGACTTAATTAATCTAATGCATCCATCTATCCACAATTAGTGCCTACTGCATATCAGAAGTAATAGAAAAGTAAAAGTTCTCTTACAAAATGTGTTACCTACCCCCCCAAAATAGATGTTTAACAGACAGTTACAACATGATAGTGTATATATTTTTAAATATTATCATCTGTTGGTAAGGGAAAAAGAAGATGAACTTTTTTTTTTTTTTTTAGACAGATTCTTGGCTCTATTGCCCAGGCTCACAGCAACCTCAAAACTCCTGGGCTCAGGCTATCCCCCTGCCTCAGCCTCCCAAGTAGCTAGGATTACAGGTGCTTGCCATGATGCCATGAGGTTAAATTTTTTTCCGTTTTTAAGTAGGTTCAGGGTTAATCTTGCTCAGGCTGGTCTTGAGTCTTGAGCTCAAGGGATCCTTCCACCTTGGCCTTTCAGAGTGCCGGGATCACAGGTGTGAGCCACTGCATGCAGCCAGAGTTGAACATTTTTAAACACTGATGCTGGGCTTAATAGAATTGTTCTGGAGAGCAATTTAGCAATACTTACAAATCTCCTAATTTGTATTTAAACTTATCAGGCAATTCCACTTGTAGAAATATATCTGGAGGATAGAATTGTGTAAATGCATATAAATGTGTAAAAATTTTTTTTCATGATAGGCAAGAAAAAAGGCAACAAATAAAATGTCCAGCAAGAAGGGATTAGGTAGGTGCATTGTCTGTACAATGGAATACAATGTTCCCTCCAAATAATGTATTTTGGGAAAGAGTCAAGTGACATATAAACAATGTATTTTGGAAAAGAGTCAAGTGACATATAAACAATGTATTTTGGAAAAGAGTTAAGTGACCTGTAAAATGTTGATGTTACATTGTTAAATGAAAAGAATAGGTCTCAAATCAGTGAGAATAGTATCATTCCAATGCTGTGTAATATATGCACAAAAACCAGTGTTGACAGTGGCTATCTCTAGGTTATTTTAATCTTCAAATGTGTGTTCGTTGTGGAGCCCCAGGTTTTCAACCATGAATATGTATCACCTTTGTAGTTATGAAAAGCCGTCAACAATAGATGTAATAGAAGCACATTTTGGTTGAGGGCCTTGGCCAAGCGCTTTGGGGCACTGAGATGAGAACTCAGGAGTGGAGCTCATCTGAAACTAGGCTGTTCTTTTTCTCATGTTGCATGTATGCTTTAATTCATTCACCAGATAAGCTGCTGTGTTGCAGGTGCGTGTTAACTTATGTATCCCATAGCTATCAGGGTTACGTGTACACATTAATTCATTTAACAGGCACTTGTGGAGCCCTTCCATTGTCAGAGTCTGTGCTGGGTCTGTAAATACAAAAGCCTCACCTCCACAGACAAGGAACTAATTGTCCTGGAGCTTATGTTCTGTAGGAAAGAAAGACAAGCACACAAACGAGAATCTTAGCAATAAATGCTATGAAGAACTTCAGTCAGGGTATTTTAAAAGACAGAGACTGGGGTGGAGGGGAGATGTAGTAGTAGCTCTGAGGAGTCGACAGTGTTGGAAAGACCGGGCAGGAAAAGCACGTGAAAACTCTCAGGTGGGAGCAAGCGTGGCTTTTTGTTGGAGAAAGAAAACGTATCTGTAGCCTGGGAGATTGAGGTACTGATCAGGTCAGAGACAGAGGTGGAAGTCGGATCAGACAGGGCTGTGCAGGCCATGGTAGGACTTTGGGTTTGGCATGACCTGGTAACTGTCAGACCCTTCAGGTATTTGTGCCTGTTGAGATGTTTGGAGAATATCTTTCGGCATTGCCAAATATCCATTCAGTTAAGTTTTTCTCAGCATAATCAGAAAAGGCTGTGAGTCCTTTTGTGTTGGACATTTCAGTATAGTCATGAGTTGGTTGTGAGTCTCCGTGTTGCTGGAGAGAGAGTGTGGTCAGGAAGGTGGCTGTGAGTCCCTGTGTACTGGACAGCTAGTATGGTCAGGATGGTGGCTGCGAGTTCCCATGTGCTGGACAGCTAGCATGGTCAGGATGGTGGCTGCAAGTCCCCATGTGCTGGACAGCTGGCATGGTCAGGATGGTGGCTATGATTCCCCATGCACTGGACAGCTAGCATGGTCAGGATGGTGGTTGTGAGTTCCCATGTGCTGGACGACTACCGTGGTCAGGATGGTGGCTATGATTCCCTGTGTGCTGGACAGCTAGTGTGGTCAGGAAGGTGGCTGTCAGTCCCCATATGCTGGGCATCTTCCATTGACTACTGCAGATCCACCTTCTCCACCCTGCTCTGAGCCACCTTCTTGACCATACTTCTGTCGTTGCACTCTGAGTCCAGGCCTGCTGCAGAGACTCCCACAGAGCGTGAACTCATTCTAGAAAAAGTGCTACCTGCCTCAGCGAATAGCACTCTGGTCACCTTTGAGGTACTCCTCTGGGGAAGCTCTGCACTGATGCAGCACCTAGTCCACCCTTCAAAGTAATTTTGGAACTCTTTTTCTGGAATGACCATCAGAGCTGTCATCATCCAAGCACTGACATTTAAGTCTGCAAGCTCATCCTAGAAAAAGTGCTCCATTCCTCATGGCTGAATATCACGATGGTCACCTTCAAAGTACTCCCCTTGGCCAGCTGGTGCCTGATGATATTTGGCAGTGACATATGTAGCATTTTCTAGGATGAGTTCACAAACTTGACCAAGTTACTTCACCTCTCTGTTCCTCAGTTTCACCTGTAACATGAGAATAATATAATGTCATCTCCCTTATAGTGTCCTTGTAAGGATTCACTGAGATATATGTGCAGTGTCTGAGACATTAAACCAGCTGTAAAAAATTTTGTGAGATCAGGGAAACTGGAACACAATTGGCTTATTTGGTTATAGTAAGAATTTATTATCAATTTTTTTAGGTATGATAACAGTTGAATAGTCACATTTGACAAAACAAGAGTACTTATCTTTTAGAGATACATACAAAAGTACTTATGGATGAAATGTTACGATGTTGGGGATTGATTTTGGAACTGTCCATAGAGAGGGCAGCGGTAGCTGGGAGCATGACTCTAAGTTGATAATTATTATTTTTTTTTTTTTTTAATTTGGCCGGGGCTGGGTTTGAACCCGCCACCTCTGGCATATGGGACCGGCGCCTTACCCGCTGAGCCACAGGCACTGCCCATACATTTGATTTTTTTTTTTTTTTTGGTTTTTTTTTTTTTAGCTGGGGCTAGGTTTGAACCCGCCACCTCCAGCATATGGGACCAGCGCCCTACTCCTTGAGCCACAGGCACTGCCCTAAGTTGATAATTATTAAAGCTAAATCCATTTTCATATTCTCTCTTTACTGTACATTTGAAATTTTCATGATAAAAAGTTTGAAACTCACAAATGGACTCAATTTAAGATATACTCAGTCTAAGATAATGTCTTCTGTCAGGATAAGTGCAGTTTGCTTTTAGATTTGGTTCGAGGTTTTTAAAAATATTAGCGTCTCACCCACACCATGTCTTTCTGGGGAAGGCAAAGGTAGAGTTGAGAAGGTGAAGGACCCCAGGTTTTCTTTCAGCTTTTTCACTAACAAGCTGTGTGACTTTGGACATACCATTTGGCTTCTCTGAGCTTCCTTTTCCACCTGTGAGGGATAAGAGGATTGTACTCATTTGTCCGGTCCCTTCCAATTCCCCAAATTTTCTTTTTAATGATAACTTTCTGATGAACTACATCCATGTTCACTGGGGAAAATCTGTAGCATGCAGAGGAGGCAAAGATAAAAATAAAAATTATCTTAGTTCTGCCACCCAGAAGATAACTGTTCATCAATGCCTATAAGCGTTGTTGTTCTTTAAGCATGAACTTCATGTGACATATTCTTTTGAACAACGTGATCTGTCGGTTGCGTCCACCTTTGAAGGAATGTAAAGAGGGCGGTGCCTGTGGCTCAACGGGGTAGGGCGCCTGTCCCATATGCCAGAGGTGGCGGGTTCAAGCCCAGCCCTGGCCAAAAACCACAAAAAAAAAAAAAAAAAAAGAAGGAATGTAAAGATGAACAGACACGGTCTCTGCCTTCCCAAGGCAGAGATAATTTAACGGCCAACTCTCTTTCTACGTCTCTACAGGATGGGCACTTGCATCCGGGACTGAAATCTGCTCTGTTTTAATGCTGTTTGTGATGTTATTTCAGGCCTATCTGAAGACTTTTTCCAAATGTGATTTCTTCTGATTATGTACAGAGGTAGTGCTCTTACTGCAAGATAATGAGGAAAAGGGTAGAATTTTCCAAGAAAAGCAGCAGATGCTCTAAACCAGACTTTCACCATTATATTATTTTTTTGCCTCAAATGTATCAGCGCCGATGTGGAGCGGCAACTTGTCAGCTTTGAATTTCACCTGCTGTACTTGGGCCGCACACAGCTTCCTCGGGGGAAGGTATAATGAGCAACTGAGCAGCCACAGACGGGGTAAGGCTGGCAGAGGAGGAGAAAGCTTCGGGAGCAACAGATTGCCTGAGACCCCTGGGACAATTCACCTTGCAACAGGAGGCAGCACAAAACCCAAGAAATCTGCTAATGGGAGGAAGGAGCTCTGAGTGGGGGAGCAGGGAGAAAAGGGTAGGAATGTCGAGAGACTGACTTGGATAAAATGTGCTCGAGCATCGTTGGGGCTGCTGTATTATTCATGAAACCCTAATGTGTCTTTTTCTGCTCCACTTTCAAAGAGGAGATATGTGATTCCAGCCTGGCAGAATGCCCTGCTTACCCAGCTCCACCCCT
Organism: Nycticebus coucang; assembly: GCF_027406575.1. Lineage (NCBI taxonomy): Eukaryota > Metazoa > Chordata > Mammalia > Primates > Lorisidae > Nycticebus > Nycticebus coucang. The sequence goes on from NC_069782.1 coordinate 27,140,425, forward strand.
GTAACCTCGCCCTAGTTTCCAGGGAATCTGGGTCTGTAGCTGAAGCAATCAAGAGCAGCGTTCTTGCAGTATACTCACCCTCCCTGAAGGTAACATTTCCCGAGCTGCTTCCAAATCAAGATCAATTCAAATAGTAAGTACTGTATTTATTTTTTCTATCATAAACTTCAGTTATTTGAGTTTAGCATAGATCAGGCATCCTCAAACTGCGGCCTGCGGGCCACACGAAGCGGTGTGAATTGTATTTGTTCCCGTTTTGCTTTTTACTTCAAAATAAGATATGTGCAGCGTGCATAGGAATTTGTTCATAGTTTTTTTTTTTTTGTTTAAACTATAGTCCAGCCCTCCAATGGTCTGAGGGACAGTGAATTGGCCCCCTGTTTAAAAAGTTTGAGGACACCTGGCATAGATGAATGCCTACTACCATTTCATTATTTGAAAAAATTCTGAAGTCCTCCCCCCCCCAAAAAAAAAAAAAAAAAACGTAATTTGCCTTCCAAGATGCAGGAAAGAAACATAAAAGAAGAAATAAATATTATCGGTAGCATGCATTTTGAGATTTCCTAGTTCTCAAGGAAACTCAGGGCTGACCGTAACTTAACTTGTGTGTTACCCAGAAAGGCAGCTAGGAACAGAATAAGCAGAAATGACCAAGACTTAAAATCCATTTGGGATTATCTGCACAGAAGAAATCCAAATCCCCTAACAGAATTGGATGTGGGAAAATCTACCTTCTTCTTAAAAGAGACACAGACAACAGGAGACACAGGAACGTTGGCGGTGTTCATTTGGAAGAGAAGGTTCAGGAATCACACACCAGCTGTCTCCAGACCTTCAAAGGCTATCATGTGGAGAAGGGGTTACACATTTTCTGGGCACGACACAGAGGTGTTGAACTAATATATTAGTGTGTAAAAGCAATAGAGTGATTTCTCTTTAGATGGAAAGAACTCTTTGCAGAGAGAGGAAGTTTCTGGTCACTTTGGGCAGAGATTAGGGGACTGCTTTTCCCTTCTCCAGTTCGGCTCTTCCTCCAGCTTCCTGCATTCCCACATTTCCTTCTCTCAGTTCCCCGGAGGAGCCAAGCTCTCCTACATAGCAGCTACCTCTGTCTGGAAGGGCCCACGCCCCCTCCCTTTCAACCTGCTAAATGTTGCTGTCCCTTTAGGTCTGAGTTAAATTGTTACATCTTCTTAATCAGTCTTTCCTGCCTGCCTTATCTGAAGAATGTCCTCTTGTTAAACGATATCATAACACTTTGTTTTTCTTTATAACACTTACCAAACTGGTGCATATATGTGTCCGTTTATACACACACACACACACACACACACACACGTACACATCCCATGCGTCACATGTATATATACACACAACATGGATACATGTGTATAAAACCACACAAATGTAATTTGTGTAGCTATTTGTTTAGTGTGTGTTTTACCACCTGAAGCCAACCTTTGCAAGAGGTACCATGTCTGTCTTATTCATCCCTCTGCCATGTTATGGGTAGCATTTAGGACGTAGGAGATGTGCCCTAAATGTGATAAATGGGTAAAGGAATTACCAGTATTTAGTGTTACTCTAAGAGACAGATATAAACCACTAGAGATGATTTTAAAAGGGACCTGAATCTAGCCCTAGTCATATTGTATCACCTTGTGTGAAAATGATTTATTTTCAGTTTACTTTCAGTCCTTCTGACTTTGTCAAAGAGAGATGCGTGGTTGATGACAGTCTTTAGTCACCTATCCAGCGCTTACCAGTGTCCCTTGTCTACATGGTGACAGAGACCAGGCCTCAGCAATACTCTCTAACTAGAACTTAATAGCATGTTTTGTTTTTATTGCATTTATTCATAGATTGCCTTTTATTTGTAGCAGGTGAAACTGGTTTTTGCTTAATGTTAAACCATTTCCTTTAGAGATAAAAGTATATAAGTAAAAATGTGGGTATATTTAATGAAAAATATTAAGGAAATACTAGTACAGTTATGATATGATGGTGGTTCTGGAATGAATAAAATTTTAAAACCCCATAGAAGGTCACTGGTTTTCTAGGAGTCCATCACAAACCAGGGTAGGTCCATGGCAAAGTAAACGCAACGAAGTCAGTTTCTCATACAGCTAAACTGACTCATTGTCATTCTGATAGCATGTCCTTTTTTGATAATAAAGTATTCTTTCTTCTTTTTTTTTCTTTGAAACAGAGTCTCAGTATGTCATACTCAGTAGAGTTCTGTGGTGTCACAGCTCACAGCAACCTTAAACTCTTGGGCTCAAGCGATTCTCTTGCCTCAGCCTCCCAAGTAGCTGAGACTATAGGCGCCCTATAGGCGCCCACCACAACGCCTGGCTATTTTTTTGTTGCAGTTGTCATTGTTGGTCAGCTGGCCTGGGTCAGGCTCGAACCCACCAGCTTTGGTGCACATGGCTGGCTCGGTAACCACTGTGCTACAGGTGCCAAGCCAAAATATTCTTTCTTAAAATAGATGGTGATTTTTAAAAAATTATCTCAGAATACAGTGTTGGCAGCCCCATGGTTCCCACCCCCCCACCCCCGCCCTTTTAGTTATTTAGGGAGCTAGCGTAAGGAGGTAATTTCACCTGCCTTAGAATCTGAAGTCCCGGCGTGCTGCTAGCAGAGGACCTTTGTGGCCCCTTCTAGTTTGGAGACTGGATTTAATAGTTGCCAGTAAACTCTTGTTTGCTTTCTATCTAAATAGTAATGGGGGCAGAAAGTCACACTGTGTGTGTGTGTTTGTTTTCTGGTCCATTGGTCCCTGACGTAAATGCAAATATGTCTTTCCGTCCTTTCTGTTAAAAAGATTTGTGTGTTGGTTCCCATTTATTTCAAATAGGGATTCCAAGTATCATATTTACAATCCAAGGGGATGGGAAAATTATTTGTAGATGGTCACCAGTGTATAAGGAGTATAAAAGGAGAGAGAAGTGGTTGGGGGCCGGGAGGGAGTTCCTGTGGCAACTTTTTCCACTGGAGGCAGGAAAGGGGATGGGAAGGGTGTGAGGGTGGTGGCTTCTCAATGGCAGGATGAGAATTTTGAGGGCAGCAGCCTCCGCATTTCCCGAGAGTAGCAGTGTCAGCTGAGCAAGGAGGACAGAGGAGACATACGCTGGTCATCTGTGGAAGGATCTAGAAATCAAGGCTGCTGAGGAGAACAGGGAGACCTCTGTCACCCAGACTGAAGAGAAGTGGCCTGTTGTGGCCTCGTTGTGATAGCTGCCTTCTCCTGTCCGTGGTGTCTGTGCTCAGTTTGCCTTGATTATAAAACCCAAACCTGGGGCCAGCACTCTTAGGTCCCTATTGGAAATTTAGCAGAGATAATAAGACCTTAATGATTGTATCAGTTTTGCCCAACTGCCTGGTTAAAAACATCCAAAGAATCAGACCCTTAAAATGACTTAATCTGGCTGTAACCCATGGATAGCCTATGGCTGATGCAGGAGGATCACTTGAACCCAGAAGTTTGAGGTTGCTGTGAGTTAGGCTGAGGTCATTGCTCTCTAGCCAGCATAACAGAGTGAGATTCTTGTCTCAAAAATAAAGAAAAAAGAACCTACAAACCATTTGACAAATGACCAAATGAATAATATTACATGCAATAGGAAATACATGATTTTCTCTAAGACTCAGACAATGGTCAGTTGAATTATATTTTGCTTTTGAAAGTCAGAATTCTTTCAATGTAGCATATTTAAAGAGAGCTTCCTACTTTAAAATGTGTTTTACATTATAAAAGGTGATCTTTTCCCCATAAAGATCCAGATGTTACACTTAAAAAGAACTTGAAACCGAAAAGCAGAACTCCAAACCTACTGTCTCTGTTGTTAATCAGTCTGCATTAAATTACAATGGTCTTTCTCAATTCTTGCCAGCAGATGGTGACAGTGCTTCTGTGCAGTTTATTTAAGTTTCTTGTTATTTATTTATTATTTTAGAAACGCATACTGCATATTTATTATAGGAAAAGTCAGAAAAAAAGAAGTAAGCACAAAAGAAGTGGGGGGTTGTGGCATCACATAATTCCACTGGCTGTCAACAGTTATTTCTCAAGGTTGGGCATATTCCAGTCTTTGTTGCAAACTGACCTAAGCCAGTGGTTCACAATTAATAGGCTATTTATAGCAGCTATCAGTAGCCTCCAGTGATTACAGATCTCCATCCCACAACATCTAAGGGTGAATTTTGCTATAGGAATGAGCAGACACAGGGCCCGTGCTGTGCCCTGTGCTGTGGAGTCCCTAGCTCCCACTTGCTAGCTGCTGGGACAGCACCTTGCAGGAAAGGCTCTCCTGAGACACTGCAGCAGAAGCTTGGGGACCAAGGCATTTGGGTAAATTCACAGGGGAAGGAGCTCAGGCCATACGACCCTCTACAACATAAGGCTGGAGAGACTTAAGCTGCTGGATTCTTAGTTCTCATGCCCTGGTGATAAGAAGGCAGAGCTGGCTGTGCAGCACTTCTGGATGATGTGTAGACAGCAGGTCCTCGCAGGACGTTTTGCTCAATGTTGCTTCGATGAAGCAATAAACAGGTTTCTGCCTGGGGCCGCTGTGTGTTGTGTTTGCACGTTCTTCCCACATCCCTGGGGGTTTTCCCGGGTTTTCCACTTTCCTCCCCCGTCCCAGAGATGTGCATGTGAGCTGAATTGGCATGTCTGCTGGTCCCAGTCTGCCAGTGCGAGTGAGTGTGGGTGTGTGAGTGTGTGCCCTGCCGTGGGGCGGCGTCCTGTGCAGAACCCCAAACTGCCTGGAAAGGCTCTGGCAAACTCGACTAACTGGGGAAATCATAATCTTACCTGTTGTTGTTAATCTTTCTTTAATGTGTGTCTAGTTGTTACTTACTTCAGTGTTTAAGACCATAAGCGTTTGGGTTCTTTATTTAGAGGTTTGGTGATATTTTTGTGACCAGAAATATGCTGTAGGAACTTAACTCCTGTGGATGTCAATTAGCCTGTGGTAAAGTTGGTCTCATGTTAGGTCATTTTGTGGAGAGTTGCAGTTTCCAAGAAGCTATGGGCAACATCAGGTGAGGCCTGACTGCAATTTTGTGTTGCTTAACTATGGGGACCCATTCTGAGAAGTACATTGTTGGTTGTCATTGTGAGCACATCAAGGAGTGTTTGTCACAGGCCTGGACGGGACAGCCTGGATGATATACCAGGCTTATATGGTGTAGCCGGGGGGTGTGCAACCTGCAGCCCGGGGGCCACATGCTGATTTTGTGAGGATGTTATTTTCCTTATCTGTGGTGTCAGATATCACTAAAAGCATGCACAAATCTTTTTTTTTCTTTTGGCTCCTCAGCTTCCGTGAGTGTTTGTATATTGAATGTGTGGCCCAAGACAGATCTTATTTTTCCAATGTGCTGCAGAGAAAAGAACAGGTTGGTCGCCTCACAGCCTATTGCTCGTAGGCTACAAACCTGACCAGTATGTCACTGTGCTGACTGCGGTAGGCAGTTGTGTATCTAAACTTATCTAAACACAGAACAGATAGAGTACAAATACAGTAGAAAAGATTAAAAATGGGACCCCTGTGTTAGGGCACATGAATGGAGCTCGCAGGACTGAAAGTTGCTACAGGTGAGTGAGTGAGTGGGTGGGGAATGATGTCCAGCACGTTACTGTTCACTACTGTAGACTCTGCAAACAGAGTAGACTTAGGCTAGGCTACATTTATAAAAACTTTTGTTCAAGAATAAATTAACTAATTGTAACTTCTTTATAAATTTTAAAAAATTGAAACAGTTTAAAAACAGGAACAAAACAGTAACTATTTGTTTTATTGACATGCTAGGCTTGGACCTGTGTTTAATAAGCAAGCACCATGGTTAGACTCTAGCCTGCTTTCCCAAGCCATCATTTTACAATTTATTAAGCAAATAAGCGATCAAATGCCTTTCATCCATCCACTTGATGTGATCTTTTTATATACACTAGTAAGTCCCATTTGGAACAGCTGTAGTAAAAGGTTTAAAGATGAGCTTATGAAAAAAAAAAAAAAAGAAAAAAAAAAGATGAGCTTATGAACTCAAGTTTACATTTCACGGTTAAATTAGGTCAAATGAAAGGAACTCAAATAGTTGCCCAATCAAAGCCAATTATTTGTAAGTCATCGGTCCCCTCCCTCACCTTAAAACTCTTCTTTGACCCAATTATTGAAAACCTACATATAACAAAGTGAAAAGATTAATTTCCATTCTTTAACTTCTCAGTCCCAGGTTTTCAAAGAAAAACTTACCTGTGGAATACTTAACCAAAATCTGATAAGGAAATTAAAGCCCACATAGTTATGAATCAGATGTCTTCCACTCAACCAGGCTGTGTACAATTACACCAATCGTTCTGTATGCACTCTAGAACTGACCAGGACAAAGTTTAGCATAGAAAAGTTATAAGAAATAGGTTCCTGGCTGGGCACGGTGGCTCATACCTGTAATCCCAGCACTATGGGAGGCTGAGGCAGGTGGATTGCCTGAGCTTATGAGTTCCAGACCAGCCTGACCCAAAGCAAGACCTCATCTCTAAAAACAGCCAGGTGTTGTGGTGGGTGCCTATTGTCCCAGCTACTTGGGAGGCTGAGACAAGAGAATCGCTTAAGCCCAAGAGTTTGAGGTTGCTGTGAGCTGTGATGCTATAGCACTCTACTGAGGGTGACAAAGTAAGACTTTGTCTCAAAAAAAAAAAAAGAAAAAGAAAAAACAAAAGAAAGAAAAGAAAAAGAAATAGGTTCTTAACTACAGAAGTTGCAAAAGTTCAGAGATCTGGGGAAAAAAACTAAATTTACATCTCCCCTGCCTTTATTTTTCAAAGAAATAGACTTTCTGTAAAAATATATACAATTTTTATAGACAAACACATTTACAAGTTGTTTTGTCTTAAAAATGGAGGCTATTCCATATTTGTAACTAATCATTAAGACTTAAATCAAATCTTGTTGGCCTTTATGAGACTAAATTAAGAATCCTTCAGAACAAGCCAAAGGAGAAAAAGTATAAATGCCCTAACACTTGGACTTTCTATTCTTCACAAATTATACCTGGGAAAGCTACTAAAAAAGCTTCCCTCCACAGCCTATTGGGCAATACTGAGGCTTCCAGTCATAGTTGTATTACTAGTAGCTTAAACTTTTTGACTCATTTGTAATAACACTTAGCTTAAAACACAAACATCTTTTACTGCCGTACGAAAATATTTTCCTTATTCTATGAGATTTTTTTCTTGTTTTTTTACCTTTTTTTGACTTACATTTTTAAGACTTTCTAAAAATTAAATCATAACTGTGTACATAAATGCAATTATGGGGTACAATGTGCTGATTTGACACACCATTTGGAATGCTTACATCAAACTGGTTAACATAACCTTCACCTCACTTATTTGTTGTGTTAAGACATTTATACTCAGGCGGCGCCGGTGGCTCAAAGGAGTAGGGCGCCGGCCCCATATACCAGAGGAGATGGGTTCAAACACGGCCCTGGCCAAAAACTGCAAACAAACAAACAAAAAAGACCTGTATACTCTACTCTTTATGACTTTTAAAACTTAAAAAACTAAGATAGAAACACTCACATTAGCCTAGGCTTAATAGGGTCAGGATGATTAATGTCCTGTCTTCTACCTTCACATCTTGTCCCAGCCTTTCGGGGGCTGTAACACACAGGGAGCTGTCATCGCCTATGATGACAACGTCGTCTTCTGGAATACCTCCTGACACGTCTGCCTGAATGTTTTATAGTTAACTGCCTTTTTTTAACAAGTAGAAGGAGTACATTTCACAATACTGATAAAAAGCATGGTGTAATGAATACAGAAACCAGTAACGTGGTCATCTCTTACCGAGTATTCCATACCACGCACAATGGTATGCGCTATGCAACCGTGTGAGTGGCAGCACTGAGCTGTTTATATTGACATCAGCACAGACAGGTGAATCTGCTTTGTGCGGTAACATTACCTTACAGCAGCTATGGTGGCTATAATGTCATTAGGAGACAGGAATTTTCTAGTTCTACTGTAATCTTATGGGACCACTGTCCTAGACGTGTCCTTTGTTGACTGAAACGTCATTCTATGATGCATGACTATGTTTTGAATGGGGGTCTTTTCATCGGTAAAAATCATTTCTGATCTCTATATCTATGCTTATTAGTGAACCATCTGATATTTATCAAACATAAAGGTAGTCGAAGCCTTATGATAATCATGTCTTGAGCACCAGTTCTTTCAAATGCTAAGTAACTGCCCCTGTTGTATAAATTAAGACTCTAACATCTCTATGTCATACTGTTCATCCTGGAGTATTTTGGAGAATGAGAGATACTTTTTCAATGTATAGGTGCATATACACATATAAATTGCTTAACACTTTTCAATTTATGTTCATCAATGTGTGTATTGCTTAGCAAAAGTGGAACCACATATTATACACATGCAGCATATGGTTTGTTTGTTTATTTTGAGACAGAGTCTCACTTTGGCACCCTCAGTAGAGTGCTGTGGCATCATAGCTCACAGCAATCTCAAATTCTTAGGCTTAAGCGATTATCTTGGCTCATCCTCCCACGTAGCTGGGACTACAGGCGCCTGCCATAACGCCTGGCCATTTTTAGAGATGGGAGTCTCAGGCGGCACCTGTGGCTCAGTAGGTAAGGCGCCAGCCCCATATACCGAGGGTGGTGGGTTCAAACCCAGCCCCTGCCAAACTGCAACCAAAAAATAGCTGGGCGTTGTGGCGGGCGCCTGTAGTCCCAGCTACTCGGGAGGCTGAGGCAAGAGAATCGCTTAAGCCCAGGAGTTGGAGGTTGCTGTGGGCTGTGTGAGGCCACGGCACTCTACCGAGGGCCATAAAAGTTTTTACCAATAGGTAAAAACCAGTCATTCATGTTACTCTTACTAGTGAGGCTGGACTTTTAATAAAAATGTTTGTGGTTGATTTGCATGGATCCTTTTGTTATTGTTTCAAGCATCCGTAGTGTAGGGAAATCCTCCTTGCATTTATCTCCTTACCAGTTGTCAGATGCCTTGAAATTGTTTGTTGTTGTAGATGGGGAAATATAAAGTCAACTGAAAGCAGCTTGAACCGTCATACTTCCTAATTGGAGCTCCAGCCCCAGAGTGGGGCCAGCCAACTCTGCCAGTTTGGCATCAGGAGGTCATTGTTTTTAGACCCTGCTTTAGGAAGGTGTGAGTGCCGAGATGCTTGGGTCGTCAGCATTTAAACCTGGCCAGGTAGTTTTCATGCACACGGTCTGACATGAGAGCTTAGAGTTGCTTAGAGTTCTTGAGTTAATTTGGTGGTGTAGACGGGCAAAAAAGATCATTTAACCACCAGAGAGATACACTTTAAGCAGCATTAATCTCGTTTTCCTATCTGGAATTGATGATTAATGAGGAAATGACTCTATTTTTAGTTTATCTGCTGATGTGTTTTGGGGAAGTGACTTTATTTTTCCTCCTCCTACCTCATCCATGTTTTAGAATTCATGATATGGATGCTGGATAGCAGCTCCCAGAGGGACTATCCTAAGTTGTTTAGGAATGTGAAAAGAGATGAACTTCCATGTGAGGCCACCCTCTGCCCACGGCCACCAAGAACCTGCTCTCTCCTCCCTCCTCCACCTGTTGCCTGATGCTCAGAATTCCTTTAAAAAAGATGCACCCTCTATGTGAAGACTCTTTATTTAGAACTTAGGTTAGAATTAAAATAACCTCGAAAGGTAAGAATTATCATAAATCCACACAGAAGTACAAATGTTTCACCTTAGATCTTTCTGAGAGGAGCGTTGGGATCCAAGAGAGGAATAAAGTGACATCCACAAGAGGAAAATTATCCTGTAGAGAAACTTGGGTGTACAGAATAGCAGGACTTGGTCTAACGCTCACCTTGGATGAAAGTTTTGCTTTCCAGGGGCCTTTTTTATTGTGTCCATGGTATCCGTGATGAAATAATTTCTGAGTACATGGACATTTTAATTACTTTATCTGGCTTGTTTTTCAATAAAATAATCTCCCTGCTCTCCCTGGTGTTCTGCTGCTCAGAAAAAATTTCTTTCTCCCTCTGACTTTTCTCTCTGGCTGAACTAACACAATTATTAGGTACTCAGGGAAATTTTGGTTTTTCATAGACACTTTTCCTTTAAAAGAATGTAATTCTGCTCCTCAGATGCTTCCTAATAAAATCCTGAAAGTCCTGAATAAAACAATGACTTTCCACTCCTGAGCCTGGCCACCTGCTTGCCTCATCTGGGAACCCTGCAGGAGCCCCTGTACCTCCCTGCTAGCGCTTGCTGTCCCCTCTTACTGTGCCCTCCCCATGCCCTGCAAGCTGAAATGCCCCGGGTTATTTCATTTTCCTCTTCTGTATTTCAGCAATGCTAGAATGTATTTTTTTATTAAATCATAGCTGTGTGTATATTAATGCAATTATGGAGTACAATGTGTTTTGAACACCACATTTTCTCTAAAATCTTGGTCCTTTTATACCTATAACTTTCCAGTTAGTAAAGTCTTTTTTTTTAAAAAGACCATTTTTAAAAAATATAAAAGGACTGTATTCTAAGGCGGCGCCTGTGGCTCAAGGAGTAGGGCACCAGTCCCATATGCCGGAGGTGGCGGGTTCGGACCCAGCCCCGGCCAAAAACCACAAAAAAAAAAAAAAAAAGGACTGTATTCTCATTGTAAAAAAAAAAAATCTAGAGTAAATGAATGAAATTCCTTCTCCCTACCCTGCCAGCCCTCATATGCCTTAAGCGTCAACGTTTGTTGTTTATCTTTTCAGACTTTTTCTATTCATGTGCAAACATTTATATGTGTTAAAGTATATAAAATTCTTTCTGCAGAAATAGCACCTTGCTATTCTACAACTTGCCTTTTGAAGATGACTCCGTGCTTTTCATGGCTATATTGTCTGGTGTCTGGCTACGTCATACGTGACTTATTTCAACAATCCTCTATTGATTGCACATTTAAGGTGTTTCCAGTGTTAAGTGATTCAGTAAAGACCTTTGAATGTAGACCCTTACTTATGTTTCATGGAGCTCCTCTGAGCTGAAATCTGGAACATCTGGCTCAAAGAGGTCACACATTTTAAATACTGGTAAGTGCAGATTGCCCTCTTAATGAAACCGTGCTTACACCCCCGCTGGCAAATCCTTGTCTTCAAGTCTCAGCTTGAGTATCCTTCCTGGGGAAGCCTGGCCTGGCACCTTTACTTCTAGCCAGTGGGGGGTGCTTCTCAGTTGTTCTCACACATTCCACCCAAACTTTCTGACGCTCTTGGGTTTGGGTTCTCATCATGTTGTTTGGATTTGTTTGTTTGTTTTGAGACAGAGCCTCACCGTTGCTCAGGCTAGAGTACCCTGGCATCAGCCTAGCTCACAGCAACCTCAAACTGGGCTCAAGTGAGCCTTCTGCCTCAGTTTACCAAGTACCTGGGACTACAGGTGCCTGCCAGCAAACCCAGCTAATTTTCCTATTTTTAGTAGAGATGGGGGTCTCACTGTTGTTAAAGCTGGTCTCGAACTCCTGAATCAAGCAATCCATCCGCCTGGGCCTCCCAGAGTGCTAGGATTACAGGCGTGAGCCACGGCACCCAGCCTGTTTAAATATTTGTTAAATAATCCGTGTCTACCACTGGACTTCCAGATCTTTGTTTTCCCTTCTGAATTTTTTTTTCTGATTTCAAAAGCAACACATGTTCACTATATTATGAGAGCACCTTCCTTAAAGGAATGCCTAGTCTAATAGCTCTCCTCTGAACTCCTGTGCATACCTCGCTCATTAGTGAGGTGGACCACAATAACTGAGACACTCATGTTTCCCCCACAAGCCCGAGTTCCCGGAGGGAAGGGACCACGTCTTTTTACTCTTGTGCCCTAGCACTTAATATAGTACTGGTACACTGCACGCTCCGTACATGTTTGTCCCCTGAATGAATGGGAATTAAGGCTATCCTCAGGAAACAGGCCAAGTTATATAAGCAACGTAATAGACACTGGTGGGAACCAGGGATATTTTTTGCTTATCTTTCTTTACAAGGGCTGGCTTCGCGTGGCCTCTCCCGTAGTTCTAGGCACTCCACGGAAACTAATGCTGATGAAATCCACCCGCTTCCAGATGATTTGGTTTCATAACCATTAGGAACAATTTAGTTCTTTTTACAAAGTAGATGCGGGAGGCTGGGAAACAGTTATTAGCTGAGGTGATTTGTTGCTATGTGTGTTTATTATCCACTGGCTGTGTGCTCATGAAGTCAATATCCCCTGCATTTGCTGAGCCAGGCAATCTGGTGAAATAAGAAGTGAAGCCAAGCACTGTTCCAATTCCCGACTCTAAGAGCAGCAGCAATAATAGCTACCGCACATCAAATGCCTACTATGTATTGGATGTTTACGTGTCATTTAATCCTCATAAAAACCTTTCGAGGAAAATATTGTTTTCCACCAGGTTCCAGGTGATCGTCAGCCCCAGGGAGGTCAACTTTCCGTGGTCACACAGCTATTCAATGGTAGTATCTGGGCTTTGAATCCAGGTCTTTTTGGTTATAAACCATCTGCTCTCTTTTTTTGCCCCTTGCTTTGTCTTCCCACCCCTCCAATGGTCCTGCTCCTATGGATTGGGAAAAGTAGATCATTTGATAGAAAATCTTGGAGTCCTTTCTCTTGTTCACTGAAAACATCTGGTGTTTGTTTAACTTTGTTTTGCTCTTCCATTCTAAAGTCCTAGATCTCTGTCATTATAAAAAGAGATCAAGTTCACCAGTTCCCATTCTTCTGGAGGAGAAGCAGGAGACCTGCCATTGAAATAGAGGGGCTTCCAGATTTCGCTGCATGAATGAACAGCCTGGTGTTGCTTTGGATTTATGTGGGTGCAGAGTTAGAATTTAAAAGAGTTAAACATCAGAGGTAAATTATAGTCTAGAACCAGAAACGTAAGAATAGGCTGGTCTATGAACCCTGTAAGGACACATATATCACACATATCCCAAAGCCATTTTCCTACCTGGAGGCTAAAAAGATCTCATAAGGGCGGCACCGACATGCACCAGGGCTGACGGGTTCGTGCCCGGCCCAGGCCAGCTAAACAACACTGACAACTGCAACAAAAAAATAACTGTGCCTTGTGGCAGACGCCTGTAGTCCCAGCTACTAGGGAGGCTAAGGCAGGAGAATCACTTGAGCTGAGGAGTTTAAGGTTGCTGTGAGCTGTGATGCCATGGCACTCTACTGAGGGTGACACACACTCTGTCTAAAAAAAAAAAAGATCTCATAGGGTCCTTTTTGATTACATTCATAGTATTCTACATGGTCAAATGTTCTTCCATTTTTATTGACCTTTATTGAGAGGGAGAGATGTGTCCACATTGCTTACTTGAAGGTTTTGAGGATACTCTTTGTTTATTTCACCTGTTACATTACTGGCACTTGGGGTCGATACTTTGCACTCAGATGTGTTCATGTGTCTTTCTTTTTTTTTTTTATTTTCTTTTTTTTTTTATTAAATCATAGCTGTGTACATTGATATGATCATGGGGCATCATTCACTAGCTTTACAGACCATTTACCAAGTTTCACATATACCCTTGTAAGATGCACCCCTCATGTGTCTTTCGTAAGACACGATTATTCATATTGGGGGGGGTGAGTAAGACGATAATAACTGCAGGTCATTTCAGGTCACAGTTTTTGCTTCCGAATGATTTGCACACACTTAGGAAAATTCTTTCTGTTTTCAGAACATTTTGGGTTTTTAGAATTGCAGATAAAGGGTTATGGACCTATAATTTTCTCCTCTTTTGAGGCAGAAGTTTAACTTATGGACCATCAAAAATAGATTTGAGAGAGGACCCTCATGACCCTTATAAAAAGCAAAATAAACTTTGTTTCCATGGAGGGACCTGTCTCCCTGACCTTTAAGGGCTGTTTGGCCCCATTTCCCACCCATGTGTGTCCCCTTGGTTGCTTAAGTTCAAGCTTGACAGTTCGGGGGGTGGGGGGGCACATTCTCTCAGCTCTCCCTGACCCTCATCCCAGCCATTCCTTCAGCCACGTTCCCTTTCCCCCCTGACAACAGCCGGTGCATAAGGACCGTCACAGCTCACACTCTTCAGCAGGCTTCTTTTCTGGACACTGCTCACTCTCCGAGCTTTTGTTTCTTGGTTTTGGGAACATTCACCATGGAAACCGTTTGGGCTTATCTTATCCCCTTCCCAGGTGGTCTCTGAGGCTTTGCCCACACAGCGCCACAATGAAAAATGCAAATTTTCACTTTTTCATCACATACTTGGCCTGTGGCAAAATGGCGAGGTATTTTCTGCAGGGGGGTGTGTTCTCCGTGCCTGCTGACCAGGCCGTTGTCTCTCCCCCTGCTCAGTGTGAGACACTCTCAGTTGTCACACCCACCGTGATGCCTCACTGCTCCCAAAGCCGTCGTGGGATTAGGACACTCGAAAGCCAGATGGTTTGACCAACTCCTGCTCCGCTCCCACTTTGGCTCCGTTTAGCCTCTTCTGTGCTGTTAGCTGTTGTTTCTCCAGTTTGTGGGGTATATCAAGCAGTGAGTAGCTTCAGAAACTATTTATACCAGTCAGTGTCTGGCTGTTGATGCTGGTGGCTGGAGTTTGGCAGGACCATCAGCTTCTCCCGGCATCTGATTTATCAGAGTGCAGGATTCATGCCATGTGGCTCCTACTTGGGCCAAGAGTCTTCAATCAGCCTGATGACTTCAGTTGCCAAGGAAACAACGTCTAGTGAGACCTCAAGATTTACAACTAGTTCCCAGGATGCAAGATTTTCTCTAGAATTCTTGCCGACACAGTTTACTCCCACAACCTCCCAGCCTATGGGGTATATAAATCTTTGAACTTTCCTGAAGAATTAATTTTCCTGCATGCAAGGCTTAACACAGGGGTCCAAAGACTTTGGCCTTCAGGGGGAGTTCATGAACTTCTGGAAATTGTATGTACTATTTTGTGTCCATGCAGGTATGGGCATTTTGTGTGTGTGGTGGGGGGAGAGGCCTGGACTGTGATCTCTGCATCCTGTTTTAAAGCAGTGTAGCCTTAGGAAAACTATGTAGTATTCTGAGCGTCTGGAAAATGAGGGTGGTCCTAGAGCTCATCCCATTCATCTGTAATGAGGATACAATGCCAAAGAGCCGATAACTGTCCAGTACAGTGTCCATATACATTCAGTAAATGTTAGCCATGGTTATTGGTCTGAGTCTGTGAGCCTCAAAAGGTTAAGACTACGTGACTGCCCTTTGTTTCTTAGAATTAATAGCACATAGTTATCAACATTTTTATAGCCCTTTGCACTTGACAAAGACTGTTTACAGTACTTCCTCATGATCCTCATAGCATCCTTGTTGGCTGGTGAGAAAGTGTGTGTTACCATCTTCCTTTACAGGGAAGGAAACAGGTTCAAGGGAAACCAGCCAGCAAGGCTCAGAAAAACAGATCCTTCTCACAGCCTGGTGGACAAACAGATCCTAAGACGAGCAATTAAAGACACTGCTAAATACCGTAACTCTCAGAGTACAGGATGTTAGGGCAGCTCAGAGGGTCAGGGCAGACTTTCTGGAGTCAGTGACATTTAATCTGAGCCCTGAAACATAGGAATAGGCCAGGTGGTGAGTGGGCTGTGAGAGTTGCGTGGAAGCCACAGCCTGTCCCAATGCCTTGAGGCAAGGAGAGGTCAGAGGTTAGTGCCTCGAAGCAGGAGGGTGAGGGAGGTTCACAGACCTAAGGCAAAAAAAAGATAAACATGGAAAGAAAGGAATAGTGTAGACAAAGAAGTGAAGACTTGTACACACACCTGCAAACCACTTAAAATAATTCTGGGGAAGACTAACAACATGGGAATGTGTTGGCCATGTTCAGTGAGGAAGAATATATATAAACTTGCCTGTTTATCAAGAGTTCAGCTGTGTAAAGAATCAAGGACAAAGACTTAAGTGTAAAAAGGAAAATAAGTCTTTTGTTAAGGTGATATACGTAACAATTTATTTTACTATGACATTCTTGAGGTTTGTTTTAGTTTGTTGGTGACAGTACGGGGGCAGGGCAGGGGGGCTTTCAGGATCCAGCTTTCTGTTGGGCCTCCACCCTCTCCAGTTTCAATTCCTGAACTCACTAGTTCATTTTGGGCTTGCTCTGTTCCAGCCACTGTGCCTGAGCAAGAAGTATCAGCTGTGTCTGTGTGTCCATCCCTGACTGCGTCAGCTCTCAGAGACCCATACCTCCATCACTAGATAAAAACACTTGCCCTCTCAATTGCTCTCAGAGACACCGCTAATGAATATTCTCCTTTTGTTCATGTGAAGAAGAAGAAAAGGCCGTACCAGTTGGTCATAGAGGCTCCTTCCAGGACCTAGAAAGAATTGAGCTGGAAAATTAAGTAACCAGAGAGGTAACAACTGCAGCTACGGGGTGTCAGTCAGAAATGCCCATTTGACCTGGCTTATTACTCTTTAGAGTCTGGTGCTTTTGGAAAATTGCCTGGCTTCTAAGCTTTCCACAGGGATCAAAGGCTTTGTTTGTTCTGAATGCGTTTTCAGCAGCTGGTTGGAAATCTTCCCTTTCACGCAGATCAGTGGGGGGAAAGCCGCACACTGCTATTAGATGGGGCGCCAGCAGGCCACTATTACCTGTTGTTACTTTTTATGTGTGTTCTATGCATTTCTGGGGTTCTGTCCCTTCTGAAGCCAGTTGCAGAACACAAGAACAGTTAAAAATCATGTATCAGGGTTAGGTGCAGAGGCTCACGCCTGCAATCCTAGCACTCTGGGAGGCTGAGATGCAAGGATCGTCAGAGCTCGGGAGGTTGAGATCAGCCTGAGCAGGAGTGAGACCCCATCTCTACTAAAAATTGAAAAATTAGCCAGGTGTCATGGGGGGCGGCTGTAGTCAAAGGTACTTGAGAGACTGAAGCAAGAGGATCACTTGAGCCCAGGAGTTTGAGGTTGCTGAGAGCTATGATGTCATGGCACTCTACCCAGAGTGACTCTGCCTCAAAAAAAAAAAAAAATCATCTTTATGATATGGTGTCTGATATCCACTTTAAAATGCACCAATATACCTGTGCAAGGTATAAAAGGATATGAAGTAAGAAGGGTGAGGAGTATAGGAGTGCATTATACTATTCCCTTTACCTTGTTGGTTTGAAAATTTCATAAGAAAAAATTTTAAGTAGCATTTAAAATACTGATAAGAAAGATTTACCAAAATAAGTGTGAAAAGCCGCACATGACAGTGACCCCATTTGTCCCTGTGGGGACAGCCAGCCCAGATGATGTGTCCTCCCTGGACCCAGTGAGGCGGAGCTGCCCCTGCACGTTGGACTTTTCGCCTCTGACATGTTCTCTCAAGAGCTGCAAACTCCCCAACTCCCCAGAGCACGTAGTTCATCCATTGCTTTCCAAGACCACCTCTGATGGTGTGTTTGGTTTGAGGTTGGGAATTGTCACTTTGTTCACCTATTATTCATTCAACAGGTACTGACCGAGCACCATTCTAGATGCCAGGGATGCGGCAGTGAGGTTTCTGCTCAGGCGGAGGGTACCCTGGGGGAGCCTGGCAGTAGACACGGATGCTTGTGAATAAGCAGGGCTGTTTCAGGCAGTGGTCAAATTACACGGATAATGTGAAGTCAGAGAAGACTCCAGGGCTGCTGCAGGACAGGTGAATGGAGAAGACCTCTGAGGAGGTGATGTTTGAACGGGGTCAGGATGGATGAGAAAGAGCTGTCTCCTAATATCTAGAGAAGCTCTCCCTACAGGAACTGCAGAGCCGAGAAGCTCCCTTAGCAGGATGGGAAACCAGAATGCGAGCACCCAGAAGGGAGTGTGTGGGCTCTGCCTTTCCTCTTTACTTTGCTCCCTTTCTTCTCTTCTTATTCCTTTAAAAATCTGTTTCCTCCCAGAGATCTCTTATCTCTCTGGGTTTTATTTTCCAGTCTTGCTTCAGGAATTAATTGCAAGTCTGAAGTCAGCTGGAAGTTCTTAAAAACCCACATCCAAATCTTCTGCTTTTCACAAGTTGGATCCGAGATGTGTAGTTGTAAAAGGAACCTTGGGAGTTATGTAGTAATGCAGCATTGTTTTGAGCCTGTCTGATTTTTAATTTTAAAAAATTCCCAGTCTGAGCAGAGAACGAGGAGAGTAACAATGGGGATTGGTCTTAAAAATAGGCACAGCCTCTGACTAAGGGATTTCATCTCTAGGAGTTTATTCTAAGAAAATAGTCATGGATGTGTGTACAAGTTTGTCTACAAAAATATTCAGTGTTTATAAGAGCTAAATGGGAAATAATTTAAAAGTTGAACAACAGAAAACTGGTTAAATGAGTTGTGATACATCTCATTGATAGACTACTCTGTAGCCATTTAAAATGGTATTGTAGAAGAGTAAACTTAATGGTATGGAAAGCTGTTTATGTTACATTTTATATCAGCAGTAAATTTGGCTGACCTTAATAAAAAAAGATGTTTATAGTAGTTGACATAAATAGACATTGTTTTTTCTCATGGAACAGGAAAACTGATGCAGGTTGCTTTTGGTATTGGTTCAGCGACATCACTGCAAATCCTGTGAACTTCCTAATGCTTTATGCCTCATGGTCACAAGAGGGCTGCTGCAGCTACCGACACGTGATCCAACTCCAGAGCAGAGAGGGAGTGAGGGCTGGCAGCTGGTGCTTCTCTATCTTTTATCAAGAAACCAAAAACTTCCCTGGAAGCTCCCTAGCTGACATCTCTTTACATCTTTTCAGCCCAAACCATGTCATGTGGCCCCTTCTGGTTGTAAGGGATGCTAATAAAGTGAGTATTTATAGAGGATAAACAGACAAGGGATGTGAGGGTTGGAAATGAGCATTAGGTCAGCCATCCTACAGAGTCTGCCACTCAGGGTCAAGTGAAAAATGTAGTTTATAGAATAACCTTTACAACATGATCCCATTAAAAAAGGCCAGATGCGATGGCTGATGCCTACCATCCTACAATCTGGGAAGGCTGAGGCTGGTAGATTGCTTAATTGCAAGAGTTTGAGACCAGCATGGGCAAAGTAAGACCCTGTCTCTACTAAAAATAGAAAAGCTAGTTGGATATTGTGGTGGGTGCCTGTGATCCCAGCTACTCAGAAGTTTGAGGCAAGAAGATTGTTCAAGCCTGAGAGTTTGAGGTTGCTGTGAGCTATGACGCCATAGCATTTTACCAAGGGCGACAGAATGAGACTCTGTCTCAAAAAAATATATATATATATGTAATATATATATAAAATAAAATGAGTAATCATTTTAATTTTTAATAACTAGAAGAAACTACAAAATTTTATTCTTGAATGATTCATTTTCTTGTTTTATATTTTCAATGTTTTATATAACATAATGCAGAGTTAAAATGACTCTCTAACTCCCTATCAGCCACCTTAAAAGCCTTGAAGCTCTGGGTGATGGGATTATGAATAGAATCATGGGGTTATTTCCCCTTAAATAAAACCATTTTATATAATGAGCTGTCTTAGTTTTTGTTGCTATTGCAGAATACCAGAAACTGGATAATTTATGAGGTCGTGTACTTAGCTCATTGGAAGGCCAAGAGTGTGGCGCTGGCATCTGGTGAGAACCTGCTTGCTGCCTCATAGTGTGGTGGAGGGCCTCACTGGGTGAGAGGGCAAAAGCGGGAGAGCCAGAGAGAGCTTGCCTTCCCAACACTTGCCTGAGCTTGCCTTCACTCCCACAGAAACAAACCCACTTTCCTATCGCAAAACTAATCCTCATGAGGGCAGAGGGATTAAGTTGCCAACATATAAATTTGGGGAGGGAGGACTCATTCAAACTATAGCAAGAGTATATGTCGCTTTAATAAAAAATTATGAAAGATGTTTTTATTACATTTTATATCAAAAAATCTAATAAAATACTCATACGAAAATGAGTAACTCATGTTACACATAAAAAGGAGCATGTCCCAAGTCCCACCTCCAGGTGGAGGCAGAGCTTAGTCCCGGGTATCCAGCTCCCGGTATAGGGACTTTTACTATACTTTTCTTTTTCTTTCTTTTTTTTTTTTTAATACCTTTGCTTTGGGACCCTTTTCAAATTGAGCATAGAATTCTCAATTTTCCTAACCAGCCACATCCCCGCTTCCTCCTCTTTCTTCTGTATTGTGCTTGGTGTTCCCTGACTCTAGTAAAGTGTCTTGTCCCTTTTAAGTTATTGATACCTAAGCTTGAATGTATTCAGATTATCAAAGTCAAAACAGAGTCAGTTATGCCTCCCTGACAAACGGAGCAGGGAGAGTTCTCCACTCATAAGGACTGTCACAAAGGACTGTAGAACCTTGCACAAAGGCTGTTGCAACTTTATAAATACAAAAAAGAATTCTGTGAGGATGTTTGCCCAGCTGAGGTCTGTCCAAAGTTGGTAGCCAAGGATAATTGTTCCAAAACAATTGTATAATCCTTTTTATTTTTCCTTTAAATATCTTCCTTTATCTCCCTGAATACACCCATGCATATTCCTACAGCAGCGCTACCCCAGAATAAATATCATTTTCTTTTAGAGATTCTCCATCTCTATTATTATTATTATTATTATTATTATTATTATTTATTCAGAGCCTCAAGCTGTCACCCTGGGTAGAGTGCCATGGCATCAGAGCTCACAGCAACCTCCAACTCTTGGGCTCAAGCGATTCTCCTGCCTCCGCCTCCCCCTCCCAAGTAGCTGGGACTACAGGCACCTGCCACAACACCCGGCTATTTTTTGGTTGCAGCCGTCATTGTTGTTTGGTGGGCCTGGGCTGGATTCGAACCTGCCAGCTCAGGTGCATGTGGCTGGCGCCTTAGCCGCTTGAGCCATAGGCGCCGAGCCTGTCTGTTATTTACAGGGTCAGTCATTCAGTTACTTGTCAATCGGCCATTGAACAAATATTTATGGTTGGATACTGTTTTAGGGAGTAGGAATGTAATGTGAACAAGGCACCATCCTGGATTTGAAGGACTTCATATCTGCTCAGGAGGCTGACAAGCACACCAGGAGTTACAACACCGAGGGGTCCCTGCTGTGACAAGGGCAGGCTGGAAACACAGGATGGGCACTACCCTGGCCTTTGGAGGTGGGGGGTTGGGGCGTACATCTAGGAAGTTCTCCATGAAGAAGTTACTCCAAGCAGAGATATGAAAAAGCAATGGGCGCTAACTAGGAAGAAGGAAATGGGGAGACTTTCCAGGCAAAAGAAAAACAATGGGGAGACTTTCCAGGCAAAAGAAGACAATCACGGCCTTTCCCAGAGATGTCTGAGGGTGATAGGATGCTAATATTTTCCCCTGAAAGTAGGTTTTATGGTTAAATAAGGTTGGGAAACCTCAGCATATTTTTGCATGTCCCAAATTTTCTTCAACTCTCCCACTCCCCACCGTATCACCAGACTGTTTTTCTCTAGAGTTCTTGGGTCTTACAATGTTTAGTTAATCTCCTGAATATCCTTGAATTGTGTGACATAGGCAACTTCGTATTATTTTTCTAATTTTTGTTTTGAAAAACCAGCAGCTGCTCTTTTCTGCACTGTCACTTTTTATCACATTTTAAGTTTGGGTGGGAGGAGGAGTAATTCTGAGGACATTTGCTGGAAACTAACACTCAGTGTTACCGTGGGTCCATTGTAGAAGGAATAATGTGAAGAAAAGGATAAAAGTTAAGTTGGGTTTAAAAATTTAGTAAATATGGATTTTATATAATTGTAGTAAGCCTGGGGATTTATTAAACCCATCTACAAGGTTGCAGAGTACACTCGACCAGTGGGGAGTTGTTTAAATGGGACAGCGTAAGGGCAGCGTACATCTGGGTCTGAAATTGATTGCTAACAGAATCCAGAAAAATAAGAGATGGCTGCGTCTAGTTGAGTCTGTTAACACCTTAAAGAAGAGAAACAGGGATACCGGGAAATGCCTGGCTCCTGGTCACCCCGCACTTGCCAGGATTCCGGCCCCCTCCTTCCCCATTTCCCCAGCGAGCGAGCGCTCCCCTTCTCATCCTCTGCAGCCTCCTCAGGGCCCCCTCACTCAGCTGTCATAGCCCAAACTGGTTTTTCTCTGGTTATTTTCAAAGCTTCTAGGACTGGAAAAGCAAGATATTTGGAAACAGGCTGGGTTTGAATCCTGACTTACCACTTAGGAAATCTTACTTAACCTGTCCTGGTATCAGTGTGATCATCTATGAAATAGGGGTTGTTGACCTGTGCCCTAGGGTGGCTGCGTTTGCAACACTGTAACGTGCAAAGCTGTGTGCAAACCTGGTGCATCATAGCTGCTCTAAGCCTGCCTTAGCTCCTCTTTCCCCACGGACTAAAGTCTAAGCCCTTTTAGATCAAAACTCAGGTCCTTGTCCCTCTCCCTCTTCCTCCCTTTCCCCATCACTTCCTGCTTAGGGGAGACCTCAGCTCCAGCCACCAGGCCACCTCTCACCTCTCTGCTGCTGTTTTATGCTGTCCCTTTGCTCAGCTAAGGGTCCGTTCATTGTTTAAGCTCCGTGAAGAAAGCCAGAACAAAAGCATACATGCAGAAGCTTCTGGTTTTGTAAAGTCATGAACATGTAAAACTGACCTATGATCAGAAAGGATAGACAAGAAACAGGCATCAGGGAACTGTACATGGGGTGAAAGACTGTTATCAATCTTGGTTTGTTCATTTGTTTGTTTTTAGAGACAGAGTCTTGCTCTGTCACCAGGATGGAGTGCAGTGGTGTCATCATAAGTCATTGCAACCTCAAACTCCTGGGCTCAGGTGATCCTCCTGCCTCAGCCTCCCAAAAATCTGCTGGGACTACAGGTGTGCATCATCATGCCCAGCTATTTTTTTTTTCCTTTTTGGAAAAGGAATCTTGCTGCATTGCCCAGGCTGGCCTCAGACTCTTGGCCTCAACCAGTCCTTCCCCCCTCAGCTTCCTAAAGTGCTAGAATTATAGGCATGGCCCACTGTACCTGGCCTAAATCCTATTTTCTATGGTGGCATACAAATGACACACTTGTTAAAACTTATCAAATTGAATACTTAACTCCTGTGCATTTTGTTGTCCATTAATAATATCTTTTTTTTTTTTTTTTTTTGGCCGGGACTGGGTTTGAACCCACCACCTCCGGCATATGGGACTGGCGCCCTACTCCTTGAGCCACAGGCGCCGCCCCATTAATAATATCTTTTAAAAAATAAGTCATGGGTATTATCTCCTTAGAAAGCTTTTCCTGACCTGCCTAGGCTGAATTTTAGGCTCTCTGTAGGGTCCCTAACTCCCTGCACACATCTCTGCCCTTGCACTTAGCACCTTGTTTCATAAATTACTCTTCTTCATATGTTTTGTGGTCCCATTAGTCTATCAGCTCTTGTAAGGACCCTCGTACTTGCTGTCTGTGCGACTTTAGGAATTCTGCTTAATCTTAACCTTAAGAAATCTTAACCTAAGAAACGCCTTAGTTTCTTCGTCTGTAATTGGGGAAATAACAGTATCTCCTACATAGGGTCGTTGTGATGATGCCACGAGGATATAGATGTAAAGGACCCAGCACATAGTAGGTACTCCATAACTATTAATCCTGTAACAGGGCAGGAATTTTACTTACACTACGCTCATATTTGCCAGGAGAGGGTAGCTGTATTTCCACAGCTAATCCAATTCCTACCTGAGCCCCTCTTCTCTACTAAGCAGGACAGCAGAGGAAAACCCAGTTTTTTTCCAATTTGATAACGATGCCCCATCCAACAACTTAAACACCAAATACGTAAACACCTAAATATTTTAGTAGATACCATGAGAACAAAATGCATAGCACTCATTTTTTTAGGTTCACTAAGTGCTTTCTCCATTATGTTGATTTAGAAGATAATATGCAGTTTGAACCATTTCTGATTCCAGAAAACAAATAAATCTTAATAAACCCCCTAGTGTCTCAGCAGTTTGCAAATAGGTCGTTTGTGTCGACTATTACTTTGCAGGTAAAGGAGTGAGCAACCATTTGACCTGAGAGTGAAAAGCAAGTTCTTTCTCTTGATGTTCTGTCTGAAGAAAGCTCACCCAGGAGCCCGGGTTCTTAGGCAAGAGGAGAATTAATCATTTAGCGCCTTTTACTGTGATGCTACTGTGCTGCCTATTCCAGTGGACTCCAAATAAGATTCAGATTAAGAATTCAGGCTGGCGATGACTTTGACCTGGAGCCATCTCCCTCATTGCCACAGTTGAAAAGTAATTAAAGGCCTAAGGTCTTGTTTCCAGCCATTTCTGCACCCAACCATGGAAAGGCACATACTGGTCTTGGTTGAGCTTCCCTAGGTTGGCTCCTCCTTGTGTGGCTCCACCTCCCACCTTGGTTGTTTCCTGTTCTGCTTGCTAATCTGCACAGGAAGACAGCTGGTGTGGGCTGAGTGCTGTGGTCATGGCCCTCCAGCAGTCCAGATTCTGTATCAGCCTGTATGAAGGTTTGAGGGTCAGATACATCTGGTGTCTCATGTGCCAGAGGGCACCTGTGATCCCTTGAAGTCCACAGCTTGGACAAATCATATAACTTTCCTAAATCTCCAAAACCAATTCCTGCCCTCCCTACCTTACAGGGGAGGAAATGATTGATTACACTTGTAAATGTTTACAGTTGAAAGCACGTTTAAATGTAAGTTGTTTTCAAAAGGGCAGATGCTATTAGGATCCTGCTTATATGAGGTATCTGTGACTAATACGATTCATAGAGAAAGAAAGTAGAATTATTATTGCCAAGGTCTAAGGAGGTGAGATTGGGAGTTCCTTTTTTTTGCAGTTTTTGGCCGGGGCTGGATTTGAACCCAGTAGGGTGCTGGCCCCCTCTGGCATATGGGGCCAGCACCCTACTCCTACACAGGCGCCGCCCAAGAATTCTTTTTTGATGGGTAGAAAGTTTCAGTTTGTAATGATAAGAATGAGTTCTGGAAATGGATAATGACGATGGTTTTGCACTACAGTATAATGCCATTGAACTGTATACTTAACATGGTTAAAATGAGCCTGGTACGGTGGCATGAGCCTGTAGTCTCAGGTACTTGGGAGGCTAAGGCAGGAAGATTGCTCAAGGCCAGGAGTTTAAGGCCAGCCTGGGCTACATAGGACTCTGTTTTTTAAAAAATGATTTTAGGTGGGGTGCAGTGGCTCACACCTATATTCCTAGCACTCTGGGAGGCCAAGGAGCGCAGATTGC
Source organism: Nycticebus coucang (assembly GCF_027406575.1). Taxonomy (NCBI): domain Eukaryota; kingdom Metazoa; phylum Chordata; class Mammalia; order Primates; family Lorisidae; genus Nycticebus; species Nycticebus coucang. Next base: position 27,165,661 of record NC_069782.1, read on the forward strand.
CTGAGCAAGAGTAAGACCTCATCTCTAAAAAAAACAAAAAACTAGCTGGTCCTTGTGGTGGGTGCCTGTAGTCCCAGCTACTTGGGAGGCTGAGGCAAGAGAATCTCTTAAGCCCAAGAGTTGGAGGTTGTTGTGAGCTATGACGCCACAGCACTCTACTGAGGGCAACAAAGTGAGATTCTGTCTCAAAAAAAAAAAAAAGGATTTAAATGGTAAAGAAAAATTTACCATTTAAATCTGTATAGTTTAATTTTTTTTTGTTTTTTTTTTGGAGACAGAGCCTCAAGCTGTCATCACCGTGGGTAGAGTACTGTAGCGTCACTGCTCACAGCAACCTCTAACTCCTGGGACTTAAGCGATTCTCTTGCCTCAGCCTCCCACGTAGCTGGGACTACAGGCGCCCACCCCAATGCCTGACTATTTTTTGGTTGTAGTTGTCATTGTTGTTTGGCAGGCCTGGGCTGGATTCAAACCCGCCAGCTCAGGTGTATGCGGCTGGCGCCTTAGCTGCTTGAGCTACAGGCGCTGAGCTGTATAATTTTTTTAAGAATGTAAGTTGTTTTAATGTTCCCACATCTCCTAGTCATGACAAGCTAACCTTGAATAGCTTCTGTGCCACTACTGGTCCTTAGAGTACAACCCCAACCTCCCTTCTGGGTCTTTCACAGCCCCTCCCCCTCTAAGTGCACTGGCTGGGCAGGGGTTGTTTGAGATTTCTAAGTCTATTGATCCCTGACTTGTGCCAGGCCTGGGGACACAAAGGTAAATGAATGCAGGGCCTCCAGTCTAGTGGGGGCTGCTGACCAGTCAACAGGGCGTTTGCAGACAGTGAGGGAAGGGCTGTGACAGGGTGGCCAGGCTGCTGTTTGCGACTGGGCAGGAAGGCTTCCCAGGCCCCAGGAGGCATCCCAGAGTTAAGCAGATCAGGCTGACAGAGGCATTTACTTTCACACTTGTCTGTGTTTGCTGGTGTTTTTCCTTCAGCTAGAGTGCACTCTTTCCTTCCTCTCCCCATAAACTCCTCCTCATCCTTAAAATGCCAGTTCAGATGCCACCTCCCTTCTGGAAGCATTCCCTCAACCCAGCCAAAATTAATCTCCCCTGCTCCTGAGCTCCCGTAGCCGCCTCTTACATCTCCATTTAGCACATATTTCATTCTGTCAGGTAATACAGCTCTTTATATTTCTTTCCCCCTTGTTGGGTATATTTTGGGATTTTTATAGTTCCAAGTAAGAGAAACCAGCTGGAACCGGCCATATCATAAAAGAGTCATTTACCAGAGTACAGAATGTCTTTCCCAGATCATGATTGTTCCAGGCGCCGTCTGCTCCTGCATTCTAATCCATGTGGGTGAGGGCGGATGACACTCCTTGACTCCCAGGTCTGCCCCACCTCTGCCTTTCAAGAGCTCAGCCCAGGAGGATTTCTTTCTGCCTGGGTCAGTGATCATCTCTTGGGCAGTTAACTGTGGCCAGGGCAGCAGGATCTCATGTGCATATGGGTTTGGCCAAAGCCCATGGACATTGGGAAAGAGGAGCCTGTAAGGGGGTCTGTGTGAGCTGAGCTCTATAGCATGGGTGTTGCAGACCACCAGCCCTACAGCTCCTTCCCCTGGGCTTCCCTCTCTGCTCCCTATACCACCTCTGTGGCCATTTCTTCATTTTCTTTTTTTTTTTCTTTCTTTTCTTTTTTTTTTTGAGACAGTCTTGCTTTGTTGCCCTCTGTAGAGTGCTGTGGCATCACAGCTCACGGCAACCTCCAACTCCTGGGCTTAAGGTGATTCTTTTGCCTCAGCCTCCCAAGTAGCTGGAACTACAGACCCCTGCCACAACGCCTGGCAATTTTTTTGTTGTTGTTGTTGCAGTTTGGCCGGGGCCGGGCTCAAACCCACCACCACCCTTGGTCTATGGGGCCGGCACCCTACTCACTGAGACACAGGTGCCGCCCTCTTTTTTTTTTTTTTTTTTACTTTTTTGAGACAGGTTCTCATATATTGCCCAGCCTGGAGTGCAGTAGCTATTCACAGACACAATCAGAGCAACACTACAGTCTCGAACTCCTAAGCTCACGCAATCTTCCTGCCTCACCCTCCCAAGTAGCTGGGACTACAGGTGCACCCCACCACGCCTACGTTCATTTTCTGTTTTGTGGATGTTTATTCATCCCTCCCTGATATTAGCATTCTGAGATTTCACTTATGTGTCTTCCCATTTTGTTAATTTTCTTTAGATGATCTCATTGGGTCCCATGACTTCAGTTGCTATTTGCATTCACTCACATGAATGGATCATGGAAATGATGGTTCCTGCTCAGATCTGAGTGCCTGACCTGCATGTTCTCCTGTCCAGTGGTCATCTCTGTGAGATGCACAGAGCTGCACGTACCAAGTGTCTAATCCTCCCATCTCCTTCCTCTGTGGACGGCACCACCAACCAGCCCCTGTCACTTTAACTCCTTCTTATCTTTGACCTCAACCCAGTCTCTCACCAAACACTTTCTCTGTCACCCTCCAAACATCTCCCAAATCTGATCTGCACCGTTTATTACTATTTTGTGCTCGCTTCCTTGTACACCTTGCAATTTGCTTCCCCACAGCGCAGCCCATGTGATCTTCCTATATTAGAAAATCTGGTTCTATCAGTTTCTTGTTTAAAATCCTTCAGTGCTTCCTCATTGCTACTGAAATAAATGTCACACTTTGGTGTGCAATATATAATTTTTTCCATCAGCTGCCTGCCTATCTTCGTTTCTTTCTCTCCAGTCTTTGTGAACCATTTACAGTTTCTAAATGTGCCCTGTCCTTTTCATAGTTTCTTTTCTATTTTTTAAAAATTAGGTTTTATTATTTACAAATAAAGCCTAAATATATAAGAAAATATAGACCACTTTTCAAAATACAAAAGGGGAAAGGAGAGATCCTTAATTTTAGGGGAAAATATATTCAACTCTATGGCATCTGTTAAAAAAGCTACAGTTGAGTTCACGAATAGTAATAACCTGGCCAGGCATGGTGGCTCACGGCCTCTAATCCCAAGGAGGAAGGAGTGCTTGAGCCCAGGAATTTAATACCAACCTAACTGACATGGTGAGACACTACTTCTATAAAAAATTAAAAAATTAGCCGTGCATGGCGGTGTAGTCCTATACTCCCTGCTACTCAGGAGGCTGAGGTGGCTGGATGGCTTGATCCTAGCAGATGGAGGCTACTGTGACCTATTACTGGGCTACTACACTCCAGTCTGGGCAACAGAGTGACCTTGTCTCAAAAAAAAAAAAGTAATAGCCCTCTGTCAACTATACCAAGTACCTATAAAGCATAAACTATAAGCCTACTTCTATTAAAACCCTCAAAAGACCTGAAGGTGCTGACAATGTTATTAAACATGCCCTGAAGTCAGTCATGTGTTAGATTTGTATTTCATATCAAATTTCTAACACCTAAGGTGAGAGGAGGGAGAGGCTTAACTGTCCACACAGTTGGCACAGCACAGGTACCGACAGTCTAACTTTCCTGCCTTCCACGAGGCTTTGCCCAGATGCCTGAAATGGTACCTGCTCTAAAGCTGGGGAAGGACCTGCGGGTGCCCGCCATGGGAACGCATGTAGGATTCTATTGGTGAGAGAGAATATGGAGAGAGTATGTGCAGTGAACAGGCAGGTTTTGCCTCACTGCTTGGGTGTTCCAGGGGGAGCAGCATTTTATCCTTCTCCACAGCAGACTGGTTACTTCCTGGCATCTCAGCTGAGTCATTGATTGCAGAGAATCGTCAGTCTCTGCAGCTACAGTTAGTTGCCCAAAGTTCATACTTCTTAAGTACAACGTTCTGCCTTGTGCTACTCTGTTAGGAATGTGTGGTTGTAAATAACAGGAAAATGGAAGAACAGTGGTTTAGACAAATAGAGGCATATTTTTCTTTCAAGATATAAAATCTAGAGGCAGGCCTGTTCAGTGTTTCATCAGCGCCACTCACGTTGGCTTTCTCATCACGCTGACAGCATGGTGGCCACAGCTCAGGTCTGCACCGACTGGGGAGAAAAAGGGTAGGGAAAGGATTCTTCTCACCAACTCTCTCCTTTATTAGGAAACTCAAACCAGACTTTTACTTACGTTTTATTCCTGAGAACCGTGGCCATCTAAGAATTCAAGGGAGGCTAGGAAAGAGTCTTGTTTAACAGGGCGTCTTAATATCCTGAACAAAATTGGGGTTGTGTTACTGAGGAAGAAAGGAGTAAAGGTTAATGCACTCATGGCTAATTGAGCCTCCCTGCTGTTACATCAAATGTGCTTCTGTTGCTGTAGCTACTCATTCTGTTTATGCTGAGATCCCCTTAATGTTCCTCTTATTAGCTTCTTGAACTTCAAATATATTCTGCTAATATTTTTGCAAAGTACTTTCTGTGAAATACAGGTTTAGGTGGGATAACCCTGGCTTTAAACTCACCAAAGATAATTGGTTGGATTGAGTGTTTTCTGAAAACCACACTCCTATATTGTATTACTTTTTCTGCTAGCGGGCAGTTTATTCAGACGTTCATAATACTTGCGCAAATCTTGTTACTCTTCTGTTAATCAAGGTGATTCTCGTTGGTCTGCTTGATACATGAATGTTGGAATAACTCAGTGTGCATATGAAGACCTTATTCCTATCTTTAGTGCTTATATCAGTAATTCTTCATAGTCATTCAGTTTTATGATATAAATTTGTTGGAATTAAACTTGAACAGCTCATAAATAATGTAATTAATTTTTGTTCCACTTCAGCTCCAGTTACTAATTGATTTAAACCTACTCTGTTCTCTTAGTTCCCCCTGTGCTCCGTGGTCCTAACTCTCACACTACAACCGTGTGATCTGAGAGGCTGTGAACCCCATCTATCTTGTTTACCGTCTGCTTCTCAGACTGCGTGGCCCATAGCAGTACACAGTAGACATTGTTGAATATTTTCATTGTTAAATGACTACTAACAATAATCAGTTATAAAGATCAGTAGCAGAGGCAGTCCTGACTGGCCTAGCTGGCTGACTGTGCTAGCTAGTTTTATTGTTTTAAATTTTTCAGATTAATAAGAGGGTACAAATGATTAGGCTACAGTGTTTTCATTTGTTAGGTAAAGTCCCTGCTGTAGTTGTGTCCTGCACCCATATGTTGTGCCCATTGGGTGGGTGCACACCCATCCTCTCCCACCCCCCCTTGAATTGAATTGAGCCTTTCTCCTGTGTGGGCATGTATTAGTTTGTCTGTTGACTTCATATGAGTATTGCTATTGTTTTATTTGAAGAGAAATATTAAAAAACATGGACTGCTCACTAGAACGTGGCCGGTTATGTTCAGATGTTTAGGTGCTATATGGGTGTTCCTTGTTTCCCCCTGAAACAAGTTAATGTTTTAGAGTCCAGGTACCAAGAAAGAGAATGACTGTGTAGTTCCCATACCCAAGTTCCAGGGAATCGTTATGATTGCTCTCAATGTGTCAGGAGGCTGGCCTGTGTCATCGGTGTCCAGCAAGGTAGGTCACGTTCTAACACCCTCTTTGTAAAGATTAAGTTGGGGTCAAAGCAATACCTGGAAGAGGGGTTGAGGCCAGTAGTCCCACGGGAGTTGACAAGGCCACTTCAGCAGTTTTAGTGTTGCACAGCTTCAAGTCCACCTTTCTGTGCACGATACACACATACATTTTATTTATTCAGTAATTGTTGGGCGCCAGCTGTGGGTCATGGTCCTGTTTTGTGCTTTGCTGCTTGCTCTCTGTGCTCACTGCACTCTCTACACCTCAGTTTCCTTATCTGAAAATAAGTGAAGTTATAATACTTTGTGAGATTATTTTGAGGATTAACCGAGATTTTATACACATATACTGTGCATCATCTGTAAATAGGTAAATGTAGGATATCTTGAATATGTATTACATGTTATACAATATGTGTATAAACTTGGAGCAGTGCCTGGCACATTTGTATCAAGGAAATGTCAGATGTGTAAGTCCAAAATTCCTTTTCCACAATTCTATAATTCAAAGGCTGAGATCTGTCATTTGATCAGCAGTACCCACTACTGGGTATCTACCCAAAGGAAAAAAACCCATTATATCAAAAAGGCACCTGAAATTATATGTTTTTTTGTAGCACAATTCACAGTTGCAAAGATATGGAATCCACCTAAGTTCAGCTGAGGAGTAAATAAAATGTGGTATATTTTATTTATCATGGAATACTACTCAGCCATCAGAAAGGACAAAATACTTCCAGGAATGGAAGACCAAATGCCCCATGTCCTCACTTATAAGTGGGAGCCAACCTGTGGGTATGTAGGGGCATTCAGAGCGGGACAGTGGATGTTCAAGATTCAGAAAGGGTAAGGGTGAGAGGGAGTATGAGGAAAGAAAAGCTTAGCTATTGGGTGGGTATGCGTGATTCAGGTGGGTACACTAAAACTCAGACAACACCGCCATATATTTCATCCATGTACTGTAACTAAAAACCTCTTACCCCTAAATCTATAGAAATATCAATTAGAAAAGAATGTTTAAAGTTCTATCTTTATAAAATTTTCTAAATTCAAATAAATACAATTAAATACTCTTTTTTTCTTATTTCTTTTTTTTTTTTTTTTTTGCCCTCAGTAGAGTGCTATGACATCACAGCTCATAGTAACCTCAAACTCTTGGGCTTACGCGATTCTCTTGTCTCAGCCTTCCAAGTAGCTGGGACTACAGGCACTCACCACAACGCCCGGCTATTTTTTTGTTGTAGTTGTCATTGTTGTTTAGCAGACCCAGGCTGGGTTTGAACTCCCCAGCCCTGGGTGTATGTGGCTGGTGCCCTAACCAGTGAGCTATGGGCACCGAGCCTAAATACTCTTGGAAACCAAAGTTTCTTCATAACTTTGCCAGAAATTATGACCTAATCTGAACTAAATGACTGGCAAAACCTGACCTGAGGGGATGTGAGGCAATTGTGAGACTTAGTTAGCCGCTCAGTGTGAGTATTCATACATTTTGCTGCAGAAATATCAGCATGGGAGATTACAGGGTGCTGCTCCAGCCCCACTGGCAATATTACATAATATTATCATTTTCAAGTGAAAAATTCTGAATTCAAAACCGTATCTGCAAGGTTTCAGATGAGGGACTGTGATACTGTGTTTCCTTTCCGGGATTCTCATCATCCATCATTCTCATCCACCTCATCTGTGCCTAGATGGATGAATTACCCTCTGCCTGGAAGGAACTCTGGGCACTGAGTGGGTTGGTGTCCATCCGGTGGGACAGGGGCTGGGACAGAGGCAGCCTGCATCTCAGGCCGCACCCAGAGCAGTCCTCACCTCGCAGGGGAGTGAGGAGAGACAGTGGGGTTACAACACCTCAAGGGGACGCCTGCAGGGAGCTTTGAAGAATCCAGGGCCACTCAAGAGACTAAGCATTGAGGAAACCAGGCATTGTGGCTTGTCCTTTATGTGGAACACTGTGCGATCTCACAAGGCAGCCATAGCCACTAAACAAAGTGTGGGTGGTCCCCACATTATGAACATCCGATCTACATGCACCTCGCGCTGATGAACAGAGGCTATCACAGATAGTAGGTAAATGTACCTGTTCTGAAAGAAAATATTACCATGAGAATGTGACCACTTCTCACTCCCTACCATAGGAATGTGACCACCTCTCACTCCCTACCATAGGAATGTGACCTTTTGTAACTGTTCCAGGAGATAGCCCCAGGAGCTGCAGCAAATGTTTACTATTAAGCAAATATTTGACTGTTAGTCTTGTCTTAAGACAGTTGAATAGTGAACCAGAGTTCTTCTTATCTGGTTAGAGCCCCAGCTGTGTCTATTCCCTCTTACTTTATTAGAGCCCCTGGCATGTCTGCTATTCCCGCCTACTTTGTAGTTTTTGCCTTTATAAGCCCAGCATGCTGGAATAAAAATCCTCTTGCGTTTTTTGCATCAAGCGACATCTCTTGCGGTTGATTGGGGTGGTCAGAGCTCCGGGCAGAGTGGGGGGTTCTGCCCCAAGTCTTTCAGTTCCAGCTTCCATACAAATTCAACTTGAAGAGCAAACCTGCAAAACCTATCTTGTTTGTAACCCAGGGACTCCCTGTCATTGCAAATGTGATGAGAGGTGTTCTGGAGGCTGTGGGAGCCCAAAAGAGGGAGCGAAGTTTGTCCTGGAGGTCAGAGGAGACCTCCCTCTACGCCCCTCTCTCTAGACTGAGACTTGAGAAGGGATGAGCAGGAGTGAGCCAGGTAAAGAAGCACCAACCCCATGGCACAGGCAGAGGGAAGCCCTTGCCAGGGCCTGGAGGCTGGAGAAAACTTGCCCTTTTCAAACTTGCCTTGAGAGGAGTCAGTGTGGCTAAGGGGGAGAGTGAGCGGAGGATGATGGGAGGTATTGAAGGCGAAATCAGATGCCTTAGGTTGGGTGCCTATAGTGTGGTCTCTTAGAGTAGACGGCTTGGTTTGTAGCTATTGTTCCAGCATTATTAGCAGCGTGCACGTTCACTCTCAAAGTATATGGTCCCTCCTACTGAAGGCCAGTTTAGGGAACTGAGAATTTTTCCTTATGGAAGTGGGAATCCATAGAAAAATTTTAAACAATGCACATTTTTAAAAGATATTTGGGTTGATTTTGGAGCACTTGAGTTTGCATAATAAAAAAAGTCTTGTGTCTTACTCTGCCAGTCATTCTGTTGGTCTCAAGGTTACTGGAAAAGATAGCAGATCTGGGGAAACAAACTAAAATGCTGGCCAGCAGAGTGACCTTTGCTGCCAGAGGACCACAGAATTATTTGTGAATCTCTGTGTATACAAGTCCATAGAAATACAGCCAGTAGCTGATGACCCTTTGATTTGAAAATGTTCTTTCCTTAGTTGAACTCTCAGGAGTTCCTGTGTTGTCTGAACTACCCTCAGAAACAATTACAGATCTGTCTCAGAAAATTGAGGAAGGGCGGTGGCCTTTTCCTTCCTTTCCCCCCAAGTGTGTGTGTGTGTTTGCCCACATACAAGCCCGTGTTTGCCTGACTTTCCTGATAGGATTTTCTTTTCCCGAGTTGATTTTTTACTGGTCAAAGCGGGCGGTTGGCAGATGCTTATTTATCAGTCTCATGCATTTAGCCAAGAAAAGACAAGAGAATTCAGGAAAATCCGAGATTCGTGGTTTACATTTTGTGGAGGATGCTTTCCTTGCCTCAGAGACACAGATTCACCCCTTCGGGAATTCCTTTACTCTTAGTTCTTATTCCTGTCACATTAGGGCGCTGGTCCCATATGCCGGAGGTGGTGGGTTCAAACCCAGCCCCAGCCAAAAAAAAAAAAAAAAAAAATAATCAGCCTGTCACATTTTGAGCTCTCCTGTCTGCTGTTAGGTAGGTGGAAAGATAAAAGCTGCATGACAGCTGGTAATCCCCTGCAGGCCTCACTGTGGAATGTGGTTTAAGGAAGCTTAGTGATAAGAAGCAGATTAGTCCTTCATGATAAAAAGGAATTGCAACTTTTCAAAGCTGCTGAAAAGGCTTCAGTGGAGACAGGTGTCTCCAGCATGGTGGTTCCCTGAAGATGGGGCAGTTTTTGATGGGAGGAAGTTAGCTGAGCAACCTGGGGGCAGGCAGGCTGCCTAGGGACCCAGGCTGTGTTGTAGTACCTGGGTGAATTCTTCTGTCTGGTAAACCAGGAAATGGCGGACCCCTGGGGAATGGGCGATTCGTCTCTCAGACGCAGACTCACAGAAACACATACACACAATACACACATGCACACGTTAGAAAACCAATTTATTAATATGCTCTTAAATACTTGCATTCTGTCTCCAAAGCTAAGTTATAATTTGAAAGCCTGTTTGTAAATTTTATGCTGAAAAAGAAAAAATCATCTGCTGCTGTGCACGCTCAGGCTAGGTTAGATGCCACAGGGGGTCAGGTGCTCCTGTGGTTGGTCTGAACAATGGAGAACTGAGAATCAGCAAAGATAAGCCCCATGGAGCTCCCAAGGCACTTCAGAGCATCAGGTGCTCTCAGCGTGACCAGAAAACTTGGAATTCATCAGGAGTCCAAGACCCCATGAATTTGTGGGGATGTGTACACGTGTGTATTTTTCTTGGAAAAGGATCTGTATCTTTTATGAGGTCCTCATCTAAAAAAAAAGAGAAAAGAACATCCACAGCTGGCTAATAACTTGACGTCTTTGAAGTGACACACTCTCACACTTGTACAGCTTGTACTCCAAGGAAGAGATGGTACCGGCTTTCACTGTTGTCCCAACAAATTCAACTCTGACCTACTTGTGCTTGCCAGTTAGCATGCCAGAAGCCCTGCAGATACACAGATCTCTCATCCCCCATTCCTTCTCTAGTATTGAGATGGCTCTTAACCAGAAGAGAAATCATTCTGTGAAAAAAGGAGGTGTTTCCATTAAAAGAGGCTGAGATGGCTGGACAAGGCTTGAAGAAATGGGCTTTTAGAGTTGGATTTATTGACGAAAGCCATATTCTGCAAGCGTATCTTCAGATGGCATTATTCTTAAAAGCATAATGTAAATATTATCAGTGGTCCCGGAGAGAAATAGTGTTGCATTTTATTGGCCAAAGGGAATGTACTTTGCATTCTGCGATAAGACCTCAGCCATTCATAAGGCCATAACATCAAGAGCATCCAGCCTCCCGTGCCCATCTCCATCCCCAGGCCATAACCTAACCTGAACGTCCAGCCTCCGGCTTGCCCGTCTCCATCCTCAGGCCGTAACCTAACCTGAATGCCCGTCTCCATCCCCAGGCCATAACCTAACCTGAACGTCCAGCCTTCGCCGTGCCCATCTCCATCCCCAGGCCGTAACCTAACCTGAACATCCAGCCTTCGCCGTGCCCATCTCCATCCCCAGGCCGTAACCTAACCTGAGCGTCCAGCCTCCGCCGTGCCCGTCTCCATCCCCAGGCCATAACCTAACCTGAACGTCCAGCCTCTGCCGTGCCCGTCTCCATCCTCAGGCCATAACCTAACCTGAGGGTCCAGCCTCCGCCATGCCCATCTCCATCCCCAGGCCGTAACCTGAACGTCCAGCCTCCGCCGTGCCCATCTCCATCCTCAGGCCGTAACCTAACCTCAGCGTCCAGCCTCCGCCGTGCCCGTCTCCATCCTCAGGCCGTAACCTAACCTCAGCGTCCAGCCTCCGCCGTGCCCGTCTCCATCCTCAGGCCGTAACCTAGCCTCAGCGTCCAGCCTCCGCCGTGCCCTTCTCCATCCTCAGGTTACGTAACCTCAGCGTCCAGCCTCCGCCGTGCCCGTCTCCATCCTCAGGCCGTAACCTAACCTCAGCGTCCAGCCTCCGCCGTGCCCGTCTCCATCCTCAGGCCGTAACCTAACCTCAGCGTCCAGCCTCCGCCGTGCCCTTCTCCATCCTCAGGTTACGTAACCTCAGCGTCCAGCCTCCGCCGTGCCCGTCTCCATCCTCAGGCCGTAACCTAACCTCAGCGTCCAGCCTCCGCCGTGCCCTTCTCCATCCTCAGGTTACGTAACCTCAGCGTCCAGCCTCCGCCGTGCCCGTCTCCATCCTCAGGCCGTAAAGTAACCTCAGCGTCCAGCCTCCGCCGTGCCCGTCTCCATCCTCAGGCCGTAACCTAACCTCAGCGTCCAGCCTCCGCCGTGCCCGTCTCCATCCTCAGGCCGTAAAGTAACCTCAGCGTCCAGCCTCCGCCATGGCAACCTGACCCAGCACGTGGTACTGGTGCCTCACATTCCCACCCCTCATCTTCTGGTTCCTTTCTGGTTGTCTGATTTGCCCCAGACTTTTGGGTTCATCCCAGCTTAACTTGGACATTTAATGCTGTTTTAATCTGGGGTCTGGATGTCTCTGCTTGCATTTCACTGGTGGCACGCTGGCATGCTTCCTACTTTTTTTTTTTTGGAGACAGTCTCACTTTGTTGCTCTTGGTAGAGTGCTGTGGTGTCATATCCCACAGAAACCTCCAACTCTTGGACTCAAGCAATTCTCTTGCCTCAGCCTCCCTAGTAGCTGGGACTACAGGTACCTACCATGATGCCTGGCTATCTTTTTTGTTCGTTTGTTTGTTTAGCAGGCCCAGGCTGAGTTCGAACCCACCAGCCCCAGTGCATGTGGCCAGCACCCTAACACTGAGCTATGGACGCCCAGCCAACACCCTTCCTACTTCTGCCTGGGCATCCGGTTTTGGCCTGTGTCTATTTACAGCTTCACTCTGCCTGTTTCAGAGGTGACAGACCTTGATGATAATGGCGCTCATGAAAATGATATAGGACTATAATAATTAACAATTCATTGTAACTTAGCTTCCATTTTAAAAAACATCTTAGCATGGACTGTTTTCACTCAGAGCTGGGTTTATGAGAGGATCTCACTTTCCACATTGTGTATTTTGATAATATTTAGACTTTTCATGGATGTGAATTGTTCTTAGCAAGGATTTTTATGGTTCATATGAATGTAATTAAAACAGTACTCAGAACACCTAGTTCTCAGTCTTGGCCCCAACACTTAGTAACTGTGTGGTGGACATAGGGGCAAGTTTCTTAGAAATCAGCAAGCTTTATCTATTCCATCGTGGGCAGGTAGTAAGTGCTTCAGGCTTCGTGGGCATATGGTCTCTATCTCAGCTACTCAGCTCTGCAGCTGTGGTGCAAAAGCAGGCACAGACAAAATGTAAACAAATGGGGGTGACTGTGGGCCGATAAAACTTTATTATAGGCACTAAAATTTGAATTTCATGTAATTTTCATGTATCACAAAATGTTCCTCTTTTGATTTTCTTTCAGCTGTTTAAAAATGTGAAAACCATTCTTAGCTCACAGGTCATAAAAAAATAAGGCAGTGGTGGGCTGATTTTGGCCAATCCCTGGCAAACTAATACCACAAAACCTGCTGCATAAAAATGGATAATTATGGTAGAAATCATTATGTGTTTGCCTCTGGGGAACAAAATGGGGAGGGGATCGACTCCAAAGGGCCAGCAGCAGGCAGCGCCTGTGACTCAAAGGAGTGGGGCACCCACCCCATATGCCGGAGGTGGTGGGTTCAAACCCAGCCCTGGCCAAAAACTGCAAAAAAATAAATAAATAAAATAAATGCTTTAAAAGGACCAGTAGGTAACTGTCTGGATCATAGCAGTGTTCTGTGTCTTGCACAGAAGTGTCAATATTTGTCAAAACTGATGGAAATTATGTTTAAAATCTGAACAATTCATAGTGTATCAATTATATTTCAGTAGAAAGGGAAGGAACAAATGCTGTGTAACTATCACAAAGTCTCAGTGAGTGTGATGGGCAATAAGCATTTATTCTCACGCGTGAGTTTGCAGGTCAGCTGGGGCACCTCACTGCTCATGTTCTGGGCTCCAGGCTCGGTGGGGGCACTTCTTCTCCTGGCAGTGGTGGAAGCACAAGGCAGCAAAGTGGGCTGTGAGGGCACATTTCAGTCTTCTGCTTGGTATGTTGCTGGAACACAGCCTGCCTGCAGGTAGCTGTACATCCTAGGTTAAGAGAATAGGACTACAGTGCAAAAAATGCCGCACCCCTTATATATGAAACCTGCCAACCTTTGAAAAGATGGCACACGATACAAGACAGCAGGATATAGATTATCATGAAATAATAGAAGAGCAAAGTAGGACTGAATATAACCAAGTGGCAAAAGGCGTCTCTGCATAAACATCAGTTTCTGACAGGTCAGAAGGGACACGTCTTCTGTTGCCCATGCAGTGGTGACAACGTCTGTGATGGTGATTTCTCTGCTCATCCCCCAAGCTGATGGTGAAGCTCTCACGTCTCTTGTGCTACAGGGCTCCCTGAACTCAGACTGCTCATCCTGGCCGTGCCTTCAGCAGCCCCCTTTGGCTGCAGCCCGACCTCTCTCTAGATCTCTAGACCCTCATTTCTAGCTGTGTGCTATGTCTGTCAGATACAGCAAATGCATCCAATGCTGGATTCATGAGCTGGTTCTTCATGCTCTTCTCTCAGTGAAATAGCACCATTGTCAAGCCAGGTGCTTGATCCGGGCGTGTAGGAGTCATTTCAAACTTTTTTGTCTGTCCCCAAATCCAAGCACTGGCTATATCAAGTTGCCTGTTCTCCTCCCCTTAGATATTGTACAGGTTCTTCAAGTTGCCATGATCTTATTTCAGAATCTCATCATGATTCTTAGGAACCACCCTGGGAGCCTCCATGCTGTGCTCCCGGAGTTGGGGCTCACGTTCTCCCTCCTCTGTCCAGAGGGACCCACATCTGAGCTGCCCCTCCATTCCCCGTGGATGTGTACATGTGTTTCTAACAGCTGTTGTCTCTGGAAAAGGCCACTTGGGTCTAGAGTGGGAGGGAGAGTTTTTATTATATATCTTTTTATAATATACTATCTTGCCATGAATATGTGTTTTTAATTTTTGAAATAAAATAATTATGAAAAGAAATAGGGGAATTTGGTGGCGAGACTTTATGACTCATTGGACACAGAAGGAGGCAGAAGAAAGAATCAGATGGTTTTGAAATACCACGGCCTGAGTTACTGGGGGATGATTGTATTTTTTGGAGCTGACCAACACACTACCGTTCTGCAGTTACCAAGTAGGGGCTTCATTCCCGGCTCCTGGGTCATAAGCTTCCTCAGGCAGCACAAGGCTATTAAAACTCTCAAATCTCACAGCGTCTCAAAAGCAGGCTAGTGCTGTCTTATCAACTCTTAGTTGCATCCAGCGTAATCAATAAAAGCCCGTCCAGTAGAGTGTTCATTAGTTTCAAAACCAGGCTTTGAAACCATCAGTCCTCACTCTTACACTGTTTCTGTAAACTTGGAGCAGTTACTCAACGCCTTTGAACTATAGTTCTCTTATCCATGAAATGAGAATTTATAATAGTGTCTCCTCCATAAGACGATTTTGAGGATTAAATATTTTATACGAAGCTCTTACTACAGTGACTAGCTCACATTATGCCCTTGGTAAATGCTGTTTTTGTTAATGAGATGTGTCCCATATGCAGTTTTTTTGCCATGGAGTCCTCCAGAGCAGCACAGAATGTAGTTTTTGGTAGTCACATTGTGCTGGCAAATCACACCGAGTTTAGAGTCAACTATGATCAACCTTCTAAGTCTTGTTTTACATAGTAATTGTCATTTATATTTTTCTCAGCCCCATCCCTTCCCTTCACTTCCACCCCCCCTCCAATATTTTGTAGGATTTATTGTCATTTTTATTATATTTCCTCTTGTTGAGTCTTAAGAGCTGATCTAGGGTGAAAATGTTGATGAGATTAAAAAGTATTTATATAAATGTACGGATTATATAAAATGAATGGGTTATGAAGCGGTACTGTGGGAACATCACTTAATGTTGTGAAGTTTGTTTTTTTTTGCAGTTTCTGGCTGGAGCTGTGTTCGAACCTGCCACCTCTGGCATGTAGAGCCAGTGCCCTACTCCTTTGAGCCACAGGGGATCGGGGGAAGTTTGTTTTTTTTGTTTTGTTTTGTTTTTTGTTTGTTTGTTTTTGCAGTTCTTGGCTGGGGCCGGGTTTGGACCCACCACCTCCTGCGTCCTACTCCTTGAGCCACAGGTGCCGCCCTGTTGTGAAGTTTATTAATAGATAATTTGTTCCTTCAATAAATACTAAGTTGCGGGCAGCGCCTGTGGCTCAGTGGGTAGGGCGCCAGCCCCATATACCGAGGGTGGCGGGTTCGAAACTGCAACAACAACAACAAAAATAGCCGGGAGATGCTAAAACCTGTAGTCCCAGCTACAGGAGGCTGTGGCAGGAGAATCACCTAAGCCCAGGAGATGGAGGTTGCTGTGAGCTGTGTGATGCCATGACACTCTACCAAGGGCGGAAAAAGTGAGACTTTGTCTCTACAAAAAACCAAAAAACTAAGTTGCTACATTTGTCAGTCGTCGTTCTAAGTAGAGTGGTGAGCAAGACAAGCATGGAATCTTCCCTTGGAGTTTACTTATTGACAGGTGACCTGGAATGGCCGTCAGGAAGAGAGGATACTTGAGCTGTTAGGAGTCAATCAGCTGTGTGACATTCTGGCAAAGGAACACTCCAGGTGGAGGGAACTGCAAGGGTATAGACCCTAAAGTGAGAGCAAGCGTGGCAGGTTGAAGAAACGGAGAGAAAGCTGGGAGAAGATAGATAGCATGGGAGAAACCAGCTGCTCTCAGGCGTGGCTGGGCCAGGCAGGGCTGGCTAAGTCATGGGAGGGAGGTGTTTTATTTTTTGTGTTGTTTTTGTTTTAGTTTTGTGGTAGGCTAATAAAGGCCCCCTTCGGTGTGTATGTCCTATTCCCAGAGCCTGAGAATATGTTATCTCAGTAAAAGGGAGTCTTTAGCTATGACTAAGTGAAGGCTCTTAACATGAAGGGATCTTCTGGGTAGAACCAATGAATTCACAGAGGTCCTTACAAGAGGGAGGCGGGAGATTAAGAGAGTAGAGGAGGAAGGGGCCACAAGCCAAAGAACGTGGGCAGCCTCAAGAAGCTAAAAAGGGCAGGGAAACAGATTGTCCTCTGGAGCCTCCCTCCAGAAGGGACACAGCCCCACCCCCAACATCATGATTTTAGACTTCTGATCTCCAGAACTGCAGGAATAAATGTGTTGTTTTTAAGCTGCTGAATTTTGAAAATTTGTTATAGCAACAACAGGAAGCTAGTATAGGTTTCTAATTCTATGATACAGTGCAGTGAGAAGCTATTTGGACAGGAGCAATGGGACTGTGTTTAGTTTAGCCAGGGTGGGCAGCAGGGAGGCCAGGCAGGAGGCAGGGGCAGCTGCCTCAGGGGAGACACGACGGAGGACTGGACTGAGGGGTTGGCAGCAGAATGAAGACGGTGAAGGGATTGTTGCATAGGAATGCTGATGGCTTGGCTGTGGGGATCTGGAAAATGAGACATCAAGGATCATGCTGAATTTGAGCTTATGCGATTGGGTACCAGTTATTGAAATGGGAGAAGCTTGGGAAAGGAAAAGATTTAGGGGAAAATTATGCATTCTATTTGGGAGATGCTAAAACCTGACATGTGTATTAGACCTGGAAGTCCATGTTGAATAAGCAGACGCATCTGTCAGTGGAGATCTCACAAGAGAGACCATTATAGCCTCTTGTCCTTGACACTGTTTACCCTTCCCTGGCTGACAAACTCCCTGGCCCACTGCACTTGATCCAATGTGGCATTTCATTCTCAAGTTCTTATCTCTTGGACTGATTTCTCACTGCCTACTCAGTAGGGGCTGCATGAGTAATTAAGAGAGTCTAAAATGAGGTCCAGTATGTTTGATATAACTTAGGAATAACGATGGAAATAATGTGGATGAATTTGTGCTTCAAATGTGTACAGTCGCTTTGTGCTTTTTCAGAGAGCTAAATAGAGTCTGTGAATTTAAATTGATGATTAACTTTTAATTGTGTTCATGTGGGGTGGCCAGTTGGAACTATGCCTAATAAGACTGATGAGTACAAACATTTGCATATAGCCTGCCTTCCAGAGGCCAGCCAGGGAGGGAGAGGCTGAAAGTAGGGGGAGGAATACTGCAGGGAATGGATAAGCTGAAACATTTATTTTTTGGAGAAGTGAAAAATTATCCAATACTTTTGTTTTCTATTCATCTTAAATATTGCCTAGCTTTACTGTTATTTCTTCTCATGGGTGTTTTTATTGATTTATTTACGTAGAGAAAAAAGATTATAAGAGGAGCTAGCTTATTTGCAATGGAAGGAGTTCTCATTTGCATAAGGTCATGATTCAGGTTTTAAGCTGCTGAATTGGTCCAGCAAAATGTTGTTTACTGAACATCTATTCTCTGTGAAGTACTTTGCTAAGTGCAAAGGGAGTGCTACAGTAATTAGGATGCTTTTCGGCCAACTCATTGGCTGAAGCAATAAGGAAATTTATTGTGTGACGTAAGGAGAAGTGGAACAGTATCCATGCCCATCATGCCAAGCCTCCTCCCTCCATCTCTCTCCTCAAAGCTCCGCCTTCCTGTGTGGGATGGCATCAACTTTAGTTCAGGAGAAAGACGGCTGCAACAATTCCAGACATTGATAATGTCCAAGAGAAGCAAAAGGATTGTCTCTGTGGGTCTTACGTGTGAATAATCTCCCAGAAGCCCCCAGCAGACTTTCCTCACATCCCATTCACCAGGAGTGGGTCCCAAGTCCATTTGTAAACTAGGTTAGACCCAAACTACAGCTAGCCACCTGTTTTTATAAATAAAGTGTTATTCACAGAAACCACCCCTACTCTTTTACAAACCGTTTTTGTCTGCTGTTGCTCTGCCCCAGCAGAATGAGTAGTGTGGCAGAGACTGTCTGGCTCATGAAGCCCAAAATATTTATTGTCTGTCCCTTTACAGAACAAGGGCCAGTCCTTGGCTTAGGCTAATCATTTGGGATGTTACGTCTTGAAAGGCAAGCTCCGTACTTTAGGCACAGAAGAGGTATAATATGCCATCTATTCTTCAAAGAGATTACTGGGGAAAATGATATTTTAATATATTAAAATAGCTACAAAGGCTGGTTACAGTTTAATACTCAAAAGAAAGGTGTCCCACAAGTACCTATAATTAGAAACTATCCTTTCACTACAAAGTAGCAGAAATAAAAAGAAAAGAAAGCCATTCTACCAATTTACAAGCTGCATTCCAAAGAAATTATAAAAATGAACCTCAGAGAAAGAACATCTAAGGACATGAAACCATTTTTGAAATTCTAGGAAAAAATAGCAGTACTATTCACAAAGCAAGTTTATGTAGTTTAAGAAACCATGCTCAAAAGGAGTAGGAAGTGATGATGTTAGCAAATAGCCCAGTGAAGACACAGCCTCTCAACTCTTATTTTACATTCCTTTCTTCCTTCATGGAAATTGATTTAAAAACCAAGAAGAGTAAAGCAAGCAATGTTTAAAAGATTAATGAGCAGGCAACGTGAGAGATCCTTGCAGAGTTAGAACAGTTCAGTATTTGGGGGGCACCTGTGGCTCAGTGAGTAGGGTGCCAGCCCCATATACCGAGGGTGGCGGGTTTGAACCCAGCCCCAGCCAAACTACGACGACAACAACAAAAAACCTGTTCAGTATTTGGGGGGCACCTGTGGCTCAGTGAGCAGGGTGCCAGCCCCATATACCGAGGGTGGCAGGTTTGAACCCAGCCCCAGCCAAACTACGACGACAACAACAAAAAACCTGTTCAGTATTTGGGGAGCACCTGTGGCTCAGTGAGTAGGGTGCCAGCCCCATATTCTGAGGGTAGTGGGTTCGAACCCGGCCCCAGCCAAACTACGATGACAACAACAAAAAACCTGTTCAGTATTTGACTGGATATACAACTCTACACAAGTGATACAATCGTATAGAAGTTCACACAGATACACACAAGGGTATGCAAGTAAAACTGAGGAAATCTGAGTAAGATGAGGAGATTATATAAAAATGTCGAATGGATTAATACATTGTGGCATATGTACACCATGGAATACTATGCAGCCTTAAAGAAAGATGGAGACTTTACCTCTTTCATGTTTACATGGATGGAGCTGGAACATATTCTTCTTAGCAAAGTATCTCAAGAATGGAAGAAAAAGTATCCAATGTACTCAGCCCTACTATGAAACTAGTGAATTGCACAGAAGGGACTGACCTGGTGACTGGATTTTGAAGCATCCAGGCATAAGGCAGAGTTCCTTCAAAGTGAAAATATCAGAAGCATAAACAACAAGGGCTGGTGGGCTGTAGGTCGAGACTCAGGGTTGCACTCCAGTCTGCCCTGAGAATTGAGGGGAGCCTATGGCTCAGGGCTCTAGGAATTAAGGGCTGAGCACTTCAACAGTGTCAGGGAATGGGCTGCACAGGGAAATGTGTACCAGGGGTAAGGAGTGTGTCTTTGGTGTCGTATTCACCCCTTTCTTCCTGAGTGTGCCCTACACTGGTTACTTATTGTTTCTAAGGCTGGACTTTGCATCTATTCAGTTGTGAATAATATATCTGCTTCACAGAATTGGGAGAATTAAACATGGTTTATCAAATGCTTAGTGAAGTTTCTCGAGTTGTGTAATAAAAGTCTATCAGGCCTCTTGGGCTCTATTTTACAGATAAAAAGCTGTAGACAAATTCTAGAACATAGTTACCTGTTAGGAGGGATTTCCTATGAATTCTGGCTGTACATTAGAGTCACTTTGGGAGCTTTAAAAAAAATACTGAATTTTAAAGGATACACAAATCAATTGAGTCTGGATCTCTGGGGTTGGACCCACTCATAGTTTTTAAAGCTCTCCAGATGAGGATAGCGTCAGAGCCATTATCTCACTGTAGTATCGGTCCTGGTTGTCATTGGCTCAGGGCCTGACTAAATGTTCAGGGGGCCACCTCAGTGGAGACAGCTGGGAGCAGCTGTGGCCAGTGACACTGGCAGCCAACTATGAACTTGAGATGAGCCAACTTCAGGGCAGCAGCTGAAAATTCCACATGTGCTAGTACTACCCATCTGCTTGAAAAGAAGTGCTGTGCGGTTGGCTTGGTGCCTGTGGCTCAAGCAGCTAAGGCACCAGCCACATACACCTGAGCTGGCGGGTTCGAATCCAGCCTGGGCCCACCAAACAACAATGACGGCTGCAACCGTCATTGTTGGGCATTGTGGCAGGTGCCTGTAGTCCCAGCTACTTGGGAGGCGGAGGCAGGAGACTAGCTTGAGCCTGGGAGTTGGAGGTTGCTGTGAGCTGTGATGCCACGGCTCTCTACCCAGGGCGACAGCTTGAGGCTCTGTCTCAAAAAAAAAGAAGTGCTGTGTGGAGTGGGAAGGGAGCTCTGAGCTGACCCACGTGCATCTGGATTGTTCAATGCTGTGTTAGGAAGGATCCAGATAAAAGGAGGCACTTTTTCATGCCTTTGGGCTGAACTGGGAAGAGCGGCAGCATCAGGACAGGCACCGTTATCTGCTGGAACAGATCACAGGTATAGGGTGTTCGTGGGGAGAATATGGTATATGGAAGGGAGAAGATAACCCAAACTGTGGATATAGAGCAAAAAGGTTCAAGAGAAGGGCTTAGATGGGCATTTCCTAGGCTGAGGGCTCAAAGGTGAAAACGGGATGGAACATGGGTGTTGGTGTGTTGATCAAAGCCAGTTGAGAAATAAATAATAGTAGACAGTGAGCAATTAGCACATTTCCCTGGTTGTCAAGGACATTTTGTTTTTTTGAGACAGTGTCTCACTGTGTCACCCTTGGTAGAGTGCTGTGGTGTCACAGCCCAAAACAACTTTAAACTCTTGGGCTTAAGCAATTCTCTTGCCTCAGCCTCCCAAGTAGCTGGGCCTACAGGCACCCACCACAATGCCCAGCTATTTTTTGTTGCAGTTGTCATTGTTGTTTAGCTGGCCCAGGCTGGGTTTGAACCCGCCAGCCTTGGTATATGTGGCTGATGCTGTAACCACTGTGTAAAGGTGCTGAGTCATCAAGGGTATATTTTTAAAGCCCCAAAACATACCCCGTGGAAGGGAGCAGGGTGGTAAGCCACAGAGACCAGGTCTGTGGAGCAGTAGTCAAAGACCTGGAAATGTCAAGTGAAAGGCTGGAGAGCTGAGCGGGATGAGACTTGACATGTCAACTTGCAAGAGCAGGTTTTGGTCCACAGAGTGGGCATCACAGGAAATCAGACTTTTGTGTTCAATAGTGAGAAATTGTTTTAGCATCAGGAACGCAAATTAGAGAAAGATTATATCCTGTGAGGTTGTAAAATCCCTGTTACTAGGCCTATCCAGGCTATTATAAAAGAGTTACTGCTATTAAGTGGGAAGGAGGACTAGGTCAGTGGGAGGAGGTCCTCACTTTACCTCTGCAGGCCCAACTCAGCTCTGATTTGATTACAGTGCCAGGGCATTGTATGATTTCAGATTTATATGAGGGGATAAATGATTAGGGTACATTTGTCAGTGCCCACTGTGGCACCCCGTCACCTCACGAATAAAAATAGCCGGGACAACAGATTGAAGGTACATGCCTGCAGGAGGTCGGCTTCCCAGAGGTGCAGGGAGAGCCCTGAGTAACCTCTGTCGTGGCCTTTTATACAACAGGTGTGAGGGGCCCACGCACTGGAGCTCTGTGCTTAATGATCACTACCTGCTCTTTCCCCACGGCTGGACTCCCACCTGTTGCACCACAAATGTCAAAAGTATAACACCTGTTTGCTAACAAGCGCCTCATCTTAACTCATTAACACATGCAGTTGCTTGAGGCTTGTTTCTGGGCTGCAAAACGTCTCCCTGCTAGCTAGGAGATTGACTCACTCTCAGCCTGGTGCACAGTCTCCTACATACATTGTTTGCATTTGTTAAGTAAAGTTCAAGTTGTGGTTGAGCCCTTCGCTTAGGAGGTATGTTATAAACCCTCACACTGTGCCCATTGGGTGAGAGCTTACCAATTCCCCTTCCCCCTCCTATCTCCTCGCTGCTCCCCACCTCGAGTTGAATTGTGTTTTTCTCTTATGTGGGCATGTAGTTGTTTATTATAATTCTTTTAAAACCCTTTTTCTTTTTTTTTTTTGAGACAGTATTATTTTGTCACCCTTGGTAGAGTGCCATAGCATCACAGGTCACAGCAACGTCAAATTCTTGGGCTCAAGCGATTCTCTCACCTCAGCCTGGGCCTACAGGTACCCCCCACAAAGCCTGGCTATTTTTCTTTTTAGAGACAGGGTCTCACTCTTGCTCAGATTGGTCTCGATTGGGTGAGTTCAATCCACATGCCTCGGCCTCCCAGACTGCTAGGATTATAGGTGTGAGCCACTGCACCCAGCCCAAAAACTTTTTAATTGAAAAATAATAATTGTATATATTTTAGGGTACAACGAACTGTTTGTAAAACATTTGTTTTGATACATGTTTACATTGTGGAATGATTAAATCAAGGTAATTAATGTATTCATCATCTCACATACTTATCTTTTGGGATAAGGACATTTAAAATACATTTTTAGCATTTTTGAAATATGCAATACATTATTGTTAGTGATAGCCATCATTCTGTCATTGTATCAAAGTTTCCTCCTAACTGAAGCATTCCCCGTTTCCCTCTTCAGCCTCTGGTAGCCACTATTTTCCTCCCTATGAGTTTGACTTTCTGAGTGGTGTGATTCTTTGCTTTCTATTATAAGGAAAGAAACCGTGACAAATATTTGAACAACCGAGGGCTGCTTGTTTGCAAAACCAACCAAGAGATTCAAACGTGTATGTAAATGAAGACTCTAGAGAGTCTGTGAGTTTGCTGTTCTTGGTCTTACCATTTGGGAAGCATCTTTGGGTATTCTGCCTTCAAATGTTTAAAGCTGTTTTATATTCAACTCAAATGTTTTTAGCATCTACCAAGTATGAGGCATCATTCTGTAGAATACCTTACATTAACCTCCACACTGGAAGCTTCTTCCGTATTTAAGAACAGTCACAGCACAACAAATATAAGCAGCGATGGCCGTGGACATTCATTGGTTGGTTATCCAACATGATTTCTCCCTTCTGTCTTCCTAATAGCTTCCATTTCCATCTGGGATCTGTTTTTCTGGGGAAGTTTGATTAGGAGGTGGAGCATGTGTGCTGGTGTAAGCTAATTTGCATATTATATCCCCTTTGCCACAGCAAGTTCAAAGGCAGCCACGTGACCTAATCTGTGCACATCAGAATATTTTTCAGTACTACTGCCACTGGGAAGGCTGGAACAAAGACATATTCTTCTTCTTGCTTAACTTGAGCAAGAAATTTGTGGTCTTGGGACTGGAAGGTAGTAGCTATCATGCAACCATTATAAGGCTAGTTTCAGAAAGAGATGATCCTGGGCATTGTCTGTGGCTCAAAGGAGTAAGGCGCCGGCCCCATATGCTGGAGGTGGCAGGTTCAAACCCAGTTCCTGCCAAAAAAAACAGAAAGAGATGATACTAAGACAGTCAGAGGAAAAATAGAGGAAATCAGACTACTGGTGACATTGCCTAGTTGCTAGAGTGAACCTTCTAAACTTTCCAAACATATAACCTTCCTTTATATTTAAACTAGTTTGGCTGAGGTCTTCTTTGACTTGGAAACAAAAGAATTCTTACTGATCAGTATGGTGGTTATTTGGGAGGAGGTGGGGTTACATTTTATCCACTATTGAACTGTACCTGTTAAATTGTCTGTAATTACCATGGATTCAATATGTAACAAAAAAGTGTATTAACATGTAATCACAGCATCCAAATTTGTGGCAGTTACTTGTCCAGGAAAGCAGACATTCTTAACGAAGGCTAGACCAAGACACACTTACAGCTGAGCTAATCTGTTTCCTCGGACAGATCTCTGATGACATCGCTGGTGACACTCTGCACTGCCATCTGTGTCACATACTACAGACAATTCACCAGTTTTGTAAATTTAAACAATTTTATATATTGACACACTCTTGTCCAGTTGTTTTGGGGGGACAGAGGAGCACCCTCTAACGACGCTGGTCTTGCCACTCCTTTTTTATTTTGACAGTAGTGAAGGAACTCAATGCTGTGCTCTCAGCCATTTAATATATGCTTCCTTTTGACTTAGTTAAAAAAACACATTTATGGTCAGTTTTAAATAAGGTATGTAAACTTTTAGCTATAACAAATTACAAGAAAATAATAATACAGAAGGAAAACCTATAGAATTGAGAGATTTAAAGGGCCTATCAGGAAATGGCTGTACTATTTTTGATCTTCCTTGAATCCTGCTTCCAAAAAACTGTAAAATATGTTAAAGTAGACTAAATCTGGCCTGAGACCTGCCATATCTTGAGTCACTTCTTAACGAAGTAACGGCCTAACTTAGTATATAAACAAATTTGATAGACCTAATTTAGGAATACATTTTGTAGCAAACAGGTGAGTGTCAGCCAGTCACAGACTGACTAGTGTTCAAATGCTGAGGTGTAACCTACCCAGCTGTTTATGAATCTCATTTCTGTTTTCTGTCTGTAAATACTCCCTGCACAGTCATGGAGCAGAGCTCTCTGAACCTCTTCTGGTTCTGGGAGATGCCAGATTTATGAATTATTCTTTGTTCAAGATAACTCTGTTAAATTTAATTCATATAAGCTTTTTCTTCTTCCAGAAAAAATGATATTTTTGAGACTGTTGGGATTTAAGCCCTGGAGAACTTGAAGTATAAATATTGAAGTTTTGATATACTTTAGGTGAAAAAATGGTATTGTTTTTATGTTGTTTTTTTTAAGAGTCTTTCTCTTTTAACAGAAATAGCTAAGGGTGTTCACCTGCTGGAAATCAAGCTCTCCCTGTTGCATTCTGTTTGGGGCCAAACTTTTGTGAAAGCTAGAGAAAGCTTTGTTGGATTCCCGTTGCTTTTCTGTGATCTTACATAACATGAAGTCTTAGTAACTGGTGAATATTGGTAGGAGAATTTATGTGAGAGAGCCGTTTGTTTTTTACAAGCAGAGGGTGGTGAACAGGCGACCTGCCTTGGCGCTAGGGCAGTGCTCTCTCTGTTACTGCTGGGAAGTTGATACAATTTAATTCCAGCCCACCATTCAGTATCTGCTGCTGTTTGGTTCCCTTTTATCATGGGGGAGGGGGGGGCGAGGGAAGAAAAACAATCTCAAGCCATTCTGTTTGTCTCCTAGCCCTTAAGGAACACAGTCATCGGTGACTTTTCCTGATGTATTTTCAAAGTGCTTTAGAAGGTTGCTGTCATTTCACTCACTTATCAGATATTTTTGGAGCAACCTCAGCAGGCCCTGGAATAACATCATTTCTTGTTTCTTTAAAAACTTGAGGAAAAGTCTCCATGCTGAGCCAGGGCTCCTGTCTCCCCAGGTCTTTCTCTGGGTGCTCCAGTTCCCGTTCCTACAGATGAGCATGTTAGGTGAAATGGCACGTCTGTGTCCTCTCAGTGAGTGCGTGCCCGTGGCCCTGTGGCGGGGTGGCATTCAGTCTGGTGGGGCTGGTTGCCGCCTCACGCCCTGAGCTGCTGGGACAGGCTCTGACCACCCAAGACCCTGAACTGGAATAAGTGGGTATCTTACCTATTTTTATTACTCTCTCTTAAATGTACATATAGCTTATGTTTATTTCAACGTTTAGTATTGGAAGTGTTAAGGATCTTTATTTAGAAGTTTACTGATGTTTTTGTGACCAGAAATATGCTGTAGGAATACAGTAACTCCTGTTTCCATCAATTGGCCTATCATAAAATTGGTTTCCCTGTGTGTTTGTTCACGGAAAGTCGCAGTTTCCAAGAGCCTATCATCAAAATTAAGTGAGGACCTACTGTGCTTTATGCCAGTACAGTCTCAAGCAGTTGGGACCAGGGAATGCAAGAGAAATCTTGCCATTGTGCTGGTGGAAACACTGGCTGGATATTGAGAAAGGATGGAGTTAAGGTGAGACTGGTGGACATCTGTGAAGTGGGTGTATTTTGATGTATATGCCCATCAGTATAACAATAGATACCATTTATTAATTGTCATATGCTAACTACCTTTCTTTCTTTTTTTTCTGAGACAGAGCCTCAAGCTGTCACCCTGGGTAGAGTGCCGTGGCATCACAGCTCACAGCAACCTCCAACTCCTGGGCTCAAGCAAGTCTCCTGCCTCTGCCTCCCAAGTAGCAGGGATTACAGGCGCCCGCCACAACGCCCAGCTATTTTTTTGGTTGCAGCCATCATTGTTGTTTGGCAGGCCCAGGCTGGATTCGAACCCGCCAGCTCAGGTGTATGTGGCTGGCGCCTTAGCCACTTGAGCCTCAGGCGCTGAGCTGAGCCGCTAACTACCTTTCTAAAAGTTCTATATCAGTTACCTCATTTGATACTCACAGAGATCTTACAAAGTATGTGCTTTCATTATTCTGCTTTTATAGGTAGAAAACTTAAGCACAGAGAGATAAAATAAGTTGCTCAATCACACAGCTAAAAAGTGGGGAGTGGTACAGTCTGAGTTTAAATTTAGATAGTCCACCTCCAGTGTCCACGTTCATTATGGAATTATTACAAAGGAATATATCAGGTCATTGATTACTGTATTAATTGCTTCCCATTTTTAAAAAGGATGTTTTGGCATGGCGCCTGTAGCACAGTGGCTATGGTGCCAGGCACATACACCAAAGGTGGCGGGTTTGAGCCTGGCCCAGGCCAGCTAAACAACAGCAACAAAAAATAGCCAGGTGTTGTGGTGGGCACCTCCCAGCTACTTGGGAGGCTGAGGCAAGAGAATCTCTTAAGCCCAAGAGTTGGAGGTTGCTGTGAGCTGTGATGCCACAGCACTCTACGTGAGGGTGACATAGTGAAGACTCTTGTCTCAAAAATAAATAAATAAATAAATAAGATGTTTCCTTATTGTTAACTGTCATTATCCTTGGAATCTCTTGAAGTTCCAAGCTGTGAAACACATGGAAGGGCTTTCAGCAGGTGTCACAGCGTCACACTGTAATAGAGGAGTCAGAACTGATTTCTGGACCTGAACCTGATCAGTTTTGTCCTGTGTGGTGGAACCTCCAGGGGATGAAATTTCACTGGTAGTGGATCTAGAGCCACGTCTGGATGAATCTGGTTCTGTCACTTGTGGTGCTTAGTCGTGATGAAGAGAAATCCACCCGGCTGTTATTTTTCTTAAATCAATTTTACATCTTTTAGTTATTCATTGTGAAGTTTGTTTCAGGGTACGAGAGTGTATGTTTCCCCAATGTGTGTATATAAATAAATAAACATGTTCTGCTTAAAAATACAACAAACCTCCATATATGTTGCTGTCTTCTTATTTTATGTGACTTGTAGTCAGCGATTCTAAGCACTTTCGATTGGGAATCAAGTCTGAACTAAGAACTACGTGTGACTCCGAACTGTCCCTCCATTCCAACGCAGAGTGCCAGATCACCGTTCCTCCCTCCATTCTGTCCTGCTAACGAGGAAGCTGTCATTCCCTGGGTAGAGACTGTGTTGCCAAGCTTTGTATTAAGCACCTTCCCTGCATTATCTCATTTCATCCTTCAAATAACCCTGCTCAGTATTGTTATTCTCACTTTACAGATGAGGAAGTGAAGGCTTAGAAAGGTTGGGAGAGAGGGGGATAAGGAAAGGCAGAGAGAGCTTCACTTTGTCCACCGTCACATAGGTAGTAAGGGGCCCTGACCCAGGTGTGTCTGACTCTAAACAGACACCACAGTGCGTGGAGACTGAGGCAGTCGTGAATGAAGGAAGACGTCCCGGGTGGTGTGTACTTGTTTGAGGGTACGTCGGAATTAAAAAATAAGCAGCAGCAACTATAGTTTCTTACGCGCTGGTGAAGTAGAAAGACAGAATTGGAAAATCACAACTTCTCTGCGCCCAATTTCTCATCTGTAAAATAAGGATATTAGTACGCGTTTCACCTACATTGCAAGGTTGTTGCCAGGATGAAATAAGAATGGACAGGAAAGTGCTGAGTTAGGAATTGTCAGCCAGCACTCTCATCCTCCCCCACCCTTGGATTTTTAAATTCATCTCTTGGGATTAAAATTAGATGCTGCCATTGATTTGGCTTAATAGGTCTCTCAAAAAGGAAATCAGTTCTATTTTTTTACTTCATTCAGCTTTTATTGGTACTTACTATAAATCAAACATCGGCATTGTTGCTACAAGTATAGCAGTGACTCAAACCTGATCACGGACTGTTGAGGATTTTTTTGTGGTTATCAGGACTGCTGTCTGGAATGCAGCCTAACCCAACCACATGTTAACTGACCACACGAAAAGTGAACAAGGCCAGATTCGGTTTGCAGCTGCCCAGACCTAATCTGCTTAAGGAAATCTCCAGATAGGTGGGTTATCTGGCACCCGTGGGGACGTCACATCACATCCTATGGAATAAAGGAGGGAGTGGGAAGATGAGAGTGAAGCAGAGGTGAAGCTGTTCACCCAGACAGCATGTCACGGTGTGGAGCCCTCCTGGGGCTTGCTTCACTATTGCCCAACGTTGAGAGGTTCCTAGCAAGGTTAAACCGACTCTAGCTCTAAGTAGAACTGGCCACGTACTTTTAAAAATCTCTCCAAATGTGGGCGGCACCTGTGGCTCAGTCGGTAAGGCGCCGGCCCCATATACCCAGGGTGGCGGGTTCAAACCCGGCCCCGGCCAAACTGCAACCAAAAAATAGCCGGGCGTTGTGGCAGGCGCCTGTAGTCCCAGCTACTCGGGAGGCTGAGGCAAGAGAATCGCTTAAGCCCAGGAGTTGGAGGTTGCTGTGAGCTGTGTGAGGCCACGGCACTCTACCGAGGGCCATAAAGTGAGACCCTGTCTCTACCAAAAAAAAAAAAAAAAAATCTCTCCAAATGAAAGTACCCACACATTCTCCTCAACTTACCAAGAAACTTAAATGATCATAGAAAGTAGTTCATGTTGAATCCATTTAAAATGCATGGTCTACAAAATTTCATCCTTGAACTGTTCATTTATGTTTAAACTAAACATATGCACATTCCCATGGGCAGCTGGAATACAGACAGTGGCTGCTCGGTTCAGTAAGTAATCCCTAAGCATTTCCTGAGAGAGGCGTGGTAAAAGAAACACACACACTCAGATCCAGCAGTAACATTCAAAACAGCAAAACCTTGAGATCTTTCTAGATGCCACCCTGCCTCTTGGGGTGCTCTGGATCCAAGGGCTGATAAATGATGCAGAAAAGCCTGAGATTCTCCCTCATTCTGGAGGGAGGGGGGCAGATGAGAAGTCGGAGGCCTAGAAAGGCAAAACTTACAAACTTTGAGTTGTTCATTAGGGAAAGCATCAAAATCAATTCTGGGTCCTCTGATAGCAAACATGTGCCACCTTCTCCACTCACTGTCCTCCTCCCCGACCCCCATGTAAACACACATCAATTTCAGAAGGCTGCCAAGCAATTATTCTTATAACCAGTAAAATATATCATGGGGGTTGGGGAGGAGCTTTGCTGGGGAAGAAGAGAATGAATTTCTAATCCTGAAAGTTAGGCTCCAATTACTTCCAAAACATCATTTAATTGACTCAGTGGAGGAGAGGTAATTTGTAGATGAATTATAGCTTGATGGAAACAACAGCCGCATCATGCTGGGATTGCACATTTTAAAGCTGTAAAATGATAGCCGACTCAAATGCCAGTCCGTGAGCCACTCTCCACAGCAGCTGTCACTGGGTGGGTAGACTTGGCTCTGAGCATCTCGGGTCACCCTGATGTGTTCCTGTGTTTTCTGTTTCAGCCCCAGTGAGTACATAGTGGCCACTGCAGATCACACAGCCTCGTGGCTGGGACTATCTCACACTCAGATAATCAGGAGGGTCAGCTTAGCAATCAACGCATGGCCTTACCTTGACTTTTTGTTTAAACCGCTTGAAGCTTTAGATGTTTCCAGCTGTTCATGTAATAGTGGAGGGTGGAAAAGAATAAGGGAAGACCTTCAAAATAAGTGTTGTTCTGAAGGGAGGGCTCAGTAATTCTGACTGGCCAACAGGGCAGGCCAGAGGCCATAGAGGATTCATGCCACATGAGAGAAAGGAATTACCCACGGGCTTGTTTGATGGATGGGAACTTCTGCAGATTCCCTGCAGCACCTAACAGCAGGACAGATGTTTCCAGGACTGGATTTTTGTGCACTTCTGCTCCTGGAGAAGCAATCCCCACTCCCACTGCAGCTCCCTATCCCCGCCAATTACTTTCACTGATTTTTCATTTTTGAGTATGACATGCTCGGCTCCTGGCCTAATTAAAGAAGAGGGGGTGCCGATTACTCAGTCTCCAGGCTTCTTGTTTGGGACATGAATTCTCATTTTCTCTAATTCTAAAAGAAAGAAGAGAGAAACGTTCCATACCTGCCACGGCCTTATGTAATAGATGCGTACAGTATTTTCAAAATTTAAAAGACATGAAGTAGGTCTCATTCCCAACCCAGGACCCTTCCCCAAAACAACCACTATTACCTGTCTAGTTCTATAGAGATATTATAGTCATGTGTCTGTACACATATCCACACATATATCTATTCATCCTTTTTATTTACATGAGTGGTACACACTATACACCTTCTTCCATACCTCACTGGGTTTTCCTTATCTTAGGGATTGTTCCAGGACAGCACACATAGTCCTGCCATATTCTTTTTTCATAACTATAGAGTGTTTGTTCCATTGTTTCGATGGACCATCATTTACTTAAGCAGCCTTTTCTTATCTCAGCAATAGTTAAGTAAATATCCTTCAACATAAACCTTTGGGCACATGTGCCGAATTATCCATAGAATCAGTTTGCAGAAATAGAATTATTGGGCCAAATGATATATTCTTGTAAATTTTAATAGAAATTGCCATACTGCCCTCCCATGGAAGATGGATTCATTTTCTCCCTCCTAGAAGTGCCTAAGAACACACACCCTGTACCTCCTTTCCTCATCCCAGTCTTCACCAAGGCCATATCTGAGTCTGTCTCTTGTAAGGGGAGACAGTTTTGGTCTGGGGATAAACATGAGTATTTTGGAAACTGACCCCATGAGCAGTCTTTCAGTTGTAAGTCACAGAAAATCTACATCAAAAGGCTTACGCCAAAATTAAAAAAAAAAAAAAAAGAAAAAAGGGGGGGTGGGGAGGAGAAAATGGTGGGTACATATACAAAAGTCCAGTATCAAAATTTGCTATGAGCCAAGCGTAGTGTCTCCTGCCTGTAATCCTAGCACTTGGGAGGCCAAAATGGGTGGATCGTTTGAGCCCAGGAATTCAAGACCAGCCTCAGCAAGAGGGAGACCCCATCTCTACTAAAAATGGAAAAAATTAGCCAGGTGTCATGGTAGGTGCCTGTAGTCCCAGCTGCTCAGGAGGCTGAGGCAAGAGGATCACTTGAGCTCAGGTGTTTGAGGTTGCTGTAAGCTATGATGCCACCACAGCACTGAACCCCAGGGTGATGGAGACTCAGTCTCAAAAAGATAAAAAAATAAAAAAGTGCTTCAGGAAGAACTGGATTTAGGGCAGGCTGACAGGTTGTTGCACAGCATCAGGGGACACAGTAACGTTGTATGTTGTGTGAATGGTGCCCCTGGAGTTAGTGGCCCCACACTTTGGGGCACAGCTAAGGTGATGGGGACTTGGTCTCTTTCCATCGCTCAGTCTTGTTTCCCTGGGGTTTGCTTCTTTTCAGGCCTTCTCCAAGCGATAGCTGTAGGTTTACATCATCAACGTTACAGCCTCAGCTTGGAGCTTTCCCTTCTCTGTTGATCAGCAAGATCCTGCCTTGGTCAGGCATTCGAACCAACAGTTGATCAAATGTGGGAACATCTGGTCTGCTTGCCCTCCTCCCAGTCCCTGTTCTGAGAGTAGCAAGTGGATTTTCTTTGTGGGCTCTCAGGCTGAGCGTGCTCCCTGGCTTTGACCAGAGTGATTCTCAGTCTCAGATACCACCAGCTGGCTGCTGACCTGTCTGTGCGCTGGGAGAGTTACAGCTGGATGAAATGGGACACAAATATACATACTAATCACTGGGAGGCTTGTAAAAAAGCAGGTTCTGATTTATTAGATCCGAGGTGGGGCAAGACCTGCTCTCAGAGGGCCACACTTAGGAGCAAGGGGATATCGTCTGGATCTAGGGACTTCTCTGGCTCCTCTAGTCTCATAAATTTGAGATTTCATGACATATACAGAAGAATATGAAATAAAATCTCCAGCTGAAATTAATTCCATTCTGTCAACATTTCACATGGCAAAGTCACATTTTTATGATATAGTTATCAAAAAACAGTATTATTAAAACATTCATTTTAGAAATAAAATTCCATTGCCTGCCTTGGTGGGGTTGAAGGAGGAAGCCTTGGCTGAATTTTTCCTTTTCTTTTTTTTGAGACAGAGCTTTACGCTGTCGCCCTGGGTAGAGTGCCGTGGCATCACAGCTCACAGCAACTTCCAACTCCTGGGCTTAAGCCATTCTCTTGCCTCAGCCTCCCAAGTAGCTGGGACTATAGGTGCCCACCACAAAATGCCTGCCTATTTTTTGGTTGCAGTTGTCATTGTTGTTTGGCAGGCCGGGGCTGGATGCGAACCCACCAGCTCAGGTGTATATGGCTGGTGCCTTAGCCACTTGAGACACAGGTGCTGAGCCATGCTGAATTTTTCTTAAAGAATTCCACTTTCGACCAGTATTGGCAAGAAAGCAGCTCTTTTTTTTTTTTTTTTTTTAGGGGACTCTGAGCTCTCTGTTGTGTTAGTGGGGAAAAAACTGCTTTTGATTCTGCTGTCAAGCTGGTGACTTATTTGTGCTTTACCTGAGGAACCAATTTGCCCTTGGCAAACTCTAGGCTTTATATAGCTAGTTATCCCATCACAACTGGGTAGCCTGCTGGCAGAATCTGGGGACAGTATACTATTTTCTTGGGAGTAACAAAATCAGTCTACCTCTGTGACCAACTGCTATATAAGTTTTCTTTTTAAATAAATTATTTTCGGGCGGCGCCTGTAGCTCAGTGAGTAGGGCGCTGGCCCCATATGCCAAGGGTGGCGGGTTCAAACCCAGCCCTGGCCAAACTGCAACAAAAAAATAGCCGGGCGTTGTGGCGGGCGCCTGTAGTCCCAGCTGCTCGGGAGGCTGAGGCAAGAGAATCACGTAAGCCCAAGAGTTGGAGGTTGTTGTGAGCCGTGTGATGCCACGGCCACTCTACCCGAGGGCGGTACAGTGAGACTCTGTCTCTACAAAAAAAATAAATAAATAAATACCAACAATAAAAAAAAAATATAAATAAATAAATAAATAATTTTCTCATCATCTCTTAGAACCAATATCTCAGTTTGGGACTAACTTGAATAGTGTTAAATATTTCTTTGTTCTCCTTAATTCAGATTAGGTATTGAGTAGACTCTCTCCCAACACCTAGCACTATTTATTGAAACCGAAAAACGATTTCTTTTATAAAGCAATTATATGCCTTGTTATCCCCAACATATCTCCAAAATATGAGGTCAGATGGCATTACCAGAAAGCCCCTATTCATTCCAGAAATTGAAAAGAGAAAAGAAAAAAAAAATTTTTTTTTTGTGGTTTTTGGCCGGGGCTGGGTTTGAACCCACCACCTCTGAGATATAGGGCTGGCGAATTTTTAAGGGGGACTCAGCAAGCTCATGCCATTGTAGACCAAGGAGCAGTGTGTAGCATTGTGAAGATATTTTCTTTAAAACCATGCCTCATGCAAGAAAAATTGTAGCATCAAACACTTGTGTCTTTACATAACTAGGTGTTAATGGGTGGATTGTACAAAGTGTACTGTGATTGAAAGTTTGGCTATTTCAATGAGAAAATTAACACCTGGGGTTTTTTCTCCTTTTTTGTGAGTCCTCATGCTCATTCTGTTTTGTAGATATGATTACTACCAGAAGGCTGGTCTAGAGAATTCTACAGAATTCACATCTTGTACCGCATTTTCTTACGGCTAAACTGCTAAGTAAAGCCAGTCCCATCAGTAAGTTTGGAAAGCAGTTTTAAGACTCCACTATTAAAAAGTAACTTTCCTCTTTCAATACTGTGGTGTTCCACATTTACCTTTTAAGGTTGATATAACCCATCCTCTTGGAATTAACTTAAATGCTTAAGAAAGAGCATGTTGAGGCCTCTCTGCAGGCTCTCGGTAGCTATGCTCAGCTCCCTAAGTGGCAGAGCTGCCCTTGGAGGTCATCCAAGGTGGCATGTCGTAGATGCACAAATTGCAGCTTGCAGGTAGAATAAAAAGAAGATAGTTGGCTTGGCGCCTGTAGCGCAAGCGGCTAGGGTGCCAGCCACGTACACCAGAGCTGGCTGGTTCGAATCCAGCCCAGGCCTGCCAAACAACAATGACAACTACAACCAAAAAATAGCTGGGCATTGTGGCAGGTGCCTGTAGTCCCAGCTACTTGGAAGGCTGAAGCAAGAGAATCGCTTGAGCCCAAGAGTTTGAGGTTGGTGTAAGCTGTGATGCCACAGCACTCTACCCAGGGTGAGAGAGACAGAAAGAGAGAAAGAAAGAAAGAAAGAAAACAGTTTATTATAGCAGGAGTTATCTCCATCTATTAGTGGTACAAATAGCAGGAGACAGAAGATTGGGGGATTTGCCGGTCGGCCACATTTCCCAGCAGGATTTTTACTGGACACCTGCTATGTTCCAAGGCATGGCAGGAGGCTCTGGGTACACACACATAGTTACAAATTTACCTCCCGAGCCCTGACTTCATGGAGGTAACCTAAATGAGCCATTTACTTTCTCTAGACTTGAGTTGAAAATTAAAGTTAATTCCTAAACTCACAATGTTGGTGTGATAATGAAACATATTTTTAAAAGGATAAAATGTTAAATGTGGAGTTCCTTAGGTCACTATGATAGCACACCCTGGGCTTTGTCGTGAACCTGAAATTGTGTAGGATCAGCTGTTTGTTATCTGCTTTCAAGAAGTTATCCTCACATGACCCTTGCTTTGCCCTTTGTCTTTTGTGACAGTTTCATTTTCCTTTCCAAACATGATCCCATTTTGCTGATTCTTAAACAATGCCAACTTTTTATTGGCTTTGCACAAAACTCTTCAGAAGGAGGGGCCTCCTCAGAAATTTCATAGGTATTTGACAGGAACTTGGAAAGAGAAAAAGTGACTATTCATAGATGATCCTGAGGGAAAAAATCAAAAGTAATTTTCTGTATTACATACACAATAGAAATCAGATACTTAAAATAACACCCTAGAATACAGTTATCATGAGACATCTCTGTCATTTCCTAGAGTTAGAAATAAAGAGGAGTATTTGGGAGTTGGGAAGCAGCCAGCCTTGTCGTTTGCAGGCAGGAATGAGGAGGGTCATGCTCTGGGTGAGGGAGAGGGCGGGGAAGGCAGTCTCCTGGGGGTGTGCTGTGGAGCGGCCGAACGTGGAAACAGGGAAAGTTTCTAAGACCCCTTCACTGTGCACATTGGAGGAAGATCTCAATGCTTGCATTTAGAAGACCCCTGGCCTGTCACGGTCTCCCAGAGTATGTTTTTGTTTTCTTTTTTTCTTTTTGTGTTTTTTGGCTCATTGTATGAATTCTGTCTGTGATCTGTTAGTTGAGAGTCCCTCCTCTGCCCTCCGAGTCTAACGTCTGGGGTAACGCACATCTGTCTCTTTCTGGTCTGTCCTCCTGTCTGTGTTTCTCTGTCTCTCTCCTGACCCCAAACCCTTCACTTTCTCCAAGAGTGGGAAATCACAGCAGCCCTCAAATCTCCACCCCTGAAGAAGTATTCTAGAGGATCTTGTTTTATATTTTGTAAATTATAATGACCTGATCTTAAAGAGATTAAAAGTGGCTTTTTTTCCTCCATCCTAGACCAAAAACAAAATAAAAGCAAAAAATGAGAGGCCACTGCTTAACATCATGGTATAGTGTGGTGTTGGCAAATGTTTTCTGTAAAGGGGCAGATAGTAAATTATTTTTTTCGGTGTAATGCTAATGCTATACATTCGTACACACACAGACATATATGTTTATATTTTGTTTCAGATTAATATGGAGATCCATACAATTAGGTGACTTAGTTTGCTTTTGTAAGGTTTAAAGTCTGAGTGTGTCTTTTTTTTTTTGCAGTTTTTGGCCAGGGTTGGGTTTGAACCCACCACCTGTGGCATATGGGGCTGGCGCCCTGCTCTTTTGAGCCACAGGCGCCACCCTGTAGGTGTGTCTTTCACCCAGGAATTGTGCCATACTACCATACAACCTACCCATTGTGTGGGAATTTACCCAATCCCTCACCCCCACCCCCACCCCACTGGCTTGGGTTTCACTGAGTTTTTCTCTCCTGTGAGTATGTAGGTTTTAATCTACTAATTCTAATTTAGTTCTGAGTACATGTGATATTTGTTTTTCCATTCTTGGGATACCTCACTTAGGTGAATGGTTTCCAATTCCATCCAGGTTATTGTAAAAGATACAAAATCTTCATCTTTTTATGGCTGGATAATATTCCATGGTATACTTATACCACGGCGTATTAATCCGTTCATCCATTCATGTGTTGAAGGGCACTTGGGTTATTTCTACAGTTTTTCCGATTGTGAATCGTGCTACTTTGAATGTTTGAGTGCAAATATTTTTATGGTATATTGTCTTTTTTTCTTTTGGGTAGATACCTAGTAGTGGGATGCATGGTCAAATGAGGGGCCTACTTCTAGTTCTTCGAGGAATTTCCCTATCACTTTCCATAGAGGCTGGACTAGTTTGCAGTCCCACGAATGGTGGTATCCCTCACCCACCCCAGCATTTGTTGCTTTGAGACCTTATGATGTGGGCCATGCCCAGAGGGGTTAGGTAATATCTCAATATGGTTTTGATTTGCTTTTCTCTGATGATTAGAGACGATGAATGTTTTTTCATGTGTTTGTTGGCCATTAGTCTATCCTCATGAGAGAAGTTTCTGTTCATGTTTCTTGCCCAGTTTTTAATGGGGTTGTTTGATCTTTTCTTATCGATTTGCTTGAATTCTTCGTAGAGTCTGCTTATTAGCCCTTTGCCAGATATGCAGCATGCAAATATCATCTCCCATTCCGTCGGTTGTCTCTTTGCTTTGTTCATTATGTCCTTAGCTGTGCAGAAACTTTTTAACTTGATCAGTTCCCATTTATTTACATTTGTTGTTGCTGCAATTGCCTTTGGGGATTTCTTCATAAATTCTTTCCCGGGAACAATATCCTTAACAGTTTTTCCCACATTTTCTTCTAGAATTTTTATGGTTTCATATCTTAGGTTTAAATCTTTTATCCATTATGAATTAATTTTTGTGAGTGGCAAAAGGTTTGGGTCCTGTTTCAGTCTTTTATATGTGGCTAACAAATAGGAGAATGGTCTCCAATTTCATCCAGGTTATTATAAAAGATAGAAAATCTCCATCATTTTTGTGGCTGGGTAATATTCCATGGTATACATGTACCACAACTTAATGATCTATTCATGTGTTGAAAGGCACTTGGGCTGTTTCTACATCTTTGCAGTTGTGAATTGTGCTGCCATAAACATTGGAGTGCAAATGTCTTTATTGTACAATGTCTTCTTTCCTTTGGGATAGATACCTCGTAGTGGGTATCAGCACTATTTATTGAATAGGGATTCTGTTCCCCAGTGTATGCTTTGGTTTGTTTTGTCAAAGATCACCTGGTAATAAGAGGCTAATTTCATCTCCAGATTCTCTGTACTGTTCCACAGGTCTGTGTCTCTATTTTTATGCCAATACCATGCTGTTTTGATCACTGTGGATTTGTAGTATAGCCTGAAGTCTGGTAAAGTGATACCTCCAGATTTGTTCTTACTTTGTAGAATTGTGTTGGCTATTTGGGATGTTTTTGATGCAAAACAAAGCATAGAATTGTTTTTTTCAAGATCTGCAAAGGCAATTTAATGGGAATTGCATTGAATCTGTAGATTACTTTGGGTTGTAAAGACATTTTAACAATGTTGATTCTTCTGAGCCATGAGCATGATATATTTTGCCATCTGTTAATAACCTCTGCAGTTTCTTTTCTGAGTGTTTCAGAGTTCTCTTTGCAGAGATCCTTTACATCCTTTGTAAATATATAGCAAGGTATTTTATATCCTTTGATGCTACTGTGAAGGGTATTG
Organism: Nycticebus coucang; assembly: GCF_027406575.1. Lineage (NCBI taxonomy): Eukaryota > Metazoa > Chordata > Mammalia > Primates > Lorisidae > Nycticebus > Nycticebus coucang. The sequence continues at coordinate 27,204,239 of NC_069782.1, forward strand.
TGTCTTTAATTTGATTAACATCTTGAATCAAATTGTATGAATGCTATTGATTTGTGTAAAATGACTTTAAATCCTGAGACTTAGCTTAATTTGTTTTTCAATTCCAGTAGTCTCTTGATTGACTCTTTGGAGTTCTGTAGGTATAAGATCAGATCATCAGCAGAGGGGGATAGTTTTACCTCCTCTTTTCCCATTTTTTTTTTTATTGTTAAATCATAGCTGTGTACATTTTGCAATCAAGGGGTACAATGTGCTGGTTTCATATACAATCTGAAATATTCTCATCAAACTGTTCAATGTGGCCTTCATGGCATTTTCTTAGTTATTGTATGTAGACATTTATATTCTGCCTTTAGTAAGTTTCGCCTGTACCCATTCTAAGATGCACCGTAGGTGTGGCCCCACCCATTACTCTCCCTCCACCCTAACCTCCCCACTGCCTTCCCCTTCCTTGGCCCTTTCCTCATAGTCTTGTGCTATAGTTGGGTTATAGCCTTCATGTGAAAGCTATAATTTAGCTTCATAGTAGGCCTGGGTACATTAGATACTTTTTCTTCCATTCCTGAGATACTTTACTAAGAAGAGTATGTACCAGCTCCATCCATGTAAACATGAAAGAGGTAAAGTCTCCATCTTTCTTTAAGGCTGCATAATATTCCATGGTATACATGTACCACAATTTGCTAGTCCATTTGTGGGTCGATGGGCACTTGGGCTTCTTCCATGATTTAGCAATTATGAATTGGGCTGCAATAAACATTCTGGTATAGATGTCTTTGTTATATTGTGATTTTTGGTCTTCTGGGTATAAACCTAGTAAAGGAATTATAGGATCGACTGGCAGGTCTATTTTTAGATCTCTAAGTATTCTCCAAACATCCTTCCAGAAGAAACGTATTAGTGTGCATCATTCTCCACCAGCAGTGTAGAAGTGTGCCCTTTTCTCCACATCCACGCCAACATCTCTGGTTTTGGGATTTTTTTTTTTTTTTTTTTGTAGAGACAGAGTCTCACTTTACCGCCTTCAGTAGAGTGCCATGATGTCACAGGACTCACAGCAACATCTAGCTCTTGGGCTTCCGCGATTCTCCTGCCTCAGCCTCCCAAGCAGCTGGGATTGCAGGCGCTTGCCACAACGCCCGGCTATTTTTTGGTTGCAGTTCAGCCGGGGCTGGGTTTGAACCCGCCACCCTCGGTATATGGGGCCAGCACCCTACTCACTGAGCCACAGGCGCCACCCTGGGGTTTTGTTATGTGGGCTACTCTTCCTGGGGTTAGGTGGTATCTCAAAGTATTTTTGATTTGCATTTCTCTGATGATTAACGATGATGAGCTTTTTTTCATGTGTTTGTATATGTTGCGTCTGTCTTCTTTAGAGAAGTTTCTGTTTAAGTTCCTTGCCCACCCTGAAATGGGGTCCCGTGTTCTTTTCTTGCTAATAAATTTGAGTTCTCTGTGGATTCTGGTTATTAGACCTTTATTGGAGGTATAACCTGAAAATATTTTCTCCCGTTCTGAGGGCTGTCTGCTTGCTTTACTCACTATGTTCTTGGCTGTGCAGAAGCTTTTTAGTTTGATCAGGTCCCAGTAGTGTATTTTTGATACTGCTTCAATTGCCTGGGGAGTCCTCCTCATAAAATATTCACCCAGGCCAATTCCTTCAAGAGTTTTCCCTGTACTTTCTTCAAGTATTTTTATAGTTTCATGTCTTAAGTTTAAATCTTTCATCCAGTGAGAGTCTATCTTAGTTAATGGTGAAAGGTGTGGGTCCAGTTTCAGTCTTTTACAGGTCGCCAGCCAGTTCACCCAGCATCATTTGTTAAATAGGGAATTTTTTCCCCATTGGATGTTTTTAATTGGCTTGTCAAAGATCAAATAACGGTAAGTAGCTGGGTTCATCTCTTGGTTCTCTATTCTGTTCCAGACATCTACTTCTCTGTTTTTGTGCCAATACCATGCTGTTTTGATCACTGTCGATTTGTAGTATAGTCTCAGGTCTGGTAGCATGATTCCTCCAGCTTTGTTTTTATTGCTGAGTAATATTTTGGCTATTCGAGGTTTTTTCTGATTCCATATAAAACGAAGTATTATCTTTTCGAGATCTTTAAAATACGACAATGGAGCTTTAATAGGAATTGCATTAAAATTATATATTGCTTTGGGTAGTATAGACATTTTAACAATGTTGATTCTTCCCAGCCATGAGCAGGGTATGTTTTTCTATTTGTTAACATCTTCAGCTATTTCTTTTCTTAAAGTTTCATAGTTCTCTTTGTAGAGATCTTTCACGTCCTTTGTTAGGTATACTCCCAAATATTTCATCTTCTTTGGCACTCCTGTGAAAGGAATTGAGTCCTTGACTGTTTTTTCAGCTTAGTTATTGTTGGTATATATAAAAGCTACAGATTTATGGGTGTTGATTTTGTAGCCTGAGACATTGCTGTATTCCTTGATCACTTCTAAAAATTTTGTAAAAGAGTCCCCAGTGTTTTCCAGATATACGATCATATCATCTGTGAAGAGTGAAAGTTTGATCTCTTCTGACCCTATGTGGATACCCTTGATCGCCTTTTCTTCCCTAATTGCAATGGCTAAAACTTCCATTACAATGTTAAAGAGCAATGGAAACAATGGGCAACCTTGCCTGGTTCCTGATCTAAGTGGAAATGATTTCAATTTAACTTCATTCAATACGATACTGGCTGTGGGTTTGCTGTAGATGGCCTCTATTAGTTTAAGAAATGTTCCTTCTATACCAATTCTCTTAAGTGTTCTGATCATGAAGGGATGCTGGATATTATCAAAAGCTTTTTCTGCATCAATTGAAAGAATCATATGGTCCTTATTTTTTAGTTTGTTTATGTGCTGAATTACATTTATTCGTTTCCGTATATTGAACCACCCTTGAGACCCTGCGATAAATCCCACTTGGTTGTGGTGTATAATTTTTTTGATGTGTTGTTGGATTCTGTTTGTTAGGATCTTATTGAGTATTTTAGCATCAATATTCATTAGTGATATTGGTCTATAATTTTCTTTTCTTGTTGGGTCTTTCCCTGGTTTGGGGATCAAGGTGATGTTTGCTTTGTAGAATGTGTTGGGTATATTCCTTCTTTTTCTATATTTTGGAAGAGGTTCAGTAATATAGGTACTAGTTCTTCTTTAAAGGTTTGGTAGAGGGTGGCACCTGTGGCTCAAGGAGTAGGGCGCCGGTCCCATATGCCAGAGGTGGCGGGTTCAAACCTAGCCCTGGCCAAAACCCAAAAAAAAAAAAAAAAAAAAGGTTTGGTAGAATTCTGATGTAAAGGCATCTGGTCCTGGGCTTTTCTTTTTAGGGATATTTTGTGTAGTTGATGTTATTTCAGAACTTGATATAGGCCTATTCAACATTTCCACTTCATTCTGGCTAAGTCTTAGTCGGTGGCGTACTTCCAGGTATTGGTCGATTTCTTTCACATTTTCATATTTCTGAGAGTAGAGTTTCTTGTAGTATTTGTTAAGGATTTTTTGAATTTCTGAGGGGTCTGTTGTTATTTCATCGTTACCATTTCTGATTTTGTTTTTCCTGGTTAGGTTGGCCAAAGGTTTATCTATTTTATTGATCTTTTCAAAAAACCAGCTTTTGGATTTATTGATCTGTTGTATAATTCTTTTGTTTTCAATTTCAGTTAATTCTGCTCTGATTTTGGTTATTTCTTTTCTTCTGCTGGGTTTGGGGTTGGAGTGTTCTTCCTTCTCCAGTTGCTTGAGATGTCCCATTAAGTTATTAACTTCCTCTGTTTCCGTTTTCTTGAGGAAGGCTTGCAGTGCTATAAATTTCCCTCTTAGGACTGCCTTTGCAGTATCCCAGAGGTTCTGGTAATTCGTGTCTTGATTGTTGTTTTGTTCCAAAAATTTCCTTCTTAGTCTCGTCTATAACCCATTTATCCTTCAGCATAAGGTTGTTTAGCTTCCATGTTTTTGTATGGGTATATAGGTTCCTGTTGTTATTGAGTTCAACTTTTATTCCATGATGGTCTGAGAAGATGCAAGGAATAATTTCTATTTTTTAAAATTTGCTGAGGTTAGATTTGTGGCCTAGGATGTGGTCGATTTTGGAGTATGTTCCATGGGCTGATGAGAAGAATGTGTATTCAGTTTTTGGGGGATGAAATGTTCTGTAGATGTCTGTTAAGTACAGATGTTGAATGGTTAAGTTTAAATCTAAAATTTCTTTGCTTAGCTTCTTTTTGGAGGATCTATCCAGCCCTGCTAAAGGGGTGTTAAAATCTCTAATTACTATGGAACTGGAGGAAATCAAGTTGCTCGTGTCTGTTAGAGTTTCTCTTATAAATTGAGGTGCGTTCTGGTTGGGTGCATAAATATTAATAATTGAAATCTCATCATATTGAGTATTACCTTTAACAAATATGAAGTGTCCATCCTTATTTAGGTTGGTTTAAAGCCTATTGCGTCTGCGAATAGGATTGCAATGCTTGCTTTTTTCTGCTTTCCATTTGCCTGGAGTATAGATGACCATCCCTTCACCTGGAGTCTATATTTGTCTTTTAATGTTAAGATGTGATTCTTGCATGCAGCAGATATCTGGCTTGAGTTTTTGTATCCAGTCAGCCAACCTGTGCCTCTTTAGAGGACAATTTAAACCATTCACATTAATTAAGAATAGTGATAAGCCTTTTGAGAGTCCGGTGGACATTTTTAATCCTTTTGTGACTGTGGAAGTTGCAATTTGATCAAAATTTTCTGGGTGGGTTTACTTTTGTGGTGGAGGATTATGCTGGTCTTTATGGAGGATAGGTCTGAGAATATCCTGGAGAGCTGGTTTAGTTATGGCAAATTTCTTCAACATGTGAATGTCATTGAAGTATTTAATTTCTCTGTCATAAATGAAACTCAGTTTAGCTGGGTACAGGATCCTGGGTTAAAAGTTATTTTGTTTTAGGAGATTAAAAGTTGATGACCATCCTCTTCTAGCTTGAAAGGTTTCAGCAGAGAGATGTGCAGTTATTCTAATATTCTTGCCCATATACCAAGGGTGGCCGGTTCAAACCCAGCCCCAGCCAAACTGCAACAAAAAAATAGCCAGGCGTTGTGGCAGGCACCTATAGTCCCAGCTACTCGAGAGGCTGAGGCAAGAGACTTGCCTAAGCCCAGCAGTTGGAGGTTGCTGTGAGCTGTGATGCCAAGCACTCTACCAAAGGTGATAAAGTGAGACTCTGTCTCTAGAAAACAAAAACAAATTATTTTGAACGTTTAAAATCAGGCCATAGGGGCAGCTCCTGTGGTGCAAAGGAGTAGGGCGCTGGCCCCATATGCCAGAGGTGGCGGGTTCAAACCCAGCCCTGGTCAAAAACTGCAAAAAAAAAAATGAATAAATAAATAAATAAATAAAATCAGGCCATAGTATAAAAACGGTTCATGGTCTTATGTTTAGCAAATTCATACCAAAATAATTCTATTTTTGTAGGATAAAGGCCAAGAAAACATTACATATGCTATAAGTTTGTTACATGTATTTACATGACTCTTTCTTCCCTAGGTACTTAAAATTTTCACATTATACAAGTCTCCACTTTAAGGAGGCTTTACAGGAATGACAAGGCCAGATCACTCTCTGAGTAGCATATGCTGTGCTGTAATACAAAAATGTATTTTAAAAGCTACTCAGTGGCCATTAAACACTGCTTCTATAAAAAATGGTTTTGGTGCATTTGTTGGTAGACACCTAGCCGTCTGCATTAAAAAATAGGGCCACTGAGGTATGCTGTGCCTTATTCTAATAAACCCCAAGTACCCTTTCCGCATTCACCACTGTACAATTTAGGAAAATGCAACTATTAAGAAAAATTCACATTTTCTTTTGGTAGTACATCAGATTTTATTACTGGTGTGGCTGTTTCTAGTATATTTAACTTTCAAATGTTCAACTAGTTTTCAGTCCCTGTAGGTCTTAGCTAGTTGCTTATAATCTTACTCACTAACTCAACACATAAATCTACTGAGACCCATGAATGATAATCTTAAATTACTGTTTTTCCCCAACAATAGAAAAAGCTAATTCCTTTACAGTTTCCCAAATCTAAACTTGAATAGTTTCACTTATAAGATACTCAGTTGAGAATACTTTATTACCAAATACAATCATTAATTTAGTTACTTTAAGCTGCACTGATACTAATATTACATCACAGTGCCCACAACACATAAAGCAAATGAGATGAAGTCTAATTATACTTTTTACTTAATTAGTTCTATACAAAAGGATTCCCTAGTCAGTCTGTTTCAGACCAGGTGACTATATCCATAAACACCAGAATCTAAGCAACAGTACTTTATCTTATTTTATACTTGTACTTTAAGTAAGGTTTTAAGTTGAAATGTCATTATTTCCTTATCTGAAGGATTGAAGGAAACAGGAACCAGTGGCTTGGAGGTTTGAGAAGAACACTTGGTGATGGTGGCTCACTAAATTTGGATCCAGCATAGTTTTGATTAGCTTGAGATTTAAAAAGGAAGCTGGGACTTGATAAGCTAGAGTTCCAATTTTGATTATTAGGAAAATGTTTGTTCTTCTCCCCATTTTGCATGGCTTGCCATGCAGCTGCGGATGAGTTACAACCGTGTCCTCTTTCTTTTTTCTTATGAACAATCTTCATCTGGGAATTCTGATCCTTGGTCTTCTGTCTATTAAGCTATTGTTGGTTCTTACTAACACTTCTAGAATGAGGGGCTGGAATGTTATACCTTTCTCCACCACCCATCTTCAGCTTCTTTGTCACCTTTAGTCTGCTTTCCTGATTGTAGGGTTTCCACTAGCTGTCGTCTTCCTTGCTGCCAACCCCAGGATATTAGGTGTTGCTTTCTGAAGGATCCTTTCCTTTGTCTCAGTACAGAAGTTTTCATGGGCTGATCTGCTGAGTTCAGCGTAGAAGCTGAGACCAACATCTGAGTCTCCTCAGCACACAAGTTTGAGAGATGCCCTAGTGACTTTAGGCTCTGAACTATGGAGGCGGCGGCTTCCTCTCAATGTCGAAGCCTCCCTCCCTTTCCAGCGAGAAACGAGGCACAGATCAAATGAGGCCCACAAGTAGTGATGAGCTGGCTGCTGACCACCCAATATCTCCTTCCCGACCTCCTCCTCCAGCCTCTACCAACCGAGGGCAGGAGTTCGAGATCAGCCTGAGCAACATAATGAGACGCAACATCTTCAGTGAAAAAAAATGAGCTAAGGAGGGCGGCGCCTGTGGCTCAAAGGAGTAGGGCTCTGGCCCCATATGCCAGAAGTGGCGGATTCAAACCCAGCCCCTGCCAAAAAAAAAAAAAAAAAGCTATCTAAGGATAGTAGCATGAACCTTTAGTCCTAAGTACTAGGGAGCTGAGATGGGAGAATTGCTTGAGCCCATGAATTCAACGTTATAAGTAAGCTATGATTATGCCACTGCACTCCAGCCTGGCGACAGAATGAGACCCTGTATCTAAAATGAAATTATCTGTAGCCCTGCAGTGTTTGGCATTTAAATCTTCATTTAAGGGGCGGCGCCTGTGGCTCAGTGAGTAGGGCGCCTGCCCCATATGCCGAGGGTGGCGGGTTCAAACCCAGGCCCGGCCAAACTGCAACAACAACAAAAAAAATCTTCATTTAAGAAAGAAATTAACTGAGATTAGAATTAAAATAGTTATTTAACTTTGTATAAGTAGCTGGACTCTTGCTTATACATATATGTTTTATGTGGGTATATTTATCCTGTTATCTTTAATGCATTTCATGGAGCTTGGAGTAGCTATACGCCCCTTTTTGTTCGCAGGAGGATTTAAAATCATGTTTCCAAGTGGAATACACTTTATTTAAGTGACTCAACAGCCAGCCCTTTCTCTTTAGCTAGAAATACTAGTCATGTTGACCCAAACCACACTTCAGAGCATGTTTTGTTTACTTCAGACAAGAAGTAAGAGCTATGTTTGAGTCATTCCTTTTTCTATCTCCTCCTATTTATATTTCACAGCCAGAATTGCTTCAAAAGTGCACACAGCCTTGCATCAGAGACCTGGGATGTCGGCTGTGTATTAACAATGTATGTGAAAAATCCACAGTCTCTAGGCCAGCAGAGGTCATGAATAGGCAATTCACAAAAGAAGCAATTCAGGTAGCAATACTTGTATGAAAAAAATTAAACTTCACAAATAACCACGGATCTGTAATTAAACTTATGCCAGTGAGATGGCAAAGAAATACAGGATCTAGTGCTGGCAAGGATATGAGAAAAAGCACATTGGCAGGAAGGTAGATCAACGTAATCTTTTCAAGAGCATCTTGAAAAATATATTCCAAGATTGAAAATGTGTTTATGCTTTGTGCCAGACACTCCACTTTTAAGAGATTATCCTTAGGCTATAACAAGAGAATATCCTTAAGCCTGTCCTCCTGACCACTGTGTCTGCCTACCCTAGGCATATAAAAATATGTGTAAAGAATTTTCATCTAAGCCTTGTTTAAAACAGTGGAACACCGGCTATAGCATCCAACGATGGGACAGACATTGGTTAGCTTTGGTTCTGTAGATGAAGCCCTTACTATAGAAAGACTTGTGTTATTTGGGGAGAAAAAACTTTAATAATGCAAGTCTTTCGGTGCATCTTACAAGGGTATATGTGAAACTTGGTAAACGGTCTGTGAAGCTAGTGAATGATGCCCCATGATCATATCAATGTACACAGCTATGATTTAATAAAAACACACACACACACAAAAAAATGCAAGTCTTTCTATTATAATAGCTGTACCCACATATTCATATTTCAAAATGAATTCATGTTGTCCAGTTTATATGATAACGTACATGTGCAAGTATAGATCAAGAAAAACATACACTAAATTTTACGTGCTTTTTGACTGTAGATGCAAGTAAAAAATGTTTTAACTCTAAACCAAAATGTAGACTTTCAGTGCTAAATTCTGAGTAATATAAACTGTCCTTGTCTCACAAATTACTATTATCTGCGGAGCCTAAAACATGTTCCCATCACCACCTATACATTTCCTCTTCAAAGTAATCCTGACTTTCTTTTTTTTTTCTTTTTTTTTTTGTAGAGACAGAGTCTCACTTTATGGCCCTCGGTAGAGTGCCGTGGCCTCACACAGCTCACAGCAACCTCCAACTCCTGGGCTTAAGCGATTCTTGCCTCAGCCTCCCGAGTAGCTAGGACTACAGGTGCCCGCCACAACGTCCGGCCATTTTTTGGTTGCAGTTTGGCCGGGGCCGGGTTTGAACCCCCCACCCTCGGTATATGGGGCCGGCGCATTACCGTCTGAGCCACAGGCGCCGCCCCAATCCTGACTTTCTTAAATAAAAGTTACAGGTCAACCTAAATTATTTAGAATTTTCATTCATAGTCTGAAGAATCTACAGCTATCTTAAAGAGAAGCCAATCAATAGTTATCATTCCATAGTTTTATTTTATGCTAAATAGTTAAAATACTTCAGACGGTGCTTACGGGTTAAAAAAAACTCTATACTTATGGATGCAGGGTAAAAAATGGGATTTCAGTGGGAAAAAATTTTTGCACACTTCGATTTTGTTAATTTACATCTTGCCTTTTCCAGATATATTTATCATTTTATTACTATTTTTCATATGTTTTTTACATTCAGATAATATGAGGGTATAGATGATTAGGTTACATTGTTTTTCTAAGGTAAAGTTCAAGTTGTGTTTGAGGCAGCTGAGCCCTTCTTCCTGGGGGAGTGCTGTGCACCCTCACAATCTATCCATCAGGTGAGAGCTTATAGATGGATTTAAAGTCCCTAGATCTTTCAATAGAATGTGTGCTGACATATACAAGTGTTCACATACATGAGCAAACCAGCTGTCCCAGCCTCTGAAGTAATGATGATGATGTTCCCATCAGGCAGGGGAGAGAGCTTCAGAAAGAGCTGACTTAAGTGAATAAGGCTCCGTGTAGCCCTATGCAACATAATAAAGTAGAAGAAAGGAAAAGAGGTAACAAGAAGGGAAAAGGGTTGGAGTGCACCAGCTCTTCGCCAGGCTCTAAACTTAAATGTTTCTTGGGTGCTGTCTCAGGTAGTAAGCGACAGGCATGTTATCATGTTCAGATGGTAGCTTGATCCAAATATTTCTGTATAAATTGATCTTAAGTCAACCTTCTTGGCCATGTTGCTATCACCAGCTGTATTCTGTGAGCACCCATTCCTAGATTCGCCAGTTACCCAATTAGTTGCTAATGATCCCAGATGTCCCTTTCTTGTACTGCTACGGAGAACTGTTTCATTGGCCACTGCTTCAACTGCCTGCCATAGCCAGACTGACAAGGGCTTGGGATTATTTGGAAAGTTCTACAAGATAGATGCCTTGGATTTCCCTTTTATCCCACTGATTTGTATCTGCCTCTCTCTACAAAGGATTTTCAGTGCCACAATCTCCCCACTGTATGTGTGCTGTGAGACATTGCAGAGGAGGGAGAAACCTTAGGAACTCCACACAGAAGAGCCATCTATACAAAAGCAAGACAAGACAGTGGGGGAAAGAGAGAAAGCAAAAGTATCACTGTGTGTGGGAGTGAACAACAGGAGTGGGAGCTCCTCAAGACACTTCAGTGATCAAAATGGGTGATACATACCATGGGCAAACACGTGGCTTTGCGGTGAGAGGTTTACTTCTGAGACTTTCCCAGCACCCACAAGCCTGGCTAATGCCATAACCCATATCCCCGCCATGCTCAGCTATCCCGAAGAAGTCATCTGCTCTTCTGCTGACATCCCCTGTGTATTCTTCCACCTGTTTCCATCGTTACTACTCTTCCAAACCCTCCCCAGGTCTTCAAGTCCATGTGGTCTGCTAATACCTCCTGTTCCCAAATCCCAAACAGAAGCTTATGGATTCAGCCTGGGCCCCTGCCGTGTTTTGTTCAACCCGCCCACCTTTATTCCTACGTGGCAACCATTGGCAGGAGGCAAGCATGTGCTGTCTCCTGTCGGCCAAAGTCCGCACGCTGTATGTGCTTTCCCACTCCCGCTCCCTGCTTCCTACTGTTCCCAGTCCTGCCAGTGTCCATTTCCAGGTCTGGGTGGTGGTCAGATGAGTCTACCCATTTTGTAAACATTCACAGACTACTTATTATTTTGCATTTTTCTATACATAGGCTTCATAACTATTTTTAAACATTTAAAAAATTAAATGGCAGAATCTTGATTTCTTCAGATAAACCATTTTACAGATGAAGAGCTAGGAGTCACACCCTGGAGGCCTGTGCTCCTGACCACTGTGTCTGCCTTCTTTCCAGGAGAGTTGGTCTGACCGTAAGATGCTCTTATTCTATTCTTGGCTTCTCTTTGTTGCCACATCAATACCCAAACCATGGTTTTCAGAGAAGTATTTACATTATTTCTTTTTTTTTTTTTTGGCCGGGGCTGGGTTTGAACCCGCCACCTCTGGCATATGGGACCGGCGCCCTACTCCTTGAGCCACAGGCGCCACCCCTACATTATTTCTTTTACATGCTGTGGTAGGATTAAGATGGCCATAAATTCTTTGCAGTGCCTTCCACTGAGATGTAGAATCTAACTGAATTTGGGCTGGACTTAACTATTTGCTTAATTGGTGGAATGCAGTGGAGATGATTGTAAGAAGGCTTGGAATGTCTGCCTTGGCTTTGAACATTGACTTTTAGGTCCCAGTTGCCACGTAGTGAGAAGCCCAAGGGACCCCATAGAGAGCCCCATATGGAAAGGAAATATGGACACTGGCCGACAGCCCTAGCTGAGCTCCCAACCTGCAGCCAGCACCAACTTTGCCAACCATATAAGAGGGGTCTCTTGGAAGTGGGTTCTCCACCCTTAACTGAGTGACCCCAGTTTAAACAACACAGAGAAGAGATGAACCATCCCCCACAGAACACTGCCTAAATCACAGATTTCATGAGAAAAATAATTGACCAGTGTTGTGAAAACAACTTCAGTGGCTTTATGTATCAGTAAGCAACTGGAGCACTTGCCAATTTTGCTTAACCAATATAAATTAGACTCATATGAGGTCAAAGTTGCATTTTCTTATATTAGTGCTATTACAGAAAGTCTGCTCTAGCAAAAACTTAACTCTTAATTCGAACCATCCCTGAAATCATCCCAGAGATTATTTTTGCATACTTAGAATGTTTTTTCTCTAAAGCAAATACCAAAGACCACCTACATTAGTACAGATTTACAGACTAAATTGAAATCTTCTAAGAAAAAACACATTTGCTAGTAGAATGTCAACAAACTGCCATCACAATAATTGCAGGAATGAAATCAATGTACATTCATATTCTTTATGAATCTATGAGTCATCGGAAAGTACGAGAACTACACAGTCTAAAGTTAGTTCCTCATATTAGCTAGAAGAACAGAAGTTTAACTTCTCATATTTTGGTTGGGGCGCCCCCCTCATCCAAGACATTTGTTTGGCAAATATTTTCCTAGCCACACAGTACAATTACATAGGGTGTCTTCTACCAGACATGACCAGCCAAGCTAGAGAGTGATTGATTACCAGGCTGATGTTCAATACAAAGGGAAATTATAGGGTTATTGCTCCCAGTTCTTCCGATCCTTTTTCCATGGGTACTCCTTGTAAAATAAGTGAGGAGGGAAGACAGTGCCTTTGAATGCATGACTGGTGGTGAAATACTTATTAGAAAATCAATAGGTCTATGAAAACATAAAGAAAGGTAGCCAGTGCTGTGGTCTGAATTTTTGCATCCTCTCCCCACCCTAGATTCATAGGTTGAAACTTAATTCCCAATGCTCTGGTGCTAGGAGGCAGGGCCTTTGGGAGGTAATTAGGTCATAAGGGTGGAGACCTCTTAAATGAGATTAGTGCCCTTTATGAAAGAGAGCCAATGGAGCTTATTTGCCCTTTATGCCATATGAAGACACAGCAAGAAGGTGCCATCTGAGAGAAAGTGGGCCCTTACCAGGAATTGAATCTGCCTGTGCCTTGATCTTAGACTTCCCAGCCTACAGAACTGAAAGAAATAAATTTCTGTTGTTTAGAAGCTACCCCAATGTATGGTTTTGTTATAGTATCTTGAGTGGACTTAGCTAGCCACAATATCTAGTTGAATGAAAAAAAGCAGGTTGACAAATGGGAGAGGTGTTGTATCAAACAGTGTTTGATGTGTGGATAGATGGACAAGAGATAGTAAATTAGAAAAAGAGGTTTTAGTTTTTTTAGCAAGCCTGAAGGTGATGAGACTATGTATCAATCAGCCAGAGCCCATACAGGAAATAGATGATGCACCCAAATAATCTGAAGAGAATTAATGAAAGATCTTCTTGACAAAAGTAGAGATGATATTACAGGGCTACTTGAGGCTGGTAACAGAGGGGCCGACACCAGCCCTGAAGACGAAGGAGTGCTTACCTGAACTGGGGCTGTGTGGAGGGTCTGCCTGACCCAAGCTATGACCTTCAGTTAAGGCATGCAACTAAGCCACAGGGTGCCACAGAGAAAGGAACAGGGGAAATGAATACCCAGGCTCAGTCTTCTCCCTGTCCCTGCTCTCCAGGGCTGAGTTCAGCTGGAAGCCCTTTGGTGCAGCCCATATGCTGGGCTCCCCCAGAAGGCAGAGAGGATCTTGAGGGGCAGGTGGAAGGTATTCAACACTGCTGCCGTCCTTGAGCAGGCCTCAGAAATGGTGAGATGTGGATTTCTAGTTCTCCCACACTACTTGGTATTTGTGCCAATTCAAACATTTTTGGCTCCAGCTGTTTAAGCAGATGGTGAGATCTTCCAGGTAGACAGTTACAAATTACTTTCTCTAAGTGTGCATTTAGAACAAGTCTGGCAATGATTTAACTGGAGGACAAAGAATTGGAATTGGTTCCTCTACATTTTACATAGACTTTGAGACTAATTCACTATCTCGTTAGCCATGTCTTAGAAAAAAATCCTCGGTTCACTTATTTATAAAATGAACAGATTCTTATGAGGGACCTATTAGGCTTCAACTAAAATATTTAGTTTTTATAGACTTTATTATAATTTCTATAGACTTTTTATAATTTTTGGAAATTTCTCACAGAGATGAAAGGTCTAATTATGCTGAGTAGCATACACTCTCATAAATTAGTTTTAGGGGATCCGTGCTTATGCTCAGTGGTTAGGGCACCGGCCACATGCACCTGGGCAGGTGGATTCGATCCAGGCCCAGGCCTGCTAAACAATGACAACAACTAAAAAAAATAGCTAGGCACTGTGGCAGGTGCCTACAGTTCCAGCTACTTGGGAGGCTGAGGCAAGAGAATAGCTTAAGCCCAAGAGTTTGAGGTTGCTATGAGCTGTGATGCTATAGCACTCTACTGAGGGCAACATAGTGAGACTGTCTCAAAAAAAAAAAAAAATTAGTTTTGAGGCAAAAAAGTATCTATACTTTAGGTTACTGACTCTGCACATTATGGACGGTCACATTTTGGCAGTGACTAACTTGACTTGAAAGGTCATACAGATTTTTCTCTGACATTTTAGCATATTAGATGGTCTCAGACATGTTCACCAGGATGATAATTGGGAAACTTTCCACCAACAATCAACCTTGAATCAACTAACTAAACTTCCTCCTTCATTAATATAGTCCATGTACTACAGGTGAAATCTGGAATAAATTAGTGACATAAAAATTGAATATATGAAGACTCTGTCATGTCCTGTATCTACCAACTACTGTAGGATATGGGCTTATATTGGTAACCACGCGGAATGACTGAAACTCTCACACATGACTTGTGGGAATATAAATTAGTTCAAAAACTGGCAGTTTCCATGAAAGCTAAACATACACCCACAAACAGCAGTCCCACTGCTAAGTATACACCCAAGAGAAGCGAATGGATGTGTCCCCCTAAGACATGCACAAGGGTGTCTCTATCAGCCTTATTCCTAATAGTCTGAAACTAATAACCCAAATGAATATTGACAGGGGTATGAATAAAATAAAATGTGGGACTTCTCTACAGTGAAATGCTTCACAGCAATACAATAATGAACTAATTAAAAGAAATAATGAGCTAATGAAACATGGGGAACACTATGAATTTCAAAGGTGTTTGGGTGAGAGCCAGACACAAAATGATTACTTCTGCGAAGTTTAAGAAAAAGAAAAACTAATTAATGATTATAGAAAGAAGTTAAAAAAAAAAATAGATTATCCTTTGTACTGGGGTAGGGAAGTATTGATTTGGAAAAGTCATTATGAAACATTCTTGAGTGTTGGAAAAGGTCTATATTTTGATATGGGTGGTGTTACAGAGGTATACCTATATACAGATTCCTCAGAGGGTATACTTTCACTTATGTGCTTTACCTATATCTTACACATTATACTTTAATAAAAAAGTTTTTTTGTTTTTTTTTTTAGTTTATCGAGCAAGACTCCATCTCTACAAAAAATAGAAAAATTAGCCAGGCATAGTGGTGTGCACCTGTAGTCCTGAGCTATTCGAGAGGCTGAGGTAAGAGAGTCACTTGAGCCCGGGAGTTTGAGGTTGCTCTGAGCCGTGATGATGCCACTTCATTCCAGCCTAGGCAAGAAACTGAGACTCTATCCCAAAAAATTTAATAAAAGTTGATTACGTGTGACGCCACGGCACTCTACTGAGGGCAGTAAAGTGAGACTCTGTCTCTACAAAAAAAAAAAAAAGTTGATTGAATATTACAACCAAATCCTGGCAAATATACCAATGACAAGACAAGAAAAACATAGCAAACCATTTATCTTACTATACAGCATATGTAGGTAATGCTCTTTCTAGAGAATTTGCCAGTGTGTATTAAAAAACTCTGGGAATATGCCCACCTTTTGATCTAACAGTATTCTACAGAAATCATCGAGAATGTATGCACACGTTTATTCACAAGGATGTTCTTTTTTTTTTTTTTTTTGGCCGGGGCTGGGTTTAAACCCGCCATCTCCGGCATATGGGGCCTGTGCCCTACCCCTTTGAGCCACAGGCACCAACCCAAAGATGTTCATTTTAATGCTTTTTGTAACACTGAGAATTTGGAAACAACACAGTGTTCAATTGAGAGAATAGGTAATAAGTTCTAGAATAATATGCAGCTATTTAAAAAACTGGTGGAGCAAGGGGCTGTGTTATACTCATGTGTGTTTCTACAGAGGAAATAAGTGGGTATAACAAAGACTCCAGGCGGTGTTAGTTGACTTAAAAGCTGGCTGGTTCTAATCATGATGAAGACATTTGAAATATGCATGCTGAATTAAATTGATAAATATTAGATATATGCACATTATCTAAAATATAAATATTAGCACATTCATATTCCTAGAAGAAAAATACTATATAGGTCTCACATTTCTTCCTTGAAACTATATTTATTCTCATATTCTTTGGCTTAGCCTTAGATTTATCTAGGTTCTGTGTTTGTTTGTTTCTTTTCCTTCCTCCCTCCCTCCCTCCCTCCCTTCCTTCCTTCCTTCCTCAAACCCTTGCTCTGTAGACCTAGGTAGATTACAGTGGCCTCATCACAACTCACAGCAAGCTAAGACTTCTGGGCTCAAGCCATCATCATGCCTCAGCCTCATGAGTAGCTGGGACTACAGTTGTACACCACTATAGCCCTGTTGATTTTTCTATTTTTAGTAGAGATAGGATCTCACTCTTGTGCAAGCTGGTCTCAAACTCCTGCGCTCAAGCAGTCCTCCCTCCTTGGCCTCCCAGGGTGCTAGGAGTGAGATGTAACACCCAGGCTAGGGTCTGTGTTTCTGATTCAGGCTCAGCAAATAAAATCTTGCTTCTGGCCTTGAAATGGCATTTTTCCTTCTTAGCTTTGTTAGTTAAAGAAACTTCAGGCTCTAAGAGAGGTTACTTGATGGAAATACAGAGATGGGGTGCTAAACAGTAGAAGTGATTGAGAAGAAAATCTCTAGGTAAGGTTGAAGGCCGAAAACATTTTCATAATAAAATCCTATTCTGTGTTTAGTTCTGTCTATGTCTCCAAGGTACAGCTCAAAGAAGTCCACTTGGAGATACCTACACTTGCTAAAACTTAATAATATCTCCTATGGAAATAACACTACATGGCTAATTATCATAGGGCGACATTATTCAGACTGCTAACTATAACTCCCAAAGATTATGTAAATTTTGGTCAGTGGGCACAGCTATTCTCTGAGAAATAAAATGTGTTTCTACCTCTTCTTTTCACCAAAGGAAAAATTAAGTCAGTGACCTTGGTAAATTTTGTTGTTGTTGTTGCAGTTTGGCGGGGCCAGGTTTGAACCCGCCACCCTCAGTATATGGGGCCGGTGCCCCACTTACTGAGCCACAGGCACCGCCCATTGGTAAATTTCTTATTTTGATCATATCTATAAGAGATTTTGTACTGTCGTTTCTAAAAGCTTTTTTATTCAGGATAGCCCTAAATCATTGGAAGTAGATAATGTTTCCTTTGGAAAAATGAGGAGTCATTTCATTTTCAAGGTTGCCTTATATTGAGCTGTATTTTTTTTTTTTTTTTACTTTCCTGAGTCTCAATTTTTACATCTGACAAATGCTACAACAGGCACGGCACCCGTAGCTCAGTGTTTAGGGTGTCGGCCACATACACCAGGGCTGGCAGGTTCAAACCTGACCCAGGCCTCCTAAACAACAATGACAACAACAACAAAAATAGCCGGGCGTCTGGTGGGCGCCTATAGTCCCAGCTACAGGGAGGTGGCTGAGGTGAGAGAATCACTTAAGCCCAAGAGTCTGAGGTTGCTGTGAGCTGTGACACTACAGCACTCTACCAAGGGTGACATAATGAGACTCTGTCTCAAAAAAAAAAAAAAAAAATGCTACAACATCTTGGTGTGACACGCAGCAAATAACAAATTGCAGCTCTGCACGTCCATGCACAAAATAACTCGCATAGATGTGGCGATGCACACACCAGTTGCTGTTTTAGCTTCTCACCTCTTACCTATTTGCTGTACTCTAGATGTCACTGTTTTTCCTTGAAGTCCCTGTTTCTGGATTGTCCAATATAGCAAAAAAAGATTTGGTCACTGGTATTTTTTTTTTTCTTCTCCAGGCCATACCAACCTGGGGTTTCAATAGAATTACAGATAGTTTCTAGTAAAATTAAGCATGACAATAGTAGGTTTAATTCCTTCCAAAACTCCTTTGTCTTCAAGGGGATTCTTGTGATACCCTGTCCTTGTACAGAATGAATGTCATTCATTCATTCCACAGATATTTACTGGACACCAATCCTGAGCTGTGTGCACTTGGTGCAGGGACATATTGAACAAAACAGGGAGAGTCCTCCACCTTCACTCACGGAGGTCAGATTCTGCTAGGGGTACGCTCATGGCATCACTTCTTTTCCTGCTGTGACAAAAAATCCCCAGTTGCTTATGAACTAGTCCTGGAGGCCAGCCACTTGCTTCAGTGGGTACAGCTGTTCCCTGGACAGTGGGTCTGTGGCCTTCCACACAAAGAAGCCCTCTCTCCCTGTGACCTTGCTGGACTTCTAGACAGACCCCTGCTTGTGCAGCCCGTATGGAACTGGAGCCTCTCTCCGGGAGCTCCATTAAAACGAACTGATTGTTGCACAAAATCTTGGCTGAAAGACTTGAAAAAGCCCCACAAACAAATACAGGCTGACTGAGGCTTGTCCACATGATTTACCAGCATTTTTTCACATGACAAAGATGTGAAAGGAAAACTAGGGAAATGTGTCAGCCACTGTTGGCATGAACCAGAGATTTTGCAGGGGAGGCTGAGGGATTCTAGTCCAGAGTTTCTTAGGATTCTTGAAACAGTAAGGATTATGTAAAGATAAAAGGCAGAGTAAACACCGAAACCGTCAACGGAGAATGAGCACAAAAAGGGGAAATCCTTCTATGGAAACTAGCTTTCCTTCCGTGGGGAAAAACAAGAGTCTGCTAAAAAAGAAAAAAAGCAAGAAAGAAAAGAAATCTGTCAGCCTGGAGTAATAAATGGAGCCAGCAGCCTGCACAGTGCCTGCCTAGTCCACCTTTCCCTACTAAAATGCTTTGTTTTTAAATGGAAATTAATGTTTGGCTGCTCCGGGATTGACGCAGCTGACGGTGGCTCCATTGTGAAGTGGGGACACAAACGTGTTGGAAGATGGTGATCTGGGGAGTGGGGTGAGCTGCGGGCAAGCGGGGGGCGCAGGAAAGTGATAAGGCAAGCGGATTCTGTGAAGTCTGGGGAGAGGGGAGAGGCAGCTTCATTCAGGAAGTCGTTCTTGCAGAGTTACCAATTTGTTTGCTGCTATGTCTTATACTGTGCTGAGGTCCAGGGACACAGTGGCGGTGGGGGAGGAGTGACATCCACCTAGTCCGAGTCCTTTCTTTGCCACGTGGTGCTGGGGCTCACCCAGAACCTCAGCAGCCCTGAGAACTGTGTCCCAGCGCTGGGACGTGGTGGAGGCCGTACCTGAAAGCAAGAGCCTCTGACTCCAAGCACACTGTCTCCCTGTCCCTTTGGCATCTCTGTCCTGTTGTGGCTTTGTCTTTAGTTTTACTTTTAATTAGGGCTAAAATCTTCACTCCGTCAGTGGAATGCCACTTTTCCTTTGATCTTTGGAATCTGCTTTGGGCCAGAATGTTTTTCTAATCCAGAGAGCCATATTATCAGCCATAGGGCTGATTCTCCCTTCTCTTCCCAGCTCCTATCCCCGCACCCTCCCAGCCTCAGTCTGAGTTTCATGTTCAAGCTCTGAATCGTCCTTTCTGTTGCCAGATATTCATTCTGAAATCCCCTCAAGGTCTTATCTGCTTTCTCCCCAAGATAGACACAAACGCCTCCTCTGTCCAAACCAATCTTAATATAAACCAAAATGAAAGCAAGGAAAGAGACTCAGTGAATGGCCAAAGGCACTGTGGATCTCCTGACTTTTCTCATTCTGAAGTTGAATTCTATGTGAAAGTCAAAAAGATATGTTTGTAGTAGAACATGGTAAAATGAGATGCATAGGGTTGAATCAGAGAAACCGAATTCAGAGGCTGTAGAATTACAAATGAGCGTTATTATGAAAACTTTAAAATGATTTAGCCTTATAGCTGTGTCTAATCATTCAGCTGATATTTATTAAGTGCCTGCTGTGTGCCAAGCACTACAGTGCCAAGGAAAACATTCAGCAGTAAACACAATAGGCAAAAATGTTTTGCTCTCATGGAGCTTATATTAATGGAGTAAACAGTCCATAAACCTAAGAAGTAAGGTTTATATGCTGTATGTTAGGCAGTGGCAAGTGCTAAGAAGAAAAATAAAGCAGGGAAGAGAGACCGGAAACATGAGGAAGTAAGCAATTTTATATAGGGAGGCCAAAGCCTTGCTGAAAAGATGACGTTTGACTAAACATGTGAAGCAAGGGAATGAACACCCAGCTATCTTGAGGGAGAGCATTTCAGGGACCAGCAAATAGAAAGGCCTTGAGCAGAGAGCATGCCTGGTGTGTGTTGTAGGAAAGGTGAACATACAGAACATACTGGTGTGGCCACAGCCCAAAGGGTAAAGAAGTAGATGAGCTGACTGCATCTGGCCTGTAGCATTTTGACTTTTCTCTAAGATCAGAGCCCTTGGGGGTTTCCAGCTGGAGAAACAAGATTCAACTTAGTTTGAACAGGTGTTAGTAGAGTCAAGAGAGGGATATTTAAGGGTGAGGAAAATAACAGCATGTTTGTATGCTGTTGGAAATGACCTACATACTGTGAAACCAATTTATAATAACTCACACTTGCATATGAAAAATGAAACACAACTTTAGCCTAGGATGAAGGAGGGAAGGGGAGGGAGAGAGATGGGGATGGGGTGGGAGGGATAGTAGGGGGACCACAACTATGAAGCACATCGCAAGTTCAAGTTGGATCTATCATGTGTAGAGCACAAATGTCCTAATGCTGTGATTGGGTAAATGAGGTGAAAGCTAGGCTGATTGGTATGATGTAAGCACTCCAATTTGTACAAATAACACACTGAAATTGGCATAAATGTATTTATGATCTATGTACAAAAGACTTAATAATAAAAAAAAAGAAATGATCTACAGAAAGAGAAAATATGATACAGGAGAGAGATGGGGAAACTGCTGGTGCAGTGCCCTTGAGCAGGGAAGGAGGTCGGCCGCAAGTTCACAGACAGCTTGCTGTGGCACAGGAGGGAGGCAGAGAGCATTAGGGCACGGGCGTAGGCGGGGGTAAAGGGGTAGAGTTGGTAGTGGGGGCTCATGAAAGTTCTCTTCTCATTGCTTTAGTTCTTCAGAGAAGTAGAAAGCGAGGCCGTGACCCAAGAGTGAGGGTAGAGGAGAAGATGTTGGAGGCAGAAGAGAGAGTAGTATGTTGACCATTAGAGGCAAGCATGGTCGGGGAAATGGACTAGGAAAATGTGGTAGGATGACCAAGGGGCAATCTGATTTCTGGTCAGGAGTTTAAAGCAAGACCAGGCACATGGGTGTATGTTTCTCTCTAGTTGTGTTGCACTGCATGGGTGCAGGCACAGATTGATGGGGAGTCAGATTTAACCAACGTGCAGGCTTTGCTGGGTGAATATTATAAAGGGAAGGAGAGGCAAGGGAGTTGGGGATCTAAATAAGTGCATGATGAGCTGCCCAAGAAGCTAAGCAGAGTATGGAAGATAATAGTAACAGTGAAAAGATGGTCGGATCAGTCATTCTAGGTCTCCTTGGATTGGGAGGATATTAAAGGGAATGAGCTGGAAACAAGGGAAGTGGTGATTGGGGTGGTTGACACCCATGATGGAGTAGTGTGGCTTTTGGTAATGACACGGACTAGTCTAGACTATGACTGTGGGAGAAGCTAAGGTCAAATACCTATGTGGAACACAGGTATTTGATGAGAACATCGGAGCAGGGATATTGGGAGGCCCCTCTGGATTTTGAAATCACCAAGTATTTTTATATACTAGTAATGTTGACAAGGGTAGCTAATGAGTCAGGGGCTAAAGTCATCAAAGAATGAGAGGGTAGGGACAAGGTGAGGATTCTATGGGTAAATGCAACCCGGAGGGAAACCAGGGTGTTGTCTGAGGAGAATGACTCTTCAGAGCTGGTAGGTGTGCACAGAGGGAGAGGAAGATCATTGACTCATGGGGCGAGAATCCAACCATGTCACCTGGGGCCATGGCACAAAGGACGCGGGAGAGAAACCAGCAGAGGAAGAGCTGTATGCAGGGAAGACCCAGGTTTCAACTTGAATAAGAAAGTAAAGAAAATGTTTAGAGTTTGAGGATGCAGAAGACTTTGTTGATGACAGAGTGGGCTCCTGAGAACTGCATGGGGTTGGCAGTCTGGTGATGATGTTTATTTGCCTGCATTCCCGGAGATTCTGGGCTTTTAGGGACTGATCTTAAGGGCCATAACCATCATGATGGGATTGGTCTTCTTATTTTCAAATGCTGAGAATAACAGCATTTATGTGGAAAACAGGAGGGAGGGGGATCTTGCTAAGATCTCTTAGAACTTTCTCCCCTCCCAATTACAAGTATAGATAGTAAATATTTAGAGAAAAGGTAAATAAAAAGCCATTGAAATTCTTTTTTTTTTTTTTTTTGGTAGAGACAGAGTCTCACTTTATGGCCCTCGGTAGAGTGCCATGGCCTCACACAGCTCACAGCAACCTCCAACTCCTGGGCTTAAGCGATTCTCTTGCCTCAGCCTCCCGAGTAGCTGGGACTACAGGCGCCCGCCACAATGCCCGGCTATTTTTTGGTTGCAGTTTGGCCGGGGCCGGGTCTGAACCCGCCACCCTCGGTACATGGGGCCGGCGCCCTACCAAATGAGCCACAGGCACCGCCCAGCCATTGAAATTCTTAAGAGTAGTTGCATCAAGATGGTGGGATTATGGATAATTTTTCTTTTCCTTTTCACTTTTTTTCCCTTAAAGTCTAACTAAGGACCTTGCCAATGAACTCAGTTTCAAAATTCTGTCACCTGTTGCTTGTAATTAATTTACTTACCTTTTTATTTTTATTGTTTTTCAGAGACAAAGTCTCACTATATTGCCCAGGATGGAGTGCAGGAGCTCCTGCAGGCACAATCATCATGCACCTCCCAGCTTCAAAACTAAGCTTAAGCAATCCTCCCAAATAGCTGGGACTCTCTTGCTTGTAATTTAAATAAAACCTCCAATACTTTTTCACAGGGCTCCAAATTACCTTGTCTAGAATTCACTAAGGAAAAAACACACATTAAAAACAAAGCTGACCACAAATAATATCCCTGCTGCTGCTATTTCCCTGGTGTTCTTAATGTGTTTTCACAGGATATCCCAAAGTCAATGCCTTTCTGTCCTTGACTACGGCTAAGTACAATGCATCCTGCCACAGACTGTATTACAATTTTTTGGCCAGATCCAAACCTCGCTGGTTCTTCCAGGAAGTGTATTTCTAAAAATTTCTAAAGCTTGTATGGAGAGTTCTTATGTACCCAGATACACAGATTTATAATTGGTAACAGCTCAAGAGCTGTTCTTTATGTTTTTGCTAAGTCCTCTGGAGTGTCAGGGCTTTTAGAACTCAAATTATACTAAATTTCCAGTTTGGTTATCAACTCTCTTTATGTTTATTGGATGAAGAGTGCAGTTTTTCCCCCAGATCATCCAGCCTGCCTCGAGAAGCACTCCTTTGTAATTAAACTTCCTGGTCCTACATACTGAGATGATTAGACAAGTATTTGTAGAAATTCACCAATCTATTACCTACCTAACCCTAATAGAATGTTTGAAAATTCCCTGTTGTGTCCTAATTGGGGGAAAGTACATTGGTTTTTCTGTAGGTTGTGGGTTGAACACTGTCTAAAGAGACAATCACATTGAATCAAATGTAAACATAGAAAATATCTTAATCACAATGTATTTCTTGAATGATGAATGACTAAAGAATGGATGGACAAATGTATGCATGATTGGTACTACAAGACTCTCTTAACCTTCAGGGATTTCAAGAAACTGACCTGGATCTTCAGTATGAAAATTTGTAGAAAAAGTACCTTTGCTTGAAACTAACAGCATAGAAAACTTAATTATTAAATATTTCTAATAGTAAGTACCTCTTTAAACTTGGGCAATTAACTTAACCTCACTGGTCTTCGGTTTTACCATCTGAAATATGAGAGAATTTGACTTAACTATAGAATCATTCAGAGTACGAAGGGATTTTAGGGACTTCCTTAATGCCTCTCAAAAGAAAAATGGTCTATGAAGCGAGTGTATGATGCCCCATGATCATATCAATGTATACAGTTATGATTAATAAAAATAAATAAATAAATAAATAAAAAAGAAAGTAGGAGTTCTAACTTGTAGTTCATTTTCCTTTCCATTGTGTTGTGCTGAACTTCAAGCTACTTCTGAAGCAAAATTCCAACCTTAAAAGTAGTTTCAAAACTGGGGGGCAGCGCCTGTGGCTCAAAGGAGTAGGGCGCTAGCCCCATGTACCAGAGGTGGCAGGCTCAAACCCAGCCCCGACCCAAAACTGCAAAAAACAAAACAAAAAAAAACAAAAAAAAAACTGGGGTGGTGTGCACCTGTAGTCCCAGCCACTGGGGAGGCCAAGGCAGGAGGATTGCTTTAGCCCAGCAGTCTGGGTGGTAGTGTGCTCTGCCAACTGGGCATCCACACTAAATTGGTGTTCAATATGGTGACCTTCTGGGAGTGGGAGACCAACAGTTTGTCCAAATCAGAAATGAAGTAGGGCAGAACTCCCATGCTGATCCCACAGGTGGGATGACACCTGTGCATAGCCACTGTGCTTTCTACTGGACAACATAGTGAGCCTCCATCTGTGTTACAAAAAAGAAAAAAATTAAAAACAGCAACAAAACCCCCAAATTGTGATGACTTTGGAAGCTGATTCATACATGCTTGTCCCTGTTACCATATATATCCCCATGCCTATTGAGCCTTTTCTAAGGACTTTTAGATCAAAAATCCTACATTTTATTCCATAAATCTACTAAAACCACCAGATTGTATATTTGAAATAGGTGAACTGTATGGTATGTGAATTATATCTCAATAAAATGAGGTCAGAATTCTTTTGTTTGCAATTGAGAAAAACCAACACCAACTGACTCAAGCAAGAAAGGAAAGTTAATAGCTCAGGTCTCTGAAAGGTCCACGCTAAATGTCCAGGTTGTAAATCTTAGCATTACACCCCACCTGCTCTATCTCCAACTCATTCCTCTGGGATAGCTTCACTCCCTGGAAGACTTTCTCTATAGGTGGCCTTGGCAATTCTCACCTTGAGCAAAGCACCTGTTTCCCAGTGGTTCCAGCAAAAGTCCTGCAGCTGAATGTCATGCACGTGACCATTCAATAATCTTTGACACTAACATAGCACTGCACGTCAATTCTATTCTTTCAGCACCCAATTGGTGGGGGTTAGGACACACTACCCCAATATAGGGCATCCTGGCATACTGAATATTTTAAGTGGAAAGAATTTGAGAAAATGGCAGAAGCAGGAAGGTCTCTCTGATCTTCTCCCCCCCTTTATCCCTGAAGCAGGTCACAAACCCTCATTGGAGAGGTGCCCTTCCTACCTCCAGAGAAAAAGAGCCTCCTTATCTGAAGAAGAAGGGGCTCAGAGAGGAATCTGCACACACAGGCCCTGCTGAGTTCCCCCTGTACTTGCCCGATACCCTTTGTTCCATCATATTTTCCATGACTGTCTACTCTTCATCAAATGACTACAGAAAACACTCAGGTTTAATTGTTTGAGTCTTCATTTCCTTATGAAGGCTCCTATGTCATGGAAGAGATATTAAATAACGTTGTGTGCTTTTCTCTTATTAGTGTGGCTTTTATTACAGGAGCCCTAGCCAACAAACCTAAGACAGAAGAAAAGATGTTTCTCTTCCTCTACATTCTTTTATGGATAGAAAAAATTGAGGCTTACAGAGGTTATGTAACTTTCCCAGGCTCACACCATTGTAAGTGTTAGAGCTGGGATTTGAAACTCAGGCAGCCTGTGCTAGAATGGGTGGTCTTACTGCTGTTCCATGCTGTGCTACCTCCAATCACTGGTCAGGGGCAAGGAGTTCAGACTGGCCAGTCCCGACAGATCCAATATTTTCAGCTGCCTTTTCTCCTAGCACTGTGGTTCTAGAAACTTGAGGACTGATCTTATATATATACATATATAAAACAATATTATGTATAAAGTATATGTCAGATGGATATGTAGAGTATCATATGTTAATGAATTTCGGAAAGCAGACTCGCGAGCACCTTCTGTTTCAGAGACTACAGCTGTTCCTGCATCATGTTCTTCTTCATTGCCAATATCACTCCGACTGTAGCCATTCGGAAAAGAAGGCTCAGATTTCATAAGACATGAGTAAGACTCAGGCCTCTTAGTTCCAGAATCAGGTGAACCATGCCAAGATCTTGGCCTGTCTTTAAGAAAATGATACCAGGGCGGCGCCTATGGCTCAGTGAGTAGGGCACCGGCCCCATATGCTGAGGGTGGCGGGTTCAAACCCGGCCCCGGCCAAACTGCAACAAAAAAATAGCCGGGCGTTGTGGTGGGCGCCTGTAGTCCCAGCTACTCGGGAGGCTGAGGCAAGAGAATCGTGTAAGCCCAAGAGTTAGAGGTTGCTGTGAGCCGTGTGACGCCACGGCACTCTACCCGAGGGCGGTACAGTGAGACTCTGTCTCTACAAAAAAAAAAAAAAAAGAAAATGATACCAGTGCACAACTTTGCCAAAGAATAAGACTGACTGTTCGGTGTTCATCAACAACAAGAAGTAAAGGGAGACTTTAAAAAGTACTCATGAGGCTCAGCACCTGTGGCTCAGTAAGTAGAGTGCCAGGCACATAACACCAAGGCTGGCAAGTTCGAGCCTGGCCCCGGCCTGCTAAACAATGACAACTGCAACAACTATTGGATTGTAGTTGAGCCACTGTACATGGCCCCATTTTCTTTTGACCTTTGAGCCATATTGTCTTATTCTACCAACAAGAATTTATTGTCCTCCAGGAGGTTGAAAACAAGAGTCTAAAGAAGCACTAATAACCCCCTCCCCCACTAGCCATTCTGAGAGATGAGTGGAGGTGCAGGGAGGCAGGCTTCTGGGTCTAATACCTTCCCACCATTGGTTCCCATATCCTCTGGGCCCCCTATGATGCTCTTAGAGAGTTTCAGGGATCAGATTTCTCCTGTTTCCTCTGGGTCTTGGATCCTTGACATGGCAAGGCCAGTGTCCTGAACTTTTTATTTGCTGCATTAAGGATAGAGCAGAGAGGGACAGAGAGCATGCCTGGAATAATCCACTGCCATGACCTATCTGTATAAATGCACTTTTGCTCCAATTCCAACCCTCACTTGGGCCAGGAAATCGATATAATCTGGAATATGAGAGCAGATGGTAAACTTGACAAACTGTTACAGCATACAGCTCAGGTGGTAGAGGGGGAGCTCTGGAGTCCGCCTGCCTGGCCCAGGTCCAGTGTTCCACTGCCCTTTTGAAGTATTTGACCTTTCCTGGCCACAGTTTTCTCAACTATGAAAAGGAACAATGGCTTGTTCACATGGAGAGCAAGCATGGTGAGGATGAAGTAAAATATACCAAGGGCTTCACATAATTCCTGGCCCATGCTATGTGCTCAATAAGTAGCTCTTCTTATTGCTGTGAACAAAAGATTATTTGTGACAAGAGGAAGGAGGTTTCACGCCTGGCAATCAGAGAAGATCTTTGAGGAAGAGCATTTGATCTGGACTCAGATGGGACGAATGATTATATCTGACAGCAGGATGTAACCTGCCAAAAATACAAAGATGGGAGGAGCAGGCCCACATGTAGGGAATGGGATGTGATGCAGAACAGCTGGGGTGCAGAGAGAGGGGAGGAGGGAAGGACTGGTCAGAGGGAGTCTGTGGAAAGTCTCAGGTGATAACAGTGAAGGACCTAAGAATATTTCACCCCCAAATATGACTCCTTGGTATAAAGAATGTTTTGAATTAAAGGCCATTCATGATCAGAAAGCATTGGAAGAGGTCTTTCCTCTGTCTGCATAAAACCTGAGTAACCGATTGGGAATCCAAAGGGCTGCTGACTTCCTTATCATATGCTAATGACCTGGCCGCAGGGTCATTTGAAGCACAATACCTGTCTCTCCAGTTAATCTACAAATCAATGTTTTCACCCACCTGCTTATCCCCCCTCCCCCCAGCAACAACTTCCTGCACCTATACTTTCCACATGCTCCCCCTCCCTTCCAAAGGCATTGATAAGGGTCTCTGACCCTCTCTGGGACTTCAGGTAATTCATTCTTGTGGTTCCCCCCCTCCCCCATGTCCATGGTATTTAAAAATAAACCTTTCTCTTATTAATCTACCATAATTGTGAGTTGATCTTTCAGCGAACCAACCTAGGGGGAAAAAGGGTAGGTTTCGCTGTGATCCCTTATAATGGGGTCATCATCAATCTCCTAGTCCACACATCAGGTTTGGGTGCCAAAAACCCAGTAAATACAAATTGTATTTTGTTTTTTAAGCATTTGTGATATTAAGATCCTAGGTAGGACTGACCTGGAGGCAAGAAGAGTTTCCTGGCAGTTTTACGAGGTTGCATAGATTACTCAATCCTGAAATTACTGGACTTTGAACTCTTGCAAACCATGAGGGCTTTAGCAAAGGTCTGTGGTCTCCTGTGCATCCCCTGGGCTGTTCTCAGCCACAACCACAGGGCCCTGGGCAGCCCCGAAGACACTGCTGGTGTGCGTGTTACTATCCTTGGGCAATCCACAACTCCAGGCCCTGGGGAAGAAAGGGGAGGAAGGAGAGCCAATCTCCTTTCGCAGAATTACAAGTGGGTTCCCAGAAGAATTAGGCTTTCCAGGTGATTGTAGCAGTTATCTGGTGGATGTGGGATTGATTCACCCCCACACACAGGTTTTCAGAGCCCAGAATGTTACATGAGTGAACTGCCCAGATGCATTTGGTCTCTGTAACACTTAATCCACCACTTCCACCCCCATTAAACATTTTGAGTATTTGTAACATACCTGTGATCACTAAAGAGTGGGACTTGAATGTTTTAAAATGAAAGGGAGATAAAAAATAAAGTCCTAATGGTTCCTTCTTGCCTTTGTTGCTCTAATTGCAGAAGGCCATTACCTATGTCTCCCTAAGAAATGGACAGTTAGGCAGTTGGTCCCAGGCTTGAGTCGTGTGTAATCTTGCCTTGCCTGAGTGAGGCCTTATGTCAGAAGTATTTAAGGGAGAGTCTCAAAGCTTGGCTGGTCTATAATTAGACTGGCTGTACTGGTTTTTCTTTGGTTAGTAAATGTACACGCCAGAAACACCTCTGAGGCAGAAGTAGACTACAGAATGGGCACGTTGTCAGATCCAGAGCAAAGTGAAAGTGTGTCATACTTTGAGCATTTTCAGAGAGCAGTCACAGCCACAAGCTTAGGACTGGCTTAACCTGATTCGCAGTAAATCTGCTTCAATATCACCCGTTGCAATAATGAAAAGTACATATGCATGTGTTTCTAAATATGTATTTGGCTTGTTATGCTATCAGTGAATTTTTCTTTAATAGGTTAATGTTTGCATACACGTCTCCAAACAGGTTGCTTCAAGCCGTGTACATTGTAAGTGTCTTTTACTACTTTCCTTCAGTCACAATAAATACTATGTCTGTCCCAAACCATACCTGGCTGGAAATAGCATCTGTGTTTCTATCCTGCACTTGTATAAACCACTTTTGCTGGTTCCATCTTATCTGATTCTGCCCAGAACGAAGAGAGGCATAATAAATATGATCCCCCTTGATCCATGGAGATACTGACGCTGAAGCTAGGTGACTTGGAAAAGGTGACAAAGCTAAATTGTGGCTGGTCCAGAAGGAGCAGCCAGTGGGGTCACCTGCCTGTGGGTGTAGCATACGGACTTCTCAACCACACGGCTATGGAATAGTGTGGCTTGATTGATTTTTCTGCAGCTCTGATTTTCAGCTTCCCAAGAAAACAAGAATAGCTCATGTTTTTGTTTTTTCTGTTGTGTTGACCCAATCATACACCTCTTGTATAGATTTCCCCATTTTCTAGGATATGGAAAGCAAATGTTATGAATAGCCAAAGATTTTTTAAAACCAAATTTATAAGTGAAATCTGAATTTCTTTGCAGCTGGTAGCAGGGGAAAATAGGTGGCTTACCTATACTGATTGCTCACATAGACATACTAACCAACACTCTGAAAAGGGGTTGAGTTTTAGAAATCTAAATTATTTGTTGCCCCCTAATAGAAAAACCCTCCTTAGGCTGGGCGTGGTGGCTCACGCCTGTAATCCCAGCACTTTGGGAGGCCGAGGTGGGCAGATGGCCTGAGCTCACGAGTTTGAGACCAGCCTGAGCCAGAGTGAGACCCTGTCTCTAAAAATAGCCAGGCGTTGTGGCAGGTGCATGTAGTCCCAGCTACTCGGGAGGCTGAGGCAAGAGAATCGCTTGAGCCCAAGAGTTAGAGGTTGTTGTGAGCTGTGATGCCATGGCACTCTACTGGGGATGACAAAATGAGACTCTGTCTCAAAAAAAAAAAAGAAAAGAAAAGAAAACCCTCCTTAAACACTCTTCCACCTCTTTAACTATAGCCCTGTCTTCCTCTCTTCCTCACAGGCCACGCCTAAAGAGACTCCTGACTCCCTGCCCTCATTTTCTTACTTTCCTTTTGTCCCTTTTGCAGTCTGGACACTGTCTAGGTTTTTGTCTCCATGTGACTCAATTCAGTGAACTTGAGTTTTTAGGACTGAATTTATTTCCTCTCTTAGCAGGATTTAGCACACATTGTGGCCTGAGGAAGGTTACTTGCCTTCCTGAATTATTTGTGAAGTGGAGGTAATGTCTTCCTCATAGGATCATAGCAAGGTCTAAATGAGATCGTTTGTGGAAAGCGCTGACCACAGTGTCTACCGTAATGATAAGTAGCCCCAAACTGCCAAGCACTGCTTTTTTTTTTTTTTGCAGTTTTTGGCCAGGGTCAGGTTTGAACCTGCCACCTCTGGTATATGGGGCCAGTGCCCCACTCCTTGAGCCACAGGCGCTGCCTTAAAAAAATTTTTTTAAATTAATTAATTAATTATTTATTTATTTTTCTTTTTTGTTGTTGTTGTTGCAGTTTGGCCGAGGCCAGGTTCAATCCTACCACCCTTGGTATATGGGGCCCGTGCCCTACTCACTGAGCCACAGGCGCCACCCCCAAGTACTGCTCTCATCAACATACTCTTCCTTGGGCCTCTAGGACACTGTATTTCCTTGTTTCCTTCTGTACCTTTGGTCCTTCTCCTCCTCCATGCTATCATGAAATGTTGGAATTTATTCATCCCGCAAATATTTAGCAAGTGCATATTTCATGCCAGGAAATTTTCTTGCCTCTAGGGATATAGCAGTGAACACATTAGGTTAGCAGCTTCATGGAGTTACATTTGGAAGTGGGAAGTTTTAAAATGTACTGTGTATTAATATATCAGATGATATTATATAGAGATGGTATACATCATACTACATAATATATAAATGTATATATTTATGCTGTTTTATATATTATGTATGCATTACATATTATATACATATCACATAGACATTTATAAAATAATGCCATATTATACTATGTAACAAAATATGTCAGATGGATGTAGATCATATCAGATGGCACTAAGTTATAGAAAACGGGGAATTTATTCTAAAGTGAGTGTTGCAATTTAGAATAAGATATTCAGGGAAGTCTTCATGGACTGGCTAGGATATTTAGAGACCTGAAGGAAATAAGGGAGTAATACCCGTGGACTATTTAGAAAGAGACCATTCTAGGTACAGGGTGCAGCAGGTGCGAAATGCCCTAAGTAGAGGGGCCTGTGATCCATTTGCAGAACAGCAGTCAGGCCAATGTGGCTGGAGCAAAGTGAGCCCTGTAAGGGGCTGAGAGTGGGAGAGGGGCAGGGCATGTCCTGGGACATTGGTAGAGTAAGGACTTTGTAGGGGGCAGAGGTGGATGCAAGGAGACTGATTCAGAGGCTGCTGAACCCTCTAGCATTTCTCTGCGTCTGTCCCAGACCATCCCTGGCTGGAAATAGATCTGTGTTTCTGTAACTTCCAAACTGAAGTCTTGGCTCCCGGGTCTCTTCTGCTCGCCAGCCTTACTCATTCGTTCATCCCTTTACTTCCCTCTGCATGTGGGTGGCTTAGTACGTCCAAATGCCCCTGTGCTGCTTCACGCCCTCCAGCACCTCTGGGTCCCACATTTCAGCACATGGCACCACCACTCAACCAGTTGTTTAGAAGTCCTCTTTGAGGCATCCCTTTTGCAGGGTCTCACATGCAGGTCTCACATCCCCAGTCCTGTTGTTTCTGCCTATAGACATCTCTCAGATGTGCTCTGCAGCCACGTGAGTCCAAGCCTCTGTCACTTCTTGCAGGGACTGCAGGAGTCTTCTCCTAATGGGTAACTCTGCACCTGCCTTTCCAGTTGCAGCTAGGGTTGCCAAGGGACCTTCTGCACGTGATGGAGAACTCTGTGAGGAGCGGTGAAAAACATTCTTTCTAAAGATGTGCCTTTCTCACAACAGGGCAGCCTTTCAAGTGAGTAAAAGAGACATTTAATAACATCTGAAGTGTTTACTTTGGAATCACATCACTGGAGTGGAGAGCGACACCAAGAGTGTCCCACTAACGTTTTTGTGACCAGAATGCTCTTTCCGGGAATAAAGAATGCCTTCTCCCCAAATAAGAATTTCAGCATCTTCCTTTGGCTACAGGACGCCTATTTCTGTCCTGTTTGAATATTAGTTTTGTACGTACATCCTGCTACTCAGAGCATTCCAGTACATCATTGGGGAATTTTTTAATTAAAAAAAAAGGAATGCATGTGGTACTTACGTGTGTTGACATCTTTAGTTGTACCAGAAAGAAAGCTTAATGTACCAGATTACACATACAGGTCTCACTTCAACTGTAGCCAGCGTGATATGAAGCAACTACAAGTGATAGTAACACTCTGAGCACATGTCTGTTCCAGTGGATGGTTTCGAACTGCCCTGGCAATAAATTTTAGACTCCCTCTCTGGCCCTCTGGGGCCTCCTCCATCTGGTACTTGCCTGCTCCCTGCCCCAGGCCAGGCCCTTTCCAGCTGTGCCAGATTAATCTCCATCGCTCAAGTGCACACCACGTTCCCCTCAGCTGTCTGTCTTTGCCTCTCTGTACCCACCTAAAAGCTGTTCTTGCTCTAGGCTTCAGTCTAAGTGTTGCATTATTGCATTATCAGGGAATCCTTCCTGACTCCTGATCTGATTAGGTCACCCTGTGACACCCCCATCACATCTTCTGCTCCTCCCGTAGAGCCCATGTCCCACTGCGGTTGCTGGTGAAAGGTCCGTCTTCCCTGCTCAGTGCTAATGGCCCTTTGGCCAAGTCCCTTTGCTGGGCTCTTACCTTATCCCTCAGTACTAGTTGACTGGCTGGTTTGCTTGGGTTTTGATGTAAATGTTAGGATATTTCCTAAAACAAAACGTATTCCAAGTAGAGACTTTCCATTCTCATTAATTTGGTGATCCATTTTACTAACGGGAAAAGTGTAGTGGTTGTGTGAACTACTCTGCTTAAAAGGTAGAAATACATTTTCAAAGGGAGTTGGTGAAGTGAGAGAACGGCAACACTAGAATCCTATGGCTGTATGTACAAAATATTTTTTACAGTATTTTACAAAACCATTTTGTACATACAGCCTCAAAATTTTACCCCCCCAATTTTTTTTTTACAAAATATTATCTACATCTCGTTCACCTCTTTTTTTTTTTTTTTTTTGTAGAGACAGAGTCTCACTGTACCGCCCTCGGGTAGAGTGCCGTGGCGTCACACGGCTCACAGCAACCTCTAACTCTTGGGCTTACGCGATTCTCTTGCCTCAGCCTCCCGAGCAGCTGGGACTACAGGCGCCCGCCACAACGCCCGGCTATTTTTTTGTTGCAGTTTGGCCGGGGCTAGGTTTGAACCCGCCACCCTCGGCATATGGGGCTGGCGCCCTACTCACTGAGCCACAGGCGCCGCCCTTGTTCACCTCTTTGTAAAACCTTGTAATGAATATTTTGTAAATAAAGGTACGGTTAGCTACCATTTGCCATTTTCCATACGTATAGTGACTTTATGGGTGATTTTTAGGACACCCTTTATTGGCCTTTCTTTGAGACAGAGCCTCAAGCTGTCACCTTGGGTACAGTGCCGTGGCATCACAGCTCACAGCAACCTCCAACTCTTGGGCTCAAGCGATTCTCCTGCCTCCACCTCCCAAGTAGCTGGCACAATGCCTGGCTATTTTTTTTTTTTGGTTGCAGCCGTCATTGTTTGGCAGGCCCGGGCTGGATTCGAACCCGCCACCTCAGATATGTGTCTGGCGCCTTAGCTGCTTGAGCCACAGGCACCAAGCCTTTATTGGCCTTTTTAATGGGCTTTATATGTCATAATCCAATGACTTTATATGTCTAATCCAACAAAATAGGGCTTCTTACAATGTAGGCCTGAATGAACACTCATAACATCTTTCCCCTGAACTCAGGGTCAGTGGTGCGGGTGGTTGGCAAGGATGGGGGGGAAGTGAGGGGTGTATCTTCATAGATCCTCCCCTAATTAATTTATGCCCCCAAAACACACATAAAGTTGCCATCTGAAGCTATAGATACGGTACACAGAGTCAGTTCCTGTGGTACCAGTGTTTTTTTTTTGCAGTGTTTTTGGCCGGGGCCGGGTTTGAACCCACCACCTCCAGTATATGGGGCCAGCGCCCTACTCCTTTGAGCCACAGGTGCCGCCCAAGTGCCAGTGTTTTTTACTAGCTGTGTATTAATAGTAACATCCGTGAAATGAAGGGACAGAGTCCCAGTTTCCACTGGGGGAAGAAGCACTTGAGTCCTGCCAAAAGCTTCTTCCCTTTTGAAAAGGCTGATCTCAAGCTTAAAGACTTCAACTTCCTCTTAAAGACCTGGCTCCTTTTCTTTTTTTTTATTTTTATTAAATCATAGCTGTGTACATTAATATGATCATGGGGCACCATACACTTGGTTCATAGATCGTTTGACACATTTTCATCACACTAGTTAACATAGCTTTCATAGCATTTTCTCAGTTATTTTGCTAAGACCTTTAGGAAATGTGTGTTTCTACAGGGATACAAATGGGATTTAGATGCTGAAGGAAGGAGATTTAATTTACTGAGTATGCCCTTGGCAACTGAGGGAAGGCTATCTGAGAGTAAAAAAGAATAACAACCAGGTTTGCCAATATATCACTCTGGATAACAGAACTGCACCAAGGTTATTGTGCCTGGAACTTTTTTGTTCTTTTCTTTGAAAAACACTGCCTAATTACAGCCATGATGACATTAAACAACAACAACAACAAAAAACAAACAAAAGAAGCTCTTTCCTTTCCTTGCCAGGTTTTCATTCTACTGAGGATAACCCAAGGGCAGACTTAAATTTTCTCAGTAATTCAAAAGAAAAGTGAATACTATTAAGGAAAAAGAGCTTTAACTTTACACTCTAAAATCCTATGTTAAATGTGAACAGAGGGAAGGACCAGAAGAGTCTGCTGACAAATGTTATCTGCTGTCTTTTGAAAACTAATGTTATGTGTGCCACTGGGCTCTTATGAATAGTAATAGGACGTGCCCTTTGAGCTCTTTTTATGTTTTAGGTCACTACCTAATCACTCATGCAATTCAGATTTACCATATGGGGATTTAAGGATGACTTTTGTATCCACAACACTTTTGGTCAATAGGTGTGAAGCTTTAGGTCTCATTAGCTCGGTGGCCCAACTGAGAGTTTGGCAGCAAGGTTAGCTGCAGATGAATAGCTACCAAACTATACCAAATCAGTACAAATTACTTTTACTCTCTGCCAAGTAAAACTATTTCTAATTAACAGTTTCACAGAAATTGAGCATCAGTACAAAGATTCTAAGAAGCTTTTCACATCGCATCAAAAATGATCTGCATCCTCTACTGTCCTATGTGTGTTTCTTCTTTTATCTGGGAAATGTTACATATTATGTCAGAAGGCTTGGGCTGGGCACTTAGGCTCCCCCCTGTAATCCTAGCACTCTGAGAGGCTGAAGCAGGAGGATTGCTTGAAGTTTGAGTCCAGCCTGAGCAAGAGTGAGACCCTTGTCTCTACAAAAGATAGAAAAATAATTAGCCAGGCATGATGGTGGTATGCATCTGTAGTCCCAGCTACTTGGGAGGCCAAGGCAGGAGGATCACCTGAGCCCAGGAGTTTGAGGTTACAGTGAGCAAGCTATTATGGTGCCACTCTGTCCGCCTGGGTGACAGAGTGAGACCATGTCTCCAAAGAAACAGACAAAAAAGGCTTGGTTTCTGGTGTCAGGTGGTGCAGAGTTTGAATCAGTGACTAGCTGACCGATTCCTATACTTTTTCATGTTCCTCACCAGGAACATTAGGTAATGGGCCTGCTGGATATACTCAGTTGGGCCATGTGCTGTGGCTCACACCTGTAATCCTAGCACTCTGGGAGGCCGAGGCAGGTGGATTACTTGGGCTCAGGAGTTTAAGACCAGCCTAAGCAAGAGCGATACCCCAACTCTAAAAATAGCCAGGTATTGTGGTGGGCACCTGTAGTCCCAGCTATTTGGGAGACTGAGGCAAGAGGATTGTTTGAGCCCAAGAGTTTGAGGTTACTGTGAGTTATGACTCCATAGCACTCTACTGAGGGTGACAAAATGAGACCCTGTCTCAAAAAAAAAAAGATATATTCAGTAAATTTTCTATTCAGGTAAGACATGCTAAAGAGTACTGCATTACATTTTTATTTAAATAATTGCATTTAAATAAATAAATAATTGCATTCATGGCTCAGCGCCGTAGTAGAGTGGTTATGGCACCGGCCACATGCACCGAGGGTGGCGGGTTTGAACCCAGCTCAGGCCAGCTAAACAACAATGACAACTACAACCAAAAAAAATAGCCAGGCATTGTGGTGGATGCCTGTAGTCCCAGCTACTCGGGAGGCTGAGGCAAGAGAATCGCTTAAGCCCCGGAGTTTGAGGTTGCCGTGAGCTATGATGCCATAGCGCTCTACCAAGGTGACCTAGTGAGACTCTGTCTCCCCACCCCCCAAAAAATAAATAAATAAGTAAATAAATAAATGAATAATTGCATTCAAAATAAAAAGACTCAGAAGATTGTCAAAATTTTCTCTACTGATTAAGGTCAAACAGCCAGGATTTCACTTGATTTGCATCTAAGTATGTATTAATTCATACTTTCTTAAGTAAATGTCAGTTATGCTTCCAAAACAGTAACCAATTAACAATCCAGAAATTGAAAGTAGGAAATAAACTTAGAGTTTTGAGAAGTTGTTGAATCTAATATTGTATGATACCATTATAAATGTCAGTTTTGAGCTTAATAATATAACTTGGGTTCTGTTTATTTTCTTAGAAAGTATAGGAAAATGGAAAAGGGTTGGTCTGTGGTTTCAGACAGACGAGTTAAATCAGTTACTCTTAGGGTCAGTGGGCAAGTGTCCTAACCCCTGTTGGTCTTAGCCCCACTATCCTAAGCTTAGGACAGGGTGCTGCTGTAAGGTGTGTGTTTCTGAAAGTGAATAGACTAGGACCTAGCTCTCAGCAAGTGTCTATAATAAGGGTGGAATCTCTCTTCTCCTACCTCTTCCTCTAGCTCTGCTGCTGAGTCATTTTACATATCTGTGCCTCAGTTTCCTCATCCAAAAAGGAAGGCTGGGCCCTAAGCTTGTTCTGAAAAGTTCTACAGTTCTGGACGGCGCCTGTGGCTCAGTGAGCAGGACGCCGGCCCCATATACCTAGGGTGGTGGGTTCAAACCCGGCCCCGGCCAAACTGCAACAAAAAAATAGCCGGGCGTTGTGGCGGGCGCCTGTAGTCCCAGCTACTCGGGAAGCTGAGGCAGGAGACTCGCCTAAGCCCAGGAGTTGAGTTGGAGGTTGCTGTGAGCTGTGTGACGCCACGGCACTCTACTGAGGGCAATAAAGTGAAACTCTGTCTCTACAAAAAAAAAAAGAACTACAGTTCTAGGCTTTAAAAATATAAATACTTTTTTCAAGAATGGTTTCTGCTTGGAAAAAAATATATTGGTGCCATACTTAGAAGTATAGTTGATATGTAAATGAAAATATCTACAGAGCACAAACTGTATCTATTTTTATGCTAAAGATAAATTTGTCTGAGAGCAAGTTAATTGGAAAAATCCAGAAAGCATTGACAATTCCTTGCATTCACCTTAAAAGAGCAATGACATTCCATATCCTATAGTCTTGAGATGAGTAGATGAGAGGATGTAAATATTTATTGAAATGAGAGCGGAATAGGGAGAAGCTCTGCTTTGTCAACTGGTGGGTGGTAACACAGCTATGGATCATTGTTTGCACTAAGCATTTAATAATCCCATCTGTCAAATATGTATATTTAGAGGTACTTTGAAATTGCTATACGTTACCTAGAAATTGGCAAGGACATAATCCTCCAGAGATTCCAAACCGGAGCAGACCAAGAAATCTGATACAAATCAATATGTAATTATAAAATCCCATTTTTGGCCACGGCTCTTTAAATGTATTTATTTAGGCATGATACACTTTTTTTTTTTGTAGAGACAGAGTTTCACTTTATCGAACCTCGGTAGAGTGCCGTGGCGTCACACAGCTCACAGCAACCTCCAACTCCTGGGCTTAGGCGATTCTTCTGCCTCAGCCTCCCGAGCAGCTGGGACTACAGGCGCCCGCCACAACACCCAGCTATTTTTTTGTTGCAGTTTGGCCGGGGCCGGGTTTGAACCCGCCACCCTCGCTATATGGGGCCGGCGCCCTGCTCACTGAGCCACAGGCGCCGCCCAGGCATGATACACTTTTAACACCAGAGTATGGGACTGTAGAATCCTTTGCTAGCCTCAGGTTTGAATCTTTGGGGATACGGGTTATTGATCTAAAAAGCCCACAGAGGATGGCAGAACATTCTCCTGTGCCTGGGGACAACAGCATTGTCTCCACTGATAACTTGATGCCCTCACTTATCTCCCAACTCCTTTTAACTAGATAACATTTTATTTAAAAAATGCATCAGTGGGTCTGCTGAAACCTTTATACTTCTTTTTCTTTCCTGTTGCCTGTTTTTCATACCAGAAACTCACTTGGTCAGGCCCACCTTGGGGGCTCTTTCAGAGAAGCACTGTTGGGTCCACCCCCACCCTGCAGGAGTATGTATATCGTTCACCATCTTCCCGTTGTCCTGTAACTCCTCTGTGCCTTTCCCCCCACTGTCCCTTTCTGTGCACGTGTCCTGAGACTGTACGTGTTTCTTTCACACAGGAGGATGAGTGCTGAGACCTCTAACTGTTCTGAAGGAGAAAAGTCTGGGTGTTTAGGAGGAGCTGTTAGTGACATTTAATTGATCATTACCTCTTTAGTTATTTCTCTTGATGAAATTCTTTTATATTTATTTATTTATTTTATTTTTATTTTATTTTATTTTTTTTGCAGTTTTTCTGGCCCGGGCTGGGTTTGCAGTTTGTTTTTTTTTTTTTGCAATTTTCTGGCTCTGGCATTTTGTTTTTTGCAGTTTTCTGGCTCTGGCATATGGGGCCAGTGCCCTACTCCTTTGAGCCACAGGAGCCGCCCCTCTTGATGAAATTCTTTACACAACTCCTAGCTCTATCCCTATGTTAAATTCAAGTAGGCGTGGAAGAGAATACCTAATCAAAACGAACTGTTCCCAACAAAAGTAGTCAGTTTTATTTTCCCAGGACGTGGCATTTCTCTGGAGGTTTAGAGATCGATCCTTTGTTTGACTTCCTGGCTGCTGCTCATCCTTGTCTTACAGTCTATCTGCCACATTGTCATCCCGTCAGAGGTGTTGTGGGCTGAACTGTGTCCCCCTAGAATTCTTGTGTTGAAGTCCTAACCCCCAGTGCCTCAGAATGTGACTGCATTTAGAGACAGGGCTTTTATGGAGGTGATGAAGTTAAAGTGAGGCCATTAGGGTGGTTGTTAATGTGATATGAGTGGTATCTTGAAGGGGAGACGTGAGCACACTGAGAGACACCAGGGGTGACCATGTGTGGAGGGACGACCAGGTGAGGACGCAGTGGGTAGGCAGTCATCTGCAAGCCAGGAAGAGAGGCCTCTGAGAAATTAGCCCTGCTGTCTCCTTGATGTTAGACTTGTCGCCTCCAGAACGGTAAGAAAATAAACTTCTGTCCTTAAGCCCCCTTGTCTGCAATATTTTGTCATGGTAGCTTGAGAAAACTAGTACAAACAGTCATGGCAACACCACATCTGTGTTATGAGATCACCACAGGCTCAAACAGAAGAATCCAAACTAGGAGATCTAGAAAAATGGAGAAAACAACTCTCAAGTAGGATAGAAACTCATTTGCAATCAGTAACCCGTATCCCCAAAGAGTCAAACCATGATCTAGAACATGGGACATGTAATCTGTTTGAATCATTCTTTTTTCTATCAAAGACCAGCTTTGGGGTTTTGGCCTCTCTTCGAGTCAGGGAAGACATTGACCGCAGGCTCAGGCATCCAGGGAGCACTGTGTCCATTTGACACTGAATGCTCCAAGTGTCTGTTACATGGAGTTACTCTGAGAATAAGTGGCTGAGCTCTGGGTGAGGGAAGGTAAAGCTGAGCTGCTGTCAGTCCACAACAGCCTGATAGAGTTGAGTGAGAGGTGCAGTCAACAGTCATTGTTCCGCTGGGTTCTGCCTCAGCTTCAAAGAAGTCTTTAGAAGTACTTTGCACAGTAACTGAGCCTCTCTGTGTATTTGATGGCCTCCACCCCTGTTCTAAAAATTTGACCTTTATAAAGCCACAAGTGACTTCTGCTTGATTCCGTGCACTGAAGAAGGAAAAAAATGTTTTACCTAATCCCTTATGTAGGCGTCTTCAAGATATGTTTTTGAAAAGGATCATGTCTGTTTTTTATTTCTATTGATTTAGTCTATTTACTTCTATTGATTGGGCAGGAATAATGGATATTAATGTATAATTTATGTATTACATAGTCCATTTGGAGTTCTTGATAATAGAAAATTTTCAGAGCTGAAACAATCACACCTAAATTGTTAATTTTGATCTGGTATTCAGGGACTTCCTGTAGTTTGACTTTTTTCCATAAGAACTACCAATTGTTTCCTTTCTTCATTGAGTTCTAGATTGTACTTCCATATATGTGAGTCTATTCTTTTATTTATTTATTTTTTTTATACAGAGCCTCAAGCTGTTGCCCTGA
The DNA here is from genome assembly GCF_027406575.1 of Nycticebus coucang. Taxonomy (NCBI): domain Eukaryota; kingdom Metazoa; phylum Chordata; class Mammalia; order Primates; family Lorisidae; genus Nycticebus; species Nycticebus coucang. Next base: position 27,245,561 of record NC_069782.1, read on the forward strand.
GTAGAGTGCCATTGCGTCATAGCTCACAGCAACCTCAATTTATTGGGCTCAAGCGATTCTCTTGCCTCAGCCTTAGATGAGTCTATTCTGAGCTCTGAATAGAGCTGGTCTGAATCCTCTTCCTACTCCCTTGAATTTTGTTACCATTGCTGATGAAATGTCTGTGGATCTAGGTAGGAGATCTCACCCTGCCTTGGCCCCTCTCACCATATTTTTCCCCAAAGTTATCTTTTCTTCCATTGAATTTTAAAATAAGCATATCAAGTTTTAGGAAAAAAACCATTTGACCGGGTTCTGTTTCAATTATTGATTCAAGGAAAAACTTATATTTCTTTGATACATACTGCGTTTTTCTGTCTGTGAGTGTAGAATATCTCAATATTTGTTTTAGGCTTTCTTTCGTAGAAAAATGAATGTTTAAAAAATGCCGGTACACACCGTATTCAAATCCTCAAACATTTATGGAAGGATTTCCAATGTAAGAACCATGATGGAAACAGATGGATTTTTAAAATAAGCAAGTGAGTCCTCTATTTCAAAAAGATTATGGTCTACTAAAGAGAGGTATAGTAGACTTTCGTATCGTTTACTTAATATAAACTAGACTCTGATAAATACTATACTAAAGTTATACAAAAGATGCTAGCAGAGAAGGAAGATTACTTTTGACCTGAAAGATCACTTGGGGAAAAGAGCTATATATGACCCTCATATTAGGATGTTTATTTTGTATAAGTCTCATATTTTATGTAGTGATTGTAAAGAATGCTTGCCAGTCTCTGTGTTTTCATATTTTGATAACTAAATAAAAGTAGGCTTTGTGGTTTATATTGATATATAGTCAATATAAGAATATTAATGAGATATTTTACATTTTTTTTTTTTTGTAGAGACAGAGTTTCACTTTATTGCCCTCGGTAGAGTGCCGTGGCATCACACAGCTCACAGCAACCTCCAACTCCTGGGCTTAGGCGATTCTCTTGCCTCAGCCTCCCGAGTAGCTGGAACTACAGGCACCTGCCACAATGCCTGGCTATTTTTTTGTTGCAGTTTGGCCAGGGCTGGGTTTGAACCCGCCACCCTCGGTATATGGGGCCAGCGCCCTGCTCACTGAGCCACAGGCGCCGCAGATATTTTACATTTTTTTGTACTAAGTCTTCAAGGTGTAAATTGAATAAAATTAAGTAAAATTTAAAAGCCTCGTCCTCAGTCACAGTAGACACATTTCAGGTGCTCAGCAGCCACATCTGACTGGTGTCTATTGTATTAGACAGCACAGCTTTAGACAGTCATTGTACAAGCAATCTTCTTGTCTAAATGAGGGAGAATGTTTAAAGCACAGTAGTTTAAATAGGTATTCCTAGGCTGGGGTTTTATGAATAATTTATATTCCAGTGATCTATATTCTAATTGATTATATCTAAAACATTCTGATATTTTTGGATTGAAGAGAGTATTACTGCATTTGCAAAAGGATTCGACAGTGGCTGGTCGTGGTGGCTCACACCTATAATCCCAGCACATGGGGGAGCAAAGTGGAGAGGATTGCTTGAAGCCAGGAGTTTGAGACCAGCCTGAGCAAGAGTGAGACCCTATGTTTACAAAAAATAGAAAAATTAGCCAGGCATGGTGGTGCCTGCCTGTAGTCCCAGCTACTTAGGAGTCTGAGGCAGGAGGATCACTTGAACCCAGGAGCTTGAGGTTGCAGTGAGCTATGAAGAGGCCACTGCACTCCAGCATGGGCAACAGAGCAAGACCCTATCTCTAAATAGATGGAAGCAATGATGAATGAGAAAAGCCTCCCTTCAAGTAAAGCATTGGCTAGAGAATAGTTTTGCAATCATGAACGCGAGGTAGCACCAGTGAAATTTGTGGGTTTTCTGCCTCTTTCATTAGAGCAGAAATTAAAAATTGATCAAGATCTGCCTCATCTTGAATCATTTGTTTGTTGTGATTGAAAAGGAGTATTGTTGTTCATTCTGGGAGGCCAAAGCCGGTGGACAGCTTGAGCTCATGGGTTTGAGACCAGCCTGAGCAAAAAGTGAGACCTCTCTCTACTAAAAATAGAAAAACTGAGGCAAGAGGATTGCTTAAGCCCAAGAATTGGAGGTTGCTGTGAGCTATAACACCACAGCACTCTACTCAGGGAGACAGCTTGAGACTCTGTCTCAAAAAAAAAAAAGAATATTGTTGATTTTAACTCCAAATGCCAAATCGCGCTGATATTCTAACCAACCTCCATATTGCATTCCTGATAACTTCTGACAGTTCCCCTGTAGGTGTGTGGTGAGTGGTGTGCACATGAGTGTGCTTGCCTGCTGGGGACACTGTGCATACCATGGTAGGTATTTTATATCTTGTGCCTGCTGTAGTGTTTTTCTCCTTTTGTGAAAGACAGGCCTTCTAATGGAAGGGAAATCAATGGAATGTCAGAAATATTAACTGGGAGTGCTTCAGCCACAGCTGATTCTGGAAGAAGCAACGAGAAATAATACAACGTTCAGAACTGTCAGCTGGGACAGTGAGTACTTCTAAATACTTGCAGGAAATTAAACCTTTGTTTCCAAAGTGATATGAGAACTAGAGAATTGACTTCTCATTTTGTGAAACTTGAAGTGCAAAACCAAAAAAATCTAGAAGTGCTTGGAAAAGAGAGAAAAGATTTACAAGGAGCCTTTAGATGAAGGATAACATCATGATGATGTAATTTTGAATTTCAAAAGCCCTGTTTTCTTTTTCCATGGGAAGAACAGAAAACAAGGGAATACAGAAGTCATCTTCATGAGATTATTAGGAATGGTGGATGTTCATTAAACTGGGAGAAAGCGGGGCAGGGTTGGACACGGAGTGGGCACAAGTCACATTCTTACGAGTTAAATGTTTTTGTTTTTTGTATTTTTTTTTTTAGAGACAGAGTCTCACTTTATTGTCCTTGGTAGAGTGCTGTGGCCTCACAGCTCACAGCAACCTCCAACTCCTGGGCTTAGGCGATTCTCTTGCCTCAGTCTCCCGAGTAGCTGGGACTACAGGTGCCCGCCACAACACCGGCTATTTTTTGTTGCAGTTTGGCCGGGGCTTGGTTTGAACCTGCCTCCCTCGGTATATGGGGCCAGCGTCCTACCCACTGAGCCACAGGCGCCGCCCGAGTTAAATGTTTTGTGTGGGGACATTCAACAGTGGAGTTTCCAGATGCATGAGGTTCTTCCCCATTCATATTCTCGGTAGTGCCAGCATAGACTTTGAGCCAAGAGACAGTTACTCTTTACTGGGTGCAATTATCCCTCTTCTACAGTTGATGAAACCGAGGCCTATAAAGAGTAAATAAATCATCCAAGGATACATACACCCAGTAAATGAGCTTAAGAGCCAGAACGCCTGGAATTCGGGTTCCAGTTTTGTCATTAGCTGAGTCCTCTTGGTCAAATCACTTAATCTACTCAGACTCCGTGGTTGCTACTCAGTAAAATGGGAAAATAATAGTATATTCCATCCCAGAGATGGCAGGAAAGGGGTTTGGGGATAACTCAGAACTGATGTGTTTAAAATCCCTAGTGCAGATGAAGTAGGCTAAGGTAGGCTAAATAACTGTCACCTGCTGGCTGTGTGTGGCGCACTACAGTGATGGTGTAGGGAGACACAGAGAAATGGAGAAAGATTTTTTTCTTACTCCTCAGCAGCAAAGTATTTTAGACTTCTAGTGACCATTTTGCCCTGAATATTTGGAGTGTGGAGTGAGGCAAGAAATATCAACATTTGTGATACTCTGCACTAGGCATTTTGTTAGGCTTTGTAGCAGTCAGTATTAAGTTTGACTACATGTAACAGGAAAAATCCCGTTTTGTCAAATGAGTTAACAGGCTCCAGTTAGCATTTTCACGCAGAATGTTTAATTTTTGGCAACAGGTGACCTTAATTGGGAAATAACTATACTACAATTGATTTATTCATTCTGTTAGTGATGACAATTGGGTGGTTTCCAGACGGGGACTCTTACCATTATTTGAATATTATCCTGTGTGTCCTGGTTGACATGATGTCTACGGAGCAGTGGCCTGGTTGGACATGAAGGGTTCCTGCTATTCCAGATCATAGCCAGGACTATCATAATAGTTTTAAATTTTTGTCAGTTTGTTAGGGTTAGCCTGGTATGATGGCTCACACCTGTAATCCCAGTACTTTCCCAAGGCAGGAGGATGGCTTGATGCCAAGAGTTTGAGAACAGCCTGGGCAATATAGTAAGACCCCATCTCTACAAAATATAAAAACAAAATTAGCCAGGTGTGGTGGCAGGCACGTGCAGTCCTAGCTACTCAGGAGGCTAAGGCAAAAGGATTGCTTGCACATCAGTCTTGGTAACAGAGCAACACCCTGTCTCTTAAGAAAAAAAAGAAAGAAAGAAAAAGAAAAAATATGGTAGTTATCCTGACTTTTATTATTAAACTTTTTTTTTTTTTTTTGCAGTTTTTGGCTGGGGCTGGTTTCGAACCCACCACCTCCGGCATATGGGGCTGGCGCCCTACTCCTTTGAGCCATAGGCGCCACCCTATTATTAAACTTTTTAATAGCATTATTACATAAACATTTCTTCTTCTTTTTTTTTTTGAACCAGAGCCTTAAGCTGTCACCTTAGGTACAGTGCTGTGGCATCACAGCTCACAGCAGCCTCCAGCTCAAGGACTTAAGTGGTTCTCTTGCCTCAGCCTCTGAAGTAGCTGGGACTACAGGCACCTGCCACAACACCTGGCTATTTTTGGTTGTAGTTATCATTGTTTGGCAGGCCCAGGCTGGATTCGAACCCGCCAGCTCTGGTGTATGTGGCTGGCACCTTAGCCGCTTGAGCTACAAGTGCCGAGCCTAAACATTTCTTCATATGATTCCTAAGTATATTTTGCAATAGTTGTACTGTATTTTTATATGAATGCATTATAACTTATATAATCAGTCCTTTATCTTTCATAAACAATAAATAGATCTTTGATAGGTTTTAAACTTTACAGAATGATAAAACACCAGGATAGATTATTTGTGAATAAAACTTTTCTTCTATTGTATTTTATCTATAGAATAAATTCGTAGAAGTAGAATTATTTGGTCAAAATGTACAAGTAAAAACAGTCTATATTCTATGTGAGAGCTAGCGCCTTAGGAACAAAGGAAATTGAAGGTTAGTGTAAAAGGAGGAAGTTTTCCCTTCTCACTTCTTTTTATCTCTCTCTCTTTTTAATTAAATCATAGCTGTGTACATTAATGCAGTCATGGGGTACAATGTGCAGTTTTACATACAATTTGAAATTTTTTCATCACACTGGTTAACATAGCCTTCACCACATTTTCTTAGTTATCGTGTTAGGACATTTATATTCTACATTTAGTAAATTTCACATGTACCCTTGTAAAATGCACCTGCCCTTCTCACTTCTGTAGACTTGCAGATTCTGGTAGGAACAACAAGGGTAGAGGCCAAGGGGGAGGCCAAGGACTGGGTCCAGAGCCAGGCCCAGAGCTTGGCCAGAGGCTCTTACTTTCTTCCTAGTCTATTAACAAAATTTGTGATGATGATAATATGACAATAAAGTGCATCCTCCTCCATAGAACACTTTCCAGGATAACAGCATAAATCCTAGAAGTCTTACTGGCACAGAGAAAAAGATACTACATGCAGACAGATTTTAGGTTTGGTTTCATTTTGTGCAAACATTTACTGAGCTCTTGTTTTATAAGTGCTTTGCATCTATTACCTCATTTACTCTTCCACAACAGTATGCAGTGGGTAGTATTGTCATCTTCAGCTTACGAATGCAAGAACCAAGGCTTTATTGCTAGTAAGAAGCAGGGCCAAGACTTGATTCCGGGCAGTCTGTCTCTAGTGTATCACACAGCCTCCCTGCAACAGCACAGGATCAGATATAATGGACTGTTTCTGTGAGTGATATAAGCAACAGATAGTGTCAGAATTCAGAGAAGGGAGAGAGATGAGTATGGATGGAGTGGACCAGGAAGTCCTCAACAAGCAGCATTCTCTTTTTTCATAGGATTGTGGATCAGACTATTTAAAACAATATCACATCAGAGTTTTCTGGCAGTTTCATTTCCCACCATCCTTATCTTGCAAAGTGAGTTGATAAAATGCAAAGTGAATTCACGGACAATATGTTCCTAGAGTGTAGCTGGCTCATCCTTCAAATTCAGTATGTGCTTAATGAAAAAGAATTCTCCTGGGCTGGCCATGCACAGAATGCAGTGGGCCCAGGGATCCCCAGGGAACTGCTTTGCCTGTGGCTGTGTGAAGTAGGAACCCACAGCGTCACAATCCAGTCACACATTTAACTGAATGGAACATTCTGTGTCTAGCACAAAGTAAGGCATTTTTATCTATGTTTGTTTTCTAACATTGTTGTGGATTTCTGGGAAAGTGCATCAGCAGATAGCCAAGAGTCGTACACAGTAATCAGACAGTACAAGTCTTTCCTTCTAAGTGGTAGGGTCAAGAGGTTGGAAATAACAAAGCACTTACAATCTGTGTGTACCTAATGTAAAACAAAGACTCAAACTAATACGGGAATCCCCAATCAGAACAAAGCACGTGGGTTTATAGAATTTTCTATTCAACCTTACAATGTAAAAACTAAGTATGTAAATGGGTTGTTTTGAACTCAACTAAATCTATGAACTTGAATATGTTCTTCCAACAAATTAGGACTTAATTATCAATCATTTATTCAACAAACACCTTGCAGAGTTACTGCTTTGTGCCAGGTGCTATGCTCAGCACTGGTGGACCAAGAGTGATGGACCCTGCACTGTTGGCCCTCAACTTGTTTGTGGTCAACATGGAGTATATACCATGGCCAGCTACCAACATCCATGGTCACATTAATAAGTACACCTGTAGTCTTTCCTTAGTTTCTACAGGGACCAGAGCCTGGAAATGCTGTCCTGTGGACATCTTTAGAGAAAAAGTCTCTGTATCAACTCCTCCCACTTGCTTCCAAAACCCAAAGTTTTTCTGGTGAAAATGACTATAATTACACCTAAATTTCAGATACATTTTCAATAAAGTGTTTATTTTAAGGTAATTGTAGATTCACGTGCAGTTGTAAAGAATAACACAGAGAGATACTGTGTACTCTTTACCTAATTTCCCCCAATGGTAGCATCTTGCAAAAACTTTAGTACAGATACCATATTAACATTGGTGCAATCTGCCAGTCTTATACAGATTTATCTAATTTTACTTGTACTTATTTGTATGTGCACATGTGTATATTTAGTGCTCTGCAGTTTTATCCCTTGTGTGGGTTCTGTCCACCACCACTCTGGAGATACAGAATAGTTTCATCCCTACGGGATCCCCAGGGCTGTCTTTTCATAACCACACCCACTCTCCTGCAAGCACCCCTTCCTATTCCCAGCTTCTGGCAGCTACTCATCTCTTTTCCATTTCTATACTTTTATCATCTCAAGAATTCTACATAAATAGGATCATACTGTATCAACCTTATGCTTTTTTCACTCAGCATAGTTCCCTAGAATTATAGTTTGTTCAATAGTTCATTCCTTTTTGTTGTTGACTTGTATTCCATGGTGTGGATGTACCACAGTTGTTTAACACATGTTAAAGGACATCTGGGTTGTTTACAGGTTTTTGCTCTTATGAATAAAGTTGCTATGAACATTTGTGTATAGGTTTCTGTGTGAACATATGTTTTTTTTTCTCTGGGTTAGGTGCCCAAGAGTGCAGTTAGTAGGTCAGATGGTATTTTGTATGTATTAGTTATATATAAAAAAAAAAACCCTGCTAAATAGCCAGAGAGGCTGAACCATTGTAAATTCTCATTAGCAATGTATAGATTGTCTAATTTCTCCACATCCTTGTCAGCAGTAGGTATTATAACTCTCTTTTATTGTAGCTAGTCCCATGTAGTAACATCTCATTGTGATTTTCAATTTGCATTTCCCCCTGTCTAATGGCATTGAACATCTTTTCATGTATTTTCCATCCATATAGGCTCTTTCATGAATTGTCTGTTCATATCTTTTGCCCATTTTTAAATTGGATTGTTAATTTTTTTATTATTGATCTTTAAAAATTCTTTATACATTCCATATTCTCATCATTTGTTGGATATGTGGTTTTGTAAATATTTTCTTTCCATCTGTATCTTATCCTTTCATCTTCCTTACAGGGTCTTTTGCAAAGCGTAAGTTTTTTGTCTGCAGGGCAGGCAAATGTTGGAGACCATCTCCTGGAACACTTGGAGGCTGCCTATCAAATACTCTTTAATCATCATTGCCCTTGTGAAATCAATAGCATGAAATCATTGGGTTTGCTTAAAAAAGGAGTGTGAGAAGGGAAGTTGGCTACCCTGCAGAGTTTCAGTTGAGTCTTTTTACTTTCCTGTTTTTTAGCAAAATCTTGCCAAGTGGAAATTTTAGGCCTCTGTGCCAGATAATTGCTAATGCTGAATAAATTGCAGTGATTGTTTTCCTTATAGTCATAAAGAATATGCTATGTTAGAAATTAAATGGAAATGTTCATTTTTAGTTGGCTATAAACCAGGTGGTTAAAATTTGCAATAGGCAAGGAAGGCTTCTGGTCCCATATATGGGGCGTGTGTGTGTGTTATAAACTTAGCATGCATTCACCTCAAGCTAGTAGAATAAATGTTTTACATCTGATTTAGTCTTCCTTTTGCTCCCTCTCTCTTTAAATCCTTAGGAGGAAAAAAGCAGATTGTACCTTTGTCTTATAAGTCTATCCCCTAAGGGGAATACTTCCCTTTATGATTAAATCAAACTGGAATATGAAAAGAGATACATTTCCTTCACTTTAGAAGAGGCTTGCTTTTTTTTTTTTTTTGAGACAGAGCCTCAAGCTGTCACCCTGGGTAGAGTGCTGTAGCATCACAGCTCACAGCAACGTTCAACTCCTGGGCTCAAGCGATTCTCCTGCCTCTCCCTCCCAAGTAGCTGGGACTACAGGCACCCGCCACAATGCCTGGCTATTTTTTAGTTGCAGCCTTCATTGTTGTTTGGCAGGCCCGGGCTGGATTCGAACCCGCCAACTCAGGTGTATGTCGCTGGCGCCTTAGCCGCTTGAGCCACAGGCACCAAGCCAAGAAGAGGCTTGCATTTTCATCTTCAAAAGCAGATGTCCCTATGTCTCCTTCCCTACTGCGATGTCACAGTGAGACTGAAACGCGGTAAGGATGTGAGGTTCCTGAGATGACCACTTCCTTTCGTCTTCTTGGCAGGCCGTCTCTTGGCATCTACTGCAAGGTTTGGGGATTGTCTGCTCCCTTCTAGATGGTATGTCTCTTCAGGATGTCTCACTCATTTTAAGATTCTCAACACCAGAAACAGAGCCTGTCACAGCAAAGGCCCTCAAAAGATGACGGAGAATTCACAAACTTCAGTAATTACTAAGAATTCAAAAATTTGTAACATTATCATTCAGCAAAGTTTCATCCTTTCATGTTGCCCATTCCAACCACTTGAAGTTTATGTCTTATTCTTTTTTTTTTTTTTGAGACAGAATCTATGTCGCCCTCTGTAGAGTGCCATGGCGTCACAGCTCACAGTAACCTCAAACTCTTGGGCTTAAGCGATTCTCTTGCCTCAGCCTCCCAAGTAGCTGGGACTACAGGCACCGGCCACAACGCCTGGCTATTTTTTGTTGCAGTTGTCATTGTCGTTCAGCTGGCCTGGGCAGGGTTCGAACCTGCCACCTCGGTGTATGTGGCTGGTACCATAGCCATTGTGCTACAGGCGCCGAGCTATCTTAGTCATTTTTAAAACCTGAATGCCTAGAAAATAAGTAGACATTTAATAAATGTTGAATTCATTCAGTTATTAATTTACTCAGCAAGTATACAGGGTGTCCATAAAGTTTGTGTGCAATTAACTATTTTAAATTGCACATGAACTTTATGGACATTGAATGTTACTGTATATTGAATGTTACTGTATTAAGAACTGTCATGAATGTGCACACTTACCTAGAAGGCACAGTCCTTTCCTTCTAGGAACCTCCAATCTAGTATGTATGGGGGAATTGGGGTCATGGACATTATCACCTGAAATATTTAAAACCTAAGCTATTGTAACTTTTGAATTGAAATGAGTAGTACAGATTCTAATTAGTCTAATAGTTCACAGGTCATCTGATTGACCAAGGAAGGCTCTAGCAAGTGGCCTGAGAGAACTCTGTGCCCAACCAGAATGTTCTGTTCACTGTTCATGCTGTCCAAAGCTCTTGCCTTCTCTTGATATGCTGCCCTTTTCTTTGTCATCTTTCTGCTCCTACCCAGCATTGAATGTTGCATTGGTCATGATTCTTTGGGTCACAGGAGTCAGAAACCCATCTCTAAATGGCTTAAGCAATGAAAGGGTATCCATGGCTTCCTACCACTGTCCAGGCATGGTGGGTGTGCTGGATGGCCTGCCGACACGGCACCCAATAATTTCTTCCCTGCATATTCATACTATCCTTCCATCAAGAGGCAGACAACCATTTCTCTTCCCCTTGAGTCTGGGCTGGTCTTTTGACTCATTAAAATGTGATAGAAGTAATACCTTCGGCCTTAGGAGATTAGGCAGCTTTGGATTTTGCACTCTTAGAAGCCTGTCTAACTACCCTGTTGGAGAGGGGACCCCTGCCCAAAAGCTGGGTACTCAGACAAAATAATTCTTTTAAATATACAAATGAAATAGCACAAGAGCAAGCTCCCCCCAAAAGAAAGAAAACAAGCAGTAGACTTGAGACTATAAAGTTGGAAGACTTGAGACTATAAAGTAAAATATATATATATATATATATTTTTTGTAGAGACAGAGTCTCACTTTACTGCCCTTGGTAGAGTGCCGTGGCATCACACGGCTCACAGCAACCTCCAGTCCTTGGGCTTCCGCGATTCTCTTGCCTCAGCCTCCCGATCAGCTGGGACCACAGGCGCCTGCCACAACGCCCAGCTATTTTTTTGTTTTTGTTGCAGTTTGGCCGGGGCTGGGTTTGAACCCGCCACCTTCGGCATATGGGGCTGGCGCCCTACTCACTGAGCCACAGGCGCCACTCAAAATATATATATATTTTTAAATATATAAATATATGAGAAAAGAGACATAGGCCTGGCCAATCCCTATTATTCTAACTACTTATAAAGCTGACATGTTGTTTGTGGAAAAACCAACTCAAACCTTGTTTTTCCTCTGTTCTTATGCCACAACTACAACCAATGCAGAAGACTTCTGTGACCAAATGTGTGGGGATTTTCCCTTCCCAGCAAGCAATCATTGCTGCTGCAGACACCAGCTGGGTGTCCTCCAATTTAATTCCAACATTATCTACATGGAGATAGCATCAGATCCCAGAGGTTCGGGGCTCAGTACTGAAGACTGCCCCCTGCTTCATACACCAGTCACACGTCCAGGCCTCTAGAACTTCTGACTTACCAGTTTCAAACTTCTCTTTGGGTTGATTAATTTGCTAGAGCAGCTCACAAAACTCAATGAGAAGTCTCAATGAAAATTCTTACACCGACCAGTTTATTATAAAGGCTACAGAGGCAGAGACGCACAGAGTAAGATGTGAGGGATTGAGTGTGGAGTTCTCCTGTCCTCCCTGGGCATACCACCCTCCAGGGGCCTCCACGGATCCAGCTGTCCAGAAGCTCTCTGACCCTGGAGCCTTCTATGGAGATTTCACTAGATAGGCAGGGTTGACGAATGGACAACCATGTTGAAATGTGGTTGGAGAAAAAGCATGTGATTTAGTACTGCTAGACTGAATGAGGAAACCCAACAAAGCCTGTCTGTTCAGATTCTTCTTGGCCTGTCTGTGCAGCATTCCTCCCCTCCGGGTATGGAGCAGAATCCCTTCTGAAAGGAGGGTCTTATGACCTACTGTGTACAATCAGGCAAGATAGGTCTGAGAATTTCTTTATGGCCAGCTCTAAGACAGGCAGGGGAAGTATTCTTGGGGAGAGAATGGAGTAGATGAAATGAGAGCAGGAGAACACCTCTGATGCCTGCTTCTGAGGCCTAAAGCACCTCGACATTATAAGAAAAAACGCTCACAAGGGTTATGGGAGTTATGAGCCAGGAACCATGGACAAAACCCTATGTACATACACACATACATACATCATAATATCACCTAGGTGAATGAAGCCATCTTGGACACTCAAGTCCCACCCAGTGTCACAAGGAGCAGAGAAAAGCCATCTCCCTTGGAGACCTGCTCAGATTGCAGAATTGTGAGCAAATGAGTGGTAGTAATTGTTGTAAGTCAGAACATTTTAAGGCGATTTATCATGCAGTGGCAGATAATGGGAAAAGCCTGGCTCTAGTGCTCTGACAATTTAGTAACAAGTCTTTTTCTGTTTCATAGCTCTCCTTTCCCTGGAGGCTGTCTTTGTATGATGGTAGATGTCCACCACAGCAGCAGGCTTACTTTGTACCAGTTTAGCAATGCCTGCTGTAAGGGTGTGGCTTTCTGCCAGCAATTGCAGCAAAAGTCTCAAGAGTGCCTCTGATTGGCTCTTAGTTGGTCAGGTGCACAAGTCACAGTGACTCTGATTGGCCAAAGATGGTTCACGCACCATTCCCTGGATCCAGGGGAAGGGAGTGGTCTGCCTCATCTAAACCATCCAGCTACCATTACAGAATAAAGGGCTGGATGCTAGGCAGGCAAAACACCCAGTATGCACCACAAAAAGTTAAGCGTAATCCTACTCCTTTTAATAAGTCCTTTCTCATCATTTCCAAACTTTAAACCATTACAACTCAAATCACCTGTTTCACTTCTTTGGTGCTTAGCATATGTTGCCTTGTTGTGCTCCTTCCCTGCATGTTGTAAGTCAGTTCTAACTCATACCTTAGGTGTGAACCTTTGTGTTCCCTACTGTTAGGACAGCATTTGTTACTTTAACAGTATTACATTTTTCATTACTTTTTGCTTTGGGAGGTGTCAGAAAAACACAGTTCTTACACAGTTCTTACACTGCATGTATTCTCTCATTCTCTCCCTCCCTCTCTCTGGACAAAACCCCAGGCATTGGCTAAAGGAAAGGACATGGTCTGTTTTCCCCAGGGTTCTACTTCCCAAAAGGAGAGCCAGCTGTGATCCCTACTGCTTGTTTTCTTTCTTTTGGGGGGAGCTTGCTCTTGTGCCATTTAATTTGTATATTTAAAAAAATTATTTTGTATGAGTGCCCAGCAGAGCAGCTTTTGGGTAACTCAGTAAATCTAAATGATCTCAAAAAGAACATCCTCTGTTAATTGAAATTTAAGTGAGCCTAATAAAGTTTTGATTCACCCTTCTCCTTAAGGTTCAGCATTCCAGGATGGAATTCTTCTAAGGAACATAAAAATAATAACAGGAATGGGAAGTAGATGCTTATTGGCACAGCGAACAAAGCCCAACCTTTTTTTTTTTTTTTGTTTTTTGTTTTTTGGCCAGGGCTAGGTTTGAACCCGCCACCTCCGGCATATGGGACCGGCGCCCTACTCCTTGAGCCACAGGCGCCGCCCACAAAGCCCAACCTTGCTTTGTCAAGGACCTCACTTAGGACTGGACTTTCTAAATTTATTTACGTACATCCCCCCCACACACACACATACCCGAGAAGACTATTTCCTGTAGCTCTATCAAGCAGATAAGGGGGGGGGGGACACAGAGATGGATTTTTAGAATGGATCTTTAAAAGATCTTAGTAATAACATACTGTATTGCATTTATAAATTAAGCTGTATATCTGCAAAAGTGCTATCATATTCCTTTACTTGAGAAGATACCCCCGCTAGTAACTTCAGTTCCAGGATTAAAGATGATACCATAACATTTGTCCCTTGAGCCTTTGTTGCCTTTAAAAGTTTAAATTATTCTGAAATATTGTATGTATAATGAATGAATATATATCCAGTGTACCAATAGTTATTTGTGAAAGAGCATTACGTATTTATAATCCCATATTCCTCTCCTATTGAATCCTCCTTCATCTCCCTTCCAGAGATATTTTCCAAAAATTTGTGTTTATTATGCTCTTGCTATTCTTAGTAGTTTTATTATTATGGTTTTATTTTCCTTAAAAAAAAAAAGGTTGTTTCTGTATATAGTAGAACCTCTATAAGTTGACCACCCAAGGGACTGTAACAAACTGGTCAACACTTGGAGGTGGTCAATGTAAGGAACTAGGCCTGCTGTATTGATATGTACATGTGGGGCCTGTCTGGTCTACGAAAATTAGGCCAACTTACGGAGGTGGCCAATGTAGGGAGATGGTCAACTATGGAGGTTCTACTGTATTTTTTTTTTTTTTTTTTTTGTAGAGACAGAGTCTCACTGTACTGCCCTGGGGTAGAGTGCCGTGGCGTCACACGGCTCACAGCAACCTCTAACACTTGGGCTTACGGGATTCTCTTGCCTCAGCCTCCAGAGCAGCGGGGACTACAGGCGCCTGCCACAACGCCCGGCTATTTTTTTGTTGCAGTTTGGCCGGGGCTGGGTTTGAACCCGCCACCCTCGGCATATGGGGCTGGCGCCTACTCAGTGAGCCACAGGTGCTGCCCCTGTTTTACTGTATTTTTAAATTTTATATGAATCTTACTACAAGTATTTTTCTATGGCTTGCTTTTTTTGTTTGTGAAATTCATCCATATTGATTTTTTTTTTAGCTCAAATTCAGTCTGTGGCTTGTCTTTTCATTTTATTATTTCTTTCCATAAGCAGGAGTTTAAAAATTTTAATGATGTGAAATCTTTATGCTTTTGCTTTATGCTTATGGTTTATGCTTTTCGTGACCTGCTTTTTATAAACTGCAGATGATAATATTCTTTTGGATTTTTTTTCCTGATAATTTTAAGTTCTGTTTTTTCTCCTTTAGGTCTTTCAGCTGCCTGGTATTAAGTTTTGTTTATGCTGTAAGGTTGGAATCTATTTTTTCCCCACCAAGTGAAAAGGCAGACCATGTTACTCTTTTGCTTAAACATTTCCAAATGTCTCCATATTTCTCCAAATTAAAATCAAAAAATTTTTTTTTGTTGTTGTAGAGACAGAGTCTCACTTTATCGCCGTTGGTAGAGTGCCATGGTGTCACACAGCTCACAGCAACCTTCAACTCCTGGGCTTAGGCGATTCTCTTGCCTCAGCCTCCCAAGTAGCTGGGACTACAGGAGCCTGCCACAAGGCTCGGCTATTTTTTTGTTGCAATTTGGCCAGGGCAGGGTTTGAGCCTGCCACGCTGGGTATATATGGGGCTGGTGCACTACCCACTGAGCCACAGGCGCTGCCCTAAAATCAAAATTCTTAAAATGGCCTAAAAGCCCCTGTATGATCTAGCCTTCTGAAATGTCTCAGGCCTCATCTCCTTCTACTGAAAACTGGCCTCTTTGCTCTTCCTTGAACTCTTCCCAAGTGTTCCTGCTTCAGGGCCCCTGACTTGCTGTTCATCTCTCTGAAATTTCCAGGTATCTACATTGCTGGCTTCCCTCCTTTCCAAGTCACTGCTCAAATGTCACCTTATAATGGATGCCTCCTCTGGCCAATCTATCTAAAATCTCTGTTCTCCATCCTCCTCCCTCCCACCACCCTCAATATTTGGTATCTCTCTTCTCTGCTTTGGAAAAACTTACTGGAAAAAACTCTCTGGGCCTGGTATAGTTGCATGTGGGGTGGGAGTAGGTGTGGGTATTTTAAAACTTGATTTAATTTCTTGAATGACTTAGGACTATATGGGATTTTCAGTTACTTCTTTAGTTTTAATAAGTTTACCCTCTTTACTTAAAAATTTTTTATTTTATTCTTTGAATAGTTAATATATGACCACAATACAAACATTCAAGTTTAAAAAGCATACACCATGAGAAAAAGAGCTCTCATTCATCTCTGCCTTCTCACTACCTACTTCCCTCTCCTGGTATCAGTTTCTTATCTATTTCCCTAATATCTTGTTTATCCTCCCAGAAATACGCTATGCATATATAATCACATAAATGGTAGCATGCCATATATATTATTTTGCACATTGTTTTTTTCTACTTAACTGTGTATGTTAGACATATTTCCATAGCTACGGGGAAGCTAATGTTCTGCTTAGTGATATACCATCATATATTTACTTAATCTCCTTTTGAAGGATATTCAGGATGTTCTCAATCTTTGCAATGGCCTTCTTTCTTCCTTTTTTTTAGAGACATGGTCTTACTCCCTTGCCCCAGCTAGAGTGCAGGGATGCATTCAACTCACTACAACCTCAAACTCTTGGGTTCAGGGATCCTTCTGACTCAGCCTCTAGAGTAGCTAGGACTATAGGTGTGTGCCACCATGCCTGGCTAATTTTTTAACTTTTTGTTGATATGGAGTCTTACCATGTTCCCCAGACTGGCCTCAAACTCCTGGCCTCAAGTGATCCTCCCATGTTGGCCTCCCAAGTGTGCAAGTGTGAGCAATGGCTTTCTAACCAGTGTCTTTTACCCATCTTTAAACTGTGCTTCACACTGCTATCAAATACATCATCTCCTTAAATTTCCATCCAGTCTGACGTTGTCATTTCCTTGTTCAGGAAATCTCCAGAAGCTGCCTGGTACCCACAGAAAAAGGCTAAAGTTCTTACCCTTAAAAGAACCCTGTTAGTCTCTGCTGACTTTCCCTGTCTTGTACTTCTGTTCCTGAAGATTCCTAAACTGATGACTCTAAGTTTTCCAAATGTACCTCTGTTTTTATGCTCAGAATGTTTCTTCAGCTTGCTCTACCTCCCCCCTCAAGACTTTGAAGGGAAAGAGCAAATCCCCTCTAGGCTGGCTGCATTCTGCTCTGGCTCCTCTCTGAACAGCTGCACTTTAAGTATTTCAACCCAGTCTCCTACTGGTACACACCCCAGAGCCAGGCCAGGTGTTCAGAATTTTGGTTTGGGTAACTAATATGTAATTGTTCACCAATCAGTCCTTCTTCTAGACTCCAAAATAGGCAGGGATCATTTGGTGGGAATAAGGAAAACTAAAATGAAAAAGATACTATCAAGTAGCTTACAACAAAAAAGTAAGCCAGACACTAAAAATTAAAATACACAACACGGTAGGATCTTGGTTTAAGTGTGCTGTGTGCTCAGTGGAATCAGGAGGGGAACGTGTTTTTTCTCTCTTTTTTTTTTGTTTAAATCTCAGGCCTCTGGCCCAGGGTCTGGTACATGGTAGCTTCCCCGCAATAAAGTGTCTGTTGAATGTAAAGTAATATAAAAGGAAGCATTTAAAACAAGCGTCAACATCTTGCCATAAAAGCCATTTCTCATCATAAACATACAAGTAAGTCGACAAATAGTTGTCTATGTCGCTCATCTGTTGAGGAGAGAGGGGGCTGTGTGGGAGGGAGGGAGTGGAATCAGCAAATTCCAGCAGGAGAGGGAGGCGGGAGGGAGGCAGAGACATTGCTCAGCTACAGGGGTCTGGCTCCCCGCGGGGCGCGCAGGGGGAGGCGGGGAGAAGGGGAAGGGGGCGGAGCCTTGCTCCGGCCCCGCCCCCACCCGCGGCGGCGCAGGGCGGCCGCGGGGGTGTCGGCAACAGCTGCAGCCGCCTGCGCCGCCCCCTCGGCCGCGGCTCCCGGGGTGAGCCGGAGCTCGGCGGGCGGCTCGCGGCGCGGCGGCCCCAGAAGACAGGAAAGTTCCCTGCCGGAGCGCCGAGATGCCGGGCAGCGACACGGCGCTCACCGTGGACCGGACCTACTCGGACCCGGGCCGGCAACACCGCTGCAGGAGCCGGGTGAGAGCCGCGGGCTGGGTGGCGGCGGGGGCGTCGAGCCCCGTGGGGAGGGCGCGCGGCGGGTGGGGCTCCGGCCCCGCGCTCACTCACTCGCCCCCCGCCCTGCTGCCGGGGGTCCGTACTTTCCCGGCTCTGCCCGCGGGAAGGGCCGTGGAGGGGGCGTCGGAGACTGCGGGTCCGCCCCTCCTCCGCCGCTGCTGGGTCCCCTCGTTCTGCCCGGGACACCCGGTTCCCCGACGGCCCGCGCTCCGCCGCCGTCCCCGCCAGGGAGCGCCCGCCGCGCGGCGCGGGGAGGCGCGGGAATCCCGCCACCCGCCGCGCGGAGCCCTCGACGTCTCCTGGGGTCCTGACCTCGGGGCGACGGCCACTCCCCTCCTCAGCGTCGGCTGCCGCCCCTCCTCCCGGCCCTACCGGGTGGCGGCACGAACCGGCGCGGGTAGCGCGGCCGGAGCTCCGGGAGGCGCGGAGCGGCTCTGCCCGAGGGAGAAGTCCGTCTGCGCGCTGCCTCTCCAGAGTTTCGAGCCCTGCGGAGCAGGCGCCCTCGCCATTGTTTGCAATGTAATTTGCTGTTGCTGATTTTGGCTGTGGGCGAAAATAGCGCTTTCTGAGCACGCTGCAGAATCGAGCCCTATTCTGCTGCAAAATACAGACGGAGGCCGCATCCGGAGCGCGGATCTCTCCGCCCTCCCCAGGGAGGACCTTTGCGCTCGCGGGCTCTCGGGCCATCCAGGGTGGATGCAAGGCTGCATGATTCGTTCTCCCTGTGGCTGATTGAAGACAGCTCCTCCTCCACCCCGGCATCTGTTCTGGCAGTAGGTACCTGGAGTTCTTTGCTCTGCCAACTACTCAGTGGTTGGAGAACTGGGGATTTGGGTGTCAGCCTCTCTGTAATGAAGTTCAGGGAGGCAGAGCCGGGTTCAGATCCTGGCCTGCCACCTCCGAGATGGAGAGACCAGCCCCACAGAAATAGTAGCAACAGTGATAATGTGGCGGCCCTTTGTGCAGGATTTGAGTGTTCACTCATAATTCAAAGTAGTAATGTATTGCTCCACAAGTGAAGTATTGAGTCCCGGGTATATTTGCCTGTTTTTCCCTTTATCTTCCATTAATCAATTTAGCAGAACGATTTTAAATTTTTATACATTGAATATATTTGGTATGTCTCCTGCACATATCTCACTTTTTCCTCTCCCCTCCAATTCTCTTGACTTTTTCACTTAACAAAATTTCATAACAATGAAAATAACCAGAAACTCTACTTTGAAGTAAACAGTAAAGATCTTTGGTTACCCACAGTTAGAAGTTTCTTGGGGGATGACTGTCAGCAGAGCTGAAGTGAAGAAAAGGAGATCGTTTTCTTTGGAATTGGGGGGAGTCTCTAAAGTTGAAGATTTGCAGAAAACAAGGTGGAAGCTCAGTTTCTCTTGTCACACTACAGTGATCTTTGTGTAAACAAGAATAGGAATCTTTGAGGGATGGATGGCTCATTGTGAACTCATCTAAGTTATTTGGCAAAACTCATGCAACTTTCCAAAACTCACCCTTCATAACCTGCCAAATTTATGCCTCATCTGCTTAGATGAAAGGTGATAAAGCAAGTGTGTAACTGAACTGCAGACTTAGTTTGTCTCTGTTGTGTCTCCCATGTTTCCGTTCCCACACCTGTCTTTTTTGTTAAAGTGGCACTATTTATGAAGGGAGTTTCTTTAAAATTCTACTGACTTTATTATATTGTCTGTCTTCTTCTACCTGCTACGTTGTTTTGTTAGCATGGAGATAGTCGATTTTTAGATAAACCATGCATTAAAACTGAGTTAAACATTGTGTGTACTGAGTATCCTAAATTAGTATTTTGGGCATATATAAGAGCTAATGCAGAGAAAAGAGAAATCAGAGAAGGGCTAGAATTTTAGTAAACTGTGAACACAAGTTTTGCAGCAGTGATACAGGACTTCTTGAGATCCCTGTTGAAATGACTGTCTGCTTTTGGAGTTTTGTTGAGACAGGAAGAGTGAAATTTTTGTAAACTCACAAAAACTTTTCTCAAGTGGGGCTGATGTAATTTCGAGTATGTCTTTAAGGCTGCCAAAAGACTGCAGTAATGAAGGGAAAGCAACAGTTTCCTTTCCCTGTGCATTAGATGATACTAGCTCCTGTTTTGTGGAACTCACTTAGATGTAAAGTATGTGATGCAAAAGGAAAACATCAAATGGTAACAACTTGGTGTCATCATCTCCTTGGGAATAAATTAAAATAAGAAACCTTTTGTGGACTCATTTGGTAAATTAGCTCCCCTAAAAGTGCTAATGAGAACTGGGGATGCCTGGGAAGAGTTGATTAGCCTTTCAGAGATAATACAGTTTCCTCTCAGGAGCAGCAGGCTAAGAGTCTATGAGATCAAGTTCTTGTGCTGGGAGTGGTCCTTTTTTGGGGGGGGGCGGGGGAGGCAGAGTCTCACTATGTCACCCTTGGTAGAGGGTCGTGGCATCACAGCTCATAGCAGCCTCAAACTCTTCGGCTTAAGCAATTCTCTTGCCTCAGCCCAAGAGAACTCAAGCTGGGACTACAGTGCCCTCCACAATGCCTATTTTTTGGTTGTAGTTGGCCTGTGCTGGGTTCGAACCCGACACCTTCGGTGTATGTGTCTGGCGCCATAACCACTATGCTATGGGCGCCAAGCCAAGGGAATGGTCATTTTTTGAATTGAAATTGATACCATATTGGGAGGCTGAGGCAGGAGGATCACTTGAGCCCAAGGAGTTCAAGGCATCCGTCATGTCCCCATACTGCAGCCTCGTGAGAGAGTGAGACCCGCACTCAAAAAAAAAAAAAACAAAACAAAAAAGAAAGAAAGTTATCCTGTTGTGATAAAGGGGAGAATACACATCTTTCTTGCTGGACGTAAGCCTTTGTGACTGGAATGATAATGAGGTAGTGTACTATTTTAATATTGCAGAAATCTATTTTTACAGGCAGGTGAACTAACCTAGATTCCTCCCCCCCTTCAGTGAAATGTAATAAATTCTGTGATTTTCTCTAAGCTAAAAAGCCAGGATCATTCACATTTTGAAACTTAATCTTTGTCAAACTCAGAAATGGTGCTTGTTAGCTTGACATACATATATCTCTACTTTAAAGAAAGAGGATATGTAATTAGAATTGTATTTTTTTTATGCCCTAGATAAAGGCTATCATCTTTTTAAGAATACAGGCAGTCTGCTTTTGATACAGTAACTAATTTTTATTAATTATGTGTGAATTAGATTTCTTTTAGCTGGTTTTCATTTTAAATGTTTTAAAATGCCAGCTTCAGCCTCTTGGGTGTAGTGGTAAACAGCTAGGGCTCTGGGGTCAGGCATACTGGTTGATTCCAGCTCTTCACACTTTCTAACTGGGTGACCACTGGGACATGGTCCTAAAAAGCCTTTCTGGATCCTCCAGTTCCCTATCTATAAAAGAGATGATAATAATCCACTCTCGCTGGAGCGATTGTGAGTCTTAAATGAGAGCATTTTTTTTTTTTTTTTGCAGTTTTTGGCCAGGGCTGGGTTTGAACCCACCACCTCTGGCATATGGGGCCGGCGCCCTACTCCATTGAGCCACAGGCACAGCCCAATGAGAGCATTTGTTAAAAAAAAAAAAAAAGATGTGTGCACTCAAATGTTAGCTACTTTTCCCCATATATGAGTAATTTTTAAAAACAATTTTGTTGGTGCCACCTCTAATCAGAACAGCTAGTCATCTTGTCTGCCCTCCCCCATCTTACTTACCAGCA
The DNA here is from genome assembly GCF_027406575.1 of Nycticebus coucang. Lineage (NCBI taxonomy): Eukaryota > Metazoa > Chordata > Mammalia > Primates > Lorisidae > Nycticebus > Nycticebus coucang. The sequence goes on from NC_069782.1 coordinate 27,267,087, forward strand.
ATACCAGTGGGTCTTTCTTTGACATTCTTTGGAATTAGTTCCTTTCTTCCTTATCCCCCAGTCATCTCTTACCTTATTTTAGCTACTTAGGACCTTCACTAACTTCTGTTTTGCCCCAGATGCAAGGCCCAGATTATTTTCCTTACGGAACCACTTTCATTAGGCTGGTCCCCAGAATACAGACATTGCCCTAGGGCTGTTTGCTATTAATGTGGACTTGGATTCTGCAATCTTAGAGCCTTAGTTTCCTCTTCTGCATAGTAGAACTGTTTGAAGGAATAAATGCAGTAATGTCTGTGAAACATTTAACTCAAATGTCAGATGCTCAGTAAGAACTTAGTAGATGGTAACCATTTTTATGACAGATTGAGCGTCCCAAATCCAAAAATCTGAAATCTGAAAAGCTCCAAAATCCAGAACCTTTTGAGTGGTGATAGATGCTCAAAGCAGTGCTCACTGGAGCATTTCAGATTTTTTGATTTGGTATGCTCAACCAGTAAGTGTGATACAGATATTGAAAAATCTGAAAACAATTGAAATCTGAAACACTTCTGATTCTAAGCATTTTGAATAAGGGTTGTGCAACCTGTACCATATAAGGGTTTGTACGCTTGAAAATGGAAAGACTGCTAATTTAATGAAAAGCAGAGACTTTTTTAGGATTTTGAATTTTCTTCCATCATTTTTTTCTCATCATATTGATTGTTTACATGTGTTCATAAACTACAGCCACTTGCACTTTGAGAACAAGAAGCTTCATTTATTCAACAAACCCTTTGGGCACTTTCTGTGTGCTGGCTGCTAGTCTAGGTGTCAGGAATACAATGGTAAGGGAAACAGTCTGGTCTCTGGGAGCTTAATATCTGGTGGGTATATCTCATTTAATTCCATATCTGGTTAGTGTCTGTCTTATTTATAAATAATATCTGGTTGATGTGTTTCGTTTATATGTCAATACCTGCGACCCCCGAAAATACCCTTCTCTTGTACAGGAGGAAATGATGGTAAGTACAGAGTCTCTAACATGTAAGGTAAAACTTGTTAGAGCATGAATGCCACCTGTCGTGTCTCTTTAAATGTTCTGTGGTTTGGAAATAGAGCCACAATTACATGGTGAGTAATGACCAAAGGCTGTCAAGAAGAGGATCCGGTAGCCCTTCTCACAGTAGAACTGGTTGGGCAGTGAGGTAATAAGTTGATCACATGCCACTCCCTGGGCAGGAAATAGGGCGAGTGGAACCGACTTCTGTCATAGGTGACACTGACCTAGTAAAGTGATCAGCTGGGCAGTTTGTAAATACCATTTTAATCAGTGACTTATTTTATTCTAAAGAGTTCATTAAAAAGACTGTGAATAATGGTGTCTCAGGCCAGATTTTTCTTACCTGTAGGATGAGAAAATTGATGTAGTGTGTGTTTTTTGAGCTGTGCTTTGCTGCAGCCTCACCAGTTCTCCATTTAGGAGAGAATGAATTGCCAGCCACCACCAGCACGCCTGCCTGTCATTTCCACTGTACAGCTGCTACCAAGTTGGATTACAGGATGTGTTCTGCTTCAGACCCCTCTGTCTGAATTTTCAGGGCTGCTGCTAAGGTCAAAAATCAGCCTAGCCCCTACATGGAAATTGCCCACATCTTGCCTTAAGGAGTGTCTACAGCTTTTAGTCCTGCTGTTTCTTAATTTTGTTTTTCTGTTGTCAGTGGAGGGGGGTTGGTGAGAGAAAAGGAAGAGAACCATGAATCACTGTACTGTGAATCAGAAGGAGGACTTTTCATTCCTTAGTGAGGGAACATCAGGATATATGATTTGTGCATAATCTACTTCCATCAACTCGAAAGAGGTGCTACTTGGGGAGGAATACATGGTATATTTATTGAAAGAACAAAAATGAAAAGAAGAAATTGGTAACAGTAATAGTCAGTGTGTAGTGATTTTCTGCTCTACACCAGGCAGTATTAAGCACTTACAATGCACTCTCTTTTAAATCCTTACAATATCCTAATTATAGTTCCATTTTACAGATGAGAATGCTGAGGCCCAGACATATAAGTCATTTGATCAAGGTCTTGTAGCTATTAGGAAGTGAGAGTGGAACATAGGTTTGAACCTTATCTGTCTTAAATCCAGACCAGATGCCTTTTTTTTTTTTTTTTTTTTTTTGAGATAAGAGTCTCTGACTCTGATGCTCTGGTTAGAGTGCCCCATGGCGTCATCATAGCTCATAGCAATCTCAAACTCTTAGGCTTGAGCAATCCTCTTGCCTCAGCTTCCCAAGTAGCTGAGACTACAGACGTGCGCTACTACACCGAGCTAGTTTTAGTAGTGACAGGGTCTCGCTTTTGCTCAGGCTGTTCTTGAACTCCTGAGCTGGAGCAATCTGTCCACCCAGAGTGCTAGCAGCCCTCCTGAGCAGATTCTCAACCACTTTGCTGTCTGCCTCTGTGGTGAACACTGTAGACTAGCTGGTGCTGGGGGATGGGTGTGTGACTTCTGCTGGTATTCACCCTCATTCTGCTGGCGTGTGCTTTGCCACTCTTTTGCATACACTCAGAGTCTTAGTAAATACTTGAATGAATAACACAGAAGGATAGTTTATGAACTTTGTGTAATGCCTACGATATAAGAATTTTACCAGTAACTTGGGAAAGTCCAAGAGGCTATTGAATAAGCTCATGATAAAGGACCATCTTTTAGCCTGACATTTGGTCTCTGGAGGACGAGCTGTTGAGAGGCAGGATAAAAGTAGCTCTCCTTAGGGACAATTAAGTTTTTTTTTGTTTGCAGTTTTTGGCCAGGAGTGGGTTTGAACCCGCCACCTCCAGCATAGGGAACCAGCACCCTACTCCATTGAGCCACAGGCACCGCCCGACAATTAAGTTCTAAACAAGCCTGCAAACCCATCTCTCCTTAGTGGGTCCCTATGGCTGGTCTGTGTGTCCACTGCTCTCATTCTCTTGGGTCACATAAGCAGTCACCTGGTGATCTTTCTGCAAAGTTCCTCATAGTAATAAATCGCTTTCCCCTTGGATCCCCTGCTGCACATCTCACTTTGGGGAGCACATTGGATGGTTAAGGGTACCAGTTCTGGGGTCACCTGCCTCTGTAGACTCTCCTTAGGGTACCCTGGCGCATGTTACCAAAATTACCTTTTTACGAAGGGCATCATAATACTTAGAGGATTGTTGTAAGAATTTAATGATGTAATGTGAAGGCAAAAAGTGGAAACCCAATAAACACATGTATATGTAAAAAATAAAAAAATAAAAGAATTTAATGATGTAGTTTGTATAAAGCCCTGTGCGTTGCCAGCACCTGCTAAGCGCTTATCAGTGTTTAGATGGGAGAGGAGTAATGATAAAAATATGAAACAGCAGTGTAGCTGTCTGGCTACCGCAGGAGCTGCAGTGGAGTACAGAGACTGTGGGTGTGATGTCCAACACTTTGCATTTTTCCAGAGACCAGCTCTTTTCAGGAGCGCCTCCTGGAATCCCACTTAGTGTAGGTCCCTTCAAAAAGCCACATATTAAATGGCTGACTGTAAACTTGGATCTGCCACAAGTTAAGGGGATTCAGGCAGCATGTGCCAACTGTCAACGTTTTACAAGGGACAGTTTTTCTTTCTTTCTTTCTTTTTTTTTTTTTTGCAGTTTTTGGCCGGGGTGGGTTTGAACCCGCCACCTCCAGCATATAGGGCTGGTGCCCTACTCCATTGAGCCACAGGTGCCGCCCCACAAGGGACAGTTTTTAAAGCAACTAGGAAAACAGTGACCTGGTGGCCATACCAAAACTCCCAGCAGGACCCTAACTTGACTGGTTTGAAGGCACGTGCTTCTCATACTTAAGGCAGAGGATTGAAAGGTTAATATCAAGGTTTTACCATGTTGGGGCTGGAGGGGAATTTAGACATTAACTCTAGACTATTCCATTTGCAGAAGTAAAAAAGTGACATTAGCCAGACTGTAACCAGTAAAATTATGTAACTAATATAGACAGATTAGAACTAGCCATTATATCTTCTTCTGTCTTAAAAGAGAATTGCTTCAAATATTTTTAAAATACCACACTTACTAAATTTTATGGATCAACATCTTGATTAAACTAGCTAGAATGATAACTTAAAATTATTTTCAGTAGAGAACTGATTTAAAACAGATTTAAGTTTTTGTGAATTTTTTTTTTTTTGGTAGAGACAGAGTCTTACTTTATGGCCGTCGGTAGAGTGCCATGGCATCACACAGCTCACAGCAACCTCCAACTCCTGGGCTTAAGCGATTCTCCTGCCTCAGCCTCCCGAGTAGCTGGGACTACAGGCGCCCGCCACAATGCCCAGCTATTTTTTGGTTGCAGTTCAGCCGGGGCCGGGTTTGAACCCGCCACCCTCGGTATATGGGGCCGGCACCTTACCTACTGAGCCACAGGCACCGCCCAAGTTTTTGTGAATTTTCTAAGTGGAAAAAGTTTGAATTACTGAGTGTTAGGCATTATTTTTCTGAATTCATTTCCAGATTTTGGGGGGCCTCGAGGTATAGAAAAGTGACAATTACTATGTCAAACTATAGAGCTGCCTTGGATTATGGCCGCTTTTAAAAATTTAATCTTTTCTGGGGTGCCTTTTAGTTTCTTCATTTTTTTCCTAGTATAAAATGTTGCCAACTGTAGAGTTCCTCCTTGCTTTGACGTTAGGGTAGGATATTGTGGGGGAAAGTATGTCAAATGCATAAGCCATGGAGTGTGTCACGCATGCTTTTGACGTTGAATTCAGCCTGAGCCTGCCGTTGCCTCTGAAGCTCTCCATTTCCGTGACTTTCACATCGCGCATCTTCCAGCACCAAGGACTTTCAGTCTATATAATTTTCATACGACACAACCCCTAAACACGAGCCTGGTTCTTGGCCAAAGAAACAGTCATCTGCTCCAACTCTAGGGGGAGGACAGGAAAAGAGTTAATGGCATTGAGAGATGGCATGTCCATTGCCAGTCCCCAGTGAAGCGTCCCCCTGAGGGAAAGACTGTGTGACGTCTGCCCTGAATGCTGGCTTGAGAGCCCAACCCAGGAGAAGGGTGCAGCCTTTCCTGCATAACACATTTCCACATAGATGTTCCCCAGGTATTTTAGAGTCTGTATGTCAAACTTAATTCCTTCTTTGAATAGCCCCACTCATTCCTGGTTAATGCTTTTCCTGTATAGCGAGGCCCCAGAGCAGATGCCCGGGGTGCTCTCCCAGTCTCCCCCTCCACCCCCGCCACTCATTACATCCAGTGGTTTACTACTTAAACATTGCTCTGCCACCTCTTTTCCTTCTCTCCAATATCACTCTCTTTGCTTATCTCTGGATTTGAGAAATAGATTTGCTAAGAGTATGGATGCTGGAGTTAAACTTGAATGTCAGCTTTCCTTGTCGGCAGTGTGAGAAGCCACAGCAATGGTGTTAGGGATCCCATTACACTTGTCGTCCTGACGTTGAGTCATCCGTGGTCTACCACAGAGTTTCCCAAGCTTCATTTGTTCCCACACCTACACATGACTTCGCATGGCCTCATGTCACCCATGCTAGTATGTACTGAATATTTCTAAGTAAGCTCACTCCTTAAAACTTAAATTTATTTTTAATGTATCCGTGTTACTATTCTAACTACATATTGTCTGTGTTTGAGGCCTCCGGCACCAGATTTAAGTAGATTAGCAGTGTTGAAGCATTGTTAGGAGCTTTTAGCACCAGAGACTTTCTCCTGGGCTGCATCAGCTGGATTGGGTTGAGGATTGAAAAGGGAAAAACTGACTTCCTGGGATTCTGTTATTTAATGCTTTTGTCTTATATTACCTAAAATAATGCAGAATCATTTAGGAAAACACTGTTTCACCTCCCCTCATTTCTTCATGAAATTCTTAGCCTAGGAAATGCTTAAGAGCATTTTTTTCTTCTATTCTGAAAATTTGAGTTACTCAGTATTTCCCTTTTTATGTTGGCTGATAGGAAGCTCAGATCCAAATTTCAGCTGAACTGAGAGAGATTTTATGGACTGCTTATTTTTCTGTTTTTTTTTTTTTTTTTAACTCCTGGTTTTGGCTTCCTTTTCTTTTTTATGTTTTCCCTGGCCTGGTTTTAGAGTATGTATACATGCGTGTGTGGGGGTGTGTTTCCTGTAATCTATCGTAAATCCTTTGAGTATCAAATGAGGTATAAATTAATTGCCTTAATCAATATAAATGGTGGTTGCTTAGGATGAATGAAAGCCCTCTCCAGTAGGTTGAAGGCAGCTTTATCCAGTGGAAACACTGCAGAAGGCTGGAAATTGGTCACGCTTGCTTCTGGCTGTGTCTCTGCCTTGTTTTCTCCTTTGTCTTCTGATGCGTTGAGGGAAACTGAAGCCCTGGGAGACCTTAGGCTGAAGGATGGACTATCCAGAAGATGAGGATTCTTTGGGAATTTCAAGCAAGGACAGATAGTGGGTGGAGAAGAAATTTAAGCTCTCTGTTTTTCTGAAGTAAAGTTGAAACTAATTAAGATGTGTATGTAGGCTTGTTGTAATGTAAGGAAATTAAATGGTGCCTTGAGCTGCAGCCTTTCACAGAAATTTGAATATAAGCATTTGTCCAAAAATAAAGAGTGCCTTTACGGAAAGCTACACTCAAGCACCTAAATATATTTACTCCAGAGTGTGCAACTGTGTTGGGGCCAGAAGTCCCTTTTCTTTGTCAAGATGTTGTGATCAGCCCGAAGGCCTGAACTTGGCTTCATATAGTCAGCAGTGTACTATTTTAATCTCCCTCATTGGAACAGGTGGCCTCTATTTGAGGCTGAATCACTAGTTGGCATAGATTTTAATTTATCTGACAAGATGAGACCCATTCAGTAAGAGCAGTTTAGGTTGTGTGTTGGCATCAGGCAAAGTGCTTGAAAACCCCATGAAAAAGTACAGGAGACTGAAAGGAAGGCGGAAGACATGAAGTTAAAAGAATTTGCTGCTTCAGTTCCATTCCTAAATGTTGAGTGCAGAGCAGTGAAGGGAGATGGTAGAGTGAAGCAGGTGCAAATGCTTGAGTGTGGGGACTAAAAACCTTTCTCCAGGTCTAAGAGGACTTCATACTGTACTTACGCTATTTATTTACTTTTGAGAGAGAGTCTTGCTCCGTCACCCTGGCTAAGGTCACGTAGTGTCATCATAGCTCACTGCAACCTCAAGTAATCCTTCTGCCTCAGCCTCCTAACTAGCTGGGATTATGGGTGTATACCACCATGCCTAGTTAATTTTTCTATTTTTGGTAGAGATGCAGGTCTCGCTCTTACTCAGGCTGGTCTCAAACAGCTGGCCCAGAGCAGTCCTCCCGTATCAGCCTCTCAAAGTGCTGGGATTACTGGTGTGAACCACTGGGTCTGGCCTGGCCTCATGTTTTTGTATGTTTTCCTATCTTCAGGCATAGGGAAAAGTAGTAAGCCCTGGGTGACTCAGCTTACTGCAGGTACTCAAGTTGAGATACTTTAAGACACCTCTAATGAGATCAGAGATAGTCCCCAGATTATAAACTTCTCCAGCTGGATCTCTCTTTTATTTGTACATTAACTGTAGACTTTGTATAATGTCTCAGCAATACCTTACTTTAAATCAGTGGTTCTCAACCTGTGGGTCGTGACCCACAGGAACTGTATTAAAGGGCCACGGCATTAGGAAGGTTGAGAACCACTGCTTTAAATCCTTCAAGAATCTCTCCTACTTAGACTGACACCCAGAGTCTTTCACTTACTCTGGGCTCCTGAGCTCTGATGTGTTTTCTTTGTGGATTCCCATGCCTCCCCTCTGTGCCTGTGGGCACCTGCCCCATCCTTTCTTTTTTTTTTTTTTTTAATTTGGCCGGGGCTGGGTTTGAACCCGCCACCTCCGGCATATGGGACCGGCGCCCTACCCGCTGAGCCACAGGCGCAGCCCTGCCTCATCCTTTCTAACACTTTTATCTAGGCATGGAGGCTGGCGTGTAGTTGGTGCTTTCTAAAATACTGACCAGATGAATGAGTGTGGGTATGTTGTGAAATTACGCTACAGGACTTGAGAAGCTGGAAAGCACGTTCTTCTCTTGATCTATATCAGTTTGCCTTGTTTCAGTTGCTACACATGATTCTAGTGCATGATTATTCCATCATTTTAATTATTTCCTTATTAAAGGGCACGTATATTGTTTCTAATCTTTGGTCCTTAAACACGTCAGTGACTTGGACATGCTTTCTGCACATGTGAAGAATGTTAATAGGCTAAATTCCTGAAAGTGGAATTGCTCAGCCATGAGGCATGTGCTTTTTAAGTTATGATACTGCCAAATTGAACATTGACGGAACATGGTACCTGCTTTGTGTGGAGCATTTAGGACAGTGGTTCTTAACCTTCCTAATGCCGCGGTGTATTTTCATTGTTACAAAGGGGTCGCAACCCACAGGTTGAGAACCGCTGACTTAGGAGTTCATGGTGCAGCAGTGAACAGTTCATATAACCCTTAGTAGTATATGAACATGCCTCACATCCCTCTGACACAGCATGTTACCAAGTTTTTTGCCCCTTGCCAGTCTGGTGAAAACTGGTAGCTCATTTTAATTTATGTTTTTCCTGGTATGAATGAGATTGATCATATTCTTAAATTTTTAAAAAAATAATTAGAGATCTGTGGAAGTTTTAGAAAACATTATAGTATAGAGACATCCCCTGTACCTCACCCAGTGTGCCTCAGTAGTTACATGTTAGCAGCAGCACATTAGGTTGATCACATTTTCACAGACTTAAACATGTATCTGTGTTTGTGAATTATGTGTTTGTACGGGGTGGACATAAAGTTCGTGTGCAGTTCAAAGTTACAACTATTTTGAATTGCATGCACATTTTATGTCCATCTTGTATGTTCTGGCCATTTATCTGTTGGGTTGTTTATCTTTTAAATAGATCTGTAGACTTTTTTACCTATTAAATAAATTGCTTTGCACAATACATTTTTCCCAGTTTGTCATTGCTGACTGTGTTAATTTTCTAGTGTTATGTAACAAATTATCACACACTTAGCAACTTGAACCGCCAACACCCATTTAATTATCTCAGTTTTGTTTACTTATTATTATTATTTTTTTTTTACAGATTTTATTTTATTCATTTATTTTTGTGTGTGTGTGTGGTTTTTGGCCGGGGCTGGGTTTGAACCCGCCACCTCCGGCATATGGGACCGGTGTCCTTCCCCTTTGAGCCACAGGCGCCGTCCTAATTATCTCAGTTTTAATGGGCCCAGAGTCTAGGTGCAGCTCACCTACATCCTCTGCTGAGAGTGTTTTCAGCCTAAAATCAGGGTATCAGCCAGAACTGCAGTCTCAGCTGAGACTGGGGATTCTTATCCAGGTTCACTGGATATTTACAGACTTGCATTAAGACTGAGGCTCTCAACAAAAGCATACAGTGAGGGAAAGAATCCCTACTCAACAGATGGTGTGGGAGAACTGGATAACCACATGTAAAAGCCTGAAACTCGACCCATACCTTTCACCCTTTACAAAAATTGACTCAAGATGGATAAGAGACTTAAATCTAAGACACAAAACGACAAAAATCTTAGAGGAAAGTGTGGGGAAAACCCTTGATGATGTTGGACTGGGGAAAGATTTTATGACAAAGACTTCAGCCTTCGCAACAACAACAAAAATTAATAAATGGGACTTAATTAAGCTGAAAAACTTCTGCACAGCTGAAGACATAGCAAACAAAGCAAAAAGACAGCCTTCAGAATGGGAAAAGATATTTGCAGGGTATCAATCTAAGGGTTGCTAACTAGAATCAACAGAGAACTCAAATTAATCACAAAGAGTAAACAATCCCCTCTACCTCTGGGCAAGAGATATGAGCAGAACCTGCCCTGATGAAGGCTCTGTCTGATAGATGGGTGGCTAACAGACATTTGGAAAAATGCTCATCGTCCCTAATCATCAGAGAAATGCAAATCAAAACCACCCTAAGATATCACCTATCTCCAGTGAGAATGGCCCACATCACGGAGTCTCAAAGCTGCAGATGCTGGCGTGGATGTGGAGAGAAAGGAACACTTTCACACTGCTGGTGGGCCTGCATTCTGATACAACCTTTTGGAAGGAAATATGGAGAATCCTCAAAGACTTCAAATTAGACCTCCCATTTAATCCTGCAATCCCATTACTAGGCATCAAATCAGGAAAAAAAAATCATTTTATCATAAGGACATGTGCACTAGACTGTTCATCACAGCTCAGTTTACAATCACCAAAACATGGAAACAACCTAAATGCCCAGCAACCCTGGAATGGATTAACAAGCTGTGGTATACGTATACCATGAGATACTATTCAGCCGTTAAAAAAGATAGAGACTTTACATCTTTTATATTAACCTGGATCCAGTTGGAACACATTCTGCTTAGTAAAGCATCACAAGAATAGAGAAGCAAGAATCCAGTGTACTTAATTCTAACATGAGGATAGTAGATGATCTAATATAAGGGGGGTAGGAGAATGAGGGAGCAGGGAGAAGGGAGGAGGATGGGGGGGTCACCGTGTAAGGCACACCTCTTGGGGGCAGGACACAATTACAAGAGGGACTTTACCTAACAAACACAATCAGTGTTACCTAAGTCTTCATACCCTCAGTGAATCCCGAACAAAAAAAGAAAAACCAAACTGAGATCCTCTGCCAGAGGCTGCCCACAGCTTCCTGCCACATGGCCCTCTCCACAGGAAAGTTTGTGTCCTCAAGGCTAATGGGATACAGCGTTTCTGCTCTTGCATCTGGTCTCTTATATCTGTCTCCACTTTCAAATTACTTGCTTTATTAGGTCAGGCCCAGCCAGGCACTCTACCTTCTGATTAACTAAAATCGACTAATTATTCCTGCAGAATTCATTCACCTTTGCCATACAGTGTAGTTATGGTGGTGAAATCCCACCAGGTTCACACGTCTTGCTCACACAAGTGGGAGGGGACCATGTCTTGAGAGCCGTCTTAGAATTCTGACACCCTGATCTAATTTGTGTTTAGCCTGTGCTGAGCATAGAGCTTGCAATACAAGACCAAGTAAATACTAAACAGACTTTGTCATGAAGAAGTTTAAAAATGTCATGGCTTATAGGTTTATGTCATTCTTAGAATAGCCTTTGTACTATGAAATTCCTGAAGAAACCAAAACAACCTATGTTCTCCATATACATTGTATGATTTTTACTTTTCTATATTTAAATTTTCAAGCCAGTTAGAATTATTTTATTCCCTTTCAGATGTCTGCATGGTTATCCCAGCACTATTCATTTGTGTAGTTACCTGTTTTTAAAAATACACTGCTGCCTGTATGTATCGAATTTTATTTTTATGAATTTCCCCTTTTTCTGTGGGATTTAAATCTGTGGAACTCAGAAGGTTGTAATTCTGGTGCCTTTATTCTGGATTGATAGTCCTTCCTCTCATCCTCCCACCCTCCACCCCCAGGGATTTGAAGTGAGCATTTTAAGAACTCCAGCTCATGCATTTAGAACATTTCAAACAGACTTAATTCCAGTGTCATTTACAGTAAGGAAAGACCAAAAGATAGAAGGGAAAAGATAACTTTTTGTGTTTTTTAAAAATTTGCTTCCAGTTTTTTTTTAAACAACATTACCTCTCAACAAATTGTATTTAATGTTATAAAATCCTTCCGAACCACAGTTTGCAAAAACTGTTACAGTATGAACAGTGTGTGTTGTTGCTTCCCAAAGCACTGTTGCAGCCTTAAATAATTTGTGGTACCCAATCCCAGCTAGGGGTATGGAAGAACGGGAACCTACGTATCTCTATGTTCTGAGGGGCCCTGGGCTTCTGCCCCAGACCCCTTTCAAGCCTACATTCTTCTCATGTGCTAAGCATACGTGTAGCCCTCTTGTGCTGGGCTCTGTACTGGGAAATTTAAATTGTCACTTATGTTAGGATAGTGAATATAACAAGTTTTCAGATTTGAAGGTCATGTGCTGTTTCCGTATTTGGCTTAATTATTCTCATTTGTATGTTCCCCCATGCCTTCCTAAATATCACTAGATATTTAAGAGTTGTTCTGTGCACTTGGTGTTAATTATTGAGCAGTCCACCTGCCTCGTATCTCTGCCTCTCACACGGAAGGAGGTTAAAACTGTTGGCTGGCCCAGAAACTAACACTTAACATTTCATAACCTGATGCCAGAGCATCTTCCTGCTTGTGCTTTCATTTGGGTGAGGCACCATGCTTGTAAAAAGCCTCCTGACTTCAGCAAATTATCAAGTAATACTTGTTGTATAAAGGCAGCCAAAATTTACCTCCGGCGCTGGCAGTTCAGAGGTACTCTGTGAATTGGCCTCTGTTGGGCGTAGTGTGCATGAGAATGAAAGTGAGGGTCTTTAATTCACTCGGCTCATTTCTGTCCTGCAGGGGAGCAGTGGGAGCACTTATTTAAGCAAAATCATTATCTGTTTCTGTCATTTAGAATTGTTCTATTATTTGGGTGAGCGGGAGCATATTAAATTCTACTGTTGAGAAATTGGACGAGCACTCTGGCCATTTAAAAGGATCTAATGGCAAGGAAGTTTTTCAAGTACTCAGGGCTCATATTAGGCTCGTTTCTGAGACATAAAAATGAGAGGTCTTGCGCTTTCCTTCTTATTGTTCAAAAAAAGTTTTACAAAACGAGCCTGCCATTCCAAGAAATATTACTGGGGAACTTTCAGTGCTTTGGGCAAATAGGAAATTAATGAAATATTCTTGTGTTCTTTTTGTTTGTTTGTTTGTTTTGAGACAGAGCCTCAAGCTGTCACCCTGGGTAGAGTGCTATGGCATCACAGCTCACAGCAACCTCCAACTTCTGGGCTTAAGCGAGTCTCCTGTATCCGCCTCCCAAGTAGCTGGGACTACAGGCGCACGCCACAACGCCCAGCTATTTTTTGGTTGCAGCCATCATTGTTGTTTGGCGGGCCTGGGTTAGATTCGAACCCGCCAGCTCAGGTGTATGTGGCTGGCGCCGAGCCTATTCTTGTGTTCTTTAAATGTTTTATTTCTGAAAAATAGCATTGAAAAAAATTAAATGATCATTCTCAACACTAATTTTTGAAATAATTTCTTGCATGTTTGGGATAATTTTAATGATAACACATAAATTAGAATAACATAATGTTGAAAGACAAAGTGACACTAAATCTGCATAAGTAGTAAAAACTATGTTTTCTTTTTCTTTTCTTTTTTTTGTGGTTTTTTGGCCGGGGCTGGGTTTGAACCCACCACCTCCGGCATGTGGGACTGGCGCCCTACTCCTTGAGCCACAGGCGCCACCCTATGTTTTCTTTTTTTGAGACGTGTTTTGCTCTGTTGTCGGGGCTAGAGTGCGATGGCAAAATAATAGCTCGCTGCAAACTCAAAATTCCTGGGCTCCAACAATCCTTCTACCTCAGCCTCCCAAGTAGCTGAGACTACAGGAGCACATCACCATACCCAGCTAATTAAAAACAACTTTTTTATAGATAGGGTCTTGCTATATTGCTCAGGCTGATCTTCAACTCCTGACCTCAAGCAGTCCTCAGCTTTCCAAAGTGCTAGGATTATAGGTGCAAGCCACTGCACCTGGCTACTATCTTTTTTTTTTTTTTGAGACAGAGTCTCACTTTGTCACCCTTTGTAAGTGATAGGGCATCATAGCTCACAGCAACCTCAAACTCCTGGGCTCAAGTGATCCTCTTGCCTCAGCCTCCCAAGTAGCTAGGACTACAGGTGCCTGCCACAATGTCTAGCTATTTTTAGAGACAGGGTCTTGCTCTTGCCCATGCTGGTCTTGAACTCTTGAGCTCAGGTAATCCACCTGCCTAAGCCTCCCAGAGTGCTAGGATTACAGGTGTGACCCACCTTGCCTGGCCTACCGTCTAGTCTTAAATAGCATCTTAAATACCCATAGAATTCTTAAATACCATCTATTTCTGAAGTAGTTGTATTTGCAGTACTGATTAAGCCACATTTTAATGTCTGTAATAGAAAAATGTTCATGATGATAGATTGCATGTATTGGTGTTGAATAGTATTTCTTTCAGGTTTGTGTGTAATTTTACCTAAAAGCAAATGTACAGTTATTCTGAATTTGCTAGTAGGCAGTTTTTGTAGTAGTCAACAATTTACCATGTCTGCTCTTAGTTCCTTTAAAAGCTGATATGTCAGTATTTTATTTATTGAATCATAATTTACATACAGTAAAATTTCCCCTCTGTTTAACATATAGTTCCTTGCCCTGGGTAGAGTGCCGTGGTGTCACAGCAACCTCAAACTCTTGGGCTCAAGCGATCCAACTATAGTTGATCATCCAACTATAGTTGAGATGTGGACTATTTCTGCCACCCCCTGAAAGTTCACTCTTTCCTCACTAGTCAGTCCTCTTTCTATTGTTCCTACCCTTGGGCAGTTTCTAAGCTGATTTTTGCCATTACAGTCTTGTATTTTCCAGAATGCAGTAGAAATGAAGTCGTACAGTACGCAGCAGCCTTTTTGAGTGTGGTTTCTTTCATTTAGCAGAATGCTTTTGTGATTCCATGTTGCTGCATGCATCGGTAGTTCATTCTATCCTGTTGGTGAGTAGTGTCAGTGTATTTTAAGAGTCTTGCAGTACAGACAGAGATGAAGATTAAAATGTGCCACCTCCTGTGTGTTTCAACTTAGCAATTTTTCTATTACGTGTGCTTATATATACGGTGGCCATAAAGTTCATGTGCAGTTTAAAATGGCACACTATTTTAAATTGCACATGAACTTTATGGCCACCTTGTATATGTGCATATTCTTAGGGGGAAAGGGTTCCTAGAAACTTTTTTTTGGAATGATTTTTAATGGTGGCAGATGACCACTTTTAAAAAGATATAGAACCGCTGGTCTCATGTAAGCTCTTGTTTCAGAATTAAAACCATCTATGTTTTAGAAATATATTCATTGGCATGTCAAGAGGTCATGCTTTTATGTTGATGGAAAAGTTTACAGAATATACAGAACTCTTGAGTTCTGCTTAAAATGTGGTACATACAAATAGAACATTAAGTCCGGGTGCAGTGGCTCACACCTGTAATCCTAGCACTCTGGGAGGCCTATGCAGGTGGATCACTTGAGCTCACAAGTTCAAGACCAGCCTGAGCTAGAGCCAAGACCCTATCGCTAAAAATAGCTGGGCGTTGTGGTGGGTGCCTCTTGTCCCAGCTACTTGGGAGGCTGAGATAAGAGGATCGCTTGAGCCCAAGAGTTTGAGGTTGCTGTGACACCACGACACTCTACCCAGGGCAACAAAGTGAGACTCTGTCTCAAAAAAAAAATTTTTTTTTTAGTAAAACTAGTATTAAGTGAGTAGCAGTGCCAGTGCAGCCCTGTGACAAAGACTTCTCCTGGGTTAAAATAGCTCTCACACAGTACCAGGAAGTAGGTACAGTTACCTCATGTTACTAGTGAAGAACTGAGGTTCAAACATGAGATAAACAACTTGCCCAGGACCCTACTACCCCTGAGTGAAAAGACATCACTAGAAGTTGAACACTGGTTGCTTTACCGTCCAGCGCCTTTGCCCCTCACCAGTGGGCAGAACTCTCCAAACATCTGAAGGGTGGTGACACTAAGACCAGATGAAAGCATCACTACCTCTGACAGGTAGAGTGATGGGTGTTTTATTTTCCTCTGCTGGCTTTTCTATATTTTCACTTCTTTTCTAAAACAAGTATTTTTTGTTTGTTTTTTTGAGAAGGAGTCTCAAGCTATCACTCTGGGTAGAGTACCGTGGCATCACAGCTCACAGCAACCTCCAACTCCTGGGCTCGAGCAGTTCCTTGCCTCCGCCTCCCAAGTAGCTGGGACTAGAGGCACCCACCACAATGCCTGGCTATTCTTTCGTTATAGTTGTCATTGTGTTCGGCTGGCCTGGGCTGGATGAATCCGCCAGCTCCGTTGTATGTGGCTGGCGCCCTAGCCGCTTGAGCTACAGGCACTGAACCTAAAACAAGTATGTTTTGTAATTAAATGTAGTTAAATGAGCCAGTGTAACTTTTTAAAATAACTTTAAACAAAGAGCAATAATGGTAGTTAAATGGCAGGGCCTCTGCTTGAGTCTTACCATAAATTTGGATCAACAGACTTTGTCCTGATAAAATGAATCACGTGAACGCTGTAACTTTCCAATTTATTCTTTTATTTTCCTACATGTCTGGGGAAGGGTCAATGGTCAAGACTTGTGACCACAGCAGTGGGAGTCTGTGGTCATGGTAGATGTCAGGCTCACACCCCAGAGCTTGAGTCTAGAATTCTTGGGCAGTGCCTGTGGCTCAAAGGAGTAGGGCGCTGGCCCCATACACTGGAGGTGGCAGGTTCAAACTCAGCCCCGGCCCAAAAAACAAAAAAAACTGGGTCTAGACTTCTCCTCTGGCTATCTTCTCAAGCAGGGCTAACTTGAGGCAGGCTAGGCCCCGTCTTAAGGTCTTAGTAAAAAATGTAAAGAGAGGCTGCTTTGTCCCAGAGCTTCTTTTATTGTCCTTGTTGCTTCACTGTGTGGCATGGCTAGGACTGTTCTCTAGGAAGGCCTGGCTTCATGTGAGCCCTTTTTTTTTTTTTTTTTTGCATTTTTTGGCCTGGGCCAGGTTTGAACCACCTCTGGAATATGGGGCCAGCGCCCTACTCACTGAGCCACCGGCGTCGCCCTCATGTGAGCCCTTCTGGAAAGAACTGACCCAGAGTACACCCCGAGAGGCGCTGGACCAGAGGAGTAGATGTCAGCTGTTAAGCTTTCCTGCCCCCCGCCCCCCCTTCATGCTCACACTCTCCTGCAGGGGCTCTCTTGTTTGTAGAACATTACTGGGGGAGAAGGGCAGATGGTATCAATGTTGGAGAGTTTATTCACCTTTGATCTGCATTTTATATTTGTTTATAATGTCCCCCTGCCATCAGGATTCTAAATCACGGGCAGCAGCATAGCTAGGTTCTTTGATTTGACTCAGATAGAAGAAAGATGCTGCAGAAAAGAGGAGGAACGGGGATGTTAATTGTCATGGCAACCAGCAGGTTTTTATAGTGGAACACTGCCTTTGTAACCCAAATCCATCACCTTTTCCCTAACTACAGAAAACAGAATGACACAAACTCAAATTAGAGTACCATCTCTCAGGGAGGTTTTGTTTGCTTGTGGAAAACAATCTTGCAGTGATTTTAATCCCTTTGTAGAATTGCAGATCTGAAAGACACCCTTTAAAATGCCCTAGATTTTACAAAAGTCAGCACTTACGGCTTTCCCGTTATTATTATTTGTAATCCCCATCCTCCCTCCCCACCAGTCTAATGCATAAAGGACTTAGAATGAGGACGAGTTGATGAATCTGGTAGATGTTATACAGTCTATGGCACGGGCTCCGCCTTGCAGAGAAGTGTTCCGTCTCCCCATGGTCTGACTCTTTGCTGTTTGACCTTGTGCCTTCTTGTGCTTGTTTCCTTCTCACCATCCAGCAGATGCCGGACGCTTAGAATATCTCACTCCTGTCATCTCTGTGTGGGAGAGTTCACAGTCTACCCTCGGCTGTCTGAGATGTCTTGGAGAGTTGAACCCACGTGGTTTTCATTTGGTAGCTGTGGTGAGGCTTCACAGACTGAGGGTATGAAAAGATCAGTGTAAGAAGTGATAGGCAGGGCGGCGCCTGTGGCTCAAGGAGTAGGGCGCCAGTCCCATATGCCGGAGGTGGCGGGTTCAAACCCAGCCCCGGCTAAAAAAAAAAAAAAAAGAAGTGATAGGCAAACAGTGGAGCTTCCCCAGGGGAAACAGGGACCTCCTCAAGACCTCCTGCATAGCGTTCTGTTGATGAGCACTTTGGACGGAGAAGGCAAGAAGGTGGGTTGCTCTTTGCTCCCCCTCACTCTCCTGGCCTGAGGAATCTCTTTCACTCAACATACCTTGAGGTTGAGTAGCCTTGGTGGTGTTGGTGTCTGCACAGCGTGTGGCATAGGAAAGGCACCTTTCCATGGCACTGAATTTAAGACTGAGCTCCTTTTAGCCCTGAGGGTTGGCTTCCGCCCCCACCCAACCCCACCACCAGTTGGCTCTTTATCACCCAGCTGTCTACCAAGTCAGGAGTGTGGCATGTGGACATGTCAGGCCAGAGTCCACCATGAGCAGCACAGGTGTGGATTGTACTTGTTTTTTTTTTTCTTTTTTTTGAGACACAGTCTCACTTTGTTGCCCTGTGTAGAGCGCCATAGCGTCAGCTCACAGCAACCTTAAACTCTTGGGCTCAAGCAGTCTTCTTGCCTCAGCCTCCCAAGTAGCTAGGACTACAGGCACCCACCACAACACCTGTCCAGATTTTTCTATTTTAGTAGAGATGAAGTCTTAATTTTGCTCAGCTCGTCTCCACCCACCTCAGCCTCTCAGAGTGGATTCTGCTTGTAAAGATTCAGCTTTCAGGCTCATTCAACACGTTCATCAGCAAATATGTAGTGAGCTCTTGCTGTGTGCTGGGCTTACCAGGGAACAAAACAAAGTCCCTGCCCTAATCAAGTGTACATTTGGCAGGGCAAGGCAGACAACCAGATTGAAGGTTAAAATAGTATTTTGAATGGTGATAAGGGCAACGTTAAAAAATAAAGCAGAGAAGGGGTTTGGGGAGGCCCAAGGTGGAGGTGGAAAGAAGCAGTTTTATTTATTTATTTATTTTTATTAATTATTTTTTATTAAATCATAACTTTGTACATTGATGCATTTATGGGGTTCAGGGTACTGCTTTGATATACAATGTGAAATGCTTACATTGAACTAAGTAACATCCATCACAATTATACTCATTTCTTAATAGTTTTGAAATGTACCATTGCATCATGCACATTAGGTGAGGTCCCCCGAAATACCCTCTCGCCTCCATATCCTCCCTCCCATCCCCCCATATCCTCCCTTCCCTCCCCTCTCTCTCCTCTTCCCTTCTACTTTCTGGACTATAGTTATGTTTTGCCATTCGTATGAGTGTGTAGGTGATTATATATTGATTTCATAGTAGTATTGAGTACATTGGATACTTTTTTTTCCATTCTTGAGATACTTTACTAAAAAGAATATGTTCCAGCTCCATCCAGGTAAACATAAAAGATGTGAAGTCTCCATCTTTTTTTTATGGCTGCATAGTATTTCATGGTGTACATATACCACAATTTGTTAATCCACTCATGGGTCGATGGGCACTTGGGCTGTTTCCATCCCTTGGCAATTATGAATTGGGCTGTAATAAACATTCTGGTGCAAATGTCTTTGTTGTAAAATGATTTTTGATCATCTGGGTATATACCTAGTAGAGGAATTGCAGGATCAAACGGTATGTCTACTTTTAGTTCCTTGAGTGTTCTCCAAACTTCTTTTCAAAAAGGTCGTATTAGCTTGCATTCCCACTAGCAGCATAGAAGCGTTCCCGAAGGAAAGCTCTTCTCCCAGGACGCCCCTGAGGGAGACCCAAGGATGTAAGCTACGCAGCTATCTGAGGAGGAACATTCTAGGCAGAAGCAGCATCAGGAGCAGACTCCTGTGACAGTCGTGTGCCTGTGTGTTTGGGGCACTTTGGGAGCTGTGTCCTGGGGCAAGGTCAGCAAGGAGCTGAGCAGCAGGACATGGGAGGGAGTGGGGAGGCCAGTTCATGGTGGAGGTAGCGGCTTGGACTAGAAGGAGCAGTGCAGGCGGTAAGAAGTGGTCAGATCTTTTAAACACAGGCTGTGTTGAAGCCTTCCTTTTGTGTGCTAAGAGCTCTGCATGGTGAGGTGAGAAGGCGGTCCGGTATCAGGGCTTTGGGGACAGACAACAGGTCTGGTTTTTAAATCTGGTTCTGCCACTTACAAGGTGTATGAAATCATCTCTACCAATTTGCCTGGAGCACTTGAGCTTCTGTTTCCGAATGTAAAAAGTGTTTCTTTCGTATGCAGATGTTGGAGGCTTACATAAGATCATACACACAAGGTCTTCCCTGTCTCCCCTTCTCTGCTTGCGCCTAACTTGGGTGCTGCTTCTCCCAGCCTGTGCCCCAGTCCAACATGAACCTTTTCATTTCCAAGTGAACTTTGGGCTCACTTGTCTGTCTACCCACCAGAGGAGGGCAGAACTCATACTCCAGCGCTTGGCACATGATGCAAATATGTGTGGGTGGATAGAGAAATGGAAGGAAGCGAGAAAGGAAAGAAGCTCTGCATTTAGAATTTCACACCTTGATATTAGTATAACGTTTGAGTTCTCACGTTCCAACACACACAGGACCTTTCCAGAGTTCAGTGTTTAAGTACATCAAATGATTAGTTAAGGCCTTGCCTCTGTTTTTTTTTTTTTTTAATTTAATAAGTCTAGGGAAGATGTACTCTTATTTCCATATTTTAAAACTTACCTTCTCCCTGCTCTTAGCTCATAGAAAAATGTTGGTTCAAAGATGCTAATGGGTGTTTTTAGTTAAATGTTCTTTAAGAATAAAGATTTTGTTAGCAGATTTTATATAAATATTCAGAGGAAATTTTTCCCTTGACATTTTGTTATGTAAAATTTCAAACAAGTACATACAAAACACAAAGGTAGTTATTTAACACTGACATTAGTGGTGATTTCAGTCACCCCTTCCAATATTGGGATCACAGTGACTACTTAACAGCAGGTTCTCTCGAGTTGGAATGCTGCTTTTAACTGCTGGAAGATGGAAAGCTGTACTCCTAGTATAACTTTTCTCTGTCAGAAAAATTCTCTGTGTGATACCTTTGTTCCCTATGAGACCATTCGACCTTGCGTAGAACTTCTGTGTCATTATAATGTTCTGTATAACATTGTAAATTCAGTGTGGTGAGTGGATTGTGTCTCCTCCCAAAGACGATACTAGGAGATGGTTTCTTACAGACTCATAATGCTAAAGTAGTTCTAATTCCTGGCCCCAGCAAGAGCAGAAATGTAAGAGGAGTTCCTGACTCTGTGATCCTCTAAATGCATTATATTAATGTTCTTTACATCTAAATCAACACTGCATTTAATTTTTTTTTGGAGTTGGAGACTTGCTTTGTTACCCACACTGGTTGTAGTGGCACCCTCGTGGCTCACCTCATCCTCAAACTCCTGGGCTCAGGCAGTCTTCAGGCCTCAGTCTCCTGAATAGCAGGGACTACAGGCGCATGCCACCGTGTCCAGCTAGCTGATTTTTATTTTATGTAGTGACAAGGTCTTGGTATGTTTCCTAGGCTGGTCTCAAAGTGCTGGGCTCAGGCGGTCCTCCCACATTGGCTTCCAGACTGCTGGGGTTATAGGCCTGAGCCACGGTGGCTAGCCTAGAACTTTAAATTCTTTGTAGTGATTTCATGCAACCCCAGGGATACAACCATGGACCCAGTTTGAAAAACTCAGCTATATGAGTAAGAGAAGCAGCACAGACTTTAGATAGGAGTTCAAATCCTGTCTCTGCCACTTTGCAGCTGGGCAGCTGTGGTCACCTTGCGTAATTTTTCTGAGCCTGTTTTTGTACTTGTACCATGAGAAGGATGTCTGCCTTCCCTGTGGATCGTTTTGAAAATTAGCCATAACAAAAATGGGCTATCATTGTTCCTCACACATAGCGGGTGTTGAGGAATCCTAACGTGGGCTGGAAGTGATTCTGCTGGAGGGGGGTGGGCCTTGGCCTGGCAAACCGAGGAGGTCTGACATGCCCCCCACCCGCCCCTGTGCCCGCCATGCCGTGCCCCCTTTCCCTATTTGAACTTGAGCTGAGATTTTCACCCAAGTGGTTTTTCCCCTCAGATAAAAAGTCATAGATTTCTTAAAAGGGGTAGGACAGCATTTGGTTCAAGCATGAACCTTCTTTCTTTTTCTTTTTGCAACTTTAAAAAAAATTTTCTAATTAATATGAGGGTACCAATTTTTAGGTTACATTGTTCTCACTTCCAAGGGTAAAGTTCAAGTTTTAGAAGAGCCCTTCACCCAGGGGGCATAGTGAACACCTTCACATTGTGCACCTTAGGAGAGATCCCACCAGTCGTCCTCCTCTCCCCTCCCTCTTGCTCGACTATATTTGTTTTTATTGTTCATGTGAGCGTGTCATTGTTCAAACGTTGGTTTCACATTGGATATTCTTTTCTTAACAAGGCATGGAGACCCTGAGAGACAAAAATAACTTGTCCAAGTTTGGACGTTCTTGTCAGTTAGGCTATTTGTTGTTTACTAGAACAAAGTAAACACCAAAAAATAAAGGTGGTGTTGGCTTTTTCTTTTTAAAAAAAATTTTTTATTGAGATGTAATTTATATATCTTGCAATTCACTCAATGTATAGTGATTAATGGCTTTTAGTGTATTCACAAAATTGTGAAATCACCACGGTTTTAGAGTATTTTCATCACCCCCCAAAAGACACCTGTTCGTAACTCTTTCTTTTCCCCATCCCTTACCTCCGAGCCTACACATCCATCTGTCTACCTTCTGTCTCTGCAGATTTGCCTGTTCTGGACATTTGCTGTAAATGAAATCATAAGTGATGATTTGTGTCTTTTTTTACTTAGTATAATGTTTTCAAGGTTCATTCACATCGTACCATGAATCAGTACTTCTTTTAAATAGTAATATTTGTTTTAAATTCAGCACTTCCCTTTTAAGGTTGAATAATACCCCATTGTATGGACACACCCCATTTTATCAGTTGATGGATATTTGGTTCACTTCTATTCTTTGTCTACAAACACTTGTGTACAAGTTTCTGTGTAGGCACATGCTCGTATTTCTTTTGGTTATATACCTTGGAGTACAATTGCCAGGTTAGATGATAATTCTACATTTAATCTTTTGATGCACTGCAAGATGTTTGTACTAATTTATGTTCCCACCACCAGTGTTCAAGGGTTTCTCTACATCCTTACCACAACTTGTTTTTGTCTCATATTTATAGCCGTCCTCGTGTGTGTGAAGTGGTATTTCATTACCGTTTGGTGTTGATTTTTTAGTTGCGGTGTGGCTGGGGCCAAGTTTGAAACCGCCACCCTTGGTCTATGGGGCCGGCGCCTGACTCACTGAGCCACAGGCGCCGCCCGGTGTTGATTTTTTAAAATTCATTTTAGTGAAAGTCGTCGTATTCATTATACTAGGAAGTAGGTAGAAAACCTTTCGCCGAGAGGCCGGTATCATTGATAATTTCAAAATTAACTTCTGTGCTTTGCCACATTTTTTCTTACTGGTTGTTCCTTGAAGCTAGTCGTCTAAAACCAGGTTGGAAAAAGTGTGAGTTTTCCTGGCTTGACTCTTGAGTTCAGTGATGAGGTGGCACAAGAAGAGGCACCAAGAGCTTCCTGGTCCTCTGCGCCACAGGGCCCAGGGTGCGAGGGCCCGGGGCAGCAGCCCCTGTCTGGGTGGGTGCCTGGCCCTGAGTTGTCTTAGGCAGGTGGCCAGAGCACTTATTTATGATTCTCCTCAGGGGAGGCAGCAGTTCAGTAGTTGTTATGATAGAGCATGGCCAGGCCCGGCTCCTATTGCCAGTTAAGGTAGACTCCATGCCCTTTTTACAGACCTGCTCTACAGGCAGTGAATTCCTGCCTCAAGAACAGGAAGCCTGAAAGCTATAACCCAATTATAGCCCAAGAATACAGCCCAAGAATATGGGAGGGGAGGGGGGAAGATGGGTGGAGGGTGAGTAATTGGTGGGACCACACCTATGGTGCATCTTACAAGGGTACATGTGACATTTACTAAATGTAGAATATAAATGTCTTAACACAAGAACTAAGAAAATGCCATGAAGGCTATGTTAACCAGTTTGATGAAAATATTTCAAATTGTATATAAAACTAGCACATTGTACTCCATGATTTCATTGATGTACACAGCTCTGCTTTAATTAAAAAAAAAAAAAAGAAAAAAAGAAACCGGAAGCCTAACATCAAGTGTTGGTTCAGTGCATGAATGGCTCTGGCTTCGGGGGCCAGACGCCGTTCTAGCATGGCAGCCTGAGCAAGCTGCTTAAATATTTAAACTCTCTGAGCCATGGTCCCTTATCTGCAAAACAGACATGGAAATGCCACAGTTACCAGGTTTTCTTGGTGATGTCAAAGTGCCCCGCTCATGCTAGGTGCTCAACAAGTGTTAATTGTCTTTCCTTAAGTAGCTCTGCTATTAGTCGCAGAGATTTTTCTCCACAGATTTAGTCCAGCTGTAGATATGACAGAACACAGGATTGATTGTATTGTTTAGAATATCTCTTCTTGACAGAGAAATAATGAGCTCTTGGCAAACATTAAGTATTGATGGAAATGAATATTGCAATTTAGTGGCTGCTGACTGACACATGTTTGCTAAATAGCTACTAAATTTCAGAAATCTTGACTAGAAGAAGAAAAAAGGAAAGTATCCCAATAACATTTTCACTCTTTGCCAGGCATTTATTTATAAAAATCATCATCTTTGGAAAACTTCAGTTGAAAATTTTTTAAAAGACACCAGCTAGCTTTGACTCAAGAGTTCAAATTAGCCTCCATGAAAGCTAAAACTTCAGTGACTATAAAAGTGGTAGGTTTTACCAGAAATCTTAGATTTGATTTTTTTTTTTTTTTTTTTTTAAAGACAGAGCTGGTCTTTTGGTCATTGGGTCTTTTTTTAGATCTACAGGGAAGTCATAGTAACAGGCTTCATGTCTGATTGGGTTCCATGGCAACAAGGGTTGTGACTTTATTAAGGAGAGCTGAGCATGCCAAGAAAGATAACAATCAGAGTATGGAAAATGTCCGACCAAGTGAATGTGCTTTTTTGGACCACGTGGTCTGGAACAGAAAGGTTTCCCGAATCAACATCAGTCTCCATTACAAATTTGAGTCTCATTGGCTTATCATTAAGGTCAGAAGGATCGGTACTTATTTCTAAAAAAAAATCCATCTGCCTCTTTATTTTTATTTATTCGTTCATCCTTTTTTATGTCTTGGTATATTTTTAAAAAAAAAATCGAAACAGTCATGATAAGTACTTAACCAGAGAGGATTCTGATTTTAAAGGTAGAAAACGCAACATATTCTTCGTGAAACTGATTACAGCTGTAAATTGTGAGGCCGTGTGGGAGGCCCAGTTAGAGGCAATTATAACTCGATTGAACTCTCCCTGAATTAAAGCTTGCTGGGTGCTTTCCAAGTTAGGGGGTTTTGTTTCCCATTCTTGTTTCTCTTTGATGGGTTTGGAAGTTCTGGTTCCTGTCTTTGGGTGGAGTCTCTGTAGGAGCAACCCCTTTCTTCCAGTAGCAAGGTGCGGGAAGAAATCACAGAATCACCAGATGTGTAAGTGTTAGAGTTCTTTTGCTGAAGGTACTAATGTTTGACCAAAAAAGGGTGAGATCTGAGAGTTTTGCATCAGCCTGTGTTCCTGCTTCACCTTGTTGTAATTGTGTGAAACTGGGTTTACTTTTCTGTGTCAGATGTGCAGTTTCATATTTCTGCTCATACTGATACTGAAAGTGAAAGAACTCTGGGGGACAGGTTAATCCCGGACAGTTTTATAGTTATCCTTTAAACCAGTGGCACTTAATCCAGTGGCTCGTTGTGACATGCCTTCCGGGTTCAGACTTAGTCACTTATTTATGGCCTCATCACGATGAATCAGAAACTTCGCAGAGACTGAGGCTGTCAAGTTTACACATTTTTACACTGGCAGTATTGGTCTAAAAGGAAAGAATTAGTTCACCAGGTTTCAGGGCTCCCGGCTATTTATTAATCAGCTGTAAGTACTTGGGGGAAATTACTTTACTTCTCGGGCCTTGATTCCCTTATCTTAAAATGAGTTTGACCTGAACTGGTGTATTCTAAACTTTCTGGTTTATAAGAATAACCTGGGGCACTGATTTAAAACACGGAACCTCGATTAGAGATTTCTGATTCACAAGTTCTAAGGTGGGGCAAAGATAGCTGAGCAATCTCAGAGTTGGTTTAGCTCAGTAGTTTCAAACTATGTGAATTTAAGAATGGGGTGGGAATCCTAGCACTCTGGGAGGTTGAGGTGGGTGGATTGCCTGAGTTCACGAGTTCGAGACCAGGCTGAGCAAAAGTGAGACCCTGTCTCTACTAAAAATAGAAAAACTAAGTCAAGAGGATTGCTTAAGCCAAAGAGTTGGAGGTTGCTGTGAGCTATGACATCACAGCACTCTACCCAAGGTGACAACTTGAAACTGTCTCCAAAAAAAAAAAGGGGTGGGAGTGGGAAGTCGAAAGGAGGCTGTCAAATGGGGATTTCAGGTTCTGCCCCTGAGATTCCCTGCAGCCACAGCTTGAAGCACTAGCCCACAATAGCCAGTTCTGAAGACGGCTCTTCCCACGTGCAGCCCCTCACCTCCTTGGAATGAACCAGAAGGCTGTGTTGACAGGAGGACCCGGTGGGTTTGCATACCCCCAGCGCTAACTCCAAACCCCGTATCAGTGTTCGAAAACTTTGTTTTAAAATCTTGGAGTGACACAGTAACCTTTGGTCATACAATACTCCATGCTGT
Source organism: Nycticebus coucang (assembly GCF_027406575.1). Lineage (NCBI taxonomy): Eukaryota > Metazoa > Chordata > Mammalia > Primates > Lorisidae > Nycticebus > Nycticebus coucang. The sequence goes on from NC_069782.1 coordinate 27,293,571, forward strand.
GTTGCCTTTGCTAAGCATGGTTACTTCTGGTGTGCAAGAGGCAGGGCCAGTGACCTCAGGTCACTTCCAGAGCTTGGTTTTTTTTCCTGCAGTTTTTGGCCAGGGCTGGATTTGAACCCACCACCTCCAGCATATGGGGCCGGAGCCCCACTCCTTTGAGCCACTTTTTTTTTGAGACAGAGTCTCATTTAGTAACCCTCGGTAGAGTGCCGTAGTGTCACAGCCTCACATCAAGCTCCGGCTCTTGGGCTTAGGCGATTCTCTTGCCTCAGCCTCCCGAATAGCTGGGACTACAGGTGCCTGCCACAGCGCCCGGCTATTTTTTTGTTGCAGTTTGGCCGGGTTTGAACCCACCACCCTCGGTATTTGGGGCCGGCGCCCTACCCACTGAGCCACAGGCGCCTTCCTAGTTCCAGGGCTTGGTTTTTGTTTTTTTTTTTTATTGTTGGGGATTCATAGAGGGTACAATAAGCCAGGTCCAGGGCTTGTTAAAAAATACATCGATTGGATTCCAGACCCAAAGATTCAGTTATTTCCTATCCAGGGCCTGGCTATTAATCTCTCTCTCTCTTTTTTTAAACCTGAAGGAATTTGGTGGGGTGGGGTGGGGTGGTGTTTTTCTTTTTAAGGTTTAAGGCAAAACCTTAAAAACTGACCATAACCCAATTTCCTGAGTCAATCTGAATTTAAGTGTAAACACACGTTTGGCAGAAATGAGATGGTTACGCCAAGGCAGTGGGGTTATAGAAAAGTCAATAATACGTAGAGCAAGTGCCTTAGAGAAAAAAGCCTTGATCTTCTGGAAATATTTAATGATTAGATTGTTAACCGCTAAAGCAAACACATTAAAAAAATATATATATATATATATGGTCTATGCGTCTCTTTGTGCCTAGTTTTTCTATTTCCTGTTTAGCAAAGAGTAAATTACATTAAATGAAGTGTTTAATAGGCCTGCATAAACCTAAATTATGAAAGTTCACTTTTTTCCTGTTAACTAGTTTAACTTAAAAAGTGCAAGTTCATTAAAAAAAAAAAATACTGTAGAACTAAAGGGGTTAAGGATAAACTTTCTCTTGTTAGCTTATCCTTTCCCTCAGAGATAGAAATATTTTATTTCTTATGTGTCCACAGAAATGGTTTCCGCACAAAATGTACATGTCCTGTATTTGTTTAACCAGTCCCCTATTGACACACAGTCTAAGTTCTGGGTTTTTTTTTTTCCCCCTCTACATTTGTTTTGCTGTGCATTTCTGTATTGAAAATCTTTGTATGCTTTTTATAACCATATATGGATAAATTTCTAAAAGTAAAACTGCTGGGTCAAAGGGTAAGTGTCTTTTAAATAAGCTTAAATGTGAACACATTGTTCTCCCAAAGGTCGCACCAATTTGCAAGATAAACTTTTTATTTTTGGAAGGCTTCCTGGGGTCAGTTGACTCTGAGGCAGCAGGCAAGCAGCTAACTCTCCTTGTCTGCTTAAAACTTGAGACTGCTAAGAGAGAATTTAAAAGATAATTAAGGTGTTCTGAGGGAGAGGTGGATGGGGATTGGCTTGGCAATGCATGGGGCTAACCCTGCATTTGCAAGAAGAGTGTTTTTGGACTGGGTTCTGAAGTAAGAAAGACTACCCCAGAGCACAGCGTGGTAGTGAGCAAATCATGCTTTAGAGCATGGTAAGCCCCTCCAGGGATATGATCTGCTCCCTTAGTAGAAGCCTCAGGGCAGTTTTGGGTGAAGCATCTCAGCCATAAGATGCTTTTAAACAACACCTCTGACATAAGTCATAGTAGAGTTAGACACTGTGTGTGTGTGTTTAATGTGTGTGTCCATGTGATGTTCAAATGAAGAGGGCCGTTTTTCAGTAGTGTCTCACTCGGATAGCGAGTTTCTCCTGTGAGTCTCAGGGTAACTCACACAGGCCAGGAGCAGGTGGTCTGGGATGTTGCCAGCTTAGTAGCGGATACCATCAAATCTGGCTTCTATCTGCCTTTATTTTGTCCCCTACTGTCAGAGGAATTGGAGAGGATCTTATTATTATTATTATTATTATTTTTTTTTGTAGAGACAGAGTCTCACTGTACCACCCTTGGGTAGAGTGCCATGACGTCACACGGTTCACAGCAGCCTCTAACTCTTGGGCTTCCGTGATTCTCTTGCCTCAGCTTCCCAAGCAGCTGGGACTACAGGCGCCCGCCACAATGCCCGGCTATTTTTTTGTTGCAGTTTGGCCGGGGCTGGGTTTGAACCCGCCACCCTCGGCATATGGGGCCAGCACCCTACTCACTGAGCCACAGGCGCCGCCCAGGAATAGGAGAGGATCTTACAAACACAAAAAAATTGAATCTATTCAGAGCAGAGGAGAATTGGGTGGTGTCTTGAGACTCTGTGTCAGCAAGGTGCTAGACTCTTACCGGTCATAAGAGGGACGACAAGTGTGTTGTCTCACCCAGAGCCCAGAAAGATTCGAGAGCAGCCAGGATCCCCAGGGTTAGGACTGCCTACATGAGGGAGAGAGGACGCGTTCTTTGTCAGCACTTAGGGACCAAAATGTCCTCTCAGATTGGTCACACTTTAGCCACATCTCAGGTGGCCAGATTGAAGACAGGTGGAAGAACATTCACTCTGATTAAATCATTCTGCACATTTAATTAAAATAGGTGAGCCAAATGACTTGAAAGCTTTGATGTGATTGTCAAATAATTTTACATTAGAAACGTGGGTGGTTTTTCTTTTTCCAAGACGTTTATGACTGAGACGTGTAAGATGAATTAGGGATGCTGAACTAGGCTGAGGATGGGAAAGGATGGGGATGGATGAAGACACCAGGGAAGGATTTGGAAGGAAGAGGTGATTGTGAAGATGTTTTTTTGGCAAGTTAAGTTTGAGATGAAATAAAATATCCAGTGACCAAGGTATTTGCAGACCAGGAAGGCAGCCGTAAAAATAGGCAAGACAAATCAGAGCCCAGATTTGAAGGCAAAACCAGGAGAAAAATGAGCAAGCTTAGCTATGTGGGGCTGAATTATGCATCCCTCGTGGTCAGTCTGGTTTCTAAAGATCTTATTGTAGTTTTAAAATATTCATTTTACGAGTTATAAATAGAATAAGCAAGATGAGCCTAGCAAAGAAAGTATATGCATTTCTTATATACAGAGTGTACTGTCGACTTAACGTTTGGTTTAATGCAAGATCCATTTGCTAGAATTTATTATTTAACATTCCTTAAGACCTTTAGTTGAACTGAAGCAGAAGGTAGAGGCTATGCAATATTAACTTTGGTAGACATTCTTCCTCTTTAATATTACAATATAGTTTCACACAAGTTCTTTTACCTTGGCTAGGCTTTATTAGCTTGACAAAATTCTCTCTCTCTCTCTCAAATCTCCTTGCCCTTTTCTCCCCCACCCCAACCCTCAACACAGAATTAAATTAATGCCACTTAAACCACATGGCAGTTTTGAGATCTTTGCCTTATTTAATGTCAATGGCAGGAAGCCCCTGGTCCCCCAGGATATTCTGACCTGAGTTTTTCATATGACTTGTGGCAATTCAAATATTTGAGAATCTGTGCACAAAGGTCAAAAGGAATTTGAAGATGAATGACAGACAGCAGAAAGCTCGTAATCTGCAAGAGTTAGGTACTCAAATTATTATAATACAAAGCATATAATCACGAAAGGTCAAGAGGAAAATGTTAAATGTCTTGTGTCTGCTATGATATCAGGTCCTTTTCTAATCTCGTGAAATCCCAAGAGGAATTTCTTTAGTGGAGACCAGAGGCTCAGAAAATTCTTTTATTTGCCCAAGGTCATAAAGCTGCAAAGAGACAGACCTTAGATTTGATCTAAGTCTGTGCCTGTCCTCTCAGAGAGGGGTTCACAGCACTGTCACTGATGGGCTCTGATGCGGTTTCCTCAGCCCCTTTCCCGTTGGGTGTTTGTCAGGACAGCTGTGTGTAGGTGTCTCCCAGGAACCTCAAGTTCATCCTGTTTGCAGCTGACAGCGCCTCTTGTCATCAGCTGCCAGAGGAACGGAACAGAAATGAGGCTGTCCTGACACCCCTGCCCCTCTACCCCCGTCTGGCTGGTGACAGTCCTCTTAAGTCCCCTCCTTTGTGTATCTCGGAGGCTGTTCCCTCCCTTCCGCTGCCACCCCATCCAGCCCCTGCAGACTCCTGCTGTAGCCAACAAGCTCCGGTCCGCACCACAGAAATGTGTTTCCCAGCCTGCTTTCGCAGGACTTGTCTAAAGCAGGGATCTGATCATCCCGATCCCTTACACAGCTGCCTGGAGAATGAATCCACATGCCTCAGCACGGCTGGAGTGGAGTCCTCGAGATCTGACCATCTGTCAGCCCAGGGCTTCTGCCGCCTTCACCTGCACCAGACCCTCCAGATGAATACCTGCTGAGTGACTGATTGCATTGTCTTCCGACGGTCTTTCCTCCTACTTTATAAGCACCACGTCCCCTTTCCCTTCCTCTCCTCTCCCTTCAGCAGCCCCTCCCAAGTACTCTCAACCTCCTGGCACCAATCACCGGCTGTCATTGTGTCTTTCTCCCTGGCCATTAGGCTGGGAGGGGGCCATGCCCCAAGCTGCGCCTGACACCGGAGGCACCCAGCACGCTTCTGTCTCATGAATGAATCAACAGAGCAGACTCCTGGCTCTGCTCGGTGCCCTCGAGCCACTTCCCTCCCCTTTCTGCTGGCTCTGCCTTCATTTCATATTGGTGTTTCTTGTTCTCAACCCAGTGCTTTGCCTTCGCCCAACCAGGGTTTGTTGAAGTGAGCCTGTTTCCTCGTTGGTAAACAGGGAGTACCAGACGGAATGTCCGTCTTCTTGCGACCCCAGAGCTGTGTGACAGCAGGATCCTGTTCCAGTCAGCCTCCCTGCACAAATACAGAATGTGGGTCTCTTCTGTTGGCAGCACAAAGAGCCCGTTTGTGCAGCGGTATGTTGAATATAGTGTGTTATTGCTGGCGTTTGCATTGGGTACAGTGCAGGGCGTGGAGTTTCTCTGAGGCAAACACAGGGACTACTCTGAGATAATGTGAGCAGTATCTCCAAAGTCCAGGGTGAGTCATGCAGTAGGTGCTGTTTGGAATATCTAGCCCGCCAGTCTGACTGACTCAAATGCCTCTTGGGCAGAAAGGTGAGCTGGCTGCCGATCCTGCTGTGCTCCCTGATTTGATTTGTGTAGCATTTGGTAAGTCTTCCATATGCTTCCATTTCAGCTGGAGTGTGTAAATTGGTATAGTAAAGCTTTATGGTAATTAACATCCTGTGAGATGCTCACGCCTGTAATCCTAATTCCCTGGGAACCCAAGGTGGGAAGATCTCTTGAGCTCAAGAGTTTTAGACCAACCTGAGCAAGAGTGAGACCCCGTCTCTACTAAAAATAGAAAAAAATTAGCCACGCGTGGTGTCCCGGCACATGCCTGTAGTCCCAGCTACTCAAGAGGCTCAGACGGGAGGATCAGTTGAGCCCAGGATTTAGAAGTTGCAGTGATCTGTGATGATGCCGCCACACTCTAGCCCAGGCAACCGGAGTGAGACTCTGTCTCAAAGAAAAAAAAAAAAACAACAGTAGCAACAACAACAAAACCAAGAAATGCAAACTGTGTTTGTGCTCTTAATAGTTATCTTTGTACTTGCTACATCCCGCTCTAATTTCTCAGTGCTTTCTAGGTATTTAAATGCCTAAACCAGCTCAAACTGTGGCCACGGGCCACACGAGGGGTGTGATTGTACTTGTTCCCGTTTTGTTTTTTTACTTCAAAATAGGATGTGTGCATAGGAATTTCTTCATAGTTTTTTTTTTTTTAAAAACTATAGTCTGGCCCTCCAGCAGTCTGAGGGACAGTGAACTGGCCCCCTGTTTAAAAAGTTTGAAGACCCCTGTAGACTCTCAGTGAACCACCAAACTTACTGGTTGGTCCTTTTTAAAATGTAAATCTGGCATGAGTGATTTCAGAGAAGGATGGAGATCTGGGTTTGAGTGTGCTGGCTGCTGGCTGGAGAAGAGCCAGATCTCCCACTTGCCTGTGAGTTGCAAAGTAATCCTGAGTCTAATCAGGCTCTGCGTTGGAATCTAACTTTGTACGTTAACATCTGGCCTTTTAACAAGTGGGCATATTCCAGTCCTTGCCTGGATACTTGAGACTCTGTAAAACCGACTATGTGCTGCTGTGAGCCCAGCATGGGGAAGAAGGGTGTGGTGGCTGCCTCCACACTCTGGGAGAAATGTAGGGTGCGTCTGAATCAGGGCTCCGTTGGCCATGCTCGGACACCCCATGGTGGGGTGGGACGTGCTCCCTGTAGGGCCGTGGAGGTTCCAGTCATGTGAATTCCGTCTTTGGGAGCTGCTGCTCTGGTGGGAAGTCTGTATTCAGTGTGCGGCTACGTGTGTGGCTTCCTCATGGAAGACCTCTGTAGAGTTCACAAAATAAATATAATCTTTCCTTCAGAATTCCACGGATGTTAAAATATTTGAATGCATTTATTCAGGGTTTTCTTCTCCAATTCTGTAAGCAAATGTTGTTGTTGATGACTAACCCCAGTCTTTAGAAACCAAAACAGGGGGTGGGGTGGGATGGGAACCTTTGCTCCTTGTTCTCTGATCCCTTGCTTCTTGGAGGTTAGATTTCTATTATTTAAAAAATGTCTTTTGTGAGGGCCAGTTGTTGACAGCTTGGCTACATAGTTTTAGCTGCAATGAAGGGGAAAATGGCTCGTAAAACAGACGCAGCTGCCTTCTGTACTTCTGTGCCAGGCTGCTTAAGGGATGTAGGAATGAGTCTCTGGCCAGCAGCTGGTTGACAGGCTGTTCTAGAGAAGCCCTCACAATGCTGGTGGTCTCTCTCCTCCTTCATTCAACCACTGCTGGAGTGTCTGGATGTTTGGTGTGGCCTGGGGGAAGAACGCTGGGCTTTTTCCCAATTACATCTTTTATATTCTTGCGTGAAAACCAGTGAGGATAATGAACTATTGATCTAGGAAGAAACAGTGCAATGGTAGCCTTGAGGGCCTTTGAGACTAGGTTACAATTTAAGTAGGACATCAAATTTAGATTTTAACATTAATACCCAGAGAGTTAAAGTACAAAGCCATAGATAAAGCAATGGGATTGAAAGAAGTCCTTCATTCTACAACTTAAGCACACACACATACAAGCATTTAGTTTATTGTACTGTGTAACTTCATTTATTTTCAAATGTTTGTAAACTGGTAAATATTACACAGAGAAGATATTCCCTAAAAATAACAGGCACGGTGGCTCACATCTGTAATCCTAGCACTCTGGGAGGCCGAGGCGGTGGGTGGATCGCCTGAGCTCAGGAGTTTCAGACCAGCCTAAGCAAGAGTGAGACCCTGTCTCTAAAAATAGCAGATGTTATGGTGGGCGCCTGCAGTCCCAGCTACTTGGGAGGCTAAAGCAAGAGGATCACTTGAGCCCAAGATTTGGAGGTTGCTGTGAGCTATGATGCTACAGCACTCTACTGAGGGTGACAAAGTGAGACTATCTCAAAAAATAAACAAATAACATGACACACCCTGTACCTAAAACCAGGGTAAGGAGTTGAACTTGACCCTGTGAACTTCTTCCCTGATGTTTATCCCTTCAATCACAAGCCCTCCCACCCCCAAGAGGTCATGGCTGTCCGTGTGTTAACCATTCCCTGTATTTCCCCCTTTTTACCACCACTGTGTTCATACCTAAACAAGAGTTTCCCTGTATCTGACCTTTATAAAGTAGAATTCCTACTCTGTCCTTTCACTTCTTTTGAGATTTTCCCTTTTCATTCTTCTAGCTCTGGTTTATTTCACTCCCTGTACAAATAACTACACACAAGGTATCCTATCCATTCTGGCTCACACGCTTTTGGATTATTTGTGGCTTTGGTTTTTATTGTTGCTTTGTTGTCTGTCTTTGAACAATGCTGTACAGATATTCTTACTGCACTTAACCTAACGTGGGCACTTGTTCCTCTAACCTAGGAATTGAATTTTTGGGTCTCTAGGGCATGTGCATGTTCAAATGCCAAACAGTTCTTAATATTTTAAGAATTAGGTAAATGCAAACATTTCAAACACATCCGTATCTAATTTTAGAATTGCTTCACTTTGAAATGAATCCTAGAGCCATTAAAAAAAATAAAAAGTGAAAGTGGTCCTGTCCTGCTGTGGCTTCTGAGAAACTGACTTCACCCTCAAGGAGATAGTGTTATTCCTTTTTGAGGTTGTTACAGAAACGATTTTCAAAGGACAAAACTAAACTTTAAAACCCAAGAATCCCAGATAAAGCAGTCTAGCCCTCAGGAGTCAGTAGGTGAACTTTGTGGGACTCTCCAGCTGCCGTGGGCAGACACACAGTTGGCCCTCACTGTGCATGGGTTCCGCTTCCATGGAGTCAGCCAACTGTGCATCAGAAGTATTTGGGAAAACAATTTCTTGTACTAAACATGTACAGACATTTTTTTCTTATCATTATTCCCTAAATAATACAGTGTAACTATTTACATGGCATTTTATTGTATTTGATATTATAAATAATCTAGAGATGATTTAAAGTATATGGGAGAATGTGTTAGTTATAGGCAGATACTGTACCATTTCATATCAGGGATTCGAGTATGTACAGATTTTAATAACTTCGGGGAGTTCTAGAACCAGTCTCCCATAGATGGCAGGTATGACCCTGTGTGTAGACATACTTGTATATACACACCTGTCACACACTGCCATGGGCAGCTCCCATGGATGTCCTCAGTGAGAAGTCTGTAGGGGACTCATCATTACACACTAAATACAGAATCAAAGCTGTGAGCATTGGGAACCCCAGTTTTCAGTGACATTGGATCCTTGAGAAGATGGTACTGTGTGAAGTTATTAATATAAGCAAGATACAACATTACTACATAGTCATTTTTTATGGGGTTTTCACTTGAAAAGTTATGTTTATGGCTTGGCAATTCCAACCTAGGTCCATATATATTTTTGTTTTTTAGAACTACCTTTTAAGACATGGTTTTATTTGCTTGGGAAATTTAAAAGGCCTCTGGTCCCATATACCGAGTTAACTTTTCTAAAATCACATAAACGAAATCATTAACTTAGTGTGAGTTACAAAAATGCCCCCTGTCTTGGAGACCAGTTACTTTGCTATTGTTGGTAACGTCGTAGGTGCTGAGAGGATACAAGGAAGCTGCTGATGACACTTGGTAGGAATTTGCATATCTGTCTCACTTTGAGGCTTTTTCAAAAATAGGAAAATAAGGTGAATAAAAAACTATACCAGGGCGGTGCCTGTGGTTCACGGAGTAGGGCTCCGGACCCATATGCCGGAGGTGGTGGGTTCAAACCCAGCCCCGGCCAAAAAAAAAAAAAAAAAAAAAAAACTATACCAAAAAGAAAATAGTATTAAAACAAAGTGTCTCTGTACCCAGATTCCCAGTCCTAGTTCTCACAGATTCTTAAGGTTCCTTCTAGAAAATTCCATACAAATAGAATACAATTGTATACATGAATCATAAGTCCCCCCACCCCTCATTTAAAGCACAGAGAGTGTGCTGTCGGCATAGCTCTGCATCCTGCCTCTCTGTGTTCACAGTTTAGCTTGGGCAGCTCCCCCCATAGCCCGTTTAGATTCATTTCCATTTTAGCCCCTTTGTATAAAAAATTTTTAAGGTGATATTCCCTATTGATTATGTCTATGCTGTTTTCAGAATTGGAAACAGGTGGAGTGGTGGCTGTGGTGGCGGTAGACTATCATTTTAGAACTGCCAGGAAGAGTCAGACATAGGGGTGAAAGACTTGTAAATACTTTGATCTCCATTTCTGTTCTTTAAATCTCTTGAGTTTATGGGTGGCACCTGTGGCTCAGTGGGTAGGGCCCTGGTCCCATATACCGAGGGTGGTGGGTTCAAACCCGGCCCCGGCCAAACTGCAACAAAAAAATAGCCAGGCATTGTGGCGGGTGCCTGTAGTCCCAGCTGCTTGGAAGGCTGAGGCAAGAGAATCACCTAAGCCCAGGAGTTGGAGGTTGCTGTGAGCTGTGATGCCACAGTACTCTACTGAGGGCGACAAAGTGAGACACTGTCTCTTCCAAAAAAAAAAAAAAAAAAAATCTCTTGAGTTTAGGAGTTTTTTTTTTTTTTGGAGGGGGGTGCCTATTTTAAAGTGTTTTTGAGAACTGTATGAAAGTTCCAAAAAGCTAGATGGTTTTTTTTTTTCTTCCTTGCCTTTCTTTCCTTGTGATGATCATGATGGTGGAAGAGATTATGATATTTAAAAATCCAAAGAAAAGGAATGTATTTATAACTTAGTGGCTAAAGAAGGTTTCAACCTGCGGCCCGTGCAGATTGTCTGAGGACTGTCTTGCTCATCTGTGATGTCTGATATTGCAGAAAATATGCGTGGGACCTTTTTCTTTGCTAAGCAGCTTTCATTAATGTTTCTGGATTTCATGTGTGGCCCAAGACAATTCTTATTCTAATGTGCAGCAGAAAAGAAAAAAAGGTTGGGCACCCCTGCTAGAGCATAGACTGGTCTATCTGGTGACCATTGAGAGGGGCAGCCTAGAGACAAATGAGGTAAATCATTGCAGTGGTCTGCATGGGCGGTACAAAGGACCCAGCCCAGGCAGGCATCAGGTGCTGGAAAGGAGGGGTCTGGTGTTAGGGCAGTGTTTTTCAACCTTTTTTTTTTTATCTCACGGCACACTTAAACCTATAGCTAAACTTCTGCTTAACAACACTTAAATTATATTGATCCCCTTCCCAAAAAAGAAAAAAAAGGAATACATTTACTGTGCTTTGAACTTTTTTCAAAAATAATTTAAGTAATGATCTTTAAAAATTTTCGGGGCATATAGCACACCGGTTGAAAATCACTGTGTTAGAGTAAGAAGAAAAAAGGCCGTAGTGATATGGGAGGCAAGGGAGAGTCCTGGGTGCCGAGTCTCGGGCGGCTGTCCATGGCATAGGGTGTGATTCAGAACAGACTTGTGACATATTCAGCAAATCATATCCTAGGTTGGGACAAGAGCAGTTGGAAAGATTTATTGAAAGTTTTGATGAACGATGCTATGTAAGTGGAAAATAAATGATGCTCTGCCAGATCTGTTGTCATTTAGTTCCTGCTTAATTAGGCTTATGACTTCTCCCCATTTCTGTATAAAGTTGGGTTCCTTTGAAGGATATGCCCCTTAATACAATAAATATGTTCTTGCCTCTGATTAGATATGATTGAACCCTTTGTGTCAGTTCCATAATATGAAGTACATATTCACTGATTGTTGATTACACGTCTACCCAGGAAGAAAAACAGCCAAGCAAAGTGTCTCTCTGACACAGGAATTGTGGTACCGTCATATTGGCAATTATCTTATTATTAAAACATCAGTCATAACATCTAAAGCAATAAATGACATCGGAGTCAGCAAAGTATAGAAATCAAGGAACTGTTAGTTTATCAAATTCAGGGTAATATCCTGGGCTGAATGAGGTTTCATAATGTTCTCAACTGAAGAATCTTAAACAGATGATCCTTCACCATTTTGAAATGCTGAATAAGGTAGGTTGACGGAGTCGAATAAATCAAGTGCACCATATTGTAGATACTGTTACGAATGTAGGAGCCCTTGGAGTCATATTAACTTCATCCTCTCTTCCAAGGCAAAAGAAAAGCAGAAAGAAAACTCCATCATCCATATATCTTAGGGAACGAGGCCTGAGAAAAGCCCCTTAAAAAAGGCATTTTACCTTTGGACTTAAAATTAATGTTTTCCAGTAGTAGTTCTGTACACAGGCAGTGCTGGAATAAGCTCAGAGCAGGTGGCCCGTCTGAGAGTTCTCACCGTCTCTTTGCAGAGTGCAGCTCTGTGCCAGGTACAGACCCATGATTTGGTTTATTGCAGTTCCCAGTAAAGAGAAAAAAAGTATCTGGCATTGAAATTCTCCCAGCCTGCCTTCTATCTCCACCCCACCCTCACTTTTTTTTTTTTTTTTTCTTTCACTAATCTAATTTGGATTTTTATTTTTTCAGACAGAATTTGAATCATAGTACCGAGTGAGATGGTGTTCCCTGGCACTTTCCTTCAGTTAGAAGAATCTGGGACATCTTCTGGCTTCGGGGAGGACGATATTAATTTGCATCATACATTGGGGGATTTCTCTTTTCATTCCAAAAGACAGAAGGAATCACACCCTGCAGGGAAGTTACCTTGAACTCCTGCTTTTGTAATCTCTTTAGTCCTCTGATGGAAAGCACCAGGCTATAATAATAATTAGAGTGTGTTTAGTATTTTAGCTCCCCAGAAGAGAAGTGAGTAGACAGAGAATAAATCACCAATTGTGTATTTATGAGGCAAAATGCCTAATTTTCTATCGTGTGATGGACACTATTCTTTCACGTGAGAACTCAGCTACCCTTAGTTTTAAATGTTTAAAAAACACACACACATCCGGTTATGTGATCCCTGCATCCCAGGGCTCACTTAGTATTGGCATGTAGTACAGTTTGAGTAGATGGTCATATGAGACCAGATTGTACAAATTAATCATTTTCATGTGACATGAACCAAATTTGAAATCTGTATAGTTGCAGCTCTGTATTTTTAGTGTTAAACATTTAAACAGTGTCTGTTTAGGATTTTGTAGGTTCTTATTCTTTTTGCTGTTTCTCCTTCTCTATTTCTTAATATTTTATTTTTCTGATTTTTGAATCAGACCTGGCTGGGCATGGTGGCTCACATCTTTAGTCCCAGCACTTTGGGAGGCTGAGACCAGAGGATCAGTTGAGGCCAGGAACTCGAGGCCAGCTTGGGCAACACCATGAGAACTTGTCTCTACAAAAAATTAAAAAAAAAAGTGTTGGGCACAGTGGCATGTGCCCTATAGTTGTAGCTACTTGGGTGTGGCTGAGGCGGGGAGATCACTTGAGCCCAGGAGTTCAGGGCTGCAGTGAACTGCACTCCAGCCTAAGCGACAGAGACCCTCTTTCAAAAATATTTTATTTATTAAAAATTTAAAATCCCACCTACTTTAAAACTCTGCTTTCTTCTTGCCTGCGTGGTCCTCAGCCTCTCGTGGTTTGCAGAGCTGCTGCAGGCTGTCTGTGTTCTCCAGTCTCCTGCCACCTTCCTTTAGAAATACTTACCCAGCGCTGGGTGCGACGGCTCATTCCTGTAATCCCAGCACTCTGGGAGGCCGAGGTGGGTGGATTGCCTGAGCTCACGGGTTTGAGACCAGCCTGAGCCAGAGCGAGATCCCGTCTCTAAAAAATAGCCAGGCGTTGTGATGGGCGCCTGTAGTCCCAGCGACTCAGGAGGCTGAGGCAAGAGACTCACTTGAACTCAGGTGTTTGAGTTTGCTTGAAATATGTTGTATCTGAATCTGATGTATTCAGTTACACCAGACCTTAGTGCCTTGCTGTTGTGAATTTCCACTCTTTCTCATGTGTACTTTTGTGTTCTAAAAACAAATATTTGTACTAATAACAAATGCTTATGAGTTGGTGTCATAAAAATTTTCAGGAACTTTAAAAATGTTCAGGAGCTGACAGAATACAGCTTGAGATGCTAGCAAAATTAAAGTTGCTGCATACAGTGTTTAACTGCTTTTTGCTTAATTGTTATTTTGCTGAGTAAGGTTCATTTTAAGAAAAGGTAAATATTTAATACATATTAGTGGTCATATGTTAATAATTTCGTTTCTTAAGAAGACTGTTGGCATTTTGTGTGGGGGCTGCCAGCCTCTGTAGTAAAATGTAAGAGCTGTACGGACCTTAGCGGTCAGAGTTCAGTCACCTTGTTTTCTCCCATGAGGGATCTGAGGTCTGCAAAGTTAATTAGAAACCAGGTCCCTTAATTGATCTAGTTCAGGCGTCTTCCTGAGGTCACTGTGCTGGTGTCATGGCCCAGATTTGCTTATGTGTATGACCCTAGTTAATAGGAACACAATCTTGGACATTTAGAAAATTAGAAATTCATGGCTGAGCACCCACAGTGGTTACGGCACCGGCCACATGCACCAAGGGTGACGGGTTCACAACCAGCCCAGGCCAGCTAAACAACAATGACAACTGTAATAAAAAAATAGCCGTGTGTTGTGGCAGGCCTGTAGTTCCAGCTGCTTGGGAGGCTGAGGCAAGAGAATCGCTTATGCCCAAGAGTTTGAGGTTGCTGTGAGCTGTGACACCATGTCCCTCTACCCAGGGTGACATGGTGAGACTCTGTCTCAAAAACAAAAAAAGAAAGAAATTTAGAAATCCATAGTCACAGGATTTAAAAATTTGACCCTTGCATGGCAAGAATTTCAATTATCTAGACATTTCATTCACTTATCTAGAATATTTCCCACTCAATGTCTTGTTTTTTTTGTAGAGACAGAGTCTCACTTTATGGCCCTCGGTAGAGTGCTACGGCATCACATAGCTCACAGCAACCTCCAACTCCTGGGCTTAAGCGATTCTCTTGCCTCAGCCTCCCAAGTAGCTGGGACTACAGGCGCCCGCCACAACACCCGGCTATTTTTTGGTTGCAGTTCAGCCGGGGCCGGGTTTGAACCCACAACTATTAAAAATCTTCCCATTTTCTTTGCATACTTTTGTAATCTATTTCAAAATCAGTGACACACAGAACGCAGAGCCTTTGTGGCATTCTTTACTTTTTTACATAATGACTAAAATTAAAATAATAAAATTATAATTCCTAATAAGCATTTGTCCAAAAAAGGAGGTAACTGTAAGTGCAGTTACAATGTTTATAATAAAAAGAAGCATTATTTTACAAAACTTGGGTTTCAGTTAGATATGTGTACATACACTGTATATGTATTAGCAACTCTTGTTTTTCTTATTGTGGGTGTCCTGCAGAATTTGTAATATGCCGCTTTATACATAGAAAGTTTGTATACTTTTCTATGAAAGTATTTACATAGAAAGAAACTGGTACATAAGTAGGTATTTGCAATTCAGTGGCACACGAGTTCTGCGCTGAGTGTTGTATGGCACCTAGAAAGTGAATGCTCTCCATAACCAGGAGAGCATCCGACAAGGGTGATAAAAACAGAGGGATCCATGCAACAGTGTGTGAGCCAAAATGGATCAGGAAAGAAAAGAAGGCCTCAAGGAAGAGATCCTGAAGGGATGGCAGGATTTGCATAAGAGGGAGAGGCGTTGGGGACGCCATGCTCATAAGAGACTGATGTAAATCTTGAGGTAAAACAAAAAGTACAGAACTGTGCTCCTTGGACAGCAGTGCTGAGATGCATCTGGTGGGTGGTGAAGGGAGGAGGAAGACGTTGGATAGTTGGAATTGGAAAAAACACTTAGGACTTAAGGTCACAGAAGGAGGGGCCCAGTTCCTTCACTGAAGGAAGAAGCATTGTGCATCCTGAGCAGGGTTGCAAAGGGACAAAAGTGGAAGTTTAGAAGGTTAGTGCGATGACTTTCTTTGTGTAGATGCAATTGAAGAAACAAAACATTGAAAACAGTGAAAACTGGTTAAACTCCTGCCCTTTTAATAGGTGAGATAGAAAATGTAGATCTGGATTCAGGTAGATGGGCCTAAGGATAGCAAGGAAGGGTCAGCTGGAGAGAACTTACTGAACCAAGAACTAACAGAATTCGATGTCAGTTTTTTTTTTTGTTTTGTTTGTTTTTTTATTAAATCATAGCTGTGTACATTAGTGCAATTGCCTGTTGATGTCAGTTTTGAAAGAGAATGAGGCCATGGATATGTAAGCTTGTGGAATTAAGTATAACCCAGTCCTAAAACACCCCACATACTATCTGTTCAAAAAAAGCTTTCCTGCCATAATTCATACACACACACACACACACACACATATATATTTCTTTCTCTCTTTTATAAAGAAATGGGGTTCCACCATCTCACTATGTTGCTCAGATTGGTTTTGAATGCCTGGGCTCAATCAGTCTTCCACCTGAAGCCTGAGTAGCTGGGACTACAGACATGGACCCATGCCCAGCTCTGCCATACTACGCTCGAGAAGTAGTTTAAAGAGATTTTTAGAGGCAGTAGCAAGGTACAGTCGTTAGATATACTTTTCTAATTCAGTTTTCCCTTGTTTAAAGACTTGGAGATGGAAGATGTTAAAAGATGTTAATTCATAGCTGGGCGTTGTGGCGGGCGCCTGTAGTCCCAGCTACTTGGGAGGCTGAGGCAAGAGAATCGCTTGGGCCCAGGAGTTGGAGGTTGCCGTGAGCTGGGTGAGGCCACGGCACTCTACCTAGGGTCATTAAATGAGACTCTGTCTCTACCAAAAAAAAAAAAAAAAAAAAAAAAAAAGATGTTAATTCAGGGCAGCGCCTGTCACAGCGACAACAGCACTATTGTTCTTGGCTCTGGACTTTTCTGAACTTCCCACCTGTCTGGGGTGTGTTAGGTTTAATAAGTGATAACCAACACTTATACAGCGCCTACTCTGTTCAAGGCCCTGTCACCAGCCTCAATTCATATCATCCTTGAGATCACCCTGTGAAGTAGATGCTGCTGACCTCGTTTTTTACAGATGAGGAAATTAAGGCCTGGAGAGAGAAGCTCGCCCAAGGTGGGCCAATTAACAAGGCAGAGCTGGAATTTGAACCTGAGTGGTCTATCCCTGAATTCTGTGCCTTTAACTACTAACTCCCGCTACCATCCTGGAGGTTGACCTCTTTAATACGCTTGGTTGTACAATCAGTGCTTTCTTTATGAAGTCTGAGCAGCCTGGTTGCTGCAGGTGTTGTGAGTGGGCCTTGCAAGGCTCTCTCTGTTTTGGAAATAAATACAGTCAACTCAGATACAGATTTGGATTCCAAGAAGGGTTGTGATCAGTCCACAATTCATTTTATTTCTTTGTACTGTCTTCTCACTGGGTTATAAAACAGTACATTTCTAGAAAACTATTCTCTTCCTGAAACATTAATCTTTGGTGCCTTTAAAGTGCTATGGCTGTAAAAGAAAACCTCTCGTGTGTACCTTGATAGCAGAGAATTTACTGACCATAGAACCTGCTGGGGCTTTAGACAGAAGAGGGGGATTGTACAAACTAGGCTTGACAATCATGATTAATGGCAAAACAGAAGCAATCCACACTTTCAGTTATGCAGGAAGTCTTGGGATTGAAACTAGTTTCATCTCTTATTGATATCAAATTGAGAACATCTCCAGTAATTGTCTCATAGCACTAAGGACTGTCTAAAGCAGCCTGTGTTTGCTCTTATGGTTTCCTATCTATTGTGTTACCATCTTTGCAATGGTAACACGAGGATTTAATGATTTCAGTAAATCAAATAAATTTGGGGGTTGTTGGGATTATAGAAAACAGGCACATGTGTCTAATAAGTGGTTTGGCCATGCAGTAGGCTCTCAAGAAAAAGTAGGATATTCTTGGAGCCAGGTAGACCTAGATTGAAATCACAGCTCTGCCACTTACTTACTGGTGTTAGGACTTCAGACAAGTTACTTTTCTCATCTCTGAAATGGGAGTAATAATTCCAATCTCAGATTCTTCAAAGGAAAACTAAAATTATGTGACACATGTAGGAAATTATTTGATATCTGTAAGTCTTTACTAACTCTCTTAAATCTGTGCCTTTGACTACTGACTTACACTGCAGCTTCCTTTTTTTTTTTTTTTTTTTTTTTTTTAACAAATTTGAACTATCTCTCTGAGATTCTGTCCTCTCAGGCCATTCTTCTTGAGGCCTACCTTTGTCCTTTAAATAAATCATTGCCGGGCGGCGCCTGTGGCTCAGTGAGCAGGGCGCCGGCCCCATATACCGAGTGTGGCGGGTTCAAACCCAGCCCCGGCCAAACTGCAACAAAAAAATAGCCGGGCGTTGTGGCGGGTGCCTGTAGTCCCAACCACTCGGGAGGCTGAGGCAGGAGAATCGCCTAAGCCCAGGATTTGGAGGTTGCTGTGAGCTGTGTGACGCCACGGCACTCTACCGAGGGCAATAAAGTAAAACTCTGTCTCTACCAAAAAAAAAAAAAAAAAAAAAAAAAATCATTGCCACCTGTGACTTTGGAGAGTAAAAGGACTCTTTTGTTTTTGTGTTGTATGTTCTACCAAATGGTGATTTTCTTAGGAACAAGAAACAATATCTGATAATCTTGCTAGTGCATTAAATTATTTATTTTTAATTTGTTTTTGAGACAGACTGTTACTGTGTTGCCCTTGGTAGAGTGCTGTGGCATGACAGCTCATGGCAACCTCAAACTCTTAGGCTTAAGCGATTCTCTTGCCTCAGCCTCCCAAGTAGCTGGGACTATAGGTGCCCCCATATTGCCCAGCTATATTTGCTTGTAGTTGTCATTGTTGTTTAGCTGGCCTAGGCCAGGCTCAAACCCACCAGCTTTGGTGTATGTGGCCAGCACCCTACTCACTGAGCTACAGTCGCCAAGCCTGAATTAAATTATTTTTAAAAGTTTTTCATTTAGTGCAACATAAGACTGCTGCTTTCTGTCATCACAGCTTAAGGGACTGGGTCAGAATACTTCGGTGTATTTGAAGGAGCAGGCACCTGGGTTCTCGGAAACAATTGTTATAGTACCCTCGGGGGAGAAATGTCCCTTGGGAAAGAGGGATCACACTTGTGGATCTTAACATGCATCATTTGGTACGTGATGCTCTGTATTCTACTTAGAGCAGTGGAGAGCCATGGAGCACACGTTTCCTGAATGTTCGACCTCTCACATGGATTGTCTTGAAAACAATCCAGCCTGACCTCACTTGCAGGTCCTTCTTGATCTCATCACAGATAGCTGAGCGAAGGTAAACATGAGGGACAGCCAGCTGTCCCACTTGGCTCTCAGTCAACCACTGATTCACTTAGTAAACACCGAGGTCTTACTGAGGAAGGCGTGTGGGGCAGACCCAGGTGGCTTATTAGACCATCTTTCTCTCCAAGGACGCTTCCAAATATTGGAGAACAAATGTTATACAAATAACATGTCATACCTGGTGGAGTAAACAATGTAAATGGGGTAAATGCAAATCTGGGGAAGAGCACAAAGGAAGCAGTCCATTCTAGCTGGACTTTGGGAAGGGGTGGGGGAGCGGGAGACCTTTGTGGAAGAGGCTCTGTTTACTTTGGCCTGTGAAAGGTAAATTGGGAAGGAGACCAGACTAGGGTGGGAGCTACCCAGAAATAGGAAAATGTATGAAGTGTTCAGGGGAGGCTGACTGATCCGACCAATAGAATAAGGTGAAGGTGAAAAGCTGGTCGTTGGTCCAAATCCTGGCCCTTTGTCATCCCAGCTGTAACCACAATTTACTTGATGGCTCCCACTTTCAAATCTGTACGGCAGAGCCAAGGACACCTACCTCATGGAGCTGCAAGGATTAAATGGGAGCATATGCAAAGCCTAAGCCTTGCTCTGGTGTCTGTACATACATGTGCCCAAAACATGATGGACATAGCTACTGGGATGTGGCTAGGATAGTGCCCTGATCAAGAGGGCCTTGCATTCTTTAAATATTTACTTAAGGGAACTTTAAGCAAAATTTCAGGTTAATATGAGGGTCTATATGATTCGGTTATACAGTTTGCATTTGTAAGGTTAAAGTCTGAGTTGTAGCTGTGCCCTTCACCCGGGAAGTGTGCCACATAACAGTGCCTCGTACCTGTTGAGTGGGCCGCCACCGGACCCCTTCTCCCCACTCCTACTTGAATTCAACTAAGTTTTTCTCTCCAGTGAGCCTGTAGTTGTTAACTCTGCTGGTCTCAATTTAGTACTGAGTACGCGGGGTGGTTGTCTTTCCATTCCTGTGATACTGCACTTAGGAGGATGTTCTCCAAGGTCCAGATTGTTACAAAAGATGCAAAATCTCCTTTTTATGGATGAATAATATCCCATGGTATACATACACCACAGTTTATTAATCCATTCACGGTGGGGGTGAGGGGTGGTACTTGGGTTGTTTCCACATCTTTGCGATTGTGGACTCGGCTGTTATAAACATCGGACTGCAAATGTCCCTGTGGTAAAATGTCTTTTTTTCTTTTGGAGAGATACCTAGTAATGGGATTGCATGGTCAATGGTAGGAATCTCCATGCTGCTTTCTCCACACTTTCTCCTCTTTTGGATGAGATACCAAGTAATGAGATTGCGTGGTCAATGGTAGGAATCTCCATGCTTCTTTTTCCACAGAGCTGTACTAGTTTGTACCCCATCAACAGTGCAGGAGTGTTCCCTTCTCTTTGGACACATGCCAGCATCTTGCTTTGGGACGTTGCGTGTGGGCCATTCTCACTGGAGTTAGGTGGTATCTCAGAAAACTCTTAGGAAGGAACATGGCATGGTCTGATTTGTCTTTTAAAAATGTAATTTTATTCAGCCCACGGAAATTAGGGTTTTTTGTGATGATGGCCTCATTTGAAGATCCTCATTTGAACTTCAGAGAAAGGCTGTTTTTCCATATGAGAAATAGATACTGTACTAACTTCCATAGCTGACCACCTCCTTAAGTTGACCTAATTTTCAGAGACTGGACATGCACCACGTATATGTATCAGTACAGTAGGCCTCGTTCCTTATGTTGAACACCTGTGTCTGGTAGCCGGTTTGTTACAGTCCCTTGGCTGGGCAACTTACAGGGTTCTCCTCTTCCTTTTGTTGGGGGGTGGGGGGACAGAATCTCACTCTGTCACCGGGTTAGAGTTCAATGGCATCCTCATGGCTCACTGCAAACTTCAATTCCTGGGCTTAACCAGTCCTCCTGCCTTAGCTTCCCCAGTAGCTGGGACTGCAGGTGTGCACCACTGTACCTAGCTGCTCTTTCTGTTTTTGTAGAGATTGGGTCTCACTCTCACTCTCACTCTTGCTCTGATTGGCCTCAAATTCCTGAGCTCACATGATCCTCCTGCTTTGGCCTTCTTAAGTGCTAGGATTACAGGTATGAGCCACCATGCCTGGCCTGAATATACTTTTGATGGTCAGTTTTTTTCTTTAAATGTAATGCTATATATTGTTTTCATAAAACTAAAGGTAGCTTTTAAGTTATAATTGCTACTTAGTGATAATATTACTGGCTGATATTAGAAACTACTCAAAAGCAGCTTCAAAAAAAAGTAGCTTCAGTGTTGCAAAAGGGAAAGAAATATATATAGATAAATTTTTCTTCTACTCCCTCAAAACAGCTTATGTTGTTTCTCAGCCCTGTCTGATAGCTAGTAGTGTTCTAGTCTGTGTATCACAGAATTCTGTACTACCAATCGTCTAGGACATAGGGTGTGCTATAGTGCCAAAACTAAAAGCCTGACCTGCAGAGAGTAATTTAATTATGAGGGTTAAAATTGCCTGGGGAAGGTACTTTGGGGCCCAGTACCAAATGCTGCTTCCTGGCTCAGTCTTATATATCAACTTTTCCAAGTACATGAGCCAGGTTGTGACCCTGGTGTACCTTTGAGTGCTTGGGGATGGGGGTAGGGAGTAGCTGTGCCAGTTTATGAGCTGGATGTGTCTGACCATGCTGCCCATATTCCCTATGGGAGTGTACGTGTGGTGTTCGTCCCCCCGCAGGGTGATGTCTCCAGCGTCTGTAGATTAAAGTACACCTGCCGTCTTCCACTACGGGTCAGATTATGATAAGGTGTATGGAAAATATAAAGTAGCACTAACATCCAAAAGTCAAAAAAGGAGGAGGAAACAAATAGGCTGATCACCAGACCTGACAGTTAACTCTTAAGTGCCATTCAGGATTTCAGCATCCAAGGCAAAAAGGGAAACTTGATTGTTATCTCATAGACGCACCCCTGTTATATTCACTTGCTTATTCAGAAAGCTGTGCTTTAGGAGACAGTACTTTCCCCTCTGTACAGGGCATCTATACTGAACAGCGTATGGATTACAATAAAAAGTTTTTTGCTGCTTTTCAAAATGGGCGTGGGGCCAGGCGAGTTCCCTAAGGATCCTTCCAGCTCTGAAGGTCTTAACTGCTGGGGCAGGTCACCGTCTATGCCTGGTCCGTCTCGTCAGTTGTCAGTGTCGTGTGTCTGAGGGGCACCCCTCAGAGAGCTCATTCAGACTGGAGGTGCTGGCAGCTCTGCAGAACAAGGGCTGCTTTTGTGGCCATTACCCAGAAACTTAGATTAAGCACTGTCTCCTCCCAGGAGCTCCCATCCTGTGGGTTTTGGGGGGAAAGGAGGAAGTGAATAACTGTTACAGGAATCAGAGAAGACTGGCCCATCAGTTTGGGCAGCAGGGAGACCCTCTGCTCACTGGCTGAGGACCTGGGAGACTCGTTTTGTCCTGGGGGTGGTTCTCTCAGCATAAAGTGGTCTCCCACCTCCCTTCCTCTCTGGCCTGCCCTGTTTCCTGGGGAGGTTTTACTGACAGACACTGCCAGAAACCTGTGGGAATGAACAAGCGCCTATGTGGGTAAGTTTCCAGAAAAACCCCTCTGCCCTGAAAGGGCTTACGTTTCATGCCCAAGGGCTTTTGCTCCCCTGTTTTTTCCTTCTCTTCCAAGTTAGGAGCTAAAAGCCTCTATGGACATTTGTTCCGTGTTTAGAGTTCACTGTCCCCTTGTCCCCACGAAAAGGAACTGTGAACCCTTCCTTCAAGAAGGTTGTAGGCTGCCAGGCCTGGAGACGGGAGGGCAGATACTAAGGGATCACTCTCCTTGCTCATTTTGAGGTACATGGGGTCCCCAGGGCTCCTTCCTTTTTTTAGAAACAGCCCTGTCTGGGTGTCACCTCACATTCCAAATAGTGCCCTCCCCCAGGCACTATGGCGGTCTTTGACCCGTCCTTGTGTTACAGAGTGAGAAGTTAAAAGACCACCAAGGATGCCAGTTAATTGATGCCCATTTAGGAGTCTTTATTAGGTTGGCCAACTGACTGCCCCTCTACATGGATACAGAAGGAACAGCACAGGCCGTGAAAAGGAAAGGGTTTATATAGGGTAAATTATCTATACTATCAGGGACTACGTGCAGTCCAGCCAGCAAGCAAGCAACTGACTTTCGTCATTGTTACAGAAGCTAAAAAACATCATTACAGCACTTGGGCTTACAGCAGTCACAAATCACAAGACCGGGTAGGGAAACAATTTTACCCTGAACAATGGGTCAGGCAATAATTGCAGGGCCACACGGGGCGGCTACTCTTGTTCCTTAATTTTTATTTTAGCTACTTTACTTCCTTCTTTTAAGCAAGGGTAAGGGGTTTCAAGGGGTTTCCTGTCCCACCTTACTTGGTGTGCAGCATAATAAGATTGATCAGTTGTCATCACCATAGCCTTCCCCTTCTCCCCTTTCGGAGACAGTCTTTCTAAATCTGGCTTTTTCCCCCCTCCTTTAATTTAATTCTCATGTAGACTGAGTATGTGGTGCATCTTTACCAGGTCAGACTCATTTTGTAAGAGATTAGTTTGTATTAATTGAAAGTGAGTTATAAGCTATTTTGAAGAACTGTATCTCAAAGTAGATTACCACCGTTGCCTAGTAGAGACTTAATGAGAAGATAATTGTTTCTAATTACAGTATCAAGTGTTTGTGAGTGCTTGAGGATGCTTGAAGAATTTGCTTTTGAGAATCTTAAGCACGGCTTAATCTCCTTCATACTATTAATTTGCAGCGTCTGGAGAAAGGATTGGCTATCAGAGGTGTATACATTCTGGCCTCAGTTCCAAACAATTAATTGCATAGTAACAAGATTTTATTTTACCTGCACTCGGGAAGTAGAACTTTTGACGTGACAGAATTGCTTTTGTCAGTGATGCTTAGAGAGGAAGAAGGGGGCAGTGGGGGCATCAGACCTTTGTGATGAAGCTGTTGACTCAGTTCCAGGGCAGAACATAGTGCACTCAAAGTTCAGCATGTACTATCGTCAGACTCGAGCTGTGAAAGGAAATGTTTCTTGTCTAAACAAATTAGAAACAAACACATCACCACAACACTTTACTAAGAAAATGTCCTTCAGGATACCACGTGAAGAGGTTTAAGATTTTTCCTTTCCAGAATAAGGTGAGGGAAAGTGTCTTTCTTGTTCCAGAAAACATTATTTGTAGATGTCCACATGAATGTATTAATGCAGAGGTTAGTACAGATGCCAAAGACGTTTATCAAGCTTCCAGAGTTATTTTCTGGTACAGATTACTCCATTAGCATGAAAACCGAGGCTAGGGTCTGGTGTTCTGGTTTGCTTCTCTGGGTTCCATAGTCACTGAGTGCATGGACGTTTCACAAGCGCATATCAAGTGACCACAAGGTGGATTAGCTGTGTCCTGTGTATTAGTGGTGGAACAGACAAAGGGGACTCCTTTAGAGCCTGGCTGAGCAGGCTGAGCGGCCCCCTCCCCGCTGTGCCACCCGGCCTAGGGAAGGGAAGGCACCCTTGGCAGGGCCCTAGAAACCTGGCTGGCTTCTCCATCAGGCCTGTATCTTCCTTTTCTTGTTTTTCCTTTGACTTCTATCTCATTTCTCTCTTAGTGCTTGTAAATGCTTAGGCATTGTTCCAGTAAAAGCAGTAAGCTATTTGATCCTTATCAATATTATGTGGCCTAAATCATGGTTTATATTTTAAAGTACGGATCAAGAAGAAGAGATTTTATGGACTTTATCAAACCTGACTGGTGTGTCTCTGAGAAAGCACACCTGGGCTGTTGAGAGGAATGTACAGCGATGCTAACTTCAAGTTCAGCCTGAGGGAGGATTTTCTGACTGAGTAGTCTAAATCACACCCAGAGTGTCCATACAAATCTGGATGACCATGTCAGGAAAATTCCAGCATGGGTTCTCACGTAGTCAGTGGCTGAGCTTGTATGGTCTTGCTTGTTGCATAAACCCGAGTTGAGCCCCAGTTATGCTCTTTAATATCCACAGGTTTCAAGGAATACACACACTCTTTCTAAGTCTTGGGTTGGTGTGAAGGAAATATGAATGCATTGCAAACTTCAGTGCAGTGCCTGACTCGTAATGAAAGCGCTCTGGAGACCATCCACACACACACCATTCTGGCTCTGCCGCTTACCAGCTGTATGCCCCCAAGCAGTTCGTTTAACTTCTCTGTGCCTGGTTTTCTCATCTGTAAGATAATAATAATAGTAGAACCTACCTCAGAGAGTTTTTTGCAATTAAATAAGGTACTTCACACATCCCTGGGCATGCAGCAATACTCTCCTTCCCTGTCCCTTGGAAGTTAGGTAGAGCCAGTGTAATGGGTGGAGGGAGCCCCGTGTGTCTCCTCGTGTGTCTCCTCGGAGGCAGGTCTGTCAGAGCCAGAGGACCATTCACTGGTCTAGTTCCAGGTGGTAGAAGCACCAGCCCAGCCTGGGTCCCTAAGCTGATTCGCTGCAATATGAGCCTTTTTTAAAAAGCCACTGAGTTTTTGACACCGACACCATGGCAAAGCCTAGCACATTCTGACACATACCATAAGAACAGGCTTGACTCTGGATCTGAAGTAAAATTCAGCTAAAATGATGAACAGTGAAGAATGTCATTGATACTGACATGGGTACGGAGGCTGCACAAACTCATCAAAGCCTTCAGGCGCTGAATGTGCAGATCCTGTGGGCCTGTATGTGAATCTACGCTCACCTGTACTCTGAAGTACCTATAGTCTTGGAAGGAATATACGTTCCTTCTGTCTGAGCTCAGACAGCCTTTCGTTAAGCAAAAGCACACTGTATCCAGCCTTGGAACTAACTAAGCAGGCCGTTGTCATCTGTCACACATTTTGGCCACTTCATGCACCCGCCCCCAGAGCCTCAAAGGACTCCTGTCTCGGGCCACATCGTTCATGGGCCCACAGGAGCCTCTTCAGTCCCGTTTCACGGGTACGTGGGCAGAGTCCCTTCAATTATCCTTCTCTCTGGAGCTTTCGGGGGCACAGATGGAGTGTGCCAGGAGTCAGCCCCCTTCTGAAAGCTGAACAGTGTGTTCCGCCCAGCACAGTGAGGACGCATCCGCCTTGTTAGGTGAGCTATCTTGGGTGCTGTGCTGGAGGGCTGGTTCATTACAGAGATGACTCAGGGTCAGATTTTGACGTCTGTCCAGGACTTAGGCTTTTCCTCCGCCTTTGTTCCAGAACACTGAGGTGACAATGGAAATGTCTCTGCTGCCAGAAGGAAAGCACAATTAGGAGTGGCATTTTACTAGAATGCTGAGGGTCTGCCCTTCAGCAAAGGTAAGAACAGCCAAGTCATTGCAGGAGAACTGAAAGAGGCTAGCAGTTATTTTTAAAATCAAGATCTCTTCTGCCAGAACAGTAATACATTTCATTTTTTTAAAATGGGAAAATATAAAAGAATGACTCTGGACAGTCCATCCCAGGGTGCAAAGGTTAACACTTCAGAGCTTGTTTCCCTTTCAGTTTTTACATACGTTTTAAAATGAAATTGAATTTAGGTACATTTTAAAACAAAATTGGATGGTAACAGTAACAAACACTTGTTGAAACCATTCTGTGTGCCAGGAGGTCTTAGGCACTTTATACTCATTCTCTCATTTATTCTTCATCATGTGACTCTTTGAAGAATCATTATCTCCATTTTCAGGAAAGGAAACTGAGGCCCAGAAAGGTTAAGTCATTTTTCCAAGGCTGCACATCTTCTAAGAATGGTGCCAAGATGGAACCAAAGCAGTCTGTCTCAAGCCCTCGGTTGTGACTGCTGCTCAGTATTGTTTCACAGTAACCATAGCTTGGATTGTATTTCTTGTACATCCTTGTGCAGTAGATTAAATGGAAGCCCACAGATGTGATGCCATATACTCAAGAACACATAGCTAGTAAATACCAGGGCCGAAACGAGAGCACCGTCTCCTGACCCCCAAACATAGTATTCACTATGCTGTTGACCCCAGGTGATCCATGAACCCTCATCCTCCTCCCCACGTCCTAACCCTGAAACCAATCACACTGTGTAGTGTACTTTATGGGATCAGAGCCAAGTTCAGGTTAAATGAAGAATGGAGGACGCCCTCTACACACGTAATTATAGTTTGTGTTCAGGCAACTTAGGGTGTGTGACGTGGTATGGCTCAATTTTCCACGCCAGCTAGGGCTGTAAAAGGACGAGATGGGCAGCCCAGCAGTCGTTCCAGCTTTATACCCTCATCCATTGTTTTTAACTGAGATTTGCCGACAAGCAGTGAGATTGATTGATGTGGGCTTTAAATGCGGTCACTTCCCCCAACCTGGACTCTTGAGGACATGCCAAGCATTGCTACAACTTTAAGCCAGAAGTCAATCCTGCCTCTGCGGGTGAACATTCCTGTGCGTTCGAGGCTGTCCTGCCCCGGGAGGCTGTGGGAGGGAGAACGAGGTTTGCTGGGTCCAGACTACAGTAAGGCTGCTGGTGGAGAATCAAAGCCAGAAGAGCAGGTGTGGATTTAACGCTCAGTTCAGTAAGGTAAAGTGTAAAACCTTTTCTATCGCCAGACGTCCTAGTGGACTTCTAGGTAAGGAGTGCCTAGCGGTTTTTCGGTAACTTAGTCTGATACTATTTGTGAGCTTTAGGAGGGCAAGAATAAGTTCTTATGAAAGCTACAAACCACACTGAGCAGAAAATGGCCAGAAGGATGTGTGTGTTGGACGTCAGGACCGTCATTAGCCCTGGAGGTAGGGGGTGATGTGGTTGTGATTGAAGGGACACAAGGGCGACTTCTACTGTTTCTCTAACTAGCCATGGGTTACATAATGTGTTCAGTTTGTAAAACATTCATTGACTAAATATGCTTGTTTCTGAATGTATAATTAAATTACATTTCAATTAAAGTTCGAAAAGTTCGAATTTGTATTTGTATATCTCATTACGTATTGATACTCAGAAAAATCTTTGTTTAGTTGAATCAGTTTAAAATGGTACAGGATTTATTATCTAGGCAATATCAGGAAACCGTCTCTCCACCTGGAATTGTCAGGACTATATGGGCAGAACTTCCAGAGTCATTTTTTGATTCAATTGATACATATCTTAAATGATTTCAGTGTAGGCTTCTTGGAATAAAGGCTGATGTCACCTTAGTTCAGCAAACAACCTGCTGTGAGCAAGGATAGCACCAGCAATCAGGTTGGGTACAACTATGACATCATCCCTTCCCTCCAGGAAGGAATGTAAGTCTACCAGGGTGAAAGTACACAGGGCGTGTGGTCAGGAGGAAAGTAAAGCCTTGCCACAGGGTAAGCCCAAAGCAGCAGGGCGTATCACAGAGAGGAGAGACAGCTTCCACTGGGACCAGGAAAACTTCATGGAGAAAGAGGCATTTGAAAAGGATTTTGAGAGGTCGGAGCAGTGGCTCATGCCTGTATTCCCAGCACTCTGGGAGGCCGAGGTAGGTGGATTGCCTGAGCTCACGGGTTCAAGACCAGCCTGAGCAAGAGCGAGACCCTGTCTCTCAAAATAGCCAGGTGTTGTGGTGGGCATCTGTAGTCCCAGCTGCTTGGGAGGCTGAGGAAAGAACATTGCTTGAGCTCAAGAGTTTGAGGTCGCTGTGAGCTATGATGCCAGGGCACTCTACCAATGGCGACAAAGTGAGGCTCTATCTCAAGAAACAAACAATGGATCTTGAAGAATATGTAAGATTTTTATAAAGTAACAGTGGATGGGTGGCAGGCATGGCAAATATCATGTATACAAAAAAAAAAAAAATCCACAGAAAATTCATGTATATTTGGGGAACGTAGGATTGTGTGGTTCACTGAAGATGAGTAGTATTCTTAAGGTGTGAGGTGAGACCTGAAAGGTAACCTAGGGCCTTACAGTGGCCAGATCATACTGTTTCATTGGGGAGGCCTTAGGAAGCCAAAGAAAGTTTCTAAAAGCAGAGAAGCATAATCAAATATGATGTCTCCAGTGATTGTACACTTAACCATTAATTGCCCTGTCTGTCCTAAGTACACAGTTCTCAGTTTAGTGCACTCTTTCTTTGTTGCTGTAATTTGAACCCATTGCTGTTTAGGTTCACTAATGAGCCACAGTCCATTGAGTCTCTGAGCTTCCTGCGGTCATCCCTCAAGGACTTGCACACCCTCTTTTTTTTTTTTTTTTTTTTTTATTAGAAACAGAGTCTCACTTTGTCCACTCTTCCCTCAGTAGAGTGCTGTGGTGTCACAGCTCACAGCAACCTCCATCTCTTGGGCTTAGGCGATTCGATTCTCTTGCCTCAGCCTCCCAAGTAACTGAGACTACAGGTGCCCGCCAGAACGCCCGGCTATTTTTTTGTTGCAGTTTGGCCGGGGCTGGGTTAGAACCTGCAACCCTCCGTGTATGGGGCCGGCGCCCTGCTCACTGAGCCACAGGTGCCACCGTGCACACCTTCTTTATTCCCTACTCCTCTCCTTCCCTCTTGACCAAGTGAAGTCACGATTCTTTTATTCTTTTTTCCGTAGAGACTGTCTTCTAGTCTTACAGTGATTGGGCATTTATTTCCTTCTGGTCTTAACGATGTGATGCTCTTCTGCCAGATAAAGCAACCAGTGTCTCATTCCTGGCAAAATTGTGCTTGGGAAGAGAGGGACCGGATAATACTGTCCACAAACTCTGTCAGCGCTGAAGGCCTGACCTGCCTACAGGGACTGTGTCTGGCTCTGTCTTTGCACCCCCTCTGGAATGAAGCACTGGGTAGGATTAACATGCAGCGAAG
Organism: Nycticebus coucang; assembly: GCF_027406575.1. Classification (NCBI taxonomy): domain Eukaryota; kingdom Metazoa; phylum Chordata; class Mammalia; order Primates; family Lorisidae; genus Nycticebus; species Nycticebus coucang. The sequence goes on from NC_069782.1 coordinate 27,323,174, forward strand.
TGTCAATACACATCATTGGAAATGGTCTCTGTTGAGTCTGGGTCACCCAGTGTGAGGTCCGTCAGTTCCTTACTGATTTTTTCCATCAGCCTCCTAGTCTCTAAATGAAGGGTAACTTGTACTAAGGAGTGTCTTGCCTCCCATTTGATTTCTGTTGAGACTTCGCATCAAGGCATTATTTAATGAAAGGGATGTTAACTTGACAGATGAGATGCTTCAGTTTAGATCTTATGAATCATTATTTGGAGATTGTGTTTAAACTCTATCAAAAAAAGCCATTTTCTTATCCCATAAAGACTTAATAACAGAATGGCCTGATACGGAATAAGGATTCTAATTAGGGTGACTTGGGTTCAAATCCTGGTGCCTTTGCCTTTGGTTTCTGCATGTTTATGGACTTGGCATGTTCTTTGCCTAGCACAGTCTTGAAGGTCAAGCAAGACAGCCCAGGGGAAGCAGCCACAGAAGCTGTTTCTGCCTTTTTCTGTTGGAGCACATGCAGGCCACCCTTTATTAGAATGCATGGTGCTACTTTGTAATTCTTTAAATGGCCCTTCAGTGAGAAATCTATTTCATGTGGTCTTAGTATTATTGTTGTTTTTGCCTTCTTCAAAAAATTAGTGTGGTGTGTTTTAAAATTATCTGTTGTGTTATCCAATTATTAAAATTAATCTTGCACTGTATTACCTGTTGCATCTGTTTAATGATTCCATTAAGAAAATAAATTTTCTTGTGTTGATCTATGTACCTGCTAGTGTCTTTTTCTTCTTCTTTTTAAAAAAGTTCTCCTTCTGTTAAAGTAAGTGCTTTATGAATTGGATACATTTCCCATAACGACAGATTTCCCAGTAAAGCGGTGTTGCAGGCATCCCAGTTACCTAGGCACTTCGGAAAACCAGGACTGATGGGTGACCTCATTCTGTTTTGCATTTTCTACCCTGGGAGCAGACAGTTGCCATCTCATCACACAGAAAATTGGATACGCTGAGAGATCTCAATCTCATAGCTAGTGAGGCGGATACAGGAGGGAATTGGGCTATCCTGTATTCAGTCTGAGAGTAGTGGGTAGGTTTTGTCTTGTGAAATTTGTAATTTGAAAATCTGGGATTTAAAGTGTGTTTGTTGTGTGTGTACAGATTTTTTTTTTTTTTTTTTTTGAGACAGAGTCTCACCATGTCGCCCTTGGTAGAGTGCCGTGGCATCACAACTCACAGCAATCTCTAACTCTTAAGCGATTCTCTTACAGTGGAACTGTAGGCGCCCGCCACAACATCTGGCTGTTTTTTGGTTGCAGTTATCATGGTCGTTTAGCAGGCCAGGGCCAGGTTCAAACCTGCCTGCCTCGGTGTTTGTGGCTGACGCCCTACCCACTGTGCTACGGGCGCCACCAGTGTGCACAGATTTAATTGTAGTAATTGTCCCTTTGACTTCAGATTTGAACGTGCTTCTTTGCTGTCTCCTTCAGGTAGAACGCCATGACATGAATACCTTAAGCCTGCCCCTGAGCATACGCCGTGGGGGGTCAGACACCAACCTCAACTTTGATGTACCAGATGGCATCTTGGACTTCCACAAGGTCAAACTCACCGCAGACAGCCTGAAACAAAAAATTCTAAAGGTAACAGAGCAGATAAAAATTGAGCAAACATCCCGCGATGGGAATGTCGCCGAGTATCTAAAACTAGTTAACAGTGCAGACAAGCAGCAGGCTGGACGCATCAAGCAAGTCTTTGAGAAGAAGAATCAGAAGTCGGCTCACTCCATCGCCCAGCTGCAGAAGAAGCTCGAGCAGTACCACAGAAAGCTCCGAGAGCTTGAGCAGAATGGAGCCCCCAGGAGCTCCAAGGACATTTCCAAAGACCGCCTGAAGGACATACACCACTCTCTGAAAGATGCCCACGTGAAGTCTCGGACTGCGCCCCACAGCATGGAGGGCAGTAAGTCGGGCATGCCCGGCGTGTCCCTTACTCCCCCCGTGTTTGTGTTCAACAAGTCCAGAGAGTTTGCCAACTTGATCCGGAATAAGTTTGGCAGTGCTGACAACATCGCTCACTTAAAAAGTTCCTTAGAGGAGTTCAGGCCTGAGGCGAGTGCCCGGGGATATGGGGGCAGCGCTACCATCGTGGACAAACCCAAGTATGGCAGTGACGACGAGTGTTCCAGTGGCACGTCAGGCTCAGCTGACAGTGATGGGAACCAGTCCTTCGGAGCTGGGGCAGCCAGCACGCTGGACAGCCAGGGGAAGCTCGCCGTGATCCTGGAAGAGCTGAGGGAGATCAAAGACACCCAGGCACAGCTGGCCGAGGACATCGAGGCGCTGAAGGTGCAGTTTAAGAGGGAGTATGGTTTTATTTCTCAGACGCTGCAGGAGGAGAGATACAGGTATTGCAGAGTTTTCTGTTGGCCTTCTTTATATGCTACAGGTTGTGTTTTCAGTGAATGTGAATACAGCTCAGACAGCATCAACACGGGTTGAGTATCCCTCATCCGAAAATCCGAAATCCAAATCCTCCCAAATCCGAAACTTTCTGAGTGCCAACATGTCGCAAGTGAAAAAGTTCCACATGTAGGTACCTGACACAAATTTTGTTTTATGCACAAAATTATCGAAAATAATAGTGAGATGCCATCTTTACAAAAAATAAAATTTAAATTTAAAAAAGATTAAAGTATAAATTAAAGTCTTGTAGGTTGTATTAGTTAATTTTAAAACTACATGTTTATAGGCTGGCTTTTACATGCTCATAGTTTATTCATAAAAAGTGTGTATTGGGCAGCGCCTATGGCTCAGTGAGTAGGATGCCAGCCCCATATACCGAGGGTGGCAGGTTCAAACCCGGCCCCGGCCAACCTGCAACAAAAAAATAGCTAGGGGTTGTGGCGGGTGCTTGTAGTCCCAGCTACTCAGGAGGCTGAGGCAAAGAATCATCTAAACCCAAGAGCTGGAGGTTGCTGTGAGCTGTAACACCACGGTACTCTACCAAGGGTGACAAAGTGAGACTCCATCTCTAAAATAAAAAGTGTGTATGCCCAGAGATGAGATGATTTTTTCCCCCATTTTCCTCAACATGTTAACTTCTAAGAATATGGATATAATAGTGAAATGCCTATGACATATTGTAAAATGTAATTAATTTATTTTAAGAGACAGAGTCTTGCTCTGTGACCCAGGCTGGAGTGCAGTAGAGTGATGGCGGCTCACTGTAGCCTTGAACTCCTGGGCTCCGGTGATCCTTCTAGCCCAGCCTCCCAAGTAGCTAGGACTACAGGCACACACCACTACACCTGGCTAAATTTTTTAATTTTTATAGAGACAGGGTCTTACTATGTTGCTGAGGCTGGTCTCAAACTCCCAGCCTCAAACAATCCTCCTGCCATGGTCTGCCAAAGTGCTGGGATTACAGGAATGAGGCACCATACCCAGCTTAACAATGACGTTTTAAATTTAGCTTATACGTTGTTTTATAATTAATGTGTGATTTTATACATGTATTAATTTAGAAATGTGGCTTTTAAAACTCATTTTATGAAACAGCTTTTTAAACTTTCCATATGTATGTTTGACTATGATATCTTTGTCACACAAGAGCTGTTTTTCAAGTCACATCTGTTTTAGAAAATATTAATTCTAATTTCATCCAAACAGTTTGGGATACAGCACTGTTTGGATGCACATTTTGTCCCAAGTTACAAATACCCATTTACCTAAGTTTAGGACAGTTTTTTTCCTTTGGTTCTACGGTAATGTTTGTGATCCCTGTGATATAGGTGCATTCATTCACTAAACGCTTCTTTACGATTTAACAATTAAAAAAAGAAAATAAAGAAAATAAAAATTAAAAACAAACAAACAAAAAAAAGCTTCTTTACATCAGCAGCAACATTTGGCACCTATGAAATCATGCCTGAAAATAATCATTAAATCTATTTTGTTTTTGCCTCTTTTTAAAAAAAGATTCTCTTGGGGGACCTGTGTAAGAATCTAAAACTGGCATTGGTCAAAGACATTCCAGGCTAATGCACCTTCCTCAAATAGTGCATCCTGTTGCAAAATAGACATGATAAGACTTCATATGTTAGAGAGATTCTCTTACTGGCACTAAAGTTCCAAAAACTGAAAACCACAGTGAGTGCGGTAGTAGTGGAATCGGGCCCAGAGGAGAGGGTGACACTGAAACCATGGCTCCTTCCTCATGATCTCTGACCATGAACCTTTATGTAGGGTGGGGCCCAACCTCTAGGAGGATCCTGGAGGGCCCCGTCTCCTGACTGGCCCTGGCAGGTCTGCCCCATTGTCCCTGCAGCCGGCTAAGGTGCTAGTCTGATGTGGGCACAGAGGCCAGGCTGGGTTTGTGTGCATCCCCAGCAGTGAGGACGGAGCACTGAGACTGCAGAGACCAGTCCTTCCCTGAGCTGGGATTTGGTGTGGTCCAACATCATATTCCCTGCAGCTAGACTTAGTCTTTTGGAAAAACTGCCAGAGGAGGAAAACAACCCAAAGGGCATTGCCGTAATATGATAAAAAGGACGTTGTTCTAGAATGTGCTGTTCCAAGACCTGTGCGATGCCATGCTCAGAATGGGCTCCTGTCTTGTAAAGGTACGAGCGACTGGAGGACCAGCTGCATGACCTGACGGACCTGCACCAGCACGAGACAGCCAACCTGAAGCAGGAGCTGGCCAGCATCGAGGAGAAGGTGGCCTACCAGGCCCACGAGCGGGCACGCGACATCCAGGTGCCTGTCCCTTGCTGCACATTCCTTCATTTCACAGACTAGGCACAGCACCCCTGAGCTCTCAGAACTCCTGGCACATGAGGCAAAATGTTTTCTCTGCACATGTTCTCTCCATCAGCCCACCAGTGTGTTCCAGTCGTTACTAAGAGGCTGTGCTCTGTATACGTTCTCCCTAAATCAGTTAGCAAGTATTTATTATGTACTTGAAGCCCCTCATTACCAAAATTTTTAAAACTTACAAATGAGACACACCCTGCCTTCAAGAAGCCTAGTTGCAAAGTCCAGAGAAGGTCAGCTGGCAAACGGCTCAGGACAGTGTGAACAAGGCCCAGATTGCACGGCACAGACCCTACAACCCACAGAAGTTCAGACATGTGCCCAGCAAGCCGTGGACGGTGGGGCAGTCCATCATTTAGTGGTGACACATCTGCCGTTTGTCCTGCTGTGTGGCCCTGAGCAAGCTTTGAGCCTGTTTGCGCATCTCTAAAATGATCACTTTCCTGTTGGCAAGAATTTTAGACCCTTCCATGCATACTATGTGCCAAACACTAACAAAACACGTGAGGTCTCTTTTTTTCCCAGTTCACCCTCAGTGATTTGTTAAGGTACTTCCTCTTGTTATCCCCACCTCTCAGATCTGGAGACTGAGGCACAGAGATGTTGAGTGGCCTGAACAAGGTCATGTCAATCATTCTTCAGGAATCAGTGTGAATGTGTGTCCTGGGAAGGTGGCAACCGGGTGGGTTTAAGAATCAGTGTAAGCAGAGACGTGTCCCAGGAGGGTAGCAACTGGGTAGGTTTTTAAGGATCACTGTAAGCAGAGATGTGTCCCAGTGTTTCCTAACGCAGTGCCAGCCTGTAGTGAAACAACCCCAGGTTTCTTGATTGCCTAAAAAAATGTACTCTTCAAATAATGCTCAGCTTCATTTTTATGAATTTTTTCTGTGTATTTTCTTCTGCTGAGTGAAGGCTTTTGGCAATCAGAGCCCCTCCTTATAATGGATAAAACTGAAACACAGATTGCTCCTGCGGTGCGAGAGCTGGAGTTTCAACTGTTCACATTTTATTTCACTGTGTGTCAAGGGCTGAGCCTTTGCTATTCCCAGATGCCTTCTTGGACAAATTCTGGGAATGGTAGTGGTGGAGCTGATGGGAAGTGTTGGCTCCAGAGACCGCGGCACCGAAGACACTTGGGAATTTCTGGCTCTCCTCTGGGTTAGCGTGTCACCAGGGCTAGAGAAACCAGAAACGTTTAAATGTGGAATGTTGCCCACTGAACATTACAGTGGGGTGATTAGGTCGTTCTATTTTAGAACGTGTCTTAGATGTCACTGGGTGGTGTCTGGATATACGGTTTTCTCATTTAGGGGATAGTTTGAGTTAATATTCTTCCCTTTTGGGGTTTTTTACCTGTGGCTCAAAGGAGTAGGGCGCTGGCCCCATATGCCGGAGGTGGCGGGTTCAAACAGCCCGGGGCCAAAAACTGCAAAAAAAAATTCTTCCCTTTTTAAAGAAACATTTTAGCAGTGAAAAGGTCAGATAAAGGGAGCTCCTTCTCTGCAGCCTTTCACAGAAATTTTATATCACTTCATTTCACCATTTTCTGGTTTATCTCTCACTCAGAGGTGCTAAGCGGACGTCTATATAAATAACTGGAGAATCTTCTGTGCCATGTTGGTTAGAATCCTGGCTCTCTGTGCCTCAGTTTCCTCACTTATAAAATGGGAATATTAATGAACCCTACCTCAAGAGGTTGTCAGGAGGATTCAATGAGATAATGTATGTAAAGTACTGAAACCTTTGCCTGACACATCGTAAACAGTGAAGAAATAAATACACGCTGTTCTTTTTATTACCTTCGTGAGCAGCCATATTCCTGGGGGCTTTGACAGTTGGGCCTGCTCGCTTCATCCTTGCTTCTTGGGCTTTTCTTTTGTGCTTGCAAGCAGAGTAATACCCATGGATGGGCTGGCTTAGGTGGCATAGGCGATGGTGGCTGTTGCCTATGGATATATGATTGTGTTGTTGCTTTAAACAACTGAGTTTGTTTGTTTTTTTAAACCTGAAATCCCAATTAAAAATGTCTAAAGATAATCTTTTCTTCTGTCCTCATCCCTGATTTAAATACTGAACCCAAGGAAATTCTAAAAATTATGGGGCTTAATATGTGTTGCTGCTGTGACTAAAATTCCTTCTAAGGCAATTCTGTGATCAGTCCACTGGTACATGTAATTCATCTGTACAATCTGAGGTTAATGAATTTGCCTAAAATGTTGATATTTTGTCTTGTTCTATCACCTTTCCTGAGCCACGCCTAAAATGGCAGAAACCTTGGGCCCAAGAGGTTAGAAAGAATGCACCATTTGTCAGAACATGCCTGTTACTGTAGAAAAGCTGCACTTTTTAGAACGTGAGGATCTGAAGAAGTTTCATCCTTTTTGTCAGTAGCCTTGGATAATGAAAGTTACTACCGTAACAGAGAACCCTGTTCTTTGGCCCATAGAGGATATTCAGAAGAAGAAAAGCAAATCAAGGTTGGAGCTATTATGCTTATTTAAAACCTGAAAAGATGACTGCCTTCATTTACTAGATCACACACACATTGGCAAATGAGTTAGATGGCAGGCTATTGAACCGAAGGGGGTACGTTGTATTGTCATACCTCTAGGTAGGTCCTTTCAGCCAGCCCCCTTCTCAAGCCTCGGATCCTGCTGGTGGCACCAGCTGGTTGTAGCACCTGCCGCGTGCCTGGCACACTGGCCCTGGCCTCATGCAGTCTCCTAGCTGGGGAATAAAGCTGGAGGGAGACCTGACCTAATCTGGTGGGTCAGGGAAGACGTAACAGTCAGGTGAGAACCGAAGGGAGATTTGCAAGTGAAGAGGGGCCAGAGGGGCAGAGATGCACGTTTCAAACAGGGCACTCTGCATGTGCGAAGGCCCGAGGTGGGTACCTGCTCCTTTCAGGAACTTGGAGAGAGCCGTATTGGCTGGAGTGCTATGAGGGGACAGAGGGTAGCATTAACTGAGGCAGGGGAGGGTGGCTGAGCCCAGACCTTGCACAGCCTTGAAGGGTCCTGTGGGACATGTGAAAGTACTGAGGACAAGAGTTGTATCAAATGTGCATCTTAAAAATATGGCTTGGGCTGCCACAGGGAAAATGAATTCACAGGTGGGGACAGAAGAGTATGTGAGGAAATTCATGTCAGGTTATTGCGGGTAGGAGATGCCGGCGACGTACTGAGGTGCTGAGCGAGGGAAGAGAGAAATGCACTGACTGAGGTGGATATTGGCTGCCGCCTTGGCAGCTGGGGGGCTGGGTTGGACGAGAGGGGTGTCCGGGGGTGCCCCTCAGCCTTCTAACATGGGGAACTGGTGTTGTTTTCTGAGAAAAGCAGAAGCTGGAGGGGGAAGGGTTGGCTCAGGTGCAGGGCAGGAATCGGGCCAGGACGTGCTGCCCTTCAGGGGCTTGTGAGGAGCTGTGAAGTCAGGGAGGCTATGGGTAGATGAGTCAGTCTCAGAAGAGACGGCTGAGCTGGGGATGCACTCAGAGTCAGCTGTGTCTGAGTAACTGGATCTGGGGAGACAGTCTCCATCTGAGAGTCCTGAGCAAGCGGAGGAGCGTTGCCCTGTGGGCCTTCTCCTTCCCTCACCTGCCTTCACCAGTCTTCAGAAGGAGACGCAGAGCCTCTCGGCCATAGTGGCCATGTGGACTGGCCAGTAGGGATCCCACACTCTGTGGCTGAAGGGATCCCACACTCATCAGCTGTCACAAAGGGGAACCCCACCCCTCTGGTTTGTCCTTCATGGCACCACAGGTACCAGTATTCTCTGTCATTTTGTTTCAACAATAGGTAAAGTTAAAAAGCTCACTCAGGATTCCTAACTTAACGCTATGTGATTATTGTGTACCCGTGCTTGTTCCATGAGTAGCCACAGATGGCCTCGGATTCTGGTTTCCACCTTTGTCTGTCACGTCGTCAGTGCGAGGGGTTTGAAGCCGCCGCCTGGTGGGCTTTCCGACGTGGGCTCGCGTGCTGCCGTGACCTCCATAGCCTTTGACCCTCGCTCTCCCTCTTGCCCGCAGGAAGCCTTGGAATCGTGCCAGACCCGCATTTCTAAGCTGGAACTCCACCAGCAGGAGCAGCAGGCCCTGCAGACAGACACGGTGAACGCCAAAGTGCTCCTGGGGAAGTGCATAAACGTGGTCCTGGCCATCATGACCGTCATCTTAGTGTGCGTGTCAACCATCGCGAAGTTCGTCTCGCCCATGATGAAGAGCCGCTTCCACATCCTGGGCACCTTCTTCGCCGTGACTCTGCTTGCGATATTTTGTAAAAACTGGGACCATATTCTGTGTGCCATAGAAAGGATAATAATACCGAGATGAAGCCACTGGTTCCTACCTTCAAGTTCTTAACAGTTTTTATTTAAAAAAAACAAACAAACAAACAACTCTGTGCATACTACCAAATTTTAAAATGAATGATTGTGCCATCTGATGTGTGCAAGACGACCTGGGGCCGTGTGGTGTAAATAACTGTGCTCCTCCTAACTCAGTAGCAGTTGCCAAGCGGTCCCTCTCCGTGGTTAATGTGAATCTCTTTCCGAACTCTGCCCACATTGCTCACTGCCTTAATTAGCTAGATAGATACCTGCTCTCCTGATTAGCCCAGCCTGGTAAACCTCTGTTTATTGGGCCCGTGGCATAACTGGTGACCCAGGAAAAAAGAGATCTCCCTCTCTTACATCACTGTCAGAATTAAGCATCGCTGTTGCTAGCCGTTTGTTTTCCCTGAGTCCTGGGAACAGCAAGGGTCTGTCTGATTTGGGGAGGTGAAGGGCCACAGACATTGGCGGTGTTGAGCATAAAGGCCTGCAGAAGTGCTACCAGTCACTGTGCAATCCACCCTGCTTGTCCACAGATAACCCTGAGTCCTGTTATGTACCCAGTGTCCACAGTGGTCAATTGTGTGTGACCCTGTAACACGGGAAATACTTTTTATTTCTCTTTGTAGAGACAGGGTCTCACTCTCTCACCCAGGTTGGTCTCAGACTCACTCCTGGACTCAAGTAATCCTCCCGTCTCAGCCTCCAAAGTAGCTGGGACTACAAGGGTGCACCAGCATGCCCAGCTGTCACGGAAATCTTTTAACACACCTGTTTATCCAACAAAAATCTGCATTTAGGGTTTTGGTGCACTTTAAATGGTAAGACACAAGAACTGATGAATGGGGTTTTCCCCTTCTTATGCCCAGAACCACATGCTGATTTCATCTTCCCTGGTTAGCAAACACCCTGCCTCCAAAGCATGCAGGAATGTTTCCAAACCCCGCAGCAAACTGTGGCTTTCACGTTAACTTGAGGTCCTGTGAGCACCACTCCGGAGGTTTGTGTTTGGCAAATCTTAATTATGATAAACCCCCTTCAAGGATGTGATTCACTTTCTGTGATTCATTTTATTCACAGATTTGTGAGGGATTGCAAAGCTTACTCAGGAAATGAAAACAAATGCTTGTGTTGCCGGGGGTGTTTTTATTTCATGAAGGACACAGAATCTTAGTTTGTAAAGCTGGAGCGCACTGAAGTGTGGGAACACTGGAAATATGAGGAAAATATGATATTTGGTCTAATTGGATGGTGGCAAGATTAGTGGGAGCAGTTTACCTAGATGAAGATTGAGAGGGTCCTCTGAAGGATGCAAAAAGCCAGCAAGGATAAAGTAAATTAAATCCAGTGTTTGAGCCAAGGTTGCCACCTGTCACTTAAGAGTGTTGCTGAAAATAACTTCTGAGGTAATGGGATGGCCACAGTGCTACCAAGCCAAAGATGGGGCTTACGCTCACTGTCTTCAGCCCAGATGATACATCTCTGAGTCCCCAGATGATACTTTCCTTTAACTCTTTTTCCATATACATAACAAAAATGAAAATTCTAATGGAAACTGTTGGTGAGCCCTTCTTCCCACCACCTCCGCCATTCACTGAAGGCGTGAAGAGGCATGTCAGTATATATTTTCATCCAGAAGACATCAGAGAACCTGGATTTAAATTAAATGCAATATTTTGCAAACAGCTATTCTTAGGGAAATCTCCTGAAAATAAATGTGACCGAATGTTCCATGATTTGAAAGAATGGAATAGTTGAGCTTTTTAGTCTACGTTCAGTGTAAGACTCATGCAACTCCAGCTTTCTACGTGTACAAGTCAGCAGTTTTAGTAAACTCACAAACTTGTTCAACCATCACCACTAATTCTAGACCCAAAGTTTTTAAGACAATAAATGTCACTTCAAAAAGTCTTTGCTTATATAACCAGAGTATTTTGTATTGAAGGAGGGGAAATCACTCGCCCCACCCGGTCTCCCGAGTTGATACATACGTGCGGGGCCGTCGAGTCCAGGCCAGGGAGAGAAAGAGAACGATGTGCTTCCTTTTGCTTTTGTATTTTGAGGGCCAGTGCTCCCCTTTACCTGTGGGTATCACACTCCATATGGGGCTGAGAGTTGGGTGTAACCTGCTTGAATCAAGCTGGGTCCTGGGTGGGTCCAAGAGGCATTTTGGACCTGCTGGGGTTGGGGTGAGTGTAGGTGCTGCTGGAAGTTCAGAGAATGAGTGAGATTGCCAGCCTCAGAGGCAGAGGGCTCTGGCCAGATCCGGGAAGACTCATTCTGGTGCCGCGGCTCACTACTCCAGCCCTGGGCCCAGTGGGCTTGCTCGGATGGGTGCGTTTCAGACCTGTGATCAGCATGTCTTTTCCCCAGTGAGAGAAGGAAAGAAGGAAACAGAAAGCAGCGCTTTCCACCCCCTCCAGTCTGGAGCTATTAACATGAGCTGTAGAAACTGGCTCTATTCTAAAATACCGTAGGGTCTAAATCATCCTCCCCAATCACAAATTCCTTGTAAAGAATTCGCATTTTCATTGACTCTCCCTAAATGTCAGGTAACCTTGTTTTTACTTGGGTGTGCTCAACCTACTCGGCATATTTATTTTAGAGTTGTACTCAAAGTTCATGAAAGCTTTTTACTCTTTAGTGGAACAACACACTGCAGCGAGACGTTTTAGTCTCGGCAGCTTATTCTCTTAAGGAATAAGCCCTCCCACTGCTTGTTCTCTTCAGTGTGTAAGGAGATGAAATGAAATTTTATGAATATTTCAATGAAAAATTGTGATAGAGCTATGATATCCTGAAATTGGGCATTTAATTTACATTTATATCAACTGGTCTTTTTTCTGCACCTTCCACTCGTAGCTGACAACTTGTGCATACCTTGAGGGGAAAACTAGTAGCCTGATGAGATGATCCTGGAGTGATTTAATATGCTAGACTTTGGATTCGAGTGCTGTTTTTTTTTTTTTTTTTTTTTTTTGAGACACAGTCTTAAGCTGTCACCCTGGGTAAGAGTGCCATAGCGTCATAGCTCACAGCAACCTCCAACTCTTGGGCTCAAGTGATCCTCTTGCCTCAGTTTTTCTATTTTAGCAGAGACAGGGTTTTGCTTTTTTGCTCAGGCTGGTCTCAGATTTGTAACTCAGGCAATCCACCTGCCTCAGCCTCCCAGAGTGCTAGGATTACAGGCGTGAGCCACCACACCTGGCTGAGTGCTGGGTTTTTTTGTTTGGTTTTTTTGGGGGTGTGACATGTTTTCATGAGCACCAGGATAATGATAGTTTGTTGAGGATGAAACAAAAACGTAAAAATACTCTCCTGTGAGTTTTCAATTGCTTATTTCAGCTTATATTTTTGAGTATGGTTAAGCCAGAGCAACACCACCACCCCACCCTCAAAATTATAAACCCACAATGAAGCAGCACCTAAATGTACTCACTTCATTGGTTTGGGACAGTGGAAGTAGGATTAGTCCCAAGTTTCTAGCTTGTAATGTTAGTGGTTTTGATCCCCGTGACTTGGTAAACAGAAATCTTCCGAAACCCTGTGTGTTCCTGCCAGTGAGGGTGCCACCGCCTGTCAGCAGTCACGTGATTCTACCCCTCTACTTTGTCAATCATTTTCATTTAAATATTACCCCATTGTGTGGGTTTATTGCCTTGCCATTTCTCTAGCATATTAGGTTTAATTATGTGCTCAAAAATGATGAGGGAACTAGCTTCCCTTGGGCAACTAATTGCTTTTGTTCTTTTTGGATGAATTGTACCAAATTATTTCGCATTGATTGAGGAAATTTTTGTAGTGAATCCAGATATTGTTGTATTGGTTTGGAAAAACATTTAAGTACCCTTATTAATATGAACATGTGTGATTAAACAAGCTATTTTGCATGTTTCTATAATTTGGAGGAGTGGGCTCGGAGAGGGAGAAATAGCTTCATTTAAAATCCAGGGCTTACTTGAAGAGGTGTTCCAAGAAGCTTAGCACATACATCAAGGAAGGAGTACGTGCTTATGAGAATGGCCTGTGCACATCCAAAATAGATAAGAGGCTACCAAAAAAAAAAAAAAAAAGATACAAAGCAGAACTAACCTATCATTTTCTGAAGTCAATTCTCTGTTTCTAAGAAGCTAGAAAGTAATGTACCTTGATGTTTTAGGAATGATTTATGTGTTGCAATTTTAATTTATTGAAAGCATGTCTGCTGTGTTTGTCCTAAGAGAATGTTTCAACAAAACGTGCTCTGTGTTTAAGATAAGTTTTGGTAGGTAGTAGTTAGCGGCTCTGAAAGTAGAAAGTGGAAATGTTTATTGTGAGGTCCGTTGCAGAATCTCCACTTTGTGAGATACTACACAGTTTCATGTCCGCCTAAAATTGTAAATTTCCTGGACCTTCATCCCGTGGTGATGTCATTAATGAACTCAAAGCAGGTGCCATTATTTTTTTAAATAAACACTTGATGTTAGCTTTGGTGTTAAATAAAGAGTTAGATTTCTTAAATTTTCACATTTGTCACAGCCCATCTCAGTAGTGAATCTGTGTATGTATAACCAATTTTTTAATAGACTTCATATTTTAGAGTGATTACAAATTCACAGTGAAATTGAACAGAAGACACAGAGATTCTTTTATGTCCCCTGTCCCACACGCAGGCCTTCCACCCTCACACACATTGTCACATCCGCCACCAGAGTGGTATATTTGTTACATGAACCTACACGTCATTGTTGGCCCCAAGTCCATAGGTTACGTTAGAGTCTACTCTAGTGTTACTTTCTGTGGCTTTGGACACGTGTGATGGCATGTATCCATCATTAGAGTATCATACAGAGTAGTTCCACTGCCCTAAAACTCCTCTGTGCACCAACTGTTCATTCATCCCTCCCTCCTGTCCCCGTAACCAACTTTGAACTGATTTCAAGTTTTCTATTACATAGGAAGTTGGCAATGTGTGCCCCATTGCTTGAGCCTTAGGAGGGAGGAAAAAGGGTGGCTTGCTCACAATCACACTAGCTAGGAAACGTGTTCTTGTGTTGTGGAAGAAGTGATGGCAAGGATGGAGCAGAGCCATCCTGGGCTGAAATGACACAGGGACAAGGGCACACTGCCAGTTCAGGTGCACACGGCAGGTCGCACTAGAGCACAGACCCCAGTGACGAGCAGCCTGCTCAGCCGGCTCTCCTGTGTGTCTGGTTCTTGGATGTTTACAAAGCACTTTAGTTGTTTGTTTGTTTTTTTGTAGAGACAGAGTCTCACTTTATGGCCCTTGGTAGAGTGCCGTGGCCTCACACAGCTCACAGTAACCTCCAACTCCTGGGCTTAAGCGATTCTCTTGCCTCAGCCTCCCGAGCAGCTGGGACTACAGGCGCCCGCCACAACACCCAGCTATTTTTTGGTTGCAATTCAGCCAGGGCCGGGTTTGAACCCGCCACCCTCGGTATATGGGGCCGGCACCTTACCAACTGAGCCACAGGCGCTGCCCAGCACTTTAGTTTTTTAATGTGTCAACTCCTCTGAACCAGTCAGATACCATTTTCCCTGCAGTCATCCCCTGCTTGTCCATGGTTGGGGGGATACATTCCAAGACCCCCGGTGGTTGCCTGATGTTGCAGAGAGTACCAAACCCTAGGTATACTATGCTCTGTCTTATACAAACATACCAGTGCTAAAGTTTAATTCATAAATTAGGCACAATAAGAGATTAACAACAGAAACTAATAGAACAGTTAATACAATACGCTATAATAAAAGTAAAATACGGGTTACTTGAACACAAGTACCATGATGCTACTGCAGCTGATCTGAGTACCCAGATGGCTACTAAAAGTGTCTCGTGAGTGGGGAGTGTCTATGGAGATACTGGACAAGGGGAGGATTCATGTCCCAGCTGGAGCAGTGGGGTGGGGTGAGATTTCACCCTGCTATTCAGAACAGGACGCAATTTAAAATTTAACAATTGTTTACTTCGGGCATTTTCTATTTATTATTTTTGGACCATGGCCAACCACAGGTAATTGAAACCAAGGAAAGTAGAACTGCAGATAAAGGGGGCTACCTTTTTTTTTTTTGCATTTTTTGGCCGGGGCTGGGTTTGAACCTGCCACCTCCGGCATATGGGGCCCGCACCCTACTCCTTTGAGCCACAGGCACCGCCCTAGTGGGGGCTACTTTTTAAATGGGTGAAATTGAAGCTCAAACACGTGAGCTTTCTCTAAGGTCATGGCTCATGACAGAGGTAGTTCACTACTTCCAGTCAACTCCACATCCTGACCAATTTCTTCATTGGCCACCCACCTTGTTACAAGCTAAATAATTAGAACATTCAGCGATAGAAAAATCCTGAACTACATTCACTCATGTCCTGCCCTGGAAAACAGAGCATATTTGAATCTTTGGAAGTCTAATGGGACATTGTTATTTTGCACACCATTGTCATTTCATGTCTGAAAATGTAAATATAGAATATAAAGGTGATTGAATTAAACGTGTCCATCCCAGCATATTCCCAAATGTTGCACTAGGGAAAAGACTTTGCCCCAGAAAAAGAGAAATAGGCTAAAAAGCTATATTAGTTTGGGTTCTAGTTAGTAATGAAATATTGCTAGAGAGAGAAAAAAAAAGCCATATTTTTGACTTTGAGTAATGTGAGGGTTTCTAATACAAAAGAAATTATCTGGAACATCTGAGAAGGTCCAAAGCTGCTTAAAAGTCTTAATAGCATTTTAGAATAGCTTTTTAAAATTTGCAATTATAAGATTACCTGCAGCGCCACATACAGAGTTGCTTTCTAACAGGTATGGCCATGAGATGTGGAAATTTATGGGACACAGAAGGACCCCAGCAATACCAAACAGATCTTTCTGGGCACCTGTGGCTTTGAGATGACACGTGACATTCTTTGAATATTTACCGTGTACAATGTCCCGTGCTAGGTGCAGTATCAGTGTCATGGTTCCAATACCCGATAAGACAGACACTGTTCCAGCCTCTCAGATGAGGTAACAGGTTCAGGGAGGTTAAATAGCATCATCCAGCCCGGCCTGGTGGAGCCCTGAGCTTGTGTGACTCTAACCTAACCTGATAATCACTACCCTGCACAGTAATAGAAGGAAGGAGACACAACTGGCTTCTTGTCAACCAGAGATCACTTTTCTTCCCAGTACTAGAGCAGTCAATATTCTGGTTGCAAATCATGCCTTCCCACCTTCGCACTGCTGGCCATACTAGCTGAGGGCAGAGGGAGCAGGAGCTGACATCCTAGATCTTTGAAGAGCCACGGGCTGACAGATTTGTGGGTAAAGAGAATGGGAAGCTATTCATTACAGAAACTTCTATACCCTCCGTGGCTTTCTGAGATTCTTGGGGTATGCGATTGGCAGTTGGCTTGGCTGAGTATTTCTCGGCTTTTTCCTTAGAGAAGGTGAAGTCCCTGGTGGCTTCTGCTCCGAGTTGCATGGCATCTGCTACCATCTGTGGTAGCTACCTCTGAAATTTCTCTCCTTGCTGAAGCAGCCAGAATTTCTCCCTTGCCAGGCCTTTAACGTGACTAACACAGCTAACAGGAACAAGTGTCAGCCATGTCAACAGCTGTTTTGTGGTGGTTACTCTGCTCTAGCCTAGGCATTGGGAATTGGACTTCTTTTTTTTTTTTTTTTTGCATGTTCTGCTTATACGTAAGCTACTGAGCAGAAGAAAGAGAGCAAGGCCATGCCTTTATTTGCTAAGAAACTCTCAGAGTCCTGGACCCTTCACAGACAGAACATAACAATCTTCAGTGGCTCGAGCCAACAGGGAACCAACACAGGCCTGGGATGACAGAGAGGTGGCCATCCCCCAAACATGGTCAGAACTGTTGCAAGGTGACATCCTGCTGTGTATGGGGACTTCCTCTTGTTAACAAGAAATAATCACCTAAGAAAGCCAGTGAATGGGGGATGGAGAGGGGATTGAGGGGATGCATCAGTCCCTCCACAAGCAATTGTCCTCTAAGGAACAGCTGGAAGGATGCAAGGAGGCTGGTGGCTGGCGCTCTTGGTGAGCTGGAGAGTGGGTGGCAGAGTGACCCTGTTCCTGTTGGAGGGAGGGATCCTGACTGGTCAGCTACAGTTGGTCTTACAGGTGGTGGGTTCCCAGAGCTGGCTCATGGTCTCTCTGGAAGGATTGGCTTCCTCAGTGACCCTTTCCTTCTGGGAACAGGCTGAGCTATCCAACTGGACAGGGCATTATTTGCATATAAGTCACTACATTTGCTTTTTTTTATGAGGGATGTTGTTGTCAAAGTTTGGTTGGCAGGAATCAGTGTCCCAGAAGTGGTAACTGATGAAATCATTTTTGCCTGCTGTGTGAGGTGTGTGCAGCCCAGCTTGAAACTGTGGGGCCCTCCCCCCTCCTGGCAATCTGATCAACATGGGGAAGATGGTTTACTTCTTAGACCCTCCTGGTCATAAACTGTTACTTGCGCGGGGGTGGTGGTGGGAGTTAAGTTTAAAAATATAATATTTGGAGATAGGGCCATGCTCTGAGCATGTTAACTTAAAACTTAACCTTGATATTCTTTTTTTTTTTTTTGAGACAAAGTCTCACTATGTCACCCTCAGTAGAGTGCTGTGGCATCATAGCTCACAGCAACCTCGAACTCTTGGGCTTAAGCCATTCTCTTGCCTCAGCCACTTGAGTATCTGGGACTACAGGCGCCCCACTATTTTTTTGTTATTGTTGTCATTGTTTAGGTGGCTCTGGCCGGGTTCAAACCCACCTTGATATTCTGACAGAGGAAATGAACTTCTGAGTGGTTTGCTTTTCCAGCTCAGTGTCATGGTTAGCCATGTGGATACACCTAATAGAGGCTTGCAAAGTGCAAATATTTCCAATTCAGAGAGAGAGAGCGCAGCCGCAGCACGCAAGAAGATCTGGGTGGTTCTGTTTGGAAAGGGGAAGAGATGCTCCCGTATTCCTGCTTGATTTGGCTTGAAATGAATAGCATGCAAATGAGCACCTGGGGCTGAGTCAGCTGTGAGTAACCCCCTCGGCAGCAGTGGAGGGGTGGCAGGGTGCTGGGCCCAGAGCTGCAGGGCTCCCACTGGCTCCCTACACCCCTGAGAAGCTGCCGCAGCAGTCCCTGTGCCTGATGCCTGGCCCTTGCCCTGGCCACCAGGCCCAGGCCCAACCCCAGGTTGGGCCAACTGCCCAGGGTCTTTGCCGGTGACAACACCATTGCCCAGAAACCCAGGGCCTCCCCACTGCCGGGTCTCAGTGTTCCTTCCTGCGGGAAGTGCTTGGGAAGCCATATCCTGCCCTGCTGCGTCCTTACCTAATGCCTTCCCCCGTGAGGGCTGGGGCACCATCTTCCTCAAGCCTCAACTCTGCCATCAGCTCCCCCCCACTTCTTCAGCTTCTCCATCCTTCCATCTATCCTGTCCCTCTGTCCATGCCTCTGCCCTCTCGCCCATGCTGAGAGCTCACACCTCCACCACCAATGCCAGTTCTTCCAGGGTTCATTCCTGCACACGTGCCCAGGCTGCTGCTCTTCTCAGCCCACTTTTGTGATCCTGCCTCTTCTCCACCCACCAACCCTTCTTCTCCCCCTCACTACCTTGCTTCTTAAAGGAATCATCTCCACTCCCCCTCCCAGGATTTCTTAATCCGCTAAAAATGAGCATCAACCCCTAACACACCCCTAAAACATCTCTCAGTGGGGGCACCAGGGACCCACGGGCATGTCTGTGCCACACTTTGCAGCCTTTTTCCCAATTTCTACATCACTCCTGTTGTGGCTCCCTCCCATCTGAAACCTTTTGCTCCTCTGGGCATTTCCTTCTGTTCTCAGGCCACTGCTTGGCTGCTCTCTAGCCCTCTTTGGGTATATTATCTCCCTTTCGCCCCCTCGCACAGACAGCCCATGTTCAGCTCTCATCTGTGACTAGGGCCACCATCTCGACACGGGGAGGACCACCCCCTTTTCTGAGCCATAGACCCCTATCTCCAATTATTTACTCTCAACATAGACGTCCTTAGAGCACCTCAAAATATAAAACCAAGCTCATTTTTTGCTCTTGCTTTAAGTCTCCTCTGTCTCTACCACCCTCTCCCATTAAAGGCACCCCTGCCATCCACTCATTCACCCAAACTAGGAATCTAAAATCTGTTCCTTCGTTTCCTCCCCAGCCCCATCAAGCGATGTCAATTCTGCCTTCTAAAGGAACCCCAGATGTGCCCACCTCACTCCATTCACCTGCTGCAACTTTGCTCCAGGGACACGTTATTTCTCCCTTGAATAGTGGTAACTTCATCCTACATGGTCCCCTGGTCTCTGGTGTTGCCCCCACACAATCTATCTCCCCTTCCCCCATGTAGCTGGAGCTTTCTAAGATGCAAATAAGATCACCTTTTTTCCACTTCTTAAACCCTTCTGTGGTTCCTTCTACCCTAGAGGGTCAAGTTTGAATTTCTGAGTGAAGCCCACCACACCCCAGCCTGGCCCTGCCCATACATCTAGCCCGCACCCTCCTTGCCCTTTCCCACCCTTGGGTGACACTTGAATGCTTCCTTCCTCCTTCCTTCATTCACATTTCTTCTCTTCCTTCAAGACCCTCTCCGATGCCAGCTCTGTCAAGCTCCCGTGTCTTTCCCCTGCTGACTCTGTGTTCTGTAAAGAAACATTCCCATGATGCCCTTGTCTTTGTGTTGAGAGTGCTTGGGTTTTGTCTGCTCCTGGAGTAGACGTGAGTTCCTTAAAGCCAGAGCCATATCTGCCTGTCTCACTCTTCTGGTCCTCCCCCAACACATATGTAGGTGGTGTTCAATCAGCGCAGTGAGCAAATAGGCCTGTTCCTGTGAGAATGAGATCCCCAGTGGGGCCACTTCTCTTCCCCCCATGATTGTCAGTGTTGGTGCTGTGTCTCTCTCTTCCTTATCTTCTATGCCTAGACCATTGGCATAGTAAATAGTGTTGATTATGAATTGGGCTTACTCAGACCGTCCACCAAAAGCCCTTTCTAGTGGCAAGGGATAAAGATACCTAACTAGAACAGGGCACTGCCACTTCTCTACAGCGTCCTTCCACTTCACTTTCCACTGATACTGACCTGAATACCTCACTCCGCCCTTCCCATCTTCCCCTCACCCCACACCTGGAGGAACCCTGGGCCATAAAGTAAGTCTCATAAAACCTGCTGAAGTCTGAAGTCCATCCTGGCTAAAAATAGAGCACACCTCAGAGCCCAGCCTGGAGTGGCTTTAGGTACTTTTTACTTTGATCAAAATGGTGACACACTTCTGGAATCAAAACAGGGAACATGACTTATAAGAACCTTTACGTGATAGAGGGAACCAGTTCCTGTTCACAGAACCTGTCGTTTACCAGGCACAGGAGTTAGGGGTTTTACGTATTATCTCACTTCATCCCCTCACAGTCCTAAGAAGAAGCTGCTGTCATGTTTTCACTTCACATTTGAAGGAGCTGGAGGCCTGGAAATGGTACTGCTGGAATTCACATGTTCCTCTGTCCAACTCCAAACCACAGGGCCACTTCCAGGGCCGTGAGGCAACCTGTGATTATGGGAACGTGAAGTAGAGGAATTTCTGAGATTTAAAGACACTACACAATCAGTAGCATTTCTATACACTAACAGCAAACTATCTGTAAGAGAAATCAAGAAAACTATGCCATTTACAATAGTTACCAAGAAAATAAAATAGGAATAAACTTAATTAAGGAGGTGAAAGATCTGTATGCTGAAAACTATTAAACATTGATGAAAGAAATTGAAGAAGACATGAATAAATGGAAAGAAGATAGCCCATGTTCATGGAAGTATCAATATCGTTACAATGTCCCGACTATCCAAAGCAAACAACAGATCTAGTGAAAACCCTATTAAAATATCAATGACATTCTCCATAGAAATAGAAAAAAAAAATCCTAAAATCCATATGGAACCACAAAAGACCCCAAATAGCCAAAGCAACTCTTGAGCAAAAAGAAAAAAGCTGGAGGCATCACACTCCCTGACTTCAAATATATACCACAAAGCTATGGCAACCGGAACAGCATGGTACTGACATAAAAACAGACACATGACCGGGGGAGCAGAAGACAGAGCCCAGGAAAAGACTATTAGAAAGTTTGAATTTTTTTGGAACCGGAAAAAACCCCATATAGCTAAGGCAGTTCTCTGTAACAAAAATAAAGCTGGGGGCATCAGCATACCAGATTTCAGTCTGTACTACAAAGCCATAGTGCTCAAGACAGCATGGTACTGGCACAAAAACAGAGACATAGACACTTGGAATCGAATTGAAAACCAAGAAATGAAACTAACATTTTACAACCACCTAATCTTTGATAAACCAAACAAGAACATACCTTGGGGGAAAGACTTCCTATTCAATAAATGGTGTTGGGAGAATTGGATGTCTACATGTAAAAGACTGAAACTGGACCCACACCTTTCCCCACTCACAAAAATTGATTCAAGATGGATAAAGGACTTAAACTTAAGGCATGAAACAATAAAAATCCTCCAAGAAAGCATAGGAAAAACACTGGAAGATATTGGCCTGGGGAAAGACTTCATGAAGAAGACTGCCATGGCAATTGCAACAACAACAAAAATAAACAAATGGGACTTCATTAAACTGAAAAGCTTCTGTACAGCTAAGGAGACAATAACCAAAGCAAAGAGACAACCTACACAATGGGAAAGGATATTTGCATATTTTCAATCAGACAAAAGCTTGATAACTAGGATCTATAGAGAACTCAAATTAATCCACATGAAAAAAGCCAACAATCCCTTATATCAATGGGCAAGAGACATGAATAGAACTTTCTCTAAAGACGACAGACGAATGGCTAACAAACACATGAAAAAATGTTCATCATCTCTATATATTAGAGAAATGCAAATCAAAACAACCCTGAGATATCATCTAACCCCAGTGAGAATGGCCCACATCACAAAATCTCAAAACTGCAGATGCTGGCGTGGATGTGGAGAGAAGGGAACACTTTTACACTGCTGGTGGGACTGCAAACTAGTACAACCTTTCTGGAAGGAAGTATGGAGAAACCTCAAAGCACTCAAGCTAGACCTCCCATTTGATCCTGCAATCCCATTACTGGGCATCTACCCAGAAGGAAAGAAATCCTTTTATCATGAGGACACTTGTACTAGACTGTTTATTGCAGCTCAATTTACAATCGCCAAAATGTGGAAACAGCCTAAATGCCCACCAACCCAGGAATGGATTAACAAGCTGTGGTATATGTATACCATGGAATACTATTCAGCCATTAAAAAAAATGGAGACTTTACATCCTTCGTATTAACCTGGATGGATGTGGAAGACATTATTCTTAGTAAAGCATCACAAGAATGGAGAAGCATGAATCCTATGTACTCAATTTTGATATGAGGACAATTAATGACAATTATGGTTATGGGGGGGGAACAGAAAGAGGGAGGAGGGAGGTAGGTGGGGCCTTGGTGTGTGTCACACTTTATGGGGGCAAGACATGATTGCAAGAGGGACTTTACCTAACAATTGCAATCAGTGTAACCTGGCTTATTGTACCCTCAATGAATCCCCAACAATAAAAAAAAAAAAAAAGAAAGTTTGAATTTTTGATTTTGAGTTTTTCAGGATGTTTGAAATCCATTATCTCAGAGTCAGATGGACAGATGTTACTCCAGCTGCAGTTACGAAGCCCTCCCGAGGCCTGGCCCATCTCTGTTGTGGAACTTCAGGGCTGGAAGCCTCCCATTTGGCACAAGGGAGACAAGGTCAGCTCCCAGGTCTCACTGCTGTGTACCATTTGAGAGGAAGTTGCCCTTCTGATACCTAGTCACCTGCAAATACTTAGCATGTAATTCCTAAAAACAAAGACCCTCTCCTTCACAACCACAATACAACCACCAAAATTGAGAAATTAAATAGATGCCTTAATGACAACCAGTCCGTAGACCCCATGTAAGTTTCACCCATGGTGCCAATAATTACCTTTGCAGCAAAAGGATCTAATTCAGAATTACAAGTTGCATTTAATTATCTCTTTTGTCTCCTTCTGTCTGAAATGGTTCCTCCATCTTCCCTTGACTTTCATGATCTTGGTGCTTTTGAAGGTTATAGGCCAGTTATTTTGCATAATGTCTCTCAGTCTGGCGTTTCCTCTTGATTAAGTTCACGTTATCTGTGTTTGGCCGGAATATCCCACACAGAAGTGATACCACATTCTCATTGCATCCTATCAGATGGGACTCGGTTTCAATTTGTCCTGTTTTTGATCATTTTGCTTTGATCACTCGATTAAAGTGCCTGCCAGGCCTCTTCGCTGTTAAGCCATGTCCTCCCCGGGGTAATTAATAGTAAGTATTTTGTGGAGAAGTACTTTGAACCTTCCATTCCTCATCAAACTTTCTATTTATTCATTTATTTACTTCTATCGCTACGTATGGAGTCATGCCTTCCTATTTTATGCAAAGGGTTATAATCTATGATTATTCATTTTGATGACAAGTTGTCCCTGCTCATCTGACGGGAACTCATTCAAGCAGTCTTTTGTGCCTTTCTTTGAGCCCTCTCTTGCTTCAGGCTCTTGATGTACTTTCCCTGCTCTTGACTTAGAACTGGTCATTCTTGCAAGGAACTTGGGTTCCTTTTAGTGGAAAATTGTACTTGAAAGCCAAGATCTGGGTGCTAGATTTGCCCTAACAGTAGGGTGTCACTTCCCAGGCCCTCCCTGGAGACAGAGATAGGGATCCATGCGGTGTTCGCGCATGCGTGTATGTACAGTATGACACATGTGTATAATATGTTAGCATATGCTATGCACTGAATGTGCCCTCAAAACTCACGTGTTGCAAGTGCTTCCAATGTGATGGTATTTGGAGAGGGGGCTTTTAGGAGGTAATTAGGGTTAGATTAGGTCGTGGGAGGGTCTTCATGATAGGATAAGTGGCCTTACAAAAAGAGTGAGCAATGGTCTCTCCTTCTCTCTTTAGCAAAGTTTTTTCTTTTTTTGGCCGGGGCTGGGTTTGAACCCACCACCTCCAGCATATGGGACCGGCGCCCTACTCCTTGAGCCACAGGCGCCGCCCTCCTTCTCTCTTTATACTATGTGAGGACATAGCAAAAAGGTGGTCTTCTGCAAGCCAGGAAGAGTGCCCTCCCAGGCAGTGAATTAGCCAGCATGTTGACCCTGGACCTTCCAGCCTCCAGAACTTGGGAGAAAAATGTCTGTTGTGTAAGCCACCCAGTCTGCAGTATTTGGTGACAACAGCCCCGCTGACTAAGACAACATCTGTGTTTTATACATATTCATTGATACACATTTCAGTCTATGCTTATTTCTGCATCATCCTCTATGTTGAAATCACAAGTGTACATTAATACCGCCAATCCCAGTCAACACCTCTGAGTGTATTCAAGTTTGCTTCCTTTCGGTATGTGTAACTACTTTGTCCACAGAGAAAACACAGACTTCCATTGTCTCTAAAACATTCACTCATGTTCCACCCCCTCTGTGTAAACAGTTGCCCCTCTCTGTTGCCCACTGCTCCCCTGCGTGGGAGGTGTTTGTGTGCTGACACTCAACACCAGGCTGCCTCTCCAACAGGTTGCCCTCTTCACTTTGCTAAATCTGAGACCCCCTTGCTGGCTGCCCTCAGTGCGTGGATGTCCTCCCCACTCTAATCAGGCTTCGACCTGAGCTCCGGCTGCCCATTCAAGGATGCCCTCTCCCCACTCCTGGACCCTTGACCTCCACCAGGCTACTCCTTCCCCATGTCCTCCTCGCCCTCAGTGAGTTTAGCTGCCCCCCTCTGGGCCACCAACCCCTTCCCCCATGGGCCCCTACCTTGCCCTGTCACACTGGCCACTAATGGCCTTCGAGCTGAATTTTTCAGGAAGGGAACAGGGACAGGAAGAGCAATTTTATTGTGATTTTTTTCTGATTATTTTAGTAATACAAAATGATTTGGAGATGTTTAGGGAAATATAATAAGAACACACAAAAAGATAAAAATCTCCATTAAGTCTTCTGCCCAGAGAAAACGGTAATTATCTTTTTCCCTCCAAGCATCAAACTTAAAAACAACAGATAAGGGCTGGGCACAATGGCTCATGCCTGTAACCCCAGCACTCTGGGAGGCCGAGGCAAGTGGATTGCTTGAGCTCACGAGTTTGAGACCAGCCTGAGCGAGAGCGAGACCCCGTCTCTAGAAATAGCCAGGGATTGTGGCAGGCACCTGTAGCCCCAGCTACTCGGGAGGCTGAGGCAATAGAATAGCTTGAGCCCAAGAGTCTGACGTTGCTGTGAGCTGTAATGCCACAGCACTTTGCCAAGGGTGACAAAGTGAGACTGTCTCAAAAACATAAAACTACTAGTTTTTAAAAAAGGAATAAACTAGAATCAATGACTCCCCTTATATGGAACAATTCAGAGGTAAGGGTCCTCCTCCCCAGATCTCCAGGCCCTGGCAGATACAACAGCTGATGTCTGTCCTGCCCCTTCTCGCTACTTTCTGTGCATGTATAATACGTGTGTGTTCCATCTCTCCACCAAGTTGGACTTTTACCTTTCCCGTGTATTTCCTGTTGGCTTTTTTGCTTTGCATATGTATAATGGAACAAAATATAAACTTTTTTCCGTGTTCCTATACAGGGTTCTTCCAAAGTATCATTTTAAGTGCCTTTATAACTTTCCATCATCTACATGTCTCATTTACTTGATCTCCCATTGTTTGGAGATTTGTGATTTTTTTTACTATTATAAATGACTAGCTTTGGCTTTATCGTGCCAGGGAAGTGAAGCCGGCTCAGTGTGGTGAAGCAGTTCAGCTGCTTTTGATGGCTGCTAATAGAAGATTGAGCTAAAACTGGCTAAACCAATAGAGATTTATTTTTTTCACTAGTAAGTGTTGCAGAGGTGGGTAGTTACACTAAAGTTTTGAGCAAACTACCAGAATACAAAAGATAAAATTCCAAAGCCAAGTTGCTGCAGGTAAAATGTCCATAGGGCAGGATTAAAGTACTCTTCCTGTGTTCTTGAACCCCTCATTCTCTTCAAGACCATTGGGGAATTTAGAGAGGGGAGAGAGTATTCTTGAACGGCTTTTTCGTTCTGATGGCTTCTGAGGTTGGGGTTCTACTACCCACACTCCTTGACTGACATGTGAGAAAGCTTAAAGAGAAAGCTGTGGCTGCCAACTAGGGGGGCTGTACTGGGGATCCTGTCAGTAGGAAGCTGGAGGTGGGCATAGCACCCCTGTGGGCTGAGGAAGGAGACGCAGGCCAGATGCATCTCTCAGGACCTGCAGGGAAGAATATCTGGGGGCAGCAATCTCCTAAGAGTCTGCAGAAGTGCTGGCAAGACAGGTGGCTGTCACGGCTGCTGGGGACAGAGAGCCACAGCTGGTTTGTAGGGGCGCCCATTTAGGAAGGACCCTACCCATGGCCATCCCCGCACCCCAAGCCTGAGGGATCAAGTGCACCCCGGCAGGCTGGTAGGGGTAGGAGCCAGGTGGAAGGAGGAGAACCAGAAGGCAGAAAGAGAAAGAAGCAGCCAGCCACGGCCTCTGAACACCTCAGCCTTCGGGCCTGACACAGGCCAGGGGGCAGGGTGGACGGTGGTGAGAGGCTGGATGCAAAATCACGGTAAGGGTTTCATTCATCTTGGGCTGGGATTGCGACCACATTTGCTATTAAAAGGGACTTTAGACTGTTACTTGAGGGTGAGGACAGAAGT
The DNA here is from genome assembly GCF_027406575.1 of Nycticebus coucang. Classification (NCBI taxonomy): domain Eukaryota; kingdom Metazoa; phylum Chordata; class Mammalia; order Primates; family Lorisidae; genus Nycticebus; species Nycticebus coucang. The sequence continues at coordinate 27,350,041 of NC_069782.1, forward strand.
CATGGAGTTTTCGTCCAGGAGTAGGGGGCTGTGGTTGAGTGGTTTCCAGGGATGATGGGAAATAGCAACAGAGTTTGCTTTTATCACATCTCATGAGCACTGTACACAACATACCAATTATAAGCAGAGTAAAAGTGGCTTGAGAAACAGGGGTATATTTTTCCCAGCCCAGAAGAAGGTGGGAGGGAGTTGGCCACAGGGTTGGTTCTTTAGCTCATCTGTCTTGGCTCTGCTGGTCTCAGGGAATCAGGGTTGCCTCCCCCCTGGCCACAGCATGCCTTCCCAGGTCTAGGCATCACATCCTCACCCAGGAAAACAGGGAGCTGCAGGCTAGTAAGCATTTTATAGAAAGGAAAATCTCTTCTTTTATAGAAAGGAAAAGCCAGAGTCTCTGACCAGACGAGCCGGCCGGTGTGGAGGCAGGGAGGGTACAGGAGGGAGGTCGCAGGGTTGCACGGCTCCCGCAGTTCCTGGTCAGGGCATGCGGAGGCCCGGCAGGCGCTGGTCGTAGGTCTGGGGTCGTGGCGCAACTCTTATGGAGGTCCGGGCAGTGCCAAGCCCAGGAGTTTGAGGTTGCTATGAGCTGTGACGTCACGGCACTCTACCCAGGGCAACAGCCCGAGGCTCCAGTGGGCCAAAACTGGTCTCACTCTGCCCCTGAGGGTTAAGGCTGTAAGGCAGCTCAGTCCCCCACTTTAGGCTGTTCAGTCACTAGGTTACTAGCTCCCATCCGATCCTTACTTTGGGACCCTGAGGGCAGAGCTTGCCGGGGCAGTTCTCTCACAATGGCTCCCTGGGGCCCACAGCCAAACACTATTAGCTCCGTCTGGCTCAGCGGCTCAGTCTGGGGCCCTAGACAATGCCCAACGTTCTCCATACTCTTGCTCAAGCTCTCCCCAAGGCAGTTCAACTAAGTGCCAAGTCCAAAAACACTGAAACAGTTCACAGGTAAGGCCTTTCCAGTTTGCAGTCTCACTGCTGCTTGTACTTATGGCTGCCAGTGGGATTAGATTGATGGAACACACGCAACCACTTGCCAGTTTTCCACTGTTTTTGTCCTCCTCTTGGGGTCCAGAAGTCCCTTGCTGACTCCCTGTAACCTCAAAGGGATGATTATAGGCAGATCCAGAGATGCCTGGAGTCTTATCTCCCCAGACTCACTGTGCCCAGTTACAGGGAAGCTGTTACTCGGCCGCCATCTTGCTCCACCCCCTCAATATTTAGCTTTTTATTGTTATTACTCAGTAATATGTTGAACACATATCATGCACATATTTCTATTCACTAATTCTTTGTGAATTCTTCTCTTTCACTTAGGATTGCTTTTAATTTTTAATATTAAGTGGTGTTTTTAGTAGTTTTGAGGAGGTTGTTTTAAAATGGTCATATCAAACATCCCCTGGGTCAAAACAGTCATACCAAATACATCTCCACCAAATATGTGTCTCCATCTTGAGTACAGACATGAGGGGGAAGGAACATGTGGAACAGGGTGAGGGTGCAGTGAGTCGTAGGTGGCTGAGCGCTCAGTCAGTGCTTTCTGCCTGGGCAACAAGGGGGAACATGTGGAAGACTCAGAGCACGCGTGGTCAGAGAGCAGAGTGAAGGCAACACATGTGGATGTAGGACTGGAAAGGTGGGAACCCTTATTTCACAACCGGGGGTCCCCACTTAGCAGGGGCATTCTTGGCTCCACCTCATCCAGCCTCTTCCAGGGCACATTGGATGACGCGCTCTCAGTGCTACCTGGGGGCACAGCTGGCTCCTGCTGCTGAGGTCTGAAGTCCATCCTGGGTATCGGAGTGGTAATCTGGGAGGAAGCCGTGGTCAGGGGGCTTGTCTGGAGCTAGACATGTTTCTGGTGACTGCTGCTGGTTGCTTAAGGGAACCCCCAAACAGAGTCCCTGTTGTGCCACTGCAGAGGAAGCATAAAGATGAGGCGGGATGAGATGAGATGAGAGCACGGGGAGCCCAGAGGACCCAGAGGCAGGGCCCTGGCTCTCCCATCCACATTCAGAAGTGCAGATTGTTTTGAGTACATGTTGGTGGTAATGTGTCACAACCTGCCATCTTCGCCAGTGGTCAAGAGTGGAAAGGAAGAATTCCGTCTCCATCAACCAGTACAAAATCCCTGGGGCCAGCCATGCAGACCAGCCATGCAGACCACCCGGGTCGTCCTCACTAGACCTCCAAAGACAGTGTCCTGCTCCTCACACTCCACCCTTCCCTAAATTGCCCCAAACGTGGCCTTTCTGGCTGTGCTATTTTCCAGGCCTCATGAAGCTTGACTCATTGTGGCTGGTCAGTCATTTCTGGGGACATCGGTTCAAGAAAAAAATGTCACCAACGTTCCAGGACAGATGCTGCCCTCTGGAGAATTACCTTCTTTTGTTCCATATCATTTCTTTTCAGGGGGTTAAAGGACTGGGTGTTTTCCCCACAGACACTGGCCACACCAGGGTCCCAGAGTGTGTTGCTGTTCGTGGGCATGTCCTAGCTTTGGCCATGCCTATGTCTGGGGAGCTGGCACGGTCTGGGTGAGGTGCTCGCCATTGCTGAGGTTAGAGCAGCCTCTAGGGGTTGCCACGGGTTACTGAGCGCTTGGTACCGTGACTGGATGTGTTTAAAGCATCAGAGTTCTCAGCATTCACTCCAAGTGTCCCCAGAGGGCACAGATGGTCTGAAGGCTGGACCTCAGCACCTCCTCCCACAGTGAGCCTGGTCTGGAACTGGTGGCACAGGTCAGCTTGCCCAGACCCGCCTAAGGATTACCCTTTCTGTGCACGTCATGCACACCTGCTTGGTAAGGGGTGCAGTCTGTCCCCAGCCCTCTTAGTTGAGGGGCCTCCCTGTCTCCCTCCCCCCAGGCCTTCCCTATGTCTGCCCCAAGCTCCTCACCCTCCAAAGACCAGCACCTGAGGCCTTGCAGTGCTGCTGCCCATGGGTATTTGGCTTTTTTTCTGAGTCTGCCAGCCAGGGTGTCCCAAGCTGTCCCAGGGTCTGGGTTTTTGATTTTGGGGGGTTTTTTTCCCCATTTTTTTTTTTTTTTTTTTAGAGACAGAGTCTCACTTTGTCACCCTCGGTAGAGTGCTAGGGCGTCACAGCTCACAGCAACCTCCAATTCCTGGGCTTAGGCAATTCTCTTGACTCAGCCTCCCGAGTAGCTGGGACTACAGGAGCCCGCCACAACACCCGGCTATTTTTTTGTTGTTGTTGCAGTTTGGCCAGGGCCGGGTTTGAACCCACCACCCTCGGTATTTGGGGCCAGTGCCCTACTCACTGAGCCACAGGCGCCACCCTTGGGCTAGTTTTTCTATTTTTAGACAGGGTCTCACTTTGCTAGGCTGGTCTTGAACTTCTGACCTCAAGCAATCCACCTGCCTTGGCCTCCCAGTGAACCTGGCCTCCCAGGTTACAGTGAACTGTGATCAGACTGTTGCACACCAGCCTGAGTGACAAAGCAAGATTCTATCTCAAAAACAAGAAAAAGCCAGGCACTGTGGCTCACGCCTGTAATCCCAGCACTGTGGGAGGCTGAGGAGGGAGAATTGCTTGAGTTCAGGAGTTCAAGACTCAACCTGAGCGACAGTGAGACCCCGACTCATGAAAAAAAAATGGAAAAACCCAGCCGGGCGCTGCAGCGAGCGCCTGTAATCCCAGCGGCTTCCGGAGGCTGAGGCAGTGGGGTGCCCGCAGCCTGAGTCTGAGGTTGGGGTGAGCTACCACGCCCACTGCACTCTGCTCAGGGGCATAGGGTGGGACCCTGTCTCAACAACAACAACAACAACAACAACAAAACAAGAAAAAAAGAAAAGGTGAGAAAGTCAAAAGCACTAGGATTACAGGCATGAGCCACCTTGCTGGCCTGCAGATTTTTATGATCTCAGACCCCAATCCAATCTGTCACTCACTGCTAAAGCCTTCAGTTTCTCACTGGCCCTGCAATGAAGGTGATACCCTTTCATGAGGCTTCTCAGGCCCCCTTTCTCAACTCTCCTGTCCTCTTCAGCCTCATTTCCTCTGACACAGTGCCCGCACCACATCCTGGTCAGGATGAATTGGTTGTTATGCTTCAGAAGCTGTGTCCCTCTCACACCAGAGATTGTACAGTGCCTCATGACGCGGTGTGAGTGAGTGAGTGTCACCCGGCACTTGGCAGCACCCGTCTTTGCCCACTGCACAGCCCTGAGCTCCTGCTCTGAAGGAAACCAAGGAGGTTTAAGATGCAGTTGATGCTTTCATGGAACTTGACCTTCTAGGCGGTAAATAAGAACCCACGTAACAGCTAGAGAACCAGTGTTAAACCAGAGCCTGCAGACTGGCGGCCTGCGGGCCGAACCTAGTCCTTAGCTGTGTCTTACTTGGCACTAACAATCTCAGCCCCCACAGTGGTTGTTGCTGTTATTGTTTCAATTTTTTTTAATTACGGCAAAATACATTTAAAATGTACTATCTTAACCATTTTTAAGAGTACATGTAGTTCAGTGGTTTTAAGTACATTCATATTGTTGTATAACTATCACCACCACCCATCTCCAGAACCCTTTCACCTTCCAAAACTGAAACTCCATCCCCATTAAACACTAGCTCCTTTCCCCTCCCCGCCCCCTGGCAGTGACTAGCCCTGCGTTTTAAGTGCTGGACCTCATGTAAGTGGAACAATATAGTCATTTATCTTTTCGTGACTGGTGGATTACACTTAGCATCCATCTTGCATATGTCAGAATCTCCGTCCTTTAAAATATTACATCGTGGATTTCCACACCACATTTTTCTTATCTGTTCATCTGTTAGGTTGCTTCCACGTTCATCTATTAGGTTGCTTCCACGTTCTATTGTGAATAATGCTGCAATGAACATGGGTGTACAAATATATCTTCAAGACCCTGCTTTCAGTTCTTTTCAGTATATACCCTGAAGTGGAATTGCTGGATCAAGTATGCTAATTCTATTTTTCATTTTTTGAGAAACTACCACACTGTTTGCCACAGCGGCTGCATCATTTTACATTCCCACCAACAGCGCACAGGGTTCCAGCTTCTCCACATCCTCACCAACACTTATCTTCTGGGTTCTTTCTGGATAGAAGCCATTGTAATGGGTGTGCAGCAGCCAGCACAGTTTTTAAAATCTTTTGAATTAATTGCAAATGTTTAAAAATCATATTTCACCAGTGTGGTGGCTCATGCATATAATCCTAACACTCTGGCAGGCCAAACCAGTGGATTCCTTGAGCTCAGGAGTTCGAGACCAGCCTGAGCAAGAGCAAGACCCCATCTCTAAAAATAGCCTAACATTGTGGTGGACGCCTGTAGTCCCAGCTACTTGGAAGGCTGAGGCAAGAGGATCTCCTGAGCCCCAAATTTTGAGGTTGCTGTGTGCTATGACGCCATAGCACTCTACCCAGGGTGCCAGAGTGAGACAAGGAAGGAAGAAAGAAAGAAAGGAAGAAAGGAAGGGAGGGAGGGAGGAAGAAAAGTTTCATGACTTTTTTTTTTTTTATCTTGTAACTGATTTAATGGAGCAATGCCTGACTGGGTACATTCACTTTTCAACTCTTAACACAAGCTACTCTGTATGTAACATTAGTTTCATGTCTTTTTAAAATAAAAAAAAAACACTTTATTACCAGTTCTTTTGAAAAACTAGGAAACTCTGGCAGCTGGGGTAGGGCTCGGGGGAGTGGTATTCTACCCAGTGACAATAGGTTGGAGCTAAGCAGCAGCTTCACCTTGGGACAGGGCAGGGCCTGCACATCCCAGCTCACCTCACCACCTCTCCTGGGGCTCCTGCACACAGAGGACAGGGTAGGTGCCTCCCCCCCAGCACTGCCACCTCTCCTTGTTGTACAATGAGAGAGAGAGGATTTTTCTTGTATCCATTCTTGATTAAAGGGAAAATAGGCCGGGCGTGGTGGCTCATACCCATAATCCTAGCACTCTGGAAGGCTGAGGCGAGGTGATCGTTTGTTTGAGGTTACAGTGAACTGTGATCAGACCGCTGCACTCCAGCTTGGTGACAGAGAAAGACTCTTGTCTCAAAAACAAGAAAAAAATAAAAGGTGGGAAAGTCAAAAGCAGAGAGGAAGACTGAGAGTGCGCACATTTTGTGCAGAGCATGTACCACTTATGTTTAATTTGCTAATACTGTTTCCTAGACTTAGGCACCTCACTCATGTAAATTTCTCCTGGCCCCCCACAGCATTTGGGTTAAACCGGGGTGACTTTCTGTCACTATTCTGAGACAGCGGCTGCATTGTGAGGGGGTTAATCAAAGGCAATTTGAGAAAGGAGACAGAATTTCACCTCTGCCTTAAAGGATGATGTTTGTTTGTGAATGCTACCATAGTGAGCACCACGGGCTGGGCGTCCAAAACAACTGAAATTTATTTTCTCACAATCTTGGAGGGAGGGTGGAAGTCTGAGATCAAGGTGCTGGCAGGGGCTAGTTTCTTCTGAGACTTTGCTCCTTGCCTTGTAGAGGGCCAGCTTCTCACTATGTCCTTACATGGCCCTCCCGCTACACCTGTGTTCTAAGGACACAGTCATTCCAGTTCAGGGCCCAGCCATATGACTTCATTTCATCTTAATTACCTGTCTCCCAATATACTCCTCTTCTGAGATACTAAAGTCTTTAGCCTATGAATTCTGGGAAGACATAGAGGATGACCAGAGGGGAAGGTACAGTGGGCCCATGTTTGCTTGTCTTCCCTGCACCTGTATTAGTTTCCTGTTGTCATCACAACAAATTACCACAGATGTTTTGGTTTAAACAACACAAATTCGTTTTCTTACAGTTCTGCAAGTCCTTAAGTCAAGTGCTTGTAGGGCTTCTGGAGGCTGAGGGGGAGGATCTGTTCCGCTGCCTTCCCCAGCTCACACAGGCTGCCCGCATCCCTTGCCTTTTGGCCCATATTAACCTGACGTCTGCACCCACCATTATGTCTCCTTCTCTGTGTCTGAGTCTCTGTCCTATTTCTTACAAGGGTTCTTGGGATTACATTGGGCCCACCCAGATAATCCAGGATAATCTGCTTGTTTCCTTAGTTTAATCACATTTATAAAGTCCATTTGTCACATAAGGTAACATTCACAGTCCCAGGGATTAGGACATGGATGTCTTGGTGGTGGTGGGGGCGTTGTTTACTCCAGCACTGCCCATCCCATCTCCCCTACTCCAGCCTGGAAGAGACCCCTAAAAGGGTGTCATGTGGCCCTTGCTGGGCCAGTCTGAGCCCCCCAAGACCTTCCCCTAGTGTGGCAATGGGGTACGTTTTGAGTCTGGGGATGGTAGAGGTCAGGCCTCTTGGAAAGCTGAGGTTTTAGTCTGCACATGTAGCAGTAAGGAGTTCTGGGAGCTTTTCCTTCCCTGCTTCCAGTCCCCAGGGCCAGCAGTTTGGGAATCAGTATATCTTCCATTTATTTTTGGTTTAGTTGGCTTTCTGTCCCTGGAGAATCACGTTGACATGTACAGAGCTACTTTGAATGAAGGCTGGGCAATGTCAGGGTGGGGTGGGGGTGCAGAGACAGCAGGAGCAGAGGTGGGTTATCTTGCAGCCAATGAAGCTCAAACTTTGAGGCCACTCACATCTATGAGTTACCTGCAGGCCCTAATATGGGTCATGTTCAGATGTTTTGGCAAACATTTTAGAAGAAGCATTAGCTGCAATTCATGTTCTTTTCAACTTCATCTCTATTAAATGCGTCCTATCCCTAGCCCTGAAGTGACCATGGGCATTTCTGAAAACACAGCTAGGGGGAAATTGAATGAAGAACACATTTAATTTGTGTTCAATGGGACACAAATACAGGGTTTTCAGTCATTTCACCAAGTTTGCTAGTTAGCCGGGTGCAGAGGTAGTTTTTAGGAATAATTTCCTGCATTGACCCCACCCCAGTTGTGGAGTTGGTGGTCCTGTCCGTGTCCTGCAGTGCTTGTTACCAGCAAGTGTGAGGAGTGGAGGAGAAGCAAGTTGGAAATGTACAGAGCCCAAGGCTGGTCTGCTGGAAGATTCTTCCCATCACCACACATATAAATAGTTAAATGGACGACTGGAGTCTTAATTTCTGGTTGAAATTGAAATTCCCTTCTGTTAGGAATCTGCCTGATAAAAGTTATATAAGCATACTATATAGTAATTTCTTTTTTTGATGGAAATTGTACAGATTTAAAGTTATCGGGGTACCCGTGGACCCTGGTAATAAACTCACAGGATTAAAACAAATAGTGGTATGTCTTTGTGTGAAGTTACATGATTCATGCATCCTAATGTACCGGACTGTGTCTTACCAAGACATTACCAATAACAGATTGTGAAGCTAAAATAAACTTTTCTAAACTATCCTCCTTGCTAGAAAACAGCCTGAAATCTCTTTTATGGATAATGGGATTTCAAACTTCTTGTCACATGAAGAGGCAGTCAAAAAGAGTATGTAAGTCAAAAAGAAAGAATAAAAGTATTCTAGAAGTGTGTCAGACCATTCATTAACACAAACTAATGTTTTTTTTTGTATTTTCCGTTTTTATGATATTTGCCAGCTTTTAAAAAACTGTGACTTACTGTGATATATTTCCTTCCTTCCTTCCTTCCTTTTTCTTTTTTTCCTTCTTTCCTCTTTCTTTTGACAGAGTCTCACTCTGTGCCCCAGCTAGAGTGCTGTGACATCATTGTAGTTCATAGCAACCTCAAATTCCTGGGCTCAATCAATTCTCCTACCTGAGCCTCCCAAGTAGCTGGGACTACAGGCTTGGGTCACCATACTCAATTAATTTTTCTATTTTTTGTAGAGATGGGGGTCTTGTTCATGCTCCAAAAATTTGGCAGTTTCCTTCTTAATCTCATCTCTGACCAGCTATCATTCGGCATAAGGTTATTTAACTTCCATGTTTTTGTATGAGTATGCAGATTCCTGTTGTTACTGAGCTGAACTTCTATTCCATGGTGGTCCGAGGAGATGCAAGGAATAATTTCTATTCCTTTAAATTTACTGAGGTTAGACTTGTGACCTAAAATATGATCAATTTTGGAGTATGTTCTGTGGGCTGAGAAGTATGTGTGTTCAGTTTTCTTGGGATGAAATGTTCTGTCAATGTCTGCTAAATCCAAATGTTGGATGGTTAGGTTTAAATCTAAAATTTCTTTGCTCAGCTTCTTCTTGGAGGATCTATCCAACGCTGCCAAAGGAGTGTTGAAATCTCCAACTATTATGGAGCTGGAGGAAATCAAGTTGCTCATGTCTGTTGGAGTTTCTCTTATAAATTGAGGTGCATTCTGGTTGGGTGCATAAATATTAATAATTGAAATATCATCATATTGTGTATTACCCTTAACAAATATGAAGTGACCATTCTTATCCTTCCTTAGTCTTGTTGGTTTAAAGCCTATTGTGTCTGCAAATAGAATTGCAGCACCTACTTTTTTCTGATTACCATTTGCCTGAAATATGGACGACCATCCTTTCACCCTGAGTCTATATTTATCTTTTAAGATAAGATGTGACTCTTGTATGCAGCAAATATCTGGCCTGAGTTTTTGTATCCAGTCAGCTAACCTGTGCCTCTTTAGAGGACAGTTTAAGCCGTTCACATTAATGGAGAATATTGATAAGTTTGGTAAAATTTTGGGCATTGAGTTTTTTGAAAGTCCAGTGAACATTTTTAATCCTTTCGCCACTGGGGAAGTTGGAGTTTGATCAAAAGTTTCTGAGTGAGTTTACTTTTGTGGTAGAGGATTGGGCTGGTCATTATGGAGGATAGGTCTGAGAATATCCTGAAGAACTGGTTTGGTTATGGCAAATTTCTTCAACATCTGAATGTCATTAAAGTATTTAATTTCTCCATCATAAATAAAAGTTTAGCTGGATACAGGATCTGGGGTTGAAAGTTATTTTGCTTTAGGAGATTAAAGCAGATGAGCACCCTCTTCTGGCTTGAAAAATTTCAGCAGAGAGATCTGCAGTCATTCTAATATTTTTCCCTTTGTAGGTAATGGATTTCTTACATCTGGCTGCTTTCAGAATTTTTCTCCTTCATATTAACTTTAGTGAAGTTAATTATGATATGCCTGGGGGATGTCTTATTTGGATTGAGTCATGCTGGGGTTCTGAAACTGTCTGCTATCTGAATTTCAGAATCTTTTGGCATGTCTGGAAAATTCTCTTTCATAATTTCATGGAGAAGGGCTTCTGTGCCTTGTGAGGCCACTTCATCACTTTCAGGGATTCCAATGAGGCAGATATTAGCCTTGTTTGAATTATCCCAGAGCTCTCTGACAGAATGATCCATTTTTGCTCTCTGAGAGTTTGGGAGCGTACAAAAGCTTTGTCTTCAATGTCAGAAATCCTTTCTTCTGCTTGCTCCACTCTGTTACTGAGGGATTCTACTGTATTTTTCAGATATTTGAGGGCTGCAAATTCTTGCTTCAGTGCGTCAAAATCTTTGGTGATTTTGTCTTTAAATTCATTAAATTCTTGAGACAACTTTTGAATTTCTCCTCGAATTTCTAATTCTGACTTTTGAATTGCTCCTCAAATTTGTAATTCCAAATTTTCATCCATTCTATTAATCTTGTTTGCAATCCAAATTCTGAATTTGATATCTGGCATCTCGGCCAGCTGTTTATGAATGGAATCTTCAGTTACATCTGCCATATCTTTCCTTCAGGGGCAGGGGGCGTTGATCTATTCTGGTTATTCATGTTACCCGAGTTTTTCCACTGATTCCGCCCCATGATTATTTTACACCGTTTGACTTTTCCCCTGGAGCTTTGTTGAGGACCTGTACAGTGCTATGGCCTGAGAAACTGGGGTCCTATTTGGTGTGGTGGGGCTAAGTGGTTCTGTCTTATTTTCACCTGGTCTCTGTCTGACCCTAGTGAAACAGTTACTCTGGGTTGAAGTCTCAGCTGAGGAGAAATACCAGCAATTAAGTTACCCTGCCCCCCACAGGCAACAATTGGAAAAGTAAAATCAAACCTTCCTACAACCACACACCCAGGGCACCACTTGAATAGTCCTCGGGTGATTTGCTCTGTTCAAAAGGTCCAAATCAATTGTCTCAGTCAGCACCTGTCTCAGGTGGGAGAGTTTAAAAGGTCTCTGGCAACTGGATCGCAGGGGTCTGGTGACAACTCAAATATGACTTGCTCCGGTGCTCCGTGAAGTCAGGAGGACCCACCCAGCAAATATATTAGTCCGGGATGGTTGATGCCTCCTTCCCCACCTTGCACCTCTGTCACACCCAGTCACTGATAGCCCCGCAGGGCTGTGACCCAGTTGCCTCTAGTGAACAGATACTCCAGGGGGTTGCACCTGCCTGAATCACAAGGAAATCTATTTCTGCTCAGTCAGGCCGCTGCTCTCTGCCTCTATCCAGCAGGGGCAGGTGAGACCTGACAACCTCGGGCACTTGATGAAGGCTGGAGGGTGTTCACTCAGTTCCAGCCCCACCCCTGATTGATGTTATTGACAGAACAGAACAGAACAACTTTGCGGGAATTTGATTCTGTCCCTGCTAAATTCCCCTGTAGAAGAGACGCTGTTTTGTGTTCCCAGAAACTGAGCCTCAGGCCCTGTCTTTACTCCTGCAGGTTTGTATTCGCAGCACAGTTACCTGTCAGTTCTAGCCTCCTGCCTTCCTTTGTCTATAGGCTGACGATCCCCTGAGGGCCGGGTGCGTCTTAGGCTCAGTAAAGTCCTCTGGGTCATCCCCGCCCTGGGAATTTCCTGGCTCTGCACATGCATTTTCTAGTCCCCATGCTCCACCCAGGCAGTACCACCTCAGGCAAACCCTTTACTCACGGGGCCTATGTTTCAGTCCCAGATCTGTTCTGTGGTGGTTGCCGCCTGAGAAGATGCCCAGCCTCCTCTGGTTGCCCAGGGAGACGGGGGGTGTGGCTTCGGAATTTCCAGAGGTGAGCCCTATTGTTGCCAAAAACGGCTGCTGCTCTGCGCCTCAGGGCACTGCCACTCCAGCGTGATTCCCTCTCAGCCGACCGTCCTCTCCTCACTCCCCTGCCGCAGAATCAGCACTGACCAGCTGCAGTCCAGGCCCTTCCACACCCCTTGAGAAATCACCAAGAATCTGGATTCCTGGGGGACAGGCCTCCAGACCTCAGAGTGAGAGTGGAGGGGAGGGATGGGAGCTCAGAATTGCATGTAGAGAATATATACAGTTTTATGCCTGGTAGGAGAATGCTGTGGCACCCTAGTAGGGGAGGTAGGTTCAGTTCTTAGAGGGTCTCTCCCATGGAGTGTAGTGGGAGGACCTTTGAACTCTGCTCGTTTGTTTGTTGGACACTCTGAGCCGTTCTCATGGGGGAGGGGACTCCCGTCCGCTTGGTGGTGGATTTTGTACATTTCGTTTGTATCCTTGGGTTACAGCTTGTCTCAGTGGGGTTGATGTGTGTTCTTCAACCTTCTCTCTTGGTGCAGCTCTAATCCACCAGGTTACTTGCTAAATTTCTGTCCTTTAACTCTCCTTCTGGACAGGAGACTCTGTGGAAAGCTGGCTTCAGTCAGCCATCTTGTCTCCACCTCTAAAAATTTTCTGTTCATTTTCATATTTAATTTTGCATGTGTAATTTTGCATTCATTGTATTTAAGAGTGCCCTATTTTCAAGCCCTATTCCCTGGCAACTCCCAAGCAGGAAGCTGGGTGCAGGAGGGCAGGCTCACCGAGGTTGACACCAGGGCGTAATGGGCCACTGTCAAGGAGAATGACAGAGAGAGGGACTCCTTTGCTCTGGGAACAGATGCTTTCCAGCTGCTTCAACCTTCTGCACCTGTAATGAGTGGAGAGATGATTAAAGACTAAAACAGGTGGTACGTTCCAGAATCCTGAAAAAGACTCAAAAAAATGTCACTCTTTGAAACTGAGATTTATAAAACCCAACATCAAATGGATGAAGAAAATCACAGGTTGGGCACTCCCCCAATCTCCTAAGAGTTCTCAAAGAATAATGTTGCCCTTCAGCCCGTCAAGCATTGACAGCGTATCCTAAACCCCCATCTGGGAAACACTGATGTAAATGTTACTAATAGGAGATGCACTTCACAAGAATACAGCTAAATGGATAAAAAAGATAAAGTATTTAAAAAGCAAATTAAAATTTGGCGGTCTCACACACATGTATACACAGATGAATAAATCAGACTAAAAAAGCTTCAAGGCAGAAAACATGTGATGATTTTTATCCAAGACAAACGACACATAGGGAAAATATTTGTAACTCATATCACAGCCAAAAAGTAATTTTCCTAATATACCAGAGCTCCTATAAATTGATTTTTAAAAAATCCAAAAATCTAATAGAAAAATAGGCAGTTCATAAGAAAGGAATACAAATGCCTCTCAGATAGAGGAAAAGATATTAAACCTTCTACATAATAAGAGAATGGTAAATAAAATTGCACTGGAGTATCACTTTTCAACTCTCAGATTGGCAAAAATGAAAAAAGTTTGGTGAAGGTTGGAGAAATAGGCTTTTTCATAAGTTGTTGGTGGGTACAGATATAATTTCTGTGGACAGCAATTCGGCACTGTGTATCCAAATCACCAGCACATATACACTTTGACTCAGCAATTTGACTTCTACAACTATCCTATTCATAGAGTCACATATGCACGATAGGACATGTGAAAAGATTATTTCCAATGCTCTTTGTAATAACAAAAGATGGGAGACACCCTACATGTCCATCTGGAGGGCCACATCAGTCCTCCTGTACATCCACACACTGAATTGTCACTCAGCTATAGAAAAGAATGAGGGAACTTTGTTTAAACTGACATGAAATGATCTTCCAGATATACAAAGTGAAGAAGAAAGCAAAGTAGAAAAGACATATAAAGTACTATTATTGTTTTTAAAAGGACAAGCGGGAGGAATATGGCAACGTGTGTGTTTTTGAATGAACGTGAAGATCCCTCAGGGCCCATCAGGAATGCACAACATCTGCTGTCTCCGGAGTGAGGCTCTGGGTGTCTGGGGATGAGGATGTAAGTAGGAGCCTGGTGTCTTCCTGGTGCACAGTGGAATCACAGCAATCCCTATTAATTCTGCAATGTGCATTGTGGCACGTTCCAGGGATATAGCAGTTACTAAAGCAGGCAAGTGTCCTGTCCTCCTGGAAGTTTTATACCCTAGGGAATGAAACAGGAAATAAAATGTATGGATGGACATTCAAATGGACAATCAGAAAGGAAGAAAAAGAGAGAGAGAGAGAGAGAGAGATATCTGGTACTTGAAGAAAATGAAAAGCAGCCAATGGAGAGAGAGTGATGGGGATGGCAGTCGGGGAAAGTCATCCAGATACAGAGGGTGGGAGGATGCAGGGGATGACAAGTGCAAAGGCCCGACGTGGGTATGTTTGAGGAACAGTAAGGAGGCCGGCATGGCTCCAGCAGAGAGGAAGGGGGCTGAGACAGATGCTGGATGTGTTCCTGCATCAGCCATTCTCAGGATCAGTGCAGCCTTCTCCAGGGAAGACCAGTCCCCTCCCCACACTTGAGGGGTCCAAGCACAACAGGACAATGCCAGCATCAGAGCTGTGGCAGATAAATGGTGCAGGACATCCAGCATTCTGGGTTTCATCTGTAATGACTGCTGTCTGCACCGACTTTCCAGGACCAAGGCAGCCTTGGACAACTCCAGTACCATAACCAGGACCGTGACCCAAACAGAAGAGTTTCCCTCTGCAGCGCAAAAGCAGCCCTCCCTTCTCCTAGAGAGCCTCTGTTTTGGAAGGAAACCAATGCAAACATCTCTCCTAATCTTGGCCATTGCTGGGCTTGTATGTTCCAGAAGGAGCTGCAGACCAGCCTTCCAAGCTGCTCTCCAGAAAGACGGCTGGGTCCCATGGGATCACAGCTCCCAGCAGGGGTGCATTTTCTCTGTATGACATGTGCTGTGTCAACTTTCTGGTCACATGGGGTGCTTGCTCTTCAAGGCAGCACGTCCCCTGGGGAAGAAGGTTGAATCCTGCATAATTGGACAGTTGGCTGTACCTGGAGAGAAGTGTTTACAGAGCACATCAGAAGCCAGCCCGGGCCGTGCGTGTTTGCTCAGCAGCCACACGGCAAACAACAAGAGCTGCCCTTGCATGGAGGGGTCAGAAAAGGATTTTCCTCAAATCCAAGTAAGCCTCTGGGGTGATGGCTTATTCAAAAGGCTGTGGTGCAGGGAAGAGTGTCCAGAATATGGGTGCCAGGCCTCCCTCGTCTGGCTGGACACAAAGCGTCTCTGCTCTCTTATTTTGCTTTCTAGCAACAGAAGTGACTCTGGGATACTGAGGGGACCTGCACCTGTCTTAGGGCCTGAGTGCCAGGAACCAGCACCCAAAGGCCAGTGTAGGGCAGAGGGGGCGGGGAGCAGGCTGGGCCACTGGCTGTGCTGATAACAGAGACCCAGTCTTTTATGCACATGATTAGTGATGAGCTGGTTGCCTGGCAACAGAGCCCCTTCCTCCTTCCATCTTACCCCTCAGGCTGCATGTAATGTTTGTGACATTTTTCTTTTCAGAGCAGAGACAGGGAGTCGCCCCCTTCATTATGATGCCCACCCCCAGCCCCCTTACTTGCTTATTGATCTGACTGCTGATTAGAAATCATCTCAAAGCAGTTGATTATCAATTGCACAGTGGACCGATGGCTGTACCAAGATAAGCCCATGGATCGGAGTTCATCTAAGTGAAGTGCTGAGACCTGGCATGCAGGGAAGGGATGTATAAACATTAGCCGCTAAAATAATTAACGCTCTTTCTTTCTTCTAGGAGATTCAGGTAGTAAAACCTGCACCAGGCAGTCTTCACTTTTTTGACGAGCTTCATTATTTTCTCCCAGGCTCTCTCTACAGCCAGAGCTCTCTCTGCTTCCAACTGCTTCTGTTTACAGATAGGGAAACAAAGGCCCAACAAATGAGGTGAAGTTTCTGCCACAGTCACACAGCTCATGATTCCAGAGCTGCACTGAATACAGACCTCCTGGTCCTCAATTTCTCTCAATTATACTTCTGGGCCTCAAAATTCAGTATGATGGGTCCAGTGTGTGGCTCATACCTGTAATCCTCTGAGAGGCCAAGACAGGTGGATCACCTGAACTCAGGAGGTGGAGACCAGCCTGAGCAAGAGCGAGACACCATCTCTACTAAAAATAGAAAAACTAGCTGGGCTTTGTGGTGGGTGCCTATAGTCCTAGCTACTTGGGAGGCTAAGGCAGGAAGATTGCTTGAGCCCAGGAGTTTGAACTGTGAGCTACGATGATGCCATGGCACTCTACCCATGGCCACAGAATGAGACTGTGTCTAAAAAAAAAAAATTCAGGTGCATCTTACAAGGGTACATGTGAAACTTAGTAAATGTAAAATATAAATGTCTTAACACAATAACTAAGAAAATGCCAGGAAGGCTATGTTAACCAGTGTGATGAAAATGTGTCAAACGGTCTATAAAACCAGTGTATGGTGCCCCATGATTGCATTAATGTACACAGCTATGCTTTAATAATATAAATAAATAAATAAAAGAAAAGAAAAAAATATTCAGTGTGATAACAGTCCTACTGGGAGTCCATCAAAAATGCAGATCTGTGATCCTTCCCACTGCGACATATTGGTTTCCTAGAGTTGCTGTAACAAATTATTAAAAACTTAGTGGCTTAAAACAACACAGACTTATTATCTACAGGAGTGCTAAAGAGTTGGACTGAGAGAGTTCATGTGGGGGAACTATGGGGAGGATCTGTTCTTTGCCTTTCCAAGTTTTCAAGGCCACCTGCATCCTCGGCTCATGACCACTGCCATCTCTACAGCTGTCGTCAGGTCTCCTCTGCCTCGCCCATCTCTTTCTTTCCCTTCTAAGGACCCTGTGATAACTGGGCCCACTCAGATCACCCGTAATAATCTTGCCATCTCAAGGTCCTTAATGACGTCTACAAGATCCCTTTTGCTACATAAGGTCACATATTCACAGGTTCTAGGAATTGGGACATGGACGTTGTTGGGGGGTTCATTATTCAGTTTTCCCCTCCCCACCCCTTAAGCAAGGTTCTGATTCAGCCTGCTCGGGTAGAGCCCTGGAATCTGCATCTCTAACAACTCTCCTGCCTGGGAAGCAGGTTAGCCACAAAGGAAACTGCATCACACCTGGCTGAGGCTGGCCAAAGGGATGTGGCTGTCAAGGCAAGGCCATCACTTCCACTACTTTGTAAGATAAGCTGGAGGCTGAGAATGGTGAATTTCTGGCTCAAGGTTCCCCTTTTCAAGCCAGATTTTGTTTTTTTTTGGGGGGGGGCTTTATGTGATTCCTCCCTCCCTTTTTTTTGAGCCTGCCACCCCCAGTATATGGGGCCAGCACCCTACCCCTTGAGCCACAGGCACTGCCCAAGGTTCCCCATTTCAAGCCAGATTTTAAGCCTCCACCTCCTATTTCCAAGCCCACTGGTCTTGTTACTGCAGCACAATCGCCACCTAGATTCTCCCTGAAATCAGTAGATACATTCTGGACACTACTCCCCTCAGTTGGTCCAGGGAGCTTAAGGCTTAACGACTGATCGCTTGGGAGACCCTGGACACATGAGGCATCTCCTTCACTTCCTCCCATGCATGGCTGACCCCTATCCATAAGCTGAGAGACACCTGTTAACACAGAAGGTAATTGACATGGTAGGTCAATTTCAAATACATGGGACAGAAATAACACTGGAGCCTTTTGGCAGACTATCTATAGGACCAAACAGATGGGAGTTAAAAGTGCAGGGAGACAGGGTGTGAGGGTGACAGGCCTTTTCTCTTTATGTCCCAAGAGGACAGATAACAAAGGAGACCCTCCATCGCTGCTGGTGCGTGTGCAAGTAAGCACTAGATGGCAGAGCGTGTCCAGGAATGAGAATGCAAATGTTCCTTCCTTTGCTTTTAAGGGTGGTTTTGCAAAGGGCAAGCTTATAGTGTGAAGGGCCTTAGTCCAGCCTTAGTCAATAGGTTTCTAATTGGGCTATATAACTGGAAATAAGGATGACAGGAGAATTCCTGGGGTGGGCTGAGAGTGGATGCTGTGTGAAGAAGGACCACGAATGCCTGTTAAGGGGTCACTTGGCTCAGAGTCTTCGTCTTCTCCTTTGGTGACAATTGACCTCCCACTGCTACTTGGCACTTTGTCATAAGGCAGCAGGTTTAAGTCTTGAGAAGCATCAGTGTTTCAAAAGTTTTCTAGTACATAGTCCCTGCAGCTGGAAAACATAAAAAAAAAAGCTTTGTGTTTTATTTATCATTATTATTATTATTATGCACATTAATATGATTATGTACATATACTAACCAGGAGACAGATCTCACCGTACTCCTACGGCCTGACACCTGAGCGGAAGAGTCACTGTGAAGGGGGTGGGGCAGCATAGCATGACGGGTCCCTTGCTTGGGAATGAACCTTAAGAACGCACAGTTCAAACCTCTCTAAGGGAGTGATGTGGATAGATTTGAATTTAGCAGTGGCCTCAAGATACTTGCTTATTTAGAACAGTAACTACCTTAATGAAAACTCCTAGGGCTTTTCTTGGAGAATCTAGGTGGCGATTGTGCTGCAGTAACAAGACCAGTGGGCTTGGAAATAGGAGGTGGAGGCTTAAAATCTGGCTTGAAATGGGGAACCTTGGGCAGTGCCTGTGGCTCAAGGGGTAGGGTGCTGGCCCCATATACTGGGGGTGGCAGGCTCAAAAAAAAGGGAGGGAGGAATCACATAAAGCCCCCCCCCAAAAAAAAACAAAATCTGGCTTGAAAAGGGGAACCTTGAGCCAGAAATTCACCATTCTCAGCCTCCAGCTTATCTTACAAAGTAGTGGAAGTGATGGCCTTGCCTTGACAGCCACATCCCTTTGGCCAGCCTCAGCCAGGTGTGATGCAGTTTCCTTTGTGGCTAACCTGCTTCCCAGGCAGGAGAGTTGTTAGAGATGCAGATTCCAGGGCTCTACCCGAGCAGGCTGAATCAGAACCTTGCTTAAGGGGTGGGGAGGGGAAAACTGAATAATGAACCCCCCAACAACGTCCAATAGTTAGTATTACTATTATTATGTTAGTAATACTAACATAATACTTTTCTGTTAGTATTTTCCACATTTTTACCATTGAGGAAATAGAAACTAGGAGGCTAGGAATGTTGGAGGGGAGGTGGTCTTTGAAAAGTGACTTCACATCTCCTTTGAATCTTAAGGTCTTATAATGAGGCAAACACTTCAGAATTCAACTGGTCAAAGTAAATGTGACATAACCTCTATATGAGAGACATTTGGAGCAAGAGCCCAGATAAGTGGGTGGAGCCAGGGGCCATCGCCAGCTCTGAGATCTCTGGGAAGCTGGTTCTAGGTCAGAAGGAAGTTTTTATCAAATGGAAATGTAACAGGATGATGTCAGGTATCGATTGGGGTTATTCTCTCAAACTCCCAGTTGCTGAAAAGTAAAAAGGGTGTATCCTTCTGCTCACAGGCTCAAATTCAAGGGCTGGAGACTTGTCTGAGGACAGCCTCTTATTAGGCAAAGAGGGGAGTGTTGGAGAAACACTGTGTGAGGCCATCAGCAGGAGTCAGCTGGAAGAGGACACCATGTTTCCAAGGGCCCCCTGGCAGCTGCGGGGCATTCAGTGCCAGGGAAGGTCTCGGGCCACCTGATCAGCCATAGTGAACAACAGTCCTGCTATAGGCAATCACAAAGGACATATTCAACTTTGCCCTTTCATCCTCTTCCCCCAAAGCTACAGGGTAATCACTGGCAAACGTGTGTACACAGAAAACATCTCCATCCCTCACCCCCAGATCTTCTAAAGCCACCAGTCCAATCTGCACTAGAAGGAAGGAGGAAAGCTTTAAAACACTTTCTAGCTGGGTGTAAGATTGAAATTTCAAATTGAACAGAATTAACTCTTAATAACTAGAGAGAAATTGTTTTGATATCTAAGATGAAAAGTTATAGAATCAGACTAGGATTTATGTAGCTAATGAAGCCAGCAACCCAGTGGGAAATGGAGGTTCCACACAGCATAATTGATAGATTTTATTGGGGGGAAAGAAGCATTTCATGTTTATCTCCCCAGAGAATTGACAATCTTCACTAAACCTGTTACTCGAGGGAAAATCAATAAATATTATGTATTCTGCACAGGTGGAAGACGACAGCCTGCCTGTTCACAGAGTGTGGTTGGCTTCTGTGCATGTGGGGAGACCACATGGCTCTCCAGGACCTCAGTCCTGCACAAGTGTCTTGAGGACCTCAGATAATGGTGGGGGGAGCCCAAGTGTCTCTTGTGATCAAATTTGTAATTGTAGCTCTTTTTCCTGCTCTCATGACGAGTACTAGGTTAGGATATGCATCTTAAGTGTTTTCCCTCTGCTCAGGGAATTCTGCCCTCTGAGAGGTCTGAATCAACCCCACACCCATCATGTCTCTGGTCCCTTGCTGTGTCTCTCTCCTGAACTCTGGGCTTCAGGAGGGCTGTACAATATGTGAGATTATCAATGGTGATAATCTCACATCAACCCTGAGTTTCTACCCCTCCTTGGATATATGTTTGGACAGTATAAGAGTGCAGATAATAGACACATCAGTGGAACAGAGGCAAGAGTCCAGAAACAAGGCTAGTGTGATGGCTTATGCCTATAATCCTAGCACTCTGAGAGGCAAGGCAGGTGGATTGCCTGAGCTCAGGAGTTTGAGACCAGCGTGAGCTAGACGAGACCCTGTCTCTAAAAAAATAGCTGGGCATTGTGGTGGGCACATGTAGTCCCAGCTACTTGGGAGACTGAGGCAAGAGAATCACTTGAGCTCAAGAGTCTGAAGTTGCTGTGAGCTATGATACCACAGCGCTCTACTGAGAGTGACAAAGTGAGACTTTCGTCTTAAAAAAGAAAAGGAAAAAAAGAGTCTAGAAACAGATCCAAGGACTATCTCATAATTCACCTTTATCCTCTGTGATAAAGAGGCTATCACCAATCCATGGGAAAAGGAAAAACTATTCCATTAATAATGCTTAGAGAATTGGATAACCATGTGTGGAAAAACACCCATTTAAATTCTCACTTTTGATGGGACTCAGATTGATGGTACCCCCAATATGGCACCTTGGCATACTGAGTATTTGAAGATGAAGGAAACAAAAAAAAAATTACAGAAGTGGGAAGGTCTCTCTGACCTTCTCCCGCCCCACCTTCCCTGAAGCAGGTCACAGAACCCAAGAAGGTCTCTCTCCCCTGAAGACCTTCAAGTGACAAGTGTCTTGCTCCACACTGTGTGAGAAGAAATGTCACAGAGGGATGCCAAAAACAATGTGAACAAACAGGTCTTGCTAACTTCCCCACAGTATGTTATCATTAGATCATACCCTTTTGTCCTCTGATCATACTTTTACAAAATGTTCAGAAAAATACACAGATTCCCCCATTTCTGTGAGTCTTTATTTCTGAAGGCTCCCACGTCACAGAAAACTTAAACGTGTAATATTTTTCTCTTGTTAATCTATCTTGTGTTATAGGGGTCTCCAACCGTGAACCTAGCAATGTGTGAGGAAACAGTACTACTTCACAATTCACATCTATCAATTTCTAATGGATAAGAGACTTAACAGATGAAATAATAAAAATCTAGAAGAAAATAAATGAATACTTATCAGTACTTGGGCACTGGAAAAGAACTTTACAAACAAAAAAGCAATAAAGAAATCACATAGGAAAAATGATAAATTTGATTATATAAAAAGTTTGAACGAAAAAACAATATAAATACGATAAAAAAGTATGGTGGTAACATGGCCTGTTAATTCCCTTTGCACCAGTGGATAGTAGGGCAACAGCCAGCATGTGAGACAGCCCATCATTTTTTTCTTTTTTTTTTTTTAATTGCTGGGGAGTCATTGAGGGTACAATAAGCCAGGTTACACTGATTGCATTTGTTAGGTAAAGTCCCTCTTGCAATCATGGCTTGCCCCCCGAAGGTGTGGCACACACCAAGGAGACAGCCCATCTTAAACCAGTGCTTCCCTAGCTGTGTCACCAGTTGACACAGGTGTATGAATGAACCCAGCCAACATCAGCCAAGCCTGATCTAGGTTATCAGTTATAATCTGCTGATCCAAGGACTTGTAAGCAAGGCGTAAACTTTTTTGGTTTAGAACACTAAGCTTTAAGGTGATTTGTTATGCAGAATTAGAAAAAGGATACAAAAGAGAAATGACAAATTGGAACAAATAGGGGCAAGGAATATGCAAGATAAGGATTAAAATATTTAATAGGTAATGAGATCTTATAAATCAGTAAGAAAGCATTACATGCCACAGTGAAATGAATAAAAGATATAACCAGATAAGTCATCAAGGGAGAGAGACAAATTACTAATAAACTAATGGAAAAGTATTAAACCTCACAAAAATATAAGGGCAAGCTAACCATTAAACCACTTAAATTTATTTATTTATTTATTTATTTTTGTACTTAAACATTTTTTTTTTATTGTTGGGGATTCATTGAGGGTACAATAAGTTAAATTTATTTTTTTACTTGTTAAATTAACAGCAATTTAAAAATATTCAGTAAGGATGAGTATGGTAGTGGGAAGGGCACTTTTATTTATGGATGGAAGTATATAATTAATGAACCATTTCTGGAAAATCATTTAGCAAGATTTAGAAAATGCCTTTGGGTAGATGTAGTTGGTTAATGTAGAGTATAGAATTATTGTTCCAAATTCTTCATGGCTCCCTCTCTTTATGCTCTTGGCATGATTTTGCAGTTCTTCCCACTAGAAGAAGAGTATATTTTCTTGCATATTGACATTGTGGTTGGCCTTGTGGCCATTTCTGGCCAATGGAACATTAACAAATGTGTCCTGCCAACAGAGGCACAAGCATCCTGTGGTTTAAAGTTTGTTCTGTTGCATTTCTCCCTTTAACCACAAGAAGAGCTTCCCTGGTGTGGTCCTGCCCATTTAACCTGGACTCTAAGAGTGAATACCTAAATTTAGGAAGATGGAATGGTGGTGAAAGAATAGTGCTTGGAACTTTCCTAATCCACACATAAAAATAGCCAGAACAAGTTAATATCAAAATCAAAAATCCATAGACATTTTCAACAAAACCAGGTGAAAAAGTACCCTGTGAACTCTGAAAATAGAAGCAAGTGAGGATAAATCATTGATAGGCACCAGACCTGCATAACATCAGCCTCCATGCAGGAAAAAGCAGAGGAGAGTAATGGGGCATTTACAAACCTGAAAACAGGAAGCCCCTAAAATATCTAACAGGTATTACTGGAGGCTCAGCAGGCTAATTTTGGAACAGTACCTGACACTGTTTTGCTACTTCAATTGTAGGTGAGTGCAGGTGGGGAGCTTGCAAAAAGGTCTGAAAAGTCTGGAGTAGTTTAGTCCTCGTGAACTCTCAAAATTCACTAGATGGGGCTATTTTAGGACAAGTTCTTTCCTGAGGATACCAGTAGGAATAGAATTAAAATTGAACAGCATAGGTATTGAAGAGATGAAGGAAAGAAAGTTCAAATAGAAGAGGATGAGGGAGACATATCCAGGATATCTTATAAAGTAAGCTGCCATATTTTTTTTTGCCCTACATGAAACACAACAAAATAGGTTGTGTTTAGAACGGTTATCCTGAACAAGATCTCCCTTTAAAAGTTCAGAAAATGAAATTTATATAAAAATGAGCAGCAGAAAAGTATTAAGGTCAAACCTCATACAAACTTATAATAAGAAAAATGAGTAAGGAGCAGAAGAATGTCCCTATAGGTAATGAAAGCAGACCAGAAAGATTTGCTTCAAAAAGTAAAAGAAAAATATAATGTACTATTTCAAATGAGCTAAAAGACTCTTTTATCATTAATAAAATGATAAAAAGCATTAAAGCACAACATAAATGAGAATTAGGAAAAAACTCAGAAGCAAAGTGACAGCACTCAAGAAAAATATAAAAACAAAATAAATGAAGTCTAAGCTACAGTGACCCAGTGAATAAGCACAATAGGCAACTCCTTCAGAGAAATAGAAGGTGAAAATAAGGAAAATATTAAAAAATAAAAAATAAGGGCAGCGCCTGTGGCTCAGTGAGCAGGGCGCCGGCCCCATATGCCGAGGGTGGCAGGTTCAAACCTGGCCCCGGCCAAACTGCAACAAAAAAATAGCCGGGCGTTGTGGCGGGCGCCTGTAGTCCCAGCTACTCGGGAGGCTGAGGCAGGAGAATCGCCTAAGCCTAGGAGTTGGAGGTTGCTGTGAGCTGTGTGAGGCCACGGCACTCTACCCAGGGCCATAAAGTGAGACTCTGTCTCTACAAAAAAAAAAAATAAATAAAATAAAATAAAATAAAAAATAAGAAAGAAATAAATATTTGAGAACAATACAACGAATGAATGAATATAGGTAAAGAAGATACAACATATGGATAACAGAAGTTCCTGAATAAAAAAATCAAAGCAAAAAGAAAATCAAATACTAACTGCTATAATTTTTAAGCATTCTCAAAGTAAATAGATTTGAAAATACATATTGAAAGAGCATACTGTGAATATGAGAATATTGAACCTGAAGGACCCACACCAAGACGTTTTCTAGTAAAATTTCTAGACTTTTGAGAAGAAGAAAAAAAATTCTTTAGGTATCTAGGCAAAAAAAAGAAGCACATGGATTATTAGGTATAGAGGATTAAATATCATACTTACTACAATAGCCACCAATATCATAACTTACATGAGGAATTACCAAGAATGAGTCATTCTCCTGGCAAGCCTGGAAATCTCTTGTGACATGGAAGGCAAGCCACCAAGTAACTCAGTAATCCTGGAGGAGCAAAGTTCAGGCCTGTCGTAGTAAGGCTTTTGTTTTTTTTTTTTTTTTTTTTTGTAGAGACAGAGTCTCACTTTATGGCCCTCGGTAGAGTGCCGTGGCCTCCCACAGCTCACAGCAACCTCCAACTCCTGGGCTTAGGTGATTCTCTTGCCTCAGCCTCCCGAGTAGCTGGGACTACAGGCGCCCGCCACAACGCCCAGCTATTTTTTGGTTGCAGTTTGGCCGGGGCCGGGTTTGAACCCGTCACCCTCGGTATATGGGGCCGGCGCCCTACTGACTGAGCCACAGGCGCCGCCCTGTAGTAAGGCTTTTGTTAAACATGGAACGTTTTATGACAGTTGCTTAAAGGATTAGTGGAGAAAAATGGCATTTAGTGTTTTGAAAATCATTTCTTTACCACCCTTGAAGATCATTTCCTTGAGTGCATACTTTCTTGGCACCTATGAGATCATTTCCCCGAGCACGCAGCCCCTGCACGCCTTGGCTTAGTAATCT
This sequence comes from Nycticebus coucang, assembly GCF_027406575.1. Classification (NCBI taxonomy): domain Eukaryota; kingdom Metazoa; phylum Chordata; class Mammalia; order Primates; family Lorisidae; genus Nycticebus; species Nycticebus coucang. The sequence continues at coordinate 27,375,359 of NC_069782.1, forward strand.
TTTCCCCTATTATGTATCTTCTCAATAAAAGGACTCTGAGAGAAGTGCTCAGGGCTATCCTGCACCCGTGGTTAGCCTCACCTCCTGCAGCGTGTACTGTCAATCCGTGTCTCGTGTGATCATTTATACAGTCGCGACAATAAGGAAAATAAGTTTATCATTTGACTTTTTGATTGTTACAGTTGATGTCAGAAGAAAATGGAATAGCATATGTAGGATACTCAAGGAAAGAAAATGTAATATTTATTCACGTACAAAGAGGACATACAAGCTGTTCCGAACATGCAAAAACTTAGGGAATATTATTCCTATGAGTACTTCCTGAGGAGCCTATTAGAGAACAAGCTTTGGACAACTAAAGGGACGAGAGAGGTTTTGGTTTACAAACTAAGGGTGAGCAATTAAACCTACAGTTACTCGGGGATGAAGAGTAAATGAGAGTTAAAAAGGAGAGAATGGTGAGCGATGATTATGCGCTTTGACATTGTAGATATGGTACAGCTCTAGAATGTGAGGGGAGGAAAAATATACAAAACTTTTAGAAATTATTTGTAGTAATAATAATTATTATTATTTTGAAACTCTCTTGTGTATAATGTAGAAATAAATGAGCAATGGTGTGATATTCCCTCTCTCATGTCTCGAGATCCAGAACCAGGATTCTTGGTGTGGAAGGAGGAAACGCAGAGTTCAGGAATAACACGATAGGCCTTAATTTAAATTGGAAATGCCACTGTGAAATCATGAAATGTTTTATCTTCAGAAATGTTTTTTAGGGCTTGGTGTCTATCATAGCTCAGCGGTTAGGGTGCCAGCCACAGCAGCAACAACAACAACAAAAGTAGCTGGGCGTTGTGGTGGGTGCCTGTAGTCCCAGCTAGTTGGGAGGCTGAGGCAAGAGAATCACTTATGCCCAAGAGTTTGAGGTTGCCGTGAGCTGTGATGCCACAGTGCTCTATTGAGAGTGACATAATGAGACTCTGTCTTAAAAAAAAAAAAATCCAGGTGTTGTGGTGGGTGCCTGTAGTTCTAGCTACTTGGGAGGCGTAAGGAAGAGAATTGCTTAAGCCCAAGAGTTTAAGGTTGCTGTGAGCTGTGACATCATAGCACTCTACCATGGGTGACCTAGTGACACTCTGTCTCAAAAAAAAAAAAGCTTTTTAGTTCTGTTCACTGGAAAAAATTCAAAAATGTTGACCGACCCACCCAGTAGCATATAGCATCCCAACTTGTGGTAATATAATGCCACTTTTCACTAAAAGAAAACCAGAGCTTCTTGGGAAAATGACTAATTCCAAATCTGTGGCCAAAAATGCACAAAATTAGTCTGTAACCTTTTGTCCTGTCAGATAGCAAAGAATCTATCAAAGATTACTCGAGATTCCCAGTGGCCAATGAAGACAGTCTTAGCTTCTTTTATGACAATAATCGTAGTGAATTGAAACTCATCTAATATATTTAAATTAATGATTTTGTAAGAATAAAAATAATCAATTTCCTTTGGAGGATGACAGGAAATTAATTCATTATTTTGAAAAATGGATAAATAAAAGAAAACAAACCAGGCACTATACTGACTTTCCTATATAAACTATAGTACTGGGTAACCATTAGTAGATTAGGGGGTATACACACGTATCTCTTCATAAAATTGATTTGTTCAATAAATGAAATGATAGAATTACATCATTACCATTTTGCAACTCAAATGAATAAATGGATCTGGGCATTGGGCATGAATGGGCTGCTAACGTAAAAAGACAGTGAAAACCAGACATCATCTGTAAACTTGCCACAGGAATTGATCCAGAGTCTGCTTGAGCTTCTAGTTCTGGCTGCCCATTTGCAGGAAATACACAGGGCAAAGGAATATGTTGAGATGCACCATGAATATGCGATCAACAAAATTCCAACTGTGGAAAATTCTATAGAAGTCGAAAGGCCCAGGGTCTTAAAAAGATAAATTATAAGGAAAGAAAAGTATAATGAAGGAAACTGCAAATTAAAAGAGACTTACGTGATATATTAAAATAAAAACATAAAGACTAAACCACAGGGTCTATGAATATGTAAATGAATGATTAAACTATAAACGCATGCAAAGAAATGATTACTGTGAGAGTCACAGTGGTAGTGAATGTGGAGGAACGAAGGGAACTGTCATTGGGGTGAGGAGCTGAAGAAATATCAGGGTGGCTGGCAAAGTTGTATTTCTTGACTGGGTAGTAGCCATGAAGGTATTTGTTTTATAATATGCTAAGATACAAATTGATTTTGCATTGTTTTCTTTCTTTATATTTTATAATAAAAGGCAAAAACTAAAACAAACAAAAATAGCCCCACATAGAACAGACGTGGGCCCTCCCATAGGGAGGCCAGCCTAGATCAGCCAGTCTCCGATTGATCCAAACCGTGAGCATTAAACAACAACAAAAGGATTGGTATCTTTTACTCCTACGCTCTGGGATGGCTCATTACGCAGCACTATTATGGCTTTGCTATCTAATACACTTCACTACTAACAGCTTTCTCAGACCTCTTTTCATCTCACTATTGGGTCTGGAAAAGATACTTGCTTTCCTCGCCTCCCTAAAGGTAGTGATGGGCACATGACTCAGTACTTAAGCCCTACGAGAAATTCTGTTAGGGTTGTGTATAGAAAACATTTTCCTTCCTAATAAAAAGGAGTGGTGTATGAAGAGCCTCCCTCATGTCCTGGCTTCATATGCCCCTGCTTTCCTGAATTTTGCTTGTGTGACATTATAATCCTTGGGGCCATTTGCCACATGAATAAAAACTCAACAATCTGACACCGTTGTAACAAAAAAAGAAAAAAAGAGAGAGAGAGAAAGAGAGTTGATTTCTTGACCTTCATTGGGTTTCTTAAACTTATTGGTTGAATAAGCAATAAATATCCTAGTTGTTAGTTAACTTTTCTATTACTTGCAGCTGACTTTGTGTTACTTCCTAACTTGGCTTTAGAAATGTTTAATTTTTAACTCAGTGAGTAGTCCCACTTCCAATGACTTATCTTGACAAATCCAAGATGTGGTCAAAAAATATTTATCAAGACATTATCTATAAAAAGAAAACTTGACATAAAATGAGACTCTGTCTCTACAAAAAAAAAAGAAAACTTGAAATCAATCTAAAAGTTCAGTATAGTAGAATGATTAAATAAATATCAATAAGATAATTTTGGAGAATATTTAAGGATGTGGAAAAATGCCCACATGTAATAAAAAAATCTAATTTATAAAATTGTGTAGGCGATGTCAGAGAAAATGGCCAAATACGAACCTCCAAAAATTCTCTCCCCCATAAAAACAATGAGAAAACTGGCAAAATTATCAAAATTGACCAGAGAATGTTGATTCAAGAAAAATGGCTAGATTCAGTAAAAGCTATGAGTTCTGTGACATTTTAATTTGCCCCATTCCTGTCTTACTCTTCCCAGTTCTACAGTAGACTTGAAAATCAACATCCCACAATAATGTTGGAAATCAATATCCTGGCAGCCATTGGAGAAGGGAAAAACAGATTAGAACTCCTTTAGAACGCCATTCCCAGAGAAATGTCATTGTTTGACCTGGCTGTGGCTCCTAGGAGGATCTCGCTTACAAGGCTGTCTTTATTTGATTTGATCCAGAAGTCTCCTGGTGCAATCAGCCTTTCCTTGGGGGCATTGGTCAAAAATAATCAGAAGCTATTGTTTAACCTCACTGGCTGCCTTCGGTGGTGGCTAACATCTGGGCAAGTTATTAAGTTACCCAAAAAGCTTAAAAGGAAAATCTAGGGACTAAGATGTCTCATGGGGTCTTTTTAAAGCGCCACCGTATTTCTGAGAATCTAGAAGGTAATGTGCACACACAGGGGGCTGTGTTTATGACCAGAGCTGTGTGCATGCTGGGAAAAACATGAGAAGAGCCTAAGTGGTCACCTCTGGCTAACCTGAGTCTCTGTGCAAGCAGCAAGTGGAAGCTAAGGCAGAGCTGGAAACTGCCTGTCTGTACTGAAAGCATTTCCCAATGTGCACACAGAGCCCTTCAATAAAGACTGGAAAATTAAGTGGTTCCAGTAAAGAAATCTCTATCTCACCATTAGCTAACCACTAAGTTAAATGAGCAGAGACTTCAATGGCTATGCACAACAAAGAATGTAGACTTTACAGAATTAGTTCAGAAAAGGACTAAATAAACAATAACGACCAGCAACAGCAGTAAAACCAGGGGAGATGGGAAAATCCAATTTATAAAATTTATTTCGTTATATTAAAATGTGTAGTTTTCAACACACACAAAAAATGAGACATGCCAAGAAAAACAAAAAAACCCCAAGCAATTATAGCAATCCCAAACATAAACTCCAGAAAAATGAAAACCTATACAAAAACTTGTATACAAATGTTCATAGCATTATTACTCATGATATCCAAAAATTAAAAACATCTCAGATTTTCATCAACTGATAAATGGATAAACAAAATGTGGTTTATCCTTCCAATGGAATATTATTTCTCCATGTAAAAAAATAAAGTATTGATACATGCTACAACATAGATGAACCTTGGCCAGGTGTGGTGGCTCGTGCCTGTAATCCTAGCACCCTGGGAGGCTGAAGCAGGAGGATCACTTGAGCTCAGAAGTTCAAGACCAGCCTGAGCAAGAGTGGGACCCCATCTCTAGAAGAATAAATAGTCAGGTGTTGCAGTAGGCCTGTGTTGTCCCAGCTACTTGGGAGGCTGAGGCAAGGGGATCACTTGAGCTCAAGAGTTTGAGGTTGCTGTCAGCTATGACACCGTGGCACTCTACCAGGGTGACAGAGTAAGACTTTACCTTCCACCACTGCAAAAAAGAAAACAAAAAACATGGATGAACTTTGAAAAAATATTATGCTAAACGAAAGAATCCAGACACAAAATATGGTGCATTGTATGATTTCATTCACTGAAAATGTTCAGAATAGACAAATCCATAGTGACAATGTAAATTAGTGGTTTCTGGGGCTCTGAGGGGAGCACAGAAGGGGAGGGACTGTTGTGAGCGGTGGTGGGTTTGGGATTTCTCCAGATGGCTTGCAGTGTTCTGGAATTAGTGATGATGGTTGCACAACCTTGTGACTATACTAAAGACCACTGAATTGTATACTTCAAAGGGGTGAATTCTGTGGGATATAAATGATACCTCAATGATTAAACAACCATATAAGTGATCTGATCCCAATTTTGTTTAAAATACCCTATTGGATACAAATCTTATGCAACTTCTCAAAATCTCCTGACTGCCTTCTTTCTCTTTGTTGGTCTGTGCACTGCACTGAGTCACCTCTTTCCTCCAGACTCTGCTGAAACACCAAAGCGTGAGACAGGGATCTGGTTTCATGTGTCTCCAACCAAGGACTGTGTGATACAACTCGCAAGTTGAAGAAAGTTAGTTCTGCCTGGGTGAACCTTAATTAATAGGAAGTAGGCGACAAGAAAGAATTAGGCAACAATATCCCATGTTTGGGGCTCCATCAACATCAACGTGCAGTTTGTCTTTGCGAACCTCCCAAACAAGTCCTGCGTGTGAACTGAACACATCTGCAGGGGCACCTGCTATGTCTCTTTGCAGCTTGTCATGGAGTGATGACCCCATCATAACGCTGCAGGCTGTTTTGCTTTGCATCTTGCCTTCCCTCACCTTCCTTTTTCTCTGCAACTTTCAACTCTCTGCTTTCATGCACTTCCCAGATAAAGTATCATCACTTTCATCCTTGCCTCAGGCTCTGCTTTTTAGAGCTGCCCAGGCTGAGAAGAATGTATATACATTTAAAAACGTGAATGAAACTTCCTGAGTATGAAATGGAGTGGCCTTTATTGTCTTCTTTGCTTTTTGGTGTTATCCAAGTTTTTGATAATGAACATGTTTTTCACAATTAGAAAAATAAAAAAAGATAAGATGTGTGGCCGAGTGCAGTGGCTCACGCCTGTAATCCTAGCACTCCGGGAGGCCAACGCCTTGAGCTCAGGATTTCGAGACCAGTCTGAGCAAGAGCAAGACCCTGTCTCTACTAAAAACAGAAAAACTAGCCAGGCATTGTAGTAGGTGCCTGTAGTCCCAGCTACTCAGGAGGCTGAGACAAGAGGATTTCTTGAGCCAAGAGTTTGAGGTTGCTGGCAGTTATGATGCCACGGCACTCTACACTGGGCAACAGAGTGAGACTCTAGCTCATATACAAAAATAGACAAACAAAAAACCCCAAATACATAAGCAATTGGGTTCAGCATACCTCCTCCAAGAAAAATTATTTTTACTTATCCAGAAATTAGTTAGCTACCTAGTCTCTTATTTACTATCTTTTGGCACTTGCTGAGAATAGGTAAAAGTCATTCATTTATTTATGCAACAAATATTTATTGAGTGCCTACTATATGCCAGGTGCTGTTTTAGGAAACTGGGATCTCTCAGTGAACCAGACAACATCCTTGTTCTCAGAGAGCTCACATTCTAATGAGGAGAGTGTGACAATAATTGGAAACAATGTATGTCAGGGAAACAATGTATGTCAGTAATGGGAAGTGCTTTAAAGAATAAAGCTGGGTAAAGGGACTGTGGCCAATGAAGGTGGTGTGAGTGCTACTTAGTGAGGGACTACTAAAACTTTGAGTTTGACCTGAGAGAGATGGGAATCCATTCAGCCATTAGAGGGTTTTTGTTTATTTATTTTTAATTTTTGATAAATATTCGTACATTAAATTTAGCAATTTTAACCGTTTTTTTGAGACATCATCTTGCTCTGTTCCCCTGGCCAGAGTGCCATGGTGTCATCATAGCTCATAGCAACCTCAAACTCCTGAGCTCAAGTGATCCTCCTGTCTCAGCCTCCTGAGTAGCTGGAACTACAGGTGTCTACCACAATACCCGGCTAATTTTTCTACTTTTTGAGGGTCTCACTATGTTGCCTAGGCTGGTCTCCAACTCCTAGGCTCAAATGATTGTCCTGCCTTGGCCTCCCAACATGCTAGGATTGCAGCAGTACATGGCCCAATTTTAATCATTTTGAAGTGTACAATTTAGTGGCGTTAAGTACATGAATATTTTTGTGCAACCATTACCATTATCCATCTCCAGAAATTTTTCATCATCCCAAACTTAAACTCTGTACAAATTAAACAATAATTCCCATTCTGCCCTCTCCCTAATTCCTGGTAAACATTATTCTCCTTCCTGTCTCTATGAAGCTGACTATTCTAGGTACTTCATATAAGTGGAATCATGCAATATTTATCATTTTATGTCTGGTTTGTTTCACTTAGCTTTCAAGGTTAATGTCTTCAAGGTATCATGCATGCTGTGGCATGTGTCAGAATTTCCTGGGTAGGTGTGATGGTTAATTTTTTTTTTTTTTTTATTGTTGGGTATTCATTGAGGGTACAATAAGCCAGGTTACACTGATTGCAATTGTTAGGTAAAGTCACTCTTGCAATCATGTCTTGCCCCCATAAAGTGTGACACACACCAAGGCCCCACCCCCCTCCCTCCGTCCCTCTTTCTGCTTCCCCCCCCATAACCATAATTGTCATTAATTGTCCTCATATCAAAATTGAGTACATAGGATTCATCCTTCTCCATTCTTGTGATGCTTTACTAAGAATAATGTCTTCCACTTCTATCCAGGTTAATACGAAGGATGTAAAGTCTCCATTTTTTTTAATGGCTGAATAGTATACCATGGTATACATATACCACAGTTTGTTAATCCATTCCTGGGTTGGGGGGCATTTAGGCTGTTTCCACATTTTGGCGATTGTAAATTGAGCTGCAATAAACAGTCTAGTACAAGTGTCCTTATGATGAAAGGATTTTTTTCCTTCTGGATAGATGCCCAGTAATGGGATTGCAGGATCAAATGGGAGGTCTAGCTTGAGTGCTTTGAGGTTTCTCCCTACTTCCTTCCAGAAAGGTTGTATTAGTTTGCAGTCCCACCAGCAGTGTAAAAGTGTTCCCTTTCTCCACATCCACGCCAGCATCTGCAGTTTTGAGATTTTGTGATGTGGGCCATTCTCACTGGGGTTAGATGATATCTCAGGGTTGTTTTGATTTGCATTTCTCTAATATATAGAGATGATAAACATTTTTTCATGTGTTTGTTAGCCATTCGTCTGTCATCTTTAGAGAAAGTTCTATTCATGTCTCTTGCCCATTGATATATGGGATTGTTGGTTTTTTTCATGTGGATTAATTTGAGTTCTCTATAGATCCTAGTTATCAAGCTTTTGTCTGATTGAAAATATGCAAATATCGGGCGGTGCCTGTGGCTCAGTGAGTAGGGCGCCGGCCCCATTTGCCGAGGGTGGCGGGTTCGAGCCCAGCCCCGGCCAAACTGCAACAACAACAAAAAATAGCCGGGCGTTGTGGCGGGCGCCTGTAGTCCCAGCTGCTCAGGAGGCTGAGGCAAGAGAATCGTGTAAGCCCAAGAGTTAGAGGTTGCTGTGAGCCGTGTGACGCCACGGCACTCTACCCGAGGGCAGTACAGTGAGACTCTGTCTCTACAAAAAAAAAAAGAAAAAGAAAATATGCAAATATCCTTTCCCATTGTGTAGGTTGTCTCTTTGCTTTGGTTATTGTCTCCTTAGCTGTACAGAAGCTTTTCAGTTTAATGAAGTCCCATTTGTTTATTTTTGTTGTTGTTGCAATTGCCATGGCAGTCTTCTTCATGAAGTCTTTCCCCAGGCCAATATCTTCCAGTGTTTTGCCTATGCTTTCTTGGAGGATTTTTATTGTTTCATGCCTTAAATTTAAGTCCTTTATCCATCTTGAATCAATTTTTGTGAGTGGGGAAAGGTGTGGGTCCAGTTTCAATCTTTTACATGTAGACATCCAGTTCTCCCAACACCATTTATTGAATAGGGAGTCTTTCCCCCAAGGTATGTTCTTGTTTGGTTTATCAAAGATTAGGTGGTTGTAAGATGTTAGTTTCATTTCTTGGTTTTCAATTCGATTCCAAGTGTCTATGTCTCTGTTTTTGTGCCAGTACCATGCTGTCTTGAGCACTATGGCTTTGTAGTACAGACTAAAATCTGGTATGCTGATGCCCCCAGCTTTATTTTTGTTACAAAGAACTGCCTTAGCTATACAGGGTTTTTTCCGGTTCCATACAAAGTGTGATGGTCAATTTTAAGTGTCAGCTTTACTGGGTTAATAAATACCTAGACAATTGGTAAAGCATTCTTTGTGGGTGTGTCTGTAAGGATTCAACCAGGAAGGTGAAGATCGGAAATGACCATGAGAGTTACAGGGTGGGGACACCTGGGACCTTGTCAAAGTGGTTTCTCATCACTATTCCACATCCCTGGAGAAGCTATTTTGGGGAGATTTTCTTCATTCTTCCAGAGGAGGTTGAGAGGGAGTTGAAGTAAGTGAGAAAATGTCCTCAATGTAATGAGTGCTATTTCCCTGGGTCATCCCAACCTCTTCCTACTCTGAGTCACACATGACCTTGATACTAAGTATACTGGCTACACTGATCCTTGAAGTCACTTAGCTTCTCCTTGGACTTCTTATCACAGACTCTTCAGAGCTCATCCCCGTGGCCACCGTGCTGCTATTTGGGGTTTATCTCCTTGCCTTGTCAAGTATGACTCTGTACAAAAAACTATCCACTCGCCGTCCTCCCAGCTGTCTTCTTGACCATTTACATCCATTAAACATTTCTTCCTCTCTTGCCCGCTGACCACATCTCTTCTCATCATTTAAATTGTAGCTTTACATTAATCTCCATTTCCTGACACCCACTGCCCCACTGGAGATGTCTATTAGTCATTCTGTGAAAATTCTGCGTGTTTCTGTCACAGGATGCCAGTGATTATGACATGGCCCCAGTCTTCTGATTTCCTTCAGCATCATTTGGGAGAGAAAACAAAAAAACTAAACATGTGAAATGAGAGGTAATAAAACTAGTCAATAAATCATATTTTCCAAAAATTGCTGTCAAGTCATAGTGATAACAAATGGAAGTCAGAGAAGATGGTATTTGAGCTGGGACATTGAACTATGAAAAAGATTTTAAACAGTAAAGAGGAAAAGGGTGGTCAGTACAGGAGGGACGAATAAAGCCCTGATGACAGGAAGGCGGGAAGGAAGACTTGCTCTATATGGCGGGGCCTGAAGTGCTAAGTGTGGGGAATTTAATGGCAGGTGCTCCACGGTTTTTGAATGATGTTAAAGCAGTGTTGGAAAGAAGAGCTTGGAAGCTTTGGTTGGTAAGAAGAGTTTAGAGACAAAGAGACCAGCAAGAAAGACAAATGCAATAGATCAGCTCTGACGAGGTAAGAGCTAGAGCTCCCAAATGATGTAGGGCCAGAGCACCTTTTTCTGGAAGGCTCCAGCAGTGGGTTCTCATTGGTGAGGGTTTGGTCATGAGCCCGTTCTGGAACAGATGTCATGGCAGTGGATATGTGGCCTTGGATCTGGGGCTGGAGCCAGCTCCGCCCAAGCACAATCTGAGAGAGGGGAAGAGGTCTCCAAGGAGAATCAATATGATGTTACCAGAAGGGGTAACGGAGGGTGGGACATCCCGCCAGTTCTCCTCACCCCCTTCCATTCATTCTTCTTTCTGCTACAGGCTAACCCACCACTCCACTGAAGCTTTTCTCACCAAGATCACCTCCTAGTTTACAAAGCCACAAGACCCTGTAGGGCTGTATCATCCCCTAACTTCTCTGCTCATTTCATGCTGTTTTACCCTCTGAAGTGTTAGTATTTTCCAAGGTTTGATTTTCAGCTCTATCTCTTCTCTCTTCATTTCCTCCTTCACCTTTCTCCTTTCCTCTACCTTGAACAGACTTCTACTGTTACACACCTTGCCCTGTGTTGTCATATATTTTTTACTTCATCCGTTGTACCTAGACATTACATATCTTTGTAGTAATAGTCCGGGCACTTTGTAGGTGTAGACTTAATGACTAAACAGAAAGGAAGTGTGTTAGCAGAAGGGGTAAACAAAGAGACAAAGATAATGTCACAGTTTCAAAGCTGAGGCTCAGGACCATAAAGGAACAGTTTTGGAGAAAGTGAGTTTGACTTGAGGTGTGTTGTATCAGAAATGGCTATGACACCAATCAACAGTGTCCAGTGGAGACAGTGAAAGATACTATGCTAGGAGAAGTCTACTAGGCTGTAAGTGTCATGGGAGTAGAGACCTTGTCCATCTTATCCTAGCTTCTAGAACACGGCACAAAGTCGGTGCTTAATAAAAGACAGGTTATTGGAGAAATAGGATGAAAAATCCGAACTGCTTTTTTTCTTATTCTCTGCTCTCTACTCAGCACAACACTTGTGCGATTCTGACACTGTCTACCTGGAGATATCATGAGCTCCATAAACCTAACCCTTTCTGTAGGTTTATGGAGCTCATCGCAAGCCACAGATACAATCGCAAGCCACAGGTTGTGACCTGTGCTTGTACCTGACTGGCTATAAGTTGGGGCTCCTGTGGCTCCCTCCTAGAGTTTGATTAATTTGCTAGAGGGGATCACAGAAATCAGGGAAACATTTACTCAAATATCCTTATTATACCCAAGTGCCCATCGACCCATGAATGGATTAATAAATTGTGGTACATGTACACCATGGAATATTATACAGCCTTAAAGAAAGATGGAGACTTTACCTTTTTCATGTTTACATGGATGGAGCTGGAACATATTCTTCTTAGCAAAGTATCTCAAGAATGGAAGGAAAATTATCCAATGTACTCAGCCTTACTATGAAACCAATTTATAGCTTTCATATGAAAGCTATAACCAATTGTAGCCCAAGAATATGGGGACATGGGAGAGGGAGGGGAGGGGGGAGGATGGGGAAGGGAAGGTAATTGGTGGGACCACACCCACGGTGCATCTTACAAGGGTACATGTGAAATTTACTAAATGTAAAATATAAATGTCTCAACACAATAACTATGAAAATGCCGTGAAGGCTATGTTAACTAGTTTGATGAAAATATTTCAAATTGTATATAAAACCAACACATTGTACCCTATGATTGCATTAATGTACACAGCTATGATTTAATAAAAAACAAAAACAAATATCCTTATTATAGAGGATATTACAAAGAATATAGATGAAGAGTCAAATGGAAGAGATAGACAGGGGAAGGGATAGGAAAGGGGCATGCCCCTCCCCACCGCCAGGGAGCCTGCCTTGTTCGGCTGTCCAGAGAAGTTCATCTGTACCCTGCATTGGGGGGCCCTAACACAGCCACACATAAACCCTTTCCCCACATCCTCCTCCTCCTCTCCTCCTAAGACAAAGACACAAAGGATCTGGCTAGCCCACCCTCTAAAAGATCCTAGCTTTCCAGGCAAGGTGTGGAATTTGCCCACTCTCATGATCCCATACAAAAGGGACACGGCCCCTGGACACAGATGGCACCTTTGCACTGCCCAGGCGAGTCACTCTACCTCTTTAATAAACCTGGCCTGAACATCTCTGCTGTGACCCCCCTGTTTGCGCACCATCGGTTATACCTCTCAGCCTATCCTTTGGGTTTTTATGAAGGCTTCATGACATAGGCATGACTGATTACACCATTGGCCATTGGTGATCAACTCAACCTTCAGCAAAGGTTAGGTGGTGGGGCTAAAAGTTCCAAGCCTAGTCTTCCCAGTAACCAGCCCTCATCCTGAAGCTATCTAGGGGCCCCCAGGCACCAGTCTTTGCTACGGACCGCCCTGTCGGTGGCCTTCAGTCCGAGGGAGTGCAGGGAGAAGGAACGAGGAAAGTTGAGAGGTCGGCGCAGGAAAGACAGTCTGACACACTACGGGTTGGAGTATGCAGCTGTGAATTTATTGGGTACACATGTTGGTATTTATACATTTTTACAGAGCTTACATAATGCAATCTTTTTGCTTACGTGTGCGGGTTATCTTTGCGTTTACAAGTGTGATTTATCATGCATTGTTATGTTTTAACGTTCCGCTTCCGGAGGGTGGCGGTTATTAGTCAACTCTGCCCGCTTCCTCCTATCTCAGTTTCTTATTATCTTTTTAGAACAGCTTGACATCTTCTTTACGTTAATGCTTGACTAATTTTACATTTATTATTTGATCTTATTGTTATTGATAATTATAATTTTGATTTAGAGTAAATTCCTTGACAAGTATTATTTTTCCTATTGATTTTTATTATGCGTGACAATTGGTGAAACAAGATGTTCTGAACAGGACTTTATGGTGGGTGGATGTGTTTCAGTGACTTTGTAACTTATGTAGATAATTTGTATTTCATGTCCTTGGGCTTATCGTCTTAGCTCACTGGTGGGAAAACATCTTTATGTGCTCATTGTTGGTGCCACTGAGTTTAACAGCTCACAAGGCTGTGCTCTATCTGGATTAGTAGTGCATTGTGCTCATTCTTAGGAAAGTACATATTGACAATTTATCAGAACAAACAGACTTCTGGTACAGGATGACAAACACATGAGTAGACGCCACAATCTTTAAACTTAAGCGGGTAACTGAGCATGCTAGGCAACATTTCTGATGCTGTGCATACTGGGGGCGCTGGGGGCAAAGCTCCGGGGAGCACAAACCACCTTCCCGTCGTTCTATAACGCGGACAGCACTGCCTCACTACGGCTATATGCCGTGGGCGCGGCATTTCCCCCTTTTTTGTTTTTAAACCGTAGTTCAAAGACTTCTTGGCGTATAGAGTTAATAGAGGAAAACAGATACTGTATGAGACATGGTAACAACAACACAACATAAAATGACAAACAACTAATAATGGTTATGAGCACAATATACTGGATTCAGTTAAGAGGATTGAGTGTTCTAAACCCATTAGTTAAAGATTGAGCTAATGTGTTAAGAGAAGTTATTGGTAAATGAGCTTGACTCATGGCTGTAATATCTTGTTGTAAGCTGTGTAAATTATGTGTTATATTATTGTCTCTCTAGACACCTTGAAGATGTGTTTGTACTTTGTTCCATGAGTTAGATACATTATATGGTAAAGGTGTAATGCAAATGGCTTGAAATGTTGAGTGACATTTTGTTTGTAGTTTCTGTTGTATGTACTTAATGTTCTGACCTAAAGTTAAGACTACCCTTTTTAACACATTTAATTTAGTTTTAAGCTTATTATCCATATTAGCTTGTGTCATTAATGTTAAAGTTATATTATTGCTAAGAGTATTGACATAGTATGTTGTATGCATTTGTTGCACTAAAGCTGTAGTAGCTACAGCAAAAGTAGTGATTATAGAAATTAAAGCTGCAATGCCTAAAATTAAAGCTGTTACAAATTTTTTAGGTCTAATTAATTCATTAAGTGTTTTTAACACTTGTAATGCTGTATTATCATACTATGGATTGCTTTGTAGATTTACAGGTAATATTACATAAGAAGGTTTTTTTATAATTAACATAACATTTACTTGTTTATCATGTTGAATATTAAAGGACGCAATACAATTAGTTATTTTTACAAGTTAAAAGATTTTAAAGGAAATACATAGTCAACTGGATCACATGTAAATTCTTTCATAAATTCTCTTTTATGAGTTTCATTTAACCTGCACAGACCATCTACAAACATTCTAAACTTTCTTGAACTTTTGTCCTGCCTTTTACTTTCTTACATAACTATTCTGTTTCAGGACAAAATTTATCACACAAGATTCTTTCTTTACACAATGTCATTCTCCTTTCTGTTTAATTTCTCTTACTCTTAAAAACTCACTTTCCACCAAACAGGATCCTAGTTTACTATGAAGTCACTTATTCACTCAGCTAAACTGATAATTAGAAGGTTTAAAAGGCAAGAATTTTATCCGTTGACAAAGATTCAGTTTGTAAAAATATTTTTCTTATTTATATAAATTACTAGTGGCAAAGGGTTAATAATAAAGGTTCTAAATCTCACCCTTGGGATTCTGCCAGTGCTGCTGTCTGGGGGCTGTAACACTTGGGAGGCAGGCCCGCCCCACAAAGGACAGGGGGGCCCCCAGCTTCCTTCCCCGCTGGGTTTTTTCAGCCGTCTTGGAGCTGGTGGAAATGTGTCCGGTGGTTTTGTTCGCTATCGGTGAGTGTACTTTCATTTTCTTCAAGCGGCGGGTGAGATCTTGTAGTAGCTGCTGGCGCCTCCTTCTGCGTTGTCTTTTCCGAATCTGAGTTAACTACTCCTGGAATAACTTCAAAGTTTTTAGTATAATTTGAACTTCTACTAATTATAATTCCAACCGTTCCAGGTAAAAGTTGTCCTTTGACGGCAGTAGGAATTAAAGTGACACCGTCCCATTTGGATAATAAGACATTCTTTTCATTTGCTAAATTTAAACCTGTACTTTCAGGAGTGCCCCGTGAAAGGTCATGAATAGTAAATTCAGGGGCTTGAGGATTTAAAGTGGATGGTCGCTGCATGCCCTGCAGTGCGGCACGATCTCCCTTGGGGTCAGGGTTGGGAGAATGCCCCCTGTTTAGTTTTTTGACTTTTGTACTTCCTGATCCTCAGGATCAGTGTCTCCCTTGTTATTTAAGGGGGTTCCATTCTTATGAAATTTTGATTTACATTCATTTCTCTAATGTCGCCCCTTCTTACAACGAGGGCATAAGCCGGGCGGTTCCCCCCTCGGCTTATTGGCATGGGACTGTTTACAGTCCTTCTGCATGTGACCTGGCTTGCCACAATTGTAGCAAGTGTCAGCAGGAGCTCTCGGCCCCTTACCTCCCTTATTGAAGGTATTTTTAATATAGGCGCTGAATTTCTGTCCTTGCATTGCTGCAGCATAGGCCATACTTTGGACTATCGCTGGTGAGGCATCTATGCATGCTTTAATATCCTTGGTTAATGCGTGCCCCATGGTACCTGCTGATTGCTCACACTTAACCGGTCAGCCTTTACCGGCGGGACTGCAGCTCCCTGGTGAGAGCTGCCCTCAACCTTGAAAAAGAAAGAAAGAGAGAGAAGATTACCTGTCCTTCAGGTCCCTGTTCGAGGCGCCACCTGCTACGGACCGCCCTGTCGGTGGCCTTCAGTCCGAGGGAGTGCAGGGAGAAGGAACGAGGAAAGTTGAGAGGTCGGCGCAGGAAAGACAGTCTGACACACTACGGGTTGGAGTATGCAGCTGTGAATTTATTGGGTACACATGTTGGTATTTATACATTTTTACAGAGCTTACATAATGCAATCTTTTTGCTTACGTGTGCGGGTTATCTTTGCGTTTACAAGTGTGATTTATCATGCATTGTTATGTTTTAACGTTCTGCTTCCGGAGGGTGGCGGTTATTAGTCAACTCTGCCCGCTTCCTCCTATCTCAGTTTCTTATTATCTTTTTAGAACAGCTTGACATCTTCTTTATGTTTAATGCTTGACTAATTTTACATTTATTATTTGATCTTATTGTTATTGATAATTATAATTTTGATTTAGAGTAAATTCCTTGACAAGTATTATTTTTCCTATTGATTTTTATTATGCGTGACAATTGGTGAAACAAGATGTTCTGAACAGGACTTTATAGTGGGTGGATGTGTTTCAGTGACTTTGTAACTTATGTAGATAATTTGTATTTCATGTCCTTGGACTTATCGTCTTAGCTCACTGGTGGGAAAACATCTTTATGTGCTCATTGTTGGTGCCACTGAGTTTAACAGCTCACAAGGCTGTGCTCTATCTGGATTAGTAGTGCATTGTGCTCATTCTTAGGAAAGTACATATTGACAATTTATCAGAACAAACAGACTTCTGGTACAGGATGACAAACACATAAGTAGACGCCACAATCTTTAAACTTAAGCGGGTAACTGAGCATGCTAGGCAACATTTCTGATGCTGTGCATACTGGGGGCGCTGGGGGCAAAGCTCCGGGGAGCACAAACCACCTTCCCGTCGTTCTATAACGCGAACAGCACTGCCTCACTACGGCTATATGCCGTGGGCGCGGCAAGTCTTCTCATCATCATACAAAAGACACTGTTATCACTTTGGAGATTCCAAGGATTTTTAGGAACTGTGGATGATGACCAAACATGGATGTCACAATACCTCACAGGGGAAGCCATGTGGGTCAGATTTCTAAGAATGTGCACTGGGCCAGGAAGGCCTGACTCAGGAAGGAGGGCCTCATGTTTAAGAGAAAGGATGAAAGCAAGATATTCCCGAGATGTCACTTGCAAACACTTGCCCCCAAACTAGAAGGAAGGCCTTTCTTTTGACATGTTCCTTTTATATCAGGAAGGAGACCTGCCTTAGAACCCCCCTAGCAGACCTCCCCCAATTCCATTGTTTCCCATTAGGTCACGTGCCCACGCTGGGCTGCAAGAGAGGCAAGGAAGAAAAGATATGGCATTTCAGACTTGGTAATGGGAGTTTGATTTTGACGGCAAAGAAGAAAAAGAAGGTACCAGATGGGTAAAGGATTTTATCTGCCTCCCAGAGAGCACTGAAATTTTAAATGAGAAGGAGGCAGTACAGAGTTTTTAAAAATACAGACTTACTTTGGAGACATTCTTTCGGGTTCAAAGGGTTCTAGGGTTCTTCAAAATTACTTCTTCTAGTACATTAAACAATGTGCACATGGCCCAGGAGAAAATACATCTCCTCCCCTGGCCCCTACTGTTTGCATCATCAGCTTTGGGGTCTTCGTTTGAACCCTTAAAGCAAAACTGTGCTATTTGTTCTCCTGCAGGTCAGGGAGAAGGTTGAATTTAAATAACTCCAGTTCACAGTGGTGACACACAACAGGAAAGTTGACTTTGAGATTTGCCAGACGGGTCAGGCCTATTTGCGGCCTTGAAAAGGCCCGAAATCACAGCTTTGACACAAAGCTGCAGGAAGCAGAAAGTGGCAGGCTTCCCCTCCTAAAAACTGCATCGAGTAGAATGCTGCAACAAAGGAATTAACTTTCCCATTCCTTACCCTACCCCGCAGTCGGGCCTAGATTCTTGTTCCTTGGGGGACACATCACAGCTGTGCAAGATGGGAGCAGGAAAGGAGCCAATGATTTTTAATGCTATACTTACGAACTGAAGAAGGATGTGATAATAGTTAGAAAAGGACAAAGAGGAGGCAGTAGGAAGTCACTGGGAAAACTGCTGGCATAGCCAACAGGTGTGTGAAAACGTGGCCAGCATCACTAATCATCAGGGAAGTGCAGATTAAAGCCACGGTGAACGATCTCCTCACCTCTATCCTGGCTATTATCAAAAAGACAAAAGATAATAAGTGTTGGTGAGGATGTGAAGGAAAGGGTACCCTTGTACACTGTTGGTGGGAATATCAATTGGGACAGGTATTATAGAAAATAGTAGTGAGGTTCCTCCAAAACTTACAAATAGAACTATCAAAATGATCCAGCAGTCCACTTCTGAGTATACATGCATAGCCAAAGGAAATAAAATCAGTATGTCAAAGAGACATTGGCATTCCCGTGTTCATTGAAGTGTTATTCACAACTGCCAAGATGCAGAATCAACCTACGTGTCCATTGCGGATGAACGGATACAGAATATGTAATGTGGACACAGTAGAATTCTATTCAGCCTTTAAAAAGAAGGAGATCCTGTAATTTGCAGCACCAGGAGTGAACCTGGAGAAGATTATGTTACGTGAAACAAGCCAGGGACAGAAAGACAAATATTGCACAAACCTCATGTATGTGGAATCTGAAAAAGCCGAACTCAAAGAAGGAGAGAGTAGAATGGTGTTTTTCAGGGGTTAGGAGGTGGGTGGATTGAGGAGATGTTGGTCAAATGATAAACACAAAACAAAATAAAGCAACCGCTGGTATGGCTACAGCTGTGGAGAAGCCACCCGAGCCAGGACTGGAGACCGCCTACTCCAGAGACAGGGAAGGGAGAGGAGCCACAGCCCACCGGTGACCTTCACAGTGTCAGGGCCACCAGGGAAATGTTGCAACAAGCAGCAAACTTATATTAAAGCTTTTTGTGATGCCAGGCATGGTGGCTCATACCTGTAGCCCTAGTACTCTGGGAGGCCGAGGTAGGAGGATCACTTGAGGTCAGGAGTATAAGACCAGGCTGAGCAAGAGGAAGACCCTTGTCTCTACCAAAACTAGAAAAAATAAGCTGGATGGGGTGGCCGGTAGTCCCAGCTTCTCAGGAGGCTGAGGCACAAGGATGGCTTGAGCCTAGGAGTTGGAGATTGCTGTGAGCCACAATGACCCCACTGCACTCTGGCCCGGGTGACAGAGTGAGACCCTGTTTCAAAAAAACAAAAAATAGCTACTTGTGGAGCAGTGACTCTATGCCAGGCACTGTTCTCAGTTCTTTAAGGGCATTTTCTGGCTTACTTGGTAGGTGGTCTTACTGTTCAGACCCTGCAGAGAAAGAAGGTGGCTCGCAGGGAGGCGGAGGTGCTTGCTTGGGCCTCAGCATGTCAGGAGGGAGGACTGATTCTGGTTATTGCCCCGGAGCCGCTCTGCGCAACTGCTTCCAGCTTGGTGACTTACCACTTGACAAAGACATGCCCAGCCCCTCAGGGCAGCCTACCCTTCCTGGCAGTGAGCATCTCCAGCTCTCTGTCCCCCCACTCTGCTGATGGTTGTAGAGGGATAGGCAGAAACACCAGGGCCGGGTGCGGCTTGAGGGCTTGACCTGCGGCCACCTCACCCGAACAAGTGTTGCTCACTGCAGGATTTACCCCTCACTTCTTATCAAGGGCCCCAAATGCTTCTTATCAATGAAGCATTTCATTCTTCTCTTACCCTGCCCCGTCAGTGCAGCTTTACAAAGGAGGAGACGGAAGCTCAGGAAGCTCCGTCTCCAGCCTACATTCTTGCAGCCAACTGGCAGGTTGGGAATTTGAACACAGAGGTGGCTGACTCCCAAGTCCGAGTTCTTTCTTCTATGTCACACATCTTTTCAGTGACAACTTGGGGCTCTTTGAGACCATGCTGGGCCTTTTCCTTCCTGTGCAGTTTTCTACAACCCAGCTGGGAACATGGACCCAAGTCAGACTTGAATTTGTGGTGGGCGCAGGGAGGAAACCCTTTTGCCCACTATCATACATGTCCCCCCAGATTCTCCAGAGGGAGCCACTGGAAATTTGGGGGTGAAGTTGGATGGGGAATTTTTTAACAGATTTCTTTTTGTAATTGTATGTATTTATTTACTTTTAAGAGATGGGGATCTCACTCTTTCACCCAGGCTAGAGTGAAGTGATGCAGTCATGGTTCCCCGCAGCCTCTAATTTCTGGGCTTAAGGGATCCTCCTTCCACAGCCTCCCAAGTGGGTAGGAGTACAGGTGCACACCACCACACCTGGCTAATTTTTCTATTTTTTGTAGAGACTGGGTCTTGCTACGTTGCTCAGTGTGGTCTTGAACTACTGGTCTCAAGTGATCCTTCAGCCTTGGCCTCTTGAAGTGATGGGATTACAGGCATGAGCCAACATGCCTGGCCTCATTTTTTTTTTTTAATTGAGGTATAAACATATATTGCAAAGAATATGAAGTGTGCTAACTCTAAGCATAGGGCATGGTTACTTTATACATGTGTGCACACCTGTGTAGCCTTCCCCCACATGGAGATAGAGAACAGCCCTGCCTCATGCCCCTTCCCAGCCAAAACCCACTCCTTGGAGGTGGCCGCCACTCTGATTTTTATTATAATCAATTTGTATTCTGTTCTTGAATTTCATACAAATAGAAGTGCTAATTAGTATGTTTTTTTCTTTTTCTTTCCTTTTCTTTTTTTTTTTTTTTTTTTTGGCTCACAAGTTTTTAAACCAAATATGTAAAATGGTGTAAAGGGAAACATGAAGCTCTTCCCTCCTCCACCTGCCAGTCTCTGTCCCTAGCTTGGCCGGTGGTATCCTTCCAGTCTGTTTCCTAATGCTCAGAGACCCCAGAACACAGAAAGGGGGTCTTGCTTTGAGATTCAACCTGTGGCTTTTCCCTTTCCTTTTCTAGAGGAAGACATTTGCCAGCTGCAATAGGTACAGGCAGGAAATCATCGAAAGCCTCCTTGGAACCGGCAGGTGCTAGAGAAGGTGGCTTCATTGTTCCAGAAGAAAAGCGAAATCATGCCTAGGGAGATACAGGCCAGGGTGCCTTTGGATTGGTGCAGCAGAGGCGAAGATTCCTGACAGTCTCATGGCAGAGGAGAGTGGATGCTGGTTGCAGTAGCCCAGGCCAAGGCAGTGTCTCCCAGCCCCAGCCTTGTACCTGGAGGAGGCTGTGTTCTTGCCACGTGGCAAAGGAGCTTACCGCAGGGCGTGTCTTTCCACTCTTTCCCCCTCTGCATGCAGAGAACTCTGAGGTCCCAGAGGTCCTGGAGGGAGGTAAAGCCACAGAAGAGAAAGCATCGGGCCTCCCAATCACCATGTAGGCGGCGGCCTGCCCGGTGGGCACACCACGGGGGATGCTACACTGACGAGGAACGCTTATTATGGTAAGCCGCTGGCACTGGAGGGGTTGTTTAGGTGGTAGCATCACCCTGAAAAGTACAATCCGTGAGGACACGGACCCCTGAGGACTGAGTAAGACACAGCCACACGCCCTCAGAGAGCACGCTGCTTTAGGACATCTTGAGCTCTTACTCTCTGAGGGTAGACTCAGTGAGGGGCTTTAGACATTTCAGGTCTTGACCCAAAGTAATAAATGCAACCTACAGAGTGACTCAGCTCATGTGCACAGAATGTACTCTGGTATTTTCCCTTCCATCCCATCCCACTCCACAATATATTTACTTCTGATCCATGTTCTGAAAGCTGGCCATAGGCCGGCTCGCCTGTAATCCCAGCACTCTGCAAAGTTGAGGCAGTGGGTGGATCACCTGAGCTCATGAATTTGAGACCAGCCTGAACAAGAGTGAGACCCTGTCTCTGAAACTAGCAGGGCGTTGTGCTGGGTGTTTGTAGTCCCAGCTACTTGGGAGGCTGAGGCAAGAGGATCACTTCAGCCCAAGAGTTTGAGGTTGCTGTGACTTACGATGCCACAGCACTCTACCCAGGGTGATAGAGTGAGACTATGTCTAAATAAATAAATATAGCTCGGCACCCCTAGTACAGTGGTGAGGGTGCCAGCCACATACACCAAGGGTGGCGGGTTCAAACCCCCCCTTCCCCTCAGACAGTTAAAAAACAATGGCAATTGCAACAAACAAACAAACAAAAAAATAGCAGCTATAGTCCCAGCTACTTGGGAGGCTGAGGCAAGAGAATTGCTTAAGCCCAAGAGTTGGAGGTTGCTGTGAGCTGTGACGCCACAGCACTTTACTGAGGGCAACATAGTGAGACTCTGTCTCAAAATAAAAATAAATAAATAAATAAATAAATTCAAACAAACTGGCCCCAGCCCATTAAATGGACTCCATGCCACTAGTGAGCCGCAGTCTCTACTTTGAGAGACATTGAGCTGGGACGCACCAGCCACCTCTCCCAGCCGGCTATGCACAGGAGGGACTGTGCCACGGTGCTTAGGAACTTGCCTCTGGAGCCACTATCCTCAGATTTGAGTTCTGGTTCCACCAACAATTAATTTTGCACCTTGAGAAAGTTCCTTAAACTCTCTGTTCTTCAGCTCCCCATCTGTAAAATGAAGTTATTTATAAAACCATCTACCTCATAGGGTTGTTGTAGGACTGATTATCTACTTAAATGTGAAATAAGAACAGAGCCCAGGGCTGCTAAGTGCCATGTGTTAGCTTGCATGATCAATGGGTCGTTCCTTCCCATTCTCAAAGGACAGGCACTGTGGAGGAATACTGGAGACCCAGGGAATCTTGCTCTCTAAGGCCCAGGTGTCCTGGGCTGGAGCTGTTTCTCCGGCAGAGGCCGTGTGACTCTTTCCCAAGGTGCGACGCAACAAATTGGACCTAGAGACTCTTAGATCCTGGTTGGTTTATGGCTTGGTGGGAGGTGCTACACGCAGCAATAGGCTCACCTCTGACACTTTCTGCCCATGAATCTGGGTTTGGAAATTAGTTCTTTAAAAGGGTAACTGCCGAGATATTAGTCCTATCCTGGGCCCAGCTTAAAGATACACATTTCCGTGAAGCTTTTCTGATTCTCATGTGGAGATAAGTTTTCTGTATAAATATAATGAATTGAATATAAATTCATATAAATTGGATGCTACAGTGTGTAGTCTTTTGAGTCTTTTCTTACATGTAATGTATGCACGAGCTTCATCCAAGTTATTGTGTGTGCCAACTGCTTGGTCCTCTTTAGCGCTGAGTAGTTAGTGCTATTCCTTCACATAGATGTATCGGTTTACCCATTCACCTGTTGAAGGTCCATTTGCATTCTTCCAGTTTTTATGAAGATATTGAATAAAGCTGCCATTTGCATACAGGCTTCCATGTGGATATAAATTTTCCTTTCCCTGGGGTAACTCCTTGGGATGGGATGGCTGGGTCACACGGTAAGAGAATGGTTAACTTTATAAGAAAACACCAAACTGTTCTGGAAGGCCCTGGCAGCACCCTGCATTCCTCCTTCGGCTGCATTCTTGCCAGCACTCAGCTCCCCTGCCTGGCCCCCCTTCTCCCTCTCTCTCTTTCATTCTTTGTCATTAGAATAGGTGTGTAGGGAGTAAACTTTTGTTGCGCTATAGTGTGCATTACAGGAAAGCATACAAATTCTAAGTGTCAAGCGTGCACTTCTCAGAGTGAACGCACCAGTGTAACCACTACCCTGATGAGAAACTAGAACATTAACCAGTATACCGCACACACCCCTGGGCCTTCTCCCGGCCAGTACCCCATTCTAACGGTAACCCTATTCTGACTTCTGCGCCAAAAATTAGTTTTTGAACCTTATATAAATAAATCCATATATTATACTGTATACTCCTTTACATGGCTTCTTTTGCTTAATCTTACGTTTTTTGTTTCTTTCTTTGTTTTGTTTGTTTTCTTTGAGACAAAGTCTCACTTTGTTGCCCCCTGGTAGAGTGTTATGGCGTCATAGCTCACAGCAACCTCAAACTCTTGGGCTCAAGAGATCCTCTTGCCTCAGTCTCCTGAGTAGCTGGGACTGCAGACACCTGCCACAACACTTGGCTGGTTTTAGAGACAGAGTCTCACTCTTGCTCAGTCTGATCTCAAACTTGTGAGCTCAAGAAATCCACCCACCTTGGCCTCCCAGAGTGTCAATATTACATTTGAGAGACTCATCAACATTGCATGTAATTGTCGTGAGTTTTCTTACTGTGGGGTATTCCTTTGTGTGTATGTTACACAATTTATTTGTTGATGGTTATTGCAGTTGCGTCTAGGTTTTGCCTATTGTGAATAATGCTTCTGTGAACATTCTTGTTGCCACTGGCAGGTCCCCAAGGCTTCCTCAGTTTCAGTAATTTGCTAGAAGCACTCACAGAACTCAGAAAGCTATCATAATTTACTCATAATCCTGGTGTGTTACAGTGAAAGGATAGATTGAAATCAACAATGGGAAAAGACATAGGGGGTAGAGGCCAAGTGAGCTCCAGGTGTGAGTTTCCAGGGGAACGGTGGAGACGGCATTTACTTCTCCCAACAATGTGTGTGACACACATGGGGTGTCTAGAGATTGTACTGGAGGTTGGTCACATAGATTGGGCCACTACCATGTGGCTATTCTTTCTCCAGTTTTTCCAGAGGTTAAGCTGATGCCATCTGGCCCAAGGCCCTAGCTCTAGGCTATCTGGTGTGGGTCAAAACCCCCAGGTAAATAAAGATATTCTCACTAAGCAAGACAGTCCAAGGGCTTAGGCATTGGTTCTCAACCTTTGGGTTGTGACTCATAGGAACTATATTAAAGGGTCACAGCATTGGGAAGGTTGAGAACCACTGGCTTGGAGGTTGCCTCCTAGAAGCTGATCATGAGCTAGACCTTTCTTTGGGCAAGGTTAACCCTTCACTGCCTGTTTGCATGTCTTCTGGGGAACAAAG
The DNA here is from genome assembly GCF_027406575.1 of Nycticebus coucang. Classification (NCBI taxonomy): domain Eukaryota; kingdom Metazoa; phylum Chordata; class Mammalia; order Primates; family Lorisidae; genus Nycticebus; species Nycticebus coucang. The sequence goes on from NC_069782.1 coordinate 27,400,243, forward strand.
GAGACATTTCTGGTGGCTAGTTACCTAGGCGTAGAGTTGCTGGGTTATGCATACGTTCTGCTTTAGTAGTTACGATCAGTTTTGCCAAGTGGCTGTAACGATTTACCTTCTCACGAGTATCTGAGAGTTCCAGTTGTACCCTGCTTCTCCAAAACTTGGTATTGCCAGATGTTTCATTTTATTTATTTTAGGCATTCTAGTGGATGGGTAGTGAAATCTCACTGCTTTTAATTTGTATATCCCTGCTGAATAATGATATTGAGCACAGTTTTGTGAGCTTATTGGTCATTTGGCTATCATCAGTTCTTATTATTATCAACTGTACTGTGAATTAATTTAATTCTGTTCAGCCGTGTTATTAAAGCCATACCATGTGTTGAAGCAATGAGGAATATAACAGTGAACAAAATGTAGTTCATTAACAAACACACACACACACAGAAGAAGTAACTCCTTAGGGACTGATCTGGAAGGATCCTTAACATATACAAAAGGAGAAATGGTGCACAGTTGTGTGAAATGTTTGCAGAAAAAAAATGAATGCACACATATATACATATATAGTCTTGAATATGCAAAAGCCTCTTTTAGAGGAACAAGCAGAGACTATAATAGCTACTTCTAGAGGCAAAAGCCTCAGTGAATGGGAAAATGTGCAGGGGAGGAGAGACCTCCCATTCTCATGTGTGAGTCATATACATCTTTTTACCTAATGTTTTAACCTTTTAAAACCATTGTATAGAAATATTTGAGTTTTTTCTTTTCTTTTCTTTTCTTTTTTTTAAGAGACAGGGTCTTGCTCTGTCCCCCAGGTGTTATAAGATAACACTTCCCTATAACCTCAAACTCCCAAGCTCAAGGGATCTTGACCTCCTGAGTAGCCGGGACTATAGGTGTGCAGCACCACATCCAGCTAAAAAAAACAACAATTTTTTTTTTTAAATAGAGACAAGGTCTTGCTACATTGCCCAGGCTTATCTTCAACTCCGGCCTCAAACAATCTTCCTGCCTTGGCCTCCCAAACTGCTAAGTATATAGGCATGAACCCTGAAGTTTGACCTAAAATGGTTTTACTACAAATGGGAAGGCATTGTGGGGGAGTTATGGACACAGACAGGAAAATAAGTAACCGCAGTAAAGGTGCTGATTCTAATCCAGTACTCCATAAAGGTGGATTCCTTAGTTCCTTGAAGTTTCCCAGAGGAACTAATGTCTATGCTAAGACTGAAGGGCCAGTGGGCTGGGAAAGAATGGGGGAAATGGGAAGGATGTTCTTGACAGAGGCCAAGGCCTGGGTCTGGAGGTGGGTGGAGCATTGTGGGCTTTGACCTGTGAGTAGTTCCATGTTGGAGAACAGGGGTGTGGATGGATAGGGCCAGCAGCAGAAAACTGGGGCCAGATTTTTATTTTTTTATTTGCATGGAGTAAAATGGAAAAAAGGGCCAGATCTTGAAGCTGTATAGACTCTGAATGCCTAAGGCTTGGGGAGTATATTAGACAGGGATCTCCAGGGAAACAGAACCAATTAGAGATATATATACAGATGGTCCCCAACATAACGATGGTTCAACTTAAGATTTTTAGACTTTCCAACGGTGAGATAGCAATACACAATCAGTAGAAACCATAGCCCCTTCATAAGTTGAGGAGCATGTGTGTAAATGCATTTTCTAGAAACAATATGTGACAATACACTTATAGTATCACCAGCCAGGGAACAAGGGAACTTCACTTGAGCCTTGTGTCCAAAGTTTTTATCAAGACCTGGTCATAGAGACCAAGTCACAGTACTTGACTATCGGCATGGCTGACTTTGGCCCCCATCCTCTCCGGAAGTACAGCCATGTTGTCCCATATCACAAACCACTGTTAGCGCAGACTGTCTGGTGTGGCCCAAAGCCACTCATTGGGCAGGACATTCCCAGGGCTTAAAGATAACTTCCCAGGAGCTGAGAGAGAAGTCCAGACCTCTTTTTGGGGAAAGTTAATTTTTTAATATACATGCTGTCTCCTGGCCTTTGGCCAAGATTCTCTCACAAAAAATGGTCATAATTGTATGAGTCTCTATATTTAGTGTAGCATTTCTATGACAGATAATAGTTTCAGTATATGTATGTTTGATGTTTGGAGGAGCCAGCATGGGGCAGGGAAAGATTTAAAGAAATATTAATCCATCCTATAAAGCTATCACATACATTTTCATATTTTTGTACTGATCGGATAACTTACTGCTGCCTTGATCTACCACTATCTGTACCTCTGGCAAACTTGTGGAAAACTATTTAGCATAAAATTTAGCTGATGGTTAACTAAATCCAGTCTTTCCCCAGACCAGTCATTTCCCATCACCATGATATCCTAATGAGACTTGAACTCAATCTCCCAATACATTTGCCCATCAGGATCTGTGCAATCATCTTACCAACAATGTAAAGTTACATCATAGCACAGTATGCTACGAGATACAACCTGAAAAATAAGTCAAAAGATCCTCCGTCTTTAACAATTGGTCTAGTTCATCATTAAATCATATGTCCAAAATGTGTCTTGGAGTGATTCCACTTGGGTTTTCAAACTAACGTTCAACTTGGTCAGGTTCCAAAGGCAGGGGTGGTCTTACCCTTCACCCTTCCAGGCATCTGGTATAATTGAACCAACAATATGATCTCTTGCTCTGAGCCTCTCTTGAGACATCAATGTAATATTAGATTTCCATCATTGCATAACCCCCTATTCACTCATTACCCTCAGCTACTATTCCTCCTTCTCACCATTTATCATGGTTTTTACCCAAACTTTTCTACTTTTGGAAGAAATGTTACATCTAGCCCCTGTGCGGGTTCGCATTGCTGACCGCAGTACTAATCTAGATAGTGCCTCTGCCTCTGCCTCAACCCACTCCCATTCAGACAGGGTAGGGCTGCATAGGGGCAGAACTAGGAGGCTATTTAGACCGTTAGGTATATTCACTGTCAATCCTAGATTTGTAAGATGAGGTGAAAGTACAGTTTGACCCATCAGGCCCTAAGCAGTAAAGGTTTAAAGATGTAGTTGTAGTTTTTTTGCTTAGGGGTTATCCTTGCTCCTGGCACCCACATTTGTAGCACTAGACCCAAGACCATTGTACCAGTCAGGAAAAAAGAAAGTGGAGGTGGTATGGGGAGGAATCGTATAGTTGTACCAGTAACCTCTTTTGCCTCTTTTTCCCTGGATCCCCAGAAAAGAGGGTAAGTTTACTTAGGCACTTTGTGCCTCTGAAGGCAGGAGAGGAGAGTGTCTAGACTCAGACCCTCTCTGCAATGTGGCTGCTCCCCCATTTCCACTTATCTCATTGGCCCTAATGGCCACTTCAAGTGAGGGCACCAGGACATCCACTTGTGGGTTTGAGCCAGCCTCTGATCCTGGAAGGAAGGTCATCTGATGGGCATCGACATGTCTTACTTTAATGCAGCTCTTACCTTCCTAGAGTGATTTCCATAGGGTTTTGCCCTATGTGGAATTATCTCTCAAGTGGAAAGGCTCTGGTCCAAAATCCTAGTGGTCATCACTTTTGTCTAAAGCTCTAATCTGTGTAAGTATGTATTGCAGACACTTCCAAAGTCAAATCTGAGTATAGATCATAGGGTAGCATAGAGAAAGTGATCACTTTGTGCAATTCAGACACAGCCTGTCTTTGTTCAAGCCTCCATTCAAATACAACCTTCTTTGGGTAGATTTTTGGAGCTAGCAATATTCCCAGGTGTAGAATACATGCCCTCCAAAATCCAAATAAATTGGCCAGACCTAGATTTCTAACATGTCATTGACTAGAGTGGCAAACTGTTTTTGCCCACCAGGTATCCTACACTGTTTTTTTCTTTTTCACTTTTCTTTTTTTTTTGAGATAGAGTCTCAAGCTGTCACCCTGGGTAGAATACCATGGCATCACAGCTCACAGCAACCTCAAACTCTTGGGCTTAAGCGATTCTCTTGCCTCAGCCTCCCAAGTAGCTGGGACTACAGGCACCTGCCACAACACCCAGCTGTTTTTTTTGTTGCAGTTGTCATTTTTGTTTTAGCTGGTGTGGGCTGGGTTTGAACCCACCACCCTCGGTGTATGTGACTGGCACCTTACCCACTGAGCTATGGGCACCACCATATTTTTTTCTTTTTTAATTTCAGATTCATATGAGAGTACAAACTATTAGGTTATAATGTTTGCATTTATTAGGTAAGGTCCCTGTTGTAGTTGTGCCCCTCACCCAGGGGTGTGCCATATGCCCTTCCCTTGTGCTCATTAGGTCAGAGCACATCAATTTCCCTCCCTCCTTTCTTCTTCTCCCTCCCTCCTCCCCCCTTACCCCAAGTTGAATTACATTGAATTTTGCTCTTGTATAGGCCTGTATTTCTTTGTCTACTGGCTTCATATTAGTAGTGAATGCATTGGATACTTGCTTTTCCAATCTTGCAATACTTTCCTAAAGAGAATGTTCTTCAATTCAATCCAGGTTAATACAAAAGATGTAAAGTCTCCATCTTTTTTATGGCTAAGTAGTATTCCATGGTTTATATATATATACCACAGTCTATTAATCCATTCATGGGTTGATGGGCACTTGGGTTGATTCCATACCTAGCAATTGTGAATCGCCAAGTTCACTTCTGTGTTAATCTTCTCTGGCTCTATGCTTTGTTTTATTAATTTCTAACTGTCTACTTCAGGGCTGCTCCCTGCTTTTCAGAGACTCTCTCTGAATAATAGGGGCTGATTTTTGCTTTTCAGAGACCCTGTTCATAAGATTAAGTGTTTCTTACACCATATTTTATGCATAAAACTATTATGAACATCCTAATAGTTGTGTCTTAAAACAAAAAGCTTTGCTATCCTTATTTTAAAAAGAATATACATATGTCCTTTACAAGCATAAAAAAACAATATATGAAAGTAAAATGAGGAGAGCAAAATCAGGACAAATTCAACTTCTAAGTGATACAATGATTCACTGCTGTTTATACGCATAATAGGTATAGAGTTTTATATAAATAGGATCATTTATGTTGCCCTATAACTGTTTGCATATATTTGCATTCTTTTTTTTTTTTTTGGTAGAGACTGAGTCTCACTTTATAGCCCTCGGTAGAATGCCGTGGCATCACACAGCTCACAGCAACCTCCAACTCCTGGGCTTCAGCGATTCTCTTGCCTCAGCCTCCCGAGTAGCTGGGACTACAGGTGCTCACCACAATGCTCGGCTATTTTTTGCTTGCAGTTCAGCCGGGGCCCGGTTTGAACCTGCCACCCTTGGTATATGGGGCCGGCGCCCCACTGACTGAGCCACAGGCGCCGCCCTACATTTACATTCTTTAAATTGCTATTATTAAACATTGGCTTAACACAAAAATATTTATTAAGTAAAAAGAAACACATTGACAACCAAACACCTCTTAATTTACTACCAAGTTTAAGGAAAAATCTCCAAACATTTTCATTACCTTTAACGTCCCCTATCTCTCTCCAACCCCATCCCGCTCCTTCCCCCTCAGAGGTAAGCACCATCTTGAATTGATGTCTATTGTTACCTGGCTATTAGTTTTATCATGTGGGGTTCAGAAAACCCCAAAACTTACCTGGGGAGCAGCAAATGCCTGCAGGGCTGATTGTTCCTTATCTGATTAGGAACAGATAAAGTTCAATGCAGTCACCAACCAGGGAAGATTAACTCACAGGAGAAGAGACCAGTGGTCTGACACCTCAATCAGACACACTTTCCCCAGATGCTAACAGTATCTGCTTAATAAGACAGCCTTTGATGTCAGAGTTTTCTCCCACACCCTCCCATAGCTTGTCACCACCAGCCTTCATGACCTCCCCGACCCCCTATTCTTTTCTCTGTGTTATTAAGGCTTCAATTTGATCCTTTTTTAAGTTTCATGTTGCTTTTTTTGGCCTGGGCTGGGTTTGAACCCACCACCTCCAGCATATGGGATCGGCGTCCTACTCCTTTGAGCCACAAGCACGGCCCCTTCATGTTGCTTTTTTTAAAAAAAGTTTCATATTTCAAGTGGCACCCATGCACATGTGTACAGAACACATTTGTTGCCTTTTCTCCTGTTAACTTGTCTGTAGTCAGTTTATTCCAGAGCTTGAAGTTTCAAATCTTCAGAGAGTGGAAGGGAAGTCCCATTGCTCCTACAGTCACATACACAATAGAACCTCTATAAGATGACTACCCAAGGGACTGTAACAAACTGGTCACCATATGGAAGTGGTGAACATAAGGAGCTAGGCCTACCATACTGATGGTGCATGTCCAGTCTCTGAAAATTCAGTCAACTTAAGGAGTGGGTCAGTGTAGGGAGGTGGTCAGCTTGGAGATTCTACTTTGTTTTCCCAAGCAATTAGTTGGCTTTTTTTTTTTTTTTAACTTTTTGTGACAAGGTCTAACTCTGTTGCCTGCGCTAGAAGTTCAATGACGTCATCATAGCTCATTGCAACCTCAAACTCCTGGGCTCAAGAGATCCTCCCGCCTGAACCTCCTGAGTATCTGGGCCTACAGGCACACACCACCATGCCTGGCTAATTTTTCTATTTTTTATAGAGATGGGGATGGGGGCGCATCTCACTATGTTGCCAAGGCTGGTCCTGAACTCCTGGCCTCAAGTGATCCTCACTCCTTGGACTCTGAAATTGCTAGGACCAATTTGATTTGTATGCTTTTGAACTTTATACAAATGGAATTGTAGGGGAAGAAAAAAACCATTTTTCCTCTACCCTCTCAGCAGGCAAAGCCTGCAAGTTAAACTGATAAAAGACAGACTAGCAAAAGAGAAAACAAAGATTTATTTATTTTTTTTTGAGACAGAGTCTCACTATGTCACCCTCAATAGAGAGCTGTGGTGTCACAACTCACAGCAACCTCAAATTCTTGGGCTTAAGCAATTCTCTTGCCTCAGCCTCCCGAGTAGCTGGGACTACAGGTGCTATCAGCCTGGCTATTTTTGGGTTGCAGTTGTCGTCGTTATTTAGCAGGCCCGGGCCAGGCTCGAACCCGCCAGCCTCGGTGTATGTGGCCTGTGCCTTGCTCACTGAACTGTGGGCACGGAGCTGAGAAAACAAAGTTTTGATTACATTCTTATGCACAGAGGTGCATAAGAACACACATTCCTATTCACTGAGAAATGAGACTCAAGGAGGTGGCTACATGGTTGAGGCTTATATACCATCTAGGCTTAGCAAAGGAAGCAGGGTTTGAAGATTCTGGGTGGAGGAGGCAAGGGGTGGGAAGGGGAGGGAGGAAATATTTGGAAACCTCTCATTTTGCAGGTAAGAGTCTTTCCGGTGGTAAGAGTTGTATCTGTGAGTACCTCGCTTCCCAGTAAGGGGACACCTTTGATAGAAAGTAAATTTCCTTTACAAAGGGGCATTTTCTACTGTATTTTAAGGGGGAGGTGAAGAGCTTTATCTGTTTGCCTTTAACTCAAAATAATTCATGTGGTGAAGAGGCATATTTTGGGATGGCATATTCCAGTACTCCTCAGAATCATACTGTATATATTATTCTGCAACTTCCTTTTTCCTCACAACACGGTGTTGCTGAGATCATTCGTGTCCTTGTGTGTAGCTGTTTTCATTGTTTATCTATTATACTGTTGATTGACACTTGGGATCACTTTTTTCTGTTTCTTGGTCTTACAGTATGGATATAGACAAACGCACGTGCAAGAGTTTCTCTTGAATATACGCCCAGGAATGGAACTGCTGACTCATAAGACATGCACATTCTAAACCTTAACAGGTAACACCAATTGTGTTCCAAAGTGTGTGCCACTGCTGTTACCACTCATAATGTATGTGTTCCAGTGACTTTATATTCTTATTGACACTTGATACTGTGTCTGTATCTTTGTGCACTTTCATGCTGTTCAAAGTAAAAGTTTTAGACTTATAATAGGTTTTGCTAAATTTCTCTACACAAAGATCTTACCGATGTTTACTCCCACTAGCATTATATGAAAAATTGTTTTTCTCTTTTAAGAGACAGGAGGATCTCTTGAATCTCAAACTTTTGGATTCAAGAGATCCTCCCACCTCAGCCTCCTGAGTAGCTGGGACTACAAGTCCACACCACTATACCTGGCTAATTAAAAAAAAATTGTTTTAGGAATGAGGTCTTGCTATGTTGCCCAGACTGGTTTCTAACTCCCGGCCTCAAGCAATCCTCCAGCCTCAAGCAATCCTCCTGCCTCAGACTCCAAACTCCCGGGACTACAGGTTTACCTTAGACAATATCAAAAACTTTCATTTTAAATATTTACCAATTTTAAACTTAACATTGGCCAAATGACAAGGGGAAAAAGTTATCTAATTTTAGATTACATCTTTATTCACTAGAAAAATTGTATAGTTTTAATTTTTTGTGGTGTATATATTCTTATATTAAATACCCTTTCATAAAAATTGTGATATTTGTGAATCTTGGGTCAGAAGCATGAAAATGGAGCATCAAGTAATGAAAAGTCGTCAGAGTACATAGGGATGGTTCTGTGCAGAAGAAAAGACAAAATTAACTCTGGAGATTTTATTATTTCAATTTTACTAAGGCTCTTTCACTCCAATTGAAAGGAAACTACAGATATAATATTAGATTTTGACAGACTATCAAATTAAATTTTGTTTTCACTGTATGAAACTTAGAAGTCATATGAAACAGAATTAGAAAGATGTTTAAAAATAGCATTTACATAATTGGATTGGATTGGAGCACATCTACAAATAACCACACAGAGCCTGTCCATTTTCTCCAGTGATCACAAACCAATATCCATATATTTTTTATTTTTTTAATGAAAAACACTAAAACCACAGGAAGATAAACGATCTTTGCAAGGTCACAACCAGTCAACATGAAAATTGAGAGTGAAATTAATTTTCAGTCTATCATTCTGGCCCAAACTCTCCAAGCCCCACTGCATGTTTTTTACTTATTAGGAATTTAAGTGTTTCAAAAATGAAAGCAGTTAGCCAAAAAATTTTAAAATACAAAACAAAAACATTAGCTTTGCGAGTTTCTGAAGTGTTGAAAGCCAAGTGTTTTCATGCTAAAATCCTTGACATTTAAAAGGCTCAGGAGCCAAGCCTACTGAAAGCCAACTAACATGCAAATTATAACAATTTATTTCTCCCAGGCTTTGGCATGCTTCCTATTGGTGCCAGAAGTAAAATGAGATATTTGAGATTCAAACGCTTTGGAAACTTGTGTAAATTAGAACTGTATTCCCCTTAGAAAAATATCCTTGCATCATCTTTCCTGCTCCGTCCCTAGGAACTGACCGGACTTCACACCCAGTTTCAAGTTAGCGTGGAGGCATCAGCTGTGAGAAACATCCATTAATTTATTTGGGCTGCTCTTTTGGTCTTAATGCTCAGGTGTTATCCTATGCCAGCCTTTTGTCTTCTTTCCTCGTAGGTTGTGTAGATACCATTTTATTGCCAATAGCAAAAGAGTGAGGATGAGAAGCAACGGACTAGTATGGTTGTCAATTCAAACCCCAGTGTTAATATTTTGGCATCATGGTCTTTGCTTAAAAAAACTACCTAAGCACCTCAGTGTTGTTAAAACTTCCAGGAGGTTTTGGTCTGGGTCTAGTTGCTCTGTCACACAAAAATCTGATTGTTGAGGTGATGAAGATTGCCAAGGAAGAAAGCAATGTCTGATAGGACAGACGTCTTGCCAGAATGGGAGAAGCTGCCTGGAATCTGTCTCTCTGACTAAGGGAGATCACTGGCTTCTGCAGGTCATGGTGTAACTAACAAGGGGCTACCTATACACAAGGGGCAGGTCGTGGGGGATGATGAGTCTTCAGGAAGACTGCCAGGGGCCTTCAGAATCATCAGCTCCTTTGTCTTGTAGAAAACCCACCATTTCTGGGAAACAACTCAAAGGGTCAGGTAGTTAGTTATATAGGGATCCTTGAAATTTTTCAATGGGGAGCAGGTGAACTTGGGAGTTTGGAGAGGAAGGATGAGATGGAAAATATGTTGAGTTTTTCTTTCAAGGAATTTGACCCTCATTATTACAGAGTAAAAACCATGGTCTAGTGTTCTCTTTCGCCTTCCTTCCCCCAAAGCTAAAAGAGTTTGCAATTGTTCAAGAGCCCTCCAGATTTCATTCTTTCGCAGCCTATCTCCTTTCACCACCATCTCACACTCAGTGTTTTGAGGGATTCGAGCATCAGTCTAAAGTTAGAACAAAATAACATAACTGGAAATCATTTTGAAAGGCTAAAAACAGTGTAGGCGAGAAGGAATCTTTTCTTACCCATTGCCAGGTTCATGACTGTGGCTCCCATAACAAAAGACAAATTAATAAGAGAAAAATATACAAATTTATTTACTATATGTTTTACATGACATGGAAACTTTCCAGTGAAGACCCAAAGAAAAAGGGATGCCTGTGTATTTTTATGCTTAGGTTTAATGAAGAGTCAACAGTTCCCGAGTGTGATTGGACAAGAGGGTATGGCCTAGTGGGAACAAACTAGAAGAAAGGCCTGCTTGTTCAGATTCTTCTCGGTCTCAGCATCTTCATGGATATGAATGTTCCATTCCTCTGGGAACAGGGTGGACACCTCTGGAGTGAAGGTGTTGTGACCTGCTTCATGGGAGAAGGTTGAGGGGAAGGTAAAAGTGAGGTTTTTCCCAAGGTGGCATGTTTTGGGGTATTATTTCCTAAACCCTATCAATAAGAAATTAGTTATGAGAGAGGATACCTGGGAAAAGTAAGGTCTGAAAGAACAAAAGCTTTCTCACAGGAGCCCCTAGGACACTCCTGCAAAGTCCTTCCCATGGTGACCCAGCTCTTAGGAATCTGTAGAAACTTAACTTCCTGAGACCTTGAAAATAACGATTGCTTCTGCTTTCATAAAAGCCCGAGACCACTTTCTCTAGCTTGATTAAAACTGACCAATGAGAAGGATACCTGTGGATAAGGAACCCTGGGCTGGAGATAAAAGGGAAAGGACAGAGCCAGTCGGGGAGCTCGGCCATTTTTAGACTCTAGTCCAAATGCCATGGCTCTGCTGGCTGAAATAAAGCCCTTCCTCTTTACACATGGATGTTCCGGTGTTTCTTTCTCTCCATTGGGCCTTGTTTGCCTGAAACATTTTAATGTAATTTTGGAGTAAAAATTGGAATGTGATTTTGGCATCGAATTTTTAACTTTCTTCTTCCTTCCCTCCTTCAGTGAGTATTTGTTGAGCATTTCCTAAATGAAAAAGACAGTTTCTCTGACCCCATGGAGCTTATTCTAGTGGGAGAATAAGGGGGAAATAGCAATGATTTCTGACACTGGTCTAGTACAACTAAGAAAATTAAAATATGTTAGTCCCAGTAATTTGGGGAGCTGAGGCAGAAGGATTGCTTGGGACCAGGAGTGTAGCCTGGGCAATTTAGTAAGACCTTGTCTCTACATAAATAAATAAGCAAACACAAATTTAAAAAGAAAATAAAAATGATGTGGTTGGACTGAAAACCCCAACAAGAGGCAAGTTTAGATAAGGTATTATCTAAGAAAATAATATTTGAGCTGGAACATGAAGACAAAAAAGAGCTACCACTGTGGGCAGTACAGTGAGACTCCATCTCCATAAAATAAAAATCAAAAAAATTAGCCAGCCATGGTGATGGGCACCTGTAGTCTCAACTACTTGAGAGGCTGAGGCAAGAAGATTACTTAAGCCCAGGAGGCTGAATGACCACTGCACACTAGCCTGGGTGACAGAGTGAGATTCCATCTTTACAAAAGTAAATAAATTTTAAGAATAATAAAAAAAAAATAAGGAAAAGGGCCAGCTGGGAAGATGAGCTGAGAGAAGTCTGGGATAGTTCATAGTACAAAATCTGAGTCAAAAAAGAGGGAAAGAAAGGAGAGCACAGTGGCTAACACAGAGCCATGGAAGTTTGCAGCAGCCTGGAGCAGGAAGCAGGAACTAGGCTATGCAAAGCCATTCAGGCTACAGTGAGAAGTTCAAATCATTTTCTAATAGGAAGCCACTGAAGGTTTTAAAGCTAGCATGATCTGATTTATTGTTTTAAAGGCTCATTATGGCTGTTCTTCTGAGATTGGAAATAGGTAGCTGGGTTAGAAGTTCCTGGTTAGGAGTTGTTATGGTTCCCCACCCCACCCCCTTTTTAGTTAATATAATTTATTTATTTAGGTAGAGGTGGAGGTCTCACCATGTTGCCCAGGCTGATCTCAAACTCCTGGCCTAAAGAGATCCTCCCACCTCACCTTCCCAAGATGCTGAGATTGCAGGCATAAGCCACTGCACCTGGCTACAGTGGCTGTGGTTTAAACATGTCCCTCAAAAACCATATATTGGAAATTAAACCCTGAATGTAACAGTGTTGAGAAGTGGGGCCTATTGAGAGGTGGTTAGGCCTAGAGGGTGGAGAGGATGGATTAATGGGTTCATTATAAAAGGGGGGATTTGGCATCCTTTTACACACACTCTCTCTCTCTCTCTCTCTTTTGAGACAGAGTCTCTCTCTGTTGCCCAGGCTAGAGCATGTCACCCTAACTCACAGCAACCTCAGACTCCTGGGTTCACGTGATCCTCCTGCCTCAGCCTCCTGAGTAACTGACACTATAGGCAACTGCCACATGCCTGGCTAATTGTTCTATTTTTAATAGAGCTAAGGTCTCACTCTTCCTTAGGCTGGTCTGAAACTCCTGAATTCAAGCAGTCAGGCCTCAGCCTCCCAAAGTGCTAGGCTTATAGACGTGAGCCACTGCTCCTTGTCCCTTTTCCTCTCTCCCTTGCCCTCTCTTTGCTTGTCCGTTGTGGGATAACACAACAAGAAAGCCCTCACCATATGCTGGCTTCTTGATCTTGGACTTGTCAGCCTCCAGAACTGTGAGCCATTAACTTTCTTTTCATGACAAATTACCCAGTGTGTGGTATTCTGTTATAGCAGCACAAAACAGACTAAGACAGGAGGCTAGGAAAAGATGGTGATCTTCATTAAAATGGTAGCAATGGTGGTGAAAAGTAGATGTTAGATTTTTACGGATACATCTGAAATGACTTGTTATACATTAGCAGTGGGGACTGAGGGAAAGAGAGAAATCAAGGATAACTGTTAAGGGATTTTGGCTTAACTTTCTGGGTTAGACTAGTGCTGACATTGCCTGAGACAGGGAAGACAGAAGGACAGGAACTGTTTTAGATTTATTACCTTTGAAATACCTGTTAGCTCTCTAAGTGTCAAGCAAACAGGTGCCTACGTGAATCTGAAATGTGAGTGTATGAGCAGGAGATATACATTTGGGAATTATCAACATGTAGAAAGCATTTCAAGTCATAGGAAATGAAGGTGTGGTCTGGATGGAGAAAAGTGCAAGTCCAGGGATTCTAATGTCTACAGATCAGACAGAACCAAAGGAGCTGGCCAGGTGTTTGGTCAGGAAAGCGGGAAGAAATTCAGAAACGCCGATAGTGTTTTAAGACGGCGTCAACTGTGTTGAAGACTGAGAGGATGAGCGCTTATTCTGTGACTCTGAGTAAATTGCTTCATCACTCTAAACACAAGCTCCTCATCTGTAAAGTAGGGACAAAAATAGTACCACACTTACAGTGTTGTTGTGTTAAAAAACATAATGTGTATAATGTTCCATGTGTCTGGCATGTAATAAGTGATAAACGGTGGCGTTATTATTTGTCTATTACTATTGAGTTCTGAAATCTATAAGGGGAAATATAAATACGTCAGGGGAAAAGGCATGTATGTTTACTAGAAAAGTTCTGAATAATGGATATTCAATTTTTTCACATCTCGCAGATCATTTGTTAAACTTCTTTTTAGTTTTTGTGTCTTTTTAGCTCTTCTGGACTCAAGGCTTAGGATATGAGAATTCCTTCTTCACTGGATAGTCAAAAGTTGCTATGACAACTGGCTGGAAATGAAAGTCCTCTGCTTTATTTATTTATCTGAGGGTGATGTGCTGCAGAAAGAGGGAAAGGAGGTTGCCACAAATGTTGTCTCCCGACCTTTAGAAAGAAGACACACGGGGGCCACGTTTTCTCCCATCCCATCCGTGTTCTGTATTATTTATGTATAATCTACCCTCTTCTATTTCTACAAAATATTTGAGGTAGCAAATATTAAGACCCTTAAAGAGTTGAGGCAGTTTAAAGAAAATGAGAGATTGAATACTATTTGGAGGAGAAAGGTAATGTGTAATAGTGTAACAATGTTATCAACACTGTGCAACACATTTAACTCCAAGTGTTTTGAAAGAAAAAAATAGAAGAGAAACCATGGTTTAAGGAATTTTCTGAAGTCTACCTAAAGGTTATAAGCAGGTTCATTGGGAGAGAGAAACTTTTAAACTGATATATATGTTGCTACCCTACAATACTAATAGTGGTCAACATTTGCATACTATTTTACAGTTTATAAAGCATTTTCATGCTTTGAAGAAGGTGGTATTACAACTATTGCCCCCATACCACACAATAGGTTAACACAGATAGAGAACTTGAAACATGAATTTTTTTTTCAAATGCAGAGAACCTTTCTTTTTCAATTTTTATTTTTTCAAGAGGAGGTCTTGCTTGTCTCCCAGGTTAGAAAAATCAGTGGCATGATTTTTGCTCACTATAGATCAAATTCCTGACCTCAAGTGATCTCTGCCTCAGCCTCTCAAATTGCTGGTTCTGCAGACACATGACCAGCTCAGAAAACCTTTCTTAATTGGTAGCCAACATCTGTGTCTCATAAATCTTTTATTTCCAAAATCCTGCTCTTTCTACTACACCGAGAGGCAATTTCCTTAATTACCTCACAGTGTGTGTGTGTGTGTGTGTGTGTGTGTGTGTGTGTGTGTTTGGAGACAGAGTCTCTTTCTTTTGCCCTGGGTTGAGTGCTATGGCATCATCATAGCTCACAGTAACCTCAAACTCTTGAGCTCAAGAGATCCTCTAGCCTAAGCCTCCTGAAGTAGCTGGAACTACGGGTGTCTGCCACAATGCCCAGCCATTTTTTTCTATTTTTAGTAGAGATGGGATCTTGCTTCTGCTCAGGCTGGTCTCAAACTCCTAAGCTCAAGCAATCCACCCGCCTTAGCCTCCTGGAGTGCTAGGATTTTAATTGCAGTTTTGGAAAAACATTGCGAAACCCAGCATTCACAAAAGTACATAAAATGTGTATCTAAATTTTAATAAATAACTGTAAAACTAACATCCTTGTAGCCACCACCGAAGTCCGGAACTAGAACAATATTGGAACGTTAGATAGAGCAGCAGTTCTCAGCCCTTTTGGTCTCACAATTCTTTTATTATTTAAAAATTATCAAGGACCTCAATGAGCTTCTATTTATATCACCTATCTCTAGTAATTTTTTTATTGGAAATTAAAACTAAGAATTAAGAAAATGTTAATTCACTTTAAAATAGCAATAATGCATTGACTACGTATTAGCTTAAACAATTTTATAAAAACTATTTGCAAAAAAAAAATTAGTGAGAAGAATGACACTTTTTTCCCCTAAATCTCTTTAATGTTTGGTATAATAGAAGAAAACTAGATTCTCATATTTAATTCAGCACTCATTCTGTGGTATGTTGTTTGGTTAAAATACATGAAGAAAATTTGGCCCTACACAGGTAAGTACTTGGAGGAAGAGAGGAGTATTTTAATGGCCTTTTCAGATAACTGTGCATATTCTTTGTACTACACCACAATTCCCACAAGTGCCTGTTTTTTAAAGGTTAGTTGCAATGTGGGTTTGCAAATCATAGTTCTTTGCTACATTAAAATCGATTTGTGTATGTTGCCCTTGGAATGGCTTTGTCACCCATGTGTGACGTTGTAGCATTACATTCATTTGGAAAATAGTGGTTTGCCGAGTTTTGCAGGTCCTCCAAATGTTGACACATTGCATTATACAATATCAGAAAATCCCATTCATTGCTCTCACTACCAATCTTATCACAAAAGTCTTTAAATGTTGCTGTGTCGTCAAGCTCATGGGTTACAAGTTTTCAAAATTTTCCATTTTCACTTGAAAGCTCAGATTTTGTCACTGGCAACAAATGTTGTCCGTTGTTTTCCTTGAAGTGACTGACTGACTTTATTTTTGAGGAAATGTCTCTCAAATACACAACTCTGAATAACTACTGTTTGCCAGTAGTTATTTCTGTCTCTGCCAGTCGTTCTTTGAAGTGAAAAGGGTGTTCTATAAAGAGAATGCCTAGTTGAACAACAAATAAATACACAAGTGCTTTTTCTTGCGACAACCATTGTACATAGGGTGTCCAGCAGAAGTATTTTATGTCCTCAAAGTGTGGTCTCCAGAGTGGCAGCAGCAGCATCACCGAGGTAGGGACTTGTTAAGAATAATAACTTGGGGCAGTGCCTATGGCTCAAAGGAATAGGGCACTGGCCCCACATGCCAGAGGTGGCGGGTTCAAACCCAGCCCCGGCAATAAATAAATAAATAAATAGAATAATAATATTAAATTGTTGGGTCCCACTCTAGACCTATGAAATTGGAAACTCTGGGGGCAAGGACTAGTGGTCTGTGTTTTACAACCTTCCAGGAGATTCTGGTTCCATCTGAATTTGAGAACCACTAGTTCAGCCTCAAAGCCATGGTTCTTGGGCTTGGTTGCAGACTAGAATCACCTGGGGAGCTTATAATCTCCAATGTTTACCTTTTCTTTATCAATTAAGTCAGAATCTCGGAGGATATGACCCACAGTGACAGTATTTTTTAAAGCTCTCTTGATGATTCCAAAGTGCAGCTGCAGCCTTAGGCAATGGTTCTCAGACAGGTCTCAGCGATGTTCTTGTCTGGTACCGGACAGTTATCGATTGATAATGGAGCTCTCTGGCAAGTTCCAGAGTGCTAATAACCGGCCTGCTGCTGGGTAGAGAAAAACGAATGTGTTTTCAGAATCATTTTTCCATCCTGAATACTCAGGAAATCCCAAATAGTGAATAAGAAAATGTCCTAGCAGAACTCAAGAATACTTCTTCTTAGTCATGCCTCTCCTTTAGGAAAGTGGAGATCCTGGCAAGTCTGGTGAGGTCTCTGCTCTGATCCCACTGCAGCCTCCCTTCAGCCACCAGGGCTTACTTTTTCCATGGCCTTTCTGTCTCTGCAGTTGTCTTAAGTTAGCGGTTTCCACCCTTACCAAACTCAACATTCCTATGTTATAATATTTTGATCGCTCTTTTGCTATCCTCAAATGAAATACATATGTAATATAATCTGCTTACAGACATCAATTAAAATACCTATATAACGCCCTAAGTATATTATAAAGGATAAATAAAATGACATTAATTTATGATAAAAATAGATATGGCAAAATGTCAATGTCTGGAAACAACATTGACATAGTAAAGTTGTCAGGTGTTGGTATATGAATTTTGTTTAAAAATATACTAGAGAGTATAGTATAGATGTCCATGTTTCCTCAGTACTCAGCTTTGACAATTGTCAACAACCCATTTTTTTCATTCTTACCTCTGCCACTTAAAATGTGGTCCTTGACCAGCAGCATCAGTGTTACTTGGAAGATTGTTAGAAATGCAAATGCACTGATTTTATTTCACACCACTGAATCAGAATCTCTAAGGCAGGGCCCAGGAATCTGTGCTTTAACAATCTCTCCAGCTGATTTGTAGATATTCTGTAGTCTCCTCCCTAGCTTCTCAGACAATTTAAAGCAAATCCCAGATAGTACCTAGGTATTAATTTATCCACAAATAATTACTTTAAAACATATAAATAGGGTGGGCATGGAGGTTCATGCCTGTACTCCTAGCACTCTGGGAGGCCGAGGCAGGTGACTCGCTTGAGCTCAGGAGTTTGACACTAGCCTGAGCAAGAGTGAGACCCTGGCTCTACTAAAATTAGAAAACCTAGCTGGGTGTTGTGGTGGGCACCTGTAGTCCCAGTTACTCGGGAGGCTGAGGCAAGAGGACAGCTTGAGCCCAGGAATTTGAGGTTGCTGTGAACTGTAATGCCATGGCACTCTAGCCAAGGGCAGTAGAGTGAGACTCTGTCTAAATAAAAAATAAAATATGTAAGTACAAACTGCTACTTCATATATCACCTAGTAAAAGTTTAACTTAATTCCTTTTTAAGTATTTTATTCTAATAGATTCAGGAGTATAAATTGTTTTTTGTTACATGGATGAATTGTAGAGTGGTGAATTCTAGGCTTTTAGTGTACCAGTCACCTTAGCAATGTACATTGTACCCAATAGGTAATTTTTCATCCCCCACCCTCCTCTTCCCCTTCTGAGACTCTAATTTCCATTAAGTCACTCTGTAGCTCCCTCTTATAAGTGAGAACATGAGAGTTTTTGTTGTTGTTGTTGTTCCTAGGTTACTTAAGATAATGGCTTCCACTTCCCTTCAAGTTGCTGCAAAAGACTTTTCATTATTTTTCATGGCCAAGTAGTATTCCATGGTGTGTGTGGGTGTATGCCATATTTTATTATAATTCCTTAATATCATCAAATATATAGAGATAAAATTTTTTCTCAGATATTCTTAAGTGTTTTTATAGTTAATTGCTTAAATCAGCTCAAATAAGGCCTGTACATTGCATTAGGTTGGTTAGGTTGATGTATCTCTTAAATCTCTCTTAGTCTATACTTATTCTTTAAAAGAAAAAAAATTTTTTTTGAGACAGAGTCTTGCTCTATTTCACAGATGGAGTGATGCCCTTCCTATTTTATCAAAGCGGAAAGCACATCAATATCTGGCTGTTTCTCTTTTTCTGTTAAGCTTGATTAGTGTGTTCAAGTGTTGAAAGCAGGATCTGTCCTATATAAAAGTTTCCCATAACCCTTTTTTTAGCTAATGGGCTTAGCAGCCACTGGTAATCAAGGTTTAGGTCCATTCTTTCACTGAGATGCAAAAATGGCGATATTCTAATTTTTGTCATTTCTCTGAATGTATTACCTAAATATAAAGAACTTTCTCTTTTTGAGCATTTGAGTAGGAAATAGTTTATACAGAAAAGGCAGAGTAAATGCTCAATTTAATTCCTTTATTAACTCAACTTCAAATAATTACTTTACATGCTGGCTACAATTTTTACTTTTGAATATCACCATACACTGTGGATTTCAATATCTTTGGTATTTTAAACTCACTTTAGTCATCATTCAGTATGAGGCTTACATTGCCTTATTTTTTCCAGATGGAGCTTCTTCAGGTTGGCTCCTGAGTTCTTCCGACACAACATTAACAGTGTTTGATACTTTCCTTATTTGCAGGTATGAAAGATATTTTAAGTTCATCTTATACATTTCCCACACCAACCCTGGAATCAATTATTTCTCAAAGGAGCTTTGGTTCCTTTTACTGGGAAATGGTTTTTAGAGACCATAACCTAGGTGGTCGAGGGACTTATTGCTATAGGACTGATTGCTGTTCAGTCCTTTTCAGTGGAAAGAGCTAGAAAATACATATTTTAAAGAGAAAATTACATATCAAACAATAATTTCAATTTCAATTTTAGACTATAGGAATTCTAATTCTTTGATTTTATATTTGTATATCTTTCCTCTTGCACCAAAATTCTTGGTTCCTAATGATATGTAACATAATAATTTCCTTTATCCATATGTACCTAAAATATTTTCAAGTTAATAATATCAGTACTATTAATAAAAATATAACAATAAAATTACTTTATGAATGCTTATTAATATTTATTAATAATATAGTTCTGTTTTGCCTTCCTTGCTTACATAAGTGGAATATACTATATACTACTATCTGTAACCTTGCTTTTAATGTTTTTTACTTAACCGTATATCCTAGGATTATTCTGTAACAATATTTATACAATATTACTCAGTTCTTTTCACAGCTGCATAGTACCCTACCGTGTGGATTATTATAACATATTCAGATCAATCCTCCACTGATGTTTGAACTGAAATATGCCTTATGCTGTTATAAATATTGCCATAATTAATATCTTTGCATATTCACAATTGAATATTTTTGTCACAATTTCTTTCTTTCCAGGATTGATTCCTAAAAGTAGCATTTTGGCTCAAGGTAAATGAACTTATAATTTTGCTAGCTAGTGCCAGATTCCCCCTATAGAAATTATATAGTTTTGTAGTTCTGCCAATAATGTCTGAGAGTTCCACATGCTTAAAATTATACAGGCTGGATTTTAAAGAAAACAAATATTCAAAGGAAATATTGTTGGTATTTTTCTTTATATTTCCATTTTGAAATAAGGGTTAAGGAGGCATATTTTTATACCTGTATGAGACAGGCATGAGTGCAGATCCAGGCACACCACTGGAGATTCAAGTATCAGGGTACAAATATAGCAGCATACTGTACTGCTGATCTAAATATCAGGCCATGTTGCTGCCCTATTATTTGAATGTAATTTTTCAAAATGGTAAAAACAATTAGTAAAGTTCAAATAACACAAACTACAATTTTCTTTTTTATTTTTTTTGTGATTTTTTTTTTTTGGCCGGGGCTGGGTTTGAACCCGCCACCTCTGGCATATGGGACTGGCGCCCTGCTCCTTTAGCCACAGGCGCCGCCCTACAATTTTCTCTTAACTCACATGGTATTTCTGAAAAATTCAGTTGATATTAAAACTGTACAAAATAGGTTTTAACTTAAAATAGATTGGATTTTTAAACACAGATAATTCCTAACAATGGTAAAGTTTTATTTTTCTTTAACATACATGAGGGTCTGTCTGGAAATATGAAATTCATGAGGTATAGGGAAAATTATTTTGTGAGGATGTCATTGTGGCAGCTATAGGATTGTATTGTTCAGCTCTCCCTTCAAGAGAGAACATGTGGTCGGTCTGGACAGCCTCTTAGTGCGATACTTTCAAGATTCACTGTAGGATTCATGCTGAGGACACACTCTTCCTAGGTTGTTCTCAGCCAATGACTGAGTATGGTGAAAACAGAACATTCCCGCCCAACATGGGACTCCTCTAAGAGACAATCTTTATTCTGGAGGCTCCCCATTGGCCTCTTTCAGAGAGCTGCCGTGCAGTCTGAGGCTCTTCCTTCCTGTTCTTTCCTTTTTTCATTTATAGGTGTCAGTCTGGAGGCTCTGCCTCCTACTGCTTTTCTCTCTCCTCTTTATTGTTCACTGGTATTTTCCCCAACAAATCACTTCAAAATCCAATTTTGTTTTAATGTCTGCTTTATGGAAGACTTAAACTAACAGCTACTATTGGGAGTAACCTCAGACAGCAAAAGGTAAGACAGTTCAGGGAGTCTATCGCTCACCAATCAACTGGCAGGGACGAGTCCATTCTGAACGGAAGTGAGGCACAGTTGCTGAAAATGACACTTTCGTTTTGTTCAAGGACTATATTAATCCTTCTACTCTCTAACGTAATATATTATGAACAGAAAGGGACTATCTGGACCTCCTGTAGAACATCTCATTGATACATCAATAATATGATGACTGAGCACTATGAACGAGAGGTAGCTTTTATGCTAGGTGGCCTGGGGAAAAAAATCCCAGTGTGGGGAACAAGAGCCTTGCCTGTATAATGATTTGGGCTTTTGAAAAGTACCCAGGAGAGCAGTGTTTGCAAGGACAATGGATTTGGCTGGTTATCACAAAATTGTATTGATGGTCTATAGGGAGGAAATGAGAAACTGAGGGATGTTTACAAAGAGTTAAAGCTCAAATGTGAGAACCAGAGGCCTCTCTTGGAGTTTACACAAAACTAGGACAAGTTGGTTGTTCTACTTTAGGGGCAAAATAGGCAGAAATTAAGAGTGCTGCTTAATATCTACAATCAGAAGGTGGCAAGAATGGAGGGGCAGGAGGCTAAAGACAGTCATCTCAATAAAATGTCAAAATCTGTTGCTTAATTCCAGAATGTGAGTGAATTTTCAGATCTAGATTCCTAAGAAGACTCTGGAATATTGTAGCAAGTGTATAATGATCCCTCCTGTCATTCCCCAAAAGGACTTAGCACGTTTACTTCAGTTAGGCATTTACTCTGGGGAAAAGGGGGTACACCCAGTCATTTTAAGATTTTTTGCAACTAGGAACTGAGTTGACTTTGATAACTGGAGACCCAAATATCATCATGGCCCTCCTGTTAGGGGGCTTATGAGAGTGGCAGTAGTGTACTAACTAAAGTCCTGCTCACAGTGAATTCACTGGGTCTGCTGACCCACCTACTGGTCCCTGAGTGTATAATTATAATAGACATCCTTAGCAGTTTAAGTATTAAGTCCTAGGACTCTTAGATAAGAGCTATCATAAATGAGTAAGATCAACTGGAATTCTTTGAAATTGTCCCCTACCACAGCAAATATAAAAAATAAAAAATGATACTGTGTCCCAAGGGCAATAGTGGTAAGTACTACCAGTTTGGATCCTATAGAGCGAATATAGGCTATCATAGCGAGCTTAACCAAGTAGTGGTGATCTCATCTGAAGCTATGGTATCATTGGTAGGGGAGGTTAATAAGGTCTTAGGCACATGAATTATGAACATTGATTTTGAGAATATATTCTTTCATATTCCTATTAGAATGAGGATAAGAAACAGTTCACCTTCACTTTGGAGGAGACAATATTTATTGCCAGTTTCAAGGACTATGTTAATCTTTCCACCCTCTTATATAAGACATTCTGAATAGATAAGGACTATCTGGACCTCCTGCAGAACATCTCACTGATATATCAATAATACAATAACTGAGCAGGATGAACAAGATGGCTTTAATGTTAGAGGCCTTGATATGACACATGCATCCAGTGGGTATGACAGACATCCCAAGAAGATTCAAGGATCGGCCACTTTTGTAAAGTTTTTCAAGGTCCTATAGTCAGTGGTTTGTGGAGATATCCTCTCTGGAGTAAAAGACAAATTTCTGCGTCTCAAATCTCCTGCTATAATGAACCACAATGCCTGCTGGGCCTCCTTGGGTTCTGGAAGCAACGAATCAGACACTTAGAGGAGTACTGCTCTGGTTCATCTCCTAGGTGACATGGAAGGTTGCCTGAGTGCGTACAGCCTGGAGAAGCAAAGGGCTCTGTGGCACTTAGTGTCGAGTTTACAGCAAAGATCACCATGTAGGCCTTGGGTCTTGGGGCAAGACCATGCCATCTGCAACAGATTTTACTCCTTTCAAGAAATAGCAATTGTGTGTGCTGGACCCTTAGAGGCAGAAAGCTTGATCATGGGGTACCAAATTACCCTGTGTCCAGAAGTGACCATCATGAGCTGAATCCTATTGGACATACTTTGTCATGAAGTTGATGGCCCAGCAGAATATTATCAGAATATAGAAGCAATGCATTCAGAATCAGACCCCAACAGGAACAGAGGGCATGAATAAACTGCATGAGCTAGTTGCCTGGCACCCACACACCCACCATGGTTGTACCAACACACCCTCCTTAGGATGCACTGGCCATAGAGGGGGTCGTGCATAGTCACCCAAGGGAAGAGAAAAAAGCTCAAGCTTGATTTCTAAATGGGCTGGCTTGGTATTTGGGTAGAGGCTGAAAGTAGATGGCTATTCTTCACAGCCACATTTAACAGTGGCCCTAAAAGGCAGGGGAGAGGGAAAGTCTTCCTACTGGGCAAAGCTTATAGCAGTGTATCTAGTCGTTCACTTTGTAGAGTGGAGACATCCTCTATAGAGGATGGAGAAGTGATCTGTGGTGTGAATTTATACAGATCCTTGGGCAGTGGCAATTGCTTGGCCAGGTGTTCAGGATCCTGAAGGAAAAGACCGAAGACTGCAGAAGAGGATGTCTGGAGAAGAGGTATGTAGGTGGACATACGAGAGGGAGCACAAAAGTGGAGGATTTTTGTATCACATGTTCACGTCGACCAGAAAGCATCCACCATGGAAGAGAAACTGAACAACTCAGACAAAATATTCTACCCGTTGACATTAGCCATGCTCTGTCATAGCCCACTCCAGAACTGGCACAATGGTACATGAATGGAATAGCCTTGTTTGCAGACATAGAGTCTACAGCATGAACTTCCACTTACCAAGGCCAATCTAGTAACTTGTTTCTGAACTTTTGCAACAGAGACCAACTCCAAGTCCCTGATATAGCACTATTACTTGAGGAGAGTAAGCCAGCCATTTGGAGGCAAGTCAGTAACATTGGGTCCTTTCCATTCTGGAGTGGCCAGCATTTCATCCTCACAGGGATATAAATATGTGTTTTGGCAATGGGTCTTGCCAACAGAGCCTCAGCCCATATCACCATCCAGGGTCTTAAAGAAGGCCTGATCCATGGGTGTGGGATCCAAGTCAACATACTATCCAAATAGGAGACCTATTTCATAGTAAAGGTAATATGGATGTGAGCTCATGACCAAGGGATCTACTGGTTGTATGTACCACATATGGCACCATCCAGCCTGATAGCACACTGGGCAATCTTCTGAAGGTGCAGCTGAAGTGCCAGTTCAGAGTCAATATTCTGTAAGGACGCAGTGCCATCCTTCAGGATGCAGTAAATACACTAACTACAGTAAAAACTCTAAATGCACTGTTCCCAACAAGAAGAATACATGGGTCCAGAAAAACAAAGGAAGCAGAAATAGCTCCACTTAATATAGGTTCTAATGACTCACTGGGAACTTTGTGCTTCCTATTTTCACAACTCTGGGCTTTGAAGATTTAGAAGTTCTGGTCTCCAAAGCAGGTGCATTTTTTGCTGGGGAACACAAGGATTCCATTGAACTATAAACCTTGGCTACTGTCTGGGCATTTTGGACTCTTTCTGTCCAGGCACTGGCAGGCATGAAGAGAAGTCCCCATCTTGGTAGGGGTAACTAACCTAGATCAACAGAAAGAGGAATGGCTGCTCTTATACAATGGGCAGGGAAAATATGTGGACCCTAGGCAATCCACTTGGGAGCCTCTTGATGCTTAATTATAACTGTGGAAGGACATGTGCAGCAATCCCAGAGTGAGATGGGTATAATTACCAACAAATAAACATTTCTCATCAGGAATGAGTATTTGGGTCACACCCACTACTAAGACCTGTGGAAATGATAGCTGAAGAAAAGCGGAATTTCAAATGTGTAGTAGAAGAGGAGGACGATGAGCAGCAGTTGTAGTCCTGAGACCAACTGAATAACAGGGGGTGTAGTTTGTCCCAATTATTCCCCTTGTCTAAGTTTTCCCTCAAGAAGAGAGGTCCAGAGGAAATTACAGAGGAGCCACTCCCAGAACATGGGAGGTTTAAGAGAGAACCTGCTGGAAAGACTAGAAAGGAAAAATAGGATTAAAGAAGTTATGAAGAAGACAAGACATATAGATGCAAATGCTTATGAAGTTACAGAAATATCAGGAAATGATATTTATGAAGAAGATGAAGCAGATGATGAAGATGAAAGAACCAAAAAGGAATCCTTCGATAGAATATCTCCAGCAATAATTAAAAATGGCATTGGTTCACCTCCAAAAATTAAAGTGCAAAATAAAAGTAATGCCAAAAGAAAGCCTCCCAAGCTGGCCTATTGAGAAGCAGCTGCTGGTCAAGTATATAAAGAAACTAATAAACCATGAGTTGATGGTGATATGAATGTTTTTTAATAAAAAATGTGAGAAACATTTTTAACTTAGGCAAAGAGTTCCAGACCATCAACTAAAAATATGCTTAGCTGGGATGCTAAAACCATGAATGCAAATGAAGTCAACAATGAAGAGAGACCCTCAGAGTCTGAATGAGAAACCACAGGGGTGGATCTGTGATAAGATTATTGATACTGTAGACCAAGTAAAGCCACTTCTGTTAAGTTCCAGTGTCATCCCTCTTGACAACCAAAAGCAAAATTTAAAAGAAGCTATGAAGTTACTCCCAAATTTCCAAATGGCTTTTGAGGTCAAAAGACGAAACCAGCTGCAATTCAATCAGAAATGTGAACACTTATGCAGCCTGGGAAGTTAACTCATCTTGTTTTCCATGCTGGTCTTGACTCCCAAGCCTCATGTCCCAAAACTTCTTATTCCATATCCAAATTAAACCTGGTTTTTTAAAAAAGAAGAGATAAAGGGAAAACATCAAAATAGTCATCTTAGTATGTCTCAGTAGATGTTCTTATTTATGTCTATTACGTTGTTCCTTTGGCACCACTCAAGTGCTCTATCTTTGCCCTGTGGTTCCTTGGCCTGGCCAAGACTTTCTTAGAGCTGTGCCTATCTAATCCTCCTTCCTCTTCTCATGACATTGACATGGGTATCAGATCTGCATCATGATTAGCTGGGCACAGTGGCTCATGACTGTCATCCTAACTATTTGGGAGGCTAAGGTAAGAGGATCACTTGAGCCCAGAAGTTTGGGGATACAGAGAACTATGATGACACCAGTGCACTCTAGCCTGAGTGACAAATGAGACCCTGTCTCAAAAAAAGAAAAAGAAGGATAATATATCTGCATTATAGTCTGAAGGCTTTCCGTGCTTGCTGTTTCCTCTCCCTTTTAACTGCCATTTCTTTTAATCTATCTCTTAAATAACTTTTTCTGTCTTGGTGTGTCTGATTCTACAAGGACCTGAGCTGACTTAAGTCCCCTGTATTGCAGGATGTCTAGCATATCTGGCCTCTCCCACAAATACCGGTAGCACTGTCCCCCTAATCTTGAGGCAACGAATGACTTTCACTGATTTCTAAAATGCTTCTACTGGGAACCATTCAGAACATAATCATGGTTATAAATAAGTGAGTAATAAATGTATAAGAGGCTATATAATAGCCTTAGAATTTAGAGAAAAATTTAGGAAATAATCACTTTCTGAAAGTGAAGAAAAAAATCAGTATATGATAGATAAAATTATTCACCTGTATTAGTAACTCACCTTTGGAATTGACTGAATATATTACTTCCACAATCAGGTACTTTCCAAGTTTCCATCAAGTCACATGGAGACAGTCTTAGGAAGACATTCTTCAAATGTGGAGGTATTGTGACATAATCTCTAGTACATAGCACTGCCTAAAAAAGATTGAAGAATTTTAATTATTGTTCAGTGAGTTTGTAGCAGACATCATTTTTCACTTTAATTCAATAAATATTCATTTCATACATTTGTTGATTGATTGCAAATCAACTGGTGGAGAAGGCTGCAAAAAACTTGGCTATTACAATGGTTTATGGCCTCTAAACAGCCACAGCACACAAACAGACATACAGTATACCTGTGGCTTAAAATTTCACAGGGGTTTAAGGGGAGGAAAGCAATTAGGAAAAATTCTCTAAAATGGCTCCTTTGGGGGTCAATCATCAAAATAAGGCTGAGAAATCTGGTCAAGAGGAAGAAAAAAAAGAGAAAAAAGGAAGAGGATGAAAGAAAGCAGGAGGGAAAAGATAAGTATAATGATGACAGAGAAATAGGAAAGGATGAGACAAGAGAAAAGGAGAAGGTATGTAAAATTTTAGGACAAAAATAGTTTTGTCTACCACTGAGCCATATGACATATAACTTTTTCCTTGAGACATTCTGAAATACTAGCTTATTCCTCTTACATTATTTATGGCTCTGGCAACAAAGTATTAAATGAAAAGCAATACTGGAATGCCTGCTTTTAAAGAATTCCTATATCCTAAAACATTCTATTTCTTGCTCAAATACTCCAAATTTCCTCACTTTTTCTCATTTAAAATGTAAACTTCTAAAACCATTTCCTTATTTGAGTTCCTAAAGATCACATTATTCCACTTACCTGTAATACAAATTTTGTTAGCTTCAGAACATTTAAGCCTTTAATTTCATAGCAATTATTTATTTCATGTATCTGCCATAGTAGACTGGCCCATTTGTTACTGTTCGAGACCTCATTAAGTTTTTCTGAAGTTTGGATTTATACCTCAGGACCTTCCCTTTGTTCTGAAATGGGGTGCACCAACCAACTTTCTGATTACTAGTCAAGACTTCTTGGGTATCTTGATATCAGGAAGGGAGTGACCTTCCTAGCAAACATTAGTACTTCAGTGAATGGAAAGTTATAATTTCTATCCACATTTTAAAATGTCTTATTGTGTATGTATCCTGTATAATTACCACCTGGAACAAAATATAGGACCTTTTTCATCCTTGGATGAAAGAAAGTTCCCTTGGATTCTTTCCGATCATTATCTCCTGTAAGTATTTTGGGTTTTCTAAAACCAGATTAGTATTGCCTTTCTTGATTTCATATAAATAGAGCCATTCAGTATGTACTATGTTGTGCCTAGTTTCTTCTGTTTATGAAAGTATTTGTGAGGGGCTGGGCGTGGTGACTCTGGTCTGTCATCTCAGCACTCTGGGAGGCCAAGGTGGGTGGATTGCTGAGTTTAGGAGTTTGAGACCAGCCTGATTAAAAGCAAGACCCTGTCTCTAAAAAAATCATCCAGGCGTTGTGGCAGGTGCCTTTAGTCCTAGCTACCTGGGAGGCTGAGGCAAGAGGATCTCGTATGCCCAAGAGTTTGAGGTTGCTGTCAGCTATAATCCCATGGCACTCTACCCAGGGTGACTAAGTGAGACTCTGTCTAAAAAACCCCCCCAAAACCAAAATATTTGTGAGACTTATTTATGTTGTCAGCAGTTTGTTCCATTTTATTACTGAGTTGTATTCCATTGTATAAATATGTAATAATTTTTAAATTTGCATCCCTGTTGATATATATTTAGATTGTTTACAGGTCTGGGTTATTATGAATAAGGTTGTTCTAAACATTCTTTGTATAGGTTTTCTTATGAACTTGTATTTACATTTCTCTGGGGTAAGGAAGTGAAATTGATGGGTTATGAATGATGTAGATGAATGTACAACTATAAAGAAATTTCCAGGCAGTTTTCCAAAGTACTATACGCTCATATTGGGAAAGTATAAGTTCCAGCAGCTTCACATCTTCACTAAAATTTAGGCTGTTAGTCTTTTTGATTTTAGCCCCTTGGAGTGTGTGTGAAATAGAAGGAATCCATTATGGCTTTAATTTGCATTACCTTGATGACTAAAGATATTAAGCACATTTTTCCTTCATTACTTTTTATTATGTTAAAATATACATAACATAAAATTTACATTTTGACCATTTTTTTTTTTTTTTGTAGAGACAGAGTCTCACTTTATGGCCCTCGGGTAGAGTGCCGTGGCCTCACACAGCTCACAGCAACCTCCAACTCCTAGGCTTAGGCGATTCTCCTGCCTCAGCCTCCCGAGTAGCTGGGACTACAGGCGCCCACCACAACGCCCGGCTATTTTTTGGTTGCAGTTTGGCCAGGGCCGGGTTTGAACCCGCCACCCTCGGCATATGGGACCGGCGCCTTACTGACTGAGCCACAGGGGCTGCCCCATTTTGACCATTTTTAAGTGTACAGTTCAGTGGTGTTAAATATTGTACATTCATGATGTCATGCAATCATTACCACCATCTATCTCAAGAATGCTTTGCATCTTATATTAATCTGAAACTCTATACCCATTAGGCAGTAACTCTTCAGTTCTCCCTTGCCCTGGCCCCTGGCAACCACCATTCTGTCTGTCTCTATAATTTTGATTACTCGAGGCACCTCAGATATGTGGAATCATACAATATTTATCTTTTTTTGACATGTTTATATTGCTTAGCACAATGTCCTCAAGGGTCATAGATGTTGTAACATAGGTCAGAATTTCCTTCCTTTGTTAGGTTGAATAGTATTTCATTGTATTTAAATACCACATTTTGCTTATCCGTTCATCTGTGGATGGACACTTGGGTTGCTTCCACATTTTAGCCATTGTGAATAATGCTACTATGAACATGAGTGTGCAAATATCTCTTTATTTTCAATTCTTTTGGATATATACTCATAAGTGGAATTGCTAGATCATATGATAATTCTACTTTAAATTTTTTGAGGAGCTGCCATACTGTTTTCTACAGTGGCTATACCATTTTCATTCCCAGCAACAATGCACAAAGTTTCCAATTTCTTCATATCCCTACCAAGAATTTTTTTTTTCCTTTTTGAGACAGGGCCTTGCTCTGTTGCCCAGGCTAGAATGCAAGAATGCAATGGCTTCCTCTGGCTCACTGCAACCTCAAACTCCTGCTTTAGCTTTCCCAGTAGCTGTGACTACAGGTGCACACCACCATGCCTGGATTCTTGTTTTTTTTTGAGACAGAGTCTCACTTTGTTGCCCTGGCTAGAGTGCTGTGGCATCAGTCTAGCTCACAGCAACATCAAACTCCTAAGCTCAAGTGATTTTCCTGCCTCAGCTTCCCAAGTAGCTGGAACAATAGGCACCTGCCACAATGCCTGGCTATTTTTTTCTGTTTTTAGTTGAAATAGGGTCTTGCTCTTTCTCAGGTTGGTCTCCAACTCCTGAGCTCAAGGGATCCTCCTGCCTTGGCCTCCCAGAGTGCTAGGATCACGGGACTGAGCCACTGTGCCCAGCTCTATGCCTGGCTAATTTTATAATTTTTTGTAGAGAGAACAGTTTCATTATTGCCCAGGTAGTCTTAAACTCCTGGTCTTAAGTGATTCTATCACCTCCACCTCCCAAAGTTCTAGGATTACAGGTGTAAGCCACCATGCCTAGCTTTTTCTTTCCTTTTTTTTTTAAATAGTAGCCATCCTAATGGGTGTAAGATAGTATCTGATTATAGTTTTGATTTGTATTTTCCTAACAGTAAGTGATATTGAGCATCTACTCATGTGATTATTGGCTATTTGTACATTTTCTTTAGAAAAATGCCTATTGAAGTCTTTTGCTCATTTTAAAATTATATTATTTATGTTGTTGAGTTTCAGGAGTTATCTATATATGGATATTAATCCCTTATCAGTTTGCAAAGACTTTCTCCCATTCTATGGGTTGCCTTTTTACATTGTTGATAGTGTCTTTTGACGTACAAAATTTTTAAATTCTCATGAACTCAAATTTGTCCATTTTCTTTTGTTGCCTATGCTTTTTGGTATCATGTCCAAGAAATCATTGTCAAATCCAATGCTATAAAGTTTTTCTTTTTTTTTAAGAGACAGTGTCTCACTTTGTTGCCCTCAGTAGAGTGCTGTAGCATTGCAGCTCACAGCAACCTCCAACTCCTGGGCTTAGGCAATTCTCTTGCCTCAGCCTCCCAAATAGTTGGGACTACAGGTGCCCGCCAAAACGCCTGGCTATTTTTTGTTGCTGTTTGGCCAGGGCCAGGTTCGAACCCGCCAGCCTTGGTATATGGGGCTGGCACTCTATTCACTGAGCCACAGGTGCTGCCCCAATGGTATAAAGTTTTTACTCTAAGCTTTCTTCTAAGAGTTCTATACTTAAGTTTTACATTTAGATCTTTGATCCATTATTCGTTAATTTTTGTCTATAGGGTTAGGATAGGGTCCAACTTCATTCTTTTGCATGTGGAGATCCAGTTTTCCCAGCATTATTTGTTGAAAAGACTGTCCTTTCCCCATTGAATGGTCTTGGCATCCTTGTCAAAATTTCTGGGCTTTCTATTTCATTGGTTTACATGTCTGTCTTTATGCTCGTACCACACTGTTTTAATCACTGTAGTTTTGCAGTAAATTTTTGAAATCAGGAAGTATGAGTCCTCCATCTTTCTTCTTATTTTTCAAGTTTTTTTTGGCTTTTTGGGTTCTCTTGAGATTCCATGTGAATTTTAGTAAGTTTTTCTAGTTCTGAAAAAAATGTCATTGGTATTTTAAGAGGGATTGCATTGAATCTATACATCACTTTGTGTAATATTGA
Source organism: Nycticebus coucang (assembly GCF_027406575.1). Lineage (NCBI taxonomy): Eukaryota > Metazoa > Chordata > Mammalia > Primates > Lorisidae > Nycticebus > Nycticebus coucang. The sequence goes on from NC_069782.1 coordinate 27,431,978, forward strand.
CATCTTTATATTGCCTTATAATTAGTGCACATGGAATACGTTTCTATTTATGTCTTCTTTAAGTTTTCCAGCAATGTTTTGTAGTTTGCATTGGATAAGTCTTTCACCTCCTGATTAATTCCCATTTTATTCTTTTTGATGCTATTGTATATCAAAATGGTATTGTTTTTGAAATTTTCTTTTCAAATTCACCGTTAGGGTATAGAAAGCAACTGATTGTGTATCCCACTACTTTGCTGAATGAATTCATTAGTTCTAACAGTTTTGTGAAATATTTAGGGTTTTCTTAAATATAAGATCACATCATCTATGAACAGAGATTTAAGCACTTTCTAGTGTTGGTCATTTGTGCATCGTTCACGAAGGCAATGTTCATATCTTTGACATTAGCTTAAATGAGTTATTGTTAGTAACAATTTTTATTGTTAACTTGAAGGGAGTTCTTTATATATTCTGAATAAAAGTTCTTTGCCAGATATATGTGTGGTGAATATTTCCCAGCCTGTAGCTTAATGGTAACTTTGAAGAGTAGAAATTTTAATTTTGATGAAGTCCAATCTGTTAACTTTTCCCTTTTTATAGTGAGTGCCTTTTGTGTCATGTGCAAGAAATATTTGCCTACTCCAACATTATAAATATATTCTTCTTTCTTCTATAAGTTTTATGGATCTTGGTTTTATGGTAGGTCAATGAGCCATCTTGAATTCTATGTCTGGAGATAAAGGCGTTGGAGTTTTTTTTTTTCTTTTCCAAATAGTTATCCAGTTTTATCAGCAATATTTACTTAAAAACTTTTCTACTGAATTGCTTTGGTGGCTTGGTCAAAATGAAATGACTGTACAGGTGCTCCCTAGGTCACAGATGAGGTATGTTCCTGAGTACATCTTTAGGTAAGATTTATGTGTAGCTTAGGTCCCTGATGAACAGCACATGTATCATAATAATAATACTACAATGACTCATATACAATCATAATGTAGTATAATACTATAATAATATAATACCACCATACTGTAATAATAAGTTACAGTAACTATTGTACTCTCTCTTTTTTTTGTTTTTTTGTAGAGATAGAGTCTCACTGTACTGCCCTCAGGTAGAGTGCCGTGGCATCACACGGCTCACAGCAACCTCTAACTCTTGGGCTTACGCGATTCTCTTGCCTCAGCCTCCCGAGCAGCTGGGACTACAGGCGTGCGCCACAATGCCCGGCTATTTTTCTGTTGCAGTTTGGCCGGGGCTGGGTCCGAACCCACCACCCTCGGCATATGGGGCCGGTGCCCTACTCACTGAGCCACAGGCGCCGCCCTGTACTCCCTCTTTTAATTCAAACAAACAATATAACAAACTTATAGAAGGAGTTTAAATAGGAGAAATTTCAAACAGGAATATTAAAGATTGTCACTCAGCTAACATTGCTTCAATGTGTCACTACTGAGTGGGGCATTTTTGAGGCAAGAAATTAGGCTAATTTTTTTTTTGCAGTTTTTGGCCAGGGCTGGGTTTGAACCCACCACCTCCAGCATATGGGGCCAGCGCCCTACTCCTTTGAGGCACAGGCACTGCCAAAAATTAGACTAATATTAATCAAAAGATAATGATGGATTTGGATTTCTCTGATGAGTAGGATAAAGAAACACCATACACTCCTGGTGGGACTGCAAACTAGTACAGCCTTTTTGGAAAGATGTATGGCGAATCCTCAAAGAGCTAAAAGTAAACCTTCCATTTGATCCCACAATCCCATTACTAGGTATCTACATCGAAGAAAAAAAACATCATTTTATCACATGGACATCTGAATGTTTATCACAGCTCAATTCACAATCACAAACATGTAGAAACAACCCAAGTGCCCATCAACCCATGAATGGATTAATAAACTCTTCATGGAATACTATTCAGCCATAAAAAGATGCAGACTGTACATCTTTTTTATTTACCTGGATGAAGCTGAAGAACATTGTCCTTAGTAAAGCATCTCAAGAATGAAAAAGTAAGCACCCCTTGTACTCAATATTAATTTGAAACTAGTAGATGAACAACCACCACCCATCTGAGAGAAAACACAATTAAATTCAAGAAGCTGGCTTGGCACCCATAGCTCAGTGGGCAGGGCGCCGGTTACGTACACTGAGGCTGGCAGGTTTGAACCCAGCCCGGGCCTGCCAAACAATGACAACTACAACAAAAAAATAGCTGGGCATTGTGGCAGGTGCCTGTAGTCCCAGCTACTTGGGAGACTGAAGCAAGAGAATTGCTTAAGCCTAAGAGTTTAAGGTTGCTGTGAGCTATGATGCCACCACATTCTAGAGAGGGCAACATAGTGAGACTCTGTCTCAAAAATAAATAAATAAATAAATGAATTCAAGAAGCAAGGAAGTGGGAAGAGGAGCTCCCACCTAACAGGTGCAATGTAGGGGTATATGACATACCTCCTGAGTGAAGGACTCAGCTATAATTCAGACATAACCTAACAAATGCAAACAATGTACCATTATATGTACCCTTATATTAATTTGAGAAAAAAAAGAGAGAGGATAATGCTAGAGATTGTGCTAGAGAAGATGGAGTGGGTGCTGGAGAATCAAGATTTGATTCTGTTGCTGGAAGAGGGGAGCTTACTACTGCAGTTGATTTCTTGAAAAATGATCTACGGCTGTTTGCACAGCCTTTTTCTTTTTTTCATCACAAATGGCTTTGTAGCAGCTGATGTTCTTACTAACTGCATGATAAACCTCTGTGAACTGCTTAGTGTTGGGATCTTGCTTCTCAAGCTTAGCAAATCCTGCTTCAATGAGACGAAGGGATTCAGCTAATTCTTTTGCCATAAACTTTCTTGGCTCTGGATCTTTTAATTCTTCATGTTCCTGTTGTTTCTATTAGCTGCTTCTCTGTCTTTCTCTCTGAGATTAGCCACTGGCATAAAGATGCTGTGCCAACAAACTGCTTATGCCATACAGAAACTAGTTCCTGAATTAATTAATTATAAATTATCTTCATGAGGAACCTTGAGAGCCTGTTCCTAAGTACACAGAACACTGTAAGTCAGGTTGTCCATGACTTGGGGGCTGCCTGTATATGTATAAATCTATTTCTAGACTTTAATCTGTTCCATTTATCTACTAGTCTATCCTTATGCAAATAATACAGTTTCAATCACTGTAATTTTATAGAAGTCTTACAATTAGGTAGTATAAGTCTTTCAATTTTGTTCTTTTTTTCCTTTTTAAGAGTCTTGTCCTGTTGCCCAGGCTAGAGTGCAGTGACGTGTTCATAGATTTCTGCACCCTTGACCTCCTGGCCTCAAGTGATCCTCCTGCCTTGGTCTCCTAAAGTGCCAGGACAGGTGTGAGCCACTGTGCATGGCCCCTAATTTTGTTCTTTTTAATGATTATTTTGACTATTCTAGATCCTTCATCTTTGCATATAAATTGTAGAATTACTTTGTCTATGTTTTTAAAAAAATCTGTTGTTATTTTAATAGGGAAAACCTACAAATCAATTTAGGAAGAATATACAGCCTAACGATGCTTAGTTTTCTCATCTGTGAATATAAAATATTTCTCCATTTATTTTTCTTTAATTTCCTTCCATCCATCTTGTTTTGTGGTTTTCCTTTTTGTTTTGAGACAGAGTCTCATTTTGTCACCCTCAGTAGAGTGCTGTAGCATCACACCTCACAGCAACCTCAACTTGGGCTTAAGTGATTCTCTTGCCTCTGCCTTCCAAATAGCTGGGACTACAGGCACTTGCCACAGTGCCTGGCTATTTTTTAGAGACAAGGTCTTGCTCTGGCTCAGGTTGGTCTCAAACTCTTGAGCTCAGGCAATCCACCTGCCTCCGTCTCCCAGAGTGCTAGGAATACAGGTGTGAGCCACTGCGCCTGGCCTTTGTCTTATGGTTTTCAGTGTAGAGGTCTTGCATTGTTTTTGTTGTTTTTTTTTTTTTGTAGAGACAGAGTCTCACTGTACCGCCCTCGGTAAAGAGCCGTGGCGTCACACAGCTCACAGCAACCTCTAACTCTTGGGCTTACGCGATTCTCTTGCCTCAGCCTCCCAAGCAGCTGGGACTACAGGCGCCCGCCACAATGTCTGGCTATTTTTTTTTGTTGCAGTTTGGCCGGGGCTGGGTTTGAACCCACCACCCTCGGCATATGGGGCCGGCGCCCTACTCACTGAGACACAGGCGCCGCCAATTCCTAGGTCTCTGACTTTTTGAACACACTACAAATGGGTTATTTACAATTTTGGTTTCCAATTGTTGTTGCTAGTATATATAAAATAGAATTGATTTTTGTGTATTTATTATGTATCCTGTGACTTGCCAAATTACTTGCTAAATTACTGGTGCTAGTAGCTTTTTTTGTATATTCCGTAAGCTTTTGTATGGATACAATCATGTTGTCTGTGAACATAGTCTTACAATAGTCTCCCCTTGTCTGCGGTTTTGATTTCCACAATTTCAGTTACCTCGGTTAACCCTGATCCATAAAATACTAAATGGAAAATTCCAGAAGTAAACAATCCATAGTTTTATTTTATTTTTTTAAATTTCAGGTTACTGTGAGGGTACAAACAACTAGGTTACAATATTTGCATTTGTTAGGTAGAGTCCCTCTTGTAGTTGTGTAATCCATAATTTTAAATTGCATACTGTTTGAGTTGCATGATGAAATATCACGCTATTCTGCTCTGTGCTTGCCAGGATCATCCCTTTGTCCAGCCTATCCATGCTATATATGCTATCCTCCTGTTAGTCACTTAGCAGTTGTCTTGGTTATTAGATTGAATGTCGTGGTATCACAGTGCTTGGTTCAAAGTTGACAGTAGCCTAAAGTTGTCACAATGCCTGTCATTAACCTCACTTCATCTCATCATGGTAGGCATTTTATCAACTCTGATTATCACAAGGATGAATACAGTATGACATATCTTGAGACCCCCCCTTTCACATCTTTTATTGCGGTATTTTAATAGTTCTATTTTTTTTTTTAGAGACAGAGTTTCACTTTGTTGCCTTCGGTAGAGTACCGAGGCGTTACAGCTCACAGCAACCTCCAGCTCTTGGGCTTAAGTGATTCTGTTGCCTCAGCCTCCCAAGAAGCTGGGACCACAGGCACCCACCACAACACCTGGCTATTTTTTTGTTGCAGTTTGGCTGGGCGGTGGGGATTTAAACCCGCTACCTTCGGTATATGGGGCCGGCGCCCTACTCACTGAGCCACAGGCACCACCCTTAATGGTTCTATTTTATTATTGTTGTTGTTACTCTTTTATAGTGCCTAATTAATATATTAAACTTTGTCATAGACATGTATGTGTAGGAAAAATATAGTGTGTATACGGTTTGGTACAGTTCATGGTTTTGGGCATCAACCTGGTGTCCCGGATTTACTGAGTATCTTGGAATGTATCCCCATGGACAAGGGGGGGACTACTGTACTTCTTTCTTCCCATTACAAAAGTTGAGATACAATTCATGTACCATAAAATTCACTTTAATGTATATAATTCGATGATTTATGGTATATTTACAAAGTTGTGCAGCCACTGTCACTAATTTCAGAACATTTTTATCACTCCAAGTATAAATTCTATACTTATCAGCAGTCACTCCCTCTTGCCTCAGTCCCTAAGCCCTGACAACCACTTATCTACTTTCTTTCCCTGTGGATTTGCCTGTTTTGGACATTTCATATAAATGGAATCTCATAGTATTTGCAATATATGGCTTTCACTTAGCATATCACGTGTTGAAAGTTTCCAGTGTTGTAGCATAAATCAGTACTCCATTCCTTTTATGGGTGAATAGTATTCCATTGTATGAATATACTGACATACTACATTTTGTTTACTCATTCATCAGTTGATGAACCTTTGTGTTGTTTCTACTTTTTGGTTATTATTAATAATGCTGCTGTGAACATTCGTGTATGAATTTTTGAGTGATCACTATTTTTTAATGTATATGGCTATGTATGTAGGAGCCAAATTATTCCCAAAGCAAGTGCACCATTTTACATTTCCATCATCAGGGAATGAATGTTCTAATTTCTTCATACCCTAACACCTGTTTTATTGTCCTTTGTTTGTCACAGCCATTTTAGTGAAGTGATATCTCATCGTTTTGATTTGTATTTCTTTAACAACTAATGATGTTAAGCATGTTTGTATGTGTATATTTACTTGTATATTTTCTTTGGAGAACTGTCTATTCAAATCCTTTTTTCCCTTCTAAAATTGGATTTTTTTTTGAGACATGGTCTCATCTGTCACTAAGGCTGGAATACAGTGACACAATCATAGATAACTGCAGCCTTGAACTCCTGGGTTCAAGTGATCCCCCTACCTCAGTTTCCCCAGAAGCTAGGACTATCGGTATGTGCCACCAAGCCCGTTTTCTTTCTTTTCTTTTCTTTTTTTTTTTAAGAGAGATGGAGTCTGGCCCATCTGCCCAGGCTGGTCTCTCACTCCTGTCTGAAGCCTCCCAAAGTGCTGAGATTACAGGCATGAGCTACTATGTCCAGCTTACTCTCTTGGCAAGTGTTCCTTGAAGCACAAAAGTTTTTAATTTTCATACAGTACAATTTATTTTTTCCCTTGGTGGTTCTTTTCGTGTCACATCTAAGAAACCACTGCCTAGTTCAACGTCATGAACATTTACAGTTATAAATTTTTTCTAGCAGTTCTATAGTTTTAGCTCTTACATTTGTATCTTCGGTTCATCTTAGTATTTGTAAATGGCAGGAGGTTGCGGGTGTGTGTGTGTGTGTCCAAATTCATTTTATTTCCATGTCACATCTAGTTTTCTAGCACTATTTATTGAAGTCTATGTATTCCTCCATTGAATTGTTCTGGTATTTTGTTGAAAGTCAATTGACCATAACTGTAAGGCTTTCTTTCTGGACTCTGAATTATATTCTATTGATCTATACTTCTATCTTTATGCCAGTACAGGATCATCTTGCTTACTGCAGCTTAGTAGCAAGTTTTGAAAGCAAGAAGCTGAGTCTTTCTTATTGTTTCATTGTATTGATTAAAGCCTCCAATATCCCAAATAGAAGTTGTGAGAGCAGAATTTTTTTTTTTTCTGAGACAGAGCCTCAAGCTGTCACCTTGGGTAGAGTGCTGTGGCATCACAGCTCACAGCAATCTCCAACTCCTGAGCTCAAGCGATTCTCCTGCCTCAGCCTCTCAAGTAGCTGGGACTACAGGCGCCTACCACAACACCCGGCTATTTTTTGGTTGCAGCCGTCATTGTCGTTTGGTGGGTCTGGGCTGGATTTGAACCTGCCAGTTCAGGTGTATGTGACTGGCACTTTAGCCCCTTGAGCCACAGGTGCCGAGCTGAGAGCAGAAATTTTCTTTTTTTTCTTTATTGTTGGGGATTCGTTGAGGGTACAATAAGCCAGGTTACACTGATTGCAATTGTTAGGTAAAGTCCCTCTTGCAATCATGTCTTGCCCCCAGAAAGTGTGACACACACCAAGGCCCCACCCCGCTCCCTCCGTCCCTCTTTCTGCTTTTCCTTCCCCCCATAACCTTAATTGTCATTAATTGTCCTCATATCAAAATTGAGTACATAGGATTCATGCTTCTCCATTCTTGTGATGCTTTACTAAGAATAATGTCTTCCACTTCCATCCAGGTTAATACGAAGGATGTAAAGTCTCCATTTTTTTAATAGCTGAATAGTATTCCATGGTATACATATACCACAGCTTGTTAATCCATTCCTGGGTTGGTGGGCATTTAGGCTCTTTCCACATTTTGGCGATTGTAAATTGAGCTGCAATGAACAGTCTAGTACAAGTGTCCTTATGCTAAAAGGATTTTTTTCCTTCTGGGTAGATGCCCAGTAATGGGACTGCAGGATTAAATAGGAGGTCTAGAGAGCAGAAATTATCCTGTTGTTTCCCTGATCTTAGGAGAAAAGGATTTAATACCTTATCATTAAGTTTTTCAAAGATAATCATCATCTGACTGAGGAAATTCCCTTCTATTCCTAGCTTGCTAAGAATTTTTTTTTTTATTATTAAATCATAGCTGTGTATACTAGTACAATCAAGGGGTACAATGTTCTGGTTTCATATACAATCTGAAATATTCTCATCAAACTGTTCAACATAGCCTTCATGGCATTTTCTTAGTTATTCTGCCTTTAGTAAGTTTCCCCTGTACCCATTCTAAAATGCACCCTAGGTGTGGCCCCACCCATTACCCTCCCTCCCTTCCCCTTCCTTGGCCCTTTCCTCATAGTCTTGTTCTATAGTTGGGTTATAGCCTTCATGTGAAAGCTATAATTTAGCTTCATAGTAGGGCTGAGTACATTGAATGCTTTTTCTTCCATTCCTGAGATACTTTGCTAATAAGAATATGTTCCAGCTCCATCCATGTAAACATGAAAGAGGTAAAGTCTCCATCTTTCTTTAAGGCTGCATAATATTCCATGATATACATGTACCACAATTGCTAGTCCATTCATGGGTCAGTGAGCACTTGGGCTTCTTCCATGACTTAGCAATTATGAATTGGGCTGCAATAAACGTTCTGGTACAGATGTCTTTGTTATATTGTGATTTTTGGTCTTCTGAGTATAAACCTAGTAAAGGAATTATAGGATCGAATGGCAGGTCTATTTTTAGGTCTCTAAGTATTCTCCAAACATCCTTCCAGAAGGAATGTATTAGTGTGCATTCCCACCAGCAGTGTAGAAGTGTGCCCTTTTCTCCACATCCACACCAACATCTCTGGTTTTGGGATTTTGTTATGTGGGCTACTCTTACTGGGGTTAGGTGATATCTCAAAGTAGTTTTGATTTGCATTTCTCTGATTAAGGATGATGAGCTTTTTTTCATGTGTTTGTAAATCATGTGTCTGTCTTCTTTAGAGAAGTTTCTCTTCAAGTCCCTTGCCCACCCTGGGATGGGATCACGTTCTTTATGTGCTAATATGTTTGAGTTCTCTGTGGATTCTGGTTATTAGACCTTTATTGGAGGTATAACCTGCTTGCTAAGAATTTTTAACATTGAATTTTGTTAAATACTTTTTCTGTGTCTATTGGGACCATTATTTTGTTTTTCTCTTTCATTCTGTTAATGTGGCGAATTACATGGATTTTTTTTCAACATTAACTTCACTGTTCTTGGTCATGGTGTCTTATCTTCTATATTGCAAACTTCTATTTGCTAATTTTTATTATTATTATTTTTTTTAGTGAGACTGTCTCACTTTGTCACCCTCAGTAGAGTGCAGTGGCGTCACAGCTCACAACAACCTTTAGCTCTTGGGCTTAGGTGATTCTCTTGCCTCAGTCTTCCAAGTAGCTGGGACTACAGGCGCCCGCCACAACGCCTGGCTACTTTTTTGTTGCAGTTTGGCTGGGTCCGGGTTTGAACCCACCACCCTCGGTATATGGGGCTGGCACCCTACTCACTGAGCCACAGGTGCCACCCTTTTAATAATTTTTGTATCTCTATTTATGAGAGATATTGCTAATTTTCTTTTTGGTGTCAGGATTATGCTGGCCTCATAAAATGAATTTAGAAGTGTTTCTTCCCATTCTATTTTCTGAGATAGTGTAGGACTGGTACTTTGTCTCCCTTAAATGTCTGACAAAATTCCCTGGGCCTGGGGTTTTCCTTGTTTTGCTTAGAAATTTAATTTCTTTACTAGATATTGGGCTATTTATATTTTCCTTTACTTCTTGTATCAGTTTTGCTAATATGTATTTTTTTTTCAGGAATTGTCTATTTCAACTAAGTGACTGAATTTATTGGCATAAAATGGTTCAAAGTACCTAAGATCTATATAATTCCATCAGATTTTTGACTATGTTAAAATGAAAACTTCTGTTCAGAAATGTGATAAATAATAAATCGAGAAAAAAATAATGTGTAACGCATGGCAGAAAAAGGATATATATATGTGTGTGTGGATGTAGTGACAGAAAGAGGAAATCACTGTGCAACAGATACTACAAGGAGCACACAGAGGAAGGATACCTAATCAGATCATGATGGAAAGTCAAAAATCATGATACGAATGGTAAGTCAGTTTCTCCAATAGTCAAACAAATATAATCAAATTTAGACACGAAAAAGCTGAGAATCAGATCCCCAGACATAGTTACTTCACAATGGTTACCTATTTATTAGTAAAGGCCTGCAGTCAAGTGGACCCCCTTCCAGTGGCATACCTTTAATTAAAAAATAAAAACACAACTCTTTTTATAAAAATGATAAATCTATTATTAAAAAGCCCCCTCAATCTGCAGGCATTCTTCCTTTTCTTTCTTTGGGATGCCACACCATCTTCCTGCTCTTTGCCCTCCTCTTTTTCCCTACTCTCTTTTCCTCTTACTCTCTCTTCTAAGATAAAATAAACTTTTACTTTTATATCCTAAATAAAATAAACCGTCTTAAGACAGAAAAGTCCAGAAGATGAAAATCACTTGCATTTTAACATCCTTTCAGATCTTTTTGTACACTTATACAGAGTGGACATAAAGTTCATGTGCAATTTAAAATAGTTTAACATAGTAAACTGCATATGAACTTTATGTCCACTCTGAGAAAGTATGTGCTAATCTGTACTCTTTTTTTCCTCAGGGGAGGAAAATCCTAATCTATATTATTTGTATGTTTTCATGTAAATAAACAAATTTACATTGTGTTTAATGGGTGAAGAGTATTCCATTGTATGCATGCATTATAATTTTGTTAGTGTCCCAGTGGTGGGCACTTATGCTTTTTCTAGACATCATATTATAAAAAAAGGTGGCAAAAATTATCCTTGTGAATTCCTTTTTCCTTTAATTTTCCTTAGAGTAAATGCCTAGGAAATGAAATTGCTAGGATAAAGGTTAACGGATATGTTAAATTTTGATAAGATTGTACTAATTTCATTTTCACATCAATAATGCAGGACAGTAATTTTATTCCCACATGCCTATCAACACCAAATAGACAAAAAAAGATTTGGAGGTTGGACATTTTTTTTGTAATTTAGATGTTTGGGTTTTTGGCTTTGGAATGTCCAGTCTCTAGTGTTATCTTTTGCCACTTTCATTAATTGAGGTATTTACGTTTTTAATTTCCTAAGAGTTCTTTGTATATTATGAATTTTTCCATATGGTACACAAATAATATGATGTAAGTAATACAACTTTATTTTCCCCTGGTTCATTGTCCCAAAGGTCACCATAAACAGAAACAATTAACAAACTCTCATTTTTTTATTACATTGAATAGTTTTAATATTTTTTTGAACATTTATATAGCAACACAGAGAAATATTTTGTAAAATTTTGTAGTGAATATTTTGTAAGTAAAGGTACATTTAACTATAATTTCCCATTTTCCCTATGTCTGTATGAATGGCAACCTTTGGGACAACCTGTAGTTAAATTTACCATTTTCTTTTTTCAAGGCTTCTGATTGTTTCATATTTAGAAAAGGTCTTTCTTACCTCTAGATTATAAACATTCACCTTAATTTTCTTCTGTTTGTATGGGTTCTACCCCCACCTCCAGAGATGGCGTCTGCTCTACTGCCCAGGCTGCATTCCAACTTTTGGGTTCAAGCCATCCTCCTGCCTCAGTCTCCCAAGTAGCTGAGCTTAGAGAAGTGTGCCACCTTACCAGGCTTCATTCTTTACCTCTAGTCTTTGATTCATCTAGCATTTATTTTAACACAAGAAATGAGATAGCTGTACAGCTTCTTCCAATGGTCACTCATTTCATGAATAATCTTTTTCTCACGGACCAATGATTTGTAATGTATAGTTCACTGGCTACAACTAAGATTTCTGGAGTTGTCCAGTCTCCAACATTTACAAGTAGGTAACTTTATAAAATGGAGATAATAACTGTACCTGTTTTACAGAGATGTGAGGGTTCACTAAAATAACCTGAAAAAGTATTCCAGTACTTGCTACATTACACTTGCAAATGTGAGCTATTATTATTACACTAAACGTTAAGTACACAGGGGTTTATTTCCAGATTCTCTATTAGATTCTTTGAAATAACTCCCATGTCTTTCTAATATCTTTCTAATGACCCTTATTTCTTCATTTCAACAAAAATGGTCACCTATTTGTTGCCTTTCTAATCCTGACTAAAGCCTGAAAATGTTAACCTTGGCGGTCAAACCCAAAACAAGGCACGGAACAAATACTGGGGAAGGCAAGGTGCCTGTTTCTTTCCAACATCTATTTTGAAAAGCTAAAGGTAGCCGGGCGTTGTGGCGGGCGCCTGTAGTCCCAGCTGCTCGGGAGGCTGAGGCAAAAGAATCGCGTAAGCCCAAGAGTTAGAGGTTGCTGTGAGCCGTGTGACGCCACGGCACTCTACCCGAGGGCGGTACAGTGAGACTCTGTCTCTACAAAAGAAAAAAAAGAAAGAAAACCTAAAGGAAAAAGCACCTTATCTCAGCCTTGGGGTTATAATACAAGATCTCAAAAGCTAGTTGTATTTTCCCCTCCTCGTTGACAACCTGAAGACACGCGGTTCACCCTGTTACCCCAAGTGGGCCTCGATTTGGGGATAACTCAGGGGATTTGGAGCAGGAGGTGCGGCGGAGATTCTCTCCTGGGCGGTTAGTCCTGACCTGAGAGTTCCCTCGTGGCAAGCTGGGCCGACCGCCCACTGGTGGGCTGATGCCCCAAGGCAGAAGTAGTAGGCAGGCGACTTCAGGAGCCCGCAAATCTGCACCCACAAGCGCGGGCGGGCGGGCGGAGGTGGCGACAGGACGACCATCGATGACCTTGGAGAGGAGGGAAGGAGAGGCAGCAAAAAGGGGAAGTCCCCTAGAGACGCTGCCCTGGCCCGAGGCCAGGGAGACACGCTTCCCGCGCCAACGACCCGCGTCACTCTGGGTCATTGAGGCGAGTGCCCGGGGCTAGATTCTCTGTTCCTTGGGGCTCGGTGAATCTCTGCGTGCCCTCAGGCCACCCCAGGAGCGCCTCCGGGCCGGGACACGCCCGCCGTCGCCCAGGGCAGCTCCAGACTCAGTTCGTTTGCCGCTTCCCTAACGGCTTTAGCCGCGGCCGGCGTCCGTGCGTGAGTGACGTCGGCGTAGGGGGCGGGACTTCCTGGTTGGCGCGTGGCTGGGTCTGCGGACCAAGCCCGCTCCTCCGCGGTGGAGGGGCGGCGGGCTGAGGCAGCGATTCCGCCAGAAAGTCAGCGCTGGTGCTGCCTTGCACTCCTGAGGAGACCAGTCCACCAGGAGGAGCGGGGCTTTTCGCCGCCGAGCTCGGAGCTTTCTCGAGATACCTCAGCTTTGCCTAGTGCAGGGGGCCCGAGGAGCCCGCTGGGCCCTTTGGGGCTTGCGCGGCGAGCAGCCGCCGGGACTTCCACAGGCGTGGCGGGCTGGGCAGACCCTCCGCTGTAGGACTCTAACCCTCAGCCTTAATGCCTCCGCGAGCCCAGCTGAGTGGGTGCCGATGGTTGGAGCTGTGGCGGTGTCTCTCGGTGGCAAGTGCGGCCAGAACTCCGGTCACTTAAGTTGTATGTGTGCAAGTTGCAAGGACCGTGTGTTAGTCTGGTACGTAACCTCTTTCTGGGGATAGCATCTTTGTCCGTGTTTTGGAATACTCATTTCCTCCCCCCCCGCCGTGCCCCACAACCTGACTTTGAATCCTTATTTTCTTTGTAAAGGAATTGAAGAGAGTGTTAGAAAAGTAGGCTGCGAGGCTTGTTCCGTAGCCAATTAAAGGCACGTGAGACTCTTTATGGAGTTTTTTGAAGCGCTCCAGCATGGTGGTTGTTTGGCCAGTTAAGTACCTCCAATTTCATTTATGATAAAAAAGCTATACTAACATTTTTCTTGGCCTCGAGAACAGCAATGTTGGCTGTCATTAGTGAGATAACGTCTAAAATATGTTAGTGTATGCTGGGTAAATATTTAGTGTCCAACTTTTGACTGTAATCAATGGGCACTGCTCTTAACAATATCCATTGCTGAATGTTTTGAAAGCCTTTGGTGGCATTAGTTGTAATGATGAAGCTGTTTCAAATCTTAACGAGGTCTAGCGTTAGGGAGAGACTTGTTCATGATACATACATAGTTCATAATCTGTTCAGACTGTAAGCACCAAATACTTGCGAGGGTCCAAAACTGAGTAGGTCGTTGGAACAATGCGTCAGTTACCCAGTAACATCTCAGTAAACAAATACAACATTCAGCTAGAAAATATATCCTACAGTTGTCTGGATTTAGAATTATCAAAATTCATGAGGTTAGCCTGTAGGTGGTGACAGTTAATACTATCTTTTGTCTTGAAGTTTGATTTCAAACTCATTTTGTTCAGAATTAGGAGAATGCTTTATGTTTCAATGTCACAAGAGGAATCTCCTCAGAGTTGCAAGTAGATTTGAGTTGTCCTTTGCTTATTTGGGACAGAGCATGCTAAGTAGTACCTAGAGTATTTTCTTTTCAAATCAGATCAAGTGTGCAGACTAATTAGAAATATTCTCAAATAACAGCATAGTACCAATTAGAGTTCCAGACATCATTGGGAGATTGAAATACTTATTATTCAAAGATAGTTTTTACTTCTTGTCTTAGCCAATAACCTCACTCTTCTGCTATTGAACTTAGTGATATAATTTGTATGGCAAGATTTTAGTTTTCAGAACACTTTCTCAATGATCTTTTGAATGTAATAACCTTTCAAGTATGAGGACATACAGACAGTGAGACTGAATGACTTCTTTGAAGTCAGTCTATTAGTGATGGGAATTGGAATTTGAAGTTTTTTTAAAAATTTTTTTTTTATTTTCAGCTTGTTTGTTCATCATTCTTCTTCGTTTGAAGTACTCTTTTTTTTTTGTTCATTTTCTTTCTTCTTTTTTTTCAATGCTTCCTCTGGTGATGCTCTGTCCCGTTGCCTCCCCAGTAGCTGGGATTACAGACGCCCACCACAACGTCTGGCTGTTTTTGATGTTAGTAGAGACAGGGTCTTGCTCTGGCTCACTGCTGTTACATACAGGTCTCGAACCTCTGAGCTCAGGCAATCCACCTGCCTCAGCCTCCCACAGCGCTGGGACTACAGGCGTGAGCCACCACGCCCGGCCTGGAATTTGAAGTTTTATGTTATTCCATAGACTTCATTTTTTAGTTCTCTCCCCCTTTTTCTTTCTTATATGCTGATGTTGAAATAATGAAATACTCATAAGTTGGGCAGGACAAATACGGGGAAAAAAATCAAGAATGATTCATGTTGTGTGATAAAATCCTTAGCACATGGACTACCACACTAGAAAAATTTTTTTCCTTGGGGCCATGGTATTTTATTAGGTCAAGATAAGTCAAGAGATGGATGAGTTATATATTTCACACCCTGGGTTCAAAACTATTGTAAGTTAAATACAACTCACATTGCAGTTAATGTGTTAGTAATCTGAAATCAACATTATGCCTTGGGAAGTTCGAATTCTAGAAGCTTAGAACAATGAAATCTTAACAGATTAGTGAATTGTCAGAATTCTTTATTTTTTTCTGTATATTGTCTTTTTGCCCAAGTGAGTGAGTTTGATTTTAATTTTGTCATACATAATGTATTAGGTTCATTAAGTACTTTCCTTACATTATGTAACCTGTGTCTACTTTTAGGGAATGTGTGTATATATCTGTGTAAAAGATTTCCTATAAACTGAAGTTCACATTTTTAAATTTAAGCTGAACTCTTCAAAATCCTTTTATCTTGTTTTTTCAAACTTATGTTTGTTTTTATAGAAAGTGATTTCTTCACTGTCCTCTAAACCTGCTATGTACTTTCTCCTTTCCATATTAGTCTTCATGTCTTTCTACCCCCTCATCTGATTTCTTCCCCCTCTTTCTTAAAATGTAAATTGTATTTTTTCCTGTATGTTTCACCTTCACTGTGAGCTCACACATACTGTAGGAGTAGTATGAATTTGTGAGGCATATGTATATTTGATACTTATACTTTCTGTTGTATTATTATTTTTTTAATCTTTATCTTGACATCCTAGGTAGATTGTAAGCTCCTTACGGGCAGAACTCCAGATCTCAATAAGCTATATCTGTAATCTTTTCCAAATAGAAGTTGTTGAATAAATGTTTCTTAAAGATGAGGAATGTGCATTTCTATATTTTTTCTCCTTCTTTAGCATAGTAGAAGTAAGAAGATTGTTGAGAGAGTAGATTAACTGAGGAAGGGCAACAGTAAACCTTAAGAAAGGAGATTAAGGAGTGAGTAGTATATCGGAATCAGAAGAAAAGTTTCTGTTCCTAAAAAGTGTGAATATTTGAGAATTTCCCTTGACAATACCAGCAGTAAGGACTCCCTCAGGAATGCTGGTACTACTCCCAGGTGGGTTTGGGGAGTTTGGTCCGTTTCCTGGTTCTTCCTAAGTAGAATCTTGGTTTTAAAAGTGTGCCCCTTCACACTGTCCTCCCTCTTCTCCTTCCGTCCTGCTGTTCCTCTCTCCATCTCCCTATTTTACTTCTTTCATCCCACTTTTTGACCTGGTTGAGACTTGATTTATGAAATTATGTCAGTTATTTCATCTGGCTGTCACAAATTAGCAATTCTCTTTAAGTTTATATTTATTTTTTCTATTAGACTTCTCTCATTCATAGAGTGCTGACTGTAAAGAATAGTACATTTATTTTTAGTAACTAAGCTGTGATAAAGGATATTACGAAAATCAGGAAATGACTAGTAATTTGCTTTCTGCATATTGTGGCCTTAAATTGCTTTTCGATTAAAATTCAGATTTAGGAGGAACCTGAACCTGGCCATTGCCTTGTGAAAGCACTTATTTTCAAAATATATACTTAAAATGTCCAGGTGTGTCTGATGCTTAGAAAGAAAATGTTACTTTAGTTGAAGGTGTAAAAAGGTAAAGTAGTTTGAGTCTCAGAGTACTTTATACCTCTTGGTTTGATTTTGTTTCTTGAGTGAGCTTGCCATCCTGGCTTCTGAGTTGTTGCCTGGTAACCCAATTGCAGTATAACATAGCAACCATTGAAAACAGTAGCTTTGGACTATAGGGATTTTCCTATTGAAGTTGCAGTGCCTTTCTCTAGTGTTCATATTCAATCTCTCTCAAATGTGATTACATTTTGGTTTAAGGCAGATTATTTCAAATATTAAATTTTAAGGGCATACAATATATGCTCTAAAGTATATATTTTTGATTACTGACAAATTATAACTTCCTGCACATTGTTTTTCACAGAGAGATGCATGATTATATTGAATTATTGTTTGTGTGAAGGACATGTGAAAACACTGGTTCAATTAAAGGTTAGCCTATTGGAGCAGAATAGCTGTTAAATAATAATTAACATTAGAATGTTCTACAACTGACACAGCCAGCCAGAGCTGAGTTAGTATGAAGTTGAAATGGTTGTTTTCTTAATAACATTTTTGTATTATTTCTGGAGCTTCATGGAAAGCTTAGAACAATAAGCACCATGATTTTTTGGGAAGAGAATTGTGTTTCAGGAGACCAAAGCTTGACTGGGTAAGTCACTTAACCTTTCTTGGCTTATTTTCTCATTTGAAAAAAAAGAAAAATCTCTGAAGATTTCTTCTGGAAATTGTATACTTTCAATTTAAAGCAAATTTTGTTTCTCCTGTTTAGAGGTTAGTCAATATCTGAGCTCCTATTATGGGTCTTGTACTATGCTGGGCATGGGGGAGACTGTTGACTAAGAGCATCATATCTCAAGCACCTTATTATCTGGTGGGAGAAATGGATAAATCGTAATTTTAATGTAATATGGTTAAGTGTTATAAGGATGAATAAGGATGTGTCTAGGGCATGTCAGAAGGGTGCTTGACCTAGAACTGAAGACAGTATGATTGAGGAATACCTCATTAGAATTTTCTAAGTATTACTTGAGAGTATACAGTTAAGTATTCACTGGTCTGGAGGGAGTTAGTCAAGGAAAACCAAAGAGAAGTTTCTTTGCATTGGAGAGGCAGAGTTAGGGATCATCATTAATAGCGGTAGTTGAGATTCTGGGTGTAGATGACATTCCTAGGGAGAGTTGTATATTATCAGAACACCAGCATGTAATGGGCAGATAGAGAAAGTAAGTAGGGAGTAAAACTAAAGTAGGGTAAGGTCTTAGAAGCCAAGGGAGGAACATCAAATTTAACTTATTGATTAAATGGAAATTGTTATTCAAGAAACATTGACTAATATGGCCCATAAATGTAAACCCATCTAAATAAAGATGGCTTTTGCAAAGATCAGTGGAGATAAGGTTAAGTCTTCGGTTAGCAGTGTAACAGAAAAGGGTATGTACTTTGGAGTCTGAATCCTGATGAAGGTTAGAATCTTGGTTCCACCACTTCACTAGCTAAAACTGCTCAACTTTTTGGACTGGTTACTTAATTTTCTGGTCCTCATTGTCTTCATATGTAAAATGATACTATTTCCACAAGCGTCATGTGTAGTGAAAGAAGTTGTAATACCTGACTCTTGAAGGACTTTCATTAAATGGTGATTTTCAAGTCTATTTCACTGTTACAGACTATTCTGAACTACACACTCTTCCTCCCCATTTCTCCACCCCTGGTTATATTCTTCTATCCATCAAAGTCTATCACAATTCTGCCTTTTCTTTGATATTTCCTGTATGGATGATATTCTAAAATTTCCGTAATGAAATGAACATGTCCTTATGTCTCTCAGAATTTTCATCACTGTATTTTTTTGTAAACCGTAAGGAAATTCTCTTATCCGACATATAAGAAGTTTGGAGATAGGTGGTTATAGGATTGTCAATTCAGTGGCTTAATGATATTTTTAAGAACCTGAATTCTTTCTTTTTGCTTGGCCATCCTTTGACCTCAGGCTTAATTACAAAACTTGATCATCCCATTTTCCAAAGTTCAGAAAAGAGAATGTTTTTCTTCTACTCAATCCCTTTTAAACAGCTTTATTGAGATATAATTTGCATACCATAAGAATCACTCATTGCAAGGGAACGATGTCATGTTTTGAGTAAATTGTGGAGTTGTACAACCATCATCAGAAGACTATTTCAGAACATTTTCATCAATCCCCTAGGTTCTTTCAAGCTTATTTGAAGTTAATCTGACTCCTGACATGAGCCCCAGAGAGCCATTGATTATAAAATTTGTTTTGTCCAGGCACTTTATATAAATAGAATCAACAATACAGTAGTTTTTTGTATATGGTTTCTCACACTTAATGTTTTTGAGGTTCACCCACGTACCATGTATCAATCTTTCTTCCTTTTAAATTGGTGGGTAGTATTCTTCTGTACACATATGCCACATTTTTCTTTTTCCATTCACCAGTATGAACTGTATTTTCAGTTTTTGGCTGTTATGAAAAGTGTTGCTATGAAGATTTGGCTGTAAGTCTTTATTTTTTTCTTTTGAGAAAAGAGTTTCCTCTTTGTCACCTCTGTGAGAGTGCAGTGGCATAATTAGTAGTTCACTGGAACCTCAAACTCCTGAGCTCAAGTGATCCTTCTGCCTCAGTCTTTGTAGGAACTGGGACTACAGGTATACACGCCTGGCTAAATTTTTTTATTTTTAGTAGAAATAGAGTCTTGCTCTGGCTTAGGCTGGTCTCAAATTCCTGCTCAAGCAATTCTCCTGCCTCAGCCTCCCAGAGTGCTATGATTTCTGGCGTGAGTCACTGCACCTGGCCTTGCTTGTAAGTCTTTGCATGAACATACTATATATATTCATTTCTTTGGGTAGATTCCTAGTAGATAGACTTGCTGAGTGGCTTAATAGTTTTCCAACATATACCACAGCTTATTAATCCATTCCTGGGTTGGTGGGCATTTAGGCTGTTTCTGTATTTGGTGATTGTAAGTTGAGCTGCGATAAACAGTCTAGTGCAGATGTCCTTATGGTAAAAGGATTTTTTTTTCTTCTGGGTGGATGCCTAATGAGATTGCAAGGATCAAATGGAAGGTCTAATTTGAGTTCTTTGAGGATTCTCCATACTTTTTCCAAAAAAGGCTGTATTAATTTGCAGTCCCGCCAGCAGTATAAAAGTGTTCCCTTCTGTCTGCCGCCACACCAGCATATGCAGGTTTGAGACTTTGTGATGTGGGCCATTCTCACTGGGGTTAGGTGATATCAGGGTGGTTTTGAGTTGCGTTTCCTGATGATTAGGGTTGATGAGCATTTTTTCATGTTTCTTAGCCATTCATCTGTCTTCTCTAGAGAAGGTTCTATTCATGTCTCTTGCCCAGTGATATATGGGATTATTGGGTCTTTTTTTGTTGATTAATTTGAGTTCTCTATAGATCCTAGTTAATCAAGTTTTTGTCCGATTCATAATATGCAAATATCTTTTCCCGTTCTGAAGGTTGTCTGTTTGCTTTGGTTGTTATTTCCTTAGGTTTAAGTCCCATTTGTTTATTTTTGTTGTTGCAATTGCCACCAGGGTGATAACTTCAAGTGTTTTCGCCACATGACATTTCGTGTTCTTTTTTTTTTTTTTTAAGACAGAGCCTCAAGCTGTTGCCCTGGGTAAAGTGCTGTGGCATCACAGCTCACATTAACCTCCAACTCCTGGGCTCAAGTGATTCTCCGCCTCCGAAGTAGCTGGGACTACAGGTGCTCACCACAACACCTGGCTCTTTTTTGGTTGCAGCCGTCATTGTTGTTTGGCGGGCTCAGGCTGGATTCGAACCCGCCAGCTCAAGTGTATGTGGCTGGTGCCTTAGCCGCTTAAGCCACAGGAGCCAAGCCAACATTTATGTTCTTAATGGTGTCTTTTGAAGTGCAGAAGTATTAAATGAATTTCAATTTATATTTTTTCCCATGGTTTATGCTTTTCATGATAAATACTATAACAGCTTAGTATCTATTTTTCTTTTAGATGTAGGGTTTCTTTTCTTTTTTTTTTTTTGAGACAATGTCTGCATCTGTCAGGCTTGAGTGCAGTGGCATGATCATTGCAGCCTGCCAGCCTCTTGAATAGCTAGGAGTATAGGTCCTAACCTGGTTAATTTTTTTTTTTTTGTAGAGAAGAGATCTGATTATATTGTTCACTCTGGTCTCAAACTTCCAATTATTCTCCTGCCTTGGCCTCCCAAAGTGCTGGGATTACAGGTGAGAGCTACTGTGCCATGTTGAATTTCTGTATGTATGGTGTAAAGTAAGGATATAAGTTCATTTTTTTAAAATGTGGATTGCTAAATTGTCCTAGCACCATTTGTTGAAAAGACTTTTCTTTCCCTTGATTGTATTGGCATCTTTGTAAAATACCAGTTGACTATAATGTAAGGGTTTATTTCTAGACTTGCAGTACTCTTCCATATGTCTATATGCCTATCCTCACTCCAGTACTGTACTGTCTTATTTACTACAGTTTTATAGTAAGTTTCAAGTTGGGTAGTGTAAATCCTCTGACTGCTTTTTTTCAAAATTGAATCTATGTTCTTTCCATTTTGATATAAAATTTAGTACCAGCTTCTCTATTTCTATCTATGAGGATTTTTAGGATTTGCATTGAATCTATCCATTGTTAAACAGAAGAATCACTACCTTAGCAAAATTAAGTCTTTTAATCCATGAATATGTAATGTCTCTCTCCATTTACTTGGATATTTAGTTTCTCTCAATATGGTTTAGCTTTCAGTGTAAGTCAAGTACTTTTATTAAGTTTATTCTTAAAAATTTTATAATTTTGATGTTCGTGGGTATGGAGTTTCATTGTTTGATTTTTGATTATTCATTGATATCATATGGAAATGCGATCTTTTGCATATTGTTTCTATGTAGATGACCATGTCTTTGAATAAAACAATTATGCTTCTTTCCTTCCAATCTGAATGGTATTTATTTCTCCATTTTTGCCTTAATTTATAGGCCAGACCCCCCAGTAAGCTGTTGAATAGAGATTGAGAGTACATTGAGTTATTCCCAGTCTTGGGGGGAAAAGATAACAGGTTTTTATATTAAGAATAATGTTATCTATAAATTTTCCTTAGATGCCCTTTATTAGGTTGAGGATGTTCTCCTCCATCCTTAGTTTGTTGAGAGTTTTTAATCATGAATGAGTGTTAGATTTTGTCAGTGCTTTTTCTTGTGTCTGATGAGATGGTCATATGGTTTTCATTCCTTACTCTATTAATAATAGTATATTGCATTAATTGATTATTGGACATTAAACCAACCTTGTATTTCTGGAATAAATCTCGCTTGGTCATGCTGTGTAATCTCTTTTCAATGTTGAATATGGTTTAAATATTATTTGGGAATTTCACATTTATATGCATGAGGAATATTAGTCTAGTTTCTCTTCTCATGATACTTTTATCTGGTTTTGATACCAGGCCAACACTGGCCTCAGAGAAGGAATTGCATGGTGTTTCCTCCTCTGTTTTTCTAAAACAGTTTCCAAAGGATTGCTGTTACTTTAACTATTTGATAGTCTTCGTCAGTGAAGCTGTGTGGGTGTGGTATTTCCCTTTTTTTTTGTTAATTGAGACAGAGTCTCACTCTGTTGCTAGCTTGAGTACTGTGGCCTCAGCCTAGCTCATAGCAACCTCTTAACTCATTGGCTCAAGCAATCCTCCTGCCTCAGCTAGGACTATAGGTGTGAGTTACCATACCCAGCTAATTTTCCTATTTTTAGCAGGGACAGGGTCTTACTCAGGCTGGTCTCTCAACTCTTGAGCTCAAGTGATTGTCCTGCCTCAGTCTCCCAGAGTGTTAGCATTACAGGCATGAGTCACCATGCCTGGCTAGTCTGGTATTTTTTTTATGGGAAGATTTAAAATTATTAATTCATGTTGGGTGTCGTGGCTCAAGCCTGTAATCCTAGTACTCTGGGAGGCTGAGGTGGGTGGATTGCTTGAGCTCAGTATTCGAGACCACCCTGAGCAAGGGTGAGACCCTGTCTCTAAAAAAAGGAAAATAGCCAGGTGTTGTGGGGGGCACCTGTAGTCTCAGCTACTCTGGAGGCAGAGGCAAGAGAATTGCTTGAGCCCAAGAGTTTGAGGTTGCTGTGAGCTATGACATCATAGCACTCTACTGAGGGTCTCTCTTGAAAAAAAAACAATTCCATTTGATCACTTATAAAAGGTCTATTCAGATTTTCTGTTTCTTCTTGAGTTTTGGTTAATTTGCATGTTCTAGGAATTAGTCCATTTTGTATAAATTGCCTAATTTGATTTAAGGTTTATTTTTTCTAAGTAATTTTTAAAGTTGATAATGTATGTTGGTAATTGTGTTTCTTCTTTCATTCCTAATTTTGGTAATTTGTGTCTTTTATTTTCTTCATCATTCTAGCTAAGGGTTTTTCAATTTTGTTGGACTTTTCAAATAACCAACTTTTTGTTTTATTGATTTGAAAATAATTATATTTTTCTATTTCATGGATTTTTTTGCCTTTAATTTCTTTTTCTGCTTGCTTTGGTTTAATGTGCTCCCCCTTTTTATGGTTTCCTAAGGTGGAAACTTAGATTATTTGAGACCTTTCTTCTTTTTCTTATGTAAGTGTTTAAAGTTATAAATTTCCTTCTGTGCACTGCTTTAGCTTCATTCCTTATGTTTTGGTAATTCTTTCTGTGTGGATCACTAATTCCATTGTGATCAGGTAACATACTTTTTATGAGTTCAGTCTTACAAAATTTATTAAGACATGTTTTGTGGCCCCATTTATGTGGTGTATCCTGGAGAATGTTCTTATGTGTTTGAAAAGGATGTGTGTTTTATAGTCTTTAGGTGGAATGATCTGTGAGTTACAGTAAGTTGATTGGTCAGTTCCTCTATGTCCTTGCAGCAGATTTTCTGTCTTTTTCTTTTTTCTCTCTATTTTTTTTTTTTTTTTTTGAGACAGAGTCTCACTTTGTTGCCCTTTGTAGAGTGCATGGTGTCATAGCTCATAGCAAACTCAAACTCTTGGGCTCAGGCAATTCTCTTGCCTCAGCCTCCCAAGTAGCTGTGACTACTGGCACCCACCACAATCTTGAGCAATTTTTAGAGGCAAGGTCTGGCTCTGGCTCAGGCTGGTCTGGAACCTGTGAGCTCAGGCAGTCCACCTGCCTTGGCCTTCCATAGTGCTAGGATTACAGGCATGAGCCACCACGCCTGGCCTTTCTGTCTTTTTCTGTCAGTCATTGTAATCTTCCAACTATTTTTGCTTAATTGTCTATTTCTGTTGTTTGCTTCTTGTATTTTGGGGTTCTGTTAGATGCATAAACACTTAATAATTGTTATATCTTCCTGATCCAGTGACCCTTTTATTGTTATGAAATATCCTTCTTTGGGTTTTTGTTTTTGTAATCCAATCTAACATTCTCCACCCTCTCCTTTTTCTTTTTCTTTTTGGCTGGGGCTGGGTTTGAACCTGCCACCTCTGGCATATGGGACCGGTGCCCTACTCCTTGAGCCACAGGCGCCACCCGCCCCCTCTCCTTTTTCTTTAAACATACTATCTCTCTCTCTATCACCTAGGCTGGAGTACAGTGACATGATTATAGCTCACTGCAGCCTTGAACTCCTGGGCTCAAACAAACCTTTTGCCTCAGCCTCCCAAGTAGCTAGGACTACAGACCACCACACTCAGCAATTTTTAATTTTTTGTAGTGATGAAGGTCTTGCCATGTTACCCACCCTGGTCTTGAACTCCTGGGCTCAAACAGCCTTCTTGCCTTGGCCTTCCAAAGTGGCATTGGCCTTCCAAAGATTGCTGACATGAGCCAACATGCCCAGCCTACATTCTCTTCCTTTTGAATGAGATGTTTAGTTCAATTATATTTAATGTAATTTTTGACATTAGTGGATTTGTATCTGTTACTTTTAAATTTGCTTTCTATTTGTTTTCTCTTGTTTTGCTTTTTTCTCTTTTTTACTGAATTTCTGTGAGACTTTTTTTTTAGAATACCTTTATAATTCTGTTGATTTCTTTTGCTATATTACATTATTTTCATAGTGGCTGCTCTAGGGATTACAATGTGAATTTTAACTTATTACATTTCCTTAAATTTTGGTAAATTTACAAAACTTCCAATATATCTCTTTTTATTTTGCGTTTTGGGTGCTATTATTGTCATATGTATTTTAGATGTGCATGTTGTAAACCTAACAATACAGCATTATAATTACTAGTACCTGTAAGTTTTATGTCTTTAAAAAATAAAGAAAATGAAGAAAAATTATATTTATAGTGTCTTTTATATTTACCTGTATGATTATAGTTTCTTGGCAGCTTTATTCTCCTATTCATATTCTCTGTTTTCTGTGGTGCGACTTCTTTTCGTCCTCAAAGACTTCCTTTGATATATCTCACAAGGCATGTCTGATAGCAGTAACTTCTCTTAGTCTTTGATTATCTGGAAATGTGTTTATTTTACCATCATTTTTGAAGGGCAGTTTTGCTGAGTGTGGAATTTTCTTTTTCTTTTTCTTTTTCTTTTTGAGACAGAGTCTCAAGCTGTCGCCCTTGAGCTACGTGGTATCGTAGCTCATAGCAACCTCCAACTCTTGGGTGTAAGCGATCCTCTTGCCTCAGTTTTTCTATTTTTGATGGAGACAGGGGTCTTACTTTTTGCTCAGGCTGGTCTTGAACTTGTGAATTCAAGCAATACACCCACCTCAGCCTCCCAGAGTGCTAGGATTACAGGCGTGAGCCACTGTGCCTAGCCTGTGTGTAGATTTTTTTAGTGGAGAGTTCTTTTATTTTTGTTTTTTAAAAGAAATATCATTGTTTTTCTACCTTGTTTCTAATGAGAAGTCAGATGTTATTCATATTATTGTTTTCCTGTATGAGAAATACAATGAGTTCATTGAATGCTTTTGTACTGCATTGTTTATTGTAGTGCATTTGCATGGTTATCACATACTTTATGAATTTTTATTACACAATAATTTATATTTATTTTCCAACCTGTGTATTCCAGTTCAGGACTGTAGGTGGCCAGAGCCTTTCCTTAGAGGGAACCAACCCTGGATAGGACATCTTTCCATCTTAGGGTGCACTTATATACCCACACTCTTTTCTTACTGTGTACCTAATGTACACATATTTGGGATATGGGAGGAAACTGGAGTACCCAGATAAGACCCATGCAAACATGGGGAGAACGTGCAAACTCCACAAAGACAGTGGCCCTGGCCAGGAATGAGTATTTTTTAAATCATCAGTATTGAATAAAATGACATTATTTGATGACCTGCTGTACTTGGTATTGTCTTACAGATCCCCAAAGCTATTTTTCTTCAGACACTTTTTTCCTCTCTGTTCTTTAGACTGGATTCTTTTGTTTACCTATTTTCAAATTGATTGCTTCTATCTTCTGTCATTTCAAGTCTGCTATTGAGCTCCTCCAGTGAGTTTTTAATTTCAATAATTATATTTTTCAACTTCACAATTTGTTTTTAAAAAACAAACTTTAATCTTCTTATTAAAAGTTTCACTTCATCTAGCTGTTGTCAGTTCTTTCACCCTACGTTTTTGTGGTGATTGGTATCTTGCTGTTTTTCTTTATTTTTAAGCCTGGCTTTGTATGTCTGCATATGTTAGTGTTCAACCAATGATTGTTCAGAGTTTGTATTCAAACAGCTTGAACCAATAGCGTTTCCAGTCTGCTGATGGATGTGTGTAAAGGGCTAGGGAATGAATTTAAATTCACATCATTTTCAAGTCTGCACTTTCTTTTACTTTCCATTGGCCTCTTCTGTTTCTGTCTCTTCTGTGCATGTGCACAGCTCTGTTGAATATTGTGGGTGGCCTGGGCCTGCTCCAGCCTCTTGTGGACATGCATACAGTCTTTGTTCATCTGGGGCTAGTGGACAGTTTCTCAAGCCCCTTAAGGTGCTCTCACTTCCCAGAACTCTGAATTCCCCAGGTAGTTGGCCAGTTCCTTGCTTGTCCCAAAGAGGCCTGCAGCCTCAAGCTAAAGGAACCTCTGGCCTTCACTGAGAGCTTGCCACAGAAGATCTGTACTAGCAGATCACCCTCAGGCATTAAAATGCTTCAACAAGCAAATGTAAACAAATGTTTATGTAACCATCCATATCACCATCTTTGTTGAATTATCTGTTCAAATCTTTTGCCTGTTTTAAAAAAATTAGGTTGTTTTCATACTTAGTTTGAGAGTTCTTTGTGTATTCTGGATATAAATCCTTTATCAATTACATAATTTGTAAGCCCACTCTTCAAGTCTGGCATACTTGTTCATTTAGGAACAGTATTTTTTGAAGAGCAGAAGTTCTTAATTTTGATGAAGTCCAGTTTGTCAACTTTTTCTTTTATGGATTGTACTTTTGCTGTTGTATATAAGAAATCTTTACCTAATCCAAGATCAAAATGATTTTCTCCTGTGTTTTGTTCTAGGAGGTTTTATATTTGGGTCTGTGATTCATTTTGAGTTTTGTATGGTGTGAGGTACAACTTGAAGTCCATCTTTTTGAATATAGGAAGAGCAGTTGTTCCAGGATCATTTATTGAAAAGACTGTCCTTTCTTTACTGAATTGGCTTTGCATGTATTTTTTGTCAAAAATCCATTGACTATAGATGTTTAGGTCTATGGTCAGTGCAAATACTCCAACTTTGGTTTTTTTTTTTTTTTTTTTTGGCTATTCTACGTCTTTTGTATTTCTATATGCATTTTAAAATCAGCTAATTTCTATAAAAGTTGGCTGGTGGGAGTTTGAATAGCATTGTATTGAATTTGGGAGAAATTAACATATTACCAATGTTGAATTTTCTGACCCATGAATAAGAAGTTTCTTGGCATTTATAACATGCTTTTTTAGTAGCTTGTACTTCTGTAATTCTAAATAACACGGTAAGTACCATGAGGACAGAGAACTAATTCTGTCTTCTGCTCTTACCTGGACTTAGGATGTGCTCAGTAAACATTTATTGAGTGATAAATAAGGAAGATCCTTAAACATGTTTATATGCATGTCTCTGATTAGCTTCTTACAATTAATTCCTAACATGAGGCATTACAAGGTCAAAGGATATATTCATTTTGAAAGCTTTTGGTGATCAACTTGCCAGACTTTTTTATTTTTTGGTAGAAATTTCTTGATAACTATCATAAAGCATGCATAGTTGGTTAGCAAACAATGTTCTTTGTGATATCCTCCCTCAAGCTTTCTCTGAAATTACGAGCCTGTGAGAGAGTAGGATTCACATCACAGGCATTTCAGATAAGAGATATTCAACCTGTATGTATAGTCAATAATGTGCTTTTGCCTACCTAGTATTGTGATATTTTTTAAAGTTTGATTTTTTAACCTCAATTTTCAAAATAAATTCTTATACATGTCCATACCTTGTTAATATTATGCTCTTGATCTTTTCCTATTTTCTAAACTAATTTTCTTATATCTCTGCTGTAAAAATATTCTCCAAGATAATTTGTATAATTTAAAAAGTTTTACCACAAGGTGTCATTGTAACCTATAAAAAGAATTTTCATATAAACGTGCAGTATCACACAATTTTTACCTTTCCTTGTGTTAAAATATTTTTTTCCTGTTTCGTGTCTGTTTCTGATTTTTCAGTTGTGTCCTAACTGTGATTCTCTTCTATTAAAGGGAAAAATAAAGTAGCTCCATGTTCTTGAATTCATATTTTTCCATAAACATATTGCTTCCCACCCACAAATTTCTTAAGAGTCTGTTGCTATAGAGATGATTTGTTTGAAGGAAAGAACGAGGAGGTGTAGCAGCAGGTGGACATTTAAGGAACAAAATCCTTATTTTATGTCTTTGTTCCCAACAGAGCCAGCTTTGAGAGTTTACCCCACTGCCTATGAAATCCCTTTGGGAGAAAAGTGGATACTCTTGAGTGTTTTACTGTGATGGTGTTTGCAATTTACTAAGAGGCTTTTGCAGTGGTCACTGTACTTGATTTCTCTCTTATGGGGACCAGTGCGTGAAGTCATTGTAGTCTTTGAAGCAACCTTTCTTCCATTTTACCTAGATTCCATTTTGGTGCCTCCTTTTCTCCCTCTGATGTGGCTTTCTGGTTGCCCTTTTAACTAATGACATTAAAATATTTTTTTTTTGGTGGGATGGAGTAATCCATGTCCTTCTGCCTCATTTTTAAAGACTATGTCCTCTTGTTTACCTGCTGCTAACCTATCTTACTTCTGGCTTTTATCATTGCTTTCCTAGACTATTGATCTCATTTTCTTTTCCTCTCTCTTCTATCTCTTCTTCCTCTAAAATATGTCTTTCACAAATAATCTACTTATTTTTCTGAGATAGAAATCTGATCATATCCTGCACTGTCTTCCATCTATACACAAACTTAATTTTCAGTGGTTCTCCAAGACCCTAGAATAAACTTCAGTCTTCTGCACATGGCCTTCAAGATCCTGCCTTCCCTCTCTAGGCTGTTCTCCTTTCTCCTGCCCTCCACCTCTAGTTCTCCCATCCACATGCCTTTGTACTTGATATTTCTTTCTTGCACGCTTTTCTAGTTTTAGCTTAGAGTTACCTTCTTTGTAAAAATTTCCCTGGTAGCTTCATTAGCAGAATTAAGGGTCCTCTCCCCTGTGCACCCATAGTACTTATAAATATATTACAATATTGTATGATTTTAAAACTTTCTGAATTTGTGATTTTTGAATAGTGTATGCATATCGTAAATAATTTTAATAGTCCAAAAGGATCCTTATTAAGTCAGCAATTGTTGGTAAACAAGTATAGTCCACTGATTACCATGAACTCTTTAGGGCAAGGATTTTCTTTTATTTATGTTTGTATTCCTATACTCAACAAAGTATCTGGCATATAAAAGACACTTAGAAAATACCATAGTACTCTGAATGTAGGCAGGCTCTTCCTTGCTAAGGAGATGTCTGGTTAACTTGATGGCCTACATATTTCTTTATATCCCTCAAAGACTTTTTATTAATATAAGTAGACCACTCTAAGTGTGGTATAGTAATCACTCAATAAATACTGGTTGCTTAATTGCTTTTTCAAAAATACATGGTTTTAAAATTAACCAGTATGGCTTCAAGATGACTTATTTATCTCCTGTTTCTGGCAGTGAAAAATATTATAGTTTCTTTTTGACAGATTCTAAAAGATGAAAAAGAGAATGTTTATATCAACTGTAGTAAAAATGCCATTTAAACTCTTAACTATCTATTTTTTTTCTATTTAACTTTTGAGTTTAAGGCCTACATCTCATGGAAATAAAACAATCAGGATTTATTTAAAGAACAAATGATTTTCAGAATGTGTTGTTGCATCAGTAGACAGTCTTTATTGTGTATGTGGAGCCATATGTTAGGTAGCATTTTCTTTTCAGGAGAAAGATGGAAATGTGAGCCAAGAAGACTCTACATCTCACACAAAGGTAGTAAGTGCTCATAAATCTTCTGGGAAGTCCCCATGTTATATGTCATAGAGTCCGCACTAAAGAAGCATTAAAATGAATTTGAAGAATGGTTTGGGCAGAAGTCACCTTTGCCTTTCAGATCACAACTTTCAGGGACTTTCATAATTTCCTACCAAACATTTAAAGTTGACTGATTACTGAATCCTACTTTCCAGAATTCTTTTGTGTGAATTAAGCTGTTCTGAGGCAGACAGTACAATTATTAGAATAACATTTTAATTTAGAGTGCTTGGTGGTTGATTGCTAACCACTCAAATACATATCTTCTTCTTTTCCTTTCTTTGCCCTTCCCTGTTTCTTTCTAAATCACGATTATGGGGCCTGGCACCTTACCAGGGCTTTGAAGGGTCTGCTCCCAGCTGCTCTTCAGGTTCTGGCAGAGTGTCAAGTTGTGACATTTTTTGTACACCAAGACATCCTGGGATGGCTATCCAAAGGCCATTTTGGTGACTAGTGTAGGAGTCTCTCTGGATTTTGAAGAAATTGATTTCTAATGTTTTGTTTATAAGCGAAATAAATGACTGATATAGGCTCTCCCTAGACTTTTAATGTTGTTTTTTAAAAACAACATTCACTTTGAGGCGTGTAGTATTTAAAGCATTGTTTTGAAATGTTCAAAGGCATAGCATGTGCTTTTTAATGGAATGTGTCTTGGAAGCTTTCCATGAGCATCAGCAGCTGTGCTTATTGAATATTTTGAATTACCATACTTTTCGGCAGACATTGTACCACTCACTGCTTAAGATACAGTGCCTGTGCAAAAGAAAATGTCACATGTAGGTCTGTAGAGCTGGGGCCAATCAAAAGTGGTGGGAAGGGCATGTGGGTATGATTATGTGAGTGTAATAGTTGCAAAGAGAGGAAAATGAATTTGGAGAAGGGCTGTGCTAGTCTTTTAAAAATTGCCTTTCATAGAGACTAGCCCATAAGTGCTCATTGATCATAGGCTGAAAGATAATGTTTCATTTTTTTTCTTCTTATTACAGTTTGAACTATGTACTTTAAAAAAATTGCATTATAAATTTCTTTATCTGGTAAACCCTACACAATAGGAATTGTTTCTTTTGTTGTATATGTCAAATATCTAAGATATACATTTAGGAATATTGTGAGTAATTCATAGCTATATATGGACTGGTTGAAATCAGAGACATCTGACTATGGTAAGAATTTAAAATTGTGGTAGAAATTTTGAGTTTGGGTAAAATTCATTAAGAATAGAAGAGAAAGCTGGTGTATTAGTTACTTGTGGCTACTGTAACAAATTATCACACACTAGATGGCTCAAAACAACAAAAATTCATTCTTTCACAGTTTCAGAGACTAGAAGTTTGAAATCAAGTTTTTGGCGGAAGCCATATTCCCTCCAAGGCTCTAGGGTGGAATCCTTTCCTTCCCACTTCCAGCTTCTTGTGGCTCTAGGCACAAGGCTGTGGCTGTATCTTTCCATTCTCTGCCTCAGTGGTCACTTTGCTGCCTCCTCTTCAGTCTCAGAATTCCCTCTCCTTCTCTCTTATAAGGATATATGGGATTGTATTTAGGGCACACTCACATAATTCAGGGTAAGTGCCTCCTCTTATAACCCTTAATTTAATCGTATCTTTTACTACATAAGGTAATATAGCATGCAGAGATTAGGAAGTGACGTTTCTTTTCAGGATTAGTGTAATATTCAGCCTACTATAGTCTGGAAGACTATTTATGAATATGAATGGAAAAGCAAATTGAAACTAAACTGGCATTGGAGTGATGAGCAGATGATTTGATCATTTCATATTTTTGAGCTCTTAGTATATACCTGTGGTTGTTTTAGATCTTGGGGTTAGAAAGATGAGTAAGATTTGATGTTTGCCATGGATGGTTACATTTCATGTATTACATGTACTAAAATGCAGGATAAAAGATAATAATTGTGTATTTTTGGGAGAGCCAGTACTTTTTGGAGGAAGTAATACATTCCTGAGTGGGGTTTAAAGCAGGAAGTTACCAGTGAGTGCACTGAGACAAACTTTAAGCTCGTTTTAATTTTTTGTATACAAATTAGCTACCTCTCATTTACCTGTTATAAAGTAAATATTCTTTGCTGTGATAGTTCTTTTTTTTTTTTGGCCGGGGCTGGGTTTGAACCCGCCACCTCTGGCATATGGGACCGGCACCCTACTCCTTGAGCCACAGGCGCCACCCGCTGTGATAGTTCTTAAAGCAAAGTATTTCAATGGAAGATCTGTGACTAGTCATGAAATATATGAAAAAGTGTTTCAGGAAAATGCAAATTAAAGCTACAGTGAGATATCATTTTATACCCTCTAGAAAGGCTAAAATTAAAAACATTCACAACACCAAGAGTTGGCAGAAATGTGGAGTAATCAGAATTCTCATATATTGTTGGTTGAAATAGAAAATGTACAGCTACTTTGGAAAAAGATCTGGCAGTCTCTTATATAAAGTTAATATGTATCTATTCCATGACCCAGCAATTCCATTCTTAACATATTTGCCACCACCCACTGCCAACTTGAAAATTTCCCCAGAAAATCTTGTACAAGAATGTTCATAGCAGCTGTATTCATTATACCAGAAACAACCAAATGTGTATTAGTAGGAGAATGAATAAACAATATGTGGTATATTTAAACCATTAAATACTACTCAGCGTTGAGAAGGAACAGACTACTGAAATATACACAAACATGGGTGAATGTCACAGTCATGTGTGTGAAACAAGGGAAATACACCAGAATACATAGTGTATGATTTCATTTTAAGAATGTTCCTGGCTAGGCTGAACTATGATATAGTGAAAATAAACACAAAAGTGAGTGGGGTGATTGGCCAGGAAAGAGCATGAAGGAACTTTCTGGGATGATGGGAATGCTTTATATCTTGATGATACTGAGGCTTTCTTGAGTTCTTCTTTTGTGAGCTCATAACATTGTATATGTTATGTATATGTATATATATGTTATATGTGCTATGTAACCACATATACAAACAAATAAATGAACAAAAAAGAACTGGTAGAAGAAATGAAGGTTTTATTTATTTATTTATTTTTTGAGACAGAGTCTCAGTTTTGTCACCCTCGGTAGAGTGCTGTGGTGTCACAGCTCACAGCAACCTCCAACTCTTGGGCTTAAGTGATTCTCTCCGTCTCAGCCTCCCAAGTAGCTGGGACTACAGGCATCCACCTCAACGCCTGGCTACTTTTTTGTTGCAATTGTCATTGTTGTTTAGCTGACTGGAGCTGAGTTTGAACCCACCAGCCTCAGTGCATGTGGCCAGCATACTGTAACCACTGTGCTATGGGCGCCAGGTTTTTTGTTTTTTTTTTTTTTTAAATGTTATCGTGTATATGTGTGTGATGTCTAAAACACCACATGGAGAGAATTAAGCTAATAGGACTTGGAAGAATAGTGAAAAAGACTGGGCTTCTTGATGATGCTGTGCCCAAAGTTTGAACCACTGTCCTCTGAATTTCTTTTTAAAAATTATGAATTATTAATATAGTAAGAACCTAAGGGACTGTAAAGAATTGGTCAACTGTCTATGAACATTTGATTTGTTTCCAAGTGGTCAACATAAAGACCGAGGCCTACTCTACCTGTGGTGCATGTCCAATCTGTGACAGGTCAACGTAAGGAGGTGGTCAATGTAGAGAGGTGGTCAACTGTGTGGACATTCTACTGTATATACTTATAGAAAAGTACACAAAACCTAAACAGAATGATTTACAAAGCAAGTTATAAAGCAAACTTGCATGTATCAACAAGAAGGGTCAAGAAGTTAACATTGTCAGCTTTCCTCAGATAATATTTTTCTGATTTTAATAATAATCACTTTCTTTCTTTGTAGTTTTACAACCTAAACATATCTAATCATGTATCCTCTAAATACCATAGTTTTGCCACTTTTAATTTTTTTTAAACTTAGTATGTTTGTAATAATTAGTATGTCTTCTTTTTTTCTTCCTTTCTTCTTCTTATTATTTGCAGTTTTTGGCCAGGGCCAGGTTTGAACCCACCACCTCCAGTGGGCAAAAAATTCAAATTGACATTTTATAAAAGAGGATATCTAAGTGGCCATTAAACAAACAAAAGGTGTTCTATCTCATTATTTATCAGGGAATTGCCTTTTAGTCTTTGGATATATACTCTTTTCTTGCATTGAGTTACTGAAGATTGTTTTCCCTTTTTTTTTTTTTTTGAGACAGTGTCACTATGTTGCTCTCGGTAGGTTACCATGGCATCATAGCTCACAGCAACCTCAAACTCTTGGGCTTAAGCAATTCTCTTGCCTCAGCCTCCCAAGTAGCTGGGACTACAGGCGCCAGCCCCAACACCCGGCTATTTTTCTATTGCAATTGTCATTGTTGCTTAGCTGGCCCGGGCTGGGTTCAAACCTGCCAGCCTCTGTGTATGTGGCTGGCGCTTTAACCACTGTGCATGGATGCCAAGCCTATTTTCCTATATTCTGACAACTTTGTTCTTTTGCTTTTCACATTTAGATAGTCTAAATAGAATTAATTCTAGTGTATAAAATAATGAAAGACCCAACTTTCTTTTTTTCTAAAAGGTGATCTGGTTGTCCAAGCATTATTTACTGAAGACTCTTATCTACTGTTCAGCAAACCACCTTTATTCTAAATTAAGTGTTTTATGTGGGTGGATCTGTTTCTGGGCTGTATTCTGTTTTTTTTTTTTTTTTTGTGGTTTTTGGCCGGGGCTAGCTTTGAACCCGCCACCTCCGGCATATGGGACTGGCGCCCTACTCCTTGAGCCACAGGCACCGCCCTGGTTTTTTTTTTTAATTGTTAAATCATGGCTGTGTACATTAGTGCAATCAAGGGGTATTATGTGCTGGTTTCATATACAATCTGAAATATTCTCATCAAACTGTCTGTATTCTGTTTTGTTGATCTCTTTGTAGTTAAGGTGGCGGCATACCATGCCATCTTAATTACTGTAGATTTAAGTCTTGATGTCCAGTAGATAAAGAATTCCTATCTTACTCTTTAAAAGTTTCTATTGTTACTGGCCTTTGCCTTTTATATTGTGATATAAAATTTTTTTTTATTGTTGGGGATTCATTGAGGGTACAATAAGCCAGGTTACACTGATTGCATTTGTTAGGTAAAGTCCCTCTTGCAATCATGTCTTGCCCCCCAAAGTTGAGGCACACACCAAAGCCCCACATCCCTCCCTCCGTCCCTCTCTTTGCTCTTCCTTCCCCACCCCTCCCTCCTTCTTTCTCTCTCTTCTCTCCCCTTCCCTCACCCCCACTGTGACCTTAATTGTCATTAATTGTCCTCATATCAAAATTGAGTACATAGGATTCATGCTTCTCTATTCTTGTGACGCTTTACTAACAATAATGTCTTCCACTTCCATCCAGGTTAATACGAAGGATGTAAAGTCTCCATTTTTTTTAATGGCTGAATAGTATTCCATGGTATACATATACCACAGCTTGTTAATCTACTCCTGGGTTGGTGGGCATTTAGGCTGTTTCCACATTTTGGCGATGGTAAATTGAGCTGCAATAAACAGTCTAGTACAAGTGTCCTTATGATAAAAGAATTTTTTTCCATTTGGGTAGATGCCCAGTAATGGGATTGCAGGATCAAATGGGAGGTTTAGCTTGAGTGCTTTGAGGTTTCTCCATACTTCCTTCCAGAAAGGTTGTACTAGTTTGCAGTCCCACCAGCAGTGTAAAAGTGTTCCCTTCTCTCCACATCCACGCCAGCATCTACAGTTTTGAGATTTTATGATGTGGGCCATTCTCCCTGGGGTTAGATGGTATCTCAGGGTGGTTTTGATTTGTATTTCTCTAATAGATAGGGATGATGAACATTTTTTCATATGTTTGTTAGCCATTCATCTGTCTTCTTTAGAGAAAGTTCTATTCATGTCTCTTGCCCATTGATATATGGGATTGTTGGCTTTTTTCATGTGGATTAATTTGAGTTCTCTATAGATCCTAGTTATCAAGCTTTTGTCTGATTGAAAATATGCAAATATCCTTTCCCATTGTGTGGGTTGTCTCTTTGCTTTGGTTATTGTCTCCTTAGCTGTACAGAAGCTTTTCAGTTTAATGAAGTCCCATTTGTTTATTTTTGTTGTTGTTGCAATTGCCATGGCAGTCTTCTTCATGAAGTCTTTCCCCAGGCCAGTATCTTCCAGTGATTTTCCTATGCTTTCTTTGAGGATTTTTATTGTTTCATGCCTTAAATTTAAGTCCTTTATCCATCTTGAATCAATTTTTGTGAGTGGGGAAAGGTTTCAGTCTTTTACATGTGGATATCCAGTTCTCCCAACACCATTTATTGAGTAAGGAGTCTTTCCCCCAAGGTATGTTCTTGTTTGGTTTATCAAAGATTAGGTGGTTGTAAGATGTTAGTTTCATTTCCTGTTTTTTTATTTGATTCCAAGTGTCTATGTCTCTATTTTTGTGCCAGTACCATGCTGTCTTGACCGCTATGGCTTTGTAGTACAGCCTAAAATCTGATATGGTGATGCCCCCAGCTTTATTTTTATTACTAAGAACTGCCTTAGCTATACAGGGTTTTTTCTGGTTCCATACAAAATGCAGAATCATTTTTTCCAAATCTTGAAAGTATGATGTTGGTATTTTAATAGGAATGACATTGAATTAGGTAGATTGCTTTGGGAAGTACAGACATTTTAACAATGTTGATTCTTCCATCCATGAACATGGTGTGTTCTTCCGTTTGTTAATACCCTCTGCTATTTCCTTTCTGAGGATTTCATATTTGCTGTATAGAGGTCCTTCACCTCCTTCATTAGGTATAGGTATATTCTTAGGTATTTCATTTTCTTTGAAACTATGGTGAAGGGAGTTGTGTCCTTAATTAGCTTCTTGTCTTGACTGTTATTGGCATATACAAAGGCTACTGGCTTGTGGACATTGATTTTATATCCTGAAACATTACTGTATTTTTTGATGACTTCTAGGAGTTTTGTGGTTGAGTCTTTGGGATTCTCTAAGTATAAGATCATGTCGTCAGCAAAGAGGGAGAGTTTGACCTCCTCTGCTCCCATTTGGATTCCCTTTATTGCCTTGTCTTGCCTAATTGTATTGGCTAGAACTTCCAGCACTATGTTGAATAGTAAAGGTGACAGAGGACAACCTTGTCTGGTTCCAGTTCTAAGAGGAAAAGCTTTCAGTTTTACTCCATTCAGTAAAATATTAGCTGTGGGTTTGTCATAGATAGCTTCAATCAGTTTTAGAGATGTGCCACCTATGCCTATACTCTTCAGTGTTCTAATTAGAAAAGGATGCTGGATTTTATCAAATGATTTTTCTGCATCTATTGAGAGGATCATATGATCTTTATTTTTGCTTCTGTTAATACGGTGGATAATGTTTATGGACTTGCGTATGTCAAATCTGCCTTGTATCCCTGGGATGAAACCTACTTGATCATGATGAATGACTTTTTTGATGATAAGCTGTAATCTCTATTGGCTAGGATTTTGTTGAGAATTTTTGCATCTATATGCATGAGTGAAATTGGTCTGAAATTCTTTTTGGTTGGGTCTTTTTCTGATTTTGGTATCAGGGTGATGTTTGCTTTATAGAACATGTTGGGGAAGAGTCATTCCTCCTCTGTTTTTTGGAATAATTTCTACAGTATAGGAATAAGCTCTTCCTTGAAGGTTTGGTAGAATTCTGGTGTGAAGCCATCTGGACCAGGGCATTTTTTTGTTGGAAGATTTTTTATTGTTTCTTTAATCTCAGTGCTTGAAATTGGTCTGTTCAGTAGCTTTATTTCTCCTGGCCAAGTCTAGGGAGAGGGTGTGATTCCAAATATTGATCCATTTCCTTCACATTGTCAAATTTCTGGGCATAGAGTTTCTGGTAGTATTCAGAGATGATCTCTTATATCTCTGTGGGATCAGTTGTTATTTCCCCTTTATCTTTTCTGATTGAGGTTACTAGAGATTTTACTTTTCTATTTCTCGTTAGTCTGGCCAATGGTCTATCTATTTTATTTATTTTTCAAAAAAACCAACTCCTTGTTTCATTAATTTTCTGAATGATTCTTTTGTTTCCAATTTCATTGATCTCTGATTTGATTTTGGGTATTTCTTTTCTTCTACTGGGTTTAGGCTTAGATTGTTCTTATTTTTCCAATTCCATAAGATGGCTTGTGAGTTTGTTGATGCGCTCTCTTTCTGTTTTTCGAATGTAGGCATCTAAAGTGATACATTTTCCTCTCAAAACTGCTTTTGCAGTATCCCACAGGTTTTGGTAGCTTGTGTCTTCATTGTTGTTATGCTCAAGGAAGTTAATGATTTCCTGTTTTATTTCTTCCTGCACCCATCTGTTATTCAACAGAAGGTTGTTTAATTTCCATGCCTTTGTGTGGGGTCGAACGTTTTTGTTAGAGTTGAGTTCCACCTTTAGCGCCTTATGGTCTGAGAAGATACAAGGTAAAATTTCAATTCTTTTGATTCTGTTGATATTTGTTTTGTGTCCCAGGATATGATCAATTTTGGAGAATGTTCCAGGGGTTGTGAGAAGAATGTATATTCTTTATCTTTGGGATGGAGTGTTCTATATGCATCTATCAAGCACAGTTCTAGGGTCTCATTTAAATCTCTTTTATCTTTGTTTAATTTCTATTTAGAGGATCTGTCCAGCTCTGTAAGAGGAGTGTTAAAGTCCCCTGTTACTATGGTATTATCGGATATCATATTGCTCAGACTGAGTAAGGTCTGTTTCAAGAATCTGGGAGCATTAAATTGGGTGCATAAATATTTAGAATTGAAATGTCTTCTTGTTGTATTTTTCCCTTGACCAATATAAAGTGACCATCTTTGTCTTTTTTGACTTTAGTTGCTTTAAATCCACATGTATCTGAAAATAAGATTGCCACTCCTCTTTTCTTCTGAATTCCATTTGCCTGAAAATTTGTCTTCCAACCCTTGACTCGGAGTTTTAATTTGTCTTTTGAAGCCAGGTGTGTTTCTTGCAGACAGCAAATGGATGGCTTGTGTTTTTTGATCCAGTCAGCCAATCTGTGTCTCTTCAGTGGGGAATTCAAGCCATTAACGTTTATTGAGATAATTGATAAGTGTGGTAGTATTCTGTTCATCTTAGTTTGTGAGGGTCCATTGCTTAGTTTTGTCTTTTGCATCAGTGTGGAGGTTAGGTTCTGTCCTTTAATTTCCAAGTTCTTGTTTTTTTTTTTTTTTTTATTGTTGGGGATTCATTGAGGGTACAATAAGCCAGGTTACACTGATTGCAATTGTTAGGTAAAGTCCCTCTTGCAATCATGTCTTGCCCCCATAAAGTGTGACACACACCAAGGCCCCACCCCCCTAATTTCCAAGTTCTTACTTTGCTGCTGATCCATTGTGATGGTCAGTGTGCAGAACAGGTTGAAGTATTTCCTGTAGAGCTGGTCTTGTGGCGAATTTCCTCAATGTTTGTATATCCGTAAATTGATTTCTCCATCAATTTTAAAGCTTAGCTTAGCAAGTTATAGAATTCTGGGCTGGACATTGTTCTGTTTAAGTAGATTAAAGGTAGATGACCATTGTCTTCTTGCTTGGAAAGTTTCATTAGAGAAGTCTGCAGTCACCTGATGGATTTACACCTGTAGGTCAACTGGCGCTTACTCCTGGCAGCTTGCAGAATCTTTTCTTTTGTCTTGACTTTGGACAGGTTCATCACAATGTGTCTTGGAGAAGCTCGGTCAGAGTTGAGGCGACCTGGGGTCCGATATCCCTCTGAAAGCAGTGTGTCAGAATCTTTGGTGATGTTTGGGAAATTTTCATTTATAATATTCTCTAGTATGGCTTCCATCCCTCTGGGGCATTCTTCTTCCCCTTCTGGGATTCCTATAACTTGTATGTTGGAACGCTTCATAAAGTCCCATAATTCTGACAGTGAACTTTCTGCTTTCTCTCTTTTCTTTTCTGCCTCTTTAACTATCTGAGTTATCTCAAGAATTTTGTCCTCTACCTCTGAAATTCTTTCTTCTGCATTGTCTAACCTGTTGCTGGTAACTTTCCATTGCGTCTTTAAGTTCCCTAATGGACTGCTTCGGTTCCTTCAGCTCTGCTATATCCTTTCTATATTCTTCATATCATTCATCTCTTATTTGATTCTGTTTTTGGAATTCCTTTTGGTTATTTTCCACTTTATTAGCAGTTTCCTTCATTGTTTCCATCATTTATTTCATTGTTTTCATCATGTGTATTCTAAATTCCCTTTCTGTCATTCCTAACATTTCTTTATAGGTGGAATCCTCTGCAGTAGCTACCTCATGGTCCCTTGGAGGGGTTGCTCTGGACTGGTTCTTCATTTTGCCTGGAGTTTTCTGCTGATTCTTCCTCATGAGTGATTTCTTTTATCTGTTTCGTTGCCCTAATTTTCCTTTCACTTCCTCTTGCTCTTTTAGTTCCCGTGTCTGTACACTAAGGTTTTGATGAGTCCTTTTGGTACAGGACCAGAAGGATGAGAAGGTTGAAGTGCAAGAAGGGATAAAAGAAAGAAAAAAAAAAGAAAGAAGGAAAAGAAAATAGAGAAAGGAGAGGGGGTGGGTAAAAGGGAATATTGACAAAAAGAAGAGAGGCACAGAAAGTGGGAGACAGAGCAATATAGGTGTACAGTAGGGTAGTTCGACACAACCTTAAAAAAACCTCAACCTCTGGGGGTGCCTGGTTGGGTGGTTCCCTTGAGGTCAGCAGGTCTTTGCTAACCTGATTGGACACAGTACCCCACCTCCAGCAACTAGAGAGGAAAGACAGAAATGCTATAAATCAAACCAAAACAAGCAAACAGAAAACTTTATGGGATGAAATTGGGTGAAAAATTATAGGGGTAGCAACACTAGCAAAAATGAAGTTCTAATTATTGAAAAAGGCAGCAATGGGAAATTATATTTAAACTAGAAAAATGGAGAAAGAAAAAAAATCTGTACAGGAAAGGTTGAAATTAAAAAACAAAACAACAACAAAATAAAGAAAAACAACAACAGAACTAAAACAACCAAAAACAAAGCAGTATATATATCTTGTTGAATATTGTCTAGGCCACAGGTGGTCTTCTGGGGTATGAGATGTTAATCACAGTGCTGATACAACTAGAGGCCTCTGCTGATTTCTCAAACCTCACAGGGGGGAGACCCTAAATATCTCTTCAGCCCTCTTAAAAGGCAGTTTAAACTTCTAAACTTGGCTAAGCAGAAGCTTTCCCAGGAAAGTGCTTGTCACTGGTATCACTGCTGAAGTGGCTATCCACTTACCCAGTGTGCCAAAACTGGTCTCACTCTGCCCATGAGAGTTAAGGCTGTAAGGCGGCTCAGTCCCCGCCTTTTTGGCTGCTCAGTAACTAGATTACTACCCCGATTCCCCGAAAATAAGACATCCTCCGAAAAGAAGACCTACTTATAGGAAAGATAAGACGTCCCCTGAAAATAAGACCTAGCGCATCTTTGGGAGCACACCTTAAAATAAGACACCGTCGTATTTTCGGGGAAACAGGGTAGTTCCCACCCAATCCTTGCTCTGTGATCCTGAGGGCAGAGCTTGCTGGGGCAGTTCTCTCACAATGGCTCCCTGCAGCCCAGAGCCGAACACTATTAGCTCTGTCCGGCTCAGTCTGGGGCCCTAGACAATGCCAAAAGTTCTCTGTACTCCTGCTCAAGCTCGCCCCAAGGCAGTTCAACTGAACGCCAAGTCCAAAAACACCAAAACAGTTCACAGGTAAGGCCTTTCCGGTTTGCAGTCTCACTGCTGCTTGTACTTATAGCTTCCGGCGGGATTAGACTGATCGAACACACGCAACCACTTGCCAGTTTTCCACTGTTTTTGTCTTCCTGGTGGGGTCCAGAAGTCCCTTGCTGACTCCCTGTATCCTCAAAGGGATGATCATAGGCAGATCCCAGCAGCCAGAGATGCCTGGTGTCTTATCTCCCCAGACTCACCGTGCCCAGTTGCAGGGAAGCTGTTACTCGGCTGCCATCTTGCTCTCAAGATATAACCTCTTGATATAAATTTTTAAGTCAGCATGTTAATTTTCTCACACTTACACATGCTCTTTGGGTATTGATTGATGCCGTGTTATCTATAGATCAGTCTGGGGAGAATTTGTCTTTTAGAGTATTGTTTTTCAGTCATAGAACTTAGTGTATATCTCTGTTAG
The DNA here is from genome assembly GCF_027406575.1 of Nycticebus coucang. Classification (NCBI taxonomy): domain Eukaryota; kingdom Metazoa; phylum Chordata; class Mammalia; order Primates; family Lorisidae; genus Nycticebus; species Nycticebus coucang. The sequence goes on from NC_069782.1 coordinate 27,474,507, forward strand.
TTTTTTTTTTTAAATAAAAGAAACATAGTTCTTCCATATAATGGCTTTGCATATCTTTTTGCCTAAGTATTTGACATTTTTTATGTTATTAAGCATGTCTTTTAAATTGTCATGTTAGGCTGGGTGTGGTAGCTCACTCCTGTAATCCTAGCACTCTGGGAGGCCACGGTGGACATGAGTTCTAAACCAGCCTGAGCAAGAAAGAGCAAGACCCCATTTCTACTAAAAATGAAAAACTAAGGCAAGAGGATCACTTGAGCCCAAGAGTTCGAGGTTGCTATGATCTGTGATGGCACAGCACTCTACTCAGGGCAACAGAATGAAACTCTGTCTCAAAAAAAAAAAAGTTTTGTTGCTGATATATAGAAGACAACTAATTTTTGTATATTGATCAGTGTAGCAATTTTGTCTTCGTAACTTGGTTGCTTTTAAAATTATTTCGTTGTAAATTCTTTTTTTTTTTTTTTTTGTTTGGTTTTGGGTTTTTTGTTTGTTTTGTTTTTTGTTTTGGAGATAGGGTCTTGCTCTGTGACCTGGGCTAGAGTGCATGGTGTTCTTATAATTTACTGCAGCCTCATACATCTGGGCTCAAGTGATTCTCTAGCCTCAGTCTCCTGAATAGCTAGGAATAACAGGCATGTACCACTGTGCCTATTCCAAAAAATATTTCTATTTTCTTTTTTTTGTAGAGCTGAGGGTCACTTTTGCTCAGGCTGGTCTCCAATTCCTGGCCTCAAGCAGTTCAGCTTGACACGTCTGTGTCAGTTTCCCAGAGTGCTAGGATTAGAGGCGTGAGTGACCGTGCCCAGCCTACAAATTCTTAATTTTTAGATTTTCCGTATACACAGTCAGAATATATTTGTGTATAAGGAAAGTTTTTCTTTTCCTTTTTCAATTTTCATATACTGTTCTTTGTGTCGTTTTAGTTTCTTAATACAATGTTGAATATAAGTGGCAATAATGGACTTTCTTGTCTTGATTGTATTCTCAAAGGAAGGTATTTTAAAAATTTCAAATCAAGCCTGGTATTATTGTGCTTTTTTGGTATACACCTTAATTTTTTATCTTTTAGAGACAGGGTCTTACTTTGTCATCCAGGCTAGAGTGTGGTGGCATGATCATAGCTCACTGTAATTTCAAATTCCTGGGCTCAAGCAATCCTTTCACGTTAACCCTCCAAGTAGCTAGGACGACAGACATGTGCCACCATTCCTGGCTAATTAAAAAATTTTTTTTATAGGCAACACTCACTGTGTTGCCTACTCTGGTCTCAAACTCCTGGCCTCAATTGATCCTCCTGTTTTGGCCTCTCAGAGTGCTGGGATTATAGGTGTAAATCACCACACAGAGTCAAACTAATGATTTAAAAATACATAATTTAGTGGCCTTTACTACATTCAGAATGCTATCTGATTATCACCTCCATCTAGGTATAAAACATTTTACCACCCAAAGAAAAGCTTGTACCCATTTAGTAGTCAATTTCTATTTCCCTATTCTCTCAGCCCCTGGCAACCATCAGTCTTTCTGTCTCTGTGAGGGGTAGCCTCATTACCCCTAGGGTGGTGGTGCCTGTCCTAACTCTCCACTAAACCTTTTGTGAAAGCACTTCAGTGGGATGAGGGAGGTGTTTTTCCTTAGTCTTTAGTGGGGTAAAATTCAGATTTTCCATGTGGTCTCCACTAACAATTGCAGGAGGTGGGGGGCCCCACTTTCTACTCAGCCTTCTTTTACACCATCCTGGCAGGTTATTGGGGTGCTTCATTACAGCCTGGTGAAGGTGGAAGCCTAGCTTGGCTTCTACTTGATCTCTGCAATTATCTATACGTTTTCTTTTTTGTTAGGGTTTCCCTTTCTTGTTCCTTTGGCTAGACTGCAGACTTCCATTCAACTTCTTTTTTTCCTTTTTCTTACTTCATTGGTGTTTCCTGGCTGCTAGTTTCTTCAGCTCCAAGCCTGAGATACATGAAAAAGAAAACCCAAGGAACTAAACTCACTATGGTATTCATCCTTGTATCCTGAGTTCTGTAGCTGGTCTGCCTACTGGTCTCCATTATTTAGAGTCTATTAGTGGGAGTAATAGGGAAATGTATATCTAATCCATCTTCTTGGATGCAGAAGTATTTTTATTACATAAGTTTTAATATGTAATATAAGTTTTTATTTTGTTCTAGGCATTTTCTAATTTCTATTTTGTCCTTTTCTTTGATTAATGAGTTATTTAGAAATGTATTTTTCTATATATATGTGGCTTTTCCAGTTATCTTTTCATATTAAGGTTTAGTTTAATTTAGTTACATTGTGATTAGAGAACATATTTTGGTCTTGTAAAATTTTTGAGACTTTATTTTCATACCTAGAATGTGGTCACTATTTGTAAATGTTACATGTATGCTAATACGGAATGTGTATTCTGTAGTTTGGGGTGCAGTTTTCTTTATGTCAGTTAGGTTAGGGTATGGGTGATTTTTTATTTGCTTGTTCTGTTAGTTACCAAGAACAGTGGTTAAATCCCCCCCCCATTATTGTGAATTTGTCTATTTTTCCTTACAGTTTTGACTACTTCTGTCAAGTACTACTATATTTGACTACTATATTTAGTGACCAAGTGTATATAAATTTACAATTGTCATGTCTTTCTGGTATATAAATCCTTATCGTTATGAATGCCTTTCTTCATTTTTATTAGTGGGTTTTTTGCCTTAAAGTCTACTTTATGGTGTTAATATAGTTCCACCATCTATATTTTGATTAATGTTTGTAATATCTTCTCTTCTTTTTCTTTCAGCCTTTTTTTGCCCTTATATTTTTAGTGTGTTTTGTAAAAGAGCATATAGTTTAGTTCTGTTTTTCTTTTAATTTTGACTTTCATTGAAATTTTTATTTTGTATACATTAATACAATTACTGAGATGTTTATTTAAATCTTCTGTATTACTGTTTCTATTTTCGTACTTGCTTTAGGTTCTATCTTATCTTTTTTCTTGTCTTCTTTTAGATCATTGGTTCTCAACAGAAGGGGGAAAATGATAGGGTATATACGAAGGCAGACAGTTAAGTTCTGGAACTCATCCTAGAAAACATGCTACATACCTCATTGCTGGATATCACTATGGTCCCCTTTAAAGTATTACCCTTGAGAAGCTATGCACTGATGTCAGTGCCTAGTCTACCCTTCAAAGCACTTTTTCTAGGTTGAGTTCGAGAACTTGATTGTCAAACCTTCTTGGATGACAGCTCTGATAAGCATTCCAGAAAAAGAATTCCAAAATTGCTTCGAAGGGTAGACTTGGCACTGGGATTGTAACATAGCTTCCTAAGGGGCTATTTCAAAGGAGACTGTAGTGATAATTCAGCAGTGAGGAATGTAGCATTTTTTCTAGGATGAGTCTGCAAACTTAATTGTTAGGCTTTGTGTGTGGATTATTTGGCTTTCACACCTAGGGGAGTGGTGCTCCTGACATTTAATGGGTGGAGACTAGGAATGTTCTAAACCTTGTATAATGTACGAGATAGCTTCTTAACAATAAGGAGTTGCTGTATATACCCTAAAATGTCAGTAGTGCTGAAGTTGAGAAATCCTGTTTTAGAGTGCTTGAGTTATGGTAACATTTTCCACCCTTTTTGGATCCTTTAATGGTTACTCTAGAGAAGGGTTTAATAGACTGTCATTATAGAGTCGGATAGTTAATATTTTAGGCTTTTAGACTATGTATAGTCTCAGTCATATTTTCTTCTTCTTCTCTCTCTTTTAATAGACTGTTTTTTAAAGAGTAGTTTTAGAGTCACTGTAAAATTGATTTGAAAGTGTAAAGGGTCCCCAAATATGCTTTGTCCCCATACATGTAAAGCTGCCTCCATTATCAACATCCCACAACAGAGTGGTTATAGTTGATGAACCTACATTGACACATCATTACTAACCAAAGTCTACAGTTTACATTAGGGTCCATTCTTGGTGTTCTGTGTGCTGTGGGTATTGACAGATGTGTGTTGGCATGTCGCGGGCCGCCTGTCGATGAGTCTCAATCAGAGGGTGTTCAGGGTGAACGTTACAGGTGGATTGAAAGGTTGACGCAGGGTGAATTGACAGACTACTACACACCACGGGTGATGAAGAAAGTAGCTGCACTTTATTGATTTTTAAGTCTGGTATTTATACATTTTTTTTCCAGGGTTAAAACAATGTAATCATTATTTTGCTTATGCTTACAAATTATCTTTGTGTCTCCAATTATCTTTGTGTCTCCATATGTGGTTTATCATGCATTATATGTTTTCAAGGTTTTGCTCTTTGGAGGGAGGTGGTTTATTTTTTCAAGGTTTTTGTTCTAGGGAAGTGGTTTCATTAGTAACACCTGGTTGCTTCCCCTTATCTAGGAATGTCAAGGTTTGTAACTTCTCTTAGTTCTGTAATTGTTCTCAGTTTTTTATGATCTCTTTTAAAAACAGCTGAACATATTCTTTTATGTATAATGCTTGACTACTTCTATATATTTTTACTCTAATTAGTAACTATATTTTGATTCATAGTAATTGTTTATTAAACATTAAACTACTCTATTGATTTGTGTTACATATGAAAATTAGTGAGGTAAGATGTTTTTCTAAGTAAAGTTTTATTGCAGATGGTGATAATGCATGTTGTGTTAGAGAAAAGTTTTTCTGTGAGAGGCACTGTGGATGGTGGGTGTGCATATCGTGATGGAACATTTTGTTTGCCGTTTTCTGCATTCTCTCAATACATTGTCTCAATTCACTGACATTCATGGTGGGAGCGTGCTCCCTTGGAGACATTAAGTCTCCTTTGGTTATATGAGATTATGGACAAGTAAGTCATTGTGTTTATCCTCAGTTCCTTAAAACAATCAGGCATTTAAACTTGACAAACAGGTTTTAGACAGGTTTTAGGCTTTTATGCCGCACCTCATGAGTTCCTACGTTCACTAAAAGGCATGCTAGGCAACTTATGCGCTGCTGTTGCAAGCCAGGGGGACTGGGGGTAACGCTCCGGGGAGCACAGACCGCCTAACCACGTACTTTACAACGCGGACAGAGCCATCCCACCACGGCCAGATGCCGGGGGTGCGGCATTTCCCCCTTTTTTGTTAATGAAACGTAGTTCAAAGAGGTCTTGGCGAACAGCCTTTAAGGAGGAAAAGACATAACGAAGGAGATATGGTAACAGTAAGACAATATAGAATATCAGGCATCCAATAATGACAATAAACACAATGTACTGAACCCAGGATAAAGGACTTAAAGATTTAAGATTGTTAGAGAGTGACTGAGCCAGTGCATTGAGAGACGTATCAGGTAGATGGGCTTCACTGATGGCAGTGATATTCTTTTGAAGGGTATGTAAGTCATGTGTAATGTCATTATCCTTCCACACATCTTGCAAATGTGCCTTTGTTTTGTCCCAAGGAGTAGAAAGATTGTAAGGTAAAGGAGTAACACAGATGGCTTGAAAGGCTGAGTGACATTTAGTTTGAAGTTTATGTTGTATGAATTTTATATCTTGTTTTAAAGTTAATACTACTTTTTTTTAAAATGTTGAGTTTAGCTTTAAGTTTATTATCTATACTGGCTTGAGTTATTAAGGTTAGAGTAATGTTACTGTTTAAAGAGTTGACAAAGTGAGTCGTATGTACTTCTTGTACCAAGGCAGTTGTAGCCACAGCAAATGTAGTGACTATAGAGATTAAAGCTAAAATTCCTAAAATTAATGTTGTTATAAATCTTTTAGGTCTAATTAATTCATTAACAGTGTGTAGGACTTGTAAGGTAGAATTATCATATCATGGATCATCTTGCAAGTCTACAGGTAACAGTACATAAGAAGGTTTTTTTTTACAATTAACATAACATTCAGCAATCTATTATTTACATGAAATATATCAGAAGAAGTAATACAATTGGTTATTTTTACAAGTTAAAAGATTTTAAAGGAAATACATAGTTAACTGGATCACATGTAAATTCTTTCACAAATTCTCTTTTATGAGTTTCATTTAACTTGCACAGACCATCTACAAACATTCTAAACTTTCTTGAACTTTTGCTTTGCCTTTTACTTTTTTTACATAACTATTCTGTTTTAGGACAAAATTTATCATACAAGATTCTTTCTTTACACAATGTCATTCTCCTTTCTGTTTAATTTCTCTTACTCTCAAAAACTCACTTTCCACCAAACAGGATTCCAGTTTACCATGAAGTTACTTATTCACTCAGTTAAACTGATAATTAGAAGGTTTAAAAGACAAGAATTTTATCCGTTGACAAAGATTCAGTTTGTAAAAATATTTTTCTTATTTATATAAATTACTAGTGGCAAAGAGTCAATAATAAAGGTTCTAAACCTCACCCTTGGGATTTCGTCAGTGTTGCTGTCTGGGGGCTGTAACACTTGGGAGGCAGGCCCGCCCCACGAAGGGCAGGGGGGCCCTCAGCTTCCTTCCCCGCTGGGTCTTTTCAGCCGTCTTGGAGTCAGTGGAAATGTGCCGGGTGCCGGTGGTTTTGTTTGCTATCGGCGAGTGTACTTTCATTTTCTCTAAGCGGCGGGTGAGATCTTGTAGCAGCCGCTGGCGTCTCCTTCTGCGTTGTCTTTTCTGAATCTGAGTTAACTACTCCTGGAATAACTTCAAAGTTTTTAGTATAATTTGAACTTTTACCAATTACAATTCCAACTGTCCCCGGCAAAAGTTGCCTTTTTACTGCAGTGGGGATTAAAGTAACACCATCCCATTTGGATAATAAGACATTCCTTTCACTTGCTAAATTTAAACCTGCACTCCCAGGAGTGCCCCGTGAAAGGTCATGAATAGTAAATTCAGGGGCTTGAGGATTCAAAGTAGATAAGGGCTGTGTGTTACAAGCTACAGCCTGCTCTCCCTTGGGGCCTGGGCTGGGAGAATGCCCCTTTTACTAGTTTTTTGATCTCCGTACGTCCTGATCCTCAGGATCAGTGTCACCCTTGTCATTCAAGGGGGTTCCATCCTTATGAAATTTTGATTTACATTCATTTTTCCAGTGTCTGCCCTTCTTACAGCGAGGGCATAAGCCGGGTGGTTCCCCCCTCGGCTTATTGGCATGGGACTGTTTACAGTCCTTCTGCATATGTCCTGGCTTGCCACAATTGTAGCAAGTGTTAGTAGGAGCTGTTGGCCCCTTGCCTCCTTTATTGAAGGAGTTTTTCATATATGAGTTAAATTTCTGCCCTTGCATTGCTGCAGCATAAGCCATACCCTGGGCTATAGCTGGTGAGGCATCCATGCATGCTTCTAACTGTTTGAGCAACAGTGATGTGCCCTCAGACGGGGGGAGCATTCTGTTAATGGCTTCTTCCAGCCTTGAAATAAAGTCTTGGTACGGCTCCTCCGCACCTTGCTTAATAAGAAAATGTATAAGCTCCTCCAACCGTTTGAGGGACACATTGAACCCATTTTTAACTAACAAATGCTGTAACATGACACTGAATATACGTTCCTCTTTGATTAATGCGTGCCTCATGGTACCTGTTGATTACTCACACTTAACCGGTCAGCCTTTACCGGCGGGACTGCAGCTCCCTGGTGAGAGTCGCCTTCAATCTGAAAAGAGAGGAAAGAAAGAAAAAGAAAGATCACCTGTCCTTCAGGTCCCTGTTCGGGCGCCAGCTGTCGCGGGCCGCCTGTCGATGAGTCTCAATCAGAGGGTGTTCAGGGTGAACGTTACAGGTGGATTGAAAGGTCGACGCAGGGTGAATTGACAGACTACTACACACCACGGGTGATGAAGAAAGTAGCTGCACTTTATTGATTTTTAAGTCTGGTATTTATACATTTTTTTTCCAGGGTTAAAACAATGTAATCATTATTTTGCTTATGCTTACAAATTATCTTTGTGTCTCCAATTATCTTTGTGTCTCCATATGTGGTTTATCATGCATTATATGTTTTCAAGGTTTTGCTCTTTGGAGGGAGGTGGTTTATTTTTTCAAGGTTTTTGTTCTAGGGAAGTGGTTTCATTAGTAACACCTGGTTGCTTCCCCTTATCTAGGAATGTCAAGGTTTGTAACTTCTCTTAGTTCTGTAATTGTTCTCAGTTTTTTATGATCTCTTTTAAAAACAGCTGAACATATTCTTTTATGTATAATGCTTGACTACTTCTATATATTTTTACTCTAATTAGTAACTATATTTTGATTCATAGTAATTGTTTATTAAACATTAAACTACTCTATTGATTTGTGTTACATATGAAAATTAGTGAGGTAAGATGTTTTTCTAAGTAAAGTTTTATTGCAGATGGTGATAATGCATGTTGTGTTAGAGAAAAGTTTTTCTGTGAGAGGCACTGTGGATGGTGGGTGTGCATATCGTGATGGAACATTTTGTTTGCCGTTTTCTGCATTCTCTCAATACATTGTCTCAATTCACTGACATTCATGGTGGGAGCGTGCTCCCTTGGAGACATTAAGTCTCCTTTGGTTATATGAGATTATGGACAAGTAAGTCATTGTGTTTATCCTCAGTTCCTTAAAACAATCAGGCATTTAAACTTGACAAACAGGTTTTAGACAGGTTTTAGGCTTTTATGCCGCACCTCATGAGTTCCTACGTTCACTAAAAGGCATGCTAGGCAACTTATGCGCTGCTGTTGCAAGCCAGGGGGACTGGGGGTAACGCTCCGGGGAGCACAGACCGCCTAACCACGTACTTTACAACGCGGACAGAGCCATCCCACCACGGCCAGATGCCGGGGGTGCGGCAGCATATGCTCATCATCATAGTGTCATATAGAGTAGTTTCACTGCCCTAAAAATCTTCCACTCTCCACCAGTTCATCCTCTCTTCCCCCCAACCCCTCGCAATCAGCAGTCTCTTTACTGTCTCCATAGTTTTGCTTTTTCCCCAGAATGTCATATAGTTGGGAGTCATGCAGTATACGTAGTCTTTTCATCCTGGCTTCCTTCACTTGCTAATGTAGATTTAAGGTTTGTTTATGTCTTTGCATGGCTTGATAGCTCAGTCCTTTTTAGCACTGGCTAATATTCCATTGTATGGATGTACCACAGTTTACTTATCCATTCACCCACAGAAGGATGTCTCAGTTACTTCCAAATTTTGGCAATTAGGAATAAAGTTGCTGTAAGTGTGCAAACTGTCTTCCAACACAGCTGTACCATTTTGCATTCTCATCAGCAATGAATGAGAGTTCCTTTTGCCTCACATCCTCACCAGCATTTGGTGGTGCTAGTGTCCACCCCAAATAAAAATATATGTGGATTATAATGAAAGTTTTGAGATACATAAAAATTGAGAAACATAAAAACCACACAGACAGAAACAAATGAACCCCCACTCCCCCAAACAATGCTAATAAACCAGCAAGTTGAAACCTGCATGGGTGAATTGGAAAGGGTGCTGTTGTCTATTTTTTTTTTTTTATCCACTTCATTAATTCCTTGGCAAATGTATTTTCTTGACAGGATTATTTTGTGGTGGCCACTACAGATAGTGCACTCTGTTTACAAGGATTGAATCCTAGTACGTGTTTAACATAAGAGTAAAAGGATTAAAGTGTCCTCGAAGGATTTCTCCTTCTCTATTAAAATATAATTTCATAGGAAACCAAAGCACCCCCAATTGTAATTTAAAGATTTTCTTATATAATATGCAGACATGGCACTAATTTATCAGAGGTGATATGTTTCAGGCTAAATTGAGTAATTTAATGGTTGGTATGCATAGGCCAAAGATCTTTTCTTGTATTAAGAAGTCATTTATAATACATGACTAAGGAAGAATTTTATTAGGAAAAAGAAATACATATATATATGTAGAGAGAGAGAGAAAAATTAGTGAAGTTAAAGGGGACAGAACTATTTCAATTAAAATTTTTGTTTGTAATTATTTACACTAAGGCTAGGCATGGTGGCTCATGCCTGTAATCCTAGCACTCTTAGAGGCTGAGGTGAGTAGATCGCCTGAGCTCAGGAATTCGAGACCAGGTGCCTAGAGCAAAAGCAAGACTGTCTCTACTAAAAATGCCTGTGGCTCAAGGAGTAGGGTGCCAGCCCCATATACCGGGGGTGGCGGGTTTAGGCCCAGTCCTGGCCAAAACTGCAAAAATAAATAAATAAATAAAAATAGAAAAACTAGCCAGGCATTGTGGAGGCTGAGGCAAGGGGATCACCTGAGTTCAAGAGTTTGAGGTTGTTATGAGTTATTACACAAAAGAGTGAAACTGTATCAAACAAAACAAAACATTATTTACTCTAAGAACACTTTTTAAAACATTTTTTTATTTCTAGCTGCAATAAATATTTTGTTATTTTCCTAATGCTCTTTCAGTGCTTTGGGGGATAGGTGAGATGATTTAATTTTCTGTTTTTTAACATAGTATATATAACAGATAGGAGTTGATCAATATTTATGTGTTGACTAATTTCTCCTCTGAATCTGCAGGCCGAGCGCAGTTTACCATGTGTCAAATAAGAAACCTTTCATAGCATTAATCACAGACATAGTTACATGTTAAAGGTTATCTTTGTGAAGAGCATGATTCTCCCCAGGCTCTTACCCATTTCCAAAAGGCTTTTCTCTGGATTTGGGAGTATGGATTTTGTCCAGGATCCGCATGACTGTGGTTTATGAATCTACAGGCACCTAAACAGGAAAAGTCTGTACTTGTAGTGTGTTAGGTTAATGTAAAAGATGTGATGGTTACAAAATCTTTTATGTGGAAGAAAATTTTGTGAGGTATGATTCAACTTTATTTTTGCATTTTTTATGGATAATTGAAAATCTAAAAATTTGGCTTTGTTATAAAAATGAGGAGAATAATAAGTGATAAAAATTTGTTAGCACCAAAGAATACATAGGCTCACTGATCACTAATTTAGTTTATTTCTTTCTGTAGGTATAGTTTGGCCTTCTGAGGTTCTGCTTAAGCAAGAAAGAAGTGGGAAATACTCTTGGAAAAAAAACTAGAGCAATAAAAAGCCAGAACTTATTTTTACATGGTTGTCAACTCAATTACCAGTATGGACTCTTTTCCTCCTGGTGGAGACAATGGACTGACAAATTCTCAATCTGAGTTCCAAAAAATGTTAATTGATGAGAGGTTACGATGCGAGCGGCATAAAACTAATTATCAGACTGTGAAAGCTGAACACACAAGGTAAATTACTTAAACTTAGAAGTGGGCTCAGTGCCCATAGCACAGTGGTTACAGTGCCAGCCACATACACGAGGCTGGGGGGTTCAAATCTAGTCCTGACCAGCTAAACAATGACAAATGCAACAAAAAATAGCCGGGTATTGAGCTGGGCACCTGTAGTTCCAGGGAGGCTGAGGCAAGAGAATTGCTTAAACCCAAGAGTTTGAGGTTGCTGTAAGTTGTGATGCCATGGCACTCTACTGGGGGTGACATAGTGAGACTGTGTCTCAAAAAAATAAAATAAAAAATAAAAAAATAAACTTAGAAGTGGGGGGCTTGGTTAAAAAAGTTATTGAACTGTCTTGGTTGAGTATTTGCTCCGAAGCATACAGTATAATTTTGTTATTTTCTAGCATATACATTAAAATTTTTTTAAATGCAGTAAAATTGTTTTTATTTCAAATTAATATGAGGGCACAAATTTTTGAAATGCAGTAAAAGTTTTAAGATTATTTTTACTTTAAAACTACATATAATATCAAGTAGGTTGTGACTTTATAAAAGTCATCTTTTGAAAGTAGCAAAACATAAAAGATTAAATGCATCCAGGGGGCTAAATGTGTTTTTCTCCTCAAAGTAAAATTGCATTCAGAAACTACTATGTTAATAATTAAATGAAACTCTCTAAAGAAAAGACATTTGTGTGTTTAAGAAATATATGATATTGATATTATTTTTCTGCAGCGTTGGTTGTCTTTACATAAAGTAATTCAATTAGAAACCAAAGGAAGCATTTAAATTTGAATTCTTTTTAAAAAAAATCAGGTTGCAAGATGAGTACATTAAGTCACAAAATGAACTTAAACGCCTATTAAATGAAAAGCAAACTCAGCAGGAAAAATTTCAGCTGCTGTTTGAAGAGCTAAAAGAAGAATTATTACAGAAAACTAAAGACTTAGAAGAAATAAAGGCACAGGTAAGAAAATGTTTGAGTTAGTATAAAAGTAGTCCGATGCTTAGAGGAGGTAAGTAGTTTTGATAAATTTGGTAAGTTCTTTCTATATTCTTAATGATTATTTTGTTATGTCTTTAGGTGGTATAATTTAATCTTCTTTCACATATTTTAGAATGTTAGCTACCGTGTAGGGTAACTATGAAACTGTTATTTTATGTAAATTGGAATTATATTACCTATTCTGATTTAAACACTATTTTGCTATTTGGAATAATTAAAGAAAAGGTGAGTTTGAATTGATTAAAAGTTCAGAATTAAGGAATACTTTTTAAAAGGATGCAGTTCCTCTGTAGGAAGCAGCACAGGCCCAACTGTTGCTGCACTCTAGTCTGACCCATCTCATCTGGCCTGCCTGGAGTCAGCCATGGCTCCCTGTGCAAATCATGACAGAATATTTGGATGATATCTGCCTAAAAATCTTCAAGAATTATAGAAGGAAAAAGTACTAATGCATTTGAGAAAGTTTGGGAGAGGAGGGGAAAAGCAACTGCTTTCCTGATCTGTAAGTTAGCTGGATACTAAGGTGTCTGTGCGCATGATTAGCCAGGAGTCTGAGAGCAATGAAGAGAACTGTGACCCAAATTGTAAGGATGAGGAGCAGGAGCAGGAGGACAAGGACCCTGGGGACATAGAGGACTATCATATGGAAGTAGCCAGTAATGTGGAGTAACAGGAGGCCAAAGCCTTTGATTCCACTGAGTCCCAGTTCACCTACTTGATCTGAAAGAGCACATTACCAACTTACCCCCTGTCATAAAGGTATTTCATTCAGTCACTAAACGTATTTAGTTTTTATTGGGGAGTCTCAGAGCCAGATACAAGTTCAATTCCTCTCAACTGCATTAGAAACTCGAGTTCAGCCTACTTGATCAAAATATGTCCCCAGAGCTGAGCCTTGTCACCACTGTGCAGTGTGTATGGAGTTAGTATGGAAGGAAAACCTACTCTGTTTGGTCTGTCGCTACCAGTTTTGTTGTAGCTATAGGAGGAGTGCTGCACAGTACTTGTCAAGAACTGTATACGAATCTCTTTTGTGGCTGAGGACTGTGTACTCTCTGCACACCAGAAGATGTTGTGTTTCCATTGCTTCCCGGTGAAGAATTGAAAGACAAGCACAGAAAATACCTCTTCAGGGACTATGTGGAGAGTCGTTATCACCTCTAGCTGTACCGTGGTACAAGTTGTTCTATGGTTATTCAGATACAGGAACCTAGAGTTTGCCAGAATGCAGTGTAATCAGTGCAGTGAGGTCCTCTATCTTAAGTGTTATCAGATGTACATGTATAACATCCCCACTGACTCTGCTACAATCTGGAAATGGTTCATGAAGTGTGCAGACTCTCAAATAGCCAGCTGCATTGGTGTTTACACTAAAGCCTGCAAGTGCAATATTTACATTGAGAAGAATGGAGACTACAATTATACACCGTGTTTCACATGTAAGCCCAACTTTGGCAAGATGTGTATAGGAAATAGGAAGACTCAGGGCAGCTAGTACTATTATGAGTGTAGTCATTATAGGGAGAATCCTGACATTGTCCACAAGAGCTGGCAAGCTCAGGATAGGGAAGGTCTCAAGAAGTTCTTACTCTACTTTCTTTTTTTTTTGTAGAGACAGAGTCTCACTTTATGGCCCTCGGTAGAGTGCCGTGGCCTCACACAGCTCACAGCAACCTCCAACTCCTGGGCTTAAGCGATTCTCTTGCCTCAGCCTCCCGAGTAGCTGGGACTACAGGCACCCGCCACAACGCCCGGCTATTTTTTTTTTTTTTGGTTGCAGTTTGGCCGGGGCCGGGTTTGAACCCGCCACCCTCGGTATATGGGGCCGGCGCCCTACTCACTGAGCCACAGGCGCCGCCCTCTTACTCTACTTTCAGAAGTAGGAAAAACAACCAAAAAAGCTTGCAGCTAGAGGCACAGATATACAAGCAGACTGATGAGAAGATTCAGAAGAGGGTCATGAACAATCTGGGGGCCTAGATTGACTGGCAGTACCTACAGAAGCTCTTGGCTAAGTATTAGTATACTCTGCGGTATGCATACTGCATAGAGTCCGGACCCAGAAAGGAACTGTTTGAGCCTTGCAGGCTCATCTGGAGGCTGAGATTGAAAACCTTTCATTGAAAGTGGAGCATGCAGACACTATGACAGAGGAGACCTGGAGAACCAGATGGGTAGTGGACCAATGGAGGAGAACCCTGTTGAAAGATTTCTATTACTCCTAAGTTGGAGACATGGACACTCGGGTGGGAAAGATGTGGTTGTTTGATCTCCCAGTTGCCTTTCTCTGCCCCAGGCCACAGACAGCCAGGGCCCCCATCCAGGACAGCAGACTAAATTGACTTCTTAGTCAATTTCTGTTTTCTTCTTATATTTTCACTTTTTGTTTCTACTAGGGGAGAGGTCGTGTTGAATTCACCTTTTAAATCTCCCCTGGATGGTTTTTGGGAAGGAGGGAAAAAATTTTCTGAATATGTTAGATGATTGCAACTTATGTAATTTTCAAAGGTTGTATAATTACACAAAGAAAAAGCAAACCATAGGCTAACAGAACTTTAAAAAAAAAATGAGTTGGCATTATGTTTAAAAAAAGTTTGGGCCAGGCACAATGGTTCACATCTATAATCCTAGCACACAGGGAGGCTGAGGCAGGTAGATTGCCTGAGCTCAAGAGTTTGAGACTAGCCTGAGCAAGAGGCTGAGCAAGAGCAAGATCAAGACCGCATTTCTAAAAATAGCAGGGCATTGTGGTGAGCATCGGTAGTCCCAGCTACTCTGGAGGCTTGAGGCAAGGGGATCACTTGCTTCCAAGAATTTGAGGTTGCTGTGAGCTATGAAGCCACAGCATTCCACCCAGGGTGACAAAGTGAGACTATGTCTCCAAAAAAAAAAAAAATAATAATAATAAAAGATTTACTAATTTTTGTCTATATATTGTAACTGGAAATAAGCTAAAAAAGACTGATAGTTATATTTAAAGAGCTTCTAAAAGAGACTATAAAAACAGTAAGTACACAATTTATGTGCACATTATAAGACATTTGGTACTGAAGTTCTGAGCTGCAGTTTCTTTTTTTTTTTTTTTTTGTAGAGGCAGAGTCTCTACAAAAGAGAGACTTTATTGCCCTCAGTAGAGTGCCGTGGTGTCACACAGCTCACAGCTACCTCCAACTCCTGGGCTTAGGCGATACTCTTGCCTCAGCCTCCCGAGTAGCTGGGACTACAGGCATCCGCCACAACACCCGGCTATTTTTTGTTGCAGTTTGGCTGGGGCTGAGCTTGAACCCATGACCCTCGGCATATGGGGCCGGCGCCCTACCACTGAGCCACAGGTCCCACCCTGAGCTGCAGTTTCTTTATAGATATTTTTTACACTATTCATTTTTCATTTGCCTGGAAAGTAAAGACAAACTTAGACTACACTTAAATTTACTATAAGTTATGTACTATATACTATTTCAAATTAATAGGTAATAATGAATGATAGTTTCTTGTATTCATCTAATTTCAGAAAAGCACCAGACTGTATATTTCTGCCTAGGAATGTACTTAGTACAAATAATAAGGTATTATTAATACTGAAGTCATAAGTAGACTAAGAAGGCATCTTTGACGTGATCTAGTCTGGCATATCTCCCAACTTTTAGATTTCCTGTAATAGCTGCCTTGGAAGTTTGTAATTTAGTAAATTCTTGAAGTCTTCCATTGTGGAGAACAACACTAAGCCTGGTTAGAGCCTCTATCATGCTCACTGTTTTGTTCCTACGTATGTTTAGGGCACTTACATAAATAAAAACCTCAGAAATGTGAATTAAAGAGGGAAATGTAATTTAATCTTATAGAATCAGTGTGTTAATTTGTTTTGCAAAAATTAAGAGGCCTGTATGAACGGAAGCTGGGAATGCTGAACCCAAGATACTTGAGGTATTATTCAAGCATTGCGAATTTAATTATTTTGTCACTTGAGAGTAACATCTAAACATCTTTATGTGGTTTACTTGTATCAAGCACATAAAGTAAGCTTAAGATGGCTGGAGTGGCTATGTTAATATCAGATAAAATAGACTTGTACACAAAGTCTTTAGTATCACTAAAGATAAAAAGGGCATTTTATGATTGAAAAGTATCAATTCATCATGAAGATAATGACCTTCAATAAATAACTGTGTCTCTTTGCTTTAGTTTTCTCATGGTAAAGTTTCTCATGGTGGTAAAGGGAATAAAAATTTCTAATAGGTGTTGTGAGGACTAATGGGATAACATGTACATTGTTACTACAATACCTGGCACATAGAAGATAATTATAAATGACATTTTTATTGTTTTTGAATGAATGCTCCATGATGGCAAGAATTTTTTTTCATTGTGTTTCCTGTGCTTAGGACAATGCCTAGCAAATACTTATTTGTTGAATGAATGACACGAATAAATAGAATAAATGAGTGAATTTAGATTATTGTTCTGCTCATATAAGAGGGGACTTCAAAAAAAGTTGTGGAAAAATGGAATTAAAAAGATAAAAGTAAGAAATATAAACTTTATTTCTCAACATAAGCTCCATCAAGGTCAAGGTGCAAGTGATGATACCATTTAGTCCATCTCTAAGGAACTGAGGGTCTTCTTGGAAATGTAACCATCAGTGCAATGTGTTTTACATTATTAACTGAAGACAAATGGGTGTCCTTTACAGATTTTTTAAGATTAGAAAACAAAATAATCAGGGAGTCAAATCAGGAATGATTTGACTAATGATTTCCTATCAAAATGCCCACAAAATTGCCCTGATTTGATGAAAGGAAAGGAGCAGGATCACTGTGGTGGAGAAGGCTTCTCTGATAAAGTTTTCCCAAGTGTTTTTTTTTTTTTTTTCTTTTGCTAAAACTTTGGCTTCTCAAAACACTCTCATGATAAGTACATATTATTGTTCTTTGGCCCTCCGGAAAGTCATCAAGCAAAATGCCTTGAGCATCTGAAAAAACTGTTATCCGCTTTTGACATGACCACTCTAGCCTCTTGGTAACCATTGCTTTGATTGTGCTTTGTTTTTAGGATTGTACTGCTAAAGCCATGTCTCATCTCTTGTTATAATTCTTTGAAGAAATGCTTGAGTGTCTTGATCCTACTTGTTTAAAATTCCTATTGAAAGGTCCACTTCTAGTTTGCAGCTGATCTGTACCCAGCTGTTTGACATCCATTGAGTAGAAGTTTGTTCAGCTTTTTCAGTTAGAATTGTGTAAGCTGAACCATTTGAGATGACTATTGTGTTGGCTGTTGCTTCTGCTGTTAATCAGCAGACCTCTTCAACTACGGTATGAACAAGATGAACTTTTTCCTTCCTTGATGTAGATCACCTGCTGTGGGCTTCATTTTCAGCAGCATCTTGTCTCTTTTTAAAACAAGTTATCCATTTGTAAACTACTGATTTCTTTGGTACATTGTCCCTATAAACTTTTCATAAAGCATCAGTGATTTCCTCATTCTAACATCCCAGCTTTATCATAAATTTGCTGTTTGTTTTTGCTTCAGTTTTAGCAGAATTCATGTTGTTCTAATGAGGCTTTTATCAGATTGTTACCTTATCCTTCTTAGAGCCTCAAAACAGATTGTATTAGGCATATTATTATGTTAGTATTAATTTATTTTGGTGGAAAAAATTTTTGAAATTCATGCACATGTTAAATATTTTCATAAATATCTTTCATAATAAATATTCATAATAAATATTTTAATGAACTTTTTTGAAGTCCCCTTGTATAATGTTGCATTTCCCCAACACATACCTGGAGCCTTAGCATCTTAGAGTGGATGATTATTTAGTGTTCTTTCATTTCTGTTATAGGTTGAATTGTATTCCCCAAAAGGATATGTTGAAGTCTTAACCCCTAGTATTTGAGAACATGACCTTACTGGAGTGGGTATTAGAATGGGTCATTACAGATATAATTAGTGAAGTTGATGAGGTCATACTATTGTATGGTGGGTCTTTAACTCAATATGTCTGGTGCCCTTAAAAGAGGAGGAGAAAAGAGACAAACAGATGAAGTTGGGAATGCTGTGTGATGATGGCGACAGAGATTGAAGTCTGGAGCTGTAAGCCAGCACAGCCCCAGAAACTAGGAAGAGGCAAGGGAAGATTCTTTCCTGTAGGTTTCTGAGGGAGCATAGTTCTGCAAACAGTCCTCCAAAACTGTGAAACAATAAATTTCCATTGTTTTAAAACCACTTAGCTTCTAGTATTTTGTTGCGATAACCTAGGAAATTAATACACTATAAAAAGCAGAATCTTTTTTAGAACATCTTTCTTTCACACAGGGCTTTTCATTCTCTGCTTCAGGGCTTTCAGTGCTAGAGAACTAGTGAGCTTTTAAAAGTGATTAACTTTTTTTATGGGTTGGAGTATGTCAAACATCTTCTCTCTCATATTGAAATGAAATCATCCTTCCCGTAGCTCCCTGTTAGTAACTTTAGATATTCCTCCATGTGTTAACTTCCCGTACTTTATCTAGTAAAGTTTCTGTTTTTCAACATAAGCATATTTAGTTTCTATGTGACTTTTTTTTTTTTGGCAAAAATAAGCTAAAGAACCATTACATGAACATATATACATACACATATTAAAACAATGTATCTATTTGCTTTAATGGATGCCTGCAATTTGTAGAAATTTTAAGTTTAGAAAAGTCAAATAAATTCAACAAAGATCAGCAAGAAGTATTTCAATGAACATTTAAAAACGGTGATTATTTAAAAAATATACACGTGTTACATTATCTAGTCTACTTGTAAAATGCCTTTTCTAAAATTTAATTTCATCCCTTTGACTTTTATAGGAAAAAGATACAAAGAACATTCATTTGGAGAATACTTCTGCATCAATAATGAATGGGAATGGTAATAATTTCTAGCTCATAGGTTGGTTGTAAGGATGAAATGAAACTGCATAGATGGTATTAGTTCATTGCTTTGACCTAAGTGACCAGTGCTTCTTAGCTAATATTGTTGTTATATACCATGTTAGCAACCTTTTCTTTCTTTCTTTCTTTTTTTTTATGGAGACAGAGTCTCACTTTGTCACCCTGGGTAGAGTACCCTGATGCCATAGTTCACAGCAACTTCAAACTCTTGGGCTCAAGCAGTCCTATTGCCTCAGCCTCCTGAGTAGCTGGGACTGCAGACACCCGCCATAATGCCCAGCTATTTTTTTAAGAGACAGGTTTCACTCTTGCTCAGTCTGCTCTTGTACTCTTTTTTTTTTTTTTTATTGTTAAATCATAGCTGTGTACATTAGTGAAATTGCCTGTACCCATTCTAAGATGCACCATAGATGTGGCCCCGCCCATTACCCTCCCTCTACCAAAACCTCCCCCCTCCCTTCCCCTTCCTTGGCCCTTTCCCCATAGTCTTGTGCTATAGTTGGGTTATAGTCTTTGCTCTTGTACTCTTGAGCTCAGTCAGTCCACTCACCTTGGCTTCCAAGAGTGCTAGGATTACAGGTGTGAGCCATTGTACTCAGCCCCAGCAACCCTTTTTTAATATGAGAAATCATCTAATATATTTCTGATAAAACTAAGTAAGGAAAATTACTTTACCAAAAATTTATATGCTCTTTTTGTACCAGGTGATGAAAACTGTATAACCCAGTATGCTTCCTCATCATTCAGTTTCATGTATTAATTTATTAACAATTTTGGCTCAGAGTCCATAGCATAGTGCTTAGGGCACTCACCACATACACCAAGGCTGGTGGGTTCAAACCCAGCCCTGGCCAGCTAAGCAACAATGACAGCTGCAACAGAAAAATAGCTGGGCGTTTTGGCGGATACCCATAGTCCCAGCTACTTGGGAGGCTAAGGCAAGAGAATTGCTTAAGTCCAAGAGTTTGAGGTTGCTGTGAGCTGTGACGCCATGGCACTCTACTGAGGGTGACATAGTAAGACTCTATCTCAAAAAATAAAAAAAATTTAGTCACAGGAACATTTACCCTTGGCTTCTCAAGGTGCTGGGATTATAGGTATGAGCCACCATGCCTAGCCAGCCTATATTATACTATTAATATGGCAAGGGTTAAGATTTGTGTTTATAGATTTTATGTAGGTAATGATACCTAGATTGTTGTATGATAAAGCATTCTTATAGCCTTCTTTTGAGACACATATTGATAGTATTCCATTAGGAGTCAATGGGAAAAATCCTTAATTCTATGTCTTTGATTTTTTTTACCTGGGGGAGGGAGAGGAAAAGAGATTTTATTGTGTGTGTTTGTTTGTTTTTAATAAGATGACTAGAAGATAAACAGTTGTAGAGACCTCATGGATCAGAAGATTATTAAATTTCTTTTTCTTTTTTTTAAAGACAGAGTCTCACGTTATTGCCCTTGGTAGAGTGCCATGGCATCACAGCTCACAGCAACCTCCAACTCCTGGGCTTAGGTGATTCTCTTGCCTCAGCCTCCTGAGTAGCTGGGACTACAGGCACCTGCCACAATGCCTGGCTATTTTTTGTTGCAGTTTGGCTGGGGCTGGGTTCGAACCCACTACCCTTGGTATATGCACTCTACTCAGTGAGCCACAGGCGCCACCCAGATTACTAAATTTTCATTTGCTATTAGGTGGCCCAATGGTGATATGTACACCATTATAAGACTTAAATCATAGCTGGGTGTTGTGGCGGGCGCCTGTAGTCCCAGCTGCTCAGGAGGCTGAGGCAAGAGAATCACTTGAGACCAAGAGTTAGAGGTTGCTGTGAGCCGTGTGACGTCATGACACTCTACCCGAGGGCGGTACAGTGAGACTCTGTCTCTACAAAAAAAAAAAAAAAAAAAAGACTTAAATCACTGTTGTTTCCAAGTGGTACCTGCAATTTAACTGAATTTGTATTAGGAGCTAAATGGATATTGTGCAGCTGCTTCATTGCACAGATTGGCCAATTTCTGCTTGCTTTGCCTTGTGCCTTTTGCAGATTATCAGCAAAGTTTTTAGGAGGTCATTCACCTTGACAAGACTGAGCTCTGGCCTGAAAGTAAAACTCTCAAACCTTTTAAATTAATGTTTTGTTTTTTTCTTAACCTGTAAAATAGGGGCAAAAGTTATGAATATCAGAAAAAAAACATAAAGCTCCCAAATACAAGTCTCAACATAATTGGTAAAATATGATTCTTACCCTTTTTAGGAATTCATGGTTAGTGAAAAGGAGCGAACTGTTTAAAAATTAATGGATAAGGCTGTGCGTGTGTTGTGGCTCATGTCTGTAATCCTAGTACTCTGGGAGGCCAAGGCAGGAGGATTGCTTGATATCAGAAGTTTGGTACCAGCCTGAGCAAGAGTGAAACTGCATCTCTGTTCAAAACAGAAAAATCAGCTGGGCCTGGTGCCATGCACCTGTAGTCCCAGCTACTTGGGAAGCTGTGGGAGGAGAATTGCTTGAGCCCAGGAGTTTGAGTTTGCAGTAACCTATGATGACCCAATGGCACTCTAGCTGAGGCCACAGAGGGAGACTTTGTCTCAAAGGAAAAAAAAAAAAAAAAGAATAGATGGGAGTAAAGAAAGATCCTGAGACATCTATTTAGAAACTTAAGTTTTAGTTTCCATGTTTTTTGTATGAGTATGCAGATTCCTGTTGTTATTGAGTTCAACTTTATTCTATCATGGTCTGAGAAGATGTAAGGAATAATTTCTTTTAAATTTGCTGAGGTTAGACTTGTGAACTAAGATGTGATCAATTTTGGAGTATGTTCCATGGGCTGATGAGAAGAATGTGTATTCAGTTTTGTTAGGATGAAATGTTCTGTAGATGTCTGTTAAATCCAACTGTTGAATGGTTAAATTTAAGTCTAAAATTTCATTGCTTAGCTTCCTTTTGGAGGATCTATCCAACACTGCCAAAGGAGTGTTAAAATCTCCAACTAATACGGTGCTAGAGGAAATCAAGTTGCTCATGTCTGTTAGAGTCTCTCTTATAAATTGAGGCAAATTATGGTCGGGTGCATAAATACTAATAATCGAAATCTCATCATGTTGAGTGTTACCCTTAACAAATATGAAGTGACCATCCTTCTCTTTTCTTACTTTTGTTGGTTTAAAACCTATTGTATCTGCGAATAAAATTGCAACACCTGCTTTTTTCTGATTTCCATTTGTGTGAAATATAGATGACCATCCCTTCACCCTGAGTCTATATTTATCTTTTAAGGTAAGATGAGATTGTTGTATGCAGCAGATATCTGGCCTGAGTTTTTGTATCCAGTCAGCCAACCTGTGCCTCTTTAGGGGGCAATTTAAGCCATTCACATTAATTGTAAATATTGATAAGCCTGGTAGAATTTTGGGTATCCAGTTTTTTGAAAGTCCAGTGGACATTTTTAATCCTTTCACCACTGTGGAAGTTGGAATTTGATCAAAAGTTTCTGGGTGAGTTTACTTTTGTGGTGGAGGATTGCACTGGTCATTATGGAGGATAGGTCTGAGAATATCCTGGTGTGCTAGTTTAGTTATGGCAAATTTCTTCAACATGTGAATGTCATTAAAGTATTTAATTTCTCCATCATAAATGAAACTCAGTTTTGCTGGATACAGGATCCGGAGTTGAAAGTTATTTTGTTTTAGGAGATTAAAAGTTGATGATCACCCTCTTCTAGCTTGAAAGGTTTCAGCAGTGAGATCTGCAGCCATTCTAAAATTCTTCCCCTTGTAGGTTATGGTTTTCTTATGTCTGGCTTCTTGCAGAATTTTCTCCTTCATTTTAACTTTGGTGAAGTTAATTATAATGTGGCTAGGGGATGTCTTATTCGGGGTGAGTTGTGCTGGGGTTCTGAAACTGCTATCTGAATTTCAGAATCTCTTGGCATATCTGGTAAGTGCCCCTGTGCCTTGCGAAGCAACTTTGTCGCCTTCAGGGATTCCTATAAGACGAATATTAGTTTTCTTCTAATTATCCCAGTGCTCTCTGAGAGAATGATCCGTTTTTGCTCTCCATTTCTCTTCCTCTTTGCGAGTTTGGGAGCGTTCAAAAGCTTTGTCTTCAGTGTCAGAAATTTTTTCTTCTGCTTGCTCCATTCTGTTATGAGGGATTTGACTGTAATTTTCAGATTTTTGAGGACTGCAAATTCTTGTCTCAATGTGCCAAAATCTTTGGTGATTTTGTCTTTGAATTCATTGAATTCTTGAGACAACTTTTGAAATGCTCCTTGAATTTCTAATTCTAACTTTACCTCCATTCTATTAATCTTATTTGCAATCCAGATTCTGAGTTCGATTTCTGACATCTTAGCCATTGTTTATGAATGGGCTCATTAGTTGTGTGTGCCACATTGTTCCTTGGGGGAGTTGATCTACTCTGGTTATTTATGTTACTGGAGTTTTTCCGCTGATTCCACCCCATGATTATTTTACACCATTTTGCTATTGTGCAGATAAGGTGAAGTTGGGTTTGGGGGCTCCTGGAGTAGTGATTAACTAGCCCTTTGCCCCAAAACTGGGACTGGTGTCTGTACCTTTTCCCCTAGAGCTTTGCAAAGGGCCCATACAGTGTTAAGCCTGAGACACTGGATACTTACTTAGTGTGGTGGGGCTAAGTGGCTCTGTCTTGTTTTCAGCTGGTCTCTGTCCTACCCTAGTGAATTAGTTACTCTGGGTTGAAGACTCAGCTGTGGAGAAATACCAGCAAGAACTGGAAAAGGAAAATCAAACCTTCCCATAACCACACACCCATGATACCACTTTGGATAGTCCTTGGGTGATTGGCCCAGTTCAAGAGGTCCAAATCAATTGTCCCAGTCAGCACCGGTCTCAGGTGGGAGAGTTCAAAAGGTCTCTGACAAGTAGATAGCAGGGGTCTGCTGGCAGTTCAGGTATGACTTGCTCCCGTGCTCCTTAAGGTCAGAAGGACCCACCTGGCAAATGAATTGGTCTGGGAAGGTTGATGCCTCCTTTCCCACCTTGCACGTTTGTCACACCCAGTCACTGGTACCCCTGCAGGTCTGTGACCCAGTTCCCTTCAATGAGCAAATGCTCCAGGGGTTTGTGCCTGCCTGAGTCACAGGGAGATGTATGTCTCCTTGGCCAGGCCACTGCTCTCTGGCAGTATCCAGCAAGGGGAGCTGAGGCCTGACAACCTTGGGTGCTTAATGGAGGCTGGTGCGGTTCACTCAGTTCCAGCCTCACCCCGATTGATGTTGCTGACAATTTTGCAAAATTTGTTTCTGTCCCTGCTATATTCCCCTGCAGATCAGACACTGTTTGAGTTCACAGAAATTGGGATCAACCCTTGTCTGTGCTGTTGCCCAGAGCTGGTGTGTCTGTCTTGGCTGCCATCTGTGTTGGGGCAGGCGTGGCTAGAGCTCATACTCAGCTGTCGGTTTCTGCCTCTTCCTGCCTGCCTTTGTCTCAGCTGTGATCCCCCGAGGACTGGGTGCGTCTTAGGCTCACTAAAGCAGTCCTTCTGCTCAGCCCCGCCTTGAGAATAATGCCGTCTCTGCTCATGTGCTGCACCCCATCCAGGCAGGTACCGCCTCAGGCATACCCTTACTCATGAGGCTTTGTTTCCGTCCCAGATACGTTCCAACAGTGGCTGCCACCAGAGAAGATGCCTGTCTTCATCTGGTTGCCCAGCGTGTCAAGGAGTATCTCTTCAAAATATCCCCAGGGGTTTGAGCCCTGTTGTTGCCGCCACTGCTGCTGTGTGCTGTGGGGCACCACCTCTCCTTCTCCTGTAGGGTTCCCTCAGCCTCAGTTCACTGTCGTCTCCTTACTCCCGTGCTGCAGAATCAGCACAGACAGCAACAGCCCACTCCCTCTCCACACCTCTCGAGAAAATGTCCAAGAATTTGGACTCCATGGGGGACAGACTTCCAGACCTTGGGATGAGAGTGGAGGGGAGTGCTGGGAGTTCAGAATTACAGGTAGAGAAAATATACAGTTTTATGCCTGGCGAGAGAGTGCTGTGGCACATTTGTATGTCCTCTCTAGGGAAGGAATTCCAGTTTTTAGAGGGTTTGTCCTATGGGATAAAATAGAAGGGATCTGAAATCTGCTCCCTTGTTTGTGTAGAGTATACTGCGAGCTGTTCTCATGGGGGAGGGGACTCCTGTTCACTTGGCAATGGATTTTGTACCAATTGTTTGTTTCCTTGGGGTCACAGCTCGCTTCAGCAGGGTTGATGTGCATGCTTCAGCCTTCTCTCTTGGCACAGCTCCAAACCATTGGCTTACTTGCTAAACTTCTGTCCTTCAAGTCTCCTTCTGGAGGGGAGCCTCTGTGGAAAGCTGGCTCCAGTCGGCCATCAATAAGTTCCTTTTGGAAAGATGTTTGGTGAACATTTAGGGATCTAGATATAGACCTGCCATTTGATCCTACAACTTTGCTACTAGGTATATATCCAGAAGACCAAAAATCACATTGTAACAAAGATATTTATACCAGAATGTTTATTGCAGCCCAATTCATAATTGCTAAGTCATGCAAGAAGCCCAAGTGCCCATCGATCCACAAATGGATTAATAAATTGTGGTATATGTACACCATGGAATATTATGCAGCCTTATAAAAAGATGGAGATTCTGTCTCTTTCATGTTTACATGGATGGAGCTGGAACATATTCTTTGCAAAGTATCTCAAGAATGGAAGAAAAAGTATCCAATGTACTCAGGCCTACTATGAAATCAAGTTATAACTTTCGTATGAAAGCTATAACCCAATTATAGCCCAAGAATATGGGGAAAGGGGATAGGGAGCAGAGGGGAGGGGGGAGGATAGGTGGAGGGAGGGTTATTGGTGAGAGCACACCTATGGTACATCTTCCAAGGGTACAAGTGAAATTTACTAGATGTAGAATATAAACGTCTTAACACAATAATTAAGAAAATACTGTGAAGGCTGTGTTAACCAGTTAGATGAAAATAATTCAAATTGTATATAAAACCAGCACATTGTACTCTATGATTATGTATGTACTCTATGATTAATGTATGTAGTTATGATTTAATAATAATAAGAAAATAAATAAATAAAAGAAACTTAAGTTGATTTTTTTCTTTTTGTGGAGACCGAGTCTCACTTTATCGCTCTTGGTAGAGTGCTGTGGCATCACACAGCTCACAGCAACCTCCGGTTCCTGGGCTTAGGTGATTCTCTTGCCTCAGCCTCCTAAGTAGCTGGGACTACAGGCGCCTCCCACAACACCCGGCTATTTTTTGGTTGCAGTTTGGCTGGGGCAGGATTTGAACCCACCACCCTTGGTATATTGGGCCAGCGCCCTACTCACTGAGCCGCAGGCGCTGCCCAAGTTTTTTTTTTTTTTAATTTAGTAAAACTTCAATAATCAGTATGTTCAAAGTATATTGCAGTTAATTTAGTTTTGGGTATCTAAATTAACTAGTTAAACCTTTGCGTTTCAATCTATATTTTATTGTTCTAAATATTGAAACCTCTAGCATTAGTTTGTTGTAAGAGCATATGAACCAAATTTGAATCCATCTTTCCTTTTCCCCTTCCTATCGTTCCTTTAAATGACAAAAGTTATATATATTCATGGTATATAACATGGTATTTTGATCTATGTATACATTATAGAATAGATAAATCTAATTATGCTTACATACTTAGTTTTTTGTGATCCAAATTAAATCACTCTGTGACTAAAAAAAAGGATGTTATGTGTACACCAGACCAACATTTTCAGTACAGTAGAATCTCTGTAAGTTGATGGCCCAAGTACCTGTAACAAACTGGTCAATGTACAGAGGTAGTAAACATAAGGAACTAGGCCTGCTGTACTGATATGTACATGTGGTGCATGTCCAATCTCTGACAATTAGATCAACTTAAGGAGGTGGTCAATGTAGAGAGGTGGTCAACTATGGAGGTTCTTCTGTATATACAACTGCAAATACAGAGAATGCAGGTGATTGTATTGCATCTTTAACTTAAGATATTCTTTATTGATAATTTAAGAAATCATTTGAGCTTAACAGAGATAAATGTTATTAGTATATGTGGATTATTCATGGGTTGTACAATTTGGATAGTTGAGTTTGATATCCAAAGTATTATATGCATTCTTAAATAATTATTATTATTATTATTTTTGAGATACAGTCTCTGTTGCTGTAGGTAAAGTGCCGTAGCATGATCATAGCTTACATTGTCATATCTTATAGCAATCTCAAACTCTTGGGCTGGAGCAATCCTCTTGCAAAGCCTCCTATGTATCTGGGACTACAGGGATGCACCATTACACCCAGCTAGTTTTTCTATTTTTAGTAGAGATGGGGTCTCACTCTTGCTCAGGCTTGTTTTGAACTCCTGAGCTCAAGCAATCCACACATCTTGGCCCCCTAGAGTGCTAGGATTGCAGGTGTGAGCCACCATGCCTGGCCATGTTCTTTAATTTACTTACTGATTTTTATTTGCAGATTTTACTTAATACTTATGGGCACAATGATGTATTAAGTTTATTGAGACTCAGTACATATTTGTTTAAATATTCTTTAAGAAAATAATATTGTGCATTTCACTGTCATTCTACCAGTCTCTTCCCTTTAATTGGGGTGTGTAGGCTTTTTACATCTGTTGTGAAAATACAGTTAGATTTAAATCTTCCATCCTACTCTTTTATTTTCTATTTGTTCTGTGTTCTTTGTTTCTTTTTCCAATTTTTTCTTTAATTTTTTTTATTATCTTTATGACTGGTTTACCCCCTTTGTTGACTTATTAGCTTTAATTCCTTGTGTTATTTTAAATGTTGCTTTTGGCTTTATGTGGTACACATCTTTCACTTTAGGTTTTAGAACATAACTTTTCTCTGCCTACCCTATGAACCCCACACTAGATTATCATTATTTGTGTTTAAAATGCTCATTATAGTCAGTCTGTTTGAAGTGAGGCGGACAAAGTAAAATAGAATAAAATGCTCATTATACTTGAAGTAGATTTAAGTAAAAACAAAAACAAATCTTACATATTTACCCATGTATTTACCAATTTCAGTGGTCTTCATTCCTTTATGTAAATCCGTATTCCTATGTGGTATCATTTTCTATTTTCCTTCTGTCTTAAGGACTTTAACATTTCTTATAGTGCAGGTCTATTGGTGAGAAACTTTTTTCAGCTTTTGTGTAACTGAAAAGATTTTTGTGTTTTAAAAGATTTTTGCTGAGTATTGAATTCTAGGTTGACAGGTTATTTTTCCCACCAGTAGAGATGTTCTGCTGTCTTCTCACTTATGTTCTTTCATGTAAGAAATCTGGGCCAAGCATGGTGGTTCATACCTGTAATGCTTGCACTCTGGGAGGCCAAGGTGGGTGGATAGTTTGAGTTCAGGTGTTTGAGACCAGCCAGAGCAAGAGAGAGACCTCCTCTCTACTAAAAATAGGAAAAACTAGTCCAGTATGCTGGTGCATGCCTGTAGTTCCTGTGGTTCACTGGAACCTAGGAGTTTGTGGTTACTGTGAGCCATGATGGCACCATAGCACTCTTCTCAGGGTGACAGAGTGGGATTTGGTCTTAAAAAGAAAGAAAGAAATCTGTTCTTACTCTGTTTTCATTCTGTGTATGCAGTGTGTCTTTTTGTGTTTTTTTGACGGCTAAGATTTCCTCTTCATTGCTGGTTTTGAGTAGTTTGATGTATATATCTTTGCATTTTTCTTCATCTTTTGATGCCTCAGGTTTATTGAGCTTTATAGGTCTGTGGTTTTACAGTTTTTATCAAAGTTAGAAAAATTTTGGACTTCCTTCCTTTCTTCTTCCCATCCCTTCCTCCCCTCCTCTTCCCATCCCCACCCCCACCCCCTGTCTCTTCCTCTCTCCTCCCTGACTGGAGTACAGTGGCATGATCATAATGAGCATAGCTCATGTAACCTTGAATTCCTGGGCTTCAGTGTTAAAAACGTTTTTGGAGAAATTGGTTCTTGCTGGGTTGTCCAGACTGGTCTTTAACTGTTAGCCTCAAGCAGTCCTTCTACGTTGGTCTCCCAAAGTGCTGCAGTTGCAGGCGTGACCTACTGTGCCTAACCAGGACATTATTTCTAAAAATATTTTTCTCTCCTACCTCTTTATCTCCTGTGGAACTTTAATTGCATTCTAATATTAGGCCACTGAAAATTCTTCTATAGCTCACTGATACTCTGCTCATTACTTTATGTTTAGTCTTTTCTGTCTCTGTTTCATTGTCATGGATAGTTTCTATTGCCATGTTTTCATTTTCACTGATAACTTTCCTCTGCAGTGTCTAATCTGCCATTAATTTCATCTCTTGTACTTTTCATTTCAGAAATTATAGTTTTCCTCTCTAGAAGTTCAATTTTGATTCTTTTTTCTTTTTATATCTTCCTTATCTCTACTTAACACACTCAGTCTTTTCTTTGGCTTTTTGAGCATGTGGAACTCAGTTATAATAACTTTATAATAATCGTTTAAAGTAATTTACTAATTCTAACATCTCTGTCACTTCTAGGTCTATTTTAGCTTGATTTTCCTTCTCTCCATATTAATTATGGGTAGTATTTCCCTCTTTTGCATAGTTGATAAATTTTTATTGGATGTTGGACTTTACTTTGCACAGTGTTGAATATTTTTGCATCCCAATAAATATTCTCTCCCCTCAGAAATATTCTTGAACATTATTATAGAATACAGTTAAATTACTTGGGAGTTATTATAGCATTATTATAGAATGCAGTTAAATGACTATTTTAGCTTTCTAGGTCTTGCTTTTAAGGTTAAGTGGGAGCAGAGTACACACAGTCCCTGTGTTATGAATGAGATAGGTTCTGTAGGTTTGTTCTTGAATTTGTATGAAAGTGGAACAGGTACGTTTCCCTATTACCTCTAATAGCCTTCATTTAAAAGTGTAAGTCATACCACAGTTGGATGTTTGTAATTTGGGGACTGCCCAAATTTTATTTAGTATAGTTCTAATTTTCTGCTGCTGAGGCAAGATCCTGCTGAAAACCCTTTTCTCTATGAAATGAAATTTTTTAGTCTAGCTCTTGGGAATAGCAGCTAGTCATAGGTCTGTATGAGTTTTGTACTCCTTTCAGGTGATTCTTCTTCAGTCTTAAGTAGTTCCCTTACATTCCTTTACTACTCAGTACTCTACTGAATGAATCAAGACTGTACAGATGTTCATAGTTCTCTTTCTGTGCTGCTCTTCTGTCTGCTCCCCTGTGTTGTGACTCTAACCTCCCTGATGTCCCTGGGTTCTGGTCTTTCTCCTCAAGTCAGGGAGTCTGTCAGATTCTGCCTGGGTATCCTTTCCAGTGTCATGTTGTAAAAGCTCTCAAAACTTTCCTTTTCTGTTTTCTTTCAGGGATCTGGATTTTGCTGACTTATGTCCAGTGTCTTGCAAACTGTTTTGTTTATTTTTTGTCTATTCTTTTCTTTGTTTCAGGTGAGAGTAAATCATGTTTATATTATTGTCTTGGCTGAAAGTGGAAAGCCTATTATCTTTAACTTTGAATTATGGAAATTCTAAATATGTATGGAAGTATAGAGAGTGGTGTAGTGCATCCTCACTTATCACCAAGCATCAGTAATTATCTCTGTGCTGGTGTTAATGCATGGGGACTCAGGATTCTAAATTTTCTGTAGTGCTTTGTGTAGTCTCATCCAAAATGTCTTCATTCATCTTTGAGAATTACTTTTCTCTTGTACAGTCTCTGCTGTCCCAGGATAAAATTAAAATGTTATCTGTTCTTTCAGTTTGAGTTCCATCCAAGCTTCAGTCTTCCCATTCTTCTGATGCATTATTCTTTCTATCCTTAATGTTTTTTTCTCTTTGACTTTACCTATCTGGTAAGCCTGTATTGCCTATTTCTATAGTTCCTTTGTGTATAGAGTTATTTTTCATGCCAGAGTTTGAACTTCTTGTGAGGAGATATGTGCTTTGTGTGACTCTTTATGATCTTTAGAAAGTTATTTAGATTCTTTGTGTGCCCATTGTAGCTACTGTGATCTTATTTTGGGAATTAAATAAATTAATGGACATAAGGTGCTTAGAACAGTGTGGTATGTAGATTGTAGTACATTGCACAGTGCTTTATGGATAGTAGGCTTTCATTCAGTAAAATGTAGTATTTTGAATGAAATATTTGGAATATCAATGAACAAATGAATTAAACTAGACATTATTTTCATTTTTATACAGGCTAAGTTAAATAAAAAATGAATTTTTTTTACAACCGGTATTTGTTCATTTGTTCATTCATGAAGTAATAATGGAACAGTTTTTATGTGACAGTGGTGGGTGGGGTTGCGAATACAATGGGTGAACCAAGACTAAATCTGTCTGCCCATGTGGAGAGTACATAAATATTTAATTACTTATGAAATATGAGTATCATAAGAGATTATGACCTAAATTAGTTTTGATGGTGAGAATAAAAACCAGCCTTTTCTGATTAAATATAAGTCTGAAGAAATCTCTTTGGTATAACAAATTATTACACCTTTATTTTGCTTTCTTTGCAAAATGGACTATCAGCCATTGTATTCATTTTGATGCTAACAGTTATTCCTAACATAATAGTTAGTGACTGTCTTTACTTCATGTTGATGGAATTTTTCATGTATCTGAGAGTCTGACATTGAGATTCTTAAAGTATTGTTTTGAGTGATGATTCTATTTATATATATAGTGATTACTGTAAAATTAGCAATATTGTGAAAACATCGATGAATTGAATTCGATTGTCATAATTAGGAGAGAGGCTTTAAAATTTAGAGAACTTTTGATTCTAATACTTACGACTTCATATTTAGAATTGTTTGTATTTATATATTAGGTATTAACTCCACAAAAGTTGGAAGTATTAAGATTTCAAATACAGCAAGAATTAGAAACTCCAATGAGAGAACGTTTTCGCAATCTGGATGAAGTAAGTACCTTATATGAAGAACTGTGCAGTTATTTTCATGCAACTATCAAAGTCTTGATAAAAAGCATCATTCCCCTACCCAGTAACCCTATAGTAGCTCCCTAGGGTTGGACTCCGTTACTTTTCTGACCTCATTTCCTCCCTTGACATTGGCCTCCTCACGTTTGTTTGACATTTCAGAAGGGGTGCAGTTAAAGAACCTTTGCTCTAGCATTACTTGCCTTGAATCTTTTCCCTCCAGATAACTTTTGGCTAACTCCTTCATCTGTTGTAGGTCTTTGCTAAAATGTTACTTTCTCAATAAGGCCAACTTTGACCATCCCCAGTCTGTCCATTTAATATTGCAGCCTACCTTTCCTATCACTGCTTAGACCAAGGACACCCCCTTACCCTACCCTACCCTATTGTTTTTCTGATACAGATCACCTTCTCATATGCTATATAATCTTGCCTACTTTTTGTTTTACCACCTCTGGAATGGAAGCAGCATAAGAGGAAGAACTTTTGTGTTGTTCATGCTATATTCCAAGTTCCTAGAATAGTTCCTGGTATACAAGAAGTACTCAATTATTATTTGTTTAAGGAAAGAATTTCATAGACCCTCATAAAGGAAACATTTCTTACAGTTTTACCCAGGTTGAGATGAGTTTCCTTTTATAAAGTGTTGGTAGATATGACTAAATGCTGAATAGAGTCCAGGAAAAGGCTGTAGATAATACATCTGTTAGTACTGGGCTAGGCATTTTATATGTGTTACTGTATTTAACAAATAGACCTGGCCTTGGACATACACAGGATTATTGTCCTCTCTAAAATGGAGCACTTTGGGTAGCTATAGTCTAGTCATCCTTCCATTGCCCAAAACCATTGTGGATTGCTCTTTATAATGGGTTACTGGCTTGATAATGTGGTCTTTTGAATATACGCCTAATGGTGAACCATTATGGTTTGGGAGTAGATTTAATTTTTGGAAATAAACAAAATCTTTCAGGCCCAAGGTATATGATTAAGTTAAGTAAAAGCATTTTTTCAAAACAAATCAAAGTATGTCTCTAATAAAATCATGAAACCTATCTTCTTCGTTTGTTAACTGGCTTTAAGAATCTTTCGATTAAGATTTGCAGTGAGCTGAGTGTTTTAGGAGACACACTTTCCTCGTTACCTAAAATTTTATGATCCATGTTGAAATAGTATTTCCTATATATTTCTGCTATATCACCCAAGTTTCTTGTCAAGTATTCAGAATACCAGCAGCTTTCATAGAATGCCATTAGGAAACAGGATTAGAGCACTCTAGGGCAGTGATTCCCAACTTTCCTAATGCCATGACCCTTTAATATAGTTCCTCATTTTGTGGTGACCCCCAACCATAAAATTATTTTCGTTGCTACTTCATAACTGTAATTTTGCTGCTGTTATGAATCATAATGTAAATATCTGATATACATGATGTATTTTCATTGTTGCAAAGGGGCTGTGACCCACAGGTTGAGAACTGCTGCTCTAGGGAATTGCATGTGTTCTGGTTAGTTAAGAGAGATGGTGGTACTATACATATTCTTTAGGTTGGTATGTTGAATTGACCAATCATTATAATATTTATTGAACTTTAAGTTGCTGTAGTAAATATTATAAAATAACCTTTTATCTATTTTGAATTTTTCTTGTTTGACTTGTAAGAGTGTGATATTTTATACTTAATTATACTTTTTACATCTAGCTATCTTTTGAAAGGTGTACTTGACCCTTAAATACAGTAGAACCTCCATAGTTGACTACTTCCTTACGTTGACCACCTCCTTAAATTGATCTAATTTTCATAGACTAGACACACACTGCATATAGTCAATGGAAGTTTCTTATTTTGACCACCTCTGTATGTTGACCAGTTTGTTTCAGTCCCTTGAGTGGTCAACTTACAGAGGTTCTATTGTGTTGTTTTATTAAACCCAGAGGTAAAAACTTATGTTATGATATACAATTTTATTTTACTGAGAATCAGTGAAGTTATAAAGTCAATTGAATGGTAATTGCCTTTATTGATACTTTCTCAGGAATGTACTAATTCTATATGTAAAAAACTTGTCACAAGGACTCTTCTGGGTTCATTTATATTTGTGATATTTATTATATTTTACTTTTAGAATAGCTGTCAATATTATGTAATTTAAAATTATATTTACTATTTTCAAAAGTGATTTTTGAAGTAGGTACAAATTTTGTTCATCTATCTGTGATAAATTATAATCTTCCTTTAATTTAGGAAGTGGAAAAGTATAGAGCTGAATATAATAAGCTTCGCTATGAACACACATTCCTCAAGTCAGAATTTGAACACCAGAAAGAAGAGTTTGCACATATTTTAGAAGAAGAAAAAATAAAGCATGAAGCAGAGGTTAGTGATTTATTGTACGAATTTGTTCATTATTATTCTAGTCAATAAAACTGTATGATTATATGTTTTATATATATATTATATATATATATATTTTTGAGACAGAGTCTCACTTTATGGCCCTCAGTAGAGTGCTGTGGCGTCACACTGCTCACAGCAACCTCCAACTCCTGGGCTTATGCAATCTCTTGCCTCAGCCTCCTGAGTAGCTGGGACTACAGGTGCCTGCCACAATGTCCGGCTATTTTTTCTTGCAGTTTGGCTAGGGCCAGGTTTGAAACCACCGCCCTTGGTATATGGGGCCAGCACCCTACCCATTGAGCCACGGGCGCCGCTCTGATTATATGTTTTATAAATCCCAAATTAGAATTTATTGCATAATTAGTTTTTATTGAGTAATGGTAGAATATATCTTTATTTTCATCTGCTTTCTATTAACATTTTTCTTGTGAATGTTCTATTTTTACTGTTATACTTTACTATTCCTTTTCTTCTTTATTTTGCTCCAGCCAACAGAGATAGACAACTTTGGGGATATCTATGAGACAGAGTCTCTTGATTCTCATAGTTGAGATAGACTTCTCTTTGCAAATACAGTTTGTGTAATTCCTCATTTAGCATTGTCCCCTCTACTTCTTGGAACCAGACCACATGCTGGAGACCTCCATCTGTCAGACCATGTACCTTGTTCCCATTCATATAAAGAAGGGATTTATCCCTTAGGGTGTACCCATCATCTTCAAAATGTATACTTTCTTCTTTCTGACATCTGCAGCCTGCAACATTCTTTCTCTGCTCCCTACAGCATGCACTCCTACTCCATCTCCATTGCTTTTGGCAGCCTTTCTACTATTTTGTGGTTTGATTTTTTTGTTTTGCCAAAAATGGGGTTTCTGTTTTTCATTCTTCTTGTTGTTTTCATGATTTTTCAGGAAGGAAAGAGAAATAGCAATTTTATCCTGCCTTAGTCATAAAAAATATCACAGTCTATAGTTCTGTGATACATTCTGTTTACAAACACATCTACATTTTAAATTTATTGAATTGTTTTTATTTGGAATTAAGAGTTAAAATATACTCACTGTCTTTTACCAATTACTAAATATTTATAGTGTTCTATGCATCTAATGAAAACTAAAACTGCTTTTTAGATCAGACTGATTTATTCCTATCCATGAACAGATTGTTTCATGATTATTTCGTATGTATGGAGCTGAACTTTGGATCATTTGAGTCAGTTAACAATACAGTACCAGAACACTATGAATATTTGTAATAGTTTTTTACAGCCTGAAGTGCTTTATTCATATATTATCTTACTTCTACTTGTAAGAAGTGAGATAGGGCAGGACAATCATTTTTCCCTCTACTTTAAAGGGTAAGTGAATTGTCCAAAGTATCACAGAAAGTCAGCAGCCAGTTAAAACTAGAACTTAGGTAGTCCAACTCCCAGCACAGGGCATTTGTAGTCAATTTCTTTCCTGTTTTTATTTAATATCATCACATTGTCTCAGCGTATAGTATAGTTTTTTAAAAAATGCCTGTTCTCTCTAGATTCAGTTCAAGAGAGAGTGGGAAAGGCTATAGATTAAGTCCACCTTCAGTGTCACATTCCTATGGTTTGCACAGAGAAGAAAATGCATCTCTCACCCAGACCCTCAAACCCACAAACCAGACCACTACTCACCTTCCAAATGCCCTAAGCCTGGGTCTTAACAACATGTGGTCAAACACACTTCCTGGATTTTACCCATCCAGTAACCTGTCAACCCGTCCAGTGTGGCCAGTAAATTGAAATCGACACTCCAAGTAGGGGCCATCGAACTACTGTAATTTTTGAGAGGTAGGTGTATCTATACTATGTGTGATAATGAAAAGTTTTGCACCTGTAATTATGACAGCCTTAAAGGATCTACCTGCAAAAATTTTATTGTGAAAAGTAGGAAAGATACAATTTCCCTGCTAAAATGAAGATTTAGCATATTGAAGAGTAACTACTGAGGTTCAGTATAGTGGTGCTTTTATACTTTGCTTTTAAAATCTAATGATGATTTTAGATAATTTTCTGGCAATGAGTATTCGTATTCTCTAGATTCTTAGTTTTGTTGTGGTTTTTTTTTTTTTTTCCATGATGGTCCTAGAAGATACAAGGAATAATTTCTATTCTTTTAAGTTTGCTGACGTTAGACTTGTGACCTAAGATATGATCAATTTTGGAGTATGTTCCATGGGCTGATGAGAAGAATGTGTATTCAGTTTTGTTAGGATGAAATGTTCTGTAGATGTCTGTTAAATCCAACTGTTGAATGGTTAAATTTAAGTCTAAAATTTCTTGGCTTAGCTTCTTTTTGGAGGATCTATCCAACACTGCCAAAGGAGTGTTAAAATCTCCGACTAATATGGTGCTAGAGGAAATCAAGTTGCTCATGTCTGTTAGAGTCTCTCTTATAAATTGAGGCAAATTCTGGTCAGGTGCATAAATGTTAATAATCGAAATCTCATCATGTTGAGTGTTACCCTTAACAAATATGAAGTGACCATCCTTCTTTTTTCTTACTTTTGTTGGCTTAAAGCCTATTGTATCTGCAAATAAAATTGCGACACCTGCTTTTTTCTGATTTCCATTTGCCTGAAATATAGATGACCATCTTTTCACCCTGAGTCTATATTTATCTTTTAAGGTAAGATGAGATTGTTGTATGCAGCAGATATCTGGCCTGAGTTTTTGTATCCAGTCAGCCAACCTGTGCCTCTTTAGGGGGCAATTTAAGCCATTCACATTAATTGTAAATATTGATAAGCCTGGTAGAATTTTGGGTATCCAGTTTTTTGAAAGTCCAGTGGACATTTTTAATCCTTTCACCACTGTGGAAGTTGGAATTTGATCAAAAGTATCTGAGTGAGTTTACTTTTGTGGTGGACGATTGCGCTCATTATGGGGGATAGGTCTAAGAATATCCTGGAGAGCTGGTTTAGTTATGGCAAATTTCTTCAACATGTGAATGTCATTAAAGTATTTAATTTCTCCGTCATAAATGAAACTCATTTTAGCTGGATACAGGATCCTGGGTTGAAAGTTATTTTGTTTTAGGAGATTAAAAGTTGATGACCACCCTCTTCTAGCTTGAAAGGTTTCAGCAGTGAGATCTGCAGCCATTCTAAAATTCTTCCCCTTGTAGGTTATGGTTTTCTTATGTCTGGCTTCTTGCAGAATTTTCTCCTTCATTTTAACTTTGGTGAAGTTAATTATAATGTGGCTGGGGGATGTCTTATTCGGGGTGAGTTGTGCTGGGGTTCTGAAACTGCTATCTGAATTTCAGAATCTCTTGGCATGTCTGGAAAGTTCTCCTTCATTATCTCCTGAAGATGAGCCTCCGTGCCTTTTGAAGCAACTTTGTTGCCTTCAGGAATTCCTGGAAGGCGAATATTAGTTTTCTTTGAATTATCCCAGAGCTCTCTGAGTGAATGATCCATTTTCGCTCTTCATTTCTCTTCCTCTTTGAGAGTTTGGGACCATTCAAAGGCTTTGTCTTCAATGTCAGGAATCCTTTCTTCTGCTTACTCCATTCTGTTACTGAGGGATTCGAATGTATTTTTCAGATTTTTGAGGGCTGCAAATTCTTGTCTCAATGTGCCAAATCTTTGGTGATTTTGTCTTTGAATTCATTGAATTCTTGAGACAATTTTTGAAATGCTCCTTGAATTTCTAATTCTAACTTTACCTCCATTCTATTAATTTTATTTGCAATCCAAATTCTGAATTCGATTTCTGACATCTCAGCCATGTGTTTATGAATGGGCTCTTCAGTTGTGTCCGCCATGTCGTTCCTTGGGGGAGTTGATCTACTCTGGTTATTCATGTTACTGGAGTTTTTCCGCTGATTCCGCCCCATGATTATTTTACACTGGCTAGATGAGCAGTTAAGGTGAAGTTGGGTTGGGTGCTCCTATGTTTTTTCTTTTAAAGAATGAAACCTGTGTCGGAAATCTGGTGACTAATTTATTTTTCACCCATGAAAAACCAAATAATATTTATTAAAAATTTTAAGGGTTTAACCGTATCACCAGTTTTCATAATTGGTGTGTGTTATGATAGCGTTAGTAATCTGAAGATGAATGGTAATTAAGAAGTCATAATTAAAATAAAAAAGTCATAATTAAGAGATTAGAAAAGTAACATTTCTGATAAAACAGACTTTTTTTTTTCTTCTACTTCCCAATTGATTATGCAGAATTTGTATTACTGAATGGATAATTGGAAATTTGTTTTCATCTCATCACTTATCTTTATACTCTAGTTTGTATATATAAAATCAGAAAACCTGGGGAGGTGGCTGTGCATCATGGAACAGCACATATAGCTTCAAATATGCTGTATAGAAGTAGCAAGAATAGTTTCAAAACTCAAAGTAGAGCCCAGTCTTGCCCCCTCTCAATTTTGTAATTTTAACCGGTACAAAATACAGGTTGCAGTGAGCTATGATGATGCCCCTGATGCTATGATGGTATTCTTACCTGGGGGACAGACTGAGACTGTCTCAAAAGAAAAGGAGAAAATCAGCAAGAACTTGACAACACCATCAACCAACAGGATCTAGTTAATATTTATATAACACTTCACTCAACTAAAGTACCCAAACACATTGGTGCTCCCTGAACATATACAAGATTAACCATATTCTGGGTTATAAAATAAGCCTCAGCAAACTTACAAAACTTGAAATCATACAAAGAGAGTTCTCTGACCGCAGTAGACTCAAACTAGAAATCAATAACAGGAAAGTAACAGGGAAATATTCAAACATTTGGAAATGAAATGACATACTTCAAATAATTTGAGTCAGAGGAAATTTCAGTGGAAATCATTTCAGTGGAGATTACATTTTAACAAATGTATCACAAATGTGAATGAAAATGCAGCATAATTCTTAGTGTATAACACTAAGTGTATGCACAAAAAGATGCATATAAAAGTGGGGCACGGTGGCTCAGCCCTGTCATTCCAGCACTCTGGGAGACCAAGGTGGGT
This sequence comes from Nycticebus coucang, assembly GCF_027406575.1. Classification (NCBI taxonomy): domain Eukaryota; kingdom Metazoa; phylum Chordata; class Mammalia; order Primates; family Lorisidae; genus Nycticebus; species Nycticebus coucang. Next base: position 27,513,961 of record NC_069782.1, read on the forward strand.
AAATTTCCTGAGCTTATGGGTTTGAGACCAGCCTGAACTGGATTGCAACCCCATCTCTAAAAATAGGTGGGTGTTGTGGCAGGTGAATGTAGTCCAAGCTACTTGGGAGGCTGAGGCAAGAGCATCTCTTGAGTCCAAGAGTTTGAGGTTGCAGTTGTGGTGAGCTAGGATGCCATGGCACTCTACTGAAGTTGTCAAAGTAAAACTCTGTCTCAAAAATGAAAAGATGCATATAAAATCACCTAAGTGCAAAAAGATTATCAAAATAAAACTAAAGCAAGTACGAGGAAGAAAATAATAAAGAGCAGAAATTGATAAAATTGAAAACAAAATTAGCAGAGAAAATCATTTATAACTTTGACTCAAAACAGTATAAAAGCATTTCGTGTAACCAAAATATTTATACCCAAGTAATATTCTGAAAAAAGAAATTTATAATACAGAAAAGAAAACCAGTGAAAGAGCTGATTTTTTTTTGAAAAGTTTATCAAAATTGATCAGCTTCTAGCAAGACTAACAAAGGAGATTCAGATTATGTCAGGAATGAAACAGGGAATATCACTCATGACCTTGTAGACATTAAAAGGATAATAAGATCCTTTGAACAACTCTTACTAAATTAGACAATGTGGATAAAATGGATAAATTTCTCAAAATGCATTACATTACCACAACTCACCCAATATGAAATAGGTAATTTGAATAGGTCTGCAACTAATAGGGAAATTGAATCAATAATTAAAAAGACACTCCAACAGAGACCAACATGAGTTGGTAAAGGGAGCAGGGTCCTGCTTTCAGGTGCGTGGGACTCAACTGTGGGTGCGGGTGCCCCGTGGTGGGGAGCTGAAAAGGTGAGACGGACGGATCCGAGGTCCAGGTCTCCTAGTTCCCGCTTTGGGGCTTGGCCTCCCGCAGGCTCAGGAGGGAGAGATGTGGGACTCTCCAGGATACAGTGAGGGTGGCGTCCTGGAGTTACTTTCCAGTTTAAATATTTAGGAGTACAAAGGCTGTATGACATGAAGCATTTAAGGTTAACACTTTAAGATAAAATGCCAAGCTGTTTCTGAGATGGGTGCCAACAGCCTCATGGGTGCCAGCTGCCTCATCACCCGCACAAGATGGATGCCCGCGCGTCACAACGGCTCCCCCCCTCCCCTGAAGGAAGTGGACAAAGTTTTCTGATGAACTCAGCATCATGCTTTATGCAAGAATGGAAACCTCACAATAATCACCATAAAGCTTCTAAGACTTGCGGGAGAATAAACTAGGATGGTCCACAGATATATGATGAAATCCACAATGTCCGAGTTATAAATGTTTCAAGCGACCCAGACCAGAAGACAAGCCCAAACTACCATTCGAAAAATGAAATACCATATGATCCAAGATGTATCCTGAAAGTTTTGTCTCAACCTTCAGTCTGAATTGTGAGGATTGGTCTTCAGTTCAATCTAGCCAGCTGAAACTAACTGTGCAATTTTCCATTGTATTTATTGTATAGACTATGTACATTCTAGAAGAAATGAAATTGAAAATAAAAGAATTATACAACCAAAAGTTGCTTTTTTTCTAATGCATTTCATTATTTATTTAGATGTTTAAGCTCTCGCACTAAGTTTTTACAAGCTGATGAACACTGACAAATTATTTCTCCCACAGAACTATAACCACACACTCCCAGACAGTATAAATATATGGTTGAACTAACATTAATACACCACCATTCTATCAATTATATAATAAAACAAATTATCAAGTATCCAAATATTACACAGCTCAAAAGGCATATATAAAATATTTATTAGATGTCTGCTCAATTCATTAGCAGAAACCCATTTTTTTTTTTTTTGTAAGAGGTTGGGAAGAAAAGGAAAAAAAATCACACTTTGAACAAAAAATGTTGATAAACAACTTCTGATAAGTATGGGGAAAAATTACAAGAATTTCAGAAATTTTATGATTAAGAATTGTTTTAGCTACAATTAATAAAGCATCTCTACCTCTTAAAAAATATTTACTAAATTAAGGAGCATATTTCTACATGTCCTGCCCAAGACAAAGGCAACATTTTGCTAAAAGTATTTAATAGCCCCCTCCTTCTCTTTTTTCAGGCCCTCCCTGTTAGGTTGCACCTCTGAGTGCAAACATTAAATTAACTGTAACGCGTTTTTTGTCTGAAGACAGTAAAGACGTGCTTCTGTACAATGCAGATTTAAAAAATGGAGGTTTTTTTATAACGGCACAAAATGAGATTTATAGAAAGACATTAAATAATCACTCTAAGACTTGGTAAAAATCCAAAAGAAAAAAAAAATCAATGGTTGAGCAAACCTCACGTATACTGATATAAATGTGGGAGATGTAAACATAAAGTGAGCAGGCAAATAACCCAAGGGCCTTCTTTTGATGTCTGAAATGACTGGATAAACCACATAAGATCTAGAGTGTTCATAGTTCCTGGGATTTTAGTTCTGTACAATACTAAAAATATACAAGTATTGTGCTGGGTATTTTGGCACCTAATCTTTCTAAATTTCTTATATATTGATAAGATTCTGGCATGGGAATAGATTTAAACAAGACATAACTCAGTAATACCGCATGATTTCAGGAAAGGTCAATTGGTACAAATAATAAGCACATTTAAATGCTGAACAGCAAGAATCTTTTGCTTAGTGTCCAAAAAGGTTGACTATAACCCAAACATAGAGGTTGCAATTCTGTTAAGCTTGTGGCCTGGTAAAACTGCTTTACAGTACTCCTGTGGAAGCTTCATTAATCAAGCCAACATGTTGGCTAATACACGTACATATGACAAATTAGGTCCTGTCTCAAGTTTTACTTCCAAGGCAATAGCATCAAACACCCCAGTTTTATTGAATGCAATAGTTGTTTCTGTGACCATTGGAGTCTTTGAAGCGCAGCCGCATCTTAGGACAATACTTCTCCAAATACAAAATTTGCTTGCTGTTAAAAGCTCCCCGCCGCTTTTGTCTTACGAATGTACTGCATCTTCGTATTTCATTCCACCTTCATTAACGCAAGAGCAACAAGCACTGGTGCTCTCCCAAGACCTGCAACACAATGAACAGCAATACAACAATCAGGTTCTTCACGAAACTTGATTTTTACAAGACTTAACCAGTCATCAACAATCTGGTTAGATGGTGGTGCACCATCATCAAAAGGCCAGTCGAGAACATGGATGCCTTCTTTCTCCACAAGAGTAGTATCATAAGTTGCTTCACATACTCTTACTATTGCGGTAACTCCATACTTCTTAAGTTCCTCTATAAATTTGTTTAAGGTCGCATTGGTTGGATTGTGTGTAATAAGAAATCTCATGTTCTTGTATGTGACTTCTGCAGGAGCTGGGCGGTTCATTCGAGCCATGTTAATTTAGTTAAAAAACACTCAAAAGGGTTATGAAAGAATTTAAAAAATTGAATACAAAAATGATGCAAAGAAACTGAAGTCTACTTCAATATACTCCACTTGAAATTCTCAGTCCTTTGAGGATGAAGTTGGAAGTAATGATAAATGAAATGAACCTTCTAACAAGAAGCAGCAATTCTTCAATCCAGGAATATTGAGGCAACAGAAAGGAAGTGCACTGAGGTTTACCCCATCCGGGTCAGAACTCTTGTAAAATGCTCTGCAGATTTCAAGTCAACACTTCTGTGTCCAGGTTAACCACTCTTACGGGGGCTTCTTGGTGGAGTAGTAATGAATTTCTACAGTTCACTTGTCTGCTGTGCCTGGCAGTAATCTCCACTGCCCTTCAGAAACTCCATAAATGTGTGACCAAGAACACCACAGAACTGAGGAATATGTTCACTCATTGAAGATTGTGGCCTAATCATACAGCCTGTCCCGAGGCTGCGGTGACACAGGCGGCAGCAGTGGCAGTGGCTGCAGGGCAGGAGGGGGCGGTGGTCGTTGCAGGGCGGCGGCGGCCGCGATGCAGGCGGTGGTGGGGGCACCAGACTCTCCAAAAGTTGCTTTTTTAAAAAGATCGATAAAATGGATAAACCTTTGGCCAACCTAACCAGGAAAAAAAGAGTAAAATCTCTAATTTCATCAATCAGAAACGTTAACGATGAAATAACAGACCCCTCAGAAATTCAGAAAATCCTTAATGAATACTACAAGAAACTCCACTCTCAGAAATGTGAAAATCTGAAAGAAATTGACCAATACCTGGAAGTATGCCACCTACCAAGACTTAGCCAGAATGAAGAAATGGTGAACAGGCCTATATCAAGTTCTGAAATAGCATCAACTATACAAAATCTCCCTAAAAAGAAAAGCCCAGGACCAGATGGCTTTACGTCAGAATTCTACCAAACCTTTAAAGAAGAACTAGTACCTATATTACTAAACCTCTTCCAAAATACAGAAAAAGGAATATTACCCAACACATTCTACGAAGCAAATGTCACCTTGATCCCCAAACCAGGGAAAGACCCAACAAGAAAAGAAAATTATAGACCAATATCACTAATGAATATTGATGCTAAAATACTCAATAAGATCCTAACAAACAGAATCCAACAACACATCAAAAAAATTATACACCACGACCAAGTGGGATTTATCCCAGGGTCTCAAGGCTGGTTCAATATACGTAAATGAATAAATGTAATTCAGCACATAAACAAACTAAAAACTAAGGACCATATGATTCTTTCAATTGATGCAGAAAAAGCTTTTGATAATATCCAGCATCCCTTCATGATCAGAACACTTAAGAAAATTGGTATAGAAGGGACATTTCTTAAACTAATAGAGGCCATCTACAGCAAACCCACAGCCAATATCGTATTGAATGGAGTTAAATTGAAATCATTTCCACTTAGATCAGGAACCGGGCTAGGTTGCCTATTGTCTCCATTGCTCTTTAACATTGTAATGGAAGTTTTAGCTATGGCAATTAGGGAAGAAAAGGCGATCAAGGGTATCCACATAGGGTCAGAAGAGATCAAACTTTCACTCTTTGCAGATGATATGATCGTATATCTGGAAAACACTAGGGATTCTACTACAAAACTTTTAGAAGTGATCAAGGAATAGAGCAATGTCTCAGGCTACAAAATCAACACCCATAAATCTGTAGCTTTTATATATACCAACAATAACCAAGCCGAACAAACAGTCAAGGACTCTATTCCTTTCACAGTAGTGCCAAAGAAGATGAAATATCTGGGAGTATACCTAACAAGGGACATGAAAGATCTCTACAAAGAGGACTATGAAACTTTAAGAAAAGAAATAGCTGAAGATGTTAACAAATGGAAAAACATACCATGCTCATGGCTGGGAAGAATCAACATTGTTAAAATGGCTGTACTACCCAAAGCAATATATAATTTTAATGCAATTCCTATTGAAGCTCCATTGTCATATTTTAAATTTCTTGAAAAAATAATACTTCGTTTTATATGGAATCAGAAAAAAACTCAAATAGCCAAAACATTACTCAGCAATAAAAACACAGCAGGAGGAATCACGCTACCAGACCTGAGACTGTACTATAAATTGACAGTGATCAAAACAGCATGGTATTGGCACAAAAGCAGAGAAGTAGATGTCTGGAACAGAATAGTGAACCAAAAGATGAATCCAGCTACTTACCATTATTTGATCTTTGACAAGCCAATTAAAAACATTCAGTGGGGAAAAGATTCCCTATTTAACAAATGATGTTGGGTGAACTGGCTGGCGATCTGTAAGACTGAAACTGGACCCACACCTTTCACCATTAAGTAAGATAGACTCTCACTAGATTAAAGATTTAAACTTAAGACATGAAACTATAAAAATACTTGAAGAAAGTGCAGGGAAAACTCTTGAAGGAATCGGCCTGGGTGAATATTTTATGAGGAGGACTCCCCAGGCAATTGAAGCAGTATCAAAAATACACTACTGGGATCAGATCAAACTAAAAAGCTTCTGCACAGCCAAGAACATGGTAAGTAAAGCAAGCAGACAACCTTCAGAATGGGAGAAAATATTTGCAGGTTATACCTGTGATAAACGTTTAATAACCAGAATCCACAGAGAACTCAAACATATTAGCAAGAAAAGAACATGTGGGGCGGCGCCTGTAGCTCAAGGAGTAGGGCACTGGTCCCATATGCTGGAGGTGGCGGGTTCAAACCCAGCCCCGGCCAAAAAAAAAAAACAAACAAAAAAAACGCGCACACACACACACACACACACAAAGAAAAGAACATGTGATCCCATCTGAGGGTGGTCAAGGGACTTGAAGAGAAACTTCTCTAAAGAAGAAAGATGCACGATCTACAAACGCATGTAAAAAAGCTCATCATCCTTAATCATCAGAGAAAAGCAAATGAAAACTACTTTGAGATATCACCTAACCCCAGTAAGAGTAGCCCACATAACAAAATCCCAAAACCAGATATGTTGGCGTGGATGTGGAGGAAAGGGCACACTTGTACGCTGCTGGTGGGAATGCACACTAATACGTTCCTTCTGGAAGGATTTTTGGAAAATACTTTGGGACCTAATTAGACCTGCCATTCGATTCTATAATTCCTATACTAGGTTTATACCCAGAAGACCAAAAATCACAATATAACAAAGACATCTGTACCAGAATGTTTATTGCAGCCCAATTCATAATTGCTAAGTCATGGAAGAAGCCCAAGTGCCCATCGACCCACGAATGGACTAGCAAATTATGGTACATGTATACTATGGAATATTATGCCACCTTAAAGAAAGATGGAGACTTTACCTCTTTCATGTTTACATGGATGGAGCTGGAACATATTCTTCTTAGCAAAGTATCTCAGGAATGGAAGAAAAAGTATCCATTGTACTCAGCCCTACTATGAAGCTAAATTATAGCTTTCACATGAAGGCTATAACCCAACTATAGCACAAGATAATGAGGAAAGGGCCAAGGAAGGGGAAGGGAGGGGGGAGGTTATGGTGGAGAGAGGGTAATGGGTGGGGCCACACCTACTGTGCATCTTAGAATGGGTACAGGCGAAACTTACTAATACAATAGGTAAGAAAATGCCACGAAGGCTGCGTTGAACAGTTTGATGAGAATATTTCAGATCGTATATGAAACCAGCACATTGTACCCCTTGATTGCCCTAATGTACACAGCTATGATTTAACAATAAAGAAAAATAAATAAATAAAGACACTCCAAATGAAAGGTTTCACCAGAGGATTTTACCAAGTGTTTAAAGAGGAATTAAAACCAATTCTGCATAACATCTTCCATAAAGTAAAAGAAGAGAAATGTTATCATCAGGGCAAACAGGGTCAAGGGTATACAGGATTTCTTAGTTATTCTTTACAGTAATTCTGTGTGAACCTATTATCATCTGAAAATAAAAAGTTTTATTTAAAAATAGTAACCAGAGAAAGAAGACATTTTAGTAGAACAAAGATAAGAATAACAGCAGACTTATTTTTTGAAATAATACAAGGCAGAAGTCCGTAGGTCATTATCTTTAAAATAAAGGAAAAAAAGACCTAGGCAGTTGGGTTCTAGAACATCTAACCTATTTATCTTTGCTGCATCATAAAGATAATAAAAACAAAATTAGCATGGAGCAATCAGATAACATTGCCTTTTCTTCTCCTGTGCCTTGGAGAATTGGAATGGTGCTGTAATTCTTTGAAAAGGAAATGAACCACTATTCTTCGTCTTCCATTCCCTGTACTTCAGCAACTTTTTAAAAAGTAAAATTGGCTAATAACATCATTTTACCTGTCAATGAAATTTATATTTTAGAAGTAAATAAAATAAATGTAGATGTAACTGTGATATAGGCAGATCTGGATAAGTGTTATAAAAGAAAAATCCAAGCAAAGACCTTTGGAAATTCAGAGGAAAGATTGAGAAGACACTTCAAGGAAGATGACATGGAAGTTTGAGTGTGGAAGAAAAGGAAAGAACTGAGATTATGTCCAGATGCCTAGGACAATCACTGGTGCTGTGGTGATGACACTATAATAAGCTCCTTGACAGCACAGGTTTTATGTTTTTTGCTTGTCTGCTGGGTTGTATCCTTACTGCCTATAGCAGTGCTGGGTACTTAGTAAGTACTCAGTAAATATCTGTGAATAGAGAAATTAGTGATAACCAGTTTGTGTTAAGAATGATCTCATAGTGATTTCTGCTTTAGGAGTTAAAATGTGAAATCTAATCCTTACTCAGCCATTAGCTAGCTGTCATCTATCTAGTCCCTTAGCTCTGGCTATCAATTCAGCTATCATACAGATAGCTGTTAAAACTAGTGGAAAAAGCAGTAATGTAGGGGACATGCTGGTTCAGAACATGAGCCTTGTGACCCCTTGTGTAAAATGGGAACTACAAGGGAAATTATTGTTGATTACCGTTGATTTTATGTGTAGAGCACTTAACCCAGTACTTGATGCACAGTACTCAGTAATGGGCACCATTGTCCAAACCTGAGTTAGACATTGCCCCTTGATCTTGATGAGTTGTCACACCTCCGACACAGCACATTAAAACCATGTTTAAATTACCTCATATAAAAGCTAAATGGTATCTTAAAGATTATCTCAAGTCATTCATTTCAACTGAGACCAGAATGAAAATGTGACTTGCAAAAAGTTACCAAAGCTTGTTGAAGGAAAAAAATTATGGAAGAAAAAAAAGGTAGTCAGAGACCAAACCAGGTTATATGCCATGGTTTTATGTAGTGTGGAAGGAAAAATAGGAAAGAGATACTAATTAGTTGGTCTTTTGAGGACTTAACTCTGAAGGCTAAAGCTACCTTCGAGGATTAATCTTATTTTCTAGAAAAAAAAAAAATGCTGTTTTTGGCCTGCTGGATAGCTCTACCTGTATTTCTTATTGACATTTTAGATTCAACATGAAAAAACCAAATTGCAATCACTACATGTTAAAACTGAAAAGGATCTCACATTGCCTCCAGTTCTTTTTCCCATTTTGCAGATGTAGAAAACAGATCCTTCCCTGGGATGGAGGTCTCATACTTTTTATTAATAGCTTTTATTTTATTTTATTTTATTTTTTTGAGATAGTCTCACTATGTTGCCCTTGGTACAGTGCCATGACAATACAGCTCACAGCAACTGCAAACTCTTAGGCTTAAGTGATTCTCTTGCCTCAGACTCCCAAGTAGCTGTGACTATAGGTGCCCGCTATTTTTTTGGTTGCAGTTGTCATTGTTGTTTAGCAGGCCCAGGCCAGGCTTGAACCTGCCAGCCTCGGTGTATGCGGCAGGTGCCCTACTCACTGAGCTACAGGCACTGAGCCTTATGAATAGCTTTTTATTGGTAACTTTTTATTGATAAGTCTGTGATCAAATAGTTGTCTCTTAGACCACTTTTGCCTAGGTTGCAGATCATTTCTTTAGGCTTAGAGGGAGTCTTTGAAGTTCATCCTGGCTACAAACAACCCTTGCTCTTGTTTACAGTAGTGGCTTCCTCCCTCCCTCTCTCCCTCTGTGTGGATAGATAGTTGAGGAGAGATCAGGAAAGGGAAAGAATGAATTCTGCCCTGATTGCTTGGCTCCATTGTCCCCAGAGGTGAAGAACCACTGAAATGCCTTAGAGGTTAGGAGGCAGTTTGGAGCCCAACTGGCAGTGACAGTTGGCATGAATGACGACACCAGTGGTGTTTCTGCTGTAGAAGTTCCCCAGTGACTCCAGCACATGCCCTGGAGTGATGGTTTTCAATTCTTTCTTTAATCTGAGAACCAACAACCAGTCCATCGTTACAACCAGGACTTTAATGAACTCTAAGCTATCATTTAAAAACACTCATCATTCACATTTGTTTTTATTTACGCAGACAGGCAGTGTTTGTGTGACTTAAGTTGCCTCGAAATAGATAATCTTATTAGTATAGACATAGCCCAAGAAGAGAAGCTCCGTAGTGCTAGAGTTTTGGTCTCACATGAATCCCTATAATATTTTTGATGAATTTGAAAATACTTGGTGTATTTTTAGTAATTATTTTTATATTATTTATAATTTTGAATTTTAGTTAGCAACTGATTAAGTCCTGCACGAGATACTGTGAAGAGATAGAGGGAACATAGGACAAAGTCATTGCCCTCACATTTGAGTCACCCTGAATACAGAATGAAGAACATGACATTTTAGATTTTTTCCATTATAATTCATTTTACCACCTGAGCTTTCATATTGTGTAATTTTTAATTTTAATTCACTAAATTGTAAAACATGTTCATGACTGGAAATTCAGTAATTTAAGGTTGTATGCTTTCTTTCAAATTATTATTAGATTGTAAGACTGGAGAAAGATAAAGAAGAATTGCGTAACCAGCTGCTTAGTGTTGATCTCACAAGAGACAGCAAACGAGTGGAGCAACTTGTTCGAGAAAAAGTTCAATTGTGTCAGAAATTAAAAGGTTTAGAGGCTGAAGTAGCAGAATTAAGGGCTGAAAAAGAGAATTCTGATGCTCAGGTAGAAAATGTCCAAAGAATACAAGTACGGCAGTTGGCTGAGATGCAGGCTACGATCAGATCCCTGGAGGTAAGGTTTTAATTGCTTCCCAGTAGAGTACGGCATACTTTTTAAAAATGCAATGGACAAGCCTTTACTTTTTGGATTATAAGTATATGCTCACTAATCTAATGCTTATGCATTTTTGGAATCCCAAGAGTATATATTCTTCGAAAGCTATTGAATTGTAAGCAATACTGTGCTACCACATTTACAAAGGGGTATTTATTCTTTGGGAATCAAGTTACCTATCCCAAATGGCTGAACTCTTATAATGCCACATAATGGAATATGCAAAATCAAAAAAATATATATTAGAGCTTCTGGAGACTAAAGTCATCTCCAACCAGAAAGAATAATTTCTCCAAAGATAGTATGTTCCTCACACTGGGATTTGGGATCTTAAAATTATAAATCTTATTTGAACAGAAATACCACCTTGTATATTTTATGACAGCTTCTTGCCATAGCAGTAAAATTCAGCTTGGCTACTAATGCATACGAGCCTTTACTGAATTATTTTCCTGAGTTCATTAAAGAAAGTTAAGTGTTGGCAGAGCCAGGCTAGTACTCTTACAGAGGTATTGCTGTTTGAAAATTCTGTTTCCATTTTATTCAGATGTGCTTACTCCTCCTAGTTCTTAGTGCTTAACTTGTAGCAAATATGCCAATTTATTTTTTTTTTCATTTGATGCAGTTCAAAGTGTTTTTTATCCCCCCTTTGGAATAGGTATGAAATGATTTGGGTTGGAGGGAAATTAATGGGCACCTGGTTTGTAGTTAAAATTCAATATCCAACTCCAAAAATTATTTTCCAGCCAACAAGCTGGTACAAGGCATACATTGATATGTTTTGAAGAGTAGAAGTTACTTTTTTATTTTTTGCCTGAAGCGTTGTCAGTATTTATTGGTTTTCTGAATTAAAATTGTCAGTATCATTGGACCTTAGACATGGAGCAGTTCATTTCAGAGTGAGACTGTTTATGTTGCCATCATTCCACTTTTAATGTATTAATATTTTATGTAGTGACAGAATAAGTGGGATGATTGCAGTCGAATATAGTATGTAGTAGTTCCAATGTGGAACTTCATTGAGGTTGTTTGGAGTGATTATTTTCAGAGCAAGTTGAAGGATGACAAAAAGATAGAAGGTTCATTTGTGACGTTTTCAAGAGTCTATATTTAATTTTATCATTTGTCAGATGAAATTAAAATAAGCACATGACAGCAAGTATTTCTTTCTTTAACTTTCTTGGCTAGTATGCCCAGAGAATGTGATTTTATATTTGAAGAAAGCAGGTTTTTTTCCTCCAAATTATTTGTTGCATACACTCATTATCATATTGAAGATACAGATAGTCTCCAACCTAAGATGGTTTGAGTTAATGATTTTTTACTTTATGTTGGTATGAAAGCAGTATGTATTCATTAGAAACTATACTTTAAATTTTAGGGCTTGTTTTGTTGAGAGAGTGTCACTCTGTTGCCTAGGCTAGAGTGCTGTGGCATCAGCCTAGTTCATAGCAATCTCAAATTCCTGGTCTCAGGTGATCCTCCTGCCTCAATCTCCTGAGTGACTGGAAGTGCAATCTCCCGCCACAACGCTTAGCTAATTTTTCTATCTATAGGAGGGACTTACTGTTGCTCAAGTTGGTCTCGAACTCTTGACCTTAAGCAGTCCTCCCACCTTGGCCTCCCAGAGTGCTAGGATTACAGGCATGAACCACCATACCAGGCCGAATTTTGGACTTTGATCTTTTCCCAGGCTAGTGATCTTACGATTTGACTATCTTTGGGGCTGGGTAGTGGCACCAAACCACATGATCCTAGTCATCCACATGATCGTGAGGGTAAACAATCTCTCTACATGGTACTGTGTTGCCAGATGATTTTGCCCAACTATAGGCTAATGTAAATGTTCTGAGAACATTTAATGTAGGCTAAGCTAAGCTATAATGTTTGGTAGGTTAAGTATATTAAATGCATTTGTGACTTCGGTACTTTCAATTTGCAGTGAGTTTGTCAGAAAGTAACCCTACTGCAAATGGAGGGCATCTGTGTAAAGTAAATGAGATGATAGAGTAAAGCTGAAGCTATTCCTTTAATGCCAAGATTTTTCATTTTAATTATTTTGAGTAGTATTTTTTAAAGCCTTTAGTTTTCTGTCTCTAATTAAAGGGTACAATGAGTGTTACCAATAAGAAATTTTTTTGAAACAGACTTCATTAAGAATTTCAATTATATGATGAGGTGAAGAGCTTCTTTGTTCATACTTCAGAAGTCTCCAGATGAGTGAGGATTTCTAATTCTTCTCTCTCCCTTACTCCTAAAAAAATCTCCACTGGTTTAGATCTTCAATTTGCACTACTTACTACTATTGATAAGCCCTCTCTTTGTCTTGAAATACGCTTTTTCATATCTGCTGTGCCCTGGAAATTCTCCAAAATATTTGTTTTAATTATGTCTGGGTTGAGTTAATAGGTATTAAATTAATAACTTAAGGACTTTCTCTCAGGAGAGAAGTATACGAGCTTTATTTTGCTAGTGGCTGTTGCTATGTTGTTTGTCCAGAATACCTTTTGTTGCATATTTCCTGGAGCAAATCCTTTCATTTGAATTCTACCAATTAGTTTGAGAAAACTCTTGTTACTTTGGTACATGTTAATATTGTTGAGATTTTGAATAACTTTTTATCTAATTATATGTATATTTTAAATAGTGCTTATTTTGTTTTGATAAAGTTGTGAAAAATTATGAACAAATTTTATTTTGTTTTATCAAAAGGCTGAAAAACAGTCAGCTAAACTACAGGCTGAACGCTTGGAAAAAGAACTACAATCAAGCAATGAACAAAACACCTTTTTAAATAGTAAATTACATAAAGCTGAACGAGAAATAAACACATTGACCAGTACAGTAAGTTGTTTTATGCATCTATTTCATTCTTTTAGAATGTTTCATACTACATCATAAAGACATTTTGTTTTTAATAGTTTAGTTCTCTCTACTTTAATCTTATTTTATTGTATCTACCTTCTAATAAAGGAATGCATTGACTAGTAGAGTATATCGTCTTATGCTTCTACTTCATTCTTTATGTTTTTTTCCTTAGAGACAGGGTCTTGCTTTGTCACCTAGGCTAGAGCAGCCTGATCATAGCTCACTGTAACCTCAAACTCCTTACTCAAGTGAGTCTCAGCCTCCCAAGTAGCTGGGACTACAGGCATGAGCCACTGCTCCTTACTATTTCATACTTTAGAATACTTGATACTGTACAGTGACAAATTTTGTGTTGCGATAGTTTAGTTCTCTATATTGAAATCCTTTTTATTCTATTATCTTGCTTTCCAGATACATGCAGAATCTAACCAGTTCTCACCATTTCCATTATGGCTACTCTAGTGCAAGCTAGGTTCAATTTCTGTGCTAGCTTGCTAGCTGGTCTCTTCTCTGTAGAGCTCTGTATGATCTGGATCCTACACTCTTTCCACAGCCATTTTTCCATTTCTCCTCCCTTCACTTTACTCCCCCTGGGCCTCTTGCTCCTTCCTTCCTCAGGGCTTTTGCTCTTGTGTATCTGGCTGTGTCTTCCCTCACAGATCAACATGCTTTGCTTCCTCACCTCCTTCAGATGCCATCTAATCAGAGAGGCCTTCCTTGTGCTCACTTAGTAACATAGCATCTCCCCACTCCCTCTGCCTTACTGTCTTCCTTACCTTCTTTATTTTTCTTTATAGCTTTAAATACTACCTGGTATATTTTTATTTATTTATTTTTTGTCTCACCTTTTCTTTCCCACCAGATTCTTCTCAATCAAATGTAAGCTTTAAGGAACAGGGACATTGTTTTTGTCAGTACTCTTTCTCCAGCTCCTAGAACAGTGCTGGCACATAGTAGGTACTTAATAAATACTTCTTCAATAAATAAATTAATATTAGCAGCATGATCTATATGTATAATTTGGCTGGATGCGGAGCTCACATCTGTAATCCTAGCCCTCTGGGAGGCTGAGAAGGATGGATTGCTTAAGCTCAAGAGTATGAGACCACCCTGAGCAAGATTGAGACCCCATCTCTAATAAAAATAGAAAAACTAGCCAGGTTTTGTGCTGGGCGCCTGTAGTCCCAGCTACTCAGGAAGCTGAGGCAAGAGGATTGCTTCAATCCAAGAGGTTGAGGTTACTGTGAGCTAGGCTGATGCCATGGCACTCTACCCTGGGTGACAGGGTGAGATCCTGTCCCTCCCCCCAAAAATGTAATAATTTGAATATTCCAAAAACATTTTTGTATATAAAGTTTTCCTTAGAAACATAAAGGTTTTTTCTTTCTCAAATGCAATATATGTGTGTGTGTGTGTGTGTGTATACATATATATTCTAATAACCAGAATTAGGTTAGTAATAAAAGAATGTGATCCTATATTGGCCTCTGGAGTCAGACAGACTAGATTCAGATTCAGTTCTTTCCCTTTGTAAAGGTGTGTGACCTTGGGCATTCCACTTTCTTTCGGAAATATCAGTGTCTTCATCTGTAAAATGGAACTAATACCCTACTTTATAGAGTTATGGCAAAAAATTGAGAGATACTGTGCATAAAGAATGTTAGAGTGTTAGTATTAGGGTCTAACAAATAATCACTCAAATATCAGCCATTATTATTAGGACTTAGGTCATTTCTAAGAATTTGGAAATAGACTCATTGGTTTCTGAGTCAATGAAATCATTGGATTTTCTGTAAGAGTAGAGTTATATAGAATGATCTAAAACAGGATGGCCCCAAGATTAGAAGGCATTCCCTATAGCCTAGTAGAAATGTATGAATTTATCTAAAGGAATAATGTATTCATTATAAATTCCTTGGCCAACTAATTGTTTGAGAAGACCAAGAGATTGTATTTATGAGAGAGAAAAAATTTTAGTCAGCAGGATTTTTTTCTGGTTCCATTGAAAAGATTATTCTTAATGTAGAGATGAATAAACCAATCTGTTTTAGTCTGTGGTCATGAGAGAATCCATTCATCTCAATCTGCTCTGATTCCGTAATCACCAGGCAACCTTCTTAACTGTTACTTGACTTCCCAGTGTAATTTTTTTCTACAGGGAGAGAGGATACTAATCCTTCAGATTTACAAATATTCTGTTTATTTTTTCCTTGTAAATATTAAACCGTCATTGTAATTTTATAGATCACTCTTTTTAAGCTTCATTAATGTGAGTCTGAACTTGAGAGTCTTCTTCAAGTGTGGAGACAAAATTGGATTTCTGTGCCTGAAAGGCTAAAACCATAGTTTTAAATGTATTGGATGTTACCTGTGGGAGATACTATACCCAAATTTTCTCATGGCAAACACAAACTGTATTACATTTGCATTATATGTCTAGTGACTCTTTTTGTTTGAATTTCTGTCTTTTTTATAGTTTACAAAGCAGTTTTGCCAGTATCCATTGAATTCAATAGACGTGGCTGGCACTAAAACGAATAAGTGAAACTTAGGCAAATATGATTTTTAATTGTTAAAATATTTTAAGTGAAGGGCGGCGCCTGTGGCTCAGTCGGTAAGGCGCCGGCCCCGTATACCGAGGGTGGTGGGGTCAAACCTGGCCCCGGCCAAACTGCAACCAAAAAATAGCCGGGCGTTGTGGCGGGCGCCTGTAGTCCCAGCTACTCGGGAGGCTGAGGCAAGAGAATCGCTTAAGCCCAGGAGTTGGAGTTTGCTGTGAGCTGTGTGAGGTCACGGCACTCTACCGAGGGCCATAAAGTGAGACTCTGTCTCTACAAAAAAAAAAAAAAATCTTTTAAGTGCAGTCATGTAGTTTATAGGTTGAAATTCATATATATTTAGAAATTAGAAACTACCATTTTGGAGCAGGTAATGAAGTAAAATGGAAAAGTCATGGGTTTTGGATCAGATGATGCTGTCTTTGAATCCTGACTCATTCAGTTCACTCACCACCTGTGTGACTTCTGGTTTGCATAACTTTTTACCTATCACATGGGATTTTTGTGAATATTAGAGGTAGTATTCAACACACCAAGTAGTAGCTGTTGAAAATGACAGTGGCAATGATTATACACTAGTGATATCCTTAAATAAGAAAATGAATGTAACATAGAGAATACAGAATTTTTAGCCCATTGACTAGTCTATTCCTCACTGTATCAATAACTGTGTGTAACCTTAGGTGAGTTACTTAACATCATTGGGATCCAATTTCCTCATAGGTGAAAAGAAGTGTTGTTCTAGCTGATCTCTAAGAACGCTTCCAGCCTACTAAGATTGTGTAAGTCCTACTAGTAAATAAATTAATAATTTAGTTACTTCTTAACATAAGTAGCTTACTTATATATTCAACAGATAACGTATTAAATGCCTAGAATTATAAAGTATACAAAAAAATAGATATAAAATACAAAAAAGTAAATTCAGGATATAGGGAATTCTCTCATGCTTTTCTTCTAATTCCAGTATAACTTATTTTTAATTCAGTAAAAATAATACTACGTAACCAAGTAATATTTCTAACATGTTGTTCTAGACCTGAGTAGAGAGACTGGCCTCCTGGAGTAACTGGAACCATAGATGTAGCAATAGGACATTGGATATGCTGGGCTTCTATTGTGACTTCTGTCTTGGGGAGAAGTACTTTTCCTAAGCTTCGAGGCTCACGAAGTACTTTTCCTAAGTAAGCTTCGAGGTTCACCAAGTACTTTTCCTAAGCTTCGAGGCTCACCTATGTGCTGAGCCTGAATCTTGTCTTTTTTCTGTACATATACCTTTTATTGCTCTTTCTTTTTAGAGTTTGAGCATAGATGATTTCTCCTATTTTGCTGAAGGAAGAACAATTTAGTACAGAATTATTTATTTCTCTGAGATTGTTTATTAACACACACTGTTAAGAGTTGTTTGTTTTTTAAAAGGTACACTTGCATTATTTTACATAGAAATGGAATATTAAAAACCATCCTTCCACTTTAGATAAATCAAGTTTCATTTAAAATCTTGCATATCGAAAGATTCCATTGGAAGGACAAATTTTATAATAATATTTCAAACATGACTGTCACAGTTTTCTTTGCAATGTGAAATTTTCATCAACATTTTGCACTTCTAGTAAATGGTTGTTTGCAATGCAAAGGAACACCTGGAGTGTGTTTGTCTAAATTATTCAAATTTGTAAATGTTTGTTAGATTTTAGAATAAAGTTTTATTTTATTCTAAATAAAATATGTATGACTATCAGTCTTGCATTAGAAGGCCTGAAAATCACCTTAAAGATATTTCACAGTGAGGTACATTATTCTAGTTATCCTTTGAGGTTTTTGATCTTTAGAAGATCAGTAAAAAATAGTTTTAAGGAAGCCGTGCCACAGAGTTATCCTTTTTTTAGCTAAATTAGTGAGATCATACTATTATAGAACTTTGAAAAAAAATCATAATTTCTTTATCATCTCTTTGGAATTTGCTTCCACATCTTCTTAGATAACACATTTTTCAACTATATGTTAGTTTGTTATATGTATTGTTTTATTTTGTGTCATTGTGCAGAGATGTGTACTTTCACAGATTCTGAACCCCTGTAAAATACTCAGTATTGCCATTTTTGACATTTATTAAAGTTGTGTTAGTTATAATCTCTGAATACTTTCATTCTGTCGAAAGTGCAAAGCAGTTCCACAATGTAAAGGCCACAATCTACATGGAAAACACTTGGTAAAAAACAAGGTGACTTGGCTCAGAGAATCTTTACAAGACCGCGAATCTCTTGAAATTTTATGCATCATTTTAATATTGTACATCTTATTTAAATAAAGGGTTTCTAGTCTTCCTAGGATTTGGGAGGTCTGATTACAAAGGAGATTAAGGACCAGGAATCTGGAGTCAGAAAGAAACTTTTCTGTGGCTGTTTGGGACTTGGTTCAGATTACTCGTAGAAAAGTGCTATGATTTATCACTACTGGGTAATAAATTTGCATATAAGTTTTTTTTTAATAACTTCCCTTTAGAATATTTTTAGGAAACTAACAGTTAACTGTTAATATAAGCGCATTTGTTATTTTATTATAGAAATAAGGCACTAAAGAAAAACATTTTTTTCCCTTTTTTTTGTGTTTTTTTTTTGCGGTTTGAACCCACCACCTCTGGCATATGGGGCCCGTGCCCTACTCCTTTGGGCCACAGGCGCCGCCCCTAAAGAAAAACTTTTTAAGTGGATAAATTTGAGTGCAGAGGATAAGTCATTTAAGTGTGTACCACTAGTGTGCCAGTAAAAGTAGAGTCAAAGTCAGACTTCGCTTGTTAGCTTCACTTCCTTCTCAGTATCCTTTCAGTTTCAATAATTACAGTGTAATTGAAAATATTTTCTCATTTCAGTAAATTGCAGGGTGAAATGAATAAGAAATAGGTTTTTATTTTGTAGTTCTTGAAGTTACAATGAAATGAATCAACTTTCTATGAAATAAGATAGTTCTAATTTTCTACCTCATATTTAAAGCAGCTACAGCATAGTTTGTTAATGAACTGCAATGTCATTCTTACTTAACCTTTTGCAGTTAGTATACAATAGCAGAGGTTATAATTACATCTGTCATAGCAATTCATTTGTCATTGTTGTGTATTTCTTCAAACTTTTAAAGCATTTATAATTTAAATTCTGTCCATGAAACTATAATGTAAAAAACTCAATCTACAGAAGGTTTAGGTATTAAAATAAATATAATTTTTTAGCTGCTTTCAAGTAGGTAAACATCATTTTATAAGACTTATGGAAAAGAAGATCAGAAAGAAGTTTTGAAAGTGCAAGACTAATGTCAGCGTAAGGTAGCCATTTTACGTACTGTCATTTAATAAAAGTCTGCAAGTTAATTTGGAAGGATGTCTTCTTGTAGTTAGCTGTACAAAGGCAGTACAATATTATTTTTCCTATTTGTTTCCTTAAAATGAGAATTTTACATGAAACCATTCCTTGCAGCATTTTTAGAGTCAGTACTACACTTATTTCTTGTCCTTGCCCTCCTTGGGTCTAGGAGTTTTTCATTTGTGTCTCACTCTTAACTCAGATTCTTTTAGGGTTTTATTGGATTCTAAGTAAATTATCCCTTGCCTTCCTATTTCTACCATCTCAGATTTTATATACAGTATTTGACTTGTATATGTTTTTAGTTTTCTACTCTTGATTCCATAGTTCTACATGTTAATGTAATAGGAGTAGAGGTTTATTGAATCTTTGTATCTGTATTGATTAAATCCTTATCGTGGTACTATATCTAATTTTAGAAGCACCTTACCAAAGAGATAAGGGCTATGGAAAATATTAGAGAGTAGGGCAGTTAATTGGAAAGACAAGGCTTTCTTGTTTGCTGTTGTATCTTCAGCTCCTAAAACAGTTCCTGGAATATAATTAGGTGTTCAATAAATATTTGTTGAATGAAAGAAGGACTATTACTTAGGAACTAGAATTATTCACCTTCCAAAAGGGATATCTCAGTGAAGACTGAAAAATGTCATATGATGTGTTAATTACATGGAAAGTGTTGACAATTATATTAACTTGGGGCTTTAAAAGAATTGGGTTTTGCACACTGAAAGATTAAATTTATATGGTTCATACACGTTCCTCCCTCTCACCCTCCACCCCATGCTTGCACATACACATACATATACACATAAATTATTGAGTCGCCAAATTTAGTTGTTTTTTTTCTCGTGCCCTTTGTTATTTTCTTGCCTTCACCTTCAGCAGCTAATAGGATATACAACCCTTCTGTATGGCATGTAAAGTTTATTCCCTGTTACTTCTCCACAGATTTTATGCCTTCCTGCACCCTATCATTTCTAATCCAGTTTTTCTGCCACCTACATACTCCCTAGCTCTTACTTATTTGGGATGGAAAAGAGATTGGTGGATTACTTGTAATTATCCGATAGCTTTAAAAGGGAAAGACATAAATGTGAGCTCACCTAATGATTTTATTATCTATTTTAGTTTACATAAAATAATTAAAGTGTTTCTGTCCAACGTAGGATTGGAAAGGGTGATAGCACATGATGTTATATAGCATTGTGTAGGCTATTCCTTCTGTTTAGAGTGCCTTTTGTTCCCACTGCTTTTTTAAAAGCAAAGTTCAATTTTTTTCCCTATAGATGTTTTAGCCATTGACTATTTGATCTTAGATACTTGCACTTAAGTCTTTTAAAGCAAGATTAAGCCAGATGACCCTACCCAGATGCAGCATTTGTAAAGAAATTTCATAGTTCTATTAGGAAAAGACATGTTTTCTTTGTGTCTCCTCATGCTAAGTACTGTTCCAGGCGTTACTTTTCTTTTTGGTACCTTCCTGGGAGCTACTTACACTCTATACTCTGCTTTCAACACGTTTTTCTCATTTCCACTTACGTTTTTGGATATTAAGTGACAAGAAAATGACCAACACTAATTTTAATTTCTGATTATCAACAGGTGAAAGAACTGAAGCATTCAAACAAACTAGAAATAACAGATATCAAACTGGAGGCAGCAAGAGCTAAGAGTGAGCTAGAAAGAGAAAGGAATAAGATTCAAAGTGAACTGGATGGTAATATATGATTTTCCGTACTTTTTCTTATTTTTAAATGTAAACTATTAAAATAGATCATCCTAAATTTTTATTTCCAGATTTTTAGCTTAATTGAATTTTTAAAACATATGGAATGTGTTATACTTATATATTTTGTTCATTAGGAGATACTTTTTTTTTTTTTTTTTTTGTAGAGACAGAGTCTCACTTTATGGCCCTCGGTAGAGTGCCGTGGCCTCACCCAGCTCACAGCAACCTCCAACTCCTGGGCTTAAGCAATTCTCTTGCCTCAGCCTCCCGAGTAGCTGGGACTACAGGCGCCCACCACAACGCCCGGCTACATTAGGAGATACTTTTTAAAAAATATATCTTATGTTTATGTCATAGTTATTTGATTAAGACCTAAGTTACATAAAACTTTGAAAATGAAATAATTCTATACTTATCATATTTATAATTTTAAAGTTATGTACGTCATGTAGTTAATAGAGTGAGGGCATTTTAAATCTAAAGAATGTAAGGAAGTTAGGTAGGTTCCAGGTTTAATTTTTTTTTATTTTTATGCAAACCTAGTTATTAGAGCCTACTTCAGTGTAGGCTTATTTTTAAGCTCAAATGTAGTCATATATTTTAAGCTACATTTTAAGCTCAAATGTAGTCTTGTCAATTCTTCTCAGAATTTATATTGTTTCTAACTCTCTTAAGCGCTTAAGTAACCTGCCTTTGCCCTGCAGCTGTCCTTGAGTTGGCTTATAGTTGAGCTGGCCTCTGTAGTTTCAGGCAGTTTCTAATGATTCCTTTTTTTTTGGATGGGGTCTCACTATGTTGGTTAGGCTGGCCTTGAACTCCTAGGCCACAGCAATCCTCCCATCTCAGTCTCCCATGTAAGCTGAGACTATAGGCTCGTGCCACTGTGCTCAATTGCTATGAATGATTTTTTTAAAATTGTTAATTTCTGCTTGTTGACTCATGCATTTCTACAGGGTTAAGAAATAAATTAGGAATTTTAAAAGAGTTTGGGGGATCTAGTGCTGCATTCCATTTTTATTTTGAGTTAGATGTGAATTTGCTTTAATTATTCTGCCTGCAAAGTAGTACTTGCCATCTTGTCACAAAGATGATTTGGACAAACCTGAAAGTTTCCATGTTATTTATATTTCTGCTAGAATCATAGGTTTTGAAGTGTTTTGTAATTTTATTCACCCTGCCACTGGCCAGCTTTGTTATGATATTGTCTTTGGGGCTCAGATCACAGAACTCCTTTAGAGGTGAAGTAAACCTCTTTGGATATCATCCAGGTTGATCTCTTCAGCTCTCAAGATTCACATGAGTTAATGTATATAATATTTTATGAAAGTATGTGTGTATATATGCTAAATAAAAGGAAAGAAAAAATAAATCTTAGTTCTAGTCTGCTTTGTTTTTATTTTAAGATTTATCAGTGAGTGAAGATCTCTGAGAATATATGTGCAGAGTCTCACCAGCTTGTGAATGCTTGTTGTTAATTGTGATTTTTTAAATCTTAATAGCACTGAATATAGTATATTTTTCTCCTTAAAAAAATACTAGGATCACAGTCAGACAATGAAATTCTCAAATCAGCTATTGAACACCACAAAATGCTCTTAGTAGAAAAGGATCGTGAATTAATACGTAAAGTACAAGCTGCCAAGGAAGAAGGTTATCAAAAACTTGTGGTATTGCAAGAGGAAAAGTAAGTACTTAATTACCTTAGTTTGCGTTAAATCTCCTTGCAAATGAAAGCATTTTGCTGTCATATCATCTTTATTGTAGTTCTTGTAACATAATTATCATCTGTTGTTTTAGGTTAGAACTTGAGAGCAGATTAGCAGATTTAGAGAAAATGAAAGTGGAACATGATGTCTTGAAGCAATCGGAAAAGGATCGGTGTGAAGAGAAATTGCGGGCTTCACAGATGGCAGAAGAGTCGGCCAGAAGGGAACTTCAGAGTATTAGGTTATATATATGCATATATGTTTTTAAAATTTTTCATTTTGAAATGATGTCAGAGTTAACAAAATAATATAAAAATAGTATAAAGAATTCCCATATAGCCTTCACCCTGATTCCCTAAATATTGCATCTTATCTAACCACATTAATCAAGACTGAGAAATTAACATTAATATAATCAGACAACCAAATAAACATTACTGTTCAGGAGTATTGACTTTATTCAAATTTTGCTAAACGTCCCACTCATATTATTTTTCTGGTCTAAGATCCAACCCAGGTTCACACATTGCCTTTACTTAGTTTCCTTTATTCTGGAACCTAGTAAACTTCTGGCAAGTTCTTTTTTTGGTTTCTTTTAGGTTATCAGTGTCTTTATTCATATTTACATTTTGTTCCTGTATCATTTTCGTGACTTTTTCCGTATCTTCCTTCAGTCTTTTGAGAATCTTTAAGATAGTTGTTTTAGTGTCTTTGTTTACTAAATATGCCATCAGTTCTTTTTCTGAGACAGTTTCTGTTTGTCTTTAAAATGGACTATACTTTTTTGTTTCTTTGAATGTCTTGTAATCTTTTGTTGAAAACTGGGCATTTAATGTGATAACTTTGAAAATCAGAATCTCCCTATTCCCTAGGATTTGCTGGGTTCTGGCATTGTTTTTGTTTATTATTTTCATAGTAGCCTGCCTCTGTGCCAAAGATTAGTCTGTGGTATAAACTGAAGGTCTTCTCAGGTCTTTTCTGAACCTTTGTCTTTCTTTGCTATGCAGCCACTGTCTGATTTTCCTCATATATGCAGCTGCTTTTAAGTATTCTTAGTCTTTATTGTCTGGCTCCCTAAAGAGCAAAGTAGGAAAATGAAGGGCCTGGGTGGGTAGGGGGTGCTGCTGAGTGCTAGTCCATTAAATCCTCTGGTAGTCATTTCAGCTAAAAGGAGTGAGACTTTCAACAGTCGTGAGGGGAGCAAAAGCAATAGCTTCCTACCTAACTTTCCACCTCTGGGATCATAAGCAGTCATCAGAGCCCGGATCCCTAATATTTGGAGGACAGGGTGCTTTTTCCCCCACCCTGATTCCCAATCTCTTTGAAAGTTCCTCCTGAAACTTGCAGAACTGTCTGCTGTTAGTCTAGGGTTGTGGGATAGGTAACTGCTACTGTACTCAGAGTTGAAATTGACCGAAATTAACCACAATTTACAGACCAAGCTTCCCAATAGAAGTTGTAAGCCTTTAGTAGACTCCAGATTTCCAAAATAGTTATATCAGACAGATTCCACCAGTGCAATTATTGCCTGATGGGGAGACAGGTTCCTGGTGTTTCCTATTTCACCATGTCCCCAGAATCCTCTGAATTAAATTTTTAAACTTAGGGAGAACTGACATCTTTTTGATGTTGAGTTGTCCTTTCCTATACTAGAGATGTGTTTCCATTTATTGAAGTTTCCTTTTGTGTTTTTTCAAGAGAGTTTTAAAATTTTCTTCATGTAGTTTTGGCATATTTCTTGTTAAGCTTATTTTGAAATATTTAATTTTGGTTTCTATTATAAATGTATTGTTTTGTCCTTCAGTTGGTATTTGTTTATGAACACTATCAATTTTTATAGGTTAATTTCATATCTTACTTGCTAAATTATTTTATTGTTCAAATCCATTTTATTTTGAGTTATCTAGGGTTTCCCAGGTATACTATCAAATTATCTACAAATAAAGATAATTTTACTTCTTTACCTTATAATTGATTTATCTGATTGTACTGGCAAATACCTCCAATACAATATTGAATAGTATTAGAGATCATAGGCATCCTTTCCATGTTCTTCCTGTGGGAACTGTGTCTATTCTTTCTTCACTGATGAAGTTGCTAGCTTTAGGATTGAAATGTATGTGTATTTTATCATTTGGGAAACATATTCATCAATTCTTAATTTCTTGTCTTTTTATGAGGCATGATGTTAAAAAATTGTCAAATGTTTTCTAGCATCTCTGGAGACAATCATGATTTTTTGTCTTTTAGATTTATTAAGATGGTGTATTAATAGGTTTCTTAATATTAAACCAGCCTTGATTTCTGAAATAAACTCCCTTTGATCTTAATTTCTTCCCTCCCTCCCTCTTTTCCTTCCTCTCTTTTAAGTGAGGGTGTATTCTATTTGTTAATGCTTTATGTACCTCTTGGTCTATAATTTTTTTTTTTTCTTTTCGGTAATGCTTAGGCATTAGTGTTACCCTTGTTCGTAGAAAGGATTAAGAAGTTTTCCTTGGGGCCGCGCCTGTGGCTCAAGGAGTAGGGCGTCGGTCCCATATGCCGAAGGTGGCGGGTTCAAACCCAGCCCCAGCCAAAAACCACACACACACACACACACAAAAGGAAGTTTCCCTTGATGGTCATTGCTCTGTGCTCTGAAATGTGGTGCTATGAGACTATCAGGTATTTGAAGATTTGGTAGAATTCTCCTATGAACCCATTCAGGTTTACTCTTTTCTGGGATACTTCTTGGATAGCTTTATCTGTTTCTTGTATAAAAATCAGCTTGTTTAAGCTCTATCCCTAATGTAGTCGATTTTGATAATCTGTATTTTCACAAAGAATTCTTCATGTTCTGTATGTTTTCAGACTTACTTGCACAGAGCTATATAAAAGTTTATTTGCAATTTTTTTCTATTTCACAATGGTTATTAACCCTTTATTATTTCTTTTTTCTTATTTTAGATTAATATAAGGGTACAAAATTATTTCAGATTAATATAAGGGTACATACAAAGGGTATATACAAGGGTATAATATAGGTTACATTGTTTGGGTTTGTTAAGCAAAGTCCAAATTACCCTTTGTTATTTTTTTATGTTCTACTTGTGTTTTCTTCTTTTCTTTCTTGGTGAAGTCGGCTAGTGCCTTATATATTTTATTTTAGTACGTATTTTTTTATGGTGGTAAAATATAGATAAATTTACCATTTTAAAGCATGTAGTTCAGGGTAATATTTAAAATTAGGATTTTGATTTATTAATTGGATCAACTATTTTCCAACCTCATAAATTTCAACTTTTATGTTTACTTTCTGTGTTTTTTTTTGTTTGTTTGTTTTTGTTTTTGTATTTGTGGTTTTTGGCCAGGGCTAGGTTTGAACCCGCCACCTCTGGCATATGGGACCGGCGCCCTACTCCTTGAGCCACAGGCGCCGCCCTACTTTCTGTGTTTTTTGACATTAAAAGATTTTATAGTTTTATTGTTTAATGTGCATAAAATAAAATTTACCCATTTAAATAATAATGAATGTTGGTAATTGCATATAGGTGTATAACCATTGCCACAATAAAAATGTAGATCAGTTCCATCTTCCATCCCCTTAAAAGTTTTCCAAAGTCTTTTTTTTTTTTTTCTGTCACCCCAGCTAGAGTACAGTGACATCATCATAGCTTACTGCAGCCTCAAACTCCTAGGCTTAAAAGATTCTCCTGCCTCAGCCTCCTGAGTAGCTAGCTGGGACTACAGGCCCATACCACTATGCCCAGCTAATTTTTTATTTTTTTGTAGACATAGGGATCTTGCTCTTGCTCAAGCTGAGCTTGAGCTCCTGGCCTCAGTTAATCCTCCTACCTCATGTCTTTTTACAGTTGACCTGTTCCCTTCAGCCTTAGGCAACCACTGTTCATACATGTTATTGCATGTATCAGTCATTACTTCTTATTGCTGATTAGTATTCATTGTATGCATATAATGAGATTTGTTTATCCATTTTCCTCTTGATAGACAAATATTATTTTTAGTTTAGGACTAATATGAATAATGGTATTGTGAACATTTATGTATAAGTCTTTCTGTGGAAATACGTTTTTATTTCTCCTGGGTACATAACCCAGAAATGGGATTGCTGACTCATATGGTTAAGTATATATTTAATTTTATAACAGACAGAAATACTGCTTTCCAAAGTGAAAACATTTTCCAAAATATTTTCATTTTGAGTAGCAGTGTTTGAGAATTTTATTCATTTATTTATTTATTTTTTTGAGACAGTGTATTGTTATGTTGCCTTCGGTAGAGTGCTATGGTGTCACAGCTCACAGCGACCTCAAACTCCTGGGCTTAAGCGATTCTCTTGCCTCAGCCTCCCGAGTAGCTGGGACTACAGGTGCCCGCCACAATGCCTGACTATTTTTTGGTTGTAGTTGGCCCAGGCTGGATTCGAACCTGCCAGCTCTGGTGTATGTGGCTGGTGCCCTAGCCACTGAGCTATAAACACTGAGCCTGAGAATTCTGTTTGTTCTACATTCTTGCACTTGACTATTGCACATCCTTTTTTTTTTTTTTTTTTAATTAAAATCATAGCTGTGTACATTAATGCAATTATGGGGTACAATGTTCTGGGTTTTTTTTCTTTTTTTTGCAGTTTTTGGCTAGGGCTGGGTTTGAACCCGCCACCTCCGGCATATGGGGCCCGCGCCCTACTCCGTTGAGCCACAGGCACCGCCCTAATGTGCTGGTTTTATATACCATTTGAAATATTTTCATCAAACTGGTTAACATAGCCTTCACCACATTTTCGTAGTTATTGTTTTAAGACGTTTATACTCTACACTTAGTAAATTTAACATGTACCCTTGAAAAATGCACTGTAGTTGTGTTCCCACCAATTACCCTCCCTCTACCCATCCTCCCCGCTCCCCTCCCTCTCCTCTTTCCCCTTCTTCTTGGGCCATAGTTGGGTTATAGGATCTTTTTTCTTTAATTTCTAAATATTAATTAAAGGATACAAATATTTTTGTTATGTAGATACCTTGTGTAATGCTTCAGTCAGGGATTTGGTGCTCCCATCATCAGAGTACTTACTGTTCATTGTTCTTAATAGGTAAGTCATTATTCCACACCCACCTTCCTTCCTTGCCTACTTCTTGGTTTCTCAGCATGTGATATTTGGTTTTCCATTCCTGAGATAATTCATTTAGAATAATGGTCTCCAGTTCCAGCAAGTTGCTGCAAAAGAAATTATTTCATTTTTTTAAAATGGCTGAGTAGTACTCTTTGGTGTGTGTGTATATAACCTCATTTTCTTTATCTCTTCATGAATTGAGGGACACTTAGGTTGATTTCACATCTTTGCAGTTGTGAATTATGCTATGATGAATATTTGAGTGCAGGTGTCTTTTTGATGATATTATTTCATTTTTTGAGGGTAGATACCCAGCAGTGGGATTACTGGATTGAAGGGTAGGTTTTCATTTATCATTGAGGAACTTTATACTGCTTTACATAGAGGTTGTATTAACATGTGTTTCTTGCTCTCTGAATCCAGACCAGCATCTATTTTCTTTTTCTGTTTTTTATAAATTTTAATAATGGCCACTTAGATAACAGTATGGTGGTATTTCATTGTGGTTTTAATTTGCATTTCCCTGATGATTAGTGAGGTTGAACATTTTAAAAATATGCTTATTGTCCATTATCTGTCTTCTTTTGAAAAACTTCTGTTTATGTCTTCTGCCCACTTTTTATTGGGTTGTTTTTTTCTTGCTGATTTGTTTAAGTTCTTTGTAGATTTAGAATCAGTTCTTTGTCAAATGTATAGTTTGGGAATATTTTCTCTCATACTGTAGGTTACCTCTTCACTCTGTTGATTATTTCCTTACCTATGCAGGAGCTTTTTAATTTAATTAAGTCCCATTTATTTATTTTTCTTATTGCAATATTTGCTTTGGGGTCATAAATTCTTCATTAAGGCTGACATCTAAAAGACTTTTTCCTACATTTTCTTTAGTAATTTTTTTTCTTGGCTTATTTTTGAATCTTTATCTGGAATTAATTTTTGTGAGTGGTGACAGATAGTTCTGTTTCATTCTTCCTCATGTGGCTATCCAGTGATCCCAGCTCTATTCTCTTCCATTAGTCTATGTCTCTGTTTTTATACTAGTACCATACTGTTTTGGTTATTGTAGCCTTATAGTATAATTTGAAGTCAGGTGGTGTGATGCCTCCAGATTTGTTCTTTTTGTTTAAGATTGCTTTGGTTATTCAGAGTCTTTTTTTTTTTTTTTCGTATTGTAGATTTTAACTTAAAAATTCTAGTGGGTATCTAGTGATATATTACCTGTGGTGTTAATTTTACTTTCTCTGATGACTAGTGATGTTCAGTATTTTTTTTTTTAAGACAGAGTCTCACTGTGTCACCCCTTGGTAGGGTGCTGTGGTGTCACAGCTCACAGCAACCTCAAACTCTTGGGCTTAAGTGATTCTCTTACCTCAGCCTCCCAAGTAGCTAGGACTATCGGTGCCTACCACAATGCCTGGCTATTTTTTTTTTGTTGTTGTTCTTGTTATTGTAGTTGTCATAGTTGTTTGGCAGGCCTGGGCTGGGTTCGAACCTGCCAGCCCCAATGTAAGTGGCTGGCACCCTAGCCGCTGAGCTATAGGCGCCGAGCCATGTTCAGTATCTTTTCCTGTGCTAATAGGCTACATCACTTTGGTGAAGTGTCTGTTCAGGTATTTTGCCCAGTTTTTAAATTAGGAAGTTGTTGTCTTATTGAGTTGTAATAGTACCTTATGTGTTTTTCATAAAGCCCTTTATTAGGTACTTATTTTACAGATATTTTCTCCCTGTCAGTGTTTTGTATTTTTGTGTACTTAACTGTCTTTTTTTTGGGGGGGGGGGGACAGAGTCTTACTATGTTGCCCTTGGTAGAGTGCTATGATGTCATAACTCATAGCAACCTTAAACTCCCGGCTCAAGTGATCCTCTTGCCTCAGGTTCCCAGGTAACTGGGACTATAGGCACCTGCCACAACGCCTGGCTATTTTTTAGAAATGGGCTCTCGCTCTTGCTCCGTCTGGTCTCCGTGAGTTCAGGCAATCCATCTGCCTTGGCCTCCAAGAGTGCTAGGATTACAGGTGTGAGCTAATTGTGTCTTAATTGAAAGTGAAAGGTTTTTTTAAAAATTATTTCTATAAAACCCACTTGTATGGGAAGAAGTTTTCCAACCTCTGTTTTCTTACCACAACAATTACTGCAGAAG
Organism: Nycticebus coucang; assembly: GCF_027406575.1. NCBI lineage: Eukaryota > Metazoa > Chordata > Mammalia > Primates > Lorisidae > Nycticebus > Nycticebus coucang. The sequence goes on from NC_069782.1 coordinate 27,544,007, forward strand.
GCTTGGATGACCAAATGTGTGGGGATTTTTCCCCATAAACAAGCAAGTGGTCAGTTCTGCAGTAGATACTAGCCTGTGTCTTCTAATCCAATTCAATTCTGACTTCATCTTCTTGGAGATAGCATCAGAACCCACAGTCGAGGACTCAGTCTCACAAGATATCCCCAGCTTCAGACACCAGTCACAAATCTATGCCTCTGGAACTTCAGACTATTACATCTTTATGTTGCAGTTTCCATGAACCCCTCTTTAAGCTCTGTTAATTTTCTAGAGTGGCTCATAAAACTCAAGGAAACATGTTTCCCAATTTATTGAAAAGAGTTTGAGGTTGCTATTTTTAAAAGACACAAATAAACAGCCAGATGAAGAGATACATAAGGTGAGGTCCAGAAGGGTCCTGAGCTTGGTTGGGAGCTTCTGTTCCCTTGGGGTTGGGGTACACCACTCTGCTGGCATGTGGATGAGTTCTTGTTCATCTTCATTAAGACTCCACAAGTACAGCTATCTAAAGGCGCTTTGTACCCTCTCCTCTTGGGCCTTTTGTGGAGACATCATTGGATCAGGATGATTGAAACATGGACAACCGTGTGGAAATCTGATTGGGCAAAAGGGGTATAACCTCGTACTAATAGACGTTGGAGAATCCTAACAAGACCTGTCTTGAGATTGCTCTTGGCCTTTCTGTGTAGCATTCCTCACGGGAATGGGGCAGAATCTTTTCAGAAATGAGAGCCTCATGACCTACAATTAGGCAGGGTGTGTCAGAGAATTGCTTTGTGGACACCTCCAAGACAGAAAGGGAAGGTGGGGGAAGATTAGAATATATTTTTAGTTTCGAAGGCTTGCCTTGGAGAGAAAAAGGAACAAATAAAGGGAGAACAGGAAAAGGTCAGAGAGAGAGATTTTGTTTTCTGAGGCCTAAAGCACCCAATATTATAACCAAAGACTGTCTTTCACTTTTATTGCCCTGAAGCTTTTCTGAAGCTGCTTCATGAACAAAGATCAAAAGGCCAAATACTATAACAAAAGATAGGCATACTGTTTTAGTCACTTAGGAAATAACAAGATCTATCAGAGTTATGAATCAGGAACTATGGATGAAAACATACATACATATGTATATACGTATGTATGCAGAGGGTGCTGAAAATGCATACACATTTAAGAGATGTTATCTCTGTATTACTTACTGAACTTGAAGGTACTGTTACTTGTCAAGTGTACCTAGACATGCTATGCATGTTCATTTTGCCTACAATTTGTACACTTTTGGGGAATGATCGGTTTTACATTGAACAAGATCACTTAAAATATGTATACATATTTTTTGGCACTCTGGTATATATCATAATATCACATCACTTTAACAATATTTTCCTTTCTAGTTTGTGATTTTTGTGTTTAAGGAATCTTTGCCTAAATCTACCACTTTGACCACCCAAAGTACTGGGATTACACATGTGAGCCATGGCTCCCGGCCTTCCAAATATTGCATGGAACATATGCATTCAAATTTAAACGGGTGGTTTGCATTTTACTTGGCAACCCTGTCTGTGTAACCTGTTCATTATAGTGCCTGGCACAAACAAACAAAAGCAATTTCCCATGTCTCAAAAAAAAAAAATCTTTGCCTAATCCTGTGTTACAAAGATATGTTGTTTTCTTCTAAAAGATTAATATTTTGGTTTTTACATTCTAAGTTTTAAGATCTAATTCATGTTTTTATATGGTGTATGATAATGCTAAATATATACTTTTTATTTTCATCTAGGTATTCAATAGCACCATTTGTTGAAGATTTTTTTCCCCCATATAATTTGGTATCTGTAGTGAAATTTCTTGATCCTCTGTGATTGATCTGTATGTCTTAGCTTTACACCAGAATCACACCATCTTGATCCCTATAGCTTTACAGGAAGTTTGACTCAGGTGGTGCAAGTTTTCTGCCTTCTCTTTCGTCTACGTTCTTTGGGTTCTTCGAGGTCCTTTGTCTTTTAATATGAATTTTAAAATCAGCTTGTCGCTTTTTCAAAAAAACTTGTTAAAATTTTTATTGGGATTGAATTTGTAGGTTTGAGGAGAATTATTATCGATTTTCAGTGTTTCTTTAATTTTTTTTATTGTTTGGGATTCATTGAGAGTACAAAGAATTAGGTTACACTGATTGCATTTGTTACAATCCCTCTTATAATTGTGTCCCACCCCCAAGAGGTGTGCCATGCACTGTGACCCCCTGTCTCCCTCCCTCCTCTGCTCTCTCTGGTCCTTCATTCCAATACTGCCCTCCCCTTGTATTAGCTCACTGCCTTCATATTAGGATAGAGTACATTGGATTCTTGCTTCTCCATTCTTGTGATGCTTTACTAAGAAGAATGTGTTCCACCTTCATCTAGGTTAATGAGAAAGATGTAAAGTCTCTATCTTTTTAAATGCTGAATAGTATTCCATGGTATACATATACCATCCATTCCTGGATTAGTGGGCATTTAGGTTGTTTCCACATTTTGGCAATTGTAAATTAAACTGCAATAAATAGTCCAAGGCAAATGTCATTATGATGAAAGGATTTTTTTCTTTGGGGTATTGCAGGATCAAATGGGAGGTTTAATTTGAGTGCTTTGAGAATTCTTCATACTTCCTTCCAAAAAGGTTGTATTAGTTTGCAGTCTTACCAGCAGTATAAAAGTATTCCTTCTCTCCACAACCACGCCAGCATCTGCAGCTTTGAGATTTTGTGATGTGGGCCATTCTCACTGGGGTTAGGTGATAGCTCAGGGTAGTTTTGATTTGCATTTCACTGATGATTAGAGATGATGAGCATTTTTTCATGTTAGCCATTCACCTCTCTTCTTTAGAGAAGATTCTATTCATGTCTCTTGCCCAGTGATACATGGGATTGTTGAGTCGTTTTTTTGCTGATTAATTTGAGTTCTCTGTAGATCCACAAGTGTCTTTCTCATTCTGATGGTTGTCTGTTTGCTTTGGCTGTTGTTTCCTTAGCTGTACAGAAGCTTTTCAGTTTAATAAGTCCCATTTGTTTATTTTTGTTGTTGCTGCATTTGCCATGGAAGTCTTCAAAAAATCTTTCCCCAGGCCTATATCTTCAAGTATTTTCTCCACACTTTCTTCAAGGATTGTTATTGTTTTTTTGCCTTGGATTTAAATCTTTTATCCATCTTGAATCAGTTTTTGTAAGTGGTGAGAGGTGTAGGTCCAGTCAGTCTTTACTTGTGATTATTCAGTTCTCCCAACACCATTTATTGAATAGGGTTTCTTTTCCCCACTGTATATATTCTTGTTTGGTTTATCAAAGATCAGGTGGTAATAAGATGTTAGTTTCATCTTATGATTTTCTATTTGGTTCCAAATGTCAATGTCTCTATTTCTGTGCCAATGCCATGCTTTTTGATCACTATGGCCTTGTAGTACAGCCAAAAGTCTGGTAGGGTGATAACCCTGGCTTTGTTTTTATTACTAAGAATTACCTTGGCTATATGGGGTTTCTTCTGGTTTCATATAAAATGAAGAATTATATTTTCCAAATCTTGAAAGTATGGTATTTTAATTTTGAAAGATGATGGTATTTTAATGGGGATTACATTGAATCTGTAGATTGCTTTGGGAAGTATAGACATTTTGACATTGTTGATTCTCCCCAGCCATGAGCATGATATGTTCTTCCATTTGTTAATATCTTCTGCTATTTCTTTTCTCAGGGTTTCATAATTTTCTTTGCAGAGGTCCTTCACCTCTTTTGTTAGGTATATTCCTAGGTATTTAATTTTTTTTTTAAACTATTGTGAAGAGAATTGTGTCCTTGATTAGCTTCTCATCTTGTCTGTTAACTGGTATATATAAAGGCTGCTGATTTGTGGACATTGATTTTATATCCTGAGACATTGCTGTATTTTTTAATCACTTCCAGGAGTCTTGTGTTTGAGTCTTTGGGGTTCTCTAAGTATAAGATCATATTGTCATCAAAGAGCGAGAATTTAACCTCCTCTGTCCCCATTTGGATGCCCTTTATTTCCTTTTCTTGCCTGATTGTATTGGCTAGAACTTCTAGCGGTATGTTGACTAGTAGGGGCTATAGAGGACAACCTTGTCTGGTTTTAGTTCTAAATGGAAAAGCTTTCACTTTTACTCCATTCAGTATAATATTAGCTGTAGGTTTGTCACAGATGGTGTAAATCAGATTAGGAAATGTGCCACCTATGCCTATATTCTTAAGTGTTGTAATTGGAAAAGGATGCTGAATTTTATTAAATGCTTTTTCTGCGTCTGTTGAGAGGATCATATGGTCTTGGTTTTTGCTTAATCATTATTACTTTTGAGTGTTTCAATGCATGACTGTCACACACCTCTCCATTTATTTAGGTCTTTAACTTCCGTTACTAATGTTTTGTAGTTTTTGTTTGTTTGTTTGTTTGTTTTTTTAAGACAGCGTTTCACTTTGTCACCCTTGGTAGAGTGCCATGGGATCATAGCTCACAGCAACCTCAAACTCCTGGGCTCAAGTGATCTTTTTGCCTCGGCCTCTCGAGTAGCTCAGATTACAGGTGCCTTCCACAGTGGTGGGCTAGTTTTAAAGATGGGACCTTGCTCTTGCTCCGGTTGGTCTGGAATTCCTGAGCTTAAGCAGTCCAACCATTTTGGCCTCCCGGAATGCTAGGATTATAGTCGTGAGCCACCATGTCGGGGCCCTAATGTTGTGTAGTTTCCACTATAGAAATTGTGCTCATCGTCTGTTAAATTTTAAGCCTAAATATTTTATATTATTACATATGAAGGATTTTTTTTTTAATTTTACTTTTTAATTGTTTATTGCTAGCACATAGAAATGTAGTTATTTAGCTTTTATGCATGGATTTTTTAATCCTTTGACCTTCCTAAAATCACATATTTTCTAATACCTGCTTTGTTCATTTCTTAGAGATTTTATATACCTTGGGCTTTATTTTGTTCTTTTCTTTTGTTTTTAAGATGGGGAGTTAATGCTACTATTGATTATTCTTTCATTTTCATTGGTAAGAACATGTGCCAAGAATTTTCTCATCAGTGCTTTAAAGGTTTCCCATAGATTATGATATATGATTTTTTCTCGTTTTGTTTTTTTTTGAGGCAGAGCCTCAAGCTGTCACCCTGGGTAGAGTACCGTGGCATGACAGCTCACAGCAACCTCCAGCTCCTGGGCTTAAGCGATTCTCCTGCCTCTGCCTCCCAAGTAGCTGGAATCACAATGCCCGACCATTTTTTGGTTGCAGCCGTCATCGTTTTTTGGCGGGCCCGGGCTGGATTTGAACCCGCCAGCTCAGGTGTATGTAGCTGGCACCTTAGCTGCTTGAGCCACAGGTGCCAAGCTGATACATGGTATTTTAATTTTTTTTTTTTTTTTTTAAGAAATGCTCTAATTTCAATTTGTATTTTCCTTTTCACCCAAAAGTTGTTTAACAGAAGATATGTTAGTTTGCTAAGGCAGCCATAAAAAATACCACAGACTGGGTGATTTAAACAAGAGAAATTTATTTTCTCGCAGTTCTGGAGACTAAAAATCAGAGGTTATCAATTGATTTTGTTTCTCTTGAGGCTTCTCTCTCTGGCTTGCAGACAGCCACCTTCTCACATAGCTTTTTCTCTGTAGGCTTACATCCCTGCTGTATCTTCTTTCTCTAGGGAAACCAGTTATATTGGATTGGGGCCCACCTTTATGATCTCATTACCTTAATTACCTCTGTAAAAGTCTTGTCTCCAAATACAGTAATATTCTAAAGTACTGAGAGTTGAGATTTCAACATGAATTTTGAAGTGACGTGTTTCAGTTTATAACAAAAGGTTTTTGAATTTCCAAGTGGGAGAGCCTTTAAAAAGGAATTTGTTAATTTTTAGTTTTATTGCATTGTGATCAGAAAGTATTGTTTATTTTATTTCTACTTTATGGAACACACGATGTTTCTTTGCAATCTAATATACCAAGGCTATGGTTAAGGTAAGATAACTGAGGCACCCAGGGTACAGAATTTGAGACACTCTCATTTGCTGATCCTGTGCTTCCAAGAATTTTAAAATGAGTGTCTCCTTAAGTTTTGCATTCTGGGCTCCGTACTACTTGCCTTACCCCCGTGGCAGCCGTATAGTTCATGATTAGATTTCTGGGTTTTATGTAGCACATGGAAAGAAAGTACTCAATTGTAAGAATTTACAGTTTAAGATATATATATATGTGTGTATATATGTATCTTATATGTATGTAAGAGCTACCTTATTAACTGTGATGTTTAGACCTTTATGTACTTATTCTTTTTGTCCATATAATCTGTCTCGTACAAAGAATGATATATTGAAGTCTTCTACTTTTAGTATGTTCTATCTATAACTGCTTGCATTATTTGTAGTTTTGCTTCATAAAGGTGATTGTGTTCTTGATACAATATATAGATTTTTCATAAGAGTTATATTTTAATTATGAATTGTGGTTTTAGTAGTAAAAATTATTTTTGTCATTTAATTTTTTTGCTTGAATTTTACATTTTCTGAAAGTATCACTAGTGTTTTCTTATAGTTTTCATTTGCATGGTATGCCTTTGTCCCCTTAGTTTTGAATTTTCAGAATCACTTTGTACTTTAAATGTGTGTTTTATATGTGTCATGTACCCAGGTCTTGCTTTGTGAGCAAAATTGGAGATCTTTTTATTTTAATGAGTTAAGTCCATTGATGTGCAGTGACCCCTGTTTATGCAAAGACTTGCTGGCAGGAACAGGAGAGAATGCTTGCTAGAATTTGGTTATTTTTTTCCTTCATTTTACCTATAGTTCTGAATTTGGGCATTTTCAGTCTTCCACTTATGCTAAGGGCATATTTCTATTGTGGCTTTATGTTTTTCTCCTTGCTTTTCTGTATTGTTTTTACATAATATATGAATAACAGAGATAGACATCTGCTGTTGTCTTCAGCACCCGGAACTTCTTTATATTTGCCTTTTAAATTCTGATATCTTAGCGACTTATTTAATTATATAATTTAAAGTTGAGAGGCTTTTAAAAATCATTATGTTTTAAGACAAGATTCTTGATTCACATTACTTCAGGCAGAGATGTGGTTTTACTTATGTTAGATGAACTATTAATTGAAATTGTTACTGGCTACTTTCTAGAATCATAAATCTGTAATGGTTTTCAGAGCTAGTCTTGTGCTTATACCTTTGCTTTTAGATGGTACTTTTTTAAAAAAAATCTATTTAGGATAACTAGGGTTTTGTTGTTGTTGTTTTATTTTGCTTTGTTTTTCTATATCTCTCCTTGACAATTTACAGAAAGGGGAGAGACGCCTACCCCAGAAACCTAATTCTAATGTTTTATCCTATTATAATCCCACAATTTGGCCAGTTAGAATCTTTTCTGTTAGAATTCAAACTATTTCTTCTGCTTTGGGCTTCTGTTGCCATAGTGATAAAATGTTCAGCATTCTGTCATTACTTGAAGACAATAATGAACTTGACCCTGAGGTTTTGGGATTTTTTTTTTTTTGCTATATAAAACAGCTTTCAATCCTTTAGCTTTCCTTTAATATAAATAGTTTTCTGTTTTGTTAATCATTTTGCTAATTTTTCTTTGATTTGTGTGCAGTTTCCGCAGATCATTTATAATGTACAACTAACCCCATCTTATTTTAAAATAAGGACATAGTAACCAACATAATGTCTAGCAGGAGTAATTCACAAGATTACATGCACGACTGATTATTGCATGACATCAAACTCCTGGACTCAAGCAGTCTTCCTGACTTAGCCTCCCTAGTAGCTGCGACTACAGGTGCCCGCCACAACAGCCGGCTGATTTTTCTATTTTTACTAGAGAGAGGATCTCACTTTGTTCAGGCTGGTCTCAAACTTCCGAGCTGAAACAATCTCACTGCCTTAGCCTCAGCCTCCCAGAATGTTAGGGTTGCAGGTGTGAGCCACTGTACCCAGACTCTGCATGATTTATTGTTATTATTTTATTTACAATAGTGGTGGGTTTTCCCTATGGAAGTTCTGATTTCCTGGTGCGTAAGTCCAGCTGCATCAACCAGGTCTATTTTGATTATTTATTAAAATAATCATAATTGGAGCTTTTGTTATTAGAAACTTATTGGTCAGAGATTATCTGTGGAGCAAAAAGTCTTGGTAAGGAAATGAAAAGTATAAATCGTGCAAAGTAGAAGTATCCATTTATATACAAACAGCAAGTATCTGTGATAAGTAGATATTAATCTTCATATTAGTCACTGCTTTGGCAGATGCTTTAAATTATTATATACTAGTCTTTTGTCTTCATTAAAGTGTTTTTTTTTTTTTACCTCTAGTATATTATAGTGCCAAGAGAAATAAAATTATTTTTATAAAAGTATCTTTTAAAAGGCTATCCCACTACACATTTATTATACTTGTAAAGATGATAAAGTTAGCTGCAGATTAAAAACATGTAAAAACTACAGGAGTTAAATATAATAAAGTATGTAGTCAACTTTTCGTTGTGACAGCAACCCAACTCCAGCTAATGCAAACCAAAATGGGGACTTAGTTGTTAAGGACAGAAGTTATGCTAGTCTCCGGGACACCCTGCTCTAGGAATGCAAATGTGATCCGGTAGGAGTGGCATCTTCCCTCTTTTTCTCTCCCTCTTCCTTCCTTCTCCTTTCTCCTGTGTCTGCTTCTTTCCTACCACTTTCACTTGGTGGCCATGATCATATGTTGAAACCAGAGAAGACAAAATTTTTACTTGACAACTCATGTTAGAAAAATCTAGAGAGAGGTTTGAGTCTCGTTTGCTTACGTGTCCCTGGGCCTGCCACTCTGGCCTTGGGGATCAGGCAGTCTAGGTCAGCCTAGGTTACATGCCTATTTCTCTATGTGGAGTTAGTGTGGGGGAAGACAGTGGGTGACACACAGTTTGAGATCAAGAGCGAGAGGATGTGTAACCAAGGGAAAAGGAACTTGATCATTTAAGATATTCTGCAGTGAATTTATCTTTTGTGTAGCTTAAGGCCAGAACTGTATTTTCCATTTGGGGCTTTCTGTGTTTTTCTTAAGGTTCTTATAAACATTTTGATTTCATCAGTCTAATTTTTTTTTTTTTTTTTTGAGATAGAGTCCCACTTTGTCACCCTTGGTAGAGTGCTGTGGTGTCACAGCTCACAGTAACCTCCAGCTCTTGGGCTTAACGATTTTCTTGCCTCAGCCGAGTAGCTGGGATTACAGGCGCCAGCCACAATGCCTGGCTGTTTTTGCAGTTTGTCTGGGGCCGGGTTTGAATCTACCACCCTCAGTATATGGGGCCGGCACCCTACCCACTGAGCCACAGGCACTGCCCCAGTCTAAATTTTTTGCTACCTATAGTGGATATTTGCTTTTTTAAAAAATTATCATTTAATATATCTGCCTTTCTATTTATAGCCATCTTGAGAAGAATTATCTTGGCCAATTGGACACGTTCTCGCCCACAATCTGAACTACGATATAGAGGGTAAAAGTGTGTGTGGCAGCATTGGAAGGACCAGGCAGTTCTTGTGGCATGTCTTTGCCTGTGGTGCCCGTCTATTTCTGTATCCTGGTTTTGGTTCTCTAGATGTCTTTTGATCAGTAGACTCTTAAATTCTTCCAGGAAAGTCCCTTTTTGCTAATAACGGCCAGAGTCAATTTCTAATGCTCATAAGAAAGCTACTGTCATCATTAAGACACTTGTTTTATGACTCTTTTGACTATAGAGAAACCACAAATATAACTTGTATTGCTTTGCCCTATATATTGCTTCCCCTTGCTAATAGAGACTAACGTTAAATGAAGCTAAGAGGTCACATCAGAGCCTTTGTTGCCTAATAAAGTATTACTAGTCACACACAGCTATTTAAATCCATATTAAATTAATTTAAATTTTAAAAATTAAAAATTCAGTTCTTCACATGCACTAGTCATGTTTCAAATGTGCAACAGCAACAGGTAGCCAGTGGCTGTCATATTAGATGACATGGATTATAGAATATTTCCATCGTCAAAGAAAGCTCTATCAGGCAGCACTGTTGGACTGTATGTTTACAGGTAGAGATTCTGTCTTTGTTATTTTCTGATATATCTACAATATTTAGAACTGGGCTCATATAGGCACTCAGCAGATATTTGCTGAATATTGAAATAGCACACATCAGCTGCCTACCACAGAAAACCTAGACCATGATCATCATAGTTGGCTACTCTATACTTTTAAGAGAATTTGACACAGCTCCATCTTAATATTATTACAAAGTTTCCATTTGAACTTTTGGTCTTCCAGTTTGCCTATGTTTACTTCCATAATACTTCCAAAGTATAAAGTATTGGTTTTATGGTTTCTTATTCCCTGATTTACTCATCCTTCACTCTCTGATTTCTCCCTACCATCTAGTTATCAAAGCTCTCCTTTTTATAGTTTCTACCATAGCTTCTAGAATCCCTGTTCTATTACCAATAAACTTTTTGTGATCTCAACCTTTATTCTTTTAGGATAGAGTCTCACTCTGTTGCACAGGCTGGAGTGCCATGGTGTCACCCTAGCAACCTCAAATTCCTGGGTTCAAGCAATCCTCTTGCCTCAGCTTCCTGAGTAGCTGGGACTTAGAGGCACCTGCCTCAATGCCCAAGTAATTTTTCTGTTTTTAGTAGAGACAGGCTCTTGCTTTTGCTTAGTCTGGGCTTGAACTACTGGGCTCAAGTGGTTCCCCCCACCTTGGCTTCCCAGAGTGCTGTGATTACAGGCATGAGCTACTTGTGCCTGGCCCTCAACAGTTTTTTTTTTTTTGAACACCCCCTCACTGAAACTTTCTCCTGGTGGCATGTAACCTGGCAGTATTTTAAGTGAAAATTCTTCTTCCCTCCTGCTGAACAAGGGAACAAGAAGGGAAATCAGTATTTGCAAACCTCACTTTTCCCAGACCTTTATTTAAAATAATTTTTTCATTTGACATTTATTACATCCAGTTTGTAGCTGTCTTTTCCTTCTTTCAGTTACTGACCTACAAGATATTGCTCAGCAGTCACTGGAGACTTTGATATTTGGCTCAACTTTTTTCTAGTTTCTGTCCCTAGCCACTGGGACATTGTATACCCGCTTTGTCTAACTGTGTAACACCTTGGCCTTATCGTTTCTTGCATCTTCATTCTGACATCTTCATCTCCATTCTACTTTAGCAATCCCATACTCACAGCTGCATCTTGGATCTTGTCACCTCTTAGAACTGATCACTTCAAAGACATGAATTTCTTTTTCTTATTCATTTTAAAATCACTGAAGATATTAAAAGTGGTGGTGCCTGTACTTATCTTTTTCTTCCAATCTGTTAACCTGGCTCCTTAGCTTCTTTTTTTAGCCTGGAAACTATCAGTCTATTGCTTAGCTGTGTTTTCACTCATACATGAGTAAAAGCTAGTGGGTATGAATTTTTTCACCTTCTTTGCAGTTTAGAATTTCTGCTCTTTATCCTTTTCTACTTTAGTGAAAATATCATGTGTGCTTTTAGCTCCAATGTGAACAGTGGCCTTAATCCCATCTCCTCTCTTTCTTCTAAGGTCTTGCTTCATGATTTATACTCTTCTTCAGCTACATCTTTCATTTTTCTAGATCTCAGACTCTTTATTTTCCCTTCTGGGTCCAGTTCAAATTGTGTCTCTTGGCCTGGCTTGGTGGCTCACAGCTGCAATTCCAAACACGTCTGCAGTCCTAGCACTTCGGGAGCCTGAGGTGGGAGGATCACTTGAGGCCAGGAGTTGGGGACCAGTCTGTGCAACATAGTGAGACTTTGTCTCTAAAAAAAAGAAAGTAGGGCGGCGCCTGTGGCTCAAAGGGGTAGGACGCTGGCCCCATATACGAAAGATGGCGGGTTCAAACCCAGTCCCAGCCAAAAACTGCAAAAAATAAAATAAAAAGTAAAGAAATTTAGCCAGGCATAGTGGTAGCACTCATCTTTAGTCTCAGCTACTTAGAAGGCTGAGCAGGAAGGATCACTTGAACCCAGGAGCTAGAAGCTACAGTGGGCTATGGTCATGCCGTTGCACTCCAGCTTGGGCAGCAGTGAGACCCTAAATGTAATGATGTTAAATCATAGACTAATTTTCTCCTAAAGAAAAATACTAGTTTTAGGCTCGGCGCCCATAGCTCAGTGGTTAGGGAGCCTGCCACATACACCGGGGCTGGCCGGTTCAAACCTGGCCTGTGCCTGCCAAACAACAATAACAACTACAAAAAAGAATAAAATAGCTGGGTGTTGTGGTGAGCACCTGTAGTTCCAGCTACTTGGGAGGTAGGGGGAAGAGATTTGCTTAAGCCCAAGAGTTTTGAAGTTGCTGTGAACAGTGATGCTACGGCACTTTACCGAGGGTGACATAGAGACCCTCAGTAAAAAAGAAAAAAGAAAAAGAAAAATACCAGTTTTAGATTCTAACCCAGTACTGCATCAGCAAAGTGAACTGAAGAAAGCTCTCTCCTTTGGTCTACTCTAATGGCGTTCTTATTCCCTTTATGTTTTATTTGAGTTTTCCTATCCTTTCATATTTTGGTGATTTTCTAGTACTTTTTACCATTGGTTTCTTTGGGTTCAACTTTTGTATGTAGGGTTCTGTTGTTTTTCTTTGTATCTGTGTAACTTACATGGAAACCATCCAGGCTGTGAGGCTTTCTCTAACTGAATCTTGTTTCTTCTTAACCTAACTGGTGTGTACTTGGAGCCTAGATTTTCTAACTCCGTACTTGAGCTAGGACCCACAGTGTTCCCTTCTCTACTTTCATCTTCATGATTTTGTGGAAAGAAACCTTTATTAACCTGAAAGCACCAAGTTAGTAACATCTGTACACATTTAATGAAGGATGTACACAGAAAATTTGAGAGGGCTAGAATTGTAGCTAGAATTATGAAGTAAGGGTGCGACTGGCAAAGGGGCAAAGGGAAAGGAGGTCTGGACGTCTTTACGTCCATTATTTCTGATACTCGTATGTAAGTATCTCAGAATACAATGGGTTCTATCTTTGTTTCTTCCATGTTGTCCGATTTTCTTATACATTTAATCATCTAATGCATGATTTAGGTTCATTCAGTTCATCAACAAATATTTATTGGATTCTTATCATACTTAAAGCACAGCCCTAGCCTCTTGAGAGTTTCCAGGAAACACGTCCTAATTGGCCAGATAAGCCATGCTAATAATGCTAAGCTATAAATAACAAGTGCCAAGTGAATTATATTTAAAATAAGTGTTTGAAGAATTTAAGTGGGGGGAAGATTGAATGGCCTATCCTGCCAAATCTAATTAGTATACCATCTTCCTCATGGGACTAGTCATTTGGTCACCAGAGCTGCTCTGCCTTTTAAGGCTAAAGATGTATCATTCCCATTGAAGAAGATATAAATCGTGTAGTGTTCATTCATCTTAGGGATGAAAAGCTCTTAAGATATTATATAGAATATAGGATGGTATCCTGTATTAGTTTTCTTTTTAAATGTGTATCCTCATAGAATAAAAGTGAAGTAGCAGTGTGACTGAAAGCATTTTCTAACTTGGAAGATACTGCGTGGATGTAAGTTGGTTTCTTCCAAAACTGGATTACTTTCTGATATCTTAGCAACACATTCTCTACTTTTTCACCAAAGGCTACTTGTTTATCAAAGTTCTGTTTCTCAGGTTTCATCCTTGTAATATTCTCCTCTCCCCCAGACAGACTTGATTTCTTATCCTCTCTCTTTGTTGTGCTTGATGTCAAATAGGCACTCAGCAAAATGTCTATTCAGTGAAATAAATGACCAGTGGATTCCTAATAACGTCTGTGTCTTTTGGGTTGTGATTTTTAGGTTAAAACTTCAACAGCAAATTGCAACTATTGAAAATGCAGAGAAAGAAAAAACTGAAAATGCTGATCTGAAACAGGTATGATTTCAACAAACATTTTGTTAATTTTGCCATTAATATTTAGAGAATCTAATTATCACAATGTGCCAGAGGTGGTGGGTTCAAACCCAGCCCTGACCAAAAACTGCCAACAAAAAAAAAGTTTAAACTTCTATCCTTTAATTTAGTAAGCTTCTTCTGCTAACTGCTTTTATTCTTAAGATCTGTATATGGTATGGCACTTGATGAATTTTCTTAAATTGTAGTTTAAAAGGACAGTATTTTGGTATTCGAAGTTTATAAAATTGACTAGAAAATCGTCCAGGTTTTAAGTTACATGTGTGATTGATTAGTAATTTTATGTTTATTCCATGAGGTATTTCTTGCTACATCCTTATGAAATCTGACTTGTATTTATGGAAGGAAACTTGTATTTTAAGTAAAGTTATGTGTATTCAGGAAAGATTTTTATAAGATTGGGCAAAACATAGAAGAGTGTTCTTTTCTGAATTCTGTTTTCTTTTTTGTTTTCTTGGGGTTTTTTCCTCTATAAATTATGAAATGGTAAGACTTCATTTTTAGAGTTTATTCTTGCATGTTAGCTGGTTTTGCCTATTTAGTTATGGTTTCTAAGTCTTATCTAGAGGGGCTTAATGTTTGATTCCTGGAGAGAAGTTATCTAGTATCATTGGCATTGGGCTTTCTTTCATCCTGTGGGTATGGAGAGGTATTAAGCTTTTTGAAAGCTGCTTGTTCAGGCAGCTATAATACAGATTTAATATTTGTCATTCCAAGTAAGAATTGTGAATAGTCTTACATGGGGAAATTTATTCTAAAATAGAAATCTGACACATACCATTTTACTTTATTGTGCTAACATTTACTCTGTGGACTTCCAGAGTCCTATCATAACTTGGCTTTGCTACTATCAGGAAGCAATAGGATTCTTCTCCATTCATTTATGATATAAGAACTTTGTTTCTTTTTATCCTTGAATCTCATAATGGGTCCTTTTGATCCCCATTGCTTAACCATCTTTGCTCCAAAATGTCTCTCAGAGAATGGCTATGAGAGAGGTAAAATGAAGTGAAAGAAAAATGAGGACTTTCACTGTTTATTAATTGGTAAAATGATTTGTGGGGGAAGTAGATATAATTGTCCCAAATGAAGATTATTTGTATATAATTTAGAAGCAGTGTAAATCTTTCTAGCCTGTTAATCTGTAACTAGTTAATTACCTACTTTTCATGAGAAACAGTACTCCCAGACAGAGGGAAATTGGAATGGAGAAAAAGCCTCGAGTAACATTATGTAGTTTGATAAATGGCTCTGGAAGCTAAGGAATCCCTAGCATTGATTAGATTTCTTGGAGCATCTTCTGCCTAGCACCGGACATATTAAATGCTTAGAAACCTTTTAAACACAATATGAGGGTGATCCTTCCCATATTTGCAGTGAATAATTTTGACTGCTCAGAGAGCAGAACTCTCGAAAGGTTACTGATCTCAGGGTATGTGGGAATGGGAGAGCAGATTTCTTTAGTTGCTTTCTCAGCTGATCTGCTTTTAAAATCTGTTTTTTCTCCCCTAGGAGGCTAAGGAAAGGCTAGAATGAAAGGGGACTGAATCATTGGGTTTTCCTTTCTCATCTCCCTGCTATTCTCTGGAGAACCTTCCTTCTCACTCACAACACCTTTTGTGGCCCACATTTTCAGGGGGACTCAGTGACTGAGGGACGTAGTTCTTGCTGGTCTCTGGTTGTAATAAGAAATGACCTTTGCTGCTATTATTTCATTTAGGGCCATCAGCAGGGCACACCAGCTCCATGAGGCATTGCAAGTGAGCTGCCTAGCATCTTCTGTGTTTCTCAGGACTTACTGCATTTGGTCAGTGGCCTGATGTTTTTCTCTTCTCTTTTAAGCAAATCAGTCATTTGCAGATCCAAGTGACCTCGCTTTCACAGTCAGAGAATGACTTGATGACTTCAAACCAAATGCTGAAGGAAATGGTGGAAAGGTTAAAACAAGAATGCCGAAATTTAAGAAGCCAAGCTGAAAAAGCGCAACTAGAAGTTGAAAAGTAGAGTTTGCTTTTTTATGTACAATTTTTTTTCTTTTTCTGTATGATATATAATTTTAGTGGTAATTCTAACGTAAATTTGTTTTAGGAACTAGTTAAAAATAGTCTTTAGTAGTGTACAATGATCTTAGATAATGTACTTTCTATTTATATAGAATGGACTTTATGAACTCTTGAATTGTTAAGAAAAACAAAGTTAAGACATATAGTATTAAAACTCTGCTCGAGACAGCCATAGCGGCTCATGCTTGTAGTCCTAGTACTTTAAGAAGGCTGGGACAGGAGGATTGCTTGAGGCGAAGAACACAAAACCAGCCAGCACAGCAAGACCACCTCTCTACAGAATATAAAAATTATACATATGTGGTAGCACATGTCTTTAGTCCCAGCTACTCAGGAGGCTGAGGTGGGAGGATTGCTTAAGCCCAGGAGTTTAAAGTTACAGTGAGCTGTGATGACACCATTGCACTCTCTACTCTGGGCAACAGAGTGAGACCTTGTCTCAAAAAAAAAAAAAAAAACTGCCTGGGGCGGTGCCTGGGGCTCAAAGGGCTAGGGCTCTGGCCCCATATGCCAGAGGTGGCAGGTTCAAACCCAGCCCTGGCCAAAAACCACACACACACAGAAAAAAATCTGCCTGATCATAGTATTCTGAAAACTCTCAAAGAAAAAATTTTGTATTTATTGAGTAAACTAAAACATTTCTTACTTCAAAAATCTATACAGGTTTTCTGAATGTCATAGAACAGAATGGTTTTTGTTTTATTTAGTTTTGTTTTTGTTTTTGATATGTGACACTTCCTAGTATTAGAATTAGTCTCTGGAATTTTCCCTTTGAAAAATGAATTTATTCTTTTTTTTGAGTCTTGAAATTTGTTAGTAGTTGACAGTGTAGTAAGCTGGTAGGAAAAAATGGTTTAGTGATGTTCAGAGATCTCATATTCTCTGCCAAAATGCGTAAAACCATGATAGGACATTGTACTAATTGTATTTGCTTTGTCTTTATAACGTGGTAGAATATTGTACTATTTTTTATTTGCTTTGTCTTTATAACATGTTTTTATTTTAATCTATAAAATATTCTTTTCAAATTTGTTCTTCTGAAGTCTACCATACTACATGAAACATTTTTCTTCAGTGCTTCTATTATTTTATACATATACATTGTTTAGAGAAAGGGTCCCTCTCTTGTCACCAAGGCTGGAGTGCAGTGGTGTGATCATAGCTCACTACAGCCTCGAACTCTTAGGCTCTAGTGACCCTTCCATGTCAGACTCCTAATCAGCTGGGACTACAGGTGTGTGCCACCACACCAGGCTAATTGTTAAATCTTTTGTAGAGATGGGATATCTGCATGTTGCCCAGGTTGCTCTTGAACTCTTGGCCTCAAATGATCCCAAAGTGCTGGGATTACAGGCACGAACTACCATGTCTGGCCTCTCATTTCATATTTTGAGGCTTGTCCCTGGTTTCATTTGTAAGGTCGAATTCAAGAGAAGGAAGTCAACAAGGTATGTGTTCATAATGTGTTGTGACATTTTAGATGATCCAAACTATTTTTCTTGTATTTTGCAAAAAACTAGAAATTTGTTTCTTAGAATTCTCAAGTATTTGGTTTAAACGAGCTTAAGAATTATGAAGACACTGGAGCTAGCAAATTTAAATAATTCATCATTGGTTTTTGAATATTATTCATAGGATTGTTTAGAAGAAAATAGGCAGTCTAGGGTCAGTATAATTTGTTTTAGTCCCAACTGTCTAAAATCTGTGTGACCTTAGGCAAGTAGTCTAACTTCTCAGGGTTTGTTATTCTCATTTGTACTGCCTACAGATTACTAAAAATTATATTAAAAATGTAGAATAGCTTTTAAAATATAGGTTGTTATGATATTATTATAAAATATCATTTATATGAATTTTACTCTAGCCAGAAAACATATTACATTAAGTGGTGCTAGACTTGATCTTTAACTAAGTTTATTAGGTAACATTTTGATAGCTTTGTGGTTACCATAGTTCAAACCTGGTTATCAAGTGTTTGTCCTGCCATTAACTAGATGTGAGTCCTTAAGCAAGTTAACTAACTGCTCTAAGTCTCAGTGTTCTCATATATTAAAAAGACAGAAGTATAAAGAAGTCCCTAACTCAGAGGGTTTTTGTGAAGAACAGTGATGTAATACATTCACTGTTCTAGACTTAGTGCCAGGCTCATAGGAGGTGCTTAGTAAGATGATGCAGTTGGATAATTAAAGATAGAGTCAGGTAGTGAGTTTGCTTATAGTTGTGATAATATGTTTAATCCTAAGATTGACTTCCTTGTTTTGTATGCATTCTTCTTATAGGACATTGGAAGAGAGACAGATACAGTGGTTGGAAGAAAAGCATAAGCTTCATGAGCGTATCACAGAGAGAGAAGAAAAGTACAATCAAGCTAAAGAGAAACTCCAGCGAGCTGCAATTGCCCAGAAAAAGGCAAGTGATTCTTATTAAAATGATTTCTGTAGATTAAAACATAATTAACTATTTTAGAGAATAAAATGTAGAATTTAAGCAGAGATTTTTAAAATTTGATATTTAAATACAACATTTTGCTGTCAACCTTTTAGAGATAAATTGGGAAATCCAAACTGGTTTGTTTCTAAATTTTGTGTATAAGTCATTTGTTTAGACTTGTATTTTTCATGTTTGATGAAATGGTGTTTTTCAGAGTGACAAAATTTTTAGGCTAGCTCATGCAAATCTTACTGCATGTTATCTAGTTAACTTATGTGTTATTAGGCTTGTTTTAACTATGAATATTTAATATCTATTATATCACTTTTCTGGTTACAAGGCATTTTTGTTTCAAACTCAGAACTATGGGAGCAAGTATCTCCTTGCTCCAGCTTCTGAAACAGCCTTGAGAGTTCCCACAGCCTTGATCCTTTTAAAGTTTTACCTTTGCAGGCATGCTTTTCTTCAGAACCTAAAAACTTTGTTTTCTTAGAAACAGTCCAGGACATCATGAAAGTAATGTAGCTAGCTGGGTGATTCATCTAAGTCAGTGGCTTACAACTTTTTTTTCTGTTTGTACAAAACAAAACCAAGGAATGTAGCAGGTTCCATCAGTAACTGTGACTAACTGTGGAAGTGAATAAGCAGCTCAACAAGATTGGAGTGTGTGGAGGGGACACGGTGTTGTGTATATATGTGTGTGTGTATACATATATAGTAGGTATATAAGTGCATGTGTGTATATAGTCCCACAAATGACTTGATACGGCTCCATTTGATAAATTCCCTTAGTAGTGACATTGGATATGGAGAGGAGTTTATAGGTCTGGGTACTAGTATCTTAATATTTGTATTTGTTATTTATTAGAAAATAACTCTAGATTGTTCACATCTTCTAAATTTGGAAACCAAGGGCGCAGTTTCTAGCCACTTTTTTATGTTACTGGATGTAAATGCAAATGTGAGGACAGTTGCAGTGACAACATGAGTAGTCTAAAAGTCATTATTCCCTACTTTCTTGATTTCTGAATATTACTTGTCTCAGAATACTAAAAGTAGTGTAATGCTGAGACTAGAAAAACAGCATTTGTTATATGGGAATCCCAGTGTATTTATGCCTAAATATAAATACTCATTTGTTTTATTCCTATATGTGTCACATCTCTTCTGTCATGTAAGTACTAAAAAGTGTATAGATATTGATGAGATTTCAGTGAATGTTTTTGACTTAGAACTCCTTTTTATGCTTTTTTATATTGTATTTGAAGTCTAAAAACATCTGAAACCAGATTTCAGCAGGAAATCACTAAAAAAAAATAAGCTGATTTCATCTTTCACAGAGAAACTTTTATGTTGAGGTTTTATGGATAAATATCTTCGAGATTAGATTTTAATTATTGAGGTTAGTTTGGGTTGACTTCCTTTGGAACAAAAGTGAGAGAGATTATCAACTAATCATAGGTATCCAGAAAGAGGGGAGGAGGTGATATTTTTAAAAACCTACAAAGTAACATTTCATCAGTATTGTGACCAAGGATGATTTTTTTTTTTTCAGCTGAAATGCTTGCCAAATGATGGGTGTTAACATAGTCAATATTAATTTCATTTAAAAAAGTGTGATCTGTGGATTTTGATTTAAGTCACAGAAATTGTTAAACTCTATTCAGTGCATAATTATGACCTAGAGCTGTCCCATCAGGTGGGACACTGATCTAGGAGCTTATAATTTTATATCAATTAAAGTAGAAAAACAGGGCGGCACCTGTGGCTCAGTGAATAGGGCTCCGGCCCCAGCCAAAAACTGCAAAAAAAAGGTTTACATTATAAATTACACACAAACTTGACAGATAGTTTCCTTTAAAAAAAAAAAGTAGAAAAACATTGTATGTGACATAGAAATACTATTTAAAAGTGTATAATTATATTTAATTTTAGGACCAGAAGGGATTATGGCAGTCAGGTAGCTCTTTCAATTTGGAAACTGAAGTGGTACCCAAGAGCACTGGACTGGAAAGAATCACAGCCATAACTGAGATCTGCGTTTTCCTGTTTTCAGTCCAGTGGTCTTTCCACAGCACTGATACTCTTTAATTTCCCACTTTCTTTGATTCCAAGTATTTTATTGCTTTTCTCTTTATTACAGCCATGGTCCATCCATATGAGTCTTATTTTCTGTGTCAGAATAATCTTTATAAATTAACTTGTGCCTTTTTCCTATTGAAGTTAATGCTTCTGTATGAAAATGTTGGCTATAAGATTATACAAATATAATTCATAAGAGTGCAGCAGACTTCTTAGGTTCTTTATTTAAATGACAAAAATCATAACTTCCTTATGCAGTAAGGAAGACTTAAAACAAGTCACAAATTATAATATGAACCCTAGGGCAGAAATCATAATCCTTTAGAGTTACTTTCCTGTGAAAAATTCTTATAACTAGAGAGCAGCAAGTTTATTTTTTTGCTCAGACTGGATAAAATGGCTCACTGCCATCTGCGTGCGTTTAATTTAGAGCTTCAAGCTCCTAGACACAAAGCTTATGTCATTTCTGGTAAGTGTTATTGGTAGGGTCTTTGGTGTAAATGATATTTTGCTGTGTTGATTTGTTTGGAAGGGCTTGACTGGGGATCTTGAGTCGGGATGCCCTTTTGTGACTGATGACCTCCCTTTACAACCCCACCCCATTATTGAAGTCCGAGTATGAAGAGAGATCTGTTGAAGTGAGCACAATGAGTTATTTGTCCTTTTGAGGCACTTGAAATGACAAGTTGTTATTTGTATTCTAAGATTTATCTCTCTGAAATAATTCTTGGTCAGATACTGTTGTGAATGTTTTCAAAAGAGAAATGAATCATAATAGTCTTGAAGTTGCAAAATTATCTTATTGAATATGTTGTATGGCCTAGATTGTGCTATGCACTGGGAGAAAACAGAAGCCAGAATTACTCCTTGCTCATGATGACTAAATTTACATGAAAAGAAGACCTAGGTGCAGTAGAGGATGGTCATGGTGGTAGAAGTTATTTTGTGTTGTTATGGGAACCAAGGAAAAGATAGGTGTCAAAGGCAAATGGTCATTGAATATGATTACTGAAAAAAGTTAGTTGGATTTGACTAACAGGTAGTGAAAGGGGACTCTCAGCTTTGATTCTTACATTTGTATTTTTATTTTCTTTTTGAGACAGAGTTTTATTATGTCGCCCTCGGTAGAGTGCTGTGGCATCATAGCTCACAGCAACTGTAAACTCTTAGGCTTAAGTGATTCTCCTGCCTCAGCCTCCCAGGTAGCTAGGACTACAGGTGCCTGTCACAATGCCTGGCTATGTTGTTGTTGTTGTTGTTATTGTTTAGCTGGCCCACCAGCCCCAGATATGTGGCCAGTGCCCCAACCACTGAGCCACGGGCACCGAGCCTCCATATTCTCTCAGTTGTTCTATTATTCCTTTGCATCATAGTGGCTGTAATACTAAAGCATCCATTTGACTATCCTGTGATTGTATTGGACTGTTAACGTAAAAATTAAAATCATTCTTTCAACCAATTCCCCCTCAGGATATTCTTTCATAGAAGTCATTCTTCCAATCACTTAGGCTTCAGATCTGTGATTCATCCTGAGAACTCTGCCTTTTCTCCAACTCTAGTCAGTAACTATACTAATTTCCTAGAGCCTCTGTGACAAATTATAACGAACTAAGTGACTTAAAATGACAGAAGTTGGGCGGCGCCTGTGGCTTAGTCGGTAAGGCGCCGGCCCCATATACCGAGGGTGGCGTGTTCAAACCCGGCCCCGGCCAAACTGCAACCAAAAAATAGCCGGGCATTGTGGCGGGCCCCTGTAGTCCCAGCTACTCGGGAGGCTGAGGCAAGAGAATCGCTTAAGCCCAGGAGTTGGAGGTTGCTGTGAGCTGTGTGAGGCCACGGCACTCTACCAAGGGCCATAAAGTGGGACTCTGTCTCTACAAAAAAAGAAAAAAAAAAAAATGACAGAAGTTTATTCTCTTTTAGTGTTGGAGCCTAGAAATTGAAAGCCAAAATGCCAGCAGGGCCATGCTTCTTTCAAAGGCTCTGGGGACAATTTTTTCATGCGTGTCTTCTAGCTTCTGGGAGTTGCTGATAAACCTTGGTGTTCCTTGGCTTTTGGACACAGCCCTGCAGTCTCTGCCTCTGTCTTCACATGCTGTGTGTCTATATCTTTGTGTTTAAATTTCCCTCCTCTTATGTAAGGACACCAGTCATGTTGAGTTTAGGGCTTGCTCTAATCCAGTTTAACTTCCACTTGGTTACGTCTGCCAAGACCCTCTTTCCAAATACGGTCCCTCTGTTTCAACATCAGCAATCAATTCACAGTTTTCAGATTGTACAAATTAAAGGGCTCGGTCTCACAAGACTGCCACCACTTTAGGTGCCAATTGCATATCCAAGCCACTCGTACTTCTAACCAACTAGCTACAAATTAAGTATTCCATGACTCCCTCTTCATCTTTGATAATTTGCTAGAATGGCACACAGAATTCAAGAAAACAATTTACTTAATGTTTGCTCATTTATCATTAGGGATAAAACTCAGGAATGGCCAAATGGAAGAAATGCATAGGGCAAAGTATGGGGGTTGGGGTGGGGGCACGGAGTAGCACAGAGTTTCCACACCCTCTCTGAGTGAGCCACCTTCCCAGAAAGTCAGTGGGCTCACCAACCCAGTAGCTCTCTTAATCTAGCTGTGCAAGAGTTTTTGTAGAGCTCCATCTCCAGCCCTCCTCCTCCCTGGACATCAGGGAAGTAGAGCTGAAAGCATCTACCATGCAATCACCACATCTTTCTGGTGACCAGCCCCCATCCTAAGGCTATCTAAGGGTCCCCACTCTAAGTCACCTCATTTACATAAACTCAAGTGTGATTGAAAGGGACCTGTTATGAATTATAAAAGACACTCCTATCACTTAAAATGTTCCAAGGGTTTTGAGAGCTCTGTGCCAGGAACTGTAGACAAAGACCATATATATTTCTTATTATACCCCTGTCACATTCTAAAGTTCTGGATAGACATTAACTAAAAAGTCTGTGAGACACTATTCTATTCAATGCAGTCACTAATGCCAATGAATTCTTCCTTTATAATGTTTCTCAAATTTCCCATACTCCTTTTCTTTTCATTCCTGTTGCAAATATCTTCACGCAGACTCTCTTCTCTACAAGATTTCATCTTGCCAATTTATTCAACTAATGTGTTGAGTACCTACTGTTTACCCATTCACTGGAAAATGGAAGTAAACAAAGATCCCACACTGGGAGTTTATGTTGTAGTGAGTAAGAGACATAAACAACTATGCATTGAGTGTAAGTGAGTGCTGAGAAAAAAAATTAGCAGGTGTGCTGTCAGGCAAGTCTTCTCTGATAAGGTAACATCTGAGCCGAGACCTGAAGGAAAGGGGAAGGATGCCATGTTGTTACGTGTAGGGTAAAAGTGTTCAGACAGAGGGAATAGCAAGTATGAGAGAGGCGCAGAAATGGGATGATGAAGGAGCATGAGGAGGCCCAGGGGCCAGAATAGAGAGGCTGTAGGGAGCCCAAGGATGCGGGCACATTGGCTTTCATCCTGAGTGAGGTAGGAACACACTGGATGGCTTTGAATTGAGAAGTGATACCTGAATTATGTTTCAGAAGGATCTCTGTGGCTGTTGTAAAGAGGGGTAAGAGAAGACTCAGGGAGACCACTTTTTAGTAGTCCAGGTTAGAGATCAGGGTAACTTGGAGTAGAGCAGTGGTTAGAGTCTGTATGTATTTAAAGGCAGAGCTTACGTGGGGGTAAGGGTAGGAAAGAGAGATGAAACAAAGATGACTATGACTTTGAACTTAAGCAGTTGGTAAAACAGACTCGCTGTTTACTGACATGCAAGAGACTCTGGAAGAACAGGATTGGGAGTAAAATAAAGATACCTATTTGGACACATGAACTTTTTGAGAGGCCCATTAGAGTTCTATGTGAAGATGTTAGTCAGTTGGATAGTCAATCTGGAGCTCCCAGGGAAGTCTGGGCTAGAGATCAGCATACAAATGGTATTTACAGCAAGGGGATTAAACTCCTGAAGGAAGGTTGAGAAGAGAATAAGTCTGAGGATTGAGCTTTAACAGAATTCTAAAGATTAGAAGTTGAGAAGATCAGAGGGGACTGAGAAGGAGTAGCCAGGATTGAAGAACCAAGAAAGTATTAGATGCCAAGTGAGAAAAAAAAATGCTTCCGGAAGGATCTGGTGTGTCAAATGACCTTGATAGTGAAAAGATAAGAGAGTACATGGCTATGTGGTGAACGTTAGTGACCTTGGCTAGAGTTATTGCTGTGGTGTATACAATCCTGATTGAAGTGGAATCAAGGGGAATTGGTTGGATGAGAAAAATTATAGTTTGTCTAAGGAGTTTTGTTGTGAAGAAGAACAGAGGAATAGGGAAGTAGCTAGTGAGGATTGTGGGATCAATGGATTTTTTTTTTTTTATTTAAAAGGGAGAAATTATGGCAGGGTTTAATAGCAAGGGGATAGATAATTGATGCAGAAGAAAGGGGACAGTTGCAGGCCTGATATCCTTTAGTAGATAGGTAGGCATAAGATTCAATTTGGAAGTGGGAGGGACAGTGTTTTAGTTCATTCTGGCTGTTCTAGCAAAGTATCACAAACTGGGTAGTTTCATAAACAGAAATTTATTTTTCACAGTTTGGAAGTTGAGAAGTCTAAGACCAAAGCATCAGCAGGTTCCATGTCTGGTGAGAACCCTATTCCTGGTTCATGGATGCACCTTTTAGTTACGTCTTCACATGGTAGAAGGAACAAATTCCTTTTTGGGCCTATTTTATAGTCTCTGGCCTAGCGATGTAATCACCTCCCTAGGGCCACCCCCCCTTAAATGCTGTCACTTTGGGAGTTAGGATTTCAATATATGAGTTTTAGAGGGACACAAACCTTCAGATCATAGCAGTTAGGAAATGAGGTATTGAGTATAATTGGCAAAACACAAAATTATGATCATAAATGTCTGATAAATTGAAAGATGTGGTGGAAATTATTCCGTGATGGTGTTATTTTCTTAGTGCAATAAGGAGTGTCATCAGTTCAAAGTTAAAGGATGGAGGTATTAGAGATTTGAAGAGAGACAAGAAGATATCAAAGAATTGTATGGGAGTTTGAGAGTGATTGGATTATGGAAATTAGTAGGATTTCCAGGGAACATTAGGGCCCATTTAAAGTTAATATTTATTGACTCAGTGCCCATACCTCAGGAGCTAGGGCGCCAGCCACAGACACCAGTAAGTGGTGACAGGTTTGAACGCAGCCCGGGCCTGCCAAACAACAAGGACAACTACAACAAAATAGCTGAGTGTTGTGGCAGGTGCCTGTAATCGGGAGGCTGAGGCAAGAGAATCGCTTAAGCCCAAGAGTTTGAGGTTGCTGTGAGCTGTGACACCATAGCACTCTACCGAGGGTGACATAGTGAGACTGTCTCAAAAAAAAAAATAAAATAAAGTTAGTGTCGGGTGGCGCCTGTGGCTCAAAGGAGTAGGGCACCGGCCCCATATGCCAGAGATGGCGGGTTCAAACCCAGTCCTGGCCAAAAACTGCAAAACATAAAAAAATAAAAATTAAAAATAAAGTTAGTTTTTGTTACTTTAAGGTAAACCTAGTCAGCACATTTAGATATATAGGCTTGCCACCTATGTTCAGTTGCATTAAGTCCAGGTGTGCAGAAAGTAAGAGAATTGTATTTAACCAATATCTGACTTTTTCTAGGCAGGTTTGAAGAGGAGAAGGAGTTGAGTCAAGGTAATAAAAGTGTCTTACAAAAAATGATTACAGTGAGGGAATGAGTCTAAGGTATTCATTGTGTCTTTTAGTCAACCAGTATACACAGAGAGTGTGGAAAAAATGTATACACATTTTAAGAAAGGACAAAACTGATTTGAAATATCACCTAACACTGAGAATAGCCCATATCACAAAGTCCCAAAGCTGCAGGTGCTGGCATGGATGTGGAGAGAAGGGAACACTTTGACACTGTTGGTGGGATTGCAAACTAATACAGCCTCTGTGGAAAGAATTATGGAGAATCCTCAAAAAGCTGAAAGTAAACTTCCATTTGGGCCTGCAGTCCCATTACTAGGTATCTACCCAGAAGAAAAAACATCATTTTACCATAAGGGTATTTGTACAAGAATGTTCATTACAGGGCGGCGCCTGTGGCTCAGTCGGTAAGGTGCCGGCCTCATATACTGAGGGTGACGGGTTCAAACCCGGCCCCGGCCGAACTGCAACCAAAAAATAGCCGGGCGTTGTGGCAGGTGCCTGTAGTCCCAGCTACTCGGGAAGCTGAGGCAAGAGAATCGCTTAAGCCCAGAAGTTGGAGGTTGCTGTGAGCTGTGTGAGGCCACGGCACTCTACTGAGGGCCATAAAGTGAGACTCTGTCTCTACAAAAAAAAAAGAATGTTCATTACAGCTCAATTCACAATCTCTAAGATGTGGAATCAACCCAAGTGACCATCAGCTCATGGGTTAATAAACTATGGTATATGTACACTATGAAATACTATTCAGCCATAAAAAAAGATGGAGTCCTTACATCTTTTGTATTTACCTGGATGGAATTGAAACACATTCTTCGTAGTAAAGTATCACAAGAATGGAAAAGCAAGTATCCAATGTATGCAATACTAATATGAAGCCAATAGATAAATAACTACATGTCCACATGAGAGAAAAACACAATTAAAGTTTGTGGAAGAGGAAAAGGGGAGAGGGAGGAATTAGTAAGCTCTCCCCTAATGGGCACGATGTAAGGTTTTACAGCATACCCTCTGGTGAGGGACTGCTCTGCAACTTGAACTTTACCTAACAAATGCAAACAATGTAACTAATCATTTGTACTCTCATATTAGTGTGAAATAAATGAGCAAAAAACAAAACATAATTTGGATCATCTAGTCCTCTGGCGGCTCCCCACTCTTAGCAGAATAAAATGCAAACTCCATAAAAATAAAAACTGTATTAAAATTGTAATAATGTATACTAATCACAAAAGATGACTACAAGTCATGTTGAGAACCTCTTGTAATTGCAGAAATCAGACCTAGCTTGAGTATTACAAATTTAATCTTTTGATTTGTTTTTGAGTGCTCCACAATCAGAAGGTTAACACAGCAAATTTAATACCACAGCCAGGAAAGGTGTTAATAATAGGAGAAATTAGATAGAAGTGGTATATGAGAACTTTCTACTTTCTGTTCAGTTTTTTGGTCAACCTAAAACTGCTCTAAGAAATAGTCTCTTAATTACAAAAACTCAAAACAATACAAAAACAGCCACATAAGGAAATAAGATAACATCAAAAACCAAGAGAAATAATAACCAGTATAAACAGACTCCCATAGGGCATACATGATAATGGAGTTACCAGATACAGACTTCAAAATAACCATGTTGCATATACTCAGAAATAAAGTTTTGAGGATTCCTCCAAAAATCTGGAAAGCATGAAAAAAGTCGAGTTTAGTACTAAAAAACAATAACAGAATCATAATTAAATGGATAGATTAAACAGCAGACATCATTAGCATCATGAAGCTATGAGCAGAAATCAGTAAACCAGACGGTAAGTGTACATACAATGTGGAAAACTGAAAATGCCAACAGTTGGTTTCTAAAAGATTAATAGAATTGATAAAGCCACAGTAAGACTGATTTCTCCTCAGATGCCTCACAAGATAGATTAGATGGATAAAGAGCTATGAATGAACAATATCATGAATAAAAAGGGGGATGTCACTATGTATCTTATAGATATTAAAACAAAGGAGGTGTTATAAAAACTATCATGCTAATTAGTTTGTGGTTAATTATGCTAATTGATTATGCAATTTATATGAAATGAATACATCTTAAAAGCCTAATAGAAGAAGAATTAGAAAATCTGAATAGTCTTTTTATATATATATATATTTTATAAGAAATGAAATCCTTAATAAAAAAACTTCCACAAAGAAAATTCCTCATTTGGCTTCATTGGTAAATTCTTCCAGATACTTAAGGAAGAAATAGTACCAATCTTAAACTCTTCCAGATAATATTATAGAAACAGAGAAAAGTATTCCCACTTATTTTATGAAGTTAAAATCTGATACCATTATACGAAAAGAAAAATTACACCATAAACACAGATATAAAAATCTTAAGTATTATAATACTGAGTCTAGTAATATGTTAAAATCATAATATATCATGAGCATATAGTGTTTCTTCTAGGAATACAGGTGACTTAACACACAAAATTAGTTGGTTTAATTCAACACCCTAACAGAACAAAGAGGGAAAGCTATTGTGATCATCTTAGTAGACATAGAAAAATAATTTGGGGCGGCGCCTGTGGCTCAGTGAGTAGGGCGCTGGCCCCATGTGCTGAGGGTGGCGGGTTCAAGCCCAGCCCCTGCCAAAGTGCAACAACAACAACAAAAAAAATAGCCGGGTGTTGTGGCGGGCGCCTGTAGTCCCAGCTGCTCGGGAGGCTGAGGCAAGAGAATCACATAAGGCCAAGAGTTAGAGGTTGCTGTGAGCCGTGTGACGCCACAGCACTCTACCCGAGGGCGGTACAGTGAGACTCTGTCTCTACAAAAAAAAAAAAAAAAGAAAAATAATTTGATAAAATTTAACACCCTTTCATGATAAAAACTCTTATCAGATTTGGAATAGAGGGAATTTTCAATTTGAAATAGTATCTACAAAAGTTCTGCAGCTAACATACTGATTAAAATGTTGAATGCTTCCTTCACCCACCTTGGGTCAGATACTAGGCAAATATGTTCACTATCACTGTTTTGTTCAATATTTTACTGGAGGTTCTAGCTAGTGTAATAAGGCAAGAAAAAATAGCTAATAAAGATTGGAAAGGAGGAAGTAAAATTGTCATTCACAAATGACATGATTGTGTATGAATAAAATACAAATCTATCAATAAACTATTAAAATTAATATGTGAATTTTTTTAAGTTGCTGGATACAAGTTTAAATAGCATCAGTTATTTTTATCACACATGGAAAATAATTAGAAAATAAAATACCTAAATACTATTTGCAATAACATAAAAAATGTAAAATACTTAAGGACAAATATGATGAAAGATGTGCCTGACTCCTAACATTAAAAATGCAAATATTGGCTCCACGCCGTAGCTCATTGAGTGGGGTGCCAGCCACATACACCAAGGCTGGTGGGTTCAAGCCCGGCCTGGACCTGCTAAACAATAATGACAACTGCAACAATAACAAAAAAGAGAAAAATGGCTGAGCATTGTGGTGAGCGCCTGTAGTCCCATGTGCTCAGGAGGCTGAGGCCAGAGAATCACTTAGGCCCAGGAGTTTGAGTTTGCTGTGAGCTGTGATGGCACGGCACTCTACCATTGGCAACATAGTGAGACTCTGCCTAAAAAAAAATTCAACTATTACTAAGAAAAATTCAAGAATGCCTAAAGAGAAAACTATACCATGTTTGTGATTTGGAAAATTTGGTATTCAGAGATGTCAATTCTTCCCCAAAAGTCCATAAATTGAATGTAATCCTAATCAAAATCTCAGCAGATTTCTTTTTAGAGATTAGAAAATTTATATAAAAACATAAAGGACAAGGTTAGGACACCAAAGCAGTCTTGAAGAGCAGTAAAGCTAGAAGTCTTATACTCTCAGACTTTTAGATATCTGTAAGGATAGATAGACAAATGGAATAGGATGGAGTATGGAAACAGACCCACAAACATATGGACACCTGATTTACCATAAAGCCACCACTGCATTTAATAAGGAAAGGATAGTCTTTTAAATAAAAGGTATTAAGTCAATTACTTATTCTCAATTCAGCCTCACAACATAGATAAAAATGAACCATAGACCTAAGTGTGAATGGTATAAAAAACAAAAAAAACCACATATATAAAACTTCTGTAAGAAAATGGGAAGAAATCTTAGGATTTGAGGAATAGGACACAAAAAGTACTTATAAAAAATGATAATTTGATATGAGGGCACAATTTTTATGTAACCTATTTATCAATAAAAATAAAGACTTTTTTCCTCAAAAAAAAAAAAAAAGTAATTTGTTTAAGAACTTTTTGTCAAAGGACAAGAGAAAGAAAATGCTACCACAGTCTGGGAGAAGGGCAAATCTGTAATAAATAACATCTGAGACAGAATCCACATCCTGAATATATAAAGAACTCCTACAAATCAACATAAAGAGATTGCTCAGATTTTTTTTTTTAATTAAGCCAAAGACTAGGATAGGTAAGTCATGAAAAAGAAGATATCTGGATGGCTGATTTACTTAAGAACAGGTACTTAACAGGCCAGGAAAATGCAAATTAAAAAATTCTAATAGGCCTATCCTAACACTGTCAGAGGCCCAGGCAGGTGGATTGCTTGAGCTCAGAAGTTGAAGACCAGTCTGAGCAAGAGCGAGACCCCATTTCTACTAAACAGAAAAAACTAGCCAGGCACAGTAGCACGTATCTGTAGTCCCAGGTACTTGGGAGGCTGAGGCAAGAGGATCGATCAAGCCCAAGAGTTTGAGATTGCTGTGAGCAGTGACCCTATGGCACTCTACCAAGGGCAGCAGCTTGAAACTGTCTCAAAAAACAAAAAAACCAAAACCCTGCAATTAGATACTACTATACTCCACCAGAATATCTGAAAGACTGGCAAGAATGTAGAACAACTAGAACTCTCATATGTTGCTGGTGGGCATGTAATTGGTAAAACTGGCAGTGTCTACTGAAGCTAAAACATACGTACTCTTGTATCCTCAAGAGGCTTGGCGCCAGCCACACACCTGAGCTAGCAGGTTTGAATCCAGCCCAGGCCCGCCAAACAACAATGGCTGCAGCCAAAAAATAGCTGGGCATTGTGGCGGGTGCCTGTAATCCCAGCTACTTGGGAGGCAGAGGCAGGAGAATCGCTTGAGCCCAGGAGTGAAGGTTGCTGTGAGCTGTGATGCCACGGCACTCTACCCAAGGTGACAGCTTGAGGCTCTGTCTCCAAAAAAAAAAAAAAATATATATATATATATATATATACACATATATATGTTCAGGAATGTTCATAAAAACTTAATGATATCCCCAAACTGGAAACAAATTCAAATTTTCATTAAAATGGATAAAATGTGGTATATTTTTATAATACCATGGTATATTTTTATACCATGGAACAATGTGACTTAGTCATATAGATAAAATACAGAGGAGAAAAGTCCAGATACTCTATGATTTATT
Source organism: Nycticebus coucang (assembly GCF_027406575.1). Lineage (NCBI taxonomy): Eukaryota > Metazoa > Chordata > Mammalia > Primates > Lorisidae > Nycticebus > Nycticebus coucang. Next base: position 27,575,759 of record NC_069782.1, read on the forward strand.
TTCTTTTCTATGGATGAATGGCTAGGTATAGACAGATGGATTCCTTAACTACCCATGAATGCATAAATAATACCGTAAATACTTTTGGTGATAAGTTCAGAAGAGTGGTTAGACAGGACCCTAAGGGAACTTTTGGGAGTACTGAAGGATGTGGAGTAATGGGCAGCATGAGAAGGAATGCTTAGAGCAGTGTTACTTACGGTAGTCCCAACTGGAAATAACCCAGATAACCCTTAACAGTCGAATGAGTAAATATAATAGACTGTGACATAAGTGAAATATAATATGTGGCAGCGAATGAATTGTATCTGTAAGTAACAGATCTCAAAACCAGTGTTGAGTGAAAACTCATTTATAAAAGAATGCACACTGTGATTCTATTTACATGGCATTCAAAAATAGGCAAAACTAAACTATACCTTTGAAAGTAAACTAGTTGGTTACTTCTCACAGGACGAGTAGAGGGGCTAGTGATTGGAACGGAAGAATAGAACACTTCTGGCATGGCAGTGCTCTTGACCTACGAGCTAATCTCACCAGCATTTGCTTTGTGGTTTTTCATTAAGCTTTATATTTACATTCTGTGTGTTTTTTGTATAAATTTATTACACTTAAAGAGTTTGAAAACAATACCTAAAAAGGTTGTAGCTATTAATGAGTCTTTAACATTACAGGTGTCTTTCTGTTGAAGAACTATAAAAACTGAAAAAATACTACCTTTAGTCATATTCTTCTTTTGTATTATACTGTACTTTTTATATTATTTAATGAAACCTATACAGTATTTACTTCTAGGAAATTTTCCTTTTGTATGTTATAAAATTTAAATTATTTTCTCTTAATGTTTAGAAAGGCATACTTTTAAACTGAGATGTTTCCATAATCTGTTTTAGCTTTCTGATCCTTTATTGCTTTGGTAGTAATTTATCAATTTTTAAACATGCTTTTCATTTTGATTTTCGGTTATTTTAAGCACCTGATGGGACAATGAAGAGCTTTTGATTTCTTATCAGATAACAGGCAGAGCCATTAATAAAATTTGACTCTTCCTTTAGATTTTTTACCTGTAGTGATTTAGTTACTGGTACCAACTTTTTGGTTTAGCATTCATAATACAGTAGACCTCTGTAAGTTGACCACCTAAGGGACTGTAACAAAGTGGTCAACATAAGGAACTAGGCCTGCTGTACTGATACACGCATGTGGTGCACAGCCTCTGAAGTTAGGTCAAGTGAGAGAGGTGGTCAGCTATGGAGGTTCTACTGTTCTATTTGTCCTCCTAAGGAGATGAGGTAGATCTCTGGTTTATTATCTTCGTAATTTCCAGTAAGAGTCATATCTACTAAATTTTGTTCTAGTATTTGCTGAAAACGTACACCCCTATATTTTTCTCTGTTTTTATCAGTAAAATATTCTCTGTATAGTTTTGCCAAAAGTGGTCCTGTATGAAGTACTTGTTCATATTCTCTTTTTCTAGAGAAAATCTCTTCATGAAAACAAATTGAAGAGACTGCAGGAGAAAGTAGAAGTCTTGGAGGCAAAGAAAGAAGAATTGCAAACAGAAAATCAGGTGTTAAATAGGTGAAGTGTTTTTATGTGTCAAATGTGCATTTATGTGTTAAAATATGCATTTAAAAGATTTCTAAAACTATTTGATAACTCCTATTACATTATTCTTCACTTTTTTTTTTTTCCTAGCCAAATGTTCCTTCAAACCAAAATGTCTCTATCACACGCCAGGTGTGTGTTATGGTTGGGACTGACAGAAAAACTTAGTCACTGGCTTCAGTAGCCATAAATGGTGTGAGTTCTTGTTGCTGAGACAACAAAACAGTTCTAGCTATTGCATAGTTCTGGAAACTGACTACAACTTTGAATCAAAGGTTACATTTTGGTTTCCTGGTGTGGAAAAATATTACTGGGCTGTAACTTCTGGTTTTGCAGCCATATCCAAGCACAGCTAGTAATCAGCATCATTAGCATTTTTCTTCTTTCTTTCTTTCTTTTTTTTTTTGAGACAGGGTCTCACTCCATTGCCTAGGCTGGAGCATGGTGGCATAACAGCTTACTGTGGCCTCTAACACCTGGGCTCAAGTGATCCTCTACCTGAGTACAGGAAGCTGTGACTACAGGTGTGTACTACTATGCCCATATAATTTAAAAAAATTTTTTGTAGAGATAGAGTCTTGCTATTTTGCCCAGGCTAATCTCAAACTCCTGGCCTTAAGCAATTCTCCTACCTCAGCCACCTAAAGCATAGGCCTCTGTACCTGGCTGCATTTTTAAAACAGAGATTTACTGTATTAAGTTGGTGGTTGTGGTATGGGATGACCTGTGTAAGTTAAAACTTTTTGAATTCAGCTAATTAGAGGTGGCCTTCAGGACTTTAGCATCTGTGAATGCCTGAAAAGTCAGCTTTATTCTCAGTGTCATTTTTTCCTAAAGTTGAATAGCTTCACCATTGTGAGACAAGAAAAACCAAAATTTTTTCCTATTATTACCATCAACACTTAGGATACTGGATGTGTGGGGCTCTTTTTTCTTATTCACAAAATAGTCCATTCTCCAGTGGACACCAGCTAGTCGTCTTATAATTCATTTCTAACATTATCACCTGGGGATAGCATCAGATGCTACAGGTTGAGAGCTCAGGCCCACATGACTGCTCTCCACTTCAGAATGCCATCGCAAGCCCCAGGTAATGACCTGTGTTTCTTTTCTTTCTTTGTTTTTAGAGACAGAGTCTCTGTTTATCGCCCTCTGTAGAGTACCCTGGCGTCACAGCACACAGCAACCTCCAACTCCTGGGCTTAGGCGATTCTCTTGCCTCAGCCTCCCAAGTAGCTGGGACTACAGGTGCCTGCCACAACGCCCAGCTATTTTTTGTTGCAGTTTGGCCAGGGCCAGATTTGAACCTGCTGCTCTCGGTATATGGGGCCTGCGCCCTACCCACTGAGCCACAGGTGCTGCCCTTGACCTGTGTTTCTGACCAAATCAGGGTTCCCGTGAGCCCTGCCTCATATTTAATTAATTTTCTAGAACAGCTGACAAAACTAAGGGAAATACTTTATTTACATTTGCCATTTTAGTATAAAGGACCTTACGAGGTTATGGAGGAGACGGCATAGAGCAAGACTTGTGGGAAGGGTCGTGGAGCTCCATGCCAAGTCCCGCATGCCATCCTCTAGGAACCTGCGCGTATGTCCAGTCAACCTAGAAGCTCCCTGAACCCTGTACTTAGGGGGTTTTAGGGAGGCTTCATTACAGATGTAGGCGTGATTGATTACATCATTGCCACTGGTGATCAACTCAGCCTTCAGTCTAGTGATCATGAGTGGAGAGTGGGTGTAGAGCTAAAAGTTCAACCCTCCTTTTATTCCTTGATCTTTCTGGTAACCTGCCCCATCTTGAAGCTATCTAATGGCCACCAGCCACCATTCATCTCATTCGCATACAAAAGACACTCCTCCTGTGGAGATTCCTTAGGTTTTAGGTGCTGTGTGTCAGGAACCATGTATAAACCAAGTATGTAGGTATTATTATATCATAGTATCACACCTACATTTTAAAAGTTGGTTGAACTATATGCAGTTCTCTATATTTGACTGTATCTCATCTGGAAAAGTGGCAATTCATTAAGGTTCAACTCATCATTTTCTCTACAGTTGGTCCTGGAACAACATGGGCTTGACCTGTGTGGGTCTGCATATGTGGATTTTTACCAACCAAAGCCATATTTGTAGGATGTAAAGTCCACATATATTGAAGGCTGACTTCCTGTATGGAAATTCCATGGGGCTGACTTTGGGACTTGAATATGCAAAGATTCTGGTATACAAAGGAAGGTCCTGGAACCAATCCCCCCACCATGTACTGAGAAACAACTATATTTTTATCCGATTCCTTCTGTAGATAAGGCATTCGATGAATCTCCTTTTAGTTTCAAGATTCATAAATGGGGGGGTGGTGAAAATAAAAGTATCAAAAGATTTTAAATCTTTAATTAGCAAACAAAACTTTTTAATAAGTTAACATTCTGCACTGCTGATAATCTCATATGATTAAGATGTAATGTCATATTTCTATTTATCTTTCTAGGTAAATAGATTTTTATCTATATATGATATATAGATAAATCTTTTTTACTTCAGATTAATATGAGGGTACAAATGACTAGGTTGCATTGTTTGCATTTGTTAAAGTTCAAGTTTTAGTTGAGCCCATCACACAGGGAGTGTGCTGTATACCCTTCCATTGTGCCCGTTAGGTGAGAGTTCACCAGTTCCCCTCTGTATTCTTGCCCCAAATTTAATTATGTTTTTCTCTCCTGTGATAATTTAGAAATCCTTCTCTTCTAATTTAAAATTATATTCTCTATTCTTTAATACAGTATAACAGTTTTAAAACAAGAACACTTTTTTCTTTTTAAGACAAAATGTTCCATTTGAAGAATATACAAGGCTTCAGAAAAGGTTAAAGGATATACAAAGAAGACATAATGAATTTCGAAGTCTAATTTTGGTTCCTAACATGCCACCAACAGCATCCATCCATCCTGTTAGCTTTCAATCTTCCGCCATGGTTCTAGGCATGGAATCATCCTTTCCTCCTCATCTGCAGGTATGAGCATCTAATTTTAGGGAAAAAATGTTTGACAAAGATTTCTGTAGGTTTTTACCTGTTTAAATAGAGTTGAAATTCAAATTGTAAATGTGATCAGTGCTCAGAATTAGCCACAAAAATGGTGTAAACATTTAAAGCCAGTCAGTTTTAAGTTCTTCCCTTTCATTTACCATAGAAATTTGCTGAGAAATAGACTTAAATCTATTAGTGATGGTATTAGGAGTGAAATCTCCTATAGAAAAGAAGATATTAGAGTCCTCGAGTAACCTAGGGTTTGTAGCTTACTCATATAATAGCAATTCTAATTACTATGAGCATTTTCTAATGCACATGAACTATGCATTCTCCATGCAATATTTAATACTAATGAAAACTGCTTTAGGGGCAAGTATTGTTTTTCCTAAATCATAGACCCAGAAACTAAGTCAGAGAGGGAAGTGACTTGCCTAAAGTCATAACTAATGAGTGACAAGAGTTAAGTTTCAAATCTAATGCTTTCTGAACCCCACACCTGGGCTATTTCTATTTACAGGCCCCTGAGATATTACATCAAAGGAATCAAATTAATTGATTTTCAGAAGATGGAATGTTAATAAGTAATTATGTTTTTGATGTTGTAAGCACAGAAGATTTTAGTCACTGAATTGGTCTCATGTCTTACATTTTAGTCTCAGGCTAAGTGTATTGGAGTTAACAGCTGTTTATTATGAATGGGCTTATTAGAAAGTTGCCATGTTAGTCTACCTGGACCCTGCATTAGTATCTTCTAATTCACTCCTTGGTGAATGTTACCTTTAGAGAAGAACAGATACAGGTTTTGCTGAAGGCTACAGCCTGGGTGAGGCAGGAGACAAGTGAGAACTAGTTAGTAGTTTAGCCCCTGCTACTGTGTTTTTAGACTGCCACAACAGTCACTTCTTTACCAGATGTTACACAGGGGTCTTCAGACTTCAGCCTGCGGTTCACATGAGGCGGTGTGATTGTATTTATTCCCTTTTTTTTTTTTTGTGGTTTTTGGCCAGGGCTGGGTTTGAACCCGCTACCTCCGGCATATGGGACCGGCACCCTACTCCTTGAGCCACAGGCACCACCCTCCATTTTGTTTTTTTTTTTACTTCAAAATAAGATATGTGCAGTATGCATAGAAATTTGTACCGCCTGTAGTCCCAGCTACTCGGGAGGCTGAGGCAAGAGAATCGCTTAAGCCCAGGAGTTGGAGGTTGCTGTGAGCTGTGTGATGCCATGACACTCTACCGAGGGCCATAAAGTGAAACTCTGTCTCTACAAAAAAAAAAAAAAAAAAAAGAAATTTGTTCATAGTTTTTTTTTTTAAACTATAGTCTGGCCCTCCAAGGGTCTGAGGGACAGTGAACTGGCCCCCTGTTTAAAAAGTTTGAGAACGCCTGTGTAAAAGAGGCAGATTGAGCCTGCTGCTTACCACTTACTTTCCCACTCGTTTTCCTAACTTTCTTTTGCTGTGCTTTCTTTACATAATTTTAAGGAGGAACAGCATCAAAGGGAACTCTCTCTACTTCGCAAAAGACTAGAAGAACTAGAAACAACACAGAGAAAACAACTAGAGGAATTTGGATCTCCTGGGGATTGAAGTTCTTAGATAAAAAGCAGACCAAAAGAGGTGAAATCAAAGACTCAATAAAGCTTGAAGTTTTAACATTTGTAGCTTTTAGATACTTTGTTACTGTTTGCCAAAATACTTGAATGTGCCTCAAGAAAAGGTGCCAGCTACACACTGATCACAGAAATATGAAGAGTTTACCATTATACTAATGAAGACAAGTGATGCCTTAAAAGAAAGATTCAGAGAAATTTGGAATATTTGATTACCCTTTGAGAATGTAAAACAAAAACTAAATGGAACTAATTAGGGAATTAGTTAATTAGGGAATCAAGCTTCAAAATTATTTATTTTACTTTGTTCAATTTTTTTCTTTCTTTTTTTTTTTTTTTGCCTGAAATATGCCCATCTTGAAATCCCTCTTCTTCACTTTGAGATGCTTGGCAGAAACAGTAAACATCTTCTGGTTTACTATATATAAAAACTATAAGCTGGTTTTTGAAGAAAGATGGCGATTTAAAAGTCAACATAATGAAACAAAGGTATCTCTGTTCATTACAAAAGGCTACCTTTTCTAAAAACTGCACATAATTTATTAAAGAACTTAATATTTTTCTATCTAACTGTATTGTGTTTCATTTACTTCAAGTATACAGCATATATTTAGCAATGGAGAAGAGCTCATTGGTTTTGACTTTGTTGAATTAGAACAGTAAATAACAAGTACAAATAATTAAATCCTGTTCCTGTATTAAAATAAGGGGCCATTGTTTATAAAACCTGAACCCTGGAATAATTTCTTGTCAATGAGACAAAGCTCGAGTCTGCTGAAGTAAGTGGAATGTCCATGGTAATGATCAGCTGAAAGTTTAAGTTGATGTGGAAGTGAAACATGTAATTGAGCAGTTCTTAGCACCATTTAGTAAGAAACTAGGTTTACTTACTGCATAATATGGCTGCTTATTCACATAAGAGTATACAGTGATAACCTTGTTCCTGAAAAATAATTTCCATGGAGCCACTTAGAATAAAAAATTATAACTAGTAAACTGGGGGAAAAGAAAGACAAATATAGCCCACAGCTACATCAAAATGTTTATTTTTGGATATAGACATTTAAAACATTCATCTCCAAGAACAGCTTCAATCAGGTATACAATAAGAAATAGACTTTAAATTCTAATACGGAAAAGGTAACAGAATTTTTAAATGCTGCTGTAGACACTAGTGTTAGAAAAAAAAGTTTATAAATGGTTTTGCACCAAAAAAATATGCAAAGAAACTTGAAAAATAGAAATTGTTTGCTATTTGTTTCTCTGGTTGCTGTTTAATATAGACCCAGTGACTGATTGTCTTCAGCACACATCTAATTTGGCCATTTACTGCTTTTGGCTAATGTGATCCAAAATGTGATCTAGATAGTGCTTTTCACTGGAGGATTGACAAACACGCTACATACATTAGTGAATCTTCACACCACCTCAGTGAGGTAGGTTAGAAATATTATACAGAAATTGAGGCACAAAGAGGTAAGTGACTTGCCCAAAGTTCCCAACAGCACAGTCCCTGGAAGAGGAGACAACTCTCTACACAGGACTCACGTGCCAGAGACCTGGACAGGGACACCCTCATGTATCATTGAGTAAATAACTTAGATAAAGCTGTAGCACTGTACCCTAAGGAGGGGAAGTCTTTTGGGCAACTCTCCTACCCTTGGCTCTCAACTCTCCTATTGTTCCCTTACGAACTCCTTCACCTCTTTGAAGACTGTAGCAGCCTTAGATGGGGAACAGACCTCTCACCTTTATACTTCTATGTAACCTATTTGGTAGTATTTTTGAGGTGTGTCCATTGGACAGACAGTGGTCAAAAGCAAAAGGATTGGGAAGGTGCCTATCAGGGCAGTAACTGCTTATTTTCGCTGATAAGTTTGTTGAGGTATCACCTCTCTTTACCAGATATTAAGGAGCAAAAAGGAATTGCATGTATCTAGGACCAATTCCCATTTAATTCTTATGTTCCATATAGTGTTAGTAAATGACTTTAAAGAATGTGTGATCGTGTTTTATTTGAAAAAAATTTTTTTCCCTAGATGAAGGATTCGGAGCACCAGAGGTAAAAGGTGCCTGTCACAAGAAAAGCTCGAGAGTTGCCAATTAACACTTTTTACTACTTCTGGTTTAATAGAAGGAAAACACAGTGGTATTAAAATTGGTCATGAGCAGCAAAAATTCAGGAATAAAAAAATCAGCAATAAAAAGACTACAGTATTACTGGATAGAGAAGTCTTTAAAAAGAAAGGCATGAATACAGTGGGTATTTCAAATTCTTTCTCCTGTGAGGAATACTTTCAAAAAGTACATAGTAAGACTAAGATACCAAGTTGTATACTAACATTTTTTGGGCCTTGGGCCTCAAATATATATATTTATATATAATACTCCAGTGTGAACAGCAATTTGATGAAATGTAAAATGTATCTTTTTTTTTAATCACACACAAGTATTTATAACCACAAGGTTCACCGGAAACCTAAAGCAAGGAGACAACAGTATCTTAGAAATAGGATTAGAGGAGTGAGTTACTCTTCCACAGATGGTTCTGATCAAAGATTTTGAAGCAGAACTAATGATTTTTGTTTTGTGTAATACCCAACATGTCCACTATCAAATACATTATGAAAGAAAAAATAAAGGGCACAAAAGGAACATAGGTCAGGACACAGCGTCTGGGTAGAATGCTGTGCATTTAAATAAAGCTCACTCACTCTCCTTGCTTTAGAGCTCCTTGGTGAAATGGAGGTGAGTTTGATGGAGTGCAGTTGGTGACCACTGAAAAACACGAGCCCTTTCAACAATGTTGCAACACTGTTAGTTTTTGGTTTAAACACACACACACACTCACAAATGCTAAGTGTACACACTACCAAATTCTGCGGTCAGCTTTTCCAAGAACTACTGGGGAAAGTTTCAATGCTGCAAATCCTCGAGGTTGCCCTAACACCTCCACCTTGTTTCCAAATGACTCATTTCACATTTTGTTTTGTGCATTGGCAGGATCCCTTTTCTGCAGAGGTGCAGTGTAGTCACAAGTGCTACATAGCTGTAGTTGTCAAACAAAACCACTTATATCATTGTGCTTAAGTGGAGACTGTAGTTAACAATACTGACACTTGCTTACTGGCCCTGTATTCTCTGTAAACAAGGAGGCTGTTTGCAACAACCACTTCAACTCTATTTACAGAAGGGTTCCCACGGTATACACAGGCACAAGGCTTTGTATGCTTTCTAAAAGCTCTGCATGTGCCTTGGTGTCTTAAAAAGACAATGCTCAAAGTGGAACCTATGTGCAAACAAGAAATTAACGACACAGAGTAGCTTAAGCAGCCATTTTGCTCCCAAGTCGTCTGAAGAACTTTGCCAGATTAAGCCAGTCCCCAGAGTGCTTACATCCACTTGCATTTCTTCTTTTCATCAAATAAGACTTTTACATGCAAGAGTTGTTTCTGAGCTTCTTCCAGCCCTCGTTCTCTTTCTAGTTTATTTAGAATCTGTTGACAATTAGAACAGTTATTTTAGATATAGTGGTTTCAGCATTACAATACTGTTTTTTGCATACCTGATGCTGTGAGTGGTAAAATCTGTATGAAACAGATGCCAACATTTGCTTCTTCAATCATTTACATACTCACTTTGCAAGTTGTTTTGCTAAGTCATTATCACAGGATCAACAACACTTTGGCTTAAAATAGAAGCTCGCAAAAAATACCAACAATTTGCTTACAAATATGGGGCCAGGCTTCCAAGGCCCTGCTTTATGCATTATGTCACAGCCATTCCAAGCACAGCAAGCATTCCTGGGCAGCCAACATGCAGGCAAGTATTTCTCCTTAAATGCAGCAGGCAGGGCATCCTGGTCAGAGACTAAGGCCTCCCCCCTCCCTCCCCTCCTGAGCAGTGAAGGCCCTCCTCCTCCCTTCCCCCATCCCCAGTGCTCCCCTTCTCACCCCTGACCCCTGGAAAGAGGGATGCTTATCATGTTTAAGGAACTCATTGCCTCTACCCTACCTTAGCGCTTCACTTGATCTTCAAGTAGCAAATGGAATTGGTGAGCTATTCTCACCATTGACATGGATAGCCTGTCCCAGCATGACTGAGTGGGGGGAATCAGGGAAGGGGGAATTAACATATATTTGGAAACAACGCATCTGATGAATGTGTCTGTGTGAATTCCCAAAGAAAAAAATCCAGATTAAGGAGAATTAATCATAAAGGAGAATGGTTTATTGAAATAGTTGCTTAAGATAGAAATGTCATAATTTCATATAACTATTGAATACAGACTCTAGGCGACTTAACAAGCTTAGCTTTCATTTTTAGCAAATGACAATCCAGCATAAGCTGGGCCCACTTCTTAATAGGGCCACTAACTCATCAGAGTTAACTTGAGTCAGTGTGGCTGTAGGCCCCATGACCTCGATGTCAATTCAGGCTGGTCCAAAGGTGGGCAGCATGATAAGGCGGTAAGAAGGGCAGCCGTGTCCGGGGTCTGGCTTCCTGCCAGGATCCCCCATCTCAGACAGGCTTCCTGGCCTTCCTTTCTGGCCATTTGGGATGCCAGAGATGTCCTGAAACTTACAGAATGCTATAACCAAGTTGTGATTTATTCATGGGTTAAGAGCAATGTTATTTAAAATCTTACCTCATCAAAATATTTTACGATGTATTTGTAGATTTCTGTCAAGGCCACTTCTTCATTAAATTCATTTTCATGTTTCTAAAAGAAAGACTTGTTGAGAGATTCTGAAATGACTTTTTCTTTTTAAGAGTAGTAACTAAATAAAAGCTAGTTGTGCTTTCTAATGATACCTTAGATTCCTGAGTTAAGAATTCTTCCATTTCTGAAGATGACAATGGAGGCAAATCCCTGATTGCTTTGTAATAAGATTTTACTTCTTCTTTGTAGGTTGGGATATCCTTGGCATACAGAAGTTTATTAGTTGGTGCTTCCTGGAAAAAAGCAACCACCAAAAGAGTAAAAAAATGGGGAATTTATAACAGTATTACCTCCTGCTAACAAAGCTTTGTGCAGTAGGCCTTAATAAATGTTGACTGAATGACTGACTGCCATCTAGATAGTTCTGGTGAGTCACTGTTATTTTCAGGCAGATTAAATGCTAATATATTCTGCCTTCCTCTCATAAAAGAACTAAAATTATTATTTTTGCATGATTTTGAGTTACTGTAACAATGGAACTTATTTCAATCATAGTTCATTACTAATGGTTGTAAAAAGCCTGAATTAAAACATTTGCTCTCATCCTCACCCACCAGTGAATTTGGCATTTATGAAAGACTTGATTGTAGGTCTGATTGGGCTCTTTATATAATCATGAAACTGGTAAGTAATTGGCAGTGGCAGATTTTTCAGCTTGTCCGTTTTATTTCATTATTTTATCAAGATCTTCTAGCTTCCTCAAGGAAACTTTACCATCTTAGTACGGGTGGCTCTCATATCTGATTTTGCAGAAGTCCCTTGGCAATTTGAATAGTTAATATAATTATAACAGTGATAATATTTTTAAATTAAGTGAAGATTTTTAAAAAGTAATTTTTCACAAAATTAAAAAAAAATTCTGCTCAGGGAAGATAGGTGAGTTAATGGTCGGGCTAAAGTCCTAGTACATTTTAAAGGGCCCAGGCGGCAGAATCAATGGCTCGATGAACCATTCTGAAGGATCCCTATGATATTATTACTGAGATTTTTATCATTCGTCAAGTGTAATTGGAACCCAGAAATCGTGATTCATTCATTCACTTTATTTACTAACCAGTCACTGTGCACAGCCATCAAGTGTACAGTGATAAAGATGACCAGTGCCTACCCTTAAGAAGCTTGCAGTCTAGTTGAGAAGACAAATTTACACAGTGCAGACTGTGATGCAAGTAATTAGCATCAGGGGGGTAAGGAAAAGGACAGGAGAGTTGAACAAATCGAAGTCTTAATTCTGTTCCTTTACATAGGCAAGTAAGATTTAAACACTCAGAGCATCAATTTCCTCATCTATAAAATAAGGGTGTCGGTAATTACTAGATGTGGTACTTGAGAGGATTCATTGAAATATACCAAAAATTTGGTAAATAATCTATACACAGCTATTTTTACTGTGAATAAACATTTAAGTGTCTTTCAGTGAGCCAAGATGAACCCTATTAGCCAAATGAAGAAAGCACCGTAGGAAATGCATCAGGGGAAAGCTCCCAAAGTAGGCACATTTAAACTGACTTGAGGCTTCTACAGTTTCGGGTACACATTAGGAAATCATGTTTGCTGAATGAATGAATAGGATTTTATTAGACAGGGGTGGTGAGACAGGGATGTGAAAACAAGCTCATACTGTGTTTGGGAGCAGTAAAAGCTATAGCACAGAGGGTTTGTGGAGTGTGCAAAAAAATGATAAGGCCAGGAAGGAGGCCCGAAGCCAGTCAGGAAGCACCAGGTGGCCCTGCGAGGACTCCAAGGTAGGTAATGGGAAGTATGGGCAATTGTTAAGAAGCAGCCTGACAAGATCGGGTTTCTATTTCAGAAAGATAACCTGAGACACTGTGAAAAGGAAGCGTTTAGGGGATGAGTGGGCAGCAGGGGCTGACCAAAAGACAGTGGTCAGGAAGTATTATCCCAGTGGGGAGGGATGAGCAGGAGGGGCAGAGACACGGTCTAGATAGGAGTGAGTGGTAACCGAGGATAGAGGCTGGAAGAAGGTAGAAAGGAGGGGGCGAGACAGTGCTGAGGACCCAGGGCGATTGTGTAGAGAGAGTGGTGATAAACGGGGTAGGTTGTGATTAGGAGTCTGCCCATTAATGACCTTCTTCCAAAGAGCTGCTTCTCAGGGCTCAGAGATTTTCTGAAATCTTGTAGGTACAGATATTACTCAGTTTCATACGTTTTGGAGTATTCAAATAACGCATCTCTTTCAAATTCTGCTCTGTATTTTCATCTTCCTTTGTTTCTGTGGGGCTTTTGATCAGCAAAGAAAACCATGGGAAAGCAGTGTTCATGCTTTGATGATCAACTGACAAACTGGTATTGTTAGAAATCTCAGGCAAGATTTTCTTCTCCCAAAAGCAATTTATTATATTCAAATATATGTTTTTTGTATATTCAGATGCACTTAATTTAGTTTCACACCATTTCATGTAGTTTCATACTTTGGATTGATAACTTACTAGTGCTCATAGAATATTTTTCTAGAAAACAAAGAAAATACATACTTTGTGGCAAAGCTTTTCCATAGTCAGAATTTTGCAGTGGGATGGGGCTAATTATTTTTGTTTTCACTTTTTTTTTTTTGAGACAGAGTCTCAAGCTGTTGTGGGTAGAGTGGCATGGCATCATAGCTCACAGCAACCTCTGACTTGGGCTCAAGTGATCCTCCTGCCTCAGTTTTTCTATTTTTTTTTTTTTTTAGAGACCGGGTCTCACTTTTTGCTCAGGTTGGTCTCAAACTCGTGAGCTCAAGCCATCCACCCACCTTCCAAAGTGCTCGGATTACAGGCATGAGCCACCTCACCCAACCTCACTTTTTTTTTTGTAAATAGCATTTCACCCTGTTGCCTGTCTAGAGTGCCATAGCTTCAGCCTAGCTTACACCAACCTCAAATTATGGGCTCAAGCTATTCTCCTGTCTTAGCCTCCCAAGTAGCTGGAACTATAGGTGCCTGCCACTGTGGTCAGCTAATTTTTCTATTTTTAGTAGACACAGGAATCTCACTTTGCTCACGCTGGTCTCAAACTCCTGACCTCAGACAATCCTCTTGCCTTGGCCTCTCAGAGTACTAAGATTGCAGGCATAAGCCACTGCACCTGGCTACTTTTTTTTTTTTTAAGATGTGGGAGTCTGGTTGTTATCCAGGCTACAGTACAGTGGTATGATTATAGCTCACTGCAACCTTGAACTCCGGGCTCAGGTGACCTGCCTGCCTCAACCTCTGGGGTAGCTGAGACAATAGGCACATTACCTAGCTAAATTAAAAAAAACAAAAAACTTTTTTTTTTAGAAATGGAGTCTTGTTATGTTGCCCAGGCTGGTCTTGAACTCCTGACCTCAAGTAATCCTTCTGCTTCACTCAGCCTCCCAAAGTGCTGAGATGATAGGTATGAGCCATCATGCCCAGCTGTTTTTACTTTTCAAAAACAAGGTAGATTTTAAAGAAAAGCAAATTTACAGTGACCCTCATTTACTGTTTCTTTTTGACTAGTGTACTTTAGACCAATTGTTTATTATTTGAATGCTTAGAAGAAAGTACATCAGACTGAAAAAGGACAGAGAAGAGGCACATGAGCGGGGCCTTACCTTCCCTAGTTGCTGCTCTGTGAGAGAAAACGCGTCCATGAACGCCTGGGCAATCACGGACAAACAGCCGTCTATGTGTGGTGTCTTCTTAATGTCAAAGACAAACTGAGGGTTCTTCAGGATGTTTACCCAGAAGCGAAGTGGAAGGCTGTTCAAAGAGAGAATAATCTCTTTTCAAATAGGGCCATTCATGAAGCCAGTGGTCTGTTTATCTCAGTTTGTAACCGGGTGGTTTTGTCCTTGCTATTGAAGTACACAAGTCCTCTCAGCCAAACATACCCACCCACTGATGGCAGGCAGCTTCACTCAGGGAGAACAGAAAGGGTTAAACTGACATTTTAAAGGAAGGAAGGCCGGAGAAGTTAACACTGAGAACATTCAGATCCCCAGCACTCTTCTTGGGCCTTCTAAGTGTGACACGCTGTTCTAAGCCACCACCATCTTTCACCTGGATTATTAGTCAGTTTATTCTCACACAACCAACGGTGATCCTCTTAACACAGAAGCAGACCACGTCTCTCTTCCTCTGCTCCAACCTCTCTGAGCCTCTCCGTGTCCCTGGATAACACCCAGTTGATCTGGCCCTCTGCCCTCCTCGCTCCTCATCTGCACCTCCCCATTCCAACTCCACTGTACTCCAAGCAAGCTCGTGCCTCACCTCTGCTCTTGTGTCTGCCTGCCTGAAACTCTCCTGCCCCAGGGAGTCTCATGGCTTATGCCCTCTCCTCTTTCAAGATGTGACTCAAATTGGCTTCATCTTTGTGAGGCTTTTTCTGACTACCCTGCACACTCTCCTCCTTCCCCACTTTCTCCACTGCACTTACCCCAATTTAATATTTCATTTATTGTCTGTCTCCGCCTATTAGGTACAAGCTCTGTGAGAACATGGATTTCCATCGGTTTTATTTGTTAATATCTTTTCAGCACTTAATAGTGCTTGGCACATATTAGGTGCTCAGATTTGAATATGAACTTGGGAATCATTCAGAGTCTTCCCATTATCTCCTGTCCAGCTCTAGCCTAACTCATTACCTCCACTGATGGCTGCTGGGTTTCTAGTAGCTTCACAGTCCTGGCTGTTGCCCCTGTTCAGATGCCACTTCTGGGTGGCCTGTGCCTCCCAAGCTTGGGTGGGAGTAGCAGGGCCAGATAAGAGGCTACAATATGGGAAAGGAGTGAGCCAGAAAGGAGAGCTGGGACAAACCTGGATTAAATGGGGGAAGATTAGACCCAGACTCTGGAACTTTAGCTTTTAATACTCATGTAAAATGGTTTAGCTGACCCCATCGGAAGGGCTTGAGCTCACGCAGGGAAGTCCTATTCGTCATAATTCTGATACTCAGCTAATGTACCAAGTATTTTAAATAGAGGTAATGAACTATATTTCTTTGCTGAGGAAACATTTAGAATAAATCTGGGTGCCTTGCCTGTGCTTATGGTTAAATGTTAAAATATAAAACAAAGCACAATACAAACCTTTGACTAGTTCACATGGTATGGGAGGACTGCATTTGATAAAATAATAAAGGCAAAAATTCCTTTAACCCAGAGTACAGACAGATAGCTTGGAAATTACAAAGTAACTATTTTAGGGACGATTAAAAGACTCTTCTCTAATGATACAATAAAACCAAGAAACAATTTCTTATCCTTTGCTGTTCAAACTAAACTTATTTTAATATTATAGACAAAGTCTTTTTCGTGCATTAAAGATAACAGAGTTTGTTTATTTTATCCTAAAGAGAATAGAATTCTCAGCATAGGAATGGTTTCATTTACTGTTTAAAAATAGTAACATAGCGGGCGGCGCCTGTGGCTCAAGGAGTAGGGCGCCGGTCCCATATGCCAGAGGTGGCGGTTTCAAACCTAGCCCTGGCCAAAATCCAAAAAAAAAAAAAAAAAAAAAAAAATAGTAACAGAGCAAGAAGCTACTTTGACATGATAGCTTACCAAGGACAAAAAATTCTGATATGGGGATAAATGAACTCTTCTGTAACAACTGTGCCCTCCTTTTATTTTATATTCTGTTCCAGATTCTTGAAAACAGTAATCACCTACATTCTCACCTGTTTGTTTTCCAAATATGTACGACGTCAGGATCTGTGATTTTTTTGTTTTCAGCCTGGGCATCCAAAAAGTCAAAAAAGTATTTTATAGCAAATGGGGCTCTGCTGTTGGGTAAACTCCAAATGCTTCTAAAAAGTTTTTCAAGCACAGAGTGAATCGCCACCTGAAAGATAAAGATTTGAAAGATTAAAAAATATGGTAGTGGTTGTAAAAACATAAAAAAACAAATCTAGGGCGGCGCCTGTGGCTCAACGGGTAGGGCGCCGGTCCCATATGCCGGAGGTGGCGGGTTCAAGCCCAGCCCCGGCCAAAAATAAAAAAAAACAAAAACAAATCTAAGTTCAAATCTAAGCGCAAAACAGAAAAGCTGAAGAGAAAAATATAAAATTGTCAAAATGAGGCCAGTTCTCCCAGTATGGGACTAAGTCCTGAAAACCTATGCCCTGGTTTAGATTTGGTTCATAAGCTTCTTGCCGATAACATTGTTTAGTCAACAGGGAGGATATCTTAGAAATCTCTGCAGTCAAAACGTCAGTTGTAGGGCTGCGTACATAAACCAAAAGCCACGGATGTTTGGCTTTTATTAGTTACATTCAGCCTGGAAAAACTCAAGCCATGCTTCTGTTTCCAGAATCTCTCCTGTTGCGTGTTTTTCCATCATAGGGTTTTACTGTGTACTTTCCAAAGCATTTGAGTATTTTTCAAAAACCAAATAGGCTGAGCTCTGTGGGACAGCTGAGAAAATCAAGAGGCTTGGACTGTCCTTTGCCCACTCAACAAATCTCCTAAGTGCTAAGCAGATTCTTTGTTATAATCTGAAGAAGCATGCCCATCAAGTTACCAGGGCCAAGGGTAGATAATAGCATTTATATTGCTAGTCATTTCGGAGAGCGAGAGAAAAAAAATCACCACAGACTTGTGTTAATTCCACTAAAAGCCAGATAAAGAAAAATTTGCTCCTGATTTGGTATTCCACTGGCTTTCACATCTGACATTTTTATATGTGACCAGAATGCTTAGTTTTAAAATGGAAAAAAAAAAAAAAAGAAATCAGTTAAGATTTACTAGGTTTTTTGTCACTGACCCTCCCCGCCCCCTTCATTTTATTTGCAATTCAAAGGGGGAGTTTTATTGCTCATCTATAATAATGAATAAACAAAAAGGAACAATTTCACTGTCAAGCTAAAAAATAACATGGTGAAATGGGGGTTAAAGGGACTTGGAACAGTATTAAATCCCTGATTGAAGACATTACAGCAGAAATTTGTAAAGTGCTGTTATCTTTGCAGATTATAAAAAAAAAAAAAGAAGAAGAAAAAGGGGGTAGGAAGTGTTTACAATTTAAACTTTCATTTTGCTTTGCTAGAAGGCACAAGGGATTTGTAACATTTTCACACTTCAGTGGAAATTAAGTCAAACACATCATACACCCCCAAGGTAGCCATCAAAGAGCTCCCAGAACAGTAAGTGTACCTTGGTGGACAGCAGCTTTGTCAGATACATTTCTTTTACTTTGAACTTGTGCTTCCCTCGATGTCTCTTTCCTTGCACATCTTGGAATGCTTCTGAATCTGGTAAAATCTGAAAGGGAGACAGAGGAGAAGCGTTACCCAAGGAGACCATTCGCGCTCTGGAAGGCATGCAATTCAGCGGTGAGTGCAAGAAAGCCTGACTCACCAAATGGCAGTGGTCATCAGAGTATTCCACATCTGAACGCCAGAGAAAGAGGGAGAGAAAACAGTCCATTAAAAAAAAAACCACGGGCTAATTGGCCTTCTCATAAAAAGCCCCACTTGTGCTATAAACCGTGGAGGTTACGTGAGCCCTTCACAGCTACATTTCCCCCGCTGCTGCATTCTAAGAACAGTGTAAAGATGGGATGGGCTAGGTACTGGAATGGGCGGCAGGTTCCCTGTCGCTGGAGGTGGTAAAACAGAGGCCAAATGATCTGTTGCTGGAGATGGGTGGGAAGGAGAGACCTAGTTCCTTCCCTAATGGAAATGACATTCTAGCCAATGAGACATCAATTACTTATTACACAAGTAATTACTTAATTACAATTATGGTGAGGATGATGAAGAAGAAAATGCTAAGAAAGTCTTAACAAGAGACCAAATCTAGTCTGGGAGTTTTCTTTGAGGAAGGAATGTTTAGGCTGAATGTAAATGAACAGGCCCTTCAAAAGGCCTCAATCTTTGAAGCCTAAAACGCAGCTCTTTCACTTTTTTCAACAGAACATCCTCTTTATGCCAGCGTGATAGCTGCTCTCTGCCAGATAGAAGGTGGGGGCTCCCCAAAGAAGTGTCCTAAGGCCTACCAAATTATCCCATCTATATAACCAGGAGCCCTGCACGCCCGGCTTGCACTGACCAGGTGCTGGGACTCACCCTGCTCCTTCTAAAGGTGGAACCAGGAAGCCCTATATCCGGCTGTGTGAGAGGGATTTTAAATCCCCAGGTCCTGTTCCAGGTTTGCCTCCAGAGAAATTATATCCCAGTTAGGACGGTCAGTTCTCAGCCCTCAGAATGTTCTGGGCCTCCTCTCACACACTTCTCCCGCCCTGAGGCTGTCAGGGAGCTAGAGATGTCTCTGGAAACGGACCTACTGACACCATAAAAGCTCTGTCATTGGTTTCTCCACTTTCTGGGAATTTCACACATGTTAATCACAGGAGACTTGGGTTTCTAAGTGGATTATCTTGTTTATTCAGCACTGGTGGGGCTGTGTGATTATCTGCAATCTTCCCTTCCCGTTTGCCAGGGATCTCCTCGGTCAGCCCCATCCTACAACAGAGCTGGAAAAAAGCTGTGAGGCTCAGGGCTGCCAAGACAGCAACTTCCCCAGTGCTGGGCAGTCTGGGCCAACCATTTACAGTTTCCTTTCCTCTTTCTTGCCACAGCTCACATTCTTAGGACTAGAAACACATCAAAATGGCTTTTCTCAGCTTTCAGGGAATTACACAGCAACAACTCAATCTCACCTTCCTGACAATTCATGTGAGAGGCAAAAAGCAATAGCTCATAAAGACGGGCGAGAACAAAGGTTAACAATATTAGGTTGGTTACCTGAAGTAAAATTTGCTATCTTCTTAAAGACTTTTATAGTGGATCCATTTGATATCTGAAACCAAAGATAAAAAATACATGAGTTTTCAAAATTTAATGTATTTCTCAACTTCACCCAGGAATTAGATGGCTGGATGGATTTTACACACTCTCACTTATTAAATCAAATATTTAATAAGAATTACTAGGTTCTGGGCACTGTGCTAGAGGCTGGGACCATAAAGACAAGCAGGACACTGTCTCTGCCCTCGAGGCACTTGTGGTCCTGTGAAGGAAGCAGATGAGGCCGTGAGTACAGTGAGGGCCATCCTCAGAAGGTAGAGGCCAGGACCGTGTGGGAACAGGAGTGAGGAGGGTCAGCCTAGGAAGACCAAGGCCTACGCCATGTTAGGACACTCCCCAGCCTCTCAGAGGTCAAAGGAAGCCCGGGCTAGTTTCATTCTTGTGTACTTCATCCCCTCCAAATTAACACATTGAAATCCTTCTTAATCCCATTGTGATGGTATTAGGAGGCAGGCAGGGCCTTTGGGAGATGATTAGGTCAGAATGGGAGCTCTCCTGATGGGAACAGTGCCCATATAAGGAGAGAGCCAGAGCTTGCAGGTTCTCTTGGCTTTTTATCATGCAAGGGGAATAAGGAGGTGGCACTCTGCAAACCAGAAGAGAGTCTTCACCAGACGCCAAATTACAAGTACTTTGCCCTGATCTTGGACTTGCAGCCTCTCGAACTCAGAGAAATAAATGTTTGTGGTTTAAATGAGCCAGTCAATAGTGTTCTGGTACAGTAGCCATAACTGACTAAGCCACTGGTCTACTGAGGAATGAAGAAATGCTGAGAAAGGTTTTCAACACTTGTGGTATATAAAGCCAGCATCTACCCTGGGGCACAGCATTTTCACCTCTAGGGCTACACTCAGTAGAAATCAAAATCAGTACAAGTCCTAAGAGCAAACTAGTTGTAATTGCCCCATACTGGAAACATCCAGAATATCCATCAGCATTAGAATGAATAACTTGGGGCATATTTATTCAACAGATTATAAAACAATGAAAATGAGCAAACGACTGTTACACGCCACAAGGGTGACTCTTACAATCCTAATGTTCAGCAAAAGAAGCCTGACACATGCTGAATTATTCCATTTACACAAAGCTAACAAAACCCCAAGAGATCAAAAACATTATTTCTACGTCAGAAATTGAGAGAAGAGAAGTGATCAGGAAGGTGGGGAAGGAGGCGTCCATCTCCTGACCCGGGCAGTAGTTACAGGATGTGTGCACTTGGTGATCATTCCTCCTGTAGCACATGATTTACTCTCCTTTCAGTCTGAGCATTCTTTTTTTTTTTTTTGAGACAGAGTCTCATTATGTCACCCTCAGTAGAGTACCGTGGCATCACAGCTTACAGCAACCTCCAACTCTTGGGTTTAAGTGATTCTCTTGCCTCAGCCTGATAAGTAGCTGGGACTACAGGTGCCTGCCACAACGCTTGGCTATTTTTTGTTGCACTTGTCATTGTTGTTTAGCAGGCCTGGGCCAGGTTTGAACCCGTCAGCCTCGGTGTACGTGGCTGGCACGCTACTCACTGAGCTACGGAAGCTAAGCCTGTTTGAGCATTTTAATCTGCAAATCCCAAATCTGAAATGCTTCAAAACCCTTCAAAACCCAGTAAACTATGATTACTGACATGATGCTACAAGTGGAAAATTCTATACTGGTGACCACATGTATTTGGGTCACTGTCAAAACTTTATTTTATGTGCAAAATTAAAAATATTGCATAAAATTACCTTCAGGTTATATGTGTAAGGTATACATGGAACATAAATGAACTTTTTTTTTTTTTAGAGTCTCACTCTGTTGCCTTGGGTGGAGTGCCATGGTGTCATAGCTTACAGCAACCTCAAAACTCTTGAGCTCAGGTGATCCTCTTGCCTCGACCTCTGGAGTAGCTGGGACTATAGGCATCTGCCACCACACCTGGCTAATTTTTTTTTATATTTATTTATTGTATTATTATTATTATTATTATTATTTTTGCAGTTTTTGGCCAGGGCTGGGTTTGAACCCACCACCTCCGGCATATGGGGCCGGCACCCTACCCCTTTGAGCCACAGGCGCCACCCCACACCTGGCTAATTTTTAGAGGCAGGGTCTCACTCTTGCTCAGGCTGATCTCAAATGCTTGAGCTCAAGCAATCTACCCGCCTCAGTCTCCCAGAGTGCTAGGATAATAGGCATGAGATCCTGGCCTCATAAATGAATTTTTTTTTAACATAAATGAATTTTGTGTTTAAACTTGGGTGTCCTCCCCAACATATCTCATTATATATGTGCAAATATTCCAAAATCCAAAATGTGAAACACTTCTGGTCCCACACATTTTTGGAAAGGCATACTCAACCTGCAATATTTTTTAAAAATTTGTAAAATCATAAAAATTGCATGTATGTTTGAATAAACATTTTGAAATTTAAGTATAACATACAGAAGAGTGCTTCACATTTGCCGATATGGAGTGTACAGCTATTACTATACATTAGTCCATTATATAAATATACAAAATAGCCATACAATAGGAAGAAAGAATTACTAATACGTGCATAGAAGAACTTCAAAAAGGTTAAGTGAAAGAAGCCAGCCACAAAAGACGACATGTTATACAAACCCATTTATATGAAATGTCAGGAAAAGGCAAATTTACACAGATTAGATTGTATAGTACTCGTTGCCTAAAGCAGGAAACAAGGAGCGACTGATAATGAGTACAAGGATTCAAAGGTGATGAAAAGTTTCTAAAATTAGATTGTGGCAAGGGTCACACAATTCTATCACTAGACCCCAAACCACTGAATTGTACATTTTATTTTTTGATTTTTATTTTTTTTGTAGAGACAGAGTCTCACTTTACTGCCCTCAGTAGAGTGCCGTGGTGTCACACGGCTCACAGAAACCTCCAGCTCTTGGGCTTACGCGATTCTCCTGCCTCAGCCTCCCGAGCAGCTGGGACTACAGGCGCCCGCCACAACACCCAGCTATTTTTTGGTTGCAGTTTGGCCAGGGCCGGGTTTGAACCCGCCACCCTCGGTATATGGGGCCGGCGCCCTACTCACTGAGCCACAGGCGCCGCCCTGAATTGTACATTTTAAACAGGTGGGCTTTATGGTATACAAATCATCTCTCAACAGAGCTGTTAAAAATTGTCATAGATTTTAAATGTATGCCTTCTACAAATAAACACTGACTAGCCAATGCAATGCCTCTGTGTATGCAGAGTCTCTTTTGGAGTTAAAAGTCAAGAGTGCTCATCTGAGGCCTTTTGGGAATAGGAAACCCAGGTCCGGATCCTGCAGTGCGGGTGGGAGGGGGCACCTGCTGGGCCCTGGCCAATAAGCAGATGAAGTGCTCTTCAGGCAGTGGGGCACACAGGTGCTAAGATGCAGCGGGCAGGCCAGGCTCCTGGCAACGGAGGGCCTGGTCTACAAAATTACTAGACAAAGGAGGCTGGTCAGAGATCCACAAACCCCCGGGGTCTCCATTCTGAACTTGTGGCTACAGCAGTGATTTTCAACCAGTGTGCTTGACAGGATCTTAGGTACACCAGGGAAGTTTTTAACGGTCATTAATTATTTTCAAAAGAAGTTCAAACCATAGTAAGTATATTCTTTTTTTTTAATCTTTCTTTTTTTTTTATCAACATAATTTAAGTGTGCCAGGGAAGTTTAACTACAGGTTCAAGTGTGCCCTGAGATTTAAAAACGGTTGAAAAACACTGGACTAGATAGAGGATTAAACCTGTCATTTCTGATCCTTATTAGCTAAGTGATTTTGCCTTCCACTCTAAAGCTTTAAGGCTGTTCTGAATTCCAGTATTAATTTGGACAGGGTCTTCTCTAGTTTGGAAAACTGTAGAAACCTAGAATTTCTCTTCCGGCCTGCTGTACACTGGTTATCAGAATGTACATATGAGCCTGCCTAGGAAGCACCAAAAGATTAAAACCCAATCTCTCCTTCAGGTCGCACTGGAAGGAAGAACATAGCAAGCGGCCAGCCCTCAAGTGGCCTTCAAACACAGCTATCTAGCCAACTGTGTCCAGCCAACCACTAAGTGTAGGCCAGAGGCCTCCAACTGCTGGTGTTGGTGACATCTAGGAGAGGAAGGGTGGCTGGGGCCATCAGGCCTCTGCAAAGGTCTCCAGGGAGGATTCTTAACTGTTCTTGAGCTCTTCTGCTCTGCCATTATTACCTAACATCCTCTCTTTCCCCCCTGGAACCATTCTTTGTTTTCTGGCTGATTTTCCGCTTCTCCTCCATATTTGATGCAATTAAAGTAAATGCTCTGTGCAGGCACCCCCTTAGCAATACTCAGACACCGAGTTTATGAGAAGGTTTGAACATAGCTACAAAATTCCTCCCCATGAAGGGCTAGATGTGCTCCTTTTCTAAGCCAATAAATATCTTTTTATAAAAGGAAGCTGGTGATTCATTCTGGGTAATTGTCAAAGAATGAATCCCAAATGGATCCCGTGGAGTGTTGAGCCAATAGTCTGCTACTGTCAGACGCTTTGTTTTGCCAAAAGTGAGCACACTTACTCTATAATCACAAACACCACGGATGGGCCTTCCGATAAGCAGCACTGCCAAAAGTTCAAATGTCTTTTCAAGAGCTGGCACGGACTCACTGCTGGCGCTGTGCTCAGGCATTAAGATAGCACAGACGCTGCTTGTACCAAGGAAATTTTACTCTGAAATTATCTCCTGAGAGCAAGTATAAAAGCACTTTATTAAGATGAGGTGTGCATGTGTGTGCATGTGTGTGTGTGTGTGTGTAGGAGTGTATATGTGTTCAAGTGTATTTCTAACTTTCACAGCTGTTCTGGGCAAGAACATTTCCCCCAGGTGACATCTTAACACTATTATAAAGACAGAAAAATAGTTTATTTACAGATGTTTGTGTAGAGGAAAAGGTTTTTGTTTTCCACACATCAGTGGGTGCCGAGATAAGGACAGAAATACCTTTTTGAAAAGTGCCAGGGAATCCAAAGTGTTAAAAAGATGATGCTGGGTGGCGCCTGTGGCTCAAGGGGTAGGGCGCCGGTCCCATATGCCGGAGGTGGCGGGTTCAAACCCAGCCCCGGCCAAAAACCACAAAAAAAAAAAAAAAGATGATGCTGTTTGTTCCATCTGAGGAGCTCCTAATGCTTTTCTAAGAGTGACTCATTAATCATCCCCTACTCCTCTGAGGCAAGGAGAGCATCCTCTGGGCCCCTATTTTAGGGATGAAAACCAAATTAAATCAAAGAGATTCATGTCACTGGATAGATCTATGGCAGGAATGTTTCTCCAGCCCAGAGCAGAACTGGTGCGCATGGCAACTTCAAATTAAATTCCTTCCAGTCTCACCACGTTCCAGGATTTGATGTGACATCAGGCGATTCCCCTCCAACGATGGCCAGCCCGTGTAGCAGGCAGCAGAGATGACTGAAGACTTTCCCCCCATCATCAGAAATAAGAACTGTGAGCACTCAGGGACAAACAGACCCATTTCAACAATTTAAAGTCCTCACATAAACAGGGGCTACAGGAAGCTCTTGCAAGTGAAGGTGAGATTTCTTTATGGTAAGATACTGCCGGTATGTCATAACTTGGAGATAATTCCATCGAAATAGATTTTCTAAAAAATAATAAGGCTGAACTTACATTTAACCTTATGGAAACTGACATTTTTATAAACAAAAACGGTCAACTTTTGGTAATCTCATACGGCTCAACTTAAGAGAAATGCTGGAATTTTAGCTACAAATTGTATGGAAAATTGTGAATATGTTCTGAATATCATGACACTTCTTTATTTAAAGAAAAAATTCTGAGAATACAATAATCAGAATGGATCACCACATGGAAACCTTTCCTAGTATCTCTCACTCCTAGAAGTGCCTTTTCTGCTAAAATGATATTATGTGAAAACAGAATGCTGTTTCACTAGCCTTGTCCCCGCAGCCACCCTCCAAGGTTGTCTTCTCCCTGAGTTCTTCTCACTGATGCCCCAAGGCTGGAAACAGATGAAAAAGAAATCTTTTTGCTCAGGGCCTGAGGGATAACTTGCTCAGTCCTTCCACAAAGGGGGCTCAGGGCTCACCAGAGCCTTAGGAAGGGCTCTCAGAAGATTCTCAGCAGGGGCCTCAAACCCAGGGCAGGGCTTTGGGGATTCTTGAAACTACAGCAAATGCCCTTAGGGCTCCCGCTTAGTCTTGTTTACTTGAAATTAACTCCCTCTGAGGACTATTAGAAATAACCCTGAACTTGTCTTTCTTCCTAAGGGAGTCAGGCCTCCAACAGTGTGTGACACTGGGAGCCCCAGGGCTCAGGGTGATGTGGATGGGCTAAAGCTTGGTTGCCTGGGAGAGGCCTCCTTTCTGATGAAGATAACTGTCACCTTCATGGACAGCTGACCATAAAGAAGGTGAAAGGAGGATGTAGACGCAGGGAAGCATTTTGATAATCTCACAGACACGAGGTTCATCACAAGATTTGAAAATTACCCTTTTTAATTTTGACACCAGAGAATCTAACTACCAGGATTTCTCATAGATCGGGCCGGCTCTGAGCAAGGTTACCCCTTGGACCCTGAGCACAGCTGCGGTCTCTATCGTGGTTCTTTTTTCATCTGCTTTCAGCCTTGGGGTTTCAGTGAGAGGAACTGTGCAACCTTAGCTGAGTTTCTTAGCCCCGATGGTTCTCAGAATAGGGAAGAAGTGATAGTATTCACCTCGTGGAGTCATGAGGAAAACCAAAGGAGTTGCTATTGGTGAAAGCCCCTGAACTGGGCCCAGCTCACAAGCAGCACCTCATGCGTGTTGATAAACGAGTCTCTACATCCACACTGCAAGAGACCTTCAGAGACAGTCCAACCCCCTTATTAATATATTTTAGTGTCACAGATGACACACCTGACCAGAAGGACTGCTGCCCTTTCCCAGCAGATCCTGTGGGATGTTCCTAGGACCTTTAAAGGTCTTTTGAATAACAAATTTGGTGTTAGTGACCACTTCTGCATTAGCACACATCTGTTACAAGCAACGCTTTCCAAGCAACATAGCGGTTAAACCTTTTCTGCCTCTCAAAACTCTGCAGGTCAAAACAAGAGGTGTGATCTGCAGAGAAAATTTCCTGTACACTCAACACCATGCCACAGCTGTAACATGGCCCAGCAAAAGGTCACAGGGGTGCAGGTGAGAGGAAGAAAGCCTAGACCCCAGAGGGACCATCTGCTGCAGTCACATGCTAACACATAGACTCCTGATGGTGTGGGCTCCAGAGCATACGCACTGTCCCCTTCATAGTAAATGCACACACAGCAACAGCCAGTTAAGGAAGTGCTCAGGGAGGTTTAATTATAGGGGAGAAACACTCCTCTGGCTTAATGCGTTTGTAAAGACAGCAGCACGCTCAACCCCTTGTCTGCACAGGACAGAGAGGCTGGAGCAGAAATCCGCCCTCCTCTACATATATTTGATAGAAAATGGGGCTAATGAAGGCACCTGCCTCAGAGGGTGGTTGTGCACAGTGACGCAGCTAATGAGTGTGTGCAGTGCTGGGCACTGGCTGCCGATGTCACCATCATGGAAGGCAATGGCCACAATGCCAGGTTTGGCAAGGATGCCAGCCAAGGATGCCAGCAATAGGTGACAACGGGGCAGTGCTGGCAGCGTGCAAAGCTGGGGCCTGCATCTAATCTGTGAGATGCTGTATTTTTGCTGTGCCCTCACATCCCCTCTAGAAACCTGTTCTTCAAATAAACAGAGTAAGTCCTCCAGAGACCAGCTACCCTCTCTCTGCCCTCAGGACAGACCAAGGCGAGAAGAAAAGGCTCACACTCCAGCAGCAGGGACTTTGTTTAGATAGGAGGAGGAACTGGCCGTCACTACACATTAACTTTAAAATCCAACTAATTTAGACTAATTGGAGGGAGGTGAGTCTGATTCACTTAAAACTCTGAGTTAGGCCCTATTTTTAAATGAAATATTTTTTTGCTTTCAAGCACATACAGTGACTCAAACTAGGGCACTTTAGTAAATGAATAAGAGTGATAATTAGCATCTTGCCTCTTTGGAGGGAAAAGCTAGGGCTCCAGGAGAAAATTTTTCTTTAAACGAAATGGCAAAAGCAAACTTCGGCTCAGCCCTGTCAAATTACTCCAAATTTTGAATCTGCGGAGGCGCTGGCTCCTACATCAAGGGTAGATTTAGGTAGCTGAGGGTGGGGCTGGATGCTTTTCTCCCAGTGGTCTTTAAAAAAAGGGGCTTTGAAATGGTCCAGGCCTAGAGAGCACCGCCCCCAATGACCTCCCTGGCTTCCTTCAAGCTCTCTGCGTTTATTTGCCTTACAGCTTAGCTTTTTAAAATAAGGAGAATCCTTTAAGCCCTCATGTCCTAGTGGTGTCATTTATTACCACCGTGCGGCAACACCGGGGTATGAGGCCAATAAATCATTTGGACGGGAAGTGACTACAGGCCGGATTAATTTCATTATCATCCTTAAGCAGATAGGTGTCTAGCACGGCCGATGTCTCCAGTGAAGAGTGATGCTCTATCTTTCCTGACAGGCCGTTCCCTTGCCTTGCAGACAGCTGTGGTGGTTCTTCGTTTTCTCGGCTGGACTGCCTTGTCCTGCCTTGCCCTATCAATGGCAGTGACTAACCACATCCCCTTCCCTTGGGGCCTACGCCACGATGCCCCATGGTGGCTGAGGGGTGCTGAGAAGGGGGGAAGGCACAGCCGAGTGAGGCGGACATCCTAGCCAACAGCACCAACGCAGGCCTGTGACGGTGCCAAGACAAGCTTGCCACCTAGATGTGGGGACAGAAGGGGATGCCTGCACTTCAAATTGATGTGGTGATAAGCCACTACTGGAGCACTTCCACCCCAAAGGTGGCACCCCGACTCTGACCTCCTTCCATCCATTACACCCCCTCGGAGTAGTTTCTCCAAGTGCAGCCCACCAACACCCCAGATTCCTGAGCCCAGGAGTACGTGCTTTTAGAAAGTTACCTAACAATTGCAATCAGTGTAACCTGGCTTATTGTACCCTCAATGAATCCCCAACAATAAAAAAAAAAAAAAAGAAAGTTCCCTGGGGATTATACAAACTCCAGAAGCTAAGGATAACAACAGCTCTTGGCAAGATGATTCCAAGGTTAGAAAGTCTGAGCTCCAAACAATTCTCTTGCCTTTGCCTCCTGAGTAGCTGGGACTACAGGCGCTTGCCACAACTCCTGGCTAGTTTTTCTATTTTTAGAAGGGACGGGGTCTTGCTCTTGCTCTCTGTCTCAAACTCCTGAGCTCAGGCGATCCATTTGCCTTGGCCTCGGCCTCCTAGGGTCCTAGCCTTACAGGCATGAGCCCCCTCGCCCGGCCCTCCTGGCAGAGTCCTAAGTCCTTCCTGGTGCAGACCTGTCTCCCTGGGCCTTTCCAGCTGTGGGAGTCAGGAGGGGCATCCTCCCTCAGGGTCCCGGCTTCTTCAGCTCTGGAAAAGTATCCATATACCTGCACCTGCCCAGCCAGCCCTGAGTGCCACCGCTGAGCCCTCCCTGCTGCAGCATCAATCCCGTCCGCACAGCTTGTGGTGTCCGCTCCGGAGCGATGCTGAATCCACTCACACATCTCCATCTTTGGAGTGGCTGTGTCGGGTTTAGACAGCACCAATCCTCACCTGAAGTCCTTCAGCAGCTTCTGAGGGGCTCCCTGTGTCCAGGGGTGCACTCCTCATTTCTGTGCACCAGGCACAGCCACGGTCATTGTCTGAAATACAAACCTCCCCTGCTGACAGCCCTCCAACGGCTCCTCCTAATTTTCTGGTAACATCCAAACTCTGGAAGAGGGTGACCAGGCCCTGCAAGGCTTGTGTCACCCCCTTCTTGCCACCCCCCTCTTCTCTGCAAGAGGCCGCAGCACGTGCTGGCTCAGCCATGGACCCCACAGCCAACTCTCTGGATCTGGACCTGGCTCTGCGGCTGACTAGCTGTTACTAAATCTCCCTGAGCCTTCGTGTACCCATCCAGAAAGGGGGGTTAATAACAGTACCTACCTCATAGGGCTGCTATAGGACAGAAGGAGCCAAAATACAAGGAAATGCTAAAAATAGCACCTGGCCACAGAATGAGTGCTCCACTTTCACTCCACTCCCCACCACCTCTGCCCCTGGTTTGCTCCGGTTCTGGCCAATCTACAAGCCATTCTGTTGAAGGATGTGCCCTTTCTCCCTTCCCTGCTGATGTCCTGGCCCCCTATCCCAGCCTGACCCAGTCCTCTTCATTCTTTAGAACCCAGTCAGTCAGCGATCACCTCCTCCAGGAAGCCTTCCCAGATGCTCCAAACTACAGCACTATGTCACCATGAAGTGTTGCCTCTTTCCTCATCCCTTCCTCCCTCTTTCCACCCCTCCCAGGGTTGTAGGCTTTGTGACGATGGGACCTGGTCTCTGTTCCATTCTCTGCAGCCTCAGCTCTTAGCACAGAGAGGATCTTCAAAGATCATCTGGATAATACTGCTGAGCGCATGAATCCCAGTCACCAGGCGGGTTCAGGAACCTGCCCTGCCTCCTGTCCTGTTACGTGCAGGCTTCTCAGGCACTGGGTCTCTGAGAAGTGGTGTGTGCATCTCACCGACCTCAGCATTCAACCCACATGTGGGTCAAGGGGCCAAAGGAAGTATCGTTGAGAACAAACAGGAAATTTAGAACTTCTTCAGAAAACAGGACTCTACACACCAGGTTCTGAGGTCTGGTATGAACATAGAGGACGGAGGGGAGGCTTTGAGCTTCCAGGGGGTTTGTGCAGCACCAACACACTTGACCCCCAGTGCAAGCTAAAGAACAACTCTTCTCTGGGAACAACCAGGTTCCCAAAGAGGCTGACCAGGCCCAGCAGGGCCTGCGTCGCCTCTTCTTGCCAGCCCCCTCTTCTCTGCAACAGGCTGGCTTCTCCACAGGGCCTGTGAAGCCCCTGAAGGCAGAGCTCATGACCTAAAATTCAGGTGATATGAAAATCACAGCCTTCTGAGAGGGGAACAGTGACAGGCACGCCACGGCTCCTCTGAACAAGCAACCAGAGAAAACGGAAACAAGCAATCTGCGAATTATTACAGAAAACGGCTTTGAGTCCCTGCTCAAGAGGATTTCCTTTGTCCTGGAAATTATCTAGTAAGGATTGGGGCTGCGGGAGGAGGCCCTGGGGCCAGGCCCTGCTCTTACCTCATAGTGGCCAATGGTGTTCAACTTGGTTATTCCATCTTCCAGGATCACGGAGGAACTGTCGATGTCCAGAAGTTCTTTTTGTCGTGTGCCCACTTGCAGCTCTGGGGGAAGAGGGGTGGGGGTGAGTTTTGTTTTGTTTCTAGAATCACAATGAGAAATTTTAAATGCTACCCTGTTAGCTTTCACAAGTGTTATTATAAACAAATAAAACTTGAATGAAATGGTGAATCTTGTGTTTTAAGGTGTAGAGACAGCAGGCTGGTGGCCTTGTTTAGGGACCTGATTTTTTTTTAAGAGACACGATCTTGCTCTGTTGCCCAGGCTGGAGTGCAGCCACACGACCACAGCTCACTGCAGCCTCGACCTCCTAGTCTGGGACAACAGGCCGGGCACCTGGCCAGGGCTCTGATGTTTAAAATCACTTTTCCTTGAGGCTTTTACTCTAAGCTTTTACGAAGGCTAAGCCTGGAAGTGAAGTCAGTGAAGTCAGATCATGGATCCTCTGAGGGACTATGCTCTTCAAAAGCTTCTAGAAGCAAATCTGTGTCCTCACCCACATGTGTGCACATGTTCACAAGCAGAGCTAAACATGAATGATCTTTTGTGGGTTCCTGTTGGGGAGCGGGGAGTACTGGGTGCTAACGTACCACAGGGTGCTAACTCTCTGGCCAATTGCCAACTTGTGCCTGGGGTGAGAATGTGGGCCCCAAATGTGTAGGTTATTTATTTTTGGAACCTACAGTGTTTTATTAATTACTGGGTTTTGTTTTTGTTTTGGGACAGTCTCACTTTCTTGCTCCCATGGCGTCCCTGCGTTGAGCAACCTCAAACTCTTGGGCTAAAGTGATCCTCTTGCCTCAGCCTCCCAAGTAGCTGGGACTACAGGCACACACCATGATACCTGGCTAGTTTTTCTATTTTGTCTCACTAGCTAGACTCAGTGGCGCCTACCTGTAGTCCCAGCTACTCAGGAAGGCTGAGGCAAGAGGATCGCTTGAGCCCAGGAGTTTGAGGTTGCTGTGAGCTCTGACACCATGACACTCTAGTCTGGGGCAACAGAGTGAGACTCTGTCTCAAAAAAAAAAAAAAAAAAAAAAAAAAAATTTTTTTTTTTGGATATCTTATTTCTCTTGTCAAAAGAATCAGACTATCTGGTAATGCTGACCCTACAGCTAGCCTGACAACCATCGGCTGAAGCTGACTGGCAGCCACTGCCTTCTTAGAAGGCAAGTCTTTTCCCAGTTAAGTCAGGTCCCACCACTTTCTGCAGCAGACGTCCCTTACTGATGTCTTTTCTGCCCTATCTCATTGTCTGAGTTTGGGAGCCTCTGCTATCAGAGCTCTGAGCAGAGCTGGCCTCTCGTGTTAGATTCAGTACAATTCACAGTTGGTTTCTAAGGCTGTGCCTTAGTTTCCCGACCAGCTTGGAGGTAACTTGGGACATCGACAGGCACGCAGAGGACATGGCTGACCGGCCATGTCTCTCTCTGCTATCAGACCACAACGTGTGGCCACCTGCTTGTCCTGATCCCTGCCTTCCTACTTTAGGAGGCAAGGGATACGTGATTGGCACAAACCCAGGAAAAGGGTGAGGAAGCTACTACTGACTCGTCAGCCAAAGGACGGAGGCTGAGGGGCTGTTCTCCCTGTGACTATCAGGCAGGGTGTGCCCAAGTCCTTTGGAGTCCAAGCTACACATTTGCAAGATGTGTAGTCAGGGCAAGGAAGTTGCCGGTCTAGGGTCAGTTGTGGTTTCCTGGCTGGGGCTGCCACTCTGACCCTGCATCTAACCAAATGAGCTAAAATGGTCTTCACGTCGCCCAGCACTCATCCAATAGAAGGAAGAGAGATCTCAGTGGCCCTGCTGTCTTTGAAGCCAGGTCATGACACTGCTGTACATCCACATGGCCTCACTTAGACATCCCAGGCTTTTCTCAATGGCTTTTAGAGAGAGGTTTGACTGGGAGGGCCGAGTGGGAGGATTTTAACTGCCTACGATTGTACATGGGGGGGTGAACCTTGCCACACTGTCACTGCTTCGATTTTACTCTTTTTTCTTTCCCTTTATCTGCTATAAAATCCCACAACAGTCTCCCAGGAAGGCTGCATGGAGCTCAACTTTAAAATGTTGATGAGCATTTGAGTGCAGTGGAGCTCTGGCAGCTGGCTCACGTGTGTGCTGTCCTTTGCAGCAGGCTAGTGGAGCCCGACGACCAGTTACAGCAGATGCTGCTGTGCCGGCGGAGGACGGAGCATACGCTTAATGCAGGATGCGATTAGCAGAGAGGAAGATGACCTTTCTAGCAGGCTGGAGTTAACACCCAGAGTCTGAGCCACCCACTAATGACACGCTCAGCATCACAACAAACAAATCAAACGCCAACACGAGACCCAACACGCACAGAGGGTTTGGAGTTTACACCTTTCTGTATGTCTGGATGCAAGGCGATTCTGTTTGGTCTTAGGGTTCAGCAATCTCATGAATCTGATTTACAAGCATAATATTTAGAAAATGGCATCTTTGGAAGGATTATGCTTCCCAGAAAGAATCATGATGCTTAGGAGGAAGCAAAGCCGTCTCTCCGCCCCTAGACATGTGTCCTGGGGGAACAAGCCAGCCATTTAAGCTTCACCAAAAAGAAGGATAAAGGAGGGAAGGGAGAGAGGGGATTCTTAGAGGTTGGGACAATTTGCTCCCACGTTGCCTTACCAAGACCAATTTCATTGAGCTGAAGTCCGTAAGGAGAGCCATTTTTGCTTAAGAATGCTTGGAAAATCTTTTCTTTGGCTTGGCCTATGGTATCACAGTCGAGAACATTGACTGAAATATTCCGACAGACATCTGCACTCTCGTTTTCTGGGATTTTTTCAAAGACGATGTTTAATGCCTGCAAGAATATAAACAGGTTTCCGAGTCTATTAGATAATTGCAATCGGAAAGGCATTCATAAAAGACACAAACCTTGGTGAGTCCTACTAACACCTCTCACAGTGCATTAGCAAACACTGGATCGCATTATGCTACTTTCATCTTTTCTCCGTAATTCATTTTTTTTCAGGGATAATGGAAAGGAAAACAGAACGTTAAAACTCTCATTATAGGGCATGCATTGAATAAATAGATCTGAGAGTAAAATATATGTACACATAAATATTCTAAAAACAGTGATTTCTAATTTCATCTTTAAAAAAAGGAAAAATTCTGCAGGAGATGAGGGCTGACTGATTATCTTTTTTATTAGCCGGACCACACAGTCCCAGAAGTGAAGTTCCAGGTGACAGGAAAGGTCATGAGGTCCCTGTATTGATCGTGCTGAAGAGGTCACTTCTTAATATGCAGCATTAATTACAGTAACATCTATCTCCACGCCGCCAGTTTCTGAGCCCTCATTAAAACACTGAGATCCCCACCCGGTATTATTATTCTTGCATCAATTACTTTACATTTCAGCACCATTACTTAACATTTTGTCAGTTAACATTTCCCCAGTGCAACAAAACTTTAGAATTAGACCAGCAGGGAAGTAAGGCCTTCATAAAATCAAAAGAGCTGGGGAATGTTTCAAAATGAGCTTAAAAGTAATTTCGAGTTTACTTTGTCTAAGAACAAATAAAAAGTTTTACCTACTACAGATCCTCAGGGGAGTTGATTCAGGGAAGAGCTAAGGGTATATGGTAAACAGCATAATGTGTGTTTTAGATTCTAAGGCACCTTGGTATGCGGGGACTCAGAGGGACCTGGGTATCGTATAAAATGCACACTTATTGAATGGTTTTGAGCCTGGCTTAGAAGAAACGCAAAATGATCAAGTAATGGGAATGTTAAGAAATGAAAATATAAACAATATGGAAAATGGGGACCCTTCAGATTAATTCAACTTTAAAATGGGTATAAGGATGACACCTGCCTTCCAGTGTTGCTCTGGAGGTTGAGATAATGCCTTCGAAAGCTGAGCACAGGGCCAGGGTGCTGGGAAGGGCTGATGACAGTAACGGTAATAATAACTTGGGATAATTATTACTATTGTTAATATGCGTTCATTTGGAGACAGAGATTTGGCCCAGACTGAACAGCCAGAACATGGACTCCATGCTCAATGTCTCAGTCAGTGGGGAGGAAGCTGTCAGCAAGTGGAGTCAGGCAGGATGTTGGCTTTAAGCCCAATACAAACCAGCTGGGTGACCCATCGGTCCATCGCTAACTAGCTGCATAACCTCTCTCTCTGTATCTCAGTTTCTTATTTGCCAACTGGGAAAAGCAGCGCTGGTCTCCCATGAAAGATGAACTTTGGGAGACTTACCCTGGACCATCCGGAAGGCTCCGGAGGGTCTATCTTCTCTTTAATGCTGAATATCTGGGTACCCCTACATTCATGCTTGAAACCCTGACCCCCAAGGGCATGGTATGTGGGGGAGGGCCTTTTAAAAGAGGGTTCTCCCTTCCCCCCTGCTGAGCTGCCTTGGCCCTTCCACCATATGAGGACACAACAAGAAGGCCCCATCTGTAAGAAACCAAATCTTTGGTTTTTTTTTTTTTTTTTTTGAGACTCTGCCCTGGGTAGAGTACAGTGACATCATGGCTCACAGCAACCTCAAACTCATGAGCTCATGTGATCCTCCTGCTTCAGCCTCCTGTGTAGTTGGGACCACAGGTGCCCTCCACCACACCTGCCTATTTTTTTATTTTCAGTAGACATGGAGCCTTGCTCTTGTTCAGGCTGGTCTCCAACTCCTAAGCTCAAGCAATCCACCCACCTCGGCCTCCCAGTGTGCTAGGATTACAGGTGTGAGCCACTGTGCCCTTGGCCCACCGAATCTTGTTCATGGACATTCCAGCCTCCAGAACTGTGAGAAATGTTCTCCAGTTTATGGTTATTATGTTCTAACAGTCCAAGAGGGCTCAGACACATGCTTTTAATTCTTGCCCCTACCATCTCATTTCTCATTACTAAATGGTAAGCTTTGGTCCAGTTCTAAACAAAAGGTTAAAAGCCTCTGTCAGTAGGATCGGGACTCTGAGGTTAAGCCTGTGACTTCAGTCTGGCCTGTGCAACTTCCCTTCCTGGATGACTTGCTCCCGTGAAGGTGCTCGGTCTGGACCACTGGCCAACTGGGCCAGCCACAGGCTAGGAAAAACCAAAAGGAGAGAAGGCAGGGCCGCTGGGCAGACTGTCTATAAGGAACCAGTGTGGGAACCTGGGTCTGAGTCTCCTCCCTCGCCTCCCTGCCCTAGAGACTTTTTTTTTTTTTTTTTTGGAGACAGAGTCTCACCCTGTCACCTTGGGTAGTGTGATGTGGTGTCATAGCTCACAGCAACCTCAAACCCTTGGGCTAAAGTGATCCTCTTGCCTCAGTCTCCCAAGTAGCTGGGAAAAGGGGTAGCCATCACAATCCCAGCTCTGTTTTTAGTAGAGCTGGGGTCTTGCTCAGGTTGGTCTTGAACTCTTGACCTCAAGCATTACACCTGCCTCAGCCTCCCAGAGTGCTAGGATGACAGGCATGAGCCACTGCACTGGGGCTCTAGGGATGTTTATTGGAGCCACTGGGGCCAGACTCTCTGCCAAATGCATTTCAAGACATACTTCTTTTAATCCTCCCAACGTCCAAGTGAAGGAAGCTATTTTACTACTACCATCCCTGCTCTAGAATAAGGGAACTGGGCCCAAAGCAGCTTGCTCTAGGGGCACAGCTATTATGTGGCAGAGCCAGGAGCTGAGGCCAGATTCATTTCACTGAAGAGCTGGTGCCAAGATCCTCTCAGCTACTTTGTCCCCCTCTCACCACGCTGGCCTTCCCTGCCAATCCAGGTCCCACCTACAGCTGGGAAGCCTCTTGGCCTCCAAGAACCCTGACCTAGACCAGGATGCAAACAGCACCCTAAACTAGATGGCCCCAACCCCCAGAGGGGCAGGGGGCTGAGCACCAGTGCTGGACCTGCCAACCAGTCTGCGTGGGTCTCACCATATTTCTCTACGAGTTGGTTCCCTCGCGGTGGGGAGTAATTGCAGTTACTCTATTCCCAGAGGTCTCCAGAGCTAAAGAGAGATGGCAAGCAGCTTTTAATCAGAGC
This sequence comes from Nycticebus coucang, assembly GCF_027406575.1. Lineage (NCBI taxonomy): Eukaryota > Metazoa > Chordata > Mammalia > Primates > Lorisidae > Nycticebus > Nycticebus coucang. Next base: position 27,612,766 of record NC_069782.1, read on the forward strand.
TCCAGCAATCCCAGCTTGTTTATAGGTATCTGTGAAATACTATTCTGTTACTACCTAAAGGGCACTATTGTCTTTAACAAAAACACCTCTTTATAGGCAATAAATAAAACATAACCAAAACAATAAAAAGAAAACTTAACTGGATGTAAAATCACGTAAATCTGCCACTGCCTCCACAGCTAGATGGGTGGAAAAGAGGTAAAAGTGGCATTTGATAGAGTCCACAGGGAATTCCGAGAGTAAATTCAGACACAAATTGATTTGTGTTCATTTCTTATGCTGCTAAGACTTAGCGCTCAAACAGGCAGTTTCCAAGGTGTCAGCAGAGGGGAGGCTCTCAGTGTCTGCCTCCCAGTGCCCCTGTCCCCACCCCCTCAAAGCACTCAGGGGTCTCTGCTGAGGGATGGAGGTGGGGGGGGCTGGGAAATTGGGGGTGCCGGGCAGGCCTTATCTTTCCTGACATGACATCGCACATGGGGTCTGCCTTGAGCCACCGCCTCCTGTGGGGGGAGATTCCCCAGTTAAAAACACCATCTCTCCAAATCTCTACCTCCTTCAAAGCCCATTTCACTAGAATCTTCTCTGACCCTCTCCTTGGTGCCACAGTCCTTGTTCTCAGATAATTCACACATTTGGGAGATGAAAGCGTCACTGGGAAACAATAGTCAGCTATCAGGTATCACTATCCCCTTTAGGAGGTGTTCAGAGAACTCTGAATAGGAAGGAGAGGAGGGCCCAGGGTCTGAGCACCAGGCCTGCAGTATCAGACCACCTGGACTGTCCGGTTCTCAGCCGTGGAAGTGTGGGCAAGACATCTAACGTGTCTGAGCCTTGGAATTCTCATTGCTGCTATCTCAAGGGAGCAACAGGATCATTAATGACATATAATACTGGCGAATTAAGGAATACTTCATACATACTATATGCCAAGCACTGTTTTAAATGACGTATTAGTAGATACCATTTCAGAAACAACCCTACGGGGTGGGTTCTTTTAATATTCCCATTTTAAAGATGGAGACACTGAGGCACAGAGAGGTTACATAAGTGGCACAAAGTAACCCAGCAAGAAGATGATAGAATTAGTCACTCCAGCTCTGCGTTCTTAAACACTTGGCAATCCTGTCTTTCAAGGCATGGAAATGTTTTGTAAAGTAAGTGAGGCCCAAATCTGTGCAGTGACAAAATATCCAGAAAAGGCTAAATTCCTCTAAAATGTACATTGGTCTCTTTCCCCCAATTCTGCCCTTCTATTAAGAAGAAATTCTCTGGCTCTCCCTATCTCTTTGGCATAAAAGTGTTGGCAACACTAGGGCCCCAGATCTGGGTGGTTGTCCCACTAACAGCCCTCCTCCTTTGCTAACAAAAGCCAGGTATCAGCAGCAGTTGGGCCTGGCCTAGGTTAGGAAAAATGACAGGTGGCAACTCCCATCTCCTTCACCAGGGACTGGGCATGTAATCCATCTCTGGCCAACTCCACATAAAAGGGAAGGGTTTCAACCCCAACAAAAGGGAGAAAAGTTCTTGGAGCTCTGGCAGCCTTCTTGTGACTAGGAGGGCAGGGCCAAGAGGGGTAGCAGATGGTGACCAGTGGATGGCTATCTAACACCACTCAGTGGATGGCCCAGCCTTAGCGCTCCTAACCTCCAAACTTTCTGCTCTGAGATGCAAATTCCACACTCTTCCTATTAAGGCACCATTAGCCCCATTTTCTCTCACTGCTGAATGCATCAAAGTACGAGCAGACTAGTAGGGGAATTGTGGGACGTACACAACACGTTCCAATGCCAGGTAGACTATGAGAGGCATAGATGGAATGTTTTATAGGTTCAGAGAAATCACCTCTGGCTGGGAGGGGAGTTGTTAAAAGGAGAGAAATCAGGGAAGGCTGAGAATTGAGTCTAGAAAGGAGCTATAGCACCTGAGGGAGGCCTACTGGACCATGAAGACACTTGGTTTCCAGCCTCTCATTAGACTGGGGAGCAGCAAGCTTCAATCTTTTCTCAGGCTACCAGGTCAGAATGGCTGAAGAAAGAACCCCACTTTCTTGGTCAGGGGTGGTGGCTCACGCCTGTAATCCCAGCACTCTGGGAGGCTGAGGCAGGTAGATTGCCTGAGCTTAGGAGTTTGAGACCAGCCTGAGCAAAAGCAAGACCCCCCGTCTCTACTAAAAATAAAACAATTATCCAGGCGTTGTGGCAGTGCCTGGAGTCCCAGCTACTCAGGAGGCTGAGGCAAGAGGATCGCTTGAGCCCAGGAAGTTGAGGTTGCTGTGAGCAACACTCTACCTAGGCTGACAGAATGAGCTTCTGTATCAAAGAAAAAGAAAAAAAAGAACCTCACTTTCTTTGGTGAATGGGAGGGGGACCACGCTTGCCTTTCCAAAAGCACCCACTGCCATCAGAGAAGGAAAGCCTGTATTGTTTATTAAAAAAACAGTGAAGAGAACACCGCTCTACATTTCCAGTGATGGCTAGCACTCTCTGAACACTTACCATGTGCTGAGAAGGAATTCGCAATTTTATTTAATCTGCACAACTGCTGTATGAAGTAAGTACTGTTATTAGCTTCATCTAATAGATGAGGAAACTGAGACGGAGTGGTTTAGAAATCTGCCCTAGACCACAGAGTTATCAGAGGTCCTAACCAGGATGTGTCTCTTAACTGCAAGCCAAAAGCCAAAAGCCAGTCAAGGTGACAACCAGAGCTCTGCCTGAGGGTCTGTCAGTACTCTCAGAGGACACAGCTGGGACACAGATACAGGCTCGACCTCCTTCCCCAAATTTGGCATTGAACCCCACAGAACCCACTGAATCCAGAGCACCCTGTGGCTCAGGGGCCACCCACAGATATTTTTATCTAGGTGAAGTTCACCCAGAATAAAGACGACATTCCCAGCCATTGCTCCTGCTGGTGTGGCCAGGGAACTATGCCTTGGCTAATGGCATTAAAGGGATGTGTTATGTGGTAGCCTCTAGGAAACTTCTATAAAAGACAGCTGGTGACACTCTGCCCCCTATCTGCAGCCTTGCTTATGTCCTGCTGGCTGGAATGTGCAAGGAGACGCAGTGAGCAGGCACATAGGCTCTGACAAGGAGCCGCCTCCCAGGCCTGCACTGCCCACCCTATGACGTGTCAGGGAGAGGAATAAGCTGCTCTGTTGCATAAGCCTCAGATTTCTTGGGTCCCTGTTCTGTGCAGATGATTCGCATCCTGATGGATTTGGGAACTATGCCTATTACCATGAATAGAAGGCCTCAGGGAGCAGGCCAGGCTGGAAGGGCCCGTCCTTTTGCAGCATTTCACCATCCAGCCTCTTCAGGGTCACTGTTCACCTTTATCTTTGCTATCTCTTCACATCCATCCAGAGGTGGGATATTGTCTGTTGCAGGTTGTAAATGCCCAGTTACAGAGTTATAAATACGTAATTTTTTTTTTTTTTTGAGACAGAGTCTTATTCCGTTGCCCATAGCTAGAGTGCAGTGACATCAGGCTAGCTCACAGCAACCTCCAACTCCTGGGTTCAAGAGGTCCTCCTGCCTCAGCCTCTCAGGTAGCTGGGACTACAGGCTCCTGCCACAACACTTGGCTAATTTTTCTATTTTTAGTAAAGATGGGGTCTCGCTCTTGCTCAGACTGGTCTCCAACTCCTGAGCTCTAGGGATCCTCCTGCCTTGGCTTCCCAGAATGCTGGGATCACAGGCATGAGCCACCATGCCCGGCCAATACATAACATTTTTTTTTTTTTTTTTTTGTAGAGACAGAGTTTCACTTTATGGTCCTCGGTAGAGTGCCGTGGCCTCACACAGCTCACAGCAACCTCCAACTCCTGGGCTTAAGCGATTCTCTTGCCTCAGCCTCCCAAGTAGCTGGGACTACAGGCGCCTGCCACAACGCCCGGCTATTTTTTGGTTGCAGTTTGGCCGGGGCCGGGTTTGAACCTGCCATCCTCGGTATATGGGGCCGGCGCCTTACCGACTGAGCCACAGGCGCCGCCCAATACACAACATTTTTAATAAGAACATTTGCACACAGGCACTTAAGAAAGGCTTTTCATGATGATGCAGTCAGCTACTCATCTCCCCTGCATCACCTATGATCAATAAATAACCAGCCAAAAAGAATGCGGAGAAGACTTTGCCTGCTTCATAGACCTTCCAAGTGACTAGAAAAACAGCTCCGATAAGAAAACTATTATAAAAAGAATGAGCACCTAATCTGTGCCAGAGGGCTAGACATGTTTCATATATTATTCTCTGACTTCATAATGATGAGGAAACAGGTTCAGAGAAGGTGAATGACTTGCCCAAGGTCATACAGGAAGCTAGCTGGGAAAGTGGCTGAGCCCAGATCCAAACCCAAGAGTCCAGCGGTCCTCAAACTACGGCTCGCGGGCCACATGCGGCGGTGTGATTGTATTTGTTCCCGTTTTGTTTTTTTACTTTCAAAATAAGATATGTGCAGTGTGCACAGGAATTTGTTCTTTTTTTTTTTTTTAACTATAGTCCAGCCCTCCAATGGTCTGAGGGACAGTGAACTGGCCCCCTGTTTAAAAAGTTCGAGGACCCCTGTGACCATCCAGCTCCAAACCCTGCCTCATCTGTGTGGACTACACAGCACAGGGCCACATGGTCACATTCCAATTTTGCCAGTGGTTTCACCCCTCATCCTGCCCCATGATTAGCCATTTCAGGTCTGTAGGAGGCAGAAGAAACTGGGCTGTAGAGGGCTGGGAGGATGAATCAAGGGTAGAGAACAGGCATTTTCCCATGTGGGAGGAAGATCCCACAGCCTCATTTGCTCCTCGGCTAGGAAGGGCAAGGATGCTATGGCATCCTTCCTGAAAGACCTTATAATGCCTGGAAAGTCATTGTAAAAGAATTTATTACAAAGCAGCAACTTTCTCATAAAAGGCCTTGGAACAATAATTGCTTTCATTAAATAAAACCTATAAAATGTTATTTCTGGGCGGCGCCTGTGGCTCAGAGAGTAGGGCACTGGCTCCATATGCCGAGGGTGGCAGGTTCAAACCCAGCCCCGGCCAAACTGCAACAAAAAAATAGCCGGGCGTTGTGGCGGGCGCCTGTAGTCCCAGCTGCTCGGGAGGCTGAGGCAAGAGAATCGCGTAAGCCCAAGAGTTAGAGGTTGCTGTGAGCCGTGTGACGCCACGGCACTCTACCCAAGGGCAGTACAGTGTCTCTACAAAAAAAAAAAATGTATTTCTAATTTTATTTCAAAGCCAAATGAAAGTCAGAAAAAAAGTCTGGTTCTCATATCAAATTGAATTAAAGAGAGAGAGAGGGAAGGAAAAAAAAAAGGAAAATCAGTTCAGAAGTTCAGGCCAGGTGTGGTGGCTTATGCCTGTAATCCTAACACTCTGGGAGGCTGAGCAAGGAGGGTAGATTGCTGGAGCTCAGGATTCGAGACCAGCCAGAGCAAGAGCAAGACCTGTCTCTACTAAAAGTAGAAAAACTAGCCAGGCATAGTGATGGGCATCTGTAGTCCCAGCCACTAGGGAAACTGAGGCAGGAAGATTGCTCAAGCCCAAGACTTTGAGGTTACTGTGAGCTATGATGTCACAGCATTCTATCCAGGGCCAAAGAACGAAAAACTTGGTCTCAAAAAAAATTTTTTTTTTTTGTAAAAGCAGTGTGAGCCCAGAGTTAGAATGCAATCTCAGGGAAGCTGTGAGCCAAGGTTCTTTCCAAGCTGAAGTCAGCAGCCCGGGACATCCTGTTTGGTGTCCCCTCTGAGCTGTGCTTGCCTGGCCCCAATCCCCCTTCCCCACCCCACCCCCACTCCTCTTCTCCTACCAAAAAGAGCGATAGCCCATAGCCTCCTGAATCAAGGGACTTTGCTCCTTTACCAGAAACTGGGGGCAGAGGACAGGGGTAAGCCTTTTCCACTGTGAAGAGAAAAAGTTCATGGAGAGAAATGCTTCCCATTTAAGTCTCCCTCCCTCATTTTTCTATCCTTAATAGCATTTCCTAACATTTGTCAATCTTAAAATCAAGTGAGAACTGTCTGATTTAGCCTAAAATGATTGATTTTAGCCTTTTCATTCTTTCTGTTGTTGGGTTTGGTTGCTGTTTTTTTTTTGCTTTTGGCAAAGAGCCCCAGGGGTCTCACATTTGCCAACAGTGCTATGGCATCTCCATTGCAGTCCCTGGAGGAAAGAGGCCACAACCCTTTTTGGGTTGGTAGGAGGAAGGACTCTCCTCCTTGTTCTGTAGTCTTGTTCTAGATTAAAGGCCAGTGAACTTTCTGTGAAGGGCCACATAGGAAGTATTTATGTCTCCGAGGCCCACATGGTCTCTGTTGCAACTATTCAACTCCATTACGTTAACAGGAAAGCAGCTACAAACAGTAAGGAAATGAACGGGCACGGATATGTTCCCAAAAATTTCATAGAAACAGGCAGGCAGGCCATCTTATTAGCATACTAGATAACAGTACCCTCAAATGGAATGATGCCTTGCACAATGCCAAAAAGACAAATCAAGGAAATGATTTCCATTTCCACCATGATTTGTGATAAAAGTTACCATTCTCTGAGAGGTACAAATATAAATAAGGATCCTAACAGTGAAATAATAAAGTCACATTTGCGCCATAAGGGAGAAAATTAAATACTTTTCTATTTAGATAACTAAATTAGTTTCTAATTCCAAGATTATAGGCGTGAGAAGAAAGGGTCTGAAGAGGAAAGTCATTTAAAACACCCATTAAACGTTAATTTTTCATTTTCCATGGCTTGCCATCCACGAGGGAACGACTTACCTAAAATGATTATAAAAAAAATGGTTTCAGTCTGTGATCAGGAAGCTCAGAACACTAACTGTGAAGTTGGTAATGGTTTCAGCATTATTGCAAGCCATAATGGAAATGATTTGTACTATGGTAGAGAGGAAAAGAAAAAAAGAAAGCTGGAGAATTGTTAATTAACTTCACTGTTTCCCCACAAATGCTAGGAGTATTAAAAACAAGATTGCTGAAGTGCAAACATCAGGATTTAATGAACAATGGGATGTAATTGAAGGAACAGAGAATGACTTAATCGGGACCGTGGGCTGTTTAACTATGGGGATGATGGATCTTCCGCAAAGAAGAAGAACCATTGGCTCTCAATGGAACCAAGGGAAGTGAGGAGTGGTAGAGAGAGCACCATTAAAGAGAGCAGATGCATAGGGCGGCGGCTGTGGCTCAACGGAGTAGGGCGCCGGCCCCATATGCCGGAGGTGGTGGGTTCAAACCCAGCCCCGGCCAAAAAACTGCAAAAAAAGAAAAAAATAAAATAAAAAAGAGCAGACGCACCAGCAACGCCTACTAGAGACACCCAGGGCTCTGTTATATATGAAAAGCTTTATTAAACATGATTGTCCCAAAATGGCAACCACTGGGGAAAAAGATAGGCAAGCGTGGGCTGGCATAAATCTTCAATAAATCATAATGGAGGCATTAATATTTCTGTAGGCATGTACCTGTGGGTTTTTTTCCCCAAGAATTTCTAATAATCTTAAAGACTTTCTTTACAGATATGAGAAAGGAGGGTAATAATCCGCTTGTCGGAACACTGTTTCCCTCGGTGCCAAGATGCTATCTCTCGGATAGAGCAGATTGGCAAACTCATTTTCTGTGTTTAAGAGTTCAAAAAACCATCTCGCGCTGAGCTTTGATTACAAGTCAAACTTGTCTTGTTAATTCGGCGTGCCTGCCATGAGGTATTGGTTTTTTCTCATCTTCTCCTGAAAGTGAAGCAAATGTCTGTTCTCTCCTGTGGTACCCTTTCCTGGAATTCAGCTCCTCAAGCCTTTCACTAGTTCCCCCAAAGTTTCGGGCGATCTGCTCTGCTCTTGACACGGTGTAAGCTGAGAGAAGGCCTGAGATTCTCTGTCAACAAAATCAAACTTGTTCAAAATTTTGCAAAGGGGAAATAAAAACACTGGAGCAATAGGTCTTATTTCCCTGAGCACGCAAGTAGTCAGAACAAGATGGAGTGGGTCAGGCCTGCCCTGAGATGACATCGCTGGTCCTGCGGTTTGGGTCCTATGTGACCTTCACCTCTAATCTCCCCTTCTTGTTGTTTTGTAAATTCAGCTGTAATCTACAAGTGTATATCTAGAGTAGTTTAGGGCTATTGATTCAGGAGATTAACTTTTGAATTAGAATGTTGTTTGGGGTCATGGGTTAGGCCGATGATTGTTGTTTAAGATAAGGATTAACATGGTATTTGCTTTGAACTTTTAGTATAAAACTGGCTTTTGGCGTAGCGCCTGTAGGACAGTGGTTACAACGCTGGCCACATGCACTGAGCCTGGCAGGTTTGAATCCAGCCTGGACCAGCTAAACAACGACAACTGCAACAAAAAAATAGCCGGGTGTTGTGGTGGGCGCCTGTAATCCCAGCTACTTGGGAGGCTGAGGCAAGAAAATCACTTAAGCCCATGAGTTTTGAGGTTGCTGTGAGCTGTGACACCATGGCATTCTACCAAGGGTGACATAGTAAGACTCTGTCTAAAAACAGACAAACAAACAAACAAAAAACTGTGGCTTTGGAAACGGAAGAACAGAATAGTCTGGAGAGGCTACTGACACTGGTCTCTAGAATTTCTGGCCTTCTGACGAAGTTTGGTGGACCTGTCCCCCTCTCTGCACACTGGCTGACAGTGACAGGTGGCCGGACCCTCTTTGTCTAGTAACACCGTTCCTAGCTACCTCACCCGAATCCCTGGACACATGAGGAAGACCGGAGTCCTGTGTGCGTGGAACCCTCCCTCATGCTAACGTCAAGGAGGAGGATGCCAGGATCGGGCGGTGAGTGGGGGTTCTGCCTCACCCATGAACATCTGCCTGATAGAGAAGGGTGGTTTGGGTAGGGCTCTGGGGGTCTTCGCTTAGATTTGAAGAAAGAGGCATTTTCCTCCCAAGAGGCAAACAACAAAATATTACTTCCCAGAGCCCATTTGTTAGTATAATGATTTCATGTATGAGAAATTGGCAGGATGTCTTTATGTTCTAGAAAACACCCCACACCTCAGGGAGAACACATCCTAATCTTAGAGGTGTGAACCTAACGTTTAGGTTGTTAAATAAGGTGCTGGGCTTCTTCTGAGCATTGAGCTAAACACAAGGCCGTTTTGTCAAACATGTCCCTGCCATGGCACCAAGGCTCTGTCATTTCAGGTTGTTCCTGTGGTTGCTCTTGACTTTTTTTCTAACTTTCCTGGAAAGAAAAAAAATTCTCACTCTCTTTCCCCCCAACATACACACAGAATCAGTTCGTTCACTGCACCTTAGTTTTCAATTACAGAAACCACCTTAAGCAAATTTGGGAAGCTAGACTAGAAACCACTGGCTGTACACACCTGTGGGGGTGGGGAGTGAAGGGAAGGAGTGGGGAGGAGGGAGAAGAGGAAGGCAGAACATTAAAAATATGGTGGTTCAGTCTGGGGAACTTGCTGGAAAGGAAATGAAAGACCTTAAATTTTTCACATTGACCTTCTGTTAAGATTTTGTCACGTAAGCATGGCCCAAGGCTCTGTAACTTCTAGTCTAATCACCCCCCAAGAAAGGGGGTGAGGTGGGACAGACCCCATGAAAGACATTAGAAACCATTTTTTTAAGGCAAGTGGCTCATCCCATTCCTAGTCTCAAATCTGCTGGCAAATTCAAATCTGAAAAAGAAGATTTATGCGTATTTCTCGAATCATAATTTTCCATTACCCCTTTCCCCAGGGCTATAAAAAAAAAATTCCAAGAGTTGACATGAGTTTCTTCAACATCAAGTAACATTTTGATGATGAGTTGAGTGTTAACAAATCAGAAACACATGATCTTAATTGACTGTGAAATAAATAATGTTTCAAAATGAAAGGGAGAAAAAGTGTTCAGATGTAAAGCATCAAAAAGGACTCAAACCTCAGAAGTTGCCTCAGCATCTGACTTCTTCCCCAGCTCTAATCCCATCCCTTCCCACTCCAAAAACCTGCTGGATTCCCCACCCGCACCTGTATGTTAACTTGCAAATATTTTTCTTTTTTTTTTTTTTTGTAGAGACAGAGTCTCACTTTATGGCCCTCGGTAGAGTGCCGTGGCCTCACACAGCTCACAGCAACCTCCAACTCCTGGGCTGAAGCGATTCTCTTGCCTCAGCCTCCCGAGTAGCTGGGACTACAGGCGCCCGCCACAACGCCCAGCTATATTTTTTTGGTTGCAGTTCAGCCGGGGCCGGGTTTGAACCCGCCACTCTCGGTATATGGGGCCGGCACCTTACCGACTGAGCCACAGGCGCCGCCCCAACTTGCAAATATTTTTCTTTGGAGGGTTGTGGAGCTTCTAAAATGTTTAAAAGTAAAAGTAAGCCCAGGTTAGGAGACAGGTCAAACCCAGGGTCACTGACAGGAGAGTCAGCAGGCCCTGGTGCAAAGTTTGTCTTTTGTTCTCCAAGATACCCAGGGGTGTTCTCCATGTTGAATGCACAGCAGAATTACCCGGAGAGTTTAAAAAATATGGTAGAACCTCTATAAGTTGACCACCCAAGGGCCTATAACAAACGTCAATATACGGAGGTGTAGTCCACATAGGAAAGTAGGCCAACTAGCTATACTGATATGTACATATGGTCATGTGTGGTCTGTGAAAATTAGGTCAACTTAAGGAGGTGATCAATGCAGGGAGATGGTCAACTTTGGAGGTTCTACATTGTATCACACCTGACTGTACCCCCAGAGATTGTGACTTACCCATGAGAGGGGCAGGCACCATGATCATCATCTCCATTTTTACATGAGGTTTAGAAATTTGCTCAGTGTCACACAGCTAACTAGTGGCAGAGGCAGGATTCATACCTGCCTGGCTCCAGCGCCCACGTTCTTAACCACGATACCAATATTCTTAAGTTGCATTAGTAGTTTCAATCAGCATTAGCTGATTAGATGTGTGAATTCTCAGGCCATACCCCAGACCCAGTGAATCAGAAACTCTGGAGGTACTACCTAGCAGCTGCTGTTCAGCAAGCTTTCTAGGTGATTCTGATGCTTGCTAAAGTTTGAGAACTACTGTGCCCCACTCCACTGCCTGTCAGGCGCATCAACAGAAGTCAGAACACGGAGAAATGTTCAGCTCAGCTTCCTGCCTCAGGGACGGCAGCTGAGCATGGTGCCAACTCATCTGGCAGTGACTGAGAACTTGAAACAGCCGATCTATGGACTCTTCTCTCACCAGCGGACACAACCATCACACGGTCCACAGAAATGTGGTGCCTTCTCCAATTAGGGAAGGAATTCTTCCCGGATGACACTGCAGTCCTGGCCATCCAGAGAAAAGCCACAGGAGACTCGGCTTCCTTAATGAGCAATTCCCAGGCCCCACTGTAATCTTTTCCTCTTTCTCCTCTAATGAGATTATGAAGAAGCCCAGAGTCTCCGCAAAGCTAAAGACTAAACCAAAACACAGCAATCTCTTCCCAAGTCTTTCTGCACAGAAAAGCATAGAGAACTCTAAGTAATTCTAGAGATACTTTCTGTGCTTGGCTCCCTCTTTAAAATTTCTGAACGTGCCCTAAATTGGTCTCTCTTTAGGAAGGGTAGTAGGTGGGTGGGGTGGAGATGGGTTAAAAGGAAGTTCTCAAGTGGGTGAAACCCTCCACCAGCCAGCCAGTCATCTTGCTGTAGTGATTTACAGTCTTCCTCTAAAAATATCTATGAGATCACAGTACATTAAGTGCACGACACCAAACATTTGTAACTAATCCATGAAAATAAAGTAAGGGCGTCAAGTTGCACGGGGAACGTGGTGGAATTTGTCTTGTGTTATCGTTCTAAAATAAGACGGCCTCAATTTGGTTGAAATATATCTTCGCACATTGTCTTCCCAGAGCAGAGCCATTTGAGAAATTCTGATTGCAATTATAAGTGCTGAATAGGGAGTACTTTGCATTCCCTTTGATGACACTGAAAGCTATAAGCAATCCTGATATTAAAATCTTTGGAAATTGATGAGTATCCCAGGCATCATTACAATATTTTCTCCCCCAATCCAAGTAATTAAAATCTATTATGTGAACACGTGTTAATATTTTATCAACTACTGTTTTTAATTAACTAAGCATACGACGCCTCCCACAGTAGGAATGATTTCCTTTCCCTGTCAATGACCCATCCCCACCTCCACCCCCACCCTCTAGTTTCCAGCCAGACTTATTTCTGACACTGGCTGGGGACCTGTTGGAACACATACCACAGTACTGAATTCCGGAACCTGCCACAACAGCCAGTCTTCGTTAAGCGTGTACAGGGCTTTGCAAGTGATGACATCCACGGGACCCTTGTTAATTTTCTGGTTCAGTGTTGTCACCAGCAGATAGAAAGGCTCTCCAACAGTCTCCTTGGAAAAGGCACAAATGCGACAGTTAGAGCTTTCTGTAGAATCCACGGCACTTTCCAAAGAATTAAAGTTTCCATTTATGGCAGTATGACAGGAGACAGGAGGCAGTGTTTTCTAACAATCAACATGAAACTCCCAAGAAAATACATACTGCTTTGCTTGGGATTGGAGGCAAAACTTAGAAAACCTCCTCCCCACCCTAACACGGGTGCATGTCTGCATACACACATGCATACCCATTCACAGAATTCACAGTTGACAGCAACATGAGCTACACAGTAGTCTATGATTATTAGTAGTATTATTATTAGAGACAGAGTCTCCTTTTGTCACCCTCAGTGGAGTGCCATGGCATCACAGCTCACAGCAACCTCAAACTCTTGACCTCAAGTGATCTTCTTGCTTTAGCCTCCCCAGTAGCTGGGACTACAGGTGCCCACCATAACGCCGGGCTATTTTTAAAGATGGGGGTCTCGCTGTTGCACAGGCTTATCTCAAACTCCTGCGTTCAGGCAATCCACCTGCCTCAGCCTCCCAGAGTGCTAGGATTACAGGAATGAGTCACCGTGTCCGGCCGTTATTTTATATTTAAACTTATACTTGGTAAGCTAATGCTTAGGCTAATGCCTATTGTTTACATTTCTAATAAGTCACTTCTTTTTAGTAAATAAAAAAAAAGACATTTTAGAAAATGCACAATTGGTAACAGAGATATTATATGTAAAGAACACTGGGGCGGCGTCTGTGGCTCAGAGGAGTAGGCGCCAGTCCCATATGCCGGAGATGGCGGGTTCAAACCCAGTCCTGGTCAAAAAACTACAAAAAAAAAAAAAAAAAAAGAACATCGTATAACATTTGCCAAAAGAGGACAGGTTTTGATGTTCACAGCACTTTGTGGGAAATGAGGTCTTCAGTTCAACACTTTCCAGCCTTATCTCCTCCCTGTAGGGCAAACACACCTTGCAATGTCCCACCTGGGCACCTGTGTTGGTGCTGGGTCACAGATGAACTCCATGCTTTCTTCTTGAATCACAACAAATTCTACTTCCTCTAAAGGCTTTCCCCAAACTGGTAGGTAAATCTTGATGGCTTCTTTTTCATATTTATGCCATGTGTACTTTTTCTTGGTGGGGGGTGGGGCTGCCTCCCCTGCTGTTAGTGAAATGCCTCAGATTTGCAACCACTATGCATATGTTCCACAGAACTGAGCAGCTCAAGTGCAGGTGGTTTATTCTGTTTCCACTGCATCCTCCCAAGGCATTCTGCCCAGGGTCAGCTCTAGAGTATTTGCTTAGTGATGAACCTCCCCGAGATTAGTGGAAATTAAGCTGATATGTGGTTCACAGCCCTGTGGCCCTCTTCTCTTCCCCTTCACCCACCTGGGTGATATCCTGACCACATAAAAAGAGCCCTATTTCTCTACTGTCCTCCAGCATGGATTGGACACAAGGCCTGGAGCCCTTGTACGAGGACCACATGTACCTGCAGAGGCTGGACTTGAGGGGCCAGGTGGGCTTTCCTGGGCTATTGGGAGGGACAGCTCCTGACTCAAAGGGCCCTGACCAGGAATTCTCCAGAACTCTCCAGAGTGCAGCCAGACTGAGACAAGTGACATGTGTTCCCGTACTGCTACCCACACTCAAGGTCAATGCTTTGCTAATCGTCATCAAATCCCCTAGGCTCTTATTAAACATTCAGATGCCTGGGTCCCACTCCAGACTTAGGGACTGGAATCTTTAAACATGAGGCCTGGGCATCTGTCATCCCAATACCCTTGCCGGGGTGTGTGTGCTGGGTGCTGGCTGCTGACGTGTGATTGGCATAGGGAATCACAGGGTCGGAGGTTACCACCAAACTTAGTTTCTAGGTCAGAACTTCTGGGGATATGACTCCCCCAGTGGCTGGATGTAGGCATTTAACAGAGCAGGGCAGACTCCATCTTCTCAGCACCCACGGTGGCCAAGAGCTCTTAGAGCCTGGCAATGTCCCCCAGTAGCTGTGGGATCTGGGAGAGAGTCACATATGTGTGCCCCAGGTCCTCTATATGAAAACTGGTCAGAAAGATAATTATTGTGAAGGGGATTGAATGAGAAAAGGTAAACAAAGCTCTTGGTGTCGTATCTGGTACAGTCATAAGTGGCAGTTAATGTACCACAAAGCCTTGGCATCTTGGAAGGGGAAGTTACCTGGGGTGGGGGGGTCACCGGGCCAGTGCCACTCACTCAATATCCATGGGGTGGGGCAGGAGGCAGAGGGCCATCAGTGTCCCAGACCCCCTTGGTCACCCACTGCGCCCTCCACACTAGAGGGAATTATCACACTGAAAGCGAAAGCATCGCTGGCTGGCTCTAAGCCACTTCCTCCCTGTGAGCTGTGCCTCCCCCTCACCCCCCAGAAAGCGTGAGACACTCTTGAATCAGCACTGCGAAATCTTGACCCAGAATGCTGTGCTCAAGGGGGCAGTTTGGGCTCGGAGCCCGGATTTTTTGAACACCTCATCCCTTAAATGCCCAAAGCAGCCCTTGAGAGTTCAGAGCAAGAATCACATGGTCCTGGTAGAAAAAGCTGGAAGGAAATTTAATGCCAACGACCACACCCCTCATTTAGTGGATTGAAAACTGTGCCCCTAATGGAAATCGCCGTGCCCAGAGACATGCAGCTGGCTGAGGCTGAGACGTTTCAGTGCTCAAACCTGCTGAGACTCCTGGTCCAGGGCTCTAATACCCCAGGGCTTTTCAGATTTAACACACACAGAATTACTCGGAGGAGCTTGTGAAAAGCGTGGATTACTGGGGCCACCTCCAGAATGTCTGAGTCAGTGGTCCTGGGGACAGGCAGGAGTTAAGACCAAGCCCAGTGACTCCTGAAGCCTGTTTAGAAGCAGTTGTGACTAAAGCAACAGCAGTGGAAAGAAAAAATATTCACCCCAGAAATAACTGGCTCAACACCTCCCCAATGCGTACGATGCTTTATACCAAGTAAACAGAAAAGAAGGCAGATTTCATTAATCTTAATAAATGGGTATTGCCTTGGGAGAGGAAGGGGTTGGTAAGAAATAAAAAAAAATTGTGTGCGTCTACTTGTAAGATTGCATTAAACATTAAACTAAGCACAGTCTATTTAAAGTGCTGCCTTTGGATCTAAACTTAAGTAGCACTGTTAAAACCTGTGGCATAGCAGTGTATCTTGTTCAAATTTTAATTAGATTTCAGAACTAGCTACAAATATACAATTATGCAGTTTTGCTGGAATCTGGATGGCTGGTGAAATTAGGGATCCAAACCTTGTGCACCAGGGGCCTCTGAGGGCTGAATGAAGAGTGTGTTCAATAGGACACCTTATTTCAATATTAATATTTTATAATAGTAATGACCGACATTTGTGGAGTGCTCCCTCTGTGCTAAGCAAGGGCATACATTTTCTCATTTGTGCTTCAAAACAATCCTAAAACATTCCTCTAATTCTGTAGGTTATAAAACCAAGTCAGTGGGAAAGTCTAGATTTGGGCCAAGCAGTGGGATCCAGTGCCCACTGTATTAACCATTACAATCTGTGAAAAGTTTGCATTCAAAAAGATTCGAAAGGTTCAAGGAGATCACAACCACACTTGGGCGGTAACAGCAACAAAGTGAACTGGGGCGTGGGGAGGATAGGCAGGTCTTTTGAGGACTTGTGTTAATGTGGAATGACTGATAAGAATTGACTGTAATTAGCTTCCAGGGTACTGGGAGGTAACGCGTATTTGTATGATGTTTCAGAGGTCCTGAAATGGTTTGTTCTCTCTGGTATTTGAAATTGTCCTTCTCAGTACATTTTCTTAAATGGGCCTACTGGGCTCTGGGTGTTAATTGATGTTTAAGGAGGAGATGGTGCTTGAAAAGTCTCACCTAAGGACATTCTAAATGATCACATTTGCAGAGGCCGGTTACAGCCAAAACATTACTTTTCCCCTCTATCTGCTGTTGGAAAGGACCAAGGCTAGATGTGGGGAAATGCTGACATCATGGAACATTCAGGACTTATCCTGGCAAAGGCCTTGGCAGCTGCTAAATATAACCGCAGATTGTCTTACCTCTGACACTGCCCAGGGGGGTGACACTTACCCGGAGAAAACCAGAAAGGCAAACGGACATCCAGTTTGTGAGGAGTTTTTCCACCACGGACTCCGTGCGTCTTAGCATGAGTTTAGGCTGCATGTTACTGGACTGTTCCATCAGGTCCCGGGTCAGTACCTCCAGGATGCTGGTCAGGTAGACCAGCTTGGTTTGCAGTGCAATAGTTAAGAAGGAGGCAAACAGACACCTGTTTAAAAAGAGAGCCTGGGTTAACCACCAGCCATGGGCTTGGCCAGACAATGATGGTAGTTGTTTTTTTAATTAATTAATTTATTTTTACATTTTTGGCCGGGGCTGGGTTTGAACCCGCCACCTCTGGCATATGGGACCGGCGCCCTACCCGCTGAGCCACAGGCGCCGCCCGGTAGTTTTTTTTTTTTTCTCTTTTTTGAGACAGAATCTCACTTTGTTGCCCTCGGTAGAGTGCCATGGTGTCTTAGATCACAGCAACCTCAAACTCTTGGGCTCAAGGGATCCTCTTGCCTCTGCCTCCCGAGTAGCTGGGACCAGGTGCCCACCACCATGTGCGGTTACTTTTAAAGACAGGGTCTCACTCTTGCTCAGGTTGGTCTCCAACGCGTGAGCTCAGGCAACCCACCCTCCTCAGCCTCCCAGAGTGCTAGGATTACAGGTGTGAGCCACTGCGCCCAGCTGATGGTAGTGTCCATGGAAGCGAGCTGGCAAGGGGCACGGGGAGCTGTCCTGTTGGAAGCTGTTTCATTCTTTTTTTCTTAAATGTTTATGTTCTGACCACTTCTGTCCTCAAGCCATAAAGCCACACACCAGTGTTAACTTCAGGATGTCTTCTGTGTTTTTAGTACTTAACCTAGCGTAGTAACAAGAAGTGAGTCTCTTTCCCAAATTTTCAGGGTGTTTTTAAAATTAAAAATAACACTTCTGCTTTTTTTAAAATTAAGCATCTATGTGGGTGGGTTTTTTTTTTTGGTTGGTGTTGGAGTTTTTCAGGGGTTTTCTGGGGTATGTATGTGTGTGTGTACCTTCAAAACAGAATTTGTTTTTGGAGCTGGTCTGGTAGTGCACCTGTAGTCCTAGCTATCAGGAGGCTGAGGTAGGAGGATCACTTGAGCCCAGGAGTTCAAATCCAGCCTAGAGGACATAACAAAATCCTGTCTCAAAATTAAAAAAAAAAAAAAGAAAGAAAAGAAGAGAAAGAAAGGGAAGGATGGGGCGGCACCTGTGGCTCAGTCGGTAAGGCGCCGGCCCCATATACCGAGGGTGGCGGGTTCAAACCCGGCCCTGGCCGAACTGCAACAAAAAAATAGCCGGGCGTTGTGGCGGGCGCCTGTAGTCCCAGCTGCTTGGGAGGCTGAGGCAAGAGAATCGCTTAAGCCCAGGAGCTGGAGGTTGCTGTGAGCTGTGTGAGGCCACGGCACTCTACCAAGGGCCATAAAGTGAGACTCTGTCTCTACAAAAAAAAAAAAAAGAAAGGGAAGGATGGAAAGAAGGAAAAAAGGGAGGAAGGAAGAAAAAAAGGAAGGAATGGAGGATGGGAAGAATTTGTGTTGGGGTGGCATGATCTGAAATGCATTTCTCTTGCTGCACGAACACCCAATCAAATGACCGTGGAAAGTATATGCTCTCAAGATAACCAAGTTCAGGTAGTGATTTAGAAATAAAATAAGGGGCTCAATTTTTATATCCTTATTTAAAGGCTTTCAAAACATCAAAGAATTGACTTAATACCTGTCCTTCACCGAAAAGTTCTTCTGCTTTTCAAGGGTATGGATGACAGTCACAAGAAAACTTTTATTACAGATTAGGGCATCCAAAGCTGTGAGACTTTCATTCTTGTTATTGGCGTCTCTGTTCTAGAAAAAAAAAAAAAAGAGAGAGAAGAAATACAATATAATATAAGTTTAAAGTTAGAAAGTAGATCCACAATGGGTTTTCCAAGACAATGAATTATTTAATATTGAATTCATGATCCCAAAAAACCCACAATAAGAATTCAAGTAATAATAATGGAGATGATAATGATAATGATAACACAATGAAAGTCAGGCAGTCACTGGACTAGAAATGAAAACTCATAGAGACTTACATGCATATCTTCAGTGAAGATGTGTGTGAAGCCACCTGACTGAGAGGAAGGAGACACTTTTATTATTCATAACATCCAAAGGAAATGAAGAGTGTATTTTTGTTATAATACCCAAGTCCGTTTTAATAACGTAGAGACACTATTTGCTCATCTGAAGAGCCCCTGGGCTTATGCTCGCTGCACATCCTCCAATACATAACAAATAATTATTCAGCTCTCAAGAAACGCCAACAAGTTGTGAAAGCCTCTAAGACGAATAATTACCATCACATCAGTCCCATTTTGGGTAGATGAAAGTATCATCTCACGTTTTAAAAGAATTGACTCAACAGTTGAAGAGGTCCTCGGTGAAGATTATGCAAACGTCAGACCACTCCTCCAGCAATCTGCCTTCTAAGGATAAATATTAGAGTAAGTTTTCACAAGTCTTAGCTAAGTAGCATCTCTGGTTTCAATACACGATGTTACTCCAGGAGGAGTGGCGTCGGGGAGTTAGAAGATTGAATCTGAGCCACACCACGAGGGTTCCAGTCCTGGTTTTCTCTCATACTGGTCATGTGACTTTGGATAAGGTACTGAACCTGTCTGTGTCTGACTTTCCTCATCTATCAAATGGGAACAATAATAGTGAAAATAAACAATGGAATGCATGGGAAGTGCTCTGTGTCAGCTGTTGTTTCTATTCTTAATTTATAACAGACTATAATGCTACTACCCTACTGATTTCCTTTCTTCCTTCCCTTCCTTCCCTCTCTTCCTTCCTTTTTCCTTCCTCCTTTCTTTCTTTCTTCTTCTTTTTTTTTTCACAGCATCTTACTCTGTTGCCCTGGGTAGAGTATTCTGGTTTCATCACAGCTCACAGCAACCTCAAACTCCTGGGTTCAAGTGATCCTCTTGCCTCAGCCTCCTGAGTAGCTGGGACTACAGGCACCTGCCACAACACCTGGCTAGTTTTTCTATTTTTAGTCGAGATGGTGTCTCACTCTTGCTCAGGCTGGTCCTGAACTTCTGAGCTCAAGCAATTCACCTGCTTTGGCCTCCAAGAGTGTTAGGATTACAGGCGTGAGCCACCGCACCTGACCACCCTCCTGGTTTCTAAAATTATTTTTATGTATTATGCTAGGTACCTCCTGAATATAAACTTTAAATTTGAGTTCTTTTAATGCACCATAGATCTTATTGGAATGGATTCGATTTTAAAAATATGTTGAGTAATACTTTAAATGAGTCAACAGTATGAAAATATAAACTCAAACATTCAGGTTTTTCATTTTTGGTAATAATTGAAATTTTGAGTTGATTTTATATCATAGTAAATTTCTTCTGCAGAGAAGTTCCCTCCATACTTTCAAATTTGCTGGCCCAAGCAAAAGACCTCAAACGATTTTGGTTATGTTCTCTCCTAGTAGAAAGAAAAAAAAAAAAAATACCAGACCCTAGACTTGCATTTTCTACTTCTCAATATTTCTCTACTGAACCGACTTCATGTCAATGGATGGTTGAAGCAGATTGATTCTGAACTTTAAATAAGGAAACTCTGCCCTGGTTCTCTGTGTTTTAAGGCTCTTTCCTCCTTTCATTCTAATCTCCCTTTTCCAGGAGGTTAGAGCCTCTGCTTACCCTTATCTCTTCTCCTTTCAGAAAAACAAAGAGGAGTCAATATAATAAAAAGCAAGGCTTCAAAAGCCAGAACCACCAAGCAGGGCAAAGAACCAGGGAAATGGTGATCCCCTGGCCTCCTCTGCAAACCTACAATTTCCTTTGGGTTTTTTTGCCTGTTGCTTTCTGACAGGTGTTGATCACTCAGATGCTCCCAGCCCCAACCTCCAGGCCTGCAGGATTTGGCTCCCAATCAATTAGGGAAAGGCCTAATTATATGAGGACTTATCTGCAGCCTGGAATGGATTTCAAGTGGTATTGTCCCATTATAATGTTTCCCTGTTCTAACTTAATTATTATAAATTCAATTTTGCTTTCGGGCTTCTCGATAGGATTCTGACGAATTTATGCTTGTTTTTCTTGGGTTCCCTCCTTTAATGACTTCTCCTGACTTCAATTTTTACGGCTTTCCCAGTTGCCTTTCAAGATTACACATAACCCTGAGTTAAATCAGTTTGGCTCCTTGCAGCTATCTCCTCCCAAAATAATGTAGCATTGTTCCTAGATTTTATTTTATTTTATTTTTTTAACTTTGAAACACTCCACTTGCAGTGGTTTTCCTTTATATTCATCACTTTATCTTATTCTTGATTACCAAATTTAGAAGATAGAAAAATTTCTTTTTTAGGACACAGATTACTCCATTCAGCACTCAAGGGCAATCATTAACTGTAAAAGCCTACACAGTACTCATGTTGACAGTCAAAATCTCCAGTTATCTTATTGCTATTAAATTCTTTTTTTTTTTTTGTAGAGACAGAGTCTCACTGTACCGCCCTCAGGTAGAGTGCCATGGCGTCACACGGCTCACAGCAACCTCTAACTCTTGGGCTTACGCGATTCTCTTGCCTCAGCCTCCTGAGCGGCTAGGACTACAGGCGCCCGCCACAACGCCCAGCTATTTTTTTGTTGCAGTTTGGCTGGGGCTGGGTTTGAACCCGCCACCCTCGGTATATGGGGCCGGCGCCCTACTCACTGAGCCACAGGCGCTGCCCTGCTATTAAATTCTTTTTTTTTTTAGAGACAGAGTCTCACTTCATGGCCCTTGGTAGAGTGCAATGGCATCATACAGCTCACAGCAACCTACAACTCCTGGGCTTAGGCGATTCTCCTGCCTCAGCCTCCCGAGCAGCTGGGACTACAGGCGCTCGCCACAACGCCCGGCTATTTTTTTGGTTGCAGTTTGGCCGGGGCCGGGCTTGAACCCGCCACCCTCGGTATATCCGGCCGGCGCCATACCGACTGAGCCACAGGCGCCGCCCAAATTCTTAATGGGGATCTCAGAAAGCTGGGAAACAGGACTCATAATGCAACCTTGCAGAGTCCCTGCACAGTCATCCTGATTCAGGGAACTGAGCCACCCTCCCCAGACAGTGCTCTGCCATAGACATGGATAAGGCGGCAAATGGCAAATCTTGGAGGGTGTGTTAAGAAAAAACTTCATGGGTATAAAAAAACCCTCAAGTCCTATTTATAGCCTTCTTGATTTACAATCCTAAGGCCTGGACCAAAAAATATGGTGGGTGTTTTATGGAGGTATTCCAATCTCCAGACACAGCATCACATATCATGATGTCTACTTCTGGAATTATAGAGAAACTGGAAATTGCTTACTGCCTGAGTCTGGGTTTCTGAACTGTGAGCTTCTGGCCAACTGCAGTGGGGAAGCTTTTAGTAGGGTGATACAAACTCTCCTTTGGCTGGAGAGATTTCTGGGGTTGCTTAGAAGTCGAGATTTTAAATAAAATAGCCAGTGTTGGTGTGTTCCAGGGGTTGGGCCTCTCTGTGGTCAACCATTCTGCACCAGAAAAAAACAGAGGGAAGAGATGCAATATGGTGGAGCTGGGGTATCGGGACACGAAGGTGATGATGCGGAGAATGGATGTAGCTCACCAAAGACTCGGAGGGTAAATGAAGAAGGCTGAGTGAGTGGGTGAGAAAATGGAGGTGTGAGAACGTAGGTGAGACCAGCAAGCCAAAGGGTTAAGTAGACTCCTCCTCAGAACCCTAGAACAAATGAATCAATCAGTCTGTGCAGCTATTTCTACTAAATGAGGGTGATACAAGCTGATCAGCTGAAGAAATACTGCTGAAGAGAACCCTATAACTCTATATTGCTAAAAATGACTGTTTTCAACTCAAATCCCATCTCTGTCTACTCTCCTCCCTGTTGGCCGGTAGAACTTTTCATTTCCAGTAGAGAAATAATAGTGAATAATCTAGTAGCTGCAGTGTAAGTCATGCAGATAAAGACAACAAATTGGCCAGCTCACAATTTATTGATTTTTAAATAAACTAGCTCACTTCCCCGCTACACATTCACTTCTAAACCGGGAGTAAAATAAAGCAAGAGTCATCACTCGGAACTTCTGTCCCTCCTAGGTTTCTGTTACTGGACAAAGAGTAATTGCCAGTGACCCATCACAGCATTATACCCTAATCAATGCAATTAATAATTATCCTCCTCCTGCCCTGTTCAAGCTTAAGCCATTGTTTTGCACTGAGCATATTAGCCACAGCTGCCTTGGGAGCAGACACCCCTTTTTGACAATAGCAACAAGCACCTTCATTATTATTCAAGACTTAACCTTAGGAATATGATCAATGCTCTTTTACCTCAGGGAAGAAAGTTCTCAGAGCAAAATGTTTGTAGTCAAGGAAGGGAACAGTTCCAAAACTATCAACCACATCCAATTTATCCATCTGCAGCTCAGCAAAGCCTGCAAAACAGAATCCCCAGAGCAATATTTTAACTCAACAAACAATGGATAAGATGTTCTGCTGTTTTGTCTAACACAGAGTATGACCTTGGTTTTCATTAAAGAAGAAACAATAGATAATTACTTGGTTGGCTGCAAAGACGAGCTGAAATAAAGCACAGGGCCAGGCCCAGGCCCTGCAGTTCAGTTGTCTTCTATTGTATAAACAGTTCTCATTATTGTGGCCATCTCCATGGAAGGATTAGAAAAAAATATAAAATGAAAAGACTTGCTTTTCTACAAATAAAATTTCGGAGCCTACCATCACGTATCTCTTTCCGGAGCTCACTCTCCAAGAGTTCCAGCTGTTGACTCTGTTTGCGACTTAGCTCCTTAGATTTGTACCTGGTCACCCCCACGGCCGCTAAGAGACAGAGAGTCTGTGTCAGTTACAGTAAATAAATAAAACAAACAAACCTTTATAGTTTTGGAGGGTTTTTTGAGATAGAGTCTCACTGTCGCCCAGGCTAGAGTGCCATGGTGTCATAACTCACAGTAACCCCAAACTCCTGAACTCAAGCGATTCTCCAGCCTCAGCTTCCCAAGTAGCTGGGACTACAGGCACCTGCCACTATGCCCAACTAATTTTTCTATTTTTTTTAGTAGAGACGGGGGTCTCGCTCTTGCTCAGGCTGGTCTAGAACTCCTGAGTTCAATCAGTCCACCCCCGTGAGCCTCCATGCCTGACTATAGTTCTGTAAAAGAAATAAAAAGTAGAAGGAGAGAGCGAGAATGAGAATAGAAAATAGTATTTAAGAACTAGATTTTATAAAAATAAAATTTCCCAGGGAAGGGGTCACTGTAAGGGAAAGGGAAGATGCTAGAAAGCAACAGGAAAAAAAACAAAAAACCCACACTCATCTTAAAAGTGAAAACTAAATCAAATAACCTTCACTTGTAACCAAAGATCCCAGTTGGCTGAAAAGTAATGAAACAAGTCAAATTCCCTTACAGCTGCAGCCACTTATATTGTTCCATTCTTTTTTAATGTTTCTAAGCATCCCTGGAGAAATAAAGTTGTGTTTCAAATGCAGAAAGGAACTACAAGTTCACTGCTGGCTACATAAGCCAAAGTTGCATAGACCAATGTGGGGACCTGAAGAGTGAGCCACAGGGAACCCCACCCACTCCCAATCCAGGTATTGGGCCTTTTCCCACCTCATCTTTCTCCTAACTGCAGTGCAAAGGCAATAAACAAACCCTTCTGGTCCTTGAGTTCATGTTCTTATTCTGCCATTTCCTGAAAGCTGTGTGACTCGGGTTAAATTCCTTAGCATCTCTGTGCCTGCCTTCTCTGTAAGAGCGCCTCCCTCAGTATGATGTTGAGAGGATTAACTCACAGAAAGCATTAAGGACTTATTCTTTTTTTGTCTCACAGAGTCTCACTCTGTGCCCTGGGTAGAGTGCCATGGTGTCATAGCTCACAACAACCTCAAACTCTTAGGCTCAAACGATCCTCTTGCCTCAGCCTCCCAAGTAGCTGGGACTACAGGCGCCCACCACAACAGCCAGCTATTTTTAGAGATGGGGGTTCTCTCTTGCTCAGGCTGGTCTCAAACTCCTGAGCACAGGCAATCTACCGCCTCGGACTCCCAAAGTGCTAGGATTACAGACGTGAGCCACCATGCCCAGCAAGAACTTATTCTTTAAAAAGAATAAGTATCCAACAATCAACTATCATTATTATTCTAGGAAGTTTCTCTTCTTTAAATAAAAATTACCTGATAAAAGGGCTCTGCAATCAGTAGATGTGAATAATGCTAGAGGAAACAGAATTAAATATGGTTCTTCACTGGACCACTTTACAAAGTCAATAGTCTTAACCATAACATGCATTGTGCGTCTCTAAGAAAGGGCAGAGTAGGCAGTGATTTCCAAACTTACTTAATCATGGAACCTCCAAGAGGAATACCACTTGGGACCATTGTTACTTAGGCTGCACTTTGAGCAACACTGGCTTGTGCATGCAAAGCCTTTCACTCATCTCCTATAGCTCTAGAGATTTACACAGTTATCAGCACAGCAGTGCTCCATGAACGTAGGTAAATGGAAGCAGGGATGAATGAATGAATAAGTATAGAAGGAGGCATCAGCAAGTGCCCCTATTAGCCTAAAATGTTACAAAGACAACATCTACGTTAAGTCAAGAAATATGATGTGCTACTTGTTGGGATAGTTCCTTTTTTCAATGAAGGATGAGAGAAAACAGACTTGAAAAGCAATTCAGAAACAGAGTCACAAACTAAATGGTTACGTAAATGAGTTAAATGGCCTGGGTGGAGACAATAGGGAGGAGTGCAGACTGAGGTAAAACCCCAGGGTGTAGCTGCTCCTCAGTATTGTAAACTGACACTGTGGAAAGACTGCGATCCAACCATCCAAATCTTTCAAGGTTTTGAGAGAAGTTTTTCAATGTGTAACTCATTTTTTTTTTTTGTAAAGACAGAGTTTCACTTTATGGCCCTGGGTAGAGTGCCATGGCATCACACACAGCTCACAGCAACCTCCAACCCGTGGGCTTAAGCGATTCTCTTGCCTCAGCCTCCCGAGTAGCTGGGACTACAGGCGCCCGCCACAACGCCCGGCTATTTTTTGGTTGCAGTTCAGCCGGGGCTGGGTTTGAACCCGCCACCCTCGGTATATGGGGCCGACGCCTTACCGACTGAGCCACAGGCGCCGCCCTGAATAACTCATTTTTAAATGTTATCAACTACTTGATAGTTTTTTAAAAATGTGATGTGGGCCAAACAAAACATCAGTAGGCTGGATTTAGCCAGTGAGCAAACACCATAGGCTCACTGTGCATGGATGAGCCTCAGGACACTTTCAGAGATGATACAGATAACACTTCTCAAGTGCAGTTCCCCCTGAAAATCAGGGTTGAAAAGGGATGGGGGGATGAGACGAACAAGGGGACAGGATGAGATGTCCAAGTCCTGGGAGTCCAACATCCCAGAAGACTTGGGGGAATAATCTAAATGTCCCCTTGTCATCACAACGGGGAAGCGAAGTGGACTATTTCTCTCCATCACCAAGACACCATCTGTGTAATCCAGCCTTTTATTAATGAATCATCCTTTAAAAATGTTTAGAAACCCCTCAGTGTGTACCTACTAGTCCTCTCCCAAAGTTCTGATTTGGGTTTTCACCCATTAATACTTAATTGAAGCAAACAGCCCCTGAAAGCTGAAAGTCTGCCTGCCTGACAAGAAGCCCCAGGGAATAATTTCTCTGACAAAATTAAACAGGGCACTTACCAAAAATGACAATCACTAGCAAGACGGGAAGCACAATCAGAAAATACCACGTGGAAGGAACCGATTCCTGCTCCACATAGAGCTCCAAGTTTCCCAGCTTGACCTGATGGGACAGAGAATGTCTTAGGTGCAGTTGAGCTGGGTACTATATTTATGTACATAATTTCTTCCCCCACATGGTTTCAAGATACAAAAGAAACGGTGAGCTAGATACGATATCTGAGTTCGAGCCCCATCCAGGACAGTCACCGTGCCTCAGTTTCCTGATGCGTCAGTTGAGATGCACTGGGCTAGACCTATATATTCTACACTTTGGCCCCCTTTGAACCAGAATTTTTTTTTTTTCTTTTTGGAGACAGAGTCTCACTCTGTCACCCTGGGCAGAGTGCTGTGGCATCACAGCTCATAGCAACCTCAAACTCTTTGGCTTAAGCCATCCTCTTGCCTTAACTTCCCAAGTAGCTGGGACTACAGGCCTCTGCCACAGCACCTGTCTAAGTTTTCTATTTTTGGTAGAGATGGGGGTCTTGCTCTTGCTCAGGCTGGTCTCAAACTCCTGAGCTCAGGCAATCCACCTGTCTTGGCCTCCCAGAGTGCTAGGATTATAGGTGTGAGCCACTTCTCCCAGCTTGAATGGGGAATTTTAAATTGCAGAACTGGGGACAATAAAGAGGTGGTAGCCAATGGATAAGAAGCTCCCTACCCTTTATTCCAAGGGAATAACATGACTTTTATTTTTCTTTTATTTTGAATAAAGCATTCTTTGGCAAAAACCAGTTTGATAATGTTGACTGGATGATCGCTGAAGACCTTTTCCAGTTTTGGCATTTTTTTTTGTTGTTATAAAAATTTCATAAAACTGGGCGGCGCCTGTGGCTCAGTGAGTAGGGCGCCGGCCCCATATACCGAGGGTGGCGGGTTCAAACCCAGCCCCGGCCAAACTGCAACCAAAAAATAGCCGGGCGTTGTGGCGGGCGCCTGTAGTCCCAGCTGCTCGGGAAGCTGAGGCAAGAGAATCGCGTAAGCCCAAGACTTAGAGGTTGCTGTGAGCCGTGTGACGCCACGGCACAGGCGGTACAGTGAGACTCTGTCTTTACAAAAAAAAAAAAAAAAATTTCATAAAACCTTGTACAGGGAAAAGCTCGACATCGAGCCTTATTTTTCCACTGCTGTACATACAAGTGTTAAGATGCATCAGTCCTTAGAACCACACTGCCCCCACGGAGGCATCTGAGCAAAGTGGCTAGAGCAGATTCTGGATCCAGATGGCCTAAGTTCTCCACCCCAGCTTTGCCACCTGCTGTCCTTCCCAGATGTATCATCTTGAGTTGGGCCCTCAACCATCTGGTCCTCTCTCTCCTCATCTCAGAGATGGGACATTGGCAGAGCCCCTTGGGAGGCTGTCGTGAAGATTAAATGCACTATAGCACCAAAGTGAGTCAGCTCGTGACACCCTGCTCAGAACTGTCCTCTGGCTTCCCAAGCACATGAGCCAAGCTCTAGCATGGCTCACAAGGGCCTAATAATCTCCTCTCCCCATTAATTCTCTAACCTCCTCCAGATATTCTCGTTTGCTTTTTCTACTCCAGCCATACTGGCCTCCTAGTTGCTCCCCAAACACCCGACGCAGGCTCCGACCTGGCACCTTCGCGGCCCCCTTTCCCTCTGCCCGGAGTGCACAGCCTCAGACGGCCCACAGCTCATCCTCTCTTCCCTCAGGTCCCTTCCCAGGCAGGCCTTTCCTGCAAAATCCACAGCGCTGCCTCCCCCACACAACTCTTCTCCTCCCTGCTCCATTTTTCTCCATCACAATTGCCACCATCTAACACATTTTTTTTGTACTTTGGCCAAGGCCAGGCTCGAACCCGCCACCCTCAGCATATGGGGCGGGCGCCCTACCCACTGAGCCACAGGCACCACCCACCATCTAACACATTTTTATAAATTTATTTCCTTCACTCTTTTTGTCTCTTTTTACCTCCATCAAGGCAGATGCTTCTTTCTGTTTTTTTCTCTTCGATGTCCTCATCACAGCAGAGGCTCTCAGAAAGTGAGTTGTGAAAAGCTAAGAAGGCTAGCATTTGCTCTTCTCAACTAACAGGGGAGGTGAGATCATTGGTGGTTTAGTTGTTATTCTTGATTTTACGTCTAGTATCCCCCTCTTTGCCATATAGACGGACAGAGGGAGGCTCAGGGAAGTCTAGTGACCTACATAAGGCCACACAGCTGTTATCTGGTGCCATCGGGACACGAACACCTTTTTGGTTTTGCTTTCCAGTCTGATAGCTTTGTTCCTGTCCCTTATTCAATTATTCATGACTGTAGATTAGAAAGCATTTTTTAATATGGGCTGTGCAGA
Source organism: Nycticebus coucang (assembly GCF_027406575.1). NCBI lineage: Eukaryota > Metazoa > Chordata > Mammalia > Primates > Lorisidae > Nycticebus > Nycticebus coucang. The sequence goes on from NC_069782.1 coordinate 27,641,361, forward strand.
GCTTCATATGGCATGAACACTATAAAGGGTGACTTCTAATACGTTTTCCTTCTCAATGGTCTCACATTTTTATTATGGAACATAAATATACCAGTGATGGGTCTTCCAAACATGTCTGGGGAAAGACTAATTCAGGAAGTATGAGTTCACAGTGAAGGGAGCGTCCCACAACCCAGAGATGAGTTGGTCTCCATCAGAGTCTAATGCTACCCTGAGCGTGCCAAAGGGGCCCTGGTTTGGGGTTTCTGCTAAGACATGTCACCTCCATATTTGAGAAAGGAATGGCAGCTCACTGAGCGATGGGTCTAGAGATTTTGTTTGCAGATGCTACATTCTAAATGTATAGCTAGAACAAAAGCTATCAAGACTCATTAGGATCATGGACAATGGTGCGTTGAATACTTTGAACATATGGCTGGACTGCTCCAACTATTTTAGAGATATTATGCTTGGGCTCATAGTGCCAGCTTTGTTTATCTTCTGTTTAAAGTGAAGATTGGAAGATCCATAAAAGATTCCATTCTGGCCTCTAGTTGAGCCAAGGAATCACCAAATATCAGGTAGAGACAGCAGGTAGGACTGACAGCTTGACTTACACGAACTTTCTTGGAAGAAGAGGCGATGGTGCTTGCAGTCGTGATATTTGTAATTTTGCAAAGGATGGTGGTAAGATCTTGGTTTCTAGTTATGTCTTCAAAGCTGCAGTTTAATTGTTCATTTTCCCCATGGAAGAGAGTAATTTCAATGTCTTTCTTGGAAATGTTGAAGTTATCATTTTCTTTCTGTGAAGAACACGATGAAGATGAAGAAATCAGGGCAGACGTGGAAACTCACAAGCCAAAGCACACCTTTCCAGTCAAAGGGGCAAGGGGACTCCCCCCCCCAAAAAACAGAAACATACTTGAATTTTTACTTCCAATTCTTTGTCCACTTCCGATTCTACACGATACCCTGTAAACCTGGGGTCCTCAAGATACTGCAAGGTTCCGCAGTCGAGGTAGGTGTCTTGTACCCTCAGCTTCACTGTGACATTTGTGCGCACTTTAGAGATCTTCAGACTGGGGGCTAAAAACCTGCACGTGGTCGCCATACAGTATTCAGAGACCTGGGAGAGAAGAAAAGAGCACTGGAAGAGCATTTCACTTGGGAGACCCAGGTCTGCTAGCTATGTGACCTGGGCAACTTCTCATTGCTTCTGTTTTCTCATCTGTAAAATGGGTCAGCGATACTACATACCTCACGGCATGAAGTTACATGAAATGAGAGACGGCTCATTGGATTAATTAAAGGAGGGTATGCACGTACAATTACTTAAGACAGAGCCGGGCACAGAGTAAGCACTCAACGTATGATGGTCATGTCATCATTAATGCAATGGGCAACGATGCCTGCAGTTTCAGGGGTTGTGTAGGGAAAAGAGATTATGCAGAAAGAAGTAGGCTACAGAAAGGGGAAGTCGTAGGTCCAAAGGGCTTAGGTGTCCTTGGAGTCAGCCCGTGAGAGTCCTAGGAAACCACGAGAAGGGAAGAGGAGAGCCCCCCTCAGCCAAGGCTGGCCTCTGCCCTGCCTGCTGCCAGCGGACTCGCTCTTTGTTGGGGAACCTTCTGTAGGGCTTTAGCAGAAGTCACCAACCGCAAGGAGGAAAAGGCTTTTCAGGCATAACAGAAAACAGGAGAAAACAACAGTAAAAGGCACAAGGTTTCCCCTGTGAAATGAAGAGCATGAAAACCAGAAACAATGCAGAAAAGATGGCCTGATTAACGGGTTTACTTTAAAAAGAAAAAAAAAAACCCGACAAAAATGAACTGTCCTTTTCAAGTGTACAGAGAGGCAGGCAGAAGAAGTTGGTGGGTTAGGGGAGGCTGGCAAACATTTTGAAGAAGAGCGATTATAACTCGTAAAAGGAAATTCATCAGGTGTAAAGAACTATTCTCCCCCAACATCCCCCGCTCCCGGCACCCCACTGGAGTTTCTGAAAGAGGACAGGAAGACGGGGGAGAATCTGATAGGAAGAGCTAAGACCTGGGCAAGCGCAACCTCCCTTCTACCATAACATCTTCCCGAACTACAGCCCTCAGTCTCCCCCCACTCGTGCTTCTGTTGACGGGAGGAAACCCACTGTCCCAGCTGCAGCTTTTTACTGCAGATGCCTTCAAGAAGGATTACTCAAAACAGGATTATCCCGACCTTTTTATATCCTCAGGACTCTTATATTTCAAAACTAGTGATCAAGTCTCATGATCTGAAATACTTTTTTCTCTAGTTTCTGAGCAGCTTCTCAGATGCCTTCCCTTTATTTCTTGAAATGAAGCTTTTTGGGCCCCGCCCAGTGGCTCATGCCTGTAATCCCAGCACTCCAGGAGACTGAGGTGGGTGAATTGCTGGGCCCCGCCCAGTGGCTCATGCCTGTGAATTGCTTGAGCTCAGGAGTTCAAGACCAGCCTGAGCAAGAGCGAGACTCCCATCTCTAAAAATTAGCCAGGCATTGTGGTGGGCGGCTGTAGTCCCAGCTACTCAGGAGGCTGAGGCAAGAGGATTGCTCAAGCTGTGAGCTATGATGGGACAGCACTCTACCCAGGGCAACAGAGTGAGACACTGTCTCAAAAAAAACAAAAACAAACAGAAAAAAACAAGGAAGCTTTTCCACCAGATTCCATCCTAGGTGCCCCTCCCTTCCTCCTTTGTGCTCTCACCCCCCATGGTGTGGCCCCCACTCTCCCTCCAAGGACAAAGCACTTGAGACCTGCGCTGTTAACTGTAGCCCAGTGGACCTGCTGTCCTCCTGCAAGGTCAAACACACCTGGTCATTGTCACAAGCACCTCTGCAGGCTTCTCAGCCTTTCTTCAGTTCCTGCCTCTCCCAAAGCACCCATGTAGCAGCCACTGCTGAAATAATAGCAGAAAGGATCCCTAGACCTATGTCCCTCCTGCTCGAAGATTTTCAACAGCTCCCTGCTGCCTGCAGAAGTCAGGGCAGAGTTTCCAGTCTGACCTTTGTGCGGCCCCTGCTGCAGACACACTTCACTCCATGCCTGTCTCATTTCCCTTCCATGTGGAAACACCTTCTTGGACTCCCAGAGATTCTGAGCTGGAAAGGACCCCGAGAACCCAGAGCTTGAGGACACCCTATACACTGACTTTCAATCCCAGTGTATACTTGCCATTTCCCCCCAGGAAGGCCATGTGACCTTGTACCTACACCCAGCAAGACGTTCTGTCCACAGTAGGTGCTCAATAAATTCTAGTTGATTTGGAAACAGCATTTTGGAGGGAGGGCAAGTTCATCGACAAATGCAGGTGGTGCCTCTGGCCCGAGGGTCAATGTATATGAATCAATCAACTGGATGTGTGTGCAACCTGCCGAAATAACAGCAGAAAGTATCCCAGTATTCCTACAGAGGCTGGGAGTAGACACTGGGACCAGCTGTGAAATATGCTGGCAGACAGATAGGTACACAACAAGAGTGTAAGGATGATGGAGCAGGCGGCCTCCTGAATTTGGGCCTGAGCCCACACTGGTCCCAAGCAGGGATGAAGTCTGCAGCCACCTTAGATCTGCCCCATGTGGCAGGAAGTGGTTAGGTAGGGCCTCAGAAAGGCTGCTATGCTCACATCTGTCTTCAAGGAAATGGAGAAAGGGGAAGATAGAATGGGGAAGAGCATTCAGGAAGAGTGCAGAAGTGCGCTCAGAGACCCATCTGTCTCTGAAATCCCTCAACTCCTCTCTTATTATTCCTGGCTTCGGAAGCTTCAATCTTGAGACCTGGGCAGTGGGTGGGGACTACACACCTTCTACAATTTCCACTGCGGGGAGATGAAACGCAAGAGAAGGTGGGATTAGATGGTAGGGCCCAAATTGGGTCAGAACGCAATAGAAGGAGAAGCATTTGACAAGGGTTCTGGGACTTCTGAGAGTCACCTAAGCTCTCACAGCATTGGAAGCGCCACCACCCACTCGTCACAGAAACGCTATTCTTCTTTCCATCACACCTTAACCATTCACGAGGCATTTTCACACATATTCATAAGCATTGTCTCATTAAAGTGACTTGCCACAAATCACACAAGGAGAAAATGGCAGGCCTTGTCACACCAAGTTCTATTCTGCTTCTTCTGTGCCGTAATTAGAAATATTCAACTACAAGCATAGGTTTTATTATTTCTGTTCATACAATAGGTAAAAATTTATATAGATACCCAAGTCATAGAAATAAAAAATACTCCCAACATGATAGTAAAGTGTGATAAAAACAAAATCATTCTTGAAAATAATTATTAAAAAGCAGCTGAACACTTACATTCATGTTTCCTTTTAACTCATGTGAAATGATTAAGCTGTCAATTACATCAAAATTTCTGCCCGTGATGATTATATTTTGACCACCACTGCAAAGGAAAAAGAAAAAGCAACAATAAGCATTTCATCCTAAACCCACTAGAATTTGCATTTATGAATGAAGCTATCAATTTATTCACATTTAATATTAAACACAGTTATGTTTGAGAGCAAATTAACTAATTTTAATTTCAAATGCAAGACAATTTTAGAAGCCTTTTCAGGATACTGGCCACAAATTCATGGTTTTCAAGATGCATAAATATAAAAATTCAGGTCAGATCTTATGTTAATTCTAGGGAAATGCCCAAATTCTTTAATAGAATATGAATTTTGTTACGTTACATTGGCACCTATAATCAGATCAGCAGCTGTACCTTGAAAAGGTTTCACTAAACAGAATTTTGTTTGATTGCTGTTTAATCTATATGAAGATGCTTCAATCTAACAATTTTCAGAATCAAACTCCTAACCTACCAATTATACTTTATTTAGGGAGACAGGGAACGCTTTGGACAAGGTAAAATTATAAATGACATTAAAAGGATATGTTCCTATCTGGTTAACCACATAAATAACAGCTACATTCGATCTCACCAAAGGCAAGCCAAATGATTTCAGGTAGCCTCAGCACATAATCACATAATAGCAAAGCGGTCACTGGGTGTGAAATGAACAGCTGGCCACAGCTCTCACTGCCCTCACCAGGTCACCAGGTACTCATTCTAGGGGACAAGAGCCTGAGCATGTCAGGTCCAAGAGTGGGCTGCGCACTTGATGTCAAGACTGGGGGTGGGCAGGAGCTGCTCAATTTGTGTAGGGCAGAAGGAAGACATTGAACCCTGAATCCTCCAACCACAGCAGGGGGACCTGAGTTGGCCTCATGCCCACAGCCATTGCTAAAAAGTAAATAAAGCAAAGCATGCTCTGCTGATGGCCAGACTGCAGAGCCACGTTCTCACTCAAGGCACAGTGACCCAGGAGCAACCAGGACACCCAGGCTCAGAAGGTCACAGGTAACAAGGCAGTAAAAAGTCTCTTAATTTATACTAAAGCAAGATTCTGTGGTTGCTCAGAGCACAGCATCCCAGGACAGGCTGCCTGGGAGCCTGGGGCAAGTTGTTCGAACCCTCTTTTTGCCTCAGTTCCCTCATCTGCAAAAGGGACGACTCTCTTTTTTAAGAGTGAATTTAAAAGTAAATCTCGGGCGGCACCTGTGGCTCAGTTGATAGGGTGCCGGCCCCATATACCGAGGGTGGCGAGTTCGAACCCAGCCCCGGCCAAACTGCAACAAAAAAATAGCCGGGCGTTGTGGCGGGCGCCTGTAGTCCCAGCTGCTCGGGAGACTGAGACAAGAGAATCGCATAAGCCCAGGAATTGGAGGTTGCTGTGAGCTATGACCCTATGGCACTCTACCAAGGATGATGAAGTGAGACTCTGTCTCTCCAAAAAAAAAAAAAAAGTAAGGGCGGCGCCTGTGGCTCAGTCGGTAAGGCGCCGGCCCCATATACCGAGGGTGACAGGTTCAAACCCGGCCCCGGCCAAACTGCAACCAAAAAATGGCCGGGCGTTGTGGCGGGCGCCTGTAGTCCCAGCTACTCGGGAGGCTGAGGCAAGAGAATCGCTTAAGCCCAGGAGTTGGAGGTTGCTGTGAGCTGTGTGAGGCCACGGCACTCTACCGAGGGCCATAAAGTGAGACTCTGTCTCTACAAAAAAAAAAAAAAAAAAAGTAAATCTCTTAAACTTGTGAGGAATAACCTGGTGAACAGATGAACACACCAGGCCTGTGCTGAGTGCCACATCGCTGTCTGCTTTTATACATAGCATGGAATTAGTTCCAGGGTAGGGGAGTGGGTGTTATGTTAAAGCTTTGGTTTTGCAATTTTTATTTTTCCTATTCCATTATTAGGGGCTGAATAGTGTTCCTGTAAAATTTGTATGTTGAAGCCCCAGCCCCCACTACCTCAGAAGGAGACGGTCTTTGGAGATGGGAGTGGTTAAAGAGGTAATTAAGGTTAAATGAAGTCCTTGGGGTGAGCCCTAATCCAATATGCCTGGTGTCCTTATCAGAAGGAGAGATTAGAACACAGACCATATGAATGGAAGACCACATGAAGACAGCCAAGGGCAAGCCACAGAGAGAGGCCTCAGAAGAAAGAGAGGCCGCTTCAGACTTCCAGCCTACAGGACTGGGAGGAAATACATTTCTTTTTCTTTTCTTTTTTTGAGAGAGTCTCACTCTGTTACCCCGGGCAGAGTGCAGAGGTGCCATCACTCATAACAATCTCAAACTCTTGGGGTTGAGCAATCCCCTTGCCTTAGCCTCCTGAATAGCTGGGACTATAGGCATGCGCCACTATGCCCAGCTAGATTTTCTATTTTGAGTAAAGACAGGGTCTTGCTCTTGCTCAGGCTGGTCTCGAACTCCTGAGCTCAAGAAATCCACCTGGCTCAGCCTTCCAGAGTGTTCAGATTACAGGAGTGAGCCATCGCACCGGGGCACTAGCCTAGGTTTCTGATACCAATATGGAACTCTTCACTTTGTGCCACTCCTGCTCATGATAAAAAGCTTCTTTTTCATATATTTCATTTTATAACCATTAGAGTAAGCTGTTTTGAGTTATTTGGGAAATTTCAGGAACTACTGCAATGAGAAGCAGTATCCATCTTTTAAATATGTTCCCTAAGTGAGAGATGGAAATTCCTACATGAACTTTTGTGTGTGAATCTAATACATTAAGGGGAAAAAAATTCTCTCCCTAGTTGTTGAAGTTTTTGGTTTGTTTTTTATGACATAATTATTATTTTTTAAAATTTCATGGATATGTAATAGTTGTACATATTTACATGGTAATGTGATATTTTTATATAGGCGTACGATGTAATGATAAAATCAGGGTAATTGGTATATATTTACTTGCCTCAAGCATCTGTCACTTCTTTGTGTTAGGAACATTCCAATTCCACCCTTCTAGTTATTTTGAAATATGGAATAAATTATTATTAACTACAGTTACCCTATTGAGTTACAAACACTAATTCTCATTCCTTCTAACTAAATCTTTGTACCTATTAATCAACCCTTCTTTTCTCTCCCCCTCCCAGCCTCTGGTAACCATCATTCTACTTTTCATCTCCATGAAATCAACTTTTTTAGCTCCCACACAGGAGTAAAAATATGTAATATTTGTCTTTCTGTGGTTTATTTCACTTATCATGATGTCCTTCAGTTCCATCCATGTTGTTGCAAGTGACATAATTTCATTCTTTTTTATGGCTGAATAGTATTCCATTGTATATATGTACCACAGTTTCTTTATCCATTCATCCACTGACCAACACTTAGGTTAATTCAATATCTTGGCTATTGTGAATAGTGCTCCAATACACATTCTTCCTAGTTTAATTTAAATTCACATTCAGATTTCAGAATTCAACTCTAAAGATATTTTCTTTACCTAACATAGTATGAAGCTAATTTTCTTTTTTCTTTCTTTTTTTTGGAGACAGAGCCTCTAGCTATCACACTGGGTAGAGTGCCATGGCATCACAGCTCACAGCAACCTCCAGCTCCTGGGCTTAAGTGATTCCCTTGCCTCAGCCTCCTGAGTAGCTGGGACTACAGGCACCCACCACAATGCCTGGCTATTTATTTATTTATTTATTTTGGTTATAGCTGTCATGGTTTGGCAGGCCCGGGCTGGATTCAAACCCGTCAGCTCTGGTGTATGTGGCTGGCACCTTAGCTGCTTAAGCTACAGGCACCACCAGTATGAATCTAATTTTCAAAGGACTCTCTGGATAAAACTATAGACGAGCTTTGTTAAAAATAAAAAAGGAAAGAAAGAGGAAAAATGAAGAGGAGAAAAAGGAAAAAACAGCTTCCAATATTCTTATTTAAGATCAAGTGCCTGGTGTGGTAGCTCACGCCTATAATCTAGCTGGGCGAAGTTGCACACGCCTGAAGTCCCAGCTACTCGGGAGGCTGAGGCAAGAGGATTGCTTGAGCCCAGGAGTTTGAGGTTTCTGTGAGCTATGATGCCTCGGCACTCTACCCAGGGCAACAGAGGGAGACTCTGTCTCAAAATAAGAAAAAAAAAAGAAAGAAAGAAAAAAGAGAAAAAGAAAGAAACCTAGGCTAGGAAAAGCTACTTCAATTGAACAAATATTTTAGTTGTGAGCTTCCTAGCAGCCATGGTGAAGCGAGAAATAGGATATGCTTATAGTATTCACTGTGACCATGGGAATCAACCAGCTTGTCAGACATGCATTTTTCTAGGAGTAAATTCTGAGAGGAATTTAGAAAGGCATATATTTCTGAATTGATTTGAGTGAAATCCATGATCTTCATGCACATGACCCTTAACCACAATGAGAACAAAACATCATCATACGAATCTAGAAGTTACCTGATCCAGGTCGTGGAAGGGGATATGAGGGAACAGTGGGGCAGAGCGATGTAGGATAAGTGTCCCACAGGAGAGCAGTTCCCACCATTGAACTGGATACATACATCCTTCATTTCTTTCCGGCTTGATGGAAGAGAGAATTTCATATGGGTGTCGTTTAGCACATGGCTAACCTGAATCCTAGAAAGGGGCAGAAATGAAGTCGGAGATGACACACTCAGCACAGCTGGTTACCCCCCCGTGACAGCACATGACTCACTTGAACTACAACCCTTCTTGAACGATCAGAGCAGCTGCAGGCAACTCCTTATCCCCACTGGGTATTATTGGAGGCTGAGTTCCTCTTTCTTGTGCACATTTTTATCTTTTTATTTGCATTTCTCTTAGAAGTAGGCAAGGAAGGAGATGTAACCATTACCCTTAAGAAGCCCCAAAAGAAAGCAGAACATGGACTGGGTTTTAAACTATATTAAGGATCCTGGTTAATTTCGTTGAGTATGATAATGGCACTATTTTTATCTGCTATAGATATATCGAAGTTCTTAGAAGGGAAAAGATATGGTGGCTGGGGATATGCTTTTTTTTTTTCTTGCCATTTTTGGCCGGGGCTGGGTTTGAACCTGCCACCTCCCGCATATGGGGCTGGCGCCCTACTCCTTTGAGCCACAGGCACCACCCTGGGGATATGCTTTTAAGAAACTCCAGTGGCTACCACCCCCCGCCAAAAACCCAGACAAGATAGCTAAGACAAGATTTGCAAAATGTTGATAAATGTTGAAGCTGAGGATGAGAACACAGAAGTTCATATCACTCATCTCTCTTGTATAGGTGTGAGATTTTCCATTAAAAAAAATCTTAAAAAAAAAAAAAAGAAGCTCCAGTCAAGCACTGGGAGGGTAGAAGTCAACACCAGACAGAGATGGAGATTCTCTTCTTCAAAGAGCAGTGAGCCTGAGCCAAGAACGCAGAGGTCACAGGATCAACTGGCATCGTGGCCAGCCTCCCTCCTAAAGGGCCTCCAGACTGGGACTTAGCTGGGCCTGTCCTGGGAGCTCCTGACATCCAGTATGATCTGGCCCTTCCTGCCCTTCAGGAGTCAGAGCAAAGCCTTCTACAACTTTCCCTGTGTAACCTGCAGCTTCCTCTGCCTGCTGTGTGTACAAAGACCCTCCAAAGCACAGATCGTTAAGACTGGGGTGCATCTGAATAATGCTCAGTATAATTATGCTGCACAAGAATCTATTATTACTACTTAAAGGACATCTGCACGGTCATTAACTGTAATGCCATTACCCTTACAAAAAGGCAAGTTCAAAAAACATTTGAGTCAATTTGTACCTATGACACCTCACATGTACATTTTAAGAGCAAAGTTCTGGAAAATTCATAGAAAAATGGCTAATCATTAGGGCGGCATCTGTGGCTCAAGGAGTAGGGCGCCGGCCCCATATATCAGAGGTGGGGGGTTCAAACCCAGCCCTGGCCAAAAAAAACTGCAAAAAAAATGGCTAATCATTAAAATTCAAACCTGTTTATAAATTTGGGAAGGAGAGTGGTAGGAACACAGGTCATTCCACTATTATACTTGTATTTTTCTCTTTAAAATAACTGCATATTTTTAATATACCATATTGAAAGAGTTTGGGATTACGGTATTGGCTCAGATACAGGATTAACTCAGTATTACGCTGACTGCTTGTGAACTTGGGTTCACCACACAGATGTGGTTACTGAAACACTACAGGCACAAAGGTCTCTTAGTCACTTAATTTAATAACTGCAGTATCTTAAGACACATTCAGAATTAAAATGAGAGCATGAAGAGTCAGAAATGGGTAATCCTCTGAAAAACTATTTAGTTTCCAAGAAGTTGATTGCCTTTCAGTGACTACACAGGTGTCTAACTTCACAGATTTTGCTACACAAAATGAAAGATTTTTGGCAATAAGGTACTTAGCCAGGATAAATGACACCAAATAACCTGTGTTGCATAGATACAGCCTCTAATGTGGGCTTGATAATTCCGGTAAATAGCAGAACAGCAGAAAGCCTCCAATGAGCCACTGTTGTCATCAAGATCGCAGATAGTCCAAATTTACTGCTCTGAGGGGGGGAGGATGGCAGTGACGTGCAGCAAATGAATTAAAACAGAAAATGCAGTAAATAAGCATGGCAGATTAGAATGCTGTACAAATCTGTTTTAGTTGTTAAAAACCAAAACATCACGCTTCGGCAGATTGTCTGAAATGCATTTTCATGATGAAAATAAGCTCAGTATTATACTTCGTGAGGAAAGCAACATCTCTTACTTCAAATTAGCCCAAACTTATAAAAGTTAACAAGCAGAAAACTCAAATAATCTGTTGTATTATTACTATTACGTCTCTTTGTTGTAGGGGGGTCGGGTGGAGGGAGGTAATAATTTGCACAAAAACATCAGTGAGAAACTGAAATTCTTTTCTTCAAAGTTCCTTTGATAGGATGAGGGTGGGGAAAGAAGTCATGGAAATGATATTTAGAAGGTACACTGACCAGACATTGATGTTTGGGTGTTCTGTTCTTTTTTCTTACTAATGTGTATATATTAGAGATTGAAACCAAACTAGGAAAGAGAAACCTACAAAGAATAGTATTTCCAAATAAGATGGATCTGAAAGGTTTTTTTCTTTTTCAACTTTGAATAGCACATTGGAAGAGTTGTTCAATAAAATTACTCATCAAATTCTGAGGCAGTCAACCATTTTTCTAAAAGCATCATCTCAAAAATTGTATTTGCTACTCTTAAACTTGGTTTTGTTACCAAAAAATAAATCAAGACCCCCAAGCAGGCGACATACTGAAATTATTGCATACTGAGGATTTTTGGGTAACACAGGGCACATTTTCTCCCAATAAATTTCAAATTTATTGTTAAAAGTAGTTTACTTATTGGTATTATGATATACCAAATATTTGCAGTACTTGGCCCACATTGGTGCATGGAAATGATCTGAAAATATAAAGGTTAAATCCTTTGGCCTAGGTTTTACCTTTACATTTCCAAGGATAAATTACTTAAGGTGGAAAAAACTAGTATTTCAACTCACACATCCTTATCACAAGTACTGGTTCCTTTCAGGATCATCGTGATGTTCGAGGCCTGGGTGAAGTTTGCTCCGATAACTATCACGTTACTTTTCCCTAAGGTCGATATTTTCTTTGGCTCGATGGACTTAATGTAGAAAACCTATTGGAAATAAAAGAGTAAAACATGAGATCAAAGCTAAGAAATGGCATCGTTCCAAAAAGAAATCTGTTTATGTGCTGCAGTTAGAAGAAATCACTGGGAAATTACAACATTTTGCAAACACAAGCAGACAGTGTTTAATGAAATCAATGAATGCAAGGAAGAGAGCTGAAGATTCATGTCTCTCAACATGTGACAGCATGAGGTCAAACCAATTAGTCTTTGTCTCACAAGACAGTTGAAAATACAGTTGAAGAGTCTGACATTCTGTCTGAAGGGGGAGGTAGCACCAGAGTTTTAAAAATGCTCACTCAGGGTGGCGCCTGTGGCTCAAGGAGGAGGGCGCCGGCCCCAAATGCCAGAGGTGGTGGGTTCAAACCCAGCCCCAGCCAAAAAAACCACACACACATAAAAATGCTCACTGTCTCAGCCTCCGTAGGCTCACAACATAACCAAAATGAAGGGAAGGGAGTTTGCTGACTATAGGCCAAAGACAGACTCATCATTAAGTTGAAATAAATGTCATTCCAGATAAATTTAATTCCCAAGAAAGCAGTTTGTATTTTGGGGGGTTTTGTTTTTTTCAGTTATTAGAATCAAGCAGTACATTGAACACACTCACAGGGGAAAAAAAAAAAAACCCAACCTGCAAGAAATCAACCTGTTCAGTCACCTGATACCAAGTAGTTGGATGCTTAAACCATTGTGGCCAATTGTTTCTTTTCCATGATTTTTATGTACCACGATTTCCTCCTTGCTACCCAGTTATAGGCTTATCATGCATACAGTCAAGAACACGACCTCGGGAGTCACCTGATACATAGCCTCACGTTATGTAGGCAAATGCTACCTTACTTCTCCTTTTGCAATGACTACTCAAATTCTCCCCTTTAAAAACAAAGCCCTTTGGGTAAGGCACAGTGGCTGGCTCATGCCTACAATCCTAGAACTCTGGGAGGCTAAGGTGGGAGGATCTCTTGAGCTTGGGAGTTCCAGACCACCCTGAGTAAGAGTGAGATCCTTTTCTCTACTAAAAATAGAAAAATTTGTTGGGCGTGCTAGCAGGAGCTACTCTGGAAGCTGAGGCAGGAGAATTGCTTGAACCCAGGAGTTTGAGGTTGCTGTGAGCTAGTTTAATGCCATGGCACTGTAACCCGGGCAACAAAGTGAGACTCTATCTCAAAAATAAATAAATAAATACATAATAATCATAATAATGATAATAAGAGGAACAAAGCCCTTCATTGGATGGCAAAAATCACTTTCCCTTTTCAGAACAAAATGCTCCTGGCTTTTTAGCTGTTTTCCTGTAAATGTTACTGTCTACCATTTTGGTTACTTTATTGTTCTTTAATACTCTGTTCCTCGTAAGTCTGTATTCTTTGGTGACCAAAACAGGACATCAGATTCTAAGATTCTGGCTAGAGTAAAGCACAGCAGATCTTTAACTTGAGTGAACATCACATACTTTTGATATTTGAAAATGACCCCAGGGTCCAGAGATGCTGAATCATGTGACATTTGGCTGAACCATAAATGCTGAGTACGTCCACTTGAAGGGCTAGGTCCAGGAGGAAGTCACTGGAGAGCTCCCGTGATGTCCAACAGCTGCCCAACACCTGTTTCTTTAAGCAACTGAATATCCCCTGTTCCTTTGTGTGAGCAAAGCTCATCCAGAGAGCCATGCTGGGCCGCTGGGGCTGGCTATCCTGCTGAAACAGATGTTTTCTCCTACTGCTCCTCAGGACACACAAGTGCTGTATGGCAGAGTGGTCCCCATTACTCACTGATGGCTTTGGATTGGTTTTGCAGATTGAGCTAAATTCATCGTTAATGTCATCACAGTAATGATGTAACGTGACAGAGAATTGATTTTGGCGGCAGAATTTATTTTAATCACTTTGTAAAGGAGTTTAGCCCCGTATTTATAGAATCACTAAGGGCCTGAAAGGGTCACTTTAATTATTCTGTTATACTTGACTGCATTTTATGGGGGAAATTATCTGCTAGAGTGGTACTTGGAATGGGGGGATTAGCAAAGACTTCAAAGTAAATCTCTCGCAAATGTCAAGTGTGTGTTATATAGCAAAAGGCTTACTCTTTGCTCTTACATGGTGACAGCTCAGAGAACAAGTATTTATTGAGCACCTACAGGGTCCTCAGGCCAGCACTTGATGTTGTGGGAGACGCATGATTTATGTGAGCACTAGATCAGGACTTGGCAAATCACGGCTTGTGGGCCAAATCCTATTCACTACCTGTTTCACTATGTCCCATGTAAACATGACAAAACACTAAATTCAAAATTCAGCATCCATAAATATTCATCTGTGTAGCATCTCCGGCTGCTTCTGCACTACAACAGCAGAACTGCAGACCCACAGCAGAGACCGTACGGCCAGCAAAACCTAAAATATTTACTGTCTGGCTCTTTGCAGAAAACATTTGCTGACCTCTGCTCCAGAGGCGTCCACTGTCTTCTTAGGGAGGCAAGATAGAATTTTTTTTTTTTTTAATGTAAACTTCAAAGCAGACTCACATTTACCTCCAGGTCAACTATAACTCCCGGGTTTCTTTTCTTTCTAGATAGTCCTTCTCACTTCTTATATTTATACTGTTGATGTCTCTCCAGCAAAATTTTCAAACATGCCAAGTAAACGCTACTTCTCTGCTCTCAGTAGAGGGTAAAGAGAGCCTTATAACTAACACAGAAAAGGTTTGTTTTTTGCCTAAGGGTGTTATATTTTGGTCCTCAAACGGCTCTACAAATATCATGAGAGGACTGGCTCTCATGGTGGTCTGGTTAACTTTGTGTTTCCCTGAGGAGAGACAGCCTTGCTACTTCAAAAGGATTTCATTTTAAAGCCTTATTGTTTAGAGAAGTTTCCTTTGGCTGTCTAGGATGGAATCCAGCCCTGGCCTATCTCGTGAAAGCAGATGCTTCCAGGCCTCTTTCAAAGAGGGTCAGATTAGTTGGTTTTTGTTTGCTGGTAGAATCTCTCTCTCTCTTTCTCTTTTTTTTTTTTTTTTTTTTTTTGCCAATGGGTAGAGTGCCATGGCATCATCATAGCTCACAGCAACCTCAAACTCCTGGGCTCAAGTGATCCTTCTTGCCTCAGCCTCCAGAGTAGCTGGGACTACAGATGCTTGCCACAATGCCCAGCTAGATTTTCAAGTTTTTGTAGAGATGGGGGTCTCTCTCTTGCTCAGGCTGGTCTCCAACTCCTGAGCTCAAGTGATCCACCTACCTGGGACTCCCAGAGTACTAGGATTACAGGTATGAGCCACCGTGCCCGACCAGTAGTATCCATCTTAATCTTAACAAGTGAGTTAAAGAGTTACCAAGAGGAACCCCCCAAATAAATAGGGCAGGTAGAAGAAAAGGCTAAAAAACAAAGAGAGAGGGAGCTCTACTGTACTGTACTGTATGGCCACAACAATTCTTAGAATTACATTTTCTATTTTTACTGATAAAGATTTTGAAAAATCCAATACAGACAAAAAGACAAAGAACAATCTCCCCAAAAGGTTCTACGCATTCAATATTTCAGATCAATATTTGTATTTTAATCAAGAGTTGATTCATGACCTGACAGAAAGCAGCCAGCCCCACAAGCTGACACATGGAAGGGGTTAATCTAAAAACATAATTGAGCTTGATACAAACAGACAATGTCTCACAGCCCTGCAGTGAGATGCCTCCCTCACCCTATGTCCAAGGATTTCCATATATCAAATCAAAACGCCATTGACTGTAAGCACCATAGCTCTATGTTGCCCAGCAATTAACCTCAGAATAGTCTACTTCCTGTCAGTTACATCTTAAACACGTCAGGGTTATTTTTAAATGGCTGCACAACTTGAGATTATTCAATGAAGTACCACAAGCTCTGGTTTTCAGCCTCTAATCTGTAGAAAAAAACACATTAGAAACTGGTTAATTAGGTGATTTACTGAATACCCAATTATTTTCATTTTTAACTAAGTCATTATAAGATTTTGAAAATAGCACAACCACTAGGAAATAGGTATCTTTGAAAAGGTCTAAGAGGATTTCTCCTGACAGTAAGAGCAGCTTTTGTGAAATCTGACGTCAACACAATTCAAATTACCTTGACATTAATGGAGAAAATACTGCTATGATTGAAAAGAATATTGGAAAGAGGTGCATTAGGAAGGCTCAGTTTATTAAGACCAAATTGTACTCTATTAATCTGTTAAAAAAAACATCTGAATATAGCAAAGCTCTCTGTAGGCTGCGCCTGAACCAACACTCAGTCAAACATCTCTCAGATTTTCACTCGTGAAATTAGTTCAAACAGGACTGGATAAAAAGTCACACGGATTCAAAACCAGCTGGAAATCTGAAACCAAAGGACATTAGAGAGATAAAAGGTAGCACAGCTAATTAGAGGAAAGTGCCCTGTAGGGCCCTACAGGGGCGAGTATTTGGTTCAGAATTATTTAACATCTTTATTAATGACTGGAAAGAGGACAGAAGTAATGTATTAACAAAATGTATAAACTGAGGCCAGTGCTAACTAGCAGTGACGGAAAGTGTAAAAGAAAGTAAGATACAGAAAGAAAACAGTAAAATGCAATTCCACCAAAGAAAAATTAGAGAGTTAAAGGGAACAAAATGCTTATTCATTTGATACTCAGGTGCCAGAGCATACGCCTTTTTGTGGGCCCCTCTTGTGCAGTCCCCAGGGAACTTGGGAACTGTCAACAGTTAGCAATGTCTCCTGACGCAGACCTGGAGACTTCCGGGGACAAGATGACAGACCAATGCTCCGTGTGAAGAGATCAAGACTCACTGCTCTGATTTGGGGACTCCAAAGCAAAGTTGGGGTTGGCTGCTAAGGCCACGTCCTAAGTGGCCATTGAATTTTCCGAGTATGGCTTTTCAGAACTGGACTGAATGACCAGACCTCCATGACCAGCAAGCAGCTCAGCCCCTGATTCCAGCTTAAACTGAGCCCTCACAATCCACCCTTGAGCCAACTTTCAACTTGAGCATGACATTCCTGCTGCTCCTCTCTGCTAGGGCCTCAGCTTCCCTGCTAAACCTCTTCTGCTCTCTTTATCTTCAAGACAGTGCCCAGCCTTGCCTGAGTCTGACTCCTGCCCTCTGACCATACCCTAACCTATCGCTCTTCTCCTGCACCTTTGATGCTAACACCCTCCCCACACAGCCTGGCTAGGCTGGAGGTCTTTCTCCCACCCACATCTATGGCACCAGGGGAGAGACTTCGACAACCTAACTCCAAGAGAAGACGATATGAGTTTCCACTCTTCCAGACTGACTTTTATCATCAGTACTACATGGTTTAACCCTTGTTTATATTCAATTTAGTCAGAAAATGTGAATACCATTCCACTGCCACTGAAGGACACAGTCAAAATTCCCAGGTCTGGGATATAAACGAGGCCCTGTAACGTGCAGACTCCAGGGTCATTTCAATCTTGTGTCCCATAATGTCCCACATCCTGTGCTCCAGTGGTTAAAACTATGTTGAGTTAGATTGCCTGGGTTCAAATCTCTTACCTACCACTTACTACTCACTTTCTCTCAGCCAAAATTTCCTTCCCCATAAAATGGGGGAAATAGGTCCTTTGTGAGGCTTAAATAAAGAAATACTCTGTGCTCAGGGCATAGCCAAGGCTCAACAAATATCAGCCACGGCTATTCAATTTAGTACACTCTGGCATTCTTCCTTGTATCTTTCTGTGTCGTGCAGAGCCAACTGCTTCCTGAAAATGAATCTTACTTCCTCCAAAATAGTGTAAGTTCTACAATATAAGCTCCACGTGGACACACATTTTGCTTGCCTGTCTAGCCTACAGTAGTTACTTAACACATGTTGGATGAATGAAGACGTGAATGCTCGGTAGTGAATCCTCGTACAAGGCCTGTAGAAGCTGCTCAGCAAGGCAGATGTGGAATTTAATTTCCCTTATGGAGGCAATGTCCCCCACAGAGTTTACTCGGATTGCCTGTGAGAAATTAAAATGCATATTTAAATGTGAGCGAAGAAGAGCAGTGGAGATAAAAGAAGAGATGTAAGGAAGAGAAAGAAAAAATAATTTGAAAGTCCATTCCTCAAGAGCAAGAGGCATGGCTTTCTATGGTTTATTTCTGCCCCATAGCAATGAACACATTGAGAGTAATAACAAATATTAGAATGACATCATGTCATAGATCTTCATAATCTTTCCCTGAGCGCATAAAAGAGAGGGCAGCTAACTCTGCTGTCAGTGGCTGAAGGCACCAGATGTAGGGTTGTTAAGAAATGAAAAGAGAAGTGGCTAGGGCAGGGTGACAGGGCCAAGGTTCCCCGACATGGTTTCACCTCTTAAATGTGAAGAGAGACAGACAGATGACATTGGCCTTGATAGCTGAAAATACTCCTCATGCAAGGTCATACAAAGATGTTTGAGCTCATTTCCCTCTTTGGGTAACGCTTTCCCTTAATGCAACCTCCCTGGAAATGAGAGCATGTTTCTGGGTCAGTGTATAGATATGGGTGGGTCTTGGGGGTCATAAAACAGTGTGAGGGCTACTGGCCCAGCTGGGATTGAACTAGGACTTACCTCATAAGTACCACATCCTTAGATGAGAAAATTCATACCTTAAAAAAAGATCTTGAATACCATTCCATTACCACTGAACAATACAGTCAAAACTCCTAGGGTTTCGATGTAAGGCCTTCTACATCACAAACTGCAGGGTCATTTCTATCTTATGTCCTATAATTTCTTGCATTCTCTGCTTCTAGCCAAAGTGAATTACTTTGAAGTTCCTTTAAGTTCAGGTGCAGTGGTTCACACCTGTAATCCTAGCACTCTGGGATGCTGAGGCAGGTGGACCACCTGAGCTCAAGAGTTCAAGAGCAGCATAACCCAGAGTGAGACTTCATCTCTACTAAAAATAGAAAAACTAGATGGGCCTCATGGCAGGTGCCTGTAGTCCCAGCTACTTGGGAAGCTGAGACAAGAGGATCACCTGAACCCAAGAGTTTGAGGTTGTTGTAGACACCACTGCACTCTACCCAGGGTGAGCCTCTGTCTCAAAAAAAAAAAAAAAAAAAAAAAAGAAAAGAAAAGAAAAAAAGAAAGAGGTTCCTCTAATGGGTGTCCTGGAATTTCCCAGCCCTTACCCCCACACTTTCACTGATGCTTCTTCCTCTTCTTTGAATACCCACATTCGTGGGTCTGGATGCCTCGTGTTCCTCAAAGGTGGGCTGAAGTGCCATCTCCATCAATGAATCCATCCATCCAACAAAGACTTAACCAACCACACTGATTGTTTTTAACTGCCAGGCACTGAGCTTAAATGAACAGAAAGGACTAAGACAAGGTCCCAGGCCCAGAGTTTCTTCAGTTTGTATACTTTCTGGTAATATCCCTATGTTGACATTTTAAAAAAATCTTGTGTTATTATTGAGGTTCTCATGGATAAGATTCTTGAGACTTGTGACCAAAAAAGTGCCTGCGTCGTGTCCTCATGATATCCATGGAGTTCGGCCTGATGGCATCTAATAGGTGCTCGATAAATCCCTCCAGGAAGAATCAGCCCCAGTTCAGGATCTTAGAAGCCAAAGGCTGTGCCCGCACCATTTCTAGTGCCTGGCACATAGGAAGCACTCAGTATATAAGTGAGGTGGGGAGATGCCTCAAAACAAAGCTATGAGGAGGGGCAGGTGAGTCATGCCTATAATCCTAGCACTCTGGGAGGTTGAGGCAGGAGATCACTTCAACTCAGGAGTTCCAGACCAGCCTGAGCAAGAGTGAAACCCCCATCTCTACTAAAAATAGAAAACCTAGCTGGGTGTGGTAGTGGGTGCCGGTAGCAGCTTAGGAGGCTGAGGCAAGAGGATTGCTTGAACTTGGGAGTTTGATGTTGCTGTGAGCTGAGCTGAAGGAGCTGCACTCTGCCCTGGGGCAACAGAATGAGACTCTGTCTCAAAAAAAGAAAAGAAAAACTACCAACGGCTTTTCTGATAGGAAAAGGGTTGCAACAACATTGGGTGCCCCGTTCAAGGCCGATATGAGGACCCGAAGTGAAAACCAGAATGTTACACATTCCAGACAATGACCAAAGACAGCGGTGGCGTTTCACAGAGCAGGAGAAATCCCTCCTGTGACAAATAACACTCCATTCCCTACCAAACAAAGGAGAGATTCTGTTTTGAGCAACATATTTTAAGAAAATATTTCAGTATCAACAAAATGTCTTTTTCCAAACTCAGGAATGTAATCCACAGAGAAGCAGTGAAGACAAATCTGGGCTTTTGTTTCATTGCAGTCTCCTCCTTTTCTCTCTGTGACCCTAGTTCTTTTAACCACAGTTCAAAAGGTGCTTAAAAATATTAAAAAAAAAAAAAAAAAGGTGCTGAAAGACTCAACACAGGAAACAAAGATGGAGTGACATTTTTTTTCCTCTAAAATAAAAGAAGTTTAAAAACCTACTGTGCCTGGACCTTGACTCCATGATAAAAAGGAATGAGTTATTGATACATAAAAGAACTTGGATGAATTTCCAGAGAATTATGTTGAGTTAAAAAAGCCAATCCCCCAAAGGGTACATCTGGATGATTCCACTTATATAAAATTCTTTAAATGAGAAAATTATACAAACGGAGAACAGTGTAGGGGTTGCCAGGCATGAAAAATGGTGAGTAGGAGGGAGGGAAGTGGGTGTGACCACAAAAGGGCCACCGGGGAGCCTTGTGATGACAGGGCTGCCGGTACCCCAGCTGTGATACTGTGCTATGTTTTGCAACATGTTACTGCTGAAGGAAACTGAGTAAAAGATATAAGTATTGTTTCCTTATAAGCATGTATGAATCTATACTTACCTTAAAATTAAATGTTTAATATTTTTCCAAAATAATCTCGGAAAAGGAGAACAAAGTTGAAGGACTCACACTTCCTGATTTCAAAATTTACTACAAGGCCATAGCAATCAAACAGTGTGGTACTGACATAAAAGCAGACATATATGATGGAAAAGAGCACCCAGAAATAAACCCTCACATATATGGCCAGACGATTTTCAACTAGGGTGGCAAGACCATTCCAGTGGGGAAAGAACATTCTTTTTGTAACAAATGGTGCTGGGAAAACTAAATATCCATGGGAAAAAGAATGAAGTTGGTCCCTTACCTTATTATACCATATACATAAATTAACTCAAAATAGATCAAAGATTAAAATCTAAGAGCTCAAAACCTTTAGAAATAAACATAATGGGAAAGCGTCCGCACCCTGGATTTGGCAATGATTTCTTGGATCTGACACCAAAAACACAGGCAAGAAAATGAAAAAAAAAAAAAAAAAAAAAAAACAGTTGAATTGGACTTCATCAAAATGAAAAAACTTCTGTGTATCACAGGACACAATCAAAAGAGTGAAAAGACAGCCCAGGGAATAGGAGGTATGTATCATGCAAATGATGAATCTGATAAAGGGTTGATATCCAGAATATATAAAGATCTCCTGGAACTCAACAACAACAAAACAAATAGCTTGATTAAAAAAATGGGCAAAGGACATGATTAGGCATTTCTCCAGGAAAAAATATACAAACGGCCAGCAAGCATAAAAAGATGTTCAACATCCGAACAAATCAAAACTATAATGAGATACCACCTCACACCTGTGAGGATAGGAAAAAAGTCAGAAAGAAATAAGTATTGGCTAGGTTGCGAAGACACTGGAACCCTCATATACTATTGATGAGAATGTAAAAATGGTATAGATGCTATGGAAAACAGTATGGTGGTTTCTCAAAGAATAAAAGTAGAATTACCATATGATCCAGCAATCTCAGCTCTGGGCATATTCCCAAAAGAACTGAAAGTGGGGTCTCAAAGAGTTGTATACAGGAACATTATTCACAACAGCTAAAATGTGGAGGCAACCTAGGTGTTCGTTTATGGTTGAATGGATAATCAAAATGTAGTATGTACATACATTGGAATATTATTCAAAACTAAAAAGGAAGGGAATTCTGACCCATGCTACCACATGGATGCCCCTTGAGGACATTATGGTAAGTGGAAATAAAACAGTCATAAAAATACAAATACTGTATGATTCCATTTATGTGAAGTACCTAGAGTCATCAAATTCATAGACAGAAAACAGAATGGTAGAAAACAGAATGGTAGTTGCCAGGGGCTGGGAGGAAAAAGAGATGAGGAGTTATTACTGAATGTGTATAGAGTTTCAGTTTTGCAAGATGAAAAGTGTTCTGGCAATTAGTTGCACAATGTGAATTTACTTAATAGTATTGAAATGTACACTTAAAAACATTAAAAATGGTTAATTTTATGTTACGTGTATTTTACCAAAATTTAAAAGATTGAAACCACAACAAAGTTCAAGAAGAAAGAGCCACTATTTCCCTGAACCAAGACCCTGCCACTGCGTCTTAGTTTTACAAACTAATGGGATGAGAAAAGGAGCCCATCGCTCAATAAAGCCTCAAAGACTTCTAAAATCTGAAGATATTGGCACACCAAGCTTTTCTAATGCCTTTAATTAACTTCATAATCCATTTTGATCTACATTCCCTCTGCTTGTTACTTAATTCAGCTAAAGTTACTATCAACTTTTCAGTAATGATTAATAATGTGCTACTTATTTGTGTTGGCACTTGACCTTAGACAGTAGCGAGTTGAGAAGCCAAAACCTCAGATAAGTCATTACATAAAAAACTCAACCTTTTCTTCCCAGGGCTGTTGTTTTTAATTTGTCTGCTCCTGCTGAGCCCCAAGGTTAACAAGGGCAGGACTTATCTGTTTAGTTTTCACCACATACATATGCTCGATGAACTTCAGTCAACCAAAGCTCTAAGCATGGTCACTTACATTCTGCTTAGAATATTTACACGATCACATCTTCTCTTAATATGAGCAACATGTGAGCCTCGTGATTTACTCCAAAGAAAACAAAAAGATTTACAAAGAAATCTCTCCTTTTTTTTTTGTTTGAGACAGAGTCACACTCTGTGGCCCTGGGTAGAGTGCTGCGGCATCATGGTCAGAGCAACCTCAAACTCTTGAGGCTTAAGAGATCCTCTTGCCTCAGCCTCCCGAGGAGCTGGGACTACAGGCAGCTGCCATGACTCCGGCTAGTTTTTCTATTTTTAGTAGAGATGCGGATTTGCTCTTGCTCATGCTAGTCTCGACCTCCTGAGCTCAAGTGATCCACCTACCTTGGCCTACCAGAGTACTGGGATTGCAGGCATGAGCCACCATGCCTGGCCAAGAAATTTCATTTTTGAGAAGAGTAGAGAGGTACACATTCTACACCAACTCATTGTTTCAGCACCATTAATTACTGGTTATACATCTACACAGAGAAAGGAAAAAGCCAGTTTAATCAAGGTTACTTTGTGTACTTTGCACAGACCCTATCCCCACACCTCACATCTCACCGCTAACAAGGCAGTCTTAACATGGGGTTCAAGTTGAAACCCCCTCGGTGATATGCTATTCTTCCTTCTAATGCTCCCCAAGTGAGCCACAAAGTCACCTTTAAAATTTTACTTCTACCAGGATAACATCATTTTTCATCATTACAGAGTTTTAATTTCTTTTATGTGAATGTGCAGCCTTTGATGTATTGAGCCAATTAAGGGAAACTTGGTTAAAAACCAAAGGTAAAAAAGGGAATTTTGGTAGAAAGTAAAATAGAGAATTTTTTTTGAGGAACCCAAATTGGTAGTAGCTGTTGTCATTGAAAGGAAGTTTTTTCCCCATTATTCAAACAAAAACAGGGTCTGACCTGTGCACCCTGGTTGGCTCTGTCACTCTTGCTGTCCCTGAATCTTCCTCCCCCTGAAGTCTTGGAGGATTTCTCAGCGGCCACTTGGCACTGCTCCTGAAATGGAGAACTTCTCTTCAACATCCCAGCGGGAGGGAAGGTCAAGGTTGTGAGACCAACACAAAAGACAGGGTGGGACAGAGTGATCACACACATTTACTTTGGGTTAAATCTTAATAATACCAAAAATGTCACCTTACCTGGTTTCTCTCATAATCAGAAGGGTCACAGGCTGTGAAGGGGTGGATACACTTTCTCCCACTTTTACACCAAGCACAGCCTGTTGCAACACATACGGGGCATCTGGCAACACAGAAAACCAACTTAATTCCTACATTTTTTAGGAAGGTGCCCATCTTCTAGAATTGCCGTCTGTGGTGCAGCAAGCATTTAAAAGACCCCCCCACCAAAAAAAAAAAAAATCCCTGGACAGACTACGAGGACCCAGGAGGAGAGAGGACAGTCCTTTGAGGCTGGGCAGAGGACTGACTCTGTGGCCTGCTCTGGGAAGCCCTCAGGTTGATGGACTGTAATCACACCTGCAGGGGTGTTGCCATGGCAACCTGAAGCTAAGGTCACCTTTTGGTCTGTTGATAAGAGGAACCGGGTGGATTTGTTTCTGCATCCAGTTCTGCTATTTGTCTACCCTCAGGTGAGTCCCCCTGGAGACTGAGCTCTCTCACCCCTCACCCCTACCCCTCCCAGCAAGGCCTCACTCTCTGGAGCAGCGTCACTGCCCACGGCCTGGAAGATGAGAGACAAAAAACGGTACCTGGCGGCAGAGGGAACGGGGTGCCAGTGTTTGCTTTCTAATCAAATTAAGGAGGAACTGCGTCTACCAATCTATCACGCGTGGGCAACCGTGGAGGACTTGAAAAGCGTTACAAGAATAACCGGAGTTAAAGAAGGAGCGATACGAAGGAATTTGGGGCTGGTCTGGAAATGTTGCCAGGGGAGGCCAGAGGAAGCCCAGGCAGGGAAAAGGGCAGGGGGCTGGCCGTGGGGTGGGGGGAGAGACCCAGACTGTATTTTATACGGTACATTCTCTAAGAAATGCTGAAGCCCTCTGAGACCGTGTCCTGCAGAAACTGCAGTTTTGATGGGAGGAGAAGATACAGACCGGCTTCTGTGTGTTAGGCCACCGATGTGCGCAGGAAGCAGGTCTGCGGTTTGCATGGGTGCCCAGCCCCTGGGGAGATGACTGTACTAGTAAGTGCTTTCCTCACAGGAAGCAGTCACTGCCAAAAGGGCACTGCTGCTCCAGGGCAACCTGGGTTTCAGGGCTAGTTCTTTTTTTTTTTTTTGTCTCACTCTGTCACCCTCAGTGGAGTGCAATGGCATCATAGCTCACAGCAACCTCAAACTCTTAGGCTCAAGCCATGGTCTTGCCTAAGCCTCCCAAGTAGCCGGGACTACACAGGCTCCCACGACAACACTTGGCTAGTTTTATTTACTTACTATTTTTTCAAGAGATGGGGTCTTGTTCTTGCTTAGGCTGGCCTTGATCTCCTGAGCTCAGAAGATCCAGCCACCTTGGCCTTCCGGGGTGCTAGAATTACAGGTATAAGCGCCACTGTGCCTGGCCCAGGTCTGGGTCTTAATTGCCATGTTGTGGGACCTGGGGCAAGTCACTTCCTTTCTGGGGCAAGTCGCTTCCTTTCCTCTGTCCTCTAAAACTGGGCATCAAGGGAGCTATATTAGCTTTAAACTCCCTTTGAGGAATAAAGACCTATTTAATTTTCCTCCTTTTCTCCTATGTTCATGGACTTCCAAGGCTTTCTACATCAAGCTTTGTGTGTTTTCTCCCTAAATTCCTTCTGTTTCTTAGACATAGGCCTTGTGTGAGTCCTCTCTCTAAGGGCCTCAGTGGGAGACAGGTCAGGCTCCTCTCCTAAATGCTCTGGAGCAGCCTCCCACTCAGTTTCACGTTCAAATTCCTTTTCCCCATAGAAACAATGGTCCCTAGGCCAGAGCAAAAGAAACTCACATTTGGTACTCACACAACTGGTCAATCACTCGTGGGTGGAGCTACAAAATCTCCACTCATACAGCTTCCCCTTGTTTCCATGGGGACCTCCCATCCCAACTTCCAACCAGAAACACATTTCTTCTGCCTTCTTTCTGCTTTAGGGGCAAGGAGTGAGGTGTGGCCCTAACTCAGGGGTGTAGGTAGCAGCTCAAAAGGGCCAAAGGTGAGAAGGGGACAGAATGAACACGTTCTTTTGCTGAAGGAGATGTCGTCTTAACCTTCTCAAGTATGACTTCTCCTTACCCCCACACTTAGGCCTTATCTTTCTATCCAAACTCCTAAAACTGTTCTGACCGGGGAGAACCTACAGCGCCCCATCTTCCGTGTTTACTTCAGGGCTGCCTCTTGGTCTTAGGGAAATACACTTCCCTGTTGGCATGAACACTTAGGCACAGTGGCTCTCTCTTGGTGGCCACAGCTGACTTGTCAGGGCCTGAAGGAGTGAGCTGGGCTTATTAGCTCAGGGACTCTCCAGCCTCCCATTAGGCCATGCTCCAAAAGGCACTTTGGAAAGTTCCATTCCACAAAAGAGTTCTTTCGGAAATTGAAGAGTAAAACAAAGAAATAAATTACGACCAATGAGAGAATAGTCAAGTTCCAAATAAAATCTTACTCTCTTAATGATGAACAGTTGGTGAAGTTGAATTTGTCTGATAAATTCCAGGAACCGAAGGAGAATGTCACGTTGACAACCGAAACATCTGGAGCGAAAGGGGAAAAGAAAGTCATTTACGGTGGATTCCCGCTATTGGAGAGCATAGTTGTAAACGCAAAAAAAATAAATATTTTTGCCTCGTCTGCAGAGTGGGTGGGGATGAGCCAGCTGTTTGCTAACAGTTCAATCAGTGTGTGTTCCTTCCCCACAGGCCATTCGCGTCAGGCAGCCAAACGGCACAGCACAAACCTCTGAACAGACTGAACCCAACTCTACTTCCAAGCCTCCCATGGATAATCACTAGGAAAAAAGCCATTTTACAGCTCATTTACATCTCATACTCTCCCTGGGATCACTATCTCAGCTTGTAATTGGCCAAGGCATAAGAATAAAACAAGTCACCAAGCAAGAAGTGCCCAGAACACGAAAACTGGAACATTCGAGAGGAAATCTTGCACCTTCAGAAAAATCCACGCTACAAATATTTACCTAATAAATGCTAAAGCGTGGTTCCCACAATATTCTTGGAATCAACTATCACCAAATCTATGATGCAGGTTTTCTTATTTGCTTTTGAAAACCTAGCGATTGGTTAGAAAACCTTAAAAGGATAAAAAGGGAAGGATTAAAATCTCCATTAGATCAGCATTATAAAAATGGAATATTTCTGTTATCTCCTCAAATATACACACTCCATCCAAGACAATGACTCTGAAACTCCCTTGGCTATCAGGATCACTTGGGAAATTTATAAGAACTGGAATTAAATTAAATTAGATCCACGCCCCTAGATTCTAATTTAATAGGCCTGGGGTGGGTCCACAACCTGTGGGTGCAATGCTCCCCGTGGAACCATGGTAGAGAGCCAGGTTGGGGTGCCCTACATAGAGTAGCACCTTTCAAACCCTGTTCTGTCCCGGGACCAGTGCTAATAAGAAGGTATTAAAGTCATCTTCCTTTTGAGTTAATGGAAATAGTAGGTGGCGCTTTCTAAGTTCAAGTCTTGACAAAGTAAGAAGTTGGTCTGACTTTGCTGGCACCTCTAGTTTTATGACTACAATTTAAGAAAATCCAAGAACTCTTGCATTAAGGTGCTGCTCTATATCACCAAAATTCTCCCTCAAAGCAAGAATTTCATATAAAATTCTGCTCATGTAAGTGGGTATATGTGAAATAATCTTCTGCTCTAAAGTCGGGGAGGTTTGAGAGCTGGCATAACCTCTTAGCAAGAGTATCTGAACGGATGCTTGATAAATGTTCGTGAAAGGAACATATGGACAGGAAGCACCGAGGGATCTCCAGTGAAAAGACTTTCCAATGGAGCCTACAAGTGTCCAATGATGAAGACTGCAGAAGTCGTACTTTTCCAACCACCAAATATGCACAAAACATTATTTGGAAATATCACAAGGAAGCAAATACTCCTAGTCTTTGCTCTGGAAGCACTCAGTTATTCTAGAAGAGATAAAATAACTTGGGAGGAGAAAAACAAAACAATAACAGCACAGTCAAGAAAACCCATATGAATGTTTTGAGTTCCACATAGTACCTGGGTACAAAGATGGGGTGCCCGTGGAGGACCACGAGGATGCTAGAATGACAGGGCCAGTCAGAAAAGAATCTGGCAAGGCCGTGTGGAAGAGGTGACTTTCCTCCAATATTTTAAAGCAGAAGGGGAAAGGGTGAGGCCATTCTAAGCTCGAGGAAGGCCACGGACAAAGGTTTGGCAATGACTGCTGGCTGGCTAAGTACAAGACGTGGGAAGTAAATTTGTTTGCCTGCTCAAAATGTGCAAGATATGAAGTTGGACAGTTAAATTTGTGAATTCATCCTAGAAAAAGTGCGACATAACCTCATGGCTGAATATCATTATGGTCACCAGATGGCCAAGGGGAGTATTTTAAAGGTGACCACAGTGACACGAGGTATGTAGCACTTTTTCTAGGACAAGTTCATCACCTTAATTGTCCAACCTTGTATTCAGTAAACGGTGGGTGAAGGGTTGGGTACAAATGATGGAGGCTCGAAAAGCAACCAGCTAGCCTTACGAGGTGTTCTTAAACACTTCAGAAGCGTGCTCTATAGGCATGCGAGATCCCCATTTTATGACCAAAATTAACCAAAGTGCATTACAAAGGCTACATAGTGTAGACAAAACAGAAAATTGGCCCAATTTTTCAAGTACTTTGGGTCCATACAGCCACCATAAGCCCAGTGGACTGGTGTATTAAATCCCCTTTTGAGGGGAATGAAATTAAATGAGTGCTGTGATGTGAACATGATACTCAACATGATAGTATTAAGACATGGAGCCTCTGGGAGCTGCTTAAATCACGGGGGCTGCACCCTCATGCATGGGATGAGTGCCCGTATAAAAGAGGTTTAAGAGAGCTCTGTTGGTTCTTCTGCCAGGTGAGGACACAGCAGCAAGGCACCATTTACATAAAGCTTTTGCTGCTGAGACCTTGATCTTGAACTCCCCAGCCATCAGAGTTATAAGCAATACTTTCCTATTGTTTATAAATTACCCAGCCTATAAGTATTTTGTTAGAGCAGCCCAAAGGGACTACGACTTGGGTAACTCCAGTTTTCACCAAAAAATCAGCTCCATTAACAGTCATCATTCATTCTAGGAGGCTGATGCCATGAACTTAACTCTACTTCTCGTCTTTCGCATCCAAGGAGACTGGAGAATCTCAGCCTTCACTGAGTGCCCCTGTAACTCCCAACCACCTCCTGCATCTGTCCACTTCTCTCCATCTCCCAGGCTTCCATTCCAGCTCTCGCACTCCCTTTCACCTGGGCCACTGTTGTAGCTTTCTTACCTGACATTTTGGAACTCAGTCTTTCAGTGTTTTGCTTCTCTGGTCTGTTTTCCACCTTCCACCATTCATTCATCAAACATCGACTGATTGTAAATGGCTTACACTGTGCCAGATGCTGTTCTAAACACAGCAGTGAAGATGTCTTTCCAACGTCTGCATCCCCTCCCCATATACGTGTGTGCATATGGACACAAGAGACACACCCCAGGCTTACACATCGGAGGAGAGAGACATGGCACACTGGCCCCTTCCTACAATATAACTGATCATGCCAGCCTCCAACTTAAACCTTTCATCCTCTCATCACAGCTCCCAGGACAGTCTGTGGTTCACAAGGCCCTTCAGGGTCCCCTGGCTGCCTACTTGGGTGTCCAGTTTCTACTCCTCTGCCTTCGACCTTCCCCTATCCCACGTGCCTTAGCCATTCAGAATCTCTTGGTTCTTCAAAGCTTTTTCTCCCCTTCTGACTATCACATACTTTCCCTGGAATACTCTTGCCAACTCTACAACTGCAATCTCATCCAGACGTCACTTCCTCCAGGAACCTTTCCTTGAACTCTTCCCTCCACCCCCAAGTCTAGTTAGGCACCTTTTTCAAGTGCTTCTTATGAAACTCAGAATTTACGCACTGCATGGTAGTGAGCTGTTTATTATTTCTGCTCCTACAGGGTACAAATACCGAAAGCAAAAACCATCTTAGTTTTTTATTGTCATTGCATCCCTAGCACTTAGCATAGTGTCTTGTACTCAGTAGACGTTCAACAGATACTTCCCACACGGAAGAATGCATGCAATGAACTCAAGCTGATGGAACACTAGCAGGTGTATTTTCTCATCTCACTAGGGCATTCCTTGCTCTTCAGATCTCTGTATCAGAACCATTTGGGTAGAGTCGGCCCAGTCGTGTCTGGCTTTACTGCACTCTCCCATCCAGCTTACCCTCCACTGTCACTGGACACATCTGAGGGTGGGGTTCTGGAATCGAGGAGTGAGGTAGAGCAGAGATAAGCAAGACCCCAGGAAAAAGTGGGAACCAAGAGGTAGGGAGAGAGTGGAGTCTACAGAGGGGGAACTATTCAGATTCTCTGTTATTTGGTATTCCCAAGTTATTCCTTAAATGATCCAAAGGCAGGAAGTTCACTTTCTTTCTTAACTTTGTAACAAAAAACCAGAAGAGCCCATATACCTTTGTAGGTTGCTCTGGTGGGGATGGTACAGGTGCAGGTCCGGTTTGGCTGACTTCTGCCCTGGCAGAGGTCCCTGCTGGTATCCACATTCCTCACCACACACTTCGAGTGTCTTGGAGAGAAGCTACCCACCACAGTCACGGTAGTCTGTGTGGGGAAGAAGACACAGGGAAAAAATGATGTTTTTGTACCTTTCCACCCATGCTGGAACCTCGCATGAACTCACCCTTTGACCTGCCACAGAAAGAGAATTTTTCAGAAGAGCTGATGTAAAGAATAGATATTTTATTGGTTATTTAGTTTGCTCTTTTTGTGAATAGCATTTGACCATTTTTCTGTTTTGTGTGTATTTTCTTATCAATGTTAAAGAGCCCTCTGCATGGTGCAGATATTAATCCTTGGCTATCATATTTCTGACACATATTTTTCTCCTAATCTACTGTTTGTCTTGTAACTTTTGTTGTGGCATTTTCTACCCCTACACAATGTGTTTTTCTGTAATCAAATACAGGGTTTCTTGTCTCAGCTACAAAGTGCTTCCCAAACTCTAGCTTACAGACAAACATAAAATTGTTCCAATGTCATTATTTTGTTTTTTAAACTTAAATGTTTAATCCATCTGGAATTTATTTTTATGTATAGTATGAGAGAAAGGTTCAACTTTATTTTTACCCAGATGGTTAATCAGTTATGGCATAACCATTTATTAAAAAAGCAAACCTCTTTTCCCACTTAACTGAAAGGACACTTTTTTATATATTATCGTATATCTGAAATCTATTTCTGAACTCTGCTATGTTCCAATGATCTATTGATCTACTTCTATTCCAATGTTATCAAGGTTTTACTACCATGATTTGAAATATACTTACCATCTGAAAAGGCAAGTCTTTCCTTCTTTATCTTTGTTTTCATAATTTTATTAACATTTCCTAGACACTATTTATCCACATCAACTTTAAGGTCATTTAATCCAAAGGAGTTGGGACTGGGAGTCTAACTGGAATCATATTAAATAGGTGCCTTGATTTTAGAAAAATTTATATTTTTATGATGCTAAGTACTCCCATTCAAACACATGACTTTTTCCCCCATCGATTCCTCTTTGATTTGGGGCTCATTTCAAAAGCTGTGCCTTGATCTCTCAGGTGTTAAGATACATTTGTCGACTGTTCCTTATTGCTAATATTATTAGATAATAGGTAAAGAAGGTCGCCTGGGAAATCTACTCTTAAAACTAGTTAAGGGTTTGTTTGTGGTCAAACTTATGATCAGATCTGGGGGGGAGGTTATGTTTGTGCGTGTATGTGTGTGTGTACTTTTATATGTACAGGGATATTTGAGTATGTACATGTGTGTATGTGTACACAAGAGACATACACAAAAAAATCTCGAAATTTCCCCAAGGCAACTTTTTCCCAAAGAAATTACCCAAAGGAACAAGGCAGTCAGGTCTCCTGTTCAGAAGGCAAATTAAAGGATAAATATGCCAATGAGGGACTCCTTTTGTATCGGGTGGTTGAGGGGATCTGGTGAGAAAGGGAGTTACTATGGGAAGCTGGGAGTGGAGGTGGGGACCTTATCACCTGCTGTGAAGAGCTACAGTCCAGACAGCCTGGAAGCGGCCATCTTCTGTCACGCTGCTGCCTTCCGCCCGGACCGTCTGCATTGCCACCTAAGACTCTGCTGTCTCCCTGGTCCTCTGATAAGCTTGCTAAGTCGATTCTAGTCCCTGGGGATCACCCCAATCTTTCTGTTTTCAAGAAATTCTGTTTCTGGGACACAAAGCAAGTTCTTTCAGTCCACTTTACCGGGACTGAAGTCCAGCCGTCTCCAGGGAACCTGAGCCTGGTAACAAACCCCAGGCCATTTCTGCTAGTTTGTCTTCAACAAATGGCTGAATTCTCATTTATAATAATATCTTCTGCATTTACTGTATATAAGTGTACCACACATCCTGGCACACGATCACATGTTACCTTGTATATATATATGTCTTAAATTAAATCCATTGCTCAAACATAACAAGAGTATCAAAAAGTTGGGTTTTTTTTTTTTTATTTTTGAGTCGGAGTCTCACTGTCTTGCCCTGGGCTAGAGTACCGTGGCATCATCGTAGCTCACAGCAACCTCAAACTCCTAGATTCAAGTCACCTTCTTGCCTCAGCCTCCTGAGTAACTGGGATTACAGGTGCCTGCCACTATGCCCAAGTAGTTTTTCTATTTTTAGTAGAGATGGAGTCTCACTCTTGCTCAGGCTAATCTCCAACTCCCAAGCTCAAGGAATCCTCCCACCTCGGCCTCCCAGAGTGTTAGGATTATGAGTGTGAGCCATCAAAATATTTTTAAAAATTCTATTTTCATCAACTTTTTAGAAATTTTCCATATTTCCTTCTAGTTCTCACATACATACTTTTTACATAACTATAAACATGATTCCATTTATTTATTCCATAAATATTTATCCAGCTCCTAACATATGCCAAGTGCCGCACAAGGTAGCGAATATATCAGTGATCCAAACACTTATGTACTGTCCTTGGCCTCAAAGAGCTCATAAAATAGAAGTATAGAACATTCCACCAGACTAAAACTGGGAGGCCACACAGTATCGAGAGGTCATTGAGTGGTGACAGTAGCCTGAGCTTGGATGGTACAGTGGTCGGGCAGAGTCGAGGTATCCTTCAGGAGTAACTAAGGCAGGATGGTAAGTGGTATGTGGATTGGGAGGGTGTCAGGGAGCTGAGGGATGGACGGAGGCACCGTAAGTACCAGGCACTAGGATGGGACACACTGAGGGGGAGGTAGACTTTGGGTGGAAGAGTCAAGATTTCAATTTCGCATGTATTTTGTTTGAGAGACTTCTGTGACAATCAAAAGGAAATGTCACACTGGATAGGGCCTGGATCTAGGTGGAGAAATCTGGGTGGGAGATAAAAGAGACATGAACATATGGGGAGTTTATAAAGTCATGGGAGTGGGTAAGATTGTCTGTAGACAAATGACGGAGTAAGAAGAGAGGAAGAGCCCAAACCGGGCCTTAAATAGCTTCAAAGAGTCAGAAAACGAAGGAGCAGCAAGGGAGGCCAAGGCACGGCCAGAGCGGAGGAGGAGCACGTAGAGGGGGTGTGCCACAGAAGGCAATGGAGCGCCACCAATTGGCCACCCACAATGAGAACTTTATGGTGTCTGCTGGAATGGCTACGTGGAGTTCACCTGTGACCTCAGCAAAAATAGGTTCAGGGTTACCATGGGACAGAAACCAGGTTGGAGTTGACCTGGGAAGACAGAGTGTGTTTTCTCAGGTGCAACGGAAGGAAAGTCAGTGCTTTAAAGGTCTATTTGTGTGACTCTGGGTCCCAGGAGAGAATGGTTAAAAAGCTGAAGCCTTGGTTTAATAATCCCAGAGTGGGGCGGCACCTGTGGCTCAGTCGGTAAGGCGCCGGCCCCATATACCAAGGGTGGCGGGTTCAGACCTGGCCCCGGCCAAACTGCAACCAAAGAATGGCCGGGCGTTGTGGCGGGCGCCTGTAGTCCCAGCTACTCGGGAGGCTGAGGCAGGAGAATCGCTTAAGCCCAGGAGTTGGAGGTTACTGTGAGCTGTGTGAGGCCAGGGCACTCTACTGAGGGCCATAAAGTGAGACTCTGTCTCTACAAAAAAATAAATAAATAACCCCAGAGTGGAATCCTTCCTAGGTTGATGGTGCTTTGTTCAACCAAACTGGAAAAGGAAGGCGTAAAGACATAAAGGGTCAGATAGGCCGCAGAGGTGGTGGCGTGTCATTATTTATACCCGGGGCCAAAGAACTCTTTGCTATGCAACATTCTATCAGGCTGACGTGAGGTGTTATACCTAACCATTCTGGGTGCTGCCAAACAGTGTGGTTATTTTCAAGTGATTAGTTCCATAAATGCTATCGCAATAGGAACTTCAGTCTTAGGGCTTTTCTTCTTTCAAGTTATTTCTCAGGATTCTAAGCCTGAAATTAGTGCTTCAAACAGAATGAATATATTTATGACTTTTGAAGCATCCTGCCAAATTGCTTTCCAAAAAGGTTGTGCTAATTGGCATTACCAACACTGGGTGTTAGCTTAGCTTATTATCACTTTAATTTGTATTTATTTGAAAACTAGTGAGGTCGAACATATTTCCATATTTATATCTACTTTCTCAATCTCCTCTTGTTGAGAATATATGCTTTTGCCCACTTAAGTTTTGGTGCCTTGATGTTTTTCTTTTAATTTTTCCTAGGTTTATTATCTTATAATTAATATTTTGTTGGTGGCAAATATTTTCCTGAAGTGTGTGCCTTAATGAATGCTTGCTTCTGTTGTACAGATTTTTTAAAAAGAAAATCATGTATATGAATACCTTTCTTTTGTTATTACATACTATGTTGCTTTAGAGGTAATAAAATTTATACTTTCAAATTATCTGATATTCGATTCCATTTTCTTGTTGGTTCCTCCGTGATTTAGATTTTTATATACATTTTCCTAATAATCTGAATTTTATTTTTATATTTAATGTACAATTTGAATTAAATTATGTTTCCATAGTATAAGTCAATTATCTCAACATTTTTAATGAAATCATTCTTTTGCCTCCTTTTATTTTATGATATCTGATCTTTTAAATTTTTATACCTATTTCTGTGCTTTCTCCTATGATCTATGGATCTAGATTCCTATTTCTGAACCAGAATCCTGCATTAAATTATTGTTGCTACCTCTGTATTTATGTATCTATCTATCCATCTATCATGTTTACACTTGAATGTGAGTGATCTTAATTGAATAAACGTTTTTCCAAAACATATTTTGTATATTCTTTATCAGTTCAGATTATTCCAGATGAATTTTATATTAATGTTAAGAAAATTCCCATTCAAAAGACATTGAATTACACGGCATCTAGAAAAATAGATTGAGGAAGAAGTGACATTTTTATGGTATCTTCCTACTAAGAAATGTAGAATATGTCTGGATGTATTTAAGATGTTTTCCATTATCTTCCAAGAAAATACCTCATATGTTTTTTGTTTTTATTTGTGTTTATGTTTCTCATTGGTAAGCTTTAACTATGATAAACTATACATGATAAAATATATATTTACTAAACATATAATAAATAGCCTTAATAGACCACTGTTCTGCTAGCTAATTATCTAGCTAGAAAGAATGGCTTAACCTAAGCTGTTTAAAGCCCAAATCACTTCAGTATGTATCTCCGAGTAAAAAGAATTTAAAGTATAGGATAGATACCTCACTAAGTTTATATCTGAATTTTTTTCTTTTTTTTTAGGAATAGAACCTTTTAGTAATTGAAGTTGAATGTTTTTTTAACCTGACATGTAGAGAAGTTATTGATACTTGAATATTTATTGAACATTACCTACTTCATTTGACTTTTATCCATTTGAATAATTTTTAAGGATATATATTTAGATTTCACAGACATGCAATCATTTAAGATTAGCAGTTAATGGTATTTTTGTACGTTTCATTCCAATAATTATTTCTATTCCTTGTTTATGTTATTGTACTGACCGAACTTTAAAAACAGTGTCAGTATATCAACGATGGTGGAATTTCTTGCTTTAGTTACGATTTGTAGAAGAATCCTTCTAGTGTCTCTTCTTTAGAAACCATATAGTTTGTGAGAAATAATTTTATGTCTCTTCTATTTCTATTGGTATAAACCATTTTTTACTGAATGTTAAAATCTTTCTCGGTATACAAACATACATAACTTTATACAATACAAAAATAGGATCATGTCTTAAAGTCCTTTTTTTTGTGTTTGTGTATGGGAGGCTTTCTGCTGTCTTCTTTTTTTACTTATCTCTGCCTTCCTTCTCTACCACATCAGTCATTCCTCCAGGGGACCCCACGTTTACAACCTCATATGAATTCTTCCATATTTTTCTCTGTGCTCAAATAATCACGCAGAGCAGTGATTTTCGATTGGTGTGCCATGAGAGGATCTTGGGTGTGCCATGAAAAATTTTAAAGATCAGTAAATTATTTTAGAAAGAAGTTTTCAAAGCATAGTACGTATATTCTATTTTTTGATTAACATAATTTAAGTGTGCTACAGAAGTTCAACTATAGGTTCAAGTGCGCTGTGAGATAAAAAAAAAAAAGGCTGGGAAACACTGACATAGCCACATATAGACATAAACATGTCTAGGGACATTTTTGATCGATAGAAGATGATGTAATGCATACTTTTCTGCATCTTGCTGTTTTTATTCAATGAAACCTCTCAGAAATCCCTCCAGGACAACTAGAATTGCTCTAATTATTTCTTTTTAATGCCAATCCCACAGTGACTATGAGGACATACTATCTTTTAATTGTTCTGTGTAGAGAAACAAAGTGTCTTGTGAACAGAGCTTCTGTATTAGATGGGTGTTTTTCTGTATCTACGAAGTTTCTAGAATGTTACCAGGCATGTGATAGGCAGTTAGCAAACACCCTTTGAATTGAGCTAATAGATGGAACAGGGAACAAAGACATATTGTCATCTCCTTAGGTCAGGGTGAGTATTATTTAAACAAAGACCTGAAAATTTCAGGGAAGTCACAGATGACCATAGGGTAGGAAATATTTTGAAATAATATGATCAAGAGATAGAGTCAGATGTCTTTTCAACCCTGTCAAAATAATCATTCCAAAGCTGGTTTCAAAGAATAGCTTTGATCAAATTGCTAATTTCTTATCTCCTTCACCTTGAGAGTGATGGTAAGGTGGAGAGAGTGAGCTAAGGGTTGGGTGAGACGCTTCTGGGAGGGTGAGGGTTAACCACAGCTGGACTCGGGGCAGGGAAGAAAGCACCAGTGGTTGTTTGGGTGGTAAGCATTTTTTGAAATGTTCTAAATTAGATAAAGATGGTGGCTAATCTATACTATCGAACCTATACACAGAGAAACAGATTGTATAAGCAGCACTTTTTATTTAATGAACAAGGTACTTCCTCCCACTCACTACATTGAGCTGAAATATTACCCTTAATTTGTTTTAAATAACAAAAGAAAAATATCTTCTATAAAATTAACCCCTTATCAGAGTCCTGAGTATATTCAGGAATCATGGTACAAGCAGTCTTCGAGTTACAAACATCTGACTTATGTGCAACTTGCACTTATGAAGGGAGGCTATTCCAGGTAATAGGTAAGTGTATCTGTTCTAATTCACATATGAGGTTTGGTGATTAAATTTGCTGACTCATCCTAGAAAAAGTGCTACACACCTGATTGCTGATTATCACTATGTCACCTTCGAAGACTCCCCTTGGGAAGCTATGCACTGATGCCAGGACCTCGTCCCCTCACTCCAAAGCAATTTTGGAACTCTTTATCTGGAATGGCCACCAGAGCCATCACTGTAGGAAGTCTGCCAACTAAGTCTGTGAACTCCTCCTAGAAAAAGTGCTACATATCTCACTGCTGAGTATCACTATGGTCACCCTCGAAGTACTCCCCTTGGCCATCTGGCGACCACAGTGACATTCAGTGATGAGGTATGTAGCATTATTTCTAGGGTGAGTTCGTGAACTTAACTGACCGACCTCATACAAATTCAACTTAAAAGCAAACCTACAGAACCTACCTTGCTTGTAACCTGGTGACCGGCTGTACTTTCTACCATTCTAGAAATAACACCAAAGTTGGCTCTTTTTCAGACTGATGAGAGGAATAAAAATTTAGCTATACTGATGATTTTCCACCAAATCTCTTCACTCTGACTCAGGCCTGGAAGAAGTTAGTATGAAGGCATTGGACGTTCTCTCCACCCCTGTCCCACACTGAGCCCCACCCCCAGAGAGACAAAAGTGACAACAGCCAAATAACTTTAAATGTGTTCGCTCTGATTAGATTTGACTTGAATGCTTGATTCTTTTATTATTTATCACTCATTAAATACTCTGGCTCTTCTGTATTAAATGTTAAATCATCTTAAGTGGTATGGTTCTTGCTATTTATTTGAAATGGCAAAGTGTAAGAGAAAAGAGAAAGTGCCCTATTTCCTTGTTAATGTGGCATTCAAATAAAACACAGGGAGCTCAACAGACAGGTCAACTGGCTGCTGATGGGGACTCTGCACAATTATTCATAACACAAGAGCCATAATTAGGGAGAAAATGTCTCCTTCCAGCACCACTGAGATTGTAAGGCAGGAATTCCATTTCCCCGTAGGGCACGGTTGGTATCTGCTTTAGAAAATGCTTGAATATGCCACTTGCTTCCTTTCTCTCGCTCAGTGACAGGGCTGAGATGCTGCCACACCAAGGACCCAGAGGCTTTCCAAGCGCCCCCCACTTGCAACCACTGCCCACGCTGGTTTCTCTCCACCTTTGCCAATATTGCTCAAAGTCACGTTCCACAGAACGGTTGTTAGAAGCCTGAACACATTAGGGTAAGGACCCACAAGAAAAAAACGAAATTCTACAATGAAGCCACATTTAAGGGATCTTGTGGAGCCCAAGTTTAAACTTCTCTTTCTATGTTTTTATTAATAAATCAGTATATATTTATATTACATTAAAGGTTCACCTTTCCTCAGATTCAACTATGAAGGGTCATCTTTAGCTCCACACGATGACATAGTCCTTGATGACTATCTATCCAACACCTGGCAAAGTGGATAGCATCAGGCAGGCACTCAATATTTGTTACCAAAAGGAATGCGCTGTGATGACTGAGCTTGTTTGAGAGCTAATAGATATTTTACACACAGAAGGGAGGTAGCCCCAGTCGTGCAAAATGAGATAAATCAAAATCTTTCCTCTTACCTTGTCTTTAGTGCTTCGAATTAACTGAATTTTAGGGCACTTTTTCGCTCCCGATGAAATATCCAACCAGTTTTCTAAGTCCTCTGAGTGTGCACAATCTGCTTGAAAAGTACACCTAAAAAATACAAAAGGCAACAAAACAGCAACTCCACACATGCATCAGTTAACACCTATCTCATACTTGGCTTCAGTACAGAACGCTGGGCTTTGTAAAGTGGATTATTGATTTTGAGTGAGAATAGGAACATGATGCTAAAACCATGAAAAGCAAGAAGAAAACAGCAGAGCATTTTTTCCCATCATGTCTAGGAGCAGAGAACAAATGTAGACAACATGTTGAACTTCGACTCTTGAGCCATCTCTCAAGATGACATTGCCAAATACATCCAAAGCACAACCTCTCGTGGATTCTAAAATAAAGAGCTCTCTTCTGGAAATACCTAGTGAAGAACAGCCCGAGAGAGGGTTTACTTACTGTATAAACTTTAAGTTTGCAACTCATTCCTAGATTGTCAACCTATTGCGGAGCTTGGCTTCTACTTAAAAAAAAATAATCAAGTACTATTGTGTGTTTTGCAGTATGATGATTAAATAAAAATATTTCTAGGGCACAGTCAGCCTAAGAATATGATAAGACAGCCCATAACCATCTGCTACATAACGCTTATTCAGACAGACACAAAATTATATCAAAAGATATAGGTGAAACATTTTTCAGGGCCACTTTCTCAAGTCAGCCAGCTCGGAGGATTCACCAAATAAGTCTTCAGTTGTCACCAGGGCCAGCTGCTTTGACAAACAGAGGATCAGCAGCTGAGTGGTGAGATCACTGGCTGTCTCTATGTTTTAGTTACTCTAGGTCACATTAACTCAGGAACCCCTTGCCTTCCCAGTGGGCCACCAACTTGACAAGAACGAACACCAAGTTCACCAAGTGAACATCAAATGGTGTTAGACTCCATAGAAGCCTCATTGGATAGTATCAAGGAAAGAAGAAAACATCTCTGGCTATCTGCACCCCTCAAGGCTGAAGATTAAATAGAAGGGGCAGTCGACCAGGGACAGACAGTTTTACAAGAAGCCGGAAACACCTGAATCATGAGATTGAAAATCAACCAAGTAATGACCACAGTCACACACTCAGCGGTGGGGAGTTCCTGAGAGGAATGAGGTATGAAGGGGCCTGAATATCGCCGTTGACTTAGAAAGGTTTTACTTCTTCTTCTTCCTCTTCGCTCTCTGTCTTTTGATTCTTAAGAAGTTAGGCCTCATGCCTTTGTCTTTGAGCTCTGTGCTAATTTGAATATGGCAAAAATAGCACAGGAAGTCAGTGAGTTTCACTAAACGTCATCCCCTAGCAGTGTCATCGTCTTCTGATATCTGGGGAACCCTGCTCACTGCAGGCACATCTGGGGCCCAACTCCCACTGCATCTGTGTCCATTCCTTCTCCAACCTCACATCCATGGGGATT
Source organism: Nycticebus coucang (assembly GCF_027406575.1). Taxonomy (NCBI): domain Eukaryota; kingdom Metazoa; phylum Chordata; class Mammalia; order Primates; family Lorisidae; genus Nycticebus; species Nycticebus coucang. The sequence continues at coordinate 27,682,132 of NC_069782.1, forward strand.
TTTAGCAGCCATCCCCCAAAGCCATAAATTTATCTGACCCTTGATGGCTAGCTCGTCCGTCACGGACATTAAATTCAAATTAAAATGCCTCTCAATGTCAGGGAGAGTTTGCAATGGGCAGACAAGCTATGCTGGATTGGAAAACAGAGAGTGACGAAGCTGGTTCTTCAGGGTGTATCTGAAATAGGTCATGACTGTCAAAAACTCCCTGCCTCTCGAACTCCCTGCCTCTCATGGGCACTCTGGTTTATAAAAGGTAATTCCTCTGCCCATAAGAAAAGAAAAAAAATAAGCCAATTCTACAGAGACCGGAGTACAAATATTTTTGTAGGTTCTTAATGCTGCCTGGGAGTCAAAGCCTAAGGCTGCCAAAAAAACAAGTGTAAAATATTTCATACAAATAGTGCTACAGTTTGCCAATTTGTAGGCAGAAAACAGTAGTGCCACTGAGTTATCACTCTGATTTTTGAACTCTTACAGCATTTCTTGTCGAAACCACACATTTTGGTATTTAATCAGATGCTGCCTCAAATTACAACTTAACTGTTTCTTATGTGTATATCAGTTCTCCCCAAGTAAGCTCTAAGCCCCTCAAAGGAAGCAAGACCGTCTTTAATATTTCCTTAGCAAATCCCTCAGTGTCTGGCAGCATGAGATGCAAATACTAAGGTTTCAATAAATATTTTTCAATGAACGGATGAAATATGAAATCTCTATGGGTCCTTTCTGTTGGTGATTTTTCTTTCTAGAGTTTTGATTTATGTCTGCCTGACTCCTTATGCTAAAGAGACGACTTTCACCATAAGCTAAAAGTTCAAATCTGAGGATCCAATTAGGAGCTGAGGTTTTCGGTTTATTTTTTGAAAAAGAAAAGAAAGTGGTTCATAACGAACCATTCCTTTCTTATTCTGCGTTAAGGTAAAAACAAAATCTGGCCATGTTAAGCAACTAAATATAAATTCCTTGTTTACTTAAAAAAAAAAAAACAACCCTGAAATCTTTGAATTCTTATTCCTTGCCTCTCACCAGTAAAAAAAATAAAATAAAATAAAATAAATGAAAAGCTAACTGTGACACCAAGAATGTATAACCAGATGGTCAACCAACGAGAGTATCTTATTACTTCTCAAATACTGCAGATGATGAAATCTTCTGTGACAGTACATTTACCTATGCGCTCATGTCTTTTAAGGAGGGGGAACAGATCTTATAGCACCCATATTTTAGTAAACAAAACCAGTTACTTTGAAATAATTCCTTTTGAAAGCTATCACTCTTATTCCTGTGTATCAACAGAGCAAAGGGCAAGTCCATAAACACTTAAGCCACTGACCTAATCAAATTAAAATCTCATTGCCAGACACGACTTCTAGCGAGGCTGATTCCTCAGCGATGTATTCATTTCTTAATGCCTTCTTTGCAATTTCTTCAGGACACAAACAGGAGGAAAATTGGATGTGCATTAGAATAGGTGTATTCTGGAGAAAATGGTAGAGATCTATTGCTTTCTTTCCTATGCCAGGGCTTTTGCCCCATCCTCTACTGAGAGCAACCTAAAGATCCTAGGATGCCCAGTCAGTATTTTCTTTTTCTAGTCCTTATTTCTGGTTAGAGCTTATGCTGATACGATAAAACGAAGAAGCAGACAAAAGTCTGTTTACAATTAGACAAGAGAACCTGCCTAAATGCAAAGAAGAGATTGCCTGCAGGAAAAAGCCCTAAACCAAAAAGTTAATTAAAAAAAAAAAAAAATCTGTCTAGACTTTACCTAACAACCGCAATCAGTGTAACCTAATTATTGGTACCCTCAACGAATCCCAAACAATTAAAATTAAAAAAGGAAAATCTTTCCTTATGTGAAAAACACTGTATGTGGAAATAAGTCAATGAAACTATTTAAGAAGGCTTGTTCTTATTAGTTGGCTATAAAATCTCCTGTAGAGCTTGATTTATTAAAAATAAAAATATTCCGGGGCGGCACCTGTGGCTCAGTCAGTAAGGCGCCGGCCCCATATACCGAGAGTGGCGGGTTCAAACCCAGCCCTGGCCAAACTGCAACCAAAAAAAAAAAAAAATAGCCGGGCGTTGTGGTGGGCGCCTGTAGTCCCAGCTACTTGGGAGGCTGAGGCAGGAGAATCGCCTAGGCCCAGGAGTTGGAGGTTGCTGTGAGCTGTGTGAGGCCATGGCACTCTACCAACGGCCATAAAGTGAGACTCCGTCTCTACAAAAAAAAAACATAAATAAAAATATTCCAATAATATTGTCGCTCAGCTATATAAGTACATGACCACCCCCCCAGCCCCAACACATACAAAAGTCTGTTTCAAACCAGGCCCCAATTCATGAACAAGGACGTTCTAGGCACCTATTTCTAAGTTTGCTGTTTGAAATTCAGAAAGTATTTCCATAGGTGGGTTTGCTTCCCAAGTCTGGAGAAATCTGTGTAACCCGTAGGATCTCTGAATAAGCACCCACCATATGGAGGCGAGAACTTACAGTTAGTTCTCACAACTTCATTCTGCAGGAGTGAAACAGTGGCTCAGAGAAGTACAGTAACATGCCAAGGTCACACAGCTGCAAAGTGGCAGAAGTCTGACTTTGAGGCCACAAACTTGGCCTCTCAGCTGCACGGCTTCCTATGGATCTAACCACCATTTACTAAAGTGCACAAAAATAAAGACATTCAGGGTTCCTGTTGGCATTCTGAGGCCTTAACAGAGGTTGGAAGGTGGGGTTGGCCCTGTTCAAGGGGACTGGTCCGGGACAAGAGCCCGAGATAAGGATCCCAGGAACAGAGAACAGTCTGGGGAAGGCAGAGTGTCTAGGACGAAGAGGGTAGTAAGGATTTGGGAGGGAAAGACAGAAGTGGGGACTCTGAGAGTCCTCTAATTTCCATCTGTCATGCCATTTTCATCTGAATACAAAACATCCAGAGGTTAAAATTCCAGGCAGCCCTCAACTTATAAATCTATTGTGCTCCAAAAAGAAAGAAAGAAAGAAAAGTGCTTGCAAGCCATCTGTTTGTAATGTGGAATAGATTTTTTTCCCTATATAAATAATGTTATAAACTGATTAGGTTTCCAGGTTAACCCACAAAACCTATTTATCCATAATGTGACTTCGATACTACACACTTGCAATAAAAGAGTAGCCGAAAACAACGAGATTGCAGCCATTTGCATTATATAGCAGTTTCTCTTCTTTACTTATTTGTGTTTCTGCTCAGCTGGTAGTCTGGGAACAGTGCCCAGCTGGATCGACTTTTAAATTTATTATTACTGTATTGCATTTATATAGCATTTCTATTTTTTTAAAATGGGCATGGCTTAAATTATTAATTGCTTTCATGCCAACATGAAGAACAGAGAAGCCCACCTCTGAAAAGGAGCAGAAGTTTCCAGAGAGGTAAAAATGCCTGTGGTCTGGGCTGGGGGACCTTGAGAATCTGATGCTATTAGGCTAGAATCTCTCAGTCAAAATTTACCACTTACTCAACCTTGAAATAGAAACTGTGAACTCAGAAATGTAACTTCTACTTCCTGCCACTTGAATTTCATCAGCATCCTCTAATCTAATTGTTCACGAAGAGCAGGCAGTCCCTGAAGGAATCTGATAACCAAATATCAGGTAAGTGGCTTGAATGTGGGGGTTAGTGCGAACGGTTCCAATGATCCTATACTGATATCACAAAACTTTCAACAAGCAAACAATCCAGTTTCTCTCTCTCTCTGGGAACAAAAGACTGCATCCATCTGGGGGAGGGTTTTGCCACAAGAGCATCCTAAGGTCTTCTGCTAAGTGATTTGAAACAGATGTCTGCATTTTTAGGAAAGGCACAGAGCCCAAAGGAGCGGCCAAATGGTCTCCAGAATTGGGGGACTCTCATTACAACTGCCAGTCCCCGAGATGAAGAAAGCAAAGTCTACCGAACAGGGGAGGATAGGAAGTCTCTCTGACAACTCGACTCCAAATGAAAGTCTTTAAAAGGGGAATGCCAAAATACAAGACCAAAATAACTTGCTAGGAAAGCTGAAAAATTGGATCTTTGTCACTGGAGCTGAAAGTCAATCTACATGATAAAATTATGCTAATAACAGAGACAATTTAGAAGGTTTTTTTTTCCCCCAAAGGCAAAAACATCTAACTTGCCAGGCAACATCTTTTCACATGATTTGGTTCATTTATTATTCACAACAGAACTATGAAATAGTTACAATAATTGTCCCCAGTTCATGGATGGGAGAAACTGAGGCATAGAAGGCTCCACATTGCTTTCCTAAGCAGTAATAGGAGCTGCGCTACAAAAACAAGCAGTGTAGCTTCAAAGTCTGGGGTCTTGCCCACTGTCCTACGCTGCCTCTCACGATAGCTAACAATGACTGAGCCCTCCTGTCCTAGTCCATTTTGTGCTGCATACCCCAGACTGGGTAATCTATGAGGAAACTAAATTTATTTCTTATAGTTCTAGAGACCAGGAAGTCCAAGGTCAAGGGGTCTGTGTCTGGAGAGGGCCTTCTTGCTGCATAATCCCAAGACAGACAGTGGAAGGACCAGGGAGGGCATGTGCTCACACAAGAGGAACAGAGTGGAACTTGCAGCCTGAAGTCCTTTATAATCGGCTTGTTTATTTGTTTGTTTGTTTAGACAGGGTCTCACCGTGGGTACAGTGCTTTTGGGCTCAAGTGATCCTCTTGCCTCAACTCTCAAGTAGCTGGGACTACAGGTGCCAACCACAACACCCAGCTAATTTTTCTATTTTTTCCGTAGAGACGGGGTCTCACTCTTGCTCAGGCTGGTCTTGAACTCTGAAGCTCAAGCCATCCACCTTCCTCAGCCTCCCAGAGTGCTAAGGTTATAGGTGTGAGCCTATAATTCACTTTAATCCATTCATAAAGGTAGAGCCTTCCTGACCTAAACACTTCATATTAGGCCCTACCTTCTAACACTGTTTTTTGGGGGATTAAGTTTCCAGCAAATGCTTTTGGGGTGACATTTTCAAATCATAGCACCTTCCTTGTGCCTATATACCAGGTACTGTTTCTAGGGCTTTCTGGGAATTAACTCATTAATCCTCACAAACTCCATAAAGTAGGTATTATTGTTAGCACCTCCGTGTAAGATAGGGAAACTGAGGTACAGAGAAGCTAGCTAGCATGGTGTCCGGCACTGGTGTCCATCTCTTACTATTACACCAAATTGCTCAAACATTTTAAAGGCTTTAGCACTCGCCCTGGTTTCCTAAGATAATTCCCACACCAACCTGTGAGCATGTCCAGGGCAGAGAGACACATCATCTTTGCTCCCTCCTGGGCCTAGTACAGGGCCTGGTCCATAGCTCAGATTCAACAAACAGTAGTTGAACTGGATTAAGAACTAAATTTTAAAGTAACTAAATTCTTGTCCAGGTCTCCATGATACCAGTATAAGTCGTCACATTGATTTTTGTTCACTAGGTTGGCCTGTTAACTGGCATGGTGGCAAACCAGCCTTTGTCTTGAAACTTGGAGCCATTTAGCATACGTAAAACAGATTTTCAGACTGAAACACTCACACAAAGAGGATTTGTGGCCTTCGCCCCATGTGGTTCTTTTGTTTGTGATGAGTGTACTAAAAGGTGGCATTCTAATTTCCAAATGGAAACCATGAACTAGAGAATTTAGGAGAGGCATTTTTAAAAATAGCATGGAAACAAAACTGGGAAAATGATGCATTCTGAGTTGGGAAGGGTCTGGATTCAAGGTGCTCTCTCACACATTAGCCTTTGTGGGCCTCAGTTTCCCCACCGGTAAACAGGGGACAATGATATTTATCCCCTTCTGAAAGCATTAGCAAAGCTCGCACTGGCCTATCAGAAATGTTGCACTCTCCATAAAGCAGATTAAAAGCATCCAAATGTTACAAAACACTACAAAAGCAAAAAACTAAAAGGCTGACGAAGGCTTCATGTGAGGAAGCGAAGTGGTGCCTGGATGTGGGAGCAGCTGCTGGGAACAGGACAAATTCTAGGTCACAAAGACGAGTGAAAACATTTGAGGAATTTTTAAAAGCCAATCAATACATTCTTATGAAAGTGCATGCTGCCTGAGATAAGGTCATTTAAAAAAAAATCTATTCCATTAAACTGTGTATTTACTAAAAGGGGTGTTCTTAATGGTGCTGGTTGGAAGTCAGAGAGCATCATTAAAGAGATGCTGTGGGCTCAGTGCTTGTGGCTCAGAGGCTAGGGCACAAGCCACATACACCGGAGCTCATGGGTTCGAATCCAGCCTGGGCCTGCCAAACAACAACTACAACCAAAAAATAGCCAGACGTTGTGGTGGGCGCCTGTAGCCCCAGCTACTTAGGAGGCTGAGGCAAGAGAATTGCTTAAGCCCAAGAGTTTGAGGTTGCTGTGAGCCATGACACCATGGCACTCTACGGAGGGTGACATAGTGAAACTTTGTCTCAAAAATAAATAAATAAATAAATAATGCAGGTAAGTAGTCTGGGCGACATGGTCTGAGGACCTCAGTCACTGCTCCACTAAACAGAGAAGCCTGGCTTCTGAGCCAGACAGGCCTTTTCCCAGTGCTCACTGTCACTCACTGTCTGGGACGCCAGGGGTGGAGCTCTGCCCTGTAACAGTCCAACCCCTTTCCACCTTCTGCTTTGAGATAAGTAGGACTTACTCACAGCTCCTCTACCAGCTGATAAAGGAGGTGAAGAACCCACAGGCCCCTCTCCAGTGTCAGAAGGCCCCCCAAACCCCTTCTAGCCTTCTTGGTAACCCAGATGCATGGACTCAGCCTGTGCCAGGGTAATTCAGTAATGCCCCGAGGCCCAAATAACATATTCCTCTCTGCGCCCCACTGCTGCCACCCCACAGACAGTTGTCCTACTTGCGTCTACACAATTAGTTGGCACAATGGGGTCCTCACACAAGAAGGAGGGGCCGCCCCCAAATCCCATTATTATCATTATTGCTGTCATTAGAGCCGCACTGGACCATAAAGATGTGTCACCGCAGACTGCAGGCTGGAGATCTGTACAAGGACACATCCCGACTTGGAAGGAAAATGGGGAACGATCTTCTGTCCCTAAGTGTCTTCCTGACCATTCTGCTAAACACAGCAATGGCCTGTAAAGGGCTGGATGTGCTCCTTCAGGTCTTGGCACAGGCACCCCCTTCTCAGTGAGCCCTCCAAGGGCCCCTGGTCAAGGCCGTGACCTCCTCTGCCTCCAGCCAGAGCTGCCCGCTCCTTTTTCTGCGTTGTTTTCATAGCGCCAATCCAGCTGCGCGTCCTCTATTTCCTTGTTTATCTGTACAGTATCGTCCTGCGTGTCAGGTGTTGAATAGCATCCCCCCCAAATTCACGTCCACCCAGAATCTCAGAACATGACCTTATGTGGAAATAGGGTCTTGGCAGGCAGGAAATTTGCAAATTTTCAAGAAGCCATCCTGGATTCAGGAGGCCCAATGACCGCTGTCTCTCGAAGGGAAAAGGGAGGATGATGTGGACACCCACAGGCAAGGAGGACGGAGTGGCTAGAAGCTATGAGGTGAGCAAGGAATCTCCTCTGGAACATTCTAGAACTATGAGATGATAAATGTGAGTTACTGTAATCCTCTGCCTTGTGGAAATTGGTTATGGCAGCCCTAAGAACCGAAAACCCCTCACTCCTAGGCCCTCCTGAGTTGTTCCCTCTGGCGCTTAGAATCCTGGCATTCAGGACAGTGTCTGACACACTCTAGGTGCTCAATAAGTATCTGTTAAATGTGCGGTGCTTAAGCTGTCAAGGCAGAGCAATCTCTTTAACTCACATGGCTCTTGAGTTCCATTATCTTTCCTGTGTGTATCAATTATCACGATAGTTCCACCTGGCCATTTGTTCCAGGCTCTCCTCGCTCCTCCCATTGTCCTGAGGGATAATGTCTCTTTTCTGTTTCTCTTCCCTTTTGCTATAGTGACGGGTTGAGGCCGGGGACTTAGTGCAAAGCTTAGAGTTGAATTCTGGTTCTGCTACTTGTGCAACTTGTGATAGGCAGGAAAATAACTTCCCAGAATGTCCATGTCCTAATCCCTGAGACCCGTGACCATGTTAACTTAAACATGGTGTCTCAGTCTGTTTTGTCTTGCTATAATAGAATACCACAGGATGGGTAATTTATAAAGAAAAATATTTATTTTTTACAGTTTTGGAGGCTGGTTAAGCCTGAGGTCTAGGGGCCCACATCTGGTGAAGGTCTTCCCACATCATGATAGAAGGGCAAAAAGCATGAGTGGGAGGGAGGGAGGGAGACAGAGAGAGGTCAAACTCGTCCTTTCATCAGGAACCCGCTCTTGTAATAACTAATCCACTTCTCTGATAACAGCAATAATCCACTCATAAGAACAGAGCCCTCATCCCTTAATCACCTCATAAAGGTGCCACCTCTCACCGCTGTTTCACTGAGGATTAAGTTTCTAACACATGAACTTTTGTGAACACATTCAAACCAGAGCACATGGCAAAAGGGACTCTGCAGATACGATTAAGTCAAGGATCTTAAAATGGGGTGATTATTTTGGATGATTTCTGTGGGCCCACTGTTGTCACAAGGGTCCTTATAAGAGGAGGAGGGAGAGTCAGAGACAGAAAAAAGTGAGAACAAAACAGAGTTCAGGACCAGACAGATTTGAAGATGCCACACTGCTGCCTGCAAAGCCTCAGGAAGGGACCATGAGCCAAGGCATGCGGGCAGCCTCTGGAAAAGGCAAAGAAACGGACCCTCCTGCAACCTCCAGAAGGAACTCATCTCCGTCAACACCTTGATTTTAGCCCAGTGAAACCCATTTCAGACTGTGACCTCCAGAACTGTGAGATAATAAATTCGAGTTGTTTTAAGCCATCGCTGAGTTTACAGTAGTTTGTGGCAGCAGCAGTCGGAAGCCATACACAACCTAAGCCTGTTTTCTTACTCTGAAAGTGGGGACTGTCACAGCACTTACTTCACAGGATACCAGCAGGGCCCAATGCAGCATGGCGGGGAGCGTGCCGTTGCGGATTCTTCTCCATCCACACAGACCGTCTCTTGGCCAGGCCTGGATGCCAGGCAGGCTTCCAGTGGAAGAGCCACTACAATTGCCTTCTGGAGAATGACCGGGCACACCCTGCTGGACTTTTCTGCTGCAAAGCTCTCCGTGGCCTTCCCTGCGGAATGTTGCCACTCTCATGATGGCAGAACAGACTAACTCAGGCTTCAGAAGCATGTGGCCACGATTGTCTGGATTGTCACAGACACGTTTCAGGACAATAGCACCTTGGTGGGGAGGGTCCCCTTAGAGCAAATGACTGGCTCTGGGAGGCTGGAGGAAGCAGGGCCACATGGAGGGGAGACCTCAGGCAGGACAGGCAAGGACAGGCAAGGAAGTGGGGGGTGTCGCAAGCAAACCATTTCACTCTTTTATCGTTTGTTACTCTTGTGTGTTGGGGACAAATATGTTTAGAATTCAGATTTCAGCTTTCACTCCTGTGTTAAAAATCCCCTTCTGTTACTCCCAGCCCTTCAGACAGTCTGATCGGGAGATGGCCACCGAGCCCTGCTGTTAGGCCGAGTGAAGAAATGATCTCTTTCACAATCTCATGTGTAGAACTGTCTAACAGCAGCTGAAGACCTAAAAACAGCTACCGGGGGCTGCCTGAAGGTCTTCCGACTGTCAACACAGAAGAAACACATAGGAGAGTATGGGCGAATGTTACATTTACGTAGATCCTCCGGGGGCATCCAGCCCCTCTACACACCTTGTATGTGCTCAGTGTGCCTGGGGCTCTGTCTGCCCCTGTACGTGCCCTGTGCAGGTGGGGCATGAAGGGAAGATACGGGCAAGTGTGGCCTTTCCTGCCAGCCCATTTTCTGACAAGGACCCAGCCCTGATTTAAAATGTGACTGGGACCAAGGCAAGTGGAGCCCCATGGTGGCATCCGCAGAGATGGGGAGGTACCTGGAATTTGGAGAAAGAGCCATTCAGGTGGAGGTGGCTCAGGAAGAGACGTGAGGTAAACTCCTTCTTTACAAAACACCGGAGGGAAGCAACCCTGGGAGGGTGGCGGCTGGGAGGTTGGGAGAGCTGACATCTTTCACATTGCCATCAGGATAATCTTTTTAGAACGCAAATGTGATTGTGGTAGTCATCTGCTTAAAACCTGTAATGACTTCCCAGAACCCACTAATGAAGTCCACAGTCAGAGCCCAGCCTGGCTCCCATCCCCTTCCTTCCTTCCGGAGCCAGTGCCCCAGCAGCGACAGAACACAACCTGCCACTCCCAAGACAGACTGCCCACCCTGAAACACCTGCCACCCTTGGGGAAAGTCTGCACAGGCTCAAGGCCACCTCCTCCCTGAAGCCTTTCTCAACCCCGGGGACAACCAACAGCTTCTTCTTCGGTCTTCCACCGTGACGCTAGCTGATACTACTTTAGCGCTTACTATGAGCCAAGTACCAGCCTAGGAGCATGTATGTTATCTGATTTAATCTTCTCTGCAACCTTCTGGAGCAGGTACTATGATTAACCCTGCTTTATAGAAGAGGAGATTAAGCACACAGGAGATAGGAAACTAGCAGGTCACATAGAAGCCCAGATTTGATCCCAGGCAAGCTTGGGATCTTTTTACTTGGGATCTGTTTGGGACTTTTTAGTCTGTCCTCCTCAGCTATCCTGTTCACCATGCCAGTGTGGCAGTCAGCCCCCTGTACTTCCCGTGTAGCCCAAACAGGCCCCTCCTTCTCCATTCCCTACTCAGTAAATGGTTCCTCAGTCCATCTGGTCACCCAGCCAGAAGCCCTCACCCCTTCCCTGTGAGCTCAGTGCAGAATTCACTGCAGTAATTCACCCCCTGCATGCCCTGCGATTCAGTGCTGGCATCTCTCGGAAGCCCTTCCCCATCTCACTCAGGTACCCGTCCTCTGGGTCCAGCCTCATGCCTTGTCCAGTACCTGAGACAAGGAGCAACCCCATACACGCATGTATCCCTTCTTGGTTTTCTTTTGTGAAAATTTAGGTCAAAGGAGAAAGAATACATCTTCCAGAAAAATGGAGGCCACCTTGATATTTTATTTTTCACTTTATGGCCCTGTTTTTAGTGTGTCAGGCTCAAAGGAGAATCCAATTAATCACAGAGTCCTATCAACTCTACCTTCCATTAGCTCCCTAATCCACCCAATTCTTTCCATCCCCTCTATAGCACTCTCACAGTGTAACTCCGTCCCCAGCCTCTCACACATTACAGCCACCTGCTCACTGATCTGCCTGCCTCCAGTGGGGGTCCCTCCAGTACCCCTGCCACCCCAAAGTGCTCATTCTCAAACACTCACCTGATCTGCTTGTACTTTTAATTAAGCCATTGCAATGTCTCCCCAAAGTCATTCAACAAAGTCCAGATTCTTTAGAGTGGCTTGCAAAGCTGCTCATCTGCCCCTGCCCACCTCATCCCCTCATTTCCCAGTAGTCCTAGGCTATAGTACAGCATGTGCTTGTCTAGACTGAGTACAGGCCAGGCTCTACTACAGCTCCTGGCCTTTGAGCCACCTGTGCCCTCAGCTAGCTTTCCCTGCACCACCACCAACCCCCACCTACCTGGCATCTGTCTACATTTCAGGTTCAGCATATATACCCCTCCCTCTAGGAAGCCTTCCCTGACATTTCAAGTTTGGGCTAGATTTTATATGTGCCCACAAAATCCCACACTTCCTCTATTCCAGCCCTTATATTCTATTCTGTTCATCTCTACCTTTTGACAGATCGGACCATTCTTCAATCCCTCCAGTACTAGAATTCCACATCTGCACTACCCTTTGTTATGGGCCTCTGCAAGTGTCTCCCACGAAGGCAGGTGGAGTCTAATTCCCTAATCCATGATGTTGGGCTTGGCTATGTGGCTTGATTTACCAGTGGAATATTGGTAAACATGATGTGAGCAGAGGGTTTGAATGCATTGCCTAGTTTAGCTTGGTCTCTCATGCTTCTGCTATCTGCCTTAAAGAGAATGTGCAGAATGAAAGACATGGGAAACAGACCTGTACTCAATTTGCAGATGGACACTGACAACTGTCCTCCTCCCCGTAGCTGAAACGCAGATGCATGCACAAGAAAGATAAAGGCAAATACATGCTTGTTCTTGTAAGCCATGAAAATTTGGGGGAGTATTTGTTAGGCAGCATTATTGGAACAGAAAACTGACTGATACACTTATCTACACCTCTCACTAGACTGAAAGCTCCATGTAGGCCAGAAAGAACTCTACCCAAAGCACAGAACATAGGACTTAGCACATTGTAAGTGCTTAAAAAATATTGGTCATGACGTATATGATTGAATGAACGCATGTTGGCCATTGACAAATCTGCCTCTGTAACTAGCATGAGAGTTCCTTAAAGCCAAGAATGGCATCTGATTTCTCTCAATACCACCTAGCTATATCTGACTGCCCATATTGGGCTCTTGGTAGGTATTCAATAAATATTTGTTGAAATTAAATAAATTGAATTTTGTGGGCTGGCTTGGAAATCAATCCTTAATTTATGACATTGTTTCTATAGGAAAATGCATTCTACGTGCCAAACAAACTTGCAAATGAACTTTTGGAACCTCACTTGTTCATTGGTTCAGGATTGCCAGTTTTGTGGAAATCCGTAACTGAACACATGTGCTATGCTTTGCAATATGGGAGAAACTGAGAAACCGCTTCCAAAACCAAGATATTCAGCCTGCAAAAATTCACTTTCCACCCACACAGACAAATTCAGCACAGGTTGGATTTGCGGCTCCAACAATAAAATACTAGACGTTTGAGAGCTCATTGTTTATCTAATTGCTTTTTATCTGCTTATACTGGATGCCTATTCTTAACACTCGATCAAAAGGAAGTTGACATCGCTTCTTTGCCTCCCCAAACCCCCTACCCGAACAAAATCCACTTTCTAGACACGTATGCAAGAAAATTCAACCTTCTCAACAGAAGAAATAAGTTATTTTTCTAAATAAATCTGTGACATTTAAAATAAACATAGTGGGATGCTCTACAGTTATAAGAAAACATTCCCCTTTAGAATTCCTAATTTTGAATAGTACTGGGAGCTTACTATGAGTCAGAGATCTGAGCCTTAGTTTCATTTCATCTTCGGCTAGCTCATGCCAGGCTGAAACGAAGTAATCTGACATGGCTGTGAGGGCCATCACTTCACGACTTCAGAACCTGTTATCATACTGAAGACACCAGGCTCCACCTGCCATGCCATTGGTAGAGTTTCGCCATCACTCAACTGACCACGTTCTTTTAACTTACGTTTTTTGAGCACATTTCAATAAGGAGAGAGGTAGAGAAATAAAGTCATTTCAGATAGTGATGGGCCACAAAGAAAAGAAAAATGTGAGGTGACTGGAAGGGTAAGCTACTGAAGACAGGGTGGGTAGTCAGACGGAGAGAGATGTATGTTATAGAACAAGATGATCAAGAAAGAGCCAAGCCTGAAAAGATCTGGGAAAGAATATTCTAGACTCAAGAAACAGCAAGTGCAAGGGCCCTGGGGCAGGAATATGCTTGGCTGGGGTACAGTCAAGGTGGCTGGGTTAAAGTAAACAATGGAGAGAAGCATGAGGGGTCAGAGAAGTGGTAAAGGGTCAGATCACGGGAAGTTCCTCACACAAGCCCCGGCAGTAAGGGAGTCAGACTGAATTCTAAGACAGTAGGCCAGTGGAGGTTTTGAATGGGAGTGACATAATCTGATTTAGATTTGAAAAGGATCACTCTTTCTGGAACATGTTGGGATAGGCGAGAGGAAACCAGAGCAGAAACAAGTGGCAGGCTTTTGTTTTTACAAAATAAAACTCACAGCCAGGGAGTGGTCAACAGAAGCCCTGATGTGCTCAGCTTCTTCTCTGACTGCTCTTTCACCTTCTCAGGCTTGCTGAGACTTCTCTCCCCTAAACACACAGCTCCTTCAAATGCCTCTCAAGGGCTGCTGCTGCTTCTTCTAGGTGCTGCCTTGGGTCCTGCTGCCTCTTCTCTTTCCTGGCCTCCCAATCCCAACTCTGACGTTCATGCTTTCAGCCCAAACCACCCAAGCCTCTGCTTGGTGTGACCATCACAGGCCACCCCACTGCAGCCACAGCCCTCCATTTCTTGAATATTTACCTCCACTCTCTCCAGTACTTTTCCCATCATTGTTCTTGGTGATTTCAATTTCCATGCAGATGACTGGTCCATCTAATACTCTGACAACTACCTTGGTTCCTTGACCCCTCTTGCCAACAGTCTTGCTCTCTCAAATCCTTGCGGCACATTCAAACCCTTGACCTTGTCATTACCAATAACTCCACCCCCTCCATGACCTCAATTTCAAGCCCCTAAAGTCTAACAATTCCCCTTTCCAGTTCTCCAGTCCTGACGATTCTGAAACCCAACTGTACCCTTCAATGCACATATCCCACCATCTGTTCACATCTCTTACAACCATGGCGTCTGTCCTTCCCTCCACTATTATATATATTAATGTCCACATCAATTTCATTGTCCATCTCTTGCATCCACCCTCATCTCTCCTGCCCCATCTCCCTTCTTGATGTATTTTCTGGCAAAGCCCCCAAACTGGCTACATCTAACTTTCCCCATGGCTATACCACAAGAACTGAAGATGGCCTGAGAAAAGCAAAAGCATGCTGACTGCTCTCACTCCCAAGGCAAGACCACCAACCTCAGTGGGCCCCAGTGCTGCCTGGTGACTGTTCCATATTTCCCTACTCTGCTCTCTCTCCAGTCTTCTATTCCACTCCTGCTCTCTCTTCTCTCTCCCCACTCTTAGTTGACTGAAAAGGATGAGAGCAACGTGAAGAGATGCAGCACAGGTGCTGCCCCCTTCCCTGTGCCTGGACCCAGACTCTTCACCTTCCTCCCCTCACTAAGGATGACCCACCGGTGCTCCTGTCTGAGGCCGGTGGACCAGGTCATATTCTCTTTCATCTACTGAAAGGCAACACTCCACAACTATCTCTTCCCTTCCCCGCATCCTCGGTCTCTCCCTCTCTACTGGAATTTCCCCAACAGTCCAGACATGCACTGTTACTTTGTGCATCTTAAAAAGACAGAACTCCACTTTCTCCTGCTGTGTCTGCTCCATTTGTCTGCTCCTTTCTCAGGAAGTGCCCTGAGGATTTGTCCCTGCTCACTGTCTGTCTTCCCATTGTCTCTGTGGCTTTAGCACCACTCCTAACAATGGCCTTTGTCATGATCTCCAGTCACCACCTGCTAAGTCCAATGATCACTTCCCTTTTTCTCTCAGCAGGATCTGGCCCAGGAGATGCTTCCTCCTCCTGTCTTCCATTGGCTTCCAGGAGACCATCCCTCCTAGGTTTTTTCCTTTCCCCTTTCTGGCTGCTTCCTCTCGTTTCCCTGATTCTCCTCCTTCCCCTCACTCCCTAAACATTGCAGCACCTCAACACTCAGTTCTTGAACTTTTCTCCTCCATCTGTACTCTTTCTTCTGATCATAATGCTTTTCTACGTACTATGTAAATACTCCCAACTCCCAAATTCACACACCGGTTCATCTCTCATGGACCCCAGTAGCCAGCAGCTCTGTGAGGCTGTTGAGTCATGGCCCTCATCCTCATCCTCCCCACACACACCTGCGTGTGGCCCTGACAGCACCAACAGGGAGCACTGCAGGACAGCTTGGTGAACGTGCAACAATAAAACGCCGTTCTCCATCAGTTAATTTCTTAAACTCCAGTCCTGGGCAAGCAACAAGGAGAAAAGGTTCCCACCCAATTACAATTATTCATGAGAATTCTCTGGGCCCTCGCTTCGTTTGTCAGCCAGTGACTTGGAGGGAAACAGCCCGGTAAGGAGCTGCAGCAAAAGGCAAAGGCAATTAGTCGTCTTGCTGCAGCTGGGTTGTGACTTCTTCCGTGCACTCTTCATTAATTTCATCCCCACATTTTCAGTTTGTTTCCAGAACCTCCAGCTTATCGTGTTCGTCCCTCTCTGCCTCTATCGCCCTCCCGTCAGCTCCCCACTTCCCTCTTTTCCATCCCCACACCGTCCCCTTGTTCAGCCTTCAGCTTCTCCCCACCTGCTCTGTTCTTTCTTGTCCTTTTCACCTTTAAAAAACGGAAAGCGCCAAACTGACAGGCGCTGCTACGGTTTCCCCCCTTCCCTGCCTGAGCTGCAGCTCCGCTTTCTCCTCCCCTGCTTGGAGCTGAGTGCTGCGTCGCCATGGCAACGGCGAACCCAACCAGGCCGGTCCCAGCCACGCTAAGAGCTGCCATGGCGAGGAAGCCGCCCCAAGTCGCCCCAGAGCCTAGCAGGGTCGTGAACATCATAATTCAAGCCCAGGCAGGGCAGGCTCTGCCCGGAGCCCGAGATTGTACATAAGGCCCGCAGCGGTACGGCGCGTTAGCAGCCGGCGCCATCAATAATGAGGCTTCCCGGGAGCCAACAGTACACAACGTGATGGGGATTCATTTGAAAATGTTCAAACATCCCCGTGCTTTTATCTTCTCTGAAGAACGAACCTTTTGCCTCCCTCTTGAGTCTTGGGGAACTCTGCGGAAAGCAAAAGCAAAATCTACCTGTTCTCAGCATGCTCTTTGGGGGAGGGGGTGGGAACACCTGTCCCTTTCCACCCCGAGACTGGGCGCCCCGAGCCGCCCGGGGCAAACGCTTCAGCAGCGCTGACGCGCCTGGAGACATTTTCCAGACTTCCTTAGGATTGTACAAGGAGATTTCAGCGGTGAAGAGATCGGTTCCCCCAGGTGGTTGGACTGGATCGTTAAAGTAGGGCAACAAGTGTTCAGCCGCATGACACTTTTTCAAAACACGGGAGTTGGTGAGAAAGAATTCAGGAAATACCTTTGCTGTGGATGGCACCACCCGCAATGAGGGTCTGTTGCTGTTAAACACTCCGAACAGGATTTATATTTACTGCAGTTTGCAACACGAATTCTCCTCACCTAAAAATAAAGATGACAGTAGTTCCAATGGAATCATCAACAACACCAGAAAAGAGACAACACCTTATCTGATGAAGGGGCCACCAAGGAGCGTGTTTATCAACTTGAACTGTGTCTCTGCAATAGCACTGGGCAGTGGGTCTCAAGACCTTGGGCACGAAGCAGTTCCCTTGTATCTGAAACACCGGCCCCCCTCCCAGGGGGAGTTTGAAGAACATATTCCCAGACCCCTGCCACGGAGACTCTTCCTAAGTGTAGGGTGAGGCCTAAGAATCTGTATTTGAAGAGCTCTCTCGGATGTGTCTGCTGTGCAGTCCGGTTTCCAATCTGCTAATAATGATTTCCATAGGGATCATGGAATCGGGTCACCTGGTTTTCATACAGAGACACTGTGTGGCCAGTGGCATTTGGGGAATGAGCATTTGGGAAGAGCAAAAGCTCTGCTCCAGGAGTGCCAGCCTGAGGCTGGTGCTGCATGTGCAAATGAGGAGGGTTTAAGGATCAGGCTCTCCCATACCCCTCCCTGGGGAAGCCCCCTCACCTCAGCTCCTCACTCATTTCTCTCATTTTCAACACCCTTCCACTGGCGTTAAAAATGAAAGAAAGAGCCCCTGGAGCTGCCTCTTCAGGTGGTCGGAAAATAGCAGCCACATGGGCACCCGTGGTGGGCAAACCCAGGCTTCTGGGACAGCCAGTCAACGCCTCCAAGCAGGGCAGGGGAGGCGGCGGGACCTGTGCATCATGCACGCATTTTCTACAGGCAAAATCACACAGTGGGGAGTCAGGGAACCCGTGGAACTCATTATGCCGGGCAGTTGTACATGCGAGGAAGAAGTATTAAGTGATTTTGTAAGCAGGTTAGAAAACCAGAGAGTTCCAGAAGGGGCTCCTGAGGAGAAACAGGGAATATGCTGAGGAAGATCCTTCAGTTCAGAGTTGACTTGAAGGGGGATAACCATGCCCTTCCGGGCCAGCAGACCCTGGTGCTGTTCACAAGTGCAGCCAGCAGACCGGAGTCTGAGCCAGAATTAACCAGAATGTGTATATTTCCATGTAGCTCACAAAATAGCTTTTTAATTCTGAGGGATTTTGTTAAGTAATCTCTCTAGCCTTGTTTCCTCATCTGTAAAATGGTGAGGGTACTACTGACTTTATGGGGTTATTGCAAACATTGTCTGACACTTACTAAATACTTGGTAAATACTGGCCATTGCTATTACGGAAGAAAAGGGTTCCACAGTCTGCTAAGTGTAAAACTTTAGACTGAAAAAGCTAAAGAGGTTTCTTTAGCACAAGGCTCTGAGAGCCTTTGAATATGCTGAGCATGGTAGTACTTCAGGAAAGGTCTAAGAAGTAAGAATTGGTCGTGGGACCACTTTTGCTCAGGATATTCATAGGAATAGGAGTCTCCAGAACATTCTTTGAGAACTACTAGTCAATGTATTTAAACAAACATACATAGTATTATAGAACAGAGAACTCTAAAATACTACATTGGATCTGCTTTTTAATTTAATAACATGCTATAGTGACTATTCCATATTAATGCATATATTTCCATATGATTATTATTATTTTTTTTTTGTGGTTGTATATCTTTTCTTTCTTTCTTTTTTTTTTTTTTTTATTGTTGGGGATTCATTGAGGGTACAATAAGCCAGTTACCCTGATTGCAATTGTTAGGTAAAGTCACTCTTGCAATCATGTCTTGCCCCCATAAAGTGTGACACACACCAAGGCCCCACCCCCTCCCTCCATCCCTCCTTCTGCTTCCCCCCCCATAACCTTAATTGTCATTAATTGTCCTCATATCAAAATTGAGTACATAGGATTCATGATTCTCCATTCTTGTGATGCTTTACTAAGAATAATGTCTTCCACATGATTATTTTTAAAGGACACATATTATACCATTTTATGGCTATCCTATGGCTTATTAGTTTGGCTGCTACTATCTTCCCAAGAGTCTAGGAAAGAAGCTTCCTGAGGTTTTGCCTCAATCAAAGTAAGCTAATAGGATCTCTGGCAGTAATTGTAAATGAAAGACATAATAAAGGCCGGGCATGTGGTGGCTCAGGCCTGTACTTCTAGCACTCAGGGAGTCTGAGGAGTGTTGATTGAGCTCAGGAGTTCAAGACCAGCCTGAGCAAAAGTGAGACCCCGTCTCTACAAATAGCTGGGCATTGTGGTGGGCGCCTGTAGTCTCAGCCCCTTGGGAGGTTGAGGAAAGAGAATCACTTGAGCCAAGAGTTTGAGGTCACTGTGAACTGTGACGCCATGGCACACCGAGGGTGACCAGGTAAGACTCTGTCTCAAGAAAAAAAAAATATAGACATAGGAATAACCAGCTTTGATGCCCAGTCAAAAATTCTCCCCAGGACTTCAGGCTTTGAATGACGAGAGATTAGAACTCTTTGCTTTCCAGAAAGTGAAGACCTATCAACTATTAATGGCTTTCAAAGCGATTCCCAGCTAGAGTCCTGGGTTCTAGGGTTCTGTTTCTACCCATGAGGGAAGTAATATGGACTTAGGAGCTGTTTGCAATATTTCAAAAAAGCTGAATGGAAAAACATGGACAGATTGAGCAAGACTTCAAGTATCTTTGCTTTGGGTTGGAATTTTATCAGCTCTATGTGGTACATAGTTATTACTCTGACTGGCAGTCTTGAGGTGCCCTTGATAAATAAACCTTGGGAATGGGAATATTTAAGATATGCTGAGTAGACAAAAATCTTTCAAATATGGGATTGCCAGGGAAGAAACATAATAAAGTGTTTGAATGGTGATGCATGTTAGCATAGAAGATTCTGCATGGTGAAGGACTGGTTTACAAGTGGAGTGAGATTCAGACATGACCATCAATGTGGTCATTTTGGTATAACTGACTTTTCACAAAGAGCGATATGACCTTTGTAAGAACACGAGACACTAAAGTGTGTGCACACCTACTGTGTGATTCAAAAAGCACAGGTATGGTGCTGTCACTGCCATTCTTTTTAGAATGACTGAAAGGAAAAGAATGAAAAATATGGGTGGGCTAAGGGTATCTGTTATATCCATTATATACATAATGATACAAGTCTCAATCGCCTTCTTTGCTCTTTGTATGTTCAAATGGTCATGAGTCAAACCTGCAGAGCCAGAGAACATCCTATTTATAGTTTTCGCAAATTTGAGATTTGATCTCATTTATCACGTGCTTTGGGATCAGGGTAGAGTTTTTGTCCACGCCTTGCAAAGATTCATAGACATAGATACATATGTCTATAAATGTGTATGTATCTACGTATGTATGTGTCCTTAAACATTAAACCTCTCCAAGTCTTAGAGATTATTCATATATAAAAGGGTAACTTTATCTCATTAAATTATCACATTTCATTAACATAGTTTATTATACTTCTACGTGTGTGCGTGTATATAACTCCCTGTATCCAGAGGGAGACCGTACAAAGAACAATGGCCAGCACATAGTCACTAGGAACTCAATAAAAATTAGTTTTCTTTCCCTTTTCCTCAAAAGCAGTTTGTAAGGATAAAGAACATGTAAAAGATACATTATTTGTATTTCAGTAAGCAGAAACAAGAACAACTAAAACATCCAGATAAATGAAGAGAGGGAGGGCAAGTGCCATCTATTTCTTGATTCATGAATGTGTATGAGACGGTGGCCTGATATTAACCCCAAATTCCAAAGCCAGCCCCACTGGGTATACTCATAAATGCATCTAACTGTTCACAGCCCACACTATAAATGTGCAAATTCAGTTACCTTACTGATTATGCGCCCATTTGCAAGCACACCCTCGTCTGAAAAACTTGGCACTGGAAACACAGTCAATAATAAAATTGTCTAAATAGGTAATATTTCTTGCTTACTTACTGACAGTCAGTAAGGTTTTTTAATTCCCTGCCTGTGAACCACTACGGATCTTCCTGAAGCCTGCAGCACTGTTTAAACTTAGTAGTTCAAAGTAAAAGCTTTTCTACTAGATAATGACATCAATTAAATAATTTTTATTCATAAGTCAAAAGCAATAACTAGTATTTCTACCTACCTCTTTCCCAGCTGTCACATAGATATAGATGTTCTTCACAGGATCAGGAACAAGTTTGTAGAATACAGGTGTTTCTTCTTTAATTTCATAGATAACCTCTGGACAATTTGAAGTCAAATTCTCACCAAGAATAACCTATTTTTTTTTTTTTTCAAAAAGAGAAACACAATTTCTATTCAATACTTTGAATAGCAAGCTGGCAAAATCCAGCTTAATCCTAAAACTACAAATTCCAGCTTAATCTTAAAACTACAACTTTTCTTACTCACTGCAAATACTGGCTAAGGGACCCCGTTCCTTGATCATCCTCCCACTTCAGTCTTCAACAAGGCTGGTAATAACCAGCACAGCTTTTCTTCTTTTGCAGAGGACAAAGTCATCAAAAACACACTAACAAATAAGAAAGCCATCCTTCCATGCTGGGGGAAGCTTGTCCATAATTTCTGACCACGTCTGGTCCTATCAGAAGCCACAACTAACAGCTTCATTAATACTGTGCCAAGACTGACTTGAAATTAAAGAAAATAGCTCCTACATATATTTGGATGAGTTACTCTGATAGTCATGCATTTTAAAGTAACCCAGATAACTTGACAAGTAGGTGTGTGTTTATATATAAAATATAAACAAGGGTGACTCAGTACTCAGTGGCTTTGAAACTGTATATATTTGAAATTCACTCATCGTCAGTCAACAAAAATCTACTGAACACCTGTTGTGCATCAGGCACCATTCTTGGGTGTTTGGAAAGTGGCAGTGAACAAAATGGGGAGGAGAGAAATTTTGCCCTCATGGAACTAACTTATGTACACGTGTATATGTGTGCATGTGTGTTTGTGGGGGGAGTAATAACAGATTGAAAATAAAAAAGTAAATTATAAAATATATTAGAAGGTGATAAGTTAACATAGGTCAAAATGGGGTAAGAAGATGGAGAATGTATGCTCAGGTTAGGTCTCACTGAGAAGGTGATATTTATTTAGACCTACAGGAGGCGAAGGAGTCATTAGATACCTGGGTGAAGCAAGTGCTTAAAAGAGGCCCCACCAGTGCAAAGACTCTAAGTGGGAAGATGCCAGTGTGGCTTCAGTAGAGAGGAGTGGGGAGCAAGGTAGGGAAATAACAGCAGATAACATTGAGTCTTGCAGGATTATGTAAAGATCTTGCCTTTTACTCCCCTAGAGTAAAGAGATGAGGGAGGGAAGCTGTTGCAGGGCTCTGAGCAAAGATGACAGGATACAGCAGGGCAGGTTTAACTGTGACTATGAAGACCAGGTATGAGACTATTACATGTATCATAATCTCTGAGGACTATAATGGTGGCTTGGGCTTGGGTTTGCATGCTGGCTCCATCCTTTCAGCAGCTCTGCTACTTTGAACTAGTAATTTAATTAACTTCCCTGGGCCTCAATTTCTCATCTCTAAAATGGGATTAATAATGCCTCCCTTACATATGGTTTTGTGAAAATTAAGTAAGGATTATGAAAGATGATCAGCACATAATCAATACTCGCTAGATAATAATCTATTAATAGATTGCAAGCTTCTTTTGGGTAGGGACCACAGCTTAATTATCTTTATACCTACAAATACTTTGAAAAATGAAGGTGTTCAACATTTGGTAATTGGAACTGCTACAGATATATAATTAATATTCAGTGACATTTGGAAGCAAAAAATTGGCACCTGAGATCTTTTTCAGACTAAGTCTACTTTCATGCGTCCTCTGTACCCACAAATCGTGATGGCCGTTGGGTATGTGCTGTTTACCCAAAGGCTCCTTTTCCACGGGGCACACAGAGTGTGCCTGCATTCCCCCCTTCTAGGACCTGGGCCTGAGTTTGACTTATCCCTGCAATCAATGATTTTCTTCTATTATCTACACAGGTCAATTCCCAGGGGGATCCGGTATAAACAGTGACTCACTCAGAGCCCCTGAACTGTTCACCAAGCTCAGAAGCAGCTTTGTAAAAGTCAATCTCACTAGCCAAATATATGAAATATGACTTTTTAAAAGCTCTTCTTTAAACAGAAGCAGTTAGGTCCCAAGGGAGATGGGAAAAGTCCGTGCCTCCAGTCACTATAAAATGACTCTATCCCTTCCCTACCCAACATGGTAGCTACTAAGCACATATAGCTAGTTAGACTCAAATTAAAAGTCAGTTCCGTAGCACATTAGCCACATCTCCAGTGCTCACTAGCCATCCTTAGGCCGCCATATTGGAGAGAGTAGATATGGAACATTCATCACAGAAAGTTCTGCTGGACAGGGCTGCCCTGAAGGAAACTGAGTAGACACACCCAAGGAGTAGGCCAACGCGTGGAAAGATCTTGAATACAACTTTCTTGGTTCATTTGCGTTTTGAACAATGTCAATGTATTACCTTAAAAAATGCATACAAATTAAAATTTAAAAATGTTTGAGGGTGAGTGGGTCAAACTGTTTTTTTTTTCTTCTTGATTATGCAAGAGTGATCTCCATAATCCCAAGGACAGGGCACAAAAATCTTAAATACATTTTTGAGTCAACTGGAAAATTATATGGACTGGATAGTAGGTAATCCTAAGGAATTGCCGATAATTTTGTTACTTATGATAACAGCATTATGGTGACAATTATTTTTTAGGGATAAGTAATAAAATATGTTGAGGAGAAATGATATAGGATCTGTTATTTGCTTTAAAATAAGAAAATAAATAAGAATATAATTTACAAAACACTTTTTAAGTGAATTAGGAGTATCACAGCAGTTTTTACTGGGGGCTTATTTTAGGATATAGGATCTGGCATTTGCTTTAAAATAAGAAAATAAATAAGAACATAATTTACAAATTCACTTTTTAGGTGAATTAGGAGTAGCACAGCAGTTTTTACTGGGGGCTTATTTTATTTACTCTTGGGGCATTGATGCAGAAGGGAGGAGGCTGGAAAAATCTAGTTTGGTGCAACATTGGTTTATTTACTTAATACTCCTGAGATAAAGCACCAGTATTCTCTCTAGAACTCTGAATTATGGCAAGTAAGCCTTCTTTTATTTTTTTAAGTTACCGAAGTGGGTCAGGGTTTACAAACCCGTTTCCTGAGCAAGCTTAGGAATGGCCTACACTGAGGCATGTCCTGATAACTATAGATGCTGAGTTTTAATTGGTATGTTTCATCAATGGTGGTAAGGGATGTTTTTAGAAAGTCGTTAGCATTACCTAACAAAATTAGAAAGCATCAAGGAGCATCACGTTGAAACAACCTAAATGCCCAGCAATAAAGACATGGTTAAGTAAACTACAGTACAAATAATGAAATACCATTAAGCCCTAAAAATATTTAGAAAGTTCTTTATTTGTTATATGTCATATTTAATAAGTTATATTAAATATGTACACATATTTGTAAGTAAAAGTTTATATACATACACAGGTATATATACATATGTAACATGTATATATTTAATGAATTTTATGTTGAATAAGAGGGGGAGAAAATATCTTTCCCTTTTTGGTTGTAGACAGATCTAAACTATTTCCATGAAGATACTCTGTCAAGGAGAAACTTCCAGTTGCCTTGTAAGTCAGGAACAGGTGACTTTCACTATATACTTTCTTGATTCTTTTGAGTTTTGAATAATGTCAATGTATCACCTTTAAAAATGAATACATGAAAATTAAATTTAAAAATGTTTGAGGGTGAGTCGGTCAAACCCTTTTTACTAGATTTGCAAAGAACGATCTCCATAACCCTGATAAGACAAGAGGAATATTAGCTTTCATCATGTGGGTCCCAACTGGACTGTGGGGGATGGGGAGCTCTGCCTCTCTGGTCCCTGGAGTCTTGACTCTTTCAGATGACTCTGGGACAGGTTTTTAATAATACCACTTCCCACCTCACACAGCCCCAGCCCCAGCCCAATCCACAGGGACCAATGGAACATGTGGACTTTCTAATTGCAAAATTCATGAGAATATTAACACAGAAAAGAAAGCCAACAAGACTGGAGCAAAGGAAACGTTCCTTCCTCAGCTGAGTTTAGGTGGGCAGCCTCGGAAAAAGAACATGATCAGTAGAGCTATGCAGGAAGTAAGAGTGAGTCACAGAAACCTAAAATGGGTTGAATTTTGCATAAGAGAAACCTCATCCAATTCACACACCCTCCTTGGGCACGATGTGGATTTTTATCTATTGCTTCCAGGATACGACCTTAATATAGATCTAATCTGAAGTCAATCTGCCCCGTTCCCTGTGTATTCTCATACATTCCTTCATCCTCTGAGCCTCAAACATCACCTCTGCTGAGAAGCTTTCCCGGATTGCCTCTTTCCTGTGCCCCCACCCCACCCCCCTCCACTCATCCCTGTTTTCTTCAGGGCACTCATCACTATCTGAAGTGTCTTTATCACTGATTAATCCATTTACTTGTTTTCTGTCTTCTCCTTCTCACCAGGAGAGCAGAGGCATTGTCTGTTTTGTTCACCTTTGTATATTGAGCACCCAGATAAGTGGCTGGCCCATAAAAGGTGCCCAATAAATATTCATTAAATGAAAAATTACTCTATTACCATTCAAGATTTTATAGGGCTCTTCAGCTTTTTCTAGCTGAAGCCTGTGTAGAAAACACATTTTTCCTGATGGAGAATTTCTGTTTGTGTCAACATATTGTTTCTGTTGACATCCTCCTGAAGCCTCATGGTAGACTATTAACTAGCCTTGGGATTTTCATTGCATACAAAAGCTCCCAACCAGGCTGCTGAAATTAACCGAGTGGAGACTTCCACACCATACAATCGCAGGACAAGTTCAATACCACCCACGGAAAGGATACCATGGTGAGGAAAATGAGGGTGGAGAAAAATTAAACAAAAGCCTATTTCTCTTTTTATTTATGGTTACCACGAAATAGAAAGCCACAGGTGCTCAGAAAGCTAAAATATTTTATGCCAAATTTGCTTTTCTTTTTCAATGCTTCCCTCTGCGGGGCTAACCTGTTGAAGAGCAAACAAGTCAATCCCCTCATTTATTTATTTTTGTTTACCCCATAAGCCGTTTCTGAGAAACGCTGGGCAGGATACTTACAACACAAATACACACAGGAAAGCAAAGTAATTATCTAACCGCAGAATGCGCCTCCATAGTTGGGAGTAACAAAGATGAAATAGAAAGATGAAGGCAAATTTCTCTTTTGTTTCCCATCTACTTATTTCAGTGGAAGTAGTAAGAGAAGCAGATAGCCTGAACCACAAGTTCTAAATTTCTGGATTATGTGGGAGAAAAAAGTTCCCAATTGCAGAGTCCTCGCAAATTCATCAAGTGGAATGAATGGGGTGGGGGAGAACGTGAACTAGGCCACATAGGACATTCTAAACAGCCAACCCTGAAATCCACTTCTAAGTTTTGACACGTGCTGCTGTTTTGACTCTTTGACCCAATATCTTAACTCAGCCATCCTCACCACCCCCACTTCTGGCCACAGGTCCTGTCCTGGTTCTCTAAGGCCTCCTTTTCCCTACTGTAACGATCTGTGGGAATATAAGTAGACTTGTCTTCATAAAAGATTTTTGTTTTTGCTGTTGTTTTCTCTTCTGTTCACTCTGAAACTATAATCACCAGAGTCAAGACAGATTCTACAGGTAGTACACAGTTGGGCTTCTGTTTGAATTCAGAAAGAACTTTCTGGAACTGGTTTAATTTTGTTCCAGAGTTTGGATAAATGAAGTCCATTAGTAGGAGAAGAGTTTGGGGGGCCACATAGCCTGACTATAAGGCTGGATATGGGGGCCCAATATGATGGAGCCTCTGCTCCCTGACCCCTGCTTCAGACCCAGGAGTGTTGGGGAAACTCAGCCTTCTCTTGCTGGAGCCATTTAAAACATCAACTTGAGACCAGAATTCCTGCCTTTCCTGGAAAGGAGACTGTTGAGGTAAAGCTGGGGTTCCCAGGGGAATCAAAGGCCCCCATGAAAAATGTGCAGCTCTAAGAGTCCCCTCAGGATTGCACTGAGCTGGGCTGCCAGAAGGCCATCCTCAAACGGAAACAAAGCAAACCACAGAAGCCATGGTCCCTTCTGCAAAACCTCAAACACTTGCATCTTGATACCCCAATGTTAGAAAGAAACCAGATACCCCAATGTTAGAAAGAAAATAAACACATAAAAACCAGTTCCATAAACTCTACCTAAGCCCGACAGACTATATTTTAACTGTTAGTGCAGTTTAGTTGGGGGATAGAAGCTTGGGCTCTGGGGATGGATTGGTTCAGTTCAAATCACCTTAAGCAAGCTACCTAACCTCTTTAAGCCTCAGGTTTTCTCATTTCTAAAGTGGTGATGGCATTGACTCATAAGGATTAAGGGAGTTAACCCATGCAGATGCTGGTTCTAATGCCCAGCACATGCTAAGAGCTCAGAAATGTTAGCGCTTTATTCGTCCTTGCCCACTGCCTTCTCTTTTATGCTTGCAAGAAAGGTTAATGGGCATGCAGAATGTTACAAATTTCAAATTTCACGCATATTTCATTATTACTTACATTACCACCTGGAAAAGCCCAAAATATTCAATTCTGCCCTTGAAATAAGGACTATTTTCTAAGTGCAAACAGTCAGCTTGAAGGGATCCAAACCGCACAATATGTTGGACCACAGTCTGGAGAAAGATACGACATGTGTTTATAGAAATGCATGCCTAGAGCAACACGGGCAATATGAATTCCTCAAAGCTGAGTTCAGTGGGCCCAGACTTTTCAGCTGATCTCAGTAGAGATGCTGACAACTAAAAAAATTATAGCACACAATCATGATCAGAGAGGAAGCAGAATGGAGAAATGACAGGGGTGGGGGGGCTGGCTAGACATAACCCGCCTTGCAACCATGACCTTATGACCACTGATAAAATAAAGCAGATTAGATGTTCTCAAAGGACTCTGAGTTCTAAACTCATTCACTCTTTCCAAAATGTTACAAAGGGGTCTTAGACTATAGACAAGAAGACTTCATTGGAAAGTGTTATTTCTCCATTGATCAACAGTGAAATCTTACCTTTGGAGGTAATGCAAACTTCCTTGGGAAAAGTGCATGCGTCTTTAATGACACTTTAAAAGTGATCCAGTATCTCAGCTTAAGTGCAAAATAATGGTTCCAAGTAATAAAATAGAATACAGCTACTTAAAAATGCTGTTTACAAAGGGTCTTCAATAATTTTAATATAAGCATTTTCCCTAATTAACTGCAGGAAAGAAGGATGTTAGACTGGATAAAGTCTGACCTCATCTATATGAAAGAAGAATCCCAAATGCTGACAGCAGTTACCGCTACATGACACAATCAGGGCTCATTTTTTCCTTTGCCTTCTTTCATCCCCCATTACTCTGCAACTTTCCATATGAGCATATATTACTTTTATAACAAGGAAAAGTTATTTAACTCATGCACAGTTTAAAATGGCACCAAATTAAAACTCCATAAAGCCTACAGAGATTTAAGAAGTTAGGTTTTTACTGATGGTGGTAAAAAAAAACAAACAAACAGCAATTGGCCCCCAATCGCAGTTTCCTGCCTCTCATCCAACCAGCCATAGACAACAGCGCCTGGTGAATGTCAAATGCTGTCAACTCTTGATCACTTGGAAACTGATGAGTCAGGCTGCGGGTGATCCAAGCCCTCTGTCTCCTCCTCCCACTGTCTGCGCTGGGCTGGGTTTTGTTTTTCACCACTCATTAGTTCCTCCACGCTGTGGCTTAAGAAGCCAACCTTGTGTCTATCAATGTTCGTCTTTTCTTACAGTTCTGGTGACAAGTCCGGCAAGGGAGAAGCTTGAAGCTTTTGAATAAAGGGATTTGGGGATTATCTGTGGCTTCCCAATCATCTGCACAATCCCAGGTCTTTGGGACCCTGCGTAATTTCAGGGGCTGCATCCAAGAATGTGCACATAGGATATAGGAGAAAGTCTTGGGAATTACTGGCTTGTTCTAGGGAGTCTGGCTGCCAAGTCAGCTCAAATTCCTCCCTCATGACCTCTTTCTGACAGAAGTAGCTCTCTTGGTAGGGGGGTGCCAGTGAAGTATCTCTCAGTCAGATGGGCTGCCATTTTCTCAGGCTGGGACCCTTCCCTGAACCTCTAGGGACCCTGACCTCCCCTCCTCAAGGAACATTGGTCCCCCCTGGGCATGGTCCTCTGTCGGCATGCTTCCCTCTCGCTCCTAGACGTGCAGAGACTGGTTGCTCATCCTAGGGACAGAGATCACAGAGTCAATGCACCATAGGGTGTAGGAGACATTAACGCTGTCTCCGAAGTCACTCCAAGTTCAAATCCCTGCTCTGTCCCTGTGTGACCTTGGGCAAATCCAATTTCTCTGCGCCTCAACTCTCTCATCTGTATAGTGGGAATAGTAGACCTCCCTTACCAGGTTGTGGAGAAGACTGAGCGGCTGGAAGCCGCAGAGCATCTCGGCATACAGGAAGCACTGTATCAATGGCCGCAGCCACAAAACAAACAGAAAGCTAACCTGACCTGCTCTTCGAACCCCAAAGCGGGGCCACGGATGTGGTTTCTGAAGGGGCACCCTGTATAGACCCTGTTCCTCAGCAGCATGCAGCTGCAGCTCGGGCCCATCTGTGGCCCCAGCATCACTAAACACCGGCCAGCTGCCCACAAACTGCTGGGTGAAAAACAGGGTGGGCAAGACCAGGCTGTCCCCTGGGGAGCTATTTATAGCCCAGTGTTCCTTCACCTCCAGTTCACCATGTAACAGTTTGGTTGGCTTGGCTTTGGGGCAAACAGTGTTCTTGTCAAAACATTCGTCAAAAATATCCCAGATCTGAAAGAGATAATTGGTGAGGAGGCCTGGGAAGAATTGATGGAATCTTCTGCCAGGCTAATGGGTCCAATCAGCCTGACCAGGTTGGTGTAGCTACAGATGTCACCCAGCGACTTGGGTAGAATGACTGATGGGTGTTTATCCTTCCCCAGGAAATAAAGCTAACGCAATAGGAAAGATGATCAATGTATATTTTAAAAGAATGTGTATACAAACAAACTCCCTCCCATATGTTACTGGGTTTCCTCCAAAGAAAACAGATTAAATCAAATGCCTACCAGGCACTCAGTACTGTATTAGGCTGTGGGAATTCATTGGTCCCCTTCTCAAGAAGCTTAAAATCAAGTTGGGAAGACAGGCACACACACCAGTGAAAAGGGTGTGTTTCCAACCAAGACATGTGAGGCATCAGAAGAATGAAATTGATCATGAGCATTTCAGGAGAGAAGGGCAGAGCAAGGCCATGCTAGGCTTAAATGTCATCAGAGAGGCGGAGTTTGAGTTGTGCCACAGCATAGAAACACAAGTTCATTAAATAGGAAAAAGAAGCAAAAAGCCTTCCAGGGTAGGGGTACAGTGTGAACTAAGGTGTGAAACAGGCCCACAAAATACACATCTGGAGAGAAGCAAGTAAATAAGTTTGGCCAGAGTAGGGGGACAGGTGCACAGAGGACAGAATCAGAGCCCATGAGAACAGAAAAGGGTTTTTCTAGAGTAATTTCATTTTCCAAATGAGGAAATGGAGGCTCAGAGAGGTTAAGTAATTCACCTAAAGCCACACAGCTAGTCACCCATAGGAGATCTGTAGGGATAACTGATCTGTTAAGATTCAATTAAGAATCTGAGCCTGAGAGTAAATGGGCTGGCTACCAAGAGGTAAGAAATACCAGTCTTGGGTGACAGAAATAACATGGTTCCCAATTTCTAAAGCACTGGGAGCCACAGGAGGTGTTCAATTAATGCTTACCAATGAGATTGATAAGATGACCACTGTGTAATTTCAGACAAGTCATTTTAATATCTCTAATTTTATTTTCTCCTCTTCCCCACAGCCCCTCCCATTAGTGGGCAAAAATCTCCAACTTGACCAGGGCAGAGCCATACAGGGGGAAAAAATAGTC
The DNA here is from genome assembly GCF_027406575.1 of Nycticebus coucang. Classification (NCBI taxonomy): domain Eukaryota; kingdom Metazoa; phylum Chordata; class Mammalia; order Primates; family Lorisidae; genus Nycticebus; species Nycticebus coucang. The sequence goes on from NC_069782.1 coordinate 27,713,079, forward strand.
CTCCAAGATAAAAGTCAGGAGGACTCTCAAAGGATTTTAGATCTCTAACCTCTCCATGGTGTGTGTGGGTACAAAGGGCAGAAAACAAACCCCCTCTGTGGGTGGCAAGTGGGCTGGCAGGGAAGGAACACCTGTTTCTTCTTCTTTTCAAGCCCTATAATCTCTCATCTCTTTGAAGTGTGAGAAATCAGGTGCTTTGTACGTTTCCCTTATAAAGGAGATAGAACTGAAAGGTCATATGCCTCAGGAAGGTGAGTCAGGGATGGGGTAGGGGCCAGACCCCCTTTACCTCTTCCAGGCAGCCTATGAGTAAGGAAGGGAAAATATCTTGGAATACTCCCAGCAAGCAAGGGAACCAACACTTCATTATTACATACAGATTTCCAAAATTTCTTCCAGGCCATTCCTAGGGGTCTCTGAGGAGTTCACAAAGCAATTGGTAAGGTGGTGTGCATAAACTCAGAAGCATTAAAAAAAATCATAAAGCACAAAATGGATCACTATTAAAATAGACATTTGAGGAAGGCACAAAAAACCAACCTTAAGTAACTGGCCATCTCCAGTCCCCAAGAATAAAACAGTCCTGTTCATTACCACGGTGCCATAAACCGATGTCAGGTCGGAATGGATCAAGGTGGATGATGCGATTGGTTGTACTCTTTCAGGCTGATCCCCTTCTTTCTGAACATGCACACAAACGCACACAAAAAAAAAATGATCATTTTTTAACAGCGATATTTCTCATGCTACTGATAATAATATCACTCAGGCCCTCCTAGGAGGGATCCCACCTCTGGGTCCCAGATATATTTTCCGAGACAAAATGCCCTTTTATTACCTTGATCTGCAAAATCACCATGGAAGGATGGCCCTTGTTTACTAACAAGTGTTAATCACCAGGAGAGAGCTGGCCATCCTTTTAGCACTCCCCCCAGCTGATATAGGAAGCTGAGCTCCACTTGATTGCCAAGACACAGCCCACTGCTGAATTGGGAGGGAGACTCACTTATACTTGGCTGTTTTCAGCATCCTGCCGCCAATTCATTTTGGCGAGGCGCTGGCTTCTGTGAGGTTAAACACAAACATTTCCCAAGATGTGCCACAGGCGATCATGTTGGGTGTGATGGCAGAGAGCAGGGATTCTGGGTTTACTGAGATTCTGAGAAAGGTCAGTGGCATGGCAAGCCCAAAGACAGGGCAAGGAATTGGCGAGGAGGGGGGAGGGTGGTTAAAGGCAAGGATGTAGCCGTGGACGCTGGGTCAGATACAGCCACAGAGCTAACGGGAACGAAGTGGAAGGGCTGGCTCTGGTGCTGACGCTCTTAAAGGGGAAACAAAAAAGCATGACACCCAACCCGAAGGCATTTAAGTTGTCTGAGGCTTTGAGCACGGATAGAATCACATGCTTGCTCCTGATCATTAAATAAAGCCCCTCTTCAAGCCCCGAGCAGAGAGTGTGACCAAAATGCCTTTTTCTTTCTTTCTTTCTTTTTTTTTTTTTTTTAAGGAATGAAGTGATCCATGCTGCTTCCTGCCTTCAACCACAGGAAACTGAGTTTGTTACACAAATCTCTGGAAGATAGGGAGCTAGAAAGAGCCGTTGCCGTCTGCAGCTACTGAACACAGTGTGATAGCACACTTTATCTGCCAGAGCTCAGTTCCCAACTGTACTAGGGTTTTTAAAAGGCACATTGAAGTCGTAGCCAATGGGAAAGCTGGCAAACTTCAGTGAGCAACAGCAACTCCTAAAGTCACCCTGTTGGAGCGGGAGGAGGTGGGCAGGGGGAGGCTAAGACTTATTAACTTCATTATAGTATTGCCAACCGTGTTTATTTCTTTCAATTTATGTCTTATTAAATATTCATTATTTTTAAACCCACCAAGTTTCATTAACATCTAACTAAATGGATTCACGGGCTAAATTGATTTCTGAAGCCTTTAAAGCATTGTCTATGTTTCTTTGTGGAAGCTGCGCTGTGAAGGACAGATGAGCAAGCAAGGATTCCTCCAATGCCCTGATCACTTTTCAAGGGAAAGATTTCCTAACCTAAGAGAAAGAGACTTTTTTTTTTTGGATAAAATATTCTATAGTGGACTCAGTTGAAGATTTCTGGAACGCTCATCTGAGATTTTTCTTTCTTATTAAAAGATACTTTTTATGCATTTGGGGAAGATGAGGAGCTGTTCTGTTAAAGCTGAAGTTAAGAAAACAAATCTCTGTGGGTCTAAGGATGGGAACAATAGATCACTGTTTAGATAAGGAAGCCTCATGACTAGGAGCAGAAAAAGAAAAATCGTATGACCTTTAGCATAAAACACACACACGCACACACACACACACACACACCCCACACATCTTGCTTTAAAATAAAACCAGAATTGTTCAAATGTAAGATGGGCTGACCATGCCTACTATTTTTATTAAATATATAAACACTGCAGAGGGGCTCACTCAGAGAACCGGGCATCATCTCTGTCTGGGTGTCTGGAATATTCCAACATTGCTATCTTTGGCTGGAAGACTCCATTCCCTCTTTCATCTTACATCACAGAAAAAGTAATGGCCATGGATTGCAGATTATCAACAAGGACCAAGTAGGGCCGTGTATTTCCAAATCTGGTATACAACAGGTGCTTAAGAACTGCACCTAGTCTAACCCTCCAAGAACAATGATGTCACGGGAAGCCTTTGCTGAGGGAGGATGAGATACCCTGTTTGTGAAAGACTAGCTCCAAAAAACAAAACAAAACAGAAGTAGATCAAAAGCTTAAAGGGAAGAAGGGGAAAATTGGCTCCAAATTACCATCTTACTTTTGTAGTTCCCTCCTCTGACTTCTGACTATTCTTCAACAACTGTAGTTTTTCCAATTACGCCCCGGGTCAATAGCGTAGGTAAGTAGTGCAGCCATTTAAATCAATATTCCCAAACTTGAAAGGCTGATGCTATAGAACAAACCACACAGCACCAGTTTACAAAAGCCTCAATAAAGCTTTGAACCGTGTCTGGCACCTAGTAACAGACAATCCCCATTTACTACTATTACTTTATTTAAAACTACAAACAGTGGACTGCCACATCCATGACAGGTGTTTCCATCTTCTTTGTCAAAAGAATGCTGATTTTGTTCATGTAACAATGAACCCAAGCCTGGTGGAAACCATCACTGGGTCAAGCCAAATGGCAACTCTGCTCCCTAGGGCCAGATATTGGCTCTCCCAGCCCTGAGAGCTAAGGGTGCCCATGTGGCCTAGTTCTGGGCAGTGAGATGTTAGATGGAGGGATTTCTAGGACTAAGTTTCCTCCTTGACAAGAGAAGGGTCTAGAGAAGAGCTTGTCTTCCTCTTTCCTCACTTCCTCCCCCAGAATATAGTTTTGTGAGCCTATCACCCGGGGACTAGTGGTGGCCATTTTGCTTCCAGGATGAAAACCAACATGTTTAGATTGGCGTGTGGGGTAGTGAGATAGGAGACCCTAGGTTCTTATGGATACCACTGAACCACAACCCTCCAACCTTTCAACTTTTTCCTACATTAACAATCAATGCCATGGTGTAAGCCGCTGTTGATTGGGTTTTCTGTGACCTGGCACCCAAAGTGAGTCCTTAAGAAATGAGAATCACAACTTGTTGGAGTAGGTCCTAAACCACGGCTCCTCTCCAGTTATGAGGGACTAGGAACCAGACAGGTGTTTCTTCCACTCACCACCCTGGGGGACCCTGGCCACGGTCAGGATTTTGTAGCCAATTACAACTGTGAGCCAGGAAAAAAATAGGAAAGAGGAGGCTTGGACCTAATGAAAACCCTAGGGGTTGCTCTGGCTGAATGGAAATGGATTCTTTTGTGCTGGAAACACACAGAAATGGACAGGTCCCTGTAAACGGCAAAAGGAGCCCTCTGAATGGGTTTCTTATGCTCATTTCAGCAAATGGAAACAAAAGACAGGCTCCAGAGAAACCTCCTCGCAGACCTGAGGTGGGGAAATAGTGTGGTCAGCCCCCAGTGTCTAGAGATTATTCTGATTCTTTTTTCTTTTCGGCCTATTTTCTATCTTGCCCTTCTCTCCCCTTAGGGCATAATCACTAATGTTGCTCTCAGACTATTCTGTCTAGTTTATTATGTGTAATTTATTTCTGAATCCCAGCCTCTGCTTGTTCGTCTGTGTGTAACAAGGTTAATGCCTTGTAATGATGCTTTTGCCAGTTCTGCCTTTCATGACAAAATCCAATCTTGATTTAGCTCCAAACCTTGTCTACCCTTTGGGCTTTCTTGGTTCCCTCAGAGCTGTCATCCCGCTTCTCCTTTTTGCCATGTCTAACCACAACGTCACGCCTACACTCTTGCCGGCTCTGAGAGGGAAACTTTTCTCAGTTGCAGGAAAAAGCTACCTTGCCTAAAACGACATTCAGGCTGAAAGAGAGAGACCTTTGGGCCCGACACAGCACTCTGGGACCCAGGTTACTGAGGGAGGTGTGTGTCGGGGTATGTGTGTGTGTGTGGGGGGGCATAACACAGGGAAACAGCTTGATCTCCTTCTACTTCCTTCACACTATTTTTCACTGACAATAAACACTCCCCCACTATGCACTGCACAGCTCCAGGAAACACATGACTGAAGGGTGTGCTAGGCAACACTACTTGGCGGCCCCTACCAGGCAGAAGGTGGCCCAGCTCACTGAGGTTCAGGCAGGGTGCTCCCGGCAACTGCAGGAGGAAATGTACATAAATGTTTGGCACCCAGCAAGATTCAAGCCTTTTACCCCCAAGGTGCTAAAAGGATTCCTGCATGTTGATTTTTCTTTTTTTCTTACAAGGTAAAGGCGTATACAAACTGAGTGCCTCTTTTTTTTTTTTTTTTTGAGACAGAGTCTCACTCTGTTGACCTCAGTGGAGGCCATGGCGTTACAGCTCACATCAACCTCAAACTCGCAGGCTCAAATGATCCTCTTGCCTCAGCGTCCAGAGTAGCTGGGACTATAGGTGCCTGCCACAATACCCGGCTATTTTAAAGACAGGGTCTTGTTCTTACTCAGGCTAGTTTTGAAGTCCTGTGCTCAGGCAATCCACACCCAGTTATAGGCGTGAGCCACCACAGCCAGTCCCTCCGACTGAGTGCCTCTTAGTTTCTTATACATTGATAAAATACCTCTTTGGGGCCATTAATTTTGTATTCTGCTCCCTTTGGGATATATTTGTTTTGAAGCAGTCTTATCATTTCCTGTTACATACCCAGAGGCCCACTTTGCAGCTAGGAAACCTCTGAGGGAGTCCTACCCCCAAGTTCTGCCCCTTGCTTTGTCCCTTACACTGCTTGATTCTGGCAAGTTAAGTCCCGGACCCTCAATGACCACATCTGTAGAATGGATCCAATAACACCAAATGCCTGGCCTCTTAGTGTTGATGTCAGGCCCAAATGAAATCATGTTTGTGTAAATAAGCAGAAAACTATCTAGATTAACCTAAGGAGATGGAAAAAACAACTATTCACCCAAGTCAGTGATTTTATTCACCCCTAAGGCTCAGATCCCTTTTCTCCACTGTGGAGTATGCAGTGTGGCTCAGGTTCTAAGTTTACGGCATCTCTCATCATTTGAAGGGAGAATTTATGCTGGGGACTCAAACCATCAAAAGGGAAAGTTCAAAGTGTGCAGGAGGAACAGAAGAGGGAGGCTGAGGGACACAGCCGGGCGGCCCCTCAACCATTCCGGCACGGGCAGGTGTGGCACAACCCTGGGAAAAGGACACAGTGCTGAAGCTTGTGTTTCAGCTCCTTCCACATCTCTCCTCCCTCCATGGGTCCCAGTGTCTCCCAGCCTCGCAGCCTCCCACCACCAACGTCTCACTCTGCCATTTATCCTTCCTTCCTTCCCCCAGCCTTATACCCCTCTCCATCCTCCATCTAAATCTCAATCTTCCCACATGGCTAATTTGTCAATTATGTATAAAAAGACAACCAGACTCGAGTAATTCACAAAAAGATATGAATGGCAGATAGCGTTAAAAGTGTATTTTCCTAGATTCTTAGAATTGAAAGATACTCACTCCACCCATGTTTTCCCATGAGGAAGCTACGGGCATTCTAGATGGGACAGCTCCTTATTATGGGGGCTGTCCTGTGGGGTGCAGGACTTTTAGCATCTCTGACTTCCATCCACAAAGTCCTGGCCCCTGTCATTTTGACTCCTGCCACTCACTCTGCTCCCCATTTCCTAACACCCACTAAATAAATGTCAGCATCCCCCGTGGCAACCACTGAGATCTATGACAGGTTTCAGAGCTGCTGAAAATGGTTATCTGGACTTTTCTTCTCTCTGATCCCACTCCTCCCCAGTTTTCCCCATCATGGTCAATAGCACCACCAATCACCCTGACTTCTCTCCTTCCATCACTCCCCAAGTCCAATATTTGAAAAATCTCAGCTGAATTTCTCAACAGTCTCAAACCCATGTTTTCTATTTCATGGGCTCTCCCCAGCACAGGGCTCCAGGGTCCCCCTCCTGATCTGCTGCAAGAGCCTCCTGGTCTCTCCTTTTGACCTACAATCTAGTCTCTGTCCAGTAGACAGAGTGATCTTTTAAAGTATAAATCAGGTCATGTTACTTCCTCGACTAAATTCTTCAATGGCTTCCAATGACACTTAAGAGTTGAATCCATATACCTCTCTAGGCCCTACCTAAACTGGTTCCTAATGACCTCTTCAAACTCATTCCTCACCACTCTTCTGCACTCTGCCTCAGCTCCCAAGGTCACTTTCTTTCAGACTCATTAACACATTAACGATTTTTCTGCCTCAGGGCCTTTGCACCTGCTACTTCTAGGCCCACCCATTTAGCTCTTTGGAGGCCAGCTTTTTCTAATCTCTCAGGTTTCAAGTTAAATGTCACCTACTCATGGATATATAACTCTTTCCAGTTCTACCCTAGTTGTTATTTTGAATGACAGCATTCCATTTATTTCCTTCAAAATATTTATGATAATTACTGCTTTAAAAAATATACTTATTGGCTGGATGCAGTGGCTCACACCAGTAATCCTAGCACTCCGGGAGGCTGAGGTAGGTGGACTGCTTGAGCTAAGGAGTTTAAGACCAGCCTGAGCAAAAGTGAACCCTCATCTCTACTAAAAATAGAAAAATTAGCCAGGCATTGTGGCATGTGCCTGTAGTCCCAGCTACTTGGGAGACTGAGGCAAGAGGATCACTTGAGCCCAAGAGATTAAGGTCACTGTGAGCTCTGAAGCAATAGGACTCTACCTGGGGTGACAGAATGAGACTGTCTTAAAATATATATATATATATATATAATATATATATATATATACACACATTTATTTATTATCTGTCTCTCAGTAGACCCTAAGCTCTACAATAGTTTATCTTATTCTACACTTTGAATATAACATCTACCTCAGCAACTGGTGTGTAGCAGGTCGTCGATAAATGTTTATCGAATGAATAAATAAATGCACAGGTCAATGTTTGAAATACTTTCAGTCAATATTGCATCAGGCAACTATGGTACATTGCTAAGTAGGCCTAATCATTACTGAGTTTTTCACTTGAGCTAAGATTTCTCCCTTGTAAACAGTGGGCCTTGGTTCTGCCTTGGGGAGCAATAGAAAACTACCTTAGATCTCCTGTTAACCATGTACGTTGGCCTTCCCTTAATTCATGTCTGTAATTCATTGACAGCTCATAAGAGACAGTGTCTGGGTCTCTTGTCTATAGATTCAATCAATACACCTAAAATGTGGCTTTAAGAAGTAAAGAAAGTACTTTTGGTACACTCCGATCAAAGCAAATAATAGGCCTGTTCTCTAATAATGTAATTTTATGAACATGGTCTAGTGTTGTAGTAACTCATTAAAAATAAAAATAGATGGTAGCATGAAAGAGTAGAAAGAATAAGAGATTTAGAATAAAAAAATATGTAGTTCAAGTTCAAGGTCTACAACTTCAGTTGTGAGTCTTTAGACCACTGTTTTTCAACTTTTGTATCTCACGGCAGACTTGAACCTATAGTTAAACTTCCATCTCAGACTTCAATTACGTTGATTAAAAAAAAAAGTGAGAAAAAGAACATTCTTACTTTGCTTTGAACTTCTTTCAAAAAAATTTTAATTAATGATCTTTGAAAATGTTCATGGTACACCTAAGATCCTCTCAAGGCCTCCAGTGGAAAATCACTGCTTTAGACAAATCATTTACTCTTTCTGAGGTTTCTCCGTCCATCCATCCACTCTCTCAACCCACCCATCCATCATTTATGGAGCATTTGCTGTTGGCCAAGTGCTTAATCTGAAAAATGCAGATGGGAATAAACTCCCCTATAGTTAAAATAAGCCAGTCAAATGAGTTTTGAAACAAAATGCAACACTTTTCATTTCATGTCATTGAAACACCTGGTAACTGAAATGAACCCTTAGAGTGGAGACTCTGCTGATAGGCACATTGCACAGACAGAATTCAGGGAACCCATGAAACATGATGAGAGAAAAAGATACATCTTTATTTTAGCAAGCTCTGACTGAAACTTGGCATTTCCTCTGATTATGGATTCAAGTCCACAGTAGTATTAACTGTGACTTTGTCACCGAAAGAAATCAGATATTTTCATATCATTTGATAGTTGTTACAGATACCTTGAAGTATCATTTACACTCATCTCTACTTTGAAATGATGGTAGTTCCTGCTGCTAAATCTTGCTATTGGATGTGGTAAGATATATCACTGTATCTCAAATTGAAAAAAATATTTTGATATATTTCTATATTGTTAATATTGGGGTCTATTTTAGAATCCTATGTTTTTATTTTACACATAAAAATGATATTCTGGGACAGAATATAAAGGATGCATCATGCTCTGAAGGGCTGGAAGAGAGCTATTGATAAACTAAGCCCAGGAAGCTGACACTAGGTGACCTGCAGCTACTGGCTGCTCCAGGCTACTCCCTCCTATGGCCTCAGAGAAGCAAGGGTCAGCATCTGAAATCCAATTTTTAAAAGGGGTCGCTGATGGAGACAGCAGTCTCAGGAGGAGGCCAATGAGCAACGATCAGGGACAGCTGGTGTGTTAGATAACATGCTTCTTTAACCAGGTGGGGAAATGGCAAGGCATCCTGCCTCACTGGGGAGGGATCCCAAGGAAACACCTCCCCTCTTGGCTGCCTGGTGTTTGCTCTTATAAACACAGCTCCAGAGCCTACTCTTCTTGGAAGCCCCTAACTCGCCACACTGTAACTGTCTTCACCATTAGATGACCAGCAGCCCCTTCCCAGGTCCGCAGACATTTACTGAGGGCTCACTCGCTGTGTCTTAGTCTTATAGATGCCTGGGAAACAAAAATGAGACAGAACTGGCCCCTGCCTCAAGGCACATGCAGCTAAATGGGGCCCAACACAGAGCCTGCCACACTCCAGGGTTTAGGGAGTGGATCCCAGATTCCTAAACCCATTGCCAATTGCCTATTTAGTGACCTTCCTGGATGTCTCAAAGGCATCTAAAAATCAACAGAAATGAAACTCACCCTCTAATGGGTCACCAGGCCTCTCCATTCTAGGTCTTAAAAAGCTGTTTCATTTCATCCTTCCTTTTTACCCTCCCCACTACAACCTCAGTTTAGGGCTTCCACATCCCTCAGGTGAATTACTGCAATAAACAGAATCCATCTGTTTTTCTCCATATTCATGCCATGGCTGTCGACCAAGGTGACTTTATTTCTTGACTGGACTGCTGCAAGACTCTTGCAGGCTTTCCCGCTTCCACTGTGGCCCGTCTCTCATCCATTCCCCACAGGGCAGCCATTACTTAGGAATTCACAGCCAATCATGTCATTTGCCTTCAAAGGAACCAGAATAAAACCTAATCTCCTTCCCACTGCCTAGGCCACCAGTAGGCATTGGCCCTGCTTCCTCCTCCAACCTCCTCCCCTGACACTCCTCCCTCTTCACCTACCTCTCTGCTCAAGCACAATAGCCTTTGCTCCTCAAACTGTCCACTCATTTCCCCTCCGAGCCCTTGCACTTGCCCTCCAGCCCACGAGTGCTTGTTCCCTGCTCGCCATGGGGAAGGCAACAGCCATCCTTTCTTGTCTACCTGGTGCCACCCCTCAGCCTCCCTGGAGAGAACTTTCCCCAATACCTCACCTAAAATGACCCTGTTACATCACCCATTGAGTGTGGTGTGCCTCAGTTTCCTCATCTTTAAATCGAAAGTAACAATCTAGCCCACCTTGTAAAGTTGGGGAGAGGGTTAGATAAGATAATACTGGTAAAGTGCTTGGAATGATGATACACAGTAGGTGTTCAGTGAGCTTCAGCTATCATTTTAATATAAAAATAACTAGTTATAATACAATCAGTGTAACCTGGTTTCTTGTATCCTCAATGAATCCCCAACAATAAAAAAAAGAAAGAAAAATAACTAGTTATTTGCTAAATGTTTACCATGTGCCCGATTTACCACTGACATAAATATTTTCACCCAGTGTGGCACATAATAGGAACTGAAGAAATGACTTGTTGGAACCAATACTTGTCCTGCTCAGTTGTTCAGCTTTGCTTCCAGTCTGACGTCAGCCTCTTTATATTCTGAGTGATCTTTCTAGAAGGCACTCGGTTACTGCCTGCTTGTAACCCTGCTGGGGTGCCCCAACAGCCGCAGCCATAGTTTTTAAACCCTGCTCAGCAGGATCCTAGAAGTGCCTTTGAGAGGCAGGGAAGGTTGTAGGGCTCTGGGAGCCTCCCAACACCGCTTCCCTTGTGTCTCCAGCACTTGGCAATGGACTTGCCCAGAGCAGCAGGTCAATGATGATATTTTTTCATCTTTTTCTCACATGGAGCTTCTGGTTGAGAATTTATTTAAATGCAAGGTTTGGAAAGTCTGAAAATGACTGACCACCAGGACAAAATCCAACCACCTTTGCCTGTCTCATTAAGCCCTTCGCCATCTGGACCTGCACGCTCATTTTTGGACACTCCCCAGCCAGGGTGAGCTGCTTGTGGTTCGCAAGCTTATTCAACTTCCCGCGTGTGTACAAGCTGTGCCCTCTCTCTAGAACTCCCTTCCCCGCCTTCTCCACTTAGCTTCAAGACACAGCTCAAGCATCACCTCTCTCAAGCCTCCCAGATCCTCCCAGGCTGAGGGTGACGCCTAGGACGCCTTTCTGGAACGATCTATGGGAAAGGCTTGTTTTGCTCTCACCCTTTCTGTAATCACAGGAGTCAACAAACCACCACCTGTGGGCCAAATCTGGCCTGCTGCCTATTTTCTGACATGGGCTAAGAATAGTTTTCACATGTTCAAATGGTTGAAAAGAATAATTCAAAAAAAAGAAAGAAAGAATCTGTGACAACTGGAAATTATAGGGAATTCAGATTTCAGTGTCCATAAAATTTTAATAGAACAAAGCTGCGCATGCTCACTCACTACTTTCTATGGCTGTGTTCCTGCTACCACAGCAGCACTGAGCAACTGTGACAGAGACTGTATGCAGCCTGCAAAGCCTAAGATATTGACTATCTGGCCCTTCACAGAAAGTTCACGGACCCTTGCACAGTATCTTTGGCCGAGACTGTGGGAGAGTAATAGGGTTGAATCCCCCCAACAACTTCTCTGAGGAAAAACACCAGGCATTGCTCCATAGCTATTAAGACACACTGATGGGCGGTGCCTGTAGCTCAGTGAGTAGGGTACCGTTCCCCTATACCCAGGGTGGCAGGTTCAAACCCAGCCCCGGCCAAACTGCAACAAAAAAATAGCCAGGCGTTATGGCAGCTGCCTGTAGTCCCACCTACTTGGGAGGCTGAGGCAGGAGAATCGCCTAAGCCCAGGAACTGGAGGTTTCTGTGATGCTGTGAGGGTGAGGGCGACAAAAAAAAAAAAGACACACTGATATGAGAATCAACTACTGAAACTGAAACATAGGCCACCGTTCTTTTTGGCTTTGTGACCATATAAAAGTTAGCGTTTCATCAAGACAGAAAATTAAAACTGAGAAAAATGGTGAGCGTATTTCATAAAAAGCAAACAAACAAAGACCCTACCACAACCATGGGCCTACTCTAATGAACAGGTTAGGCCCATGATGCCTACAAACTGTCCCCATGTGGACTTTGGGCTTTCTCAGTCTTCTCATCTACGGGCCAAAGCACGTTCTGGGAAGGGAGTGGTCAGCAAGATACTGTAAGGGAGGCAGAGGTGATACTGCCCTGCGCTGTTGTAGTCAAGATGTTGGTTGCCCTGTGACTTTTCCAGCATTCTTTTCTAAGGGGCCATCACGTGATCCCTTCTTCTGGTAAGACCAAGGGCCAGGACCTGTCCCCAAGGGCTACAAATCCCTATACCTAACTAGGGCTCATAATCTGGGGTAAAAGATGATTTGGAAGTGATACTATCATGGCTCTCCTTGCAACCTGGACTAAATATATAGAAATCTGTCACCACTTTGTAGCCAGAGTAGAAGGTGAAAAGCTATTAAAATGTAGTGTGGGGCTCAATGCAGGCTGAGGCTGCTCAGGTGGAGGGGGTAAAAGGTTGACATTTGAGGAAACAGAGGAGGTCATCTGGTAGCAGGACAGAGCAAAGTAGCCATGCTGAGTATGTTAAAAGTGAAATCTTAGAATAAGCACCTATCATTTTCTGATGTCAAGCCCCTTCAAACTGTCTTGAATGCAGAACCATCTTCCAACTCCACATCAAAGAGCCTCATTCTTATTATTATTAGCAATCATGATGGCAATGAAAGTAAACACATATACAGCATTGACTATGGGTCAGGTAGTGTTCATACCATACATATTAACTGATGAATCCAGATAATAAATAATCCTAGCAATCAAATAGGATCCCTGCCTATAGGTGAAGAAACTGAAGCACGGAAAGGTTAAAAAATTTTCCCAGGGAACACAACTGGTAAGTAGCAATTCTAGTTCCACTCCACTTAGCTCCAGAGACTCTGCGTGTAACCATTACACAGTACTGCTCCTATTGCTAGATTATGATAGAATTCCACGTTTCTATCCATGAAATCTCTCACCCCCTCATTTGAATTTACTCAAGGAGATCTTTGCTCCATGCAAACAACTGTACCTAAGACAGAACTTGGTAAGGAAGAGACCCTGGGAGAGACTGTCTGGTGGGTGGAATTGGTTTTGGTATACAGCATAGTAGAAGACTCTATAAGTGTCCTCCCAAATCCTGGAATGAAGATAGAAATTATCGTATACAGGAGTGAAGGAGCTAATTGAATGACGACTGATACATTTTTGAGACTCAGATTAGAGGGTTTCCTAAGTATTGCCTTTGAGCAATTAGGAGGGAATACAGAACATAAGAGTAGTAAAATAAATTAGTTACTTTTTTATGGCCCAAAGTAAAATGGAACAGAAATAAATGGGATGAACTCCTATTCCAGGTGCCTCAGCTGGAACACAAGGAAAATTGTCTTGTCTTATAATAGTGGTTCTCAAACCTGAGCATAACATAGAAGCATTGTGAGGGCTTATTAAAAGATAGTTGTCATTCCCACTCCTACCTCCAGGGTTTTTGGTTTAGTGAATCTGATGTGGGGCCCAAGAGTTGGCATTTCTAGCAAGTTCTCAGATGATGTTGGTCAGAGACCACACCTTAAGAACCACTCCTTACAGCGTAAAGCCCTTTCCTCTTCCAGGTGAAAGGCGTGATTGCACGTTATTAAATTACAACACAGAAGTTCCAGCCAAGCTGGGTTTCTGTGGTCAAAGGTAACTCCCAGATTGGCAACCCCAAAAGCCTCACCATTTCAGTGAGTGGTGATGTCTAGGAAGAGCTGGAGGAGTCAAAGATGCCTTTTATCCTAGGACTAGGGAGCAAGGGGGTCCTGACATGTCATTAAAAAAAGACAAAGTTTAAGGGAGTATGAGGTGATCAAACTCAGGAAAGGGTGGCTGCTCAGTACAGAAAACATGTCCAACATGGTCCTCCTAGATCCTTCATTTATTCATTCAATAAATATTTCTCAAGCCCCAACTAAATACCAGGCACTCTGCTAGGTACCAGGGGTTCAACAGAGAACACGTCTCTGAATGCTCAGAATATCAACACTGTCTTGAAGTTCATGGAACTACAACCCTCCCAGAGTTCAGGTAGTCATGAAGGCAAACCCAGGAACCCAGTTGGCAACCAAGGATTCTCTGTTCTGTCAACATGTTTTATATCCACAAAAAGCTGGCCTTATCATAGCAGTTGTAGGGACCTAGTTTGCTCTACACAGGATCGATACCAGGACCCCGCATTTGTGGTGTCAGACTGTCCATGGCAGTGGACATGTACACATTATTATATGTAGCACACATTTCTCCATCTGTAAGTAGGGATCCTATTTGCTTCTTAAGATTATTGTCTAGATTCACTAGATTACTGTGTAGTTAATAAGCATGATCACTACTCAACTGGTAGTATAGGTCATGTATGTGTTATCCTCCTATTAGTACGATCATTACTAATGGTAATTGGAAGGGGATCCTTGATATGGAGTTGTATGGTGGCATCCCAGAGCTGGGTGGACCACTCAGGTTCTAAAGGTTCTAAACCCTCTACTGTTTTCCAGCTGCAGAACCAACTAGCACTCTCTGGGCCTTAATTTTCTCATTTCTTTCTTTTTCTTTTTTTTGTAGAGACAGAGTCTCACTTTATGGCCCTCGGTAGAGTGCTGTGGCCTCACACAGCTCACAGCAACCTCCAACTCCTGGGCTTAAGCGATTCTCTTGCCTCAGCCTCCCGAGTAGCTGGGACTACAGGCACCCGCCACAACGCCCAGCTATTTTTTGGTTGCAGTTTGGCCGGGGCTGGGTTTGAACCCGCCACCCTCGGTATATGGGGCCGGTGTCCTACCGACTGAGCCACAGGCGCTGCCCTAATTTTCTCATTTCTAATCATCATAATAACTACAGTCCTTGCCCCGTATGGTAACAGAGAATTGGCTGAAAATAAGGCATGTAAATTGCTTCACACAGAACCTGGCCATAATAACTATTCAGTTGATAATAGCTATGATTGCTTTTCCCCTCTTTCTAAGTGGGTGCTATCACTGTAGTTGCCCTTTTGAATCTGGTTTTCCATATCAGATATGTATTCAGGGCTACCAATCACCATCTAGTCTATAGGTTACAAATGGCTCAATAGAATCATAACAGAAAGTTGAAGAGAAATAAACATCACAGGAAATCTGGGGATTTTGAAGTCAATAGGCTACACTGCCATCTGGAACTGGCACGTCACTTCTACACACAGTAGTGAGATATGCCTTGGGTTGCTGTCTGTTGGAAAGCGTGAGAGGGTTTTGTGGTTGTCTGCATGACATTCAAATTATGTAAGGCTTTAGAATTATGTGAGTGTGGAGGAAGGCGGTGTGTGAACTAGGGGAATCAGTTCCTGTGAGCCAGCACTCTAGGTCCCATCCCTGTGTCTACCGAGGGGAGACCATCATGTTTAAACCACAAGCCACCCCAGGCCCCAACTATGGCAGCCAAACAATCAGATTCCACATCCTCAATACACTTTTCTATAGGTTGCATGGGTGTGCCAGAGGTAGTGGGAGCTCAAAGAGGGAGGAGGCTAAATTAATGAACTTGTTCATATTAAAAACATTCACTTTCATGTTAATCCAGAATAGAAAAAAAGAAACCACACGAAGTTTTAAAACACAACCCAAGACTAGAGCTTCATGTATTACCTTTAGGAGACATCCTCTTTTTTTTTTTTTTTTTTTTGCGGTTTGGGGTAGGGGCCAGGCTTGAACCCACCACCCCTGGTATATGGGGCTGGCGCCCTACTCTTTGAGCCACAGGCACCGCCCAGGAGACATCCTCTTAACTCACATGTGGGGGGAAGCTATTTGCTGCCTCTTTACTTAGGGAACTTTCAGGGAAAATTCAAAAAGCACCAGGGTGGTAAAAAGAACAGAGAGTTAGACTTTGGAAGACCTGAATTTTAGCTAGAGGGCTCTGATTCTCCTGGTAGAATCAACCTCAGATGTGATGAGAAGCTCAGGAGAAATAACTCCATGAGGAAGTGCTATGCAAATATTCACTGGGGTTATTAGAGAGAGGGTCTACAAAAATCAGTTGCTTTGACATACTTGGGGGGCTGCAGTTAACCTGCTCTAGCAGGTGTGAAAGTGGATTCAAAGTTGGTGGCAAGGCAGAAAAAGTAATGGTCCAATGTGTAAATGGTTGAGTATACACTCATTGCACACACATCTTGTAAATTACTCCTAGCAGGAGAAGTGAAAAGGAGAGGAGGAGAATCAGTCAACGTGAGATAAGAGAACCAGGAGATGGGAAAATACAACCTATACAGCCCTGTCACTTTTCTACCTATGGTTGATTGAAGATGGAAAATAAGAGAGAGCCAGCTAGGAGAGGGGGAAGACAAACAAATCTAGCTGCTTGTGCCTCGCAGTCTGCAGATTACTGTTAAAATTACAGCCTGCTCTGAAGGAATTGCAGTTGGAAATCTATTGAGGTTTCCTCTGTTTGGAGTGTTTCAAGTTCAACTCCTGTTTTAGGCAACTATAATTCAGCATGCCTTTCCAAAAAGACATTCAAGACCTGAAAACAAAAATGCATAACAAATGCAATCAAATGACATCATTCTTCGAGTGACAGCCGGGGGCACACTGATCCCATGACCCCCTTAAACAGGGTTGCAACCTGCTATTGTCCTTTCAGTGACAAAATCAGTGGCACTCAGCACAGAGCATTGCTTACACTAGCAGGCATCGAACAAATATTTGTTGAATTAAGTATCTTATCTGCCTACTGAATAGGTTAGAAAATTGTCAGCTTTTTCATCAAAACTATTACCTTTTTCATTCAAACTCCTCTTGAAATTCAATTCCATTAAGGCTTTTTAAAGCATACTACCAGGGAGGAATTTACTGAAAGGAAAAAATTTTTAAAAAGCAAAATCCAAGCTCCCACCTGTGCAGCCATGACATGCTATTGTTTGAATTGGAGTATATTACTTAACTTGGTTGACAAGCTTAGGAGGTAGAGACCCTGTCTTTCAGAACACACAGCTCTGAGCCCACTGGGAGTTCTCAATAAATAACAGCCGCAAGAAATGCTGCGGAGGGACCCATTTTAATTATTTATTTTCCTAGTTCCAGATTTTTGGCAGCCCGTGTTTATCCTTTGCTTGATTTCCAAGGGCCAGCTCTCTCCCAGAAGCTCCCGCGAAGATGGATAAACAGCTCTGCCACTTCCCCTGTCCCTTCCCCCATCCCAGCACAAGTAGAAGACCTGATTGGGTCCAAACAGTGGCTGCCCAGTGCATTCAGGATGCCTGCTGGGGTCTGGAAAGGAACTGAGTCCTCCAGGACCCAATAGGTAGAGAGGAGCAATCAAGAGAAATGTTTTGGCTGAGCACATAAACACAGCTGTCAGATGGCAAAGCTTGGACTTGCACCGTTATTACCTGCTGTGGGCCTCTGAGCATTAACCCCAGAGACCAAATGTGCCTAAAGCTTGACACAAAATAATAATTGGTGGTGGGGGGGAGGAACTTTCAAGTTTTTCAACAGAGAAGTGAAAAGTGATGGTTTTGCCAAACTTGAACCATTAGATTAGAAAGGTCTAATAAAGACAGATATCAAATGTTAAACTGTATGTGTACAGCAACACTAAGTCATTTTGGAGGGAATATATGTTTTTTATATATTTTTAAAAACTATGCCAGTAATGAATACGAATGCATGACATGTGTGTCCCAGCCCACAGCTGACAGGCAAGGAGAAAGAAGCAAGTGACAATACTAACCAGCCTTGCAAAAGACCTCCCAGTTTTCCTCTCCCCGGATAATAGGGCTAATATTTGGTAAGAAGCACTTTGCAGAGAAAGGGGTAGGTGGGGGTGAGGGTGTCTTTCTACACTCAGTTAATATCTCTAAGAGCCAGTGCTCCCCTGTACCCCGTGTTGCTTCAACACAACACCTTTTCCAAGCGGCGACTTCTCCCTTCCTCTCTGAGTCATATCAAAACAATGGCAACACCTGTAGCCGTTAATTTCTGCACTTTGATTTCTGTCCAGTTATTAAGGAGGCTCTCAGCGGGCTCCCTCTCAGAGGCCATATGTGGAGTTGATGTGCCAGCCGCCTAGGAAGGGACCGGCCCCCTGAGAAGCGCACAATGGCTCCGTAATCCCTATCCACTGGACCCTCTTGAACTGCCGCTTTATTTTCCAGTCAAAGAGATGCCAGTCTCAAGATTCAAGCTGTGACCGCCCTGGGAACCCTGGGGAAACCTATGTCGTGTGCCCAGTTCAGCTCCAGCCCCGGGGTGGTGCCTCGGAGTCCCACAGTTTGGACCCCAGAAACTGCCTGTAGCACCCCAACACTTTCCCCGGTTCTCCCCTCCAGGGTGAAGCTTTCACCACAAACCCCCTCCCGCGGGCCCAGCCTCTCCCCCCAGCTGGAGACCACAACACACCCTCTGCAGAGCCACAGCCCCGCCCCCTGGCCGCGGGGCGCGCCGGGGGTTCAGCCCCACCGCCAGCCTCTTTGGTAGGCTCGCTTTCACTCATGCCGGGCGGGCTACCTGCTCTCCAGACCACATCCAAAGGGTCGCCGGCGGGGGGCGGAGGTAGGGGGCACAAAGGCTGGGGTGTGGCAGCGAGCCCTCTGGGTTCCACGGCTTCTCTGCTGAGGGTACTATGTTTGTAACCGTGTGGACCAGGAGGGTCAAACCCACTTGCTGCGCAGATTACGCCCAAGGGGCAGAGAGGAGTCTAGAGGAGCGATTGGGGAAAGAGGGGCTTCAGGGGAGGGTGAGCTCCAAACAAGTGTCCACATTTGCACAGAGGAGGCTGGCACCGGGATGCAGCCACGAGAGTTTTGAGCCTAACTTCCACCCTCCCCGCCCCCCTTACACGCGCTCCCTTTGGGGACCCTAGGTGGTGCTCGAAGTCTCGGAAACTGTCTGAAAAGAGCCGTCTGACGGCTGGGGGCGGTGAGAACCCGGGACCTGGCAAATGTCATCCCGACCGGATCTCTACCCCCAGTCCCCGCTCTGCCTGGGCGGCGCCGTTCCCCCCTAGGGAGCACTCCCCGCGGCACCCCGGGGCAGGACTTACGCAGCTGTGTTCGGTCTGGAAGTCCCAGCTGCACCTCTTGGCGCGCTCCTGGATCTCACTCATCCTGAAGAGGCAGAGCGCCGTGGTGGTGGGGGAGCGCCTCTCCTGGTCCTCTCCCGCGGCCGCGCTGAACACTCCGGCCCAGACGTCCAGGGCCTCCACTAGGCTGGAGGACAGGAGCAGGCGGCGGCCGTCGGGGTGGCCGTGGCCGCAGTCGAGCGACGCCTGGCCCTGGAACAGCACCTCGATGCTCTGCGCGATGCGCGCCATGCTGGGCCAGCCGGTGGCGGCGCCGCTCGTGTAGTTGTAAGGGTAGTAGGGGAAGTAGACGCTGCCATTCCAGAGAAAGGCGTCCACGAAGTGCAGGCTGCCCGCGCCCTCGCACAGCTTGAGGCGACCCAGCTCCTGCGTGGCCAGGCTGCGCCACTCCGTGTCCTTGAGCGCGATGGCCGTGTCGCGGTCGGATGCCGCGGGGTTGCAGCGGTTTGCAGTCTCCGGCTCCGGCAGTACGTAGGTGGCGGCCACCGCCAGGTACCACCGGTTGTTCTGGCCGGCGCGGTACACCACCCCGGCCGTCGAGCCCTGCGGATGACACGACACCACCTCGGTGCCGTTGCGCAGGGAGCTGCGGCTCAGGTTGCCCAGGGGCCGCACCTCGCAGGCGCCGCGGTCGAAGGTCCAGCCGGTGAGCAGCAGCCCCCCGATCCCGGCCGCCCCCTCGCGGTAGGGCAGGAGGAGCTTGCTGAAGCTGCTGCCCGGCCGGGGACGCGCGGGGGGCGCCAGCGAGACCGGCTCGGTGCAGTTGCCCGCTTGGTCCCGGTACAGGCGCGAGAGCCTATGCTCCAGGCTGTAGTCCAGCTGGTCCAAGCAGCTGCCGCTCGCCACGAACACGCCGTCCTCCCGGCTCACCGCGATGGCTCCGATGGCTTGCTCCGACCGCCACACAGGCTCGTCCGCGCCCTGGCCGGGCGCAGCCAGCGCCAGCAGATAGGCGAGCAGGGGCAGCGGCGCGGCGGGGCGCGGGGGGCGCGGTGGCGCCTTCCTCCAGGAGACCTCCATGGGGCTGGGGGGGCCGCCCCCGGGCAGGGCGCGCGGCGGCTCAGGCGGCTCAGGCGCGCGGCGACGGAGACGCGGGCGGCGGCGGCGGTTCCTGCGCGCGCTCGGGCTCCTGCGGCCGCCCCATCCCCGCGGCTCGCCCGGGAAGGAGAGCGGGGAGGGCGGCGCGCGGCGGGCTCGCTCCGGCAGCCTGTGCAGCGGCGGCGGCGGCTGCAAGCCCTGCGCGCTCCGGCACCGCTTCCTCCTCGCCCTCCTTCGCCGGAGAGTTCCTGTGTGCAGCGCTGGCGCTCGCGGGGAGGCGCGGAGGGGAAGGGAGGGGACGGGCGGAGGGGAGCGAGGCGGGCGGGGAGGGCTGGAGAGGTTGGGTGCGCTTGTGCGTTTCACTTTCCCATTGTGAAAGTGGGATGCAACTGGCCCCCTTCCTCATCCTCTTCCTCCTCCGCCCTCCGCCTCCTGCCCGGCCTCCCGCCCTCCCTCCACGCCCATCTACCCTCCCCTCTTGATTCGGTGAGATAGGGAGGAGGGAGGTCTCGTAATTTGGGTTACTGTGTAGGTGGCCTCTTTCATCTATTCATAACAAAGCTCAGCCTCTTGCCGTTGCTGCCACGGCCGCCACCATCACCCCTTTGGTTAGCCCGGGGCTCCTGGGGCGCGCTAACGGCGCACGGAGCGGGCTCCCGCGCTCGTCTGCCAGTGGGGCTGCTCCAACGCCCGGTTTTGTTTACGAGAGCAGCCAGAGGGTAGGCGCGGCGGGGAACCAGGACCCAGGTTGCGAAGGGGTTGCAGCGGAGGCCCGGGGCTCCGGCCACTGGGAGGCTGCGAGGGCGGCTGACAGGTGTGGAGCAGCGGGAGGGAGGCCCCGGGGAGACGCGCGGGAGCCGTGGAGGAGCCAGAGACTCCAGGGATTGAGGCGCCCCTGTGACAGGGAGTGGGTTTCCCCAGGTCAGAGGACTGAGGTGGTGGAAAGGCAGGCGCCACACTCCGGTTCTAGACAATCCTCCGGGCCGGAGCGCCCATATTTGAAAAGGATCTCTAATCTCCCTTGGCAACGGAGTCCCCGGCTCTCAAACCTTAGCACTTAGAAAGTTCTGCTCACCATCTAACCTAATAGATCGTGGCTAACATTTACCGAGCTGTTGTACGTCCGGCACACGGATTAAAACTTATTTAATACTCATAACAACACTATTAATTAGTGACCGTCATTATCATCCCTACTTAGCGGTCCAGGAGGATGAACGGGAAAGGCTACGGAACTTGCTGGTGTCCTGCAAGTTGACCGCAGAGCTGAGATTCGAATCCGTATCCAGCCCCAGGGCCTTGTTCGTGTCCCGCTATAGTCAAATGCCACCTGTGGCCATTACAATAATCCCCAGACATCATTCTCCACAGTGGGACTGAAAAGTTCCCCAAGTTAAATGCTCCAACTCTTAGAGCCAAGTACCCTTATTTCCTTAGAGGTTCTCCCTTGGTCTCATCATTGCCCACTTTTTCCCTTTGGAACCCCTGAATTCTTACCACTTCACCCCAGGGGCAAAGAAGCCTCCACAGCTACCAAGAATTTCTGAAGCACAGAAAATGATTGCACACTCAGCAGTAGGTTCTCAGAAGGGGGCTTCCCAGAGGATACACGCCCACCTCCCAGCTTCCTGAAGCAGCTGGTGGTGCCCCACGAGTACCCTTACAGACAGGCAGGTGAGACGGGGGTGAATGGGGGGTGGTGTTAGAGACCTCTGGGGTTCTCTCTTCCTTCCTAGGCTATTTCCAAGCCAGAGATCTCAGAGAGGGCAACCGGTTGCTGTCTGCTTTCTTCCTTCTCTCTAAGTTCCCCAGCTCTGAATGCAGCCTGTTTTGGGGAGAGAATGGGGGTGCAGTACTTCCCTTAATTGCTGAGTCCTGCTAAAGGAGAAGCTGTTGCAGGTTTCAGACTGCAACAGTGCTCAGAGCTCTCCCCAGGGCTGAGGGATAAGGCAGGAGCTCTGAAAGGCTTAAGGAAAGGAGGGGTAGATGGGGGCAAGCAGAAGGGAAGCGTGAGTTTCTACTCGCAGCTGAAGCTCCTTTCACTTGAGCAGTGGCTGTCCTAATGCCGTGTGTGGAGTGGTCATCTGTCCGTTCACAAGCTCCCTGTTTGAAATTGGATAACGTTATCTTTGCCTGCCAGTAGACAGCAAGTACTTTCCCACGAGATATAAGGTTGCCCTTTCTGCTGTGATGACCGTGTTTGGAGTGTCCATGAAGAAAGCAGAGGAAGACAAAGGCTTAAAACACCCAGTGGATGTTAATCACTTCTCGGGCAAGGCATATCAGACCCTGTACCTACTCCAGAGCATCAGGCCTTACTTCCCCATTCCCTACCCGGCTGGAATGTTTTAAGAATTTTTGCATTTTTGGAAGTAGAAAAGAATAGTATTTTAAAAACCTCTGCCAAAGCTTATAGAGCCCTACACAGCACAGTAGGGGATTTATGCGCTGGGATTTTGACAGTTTTCCCTGTGAGTGATGAAGAACACGGTGACCTTTACTGGCTTCCTAAACCGGCTGTGGCAGTGTCATTAAGTGCTGAGAAGCAACAGTTCAATTCCATTCTGGAGATAGTTTTACTTCACTGGTAACCAGGTCATTTCTCTAAGTCCCGGAGAGTTGGTACAATCAGTCGCAGACCATCTTGGGAGCTATTTGGATTAAACATGCTCTGTGGTGTGGCATTTTGATCACTATTCAATTCATTGCTGCTTCATTTTGAAAAAGAAACAGCATCTGAAAAATACTACCCACAAGAAGTATAAATGCTTTGGTGGCTACAGTCCTTTGCCATTCTACTGGGACCATAAAACCCCCCTCTCAGGAGTAGGGTTCTTTTTCCCTTCCATTTAATTGTATGCAGACTCCTGTGGTGAAAGAAATCAGCATCTGTGCTAACTTTTTGGCATGAAAAATGTAGGCGATGAGGAAGCACATAAATGCATTCTTCACTGATTCTACCCCATTTTACACACACGTGTTTGCCCCTTCCCAATTTTCTTGTGTACTAAAGCTCCACCTTCAGGACACAAGTTCACATTTGAAAAGTGTGGGAAATACGAACAACTGAAATAAATAACTAGGCAATGTGGGTTTTCTATCTCTTTGATCGCTTTCTCTTGGATACAGCCATCCGGCCCAAGGGTGCAAGTCCCCTCTCCAACTGGCTGAGCCTATCTTGTTGGGTGTCACATGTATAGTACATTTTAGAACTCCTTGTAACACAACTGGCTGAAACCCAAAGAAAAGAAGATGGTGCAGATTTATCCTCCAGACAGAGGCCTGCTACCACGGAAACAGGCAGTTCAGACTGATTCCAAGCAGTTTTATTTGCAGCGTTCACTAGATGGGAAACTCTTCATAATGAGAAAATATCAACCCCCTCAGGCACTGAAGGCAATCTGGGTTAACCAGGCCATCCACAATCAGACTCATTTCTGGTGGACAGGACTTGATAGATTCAGTGGTTTCCTGCTGAGGCTCAGGACATTAAAAACTGTTCAGTAGGCAGTTGGTCACAGTCACAAGATGGCTATCATTGGTACTTCGGTTTTCTTGCTAACTTTTTTTTTAATCTGGCAGTGGTCTGTGGGATGACTGGGCTGAGATCAAAAGCAGCTAAGAGTGTCATTAGTGCTGTTCAACAAATTCTCTCCACGCCTTGTCTACACGGCTGCAACCCCTGAGCAGAATTTGGGGAACACCACCTACTGGACCGCAGTTGACCAGTGTCGTCCTTCTAGGGTTTAAGACAGGCCACTTCCCCCTCCACAGCTTTGCTCTTTTTCTTGTGGTCTTCCCCATTGAGGCTTTTATCAAAGTCCCAGCTCTTTTTGGCAACTGACAGGGAAAAAGAAACACCCTGGCCTCCTTTCTAGTCTGCTAATGAGTAGATGGTTGAAAGTAGAATAAAGGAAGAGCTGTTTAATAAGTTTGAACTGATGCTGAGAGATGAGTGGACGGCAGTGCAATCAACATGAAAAGTCAGTTGAACACAGCACAAGTTAAGCTGTGGCTGAAGGAACTCAGTCCTTTGTTCTCTGTGCCCAAGATGGCTGTTGAGCTTTTTTATGCTGGGTGATAGTGCCCTTGTGCTGCTGGTTAAAGTGAGGAAGACTTGGGAGGTGTTCAACTTAGATCACCCCAACATTACAGTCGCCATCTTTCTCCACATCACAGTTTAACTGCTCATGATCATTCACCAGCAGAGGATGATTACAGATGGGAGAATGAGTGAGATGTACAGGAAACTATTACTTTCTTTACTCAAAGTCCAATGACCTTCTTTAAGCTAAATCAGGGCCTTCCTTCAGCCTTCAGATGGATGAGCTATTGCCTACGGAAAGCATGTAAAATGTCAGATGTTTTTATGAGGCTGTGGAGTCTAGGGTATCACCCTAGCATTCCAATATCTCACTTCTCAGGGAGTGTACCTAGTGTCAGGAAGTTTCTCTTCACCCATTCTCTAACACATTCACTAAAACCATCGGTAGCTAAGAATCTAAGACCATTACCAGTTGAAAGCAAACAAAGGTAAACCAACCATCGCAGTGTTTTTCCAGAATGCCTGGAGTTCACCCTGCATGAAGTAGGCACACTCACCAGCTAATTACTTCTTTGGATTTGGGGAATCTCTGTAATTTAAGCAGTCTCTTGAAAAACAAGCTTCTGTCTGGCTTTTCACAAGATTCAAGTCTATTCCCTCCCTGTATTTTTCCGACTGTTCTTTGGAAGGGAGGAGCTGAAAGGACATCCAGGACTAGACATAAAATGCTGATCCCTCTCTAACCACACATCATTTCCCAGGTCTCTGCACTCTCGTCACAGCCCTGAGACTTGCTGTCAGCGTAATCCTAGGCTCCAAGTCCACTGATAACTGGCAGCTTGGAATAAACCCATTCAAAAAGAAGAGCTGCGAGCAGCCAGGCCTTCATATTAATAATAACTCCAACTCTTGAAATGAATAGCAGAAGATAAGATAAACACGGAGATAACTTCACAGCCACTTGTACTTCCGCTTCCTTGAGATTCAGCGAGGAGAATGCTCTGAGCTGACAGTAGAGTTGCTGGACTTTGCCCTATGCCCTTGCCCCTCCCTAGACAGTATCCCTTGTCAGCTCTGGGCATGCACTGTTGCTGGCAGGAAGCTTGGCATGTGCCCCAGGTAAGGGCAATCCCACTCACCACCCACCCTGGGGTAATCTAAACAGTGTCTCTCCCATACTCTCAGAGATTGGGGTAATCTAAACGCTGAGATTGGGGTAATCTAAACAGTGAGATTGAGTAATCTAAACGCTGAGATTGGGGTAATCTAAACAGTGTCTCTCCCATACTCTCAGCCTCATGCACACAATCCCAAATGCAAAACCCATGGAAGACTAAGCGTTTGCCTTGCCTTCCTGCCCCATTCCTGTTTTTTAAAACCCTTTATTGATGTATGACTTCCATACTATATGTATACCCATTTAATATATACAACTTGATTGATTTAGACATAAGTATACATCATGAAACCATCACCACAATCTCTTCTGCCCCTTTTTAGTTCCCTCCATTTATTCCCTCTTCCCCATTTGGGCCAGATAGGCTCCATTTCTTCTTACAGACTGCTTGTCCACTCTTCCCCATCCTGCTCTAGACTCAGAAGATTGACATTTATGGACATCGCTTTTTGGCTTCTGGTTGCAGTCAGCCCAAGGGAAGTCCCAGAAAGAGCCCTAAGGTTGGGTAGGTAGAGTGAAGTTTGGATACACTGTAGAACCTCCATAGTTGGCCACCTCCCCACATTGACCACCTTCTTACGTTGACCTAATTTTCACAGACTGGACATGCACCACATGTACTTATCAGCGCAGTAGGCCTAGTTCCTTATATTGCCCACCTGTGTGTATGTTGACAAGTTTGTTAGAGACCCTTGGGTGGTCATCTTACGGAGGCTCTACTGTTTTTATTCCCCCAGCTCCCTTCCCACTGTTCTATCAGCCATGGCTGTGTCCCATCCTCTGGACAGGCCTCTCTCACAGCTACAGCTGTGGCCACCGCTTTCTCTAGGCTCGGTGACCACTCCCTCACCCTGTGGGGATTGACGACTCCCACTGCTGGTCACCTTTGTTGGTCTCCCTTTATCCTTCCCACACCTCAGCTGTGAGCCCTTCATTCATATATCTCTTTGCACGTGTCACCTGTTTCCTGCCAGAATCATAAGGAACAATCCAATCTCCCTCCACACGTGGATCCAGAAGTGACCCCAGGTGATTTTTAAACCTGTGCATTCAGCCCGTCCATTGATGGGAAGCATGGACGCTGCTAGGCAAGACGACACTCCATTGTTTCCAAATGGCTAGTTCCCCGAATCTGGCAATGGAAAAAAAGCTACATTTTTATTCCTTTCCCACGGGCTTTTCAACACGAAATTCAACCTAGGGATACAGACAAATGAAATGAAAACCTGACTGGGTAGGATTATTTTTTTTTCCCACTTAAAACATAAAACTAAAAGAACCTTAAAAGCAAATCAGAACTACTAGGGGGTTCAGGGTTCAGAAGGTGGTGGGGGCAGAAGATGGTTATGATCTCTAGAATACTGCTGAATGTTTGAAATGTATTTTCAAACAAGATAGAAAATGGAGCATATTGCTTTTTCCTTTTTAGACATTTTTCCTTAAGTCTGAACTCCAGCAGTTTCTTCAATAAAGTCTAGAAATTCCACTTATATTCACTTTTACCAAAACAGGATTATTAGGAAATTGCCATACCTCCTGATCCTCAGACCTCACCCTATCCCACCCCACATTAATATTTCAGAGATAAATTATTTTCGGTTCTTTCACTGCTTAAGGAATACCTACGTAGTGGAGATAGAAACCCTCTAAAGATGGTGCTATTTTAGAGTGTACTTTGTTTTTCTCCTGCTATGACTTCTGCACTTTAATCATCTAAACCAGCCAATTTGAAACTCGACTACCCTCGTTTATTGGACATTCTTAATGGTGATTAAATATTTACGCTGTCAGAGGCCGTTTTCTTTCCCCCACCATGCAAGCTGAAATTTTGGAACATTTAGGAGCTTTAATTGTGAGGAAAGGTGCACGTACATTCATAGTCAAATAGAGATGTATTTCTCAGTCTCTTTGGTTGGGTGGGGGCACAGGAAGAGGGATGGTGATAATGCTGTCATGACAGGTGTGTAATCCTAGGGTGCAACCCTGGCAAACTGGATTTCTTGCTGACTATGGACTGGATACAGTCAGAGCTATTCTGAGGCCAATTAGCAGAATTGGCCTGAATCAAGGGCTTCTTGTCCTTCTGTGGGGCTTCTGGAAGCCCACCCATTTCCACCCAGGACCTGCCAGTCTGGACAAAGGGGTGAGGACTGCACAGCCAGAGCTCATGATCCCTCAGACATTCAGCTGCTCCTGCCTCGATAGCATCCTGTCCAATCACCCCAGCCCCTAGAGCAGTCTAGTACATGTATTATGATGAAGTGCTTTGGCTACAGAGGGGCCGCTATTAAGGGTAGGGCTGCACGGGACACCTAGCCCAGCGGGCAAGAGGAACTGAAACCCCGCCTGACTTCTGTGCACCAAGCCCTGCACGCAGGCAAAGGAAGAGACATGTTTTTGTTTGTACAAAGACTCTGCTGGCCAGCAGCAACCTTTGTCAGGCCTAAGTTCCAGACCCAGTGCCACCACTCAAGAGCTCTGCAGCCTTGGGCTTTCTGAGTCTCAGCATCCTCATTGTAGATGAGAAATAATAGCATCTGTCTCGTGGGATTTTCATGCATATTAAATGAGATAATATGTGTAAAGTATTTAGCACAAGGCCTAACGCACAGCATATGCTCAGTAAATAAAAACTTTATTACCACTAATATTTACATGTACCAGAGCTCCGTTGCTGTGTTACCCACTGTATTAGTTTTCTGGGGCTACTATAACCAAGTACCTGTTGTTTATGCCACCATGGACTGGGTGGCATAAATAACAAGAATTTATTTCTGCTCAGTTCTGGAAGCTGGAAGTCCATGATCAAGCTATTGGCAGGGGTGGTTTCCTCTGAGGCCGCTCACCTTGGCTTGTCGATGGCCATCTTCCCTCTGCATATGGTCTTCTCTCTGTGTGCAAATTTCCTCTTCTAGGCACGCTGGATTAGCGCCCACTCCCGTGACTTCATTGTAAAGACCCTATCCCAAAACACAGTCCTATTCTGAGGTACTGAGGTTAGGATGTCTGGATATGAATTGGGGATGGGGGTGATATAACTCAGCCCAGAACACCCACTCTCCATCTCAAGTCCTATGCTGAGGGAAGAATTTTAACTAGCATTTCTTGGGCACATGATTTTGTCCAGCAGTGAGCACATTTACTTCCGTTTCTTCATTTATTTTTGCAATAACTTTGTAAGTATTATGACATCATTTTGCAGATAAGAAAACTGAACTGCAGAGAGCTTAATGACATGCCAAGGTCACAGAGCATGGGGGCCCACGCTGGTCTTGAACCCCTTCTTCTGGCCAAGTCCATGCTTTGTATGTCAAATTTGCTGATGGATTCTCTCACAGGGTGGTATTAGTGGCTGATAACACTTAATATTCTACCCACTTTGGTTGGTTTTTAATAGTGGGCCAACTAGCCAAAGCAGAGCAAAGACTCTGTCCTCCCAGTCTCTTCCTCCATAAAATTTTCCCAGACTTCCCATTGTTGGGTGTCCCTGTGTGTTCATTTCTCACTTCTTGTACTATCCTTTTCTCTTGATGCTACCAGCTTGAGTTCCATGAAGGTAAAGAGGAGAGGCCACTGGTGTGAAGAGTGGGTGTTGGCTACAGCAGGAAAGGGTATCTAGAGGGTCTGTCAAAACTGCATCCAAGCCCACATCTAGAATTGGTGGATGTGCTGCTCAGAGTCAGGTTGTCTTAGGATATCAAGAAGAAACCAGGCATCTACATGGATCTGAGGTTTCTAAATGGCATAGGAATAGGACAGAAAACTAACAACAGGAAGAGACAGTAGAATGGTTTTGGAGAAATGCAATCAATGCAGGAGAGCAGCAGATTTAGGGGCAAATGCTTATAAAGAGCTGAGAAAGTGATAAAGAAAACAAGGTGGTATAAATATTGCAAGCAGACAGAAAGTATGAAGCAGGAAGGCAGATGGTGAACGTGCCCCTGTGATTGGGAATACTTCTATGCAAAGGAAGAATATTTATTTTAGAAATATTAAAATGTGGGGCATACTGCTTTAAGAAATTTAACATAGAAAAAAGCCAGATTTTGAGAATAGGGATATGAGAGGATAAGCATTACCAAGCTTTATTACTAAATATTGCCACCCATCAGATGTGTATCCAAGGATACTAGGAACAATAAGGATGTGTGTGTGTGTGTGTGTCTTTGTGTGAAATTAGATTAAGGGTCATAGATATAGCACCAAGCTGAGAATGCTACTGATAGTAGTAGTATTTATCTTTTTAGGTACAAGACCCATCTTTTCAAGTAGATTTCCAGCCTCTATCAACAAGCTCTGTGTTATTAACAATATTAGGATCGTGAGATAATTTGATTAAAAAATGGAAGAGTATTTGAAAGACATTGCTGGTGGTATGTGAATGAGTGTGACCCAACCAAAAACACAAAACCTAGTTGGTGAAACCAGGTATACCTAGTTCAGGAGAGACCCACAGAGGTGACAACTCAAATGCTTGTTGGAGGGTCACAGTCAGCATGAAGGCATGAAAAAAGAGGCCTCAATAAAACAGGACTTAAACCACTTCTCTGGTTTAATAGACTATGTAGAAAAAAAACAAAACAGCCCATGGTAACAGGTTAGTGGTAAAGGATCCTCTGGCTGGTATGGAGGGTCCTATGGCCTCAGCACACAAAGACCAAGATATTGACCACCAATGGACCCCAACGAGCAGACCCTAGCCCAGATAATTTTCTCAGCTTCAGAGTTGTCCATCATCTAAGACTTTTGCTCATCTTTAGGCTCTTGCCATCATCATTATTAAAAACAACAAGTATTGGCCAGGCGCGGAGGCTCACGCCTATAATCCTATCACTCTGGGAGGTCAAAGCGGGAGGATCTCTTGAGCTCAGGTGTTCAAAACCAGGCTGAGTAAAAGCAAGACCCCATCCCTACTAAAACTACACAAATTAGCCTGGTGTTGTGGGGGTGCCTACAGCTCCAGCTACTTGGGAGGCTGAGGCAAAAAACCCCCAGGAGTTTGAGATTGCTCTGAGCTATCATATGATGACACTCTAGCCTGGGCAACAGAGTGAGACTCTGTCTCAAAAAAAAAAAAAAAAAAAAAAAAATCCAAAGTATTTGCTAGGGCATTTATGCTAAGAGCTGGGGATATACTCAGTATTGTCTGCCATTTTAGCCACAGGATTTTCATTCTTCTTGAAACAAGCCAGGGCCTTTCCTGCCTTTGCACCTCTGCATTCACCATACTTTTCACTTAAAACATCCTCCCACTCTTCTCCACTTTTCCAACTCTTATTTGTCCATCAAAGTCCAGTTTTAAAAGGCATTTTCTCCTGGGAGTCTTTCTCTTCTCAACTATAAGCTCCTTCAAAACAAAAAATAGAGAAACTGAGTGCTAGCGCATCTGTAGTTCCCCCAGGACCCAGGGCCTTGAGTATAGCACATGTTCATTCATTTATCCCAAAATGGTAACGAATGTCTCTTCCGTGCCAGCCTCCATTCTAGCCGTGCACTCACACTTACCTGTCATATTTGTTTAACTGAACCTTTCTTCCACTTGGTTATGAATTCCTTCCTCTGAACTTGAATAGAACTTCATTTGTAAATCTATGACAGCGTTTAAATCTTGTGATTCATGTGATACACTTGGCATTGGCCGTGTGTTTAGTTCTTCCACTTAATGTGCTTTCTTTGAGATCAGGATTAGTGTCTTATTCAGTTTATCTCCATAATTCCCTTTAAATCTCAGACTTTCTGCTTATTTTCTTGCTTACGTCTTTAAGAAATACTTCATGAGAACCCACCAGGTGGTAGGTTGAGGGCTGGGGGCACGACAATGAGCAAGACCAATGGTTCCATCCTTACTCAGATTACTGCACCCTGCACAGAGCCCATGTTCCATAAAAATGTTGGTTGAGGGTGGCACCTGTGGCTCAGTGGGTAGGGTGCCGGCCCCATATACCAAGGGGGCGGGTTCAAACCCAGCCCTGGCAAAACTGCAACAAAAAAATAGCTGGGTGTTGTGGCGGGTGCCTTTAGTGGGAGGCTGAGGCAAGAGAATCGCCTAAGCCCAGGAGTTGGAGGTTGCTGTGAGCTGTGTGACACCACAGCACTCTACCGAGGGCAATAAGTGAGATTCTGTCTCTTAAAAAAAAAAAAATGCTGGTTGAATCCTGGTGTAAAGCCTGAACACTCCTTAGGGGCCAGGGCCATAACTCCCAGCCCCAAATACAAAGACTTAACTTGGCATGTACACAATAGATATCTACCGATTCATGAATTGATCATCTCTTCAGAGATAGGGACTATAAAAGGAGAAAGGCAACACCTTGCTGCAAAAAAAAAAAAAAAAAAAAAAATCATTGACAATATGGAGGAACAACCAGTGAATGCCAAGTCTGAACATTGCTTTTGGATTATTTGTTAATTTATAGCACCTTTCAAACTTTGTTTGAAAATGGCTTTGTGTTGAAAAGGGAAAAGTCTTATACTGTAATTATGTTAGGCAAGCTTATAATAATTATAATAATTATCAACTGAGTGCCAATAATACTTTAAGAACGCCACTGTGCATAAAGATCACACTAGTGTCTAACAGATATTTAAAACTAAGCTCTTTAAAATTGAAAAGGCACAGCTTCAATGTTTTCTATTTTTTAACAAGCAAAGAGTCTGACAAACCATTACTCTCCTTTCCCTGTTAGAAACTTCTGTTTACATTTACAATAAAAACTTTCTCTAAGATGGATTTCCTCTAAATCCAGCGGGAATTTAAGCAATTTATTTTCTTTAACATACCTTGAATGATATCCTCTCATCTGTTTGAAAAATATGACAACATGCCATCTTTGAGGCCTTACAGAGAAGAGGACACACCCCTCCACAGACAAGCAAGTTTTTGTGGGAGTGTCATTCTATCACGCCCAGAAAAAGCCAAGCTTGGACGCACACTAGGGTGCCCCCTAGTGGATGTAAAAGGTACTTGCCACAGAAAAAGCACATTCACTACCTGAGGGGAGTTGGTGGGTACTGTGGTTTACAAGATTTCATTCTTCCCTAGCATCTGTTCCTGAAAGTTGGAAGTATGTCACTGATTAATAAAGGTTTGATTAGCACTCCCCTTTCTATCCAGCATCCGCAGTAATTAAGGTATCTGCCTGCAGGCTTACAAATGCAGAATGAAATTATAGTCAGAATAGTACAATAAAACGAACACTGTTTAAAACACTACCACCTAATTTTCCTAAGATGCTCCCCAAGTCACATTCTAATATGTAACTATTTGGTCCAAACTGATATGGTGCCTTCACCAAATCATGAAAAAAAAGGCTCTTTTCAGAGAAGTTATCAATATCTATGTCAGTGGTGGCCAGCTACTTAAAAAGTGTGCTTTTGTATATTGTCCAAATTAGATTTCTGAGTGTTAATCTTTGTCATGCTTTTCGACAAATCCCTTCTACTTATCACGTGTCTATCAACACTTGTTGATTACAGACACAACACTAGGTACGAGGCAGTGGGGGACAGAGGAAACTGGTAAGAATAAGACACAGCCCTTGACCTCTGAACAGCTGTTAATCTATTGTGACACATCAGCTTTCTGTCTCGTTTACTGGTTCTCCTTCCTCCTTCTGTCTTTGCAAATGCTGATGTGTAGGGGACCATGGTAAATATTTTCATCTGCCCAGATAGCTTTACTATCACTGTTCTTCTGGTAATAGAGCCTACACCCCTCATCCCATCCAGATGGGCGCACATGACCCAGGTCTGGCCAATCCAAATGCTCCATATATTTGGTCTGAGAATAGGTCATGTGATCCCCAAAAAAGCAATCAGGGTCCTTTAAAAGGATTGTTATATGGGTGGTGGGAGAAAAAAAAAAATCTTATATGGGAGTGGCTAATCTGGGGCTGCCAGTGACTTTGTCCTCTGCCCAGTAGAAAACTCCTGACTGAAATAGGAGACAATGCCAGTGCTCAAAGAGAAGCGGAGAGGAGCTAGATGGAGAGGGTTGGAGAGAGATAGACACACACACATATTGACTAGCTGAGGCCCACTTGAACCTCAGTCCTGGTCTTTTGACTTCAATTGCTTGTTCTGTCTTTGGCCCCCTATTGTTGCAGTATTCTCCCTGTCAGTATCACCAATGACCATGGGTTCCGCCATTACTTATCTGCTGATGACTCCAAAATCTCTATATCAGAGTGACGTCTTGAATTTTAGATCTCTATGTCTGCATGCCTACTTGTAATGTCCCTTGGACTTCCCCGTGCACCTCAAGTCAATTTTTTTCCACATTTCCCCCCGACATGTTCTCAGTCTCATTGGATGACACCACTATCCACTGAAGTTCTTAAACCAAAAGTGGGAGCCATCCTAGATACTTCCCTAAACTTCTATATTTAATCAACTGGCACACCCATTGCTTTGTATCATGGGCTTGAGTTCTCATCATAAGATGTTTCATGTCCCAGATGCCCTCTGTTCTCTCATTCCTACTCCTTAGTTTGGCCCCTCATTTCATAACTAGGCTGTTTTAGGTGAGACCCTCCAACCCAGCCTTTGCATTGCCCTTTCATTGTCTCCCTGCATAGACAGCTGATCAGATGACTTCCTGTTAAAAATCCTTCAATGGCTCCCTATTGTTTCCCAGTCTTTTATTGTTATGGGCCCATCAGGCCTTACTCTTCTTGGCAACACCCTCCTACTCTTGCCAAGCCCTCTGGGGGCTCTGTCAGACCCCATCTAGCAGTCCCAAGGGCTGAGAGGGTAGTATCTCAACACACCATATGGCACACTTGTTGGGAAGTGGGGCTTAGACGATATAGCTTATACTTCTTAGCTTGATACAGAAGATTCCTACCTGACCATTTTCATAGTATTATGGTCTCCATTCACCCATGTGCATCTGTAACTGGGCTCTGGGCTGGCTAGTTGGAGAGCAGCTGTGTGAGACCAGCAAAGCTGAACTCAGGGGCATCTTTAGGTGGGGTTGATAAGCTTTTGTTGCTTTTTTTTTTTTTTTGTAGTTGTTGTTGTTTCTTTTTTCTATCTAAAGAAGGAGGCTGATACTAGGCTTCTACAAAAAGAAACAAAGGAAAGTAGATGAAAACAGTATGCCACCCATTCTTCAGACATTCCGTAATTGAGGGGAGGTGTAGTCAGGAGCTAGAACTACTGTGACCAAAAGCTTATGACGTTCAGGGCTTTTGCATCACCTTGGATTCAGTGACAGGCTGAAACACAGAGTTAGAGAGAAGGGCCTTCTTCCTGTCTCTGCATGTAACACTGTGTCAGCATCAGAGGGGAGAGAGGAAGAATTAAGGAAGAAGCCACATCCTCAAAGATGTTCTCTTGGGGACTCCCCACAATGACTAGGGAGATTGAAGAAGGAAGGGGGTGAGTCCTAGAGTTACCCCCCAGACGGGAGAACTCAGGGGTGTTAGTTGTGGCCTCATTGGTACCCACTGCAGACACTCTATGAAAACCAGTTTACACAAGCTGTAGAACCAGTTATGAAGAGGTTAGTTACAAGGACAATAATCTACTTGCAGCATACACATGGGGGGGGGGGTTTAATCTTTTCTCTCACAAGAAGGCATCCAATATGGGTTGCTAGTCAGTGTTAATATCAAAGGGCCCGCAGGCTCTTAATTTCTGCTGTCACAAGACAGCTGCCACAGCTACAAACATCATATTCGTAGTGGAAGGCTAGCTTTCTCCTTGCTAGACCCTGTCTTTGTAGGCCCCCACAGAAGTCCCTGAGTAGACATCTCCTTATGCACCACTGACAAGAATGTGGTCACGTGCCCACCTTACACCCACACCAATCACTGGTGAAGAGTAAAGGAAAGACTGTGATTGGCTATGAGCCTCTGTCTGGGGGAGGAGCTTATTTACCTTCCTAGAGACCATCCCGGGCAATTGCAAACCGAGGGTTCTTACATGAGCTAAGAAGGAGGACTGGGAACAAAAAGGAGTGTTAGGCAGGTAAAGAATGGTGTGCACAGCTCTAATGCTGAAAGATTAGTTCTCTGATCCTGGAAGGGCTCCGCTTCCATCTTCCCACTGGCCAAGCCTTTTTTTTGGCCAAGTCTTAAGCTTTTGGTTTCTACCATACCACCTTCTCTGACCATCATTCTCCACAACTGACCAAGCCTTCCATGGTGTCACCAACATACCCAGCCCATATCCCCATATTTACTCTTGTTACACTCCATGGAATATTTGTCTGGTGCCTCCATGGCTCCGGAACTCCTTGTAGGAAGTTCTTTCTATATTCATTTTTGTCTCTATTATCTAGCATGATGCTGGCCCATAGTCAGCGTTCAGTATTTGTGGAATAGATGTTGCATAACAAGCTGAACAGACATAAAATCCAAGAGAGAAAAATAATTACAGGAGCACTGGCATCTGAATATGCACAGGAGACAGCCATTCCATTCAGCCACAACTACTTTCGGGCATCTACTGCCTGCTAACACAGAGGAGGGTAACACAGGTTCGGTGCAAAGACCCTATGCAGGGCAAAGATAACTAGCAATCCAAAATCGCATTTGACAAGTGTCTCATTAGAGCTGCAGAAGTGTGGGAGCAGTGGGAAGACAGAGGACATTGGGACAGGGGAAGAATGGTAATTAAAATCCACAGGTAATTCCAAACCTTAATTTAATCAACACTTTCCACCTCCGCTCCTCTACAACTTCTCAGTGATGTAGGAAGATTGGCAGATTTGAATGTCATTTCCCTTGGGAGCCCTGCCTGTCAGTGCACCTGTGACCCAATAGTAAAAGAACCACATGGTAAACAGCCAAAAAGGAAACCCGGGAGAAAAGGGGACCTGGATAATTCACAGCTTAGATAGTCAGCTCTTGAATAGATGCAGTTTTAACCAGTGATTTGAAGATCAAATGATTCCATATCTCACAACTGTACTGTAGTTGAGGTTTTTGTGAAGGCGTGTTATTGGAAAAGAGGTGACTAAAACCACGTGAAAGGCACAGTGAAATGCACTAAATGGATAGTTTTCTAGGCCCTTTACTGCATGGAAACTGTGTTTTTGCAGGGAGAAAACACTGTAAGTCTCCTAAAGCAATGGGAGCAATAGTGAGAGTTTCCTAAGGGCTACTTCACATGGGGCAGGGGCGAGGTGGGGCATGGATCCCTTTGACAGTCTGGTGAAATCTATGGAATCTTCTCAGAATGTTTTAAATGCATAAAATATAATACATAGTGTTACCAGAAAAGTCAACTATATTGAAATACAGCTGCAAAAGAATTTTTAAACTATGGCTTAGTAACTTACACATGTACTTCCTTAACAACAGAGTAATTAACAGCATCACTAATATTTAATCATAATCTGGGGTAGTAATAAACATAAATCAAGATCACCGCAACGGTCATGTGATTTAAAAGGATCCGTGATTTTGCTCCATGACAAAATCACAGGCGCTACACTTGTAATTGCAGGAAATCTTAAATTTTAGTTAGAGATCAGAGATAGTAGAGATGTCATTTTATTTTACCATCCAAGTTCACAGACCCAGGTTAAAAACTGCTGTTCTGAGGTCCCTCGACCACATGGTAACCAGGTTGAGAACTAGAGTCAGCATGTGTTTTCCTGACAGTGATGGGCATAGCTCTGGGAGGCCGTTTCTCACCTATTCAAGTAATTATACCACAGTTTGTATTGCTCACCTTAAAAAAAAAAAATCTTAGGTTCAACAACAGGAAGGGAGAATGGCCAATCAGGCTACTGGTAGGAAAAGACCTTAATTGGATTGATCACCGTTGCCTCTCCTTTTTTTTTTTTTTTTTAAGAGTCTCACTTTGTCACCCTTGGTAGAGTACCATGGCGTCACAGCTCACAGCAACCTCCAGCTCTTGGACTTAGGTGATTCTCGTGCCTCAGCCGCCTGAGTAGCTGGGACCACAGGCACCCGCCACAACACCCGGCTATTTTTTTGTTGCTGTTGTTGCAGTTTGGCTGGGGCCAGGTTTGAACCCACCACCCTTGGTATATGGGGCCGGCACCCTATTCCCTGAGCCACAGGTGCCGCCCCGTTGCCTCTCCTGAGAATGTGGTTCTCTAACACTGGTATTGTGTTTTCCCTGGATTCCTTAGTTGCTGGATCCCTCACATCCTCCTGTGGTGCTCTTGTCTAGTAAAGACGTAGGCATTTCAGATACAGGAAATGATTCAGGAAGAGGAAATTCAAACTCTCCACCTAGAGATTCTGTTTACTCATTGCATGAAATGGCTCTTTGAAAACGAATGAGAGGGGTCAGGACTCTCTGGAAGGGGAAGTTTGTGGCTATTAAATACAAATAAGGTCTAACTTGAGTTCTCTGAAGATTCTCAATGCTTTCTTCTAAAAAGGTTGTATTAGTTTGCAGTCCCACCAGCAGTGTAAAAGTGTTCCCTTCTCTCCACACCCACAGTGTTGAGACTTTGTGATGTGGGCCATTCTCACTGGGGTTAGCTGATATCTCAGGGTGGTTTTGATTTGCATTTCTCTGATGATTAGGGACGATGAGCAGTTTTTCATGTTTGTTAGCCATTCATCTGTCTTCTTTAGAGAAGGTTCTATTCATGTCTCTTACCTAGTGATATATGGGATTGTTGGGTCTTTTTTGTTGATTAATTTGAGTTCTCTATAGATCCTAGTTAATCAAGTTTTTGTCCGATTCATACTATGCAAATGTCTTTTCCCATTCTGAAGGTTGTCTGTTTTCTTTGGTTGTTGTTTCCTTAGTTGTACAGAAGCTTTTCAGTTTAATTAAGTTCCATGTGGAAACCACTTAAATGCCCACCAACCCAAGAATGGATTAACAAGCTATGGTATAGGTATACCATAGAATACTATTCAGCCACTAAAAAGATGGAAACTGTACATCTTTTGTATTAACCTGGATGGAGGTGGAATACATTCTTCTTAGTAAAGCATCACAAGAATGGAGAAGCAAGAATCTAATGTACTCAGTTCTAATATGAAGGCAGCAGATGAGCTAATACCAGAGGGGTTGGGTAGGGGAATGAGCAAATGGGGAGAGAGGAGGAAGGAGGGGGATGCGGGGTCACAGTGTATGGCACACCTCTTGGGGGTGGGACACAATTATAAGAGGGACTTTATCTAACAAATGCAATCAGTATAACCTAATTCTTTGTACCCTCAATGAATCCCAAACAATTAAAAATAATACTGACAAAAACAACATAAAATACAAATAGGGAATTCCTATAGTTTTGTATCTATCCCCTTCTATACATACAAACCTATAATCATAATTTACTGGGGCTGTTGCTTAGGGCTTCCCCTTTCCTGTTTATTTTAGTACTTACCTAAATAGAGAGGAGGAATAGTCAGAAGGAAGTGTCCTAACCCTGATGGGAAGGACAGATCCCTATTTTACTATTGCAAAAATCATATTCCTTTCAACTGAGACATAAGCGCGCCAGGCCCCGATTCTTCTTCAACAATTACTGTTTTGCTTATTAGGTGTATCTTCAAAGATTATCTTCCTATACATGAAAATTAAAAGAAAAAAGGCAAAAGTTTATTTGTTGAAAAATCTACGTCTAAACAGTAGGTAATTAGGGGAAACCCAGGTAATTTAGAATGCAATTCTCAGATCAATCAGATGTATGGAGTTGTTACATCTTCCTATTAAAAAGGCTTTGGACCGCTTGTACATTTCTTATTTAAAAAGCAAAAAAATCAACTAAGTTTAGAAAAATACCTTCTGATAGTTGGCAGCATGACAGTAGTAGATCATATCTTTCTCAATCATCCTCGTTTGTATTTCAATTATAAGACAAGCAGAGCATACACCCTATTCTTCTATTGCAGTGATGTGTGTGCTTTTTTTGCCTTGATTTTGAACTTCTGAAGCTGGCACCTCCAGGGTCATGCTGGGAAATTAGTGGCTTCTCAATAAACATTTGCTGAATTGAATGGAATTCAAAGACACGTTGCTGACTAGGAAGGGCCCAGCAAATGTTTTTTTCTATAACACCTGTCCAGCAGCGCTAGAGGTTTTTCACCAATAAGATGAACAATAGATTAAAAAAGTAAAACAAGCTTTTAAAATGTGCAAGTTACACAGAAAAAGTCTAGTAAGGAAGCTCTCGATGAGCAGTGAAAAGGTCAGAAACAAACAAAATGAAGTCTGCCAGAAACCTGGAAATCCTCGGTAGGTTATTGTTGAATACATTACTGATCTTGATAACAAAAGTGAGCATTATTGCATAGTGGCTTTTATAGTTTCCTCATCTGTAAAATGGAGACACGAAAAGCCTCTCCATGGTGGGGTGGTTGTGAGGAGTGAGTTAATGCGTATAGCCCACTCAGGGCAGCACCTGCCCATAGTAAGTGTCAGTGGTACCGGGGATGGTGCTCGGGGCTTCTCTCACTTTACTAGTGGCAATTACTAAGGAGCCAGAATGAAGAGCTACCTTAGGAGTTGGGAAAAAAGAGAAGGATAGAAACTTATATTCTAGAGTTTTCAGTTCATAGTCTTTGTGTGACTATTCCCACTGCCTGGCACAAGCTTCCCTAGTTCTTCCCATGGCTGGCTCCTTCTCATCCTCCAGATCTCAGCTTGGAAGTCCAGCTCCGGTGTGGCTTACCTCATTCACAGTCTATAGTAGGTTCCCCACATTGTTCCCTCATTCTGCACAGTGTCCTTTCCCTTTAGAACATTTAATACCATGTGTGATTGCATATGCAATTGTGTACCTGGCTGGTGAGCATCTCTGCCACTAGACTGTTTACTCCAGGAAAGCAGGAAATGGTTGTGTTTACTGATGTCCTAAGTGTCTTCCGAAGTGCCTGGAACATACATAAACTTGCATGCTCAATGAATGAATGTGCTATAAATAAATGGTATAAACAAATGTATCGGGGTTCCTATCATACACAAGATCACTTCCAGCCAGCATGGCATCTACTTGGTCTACGAGATACTTGCTTTTTGAAAGGACACCGGAACTTGGAAAAGTGGCCCTAGGCCAGGTAGTGGCTCATGCCTATAATCCTACCACTCTGGGAGACCAAGGCAGGTGGATCACTGGAGCTCAGGAGTTAGAGCACAGCCTGAGAAACAGCAAGACCCCCCATCTCCACTAAAAATAGAAGAAACTAGCTGACTGTCATGGCAGTCACCTGGAGTCCCAGCTACTAAGGAGGCTGAGGCAGGAGAATTGTTTGAGCCTAAGAGTTTGAGGTTGCTGTGAGCTATGATGATGCCACAGCACTCTACCCAGGGTAATAGTGAGTTTCTGTCTAAAAAAAAAAGAAAGAGAGAGAGAGGCCCTACCCTCATCGGATTGTAATCTATGTAATCTAACATCGATTCGACGTACTAGCTTCTTCCAGGATCCTAAGGCTCATGTGGTCCACTTCCAGAGAATTTTAAATCAGCCCTACATCCCCACATACTTCCTCATTTTGATCAGGCTTACAAAGAGAGGGGTGAGGAAGGAGGGGGAAGTTACCCTGAGAGCAGCTTGGGTATGAAAGTGGAGGAGGAGGGAAAAGAGAGAATTTGAGGATTCATTGCCCTTTTACTAAGAAATACTTCTGTTTTGAAGCTTCTTGGGGAGGCAGGAAGTAGATGCCCAAACTTCAACTCTTGGGGTAATCAATAGTGTACTGAACAGTGTTCAGACACCCAAGGTAAGATATAGGAATAGGCCTGATGTGGAGGAAAGGACGAAATGAAAAAGAAGTCCTAGAGCAGACCTCCTGGAATTAGCAGAGACCACACAAACAGAGTGTAGGGAAGGAACATGAGAGAGGGGAAGTGAAGCTTTCTATTCTTGCAGGGCAAAGGAGAAACCCATCCTCACCCCCTCTAAACTGACCAGTAAGCCAGACGGCTACCTCCACTTTCAAGTTATGGCCCGTAGAGTCTGCCCTCAAGGTGGCTGGGAGGGTCCTGAGCTGTGAAAGGCTAGCTACTGCTCACCCAGCCTTGCCTAGGACTTTTCCTCCAGCTAGGGATGACCAGGGAAGAGCTCAGAGGACAGGGCTGCAGCTAGCCCAATCTGCCCCTATGTGTGAATTACAAAAGAGTATTCCCTAACCCTTCTTGCTGACTTCTGTTGGAAAATTGTTGTCATGGGCTGATTTTTTTGGAATAAGATACATTACTGCCATCTACCAGGAAACTGTCATAAGAATATACAAATCAATTGTGTTTACTATAAATGGTGGTCCCTTTGA
The DNA here is from genome assembly GCF_027406575.1 of Nycticebus coucang. NCBI lineage: Eukaryota > Metazoa > Chordata > Mammalia > Primates > Lorisidae > Nycticebus > Nycticebus coucang. The sequence continues at coordinate 27,754,697 of NC_069782.1, forward strand.
TGCAATGCCATTGTGTAGTGCTCAACCTGTACAACCGTACTGGGCAGCCTAGTCAGAAATTCAATGTACTAATGTGTTTCACTGGCACTCAACCTGTGACCTATCAGGAAGACAAAGAAATGACCTCTGTGGTCCCTTTGAGGCTAGCAGTCTCTTATTATAGGGAATTCCAATGGAGTTCATGGAAGAAATTGATTTTTCATGGTTCATTCGCCCAGTTGTTCTCTGCTTTTTCTACCAGCGTCCCATAGGCACTCATCTCTTAGGACAATGTATTGGACAGTGGTTTTAATACTTGTTCAAAACACAGGTCCTTCAGCTCCATCCAATAGTTTTTGGTTCTCCAGGTCTCCTTATCTATTTCAGACAATAATTTTGGTAGGAGATAAAGTTTGAGAATGTTTGTCATAAAACAAAAAATTTGAATTTGCAGCAAAACATGGACTTCCTTGCTTCAGTATATATATATTTTTTTTCTGAGACAGAATCTTGCTCTGTCACTCTGGGGACAGTATGTGGTCTCATCATACCTCACAGCAACCTCAAACTCTTGGGCTCAAGAGATCCTCCCGCCTCAACCCCACAAATAGCTGGGACTACAGATGCCTGCCATAATGCCCAGCTAGTTTTTCTATTTTTAGTGGAGATAGGGATCTCGCTCTTGGTCAGGCTGGTTTCGAACTCGTGAGATGAAGCAATCAACCTGCCTTGGCCTCCCAGAGTGCTAGGATCACAGGCATGAGCCACCATGCCCGGCCCTCCAGCATTCTTATTAATTCTTTGTAATATCCTGATCTTTAATGCATTTCTTTTCTTGCCATGGTCAATTCGCGATATTCTGAATGAACAAAATATAATTAACAGAAATGGAGCATCTTTTTGTCAGAAAGGTAAAACCATGAAGTTTCAGAAGAAAGTCAGCATCTTGAAGTATTTGTATAAGTCTGTAATTTTTGTATGGCTAGTAGCCTAGTTCTGGGCATTTGTGTGTGTGTGTGTGTGTGTGTGTAAAATGGTTGAAATTAACAGTAAAGTAATATTTTTCCTGCATTTAATTTCCCAAATTAAAATGTTCCCACATCACATGGCTGTGGGTTTACCCTGAGTATTAGCTGCGAGGTTGGGAATAGACATCTTGTGTACTTCTCCCGATGCATGCCTGAGCCTTTCTAATCTCATGGCCTAAAGGCCTCAAAACAGATAAAACTGAAATGAATGTCCTAAAATTCCTGGGGGATCTCACCAGTTATTTTGGAAATAAATAGAGCGGATTGCAGACAAGCTTTCATTTGTCCAGAATTACCTAGCTGTGGGGAAGCTGCCCACACCATTACACTGGAGTTAGAGCATTTTGAGCTCCACCCACTCTCTACCCATTTTTAGCATGGTGTGATAGAGGCAGACAGACCATGAGAATCCATGTACAAATGTCACCAATGTCACGAATCCCTGTTTGCAGGTGGTGACTGACTGCTGGTCATCAGAGCCCTCCCACTGTAAATACACAGGTTACTTTCAGAATTCTTTCATACAAGCTTTCATGCTTAAAACTCACCAAAGTAGGACAGGCCTCATATCTCTCCACTTGACAGAATGGGAAACAAGCTGAGGGAGGCTAGTGTGGGGGAAAAGTCAGGAACCCAAATGTGGGTCTGTTGGTTCCTGGTCCGACATTTCACGAGTCTCAGCTCTTAGAACCAGAATCATATTGGAGAAACCTTGAACATATGCAGATGCCCGGGCCCCAGCCCCCTCTTCTCAAGGGATGGAACTTGGCTTGTGTACTTTCTAGAAAAATTGCCACCAATTCAGATAAACAGCTGAAATTCAGACCCTTAGCATGGCATCTGCTTAATCGGCAAACCCACAAAAATAATGTGAAAATTAATTTAACTGAAGCACAAGGAAAGAAACTTGTCTTGTTCAATTTAGAAATAAAGTCCATTGGAGTAATACCACTGCATTGCGTGTTACATTGTATAAGAAGGCACCCTCTGGAGTTGTACAAAGGGCAGAGGTCCTGTTAGAGGGAGATTTGTTGATAAGATCCCTAAAACTATGGTAAGAATGCAAGGATTAGGATGGCCCGTTAGTGCTCTGCAAGACATATACCGCTTACATTCCCTAATTCATCCTGGCTTCTACAAGGCTAGAGAATGAAATAGTACATTATATGGTATATCCATAACAGCTCCCTGCAGGTCGGAAACAAAAAAGCTGCATTTAAGGCGCGGTAAGGCTGTCGGGGGTGATTATGGTCCTCCCTGTTCTCTTGACATGTTCCCTCTCTAATCGGGGCTGATTCAACTGTAGAACTTTTATAGCTGACACCCCTCCCTACATTAACCATCTTCTTAAGTTGACCTAATTTTCCTTCTTTCTTTCTCTCTCTCTTTCTTTCTTTTCTTAAACAGAGCCTCACTCTTTTGCCCCAGACTAAAGTTCCATGGCATCATCATAGCTCACAACAACCTCAAACTCCTGGGCTCAGGCAATCCCTTTGCCTCAGCCTCCCAAGGAGCTGGGACTATAGGTGCCTGACACAATACCTAGCTAGTTTTTCTCTTTTTAGTAGAGCCAGAGTCTCACTCTTGCTTAGGCTGGTCTTGACCTCCTGAGCATAAGCAATTTGCCTGCCTCACCCTCCCAAAGTGCTAGTTATAGCTGTGAGCCACTGTGCCTGGCTTAGTGGACCTAATTTTAATAGTCTGGCCCAGCCATGCACCACATGTATGTATCAGTACAGAGGCATAGTTCTTTACGTTGACCACATCTATACGTTGACTAGTTTGTTACAGTCCCTTGGGTGGTCAATGTATAACGTTCTACTGATTTCAATGGTGGGAAGTTTAGGAGTCAGAACACCTGTTTCTGGTCCCAGCTTTATCATTACCTGCTATGTGATTCTACTGGATAAACCACCTTTGGTTTTGTCATCTTTAAAATAAGACATCTAATTCTTGTTCTGCTAGATTTGCATGCAGGGTGCATTGTGACAAGGTCTCTATACACATATATAAGATACTTTGAATGGCATCATTGGATTTATTAGTTCCAAATGGGTGTGTGCATTCTATAAGTCCCATGTGTCAGTAAATATCCTATTTCCTAGCTACTTGGGAGGCTGAGGCAAGGGAATCACCTAAGCCCAAGAGCTGGAGGTTGCTGTGAGCTGTGACGCCATAGCACTCTACCGAGGGCGACAAAGTGAGACTCTGTCTCTAAAAAAAAAAAGTCCTATTTCCTGGTGGCCTAACCTCTTGCCCATTCCTTCTTGGGAAATGTTTGGGAAGCATTTGTTTCCTTCTCTTTAACCACCCAAGCCAGACTACTCCACAGAGTCAGGGGTCTCGGGGCAAGACAAGAGATTGGGAGAAAGAAGTTAACAATTGATGAAACCACTTCAGAATTAAGAGAAGGTCCTAAGAAATAGGGAGAGAGGCCAGGCACCAGACCTGTGCTGTGCTGTCCAATACAGTAACCATTAGCCACATTTGGCTATTCAATTTAAGTTAATTAACGTGAAGTATAATTTGAAATTCAATTCCTCCTTCATACTAGTCACACACAAAAGCTTAATAGCTGCATGTGGGGCAGTGCCTGTGGCTCAGTGAGTAGGGCACCAGCCCCATATACCGAGGGTGGCAGGTTCAAACCTGGCCCCAGCCAAACTGCACCAAAAAAATAGCCAGGCATTGTGGCGGGTGCCTGTAGTCCCAGCTACAGAGAGGCTGAGGCAAGAGAATCGCCTAAGCACAAGAGCTAGAGGTGCTGTGAGCTGTGACGCTATGGCACTCTACTGAGGGCAACAAAGTGAGACTCTGTCTCCCCCCACAAAAAAGAAAAAAAATAGCTGCACGTGGTGAGTGGCTGCCGTGTTGGACAATGCTCGTACAGAGCATTTGTATCATCATAGAGAGTTCTTTTGGACAACACTACTCCAGGCCTCCTTAGGGATGGAAAGGCTGCTTTTTCCCAGGAAGTACCCAGATTGCAGTCAAGAACAGCGTAATATGTTGGTGTGTTTGGAGGCTGAGCAAGCCAGAATATTTCACTGCTCCTCCCAGCCTATACCTGCCCCAGCCAACCCCTCCCTCTGGTTCAGCCTGGACCAAGAAGCAGTGATGGGAGTTACTCTCTGGGTAAAACTGGAGTATGGAAGCCCTAGATGGGACTTCCTATCCTGGGATGCTCCTCTGGGGTGGGATCTCCCTTGGACTTTGGGAACAGGCAAGGTTAAATGGAAAACATTTCAAAACCAATAGGACCAAAAAGAATTTTCTTTCTGGCTTGGCGTTTGCAGCTCTGTGAGTAGGGTGTTGGCCACATACACTGAAGCTGGTGGGTTTGAGCTAGGCTAAAAAACAACGACAACTGCAACCAAAAAAATAGCCGGGCATTGTGGCGGGCACCTGTAGTCCCAGCTACTTGGGAGGCTGAGGCAAGAAAATCACTTAAGCCCAAGAGTTTGAGGTTGCTGTGAGCTGTGACACTACAGCGCTCTACCCAGAGGGACAGCTTGAGATTCTGTCTCAGAAAAAAAAAAAAAAGAAGAATTTTCTTTCACACACGAGCCCTCTTAAGATACCAACCAATCTTTGCCAGCTGTTTGCACACCTATGAGTCTTTCAGGACCTGCCCATCAGTACATACGGTGTGGGAAGAGAAGCCCAGAGAATCCCAGGTGGGAGCAGGACTCCATGTTTAGAGGATCTGTCCAGCTCTGTAAGAGGAGTGTTAAAGTCCCCTGTTATTATGGTATTATCAGATATCATATTGCTCAGACTGAGTAAGGTCTGTTTCAAGAATCTGGGAGCATTTAAATTGGGTGCATAAATATTTAGAATTGAAACATCTTCTTCTTGTATTTTTCCCTTGACCAATATAAAGTGACCATCTTTGTCTGTTTTGACTTTAGTTGCTTTAAATCCACATGAATCTGAAAATAAGATTGCAACTCCTCTTTTCTTCTGAATGCCATTTGCCTGAAAAATTGTCTTCCATCCCTTGACTAGGAGCTTTAATTTGTCTTTTGAAGCCAGGTGTGTTTCTTGCAGACAGCAAATGGATGGCTTGTGTTTTTTAATCCAGTCAGCCAATCTATGTCTCTTCAGTGGAGAATTCAAGCCATTAACATTTATGGAGATAATTGATAAGTGTGTTAGTATTCTATTCATCTTATTTTGTGAGAGTCCATTGCTTAGTTTTATCTTTTGCATCAGTGTGGAGGTTAGGTTCTGTCCTTTAATTTCTGAGTTCTTACTTTGCTGCTGATCCATTGTGGTGGTCAGTGTGCAGAACAGGTTGAAGTATTTCCTGTAGAGCTGGTCTTGTTGTGGTGAATTTCCTCAATGTTTATATGTCCGTAAATGATTTGATTTTTCCGTCAATTTTTAAGCTTAGCTTAGCAGGATACAGAATTCTGGGCTGGAAATTGTTCTGTTTAAGTAGATTAAAGGTAGATGACCATTGTCTTCTTGCTTGGAAAGTTTCATTAGAGAAGTCTGCGGTCACTCTGATGGATTTGCCCCTGTAGGTCAACTGGTGCTTACTCCTGGCAGCTTGCAGAATCTTTTATTTTGTCTTGACTTTGGACAGTTTCATCACAATGTGTCTTGGAGAAGCTTGGTTAGAGTTGAGGTGACCTGGGGTCCGATATCCCTCTGAAAGCAGTGTGTCAGAACTTTTGGTGATATTTGGGAAATTTTCTTTTATAATATTCTCTAGTATGGCTTCCATTCCTCTGGGGCATTCTTCTTCCCCTTCTGGGATTCCTATAACTGGTATGTTGGAACGCTTCATAAAGTCCCATAATTCTGACAGTGAACGTTCTGCTTTCTCTCTCTTCTTTTCTGCCTCTTTTACTATCTGAGTTATCTCAAGAACTTTGTCCTCTACCTCTGAAATTCTTTCTTCTGCATGGTCTAACCTGTTGCTGATACTTTCCATTGCATCTTTAAGTTCCCTGATTGACTGTTTCATTTCCTTCAGCTCTGCTATATCCTTTTTATATTCTTCATATCGTTCATCTCTTATTTGATTCTGTTTTTGGATTTCCTTTTGGTTATTTTCCACTTTATTAGCAGTTTCCTTCATTATTTCCATCATTTCTTTCATTGTTTTCATCATGTGTATTCTAAATTCCCTTTCTGTTATTCCTAACATTTCTTTATAGGTGGAATCCTCTGCAGTAGCTACCTCATGGTCCCTTGGTGGGGTTGTTCTGGACTGGTTCTTCATGTTGCCTGGAGTTTTCTGCTGATTCTTCCTCATGAGTGATTTCTTTTATCTGTTTCGTTGCCCTAATTTTCCTTTCACTTCCTCTTGCTCTTTAAGTTCTCGTGCCTGTGGACTAAGGGTTCAATGAGTCCTTTTGGTACAGGACCAGAAGGGTGAGAAGGTTGAAGAGCAAAAAAGGGATGAAAGAAAGGAGGACCGAGTGAAAAGAAAAATAGAGAAAGGAGAGTGGGTGGGTAAAAGGAATATTGACAAAAAGAAGAGAGGCACAGAAAGAGGGAGACAGAGCAATATAGGTGTACAGTAGGGTACTTTGACACAACCTTTAAAAAAACCATCTTCTGGGGGTGCCCAGTTGGGTGGGTCCCTTGAGGTCAGCAGCTCTTTGCTAACCTGATCAGACACAGTACCCCACCTCCACCAAGTAGAGAGGAAAGACAAAAATGTTATAAATCAAACCAAAACAAGCAAACAGAAAACTTTACAGGATAAAATTGGGTGAAAAACCAAATAATAGCGGTAGAAACACTAGCAAAAATGAAGTTCTAGTTATTAAAAAAGGGAGCAATGGGAAATTATAATTAAACTAGAAAAATTGAGAAAGAAAAAAGATCTGTATGGAAAAGGTTGAAATTAAAAAATAAAACAACATCAACAACATCAAAATAAACAAAAAAACAACCAAACCAAAAAAAAACCAGAAAAAACAAAACACAACCAAAAACAAAGCAGTATGTATATGTTGTTGAATATTGTCTGGGCAACACGTGGTCTTCTGGGGCATGAGATGTTAATTACAGTTCTGATACGACTGGAGGCTGCTGATTTCTCAAACCCCAGCAGGTAGACACCCTAAATCTCTCTTCAGCCCACTTAAAAGGCACTTTGAACTTGTAAACTTGCTGAGCAGAAGCTTTCCCAGGAAAGTGCTTATCGCTGGAATCATTGCTGAAGTGGCTATCCACTTACCCAGTGTGCCAAAACCAGTCTCACTCTGCCCCTGAGGGTTAGGGCTGCAAGTCGGCTCAGACCCCACCCTTAGGCTACTTGGTTGCTGGATTACCAGCTCCCACCCGATTCTAGCTCTACGACCCTGAGGGCGGAGCTTGCCGGGGCAGATCACTCACAATGGCTCCCTGTGGCCCACAGCCAAACACTATTAGCTCCGTCTGGCTCAGTGGCTCAGGCTGGGGCCCTAGACAACGGCCAAAGTTCTCCGCACTCCCGCTCAGGCTCTCCCCAAGGCAGTTCAACTGAGTGCCAAGTCCAAAGACACCAAAACAGTTCACAGGTAAGGCCTTTCTGGTTTGTAGTCTCGCTGCTACTGAACTTACGGTTGCGGGCTGGTTTAGACCGATTGAACACACGCAAACACTTGCTGTTTTTCCACTGTTTTAGTCCTCCTCTTGGGGTCCAGAAGTCTCTCGCTGACTCCCTGTATCCTCACAGGGGTGATGATAGGCATATCCCACCAGCCAGAGATGCCTGGAGTCTTATCTCCCCAGACTCACGGTGCCCAAATGCAAGGAAGCTGGTACTCGGCCGCCATCTTGCTCTCCTCTCTGGGAACAGGACTCCATGAAATGCCAGCCGGTCCTGGGACCAACTGAGGCTAATTCTGTCCCACACTACATGTAGGTTCTTTTTTGGAGGGTTAGAGAACCTGAGGTGGCGACGGTCATCTTTCTCCAAAACCTGATGTCCTAGTTGAACCGAAAGCAAAGTTCAAGCCAAAGCCTATCACACTTCTTGTTTTTCTTAGACAGAAATTCTTTAGCCACACAGGCATAAACCCATTCCGTAAGCTTCATGAAGTTTCAGCTCTCTGTCTTATTCTGTGTTCTGATCCACTTAGATGAAAGGTGAGGCAGGATTCTGTGCCCCCTAGAAGGCATCATGCAATTAAAACTCCCCTAAGCTTGCGAGGGAGCAAAGGTTCTTCTGCATTTACAGCCACTCTCCGTGGCTCACACCACCGCTTGTCAGATCAGCTGCAGGATCAGATTCTCCTGGGAGCGCCCACCCCGCTGTGAACCGTGCATGAGCTGGATCTCGGTTGCACGCTCCTTATGAAACTCTAACGCCTGATGGTCGGAGGTGGAACTTTGGAGGTGATGCTAGCGCTGGGACCATCTAGTTGCAGGAGAATCAGCTTAGGGCTCCCGCTGATTCTGCCTTATGGTGAGTTGTATAATTACGTCATTATATATTAAATGTAATAATAATAGAAATAAAGTGCACAATACATGTAATGTGCCACCCCCAGCCCCAGTCTGTGGAAAAATTGTCCTTCGTGAAACTGATCCTTGGTGCCAAGAAAAGCTGGGGACCACTGCCCTAAGCCGATGGCTGAAAGCTGATGAGGGATCAAGCCTCAGGTGCCATCCCAAGGGTATAGGTTTTCTCCATTCATTCCTGGTGTGTGTGTGTGTGTGTGCGTGAGAGAGAGAGAGAGAGAGAGAGAGAGAGAGAGCGCGCGCACGAGAGAGAAGCAGGGTGTTACTGAACCATTTTAGCCAGTCCACGTGTTTTGACTATCTTTTATGAGAGTCATTTTCTCCCATGCATCATGCTAATTTACAACTGATATAATGATAACCAGCCTCCCTTGAATGGACATTCCTGAGAGGGTGTTCACTGACCCCTTGACAGATGCATATCACCCTGATTTTGCTGAAGTACTTAGAAGTGAATTATGAAAGTATAACATGCCTCCATTATGGTAGGAAAACTTAGGTACAGTGTGAACTCGAGTGACTTAAAATAATCCACAGAGAACTGAAGAGATCCCAGCTGTTCTGAACCCTGCATTGATTCTCCTGGTCCCTGGCCCCAGTCCATGTCCTTTTTTTTTTTAGACAGAGCCTCAAGCTGTCGCCCTGGGTAGAGGGCTGTGGCATTACAGCTCACAGCAACCTCCAACTCCTCAGCTTAAGTGATTCTCTGCTTCAGCCTCCCAAGTAGCTGGGACGGTAGGCGCCCACCACAATGCCCGGCTATTTTTTGGTTGCAGCCGTCATTGTTGTTTGGCGGGCCCAGGCTGGATTCGAACCCGCCAGCTCAGGTGTATGCGCTAGCGCCTTAGCTGCTCATTGAGGGTACAATAAGCCAGGTTACACTGATTGCATTTGTTAGGTAAAGTCCCTCTTGTAATCATGCCTTGCCCTCCAAAGGTGTGGCACACACCAAGGCCCCACCCCCCTCCTTCCCTCTCTTTGCTCTTCCTTTCCCCACCCCTCCCTCCTTCTTTCTCTCTCTGCTCTCCCCTTCCCCCACCCCCACCATGACCTTAATTATCATTAATTGTCCTCATATCAAAATTGAGTACATAGGATTCATGCTTCTCCATTCTTGTGATGCTTTACTAAGAATAATGTCTTTCACTTCTATCCAGGTTAATACGAAGGATGTAAAGTCTCCATTTTTTTAAATAGCTGAATAGTATTCCATGGTGTACATATACCACAGCTTGTTAATCCATTCCTGGGTTGGTGGGCATTTAGGCTGTTTCCACATTTTGGTGATTGTTAAATTGAGCTGCAATAAACAGTCTAGTTACAAGTGTTCTTATGAATAAAAGGATTTTTTTCCTTCTGGGTAGATGCCCAGTAATGGGATTGCAGGATCAAATGGGAGGTCTAGCTTGAGTGCTTGAGTGTCCCTTTAACATGTTGTGTGTGTGTGTGTGTGTGTGCGCACGCGCACACATAACTCACAAAGCCTGATCACCTTCTCCCAAAAGCCTATACTAGCTTCTTCTGGACTTCACTCTTCTGATCTTAAACTCAGGACTTTGCTGCTTCCTAGAGGTATCTTTCAAAATCCCCATTTGTCTCTGACTCTTTGGGAGACTGATTTTTATAGATTGATTCTGGAATGATTCTAATTCTTTGTTCTCTGCAAGACGACCCTTATTTATTTAAACAATTGCCATCTGACTTTTGCTTAATTTAACTTATCCTTAAACAATTGTCCTGTGCTGTTTGCTTAATTTAACCTCAAATTCCAAATCAACTAGTGATATGAAGCTCCTTAAAGGCAAAGACATTTAAAAAACTTTCTGTGCATTTCTAGTACTCAGTGAGTGCCTGGCACTTATCTGTCAGGTAAAGGAATATGGCTGATTTAATCATTTCAAGGTGCAGAGTTAAAGTTTTCTCCAGTGGTATTTCATAGAATGGAAGACTATTACTCATATATAGGTCTAATATTTACAACCCTTATTGTATGTTAGGCTTTATTCCAGTGCTTTATATATGTTCACTCGTTTATCCTTGATAACAATCTTATGCATTAGATACCATTATCCCCATTTTATAGATGAGGAAATTAAGGTGCAGAGAAGTTAAATGACTTACTTCCCCATGATCACATAGCCGGGAAATGAAAGGATTTGAAGTCAGGCACTCTGGTTCCAAAACATGTATCAGTTCTCTACATATTAGAATTTCTTATGATGTAGAAAGCAGGGGAAAAAAGGATCCTATCTTTACCCTTACATCCTTCCCACAAAAATAATATTTTTAGGTGGTTTCAAATGATCTTCTGCCAGTTAAATGTCTAAAAGACAATAAATAATCAACCTGAGAATTATCAGTGTCCTTGGGCCACCACTGAGGCAGGTAACCTGGGAATTAGTGGGGAAAGGCGGGAAGTTTATTTATTTATTTATTGTTGGGGATTCATTGAGGGTACAAGAAACCAGGTTACACTGATTGCATTTGTCAGGTAAAGTCCTTCTTACAATCCTGTCTTGGCCCCAAAAGGTGTGGCCACACCAAGACCCCACCCCACTCCCTTCTTCCCTCTCCCTGCTCTTCCTTTTCCCACCCCTCAAGAAGGGGGGACGTTTTATTCATTTCCTGGAGGTGTTGACGTGTGTGTGTGTGTGTGTGTGTGTGTGTGTGTGTGATGTGTTTGTGTGTGTGTGCGCGTGCCTGTGTGGGTAGGGAAAGATCATTAGGGAAGAGAGAAGAGGGAGATGGAAGGAAGGCAGGGGAACAGGAGTCTTAGAGAAGAGGACCCCTCTTTCTACCCTTGGTCCCTGGGGCAGCCTCCATCACAGAGGGAAGGAGTAATTCCTGGAGTCAGAGTACAGGGACGTCTGCCATCTGTGGTCACTGTTATTGCCATGTAGGGATGTCAATTCACTCTGCCAGATCTTCCAGTTTTTTAAGAGAACAAGAAACCTGGATTTGTATGTGACATTTCTGTGTGTTTAAAACAAAACACCTCTCTGCTGGAGGCAAAGCCTACCAACTTGAAAACTCAGATCTTAGATTTCAGGAAGTTCCTGGATTCTGTACTGTAAATTGACAATCCAAAATGAAATGCAAATGTCTATATCTAAGTTACCGCAATGAACCAAATGATTTTTCTGGCCCTGCCCTAGGAGCTGAGTGGGAATTGTTGCAGAATTTCTTCTCTTATTTTCTAAACATCATACTTGCAGACACCACTTCACAGTTTGTTTTTTTTTTAACCACATTTGTGTACCATGCACAGATGCCTTTCTTTTTATCAGCTCTATATTAACGTGCTGTTTAAAACACTTAGGCTGCCATGACCTATAATAAAATCATGGATTTGATGCACTAGACATGGTTTTCCCTAAGTGCATTACAATAAATAGACAACTAGTAGAATTAATATTGCTCATCTTGTCTACCCCTTCCAATTCTCCTCTGGTAATGCACTTTGCATCATTAGGAAGCTGCCATTCTGAAACAGACACTTCAGTCAAGGCTAAGATGGAACGTTGAAGAGGCAGAAAGAGACATCGATTATGCTGGGCTGTGCGAACAGGAGGAGGAGATATATTCTATTAAATATTCCATTTGATAAGAAATATGGGAACTCTATAGTTTAACTGTTAAAGACACACTGAGTTTTTATTAAAGAACTCCCCCGCTCCCCTCCTTGGCTTTCAAAAATCTCTGCCTATCTCTCATATTTCATTTGCTGGTTATCTCCCTAATACTAAAAACAATTTGCATGAAAACAATCAGACTCTTAGCTCACGGGAGTCCCCTGGCTCCTGCTGTTTTCCCAGCTTGCTCAGGCTGATGCTTTGTCTGTGGTTTATTCACAAGCTTCTGCATTCACTAAGACAATCATATTCTGCATTCACTAAGTTTCACATGTACCCTTGTGAGACTTAGTGAATGCAGAATATGCTTGTCTTAACACAATAACTAAGAAAATGCCAGGAATGCTATGTTAACCAATGTGATGAAAATGTGTCGAACTGTTTATAAAACCAGTGTATGGTGCCCCATGATCGCATTACTGTACACAGCTATGATCTAATACTAATAAAAAAAAACAAAACAACACAAGCTTCTGCTTTGGGGACCGTTAGGAAACCAGCGAGTAGTGGAGCTGGGCTTCAGACACGTGGGGAGGTGGCATTTCCATCTAGAATCCTTGAGGGGTGATTCCCAGGGGAGAAACTCCTTGAAAATGTACCCACTGGAGGGCTGGAAATGAAGTGACTGTTAGCATGCAGGGAGATGGGGACTGAATTTTATAAAGGGAGTGTACAAAGAGCTTCAGCTCAGAATAACAGAAGCTGAGGGTTTTGTGCAGCTGACAAGGGAACAAGGAAAGAGTCCTTGTTCAGAGCATCTCGCCTTGTGCAGAACTGACAAATGGACATTCACCAAGGTTCAGTCCTTGGCACTCTCACTGGGTAACATCAAGATGCTATTGGCTGCTGCTCACCCCGCTGGCACCGGTGAGAGAGACCATTTTTTTGAATTGTTGCCCAGGAGCAATGATGGCGGTTCTTTTTTCCATCTTGTTTTTTACAATAACTTTTTTTCTTGAATTGTAAAAGCAATTCTTCTGGACAGAGACCATGTTTGGGTTCTGCCCCCCATTGAATTGCTAGTCACGCCTGGCAGGTAATAAATGCTTGAATTTTAGTTCAATTAAATCACCTCATTTAATTATTTATTAGATAAGTTATTTAACCCATTTGGGGAGAAATGGCGTAGTAGGGAAAAGGAGATAAAAACACCAATAATGTGTATGCCCGAAGTCCCAGCTACTCTGGAGGCTGAGGCAGGCAGGAGGATTGCTTGAGCCCAGGAGTTGGAGGTTGCCCTGAGCTATGATGTCGCCACTGTACTCTAGCCTGAGTGACAAACAAACAAACCTCTACATAACGCTACCAATAGAAGTAGGCAGTTCGTATTTTGATAAACTTGATTCTAGCTTTTTTCTTTGCATACCCATTTTTCTACATAAAATCGAGATCATACTTTATGATGAATTTTGTGTTCTGCTTTTAAAATGAATGTTACGTCAAGAGAAATTTCCAAGGTCATTAGTCTGGAGAAACATCACTTTTAATGATTGTAGGCCACTCCAGTATGCGTACGTACCACTGTTTATTTAACTCTGCCCATATTGGGCAGTCAGGATGTGTTCAAGTTCTCAACTGGGACTCAGAACAGTAAATGCTCCTTGCATCTGCAGTGCTCCTCCTGGGTGGCAGGCACTAAGGGGGAAGACAGGTCCCAGGTCACAGCCGTAATTAAAGTGGCAATACTGGAGTAGCCTGGGAGAGTAGGAGCAGTAAGGAGCTGGGAGCAGAGCCAAGACAAAGCAGCTCTCAGACTCCAGGGGAGGAGAGAGTATCTGGAAGGAAAAGTGGGCCAATGTCAAAGGGGGCAGAGGAGCCCGAGTCCTGTTTGCAAACATGCTCTGGCCCCAGCCTCCTTGCAGTTCCTCTCATGTGGGCCCTAGATGCCCCCTCCCCACCCCGTCCCCTGATTTCAGGCTCCTGGTCTCTCAGCTCCTTAGCTCAGTCCTCACCTGACTTTCCTTACTTCCCCGACTGGGCTACTTCCCTCTAGTGTGTGCTCTTAAAATCGCTGCTGTCTTCCTTGTAAACATTTTATACTCATTCTTACAATCCTTGATTGCTTACTGCACACCTCCATGAGGAACCTCACGGATAATAAAAATATATTGAATGAATGAGTGAACAAAGGCATGGGAGGAAGGATCTTTGTTTTCCTTATAAGATAAGATAGATGTAAGCATAGAGCTTCCCATCCAGCCTGTGCCCAAGGAGCAGCATTCTCTGGCAGGCATTTGGAGACAGAGCAGGGCTGGTGGGCCAGGCATCAAGCCTGTGAACTTGCCATCTTCAGGAGCTCCAGTGTGACACCTCTGACATGGAGCAACAATGATAAGGCAGGAAGGTGGTGGGTACCTCTTGTGGACACCCCCGGTTCCCTCCTACTGAGGGAGGGAGGAGCAGTGATCGGAGGTGTTTGGAAGGTTTTCCGGGCATGGCAGGAAGCCAGAAGAGGAGGGAGACCTCCTAGAGAAACAGACAAAATGACTGAGAATCCAGGGACGTGTCTGGTGGCGATACCGTCAGCCACAGAAGAATCCATTTCTAATAGCTGCTGCTTATACATTATTCATGAAAACAGGAAGACAGAGCCGATAACATCAGAATGATGCCGCTGTCCAGCAAATCTAATGACTGTAGCTTGAGGGCATTTTAACTAGCATGGAAAAAAATTATTTTTGCCAATTTGAGGTCCGGAGGGCTTAGAAAGCTAACTCAAACTTGAAGTGCTGGTGAGAGTTTCACTGGGAAAAAGGCGTGGCCTTCCACCAATAACATGCTTCTTTGTGGGGTCTGGGTCCTCCCTGCCTTCTCATTTCTCAGCTTCTAATGGAGGAATTAATGCTGCTCTCGTTAAATAGCCCTAGGTTTTCAAATCAGTCTCTATTTTCATACTTGTCAGTCAAAAGGCAGGAACAAGTAACAGGACTTTGTGAGAGGCTTTGCAGATTTCAATATAAATTATTACCTTCTAATCTCTTCAAGCATAAGGGACAAGGGGTTTTTAACAAGGAGCCTGTTCTCTTGCTGCTGCTGAAATCTGATGTTTTCCTCTAATTTTCATTACAACCGCAAGGTTCCTTCCATCCTAAAGCCTTCTTCAACTCGCTGTCAAAAAGGCGAGAGGCTTGTTTTTGAAAGGAGAGAATGAAGACTGGGAAGAGAAGGCCCCTCCAGTTATTCCAGGGGTCCAGGTAGGGAGAAGAAGAAGGCAGCTTGCTCCAAACTTTAATTAGCTTTATCTGGTTTTGAGACAGAGTCTTATTCTGTCACCCTGGGAGGAGTGCTGAGCCATCATAGCTTACAGCAACCTCAAACTCCTGGCCTTCAGCAATCCTCTTGCCTCAGCCTCCTGGAGTACCAGGATTATAGGTGTGAGCCGCTGTGTCTGGCCTTGAATTTGTTATTTTATTTTATAATTTATATATTATTATGAGATGCTTCATTTATTATTTTCTGACCTTTGTGTAGAATGTTCTGGCTTCTTGGCAGTCCATAGATGTATTCAGCTGCGTCTGTTCACGCATTCCTGCCCTATACAGTTAGGGAGGGCATATGACTTGTCAAGGGTACTTGTAAATAAACTCTTTGCAAACTGAAAAATGAACCAGGTTTTGGTGCCTGCATCATGCAGCTTATAATCCTGGCAGGCAGATGGATGAATGAATGATTGAATGGCAGCATAAACTAGTGTTTCTCCAGGTGTGATCAGAGAGGAAATGACAGCAGAGGATGGGGCGAGGGGGGCTCTCAGATGATCAAGGTTTATTTAAATAACTATATATTTTACTTTCTTCTGTATTACATAAATACAACTAGCCCTTCCAGCTTCTAATGCCCTGAATGTTGCTGAGGAGAGTGGCAAAGCTGATTTAAAGAAAACATCAGTAATAGACTAAGTGATATTGGGATGTAGAAAAATCACAAAGTTGGTAAATAATAATGGTGATGATATTAAAACAGCCAAGACTTAGAGAGTGCTTAATATGGGCCAGGTTCTTTTTGAGAGTGCTTTTTGTACTTGTGTATATCTTTACAACCACCAGGAGGTGCTATTATTATCCCTAGTTTGCTGACAAGGAACCTGAGCCCAGAGAGATTATGTACTCAGTACTGGATTCGAATCCAGCTGGCTTTGGCAGAAGACAGAGGTTCGGGGTCATCAGTCGGAGAAGGTTCAAGGCAGGGGTGACATGTAGAGTAGCTCCTCAGAGAGGAGTGTTGTTCCCTGAATGGGTGAGAGGCCTGTTTTCTAATGGAGGGAAGGGCAGGCGCACAGGAGCAGGGCAACTGTAGGGAGGGAGGTAGCGTGGTGACATGGCAAGGGGAACAGGATGTGGGAAAGGAAACAAGGCCTGCCCCACCAAAGGCCAGTGCGTGTGGCTGGACTTTACCCTATGGGGAAAGATTGGGCTTCTACTCTGGAAAGACACTTTGATGGGCGTTTGGGGGCCTAGCCACAGAGGAGGATGGATGACCCAGGCAGGATTGGGACAGGTGCTGTTCCGATTTTGCTTGCTCAGGAAATGGAAGCTTTATGAGTTAGAAGGATCATCTTCCCTGATAGTCACCCTCCACGGAGTGGAAGCTCTTGTCAGGTGGGAGAGGCTTGTCTGGTGGGGCCAAGGGTACACGAAGGGCATCCTGCCTTCCTCCCCCCTCCCCGTCATGCAAAGCTCTAGGCTCATGGAGGGACCCACGTAGCCCACCTCCAGCTGAGCCCTCTCTCTACCCTCTCCCTGCACTGGCTGCTCTCTTTCCTGCTCCCCACAGGCAAGGCAGCCTGGCTGTTGCCCTGACGCTGCCTGGGTGTCACTCTGCAGATACAATTCTCTGTACAGCCAGGTCTTAGGATGGGAATTGGAGTGGATGCAGGAAGCCTAGGGTACCTACTATCTTATTCACGATCCCTATCTGTGGCATATTGTATTTGTAACAAACACAATTTGTACAAATATACAAATATAATTCAATCCCCATCTCGTTCCTGTTCTGGTTAAGAATCCAGAAGGAAGGCGTGTGAGTGAGTCACTGCAGTGACCATTCCTCACCACAACCTCACGCACTATTATTAACCCTGTCTGGAGAGGGGAAACAGGCTCCCAGGGCTTAAATAACTTGCTGGAGGTCATAGCTGGTGAATGTCAAAGCCAGGATCCAAAGACACGACTTCTCTCTCTCTCTTTTTTTTTTTTTCTTTTAAGAACCATATTTCAGGTAGGTAAGCTGATCTTTAAAAGTCTATATAATACGCTAGTAAATATAACTGTTAGAAATCAGTAAGTTTAAAGAAATATCTTTATCTTTTTTTTTTTTTTTTTGAGACAGAGTCTCACTTTATCACCCTCATTAGAGTGCTATGGCGTCACACAGCTCACAGCAATCTCCAGCTTCTGGGCTTAGGTGATTCTCTTGCCTCAGCTTCCCAAGTAGCTGGGACTACAGGCGCCTGCCACAACGCCCGGCTAATCTTTATTGTTTTTGATGCGCAACTGAAGTCTTACAAATGCAATAATTATGTGAATGATTAAATTATAATAATGAGAGGAAGGTAACTGCCTACTTGGATACACTTAAACATTTTGTAGAATTCAGTGTTCATGGTGGTTAATTTTTTTTCCCTCTGAATTTCAATGAATTTTTCATCAGCTTATCAATTAGTACAAATCTTTGTGCATTGTAATTAAGGTCTTATGTGTTCCTCCAGATCTTACATTTGACTTAAATGTTAATTTTTCAAAGAGAAAGAATAGGAATTGGACAAATGCCTTCCGTCCTGGCAATGGAATCTACATGCTGCCTGTCAAAAAAGATGGAGTGCCCGAGTTTCTAAGACAGGGAGTGATAGATTATTCATCACGAAACTGCAAACTCATTTGCCCAATATCATAATCAATTGCTGACGGCAGTTTTTCTGGAAACCCATTTGTGAAACCCATTTGGTAGTCTAGTCATTGCACATTAACTCAAAATTTCTTGACTTGCCATTAGTCTTTGTAACTTTTCCTTCGTTCATGTCCTGCTTGGCTCTAATTTCTATCAATTTTAGTGTCACCAAAAGAAATAAAGTTGTGTATTATGGGTTCATCCTCCCGTAGTAATAATAATAGTTTTTACCGCATGCTCTTGGGAGACAGTTCTCCACAGACCTCTCATATTTCTGCACATCTTACTAGCAGCAGCACTGACTACTTTGGTCTGGATTATCTTTTCAGAGATGTTTATTAGCAAAACAGCCTTTGAAGAGGCAGATAATCTCTTTCTGGAGCAAATGCCAGCTTACTGATTATAAAATATTTGGGTCCCCTGAACTCAGTGTTCCTCTCCAATAATGAAGCCTACTATATGTGCAATGATGTCTTTGGATCACCCCAAGTGAACTGAGCTCATGGGACTGGTGCAAACACAGACACTCTGGCTACTCTGCCTCTGGGAGTACGAAAGGCCCTTTGCCTCCAACCAGAAGTCTTGTGTCATCCACGAGCTTCTGCAAAGGGGTAGATGGCTAACTTGCAAGCTTGCAAGTAGGGTAAAAATCATGAAATCAGACCTTTCAGAGTTCTGGATGTATGCAAGGCACCACCTTTTTTTTTTTTTTTTTTAAATATGTTTGGAGTGTGACTCCTCATAACAAATTTATGAGGTAGATTTCATTATTATGCTCATTTTACAGATGAGCAAACTGAGGCACAGAGACATTACGCAAGTAGGTGGCATAGCCAGGATTTGAACCAGGCAGTGTGGTTCTGGCATCAGTGCGCAGCTCCCTCTTTCTCTTCTTTTGGGGAGATGATCCCAGAGCTTGCCACAGCGACTGAATTTCACTTTGCAAATAACAGGGTTGCTCTATATCTCCAAGAACAGACTGACCAGAGGTTGGCTATAATAATTCTCCTACAGTTCCAGGATGCTTTTGTGCATTCAAGAGTTATAGAGTAAAACAACCTTGTTGCTGCCTGTGATGTAAGCCAGGGTTGCATACATTTGATAAATAAATGGTGCCTAGGAGTGGGGATTGGTCCAGGCCAGGAGGAGGGAGTTGGCATTGTCTTGTTCCCTTTTGTAGCTTCTACCAGGAAATCCATTTAGGATCATCCTTCCCTGCCCTACACTGTCCAGAGGGTAAATGCTCCTTATCTTCTGCTTTCTGATACCAGCATTAATAACAACAGTCGAAAATAATGATAATGCAATCATTCAACAAATGTGTATCACGAGCCTACTTTGTACCTGTTGCCCTTGGGACATACCAGTGAACTAGACTAAGACCTTGCTGGCATCTAGTTGGAAAGACAGACAATAAGAGGAGACGGATATATAAAGCCCAACGGGGAGAAGTTCTGGGGAGAAGAGGGGAGTGAGGGGACAGAGAGCTATGGGAGGCCCTTTAGACAGAACAGGAGGTGGACTCTCCAAAGGGGCGACCTTTGAGCTGTGACCTTAGTGCATGACAGAGATTTACTGAGTGCCAAATACATGCACTGTTGTAGGCTCTGGAGACGCTTCAGTGCACAAAAGACAAGCTTGCTAATGATGAGAGAGAGGCAAGAGACAAGGAGATAAAGAAAACCCAGAGCCCGGCCATGGCGGAAAGTGCTGAGGAGCAGGACAACACAGGGAAGGGAGCAGGGAGCCCAGGGAGGGGTGTGGCAAGGGGGTTCGCATTGAAATCCAGGAGATCAAGGAAGGTCTACTGAGGAACTGACATGTGAGCAAAGTCCAGAAGGGGAAGGGGCAGGAATGAACCACAAGGATGACCAGGATGAGAGCAGTGCAGGAAGGGGAGCAGGTAGGGGACATGCTTCATGAAGTTCCCTAAGGCCAGTGCAGCTGGAGCAGAGCAAGCCCAGAGACGGAGCGGTCAGGGTCAGGGTCAGGAGGGACTGGTATGACATCAGGGCCACAGTTAAGGACGTCGGCTTTCGCGCTGTGTGAGGCAGGTTCTCTTCCAAGCTTACTGGTTGTTGGCGGAATTCAGTTTTCTCATGGTTGTAAGACTGAGGTCCTGTGTCTCTGCTGTCAGCCAGAGGTTGTTCTCAACTCCCAAAGGCCTCCCGTGTTCCTGGACATGTGGAAGCCTTTATGTCTAAAGCCACCAAAGTGAAATCCTACTCACGAGTAATCCTTTCCACTGTCCAACTCTCTCTCATCAGGAAAGGCTGAGTGCCTTTTACAGGTTCACCTGCTTAGATCAGACCCACCCAGGATCATCTCCAGATTTTTAAGCAACTGATTTGGGAACACTAATTACACCTGCAAATTCTCTTCACTGAAGCACCCAAATTAGTTTTGATATCAAGGCGCTGAGGATCTGGGAGGAGTCATCTCAGAATCCTGCCTAATGCACCATTGCATATTCGAAACTGAGCTCCAGGGTGACTGACTTCCTCACCACCTCTAGGCTGAGTTAGGTCCGCTGCCTGCCCGCTACAGCGCCCCAAACTTATTTTAACATTTTCCAGTGTAATATACTTTTTACATTTCTCCCCCAGCCGGGCTGTGAATTTCTAGACTGAGAGAACCAAGTCTTGGTCACCATTCTGTACTTAGTATCTAAAACGGCACCTGGCTCACTGTATTTGCTGCCTGAGATGAGGGACGTGTCCAGGCAAGCTCTCCAGAAAAGAAGCGCATTTTTATTAGGGTTGCGTGAAGAGGGCTGTTGATTGGTGACAGCACGTGTTTCCTGGAAAGCCCCAGGAAATCCCCACAGTCCCCAGGGCTCCCAAATCTGTGAGCAGAAAGAACGCTGAGTGCAAGAACGCAGGAAAGCCCAGGGAGCAGCAGCTCGCCGCGACGCTGAGGCGACGAGCCACTAGGTGTCACTCAAGATTCAATAAAGAGAGACGCAGGTCCCCGGAGGCGTTTCCGCCGGTGAGGGAGCGGGTTAGACGGCGCCCCCGCCTTTCCCTGGGGTGCGCTCTCGCCACCACGCTGAGCTTCAGTTCTCTCCAGGGACAAGTCTGGGTCTGAAATAGGACAAAATCAGAACCCACAAGGACGTCTCGCGATTTTTTGTGAACCCGCAACTGGAGCCGGGAGGAGGGTTGCGCGGGGCGGGGAGCAGAGCCCCGCGTCAGTCCCGCGCTGGTCTGCGCGCCCCTCCCGACCCTCGGGCGGCCGCGGGGAGCAGGCGCTGGGGGTCCCGATGAGTCGTTCCCCGCGGGCCTGCGTCGTGGAGGGCCCTTCAAGCAACCCTCGGTTGATCCGGCTTCTGTGGTCCAGAACACAGGACCGGGAAGGTGACCCCTCAAAAGAGGGTCCTGCGGATCCGTTAGGACCTGACATTTTTTTCAGATCGTCTCAATCTCCTCTTTCTTTGGTTTTTAGGGGAGGGGAGTGGGGGATGCACCCGGCTTCCCAGCACGTCTGGGCAATTAACCTCACTCCTTTCGCAGGCACCACAGGGCGGGGCGTGGTGAAGGGGAAGGGGTCGGCAAATGCGTGGGAGGAACGCTCCCGGGGCTGAGGCTGCCCTGGGAAGCGGAGGTTCGGAACAGGCGGCAGGACCCACGCGCCGCGCGTACGGACGCATCTTCCTCCACCTCCGCCAGAGGACGCCCTCCCGCTGCGCCAGCTCCCCGCCGGGCCAACCCCTTTCAGCCCAGCCCGGGGCCCTGCCGCGTCCATGCTGCGCCGCCAGCAGGGCCAGGTGCCTGCAGCCCTGCACTGGGATAATCTCAGAACCACTCCTGTCTGACCCCGGGCACAGCCTTTGAATGTCCGGTTCCCTTTGCTTTTAACTGACTTACTGCTTTATCTTTATTTTCCTATGTGAATATTGGGATTTATTTGCATTTCCTAGAGCTCCTGGTAACAGAGAGAGCTCTCCTGGCAGGATGAGAAGGGAGCCAGAGGCTGGATCGGGAGTGAGGCTTCTGCCAGGGCTCACCCACAGAGTGAGTAATCTTACCTATCCATGCAAATAATTTCCTTGAAAACTTCCTCTGTAAAGCTTACCCAATTCTATTTGTTAATTTCTTTCTTTTTTGTCATGAAAAGGTTGATTCATTCATTTATTTTGCAATCAGTCCTTTAGTGAGCCCTTTCTGTGTGCCAGGGACCAGGGTGACCCAGACAGACTTGGCTCCTGATTTGGGTGGAGCTAATGGTGTAGGAAGGAAGACATTGAATAAATAATAAATTGGTCAGACGTGAGATAAAGGCTACAAAGGAAAAGCAGAGGCTGTGGCTGCTGAAGAGGACTTCAGCAGAGGACCAGCTGAAGTCCTCTCCTGAATCTCAGGCCCAATTTTCTCCCCAGGCGCCCTCATACTCTCTCCTTTCCTCTTGCTGGTGCAAACCGAGAAAAAGCAGGGCCTCCCAGAAGGTGGTGAGTCAGTGCGCAGGAGGCACTGCACATCCCCAGGTGAGGTAACCAGAGTCCAAGTCTGCCTTTCCCCTCACACTCCCGGTCGGGAGCAACTTGGCCAGCCATGAGCCATTTTGCATGATGAAATCCACATTGCGAATCTCTTTTGAGTCTTGACGATGGGCAAGGTGTGTCTGAAAACAAGACAGGTCTGGGTGCCGCACCCTCCTCCTCCTCCTCCTCTGTGTTGGTCATGGAGCACCTATTAGGTACTGCTGAGGGTTCAGAGCCCAGCACGCCAACCAGACATTAGACACAAACGGAGGAGTGTGCTGAAGGCCACGGGGTGGTACAGACCAGGGTTTCCCAGAGTTTGAGCTTTCGCAAACTGCTAAAAATCAGAGCTTTGAGGTTGAGGCGGATAGACTGCTTGAGCTTAGGAGTTCGAGAGCAGCCTTAGCAAGAGCCAGACCCTGTCTCTAGTAAAAATAGAAAAAACTAGCTAGGCATTGTATCGGGTGCCTGTAGTCCCAACTACTTGGGAAGCTGAGGCAGGAGGGTCACTTGAATCCAGGAAAGAGGTTGCTGTGAGCTATGACCCCACAGCACTCTACCCAGGGCTATGGAGTAAGACTGTCTCAAAAAAAAAATAATTTAAAAAATGAGAGCTTTTAATAGCTGGGATCAGGTCTGGCCAATTAGGTGAAAGGATTAAAGAGGTTCAACATTGCAGTGGCCTAAACAAAACAGAAAATGGAAATTTGCCTCCACTGTGAAAGGCCAGCGTCCCACTGAGTAAGGGAGAGGTGAAGCTGGGCTCTTTCCTGCACCTTCCTGTGATATTTCCAAAGGAGGGAGACTAACACCATGTAGTCTCCATCCCTAGCTGCACCCTAATGCTCTTTGAAATACGTGATTCAGATCAGTATCCTGCTTCTCATCTTCCTGTGGCTTCCCCTCACTGGTCAGAATCCTGCCCGTCACCCACATGGTCTGGCCTGCCTCAATTGCCTCCTCCCTCCTCCTCATGCTCTGGCCAGAGCTGGCTGCCTTCTTTCTGCTCTTTGAACACACCAATCTCTTTCTAAGTGTATCCTTTGCATCTGCCATCTCCTCCACCTGGAATGCTGTTGTCACTGCAGCTCCTTCTGTGGCCTGCTCAAGTGTCACCTCCTCAGAGCAGCTTCCTCTCATGCCCTGGTGGGCAGTAGCTTTCCCAACCCTTCCCCATAGCCACTCCATACCCCATAGCCCTCATCATGACCTTGACAGGACTCTCCACCATGTGAAATGATCTGGTTTGCTTGCCCACTTATTCTAAGTGCATAACTTCCTTGAATAGAAGGGATGTGCTCTGTCACTTCTGTAGCCCTGGTGACCAGAAAGATGCCTGGAACTTATGTTGTGGATACTCCACAAATATGCGAAAATGAACTGAATGGGAAAGAAGGGAAAATTCATCTGAACTCCATTAAAGACACTGCTTAATGTTCAGACTGTTACTTGGTTTGTTGAAGCCTTTAACTGACTTAGATAAGTCTAGCGTGGTAGGAAGGTTGATGTCTTCACAACAGATAAGCCACAGACCAAGGTGTTACATCGACTTTTGCAACCCACCTCCAGCCCCCTCACACCACAAACCCCAGGATGTATGGAAAAAAATATGCTTTTCCGAAAAGTAGGAGGCTTGATAGTTCATGTGCCTGAGTCAGCTTCATTGCAAATGTGGTGCCATGATTTGGATTATATGGAAATGATCTTAGGGGTTAAGGCTGTTGATAAAAGTCTTTAGCATCTGGGTCTTTTTTTTTTGTAAAGCTGGTGCACCCATGAGTATGTTCTGTGTTGAATGGACATTTAGAGACATTGCCCACCGAATAAACCCAGTTTTGACCAAAGACTTACCTCTGGAGAGGTCATCGCCTTTTTCTTCCTGATCGCAGTCTTTTGTGAACACAGGAGGCCTCTGAGGCTGTGTGGGGAAGATGCACCCATTGGCTCGCCAGCGCTGAAAGAAATTAGTCTCTCTCATTCAAAATAATTTCTGCTGTCTATTTTCAAATTTAAAAACTCTCAGAGAATACCATGACCTTATCTTTAAAAAACATATCAGAACCAACACAAATATTCACCAACATGTGAACAGATAAACAAAACGTGGCTTATACACACAGCGAAATATTATTTAGCTTTGAAAATCAGCAAAATTCAAATACACGCTGCACCATGGGTTTTGAAGATATTATTCTAAGTGAAACAAGCTAGACACAGGAGGACAACGACTCTACTTATGTGAGATACCTAGACTAGTCAAATCCATAGAGACAGAAAGTAAAACTGTGGTTCCCAGGGGCTGCAGGGAGAGTGGAATGGGGAATTGGTGGTTAGTGGGCATGAGATTTTGGTTGGGGGTGACGGAAGAGTTCCGGGGATGGGCAGTGGTGACAGTTGTCCCAAGTGCCTTGCATGGGCAGAACCACGCAGTATGTGGCCTTTTGCGGCTCTCATTTCACTGAGCATTATGTCTTCAAGGGTGTCCATTTCATAGCACAGGTCAGAATGTCCTTCCTTTTTAAGGCTGATGATATTGCTCTGTATGTATCCATTCATCTGTCCATGGCCACCTCGCTTGTTTCTACCTGTTGGCTGCCATAGTAAAGCTGCTACGAACATGGGCGTACAAATATCTCTTCATCTCCTTGCTCTCACTTCCTTGGGGTCTCTACCCAGAAGTGGAGTGGCTGGATCAGATGCCAATTCTGCTCATAGTTGTTTTGTGGAACCTCTGGACTATTTTCCACACTGGCTGCCCCATTTTACATTCCCACTCGCAGGTCACAGGGTTGCAGTTCTCTCCATTCTTGCCTTTTCTGGCTTTTTGACAGTCGTCAGCCCAATGGGGGCGAGGTGGTTTTGATTTTCATTTCTGTAATGATTTTTTTGGAGAAAAA
Source organism: Nycticebus coucang (assembly GCF_027406575.1). Taxonomy (NCBI): domain Eukaryota; kingdom Metazoa; phylum Chordata; class Mammalia; order Primates; family Lorisidae; genus Nycticebus; species Nycticebus coucang. Next base: position 27,780,066 of record NC_069782.1, read on the forward strand.
GGCTCACTTTGTTGCCCTCAGTAGAGAGCCATGGCATCACAGCTCACAGTAACCTCAAACTCTTGTGTTCAAGTGATTCTCTTGCCTCAGCCTCCCAAGTAGCTAGGACTACAGGTGCCCTCCACAATGCCCAGCTATTTTTAGAGAGGAGGTCTTGCTCTGCCTCAGGCTGGTCTTGAACCCATGAGCTCAGGTGATCCACCTGCCTCGGCCTCCCAGAGTGCCGGGATTGCAGGTGTGAGCCACCCCGCCTGGCCCTCTGTAATGATTGGTGATGTGCAGCACCTTCTCTTTACCTTACTGATTATTTGTATATCCTCTTTGGAGAAATGTCTATTCCAGTAAGATGGTAAATTTTATGTTATGTACATTTTACCACAATAAAGAAATATATCTAAATCCCTTAAGTGTTTTTTAACTAGTCTACTATTTCTCTACTAGTTTTTAGATACTGTACTTGAATTGTTTTTTAAATGCATGCTGTAAATTTGTTTACTTCAAAGTACAAGTTGATCTCAAAACAATCCCAGGAAAAGGTGTGTATGTTTGTGTATATAATCACATGTATAAAAAGAATGGTAAAGCTAAGGTATTAAAAACTGAAGTGGAGAAGAAGGCACCGAGGTGCTGGCTGGTCTTTTTATGTCTCCATAGGCAGATTTTGGAGAAAATTGCAAATTTCCTACTTCAAAAAATCTCAAGTCCAAGGTAGAAGTGCACCTGGCATTGTAAGCTTGAAGTGTAAAACTTTAGAGAAAGGTGGGTGTACAAGCCTTTGTCACCTGTTTGTAGAGGTGAAATTCATCCATCCATTCCAGAAATATTTATGAGCCCATGGTGTGTCAGGCACTGGACACAGAATAATGAATTAAGCAGAACCTCTCATACTCTGAAAGCAGGACTGCCTGCAGAATTTGTGGGGCTCAGTGCACAAGGAATACATGGCTTGTCAGAGAATTATTAAGAACTTCAAGGCAACAACAGCAGAGTGTTAAGCCAAGCACAGAGCCCTGCTAAGTGTGGGGGTGGGGACTGGACAATGAAGCCAGCCCTGCTCCGGGGGTCAGATGGGTGACATCAGTTCTTGAATCAGTTTGTTGATAGCCTTGGGAGAAGTGGGCTGTCTCATTGCCACGGTTATATTGCACTTTATTTTATTTTATTTTTTTGAGACAGAGTCTCAGTCTGTCACCCTGAATAGAGTGCCCTGGTATCAGCCAAGCTCACAGCAACCTCACTTTTGGGTTCAAGCAACTTTCTTGCCTCAACCTCCCGACTAGCTGGGACTACAAGTGTGTGCCCACACGCCCAGTTGCTTTTTCCATTTTTAGTAAAGATGGGGTCTCACGTTGCTCAGGCTGGTCTCAAACTCCCAAGCTCAGGCAATCCACCTGCCTTGGCCTCCTGGAATGCTAGGATTACAGGCATGAGCTACTGTGCCCAGTCCTCCCTTTGATTGTATTGCTAATAGTTCTCTTTTACTTTTTAACATACACCGAACACCGGACTATAGCACAATTCGATCAATGTTAGTATCCTCCATTCAGTTGGATTGCAATCTCATCATATTCAATTTTGGGGTTCCCATCTCTCCCACACCTTCCTTCTCCTCCCCAGTAATATGCTGAGTAAATCATGGGTACTCAATATACAGTTGACCCTTGAACCACATGGGTTTGGACAGTGTCGGTCCCCTCACAGGGGCATTTTCTTCTCCTCCATCTACTCAGTATGAAGATGATGAGGATGGAGACCTTTATGGTGATCCACTCCCACCTAATGAATAGTCAATATATTTTCTCTTCCTTACGATTTTCTTAAAAACATTTTCCTTTTCTCTAGCTCCCCTTATTGTAAGGATACAGTATACAATACAGATAGAATAAGATGTGTGTTAATCAACTGTTTATGTTATCAGTAAGGCTTCTGGTCAACAGTAGGCTATTAGCAGTTAAGTTTTGGGGAAGTCAAAAGTCACACTCAGATTTTTGGCTGCATGGAATTAGGGAGAAGTAGCTCTGAGACCCCTGCATTGTTCAAGAGTCAACTATATCTCTTTACAAGGTTTAACATTTGATTTTGAAGTAAAATATGGGCAGGATAAGGATGATGATGGGAGCTCTGATTTACTGCTAGGAGAAAGATAGTGATGGTAACTGTGATTTACCAACTGTGTACTAGGCACTGAGTTAGGTGCTTAGCAGAAACGGCCTAACTTGATTCTTATAAATAAACTTCCAAAATAGGTAGTTTTGCCTTTCTTTTAGAGATGACAAATTGAGGTTCAGCGTGATGAAGGAACTTCCTTCAGACCACACAAGGAGCCAGTGAAGGAATAGGAACTCAAATTTTACTGTGAAGTCCTTGGAAGTTTTCCTAAGTTGCTAGACCCTGTGCCCCCATCTCCCACCGCAGATTTCCATGCTTTCTAAAGTCTGATCGAAATGAACAGAAGCTGTTCTAAAAATTGAAAAGCACATGTTTTCTATCTTGATGCCACTTTGGAAATGATTGTTTAATTTCAGAAGATAGAATAGAAACTATTTAGGACAGTGGTTCTCAACCTTCCTAATGCTGTGATGTATTTTCATTGTTACAAAGGGGTCACGACCCACAGGTTGAGAACTGCTGATTTAGGAAGATAGTATTTCAGTGTGCGTAAGAAAAGTACTTTGATTACAATTGATTACAATTTATCGAGAAACTACTAAGTATAAGACATTGTGCTGGATGCTGCGTGGTATAGAAGATGGATAGACAGAGAAACTGTCCTCAAAGAGAAGGGTATGACAAACACACAAATGCCCAGGAAGCAGAACAGGGAATAGTGTGTCCACATCGACACCCAAAGAAAGCGTGTTGACAGAAGGCTTCCTGAAGAAGGTAGCACTTAGGGTTGGCCTTAAGTGGTGGCGGGATTCTGATGGGAGAAGGAGCTGAGGACTGGTCTCCTTGTCCAGGGGCAAGGAGAGGCAGCATGGTACATGTTTGGGGAAAGCTAAGTGTTAGAGAGAAGGCCAGGCTTAGGAATGTAAATTGAGTCTACTTTATGACAGGCCCTGAACTAAGAGTGAGGCACTTACACTCAAGTAAGGAGATGTCAGTAAGGAGGTCTCGACAGGTTTTAACTAGAGACAAACATGATTAAAACTGGGACTGGGAGATTGAAGCTGGGAGTGAAGGGAGGATTGTCTGGAAGTCAAGAGCAGAGAGGAGGTTGTGAGGCCAGTCCAGGTGAGGGACAGGGATGGCTTGAACTTGGGTGGGCCAAGGGCATGTTTTATAGACTAGTGAAGATATTTTGTCATTAAAAAAAAAAAAAAGCCTCTATGAAGCACAGATCACATATATGCAGAATACCCTGTTTGTTCTCTGGTGTTTTTGGAAGTGAGACAATTTTGAGATACCATCACTATTATTCAGCCTGAGGATATTTGCCTACAATTCTTGTTGGCTCCTTGGGATCTGGCTCTTCTTGACTCCTGGCAGTAGCCTGGCCTGTCAGGGAAACGGCTATTGCACAACAAGGCAGAACCTACCACGTGTTAAACCTCTGCACTCATGTGGCTTCTTCTGGAACATTCCACCCCACTTGGGCAACAAGAGAGTTTAAAACACGCAAGTATTTTAAACAAGAGATCATTTACAATGGATAGGAGAACAGGTCAAGCAAACCTGTGAACTGAACCTGCTTTAGGCATCTTTGAGTCTTCAGGCACCAAAACAAGACCACCAGGGCTGCACTAAGCAAGTACCAGCTTCCGGAGACCCAAGGTCTCAAGAGAAGGTGCCTTAAAGGCAGAGCCCTTTTTTTGGCCTTCATGGCATGTCTTATGACCAAACTGTGTGGTTCGTTTTGGGAGACACCACTGTGATGGTGAGCAGGGCTTTTGGAGCCAAGGAAGAGAAAAGGCAGAGGAAAATAGGACCCATTGGTTTAGCCAAAAGTTACTAAAATGATGTCTGTGAATTGCTAACAGATTGGCAAACACCATACCAACCAGGAGGGCATGTTGGAGCCCAGGATGCTGTCATTTTCATCCTGCCTAATCTGCAAACGTATTCTGGAGCTATGGAGATCACAGAGCAATATTTGCAGTGAAAGAACGAAGAGCGGGCCTGTCTACTATGTCCAAGAACAGAAAATGCAGCAAATTCAAGAAAAGCAATACTTCAAAATGTCAACCTATACTTAAGCCTGCATAATGGCTTCAGGAGAAAGGACATGGGAAAATAGCCAGGGGGTGGTGGCTGGTGGAGGTGGGCAGAGCTGATCTGGATCAACAGGTGCGGCTGTGTCCCAGCTCTTCAGCCAAGGGTGACAACACCAGTCAGGTTCCTGGTGCGTAAAAGGGACACAAAACATGGTGTGGGGCCCTGAGACTGTTCTGGGTGATACTGTGATTTACCCCTAATTTGTATGGGATCTTAGGTTATTTAACTTATTTCTCTAAAAGTAAAATGTCTGTTGCACCTCATAAGATATTGAGAAAATCAAATAAATTAGTTACTTTTCAAAAAGCCTGCCATGGGATGGTGCCTATAGCTCAGTGGTTAGGGCACCAGCCACATACACCGGGGATGGAGGGTTTGAACCTGGCCCGGACATGCTAAACAACAATGATGACAACAACAACAACAACAACAAAAATAGCCAGGCATTGTGGCGGGTGCCTGTAGTCCCAGCTACTTGGGAGGCTGAGGCAAGAGAATTGCTTAAGCCCAAGAGTTTGAGGTTGCTGTGAGCTGTGACACCACAGGGCTCTACCAACATAGTGAGACTCTGTCTTAAAACAAATAAAAGTAAGTAAAAATAAAAAGCATGCCAGAGAGAGAGTAGGATGGAAAAGCAAATTGCTCATATGAGATCTAACAAGTTCATGAACTCATCCTAGAAAAAGGGCCACATACCTCATTGCTGAATATTGCCATGATCACCTTTGAAGAACTCCTCTTAGGAATCTAAGTACCAATACCAGTACTTAGTCCACCATTCAAAGCGATTTTGGAACTCTTTTTCTGAAATGACAATTAGAACTGTTGTCAAACAAGGTCAGACAATTAAGTTCACGAACTTGCCACCATGCGCTTCTGTTGGCAGCACCGTACAAACAACTCGATAAGGTTTTACAACCTTGGTGTATCAGCGTCTCACAGCTGTGTTTGTGTCCCCTTGTGGCAGTGCCTTGTGACTGGTGTTCATTTTTGTTGTGGTGTGCCCTATGATGACAGCTCCGATGGCTATTACAGAAAAAGAGTTCCAAAATTGCTGTCAAGGGTGGATTAGGTACTGGTGTTGGTACATAGGTTGCCAATAGGAGTACTTCAAAGGTGATGGTAGCGATATTCAGCAATGAGGTATTGTAGCACTTGTTCTAGGATGAGTTTGCAAACTTAATTGTCAGTCCATTTTGTATATGATATTTTGTATACAAAATATACAAAATGATACAACAACAAGATTTAACATCAGTGAGTGATTTCTCTATGCCAAGTATGCTCTAAAGGTGATGACAGGCATGATTTGTAGCTAAAAAACTAGCTACTCTTTACCTCCTCCTTTCTGGCTGGCAGAGCCTGCTTCCTAAAGAAAGGAGCTTAAAATCTTGGATATTTATTACCCCAGCTTTCTGTTCAGCTAGGGCAGCAGTTTATAAAAATAGCTAGGGGTCCCCAAGACATTTTCAGAAGTCTCAAGGTCAAAATTACTTTCAAAATTTTATGTATGATTATATGTATCTAAGAAAATATACATATAGGGTGGCACCTGTGGCTCAGTGAGTAGGGCACCGGCCCCATATGCCGAGGGTGGTGGGTTCAAACCCGCCCCGGCCGAACAGCAACAAAAAAGTAGCCGGGCATTGTGGCGGGCCCCTGTAGTCCCAGCTGCTTGGGAGGCTGAGGCAGGAGAATCGCGGAAGCCCAAGAGCTGGAGGTTTCTGTGAGTCCTGTGATGTCATGGCACTCTACCAAGGGCGGTAAAGTGAGACTCTGTCTCTACAAAAAAAAAAAAAGAAAATATACATATATAATTATTTTGAGATATCATTGGTCTTTTTCACCATGTAGTCGTTTGAGCTGATGCTATAAAAGCAATGGTCGTAAAAACTGCTGGTGACTTAGGATAGATTATAACCCCAAAATATAGTCACTATATTCTTTACCACCACCACCACAAAAAAGAAGAAAGTGTTTTACTTAGAATGTTTTTGAAGCAGTACAATTTATTAATTTATTACATTTCAACCACTGATTTGAGAGGTACACAATGATAGTTTGATGGTTGTCCCAAGGAAAAGCACTCCTAAACTGTTTGAGTTGCCTGCTAAAATAGCCTTAACCACCCCTCCCCCTATGGAACGCCTTTTTACTTGAAATAACAACTAACAGATAAACTATAGCTATTCAGGTTTGGGTATTTGATAGAAATGTTCTCAAAACTAATGCAAATTAGTCATATCAAGGAAAACGATATGAATGAGTCCTATCAAGGAAGTTAAGATTTGATATGAATGATAACATTCAAGTTTGCAAAAGAAATTAGAATGAGATTGGTGATAATATTTACAAATGTGCTGTTTTTTATATTGTACACTGAAATGTGTCAACATTGGGAATATCTGCATAACTCAGTGAGCTAATATTTTCCAAATGACCAATACGTAATGTTATAAATTTTGAAATGACAAGATTTTAATGTGATCAAGTATGAAAAATTCTTTAATTTTTTTTCAGATTTCACATTGCAACTAACCTTTAAGAAACTACTGTGTCAATATTGGGCAATATTGAGGCAAAATATTCACAATTATCTAAAAGTACTGTTAACATATTTCTTCTTTTCTAACCTCTCATCTACATGAGCCGGATTTTTTATATATACTTTAGCCAAAAGATCATACCACCCCAGACTGAGTGTAGACATGTATATAAAAATACAGCCTTATTCTGTTATTTCTCTCAAGCTAAATATTAAAGAGTTTACAAAAGCATAAAACAGTGCTACTCTTATCACTAATTTTTTGGTAAATTATAGTTGTTTTTCATAAAAATATTTATTTTTGCATGGAATGGGTTTATTATTATTTTATTCTAATGTTTTTGGGAGATGCATTTGTATTTATTCACTCTTAAAAATGCATAAAATCTGAAAGATTGAACACCAAGAATCAAAACTCAATATGGAATCAAATTGGCTACTATTAGAGACCATGAGAAACAGGCTAGGAAGGAAAACAAAATGAACAGAAAAAGTAATCACTCCTGTGGTGCCTGTGGCTCAAGGAATAGGGTGCCGGCCCCATATACTGGAGGTGGCGGGTTCAAACCCAGCCCTGGCCAAAAACTGCAGCAGCAGCAGCAGCAACAACATCACCCTATATTCAGATCAGGCAGAATTACCTTATGTTGACAGTTAAGAAGCCTCGAATACCCCTCCTAAAAGACCAATTTCAACTGTGTTAATTGTGAAGACAGAATGGAAGAATATGCACCATCATCAAACTATGTTGGGTTGGCATATGAACAGGTGCACAATCACCAATCACTCACACACTGTAAAAGAAGTGGCTGGTCACTGATAATGATGCACATCTGTTATTTTTGTGACAATGTGTAGACTAAACAACTAGTTGCAAAGTTTGTACTTTATGCAATTACTCACAGTTAATATATTGTGAAATCCTGAAATGTGTGCATATCAGAACTATGCAAGGCAAAGACCTGTCTGTTTTTTCTTTTTGTTTTTTTTTAATTGAGTCTTGTGGGCTGAGCACAGATGGCTACACCCATAATTCTAGCACTCTGGGATGTTGAAGCAGGAGGACTGCTTCAAGCCAGAAGGTGGAAACCAGCCTGAGCAAGAGCGAGAGCCTGTCTTTACATAAAATAGAATCGGCAGGTGTGGTGGTGCATGCCTGTAGTCACAACTACTTGGAAGCCTGAGACAAGAGAACCACTTGAGCCAGGAGTTTAAAGTTGCAGTGAGCTCTGATGATGCCATGGCACTCTAGCCTGTAGCTTTGCTTGGCTTCACCATCCGTGGTAACAAATTTGTTCCTGTCCTGTGCTCAGACCTTCTCTCTTTATAAAGTTAAGGCACCATTTAGGTGTCCCTTAGCAATCATCAATGTGTTTTTATCATGCAATCCTTTTACCCTCTTCTTGTATCATCTTGGTGAAAACAGAGATCCTAGTCTGATGCTGCTCCAGAATCCAGGTCTTCATCCCCTGCTCCACCTCTGGCCATGTTAGAGGTTTCCCTTGATGGCCTTCTTCCGTCTTGGCATCTGAAGAAGCTTTTCTTTCCTGTTCCCTGTACAATCTGATAATTCTCTGTGGGAGGAGGTTGGAAGTGCCTCTCAACAGCTCTATGACCATGCTCTGTAGCATATTTAATAACTGTCAGCTTAAACTTTGCAGTATATGTAAATGGTTTCAACATTTTCCATGGGATTTTTCAGTATTTTTTGTAGCTCCCACCTAAATGGTGCGCTGTTCGCCCTATTATTATTATTATTTTTCAATGAATGAATAATCATTTTAGAAGTGTCTCCCGTTTCAACTTCTAATATAGCGGCTATTGATAGATATAACACACAAGAATATAAGTTCTTTGGGGTGCTTAGTGTTTTCTTTAATAGTGTAAAGGGGGCTCAAGGTAAAAAAATGTTTGACAAGTCAGAGCTAGGACATTGTTATGTGACCCAGTTGTGACCAATGGGACCTGAGAAAAGTCTATTTTGGGGGTGGGGGTGGGGGATTCTGAGACAGGTTTCTCTCCTTCAGAAAACAAAGTTCCTGTCCATGGATGTAACGGTGTGAAGATATGGTTTTTGTAGCTGGGACAGCTGTCTTGCAACCATGAAAGGACAAGCCAAGCAACTGGCTGACCATGGTACTCTATTGTTGCTCACTGTGAGGAGGGCAGGTAAATCCCCAAAGAACCTGGGGGGCAATAAGGGTTTGCACACATCATATCTTAAAAGCCAGCTCTGTGATGAAGTATAGAAATGGAGACAGCACATGGGAGCCATGAGAGCCTCTTCAGTCCCTGAGGATTGGCCTATAATTTTAGGAAAACTTGGAAAAAGGGTTTGTAGTATAACAAAGAACCAGAGAAATATGACCAATTACACACATACAATCCAAACATAAATATATATACATATACGTGTATATATATGTGTGTGTGTGTTTAATTTGACACAGTGAAAGAGCAAGCAGGAAAAGGGAGAGAGAGATTTATTATAGAAATTAGCTCATGTGGTGATGAAGCCAAGAAATTTCACAATCTGCCATCTGCAAGCTAGAGAATCAGAAAGTTGGTGTAATTCAGTCCAATGCTGAAGGCCTGAGGGTGAGGGTTGGGGGAGGCAATGCCGTAAGTCCCAGGTTGAGTCCTAAGGCCCCCACACCAGGACCACTGATATCTGAGGGCAGGAGAAGATGAGCATTTCTGCGCAAGCAGAATGAGTAAATTTGTCCTTCCTCCACCTTTCTTCTGTTTGGGCCCTCAGCAGGTTGAATGATGCCTGCTCACATTGGGGAGGGCCATCTACTTTGCTCCATTCACCCATTCAAATGCTGATCTCTTCCTGTAACACCCCCCACAGACACACTCAGAACAATGTTTTACCAGCTATCTGGGCATCCCTTAGCCCAGTCAAGTTGACATAAAATTATCTATCACAGAGGTCATCCTGGTCAGTATGTACCCTAAATCCAGTGACTGGTCTTTATGAGAGAGAGGGAGTGGGATACAAAAATAAAGACAGGGGAAGCAGGATATGTGGAGACAGAGGCAGAGCTTGGATTGGTGCAGCTACACATCAAAGAATGCCAAGGATTTCCAGGAGCTTCCAGAAGCTAGGAAGGATTCTCCCTGAGAGACTGAGAGGGGGCATGGCCTTGTTTACACCTTGACTTCAGAATTCTAGCACTTAGAACTGTGAAAGAATAGGCTGGGCACAGAGGCTCACACCTGTAATCTTAGCACTCTGGGAGGCTGAGATGGGAGGATTGCTTGAACTTAGGAGTTTAAGACCAGCCTGAGCAAAAGTGAGACCCCATCTCTACTAAAAGGGAGGCTGAGGGAGAAGGATCACTGGAACCCAGGAGTTTGAGGTTGCTGTGAGCTAGGCTGATGCCACAGCACTCTAGCCTGGACAACAGAGTGAGACTCTGTCTCAAAAGGGAAAAAAAGAACTGTGAGAGAATAAATTTTCCTTGTTTTAAGCCACCCAGCTTGTAATACTTAGTTACAGTAACCCTACGAAATGAATGCAGAGTTCAAAAGAGAATCTTGATGATAATTAAGGTTAGGAAAATAAGTTCCCTGAGAATCTAAAGCCTAACACAAGAGAAAAAAACACTTCTTATTCTTAAGTCTGAGCCTAAAGTTATTTTCATAAAGGAGAGTAAGCATCTCTTCCCTATGCCCAGCCTGAGAAGCATGAGAAATGACTGCCAGGAAATCTTTCCACTGGGAGTCTAGCTCTGATTTCTGTTAGCTATGGGGCTTCAAGTGAGCATCTTTGTGATCTAGTCTTTTAGTTTTCTCAGCTGTGTATGGGTAGTTGGACAAGATGAGCTAGAAGACATCATCTAGCTTTAAAGTTCTATTGTTCTTGTTGGTTTACTTATGGTGAAAGGAAAATTTTCTGGATAGGAGAGAGGTTTAGATGTTTGAATGGACTGCCAAATACTATTATGAATTTTCTTCTTTAGAGCTGTTTGTGAATAGGATCAATCTGCTAGATGCAGATTGGAGAGTCAGCTACATGTGATGTAATTTCCCTTTAAAACAGGAATTGTAGGTTGATTCTGTGGCATGGGAGTGAGGAGAGGACGGTCAGCTGAGAGGAAACCACACCAGAGCAGCGGTGCCCCGACGCGCAGACCAGCAGCTGTTTTTGGCAACAATAGGGCTCACTCCTGGATATTTTGAAGCCACACCCCCATCTCCCTGAGCAACCAGAGGAGGCCGGGCATCTCCTCAGGTGGCAACCACCGTGGAACAGATCTGGGATGGAAATGCAGGCCCCCTGAGACTTCAATCCAGAGTAACTGTTTCACTAGGGTCGAACAGAGACCAGCTGAAAACAAGACAGAACCACTTAGCCCCACCACACCAAATAGGTCCCCAGTTTCTCAGGCCATAGCACTGTACGGCTCCTCAACAAAGCTCCAGGGGAAAAATCAAATGGTGTAAAATAATCATGGGGCAGAATCAGCAGAAAAACTCTGGTAACATGAATAACCAGAATAGATGACCCCCCCCCACAGGAAAGATATGGCAGATTTAACTGAAGATCCCGTTCATAAACAGCTGGCCGAGATGTCAGAAATCAAATTCAGAATTTGGATCGCAAACAAGATTAATAGAACGGAGGAAAAATTGGAATTAGAAATTCGAGGAGCAATTAAAAAGTTGTCTCAAGAATTTAACAAATTTAAAGATAAAACCACCATCAAAGATTTTGACACACTGAAGCAAGAATTTGCAGCCCTCAAAGATCTGAAAAATACAGTAGAATCCCTCAGTAACAGAGTGGAGCAAGCAGAAGAAAGGATTTCTGACATTGAAGACAAAGCCTTTGAACGCTCCCAAACTCGCAAAGAGGAAGAGAAATGGAGAGTAAAAACAGATCATTCTCTCAGAGAGCTCTGGGATAATTCAAAGAAGGCTAATATATGCCTCATTGGAATCCCTGAAAATGATGAAGTGGCCTCGCAAGGTACAGAGCCCCTTCTCCATGAAATTATGAAAGTGAATTTTCCAGACATTCCAAGAGATTCTGAAATTCAGATAGCAGACAGTTTCAGAACCCCAGCAGGACTCAATCTGAATAAGACATCCCCCAGGCATATCATAATTAACTTCACTAAAGTTAATATGAAGGAGAGAATTCTGAAAGTAGCCAGACCTAAGAAATCCATTACCTTCAAAGGGACAATGACTGCAGAGCTCTCTGCTGAAACTTTTCAAGCCACAAGAGGGTGGTCATCAACTTTTAATCTCCTAAAGCAAAATAACTTTCAACCCCGGATCCTGTATCCAGCTAAACTGAGTTTCATTTATGATGGAGAAATTAAATACTTTAATTCATATGTTAAAGAAATTTGCCATAACCAAACCAGCTCTTCAGGATATTCTCAGATCTATCCTCCATAATGACCAGCCCGATCCTCTACCACAAAAGTAAACTCACTCAAAAACTTTTGATCAAACTCCAACTTCCACAGTGGCAAAAGGATTAAAAATGTCCACTGGACTTTCAAAAAACTCGATACCCCAAAATTTTATCAGACTTATCAATATTCTCCATTAATGTGAATGGCTTAAACTGTCCTCTAAAGAGGCACAGGTTAGCTGACTAGATACAAAAACTCATGCCAGATATTTGCTGCATGCAAGAGTCACATCTTACCTTAAAAGATAAATATAGACTCAGGGTGAAAGGATGGTCTTCCATATTTCAGGCAAATGGTAATCAGAAAAAAGCAGGTGTTGCAATTCTGTTTGCAGACACAATAGGCTTTAAACCAACAAAAGTAAGGAAGGATAAGAATGGTCACTTCATATTTGTTAAGGGTAATACTCAATATGATGAGATTTCAATTATGAATATTTATGCACCCAACCAGAATGCATCTCAATTTAGAAGAAAACTTCTAACAGACATGAGCAACTTGATTTCCTCCAGCTCCATACTAGTCGGAGATTTCAACACTCCTTTGGCAGAGTTGGATAGATCCTCCAAGAAGAGCTGAGCAAAGAAATTTAGATTTAAACCCAGAACATTTCATCCCAACAATACTGAATACACATACTTCTCAGTCCACAGAACATACTCCAAAATCGACCATATCTTAGGTCACAAGTCTGACCTCAGTAAATTTAAAGGCATAGAAATTATTCCTTGCATCTTCTCGGACCACCATGGAATAAAAGTTGAACTCAGTAACAACAGGAATCTGCATACTCATACAAAAACATGGAAGTTAAATAACCTTATGCTGAATGATAGCTGGGTCAGAGATGAGATTAAGAAGGAAATTGCCAAATTCTTGGAACAAAACGACAATGAAGACACGAATTATCAGTACCTCTGGGATACCACAAAGGCAGTCCTAAGAGGGAAATTTATAGCACCGCAAGCCCTCCTCAAGAGAATGTAAAGAGAGGAAGTTAACAACTTAATGGGACATCTCAAGCAACTGGAAAAAGAAGAACATTCCAACCCCAAACCCAGTAGAAGAAAAGAAATAACCAAAAATAGAGCAGAATTAAATGAAATCGAAAACCAAGGAATTATACAACAGATCAATAAATCAAAAACTTGGTTTTTTGAAAAGGTCAATAAAAAAAAAGAAAAGATCAATAAAATAGATAAACCTTTGGCTAACCTAACCAGGAAAAAAAGTGTAAAATCTCTAATTTCATCAATCAGAAATAACAAAACAACAGACTCCTCAGAAATTCAAAAAATCCTTAATGAATTTTATAAGAAATTTTATTCTCAGAAATATGAAAATCTGAAGGAAATTGACCAATACTTGGAAGCATGTCACCTTCCAAGACTTACCCAGAATCAAGTGGAAATGTTGAACAGGCCAATATCAAGTTCTGAAATAGCATCAACCATACAAAATCTCCCTAAAAAGAAAAGCCCAGGACCAGATGGCTTCATGTCAGAATTCCACCAAACCTTTAAAAAGGAACTAGTACCTATATTACTCAACCTGTTCCAAAATGTAGAAAAAGAGGAAGACTACCCAACATGTTCTATGAAGCAAACATCACCCTGATCCCCAAACAAGCAAAAGACCCAACAAGAAAAGAAAATTATAGACCAATACCCTGTTTCCCCGAAAATAAGACAGTGTCTTATTTTAAGGTGTGTCCCCAAAGATGCGCTAGGTCTTATTTTCAGGGGACGTCTTATCTTTCCTGTAAGTAGGTCTTATTTTCGGTGGATGTCTTATTTTTGGGGAAACAGGGTATCATTAATGAATATAGATGCAAAAATATTCAACAAGATCCTAACAAACAGAATCCAGCAACACATCAAACAAATTATACATCATGACCAAGTTGGTTTTATCCCAGTGTCTCAAGGCTGGTTCAATATACATAAATCTATAAGTATAATTCAGCACATAAACAAATTAAAAAACAAAGACCATATGATTCTCTCAATTGATGCAGAAAAAGCTTTTGATAATATCTAGCATTCCTTCATGATCAGAACACTTCAGAAAATTGGTATAGAAGGGACATTTCTTAAACTGATAGAGGCCATCTACAGCAAACCCACAGCCAATATCATATTGAATGGAGTTCAATTGAAATCATTTCCACTCAGATCAGGAACCAGACAAGGCTGCCCATTGTCTCCACTGCTCTTTAACATTGGAATGGAAGTTTTAGCCATCACAATTAGGGAAGAAAAAGGTGATCAAGGGTATCCATATAGGGTCAGAAGAGATCAAACTTTTGCTCTCTGCAGATGATATGATTGTATACCTGGAAAACACCAGGGATTCTACTACAAAACTCTTAGAAGTGATTTAGGAATACAGCAGCATCTCAGGTTACAAAACCAACATTCATAAATTGGTAGCCTTTATATATACCAACAATAGTCAAGCTGAAAAAACAGTTAAGGACTCTATTCCATTCACAGTTGTGCCAAAAAAGATGTAATCTTTGGGAGTTTATCTACAAAGGACGTGAAAGATCTCTGTAAAGAGAACTATGAAACTGTAAGAAAAGAAATAGCTGAAAATGTTAACAAATGGAAAAACATACCATGCTCATGGCTGGGAAGAATCAACATTATCAAAATGTCCATACTACCCAAAGCAATATACAATTTTAATGCAATTCCTATTAAAGCTCTACTGTCATACTTTAAAGATCTTGAAAATATAATACTTCGTTTTATATGGAATCAGAAAAAACCTCAAATAGCCAAGACATTACTCAGAAATAAAAACAAAGCAGGAGGAATCACACTACCAGATCTCAGACTATACTATAAATCGACAGTGATCAAAACAGCATGGTACTGGCACAAAAACAGATAAGTAGATGTCTGGAACAGAATAGAGAACCAAGAGATGAATCCAGCTACTTACCATTATTTGATCTTTGACAAGCCAATTAAAAACATTCAGTGGTGAAAAGATTCCCTATTTAACAAATGGTGCTGGGTGAACAGGCTGGCAACCTGTAGAAGACTGAAACTGGACCCACACCTTTCACCATTAACTAAGATACACTCTCACTGGATTAAAGATTTAAACTTAAGACACGAAACTATAAAAATACTAGAAGAGAGTGCAGGGAAAACCCTTGAAGAAATCGGTCTGGGCGAGTATTTCATGAGGAGGACCCCCTGGGCAATTGAAGCAGCTTCAAAAATACACTACTGGGACCTGATAAAAAAGCTTCTGCACAGCCAAGAACACAGTAAGTAAAGCAAGCAAACAGTCCTCAGAATGGGAGAAGGTATTTGCAGGTTATGTCTCTGACAAAGGTTTAATAACCAGAATCCAGAGAACTCAAACGTATAAGCAAGAAAAGAACAAGTGATCGCATCGCAGGCTGGGCAAGAGACTTGAAGAGAAACTTCTCTGAAGAAGACAGGTGCACAGCCTACAGACATATGAAAAATGCTCATCATCTTTAATCATCAGAGAAATTCAAATCAAAACTACTTTGAGATAGCATCTAACTCCAGTAAGATTAGCCCATATAACAAAATCCCAAGACCAGAGATGTTGGCGTGGATGTGGAGAAAAGGGCACACTTCTACACTGCTGGTGGGAATGCAAATTAATACATTCCTTTTGGAAAGATGTTTGGAGGACACTTAGAGATCTAAAAATAGATCTGCCATTCAATCCTATAATCCCCCTACTAGGTATCTACCCAGAAGACCAAAAATCACATCATAACAAAGATATTTGTACCAGAATGTTTATTGTAGCCCAATTCATAATTGCTAAGTCATGGAAAAAGCCCAGTGCCCATTGATCCACGAATGGATTAATAAATTATGGTATATGTACACCATGGAATAATGCAGCCTTAAAGAAAGATGGAGACTTTACCTCTTTCATGTTTACATGGATGGAGCTGGAACATATTCTTCCTCGTACAGTATCTCAAGAATGGAAGAAAAAGTATCCAATGTACTCAGCCCTATTATGAAACTAATTTATGGCTTTCATATGAAAGCTATAACCCAGTTATAACCTAAGAATAGCTTGAAGGGGGGGAGGGAGGGGGGGAGGATGGGCAGAGGGAGGGTGATTAGTGGGATTACACCTGCAGTGCATCTTATAAGGGTACATGTGAAACTTAGTAAATGTAGAATATAAATGTCTTAACACAATAACTAAGAAAGTGCCAGGAAGGCTATGTTAACCAGTGTGATGAAAATGTGTCAAACGGTCTATAAAACCAGTGTATGGTGCCCCATGATCGCATTAACGTACACAGCTATGATTTAATAATAATAATAAAAATAAAACAGGAATTGTAAATTTAAATGCCTTTGGGAACCAGATGGTAATGTAAGCTAGTGGAGCAGGCTGGGTGAAAGACAATAGGGAATGGTGGGGACTGTGGCAAACTCAGTGCCTCTGTGCCTTTAAAAGGAGGCAGTCATTGCTCAGCTCTGGCCAGTAGTTGTCAAACAGCAAAGTGTGCCTATGGTGACCAACCCTCACATTTTTCAAGGGAAGCAGAATTTTAATGGCAAGTCCCCCAAATTTTGAACATTTTAGAATTGAATTAAAACTTAGGAACATGACAACCAAATAAAACACTTCTATTAACTCAAGGTGGTCTATCAAGTTCCCAGTTTGTAATCTTTGCATCAAATCATTGGATTCGATGATTACTGACACTAATAAACAACTTAATGAAATGTCTAAGGATCTTAACATTCTTTATTTATTTATATGGGGAAAAGTAGCTTTAGAAGGTGTCCTAAGAACCAATGATATTATCCCCATTTTGAAGTTAAGGAATCCAAAGGGAAACATGTTTTCATTACTTGAAAGAGCTGCAAGGAGAACTTAGATTTAGAACTTAGATTTCCTGAACTTTTACCCAGTATTCCTTCTATCAGCTTCATGCTGATGAGACGGGACAAAGCAAGAGCTGTTTGCATTGACACATCTCCACACACTTGGAGCTGGATACTAGAAGCAGACTGAAGTTGTGAATATTATCTAAAGAGGAAAGATAGGCTGTGTCTGAGTCTTGTTATGCAGCAGCAAAGGAAGACGACTGGGAAATTGGAAATTGGTGTGTTGGTTCAAGTTATTTTATAATTATAGAACGTGGTTGAAATTGTAAGGCCCAAAATATGGAAATAGAAAAATCAGTATAAAATAGTAATTGGAAAACTATCAGAAAAGGGAAAGGGAAAATATCAGAAAGAGAATCCGGGGGCGGTTGGTTGCACATAGTTATTATTCCCCCTGGGTGAGGATACCCTCCTTCCACCAACTTCTGTAATAACTGCTGTTTGAGCGCTATGACATTCTAGGCATTAAGTAAGCCACAGGGAAACAGTAGTGAGCAAGGGACATGGTTCCTTTTCTCCCAGAGCCTCCCATCTAGAGGGAGAGATGGACAAGGGAACTTGCTGTACGTTACGGACTTAACACCCAAGGCCAAAAGAGGAATTAGCCCCCTGGCCTGCCAAGCATTTGACCAAGTTCTGTCTCAGTCACCTTGTCATAGTTTGTTTCTCAGAAGGAAGTCTAGCTGTGTGTACCTAAATCCCCTACTTAGGAATGTCAACCCGAATCTGAAGAAGATATGGGCCCAAGAGTGACATCTTAAAAATTAGCATTAGTGGGGTGGCGCCTGTAGCTCAAGGAGTGGGGTGCTGGCCCCATATGCTGGAGGTGGCGGGTTCAAACCCAGCCCCGGCCAAAAGCAAAACAAAACAAAACAAAAACAAAAATTAGCATTAGTTTAAATGGAAAAGACCTGGGTTCTCATCTGTCTCTGCCCCTTCATGACTGTTTGGGCTTCTGTAGGCAGCCTGCCTCTCTGAACCTCAGCTCTTTTTTAATTTATTATTATTATTAGAGACAGAGTCTCAAGCTGTTGCCCTGGGTAGAGGGCCGTGGCATCACAACTCACAGCAACCTCAAACTCTTGGGCTTAAGTGATTCTTTTGCCTTAGTCTCCCAAGTAGCTGGGACTACGGGTGCCTGCCACAATGTCTGGCTATTTTTTTTGGTTGCAGTTGTCATTGTTGTTTTAGCAGGCCCAGGCTGGCTTTGAACCTGCCAGCCCTGCTGTATGTGGCTGGCACCCTTACCCACTTTTTTAAAGAGTCCCAGCCTATCTTGCTGGACTGATATGTCAGGTGTGTGGCAGTGCACTGTGACCTGGAGATTCCTCTATAAATGATAGCTTTATTTTGATGCTTTCAATGCTTCTAAAACATACTAAAAGTGTACTTTGTACACAACTAATGAACTCTACTGTAAACTATGGAGTATAGTTAATAATAATGTATTGATGTTGGTTCATCAGTTGTAAAAAAGTTGTACTTTTTGACATACAAGATGTTAAAGATAGAGGAATCTTTGTGAGTGGGGGTTGTGTGGAAAAGGGGAATATGGGAATTCTCTACCTTCTGCTTTTCTGTAAACCTAAAATCACTTAAAAAAATAAAGCCTATTAATTTTAAAGAGATCAGAAAGTTTCTCTAGTGTTAGCAATATCTGTTAAACATATTATCTGCACAGAAATATCTTTGTTTAAACAAATTGAACTTGTTCACCTTGCCAATCTGCTAATAATAGCTTTTATTGAGCTATTATTTATTCAAAAGTGAGCTTTGGCCAAATCCTCCATGAATAATCATATGTGCCCTATGGGGGGAAATGGGTTGAATGAGTGTGGTTTCCTATACATGGTATTAGAACTTGACCTGACATGTGACTTGACATGGAAATATATCAGGTGTCAGTTCTCCCCCACCCCCAACACCAGAACTTCATTATAAGTTCCCCTGACCTAGTGAGGATGTTGATATTGGAGAACCTGTTTTTCTCCTGTCTGGAGTCCTGTTCCTATCTTCAAAATGTACACATCATTTAAAACAAAGGAATTTTTTTCTTTATTTTGAACTCACCTTGAGAGCAGAGAAGCCTGGCTGTTCTAATCCAGGATAAAGGTGGTGAGAAGAGAAAGCTTGTCTCTTAGCCACCCCCTCAGGATATAAGCTTGGCTGCAATGCTTTTAGTTTAGGTTTTTTTTTTTTTTTGTTGTTGTTGCAATATTTTTATAGTATTCTTCCAATGCTTTTAGCTGCTGAGATGAGTTAATAAAAAAGAGATTACTGTGTAATGCCAAGTCTCAATTGCCTGGAATTAACATCCTTCTGAATCCGGAAGGAGACAAAGTAAAGATTTAACTACACGGCTTTAGAGTGGGGGTCAAAATAAAGTTTGGTGTTGCCAGAAGTGGTAGGAATGTAATATCTGTGACTCCCTGGGAAATTCCCAGAAAAGGTCCCCCTTAAACTTGATAAATTGAATAATGGAAAGAGAGAGAGAGAAACAAATCGAGATTTTCTCTCTCTCTTTCCATATTGTGTTTTCCATGTCCCTCCCTGATGTCACTTCCCTTCCCTACTTATCCTCCCACACCTCATGTGTCAGGGCTGCTTATTCAGAGCAAAGCTAATTGAAAACTATCTTCTAATGTCTTTATTTGCAAAGAATATTTTGGTCTATTGATTGACAAGGTCAAGGACTCCAGAGGGCTGCTCCATCCCTTGAAAGCATGCCACTGAGTCCTCCTCTGGGACCTCTTCTGACTCTCCCTGCCTTCTGTACAATTGATTCTCTTTATTTGCAGTAGTTACATTCTCTGAAGTAGCTGTAAACACTAAATTAGTGAATGTCGAATCTTGTGTCTCGGGGAAATACAGGGTTAGGTTCCTGAGAGCTTCTGGTCACAACATTTTCACCAACCAATCAATATACCCCTATAACCTTGTTTCATATGTGTTTTTGTTTAAAAACATCTTATTTAATATTTATTGTTGATTCATTAGCATTGAACTTCCAACCAATGGCACTAACTTATGTCTGAACAAAGCTGATCCAACACATGTGTTTTCTCTGTAAGGCACAAGGCAGCCTTCTTGAGCTTAGGAACACTAGACAGAACTTGGGCCCTTTGCTTGGGTGCGATTTTCCAATAAAAAGCACAAAAAATGTGAAAAATGTGGCACTAAATATGCTGCAAAAAATACACTTACTTACAGAATGAGAGCTCAAATAAGAAGGCAGGGCAACAACTTGTTGGACCTCAGCTGGGGATGTACATCAGGAGAATGAAAGTTTCTGACACTCTGAGCAGGTGCATGTCAGGGAATGGCCGTGAAAGAGCTGTGAGTACTGATTTGGGGTTACAGATAAAGTTTAGTGAGTAGGCAAAGTTGCAAATACAGAATCTGTGAACAATGAGGCTCAATTATACTTCAATCCTTTCTCCCCTCTTCCTCTTCCTCCTTGTTGGCAATGATTCAACGTTCCCAAATCTTTCCTAAAACAACAAAATACTTCCTCCTTCTACTCCTGCTTTCTCCCAATCACAGTCTTCTTCCTCTGCCTCCTGCTTGGATGATGCTCTTGGAAGAGGACGTCATGTCTTCTTCTTGAAAGAGAGGTCCCCATTGCTCTTTCCACTTGCTCACCTTCCACTTCTTGCCCATATCGATCGAGCTTTTCCACCCACATCACACCACTGAAACTACTCTTGTCAAAGATACTCATGGCTTTCATCGTGTCAAGTCCACATTCTTGTCTCTTTTGACCTCAACAAAGACTTGGCATTGTGGAACTCATCCTCCTTCAAGAACTCACTTCATGAACTTCTGGGACACTGCACATCCAGGCCCTTCTCCTCTTGGGGGGGTTGCTTCAAACTCCTCTGGAGACTGTCCACCTGTGCTCTGTCTGACCTTGGATCTTTGCATGTTCTCTTCCTTTGCTTTGCTTCCTTCGTGGTCTCACCCATGGTTTGAAGTAGGTCAAATATGCTCTAATGACTCTCAAATCTCAAGTTGTCATCTTCAACTCTAGAGTTTTTTAAAACTGCCAACTTTACATTACTACTTGAAGTTCCCACGAGCTTCCAATACGTCCACATCAATGTGTCTAAATTCATCACCTGCCTTTCAAGCTTCGGATTCCTGTATTTCCTGACTCAGTGGAGGTACCACCGTGCAGGTCTATCATGCTGCCCATCATTCTCCATCCATCTGTGTGAGCACCTTGGCTCTATCTTCCATCATCTTTTACCAGAATTATTGCAATAGCTTTTCAGCTTGTCTTTCCAACTCCCATCTACACTATTCCCCTGAGAGTGATCTTTCTAAAGTTCAAACTTTAGTTCAAAATTGCCCTGCTTAAAGCCTCTTGACAGCTCTTCATTGTCCTCAAGCTGAAATTGAACTCCTTATTGTGAGTCTTAATCTCTGTAGTCTGATCTGAAGGGGAGGCACTGCCATCTCCTGCCAAATCTCTCTCCTCCCTCTCTTACCTCCTAGCTGGGGGCTTGGCTCACACTTGGCGCTCACCTTAACTCTCTGCAATTTCCTGAGAAAATGCTGCTTGCTCTGGCACTCACTCCTTCAGAAGAGCTGCTTCCCCCGTAACACTCTTCATATCCTTACCATTCATGTGGGAAACCACTCAGCCAGCTTAGATGTCACATTCCCCAGGAAGTCTTCACTGATGGCAGGGAAGACTTGGGTCTCTCCTGTGTACATCTTCATCATACCTGACCTACCCTTATCACAGCAGGTATTTCACTGTCTTGTGCTAGAAATCTACCGTGCCTCTTCCTACTATGACGCTGGACACTCCTTTAGAAATAGGGGATAGAACTTGTTTCTCTTTATGTTCCTACTTCCTAGAAAAGTGCCTGGTACATAATAGGCACTCAATAACTATTGGCTGAGTGAATAAGTGACCGTATGTGGTTCCTGTTTAGGACTACTTTCTCTTGCAGCTCCTTAAAAGCAACAAAATGAAACAATAGAAGGACATTGACAATGACTGTCTTCTATGTTGGGTCTTCTGAGTGTGTGGCATCCTTTATTAAGCCTCATGTCTTTTCACAAAATAAAAATAATCGCAAAGAAACGTGAATATTTATGTCAGTTAGTTTAGTGTAAGCCTTCCACATTGTATATCAAATCATCACACTGTACCCCATAAATGTATACAGTTATGATTTAATAAAAATGAAGTACAAAAATAAAATTGTAAGAGTCAATATATACTGATAATAAAAGAGTAATGTAAGTTAAAAAAAATAAAGTTTTTCCCTTAAGAAAAAAGAAGAAAAGAAATGTTAATAGCTAACTTACTGTGCACTTGACTATGTGACAAGCAGTGTCCTATGCCCCTTGTATGTCCAGATCATTTAATCCTTATGACAACCCTTCAGGTAGGTGCCGTCCCTGTCCCCTTTTTACAGGAATCTGAAGAACAGAGTAGCTTGCCCAAGGTCTCAAGTCTCAGATGTTGTAGAGTATCTATTAATATTCACAAGTCGGCCAAAACTAAATATATAGAAAACAATGTTTTACTCTTGGGAGGACTTAAGAACCCGAAATTGTCTGGGGTCAGTCTCAGAAACTGATCTGCTGGCTGTATTTGGACCGTAAATAAAATGCAGGGAAACCTGTATTTCTGGGCCTCTGAGGTATCACGATAATTTTTGTTCTTTCTCTCTTTCTCTGTGCGAATTTTTATTAATATAATGAGGTGCTGAGTTCCTGAGAAGTGAACCCAGTAGTTCTGGGATTGTGGTGGGATGTTCAGAACAAGCAAGTCCAAACATCCCCCAAAGGCCAACTGGCCAAGAAACCCTGCTACCACTACTCTCTTGCTAATTTACTTTCCATTTGCCCCAATCCCTTTTCCAGTAGAAATGTACTTGGGCACAACTGGGAGTCTCTCTCTTCCCACATCTTATTACATTTTCCCACTTTCTGTCCTATCTGTTGTGACCCAGAGTTGCCTGGAGAGGAATCTGGGATTCCCAGAGGATCACAATGGTAGGCACCATTTATTGAGCACTTACTGTGTGCAGGCCACAATAATTGCTTATAATTATTGCATAAGTCCTATTGAAGTGGGTGTGAATACCCCCTTTCGGAGGTCAGGAAACGGAGCTTCAGAGAACTGAAGAGAGTTACGCAACATCTGTATTAGTTCCTATTGCTGCTGGAACCAATTGCCACAAACTTGGTGGCTTAAAAGAATGAAAATTTATTCTCACCGCTCTGGAGGTCAGACCTGATGGGTTAAAGTCAAGATGTTGTCAGGACTGTTCTTTGGGGAGGATCTGTTTTCCCTGCCGTCTTCAGTTTCTGGAGGCTGCCTCATTTCTTGGATCCCTTCCTCACATCCTTCCAACCTCAGCTTCTGTCATTACATCTACTTATCTGACTCTGACTCCCCTGCCTCCGAATTCCCTGCCTCCCTTATAAAGACCCTTCTGATTACATTGGGGCCATCCAGATAATCTAGGGTAATTGCCCCATCTGAATATATCTCACTTAATCACATCACAAAATCCCTTTTTCATGCAAGGTAATATATTTGTAGGCTCCAGGGATGAAGATATGGAGCTCTTTGGGGGACTGTTACTCAGCCTTCCATATCACAAAGCATGACTGTAACATTCCACTAGGAAGCCTACATCCTTCATAAGTGATTTTTATTTAGTGAAGCCCTCCAACCTTGCTGTCTATTAAATACAAACCCCGTTTGGGAGGGACCACCTGTCTCTGCCTTCATCAATTCTGTAGCTACAGCAGGAATTTTGAACATTGGCTGTGTCTAAGAATCATCTGGAGAACTTTTAAAACCTACATAAACCAGAATTACTGCAAATAAATTATTATAAAATCATTATCTCTGGAGGTGGGACTTGAATCTGTGGCAGGGTAGATCATTTCTCTGGGTGGTTCTAATATGCAGCTTGCTTTAGGACCAGCCATGTTAGAGATAACTGCTGGCCATCCAAGAAGGAACGATTAACTGTAAAGATAAATGGCAAAAAAAAAATGAGCTATGAATGTCTGCCTAAGCATCCTTTAACCTTGGGCAAGTTGCTTGACTTCCCTGGTAGATGGTACCAGCACCCAGGGTTATGCAATGACAGAAATGAATGGAAAGCCCTTAGGTGGATTCTAACCGGTTCCAATAGAGGGCAGTGCAGCCTTCTTTGCAACCTACCCCTACTGCGCCTTGGGAGCAGAGGTCCCTGAGCCTCCCCTAATAATAGAATTCCCTAGGCTCTGATTCTCTAGCTCAGAGAAGATTGAATTTGCCCACTTCTTGGTTATGTCAGACTTTTTACTTCCTTCTCCATGTTTTTTTCCACATCTTTAATTTGGGGGTCTTTTCTGCACCTTTTCATCATGCTGAGATGGGGCAGGGGCAGCTGGAAAGGCTTCTGATCTTCCAGTCGGCTTCGGGAAGATCAGGATGTCACTGGAGTTTCTTGGTTGGTACCAAGCCCTCAAGCTGTAAACTAAAATGAGTGATTTTCCTCCTTGAGAAAGAAATCGCTTATGGTATGTGGTTGGGGGTGGAGAGCTGAGAACTTATTTTCCTCTGGGCTAAAGATACAATGAGAAGGCTTAACCATGGATGCGGTGGTAGAGAAATGTTTTTAATGGAAAGAGTTCTCAGGGATGGAAGGAAATGGAAGGTGCTGGCCAAGCCACTTCCGATGACTGATTTGCTAACGTTGATAGTGCTTGGCACTTTCTTCTCTCTCCTTTGCTTCTTAATTCTTGAAGGTATTGGGAAGGGCAGAAGAGACGGAGATGATTCAGCAACTGGAAGCAAGACGTTTGGCCCAGACAGCCCTGCCTCTGACTGTAGCGCCAGGTTAATAGCGTTAATGGAAAGCATTCCCTATTGAACAAGGGAGCAGGGCTCTGGCAACGCTACTTTCCATTAGGGATTGCCAAAGCTGATGTCACCAGGAGCTTTCATTTTGCCCTCTGCCTCTTGTTTTTTTAGCTGCAGAATGATGGAATAACTCTATTGCATTTTTTTTTTTTTAGCTGCAGAATGATGGAATAATTCTGCTGCCTGTGTTGCCAAAGCTTGTTTCTCATCAGTTGTTCAGGTAGTATCTCACTTTCACAAAGTCTATTGTATTACCCAGTTCAGGTTTTCACAATGTTTTCATGTCCCAGCCCATGCTAGTGAGTCAGCAGGAGGTCAGCAGGCACCTGTTTCAGCTCAGTGTCATGCTGGTTAGTGAGGTGAATAGGGACAGGCACCCAGATGTGGCAGGAGTTGGGAGTGGAGAGTCACATGCACTACGAGGCGCTTCCACAGCAGTGGGAAGTCGATGAGGACTCAGGTAGTCTGGGAAGACAGCCTGGAGGAGGTGACCGCTGAGGAAGATGGATAGGCTTAGGTAGGAACAGGAAAGGCATTCCAGAAAGGGAGCCAACCTAGGGTGGGGGCAGGTAGAGTGAGTCAGGGGAAACTATAAAAACAAAAATAATTATGGTAAAAATAACCATGCAAGCCACGGGTCCACTAGAGGTCTCCAGGTTCCCAATACAGTTAACACGAGCAGAAGCACAGGCTCCACAGCTCTCTCAAGGATCCTGTGTCTCCTGGGTGAATGGGTGTTGCTTTTCCAAAGTTCCCTGGGCTCTCGGCACCCTGCTTCTCTATTCCAGCTCATTTCTAGGGGCCAGTGAAATATCCAAGGATCGGGGCAGCTGAGTGGTATGTCTTTGTGCTGATCGCACTTGGCAGTGTGTGCGTGTATTATCCTTGGAGAGAAGTCCTGGTTATTCCACACTGGACCACAAGATCAGAGAAGAAACAGAGGCTGGGTCTACAGACAAGATGCAAATCCCTAATACTGCTGGTCATTCTTACAAGCCCTCTGCCCTGTTCCTCTGCCATATTCCCCATTTATTCCCAGTGGATTCTCTAGCATCTGTATATCCACAAAACTTACTGTCTCCTGAGTGGACGGAG
Organism: Nycticebus coucang; assembly: GCF_027406575.1. Lineage (NCBI taxonomy): Eukaryota > Metazoa > Chordata > Mammalia > Primates > Lorisidae > Nycticebus > Nycticebus coucang. Next base: position 27,806,154 of record NC_069782.1, read on the forward strand.
AACTGCCCAGCTGGAAACTCTGGGGTTGGGTGGCCAGCGGGTGGGCCTATTATCTGGGTTGAAACGATCACAGGCTGAGGTTTGGAGACTCCTAATGCCCATCTGGCTGTGGACACATGAGTCCTGCTGAGTCACTGTGCAGCAAGAACTTCAGGACCTGCTGTCCACCAGGACAGACCGTCCCTTGGCACAGCCCAGATCGATAAAGCAGGTGCGATTGCTGATTTGGCCTGAGTGACTGAACGGCTGTGGGAGAGGAGCCCAGGTCTGAAATGCTGGCATAAAAGCATTGGGTCCTTAATTTTGTGGCACTTAGCAAAGTACCAAGAAAAGCCAAGCCTGAGTATCTTGGGGGCATAGGAACATGTGGAAAGAACATTTGAAAAATTCATCTGTAGACAAAAGGGTCTACATTAAAAATGTCCCTTCAGGAGAGACGTGTATAATAAACTTATATTGCCCATTTAAATCTCTGGCAAGTGGCTTCACTCAGCTATTTTTAACAGAAAGCTATGTAGCACCCTTTGGGAAAATTCAAATATGATGCATAAGGTCCATTATTTATATTATAGGTTAGCACCTATGTGAATGCCAAGAATCTACTGGCACTTAAAAAATTACCCTTCTTTCCTTTTTTCTAGTCCATCAAACTTAGTTCTTAAGCAGTGGCTCCAAACTTTTATGTTTAAGAATTGCTTGGTTCTTTGGAATGGGGGAGGAAGGGGACTTGGCCCGGGGCCCAGAATTCAGTATTTTATTAAGCAATCCCAGGTGATCCTATTAAAGGAGGTCCACAGACCACACTTTGGGATCCGGTAGAAGATGACTGGGATTACAGTTTATGCATCTGAATTTATTAAATATGGCAGTTCACGACCTATGCCACCTGTCATTTACATGCTTTCTCTGATTTTATCCTCTGCCTAACTCTGTAATGTGCAGGGACAGATTCTGTATTTGCATTTTATGGTCAAAGACTGAAGTTTGGAGAGGTTGGGATTTGTGACCTGCAGCTAGGTGAGACCGAAGTGTTCAGACTCCTAGTGCAGTGCTCTTTCTGTTCTCTGCTACCCCTCTTCAAGCCCCACTGTCTACTGTGTGACAGTGTTGACATTTCTTCCCACTTCCTCATCTATGTGCTAAATCAAGGGAGGAGGGAGAAGAGAAGGTCTTCTGGTGTTCTAGAACGAAATCCTGGGCTGGAGTGAGGGAGGGCTTAGTGCCTGTTAAACTGCCCAGCCAGTCAGTGCAGGGAAGAGAAGGCATTAGGCCAAGGGAGAAGAATGGCCCTGGCACACACAGTCCTGCTTGGGAGGGTGCCATACCGAATGGCCAAAGAGCTGCTTCCCACCCACCCCAAGCACACACAAGGCCATGCCCCAACTCAAGAGCCATCACTCAACTCTTAGAAAAGAGTCTGTTGGTTGAAGAACCTCAGTTCCTCTTCTCATCCCTTCCATCCAATTCTTCACTGCTGACACTGGCTTCAAAGAGTACCCTTCACCCATCCAAGTCTCCACCCTGTGACCACCCTCATCTACTCCTCTGTCATTCCCGGCCTGGAAAATTGCCTGCAGCCTCCCACCTGGTTGCCCAGCTCCCACCTTTGGACCTGTGGTCTGCTCTCCACACCATGGCCACAGTGAGTCTGTTAAAATATAGGTCAACTCTTGTCATGTCTCTGCTCAAAACCCCACAATACGAGCTTGGAATTCATTGTTTCGCTGAGAGTAAAAGTCATGTGTCTCTGGTGGCCTGTAAAGCCCTGTGCACTTGTCGCTCCCCTCCCCTCCTCCTGCTTTGATCTCATCTTTCCTTCCCTGGTGATGCTCCATTCCGTCAACACCGCCATCTTGGGGCCTTTGCAGTTACCTTACCTGCCACCTAGAACACCATCCCCCACCAAACTTACATGGCCTTCCCTCCATGCTCCCTGCTCAAATGTCACCTCCTTCCTTGATTACCATATTTAAAACTGCACCCCTCACAATACTCCCCACTCCTCTCATCTGATTATACATACATATATCGGATCTACCCTGTTTCCCTGAAAATAAGACATCCTCTGAAAATAAGACCTACTTACAGGAAAGATAAGATGTCCCCTGAAAATAAGACCTAGCACATCTTTGGGAGCACACCTTAAAATAAGACACTGTCTTATTTTCGGGGAAACAGGGTATGTCTCTGTAGCCTACATTTTTTTTAAAATTGTGGTAAAATGTATGTAACATAAACTTGATCATTTTAACCATATTTAAATGGTACAGTTCACTGTTGTTAAGAACATGCACACTGTTGTGTATCCTTCACCACCACCCATCTCCAGAGCTCTTTTCCCCTTGCAGAACTGAAACTCTACTCAGATTAAATACTAGCTCCCCACTTTCCCCCCACCAGCCTCTGGCAGCCAGGACTCTACTTATTCTGTCTCTGTGACTCTAACTACCTTTATAAGTGGAAACAACAATATTTGTTTTTATTTTTGTTTATTTTGTTTTTGTGACTGGCTGATTTCACTTAAGATGATGTCCTCCAGGGTTACCCACATTGTGGCATGCGTCAGCCTTCTTTTTAAGGCTGAATAATACCCATTGTATGTATACACCACATTTTGATCTATTCTTCCATTGATGGATACTGGGGTCCTTTTGGCTATTGTGAATAATGTAGTTATAAAAGTGGATATACAAATATCTCTTAAGGCCCTGTGTTCAGTTCTTTCAGGTATATACTCAGAAGCTGATGCTGGATCATATGGTAATGCTACTTTTAATTTTTGAGGACCTGCCATACTGTTTCCCACAGTAGTAGTGACATTTTACATTTCCACCAACATTGCACAAGGATTCTAATTGCTCCATATTCTGGTCAATGTTTATTATTTTCTACTTCTTAAAAGCAACCATTCTAACCAGTATATGGTGGTATCTTACTGTGGTTTTGATTTGGATTTCCCTAAGGATTGGTGATGTTGAACATCTTTTCATCATTGGCATTTGTATGTCATCTTTAGTGAAATGCCTAAGTCTTTGCTCATTTTAAAATCAGGGTTTATTTTGTGTGTTGTTGTCGAGTTGTTGGAGTTCTTAGTGTAGTCTGTACCTGGTATACTTTTTAAAAGATATTATTTATTTGGAATTCTCCCTGATGGAATGTCAGATGTTTAAAGGAGGAGATATTTGCTTGTTTTGTTCACTGCTGTAAGCCCAGGACCTAGCATGGTGCTAGGTTTATGCTGGATTCTTACTAAATGTGTTGAATGAATGATGGAATGAGGGTACTGTTGTAATAAAAGATGATTAAGGCTGGGCGTGGTAGCTCACGCCTTTAATCCTAGCATTCTGGGAGGCCAAGGTCAGTGGATTGCTTGAGTTCACAGGTTTGACACAAGCCTGAGCAAGAGCAAGGCCCTGCCTCTAAAAATAGCCGGGTATTGTAGGGGGCACCTGTAGTCCCAGCTACTTAGGAGGCTGAGGCAAGAGAATCTCTTGATTCCAAGAGTTTGAGGTTGCTGTGAGTTATGATACCACAGCACTTTACCAAGAGTGACAAAGTGAGACGCTGCCTCAAACAACAACAACAAAAAGATGCTTAAGAATAATGTGAAAAAAGTCACTTTCTTTATTCTTCTAGGAATTGAAATAGGCCAGTATAGGAAAAGGACAGGAAAAAAAAATTGTAGTGAAAAAAACATTTGGCAGTATTTAGTAAAACTGAAGCTACATAGAACTCTATAATCAGAATTCCACTTCTTGGTCTTTTTAGAAATACATGCTTAAAGTGCCAGGACAGAGGATTAAAAACACAGCAACACTGTTTGTAGTAGTCCTTACCTAGAAATGGCCAAATATCTGTCAGTGGCAGAACGGGTAAACAACTGGCCTGTGTTTGGAATCCCACATAGCAACCAAAATAAACAAGTACTGCTTCATACCACAACAGGTATGCTTCTGAAAGATGTGATGTTGAGCAAGAGGGGTTAGGCACACAAACATGCAAATTGCACAATTCCACTTAAAAGTTTCAAACACAGATGACATTTAAATATGTTGAACAGGTATGTGTAGTGAGGTAATAACGTCATTTTCTAAAAAGGAAATGGATACCAGGACACTGAGGACAGTGCTGATCACCAGGGTGGGAGAGGGTCTTAGGACCTGGCAGGGGTCCTAAGGGAGGTGTGGAGGGGCAGGAGGACTCTGGGTTTCTTTTACTCCAGGTTCCTGCTTCATGCATTTCTCTGTACGTTTGTCAAATTTTGCAATTAGAAAAAGAGAAAATAAAACATAAGTCTGCTTTCACCTCATTTAAAACACAAAACTTTTTGCAAATGCTGCAAGGGACATAGGTTGAATTCTGAAAAGGTCCCAGAGGCAGTATGTCGCTAACCTGACCTGAGATTAGTAGAGCAAACAAATTTCTTTTTTTTTTTATTTTAAATTTTGTTTATTTATTTATTTATATTTTGAAGAAAAACATTTCAATGGAGGGAGCTGGTGACAGAACCTAGGGGACCTAGGAGGGGACTCAGGACAGCAAAACCTACAGGACACCCAACCTCCAACTTTGTCTTGTCTCGCCTCTTCCTTCAGAGCCTCCCTCAGCCCTCATTTCTCACAGATGCTTTGACCAACTGCTCTGCAGACTGTCTCCTGCCTGCTGTGGTCTTCACTGTGGACATTTCCCTGAGGCTCTGTGCTCAAAGGTGAACTAATTTGATAAGAAACCCTGTACTCTGTTTATCAGTGATGCTGGCCAGACCGCCCTGGCCCCTCTAGGTAATATGTCTGTACCATAACAGGGAACTCTGGAAACCTGCTATCATGTTGCAAAGAGCCATTTCCATGGTGGAAATTCATGCTTTTTCAGGTTAACAGGAAAGACATTAAGGAGCGACCCTTACATCCACTTGATTCAGTCCATTTGTGCCTCTATAAAGGAATACCCGGGGCTGGATAGTTTAGAGAGGAAAGAGGCTTATTTGGCTCCTATTTCTGCAGGCTGAGCAGAAGCATGTGCTTCAGGTGAGGGCTCAGGTGGCTTCCACTCATGGTAGCAGGTGCAGCAGAGCCTGTGCAGAGATCACGTGGTGAGAGAGGACACAAGAGAAGCAGAGGTGCCAGGTTCCTTATAACAAATCCATCTTATGGGAACTAGTAGAGCAGTGTTTTCACTCATTTCTATCTCACACTGCACTTGAACCTATACTTAAACTTCTGTGGCACGCTTAAAATATGTTAATCAAGAAAAAGCATAAAAAGAATATATTTACTGTGTTTTGAACTTCTTTTCAAAATAATTTAACGAACAATCTTTAAAAATGTTTGTGACACACCTAAGATCCTCTCATGGAACACTAGTTGAAAATCACTGTAGTAAAGGAAGAACTTACTTGTTGGGGAGGGGGGAGGATGGGTGGAGGGAGGGTAATTGGTGGGACCACACCTACGGTGCATCTGTAAGGTACATGTGAAATTTACTAGGGGTAGAATATAAATGTCTTAACACAATAACTATGAAAATGCCGTGAAGGCTATTGTAACCAGTTTGATGAAAATATTTCAAATTGTATATAAAACCAGCACATTGTACCCCATGATTGCATTAATGTACACAGCTATGATATAATAATAATAATAATAAAAGAACTACTTGTTGCCACGAGGACAGGACCAAACCATTCATGAGGTGTTCCCCCACCACCCAAAACTTCCCATTATGCCCCACCTCCAACATTGCCAATCAAATTGCAACATTAGTCTTGGGGACAAACATCCGAGCTATAGCACCATCTTGTTCCTCCAGGCCTACCCCTGGATAGATCTAACTCTGACCTCAAACCCTAACCCTAACATTTAAGTGACTTTTCAGAGAAATAACAAAGAGAAAGTAGCCACATTAAACAAAGACTCTGTGATGAGTAGCAGTGCCAGCCACCATTCATGGGCTGAATGCTGCTATGGACCAGGTGCAATGATACGGCATTGCAGTCATCTAAGACAGGTGGTGATTTTCTCATTTTGCAGGCAATGGAAGGTATAGCTTACTTACCCCAGTCACACAGTGAGTGATGGCAAAGCCAGGATTCATGTCTCAATGATCTAAGACTGGAGTCAACAAATGACAGCCTAAAGGCCAAATCTTGCTTATTTTGTATAGTCCTTGAGCTAATCATAGTTTTAAAATAATTTTAAAAGGATTGTAAATAAACCCCCCATAAAAAATTAAGAATATGCAACAAAGATCATATATAGAATTCAAAGCCTAAAAGTATTTGCTATCTAGCCCTTTTCTAAATATAGTTTGCCTCTTACCTGCCCAAATATTCGTATGATCCAGCCAGTAAATAAACATTTACTATTTTCTTTTCCTTGACTCATTATACTCCCCCCAAATCTCGAGTTCTAAATATTCCCAACAGATTTATGCTATTTTGATCCTGTTGACAACATACGAGTGTGTTGATAATGGACTTTCTCCAGAGAACCCCAAGGGGACGTCCATGTTATTACTGAGGATAAAAATATGGAGTCTCCAGCTTTCATTTTCCTCTGTTTTAATTGGCTTTCAAGGTTTGTGGAAAAATTTTCAGGTGCCAGAGATTTCTGGAAGCTTAGTTGCTTAGGGAGAGAGTAGTTCATAAAATTAGTCTTACGACCTGAGTGTTATATTTTTTACCAAATAGGTTAACAGGCAGGCATTTATATAATGCCCTGCTCCTTAAAGATTATTTTTCTAGAAATGTCCACCCTCTTGGTCCTAGAACTTAACTTTGAAGTCAAATGGAATGGTCTCTAGAGGCACAGTTGTATAATAGTTTAGTCAAACGAAGGATAGAAAAGAACACATTCTTTGACCTTGATCTAAGCAATTGAGTCTTCATTAGAGACACTAGCATCAGTGACAAGTGACTGCAAAGGCAAGAAGCAGCTCTACCAGGGAGACTGATTAGCCAACTCTACAGCTCTCAGTGTGGGGAACAATGTCCCCACATATCCCAGAGGCATGTGAGGGGCTGAATCACACAAATACCCGATGCCTTCCATGAACTGGGGCATTCTGTAAATGGATTGATTTATGTTTTACATACTCTGTGATAAGAAGGCAAAGTTAAAACAAACATACATTGGTAGTTCTCAACTAAGTTCCAACTTAAAAATGGAGCCATTATAAATTATGGTTGATAATGTTTGACATGATGGAATATAAGGAGCTGATGAGGCTATTGAAATGAATAAGAAAATCAAGAGCAACAGAAATGGCAAGGTCACAGATTTAGGTACAGACAAATCTGTACCAGATATGTTGACTTTCAGGTTAGTATTGTTCATTCCTTCCCCATGTCAGGAGTCAGCAAACCGTGGCCTTTGGGCCAAATCCAGCCCTCTACCTGATTGGAAAATAAAGTTTTATTGGAGCCCAGCTACACCCATTAGTATACTGTTGTCTATAGATGCTTTTGTGCTGCAGTGACATGGTCGAGTAATTGAGACAGAAAGCATATGGCCCATAACGTCAAAGACATTCACTCTGTTCTTGTACAGAAAACGTCTTTCAATCCTGACCCTATACCATTAGCTCTAGATTTAAGACTCTATTCCTCTACTTAACTTTGTATTTCTGTTTCCTGGTCTATAAAATGGGACTAATATAATAATATCTATAATTGTCTTAAGGATCCATTTGGGAAAGTGTGTAAAGTGCCTAGTAGCTTTGGGCATATATCTGAGGCTCAGGGAAGGTTACAAGCGACAGAAACACAACCTGATCCTTAAACAAAGAGGGGAAATAATTCACTGGGTTATATAGCCAGGCAGAGAGTGCAGTGGCCCAGAGGACCAAAGGAGGTGAAAGGGAACCTGAAACTCAAGGACCAGAACTGGAAGTTGAGGCCATAGGACTCATTCCCTTTCCAGCTTTTTCTCCTTCCCTTTCCCTGATTTCAGTCTGTAGAGAGAGAGTGTGGCTGCCAAAGTCCAGATTTATGTCCTCCCAATGTTGTGACTTGGCTGAAAGGAAAGCTCTCTATTCCTCTTGCTTTTCAAATACTAGTCCCACAAATGTACTTTGGCCAATCTCTACTGGCTAACTGTCCACCAAAATCTGCACTCTTTTCCAAATTTCAGAGGTCTTTTGGGGAAGCAGCAGCCCAGACAAAGACTGTGTTTCCCAGCTGCACTTGCATCTAGATGAGGTTGCATAACTAGGTCCCATCACAGGAGTAATGAAATATCTGTGCATCATTTCTGGCCCATGAAGCTTATAAAACAGGTGGGCCTTCCATCCTCTTTCACCAGTTGCATGTTAATGTCCAGAGATATCTTGGAAATGGCATTGATGGAGTGGTTGACAGCAGATTGCTGAGTGACCCTGTGGAACAAAGCCCCCTTCCTCCCCAATCTGACCTTGATAGCTTGAACTATTTTTGTGAGCAGAAAATAAACTTATGTTGTGTTTGAACCTTTATACACTTTGGGGCTTACTCATTATAGCAACTGATCTACCCTAACTAAAACACGTACTGTGACTGGGCAGGCCAGTCTCATGCCCATTTTTGTGACATGGGAATGGAAGATGGGCAGAGTCTGCTACCAAAAGAAAGAGAAGAGTCTCTACCTGTGGAATCTGGGCATCACCCTCCAGCACATCAATGTCTTCACCAACCAAGAAGCTCTACTGAACCTTTGTGTTCAGAGTTTTTATGGGAGTCTTATTTTGTAGGCATGATTGACTGACTCATTGGTCATGTGATTAAATTCAATATACAGTCCCCTCTTCTTCCCAGAGATTGAGCTGGCTCACAGCTCCAACCTTGGTGACCATAACCAGTTTGAGTTATCTCATATTTTAAACTTGAGCATGATCCAAGAGGCTTGAATAATTAAGACACTTCTATTGCATGGTAAATTCCAAGGACTTAGAGTTCCTCTTCCAAGAACCAAGAACAAAGGCCAGTCAAATTCATTATTACACAACAGATGAGTTATTCATACAAAAAAATTTTTGGGGGGGGTAAATAGAGTTAGGTAAATGAGAGTCTTTTTTCCATTTATTCAAGTGAATTAATGCCAAGAAATGAAACCAGCAGTCATAATGAGGTTGTTACCTTTAGAAAATCAGAGTTAATATACTGTTGTTCATCAGAGAATGGGGTGTTCTAGTGAAACTAAAACAGATTCTATTGTACCTTTCCTTCATATGAACATGGGAACAGAGTTCCATCTAAGCAAGCACACCATCCAGGTACCTTGGTTTTCATAAGGGAATGCAAACTCTATCCCTCACCCATGCAATTCAAACACACATGCCCACTGGTGATCTAAGATATACTACAACTAATACTTGCTAACATTATTGAGTGCTTACAGTGTGCATTGCATTAAGAGATTCACATACATTATTTAACTTAATAATCATTATATAGCTACAAAATAAGCATTCTAATTATATCTATTTTAGAGATAAGTAAGTAACTATCATAGGTCACACTGCTCAGAAGGGGTACAGCCTGGATTAAAAGCCTGATATCTGACTCCCTTAACCATTGTGCTAGAGGCCATTCTTGCAAAGAGCTAAGTTGAGTGAAAATGAGATTTGTGGGAGAGAATTTAAGGGATGTGGTAAATATTTTGGCATTATGTATTTCATGTGCTGCTCTTGGGTAGAAGGTGTATTTGCACCACACACCTCAAAAACTACCTGCTCTAAATTATGTTTTAAATGTTGCTGCCTGACTTTTACCATACTAGGTACAAGAAACAGTTCTGAGTTCTTAGTTAAGCTCTTCAAAAGACATTGAATGATGAACTTGCCCTATAGATTGCCCCATGTGGAAATGTCTTGAGTTTCATTCAATCTACTGTGTCCTAAGGTACTGCAGTAAGTCTACCTCTGAACTACTGTTTTTACCTGCTGCTGTGTTTGCTCCAATTTTTAATACAAGTTTATGCTGACTTAGAGCAATTATAGTGACTCCCATGCTAAGCACATTTGCTTTTCTTTGCTTAATCCAACTTTATCTGTTTTTATTCTTGTTTTATTGGAATCCTGGTTTTTGGTATGTTATTTAAATCCTCAAGTTCTTTTAGACTAAAAACAAATATTCTAGATACTTGATGTGTAATATAAATTCCATCTATGAATGACCAAATATTTTGTTAGTAGAATATAATAAAATACACTCCACATTGAAATTACACTGAGCTTTTAATCTATGTGTGATCTTTGTCCAGTTAGTGAAATGGAATCTTTATATAATGCCAGGTCACCAATATTAATATAAATTATTAGTATCCTACAGACACATAGAAATGCCAGTTAAAGATTTCCTGTTAACAATGATGTTGATTATAGAAATGATGAATATTTATGTATTGATTCATTCAATAAAGATTTATTAGCACCTTCTCTGTGCCTGATGAATTAATGTTCATGTTCATGGGGTGTTAATGAGCTGAATTATGTCTTCCAAAATTCTGATGTTGAAGCCCTAATCACTGGTACCTCAGAAGGTAACATTACATAGGAGATAAGGGCCTTTTCATAGGTAACTAAGCAAAAACAAGTTCATCAAGGTGGCTCTGATCCACTGTTACTGGTGTTTTTATAAACAAGGGAAATTTGAACAAGTTTGAACACAGAGACATACAAGGAGAGAAGATGATATGAAGAGACACAGAGAGAAGATGGCCACATACAAGCCATGGAGAGAACCTGGAACAGATCCCTCCCTCACAGCTCTCTGAAGGAAACAACCCTACTGACACCTTGATTTTGGACTTCTAGCCTCCAGAGCTGAAAGACAATGTATTTCTGTTGTTTAAGCCACCCAGCCTGTTGTGCTTTGTTATGGCAACCCTAGAAAACTAATGTAGGAGGATACAGATAATAAGCAAATAGACTGTAAATATCTGTTTTAAAAAAGGATGTGATAAGTTCTCTGGAGGACAAGGTGGCAGGCTGAGGGCAAAAGGGCTAGTCAGGGATCACTGATTAGGTGACATTTCACAGGTCTAGCAGACAGAGAGGAAAAGGGAATTCTAGGAAGGAAGGGCATTGATTGTCCCAGAGGTAGGAACATGGCTGTTGTGTGTAAAGGATGACAAGGGGAGGTGGAGCAAGATGGCAGACTAGAGACATCTCCTGAGCAGCCACTAAAAGATGCCAGCCACCTCTGGCTGGGTGGGGTGCCCAGAAACATCACTCCAGGGGCACAATGAGACCGTGGAAAACTTGCATAGAAGATTCTATAACAAAAGGATACTTCAACACTTAACCACAGACATGGTAATTTAAAGTGAAAGAGGAAGAGAGGACAGAGCAAGATGGTGGACCAGAGACATTTTTTTTTACCAGCCACTCACAGTGAGACAGGAGAGAGAAGATTCTAGCCACCTCTAGCTGGATGAACCTACCCAGAGGCATTGCTCCAGAGGCACAGTGAAGCAGTGGGAGACTCCAGGACCCAATGAGGAGGTCTGGAGCTGAGGAATATCAGCATAGATGGCAAGTTCCTGAGTATGGGCAGAGGCTGGCCAGCTAGCCAGCCTGTAGAGGACTAGAGACAGGAAGGGGCACCCTGCAGTTTTTAGATTTTGGACTAATCTGCTCACTGAAGCTGTCTTGGAGGGGATTGAGAGAGCTAGTGAACTCAAACAGCCTGTAGCGAGTGGGACTGAGTGCAGGTGGGGTGGAACTCCCAATGTTCAGGCTACAGGCAGAGGGCTGCCATTGTGGGAAGGCCCAAGGGAGGAACAGTCCACAGGGTCCTAGTATGCAGCCAGCTTTGGTGCATCTGCTGAGCTTACACAGCCATCTTTTGGATGAGCTGAATGGCACCTGCACCTTGGGGAAGGCCATTTTGTTTTCAGGGGGCACTATTTGAAGAGTTTCCTAAGAAATCTGGTAAGAGCTTGAGGACCCCAGGCCTGGGGAGACTGAATGCTGATGAAGTGACCAGGCCCTGATTGAGGGCAAATGAGTCAGGAAGACAGGACCTGGTCACCTCTGCAACTAGAGAGTGGCTTCTGGCTCTTATCTTATACAGAAAACTAGAGTGTGTGTTCTCCCTCTCCTAAACCACAACGCCACCTAGTGACTAGGCAATACATGGCAATGCACACACACACTTTTTTTTTCTTTTCATTATTTGCCCCTTATCCCAATTGTTTTCCTTAGATTTTTCTCTCTCTGTTGTTATTATGGTTTGGTTGTATTTTTATTTTTCCATTTTTACTTTCTTCAGCAAAGGCTGCTTGATTTGGGTTATGGTATTTCAGCTCTTTTTATTCTCTCTTGATTTTTTTTCTCTCTTTTTGTAGAAATTTTTCTACTTTTCTCATTTTTCCCACATAAATTTCTCATACAACAACTAAGATATCCAGTTTTTCTTCATCTTATGTAACTGCTTTTAATTTTCTTCATCTATCTTTATTATTATGTTTTCCTTTTGTCTGAGGGATGGGGGCTCACAGCATTGGTCTAGCTGGGGGGTCAGGAGAGTGGTATGGTTCAAGGAGGCCATGAGCTCAGGGCCTAGGGTGTCCTTCTAACTTTGGCACTATTTGGAAACATGGTATTGGTAGGTCCCCATGGCAACATACTACTGAGTTATATATTTGGCAGAGATGGGATCTTGATTTTGCCCAGGCTGGTAAGGATCTCTTGACCTTGAAGGATCCAAACAGCTTGGACTCATAAGTCCTAGAGGTGTAGGGGTGGGTCAAAGCACCCTGCTGACCACCACCATTTTTCCTGTCACTCTCTTTCTCTCTTTTGGTCCTTTTGTTTGTTTGTTTTTGAGATAGAGTCTCACTTTTTTTCCCCAGGTAGAGTGCCATGGTGTCATATCTCACAGAATCTTCAAACTCTTGGGCTTAAGTGATCCTCTTGCCTCAGCCTCCCAAGTAGCTGGGACTACAGGTACCTATCACAATGCCCAGGTATTATTTAGTGATGGAATCTCACTCTTGCTTGGGCTGGTCTCAAATTTGTGAGCTCAAGCTATCCACCCACCTTGGCCTCCCAGAGTGCTGGGATTATAGGTGTGAGCCACCATGCCAGGCCCTCTTTCAGTCCTTCTTTCCCACCTTTCTTCATTTTATTCCTTTTAACCACCCCTTCCTTTAAAATTTATTTTTCTTTCCTTTCACCCTACTTACTTTTTACCCTTCTCTCTTTATACCAAAGGACCACCCAACACCTAAGCTCAGAGACAAAGTAATTTAAAGCCAAGGAGGTGGTGAGAGGAAAAATCAGGGGAAAGAAGCAAATAACAAGAAAACACAGATGAAGAGGAACTTACTGAAAAATTCTGGCAAAATAAAAACCATAACAGATCAATCCCTCCAAGGGATCATGAGGTAGCTACTGCAAAGGATTTCACTCATAAAGAATATGGAAATGACAGAAAGGAAATTTAAAATATGATAGCAGAAACAATGAAAGGAATTAATAAGTGGAAAAACGGAACCAAAAATGTATAAAACATGAAGAATATAGAAAGGATATGGTAGAGCTTAAGGAATTGAAGGTGTCAAGCAGGGAACTCAAAGATGTAGTAGAAAGTATAAATAACAGATTAGATTATGGAGAAGAAAGGATCTCAGAGCTAGAGGATAAATCTTATGAGCTAACACAGGCAGTTAAAGAGCCATAAGAGAGAAAAATTAAAACATTCACTCAGAATTATGGGACTTAACGAAGCTTCAAATATATATGTCTTGTAGCTATCCTTGAAGAGGAGGAAGAACATCCCAAACATCCCATTTATGAAGGATATCATAAATGAAAATTTCCCAAACATCACCAAAGATTCTGACACACTTCTTTTAGAGTAATATCAAAACCCAGGTCATGTCAATACAGAGCATCTCCAAGACATATTGTCATGAACCTGTCCAAAGTCAAGATGAAAGAAAAAATTCTGCAAGCAGCCAGGAGCCGGGAGTAAGCACCCCTTGACCTACAGGGGCAGATCCATCAGGGTGACAGCAGATTTTTTAGCTGAAACTTTCCAAGCCAGAAGAAAATGATCATCTACTTTTAACCTTCATAAACAAAACAATTTTAAGCACAGAATTCTGGAACCTGCTAAACTAAGCTTCAAATTTGATGGACAAATAAAATATTTTACTGATATACATACACTGAGGCAATTTGCCACACCAAGACAAGCTCTACAGGAAATACTTACACCTGTTCTCTGCATTGAGCACCACAATGGACCACCAGCAAAGTAAACACCCAAAACTAAAGGACAAAACCTAGCCTCCACAATGGTGCAAAGGGTAAAATTAAGCATCAGACTCTCACAAAATAAGATAAACAGAACTCCACCATATTTATCAATCCTCTCAATAAATATAAATGGCTTGAATTCCCCACTGAAGAAACTGGCTGGATGATTGGTTTAAAAAAAAAAAACAAAAACACAAGCCATCTATATGTTATCTCCAGGAAACACACCTAACCTTGAAGGACAAAACAAGACTCAGGGTGAAGAGTTGGAAAACAATATTTTGGGCAAATGGAAATCAGAAGAAAGGTAGGGTCACAATTTTATTTTCAGATATAAGTGGATTTAAAGCACCTAAAGTTAAGAAAGGCAAAGATGGTCACTTCATACTAGCCAAGGGAACAATTCAACAAGTGGACATTGCAATCGTAAATATTTATGCACCCAATTTAAATTGCTCTCAGATTTATGAAACAGACCTTAATTGGTCTGAGCAATATGATATCCTATAAGACTATGATATCTGGGGACTTTAATACCCCTCTGACAGAATTGGTAAGATCCTCTAAATAAAGAAACAAAGGACTTAAATGTCACCCTAGAACAACTGGGCTTAATAAGCATTTACAAAACACACCATCCCAAAGCTAGGGAATATACATTCTTCGCATCAGCCCACGGATTATACTCCAAAAAATGGATCATATATTAGGATACAAATCAAACATCAACAAAATTAAAAGAACTGAAATTATACCTAGTATCTTCTCAGACCACAAGGCAATAAATGTGGAACTCAACTCTGGCAAAATTTTCATCCCCACGTGAAGGCATAGAAACTAAACAACCTTATGCTGAATGATAGCTGGGTCAAGGAGGAGCTAAAAGAGAAAATTATTAAATTCCTCAAACACAACAATAACAAAGCCAGAAGCCACCAAATCCTGTGGGACACTGCAAAAGCAGTCTTAAGAGGAAAATTTAGAAACAGAAAGAGAACACATCAACAACCAATGAATCATCTTAAGGAAATGGAAAAGGAAGAGCAAGCCGATCTCAAATCTAGCAGAAGAAAAGAACCAAAATTAAATCAGAAATAAATGACATTGAAAACAAAGGAATCATTCAGAAAATTAATGAAACAAAAAGTTGGTTCTTCAAAAAGATTAATAATAGCAACAAACCATTGGCTGAATTAACTAGAAACAGAAAAGTAAAATCTCTAATAACCTCAATCAGAAAAGAAAAAGGGGAAATAATAACAGATACCACAGATATATATGAGATTATCTCTGACTAGTAAGAAACTCTATGCCCAGAAATTTGACAATATGGAGGAAATGGACCAATACCTGGAATCACACCATCTCCCTAGACTAGTGGTTCTCAACCTTACTAATGCCATGACCCATTTTTTTTTTATTTTTTGCAGTTTTTGGCTGGGGACGGGTTTGAAACCGCCACCTCTGGTATATGGGGCCGGCACCCTACTCCTTGAACCACAGGCACCACCCTGCCATGACCCTTTAATACAGTTCCTCATGTTGTGGTGACCCATAATCATAAAATTATTTTCATACACCTGTATTTGTACCAGGTGTGATGGTTTTATTTTTTTTATTTTTATTTATTATTTTCTTCTTTTTTTAATTTTTATTAAATCATAGCTGTGTACATTAATATGATCGTGGGGCACCATACACTTGGTTCATAGATCGTTTGACACATTTTCATCACACTAGTTAGCATAGCTTTCATAGCATTTTCTTAGTTATTGTGCTAAGACCTTTACATTCCACATTTACTAGGATTCACCTATACTCTTGTAAGATGCACCGCAGGTGTAATCCCATTAATCCCCCTCTCTCCACCTACACCCCCTCCCCTCCCTTTCCCCCTTCTCCCTATTCTTAGGTTGTAACTGGGTTATAGCTTTCATGTGAAGGTCCTACATTAGTTTCATAATAAGGGTGAGTACACTGGGTACTTTTTCTTCCATTCTTGAGACACTTTACTAAGAAGAATATGTTCCAGCTCCATCCATGTAAACATGAAAGAGGTAAAGTCTCCATCTTTTTTTTAAGGCTGCATAATATTCCATGGTGTACATATACCACAATTTATTAATCCATTCGTGGATTGATGGGCACTTGGGCTTTTTCCATGACTTAGCAATTATGAATTGGGCTGCAATAAACATTCTGGTACAAATATCTTTGTTATGGTGTGATTTTTGGTCTTCTGGGTATATGCCCAGTAGAGGGATTACAGGATTGAATGGCAGATCTATTTTTAGATCTCTAAGTGTTCTCCATATCTCTTTCCAAAAGGAATGTATTAATTTGCATTCCCACCAGCAGTGCAAAAGTGTTCCCTTTTCTCCACATCCACGCCAACATCTCTGGTCTTGGGATTTTGCAAGCAAGCAGCCCTCAGAATGGGAGAAGATATTTGCAGGTTATGTCTCCGACAAAGGTTTAATAACCAGAATCCACAGAGAACTCAAACACATTGGCAAGAAAAGAACAAGGGATCCCATCGCAGGCTGGGCAAGGGACTTGAAGAGAAACTTCTCTGAAGAAGACAGGCGCATGGCCTTCAGACATATGAAAAAATGCTCATCATCTTTAATCATCAGAGAAATGCAAATCAAAACAACTTTGAGATATCATCTAACTCCAGTGAGACTAGCCTATATCACGAAATCCCAAGGTGTGATGGTTTTAGATGACCCTTGTGAAAGAGCCATTCAACCCCCAAAGGGGTTGCAACCCACAGGTTGAGAATCACTGCCCTAGACTTAACCAACAAGAAACAGATCTCTTGAATGGACCAAAATCAAACCTGAGATTGAAAAAACAATAATAATAATAAAAAAAACAACCTTTCAATACAAAACAAGCCCTGGACCAGATGGCTTCAAACCAGAATTTTATCAAACCTTCAAAGATGAGCTTGTTGTTATACTGCAAAACCTATTCAAAACATTGAGAAGGAAGCAACCTTCCCCAACACATTCTATGAAGCAAAGATTACCCTGATATCAAAACCAGGAAAGGATCCTATGAAAAAGGAGAACTACAGACCAATTTCACTAATGAATATGGATCCTAAAATGCTCAATAAAGAGATTACAACTATACATTAAAAAAGTTATACATCACAATCAAGTAGGCTTTATCTCAGGGATTCAAGGATGGTTTAACATACACAAATCCATAAATGTAATTCACCTTATCAATAGAAGCAAAAACAAAGACATATGATCCTCTTAAAAGATGCGGAAAAAGCATTTGGCAAAATTCAGCATCCTTTTCTAACAAGAACATTTAAGAAAATAGGCATAGGTGGCACTTTTCTTTAGCCGATTGAAACCATCTATGACAAACCATAGCCAATATCATGAATGGAGTAAAACTGAAAACTTTTCTACTTAAAACTGGAACCAGATAAGGATGTACACAATTGCCACTACTATTGCACACAGTTCTGGAAGTTCTAGCCAATGCAATCAGGCAAAAGAAGGATATAAGGGGCATCCAAATGGGAGCAGAAGAGGTCAAACTCTTGCTCTTTGCCAACAACATGATCTTATACTTAGAGAGTCCCAGAGAGTCCCACATGACTCCTGGAGGTGATAAAGAAATACAGGAATGTATCAGGGTATGAAACCAATGCCCACAAATCAGTAGCCTTTGTATATGCCCTTAACAGCCAAGTTGACAAGCAAAACAAGGATACAATTCCTTTCATAGTGGCTTCAAAGAAAATGAAATACCTATGAATATACCTAACGAAAGAGGTGAAGGATCTCTACAAAGAGAATTATGAAACTCTAAGAAATAGCTGAAGATATTAACAAATGGAAGAACATACCACGCTCTTGGCTGGGAAGAATCAACATTGTTAAAATGTCTGTACCACCCAAAGCAATCTACAGATTCAATGCCATCCCCATTAAAATACAAAAGCCATACTTTGAAGAATTGGAAAAAAACAGTTCTTTATTTTATATGGAACCAGAAATAATCCTGTATAGCCAAGGCAATTTTTAGTAATAAAAACAAAGCCAGAGGCATCACTCTACCAGACTTTAGGCTGTATTACAAGTCCACAATGATCAAAACAGCATGGTATTGGCACAAAAATAGAGACAGAGACATATGGAACAGAATAGAAAACCAAGAGATGAAACCAGTTTCTTATCATTATGTGTTTTCTGATAAACCAAACAAAAGATACACTGGAGAAAAGAATCCCTATTTAATAACAGATGCTGGGAGAACTGGATAGCCACATGTAAAAGACTGAAACCGGATCCACACCTTTCACCACTTACAAAAAATTGACTCATGATGGATAAAAGATTTATATCTAACATATGAAACAATAAAAATCCTAGAAGAAAGTTTGAAAAATACTCTTTTTTTTTTTTTTTTAAAGAGACAGAATCTCACTTTGTTGCCCTAGGTAGAGTGCCATGGCATCACAGCTCACAGCAACCTCCAGCTTTTGGGCTTTTCTGGGCTTTTGTGTGATTCTCTTGCCTCAGCCGCCTGAGTAGCTGGGACTACAGGTGCCTGCCACAATGCCTGGCTATTTTTTTTTTTTGTTGTTGCAGTTTGGCCGGGATCACGTTTGAACCTGCCACCCTCAGTATATGGGGCTGGCACCCTATTCCCTGAGCCACAGGTGCCACCCTGAAAAATACCCTTGACGATATTGGCTTAGGGATATCCTTAAGATATGAAGAAGACTTTAGTGGCAATTTCAGTAACAACAAAAATAAATAAATAGGACTTAAAAGGCTTATGTACAGCTAAGCACACAATAATTAAAGAAAATAGACAACCTTCAGAATGGGAAAAGATATTTGCATGCTACAAATCTGACAAAGGTTTGATAACCAGAAGCTATAGAGAACTCAAATTAATCAACAAAAAAAGAGACAACAATCTTATTTGTCACTGGGCAAGAGACATGAACAGACCCTTCTCTGAAGAAGACAGACAAATGGTTAACAAACATATAAAAAAAGCTCATCAGAGAAATGCAAATCAAAACCACCCTCAGATATCATCTAACCCCACTAAGATTAGCCCACTTCACAAAGTCTCAAAGTTGCAGATGCTGGCATGAATGTGCAGAGAATGTAACACTTTTACACTGTTGGTGGGACTGCAAACTAATACAGTGTCTTTGGAAAGAAATGTGGAGAATCCTTAAAGAAGTCAAATTAGACCTCCTATTTGATCCTGCAATTCCATTACTAGGCATCTACCCAGAAGAAAAAAAATCATTTTATCATAAGGACATTTGCACTAGTGGAAACAACCTAAATGCCCATCAACCCAGGAGTGAATTAGTAAACTACGGTATATGTATATCACAGAATACTATTCAGCCACTTAAAAATATGAAGACTATATCTTTTGTAAACCTGGATGTAGCTGAAGCACATCTTCTTTGTAAAGTATCACAAGAATAGAAAAGTAAGTATCCAGTGTACTCAATACTAATATGAAGCCAGCGGATGATCTATCCATGCCACACAAGGGAAAAACTCAATTCAATTCGAGTTGGGAGGGAGAATGGGGGGAGGGGATGGCTGTGCTTCCACTTAATGGGTATGATGTAGGGGTACATGGCACACCTCCTGGGTGAGAGACACAACTACAACAGGGTCTCCACCTAACAAATGCAAACATTGTAACCTATTTGTCTGTACCCTCACATTAATCTGAAAAAAAAAAAAAAAAAGAAAGAAAGAAAAAAAAGAAATGCAGGGAATAAAAAAAGAATGACAAGGAGACTGGTAAGGCTGACACAAAGAGAGCCAGGGCTGGCAGCACCCATAGCTCAGTGGGTAGGGCACCAGCCACATGCACCAGGGCTGGTGGGTTCAAACCCAGCCTGGTCCTGCTAAAAAAAAAGAGAGAGAGAGAGCACCAGGGCCAGAGGGACAAGCTTAGGACAGAGAGGAAAGAGACAAGTGTATGTGACCTACATAGTCTGTGTAGAGCTTTGGCTTTTCCTCTAGATGAGAAGAGAGACTCTGGAGAGTTCCGAACAGAAGACGATTTTAATGCTTTAATGGCAACTATTCAGCTACTGGGAAGAGAATAGATTAAAGTGGGACTGGAGAGGGTGATGGGTGGTGGAGTAGGTGAAAAGTTACTGGTGACTGATGGACTGGATGTGAGAGAATCACTCAGCAGGACTGCAAGGAGTCCTTGCTGTCTGCTGAGTCCTCCTCTCTGCTGAGCAAGAAGAGAGGTGAAGACTGGAGAAGGGTGAGGCACAGTGATACACCCCTGTGGTCCCAGCTACTTGTGAGGCTGAGGCAGGAGGATCCCAGTAGTTCCAGGCTGCACTGAGCTATGATTGTGCCACTGCACTCCAGCTAGATGATAGAGCGAGACCCTGTCTTAAAACAAAAACATAATAAAACAACAATACTCTGGATATTGGCTTGAGCAGCTACAATGAATGAGACATTCTTTCTCCAGTGAGGAAGGCTCTAAGACAGAAGTGCCATGGACTGCTGCAGGGACTCAGAAGCCTGATGTTGGCCATGTTAAGATGAAGAAAACCTTTAGATACCCAGTTGGGGATGTCAAATGGGCAGTTGGATACAGGGGCTGCATGAAGCATAGGATAAGGGTGCTCCTGGGTCCCAGATCTGCCATGCATAGTGTTGCCCTGGCATTATCAACACTCTTGGTGGTCCTGAGGCAGCACTTCAGGAGCTTTGCTGCCTGAGTGGGGAAGGAGGCTTTGCACTGGTTCCCCACAATCTTTTAGAGTCCGAGCCAGGATTCTTTTTTTTTTTTTTTTTATTAAATCATAGCTGTGTACATTAATGCAATCATGGGGCACCATACACTGGTTTTATAGACCGTTTAACACATTTTCATCACACTGGCTAACAAAGCCTTCCTGACATTTTCTTAGTTACTGTGTTAAGATATTTACATTCTACATTTACTAAGTTTCACATATACCCTTGTAAGATGCACAGCAGGTATAATCCCACCAATCACCCTCCCTCTACCCAACTCCCCCCTCCCTCCCTTCCCTTTCCCCCTTCCCCCTATTCTTAGGTTATAACTGGGTTATAGCTTTCATAAATTAGTTTCATAGTAGGGCTGAGTACATTGGATACCTTTTCTTCCATTCTTGAGATACTTTATGAAGAAGAATATGTTCCAGCTCCATCCATGTAAACATGAAAGAGGTAAAGTCTCCATCTTTCTTTAAGGCTGCATAATATTCCATGGTGTACATATACCACAATTAATCCATTCATGGATCCATGGGCACTGGGCTTTTTCCATCACTTAGCAATTATGAATTGGGTTGCAATAAACATTCTGGTACAAATATGTTTGTTATAATGTCATTTTTGGTCTTCTGGATATATACCTAGTAGAGGGATTATAGGATTGAATGGCAGATCTATTTTTAAATCTCTAAGTGTTCTCCAAACATCTTTCCAAAAGGAATGTATTAATTTGCATTCCTACCAGCAGTGTAGTTCCCTTTTCTCCACATCCACACCAACATCTCTGGTTTTGGGATTTTGTTATATGGGCTAATATTACTGGAGTTAGATGATATCTCAAAGTAGTTTTGATTTGCCTTTCTCTGATGATTAAAGATGATGAGCTGTCAGGAAGGCTGTGTTAACCAGTGTGATGAAAATGTGTCAAACGGTCTATAAAACCAGTGTATGGGGCCCAATGATTGCAAAAAAAAAAAAAAGAAAGATGATGAGCATTTTTACATATGTCTGTAGGCTGGGGGCCTGTCTTCTTCAGAGAAGTTTGGGATCACTTGTTCTTTTCTTGCTTATATGTTTGAGTTCTCTGTGGATTCTGGTTATTAAATCTTTGTCGGAGACATAACCTACAAATATCTTCTCCCATTCTGAGGGCTGTCTGCTTGCTTTACTTACTGTGTGCTTGGCTGTGCAGAAGCTTTTTAGTTTGATCAGGTCCCAGTAGTGTATTCTTGAATCTGCTTCAATTGCCCTGGGGGGTCCTCCTCATAAAATACTATCCCAGACCGATTTCTTCAAGAGTTTTCCCTGCACTCTCTTCTAGTATTTTTATAGTTTCATGTCTTAAGTTTAAATCTTTTATCCAGTGAGAGTCTATCTTAGTTAATGGTGAAAGGTGTGGGTCCATTTTCAGTCTTCTACAGGTTGCCAGCCTGTTCACCTAGCACCATTTGTTAAATAGGGAATCTTTTCCCCATTGAATGTTTTTAATTGGCTTGTCAAAGATCAAATAATGGTAAGTAGCTGGGTTAATCTCTTGGTTCTCTATTCTGTTCCAGATATCTACGTCTCTGTTTTTGTGCCAGTACCATGCTGTTTTGATCAATATCGATTTATAGTATAGTCTGAAGTCTGGTAGCATGATTCCTCCTGCTTTGTTTTTATTTCTGAGTAATGTCTTGACTATTTGAGGTTTTTTCTGATTCCATATAAAACGAAGTATTATTTTTTCAAGATCTTTAAAGTATGACAGTGGAGCTTTAATAGGGATTGCATTAAAATTATATATTGCTTTGGGTAATATGGACATTTTAACAATGTTGATTCTTCCCAGCCATGAGCATGTTATGTTTTTCCATTTGTTAACATTTTCAGCTATTTCTTTTCTTAGAGTTTCATAGTTCTCTTTATAGAGATCTTTCACATCCTTTGTTAGATAAACTCCCAAATATTTCATCTTCTTTGGCAGTACTGTGAATGGAATAGAGTCCTTAACTGTTTTTTCAGCTTGACTATTGTTGGTATATATAAAGGCTACTGATTTGTGAATGTTGATTTTGTAACCTGAGACGCTGCTGTATTCCTTGATCACTTCTAAGAGTTTTGTAGTAGAATCCCCGGTGTTTTCCAGATATACAATCATATCATCTGTGAAGAGTGAAAGTTTGATCTCTTCTGACCCTATATGGATACCCTTGATTGCCTTTTCTTCCCTAATTGTGGTGGCTAAAACTTCCATTACAATGTTAAAGAGCAGGGGAGACAATGGGCAGCCTTGTCTGGTTCCTGATCTGAGTGGAAATGATTTCAATTTAACTCCATTCAATACGATATTGGCTGTGGGTTTGCTGTAGATGGCCTCTATCAGTTTAAGAAATGTCCCTTCTATACCAATTTTCTGAAGTGTTCTGACCATGAGGGGATGCTGGATATTATCAAAAGCTTTTTCTGCATCAATTGAGAGAATCATATGGTCTTTGTTTTTTAATTTGTTTATGTGCTGAATTATACTTATAGATCTACGAATATTGAACCAGCCTTGAGACCCTGGGATAAAACCAACTTGGTCATGATATATAATTTGTAAGAAGTGTTGCTGGATTTTGTTTATTATGATCTTGTTGAATATTTTTGCATTTATATTCATTAGTGATATTGGTCTATAATTTTCTTTTCTTGTTGGGTCTTTTCCTGATTTGGGGATCAGGGTGATTTTGCGTCATAGACTGTATTGGGTAGTCTTCCTTATTTTTCTACATTTTGGAACAGCTTGAGTAACATAGGTACTAATTACTCTTTAAAGGTTTGGTAGAATTCTGACGTGAAGCCAACTGGTCCTGGGCTTTTCTTTTTAGGGAGATTTTGTATGGTTGATGCTATTTCAGAACCTGATATTGACCTGTTCAACATTTCCACTTGATTCTGGATAAGTCTTGGAAGGTGACGTGCTTCCAAGTATAGGTCAATTTCCTTCAGATTTTCATATTTCTGAGAATAAAGTTTCTTGTAATATTTATTAAGGATTTTTTGAATTTTTGAGGCGTCTGTTGTTATTTTGTCTTTGTCATTTCTGATTAATGAGATTAGACATTTTACTCTTTTTTTCCTGGTTAGGTTAGCCAAAGGTTTATCTATTTTATTGACCTTTTCAAAAAACCAACTTTTTGATTTATTGTTATATAATTCTTTTGTTTTGAATTTCATTTAATTCTGCTCTAATTTTGATTATTTCTTTTCTTCTACTGGGTTTGGGGTTGGAATGTTCTTCCTTTTCCAGTTGCTTGAGATGTCCCATTAAGTTGTTAACTTTCGCTCTTTCCGTTCTCTCGTGGAAGGCTTGCAGTGCTATAAATTTCCCTCTTGGGATGGGCTTTGTGGTATCCCAGTGGTTCTGATAATTTGTGTCTTTATTATCATTTTGTTCCCAAAATTTGGCAATTTCCTTCTTTTTTTTTGTAGAGACAGAGTCTCACTTTATGGCCCTCGGGTAGAGTGCCTTGGCATCACACAGCTCACAGCAACCTCTAACTCCTGGGCTTAAGCGATTTTCTTGCCTCAGCCTCCAGAGTAGCTGGGACTACAGGTGCCTGCCACAATGCCCAGCTATTTTTTGGTGGCAGTTCAGCAGGGGCCGGGTTTGAACCCGCCACCCTCGGTATATGGGGCCGGCGCCTTACTGACTGAGCCACAGGCGCTGTCCGGCAATTTCCTTCTTAATCTCATCTCTGACCCAGCTATCATTCAGCATAAGGTTATTTAACTTCCATGTTTTTGTATGAGTATGCAGATTCCTCTTGTTACTGAGTTCAACTTTTATTCCATGGTGGTCCAAGAAGATGCAAGGAATAATTTATATTCCTTTAAATTTACTGAGGTTAGACTTGTGACCTAAGATGTGATCAATTTTGGAGTATGTTCTGTGGGCTGATGAGAAATATGTATATTCAGTTTGGTTGGGATGAAATGTTTTGTAGATGTCTGCTAAATCCAAATGTTGGATGGTTAGGTTTAAATCTAAAATTTCTTTGCTCAGCTTCTTCTTGGAGGATCTATCCAACTCTGCCAAAGGAGTGTTGAAAAATCTGACTATTATGGAGCTGGAGGAAATCAGGTTGCTCATGTCTGTTAGACTTTCTCTTATAAATTGAGGTGCATTCTGGTTGGGTGCATAGATATTAATAATTGAAATCGCATCATATTGAGTATTACCCTTAACAAATATGAAGTGACCATTCTTATCCTTCTTTACTTTTGTTGGTTTAAAGCCTATTGTTTCTACAAATAGAATTGCAACACCTGCTTTTTACTGATTACCATTTGCCTGAAATATGGATGACCATCCTTTCACCCTGAGTCTATATTTATCTTTTAAGGTAAGATGTGCCTCTTGTATGCATCAAATATCTAGCCTGAGTTTTTGTATCCAGTCAGCTAACCTGTGCCTCTTTAGAGGACAGTTTAAGCCATTCACATTAATGGAGAATATTGATAAGTCTGGTAAAATTTTGGGTATCGAGTTTTTCGAAAGTCCAATGGACATTTTTAATCCTTTCGCCACTGTGGAAGTTGGAGTTTGATCAAAAGTTTCTGAGTGAGTTTACTTTTGTGGTAGAGGATTGGGCTGGTCATTATGGAGGATAGGTCTGAAGATATCCTGAAGAACTGGTTTGGTTCTGGCAAATTTCTTTAACATATGAATGTCATTAAAGTATTTAATTTCTCCATCATAAATGAAACTCAGTTTAGCCGGGTACAGGATCCCGGGTTGAAAGTTATTTTGCCCTAAAGCAAAAGTCGATGACCACCCTCTTCTGGCTTTAAAAGTTTCAGCAGAGAGATCTGCAGTCATTCTAATATTCTTCCCTTTGTAGGTAATGGATTTCTTACATCTGGGTGTTTTCAGAATTTTCTCCTTCATATTAACTTTAGTGAAGTTAATTATGATATGCTGGGGGGATGTCTTATTCAGATTAAGTCGTGCTGGGGTTCTGAAACTGTCTGCTATCTGAATTTCAGAATCTCTTGGCATGTCTGGAAAATTCTTTTTCATAATTTTAAGGAAAAAAGCCACTGTGCCTTGTGAGGCAACTTCATCACTTTCAGGGATTCCAATGAGGCAGATATCAGACTTCTTTGTATTATCCCAGAGCTCTCTGAGAGAATGATTCGTTTTGCTCTCCATTTCTCTTCCTCTTTGAGAGTTTGGGAGTGTTCAAAGGCTTTGTCTTCAATGTCAGAAATCCTTTCTTCTGCTTGTTCCACTCTGTTACTGAGGGATTCTACTGTATTTTTTCAGATCTTTGAGGGCTGCAAATTCTTGCTTCAGTGCATCAAAATCTTTGGTGGTTTTGTCTTTAAATTCGTTAAATTCTTGAGACAACTTTTGAATTTCTCCTCGAATTTCTAATTCTGACTTTTGAATTGCTGCTCGAATTTCTAATTCCAAATTTTTCCTCCATTCTATTAAGCTTGTTTGCAATCCAAATTCTGAATTCGATTTCTGATATCTTGGCCAGCTGTTTATGAATGGGATCTTCAGTTACATCTGCCATATTTTTCCTTGGGTGGGGGTTGATCTATTCTGGTTATTCATGTTACCAGAGTTTTTCCACTGATTCCGCCCCATGATTATTTTACACCATTTGATTTTTTCCCCTGGAGCTTTGTCGAGGACCCATATACTGCTATGGCCTGAGAAACTGGGGACCTGTTTGGTGTGGTGGGGCTAAGTGGTTCTGTCTTGTTTTCAGCTGGTGTCTGTTTGACCCTAGTGAAACAGTTACTCTGGTTTGAAGTCTCAGCTGTGGCGAAATACCTGCAATTAAGTCACCCTGCCCCCCACAGGCAACAATTGGAAAAGAAAAATCAAACCTTCCTACAACCACACACCCAGGCCACCACTTGAATAGTCCTCGGGTGATTGGCTCAGTTCAAAAGTTCCAAATCAATTGTCTCAGTCAGCACCTGTCTCAGGTGGGAGTCTTTAACAGGTCTCTGGCGACTGGATAACAGTGGTCTGGTGACAACTCTGATAATTACTTGTTCTGGTGCTCTGTGAAGTCAGGAGGACCCACCCAGCAAATAGATGTCTCGAAGGTTGATGCCTCCTTCCCCACCTTGTACGTCTGTCACACCCAGTCACTGATAGCCCTGCAGGGCTGTGACTCAGTTACCTCTACTGAACAGATACTCCAGGGTTTTGTACCTGCCTGAATCACAAGGAAATCTATATCTGTTCAGCCAGGCCGCTGCGCTCTGCCTCTATCCAGCAGGGGGAGGTGAGGCCTGACATCCTTGGGCACTTGATGGAGGCTGGGGAGTGTTCACTCAGTTCCAGCCCCGCCCCTGATTGATGTTACTGACAGAACAGAACAGAACAACTTTGTGGGAATTTGTTTCTATCCCTGCTAAATTCTCCTGCAGAAGAGAAGCTGTTTTGAGTTTCCAGAGCCTGCGCCTCAGGCCCTGTCTTTGCTCCTGCATGTTTGTATTCGGTTAGCTCTCAGTTCTAGCCTCCTGCCTTCCTTTGTCTATAGGCTGACGATCCCCTGAGGGCCGGGTGCATCTTAGGCTCAGTAAAGCGGTCCTCTGGGTCAGCCCCACCCTGGGAATTTCCTGGCTCTGTGTGTGCGTTTTCTAGTGCCTGTGCTCCACCCAGGCCGGTACCACCTCAGGCAAATCCTTTACTCATGGGGCCTGTGCTTCCGTCCCAGATCTGTTGTGAGGTGGTTGCCACCTGAGAAGATGCCTGGCCTCCTCTGGTTGCCCAGGGAGACAGGGGGTGTGGCTTCAGAATATCTGGGAGTGAGACCTATTGTTGCCAAAAAACAGCTGCTGCTCTGCATCTCAGGGCACCACTGCTCCGGTCTGGTTCCCTCTCAGCTGACCGTCCTCTCCTCACTCCCATGCTGCAGAATCAGCACTGACCAGCTGCAGTCTAAGCCCTGTCCACACCCCTTGATAAATCACCCAAGAATCTAGACTCCTGGGGGATAGGCCTCCAGACCTCAGAGTGAGAGTGGAGGGAAATGCTGGGAGCTCAGAATTGCAGGTAGAAAATATATACAGTTTTATGCCTGGCAGGAGAATGCCGTGGCACCCTGGTAGGGGAGATAGGTCCAGTTTTTAGAGGGTCTCTCCCGTGGAGTGTAGTGGGAGGACCTTTGAACTCTGCCCGTTTGTTTGTGGGGCACTCTGAGCTGTTCTCATGGGGGAGGGGACTCCCATCCTCTTGGTGATGGAATTCGTACCTTTTGTTTGTATCCTTGGGGTCACAGCTCACCTCAGTGGGGTTGATGTGCATTCTTCAACCTTCTCTCTTGGTGCAGCTCTAATCCACCAGGTTACTTGCTAAATTTCTGTCCTTTAACTCTCCTTCTGGATGGGAGCCTCTGTGGAAAGCTGGCTTCAGTCAGCCATCTTGTCTTCCTGTGTAAAAATAATCTTGAGGGGCCTGAGCCAGGATTCTATTTCAGTCCAGGCTCTTCCCCTAACTAGCTGGTTAAGTTTGGATGGACTGGTTAACTCTCCAAAAGTCATTTCCTCATCTCTGTAATGGAGGTAACATCTGCTCTGCCACCTTGTGGGATTCATTCATTCATTCAATAGGTATCTATCAAGTGTGTACACTGAGTTTAAAGACATTATGCTTACAATCTAGTAAGAAAGACACACACACAAGTAAACATGGATGTATAACTGAAACCGAAGACTGTGATGATGAGACTAAACAAGGATCTTGAAGGGCAGGGCTATTTACACAGTGTGCTAGGCTGAATTCTTCAATTCTTCAAGGCTGCCAAGATTCCAGCCCCTTGGTGTCCTGCATTATAGAATGCCCTCCCCTTGAATGTGGACAGGCCTATGAATATGATGGGATGTCACTCTCAATCAGGTTATTTGATATAAGACTTCATCTTATCTGACTGGAGAAGCAGATTCTTCTGCTTGTTGTGCAGAACCAAATAAGCATGTTGTGAACTGCCTATGGAGGGGGCCACATGGCAAAGACCCAAGAGTGGCCTCTGGGAGCTGACAGGAGGCCTCATCTGACAGTCAGAAAGAAAACAGGGGCCTGGTCATACAGCCAGAGGACATGAATTCTGCTAACACTCAAGACAGCCTGGATGCAGATCCTTCCCCAGTGAGCCTTCAGATGAGGACACAACCAGCTGACACCTTGACTACAGCCTTATGAGACTCTGAGCAGAAGATCCAGAGAGTGGGTGGCAGACTTCTGATCACAGAAACAGACAGATAATAAATGTGTATTGTTTAGGCTGCTAAATGTGCAGCAATTGGCTATGCACCATAGAAAATGAATATTTAAACTCAGACAACCATTTTAAATTGCACATGAACTTTATGGCCAGTCTGTATAGTGGCAAAAAAGACCTCTCTGAGGATGTGACTTATAAATTAATACTCAAAGGAGTCAGCATGGGAAGAGTGCCAAGGAAGAGCTCTCTGGGCTAAGGACTCCAACATAGGAAAGAAGTGAATGAGTTAAAGGAACAGAAAAGGGGCCAGTTCAGCCAGAGCCCAGTGGGTAAGGGAAAGTGGGAGCAGGATAAAGGCAATATGGATAAACTTTTAACCTTCTATAAATATGAGACATGGGTCTCTTACTTGAGTTCAGAGCCAGGTCTGTGAATGTGGTATGGGATAAGCTACTACGAGAAAGGAACTTCCAGATAGAGTGGCTTACATAAAACTTTGTTTTTCTTCCATGCAGTACAGCAAAGGGAGGTGAGAGAGTTAGAGCTGATGGGGTCGCATGCTGGCTGGACAGATATGCCATTTTTAGCATGTGGCTTCCTTCTTTCCAGGGAGGGGGCAGTTGACTGCTCCAGTTGCTACCATGTCCCAGCCAGTGGGAGGGGAAAAGAAAGAATAGAGGGCCTGGTGCTTCTGTCTTACCCACATCTGTAATCCCAGCACTTTGGGAGGCCAAGGTAAGAGGATTGTTTAAGGCAGAAGTTCGATACCAGTTTAGGCAACATACTGAGAATCTGTCTCTACAAGAAAAAATTTTTGAATGTTTCTGGGTAGGCTGGGCATGGTGGGCAAGCCTATAATCCTAGCACTCTGGGAGGCTGAAGCAGGTAGATTGCTTGAGCTCAGGAGTCTGAGAACAGCCTGAGCAGGAGTGAAAGACCCGGTCTCTAAAAATAGCTGGGCATTGTGGAGGGTGCCTATAGTCCCAGCTACTCGGGAGGCTGAGGCAAGAGGATTGTTTGAGTCTAGGAGTTTGAGGTTGCTGTGAGCTATGATGCCAAGACACTCTAAAGAGCAACAAAGTGAAACTCTGTCTCAAAAAAAAAAAAAAGTTGTCTTGGTGTGGTGGCACTTGCTCATACTCCCAGCAACTCACGAGGCTAAAGTGGGAGGATCCCTTGATCCCAGAAGTTTGAGGTTATAGTAAGCTGTGATCATGCCACTGCACTCCCTGGGTGACAGAGTGAGACCCTGCCTCTAAGAAAAACAAACTCCAAACAACTCCTCATCTCTCCCACCAAAATCCCATGCTCCCCAACTGTCCCCTCCCCCCAAAAAACCTATGATTTGGAGGTTGCACAGCTACTTCTGCTCTCCACCCACTGGCCTGTTCCTAGCCCTGTGACCACCCCGCCTGCCATGGAGTCTGGGGTAGGTGTCGTTAGCTTGCCCTTGAGGAGTCCTGTGCCCAGTATCTCCCTGCTAAGTTAGAGAGCTGTCTTTCTAAAAGTAAGCAAAAGAGAACAGCCTCTGGGGAACAATTAGTAGGCTCGGCCCTAGACCAGCCTTAGTTAGCCACATGGCTGCGCGTATCTTTAGCATTTCCCCCTAAGGCTCCAGGATAGCAGAGGTGATATTCCAAGTAGACTGTCACTTGTCTTCTCTTATCTCCCTGTGATTTCCCAAGAATGGGATGAGCAGCCAGAGAGTGGATGCCAAGGCTTGTCTCTCATTTCTAGCAGAGCCCTGGGAAACAAAGCTTCCTCCCACATCTGCCGTAACCCTTCCCCAGAGTGCGTGGGCCTCTTCTGGCGTCCATCATGCTGGGAGCTGTGGGAGCAGGCGGTTCACGTGTTTGGCTGCTCTGTAAATCTCCAGCACTCTTTCCTGCATGTCAGACGCGTTTATTAACATTGCTTCTAAGAATAAGTACCTAGTAGGGCTGGACCAGCACAGACATGCAAGAAGGTGGTGTGTCCCTTTGCTGCGCTTTCACTGTTCACAGGACATGACAGACAGAGATCAGCTCAGGCTTGTCAGTTCCTGATCCCATTACTAGAAGTCGTGCTTTGCTGGCAATCGCAGAAACACACAGCAATTGTGGGCTGCAGGGTGTTCTCATGCTCCCCTCATGCCGGCTGAAATGGAAGAGTTTGGTGTGTGTGAAAGGGACAGGTTCCAACTCTGTGGCCCAAGGGTATTTTGAAATGGGGTGGCCATTCAGGCTGGATCTTGCCTGCCTTCCCAGTTGCAAAATGGAAAAGGAAATCAGAGAAACAACATTACCTGGTTTTGTGTGGCTTGTTGCCCTGTACACCCCACCCCCACCCATCTCTCAGTCCTTTACTTAAAAAAATTTTTCTAGCAACAACTGTGTAAGTTGCTAACCTCATCAAATCCAGGTTTATGCCAAGAATTAGGCAGGGAGCTTTCCATTATGCTCTTTGAACCTCAAACAAGTCAGAACCATAGGTACCGTTGTTCCCATTTCATAGATGAGGAAACTAAGATTCCAAGAAATTAAGGTTATATATTCAATGTAGCGTAGTTGATAAGGGGCAGAGCCAGAGTTTGAACCCTGGTCTTTGTGGTAACCCCAATGTCCTAATGCCTATTAAGATGGGCATAGGGGAATTTGCAACCTCTGATTGCTTTTCCTCAGCATGGCCTGGCAGCTAATGGCCTTCCCTATGTGGAAAGCAAAGGGTATCACAGTCTGGGGAAACCTCCTTGTGTTCTCCTGCAGTAGGCCAATGTAGGCCAGCCTCTGCCTCCACTTTCCTCTTTCAACTCTGCCACCTCACCCCAATCCTGACATACCAGGTTGCTGGTTTTCTCCGGGGTTAGTTACTGGGCCCTGCAAGCTACTATTTTTCCAGGCTTTTCCACCAGTGCTTCAGCTGTAGGATAGTCAATTTGGCCTTTGTTGGCTGACATAGGACCCCTGATACAGGGGGTTTTGCTCTGAGCTCTGAACCAGAGCTTTGTAAATGAATTGTTAGGACCTGCTGTGGTCTGAATGTGACCCCCAAATTCTTACTTTGAAATTTAACTGCCAATGTGATAAAATGAAGAGGTGGGGGTCTTTAAGTGTTGATTAAGTCTTGAGGGTGTCATCTCTTATGAATGGGATGAGTGTGCTTAAAAAAGGGTTTGAGGGAACTAACTAAATCCCTTTGCCCTTCAGCCTTCTGCCCTGCAAAGACCCAGCAACAAGCTGCCATCTTGGGAGCAGAGAGCAGCCCTCAGCAGACACTGGATTTTCTGGAGTCTTGATCTTGGATTTCCCAGACTCCATAACTGTGAGAAAATAATTTTCTGTTTTTTACAAATCACCCAGTCTCAGATACTTTGTTATAGCAGCAGGAATAAACGGAGACAGGACCCTTCTCATTTATTGTTTAAGTCTCTTGTCGTCCTGCCATGGGAAACTGAGTCTGCCAAAATATGACCTTGCAAAACTGATCTGTGAAGAGTAACGTGTCATGTAGTAAAGGGAATCACTCACTGTAAGAACATGGTACCCTGTTTCCCCGAAAATAAGACATCCTCCGAAAATAAGACCTACTCACAGGAAAGATAAGACGTCCCCTCAAAATAAGACCTAGCACATCTTTGGGAGCACACCTTAATATAAGACACTGTCTTATTTTCGGGGAAACAGGGTAGAAACAAAGAGTATCATCCAGGGATTCAAGTGAAGCTTGAGTGACCACTATGAGCTAGGCATTGTGCCAGCCTCTTTTGCCTTGTCAATATTTGACAAATGGGGAAACTGAGGACAGATAGCTTAAATGTTCTTTTTAAAAACTCTGATACTAATTTACTTTACGATCTTAAGAGGGAAAAAACCCCCAACTGTTTGGCCTTATTCTCTTATCCTTAAAATGAGAGAGTTAGATTAGATCATTATTTTCTAATTTGTGTTCCAAGAAACCCCTAGCCAGGTTAAGTTTAGCCACAGGCTTTTAAGCTACTCAAACTTGGATTTGGGTCTTAGCTTTTAAGACCATTTATGCATTCAATGGTTTTATTGAGCAGCTATTATGGGGTTGGACATTGTTCTAACCAAAGGGGCTAAATCAAGAACTAAGCTGATTTGGAAGAGAGAGGCAAAAAGCAAATTAGACAATATCAGTGACAAACCCCAGGGAAGAATCAGGGTGTTGTTACAGATAATAAGGGGGGAGTACTTGAGGGTAGCTAGGAAAGCTTTTTGAGTTAAGACTTGAAAAAAGGAAGGAGCTGGGTCAAGAGCATTGCAGGTAGAGGAAACAAGACGATGGTCCTGTGGCAGGACAGAATCTGGGACAGTGGAAATAAAGCCTTTATCAGTGGTACATAGTGACCAAGGGGGAAGTGGATGAAGGGACGAGAAAAGGTGGAATCATACAGGGTGCATAAGGTGTTGGGAGTAATAATTACTACTAATAAGTTGACTAATTGAATTACCAATAATTTTAGAGACTGTACCGTGTCCTTTATTTACCTTAAGTAAGGAGTTGGGAGACTTGAGTAAGTTACCCAAATTTGCTAAAACTCACTTTCCTGGTCCACCCAAAGTTAACAACAATAGCATCCATTTTTTTTTTGGAGATGCTGAGATTATAAGTTTAGCTCCAGGCTCAGAGTCAGCTCCCTGGGAACAGTGGCAATTTCTCTCTGCTAGGAGGAGGAAAGAGGATGCTGGGTCTCACCTCTTGATTTGGCCAACATTTTACCAAGATGGTTTGTTTTGTGCATTAGACTTTATTTGAAGAAAGGATTGACTACTAAAAACTGTTTTCACTGTGGGAAGATTTAAATTCCTGGTCAGACTGTCAAGGGTTTTTTGAAGTCTGTGCTTTGTGGGCCCAAGAGCATCTTTTAAATAGCACTTTCCCCTTCAAGCCCTCATCTGGCACATCTGAGTCCACACGTATAGATCTCTGATTTCTTGTCAGGTTCAAGAGAATAACTCCCAGTAAAGGTTTGGAATCCAAGGGCAGCAGAAAATCAATCGGGAGTAAAGACAAAGCATTTTGGAAAAGATCACTGCAGTCAGAGGGGATTTACAAATAGATTCATAGCTAACTTCTCGGGATCTCACTGGGCATATTAATTTATAGAAGATTGTCTTCTTTGGAACTTTTATGTCTCTCACTGGAAGTATAAAATTATATTCTTGGCAAGACTAGTGGGGTTTAGTACAAGGCCTGGGGAAAGGTTGTTTGTGGTGGACTCTGCTAGTTGCTCATCAAGCAGCTATTTTCCTCCCCTTTCTCAGGCCCATAGAATTCATTGTCCACAAGGCAGAAAACGCAGCTTTTCACTTTTACAGCCTCCCTTGCAGCTATGGCAATAGTCACGTGACCCAATATGGCCAATTAAACCAGAAAGCAACTCTGCTGGAGGGCTTCTGTTATGTGTTGAAAGAAATATGTAGTTAAGAGGAAAAGTGAAATTTCCTTCTTCCCAGCATTTGAATGTGCTTTTGTCAATATCCAGTGTACAAAGCCTTAGCAGCCATCTTGTAATAGTGAGGAAGAGTGCCAAGGGAATCTCAGCGAAGCCCTACTGTGGCTGAGCCATCAATCCTCCTCTCTCCCTGGGCCATTGTTATGTGAGAAAAGTAAATCCCTGTAGTTTAAGGCCATTATTACTGGCCACACACTCACAATTAGAGGCATCCTAACTGATACATCTCTCTTCCCTCCACCTCTTCCCTTTACACTCACCTGTGGAAAGAATCAGAGACTCCTTTCTACCTGTCCAGTGATCCCCAAAACTTCTAGACCAGGCAAGACTTTGATTTCTGGGGAGAACTTAGTTCAGTTTGCCCAGGACCTTTCTGGAACAGCTCTGATTTATTCCTATTTCCGGAGCAATTTTAAAGAGTATTCAAAAATGTTCTTGGATGGATTATAAAGTATGTGGCCATTCTGATTTTCCTTTTTTCAGAGAGAAAAAGCTTAGGCGTGAATGCCACTGGAAGAGAGAGAGAAAAGACACGGCTTTCAAATTTACAGTAAAAGGGTGAGTAAACAGCTAACACCAAGGTTGGGGGGTGAGTGGTCAGGACTGCAAAGAGCAATGGATTGAAAGGGGTTCCCTAGAGTGGGGAGAAGGGCCAGAAACAAGAAACAAGGAGCAATGAAGGCAAACTGCATCTGTTTCCTAGATTTTTCAGTGACCCACCCTGCTTCTAAGAACATGCAAAGCCTCTGTCGGAGCATTTTTGTTCTTTAGCTGTTGTTTCTCTTTTGACACAGTCCCAATCCTCCCTCCACCAGTGCCTCTGGGGTGATTGAAGTCTACCATTCAGCCGTGAAGCCTGAGACGCTTTCCTGTGGTTTTTGTCTGAACCTAGACAGCTCCCTGTTTTTCTGAACTCTATCTGAGATCTTCCTAAGATTGACAATGGCATTATGCAAAGTGATAATCTCACTCTCACCCATGTTATTGTTCAATTCCGTTTTCCCTCAGATTTTTTCGGATCCCTTATAATTACAGGTGTTTGGAGTGCACCTGTCCCAGCTCCCTGTGCTTAATTTACCGCCTGTGCAAATAAAAACAAGTCACAAATAGGACCATTTCTCCCTGCTGGGCAACATGTTTGTAAGTGTGTTCTACAGTCTTGATGTAAATTACATAGGCTCGTTATCAGAGAGAAAAGCTGGCTTCCATACAGCAGTAATAAGTGCCCCTGGAGAGTTGAACCCAGGGATAGACTCACGCCCTGTGCTCCCAGAAGCGGCACAGAGGCCTCCAGCCCCCAGCCAGGGAGGGCTGTGTTCTAGCCCATCCTCTGGGACTGGGGTCAGGCAGGAGCCTGAGTGGGGAGACCCTCCTTCTTGAATGGAGGTGTAGCACAGCTGACATGCTTCTTTGTTCTTGCCCCTGTGCCTGATCGTCAGGGTGACTCTATGGATTGTGATCGGGATGAATGAAGCAGGAGAAATGATCAGGGAGTACTCAGAGGGGGCTGGAGAGACCTGGGCTGGCACCTCTGCCCAGCTTCCTCTTCTCCAGTCACCTGCATCTGTGGAAAACTGATAGCTCCTTGGAGGAGGGACTTTAACGCTCAGAGAAAAGCCTTTTCACTCATCAGTAATAATTACCTGAGTCCCTACTGTAAACTAGGTACTGACCTGGGGTCAGAGGCTACACAATAAAATACAATCCTTTCTCCTGGATTCTTGCAGTTTACTGGGAATTTCAGGCAAGATAACAGGGCGTTATCATAGAACATTAATGCCCACTGGTTAAAAAAAAAATTCACCCATAAAGATGACTGTGTGCCCTTCAGTGTCATTCCAAAGCACTGTCTGATAGGCCAGCCCAAGGGTCATCTGAGGGCGTGGACTTGGCTCACTGTCACAGCTGGTTACAATCTAGGCCCTAACAAATTAGATCTTCATTTGTAGGAAACTGAGAAGTTGCAAATGCTTTTTGTCTAGCAGACATGCAAATGATTTCTGTCCATTGGAAAAGATAGTTCCAAAGGGTTATGATGTTAATGCCCTACAGGACAGTATTCAGTTTTGCATCTAAGTTGGCAACGCTGCCTCAGCATCCTTTCACTGGCTGTTCTGTATATCCTCAGGGTCTCCTATGTTCCTTTGATCCAGCTTTATCATCCTGCTGGTTCTGCCATTTCATGAGTTAAAGAGATCTTTGGCACAGGCTGGGTATGGTGGCTCACACCTGTAATTCTAGTACTCTGGGAGGCTGAGGTGGGTGGACTGCTTGAGCTCAGGAGTTGGAGAACAGCCTGAGCCAGAGTGAGACCCTGTCTCTTCTAAAAATAGAAAAACTAGCCAGGTGTTGTGGTGGGTACCTATAATCCCAGCTACTTGGGAGGCTGAGGCACGAGGATTGCTTGAACCCAAGAGTTTGAGGTTGCTGTAAGCTATGACACCATAGCACTCCACAGAGGGCAACAAAGTGAGACTCTGCATCAAAAAAAAAAAAAAAAAAGAGAGAGAGAGAGATCTTTGGCACAGGCTTATGGTATATTTGCATGAGAGTCATGCCTTTAACCTTTTGGAAACTATTATCTAACACTGCCTTTGAGGTAAGATCAGGGTGCTAAGGGGTTGAAGAGGAGACCAAATCCAGGCTTGGGGGTTTAGGGAAGGTTTCTCAGAGAGGTTATCTAGATTCCAACATGAAGGGTGAAGGAGTTAGCCAGGCAAAGATGGAAAGGGGAGTGGGGGACTGGACAGGGCTTAGCTTATGCAAAGGCCAGAGGCGAAACAACCGCATTATTAACACAGGATGTTTGAGGAGGTGAGTGGTGAGAGGCAGGGCTATAGAGGTGAGCCAGGGTCAGACCATGGGAATCTCAGTGCCACACGGAGAAGATCGGTCTTTATTCAGCGGGTGCTGGGGAGTCAGTGAGGAGGTCTTAACCATGCTGGATTTGGCTTCTGGGTTTACTGTCTCATAATGTAGGGAGAATCTCACTCGTCTATAGACTAATTATAACCTGCTGAAGTTGCTTCTAAAATTTTTATACAATTCTGGTTCCTTCCAGTTAGTTCTGCATTTAAAAGACATATTGATGAATAAATTTATAAAACAATATCTGTGGTTTAACTGGAGAGCTGGAATGCCCAATAATGGATATTTATCACTTAGAAGGTTTTTCTTTCCTAACTTGGTCAAAAGTAAAAATAAAAAAAGCAGAAGTGCAAAAAACAAACAAAAAAACCCCACACAAAATAAACCCCAAGGTTGACACATATTTTGAAGTAGAACTCATATCACAGCTGAAGGGGAGACTCCAGGGACCAGCTATTAGATAAAATTGCTTTGATCAGAAAGGTTGCTGCTTCCATCAAGTTCCTTTGGTCAGATGTTTCCATTGCAGCAATAAATTGTAAAACATTTTTGCACTTTTAGCACAAGGGAACATTTACTGGCTATAATGTAGCTTGCAGAGGACTTTTTAGCAATGATAGCACTTTTGGTTCTATTTTGACTTAATCTTCACAAGAGCCTCAGAGGCCGAGAGGATGTGTGCTGTCAGGTTCACCTCACTGACAGGGCAGCTGAGCTCTAGAAAGGATGAGTGATTTGCCTATTCATCACGGCAAGTGCCCAGAAAAGGAAAATCTTGTCACCATAGCTTTGTCTGACACTATCATGGAAATTTCACATAGTAGGTATTTAATGCAACAAAGGAATAATTCTGTTCTTAATATGTGTCAAATATGTAATTATACACCTATAAGTTTATTTATGTGTTTACTGAGGTTATTAAATTATAAGCTCCATTAGGGCAGTTTTCAGTTTTCTGTTGCTATGTAATAAATTATTGGCCTTGACACACTACGTTTTAGGACTGTTTGTTATCTAATGATCCTGTGAGTCAGGATTTAGGGCAAATCTCAGCTGCATGGTTCCTCTGTGAGCCAGAGTCACTCAATTACATTAGGCTAGTGGCAGAACTGTGGGGTGGTTCTCATTACATGTCAACTTGGTTGGACCAAGTTGACATGTACCCAGATATTTTGTCATACATTATCCTGATGTTTCTGTGAGGGTGTTTTTTGACAAGATCAATATTTAAATTAGTAAACTCTGAGCAAAGCAGATTGCCTTTCATATTGTGGGTAGGCCTCAGTCAGTTGAAGGCCCAAATAGAATAAAAAACTGAGCTTTTGGAAGAAGCAGGAATTCTCTAGGAGCTAATATTCTCCAGCCTGCTGGTGGCAACCCTGCAGACTTCAGATGTACCAGTCTCCATAATCACATGAACTAAGACCCCAAGTCCCCTGCTCCCCTGATATATATAATCTCCTGTTGGTTCTGTTTCTTTGGAGAACCCTTACTAGTATAGGCCATGAAGATTTTACCTACGTGTCTGGTACCTTGTTGCTCCTTTAGTGGTCACTGTCTCTTCACATGGCTAGCTTGGACTTCCTCACAGCATGGCAGTCCCAGGGTAGACTAATCACGTGGCAGCTGGGCTTTAAGAAAAGTGAAAGCTGCTAGTCCTCTTAAACCTTGAGCTTTGAATCTCAGAATATCTCTTCTACTGTAAACTTTTGGTTGAATAGTCAACTACCAGCCCAGATTCAAGGTGAGGATAAAGAGACTCCACCTTTTAATGAAAGGATTGACAAAGTCTTCATTGCAAAATACACGAGGGATGGCAGATGTTGTTACATTCATTTTTGGAAACAATCTGCCACAGGCAGGGACCCTGTTTTGTTCCTAATATATCTCCCAAACTCTTAGAGTTGTTGAGAATATTAAATGCACCAGTGCATACAAAGAACAGAGCACAATGAAGACATCTTGAATGAATGTATGTTTGTATTTATGCACCTATGAGCACATGCACATATGTACGGAAAACATGCCCAGCGTGTATGATCCCAACTTCAAAGACCAATCGTGTCTTCGTGGACCCATAGGTGACCCCAAATCATTTCTATATCTCCTATTTCACTCATTGATAGTCCTCTGAAAATAAGATAGGGCTAGAGCTAAGAGCTTGTGCTTTGGAGTCAGACTGTCGGGCTCCAGTTTCAGACTCTACTACTTAAAATCTGTGGGATCTTGGATAAGTTGTTTCCATGTTCTCACCTCTAAGAAGCTCACCTCTCACTTAGAACACCCACCTCTTAGGATTGTTGGCTGCCTTACTTGTGCAAGTGAGATGAAACAAGTCAAGGGTCCAGGCTTAGCAACATATTAGTCACTTCATTAGAAAGTTCATTATGAATGATTATGAATGTTATTAGACTAGTACTTCTGTTTACATACTGCCTGCTACAGTAGGGAGTCTTCCCAATCTCATTCCTAAAGTCATTGTACATACGGACAATGGGAAATTGAAGCTAAATGTACTTTATTTACAAAATATTAATTATAAATGTTTATAAAATATTTACAAAATATTCTCTATGTGTTAGCCACCTGTTTGTAGATGAATAAGAGTTAGTGTGGCTCCACATTATCGTTTCCCCTGACAGCTCTTGGTAATATAAGAAGCTGCCTGCTGCAGCGTCTCCTCCACTCCCATTCCCCATGGCCTGCCTCCTGGGGTTGATTTTTAAACCATCTATATTAAAGCAATACAGGGTCATAAGGCAAGAAGTGTGCTAGAGGTCTGATGTCTATA
Organism: Nycticebus coucang; assembly: GCF_027406575.1. Taxonomy (NCBI): domain Eukaryota; kingdom Metazoa; phylum Chordata; class Mammalia; order Primates; family Lorisidae; genus Nycticebus; species Nycticebus coucang. The sequence goes on from NC_069782.1 coordinate 27,846,507, forward strand.
GAACTATAGATACAACTAAAAGTTAACTAGCCATTGTTTCCTGGCTAGCCCTCCCATAACTACTTACTGCTCATGAGTCCTGGTTATCATAGGCTTAGTAACTTTCCTAAGCACTTTTATAGATAACACCACTAATATAAAGCTAAGGCTGATCTTTGAGATTTTTGGCAGTCTCTGGAGTGGACCAGCTGATACCAACCAGACCCAAAAGGTCCCACGACCCTTTAACCTGGAACTATCTCAGTGCAAGAAGACAATTTCTGCTTCCCAACCCTGTGAGTTCATTCCAAGCCAATCAGCAACAGCAGTTCCCTAGCCTCCTGCCCACCTAACTATCCTAGCACTTTGGGAGGCTGAGGCAGGTGGATTACCTGATCTCAAGAGTTCAAGACCAGCCTGAGCAATAGAAAATAGAAAAACTGAGTCGAGAGGATCACTTGAGCCCAAGAATTTGAGGTTGCTGTGACTACTGCAATCTCTCCTGTCTCAAAGTATTGGCTCCCTTCTGTGCAGTGGGCAATAAAATCTGATTGGGCAGTAACACTTTCTTTTTTTGTTTGTTGGGACAGAGTCTTACTCTGTCATCCTGGGTAGAGTGCCGTGGCATCACAGCTCACAGCAACCTCAAATTCTTGGGCTCAAGTGATCCTCTCGACTCAGTTTTTCTATTTTCTATTGCTCAGGTTGGTCTTGAACTCTTGAGATCAGGTAATCCACCTGCCTCAGCCTCCCAGAGTGCTAGGATTAAAGGTGTGAACCACTGCGTCTGGCCGAGTAACACTTTCACGTAGACACTGTTTGGTGGCAGCGGCTAACTATTGGCCAGGACCTTAATGGGGCCATTTCACAAAGCTTATGTGTCATGGATGGCTCTGCCAACTGTCTAAGAAGCATGATGTATTGCTGGAAGTTGGTCTGGTCCGCTGGTAAGCAGGTTGCCTGCTGTCCTGAGCTATAAGCATTCAGTTCTTCTGGAATGTTGGTGTTACAGTCTATCTTTCAGGAGTCCCAAGGCATTCTTGATTCCTGGATTAGGTACTGAAGTGAAGGTGAGAATTTTGGCTTTGGCTTTGGCTTGAATTCTGTACACCTGGGTTTTGTTGGCTCTTATCTCTCATTATGCCATATAAAGGTTCTGTCAGCTATTTGTTGTTCCTATATTTATTTCTTTATCTAGATTATGAAGAGCTAGAAGGTTTTCGCAACTCATTATTTGATTTATGGCAATTAGCTCCCAGATTCTTATATTCACCAGGGTTAGGACTGTTAAGTCATTAATATACAGAGAGTTACCTACTCTTTGGAATGAAGGATGGTGTTTGGTGGCAGGACTGCCATGTATGGTTGTTCAGGTTGTCCACTGCACAAGGGTGCCCAGCCAAGTGGAGTGATATAGGCTAAAATTCAGCCAATGCTTGGCTCACTAAGACATCCACCCTGGCTCAGATTGAAAGAGCACTATTTTCTAATTTCCATAAACTCATGATATGTATGTGCAGCAGCCCTTGCTTGGTAAATGTTGAAGGGTTTACCCTATACGGAATATAGATAATGATGTTGGCATTTAGAAGCTGATCTTCAGCAGGCTTACTCTCAAGAGGAGACATTTGCTATGAAACAGCTCAAGGCAGAGCCATCAAGACTTCTTTCTCTCTTTCAACTTCCCTGTCAATACATCCCTGGAATGCCTACATAGCATGCATTTATCCAAGTCTGCACCAGAATGAGTCTCAATCTCTATACCATAAATACTTCTGAGTGGACTTGAAGGACAAGTGTCTTATCTGATTTTAAGAAATCTAAGCCTGTGAAACTCTCTGTCCTTCTTCAGGAACTGGGGGTTTGCCAGGGGTCAGGATGTCAAAACCAGGAATAGGCAACTCAGATGCCTAGTGCTGCTCTTCCTGAAAGATGGCTGCTCAGTCCAAGAAATGACAGAGTAACCCTTGCCGTTGTGGCCTGCTGTGCCCTCCTTTTCATAGAGTTGTGAATTCTTTCATTTATGCAATAGATATTTATGGGAGGAGGTAGTCCAGTCTAGAATTGTGTAACCTGAGTTCAAATATATGCTCCATCACTTGATAGCTGATGAACTCTGGGCAAGTTATTTAACTTTTTCTGTGCCTTAGTTTCTTCATCTGTAAAATGATGATAAAATCTTCTCTACCTCACAAGGTTGGTGTGATGACTAAATGAGTTAGTTTGTGTAAATTGTGCCTGACACAGTCTAAGTCCTCACCAGCTGTCAGCTCTTATTTACATAGCACCCACATGAGCCAGGCATGGGGCAATCACTGCGACCATCACAGGCAGCTGGGTTCTATGTTCCAGGCCTTCCGGAAACTTAACTATCTATTGATAGTAGTGCCCATGAGGTGCGTAGCTCTATCACTACAATGTAGGACAGTACCTCAGTTTCTCAAGCTTTAGTGAGTGTAAGAAGTGCTTGTGTTAGCGAATTAAAACTGTAATGAGATTCTGCTTTCCATCCACAAAGATGGCTGTAACCAAAATCCAGACAAGAACAAGTGTTGGTGAGGATGTGGAGAAATTGGAACCCCCATCTACGGCTGGTGGGAATGTAAAACAGTCCATCTGCTATGGAAAATAATCTGGCAGTTGCTCAAAAAATTCAACACCAAGTTACCATATGACCCAGCAATTCCACTCATAGGCATGTAACCAAGAGGAATAAAAACATATACCCACACAACAACTTGTACACAAATTTTCATAACAGCATCATTCATCACAGTCAGCAACAGAAACAACACTAATATACACCAAGTAATAAATGAAAATTCATCCAAATTATAGTCCACTGTATAATTTGGATGAAAAATGCTAACACTGTGGAATAAAACTGGGATGTGATACACCTTTTGGGGGCAGGACACATACGTAGGAGGGTCCTTATCTAACAAAAGCAATTGATGTGACCTGCTTCTATGTACCCTCAATGAACCCCCAACAATAAAAAAACAAACAAACTTATACTAAGTGACAGAAACCACTCACAAAAGACCACATACTTTATGATTCCATTTATATAAAATGTCCTGAATAGGCAAATATTTAAAAATAGGGGTGATTGCTAGGGCCAGGGGAGGGGAGGGAGGAGGAGTTGGGGGCTGACAGCAAAGGGTGTGGAGTTTCTTTTGGGAGTGACAGCAATGTTCTAAAATTGGTTGTGATGATGATTATACAAACCTTTGAATATACTAAAAAGCTGTTGAGTTATACACATTTTAGATGGGCGAATTGTATGGCACGTGATTTATATTTCAATGAAGTTGTTTAAAAGAAGAAGCAGTGTTAAGAATCCATATTTTAAGAACCCTTCTTCCAAGATTCTGACACAATCTGGGGTGGGTTGAGATACAAGGCCTTTATTTTTCAAATATTCTGTCAGATGGGCAACCTTCAGTTGTAACAAATGATTTGGCTGAGATAAATCACCGCCAGCTTCCGGGATGAGCTGTACTTAATTCAGACCTTAGGGGTTAAGGTTAACAGAGGAATAAGGATGTTTCTGGAATAGAGAACAGCTCGACTTGTGCTTACTGGTCAGACTATCTGATAGAACTCACACTGGTATCAGCTGAATCTCACTGAGGGAAGGAGTTAGTAGGAAGAAGAATGTTTGTTTTCTCACTGAACAGCTCATTTTTTTCTTCCTTAACCCTCTGAGCTGCTGCTATCAAGGTATTTTTACACAGTTCACACAAACTAATAAGTCATGGCAGGAATATGTCAGAGAGACTCACAGGGGTCGCACAGCAGTCGGCAGGCGAGTGGCAGAGGTTCACGGCGGTCTCCTCATACAGCTGAGCTCTGCAGTAGCTTTTACGTTTGAAACTGGCACTGTATGAGTTAGAAATGGGCCAAAAGGTAGCTATTAACCTCCACTGATGGTCTGAGTTTACTGCCAAAGGAGCTGGCCTTCACTGTTGGCCCTGTACAAGTTCTTTATGTGGCTTGCTCTTCCTCTGACCTCACAATCAATCGTTCCCCTTGAAAGAAGGGTGAACTATCAGACACTCAAACTGTTCCCCTGGTGAGGTGGGAGAGGGCAAAGGTGATGTGAAGGTGTACAGCTGATAAATACTAGGTGGAACCAACTGAGATCCGTGGAAGTCACAGGCCTAAGGAGGGAGAAGGATGGGAGAATGGGATTCAGGAAAACCTCTAGAAAGAGAAGAAATAGAACACCCAAGTCTAACTTTGGCAGTGAAAGTGCAGTGCCGCACCCCCGGCATCTGGCCGTGGCGGGATGGCTCTGTCCGCGTTGTAAAAACTGTGGTAAGGCGGTGAGTGCTCCCCGGAGCGTTGCCCCCAGTCCCCCTGGCTTGCGACAGCAGCGCATAAGTTGCCTAGCATGCCTTTTAGTGAACGTAAAAACTCACGAGGTACGGCATAAAAGCCTAAAGGACCTTTACCCTGAAACTTGTTTGAAACCTGCTTGGTGAGCTGAATGCCTGATTGCTGCCTGTTTGCTCTGAGGAACTGGAACTAAAAATAAACACAATGCCTTACTAATTCATAATCTTTTTTTACCAAAGGAGGCTTAATGTCTCCAAGGGAACACGTTCCCACCATAAAAGTCAGTGAGTTGAAACAGTGCATCAAAAGAATGTAAATACCACAAACAAGATGTTTCCAACCTGATATCCACCCACCCTTTCCCCCTATCTCTAACCTTGTCTTTCCTAACCTCACTTTCAATATAGTTTAGTTTTCATACAATATCCTTTTATTTCTCATGTTTCCTTCACACTCTAATCACTTATATGATTCATAATACACCTCTAATCATAACAACTATATATAATCATGAAAATAAAACTATGAAAGAAAGTAGTGTTGTATGTTAAAAAACACATTCAACTTTAGATAAAGGAAGCTAAAAAGTAACTGCTGCTTATCAGCTACCTCACAGCTACCTTTGTTCCCCTTGCGGGCAAAACACTGTGTAAGATAGATGGTTAAATGCTTACATTTGTAAGACAAGATAAGAACTTGTGACCACCTGCAAGTCATAAAAATGTCTTTTGTGATTTGTAATGCTTTGTCAAAAATGTATAAAAGACACTCTTAAAATTCAGTAAAGTTGCAGCTACTTTCCTCATCACTTGTGGTGTGTAGTAGTCTGTCAAATCACCCTGCGTCGACCTTCCAATCAACCTGAGCCGTTCGCCCTGAAAGCCCTCAGACTGAGACTCATTCGACTGGCGGTCCGCGGCAGCTGGCGCCCGAACAGGGACCTGAAGGACAGGTGATCTTTCTTTTTCTTTCTTTCTCTCTTTTCAGATTGAAGGCGACTCTCACCAGGGAGCTGCAGTCCCGCCGGTAAAGGCTGACCGGTTAAGTGTGAGTAATCAACAGGTACCATGAGGCACGCATTAATCAAAGAGGAACGTATATTCAGTGTCATGTTACAGCATTTGTTAGTTAAAAATGGGTTCAATGTGTCCCTCAAACGGTTGGAGGAGCTTATACATTTTCTTATTAAGCAAGGTGCGGAGGAGCCGTACCAAGACTTTATTTCAAGGCTGGAAGAAGCCATTAACAGAATGCTCCCCCCGTCTGAGGGCACATCACTGTTGCTCAAACAGTTAGAAACATGCATGGATGCCTCACCAGCAATCGTACAGGGAATGGCGTTTGCTGCAGCAATGCAAGGTCAGAAATTCAGCGCCTATGTTAAAAATACCTTCAATAAAGAAGGTAAGGGGCCAACAGCTCCTACCAACACTTGCTACAATTGTGGCAAGCCAGGACGCATGCAGAAGGACTGTAAACAGTCCCATGCCAATAAGCCGAGGGGGGACCCACCCGGCTTATGCCCTCGCTGTAAGAAGGGCAGACACTGGAAAAATGAATGTAAATCAAAATTTCATAAGGATGGAACCCCCTTGAATGACAAGGGTGACACTGATCCTGAGGATCAGGACGTACGGAGATCAAAAAACTAGTAAAAGGGGCATTCTCCCAGCCCAGGCCCCAAGGGAGAGCAGGCTGTAGCTTGTAAAACACAGCCCTCATCTACTTTGAATCCTCAAGCCCCTGAATTTACTATTCATGACCTTTCACGGGGCACGCCTGAGAGTGCAGGTTTAAATTTAGCAAGTGAAAAGAATGTCTTATTATCCAAATGGGACGGTGTTACTTTAATCCCCACTGCAGTAAAAGGGCAACTCTTGCCGGGGACAGTTGAAATTATAATTGGTAAAAGTTCAAATTATACTAAAAACTTTGAAGTTATTCCAGGAGTAGTTAACTCAGATTCAGAAAAGACAACGCAGAAGGAGACGCCAGCGGCTGCTGCAAGATCTCACCCGCCGCTTAGAGAAAATGAGAGTACACTCGCCGATAGCAAACAAAACCACCGGCACCCGGCACATTTCCACTGACTCCAAGACGACTGAAAAGACCCAGCGGGGAAGGAAGCTGAGGGCCCCCCTGCCCTTCGTGGGGCGGGCCTGCCTCCCAAGTGTTACAGCCCCCAGACAGCAGCACTGACGAAATCCCAAGGGTGAGGTTTAGAACCTTTATTATTAGCTCTTTGCCACTAGTAATTTATATAAATAAGAAAAATATTTTTACAAACTAAATCTTTGTCAATGGATAAGATTCTTGTCTTTTAAACCTTCTAATTATCAGTTTGGCTGAGTGAATAAGTAACTTCATGGTAAACTGGAATCCTGTTTGATGGAAAGTGAGTTTTTGAGAGTAAGAGAAATTAAACAGAAAGGAGAATGACATTGTGTAAAGAAAGAATCTTGTGTGATAAATTTTGTCCTGAAACAGAATAGTTATGTAAGAAAGTAAAAGGCAGAACAAAAGTTCAAGAAAGTTTAGAATGTTTGTAGATGGTCTGTGCAAGTTAAATGAAACTCATAAAAGAGAATTTGTGAAAGAATTTACATGTGATCCAGTTGACTATGTATTTCCTTTAAAATCTTTTAACTTGTAAAAATAACCAATTGTATTACTTCTTCTGATATATTTCATGTAAATAATAGATTACTAAATGTTATGTTAATTGTAAAAAAACCTTCTTATATAATGTTACCTGTTAATCTACAAAATGATCCTTGGTATGATAATTCTACTCTACAAGTTTTACATACTGTTAATGAATTAATTAGACCTAAAAGATTTGTAGCAGCATTAATTTTAGGTATTTTAGCTTTAATTTCTATAGTTACTACTTTTACAGTGGCTACTACCGCCCTAGTTCAAGAAGTTCATACAGCTCACTTTGTTAACTCTTTAAGTAACAACATTACTCTAACTTTAATGACTCAGGCTAGTATAGATAATAAACTTGAAGCTAAACTCAACATCCTGGAAGAAGTAGTGTTAGCTCTAGGACAAGATATAAAGTTCATACAACATAAACTTCAAACTAGATGTCACTCTGCTTTTCCAGCTATCTGTGTCACTCCCCTACCTTATAACCTCTCCACCTCTTGGAACAAAACAAAGGCACATTTGCAAGGTGTGTAGAAGGATAATGATATTACACATGACTTACATACCCTTCAAAAGGATATCACTGCCATCAGTGAAGCCCATCTACCTGATACGTCTCTCGATGCACTGGCTCAGTCACTCTCTGACAATCTTAAATCTTTAAGTCCTTTATCCTGGGTTCAGTACATTGTGTTTATTGTCATTATTGGATGCCTGATATTCTGTGTTGTCTTACTGTTACCATGTCTTCTTCGTTGTGTCTTTTCCTCCTTAAAGGCTGTTCGCCAAGACCTCTTTGAACTACGTTTCATTAACAAAAAAGGGGGAAATGCCGCACCCCCGGCATCTGGCCGTGGCGGGATGGCTCTGTCCGCGTTGTAAAAACTGTGGTAAGGCGGTGAGTGCTCCCCGGAGCGTTGCCCCCAGTCCCCCTGGCTTGCGACAGCAGCGCATAAGTTGCCTAGCATGCCTTTTAGTGAACGTAAAAACTCACGAGGTACGGCATAAAAGCCTAAAGGACCTTTACCCTGAAACTTGTTTGAAACCTGCTTGGTGAGCTGAATGCCTGATTGCTGCCTGTTTGCTCTGAGGAACTGGAACTAAAAATAAACACAATGCCTTACTAATTCATAATCTTTTTTTACCAAAGGAGGCTTAATGTCTCCAAGGGAACACGTTCCCACCATAAAAGTCAGTGAGTTGAAACAGTGCATCAAAAGAATGTAAATACCACAAACAAGATGTTTCCAACCTGATATCCACCCACCCTTTCCCCCTATCTCTAACCTTGTCTTTCCTAACCTCACTTTCAATATAGTTTAGTTTTCATACAATATCCTTTTATTTCTCATGTTTCCTTCACACTCTAATCACTTATATGATTCATAATACACCTCTAATCATAACAACTATATATAATCATGAAAATAAAACTATGAAAGAAAGTAGTGTTGTATGTTAAAAAACACATTCAACTTTAGATAAAGGAAGCTAAAAAGTAACTGCTGCTTATCAGCTACCTCACAGCTACCTTTGTTCCCCTTGCGGGCAAAACACTGTGTAAGATAGATGGTTAAATGCTTACATTTGTAAGACAAGATAAGAACTTGTGACCACCTGCAAGTCATAAAAATGTCTTTTGTGATTTGTAATGCTTTGTCAAAAATGTATAAAAGACACTCTTAAAATTCAGTAAAGTTGCAGCTACTTTCCTCATCACTTGTGGTGTGTAGTAGTCTGTCAAATCACCCTGCGTCGACCTTCCAATCAACCTGAGCCGTTCGCCCTGAAAGCCCTCAGACTGAGACTCATTCGACTGGCGGTCCGCGGCAGTGCAGTTCTCATCAGAATAACATCAGGCACAGAAATAAGACACATTTTGAGATATAAAGATGGGGATTTTTTCTCATGGTCATTAGTTCTTTGTAACCACGGTGACCAACTTCTCCCAGATTGTCTTTCCCGAATTTCAAACTGCAAGTCCCACATTCTACAAATCCCCACGGTGCTGGAAAATTGGAATGGTCAGTACTGGCTGGTAACAGAGGCATACTATTCTCAGTGCCTCTGATGACCCAGTAGAACGTGAACAGCAGGAGTCAGTTCCTGGCTTTTAAGTTTCAAAACCTGGGTCCCCCTTTTTCTTTTGGATATGCCCTACCTCACTCCAAACATGTGCTTTTAGTGAAGGCTGCCAACTACCCGGGATAACTTATCTCCCTGGCCACAGAAGGTAGCAGATGAGGAAGAAACAATGATGTCCATTCAAACCTCATGCCTCCTTCCTTTTGGTCATGCAATGAGACCGTATTTTCCAGCTTTCGTTGCAGTGAATGGATTCTGGTCACTGGAATATGGGATGATGCGAGTGTGCCATTCATTTGGGGTGGAGAGGTATAAGGAAGCAGAGGCGTAAGTCAAGTGTGAGAATTACATCTAGGAATGGATGTGGGTCTGGTTCCTGACACACCATACTGAGTAAAACTCAAGTGGAAAAGAAGAAATTTTATTGAATACATGTAAGCCAAAGAAACCACAAGCCTGTTCATCTAAAGGAAAAAAAACCTTTGATTGCTGATATTGTAAAGCAGTCTTTGGTCTCTACACTTGCTCCAGGAAGAACCAGGGTCTCATGGCTGTGGAGGTTGTATGGAGCATGCACTAGTCAGAGTCCAGCTCAGACTTGCAAAGGGGAGTGACAGACAAGAGCTGCTCCCCAGAGACTAGCGTTGGCTCAAATCAAAGAACTTCCCCTTGGCCCCACCAGCATTTCAGAAATGCGATGGGCAAGGATTGCTTCTTCTGGATTGAACAGGAGTTTTCATTTTGGTAATCCTTACCCTACTCCAACGTGTACGCCACCAGAGAGTAGACAATGCAGTGACAATGTGACATGGTCAACATACCCAGTTTCCTTTCCTTCCCAGTCACCAGCAAGCTTTTACTCCCAGTATTCTTTGCAATTTAGAGGTACCACATGACTGAGGTCTGGCTGAAAGGGTGTGTGTGGGTAGTGAAAAGAGGTGCAATATGGAGTTGCATAGGTGGGATTGAGGAGAAATTTGGGTAAACAGAAGGGAGGCGTTAGTAGATAGAATGAGGAAGGATTCCCTCTTCCCTTAGACTTGGGCCACTTCTTGGTGAGAACTCTGAGGTTTCCAGCCATGGCTACCACTGCGCAGATTATTTACTATACAGAGGTGCCTGGCTATCAGGGCAAGGGAAGACTAAATTGTAGCCCAGCCTCCCCTCACCTAGCTGTGTATCCTGGCACTAGGGATCATCTACCTGGGGCTAAGGGCACCTGCAGCTCTGTACTTCTCCTCCTGAAGCCAAGTGCCTGCAGGTCTTGCCTGCTGGAGGGACCCTCCCCTCCCCTTTTTCTCATTTCCACAGAGGTGCCATGTGGGTGGCGTTGGTGGCACATTTTGGACACCTGCCAGAGGCTGCCATGTCCAACTTCTGACCATGTCCCCCAATGACCTTGCTTTTATAGGTGGCAGAAACATAAGACTTTGGATTCTCAAATATCTTCTGTTTGAACCAAAAAAGTAAAGTCTTACTTTCCAAGAAATATTGATTGACATAATCTACTTCTTTCCCCAGCTGCTTCTCACCATTTATGGTAGGCTAATAGGAAATCTGACTTCTGACAGCTCTTTGAATGTTCTGACAGCTCTCAGAACTACTGAGAACTGCTGAAAACTTACGTTCATCTTTGTTTTGATCGTCTTTCTTCTTGCCTCCTTGATTTGGTATTTCTAGTAAACCTCCTCATTAAAGCAATATTAAGCTAGCTCATACATATGTATACAGTCTTCTTAATTATCTGTTGATGGATATGGACTCTGACGCATTTGCATAATGAGCCTTTAAAACAGGCAGATGCATTTTACAACTAGACTCAAGTAGGGGCTGGGTAAAGCGGAAAACTCGGGAGGAAAAACAAACTCAGACTTGACAACACCAAAGGTGCCTCTTTAGAGAATGTCTTCCATGTGAGAGAACACATTTGTACTGTTGGGGAGCTTGGTTTCCACCTACAGATTTCAGAGAATATTAGGGATATTGTCAAGTTAGAAGAGAGGTGAAGTGAAATGGAATTACACCATGTTCAAAATGCTGACAGCAAAGCTAATGGATCAGAACGAAGGAGGTACAGCAGTCAAAACCTGGGAGCCCAAATCAGCATGGTAAACATAACTACACGCACTGCTATTCCCCTTCACTTCAAACCCATGGGAAGGGGCATACTCTGTGGCCATGAGAAATGCTCTGACCAAGGAAAGATGAACAGAGGTGAGGTTGGTTGGCCACTTTGGGGCAAGAGCATTTAAAAGCTCTTTGCAATTTCCCATGTTCTTCTTTCATGATCAGTCTGGAGACATCAGCCTGATTCTCAGAGTGGGAAGACCAGCAAACAGAGACCACTGCCGATACATATTGGGCCTGTGGCACGAGCTGAAAACGAACCTTTATTGTTTTATTTTTTTCCCAAAGTCTCAAAAAATAGACAACTAATATTTATAAATAAAAGATAATTTCAAAAAACAGGTCATGCCAAATCTTATAGATAATAGTAAAAGAAGAAATACTTCAAAATCATTCTACTTCATCTGGATACACCTGATATTAAAATTGGAGAAAATATATTATTATAAAGAGGAAATTTCTTTATAATAATTTTTATAATTATATTTTATAATAAGGAAACATATTTCACTTATAAATGAGGGTGCAATATTCTAAACAACATATTAACAAGTTGAATTAAAAATTAATGTTTAAGTAATGTACTTTGGTCAAAATTAAATCTAATTTATGTGAGAATTAGTCACTATTTTCTTTTCTTTTTTTTTTTTCTTCTTTTCTTTTCCCTCACCCCCTCCCTCCTTCTCTGTCTGGTCACCCCTTCCCCCATGCCCCACTGTGTCATTAACTGTCCTCATATCAAAGTTGAATAATAAACAAATGGGATTTAATTAAACTGAAAAGCTTCTGTACAGCCAAGGAGACGACAACCAAAGCAAATAGACAACCTACCCAATGGGAAAGGATATTTACATATTTTGAATCAGACAAAAGCCTAATAACCAGGACTTATACAGAACTTCAATTAATCCAGAAGAAAAAAACCCAACAATCCCATACACCAATGGGAAGAGAGATGAATAGAATCTTCTCTAAAGACAACAGACGAATGGCTAGCAAACACATGAAAAAATGGTCATCATCCCTAATTATTAGAGAAATGATCAATTAAAACTAACCCCAGTGAGAATGGCTTATATCACAAAATCTCAAAACTGCCGATGCCGCTGCGAATGTGGAGAGAAAGGAACACTTATACACTGCTGGTGGGACTGCAAACTAATACAGCCTTTTTGGAAGGAAGTATGGAGAAACCTCAAAGAACTCAGCCTAGACCTCCCATTTGGTCCTGCAATCCCATTACCGGGCATCTATCCACAGGAAAAAAACCTTTTATTATAAAGATGCTTGTACTAGGCTGTTTATCGCAGCCCAATTTACAATCTCCAAAGTATGGAGATTTGGAGTGCTATTCATTATCGCAACAAAACCATGGCCATCCTTACTGACCAAATTGAGACCCAGAACCTATAATGCCATTCCAGTGACAAGTCCCCTTGGAAGTTTGAATTTAACAGCTTAATTCTGAAGGAGTTTTGTGGCTGAGAAACAGATTGAGGAAGTGAAAACAAACTTCTTTTCCCTGTTTCCCAAAGGGAAGTGTTCATCTGGGTTTCCTAATTCTTGTACCTAAAAGACAACAGAGTCTGTGCACTTTCACTGGGCTGCCTGTTATTTCTTCTCAGCCTGAGTAGAGGCTGCTGTTAGTTGGCATTCAGAATGAGTAAATGCGGTAAATGCATCTGACCATCTGAAAGGCTATGATGACGATGAGTGGTGATTGGATACATTCATTCTGTTAAAAAAAATTGAGCTCCCTCAGTTGAAAATTGCTATATAAATCTTTACTTGATAGTGATATCCTGACAGAGGAGAAAATTAGAAAGTAGTGATACCAAAAGAGTCCTAAATTAGAAACTGGCTTTCATTCACAGAAGCCACACAGGAAGGAGCTAGATGTGGTTTCTAGACTTAGAAGAAGCAACAGGTCCCAGAGTGAGAGAGAAATTATCTCTGACCTTGCAACCAGCAAAAGATAAAATGAACAGACTTTTTCCCCCTATGCTCCATACACTTCTCTAAATGCTGTTTATGTAACTCATTTATTCATGACAAGGCCCAGTGAGGTACCCTCAGTTTAAATCTGAGGAAACTGAGGCACATGCTAGATGCAGTGGCTCATACCTGTAAACTCAGCACTTGGGAGGCTGAGGTGGGAAAACTGCTTGAAGCTGAGAGTTAGAGACCAGCTTAAATAACATAGTGAGACCCTGTCTCTATAAAAAGTAGAAAAATTAGGTGGGCAGGGTGGCTTATGCCTGTAATCCCAGCTACTCGGGAGGCTGAGACAGAAGGGTTCTTGAGCCCAGGAATTTGAGGTAAGCTATGATGATGATGCCACTGAACTCTAGCCTGGACAACTAAGCAAGACCCCATCTCAAAAAAAAAAAAAAAAAAAGGAAAGAAACTGAGGCAGAAAGTGGTCAAGAAACTTGTCTAGGAGTCTGGGTTTTTGAGCTCACACAGCCTGGACTCAGAGTCCATGCTGAAAATAGTATTGAAATTTTAGGTGCTTTGGAAGCTACAAAAATGTCGGCAACATGATGGAAGTACAGTAGAAAAAGGCAAAAGACGGATGGAGAAACAGGTGAATTACAAGGAAAACTATTATTAAAAGATACTTTTCAAAGTAAGGTACAATTGTGACTCACAGCCAATAAAAAATGAACTCAGATTTTATTTCAATTATTAATTAACAAGGAAACCAGGAAGACGTTACGATTAGTTCAAAGGAGAATTCAAAGTGTCCCATGTGTATAGATAGATAAGGAATATGGGGAATGAATTTATGAAGGGATCGGAGACTGGCAGAAGGGGGAAATATTCAGATGGTGATCAATTCCATGCTACTGGATGCAACTTACATTTCTATGAACAAGAATTATTTACATTACAGTCAGTTTGCTACAACTTCTGTCTCTACAGCATTGTAAATAGTCTATTCAAAGACAACCAAAAGTCCATACCCTTATAGAATTTAATGATCCATTCCATCACTATGGGACTAGTTAAAAAGCATTGATGTTCCCTGTTCTTGCTTAATTGTAAGGATATCCAATAATTTTGCTTGTTTATTTCAAAATCTGTCACAATTTTTCTTCCAATATAGACATTTTTTTGTCTTTGTAGATATGCCTCCAAGTAAGCAGGGATCTGAGGGAAACGAGACAGCTGCTTCTCCATACTGTCATCTAACTGAGAAGGTCATTTCCAACCTAGGTCCTTTTTGAAAAATATTTTTAAAAAAGAAAAAATCTTCATGTTCTCTTTTACTGTCATTTAAGACTTCAAATGTCTCCACAAACACAAATCTAAATAATGCCCCCTACTCAATTCTGATATACCCCCTTAACTCATATCTCCCTCACCTATGTTAAAAAGCACAGCTCGAGAAAGTAGAATTGGGGGAAAATTTAGGACATGGAAGTTGTTTTGGAATTCCTAAATACTGATACAGGGTTTTCCCCTTTGATGGGGGTTGACAGGGACCCCTTATTTTTGAGGCTTTGAATGAGTTCAGAAATCAGTCTCAACAGACCCACATCTCTAGGCATAAACAGGCCACACCCTCTGGGCTCCGGTAGGTTCTTGCACAAAGCACACACTCTTAATTCCTTGCCTGAGGCAAAAACTTCAAGGGTGGCATTTCTGTGCCAATTTTAGGATTATTTTCTGCCTGAAGACCTCTGGCCAATTGTGACACACTTCTCCAAAACTCTCTGACTGCAAGACAGGAAAGCAGCATTTAAATGCTGTTCCCCCCTCTTTGGCTTCTTATCAAATTTTCTATCAATCTTTCTCCATCAATAAACTGTATCCTGTCACTTATCTGCACGGTCTGTGGTTTCATTCTTCGAACCTCGAGACCGAGAACTTGGTATAGAGAGAAATTCTGGCAACAATACTACTTGTATAGAAGGGAACAGATTTTTTTTTTTTTTGGAGTTGCAAAGCATAACATTAACTAGGAGGTGGAACCTATAAAGATCGAAGTTTTTGCTCAACAAAGGAAACAGTTTTTTCTATAGTAATCTTTCTATCAATGAATTAAGTTGCATGCACAAGGATCACCAAAGAGCTTGTGAAACTTGCCACTACCCTCTACTTCCAAAGATTCAGATTTAGTTGGTCTGTGTTGGGGCTTGGGATTCTGCATTTCTAAGGATCCCCCTGTATATGTGGATGTAGCTCTCTCGGAGCCATACTTTGGGTAGCCTTTCTTTCAAGGGCCCTGTATAGGTCCTCTTTCTGCTGTTCCCTTTCTTCCAGGAAATGGTATCTGTGGGATAAGAGGATGGGCCCACCCAGGGCCTACCCTCCTCCCCTTCCAGACCACTGTCAGAATTCCTTGACCAAAGGTCTCAAGCTTCCTTCTTTGGCCTGCGTAGGCCTCTCTTCTTGGTCTAGCCTCCAAATAAGGATCTGTTAATTTGTTTTTAATTTAACTCAGAGATGGAGACAGGGACTTTTATGGGATGGATTGTGTTCCCCTAAAATATAGGGTGGCCATAAAGTTCATGTGCAATTGAAAATAGTGTGCAACTTAAAACTGCATGGGAACAGTATGACCACCTATACAGGATGAAGTTCTAACCCTGCTACCTATGAATGTGACTTTACTTGGAAACAGACTCTTTGCAGAGATATTCAAGTTAAGATGAGAAGACTTAAGGGAGGCCCTTTTCCAATATGACTGATGTCTGTGTATGAAGAGGAGATGTAGATGTAGATGTAGATGTAGAAAGGAGAATGCCTTCAATGCTATTTGAAGACACAGACACACAGAACACCAATGATGACAGAAGCAGACCGTGGGGTGGTACAGCTGTAAGACAACGGCTGGAAGGTGGGAGACACAAGAAGGATTCTCCCCTATAGGTTTCAGAGGGAGTATGGCTCTGCCAACACCTCACTGAGGAGTTTTCACCTCCAGAATAGTGAAACAATAAATTCCTGTTGTTCTTAAGACTCTGTTCCCACCCAGTCTCAGAAGCCTCAGGGCTTCTGAGTGACCTGAGTGATGGGGCTGGCTGATCCAGGAGCACACTCCCTTTAGGAAATGACAGGGAGTGAGGAAGGGCTGTTCCATTCCCCACAAAGTGATGGGAAAGTACAGAGAGATAGTAGGAGAAGTGAGGGAAAACCCAGGTTGAGAATGTGGAGAGGAGAGTTTGGAGTTTGACATGGAGGAGAAATGCAGATTAAAAGAAGTTGGGAAGGTGGAGGGAGAAGGAAATCAGATCCATGATAGGAAGCACCTATGACAGTTATCCTGAACCTGTCAGCTGAGTTTCCTTAGTTTGTGGGGACAGCACGTGCACACACACACACACACACACACACACACGCGCGTGCAACATGTGTACCTAACAATAAACCTCTATTTTATTTTGTAATAGACCACCAGCCCCCCAAAAGACCCAAATCTGTCTCAGCCTTAGTCCCCCACGTGTCCCCCCCCCTTGGGTTAATTCTGAGGACAGGTTTCAGAATAAGGAAGTTCCTGAAAACCACCTAGCCATGACCAAACAATGGAAACTTACCCAAGCTGAGTTTCCCAAGCTGTCCCGGTGCCAACCGCCACGCTGTAACCCCCTAAACCAACCACCACAGTAACCCTGCCCTGCACTAACCATCATGTTCTGCTTCTGTACTTGCTTGCTTGCCACGCAGCACAAAAAGGGTATAAAAAAATCAGCCTGCTCCTCACTTTGGGGCTGCCTGCTTTTTGGAGCAGCAGTCCCCTGCACAGGTGTAATAAATCACTATCTGATTTATACCTGAAGTGGGGTCCAAGTCTTCTTTACAGGTCGTGATGAGTACAACAATTTCTGTTTCCCTTCATTTCCTTGCTGGTCCCAGGTTGATCATCACACAAGCATATCTAAATACTTGTTAGGACCAGGCCAAAAGACTAAGCATCAAACGTCTCACTGAAACTGTGCTTGCTGATCATATTGTAAAGGCTCAGTGTGTCAGTCATTCCTTCTGTGCAGAGGCCCAGTCTGCACTGAGTGGAGAGTTTAGGGGCATCAGCATTAACTCCAGATGGAATAGTTATCTGCCTTGATTTTGTTTTATTGTTTATTTTCTAATGCCCCAAAGCCTTTCTCTCCCTTGCCTCTGGACATGTAATTACACACAAAAACTGATGGATACAAGCCCCTCCCCACCAATCCAGAAAAGCCTACTCTAGCTCCTTAAGACTCTAGACCAGTGTTTTTCAAACCTTTTTATCCTATGGCACACTTGAACCTATAGCTAAACTTACATGGCATACTTCAATTATGTTGATTAAAAAATAAAGAGTTAAAAAAGAATATACTTACTGTGCTTTGAACTTCTTTTGAAAGTAATTTAATTAATGATCCTTAAAAATTTTTGCAGCACACCTAAGATCCTCTCGTGGCACACAGGTTGAAAAATCACTGTTCAAGGGGTTAAACTGGGCTGGGGTCTCATCTGAAATCTCAAATGGGAAATGTTCAGCTTCCAAGCTCACTCACATGGTGGTTGGAAGGCTTCAGTTAATTTAGAGCTGTGAACAGATGTTGCCTTCAGTTTTGTGCCATGCAGGTTTACCCAGTGCGGTGACTTGCTTCATCCAAGTTAGCAAGGGAGAGTGTCAATAAAGAGAATCTGCCAGCAGGTTGGAAGTTTCTATCTCTTGTGACCTAATCCCAGAAGCAACATTCCATCAAACTTTGCCATATGCTACTCCTTACAACCAAGTTATGAGCAAGGTAGTAGGTCTAGTCCACACTCTAGGGGAGGATATTATACAAGGACACAGAAGCCAGGATTATCGTGGGCCATCATCTCAGAGCCTACCTGCCACATTTAGACAAACCTAGAATTAAATTCACCCTTTGCTACTCACTAGGTGGTAACTTTGAATAAGTTCTTTATTCTAAACTTCTTTCCTCATCTGTACAGTAGGAATACTGCTACCTATCTCATTGGATGACTGAAAGGTTGAATAAGACAATCAATGTACATATCAAATCTAGCACATTCTCTTTCCCCTTACCCTGTTGATTGACAGCTTGAGGCTCAGAGTATTGACTTTGGTAATGAGCTGGGCTAACCCCCACCCCAACTGATAGGAAGAATGAGAAATGAACTTTTGTGATCACGAATCACTAAGATTTGAGAATGTATGTTACTGCAACAAAAACTAGCCTAGCCTGATCAATATAACCATAAAATAGGTTCACAGTCTATTGCTGTCTTGCCAATTCAGTACCTTGATGGTGTACTGTATTTCAAGACCCCATAAGCTTTTTTTACATACTGGCTTCACTTTCTAATACTGTCACTTGAGTGCTACAGAAACGAAAAAAAAAAAAAAAGAAAAGAAAAGAAACCGGATCTCGGGGGGCAGAGCAAGATGGCAGACTAGAGAAATCTCCTTTGCAGCCTACAAGGAGGTCTCCCAGCCACCTCTGGCTGGGGGGCCCTGCTCAGAAAAACCACTTCAGGGGCACAGGGAGGCAGCAGGAGACTCCAGGTGCCAATGAAGAAGTTGGGAACAGTGGTGAACTATCACAGAAGGTGAGTGCTTGCATGCCAGCAGAGGCTGATGGATTTGGTAATGGGTATCAGACAGAAAAGGCCTGCCCTGCAAGCTTTTTTTTTTGGACCTGGACACTTTCTAATGTTACCTTGGGAGAGCTTGGGTGAGCAAATGATCTTGAACAGTGCCCAGGGGCTGGGATTGAGCCACTGGGTGGAGTGGAGCTCTTGTCCTTTGGCTGCTGCCCCGGTACAGCCATTGTGGGAAAGCTGCCTGGGAAGAACAGCTTGCAGTGTCCTAGAATGAGGCCAGTTCTGGTACCTCTGCTGAGCAGGGCAACCACCCATTGGGAGACTTGAGAAAACCCTGCTTTCCTAGGAAAGCCACTGCATGACCAAGGGACACTGTTTAGAAAGGTTGAGTGTGCCTATTAAGTAGGCTAGTGAGAGCTCCAAGGTCCCAACCCTGCAAAGATTAAGGGCATTAAGGGCAAAGAAATCAGGAAGAAGGGACCGTGTCTCCGTGGTTACTAGATAGTGGCTTCCAGCTCCCATCTTATACAGCCATATCAGTGTTCTGATTAGCATCTCATACCTCAGAACATCACCTGTTGTCCAGGCTATGTGTATATACATACATATATGTATGTGTGTGTGTGTGTGTGTTTTCTTTTCTTTTCAATCTCTTCCTCTTGATTTTTCTTTTTTTTTGTATTTATAATTTTTCATTATTTCTTTCTTCAAAAGTGGGGGCTCCATTTTCTATAGTTTTTCTGCTCCTTTCATTCTTTTCTTTTTCCAATTTTTCCCCTTAAGGCCTTTTGTTTATTTTGTTGCATTTTTATTTTTCCATTTTTACTTTCTTCAATGATAAGGGCTCCATTTTTGCTATGATTTTTCTACCCCTTTTATTCTTTCTTTCCTTTCCATTTCTATCCTTTTCACTCTCTTTTTATAAAAATTTTTCTATGTATCTTTCCCATATAAATTTCTCAAATAACAACTAAGATATATCCCCCTTTCAATATCATATATATATATATTTTTCAATTCTCTTTATATACTTTTATTATTTTTTTCTGCTCTGTTTTACCCTTTGTCAATCTGTATTCCATTTATGTGACAGAGCCTCACTCTGAGGCCTGGGCTTGACTACAGCATTGGCCTGGCTCAAGGAGACCTTGATATTCTGGTTTTGGAGGCATTTTAGCTTTGGCCTTTGGAAAGATGCTATTGGTAGGTCCTCACTGAGACATACTGCTGATTGTTTTTCTCCTCTATTTGATAGAGGTGAGGTCTTGTTTTTGCTCAGGTTGGTAAGGAGCTTCTGACCTTGAGGAACCCACCCATCCCGCCCCCACAGGCTGAGAATTGCAGGTATGGGTCAAAGCACTCCTTCTGTCTCTCTTTTTCTGTGCTTCTCTTCTTTCTGTCAATCTTTCCTTTTATCCTCCCCTTTTCTTTTTACTTCCTCTTTTTCTATCTTTTCTTCCTTCTTGCTCTTCACTCTTCTCTTCCTTTTGGTCCTATACCAAAAGGTCACTTCAACACCTAAGCCCAAAGACAAGGTAATTTATGGAGAAGGAGGAAGTGAAGAGAAAAAGTAGGGGACGGGAGTGAACAAGAAGAAAACACTTATGAGGAACCAACAGAAAAATCCTGGAACCATAAAAAACCAGAACAGAGCACACTCACTAAGGGATAATGATGTAACTACTATAGAGGATTCCACCTATAGAAATGTAAGAAAGGGGCTCAGCGCCTGTAGCTCATCAGCTAGGGCACCAGCCACATACACCTGAGCTGGCGGGTTCAAACCCAGCCCAGGCCTGCCAAACAACAATGACAACTACAACCAAAAACTAGCCAGGCATTGTGGCTGGTGCCTGTAGTCCCAGTTACTTGGGAGGCTGAGGCAAAAAGAATCGCTTGAGCCCAAGAGTTTGAGGTTACTGTGAGCTGTGATGCCACAGCACTCTACCGAGGGTGATATAGTGAGATTCTGTCTTAAAAAAAAAAGAAAGAAAAAGAAAAGAAAAGAAATGACATAAAGAGAATTTAAAACATGGATGGTAAAAACAATGAGGGAAATTGCTAAGAAAGTGGAAAATAATCAAAAGGAAATAAAAAAAATAGAACCAAATAAGGGATGAAAGATAGGAAGAATAAAAAAGGATATGGTAGAGCTCAAGGAATTGAAGGAGTCAGTCAAGGAACTTAAAGACACAGTAGACAGTACTAATTACAGATTAGACCATGGAGAAGTAAGAATCTCAGAGATAGAGGATAAAGGTCTTGAGCTAACACAGGCAGTTAAAAAGGCAGAAAAGAAAGAGAGAGAAAGCAGAACATTTGCTCAGAGAATTATAAGATTTCACAAAACATTCAAACATGTGAATTACAGGTAAGAGAGTAAGCATCAATTTACCTACAGGGGCAGATCCATCAGGGTGACATCACAGATGAAACTTTCTAAGCCAGAAGAAAATGCTAAGCAACTTTTAAACTTCTTAAACAAATTAATCTTTAGCCTATAATTCTGTATCCTGCTAAACTAAGCTTCAAAATCAACAGAGAAATCAAATATTTTACTGATATGAAAACATTGAAGAAATTTACCACAAGACCAGGACTACTGAAAATACTTAGACCTATTCTCCACACTGAACATCACAATGGACCATCAGCAAAGTGAACACCAACAAACTAAAGAAAACCTAGCTTCCACAATGGTGCAAAGGATAAAATTAAACAATGGACCTTCACAAAATTAGATGAAAATTAGAACTCCCCCACACTTATAATTCTCTCAATAAATTATTAATGGCTTGAATTCCCCACTGAAGAGGCACAGGCTGATTGGATTAAATAAGCATAAGCCATCCATATGCTATCTCCAAGAAACATACCTAACCTTGAAAGACAAAACAAGACTCAGGGTAATGGGTTAGAAAATAATATCTCAGGCAAATGTAAACCATGGGGCAAGAGAATTGCTTAAGCCCAAGAGTTTGATGCTGCTATGAGCAATGATGCCATGGCACATTACCAAGGGTGATAAAGTGAGACTCTATTTCCAAAAAAAAGAAAGAAAGAAAGGAGGGATTGCAATCTTCTTTTCAGATCCAAGTGGGTTTAAAGCAACTGAAGTCAAAAAAGACAACGATGGACACTTCAGACTGGTTAAAATAAAAATACAAGAAGAAGACATTTCAATTCTAAATATTTATGCACCCAACTTAAATTCTCCCAGATTTATGAAACAGACCTTAATTGGTCTGAGCAATATGATATTCTATAACACCATAAGAGCAAGGGATTTTAACATCCCCCTTCAGACCTGAAAAGAGCCTCTAAACAGAAACTGAACAAAGGTAAAAGAGGCTTAAATGCAACCCTGGAACAACAGTGCTTGTACAGAACATACCATCCCAAAACTAAGAATGGTGTGTTGAGAAGGATACATTCTTCTTGACAGCCCACAGAACATTCTCCAAAATACATCATATCTTAGGACACAAATTAAACCTCAACAACATTAAAAGATTTGAAATTATATCTTGTATCTTCTTAGACCACAAAGCAATACAGGTGGAACTCAACACCAACAAAAACTTTTATTCCTGCATAAAGGCATTCATCCCCTTATTCTGAATAACAAGAGATCAAGAAGGAAATCATTAAATTTATCAAACATAACAATAATGAAGGCACAAGTTACCAAAACCTGTGGATACTGCAAAGGAAGTACTAAGAGGGAAATTTATCACGTTAGGTGCCTACACACAAAAACCAGAAATAGAACACATCAACGACCCAATGAATCATCTTAAGGAATTAGAAAAGTAAGAGCAGGCTAGGTGCCTGTAGCTCAAGCAGCTAAGGTGCCAGCCACATACACCAGAGCTGGCTGGTTTGAATCTAGCCTGGGCCTGCCAAACAACAATGACAACTACAACCAAAATAATAATAATAATAATAATAAAATAGCTGGGCGTTATGGCAGGCGCCTATAGTCCAAGCTACTTGGGAGGCTGAGGCAAGAGAGTTGCTTAAGCCCAGGAGTTGGAGGTTGCTGTGAGCTGTGATGCCATGGCACTCTACCCAAGGTGACAGCTTGAGGCTCTGTCTCAAAAAAAAAAAAAGAAAGAAAGAAAGGGAAGAGCAATCCAAACCCTAAACCTGGCAGAAGAAATAACCAAAATTAAATCAGAAATAAATGAAATTGAAAATAAAAGAAACTTTCAGAAAATTAATGAAACAAAAATATGTTTCTTCAAAAAATAATAGTTATAAATCATTGGTCAGATTAACTAGAAACAGAGAAGTAAAATCTTCAATAACCTCAATCAGAAACAAAAAGGGGGAAATAACAACTGACACCACAGAAATAAAAGATTATTTCTGACTATTATAAGAAATTGTATGTCCAGAAACTTGACAATGTGAAGGAAATAGACCAATTCCCGAAATAGACCTATCTCCCTTTATTTAACTAGGAAGAAATAGATTTCTTGAACAGACCAATATAAAGCCTGAGATTGAAGAAACAATACAAAGTCTTCCAACAACAACAACAACAACAACAACAACAACAACAACAACAACAACAGCCCTGGACCAGATGGGTTCACACCAGAATTCTATCATGCCTTTAAAGAAGAACTTGGACCTATACAGCAGATCCTATCCCAAAACATTGAGAAGGAAGGGATCTTCCCCAACATGTTCTATGAAGCAAACATCACCCTGATTCCAAAACCAGCAAAGGACCCAACTAAAAAGGAGAACTACAGACCAATTTCAGTAATAAATATCAATGCAAAAATACTAAACAAAATATTACCTAATAGATTGTAGCTACACTTTAAAATACTTATATATCACAATCAAGTAGGCTTCACCCAAGCCTGGGTGGATACAAGCCTGGTTTGACATACACAAGTCTATAGACCTAATTCACCATATCAACATAAGCAAAAACAAAGAACATATGATCATCTCAAATGATGCAGAAACAGCATTTGGCAAAATCCAGCATCCTTTTCTAACAAGAACATTTAAGAAAATAGACAGAGGTGGCACTTTTCTTAAGCTGATTGAAGCCATATATGACAAACCCACAGCTAATATCATACTGAATAGAGTAAAACTGAGAGCTTTTCCACTTAAATCTGGAACCAGACAAGGACATGCACTATCACCACTATTATTCAACATAGTTCTGAAAGTTCTAGCCAATGTAATCAGGCAAAAGAAAGATAGAAACGGCATGAAAGGGGGACAGAGGAGGTCAAACTCTTGCTCTTTGCTGATGATATGATCGTATACTGAGAAAACCCCAGAGACTCAACCACAAATTTCCGGGAAAGGATTAAGAAATGTAATAATATGTCAGGATATAAAATCAATATCCACAAATCAGTAGCTTCTGTATATGCCGATAACAGCCAATTTGAGAAGCAAATTATGTACACGATGTTCTTCCCACTAGCTTCAAAGAAAATGAAATACTTAGGAATATACCTAACAAAAGATGTAAAGGATCTTTACAAAGAGAACAACCAAACCCTAAGAAAAGAAATAGCTGAAGACATTAACAAATGGAAGAATATACCACGCTCTTGCCTGGGAAGAATCAACATAGTTAAAGTGTTTATACTATCCAAAGCAATCTATAGATTCAATGCACTTCCCATTAAAATGCAAACATCAGACTTTGAAGAACTGGAAGACATAGTACTTTGTTTTGATGGAACCAGAAAAACCCTGTAGAGCCAAGGTTATTCTTACTGATGAAAATAAAGCTGGAGGCATCACTCTACCAGACTTCATGTTATATTGCAAGTCCATGGTGAAAGAGCATGGTGTTGGCACAAAAATAGAGCCATAGACATATGGAACAGAATAGAAAACCAAGACATGAAACCAGTCTCTTACAGCTATCTGATCTTTGAGAAACCAAACAAAAGCATACAGTGGGGAAAAGAATTCCTGTTTAATAAATTGTGCTGGGAGAGTTGGATAACCACATGTAAAAGATTGAAACTGTACCCACACACATAAAAATGGACTCAAGATGGATAAAAGATTTAAATCTAAGACATGAAATGATAAAAATCTTAGAAGACAGTGTGGGAAAAACTCTTGAGGATGTTGGGGGGGAGATTTTTATTAAGACTTCAGTGGCAATTGCAACAACAACAAAAATAAACAAATGGGACTTAATTAAGGTGAAAATCTGCACAGCTAAGGACATAACAAGTAAAGCAGATTGTTCCGCGCCTTGGGGCTGTGAGTTGTTTTGCCAGGGGCATTTGTTACTTTTCCGGATCATCAGGTCACCCAAGTCTGCAGGGGCCAAACTGGTCTGGCCCGTGGGCGGTCGCTAGAGACCAGGGCGCTGGGTCCCGAGTGGGGACAGAGCTGATGTGGCGCCAACCTTTCTGGTTGCAGATCGTGAGGTGGAGGCAGGAAGTCTCCCCTGCTGCCCATTCAGTGGTTGGAAATGCCAGAGACACAGTTCCTCCAGTTTGAAGGTTACAGGACAAAACCGAACTAATCTGGTTTCACTCTTTCCTGCTCCGCGCGGTTGCCTAACCAGATCCTGTGTGTTGGTGGGGGGTGGAGATGAAGAACCCTATGTCTTGTTAGCAGGGAAGGAGTCAGCTCTGGGAAGGGCAGGCCTCCCTGTTGCCTCGGACCCTCCCTCTGTGGGGGTGGGAACTGCGGGGAGACCCTTCCTTCACCGGGCTTTCACTTCTAGCATCCCTAGCGTCCTGCCACCTCCTGCTAGCTTCATAAAACTGACCGTGAGGATGGCCACCAGGCCCCGCACCGCTTCCATTTGGGTTCCACCTCTCCAGGAAGGAGAGAGTTCTTGTGATAGGATCAGAAAGCTCCAAGTTCAGGAATCCATCCTTGGCCAAAGGACCCCTGACCGTAGACCTCTGCCTGGATCACCCTGGCAGAGGCAGAAGAGTCATAGGACAGAGCAAGTGCTAGAGTGGCTGTTTATTTCCCAAAAGAAGTTGAAAATCACCAAGTCCTGGGGACCATTGTCCTTCATGGATGTGTTTAGGGATTTTATTTGGGAGGAGTGGTGGCTGCTGGACCCAGCTCAGAAGCACCTATACAGGAGGGTGATGTTGGAGAACTACAGCAACCTGGTGTCCCTGGGTTATCAGCGCTCCAAACCCGATATTATCTTCAAGTTGGAAAGAGGAGAAGAGCTGTGAATGGTACATGCCCAAATCCCAAGTCAGGGCCATCCAGGTGCAATACCAAAAGCCATCCTATGAAAAAACTTGATCATGTTCAGGATCGAAATGTTTACTCTGAGAGATCCTGGTGAGAAACAAAAACATAAGCCACAGATGGAGAGAAAAGATTTCAAAAACACATCTGAAAAAGGACTTGTAAAGAAACTGAAACTCAACAAGAAGATAAAGGACTCAATTTAAAATGGATAAAAAAGCCAGGTGTGGTGGCACACATCTATAGTTCTGGCTACCCCAGAGGCTGAGGTGGGAGGATTGCTTGAGCCCAAGATTTTAAGGCTGCAGTGTGCTAAGATCATACCACTGTACGCCAGCCTGGGTGACAGAGTGAGAGCCTATCTCTTAAAAAAAAAAAAAATGGAGTTTATAAAGATAAGAATAAACATTTCACCAAAAAAGAAAAAAACGAACAAGTAAAGCAAAATGGCAACCTTCAGAATGGGAAAAGATAATTACATCTTATGAACCTAAATGCCTACCAGCTCAGGAATTAATTAGAAGCTACAGATAACTCAAATTAATCAACAACAAAAGAGCAAACAATTCCATCTACCACTGGGCAAGATATATGAACAGAACCTTCTCTGAGGAAGAGAGATGAATGGCTGACATTTGAAAAAATATTCATTGTTCCTGACCATCAGAGAAATGCCACCCCAGATACCACCTAACCCCAGTGAGACTAGCCCACATCACAAAGTCCCAAAGTTGCAGATGCTGGCATGGATGTGAAAAGAAGGGAATGCTTTTACTCGGTTGGTGAGATTGAAAACTAATACACCTTGTTTAGAAAGAAATATGAAGAATCCTCAAAGAACTCAAATTAGGCTTCCTGCCTGATCTTATGATCCCATTACTAGGCATCTACCCAAAGGAAAAAAAAAAACATTTTATCATAGGATATTTGCACTAGATTGTTTATCGAAGCTCAATTTACAATTGCCAAAATGTGGAAACAACCTAAATGCCACTAACTCAGGAATGGATTATCAAACTGTGGTATATGCATACCATGGAATACTATTCAGCAATTAAAAAAGATAGAGACTTTGTATCTTTCGTATTAACCTAGATGAAACACATTCTTCTTAGTAAAGTATCACAAGAATGGAAAAGTGAGCAGTCAATATACTCAATACAAATATAAAGCCAATAGATGATCTAATACATGCCCACAGAGGAAAAACCCAAATTAATTCTATGTGGGTGGCGGGGAATGAGGGAGTGGGGGGGGGGAATGGGTGTGCTCCCACCTAATGGGCACAATGTTAGGGTGTATGGCACATCTCTTGTGAGTGAGATATAATTATAAGAGGCACTCTACCTAACAAATGCAACATTGTAACCTAATTCTTTGTACCCTCAAATTAACTTGAAAGAATAATAATACTAACAATAAAAAAAAACAAAAACAGATCCCTTTCTGCCTTATTGTTTTCCTAAGGCCCAATTTGGGTTGCAATAAGAGGAGATATCTCAGATAAGGGCTGTCATTTCCTAGCCTTTGATGGTTCCTCCTCCAACAGGCTGGATGATTTGTTAAAGGCTAAAGGGATAGGGAGAGGATAAAATGTCACCAGCAAGCAGAAAACATGTTTACATGGCTGCTTCTTGTGTGTCTGGCAAGATTTTTAATTGTTTCTAAAGAAACCACCGGACTGATGTTAACCATATGGAACCATTAAAACATTGGGTAACAGAATAATAGAGTTGGATCATGTTTCTTCAGTTGACTGTAAAATGGCATGTAATTTGTAAATCAAAAACAGTGCTTAAAGCAACAATCTCAACAAGGTTCTTCATTTGAAATTCCTTTCATTTTACTTTCTGCAAAACTATTCCAAACGGATGGCATTCTTTAAAATATTTTATCTTTTGTCTTCAAGGATAGCATTTCTTAAAGGACCACTGCATTTGCAGTTATGTTTTCTGAGTCTAATCCTCTGCCTAATCCTACAATTATCGGTCCCCCACCACCTAGCTACACGCACATACTCCATATTATGCAGTATTATTTCCTCCAAGGGCTCCAGGGATCCCAATTGGGCCATCATCTCAATAGATGTACCACATACCTGCTCTAGGCAGCAAGACTGTGATTCCAGTGTCTATATAAACTTTCCAAAAGTATTCTTTTAACTTGAGTTTCATAAGGACTTTTCTTAGGGTAGGGATTAAACACATAAAATAGGAGAAAAATGTATATCATTAGTCATGGCTAAATGAAAATATGCCGTATACAATAGGCAGCAAGTGCCATATGGCTTTAGACACAGTGTGACTCTGGCACTAATTACCAATCCCTTCCTGAATTACAGCTGGGAAGGATTCTGTCCAAGAGGTCCTGTAGTGAAGTTTTAGTTTTGCTCTGCCTCTAGAAGCTCTTCTTTTAGCGTCTTGTATCTGCTTCTCTGACTCTTGTTAGGCATTTCTGCATTCTATGGGGGTCCATGACTGATGTCCTGGGAGTGCAGACACACATATTTAGGTCAAGTTTGCTGAACTAACTACAGGGAGCTTTCTGTCTGTCTCTTTCTCTGTAATGGCTCAAAGTTTAGGATTTAATGCAACATACATTTAGAGACTTTCGATCTCAAGGGCTGAAACATTTTCTTTTGTTTGGCTTTTTTTTTTTTTTTTAATTTCTATTGCATAACTCAGTGGGGCCCCTGAAATTATGGCAACAGACTCCTCTCAAATAAAACATACTCTACACTAGAGCTTCTCTCACTTCAGTGTACTTACAAGTCGCCAAGGGTGCTTGTTAAAAATACTGATTTCCAGATTCTCCCTGAGACTGCTCCATCAGAGTATCTGA
Organism: Nycticebus coucang; assembly: GCF_027406575.1. Classification (NCBI taxonomy): domain Eukaryota; kingdom Metazoa; phylum Chordata; class Mammalia; order Primates; family Lorisidae; genus Nycticebus; species Nycticebus coucang. The sequence continues at coordinate 27,875,310 of NC_069782.1, forward strand.
GAGTGGAATTCAGAAATCTACTTTTTCAAATAAAGCTTTGAGGTGATTCTAAGGCTGGTAGTCAAGCAACCCCTTTGTGAAAAACTACTTATCAGACGCCCTCCCCAGTGGTATGAAGCTTCAGTAGGATTTCCCAACTTTGGCTGGGAAATAAATATATCCTGGTCTGAGTGATATTTGAAAGTCTCCCCTTCACTACTCAAAAGGCTTTTTCTCTTAGGTAGTTGTCTTGCTTCTGCTTAGAGAAGCATCTCACTAAATTCTTGCTGTTCAGCTGAATGCTGTGTGTACTTCCCCCAAGGAACAGTCACACTGCTCACACCGGTAATGCTAGGATAGGGAAGAGTGGTGAAGCCCATCGTGTTTGTCCTAGCCGAGCAGTATCCAGGAAGGTTGGCTTTTTGAAGACATTTCTTTATATCTTTCTAGAGATATTTCCAAATAAATGCCCCAGAAGATTATAAACTCCTGAAAGGCAGCAATAACAAAACTCCTATACTTTGCTGATGGTGTTAACTTCCATTATTTGCAACATGGTAGTAATTTGAAAGCCCTTGGAAATGTTGGGTAAAATGTAATAAAGACATTCTCAAATGCAAAGGTAAGAGTGAGAAAAAAAAGTAAGAGCAATTCTTGAGTGCCTACAATGAAGAAATTGAAAGCTCAAACTCTAAAGGTATTTTCCAATTTCACACCCAAGAAACCTATTTTCAAAGGCTCTGTGGGGACCAAAAGATCTTAGTCCTGGGGCGGCACCTGTGGCTCAAGGAGTAGGGCGCCAGCGAGTTCAAGCCCAGTCTTGGCCAAAACTCTTTAAAAAAAAAAAAAAAGAACTTAGTCCTACAAATAGTGGGAGGTGGGACTGAGAATGCCACATAAAGCTGGGACCCTTATAGGTATACTCTCAAAGAAAGAGGGGGTTAGAAATCATTTGCTCCATAGTGGAAAACAAGGAATAAATGTAGTTGTCTTGGCCAAGATTCTCAGTAAATAAAAATATCCCCTCAAAATTAGTGACCAAAGGCATGTTAGTACATGGGTTTGAATTTATATTTATATAATTTGCATGGCCCTGGAAATTCTAAAAGAAATTAATATAACGTGGCCCCAGGCATATATAATGCTCCTAGGCATTTAGCAGAGGAGAAAAAAGTTTTTCCTGAAGGTATAAACTTATATAAACATATATATATTTTATTTCAGATTAATACAAGGGTACAATGATTAGGTTACATTATTTGTGTTTCTAAGGTTAAGTTCAAGTTGTAGTTGAGCTCTTCATCCAGGGGGTGTGCTGTATACCCTCACATTATGCGCATTAGGTGAGAACTTACCATTCCTCATCCCTTCTCTCCTTTTCCTCTTTCCTCCTTTTTTCCCCTCCCACTTGAATATGGTAGGTGTGCAGTTATTTTTCTATTGGTTTCATAGTAGTATTAAGTACATTGGATATTTGATTTTTCCATTCTTGTGATACTTTACCAAGAAGAATGTGCTTCAACTCCTTTTAGGTAAATACAAAAGATGTAAAATCTCTATCATTTTATGGCTGAAAAGTATTCCATGGTATACCTATATCACAGTTTATTAATCCATTCACAGGTTGATGGGCACTTCGGTTGTTTCCACATCTTGGCGATTATAAATTCCCATGAAGTTCTTGATGAAGCTATACCTACAAAGAGCAAAGTGCTAACTAAACATGATAATTAAGGTACTACTTCACTTTTATGGAGGATAATTGCCAGTGCTTGGTTAAACCAGTGGTTCTCAACCTTCCCAATGCCATGACCCTTTAATATAGTTCCTCACGTTGTGGTGACCCCCCCAACCATATAATTTATAATAATTTTATAAAATTAATAATGATTTTATGGTTTATTTTAATTATTATAAAATTAATAATGATTTTATGGTTTATTTTAATTATTATAAAATTTATAATAATTTAATGGTTGGGGGTCACCACAACATGAGGAACTGTATTAAAGGGTTGTGGCATTAAGAAGGTTGAGAACCTAGACTAGGTTAGACAGTCACGGTCAAAGCTGGGCTGGAGCAACCTGATTGACGTGAAGACCAAGTGTGAGCTATTTCCCAAATCGTGAATACCAATCTGGGGTTATAAAGGAAATGAAATCCACACTGGATATACACACAAGAAAAAAAAAAACAAAAGAGTGTGCACAAGATAGGACTGCTTATGACATGAGACAGGAGCAGCAACTGGCATTTGTTAGGTAAGTATCATGTAACAGGTGCAAGGTTAAGCACCTTACATGGACAATATCACTTAATCCACAATCATCTTAGGAGATAGAAATGTTTATTTTTCCCTCTTTTATGATGAAAAAATGGAAGTTTTCCTAGACCATATAACTTGTCCGAAGTCACATGATATGTAAGTAGTGGCAGCAAGTTGCCAACTCAAGTGATCTGACCCCATTATGTTCTCCACACCTTTTTACCCACTGGCAACATTGGTGTCCTCTGGTAAACATGACCTAAATACTGTCATGAAGCGTAACCACCACATTCTTCTCTGCTTCCCTCAGAGAAGAGGTGGGGAGAGATGCAGGCAGAGGGGAGAAAATGTTCCCTCCCACCTGGCAGAGAGCAGTTTAATGTGTCACTAACACATTGTCCTTTTTGACATCTCATTTTTTTTCTCAGACACATCTTCTTTTCATCTGTATCAACACTAAGTGACCATTGCTTTCATCATTTCATGCTTAAACCATGACAGTATTCTGCTCACTGGTCTCCTCCTGCCCCAGGCCTCTCTCCCGAATCCCCTTCCGGTTGTTCTCCACAACATTGCACAGAGCTCTTCTATATACAATTCCTGTTTTGATTCTATCAAAATGAAGTATATGTGTATTTCTATCATACCAGGACTCAGGGTGCTTGTGATAGTATTAGAACTTTTACATAGTTAAGTATTTTTGATATACCAAAAAGAGAAAGTCACATAATAAACACATATGTGCACTATAACTGGCTTAATAATTTATATGGTATTAGATTTGATAAACTATGGTAAAAAGAGTACAAGAAATATTTGTTGAATAAAAGTACCCACCACTTAATTTCATCTTTAGGATGATGCTTGTGCACTTTTATCTTTTGTAGCTCCATGACAGTATTCACCCAGACATTTGTTTGGCCTGGTGAGAGGGCAACATCTGCATTTACTTTTATGAATGCTCACGGAACACTTAGATCATGGAGCTATGGGCAAACATTTCTCCAGGAACTGCTGCTATTCTCTAATTCGTGGCTGATTTTCTTTTTTTAGCCAAGCCTCTGCACACACATATACATAGTTATGGTCTTTATTACCCATGCTTCCAATTGGTGCACTATATATGTTGTTTTGATTTTGGTAAAATATATATAACATAAACTTACCAATCTTACCATTTGAAATGTGTAATTCAGTAGAATTAACTGTATTCACATTGTTGTGCAACCATCAATACCACCCATTGCCAGAACTTTGTCTATTCTATATTTTACAATTGCCATGGCCATGATAAACAACAGTGACCTTTACCAGACAGATCACATTTTATCAATAACCTTAGTTAATCAATTAAAATTGTGTGCATATTTGGATTTTTTGGAGGCTGCCACAAATTTGTGAGAAGAAAATATTGCAACAAATCAGAACCAGAGATAGTATATAATAGGAATTGGTAAGTGTTTCTTGGCTTAGAAGGTTTTGGAAGTGAAATCCCATATTTTTCAGAGAATATGTTAACCTTATAAATGATAAAGAAGTGGACAAGGCAACCAATAAAATAGAGACAGAAGAGAAATTTAATGTAAATGTAAAGAAGAATTCTCTGATGACAGGTGACAGATGGCACTATTAAACTTTGTGTACTCCGTGTATGACAAGGTATGTCAGACCTGAAAAGAAGTTGAGGACATATGGCAAAGTTGAGACCTGGAAATAATTTTCAATGATGAGCCAATTGGGGTTGAACTTACAGCATTCCTTGCCCCAGGTCTGTTCTAACAGGCTAGCTACTGATGCCCTGATATGCAGTGTGGCATCACATGAGATCACGCTCACTCTCCTCATACAGGGCGATGCCATCTGTCACTTCAAGGGCAGCTATCTAAAGCTATCTAATTTTGGAACTCAAGTGATCATCAAAAAGTACTTTTCCATTAAAATAAATGTGTGTTTTGCAGTAGTTAGACTTTTTTTTAGTCTTGCTCTGTCACCCTGGGTAGAGTGCTGTGGCATCATAGCTCATAGAAACCTGAAACTCTTGGGCTCAAGCAATTCTCTTGCCTCAGCCTCCCAAGTAGCTAGGACTATTGGTGCCCACCACAATTCCAGGCTAATTTTTCTTTCTTTCTTTCTTTTTTTTTTTTTTAAATAGAGATGGGGTACGCTTGCTCAGGCTTGTCTTGAACTCCTGAACTCAACCAATCCACCCTCTTCAGCCTCCCTGAGTGCTAGGATTACAGACATGAGCCACCATGCCTGGCCCCAATAGTTAGGCTTTTTGAAGGCAAAAGAAATACAGTGGAAATTTATCAAAGTTGCAAAATAGTTACCCACATGGCATGACACTTCTGAAAATTATAATTTCTTTCACAGCTCTTCCTCCCCCCTCCCCAGATAAACTTACTCTACCAAAGCTCTAGGAATAGAAGGTCAGGGTGCACCAACATACTAGTACTACAGTTGGAGTGATGTCTAGAGAGGTTTCAGCTTGGGGGTGTCAGACGACTCTTTGTGTTACAGGTATGGTGGCTATACATGTCACCATTAAAACCAGGGCATTTTTGAAGGTGGAAGGGGGCACTAATAATAATTATAAGGTTGGATAATTAAGTTTGTGAACACATCCTAGAGAAAGTGCTATGTACTTATTGCTGAATATCACTCTGGTCACCAGATGGCCAAGAAGAGTACTTCACAGGCGACCCAGTGATATTCAATAATGAGGTATGGAGCACTTTTTCTAGGATGAATCTGCAAACTTAATTGTTTGACCTCGTATGCAGGGACAATAGTCATAATCTGGGACAGTCCTGGGCAAGCCAGGATGTCTGAGCATACAGGAAGTGCGTTTAGCAATGTGTCCAAACAGAGTTCATATCTATTTAATGATGGGCAGTCAGTACTCTGGGGACTGTCAATTAGACAGCAAGATGAGAATCCACACACACAGTTGTCACTGGTATCACTCCTCAGCCCTCCCACCGAGGAGGAATCGTTGCCAGGTCAGCCTGCTGAGCTGCTGGATGAGCTTCTGCAAAGAAGGCTGGACCTGGCCACCCAGCTTCCACAGGGGTTAGAGCTGAGAGTGAGCAAAACAAATAACCCCTTTAAAGGAATCTTGCTGTCCAGCCTTACAGGGAGGTGATTTCGGTTCATGTCTCAACAGTATTCCAGGTAGAAATTGCTACATGTCGTGGACTTTTCAGTGACTCCCCCAGACCCAAATCCAAGAACAGTAATCTCCCCGTGCTACAGGGTGTGCCAAACCAAGCTTGGGAATTTCAAATGCTCAAAACCAATGATTCATACCTCAAATGTAACAGCGAGAGTAGGAAATCATTCTCTCCTGCTAGTATTTATTCAGCAACATACAGGATGATGCCGGGAAGTCAGCCTTCATGGGTTCCAGTCCTACCTCTGCCAGCCGTTAGCTGTGCATCCTTCGGTCAACTCCTTAACTGCTCTGTGCCTCAGCTTTCCTTATGTAGACAACTGGGCTCATACCTGCTGCAGTTTGGTTTGTTTGACTCTTCCCAATCTCCAATATGAGCCCCAATATTGGACGTGAGGCTTAATGGGAGGTGTTTGGGTCATAAGTGGATCCTTCATGAACAGATGAATGCGCGCCCTGGAGGGGGCGTGAGTGAGTTCTTACTGTTGGTTCCGGTGAGAGCTGGTTGGTAACAAGAGCTTGACTCTTCTCCGCCCTCCTGCTTCTCTCTGCACAATCTCTGCACGTACTGGCTCCTTTGCCTTCTGCCATGAGCGGAAGAAGCCAGAGGCCCTTGCCAGAGCAGATGCTGGTGCCATGCTTCTTGTGTACGGCCTGGAGACTAGTGAGCTGCGTGAGCCTCTTCTTTATAAATTGCCAGACTCAGGTTCCTTTCTAGCAACCCAAAGGGACCCCGACAGTCCTCCCTGAGACATGATACCTAACGCCCTTAGTGTGGCGTGGGGCTGCAGCAGAGACTTGGTGAACATCAGCGTAGACGTTGATGATACAGACCTGGGCCTGGAGTCACGGAGATGAGGAACACACAGTTCCCATTCTCACTTGGGACCAGGCTGCTTCCGCCAGGCCAACCTTCCCTGTGGTGTTTCGAGCCCCTCTTCCTCTCAGAGTCTCACCATGGCCCCCAAATTCAATGGTGGCAAACACTGAACCTTGTATATCTCACTGGCCTACCATGCTCCCAGCCTTTCCCTTGTAGGGAGGAGAAACTTCCTCCACTACCCTCCTGGGTTCTCCCGCTGAGGCCCCAACAGAAGACGGATTAGTAAGAGCTTAACAAACAGGTATGTATTAAAACATGCAGTGTGCACACACGTGGGGAAACTCAGGGGTTAGCTCAAAGGAGTGGGCAGCGGGTTTATACAGCATTACAACAAAGAATAATAAATTTGTAGAGAAGTGACAAGACTAAGAAAAAGGGCAAACGATGGGAAGGTCAATATATGAGAAAACTGATGGGAGTTAAGGGTTGTGTGTGTCTCACAGGGGAGCAAGGTGTGCTCAGTAGATTCCTCTGGTGCCATCTCTGTGCTGCCCAGAGTCTGGAGAGAGGCCGTGGTGAGTTAGAATTTCCCTGCCCTTCCTGGTGGGTGGGGAGTGCAGAAAATTCTCCTTCAGCTCAAAATAATCTATCAGAGTGACTTATCCCTTTCATCCACCTCCTTATTTTTATTAATAGTTTATTTTTAGAACAGTGTTTGACAGAAAAATGGAGCAGATAAGCAGAGAGTTGCTGTAGATGGCTCCCCAACCTACGGAGTTTCATCTAGAACATCTTACGTTCATATGGTACATTTGTTACAATCGATGAACCAATATCGATATATAATTGTTATTAACTAAAGTCTATAGTTTACGCGAACTTTTTATAGCTTTTAACTGATGTTTTTCTGTCCTGAGATCCCAACCAGAATGCCATGATATACTGAGTTATCACGGCTCTTAGGCACCTCTCTGTTGTGACAGTTTCTCATACTTTCCCTGTTTCTGATGACCTGGACAGTTGAAGGATGCCCGCCTCTTGGGATTTGTCTAATATTTTTCTTATGATTACCTTTTTTTTTTTTTTTTGAGAAAGAGTATCACTCTGTCAGCCTGGGTAGAGTTCCCTGGTGTCATCATGGCTCACAGCAACCTCAAACTCTTGGATTCAAGGGATCCTCTTGCCTTACCCTCCCAAGAAGCTGGGACTATAGGTGCCCACCACAATGCCTGGCTAGTTTTCCAATTTTTAGTAGATATGGGGTCTCACTCTTTCTAGGGCTGGTATTGAATTCCTGAGCACAAGCAGTCCAGCCTCCCAGATTGCAAAGGATTACAGGAGGGAGCATCTCACAATTAGACTGCAGCTATGGATCTCAGGGAAGAAGATAAAGTAACACTTTGGTCACATCATTGCAAAAGTGCAGACTACGAACAAGAGTCACGACTGCTACCGTTGATCACGATCACCTGGCCCAGACAGTATGTACCGGGTACCAGGTGTCTCCCCTGCAAAGTGACTCTCCTGTTCCTCTTTCCATACTGTACTCTCTGTAAGGAAGTCACTTTGTACAGCCCACACTTCAGGAGGAGGTCTCCCTCCTCATTGTCAAGGGCCACAAGCAACATCACCGTCTGTTGTATTTATATACATTTATTAAAAATTGGAAATTTTGTGACTAATGAACAGAAGCTGGCAAGGCAGGAAGACATCTCAGCAGAAGGCTGCGCCTAGAGGCTGAGGACAAACGCCCTCATGGAGACAGGCTGGTTTTCTGCCAAAGTAGTCAAGAAAGTCAAATAAGGTTAAAACAACAGGATGAGGGAAAGGGAGAGACATGTTGAGGTCAGTGGTGGGGAACAACTGACAGGTGGCCTTTTAATGAATAGAGTATTCGTCTTCGTTGCGATTTAAAACTCCTTCTTAAACTAAGGCCATTGGTACTTCTTTGAATTCTGATGGGATTATCATGAATTCACTATTTAAGGAGATTCTTTAAAAAAACCTGTCAGCGTGGTTGAGAAAATTTAGAAAAGGAGAAGAAGGAACATTTTTAGACATTTTTAAAGAACTCATTTAGCTGCTTCCTCATTAATCAGTCTGTTTTCTGTGAGCAAACTGCTAATTATGAGGGGGAAATGGCTCTTAAATAGAAGCCACACAGTGTATATAGAAAAATGTGACTGTTCTCATTGATATCCAGAAAGACTGAACCTGCTTAAAGCAGATTAACAATTTTATTAACAAATTGAGTTCCCATCATCTGGTCATGAAGGGTGAATTAGATTTTACAGCTACTTCTGGACAGGGAATGTTGATGGGGGAAGAGGCAAGATGACCAGGCTGGCAGGCACTGAATCTAAACTCCCCAGACACCTACCAGACTAGTCCTTCTTACCCCATAAATACCATTCTGCCCATTGTGAGCACTGCACATCCTCACGTCCCGGGGAGTTCTCCTGCCATGTTGCAAGATAAAATCCCCCATATGATAAGTGCCAAGTTTTATTGAACAAGCAAACAAGTCAACATCTGGAAGCAAGTCTGCAGGCAGATCTTTAACTTCCAGGAATTCTGTTGGCGGATTTGATGTTGCTATAGCAACACTTGTTGTAGCATAAACTAAGTCAGAAGAGTGCTGAGGGTTTGCTTGTGTGATGTTGAATTTCTTTCGTCTCTGAACCATCAATTATAGAGTATCTCATGATTACATACATATGATACACATTTATATATACCTTGTATATACCTGTCATAATTGTTTTTTTTTTCTAACATTTTTTTCTCTTTGGAAAACTCATGTAACAGCAGACATGCAAATCTTTCAAAGGCTTTTGGGAAGACTCTGTAAAGAAACAATTGTTCCTTATTCAAAGCTGAAAATATCTATGCAGGATATTTTATTTTGCTGGGAGTAATATGCTTCCCTCATAGGAAAATTGACTATGTTTGAAAGAAAAATGAGGACCTCATTAAGACTATTAGTAAGCTAGAAACAATATAGTAATTTTTAAACTAACAGTGCTAATAGGTGGCATGATGTTCTTGATTCCCCCATCGACAATGGTGGATGCAGGTCTTTTTAGTCTTAATGGCTAAGATTGGTTTGCTTCAAAAGAAAATAATTTGAGATGAAAAACATTTCCCCCCATCTACATGTTTTTGAGACCATTTATTTTTAAACCTTGACTGTGGCTTCATTTTTATAGAAAATGAGTTTTCAGCAGGTGGAATTGAAAATTATTGTCAGGGAAGAATGATTTCCAATGAGGTCAGAATTGGTACACATTTTATGTGTTTATTGCATGAATATGTGTATATATCTCTCTCACTTATCACCTGAAATTGTAACCTTTCCATTATAATGTTACAATTGTCACACAGTAACTAATAAAAGGTTTAAATCTTCTTTTATTTTACAGCACCAAAAACTGTACCATTGCACTGTGGATTCTCATTTATTAAAGCAAGGATAAAAGAGACATAGATATATAGTTTCATATGCACATTTTCCCTTCCTAGAAAACTTGCTCCTAAGGCGAGTATTTCAACATTTTTCTTCAATATATTAAAGGAGTTTTAGTCATCATTACTAATTAACTTATAAGCTATTCATTGGGTAAAGTGAAATGTTCCAAGGTCAAGATGACTGTGTCTAATACCTTATTCACAACTAACTGATTAAATGGCAAGGATTCCCAATTGGAGATCTGGAAGGTCAGAGAAAGCATGCCATATGAGTTGAAATACTTTAAATGTGGTTTCTTTTTAACCACTATACTTAAGAGCCAGTCTAAGCCTCAGTATAGTCCCTCATGTTTCAATTTACAAGGAGCACAGTTTACATGTGGTTTTATAAAATAGGTAGCAGTGTGGCTTCATTTTTAGAACATTCTAGGGTAATTCCGTTCAATGTCAGAGAACATTTTGTAGTGTGATTTGGGGGAAACCAGCCGGTGCCAGTAAATGTCCCCCAATCGTGTCTAAATATCTAAAATTCTATTCTTAGAAAGAGTATATGGAGAGGCTGAAGTTATATAGAGAATACAGCATGAACTTGGGAAACAGAACTTAATTCACAATCCAAGATGCACCAATCACCAATAATAGGACTTTGGGCATCTTTAGCATCATCTATGAATTGAAGATGAAACTCCTCTGGAGTATCTATCCTGGGTCCCCCTGCTGGACACTGTCTTTCCCCTATTCCTGCCATATACCATAGTCTGGAAACCCTAAGTTCTTCCTCTTGCATCCCACTTACAGATAAGTGTAGCCAGGTGGCCTAGTCCGGCCAGTGAGATGTAAATGGAAACCTATTGGGGCCTTCTGGGAGAACTTTTGCTTCTGTGCAAAGGGCCCAGGCTCAGAAGGGAAGCTCACCATAATCACCTCTTTTCCCTTTTCCTTGGAAACCTGAGGCTTTATTAGCCATCTTGCTTTCATGAGGAAACAAGCATACAGTTGAAAAGCCAATCTGCTAAGTGTAGTAAACTAGAATAACAGAGTCTGGAAGTCTTTGATGGCATGATTAAGCTGGAAACACCAAGTTTAGTCTCATTGTAACAGAGCAGCCTGAGCAAAAGTGAGACCCCAACTCTACTAAAAATAGAAGAAAAAAAAATTGAGGTGAGAGGATCTCTTGAGCCCGAGTTGGGGATTGCTATGAGCTATGACACCACAGCACTCTACCCAGGGCTACAGCTTGAGACTCTATCTCAGAAAAAAAAAAAAAAAAAGAATGAAGCATGTTAAGAGTAAAATTAGAAACAAAATCTCTCATCACTTTAAGAACACACTGAGAATTGCTCAACTACTTCCATCAAAGCACATACTGATGCATTAGTTTCTCAAACACAATCTCAAATATCCCCCTAGTTTTATGTTGCTCACTTTTCTTTTACTTTTATAATAAAAAATATCAAAACACCCCAAAGACATTTTATTACTTAGATATGTATGTTTTCTATATTAGTAATTGCAAACTTGGGGCCTACTTGATGATTTTAAAAGACTCTCTGAATGGGCCACTGTGTAATTAGGATTATTACCTGAGATATTTTTGCTAATCCATCATGAACATTATCAGGAAAATTATGCCCAAACCTGTTCTTTTTTCCACTAATCATCTTTTATTAGTATTTGTATATTTATTTATTTTTTATTAAATCATAGCTGTGTACATTAATGCGATCATGGGGCACCATACACTGGTTTTATAGACCATTTGACACATTTTCATCACACTGGTTAATGTAGCCTTCCTGACATTTTCTTAGTTATTGTGTCAAGACAATTATATTAGTTAAGACAATTATATTCTACATTGACTAAGTTTCACATGTAACCTTGTAAGATGCACCGCAGGAATAATCCCACCAATTACCCTCCCTCTGCCCATCCTCCCCCCTCCCCCCCACCCCCTTCTCCCTATTCTTAGGTTATAACTGGGTTATAGCTTTCATATGAAAGCCATAAATTAGTTTCATAGTAGGGCTGAGTACATTGGATACTTTTTCTTCCATTCTTGAGATACTTTGCTAAGAAGAATATGTTCCAGCTCCACCCATGTAAACATGAAAGAGGTAAAGTCTCCATCTTTCTTTAAGGCTGCATAATATTCCATGGTGTACATATGCCACAATTTATTAATCCATTCGTGGACCCATGGGCACTTGGGCTTTTCCCATGACTTAGCAATTATGAATTGGGCTGCAATAAACATTCTGGTACAAATATCTTTGTTATAATGTGATTTTTGGTCTTCTGGGTATATACCTAGTAGAGGAATTATAGGATTGAATGGCAGGTCTATTTTTAGATCTCTAAGTGTTCTCCAAACATCTTTCCAAAAGGAATGTATTAATTTGCATTCCCACCAGCAATGTAGAAGTGTTCCCTTTTCTCCACATCCGTGCCAACATCTCTGGTCTTGGGATTTTGTGATGTGGGCTAATCTTACTGGAGTTAGATGATATCTCAAAGTAGTTTTGATTTGCATTTCTCTGATGATTAAATGATGAGCAATTTTTCATATGTCTGTAGGCCGTGTGCCTGTCTTCTTCAGAGAAGTTTCAAGTCCTTTGCCTAGCCTGCGATAGGATCACTTGTTCTTTTCTTGGTTATACGTTTGAGTTCTCTGTGGATTCAGGTTATTAAACTTTTGTCAGAGACATAACCTGCAAATATCTTCTCCCATTCTGAGAACTGTCTGCTTGCTTTACTTACTGTGTTCTTGGCTGTGCAGAAGCTTTTTAGTTTGATCAGACCCCAGTAGTGTATTTTTGAAGCTGCTTCAATTACCTGGGGAGTCCTCCTCATAAAATACTTGCCCAGACCGATTTCTTCAAGGGTTTTCCTTGCCCTCTCTTTTAGTATTTTTATAATTTCATGTCTTAAGTTTAAATCTATAATCCAGTGAGAGTCTATCTTAGTTAATGGTGAAAGGTGTGGGTCCAGTTTCAGTCTTCTACAGGTTGCCAGTTCACCCAGCACCATTTGTTAAATAGGGAATCTTTTCACCACTGAATGTTTTTAATTGGCTTGTTAAAGATCAAATAACAGTAAGTAGCTGGGTTAATCTCTTGGTTCTATATTCTGTTCCAGACATCTACTTCTCTGTTTTTGTGACAGTACCATGCTGTTTTGATCACTGTCAATTTATAGTATAGTCTGAAGTCTGGTAGCGTGATTCCTCCTGCTTTGTTTTTATTTCTGAGTAATGTCTTGGCTATTTGAGGTTTTCTCTGATTCCATATAAAATGAAGTATTATTTTTTCAAGATCTTTAAAGTATGACAGTGGAGCTTTAATAGGGATTGCATTAAAATTATATATTGCTTTGGGTAGTATGGACATTTTAACAATGTTGATTCTTCCCAGCCATGAGCATGGTATGTTTTTCCATTTGTTAACATCTTCAGCTATTTCTTTGCTTAGAGTTTCATAGTTCTCTTTATAGAGATCTTTCACGTGGTTTGTTAGATAAACTCCCAAATATTTCATCTTCTTTGGCACTACTGTGAATGGAATAGAGTCCTTGACTGTTTTTTCAGCTTGACTATGCTGGTATATATAAAGGCTACCGATTTATGAATGTTGATTTTGTAACCTGAGACGCTGCTGTATTCCTTGATCACTTCTAAGAGTTTTGTAGTAGAATCCCTGGTGTTTTCCAGATATACAATCATATCATCTGCGAAGAACAAAAGTTTGATCTCTTCTGACCCTATATGGATACCCTTGATCGCCTTTTCTTCCCTAATTGTGGTGGCTAAAACTTCCATGACAATGTTAAAGAGCAGTGGAGACAATGGGCAGCCTTGTCTGGTTCCTGATCTGAGTGGAAATGATTTCAATTTAACTCCATTCAATATAATATTGGCTGTGGGTTTGCTGTAGATGGCCTCTATCAGTTTAAGAAATGTCCCTTCTATACCAATTTTCTTAAGTGTTCTGATCATGAAGGGATGCTGAATATTATCAAAAGCTTTTTCTGCATCAATTGAGAGAATCATATGGTCTTTGTTTTTTAATTTGTTTATATGCTGAATTATACTTATAGATTTACATATATTGAACCAGCCTTAAGACCCTGGGATAAAACCGACCTGGTCATGATGTATAATTTGTTTGAAGTGTTCCTGGATTCTGTTTATTGTGATCTTGTTGAATATTTTTGCATCTATATTCATTAGTGATATTGGTCTATAATTTTCTTTTCATTTGGGTCTTTTCCTGGTTTGGGGATCAGGGTGATGTTTGCTTCATAGACTGTGTTGGGTAGTCTTTCTTCTTTTTCTATATTTTGGAACAGGTTGAGTAATATAGGTACTAGTTCCTCTTTAAAGGTTTGGTAAAATTCTGACGTGAAGCCATCTGGTCCCGGGTTTTCTTTTTAGGGAGATTTTGTATGGTTGATGCTATTTCAGAACTTGATATAGGCCTGTTCAACATTTCCACTTGAATCTGGCTAAGACTTGGAAGGTGACGTGCTTCCAAGTATTGGTCAATGTCCTTCAGATTTTCATATTTCTGAGAATAAAGTTTCTTGTAAGATTCATTAAGGATTTTTTTAATTTCTGAGGAGTCTGTTGTTATTTCGTCTTTGTCATTTCTGATTGATGAAATGAGAGATTTTAGCCTTTTTTTCCTGGTTAGGTTAGCCAAAGGTTTATATATTTTATTGACCTTTTCAAAAAACGAACTTTTTGATTTATTGATCTGTTGTATAATTCCTTGGTTTTCAATTTCATTTAATTCTGCTCTAATTTTGGTTATTTCTTTTCTTCTACTGGGTTTGGGGTTGGAATGTTCTTTTTCCAGTTGCTTGAGATGTCCCATTAAGTTGTTAACTTCCTCTCTTTCCGTTCTCTTGAGGAGGGCTTGTGGTGCTATAAATTTCCCTCTTAGGACTGCCTTTGTGGTATCCCAGAGGTGCTAATAATTCGTGTCCTCTTTGTCATTTTGTTCCAAAAATTTGGCAATTTCCTTCTTAATCTCATCTATGACCTAGCTGTCATTCAGCATAAGGTTATTTAACTTCCATGGTTTTGTATGAGTATGCATATTCCTGTTGTTACTGAGTTCAACTTTTATTCCATGGTGGTCCAAGAAGATGCAAGGAATAATTTCTATTCCTTTAAATTTACTGAGGTTAGACTTGTGACCTAATGTGATCAATTTTGGAGTATGTTCCATGTGCTGATGAGAAGTATGTGTATTCAGTTTTGTTGGGATGAAATGTTCTGTAGATGTCTGCTAAATCCAAATCTTTATTAGCTTCCTATCAGAGGATCTATCCAACATTGCCAAAGGAGTGTAGAAATCTCCGACTAGTATGGAGCTGGAGGAAATCAAGTTGCTCATGTCTGTTAGAGTTTCTCTTATAAATTGAGGTGCATTCTGGTTGGGTTCATAAATATTAATAATTGAAATCTCATCATATTGAGTATTACTCTTAACAAATATGAAGTGACCATTCTTATCTTTCCTTACTTTTGTTGGTTTAAAGCCTATTGTGTCTGCAAACAGAATTGCAATACCTACTTTTTTCTGATTACCATTTGCCTGAAATATGGACTATCATTCTTTCACCCTGAGTCTATATTTATCTTTTAAGGTAAGATGTGATTCTTCTATGTAGCAAATATCTGGCCTGACTTTTTGTATCCAGTCAGCCAACCTGGGCCTCTTTAGAGAACAGTTTAAGCCATTCACATTAATGGAGTATATTGATAAGTCTGATAAAATTTTGGGTATCAAGTTTTTTGAAAGTCCAGTGGACATTTTTAATCCTTTTGCCACTGTGGAAGTTGGAGTTTGATCAAAAGTTTCTGAGTGAGTTTACTTTTGTGGTAGAGGATTGGGCTGGTCATTATGGAGGATAAGTCTGAGGATATCCTGAAGAGCTGGTTTGGTTATGGCAAATTTCTTCAACTTATGAAAGTCATTAAAGTATTTAATTTCTCCATCATAAATGAAATTCAGTTTAGCTGGATACAGGATCCTGGGGTTGAAAGTTATTTTGTTTTAGGAGATTAAAAGTCGATGATCACCCTCTTCTGGCTTGAAAAGTTTCAGCAGAGAGATCTGCAGTCATTCTAATATTCCTTCCTTTGTAGGTAATGGCTGCTTTCAGAATTTTCTCCTTCATATTAACTTTAGTGAAGTTAATTATGATATGTCTTGGGGATGCCATATTCAGGTTGAGTTGTGCTGGGGTTCTGAAACTGTTTGCTATCTGAATTTCAGAATCTTTTGGCATGTCTGGAAAATTCTCTTTCATAATTTCATGGAGAAGGGCCTCTGTGCCTTGCAAAGCCACTTTGTCATTTTCTGGGATTCCAATGAGGTGGATATTAGACTTCTTCTAATTATCCCAGAGCTCTCTGAGAGAATGATCTGTTTTTGCTCTCCATTTTTCTTCCCCTTTGAGAGTTTGGGAGTGTTCAAAAGCTTTGTCTTCAATGTCAGAAATCCTTTCTTCTGCTTGCTCCACTCTGTTACTGAGGGATTCTACTGTATTTTTCAGATATTTGAGGGCTGCAAATTCTTGCTTAAGTGCATCAAAATCTTCGGTGGTTTTGTCTTACAATTTGTTAAATTCTTGAGACAACTTTTTAATTTCTCCTCGAATTTCTAATTCTGACTTTTGAATTGCTCCTCGAATTTCTTTCTTTTTTTTTTTTTTGTAGAGACAGAGTTTCACTTTAATGCCCTCAGTAGAGTGCCGTGGCATCACACAGCTCACAGCAACCTCAAACTCCTGGGCTTAGGCGATTCTCCTGCCTCAGCCTCCCTAGTAGCTGGGACTACAGGCGCCCGCCACAGCGCCCGGCTATTTTTTTGTTGCAGTTTGGCCGGGGCTGGGCTTGAACCCGCCACCCTCGGTATATGGGGCCGGCGCCCTGCTCACTGAGCCACAGGCGCCACCCGCTCCTCGAATTTCTAATTCCAAATTTTCCTCCATTTTGTTAATCTTGTTTGCAATCCAAATTCTGAATTTGATTTCTGACATCTCGGCCAGCTATTTATGAATGGGATCTTCAGTTACATCTGCCATATCTTTCCTTGGGTGGTTGATCTATTCTGGTTATTCATGTTACTAGAGTTTTTCCACTGATTCCCACCCCATGATTATTTTACACCATTTGACTTTTCCCCTGGAGCTTTGTAGAGGACCCGTACAGTGTTACGACCTGAGAAACTGGGAACCTTTTTGGTGTGGTTGGGCTAAGTGGCTCTGTCTTGTTTCAGCTGGTCTCTGTCCAACCCTAGTGAAACAGTTACTCTGGGTTGAAGTCTCAGCTGTGGAGAAATACCAGCAATTAAGTCACCCCGCCCTCCACAGGTAACAATTGGAAATGGAAAATCAAACTTTCCTACAACTGCACATCCTGGGCACCACTTGGATAGTCCTCAGGCGATTGGCTCAGTTCAAAAGGTTCAAATCAATTGTCTCAGTCAGCACCTGTCTCAGGTGGGAGAGTTTAAAGTGTCTCTGGCAACTAGATCACAGGGGTCTGTTGACAACTCAAATATGACTTGCTCCAGTACTCTGTGAATTCAGGAGGACCCACCCAGCAAATAGATTAGTCTGGGAAGGTTGATGCCTCCTTCCCTCACCTTGCACCTCTGTCATACCCAGTCACCGAAAACCCTGCAAGGCTGTGACCCAGTTGCCTCCAATGAGCATATACTCCAGGGGTTTGCACCTGCCTGAATCACAAGGAAATCTATGTCTGCTCAGCCAGGCTGTTGCACTCTGCCTCTATCCAGCACGGGGAGGTGAGGCCTGAGAACCTTGGGCGCTTGTTGGAAGCTGGGGGGTGTTCACTCAGTTCCAGCCCCTGATTGATGTTACTGACAGAACAGAACAACTTTGTGGGAATTTGTTTCTGTCCCTGCTAAATTCCCCTGCAGAAGAGAAGCTGTTTTGATTTCCCAGAACCTGCACCTCAGGCCCTGTCTTTGCTCCTGCAGGTTTGTATTCGTAGCATGGTTAGCTGTCAGTTCTAGCCTCCTGCCTTCCTTTGTCTATAGGCTGACAATCCCCTGAGGGCCAGGTGTATCTTAGGCTTGGTAAAGTGGTCCTCTGGGTCAGCCCCAGCCTTGGAATCTCCCGGCTCTGTGCATGGGTTTTCTAGTCCCCGCACTCCACCCAGGCTGGTACCATCTCAGGCAAACCCTTTACTCATGGGGCCTGCGTTTCCGTCCCAGATCTGTTCCAAGATGATTGCCACCTGAGAAGATGCCCAGCCTCCTCTGGTTGCCCAGAGAGACAGGGGCTGTGACTTTGGAATATCTAGGGATGAGCCCTATTGTTGCCAAAAACGGTTGCTGTTCTGTGCCTTGGGGCACCGCCGCTCGCCTCAGTAGGGTTGATGTGCGTTCTTCAACCTTCTGTCTTAGTGCAGCTCTAATCCACCAGGTTACTTGCTAAATTTCTGTCCTTTAACGCTCCTTCTGGACGGGAACCTATTTTCTTATTTTTCTTTATCTCAACTAACGAATACTTCATTCTAGGCTGTTTTCTTCCAAGCTCAACATTTGGGAACCAGTGTTCCAGTGCTCAGACGTATTTCCAGAGCCTATGTCCATGGGTCTTTGAAACACTCTTTAAATTCAGAAAAGCCATCACCCTGCTCGTGTGACCATACAACCATGACTTCACCAGTGTCTTCTGGAGAGAAACAGGAAAGAGTATTTGTATATTTAATGTGTAGCTCAAGACAACTCTTCTTTTTCCACTGTGGCCCAGAGAGGCCAAAAGGTTGGACATGCCTACTATAGAGGCATAGTATTGGTATAAAAGTAGAGACATAGACCAATGGAACAGAACAGAGAACCCAGAAATAAAACCATCAACCAACAACTTATTCAATTAAGTGGGCAAATCGGATAGCTACATGCAGAAGGATGAAACAGGAACCCTATCTCTCACCATATACAAAAATTAATTCAACATGGACAAAAGGCTTAACTGTGAGGCATGAAGCCATAAGAATTCCAGAAGAAAATGTAGGAAAAACTCGTACAGACATCAGTCTACAGGCAAAGAATTTATGGCTAAGACCCCAAAGGCAAATACAGCAACAACAAAAATAAATAAATGGGACTTAATTTAATTAAAAAGCTTCTGCATAGCACTAAAATAATCAACAGAGTAAATAGACAACTTGTAGAATGGGAGAAAATTTCATTAACTATACATTTGGTAAAGGGCTAATATCCATAATCTACAAAGAACTAAAACAAATCAGCGAGGAAAAAAAAGAAAAACCTGATGACAAAAGACATGAACAGAAGTTTTTCAAAAGAAGATAGACAAATGACCAAGGAACATGTGAAGAAATACTCAACATCACTAATCATCAGGGAAATGGAAATAAAACCACACCTCACCCCTTTTAGAAGGGGCCATTATTACAGATTCATAAAGCAATAGAAGCTGGTACAGATCCAAGGAGAAATAAATGCTTAAACACTGTAAATTAGAATAATCCGTACAGAAAACAGTACCAATCAATCCAGCAATCTTACTACTATCTACGCAAAGGAAAAGAGTCATTTTATTGAAAAAACATTGCACTCACATGTTCACCACAGCCCAGTTCACAATCACAAAGATGTGGAATCAACCTAAGTGCCCATCAATTCATAAGTGGATTGAGAAAATGTGGTATGTGTATAACTGTGGAGTATTACTCAGCTATGAAAAGGAATGAAATAATGTCTTTTGCAGCAATGCGGATAGAACTGGAGGCTATTATCCTAAGTGAAGTATTTCAGGAATGGAAAAACAAATAGTGCATGTATTCTCTAATAACTGGGCACAAAGAGATGTAAAGGTCATTGGAATCTAAGAAGGGGATTGGCTGGGAGGGGGATGAGGGTTAAAAATTTACCTATCAGGTACAACTGAACATTGTTTTGGTGATGAGCACACTAATAACCCTGACTTAAGCATTATACAAGATATCTATGTAACAAAAACATTTATACCCCTTAATATTTGAAATTTTTAAAAAAGGAAAAAAAATTTAAAATCACACTCAAAAAGATGGTATCGACATTATTAGCTATAATCATGGCTGCATGCCATTAAGATCACTAATTTCCTTGGTTATTTCTCTCCCCACTTCACTATTTTCCATGTACTTAATAAGTTTATGCATTTATTCCAAAGGTTCCATTTATGAACCAGATGAGAAAGACAGACTTGTCATTTTGAAGTCACAGCTTGTTTTAACATGCTTGACTTGATATCTAGATCTGACTCCAACTGACTGCTGGCCATTTTAAAAAGGATGAAGTTTGGCCACTTCCAAGAAAATCCCAGAGAATATGCACAGGCCTTAAGTTTGCAAACGAAGAGTTCCAGAAATGCTTTTGAGGAATGGCTCTGAAAGGACTGGGCCGCCTCCTTTTTATCTCAGCTCCAGGGGATAGAGCCTCAGGCTGAGATCAGCTTTCTGCTTATTCCTTTAGACCCCAGGGATTTGGCCAACCCTTTTCTCTTGCCTGCTGCTGAATTCTACCTGGATTTCTTTTCTTTTCTTTCTTTCTTTTTTTTTTTTTTTTGAGACAGAGTCTCACTTTGTCACCCTCTGTAGGGTACTATCATGTCACAGCTCACAGCAACCTCCAACTCTTGGGCTTAAGCGATTCTCTTGCCTCAGCCTCCCAAGTAGCTGGGACTACAGGTGCCTGCCACAATACCTGGCTATTTTTTTATTTTTTGGTTGTAGTTGTCATTGTTTGGTGGGTCCAGGCTGATTTGAACCCACCAGCTCTGGTGTTTGTGGCTGGCGCCCTTGCTGCTGAGCTACAGGCACCGAGCCCTACCTGGATTTCTGTAAGATTTAAGAAGTAATACATTCATTTCTCAATGGTTAGACTTCTATAATGCAGGAAAAATATAAAAAACCAATTTTCTTTTAAAAATAAATTAAAAACAAAGGAGATAGTCTAGAAGCTTAATTTTTTGGTTTCATATCAATAGTTAAAATGATGTAAAAGTGACCCAAAAGAAGCTACTAGATAACATCAACTGAATTTCAGACAACATTGAGTTTACAAATAGTAACTGTTTTTAATGCCTCCATATGGGAATTCTTACATATGAAGTCTTTATCATAATCATGCCTCAGGTTTTGCACTTTTCTTAAGCTTGGGATAATTTTAGCAAATTATTCTCAACTTACTAATGTCTATATTGCATTCACTTTTTGCAAAATAGGCTGATCATCTCCATTTTTATATATTGATAAGCTTTGACTTCTTTTCCTTCCAGGGGCTCCTTCCGATGTTAACAGATGATTTCCAGTCATTGTTTTGCCTGGAAGTTAAAAATAATTTAGAAAACACACAAACTCATGTAGCTCACGTAGTACAGGCATTAGGAGGAAAGGAGGTAACGGCTGGTACCACGCCAGGCATCTTGCTGAGAGCAGCGCCATACCATTTGCACTCAGCCCTGTTCTATGTTGTCAGAGAAAGAGCCTCCCAAATTTTTGGCAGACATTTTAATCCATTTTATTTTGAAACTTGCTTGTGCACATTCACCAGATGGCCGGGGGGTGGGGGTGGGGTGCATCAAAGGTAATTGTCGGATATTCAGCAATGAGGGATGTAGCATGTTTTTTAGGATGAGTTCAGAAACTTAATTGTCTGACTTCATAAGACGACAGCTCTGATGGCCATTCCAGAAAAAGAGGCACAAAATTGCTTTGAAGGGTGGACTAGATGCTACCATCAGTACAAAGCTTCTCAAGGGGAGTATCTTGAAGGTTACTGAAGGGCTATTCAGCAATGAGATACGTAGCACTTTTTCTAGGATGCATTTGCAAACTTAATTGTCCGACCTCACATAGCACTTCATATAATACTTTATATGTGTGATGTTTTTATTTTATGTTATTGTGAGGGTAGAAACAACCAGGTCACAATTTTTGAATTTTTTAGGTAGTGTCTCCTTTTTTTTTTTTTTTTTTGAGACAGAGTTTATGTCACCCTCAGTAGAGTACTGTGGCACCACAGCTCACAGCAACCTCAAACTCTTGGGCTTAAGCGATTTTCTTGCCTCGGCCTCCAAGTAGCTGGGACTGCAGGTGCCCACCACAACAAATGGCTATTTTGGGGGGCAGTTGTCACTGCTGTTTGACAGGCTGGGTCAGGATTCCAACCCGCCAGCTCCTGTGTATGTGGCTGGTGCCCTAGGCGCTGAGCTACAGGGGCCGAGCTGGTAGTGTCTCTTTTATAGTTGTGTCCTGCACCCAAAAGGTGTGCTACATACTCCCACCTTGTTCCCCTTAAGTGGGAGCACCACAACCCCCTCCTCCCCGTCCTCATTTGTTCCCTCTCCACCCAACTTGAAAAGAATTAAGTTTTTCTCCTATGTGGGAATGTATTAGTTCATCTACTGGCTTCATAATAAAATTGAGAACATTGGATACTTGCTTTTCCTTTCTTGTGATACTTGACTTAGAAGAATGTGTTTCAACTCCATCCAGGTTAATAAAAAATAAAGTCAGCCTTTTTCTCACAGCTGAATAGTATTCCATGGTATAAATATACCACAACGATATGTGTGATGTTTTGATAAGAGTTTACAATGTATAATGATCAAATCAGGATAATCAGAGTATCCATCAGCTTGAGCATTTGCCCTTTCTTTCTGTTAGGAATATTTCAATTCCACTCTTTTGGTTATTTTTAAGTATATGCACAACAAATTATTGTTAGCTATAGTCACTCTATTGTCCTTCCAATACTAAATCTTATTCATTCTATCTAACCATATTTTTGTACCAATTAACCATCCCCACTTTAATCACCCACCCACCATTGTTCTTCCCAATTTCTGGTAACCGACATGCTACTTTCTATCTCCGTGAGATCAATTAAACATTTTTTTTTTAGTTCACATTTATGAGAGAGAACATGCAAAATTTGTCTTTCTGTGCCTGGCTTATTTTACTTAACATAACATACTCCAGTTTAATCCCATTTTAGTTTGAAATTTGCTTGTGTGCATTCACCAGATGGCGAGGGGGAGGGCTTCAAAGGTGATATTCAGCAACGAGATAGGTAGCACTTTTTCTAGGATGAGTTCAGAAACTTAATTGTCCAAAGAAGACAGCTCTGATGGCCATTCTGGAGAAAGAGTCCCAAAATTGCTTTGAAGGGTGGCATCAGTGCAAAGCCTCGTGTTTTTGCAAATGACAGGATTTCATTCTTTCATATGGCTGAATAATATTCCACTGTGTCTGTGTACCCCATTTTCTTTACCCAGGGTTGAACTTGGGCTGATTCTGTACTCTGACTGTTGACAGTGCAAGTGTCTCTCAACACACTGATCACCTTTGTTTTGGATATGTGCCTAGCAGTGGGATTACTGGGTCCTATGGTAGTTCTATTTTTTAAGCTTTTTGAGGACCCTCTCTATTGTTCTCCACAGTGGCTGATCTACACTCCCATATGGTCACTTTGAAGCGTAAACGAGGCCAGATACATTCTTTCATAGCTGCTTTGTCTGCTCCAGTCTGAGAGGGAGTTCTTTCTTCATTTGGGAGCCACTCCACCCATCCTGATTTGCGTGCTAAATCTCGCTGCTCAGACTGAGGCTCCAAATGACTTCGGGTTGATATCACTACTGGGAACGTGCATTCTCCATTTCTTTGTCATTTGTATTTTGGTAACATTTACAAAAACACAGAAGAGGAGAGCTCAGCCACCTGAGGCGACGAGCGACCTATGTGGGGGTCCCAGGCAATCAAAGTTGGCACTTATTGTGGGGAAGGTTGGTCTTAGGGTATGACATCTAGAAGGACACAGGAGGACGGACACAGGAGGATGGCAAAGGCAGCCCCAGGATGGGGCAGGGTTGAGGGGATGTGGGGTGAGTAATCTCTCTGAGGCAAAGAGACACAGAAAGGGGGAGTATTCTGTGCTGTCTGAAGGCATATGGGAGTCCTTGAGTGATTCTGGAAAGCTATGGTCATGAGGAGGAAGAGGTCCTTGGTTGTTAATATAAAACACACTATTTTAAATTTACAGCATGTATTTATTTCTCAGCCAACACCTAATCTCATCTTGGCTTTTATCCATTGGCTTTCAAACTTCTGCGCTGAGATCCACAGATAGAAATCAGTTTTACATTCCAACCCATGACATCCATCTCTGCATTCTCAACTTAAATCCAAGTTCCACTGAACCCTGTGATTGGTCTTATGTGGGAGACCCTCTCGTACTCGCCTTGCCTTTCATTGTAATCCCTTTGTTTTACTTGTCTGGCATTTATTTTTTTCTTTTCTTTTCTTTTTTTTTTTTCTTCAGGCTAGTTAAGAAAAGCAATGGGAATGGAAGAATTTGTAACTGGTTGTGATCAATTAGCTGTAAACGCCAACGCGGTGAGATCAGCCTTTTCTTAACATTTCCTTAGATGCTGACCCTGGCCCACCAAAATCATGACTTACTAGTGAATTGCAACCTGCATATTAAAACCACCTTCTCTTTCCCGTCAGAAGTTCAGTCACTGTTCAGAGCTGCAGAGCTCCTTCTGACCGCGGTGGCTGCCCCTGGCACAAGCACCTTGCCCATCACAGCCCAGCTTTGCTATTCCACCCTCTCCTTCCTCCTGTCCCTTTCTCCTCACCTCTACCAGCCGGTCCCTCTCATCTCATCTTCCCTCTTCCTCCTACTTGCTCTCAGTTTTGGAGAGAGGATACAAAAAAAACATTTCCTCCAATACGGGGGGCGTATCTGTCCTCGCGCCAAGTGACCTAGTGACTTCAGGGACACACAGATAACACCTTTCTCTTTTGACAATTACCTCTTCCTTTTGATTTACAAGTCATGCTGAGTTTCTCTTTAGAATAACTTAAATTAATCATGTTGCAGGAAGACAAGGCCCAATGGAGAGAAAGAGCACCCAAACACCATGTTTATAAGAGGAAGGGCTTTATTCGCCGGCTGGGAGCTTACGGCAGAGAAGAATTCCAAATGGCCTCACTCTCCAACTGGCTTGGTCTTTCCCTTTTTATTGGCAATCAAAAAGTTCCACCCCACGGGTACCCTTCTCATTGGCCAGTTTGAATCAAGCGGGAGATGCTATTCCAGCCCCTACAGAACTACAGGATTTCACGGAAACTTGGAAATTTACAAATTTACAAAGTTTACAAATTCCCAAGAGCTGAGTTACCATGGGGAGGACCCTGCAGGTGTATCCTTGTGGTCTCCTTTAGAAGACCTGTTCTCCTAGACCCCACCCTTCTCGGGTCTCCTCTCTTATTCATAACTAAACTTTACTGAGCACTTGCCGCGTGTCAGACACTATTTTAAGAAGTTCACATGCGTGAGCTTATTTAGTCCCCGTGACAATCCCATAAAGGAGTTACTATCATTATTATCACTATTATATAGATGACAAAAACTGAGGCACGGGGAGGTTAACTTGCCCAACATCACTCAGCTAGTAAGTGGGCAGTGATTTTCTTTTTTCTTTCTTTCTTTTTTATTTTTGCAGTTTTTGGCTGGGGCTGGGTTTGAACCCGCCACCTCTGGTATATGGGGCCGGTGCCCTACTTCTTTGAGCCACAGGCACCGCCCAGCAGTGATTTTCAATCAGTGTGCCGTGAGAGGATCTTAAGTGTGCCATGAACATTTTAAAAAATCACTAATTAAATTATTTTCAAAAGAAGTTCAAAACACAGTAAATACATTCTTTTATTTTTCACTTTTTTTTTTTTGATTAAGATAATTTAAGAAGCTTGCTGGCAAGGTTTTAACTAGAGGTTCAAGTGTGCTGTGATAAAAAGAGGTTAAAAAAAACACTGGAGTAAGGAACCAGGAAGTCCAGGTCCTCACACGAAAGTCCACTGTAGAAAGAGCTTGAATTCAAATTCTAGTTCCACCACTTTCTAGATGTGTGATGTTAGGCAAGTTATTTAATCTTCCTGGGTCTCAGTTTCTGTATCTCTGCCTTACTTTCCTCACTGAATTTAAAACACTATCAATTTGGGTATCATGAAGAAAGATTTAAAGGTATAAATGTAGCCATAACTTACATGCTTTATTATCAATTATGTACCCTGCTAAAACAGAATGTTAAAATATAAAAAAAAAGTACATCATAGAATCAATGAAATATACTCATGCCACCTACCTCACACCATTGACAAGAAGGGTAAATGAATCAAGCTTTTATTTTGGTGCCTGGCGCACAGGCTGTCCTTAATAAATGCTGACTATTCTGGCTGTTAAAATGGTTGTGCCTGTTTAAGAGGTAAGGAGCAGAAGCACAGAGAGATTAAATTCTCAGGCTGTGCTGGTAGCAAGCTGCTGGCCCCACATCTAGTTACCTACCTCTGCATTGGTGAGGCCTGGTTTGCTCTGAACATCAGATCAGGGTGCTTTGCTTGAAGATCTTCCAGTCTTTGCCTTTGCTGTTTCGAAAGCATCCTGAAGGTCATAGCCTGGTACCACATTCCTCACATTCCCAGGGGAGTGTCTAGACTTTCTGACTCAAGGCAAATTACCAAATGCATAAATGCCCATTCCACTTAATGACTTTACTTCCACTTTTCACAGACACTTGGATGTGACCAGAAATAGCCCAAACCCTGCAATCTTTCATAGAGCTAAGTTAAGTGGGCAGTGCTTCTCTATAATTCCCTTCCTGGGCACTTATTATTGAGGTACGGCCCTCCCTTCTTTCCTCATAGAGCAGATGCTTGAAAAAAAACATCGTTTGACAGTGAAAAAGGAAAAATCGCTAAAATGTGGATTTCCATTCCCAAGCTTCTATTCTTGGGGCTACTGCTACTATTCTCCCCCATTAAACACACACACCCCTGCATGTATGCACACACACGTATCCCCGTCCTCCCCACCTCACATGAATATTGCATTTGTGTGGGTTTTCTGCCTTGTGTTTTTAATAGCTTTACTCACTAACTATGGCTTTGAGGTAATTATTTCTCATTTTCTTAATGTATACTAAAAGTAGCATTTGTACCTCAGTCTGGCAGTAGGTTCTTTGCGAGGCAATCCAGGACAAATTTGGTCATAGGTAGACGACAAAGCTGCAGGACACTTGCTTAATATATGGTGTCGTTGGCAGGCTGCCCTAGAAGGAACTCTGTCCTCTGGGAACTCAGACGATGTAGTAAGCAATGACTTACACACAAAGGACAAAAGCTTGTTGTAGAGAGAGCACTAGGTCTTAGGTGATAACTTAGTGCCTTAGATTCTTGTATTAGAACAAAGGTTAAATCTGACACTATTAAATTGCAGGGTTTCCAGATAATTATTTACTCTTTTACCCTGTAAGGACTGATTATATTCCCAGAGAAAAGCTCCCTGGGGTGAGCTTTTCTTAACTTGTCATCGCCTTCTATCCTTGGGGACAGCACAAAAGTAAGGCACAGTGCAGTTCCCACCAGACATTTATTTCCTCCCGCCTTCTCACCAAGATGACAAGTGCTTGAGGGCACGTTGAAAGCGAGGATTGTCCTCTAGAGGGAGAGACGAACACATGCACAGGAAGCTCAATGCTCAATGTTGTCTGTAGCTTCTCGTAAGTTCTGCATTTTATTTATTTTTATTTTTTTCTTATGGGCCTCGGATATTAGAGTTCTTCAGTAGACATCAGATCAAAGTGAAGAAATGTCAGTCATCGTGTACAATGAGTTCTGAATCTTAATACTTTAAAGAAAGAAACCATGACCCTTTCTGAGGACCCCCATTTTTTTCTCTGGGGCTGAATTGTCCCCTGGCATCTATGTTGCAGCTGGCCAGCCTCTGCTGTTGACCAGCCACAGGGAACCTCAGGAGGTGACATACTCTTTCCTTGGCTCCGTCCTCCAAATTGCGACACAGGCCCTCTAGCTCTTAGAACAAGTGTCTGTGCTTAGCGTGGCAGGTGGTGGCTGACACCCGTCTGCCCAACAAATGACCTCTCTGAGGTCAGAGAGAGCTTGCTCCCCAGTAGCAGGAATTAACAGGCTTCTCCACTTCTGGGAAGAGTAGCCCAAAGCCCTCTCCCAAGTCCAGAAGAAAGGCATGATATTTTTTCCCAAGGAAAAAAGAGCATTAAGTTGCCTTACAGATGTAAATCTAGACAGGTCCCCCAAAGGGGCTTTCTAACTCAAGGGGCAACTTTTAGTCTTCACTTACAAAGACATTTTTCCTCTCAATTTTTTTTTATTGTGGTAAAATACAAATAATATAAAATTTACCATCTTAACCATTTAAAATTATCCAGGTCAGTGGTATTAAATACATTGATAATGTTGTGCAACCATCACCTCCATCATCTCCCTACCTCTTTTCATCTTGTAAAAGTGAAACTCTATACCTACTAAACAACTCCCCCTTCCCTCTCCCTCCACCCCCTGCAACCACCATTCTGCTTTCTGTCTCTGCAGTTCTGACTACTCTGAGTACCTCACATAAATGGATTAGACAACATTTATCTTTTGGGGGACTGGCTTATTTCACTTAGCATAATGTCCTCATATGTTGTAGCCTGTGTCAGAATGTCCTTTCTTAAGATGGAATGACACTCCATTGTATGAGTATACTATATTTTGTTTATCCATTCATCTGTCAATGGGGGCTTGCCAAAGACACCTTTTTCATGGAATTTTTTCTAGTTTCAGAATTCTGAAGATCCATTCTACTTCAGGAAACCCCATTTTGTATATGTGTTTTGCAATAATTGAGTACTTCTTTAAAATTTACATTTTTTACTTAATATATTGTCTGTATATTTCCTTATCATAATATTTTTATCTTCTTTAAAATGTACATTTTTCACTTTACATTATATGCATATTTCCTTATCATAATATTTTTATTGTCTGCATATTTCCTTATCATAGTATTTCCTTATCATAATTTTTTCTATTATATGATTTTCATGGATTGTTTAGTGTCTCACTATGACGTACCAGCCAGAACAGGGTGAGTTTAGCTGTTACAACAAACACCCTAAAGATCTCAATGACATGGAATGACAATTTTTAATTTCTTATTCACTCTATGAAGTTACTGCAGACACTGTAGATACCACAGAACAACTAGGGCTCTGCTCTATATTATTTTCAGTTCAAGACCTGAGCAGAAGAAAAAGTGACCATGGGAAAAAATTATACACTGGTCATTGAAGTTTCTGCCTGGATGCCACATTGTATTTCCTTCCACATTTCCTTGGCTAACGCTAGTCACATGGCCTCACTTAACATAAAGTGGGGAAAAATTTAATCTTACCATGTATCCAGGAGGAAGGAAATATTTGGTGGACAGCACTAATTATTATCATATATGGATATAATATAATAAAACCAATTCCCTGTTTTTGGACATGTAAGTTTTTTCCATTTTTTCTTTTAAGATGAATAATCTTATGGAGGCATATTTCTTTAAGATGTCAAAAGGCCTACAAAAAAATTTCAGGTGTTAGTGAAGCTAACCATTTATGCTGAGTTGGTGCAAATCTTAAATGAATTATAAGACTCAAGCGGTAATATGGATTTGAATTTTGGCATCCAGCATTTTTCCAGATATCAATAGTCCAAAGTAAAAAGGCAATAAAAGTCAAAATATCTGAATTCGCTTCTTAGATTGCCTAAAATCTGTTTATCTATTATCTGGGTTTTTGTTGTTAATAAATCTTCCACACTGTTTATAGGAAGATTCCCAGCATTATCAAGTCTAGCTAAAAACTACCAGTTTGCAAATTATTCATCCCTTGTTGCTTCTAATGCTGAATCTATGCATTCGAGATTTTGGATGCATAGATCTTAGTCCAAGATTTTGGACTAAGTGAGCACATGTGGTTCGAGGTCTTATTTCCTCATCTTTTCCAGATGATCTCATGTGAAAACTTACTCAGACACGCAGGTACATATTACTTCTCACTTTGAACAAGTCCATCTATAGCTGACCATACCCTCCACACCCAGTGATGGTGAACTCATGTTAATAGCTAATGGGCTAACAGCCAACATTAGCTCAAGGGGTTGGCTACTGTCCAAGGTAAATCAAGATGCCAAGGAGGTAGGAACATAAAATATGTTAACAAAATCAAATTCAAGGACAACTGTCATCCAGAGCCAGTTGTGCAATTGGTATGTACATAAATGCTGGCCAGACAAACTCAGTCGCTGGCTATTCTGCATAAGTTACCTCATGTCACAGCTACAATACAAAGGGAAAAATGGCACTACTTTTCAGTTATATGAAAAGTGCAGACTACATTCAAACTATTGCTGTCTTCATTGAAACGTGTCCAACCAAGCTCTGTGTGTCTTTAGTGTATTTTGTTCTATCTTTTATCATTTGAGGTCATTTTACCCAGTGGCATTCCATGGGCACTTATGTGTATGTGGGAGCAGAGATGATGAAAAGGATCCATTTTGGATAAAACAAAGACAAAATAGGATTCTTTACCGTGAGTTTTTTCACAGCCTTTAATATGTTAATATGACTGTAGAGCTTCCAAAAGTACTTAGTGTTTATTGATATAAATGACCATAGTATACACTCTTTAAAGTAAAGAAACAACATATCATTAATGTATAAATAAATGTTTTGTCTCTTTCCTGACTGGTACCTTCTATGAAAGCTTCTAACAAAGTTTATTCGGCACCTTCCCTCAATCTGATATTTACATCAGGGTCTTTACTATACATACCCTACTAGTCTGAGGTAGAAGACCCAGAGTGTCTGGAGTGAGAGATTCTCATCAGACAGAGACAGAGCTTTCTTGAAGTTTAAAATGTTGGAAAGGAAGAGGAAGAAAACAAAAGGTCCTACAAGGGTAGGCGGTATCCAAGATTGTTTGTTAGGAAGCTAAGTACAAGAAACAGGGGAAATATAAAAGTTGTATATGACAAACCCATAGCCAATGTCATACAGAATGGGGAAAAATTGAAAGCATTCCTGCTTAGGTCTGTCACCAGACAAGGTTGCCCACTGTACTCACTTTTATTCAATATAGTGCTAGAAGTCCTAGCCAGAGCAATCAGACAAGAGAAGGGTATCAAGGGTATCTAAATGGGGACAATGGGGTCAAACTATCACTCTTTGCTGATGCTATGATCTTATATCTAGAAAGCCCCAAATATTCTGCCAAGGTATTTGTGGAATTGATAAATAAATTCAGCAAAGTATCAAGATACAAAATCACGAATCAATAGTATTCCTATATACTAACAACAGTCAAACAGAGAATAAAATCAAACACTTAACACCTTTCACAAAAGCAACAAAGAAGATAAAATACCTAGAAACATACATATTTAATCTAGAAGGTAAAAGATCTCTATAGGGGGAGAACTATGCATTACTGAGAAAGAAAATCACAGGGGATGCAAACA
Organism: Nycticebus coucang; assembly: GCF_027406575.1. Taxonomy (NCBI): domain Eukaryota; kingdom Metazoa; phylum Chordata; class Mammalia; order Primates; family Lorisidae; genus Nycticebus; species Nycticebus coucang. Next base: position 27,906,436 of record NC_069782.1, read on the forward strand.
AATGGAAAAATATACCATGTTCATGGATCAGTGGAATCAACATTTTTAAATTGTCCATATTAGCAAAATGATCTACAGATTCAATGCAAACTCCCTTAAAATACCAATGTCATTTTTTTGCAATCTAGAAAAAAAAATTCTACTCTTCATATGAAACCAGAAAGAGCCCAAGTACTTAAAGCAACCTTAGGCAAAAAAAGACAAATTGGGAGGTAATTGACCAGACTTCAAGCTATTCTACAAGGCTACAGTAACCAAAACAGCATGGTATGGGCACAAGAACAGAGACATAGACCAATGGATCAGAGAAGAAAACCCAGATATAAGACCATCCTCATACTACCACCTGCTCTTTGACAAAGCAGACAATAACATATTCTATTCAATAAATGGTGCTGGAAAAATTGGATAGCCACAAGTAGAAGAATGAAACAGAATACATACCTCCTACCAGTCACAAAACTTACTTCACTATGAATAATAGACTTAAACCTAAGGCATAAAACTATAAGAGAATGCTAGAAGAAAATATTGGAAAAACTCTTGTAGACATCAGCCTAGGCAAAAAATTTATGAAGAAGACCTCAGAGGCAACCACCACCACAACAAAAACTAATAAATGGGCTCAGCACCTATGGCTCAGTGGCTAGGGTGCCAGCCACATATACTAGAGCTGGCAGGTTTGAATCTAGCCTGGGCCTGCCAAACAACAATGACAATAACAACAATAACAACAAAAATAGCCGGGTGTTGTGGCAGGTGCCTATAGTCCCAGCTACTTGGGAGGCTGAGGCAAGAGAATCACTTAAACTAGGGGTCCTCAAACTGTGGCCCACGGGCCACATGAGGTAGTGTGATTGTATTTGTTCCCATTTTGTTTTTTTTACTTCAAAATAAGATATGTGCAGTGTGCATAGAAATTTGTTCATAGTTTGTTTGTTTTTTAACTATAGTCTGGCCCACAAACGATCTAAGGAACAGTGAACTGGCCCCAGGTTTAAAACGTTTGAGGACCCCTGACTTAAACCTAAGAGTTTGAGGTTGCTGTGAGCTGTGACAACTCAGCACTCTACCAAGAGCAACATAGTGAGACTCTGTCCCTCCCCACCCCCGAAAAAAAATTAACAAATGGGATCTGATTAAATTAAAAAGCTTCTGCCCAGCCAAGGAAACAATCAATAGAGCAAACAGACAACCTACAGACTGGCAGAAAACATTTGCATGCTACACATGATAATAAAGGCTGATAACCAGAATCTACAAGGAACTCAAGAAAATCAACAATAAAAAAATCAAACAATCTCAGTAAAAAGTGGGCAAAAGACATGAATATAAGTTTTTCAAAAGAAGATAGCCTATGGCTGGGCACCTATAACTCAAGCGGCTAGGGCTCTATAGCCATATACATCAGAGCTGGCAGGTTTGAATCCAGGCCCGGCCCGCCAAACAACAGTGACAACTATAACCATAAAATAGCCAGGCTTTGTGGTGAGTGCCTTTAGTCCCAGCTATTTGGGAGGCTGAGGCAAGAGAATCGTTTAAGCCCAAGAGTTGGAGGTTGCTGTGAGCTGTGATGCCATGGCACCCTACCCAGGGTGACATAGTGAGACTCTGTCTCAAAAAAAAAAAAAAAAAAAAAAAAAAAGAAGATAGCCTAATGGACTTGGCACCTGTAGCTCAGTGCTTAGGGTGCCAGCCACATACACCAGGGCTGGCAGGTTCGAACCCAGCCTGGGCCTGCTAAACAACAATGACAACAACAACAAAAAATAGCTGTGTTGTGACGGGCGCTCTACCGAGGGTGACATAGTGAGACTGTCTCAAAAAAAAAAAAAAAAAAAAAAGAAAAGAGAGAAGATAGCCTAATGCTTAATAAACATATGAAGATAATGCTTAACATCTCTAATCATCAGAGAAATGCAAATCAAAATTACAAGGAAGTATCACCTATCTCCAAAAAAATGGCTTTTATCAAAAAATCCCCAAACAACAGATACCAATGTGGATACAGAGAGAAAGGAACATTGATATACTGTTGGTGGGACCGCAAACTAGTTAAAACATCTATGGAAAGTTTTATGGAGATTCCTCAAAAAACTAAAAGTAGACCTACCATTTGATCCAGCAATCCCAATATTGGGTATTTACCCAAAGAAAGAAGTTATTTTACCAAAAAGATATATGCATTGAAATGTTTATTGAAGCACAATTTACAATTGGAAAGATGTGAAACCAACCCAAATGCCCATCAATATGCAGGGTGGCCATAAAGGTCATGTGCAATTGAAAATGGCACATTATTTTAAATTGCACATGAACTTTATGGCTGCCCTGTATAAATGGATTAATAAAGTGTGGTATATATACTACAGAGTACTAGCCAGCCATAAAAAACAAAACAAAGCAAAGTGGTAAACTAATGGAATACCTTTTGTAATAACCTAGATGGAACTGGATACCATTATTCTAAATGAAGTTTCATAAGGGAAAAACAAACATCACATGTACTCACTATTAAATTGAAACTAATTGATCAGTACCTATGTACACATTTGGTAGGAAAACTCAATGAAAAGCAAATAGGTAGGAGGTGGGAGAAGAGGGATTGGAATTTATGACTAATGGGTACAATGCACACTATCCAGGTGAGGGGCACATTTATAACTTTGACTAAAACTATATAAGAGCCTTTCCTGTAAGAAAAACATTTATATTCCTGGTAATATTCTGAAATTAGTGATCACACTTGCTTCCTGAACAATGTATCTTTGAATGCTTACCCTGACTGCCCACATGAGCCCTGGGATTTGTTCAAGTTACAACAGAACAACTCTGCACAAGTATTCCATAAAATATCTTTAGAGAAATTATGAATAACACTGTTTTTTAACTTACACAGTCAGAACTAGAGATAGGCAATTAAGCAAAATACCATATTTATTGCTTTTGGCCCAAGAGCATTTTAAAATTTATAGAACAAAGATTAGAAACAGTGGCATTAAAATTTTTTTTTGAGTGTTGAAAACAAAACTAAGAGTGACTTTTTGAGTAAAAGGTTACATTTTAGATATTGATTTCATGAAAGAAAACATCAGAGCGCTACTTTCTCACATAATTTCAACTGTTGCTTTGATTAAAACATAAATTTGTCAATTCAGATAAAACCTTTAATAACTCCATTTTAAATTCATAAAACATACGCCATTTTTTTGCTTATTATGGATACCCCTTGTATTAATGTAGCATACTATCTCATCTGATTGTTATGATTCAATGAATTGATGTATGTAAAACTGTAAAGCAGGATCCATCATTTAGTTAGAGCTCCATACGCTTTTATTACCAAAATTTACCACTTTAAAACACACTTTTTTGCATTTTTTGCAATATCTAAAGTTGGGATGATATTTGCTTAAGTCTGCTTAAGCTGCTATAACAAAGTGCCATAAAATGGCTTGTAAACAACATAAATTTATGTCTCACAGTTTTGGAGGCTGGGAAGTCCAAGATCAAGGTGCTGGAGGATTCAGTGTGAGGTGTGCCTCCTTATATATGCCATTTTCTCACTGTAACCTCCTCATATGACAGAGCAGAAGAGGCACATACAATCTCTTTTATAAGGGCACTAGTCTCTTGGAGACTCTGCCTTCATAAGCTGGTGATCTTCCAAAGGCCCTCCCTCCAAATATATTGGGCCTTAGGATCTAACCTTTGAATTTGGAGGTATATAAACATTTACCAGGAATGTCCAACTTTTTTTGTTCTCTGTTGGATATTGGAAGAAGAGTTATCTTGGGCCACACTTTAAACACACAAACACTGTGTGGGTGGAGCGAGATATCAAAATAGAGACATCTTCTTTGCCAGCTACTTGGTGAGAGAGGAGACAGAGGATTTCAGCCACGTCTGGCTAGGGGAACCTACCCAGAAACATCACTCAAGGGGCACAGTGAAGCAACAGGAGACTTCAGGAGCCAATGTGTAGGTCTGGAGCTAAAGAGGACCAACACAGAGGGCAGGTGTTGGGGTATGGGCAGAGGTTGGCTGGTGGCCCTCCCATGGAGGACTGGAGGTGGGAAAAGGCTGTCCTGCAATTTTTGTTTTTGGACTGGACTACTCTCGGGACTTCCTTGGAGGAGCAAGGGAACTCCAGCAGTTTCAAGCAGCTGAGATTGAGTGTTAGGTGAGGTGAAGCTCCCATCAGCTTGGTTATGGGCAGGCTGCCATTGTGGGAAAGCTGTGCATAAGAAACAATCCACAGGGTTTGAAAAACTATCTTCAGCCCAGGATTCTGGATCCTGTTAAACTAAGCTTCAAAATTGATGGAGAATTCAAATCATTTACCGATATGCAAACATTGAGGAAATTCGCCACAACAAGACAAGCTCCATAGGAAATACTTAGACCTATTCTCCACATTGAACATCATAATGGACCACCAGCAAAGTAAATGCCCACAAAAATAAAAGACAAAACCTAGCTCCCATAATGATGCAAAGAATAAAGCTAAGCAACAGATTTTGACAAAATGAGATGAATAGAACTTCACCACACTGATCAACTCTCTCAATTGATGTAAATGGGTTGAATTCTCCCATTGAAGAGGCACAGGCTGGCTGATTGGATAAAAAAGCACAAGCCATTCATATGCTATATCCAGAAATGACACCTAACTTCAAAGGACAAAATAAGACTCAGGTGAAGGGTTGGAAAACAATATTTCAGGCAAATGGAAATCAGAAGAAAGGAAGGATCACATTCTTATTTTCAGATACAAGTGGGTTTAAAGAAACCGAAGTTAAGAAAGACAAAGATGATCACTTCATACAGGTGAAAGAAAAATAAGAGGATATTTCAATTCTAAATGTTTATCCATCCAACATAAATGCTCCCAGATTTATGAAACAGACCTTAAATTGAGCAGTGTGATATCCTATAACACCACAATAGCAGGGAATTAACACCCTCTGACAGAACTGGATAGATATTGTAAACAGAAACTAAACAAAGATAGAAGGGATCTAAATGTGGCCCTAGAACAAATGGGCTTAATAGACATATACAGAACACACCATCCCAAAGCTAAAGAATATCCTTATCATCAGCCCATGGAACATTCCCCAAAATAGACCATATCCTAGGACACAAATCAAATCTCAAAAAAGTTAAAAGAATTGAAATTATACTGTGTATCTCCTCAGACCACAAGACAATAAAGGTGGGACTTAACTCCAACAAAAATTTTCATCTCTACACAAAGGCATAGAAACTAAACCTTAGGCTAAATGATAGTTGGGTCAATGAAGAGATAAATGAGGAAATTATTAAATTTCTTGAACATAACAATAACCAAGCTACAAGCTACCAAAACCTGTGGAATACTACAAAAGCAGTCCTAAGAGGGGAATTTATCACATTAGATGTCTACATCGGAAAACAGAAAGAGAACGTATCAGCATCCTAATGAATCATCTTAAGGAAATGGAAAAGGAGGAGTAATCCAATCCTAAACCTAGCAGAAGAAAAGAAATAACTCAAATTAAATCAGAGATAAATAAAATTGAAAACAAAGAATCATTCAGAAAATTAATGAAACAAAATATTTGTTCTTTGAAAAGATAAAATTGATAAACCATTAGCCAGATCAACTAGAAACAAAAAAGTAAGATGTCTAATAATCTCAATCAGAAATGAAAAGGGGGAAATACCAATAGATACAACAGAGATACAAGTGATTATCTCTGACTACTACAAGAATATTGATGCACAGAAATTTGACAATGTGGAGGAAATAGACCAATTCCTGGAATCACACCATCTCCCTAGATTTAACCAGGAAGAAATAGCTTTCTTGAACAGACCAATAGCAAGCACTGAGATTGAAGAAACAATAAAAAAATCTTTGAACAACAACAACAAAAAAAGCCCTGGACCAGATGGCTTCACATCAGAATTCTATCAAACCTTCAAAGAGGAGCTTAACCTGTACTGCAGAACCTATTCCAAAACACTGAGAAGGAAGGAACCTTCTCGAATATGTTCTATGAAACAAACATCACCCTGCTTCCAAAACCAGGAAAGGACCTAAATGAAAAGGAAAAGTACACACCAATTTTACTAATGAATAGTGATGCAAAAATACTCAACAAAATCTTAGATAGATTACAATAGATTACAGCTACACATTAAAAAAAGTATACATTATGATCAAGTAGGCTTTGTCCCAGGGATATAAGTCTGGTTTAATATGTACAAGTCCATAAATGTAATTTACCATCTCAATAGAAGCAAAAACAAAGACCATGTGATCCTCTCAGTAGATGCAGAAAAAGCATTTGATGAAAAGAAATTTTTTTATTAAATCATAGCTGTGTACAATAATGCAATCATGAGGTAAAATGTGCTGGTTCTATATACAGTCTGAACTGTTCCTAACAAGAACATGTCAGAATATAGGCATAGGTGGTACGTTTCTTAAACTTATTGAAACCATCTAGGACAGTTAATATTATGCTGAATGGAGTAAAATTGAAAGCTTTTCCACTTAAAACTGGAACCAGACAAGGATGTTCTCTATTGCTACTACTATTCAACGTAGTTCTGGGAGTTCTAGCCAATCTGAGAGAAGAATATGAAGGGCATCCAGATGGGGGCAGAAGAAGTCAAACTCTCACTCTTTATCACTGATATGATCTTCTACTTAGAGACCCTCAGAGAGTCAACCACAAGACTCCTGCAGTGATCAAGAAATATAGTAATGTCTCAGGGTATAAAATCAATGTCCACAAATCAGTAGCCTTTGTACACACCAATAACAGCGAAGTTGAGAGACTAATCAAAGACAACACCTCCCCTTCACAGTAACTTAAAATAAATGAAATACCTAGGAATATACCTAACAAAAGAGATGAAGGGCCTCTACAAACAAAATTATGAAACCCTAAGAAAAGAAATAGCTGAAGACATTAACAAATGGAAGAACATATCATGCTCTTGCCTGGTAAGAATCAAAATTGTTAAAATATCTATATACACAAAGCAATCTACAGGTTCAGTGCAATCCCCATTAAAGTATAAATTTCTTTTTTTAAATTATATTTTATTATTAAATCATAGCTGTGTATGCAATCATGGGGCAACCATACACTAGTTTTATAGACCATTTGACACATTTTCATCACACTGGTTAACGTAGCCTTCCTGACATTTTCTTAGTTATTGTGTTAAGACATTTATATTCTACATTTACTAAGTTTCACATGTACCCTTGTAAGATGCAACATAGGTGTAATCCCACCAATCACCTTCCCTTCACCCATCCTCCCCCTCCCTCCCCTCTCTCTCCCCCTTTCCCATATTCTTAGGTTATAACTGGGTTATAGCTTTCATATGAAAGCCATAAATTAGTTTCATAGTAGGGCTGAGTACGTTGAATACTTTTTCTTCCATTCTTGAGATACTTTACTAAGAAGAATAGGTTCCAGTTCCATCCATATAAACATGAAAGAGGTAAAATCTCCATCTTTCTTTAAGGCTGCATAATATTCCATGGTGTACATATACCACAATTTATTAATCCATTTGTGCATCATTGGGCACTTGGGCTTTTTCCATGACTTAGCAATTGGGCTGCAATAAACATTCTGGTACAAATATCTTTGTTATAATGTGACTTTTGGTCTTCTGGGTATATACCTAGTAAAGGAATTATAGGATTGAATGGCACGTCTATTTTTAGATCTCTAAGTGTTCTCCAAACATCTTTCTAAAAGGACTGTATTAATTTGCATTCCCACCAGCAGTGTAGAAGTGTTCCCTTTTCTCCACATCCACACCAACATCTCTGGTCTTGGGATTTTGTGATGTGGGCTAATCTTACTGGAGTTAGATGATATCTCAAAGTAGTTTTGATTTGCATTTCTCTGATGATTAAAGATGATAAGCATTTTTCATACGTCTGTAGGCCGTGCGCCTGTCTTCTTCAGAGAAGTTTCTCTTCAAGTCCCTTGCCCAGCCTGCGATGGAATCACTTGTTCTTTTCTTGCTTATACGTTTGAGTTCGCTGTGGATTCTGGTTATTAAACCTTTGTCGGAGACATAACCTGCAAATATCTTCTCCCATTCTGAGAACTGTCTACTTGCTTTACTTACTGTGTTCTTGGCTGCGCAGAAGCTTTTTAGTTTGATCAGGTCCCCGTAGTATATTTTTGAAGCTGCTTCAATTGCCCTGGGGGTCCTCCTCATAAAATATTCGCCCAGACTGATTTCTTCAAGAGTTTTCCCTTCACTCTCTTCTAGTATCTTTATAGTTTTATGTCTTAAGTTTAAATCTTTAATCCAGTGAGAGTCTATCTTAGTTAATGGTGAAAGGTGTGGGTCCAGTTTCAATCTTCTACAGGTTGCCAGCCAGTTCACCCAGCACCATTTGTTAAATAGGGAATCTTTTCCCCACTGAATGTTTTTCATTGGCTTGTCAAAGATCAAATAACGGTAAGTAGCTGGATTCATCTTTTGGTTCTCTATTCTGTTCCATACATCTGCCTCTCTGTTTTTGTGCCAGTACCATGGTGTTTTGATCACTATCGATTTATAGTATAGTCTGAGGTCCGGTAGTGTGATTCCTCCTGCTTTGTTTTTATTTCTGAGTAATGTCTTGGCTATTTGACGTTTTTTATGATTCCATATAAAACAAACGTTTTTATAACCAGAATCCACAGAGAACTCAAACGTATAAGCAAGAAAAGAACAAGTGATCCCATCGCAGGCTGGGCAAGGGACTTGAAGAGAAACTTCTCTGAAGAAGATAGGCGCATGGCCTACAGACATATGAAAAAATGCTCATCATCCTTAATCATCAGAGAAATGCAAATCAAAACTACTTTGAGATATCATCTAACTCCAGTAAGATTAGCCCATATCACAAAATCCCAAGACCAGAGATGTTGGCATGGATGTGGAGAAAAGGGAACACTTCTACACTGCTGGTGGGAATGCAAATTAATACATTCCTTTTGGAAAGATGTTTGGAGAACACTTAGAGATCTAAAAATAGACGTGCCATTCAATCCTATAATTCCTTTACTAGGTATATACCCAGAAGACCAAAAATCACATTATAACAAAGATATTTGTACCAGAATGTTTATTGCATCCCAATTCATAATTGCTAAGTCATGGAAAAAGCCCAAGTGCCCATCGATCCACAAATGGATTAATAAACTGTGGTATATGTACACCATGGAATATTATGCAGCCTTAAAGAAAGACGTAGACTTTACCTCTTTCATGTTAACATGGATGGAGCTGGAACCTATTCTTCTTAGTAAAGTATCTCAAGAATGGAAGAAAAAGTATTCAACGTACTCAGCCCTACTATGAAACTAATTTATGGCTTTCACATGAAAGCTATAACCCAGTTATAACCTAAGAATATGGGGAAGGGGAAAGGGAGGGGAGGGAGGGGGGAGGATGGGTGAAGGGAAGGTGATTGGTGGGATTACACCTACGGTGCATCTTACAAGGATACATGCAAAACTTAGTAAATGTAGAATATAAATGCCTTAACACAATAACTAAGAAAATGCCAGGACAGCCATGTTAACCAGTGAGATGAAAATATGTCAAATGGTATATAAATGGCACCATTGTATGGTGCCCCATGATTGCATTAATGTACACAGCTATGATTTAATTATAAAAAAAAAGAAAGAAAGCTAATCATGGTATGTAACATGAATGATAACCTTTGAAATTTGATTAAAGATTTAAAATCATAATATAATGTAATATAACTGGTATTAAAGTTCTCATGTTTGGAAAAAAAACCAAAAAAACAAAAAACAACCCTGTATAACCAACGCTATTCTTAGCAATGAAAACCAAGCTGGAGGCATCATTCTACCAGACTTCAGGTTATAACACAAGTCCACAGTGACAAAACAGCATGGTGTGGGCACAAAAATAGAGCCATAGACATATGAACAGACTAGAAAACCAAGGGATGAAACCAGTTTCTTATCACCACATGATCTTTGATAAACCAAACAAAAGCATACACTGGGGAAAAGAATCCCTATTCAATTCAATGTTGTAGAACTGGGTAACCACATGTGAAAGACTAAAGTTGTACCCATACCGTTCACCACTTACAAAAATTGACTCAAGATGGATAAAAGATTGAAATCTAAGACATGAAACAATAAAAATATTAGAAGAAAGCGTGGGAAAAATTCTCGAGGATGTCATCCAGGAGAAAGATTTTATAAAGAAGACTTCAGTGGCAATTGCTACAACAAACACAAACAAATAGGATTGAATTAAGCTGAAAAGCTTATGCATAGCTAAGGCCACAATAATTAAAGCCTATAGAGAACCCTCAAAATGGGAAAAGATATTTGTGAGTTACAAATCTGACAAAGGCTTGATAACTAGAATCTACAGAGAACTCAAATTAATAAAGAAAGAGCAAACAATCACATCTATCACTGGGCAAGAGACAGAAACTTCTCTGAGGAAGACAAATGACTAACAAATATATGAAAAAATTCTCATCATCCTTAATCATCAGAGAAATACAAGTCAAAACCACCCTGAGATATCACCTAACTCCAGTAAGATTAGCTCACATCACAAAGTCCCAAAGTTACAGATGGTGAGAAGCGAACACTTTTATACTGTTGGTGGGACTGCAAACAAATACAGCCTCTTTGGAAAGAAGTATGGAGAATACTCAAATAACTCAAATTAGACCTCCCATTTGATCCTGCAATCTCATTGCTAGGCATCTACCTAGAAGAAAAAAAAATCATTTTATGATAAGAACATTTACACTAGATTGTTTATTGCAGCTCAGTTTACAATCCCCAAGATGTGGAAACAACCTAAGTGCCCATCGACCCAGGAATGGATTAACAAACAGTGGTGTATGTGTACCATGGAATACTATTCAACCATAAAAAATATGGAGACTTTACATCTTATGTATTAACCTGGATGGAGTTGAAACATTCTTCTTAGTAAAATATCACAGGAATGGAGAAGAATCCAATGTACTCAATGCTAATACCAATATGAAGTCAGTGGATGATTTAATACATACCCACATAAGAGAAAAACTCAATTCAATTCAAGTTGGGAGGAAGGGATGTGACGGAGGAGGAGGGGATGTGATGGAGGGGGAGGGAAGAGAAAGGATTCTTTTCCCCAGTAAGCTTTCCTACAGTAAGCTCCTTAATTATTATTAAGGGAATATGAAATAGATGCTGGCCTACCAAAACGCAACAGGAGGAGGGGAGGGGATTGATGTTCTACCACTTAATGACACAATGTAAGGGAATTGGCGCACCTTTTGGGTGTGGGACACAACTACAAGAGGGACTTTACCTAACATATGCAAATATTGTAGCCTAGTTGTTTATACCCTCACATTAACCTGAAATAAAATAAATAAAATTTTAAAAATAAAAAATAAATACACAAACACTAACAAAAGATGATTAACAACCACATAAAAAATGTTCCACTACTTTTTGTCATATCCAACACCTCAGATAAGCAGAAAAACTTCTCACAAAATCTGCATGCAGCCCAGGGGCCACAGGTTGGACACCCCTGATTTAAACCATATGTGTGCCATAAATTGGTAGCATTTTTTCCTTTATAGTGGTACATAAAATAATAGTGTTTCTAATAATTGATGTGGTCTTTGATTGAGTAGGATATTAATATGTTGTTACTCTATTCCTTTCCTCCCATAATTTTTAGATATTACTATATCTAAAGTACTGTATTTTTGTATTCTGCAAATGATTACCTTTTTATATAATAATAGTCGAAATATATGCATACGTCATGCACTATTTTAAAAAACATAAAGTACTACCCCTCTACCCTGTCTTGGTGAAATTCAGCAACTATTTCTAACAAGAACATGTACAAATATAGGCACAGGTGGTACATTTCTTAAACTGATTGAAGCCATCTACGACAATCCCATAGCTAATATCATACTGAATGAAGTAAAACTTAAAGCTGTCAGGGTAGGAGATGTTATAGATACCCAAGGTTTAAGGTAATATTTCATCCATTTCCTAACCCTTGAGGAGTATCTGATAAAGGAGTTGAAATAACAAATTAATCAGAAAAGAGACTTCAAGGCTGAGAAAGATAAGGAAGACAAGCCATGGTATTGAGTAATGAACCTTGTAAAATACATAGATATTTTCTTAATGACATCCATGTAAATAACTTATTTAATAATAATCTCCATTTCCTTTAATATCTGCAGTAGAAACTTTGGTTACCTGCATCTGTATCACTTAGGGGGTTTTGGTTGCAACTCTTTCTTGCTAACTTAAGCAAAAAGGGATAGTTTGGGAGGTTCCCCAGCAAAAAGAACAGGCTCAGATAGCAAACTCAGCAATGGCTGGAGAGCCAAGCTCGGCACCAAGACAACGTGAGGGATCTCCACCATGTCAGGAATACCTGCTTTCTCTTTTGGGAGCTACTGCTGGACAAAATGGATTTACTGTTTTTCAAACTGATTGTCTTTCTGATCAAGACTGAAAATGCAGGGAAGGAACTCATAAAGGGTTTGGGTTGTATGCCTGCTTTCTGATTAGCAGAGAGCAAGGCACTTAAAGTCTTACCTGGCCAGGTGAGGTGGCTCATGTGTGTGATCCTAGCACTCTGGGAGGCCAAGATGAAATGGCTGCTTGAATCCAGGAGGTGAGGCCAGCCTGAGTAAGAGCAAGACCCTGTCTCTACTGAAAATAGAAAAATTAGCAGGGTGTGGTGGCAGGTGTATGTAGTCCCAGCTACTCAGGAGGCTAAGGCAGGATGATCGCTTGAATCCAGCAATTTGAAGTTGCAGTAAGCTCTGATGATACCACTGCACTCTAGCTTGAACAATAGAGTGAGACTCTGTTTCTAAACAAACAAACAAACAAAACCAGAAAAGAAATCTTATCAGATTGCCTCTAAGGGAAGAGACAAATTCCCCAAAAGAATTTATTATTAAGGGAACATGAAATAGATGCTGGCCTACCAAAAACTCAACAAATGCCCACTACCAATTTATTTATTTATTTGTTAATTTTTTTTGAGACAGAGTCTTACTCTGTTGCCCTGGTTTGAGTCCTATGGCATCATAGCTCACAGCAACCTCAAGCTGTTGGGCTGAGCAATCCTCTTGCCTTAGCCTCCTGAGTACAGACCTGTGCCACTATGCTGACCAGTTTTTCTATTTTCAGTAGGGATGGGGGTCTCAATCTTGCTCAGGCTGGTCTCAAACTTCTGAGCTCAAGCAATCTACCTGCCTCAGCCTCCATGAGTGCTGGGATTACAGGCATCCTGCTACCAATTTAAACAGTGACAGCAAGCAGTTGGTTGTTCTACCATGCTAAACTTCACAACCAGTACGAAAATCCCCTGTAAATTGGAAAGAGCTTTAAGCAGAACTTATAATGCTTAGATTGGAGAAGACATCCTCCCTGGTGTAGAACTGTAAATAAAGGAGAACCCAAGGAAAGCATGGGTGGGGCAAATGCCATCCAGCCCCATCTATAACATTCACACCCCACATGGAGAACCAACACGGTTGAAAACACAGGTTGTAAGGAAAGCCACTTGCTGAAGACACTCCAGATTTCTCCTTTATCCTTGACGTGCTTACCCAGATATGAGAGCTGCATGATCTTACAGGTCAATGGCATTAGCTCATGTTCGAAATACTCGAATTTGTTTTAATACACAAGATTAATTATAGCTGGTGGCATGACTTACACATGAGATGATTCACCGCGTGCATGCAAACAACCTTGGCTGCTCCCAGGGTTGCATGAGTCAACTTGCTTCCATTAACCTGGATGAATGCTAGGAGGCCTTATTACTATCACCTGGCTTTTTAGGTGTTTTGTTCTGCTCCCAGGTGCCGTTTTCTCCTTCCTGACTCACCTTCATCTCCTGGCCTTTGTTTTTGCAGTCCTACTGATTCCACAGACAAATGCCTACTCAGGGGTACATGCTCCTGCTGTGGAGAAAAACCAACCAAAGCAGAGCTGCTGAGCTTGTCACCTGCTTTCTTGGCAGGAGAGCAAGATGTTAATTTTTGCAAAGGCAGCTGTGGCAAGAAGCCTGCCCCTCAGACTTAGCAGAAGCAGAGGGGGGAATCAAGGCTTCATGTGGATCTAATCTACGAAAATCTCTGGGAGGAGTCTTTGTTTCCACCAGCCCCTTCTTAAAAGGTGTGTTCTATTATAAGTGCACTTATTGAAGAGTTATCTTTTCTACTCTGGCTTAAATACAATATTAAAGACGTAGAAAGCCAGCAGTAATTTAAAGGAAAGTTGCCAAGCTGATATTTTTTTATAAAACTGGCTACAGGAGACTGAGGGAACTTGCTTGCTCGATACGGTATTTCCACATAGGTAGCGCTTTGATGAATGTTTTTGCTTATTGGTGTGTGAGTGAGTATTACACCCATGGCAGATCCCCTGCAGAGGCAGGGCTGACAGCTCCAGGGAGCACTTACCTCTAAACTATTTGCCTTGTCCCAGCTTGTACTTTGCAACCCAACTTGCTCCCCATCCTTTTGGCTCCCGAGCTCTGGCTTTTCCATTTGTGACCTTGCCTCCCTTCTTGAACCTCTCACCTGGCAGCAGTTTTCTGATCACCGCCTTTCTTGATGAGAGATTAGATTTTCCTTCTGGCCTTGTTTTCCTTCTGCTTCCAGCTCAGCCCTCAGCACCTTCACCATCTCATCTTGGACCCAGGATGCCCACACACAGTGTCTGCCTCAACTCTGTGAGCAGAACCCAAACGTGTAAGGCAAAAACAAAAATAGTGTGAGGAACTTAAGGTCTGTTGAAGGAAACAGGGCCTGCCTATACTGACCAGCAATATTTTAGAACACACAAAAATGTTCAGACACGGGGGACTGGTATGCCCAAATTTTGGAAACAATTTTGCCGACTAGGGGGTAATAAACAAGATCTATTTCCCGTGTGATTCCAATCAGTTGCTATTGTCAGCCTTGGTAAAGGATTGTAAAGCTGCTTCTGGGGTGAGCAGAAAGGAGTATCTTGATCAATTAGTGAGATCAGCCTCGAGCAAGGCAACATGCTTTTGCTATCCTTGCCAAGACCCATGGACTGCTTAGAAATTTTTAAGTGAGAGAGTTTTAAAAGTGAAATCACTATTTTAAAGAGATTAATTAGGCTCTGCAGAGAATTGATTAGAGGACTGGATGTTTCCAGAGAAACAAAAGGCTCTTGTCTTGTTAAGAAACGACAAAAATGGCAAAACATAGTTTCCCCAAATCAGGGAGAAAGATAACATAAACTGGAGGGTACAGTTTTCTGGGAAGGAAATAGCGATAGCCAGTGGGGATTAGCTGGACCCAAGCAGAAGGTCACAGTGGCAGAAGCCGTGATCCCTTGTCCCTCCTGAGAAGGGACCAAGTCAAAACATCAGTCCCCCATCACCGGTCCAATTCTGAATAGGTATCAGTATTGAGGGAAGCAGAAAAACACATGTAATGCCACTTGGCAGTGGGGAGAGTTCTATATTCTTTCCTTCCAAGCCATCAGCAGATGGAAGATTTGGACCCCTGGGATGGGGCTGGAAAAAACAAGGATTCATGACAGTCCATATTTGGATGGCAATTAAATATGAAAATACAATAGAAGGGATGGATCAACATATCTTAAGAAGATAGAATTTAAAAATAAAATGAATAGAATTTTGTGACTATAAAAAAATGTGAAAAGTAGAAGTGACTCTATAGTTTCAGATCTAGGAGGATGGAAGTGTCCTTAAGAGATTTAGGGAAGCAGCTGGATTGGAGTATAGGAGAATAAATACTAAGTCTTCCTCAATATCTGGCTTCACTTTTCCTATAGTCCTAGAATTGCAGATTTTTAGCAGGGCATATTATAGCCCAGTATAGAGATTACCTTTCCAAGTCTGTTTTGAGGCTCAGTGCCTGCTTGTAAGTTGTTGCCTACAGCAAGGAACACATGCAAGTTCAGGGTTGTACCCTTAAAATGAGGATGCACGACTTCCTGCTCCCTTTTCCCCCTTCCCACGTCTTAGGTGGCCCATGAGATGATGCTGATGAGTCAGGGGAAGCTTGTGGACAAGGGCAACTTTCTAGAGGCAGAACAGCAGGGAAGCATCTTGGTCCCTGACATGGTCATAGAAGCCCTGGACTTCTTTACACCTGTTACAGAGGTATGGGGGTGAGAGAGATTCTCCATATTTTCTAATTCCCTATCAATATGGATCTTTGTTTCATCTTCACCTATATCCCAACTTTTACAAGGTCTGACCTCTGTAAGCAATGTACTAAAAGTTACATGCCAGGATAATCAAGCATTTCACAGTGAGATGATTGAATTCCTCTTTGTCGGTGACTCTCAACCAACTTTCCTGATGCCTCCTAATGCTATGATCCTTTAATACAGTTCCTCATGCTGTGGTGACCCCCACCATAAAATTATTTTCGTTGCTACTTCTTAACTGTAATTTTGCTACTGTTATGAATCATAATGTAAATATCTGATATGCAGGATGTATTTTCATTGTTACAAAGGAGTCGCGACCCACAGGTTGAGAACCGCTACTCTATGCAATCCTCTTGGTAATCAGAAAAATGGAAGGGATGCCAGAAAACTAGAGACAACCAAAGGTAGGGAAACTTTTCTAAAAGAAGAAGAAGAGGTGGGTCCTGGCAGTGAGAGCTTGGTAAACATGGAGCTGGTAAACATGGTAAATACTTCAGCTTCTAGAACAGGAAGATCCACTCGCATTTGGAAGGGAAAGCGGTGACCACAAGAGCCAACACAAGCTCATAAAAACCAAATACCATCTCCTGCTTTGATTGTGATCTCAGCCAGGTAAATTAAGTTATGTCTGTGCACTTAACATATCTGAATTTCTGCAAGGCATTTAGCAAAGTCTATCTGAATTTGTTTTTGAAGAGAATGGAGGAAATGGTAGATGATGGACCAGGTGGTCAGGTGCATGAGTGGATCTGGATCCACAAGGCAGGAAAGTACTGGTGAGACAATGCCGCAAAACGGGCCCAGTACTCACAGTCCATTAATAGAAGTCCAGACTGCATGATGGGGAGAGAATGCACAATTGGAAGCTATGTCCCATTTATGGTGCCTTAAGAAGAGATGATGACAGATTTCTGTTCATCTCAAGAAGAGCAACAAGGATAAACTTGAAAGTAAGGAGCTGAGAAAATTGGAAGACCTTTAACTTGAAGAACAGACATGCTGGGAAGAGGGCTGTGTGATGGCTACTGGCCCTCAAACATCTTAAGAGTTGCTCCTTCAGAAAGCGCTATGTGGTTCCGTTGGCTGAATGTTTTCTGTGCGGTGATGCCATGATTTGGTGGCAGACTGGGACTGGTATTCAGAGAATTGTACCCCTGGGCTCTCCTGGTGGCAAGCTGCTTGAGGACCATGTTTTGATTCTGGCTCTTGGGTCATTTATGCTCCAATGTGAATGCATTTTATTAGGCTCTGTTCAGAAGAAAAGGATCACTGGAAGTGGGTGAGGGTTGGAGACACACGATTCCCACCTTTCCCTCTCCTCCTAGCCATCCTCTTTTCTTCTCCCCCCCCAATGCATCCTTCTCACTCACCCCTACCCACAATGAATCTCTGACTTCTCTCACTCCATTATCTCAGCAGTTTATGAAGGGGAAATAGAACTGTCAAAGCAATTGAGAAGAGGTTTGGTAGTGGGTAAAGGAGCTCTAGAGTCTAGAATTAGGATCAGAGAATCTGGATTTTTGGTCTCTCTCATGCTGACACTGACTTGCACCAAGCACTGTGCTAGGGGCTTGACACAAAGCATCCCATGTGACCATCACAGTAACCTTATGAGATCATTACTATTATTGCCCCTAATATATAAATGGAGAACTACAAGTTCAGAGGAGTTAAATATTGTCCAAAGTCACTAGGTATGAGTAGTGAAGCCAGGGGGGCAAATCCAGGCTGTCTGATGCTAGAAGCTGACTCCTCCCAGGACACCAGACAGCTCCTTCCAGCAGTCACAGGTTTCTCTTTCTTAGAACCTAGAGCCTAGGAGGAGAGTCGGGCTGGCAACGGGTCATCTGAATACAGCCAGATACCATCAGGGGAAATGTGGGGTGCTATGGGGCATGCAGCAGGGCCAAGGAAATGCTCTGGAGAAGAAGTATTACCTGTATAGAGTTTCCAAAGATGAGTCAAGTATGCCAGAAGAAGTGAGGTATGCTCCACACACAGAACCCAGAAGAAGCCAAGAAGAAATGAATAGAAAAGAGAAGATGACCTATTTGTATAAATGCAAGCAGTTTGGCATGTCTACAGTATAGAGGGCAGGCAGAGAAATAAGGCTGGGAGGGTAGATGGGGCCTTAGCATCAAGGGCCTTGTATGCTCATGTTAGAAATTTCGGTTTTGTCTGAGAGAAGTGGGAGCCACTGAAGGATTTTAAGCAAGAAAAGGATATGAACAGATTCGTGTATTAGAAAGATCACTCATTGGCTAAGTAGAAAAATTGATGTAGCAGCCACTTTCTTCCTAACAGAACCCCTAGCTTGTTTTGGAATCTCCTTCTTTTGGGTGGCCACATGCATGAGGGGACTCTACTGGAGGGCTTTGGGAAAGATTTCCTCCTACTAAGAGAAGCACATGAGAAGAGATGGCCTTTTCTACCTCTGGACTTTGGAGAGACAACACCAGGTATGAATAAGGTGAGCACCTACTGTTACTGAAATCTCAGCATTGTCCACGAGACCACATCAGAAGATCGGAGACAAGTGGTCAAGAAGACGGAGAGAGAGATTTATTACTGTGCTGGCAAAGCAGGAAAAAGTCAGATCATCATCTCAAAGTTCAAATTTCTGCTTCTGGGCAGAAGCACAGAGCTTTTAAAGGATCTGATTAGTCCCATAATCCCACCTTTGGCTGAAACAATCTTGTGGAGGCCCAGATTAATCCCATCTTGGGCTAAAATGATTTTTGTGGCTTCTCCCCAGACAATTCCCTTGAACTATCTTCTGTGGCACAAAGAACAAAGACTTTCCCATCTCTCCTGGCCACTGGCCTGAGGCAGAGATGCATGGTTCAGTTCCCAAAAAGAGTGGGGGATGTTTGGCCCTCCCTTCTGTAACACAACCAGCCTGAGGATGAAGCTACCATGTGGGCCAGTTTGAGGTTGAAAGGTGCAGAGGGAAGTGGAGTCAGAACCTTAGTGCTCTGACCTGGAGCTGCCTGCCCCACAAGGAACCCACTGTTCTGTGCAAGCCAATTTTACTCGTGGTTTTCTCACAGCCCAGCACCCTAACTGATACTTGAAACAGGCAGGTGGCAGGGATGCAGCCACTAAGGTAATCAGAGAAAAAAATGACGGTGGATTGGCCGAAGGCAGTGTCCTGGGAATAAAGAGAAGTGGCCTGATCCCTGTGACAGCCTGGGGGAAGAATCTATTGAGCATGGTGCTTGAAAAGAAGTGGGGGTGATGAGGGAGAGGGCAGGGTTTAGGAATTCACTCCATTATGTTTTCCTGTGACTTCCATAGTAAATTTACACATGTTATTCTAAGAGGTAGTCTCTGTTGGATGTGTGATGTAGGGTCTGACTGAAGGAATTCCTCTGCTTACTCCAAGAAGTCAGCCCCCCTGGGGAAGGTGAACATCTGTAGCTAACTTTGTGGACATCAGCTTCCTTTTCTGCTTATGAATAGTCATGGAAGTTTCATTCTGAATATATCTTATTAGCTTGTGTGGGCTGAGAAGGTATCCCCCTCCTGCTGATCCTTTTGGAGAGCACCCTATGAATTCAATTCTAAAGAAAATACTATACCCCAAGGCCTAAAAGCCAGTGGCCTCCTTCTATATTAGCCCTGGTTTGACTGCAGGCAAAGCTAGACTAGGTCCTGTTTTGGTCCAGAGGCTGGACTTCAAATCACAGTCCTTACTATAGTAATTCTCTCTTTCCTCCAACACTACATCCAGTGGGGTCTGTCTTTAATTTGGCAGGTTGGGACTGTGTCTTTAATTTGGCAGGTTGCCTCAAGATCTCTTTTGCTGTTGCTGCTACAGGGGAGCCATTTGGGAAGGCTTGCTATTGTCCCTTGGCTGGAGATGCCCCATCTGCCCTTCGGGATCCACTTTCCTCCCTGTGTGGGTACATGAGGTTGACATGTGGGGCCTCAATAGACTCCTGTTCCCTGAAGTGTCTAGTTGGGTTGGGCCAATGCAAGTGTCAGCAAGAGATCAGAGTGAGGGAGGACAGGGAAATAAGAGTATTGGTTCCTTTAGCTCCTTTAGTTAGGGGCTTTGCAGACAGCCTACCTACCTTGTACAAAACTCTGGCTGTCTATGGATTCCAATAACTGTTCCCTTCCTTTGCTCCTTCAGGCTTAGGATGGTGGATAGTATCTTACTAGCTCTGCAACTACACAGCACCCATGGTTTCTCTGTACCTGGAAAATAGCCCTTTATTTAACTCTACTCCAAGTCTCCCAGCTTCAATGCATTCTCTCTTTTCTGCCAGGATCCTGGCTGTGTGTGCTTTTCATTATGTTTTGCAGGGCATTGGAGAAAGAGATGTCAAGACAAAAGTAAATGTGTAAGGAACATGATGAGAATCTTACCCTGAGGAGGAGAATGAGAAGGACAGTCGGATGGCAGCATTCTAGACTGCTGCATAAGCTAAAGGAAGTTTGGCAAGGCTGGTGAGCTGTTCTCAAGCTGAAGTTGTCCATCAGAGGGGTCTCAGGTCCCTAGAAGGGGCCTGCCTGAGCATTCCTGCTGTGTTCAATCACTAGCTGGGGGAGGCCCAGTGGACGTGTGGCCTCTGTGCAAATATGGCAGTGTACTTCAGAGCACACCTGCCTTGCTGTGGTTGGAGGTCTGCGAGGCACATTCTCGTGGCCACCATTTTTAGCACCATTCCTACCCCAACCACCAAGTCTGTTTTTACCTTGCTGTAACTATTTCCTCTTCAAAGAGGGTTGCAATATATTTCAAAATGTGCTTTCTCTGTCAAATGACAATGCCAGGGCAGCCCACCATGGAAAGACTGGCTAGCTGACCATCTCCCAAATGGCCTGAGAGAGTATCATGAATTACTTTATAAATCCAAAATCATCAGCAGTCCAATAATTTGGTAAGCTCAAAACCTGATTTTGTCAGCACACGTGCCGTTCATCTCCCAGAGTAGGCTCATGTTAATCATATTTAAGAGGCTGATGTTAAAAATCAGAAACTCTCTTTAGAAAGCCAAGATCTAAGATCAATACATTATTTCTCTATAGAAGCTAAATGATAATCAGGAGTCTGCCTGCTGAGTGTGATGTCAGATAAAGGAGAATTGAATAAGCCAAAGGTTTACAGCAGCCAAGTAAGCTATCTAGTACCTCATTAGTGTCTGAAGGAAACTGGAAATATTTTATACCCAAATATATTTCTTTGACATATTTTGCGATGGGTCTCACAGATGGAAGTCATACTGCAGAGTTGTCTTTTGTGTGTGTTTGTGGGGGTTGGGGAGAGAGGGCATTTGCGTCTGGACAGAATGTCCATTCATGCAGCCAGGTCTTTCCTTACCTGAGCTAGGGAAGATTAACTGAGAGTCTGACACCTTTAAAGGTCAGAAAAGACATATTTACCATCCATTTTCTCTGAGGGATGGCACTTGTAAGATTTCATTTCCATAACAAGATCACCTTTGCTAGCAAAAACCTGTTTTACTGCTTCTGAGAGTGCAAGTAGGGGGAAGAAGATGGGGTGGTGGGTCAGGCTGGGGCCAGAGGACGCAGCTGGTCGGGTTGGTCTAGGCCAGGCATCCTCACACTGCGGCCCGTGGGCCACATGAAGCGGTGTGAATTATATTTGTTCCCATTTGGTTTTTTACTTCAAAATAAGATATGTGCAGTGTGCATAGGAATTTGTTCATAGTTTGTTTTTTTTTTAAACTATAGTCCGGCCCTCCAACGGTCTGAGGGACAGTGAATTGGCTCCCTGTTGAAAAAGTTTGAGGACACCTGGTCTAGGCCCTACGTGATCTTCACTTCATGTCTCCCATTCTTGCAGTTTTGTAAATTCAGCTTTAACCTAAAAGTGTACATCTTGAGTAGTTTAGGACAATTGATTTAAGAGAGTAAGTTTTGAATTGGAATGATGTTTTGGGCTCATGGGTTATGCTGATTATTGTTTAATGGGGGTTATATTGATTATTATTGTTTAAGATAAGGGTTAACATGGTTTTTACATTGAGCTCTCATGTATGAAACTCTGTTTTTGGAAATGGAAGAAGAGAACAGTCTTGAAGAGGCTACTCTCACTCTTCTCCAGAATTGCTGGACTTCTGACAAATGAAGTTTGGTGGACCTATCCCCTTCTCTGCATATTAGCTGACAGTGACAGATAGCCAGACCCTCTTTATCTGGTAACATTTCCAAGCCTCTAATCTTTAAAAAAGTCTGTATCTCCTTGAGGAATTCAGTTTTCATTCTGAAAGCTCCCCTGTTTACTGGTTAAAATAAATTTCTATAGACATGATTGCAAGAGGGACTTTACCTAACAATTGCAATCAGTGTAACTGGCTTATTGTACCCTCAATGAATCCCCAACAATAAAAAAAAAAATAAATACAAAATAAAATAAAATAAAATAAATAAAAAATAAATAAATTTCTATGTTTTTCCTCCTATTAAATGGTCTGCCTCATGTCAATGAACCTTCCTAAGGCCAAGGGCCTTGCTGCCCCATCAGATAGGGACGGTCTTACAGAAAAGAATGGACAGACACAGTGTTACCCTCTGCCTACCCATTAGGAATAACATTGTATGCTCAAAATCCATTGGCTAAGCCTCCTTCTCTGTTGGGCAGGGTGGAACAAGCACTGCCAACATTTGTCTCTGTGTCTCTCTTCCTTCTCTGCCTCCATTGTAACCAGCACTTCCTGGTGCACCACCAAATCCAGCTCTTCTGGGGAAGGAAGACAAGGGTGGAGTACCAGTTTCCCATCTCAGTCCCACCTACCTTAATTCTATACCAAGTGATTGCTCACACCTGGGGAAGAGGGACAGTCCTACCAATCTACCAATCAGAAGTTAGCATGCCAACCAAAAAAGGATGTGGAAGACTCTCTAGCTCCTGGGCCTAGCAAAAGGTACAATAGAGTCTTGAACAGCAGCTCTCCTCGTTAATTATCATGTCATTAGCTTAAATCTACATGGTGGTCCACCCCCCATCATGGGCTCTCAGAGAGGCTCATGGGAGGTCCATATGCACAGTGAGACTCTGTACCAAGGTGACCTCTGAACCATGAGGTAGATCCAACCCAGGTGGCATAAAAGAGAATCCCAGGCCATCACCTTTGTCTTTCTGCCTTTTTCTTTTAGTGACAATAAAGGCTCATTTACTGTCAATGGCAAATATATCCTGCTTTGTAAACAGAGTAACAAATTGCTCTGTAAATCTATCTTTCTCTTCCTCCATAAATTTTGTTTTGTTCTTGCCTTACTTTGGAGCATCATTTTTGGATGAAAAGTGCTCCAAGAACCAAGGACCCAGCCAGCTGCCTGAAACATCTGCTTTCTAGGACGCAGGTAGCTTCCCTGAAACCCAATACTACCACTCCCAGCGGCTCCAGAGGTCTTGGAAGTCATCTTATCTTTTTCCATTGACCTTTCACATCTAATCTCATAGTATTATTGCAGTTTATTATTTAAAAAGTCAGTCCTCAATCATGTAACCTGGCTTATTTTACCCTCAATGAATCCCCAACAATAAAAAAAAAAAAGTCAGTCCTATTTTCTCCATTTCCAAATTTTGGGGTCCTTAAATACCAACAATAGTCAAATACTGTCCACAGGCTTCCTTTTCTTTTCAGGGCCCTGGGCTGAAAAGAAGAGCCACAAGGTAGATTCTTAGGTCCATTTGGTTTTAATCCCTGGCAAAAGGCACCCTTCAAATATGTTTTCTTTCCCTATTAATGGAGTCTCTGTGGTTCCTTTTCCCAGGGTTGTGGCTGAGAAGAGCAAAAGAACCATTGGCAAACACTGGGCCTGTCTGATTCCCCACATCCAGATATACAACCAAGTAATTCTGCAGGCAAACTTCTGCCTCCACGGAGCCTGGAGGGAGGAGGCACCACTCCTGGCAGGGAGAAATCTCTTCTCCCAATTTGGAAAATAGTCCTGCCTATAATGGTGTCAACTGCTCCTTAGGTAAGTAAAGGAACATTAAAATTCCCAACTCCTTATTCAAAAGGGAAGGAGGCTGAGTCATGCAACACTCCCTTCCAAATTAATAGCTGTTACCAGCAATATGCATCCACCAGATCCCCACAGAAAGACAAAGTTCTTAACCACCTGCAAAGGATTACCCCTGGAGATTATTCATAAGGAAATTCTTTGTTGGCTTCCCATAAGCAAGGGTAATGAAAATTGTAACTTTAGATGTGTAGGCTAAGTCTAGCTCCATTCTACACTAATAATGTTGATCACAGGTTTATCTTTCCAGGTGCAGAACAGAGACCAGACAAGACTAAGCAAGCATTCTTCCACCCAACCTGGGACATCTGCATAATTTATAACCAATGCTTCCTTCATTCCCTGTTACTCCTTTAACATTCACCTTATCTTATGTAAAACAGATTTTCTTGGTCTCATGAAAATGTAACTATTTTGTCTAACTACTCACTCCCTTCCTCTTTGTTTCTTGATGTATGCTCTATTCCCTTTAAAACCTGAATTCTTGAATCCTGCTTAGGAAAAACAAACATGGATTTGTCTGTGTTTTTTCCAGGTATGTCCTCAAACTTTGGCTTAATAAGCCTTCATTGATTAAGACTTTGCCTCATCACTCATTTTGGGTTGGAGGCATATGTAATATAGAAACACGCTTTGGGGGTTTCCTCTGGTCACACTGTCCTCCTTGGCCTTAGCCCACATTTTTCTAGTAATGTCCTTCATACATGTCACCCAGCTGTGTTAATAACATGCAACCAATTCTCCTGTCACACTTGCGGCTGCAAGTGAGCCTTGCCTACATGTCCCACATGATCCTATTCCAGGTCCACATAGCCAGCTGGAAGGGCATTTCCCAGCCCTGTGTCTCTGCTTCCTCAGAGTAAGGACCAGAAAAGCTATAAGACTCATTTGTTTTTGGTTAAATGTGTATAGAGCAGGGATAAAGTCCTGAGAATCAAGAAACCCAAACACTTAATCCTCTGGAATACAGCTGCCTCCTCCTTTTAAAATGGTAATGTAACATTTGGCCCCACTCAGCTCCCAGAGCTCTTAAGAGGTAAAATGTGATAATAGATAGGAAAGTGTGGCAGCTAATGGGCAGATTATAAAGGGCTCGGTTTACAGACTAACGGACTGCATCTGAGGTAGGTAATTGGAAAAAAACAAAACAAAACAAAACAAAAAAACCCTGCAATCTGGAGGAATGGTTGCCCATGAAGAAGTCTTCAGCAGATCTCAGCAAACTGATCAAAATAGAATATTCCCATTGATGAACTTGCTGGGTTCCCTCTGGGCTCCCATAGTACAGCAACATCTTATTTGGGGGTTTGTGGCTTTATTTGTTTGACTCACTTGTACCCAAGCTTCTCCTCAAAAGCTTAGGACTTAAACTAAGAACACTTACAGTTACAATCAAAGTGGGTGGAGGGAGTTTAGGACTCTTCTGATTTCTAGGGATGGAAACCACTTCCCATCTCTAAATAACTTAGTCAAGCAATAGGGAGTTTTGGAGGTCGATTCTCATAACTGTGAGAAGGTGTGAAGTATAGCTGACCATCAGGGCATCTGAGTTGGGGACTTGATCTCTGCTAATAGACTTTTCCCTCATCTCCCACCACCCCACACTTCATTTTCTTAAAATGATCTCTTTTAGACAGGCAAAAGTCACCTCATTGAGATTAGGGTGTCAGATCACACATTTTCACCTCCAAAACGACACCAATTCCCCTCTCTTAGTTCTAGTTTGAAAAGTTATGGTCAATTGTGTTGATCTGATTTGGCTCAGATGGCTGCTCCTGGACCAATCAACCATGCTGAGAAAGACCAATTTCTGCAGTTGGCCAAATTAATCCAGGTTCCACCCTTGGACCAATGGCTGGAGGTTGACCAGGAATCAGAGTCAATAGTCCAGACGTGGTCACAGGACAACTGTCATTTAGTATCATTCCCAGAAAATGGGGCATCACTGGAAGTTGGGCAACCAACCTAACTGGGGAGCTTCTGAAAATGCCTCTATATTTGGTCTCTTTATGTAAATCGGAATCATACTTGTCCAAGAGATGCAGCGACTGGACGCAGAATCTATACAACACTGCACTTGGCCATGAGATGCTCAGAGAGAGTAAAAGCCCTTGGGGCCTTGTCTGGTTTCATTAGATCAGCACAGACACAGCCTCCGAATGCTGATGTAGAGTTAGAGAGAGTGGGAACAAAAACATGACCGAGTGTTTGCCAATATTTTCTCTAAAAATTTTGGCTTCATGGAAATATAGATATTATCATTATTTTCCTTCCCAAGCATCTCAAGTCATAGTTCAAACCACCAGCTTTGTATTCATTCATTTCTATGACAACAAATTACTACTCTTCCCCCTTTTCCCATCACTCACACATGATATAGAAGGGGCAGAGAATGTCCATATATTTTCATACCATGAGTAGGGACTTGTGCTGACAGGAAAAAATGTGCTTCATTCACTTTTATCAAACACTAGGAAAAAACAAGTATATGCATGAAGAGGTTTAATATTTTCCCCTAGATATCAAATTGCATTTCATTCTCCCAAAAAAGCAACAAAGCAAATGCAACTCCTTTATGATTAATTATAGGCCATCTCCTCTGGAATTATAATGATTTTTCTTTAGTTATAGAGCCTCTTTCATAATGGCTTTGCATTTCAAGTACAGAGGCTGCCCAGAAGTATTTTCCAGAAGACCTTCGTCAACTCAGAGTTCTGTGGAAAAATTCCACTTTTGTCAGAGGTGAAAAATTTGACTTTCTTTACATGCAGAACCTCTAGAAACACCAAAGTAATCTGCATGAGCAATCTCAGTAAAAAAGGAAGTTAGATGTGATGAGCCATCAATCACGGGGAAAAAAAGAGAGAGAGAGAGAGAAAAGAAAAAGGATAGGATGCTTTATTTTGATTAATATAATCACGTTTGCTTTCCTGACATGACAATGTGGGGTGTTTCTCTTTGACACAACAGGCTACAGAGGCAACAAAATCTTTTCACTTAGTTCTGGGTTTTATAAAACACTCGATTTTGTGTGCAAAAACCACCCCATTATGAAGTAATTTAAAACAACTGAGTTGTACTGGATTATAAACTTTGAAATGCTCAAGAGAATTCACTTGATAATGGTAGTGGGTTGAATGGTGCTGCCCCCCAAGCTATGCCCATGTCCTAATTCCCAGAACTTGTGAATGTGACCTCCGAGAAGATCATCTTGGAGTACTTGGGCCTTCCCTAAATTTTAAGAGACACAGAAAGGAAACACAGAAGAGGAAGAAGCAATGTGAGCATAGAGGCAGAGATTGGAGTGATGCGGCCAACAGCCAAGGAGTGCAGATAGCTACTTGAAGCTGGAAGAAATAAAGATCAGATTCTTTCCTAGAACCTCTGGAGTAGTGTACAGAGAGTGTGGCCCTGCCAACATCTTGAATTTAGACTTCTAGCTCCCAGAACTGTCAGCATATAAATTTTCATTGTTTTAACCTAGCAAGTTTGTGGTTATTTACTATGGTCAATCCAAGAAACAGATATGTGGTATAGTAACCCACCTAGATTGTGAAGCCAAGAGATATAAAGAAGAATTTAATTGTTCAAAAGAGCAAGCCCACTTATAGAGGATCATAATACAGTTGGCATCTTAACGTCACACATCTTGAGGAACAGGGTTCATATGAAAGCTTGCTTGCTTATCTATCTATCTATCTATCTATCTATCTATCTATCTATCTATCTATCTATCTACTTACTTATTTGAGACAGTGTCTAGTACAGTTGGCCAGCCTGGAGCATGATAGCATAATCATACCTCAAGGTAACCTTGAATTCCTGAGCTCAAACAATTCTTCTGCCTCAATCGTTTGACTGGGACTACACACGTGTGCCACCACGTCCAGCATACTAAAAAAGAAAAATAATGTTTTTTGTAGAGGCAGGGTCTTACTGTGTTGCCCAGGCTGGTCTTGAACTCCTGGGTTCAAGCAATCCTCCTACCTTGGCCTCTCAAATTGTTAGGATTATGAGTGTAAGTTTCTGCACACACCCTCACATAAAAGTTTAGACATCAGTGTAACAGACTTTCCACTTGGGAATACACTCTAAAGAGAGGGCCTTCATTCAGCACATACCATATGCCAGCCACTGTACCAGGGGCTTCCTCTACCTTATCTGCGAGAAACTACACCACCAATATTCACTGACCTTGATCTGCCCACATTTCAGATAAAGGCTGCTCCACCAGCCAGACCTCTGAAGATAATAGATATGCAATAAGGAGTGAGAGCAGAACCACGGAGTTTTATGGAGTAGATATAATCTTGCTCATTTTAGAAATAGAAAAACTGAGAAGGAAAAGAAATGAATTACCTTGCCCAAAGACACAGAACAGACAGACAGGATGGCAGAACTGAATATAACATTTGAAATACCTGAGAAACCAATAAAATCTTTCAAGTAGAGGTGATACACAAAATCATGTGATTTCAGGGGTATTAATCTATATAGAATGTAGAATAACTTGGAAGAAAGGAAAGAGCAAAGACTATGTAGAATGTGAAGTAGGGAGAATTCACAAAAGAACTCGATACACTCTTGCAGGCTGGGAGTCACACAAAATCCTAAAGAGCTGTGGCAAGAGAAGATGAGGCATGGACTTGAGCCAGACTGAAATACAAAACAAAGAGAATAAAACTGGGCATCCATCCAGGAAATTATTGGGAGTTCTAGAGTCAGACAGACCTGAACTAGCACCCCGCCTGCTAGGTTCTCCCTGTTAAGTGGGGTAATCCAGAACAATCCTCCTTGGGTTGTTGGGTGAAGTGCTTAACACAGGGGCTGGCACACACAGGTCTTTACCTGTGTAGGAGTTGTGGCTATTATTATTTCTAAATTTACTTCAAGTATGGTTCTGTGCTTCAATTCTTAAGAATGAATTAAAAATTCCAGGGAACAATTTTGTTGAAAAATTGCTCACCAGGTCTTAGGGGACTTGAACACTTTATAGAGCAAAGCTCTTTATAGGTAGTTTTAAAAGACCATTAAGAAACCCCCCCGCCTCCATAATCCATGCCCTTTGAAAGAGAGATTCTTTTTTTTTTTTTTTTATTTACTGAAAAACTCATGACTTTATTCGGATTAAGATCCTCTACAAAAAGTAGGGTTCTGTCCCACATGTCTGTTCACATGTCTTATCACAGTCAACCTTCATGGGGAGAGAAGGTGGGCAGGAGAGAAAATCTAAGTCAAGAAGAGTGCCATGTTTTTCTTAGTACCTGAAGGAGGGAGGGAGGGAAAGGGGGGGATGATGCCCAGTTTGTCAAATGTTTTCACATCTCTCGTTTATTCCTCACAATAATGCACTTAATCCTCATAAAAATCTGGAAAGGTATTATGTTTCCTAATTAATAACTTCTGCAAATTATGGAAATGATAATTTAAGTATTCACTTAGCAACTATTTTTCAAGAGCTTGGTATTATGAAACAACCATTGTGCTAAGTCCTAAGTGGGCCGTAAAGCCTCTACCCCCCAAGAAAGTTTTAGTCCGGTAGAGATAGAAAGCGTCTAAGCAAGCGAACTTTACACTGGATGTGTTCCTATGAATTAAGAGACATTTTTCAATCCTCACCCAAGATCTTGTCATGACAATCTCCTTTTGTTTGATTCATCCTACAAACAAGCACCCCAGGCATAGTTTCTGGTTGTGTTTAATGGCCTCTCTGTTCTCTGCACTGGACAGACTATGCCTGAGGTATGAAATACCACACAATCAGAGGGACTTGGATGAAACAGAGCATGGCTGAAGAAAGGCCATCGAATGATGAAAAATTTGAATATTGTGTTATGTGGTAACTAACCCTAAGTGCTTAAAGGGCTGTCATGTAGCAAGTCTTAGTGTGAGCTTATTTCTGACTGGCTTTGGGCATTTAATTTCTGCCATTTGCAGAATTAGTCCCGTATATACCTTTCCTATTACTGTCAGAGCCTCACCCACCTCCTAACTCTAATTAGAATTCTAGACCTTTAAGGCCCCTGCAATTTTGGAGGGCAGAGTTTTTACATGTATCCCTCCCTGTAAGGCCAGGCTGCTGAAGAGACTTTCCCCTGAGTTCTATCTGGGCGGCTGGGATTCTGATCCTAGACCTTAATTTCTAGTTGGTAGAAATTAAGTTGGCCAACAAGCCAACTACAACTTTATAAGAGACCTTGAAATTGAACCATCCAGCTAAACTGCTCCCAAATTCCTGACTCACAGAAACTGTGAAATAATAAATGTTTGTTGTTTTAAGCCACTAAATGTTAAGAGTAATTTGTTTTACAGCAAAAATAAGTACAGATTTTGGTACCCAGAAGTGAGGTGCTATATAACAAATAAAAAAAATAAATAAATAAAAAATACTATCTGAGGGTGATTTTGAAACCAGGAAGTGAGCAAAAGTTGAAAAGGACTTTGAATTATTTAAGGAAGTTTGAGAGCTTTAAAATAATTGTTTATAGAAGCAATATTATCTTTTCAAGAGGCTGTGGTGAAGGCCAATGGGAAAGTGAAGCAAAGTTTATTGGAAACCAGAGGAAAGGGAATCTTCATTATGCAATGGCAGAAAGTTTAGCAATATTGTCACCTGTAGTTACGCAAAAAGTAGAGAATGTACCTAAGGAGCTGAATGATCTAGCTCAGAAAGTTCCCAGCACCAGTCTTAAAGATCTACCTGATTTCTTTTTGCTATTTATATAAAGTGTGATAGTAGAGAGAAAAAAAATTAAAGAAAGTACTGTGGAATATGAAGGTGCTGGGTCTCAGTCTCCCAAGATGGCATATGATACTAACATTGAAAAAATGTACTTCCAGCAGTTAAAATCTAGGACACTATCAGGAAAACTTGGTTTAAAGGTAAAGCTAAAGGTAGGATTCTAAAATCCTTTCTAAAATCTCAGAAAGATCAAATGTCTATTTCAAGTTCTGTTCAGACTAAACCAGGGGTCCCCAATGTTTTTGGAACTAGAAACCTATTTCATGGAAGATAATTTTTCCATGGACGGTGGATGGAGGTAAGGAAGAAGGATGATAGTTTGGGAATGATTCAAGCTCATTATATCTCCACTTCAGATCATCAGACATTAGATTCTAAGAAAGTGCACACAACTTAGATCCCTCACATGCAGGTTACAGTATGGTTTGCGGTCCTAGGAGAATCTAATGTCACTGCTTATTTGATAGGAGGTAGAGCTCAGGCAGTGAAGCAAGCAATCAGGAGTGCCTGTAAGTACAGATGAAGCTTCACTCACTCACCTGCTGCTCACCTACTGCTGTGTGGCCCAGTTCTTAACAGGCCACAGATTGGTACCAGTTCGCAGCCCACAGGTTAGGGACCACAGGACTAAACACCTTCCCAAGAATTTAAGGGTGGGTCTCATAAAGCATGTCAATCAAATACTAGGAGAAGCTTAAAGGCCTTGTAGAACTCAGTAGAAGCCCAAAGTAGAGAAGGGTTTATCTTCAAATGATTTGTGAGAATGACTTTTGCCAACTGGAGTGAATTCAAATAAGATTTAACAATGTTTTTAAGCCAACTGCAGTGGCTCACCCCTGTAATCCTAGTACTCTGGGGGACCCAGGCAGATCCATTGCCTGAGCTCAGGACTTCAAGACCAGCCTGAGCAAGAGTGAGACCCCATCTCTACTAAAAATAGAAAAATGAGCTGGGTATTGTGGCAGGAGGCCTGTAGTCCCAGATACTAGGGAGGCTGAGGCAAGAGGATTACTTGAGCCCAAGAGGTTGAGGTTGCTGTGAGCTATGACACCATAGCACTCTAGCATGGGTGACAGAGTGAGATTCTGTCACACACAAAAAACAAAACAATGTTTTTTAGATAATAAAATTCACAGGAACTCCATCACTTTAGACTAAAAGGGATAGAGACAGTATAATATAAAGTTTGTACTCCTAAACATCTATATTGAGGAAGCAGTCTGAGAAAACTGTCACTTGCAAAATAAATGTGCTACCCTTCATGGGAAAGGCGGGATAACCAACAAGGCAGAACTGAGAACTCAAAGAACAAAGCTAAGAGTTATGGAAAATTATTCCCACACCTTCTGTCCTAATCTGTTTCTTCCAACATTTCCCAGTCGGATTTAAAAATTGCTATAAACCAGTGACTCCAGTGTGCCTGTTGTTTTCTTCCTTTGTGAGCATAAGTATCTATACTGGTCATTCAATCCTTGTCTCAACATGTGTTTTGACAGTGTGGAAAAGATTAACTGTCAGTTTAGTTCACAGATGTTTGTATCAAGAGCTGTACTTAGGGAGCTACAACCAAATAACCTCATCTACACCTAGTGCTGATTTAGGTGACAGTTCTGTAAGTTAAGCTGACATATAACGGGATCAGAATTTTGGAAACCTTCAGATGGGAGTGCAAATATTTTGTATGTGTGTAAAATACAAGTTATTCGGGGGCATAATGTGATGGTTTAAAAATGGCCACAGATTTTTTTGATATTCTTCCCTTCAAGGGGCGGAACTTATTTCCCCTGCCTTTGAATGTGAGCTGTACTTATCAACTTACTTCTGATAAATACAACCGAGAAAAACTAACAGTGGTGACTGTTGAGAAACAGCGTGAATAGTTTTGTGCATCTGTGTGGTCAGAACTTTCTGAGCAATGGTATTTAACATGCGATAATGATGGAAAATAACTCCCCCCAACCATCTGCTCTTCACATTCTAAGGAAGATAGGTAGAGGCCATTTCTCTCTTTCTTGGTGAAACCACCTATTCCCATACAAAGGACAATAAAACCTTTCTTATCTTCCCCAGAACAAAATGCTTAAGTTCCTGGGTAGAGAGGTTCCTCTTCTCCCCTCCAAGAGATATCTGTTTATATTCCAAGTCCTCTCTCCCTTTCTATGGGGGGTGGGGGTGAGGGTATATGTTCCAGCTCCTATGTAAGTTTTGAGATTCTCTAATTATAGAGAGAATCCCTCTCCTATAGTACAGACCGCACCCTTACATGTGCAGGGTCCACCTGACTCTCACCATGATACCCTGGGGAGAAATGTGGCGGGGGAACTGCCACTAAGATATTCTGTAAATAATCTGTCTCTGACCCAAAACTCTGTGTTTACTGATATATTTAAATGAATATCAATATAAAAAAACTTTTCAGTAACTTCAGAGGTCATAAAAGGCAATATGGTTTCCTTCTCTCTCTGCCTCCCAACCCATGGGAACCCAGCTGTCATGTTGGAGATGACCTATGATGTGGTCCTTGTGGCAACAAGGCAGAAGGTTTTAGCCAATAGTAACAAGAGATGGAAGCCTTTTGCCATCAACCATGTGAGGGAGCTTAGAAGTGAAGCCCCTAGCCCCACTCCAACCTTCAGATGACTGCAGCCTTGGCTGACATTTTGGTGCAACATCATGAGAAACCCTGATGCAAAAGCACTCATTAAATTGCTTCTGAATTCTGAAACTGTGATGTAATAAATGTTTATTTATTTAAGCTATTAAGTTTTGGGATGATTTATGTAGCAAAAGATAACTAAAATACCCAGAATTGCAATTGAAGAACCCTGCTGTGTATAAGATACCTGGTCAGAATCTCTTGCAAGTACTCCCCACATGGTAGCAACTACTATTATATTATTAAGAGATTAAATCTACTCATTCTGCATTCCTCCAGAGGCCAGACAGAGAACTAATGGGAAGAAGTCAGAGAGAGGTAGAGTTCAGTTCAAAGAAAGAAAAAACAATAATTTCAATAACCTGAACTGGAAACAAGAGAGCATTATTCTTAGCTGACTAATGAGCTCTCCCTGCTTAGGAGTCAGGTAGAGGAAGGAATTATGGATGCTGTAGAATAAATTCTTGGGAGGGAAGTTGAACTAACCAACCTGGGTTATCTTCTCAGATTTAGGATTCTGTCATTCTATAATTCAGCATGGCCTAGGAATACTTGCTTAATGTAATCATAGCCAACCTCTCCCATTTCTTGGGACAGCCAGCCCAAAGATGACATCAGCTGAGAAGGTCATCGAGGGAAGAGGGAAACAGAACAGGAGAATATGTGAGAAACCAGAGGGCCAAGCCAAAATCTGATTTCTACACCAAATAGAAATAGTGACAGTCCTGAGACTGAACACTTCCAATAAGAGAGTAACTTAAAAATAATAGTCTTCAAATAAAGAGAAGCAAGGAAACTGAACAAATAACAAGTTAACTCGAAACTTACAAAGAAGCAAAAAAAAAAAGGTAAGAAAAAAAAATCCTCTAAATAGGCCATATTGTTTTGGCAAGCCAATCCTTGCAGATCAATGTGAAGGGCAGCCAGGGGTCTCACAATTGTAGAGTCAGGGAGTGACTAAAGCATGAGCCAGACCTTGGCCAGTGCTACAGTTAAATACATCTGAATTCTGTGGGGGGTTAAATAAATGATTGTAGCACGATTTCACAAGTCCAGAAATCAAAGCTGATAAAGTGATATTTGGGAAGCATTGTGAACAAATGACTCCCTTTGGAAACTGTGAAGGAGCTGTGAGGATATCTCTATTGAAATCAAAATACTACACCAAAAAAGCTGAGCCAATAGTCTAAAAATCATCAGGAGGGGCCATTGGCTACAATGAGGAGAGAATCATTACCCAACTCCGTGGTTCAAATTAATGGGAAAGGAAGTAAGCAATCCACAAAAAGAGGAAATGAGAAAATTGCTATTGTGAGACTTAAAAAAGGAACTCCTCAGATGAAAATGGAGTGAGCATAAAGGGTTGAGGTCTGTTCCAACTGGGAGGGTGCTTTTATCATTGTCGAGGAACCCATATTTTCTTTTAGCTAAAAAGTTTTGTAGTCTTCAGTTGTGATGATAGTATGGTTACACAGAGAATGTATGTAAGTTTTAGAGTAGCTCCCTGTTGAAGAAGACCCAAGAGGTTCTAAATAATGTACTTGCAGCCAAAGTATTTGGAGCCTCAGGACCCATTGATGAGTTTTTCAGTGCTACAACTTGATGCTACATGTTTAGAGGCTGAGACAACTTAAGAAGATAAGGCCCCAGGTGAGACCTGCACAATATGGACAAAAATCTCCAAGCTGGGACAGAGGTCACATTTTCAGCCTTACTTGGACCATCTCTACTGATGGTGATCTCACTGCTTATTAAGATGATGGGGGGGGGCAGGCGAGCCAAATTGAAGAGAAAATTATGAATTTTATTATTGAAAACATTTTTTACTAAAATTATCTAGATGTGGAGAAGAGGCTTAAACTTAAAACTTGTATTTACACACTTAAGTTGAGCGTGTGATATCACATGGTCTCCATAGTCTCCATGGTCCATGTCATAAATTACATATACTGTAAATTGCACAATTTACAATGCCACCATTATGAATTCAACTAAATCTTCTAAGATTCTGCTAGCTAGGCTGTGTGGGTGAAGGTCCTTAGTAATATTAATAAAAAGGCCCAGAACAAGAGAGATCAAAGACACACAGCACCCTCAAGAAATGCCATTTTAAACCGAGAAGAAGGCCAGGTGCAGGGGCTAATGCCTGTAATCCTAGCACTCTGGGAGGCTGAGGCAAGTGGATTGCTTAATCTCAGGAGTTCGAGACCAGCCTGAGCAAGAGTAAGGCCCCATCTCTACTAAAAATAGAAAAACTAACCAGGCATAATGGTGCATACCTATTGTTTCTGCTACTCAGGAGGCTGAGGCAAGAGGGCTGCTCAAGTCCAAGAGTCTGAGGTTGCTGTGAGCTATGATGATGCCATAGCACTCAACTGCAGGGCGACAGAGTAAGACTCTTATCTAAAAAAGAAGGAGGAGGAGGAGGAGGAGGAGAAGAAATTTTTCTGCATTTCAGAAAAGAAATGCTCCCATGAGTTCCACAGGTTATGGAATCCCAGAAGTTTAGATGAGAATTCTATTTTTACATTCCTCAGTATTTGACCCAAGCAAGTGACATAACTATTTGAGTCCTAGTCTTTCTGCCTGATAAAACAAGGAAAGAATATATTGCTCCTAATGCTATAATGAGGATTGAATGAATCAAAAATAAATCACTTAACCCAGTGCTTTGCAAACATTAGATGCTTTTTAAGCAACAGCTGTCCTTGCTGTAAATACACAGGTACAATATAAAGACCTGTCTTTTAAGTCTAGTGTGGATATGAAGAGGAGGCATCACTCCATTATCCATTCCTACAATGGGAAGAGGGTTGCTGATTGACCTTGCACATCTCACTGACTGTAGTACCTCCAGGGTTGAGAAGTAGATGTCAAAAATTTTAAGAATGATATTTAATGAACATTTTTCTCACTCTCCCATTTCTTTTGCTTAAGGCTTTTGTCATGTCTATACTCCTTGTATCCTGGCAGGGAAGAAAAATTAGTACAACAGTATTCTGGTTTATAATTATGTATAATATAGCAATTTGCTATCTCAAGGGAAATTCTGTTACTATGGATCTTTACATAGGAGCTATTGCTTAAAGCCAACTCCTTGCTGTGGTAATTATTTTGCAGATGGTTAGGCTAATAGCCTTGACTTTGGTTTTTGACATTAATTGGTCAATTATAGAAGCCCCTTGACTTATGATGGGGTTATATCCCAATAAACTCACCACAAGCTTAAAATATTGTAAGTGGAAAGTGCATTTAATACATCTAACCTGCCACACATCATAGACATCAAATCTTAGTCCAGTCTAACTTCAAGGTGCTTAGAACACTTACATTAGCCTACAGTTGGGGAAAACCATCTAACACAAAGCCTATTTTATAATTAAGTGTTGAGTATGTCATTTAATCTATTGAATACTGTTCTAAAAGGAAAAAACAGAATGGTTGTATGGGCACATGAGGTACAGTTTCTACTGGATGTGTATTGTTTTCATGAAGTTGAAAAATGTAAATTGGAAAATCTTAAATTGGGGACCATCTGCAGTTCATTCATTCATTCAATGAATATTGATAAGTACATTCTATCTGCTATGCACTCTTCTAAGTACTATGAAAAGTTATGTGAACAAAAATAGTACAGATTCGGGGAGAGACAGTGATGGACTGTGCTATTTTATAGAAGATGTCCTCTGATCTGAGCAGAGATCTACCTGAGGTGGTAAGGGAGTGAGGCATGATGATATCTGGGGAGAAGCCTTTGAAACATAGGGAAAAGCATGTGCAAAGGCTATGAGATGAACCTGGTGTGTATCCTTATGGCACAGCAGAAAGGCCAATGTGGTTGAAGTGGCAAGAGTGATGGGAACATTGGGAGGAGATGGAGTGAGTGAAGGCCTGGGAGACATCTTCATTCAAAATGATCTGAGGAGTCATAGAAGGTTTACACAAAGAGTAATGGCAGCTGACATTTTCATGGCATCTGTCTGACTACTGTATTAAGAATAAATGCAATTGGGCGGCGCCTGTGGCTCAGTGAGTAGGGCGCCGGCCCCATATGCCAAGGGTGGTGGGTTTGGACCCAGCCCCGGCCAAACTGCAACAGAAAAATAGCCGGGCGTTGTGGTGGGCGCCTGTAGTCCCAGCTGCTCTGGAGGCTGAGGCAAGAGAATTTGCATAAGCCCAAGGGTTAGAGGTTGCTGTGAGCTGTGTGACGCCATGGCACTCTACCGAGGGCGGTACAGTGAGACTCTGTCTCTACAAAAAAAAAAAAAAAGAATAAATGCAATTAAAAAGGGGGACCAAATACCAATTTTAAAGGGGTCAATAGTAGCAGGGGGAAGTTATTGCAATCATCTGGACAAGAGATCCTGTTGGAGTTGGACAAGAATGGTAGAGGTAGAAATGATAAAATGTGGTCAAACTCTGGTCATATTTTGAAGGCAGAGTCATTGGGATTTGATAATGGATTCCAAGTGGAGAGATGAGATCAAATTCAAGGGATAGCTCCAAGGATTTTCTCTGGGCAACTGTAATGGTTAATTTTATGTGTCAACTTGACTGCGTCACAGTGTACCCAGCCATTTGTTGGAACATCATTCTGTGTATGTGTGTGAGGGTGTCTGTGGATGACATCAACATCTGAATCAGTGGACAGAGGGAAGCAGATGTCCTCCCTAACATGGGGCGCTTCATCTCATCTGCTAAAGGCCTGCATGGAACAAAAACACTGACCCTTCCTCCAGGAGAAGGAAACGCCTCCTGCCTGACTGAGCTGGAGCTTTAGTTTGATGCAACCTTCAGACTTGGATGGAAGCATCAGCCTTTTCTTGGTCACAAGCCTTTTGGGTTTCAGACTGAAACTTACACCATCAGCTTTCCTGGTTCTTAGGCCTCCTACACATTAGCTATCTTGGTCTTCTGATCTCCAATTTGCCAACAACAAAATCTGGGGGCTTCTTAGCCATTTTCTTATAATAAATCTCTCTCTCTTGGTTCCATTAGTTCATTTCTCTGGAGAGTCCTGAATAATACAGCAACTAAAATTATGTATTTGCCACTTATCAAGATGGAGATGAGTGGTGAGTGAATGAGCAGAGGCTGATATAGAAGTATACATTAAGATTTCTGTTTGGCCACATTACAAGGTCTAACATTCAAGTTTGCAAACTTGCCACATGTGCTTATGTTGACAGTACTATACAAACAACTCAGTAAGTTCTCATAACCTTGGTATATTAGTGTCTCATCACTGTGTTCGTGTTGATATTTGATAATGCCTTGCTGTGTGGTGTTCATTATTGTTGTTGCATGTTTTTGTGTGCTGTCGTAAGAATGTTGGAGCTTGAATTAGAACAATGAACAAACATTAGATTTCTTGTTAAACTTGGCAAGAGTGGAAGTGAAATCAGGGACATGTCAATCTAAGTTTATGGGGTGCCATGAGGAAAACAGCAGTGTACAAATGTATTAAATGTTTTTCTGAGGAGGAAGAAAGCGTCACTGGTGAAGAGAGGTCAAGGCAGTCAGTAATAAGCAGAACTGACAAAAACATTGCAAAAATTCATTGAATTGTGTGTCAAAATCATCATCTGACTATGAGAAGCATAGCAGAACAAGTAAACATCAATAGAGAAACAGGAAAACCTCAACTGAAAATCTTGGCATGAGAAAGGTTTGTGCAAAAATGGTCCCAAAGGAGCTCACCAATAAACAAAAGCAAAGAAGAGTCGAAGTTTTCCAAGACCTTTTGGAGAGGCAAGACGATGTTTTAGGCCATGTTATCACTGGTGACCAATACAACCCTGAAACAAAGTGTCAAAGTGCACAATGGAAGGCAGCCAATTCTCCATGACCAAAAAAGTTTCGTCAGTCCGAATCAAGTATCAAAGTTATGTTGGGTAACCTTTATTAATATCAGAGGGATTATTCATTATGAATTTGTGCCAACTGGACAGTTAACCAAGTTTACTATTTGGAGATGCTGAAAAGGCACCTCCAAAGTGAGTGAAAAGGTCAGATGAAAATGACCCGAGCTTTTCACCAACAACTCATGGCTCTTGTCACAACAATGTACCAGCTTATACAGCACTGTCTGTGAGGGAGTTTTTAGTTAGTAAACAAATAACTGTATTGGAGCACCTCTCCCTACTCACCTGATCTGGCCCTCAGTGACTTTTTTCTTTACCCAAAGATAAAGGAAATAGTGAAAAGGAGACTTACCCCCCCCAGTTTTTGGCCAGGGCCAGGTTTGAACCCGCCACCTCTGGGATCTGAGGCCAGTGCCATACTCCTTTGAGCCACAGGTGCTGCCTGAAAAGGAGACATTTTGATGACATTCAGAATATCAAGGGTAATATGACAGCAGCTCTGATGGCCATTCCAGAAAAGTGTTCCAAGATTGCATTGAAGGGTGGACTAGGTGCTAGAATTGGTACATAGCTTCCCAAGGGAAATACTTTGAAGGTGACTATAGTGATATTCAACAATGAGGTATGTAGCATTTTCTAGGATGAGTTTGTGAACTTATGTACATTTGAAATGTCTCTTGGACATACAAGTGAAAATGTTGAGTAGAAGGTTAGATATATAAATCTGGGGTTTATGGAAGAGGTCAGTGCTTAAGCTAGAAAGGTGGAAGTTTTTGCCAAGATGAGATCACCTAGGGAACGAGAGAGAGCAAAGAGAGAAATGGTACAGGAACCAAGCCCTCTGGTACTCCAATGTTTGGAGATCAAGAAGACAAAAGAAGTCTAGCAAAGGTGGCTGAAAGGGAGCTTCTCAGTAGACGGACTGGAAGCCAGGGGAAGAAAGTGCTTCAAGGAGTGTGTGATCAGCACTACCAGATGCTGCGCCCTTCTGGAGAACCGAGGGTGGGCCCTTAAGTGTGGCAACATGGAGATTGCTGCTGGCCTTGCGAAGAACCACATCAGTGGAGTGGATTCAAGATATAAGGCAAGGGGAAGAGTGGAGACAAGAATATAAAATACATCAAGAAGTTTTGACACAGGAGATTAGAAAGATGGAGTAACAGCAAAGGAGATTTTGAAGTCAGAGAAGATTTTTCAAAAATAGAAGATAGCACTGTGTATTTTTATGTTGATGAGAATAATCCAGTAGAGAAGGAAAATTCTGTGACATTAGAGAGAGAGAAGGGGAAGAATTGCAGGTACGATGCCCTTATGGAGGTGAGAGCCCATGGGGGTCAAGGATTAAGGTCTTGCAGTTAGATAAGGCCCAGACAGATCAGCCATTGTAGCAGGAAGGGAGGCAGGACAGATGGAACAGGTGCATGCAGGTTAGTGGGCTCGATAGCAGGTGCATGTGAAAGTTCTCTTCCCAATGTTTTTCTTTTCTCCATAAAAGTCCAGATTTCACCAACCTGAGTTTTAATCCCAGCTCTACCACTTTTGCCAGGTGTGTAATTTTGGGCCAATTACCTAACTCCTCTGAGTCTCCAATTCCTCATTTGTAACCTAGTGACAAAATAGTGTTCGCCAAAGAGACAGGATTGTTGAGAGGAGTAATTGTGATAATATTTACATAGGGCTTTGCCCAGTGGTTGGCACATGGTAAATGCTCAATAAATGTTAGCCGTCAAAATTAATGCTTTGCAACTTGTGTGCCGTTCACATTCATATACAAATGGACTGCCTGAGCCTGTAGACGTTTACAAGAAGTACACAGTGTTTTCTAAAAACAGGGGTTGGTCCTAGAAAGAGAAGTAGGATGATACTATATTTGGGTATTAATTTGTGTTTGTCCTCTTCAGAATTTCACTATTTCCCCCAACCACATACACACAGAGCAAACCAGATCCTTCATAGCTTCCTGTTTCTGAGAGTTTTTTGTTTGTTTGTTTGTCTCTGTGTTTTCTTTTGTTACAATGAGGAAGCAAAATTACTAACGGTCAATAGTTCTTCCTATTTTTGTTGCAAATGCTTATTTGCATTTTTTTGTTTGTTTTTATCTTGTTTTTGGCGAAAAGCACAAACCTACTGGTGATTTGGGAAAGAATGATTATAAGGAGGGTGGTAGAGATTCTCGAGGGCCTGAGCCTGTTTGCCCTCAGATATAATTCTTGCCCTCTCCCTACTCTGCTTTGAATTTCCGGGCAGGGACCTCACTTCACCCCCACCTCGAAGTTGCCTTTTGCAGGCTTCTGTGCCAACTGGTTTTATGGTGTGTTTGGCCTGTGGGAGGACTCTAGGGGGAAACTAGAGGAAGGCAGGGAGAAGCCAAGGTATTTCCCTGTTCCCTGTTTTATCAGGAGCATCTTCAGGAAAAGTTGTATTTCCTCTGAGATTCCAGATCACTCCAGCAGGTGCACTGAGATTCCAGCTTTTACTCAGTGGCTGGTCTCTGGACTCTCCTTGCTTTGAACCTCCACCCTGGAGAAGGCTGCAGCTTCCTGCCATTGCTCATCCTCAGGTCGCCTCACTGTCTTCTGTTGGCTTCTCAGTTCTTTCATTAGCTGGATAACCAATTTCCTATATTTTATTTGTTCTGTTTCAAATCCTGAGCTTTTTTTTTTTTGGTAGGACACTGACTGATGGCTCTTGGAAGAGACTCAGCCAAGAGTTTCATAAGTAATAACTAAGCTCCAGTTCACCCCAGGCAGTTGGCAATACCTAGAGAAATGATTCAATCCTGGCTGCAGGTTAGAATCACCAAGGGTCTTGACAAAAATAAATAAATAAAATAATAATAAAAAGCAATGCCTGGTCCAGCTGAATCAGTTTCTAGGGTTGTGACTGAATACTGGTGTTTTCTCAAAGAGCCCCTTCTATTGAGACTGCTATAGAGGACGTATGTGTATGTGTGTGTGTGTGTGTGTGTGTGTGTGTGCTCTATAAAGATGGGAAAGCTTTCTATTTTTGTGTGACCATGTATGTAGCCAGGGACAACATTGGTACCCAGTAGGGACCAAAAATCACAGATACATCCAGTGAAGATGTTTTCCCTGTTTTACAGAGTTATAATTTACATGCAGTGAAATGTACAGGTCTTAAGTGAACAGTTTGGTGAGTTTAAATAAATGCACACACCCATGTAATCCATATCCCCACCTGCCTGTCCAGTTACAGGACATTTCTTTTACCACAGAAAATTCCTTCATGCCTTTAGTTAATTACAGCCCTATAAAAAAACCGTTGTTTTGATTACTACCAACATTCATCAGTTTTGTGTTCTAGGTCTTCATGG
Organism: Nycticebus coucang; assembly: GCF_027406575.1. Taxonomy (NCBI): domain Eukaryota; kingdom Metazoa; phylum Chordata; class Mammalia; order Primates; family Lorisidae; genus Nycticebus; species Nycticebus coucang. Next base: position 27,949,316 of record NC_069782.1, read on the forward strand.
ACAGATAAAAGGATGTTCATAAAAGTATATAATGTGTATAATTTTGTGTCTTGTATCTGATACTCATCACAGTGTTTGGAACCTCATCAATATTGTTGCGTGTGTAGTAACTTATTCTTTTTTATTGCTGAGTAGTAGTATTCCATTGTATGAACAAACCATAATTTGTATATTAATTCTTCTATTGATGGACATAAGGGTAATTTCCAGATTAGGGCCATTATGTATAAGGCTGCTATGAACAGTCTAACAGACTTAACTTAATAATGTTGGGTTTTCATAAAAATTCCTTTATCAAATTAATGAATTTTCTTTTTATTCTTAGTTTGCAGAGAGCTTCTAGAATTAATGGGTATGCATTTTACCAAATGCTTTTTCTGAGTTTATTAAAATTATCACATTTTCTTCTTAATTTTGTTAATGTGGGGAATAATATTGATTAGTTTTTAAATGTCAAAGGAAACATTCATTCCTGGTCAAGATGTATTACTTTTTATAATACTACATTTTATTTGCTAATATTTTGTTAAAAAGTTTTACATCTATGTTCATGAAAAATATTAGTTGACAATTTTCTTTTCTTGTAATGTTTTTATCAGGTTTTTGTATCAGACATAAAACTCATAAAATGAGTTGGAAAGTATTCACTTTTTCTCTATTTTTCTGAGTTTGTGTAAGGTAGATATTCTTTCCATGTTTGATGAATTCACCAGTGAGCAAACCTAGTCTAGAATGTTTTCACTGAGATGGTTTCAACTATAATTTCTACTTTTTTAACAGATACGGGACTATACATGTTTTCTATTTCTTTTTGTGTCAGTGCTAAATTGTCAAATTTACTGGGATAAAATCATTCATAGTATTACCTCATCCTTTCAATGTCTGAACTGATGTTTCCTCTTTCTCCAATTTTTAGTATTGGTAACTTAAGTTTTCTTTTTATTCTTGATTAGTCTTGTTAGGAGCATATGAATTTTATTAATATTTCCACAGAAAATTGCCTATTTTCTATGTTGTTTGTCTGTTATCTATTTCATTCTTCTCTGCTCTTTATTATTTCTTTTCTTCTCTGATTTTTTAGGTTTAATTGCTTTTTTGTAGCTCTTAAGAGTAGAAGCCTAGATCACTGATTTTAAATATTTCTTTTCCATAGATACATTTCCTTCTAATCACTTTTCTAATTGTATCTCACACACTTTGATATATTGTATGTTCATTATCACTTATTTTGAGATAGTTTAAATTTTTTCTTGTAATTTCTTTTTCTGGCTCATAGGTTATTTAGAAGTGTGTTGCTTAATCTCTAAAGGTTTGCTAAATTTTCAGATACATTTTTGTTACTGACTTGTAACTTAATCCTAAGTGATCAAAGAACTTACTCTGTATAGCTTACATCCTATGAAGTTTCTTAAAACTTGTTTCATCAGGCCAGGTGCAGTGGCTCACACCTATAATCCTAGCACTATTGGAGGCTGAGGCAGGTGGATTGCCTGAGCTCACGGGTTCGAGACCAGCCTGAGCTAGAGCGAGACCTGGTCTCTAAAAACATAGCCAGGCATTGTGGCAGGTACCTGTAGTCCCAGCTACTTGGGAGGGTGAGGCAAAAGAATCACTTAAGCCCAAGAGTTTCAGGTTGCTATAAGTGAAGATGCTACAGCACTCTACCAAGGGTGACAAAGTGAAACTCTGTCTCAAAAAAAGAAAAGAAACTGGTTTCATGACCCAGCATATGCTCCATCTTGGTTTATATTCCATGTACATTTGCAAATAAGGTTCTCACAGTTGTTTAGCATAGTGTTCTATAAATGTCAACCATGCGTAGTAGATCTCCTATATCCTTATTAATTTTTTTTTGTCTAGGTTTTCAATCAAACACTGAGAAAAAGATGTTAAAATTTCTAACTGTGATTATGGATTGTCTTCTTCATCCTTTAGTTCTATTAGTTTTTGCTTTGTGGATTTTGAAGCTTTTATTAAATGTTTACCCATTTAGAATTTTGTATATTCCTGATTGGAATGACCTTGTGGTCATTGTTATGGTTGACCTTGTTATGACATGTTCCTGTTTATCTCTGACAATATTCTTTTCTCTGAAATCTACTACATCTGATATTAACATAGCCATTCTAACTTTCCTATAATGAGTATTGCATGGCATATCCTAAAATTTAATTTCTAACCAATTTTAACCTTATATTTAAAGCATGACTCTTATAAACAACATATATTTGTGCCCTGATTTTATGTAGCTTGATAATTTCTACCTTTTGATATAAGTGTTTAGTACACTTACATAAATGTAATTATTGGTACCTTAGGATTTAATTCTATTATTTTACTATTTGTGATCTGTCCTTTATTCATCTGTTTCTCCTTTCTTGCCTTTATTTGGATTAAAAAAAATACTACTTAGTATTCCATTTTGTATTTTCTATTGACTTTTACTTATGCCTGTCTATTTCACATTTTAAAGTGGAACTACAATGTACATCATTAATTTATTAAAGTTTACTGTATTCAATAACATGCCACCTCACAGATTACATAGTATTCTTGTGCAATATGCTTTCCTTTATTTCTTCCTTTCCTTTCTACTATTATCATATATTTTACTTCTGTAGATGTTATAAACCTCCTCAACACATTATTGCTTATACATTAAATAATTAATTGTATTTTAAAGAAATTAAGAAACAATAAATGTATCTCATATATTTACCTGAATATTTATCATTTCTGGTATTCTTCATTCCTTCATGTAGATCCAGCTTTATTATTTAATTTTTTTTTCTTTTTTTTTTTTTTTTCTTTTGGCCGGGGCTAGGTTTGAACCCGCCACCTCCGGCATATGGGACCGGCGCCCTACTCCTTGAGCCACAGGCGCCGCCCTATTATTTAATTTCAATCTAAAAATCTTCTGCTTACATTTCTTGTAGTGTAGTCTATTGTAACAAATCCTAAACATTTGTTTATATGGAAATGTTTTTATTTCTACTTCATTTTGAAGAATATTTTTGCTAAATATAGAATTTTTTAATCCTTTAAGTGTAATTCCATTGTCTTCTGGTTTGCATTTTCATTTTTTTTTTCTTTTTGAGACAGAGTCTCACTATATCATCCTCAGAAGAGTGCCTTGTAATCACAGCTCACAGCAACCTCTAACTCTTGGGCTTAAGTGTTAGCAAGCTAACTCTCTTGCCTCAGCCTCTCAAGTAGCTGGGACTACAGGTGCCCACCACAATGCCCAGCTATTTTTTTGTTGTAGTTGTCATTGATATTTAGCTGGCCCAGGCAGGGTTCAAACCCGCCTACCTTGGTGTATGTGGCCAGAGCCCTCACCACTGAACAACAAGCGCTGAGCCATTTGAATTGGTTTTGATGAGAAATTAGTGGATATTCTTATTATTCTCCTGTGGTAACTTTACCTTTTAAGAACTTTTAGCTTTGTGTTATTGCTGCTGTTAGCAATTGGGCTGTGATATGACTAGAAATAATTTTCTGTGTGTTTATCCTACTTGGAGTTTACTAAGATTTCTGAGATTTGCAAGTTATTATTTTTCATTGTGTTTGGAAAAAGTTGAATTATTTTCAAATTATTTTTGTCTCATTTTTTTCTCTCTTTTATGACTGAAACTACAATAACAAATATATTAATTTTCTTGATATAGTCCTACAGCCCACCAAAGGGGTGTTTACTATTAAAATTCTCTTTTAAACTTTGGATAATTCCTTTGGACCTTTTTTCAAGTTTATTGAACTTTTCTTCTGCAATGTCAAATCTTCCTTTAAAGCTATCCAGAGAATTTTTTATTTCACATATTGCATTTTTCATTCTGAGACTCTACACTTGTTCTTCTTTATGGTTTCCATTTTATTGTTAGGTTTCTGCTCAGTCCATACATAAAGTCAATTATTTTTAATCCTTGAAGATATTTAGAGTATCTATTTTGAGGTCCTGACTCATTAATTGTAACATTTCTGTCACCTCCTGGTCTGTTTCTACTGACTATTCTTTCTCTTGGCTATGGAACACATTTTTCTGTTTATTTGTGTGTCTTCAATAGTAATTTATTATTGTGTGCTGGATTTGGGAGATGCTATTTGCTTGAGAGTCTTCCTTTAATAAGTGCTGATTTTTTTCTCTTGGATGCTAGTGAATTTACTTGCAGTTTCACTTGGTTTGTCAGTGCTATTTTTGACTGTGTTCCTCCTAGAATTCATGTGTTGAAACTTACTGGTTAATGTAGGGCTTTGAAGAAGTGATTAGGTCACAGAGACTCTTCCCTTGTGAATGGGATTAAAGGGCATTCTGCCCTCTTTCCCCTTCCGTTTTTTCCCACCATATGAAGACACAATGTTCCTTCCCTTTGCACGATGCAGCAACAAGTAACAAGATGTTATCTTGCAAGGACAGACTAAGACCTTCACCAGATAGTCACCTGCCAGCATCTTGATCTTGGACTTCCCAGCCTCCAAGACTGTGAGAAAGAAATGTCTGTTCTTTACCAATTTTCCAGGCTCTGGTGTTTTGTGATGGTAGAACAAATGGATTAAGATAGCCTTTATTAGGGTACATCTGAAGTTGTTCTTACTCTAGGGCTAGCATAACGCTACTCCTAACACTTGGTCATTTGGAGTCTCAACTAATTACTGTAAATTTTTAGTGAGGTCTTTATCATCTGTTTTATCAGAACTGAAATATCTCTGGAATATCCATTCAGCTCACACTCCACTAGTAGCTGTTTCCTGTTAGACCTTTTGAAGCCTCATCCTGGACACATGCAACTTAGTACACTGCCAAAGACTCAAGGAGAACTATATTCAAAATTAGGTCCTTCTACTCTCAGTTACCCTACCATGAGAATTCCGAGTAACCTCTGATTTCCTGAACTGTATCTCTTTTTCTGCCCAGCAAACTACTTTATTCTCTTTGGGCTCTACCTCCCTGAGCTTTCATTCACAATGTGCCCCAGGCAATTTTTTCCCCTCAAATATTAAATTTTTTGCGGGAATGAATGGGAAGTTTGCCTTGTGTATTTAACTTCTCTTAAAGATTACACTCTTCTATTGCCTGTTGTATAAATGCCTGCAAAACATTACTTCATACATTTTGTCTAACATTATAGTTGCTTAAAGTAGTAAGTCAAGCCGATATCTATTTTTCTAACATGGCTAGAATTACAAGTTGCATCGAGTAAGTTTTTGTGCTGCTATAAGACACTAGGAATTGTTTAAGTTCCCAGGAGAGGAAGAGCTAGGAGGAAAAGAGGAGGAAGAAATTCAAATGTTTAAGGTTTCAAAATGTCAACAATGGAAGACCTTAAAAGCAGTAATCAGATTGCAAAGAAAGACCTTGAATTTGCATGTGAATTTCACTTTTTGCGTAAAAAGCCAAGAAAATATTGATTGTCTATTTGAAAGAATGGGAGGATAGTTGTTGAAGGATAATATCATATAACAAAGGTAAATCCCCTTTAAGTCCCATTAGACTGCAAGGAGGCACTAAATGCCTCTCTTTGATCAGCATGATGGCCTGGAGGTTGAAATGAAATTTTAATTGATTGAAGCAAATAAAACAATGTGATCCTCTTTGTACACAGAAATGGGGGGGGGGTAAGTTTCAAATTTTCTGAAGAAACTCCCATAAAAGCAATCAGTCCAGCCAGTTTCTTTCTTGTGGCCATTTATCCTCAGGAGATACTCAGCTCTAATCTTCATTATTGAAACTATAAAAACCTGGGCAGCGCCTGTGGCTCAAAGGAGTAGGGTGCCGACCCCATATACCGGAGGTGGTGGGTTCAAACCCGGCCCAGACCAAAAAACAAAAACAAACAAACAAAAAAAAACTATAAAACCTAACCAATGTGTCCCTGCATATTCTTGAAAATCACACTAACAATGATTAAGAAAAGGATCTTTCTAGTAACAAAGCTGTGAAACATAAGCACTAAGGAATTACGTTTTCTCTAGTGCACTTAGAGTAATAAAGATAGAAGTGAGGATGACCTCCCTTTAGAATACATATTTATCCATCTGCAACAACTATTCTGCTGATAATTGCAACAAAATACATTTTGAAAACTATTAGCTAAGCATCCTCTTTATAATTTTTAAAAGATAATTAATTGTTTTCATCTTTATAAGGGGGAAAAAAACCTGTTTGAAGCTGTTCAGTCCTGATCACAAGTTTTTGAGTTCCTTGAGGATGAAGAAATCCACTCTGGCTTGTTTCAGCCATAAAATGATTTTATTTCAAAAAGAATTAAACAGTTGCAGGGCTCTCGGGGGGGGGGGGCCTAGAGATGAAGGATTAGGGACTCAGCAGCCAGGAACAAGGCCCCCACCTGTGCTACAGAGCTGCTTGATAAAGTCTTCAGGGCCCCCCAGTGGGGACAGCCACACAGCCCTATTACTGCTGCTTCTATAGACAGAATGTCTCTGCCTTCCTCCTTGCCAGATGGACTCTGCTCAGGGCTTGCCTCCTACCATTGCCAATGTATAAAAGAAAAAATCATTCTTCTTTTACCCTTTCTGAGCTCTTAGGTGAAACAGACTCCTGTAACAAAAGATAGATGAACAAGAAAAAACAAAGAGAAGTCTAATTTACATGGGAGATACTCAGGTGCAGGGTTGAAAAAGGTGAGCTTCCGCTTTGCCCACTGAAGGGTCACTGAAAATGAACTAATAAGAGACAGAGTAATAGGAAGAAAAGAATGCAAATTCTATTTTAAAACACACAAGGGAAGATCATAAGAGGGGGTTTACCCAAACAACCTAATGAAGTCCAGATGATATACATCCTTCTTCATAAGAGGAGGGGTCAGGTGAGGTATGTATGCTATTCTTTTGAGCTGTAGTAAAACAAGGGCATCCAACCTGTGGCCTGTAGGCTACATGCTGATTTGGGGAGGACATTTTTGGTTATCTGTGATGTCAGATATCATGAAAAGTATGCATGGATGCATGGACTTTTTTTTTTTGCTCATGAGCTTTTGTTAGTGTTTGTGTATTTAATGTGTGGCCCAAGACAACTCTTTTTCTCCCAATGTATGGCAGAATTAGGGAGAATGAATATACCAGGGGGTAGAAATTAGCTTGTACGTGATTCTCTTTGGAATTTGATATTGTGTTGTGAAGAAGTTCATCCGGTGTGGTTATATTTTTGCTCTTCTACATGTGATGGATAATCAAATTCTAGGGAGGGGATTATTCAAAGGCAATTGTGTTTTCTTTGGCAGGGCCAATCCTCAGGTAGATAAGGGAATATCAGAGTAAAGCATCTTCCAGAATGTGCTGACCTTCAAGGGACTTTAAAATAATCAGCAGAGCTCATAGTGTGGGGTGAAATTCCACAGGCTCCTTCACAGTATAGTTTGGATGTTTGCCTCCCAAACTTCATGTTGAAATTTGATCCCCAATGTTGGAGGTGGGACTTCATGGGAGGTGTTTGGGTCCTGGGGGTGGGTCTCTCGTGAGTCGCTTAATACTCTCCTCATGGTAATGGATGAGTTCTCACTCTGTTGGTTCCCTTGAGAGCTGCTTGTTGAAAAGAGTTTGAATCCTCCTCTCTTTCTCTTGCTGCTTCTCTTGCCATGTGATCTCTGCACAAGCCAGCCCCACTTCACCTTCCACACAGCCTGAGCCCCTCATCAGAAGCAGGTGCTAGCACCATGCTTCTTGTTACAACTTGCAGAACTGTGAACCATATAAACCTTCTCTCTTTATAAATTACCCAGTCTCAGGTAATTCCTGTATAGTAGCACAAACAGACTAAGACAGGGAATATCTCAAAGCTTTTGGGTCAATCTCAAAGAAGTGGCTCTGACTGCAGCTTAAAAACCATTCCCTGAAACAGAGAAGGTTTGTGGGGAAGGCCCAGCCAGGGAGAGAAGGGCAGGGAAAGCACCTCAAACAAGAATAATGGCATGGAAAAAACTTATGCTTATTTAAATTGCCTTCTCAACTGATAAATGATTTTAGTGATTTAGAGTCATCCTTTTCCTCCTGGTATAAAAAGGAGACACACTTATAAAATGACATTTCCTTTATAGATATAAATTTCTCTTACAAAAGGGTAACTTGATGGCACCTGTAGCTCAGTGGGTAGGGCACTGGCCACATACACCCAGGCTGGCAGGTTCGAACCTGGCCCAGGCCAGCTAAACAACAATGACAACTTCAACAACAACAAAAAAATAGCAGGCATTGTGTCAGGTGCCTGTAGTGCCAGCTACTTGGGAGGCTGAGGCAAGAGAATTGCTTCAGCCCAAGAGTTACAGGTTGCTATGAACTGTGACACAATGACACTCTACCGAGGGTGACATAGTGAGATGCTGTCTCAAAAAACAAAAACAAAACCAAAACAAAAAAAACAACCAAAAGGGTAACTTCTACTCTGTTTTCAGAGCTCCTCCTGTGTCTACTTCTTACCGAATAATCAGGTCAAAATGATCCTTATGCTAAAAAGGCTTATTTGTGGGTACATTTGGGGCATGTTCAGGGTTGTATGTTGTCATCTCTCACATGAGCTTTATTGTAAATTCAGAACAGATGTATTGGTGGCCCTAGAACCCATAGTTACATTCTTGCTACACAGGAGGCTGGGGAAGTGACATGTTGGCTTCTATTTTGGGAAGAACTCATTTACGAGGAGGGAAATCACCCCAAACACAAGAAAAAAAAATAAGAGGATAGATAAATAAATAAAATCAGGAAGTTAGAATCTTATAAGATATTGGATCAACTCCCTTACTTTAAAAATTTGAGAAAATAAAGGTACATAGGATGGAAATGATTTACCCCAAATCTACTTCTTCTCAGTCTAGAAAAAAAAACTTTTTTCAACATGCAGGAAAGACAAATACTTTGGACCTGACTTCCTTCTGCTTCTGCAGAAGATGCCTCTAATTGACCCTGATACTCATTCTCAAAGAGCTCAGATTTGGACTCACAATATTTTTCAACACAGTCCACTGAGCAGCCATAACCACAACTGGCAGAAAAAATGAACACTATCTGCCAACTTTGTACTGTACCAGGCTGACATTCACTCAAAAAATTCTTGACTGAATCAATGACTAGAGAATAAACAAGGTCTAAAATAATGAATATGCTTGGAGTCCACAAAGGATCTTTTACGTAATGTGTTAGATGATCTCTGAGAATTAATATTTATTATGCCTTATTGTCTCTATATTGGATACTGGCACAAATTCATAATTTGTTTACAATACCTGATAAACATCAGTCTTCAACTCATTGTTGCACTATCAGCGGCACCCATCTCCCGACCCATTTGTTCAGATGAAAATTTTGCTCTGAAATTTTCAACCGTCAAAGTGGGTAGGGTTCAAACCTGGGAGGTGTTTCTTCCCGGCAGGAGGCTATACCAACGAAGATGCTGCTGGATTCCTGTCATTTCCCTTTGGAAGTAGACAGAGGACAAACCAACTCTTGGGCTGATCTCACTGCTGAAATCCAGCGTGAGCTTACCTCTACTGTGATAGCATGGACCTGACCCAAAGATGACATAGGACCTGTTCCCTGCTTAGATGATCCTGAGAATGGAATGAAATTGGTGTAATGTGGCAAGTTTTGTTTTGTTTTAAATAAATTTTGCTTTTGATAACAAGTAACAGAACCTTAAACTGGCTTAAGAAAAAAAGAAGCTGCTGCCCTGGGTAGAGTGCTGTGGCATCACAACTCACAGTAACATCAAACTCCTGGGCCCAAGGGATTCTCTTGCTTCAGTCACCTAAGCAGTTGGAACCACAGGTGCCTGCCACAACTCCCAGCTATTGTTTGTTGCAGTTGTCATTGTTTAGCTGGCCCAGGCCGGGCTCAAACCTGCCAGCTTCAGTGTACATGGCTGGTGTTAGGGGCGCTGAGCCAGGAAAAAAAAAAAAAAAAAAGCATTTTATTGTCTCATTGACAAAAACATTGAAGAGTGGATCCAGTTTCAGGCAGTCCCAGGGACGCTTCTGTGATGTTGGGCCTTATCTTCAGGCTTCACCCAGTAGCTTCTGGAAGCTTCAAATTCATACTCTCCTAACCTGAAATCCACTGGAAGAGACAGCACTTTTTGGTAGCTTCTATTTGAGTATAGGCATTCCTTCCAGCTGAAACAACTCAGTTCATAAGAACATTCCAGAACCAATTGCTGTGGCTTGGGTGACTCAGCGCTCTGACTGGCTATGTCTGGATTATGGATTGCATCTTGGGTCTGAGGTTGGAACCAATACTGTTACATCTAAAAACAGTGAATGTCCACTACAGGGGCCTATTCAAACACTGCCCAGCAGGGAATAGAGGGCACTCTCGAAGAAGCCTTAAAGAATGAAGGGACCTCACAGGAGGTGTGGAAATGCTAAGGAAAGCACTAAGGGATGAAGAAGCACCAGGGCTAGACACAGTGGGAAACTGGTTCTGCCCCTAGGGCTGCAGGTATGGAGGAGGGAGCTGTTACTGGGACTGGGTGAGAGCTGCAGACCCAGGTAGGAGCCAGCAGCAAAGCTGTGACCATATGCAGAGGAGCACAGCCCAGGAGGGACAGAGCAGAAGGGACCACATTCCCCCATCCCTCTCTCTTTCCAACTCCCCATCTCCCTCCAACGCCTCTGACTAACCAAATCCAACCACAAGCCCAAGGGCAAGGAGTCTGCATACACGGTCTACAGAGGTCAGTCTCATGGAATAAAGAGCAGGTAAGAAAGGGCTGTAGATTGGATCTGGAAAGGCCAATGGAATAACCAGCACCTGCTGTTTGTCTAAACAAGGAGCTGGCAAACTAGGGCCTGTAGGGGCAGGACAGGGATGAACCCTTTCCTCCCCATGATAAGGATCATGGCCAACACCCCTAGGACAAAAGGCAGGTTAACCAGAGATAAGCACAACAAATTCTTTGATCATAGTTTTACATGACATGGAAGCCTTCAGAACAAAGACCCAAAGAGACCAGGAAAACTGTCCATTTTTATGCTTTGGTTCAATAAAGAATGGATAGCTGTGTAGAACTGTGATTGGACAAAACAGGAATAATCTAACAGGAATAGACTGAGTAGGGACACTCAGCAAGGCCTTTCAGGTTCTTCTCAGCCTCTCTCTGTGGTGTGTCTTCCTTTCTGGTATGGGGCAGGACATTTTCTGGAATGTCCTGGCTCATGACCTATACTTAAATAAGGTAGGTAACAGAATTTCTTTATGGCCAGTTGTTACACAGAAAGGCTGTGGAAAGTTAGAGTAATACATTTAGGCTTTATGACTTGCCTTGGGAAAAAGAGGGCTCCAGTTGGGGAAGAGGAATTCTAGTTTCTACACCTAGCCTTGGAACTCTGCTTGGAGCAGAAGGTCGGAGAGAAAGTTTGTTTCTGAGGCCTTCACTTTGGGCTATCATTTTCTAATCCCCAATAGGCCCATGGGCCAAATGTGGCCCACCACCTGTTTCTAAAAGTAAAGTTTTATTGGAACGCATCCAGTAAGCAAACAGCTGTTCATTTGTTGTCTATGACTGCCTTTGAACTGCAGCAGCAGAGTCCAGTAGTTGCAATAGAAACCATGTGGCCCATGAAGCCTAAAATATTTATGTGGTCCTTTACAGGAAAGTTTCACTGACCCCTGGTCTAGGCCAACACAGCCACTATGCTTGACATATGATGTCATATAAACAATGTTTACTGAATAAAAAAATAAACAAATGGCTGAAAGCATTGGTGACAGTCAAGTGTGAGTAAACTTGAGCATCAACCCTGTGAGATCACTAGGACTGTAAGGTCCCCTAAGTTCCCAGTAAGGCAGAGTTCCCTGCGTGCCCTATTCTCTTCTTCTGTGGTTACTGCACCTGTCCAGCTGTCATTGTACCTCCTGATCTACGCTGTTGCCTTGACCCCTTGGTCCAGTTGATATGGTCATTTCTTTGGTGTCTGTATCACTGTTGCCCCTGCCAACGCCCTGGCACTCAGGAGAAGGTGTACTTCTAGACTATGCCTTTTGCCTTTCAAATGGAGTTTGCTCTTCCCACCTTTATCTCTCTTCTTTGGACAACAATTTCAGAGACTAAAGGGCTGGCACGTGCCATCACCCAGCATTAGCTTCAAAAGCTCTCTTCCCTGCCCTATCAACCAGGGTACCAGTGTGGGATGCAGGCACTTGGCTTTTTCTCTCTAGAGGGGAATTCCTTGTTCATGCAGGGTATTCCTCACAGAACTTGGGACCCTCTTTACTTTTGTTTACGACTGCTAATCCTGACAGTGCAGTGCCAGATTACCATTCATTCATGCACGAATTCATCCATTCAGCACGATGTCTTCCAGAAAGCCACTCACAGCTACCTTCAGTAGATGCCTGACTGTCATCCTAACACCCCATATTTTCTGAGATGGGATGGAGATTGGCTCCTACTTAGTGCCGTGATTATGACCCTTGTTCTAGATTTTATTACTAGTTGTGTAAAACCAGCCAGTCTACATGAGCAATAATAGGAGCACGGCAGAGTGACCAATGAAACTTAGCTCAGACTAAGCCAACACACTTGATGTACATAGCCACGTGAGTACACTGTGTGGTAATCAGAAATACTTAACTGGTAGTTTTGCCCACCCTTGAAGGGTCAGAGAAGAGAGGAGAAGGGCATCTAGAAGAGGCTAAAAAGAAAATGTTCTAAGTTGTCTTTAAAGACTCTGATAACCTTTAGAGATGTGGGGCCTGTTGGAGTGACTAGGCAGATGACAGTGCTGTGCAATGGGAAGAAGTTGGATGGAAGAGAGCTGGGAAAGGAAGGAGGCTGGGGACCCCAGCACCAGTGGTATACAGGGGGTGGTTTTGGCCAAATCCTTCCCGAGCACAGTAGAGTAATAAGCACACTGCTACTGACTAGCCAATTGTCTCTCAAAATCTGTGAGATGGAGAGCGATCCCTGACTTGTAGCAGGAAGCCCCTACTCACTCATCTTATCCAAATGAAGGCCCTATTTCAATTCCTCCACTGAAAGCAATCAAGTTTGCAGACAGATAATGAAAAGGGCAAGTGACACCTGAATGTCTATTGCAGCTCAATTCATAATTGCCAAGATGTGGAAGCAACCCAAGTGCCCATCAACCCATAAATGGATTAACAAACTCTGGCATATGTATATGTATACCATGAAGTACTATTCAGCCATAAGAAAAGGTGGGGAGTCCCCATGTCAAAATTTCTATCTTACAAATTTTGAGAGACTTGACATCTTTTGCGTTTACCTGGATGGAGCTGAAACACATTCTTCTTAGTAAAGTATCACAAGAATAGGGCAAAAAGTATCTAATGTACTTAATACTAATATGAAACCAATATATAAACAACTACATGCCCAAAGGAAAGAAAAACACAGGTATAGTCTAGCAAGGGGGAGAGGGAGAGAGGAGGAGAGAGGGACAGGAGAGGGTAATTGGTGGGATCTCACCTAACGTGCACAATGTGAGGGTGTTCAGAATGCCCCGTGGGTGGAGGGCTCAACTACAACTTGGACTAAACCTAACAAATGGGAATGATGTAACCTAATCATCTGTACCCTCATATTAATGTGAAATTAAAAAATAAAAAGAAAAGAAAAGGGCAAGTGATTGTAGATACACTCTCTGATTTGCCAGCGTACACAGGAGCACAGGCATGAGCACACATACGCAGACACACACAACGTTTGCCAATCCAGTATTCATCAAAACACAAATCCACACGTTAGTGTCCTAACTAAAATCTTCCAGTGGTTTCCTGATCTTAGATTAGCTCTATGGTGGCTCCCAAGGTCCCGCCTGGTCTACCTGCTGCCTCCCGCTCAGATTTCACATCTTGGCGGTCTCATCTTGCAGTCTGTCTTCCATCCAGACCAAACTGCCACTCACTTCCTGCTGGGAACTGTACCTTCCCTGATCTAATTTCCTTATTACACACTGTGCCTTTCCACTGCCCAGACCTCCCTTGTTAACCTCTGCTTATCCCCCAAGGTCGTCATTCACAAAGGTGTTCCTGGATGTCTCAGCCAGGACAAGTGTCCCTTTCTGGGCCCTGTTGTCTATGCTTCTGATCGTCCCACGCGGCTTAAGGGAATTGCTAATTCCATTGCCTTTCTTCCTAGCCCGTCTAGATGAGAGCAGGGACTCGCCTGTCTTCACTTGCCTCTGTGTCCCAGCATTGAGCACGTGTCTGGCACAGAGAAGACACTGAAATAAATGCCCTGCTGCAGCAAATGGGGCTCATTGGACGGGAAAAGAAAGATCACGGTCCTCATTACTCACGCCCATCCCATTTCTTGGCACAAGTGGCAAGTTGGTGTCTGGGTAACTTGTTTTCTCAGAAGCAGAAAAGTCTTTTTACCACAAAAACATGAATTCCAAATGTCTATTTTCTAATATTTAAAGATAAGTCATGCCCTATAGAATGTGAAATAAGGATTTCCTTTGCTCTATTTGCTGCCTGGCTCTGAAATGCTTTGATCTTTTCCATTCCCTTTAAAACAAATCTGGATCTGTATTATGTAGCCACTAAATTGATCATAATTTTCTGTGCCCAGAACAATAAAACAACAGATGTTTGGAAAGGGCATTAGAGGAAATGAAAAATAATTTATAGGACTACAATGGAGCCAATAGTTGAGTGCCCCCAAAACAATATCTTTAAGAACATTTAAAAAAAAACTTTAAATGCCTTCTAAAAATACATTCCTATTAGAAATAGAAGCTGAGCTTCTATAATCCTTCTCACTGCTATCCATACTCTGTGTGATTTATACCATTTATTTTTCTAACAATGAACTTCACCCTGTATAGGCTCACAGGGCCACTCCAAGCTGTCTGACCTCTCTTTATTATCAATAAAGATTTCTTTCTCCAACTGATAGAGACTCAATGCCTTAATTATCGCACCTCAACTACATCTTTTCTCAAAATGCTGTTCTTGTTCAAACCAGGTATGGTGGCATGCCTATTATCTCAGCTTCTTGGGAGGCTGAGGCAGAAGGATCACTTGAACCCAGAAGTTCAAGGCTCCAATGTACTGTGATCATGCCAATCCGTTTTAGCCGAGGTGACAGAAAAAAACTCTGTCTCTTAAAAAAGAAAATGTTTTAATTCAAAGAATTATAAAACTTTCCAGCTGGCATGACCCTTTGGAACAGTCATATTTAGCCCAATTCTTGTTAATGTATAAAACCAGCTGGGGTTATATGTGTATCTGAGTCCTCATGCTACTTGAGCTTATGTGTCAGATAGAACATTGATAGGTGGGTCATGGGACTTGGAGCATATATGCTTTCTGAAGCATGGGTATGAAATCAAGATCAGGCTAATGAAAGGTTGCAAAGCTTCCAGAACATGGGAGAACTCTGCCTCTGGGGGCATATAAGAGAAAAAGGCCAAGGCAGTAAAGAGGTTCATTCAAAGAACCCATAAAGTAGAGAATCAACCAAGTATTGAATCATAACTGTGGATGATTTTATAGTAACTAGAAGACACTCTTATATTGTAGTCGGGGTTGTATTAAGGATTGCTGACAGTTTTAGTGTTGCTTTGAGTCTTTTAAAGTTTTCAATTGTACTTCCCACATTCTTTTATTTAAAAGTGTACTGTAAACACAAAAACAATGAGATCCACCACCTTACAAAGAGCATCAAGCCCCTAGTCTCCTATTTAAGACTAAGAAAACTAAAGTTCTAGAAGGAGAAGAAATATGAGATTGAGTCATGCAGATTGCTCAGGGTATCTGTACATAGACAAGACTAGAAATCAGTCCTTATGATACCTAGTCAAGAACTTTTTCCGCACTGCACCTTACTTCTACTCTGAATCTGTAAACTTACATCACCAGGGTTAACAATAAGTAGAAAAGAAAAATATCTGGTAAAATAGGTGGGGACTTAATCAGATCCCTGCCTGCATTGAAGATGTGTCTCTACTTGGTCTTAAACTGTCTAAAGCACTGTAGACTCTCTCCTTCAAAAGAAATCAAATTAATAAAGACCAAACCTGTCTAAATATTTTTACTGAGAGTTGGAAATTGTGTAGAGATAAGTATGATGTAAGTTTGCTTGTCCTTGTTGTAATTTCATGGGATTATCACACAATGCATGATGATTCTCCGTCCACAAGGGTAAGCAGGAAATGGCAGGGTACTTGGGATATTTGGGTTGGGTGGAACAGGGATGAAGAGCTAAGGAAATTTACCTGGCTATAGCACTGACCCTGAGGGGAACACCAGAAAGCACACTTTACGGTACCCAATTTGACCTCAGGTGTACTACCTGCAGGTATTAGGATATAAGGGCATCTGATTCAGCAAATTGAGACAGAGGGGATCCAGGTGAAAGGAGGCACTAAGGCAGATCTCTCTCTCCACGAGATTCTGAATGATAACGCATTCACAGCAAATTCACAGTCCATGCATGAGGGAGGAGGGTAACAAGTATCCATCCCCAAGGGAGAAGCATGGGAATATGTAAGTAGGAGTCAGGCACTCACCTGAGCAGTCTGAGGTTTTGTTTTTCTTTTTTAATTTTTTTTTTTTTTAGAGACGGAGTCTTACTTTGTCGCTCTCGGTAGAGTGCGTGGTGTCACAGCTCACAGCAACCTCCACCTCTTGGGCTTAGGTGATTCTCTTGCCTCAGCCTCCTGAGTAGCTGGGACTACAGGCACCTGCCACAATGCCTGGCTATTTTTTTGTTGCAGTTTGGCCGGGGCCAGGTTTGAACCCGCCACCTTTGGTATATGGGGCCGGCACCTTACTCACTGAGCCACAGGCGCCACCCCAGTCTGAGGTTTTGAAAAGAAATCCATTTCTAGAAGATTGTGAAACAAGGCTAGAAATGGAAAAAGAAATCCATTTCTAGCAGATTGTGAAACAAAGTGAAACGCAGTTGTAAGACAATGCCAACAAGAAGTAGGCAGGGAATGGCTGTTGAGACCATGTGCTTCAGTAGGCATGTTAGGTACCAAGGATGCAATGGTGGTCTTTTTTTTTTCTTTTTTGAGACAAAGTCTCACTTCATCACCCTTGGTAGAGTGTCATGGCATCATAGCTCACAGCAACCTCAAACTCTGGGGCACAAGTGATTTTCTTGAGTAGCTGGGACTATATGCATCCACCCCAACGCCCAGCTATTTTTAGAGATGGGGTCTTGTACTTGCTCAGGCTGGTCTTGAACCTGTGAGTTCAGGCAGTCTGACTTCCTCGGCCTCCCACAGTGCTAGGATTAAAGGTGTGAGCCACTGTGCCCAGACTCAATAGTGATCTTTGTAAGATGAAGATATTTGTTGCAAACACTTGGTAAAAATTTCTATTTGAAAATGTTTTATGAGAATTCACAGTCAAGGCATCATGTCCCATCAAAGTCTTTATGTCCCTCCCACATTATGCCCTCAGTTGGCCACACCAGATTTTCTTTCCCACTATGGTTCTGATCTTATAATGCTCCCACTTCCCACTGAAGCATAGTTGATCTCCCCTACCTTAATCCCACAACTTCATATCTCAGCGAAGGTATTTATGACTAAGGCTAATACTCAGCCACTGTGTACCAGGTTGGCTGCACTGGTTGTAAAATTATTGAAACTTCTCTATGGGTTGATAAAAAAACCTGCTGTCCCAAGATCACCACACACCTCCTTCCCCCTGCCCCCATGTCACCTGGGTCCAGGCCTCCCCAGGATTAAGTAACTAAAGGGTTAAGGCTGGAAGCCTCAGGACCCTCCACAGCACCCTGAGTCTTGAGAATTCCCAAGTGTGAATCAGAACACCCAGTTAATTTGTACTTGAAACTGAACTTTGGATGAATTATATAGTTCCTATGAGTCTTAGTTTTCTCATCTGTAAAATGGAGATGGATACCTACCTTGCAGGGCTTCCAGTGACAATGTTATGTCAATGGATGTATATGCTTTAGATTTTCATAGCTAGGCTGTGATTTGAATAAGACATTCAGCTGAGAAAAGTTACTGAGAAAATTTCAGATGAAGGAAGCAAAGCCTTGCCAGCACTCACTTAAACCACTTGGGCTAACAGAATCCGCTGCCATCCAGCATAGTCATGCTCAGCACTAACAGTGCAGAGGGCAGGCAAAGCCAATGTAGTGGCCCAACTGGCTTCTTATATGACTTCACTTGTCTAAAATCTCTCGGGAATGTGAGAAAGCCCAGTTTTCATTGCCTTTGTTTTTCCCATATAGCTCCTGAATGGGAGTTTGAGTTTGACGACTATAGTCTTCTGAGAATCTGAATTTCTTGGAAGTTCTTAAGAGTCCAGGCACTATTCCCTGGAAAATGTGAGGTTCCTGGGTATTATTAGAAGCTTAAACTTTCAGTCAGAGTTAAACATCTAGAAAACTGTTCCTGGGAAGTGTCGTCAACACCTTCTTAATTGGCTGCCTTGGCACTGTCTCAAGGCTGTGGTATCTACTTCAGATCCTGGAGCCATACCAAACTCTTCTCCCCTGCTTGGAGTCCCTTATGGGACGGAAGATAAGCATGGACCTCGGCTTATGTTTCAGAGTCAGAAGAGTAACAGGAGCTTAACTGTGAGGAGTTGCATGGATCATACTTAATTGGTGTTAGAAAGTACATTTCCCTCCAGAGATTATAGCTCTCAAAGCTCTTCCTTTCTCCTCCCTTTCCTTCACCTCCAGTCCAACCCCACAGTGAGGATGAGAGATGAGATAAGAAAATGTGGTTCTTCGTGGATGGACACATTTGTTCTGGACTCCAGAGGGCAAGGTCTAGAACCAGGGAAGTACCTGTGTTTTTGTATCCAGATGGGCAAAAACTGCTCTGCTGTTCACATCCTCCAGGTGCAAGAGTGTGCCACCTTCCCTGGGCGCTTGCCAGCTCCCTGGGAGCAATGCAGGACCTATAGTCCTATAAACACAATTGGTGGGACCCCATTCTAAAACTGTAGTAGGTGTTCTTTCCTTCCTCTACTTTTTCATTTCAGCCCATGACCCTTCCATCCTTCAAATGAGGCCACTCTGAGTTTTCGCCTGAGAGATGGAATTGAACAATAGAGGAGAGGAAACGGGACCCATTCCTGACATTTTCTTTCAAAAATGGAGCCCTCAGGCTTGCTGCCCATAGCACCATGGTTATGGCGCTG
Source organism: Nycticebus coucang (assembly GCF_027406575.1). Classification (NCBI taxonomy): domain Eukaryota; kingdom Metazoa; phylum Chordata; class Mammalia; order Primates; family Lorisidae; genus Nycticebus; species Nycticebus coucang. The sequence goes on from NC_069782.1 coordinate 27,968,423, forward strand.
GCCACGTGCACTGGCAGGTTCAAACTCAGCCTGGGCCTGCTAAAAACAACAACTGCAACCAAAAAATAGCCGGGCGTTGTGGTGGATGCCTATAGTCCTGGCTACTTGGGAGGCTAAGGCAAGAGAATTGCTTGAGCCTAAGAGTTTGAGGTTGCTGTGAGCTGTGATGCCACAGTACTCTACCCAGGATGACATAGCGAGACTCTGTCTCAATAAAATAAAATAAAATAAAATAAAATAAAATAAAATAAAATAAAATAAAATAAAATAAAATAAAATAAAAATAGAGCCCTTAAGAGGAAAACAACAATAATGGCAATAAAAACTCTGAGTGTGAAAAATAGATTTGGAAGCTCCCATGAGAAAGAGGAAAGACTCTTCTAAATGTTCTTCAGATGTTGGGAGGAGGGGTTAAATAAACAGGGAGGTTGTGAATACATGGACATTTGTAGAAGATTGAAAAAGGGAAGGCTGTGTTTTCTTGGCAGGCAGAGCCTCCTGGGGGGGGGGGGGTGGTGGTGGTGGTGGTGGTGGTGGTAAGACTGGAAAGAAGAAATGGCCCAGAGATGAGACCTGACTCCTTTTTCCCATGCCCAACATCTATATCCTGTTGCTTCTGCCTCTGAAATAGTTTGTGAACAAAAGCAACTTCCCTCCATCTTCACAGCCACTCGTGCAGGCCAGAGAGGGATGCTGAGACCTCAGCTTCATATCTGGCCTTCAGTTGTGTCATTCTTCTGAAATACAATGCCCTTATTTCTTCCAAAGCACTGCAGCAGATTCCTGTTGCTTTTAGGGGATAAAATCTAAAGTCTTTCTCATGGCTTTCAAGGCTTTCCATTAGAGACTGCAAACCCAAAGGCTTATCAGTGCTTTTATAAATTTCGAGTAAAGCCAATGTTTATACTTTTGAAAAAAATTTTATGCGAATCAAAACATATGGTTCTCTTGAAAAGCTGGAATATCTATAACACTGGATACACATTCCCACATGGAAAGAACTGGCTGGAGCTGAAGAGGGTCCCCTCCTGTGGGCAGGGGCTGCCCATACCATGCCTGTGTCCAGTTCATGAGGTGACCTGTCTGATGCTGTAGACAAGTAGGCTCCACATGACCCACCTCTGGTCACTCTCTTTTTTCATCATTTTCTTTGTGTATGGTTGGTCTGGGCAAATTGGCCATTTTTCTCAGTTTCCCTTTCCACACTCCCTACACCACATATGTACTATCTGGGCCCTCTCTCACCTCCAGATCTGTGTGTGTGCCGTTTCCTCTGCAGGGCACTCCCTCCTTGAACCAACCTTTGGGAACGTCCAACTTATTCTTGGAGTCTCAGCTTATGTGTTCCTTTTTTAGGAACATTTCTGATCTCACCCATGCAGATTTCATCCCGAAGTCGCATTCTAATGTCTTATCCCTTCCTAAGAGTCCCCTGGGGTAGGACAAGGTAAAAAACAAGCCATCTCTCATTGAACACAAAGCAAGCGCTCATTTTTCAAGAAATAGTCACTAATATCACACTGCCTTTCTTTTCAAGCGCTAGGGACCCAGCTAAATGAGAAGGACATTGCTATGCAAAATATGAAGAACATGCAGAAACAGCCACCATTTGTTCTAAAAAGGAGTATCACAGCCCCTGGACATTTACCAGAAATAAAACCACGAGCTGCAGATGGTTCAGCAACAAATTGATACCATTTCCATGTGTTACTAATGTATTTCTAGAAATGAATCTAATCAAAGTGGTGTTTTAGCAGGAAAGGTGTCCTCACTTAAATCCAGAAAACTGTTTTGGTCATCTCCAGACTTTTCTTTGTTAAAGAACAAATTTCAGGCTCAGTGGTTACGGCGCCAACCACACACACTGAGGCTGGCGGGTTCGAACCCAGCCCAGGCCAGCTAAAAAAAAAATGACAACTGCAACAAAAAATAACCAGCCATTGCAGCGGGCACCTGTAGGCCCAGCTATTTGAGAGGCTGAGGCAAGAGAATCACTTAAGCCCAAGAATTTGAGGTTGCTGTGAGCTGTGACACCACAGCACTCTACCGAGGGTGAGATAATGAGACTCTGTCTCAAAAAAAAAAAAAAAAAAGAAAAAAGAAAGAAATTTCAGGTGAATTTCTATGATACCCTACTTAAAGATCTTGGAAATAAATATATACACTATATAAAAGAGTAGCAGCACCAGTGGGTTAGCACCAAATGTTGTAACATAGCTCACAGAATGATGACACCTTAGGATGTGTTTGCAATTTTCAAGAATTCACTAGGGTTTTTTTCTTTCATTCATGAGTTAAAATCCAAACTATTTTAGAGCCACAAGTGTTGCAATTTGCATGCCAGTCAGACCAATCAGAGAAGGAACTTTCCATGCTTTAAACTGTAAAACTAATTTGACTAAGTTTAATTCATAATTTGATCAAGTCTTTGACATATGTAAACCTGAATTTTGTTCAAACTGTTCCAGGGGCTAGGAGGGTTATCAAATAGAGATAAAATATCAGAACAAAAACAATAAACCTACAAGGGAGACAACATGATGAAGTGGTACAGAGCTCAGGCCTTACCTGACTCACTTTAAATGAGTTACTTAACCATCCCCAACTTCATTGTCTTAAATTGGCAACAACAAGAATACTTTATGTTAGGGTGACGTGAGGATTAAAGGTTGGAATTCATATACTCACCCCCGCTATTAGCACGTAAGAAAGCATTCTGTACATGTTAACCAGATTATTTCCACAAGATGTTCTAACAATGAAATATTTGAAAATTATATTCTGTGACTAGCTGTAGGAATCTGAAATTTGCTTCTTGGATTGTCATTGCCATTGGCTCCCTACCAGTTCTTATGATTTAATTAATGAACATACAACTATGCCAATTCTCAGAAGAGAACCAGCCAAGGAAAAGTAAAGATGGTGTTATAGACAGTGACTCACTATGAATCAGGAAGGGACATTGTCTTTCAAGTAATTTATGAATCAGAAATGTAGCCAAGGCATCAAGCCTTCCAGGTAAAGCACTTATGGGCACACAAGGCTGATGATAGCAGATTTCCTTGGGTCCAGGGGCATCAGCTCCATCACACGGTGTCCTTGGGACTTGTGATGCCATAACTGGTCTTGGCCATTTGGAATCTAAGAGACACAGTCAAGAGACTGTAATGATAGTGAATATCTGGAGAGGTTTTGTGGTTTCACAACTGGATTGTTCTTGCCATGAGACTTGACATAGAAATGTGGGCCTTGGCACTGGCATATTTTTATCGTCTCTCTTTAGTGTCTATCCTGCTATAGCTTGGAAGCACCAACACTCACCACTTTGGATATCGATTAGGTCACATAGCCCTGTCTATCTTACTTATTCAGAAAAGGACAACTATTTTTATCTAGATATAACTAAATATACCCAGTATTCTGAGCATTAGCCACCTGTGCTTACTAATAGGAAGGCAGATAAGAAGGTATATTTTTTCACCTCCCAAAAGGCAGGTACTTAGGATGAACAGAGAGAAGCACAATTTTTCTTTTTTATTGTGACCTCCAGAGTTAAGCTGTTGCAGGTTAACATAATCTGTATGCACAATTTGGAAAGATGCGAACTTTCTGTGGGCAGGAATCATTACTGTCTTACTACTGTTGTATGCTACGGATCTAGCACGTGGTATGAATGCAATACCCAAAAATATGCTTGTGAATATTGAATGAATAAATGAATGAATGTGAGCTTTCTCACTTTCATACCACTGTCTGGAATCTCTTTCTACTTTGTTCACTCAGTGAACTTCTACTTATCCAAAATGTCACTTCTCAGTTTCCAATCTGTGAAATAGTTTCTTTCATTCTAGGTAAGCAAAGCCTGTCTACTTCTACTGCCATAGTGTCCAGAACAACCCTCCACATCTAGGTTCCCATAAGCAAACCATAAAATCCATTTTGGCTAGTCCAAGCAGAAAGAGATTTGTCAAAGGATATTGGGTGGCTCACAGAATTTTAAGAGAGATGGAAAACCAGGTTTCATTCTTATCAGGGACAGAGTCAGGGACAAGCTCAGTTATGCTAGCTGCTTCAGTGAGACACAGCAGTATCAGCTGGTGATCCTTCACATCTATTACCCATTGAAGATCTGAGGATATAAGTATGGCTACAACCACCCCAGAAGAACTAGACAACTCTACCACTCTTCCAGTGAGAATATTCAGTCCCTTGCCCTGTGTGCAGTGGCCACTTCATGTTGATTACTTGTATTAGTACATTTGATTGGAAGAACATAGGCTGCATACCTAAACCCTAGATTCCAGAAGTTCTTGGAAATACAAGTTTTAGTTTTCCAGCCCTTTAGCAGAAGTATGTTGAGTGAGCCAATCTACTATCTCTGCCCCACTCCATAATACCACTGTCTCCTTCACTTGCTACAGGTGAAGCAAGGTGGTCTGTGTTATTCATCTTATATTCTCAATATCTAGGACAGGTCCTCCAAGATCACAGGCCTTTAATAAGAGATAGTGGAAATAAAATGACTTAGACCTCTGGTTTGGTATGGCAAACCAGGCATGTGCAGTTTGTCCTCTTCCTCCAGAGGGCACACTGATGTTATAATAAAAAAACCAAAAGGTAATCTCATGACAAAAGAGAGACCAAGAGAGGAACTATGAGCAGAGATGAGTTTTAAACACATTTCTGAAAATCAGATGAAATAATATGGGCCAGTCAGTCTAGAGAAATCTAGACTTCTAAAGCCTGACTCTGCAGCTGTTCACAAGGGCTGCAGGTAAAGAGGGAGAGTTGGGTTATAAAACAGAACCAATCCATTTACATGCACACACAATTTACCACCTATGTTCCCAAAAGGAGAGTTATTATATTAGTTTGGTAGGGCTGCCATAACAAAGTACCACAGACTGGTGGCTTATGCAGTAGAAATTTATTTTCTCATAATTCTGGAGACTAGAGGTTTAAGATCAAGACGTCAGCAGTATCACTTTTTTCTAAGACCTCTGTCTTTTTTTTTAGATAGCTGTCTTTTCCTGTATCTTCTTCTGGTCTTTCATGTATGTGTCTTAATGTCCTTTTTCATATGGATACCAGTCAAATGTTACTAGAGCCTACCCTAATAACATCGTTTTAGCTTAATTACCTACTGAAAAACCCTATCTCCAAATGCAGTCACATTCTGACCTATTAGGAGTTAGGACTTATAGGAATTTGTAGAGAAATATGATTCAGCCCATAACAGTTATGTATTCTCTAAAGAAATCGATGGTTTGTAAGAGGACAATTGAGTAGCCAATATAAGTAATAGATATCAAACGCTTCTATAGTTTGACATCGTGAGACTTTGATGCCACATTCAGCTGTCCACCCCTCTCCCTAATGTGAAGCCAATCATTAGGCAAGCTCCAGGCACATTCTTGAGGTTCCTCTCAGTCTTATGTTGCCCCTTATATATATATAAAAAAAAAAATACTCCCAAGATCATCATATATTTCATAAAATTCCCGAACAGAGTGAAAAAGAACCTCTCCCAAACCAAGGGAAAATAGATACATTCCAAAAAGAAGAATAAGTTTAAAAATGGAATTATGTTCTTCAAGGTAATCTCAGAAAGTACTGTATCCATAAAATTATTATAGTATACTAGAAAAATGAGCACTCATAGCTCGAGAAAGAGCTTTTAGGAATTATAGACATGATTGCCAAAATACAAGTTTCAATAGAAAAGTAGATAAAGAAAGTTGAAGAAACTCCCAAAATGTTGGGTAAAAATCAAAAATCTGAGAGAGAGAAAAAATATATAGAAAACTTAACATCTGACTAATAAGAGTTCCCAAGTTGAAACAATTCTAAAAAGCTTTAGAAAGAAAAAAAAAAAAACTAATCTAGAAAGGAACAATAGACCAAAATAGACTGATGCCAGACTTCTCAACAGCAACACTGGGTGCTTAAAGAAAATGGAACCAAATCTTTAAAACTGAAGACAAATTATCTTTTACTTGAATTCTATCCCAAACAAAATGTCATTAAATAATGGAGGCAGAATAGACATGCAGTACTAGAAAGTTCACCTCCTATCCATCCTTTATTTGGGAGTTACTTGAGAGAATGTGTAAACCAAGAAAAGAAGTAATGAGATTCATGGAATGATGTTCTCAACTTCGGGGAGAACTGAAAGAAAGGAAAAATGACAACTAATTATCAATCCCAGGGGCAATCAGTCTAAATTAGAGAGGGTACATGGAGAGTTCCAAGAAGAAGACCCTGGGGAGAAAAGAGGTTCCATAATAGATATTACGCTTAAGACATCTTAGAAGCATAAGCATAGAGTAAAGGAAGAGAAAACAAAAATTAAATTGAAAATTCTAGGAAAAATAAAAAGCTATGAGAAGATAAATCCAATCATAAAGCACCACTCTTCTCTCCAGAAAGACAGTACTGTAAAAATTGTTCAGTGATTTCCATTATTTAAAATCACAAAAAAGACCAAACGTGCAGAAATGCATATAAATATTATGAATCTTGTTAGTATAAGACTACACATTTAATTGAGAAAAGTTAGAAAGAAGGGTAGAAGAAAGGAAGGTATGACAATGTACTATATATCTCACAAAGTGAGGAGCTTAGAGCTCCTGATTCCCATTTTCTGGTAATAGCACTACAATTTCCCTTTGGCTCCCCTCCCCTCCCCAGCTTGTGTGGTCTTAGCAAGACTGTCAATCAACGTGCCCTGTAGTCTCCAGCCAGTGGGGGAGCATATGGCCCAATGTAAGCCAATCAGACTCTCTCTTCCTGGTAAATAATCCCAATTCATTTGTAAAGAACAGTGCCTGAAAGAGACAGTATATTAATTCTTGTTCCTTAAATTCCTAGGACAGCTCTTATTCCTGGCTTTTCTAAAGCCTGACTCTTCCGCTTCTTTGATTCTATGGGTGTCTGTCCTTTCCCCAACCTCCAAAATCCATTTTTCCCATAAATTACTAAGAATTGGTTTCAGGTGATAAGGTGATAAATAAAAATTCAATGACAGTGTTTTTGAAGTACAAATGTGTGAATTAAAAACAGGTATAAAAATTTGTGAATGGTGAGGGGATGAGAGGAGGGATTAAGGGAGCAAAACTCCCATCTGTCCTACCAGGAAGTCAACATATTAAGTTGATAAATTGTGAAAGATCAAATATAGCAAATTATTTACCAATATAGAGACAACTATCAGAAAATTTAACACCTTAAAATTTAAAAAAGAGGAATGATCTTTGGGTAAAAGAGACTAGGAAGACGTAAGGCAAGAGACTATTTCTTTTTATTATAAACTCAATTTAAGGTTTTCCTCATGAATATGTATTAATTGATAATTTTTTTTAATGTAAAAAAGTAAGGGAAAAAGGCAGTTGGTGTGTCTGTATAGGGATGTGGTTCAGAATTCAAAGCCTTCTCAAATAGAGAGAAATACCACCCTGGGTGGCTGTTCTGGAAACTGATTCATTACATAAAACCCTTCTCTCTGATTCCAAGGGTGGGACTTGGATGAGGTGGATCATCACCCAGAGGTCATTGCCTCCTCTGAGGCCCTCACAGTGACCCCCACCTTAGGACTGCCTTGGGCACGTCTTTGTGTTTTCTCAACATGCCTTTTTCAAGCTTGGAGCAGTTGGCACAAGACTCAGAAGCTTTGGCTTGCCCTCTGCCCACCTCCTAACCCAAACCTCACTCTACTTTCCTGGAGAAATAAGAGAGAATTCATCTTATATCTCCTCTCAAGGGATAAAAAAAACCAAGAAAACCACCCTTCATATCTTTAGTACTATAAGATTTATTTTGAATATGAATCATGATTTTAACTGTTGTGCAAGGGTGCAGATGGCATTTTCCCCATGATTGAATTAGGGGGTAACAGAAACTTCAGGTGAGTTTGTTTTGCCCTGCCAGGTGAACCTCGAGAGGTGATTTAAGTCATACCTGATCATTGTTAGGCCAGAAGGCCTCATAGAAGTAGATGATAGAAAGTAAAAGTCCTGGGTGGCGCCTGTGGCTCAGTGAGTAGGGCGCCGGCCCCATATACTGAGGGTGGCGGGTTCGAACCTGGCTCCAGCCAAACTGCAACAAAAAAATAGCTGGGCGTTGTGGCAGGCGCCTGTAGTCCCAGCTACTCAGGAGGCTGAGGCAAGAGGATCGCTTAAGCCCAAGAGCTGGAGGTTGCTGTGAGCTTGACAACACAGTGCTCTACCCAGGGTGACAAAGTGAGGCAGAATCTCTCAAAAAAATAAAAAAGTAAAAGTCCATATAATCAAGTCAAGAGAGGAAGGGGCAAAGGAAGACAGGTCTGTTGCTCATAAATACCTAGCCAGGAAGCTTCAAATATCAGTTCTGTGCTATCTATGAGACACTAGCCAAATTAGTCTCATGATCACTTCTATTTGCACGGGAGGCTGGGAAATGTAGTCTTGGCCAGGAGGGCATGAACCCATTAACATTTCTATTACTATAGAAGATAGGGGAAGGGTGGTCTTGGCCACAGAGGGGCAAGCCACAGTGTACAGTGGGAAAAGGAGTAAACATAGAGATAGTTATATCAAGGTTTCCACAATTGAAAAATGTAATAATTATAACTACACTGAAATTCAGGGGGTTTTGAACTCCAAATAATGGCAATAATGTTAATTAGCATTTCTTAAGCATATCTGGTGTTTTAGGGGCTATACCATATATTTGACATGTATGATTTAACTTAATATTCCTAACAACCCACTAGGGTCATTATTACAATCTCTTTCATTTTAGAGATGAGAAAACTGAGCCTCAGAGAAGTTAAGGCCTCATGGTGAGTGAGTGACAAAGCCAGACCTGGACTCTGACTCCACAGCCTGTGCTGTTCCAGCCTGGGACAGTGATCATTGCAGTGTCTGCAGGACCCAGGGTTATTGTGAGCGTGGAAAGTGATGTGAGTGGTAGAGCGCACAGTAGGTCCCATCCACCTTCTCCAAGGAAGACCGTGTGTATGGCTGGGGTTTAAGGCATCCTCGCCTGAGTTGACAAAGAACCGGCTAAAGAATGAGGATTATCCAGAAACAGTTCATGGTTGTTGGAGGTGGGGTGGAGCTGACAGGAGGTGGAATCCAGGTTTGAGAGAGAAGAGGAAAATGCAGGAAACGGAAACATCACAGCTCTGCGGGCAATGGAATCTATTACACGGGGATTAAAATCTCACAAGGAATACGCGTCAGCTCCAGACATAGGAAAAATTTTTTTCCACCGTAATTACTCCTTGACAGCAACACAGAGGACTATTTCCCCTCTTAGGGAGAAGGTTGCCCCATTTGGTGTCTTTTTAACCTTCTGCAAACCTCAACAGTTGCCTCTTCACATATATTCATAGTATTAACATTAGCCAGCACCAGTGAGCACGTATCATGTGCCAGCTATTTCCAGCTTGTTAAGCCTTCGGTAGCTCTGTGAGATGGGTACAATCCATTTCACTCCACCTTACAGATGGACACTGAGGCAGAGGGATGTCAGGTAACACTCTCAGTCTCACATGGCTGGTAGGAGGAGAATAAGGATTTGAACCCAGCTCATCTGTGTAGGAGTGTGACTTTAATCTCTTCCCCAAACTCCTCCTCATAGCCCAGTTCACAGAAAAATGGGAAAATACAAGTTCTTAGAAAGAACCTGGCAAGTCTTTCTTTTTTACTTCCACATGGGAGCATGACATAAGCCAAAAACATGAGGTATGGAGGGTGGACCAAAAAATACGTAAAATCAAACCCCACCTGGGGTTAGTAAATTATTATGATTCACATAATAATTGAACTTAGAAGTTAACCTTTTAAAATGATATAGTAGGGCTGGGTGTGGTGGCTCCCGCCTGTAATCCTGTCACTCTGGGAGGCTGAGGCTGGTGGGTCCCTTGAACTCAAAGTTTGAGACCAGCCTGGGAAAGAGTGAGGTTCCATCTCTACTAAAACCAGAAAAACTGGCTTGGCATGGTAGCAGGTGCCTATAGTCCCAGCTACTTGAGTGACTGAGGCAAGAAGATCACCTATGCCCAAGAGTTTGAGGTTGCTGTGAGCTATGATGCCACAGCAGCACTCTACCCAGGGCTACAGAGTGAGATTCTGTCTCAAGAAAAAAAAAAGAGAGAGAGAGAGACAGAGATGTGGTAGAAGAGTTAAGTGATTCAAGTTCAAGAAAGATCTCAGGCTTGTGCTCGAGACCATCTCAAGCTCCTAGTGAGTGTGACCTCTCTCCCAACCAAAAAGGACACTACTGCTTGATTCTTTCTTTTTTCTTTTTTGTATTTTGAAACTAAATAACACTTCTAGAAACGTTGGAGGACAGTACAAAGAATTAATTTTCCTCAACCATTTGCTAGTAAGTTGCCCATCTGACGGTCCCAGAACCCTGTTTGTTAGTGGTTGTTAACTCCTCCAAAGAAGGATTGCACAACCGCAGTTCCACCACCTAAATCAGGAAATGGGCATTGATATGTCCCCACTGTCTACTCCTCTGATCCCACCTGAGCCATGCCAATTGTACCAATAATTTCCTTTACAGCAAAGACTCGCAGGGAATTCAGCCTCTCAGTCCAGAACTGAGTTACCCTCGGTTGTCTTTTATTTCCTCTGCCTAGAACAGTTTCTCAATCTTTCATTGTCTTTTGTGACCCTGACACTTTTGAGGACTTCAAGGCCAGTTATGTTGCAGAATGTCCCCCAGAGTTTGGGTTTGCATTTCCCCATAACTAGATTCAGGCCATGCATGTTTGGCAGGAGAGTCACTGGTATGATGGTGGGGTCCTCCCGCTATATCCCGTCAGGCGACAGGTGAGCCCAACTTGTTCCATTTTTGCCATATCCACTTTGATCTTTTGCTTAAGGAGGCATTTGCCAGAACTTTGTAAAGTCGTTCTTTGTAATTAATAAATATTTTGTGGGGAAATGGTTTAGAAACTTTCTATTCTTCATCGAACTTTAAATTTATGCATTCATTTGTATGGACTCATGGCTTTCTATCATATTGAGTGAGTTACAATGAACTTCTGTCATTATTTCTTTTTTGTTGTTGTTGCAGTTTTTGGCTGGGGCGGGGTGCGAACCCACCACCCTTGGCATTTGGGGCCAGCACCCTACTCCTTGAGCCACAGGTGCTGCCCTGTCATCATTTCTTTTGCTGGCCCAAATTTCCATGATTCAGCTAAGGAGACACCTTTCCGTGGCTTTCTGCAAAGCCACTGCTTCTTATCAGGAGCCTGCTTTTGATGGGTCCTCTTCCCAGAGGAATGTTTACCTCTCTGAAGACACATCTAAGAAGTGGGACTGGACCCTCTCCCTGTCCACTCCAGTCCCTTCCCCAGATCTGGGGACTTCTACAGCAGGGTGAGGTGGGCGTGATACATCATCTTCCAAAACCCTTCATGTGAAGGTGCAGACATCAACGGCCAAGATTTCAGGCCTTGGAAACTGTCAAGGAACAGACTCCAAGACCAGCAAACCTGCAGTGGCCACAAGGAAGGGCTGTGCTGAGTTTTTGTTGCCATGGAAGAATCTCAGAAAAGCTTTGGCCACCAACAAGGGAAGTTTTCTTTCTTTGTGTGATAGAGCAGGCCTAGAAGTTGGGAAACCAGAAGAGAAAAATGTCACTAAAAGAAAACAAAACTTCTCAGGGAATTCAGCCTCTCTTTCGAAAATCCTGTCTTCCTCTGTCACTAGTGACAGTCACATTCTGAGGTACTGGGGGTTAGTGCTTCACTGTATGAATTTTGGGGGATGCAATTCTAACCCATAACAGGGAGTATCCAGAGAAACAGATAAAAATCAACACTGCCACCTTGCAGGGTGCTAGTTCAGATTATACTCGACACAGCACCAGAGCATGGCAACCTCTCCCTGGGAGCAGGTAGCAACATACTTTCCACACATCTAGTATGGGCCCCTCTAGCAGGTTGACAGTATCAGATGATCCCTTAATGTTTGTTGTGTATGTTACTTCATCCATCTGGGGTTATGTGGGTCTAGGCAGCCAAGAGAAGGATATACCAGAACACATCATCATGGGAAAGGGAAAAATTGAGGAGCAAGAAAAGATTACAACCTCAACTCTCCTGCCCCAGCCAACGTGGATTGCACAGCTGCCTGGTTTTAATGCCAGACAGTCCTCACCTGAGTGTTGCCCAGCATGGAAATAGGCCTTCAATAGATGTTGTCTTATTTAATCCCAGAGTACAGGCACTGTTATTATTATTCCTACTTCTTAGATGAGAAAACAGAGCCCTGGAGAGCTTAAGAAACTTGCCAAGGGTGGCGCTTGTGGCTCAAAGGAGTAGGGCACCGGCCCCATGTACTGGAGGTGGTGGGTTCAGACCCAGCCCTGGCCAAAAACTGCAAAAAAAAAAAAAAAGAAAAGAAACTTGCCAAATCACACAGATATTGAGTCCTGAAGTCGGCATTTGAACCCAGAAGGTCATTATAGTGAGCCCAAGGGCTTCTGATGACAATTACATAAAAATGCATAAGCATATGAATTAGAATTATAAAAGTACCCATATAAGGGGGCAAGATGAAAGGACAAGAAAAAGGCTATTTTTCTTTTATTTAAAAGTTTCTACTTCTTCAATGGTATTTGTGAAATTCATGATTTTTAATTCAAATTATTCTAAGAAGACCGAGTGCTCAGGTGCTTCTCTCTTAATAATTAAAATATAAGTGCACCTGCTGCCCTTGGCTACAGCTGCATAAAGAGTTGTCTTGTTTGTCTTCACCTTGGATTTCAAGAACAAGCTTTCACCTGCCCCTAAACAGGGACATCTGTCTCCATTAATAGATTTTCCAAACATTAGCTTTTCTCTTTAAATTTTTTTTTGTCTTCTCTGTCTCCCCCCGACCCCTTTTTTCTTTTGCTTTTCGTTTTTAAAGACACTCATATAAGTGAGCTTGTATCAACACAGCCTTGGAATATGTGTGTTCTGAGCTCTGAGTCCCTCCAGTTCCAAGAGATGTGATGGATGTCTTGGCTGTGAAAGGTATGGAAGAAGCACAGAAGATTGGGCTGTTCTGTTGGTTTTTATTCTACTCTCAATGTAGTAAGAAAACCCTAAGTTTACCACACCCACCCATCCAAGCCAATTTCTTTTTTTTTGTTTTGTTTTGTTTGTTTTTATTTCAGGTTGAAGTGAGGGTACAAACAACCAAGTCACAATATTTGAATTTGTTAGGTAGAGTCCCTCTTGTAGTTATGTCCCGCACTCGAAAGGTTTGCCACCACCCCTACCAAGAAATCAACAATGTGCTTATAAGAGACAGTAATAAAATTTCTCCCTCTGCAAATCATCTAATTTTCTGGGTCTCATTGAAAGAACCATCTTTTTCATAAATAATCTCTGGCTTCTTTACCCTAAACTTTGGACAGACATTGATTTTTATATGAGCAAATTCATATGAAATGTACACTATCAAAAGTAACTCGGTAGCATTAATACTCCCTCAACCACACTTAGTCTTACCTTGTCAGGTTCCTGGAGATCCCACTGATATATTCAATTCGCTATATCTTCAGCAGACTGGCCAGGAAACATACTGGTTCCACAGCTCCTTCTGGGAAAGGGGGGCTTTTCTGCTCTACCCCACGGCTGCTATGCTGAGCCAAAGGCATCCAGTGTGGACCAGACCTAAGAAGATTGACAGGTGGCCTGACCTGAGGATTGGCCCAGTTGGGAAGCTTCATATTGGGTGACAAATATCCTGTGCAATCATCCTAAATACAAGACAGAGAATATGGCCACAGGAACAGAGGCAGGAAGGGGAAAGTCAAAAAAAGGGAAAAGTGAAAACAGAGGGAGCCTTGAGCCAGGGTAGAATTGCCAAGTAAAGAACAAGGTTTCTCCTCTTCAGAGGAGGTCAGCCTCTGCAACTGGAGTTGCTATGGTTTCCTGGATAGTTTTCTCACCCTCCATGAGGCTGGAACGTATAGCTGCTTTTGGTTTTTTTTTGTAAAGTCACTGCCATGTATGCATATTTTTATTAAAAACCCTCACCTGTTGAAATGTCCTAAGTGTATCATTGTGGTGTTTGGGTTTTTTTGCAACTGGATCCCTACACTGTTGTCTAAAAATGAATGCATAATCTACCCTTTCAATCTACTCTTTCTCAGGTTTTGACTATAGTGCTTTTGGTATAACCATTCCTGTTCCTTGATTTCTCCCAATCCATTGCTAAAGCCTATCAATCCATTTGGCAGGTCCTATCAATTCTATCTCCACAATACACCTTTGACACGTCTGGGTTGGTAAATATTCCTCCCACATGGCTCTACCCTCCCAACCTTCACCCTTAGCAGACTTCACTAATTGATCATTTCACTCTTTCCCACTTTACTGAGCCAGGCTGAAAGCAATAATAGGTTGTTAAACATTTTGCATGGCTTATCTCATTTAATATTCATTTAAAAACCCTTTGAAATAGACATGATTGCTTTTGCCATTGTATAAGTGACAAAATTGAGGTTCAGAGAAAGAGAGGAGAAATAACGTGGCTCATCCCTTTGTTCAGCCCTCCAGTCTCTCTGTATAGCCTCCCACTGATGGAGCCTCCATGGAGCCAGTTGGCAGGGCAGCTACGGAAATGTAGTTTGCAGAGGCCCAGCCCCTTGCAGTGCAGAGCCAGGCAGAAGTACAAAGATCAGCTCTGAGACTAAAGAATGATTGTCACAAAACCTTTCCCCATTCCACAGCTAAATGAATCTATCCTGACTTTGGAAGCCCAAAGCTCTTGATCCAGAAATTTCACTTAGTGCAAGCACTTTTTATCATATGTGCATGTAGTTATAAATGTATATATATTTGCAAGTCTTTTTCTTTGGTTCATAGGCTCTACAGGTTGTAATGGAATCGCTGTCATTTCTGTTATCATGTCTTACCCTGTGCTTTGCTCAATAAATATGTATTGAATGATGAATACTATATATTCAAAGCCTGTGCCCTTGCAGACGGGGGTGTGTGACAGCGTCAGACGGGGGTCTGGGCATGGCACACCAGAAAACAATCACCTTACATTTCCCTGGAGAGTTAATTTCAAAGTAGGGTAAGTAATTTTAAACATCATTTTTATAGGAAAACAACAACAAAAAAATGGAGTCAAACATAAAATATATATGATTTTCTTTTAGATAAAAATAAGTTACTTCAAAAAAGATGAGGCTATTCATACATCATTTTTTTTCTTTTTCTTTTTTTTTTCTTTGTCAACATGGGTTGACCGAGCATTTTCTATAGGTGAGGCACTGCTCTAGACAGACATGACTCTTGTCTTCAGGGATCTTACAGTCTAGGGCAGGGGTCCTCAAACTACAGCCTGCGGGCCACACGAGGCCTGCTGAGGACATTTATCCGGCCCACCAGGTGTTTTTGCCACCGCTGCCTGTCCTGCTTAGCAGCCGACTAGTCCCGGGCTTGCAGTGCGCATGTGTGGAATGTGAACCGAACTCTTTGACTCCCCTGCATTTATATTCTGATTGCTATTCAGTTGTGTGTGATGTTGTATATTGTGTGCTGTGTAAGCCCCGTTCACACTGTTGCGATCTCTGAGCAGTGCAAGTTCAGCCATATGCTTGTATGGCTGAACTCTCATTAGATTCAGAAGAAAAAAGGCATATGTGCCTTTTTTCCTACAGTGGAATCTGATCGCATGGGAAGACCCATGAGTTCACAGATCGCAGTGCAGCTTGCACAGGGTAGTGTGAACTGGAAAGGTGGTGGAGAAACCAGCTCTGTAATCATGCCTGTTCCCACACCACACCAGTGTGAGCCTGAGGTAAAAGCGGAGTTCCACCATATGGGCACTGGCGAGGCTGAAATGATGTGGACTGGCAAGGCTGCATTGATGGACACTGATCAGGCTGCATTGATGGGCACTGATCAGACTGCATTGATGGGCAGTGCAGTCTATATGTCTCTGTGTGGGCAAAGTTATTGCTGGTATATTGTTTTTGGAGCACTATATATATACATTGGTATTTTACTAATAGCAATTTGGACTAGAAAATAATGATATCAACAAAGGAAAAAATTGAGTTGGGGTGTAGGATATTCAAAAAACACTGGACTTATGATTACTTTTTCATGCAGTACAAGGAAAGAGCTGTGTGTTTGATATGTCTGTGTTCAAAGAATACAATTTGCGTCAACACTATCAAACTCAACATAAAGATAAATATGATTGGTTGGAGAAGTGAGAAAAGATAAAATATTAAAACTGAAATATACATTGACAACTCAGCAAAATACTTTTGTGAAGCAGAAGCAGCTAAATATTTTATCACTGTGAGCAATTTTTCAAGTTGCCAAGCTAATAGCGTGCACTGGCAGACCATTCATGGAGTGAGAATTTGTTAAAGAATGCCTTCCTTCTGTTGCCAAAGAGATGTGTCCAGAGAAGGCCGATTTATTTAGTACAGTGAGTCTTTCAGGACCTACAATTACACGAAGGATTGAAGAAATGGGAGACAATTTGCATCAGCATTTGCAAAACTCCGCAAAAAAACTTTCCTATTTTTCAGGGGCAGCGCCTGTGGCTCAAGGAGTAGGGCGCTGGTCCCATATGCTGGAGGTGGCAGGTTCAAACCCAGCCCCGGCCAAAATCCACAAAAAAAAAAAAACTTTCCTATTTTTCCTTGGCACTTGACGAAAGTAATGATGTTCGTGATTCTGCTCAAATTCTAATTTTTATTCATGGGACGAAGACTATTTCGAAGTCACAGAAGAGCTTGCCACACTGCAAAACATCAAAGGAACAACTACAGGACAGGATATCTATGAAAAGGTTTGCCAAACTGTGAATGGTTTGGAGCTGGACTGGGCTAAACTAGCCAGTGTGGCAACTGATGGTGCTGCTAGCATGGTGGGGTCTAAGAAAGGAGTAATTGCTCACATTAACCAAAAGATGGACCAACATAACTATTCTCATCCAATAGTCATACACTGCCTCATCCACCAACAAGTGCTAGGTAGTAAATCACTAAAGTGGGACTTTGTTATGGAAATTTTGGTATCTTGTGTTAACTTCAGTAGAGCTAATGCACTAAACCACAGACAATTTCAGGAATTTCTGTCTGAGCTAAACGTTGCCTATGAAGATGTTCTGCACCACACAGAAGTCTGTTGGCTGAGTTGAGGGAGAGTTTTGAAACATTTCTATGACTTACTGCCACAGATTACAGCTTTTCTGCTTTCAAAAAACAAAGAAGTACCAGAACTCAATGATGGTAAGTTTGTTGATTTAACTTTACTTGTTCTTCATTTTAAATATTGTATTTGTTCCTGTTTTGTTTTTTTACTTCAAAATAAGATATGTGCAGTGTGCATAGGAATTTGTTCATAGTTTTTTTTTTAACTATAGTCCAGCTCTCCAACAGTCTGAGGGACAGTGAACTGGCCCCCTGTTTAAAAAGTTTGAGGACCCCTGGTCTAGGGCATGTCTCAATGGAAATGGCATCTTGCCTTTCTGAAAGATGTAACAGAGCTACTCAACAGTGCAACTTCAAGGAAAGGGGAAGCTCATCTGTGATATGCAATCACATCTGAAAGCACTTGAAGTAAAATTAGGCCTCCTCATCAAACAAATGAAGGAGGAAAATTTCTGCCATCTCCCCACAACTCAAAATCTGTTAGCGGAAAATCCATTGGTTGCATTCCCAAACAAAATATGTGTGGATTTACTGGAAAGTTGCAAAAAGAGTTCCAATTTAGATTTAAAGAGCTTCATCTCCATGAACAGGACATACAGGTTTTCCGTAACCCATTTTCTATTGACATTGAAAATGTGGATACAACTTACCAAATGGAACTGGCTGAACTGCAGAATTGTGACTCTCTGAAAGACACATTCAAGTCAAACAGCCTTCCTAATTTCTATGCATCTCTCACCTCTGAGACATACCCTGATCTCAGGAACCATGCCCTCAAAATGGCAACCATCTTTGGCAGCACTTATGTCTGTGAACAGACTTTTTCCAGAATGAAACATCTGAAATCTCCAACCAGATCTAGACTAACTGATGCACACTTGCATCACTTGTTACGACAAGTAGTGACAAATATGGAACCGGACATTGACCATCTCATTAGCCAAAAGCAGGCCCATAGTTCCTATTGAAATACTGGTAAGTTTGTTGATTTAACTTTACTTGTTCTTCATTTTAAATACTGTATTTGTTCCTGTTTTGTTTTTTTACTTCAAAATAAGATATGTGCAGTGTGCATAGGAATTTGTTCATAGTTGTTTTTTTTTTTTTATTGTTGGGGATTCATTGAGGGTATAATAAGCCAGTTACACTGATTGCAATTGTTAGGTAAAGTCCCTCTTGCAATCATGTCTTGCCCCCATAAAGTGTGACACACACTAAGGCCCCACCCTCCTCCCTCCATCCCTCTTTCTTCTTCCCCCCCCATAACCTTAATTGTCATTAATTGTCCTCATATCAAGATTGAGTACATAGGATTCATGCTTCTCCATTTTTGTGATGCTTTACTAAGAATAATGTCTTCCACGTCCATCCAGGTTAATACGAAAGATGTAAAGTCTCCATTTTTTTTAATGGCTGAATAGTATTCCATGGTATACATATACCACAGCTTGTTAATCCATTCCTGGGTTGGTGGGCATTTAGGCTGTTTCCACATTTTGGCAACGGTAAATTGAGCTGCAATAAACAGTCTAGTACAAGTGTCCTTATGATAAAAGGATTTTTTTCCTTCTGGGTAGTTTTTTTTTTTTTAACTATAGTCCAGCTCTCCAGCGGTCTGAGGGACAGTGAACTGGCCCCCTGTTTAAAAAGTTTGAGGACCCCTGGTCTAGGGCATGTCTCAATAAACCTGTTCTACAAAGGACCAGACAGCAAATGCTTTAGGCTTTGTGGGCCGAACATTCCTTGTCATACTACTCAACCCTGCTGTTGTAATGGGAAAACAGCCATAGACAATATATATGTAAACAAAGGAGTGTCAATGAGTGCCAATAAAACTTTATTACAAAACAAGCAGAAAAAAATGAATGTGGAAGTAGAGAGTAGAATGGGGGGCGATGGAAAGACCTAGGTCAAAGGGCGCAAGATGACAGTTTAGTAGGATTAATGAGTCTCAAGATCTAATGTAGAACATGAGGACTATAGTTAATACATGGAAATTTGCTAAGAGAGGTTTTAGGTGCTCTTATTGTACACAAAAAGAAAAAGGTAACTACAGAGGTGCCAAAAAAAAAATGTATGCACATTTTAAGAAAGAAAAGCTATATTAAAATTGTAATACTCAAGTCACATTTGACTTCTGCAATTGTAAGTGGTATTCAAACGTGCCTTGTATTCAACTTTTGGTTTTGGTACATACTGAATATTACGATTTTAATACAGATTTTTTCCTTTCTTTTTTTTCTTTTTTTTGCAGTTTTTGGCTGGGGCTGGGTTTGAACCCACCACCTCCAGCATATGGGGCCAGCACCCTACTCCGTTTAGCCACAGGCACCACCCGATTTTTTTCTTTCTTAAAATGTGTGTACTTTTTCTTGGCAGCCTCCATATATGAGATGATAGATATGTTAATTTGCTTGACTGTAGTAATCACAATGTATATGTATCAAAACTTCATGTTGTACACTTTAAATATATACAATTTAAAAAAAATCAGATAGCTGGCGAGGCTCAGCCAATGGGCCATAGTTTGTTGACCACTGGTCTAGTGGAAAAAACAGGCATTCAGCAGTCTAGTCTGATACATTGTTAGAAAATAATACAAGGCGCCCATGGGTGAAGTTGGGTAAGCTCCTCAGTCCAAGACTCGGACCAGCTTCATGCTTAGTCTAAGGCTCTGCTGTCATCAGCTTGAAATCCTTAATAATTTTATTTCTGAACTTATGTTGTGCAGTCAGATGGGATGGGGGGCGTGCATGTGGGCAGAGGAGATGCCAGGCATTAATGTACACACATTAGGCTCGTGTACTTACAGGCGTAGCAGTGTGCAGCATCAGCAGTGGAGCTGGTTATCTGGCACACCCACACACACCTGGGGCTGCCCTGGCACTGTGAGAATCTGAGGGGACAACCAGGCTGGGACCTGGGCCCAGAGGAGTGGGCATCAGAAGCAGTTGATGCAGTGGCAATAGCAGCAGTGACGGCTGTGGGACTGAGGAGCCGTGCCGCTGAGGAGCACTCCTGTGACGCATGGTGGGAGACCTGTTTGCCTGTCTGTCCCCAGAGACTGTCCCTGCAGTGAAATTATGTAGCTGGCTATGTCCAGAATCAGGGAAGGTCTTCTTGGGAAAGTGGAAAGGCCTAAATAAGAAGGAGCTTGTTTCATGAGAGCAGTGGTTCTCAAAGTGTGGTGCCAGCAGCATCAGAATCACCTGGTATCTTAGCTCAGGCTGCTTGAACAAACTACCATAGTAAGTAGCTTAAACAACAAATATCTCTTTCTCATAGTTCTAAAGGCTGGGAAGTCCAAGATCAAGGTACCAGCAGATTTGGTGTCTGGGGAGGCCTCCCTTTCTGGTCCACAGATGGTGCCCTCTTCCTGCATTCTCAAATGGTGGGAGGCACAAGGCAGCTCCCGGGGGCCTTTTATCTGGACACCGATCCCACTCTCATGACCTAGTTACTTCCCATGGGCCCCATCTCCTAATACCATCACACTGAAGATTAGATTTCAATATACGAACTAAGGGGACACAAACATTCAGACTCTATCACCTAAGGTCCCATCAGAATTATAAATTCTCTGGCCCTACTCTGTGGGGATGAAACTCAGCATCTGATTTTAACCCCCTAGGGTGATTCTGATGCTGGCTGAAGTGGGGGGACTGAGACAAGTACAGTGTGTATTTCGGAAGATGAGAAGAAAACAGAGATTTTTAAGCAGGAGTGAAAACAAAGGCCGTACAGCAGTTATAAGACCCTCAAAGGTCAGATCTCACCCGCGTCGCCTTGCTGACCTCATCTACCACTTTCCTTCTCAGCCACACCCACGTCCTCACTGTCCCTCAACATGCCAGGCACTCTGCCTCAAGGCTTTTGCAGTGGACATTGCCCTTTGCAGAAGGCTTTTGCCCCAGAGCTCCCCTGTATTCCTTGGGTGTCTGCTGAAATGTCACTTCCACAGGAAGGTCTTCCCTAGCCATCCTGTTTTAAACTGCTCCCTCAATATACACAAACACACACTCTAGTATCTTGAACCCCCCTCTCTGTTTTATTTTTCTCTATTGCACATAGCAATACCTAATATGTTCTTAACTTGAGGGTTAATTATCTATCTTTCTCCTCCATTCCCCACTGGAATGCTAGTTTTATGAAGGTAGTAGTTTTGTTCATTTCTGATGTATCCCCAGGCCCTAACAGGGCCTGGCAGAGAGGGAACACTCAGTAAATATTTATTGAATGAATGAATAAATTAAAAAGGCCCCAGTCAAATAAATCCCATATTTTTCTATGTATAATATACTCTTTGGGGACAAATTTTTCAAGGAAAAGGATGCACATTGTACATGGGCTGTATGGCCCAGGCTGCTGCCCCCCATCCACCTGGGCCCACCAGGCACACGGGACTTCAGTCTCAAAGGATCTGGGATCTGGTGGATGTGGTGTGGGCCCAAGTGGCCTCCACTGAGTGCTGATGGGGGGTGGTGGTGGCGGAGCTGGTAAGGTGGGGTGAGGCCCAAGGGCCAGCCACACAGAGGGTACCCCAAGCCCTGCTCAGACCCCAAAGACCTGCCTGACTGCCTGTGGGCCAAATAGCCTCAGCAGCTCCCACCCTCCTGGCCACAGCCCACCATGTGGCAGGGAGGGAAGGGCTCCTGAGAGAGCAGGAAGGGGCAGCCTTCACAGAGCAGGCAGGCTGCAAGGAGGTTGTACAATCAGCACATTTACAGGGGAGCATTAGCCGTCCCTCGATGTCTCTCTTCTAGTGAAGAGCTAGTATTTTCCTGAAAGTCTAGGCAAAAACATGAGTGCACATTACACATGGCCAAAATATGGTACATGACCATAATTAATAAGAAAATATTCTCATGACCTGATCAATAAAGTTATTGGTGGTTGTTCTTAACTTAGGTTATAAGCTATGTTTGCTCATTGAGGTAGAGCCTATAAGGACTCCAGGAAGGGAAAATCCACGTTTCCCCCACTTCCTTACCTGCTGTGGTTAGAGCCATGTGACAAGGATGACCAATGGACTATGAATAGAAGAGATGTGTAGATGCCGGGCTCAGACGGTTCACAGGAGGGCCAGTTCTGCTTCTCCCATCTCATGTGGTTATGACCACAGAGGCCTTATGAGGAGTCACAGGTGGAAACAGCCAGGATACCCACGTCACTGCATGGAGGGAAGCTTCTTACACTTTCTCTGAGGGAAAACTAAACTTCTGTTGTGATCGATCACCGAGATTGCTAGGCTTATTTTTTATTGTATCAAATTCAGGAAAACTCAGTCTTCTGAGTCATTCTGTTATAAATAAATATTTGATATATTTAAGGAAACTCCTGAACCTTGCTCACAAGTCACATCATCTGGACAATGATGTATGTGTAAATCAGAAAAACTGAAAGGAAGGTGTGAGGCCAGATGCGGCAGCTCACACCCGTAATCCTAGCACTCTGGGAGGCTGAGGGGGGGCTCCAGATTGCCTGAGCTCACAGGTTCAAGACCAGTCTGAACCAGAGTGAGACCCCCATCTCTAAAAATAGCCAGGCGTTGTGGTGGGCACCTGTAGTCCCAGCTCCTTGAGAGGCTGAGGCAAGGGAATTGTTTGAGCCCAAGCGTTTGAGGTTGCTGTGAGCTGTGACACCCTAGCACTCTACTCAGGGCGACAAAGTGAGACTCTATCTTCAAAAAGAAAAAAAGAAAGGAACATGTGAAAGTATCTAGACAGGAGACACAATCTGCAAGTGTGGGCCATGGCATTGATATAGGTTCTCGCAGACTCAGGTCCAGACTCCTACCTGTAGGCCTAAAAAGGCCCTTCAAAGGCTGCATTCTCTGGACATAAACAAGCTCATAAAAAAGCAACCTGACTAATATCTCAGCAGGGCTGTATTTCCCAGAGCAGGGAACACACCCTACTGCCCCTCTGGGAGCAGAGAAGAGTTCGCTTGTAGCAAAGGCAGACTATGGAAATTTTAAAATTAATTTTTGCCTACACACTCCTGGCACCAAACAGTTGTGACATGTTCCAGACATCCATTTCATCTCCTCAAAACCCTCTGCCCACAAGATAGGAAAAGCAGTGCAGTGTGTCACACTTTATGGGGGTAAGACATGATTGCAAGAGGCACTTTACTTAACAATTGCAATCAGTGTAACCTGGCTTATTGTACCCTCAATGAATCCCCAACAATAAAAATAAAATAAAATAAAAAAAAAGCAGTGCATAAACCCCTATATACTTATTGTGCTTTGAACTTCTTTAGAAAATAATTTAATTAATGATCTTTAAAAGTCTTCAGCACACCTAAGATCCTCTCATGGAGGGGGATTCAATGCCACAGCACACTGGTCGAAAATCACTGCCCTAGATAGAAGGCCCAAAGAGGCCACCCACTTGGGTCCCCCCTCTGCTGCCAGAGGTTCTGTTCCACTCTTTCACTTATCTATTTATTTATCAATAAAATCTGTTCTTTCGCTTATTCATATGGTCCGTGGATTCATTCTTCTAATCTCTGAGACCAGAGAGTTGGCAGAGAGACATTCTAGCTATAGTATCTCTCTGTCATAGTTTGAATCTCAGCTCTCCCACTTACTGACTTTGAATGAGTGAATTAGCCCCTCTGGGCCTCAGTTTCCTTGGCTGTAAATAGGACAATAACATTAGTTATCTCAGAGTGGTAGGGGGACTAGAAGTGTGATATGGAAAGTGCTACATCCAGTGCCTGGCACACAGCGATGGTTTGAAATTTCATCACCATGTGCCAGGTGGGAATCCATCCCTGGGGGGGAAATTTCACCTTGATATAAAAGAATATTTCGAATTAAAGGCCATTTGAGATTGAAAAGCACTGGAATGGACTTTCCCTCTATCTGCATAAACTGGACTGACTGACCTAATCAAAAGAACAATTGACTTCCCTTCCTGTCCCAGTTACCTCAGTATATTTTTTTTCAAGAGAAAAAAAAAAGAGAGAGAGAGAGAGAGAAAAGAAAAAAAACACCACAATCGAGAATGCAACCAGATCTGGCCCAAGTCATTTTAAACACAAACCTGTCTCTCAGGTTAACTTAAAAGTCAATCTATTCCCTGCCCCCTCCATCCTTTCATTCTCCCAGTAACTGGTCATCCTCCCTAGCAATTATTTATTGCCTCCAAACAAAATTACTCTTTACTCCTCCTCTTCTCCTACCCTCCAAAAAGACAGATATAAAAATATCTAAACTTCATTGAGATACTGAGTAACCATTCTGTGAGTCTCCCTAAGCAGATGGTAAATAAACCTTTCTCTTATTAACCTGCCTTAAATGTGAGTTGATCTCTCAGTGAACTTTCAGGAGAAAGGGCAAGATTCTCCTCATCTTTACAGGTTTGATAAATGGTAGCTTTCATTATTATAGCTATGGAAAGACATTATCATAGTTATGAAAAGCCTCATTGAGTGGAGGCTTGAGGATGTGAAAGCATAGGATATTCTCCTGGCCCAGGGCTCCAGATACATCACTCCATACCCAGGGGCTTTCCTCTCAAGGGCTAAATAAAGCATTGACCTATGTGAATGGGGGACAGGAAAGAGGGGGGCAGAGCCAGCCTTCTGTGCTGCGTCCTCCCACCGACAATGCTGATGGCCCATCAGGTTTACATGGGTCCTTAGAAATAACTAAATAACCACAGTAGTGATAATAATAGTGTTAATGCTTAGTGTTCTCTGCGTGCCAGGCATGGTTCTAAGTGCTTTAAACTTAGAAACTCATTAGCTCCTCAGAGCAACTCCAGGAGTGAGGTACTGTTCTTATTTCCACTTTCACGTGAGACACACAGAGAAATTAAGCAACTTACCCAAGGTCACACAGCTAGTGAGCAATGATGCTGGGAGTTGTACCCTGTAGTCTGACGGATGGTTCAACACTCGCTCATTTACTGACTTTGAGACTAGAACTTAACTTTTTGCTGTCATGATTTTGCTGCCTCTCAGAGTAATACTATGGTAATATGAATAATTAATTATTATTAGTTAATTAACTATTATTGGTTAATAGCCACACACGAGATAGTTGCGAAGGACCAATTGGGATCATGTATGTAAAGACCATCTACATGTATGGCCCAGAGCAGTCAATCAATGTACCTATTGTAATGATAGGGTCCCAGGTGGACACAGCCTGCACTTCCCCATCTGTCTAGAATAGGGTCTCGGCATGGTAGGATATTTAGGATATTTCTGCAGCTCAGGTAACCAAAGGCGGCCCCTTGTCAGTTCCCCAGGTTCATGGTCACAGTAAGCTCAGCTGCTGCAACCTTCTTAGGACCTCCACCACCTGCCTACCAAGGCTTCTGTCTGTGGGTTAGGCCATGCCGACCTCCCATCAATGAGTATGAGAATGAGGGTGGTTAGAATTCAAGGATTCCCTCCTGTCCACACACGTGCCATATGCCTTGCGATGACTCTTGCTCTTCAGGCCAAAGAAAATACTAAAGGCTTTTCTGAATCATCCTCAAGCACAAAAAAAGTGCCATGGAATCTTGGCCACCAAATCCATTTCATTGTTTTGATTCCAATTATTTGAAAAATCCATAATCCATAAATGACGGCAATGTGGTGAGGGGAGGGCAGGGGAGGGTGGTAAGAAGGATTCTCAGGTCCTTAAGTGGGATACAGCCTTAAGTTCAGTTTCATCCTGTTAAAGGCCAAAGTTGCAACAGATTGCATGTAAAGATCTAATTGGCTTGACTAGCATTTATTATCAATTCGTGAATCAGGCAGCATCTCATCCACAAAACAGAAAAGACGCTCTGTCAAGCTAAGCAGAGTGGTGGGATTTATAAGCAGAAAGGCCAGGGAAAAGCAAAAACAAGGAAAGCAGATTGGACGTCTCTTTATAGAGTTAAAGCAAAGGGACTTTCCCATAATGTGGGCTCAGGCAGCCTGGACCCCTTTCTATTGGTTGTTATAAATCTCCTGAGTTTTGGAGAACTGGTTTTGAAGTTCAGTTTGATCTAGGATGAGCAAATTCCATTCTGGTTTGGTCTGCCCCGTGGAGCCCCTATGTGGGAGCTCAACCCCAAACAATAGCCTCCTATAAATTTTATTTAACAACCTGACCCTGGGGGAATATTGACCTAGATAGTACTCTAGCTCTGAGATACATTTCTCCTTACCAAACAGAATAAAGAACAGCAGATCCAGGAACACTGGTTTAGCCAGTGAAGCAGCGTTCTCCAGGGAAATGGCATTCTATGAAACAGTCATAATTTAGCAAACATTTTAGGTCCTTCAGAAATGTGTCTGTTTTCAGCCAAGCACGGTGGCTCACACCTACAATCCTAGCACTCTGGGAGGTTCAGGTGGGAGGATCACTTGCGCTCAGGAGTTCAAGACCAGCCTGAGCAAGAGGGAGGCATTGTGGTGGGCACCTGTAGTCTTAGCTACTCTGGATACTAAGCCAGGAGGATCACTTGAGTCCAGGAGTTTAAAGTTGCTGTGAGCTGTGTATGATGAGACTACTGCAGGTGACAGTAGCCCAGGTGACAGAGCGACACAACGTCTCAAAAAACAAAACAAATGTTATCTCTCTCCACAGTACTGCCTGACCCCCCTCCCCCACCATTTAAGTCTTCTTTTTCTCTCCCACTCTGCCTGTCTCCCTTTATTCCTGGTATTTCTCTCACTTAACTCTTCCCTGCTATCCTCCTCTTCCTCATCTCTTATCTGGTCTTCCATATGTGCCAAATAATATGTCCATGTTTCCCGTTATTAATTTAATAACCAGATCAATGTATACCCCAAGTGGAATGACCAGATTTCACAGAACACATGATTCCCAGTTAAATTTGAATTTCAGATAAATAGCAAACAATATTCAAGACACACTTATATTACCAAGAGGTTGGTACTTGACCCCGAGGTTGAATCAGTGAGATGGAAGAAAGGACAAGTGATTTGAGGAAAAGGAAAGAGAAGCTTATTAATTTAACAGAAAATGAGGAGGCTGGTAGACCAGCATCTCAAAAGACCACTGTCCCGTCTTTAAGCAGAAATACAAGGCTTTACCCAAAGCGGGATGGGAGTTTGGTAGTTGAGCTCAGATCTATGTGTCCAGGGCCACACGTTATGTCTGGGCTATTGTTTAACTATAATTGGTGGTTTACATTCATCCACCTAATCTCAGTGAGATGCCTTGTCGGGCCTGTTCTGTTGAGCCATCTCCTGTGGTATAAGATACTGGAAAACAAATAGAAAAGAACATTTCTCTGCCCCTTTGATTACTGGCTTCCAGCAGGAATGCAGGTTTTAATTCCCCAAAAGGGTGGGAGGTTTTAAAGAGAAAACCTGTAAAACATTTTGTTGTCTTTTTTCAGAACTTTACCTCTGCTTCACTTACACCAATGAATAAATAAATAAATAAAATAAAATAATTGTCTACCTGAAATTTGAATTTCACTGGGCATCCTATACATTGGACAGCCCTACCCCCACCCACCTCTAACTCAAGGATGAGTCAGCAGCTCTTGAAAAAAAAAAATATACCATGCATGGGATATTTTGACAAACTTAGTGATACTCTTGGAATTTAAAAAAAAAAAAAAGTGATTAACCAACATTTCCTGCACACTCCAGACAGCAGAGAGTTTTACCTGACACCTGTATCTTCAAGGACCCTTTCCCTGAAAGCAGCTGGTCTTCTCAGGGCGCTCCCAAGCCCTACCACCACTGTGCCATCCCAGAGCACAGGGTGTGAGGGAAAGGGTTAATGCTGCAGATGGTGGAGGGGGGAGGGCATATGAATGATAAGATTTTTTCTTTCATGATCACATATTTGTCTGGTATTTGCTATATTCTCAAATGGTTGGAGGATGGGGACAGAAAATGCTCTCCCTCCTGAGGTGTTTCTGGCTCTATCTGGGAGTGAAGCTCACAAGAGGTGTGACTGCAAACACTCCCTGGCTGACAGCACCTTGCCCCAAGCCCGACTGCCTTCCTGTCTGCGGTGTCTGAACAAACACAGCAAGCAGGTGAAGGTCACCGAGCTGCATGAGGCAGGCCCAGAGCTTTGGGTGAGACTATCTCCCTCCACACTGAGGATGTTTCTAAGTGACTCCAGAGGCTGCTGGCGGGAGGACAGCTCCCCTTCCCCGGGCGCCGACATGGCCTGCAGCCAGCATTGCTGCTTCCCAGTGATGTGATCCAGGCCGGGCTTTCTGCTTTCCCTCTGGAGGGACGCCATCCTTATTGAATGTATTTCCAAGAAAGCAGTTGACAGGCTGGGCTGTGCTATTTCTGGAAATGTTCAATAGGCCATCTTCTGGCCGGGACACTGCTGATGGATAGTCTGAAGGGGAGATGGAGTGCTCAACGCCATCTCGGCCCAGCCTATTCCCAGGTGCCTCTGAGAACAGCCGTCCCCAGATACCATGGGCTGTCAGCTGGCGGGGGCTGCGGGCCTCTGCGGAACTCGCTTCCTCCCTGGCAGGGCGGCTGCCAGCGGGCTTGCTGCTAAATGAAGACAGGCGCCCTATGACTATAAATTATAAAACACATCAGCTCCGGCTGATGCACTGCTTGTCCTGCAGTAAACTCTGCAGGGGACACTTGGCTACTGCCAAAGGGCATTCTAGACAGCAGCTCTAACTCCAGTGGCAGTCACAGGAGAGCCACAGGAGAGAGGCCAAGCTTGTCGCTGGGCAGACAAATGCTTGGCAACTCCCAGGGGCTGCAATCACCCTTGGCCGCTGAGCTCAGAGTGGACCAGGGCTCTGTAGCCTCCACACTGCTGACATGAGGGGCAGGATACTTTCTTGCCGAGGGCTGTTCACTGCAGGAAGTTTTGCGGCAATCCCTGAGTTCTGCCCACTAGATGCCAATAGCACCCCCACACACACACAGCTGTCACAACTAAAAACTCCTCTGGGCTTCTCCAAATGTCCCCTGAAAGGCAAAATCACCCTTGGTTGAGAACGACTGCTGCAGAATAGAGGAAGGGGGATGAGGCCCAGACTGATGCCAGAGAGAGGAAGATACCAGCTCAGAATCTGGTCTCCAGGTGAGCTGCGAGGCTGGGCATGCCATAGAATCCAGGAGCCTCAGTTTCCTCATCTCTAAAATGGGAAGAGAGAAGAGGCCAAATCAAAGGAAACTGGAGATGAGGTGAGATAATGCATATACCATATGTTGAGAGGCATTTAAGTCCCAGGTAAAACAGTAGATTAGTGCTTAAATTCAAGGCCATGGCTCCCTTTGAAAGAAGATAGCTGAGCATTTACCAAATCTGCCCCCCATGACTCTTACAATAAAACAAACAAATCCTTTAGCTAGCTTTTCTCTTCTTCTTTCTTCTGAATTCAAACAAGAATAAGTATGCTGTAGCTGCCTAAGGTTAATGAACATGATTTCCCCTTGTCTTTCTTGAAAAAGGCTTTGAATTTCTTTGCTTGTAGTCAATCCCCTAGGAATTGTGTCCCTACCAATGAAAGAACAGAAAATAATACTTCTATTTCCTTAACAAATCAGCATCTTTTTCTTTCTTTCTTTCTTTTTTCTTTTTTTTTTTTTTATTGTCGGGGATTCATTGAGGGTACAATAAGCCAGGTTACACTGATTGCATTTGTTAGGTAAAGTCCCTCTCGCAATCATGTCTTGCCCCCAGAAAGTGTGGCACACACCAAGGCCCCACCCCCTCCCTCCTTCCCTCTCTCTGCTTTTCCTCCCCCCCATGACCTTAATTGTCATTAATTGTCCTCATATCAAAATTGAGTACATAGGATTCATGCTTCTCCATTCTTGTGAAGCATCTTTTTCTTTATAATGGTAACATAAACTGATAATGAGACACCATGGCCCTATACACCTACACGACACTGTTGCTTTAAATGGCCTCTGCTGTCATATAATTCTTTGGCTACCTTCACCCCCTCTAGCTTTCAAGGAACTATAAAGAAATCTGTAAGGGCTAATATTTCTCCTGTTCGCACTGGCAGAAAAAACACAAAGGAAACAGGTAACCTGGAGCCCCCTTGGAGGTAAAAAAAAAAAAAAAAGAAATAAAATAAAAATGAAGAGCTGAGTCCTTGAGGACAGGGCTACGTGTGTCTCCTCCAGTCTTGAGGACTTCGTCAAGTTCCAGGCAGCTGCAGCCCTTCTCTGCTACACAGGCTGTGTTCTTTTGAAAGATCCAAGGCCACGTTTTCTTTGAGAAACAGGACACTGTGATTAATCAAAGAAAACAAAAACAGCTTCGTTTTCCATAAAGGGCCCATCAAAAGGCTTTTCTAGGAAAAACCTTGATCAATCTGTTCCTTCTATTTTCCCAAAGGGCTACGGGGGGGGGGGGGGGGGCGGGGTTGGCAGGGTGGGGAGAGAACAGAGAGGTATCCATGGAAGTTTATTCCTGAATAGATCCTTCGAGAAAAAGACTCCATTATGTTAACTTGCCCAAAGCACCAAGAGCGCCAGCCAGCTAACAGCAAGGGCTGGTGAAAGAACGCGAGAGAAAGAGACCAAGAAAACAAGGACGCAAGGACGCCACAAGGACGCAAGGACGCAAGCCTCCTCTTTCTGGGGCCAAGTATCCCGTCCCTGCCCTGACACAGCATGTTCCCTCATTCCTGCTGGATCATTCTGACCACACAGGGTTCCAGAAGGGGGTTCAGGGAAGTGAAACTCTGGACCAAACAAAGGAACAGAGGTTTGAAGAAGGTAGACAGGCTCAGCTCTGTTGTGACACAGACTCTACGTGCCTGCCCCGTTAGACTGTAATCACAGACTAATTCTTATATTGGGTAAAGGCAGAGGCAGGGCTGAGACTGGGGCGAGACCAGTGAGGCCCTGCCTGGGGTGCAACATTTCAGGGCATCAAATAAACTTGATAATAAATAATACTCTAATGCAATATTTTTAAATGAAAATTATTGCCAAAAATACACGATGAACAAAATATTAAAATTTAAAATGCAGGATCTGGTTTCACAGGCATAGCATGTGATGTGATCTGGGCACACCTGACCTTGGCTTTGGAGGGTGTTTGTGAGGGAGCTTGGTAATGTCCCTGCATTCAGAGACAAAAGAGTAGGGAACCTTGTGCGTATCTGTCTCTGGCCACTCTGAAGCCCGGTTTTCCTTTGCAAAGTGGACTTGGTACTGGTCCCTTCCACCCCATAGGACGTGTTAGGACCAAATTATCTTATTCATGAGAGCATTTGATAAACCATAGCCTATGGCATCCTTGCAATGTATAGCAGCAGGCACAATAATACTGATAATTATAGTAGTGGGCAAAAGAGGGAGATTCTGGAGAGGCAAGGGAAGAAATGGCGGGAGGGAGGAAAGGGGCTGGAGGATGAGTTGGGTGGGGCAAGGGACGGGCTGATGGGGGAAGTAGGAGGGCCCAGATTCCTGAATCTGACCGGCTTGAAATCTCTGCTCAGCTATTATAGCTTGCAAACCTCAGCCTATTTCCAACCTCTGGGAACCTCAGTTTTCTCAGTCTTAAAAAGGGGGTAAGAGTGGATTGACCACATAGGCACAATGTCTGGCCCTGGTCTGGAACCAGCTGGGTGTTAACTCTTTCTACCCCCACCCCCTCCCACACGTCCTTCCTTGCACACTCCAGCCCCCACCCCAGGCTTCTCCTAAGAAAAGAAGAGAGCAGGAAGGAGCGAGAGAAGCAGAAAAGGCAGGGAAGAATATAAACCGAGTGAGGGGGAGAAAGAGAGCAGAGGAAAGAAGGAGGGAGAAAAGGAAGAGGAACGTGGGACACAGACCCCGCCCTAGATCAAGATCAGTCCCGGGGATGAGTCAGTTCCAGTTTCCCCGGAAACGTCCGCATGAAAGAATCAAACTCAACAAGGTATTTGCGATTTCTCCTGGCTGATGCATATAGCTCCGATCCACTCGCTTTACCCGCTGTGGAGTATTCTAGGACACGCCGCCATTTATACATCCATTCTCCTGAGGGTGGACATTTAAGTTGCCTAAAGAGGCTTCAGTTATGTTGGGACTGTTTTGTTTCTGGAGTTGGGTGGAGTGTACAGAGGAGTTCTACAGGTCCCTTTCTTTCTTTGTCTGAAATAGTTGAGCTCACCTAGAACTATGGATCCTGCCAAACTTCCAAGGCCTGCCCTTTAGTTTCAGGGAAGCTGGGAATTCTGGGAGTGGAGGAAGCATATCCATATGGAGGTGTGTGCCCTGCAAACCGGCCCCTCAGAGGGGATGGTTTGCTTAGAGGCTCTGCACACTCTGCCTGTGGCCTCCCAGACACAGCCCCAGATCTCACCCTGACCTGGAAGCCAGAGGGCTGGGCCCCACAGGCAATTCCAGAGCCGGTGCTGAAAATACATAAAAGCTTCAGACAGAAGATGTTTCAGTTTCTCCTTGAATGACTGAGCTCCTTTGAATAAAATCTCTGTACCTTCCCTAATGGAACAAAGGGGGAGAGCTGGTTGTGAGATGGGGAGTCACAGAGGGTCCCCTGGAAGCTAATCTGTACGTGTCCTCATGAAAGGACAGGAGAAAGCAGAAGTGCCAAGAATCCAAAAGAATAAATATTCTGGAAACAATTCCTGTGTGTCTTTGGAATGTGTTCCTCCTCTGCTAGTAGATTTGTTTCTTAGAGATTGTTTGCTTTGGCTACAAAAACCAGTCTGCATTCCCCAGTACCACCTGCTCAGTGGGAGTGGCTGTCTTCCCTCAGGCTGCTAGAAGGCCACTGGTCTGGCAAGCACAACCAGCTGGCTCTGACCCACAACTCAAGGCTGGGACTTGGGGCGGGAACTAGGATGAGAGAGGGAGGGGCAAACATCTGAGGGGACACCCAAACACTCATTGGTATGTTAATAAAATATTAAAGAAAATCAAAAATAATGCAAAAACTTCTATGATAAAATATTGGTTTTTAAAATAAAGCCAGGATCTGGCACAAGCCTGATTTCAGTGCGACCCGGAAGTGCTGGGATCAGAGAACTTGGGTTTGCGAATCCTGGCACCATCCCACCAGACCAGGGAAGAACATGTTCCCACTACCCCCACAAAATGCATCTACTTCACAGCAGGGTGGCAGGGCCCAGCCCAGGACCCAAGAACGGATCTGGGCTCCTCTCCCTACCCAAGCTGTCCCTCCAGGAGGGTCCCAGACTTTCTGCTAGAGGCTGTCTTATTCAGCTCTTGCAAGTTTTCTTATTTTTCTCTTAAATTATTTGTCAACAATTAAAAATTGAGAGATTGTCATTAAAAAATCCCATTTTCTAGTCCATCTTTAAAAGTCCCTGCTAGGGCGGCGCCCATAGCACAGTGGTTACGGGGCCAACCACATGCACCGAGGGTGGTGGGTTTAAACCTGGCCTGGCCAGCTAAACATCAATGACAATTGCACAAAAAAATAGCCAGGTGTTGTGGTGGGCACGTGTAGTCCCAGCTACTTGGGAGGCTGAGGCAAAAGAATCGCTTAAGCCCAAAGGGTTTGAGGTTGCTGTGAGTTGTGACATCACAGTACTCTAAAGAGAGTGACATAGTAAGACTGTCTCAGAAATAAAATAAAATAAAATAAAAAGTTCCTGCTGATTCTGCATGCCTCACCCTAAAAAGAATAATTTTTTTAAAAATCCAAATTTCCAGCTAGTCTGAAAAAAATTTATTTGGAAACTGATTAATAATAATTCCTATTTATTAGTACTTAGTGCTAAGCACAGTGCTCAGTACTATGTAAGATATTTTTTCTCTTTAAATCTACAAAGCTATGCTGTACTCACTCTCCCCATTCTACAAATGATAAATCTGAGGTGCAGAAAACTTAAATGACTTCTCCAGCATCACACTAATAATCACCTTGGCCAGATTCAAACCCAGGAGAATTTCACTCGAAAGCCCATGCTGTCAAACTGTAGTATCTTGCACTGTCTTGGATAAACTCCTGGTTTTCAAAAGTGTTCCAAGAAGCTGGGTGGCGCCTGTGGCTCAGTCGGTAAGGCGCCAGCCCCATATACCGAGGGTGGCGGGTTCAAACCCGGCCCCGGCCAAACTGCAACCAAAGAATGGCCGGGCGTTGTGGCGGGCGCCTGTAGTCCCAGCTGCTCGGGAGGCTGAGGCAAGAGAATCGCTTAAGCCCAGGAGTTGGAGGTTGCTGTGAGCTGTGTGAGGCCACGGCACTCTACTGAGGGCCATAAAATGAGACTCTGTCTCTACAAAAAAAAAAAAAAGTGTTCCAAGAAGCCTGGGTGAACTTGTATGGCATGAGGGACCAACCAGCTCCTGGTTCCCACCCCAGAAGATTGGCTAAGAGCAGTCAGAGCTGTTCTCTTTCTTCCTTTTCTTTATGTTTTTAACCATTTTATATATTCAAGTCTTATTCAAGATATCTTGGGGTGGGAGACATTTCTCTGTTCAGAAACAAAAACAAGCAAAGCCCCAAGCTCCAATGGTCTCCTTTCTTTTTTCTTTTTTTGAGATAGAGCCTCACTTTGTCCCCTGAGTAGTGTGCTGTAGCATCACAGCTCACAGCAACTCCTGGGCTTGACGAATTCTCTTGCCTCAGCCTTCCAAGTAGCTGGGATTACAGGCACCCGCCTCACCCCCCGGCTATTTTTTGGTCGTAGTTGTTGTTGTTGTTGTTTGGCAGACCTGGGCTGGATTCGAACCCACCAGCTCTGGTGTATGTGGCTGGTGCCTTAGCGGGTTGAGCTATAGGTGCCGAGCCCAGTGGTCTCCTTTTAATCTCCTCTTTAAGATACTATGATTTCCTGGCTCAGCAGGAAAACCTTCTGCCCCCTTTCCTGACTTACAGCTGTCTCTCCATGTTACGGTATCACTTCTGCTTGTGTCTCTGAGCAACTGCGACCTGTGGGGGCCACAGGGCCCTTCCTCCAAGACCTGCTCAGGGCAGACTGGGCCAACCCCAGGTGGGAAGGGCTGGAGTGGAAGGCAGGAAGCTAAAGGCCACTGCTCCTGGTAGAAAGGACGTCCCCATTCATGGGTCGTTACGTACTTGGGTCCCATCATGATTGTCTGAACATGGTATACTCTTCAGGGTGGCTGCGCGGGTGGTACAACGCAGTGGCAAGAGCACATGGAGGCAGGTGAGCTGAGCTCTGTCGCCCGCTTGGCACTGCGTGACCTTGGACCTAGTGCATGACGCCTCCCTATATACTACACGTGGTAGTCCTGGGGACACAGGGAGACTGATTTAAAAGACATAAGGGAGCGTGTGAATGGATGCTCTGTCTTAGTGACTTACATAAGGTCTGACAAGTAAACCAAGACGAAGTGAGAGCCTCCAGTCCCTCTTTGAAGATAGGAGCGCTGGAGTGATTTCAGCCTCGGAATCAACTGCCATCCATGTGCCCCTGACTCCCAAATCCACAATCCACCTGGGTCTCTCTCTTGAGATCCTGACCCATGGTTCTTATTGAACAGCTCCGCCTGTCTATCTCCCGCACTCCAAACCGGAATTCGTCACTGCCTCTCGGAAACCTGTTCCCACCATGGAGTTACGTGGGTTGGAGCTGGCATTCTCGTCCATGCCTCCTGGAAGCCGTCCTCCCTCCTTCCACACATTCGCCTAATCTCAAGTTTCTGTTAGTTCGATCTACCCCTTAGGAAGCTCTTGGATTTGTCTACTTCTCTCCAGCTCTAAGGGTGTCACATGGACCAGACCACTCCAAACTGTGGCCTGAATGACTGCAGTTACCACCTACTTGGTTATCCTCTGATGGTCCTCCCCACCCCGAACCCACCGCCCCGCTTCGCCTGCTCCAACTCACCGAACATTATCTCTCTGAAACATATGTGCATAGAATGCTGATCTTTCTATAACACAAGTATGATCACCTTATCCTCATGCTTAAATCCCTTCCATAGTTAGTTAGGATAAAGTCCTAATGCTTTCACAGGGCATCCGAGGTGACCCCCTGCCCATCTATTAGCTGTCTCTGCTCTTAGTACTCAAGCCAGACTGAATCTCTTTAAGTTAACGTACTCTGTTCTTTTTTTTTTGTAGAGACAGAGTCTCATTTTATGGCCCTCGGTAGAGTGCCGTGGCCTCACATAGCTCACAGCAACCTCCAACTCCTGGGCTTAAGCGATTCTCTTGCCTCAGCCTCCCAAGTAGCTGGGACTACAGGCACCCGCCACAACGTCCGGCCATTTTTTGGTTGCAGTTTGGCCGGGGCCGGGTTTGAACCCGCCACCCTCGGTATATGGGGCCGGCACCCTACCGACCGAGCCACAGGCGCCGCCCAAACGTGCTCTGTTCTTTCATCCCCATCCTTTGCACATGTTTCTCCTTCTGCTGAGAACACACATATGCACTGTCAACTCCTGTTTATCCTCTGGGCCTAGCCCAGATGGCCCTTGAACCAGGAAGCTCTTACTGACCTTCCAAGACTGAGTTAGATACCCTTCTACCTCGCAGTTCCCTGGGTGCCTGGAGGGCCTGGCTCATTCTAGCTCTTGCCCTAATCCACCTGCTGTGATTCCTGTTGACTGGACTGCTTCTCCCTTCAGGCCATAAACTTGTGAAAGTTAACATGCAATTCTGTTTATATATGCACCCTCTGTACCATGGTCACAGCCAGGTACACAGCTTTAACACTAAAGTGCTCAGACCACCAAAAGGATGAGTTGCCTTGTAGCAGAAACATTAAGAATCACTACCAGTAAAGAGGATGCTTGCTAAGGAAAGTATTTCAGTCAGACGTGCCAATCAGACTGTGCTGTAATACCATAGTACCAAGAACTGACTATTAACACCTTGGCAATTTGCTAGCTTCTCTGTTTCCTAGAAGCTCTACCTATTTTGGAATTTGCTTGTAGAAACTGTGACACAAAGTCTCTTTTAAGAATTTTCTGAATTTCACTTAATTTCTTCTTGCCAGTCTAATATGGCCTCAAGTCCTTGTTTTAGGTTCTGTGTATTTTATTGGGGGCTTCCTTACCTCCACTTATTAGCAGCCCTGGAACTGAAATCTCCTATTGATGGAAATGTCTGGAAAAGGACTGTCATTAACAGTGTACTTCTATCTGGCATCAAGAGGTAGGAGAATTGTGGGACTTCTATTTTTCTTTTTTTTTTCACCCACTTTCTGCAGCTACCTTAGGTAAATCCCTTTTAAACTTCATTGCATTAACCTTTGAAAGGCTATACTTTCATTTTTAGGTAATGTTTTTTTGACCTCCCGTTTGCCCCCATTTCCAAACTATTGGGCTTTGTGATCTCTGGATAATTGGTTATGCTATTTCAATTATCATATTTACCCATGCATTTTCTCTCATTTTCAAAACATAGACAAATGACCAGATTCAAAATGCATTGAACCCTCCCTAGTCTGAGACTATAAGGAAATGCAAAGATCTGGGTTCAAGTTTTAACTTTGCCATTTATATACTGTGACCTTGGGCAAACTACCTAATTTCTTTGATCTTCAGCATTCTCTTCTGCAAAATAATGGCACCCAACTCATACCTTACTCTTTGCCTTGAGGATCATACGCATTGAATAAGTATTAATGTCCTTCCCAAACAGTTCTGTTATTAATTATACCCAATGGTCCCTTTGGAACCTTTGTGGACTGAAATGATTTTCTATAACAATAAATCTCCACTGTTAGCAGGAACAGTTGCCAGACAGTCTTGATGGTCATACTCACCCAAGCTGCTAAAGCTTTTTAAGATTCCCATTAAATGATACGATTGTTTGCTTCCTTTCCTCCAAAGTAGGACTCACATACTCTGCTCTTAATTGTGGTCATGGAGAGCAGAAACTGAGTCCCTGACCTCTCTGAATACTTGAACTTGGGATCCAGAATTCAGCCTGACCACTGTCAGGTGAAACAAAATGGTGCCAGGTAAAGGGAGTGATATTCCAAGGATGGAGAGTTGATAAATTTTGAAGACATTGAGAAAAGAAATAATCAAGAAGGATGACCATCTTAGCTGGGTGGTTGTACATCTTATACCTTTAGA
Source organism: Nycticebus coucang (assembly GCF_027406575.1). Classification (NCBI taxonomy): domain Eukaryota; kingdom Metazoa; phylum Chordata; class Mammalia; order Primates; family Lorisidae; genus Nycticebus; species Nycticebus coucang. The sequence continues at coordinate 28,006,541 of NC_069782.1, forward strand.
TTTCCAAAGACTGGAGCCTTACTTTTGTCCAGGACCTTGGATCCTACAGAGATTTTTCATCCTTACAACCATCCTAAGAGGTTGGCAAATATTATTATGTCTATTTTTTGGAAGAAGAAACCAAGGAGAGTGCGCCTGGATCACACAGTTAGCTCATCATGTAGGATGGAGCTGTCACCTGGCCTGGGGCTTCCCATCCAAGCCCAGGGAGCAACTCTTTCCATCACATTTTCCAACCTCTTGGCCACTTAGGGAAAAGGGAAACTCCAGTCTCTCTCAGAGGGAAGAGGAAACATACTCTCCAGAAACCCTTCACAGTGCCACAGTGGAAAAAGCAACACACAGAGTCCTTAGTGAGGTCAGTTTCTTTACCTCTGCAAAGAATGGATAGTGATAACTAATTCCAAGTTACCTTGCATGTTTCCCTTGCTTTAATGCGGATCTCTAGCTAGTTTAATGGATAACACAAATACCACCTGTGACATCAAAGAAATGCCTAAAAGATAAATCTGGAATTCATCCCAAGTTCAGCAGCAATTATGGTATCTTTGACCTGATGTGACCACCATGGCTGATTTTAAAAGTTGGGATTTTTTTTTTTTTTTTTTTGAGACAGAGTCTCACTTTGTCACCCTCAGTTGAGTTCTGTGGCATCACAGCTCATAGCAACCTCCAACTCTTGGGCTTAAGTGATTCTCTTGCCTTAGCCTCCTAAGTAGTTGGGACTACAGGTGCCTGCCACAACGCCCAGCAAAAGTTGGGATTTTTTATTCATGGCTTTTTGGAAATAGGCTTTACTAAACTTCAGTTGACCCTTCCATGACTCAGTTTCCTCATATGAAAAACCCTAAGGACAGTACCGCCTGTACAGGAAAAAGGGATTTTTGGTTCCCTTTTCCCTGCTATTCTTTGCCTCTTCCTAGCCTCCCTGTGGGAAGAAGAGTTGCTAATCCAATTGGTCGGAGTCTGGGCACAGAAGCAGAACCTTGTGATTAGTGGGCAGAGACGCCATTCTCAGGAGCGGGCTCACTGCCTTTCCTGCTCTCTGCAGTAGGTGGACAAGTAGACCCAGCCTTCCCTCTCACCCCCACCTCCTCCACGAGAGGTCTGACAATGAAGCTCTCAAACTCATCCTAGAAAAAGGGCCACAACCTCATTGTTGAATATTACTATGTTCACCAGATGACCCAGGGAGAACCTGAAAGGTGACTGTAGTGATAGTCCTCAATGAGGTTGTGGCCCTTTTTCTAGGATGAGTTTGTAAACGTAATCATCTGGCCCCCATTAGTCAGGAAGCCATTTTTTCTGTCATTTTGTCATCTTCCCTCCATGCATCTTTCCAGAGGGTACTACAATCCCACGGCTGAGACTCAGGAAGGAGTGGGAGGTTCCGCTCAGACCTCAAGGCCTAATAAGCTACATGCTATTATTCAGTCTTAATTCAAATTTGCAGTGTGGGTTACTGGGTGGTGGCTCAATTAATAAGAGGCAGTATTTTGTTTCTAGACTTCTGTCCTCTGCCTGTCTCTAGAGAACTGTCGTAGCCAGCCTCCCGGACAGTGCTTGGTGAGCCCCCTCTCCTGGTATTCGCAATCTTTTGTCGTCCCCTCCTCTACTGTACCAGGGTTGATCTGTGTGACCCACGGAATACGGTGTAAGTGCTGGTATGTCACTTCTGAGGACTTTATGACCTCCGTCTCCATTGCCTCTTGGATCAATTCTCTTGCCGAAAACCAGCTGCCCGCTGTGGAGAGGCCTGTGTGATTTCTTTCCTGGAACACACCCTCATTGTCCTTATATGAGTCCTGGTCTGATTTTCCCTGGCTCCTTGAGGTCAGGGATGGACTATTTCCTACTTGTCTTTGAATCCTCAGGGTTTATTGAATCAATAAGTGCTTATTGAGTAAAGGAAAAAAGGAAATTTAGTTTTATATTCAGCTTATGTCAAAAGTTGTAGGGTTTGAAATTTTTTTTCAGTAGAAAGCCAAATGTAGGGTGGCGCCTGTGGCTCAGTGGGTAGGGCACCGGCCCCATATACCCAGGGTGGCAGGTTCAAACCTGGCCCTGGCCGAACTGCAACAAAAAAATAGCCAGGCGTTGTGGCGGGCGCCTGTAGTCTCAGCTGCTTAGGAAGCTGAAGTAGGAAAATCGCCTAAACCCAGGAGCTGGAGGTGGCTGTGAGCTGTGTGATACCGTGGCACTCTATCAAGGGCCATAAAGTGAGACTCTGTCTCTACGAAAAAAAAAAAAAGGAAAAGAAAGCCAAATGTAGCAGTTTCCATTAAATTGTATAGATGCTTTAGATTGTTGAATAAGTTTTTGTGTAGAAATAAAACACAAGTCTAGGGATCTCTTGGACTTAAATAGGGGTTTCCATATTGTCTCCAGATTTGCTGTCATAATTTTAGTTCCAGTGTGTACCATAGAGTGATCCTTTATTCACAATGGAGAACCAGTTTTCCCTTCTTTGTCATGTCTAATTAAATTATATTCAGTGTTAATCAAATTATGCTTAATTAGGATGAATATTTTGGTCCCAAAGACATTAATTCTGTTACTGTTGCTATTTCAGATCTAACTTTTTTTATTCAATTATATGGTTCCCTGACATTGGCAGATGTTATTTCCAAAGATTGAGTAGACTTCTAAGAAGCATGAGAATAAGTCTGATATTTTGTTTCCTAAATTTGGGCTCAAAATTGAGCTAACCTAGAGCCAAAGGCCCCAAGGAATCTGCTTCCTCCCCTTGTGGGTATTTCTTCTCCTTCTCCCAAAGACAAAGCTGCTTTCAGAAATTGATCAGTTCAATTATAGGTAGGTGTTGAAAAGTTCAAAGCTTTAACTCAGAAAAAAGGCCAAGTTTATTTTAAAGATGGTCAAGATAAAGACTGAGAGTTACTCAGCCAAGAAGGAAGAATTCAAAATCGACGTTATACTTATGATATCTCTGAAAAAAAAAAACCCTCTATATACAAAATTTTATATGGAAATTTAAGTATGGTATGGTGTATATGGGTTTGCATACATATATGCATGGGTTACATCTGTATATATTTTAAAATCATCCCCATCTTTGGTGTGGTCTATGGTGTTTTCCTATCTTCCTGGGATCACCTCCAAGGGAGCCATTTTATCAGAGCACGCAGTTCTATTTACCTAGTTTCTTAGGATTAGGGCCAGGGAAACTTCATGCAATATATATTGGCTACAACACAAAGTTCTCTACTTATATCTGAAGTCTGAATTGTTAGTGATACCAATAGTACCTTCTCTTCTGCACAAGCTGTTATCTGGGGAGGGAGACAATTCTTTCAACAACCTTCATCTCTGTTTTTGTAAATGATACTGGGATTTAGATGTGACAAACAAAAAGAAGAAAAGAAAAACTATTTTCTTAGAAGCTACAGAGGACTGAACTTTTTTCTTGTTTTTTTTTTTTTTTTTTTTTTTTTTGGAGAGCTGCTGAAGACACATAAAACCAGGACATGTTTCTAAAAAGCTCTTACATAATCTATCAGCCACCATCTCTCTTGTGCTAAAAGAGATCAACCACAGAAATGCTGATGCTGCCAAAAAACAAATACCTCCCCCCTCAAAGTGCTGTCTAAGTTCTTTTTAATTTCTTCCTTGCCAGGATGACCTAGGCTTCCTGAAATCATCATCAGAAGACAAGATCTTTGTCGCTTTGGGGCAGGTGGCCAAAGGTGTTTGATCGACTTTGGCACCTTCATGTAGTCACGTGTATCAGAGGCTGATCATGTAGCTTACTTGGTTAAAAATGATAAACATCTAAAGAAAAGTACACAAATAATGTCTATGCTTTCTTGGAACTGGGAGTGGCCATTCTTAGATCCTTCCCCCTACCCCCAGCATCAAAGAAGAGTTGCTAAATACCCAATTTAGGGTTTGCCTAAGACCAAACTAGGCTAAACAAGCTGCCTCGTGAGATGTTTATCCCATTTCTGAGAAGGCAGCCTTTCTCTCAGTTTGCTTCGAACAAAAACAAATCCATTGAAACAAGCAGGGAGAAGGGGCTTAATCAACAAAGGTGACTAGAAAAAACCGGGCGCATGTGGCTCAGTGAATAGGGCGCCGGTCCCATATACAGAGGGTGGTGGGTTCAACCCCAGCCCCGGCTAAATTGCAACAAAAAAATAGCCGGGCATTATGGAAGGCACTTGTAGTCCCAGCTACTTGGAAGGTTGAGGCAAGAGAATCACCTAAGCCCAGGAGTTGGAGGTTGTGAGCTGTGACACCACAGCACTCTACCGAGGGTGATAAAATAAGACTCTGTCTTTAAAAAAAAAAAAAACCCACTGATTCTGAAAATAGGGGTTTCTTTCAAAGCAATGGGAGCAATTAAAAGGCATAAACAAATCTTTTGTGTTCCAAAGGACCCCTGAAGACTCCACCTGTCTGACTGGTCTCAGTCTATTTGTACAGATGGTCAACAAAGGCTCCTTCTTTAGAAGCATAGCTTGAGTCGTGGAGGTTGGGGTGTGTAGAGTTGGGGTTCAGATGCTCTTCTATTCTTACTCTCCAAAAGGGCACCCTCCCAACCGTATTTCTAAAGTCACATTGTTTAGGTGATCCTGAAGGATGTTAGAAGAAGCAAAACGAAGCAGCAAGTTGCTGAGCTGTGTGGTCCACTCCTGGGCTTGCTCCCTGATGTTAGGATGTAACTGTAACTCTAATTTCTCCTCCCAGTCTCTAAACAGGCTGCAATTCCAGAGCCAGAACCAGTGTAAGCATAACTGAATTTGAAGCCTTCCTTTGGGGTGCAGAAGTGACCCCTTTTGTTCATGGAGTCATAAAGAACATATGAACTCCATTAGTTCTTCCCCTTTCACTTAAGAAAGAAAAGGTAGTTAGTTCAAGATGGTGCACTGAGCCAACAGGGCTCCTCCCTGCCACATCCCAGTGCAATGTGATTCATGTAATATGACTAAGCCCTGGCATTACCTAGAGAATGCCAGCTGAGGGGAAGCTGAAGAATTTCAGGGTGGTAGCAGACCGACAGGAATACTAGACAAACACACAGTCCATCACACGGATGATTCTCTAGCCTAAAAACTTCATCAGGACAAGCCAGAATCTGTCACACTCATTCCCTCTGCATTGTGTAGCTCCTGGAATAGACTTGGTGTCTGAAAGTACTGTTCTGTCTGAATATATTAATTTTCTCAAGAGAAAAACAAGTGCAAGGCCAGCAGGAGGAGGTAGACAGGGATGACTCGTGGGACCCTGGGCTGGGGAGTTGAAGCATTGCCAGGCCCTGCCCCTCCCTGCAGCCCAGTTACACACTGAGCAGCTTGCCCTGGTGTTTGCCCCTAGGCATTCTGAGTAAAGTAGAGGATTGGTCAAGAGACACTTCTAGAATAAAAGTTGGGGCCAGAGAAAAAAGTACCCAATTACTATTGAATAATAATTATTCCATTATTATAATTAATGATATATATATATATTTTAGGTTACATTGTTTTCATTTCTAAGATAAAGTTCAAGTTGTAGTTAAACCCTTCACCCAAGGGGGCATGCTGACCACCCTCATATTGTGCACGTTAAGTGAGATCACGCCAATCACCCTCCCTCCTCTCCCCTCTCCTTTGCTAGACTATATGTGTGTTTTTTTCTTTCATGTGGGTGTGTAGTCAATTATTATAATCAATAATTGATTAAGGAAAGGCAACTTGAAACAGGTATGAAATCCCCTAAAGCACTCTAAGGGGTAACTTTCCTTACTTGCTTATCTGAGGCCAACCTGCTGGCCTACACCTCCTCCCCATAAACCATGCAGCACAACACGTCTCTTATAGTTGGTCACCACCAAGTACTGGCAAGAGATGTTGGAAAGGACCCTAACTGATTGCTCAGGCAGGGATGCCTGATTCCAAAGCAGACTGATTTATATTTGAAAATGAACAACCTAGGATCACCAGACCTTTGAATCAAGCTCCTAGCCTAAAATCTGAATGAACAGAAAACCGATCTTTGAGTGGAGAACAGCTAGAGAACAGTCGAAAGGAATGTTGAAAGAATTGTCTTTTTATCCAGTCTGAAAACTTCTGTACTGCAATTTTGCTTGTCTCAGGACTGCCAGCCTCCTCTTCAATGCTGTCCACTGTCCTCTCCATTGTTTTTTTTTTTTTTTTTTTTGGAGACAGAGTTTCACTATGCCACCCTGGCTAAGTGTCATGGTATCACAGCTCAGCAACCTCAAACTCTCGGGCTTAAGCAATTCTCTTGCCTCAGCCTCCCAAGTAGCTGGGGCCACAGGCCTGCCACAACACCTGGCTATTTTGTTGTTGCAGTTGTCATTGTTTAGCTGGCCCAGGCCGGGTTTGAACCCGCCACCCTCGGTGCATGTGGCCGGCGCCCTAACCACTGTGCTACGGGTGACGAGCCTCTAATGCATCTTTTATCTGGACATTTAAAGGTTTTTTTCCCTTTGGTGTTCTGCCATTTGACAATGATATGTATTTCTATTTCTTCTGTTTGAAGTTAATTGTGTTTCTTAGATTTATAAATTGATATTATTATACAAATTTGGAAAAATTTCAGCCAAATGTCCTTAAATATTTTTCACTCCATTAATTCTCTCCTCTGATTCTGTCTGAATAACACATATGTTATGTTGCTTGATATTTCTCTTCAGTAACTGAGGCTGTGTTTGTTTCTTTCCAAATATTTTTCTGACTTTTGTTGACCTTCAAGGTCCTTGATCTTTTCTTCTGCCATTTTAAAATTGATGTTAATCCCACCCAACATTTTTTTCTGGTATTGTAATTTTCAGTGTTGAGATTGTATTTGGAGTTCTGACTTCTGTTTGTTTCTTTTCTTTCTGTCACTCTCTCTTTTTAAACATTTTTATATTTTTCCTTGAAATCCCCATGTCTCCACATACTATGCCCATCGTTTTTTGTAAATTCTATAACATAGTAATAACTGTTATTATAAAAATTATTATTATATTAATATATTAATAATACATATTATTTTTAATTATTAATTTAATTTAATTCATTTTTTTAATAATAATTTTTTTTGAGACAGAGGCTCACTAAGTTGCCCTTGGTAGAGTGCTATGGCATCACAGCTCACAGCAACCTCAAATTCTTGGGCTTAAGCTATTCTCTTGCCTCAGCCACCCAAGTATCTGGGACTATAGGTGCCTGCCACAACGCCCAGCTATTTTTTGTCGCAGTTGTCATTATTGTTTAGCTGGCCTGGGCTGGGTTTGAACCTGCCAGCCTCGGTATATGTGGCTGGTGCTGTAACTACTGTGCTATGGGCACCGAGCCAATAATAATAATTTTAAAGTCCCTATATACTAATTCCAACATATGCTTTGTCTATGGATATCCTTTTATTTTTCTGGGGTTCCCACCACTTTTATTATTGTCATATTTTTCTGCTTCTTTGCATGTCTTGTTATTTTGATTATATGCTAGACATTGTAGAAACTCTAAATTCTATTATCTTCCTTTGATGAGTATTTAGTTTTTTTCTAATAGGCAGGTAAATTTCTTATGGGTTACCTCAGTCCTTTGCAGGCTTGTTTCTAGGCTTTGTTAAGTTAATCCTATTTTATTTTTACCCTTAATTCTAGCTAGGATATAGCTCTTAGTCCTCGGATGTGATTATTATATCTACAACATTAGGCTTCTGGCCTATTAATGGGAAGCAAGAGCTATTTATCAAACCCCTCTAATTTGGTGAGCTTTGTAAACTTCAAACTCTCTTTCTCCAGTATCAGGCAGCTGCTAAAATCTCTGCTCAGCATTTTCAGCCTTCCAGCTGTTGTTTTCTGTTATGCTGTTTGGAGTCTTGCCCTGTATATTTGTGGACAAAAGTACAGAGTCAGCCAAGGTTTTGAGAAGGTTTTATACATAAATGTGGGAGCTCCCCCTTTTCTCACTCTTAGCCTTCTGAGATTCCTCCTTCCTCAATTTCCAGTTGCTCAGATAGCCCTATTTTCCAGCCTCTACCTCTTTAGTTATAAGTCTGTGTTGTAAGGACTAGTGAATGTCTGCAGGGGAAAAAAACAGTTAAATGTGGATTACCAGTATATCACTTCTAGTTTGGGCCTGTTTTGGGTCCTTCTCTAGGGCCCAGAAATGCACACATACGTACACATGTACACACATAGAGTTTAGAATTAGTATCAGTGGAAGGTTTAGTCTGATACAAACTACTCTGCTATTACTTGAAGCTGGAAGCCTTTATGTTTTTAAATATAAATGAGGTCATACTATATATTCTATTTTATAACATTTTGAAAACGTTGAACAACATATTTTAGATATCATTTTGTTTAAATAGATATTAATTGATCACATATCCCTTGACTCACATATGGTGTTCCAAGTATTCAACAATAAGGCTATAGAACAAGGATAACTTATAAATGGAGCTATTTGTTATTAATTAGACCTCCTACAATGTTCTTTGAAAGATACTAAATTAGTTGCTTGTGAATGCATCTCCTTATGAAGAATGACCACAAGAGACTAGTTATATTTGGGTCGACAGCATCATGAATTGAAATAATTCTCTATAATTCACATTGTGGTAGTTTCCAGGATTCTCCATTATAGGCAATGTTTCCATGAACATCTTTGTACATTAACTTTTCAGCCTTTCCTATAGAATTATTTGTAAGAGTTGAAATATTGAGTCAAAGTAAATCCACATTTATAATTTATGTATATAATTACCAATTACTCTACAATAAATGCATACTCTCCAACAGTATGTATGTGGTATATGGAAGTGCCCATTTCTTTACAATTTTAACAATATCAGACATTAGCAATCTCTTAAATCTTTTCCATATGCACAAACATACACATAGCATTTCATAAAAGGGCGCTTACCCAGCCTTCCTTTGCTGTTCTCAGGCTTCATGCTGAGCTATTTTACATTTCCCCTTCTAATTTACCAACATTATGGCTTGATCTTTGATTAGGATAATCAATTCTTTCTCCGGGAACCCTCTGAAAAACCAGTGGGATTCTATGTCCAAGCATTTTCTTCTGCCATACTGATGAAATGTCATTCCCAGTTCAGCCCGGCCCAGGGCTTTATTCCTTAATGTTCTTCTACCGTAAATGTTCACAATTTACCTCATTCCTTTCACATTCCCTTATTTTTGAAATTTACTGTATTCCCTAAACTATAAAATTGACAGTTTTATCTTGGTAAATTAAAGTCATTCCAATTTCAGTTGAACCATATCCCTGAAACAATTGGTTCAAAGTACTTTGTCAATAATAAACCCTCAAATATGCCTCAACAATAACTGCTGTAACTTCTTTAACTTTCTTATTTTTAAAAAGTAATCATTAAAAGAGCAAATTACATAGTGGAACATTTTTCTCAGTAAAATATATGTGAATGAATAGTCAAGTACACTTTAATGATAGAAGATTAAGCACACATATTTTTCTATCCTTTCTCTGGATCCCCATTAACTAACATAAAGTGTTTTTCTTTAAGCCACAAACCCAAGAGGAAAAAGAGAATTGGAGAGGAAATGATAGCTATAAAATTCTGCAAGTTAGAGAGCAGATGGAAGGAAGATAACTGATCTAGCTGATCCAGGACAGCTGTGTCCTAAGTGAGCAATCTAAGAAGAAACCCATTTTCAAAAATAAAACTACAAAGTCCCATGAATTAGAAGTAGCAGGGGTTTATGATTTTGGAGCAAAGAGAAAGACAAAAGTCTAAAGGGCAGCTGCACACCTCCACACACACCACCATCCTCAGCCTTATTCTTTGTAACCAGAGGCTAACCCTCCTTTACCTCAGAAAACAATTGGAGTTTATACTCTGGAGAGAGTAAAATGAGAAGGTCTCTGAGGTCTGGGATGCATGGCACAGTGAAGGGCAGTAATCATTTTGAAAACATGAGGATGAAATATTAAATATTGAGACCCGGGCGGCACTTGTGGCTCAGTGGATAGGGTGCCAGCCCCAAATACTGAGGGTGGCGGGTTCAAACCTAGCCCTGGCCAAATTGCAACAAAAAAATGGCCGGACATTATGGTGGGCGCCTGTAGTCCCAGCTGCTTGGGAGGCTGAGGCAAGAGAATCACCTAAGCCCAGGAGCTGGAGGTTGCTTTGAGCTGTCTGATGCCATGGCACTCTACCCAGGGTGATAAAGTGAGACTCTGTCTCTACAAAAATAAATAAATATTAAGACTCTCCTCTATAATTCATGATCCTCTTCCATCACTAGGTTCTCAGAAAACTATGCAGGATGTTAAAAGAGTCTTTTTTGTTTTTTATTATTATTTTTTTAGAGACAGAGTCTCACTTTGTCACCCTTGGTAGAGTACTATGGCATCCACAGCTCACAGCAACCTCCAACTTCTGGGCTTACGCGATTCTCTTGCCTCAGCCTCCCAAGTAGCTGGGATTACAGGTGCCCACCACAATGCCCGGCTATTTTTTGTTGCAGTTTGTCCAGGGCTGGTTTGAACCCACCACCCTCGGTATATGGGGCCCACGCCCTAACCTTTGAGCCACAGGTGCTGCCCCCAAAGAGTCTTCTTTAAATCTGACAAGCCAAAAGAAAATACCTAAAAAAGGCAATATTAGGGTTATTCAATGAAACAGCCTAGCCTGAGAACCCTACAAGTGATCTAAGGGTCTTCAATCTCTACCCACAATATAGAGTCCTGTTTAGTTTCCTAGTGCCCCAATTTTAAATATAAACAAACAGCCAGAGATCACCAGAATTTGAAGAAAGCCTCTAACATGAGAGACAGAGATTAGAAAGGAAAAGATTAAGGTAATTTGGAGAAAATAGAAAATTAGATAAGAAGTTGAAAACTACCAGAATGCTAAGAGATTGCATTGTAAACATGAGCAGTAGAATGCTATTTAAAAATGGAGAATTCATACAACAAAAAGTCTTTGAAATTAAAAATATCACAGCATAAATTAAAGGTCCAATAAAAAGTTTGGAAGAAAAACTCAATTAAACCTTCCAAACGGCAACAAAATGTCAGAAAATAAGATAAAGGGGGTAAGAAAATTTAAGAATAAAGTAGAAAGTCCAGTGTTTAAACAATATGAATGTTAAAAAGAGAGAAAGAAAACAGAAGAAATGAAATCACCAAAGAAATAATTCAAGAAAATTTCTCAGAACTGAAGGTCAGTGTCAGATAAAAAAGTCCCACCAAATGTCCAGCAAAATGAATTGAATATATTAGTCAAAAGATATCATTGTGAAATTTAAGAATATTGAAGTCAAAGAAAAACTCTAAAGCTTTTAGATGACAAATTGGGTAGATTCTAATAAAGAATAACATCAATCTTTCAATAGTAATTCTATAAACTAGAAGCAATTCTGCAGAAAAATAAATTTTGTGCAGTTTTATACCTAGCAAAGCTATCAGATATTATAAAGGTTTTTCCAGACACGTAAGTTCTCAAAAACATATCCCCTATGCATCTTTCTTAGGATGCAACTGCAGAAACTGCTCCACCAATATAAGAGAGTAAAACAAGAAAGAGAAAGACAGTAGAATCCAGGATAAAGAGGATTTAACATGAGAGAAATTAAAGAAATCCCTAGCATGAGGTTGACAGGAAATCTCCAGGATAACAGCTATGTAGCAAGTCTACTTGCCTTGATTAGACCAAGTCAGAAGATTCCAAAAGGAATCTAAGATGAAATTGACAGAATGCTTAATATATATAAACATTTTTGAGGGCTTCTGGGTGAATTAATAATAAATACATAAAAACTAAACAAATAGGATGAATAATAATTCCAGCTGTATGAAGAAACATATAGTTCAATGTTTATATTGTCATATTAATATTGAGCTGATCTAAAGAAATTGATGACTCAGCAATTCCACTTCTAGGCATGTATCCAAGAGAATTAAAAACATATGTCCACATAAAAACTTGTAGTACACAAATGTTTATAGCAGTATTATTCATAAAAGCCAGAGAGTAGAAACTACCCAAATGTCCATCAATTGGTGAGCAGACAAACTGTGGCATATCCATAAAATAGAACATGATTATCCAGCTATAAATAGAAATGAAGTACTGATGGACTCTGAAAACATTCTAAGTGAAAGGAGCCAGATACAAAAGGCCACAGGTTGTGCGATTCTACTGTATGAAATGGCCAGAATAGGCAAACCCATAGAGACAGTATGGAGACTACCGGCTTTAGGATTTGGGGGGAGGAGGAGCAAGGTGCGACTACTAACATGTATGGGGTGATGAAAGTGTTCTAAAATTAGGTAGTGGTGATAGCTGCATAATCATGAATATACTTAAAAAATTGCTGCATTGCACATTTTTAAGTTTTTTCTTTTCTTTTTTTCTTTTTTTTGAGATAGAGTCTCAAACTGTTGCCCTGGGTAGAGTGCCATGGTGTCACAGCTCACAGCAACCTTCAACTCTTGGGCTTATGTGATTCTCTTGCCTCAGCTTCCCAAGTAGCTGGGACTACAGGCACCCACCACAACACCCAGCTATCTTTTTTTTTTTTTTTGGTTGCAGTTGTCATTGTTGTTTAGCAGGCCTGGGCTGGGCTCGAACCTACCACCTTCGGTGTGTGTGGCCAGTGCCCTGCTGACTGAGCTACAGGCACTGCCCTGCATTGTACATTTTTTAAAAGGTGACTTTTATGGTACATCAATTATATCTCAATTAGTTGTCATCCGTAAAGGGGGTGGCATTTGAAGAGGTATGAAGGTGAACACCAAATAAGACAGCTAAATAAATTAAAAGTAACGTCCTTGGCAGAGTTTGAAATGATGTTCTCTGTAATCAGTGTTTTAAGACTATTTGGCTCTTTATAGGATGATATTACTTCAACAAAAGTAAAAATTAAAGAACAAATGACCAAAGACCAGGAAGGAAAGACCTGGCAGTTCCTGCCAATGTCTACTGACTCTGGATTTCATGAGGTCTGGGCTGTATGAGTTGGTCTCAGCGCGACCGTTGCCCCTTTGGTGCAGCACTTCCTACACTGACATCCTAATGTGTTCACTTTACTTGACAGCAATAGATTAAACCGCATTGAGCCAGGTGCTGTTTGTATCTTCTGACCATGGTTCCCTTATTGCCTTGCATGACACCAAGCACACTGGTTTAAATATTTTTTGAGTTAACGAGTAAATGAAACAACACTCTTAAACTAAACCCCATAGGCAAACTAGAGGCAAATGATAATAATGCTAATATTATCATACCTCTCCTTAGAATATCAGGGTTCTGGGATGCAGGGCTCATGACAGTGTACCCTGCCTGAGCCAGGGTGCCATAAATATGAAACAAGGGGATTTGAGTTTAGGTCCAGTTGCTCATTACACAAAGATCCAATTATTGAGATAATAAGGATCAGAAGAAAGGAATTTTTAATGTAACAGAGGTCTTGGCAAGAGAACAGAAGAGGCTGCCTGAGATCTGTCTTTCTGACCAAGGGAGATAATGGGTTTGGGCAGATCTGGTATAACCAACAAGGGGCTACAGGCATTGGGGCAGGCTGGGGTGGGGGGGATGTGAATCACCAGGAAGTCTACCCAGGAACCTCCAGACTCTCAGCTCCTTTATCTTGCAGAAAATCTACCATTTCTGGAAAACAACTCAAAAGGTCAGGGAGTTAGTTAAGAGAGAGGATTACAAAGGGGTCATTGAAACTTAATTCAGTGGGAGCCTGGTTTCAGAAATGGCACTTCATTGTCAGCACAGCAGATTTGGTACATTACACCTACAGTCAAGTCTCCAGTCACAAACTGTTGTGTACCACGCCAACTCTTCTCCCCTGTTTCCCGTCATTGAGTGACATACTCTTTGACGGCCTTCACCCTGTCATGTTTGGCTTTAGTTCATGGAGCCAAGAGGTATTACTGAGAGGTGGTGTCTTGGAGAAAAAGACCCAAAGCCAAGTAAACCATCCAACGAAGCCACCCAAATAGAAGGACTAATGGATGAGGGGAATCCAGAATCCAGACCTGAGGAAGCAAGGCAGAGACTGGGGAGCCAGAACATCCCTACAGGAGCCCTGGGGTGAGATTAGACCCCCTTTTACATGTTGTCATAGTTTGCTGACGTTCTTCCTTCTTATTGCTTACTTACGGTAGCTCATAACTTTTCACTAGATTATTAGCTCCATGAGGATGTGATCTGTTTGGTTTGCTCACTATGGTATCACTTGCCAGTACCTAATACAGAGGAGACAGTAAAAAATACCATTTGTTGAATGAATAAATTAACAAGGGAAGATCAAGAAAGTTTGAGGTGGTAAATGAGATGAAGACTCTGCAGAAATTTCCTGAGCTTAATAAGAAAGGAAACTGTGGTGACTTGATGTGGGATACGGATGGGGTTCAGGACAAACCACCCCAAAACATGACTGAAAAATACCAGAATATGCCTCCCCAAATGTGCCTAAGGATTATTTTGTGTTGATTGTTTTGGGAAACAGTAGACACAGCAGAAGTTCTGAAACAGAGCAGAAGTTATTCTTTTATAAGATAAATTATTATCTATAAAGGAAATCACTTTTGGAGGGTGTCTTCCTGTTATCAAAAGTTTGGCACTTGTTCCTAAGCCTGCATTGGATTCAGAGAACAAGTAGTTTGAGGAGAGGAAAGGGGAGTTTATTAATTTTCTGGAAAATGAAGAGGATGGAGACTCTCATCTTGAAGTACCATTGTCCTGCCTATTAGCAGAAATACAGAGCTTTTAAGGTGGGGGAGGGTGTTCAGTTTTAAGCTGTATCTATTTAACTGTAGTTGTTGGTCCAGATCAACCCATCTCCAGCCTCTCCTGTGGGACGGGTTCCTACCCCTCAGGTTAATGGCCTCGGGGTGCAGGTTTTAGTTCTGAAAAAATGGTGAGGGGGATTTAAAGAGATAGACAACATTTTTACCTTTTTTTATGCCATCCCCTCTGTTACATCCATCTCTGAACCAAGAAGAAACAATAACTTCACTAGAAACTCTTCAACGGGGAAGGGATCTTAAGTCCCTCTAACAAACTTTGCTCTTGGCTACTGTGCTTTTCCTGGCCATCTCAATGTGACAGGGCAGACTCACACACTTTTCTTTCTTTGTTTCAGGAAAAGATGATATATATATATATTTTTATTGTTGGGGATTCATTGAGGGTACAATAAGCCAGGTTACACTGATTACATGTTAGGTAAAGTCCCTCTTGCAATCATGTCTTGCCCCCAGAAGGCGTGGCACACACCAAGGCCCCACCCCCCTCCCTCCTTCCCTCTCTCTGTTGGAAAAGATGGTATTTAAACTTGAATTAAAAGCAACATTTTTAGGATTTGCTCACTTCTCCTCCTTCCCCCAGGATCTCCTATATATACATGGTATGAAACTTCTGTTTGTTTTTCTCTGGTTAATCAATCGTTTGTCAATCCCAATTAAGAACTACAAAAGGGTAGAAAGAAAAGTATTTCTCTAGTTTATTTTTCTTCCCTGTGTTAGTTTGTTTTTGTGTTGCCATAAAGGAATACCCAAGTCTGGGTATTTTTAAAGAAAAGAGGTTTAGCTCAGTGTGGTGGCTTGAGACTGTAGTCCCAGCACTTGGGAGGCCAAAACGAAAGGCCAAACAGACCCCAGTTTGCACTCTCTTTCCTCCTCCCCTTCAGCATGTAGACCTTGCAGAAATGGGCTGTTAAACAAACTTAACCCAGAGTTACAGCAGACCCTTGTAAAACCTCATTCCTATCCAGGGTTCCCCTGGTAACTAACCAACCCCCAATCCTGTAGCTCTAACTTTGCAAAGCTTCGCTTCACCTTAAGGATTCCATTCCTCTCCCCCACCCCAACTGAAAAAAAAAGGTATAAAAACTCCCTTCCTTTGACATCTGGGTGTGAGAAATGTGAGGTGTGAAAACCCTTCTCAGTCAGCTAGCCAGTAAAGGACCCCCTCCCTAATTTGAACTCAGTGTGTTGGTTCTTTCTCTATAATTCCACTCATGTTGGGTACAGCCGAAGTGGGTGGATTGCTTCAGCTCATGGGTTCAAGACCAGCCTGAGCCAGAGGGAGACTTCGTCTCTAAAAAACAGCCAGGCGTTGTGGCAGGCACCTGTAGTCCCAGCTACTTGGGAGGCTGAGGCAAGAGAATCACTTAAACCCAGGATTTTGAGGTTGCTGTGAGTTATGACACCATGGCACTCTACCACAAGGGTGACAAAGTGAGACTGTCTCAAAAAAAAAAAAAAAAAGAAAGAAAGAAAAAGAAAAGAGGTTTTGTGGCTCATGGCTGCAGGCTGTGGAAGAAGCATGGCCCTGTGAAAGAAATCAGAAATATTTTACTTCAAAATATGGCATTTTGACATGCTGGACTGACTTGAGTTCTCTCTGACGTTGCCCCTTCCATCACCATGGACTCTCCCCAAATCACTGAAATTTCTTTATTTGCCTGAGATCCAGACCCACCTGGCCTGGAAGAACAATAGTTCTTCTCTTTTCCTCCCTTCTCTCAGACTCATTTAAATTCCAAAGGCAACTATTCACCAGCTAATCAGTTCCCACCCTGTCATCCTCCCTAGTAATTCTTTATTACCCCTGAACAGAATTCCGCTTTCCCCCTCTCCCATAAGCCACTTTACCAGAAAGGCATATAGTTTGGGGAGTCGAATCTTCATGTTCTGAGGGTTCCTGTGTGTGTTAAAATCAATGTGATAATTTTTCTCTTAATAATCTGCTTTATTGTGACTTGACTTTTCAGCAAAACTTCTGAGGGCAAGGGGGACGTTTTCCCTTCACCCCAAACATTGGGATCTGCTTCTGGTGAGAGCTTCAGGGAGCTTCTAGTCATGCAGGAAGAGGGAAGCTGGTGTGTCAGGTGGAAAGAGAGGAGGAAGGTGCCAGCTTCTCTTTAGCAATCAGTACTCACTGGAACAAACAGAGTAATGTTTAATGTTACCAAAATTTTTGTAAGAGAACAAGTGGTTTTGTTAGGTAGATAGTTAGGACCTCCTGCTCTTCTAGGGACAAAGGCAGCCCTCTCTTTGTGCTACCTCAAGCAATTGCCCCATATGGGGAAGAAGGACAATGACCCTCACTTTCAGATCCCCCAGAATTCTAGACTTCAAACTGCCCTACCTTGATCCTGCCCCAACATCTGCCACATCTGGGGGAAGGAGGAACACCTGCCCATCTCCAGAAGAATGTAGGGAATCCTCAGCCCTGGCCAGGCAGCCCAGGCACAATAGGCTCTGGACAGTAACCTAGGAGAACCTTCTGGTTCATGCCTTTAGCTGTCCCTCAAAGTGGTTTGATGATGACATTTGAACCAGAAGGAGGGCCCAATCCAGACACCATTAATCAAGAGCCCAGACGATAACCAAGTTCCTGGTATGACAGCAGGCCCATTTGTCATCTGTGGCAAATGTCTTAATCTTACCCTATAAACCTATCTTGCCCTTCCTCAATAAACTTTGTTTCCCGCTTGCCTTGATTTTGGTGTGACTGGTCATTCTTCAGCCAACAGCTTACAAAGAACGGAGAGTAGACTGCCAACTCGGCAGTCGAAGGAAAGAGAAGTTTATTAATTTGCTGGCAAATAAGGAGAATGGCAGGCTCTTGTCTGGAAGAACCATCCTCCTCCCTTCAAGCAGAAATACAGAGCTTTTAAGGGGAATTTTCAACTTTGGGCCATTGCTGTTTAACAATGGTTGCTGGTCCTGGTTGAGGTTATTTCTGGTGAAGATGATCCCATGACCTTTGCCCAAACAATTCTGTTGAGCCATCTCCTGTGATTTAAGACACTAGAAAACAAAGACTACAAGGCATCCTCTGCCCCTCTGATTACTGGCCTCAGGCAGGAATGCACATTTTAATTCCCAAAAGGGGTGAGGAGTTTTAAAGAGACAACTTTTAAGATAATTTGCTCTTTTTTCAGGCTTTACCTCATCCTTACTGAGGGGAGGGCACCAAGCTATTTATTTGTGCAAGGTTGGCCTCCAACCAAAACACCTTTCACTAGGCTCCCCTTCCACCAAGGAGGATCGAACTTCAACAAGAGATTTGAAGGGGAAAAATATCCAAACTCTATCACTCCCCTGCAATGTTAACCGAGAAATATAGAGAAGAGGTTTTGTATGCTCCAGCTGTGCCTGGAAATTCCAGCAGTTAAAACACACATGGCCAGGTTTGTGTCTGAAGCCTTCACTATGAATCTTAAATATTGGAACAATCACTGCTCAAGAAAGCCATGCGTTTTAGGGGAGGGCATCCTGTTGGAAATCTGTTTTTTCATAAACAATGAAGCTGGGCAGCTCCTGTGGCTCCAAGGAGGAGGGCGCCGGCCCCATATGCTGGAGGTGGCGGGTCCATACCCAGCCCTGGCCAAAAACTGCAAAAAAAAAAAAAAAAAGTCATAAACAATGAAGCTGGGAATGAAATTTTTCAGATTTTTACTTGGGAGCCCAATCTTAAGATTGCGCAACAAAGACCTCAGATAATCTTTGCAAGAATTAATAAATCCAGAGGATATGCTGGATTCCCCAATGCTGCAGATGACTTAGTAAAATGAGCTGATTGGAAACTGGGGTGCAGTAATGGTCATCTGTGTACCATGTATGAAGAGCAGGAAGATTATTCCTCAGAGGGTAGAGTATAAGCTAATGACATTCCATTTGGAAAATAGTTTTGATGTAAGCTCCCTGGGAACAGAAGGAAGAGTTTAGGGCAAAGATTGAGGGTGATGAGGGTTCTTTGGTCAAGAAGAAGGAGCTCGTATTTCATTTGGTTAAATGAAGTCAGAATACTCCCTACATCACTCAGATACTAAGACAGCTTCATAATATTGCCCCCATAGTTGTGGGAGAAAGGAATTTGGAACCATTCACTAAAATCAGTGCTGCCACGGGTGGAGAGTGGGATATAATGATAGAATCAGGTGTACCTGCTCAAATAGATCTGCCCTGCCCAGACAGGGTCAGGTTCATGACCAGCCCAGGAAAAGATCAAATTCATGTCCTACCCTCAGTGGTTCTCAACCTTCCTAATACCACAACCGTTTCATACAGTTCCTCATGTTGTGGTGACCCCAACCAAAAATTATTTTCGTTGCTACTTCATAACTATAATTTTGCTACTGTTACGAATCGTAATGTAAATATCTGATATGCAGGAGACCCCCAAAGGGGTCGTGACCCACAGGTTGAGAACCGCTGAGTCAGACTCATGTCCCTCCTAGGAAATAGGAATGCCATCAATTGCTACTCGCCTAACCCTTTAAATCCCCATCTGCCATAACCCAAGTGTGGAATTCCTTTCCCGATTTCACCCCACCTGCACCCAGGTGGAATAAAAGCCACACTGACCACATTCACTGGACCTCCGTTTTCCTTTTGTCTGGTGCCTTGAAATGATCTTTCATCTTTGGGTTCATAACCTCTTATCTGTTGCTGTGACACGGGAGCAACTTCTTCCACACTGCCACCTTATAAAAATCCTCTAAAAACAGGCAGAGATCTCGAAAATGGGTACTGCAATGTCCCCCATAGGTGTAGATGCTCTCTCAGGATTACTGGCGGCCCTGACAACTTCCAGTTATTGTATGTGATAGAGCCACTAACTATGCTATGATTTTTCTCATTCTCAGTTTCGGACCAGTAACCTCCACCTCATCTCTTGATTTATTAACCAGATAGTCACCTGAAAACAACTCCTCATGTCCTCACCCTACTGGATACCAACCATCTCAGACTGAAAAAGGCGATACGTTCCTATAGAAGCCTCTCCTGCCCCTTCTCATTCTCTGTACAGGCAGCCCACACAGCCCCTCCCCCTACAGGAAGCAAAGGGACACCATGCCCATCACCTTGCCTCCTTATAATAGACCAGAATGATAGAATCAGGGGTACCCGCCCAAGTAGACCTGCCCGCCCAGGCAGAGTCAGTTTCATGACCCACCCAGGAAGGGTCAGACTCATGTCACTCCCCAGAAATAGGAATGCCGCGTTTAAATCCCCATCCACCATCACCACATGTGGATTTCTTTCCTGATTACAGATCTCGTCCCACCTGCACCCAGGTGAGATAAAGCCATTTTAATTGCACAAACCAGGACTTTGCCTTCCTTTCATCTCCAGCCTCAGAATAGTCTTTTATCTTTGACTCTGTAACCTTTCATCCACCTGCTCTAAGTGAGGAGAGGCCTCCTCTAGACTGAGAATCCAGGTTTTCCTATACCTTCTCATGCGAAAAGCTATTAATGGAAGGTCTTCACTACAGCTCTTTTCCTTTAGCCTTGAGACAATACCCTATTCAAAAACCCTTGCCAAGGCCTGCCTACAGACTGTCTCAGACAAGATTATCTTGGCCGTTTACTAAACCCCACAGGGCAGTAACTGCAACTTACTTTGCTGGGCTATTTCATAGGACTTGATGGCTGGTGGCAGGTGGGAGCTGTTAAAGATCGTCACTCAGGGAAAAAAAATCCTTTTATCATAAGGACACTTGTACTAGACTGTTTATTGCAGCTCAATTTACAATCGCCAAAATGTGGAAACAGCCTAAATGCCCACCAACCCAGGAATGGATTAACAAGCTGTGGTATATGTATACCATGGAATATTATTCAGCTATTAAAAAAAATGGAGACTTTACATCCTTCGTATTAACCTGGATGGAAGTGGAAGACATTATTCTTAGTAAAGCATCACAAGAATGGAGAAGCATGAATCCTATGTACTCAATTTTGATATGAGGACAATTAATGACAATTAAGGTTGGGGGGGAAGCAGAAAGAGGGACGGAGGGAGGGGGGTGGGACCTTGGTGTGTGTCACATTTTATGGGGGCAAGACATGATTGCAAGAGGGACTTTACCTAACAATTGCAATCAGTGTAACCTGGCTTATTGTACCCTCAATGAATCCCCAACTATAAAAAAAAAAAAAAAGATTGTCACTCAGTCTTCTCCGTGATGATGAGGGGAGAGACACCAGACGTCCAGCTGGTAGGCTGAGCACACGTTGATGTGCAGCTGATCGCCTTTCTGAGGCCCTTGGCAGTATATCAGGGCTTTATATAAAAACAATTCAGAGAAACCTGAATTCAGATGTTGGCACTGCTATGTATTTTAGATGAATGATCCAGACCAAGTTGGGAACTTCCTTGGACATTGGTTTTCTGCCCAGTAAAATAAGGGAATTAAGTCAGAAAGCCGAGCTCCTGAGATTGTCAGAGGATTACATGAAGGACAAACCTGAATTCCCTTCCCTCTTGCCCGGTGCATCACAGATTCTCCTTCTCCGGCTCCCTTCCCTTTCTCTCCCTTCCTGTCTCTCTGCGCTCATTGTACTCAAATGTGTTGTGTCTGTAGGCTGAGACATTGAGACCCAGCAGGAATTCGGTTGATAGTACATGTTCTAGCACTGCCTTCAATGAACAGTCAGCCCTCCACATCCGTGGGTTCTGCATCTGTGGATTCAACCTACTGTGGATCAAAAATACCCTCAGAAAAAAAAATAGCAATAGAACAGTAACAATGATTCACATGCAAAACAATGCCACGTAACAACTATTTACCTAGAACTTACATCATATTAGATATTACCAGTAACCTAGAAGTGACTTAAAGTATACAGGAGGATGTGGGTTATGTGCAAATACCATGGCACTTTATATAAAGACTTGAGTGTCTGTAGATTTGGGTGTCTGGAGAGGTCCAGAAATCTACCAGGATACAGTTCCCATGCAGCCTGTAAGGGGCAGGGGCAGAAACAGGGCATTACCCTAGGTTACCTACTCAAGACCAACTTCTCTCTGCTGAGAATTGCAGTGGGACCTCCTCACTGAAGCTTGGGATGTTCTGCTTCCACACCCACCGCTACTCCTGGGAACATCTGAGCACCCAGGATATGAGCGTAAGAACATTATAGCCCAGGATTTATTGATTCACTCTTTCAACAAATATCGAAAACCTAAGGACAAGCCTGGCCCCACTCATCATTAACTATTTCTATACCATCTATTCTGTGCCTGACACTGTTCTAAGCATTTGACAAATATTACTACACCGCCTCTTCGTAATGATGCCATGAGGCTAGTTCTATTATTATTCCAGCTTCAGAGGTAATGGCCCAGAAGCACAGAGAACTTACATAACTTGCCCAAGAAACACATGCGTGAAGTGTTTTTGACTCATTGATGGTGGAGGTTGTGATTCTCCATCAAAAGTCCCATGGTGGCAGCTAAGCACTTACTTGTTCACACGGTCACTCATTCATTCACTGAGACTTCCATTAATCACGACCTGTGTGTCAGACTTCGTGTTGGGAAAGGTGAGGACATGGACATAGGTGCACCCTCATAAAGCTACATTCTGAGGAGGCAAAGGCCAAAGGAGCCCCACTTTTATCCTTGAATTTGGAACCAACAGAGACAAGTGGCTTGGGTCAAGAACACTGTCATTGTTATTGCAGTAGACATCTTTATATAAAATAAGTGAGGTTTATGGGGCACTCACCAGGTGGCCTTTGCCCTCACAAGGCTCACCCTAAGGGGTCTGCCTTGGTGTACTTGTGCATATCTTCCTGGTCCAGAAGACAAACAGCGTGCATGGCAAATGTTCCCTTCAAAATCCAACAGGGTAGCTGGGTGTGAGAAGGCCCAGTGTTCCCAAACTTCATATGTCTTTCACTAATGAAGGATATTTAGTATTAGGTGTTAGGCATTTATTTTTATGTATTCTATGTATACTCTAGAATATAAAAATAACTACATTGACTCACTATGTCAAGTATACTGCTGCTTGGAATAAAGAAAAACACTTTACCTGAGTAAATTCAAAGAAAAAAATTAATAATGGCACAGATGGTACTTTAGATACTAAAAATTAGCCAAGTGCTACTCACACGGAGCACACAGTAGTTCTCACTGGGGTATCACTGGCATTTTGGGGGTGGCAGCCCTTCATTGTGTAGGGTTACCCTGCACACTGCAGGGAACCTAAAACCCCAGTCCCTGCCTATCACCCTGGCCCCTGCCAATGCATAGTGACAAACCCTATCCACTCCCCTCCCCAGGCCTCCTGACATTTCCAACAGCCACATAATCGACGGCTGGGGGGAATCTGGGACCATCCCAGGCTGGGAACTATGGCTAAACCAAAGACTAAGACTTGCTGGATGCTCTACTGGAAAAACAAACGGGCTATTTCTGGATACTTTTGAAGTGGAATGAAGGGAAGAGAAAAGTTAAATTCAATTACCAAATGGCTTAGTGGGAGTCACCAGAGTAAGCACGAGAACCCAAAGAAGGAGAAGACAGAAAAGACATAGATGTCCTGGCAAGTGTGGGGAACACACAGAAACAGCCTGGGGCTATACAGAACTTTTCTGGCTCAGGCCTGCTGTTAATGGGACATGACCAGTTCCTTCCTGTTTGCCCTACAGGTGCAACCTGGAATCTGATGACCAGAGACAGTGCCCACTGGCTGCTGGAGAAATAGGCAATACAATCTATTGCTAGAACATAAATGTAGTATGAGACCAAGGCCAATGCCTAACTTTGCTCCCCTGTAAGACCACTTAGATTCTCTCTCTATGAATGAATAACCCTTGCAAAATGGTTAAACACATGAATTCACATTTTCTATGACCAATTAATGGGATGCATATGCAATGGCGGCCCCATAAGATTACAATGGAAGTGAAAAATTCCTATCTGCTAGTTATGTTGCAGCTGCTGTAATGTCATAGTGCAACACATTATCTTTTCAATGTTTAGATGTTTAGACACACAAATACTTAACCATTGTTACAATTACCTACTGTTTTTAGCACAGTAACATGCTGTACAACTGTGTGGCCTAGGAGCAACAGACCACATCATACAGCCCAGGTGTGTCACAGGCTATACCATCTAAGTTTGTGCAAGTGCACTCTATGATGTTTGCACAACAAAATCGCCTAATAATGCATTTCTCAGAAATCCCTGAGATTAAGCAACAAACAACCCATGGCTGTATCCAACACAGTAGATCCCTACAACTCTATAATGTTGCAGGTATTTGAAATCAAAGTTAAAAATGCATTCCTGGAAATGGAATTTGACCTTTTACCTGCATGTAACTCATGAATATTATGAGTTCGTTTTAATTTCTAATATATTCCCTACCTTCCTCCCCCATCATCCCCAAGCACCCTCCTCTCAAAAAATAATATTAACTTTCCCTTTCCTATAGTCTTTCTCAAGTGAGTTGGTAGTGATTTTATTTTTCTAAATGTTTAGGATAGAAACCTTAGTGTTTCATAATCAAATTTTCTCTTTTAGCATCATATTCAAACCATTTAGTTCTGCCTTGAAACAGATTCAGAACCTGACCACTGCTCACTATCTCAATGAACAGGCTGCATTCTCTAGGAAGCTAAGTCTGAGATGGAGCTAAGTAGGCAGGGAGTTTATTACAGGGTGCTCTTGGGATCAGTGCCTGTGGAAAGGAAGGAACAGGCTTGGACGGAGGCACAAAGGCCTGAGCTGACTCCTTCAGGGTCTCTGAGCTGGGAGAGGCCTTAGAAGTCATCCTGACTTGAAGTGAGGCCAGGTCGGTGGGTGCAGTCTGCCCCCAGGAGGGGAGAATGTGCTGTTAGACAAGATGGCTCTCTTTTCTTTCCTTTCCTTTCTTTTTTTTTTTTTTTCCTTAACTTTTCCTTCTTCCCTTTCCTTTTCCTTCCTTCTTTCCTTCCTTCCTTCCTTCCTTCCTTCCTTCCTTCCTTCCTTCCTCCCTCCCTCCCTCCCTCCCTCCCTCCTTCCTTTCTTTCTGACAGAGTCTCACTCTATTGCCCCTGGCTAGAGTGCCGTGGTCTCATAGCTTACAGTAACCTCAAGCTCCTGGGCTCAAGTGATCCCCTTGCCCCAGCCTCCCAAGTAGCTGGGACTATAGGCACCTGCCATGATGCCTGGTTAACTTTTTTATTTTTAGTAGAGGCAGGGTCTTACTCTTGCTCAGGCTGGTCTCAAACTCCTGATCTCAAGCAATCCACCTGCCTTGGTCTCTCAGAGTGCTGGGATTACAGATGTGAGCCACCACACCCGGCCAAGATGGTTCTCTTTAGCAGATGGCAGTTCTTAAAAGAATTGATGGCCAAAGGCTTGAGCTTTCCCACCTGAGGGAGGAACAAGATCTCTGAAGGAGATCTGATAAGTAAACCACAGCATCCAATACGCCATATTGAACCAAACCCCTATCTTCTTGAGAGTAGTGCAATAGCTCCTTAAATGGTCTCCTTGCTTCAGTCCTCTTAACACTTTAGCTGGAGTGATCCTTTGAAAATATGTTAGATGATGTCCTGCCTCTACTTAAAACCACCCAGTACCTTCCCACGTGACCATGAGTAAAATCCAAAGTCACTGCCATTGTCCACCAGACCCTACAGCCTCTGCTCCCCCAGCTCTCAGACCTCAGCCCTTACCAATCTCCATGCTGTCAACTGTACTCCAGCCATTCTGGCCTCCTTGCTATTCTTAGAAAAAGCTTGATAGATTTAGGGATATTAAACTTTAACAAGTTTATTTGCACTTTCTATGATTCATGAATCAGGCAGCAGCTTACTTTAAGTAGCTCAGAGCCTCCCCAAAGGGATGATGATGTTTTGTACAGTGTTCATGGAAGCAAGACAAAGCAAATATTTGATTGGTGAAAGTGGAAAGTCCTTAGTGAGGGGTGAATTGGTGGTTTCCGGTTGGTAACCTCTCTAGTTAGAAGCTAGTTGGCAGCAGTTTCATTTCACTGTGTACATTAAGTTGGGTTTCATTGTGCTCCGGTAGGACACAAGGTACTGAGTGTCTCAGCCTAATGGCCCCTCATTTAATTATTTTAAAGTTCCCTTCTCAGGGTCTCCTCGTGTCACCTTATTGAGTGAGGCCTTTGCTGATTGATCGTCTGAAAACTGTGCAGCTCCCTTGCCTGGCCCCTCTGGTCCCTTTGTTGAGTTCTTCTCCACAGCAGGAGGCTCCCCCAGGGAGGAATGCTGGGCTGTCCCACTGAAGGCTTTATCCCCACTGCCTATAATCACACTTGGCACATAGCAGGTGCTCACAAAACATATGTTGAATGAATTTCTGTGTGTTACAGAGAAAGATGCCACGATTGGCCCAAATTAAAATTGGGCCATGGTTCTCTAGGTCCCTAGACTGAAGGCAGCGTCTCTCCTTTCCTGTTGCTCAGCTTTGGTCATGCTGGTCATTGTTTTTTTCACTCCAATTAAAGAAAGAGATAGCTTACATGTCTTTTATAGAATAAGGAATAAAGATACCAGAATTCTCATTTCATCTCATACCCAAATCTCCCAAAACCAATTTTTTTCTTACGTTTTCAGATTTGCTTTGGGCTCTTAAAAGTTGAAGATAGCATGGCTTTTGACAGTGTTGAAATTTCTCTGAGCCTTGTGCTCCCTAAAAGCAGTGGTGGTTAAGGAATCCTCCACTCTTTTGTGTTTCAAAAGAAACAGCTAACAAAGGAGGAAGGACGGCCCAGCCTTAGGGTGTGTTGAGACTGCCTCCATCCTTCCTGATGACCCCTGTAGGACTCGCGAATGGCTCCCTGTTTACCTATCGCTGTGAAACCCCAGGACCCCTTCCTTCACTCCGAGTTGTTCCTCATTAATAAACTTTCTCCCTTTTGCAATACCTGGACTGAAATCATATCCCTGATTCTCACATGCATTTTGTTTCTCTCAGTTTGGTACCAAGATTCAGACAGGAGTGGACCTCACTTCAAATCCCTGGTTACTCTGCTCAGGTAATGAGGCCTCACGAGGTGTGGGACAATCCCTTTCCTCCACATAATAAGAGTCGCGGCCTGCATTGCTATCACAAATGACAGGTTAACTAGAGAAAATAATAACACATTTATTTGATCATAGTTTCATGTGACTCACGAAGACCCAGATACCCAGGGGAAGCTATCTGATTTTATGAAGGGATAGTCATGTAGAAATTCAATTCAACAAAACAGGGATATGAGCTAATGGGAATAGACTCAGTGGGGAAACCCACAAGGCCTGTCCACTCGAATCTTCTTGACCTCTCTGTGCAGTATTTCTTCTTCCCAGGGATGGAGTAGGATCCCTCCGGGATGAAGATCTTAATTTCTTTACAGCTAGCCATTCACACAGAAGGGCAGTGGAAGGTTAGAGTAACATTTTGGGGTTACATGGATGGCTTTGGGGAAAAGGAGTTCTATTTTATATGACCCATCTTGGGGAAGAGGGATTCTAGCTTCTATGGCTAGCCTCCAAGAAGAATGAGCGGTGAGAGACAGGAAGGCAGGAGGGCAGAGAGAGACTTGGCTTCAGAGGCCTTTATTTTGGGGTATTTTTCCTGAGCCCTCACAATGGCAATGATGTCCATTTTGAACAAAGTGGGGGACTAACAAATTTGAACCTAACCTACGCCCTATACCCGGAAAGCAGGGATGTTAAGAAGTCCTCCATCCTTCTGGGTTGTGGGAACTGGCTAATTGCAAAGGACCATCCAGCCTTTGCAAATTCTTCTTCTTCTTTTTTTTTTTTTTGAGACAGAGTCTTGCTCTGTCACCCAGGCTGGAGTGCAGTGGCATCATAGTTTACTGTAACTTCCTACTCCTGGCCTCAAGGGAGCCTCTTGCTTCAGCCTCCTAAGTAGCTGGGACTAACTGTGTGTGTGACCTCACTTGGCTAAATTTAAAAAATGTTTTATGTTGGGGCAGTGCCTGTGGCTCAGTGAGTAGGGCACCGGCCCCATATGCTGAGGGTGGCGGGTTCAAATCCAGCCCCGGCCAAACTGCAACAAAAAAATAGCCGGGCGTTGTGGTGGGCGCCTGTAGTCCCAG
This sequence comes from Nycticebus coucang, assembly GCF_027406575.1. NCBI lineage: Eukaryota > Metazoa > Chordata > Mammalia > Primates > Lorisidae > Nycticebus > Nycticebus coucang. The sequence goes on from NC_069782.1 coordinate 28,034,369, forward strand.
CTGCTCGGGAGGCTGAGGCAAGAGAATCGCGTAAGCCCAAGAGTTAGAGGTTGCTGTGAGCCGTGTGACGCCACGGCACTGTACCCGAGGGCGGTACAGTGAGACTCTGTCTTTACAAAAAAAAAAAAAAAAAAATGTTTTATGTAGATATGGGATGGTGCTATATTGCCCAAGCTGGTCTCAATCTCCTGGCTTCAGGCAATCCTTCCACTTCAGCCTACCACGGGCCCAGCCAGCCTTTGTATATTTTCACCTCCATCCTTCCTCATGACTCCCATGTTTATCTGCCTCTATAAAACCCAGGCCTCCTTTCTTTTCTTTGAGATATGACTTATGAAAGTCCTCCTATTGCAACAGCCTGAATAAAGCCATATCCCAATTGACTGGCGTTATTTTGTCTTTCATACTTTCACAAAGAGGGGACTTGTGTTGGGAGGGTTTATTTATAGCCTTAAAGATAAAGTGCCCCTTGGAAAACCAGCAGCTGACGAGAGTATGTGACAAAAGAACTCCTGACAATAAACAACAGACAACCAGAGGGGTCTACTCCATCCACAGAGAGCCAGCATGGAGCTCAGGGAATAATTATTACTTCCACAGGATGACAGAAATTTGATTCAAGCAGATGGTCAGACAAAAATATATTGTTGGAAATAATTTCCCAGCATATAAAGCAAATGTGGTTCTATATAATTTCCCCTTGAAATCATCCATCCTCAGTGAGCTAGGCACAAAAGACTCAGTCCTTCCCTGTCTGGGGCTCTGGCTATAAAGGGATGAGGTGGAGGCAGAAGTCCCTAGAAGATAGAGATTGTCATCATGTGTCTACAAGCTGTTGGTTCCTCTTTGGCCCTGTGATCTCTGCACATACCAGCCAGCTCCCCTTTGCCTTTTGTCATGTGTGGAAGCAGCCTGAGGTTTTCACCAGATGTCCAGTCTTCCAGCCTGAAGATTCATGAACCAAATAAACCTTTTTTCCTTATAAATCCCCTAGACATTGGTATTTTTTTTTTTTTTTTTTTTTTGTAGCAACACCAAACTAAGACAAACCATTACCTACCACAGACGCGCCGAGCTTTCAAAGGAATATTCCTCTCCTCCTTGGACAGGGCACACACCAGGAGCCCCACAGTGTTTATGACTGACTTTACTGACTAGATTTGTAGGCAACTGTTGGCATAAACCTTTGGCCTGGGATTAGCACTGAGCCGGTAAGTCATGCTGAAGGCCTTGGTATTGGCAAAGTTCTCACATAATTGATTCATCTCCTAGGAGCTGACAAGTAGGAGGTTATGTGCCATCAAGAGAAAAACTAGAAGAAGAAGAAAATGAACAAAAAAGAAAGAGTACTTCAAACGAAGAATGAACAAGCAAGCTGAAATTAAAAGTAAAAAAAAAATTTTTAAATAAAAGAAGACCAGCAATTATTTGATCAAATCGAACCCATTTCTTTTATTTCCCACGAATATTCTCCATTAAAAATGTAATTTAACACCCAAACCAGGAATGCACAGAGATAAAATATGAAAATGAAATGCAAACACATGAGTATGACCAAGATGTTGGGTCTGATTTTTCTTTTTAAGTACTCCAACTTGGATTTCCTAGCCTGTGCTTCGAATTAACAATAGCTATCAGAATTACTGCCATATATTTTGCCTAAGTTTACTAAATGAGGCTTAATTGGCTTACTGAACTGTATCTTTGTGAGACGTTAATTTTCTCCTAAGAACAGTACATGCTAACAAGATAGACATCCCTGTTCTTTTCATTCTGTTTACAGATCTGAGGGGTAAATAGGCAGCTTTTACATTAACAACGTTCCCTATGAGACAGGAACATCTGATTTTAATCTAAGGGAGTTTTAGAAGAGGAAGGGGTGGGAATGGCATAGCGAAGAATCCCCAGATACACTTGAGACCTAAAACCTGAAGCCTGATCCTGGTTCCACCGAGGATAAAAAAGACTACATGCTTCTCAACATCACTGTCATCATGGTGTATAGAATTAATATTTGCCGCTTAGTTTATCAACAAGATTCTCTCAGTTTCTAAATTCCTTTGAGATGGCATCTGGGAAGAATACGCCATGACAAGGAGTGCTATTGGTCAAGCTGGATATAAAATAAAGTAAATGGAATTCTGCAGCCCATATGGGTCAAGGTCCCCCAACAGGACCAATGCACTAACTTAGGCAGGACTTACAAAACTCATCTCAAGCATCACTTCCTCTGTGGCCAACATAATTGTGCCCCCAGGGGCTGGAGTGTGCTGGTGGTCACAGCCATCTCCCCAAGAGGCTGAGAACATGCAGGGCAGAGACCATGTTCATGCATATTTGAATCTCTGGTGGCTTACGCAGTGTTTTGTAATCAGCCAGAATTTGTTCAGTGAACGTAAGTATTCACTTAATGGTAGCCAGGTGTTAGATCAGAATCCCACTCGAGGCTGAATACTCTGAAGCGTGCAACCAGTTCATGTCCCCTTATCTTTCAAGTCCTGATAAAAGTCCTGAAGGTCTATGCCGTTTCCATACCCTGCAGGAGAAGGCGAATCTACCATCAGACTCCTTACCCCGAAGAATATTAGAAAAACCCTGGTAGCCAAAATAATTCAACTCAATGATTTAGCAAAATATTTTCTGTGCCAGGCACTGTTCCAAATACATTATACCTTTCATCTCTTGGGGTCCTCACTGTGGCTATTTTACACATTTGACATGGGAGAAAACTGGCACAGAAAGGTGGTGTAACTTACCCATGTGATGGAGCTTTATTCCCCTCACTTCTCACAGCCCAAGAAGCCAGCAACATGACTCATTCCTCCTCTGTGTTCTTAGACTCAGGTGTGGGCTGGCTACTGCTGTAATTAGAGCTACGTGCCCCTCTCCCTGGTCACTGTGAACTCCTGGACGGCAAGAATGGACTATGTGCTGGGGATCGTCTCACCTCTCTGCTCGGCAGAGTGACCAGCTTCCAACAGTCTCTCCATAAATGTTCATTCAGTAACTGAATGGGGAGAGACTCTACCCCAAATTATCACACCTGGAGAATTCCCCAGAGAAAGGGAGGCAGACAGACTCCTCCCAGTGCCTCACAGGTGTTGTGTGTGTACGCGCGCCCTTGTGTGTGCCCGTGTGTGTCCCCAATAGCAACTTTCACAGTGGGCCACCCAAACCTAGTAGAACAAACTGGCAATTAAACAGACACCCTATATTTTGCTAGAGCAAAAGTAGTTTTTACAAGTTTTCGAACGTTTTTAAAAGTGAAAATGGTTTTTAAAAATGCATGCAACTTCGGGCGGCACCTGTGGCTCAGACGGTAAGGCGCCGGCCCCATATACCGAGGGTGGCAGGTTCAAACCCAGCCCTGGCCAAACTGCAACCTAAAAATAGCCGGGCATTGTAGCGGGCGCCTGTAGTCCCAACTACTCGGGAGGCTGAGGCAAGAGAATCACTTAAGCCCAGGAGTTGGAGGTTGCTGTGAGCTGTGTGAGGCCACGGCACTCTACCGAGGGCAATAAAGTGAGACTCTGTCTCTACAAAAAAAAAAAAAAAAAAAATGCATGCAACTTCAAACACAGCAATTCCACTTCTAGGAGTTTATGGTAAGCATCACCATGGCTACATGCTGAGAGCACATGCATGTGAAATGTGTGGGGTGCAGCAGGCGATAACCAGGTGAACCAGAAGGAGCTGAGTGAAGGACGTGTGTTCTGGGGGATGCAGCGGGTGCTAACCAGGTGTACCAGGAGGAGCTGAGTGAAGGACGTACACTCTGGGGGATGCAGCGGTTGCTAACCACGTGTACCAGAAGGAGCTGAGTGAAGGATGTGCACTCTGGGGGATGGGGGCAGATGGTGGCATGCTGGAAAGGGGTTGCCTGTTACTGCGGTGTGATAAGAGGAATCCAGAGCAGTCAAACTTTGTGTTTCAGTGGTGCCCAGAAATCTCAATTGAAAAATATTGGTTGTGGTTTATCACAAAGTAGACCTCGCCTCTCTCCATGCCTTTCAGTAGAGACCTCCCACACTGGTGCTAGGCTGACCACGTGACTGGCTTTGGCCAACAAGATGTTGGTAGAAGGGATGCAAATGGAGGCTGGACAGGTGTTGCACATGGGCTTGCCTTCAGGCTGCCCATGGGAGCCCTACCACCATCCATGAGTGAAGGAGGCTGGACAATCTGATGGATAAAGGCTTATGACCTGTTGCCTCAGGCAATAGCCTGCCACTTGCCAGACGCAGGATTGAGGCCATCCTAGGTTATCCAGCTTCAACTAGCCCAGCAGGTGACCTCAGAAGTACAAGGGAGCCCGGCAGAGATCAGCTGAGCTACCCAGATCAGGAGAACAAGCCCAGCTAGCTCATAGAATTTTGAGCCCATACATTTGTTGTTTTATGCCATTACATTTGGGGGGTGGTTTGCTCTTAATAAAAGCTAATGGAGAACAAAATTAAAGTATGTTTGGAGCTGAACAAAACAGGGACCCAGTTCATTGTAATCTCTGAGAACGTAAAGATCTAACCACAAACACTTCCCTCGCATGACTGTGTATGCAAATGATTCTACATAGTGAAAACACAAACAACCTAAAGATCAATCTTCCAGGGAACTGGTTAACAAGCGATGGCACATTCACAAGCCAGAAAGGCACACCACCACTGAAAAGGCTGGCGGAGAATAGCAGCAAACACGTAGACCTCTCAACCCTTGATAAATGTGCCATCCAATTTGATCAGTAAGCAAAATCTCACCACTCGCCAGAACACATACTCTCGTGGAAAGGGAACACTGAGCTGATTGGATCCCCAGACAGTGTAGAGAACATTTTCCTGTGAGAAAGAGATAAAAGCTCAGAATACTGCCCAGAATGTGGTAAACTCTGTCATTTGAGGACACAAAATTATTTGATGGAGGCAGTAAACAGCTCCACTCAAATGGTGACATGATTGTAAAGGGGAACAGAGCAAAAAGTAAGACAACGGTGAATATTCTGATAGTGAAAAGCAATGACATACTCAGTGACTAATTGTTTTTTAATGTCTTCAAATGTGCCACCAAAAATTAGAGGACTTGAAAGTATCTCCGACCTCAAAAGAAATCACTAGTATAGAAAATCTTTAATGACATGGAAAGATAGTTACATAGCTGGGCATTGTGGCAGGCGCCTGTAGTCCCAGCTACTCGGGAGGCTGAGGCAAGAGAATCGCCTAAGCCCAAGAGCTGGAGATTGCTGTGAGCTGTGATGCCACAGTACTCTACAGAGGGCAACAAGGTGAGACTCTGTCTCTAAAAAAAAGAAAAGAAAAGAAAATCTTTAATGACATGGAAAGACAGTTACATAGTAAATAAGACAAATGTGAAGCAACATGTTTGATACAACCTCGTTCTTGTTATAAAAAGAATATGCAGGCCCAAGGAAACAGCTAAAGGACAAAAACCCAAACTGGGATGTAACAGAGCTTATCTTTGGAAGCTGGGAGTAGGAATCAATCTTATTTTTCTTGTTCTTATTTTTTGTAAACTGCCATAATAAACATGTACTTTATTTGGGCTGAGAACATTCAATAAAAGTTATAGTTTTAAAAAGTTAGGAGCCACACTTGTGCAGACGTATGCCCACACATACCATGCCCAAAGTGGGGCAAGACTATATATATTTTTTGTCAGTGCCTACAAATGCCACCTCACTGTTCTCATTCAGAATTTCTTAGGGGTAAGCGGTCTCTGGAATTGTAGAATCTTCTCCAATGCAAAAGTGTACAGAACATTTGCAGGAACTTTACCTTCCTGATTCTCTTGAGAGGCAGGCAGATGTGACGTCGTATCATTCTGCACAGCCACAGGGAGAAAACGAAGTAGGTCGAGCTGCTCTAGTCTCCCACTCTGCAAATCTTCTGTAAGAATGTGAGTATGGCCATGGAACTGCCGCTTCTGTTTGATAGTGGAGACATTCTGCTCATTAAGAGCAACAAGTCGGAGCTCTCCAACAGCCCCCTTGGCCCTGTCTGACCCATCAATGGCTGGCCCTTCACTAATAATCCCTCACTGCTAACAGAGCACAGAAGTGTCTGTGTGTGACAGATTGCTTACGAATGGTGGAAAAATGACCCAGCTAACCATCAGACCTGCTTCTAAACTGTCACCTAGTCAGACGCTGCAGAGCCCGGCTATATTCACTCATCCATAAATGTGACACTGAGCGGTGAGAACGAAAGCCACACCGACTCTCTAGTAGATAGAAAACACAGGGGAAAGACAGCGAGGTAACAAGTCCAAGGCTCAAAATGACAAGTGGTTCATTGAAAATGTCATAGAAGTACTGTCTGTCACTGAGCACAGTCATGTGGCCAAAAGTATGGGAATTTTACAAGATCATGAATTTTTGGCTGGGCTATAAAATGGAAAATTAGAACCGATCAGGCCAGTAGACTTATCCTTTGAACTGAATTCACGGAATAGACTGTGGAATAGCTGATCTTTTTTCAGTAGAGGGTATATGGTTACCAGACTCATTATAAGGATGTTATTAACACACCACTGTTCTCTTTGTAAGCTCCCACTTCGTGCTCAACCCTACCATTCTAAATACTTGTCCTCAGAATGAAGAGTGGTAAGAAGTATAATGCTTTTCTCTTGTGAAAACTCCCGAGTTATGTTACATCAGGAACTTCCCAATTATTAAGAAGGGCAGATCACAGATTGAACCCAGTAGAGAGTTTATAATATCACACCACATTTTAAAGGTTACCCAGCAACATGGCAGTGCCCTCAATTCAGCTTTGGCTATGAATTACCTGTTCAGCCACGGTAGCAAATTCACAGCTACTATTTCCTACTAAGGGCCAGCTCAGGAAGTGCCCTTGGTGGACAATGTTGTTAAATCATCACAAAAATCTTGGAGGTGAGTACAATCACTTCCCCATTCTACCAATGAGGAAACTGAGGCTTAGAGAGGTTAAGTAACTTGTTCAAGAGCAAATCGCTAGTTGGTGGGGACCAGAATTCAAAATTTATTTATTTATTTATTTGGATTCATGGAAGGTACATAGAATTAGGTTACACTGATTGCATTTGTTAAGTCCCACTTATAATTGTGTCCCACCCCCAAGAGGCATGCCATACACAGTGACCCTCCATCCCTCACCCACCTCCCCAAAATTCAAGCTTTTTAAATGAGCACACAGGAGAGAGGAGAAGCCAGTACCCGAGCTCACTCACCCCAGGAAAATCACTTTATCTCTCTGTAGAAGGAGGCAAACTAACCTTGTCTCTTTTGTTGAGAGGTCCAAATGAGATCATGCACACGAACAGCCTTGAAAATGGTAAAGCATTTTATGAGCACCCCGTATTATTTCTAAAAGGACAGAAGGCTCCGTCAGCCACACTCCTGAGGAGCACAGCATGTCTGTCAATCCAGGCTTCTATGGAAAGATCACACCCTTTTTGTCCTTTGAATAACAGCTTTAAATGGATGGCACAGGATTTTCTTAAGCAATCTCTTAAACATGCAGGGGGCAGGTATGCACGCTCGTACTTGAAATGGTCTTTGCAGGGAGCTTTAATTTAGCATCTTATATTTAATACAGACATCCTGCCTCAGCTATTTATTTTGACCGGGGAATGTATCCATTTCACTGTTACTAATAGTTCTGTTCTAAACTGTAATTTTAAACCCTTAATCTAAGCAACACAAGAATGACAAAGAAAAAAAAAGCACACATACAATATTTTTTCATGAAAGGAGCACATTATATATCGTAATTCACTTTTTATTTTCATCATCATCATGAATAGCAAAGTCTACAGTTCTGTTTCCAGGCAACGTAAAAGTGGATGTTTTATATGTAGGATACCTGCACATGATGTGACAACACGGTCTTTTCTTTGAATATTATGATTTACTGCTCTATTAAAAGACAACCACATAATTAAAAACTGCACAATTACAACAACACAATCTTCAAATAATTAAAAACAACACACTGTAGAGACAATGTGGAGATCCGCCGAGTCATCTGGCCTCTCAAGACATGTCAAGTGGAAACCTTGCTCTCTCCTTCAATCTGAGGATCATTAAAAAGAAAAAAACCAAAACTAATCTAAACAAAAAACCACCTGCTCTGAGTGGAAGCCGGGACTTGGCCAGGTGGCCTGGGCCCCATCACTCCAGCACCTGCAGGAGCACCGAGGGGTCTACCTCCATGGTGCACAGGCCTCTGTGCAGGCTCTGGAAGGTGGCCTGCTTCCCGAAGCGCTGCCGCCAGCGGACCAAGGCCTCCACCATCTGCGACTGCACGTTGTGGGGGTGGTTGGCCTTACAGCGGTAGATGTCTGCCTGGGACAGTCCCAGGGACAGCACCACGGGCTCCCACTCAGGGCCCAACCTCTGGGCCAGCTGGTTGAGCTGCTTGTCTGATGGGCAGCTGTTGAGGATGTGCGGAGGGAGCCCACTGATCCTGTCACCTGTGGAGGAGAAAAGAAACAGGAAGGTTAAGCCAGCAAGTGTGCATGCTGGAGGGGACAAGTGGGACAGCGGGGGACAAGGAGACAAAGCCTCCCGACAGCAGGGCCAGCTCGCCTGGTCTGCGCGGGGCTGCTCAGTATAACTCCACGTCTCAGTGAACAACAAAATGCCACCTGATATCTATAAAAATGTTTATTACAGAAAATCAGTTAAGAAAAATAACTAGAAATCCCACCAGAGAAACCTGCTGATAATAACTGGGTCTGTTTTCTTTCTTTTATATTAAAAAACATACATCTGGGGCTACCTCGTGCACCCGCCTTTGCTGTCACAGTCTTGCACTCCCGTCTCTCTGATCTCGTGCACCCTGCTTTCCTGTTACACTTTCCCGCCTCTGTCTCTTGACCTGGCGCCCCCTGCTTTGCTGTCACACTTTCCCACTTCCATCTCTCCGACCAGATGCCCTCCAGGGCACTCTGGGAGACCATGAGCATGGCTGCCCTGCCAGGAGTGCTGCTCCCAGCAGGAAGGGCTGGTACTGGAGGTAAAAGCTACACCCAGCAGCCGATCTTTCCTGATGAGCTTGAGCTTGAAACATTACCAAGAAAAGGTGTTACTGCTAACAGAAGCAGGAGCCAAGAGGCCTGCTGAGGCCTTGAGGTAGCAGGAAGAGAGGAGAGTGGGTGTGTCAGCCGCAGAGGCCAGGCCAGAGTGGAGTCACCCTCTGGGCAGAGCGAGAGAGAAACAGAAGGTATGTGCCCTGGAGGGCCAGGACAGGAATCCTGACCTTACACTTCCTAAATGCCAGGTGATCCAAAAGTTGCCCCTAAAGTTGCCACATATAGAGAAAATGGGAAATTGTAGCTAAGTGTACCTTTATTTACAAAACATTCATTATAAGATTTTAAAAAGTATTTCCAATGTGATGGCACCTCTTTGTAAGTTTGCAATGAATATTTTGTAAATAAAGGTACATTTAGCTATAATTTCCTATTTTCCCTTATGTATGGCGACTTCAGGGGTTACTTTGAGACACTCTGTAGATTCCTGTTTGCCTGAGGCCAGTCTGCTAAGAAGTGTGATGTTGAGTGAGTGGTCATAACTGGGCCCAGGATAACCAAGGAGTGGTGCCATTGGTCCTGACCTAGTGTGGGTCACATTAGGACTTCCAAGGGGAGGAGGCTAAAGCTAAGCCCTGAAAGTGAGGAGGAGGAGCCAGGTGAAGGGGGAGGAAGGGGTGTGTTCTGTGCAGAAGGGACTGCATGTGCTAAGGCTCAGAGGGGGGCGAACCCCCCATGCTGGAGCAAACCCCCGACGCTGGAGGAAGTAAAATACATTCATGGCAGCCAAGAGCAGAGACTGAGAGAGACTTCAAACATCCAAAGTGGAGGAAGCTGGTTCCTGGTTAGGTTCAGACATTTGTACACTAGCACGCTGTATTACACTCTTCCCCCATCAGCATCACAGGGGTTTGGGTCAATCTGCTTCATGCTCATCAGCGCATTGCTTCCATTTATGATTCAGTACAAGGCCAAAGGCACCCTATTAGAAGAGCTGATGTTTTCCGCTGCCCAGGCCTTTGGACTCTATAGGCAGTTGCAAATACCTAGGAATGAGTAGCAAAAATATTGTCAAGGACTCTTTCTGGTGTTTGTCAACACTGCAATTAGGATAATGATGACACGAATGATCAATATTTTATGTTAACAGTGATGATTTTATGGTTTTTATGAAAAATATGGGCTGGGCGCAGTGGCTCACACCCATAATCCTAGCACTCTGGGAGGCTGAGGTGGGTGGATTGCTTGAGGTCAGGAGTTTGAGACCAGCCTGAGCAAGAGTGAGACCCCCATCTCTACTAAAAAGAAAAAATAATAATAATATAGGCACTTTTATAAAAATACAGGCTATTAGAAAAATTCAAGCAATGCAAAAAAGTGCCAAGAAGAAAACAAATCATCCAATGTCCCACCACTGTGTTGACATCTGGTGAACGTCCTTTGGACATCTCTTTATGCACATATACTGTTAGGAGGATAGTGGATAGCGATGATTTCATTTAAAGTGATAACATAAGAGCTTTCCTCTCTCCAATACGAGCTATTGAATTTTGTTTGAAATTTTTTTTTTTTTTTTTTTTTTGAGACAGAGCCTCAAGTTGTCGCCCTCAGTAGAGTGCTGTGGCATCACAGCTCCCAGCAACCTCCAACTCCTGGGCTTAGGCGATTCTCTTGCCTTGGCCTCCCAAGTAGCTGGGACTACTGGTGCCCGCCACAACACCCGGCTATTTTTTGGTTGTAGTTGTCGCTGTTTGGCGGGCCCGGGCTGGATTATGTATGATGACGTATGATTATATACAGCTCTGGTGTATGTGGCTGGTGTTTTAGCCGCTTGAGCTACAGGCGCAGAGCCATTTTGTTTGAATTTAACAGAAGAAAAAGCAGAAGTGAAACAAAGTGACATTCTGAACTGCAGTTATAAGTTACATACATACTTAAATACACACATATACTCTTACACAAGATTTAACTCACAGAAAGTTAGTGAAAACCTAAGGGGTTCACTGCATGTTTTCATATTAATGCCCCCTAATTAGCACTTTATATTCCTTCTCCCTTTCCTCACACCTCTTTGTTATGTATATAATTTTTATCTTGTCCAGTGCCTGGGATTTGTATGTTTCTGTAATAATAATCCATGGCCTCCACCCCAAGCTGTTTAGTCCTATGACTACATTATAATGGTTTGAATGCTCACCAGTGGTTTTTGTTGTTATTTTTTTTAACTGTGGCTTCTCTCCTTCTGGGACTGTTATTCTGATTTGAGTCATTTGGGTCAATTTCATCACAGGGTGATTTTTTTTTTTTATCAAGAAAGGCTCATGGTTGCAATATTCCCTGAATGCGTTCAGGTCAAGACCACCTGCTTACTGCCTTCACTGGGATAAAAACTTAATATTTAGAAAATAATTTTATCTTTTTATATTCCTTTTGATACTGCAATTTTTAATTGTGAATATAATTTTATATTACTTAAATAATTTTATTCTCCTTGCGAGTTTGTAGAACTTGGTTCTATTTTATGGTAGGGAAAGTTGATGTGGAGAATTCTGATACTGACCTCCTCATCCGAATTTTTGTGTAACTTGTTTTTTCTGTCTGGGGTCTAAAGTACTGGCATTCATCTGCTTTTCCAGGTATGTGGCATGACCTTCTGAGCAAAGTTTCCATTTTTCTCTCTTTTCAGAAAAATCTTTCTGGGTCATTTGTTGCATTCTTTTTCTGCTCCACGGAGTGGACGGTTCTCCCTTTCCTCCAGGGCTATCATTTTTTCTATTATTGTTTTAATCCCCTCCCTGGGTTCACCTCATCATTCTTTCTCCCCACGCCAGTCATCTTAGTTTCAGCTGTCTCTTCTGTGTGTGTGTTGGGGGAAGGTTGTTTTCTGGTTCTAATCTTGTAGGGTGCTTCTGTTCTCAATTTCTTTTCTTGGCTCTATCTTTTAAAAATTCCATCCCACCTCGATACTGCAAAAGCAGTTTTGAGAGGAAAATTTATCACTTTAGATGCCTACATTCGAAAAGCAGAAAGAGAGCGCATCAACAATCTCACAAGCCATCTTATGGAATTGAAAAAAGAAGAGCAATCTAAGCCTAAACCTGGTAGAAGAAAAGAAATATCCAAAATCGAATCAGAGATCAATGAAATTGAAAACAAAAGAATCATTCAGAAAATTAATAAAACAAGGAGTTGGTTTTTTGAAAAAATAAATAATATAGATAGACCATTGGCCAGACTAACTAGAAATAGAAAAGTAAAATTTCTAGTAACCTCAATCAGAAATGATAAAGGGGAAATAACAACTGATCCCACAGAGTTATAAGAGATCATCTCTGAATACTACCAGAAACTCTATGCCCAGAAATTTGACAACGTGAAGGAAATGGATCAATATTTGGAATCACACCCTCTCCCTAGACTTAGCTAGGAAGAAATAGAGCTCCTGAACAGACCAATTTCAAGCACTGAGATTAAAGAAAAAATAAAAAATCTTCCAACCAAAAAATGCCCTGGTCCAGATGGCTTCACACCAGAATCCTATCAAACCTTCAAAGAAGAGCTTATTCCTGTACTGCAGAAATTATTCCAAAAAAATTGAGGAGGAAGGAATCTTCCCCAACATGTTCTATGAAGCAAACATCAGCCTGATACCAAAACCAGGAAAAGACCCAACCAAAAAGGAGAATTTCAGACCCATTTCGCTCACGAATATAGATGCAAAAATTCTTAGCAAAATCCTAGCCAACAGATTACAGCTTATCATCAAAAAAGTCATACATCATGATCAAGTAGGTTTCACCCCAGGGATGCAAGGCTGGTTTAACATACGCAAGTCCATAAACGTTATCCACCATATTAACAGAGGCAAAAATAAAGATCATATGATCCTCTCAATAGATGCAGAAAAAGCATTCGATAAAATCCAGCATCCTTTTCTAATTAGAACACTGAAGAGTATAGGCATAGGTGGCACATTTCTGAAACTGATTGAAGCTATCTACGACAAACTCACAGGTAATATTTTACTGAATGGAGTAAAACTGAAAGCTTTTCCTCTTAGAACTGGAACCAGACAAGGTTGTCCTCTGTCACCTTTACTATTCAACGTAGTGCTAGAAGTTCTAGCCAATACAATTAGGCAAGACAAGGAAATAAAGGGAATCCAAATGGGAGCAGAGGAGGTCAAACTCTCCCTCTTTGTTGACAACATGATCTTATACTTAGAGAATCCAAAAGACTCAACCACAAGACTACTAGAAGTCACCAAAAAATACAGTAATGTTTCAGGAGATAAAATCAATGTCCACAAGTCAGTAACCTTTGTATTCGCCAATAACAGTCAAGATGAGAAGCTAATTAAGGACACAACTCCCTTCACCATAGTTTCAAAGAAAATGAAATACCTAGGAATATACTTAACGAAGGAGGTGAAGGTCCTCTATAAAGAAAATTATGAAATTCTCAGAAAGGAAATAGGAGAGGATATTAACAAATGGAGGAACATACCATGCTCATGGCTGGGAAAAATCAACATTGTTAAAATGTCTATACTTCCCAAAGCAATCTACCTATTCAATGCCATTCCTATTAAAATACCAACATCGTACTTTCAAAATTTGGAGAAAATGATTCTGCATGTTGCATGGAACCAGAAAAAAACTCGTATAGCTAAGGCAGCTCTTAGTAATAAAAATAAAGCTGGGGGCATCACCATACCAGATTTTAGGCTGTACTACAAAGCCATAGTGGTCAAGACAGCATGGTACTGGCACAAAAAATAGAGACATAGACACTTGGAATCGAATAGAAAACTAGGAAATGAAACTAACATCTTACAACCACCTTATCTTCAATAAATCAAACAAGAACAAACCTTGGGGGAAAGACTCCCTATTCAATAAATGGTGTTGGGAGAACTGGATATCTACATGCAAAAGACTGAAACTGGACCCACACCTTTCCCCACTCACAAAAATTGATTCAAGATGAATAAAGGACTTAAATTTAAGGCATGAAACAATAAAAATGCTCCAAGAAAGCATAGGAAAAACACTGGAAGATATTGGCCTGGGGAAAGACTTCATGAAGAAGACTGCCATGGCAATTGCAACAACAACAAAAATAAACAAATGGGACTTCATTAAACTGAAAAGCTTCTGTACAGCTAAGGAGACAACAACCAAAGCAAAGAGACAACCTACACAATGGGAAAGGATATTTGCATATTTTGAATCAGACAAAAGCTTGATAACTAGGATCTATAGAGAACTCAAATTACTTCACATGAAAAAAGCCAACAATCCCATATATCAATGGGCAAGAGACATGAATAGAACCTTCTCTAAAGAAGACAGACGAATGGCTTACAAACATATGAAAAAACACTCATCATCCCTATCTATTAGAGAAATGCAAATCAAAACCACCCTGAGATACCATCTAACCCCAGAGAGAATGGCCTACATCACAGAACCCCAAACTGCAGATGCTGGTGTGGATGTGGAGAGAAGGGAACACTTTTACACTGCTGGTGGGACTGCAAACTAGCTCAACCTTTTTGGAAGGAAGTATGGAGAAACCTCAAAGCACTCAAGCTAGACCTCCCATTTGATCCTGCAATCCCATTACTGGGCATCTACCCAGAAGGCAAAAAATCCTTTTATCATAAAGACACTTGTTCTAGACTGTTTATTGCAGCTCAATTTACAATCGCCAAAATGTGGAAACAGCCTAAATGCCCACCAACCCAGGAATGGTTTAACAAGCTGTGGTATATGTACACCATGGAATACTACCAGGCATGGAGATTAGAGTAATTTTTCAAATCCATCTCCCTGAGAATTTGGGGGCCAAAGTTTTTAAAGATGGTTTGGTGAACAAAGGTCTAGGGAATTAGGTCTGCTGATTGGCTGGGAATAAACTCATAGGATTGGAAAGCAGAAATCATCTCTGCTTAATTTCCTGGGTAGGGGTTGTCAAAGTTTGTTGGATCTGTTCCCATATAGGTCCACGGGTCCAATTGACATCATTGGGCTCCCCCAAATCCAGAGTCTGAAAAATATTTCAAAGACCAGTCTTAGGCTTTACAATAGCAGTGCTATCTATAGAAACAGTTGAAGAAGTCACAAATCTTGCACCCATCAGGGAAGATACCTGCCATTTAAGCAGGAACAATGGCTGGTTAATGTCAGGCTATATTGATACTTTTATGCAAATCAGACTTAGATTACTATTTATACCTTATGGCTTTACAATATTTTAACATAGATGGTTTCACCTCAAAAATATTGTGTGTTTGGTTCCACATCTCTGCAATAAGGCATATATCACAGTAAAGCAAGTCACATACATTTTTTCATTTTCCTGTGCATATAAAAGTTATGTACACACAATACTGTAGCCTAGTTAGTATGAAATAGCATTGTTTCTTTAAAAAACAATGTATGTACCTTAATTAAAAACTACCTTATTGCTAGAACATGCTAATAATCATCGGAGCCTTCAGTGAGTTGTAATCTTTTTGCTGGTGGAGGGTCTTGCTTTGACCTTAATGGCTGCTGATTGATCAGGGTGATGGTTATTGAAGTTTAGGGTGATTGTGGCAGTTTCTTAAAATAAGACAACAATAAAGTTTGTTGCATTGATTGAAAAAAAAAAAAAATGGAGACTTTACATCCTTCGTATTAACCTGCATGGAAGTGGAAGACATTATTCTTAGTAAAGCATCACAAGAATGGAGAAGCATGAATCCTATGTACTCAATTTTGATATGAGGACAATTAATGACAATTAAGGTCACTGTAGGTGTGGAGGAAGGGGAGAGCAGAGAGAGAAAGAAGGAGGGAGGGATGGGGAAAGGAAGAGCAGACAGAGGGAAGGAGGGAGGGGGCAGGGCCTTGGAGTGTGCCACACCTCTTGGGGGCAAGACACGATTGCAAGAGGGACTTTACCTAGCAAATGCAATCAGTGTAACCTGGCTTATTGTACCCTCAATGAATGAAATAAACAAAAAAAAAAAAGAAAAAAAATTCCATCCCACCTCACACCTGTTAGGATGGCTACTATCAACACAACAGAAAAGTACCAAGTATTGGCAAGGATGTGGAGAAATCAGAACCTGGTGCACTCTTGGTGGGAGTGTCAAACGGTGCAGTTGGTATGGAAATCAGAAAGGCAGTTCCTCAGAACTAACAGAATTATCATATGATCCAGCAATTCCACTTCTGGGTATATACCCAGGAGAATTGAAAGGAGGGACTGGAAGAGATATTTGTACATCTGTGTTCACAGCAACATTATTCACAATAGCCAAAAGGTTCGAGAAACCTAAGTGTCCATCAATGGATGAACGGATAAAGAAAACGTGGTAAACGTGTACCATGGAGTATTATCTAGCCTTAGAAACGAAGGAAACTCTGACACGTGCGATAATGTGGATGAGCCTTGAAGACATTATGCTGAGCGAAATAAACAAGTCACAAGAAGACAAATACTCTCTAATTCTATTCCTATGAGGTGCTTAAAGGACTCAAATTCAAAAAGGCAGGAAGTAGAATGGTGGCTGTCACGGGATAGGGGAGAGAAGAATGAAAATTATTGTTTAACAGGTATAGAGTTTCAGTTTTGGAAGATGAAGAAAGTTCTGGAAATTGCAAAAGAATGTACATGTTAGAAAGACTAATGATGGTAAATTTTATATTGTGTATATTTTACCACAATTAAAAATAAAAATTAAAGAGAATCCCATTGTTGGTTTATCACAACTATATTTTGAATTTTTCTTTCTCCTGAATTGATACTGAACTCTTTCTTCTACAGCATAAAACACTCATGAGGTTCCATTTTTTTAGGGCTGGTTTCCTTTCAGACCAGATTAGCTGTAAGTTTATTTTTGCTACCTGTGTTTTGCCCTTTCATTCTTCCACTGTAGCATTTCACAGAGTTGCTGTGACACTCTCTGTCATCTTGCTCAGACTTGTAACATGAGCATCTCTGCCCAGGACGGCTCTTTGCCCTCTTAAAGCAAGCTGATGTATCTTTTGACACCGTCTTTATTTTGTAGGGGAACCAGTTCCCTTTTTCTTCCTGAGCTACAATTTGAGGTTGGCTGCTGCCCCTTACATGTACATTTCTGCCACGGAGGGCAGGTACGACTCACTGGGGCTGCCCCTGCTGGGGGGCGCTCTGCTCTTTTGGAAGCCCGGTCAATGCTCCAGGCCGATACCACTCTGCCTGACCAGGGCATACTCACTCCTATGGCCTCTTTCCAGTGACTCTGCACAGAGACTGGGACACCTTCCTGCCTCTATGGAGGATCTTCTAGACATTTCCAAGGCTGCCTTCTCCCCTCCGCAACCATCTTCTTCCCATATTGCTCTGTAGCAGGAGGAACACTCTGGAACTTTCCCCCTCACCTTTTCCTAGTACTGCTTCCGAGGGCCCAGAGTGCGGTGCTTCCTTCATCACCCACCGCTTTTCAAAGTGCCCGGCCTACAGTTGTAATCTTATTGTTGTTCTTCATTTGTTTACTCACTGTCGGTGAATTTGGGGCTAGGTTTAGTTTTGTTTTTAGCTGCTTTCTGGCTCAGTTCCCTGGGTACTGGGGAGGGAGCGTCTGTGTTTTTGCTACACTCTGTCATCATTCTCTCTCACTCCTGGCCAGCTAGGACTGCAACCTATGCCCGGAGCCAATTCTTTGGAAGTAAGGACAGCATTTGCTCTGATTCTTCCACACACCGCACTTGCAGGGTAGGGTCATCCACCCCTTGTGATAGTGCCACATAACTGGGAGACAGCCAGCAGTCTACAGACACAGGCGAGACAAAGATAACTGGCACATAAGCAGCAGCGGCCAAGCAGACCAAGCCCTTCCAGCTGGACATCGGTACACACACACAGAGCCAATCACAGCTGTTTGTGCCGTCTGACCTCTCTCTGGGAAAGTATCCTCAAGAGGCCTTGTCAGCTCACGAATTCTGCTGAATACAAGGTTGCTTAAAAATAAGAATCCCAAAGCTTTAGTGTCCATTCTCAAGGATATACTACACAAAAACAGGTCAAGCCATAAATTAACCACTGCGACCATCTGGCCACTGTTTCTGAAAGCTGGCACGCACGCCACCAGTGGTGTGCAAGATATCAGGTGGTGCGTGGACGAACATTCTGTATTACAATAGTCATGTGTCTATTTTAACACTACAAAATATAGTGACTAGAAAATATAAATGGTATTTCAAACCCATGATTACAAGGACCAAGATAAGTAAAGAAGAAGTGAATAAAAAGCAGATACAGGATGACAGGAGGTAAATAAAAAAGAAAAGCCAGTTAAACATGAAAAGTAAATTTAACGAAAAGCATTTAATTAGTGGTACAGGTGTTATATAGATATGTCCAAAATTGAATAAGTGGAATCCAGATGACTGAAGCTTGGGAAGCCAAGGGTTTCTCTGTGGGAGCACCCTCAGCATTTTAGACAGTGTGCAGAGCAGAGCTTCCCCCAGTACGTGGTGGAGCCCTCAGCATCCCTAGGTTATGCCTACAAATTGCTAGTAACATCCACCTCATCACAAGCACACATGTTCACATGCCCTGGGTGAGGCACTACTATCCCTGGTTAAGAACCATCAGGCTGGGGGCAGTGGCTCGCTCCTATAATCCTAGCTCTCTGGGAGGCTGAGGGCGGTAGATTGTTTATGCTCAGGAGTTTGAGACCAGCCTGAGCAAGAGTAAGACCCTGTCTCTACTAGAAATACTCAAAATAGGGGGAAAAAAGTAGCCAGGCATTGTGGCAGACACCTGTAGTCCTAGCTACTCAAGAGGCTGAGGCAAGAGGATTGTTTGAGCTCAGGAGTTTGAGGTTGCTGTAAGCTATGACACCATGGCACTCTAAGAGGGCAACACAGTGAGACTCTGTCTCAAAAAAAAGAACCATCACACAATCACACATTATGGCATAAGAATGTCCATACTGGTTTTAAAAACCCTAAATGGGACTATAACTCCTTTTAAACAGACAAAACATTCCTCCTTATATAGCTCTAAGTCTTTGATGCAATTTTTAAATCCCATTCTCAGAGAAGTTAAACTGACAAATCCATCTACCATAACAAAGGCAAGGATCCATTTCAAAGGGATGGGGTAAACTCTCCCCCAACTCTACTCTCTGCCCCCAACATACTCTCTCACCCTTCCATCCCCCACTGTGGGTTCATTACAAGAGTGAAAACAACAGAGCCTCTCCATCTATCTCCTCCTCCCTGCCCCGTTCCTATCAGTAGTTGTTCTGGCCTCAGACCTAAAAGTCTCCTTCCCAATTCCCATGCATTTAGAATCAGGTCCAAATGTGTCGTATATAACTGACATTGCTGTCTCTCAAGCTGCTTATGAGCAGAGACTGTGTCTTCTACTTCTGTGACCTCCTCCCCCAACATTTATTCTGTTGCCAAGTGAAAAAGGAAACGCAATATACAAGTTTTAAAGAAGAAAGATCCTCCAAGTCAAGTTTCCAACTCACCATCTCCACGTGCTGTGTGTTTCTGACTTTACTTGTTCCATAAAAAAAGCCACCTCTTCCAACAAATCTCAGGGTAGGTATGGTATTCCCCATCTACTACTGGTTGGATGTGTGTTCTCTGAGTAAAGGAAAGTCCATAGGCCCAGCATCCGGTCTGGTCAAGCTCTCCCCTTTTTACTCTGAATTCTGAGATATGTGTCCACCTTATAGGTAGCCTAAGAAGAGGAA
Organism: Nycticebus coucang; assembly: GCF_027406575.1. Classification (NCBI taxonomy): domain Eukaryota; kingdom Metazoa; phylum Chordata; class Mammalia; order Primates; family Lorisidae; genus Nycticebus; species Nycticebus coucang. The sequence goes on from NC_069782.1 coordinate 28,054,140, forward strand.
CTACACAGGGTCCAAAGGCAAAGTTCAAAGGTTGAAGACCAAGGACTACAGAAGAGGCGAAGCAGACACTCAATATCCAGCCAGAGAGGCAGACACATCTGCAGCCACGGGCCTAGAGTAACAGAAAAGTTTTTACTGTAAGACTCCTTTTAAAACTTTAGTTATTTTGTGATATGTCTTAAGATGTTATGTAGATAGAGGTTCCTTATGACAGCGACTCAGTTGGACATGGGTAGCACTTTTAAAAACTACACACATTCCTCTGGAGGGTCTTATATCAGTTACCCCATCTCAGTGAGTCACTGTTACAGATGGACATGTCATATGCTTCCGGTGTGCTGAAAGAGAAAAAAGTAGAGTTAAGAGACTGTCCCATTCTAAAGCACTGCTTTTTAGGAGCTAAAGGACAACCCATGCCACAGGACATTTAAGGATTCTCTCTGCTTATCTCGAATCCACTAACGTTCCAATGCTCAAAGCAAGACATATGACCACACGCAATCCCAACAGGTCAGGGAATCAAATTTTCCCACAGGATGGGAGTGAAAATTTAATGAGCAATGATCTCTAAACACTCACAAGAGTGGGAAATTGGTGGAAGAAAAAGAAAACTTAAATAGACCAAAGTACTACATTGAGACAGCAAACAAAGCCCTCCCTTGCCAAAGAGCCCTAGGTCCGGATGGTTTTAGAGCTGAGCTCTAGCAAACATTTATGGAATACTTAATTTCCTATCTTATGTTAAGTTGTTCCAGAAAACAGAAAAAGAACAAAAGCTACCTAGTTGATTTGAGGAGGTTATTCAACTTTTTCTTCAAGCAGGGTAAGAAAGAATACAAGAAAAGAAAAATTATAAGGTTGTTTCAGTCATGATTTTAGAGCGAAAATCCTATATAAGGAACCAGAACACTGGCTCACACTATAATCCTAGCACTTTGGGAAGCACCCCCCAGGAGGATCACTTGAGGCCAGGAGTTTGAGACCAGCCTGTGTGAAACTCCCTTTCTTCAAGTTTTTTTTTTTTTAATCCTAAATAATAACTAGTCGAATCCAAAAATCTATTTTAAATAATATATCATGAACAAGTAGAATTTGCAATGATTTTCAACACCATAAAATCAATGAATTCAACACATCAATAAAGGGGAAGGTCATTATTATCTTTACAGACACAAAAAAGGCATCTGATCAAGTTTGACCCATATCTATGATTTTAAAATAATATTTCATTAAAAATTCAGAATATAGTGAACTTGCTTAACTTGGTGAAGATTTAAAAAGCCTTCCATAACTATTGGATTTAAAGGAGAACTTTAAAATGTATTTCCTTTAAGAATGGGAACAAGAGGCTGGGCGCCACCGCTCATGCCTGGAATCCTAGCACTCTGGAAGGCCAAGGCCAGTGGATCACCTAAACTCAGCAGTTTGAGACCAGCCTGAGCAAAAGCGAGACCGTGTCTCTACTAAAAATAGAAAAACTAGCTGGGTGTTGTGCCAGGTGCCTGTAATCTCAGCTACTCAGGAGGCTGAGGAAAGAGGATCGCTTGAGCCCAGGAGTTTGCTGTTGCTGTGAGCTACGATGCCGTGGTACTCTACCCAGGACACAGAGTAAGATTCTGTGTCAAAAAAAAAAAAAGGATAGAAATAAGATAAGCAAGCCCACTATCACCGTTACTGTGGAATACAATATTAGAGGTTGTGATCAATGCTATGAAGAAAGAAAAAGAAATCAGATATAAGCATTTGAAGGAAAAGATAAAACTATCACTATATTCAGACAATATGATCGAACATCTAGAAAAAGACCAGGATTAACAGATAATCTACTACAATAAGAAGATGAAGCAAAACTGCTAGATACAAGATCAACTTAAAATAATGGACAACAAAACCACGTTTCAACACTTTAGCAACATAAAAACATATTTAAAAACAAAATATAATAAAGAATGACAAGTATCAAGGATCTAGGAATTAAATCAGTAGAGACCACATGAGACCTGTATGGGGAAATTTTTAAGATTTTATTAAAAGACATAAAACAAGAGCAGACTCACAGGACAGAGTCATGCACATGCTTCTAATGACAATTCTTCTAATCACAATTAAATTCCCTAAGCTAAGGCTTTCCCCACACTGGGGACAAGGAGTTAATTATATACAGGAAAAGAAAACTGGACTTTGACGTCACATCACGAATAGTGACGGGTTCCATGAGGATAACTGCCTGAACATAAAAGGTAAAACAATAAAGTTAGTGGAACTTAATGTAGGAGGATGTTTCTGATCTTTGGTGGCAAGTAATTTTTACATGAATGCCCCAAAGATGAATTTTTTTTTTTTACATGAAAATTAAAGATTTCTGCTCAGTGAAGGAGACTGTGAACCAAGCTGACAGAGCAGAATGGGAAAAGATACTTGTTAGTGTCTAAAGCCAACAGGGGGATACTATCAAGACCGTATAAAATACTCTTGAAAACCAACAGCCAAGATAACAACCTCTATAGGAAAAAGAACAAAGGTATGAACAGGTGATTTGAATTAGAGGAAACACAAAGTGAGTGTATGCCGATCAAATACAGAAGTTTAAGACATAAAATGCAAATAACAATGATAAATCACTTTACGTGCGCAGAAATCTAGAAAACACCAAATTTGGGCTGGGACGTGATGTAGGAAACCTTATTTACTGCTGGTAGAAACAAAGACTGAGTAATCATTGTAGACATTTTCTAGGATACACCAGAAAATTCTCACGCAGATCCCTGAGGGATCACATATGAGGTCACACGGCTGTAACTCAGGAGCGAGGAGGAATAGGAGAGTTCATTACTACGTGAAGAGAGGCAGCAAGACGAAGCAGCACACGGCATACGGCAGAGGTAGAGAGCAGAGCCCCAAATGCAATCCATACAAACGCAAATGAAAAATATATGTTCAAATGCCACTTACAAAAATGCACACAGAAAAAGGAATGTGTATCAAACGGAGCAGTTATCTATGGGAGGGAGGGAAATGGGAGTGGGAATGAAACTGAATAAATGAATGAAAAAGAAAATCTTTCAGGTGGCACCTGTAGCTCAGTGGGTAGGGTGCCAGGCCCATATACCAATGGTGGCCCAGTCCCGGCCAAACTGCAACAAAAAAAATAGCCGGGCGTTCTGGTGGGTGCCTGTAGTCCCAGCTACTCGGGAGGCTGAGGCAAATGAACCATGCTGTACACACAGCTGTCTCAGGATACTCCTTCGGCTCCGGGCATGCCAGTTTCTCCATTGCTGGCATGGGTGGTCTGGAGGGGATCCTCCAGGCTAGGACAGCTAACCTGGCTGGCCACCTCCCAGGACTGGTCCCTAAGTGCAATGGCTGCTCAGAAAAATCACTTTGGCCGAGGGACTGGCTACTTGTAAAGGAAAGAAAAGCACCTTAAAAAGAAAACTAATTAGAACCCCTTGTTCTGATAAGATAAACAAGGAGAACAATCTGGTCCTCAGAGAGGGGTGGAGAAATCAACTGCTCGGTCTTTCTAAAACCAATTTCCAGGAAGATGAAGTTACAGCCTACTCCAAAGAACAAGGCCACGTTGCAAAATACAAACAAATCCTACTTATTGCAATGCAAGGCTCAATTTGACTATTAAATCTGTGGTGGGTCAACAACAAAACTGACAGCAGCAATTGAGTTCTCACTGAGCTAAAAGGCAGGAGGCAGGGTGGACGCAGTTCTGGGCTAAGAATGAACAGGCCTGGGTACGATCTAAATTTGAATCTGCCGCCAGCTAGCTGTGTAGTTTGAGATAAGTCGTTTAGCCTCTCTGAGATTGTTTACATTTGTAAAAGGTAAAACCAGATGACTTCCAAGGCCTTATTTAGATAGAGTATGCTATCTTTTTTAGAAGCAGTTTTGTTATTTTCAACAGCTCTTATGATTTTTGATTTGCATTAAAATCAAATAATTTATTATTACGCTATTTTCCCTACAAGTTCTCTAAAATAGAAACAAGCCTCTAAGGCTTTTAGTAATGGTTTTTGCTTATTTGTTCCTGCTTTTTAAAGATAAAACATAGAAATTTATCCTTCCATAGGAAAAAAATAATAAAGTGAATATTTGTACAGTACATTTTTAGAAATTCATGTATAGCTTGCTAGGCCATTTTCATTTCTCCTACACTTTTGTAAGGACCAGACACAGCTCCATCGATCTGTCATTCATCCTGTTCCTTAAATACACCAGCCAGCTGTGAGCTGGAGCATCCTGAACTAGCTGCTTCCTTTCCCTGGTACACTATTCCACTCACTCCCTTCATCAAATGTGACTTACCAGTGCTGCCACCCTGACTGCCCTATTCACCCTAATTGCAGCTCCTCTTCCACTCTGTGATTCCCTTTGTCCACACATCATCTTGTAACATCAACTTTATAGCTGTGCTCTATTTACTGCTGCTGTCTGCCCCCACCCTCATACACTCCTGCTTATCAGCTCCTCTCAGGAAGGGGAGCTTTGTCCGCTTTGCTCAGTAATATATTCCCCGCACCCAGAATAGTACCTCGAGCATAGTGGGCACTCACCGCATATTTCTTGGATAAATACATGAATTAAAAGCAATGATTCCTTACAACAACCACATATTCATTTAGGTCTGCTCTCTACTTTATAGCTAGTGTTACCAAGTGCTCCTGCGTTTAGTTGACTTTGCACTCAAAATGAAAGAAATTTCATTGCATAATCGGGGAATGAATAGAAAATTAAAAAGAGGGCTGACTCCATAATGGGAAAATATTGTCAAGGCCTTGGAAGTCATCTGGTTTTACCTTTTGCAAAGGAGAGAACCATCTCAGAGAGGCTAAACGACTTATCTCAAACTACACAGCTAGCTGGCGGCAGATTCAAATTTAGATCGTACCCAGGCCTGTTCATTCTTAGCCCAGAACTGCGTCCACCCTACCTCCTGCCTTTTAGCTCAGTGAAAACTCAATTGCTGCTGTCAGTTTTGTTGCTGACCCACCACAGATTTAATGGTCAAATCGAGCCTTGCATTGCAATAAGTAGGAGATTGTGGATTTTTGGTTTTGGCCATTTTTCCTCCACATAATGTTCCCTTTTTAAACCATACATTACTATAGTATGTTACTCAACAAGCATGTCATTTCATTCCACCTTGCTTACGCTGGGGCAACTGAGTGAGACCCTGTCCCTTAAAAAGAAAAATCTAGTGATTATCCATGTATTTGAATATTATCTTGGCTAGGAATATTATTTATACACTGTATTGTGTTCCCCTTTGAATTTTGGAGGAATTGCTTCTTTATCTTTTGCATGTAAGGTACGAAAATTCTCCAAGGAATAAAGGAAAATAGTTTTGCATCATGGAACTACTTAATAAGAAAATGGTAGGAAGAGGAATATAGTAAAACCAGAGCTTAACAATGAGATAATCTAACAAAATGTGATTAAAAAATAAGCCTGCCATAACAAAATGATAAATTGAGGGCCAAAACAGCATGATAATGAAATTAAGTGAGAAATAAATTAGAAACACCAAGGAATAAAATCATCCCAGTGGATCAGAGCACCAACGGCTGGAGTGCAGTGATATGATCATAGCTCCCTGCAGCCTCAAACTCTGGGCTCCAGTGATCCTCCCACTCTAGTCTCCTGAGTAGCTGGGACTATAGGTGCATCATCAAGCCTGACGAATTCTTTTATTTTTTGTAGAGATGGAGTCTAACTGTGTTGCCCAGGCTGATCTCAAACTCCCAGCCTCAAGTGATCCTCTTGCCACAGCCATCCAAAGTGAGACATTCTTGAACATAAAAACCCCTCAAAGATCTACTGTTCATGAGCCCTCCTTTAAACCTCTTGACAATCTAGTCAGTGCAATGAATAAAATAGAGCTATCAGCAGCGGTATACCAATGGGGGGGTGGGAGGGCAAGAAGGTGAAAATGGATGCACTGTTGATACAGAGAATTTACAATCAGTAATACAACCACTAAAAAATCAATTTGCTTTTCCTATCACCTTGTGTCAGCAATGTACATGACAAACAATGCAAATGATAAAATATCCCTCCCCTGGGGGGTGAAAAGGTTCTCTATCAGCAACTCTCCTACACCTCTTGATATGCTCCTTGGTATCAGTAGAAGGAAAGCCACAGGAAAAAGACCAGTACTGGGCACTGGAGTCATTTAAAAGAAATAATGATTCATATAAAACTCATTTTAAGCACCTGAATGTTACATATCTCAACTATATGGAAAATATAACTAATCATAATCAAAGCTACATTGCAGAATAGAATGTAAATATTATATATCTTGACTGTATGAAAATAACCAGGTGACTAACTAAAGCCTAGGAAGGGAGAAAGGAAACAGAGCAAGAATACTTACGACCTTATCAGGGCAGGGAGGAAGTTAATACCATCCAGTATGGAAATGTTGGTGTCAGGATAAGCTAAGCTATCTGTGGTTAAAAATTAGTCCTGAGTCTCAGTGAGCTGGCTGATCAGATTCCCCACATGCGGGCCCACGCAGCTGTTCAGAGCTGTGCCCTCCGTGTGCTGACCCTGCACAGCCTGCTGCTCTAATCTCATGCCCCTGACCATTAACACGGGTGCCCACGCTCACCAAAGCCAGAGAAGGAAGGGCGAATCTGCAGACTGGCAATTGAATGCATCTGTCTGCCAGGGACACTGGTCATCTCTGCTCACCTTGTGTGGCCAAAGCAAGTCAGCAACTTGAAGAGAATGTCCACCAAGATGAAGAAAATCAGGAGAACAAAAACAAGGTCTACCACAGGAACTTACAAATAAACAAACAAACACAAATGAAACCAATGGGTTCTTCATCACCTCTTTTCTTAACCTTAGGAAAAAAAATTTCTTACTCTGAAAAAAATGTTTATTCAAAGTACAGTAATTCCTTAATTCTCAGCTTCTTTTTCTCCAGTTAAATTCAAGTAAAATTAAGTATAATGGTTTTTTAATTTAAAACTTAGTATATAGCATATGACCTTACTTTTATGAAATCGTGTCTGTCTCCCATCCATCCATCCATCCTACCATCTGCAAACATGAGAATCTGAATGAATGAATGAGAAATAACATCTAACATATCATTAATTGCCTTGAAAAAGAGGCAATTTTTTGCTTTGCTATAGGAATGGAAAGGGGGATTGGATAAAAGAGGAGAAAAGGTGATATTTCATGATCATTACAGACTGTCTGAAATTACAAAATGGGTAAATGCTGATTACAGTATTTATGCTTCAGATGAGAGAAAAGTTACAAAGGGAATCTACCTACTTCTGTGTCCATCCATCCATCCTCCCAACCATCACTTCCCTATCTGCAAACATGCTTAGAGAGACGTCTAAAACTATGTTCACTTAATGTTAATGAGGCTTATTTGTGAAGGACAGAATTTGCGATTTTATTGTTTTTACTTTTCTCCATTCTTTCGGATTCCTTACAACGAGCCTGTATCATTTTTATAACACGACAAAATCCTAAGAATTTTTGCCACAAAGGCAAACGTGCCTCCAGCCCATCACAGTCATAACATGGCCCTGCTTCTAATATATCTAAATCACAAATTCCGTGGCATATGGCAAAAATTACGTGTACTTAAAAACTACCTTTTGGGGTCAGAAGTATAGTATAGTTGTTGACAGACAAAATTTCAAAGTGCCATGTCAGTTTACCAGAACACACAGATAATCGATGTAAATTCTCATCCTTAATGATAATACTGCTTCGTCACAGGCTATCAGCAAAGTGACATTAATACACTGCTGGCTGGTCACAAGTAACCCGGTAACATGGACAGTTTCTGCATAAAATTACGTTAATATAGCAGCTGTTCCACAATGCATTTCTCCCAGTCTCAATTCCCAGTTGTCCCAAATTCAGCCTATTTGATTCTTTCTCCCCACCTCATCTCTGCTTATAACAGAATCGCTTGGTGCCTTAATACACAGATGACCAGCAATAGGAACGCAGAAACTATCCATGTTACCTGGTAACTCGTGACCAGTCAGCAATGTGTTAAGATTCCTTTACGTGGAAGTTATAGCCTGTCGACATAAATTTTTGAGTTTTTCCCACCTCTCTAAATGGAGAAAATGAACTCCTTAATCACGTTATTTCCTACTAATGCCTGTTCTACAAAAATTTTAAGATTGCCAAAAAATACTTGTAACCTTATTTTAATCTCCAAGATCAAATCTATAAATATTTAAACTGATATTCAAGCCGAGGAAAACAAATTGACCTGTGGTCCACAATACTATCTTTGCTGCTGTTTCCTAGACAAAAAAAGAGAGAGTGAGTTTAAGAAGGTTCAATTGCATGATACATTATAAAATGACTTCTGATATTAATAGACTTAAGTTTTCTTTATTAAACCTAAACCAGCCTAGAAGAAGGGTAAGGTCATCAGTAATGTTTTAAGGCAGCTGACTCCAGGCATCAAAAGCACATTTTTCTTTTTTTGATGGAGTTCAGCTGTATTGGGTGGCAGTAAGACCAAAGGAAAAAAAAAATTTTTTTTTGAGACAGAGTCTCACTTTGTCACTGTTGGTAGAGTGCTGTGGCATCACAGCTCACAGCAACCTCCAACTCTTGGGTTTAAGTGATTCTCTTGCCTCAGCCTCCCGAGTAGCTGGGACTACAGGCACCTGCCACAATACCCGGCTTTTTTGTTGTTGTTGCTATTGTTGTTGCAGTTGTCATTGCTGTTTCTGTTTTTAGCCGGCCAGGGCTGGGTTTGAACCTGCCACCCTCAGTATATGAGGCCAGTGCCCTACCCACTGAGCCATAGGCACTGCCCAGACCAAAGAAATTTTTAAAAGTTTGAAGGTCATATAAATTTCCCAAGCAAAATCCTTCAAAGCTATAACACAAAAATAATCTTACAGATGGGACTTTCAGTCTTCTTATCAGCAAGTTAGGGAGAGAGATAGAAGGCAGGCTTTTTAATTTGCTGCCTTCCCAAAGCTGGCAGGGACAGTGATACAGTGACTGACATATCAAGAATCAAAATAACTTCAGTAGATGAATAGAAAGATACTGACAAGACTGAATTTGTCTTGGGATAAATGTGTTATTATCAAGTTTTAAAAAATCAATCATAAATGTATAGAATGTTTTTAAGGTGGCATACACGTAGTTCTGGAGGAAAGGTTCAGATGTTTTAACTGGCTGGAAATGCACAAACAAAAATCCTAATAAAAACCAGAGACCAACTTTAGTTCCATGAATACATAAGTTTGGAATCAGGAACAAGGAAGATCAGTCTCATGGAACTCACATTCGTCAAACAGATCACTTCCAAATCAATGACCTAACTGCACAGTATACAGACAGATCCAGGCAAAACCTGAAGAACAGGGTCTTCCCAAAGACACAAACCCTGGCTCACGCCTGTAACACTAGCACCCTGGGAGGCTGAGGCACGAGGATCAGATGCAACCAGCAGTTCAAGACCAAAGACCTGCACGCACGCACGTATTAACTAAGCATGAATGAATAAATTAATTAATGTGGCATGCATTGCAGTGAACTATGAGTTCTGGGAACACAGGAAATTAGTGTCTCTCTTGTTCACAGATAGCACCCAGCATAATGTCTGGTAGGTAGCAGCTCCCAGAACTGAGTGTTAAAAAAACGTTATGAAGCAGCCACATTTTATGCAAAGGCTGCATTCCTAAGATCACATGTAATGCAAAACTAAACTAGCCCGGCACAGCGCAGGAGGCACTGCTATGCACCAAGAGTGAACCCAGATGAGAATTCCACTTGGCTTTGGAATTTTACGATCCCTGATAAATTTTTAATTTCCTAGGATTTGCAATACTTCGAATTTTGTGCCTAAAGTGAGACTCCAGTAATAATTTTTATCAGTTAATTCAAATATGCCTAATTTCACATAAAATATGAATGGCTTTCTGAAGATAGAAATTATAACTGCAGACCTACTATGTTTCTAGGCACTTTTCAAGTGCTAAAGATACAGGAGTAGGGAAATTAAGTTATTTATATAAGTCGTTGGGGATTATCTAAAGCACCTCTGTGGAACTAAGGCTTGAGCACTACCTATGTAGTGTTCACTACCAATCCACCTATTTTATCAAGGAAGGAAATAAAATCAAGAGAAATAGGCGGCGCCTATAGCTCAGTAGGTAAGGGTGCCAGCCACATACACCAAGGTAGGCAGGTTTGAACCTGGCCCAGGCCTGCTAAACAACAACAACAACTGCAACAAAAAAATAGCCAGAGTTAGTAGTCTAAGAGTTACAGGTTGTTGTGAGCTGTGATGCCACGGCACTCTTCCGAGGGTGACATAGTGAGACTCTGTCTCAAAAAAAGAAAAAAAAAAAAGAAAAGAAAGGATCTTAGAAATAACATAAGTTTATCCTTAATAAATATTCAGTTAATATCCTTATTAATATTCTCAAAAATGAAAATCTTTCTACACTGTGTTTTAATATAGTTTTCAACCACAAATTTCTTTGAAGGCTGGGAGCTGTGGCTCGCACCTATAACCTTACCTAGCACCCTGCAAGGCCATGGCAGGAGGATGACCTAAGCTTGGGAGTTTGGGATGGCCTGAGCAAGAGCCTGTCTCTACTAAAAACAGAAAAATTAGCCAGGCATTGTAGCAGGTGCCTATAGTCCCAGTTACTCAGGAGGCTGAGGGAAGGGAATTGCTTGAGCCCAAAAGTTTGAGGTTGCTGTGAGCTGTGACACCACAATACTCTACCTGAGGCACAGAATGAGACTGTGCATGTATGCGTGTGTCAGAAGCTGAAAAAAAGCTTTACAAAACCAAAAATACTTTTCTTTTAATACGTATGTATATGCTATCCTATTTTATTTTCATTTATTCCTGAGTAAGGGCCACTACATTGATTTTATATTCCACTAACAGGTAGCAACCAGCAGTGTGACTAAGACTGTTCCCGTGCACATGGTGCATTTCTACGCTACATCCAGTAATTAGCTCATGTGTCATAGCCTCGGTGAAGTCTTCTGCGACTCTTCCAGGTATAATCAACCACGCTCTTGTTGGGGGCCCTGAAATGAGTGACAGTGAGGATTCGGGGCAGGGGCTGATTCAGGAAGGGGTAGGTGGTGGCACTGGGATGCCTCTCTCTGCCACGTCTAAGCCCCACGTTGGGAGCAGGAGCTGCTGGTGGCAAGGACCCCGCTGCGCACACACCTTGATCAGTTCCCTGGGCATTGGGCACTGGGCACATTCTGGTATATCCTGAGCAGTGGCTGAAGTAAACCCTTTAGGGAGCTGACCCTAAAAGCAAATAAAAGAGCAGGCCTGCCAGAGGCTTCACACTGGTGGCTGATGGACTAAATCTGGCTCATGGATGTGTTTCGTTTGGCCCGTGCAGTTCAAAAAACTACAGACAGAGTATTTGAAAATTGGGAGGTTTCACAAAATTTCAGATTTGTAGCTTTGCTTGTCAGCTCACCAGAGCCATCCTTGCCCTGGGTTTCCCTCAGCATCCACAGCTCTTTCCCACCAGTCACAAGAAAGCCCAGTCACTGAGCTCATTTCCTATGGCCAGGAACTTCCAGACCCTACAGGAATTTGATTTGTGCCTCCTGCACCAAATCCTGGAAGAAAATGCTGCACAGCCTCATACTCTGAGGCTTGGTGGATGAGCCTGAAGCCAGCCAAGCAACGAAGGAGAAACAGGAAATAGGACCTTCCTCAGTCAAGGCAGTGAAAACCCTCCCAAGTATCTGTGGTCTTTTCCCAGGGGTGAAAGGCGGTCTTTACTCTCCTTCTTTCTATGGGAGGAGATGAAAAAAAGGGTGAAATCATAGGAAATAAGGACTAGAATTAGAACATTTTATTTTTCCCTGTATCCTCTGGCATCAAATAACACCATTTTGCACAGATGGGTTTTCAATAAACTTGGGAGCAAAGCTGTGGAAAATTTTTTAAATGCTGTATTGGTCTCAAAATGCCAGTTGTTCAGATTAAAAATGTGTTTCCTCCCATGGACGCATCCCCTGAACGCCCAATCACTCCCCATCAAATTGACTCCCAAGCAAAATTCCATCATACTTCTAAATAGAAATTGGTAAGCTGATTCCAGAAAAGCCAAAATAATTTCGAAAAAGAATAAAGTTGGAGGGATTACACTACCTGATTTCAAGACCTAAAGCTTGAAGTTAAGACAGTGGGTATTAGTGAAAAGACAGACAAAAGGATCAATGTAAAGTCCAGAAATAGGTCTATACTCTATAGACAACTGACTCGTGGCAAAGGTTCAAAGACAAGTCAGTGGAGAAAGGATAATAATATCAATAAACAATGTTAAAACAATCAGCTCTCCATGTGAGTGCACACACACACGTACACAAGGCGGGGAGAGAGAGAGATTCAACCTACACCTTATATCATATACAAAAATTAACTCAAAATCGATAAACCCAAAAGTATAAAACTTCTAGAAAAAAACCGCAGGTGAAAACATTTGCAACTTTAGCTTAAGTAAAGATTTCTTTTTCTTTTTTCTTTTTTTTAGACAGAGTCTTACTTTGTAGCCCGAGGTAGAGTGCCATGGCGTCATAGCTCACAGCAACCTCAAACTCTGGGGCTTAAGCGATTCTCTTGCCTCAGCCTCCCAAGTAGCTGGGATGACAGGTGCCCGCCACAATGCCTGGCTATTTTTTTCAAGAGATGAGGTCTCGCTCTGGCTCAGGCTGGTCTCAAACCTGTGAGCTCAGGCAATCCACCCACCTCGGCCTCCTAAGTGCTGGGATTATAGGCGTGACCCACTGCACCCGGCAGTAAAGATTTCTTAAATTGGACACCAAAAGCCTGATCCATAAAAGAAGAAATTGATAAACAGAATGCCATAAAAATTCAGAACTTCTCCTCTTTGAAAGACACTGTTAAGTAAATGAAAAGACAAACTACAGACTAGGAGAAAGTATTGACAAATCATACATATATATATATTACTCATAGGACTTATACATAATACATACAAATAAATCTCAAAGCTTCATAAAAATACCCCAATTTTTTTAATGGGTAAAGATTTAGGCAGATATTTCAGCTAGAAGTCACATGGATGGGAAATAAACGCACAAAAAGATGGCCAGCACCAGTCATTAGAGAAATGCAAATTAAAACCACAATGAGATACTACTCTATTCATATTAGAACGGTTGACAGTCATAGATTCTGCTTTTCTAAGGTACTTAATCAAATTCAAAGAAACGGAGGAGACCAGTAGTTGCCAGGGGCTGGGAGGAAGGGGAAGAGGTGAGTTGCTGTTCATTGAGTGTAGTTTCAACTGTGTAAGATGGGTGAGTTCTAGAGACCTGCTGTACAACATTGTGCCTAGAGTTACTGAACTTGTATCATGGCGCTCTCATAGTAACTGTTGTTAACATGATAAAAACAATGGTTAAAATTAAGAACACTGATAGGCAATGCTGCCAACGATATGGAAGAGCCAGAACTCTCATGAATGCTTCTGGTGGGATCATAAAATGGGACAATCATTTTAGAAAAGTTTGGCAGCCTCTCAACAGGTTAAACAAGCACCTACCACACAATCTAGCCATTCCACTCTCAGGTGTTTAGCAAAGAAAACCCATAGGAAGACTTGTAAATGAATTGCCCCAGCAGTTTTATTTGTAATAGCCAACAACACAAATGTTCCTCAGCAGGTAAACAGATAAACTGTGGTATATCTGTACAATGAAATACTACTCTGCAGTAAAAAGGTATGAAATACTGATACACATTTCAACATGGATTACTCTAAAAATAATTATGCTGACAGAGTGGAGAGAGTGAGGAAGCTGCGTCTGGCTCTGGCTCTCACGGCCACTGCAGTACAATGAGCTCCACAGAGACAGCACTGGAGCAAGTGAGAGCCGGACGGGCACTCTGTGCCTCGCTGAGGAAAAATAACTAAGCATGGGCAAAGCAGATCCTAAGAAGCCGAGAGGAAAATGTCATCACCTGCATTCTTTGTGCAAACTTGTCGGGAGGAGCACAAGAAGCACCCAGATGCTTCAGCCAACTTCTCAGAGTTTACCAAGAAGTGCTCAGAGAGGTGCAGACCATGTCTAAAGAGAAAGGAAAATTTGAAAATATGGCAAAGGAGGACAAGGCCCAGTATGAAAGAGAAATGGAAACCTATACCATGCCTAAAGGGGACAAAAAAGAAGTTCAAGGATCCCAGTGCATCCAAGAGGTATCCTTTGGCCTTTGGCCTTTTTCTTGCTCTGTTCTGAGTATCGCCCCTGAATCAAAGGAGGACCTCCCGGCCTTTCCATTGGTGATGTTGCACAGAAGCTGGGAGAGATGTGGGGAACACTGCTGTGGGTGAGAAGCAGCCTTATGAAAAGGAGGCTGCAAAGCTGAAGGAATAATATGAAAAGGATATTGCTGCAGACCGAGCTAAAGGAAAGCCTGAGGCAGCAAAAAAGGGAGTCGTCAAGGCTGAAAAAAGCAAGAGAAAGAAGAAGATGATGATGAGTAAGTTGGTTCTAGTGCAGTTTTTTTCTTGTCTATAAAGCATTTAACCCCCCTGTACACAACTTGCTCCTTTTAAAGAAAAAAATTGAAATGTAAAAAAAAATAATAGTAGTAACTACGCTGAATTAAAGTAGTCAAATAAACAAAGACTACTGTAGGGCTCCATTTCTGTGAAATCTGAGGAAATGAAACTAATGCATAATGACAGGGGACAGCTGAGTGTGTGCCTGGGGCTAAAGGCGAAGGGAGGAAGGAAGGGCAAAGTGGGGTGAGAAAACTTTTAGGGATGAAGCTCTGTTTATTATTCCGATCGTGATGATGGCGTCATGGGTGAAAACACATGTCAAAACTTCAAAGGGTACGCTATGAATGTGCAATTTATTGTTTGTCAATTATACCTTAATAAAGCTGGGTTTTGGTTTGTTCTGTCCCTTCTCATCCCTCACCCCACTTTACTGTGTTAGGTTCTCTTCCCTGGACTGTCTCATGGGCTGGTCCGTCACAGACGTCACCCCTGTGTATTTCAGCTGACTGTTAGGCTGAGCCACACAACACTGGCAATAATTCTCCCACTTCTGATCCATAATCATGGCAGCTTCACGCGGCTGGAGCTAATGCTTACCTGTCAGTGGAGCCGTCTGCGGTCCGGGGAACGCCCGGCCCAGTGATGCTGCTTATGGAGCGAAGGTGCTGCCACTCTGAAAATCCTCTCCTCTCCAGCCACTTCTCTGTCGAGTCTCACAAGGAGCTGAAAAAAAAAAACCCCTCAGCCCTTTCACCTACTTAAAATCACTCTAACACCTAGTACCATAAAACCTGCCTTTTAGATAATTTTAAAGTTTCCCATTTGGAAATTATCCTTCAAAGCAACAAAAACATACCCTTGGGCTGCTGGAAGCAGAGGGTATAGCTCTGAAAATGCAAAAAAGTATTAAACATTTAAAACAACTATAAATCACAGTCAGACTCTGATTCTTGACATCTCTCAGAGGAAAAATGCCAGAGGCTGCAGCACTTTAAAATAATATCATGTGCTTTGGCTCTAGTCTTGGCTGCTTCTTCCTTGGAACAACAAAAAGAATCGTGCCAGCTATTAAAGGCGGTCTTGTTACATAATGCACTTAATCTCACATACTCTTCCCTGTGGGATTTAACCCAAGTTTCACAGTGGTCTATTTTATTTAACATTGATAGTTTTATTCGTTTCTTATTAAAGAAATCTTTCCACAAAATTGGCTGCTCTCTCAGCCTTGGCTTCAGAAGGAAGAATATCTGAATTAAAAATCTGTGCAACAGATGGACCTCGGTTAGAAAGAATATCTCTGGCTTCAGAAGTTCCTCCCAGAGGCAGGTGTCGAGCATGCTAATAAGTTCCTGGCTTGCAGATTTTCCTGAAGACAGTACAGCCCCTCCATTCATGTATTTTATAGATAGAACAGAAAATAAAAGCACAGAGGTCTGTAAATACTTGTCAGATTCTAGGAATGTATTGGCCTCGTTTTTGTTCATTTAAAAGGAACTGTGCTTTTATGAATGGGAAAAACCGGTCAGAGATGGAAGATGAGAGGGGACTGTGGGTGGGGTCCCCTGCATCAAAGGGTCTGAAAAGTTAGGGGAAGAGATACTGACCATTGCATCTGCCTGTCCTTGGTGCTGGTGACTCTTTCTTTTTATCAGAAAGGAGCTGAAAAGGGGCTGTACTAAATAGGTTTTAAGGCCTACTACTGTCATTCCTCATCCCAGGCTTAGCCAGCCCTATGACTTCCTCTTAGCTACTGGGTAGATAACAGAGAACAGCAAGATAAGCCATTTCCTCCTCCACTGTATGACAAACGTGCCCAATGCCCTGCTCCAAGCTTAGAACTACTATAGTTTCTTTCTTTCTTTTTTTTTTTTTTTTGTAGAGACAGAGTCTCACTGTATCGCCCTCGGGTAGAGTGCTGTGGTGTCACACAGCTCACAGCAACCTCTAACTCTTGGGCTTAGGTGATTCTCTTGCCTCAGCCTCCCGAGCAGCTGGGACTACAGGCGCACGCCACAACGCCCAGCTATTTTTTTGTTGCAGTTTGGCCACAGTCCCTGCTGGTTTCACAGAGTTCTGGCATAGTGTGTTTCCTCCTTGTATCATATTGAAACAAAAAGAAGACAAAGAAACACTTTTACTCTTTTTTTTTAGAGACAGAATCTCACTTTGTCGTCCTCTCTAGAGTGCGGTGCCACTGTGTGCGGTTGCCACAGCAACTTCCAATTCCTGGCTTTAGGCAATTTTCTTGCCTCAGCCTCCCGAGTAGCTGGGACTACAGGCGCCCGCCACAACGCCCAGCTATTTTTTTGTTGCAGTTTGGCCGGTGCCGGGTTCGAACAGACCACTCTCGGTATATGGGGCCGGCGCCCTACTCACTGAGCTACAGGCACCACTCAGAAACACTTTTACTCTTAAATCCAACACCACAAAACAGGTTTTATCACCAGGTCATTAGCACGAGGAGAAGCTGAATGACTTGCCCCAAATCACTCAGACCAGGAAATGACAGAACTTAGTTTTAATTCCAGGTCTGTCTGGCTCCAGAGTCTGTGCTCTTCTAGATAAGTCTGTATGTTCTGCTAAGTCTCTGTCTGATTAGATGACTGTGGACAAATCCCTTGGGAGAGGAAGAGGGTTGCTGGGCAGAAATTTCAGGCCAGTTCAAGCATCATTCCCAAACTGTACAGATACCCAGAGACACCTGCTACGTGGTTGAGGCTACAGCCAATGAGGAGACTGCTTCCCTACTTTACTTTATGGCCTGATGATCCTGGAGGGAAACAGCCTTAGTCAAACAGTGTTGGGGTTAGATACACTTCAATAAATAACATCAGAAATAGACCGGGCGTGGTGGCTCACGCCTGCAATCTTAGCACTTTGGGAGGCTGTGGTGGGAGGATTCTTGAGCTCAGGAGTTTGAGATCATCCTGAGAGAAATGAAACCCTGTCTCTACTGAAAAACAGAAAAATTAGCTGGATGTGTTAGCAGGTGCCTATGATTCCAGCTACTGGGGAAGCTGAGGCAGGAGGATTGCTTGAGCCTGGGAGTCTGAGGTTGCTGCAAGCCAGGCTGACACCACTGCAATCTAGCCAGGGCAACAGAGGGAGACTCTGTCTAAGAAAAAAAAAACACCCAAGAATAACAAAAATGTATTTTTATGATTAAGAACAAGCTCCTTGTTCTAAATGCACTCTTGTACCATCTATTTGACTTGAACATTTAATTGACAAAAAGGAGGAGGGGAAGAGACAAACCTAATTCCCTCCATCTGCTCCCAGTAGGCTTCACTTTGTCCAGTGGCAGCTTTTACCTCCTACTGGTCGATCACATTCTGCCGACAGAAGAGCCATCCCACCCCGCCCCAAGCAGGAGAGGCAGACTCCACAATCAGCACCCACAACGTTGGTAAATGAATACGATCACTTATGGGAGGGAGCACCTTCAGGAACACCACTTAGCAAAAGGCTGGATTTTAGCTCCAGCTATGAGATGTCATTTTAAAGTATTCTTAGTGTCAACACAATAGCTCTGTAAGTGATCTGAACTCTGACAAATTCACTCTTCAAAGTAATCTTGTTGAATTTCCTTTTCCAGTAGCAAGGTACTTCTTTTAAAAAGAAAGAAAGGAACAAGACAAAACAAAACAGAAAATTTCACGTGATATTCCTTTAGCCTACTTCCCGGCAGCATTTATGTGAGTGTGTGTGTCTGTGTGTGTTCCAAAGAGCACAGAAGCACAGCTTTTATGGAAATTGAAGTGCTATCAAAGCTAGGAAATTATAGGGATGAAAAATGAAGCAGCTTATCTACATATGTCCCAACTCCTTTGGGTTTGGTGTTTTGCTCAATTACTGAGAGCATTTGAAAGTGTGCTGAGATGCTGAAGGGGGCGGGGGTGTGTCCTACAGCAGCCTGGAGGCAAAAGCACTGCTGCCACAGAGCCTGCACCAGACTCAGAAGCTCGAAGGAGAGTTTCCAGGAAACACCGGTGCAGGGAATTACAAACAAAAACAAAACACACACGACACTGGAGCCAGTGTTTTGGACTCTGGTAAAAAGCAACTTCTAGTCACTGGGGAAATGCTATCCATTTCTTTCTTTTGTCAGTTTGGGTCACTGTGTTCTCCCCGACTCGGCATCTGTACCACAGAGAAGTTTCTCCTAGGCTACTTCAATCCTGGACATTCTGCTAGATAATTTCCCAGACCCGTGTAGCTGGGTTCTTACGACGGGGACTCCTTATAGCACAGTCTCTGCAGACTTCTCCCTTCCCGTGGCCCGCTTTCTTTCTTCTGTTTCCCATTCCACACCCACCTCCACTGCCTGTGTGTGGTCTCTTTCTGTATCCTCAACACAATCATTCTCTCCACTTTTACATGAACCATAGGCAAAGAAGAAGACTCACTTCTAAAAAGACAGACAAGATGACAACAGTCATGGATTCATACTTAAATAAAGGCAGTGAATGCCTGGAGAGGTACTGTAATGAATGAACGTGTCTGGCTGAAAGAACTTGGTGGCAGAGAATTCCTAAAAGAAAAATAAAAAAGCTTTCTATCCCTGTTGATCCAACAAATTAACTAAAATACAATATTAGAAGTAATTTAAAAAATTATTTTTGTCTAAGGGCAGGGTGTGAAAGGGGGTGGTATAAGTTACTGATCCATTACTCACTCTCTATGTGCTCTCTAAGGGGGTGATTCTCTTGCCTCAGCCTCCCGAGTAGCTGGGACTACAGGCACCCGCCACAACGCCCGGCTATTTCTTGGTTGCAGTTTGGCCGGGGCCGGGTTTGAACCCGCCACCCTTGGTATATGGGGCCGGCGCCTTACCGACTGAGCCATAGGCGCCGCCCAATGATCACACTCTTTAGTCTGTTGTTATAAGGAGATGACTGACCATCCATTAAATCATAAAACTGATTTCCACTTTTGAGCACTGACTCAGATTTGTAAAAGAAAATTTGATTTCTACATCTAGGTCTAGAGAAAGTATTTCTCTTACCAATACAATATCCTGATTACATTGGCTTAATCATTAGAGAGTGCTAAGAGATGCAAAAATTCTTATGGCATACTTTTTTACAGATAAAGGAAGTACTATTAGGCATCGTTAAACATTTTGGGGACTCCAGGGGAAAACAAAATACAGAATAATCTAACAGGGACAAAACTAAAAAGGTGAATCATATAACCCTGAGCTCCCTCTTATGGCTTCTTTTTGGGAACTTGTCCCATCAGTCCTTTTCCTCCTTATAAACAGCCTGCCTCTCTACACCTTATGAAGAAGGAGCCCAGGGTTGCCACAAACATGAGGTCTAGAGCCACTCGTGACTTGGAATAGCTTTTTTTTTCTTTGAGATAGAGTCTCACTTTGTCACCTCGGTAGAGTGCCATAGCGTCACAGCTCACAGTAACCTCCAACTCTTGGGCTCAAGTGATTCTCTTGCCTCAGCCTCCCAAGTAGTCCCAAGTAGATGGGACTACAGGTGCCCGCCACGATGCCTGGCTATTTTTTGGTTGTAGTTGTCGTTGTTGTTTGGCTGGCCTGGGCTGGGTTCGAACCCACCAGCTCTGGTGTATGTGGCTGGCATCCTAGCCGTTGAGCTACAGGCGCTCAGCCTGGAATAGCTTTTCTATCTTAGCTTCGTGGCAACGATTCACTGTGGAACAAAGAGGACACACTATCCGGGAGGATCTGGTAGTCGTCAAGGCTGGTTTCCCTGTGGCCTGATGTTGGCCTCCTTCTCTAAAGAATAAAGGAAAATGTTTCCGTCTGACTCTAGGCTCTGGGGTTGTGGTTCATTCCAGTTCCTCTTCATTGACAAAAGCCACAGTTCACCAAGGCGAATGGCGAAGTTCCCTTTTTGCAGTGATCTATCTGTCCACAGTAATTCTCAGGGAATGGTAATGTCGTATGGGGAACTGAGCCCAAAGAGGAGAAAGCCCTACAGTTCTTTCTCTGCCACTTTGGCTCAGTGCTGTCTCCACCTTGATTTTTCACATCCTTGAGAAGGTGGCTCCCCACCTTCCCTCAACACCACAAGGAAGAGGCTGTGCCCTCTCAAAAGCTGTCCAGTTTTATTTTCCCTGTCATTTTCAATCATCTCTATTACTCTACCTTTCTTTTTCTGTCTAACCTCACACAGAGTAGGTAGGTGCTATTCTTAGAACACCATCCTGGCTGGCCAGATGGTATGATCTAATTTTTATGAGGCCACAGATATAAGCGTAACAATTAAAAGGCATTTGCTAGCATGCTGGCTAGCAGTCACAGCAGGAAGGATAATTAACCAAGTTGCAAAGTATGTTTCCTTTTAGTCTTGGACTGAGAGGCATCTGTGGTTCAGCAGAGGGAGCAGAGACCTGGTTCAAGGTACAAGACCTAGAGACCGGCTTACTGTCTTTCAGGCCTCACTTTCTGAACCAGTAAAATGAAGGGGCTGACGGCGCTTAGGGGCTGCAAATGCCTATGTCTACAGGGCCAGGCAGAGGACACAAATGAGTAGGAGATAAAAGCAGCAGTGGGGGCTGGGGGACCCCGGTGGGTAAGCCCACCTAAGGGACAGCCCTGCTGAGCAGCTGCTGCCTCTCCCCTTGAGGGGAGGGCCCCATGTCTCCACATCTTCTAATCTGTGAGAAGAAGGCACCAATCTACATTTCAGGTGAAATCTCTCGATTTTGAATTAGTCAACTAATGCAAAAACTTATATAAATGCTGTGTGAGCCCAGCCAAGTGTGTCTACCGCCCTTCTGTGTTCGCCTGTGGCCTCTGCCCTAGGCCAGGTGTAACGTCCCATGATCCACTCCAGAGCACGGTTCTAAGCAAAACCTCCTACCTGATTCATGACCATTTGATAAGCCAGAAACAACACAGGGCAGGACGGCAGATGACAAGACAGAGCTGGGATTTGATTTGGAGCTCAAGGGCAACAGGAAACCACGAGAGACTGGGGTGATATTTTGAGAGAGGTATGGCATGACCCAGTTTACATTTCCACAAAATCATCCTGACTGCTGTTGGAACAATGAACTGAAAAGAAGGGCCTCTGCACCTGGCCAAGCAGGTGTAGGAAACACAAGGGCACCAGCTGAGCACTGAAGAGTGGTGTGATGTGGCCCTGAGCAGCATCTGTCTTCTCAGAAGGGAACTATACTTTTTATACACCAAGGTGCCCTACAGGCTTTCTGGCCGGGGGGCAAGGGTAAGACAGGAAGGCCAGTTACTAGAAAGCTACTACAAGAGAGAAGAGATGAGGCTCCTTGAACTAGTGGGGAGACAGGGGCTACAGAAAAAACCAGATGGGCTCCAAAGATATTAAGCAGGCAGATGGAAAGCGTCAATTAACACGGAGTCAAAGCAGAGGGAGGCATCAAAGGGGGCTGATGGTTACGTTTCTATCTTGAGTGGCTGAGCGGCTAGTATTGACATGGAGAAACCTACCTGAAGGAGGGGTGGATAGGAGGGAGGCCCAGAGATGAGCCTTGAACCTGTAATGCAGGAGACGCCTAGGAGACATCAAGGGTGACGCAGCGAGCTTGTGACTCTGTGTGCAGAACGCACAAGAGTCTGGGTTGGAGAATAAATCCATTCAAACTCTAGTTTTCTTGGCTCATTTTTTTCAAAGACCTCTGTTACGTAAGCCTAATTAGTTTTTTGTTCTGGGTTTTTTTTTTGAGACTGAGTCTCCCTGTCACTCTGAATAGTGCTGTGGCATCATCACAGCTCACAGCAACCTCCATCTCTTGGGCTCAGGTGATCCTCTTGCCTCAGCCTCCCCAGTAGCTGGGACTATAGGCGCCTGCTACAACACCTGGCTAGTTTTTCTATTTTTAGTAGAGATGGAGTCTCACTCTTGCTCAGGCTGGTCTTGAACTCATGAGCTCAAGGAATCCACCCACCTGGGCCTCCCAGAGTGCTAGGATTACAGGCGTGAGCCCCCTTGCCCAGCCAGGTATCTCTAATATTATTATAAAAGAAGTTAACCTACATACTGAGGTAGCTTTTCCATCATTGAGTCATCTCTGGTTATTTGGTGCAGCCCACTCTCCCCTCCCTGCCTTCTCGGCACAGTAATAAACCCTCACCCGGTGTTCGCCCTGCCAGACATTGCTCTGAGTGTTTTCTTCACATCAGGCATCAACCTGCTCCTCTCTTAACCAGCCCTAGGAGAAGGGAGCATGTCATCCTCTCTGAGAACCTGAGGCACAGACAGGTAAAATAATTTGCCTAAGATCACATAGGTTAAATCAGAATTTGAACCCAGGAATCTGGCTCTAGAGTTAGGCTTTTCCCTCCTGCACACTAAGTTTTGCTACCTCTTCAAACATCTGAGATGACAGCCAGGGCTACTCTCAGCCTCTCCCTTCCACATTAGATGCCCTGCTCCTCATCTGACCTGGTTTCAAGGTGATTCCCCCTCTCCCATTAGCTTTAATTTCCTTCTCCTGAACCGCCAAAGTTTGCTGGCATGGACCACGTGTATGAATGAGTCTTCTCTTCTGGCAGGAAGGAGGTGCCTTGTTTATTCCTTCTAACTCCTTTATGAAGCTGCCATGAGTACGTAGAGAGAGAAGCCCTCACGTACGGGCAGGGCAGGCCAAGCAGGGGTAACAGGCCTGCCCACACGGACAGCATGAGTCAGCTGGGATTAAACTTTTATCTGCCCCAACCTTAAGGAAGGGGATAAGGTTTATTCTGTAAAATACTGGCCTTGTGGCTAGAAATGTCAACATGATGAATCGGCCAGTTGTTCCTTCTTGTGGCAGATCTTTGCCAGCGCTGTCTCCAGATCACAGCAGTGAGGCTGGAAGGCATCTTACTTGGCTGCAGCATATGCCATCACTGACCCTATGTGATGGCACAGCTGCCCTGGGGCCCAGCCACCTCTCACCACGTTTTTGGTCCTGCTCTATCTCTTTGGAGGTATTTTTCTGTGGCATAGTCCCCACTGATTCTTTTATCCTGTGGTTTTCCTTCCTGTCCTGTTCCCTAGAGGCTAGAAGGGGTCAGAGAATATCTAATATCTGCTCCCTGCCAGGGACCTGGGAACATTCTTTTCTGCTGTCACTGGGTAGCTCCGGGCCCCGCCCCTTCCCCTCTATACATTTTTCCAACACAGCAGACCCCTGCATGGCCCTCCTCCCAACTGGCCTCTACCCTTCCTACTATTTGTGTTCTTCCCCGCCTCCCACCCATGAATACCTCAAGGCAGAGCCAGACCAGGAAGAGAGACTAGCCAGAAGACAGGGGTGACCCGGCTTGCAAGGCACATTCATCCCTGCTTAGGAATGGCGGCCGCAGGCAGTCTCACTTGTAGAAGAGATGGGCACTAAGGGGGTGGCTAGGGGGTGAGAGGTGGGGAGGCTGACTTTTACTAGGTGCCCCTTTTCTACCCTCTTTAAACATAATACTTTATTTTCCAACAACAATCTAATGCGCCTAGTTCTGGCTCCAGGTGCATTAAATAAGCTTCTGATAGTAGTTTGGCTGTTCACACAAGGTTTTTTCTACCAGGAGAAAAATATGCTGACTATAAACAGATTCATGTCCTTTTAGGAGGAATTTTTCTCTCAACCCACTAATTAACACATATTCTGATTTAGACATCAGTCTCTTATGAGATGGGTTGTCAAGAATCCCTTTGTTCCATCCCCCATCCCAGCCTTCTTCATGCTGGGTCCAGGAATCCCTTGTCTGGGACGCAGACCCGACCAAGTGGCCAGCAGCCTTCTTCTGGTTTGGGGAAGCAGCTTTTCTTCCTGTGAAAGGTTAAGACTGCAGCAGTAGCAGCAACAACTCTCTGGTCTGAGTCTCCAAGAGAAGACAAGCAGATTGGATTCCCGACTAGCTGATGATGGCCCATGAGAAAAGAAGGTTATACATTCCCAGCTTGAGCTTCCCGAAGAAGGAATCTGAGCCATCAAATACAAAACCAGTTTAGCAGTCTGAGGGCCCCAGGGAGTGGATTGGAAGACTCCAACTTGTTTTATTATGAAGTCCTTCTCACCTGAAGCATGTCTGTGGGGATAAGAAAGTCATGAAAAAGAGGAAGAGAAAAGGGAATAAGAACCATCAGCAGGCAGGTGTCTGCCAAGAAAGAAAGTTCTGCCAGCCAACCATGAAGAATGGAATGCTGATGGCTGCTGTGACCTTGGGCAAGGTAGTTAACCTCTTTGGCCTCCGTTTCCTTTGGTGGAAAATGAGGATAACTATACAGCATCTGCCTCAAATGGTTGTTCTACTGGTTAAATAAGGCAATGTACATAAAGCTTTCACCCAATCAGGCTCCATGTTCCCTGTCCCAACACAAACACACACACACACACACACACACACACACACACACACACACACACACGCACAGCTCAACATAGCCTTTGGGCATTTTGAAAACACATTTCAAATACTTCAGACCCACTGAGGGAGAGATTTGGCCAGAAGTTGCAGGCCCTTAAAGGACCAGAGCTGAGAATGACAGCCCTCTCTTCCAAATTAAAGGACAGTGACATGGACAGGGAGAGACAATCATCCGGCCTAATATCCTTTGTAGCTACATACCATAAATGAGCTAAATGTGGCTGAGATACAATGAGAAGAAAAAAAGAATTACTTTGAGAATAGTAAGTTTGTAAAATTCTGCAATAACCTCCTATAGTACCAAGCCCTCTGATTCCTGGCACACAACCACTTCTCCAAATCCAGACCCCCTGTTGCAGGTCATCAGTCCTCCCTTCTGAGGCTGGAACTATGCTACACTGCATGCCTTGTAAATAAGGCTTAGCAGAATCCCCCCTCTCCCTCTTGTAAGGCTCCTGACCCTCGTGGAGGGAGCGGGTGACTGTGAATTCCTCCTGCTGCACCCGCACTCGCCATCCATTGCCATTCTACAGGGGTGGGGGTGTAGCAGGGAATCAGTGTGCAGTACAAGAAGTTCTGGAGGGGAATGCCTAGACAGTTCCAGCTTGAACTGGGTGGAAGCAGAGGAGCAGCTGCAAGGAACCGCACTGGAGTCCTGCCATCCGACAGGGTGGCCACCAGCCATGCATGGCCACTGAGCACCTGACATGAGCCGCCTCCGACTTGAAGTGTGCTGCGAGTGTGATGATGACGTACACATCAAACGAAGAAGATTTAGTATCAAAAAGTGTAAAATAGCTCATAAATAACTGCTTTTTATTCCTTTCATGTTGACTATACCGGGCTAAATAAAACTTACCCTTCAAATTAGTTTTACATGCTCTTTTTTACTTTATGAAGTGTAGCTATTAGCAAATTTAAAATTAGGAAAAATATGTGGCTCCCATTGTGGCTTGCACTGTGTTCCCACTAGGCAGCCCAAGTCTAGACTCAGCTTTTGGAGCACTTTCCATATCCCTATTGACCACGGCCATCCTCACAGTTCATCCTTCCTCTCCATGAGCAGTGCGTCCAATGGGAACTAACTGGTCTTGTGCCTTTGTCACCTTGGAAAAGGAGAGAGTAAACCAAACTTGTATCCTTTGGGTGGTGGTATTGTTCTTCCTTCCCAATGACCACGGCCCAAAACACTTCTAAGCAGAGGATGCCAGGCCCTACCTACGGGCCCCTCACTACCAGGCACAGAAAGCGAACCAGTCTAGATATGCACGTAGCTGAGCTGCTAACCAGTTAGGAGACCACCCATTTGCTATTTTATTTACTTCTTGGAATATATCTCAACTTGGCTGCCAGACTGAAGGCTCCTTGAGGACAGGCATCATATTTCTGTTATAGCACCCAACTAGGTACCCACAACGCTACAGTCAGCAAACATTTGTTGAATGCAATATAATGCATGAAAGACTCCCTGGGCTTCAGCTGATTCGCTTATAAAAGTGAAAGCGTTAAATTAAACAATCTCACAGGCTCATAGAATTTAAAAGCCAAAAAAGACCTTAGGATTCTCTGGCCCAGGAATTTTCAATCCAATCAGATACAATGCACTTTGTAATAAAAAAACATTAAAGTACTCTGTTTACTAATCTGGTATAAAAATCTATAGATAATATAACCTATCTATATACATATTTTAAAATTAATATACTGTGAAAACTGTAATACAAAGAAGAGAAATGAAAATTACTTATGTAAAATATTATATATTTCGATACATGAATACTCTGCGTGATTGGTATGCAGGACAATGAAGCCTCAGATTCTTGCACCTGCAGAATGACCCCAAGGTGACAGCTGCCAGACAGACGGATATGAGTCTATTATTTTTGTGACTGAAACATCAGTGTTATTTGCCATAATTCGATTTTCCTGAAATAATTAATAATTCTTCGTAAAGTCCTGAGCAAAACAATTTATAATTGCACCTCTATTTATACACATTCCTGGAAAATTCAGTGTCTATTTTCAAACATACAAAACATATTTTATATTTATGTGGAAAACACTGTTGGATTCTTTGACGAGGGCATATGAAATGTGCCATGTAGGCCAGTTTCTTGCTCTACAGGGTTGTCCAGAGCATTTTAGCACCTCTCCCCATGCCCTTCAGATGTCATTAGCATCACATCCCCAATCATTGTGACATCTAAAAAGTGCTTCCACTGATGACTAACAACACCCCCAGGGGTGATTCCAACTTCTACAGAGAATCCCTTTAATCCCTGGCATGATCTGAATAAAATGCCAGGCATAAATATCAGACAGTGCCATGCCAAGTTTCTATTTTTTAAAGAAGAAGTTGTCCATGTACACTGTCACACAGGTGTCACAATTTACACGGCTGATTTCATGCATCCCCATTGGCTCTGTCACACTTCAAGTTAGAAAAATGACTGTCTTCCCAGATGTGGTGCAGAGTCATTACCTGACAAAAGAGGCCCAGAGGCTAGAGAGCTAGTGGCAGGCTGGGCTGGAGGGCCCTGGCCCCAGGGCTCACAGCTCCACACTTGCAGTTTGCCTTCTCCGGAGTACACAGAAGTTTCTAGGGCATCACAGGGATGTGCTGGTTGCAACACCCATGACTCCACCTGCGGCGTTTACTTTCAGAGCTTTGGCTTTTGCTGCTTACATTGGATTGTAGGATCCCTGATGGGGGGCAGATTAAATATTTAGATCCCTCAAACAAGTTAAACCACAGTCGGGCTGGATTCTCAGTGGGTAATCCCACCTGACCTTTGTATTTTGGGGGCCATGTGAATGGACTTGACTCAAGGTGAAGTGGGCTCCTTTCCTCTCCCTGCCCCCAACTACCAGTCTGAGACTGGGAACTCCATCCAGTGCCTTAGAGGATTCGCAGACAGCGTGTGTACTCAGTGGGAACAATCAGCTCACGCCAAGAAACCAGATCCTGTTTGAACAATGGTCATGGGAAAACAATATGTCCACAGCCAGCACCAAAGTCCGGTGTGTACTTTGAGGCTGGCATCGCCCAGCAGATTCAGCAGGCAGCTGAGCAACCTCTTGTGGCCACCAGGCTCTGACAAACTCCTTTCCTGTCCCTGCTTGTTTTTTTGTTTGTTTGTTTTTGTGATACAGTGTTATAGCTCACAGCAACCTGAATCTCTTGGGTTCAGGCAATCCTCTTGCCTCAGCCTCCCAAATAGCTGGGACTACAGGCGCCCGTCACACGCCTGGTTCGCTTTTTTTTAATGTTCTATTTTTAGTACAGATGAGGTCTCACCCTTGCTCAGGCTGGTCTTGAACCCCTGAGCTTAAACGATCCTCCCACCTTGGCCTCCCACAGTGCTAGGATTATAGGCATGAGCACTGAATCCAGCCCTTCACTTGCTCTGAGCTTCCTATACCCCTCAATCTGGGCCTTCTGCCTGAGAGCAATATCCCCTGGCTCCAAGGCAAGTACTGTTCAGTGACACTCTGAAAGACGTGAAGAGGGTGGTTCTGGCTTGCCCTGGACTCCAATCTGTTCTCAGATTGCCCAGAAACGCCTTTTTCTCAAACATATCTACTTCCCTTTTCCTGGCCAGCTCTAAGCTTCCCCTGTGCCCTTCCCCGCTCAGCTCCACACCCTTCCTCAGCGTCCGCAGAACCCACGTCACACCAGCAAGTGCTCCTCATGGTCAGCACTTAGACCACTGAGGCCTCCTTGGCTTTGAGAATCTGTCCTACATACCCCAGGATATGAGCCAGAGAACTCAACTAAAATAGTCATAGAGGTGGGACCAAAGAAACAAACGAAAGTGGGTTTTAAGATTCTCTAACAGGCACGTCTGATATGAACGTGAGAGAAAGCATGGAGGCACGGGTCAGTAAAAGAAAAAGAGAAGGCCATGTAAAGAAAGAGGAAGCTGCTGCCCCAACTTTCTCTTATTACTTAAAATTCTGTGTCTCTGAAAAGAGCCAAGAAAAGCTGCCAAAAAAGAATACAACAGCCCAAAGACAGTGTACGGTACATTCCTGACAACGTCTGCCATGTTGCGCTGGATTCAAGTTTTGTTGGATTTGAACACTTGGGACATTTTTACATAGTTAAATTCTTAGCATCTATCAAGAAAAGGAAAGGGACTTTCACACATGTAACTTCTGGTTACAACATAGGTATTAGTTCTTATTTCATTGTATGGTCGCTTCTGCTCTACCAGATGTCAGCAAAGTTTTCTGTCACCATTTTAAGGCTTTGTGATGTAATTCTTTTACAATTTAACATGTGTCAGTTAAATTTATGCTTCTTGCCTTTTCTCCCCACACTAATTTGAACCATACAAAAAACTGATAACAAAAGAGGAGAAACTTCATGTCGGACAAATGAGGATACTACATTGGAGCAATTCTTGATTGAAGTTAGCATTTTACATAACACTACAGGATATGGCAAAAATCAACTCAAGATGCAGTATACTGCAATTGCATTATAACTAACCAAATCCAGACCCAAATTGTACACCAACTGCAAATCATGGTGACTAAAATAAAACTCATGCCTGAGTCACAGTTTGCTTTCCCTGGATTTGGCAACAAGCTATCATTAACTTTGCACAGGATAGGCAACCGAAAATACTACATTTCTTTGAATCAATCCATGGTTATTTTAAAGGGTAATTCTCATTTGGTAACCAGCTAGATTTTTAAATAACAGTATCACTTTGAATTAGAACTGATACACTTAACCTAAACAGAAACAATGTCTCAATGACATTATTAGAACTTAGAGTAATAATAAAACAAATAGTATCCACTATTTATTGGTGCCTAGCACGCGCCACTTAGCAGGTTGCCACTTAGCAGGGAGGTTTATGTACTCGTTTAACCATTTTAGAAAACTTTATTTGCTAAAGTCCGGGGTTTGCATTAAAGTTCATTCTTTGTGTTGGACATTCAATAGGTTTTGACAAACGCCCTGTGTCATGTCTCAGCCATTACGATATCACACACAACAGTTTGACTGCCCTAAAACTCCCCTGCGCTTTACCTTCCTCCCACCCCTTGGCCCTTCCCCCAGGTAACCGTGAGTCTTCTCACTGTCTCCACAGTTTGGACTTTTCCAGGATGTCATATAGTGGGAGTCACACAGTCTGTAGCCTTTTCGGATTGACTTCTTTCACTTATCTGTTGCATTGAATGTTTCCCCATGTCTTTTCATAGCTTGAGAGCTCAATCCCTTTATTTCTGAATAACACTGCATTTTACAGGCGTACCACTGTTTATCCATTCAATGACTGAAGGATTTCTTTTTTGCTACCAAGTTTGGGCAAATATGAACAAAGCTGCAACAGACATTCCTGTGCAGGTTTTGTGTGGATGTGAGTTTTCAAATTCTCTGAGTAAATACCAAGAAGCTGGATTGCTGGATCACATGGTAAGAATATATTTCGTTTTGTAAGAAACTGCCAGACTGTCTCCCAAAGTGGCTGCCATTTTGCCTTCTCATTGCTTCATCTTTTAGCAGTTCTTTAACGTGTATATTTTACACCTGTTACTCAGATGAGGAGATTCCAGGAGGTTAAATAACTTGCCCAAAGTCTAGCAGCAGAGTAAGGACTAGTGCTTGGATTCAAATTCGATTTGATCTGGCTTTAAAGCTGGTGATCTTTCTATCATACTATACTTGGCTTCACTCAGTCAACACAGGGTCCCTCAGTAGTGGCCAAATACACTGGGACCTCAGTTTACTGATCATCACAGCACACAGTGCATGTGTTGGAGAGGAAAGGCAGGCAGAGATGAGAGTGGGAGGGATGGAAGCCTCGGCTCACTGTCAGGACAGGGTTTGAGACCCAGTCCTGGCACTGACATAGTGTGACCTTGAGGTATAACACACAGAGAGATTATTCCACAATGTCGAAAGTTAAGGAGCAGTATTTACCGTGTAATAGTATACCTATCAGCCATATTGTGTTCTGCTAAAGACCTAATGAGATTCCCTATTCTTAAGCCACAGTTCTTTCTCTTTCTCTCTTCTCCTCTCAGCAATTCCAGCTACGTTAGTCACGCCAGCTTTCAAACAGGGCACAGAACGTCCTACTTCAAGAGAAAGTACAATGTGGTACAGCCTGAAGAAACAGCTTAAGAAGCTTAAGAAGAGAAGTGATGCTTGTTCTTGTGGTTAATATTATCTGGTTAATTTAGAGAGTGTACTTTAGATGGCAATTTGGACAAGCCTAGAAGCTGACTGTCATTTCTTTAAAAAGTTCATGAGACTTTTTAGCTGTTGAGCAAGGTTATATGAGAATCCTTCTTCGGCTGCCCCTTAGAGAAGTGGCTGGATTTCCATCTGGGAGGACACAGATTGAAGGGGAAGAGATGAGACTGCTGACAATGAAAATAGGATAAATTAATAGAATCCTGTTATGCCCATGTCTTCATCTGCGAGGCAGGGCTGTGGATTTAGTTCACCAACTACACGGCAAAGGGGAACAGCATGCAGACCAGCAATACCAAGATGCCCATTCATTCCTCGTTCATTCAAAAATAAAAAATGCTTACTGTGATTATGAGGTTGGAAACATTGCAGCAGAGCAACTGGCAGACACCAGGCCTCATGGTCCAGGAAGCAGGGCCGCTCAGACCCTGGGAGGCACGAGCCCAGCATTCCAGACTCTGTGTCCTCATAGCCACACAGAAGGAAGCAGCTTGACCATTTCCCTCCCCCAGTTCACATAAAAGAAACTGGAGATCAACAGATTTAAATTATTTACCCAAGATCACACAGCTAATTTATGGTGAATATGGGGCAAGAACCCCAGTATCCTCCAATCTATTATTTTTTCCATGTTCCTTAAACTGAGTCAGAACCACTATGGGGACAAAAGCATGTGCACGGTGGAAGGATAAAACAGGGTGCCTTTTCCTAGGCGGTCGATTTTATTAAATGGTAGACATGTTTAGATTAAAACACACACAAATTATGTATATTATGAATAGAAGCCAAAGTTCACAAAAAGGTTTATGATAAAAAAGAAAGCTTCCCAAAGATTTTATGCTTGGATAAGCTAACGCAGTCTACCTTCCCAGACCCTCCTAGGGACATGGCCAGTATGAGGCCCGCTCTTCAGAGAAAACCTGCCACAGGCTCTGATTCTGCTCTTACTCCTGGACATCTGTCCTTCACACAGCAGCCGAGTGATCCTGTGGAAGCCCGGGTCAGAGCATGTCACTCCTTGGAATAAAACCCTGCAATGGCTCCCCATCTTGCTCAGCAAGAAAACACAGAATCCTCCCAGTGGCCACAGAGCCTGATCCACCCTCTGGTGGTATCTCAGACCTCCTACACTAACACTAAACCCCTCTGCCCTCTGTTCTAACTCAAGACCTTTGCTCTAGCTCTGTCCCTTCTCTACAGCTAAGTCCTCTACGTTGTTCAAGCCTTCACTCACAGGACACCTGCTCAGAGACACCCACCGCAGACACCCTAATTAAAACCTCATACTACCTGTGTGATTTAGATTAAAACCCCCATGCTACCCATCTTCCTTAGCCTGCTCCAAACCTTTTCTTTTGTGCTTAGCACCACCTTCTCACATACCGCATAATTTACTCATTTAAATTGAAATCTATTCCCCCTTCCACATAGTTATAATGTACGATCCCCTAGCAATGATCTTTGTCTGTCTTCCCAATGTAAACCAAGTCCCTTAACAGTGCCTAGCACATAGCAAGGAATATTTGCTGACTGACGATGGCTCTTATGAGGGTAACTTTTAAGACTCAGCTTGGATCTACCTCCTCTGAGAAGCCGTTTCTGACCAGCCATGCTGACGAAGCCATCACAGTCACATAACTCAGGTGACTTGCATCCTGACAATTATCTACACCTCATGTGTTCTCACAGATTTATTTATTTTTTCTCTGTCTCTGTACCTTCCTGTTCCCCCAACTATGTAGAACTCTGTCTTGATTACCAGAGTACCTCTGGTACTTAAGACATTGTAGGCAATATTAATAAATGCCTCCTGCCTTGGCGCCCATAGCATAGTGTATGGCACCAGCCACCTGCAGCAAGGCTGGCAGGTTCGAACCCCACCCGGACCAGCTAAACAACAATGACAATTGCAACAAAAAATAGCCAGGCGTTGTGGCGGGCGCCTGTAGTCCCAGCTATTTGGGAGGTGGAGGCAAGAGAATCGCTTAAGCCCAAGAGTTTGAGGTTGCTGTGAGCTGTGACAGCACAGCTCTCTACAGGCGACGTAGTGAGACTCTGTCTCAAACTAAATAAATACCTCCAATCATAAGCTGGAGGGCTGGGTGAAGGAACTTGAAGGAGCTGAGGGGGAGGAGGCTGTGAGTAACCGGAGCCTGCTACTTTGGGGGAGGCTCCCCCCTTTCTCCTGTTTGACGTAACTGCCTGGACCCAGAATGAATCTCAGTGCACCCTGCAAACACCTGACATGCGGCGTCTAAACGGAGCATCCCTTGTCTTTCCTTCCTTCTGCTTTATCTGCCTTTTCTGTGTTTTTCCGACTGCATAGGATTTATCAGGTCTGTGATCTACTCCAGCAGTCTCCAAATGGACTTTCCAAAGGTACAGGAGCAGGGACAGTTTTACAAAAAAGAGTGTCTTATATCCTCAACGTCTGTATGGACTCATTCCTGAAACTGCCCTGAGAGTTTCTGAGCATCAACAGTACTCTCTCACTGTACCAAAGAAAGTCATACCGTTTTCATAGCTCAAATCCTACCGTGGTGCAGTGTCCGAAATGATTCAAAATATTGGTCTTGGGAAGCCTCAGGGCTTTTTGTCACTCCCCGTCCTGCGAACAAGTCTGTAAGAGTAAGGCTGGAAGTTCTAATTCCGAACAAAATAGCACTCATAAGGGGTAGGGATTATTTTTAAAGTAACTGCAATGTATTCTGGAACAGATTTCTCAAAATGTGATGAATAAAGTCTACAGGTAAGTTTTTTTTTTATTGATTTCTTTCAGATTTAACGTTATTCAGTGAGGTCATTAAATCCTATTTTATTAAATCATGTCATGAAATGTTTATTCCATACATAATCAATCTTCACCCTGTGAAATATGCAATGTTTTGTGCCCTCTATTTTAAAAATGATAAAAACATGTAGATGTCAAGTGGAAAAAGTCAGACAGTACAGAGTTTGGAAAAAATTCTTTAGGGGTATATCTGGCAAAAAAACATTTGAAGACCCTGATCTGTGGAAGCCGAGCAGGTGTGAGTAGAAGGTACTTTGTCCGTGTCCAAATCAGCAGAGGAACGAAGAATGACCACATACCAGTCTACGTTTTTTTGTTTTTCAAGAAGGTCAGCCACAGCTTTCTGATGGGAATTGACATTTTCAGCCACTGAAATAAAGCAGGTATACCTGGAAAAGTTCCCGAGGCAAGAAAATAGACTGAAGTCCCTAATCAGCTCATGGCCGGGCGTGCTGCCATTGCCAACACCTAAGGACACAGCCGCTCACCCCCGCGAGGTTCTTTTTTCCTTCAGCATCCTTCAAGGACTTGCTGTACTTTTCCCAGCCAAGCATCGCTGGGTAATTTCAGAAGGAAATGAGTTC
Organism: Nycticebus coucang; assembly: GCF_027406575.1. Classification (NCBI taxonomy): domain Eukaryota; kingdom Metazoa; phylum Chordata; class Mammalia; order Primates; family Lorisidae; genus Nycticebus; species Nycticebus coucang. The sequence continues at coordinate 28,088,635 of NC_069782.1, forward strand.
TTTTCAGCATCGTGATAATCCACACCCTCCTTCCCTCCCTCTGATGTGCATATCAGCACCCAGGCATTTATTTGCTATAGCCTGTTCCAGGGCCTGGGAGCACTGCTGCCCAGGGAGCACGGTAAGGGCAGTAAGCAGTGGGGTATGGTTTTAATGTCCTCATTTCAAATAGTGAATGTGGATTTCAAGCAATCTCGCTACTATGTATTTCTTCAGGTAACCTCTGTGTGCGTGCTTGCGCTGTTCGGGGGGTCCTATATTAGTTAGCTTTTTAAAAAATTATTTCTACTGTGTTCCTCCTTTTCCCTTAATAACCCCAAATACTGGGTAGAAGAAAAGGGCAGTTCAGAAAAACCAGTTCTGAGGACAAGCTCAAAAAAAAAGTAAGAAAAATGAGACTACAAATTAATGTGAAATCTTTTAAAGAAATACAAATTTATTAAAGTAATTCATTAGAAATTTTTAATAAAAATGAATTAAATTACCTAGTTTCTTCTACCCTCAATGAATCCCCAACAATAAAAAAAATTAATTAGATTACATACACCCCTTATAAAATAATTCCTATAATGATTTTCCATGTATTCTTTACTTTGGAATTAAATTGTACGTATGTTAAGAAAAAAATGACTTAGCAATATTTGTTGTGTCCCAGGCAGCCCCAGTGTAAGGCTGAAATCTGTATGTCAGGATTCCCGTGTGTGGTAGGAGAGAGAAGCCTCAGTGGCTGTGTACAAAGATGCCACGATCTGTCTTCAGACTTGCATTTATAACGACACCAAGGAAATGACTGTAGCTTTGAGACTATTCGGTACACGAAGGTAAGTGGTGCCCAAGTCAGAAGTGACTTATTGAACTCATCACAGTTCTTAAAACAAAAGAAACTCTCATGTATTCTGGGAAATCTTAAAAGCAGTAGCTGTTAGACGTGGCTTACTCATCGTCTTAACTACCTCTTATTAGTTCTCCTCGCCTTTGTAGGGCAGGTATTATTAACCACTGTTCAGAGTTCTGGGAAGTTCAGGTTAATGTGAGGTCAAAAGCCGAGTGCATGGGCGACCTGGGACAAGATGGAGTTTGGGATTTCTGAGTCTTTCATTCAGCTTTTGGTTCCCAATTTCGTCTTTACTTCCTCCCCTCCTCATTTATAATCCTCCCCCCTCTCTGGCCATGAGGTTTTATTTTCCAACGGTTTTGCTTGGTACAGATTGGAAGGATTGGAAGGATGACACTCTAATTGAGAGAAGCAGCAGCCAGCACATTTCAGCAGTAGAGGAGGGGCAGTGATTTAGAAGAAAACAAAATCTTAATTGGGTACTTGCCTAAGGGCCTCGCCACACGACCTTCCGCGACATGACATTCTCTGGCTGGGCTCACTGGGAAGGGTCCACCGCAACTCCAGCAGACACCAGGGCTTCATTTCCCTGTTCTCCTGACACGTGGGACTTCTTAAGTTTCACCCAAATCTCACATAGTCTGAATAGGTCAACAATTGCGAGAGCATCTAGTCAGGGGTCCTCAAACTGCGGCCCGCGGGCCACATGAGGCGGTGTGATTGTATTTGTTCCCATTTTGTTTTTTTTACTTCAAAATAAGATATGTGCAGTGTGCATAGGAATTTGTTCATAGCTTTCTTTTTAAACTATAGTCCGGCCCTCCAACGGTCTGAGGGACAGTGAACTGGCCCCCTGTTTAAAAAGTTTGAGGATGCCTGACTGAGAAATTCCCCTCGGAGGGGGCTGCTTACCCCTGGCTATACAATCCCAGCATGCTGGTATCTGGAATCATACAAGTGACTGCTCAAATGTACTCTCCCTCGAATGTCTGGGATCATGGTGATATCCTGGATGTGGTATTTCAGCTCCTAAGAAACACCCTCATTGGCATCACTCTTGTTGAAAAGCTTTAGTTAACCACCGGGGTTTCCAGAGAAAGCTGCTGGGCATGAAGGAGCTTTCTATGTGCCTACTGTACAGGTCTGCCTATGTTCAACTTTAGTGCTTTGTTTGGGGTGGTGCACTAGTTTTCTATTGCTGCCATAATAAATGACCACAAATGTAATGACTTACAACAGTATAAATGTATTATCTTAAGAGTTTTTAGGTCGCAAGCCCAACATGGGTCTCATTGAGCTAAAATCAAGGTATCGACAATGCTGTGTTCCTTTTTGGAAGGTGTGGAAGGAGAACTCCACTGCCTTGGAGTTTCCAGCTTCTGTTCTTTGGTTCCTGGTCCCTTCCTCCATCTTCAAAGATAGCAACAGTGGGTTAAATCCTCACATCGCATCTCTCTGACCTCCTCTTCTGCCTCCTTTTCCAATGATTTCTTGTGATTAGATTTGGCTCATCTAGAAAATCCAGGATAATGTCCTTGTCCCCAGATCAGGACCCTGAATCACATCTGCAAAGTCCCTTCTGCCATGTAAGGTAACATATTTACAGGTTCTGGGGATTAAGGTTTTGGTGGGGGACGGGAGAATTATTCTCCCTATCACAGATGAGTTTCTGTTTTGTTCTGTTTATTTTCCATTTTAACTGGAAGTAATCTGGGACTTCTGCTTCTCAGAATTCCAGGAGAGACACCCCTCCTGAGTTAAGACTTGCTAACAGCTTACAGGCAAGGCAGGGCACTTACGGATTTTTGGATGGTTTCTGATGCTTAGTGCCAAAAGGTGGACGTGGAATGGCTTTAACAGAGAAAGTGTGTTTGTTAGCATACGTGGCCTCAACTACCATAGATATTATTATTTTCCTTACTCACAAACAGGACTGTGCAGGTGAACGGGGGGGGGGGGGAGGGGGGCACCTTCCCCCAGGGACTGAGGCTGACGGAGGCTCTGACAACTTCCAAGGCTGGCCTGCAGGTCTCCTCCACTCCAGCCAGCCTAAAAGGAAAGGAGGGGAAGGAGAGAGCATGTGGGGAGTGTCCATGGGACCGGAAGTGGCACCCATCTCTCTATTCATGCTCCATTAACTAGACCTCAGTTTCCCTCAATGGCCAGAAAGGCTGGGAAATGTGGTCTAGCTGTATGTGAGGAAGAAGAGGAAACAGATGTTGGTGAACAGCTGGCAGCATACCAAGAAATCATCCTGATCTAATCTAGTTTCTTCTAATCAACTTCCAGAGGATGTCCACGCGGAACAACTGCCATGGACAGCTTTGCAGCATGGCATTTTATCTCCGAAATAAAACCGACACTGGGTGCCATTTTAGGGCCCTGGGTCCCCTCTCCTCTTCCTTCCTCGCTGTGGAGAGTTCCAGCCTATCCCACACTTGCTATCTCCATTAATCCACAGAAAACATTTAAACAAAGGCTGGTGGTCGGAAGACGTCCTGGAGCACTCTGAGCTCACGTGGACAAAGCCCTCAGTAACTGAAACACTGCCAAGGCCAAGGGTGAAGTCCCTCCCAACCCACACTCTTCATGAAGTGGCTGTTCTTGCCAAAAAGGGGCAGCAGGAGAGCTGAGGGATCTGGAAAAGGATGTGGATATTCTGACAAAAGCCCCTTGGTTTGTTGTGTAGATAACAGAAAAACAAATGGTTCCCTAAGGAAAGTTCTAGATGGTGTTTTTCCCATCTTCCAGACCAGAATGCCAAGGAGAACGTTTAAAAGCCTCATAAAGACACACTGACCCACAGAACAAACCTCCCTCCACCCCACGCCTTCTGCAGCTTGCTAAAACACCCGCCTTTACTGTGGGAGGCCAAGGTGGGTGGACTGCTGGAGCCCCGGAGTTTAAGACCTGCCTGAGCAAGAGCAAAACGGATCTCTAAAACCAGCCGGCATTGTGCTGGGCACCTGTAGTCCCAGCTACTTGGGAGGCTGAGGCAAGAGGATCACTTGAGCCCAAGAGTCTGAGGTTGTTGTGACCTATGACACCATGGCACTCTACCCAGGACGACAAAGTGAAATTCTGTCTTAAAAAAGGAAAACAAAAAAATACAAAACGCCTCTCCTCTCCAGGTAAGGAAAGGAGGCCACACAGCTTAGCTACCTCGCCCCACAGCCCTCCCGGCTGCTGTGCCACTGCCATCTGACTGGACTGTTTTCACCCTGACATGATAATTACTGACAGGAGATGTAGCTCAGAGAACCTGGATGTAAAATAGGGCCTAAGAACTACATCAGCATATCCAAATAGATGAGGAGGGTGGGCTTTTCAGAGATGAATGCCAGCTAATAAATGCAAAAGGAATGTAGGAATTAGAAACATAAGAGTTTTTGCATCTTCTTCATGGCATATTGGAACTTTGCAGTGACCATCAATGGACGTTAAACCACTGTGAGAAAGACTGACAGGAAACAGGCATTACGAAGGACTAACTGCCCAGCTTTCTGCACCCTCCACGGGATGCAATTCAAAGTATATGGAGCCACCTAGAAAGAGCTTTTTAACCTAAATCTCATCAAGCCTGTCTAGACCCAAATACTAGCTTATAGGAAACATGGGGAACAGAAAAACACATTAATTAACTAGCACCACAAGGATAAAATCACCCAAGTGATTTCCCAGAATATGAGAAACTGTACAAGGTAAATGATTCAGCCACTTTAATAGTGTATGGGACAGTTAGGTTTATGTGTCAACTTGATTGGGCTTAAGAGACACCCAGATAGCTGGCAAAACATTACTTTTGGATCATCAATGAGGATGTTTTCATAACAGATTAGCATTTGTATCAGAGGACTACATAAGGATCACTTGTATCAGAGGACTACGTAAGGATCACCCACGCGAAAGTGGGGGTGGGGGGTGGGAGGGTGTCATCCAGTCTGTAGAGGATCTGAATAGCACAAAAAATTTAAGAAGGACGAATTCTCTCTCTGCTACAGCAGGGACAGCCACTTTCTCCTGCCCTTGGGCATCAGCACTCTTCTTGGACTAGTATGTTCACACATTGAACTTCACAGTCACTTCTCTGCTTCTTTAGCTTGCAGGCCAATTCCTATAGTAAATCTCCTCTTGTTCCTATCTATCTTTTTATCTATCTACTTATCTGTCTATCACCTACCTGTCTCTAATGGGTTCTGTTCCTCTGCAACATAACACAGTGTATCCCCAAATAAATAAAATTTGTAAGTTTAATGAAAAGGTCATCTCATATACTCATTGACACATTTTCTGCTAATGGACTGACTGGGTTATCAAAAATGGGGTCCGTGTGCTCCATTTGCTTACAAAGCAAATTAATATGCACTGGCTGCTTTGGTACAGGCTGTGTCAATGTCACTTTATTGACCTACTGTGAAACCTCCATTCCTAAAGGAAAGAAAATCTAATGTTCCTTGTTCTTGGTGTATAATTTCTGATTCACAGATTGAAACCCTCTGGGTATATTTTCTCAGCAATCCAGAATGAAACAATCAGTCATTATTTCATACCTTTATTTTGGTCTCATGATCTCAAGTCAAAGATCCAATTTGCTAAATAACTTAAGAAATTAAAGATTTATTCTATAAAATGTCTTTCAGTGGAACATTTCTACTGTAAAAGGAAGTAGCAACCTGGCCATGCTCACAGTTACGTTATGGTCTTTAACTGAATGGCCCAACAGTGGGTCCTGACTAGCTGGGAGTGGAGAGGAGGAGAACTGGGTTCCTTCTGTGTGGAAGGGATGAGGAAGACATCAGGAAACTTCTGGTGTATTCATATTCACATGTATATGTGTACTGGGTCAATGTAACATGTATTTCCCAAGGTCTAAATGTGGCCACTATAGGTGACTGACACAAACACAGCTTCTAAAAGTAAAATCAACCTAACCATACTCAGTGGTTAGGTTGCCAGACACATGCTCTGGGACTGGTGGGTTCAAAACTGCCCAGGCCTGCTAAACAAACAAAAATAGCCATGCATGGTGGGCGCCTGTAGTCCCAGCTACTAGGGAGGGTGAAGCAAGAGAATTGCTTAAGTCCAAGAGTTTGAGGTTGTTGTGAGCTATGATGCCATAGCACTCCACCAAAGGTGAAAAAGTGAGACCCTGTCTCGATAATAAAAATAAATAAAAGTAAAATCACCACACTAGGAGATGACTCAAAATCATCTTTAGTTAATCATTTAAATAAAAATACCTAGTTCTCAGAGAATTTGTGGATCCCCTGGGTCCTTAGACCTCAGCTTGGGAAAGAATAATAACATAGTTCAAGTTCTTCATTTTTAATATAAGAAAACCATCAAAAGGCACTCAGGTAGAAATGCATACCCTCTCTCTCTCCCTTTCCCCTCTTCAGAGTTCTGTTCTGGGAGTCCCTCTTTTCCCCATACAGCTATAAGAGGGCCCCAGGCTCCCGAGGCGGGGAGCTGGTTTATAGGGTGTGGGGTGCTGTGGGAGGGCTGCCCCTGGGCCTCAGAGAGACACTCACCATCACTTCTTGGCCCACTTTTCTAGGCCTCCCTGTCCTCCCTAGCAGAGAACTAAGTAGGGGTGTATCTAGAGGGAAGTGCTTACAAAAGGAGTCAGCTGCCAGGTTCACTGTGGCTTGTTAGTAGCAGCAGAGTAATAATGACAGCTGTGACATGGGAAATTTCAGGTGCTCAGGAGCTGAGGTCTCTCTGTCTCTTCCAACCTCAGAAATGAAGAGTCACAGTCAAGAGTCCAGGCTCAGTAGCCTGAGTCCAGATCTGACTCTGCCACACACCAGTTGTGTGTCTCTGAGAAAGTCACACGACCTCTCTGTGTCTCATTTTCTTTCCCCATAAAAAGAGGGTGAGGGGGCTGACAACTCTATGCTCTCTCACAGGCCTGCGACAAGGATCAAATGAGTTAATATATGGAAAATGCTTACAACACTGACTGACAAAACTGTAATTATTACTCTATCAGCCATATTGCTCACTATACTTCATTGACCCTTCATTCCAGGAAAAAAACAGAAAATATAAACACTCTGGCTTCTAGTATACATTTGCTCCTGCCCCCAACAATACTCATACAACAAATACAAACGCAGACAAAAGATAGCTTCCTGCCTTCCACAAACGGATCGTCACCTGGGAAACAATGACAAATCAGACACCAAGTACAAAAACCGAGAAGGTGCCACGGGATCAAGGAGGAACAACTGAGTTGTCCCAGGAGTCGTTTCAGGTGAAGCGAAGGAGGAAAGTGATGCTCCAGCTGAGGCTTACGTGATGTGGAAACAGACTCTTTCTAATCTTGAGCAAAATCCTCCTGGCTCCCTCCATGAATTACCCAAAGCTGGAATGATGCTACTGGAATGGAAAAACAAAAACAGCTGATTCGGAGGGTGCTGGAATTGTAGACTTAATCCTGAAAGCTCCTTGGAGGCAGAAACTGCCTCCTACTGGTCATTCTACTCACGCCTGCTTGCCAGACATTCAGGATAGCATCGGCTAAATGTACACCTTTGTCTTGATTTTTAACATTGCTATTGGTACACAGGGATGCACTGTTATAAGGCCTTTATGCAATAAAGAAATTTTTATTTATTTTGTTTTATTATTTTTTTTTTGAAACAGAGTCTCACTCAGTCACCCTGGGTAGAGTGCCATGGTGTCACCATAACTCACAGCAACCTCAAATTCTTGGGCTTGAGTGGTCCTCTTGCCTCAGCCTCCCAAGCAGCTGGGACTATAGGTGTCCGCCATAATGCCCGCCAAAATGCTAGTTTTGGGGTTGGTTTTCTTTTGTAGTTTTAGTAGAGACCGGGTCTTACTCTTGCTCAGGCTGGTCTCCAACTCTTGAGTTCAAGCAATCCACCCACCTCGGCCACCCAAAGTGCGAGTATTACAGGAATAAGCCACTGGGCCCGGGCAGAAATTTTTAATAGAATTAAAGACATATAGCCACACCAGCACAAATAAAATATAGTATTAGCAGTTGAGTTACCTCTTGCAGTGGTGTTAAAATTCTTTTGATAAAGTTGTGCCAGGTACTACCAAGACATAGCTCAGATATTAGCTGGAATTTTTACTGCCCTTTAAGATGCAGGAGAAATTGACTCAAACTTCTACCACTACTGGAAACCCAAAGCCCTTCTCAACATTTTAGTGAGAGTACGTTTCTCAAGGGCCCCTTTATTTCCCAGATTTCTGTTTGCTCAATCCTTGTCTCTACATCAAATTGCATCAGCTGATGTAAATGTACGTACCTCCAAGTTCATCCCTGGAAATCCATTCCATGCCATTACGCATGAGCACAGTAGACCCCACAGAAGATGCATCAAGATGTTTTTTCCCAAGATCGTTTTCTTAGTAAAGCCAAATCTGATGCCAGATGTTCTGACAACAGCACTTTCATTTTCCCTGCCTCTTAACATTCATAGGCAAGGGGAGGAGGTCCAACCCAGCGGAAGCAGCAGCTGAGCCCAACAGATGCAGCAGCAGTGGTGACAGCAGCAGAGGTGGTACCAGGACACACCACGTGACCTAAGGGCCAAGAAGCTCGTGAGCCCTTGAGATACTGTTAAGGGTAGAAGAGAGATTTGCAAAGGCCTGGAGCTCTAACAGAGCAGGAGGGACAAAGAACCAGCAAAATGCAAATTATTAACGTCAAAGAGACCAGTGAACCCTGGGCATTTGGAAAGAAGGACTTCAGGTTAAACACTCATAAAAATTATAATCTTGACAAGGAAAGGTCTAGCACCATAGAAATATTTTCACAGATTTAAAAGTAAATACTTAACACTAATAAGACATGCTTTATCCAGATGACTTTTACGTGGCAGTTCACAAAGAATTTTCTTGACAAAAACCCCAGCTTTCTATTTCTACCTTGCAAAAGACAGTCCATTATAGGCCAGGTGGGGTGGCTCATGCCTATAGTTCCCAGCACTTTGGGAGGTCAAGGCAGAGGGTCGCTTGAGCCTGCTTGAGGTTGCAGGGAGCTATGATCATAATCCTGCTGCATTCTAACCTAGATGACAGAGCAAGACCCCACCTCTTAAAAAAAAAAATGTGACAGAAAAAAATTTCCAATGGCTTAGGTTATTTTCCTTAAGATATAATGCTTTTGACCCGGCACCTGTGGCTCAAGTGGCTAAGACACCAGCCACATACACCTGAGCTGGTGGGTTCAAATCCAGCCTGGGCCTGCCAAACAACAATGACAGCTGCAACCAAAAAATAGCTGGGCATTGTGGTGGGCGCCTATGGTCCCAGCTACTTGGGAGGCAGAGGCAGGAGAATCGCTTGAGCCCAGGAGTTGGGAGTTGCTGTGAGATGTGATGCCACGGCACTCTACTCAGGGTGACAGCTTGAGGCTCTGTCTCCAAAAAAAAACGATATAATTATTTTGAGAAAAAACCCTAAAGTCCTTGAAAAAAAAAATGTATCCTCCCAACCACTCTGTCTTCTCAACATATATAGCTATTATTTCACTCATTAGGTAAGCAGACAATATTTGCTGATCTCAACTTATCCTCAGTCTAGAAGATCTGAAGTACTGATCTAGTCCAGGACGCGACACGGGATTTCACCCTGGTCAGGAACTTCCTTATTCTTCTAAGACCAATAGCATTTGCTCAAACCCATTGGACACCCTTGTGCTGTCTCAGTCTAAAAGCCAAACTGATATCCTTGCCCTTTTCTACCTATTTTACAAAAGGCTGCTCAATTATCACAGTAGAGTCAGGATTTGGGCATAGCTTTTAATTACATAAATAAGCTTGGGAAAGGGCTTTTGTAGCAGTTGATCTCACTAAACTAGAAATGTATGGGCTGTTTTCTACTGAAAAGAAAACAGAAGGGGAGAAGCCAAGTGACAACTAAAAATAGGCAGATAAAGATAAGGAGAGACACGTACGTCCCACAGCAAGGAGCAAATGGAGCCAGCAGATCCCTCTTGCTCTTTGCTCAGATGGGAGTAGGCCTGGCTCTGCAGATGAATGGTGTCAAGTGCAAATACTGCCAGGGAGGAGGACGTGTAAGCAGCCATGAAATATTGCTGTCTTTCTGAGAAACTGGGTAACTGGACAAGACCCTTCTGGATGGTGCCCAGGAGAGAATGTGAAAATGATAAGGAGCCCAAAGTACAGCGTTTCCTTAACCTACTGAAGAATGTTGAACAAGCTTTTACACAGCATACAAGCACAGAATCCAAATAAGTAGGGATTGGAGAAGGGGAAGAGGAAGTGTGGGGTAACATTAGCCCCTGGGGCAAAGTTCCTGGATCTTAAAGCACAAACGAGAGTCATTCATTTGTTTCGTCATGCAATAAATATTAACTTCCTATATGCTCCAGATATTATTCTGGGTGCTGGGGATACAGCATCGTACAGGACAGACAGGGTACCAGCTCTTCTGGGGTGCACAGGCTGGGGCAAAACACAACTATGCACATTCACAAAAGCATGCATGCTTTATATAAATTCAAATAAAACGGGCTATAGAACAGAGTGTGACCTGGGGTTATTGGTTACTTCAGACAGGTCAGGGGAAACTTCTCTGGGAAGGGGACTCAAGCTGAGACCTAAATAACAGAGGGATGTCCGGCTTATGGTGATCTGTAGACCAGGGAGGGAGAAGAGAACTGCACGGGCCTTCAGGTAAGATGCTACGTGGCATATATGAAGACACGGGGGACTGGTTGTGACCGCCACAGCGAGCTCTGGGAGAGTGGAAGGAAACAAGGGGCAGACACAGGCAGGAGGCACATCACATCAAAGACATCACAAGGGGATGGGCCTTCCTTCTGAGCTCTATGAGAAGCCAACGGAAGATGCGGAGGGAGTGACACAGTTAGAGGTACCTGTCTCACTGCTATCTCCATGGACTGCAAGACGCAGAAAGACAGGAGGAGCCATGAAGTCTAGTGAGAGGGGGCAGAGGTTTGGGTGGGGTGGCAGTGGAGGAGGCAGGAGAAGTGGATGGACTTAGGTCAATTTGGAGACACTGCAGTAGGTCATAGTGACACGCTGGATGTGAGCTATGAGGAAAGAAGAACAACCAAGGGTGATGCCAAGCAGCTCAGCATGTAATGATGGCATTGTTTACTGAGACGGGGGACAGGGAGGCGAGGCCGATGGAGAAAGTAGGTCTGGGATTAAGACTTCTGGTTTATATACATTAAATCCTAGGTATCTCTCAGAGTCAAGCCTGTAAGTTACTGATGTCGAGTTAGCAAACAGAAGGTATTTAAAGCAAAAGGCCCCATGAGATTACCCAGAGAAAGAGTATGATGAAATTCAAGGAAGGATTAAGCACTGGAGGCTTTCCAACGAGTAGAGATCAGAAGGAGGAAGAACCACCAGCAAGGTAGAGAAAAAACATGAAAGTGTGTATTGACATCTGCCAAGAAAAAAAATATTCCAAGAAACAAAAAGTGACCTGTTATATCAAATGTTGCTGAAAGTCAAGTAACATGAGAAGAGAAACGCAGCCACCTCCTACGACAAGATGAAGTCAGCAGCAACCTTGACACCTTGACTTCTGTGGACTGAGGGGGTTCAACCCAAGTGAATGGGGTGAACAAGATTGGAGGATGAGGAAGCAGAAATGAAGAACACAGAGTTTTTTCTAGAAGCTCTGCTATAAAGGAGGGCAGAGAAGTGAAGTAGGTAGATGGAAGTCAAGGAAGGTGGTGGTTGTTAACTTTTTATTTCAAAAGATACAGAAAAGTCGAGAGAACAGTATAATGGAGCCCCATGTCACCCAGCTTTGACATTTACCAACTCCTTATCTCACTTCTTTTACTTCTTCCCTCACTTATTCTCAACTCTCCAGCCACAGGATTATTTGGAAGCAAATCTCAGATACCATTTCAAGGGAAGATTGTTCTTTTTTTTTTTATTGTTGGGGATTCATTGAGGGTACAATAAGCCAGTTACACTGATTGCAATTGTTAGGTAAAGTCCCTCTTGCAATCATGTCTTACCCCCATAAAGTGTGACACACACCAAGGCCCCACCCGGGAAGATTGTTTTTAATTGAGAAAAATTGTAATGAAAAAGGAAAATAGAAAACCCTATAATACAGTGATTTCACGGAGAAAATTCCAGTTCCATCACTTTAACAGACCAACTTCAACAAACTGTATAAACTTTATTCTTTTAAAGCAGTAATTCTCAAATGATGGCGAGGGGGAGCGAGGGGGGGCGAGGGGGGTTCAAGTGAGCAGCAAACTGATGGCGAAACACAAGTCCTTCCATCAGCTCTAATGGATGAAGTCCAAGTTCACAATCTTTTCTTTGCTTTTAATTTTTTTAGTTTTATACTTGTGCATAAATAAGTAACAGCTCATTAAGTACATTAGTTAGGATTATTAAAATTAGCACATTCCTGGAGTTTGTAGATGACTCTCGATTGAAATTATGGTAGAAGTCTGATTGCCACACAATGCCTGGCACTGCTGCAGAGCACATACAGAGGCGGCTGGGATTTCTGTGAAGTAGGGGAAGGATGCCAATCACCTGTGCGTGTCCTGAGTCGCTCATGATTTGCAATTCTCCCATTCTTGCTTTTTCACTACAAATTACTTAGCTTCAACAGCAATTTATTATGGATTTTTTTTTTTTTACTAAGCTCTCAGAATATAATATTACATATTTTATCATTAATACAAATTTTTAACTTGTTCAATCATTGGTTATCTGATACCCTGGAACCAAGATTTGAGACAAAAAAAAAATCTAGAAAATTCTATACATTGTTAACTTCTGTGCACTGAGAGGAAACTTTAATTTTATTTTAGCTATGGCAAACTTCAGTCCTAGTGAGACAGGATAGCAGTTAAGAGCACAAACTGGCTCTAGAGAGTGCAGGTTCAAATCAAGGCTTTGCTACTTCGCAGACATGTGACCTTAACGTATCCGTTTCTCAGTTTCCTCCTTTGTGAATGGGAAGAATAATAGCACCTACTTTGCATATTTAAATGAGTGAATGTCCATAACTGGAAGAGTACGTGCACAAATTCAATTCTATATTTTTCCATGGAAAATATATCTACTATACCAATCAGAATGGCAATTCCAGTGACTCCTATAGTTCATGATACCAGGATTCGAAGAAAGGAAAATCTGAAAGTCACTGATGTATAACTTAAAATCAACTTAAATGTTAGATCTAATAGCATAAATAGTGGCTACCTTTATACTGAAAGCTATTGAACCCATAATACAACCAAACTATTCACTAAGAGTACTAGCTTGAATTCTGGATGTTGGAACTATTTAGTGAAGAAAGCAAGGAGACAACGAATCCTTTTTTGAATGCTGGGTAAGCCGCAGAGAACATTATACAACAGGTGGAGGGGGTCTTCAGCACCCGCTTGTCACCTTTCCAGAAGCCTCTCCTACCTTCTAACTCCACGCTCTCTAAGCCCCCAGGTACCCGATAACCTGATTTTGTCCTGAGTCCTTTCCTATAATACTTAGCAGGCCAACCAATTTTCTCCTAAGGAATTCTGTTCTTCGGAAATCAATTATTCTCTGGGGTCCTCAAACAACGGCCCGCGGGCCACATGAGGTGGTGTGATTGTATTTGTTCACGTTTTCTTGTTTTTTTTACTTCAAAATAAGATATGTGCAGTGTGCATAGGAATTTGTTCATAGTTTTTTTGTTTTTTTTTTTTAAACTATAGTCTGGCCCTTCAACGGTCTGAGGGACAGTGAACTGGCCCCCTGTTTAAAAAGTTTGAGGACCCCTGTGACCTTCTACCCCCAGCTATGGGTGAAGAAAAAAAATTTTGTTGTCGCTGTTAACTCCAGTGATAATGGCCCTTACCAAAAAATCCCCCAACAAGTACTGGTGTGGATGAGGAGAGAAAGGAACTCTTATACCCTGATGGTGGGGTGGCAACCTAGTACAAGTGCTATGGAAAGTTTGAGAGATCTCAAAAAACTAAATATAGACGTACCATTTGATCCAGCAATCCTACTAATAGGCATTTACCCAAAGGACAAGAAAACATTTCATCAAAAAAACACTTGCATTCAAATGTTTATAGCAGCACAACTCACAATCTCAAGGACATGGAAAACAACCCAGTGTCCATCAATACATGAGTCAATTAATAAAATGTGGTAAAAGTATACCATGGAGTACTACTCAGCCATAAAAAATAATGGTGATCTACATTTTGTAACCACCTGAATGACCATTCTTCTAAGTGAAGTATCACAAAAACAGAAAAACAAATACCAGGTGTTTGTTTTTATACTCAATACTACTATTGAGTTTGTGTACTCAATAATAAATTGGAACTAGTCAATCAACACTTATGTGCACATATGGAAATAAAACTCAACAGGATAAGTAGGTGGGAGAGGGGAGGAAGGGTTGGGTTAATTCACACCGAACTGGTACAATGTACACATTCTGGGTTAAGGGCACGCTTATAACCTTGACTTAAAATGTACAAAAGCAAATTATATAACCAAAACATGTATACTTCTGCAATATTCTGAATTTTTTTGAAACTATTAAAAAAAATAAATACAAGAAAAAAAATTATGGTTACTTGTATATGGCCAGTAACATTTTATAATTCTCACTATTCCTATTCTTAAAATAAATTTATCAGAATATCTAATTATTGGAAATTAAGGCAGAATAATGAAGCTAAGTAAAAAACTTCAACCAGTCCAGGCCACCACAGAGCCTTTTCTGGACACCAGGCTTGAGATCAAAAAAATCTATTTGCACTATGTTCATGGTTTTCTTCCCTCTATTTTGAAACTATATAGTATTTCTTTTATATTATTATTTTTCATTGACAAATAATTATGCATATGTAGAAAGCAAAACGTGACATTTTGATATATATATTCATTTGGAATGGTTCAATAAAGCTAATTAACATATTCATGACAAATAATTATGTATATGTAGAAAGCAAAACATGACATTTTGATATATATACACATTTGGAATGGTTAAATAAAGCTAATTAACACATTCATCACCTCAAATACCTGCATTTTTTGTGGTACAAACATTTGAAATCTACTCTCAGCAATTTTGAAATACCCACTACATTATTATTAACTATCCTCACCACGCTATGCAACAGATCTCAAAAATTTATTACTCCTGTCTGACTGAAATTTTATACCATTTAATAAACATCTCCCCAACCCGGCCTCCACCCCCACCCACAGCCCTGGTAACCACTTGCTAACTTCTATGACTTGGAGTCTTTTAGATGTCATGTCTGAGTGAGATCACACAGTATTTCTTTCTGTGCCTGGCTTATTTAACATTATGACAACAGATTCATCTATGTTGTCACAAATGACAGGTTTTCCTTCCTTTTTAAGGCTAAATAGTATTCTATGGTGCATATGTGCTAGATTTCCTTTATACATTCATCCATGAATGGACACCTAGGTTGATTCTGTATCTTGGCTATTGTAAATACTGCTACAGTGAACATGGCCATGCAGATGCCTCTTCAATGTGCCAACTTCAGTTCCTTAGGATACATGCCCAGTAGTGGGATTGCTGGATCATATGGTAGTTCTATTTTTGGTTTTTTGAGGAATTTCCATACTCATACTGTTTTCTATAATAGATGTGCTAATTTACATAATATGATATTTTTAAAAATCTTTTTTCTACAACAGCTCCTATGGTAGCAGATACTCTAAATGTATGAATGAAGGGAAGGTGTGATTAGCCATTTTGTAGGACTAGGAAGTGTGTGCACACACGTGTGGGCGTAGAAGGTATTAACATCATTGACTTCTTGGAAGAGATGCTGATACTCAATAATCAATGCTAATGAACTCATTTCTTTATTTTCTTTCTTACTTTTTAGGGGATACGATATGATTTTTGTTCTGGCCAAAATTGGGGACTTTACAGAGTCAGGGCAAACTTTTTTTTTTTTTGAGCCAGAGTCTCAAGCTATTGCCTTGGGAAAAGTGCTGTGGCATCATAGCTCACGGCAACCTCCAACTCGGGCTCAAGCGATCCTCTTGCCTCAGTTTTTCTATTTTTAGAAGAGATGGGGGTCTCACTTTTGCTCAGGCTGGTCTTGAACTCATGAGCGCAAGCAATCCACGCATCTGGGCCTCCCAAAGTGCTAGCATTTCAGGCGTAAGCCACCAGGCTCAGCTCGTCAGGGCAAACTTAAGTGTTGTGCTTAAACCTGAAGATTTTCAAATTTATCATAATGATTTTCAAATTTATCATAATCTTTGATTTTTCTAGCACTAGTATCTCTTGCTTAAAGAAAAGTCAGTGGATTAACCCACAGATTTCATTGTAAAAAAAAAAAAAAAAGTACGGGTAAACATGATACTATTTTATAGACCTGACTCATTTTTAACCAGAGTTTATTCTAGCCACCTCTGAGGCTGGCGTAGTGGTGAACAGTTCTTGACCAGTCCCCCAAATCAAATTCACCTTATAATGAATACCAATAGTGTAAGCAGAACATGTCAATGGCTCTAAAAGCAAATTTCAAAGATACCTTGACGACTGGCAACATTATGGAAGATATGTGTAGTTTCCTAAGGTGGATCCACACACAACTCAGCGCAAACTGCTATCTAAATCTCTAACAGCCAACACAGCCTTGCAGGTAACAATTCCATTATGTTTTCATCACCTTTATATTACTCCCTCAGCATAGTCTCCAGCACACAGTAGGATAAGTAGCAATTGCTTTCAAAGTAGACTTCCTATAGGAATAACCAAACTACAGAATTACTGTCAGTCACAGCAAGGTCATTATCCACTAGACACTTTTCCTAAGGAAGAAATGCTGGCTTGTGTTTCTTCATTGCCAAAGATGGGTTTTGATCTTTTATGGGATCTACCTTAAGAGAAGAACTGACAGATTTATTTGAATTTATTGCCTTCTGTCTCCACTGACAGAAAACTTACTCCTCCTGACGGACCTGAGGCTCAAGCCTGTAATCCACACACTCTGGGAAGCCAAGGCAGGTGAATTGATTGAGCTCAGAAGTTCAAGACCAGCTTCACCAAGAGTGAGACACCATCTCTACTAAAAATAGAAAAACTAACCCAGCACAGTGGCTCATACCTGTAATCCTAGCAATCTGGGAGGTCGAAGCCTGAGCTCAGGAGTTCCAGACCACCCTGAGCAAGAGCAAGACTCTTTGTCTCTGAAAAATAGCTGGGTGTTGTGGTGGGTGCCTGTAATCCCAGCTACTTGGGAGACTGAGGCAAGAGGATCACTTGTGCCCAAAAGGTCTGAGGTTGCTGTGAGCTATGACACCATGGCATTCTGCTGAGGGCGACTCTGAATGATGTCTCTTAAAGATGAAATCTTTAGGCTCAGTACCCCTAGCTCAGTGGTTAGGGTGTCGGCCACATACACCAGGACTGGTGGGTTCGAACCTGGCCCAGGCCTGCTAAACAACAATGACAACTACAAAAAAAGTAACCAGGAGTTGTGGTGGGCACCGGTAGTCCCAGCTATTTGGGAGGCTGAGGCAAGAGAATCGCTTAAGCCTTAGAGTTTGAGGTTGCTGTGAACTATGATGCCATGGCACTCTACCGAGGGTGACACAGTGAGATTCTGTCTCAAAAAAAATATATATATATTTTTAAAAAGATGAAATCTTTATTTTTAAACAAGTTAAATGTAAATTGAAGAGATTCCAGAATCTAAGTAAAAGCACTGGCATCAACTATACTTTTCTAAATTGTGAGCAACTGAGCATCAAGATAAAAATTAAAAAATTAGCCAAGAGTGGTGGCTCATACCTGTAATCCCAGCACTTGGGAGGCTAAGGCAGGTGGATTGCCTGAGCTCACAGGTTTAAGACCAGCATGAGCCAGATAGAGACCCCATCTCTAAAAATAGTGAGGCATTGTGTCGGACACCTGTAGTCCCAGCTACTTGGGAGGCTAAGACAAGAGGATCATTTGAGCCCAAGAGTTTGAGTTTGCTGTGAGCTAAGACATCACAGTGCTCTATCAAGGGTGAAAAAGTGAGACTCTGTCTGAAAAAAAAAAAAAAATTATAGAGGACCTACCTTTATCAAAAAGGTAGTGGAATTAACACTGAGAACGTGTCTACTGTGCATTATTATGCTACCTGAAACCTTTAAGAAATCCTATGAAAGAAGCTCTATCATTCTTATTTCTACAGGTAAAGAAACTTCATTTAACTTTAAGTTAAATATAGATATATAAGCTTACACATTCATTATAAGGCAGAGCTAAGGTTCAAGTTCAGTTCTGATAAAATCCAAAGACCTGTCCCTTACTTTTACAATGTGGGTAGAATATATACCAGCAGTCTAAAGCAAAAGGCCAGCCACATGTGGCCTAAAACAGTAATTCACTAAAAATGACCTGCCAGGCCGGGAACAATGGCTCACATCTGCAATCCTAGAACTCTGGGAGGTCAAGGCAGGTGAATTGCTTGAGTTCAGGAGTTGGAGACCAGCCTGAGTAAGAGCGAGACCCTGTGTCTACTAATAATAGAAAAAAATAGAGGGGCATCATAGCAGATGCCTGTGTACCCAGCAACTCAGGAGGCTGAGGCAGGAGGATTGCTTAAAGCCGTAAGTCAGAGGTTGCTGTGAGTTAGACTTATGCCACTGCACTCTAGCCTAGGTAGAAGAGTGAGACTCTGTCTCAAACAAAAAAAAAAAAAGAAAATTCAGTGTTTAGAAATATGGGTGTTGCATAAAAATACGGATTTATGCCTCTACTAGACCAAATCTACCTTGTTCATCTACAGGTCAGGCAATAATGCATTCGAGTCTGTGTCCATTGCTAATTCCTGCTGCCTCTTCCTTACTTTCTTTTAAGGAAAAAAGAAAACTAATGTTCCTGTCTTCTCTTACCTGTATATCCCATAGCAATTTAGAAGCATACCATTTCTATGAAGTAGGGCATGATCACTGAGGCCAAGTAAAAGCCCTTGTAGAATTTAAGGCCAATAGAGTTAAGTGACTTGTTCATAGTCACAGGCTATAGGACTCAACTACAAATGTCCTTGTCCTCGTGTGCTCTGCTACCTAGATTCTCGCTAAACCTGACCTGTGAAGTGGGATAGCACCACACGGACTCCTACAAAATTCCTAAAATTTGAAATTATAGTCATGAGTTTGCATTTCCGTCTTTTTTTTTTTTTTTAGCCAGGGCTGGGTTTGAACCCGCCACCTCCGGCATATGGGACCGGCGCCCTACTCCTTGAGCCACAGGCGCTGCCCATGAGCTTGCATTTCCAATAAACACTGTTAGTACTGCCAGACTTCAAACCTATTTTCTTTCATTTGCTGAAAGTCTCCCATGAATAAATCACTCTGCTTTTCCATATCCACTCCTTGGTCTCCCATTCCTGCTCTGCTAGCAGCAGTTGTGGTCAAATATTGAAAGGGAAAAGAAGCTACAAAGCAAGCCCCAGTGACGCCTCTTTTTGGCTTATAACCCACAGGGCAGAGCATGGGAAGATGAGGACGACGCATGCCAGTGGCTGACTCAAGCCTACCACCCTCTGGAGCAGACACAATTTTTATTTTCACTTCTGATGTTCGTCAGAGAAAATCAGTTTGAGTCATTCTCAATTGTTGCATAAATACTGAAGCATGCTCCAATCACACAAATGGCAAAATTTTCTCCTCCTCACTCCCCAAAGTACTAAGTTTATCAGATTTAAATTTTGCAACTTCCTCTCCCGGACCAGGAAAAGCTACCAAAAAATAGCTTGCCAACTGCAAATTATTTTTAGAGATGTTTGGAGTACATGCATTATCAAATATAGAGCCTATTATAAATAACGACAAACAAAAGCAAAACACTGCCCTGTCCTACTTCCTATATTTCTGTATGTGTCTGAAGTTAGAAACTGCATTTATTAAAACATCGTTCTTTTGAGGACAGTATCAAGGTTATTAAGGTTATAATACATCATATTAATAATGTATTGTGCCTGAAGAGGTTTCAGGATTTCCAAGTAAACAGGCTCTGTGCTTTTCTAGTGAATTGATAAGGAATAGACATCTCTTTATTAAGCAGGACAGATTCTTTATTTATACCAAAATGGGATTTCTTTGTCATTTGTTTCCATTTCATTTCTGACCCACTTTCCTTCTGACAGCTTTGAATGAATATCCATGCTTATGTCCTTTAACTGTCTTGCAAGGTAGCCAGGCCAACTGGCTTTGCCCCTGGACAGTAAATCAGGCTAGGACTTGGTGTTCCAATATCAAGTCGGCCAGACATTGGCCACGTGTGCTTTATCAGTCTCTTTCTGCTGGGCCCCAGACATCTGTAAAACTGAAAAATGGAGTTCTGGCACGGAACAGAGGGTCTCAAGGTGCTCTGAAAGCCCATAGAGGGTCAAATCACAGCAGATGTGGATTCCCGGGTGTTCACTTTGTTCTACTGGTGCTCAGAGACCACACAGGGGTTCCCGGAGCAAAGCCTATGGGGTCAGCAGCCCAGCTCTGCCACTTACTGACTGCAACCTTGGGCAACGCACTTAACCTGTCTGTGCTTCAACCACCTACCCTTAACTGAGAGGGTTAAATGAAATTAGGTATTTAAAGGACTCAGTATAGTGTCTGGCATACAGTAAAATTCAGTAAGCAACAACAAAATTTATTATTCTTCCATATTCTTCCCTCACTGGCATACCCTAGGTGTGAGTAAAATTTTGTCATTCAGCTAGACTATGTTTAGTGCCTTGATTCTTGAAGAAAACATCAGACCCGTTAGTATAATTTCCTAACATATAGTCTGTCATCTCTGGGGCATAAATCGTTATGTGCGACCAGCCATGAAGTACCGCAGTGCAGATGTTTTGGAAAGTCACACTAAATCTTATAAAGCAGAGGATGTGAACCTCACACACCCTGCAGAAAGGGCTCGGCAGGCGGCTTGTTACTCGCTGCTCTTCCCTGACTGATGACTGCTGGTTTTGACACCCAGAGCGTGACACATGACAGACAAGAGCAACATGTCTGCCCATGTCCACTGGCGCGCCCAGGCTTTACAAAAGCCAATATGACTTTGAGAGACACTAAAGCAAATAGTGGCACGGAGGAAGCTCGGGATTTCATTTTTTGTGTTTCCTTTGACATTTTTAGGGATTCCTTTCTTGTGATAGTCCTGAAAGTATTTTATAAGCACAATAAAAATAAAATCGACCATTTTTCTCAGGCCTCTATTTCTAATAAAAAGATTATCAAATATATGCTATTGAACAAGCATAAATAAATGTTATCTTTATAGAGTCTTACTCTACTTTATTAGAGTTCTAATTTATAGAGTCTTACTCGTTTATGAATATGGAGAAGGTTGCTACACACTTCACTTTTATCACTTAGCAGGACTTAAGGTCATGCAAGGCAAAGGTTAAGTCTGCAGGTCATCAATTTGCTGCCTTTGATTAAGTCTTGGTAATTGTTATAAGGAGAACCACAAACTTTGCATCTTTCTCACATGCAAAAAATATATGAGACTCCAATTGATTTATCATTACTTATTGTTGAAAATTTATCCATAAACAAAATTAAAAATAAAAATTTGAAAACTGTAAAATCAAAAGACTACTGGAAACCAGTATATGATAATGCATTGAGAGCCCAGATTTTGGAGACAAGAAGACTTGGATTTGTGGGCAAGAAACTTAATCACTCTAAGCTTTGGTTTTCTCATCTGTAAATGAGAATTATAATAGTATCTATACCTTGGAAGGTTGGTAGTACCAGAACAGTGCCTGGTGCAAAATGTGGTTCAAAAAACGATATTTGAAGAAATGAAAGGAATGTAAAAAGGAAGAGAAAGGAAAGAAAGTGCAGAGAGTATAGTAACTCTCCCCAAGTTATATTCTACCTCTTAAACAGCACAACTTGGTTGTTTTTATTATGCAAACTTTCCATCTAGAACAAAGTAGAGAGAAATGTGTAAAGAACCCCCAAGAATTAATCACCAAGCTTCAATAATTATTATATTCTACAATTCTGATTACATCCATTTCTCTGCATAACCTTTTTTTCTGTTGATGGAGCATTTTTTAAAGAAAATCTCAGGCATCATACTGTAGGGGAGCCAAGGCCCTTGGCTCCCTGAAGGTTGGCTGAAAAATTAACTCACAAAAGTCAGATTAATTGGAGAAAGGCATACAGATTTACTTAACATACATACCCGAAGAGAGTCCAAGAGTGATTACCCATCCCCCAGGGAGGTTCACAAACTTATATATCATCCTGGCAAACAGGGTTATGGGAAGGAAGGGGAGAAGAATTCTGCTGAGGAGATTTCTAAGAGAATGAATGGATCAGGAAACAGAGATTAATCCGTACATTATCTTGTGAAAGGGTCTGTTCAGTGTGAGTATATTCTTGGTCTTACAGGGAGGGGAAGAAAAAAACAGTGGTTCTCCTTGGTGGAGGTGAATCTTAGGCAGATAAAGGAACTTCAACTTCATCCTGTGCGTAGGGAGAAATGACTGGAGACGGGGAAGGGCAGAGAGACCTCGAGGCTTCTTCACTTCAGTGTGTCAATGTGCCCTGTTTTGAGGTGTTGGTGTCTGAGCCCCGACATTAACAATTTATTTGTAAGTGCTTCTAATAGATAAAGATCTATTTAAAAATCACAATACAATTATGTCAATAAAATTATAATTCCTTAATGACATATAATAAACAGAATGTTTCAATTTCTCCTATTATTTAAAAAAGAAAGGCACTTTTTAAGTTAGTTTTGCGAACAAAAAATAAAATCCTAAGCAACCCAACTACCCTGCAAAAGAACCCCCTCTTGGCCAACGGGACCCCAGAAAAACCTTAAAACTGGGATTCTGGCCATGAAAAGAAGGAAGACTGGACACACTTCAGCATTAATGTTAAAGTAGAGATCATAAAACTGACTTTTTGTGGCAATAAGATGCTATTCCGGACTTAAGGTCATGCAAGGCAAAGGTTAAGTCTGCAGGTCATCAATTTGCTTAACACATCACTCTGAGTTGGTATACTTCAGCTTGCTCTATGATTAGCAGACTTCCTTATTTTAATTTAGACATCCTTTTTTACTGACTCCAAGCCTTCAGAGAAAGCTTTATTCCTATAATCAATTAGAAATTAAAGAATTTCTGAATCCAACTATAACATGTAAGACCCCACTTTGAGATGTCCCACTTTGGGGGTCAAAGCAATGTGTATCTTCCATGTACTGATTTATGATTTTATCTGCAATTCCTGGCTCTCTGAAATGTACAAAATCAAACTGCAACCCAACCACCTCAGATGCATTTTCTCAGGACCTTTTGAGACTATGTTCTCTGGGCTATAGTCACTCATATCAGCTCAGACTAAACCTCTTCAAATTATTTTACAGAATTTGTAGTTTGTTCAAATCAAGTTCCAAACAAGGCTCATACCTGCACTTGGTTTATAGGTCTCTTAATAAGTTTTTTAACTCACAACTGCTCCCCCTCTCTACTTTTTTCTCATACTATTTATTTTTTGACAAAATTTGGTTATTTGTTTGCTGGAACTTTCTACATTCAGGTGACAGCTGATTTGTACTCTTGCGTGGTATTTAATATGGTCCTCAGTCTCCTGTATTTCCCGTAAACTGGCAGTTAGATATGGATGTCTGATGAGACTGGTTCAACTTTGTTGGGCCGAGAGGGATGGGTTTAATACTTCACAGGTGGTGCTATTTCTTTTCTATCACATTTTTGGAGGAGCATAATGTTCAGTTGTCCCACTTATAGTGATGTTGAGATTGATTACGGAGTTCAAGTGTTATCAGCTTAATTCTCCATTATAAAGCTCCAATTTTACCTAATAATTTTGGCGTCCATTAATGGTCGTTGCCTAGCTCCATTATTTCATTAGATGCTGCAAAACTGTGGTTTTCTATTTCTAGCATCCTTCTGCATTAATTAGCTGTAATTCTCTCTAAAAAAAAAAAAAAAACTTATTCTGAAGTACAGGCTACACGGAAAAGCAGGGTGGGTGCCAGATTTCTTTTCGCTTATCCTTTTCGGAACAGTGATTTGGTGCCCTAACAACTTCAGACATGACAAACCAGTTTGGTTTTCTGCTTTACTGTATTGTGTTTTTAGAATATTGTCATAAATGCATAAATTTTTATACTTTTCAATTCTTTTAGTGCTCAAACTGTCCCATCTTTGCCCCCTGGGGGCCCTTTATGATCATTTTGGCATGATCCCAGTAGTTTCTTTGATAGCTTTGCTCTAGACAGTCTCCAGCGAATCTTTAAAAAAGAAATCAAGGCCATCTTTGTTTGTTGTTTATCATTTTGATATCCCACCCTCCTTGTTTCCACAGCAATTACACACTGTGGCTCTTTAATAACATCTACTGGGTTCGTGTGTGTTTGTTTGTGTGCCTTACGATATATTCTACACTGAAAGATGCAATTCTATTTAAAATGCTAGAAACTGATAGGCATGGGAGTCAGGGGGGTGAGCGAAAAGAGCAAGACTTAGAAGTTAGTCAGACCCGGATCTGAATCCCAGCTCATCACTTACTAACTGTGTAATTTCAGGCTGGTTATTAAATCTTCCTGGGCCTCAGTTTTCGCAACTGTAAAATGGGGTGGAAAACAATAATACGTACTGTGGTCAACGGCCATTAAGTACTAAAAAGCAAAAAAGGAACTAAATTCTCTTTTATAGTACTCAGTCCTGAATAGAAACTCAACAAATAACAGTCGTGATTATGATTATCAATTACCGTGCATGCTTCAATTTATTCTTTCCCACGTGTATGTCTCACATTTCAGTTTGAAGATTACTGTCTTTGAGATGGAGCGTATGCTAACATTACTCCATCTGCCCCAAGCAATGAGCTTAGCCTTGACTTGTTCTTCTTGTTTTGCACACAGCTTTAAAGAACTCTTTCCTGTTGTTTTTAGCCTTCTTTCCAGCCTCAGCTCAGTCTGAACTTGAGCTCTGCAGGTATTGTCTTCCCAGTTTATGCCACTCTCTGAATTGTCCCTGATCACGTGTTGTGTTTTAACCTTCTGTGCACGTCCTCTTGATGTCCAGCCCATCAAAAAGTTCCTTGCTCTTAAAATGGCTCCCTCTCTTTTTCCTCCTCATCCAAAAAAAAAAAAAAAAATTTTTATTTTGCTGTCAGAATTTTCCTTTCTTTTAGTTTATTTCTGTATTTCTCTTTCTTTCTTCTCCCTTCTCCTCCTTCCTCCTCCATCCCTCACCCTCTTCTTCTTCTTCATACTCTTGTTATAGAAAAATACCGGTTTTATTTCTCTGATGCATATTTTCTTAAAATCACCATTACTGTTTGTTTATCCAACTTTCCTTACTTTTGCATTTACCAAACTATACTATCATAGTTACTCCATCCTAAGGTTCTAGTCAATTCTACTTCAGTTTTTCTAGTTGATTAGAAGTAAGTTCAGAGGAGTACAGTTGAATCTCTGTAAGGTGACCACCCAAAGGACTGTAACAAACTGGTCCACATATGGAGGTGGTCCATGTAAGGAAATAGGTCTATTGTACTGATACGTCCATGTGGTCATGTCCAGTCTATGAAAATTCAGGTCACCTTAAGAAAGTGGTCAGTGTAGGAGGTGGTCGACTATGGAGACCCGACTGTATTTTTATCTCATTGCTTCTTCAATCTGTGGTTTTTAAAAAAAGAATATGACAAAACAAAGTCTTTTGTTTTCTGGGGCTTGAAACATCTATCAGACATTAGAGAGAATTAAAATCTTCATCAATGAAGACTGTACCTTGGCTTCTGGCAATTTTGACATTTAGCTAAACCTAAGAATGTGCAGTATCATAAACCAGTAAAACGAGACTCTCCTTCCCTTGTCCACACTGACCAATCATAGTTGTTCAAGCATAATTAAAATGCTTGGCTCTACTGACAAGAGAACAGGCAACGATCTGAAGTTAAGTCATAATAGTTCACAGTCACCATTTTGAAGGGGGTTGGTAAAGGTGAAAGCTCCTACTCCAAACTCAACCCAGCATGTGGTGGAAAGACCTTGCTCTTAACATTCTTGAGGCCTCTTGTGAATTCACTGCTATTTCCAGAATCCTAATATGAGAGCACAAAAATGAATTCTAACAGAGGCCAATAACTGACTATCTTTAAAGCTCCAAAGCAAAAGCAAACCAAAACCCTGTACAGCTATATATAATGGTTAAGAGCTGGCTAATAGCCAGAAATAAAGAGCAATTTTAAATATCTTGGGGTTCAAGTTGTCGTTTATTGAATGAGAGGAAATTCCATGGGAGAGGGACAGTATTTCGATCATCAGCTAAGCATATGGAAAATTTCCCAAAGGCCTCGCCATTGATATATATTCAAAGTAAAATCTCTAAGTCTGATAAGTATAACTGAGCTTTAGTTACTTTCCCTACCCAGCTACAGGCCTCAGACTAAGAATAGCAATAAATGTAAAAATATCCACTAGTTGTCATTCAACTCATGCACATGTGCCAGAATCACTCTCTTCCTCTCCCTCACACTCTGAATCATCAACCAAATTTTCTCTCATTGCTAAAGGTTCTTTAGCAATTCAAAATAAAACCAGAGGAAATGTTATTTCTTGGAAAAGTTTAAAAGTAGGTGAGATTCCTGTTTACATCCGAATCAAGCACAAGGACTATTTAAAATCCACAGAATATTCTTCAATGAAGTTTTTGGAGAATAAAGCATATGTATCCAGGGTAATAAATCAAATATAGTGACAAAGAGAAGCACTTCTGTCTGGCCCCAAATTATTTTGCTATTAGGTCAATACTGAACCACACGTACACTGTTTGGCTTTCTGAAGTGAACTGCCAATAAACAAGCAGTAGTCACCTAAAAATCTTCAAAACTGAACTATGCAAATCTCAGTTCCATCAGAAGTTAAAAACCTCGGACCTGAAAGTAATTAAGATGCTGGATATTACGGTCTGACCTAATCTATGCTACAGAGCCAGGATGATAGGGAAAGAGAAGTAAAGAGCACGTTCAAAAAGCCAAAAAGCCGCATCACAAGGAAAATTGGGTTTAGCAGAAAGGCGTGTTGATTTTCCTTTAACTCACAGTGTATAGTGTAAGATCAACCCTAGTCCCCTGAGCTCAATTTTATCCATCAGCACAACCCAGGGGCCATTTAAAATCACAACTTCCTTTTAAACATTCTTATCCTGATATTTACAAGCAAACACATTCCAAAAGTACAGTCACTTCCACTGCATAGAAAAAGCTTAATTGCTGGATTTAAAACTATTTACGCTTATCCACAAACAAGGGCCTCATCTTCATTGGTGACCCTAGGTCTTCCTCCTTCTTTTCCTTGACTCAGCAGCTGAGCTCAGCTTCTTCTGTCTGACCTTTCTTTTCCAAACGCTGGAGCACAGCAGGCATTTCTAGGTCAGCAAAGGAAACTATTACCGCCTTCCAGGAGAACAGTATCTTCTGTGTATTCGAAGGACTGAACAAGAACAACGAGTCAGTAATTCAGTGTACTAACCTCAGTTCTGACCCTGACTGGGTCATGCCTTTAACTGCCTCTTGTCTCTGTTTGGCTGGGGAGAAAACTCCTCCATCCACCCCTGTAGCTAGACTTCACAGTCACCTGAATGCTCAGCTGGGTTTCCTTTCCTCATCTAAATTCCCTGCCTTTCCTGTCTTTCCTTGTCTTTCCTGCCTTTCCTCATCTAAATTCCCTGTCTCTCTGGCTGTACCACCGGCTCCCTGCCTGGCCCACAATCTATGACAATGGCCATGCACTCATCCTTTCCAGACCACCCCATCTCATATATCCTGCCAACATTTAATTTTTTTAATAGTTTTATTGACACAAAATTCACATATCATAAAATTTACCCATTTAAAATATGCGATTCAATGGTTTTTAATATATTCATAGAATTGTGCAACCATCACCACAATCTAATTTTAGAACATTTCCATCACCCCACAAAGAAGCCCTGTAGCTACTGGCAGTCACTCGCCAAATCCCCACACCTCTCCACCCCATGCAACCACTAATCTACTTTCTGTCTCTATTGATTTGCCCATTCTGGACATTTTATATAAATAGGCGTGGTGTCTTATGACTGGCTTCTTTCATTTAGCATAATGGTTTCAAGGTTCATTCACACTGGAGTTTTTATTGCTGAATAACATTTTATTGTATGTATACACCACATTTTGTTTATCCAGTTAATAGTTGATGAAGTAACTTGTTCAACAGCACACAGCTTCAAAGTTGCATACGCAGGCTTGACGCCTGTAGCTCAGCAGCTAGGGTGCCAGCCACATACACCGGAGCTAGAGGATTCAAATCCAGCCCAGGCCTGCCAAACAACGACAACTACAACCAAAAAATAAAAATAGCCGGGCATTGTAGCGGGTGCCTGTAGTCCCAGCTAGTTGGGAAGCTGAGGCAAGAGAATCGCTTAAGCCCAAGAGTTGGAGGTTGCTGTGAGCTGTGAGCTGTGAGGCCACGGCACTCTACCAAGGGCGACATAGTGAGACTCGGTCTCAAAAAAAAAAAAGGAAAGAAAAAAAAGTGGCATAGGCAAGATTTGAACCTATGGATCTCTAACTCCAAAATTGGTCTTTTTTATTTCTCTCACTACCAAAGCACCTCTATACTTCCCTCCTTGCTCCTGAGTCCCTTTACTTGTTGTTATTAATTCTTGCAGGTGCTGCTCCTTTGTAAATAAACGTGTTACTTAGAAGCAGTGCAGGACATGACGAGCAGACCCCTAGAAAACCAGAGGCAAAGGATGGCCAGGCCACCAAGCCCCACCCTGGGTTTGACGCAATTAGCCTGTGAAAAGTGGAAGATCAAAGTGCCCACTAAGACTAGATCTTCAGAAATATCAATAATACGCTCTAGGAAATAATCAGGAGATGACTATGCCATTTTAATTCTCCTTTAAAAGAGTCAATCTAACATCATTAAAAGTGACATTTAAATGCTAATTGCAAAGGCAGCATTCCCAGGTCTCTAGACAGGTATTGCATGTTAATTAATTCTGGGGAGATGAAGACCAGCTTCCAGTATGAGGTGTCAGAAGGAAAGAGAGTTCCTTTGCAAAGGAAAATAAAAGGCTACGGCAGAGACATAATTATAAATTACCTGGCTTCAAGAGTTCTAAAAAGAAATAAGCTATCCTTTGCAACGCAAATTTCCTATTGCCTCTTTTGTAAAGGGTCCATGTTAATAAAATGACTGAAATAGAAATTTCCAACTTCAGTACTCTTTTAATGGAGTGCCCTCATCAAAGTGGCTCTTACTAGAATGGTGGCTAACAGGCCTATAGGACCAGCAACACGGGACACAGGAGCCTAATGCCATAGAAGCCGATAAACCACAAACACACTCTGAATGGTCACAAAGAACATCAGCTGCATTTTTTTTAACTGCAATGAATCATTTTTTTTTTTAAGGAGTCATGCAAATTAGTACAAACCCACAAACCACAGACCCACAAAGATGTTTGTTAGGCTGAATACTTTATATATTAGATTACCTCAAAAGATGATAATTTTAATAAAGTATACATTTAAATTGCTACAATCACAACACACAGGTCAGCAGTATAATACGTACTGTTTAACTTTTACTGTTTGCAGTACTTTTTCTCACACATTGTAGCCTTGGGAGATAAATGACCATAAACGTAGTCATTATATAATCTATATATAGATGATGAAATTCAGGCTCAGAGAGAATATGTCGTTTAGTCAAGATCACAGAGGTAAAGAGCAGTGGGGTCATGTCTAGAACTCCCTCTTCTGGAGCTAATTTCAACGACCTTCCCACTTCCCACTTTATCTATTATCTTTCTTCCACTTCATCTAGTTGCTTATCATTCCTGCTATTAAGCCCTGCTATTAAACATTAAACTATAATGTTTCTAAGCATGTGGATGACATTAACACTTGGGAAATAATCACGATTTGATTAGGCTCAATGAAGTTTTCTTTTTTAGTTCTTCTGCGAAGGCCCACTCTAGTAACAAAAGTATACTGGTTAATTCCTGTATTGTACAGCTTACGTTTTATACATGTATCATGAATGTGACAACGGGTTATGTATGACATAGAAAGAGAACTTACTGATTAATAAGAAAAAGATAGAAATACTGAGTAAAAGCTATGAAAGACTATTCACAAAAGAACTACAAATGGTCAAATGAAAACTTGTCAACTCTCTCTAGTAACAAAAAAAATTCAAACTGAAGCTCAGCATCCATAGCTCAGTCGTTATGGTGCCAGCCACATACACCAAGGCTGGTGGGTTTAAGCCCAGCCTGGGTCTGCTAAACAACAATGACGACTGCAACAAAAAATAGCCGGGCATTGTGGGGGGCATCTGTAGTCCCAGCTATTTGGGAGGCTGAGGCAAGAGAATCGCTTAAGCCCAAGAGCTGGAGGTTGCTGTCAGCTGTGACACCATGGCATTCAACCCAGGGTGACATTGTTGAGTGTCTCAAAAAAAAAAAAAAAAAAGGGCGGCGCCTGTGGCTCAGTGAGTAGGGCGCCGGCCCCATATGCCGAGGGTGGCGGGTTCAAACCCAGCCCCGGCCAAACTGCAACAAAAAAATAGCCGGGCGTTGTGGCGGGCGCCTGTAGTCCCAGCTGCTCAGGAGGCTGAGGCAAGAGAATCGCGTAAGCCCAAGAGTTAGAGGTTGCTGTGAGCCTTGTGACGCCACGGCACTCTACCCAAGGGCGGTACAGTGAGACTCTGTCTCTAAAAAAAAAAAAAAAAAAAAAAAATTCAAATTGAAAGTACAATGGGTTATTCTCCAGGTTCATAAGAGTAAAACCTAATATAACTCCGAGTGAGGGTTTAAAATGATAAAATTTACCAGGGAAGATGAAGGGACATGCCATATGATTCAGAAATTTCAGTTTCAGTAAGAGGGACTTTACCTAACAGTTGCAATCAGTGTAACCTGGCTTATTGTACCCTCAATGAATCCCCAACAATAAAAAAAAAAAAAAGAAATTTCAGTTTCAGTGGTTAATTCCAAGGACATAGAAAGGTACTAAAAAATGTATATATGAATGTTCACAATCATATTGTTTATAACAATGAAACAAAACAGAAACAACTTAGATTTACAATATAAGAGCGTTAAATGCATTCTGATGTGTTACCCACAAAATATTCTGTAGTCACTGAATTACGTTAGAGATAAAACTAAAATATATAACATTGAGAGAATGCAAGTAAATCCAAATAAATGACAAGATATTCCATGCACATGTATTGAAAGGCTCAATATTACAGAGATAACAGTTCCCTTATAGATTTGATTATAAAAGCAAATAGATTCAAATTAATCTCAGTTAAAGTCTCTGCGAGTCTGATTGCGTCTCTGTGTGGATTTGCAGAAACTGTTCCAAAAGCTTTATTTGGAAATGTGAAGGGCCGAGAACAAACAAGACTCTCCAGGAATTGGTAAAAAGAAGACCTTGTATTTAGTTTATTAAGCTACAGGAATCAAAGCATATATTATTAGAATAAGACAAATATACCAGTGGGGAGAGAATAGAGAGTTCAGAACTGGACCTACGCATGTGGGATACGTGACTTATGAAAAAGGTGGCAGTGAAGAGTAATGGGGAGTGAATGGTCTTTGGGATTAATGCTACCCGATCAACTGAATACCAGTGTAGAATAAAATGAAATGTAACTCTAATTTCTCATCAGATACAAAAATTAATCCCATGGGAATTGTAGATCCGAATGTGAAAGGTAAAACAATAAAGGTGATAGAAAATAACATGGGAGAATCTCGTCCTGACCTTGGGGATAAGGAAAGAGAGTCAGGAAGTACTAACAACAAAGAAAAAGACTGGTAAACTGGGTAACGTTCAAACTGGGAACCTCCGTTAACCCTGTGGAGAGAGCAATAAAGGTATGGCAGGAAGTGGGAAAAAATATTTCTAACACATATAACCAATAAGGAAATTATATCTAAAATATAAAGTAGAAACAAATATGGAAATGTCTGACAAGTCTATAGAAAAGTGGGCTAGAACCTTAAACAAGTTCAACACCACCCCAAGAAAGATAACCAGATGCTCAATAAACGTATCAGAAAGCGCTCAACCTCATTAACCACCAGGAAAATGCAAGTTAAAGTTACAAGATACTACAACACGCCTACCAGGCTGAACAAAATCAATAACACTAATAATACAAGTCTTGTTGAAGTTGTGGAGCAATCACAATTTACACAAATTGATGATGGAGCTATAGATTAGTGCAACCATTTCAGCAATATTTCCTAAAGTTGAATAGACACGTGTCCTATGCCCCACCAACTCCATTCCTAGGCATATGAACTAACAAACAACTTCAAAACCTGAGCATGGATGCCAACCGGCAATGTTCACAGCAATATTTTTCAAAATAGCCAAAACTGGAAACAACCCATTGGCCATTAACAACAAACAACATGGCAGCGTGCTCTTTTCATGGAGTAACATACGTGTACAGCAATAAATGAATGAAGAACTAATACATGTTAAAAAAAAACATGGATGAATCTCACAAACAAATGTTGACTAGGTCAAAAACAAGAAACTACATACTTTTATATCAAGTTAAAAAATAAATACTATAATGTTAGATTCAAAATAGCCATCATCTCTGGAGGGGAAGAAGGTGCCGTAGGAGGCTTCTAGGGATGTAAGACATATTATTTCTTGACCAAGGGACTACATGGATGTGTTCACTTTGTGATTACTTGCTGAGCTGTGTACTTAGGATTTGTTTACTTTTCTGCATGTATGTCCTATTGCCATAAAATATTTCCATCTATATTAACGGTTTGGAAATATGTCTGTGAGGTAGTACGTGTAAGAAGCTGCTTAGCAAAGTGTATTAATTCTCTTTTGAGATATATACGGTAGAAACATTGTTATCTAACGCATTTAGGACCAGAAGTTAATTGCTTAATTTCAAAACCTAGTGGAAGTGAAGACTCGTAAGAAGGTTAACACCTTCTGCCAAAAGCATTTTATTCTGACTGAACGTTGAGGACTTGAGTACTTGAGTACTCAAATTCCATATCATCTTCCCTGCATAAATCATATCTATAATCTATCCTCTCTATTTTCAGTTTTAGTTTCTTTAACATGGAATAAAAATTTAATACACTTGAGAAGTAATATGAATGTTGATTTCCTTCATGACTTTTAACATTTCTCTTCAAATCTTTCACAGTTGTTCCATCCGATCTGAATTCCAGAGCAATTATTTTAGAGATTCGCCTTATTCACACTTTGCTAAAACATTCAACCTGATTTTATTGGAGACAAAATCTCTGTGTTCACATTCCTATTTCGTTGGTTTATGTAATATTTAATTGGATTACATAATTATAATAAGTTCAATTGGCATAAAGAAGACTGAGATTAAAAAAAAAAAAAAAAAAAATGGCTGTTGCCAGATGTGGCAGCTCAGGCCTGTCATCCTAGCCCCCTGTGAGGCCACGGTAGGTGGACTACCGGAGCTCAGGAGTTACAGACTAGCCTGAGCCAAGATAGCGATCGCTTCTCTATTAAAAGTAGAAAAACTAGACAGGTGTTGTGTCAGGTGCCTGTAGTCCCAGCTACTGGGGAGGCTGAGGCAAGAGGATCACGTAAGCCTGAGAGATTGAGGTTGCTGTGAGCTGTGATGCCGTAGCACTCTATGCAGGGTGACAGAGTGAGACTCCGTCTTAAAAAAAAAAGAAAAGTCTCTTAGTAACCACTTACCATTGGTTCTATGAAAGAGAAATTTATTAGCAGAATGCATTTCAGAGTGCTTCTAGTTTATATACTTGGCTCTTTGCATTAGAAATGTGGAAGAATATATTCCAAAATATATTCTGGCATATCTTAATTGAAAGGGTTTCAGAGGATGATTAATTTGACTTGATTGTGTGTATTTCCTCAGAGGACCTGTACTGATTACATTTTTAAAAATACATCTTTTCATGTCATAAGAAGCTGATCTGGGAGCGCTCTACGGCATATTCCTGAAGGATGGTGGTGTTTGCAAGAAGCAGATGATGTGATTCTCTTCCTTCCTCTAAGCATCTGAATGTGAACAATTAAGGCTTTTAAATTAAAAAAATCAAAATTGAAACCCCAGCTCTGCCACTCGCTACCTGTACCTCCTTGGGCACATCTTTTCTCTAAAGCCCTGGTTTCTCATCTGTAAAATGGGGATAATCCCACAGACCACAAACAGTTGCTGTGAGAATGAGTGATAACGTAGGACCTAAAGCTGTAAGCATGGGACCTGACACATGGTAAACCTTAATAAATGTTAGCTTAAAAAATGAAGAGCGTACCTCATCAGGAAGACAGAACACACGTACACGTGATATAACAATAAAACAGATGCCAACACCTCACAGCTCAACCTACTGGCAAGATGCTGGGGACACGAAGTGAAGCCTGAGGGATCTGAGGGAAATGACGTTAATAAGGGAAAGTTTGTGGCTCAAGTTAATGCTTACGGGAAGTAGAGAATAGAAACTCACAGTTTCACCCTTCACCCAACCTCTGGAAGGAAAAGGATATAAAGAAATAAATGCGTTGGTTAGGACCATTTGCACATGGCTGAAGCTTGGAACACACAGATAGATGTGAGGAAGTAAGATCCTTTATGAATGTGAGATTTAATAATCTGGAGAGCATAAGCAGTGGACTTTCTCCTTAAGACTAGACGGAAAGGAGAAGGCCCTCGTGTTAGGGAAGGTACACATGAGAGGGAGAAAATCCCAGAAATGTGTCCACGCCCAGGCTGGTCCAGGAGTTCTCAACACACAGATCTCTATTCCAAGTTGAGGCAGCTATCTACAGGGAAGTTTCACCCTTTAATCAACAAATCTTCTTCTATAATGTTCCAGGTACTGTTCTGGACACTAGGAATACAAAGATGAATAAAACGAGATCACTGCTCTCGTGAAGCTTACATTCCACAGATAAGTTTTGACTTGCTACCTCCCAGCAAAGGATAGTTGACACCATTAACATTTAAAACATCTGTTTTCTGAGAAGGGGGCACATGGACAACTAATTTCACTAGGACCAATTTCACCTTGAAGTTAACTTTAACCTTGATCAAAGCATTAGGAGCTCTGCCAGATCAATAACGGGACTAGAGGACAGTGGCCAGAGAGAAGTCCCACCATGGCAAGAAGCAGTTTGAACAGTTCAGATCAGATAATACATCCCAACGGGCAACTCCAAAGGCAAGTATATTGTTATAGGTGACAACTGGGAGTCTTATAAGCTTTTGTTTTAATCAGAAAATACAATATCTTTTTTTTTCATTTTTAATATTTTGTTATGTTTCTTTCCACTCTTTTCTTTTTTTTTTTTTTCAGCTTTTGGCCGGGGCCAGGCTTGAACCCGCCACCTCCAGTATATGGGGCCAGTGCCCTACTCCTTTGAGCCACAGGCACCGCCCCAGAAAATACAGTATCTTTAATTACACTGAGTATCAGTGGCTAAATCAAAAATGGGTAGCAAAAGATGTTGTAATGGGATAAGGGGTGCAGAAAACACAGCATGGTGCATGGTGGCATGGCCCATCTGCTAAGCTGGGCCTCAGAATCTTAAAATGCACTACAGGAAGGCTTGGGGGGGGGGCGGGGGTAAAGAATTTCAAAAATAACCAGCAACTTAGTAACTTGGCTGATTTAAGCTGTCAGAACAGGCAGGCACTTTGAGTTTTCTGTATTTACCAGCTATATCTTAAAAGTAAGGTTTTTCCTTCAAAAATGAATAATTTAAAACTCGAAACAAATGTTCCTCAGAAGGCAATAAACTACCCCTTTAAGAATGTCAATTTCAATCACTTTCAAAATGCTTCTGTTAGTGGTTCTTAAACTATGCCTCCAAGGATTACTGGTTGCCACTCCTCCATCTGGACCAAGGTATTCTGCTAAAATCATACATGACAGTTTTATACTCATTCTTAGAAAAAATGTTGATAAATAAAACATTCTCAACTTCAGCATTTTTCCCATAACTTTTTTTCCCGAAACCTCTGGCACTAACTGATGCTTTTCCAAAGAACGCAAACAGAAGACATGGAAACAAAGAACAAATAAACTTTACTGGAAAAGAAATAAACGAGAAATAACCCATCACACTTAGTCCACGATCTTTTTTGTTTCCATTCACGGTGTGAGGGAGTTGTGCTTTTTATACTGTAAACCTCTACCGTAATCCTAGAAGAGCCAGTTTTCTTAAAAGGCCTTCCTTCTCCCCACACGGCTGCACCGTGGATCCCATCATGAGCCACAGGGAAAAGTATGACTCCAGGAAGCAGAGGATCTCAGGTAAACTTTTAGATCTCAGGTTCCTCTTCCATAAAATGGGGATAATATCTGCCCTGCCTAATTACTTCACAGAGGGCTATCCGGATCACCCACTACAAAGAGCACGGTAAACTGCAGAGCTCTATGTACATGTGAGCCACTATTATCACTGCTATTATTATTTATTAAGACTGCCTTTAAAAACAAAAATTATAGCCAATAACTCCTGCTTGATCTCTCTCTGAATAATTTTTCCAAAAGCCTTTACTCACTGAGCCACAGGCAGTTTGTGCTAAAATAATGTTTATCTTCAGGCATAACAAATGCATCAATCTCCTCACTGATAATTTCAAAAATATTGAGTATGTTTTGCTCTCTGGAATGGACCTACACTACATATTACATTTCAAACCTATAACCATACTCGAAATCCAAAATGTTCATTCAGCCATACCTCAACTACTTTCCCAATTGGGGGGACAGCGGGGGGGGGGGTGCGGAAGATAATTCAGAATTTCTGAATTGGAGAAATTTAACTATCCTGTAAGTTCATTTCCCTACAGAGACTTCTTTCCCAAATAATCCAAAATTGAATGACTGCCTTTCATTTATATGAGGTACTTATCTTCTTTACCACACTCACAGAAACTTAAATTCCAAACATTTCTGCTTATAAAAAAACTCATCACAAAAAATTATTAGGAGAAATAAATTTTTGTATATTATAACGATAGCCACTCCATTCCTTACAAACAAAAAATAAAATCACAATAGTATCACCAGGAGTTCCATAATGAGGAAGAAAATTGTTACAAGGATACCACAATCCCTTCTCCAGCAGCAAGGTCAATTTCCTGAGCAATTGAAACTTTTAAACTCTCTCCCCAGCAGAACACAGTGGCTCCTGCCTGTAATCCCAATATTTGGGAGGCCAGTCTCAAATAAATAAATAAATAAACAAACCCTCTTCCCATGAAAAATTTAGAAGAAATTTTTTAAAATGAAAAATCTAAAAAGAACATGAAATGACATGATATCTGAAACTTGACATAACTTTATTTTATTAAAATCTATCGACTCTGCTTGCGGCCGCCAAGTTCTCTGGTCTGCGAAAGTCATGTTACCCAACACCGGGAAGCTAGCAGGATGTACCGTGTTTATCACAGGTGCCAGCCGTGGCATTGGCAAAGCTATTGCATTGAAAGCAGCAAAGGATGGAGCAAATATTGTCATTGCTGCGAAGACCACCCACGCACACCCAAAACTTCAGGGCACAATCTACACTGCTGCTGAAGAGATTGAAGCAGTTGGAGGAAAGGCCTTGCCATGTGTTGTTGATGTGAGAGATGAACAGCAAATCAGTGATGCAGTCGAGAAGGCGGTCAAGAAATTTGGAGGAATTGATATTTTGGTCAATAATGCCAGTGCTATTAGCTTGACCAACACATTGGAAACACCTACAAAGAGAGTGGATTTGATGATGAGTGTGAACACCAGAGGCACCTACCTTACATCTAAAGCATGTATTCCTTATTTGAAAAAGAGTAAAATCGCTCATATCCTTAATCTCAGCCCACCGCTGAACCTAAATCCAATGTGGTTCAAACAGCACTGTGCTTATACCATTGCTAAGTATGGTATGTCTATGTGTGTACTTGGAATGGCAGAAGAATTTAAAGGAGAAATTGCAGTCAATGCATTGTGGCCTAAAACAGCTATACACACCGCTGCCATGGATATGCTGGGCGGTTCTGGTATCGAAAGCCAGTGTAGAAAAGCTGATATCATCGCAGACGCTGCATATTCCATTTTCAAAAAACCAAAAAGTTTTACTGGCAACTTTATTATTGATGAAAATATCTTAAAAGAAGAAGGAATAAAAAACTTTGACATCTATGCAGTTAAACCAGGCCATCCTTTGATACCAGATTTCTTCTTAGATGAACACCCAGAAACGGTTACCAAGAAAATGGAATCACAGGGTGGTATTCCAGAGGTCAAAGAAGAAAAGCCACAGCCCCAGCCACAGCTGCAGCCACAACCAAAAGCACATGCTGGAGCTGTGGAAGAAACATTTAAAATTGTTAAAGACTCTCTCAGTGATGACGTGGTTAAAGCCACTCAAGCAATCTATCTGTTTGAACTCTCAGGTGAAGATGGTGGCATATGGTTTCTTGATCTGAAAAGCAAAGGTGGGAAAGTCGGATATGGAGAGCCTTCTGATCGGGTCGATGTGGTGATGAGCATGTCTACAGAAGATTTTGTGAAAATGTTTTCAGGGAAACTAAAACCAACAATGGCATTCATGTCAGGAAGATTGAAGATTAAAGGAAACATGGCCCTAGCAATCAAATTGGAGAAGCTAATGAATCAGATGAATGCCAAACTGTGAAAGAAAAGAAAAAAAATATGTCGACTGCTATGTTCACAAAGTAAAAAACTCAAAACTAAAATCTATTGTTGTTGGTTTTCTTCCCTATTGTATTATAAGGATATGCATGTTCGTTCTGGAAAAAGATAGAATTTCTGTATCTGTAAGACTTGAAATTGCAATTAAAACAGTTGGCTAATTAAACAGAAGCTTCATTAAGTGGAATTCTAAGACAGTATGTTTTTTAGATTTCGAGAGTTTTGCTGAGCCTTGTATCTAATTTACTATCTTCTGTCAGGAAAAGTATCATTAGCAAGTAGTCAGGCTCAAGCAATAAAATTCACTCCTTTGGAAGCACCTGCTCATGTAAAATGATTGAGTTTGGGATTGTATATTAATGATGTTTTAGATTTTTAAATACTTATAAAGGAAATTTTCTGGCAATGCCCATAGCTCAGTGGGTAGGGCACTGACCATGTATACCGGAGCTGGAGGTTTCAAACCCAGCCCGGGCCAACAGTGACAACTGCAACAACAACAAAAGAATAGCCAGCAATAAATCCTCAACAATAAAAAGAAAATTTTTTTTTTGAGACAGTCTCACTATGTCCCCCTTGGTGGAGTGCTGTGGTGTCACAGCTCACAGCAGCCTTAAACTGTTGGGCTCAACCGATTTTCTTGTCTCAGCCTTCCAAGTAGCTGGGACTTGTCATTGTTGGTTAGGTGGCCTAAGCCAGGTTCGAACCTGCCACCTTCAGTGTATGTGGCTGGCACCCTAACCACTGTGCTGTGGGCGCTGAGGCAAAAAAAAAATAGTCGGGTGTTATGGCAGTCACCTATAGTCTCAGCTACTTGGGAATCACTTAAGAGAATCACTTCAGACCGGGAGCTTGAGGTTGCTGTGAGCTGTGACACCACGGCACTCTACCCAGGGCGACGCTTGTGACTCAGACTCAAAAAAAAAAATTTTTTTTTTACTACAGTGTATTTCACAAAAATCACATTATCTACTTAATAAACACTACTTGTAGAGACTAAATGAAACAAAACCATTTGTTAACTAGCTTTCCAGGTGCTGTTATCTATAGGAAAATATTATTAATGTATTAATAATTTAACTAATGGGAGTATGTATCCTATTTAAAACTATGCAAATAATGTCCTAAAATAAAATAATTTTTTCCCTAAAAAAAAAAAAAAAAAAAAAATCTATCAGAAATCACTCCTCTTTAAGGTTTATGTCAGCTGAGAGCTTCTCCAGCCAAAGAGGCGCACAAAACCGAACCCTGAAGTTAGTCTTGAGTCCTCCCTCTCCCTCATCTCCCACATCAAGCCCTGTTCTCTTCTATCCCTAAGAATTTCTAGAATTCTCCCATTTCCCCCCAGCTCCTTTGCCATGATCGCTTCTCACTGGCATTAGTGCAAGCCTCCAAATAGTCCTCCTCGCCCCCCACTGTTGTCACTTCCAATTCATCGCTCATGGAGCAGCCAGAGTGATCATTCTTAAGCCAAAAACCTGATCATGTCTGATCCCCTGATTAAAATAACTCCCAAGGAAAAAAAATCCCAAATCCATAATGTGATTTATAAGACCCTTCAAAATCTAAGCCATGAGACTGGCTCTCGCATGGTCTCTTGACCCTGGCTGGCCCTCACCCTCGGCCTGCTCACCACACTGAACTCTTTATATTCTCTGAACCAGTCACACAGATTGTGTTTCTGCTGCTAGCTGTGGGCCACAGGTAAGCAGCAGTGGACACTGATGAACGTCTCTATGGTTTCAGAGCCAGTGAATCTTCACCATCCTGATGCTATACTGTTTTAGTATAGTATCATCACTGAGAAGGGAGTAGGAGGCCCCGGCAGCCCCTTCTGCCATGAGATATGAGCACTGTGAGCACACCCTGGGACCACATTTACACATATGCACACTAATAAAAATGCTGCCTGTGCAAAAAGCAAGAAAAGGATGTCTTCCCCATTTTATTTTTTTGCTTTTAAAAGTGGGCAAAAGGCAAGGTGCAGTGGCACACACTTGCAATCATAGCACTTTGGAAGGCCTAGGTGGGAGGATCACTTGGAAGCCAAGAGTTTGAAACCAGCCTGGGCAATACAGGGAGACCCAATCTCTACAGAAATTAAAAATCAGCTAGGCATGGTGTCTCAGCTACTAAGAAGGCTAAGGCAGGGGGATTGCTTGAGGCCAGAAGTATAAGACTGCAGAGAGCTATCATCACACCACTGTACTCCAACATAGAGTAAGACCCTTCCTGTTAAAAAAAAAAAAACAGTGGACAACAATATTTAATTCAAAAAAGATGCTGGGCAAAAAAAGAAAAAGTACTTTTCTAAACTTGAAGCCAAAAGCTAATTAGAATTAGAATAAAAAAAAAGAAAAAGTATGTATTTGCTATTCATAGGCTCTCATCATTTCAGGTTAACAAACTTAAAGAGAGGAAGCTTATCCACATTAAAAATACATATTATATATAGATTTATATATATGAGAATATGGCAGCATGAGACCAAAAATACAGAACCAGCTCGGTGCCTATAGCTCAACAGCTGGGGCACAAGACACGTACATCAGAGATGGTGGGTTCAAGCCCAGCCCGGGGCCTGCCAAGCAACAATGACAACTGCAACCAAGGAATGGCCAGGTGTTGTGGTGGGCACCTGTGGTCCCAGCTGCTTGGGAGGCTGAGATAAGAGACTCGCTTAAGCCCAGGGAGTTGGAGGTTGCTGTGAGCTGTGATGCCACAGAACTCTCCCGGGTGACATAGTGAGACTCTGTCTCAGGAAAGAAAAAAAAAAAACAGAACCAAAAGCTTTGGGTCCAGAAAGGCCCTGATATGGCAGAAAAGATCAGGTTTGGACGTCAACTCCACCTCTTATTTGCTGTTAGCCTGGGTCCCAGCTTCCTCATCTGCAGAAGGAGGAAAAAACCCACATTGTGGAGTGGTTGTGAGGAGATTCAAGAAAACAGATGTGAAGTTCTAGCAAAATGCAATACCCAGTTCTGAGTTGCTTACTTTCTAACCACCAGTATTCCAGTCAGTTAGACAGCAAATACCTTAAGAAAAGAAAATCTCACTCACATGTTGCTCACCACCCACAGATCAGACTGGTAAAGTTAAGGCCTCCCGAGAGGGAAGTGAATTTGCTTCTGTTTTGTTTCCTTTACCTGTTCTTCACTGTGTTAGCACTTAGAAAGAGGTACATTTTTAGAAGTGAAAATATTTCACCAATTAAAATATGAAAGCTATATACATATGGAAGAAGTGTGATGTTATAACTGGAAAGATATAAAAGAAAAAGTCACAGCACTGCCTCTGCAAAGGGGAACTGATGGACCGGGGACAGAAATAGAAAGGAAACTTTTGGCATTTTTAATCTGTGTGTACATTAGTTCAAAATAAGCAGATTTTAACTTTCAGCACTTAACATTAAACAAAGGTTTATATATCATTTAAGGTCCTGTGAACTTCCATCTTGCCTCAACCAAATATTCAAGAGCCAAGCCCTACATAGGGCCCAGGAGGCCTTCACTGACCTCACAGCTCTTCCTGCCTGACCTCCCCTTTCTTTCAACATCCACTGCTCTCTCTCCACAATTCCGCATAATGTCATTGTTTATGAACTGATCGAGAAAGCCAGGCATATCTAGCCAATAGACTACAAATCCTTTAAAGGCAAGGAACAATCTTTTATTGTCCTCAGCTCCACCCCAGAAATGGAGGCAATAAACACTAACTGATTAATGATTTGCCTTATATAGCCCAGAGAGCGGTAGGTGCTATTACTCACAACGTCTGCAGGCTGTCATTGTTCAGAATCCATCATGATGCAACCCAGAAGGGGTAGACTGTCACTTTAAAGACAATGAATCCTTTCTTTGGCTTAAAAAGGGTTTCAAGTTATTAACCTTTTTGAATGTATTTTAAGCTCATTGGGCTTTTACTTTGCTGAGTTGGATCTTTGTTTTAGGTTTTCATTGCAGCAGGGAAGTGCTTCCTTTAAGGTTGGGGAGAAGCAAAGCACAGAAGGTGTCAGGAAAGCAAAGCTCATCCTCTAAAAAGACACTGCAATTTTCTGCATTCACAGTATTCATCTCTCCCTCCTTTATATTAAAGAATGAGCAGAATTTTCTGAAAATCAGCAAGAAATCCATCAGGGCTCAAAGCATACTGAGCAACAGAGAATTAAAATTGGGAAAATTACTGAGAATTTTCCCTCCATTCCTATCTGTCACAAAATGAAAGTAGTGCTCATAATACCAATTTGGTCACACAGTGAACGCAGCCAAAAATAAGGCAGACTCCATACGAGGCAATGCAGCCTAACAGTGCTACAACACAGGTGTGAATTTAAAGAGCTGTAGCAACTCAGGGGCTATCCTGTGTGCTGGGTTACAGGAGCAGTTTGAGTTTGCCAGGGATAATGACAACCCAGGTTGACAGGTCCTCCCCCTGCACCACCAAAATTGCCCCTCTTTTAGTTATCCTACCTAGTTCAACAAGTGGCCATTCCACCCACCCAACTGCTCAGGTCTGCAAACAAACAGCCATGCTTGATTTTCCTCTTAGCCTTACTCCCCATCCTGAGAAATCGACCACTTCGCATACTTGCCCCCATAGCCATTGTCATGTCCGACTCAGACCACCACTAGAGCTTTTAATAGGTCTCCCTGAAGACATTCTTCCCCCTTCTCCTTCATTTATCCCCCACATTACACACAGCTTCAAAGTGATCTTTAAAGGAATGAAGAGATGATTCTATCACTCCGCTCCCAAAGCTTCCCAAAATAACCAGAATAAATCTAAACCCACATTAGAGTCACCTAAAACTTTTTAGAATTGCTGATGTCTAGGTCCTACCCTAGAGATTCTAATTTAATTGTTCTGGGGTATGGCCCAAGCCAGCAGTTGACTGCAGCAACGTGCAGCCAGGGCAAAGGACACCGCCAATCTGCCCACTCTCACCACCCACCCCTTCTCATTTCGCCCACTGGACTCCAACCACAGCGGCTTCCTCCTCCAGTCCCACGTGCCCACAATACAGCCCTGGCATTGCAGGCCCATCTGCATCAACCAGTCTTCCCCTTGATCATCACATAGGGTTGAGCTCCAACGTCACTTCCTTGAGGAGGCGAACCCAACCTTGGCTAAAGCCACCTGATGTTCACAGCATCACTAAATCATCACTGGAGGAACTGGCAGGGAATTACAGAAGCGTGTGGACAGCAGGGAGCCTCTCCCAACACTGCTGGTGTTTAGTGGATGCTTGTCCAATGAATGAATGAATGAATGACAAACCAATAAGGACATGAATGCCCTTGACTGTCAGTTCCTCCTGAGAAGCCTCCAGTGTGTACCCATGCCCTGATCTGGCACGTTGTGAGCAATACATATGACATGCTAATGATTACGGGGTAGGAGAAATGATACGAAGATTCTAACATCTCAGACATCTATTCTAAAAACAGGCAATGGGCACTGCCAACCTAGTTAATTTTTCTACAAAACAAAAGCAAGAACTAGGAAAAGCTCTCATAACAAATATAATGTGCCTAGATAAAATAAATGATGAACCTTTTAGATGTATTCATCAAATGCCTAAAAATGCAGGCTGGCATTCAAAGCCTTCCATATGGGCGGCTCCTGTGGCTCAGTGAGTAGGGCACCGGCCCCACATACAGAGGGTGGCAGGTTTGAACCTGGCCCCGGCCAAACTGCAACAAAAAAATAGCTGGGCAATGTAGCAGGCGCCTATAGTCCCAGCTACTTGGGAGGCTGAGACAA
Organism: Nycticebus coucang; assembly: GCF_027406575.1. Taxonomy (NCBI): domain Eukaryota; kingdom Metazoa; phylum Chordata; class Mammalia; order Primates; family Lorisidae; genus Nycticebus; species Nycticebus coucang. Next base: position 28,132,986 of record NC_069782.1, read on the forward strand.
GAGAATTGCGTAAGCCCAAGAGCTGGAGGTTGCTGTGAGCTGTGATACCACCGCACTCTACCAAGGACAACAAAGTGAGACTCTATCTCTAAAAAAAAAGCTTTCCAAAATTGGGTAGAAAGTACACTCCTCTTCTTACAGACACTTTTTCCTTCAGCCATACTGAGTAGGCTAGCCCTTTCCCAAGAGAAAATTCATTTATAATTGATATTGCACAGATTAGGAAGGTAATGGATTGTCCTATCTCTAATTCCTTTGGCCAACATTTCTGTATTTCTATCCTCTTTTCCTTCTTTCCATTTCTACTAAACGTCTTCTCCTTACCTTTGTGCTCACAGGGTCCAGAATGACAAGTGACTAGCATTCTCTCCTTCTTCAGGGGCTGGGTTGGTCCATTATATCCTCAATTAGCAGACCAATCTTACACCTAACAATACCCCTGTTTGCCACACCCCCGCATCAGATGGCAGTAACTAGCTAGGCGGTCACCTCCAGATCAAAGTTTATTTTGAAAAGAGCAGACTACTGATAATTCCCATTCCTGGAAATCTAATGAACAGTCTTTGTTGTTCTCTCTTTTCCTTCAGCAACGGCTTCTATCTGTTGAGTTTAGCTGTATGTTTTCTTGTATTTCCTATTGCTTGTTTTTCTAAGCTCAGGCCGAGGTAGGGTTCCTATAAATGTGCACATTTTTAAGTTGGCTCCTAAAAGAGAAAGTCATGGTTAACGCGTTCCTTCCTTGGCTAGAGGAAGAGAGGTGAGGGTAAAGGGAGCAAGCAACAGGACCAAACAGGAAGAGTGAGCTGGGCAAAGGCTCTCTCAGCAGGCAAAGTGTAACAAAGTTAGCAATGATTTCAAAATAGTCCAACAGTGCTCTCCGGGCACCAAAATAAAAGATGAAGACATTCAGAGAGAAAAATAAAAGAATTACTTTTTCATCCAAAGAACCCAAAAGAAACTTTTTCCTTTCCCAAGCTCCAAAGCAAAGAAAGACACAAGTTCGTAAACTTTTAGGAAAGCTAGATGGAGGTTTTATTATTACACATATATGCAACTCTTTTTAACTGTAATATTTTTACTGTAATTGGTAACAGATATTTTTCTCCACATATGTTGTTCTCCCCACTCCCCCTCCCACTACCAGGGCAAGATTATATCAATAATTATTATTTCTGTGTTTTTTTCCATTCTAGTTACATCACATGCAATCAAAAAAAAACATATTTATAACATAGTGCATTGTGTAACACAGTACACGTCTCTATTTTGCTGGTCCTCAAAACTATAAAGGTAATAAAACACCATACAGTTCCAAAAACTAAATGCCTTGGTATTTCAAGTTCTTAGTAGAATGTTTCTTAGTCCTTGGATTCTTGGAAACCTGTTGACGATCGCTCAGAAGAAGCAAGGCATATCGTAAAAATACAACAAATAATAGCTGCAAAATTACTATTAGAACTTATTTCACAAGATTTAGCTGTGAACAGTCCCAGCCTCAAGTTTCTATACTTCTGTATCTCATAACAAAATTATATAAGGCTACATTCAAGGTTAAACTGCATATCCTTAGGATTTTAGTGAAGCCTTCGAATATAAATAAAACAAAAAGAGGTATCAGATTAAGATTGACCAAATCCAAAATTAATAAATTTTCATGTAAATTAAGCTAATAACCAATCAAACAATTTGCCTTAACAATCAAGCAATACTGAATGTAAAGCCTTCCATTGCATTTAAAACTCTGAAACACAAAAATGTTCTTCTTTTATTCAAAGCTGCCATGAACTATAGTATGAACCTGTTGTGAGCTATCCCTTTAACTATGAAGAATCACAAATATTTTGACTAAAAGAAATAAGTCAAATTATCCTAAGTTACATTTCTTAGTATCCATGAGAAAAATTTAGATATTGATAAAGAGATTTGTATTAGAATTATGTGGCGCTTCTATATAAGCTCTCAAATTTTCTTTCTTTGATAAATAAAATAATAAGAATAGCCATGGAGAAAAATCTCATGGTCCTTGTTAAAAAGATGTTCTGATAAATCTTCAGCACCAGATTCTCAGTTCTAGATTCTAAGTTGGATTTCTTGACCACAGGGTGGGGAGTGGTTTTAATTCTACATATGGTAATACATCTTTTGAAGTAACTCCAACTGTGGTGATTTCAGTAGCAATGAGAATTAACTGGTGTCTGTACCATTTCTGCCCTGATCCAAGCCATCATCATCCCTCATATACACAATTGCCATGGCTCCTCAGTGGCCTCCTTGCTTCCTCCTTGGTCCTCTACAATCAATTTTCCTACTTCAAAACCAGAGGAATCCTTGAAAACTCCCCTGCACACTTCCCCTTCCCTTCCTCCTCCTCATAATTCTTTTCCTGCAGAAATGGAAAGGCTGGGAGAACAAACAACTATTACTATTACTATTTCCTCCTTTTACTATTTCCTCCTTCTCAACGTCTGATGAGAACCAGGCTAAGAAAAAAGTGATCTCAAAAACTGACACATTTTAAGCAGTGATATCCTACTACTTTTAAAATTTGGAACAGAGAAATGACAAGTCATTAACACTTCATTTATCCAGAAGCCACATGTCTGATGAGGCCAGTCCTCCCCCAACATTGCTGAGAAGAACTAGAGATGGAGAAATGAAAAAGGAGAACCATGGATGTCACCAAGTCCATACATTAATCCTCCCTCATATTTTAAACAAACCTACTAAACTTAGTCACCTATTTTTCCACCTATTCACAGACAGAATATATTTTGGGGGACTGGAAACTCTTGGGGAAGCCATTTGAACAGCATTAGAAAATGAACACAAATAGCCTAGAGAGAAGAGACAATAAGACTACAAAAAATAGGCATGAGATTCCAAAAAGCACCACAATATATGGTCTTCAGTGTAAAGAGAGACTCCACTTGGAGTACCCCCTCAGTGTACTGCACCATGGTATTTCCAAAATGATCTTGAAATAATAGGAAAATATTAAATGATTTCCAAATGCTTTATTAAGAAGATGGGGAAATACACAATTCTGTTTAGTAAATTTTCTAACAAAATGGTTAGCTTTAAGTGATGGTGCCTAAAAGGTAACAACTCATTCAACCCTAAATAAAGACAATGGTGATGAAATGAGCAAATACAGTGACTGGCAAAGAAAGTAAAGGACTTTTTGTTTAAGCCGTATCATTTTTTGTCACTGCTGTTCTGCCTGAAAAGGGTGCTCACGGCTCCCCAACTGTAGGAGTTTGGGGAGGAGGCAGGAGGCCTTCCTCTGTGGATAAAGGATAGGAGGCTATGTGTCCTCACTGCTCAGAAATTCCCTAGACATGGGACAAGCAAAGGGGCTAAGGTTTTATGCCTCTAAAACATGTTCTCATCCGTTTTTTTCTATTTTACCCATTTCCTCTTTGGACTGTTCCTCTTTCTACTCCTATACACAAAGGCTACCCACTGATTGGGAAGACTTTGCTTTTCCTCATTCAAAAATATTTATTGAGCATCTACTACCTACCAGGCCCTATTCCAGATGGCAAGGATGCAGCAGTGAACAGGAAGGGCCTGGAATAAGCAGCTTAACACCAGCTCTGCTCTTGGCCTTAGGGATCCAGGCTCTCTCGTCTCCTCTATCTGTGTGGCTGACACATGTCTGTTCCAGTTCCCCAGGGTCAGAGTAATGGGCCTAAGTCTTACAACAGCAGCTATGCTCCTTTCAGTGAGGATGTATGCTTAGAAATGGATCACAGCTTAACTAATCTTAATACTACAGAACCCGTGGAGAGTCACTCACAACACTCATTAACAAGTGTTTATTGAGCACTTATTATGTTCATCGTAATATGCACTTGAGGTACACTGTGAAACAAAAGAGAGAGATATACCTGACCTATACCACTTACTTAGAGAATGGAAGGAAAAGCACTCAATAAGTAATAAACATAAATAAACTATTTTAGGTGATGATTAGTGCTTTAAAAGAAAAGTACAACACAGTGAGGGTAATCAAGGATGACAGAGGTCATGTAGGCTGATTACAATTTTAAACTATGCTCGGTATACAAGCACAAGGTTATTAGTTTATATCCTTATCTTTTCTGCTTTCTACACTGTTGTCTTAATGATAGATTTAACTAGGCTTAGAACATGGCCCACACCAACCCAAAAGTTCATCTGGCTAATTCTAAGGTCTTTTAAACAGAAAAAAAAATAATAATAATAATAATGAGAAGAAGAAGAAGAGGAGGAGAAGGAGGAGGAGGAAGAAGAGGAAGAACAGAAGCAACAGCAATTTGTACCTTAACTCTTAAAATAATCACAAGCCTGCTTGTATTTTTTTGAAACAAAATTATTCACTACATATCAAAAGATTACCATCAGAAACTGGGTTACTAGACATACTGGCAGTGAGCCTAATGCACTTAGGCTCCTAAACCAGCTGACGAGGGTTCTAGTGAGTTGGAGCCAAAGTGGGTACAGCTATAGGGAAGGCCAATACCAGGTTTCTCCTCTGAAACTCCTGTCTTGTCTGTCATCACACGTGTTAATAAGTTGGGAGCGCTAGGTTTTGTGATACTACTAGACAATCAATACCTGGAATCTGGAGACTAAGTCTGGTTGAGCTGACAATCACAGGGTAGTTAGTTCCATTGTCACACAGAGTACATGACAAAGCTAGGACACAGATGAAAGAATTTTCCAAATTCAAAGGGGATTAAAGCCTGAGCAGCGGAGATGGAGGACTTCTTTGACCATGTGTGGCCTTATAAGCCCACCACTCCTGTGTGAGTGATAAGGCAACATTCAAGAACTGTATTCATTCTGCCTTCATATATATCCTTCATCCTCACTGGTTGGAGTACGTATTTTACCCAAGATAAGTAAAAGCTACAGCCTTTAATACAACTACTTTTCCAAGCACCACATGTCTGTTAACATGTTAGCTACTTAACGTGTCTATTTATACAATTATCAAAATATTAACTATCAGTGGAAGTTAAGCAAAACATGAGATATGGTATACTTCTTTTAAAACTTTGTTAATTTGAAAGTAAAAGAATATATGTTTTTAAGTTTTAAAATATTAGCCTAAATATTTTGTTTATTTTTAAACATACTCATCCTTTTGTGATAGCAAGCCTGCAAAGTAATCCAGTGATTCCTGCTGCCTGGTATTCACACTCCTTTGTAGGCCTCCCACCCCACCTCATCCAGAGTGTCCTGTATAACCAACCGGATATAAGTGAAATGATAGAGGAGTATGACTTCCAAGACTAAGTCATAAAAGTCTGAAAGACTAAGGCTTTCCAAGACTAAGTCATAAAAGGTGAAGGTCATTGTGGCCTTCATCTTGCTCTCTGGACTGTTCCTTTTGAGAGAAGCTAGTCTTGATGCTATGAGGACCCTTGAGCAGCTCACAGACAAAGCCAAATGGGGAGAGAGTAAGATCTGTCAACAACCAGTACCATGTGAGTGAGCCATCTTGGAAGCAGATACCCCAGCTCCAATCTAGCCTCAGAGGACTCCAGCCCCAGCTGACAACTTCAGATGTCTTGAGAGACCCCAAGCAGAGGCATTCCCAAATCCTTAACCAAGAGAAACTATATGAGATAAATGTTTATTATTTCAGGCTGCTAAATTTGGGGATAATGTCTTATAAAGCAACAGACAACTAATATAAACCTTTATATTGTTAAGTTACTAGCTGACAAATGAACCACTTAATGATAATTAGCAGTTCATACTCGGTGTATCGCTACGTGCATTTGAATAAGCAACACCTGTGAACTGGTGGTCAACAGAATGGGATCTAAAGTCAGACTGACTGGGTTTATTTAAATGTACACTCTATATCGTGTGACCTGAGACAAGTTACTTTTCTATCCAGGTCTTGTAAAGTGGGGATAATAACAGTACCTATCACATAAGGTTGTTGTAAGAACTGAGTTACTTTTGGTAAAGAACAGTGTGAGGAACTTGATAAGTGGTCAACAAATGCTAGCTGTTATCACGTTTGAATAAATAAATGAGCCCATTATTTATAAAAGTGGGAAATGACAGTAGAATTGTTTGGGAAAATACACACATTTGGCTGTCAACTCTTGTTTTGGCTTGTGCCACATGTAGGGGGAAAAAAAGAAGGGCAGAGAGACCAAAATGATATGTAAGATTTGGATTAATAAGGCTTAACCACATCTTTAACCAGGGTAATTAAGGTAGCCATATATTTTATCATACAAACTGGAATAGACCTGATATTGAAAAGAAGCCCTATTAGGAATGGTGCTGAGACAGCAGGCATAAAAACAGGACTGTTCCTAGTAAATGAAGTATGCAAATACCGGTAAGTCATTACTGTATGAAAAACAGGCTTGGCACTTGAGAATAAAGGTCTGGAAAGCAGATTCAAATTCCAGACTTATGCTGAGAGAAGTGATATCAAAGACAAAGGATTTAGATTGAGTATTTAAAGTATTATGCTAATGCCTTGATTGGAGGTCAGCACCAGGATTCATTTAAACAGTGACTGAGAAGTTAATTTACCAAAAGGTACTAAATGGATGTTTTGTTTCCCTAGTTTTTCTCTGAATGTGTCATCTGTTCAAAATACAGAATATATTAACCTTCCTTTTCTTAACAGTTTAAAGGGGGCAGAACACTTACTAATGTAGGTTTTGGTTAATAGTGAGTTTAATGTCCAGCATAAATCAAGAAGCTATTGCCACTGCCTGTGCCAAGATTAGGAAAAAAAGAGGCTATCAACAAGGTATCAGCTGGTGACAGTCTGAGGGAATAAACAAAACCCAGGACTGAACTTCCAGATGTGAGTGGTGAGATTTTTGTGTTCTGTGCTTTGTGATTTTTTATGCTATTGGTCTGGTAAACAACCAGACTCCACTTTTTTGTATAAATATATTCATGCCTTTTTTTTTTTTTAAGCAAAAGAAGCAAGACTTGTATTTGTGAAAAGTCTCCCAAATTTACTTATTTTTCCCACAATACCAAGAAAGAATATGATAGATACAAACACTTTGCTATGTCAGTTCAATTACAGCTTTCCCTGAGACTGGTCTAAAATTCACTAAGATTCTACAGAAACAGGTAACCTCAGAGAACTTCTTAAAGTTTAGGTTTCCTGTAAGTAAAATGTTTACCTCCCTATCAGACTATAATTCCCCTTATTATGGTATCTATGATGCCTCATGCAGAAATTAGATGGTAGCATATAATTAGCTAATTTGGATAATAATATGTACATTCATGTCTAAAATATTCTGAATATGAATGTCAAAGTATAATCTTAAGAAAGCTAAAACTGTAATTCACATACAAATATATAGTGAACATATGTCAAAACTTATATATATACTCATTAGTGAAACAGCAAAATGGCAAAGAAACTGGTAACACATAGTTTTAAAAAAAATAATGCTGAAACAAGATTCTAAACTGCATATAAAACTAGCTAATAGTCTATACAGTAATAAAACATATCCTTTGGGTTATCTTTTCTACCTGCCAGAAATCATTTCCATCATACCAGCTTCTATAAGTTAACGTCTAACTGTAACAGCAGCTGGGTACTAATTAATAGCACACAGTAAATAAAACAAAGTTAGTAGCCAGGAGTGGTGGCTCACGCCTGTAATCTTAGCACTTTGGGAGGCTGAGATGGGAGGATCCCTCAAGCTCATGAGTTCAAGACCAGCCTGAGCAAGAGCAAGATCTTATCTCTACTATAAATAGAAAAACTAGCCATAGTCCCAGCTACTTGGGAAGGTAAGGCAAGAGGATTGCTTGAGCCCAGGAGTTTGAGATTGCGGTGAGCTATGATGCCACAGCACTCTGCCCAAGGTGACAGAGTGAGACTCTGTCATAAATGAATAAATAAAGCAAATTTACACTGTCTGGAGAATCAGAGGACCCTCGGGTCTTGTTAGACCGTGTTCTACTATGACTGCGAAGGGTCATGGTAAAGTGTTGTCTAACTGCCTAACTATTGTCTAACAAGGTCATCTTGTTATCTTATTACCAAAGTTCAGGTCATTGTTCTTAACACAATAAAACTCTGATGCATTTGTCCATAATGATAACCATACTTCCCTCTCTGTGAAGAACCCACCTAATTAAAAAGCTAGAACTGAGGCTAGATCTCAGATGTCGGATTTACACTCCCCAAGTTTCTTTCCACTTTGTACTCACCTCCCTTCATTAGCGTTTAATGCCAAACACTGACATTAGGTACTGAAGTGGCCCTCCTTAGACAGGCTTCTGTTTAAGGACAGAAACACTTGTTTTCATGTTCATCACAGAAACCCAGCAGATATTGCTCCTAAAGGTTCATTCATTTCATGTAATAAAAATGTCCTGAGTACCTACTGTGTACAAGGAGCTTTGTTAGGTTTGTTGTACTGAACTGAATTTTCTAAAGCAAATGAGTAAACTGGTCAAGAAAATGCTCCTGAAGGATGTGACATAAATGGATAAACACAAAAAAGGGCTATCATGATTCTGAAACTGAAGCCAAAAAGAGAGAAGCTTAGAAGAGACAGCATGCCAATGCTGGCAGCAAAGGATGCCATGTGTTGGGAAGATAAATAAAAAAACAAACAAACAAAAACAAAAAATCCACAGCATAATAGAAAGTTAAAAAAAAAAAACAGATAATAGAAGAATTGCTCAATATTACAGCAATATATATATATATATTATTTTACCAAAAAGCCACATTAATGATGATAGCTAATGATGATAGCTGATTATAGAGAAAATCTAAACAATAATCTAAAGAAACAATCAATTTCAAATTACTTACACACTTGAGTTAAAGATAAGGGAAATGCTAAAATACCAAAGGATTTCCAAACTGGTACCCTGCCAGTTTTTACTATTACATGACATCCACTGGAGAGGCAAAATGGACTCTTTTGTGCAAACCTTCCCCATCTAAAAACCTTCAAGGGCTTCTTATTCTTTGAATAAAACTCACACTCCTGTCTAGGGCTTACAAGGCTCAGCAAGGTGTGTCTCAAGCCCTGATTGTCTTCCCTTTGCTCATGAAGTTCCAATAACCTGACCTTCTGACAAATCCCAGCACATGCCAACTTCTTTCCGATATTAGGCCCTGTGGACTTGCTGGCTCCTCTAGGAAGGATGCTCCTGGCATGGCTAACTCCTGCTCATCCTTTGGGAGTCAGCTTCGGTGTTACCTGCTCAGACAGTCCTCACCCACCAACCCACCTCTTTCCTGCTATTTTCAAACACAGTACCTTCATGGTCCCTACCTAGAGCAGGAATCTGGTCTAGCTGTTAACCATTATAACCTCATCAGTGCCAGCCATACATTAAGCACTTAATAGTATTGAAAGAATGCATACAGCTACCGTTTCCCCGAAAATAAGACCTACTTACAGGAAGGCTAAGATGTCCCCTAAAAATAAGACCTAGCGTATCTTTGGGAGCACACCTTAAAATAAGACACTGTCTTATTTTCGGGAAAACAGGGTACTATGAAGAGCTAGAGTACCACCAAACAGGGCTCTGTTAAAAGCCCCAGAATAGTAGGGCAATTTATAGTGACTTCTTAGAGGGCTTATTACCATTCCTGCTAGGTGTTAGCTCATACAGTAGGGAAACACACCAGCCTCCACAGCTGTGAAGAGCTTCAGAAAAGCCTCAAAGACATCTGTTTCCAACCAACTCTCAGAAGAGACTGCAGGATTGTCTTTTTTCTAGAACCTTCCAAGTCCTAGGATTTACCATAGCAAAGGCAAGCCCCAAAGGAGGATTGGAGCCCTTGGTCAGGCTAGCTACAAATGCCCACACTTTAGCATATATTACAGCAATATATATATATATATAGATATATAGATATATTATTTTACCATGATCCATGAAGGCCTTTCCATTTCAGCTGCCATGCTCATCACATGAAACACTTTGCCCCTCCCCTTTATAACTACGCTGCATTTCCACCAGGCCCAGCTCCCTGCTTCTCAGCCAGTGTCCAGGGGGAGGAGGAAAGGATTAGTAGAAGGTGTGACAGAGGACAACAAACAAGGTGAAAGACACTACTCTCTGCTGAACACGCAGTCTCTGTGAGAGACCAACACCTCACATTGCACTGAGTCTTCTCAACCATCCCAAGAAGCAAAGTGGAGATATATATATTACATAGTACCTATCCAATTTTTATATATTTATTATATATAAAATAGTAAATATATATTTTATGTATATAAAATATACAAATATATATAATATGTAATATATATCCAATTTATATAAATGTGTATTATATAATATTACATATTTTATATGTTTATATATATTATATCTCATTTATTTTTATATATATTTATAATTTGAGCAAACCAGCTCAGGTCTCAGAGCTAGAGGGTAGCAGAGCCAAGATCTAGGCCTACATTTAATGACTTTTAAAAGCTTCATTATTGGGGCAGTGCCCGTGGCTCAAGGAGTAGGGTGCTAGCCCCATATACCGGAGGTGGTGGGTTCAAACCCAGCCCCGCCAAAAAAGATAAATAAATAAAAGCTTCATTATTTTAGCACCCTCCAGTGTCTTTGTATAGGTAGTTTGGGGGGAAAGTGAAAAAACGGGGGTGGGGGGAGGGCTGGGGTGGGAACACCACCTGACACTGCTGCAATGCTCCTGCCCTAGCATTAGAAGGAAAGGAAAAATTAAGACAAAAAAGGGGGGGGGAAGAGTTGGAAAATAAATAAAGGAAAAAAGGAACCCCACCCCACACTGTCCTGCCCCCGTCTCATGCTCCTCACTAGTTCCCAGCCCTTGGCATCCTGACACCTCCACCATCACCCGCCCGACCAGAGCCCTCTCTCTCTCCTGGGTTCCCCAAAAGGCGTTCTTCTGCTCTGACTCCAGCCTCATGGAAATGCTTCTCCTGCAGGGCAGCAGCAGAGAGACATGGCTCATTGGCTTCCCTAATCAGAATTCAATACATTTTTCCATAAAATAACATTACACTGTGGTTAGGGTTTATAATACCTGTGGTTTTTTTATTTTAAAAAGAAAAAAACCCCACACAAGTGTAATAGAGATCCACTAATCTGAAACCCAAAAAGCATGGAAAACCAGAAGTTTTTTCAGAACTCATTTGGCAGCAAAACCTGACCTGACCTGAACCCATTTGGTCCGGATTCATTTGGCGACAAAACTTGACCTGAATTGACATGAGGCTATTTATAGTTTTTATTTATCCCACTGAGTGTGAATATTCATCAGTTTCACTGCAGAAATATTAATGTGCTTGATTATAGGATCCCGCTCCAGACCACACTGCAGCGCTAAGTCATAACTGGTATATGCGCAATATTATCCTTCTTGAAAAAAAAATCTGAATTCGGCAAAATCTGGTCTCAAAGGTTTTGAATACAGAAGTGTAGACCTGTATTTATTCAGATTTAACCTCTCTGAACCCTAGGTTCATTGCAAGTCTGAAATTAGATCACAGACAACATCATTTCCTAGGGAAAATATATTCTTAATTTCAAACAAGCCACTTAAAAATGAACTTTTGGAACACCACTAATTCCTAAGTTGGGAACTAACTCTATAAAAGTATACAATAAAGACAAATTCTTCATGATAAAAGGTTTTCATTCCACAAAAAAATTATCAGGTTCTGCTTCCCATTCCCAAAGAATCTTCAAGAAGTCCTGCTTCCTAGAAGAATAGCCAATCTTCTTGGAGCTTTCTGTGCACTGAGGAGCATGTTGGAATGTTAGAATGAGAACCAAGGAAAAGAGAGGTAATATCAGAAATCCTGTGAACTGCTTCCATTCTGTCATACTGCTCGTTTATATTTCTGCCAAAGTTATATTTTTATGACTTTTATTGCAATTCAAAGTTAGCCTTTCTACAGAAGGAAAGCATCACATGCCCCTCCCCCCCCAAAAAAAAGATGCCCAGTCTTTTTCTTTTCTTTCTTTTTTTTTTTTTTGAGACAGAGTCTCACTCTATCACCCTGGGCAGAGTGCCATGGTGTCATAGCTCACAGCAACCTCAATCTCTTGGGCTCAAGGGATCCTCCTGCCTCAGCCTCTCAAGTAGCTGGGATCACGGGCGCCTACGACAACAACCAGCTAGTTTTTCTATTTTTAATAGAGATAGGGTCTCGCTCTTGGTCAGGCTACTCTCGAACTGTTAAGCTCAAGCAATCTACCCTCCTTGGCCTCCTAGAGCGCTAGGATTACAGGCATGAGCCACTGCACCTGGCCTAAGATGCCCAGTCTCCTTATAATAATCTTATGAATATAATGAATACTATAGCTCATTATTTTCTCTCATTTCTTTTGGCTGCTAGAAAATCCAGAGGCAAATTTTTTGCTCTAGCACTTGTATAGCATGTTATACCACATTTTCTCTGCCCTATCCTTACCTATCCTGGCCTGGTTATTTTTCTCCTGGCCAGATTTTCCTTTTGCCATAATTTCTTTGTCTATTTATTTTAGGTGGGAATGGTAGTGTGTGTATGTGTGTAAATTTCCTCCATATATTTTTGTGATATGAATAAATAGACAAATAAGTAATTGTATACTTCATAATAATCTGGTATGGGTCCCTTTCCTTCTAGTAGTAAAGATTTCAGTAATACCAGAATTCTAAATCATTCCATTTGATTAATTTCACAGATACTAAGCCATAATTAAAACCTTCTATGCCAAAATGCCCAGCATTTATTACATGAAAATGTCACAAATTAGGGGACGCAAAAGAAGAACCTGAGCTCAACAAAATCCTAGCCAATAGATTCCAGCTTATCATCAAAAAAGTCTTTCATCATGATCAAGTAGGCTTCATCCCAGGGATGCAAGGCTGGTTTAACATACGCAAGTCTATAAACGTTATCCACCATATTAACAGAGGCAAAAATAAAGATCACATGATCCTCTCAATAGATGCAGAAAAAGCATTTGATAAAATCCAGCATCCTTTTCTAATTAGAACACTGAAGAGTATAGGCATAGGTGGCACATTTCTAAAACTGATTGAAGCTATCTATGACAAACCCACAGCCAATATTTTAATGAATGGAGTAAAACTCAAAGCTTTTCCTCTTAGAACTGGAACCAGACAAGGATGTCCTCTGTCACCTTTACTATTCAACGTAGTGCTGGAAGTTCTAGCCAATACAATTAGGCAAAACAAGGAAATAAAGGGAATCCAAATGGGAGCAGAGGAGGTCAAACTCTCCCTCTTTGCTGATGACATGATCTTATACTTAGAGAACCCAAAAGACTCAATCACAAGACTCCTAGAAGTCATCAAAAAATACAGTAATGTTTCAGGATATAAAATCAATGTCCACAAGTCAGTAGCCTTTGTGTACACCAATAACAGTCAAGATGAGAAGCTAATTAAGGACACAACTCCCTTCAACATAGTCTCAAAGAAAATGAAATACCTAGGAATATACCTAACGAAGGAGGTGAAGGACCTCTATAAAGAAAACTATGAACTCCTCAGAAAGGAAATAGCAGAGGATATTAACAAATGGAAGAACATACCATGCTCATGGATGGGAAGAATCAACATTGTTAAAATGTCTATACTTCCCAAAGCAATCTACCTATTCAATGCCATTCCTATCAAAATACCAACATCGTACTTTCAAGATTTGGAAAAAATGATTCTGCGTTTTGTATGGAACCGGAAAAAACCCCGTATAGCTAAGGCAGTTCTCTGTAACAAAAATAAAGCTGGGGGCATCAGCATACCAGATTTTAGTCTGTACTACAAAGCCATAGTGCTCAAGACAGCATGGTACTGGCACAAAAACAGAGACATAGACACTTGGAATCGAATTGAAAACCAAGAAATGAAACTAACATTTTACAACCACCTAATCTTTGATAAACCAAACAAGAACAGACCTTGGGGGAAAGACTCCCTATTCAATAAATGGTGTTGGGAGAACTGGATGTCTACATGTAAAAGACTGAAACTGGACCCACACCTTTCCCCACTCACAAAAATTGATTCAAGATGGATAAAGGACTTAAACTTAAGGCATGAAACAATAAAAATCCTCCAAGAAAGCATAGGAAAAACACTGGAAGATATTGGCCTGGGGAAAGACTTCATGAAGAAGACTGCCATGGCAATTGCAACAACAACAAAAATAAACCAATGGGACTTCATTAAACTGAAAAGCTTCTGTACAGCTAAGGAGACAATAACCAAAGCAAAGAGACAACCTACACAATGGGAAAGGATATTTGCATATTTTCAATCAGACAAAAGCTTGATAACTAGGATCTATAGAGAACTCAAATTAATCCGCATGAAAAAAGCCAACAATCCCTTATATCAATGGGCAAGAGACATGAATAGAACTTTCTCTAAAGACGACAGACGAATGGCTAACAAACACATGAAAAAATGTTCATCATCTCTATATATTAGAGAAATGCAAATCAAAACAACCCTGAGATATCATCTAACCCCAGTGAGAATGGCCCACATCACAAAATCTCAAAACTGCAGATGCTGGCGTGGATGTGGAGAGAAGGGAACACTTTTACACTGCTGGTGGGACTGCAAACTTGTACAACCTTTCTGGAAGGAAGTATGGAGAAACCTCAAAGCACTCAAGCTAGACCTCCCATTTAATCCTGCAATCCCATTACTGGGCATCTACCCAGAAGGAAAGAAATCCTTTTATCATAAGGACACTTGTACTAGACTGTTTATTGCAGCTCAATTTACAATCACCAAAATGTGGGAACAGCCTAAATGCCCACCAACCCAGGAATGGATTAACAAGCTGTGGTATATGTATACCATGGAATACTATTCAGCCATTAAAAAAATGGAGACTTTACATCCTTCATATTAACCTGGATGGTCGTGGAAGACATTATTCTTAGTAAAGCATCACAAGAATGGAGAAGCATGAATCCTATGTACTCAATTTTGATATGAGGACAATTAATGACAATTATGGTTATGGGGGGGAAACAGAAAAAGGGAAGGAGAGAGTGGGTGGGGCCTTGGTGTGTGTCACACTTTATGGGGGCAAGACATGATTGCAAGAGGGACTTTACCTAACAATTGCAATCAGTGTAACCTGGCTTATTGTACCCTCAATGAATCCCCAACAATAAAAAAAAAAAAGAAGAAGAACCTGAGCTAGATGCATGTTTCAGATATACAGTCAGGCAAGGTACATGGCTAAGATTTATCACCTTCCCCTGAAGGCAGAGGAGGTACCAGTTTCGAGTCTCAGGATACCTGTTGCCTATGCCTCCACCCCACACCTATACACCACCGGTCATTGCCCCACAGCACCTCTTCCTAGTAGGTGATTGTGCAATCCTCACTTCTTGTCCTGGGCCTCCTACTTGCTGTATTTACTGAAAGAAGATGGGAAAGTCCTGAAGAGTGTTTGTAAAACTTCCCTAAGAGTCCAAAGCTTTCTGTTCTACCCTTGCGTCTGTCGATTACCCGTGCACTTTTTTCAGTAATTCCAAAGCACTACAATTTTCCTATGTATAATTAATACTTCTGCATAGCTGTCCAATTAAAATCTCTGAATGAGAAAAATCAGAGTTTATGTAACAAATGATAATCAGCATTCATAACAGTAAATCAGAATGTATAAGCATGTCTTCCCTCCTCCAACCCCAACAATCTATAAGAACCATGCTACGCCGCAAGAAGGGAAAAGGGGGTTTATGTGAGCCCTGCAACTTGGGAGTTGCGTATTCAAGCACATTTTAGGAATAAGTGGTACTTGGATCAAGGGACCTGGTTTCCTATCCAAAATTGGAATCTAGTAGAATTCTAATTGAATATATCAAAAACTCTCCAAGGCTAAAATCAGAACATGTAAGAAAACTATTCTTTTTAAAATAAAATTATTTATTATTGTTATATAGCCACAGTAACATAAACTGACGTCTATCTGCTGAAATCCTATTATGACACTGAAAACGAAACAAAAAGATTCAAGAAGCTTTTGCAAAACAGAAGTTTGAACTTAACAACAACAAATTATGGTTTATGTTTATTGTTTTATTAAACCTGTAAAAATTATTTATAAGTAATGTTAGATGTTACCTGAGGTTTGGGGTTTAATTTTACTTTGCTAAATTTTGAAAATTAAGTATTAAATTAAAATCTCCTTGAAATGATGGATTACAGCTGAAACTTCTAAAAAATATTTATAAGTAACATTAGATGTTACCTGAATTTTTAGTTTTAATTTTACCTTGCTACAGTTCAAAACTTAAGATGTTTAAAATCTCCTTGAAATGATGGATAATAGCTGTTACCCTCACAAGAAAGCTGTCCCCAGAGGGGCGTGGTAAGCAGAACACCAAAGATGTCTCAGAAAGCCCATATCCTGGTCTTTCAATCAAGCACTTAACTGCTATGAAGGAACTTTGCAGGTGTAAGATTACTAATCAGTTAACTAGAGCCATTAACCTAGATTATCCAGTTGAGCTTAATATAATCATGAGTCCTTTAAAAGCAGAAAAGAAAACAGGATGAAGGTGACAGGATGGGTTTTGAAGCAAACTCCTCACACTATTGCTAGCTTTGAAGATGCAGACGGACAACCTCTAGAAGACCCTCCGAGCAGGGAAATTGGATCTCTAATACAACGACCACTTATAACTGAATTCTGCCAGCGGGACTGGAAGTGGATTCTCCCCTAGCAAGAGTTCAGGCCTGTTGCAACTTTGACTTTGGCCTTGTGAAGGCCCTTAACAGAGAACCCAGAAGAGCCGAACTGTGCCCAAACTTCTAACCCATACAAATGTGAGAAAATAAATGAATACTTTGTAAGCCAGTAAGTCTGTGGTAATTTGTTATAGCAGCAATAGAAAATTAATATAAAGGGTAAAGCAAAAAAGAAACAAAAGTAAGCAATTAAGTCTGTTAAACTCATTTATTCTCGTTTAACAATTTCAGGTAAACCAAAATAAATTACACAGAGACCAAAAAACCTACCACAACAGTGTGAAATCATCAAATAAATTTTTTAAATAAAATGTTGCCAATATAATACTTTGTTTATAGCATAAGTTAAGCACTACCTTGAAACTGGAAGTCCTGTTTCTCAGCAATTCAAAGATTCATAAAGCATTGGAGCCCAAAATGTTATCACTACCTTTAATAAAAGAATGGAACGCTCTCATCTAGTTACAGCCTTCAGGCGTGCACCACCCTCACTAAAACAGACACATAAGAATAATTTTAGGCCTTTATTATTTAAGGGAGAATAAGAACAGTTACACAAAGAATTCAATTTAATATACAAGAAATAACCTTCTAATAATTAGAGCTCTCCAGCAATGGAATGGGCTGCCTCAAAAGAGGAGTCAGATCAGCACACTGTACCCCATAAATGCATTAATGTACACAATTATGATTTAATTTTTAAAAAGAAAGAAAGAAAAGAGGATTCAGAAATGTTATAGAGTCCTAGAGCTTCATAGAAAAATTGGGCTAAATGACTTCTATGCTCTAGTCCACCTTCAAAATTCTGCGCTTCGATCCACTGCCTAACAGAATATTGCATTATCAGAGTACTAGTTGAGTTCGTATAGGCCACGTGAACTCATTAACTTTATTAGGTAGGAGGACAACTGTCACAGCAACACACGTTATTAGCATTACAAGTTTCTAAACAGACATACACAAAATACTAAAACGAAACTATTTTAAAGGTCAGACTTTTGTTTTTAATTCTGCAGGATTCCTTTTCAAAAGCGAAGTTTGGTGCAGCCTTCGGGTCTGAGGCAGAGGATGAGAATGAGAGAGCCGCCTGGCCCCCTGTGCTGATGAAAAGGGCCCGGCACACAACCTGCTCGGTCTTGAACACCTGACTCTCCTCGCACAGTCTGCCCCTCAAAACAACATCCGCGGACGGGCTGGCGACGTGACGACACGAAACTTCCCGGCAACCTGAGCCTGATGGCTCATCTGCGGAAGACGGGCAGCGGGCTGCAGCCAGGAAGGCCGGTTTTCCCGGTATTCTCTTTCCCCGACGCGAACGCAAGCGTTTGTTTATGCAAGATTCACGTTTCACTCCGGTTCGCGGTGGCTGGGGTCTGTTTCCCTGAGATTGGACTGAGTCTCCCCGGTTTGGGTGCAGCTGCGACGAGCCAATCGCTTCCTATTTACCTCTCGCTCGGGCCAAACTGGACAAATGCACGTAAACAGCCTGCGGGGTCCCCGCACCGGGCGCCGCCGCCGCCTCCAGCCAGCCCGCGTCCCGGCCCGGCTCCGGCTTATCGGCAGCTCGCACAGCGCCCCCACACCCACCAGTTCCTAGAGAAGCGATTCCGAGAAAAAAGAAAGAGCCAGGTTCCCTAGAAACATTAAATTAACACAAGGGCTCTGGAAACGAAACAGCAGATGCCTGAAAGCCTTCCCCTTGACGGCTTCCTGCCTTCTTGGAAAATCTTTGCATTAAAATAGATTGGATTACCCTGCCTGGCCAGATGCTGCCCGAGAACCTCATTTGGGGCTAACATGAAAGCAAAGTTTGCCATCTCTTAAAAAGGTTTTTCTTGTCAAGAAGGTTTGAAGAGCGCCTTCGGGTTGTAGCTATTAACTAGGACTCCAGGCTGAGGGTTTTTGCATTACAATAGAGAATTTTCCGTAACACTCGCCTGCAAAGAGGATAACTAAGATCGCGCAGCAGGAGCTTAGAACCCGAGGTTGCGTCTCTGGAAAGGGCCTAAAAGAGAGTCCGGTCCAGCCCCTCACTTTACAGAAGAAAAAACGTTTTATTTCCATGCTTACTTACTTTGACCACAGCTATGAGAACACAAAGAATAAAACTGTTTACCAGCATTTACCAAATGCCACAAACAGAAGCAGAAAGGCTTATGCGCGGTAATCCATCAATCAGCCTCTGTTCTAAACCCCAGGAACTAACTTCCACCCCTCTCTGCAGATTAATCAGACTATAATTTATAAATTCAAATCAACACTAATAATCACACACCTTGAGAAGAGGGGGCCTTCAACACAGAGTGTATTCCACTTTCATGTCGTCTAACTTTCATATTTAAATTATTTTGGTAGCTGAGAACAAGAGCTTCCTTTGAGATATCAGGATTTTACAGAGGAAATAATGTTTTTACTATAGTAGTACCTTTCTTGACATTTTAACTTTCTTCCCCCATGATAACCTTTATGGAGAGACTCCATATCCTTAGCCACTAATTTACATGTGTCATGCTTTCTAGTAAATTAGACAACAGCCTGCAGTACTAAAAAGGATTCTATGCTTATCTCAATCTTGGGAGCACAGGATAGACTCTAAACAAAAGTAAAATTAAATATTCTGGCCTAAGCATGAAAAGAACAAAACTCATTTTAAAGCAACACAGACAAAATCATTTCATCTTTAACAAGGCAAGTATAAGAATGGCAGCCCTAAGTATTTCTCTTTTAACAACTCACAGGGGATATACAAAATCTGTTATTCCTCCTAGAAGCATGAAAAAAATAAAAGAGCAAAATTTCATAGCTCTTTCAGTGCTCCCTAACTTAATGGTTGGCTTTAAGGAAAAACAAGTATGATTTTTAAGTGTTGATAAGAAAGCAATGGAAAATGCCTCAAAAATTATTTGGCAGGCCACGGAGAAAGCCGGAATCTTTGCAGGACTCACCAAAATAAATACACAGCTGTTTTAAAACTGAAAGTAAACAGCTTCAACAGGTATTAAGTTTTTTCTACAATAAAATTATCAAATGTACATACTTTTTAAAAATATCACAAATAGACTAATTTTACTTCTATCAGAAAAAAACTATAGTTACAAAAAAAAAAAAAAAACTACAGTAACAAGAATAAAACAGCCACACAACATTAGTCAGTGCTGGCTTAAAAAAAAAAACATCAAATTTCAAAATGATTATGAATGATCTTGTGTGACTCCTATATTTTCTAGTTAGGTATTGATGTTATGAATCTAACTTTCACAGAAATATATTCTACTCTATCCTATTTTTGCGTATTAATCACAGTAGCAATCAAAAATAATGAAAAACCAGCTTTTACATTTTTTTAAAACTGAAAACAAAACCTTCAGTAAATCACAGCATTATGGAAGATTAACAAATTTAACACTCCTCCTCTAAAATTATTTTTTGAAAAAAATCAATGTCATAGAAAGATGTGGATAGTGTGGAACCCTCAGAATTCCTTTTACATAACAATGGTTATCTCATTTCTGGGATTTTTTACTAAACGTTAAAGAAAAAGAAATATTTAGATGTTAAGAAAAAAGTTATTCTAATTATGCTGCTTCACTATCTAATTTTCATCAAAATTAGGTATCTAGTAAGTACCTTGTATGCTTTGGCAGATTTTTTTTTCTGTTCTAAAAACCATTACTAAACAGCTGAAGTACTACTAGTTAAAACTCTGAATCCAAATGCCATCCATGATGTTATAAAATATGTACCCAGTATCAGTTAAATATGTTTCCTTCTACATATGTACCTTTGGTCAAACTTCTCCAGTGAAGTTTTAGTTTATGATTTGTTTCCTAAAATAAAACTGTTTGTATTTTATGCTATCAAAATCAATGAACATCTTCTAAAGTTAGGTGCTCCAAAATAAATGATTCAAATGCTTTAATAAAAGCCCTCTTATATTAATAATGAAAGAAACTGGTAATGAGGAAGAAAATAGAAGGCATATTACAATAAATTGAAAGCAAAGTTGTAATTGTTAGACTCCACAATGATTATTAATGTTCACCCTATAAAATACTGATCTTGCATTAATTCAAAAGTATACATTGGGGTTTTTTCTCTTAATAAACGAAACACAATTCTTTTTTTTCCTTCTAGTTTTTTTTTCTTGTAGTTTTAAGATGAGAATGACTACTTAAAAACAGAAGACTAACTCCATGACCTTCCCTTTCCCCATGTCAAAACTATGAGTTTTATTTTCATTTGTCTTTTTGAATTCTTGAAATCCGATGACACTGTCAGAGCTCTGAGAACCGAGATAATAGAAACCAGTAACTGTGGGAGACAGGCTTGGTGCTTTCAATTATAGTTTCCTAGAAAGATGTGATATTTAATCTTAATAGCTTTTTTTTTAAAAGAAATCCGCCCATGCCAATAAAACTGAGAGAATCTAAATCTCAGTACTTCAGCCAACTTTAGCCCATCAGCACACCCTAAAAACAGGATAAGTTAATAAAATCTAAATAATAGATTAGTCTTTAAATAATGTGTTATACTTTCAATATATAAATATTCTGTTAAAATTAGTAAGTACCAACCTCAAATCTGTATTGAAAATAAGCAGGGTATACATTTAAAGAGGAAAAGAGGCTAAATTAACCACTGCGAAAGTCTCCCCAACACGTGGGTGTAAAAGAGAGAAGGAAGGAAAGAAGAGTTCTTCGAGGCAGCTGCCTGTCCCGTGGCTCGGCACTTCCTGCTATGCCCTGGCCATGGCCAAGGTAAGTCAAAATGGGTCAGCTCAAGAGTCTCTATATAGTCAGATACCTGTGTAATATGGCGTTAGAAGGAAGGGAAAAAACAAAAAATATAAACTTTTCCCAAATTCCTTATATCTTTTCTAAGTCACACTTTACTCACGGAAATTACAATGAAGTGGGAGGAAACCACCAGTAACCTAATGATGGTTCCTGTTAAGACACATGAACATTTTAAGGCCTAAACAGGACACATTCTTCTGTCTGTCTTTTCTCTTTCATTCTTTCTCCCTTTTCTTTCTTTTGCCCTCCCTCCATTCCTCCCTTCCTCTCCCCTGCAACCCCCCTTTTCTTTTCTTTTTAGACTCCCTGCCTAATGATTTCTGTTCAGTTTGAATCTGGGCCCTGTTCTTTTTTTGTGATTTTGTAAGAAGTAAGGTTTCCTTTGTTATTATGAAGATAAAACAGGAGGTTGACACTTCATGCATAAAAAAAAAAAAATTAACCAAAGGTTACCGTGATATCAGTTTTAGTTTTGGCTGAGGGCTGGTGCGTCTGGAAGAGGGTGAGGGTGGGAAGAGACAGGTGTGAGTGTGCTTCTTCCAGGAGAGAGGGCTTTGCTTCCAGTGAGTGTTGTCCCCGTTCCCTGTGGGGGCCCAGTCTGCCAGCAATTCTGGGTAGACTTCATAACAAAGTCAGCAGGCTCCATTCTCTAGGAAGCCTGAGGTTGGCAACTACAGCTCATGGAAGAATTCCACAAAAGGTTAAATTAGGATGGGACTGTCAACAGGCTTCAGAAAGGCAGAGTTCCAAGCCCCATGCCTGAGGCCACATGGGCCTCCTTCAGGTCCTGGTCCCTGAAAGTCTGACACTTTTTGGCCCCTCTTCTCTTCTCCAGCTCCCCACCCCAGGCCAGCCCTTCCTTTTCCTCTAACCCTGCAAAAAATGAGCAGCGCTGTTATTTTGTTCCAACTAACAAAACAGCTAAGAAACAGCAGAAGAACATGACTGCCCTTTGCAAAATAGGCCATGTGATCGTCCTAGTTAAATCCAGCTCTTACAGTAAAAGTGAATAGAGGGAGCTGTTTATGAAACTCTCCTGCTCGCCTCTCATTCCCTCCCCTCGCAGCCTCCTAAATACTCAAATGGATTTCTATAATGAGCTTTATTTTATCGCCCTGAAATTCTTCCTCAGTCCAAACTGCTAATGTGGCAGGTTCCAGCTGCCTAAATTCCCTAAACAACATTCCCTGTTCCATAAAAAGCATTGACTGCAAACACAGCAGTCCTGCTCCGATTCTCAGAACTATAAACTGACTACCCAGGTCCCGAGCCCAGGAAGGCGGTGAGACAGGCACCACAGATCATTTAAAGATATACAATAGCCCAAGTCTCATTTCATTTCCAAGCAGCACAAAGCAGACAAGGTGAGGCCACCCTCTGTTTTTCTTCTGCCTATTTATTACATTGATTCCCTAGGGACTATCTCTGCTCCAAAGGAAACCACCCTTTCAATGGAAAATGGGTGACACTGAATTTGTACTGCTTTTCAGGATGGCATTTGTTTCACTAAGAGGGAGCAGAGTTCTAGACCATAGACTATCTTAGTAAGTGACTTAAAAATTGCATAGACATGTATTGGATTAACACCCTTGACGCAGATTAAGAAACTACAAAATTTGAATCCCTTCTTTTAAATTAATACAATCTCAATGTTTGTATCATTGTCACTGATACTAATGCATATAGTATATGCCTCTGCCTCTAGCAAAAGTACCACCCAAGCCATCTTAAGCATATGTGAATGCTTTATTTTTCAGACTCCAAAGAAAGTCTATAACCTGTGAAGGTCACTGCCAGCCTTCACACTTGCAGTACAGCAATGTAAGTACTTGGAGAGCCCTGCACACAACATACTGTCTTTCCATGTACTGTTCCTTCTTGTTTACATAGCCTTATTCACATAGCTTTATTCTTTAAGAAGTGGTCTATGCCACCTTCCCTCTGCTGTCCCAGTGCCAAGGAATCATCACTGCCTCCTCTGTCTCTTGTCCCTGTATCTGTTTTTGCCCTAATACACAGTACCCTGTCTGTGCATGTGTCTACCTCCCCTACTCAGAGTTCCTCCAGGAATTGTTTTCTATCTCCAGTGACTTGCATTATTTTATGCCATGTCATAAGTGCTATAGAAGAGAAGCAAACTGATACAGTTGTAAACTGACCTCTAGCTTGTATTACAAGACCCACAGAGATCCTGATGGTTGATCCGAACTTTCTCATCCTGTAGACCAAACCATTGGTCCGTCTCTACCCTCAGAGGAAAACGAAAAACTGTCCACATCTCTGTACTCTAGATCAGAATTAGATCAGGATAGGAGGTGGGAGACTTGGAGAATATTTAGTGTACCCCAGTCACATCCTAGAGGAAATGTATGTGAAACTCAAAAGAATTCAGTAGATCTATCAACATCTAACAAACAATCTCCTAGCACTCTGGGAGGCCAAGGCAGGTAGTTTGCTTGAGCTTACAAGTTTGAGACCAGCCTGAGCAAGAGTGAGACCCTGTTGCTTAAAAAAAAAAAAAAAACAGCCGGGTGTCGTGGCAGGTACCTGTAGTCCCAGCTACTCAGGAGGTTGAAGCAAGAGGATCTCTTGAGCCTAGCAGTGTGAGATTGCTGTGAGCTGTGACACTATAGCACTATACCAAGGGTGACAAAGTAAGACTCGGACTCAAACAAACAAAACAATTAACACACCCTACATCTACCCATCATAATTATGTGAACTGGCATTGATAGACACAGAAGAGAGAATTTACTGTGGAGAACAGAATAAAACTAGTAAAAGAAATAACTGGAGAGCTGGGCGCAGTGGCTCACACCTGTAATCCCAGAACTTGAGAGGCCAAGGTGGGTGGATTGCCTGAGCTCACAGGTTCGAGACGAGCCTAAGCCAGAGTGAGACCTTGTCTCTAAAAAATAGCCAAGTGTTGGGCGGTGCCTGTGGCTCAGTGAGTAGGGCGCTGGCCCCATGTACTGAGGGTGGCGGGTTCAAACATGGCCCCAGCCGAACTGCAACAAAAAAATAGCCGGGTGTTGTGGCAGGCACCTGTAGTTCCAGCTACTTGGGAGGCTGAGGCAAGAGAATCGCCTAGGCCCAGCAACCCAGGAGGTTGCTGTGAGCTGTGTGATGCCATGGCACTCTACTGAGGGCTATAAAATGAGACTCTGTCTCTACAAAAAAAAAAAAAATAGCCAAGTGTTGTGGCGGATGCCTGTAGCTCCAGCTACTTGGGAGGCTGAGGCAAGAGAATTGCTTAAGCCCAAGAGTTTGAGGTTGCTGTGAGCTGTGACACCACAGTACTCTACCAAGGGTGACATAGTGAGACTCTGTCTCAAAATAAATAAATAAATAAATAAATAAATAAATAAACAAACTGGGGAAACAGGATTTGGTGATATTTGTAAGTAAAGATAAGAAAAATATAAATGATGGAGGTCAAAACAGAAAGGCTTTTTTTAATTGTTGGGGATTCATTAAGAGTACAATAAAACAGGTTACACTGCTTGCATTTGTTAGGCAAAGTCCCTCTTGCAATCGTGTCTTGCCCCCAAAAGGTGTAGTACACACCAAGGCCCCACCCCCCTCCCTCCTTCCCTCTCTCTGCTCTTCCTTTCTCCATCCCTCCCTCCTTCTAAAACAGAAAGTTTTTAACATAAGGACTTTAGAAATCAATGTGGTCACTCTTTTCTAGTAATGGGCTGACTATGGACAAGTTTAATAGGGACACTATCCCCCAGTTCCTACACAGTACACTGTACTGTTATTTAAGCATCCCAGCATCATGCTCGCTTTGATAAATAAGTCATAGCTCAAGTGCAAGGCCTCTGCTTAGAGGTGTTTTCTGTTTTAATGATTTATATACTATACCCCGCAAAAGTCTGTCTGAGACTAGAGCAAAAGTAGAGGTAGAAAAAGGAGTGTACAATGTTTTAAGGACATGTGACATGTGCCTGGTACCAGACTAAGCACTTTATATACATGATCTATATATATATGTGCACCACTCACCCGGCAAATCCACTCGGTAAGCATAATTATTCTCATTTTAAATACAGGCTTAAGTCTAGGTATCCTTGGTTCTAATCCAGTATTCTTTCCATAAATAATACTATTCCTATTTCTAATATCAGCATAAGAACATAAGAAGTTAACTTCAAAAGTAAGAGACGTATCATTCACTCAAACATATATGCAACAGCTATAAACAAAGATCTGGTACTTGACTTGAAGTTGCTCACAGTCTAAAGAATCACAAAAATAAATAACTTGATTTGGGTATTTGGGTCCCCCTGATCCTTGTCACTTTTGCTGACACTTTCCAAACTTTCCAGATATTAGTAGTTGCTTTCTTGTTCTTTATTTAAATGTTAGTAAAACATGAGGAGCCTGCACCATTTCATAAGCTGCCTGCATTGTTGAAGTTGTATCCTAAAGAGAGGTGAAACTAAACAGACCATAAGCATTTAAACTTGCTCAAGTCACATGAGTTCCATGTGGCCAGGGTGTCATTCATTCATTTCTTAACACATTCTGGAGAACCTACAGGAGGCCCAGAGCTAGCCAGGATAACAGTGATGGGAAGGATGTTCCTAGGGTTCCTGCCGTGTGGAGCTTGCCCTCTCAGCATTCTAAGAGGACACACTGCCAGCAAGTCTGTGGATCCTGAAAGGTGTGCCATGAAGGAAGAACACAGGGACCTGACCTTGACAGGGGGAAGAGCAAGGCCTTCCCTGAGAAGGCATTAACACTGAGATCTGTGAGTTGAGTGGGATTAACTTGGTGAAAGTGGGAGGAAGAGAGACGGCAAGGGGGACAGACAGGAGCATTCCAAGCATGCAAAGGGCTGGAATGAACACAGGGCCTCGGAGATAAGGACAGAAGGCCAGTGTTTCTGGAAGATAGGTCATCTAAGGGAGAAGGTCCTAAAATGGCGTGGGGAAGATGGCCCTGATTGGATGATGCAGGACATTGCTGGTGACGTGGATTTCATAGCTCATCCTAAGAGCAACAGAAGCATCCTGGAAGGTTAAAGCAGGTCAGTGGAACTCATGTAATGTTCCTTCAAATTCCCTCAGCTACCTATGATGAAAGTATTAAGAAAACACAGTGTGAAAAGTGTTCAACCGATGAAACATATACTTGTAGGAAGCAGAGTGTTATAAATGATAGGGTGCTAACATGAGAAGGAAAAACGATGGGTTCTAGTCATGGCACTCTTATCCTGGGTAGGTCATTTAATCTCAAAATAGCTATCTCCTCATCTAGCAAATGGCAGAACTAAAAAATTCAAAATTCACGTATTTGTTTTAAAAAGCAAACAAGATAACATATTTGAAAATATTTGAATCTCTAAAATGTAAGCTCCTTGAGCAGAGGCACTTCATCTGTTTTGTTCCCTACTATACCTAGCACCTAGAGGATGGATGGATGGATAAATGGATGAATGGGTGGATGGGTGGAAAGGAGGAGGGAAGGGAAGGAGAAAATGAAGGAAGAAGGAAGGAAGGCAGGGCAGAAGACAGGGAGGAAGGGAGGAAGACAGGCAGATGAAATACATCAAGTACCCCACTGTACGAATGGGAAGCAAGATGCACAGTGTGTGTTAGAAGTCCACCTGGGTGAACAGCCTCCCCAGAGGAACTCAATACCACAGTATCATAAATGCTTGCCAACTAGCTGGGCTTCTTCTCAGTGTGGGCAAATCAGGCACCTCTAGCAAATATTCTAGAGGTCGGCCAGCACAAGGTCAGAAGCCCATGACATTCACCTCTTTGTTGTGGTTAGTGCAAGGGGCAATTTAGTGTGAGAAATTTAATGTCCTTCCTGCTTCTTCTTTCTCAGAGACTGGTCTCTGACAAGCACCCCAAAGCCAGGCCTAGCCTTCTCTACTATATAATCCATCAGTGTGGATTCTTATTCTTCGTTTACCAAATACAGTGTCAGAGTAACTTTTTATATAACTTAAACGTTTCTTTTTTTTTTTTTGGAGACAGTCTTACTCTGTCACCTTAGGTAGAGTGCCCTGGCATCATAGCTCACAGCACCTCAAACTCTAGGGCTTGAGCAATCCCCTTGCCTCAGCCTTCTAAGTAGCTGGGTCTATAGGTGCCTGCCACCCTTCCTGGCTAATTGTTCTATTTTTAGTAGACAGGGGGTCTCACTCTTGCTCAGGCTGGTCTTGAACTCCTGACTTCAAGCAATCCACTGGCCTTGGCCTCCCAGAATACTAGGATTACAGGCATGAGCCACTACACCTAGCTGAAACTTTTGTTATATTGCATTATCTTAGCTAAGTGTATCCAATTTCTTAAAGAATTATAACTAAAGGTAAAAAACAAAAAAGGACAAATATTAAAAGCTTTTAAGATATTTGTTGATATTTATTAGCATTATAACCACAAGAGTAACCATTTATTTTTTAATTGATTTATTAAATCATAACTGTGTACATTAATGCATTTATGATATACAATATGGAAAGCTTACATCAAATTTGTTAACATATCCATCATCTCACTTATTTGTTGTGGTAAGGCATTTATACTCTATTCTTAATAGTTTTAAAATGTACCATTACATTCTGCACAATTGATGAGGTCTTACCAAATGCCCTCCCTCCTCCCCTCCCCTCTGGAGAGTAACCATTTAATCCCTACTTTGCTTCAAGCATAGATTTTGATCCTGGCCTATATTATCTCTGGTCCTTACAACCTCCACCAAACATTACTGACCCTCTTTTACAGAGAACAAAATTAAGGCTCAGAGCAAAAGTGACTGCCCAAGATTATGGGATTGTTATGGAGCATAACCAGGTTTCAAATCTGGGTCTATCAGGCAAGATGGTGCATATTCTTTCCCTTATACCACATATTATTATAAAAACCTCCTCAAAGAGATTAGACCACAATGATAGTTAAGAGCAACCACTTACTGAACATTCAGTATGTACCAGGCACTGTTAAGCTCTTTACAAAAATTATCTTGTTTAATACACTCAACAACCCTGTGCGGTGGGTACTTTTGAGATGAAGGACCTGAAGCATAGAGAGACTGAGAAACTTGCAAAGCTGAAAAAACTACTAAGTGGCAGAGCCTGGATTTTAACCCAGGTCTGTCTGACTCCAAAATGCACCCTCTTAACTGGTATACAAGAGTTCCTCTATTCAGATACCTAGGTCTGTCTGACTCCAAAATGCATCCTCTTAACTGGTACACAAGAGTTCCTCTATTCAGATACTGTCAGTGTAACTTGGATGCCTTCAAAAGAGAATGTCAAAACACAAGAACGAGGTCAATACACCATTTTAAAGATAATTCCAAATAACTACTGCATTAAGACATTCTCTCTAAGAGCCTGTTACTACCCATTTTCTCTGAGATTGTCACCTTGTTCTGTTGTCCCAAATGCCCTTTAGAGCTGTCTACAACCAGTGTTTTCACTCCAAGTGTCTTCCTTTTTCATTTGGTAAGTAATTTTAAAATGTTTCTACAACTACCAGTTTAATCAAATGGCATTCATTTCTCCGCATCCGAATCTCCAGGGACACTATCAAAATATACACTAGTTATTTAGTCTACGATTCTTATCATTAAACCATGTCCTTTGATTGTCAGAATGATGATCAAATTGCTCACATGTTATATAAAATACTAGATTTCAGTGTTTCATAATAAACTCTGTAGGCTACATCAAGTCTTTAAAGATATTCCCAATGTGACTGTCTTCCTATGAGAAATAATTCTTTTCTAAACCGGAAGAGTCAGCTCAGCACCTGTAGCTCAGTTGTTAGCGCACCAGCCACATACACGCAGGTAGGTTCGAACCCAGCCTGGGCCTGCTAAATAGCCGGGCGTTGTGGCGGGCACCTGTAGTCCCAGCTACTTGGGAGGCTGTGGCAAGAGAATCGCTTAAGCCCAAGAGTTTGAGGTTGCTGTGAGCTGTGACGCCATGGTACTCTACCAAGGATGACATAATGAGACTATGCCTCTAAATAAACAAACAAATAAATAAATAAATAAAACCAGAAAAGTCCTCATGCAGGTTTCCTCAGCTATATTTGTTAAGACTTTTAAAATTTTCATTTTTATCATAATTAAGAAGGTGTTAGCCAGAAGTACATGGTCTCAGCTTCTGCCTAAGGATACTGGTTCCCAGCCTGCAAGATGACCAGCCTGTAGGCTGCAACCCTTTATGAAAAGTCGTTTTCCTTCCCAAATGTATGAACCTCACCATTCTTCAGTTGACACAATTGATGACAAGGACAGGATGTGCCGAGACCCCTGGGTTCCCCCAGCCTGACTGGAAGTTAATGCATCAATGTCTGCAAGAACCCCTGACAGCTCAGCTATCTCCCTGACCTTGCAGGGAGGTACTTGGGTACATCCGCCAGATCCAAGATATCCTGCTTTTTGCATGAAGATCTTGGAGACTTTATGTCTCTCCACCTGTTTCCTTCACTTCTTGGTTCCTTCCCAGTCCCTGTCCTGGTTCCCTCCAACAGATCACAGAGGGAACATCTTTATTGGCCCCAGGTTTTGGGGGGTCTTCCTAGCCCTCCCAGGTCCTTCCATCCAGACCCTGGATGAACCATCCCTATAAGCCCTGGGTCTGGAGGGGGGCCTTCCTAGTCCAGATGGACTCGGATGGTCCTTAAGGTTTTATGAGAACGCCTTCACTAAGAGCACGTGAAGGGCTGCTTTCATAAGGTGGGTGCAGTTACAGGGAACCTTAGCTCTAAGGGGACACTATAGAGAACTAAGGGACAGTCTTAGATCAGCTGCCATCAGAGACTCCAACAGCTCACATGTTTAAGAACTGTGGGAAAACTTTCATGAACAGTTGAGACCCTGGATAAAGCTAACCTAGGAGGACTCAAAGCTTTGCTGGCCACACTCAAGTTCATCTGAATGCTTACATGAAACAGAGGCTATTAATCTCTCCAAAGGCAATGAAGATCATTCTATAATTAGTATTTCAAGTCTTTTAAAAGAAAGCAAGAATCTCTCAAAGCCTCCCTTAAAGAGAATAATTCAGAATTAAATGAAAGTTTCTATACACTAGAAAACCAGCACATGTGAAGTATTTAAAGTCAACTATTCTTCCTTTTTCCATCCGGACCTCCCCACTCCTGTTCCCCTTTCCCACAACTCCTTTCATCTCTGCTTCTCCCCCTACAGCCCTTGTGGCTCCTTCCCTTTTCCTGTCATATGCCCAGAACCCCTCAACTACTCCTCGACCCCTCTGACTTAACAGGTATGTCCTTCCCAGTCCCCTTCAGGAACACCAGAGGAAAACCTAAGGCCACCAGGTCAGAGTTCACTCGCTGGGGAAAGTATGGTCTTCTGGTTCTCCCTGAGAACTTTCCCAATCTCTGATTAAACTCTTTAGACTTTGCTAGCTTAATTATCACCTACCTGCCTGGATGCCCAGACCTTTATCATTCAAGATCAAGTGGAGCTGCTGGTGCCCTAGTCAAGCAGCATGGCCTTGACCAGGCCACAGAAATCCCATCAGTTTGCTTGACTGGAATGGGATGGTGCCCACATGGTGGTGGTATGGCCACGATTATAGCAGCTTGGGGCAGTCCTGTAGAACCCTCTGATGACAACACATTCTTTCAGAAGGGTGTCTGCTTCCTTTGAGGGCACTCTGAGCACAGTGAAATTTGCTGCCATGAGAACAATGAAACCCTGGCAAGGCTTGTCCACCTGGAGCATTGGGGTAGCCATGGGTTGGCTCCAGGAAACTTTGGGGAACATTTCTTGTGCTCAAGCTGGTCCTCTGAGATAGCTAGAGGTTGCCATCACCAAAAATCCTTTCTGTTCTAAAGATCAACTACAGTTCTTTGTGATGAACCGCTCATTTCTGTGTACATTTTGTATAGAAAGGGTGTGGCCTAAACAGTGAGAGAGATGTCTTTGTAATAGGGTGTGCCAGAGGCATTGTGCTATGTCCCATGGTGTTTCTCTCTTATTGGGGACCTGATACTCAACGCTGCCTATGTGCAAGAAGTTGGTCTATTGCCACCCATTTTCTCTGAGACTTGATTAGAGCTGGTGCTATTCGTGAGACAAGGACTTTTACTGGTTCCATCCTCAGTGGCATGGTTTGATTCTGGCTGTTCTTTCAGACAGGTGAGTTTTCCCAGTCTCATAGCTAGAATTCTGAAATCAAGGCTATAGGGCCCTTTATACGCATGTATGTGTCTGTCTTTGTTTATTGTCTGTGGTACCAAACTGCCTTACAAGTAAACGAGTACTCATAAATTAGGTAAATGAGCCCAAATGCTTTTCAAGTTCACATAACTTTATTTATTTATTATTTTTTTTTTTTGGAGACAAAATCTCATTTTGTCACCCTTGGTAGAGTGCCGTGGTGTCATAGTTCACAACAACCTCAAATTCTTGGGCTCAAGTGATTCTCTTGCTTCAGCCTCCCAAGTAGCTGGGACTATAGACACCTGCCACAACGATCAGCTATTTTTTAGAGATAGGGTCTTGCTCTTGCTTGGGCTGGTTTTGAACCCGTGAGCTCAGGCAATCCACCCACCTTGGCTTCCCAGAGTGCTAGGATTACAGCCATGAGCCACCATGCCTGGCCAGTTCACACAACATTAAAATAATCTTTGGTAAATAATGATGGTTTTTAAATTATTGGTAAAATAAGACTAAAATGTCTTCAAAATTTAATTTAGACATTTTCACCTGAACCTACTGGTTAAGCAGGGTTACACCAGATGTTTTAAGGTCACAAAACTTTTGTTTCTGTGTTGTTTTGATATTTGTTTTATTTGTCTATATCTTTTTGGCCATGCAAAGGCCTAGTTCCAAGTACTGTCCTTTGTCCTGGATTCTACATCTTTAACATTGCTTACTTCCTAGGTTTTTCACCAAAATGAGGTTTACTAAGCGTTAACATGTAACCCCAAACTGCAAAAAACAAACAAAAGATTCTCTGTTTTCAGAGCTTTATGCTTTCAGAATTCCAGCTTAGGGTTATCTATATTTTAACGCTAGGGTGGCATATCAAATTAATGATGAAAGAATTAATAAAGGGTATCAGGATTATATACTAGTCATTTAGGGGTAAAGGATAAAATTAATTTCTTATTTAATATATGTAGTTAAAACTACTAGGTACTAAAAAAAGTTCTATATACAAACTTTATAAGGAAAATAGCATTGTAGTTTTTGTTAAAAGGAAAAGTAATTTAAAAGTATTTAAGTATTGTTTTACATTAGATGTATAAAAAGAACATGGATAAAACTGAATGGATATGAAAAGTTGGGAAAGAATGAAAATGAGAAGAGTTGTAAAAGGTTATAAAAAGTTACAGAAATCAAAAAAAAGAAGTTGCAGAAATCTCACCTTCTAGTCAAAACTGGTCGAGATTAGGTTTGTTTATAACGTTTTATTAAAATTAATTTCGCCACAACATTATAAATAAAGATCGAGAGTGTATTTTAGGGGTTTATAGATTCTTCAGTTTTTTAACAGTAAAATCTTTCATCATAAATAATTTTTCTATTAAGTAGGAATTGGAATTGTTTTGTTTTTGATTTTTTGAGAATCTTACTTTGTCACCCTCGGTAGACAAAGGCTCACAGCAACCTCAAATTCCTGGACTTAAGCGATTCTTGCCTCAGCCTCCCAAGTAGCTGGGACCACAGGCGCCCGCCACAACGCCTGGCTGTTCTTAGAGATGAGGTTTCCCTCTGGCTCAGGCTGTTCTCCAACTTGTAAGCTCAGAGAATCCACCCACCTTGGCCTCCCAGAGTGCTAGGATTACAGGCGTGAGCCACCGCGCCTAGCCTTTATGTAGGGATTTAATTTTATCCCTTTTTCCCTAAATTACTAACATGTGATTCCAGCACCTTTTACAGATTTTTTTCACCACTGACTTGATATGCTACCCTGAAATTAAACAACGGATCCTAACCTTAAATTCTGAAAGCATAAAGCTCTAAAAGCAAACAGTTTTTTGCTTGTTCGTTTTTTTACGATTTGGGGCTAAATTTCATTTAGTGGCAAAATGGAACCTGAGGTAATATGAGGCTATTTCTATTTCTATTTGTCCCATTTAGTGTCACTATTAATCTGTTTTGCTGTGAAAATTCACATTAATTTGATTATGAGATCTTGCTAAAATCCCTGAATTTGAAGTAAGAGACTGTGGACTGTGCTTAGTTTCATACATACTCAAACCTGCTTCTAGACTTCCTGTTGTAGCTATGCCATTCTGTTTTCTCTTTTATTCTGTTATATGATATATTACATTGACTTCCAAATGCTAAAGCAATCTTGCAATTCCAGCATGAACTTATATTTGGTAACAGCGTTATTATCTTTTTTTTTTTGTTTTGCTGGCTTCCACTTATTAATATTTTGTTAAAGATTTTTGCATCGAGGCTTGGTGCCTATAGCACAGTGGTTACGGCACCAGCCACATACACCGAGGCTGATGGGTTCAAACCCAGCCTAGGCCAGCTAAACAACAATGTCAACTGCAACAAAAAATAGCCGGGCGTTGTGGTGGGCGCCTGTAGTCCCAGCTACTTGGATGACTGAGCCAAAAGAATGGCTTAAGCCAGGCAGTGCCTGTGGCTCAGTCGGTAAGGCACCGGCCCCATATACCGAGGGCGGCGGGTTCAAACCCGGCCCCGGCTGAACTGCAACCAAAAAATAGCTGGGCATTGTGGTGGGCGCCTGTAGTCCCAGCTACTCGGGAGGCTGAGGCAAGAGAATCGTTTAAGCCCAGGAGTTGGAGGTTGCTGTGAGGGCCATAAAGTGAGACTCTCTCTCTACAAAAAAAGAATGGCTTAAGCCCAAGAGTTTGAGGTTGCTGGGTTGCTGTGAGCTGTGATGCTACAGCACTCTACCAAGGGTGACATACTGAGACTCTGTCTTAAAAAAAAAAAAAAAAAAAGATTTCTGCATCTATGTTCATGAAGTTTATAATTTTTTCTTATATGTCACTGTCAAATTTTGATATTCAGATTATACTGGCTTCCAATTTCCTAGTTTGTCTACCATTTTGTTTTTATTTACTATATTTTATAATGTTTTAATATTTGATGAGATAAAATTTTCCCTGTTTTTCATTTCTTACTAGTCTAAAGCAATATTTTTTAAACTTTAGAATTATTTAATCAAGCTCAGCACCCATAGCTCAGTGGGTAGGGTGCTGGTCACATACACCGAGGCAGGCGGGTTCAAACTTGGCTGGGGCCTGCTAAACAACAATGACAAGTGCAACAAAAAAATAGCCGGGTGTTGTGGTGAGCTCCTGTAGTCCCAGCTACTTGGAAGGCCGAGGCAAGAGTTTGAAGTTGCTGTGAGCTATGACGCTATGGCACTATACCAAGGGCAACATAATGAGACTGTCAAAAATATATATATATTATTATTATTTAATAAAATTCCATAGAATAATTATATTACAATTTATGTTGGATTGCATTAAATTTTAGATTAATATGGGCAAAGTAATATTAACATATTTACTACATATACACTTCTCACCAATGAACATACATTTTTCTCTTTATTTATTCAAATGTTCTTTTGTGTGCTTCAGTCAAATTTAGAAGTATTCTTTCCTCCCTACCCTCAAGACAGGCTCTTGCTTTGTTGCCCAGGACGAGAGTACAGGGACCTGGATCTTACTCAAACTCCTGGGTTTAAGCTATCCTCCTGGCTCAGCCAAGTAGCTAGGACTATAGGTACTCACCTCCACACCTGGATTTTTTTTTTTTTTGTAGAGATGGGGTCTCACTGTGTTGCTCAGACTGATCTCAAACTCTTGGCCTCAAGTGATCCTCCCACCTTGGCCTCCCAAAGTGCTAGGATTACAGGGGTAAACCACTACACCCAGCCTGGAAGTATTCTTTATAAAGGTCCTGCCCAATTTGTATTAAGTTTATTCCTATACACTAGAAGGGATAGAGTGCCACGTGGAAGAAAGGAGCCAAATATCACTATTTCATATATTTAACTGACACTTATTGAGCACAAAATATGTACCAGGCACTGAGTATTCAAAGAGTGAGAAGAATGATAACAGTGATAAGTATCCCTCTCCTTGAGGGTTCACAGTCCAAAGGGGACATAAACAAGTAAAATATAAAAACACACCAAATTTTGCTTGAGAAAAGCAAAGGAGAACAACACAAAGCCCACCTCCAGAAGCAGAGAGCATTGTCAGGAAAAACTTCCTCAACCACTGACTCTTGGGATGGGTCCCAGTTTCCCCCCTTGAACTTGTGTAGCAATAAGCAGGCACATCTAAAAGCTGCATGAAATCCTTCAGACCTACTGAACACCATTAATCCAGAGCTGGGTGCACCCTGTCCTCCATGTCAGAACACAGCAAAAAATCCCTTTGGCATGCTGGCCATTCCTCCTGGCTCAGCTGTCCAGCCTGTCATTAATCTGGGGACTGCGCACTTGGGTCAAGGACCCATATGTCCTTTACCCACCTCTGTTTGCATAACCTCAGAAGGCCATCAGTGTCCAGTTCAGTCATTACAGCTTCAGTTGCTAACTCTAGACTCCTTAAAGACCGTAAAGTGTTATCACTTATTGCTATACAAGGACATTAGGTTCTAGGGGGAAAGGTTCCACGTCACGCCTACAATGGCAACAAAGCAAGTGGAAGCAGAACTGCTGTGCATCTCCTGGACTGGGGCAGGTTCTGGTACCCAAGTAAGCAGACTTAGCAGAGCTCCGAGATTCCCAGCTTGGATAAACCGTTCCCCTCATCAGCACAGTATTAACTGTGGAAACTTCTTGCAATTATAGATCCCTGTGCAGAATGATCACAGGAATGGGTGGCGCCTGTGGCTCAAGGAGTAGGGCGCCGGTCCCATATGCCGGAGGTGGCGGGTTCAAACCCAGCCCTGGCCAAAAACCAAAAAAAAAAAAAAAAAAAAAAGAATGATCACAGGAAGCTAAACATAGGTGATGAGGGTGAGACTATGCAGTCACTTATGTTATTACTGAAGAGACCACAGTGATCTGTCCAGTTATTCAAAAGTACATCTGGAAAAAAATTCACCTGTCTGAAACTTGGCTTGCTCAACAGCAAAACAAGCAAAAGCATAAGAAAATGGTCCATCAGGGAGCTCTTTTCAATGGTGGAGGCTTGAAAGTTTTCCCACCTGAGCATCATAAATAAGGCAAATTGCATAACAGGATAATAAGAGTTGTGCTGAAAGAGGCAATCATAAAATAAAAGGACCTTCAAACTGTGAGTGTAGTTGGTAATTATCCAGGAATGGAATATAAAGAAGAGCTATCTCCAGGTTCCTGCTTCTCCATTTTATCATGAAACTGAGATGGCCAGATGCCAAAGATGACTGTTTCAGTTACAATAGACCTTCCTGTGTCTTTGACAACTGCTCTATGCCTTTCTATTAACTAATGTGCTGGAGTATACTGTCTTGTTTATCGGTCTAATCTCAAATGCCACAAATCACAAAGTTGTCGCTTGTTCTTTCCTGCTACCAAAGCCAGAATTCTACCTGGTAAGAGTCACCGCAGAAAAGAACGAGGAAAAAAATAACAAACGGTGGCTCTTTATACCACACTTGTCATGGAATATACACGTATTTATTTACCTCAGTAAGATTTTGCCTGATAAAGGTGCCCCCCCCCAAGTATAGTACTAGTAAACTTGGTTCTCTAATACAAAAAGCAAGATACGAGAAAAATCAAATATGTATGTTAATATCAAAATACATTTATTTTCCCAAATAAATAATACATGGTCTCAAACAAATAGGCCTAACAAATTTGAGAAAGTCATTAAATTACTAAACTATTCACTGTTCACCTGTTCATTAGCCACAAAAACAACTAGAGATGCAGACTTTGCAAACATTCAGGTTAATTCAACAGAAGAATCATGAGTGTTGAAGTCAGCCCTGGGTTTGATAACAGCCCCAGGACATAAGCTAGTGTTTTTCAACCTTTTTTATCTCATGGCACACTTAAATCATGTTGATTAAAAAATAGATAGATAGATAGATAGACAGATAGATAGATAGATACACACACTGGCCAGGTACAGTGGCTAACACCTATAATCCTAGCACTCTGGGAAGCCAAGGAGAGTAGAATGCTTAGGCTCAGGAGTTCAAGACCAGCCTGAGCAAGAGTGAGACCCTGTCTCTACTAAAGAGAGAAAAACTAGACGGGCATGTGGCAGGTGTCTGTAGTCCAAACTCTCAGGCAGGAAGATTGCTTGAGCCCAAGTTTGAGGTTGTTATGAGCTATGATGCCATGGCACTCTACCCAGGGTGACAGAGTGAGACTCTGTCTCAAAAAAAAAAATTATATATATATACACACACACGCACACACACACACAAACACACATACACTGTGCTTTGAACTTCTTTCGTAAATAATTTAATTAATGATCTTTAAATTTTTTCAAGGCACGTGGGTTGAAAATCACAGACATAAGCTGATAAAGACAAGCTTTGACACCTTGGAAAAATCTGTCTGAGCTTCCCTATCTGCAAAATGCAAGAAATACCTACCTCCCAGGATGGAGTTTCCAAGGGGTAAGAGAGACAGGAATATATAAAGCCCAAAAATGAATGTGACAGAGAGGCATTCCACACCCAGCTACTTTCCTATTCAAATTCTCTGAGCACCAAATGGTCAAAATAAATGTCCTCAGCTTCTCAACCCACAATGGACCTTTACTATTTAATTATAATCAAATTTTCTCCATTACCAACACACCAAATTTTGACATCTTGGAAAAGTTTGTCTGCGTATTATGAGAATCCACAAGTCAAATTCCACTTTTCAGCAAATTCTGGATCTCTTACATATTTCCAATTTTTTATTTTCATGCTCTTACAAATAGTATCATACCACCACTACCAGCAGTAGTTCGCAAGGGATTTGGGTGGTAGGGGTGAGGCAAAGTTGGGTGAGGTTGGGGCCTTAAGCCTTTAAAAATGTTAATGGCATCTCTTTTAATTTCTTTTCTTTTTTAATCAAGCAATAACTTTTTTCTTCAAAACAGAACATTCTGAGGCTAGGCAACTGCGTATCTAAGGAGTCTATGCAACAGTTGGTGACAACTGGAACTCAGAAACTCAGCTGAACACTGCTAGTAATCACGGTGGTTAAAAACTGCTAAGACATACATGGGTCTACTGATAGCCAAAATGAACCACAGATTTCAGAAGAAAAGCATAGGGAATACTGATAAAGTGAAATATAACTTAATAGGAGATGAACAGAAAAACAGGAAATCTTGTTTTATAGATACGTATCACATTCATCTGCGAAAAATTCCTCTGTAGCAAAACAAAATGTCTAAAATTCTATTTAAAAGATGAAAACAGTAATAACTATATCCAATATGCCTTATCATTTATTGGTAATAAAAATAATCTACACTGTGTTATTTGTGTAACAGAATTTTCAAACAGCATCTTGAAAGAGAAATAGTAACCATTTTTTCAAAGGCAAAAAGTTAAAGGTCAAGAGACTTCTGGTTTCTAGTTCTGTATGTGCGGAACTTAGAAGTCTTCACTCTGTCCTACAAGTTAAAGCCTGAGCAAAATGAAAAATCAAGAGCTCTGAGATCTGTAAGAAAAGTAAGATCACAGAGGAAACTGCTGCCCTCAGCCGTGAGGAGACAGCCGGGCAGGGACAGAGAATCAACTATCCCGGAGCAGGAGCACCCCGAGAAAAACTCCCTCATGCTTCGGCAGCGGGAGGAGGAAAAGGAGCCATTTTGAAATGTGCTAGAGCAACAGAGTTCTTCCTAACAAGGCCTGTGCTCAGGAGAAACTGCCTAACCTACTGGAGTTTTATCAGAGCCTCACTGACTTGGGGGAAGAGAAATATGCAAGTCAAGTCTAGCCCTCACTAGCCTTCCATGTGGGAGAAGAGAACTATGTAAGTCAGGCCCACCGTAGCCACCTCTTCTCACCTAAGGAGGAAAAACCCTTGAGAAACACGAGTGAAGCTCACAAGTCCAGAGGCCCAGGCTCCCTGAAAGACTGCAACCTAATCATGGGGCTTCCCTCCACACACCCTCTCACTCTATTACTAGTAAGGCCTACTGACAACAGTTCCTTTTACCCAATATTCTTATCTAGCAAAAAAAAATTACAAGGCATACTAAAAGGCAAAAAAAGACAGTGTGAAGAGACAGCAAGAGCATGTGACAAAAATGTTGGAGTTATCAGAGGGAATTTAAAACAAATATGATTAATTTGCTATGGACTCTAATGCACAGTCGGCATGCAAAAAGAGATAAGCAAGGTAACCAGAGATGGAAATCCTAAGGAAAAATAGCAAATGCTAAGTATCAGCTTGTAATGGAAATGAAGAATGCCTTTCATGGGCTTACAGTCCAGCGGACTGGACACAGCTGAGGAGAGAGTATCTGAGCTGGAGGATGTAGCAATGAAACCTTCAAAGCCAACAAGCAAAGAGAGCAAAGTGGGAAACACACCAACTATCCAAGAACTGTGGGACAGCCACAGACGGTTTAACGTGCGCATGATGGGCGTACTAGATGAAGACGAACAAAAGAAATATCAGAAACAATGCTGAGAATTTCCCCAAATTAACCTCAGACACCACACCAAAAATCCAGGAAGCTTAGAGAACATTAAGCAAAATAAATGCCAGAAAAACTATACCAAGGCATATCATTATCATGAAAAACCAAACATAAAGAAAAACTCCTGAAAGAAACCAGAGGAAAAAACAAATTAGCTACGGAGAAACCCAGAAAAAAAAATATATCCAACGTCTCAGAAATCGTGCAAGCTAGGAGACAGTGAAAAGAAATATTTAGTGTTCAAAAATTCCCACTGATCTAGAATTCTGTCCCCTGTGAAATTATCCTTCAAAACCGAAAAAGAGGCTTGGCACCTGTAGCACAGTGGTTATGGCACCGGCCACAAGCATGGAGGGTGGCAGGTTCAAACCCGGCCTGGGTCAGCTAAACAACAATGACAACTGCAACAAAAAAATGGCTGGGTGTCATGGCGGGCGGCTGTAGTCCCAGCTACTTGGGAGGCTGAGGCGAGAGAACTGCTTGAGCCCAAGAGTTTGAGGTTGCTGTGAGCTGTGACGCCACAGCACTCTACCCAGGGTGACATAGTGAGACTGTCTCAAAAAAAAAAAAAACTCTGAAAAAGAAGTCTCTCAGACAGACAAAAGTTGAGAGAATCTGTTGGCAGCAGACCTGCCCACCAAGAAATGTTAAAAGAAATTCTTTAGAGAGAAGGAAAATAATACTAGGTCAGAGCTAAGGATCTAAGAGGTCTGGCAATTAAGTTCGCAAACTTGCCCATGATGCGCTTATGCCGGCAGCCTTGTGCAAACAACTCAGTAAGGTTTCATAACCTTGGTACATCAGTGTCTCACAGCTGTGTTTGTGGTGACGTGTGGCAGTATCTTGCTGAATGGCATTCCTTACTGTTGTTGCATGTTTTTGTGTGCTGTACAATGACAGCTCTGATGGTCATTCCAGAAAAAGAATTGCTCGGAAGGGTGGACTGGCATCAGCGCATAGCTTCCCAAGGGACATACTTTGAAGGTGATTAGAGTGACATTCAGCAGTGAGGTATGTAGCACTTTTTCTAGGATGAGTTCACGAAATTGTCAGACCTTCATACAGAAAGAGCTCCAGAAAGAACACGTATACTAAAACAAAAATGTTTATTTTTCTTTTTCTTAATTGATCTAAAAGATAAAAGTTTATTCACAATAATACCAGCATTGATTATATAGGCATATGTGTGTATTTGCTCCTCAGTGTCTGTAGGGGATTGGTTCTAGAACCACCTATGGATACTAAAATGCACAGCTGCTCAATTCCTACATATAATATGGCATAATATTTTCATATAACCTACACACATCCTCCCATATACTTTAAATCACCTCTGGATAACTTATAATATCTAATATGAATGCTGTGTAAATAGTTGCTATACACTATTATATCAAAATTTGCATTATTTTTATTGCATCATTATTTATTTATAAAAATATTTTCAATATGAGGTTGGTTGAATCCACAGATATGGAATCTGCTGTACAGAATCCACAGATAGATAGATAGATAGATAGATAGATACACACACACATTGGATTTCAAAGGCTTAATATGAAAAAATGAATGTAAATAGCTCATGATTTAAGTATCTGTTGAAATAATATTTTTGATGTATTAAATTACATAAAATATACTGATTATACTTTAGTACATAATAATTTTAAGGAGTCATATTTGAGCATATATGGGTAGGGGCTACCATATTGGGGACATCACAGGTCCAATGGAAGAACATTATGCTGTTTTCTGCTGATAGACAAAAGGCAGCATTCAATTAATCAAATAAATTGGTAAAATATCACAGTGCCAAGTTTCCGAACCTATAGTACTGCGCAGACCTCTTTTAAAGTGATGAGAGGGAGAATTAAATCTCATGGCCCCCAGAAAATATGTCCTTGAACTCCCAGAGATCAATGTACTCCAACTGAAAAACTATTTTCAAAAGTAACTTCTTCTTCTTTTAGCTTATCTTCAAAATGAAACGCACACACAAAAGGTTCTATTTCACATTGAATTTGAGGAGCTTTAAGATCCCAGACTGAAAACATTGTTGGAACAGAAAGAATGCTAGTCTGGAATTGGGAAGTCTTTATTCTCATCTTGGTTCTGCTATAAAACTCAGTGGTGACCTGGAAAAAAATCAATTCATTTCTCCAGGCCTTTTTTTCCTAAGGGTGCTCCATTTTCCCATTAAATAATACCATTCTAAGCAATCACAATCCAATCTTTTGAAAATCCATCCTAGGACTCTGCCCACAAGCAGCATTATGCTCCTAGTCTATAGTTTTTAAACCCACATTTCTCACTCTTGAAAATCAGAATTGTATTGACCTATCTTCATAATTCTAACTTTTCACCCTCTTCAAAATTCCATAAAAATAAAAATTAACAATAAATTATCCCCAGGCTCTTTCAGCGTCCTGGGACAGAATTTTTCCAGATCAAAAATTCTACACCCATTTTTGAACAACTCAACAATCTTTTATAATCTATTCAACTTCCTTAAGCTTTAATTTCAATAATTTCCAATTATTTTTTACAGCTTGTTCATCACGATCATTCCCGCCTTTCACTGATTGATTTTACAAGCACTTGTCAAGGACCTACTGGATATGACAACACACTGGGAATGCAGGTGGGAGGTGAACAAGATAAGCAAAGGCGGTCCTTGTTGGCAGAGAGCTGATAATCTAGCACTCTCAGGGGTCCTCAAACTTTTTAAACAGGGGGCCAGTTCACTGTCCTTCAGATCCTTGGATGGCCAGACTATAGTTTAAAAAAAAAGAAAACTACGAACAAATTCCTATGCACACTGCACATATCTTATTTTGAAGTAAAAAAACAAAACGGGAATAAATACAATCACACCGTCTCATTCCCCTATCAGCCCAGAGCAACAGGCTTGTTTCCTCTTTGCTTGTTGGCCCTTCCTTTTTTCCCCTGTGTTTGCTTGTTCTCCTCTTGGAGTCACCTGCTCTCCAAGTGAGAACAGAGAAGACTTGAGGACCACTCTTGAGATTCCTTTAGCTTAAACCTGTCCTAAACCCGAGTTTGAGGATCCTTGCCAGGGTGAAGGGAAGAAAGTAGCATATAATTAAGCAGGACAATTGCAGATAGTAAAGAGTCATACAATAATCCATCTGATATTTGAGAGCATATCATCTACTAGACACTCTCCTAAATATTAACTAATTTAAACAACTCTGAAATGTGTGCTGTTATTATTAATCCTACTTTATACATGTGAAAATTGAGACAGTTCAGTGCTAGAAAAAACAGAGCAGAGAGGGAGGTCACAAAAAGTCCCTCTGAAGTCATCTGGGCTGAGGATTGAATGAAGAGCCAGACCCACAGAGATCTTGGGGCAGAGTGTTCCAGACAGAGAGAACAGCAAGTACAAAGCCCCTAAGATGGGATGAACTTGGC
Organism: Nycticebus coucang; assembly: GCF_027406575.1. Lineage (NCBI taxonomy): Eukaryota > Metazoa > Chordata > Mammalia > Primates > Lorisidae > Nycticebus > Nycticebus coucang. The sequence continues at coordinate 28,176,545 of NC_069782.1, forward strand.
GGAGTGAACCAAGAGGGCTCTAGAACAGAAAGAAATAAAATGTGGCTGAAACATAAAGAGGGAAGGGAGAGTTGAAGTGGCAGGCATGGGAGCCAATTTATGATAAGGAATCTGGATTTTATTACAAATACAATGGAAATCTCTTGGGGTGTTTTTAGCTGGGAGTAGTATGATCTGATTTACATTTTTAAAAGATCCCTCTGCTTACTGTGTGGGAAATGAATTGTGAGAGGCAAGAATGGAATCAGAGAACTGGTTAGGACAGAGAAGAGGGAAGCCAAACAGCAGTGGAGAATGCAAGCTTCCTTGTGCCATCGGCTAACATCCCCCTATCAGCCCAGAGCAACAGGCTTGTTTCCTTTTTGCTTGTTGGCCCTTCCTTTTTTCCCCTGTGTTTGCTTGTTCTCCTCTTGGAGTCACTTGCTCTAGTTTACAGTGAGAACAGAGAAGACTCGAGGACCACTCTTGAGATTCCTTTGGCTTAAACCTGTCCTAAACCCGAGATACGCACACAACACAATATAAATCCCAAAGCAGAAGACAAGGGTAGCATCATCAAAATAAAGGCAATACAATCATCCTTAGCTGCTGCTCAGTTAAGCCCAAAAGATTCACAGCCGTTTTCTCTTATGAACAATAATTCAAAACCAAAGAGTTCAAATAATACTCAAAGGCTTGAGACTTTACTAGTAATACCTACTTCTCATTGAAAAGGTAATACTAATGAATATCAAAGCATTGTCTGCAAATATCACCACTGATCATTCCTCTCATCCCTGCACGTGTATGTCACCTATCCCATAAGAAGAGGTGTTTACAGCTCGGTGCCCATAGCTCTGTGGTTAGGGCACCAGCCACATACACTGGGGCTGGCGGGTTCAAACCCGGCCGGGGCCTGCTAAGCAACAATGACAACTACAACAAAAAAATAACCGGGCGCTGTGGTGGGCATCTGTAGTCCCAGCTTCTTGGGAGGCTGAGGCAAGAGAATCGCTTAAGCCCAAGAGTTTGAGGTTGCTGTGAGCTGTGACGCCACAGCACGCTGCTGAGGGCGACATAGTGAGACTCTTGTCTCAAAAAAAAAAAAAAGAAGTGGTGTTAATACCTCTCCCTTTGAATTTGGGCTGCCCCGTGACTCACTTTGACCAATAAAATGTGGTGAAAGTGATGTTGTACCAGTTCCAGGCCTAGGCGTCAAGAGAAGTCCATTTTCTAGCACTCAGAACCCAGCCACCATGCTATAGGGAGTCTGGTCTAGATACCAAAGGAAATTAGGCATTAATGGAAGAGAACAAAGCGGCTATCGCCAACAGAAGACTTGAAAGTGAAGCATTCTTGGACATTCCATACCAACCAAGCTCTGAAAACGAAAACATCTGCTTTAGTAGAGATGGAACAGAAGAACCACTCAACTGAATCTGCCAACACAACAAAACTGTGAGAAATAATAAATTATTGTTTTAAGTCACTAAGTTTTGGAACATTCATGTGAAATTTTAATAGATTAAGACAAAATCCAGGATATTCCAGATAGAAATACAAATAGGAGCAAAGACAAAGAAATGGTATAGTACAGAAGATTTTCCATGAATGGCAAGTTCTCCAATAACTGCCACCATTCATGATCCAGCTGTTCTGGTTAAAATGAATCAATTCCAAAACAAGCCCCACTACAATGCTTATCACACGCAAAATGGTTTCAAGGACTCAAAGTTGCAAAACGAGGACCCCTGAGACCAGGGAGTTAAATCAGATAATCTAAGAATACCTCGTATACCTTTTTGCTTCTCTTTCACTCCACCTTGCAGGTATCCAGCAGTGTCATCTGTTCCCCACTCTGCTAAATCCTACCCCTGTACTATGGTCTAAATGTTTATATCCCTGTAAACTTCATATGTTGAAACTTAATCACCAGTGTGAGACTGTTAGTTGGCAAGGCCTCTGGGAGGTGAGTAGGTCATGAGGGCAAAGCCCCCATAATGGGATTAGTGCCGTTATAAAAGAAGCCTCTTCTACCACGTGAAGACACAGCAAGCAGGTGCTGTCTATGAACCAGGAATGGGCCCTCACCAGACATCTGATCTACTGGTGCCTTGATCTTGAACTTCCCAGTCTCTTGAATTGTGGGAAACAAATTTTGATTGTTTATAAGCTACCCAGTTGACGGTATTTTGTTATAGCAACTGAATGGCTACTCTGTGTCGAGGTTCTGCATTCATTTATTCATTCATACATATGACCATATTTTAATGGGCACCAACTTCATATCAGGTGCCATTCTGGGTGCTCAAAATACAATAATGAACAAGGTAGACAATGCCACTGCCTTCCCAGAGATAAACAGTGCTGAGGGAGAGGAGATCAGAAAAGGTTGGAAGAGGGCACAGCTGACCAGAGACCTGAGGTATGTGAGAAAATAAACCATGGGAAACAGCTGGGGAAAGAGCATTCCAGGCAGACAAAAGAACAAATGCAAAGATCTTGAAATGTCTTATAATAAGGAAGAAGGCCAGGGAGTAAGGAAAACAGAGGTAGTGAGGAGAATCAGAAAGGAAGCAGGGATTCAGATCCCAGAGAGACTTGTCGGTAATGGCAACACTCTGGATTTTATCTCTTCAGTCTAATAAAAATCTGTCTCTTTACAGCCTTTCCCAGCCCCTGACCAAGACCCAACAACCTGTATCAGTCACTTCTTGTGTTCCTATCACCTGTGCTTTTATTTACCAGTCTGTATTCTATGGGTTTCTACTTATCTCTTATCTATCAGTTCTATTTCCTCAACTGTGTCTCACAGGCAAGAATCAGTCATATGCTCCTCTCTGTTGCAGGACGTGGCACCTAAGAGATGCTCAGTAAATCTTTTAGGAAGGTGATAATGATGATGCAATCTCGTAGAGTCCGTCATCGCTGTCAGATCTATGATTTCTTCGAACTCTCCTGACAAACTAGTTTACACAATGACTCAGAGGACTGACATCTTTCTAGATATTTTGAGATTACAGTCATGCCACTTCTAGAGTTTCCAACCATCAAATGACTAGGATGAATTCCAAAAGAGTTTTTGTTTAAACAAAGGCTGTGCCACTTGGAATGAGGTCTTTTTACATGGAACCATTTATTAGTACTTGCACTTTACACCACTAGAACCTCAGGAAATGTTAGTTACATTGCTAGTAAGTAAATGCTATTCTATGGTGATCCCATCACCAGCCATTAATGGTGGCCTCCAACTCTTTTCTTTTTCTCTCAATGGAAGGTGGAGGATAATTCCCTCCCTCTTTGAGTCTGGGTTGGTCTCTGTGACTTACTTAACTGATAATATGTAGGAGAATTGGTGTTTGGGGATTTAGGAGGCTATGTCACAAGAGGCCTTGAGCCTTGAGGCTTCCACCCATCAGGAAACCCAGATCCCATGCCTTGGGAAATCTCAGCCTCACAGACAGACTATGTGTCAGTGACTGGGTCAACAGCCCCAGCTAGCTCCAGCCACCCCCCAGGCCAGAACCAGCACCACCCCAGTTCAGGTACCAGATAGCTAAGTGAAGCCACCCCAGTTCAACTACCAGATAGCTAAGTGAAGAAAGCATCTCAGAGGTGGATGCTCCAGCTCCACAGGCCTCGGCTGATACCATGTGGGTCAGAGACAAACTGCCCACATGAGCCTTTCCTGAATTCCTAACCCACAGAACACTAAGCAAAATAAAATGATTGTTTTAATATACCAAGTTTTCAAGTAAGTTCTTTATGCCGCAGAAAAAAGAAAAAGAATCATCATGCAATATCACTACTGATCCACAACTCACAAGAGTGCCTCAAAGTATCCCTTCCAATTATTTATAAAAATGACAAGTATGCACAGACCAAGGTTTGCCCAATGTCCAGTGACTGCTCTGCCCAGAGATTTGATTCATGGGACATAAAGCAGACAGATTAGGTGGCTCTGAAAGAGTACCTTGAATCAATCACACAAATAGAATTTCAGCCCAACAATAGTCACCTGAGATTTATCCAAAGCAAAAGCCATAGTATCCATTTGGATCGTTGCAGGTCACAGAATTAGGCCAGTGACCAAATCACACGAACTTTTTTCAGTCACCCTGCAGGCAAGAAAATAATTTATTATACTACTTTAAGAACACGGGTGGGACTTACAAGAGAAATTAAGATAAAAAGATCCACCTACTAAACAATGATTGCATACAATGCTAGAAATTTCTGAAATTATCCTTAGTTGAATGGTACCAGAATAGAAAACGCTTAACTGCAAGTAGTCCTTTCCTTTAGAACATACTTTGTTTGTACAAAGAAGTTGTATTATGAAAACAAAAATACGCTGAAATGGGCAGGCAATTCTACCCCGAGCAGTATAAATATCACTTCTCCCAACAGCAGTCATTCCAGTCCTGCCGAGAGGCTTCTGGGAAAACAGAAAACAGCAAGCTCATTTCATATCCCACCTCCTCTCTTTCCCCACTACCTTCTTCAAGCCACATTTGACTCTTCAAAAAAAATACAGAACAGGCAGCGCCTGTGGCTCAAAGGAGTAGGGCACCAGGTGGCGTGTTCAAACCCAGCCCCAGCCAAAAAAAAAAAAACTGCAAAACAAAAAAATAATAATAAAAATACAGAACCATTAAGTGGACTGGAGGAGAAGAGTGAGGGTAACACAAAAAGTAACAAATGTTGGCAGTAAATGTTTTTAGAGCATTAATTTTTCACATTAACTGTCCTGTTAAAGTGCGTCTAATCATATTCCATCACCCACGTTTATTCTAATATGAATTTACACTTGCCATTGGTACAACATTTTTAAAAATCAACAGAAGAAAATAATAACTCAAGAAAACACCCTAAAAGCTAAGGGCATAATAATGTGAAAATGGTACACTGCTTTTAAGGAAAAATAACATCTTCTAACTTCCTAAGTACATAATTACCTGAAAAATAATTCATTAGCAACAACAATAAAACCATAACCAAAAAGGAAACCCCAAATGTCAACATTTGTATCACTGGAGGCTCTCTGGGTACATGTATTTTTTAAAAGAGAACTCCAGAATTTAATTAAAGAAGAAAAAAGTGTATTAAACTCTGATGGGAATGTTTAATGAAAAACTAACCATTTCCTTCATAGAGAAGCCATTCTTTCAGCAGCAATAAATCATTAACTCAGAGCAACCCATGTTTTAAGACGTACATAACACACATATTTATATTCCTACACTGCCTCACATTTCCAAAATGCTTAAAAAGCACAAGTAGCGGGTAATGCCATCAAAAGTAAATACAGTGGCATTTTGGTTTGTGTGGCTCCAACAATAAAATGAAAGTTCAACAAGAATTTAAGAAATGAAGCCCAGACACAGATCATGTGCTTTTTGTTTCAGTGACAACATTAGCAGCTCCATCTCTTCCAGCTCCGGCAGCTGTTACTGACGTGTTAAATTCAAAAGACACGGAAGACGCTCAGGTTAATAATGAAAGCAAGTTTGGCTAAATGTCTCACCACATGACACTAAGCTTCTCGCACCTTCTATAGGACCAAAGAAGTCCAAGCCTGGTCAATGATCTCCTCTGATGTACAAGCATTGCTGACAGGGAGATGAATGTATTTCACATTGACCTCTTCAAAAGCATGAAGGTGGTCTGTCTAACGTGCTCAGGCAGACAGGAGACTGGCACCAGGGCGTGGAGGACTGACTTTCCCTGTCCGAAAAGGTCCTACCTTGCAAAAAATAAAAAATAAATAAAAACTATCATTAAAACACAGCTGTGCAAAAGGAAACTTATAATATGTGGAAATTTAATCACGAACTTCCCTTCAGAGTCTCAAACATGGAAACAATTTAATAATTTTAAAAATGGAATTATTTCATCTAATTATGTAATTTATTTTTTCAATTCCAAGAACTGCTGTGATTACCTGATCTATTAAGGCATTGGTTCAACAAACGATTACTGATGGGACAGGCCCTGTCCTAGAGTCTGGGGATGCAGGATGAGCCAGGCCGTTAAGGCAGCCCGGCACTTACAGTCTGTCATGGCAGCCCTGCGCTTGCAGTCTGGGGAACAAGTCCCATCAAGGGCAAGGGAGAATTCCAGATAGTGCTAAATGCTGCATGGGAAATAAAACGGGATGACGTGATATCAAATGACTTGGGAAGTGGCTAATTGAGACTGATTAGGCAGGCCTCACCAAAGAGGCCTGACACCTAAATTAGCAGAAAGGGCCATTAATTAGAGCAAAACTAGAAGCAGGACACCCCAGACAGAGGGAGCAGGCATATCAAAGGCCACAGGGTGGGCAGGGACTTGACCAACTGGAGAGATGAGGAGGTCTGTGTGGCTGGGACCAGTGAGAAGGCAGAAGCCAGCAGGAGCTTCCAGGTCACAAGGGTCCCTGGGGCCTGGTGAGGAACTCCAATTTTATTCTCAGTACAGTGTGAATCCCTCAGAGGAGGGTTTTAAGAAAAGGAAAAACATTCATCTAATTTATATTTTTAAAAGATGGCTCTGATCACTGTGTGGAAAATGGATCTCAGGAGAATACATGTGGAGGTAATTGCAGTAATCCAGGCAAAGGATGAGGACAGCAGACAGATTTGGGGAACTACTTGCTAAAGGAATAGACAGGGGAAAGGTGGGTAGGTGCAGCAGAGAAGGAAGCAACAGTGATTCCTAGGTCTGGGGCCAGAACCACCAAGTAAATGGTGGTGCCATTTCAAATACAGTACAAATGAGGAGGTTGAAGGAAGGGCACAGGGCAATCAAGTGAGTGTTTTGTATCACTCGCTCAGTTCAGAGATGAGAACATGATGTACCAGGCATGTAAATGACTTACCCAAAGAAGGTTACCTGGCTAGTTGAAGAGCTGGAATTAGAACTCGACTTTCTACTTCCTAATCCAGAAGTCTTTCAGTTAGGAGTATCAAATTGAGATTTTCAGATTAAATAATTTCCAGTTTTGCTACTACTAATAATTCATACAAAGGCTTCAAACAATTTGAAGATAAATGAACATTAGAAATCTCTCTCTCACACACACACGCGCGCGCACACACACACACATACACACAAGTTATTCCAATAAGCCCTCTTCTTGAATTAACAGTATTGTACCAATGTCAATTTCCTGGTTTTGACAATGTAGCATGGTCATGTAAGATATTATCACTGGGGAAAGCTTAGTGAAGGGCACCTGGGAACACTCAGTTCTATTTTTTTCAACTTATTTTCTTAATTATTTCAAAGTAAAAATTTATTTTAAAAAGAAAAAAACTTGCCCAAGTTCACAAATCAAAGGAGACTGCCAAATTTTAGCCTGATCGACTGATCTATAGTTCTTTTGACTTATGACATAATTTTTATTCAAATGTTCTTTAAGTTAAAGGACCTCTGAAAAGGTGACACCTAATTGGCACCTGTTTTCTTTGGTGTTTAAAGAGACATTGCCTTGGTGTCCTTTCGGAAGGTAATCAGAGTCTTTGGCTAGATCTCCTTTCTCCCATACTCAAGAACACAGTCAGCATGCAGTCAGCGATCTGGAAGCCAAAATCTGCATTTGGCTGGCTCTGGGAGTCTATATTAGGTGTGAAATGCTGTTCCATGACAATTAAAGTGGCTATGCTTTCATTTCCTGAGTGGATTGAACAAAACAACATAAATGATTTAAACCATTTGCAAAATGAATCAGGAGAGAACTTCCCAAAAAGGTGATTTTGATTTTGTCCAATTTAACCAAGGCCACTGGGCTCAAGAACCTGCAGAGAACTGTCAATATTGCTAATATTGCTAAGAGGCAGTCAGCTGCATCCCCATTTGCAGGATGGCCCCAGTACCTGTGCACTTCTCTGAAGAGTTGTTTTTGTGGGGGGTTGGGGGAGCAGGAGGAATAGAGATATAGAACGTGGGTGGTGGGACAGTGTGATCAGGGTCCCAAGCCCAGACCCAAGAAGAGCTAGGAAAAGAGCTGGAGAACAGGCTAAGCTGCTCCCCTTCCACCAGGGAACTGCAGCATGGAGCATTATGTCATGCGCGGTCACATGCAGATGCCACCTGGGATATGGGATCCATAGTTCCTCCCATAGCCTATCCCCATCAGTGCTGGCAGCAGCACCAACCTGAAGCCAACTCAGGTGAGAAACAGAATGAAAGTCTCTATGTCAACATATTTCTGGAGAAATATGGTGGCTGTGGGGCAGTGAGGGAAGTCAACATCCTGAACAATGCTGTTCAACCTTTTGTATCTCACAGTGCATTTGAACCTATAATTAAACCTCCCAACAAAAATAATTTAATTAGTGATCTTTAAAATTTTTCATGGCACACCTAAGATGCTCTCCTGGCACACTGGTTGGAAACCACTGCCCTGTAAGAGGGGGGCTGGAGTGGCAATCTTCTCCTCCCTGGGCAGTTAGTTCCCTACTTTTTAAAAGCTCTGTGATAGCCGTGGCAGATGTGAACAAGACATGGTCCCTGACTCAAGGGGTTGGCAACCAATGGTGAGAGGGAGGAAGAGAAGAGTTAGATACATTCACAAGTAACAACAATAAAAGACAGAGAAAGAGCATCACAAAAGTCTGTGGAGGATCAAAGAAGAAAAAATATTCCTAGTTAAGGAAAATGTGGAAAGGTCTTCTGGGGAAAGGCAGGAATTCAGCCCCAAAGAATGGGTAAGATTTTGAGAAGCAAAGGCAGGAAGGAAGAAGAAGATTGGAGAAAGGAATATGCCAAAGAAAGAGCTCAGGCAAACGCGCGTGACGAGACATTGGAATGCAGTTATATCAGCAGGAGGAAGCTAAGGGCTCCTCTCTCTTCTTCCAAAGATAAGTCCAGATCTCCATAATTGCCACTTTTTCCAAAAATAGGGAATGCTATACTCACTAATTGAACCATAATCAGGAAACTGGAATCTTCAAAGAAATAAAAAGTTGTGGCCTCCTAAAGACTCTATTTTTTCCAGAAGGCCAAAGAACTGTGTTTGATCAAAAGTCTGTTCTCCCTGGAGATAATGTGGCCAATCTCCTTCTCAATGTTAGCTTCTTTTTCATTGTCATTTCTATGAATCTCCCTTCTACTCTGCTAGCACTGCTTCCACAAGGGACAAGATGGCTGGGGCTCCAGCAGCCAAGTAGGACCATGAGGTCATCGTCAGAATGGAAGTCATGTGTCAAGGATGATGGGGCACAAAGACAGAAAGGGCCTTGGCCTCTGATAACTAGAGCAGTCACAGCAGCCCTGGATTCTGGGAATCCTATAGACGTGTGTGTGTGTGTGTGTGTGTGTGTGTGTGTGTGTGTGTGTGTGTGTGTGTGTGTGTGTCAGAGAGAGATAGAGAGAAAGGAAGAGAGGAGACAGGGAAAGGGGGAGAGAGAGGGAGGGAGAAAGAATATAGAGGATTAAACATCATTCTTACGACAACAGCCACCAATATCAACCCATCCTGGCAAGCCTGGAAATCTCTTGTGACTTGGAAGGTGAGCCACCAAGTAACTCAGCAATCCTGGAGGAGCAAAGGAGAAAGAAGACATAGGAAAAGGAGGGGAAGAACATATCCCTCCTACCTTGTTAAAAGTCCCTGTTACTTGGTTATTCTGTTACATGTTGCCAAATCTAGGCTGGGGTCATATTTCTGAAGTTCCCTAAATGTGAAAATGTCTGAAACTGATTTTGTAGACAGCAAGAATAATTTGAATATTTTTAAGAAAAAACAATCCGATAGCACTAAGGTCTCTGCCCTCTAAAAGTTACAACCTATAAGAAACACACCAGATATGAAGCATAAGATGCTCAGAAGAATAAAACGAGAGGACTTGATCCAACACAGGAGGTGTGGGTGAGCTTCCCGGAAAAAGGTCACACAACCTCAAAGGAGGAGCTGGAGTCAACACAGCAAAAACGGAAATAAGAGCATTCGTACTACGAGCAAAGACTCCAAGTCAAACGACAATAAAAACTCCACAGCATAGCACATCTAAAAACAACTGAAAGAAGTTAACTCTGGCTGATGCACTAAGGACGGGCCTCCGGAGAGTAACATCGGCTGCTGCTGGAATGGCAGGAGGGAACCACAGTGACGTGAGCAAAACTATGACTGCGCAAGCTTCTCTGTACAGGCAGACCGCTTATAAAGTAGTATGGAAAAGTAAAAAGAGCCTATAGAGGCAGGTGCATAACCCAGAAAACAATAATGACATGGATGAAATAATGAAGGCAGGAGGGAGAAGTGGATTTAGGGAGAAAAATTCATTCTGTTTGCAACATGCTGAGCTTAACGTGCCAGCAAGGCATCCTGACAAGATGTCGGGGAGGAAGCACCTCCTGTCCGGACCAGCTTCTTCCCTGGCAGTCCAAGACTCCACCTTCCCTAAAACCCAAATTCACCCTAGAAGTGTTCCCTACATTGCCCTCTCCCCACTCCGTCATGCTTCATGCTTTGGTGGACTCCGTTCACTGGTATTTCTTTGAAGGCTGCTGTTAAATGTGCAGAGACTCACACACATTACCCCTCTCTTGCCATACAGACTATAAACTCCTTGCAGGACAAGGGCTCTAACTTCTATTTCTGACGTAATCCTCTTTATGCTTTTTAATGCTCATAGCACTCTATGAGCACTTAAAATGTTAACAAACTCCTTAGGGGATCAAGAAACCTAATACAGCTATACTTCAGAATAACAGAAATAGTACAATGGCTATCTCATAGACTGGGAAAAAATTCCTACCCTTTCTTGGCATTGCCTGTCAGGAGGTTTTGAGTCTAAATGACAAATGATTTCCTTCAAAGGAGGTGAAAACACAGACAAGATGGGGGATTGGCAAAAATACATAAAATACCTAATGGACAGGAACAAAAGGCTAATGCTTCATGACTGCAAACCGTGCTTAACTCTTTTTGTGGTTAGTACTCAAATGCTAACATTTATCTCATCGCCCCAATACTTAAAACTCTTGAGACTAAACCATGAGTAAGTACACAGGATAAGCTGAAATTAAATCCTCGTGTGAATGTGCAGAGTACAAAGGAGTTTTATCTGTTTGGTTTACCTAATTCTTTTTCTCTTATGTACAATTTTAGAAATAAAAGAAAAGGTTCAATGGTCCTGGTATGACAAATCTCTTCTGGCAAAATTTAATTCACAAAAGAAAAAGCAAAGATAATGACATACTTTCACAGGACAATAATTTTAGAACTAAGCAAGAGCTTTAATCCAGCACTCTGTTGGGCACCAAGAAAAAAAGGTAAACAAAGCTGATTCCGGTCATAAGAAAAACCCAAAGCTCTTTTGGAAAAAGCCCAAGTTTTTTTCTGGCCTTGTTCACTCTATATACCAGAGGTGGGTAGGCTTTTTCTATAAAGGGCCAGAGAGTAAATATTTTAGGTCTTGTGGACCATCAGCAACTATTCAACTCTGTCAGTGCAGTGAGAAAGCTGCCGGAGACAATGTGTCAACAAAGAAACATGGCTATGTTCCAATAAAACTTTATTTATAGACACTAAGATTTGAATTTCATGTGATTTTCAGATATCATGAAACCTCCTTCTTTTTTTTCTCAACCATTTGAATATGTAAAACTTTTCTGATCTCATGGACCAGATGTGGCCCGTGGGCCATGGTCTGCCAACCTCTGCTCTACACCAAAGGCAAGGTACTGAACTGAAATTAAAACTGGCTCAGAAACCATTGAGTTTGTCGCCAAAAGGAGAGGGCTGTTTGGGGAGGAGTGGAAAGGAGGAGAAGGTGAAGGTGAAATGTGCTGAAAGAAGGATTACCCTTCTTTTTCTAAGAAATTAGAAAACTACGGTGTGAGGGACAAGAAATCCAAGCCAAAAAAGGCTGGGGGCCAAAACAAGCAAGAGGAAGCCAAGTCTCTACCATATCTGTGGAGAATAAAGGGGTGAAAAGGAAGTCAGCTTGGAAATAAAAACTGGTCCAGGGGATGGGTGCAGATTAAACTGTAAGAAAGCTGAACGTCATAAAAATGTGCATTAATGATGAAGCCTATAATTTAAGAACCATGCACAAAATTGGTCTGTTAGCCAGCAAGCGTAATTCTAGCGTTAGAAGTCTGTGGAACGCTGTGTCTTAGAGCAGGTGATTTGGGGTGTTCCTGGGAATATCAGTCAAAGAGGCCAAACAACGAAAGCTTCAAATTTCTTTTTTTTTTAATTGTTAAATTATAGCTGTGTACATTTGTGCAATCAAGGGGTATAATGTGCTGGTTTCATATACAATCTGAAATATTCTCATCAGACTGTTCAACGTAGCCTTCATGGCATTTTCTTAGTTATTGTTTGCAGACATTTGCATTCTGCCTTTAGTAGGTTTCGCCTGTACCCATTCTAAGATGCACCGTAGGTGTGGCCCTACCCATTACCCTCCCTACACCCTGACTTCCCCCCTCCCTTGGCCCTCAATCTTGGAATTTCCCTTATTTAAAAAAATGATCTAGGCGGCGCCTGTGGCTCAAGGAGTAGGGCGCTGGTCCCATATGCCGGAGGTGGTGGGTTCAAACCCAGCCCCGGCCAAAAATCACAAAAAAAAAAAAAAATGATCTGGGCCTGGGCAGAGCAGGGCTGCAAGGGTTCTGACCACCATACCCACTCCTATACCTAACTTGTACCTCCAAGACTGAAAACGTCAGCAATTAAGGAGGAAAGGGGCATGCTCCCATGTGAAATTTCATCATTTAAAAAGTTACTAATAATGCTGATAAAATGAATTTATAACCGGATGGACAAGTTAGAAGTTGCATTGGATGGAGATCAGAACATACTCTGTCTTAAGTCTGATAAAATGAATGGCTAATTCATTCGGCTAACATTGACTAGCAGCCACTAAGAAATGTCTAAGAATCAGTTTCATGAAGGGTCAAGTACTAAAGAGTTATATCTGCTGGCGATCCAGAAAAATCAGAAAGATAAGATGAATTTTATTTTATTTATTTATTTATTTTTTAATTATATTATTTTTTTTCTTTTTTTGGAGACAGAGTTTCACTATGTTGCTCTTGGTAGAGTTCCGTGGAGTCACAGCTCATAGCAACCTCAAACTCTTGGGCTTAAGTGATTCTCTTGCCTTAACCTCCCAGGTAGCTGGAACTACAGGTGCCTGCCACAACGCCGGGCTATTTTTTGGTTGCAGTTGTCATTGTTTAGCAGGCCTGGGCTGGGCTTGAACCTGCCAGCCTCGGTGCATGTGGCTGGCACCCTACTCACTGAGCTATGGGCACCAAGCCAATAACATGAATTTTAAAAACAGTAATTATAGTGTCAGGGCTGAACTGTGTCTCCCCAAAATTCATATGCTGAAGCTCTATCACCTAGAACCACAGAATGTGACTATTTGGAAGGAGTGTTTAAAGTAGTAATCAGGCTCAAGTGAAGCTATTAGGACAGCCTAACCCAATCTGACCAGTGTCCTTATAAGATGAGATTAGGTCCCATGGAGAGACCCCAGAGAGACCCACGCACAGAGGGAAAGTCATGTGAAACAGCACAGTAAGAGGGTGACAGTCTGCGAGCCCCGGCAACAGGCTCAGAAGAAATCAACCCTACCAACACCCTATCATAGACGCCAATCTCCAGAACTATGAGAAAATAAATTTCTATTTTTTTTTTGGCTGGGGCTGGGTTTGAACCTGCCACCTCCGGTATATGGGGCCGGCACCCTACTCCTTTGAGCCATAGGCACCACCCTAAATTTCTATTTTTTAAGCCACTTTCTCTGAGGTATTTTGTTATGGCCACCTGGAAAATTAATATAAATAGGGAAGGTGCTTACAGGTTAAGAGGAACATGAGGGGAGCAAAAAAACAGATTCACTCACTTAGCCCACATGTGTTGGCCCTACCAGGTACAAGGCAATGTGCTAGGTTCTGGGTTTACGCAGATGAAAAACTAAGTTTTTGCCCTAAACAAACTCATAGTCTACTTGGCAACAAAATTCTAACATGGTGTGTATGTGCCAAGCCAGAAATATGCCCCTCATACTTTGGAAACCCAGAAGAGTTTCTTAACCAGTTATGAAGGGTTTGTGCAAAGCTTTGAGAAACAGAGATGTCTAGGATAAATGCTTTAAAAAAAAACAAAAAAAACAACTTTCGGCTTGGGGCCTGTGGCTCAAGCCGCTAAGGTGCCAGCCACATACATCTGAGCTGGCAGGTTCGAATCCAACCCGGGCCGACCAAACAACAATGACGGCTGCAACCAAAAAAATAGCCGGGCGTTGTGGCGGGCGCCTGTAGTCCCTGCTACTTGGGAGGCGGAGGCAGGAGAATCGCTTAAGCCTGGGAGTTGGAGATTGCTGTGAGCTGTGATGCCACAGCACTCTACCCAGGGCGACAGCTTGAGGCTCTATCTCAAAAAAAAAAACAACTTTCTTCTGATTAAGTAATAATATACTCACTGGAGAATATACAGAATAGAAACCAAAAAAGAAAATAAGTATCACTGAGAAGGAAGAAGTTTGATGTGAGATAAGGGAAATTTTATTTTCGCCATATTGAATTAAGGTAGAGAGGACCCCAAGTGGAAATATCTGGGCTGGAGACAGAGACTAAGAAACAACACTGAGGCAATAACCAAGCCGTGGGTGCTGGTGGGCTCTGTCCAGGGGGAATGGTACCAGAGAGAACGTAAGAACGATTTCACAAAGCTCAGGAGAGGGTAAGCATTTACGAGACAGAGAAAGAACCAGCTGAGAAGCAAAAGAGCAACATGACGGAGGAGGAGGCAGCAACATGACGGAGGAGGAGGCAGCAGCAAGAACGAACAAGACAGCTGCCCCCAGTGTCAAATGCCACCAGCAGAGCAAGCAGCCACCTGAAAAACACGCGTGAGCACAACCAAAGGTCCCTGATGCAAAGGACAGAACCCAAATGCCACAGCTTGAGCAGCGAGCACACCACCATGTCCAGGTGGGAGAAGGACATTCGTGAAAACCCAAGCACAGGAAAGCTGCCTGAGTCATCCTCAGCAACTGCAAAGAGGGGGAGAGTCAGATGACTTCCAGGCAGTCACAACAAAAATCAGAGTGCGAGCCTCTTATTTTGTCCTTCAAATGCTCTGGGAGCTTCTGTCAACAGAGAAGGGAAAGACAAGCAAGAAAAATCGCATTTATTGATTTACTCACTGGATGCCAGATAAGGTTAAAAATATGACCTACATTTACACAGCACTTAATGTTTTCAAAGATTCCTTGACATAGCTTCCCGTTTAATCTTAACTACCACTGGAGATAAGCAAAAGAAATCTCTTTTTCACATATAAAGCAATTAAAATTTAGGAGGAAAAACTCCCCTAAATAATCCACCAGACCTCATGCAGCAGATAAAAAGGTTCATACGTCTCTAAGCTTAGGACTTCTTTTAAGTTAGTTTTTTTTTTTTTTATTAAGTTTATTTATTTTTGTATTTTTTTGTTGTTGCAGTTTGGACAGGGCCGGGTTTGAACTCGCCACCCTCAGTATATGGGGCGGCACCCTACTCTCTGAGCCACAGGCACCACCTAGGACTTCTTAAGCTTAGAGCCGTACCTCCAAATGCTTACAGAGTATTTTCACATAATGAAATGCTGTGTGTGTGGCCGTGGGCTCAGCTTCCTCATCTAAGAAATGGAACAATAATAGTATCAAATAGCATCAACACCCTATACTATTGATAAATGCATAGCACATAAAGGGACTCAATAAATAAATAGCTCAATAAATCTGAGTCACTATCACCTTAAATTCCACAAGCATAACCCATTTACCAACCCACCAAATCCACCCCCCCGACACACACACACTGTGTACCCTCCCTACTATTCCAGTGAACTTGCATAGCTACCCAAAGCAGAAATCTGCACGTCATCCCAGAATCATCTTTTTTCCCCAGCTCTGTTTTCAACCTGGCAATAAATCCTTCTAATCCAGTGCTTCTCAACCTTTTTCTCATTACTGCTTCCCTAAGAAAACTTTTTAGATTTTTTTTCCCCGAACTGCACCTGCTCCTTTGAAATTTCAACACCACAGATCCACATGTCTGTTTCTGTACTATGACTCTTTAGAAGGCTACAAATCACTTTAATATCTAAGATATTTGTACATACCCTCTCCTAGCTATCCCCAACTCAATTTTCACCCTTGGGGGTCATATCACCCCATTGAAAATGTCAATTCTAAATCTCTCTCAATCCCAATCCCCTTTCTCTCTGCGTCAAGCCAGTGCCTTGTCCTCACAGTCTGTCACCTGGATTACTCCTACAGCTTCCTACCTGGCTCCTTGGCCCCATTTCAGCCAGCATCCCATCCGTACGCAACCAGAATGATCTTTCTCATTGCAAGCCTGTCAAGTTAATCCCCTTCTCAAAATCCATCAGTTGTGCTCATCACCTGCTGGGCCTTCACTTGCACTCTAGGCTGACACCTGTAATCCTAGCATTCTGGGAGGCCGAGGTGGGTGGATTCTTTGAACTCACGAGTTTGAGACCTGCCTGAGCAAGAGCAAGACCCCATCTCTAAAAATTACCCATGTGTTGTGCCTGTCGCCCCAGCTACTTGGGAGGTTGAGGCAAGAGGATCACTTGAGCCCAAGAGTTTGAGGTTGACACTCTACACAAGATGACAGGGTAAGACTCTGTCTCACACACACACACAAAAGGCTCCCACTGAGCAGTTTTGTACCTGAACCTCCAGCCTTAGCTGCCACCCTGCCCACCCTAAACTCACCAGGCACTGGGCACACAACTTATAGCCATTACCTCCACACACTGGCACTGCACTTTTGATCACCTCTGCCCACAATGCCCTCCTCTTGTGCCTTCCTAGCAAACTCCCAGGAACTCACCTTCAACATTCACTGAAATGTGTACATGCCCTATTTAAAGTCTGCCCTAACCCTGTCTTCCCACAGGCCAAGTGGAGCAGTCATTGTCCAGTCATATCTCTCTCAGTCTTAACGATTTGGGTCCAACTAAGGATAACAACCACCGATGTTCACTCAACGTTTGCTACATCCCACACTCTCTTCTAAACATTTTACCTGTGTTATCTCATTTTTCTGGAGCACCTCCAGGGCAAGCAGTATAGCTTATTAACCTCTGTACCTGTTTAACTCCTGGTACGTAGCAGACATTCAATAAAAATGCTTGCTGAAATGAAGCAGGAAGGTAAGTGTTAAGAGTTTCTTGCACTGTTCTCTTACCACTGATTCCCACTGCCTTCTTGTTCCTACAATGGTTTATGGTATTTGACCAGGTGTTAAGGAAGGGACAGGATTGTTCCGTCAAAGATTTTAATCGCCTCTTTTATACTCTGTGACTGAATGAAAAAAGTCATCAGAAATGCACTTCCAAGTGCAAGGGGAAAAAAAAAATCTACTCCACTATCCAGAATACCCACATATTTACAAATCTAGTCTATCTGAAGGGTATAAACATATTTTAAAATGCCACTGACAAGAGCTTATTCACATACAGTCCAAGAGTTTGAGGAAAAAACAATGAAGAGAAAAGATTTAGAAACTTAATAGTTAAAAGCATTCAAGCAGACACTGAAAAAATAGGGTTGTATAATAATCTAGCAAAACCCTTTGAAACAGTATACTCATAAAAAGATAAACAAAAATACTTTTAAACGGCACAGTGAAAGATACTCTTCATAATTCCTTAAGAGTCACTAAGAGAAGGTCATTTAAGTTCAGTGCTTCCCAATCCTACCCTCCCTCCACTAGCTGAAACAGCAACATGGCTTGATAATAATTCAAAAAGACTACTTCAAGTTGATTCAGAAGTTTTACTCTCTGAAGAAAAACACATATATTTTGTTAAACACACACATATAATCTTCTAAATTTTCTTCTTTAGTTGGCATCACATAAGAAATTCCAGATTTAAGCATTAGAGTCAAGTAAATAGTAACATTCTACAAATAACCGGAGCTTAGAAAAAAAGAGCTTCTGAAACAGCTACGGTAATGATGGGGTTCAGGACATACCGGCCACATACATGGCACTTGGAATCTGAGAAACAGAAAGAAACAGGGAGGTCATTTCACCTTCTCCATATTCTTCTCCTCCAAAACAGGTCATAAAACCTAGAAGGGATTTTCTGACCTTACTGGGAAACAGGTCGTAAGACCCTCGTGTGAGAGGTGCCTTCCCCATCCTCAGACAAAGGGAGAATCCTGATCTCTGAAGACACAGGTCACAGAGAAGAATATGAATAAATAAGCCTCGGTAAGTTTCTTTCAGTTCACTACCACTAGATCATACACCTTTTCTAATCACATTTCTCCACAACTGTCCATATTTCATCAAACCCAGCATAAAAATACACAAGTTTAGGCCAGTGGCTCATGCCTGTAATCCTAGCACTCCAGAAGGCCCAGGTGAGAGGATTGTTTGAGCTTAGAAATTCAAGACCAGCCTGAACAAGAGTGAGACCTGACTCTACTAAAAATTAAAAAAAATGAGCCCAATGTGATGGTGCTCACCTGTAGTCCCAGCTACTCAGGAGGCTGAAGCAGGAGTTTCAGGTTGCTGTGAGCTAGGCTGATGCCATGGCACTCTGGCCTGAGCAACAGAGTAAGACTCTGTCTCAAAAGCAAAACAAAATAAAACAAAAAACACACAATTTTAACTCTTTGGGTCCTCATTTCCTTATAAAGGTTCTTGTGTCATATATAATTTATATTAAGTAATTTTTTATACATTGTCTTTTGTCGTAGAAGCCTCTACCATAACCTTAGGATGAGTGAAGAAAAGAGATTTTTCCTCTGCTTTAGTAGAAACTCAAATTTTTAGACCATTTATTATAAACAGCAGTTATCTCTCATTTACTAATTTATTGTTTTAATTGACAAATAAAATTATATATATTTATCATGCATAGTACAATGTTTTGAAATACATATATCATCTCAGTCTTTAGCAGCACAGACTGGGTAATTTTTAAACAATAGAAATTTCTCATAGTTCTGGAGGCTGAAAGTCCAGGATAAAAGTGCAGGCCTTTGGTGTCTGATGAGGGCTTTCTCGCCCAGTTTTCACATGGCAGAGGAGCTAACACTGAGTTCTCACACAGCGGAAAAGGGCAAAGGGCAAAGGGCCCTAAACTAGTTCCTTCCTGCACTACTCCATTCATGAGGGCAAAGCTCGCAGGACCTAATTACTTCCCAAACGGCCTCACCCCTTAACCTCTTTTGCCTCACTTTCCATGATTGGAACAGTAGTAACATAAGAGTTATTTATATCCTACTGCTCAAGGTCATCACCGAGGTCTGATTTTTCATACACGTCTGCCTCCTAGGATACATTTATCACATAGTGCACAAAGTTAATCACGGCTGCAGATACTGGTGTGCTGGGAGCCTGTCAAAAAGTCATGCAAAAAATTCAAAAATTTCAACCTCCAGCATAAATGGGTTAAGAACACTAAAATGGAGATCGAGTTAAATTTGGGGAGACATTCAGACTACAGTATCTCTCAAAACACATATTCATTATGGAAAGGTTAAACTGAGACAATAAACGTAGGCAATACCTCAAATACTTAACATTGTTTGGGATAGGTTAAATTTTACTTATTATCCCTCATTATCAGATACCAAAATCTGCAGATGTTCAGGTCCCTGATATAAAATGGTATAGGATTTGCATGTACCTACCTACATACATCTTCTTATATACTTTAAATCGTCTCTAGATTACTGATACCTAATACAATGTAAAATGCATTATAAATAGTTATTGTACAGTATTTTTTTATTTGTATTATCTTTTATTCTTGTATTGTTATTTTTTTTTCCAATTTTTTTTTTTTTTTTTTGAGAAAGAGTCTCACTATGTCAGTCTCACTCACCCTCAGTAGAGTGCTGTGGTGTCACAGCTCACAGCAACCTCAAACTCTCAGGCTTAAGCAATTCTCTTGCCTCAGCCTCCAGAGTAGCTGGGACTACAGGCACCCGCCACAATGCTGGGCTATTTTTTGGTTGCAGTTGTCATTGTTGTTTAGCAGGCCCAGGCCAGGTTCGAACCTGCCAGCTTCAGTGAATGTGGCCAGCGCCCTACTCAATGAGTTAGAGGAGCTGAGCCTTTTCCCAGATATTTTTGATTTATGGTTGGTTGAACCCACAGATGCAGAACCCATGGCAATAAAGGGCCAACTATAGGTTATTAAGTATAGTCACTATGTTGGAAGGCAAACTTCTTGAACTTACTCCTCTTTTTTTTTTTTAACTGATGATTTTACCCTTTATACTTTCATTATCAATTACATTTTCATGCTAAATTAACTTGGTATTTATAAATTAACTTGTAATTGATAATGCTAATTATACTTTAGCATTATCAATTACATTTTCATGCTAAATTAACTTGGTCTTGAAAGGCAATTTTCCTTTTCTTCAATCTGTACTTCTTGATTAGGATAATCCATTTGCAAGTTTGCATTGTTTCAGCACCTCATTGAATCCCTCACAGAGCTTGGTATCAGTCTGGTTCTGGGCACATTCCAAAAACTGTTTCATCTCATAGAAGCAAGGGCCAACCTGCTGCTGCTCTACTGGCTGGCTTCCGAGAGGCTCCTGGTAAGTGATGTCGGGGTTTGAGGGCTCAGCATTACGTCCTCTACTGAAGTCCCCAGTGATGGCATGACCCAGAGTGTGCACTGCAGAGCCCACAGCCACACCAGCTGCAGTAGTTCCATTTGGGCCATCAGACCAGGCTGCGGGGTGCAGCAGCAGGTGAGCCAACTGCAGATGATGGGGCTGCTGGTGCTGGCCTGGGGGCAGTTCTCATCTGAGGTGCCCAGCTGGCCGGAGGAGCCATGCGGGAGATGCGGCTTTGGCTTCCACACGGCATTACAAGTGTGCAGATCGTCGGCGTCTAGAACTGAGACCGAACTTACTCCTCTCATCTAAATGAAATTTTGGATCCCGTGACCAACATCTCCCCAACGACCTCTCCCTCAGCCTTTGGTAACCACCATTCTACTCTCTGCTTCTATGAGTTTAACTTTTTTAGATTCTACCTGTAAGGGGAGATCATTTGGTATCATCTTTTTGTGTCTGGCTTATTTCACTTTGCATAATGTTCTCAAGTATCATCCATGTTGTTACAAATGACAATATTCAGTATTTCCTTCTTCTTTTTTTTTTTTGCAGTTTTGGGCTGGGGCCAGGCTTGAACTCGCCACCTCCGATATATGGGGCCCTACTCCTTGAGCCACAGGCGCCACCTAGTATTTTCTTCTTTTTGAAAAACTGACTAGTATTCCATTGTATATACATATATAGTATGTGTATGTATGTATATATATATATTACATTTTATCTATTTCTCCCAAATTACGTTGAGTGCATATCTTTGCTATTGTAAACAATGCTGCAATGAACATGGGAATGCAGCTATCCCTTCAACATACTGAGTTTACGTTGTCTCAGCAGCAGGATCACTGGATCAGATGGTAGTTTTATTTTAAATTTTTTGATACTGTTTTCCATAGTGGCTGTACCAATTTACATTCCCACCAAGTAGGCAAAGGTTCCCTTTTCTCCATGTCCTTGCCAACACTTAACTTTCATCTTTTTTAGTAACAGCCATTCTAACAGGTGTGAAGTCATATATCATTGGGATTTATTTTGCATTTCCCTGCTGATGTGTGCTATTGACCATCTTTTCATACACCTGATGGCCATTTGTAAGTCCTTTTTTTTAATGACTTCAGATCCTTTGACCACTTTTTAATTGGGTTATTTTGATTTCTTGCTATTGAGTTTGTTAGAGTTCCTTGTGTATTTTAGATATTAACCCCTTATCAGCTATATAGTTTGCAAATAGTTTCTTTAAATATTTTCTCCTATCCCACAGGTTGCTTCTCCGCTTTGCTGTTTCCTGTGCTGTGCAGAAGCTTCTTAGTTTGATGCGATCCCATTTGTCTATTCTTGCATTTGCTGCCTATGCTTCTGTGGTCATATTAAAAAAAAATCATTGCCCAGACCAATGTCACAGAGCTTTTCCCCTATGTTTTTTTCTAGTAGTTTTATAATTGCGGGTCTTATTTAATCCATTTTGAGTTAATTTTTGCGTCTGGTGTAAGAAAACAGACTAATTTCATTCTTCTGTATATCCAGTTGTCCGGAAACCATTTATTGAAGAGACTATTCTTTCCCCATTATGTGTTCTTGGCACTTTCATTGAAAATCAATTGACCATGAATACATGAAAGTATTTCTGGACTACTGGTCTTTGTGTCTGTTTTTATGCCAGTATCTTGTCATTTTGATTATCTTAGCTTTGTAGTATATTCTGAAGTCAGGTAGGATGATGCCTCCAGAGTTTTGTTCTTTTTTGCTATTTAGGGTCTTTTGTGGTTCCATATGAATTTTAGAATTATTTGTCTATTTTTCTGAACAGTATCACTGGACTTTTCATAGTGATTGCACTGACTCTGTAGATTGCTTTGAGTAGGATGGATGTTTTTACTATATTAATTCTTCCAATCCACAAACACAAGAATTTCTTTCCATTTATTTGTTTTCTTCAATTTCTTTCATCTATGTTTTATAGCTTTTAGTGTGTACAGGTGTTTTTTACTGCCTTGGGGTTTTTTGTAGCTATTGAAAATGAGATTGTTTCCCTGACTTCTTTTTTAAATAATTTGTTTTTGGTGTATAGAAACACTACTGATTTTTATTTACTGATTTTGTATCTTGTAACTTTTCTGAATTTGTTGATTAGTTCTAACAATTTTTTGGCAGAGTCTTTACAGTTTCCTATATATCAGATCATGATACCTGTAAAGAAAGACACTTAACTACTTCCTTCCAAGCTAGATATCTTTTATCTCTTTCTCTTGCCTAACTATTTTGGCTAGAACTTCCAGTAGCATGCTTAATAGGAGTGGTGAAAGTGGGCATCCTTCTATTGTTCTTGATCTTGGAGGAAAAGCTTTCAACCTTCCACCACTGAGTATGATGTTAGCTGTGGGTTTAGTGTATTGAGGTACATTCCTTCTGTACCTAATTTGTTGAGAGTTTTTATAATGAAACGATGCTGAATTTTCTCAGATGTGTTTTCTGCACCTATTGAGATGATCACGTGGTTTTCATACATCGTTCTGTTTATGTGCTGTGTCACATTTATTGATTTGTGTACGTTGAATCATCCTTGCTTCCCTATGATCATGATGAATGATCTTTTTAATGTATTGCTGAATTAAGTTTGTTAGTATTTTGTTGGCAATTTTTGCATCTATATTCATCAAGGATACTGGCCTGTAACTTTTTCTAGTTGTGACCTTGTCTGGCTTTTTTATCAAGGTAAATGCTGGCCTTGTAACGTAAGTTTGGAACTATTCCCTCTTCTTCAGTTTTGTAGAAGAACTTGAGAAGAACTGGTATTTGCTCTTTTGTAATGTTTGGTAGAATTCAGAAGTGAAGCTGTGAGCTTCTGGGCTTTTTCTTGATAGGAGGCTTTTTATTACTTAATAAAAGAGACTTTATTATTTAATATTATTGGTTCAATCTCCTTACTATTAGTCTGTTCAGATTTCCTGTTTCTTCATGATTTAGTCTTTTTTTTTTCTTTTTTTTGGGGGGTGGGGGTGGGACTACAGGTGCACGCCACAACACCGAGCTATTTTTTGTTGCAGTTGTCATTGTTGTTTAGCTGGCCCAGGCCTGGTCCAAACCTGCCAACCTCAGTGTATGTGGCCGGCACCATAATCACTGTGCCATGAGCGCCGAACCCATGATTTAGTCTTGGTAGGTAGTATATACCTAGGAATTTGTCCATTTCTTCTAGGTTATCCAATTTGTTAACAAATACATGTATTTGTTCATCATAGCCTCTTATGGCCCCTTATATTTCTGTGCTATCAACTGTAATGTTTCCTCTTTTTTATTTTGAGTTTTTACTCTTTTCTTAATCTAGCCAGTGGTTTTCAACCTTTTTAAACTCATGGCACACTTAAGCCCATAGTTCAACTTCCAAGGCACATTTAAATTATGTTGATGAAAAAAGTGTAAAAAAATATATATACTCCGTGTGCTTTGAACCTCTTTAATAAAATAATTTGATGAATTATCTTTAAAAAATTTCAAGGCACAGCTAAGATCCTCTCATGGCCCATGGGTTAAAATCACTGATCTACATGAAGGTTTGTTGATTTGGGGGGGTTTGTTTGGTTTTGCTTTTTTTAAGACAGACCCTCAAGCTATTGCCCTGAGTAGAGTGCCACAGCATCATAGCTCACAATAACCTCCAACTCTTGAGCTCAAGTGGTCCTCTTGCCTCAGTTTTTCTATTTTTAGTAGAGATGGGGGTCTCGCTTTTGCTCAGGCTAGTCTCCTGTTCTATTCTTCAACCCCAGAAAAAGTAGCTTCTTCCCCTTGCTAATCCTGAATGACTTACAGATCTCTTTTATTCCTTTAACAGTTAACCATGGTTAACTTTTGGCTAATTAAAGAAGTCTTTTATTAAATTTTCTATGGTCAAATTACTGTGGTTTCTATCTCCTGAATGGATTTTGACCAATACATGAAGGAATAAAAGGGCTCAAACAAATACAAAAGGCCTAAAAAGGCACATTTGACCATGGAGCCATCATATGATAAATCACAAACAAAGAGATCAAAAGGGAAGAGTATAAGTTTAAAAACTAAACAAAAACTTCCACATCAATCTCATTCTTTATGTCGTCTAATCACATTTCTTATTTCTTTTCTTTGGTATTTTTTTTAAAATCTCCTATTTAGTGAACTGTTAAAAAAGAGACTGACATACACACAATGAAAATGTTAGCTACATTACATAAAAGACTTGAGCCAAGAAAGAGTCAGAAAATAAAGAAGCCATAGCAACCCCAAGCCAGGTCGTCTAAGCCATCTGACTCCTATCAGAACAAAGAACAGGTATTAGAGATAACAGCCCAGTGATTAGAAGCATGGACTGTGAGCCAGGCTATCAATAGTGTTCGAATCTCAGCTCTGTTATTACCAAGTTGCGTGACCTTGGGCAACTATCTAACACCTTAGTCTCCTCACCTGTAAAATAAAATGATAACAGTACCCACTTCAAAACACTATAAAGAGGATAAAGTGAGTTTATATATCTAAAGCCCTTGGACTAGTATCCAATCCAAATTCTCTTTCTAACCTTCTTTCTACATTGACCTTCTCAATCCATTTATTTCTCCAATATATTCTGATTTTGAAAAGGTTTAGGGAGACCTACCTTGCTCTAAAAACTGCTGTCCATGGGCAGTGCCTGTGGCTCAGTGAGTAGAGCGCCAGCCCCATATACTGAGGGTTGCGGGTTCAAAACTGGCGCCGGCCAAACTGCAACAAAAAAATAGCCGGGCATTGTGGCCGGCACTTGTAGTCCCAGCTACTCGGGAGGCTGAGGCAAGAGAATCACCTAAACCCAGGAGTTGGAGGTTGCTGTGAGCTGTGTGACACCACGGCACTCTACCGAGGGTGATAAAGTGAGACAGAGTCCACAAAAAAATAAAAATAAATAAATAAATAAAAACTGCTGTCCTTTGCTTTCTCTACTGCCTTTGGCTCTCAGCCTAAGCCACAATGTGTCAAGAAAATGTAAAACATCATTCTTCCTTGAAAGGCTATCATTTCTTTCTAGACCCATGGACCTAAAACCTATTCAATCCACAAAAATGGGGCTAATACAGTGGACATCTCTTGGTTCTATCAGTTTTCCTCTCTTCCTTTTGGAAATGCTTTTCTCCACTCCAGGTGATGCTGTTGTCCTAATGGAAGAGCTTATGACCCAAGCTTAGCCAATCATCTTTGAACCTTGACATAAGACACTATAAAGTACTTAATTAGAGATGGTCATCCGATGGCCTGAGAACCCACAATGTTGCCTCATTCCTGCCTTTATTAAGCCCTGGCATCACAGCCATTCCTTCAGAGCTATGAATTATCCAGTATACAGGCAGTCCCCAAGTTATAAACATCCAACTTACACACAACTCACATGAACACAGGCTATAAAAAGTAAGTTGCCAATTTACAAACATCTGACTGATATATGACTTGCACTTACAAATGGAGGCTAGTACAAGTAATAGATAAATGTACCTGTCCCAAACAAACCTACAGAACCTACTACATTCATTTGTAGTACTTCAGAGAAATTTCTATTGTTGTTTATGTTAACATGAAGTCTTGCTTAAACCAAAAGAGCCCATATATGTGCTATCAGATTTGCTTATTACCCCATCATTTCCTCATCTGTAAAATAGGGGTCTCTAAGATCCCTTCGAGCTGTAACCTATAGTTCCAGCAACAGGATAAGTCCCAGCAGATATGTTCTACTTAAACTATAATTCTCCATAAAAATGTCACAATTACCACTCAGCACCCATACACATTATCAACAAATGGTAGAACAGAGATGTTTTAAGAGTCTTGTATTTAGGTCATAAAACCCTAAGCCTCTCCTTTGGCACTTACTACATCTCAGCAGTATTATTCTGGTAACAATGCTGCCACCTTCTCTGCTCTGGTGCTGAGCATTATAGCATAAATAGAACATGAACATTTCCAGGAATTGTCAACTTGGCACTTCTTACAAGGAGTTAAGGCTTCTTTTATAACATTAAAAGCCTAGGATTGAAACCTGCCCAAATCTTCTTCTAGAAGTTACATTTCCTTTTCAATTAAAATTTACTGTTTGGAAAAGCAAAACACACTTTTTTTTTTTTTAATCTGGGAGAAATGTGCTCCAAAAAATCATATATGTATTTTTTTCTTATTGCCCAAAGTGAGGAACACGTATAAACACAGCCACCTATTAGCATTAAGTAAAGTAAACATTCCTGCAGCTAGCTACAACAACAGCCTACAAGTTTGAACTATACCCATAAAAAGAGAAAGCTACCTTGCTAAGCATTTGGTTAAACTCTGAAGCTACAACACCAGAAAAACTGGTTATTTGGAATTGACAGCTATAGATAGCAAGATTTAAGAGCTGCAAAAGTGGGACTTGATACCAGAATCAGGGGAGCCAACACGCTGACAATCTCCTGATTGCAGTCAAGAAGATTCAGATTTCTTTTACTCTCAAGGTAGCGAGTTAGGTTGGGAGAAACCCAGGGGCTCTGTTCTTTGACCCCCATATGGTCTTACCTTAGACTCTAACCACACCACACCACACTCCCCAAAATGAGAGATGGAGAAGAGAGAAAACAAACAGGAATTGGCCTTAGGATGACAGGTCGGAAGGAAAGAAGTAGAGATGCTCCTCAGGCTGTGTGTCTGGGAGAGACGGGAGGGGAGAGAGCCCATGGGCTCTGGAGCACTCACAGGTTATCAGAATAGGGGGTGAGGGAAAACAAGTGAAGTTTTGAGTTAAGTATTTTTCCAGGATATGAATTAGCAGTCTCTGAAGTCAAACCACTTGGGTTCCAAATTTGACTCTTCTATATTTTTACAATCTTGATCAAGTTATTTAACATTTCTGTGCATACATTTTCTCATCTGTGCAAGAGTAATAACATCTGCCTCATCAAGGCATGTCAAGATTAAATGAATTAATAAATGCAAAGTACTGAGAACAGTACCTGGCAGACAGGAAGTTTCCAATAACTATTATTGTTGTTATTATCTTACTGATGTCCTAAGGCCTTTGACACACAGAAAAGACTGAGATTCTTTGTCTTTCTTTATTTTTCTTTTTGCGTATATGTAGGTGTGTGTGAGACTGAGTCTCACTCTGTTGACCAGGCTAGAGTGCCATGGCATCGTCTGGGCTTCAAGTGACCTTCCTGCCTCAGCCTTCTGAGCAACTGGGACCACAGGTAGACACAATCATGCCCAGCTAATTTTTCTATTTTTAGTAGAGATAGGGTCTTGCTCTTGCTCAGGCTGGTCTCAAACAATGCTCCCTCCTTCGGCCTCATGGAGTGCTACGATTGCAGGCATTAGCCACCTCACACAGCCTGAGATTCATTCTTAATTTACAAACAAAAAATATGGACAGAGAGATAGCCTGTGTGATCACCCTAAGGCAAAACAGACTAGAGCAGTCCCTTTCTTCCCCAAGGGGTCATTTATCTTTCTCCTCCTCTCTTCCATCCCTACGCCAGCTTCAGCTCACTCTGCATCTGACAGTGGTATCCAACTCATTCTTCACTGGCAGATTCTGTCTCCATTTGGACACAGCCTGATCTACAGAGCCCAAAGCATTATGCATGATTTTCTGATTACTACACCAAACAGTATGCATAGGCAATGAAAATAGTTCCCCAAATTCAAATCATTTTAACCAGCAATTTAACACCCTCCAATTTTGTCCCTATGGGTATCTAAGCTATGTATCCCCATAAAGCTATAATGGATTTTTGTGTTGGTAGCAAAGTCACACCTGTATGAAGTTTGAGATTCTGGAACATTCTTGAGTGACAGTGTTCAAGAAATTCAAGGAATGAAAATCTCTGTGAACAAATATCCTTCTATACCTGTACTCCTACCGCCCTCCAGCTGCTCCTACCTGAACGTAGGAACAACTTTTCAAGCACGTGCCCAGCTTTGGGAGGACCAGGCTTGGGGAGGAACAAGTGAGAAAGGAGTTATGGGCCTAATCAGCTGGTCAGATCTCTAAGTTCTCAACCTGAGCTACACTTCGAAACAACCTAGTTAGGCATCTCTCCATGTGCCTGGTTATACACACGTCTTTAATACCATCACCCAGACCCCACATCCAGAGCTTCTCTAACAGATTGATGAGCATCGGTAGTTTTTCTAAGAGCTCCCCAGGTGATTCCAGTGAACACTCAGGGCTAAAAAACACTAAGCTGTATCAACCATGATGGTCAATAGGGTAATTGATATAGCCAAATGGCCCATACATCCACAGGAGAAAGGGAAAAAAGCCACAGTTTGAGTATCCACATGAAAAGAACATCGAATCCATTTTACAAAGCGAAATGGAGGCATTCCTGCTGGGGCAAGACCTGTCACGTGGTTTGCTATTCCTAGAAAGAGCTGCAATTAGCTGCCAACAGATGCATTATTTCTCAGTCCCATAAATACTTGATAAAAGCCTTCCGCTTTTCCTTTATGTCAGCCTTGTAGAAGCAGGGAGAAAAAAAAAATATCTCTGATAAAATGCAGTACTGAACTATCACAATTTCCTTTTAAATGATTAAAATTAGCATCAACAGAAATAAAATATTTTGGTAAAATCTTATCCTAGTATACCTCTAAAAGCCCTTGAAAATGTTCCTCTTAAAATGAAAAAAAAAAATGCATTAGTATAATTTTTTTTAAGCCTCTTTCAATTATTAACACTACAGCATAATGCAATTCCATCTCAAACCCAGTGGGGAGCCAAGACCATGCAGCAGAAAATGTCCTAAATCAAGGGTCGGGAGGCCTGGAGTCTAGTCCCAGCAATAAATTACATTAACTACCTATGTGATCACGGCAAGTTGACTTAATCTCCCAAGGCCTCCGTATTCTCAGAGAAAAAATTCCATAATGCCAGAATGGGGCTTTACCTTGCTTTGTTTCACTAGCAGATAAATGCATTTAAAATTTGGAAAACTGGGCGGCGCCTGTGGCTCAAGGGGTAGGGCGCCGGTCCCATATGCTGGAGGTGGCGGGTTCAAACCCAGTCCCGGCCAAAAACCAAAAACCAAAAAAAAAAAAAAAATTTGGAAAACTTATAAATTTAGTAATTCTAATGAACTTAACCAACTCCTGTCACTATGTATAAGGTGAATGAGCAAAATGGTGAAGCTGAGGCTGGGCATGGTGATTCACGCCTGTAATCCCAGTACTTTGGAGGTCATAGTGGAAAGACAGATTGAGGACAGGTGTTTGAGACCACCCTGGACAGCAAAGCAAGACCCTGTCTCTACAAAAAAAGAATTCAAAAGATTCTTTGAACCCAAGAGTTCACAGGTTGGCTGACTGGATACAAAAACTCAAGCCAGATTTCTGCTGCATACAAGAATCACATCTTACATTAAAAGACAAATATAGACTCAAGGTGAGTCTGGGGAGATAAGAATCCAGGCATCTCTGGCTACTGGGATCTGCCTATAATCAAACCTTTGAGGATACAGGGAGTCAGCAAGGGACTTCTGGATCCCAAGAGAAGGACAAAAACAGTGGAAAACTGGCAAGTGGTTGCGTGTGTTCGATCTACTTAATCCCACGGCAGCCGTAAGTACAAGCAGCAGTGAGACTGCAAACAGGAAAGTCCTTACCTGTAAACTGTTTCAGTGTTTTTGGACTTGACACTCAGTTGAACTGCCTTGAGGAGAGCTTGAGCAGGAGTGCAGAGCCATTGTGAGAGCTCCACCCTCTGGGTCACAGAGCAAGGATTGTGCAGGAGCTAGTAACCTAGTGACTGAGCAGCCTAAAGGCGGGTACTGAGCTGCCTTACAGCCTTAACCCTCAGGGGCAGAGTGAGACCGGTTTTGGCACACTGGAGCCTTGGGCTGTTGCCCTGAGTAGAGGGCCGTGATGTCACAGCTCATAGCAATCTCAAACTCCTGGGCTTGGTGCCACCCGGACCTCCATAAGAGCTGCACCATGACCCCTGATCCGCGACATGTGCCCACCAGGCCTCTGCATGCCTTGACCAGGAACTGTGGGAGCCATGCAACCCTGCGTCCTCCCTCCTATACCCTCCCTGCCTCCACACCTGCCCACAAGTCTGGCCAGGGACTCTGGGAGCCGCGTGCCCTCTGGAGCACTCCCTGCCTCTGCGCAGAGCCCTTCTCCTGGCCAGAGACTGCTGGAGCCTTGGGCTCTCTGTGCCAAAGTCACTGGGGGCCAGGCACTCCCAGAACCATGAGCACAACCTCCTGCTCTGTTGCTGGATCGGGGTGTGTCACACCCTGGAGCTGCTTCCACAATCAGAACTCCCTGGCTGGGGCAGAACCAGAGGAACTTCATAGGGTCACTCCCTACAAAGATCCAGCAATAATAGAGTGATCCCACTGGGGTCTAATCTTGGAAAGACACCTCCTCAACTCTGAGGATGGCCAGAGACAACAGTGAAAAACAATTATGGGGCAAAATCAACAGAAAAACTCTGGCAATATGAATAATCAGAGTAGATCAACTCCACCAAGCATCAATGGGGAAGACACAGCACAAGATCCCATGCACAGACAAATAGCTGAGATGTCAGAAATCCAATTCAGAATCTGGATAGCAAATAAGATCGAATTAGAATTCCAAGCAGTAACCTAAAAGATATCTCAAGAATTCAACGAATTCAAACACCAAATGACCAAAGATTTTGACACATTGAGACAAGAAGTTGCAGCCCTCAAAGACCTGAGAAACATAGTAGAATCCCTCAGTAACAGAATGGAGCAAGCAGAAGAAAGGATTTCTGACATTGAAGACAAAGATTTTGAACGTTCCCAAACTCTCAGAGAGGAAGAGAAATAGAGGGCAAAAACAGATCACTCTCTCAGAGAGCTCTGGGATAATTCAAAGAAAACCAATATTCATCTTACAGGGATCCCCATAAGCGACAAAGTAGCTTCACAAGGCAGTCTCTTCTCCATGAGATTATGAAGAACTTTCCAAACATGCCAAGGGATTCTGAAATCCAGATAGCAGACAGTTTCAGAACTCCAGCATGACTCAACCCAAATAAGACATACCCCAGACACATCATAATCAATTTCACTACAGTTAATATGAAGGAGAAAATTCTGAAAGCAGCCAGACGAAAGAAAACCATCACCTACAAGGGCAAGAATATTAGAATAATTGCAGATCTCTCTGCTGAAACCTTTCAAGCTAGAAGAGGATGGTCATCAACTTTTAGTCTCCTAAAACAAAATAACTTTCAACCCAGGATCCTGTACCCAGCTAAACTGAGTTTCATTTATGACGGAGAAATTAAATGACATTCACATGTTGAAGAAATTTGCCATAACCAAACCAGCTCTCCAGGATATTCTCAGACCTATCCTCCATAAAGACCAGCATAATCCTCCACCACAAAAGTAAACCCACAAAGAAAATTTTGATCAAATTCCAACTTCCACAGTCACAAAAGGATTAAAAATGTCCACCGGACTCTCGAAAGGCTTATCGATATTCTCAATTAATGTGAATGGTTTAAATTGTCCTCTAAAGAGGCACAGGTTGGCTGACTGGATATAAAAACTCAAGCCAGATTTCTGCTGCATACAAGAATCACATCTTACATTAAAAGACAAATATAGACTCAAGGTGAATGGATGGTCACCTATACTCCAGGCAAATGGAAAGCAGAAAAAAGGAGGTGTTGCAATCCTGTTGGCAGACGCAATAGGCTTTAAACCAACCAAAATAAGGAAGGATAAGGATGAACACTTCATATTTGTTAAAGGTAATACTCAATATGATAAGGTTTCAATTATTGATATTTATGCACCCAACCAGAATGCACCTCAATTTATAAGAGAAACTCTAACAGACATGAGCAACTTGATTTCCTCCAGTTCCATAGTAGTTGCAAGCCTTCTTCAAGAAAACGGAAAGAGAGGAAGTTAATAACTTAATGGGACATCTCAAGCAACTGGAGAAGGAAGAATAGTCCAACCCCAAACTCAGCAGAAGAAAAGAAATAACCAAAATCAGAGCAGAACTAAATGAAATTGAAAACAAAAGAATTATACAACAGATCAATAAATCCAAAAGTTGGGTTTTTGAAAAGATCAATAAAATAGATAAACCTTTGGCCAAACTAACCAGGAAAAAAAGAGTAAAATCTCTAATTTCATTAATCAAAAATGGTAACGATGAAATAACAACAGACCCCTCAGAAATTCAAAAAATCCTTAACGAATACTACAAGAAACTCTACTCTCAGAAATATGAAAATCTGAAAGAAATTGACCAATACCAGGAAGTACACCAACTATCAAGACTTAGCCAGAATGAAGTAGAAATGTTGAACAGGCCTATATCAAGTTCTGAAATAGCATCAACTATACAAAATCTCCCTAAAAAAAAAGCCCAGGACCAGATGGCTTTATGCCAGAATTCTACCAAACCTTTAAAGAAGAACTAGTACCTATATTACTAAACCTCTTCCAAAATATACAAAAAGAAGGAATATTACCCAACACATTCTACGAAGCAAACATCACCTTGATCCCCAAACCAGGGAAAGACCCAACAAGAAAAGAAAATTATAGACCAATATCACTAATGAATATTGATGCTAAAATACTCAATAAGATCCTAACAAACAGAATCCAATAAGACTTCAAAAAAATTATACACCACAACCAAATGGGATTTATCCCAGGCTGGTTCAATATACGTAAATCTATAAATGTAATTCAGCACATAAACAAACTAAAAAATAAAGACCATATTCTTTCAATTGATGCGGAAAAAGCTTTTAATAATATCCAGCATCCCTTCATGATCAGAACACTTAAGAAAACTGGTATAGAAGGGACATTTCTTAAACTAATAGAGGCCATCTACAGCAAACCCAGAGCCAATACCGTATTAAATGGAGTTAAATTGAAATCATTTCCACTTAGATCAGGAACCAGGCAAGGTTGCCCATTGTCTCCATTGGTCTTTAACATTGTAATGGAAGTTTTAGCCATTGCAATTAGGGAAGAAAAGGCGATCAAGGGTATCCACATAGGGTCAGAAGAGATCAAACTTTCACTCTTCACAGATGATATGATCGTATATCTGGAAAACACTAAGGATTCTACTACAAAACTTTTAGAAGTGATCAAGGAATACAGCAATGTCTCAGGCTACAAAATCAACATCCATAAATCTGTAGCCTTTATATATACCAACAATAACCACGCCAAAAAAACAGTCAAGGACTCTATTCCTTTCACAGTAGTGCCAAAGAAGATGAAATATTTGCGAGTATACCTAACAAAGGACGTGAAAGATCTCTACAAAGAGAACTATGAAACTTTAAGAAAAGAAATAGCTGAAGATGTCAACAAATGGAAAAACATACCATGCTCATGGCTGGGAAGAATGAACATTGTAAAATGTCTATACTACCCAAAGCAATATATAATTTTAATACAATTCCTATTAAAGCTCCATTGTCATATTTTAAAGATCTTGAAAATATCAGACTTCGTTTTATATGGAATCAGAAAAAACCTCGAATAGCCAAAATATTACTCAGCAATAAAAACACAGCAGGAGGAATCACGCTACCAGACTTGAGACTGTACTATAAATCGATAGTGATCAAAACAGCATGGTATTGGCACAAAAACAGAGAAGTAGATGTCTGGAACAGAATAGAGAACCAAGAGATGAATCTAGCTACTTACTGTTATTTGATCTTTGACAAGCCAATTAAAAATATTCAGTGGGGAAAAGATTCCCTATTTAACAAATGGTGCTGGGTGAACTGGCTGGCAACCTGTAGAAGACTGAAACTGGACCCGCCCCTTTCACCATTAACTAAGAAAAACTCTGACTGAATAAAAGATTTAAACTTAAGACTGAAACTATAAAAATACTTGAAAAGTGCTGGGAAAACTCTTGAAGGAATTGGCCTAGGTGAGTATTTTATGAGGAGGACTCTCCATGCAATTGAAGCAGTATCAAAAATACACTACTGGGACCTTATCAAACTAAAAAGCTTCTGCACAGCCAAGAACATAGTAAGTAAAGCAAGGAGACAGCCCTCAGAATGGGAGAAAATATTTGCAGGTTATACCTCCAATAAAGGTCTAATAACCAGAATCCACAGAGAACTCAAACGTATTAGCAAGAAAAGAACACGTGATCCCATCTCAGGGTGGGCAAGGGACTTGAAGAGAAAACTTCTCTAAAGAAGACAGACGCACAATCTACAAACACATGAAAAAAAGCTCATAATCCTTAATCATCAGAGAAATGCAAATCAAAACTACTTTGAGATATCACCTAACCCTAGTAAGAGTAGCCCACATAACAAAATCCAAAAACCAGAGATGTTGGTGTGCATTTGCAGAAAAGGACACACTTCTACACTGCTGGTGGGAATGCACACTAATACGTTCCTTCTGGAAGGACGTTTGGAGAATACTTAGAGATCTAAAAATAGACCTGCCATTCGATCCTATAATTCCTTTACTAGGTTTATACCCAGAAGACCACAAATCACAATATAACAAAGACATCTGTACCAGAATGTTTATTGCAGCCCAATTCATAATTGCTAAGTCATGGAAGAAGCCCAAGTGCCCACTGACCCACGAATGGACTAGCAAATTGTGGTACATGTATACCATGGAATAGTATGCAGCCTTAAAGAAAGATAGAGACTTTACCTCTTTCATGTTTACATGGATGGAGCTGGAACATATCCTTCTTAGCAAAGTATCTCAGGAATGGAAGAGAAAGTATCCAATGTACTGAGCCCTACTCTGAAGCTAAATTATAGCTTTCACATGAAGGCTATAACCCAACTATAGCACAAGACTATGAGGAAAGGGCCAAGGAAGGGGAAGGGAGGGGGGAAGTTAGGGTGGATGGAGGGTAATGGGTGGGACCACATCTACAGTGCATCTTAGAATGGGTACAGGCGAAACTTACTAAAGGCAGAATACAAATGTCTACAGACTATAACTAAGAAAATGCCATGAAGGCTGCATTGAACAGTTTGATGAGAATATTTCAGATTGTATATGAAACTAACACATTGTACCCCTTGATTGCACTAATGTACACAGCTATGATTTAACAATAAAAAAAATAAAATAAATGGAACATTCCATGTTTTATGTTAAAAAAAAAAATTCTCTCTTCTAGCTTTTTGAAAACAATCAATAAATTATTTTGTGGCTTGAAGCCCACAGCTCAGTGGTTAAGGCACCAGCTACATACACCAGGACTGGCGGGTTCAAACCCAGCCCAGCCTGCTAAACAATGACAACAAAAGAAAATAGCCGGGCATTGTGGCAGGCACCTATAGTCCAGCTACTTGGGAGGCTGAGGCAAGAGAATTGCCTAAGCCCAGAAGTTGGAGGTTACTGTGAGCTGTGTGATGCCACGGCACTCTACCAAGGGCAGCATAGTGAGACTCTGTCTCAAAAATGAAAATAAATTATTGTGCTGTTAGATTCACCCAACAGAGCAGGAGACCACTAGAACCTACTTCTCCTATCTAACTTAATTTTGTATCCATTATATACACTAACCGGCCCCTCTCCAGCCCGCCTTCACCTATCCTCTAATCACCACAATTCTATTTTTAAAAGTAATGTATTTCTAAAAGTAACTTCATAAGTAGAAACATTTCCCTTGACATAAATGGAAGGAACCCATAATATATTGATTTTTTTTTTAAAGCAATATAACTAAATTCTAGTTTAATACTATTGCCCATGGAAGGCTTTAAGCATGAGGACCTCTTATCATTCTTATCAGAAATGAGACAGAAATAAAAAAGAAAATCACTTTTTCATCATGTGATTCAATATGATTTAATCCCATTTCCACAAATCATCTCGAACCACTTAAGAGCCACCCAAGATCATGGCCATACACACATCTCACGTTTTGGTAGGCATCACCTGAGCCCGTGCTGTTGTAGATTGTGTGTCACCCCTGTGAGGTAGGTGTCCTATCTGGCTGCATTGTCACCTGTAGCTCCCACTTGAGTTCCTGCGTATTTGTGGTCCCCTGTATCTGAAACACCTTCCCCCCATATCCACTCTGTCACAGAACTCAGGCCTCTGTTTAGCATCACCTTGTCAGAAAGGCTTTCCCCAACCGCCCTCCCCACCACGTACTAGTTTTCTTCTTAGCACCCATCACCACCAGATATGTTGTTCATTTTTTCGTTATGTGTCTCTACCCTTGGCCCCTCCCCCCAGGAATACAGTGACCCCATGAGAGCAGGGACTGAATTTTATTTATTGTTACATGCCCAGCACCTAACGTGTAGCACGTGTCCATACTCAGTAAATATCTGTTGGATGAATAAACGAATGTCCTGAGACAATGTGAAGATCCCCCACACATCTTTATGTGCCTAGTGCCTGGCCTTTACCTGGGCTTCAGGAAGTGTGATGATCAGACAGGGGACACAGAGAAATCTAGCTGTCTGTAGGCACTCCTCTTACCAGAGGGAGGGGTCTTGCTATGGATGCTGACCCGCTGTTTTCACTTTAGTGCACAGGAGGCCATAAGGCAACACTATTCAGCCACAGTGGAAGTGCCTAGATAAACCGAGATCAACACTGAACTTACCATATGCACAGCAGGGTCATTACATGGTACGATTAGAGAAGCCCCTGGAAGGAATCCCAAGTTAGCACTCTCTCTAATAAACCTACCACAGTATCTAAATTTCTGCCATCAGAGCTCAGTAACTTGAGATGGATCCAAATACACGTATCTCAGGAGACTGGCTGCTGCAGAAGTGCACAGTGACTCAAGGCCTCCTCCACAGTACAGGACAGGCCCTGGAGCCCAAGCTACAGCAGGAACAGTCAGCCCTGTGTGCTGCTCCGGTAAGGGCAGCCAGGGAGTCCAGGGAACAGGGTCCATGGGGACATCCAGTCCGAGCTCAAGCAAGGTTGAAGCAAGCATGAGCCTTGGGCCAGCCATTCCAACAGGCTCAGAGTTGAGGCATCTGAGGCTAATGCAGAAGGTACTGAGCTGTTCTTCACTCTCATCAGCCGCTAAGGACACACAGAGCAGGAATCAAACCAGGAGAAGGAAGAGAAACAAACTCCTACGCCTAAAGGTAGAATGTGGTGAAAGGCAGCACTACCAGGTCAACTGCTAAATGAGAACCATGGCACAGATCCAGTCCCACAGCCAGGACCAACAAGGTGGAACAGGGAGTCCTGTGGCCCAGGAGTTGTTCTCACCATGCCTTAGGCTAAGTCCCACAGGAGGGGGGCCGGGGGGAGCAAAAATTCCTTTCTAGATCCAGATGAGGTCAGGCACTGGATGTAACAGAGCCCCCAAGCACTGGGAAATAGGGCGGGCAGGCACAGGCTGCCCACACCCAGATACAGCACTGTCCTCATCTCCTAATGACCTAAGGAGCCCACAGAAGATTTCCAGCTGATCTAATGTCTACTATGTGACCTTGGCCAGAAAGGGACATACTGTGAAGTGTTCCTTCCACAGTGCCAAGGTGGATTAAGTCATTTTGTTGCCAGAATTACTCTTTCAAAAGGTAAGAGTTCCTACAGGGTGAGCAGAACACAAAACCAATTACCCATTAATATCTTAGGCTTTTTAAAAAAAAAAAAAAAAACAGGAATTGGGAGATCACCCACCCAGGCAGATTCTGAGAGAATCAAAAGGTTTAGAGTACTTTTGCATGTTTGGTAATAAGTCTCTGAGGCAGCTCAAGATACACAGATGAACCAGAAAAATGAAACAAACAGAAGGGAACCCAAGAATCTCTTGAGAAGACCCAAACAAGAAAACTGAAATAAAATCCAATCAGTTCATTCCTGGAGAAGGAGCCAGCTCTTGCCTAAAGAGAAGACCATTCCTTCTTCCCATTCGTTCTCAAGGCCTCCCAAGAGAAGGTCACCAAATCCACACACATTAGTAAGTATGAGCAGGGTGACCAAAGGTGAGAAGAGGTTAATGTACACACATATAAAAGCACCGTAGTTTCTTACAGTACAGTTCCTCAAAACTCAAAGATACCTTTACAAAAATTTAAGCGGACTATTTTAAACCTTCCTAAAATTACTCTATTACAACATCAGGGTCCTAGGAAATAGGCTCTACATTTGTTTGCTTTTGTACAGGGCCATTAAATTGGAAGGCACTGGAAGGCATTCAACAGGAATACTTGTCTTAGGATTAAAAAAAACAACAACTCTAGATTTCTAATTCACTAAGTCCCAATTTCATTTAAAATGTTGCCATCAAGTTAATCACTTTAAGCCCTTGAAACTACTTTAAGGTCCCAAACAAGAGAAGGCTGTTCTGTTAACTATCAGCTTGAAAATATTTCATTTCTTCCATCCTCTCCCTCCCCTACATATAAAACTCACATGTTTATAAACCACTAGGACCTGTGATGTACTAGATTGTCAATAACGTGGATTTTAAAAGTGATTCTTAAGAGACACGAAAGTGCGTAATGAAGAAGCAAATGATGATAAACCCCAAATTCAAGGTTTATCCATGAGTGGGGCTGGGAATGGTACAGGAGTGGCGAAGACCACCCAGATGTTCCTAAAGGCAATTATATTATTTTTCCTAAACTAGGTAATGAGGACATGGGCAGTTGCTATATTATTATTCTCCATACCTTATATTTTATAGTATTATTTAAAATAGTCAACATTTATTCAAAGCAAGTACTTTTAAAAGGAGTTTATGTAATTGTCATCACAGAAGGCAAAGAGAGACATAGGTGTTTTCTTGAGTGGCCGTGTTAATAAAAGGTGACACAATCAGGAGTACTATACTTAATGTGTTCTAGAGCCATCCTTCCACTGAATTAACAAATCTGGGAGAAAAAATATATTTTTCTAAACTTCTACATAGAAATCATCAATTTTTCCCACCATACACTGCTTCATTCTAAGTGCTTTTGTAAAAAACCTATTTTTTCCCCTCAGCTTCTGTGTTACTTTCATCACTGGATGAAAACACTGTAATTCTTTTTTGCTCTCTGAATGAACCTGAAGAAACGAAAATGGAATTAGAACACCAAGTGACGTACAAAAGTAGTACTTATGTCACCTGAAAATGATGATAAAATTAAATTAAATATTTTGATAGAGAAAGGTTTTCAGTTTGCCTGTGTTGTTGTTTCTAACTATGTGTTACCAGGAGGAACCGCTAAGTCAAATGCCAGGAAAACACCAATAATTTTTTAACATTTCCCCAATTCTATGTTATCTGTTCTGCTTTCCATAAAGTGGCAGAAATATCTTAGATATGCTTTGTTCAGACATGTGGAGTATTTCATTTTGTAAGAACAATCCAAGCTGAGAATTGAGATCCTCGAAAACTATTTTCAATAATTCAAAAAGCCTAAAACATACATTTACCTGTGATTTGGCCATGCTAGGAGTGAAAATATTTTTGCTTTTTCCACTGGGATTTTACCAGGCCTTCCTAACTGGGTATCTCATGCTGATCAGATATTCTGATATATGTCATCAATAAAAATAGAAGAATTAAGCATGATTACTTAATACACGTGGTTTGAAAAATCAATCAAAATATGAGGTTCCTGCAGCAAAGTAACAAAAGTGGTCTTTTACACTTGACATTTATTTCTTTAATCAGTTTTTTGTTTTTTTTTTTTAGGGGGAGTTGTTTTGTTTTTGTTTGGTTTTTTTTTTTTTTTGGTATTTAAGAACAGCAACAACAGAGTCTGGGGCCCACTGACTTCGCATAGTTCCATCACTACTGTCAGAAACTCCAGAGAACATTGATTCCTTAACTCGATTAAACATTTGCAGGTCGAATTTCCATTATCTTTTGTTTTCTAATTTTTTCATTTTTGCCAGTTCAGTTCTCTCTTCTTCAATCTTTGCAAAATGTAGAAGTCATGAGAGGTGTTAGGAGGAAACAAGTGTTTCATATCATGTCTTCTTCCCGCTACGAGCTAGGCTAAGAGAACTAACAGAACTGTTTTTCTCTTCGACTGCAGTTCTCCTTAAAATCAAAATGAGACCCTCCCCAAACTACTGCCCTTACAA
The DNA here is from genome assembly GCF_027406575.1 of Nycticebus coucang. Taxonomy (NCBI): domain Eukaryota; kingdom Metazoa; phylum Chordata; class Mammalia; order Primates; family Lorisidae; genus Nycticebus; species Nycticebus coucang. The sequence continues at coordinate 28,217,193 of NC_069782.1, forward strand.
AAGTAAATACTCCAGGTGTCTGAACAAAACCAAACTAAACAGGACACTTTAAACCAATAACCTTTAAAAGCAAACTAAGTCAGCCTTCACAGTAATCCCCTTTGGCCACTTAGGACAGCCCAGGGACAGGTGCAGGGCATGCCTTCCTAGAGGCTGTCTGCTCCTCTGTGAATCTGACCTTTTCCAGCTGGTAGCTCTGGCACCTCACAAATCAGTTGTCAGTGGGCTGAATGCCTGTTTTCCCATATGCACTTTCCAAATGGCTCGTGATGCCAAGGGCTGAGATATGACCTGGCTCTCTGATGAGAACATGCCTCCCAAGTGACATGCCAAGTTTCCCTGGAAGCATTGCTACATGTCCTCTCTGAGCTCCCAGCCCTGGTTCATTCTTCCTTCCTTTCCTGCACTTCCTAAGGCCACCTCCTCATCCTGTCCCTCCAACACTGCCCTTCAGTCCTAACTCCTTACTGGTTTTCATCAATCACTGACCCCTGCCCTGCCTCAAACACCAACGTCAAATCCAAAGGGCAAAGTTCCAACATTTTGGAGCTGGTTTGAAGCGATCTTTGTAGGCCTACCTGCAGGCAGTTCAATCACGACTTCTTCTCTGGCCTTCTCCAGCTTCTCTCTTACCCAGGGAAATTCCTGCAGGGAATCTAGGAATGTGTCAAATGCTTTGGGACCCCTGGAAGGCAGGATATCCAGCAGCAGCATTGTTTTCCGGAGCCCTGTGGCTTGAGCTTTGATTTCTTGAACATGGTTTTCAGTCAGGATTCCTTCCTGGTAAAGGTACTGAAGCACCAGACCCTCCACCAATACCTCTGCACCCAGCTCCAGGCGCAGTGAGCGAAGCACTTGTTTGTCTCTGGAGTCCATTTCTCCCTGGAAAGAGACACAAATCAGGGCTCAGATTACACGAACCTGAGTGCCCCTAAAGATGGTGGTCGCTACAATGTATGCTCCTTAAGGTCAGGCACATTTTGGAACCTTAGCAGAGTGCCAGGCCGCAGTGTTCAACATATGGTTGTTAAACCAAGCCAAGTTAATCTAGAATGTTTCTGAACATAACGAACGCTGAAGATGAATCATCTTTTCTGGTTTTGCTTTTTCACAAAATGGGGCCCCACATCAATTCCTTGTTCAGGAAAGATATTTGTGGGGGTGGAGAGGGTGTCAGAGACTCTGCTTTAAAATCATTTTTTAATCTGAGGATTACAGAGCAACATTAATTGTAACACGATGAAGAAACAGTGGTCTTCATCAGAACTACCCCACTACCACCACTGCAGAAACCGCCAATATGGAGGCAGGTGCCCTTCCACCACCGACATTGGCAGAACCTGATCAGCAGGAAGAGTGGGGAACAGAAACCACAGGTGTCAAGTTTAAAGATCTTTTTCACCAAGGTCGTCTTCCTCACCATCACCTTCAAAAAAATACCAAGGCCTGTACCCGGTCTACAATAAACCTTATATTATACACTATACAGTCTGACTCCATTCCCACCCACCAAGAATTCGGAATCTCCATCACACATGCATGGGACATACAGGATTTTTTTCTGGGAAAAAAAAAAAAAAACCTCACACCCCAGCCCTGGTCAGTAGCACCATTTGAAAGCCCAGTTTCGCCAGCGCTGCACCAGCGCGCTGTTGTGTGGTTGTGTGGTGTCAAGGAAGGTCGAGTGGCAGGGCAGAGGGGCAATCACGGCTGGGGGGCGCTGATAACCCACCCCCGCAGCACCCTCTGAAGTTCGGGAGGCGGCAGGTGAGGAAGAGGATGTTCGCGCTTGGCTGTGAGCACCCAGTTGGAACTTTTAAAAAATCCCCTGCCACTTTACCTAACAATTGCAATCAGTGTAACCTGGCTTATTGTACCTCAATGAATCCCCAACAATAAAAAAAAAAAAAAAATCCCCTGCCTCGGCAACTGAAATCCGTGTTGTATCACAAACTGGAAGAACAACGAAAATTTTCTGGGGCCACCTGACCAGCTAAAAAGGGGCTGCTGGGAATGATTTTCAGAGCGGACCGAAGGGAGAGCCGGCTGTCGGCTCTGCCACCGCTATCTCAGCCATGGCCGGGCTTGGAATGCGGCAAGTTGGGGGGCGGGGAAGCAGGGCCCAGGTCGCAGACGCCACAGAGCGGGACTTTCGAGAAAAGATGGATTCCTGTTACTTACGTCTGCAAACACGTATCTTTGGGAGGGGGGTTTAAAAACTGCAACCGGAATCCAGACTGTTAGGAAACTTGTACCATAACCACCATCTTTGTTGAAGGCGAAACCTCTAAACAGGAAGTGATATCGCCATCTTTGTTGAGGGCAAGCACAGGAAGTGCCGTAGCCATTTTATTGGGCGCTCAGGGGTCAAAATGAAGCTTTTCCGCGCCATGTTTGTAGTGGGCAAACAATGCAACCGCCGGGAGATGGAAGACGGCGTTGGTTAGGACGATCTCAGCACCGGCGTAATTGGTTTTTAAGATAGACAATGGCCAACAAACATTTGAAGAAATGCTACACATCACTAATTGCCAGGGAAATGCAAATTAAACCCACAATAAGATATCACCTTAACTCCAACTGCTTGTTTGAGCTTAAAAAATTAAATTTTAAAAAAGAAGATATCACCTTACCCCTGTTAAAATGGCTATAATTAAAAAGTCTCCCTGCTTGGGTGCAGAGAGAAAAGAGCGTTTATATACTGTGATGGGACTGTGTAATAGAATAACCTCTACTGAAAACAGGATAGAGATGCCGCTAAGAAAACATAGTAGGCTTACCATTTGACCAACTACTGGTCATCTGCCCAAAGGAAATGAAGTCGTTTTATCAAAAAAGATACCTGCACTTGAGTGTTTATTGCAGCACAATTCACAATTGCAAAGATGTTGAACCAACCTAAGTGCTCATCAATTCATGAGTGGATTAAGAAAAAGTGGTTGGGGTGTGTGCGTGTAATACATACCATGGAGTATTAATCATAAAAAGGAATGAAATAACATCTTTTTCAGCAATTTGAATGGAGTTGGAGACTATTTAAATGAAGTAACCCAGGAATGGGGAAACAAACACCACATATACCCTCTAATAATTGGAAGCTAATTGATGCCACCACCACCCCCACACACACACAAAGAAATGTGAAGGTCACAGGAAATCAAAAAAGAGGGGGAAGAAAAGAGTGAGGGGCAAAAACCTACCTATGAACGCTATTCTCATGATGGACAGAACTTAAAAGCCCCAACTTAAGCATTACAAAAGGTATACATGTAACAAAAACATTTGGACCTCAATAATATTTTGAAACTTTTTTAAAAGACACAAATTTTTTTTGAAAAATTAAGAAGAACAAGTAATTAATTGGATCATTGCATCTTAACACTGTAACTCCACCAGGGCCTTGGACATAATAGACAGGCAGGTCAAAAGTCACCCTAGTAGAGGGTAGCCTTCCCTTACATTAGTCTTTAAAAAATAGCATTGCATCTGTATTGATCTCCAACACTTTTCACCCCCTTTACCAGCTTTATGTTTACCAATAGCATGTATCACCATCTTACTAAAACTCTCATTGATTCATTTGTTTATCGTCTGTTTCCTTCCACTAAAAGTCATTTTTTTGCATCAAGCATTCCTGCCCACAAAGAGTTTCCAAGTTAGTCTGTCAGGATTCTTCTGTCTGCTCTAAACAGAAAGGGATTAGGTGGAGGGAATTGAAGACATTCAAAATCATTGCAAGCCTGGAGAAGGGTTGAAAGTGCAAGGATCACTCCCCTGGCCACAAGCAGGAAGACGGAGTTCCACATCCCCAAGCTCCTTTGAACAAACATCATCAAGGCAACGAACTGGACGTTGGAACACTGCTACAGAAAAACCTTAGTCTCCATGGCTGTACATGTATTTGCCAGCAGCAGCAGCAAAACAGCAACAGGAAATCTTACTCTGCTGCATGCAATTGATGAGACCAATTTTGCAGGCAGAACATTAGCAACAAGGGTGACTAGGGCATGTAGTTTGTAGTCTTCCCACTTCTGAAACACAGACCTGGAACTGGAACTGAAGAGTGGGAGTATACTAAAAATAAGGAAGGGCTGATGCTGAAGGCCAGTCTACTGTATCCACCATATTTTCAATGTGGGAAGCAAGACAAAATGTCAAACGGTATGTCCTTCCTCAAATTCCTTCGTGAAATGAGGCAGCTGACCAGTACATACCTTCATTGATTCATTTTAAAATCAATTGGATGCTATATACAGAAAGTCATATGCCTGCTAAAAATTGGTTGACAGTACAGAAAAAAAAAAAATCTCCTCAAATATCATTATTTCCCCCAAAGATTTGCACAACCAGCATCTCTGGTGGAAGGTGAAAATATCTTTGTAAGTAAATCAAAGTAACTTCCTCCCCAAAGCCCTCTAACAATGTTTTCCACTTTACAGTCTTACTATACCACTATACCTTTTCATCACACCATTAGTGACAGCATTTTTACATATGTGGCAAGTATTACTATTACAGTCATGCACTGCAAAAGGACATTTCAGTGAATAATGGGCTGTGTAGGTGACAGTGGTCAGAGCAATAAGCTATATACCATATAGCCTAGGGATGTAGTAGGCTATACCATCTAGGTTTGTGGAAGTACACTCTATTTTTTTCCTACAACAGTGCGTTTCTCAGAACGTACACCCTTCTTTAAGCAAAGCATGATCGTGTCAGCATTTGGCATATGTAAAGACAGTGGCCAATTGTTTTAGCCAAAATTTCCCAGAGCAAAATTTGAATTCTAAAGAGGCTCCCCTGATTTCATGCTCCTTCTAGTTTATCACACCATCCTGTCTGATGAGAGTCTGCTGTTCCAATGACAGCTAAGTAATATTGGCAAATCATCCTGGTGTCGCCTCCCACTCTTAAGTTTCAGTCACTCACTCTCTTTACTCCCTCCCTCTACCTCTTTTGCTGTAACATTGTCCTTTTCTCTGTAAGGTTTCCCTACTGTGTGGACAAGTGTTAGCAACATTTTCTATCTTCATCCAGATAAAATGCAAACCTCCTGCAACACCACTGGTGGTTGAGGATTGTAAGTTGAGCATCCTGACACATTTGAAGTCAGAAATGCTCCAGAATCTGAAACTTTTGGAGCACCCACAAGTGGGAAGTTCCAAACCTGATCGCACATGATGGGTCACCGTCAAAACACAGTCGAACCTTTGTTTCATTCACAAAATTATTTAAGATGTCATATAAAACTATCTTCAGGCTATGTGTGTAAGGTATATATGAAATACAAATGAATTTCATGTTTAGGCCTGGGTCTCATCCCCAAGAGATCTAACTATGTATTCCAAAATCCCAAAAATCTTTAATCTGAAACATGCTCGCCCCAAGCATTTTGGATAAGGGATACTCAATCTGTACTAACTTCTTGGAGAGGAAAAATAAGTGTATTTTTTACAATGTAAACTTCGATAATTTTCAAACATGTAGAAAAGTTGAGATACATAGCACAGTAAACACCCATCTAAAATGTAACACTTTTTGATAAAATTTGAAAAAGGCCTGAGATCTCCTTAGAACCAGAAGGTGAGCCTTGCTGATGATGTCCAGGAGGAGGTGGAGAGCCAAGAGGAAGATCCATGAGGGTCAAAGAAGAGAAGAAGAGAGGGCAAGAGACAGCATGGGAAGAGTTAGTGCCGTCACCCAGGGCAGGGCATCCTCATGGCCAATAACCTGAGGGGCTGACTTACATCCATAAGATGAAGCCCTTGACTGCAAATACCTCTTCCTATAGCAAATATAGATTAGTGTCCATGCCATCTCCTACAGTGATCGGGGTGGCTCTGATTGACTAGGCAACTGCCAAAAACCAGCCTGTCCCAGGACCACCGCACCACCTTAGCATACAGCTTTCTTGTCGGCACACCAAAGGGTCAGTTCCACTTATATAAATATCTAAGGACATTGGGTCTTTAAAGAACCAAACACAGATCAAAATCACTCTCACAGGTGGTAACTCCTCCACTCTGGCCAATTCCTCTCTGTAGGCTGGAATTGTGCCCCCATAAAGGATTAAGGCACCTGTTCCCCAGCGGTAACAAATCCAATTTCAAGAAGGACAAATATTTTCCTTTTTCTCTCTCCCCTAGCATGTTTACTTGTGTCAAGATATACCCATGCAAGTTTTCAAAAAGAGTAAAAAAAAAACAAATATAGTATTTTTCTGCCTTTCTATGTGGTCTTTGGTTTTGCAACCTTCAAAAGACAAATAAAAGGAGTTGAGTATTTTCGGTTCTTCCTGTTCCACTGATGTAGAAATTAAGTCATGGGGAAAACATTCTTTTCAAGCATACTTGAAACGTTTACAAAAATAAATCATGAATTAAGTTGCAAAGACACTTCAATGAATTCCAAAGAATCAATTGCATTAAAAAAAGAATTAATTGCATACAAACTATGTATTCTATCATTATACAATAAAATTAGGAACTTTAACAAAGGGGTAGCTTTTGTAAGTCCTGTAAGTTTGGAAATAGAACATCTCTTAAACCCTGGAGTAGAAAGAAAAAAAGGGAGGGAGGGAGGGAAGGAAGAGAAAGGAAAGCACATACCTCTAACTAATACAGTATAAAAAGAAAGAAAAAAGACATTTTGCAGTAGAGAAACCTGGAGCTGTCCCCTTAACCAAGTGATGGAGGTTGAACATCACCAGTAAGAAGTTGTGGATGTTTCACAGGCTCCAATATGACACGACAAGAAGGGCACAACGCCTCCATGATGTTCTTCCCCCACGTTCATTCCCTTAGTCATTCCATAAGGAAACATCAGACAAACTCAAGTAGAGAGACCTGCTACAGAGTATCTGACAAGTACTCTTCAGGAGTGTCAAGGTCACGAGAGACAAGAAAAGACTGAGAAATTGTCACAGATTGGAGACTAAGGAGATGTGACAACTTACAGAAAGGAAGGAACAAGACAGGGAGGGTGGGAGAAAGAAAAAAGGAGGAAAGGAAGGCTGGGAAGGACTTCCCCAGGATCAGGGAGAAATGAAAACTTCGGGCCCTATATTCTTCTTCCTCATTTCATTTTAGCTATTTTTGTGACACGTCCCATAGAATTCCATGTGGTCTCATTTTCCCATACCGTGCTCCCCAAAACAGATGATGTCAGAACTTGTCAAAAGAAATATAGACATCTATTCTTTTTTTTTTTTGAGACAGAGCCTCAAGCTGTCGCCGTGGGTAGAGTGCTGTGGCATCACAGCTCACAGCAACCTCCAACTCCTGGGCTCAAGCGATTTTCCTGCCTCTGCCCCCCAAGTAGCTGGGACCACAGATACCTGCCACAACGCCTGGCTATTTTTTGGTTGCAGCCATCGTTGTTTGTTGGGCCCAGGCTGGATTCGAACCCACCAGCTTAGGTGTATGTGGCTGGCACTTTAGCCTTGGCCTCCACAGGTGCCAAGCCTAGACACCTATTCTTGTGACTGTAAATCCTAAACAAAAAAACCCTTGGAATATCCAAGTGGTTCCTCTTTCTTTGTAACTTTTAGTGCGGTATTATGCTGTAGATATTATTAGCTGCGTCATCTGCACTAATTAATAATTCTTTTACTAAGTTATGAATTCTAATGATTTCTTTAATTCTCTGCTATCTCATTTTATCTTAGATTAATTATTGCTTATTGTGAAATCCTGAGACTATTTACAAAAACCTAAGTTGCAGATCTTTTAAAAGAGCCAAATATTGTTATGTAAATTATCACATACTAATTTAATACTCCAAGAATTCCAGAAGTTTGCGACATTATGCTTTAGGACTTTAGTGATTGACAAATACTAGGATTATTACAATTAGTCATAATGGACAGCAAAAAGTTTTTAATGAAGCATTAATTACATTGTTAGGGTTAGCTGGGCATAACCTCCTGAAAGAAAGATACAGTCTCTGTCTTCATGGAGCTTGGAGTCCAGTGGAGGAGATAACCATAAACAAGGAGGAAAGAAAGTAATCATTACAAAGTAATAATTACAAATTGTTGTAAGTGGAATGAAGGAAAAGCATTTTGCTTAAGACATTGGTCAGGGGCTGGGAGACGGGAACTGATTTTCATCAAGTCTTCAATGAAAGCCTCTGAGGAGACGACCTCTCCTATTTTTCTTCAAAAATACTTGCAGTAGTTACAAAACTGTACTACACACATTTAAAGGATGGATAGAAAAGCTCTTTAAGAAGTTAAAGAAGGCTCGGCACTCGTAGCACAGTGGTTATGACGCCAGCCACATATACCAAGGGTAGCGGGTTCCAAGCCAGCCCTGGCCTGCTAAACAACAGTTAAACAACTGCAACCAAAAAATAGCCAGGCATTGTGCCAGGCACCTGTAGTCCCAGCTACTTGGGAGGCGGAGGCAAGAGAATCTCTTAAACCCAAGAGTTTGAGGTTGCCGTGAGCTGTGATACCATTGTACTCTACCGAGGGCAACATAGTATAACTCTGTCTCAAAAAAAAAAAAAAGAATTCAAAGAATTAGAAAAACAAAGAATTGGCTCAGTGCCTGTAGCTCAAGCAGCTAGGGCACCAGCCACATACACGGGAGCTGGTGGGATCGAAACTGGCCCGGGCCAGCTAAACAATGACAACTGAAACAAAAAATAGCCGAGCATTGTGGCAGGCACCTGAAGTTCCAGCTACTTGGGAGGCTGAGACAGAGAATTGCTTAAGCCCAAGAGTTTGAGGTTGCTATGAGCTGTGATGCCACAGCACTCTACTCAGGGTGACAGCTTGAGACTCTGTCTCAAAAAAAAAAAAAAAATTAGGATACCTAAAGATATTAGGACATGCTCAAATAAGTTCTTTGTTTCCTGGCATTCACAGAGAAAAGAGTACCCACCATATGGGTTGTACAGCTCTCATATCTCAAAGAAAGAAAATAAATACATTGAGTCATCTAAAGGGGTTCACGTTTCTCTGGCACCGAGTTTAAGCAGGAATTTATCATGTGTTCTCAACATAGGAACATTAATGAGTTACTACTCCCATCCTGTGATTTTCTTGTGCATAAGACACTAAAATGTTCTTCAAATGACATTTCTGGCATTAACCTAATATAATACAAAGCACAGGGTAACACAGTCCAGACAGTGACCTTCTGGTAATACAACTCCATGCACTAACTGAAAGAAACTAGTAAATGAATGCCATTTAGATTCTCTCAAGTACTGAGTAACAAACGTAAGCATTCTGGATGGCCAAATTTAACAGCTCAATTCTCTGCTGAACATCTGCTGGGCTAACTCCGCATACCACTGATAGAAGAGATGTCCATGGGCTTCAGACATAAACGGGACTGACCACTCTTCGTGGCAAACAAATTAGGGGCTAACCCTCCACTCTCGTTCAGGTGAAATGACACACAGACAGAAGCGGGCCGCCCAGGTACCAGAAAAGAGGGCCAAGGTGTTTCTCAATGAACAACAAAAAAATATTTGAAGCCGTTTAAGAATATGGTCAAGTATTTGGACACCGTAGAATTTGACATCATGAATCATAAAGAAATTATTTGACACATCCTACCCTCCCCCCCAAAAAAAATACATCTCCGAGTATTTCCATTACCAGTTGGCCACATTGACTACAGAACTTCACCATGGATCCTACTGAGAATTTCTTTCCAAACAGAATTACAACGTCATGAGTCTGCCAGGATGACTTATCAGCAAATGAAGTAGGCTTTTATCGGGGTTATTTAATAAACTCCATTTAAAAACTAGACAATGACTGCTAAATATAATGATTTTGGTTTTAGCGTAATTGATGCTAGGCTGTTCTTTCTGACAACAATCCACCAAAAGCTTCAGTTGCATCTTAATAAAGCAAATAACACTCATGAGCCCAGAAGCGTGTGCTCCCTTCCTTCTCATTTGTGAGAAGTGGGCATGCTTCCAAAGCACATACCAGCTATACAGGAAGCATAGAATTTTAAACAAATAATGGATATTAATGAGAAGTGGTTTGGTTTAACAAGAGGGAATAAAATGACTCATTAAAAGTGCTGATGGATTCTGTATGTTTCTTCTTCTCAAATTATAGGAATTTGAATGCTGGGATGCTTGGAGTACCAGTTGATTAGCAATACGATACTGGTTGAAATGCGCTTCTCTTTACACAGAGACGCTCTCCCACCACCTAGAAGTAGAAGGGAGGGCAAAGACAGAACTTGCAGACTATGGCCTCCTTCACCAAATCCATTTCTCATAGTTCTCACGGGGATTTCTCGTAGTGGCGTAAGAACATCAGATACGCGCCACTCAAGCCTAATGTTTCCACAACCAGACTCCTGATCCCCCTAGGCTATTCAAGACCATTCTCCCCATGATGCAAAAGCTGTGAGCACAGCAGGACATTATCCAAACAGCATTTTTGTTTTTTATTTTGAGACAGTCTCAATCTGTCCCCGTGGAGCTAAGTGCCATCGTGTCATCATAGCTCACAGCAACCTCAATCTCTTGGAGTCAAATGATCTTCTGGCCTCAGCTCCTGAGTAGCTGGGACTCCAGGCATCCGCCATGGTGCCCAGCTAGTTTTTCTATTTTTAGTAGAGATGGGTTCTTGCTCTTACTCAGATTGGTCTCGAACTCCTGAGCTCAAGCAATTCACCCATCTTGGCCTCCCAGAGCACCAGGATTACAGATGTGAACCACCACACCCTGCCCCAAACAGCATTTTTTAAAGTTACTTAATTATCAAATGTCTGAACATTCTGCCAAACCCACGCAATGATTATTACATGTTTTCTGGTCTCCCAAGTTAATACTGCTTAACAAACTCTTTTTATTTTTACATATAGAAGAGTTGAGTTCTTAAAAGGATCAAGTGAGCTAGTGCGTATGATATCTCTCTGACAAAAATAAAAACTATTACACAGAATGTGCAATATCATGCAATCACAGAATTCTGGAAATGGAAAGGCACTAAAAAATATGCCCCAATTTCACACAAGAAAACAAATGAGGCACAGAGAGGTAAAGTGACTTGTGATGGCAGGGCCATAATCACCATGAAGCTACCTTGCTTCCAGATTGATCCGCAGTCTGAAACTCAGCTATTGTTATTCAATCGTTTTACCTGATTGCAAACTTTTAAAATGATGCTATGATATTTGTGTGCACATATTTTTTCTAGACTTCATATTTTTTTTAATTTATTTATTTTTATTGTTAAATCATAGCTGTGTACATTAGTGCAATCAAGGGGTACAATGTGCTGGTTTCATACACAATCTGAAATATTCTCATCAAACTGTTCAACGTAGCCTTCACAGCATTTTCTTAGTTATTGTATGTAGACATTTGTATTCTGCATTTAGTAAGTTTCGCCTGTACCCATTCTAAGATGCACCATAGGTGTGGCCCCACCCATTGCCCTCCCTCCCTAACCTCCCCCCTCCCTTCCCCTTCCTTGGCCCTTTCCCCATAGTCTTGTGCTATAGTTGGGTTATAGCCTTCATGTGAAAGCTATAATTTAGCTTTATAGTAGGGCTGAGTACATTGGATACTTTTTCTTCCATTCCTGAGATACTTTGCCAAGAAGGATATGTTCCAGCTCCATCCGTGTAAACATGAAAGAGATAAGTCTCCGTCTTTCTTTAAGGCTGCATAATATTCCATGGTATACATGTACCACAATTTGCTAGTCCATTCGTGGGTCGATGGGCACTTGGGCTTCTTTCATGACTTAGCAATTATGAATTGGGCTGCAATAAACATTCTGGTACAGATGTCTTTGTTATATTGTGATTTTTGGTCTTCTGGGTATAAATCTAGTAAAGGAACTATAGGATCGAATGGCAGGTCTATTTTTAGGTCTCTAAGTATTCTTCAAACGTCCTTCCAGAAGGAACGTATTAGTGTGTATTCCCACCAGCAGTGTAGAAGTGTGCCCTTTTCTCCACGTCCATGCCAACATCTCTGGTTTTTGGATTTTGTTATGTGGGCTACTCTTACTGGGGTTAGGTGATATCTCAAAGTAGTTTTCATTTGCATTTCTCTGATGATTAAGGATGATGAGCTTTTTTTTTCATGTGTTTGTAGATCATGCGTCTGTCCTCTTTAGAGAAGCTTCTCTTCAAGTCCCTGACCCACCCTGAGATGGGATCACATGCCTCTTTTCTTGCTAATACGTTTGAGTTCTCTGTGGATTCTGGTTATTAGACCTTTATCGGAGGTATAACCTGCAAATATTTTCTCCCATTCTGAGGGCTGTCTCCTTGCTTTATTTACTATGTTCTTGGCTGTGCAGAAGCTTTTTAGTTTGATCAGGTCCCAGTAGTGTATTTTTGATACTGTTTCAATTGCCTGGGGAGTCCTCCTCATAAAATACTCAAACAGGCCAATTCCTTCAAGAGTTTTCCCTGCACTTTCTTCAAGTATTTTTATAGTTTCATGTCTTAAGTTTAAATCTTTTATCCAGTGAAAGTCTACCTTAGTTAATGGTGAAAAGTGTGGGTCTAGTTTCAATCTTCTACAGGTTGCCAGGCAGTTCACCCAGCACCATTTGTTAAACAGGGAATCTTTTCCCCACTGAATGTTTTTAATTGGCTTATCAAAGATCAAATAACGGTAAGTAGCTAGATTCATCTCTTGGTTCTCTATTCTGTTCCAGACATCTACTTCTCTGTTTTTGTGCCAATACCATGCTGTTTTGGTCGCTATTGATTTATAGTACAGTCTCAGGTCTGGTAGCGTGATTCCTCCTGCTGTGTTTTTATTGCGGAGTAATGTTTTGGCTATTCGAGTTTTTTTCTGATTCCATATAAAACAAAGTATTATTTTTTCAAGATCTTTAAAATATGACAATGGAGCTTTAATAGGAATTGCATTAAAATTATATATTGCTTTGGGTAGTATGGACATTTTAACAATGTTGATTCTTCCCAGCCGTAAGCATGGTTTGTTTTTCCTATTTGTTAACATCTTCAGCTATTTCTTTTCTTAAAGTTTCATAGTTCTCTTTGTAGAGATCTTTCATGTCCTTTGTTAGGTATACTCGCAAATATTTCATCTTCTTTGGCACTACTGTGAAAAGAATAGAGTCCTTGACTGTTTTTTCGGCTTGCTTATTGTTGGTATATATAAAGGCTGCAGATTTATGGGTGTTGATTTTGTAGCCTGAGACATTGCTGTTCTCTTTGTTTTCTTTTTCTTTTTTCTTTTCTTTTTTTTTTTTGAGACAGACTCACTATGTTGCCCTCAGTAGAGTGTTGTGGCATCACAGCTCACAGCAACCTCAAACTCTTGGGCTCAAGCGATTCTCTTGCATCAGCCTCCCTAGTAGCTGGGACTACAGGCACCTGCCACAACACCTTTTTTTTTTATTTAGCACTGGGTTTGAACCCACAAGCCCCTGTGCATGTGACCAGCACCCTAACTACTGAGCTACAGGCACCAAGCTACATAAAGGTTTTTTTTTTTTTTTTTTTTTGCAGTTTTTGGCTGGGGCCGGGCTTGAACCCACCGCCTCCAGCATATGGGGCCAGTGCCCTACTTCTTTGAGCCACAGGCGCCACCCTACATAAAGTATTTTCAAAAGTAAGATAGACTGAGTGGCACCTTTGGCTCAGTGGGTAGGGCGCAGGCCCCATATACCAAGGGTGGTGGGTTCAAACCCAGCCTTGGCCAAACTGTAACAAAAAATTGCCAGACGTTGTGGCGGGCACCTGTAGTCCCAGCTACTTGGGAAGCTGAGACAAGAGAATCACCTAAGCCCAGGAGTTGGTGGTTCCTATAAGCTGTGATGCCACGGCACTCTACCGAGGGCGATAAAATGAAACTCTGTCTCTACAAAAAAAAAAAAAGTAAGATGGACTGTCTTAGTCCATCTCGCCTGCTATAACAAAATACGATAAACTGAGTAGCTTATAAACAATGGAAATTTAATGTCTCACAGTTCTGGAGGCTGGGAAGTCCAAGATCAAGACCAGAAGATCAGCAGTTTTGATGGGAAGGGCCCACTTTCTGGCTCATAGGTGGTACCATTTTGCTGTGTCCTCTCAAGGTGGAAGGGGGAACTAGTTCTCCGGTGCCCTTTTTTGAACGGGCACTAATTGCATCCCAGGAAGCCTCTGCCTTCATGACCTAATCACCCCCCAAAGGTCCACTTCCTAATGTCATTACATTGGGAATTACATTTCAACATATGAATTTATTTGGTGTGTGGAGTATGAAACAAACATTCAAACCATGACAGAAACTTTTAAAAATAAAGAAATGTATGACAATGACCAAGAGTCTGGAACAAATATGGCAGAGTTTACTAAATATTGAACATTAGAGTTTTGACATTTGTGGCAACATGGTAGGTGAGAGATCCTGAAACCTAATGCTTTACAATGCTAAAAATGGAAGATAAAATACAATAAAAGTTATTCCTTTTATGAATTGAGGAAACTATAGAAAAATAAGGAGATTGCTCTGAGGCCATTAACTCCAGTGAGTGCATGAGTCCAGGGAGGTGAATAAGTCCTGTAGCACCTGGTGTACCCTCCTGCAGATTATGGAGCTAGAAATGCAGCAGGGTTAGGTAGAGATGGGAAGGTAGTTAGGGGGTGCGGAAGGCTAGAGACAAAGGCTTGGACCCACATGGGATGGGAAGCTGAATTGGAGACCACCCTGTATAAAGAAAGGATATGCAACAGATCATGCCCTCAGACAAAAGGTCAGTGAGGAAAAAGACTCAAAACAAAAAATACAAAATGAACAACAAAAGGCTAGATGAGATTAGGCATGTACTAACTTCCTCTCTTCCTTGGCTCTTCACTCTTTTGCCATTGCTTCCTGCTGGCTTAACCAACAGGAAGTCAGATAGCACAAAAGCCCAAGATACTCAGTGTGCAGAGCAGGGCAGGAGAAAGATAGATAAGAAACAGATTCAAGGACAAGCAGAGCCAGAACCTGCATAGCCAGCCGCCGTGATAAGGCACTTCTATGTGGATTATCTCATTTAATCCTGACAACAGGCAAGTACTATTATGTCTGCTAGAGGAAATTAGATCTTAGCAAAATGTCTTCTAAGTAAGTATCTCTTCTAAGGATATAGCCAGGAATGATAGCACTGGGCTATCACCCAAGTTTGACCTGACCACAGACCCTGCGTTCTGAACCATGTTGCTGTATTGATATAACAATAATGCAGTTCTGGTGTTGACCCCCTGTGCCTCCTCAGAGGGCTTTTGGGGATGCCCTGACTCAGGTGTGGCCTCTTTTCTTGTGGTCTTCTTCTTCACTGACCTGGTTCTGCTCCTCTTTCTCATACCTTGTAGCTCTATGTGGGTCTTTGTCTGACTTCTCTTTACAAATCTCAGAGCACGTTCCTGCTCTGTCAGCAATAGTTCAAAGTGTAGAGTTACCTGTTGCTGCACAACTAAGTGCCCCAAAATGTAGTAGGTTAAAACAACCACCATTTTATCATAGTACATCACAACTTGCCGGTTGTACTGATTAAATGCTGTACTGGTTAAAGCAGTCATAGCCCAGATCCATGCAGAAGAGAAATAGACTCCACCTCTCAATGAGATATAGATACAGAAATTTCATTAACCATATTTTTATAGCTTTAGCTATTTATATTCCTGTTTTCTAATATGTTTAATTTCTAAACTTCAAGAAATATCTCTCTCAGCCAGTGGCTCATGTATGTAATCCTAGGACTCTGAGAGGCCACCATGGGAGGATCTCTTGAGCTCAGGAGTTCAAGATGAGCCTGAGAAAGAGCGAGACCCTGTCTTTCCTAAAAATAGAAGGAGAGGTGGCAGGTGCCTGTAGTTCTGGCTACTTGGGAGGATATTTGACCTTATTTTAAGGTCAAATTTATAACTTACTTATATGTGCATGGAACTGGAACTTTCCAATGTCTTACTTATTCCGTAGCTATGTAGACTGGCAGTGGTGACTAAAACAGCATGAATCAACATAAGAACAAATAGGAGACAGATATAGATACATGAAAGGGGGGTTGTCAGGGGAATCAGCTCATGCAGTTAGAGAGACTGAGATGCCCCACGACAGGTCATCTGCAAGATGGAGAACCTGCGATGCTGGTAACATGGCTCAGTCCAAGTCTATAGGCCTTAGAACCAGGGGAGCCAATAGTGTCACACTCAGTCTGAGGATGAAGGCCTGAGAACTCGGGATGCTGATTGTATAAGTCCTGAAGTCCAAAGGCAGGGAGCCTGGCATTGTCCAAGGACAGAAGAGGAAGAATATATACCAACTAGCAGATAGATATGTGTATTTGTTCTTTTTCTGTTTTTGTTCCCTCTGGGCCACCAATTGAGTGGTGTTCACACACAGATCTTTCCCACCTCGTCCACTCAGGCTCACCTGCTAATAATCCCCTCTGGACACGTCCTCACAGACACTCCCTAAATCAATGCTTTTTTTTTTTTATTAGATCATAACTGTACATTACTGCATTTATGGGGTACAATGTGTTGATTTTATATACCATTTAGAATGTTTACATCAAACTGGTTAACAGTGTTCACCTCACTTATTTGTTGCGTTTAGACATTTATACTCAACTGTTAATATATTTGACATGTACCCTTGCAATATGCACAGTAGGTGAGGTTCCACCAATTACCCTCCTGCCACTTATCCACCCCCCCTCCTTCTTTCTGGGCTATAATTGTATTATATCTTTCATATGAAAGTGTGGGTGATTATATATTGGTTTCATAATAGTATTAAGTACATTGGGTATTTTTTCCATTCTTGAGATACTTTACTAAGAAGAATATGATCCAGCTCCATCCATGTAAACATAAAAGAGGCAAAGTCTCCATCTTTTTTATGGCTGCATAATATTCCATGGTATGCATATACCACAATTAGTTCTTCCATTCATGTGTTGATGGGCACTTGGGCTGCTTCCATGACTTGGCGATGATGAATTGGGCTGCAATAAACAATCTTGTGCAAATGTCTTTGTTGTAAAGTGATTTTTGGTCATCTGGGTATATACCTAGTAGAGGAATGGCAGCATGGAATGGCAGGTCTACCTTTAGTTCCCTTAGTGTTCTCCAAACTTCTTTCCAGAAGGGACATATTGCTTTGCATTCCCATCAGCAGTGCAGTAAATTAATGCTTTATAGTTTCCAGGAATTCCTTAATGCAGTCCAGCAGACATCTAAAATTAACCAGAAGGTTATTTACTGACAGCTCCAATTTCAGCAGGAAGTAAGTGAACTCTACTGTGAAGCATCTCTTCCATTTTACAAGCTGTTTTCTCTTGGCTTACTGTCTGAGTCACACCTGCGAATTTAATCCCCCAATTGGTTTAGCAGTTCCACAGTGGTTCAAATGGTCCACTAGTACCAAACTGGACTTCACTCTCTACCCTTGTGTGGCTCTACCATAATCTTGATCCTCTAAGTCAGTGATTCTCAAACTTTTAAACTACTTCAGAATCACCTGGGTCGGGCAGAGGAGGGGTACTTGGGAAAGCAGAGCCCTGGACCTCTACTTTCACCACCAAACATCTCCAGAGTTTGTGAGTCAGTAGACCAAGGATGGGCTCAAGGATTTGCATTTCCAACAGGTTCCCAAATGATGTGCCTCTGAGGACCGCTATTTTAAATTATGCCAATAAATAGCATATTTTCATCCATACTGAAATTCCTTGAGATGGATTTCTGTAATTCTGGACTAAAACTAGAACTCAGGGATTGGTGATTCTAATCCAGATGTCATGTCGGTGCCTTCCATAAAATCGATGATCTGAAACCTTTTTGATGAACTGTTTCATTTAGAAAATAGAATTGTGAGCTATTGTCAGAGGCTCCCGTGAAAATGAGTTACCAACTGCTGATTAGTGCTTTGGAAAATAATGAGCATTACTGTTGCAGGTAAGATTTTATTAAGTGTTTTTCATTTAATAATTCTTCATTACACTGAACAAAGAAGAATTTTTCTCCTGTGTAGTTCTGTTGCTTAGCAATGAGCTCTGCCGTGCGGTTACAGTCCTATGTTTTCTTCCTCAAAAAAGAACACTATGCCACAGGTACTTTTTAACTTTACCTCAGTGCTCCCATGAAGAAGGATTCATAATCATTTTGTATTTAATCTGAAAATTCTCAAGATGAGAAGCTTGCTTTCAGCTTCTCAAGATGAGAAGCTTTCTTTCTTTGAAAAGGCACTGTGCTCTTTCTTCAAAGTGAAGCTCTATGATTCCTAACCATTGAAGTGAGTTCTGGAGGGATCGCCTCCCTCACAAAGACCCATCCATCAGTAAATGTAGATTTCAGAGGGCCCCGTCCACATTCAGATGTGGGCTGGGCAAGTGGAGGCTTCAAAAGACACGTAAAAGAGTATCTGTGGACACATTTTATACACTATAAAGCAAATATTACTAAGACAGCGTCTGCCCTGTAAGGTCTATGATGGGAGAGAAAGACAACATTAACTTAGAAAAGACACAGCAGCAAACTGTTTAAGACAACATGCAGTTAGCTCAATTAGGAGGCCCTCAACAAAAAGTCTTTTAAGAATGCAGAGAGGGTAGAATTGAATAAGAAGAAGGGCTGCCATTTATCGAGTGCCTCTGATATGCTGGGCTCTTCGACTGCATGATCTCATTGCCCAGTCACAACAGTCCTGTGAAGTCGGAATTATTATTATTCTCATTTTTGGATGAGGACCGCAAGTCTTAAAGGTTAATTGGCTTGCGAGAAAATAAACCCAGGTCTGGGTTAAGTAAAGGAGAGCGCATCAAGGATCGTGGCTGGATAAAGATCCACCCCCTAGTTGCCCTTTCCCCTAGGGTCTCTTTGCATTATTCATAAATGCAGGGCTGAATTCCAGGCCTCCCAGTCCTCAGGGGAAAGACCAAAACTTTAATTCATGCTTATAAACCTTTGTGAATACCTATCCTTTCAGCCAACAGGAAGTCCCCTGAGACAAAGATAAAGGAAGGAGGATTTCTTTTTATATTATCTTTGAAGGATGAGTTCTGTAGAGTGGTCTGCGATTTGCATAGAGGCATGTTGACCTACCAAAAGGCACCCCCTGTGATTATAACAGTAGAATCACATCAACTTTCTAGATATGAATTTTCAAGCATTTCTGTCCAAACAATCTTTCTCTCTGATTGCCTTTGTAACACCCTGGGTCTCTTCCAGTGAACCTTTTTGATTCAACTATTTCTTGAATTTTACTTCCAATCCTGTCTTAAGGTGCTCCAGACCATCCAAATAACAGTACCCATACAGGATTTC
Source organism: Nycticebus coucang (assembly GCF_027406575.1). Classification (NCBI taxonomy): domain Eukaryota; kingdom Metazoa; phylum Chordata; class Mammalia; order Primates; family Lorisidae; genus Nycticebus; species Nycticebus coucang. The sequence goes on from NC_069782.1 coordinate 28,236,461, forward strand.
ACCCCTGACCTCCTTGCCCTAAGTCCTCATATGCACTTAGGAAAGGACAAGATAAATAGTCAAGGTTTCCACGAGGCTTCTGAAACAAAAGATAAGACTGGCTGGGCACCCTCACTACCAGGCGTGGGTGTTTTGTCTTCTTTTGTGAGATGGTCAGTCAGGTGCAGCCACAAGTGGAGACTTAGGAGAGACCCAAGGAAACAAATGTTATTATATTCACAGTTCCCAGAGACAAAGGCCCCCATGCCATGCAGAGTCACATGAGAACGACCCCAGGGTGGTCAAGGGGCAGAAGGCAGGAACTAGAGAATATCAGGGAGCTGCCTGATGCTTATTGAGGTTTTCGCAGGAAAGGCAACATGGTTTTACAACTGGCTAGTTAGGATAATTTCAGTAAGCTCTATACTATAGAAGTGCTCCTTAGTTGCCTAGTCCATTGCCCTAGGAAGATTAGGGCAGAGGAATTCTTTTTTTTTTTTCCAGGTTAATGTGAGGGTACAAACAACCAGGTCAAAACACAAAATACTCTTCTTTTTTTTTTTTTGTATTAAATCATAGCTGTGTACATTAAAAATATTCATTTTTTTGTTAGGTAGAGTCCCTCTTGTGGTTATATCCCACACTCAAAAGGTGTGCCAAACACCCCCACACCGTGCCCATTCAGGGGGAGCACCCTCTCCTCCTCCCCCTCTGCTATTCCCCCTCCCCCGATTTGAATTGAAATGAGTTTTCTCCTACGTGGGCCTGTATTAGATTGTGTACCGGCTTCATATTAGTATTGAGTACATTGGATGTTTGCTTTACCATTCTTGTGATACTTTACTAAAAAGAATGTGTTTCAACTCCATCTGGATGTAACAAAAGATGTGAAGTCATCGTTTTTGTTTTTGTTTTATGGCTGAATGGTATTCCATGGTGTGCATGTACAACAGCTTGCTAATCCATTCCTGAGTTGGTGGGCATTTTGGTTGTTTCCACATCTTGGCGATTATAAATTGAGCTGCGATTATCAATTTGCACTCGGGGAGAGGAATATTCTTTCCTGGGTTGTAAAGGTCTCCCAGAGAAGGTGTGACCATGCACTGGTTAGTCTGCATACCAAGGGCGTGCTCCTGCCAGAGCCTTTTGCAGCCTAGAAGAATTGGCCAATCCAGCCACTCCCCAGCTAGAAAGGTTTTGTCAGATGTCAAAATACACAGAAAATCGAAAATGTACACAAGAGATTTGCAGGGCAAAAACAACAACAACTCTGTGAGGGACAAGAATGAAAGCTGTCTGATAGTACTGCTTGTGAAAGCACAGCTAGGAAGAATAAGGTGGAGTCTGTCAGGCTAGGGCAGACACGGCACAGCTGGTCTGGTAGGTTTTGGTCCTGCCTGACCTTCACCCCCTTTCTCCCATTCTTACTGTCCTGTAAATTTAGCTCCCACCCTGAAGATGCCTACCTTGAGTAGTTTAAGTGGATTGATTTAGGAGGTCAACTTTTGAATTGGAATGTTCTTCTGGGTTATGGGTTATACTGATTATTGTTTACTATGGGTCATGGGTTCTGCCAATTATTATTTAAGATAAGGGTCAACATGGTCTTCACTGTGAACTTAAATGTGTAAAACTGTAATTTTGGAAGTGGAAGAACAGAACAGTCTTAGAGAGGCTACTCTCACTGTAGCCAGAATGCTGGCCTTCTGACAAATAGTTTGGTGGACTTACCCCAATCTCTGCATATTCACTGACAGTGACAGGCAACCGGACCCTCTTTGTCTAGTAACACTTGAACCCAGGAGTTTGAGACTGCAGTGAGTTATGATTGCACCATTGCACTCCAATCTGTGCTATAGAGCAAGACCTTGTCTGAAAAAAAAATTAATTGCAGCACTCTTTATTATAGTGAAAAGAAACAACACATATTCGCCAAGGTAGTGGGTAGATAAAATGTGGCATATTCATAAAATGCACATAGCGGTTCATGAAAGTAAATGAGTCCTATATATTAAGACAGAGCTCAAAAATACAAGGCTGCATGAGAATAAAAGCAAGTTATATAATAATACATACTATAAGATACCACTGCATAAATCTGAAAAGAAAAAACTTACATAGAAAAATATCTGCCTTGTTTGTGAATATTATGCATACAAGCATTAATAAACGTAGTTTTTAAATAGCCTTGAAGAATATACACCAAATTCCTTGTAGTGGCTGCCTCTTGTGAAGGGAGTATGAAATTTGGTTGGCAAAGTGTTTGCCAAAGGGACTTCCACTTTATCTAAAATGTTGTAATTCTATTATCTAAAATTAAAAAAAAATCAAAGAAACTCTGAAGACAAAAAATAAAACGTTAATATGATTGGTTTGAAATAACTGATATTTATTATAGTATTCTATGAGTTTTTCCATATTTTAAAATACAGGCTTCATTTCAGAAAAAAAAAAAGCTAAATTACCTTTTTTTTTTTTTTTTTGAGACAAGGTCTTGGTCTGTTGTAGGACTAGAGTTCAGTGGTAAGCTAGCACACTGCAACCTCCAGCTATGGGGCTCAAGTGATTCTCCTTCTTCAGCCTCCTGAGTAGCTGGGACTACAGGCCCCCACCATAACACCCGGCTAGTTTTTCTATTTTTAGTAGACATGAGGTCTCACTTTGCTCAGGCTGGTCTCAAACTCCTGAGCTCAAGCAATCCACCCACGTTGGCCTCCCAGAGTGCTAGGATTACAGGGGTGAGCCACCACACCCAGTTAATAAATAACTTCTAATGCCCTTTTCAGCTTTGAATTTTAGAGTTGGGTGATTAGGAACATCCTGCATTTCCAATAGAGGTTCAAGACTCACCGAACTCTGGTCTAGCCTCAGCATTCCCACCAAAACAAAGAGCTGAGCCTCAGTAAATCCTTACTGTCCCCTCCAACAGGGCCGGCTTCATGAGCCCTAGGCCCAGAAGGCCCCATGCTTGGTTTAATGCTCTGCTGTCACTGTCTTAAATTTCTGAATAACTTTATCTTTGAACCTGTGTTTTCTAAGTGAAGTCCCAAGGCAGTGGAGTGTGTGAGCAGAAGAGATATGCACAGTGTGTGCGCTCAAGTTCCTCGCCATCCACTTACAGAGGATTTTGTTTTTTAATTTTATTAGACAGGTCCCACTATGTTGTCCAAGCTGGACTTGAACTCCAGGGCCCAGGTAATCCTCCCACTTCAGCCTCTCAAGTAGCTGAGACTACAGGTGTGTACTACACACCCGGCTCATGTGGAATTTTAAATTTACGATGTATGGGCATTCAGCAAGACTCAAAGCAAGTAAAAGACAGTGTGTTACGGAAGCTGCCAGTTTCCATAGAGTGTTGGTAGAAAGCATGCAAAATAATAAGTGAAATAAAAACAAATGACTTAGTGTAGCTTTGTGCTTCATTTCCACTGTTATGTTAAGAACAAGACCCACATGTGTGTATGAACTGCAAAATACAGATTGTGCAATTTCTGTGATTCCACATATGAGTTAAGTACTTTTATATTGGCATCTAAAAACTGGCCTCGCACAATATGAAGAGGAATGGTAAGATTTATGCTAATAATTCAAAGAAAGAAAGAAAGGAAATTGCTTTATATTTTAATATGTTTGCTGGTATTCTTTTCTTGCTTTTTGGACAAGGAGACCTTCATTTCTATTTCGCATTGGGCCCCACAAATAATGTCACCAACATTCTGGCTTTTACATCTGATATGCCTGGATAGTCATGAATGTTAATTTTATGTGTCAACTTCACTGGGCTAAAGGATACCCAGATAGCTGGTAAAGTATTATTTCTGGGTATGCCTGGGAGGGTGTTTCTGGAAGAGATGAGCATTTGAGTCAGTGGACTGAGCAAAGCAGATGATTCCCACCAATGTGGGTGGACATCGTCCAACTTGTTGAGGGCTTGAATAGAACAAAGAGATGGAGGAAAGGTGACTTTGCTCTCTTCTTGAGCTGGGGCATTCATTTGCTTCTGCCCTTGGACGTAGGACTTCCTGGTTCTCAGGCCTTCAGACGTAACTGGGAGTTACAATACCCACTTTCTGGGTTCTCCAGCTTGCAGATGGCAGATGGGGAGACTTCCTGGGAGATTTCTTGGCCTCCATAATCATGTGAATCAATTTCCATAATCAGTTTCTCTCTTTCTCCAAAGCCAGGGACAACATGGAACCCAATCTCACTGAAGCCTGCTTTTCTCTGTGTTCTCAGGATCCCAGGATTGTCTGGTAGCTGCACAGAGGTGGCTCTTGTCTCAGACGGCCATCACTTTGAGGCAAACAAGGGCACAGGAATACTTCAGAAGGCTCCTTCCTTTACCCCAGAGCCCAAGCTCTGGAGCTTTCCACTTCATGGAAGAAAGACGCCTTCTCTACAGCACACAAAGACGCTGAAAGACTACTACAGAGCTTGGGTGCTAGGATGAAGGGCATATTAGCATCTTTCATGCACCACTTAAAAACCATATGGCATTGGGTGAATAAAGTTGAGGCACATCCTTGGTGCCTCAGATTCCTCATCTGTAAAATGGGCTAATAGAGGAGTATACCTCATTGGGTCGTTGTGAGGATTTAGTGTGCTGCGCCAGGTATGTAGGAAGCCTTCAATGAACATTAGCCGGAATAAGCATCGCAAGGCCCCTCTTCCACTTGGGCCTTCAGTTCCTGGGGGGGTGACTGTGTGAGGTAATGATAGGAACAGGGGCTGAGTTCAAGTCCAGCCCTGTGGGTGGCTAGTCATGGGTCCAAAGGTGTCTTAACTTGTTGGAAAATGGAGATAATACCCGATAACCTGCTTTTTTTTTTTCTTGAGACAGAGTCTCACTATGTCACCCTGGGTAGAGTGCTATGGCATCACAGCTCACAGCAACCTCCAACTCTTGGGCTTAAGCGATTCTCTTGCCTCTGCCTCCTGAGTAGCAGGGACTACAGGCACCCGTCACAACATCCGGCTATTTTTGGTTGCAGTTGTCATTGTTGTCCAGCTGGCCCGGGCTGGGTTCAAACCCACCAGCCTCTGTTTATGTGGCTGGTACGGTAACCACTTCACCGACAACCTGCTTCTCATGAGCTTCATGGGAGATAACCTACAGGAGCCTGCCTGTGAATCTACTCCTCCATCTTCTGTTCAACAGAAGACCCGCTGGTCGCCTGTATGCCGGTCTCCAGTTGTCACAAAGAGCAGGCGGGAAGGAAAGGACATTTTAATCTTCCCTGTGTTCCTCAGAAATGTCAGAAGAGTTGACTGTTGCTAAGTCAAAGATGCCACAAGCTGTGCTCTGTTCCTCACGGAGGCAGAGAAGGAGAGCAAAGCCATTCAGAAGCTGTAGGTGGTGGAAATGGAAGAAAACCAGGAGGCCTTGGGGTGTGCAAAGGAAAAATAAGGCAGAAAAAGGAGCAGTAAGTTAGGGCAAAAACCTACCCCCAGGATTTAAATAGCTAGATCAACTGTCCATCCTCTAAAATCCCTAATCTGAATTTCAGCTGTCAAGACCCCAACCAATTAGAAACCTCAAACCAAGAAAATCACTATTTCCAATGGGGAGCAAGTCCTGGAAGATAAGGGAAACTAAGACTGTGATCCCGAACCAGGGCACAGAACCCATTTCCCCAACATTGGTATGCCCGGGTTAAATTCTCTGGAAGGATCGACTCTAACTTCGGTCACTGCAATGTAATCATCTTAAGGTCTGCTTCTTCCATTGGTTGCCACAGAGCCTGGCACAGAACCAAGTGCATAGTAGGCATCAAACAATACTTAATGAGTAAATAAGTGGAGAAATGAGTATCTGGGCAGCTATGAAATGGCACCAATAATGGTCCTAAGGAAAGCCTTGCATGGTAGAAACGAAGTTTCCGGTGGTGAATGGCAGTGAGTTTGAGGGTGTTGCCTTGGCCAGCCATGTATGGTTGTGCAGACTGTGCACTGCACAAATACACTTGGCTAACAGGGTAGGAAGTGGTTGAATTCCTGCCTGTGCTCCCCTTGCCAAACTGTGAGCCTGACCTAGGGCTTTGTCTTCATGGAAGAAAGACGCCTTCTTTACGGCACACAAAGACTCTGTATCAACTAGCATTGCCCTGCTTTGGCCATATTTGACTCAATCCGTTTATTAGCTATTTTTCTTTGGGAACACAAAAGTAAAGCACTGGTTGCCAGCTGAGATCTGACGGTCAAATAAGACAAAGTATAAAATCCTTTTTTACACTCTGTGTAAATTTGTCTTTCAGAGACCTGAAAGACACATATCAGCTTACCCATTTTTGTTTGTTTTCTCTGCCATAGTGTGCATAAATGCAAACCCAGCTTTGCTCAATAAAGGTTCATAAAGGCAGAGGTCCTTACCTAACTCCCATGATTAACTTTGAGAGTAAAGAATTAGAAGAAAAGCACATTCCACTTTCTAGCCAGTGCTTCCTGGTAGCAGAATCTAACCAGAAAACAACTGGGAGTCTGAGAAATGCAGTTTCCAGGCTTCCAGTCCTTTGCAAAACAGAAGAAAACATCAAAGGACAGGACTGGGCTAAGAACTCACAGGCAGTATCTGGCACATGTGAAGACTAGTTTGGAGGCTATTGCAGTAATCCAGTTGAAGAGTGATTATACTTGAAAAAGACTGTTTACAGTGGAGATAGAAGTATTTGTGTATTTGAGGCACACTCCCTCTCTCTTCCCCAGTAAGGAACCATTACTCCCTTCTCTGAATTCCTTGGCAACTTCCCCGATGACTAGTTACCACTTTCTCTCTACTCCCACACCAGGAGCTCCTGAGAAGAGTTGCTAGCTTATTCATCCTTGTACCAAATGAAATAATCGTATCAACAACATTTTAAACTGTATAATGTAAAGATCAGCTGAATTCCCTTGCAATTCTTACATGTGCCTGAAAAGTATTGAATATGTCAATTAATGACAATCTATGAACATCACACAATTGAATTTCAACAATTTTCTTAGTTTTATGTTACTGTTTTCCTGATTTTCCCCTCATTTTTACTTTTTATTTTCATTTTTGGTAGCTTGGTAAGATGATCATTGAATCCAACACCCCTCATTAAAGTTTTGAGGAGCCAATATCTCACCAAATAATCTAAATTTATGATCTATTGGTTGAAAAATAACTCAAATGCATTTTTAAAAATTATTGGGTTCAGTTTTGTTGGTAACACAATATCAGATCATAAGTTCCCTTTCTTTTTTTTTGAGACAGAGCCTCAAGCTATCGCCCTGAGTAGAGCGCTGTGCCATCACAGCTCACAGCAACCTCCAACTTCTAGGCTCAAGCGATTCTCCTGCCTCAACCTCCCAAGTAGCTGGGACTACAGGCATCCGCCACAAAGCCTGACCATTTTTTTTTGGTTGTAGCTGTCATTGTTGTTTGGCAGGCCTGGGCTGGATTCAAATCCACCAGCTCTGTGCCTGGCACCTTAGCTGCTTGAGCTACAGGTGCCGAGCTCAGATCATACATTCTTAACCAAATCTATTTTCATATTAAATGGAACTCACAATCTTTCATTTTCCTTGCATATCACCATTTCTTTCTTTCTCAAACTATCTTCTTGTGGGTAATTTTTTTTTTTAAGACTCTGTCACCTGAGCTAGAGCACCATGGCCTCAGCCTAGCTTACAGCAAACTCTTAGGCTTAAGTGATCCTCCTACCTCAGTCTCCTGAATACATGGAACTACAGGTGTGCACTAGTGCACTTGGCTAGTTTTTCTTTTTTTAGTACAGACAGGGTCTCACTCTTGTTTCGGCTGGTCTCAAACTCCTGAGCTCCAGGGATCTTCCCAGGTTGGCCTCCCAGAGTGTTAGGATTACAGATACAAGCCCCTGCACCTGGCCTTGTGAATAACTAACTTTTTTATGTTGGCTAACTGTGGCCTTTATTGGCCCCCAAAGGGAAAACTCTTAGCTGAAAAGAGAGCCATCTTTGATTTGGTTGGTCATGTTGCCCTTTCACGTCCCCACCTCACCTTCACACAAAGACACCCTATACACAAACTGCTACAGAGTTTGGCAAACAACTGATGTTGAAAAAACACAATCCTAGGAATGATCATACATTTTGAAATATTGACAAGAAAGCATTATTTGGATAGTTTGGGTTCAAACTATCTAAGTATTTTTAATCTCCTTAGTCCCATAACTATGGATGAATCCTATCTACTGGATGTTATGAACACTTAGAAGATCCTGCAAGCGTTAGGTGAAAATTTAGGATCTGGCTCAGCAAACATAGCTCAGTGAGTAGGGCACGGACCACATGTACTGAGGCTGGCAGGTTTGAGCCCAGCCTGGGCCTGCTAAACAACAATGACAACTGCAACAAAAAATAGCCGAGCATTGTTGCAGGCATCTATAGTCCCAGCTACTTGGGAAGCTGAAGCAAGAGAATCACTTAAGCCCAAGAGTTTGAGGCTGCTGTGAGCTGTGATGCCACAGCACTCTACTGAGGGGGACATAGAGAGACTCTGACTCAAAAAAAAACAAAAACGAGAAAAGAAAGAAAGAAAAAAATGAAAATTTAGGATCTGGACAGAAAACAGACAGTGAGGCTTTAATGTTGTATGCAACATGTATATATTGTTGGTTAAATAAAATAGAGTGAGTTGAAACTGTAGTAAATAGAACCTTAATTTGTTCCTAGAACAATATCCTTAACAATGAGAAGTGTGAGGAAATATATAGAAAACCAACATCATATTTTCCTTTATAGACTGTTTAAAAGAGAATAACTTTATACCTGGAGAGTTTAATAGAAGGGAAAGACCATTGGATTTGTCAAAATAAAAAACAAATAAAAGACCCAGAACTTCTATACCTAGCCTAGTAGTTATTGATTATGCAATTACAAACAAGTCACTTACATTCTCTGTTCTTCAGTTTTTTATATCTATAAAAATGGATTGTAATTCTTAGGCAAAGACTGTGGTTGTTCCTTCATATCCACTTCTCTTGTCTGTTGTTAGTAAAGGAACCCCCATGTTTTGGCTGGGTACATGGCCACCCAACCAAAGATACATTTCAGACTCCTTTGCAGCTAGGTGTGATCATATGACTGAGCTCTGGCCAATGGAATATGAGCTGAAGACGTGTGGAACTTCTCAATGAAACCTACAAAAAAGGCAGCATGCCCTGTATTTCTCTTTCCCCTTTCCAGTAGCTGAAATAGAGACCTTTCTAGATTATGACCTTCAGGTTGCCACATGAGAAATAAACTTTTATCTTGTTTTAAACCAGGTGGAGTTGGTCTCTGTTAAAGTGTCTGAACCTGCACTCTATTACATTTCTACCTGATGGTGCTACAGGAATATTCTTACTAGGAAAAAAATAAAGATAGCACCTTGTAAATGGTAAATTACACACTCATTAACAAGGATTATTATGAGGTGCCTGAGCACTCCCTTTAACTTTCATCTGCCTTTTAATCACAGTCTGATATTGTTATTTAAATTTTTATGTGTGAATGTTTCCTTCAGATAAAATGAAAGCTACTTGAAGCTAGAAACTTTTATTTGGATCACTAAATATTTATCTAATATTTATGCACTACTCAATACGAATCATTTGATTTTTTTCATAGCATTCAGTTTGGTCTTATGTGTGAAATAAATGTTTATTGAATGAAAGATAGCAAAAGAGAGAGAAAGGGAAGAAGAGAAGGATGGAAGGATGGGGGGAGGGTTGGCTGATCTCAGATCAATGATTCTCAAAGTGTGGTCCTTGGGTAAACAGCACCAGTTTCATCTGAGAACTTGTTTGAAATTAATACTTTTTTCTTTTTGAGACAGACTCCCAATCTGTTGCCCAGGCTAGAGTGCCCTGACGTTAGCCTAGTTCACAGCAACCTCCAACTCCTGGGTTCAAGCCATCCTCCTGCTGCAGCCCCCCAAGTAGCTGGGACTATAGGTGCCTTCTATAAAGCTCAGCTAATTTTTCTACTTTTAGTAGAAATTGAGTCTTGCTCTTAGGCTGGTCTCAAACTCCTGAGCTCAAGTGATGCTCCCGCCTTGGCCTCCCAAAGTGCTAGGATTTTAGGTGTGAGCCACCACACTTGCCTGAAATTAATATGCTTGATCCCTGCCCCATGCCTACTGAGTCAAAATCTGGGAACAGAACTTGGTATTTTAACAATCCTTCCAGGTAATTCTGATGCACATCAGAGTCTGAGAGCCACTGCTTTAGTTGTTCTCAGCCATCCTGTCTATGATTTTAAGGGACTCCTCTTGTCCAATCAGCAAAATTAAAGGACTGGTGTATTATCCACATGATCGTGTATTGAATGTATATTTTCCAAATGTTTAATTAGTTAATTCACATAAACCACTCATAAGAGTGGTACATAGTACATAGGAAGCCCAACAAATAATGATCCTGTTTTTTATTATCATTACCAACAAGGTTCTTATCAAAATTATTGTTCAAGCGGTGAAGCAATTTCTTAGATAGGAACAACAGCACCTTCTTGAAATGATTAAAATACAGCCAAAGATTTTTTAAAATGGTGTTTTATAATTCCAATTTCTAGGCATCTAAACTAGAGAATACTTCTTCAATTGTACAAGGTATATTTAAGAATGTTTTTATTACATTACTGACTTGTAGCCTCTGCCCAAGAAAGTGGGGAAACAATCTATCTACACGTGAATGATTCTCAAAAACATATGGTTACATGATAATAGCAAGTTCGAGGAATACTATCATGTACATCTAAAAAATACATATAGCAATATTATTTGTACACGGTACTTATCTATATCATAAGCATTCTAAATGTGTGGTGAGGGGGGTGGTGGGTAGAGGGAGGGGGATTGGTGGGATCATACCTGTGGTGCATCTTACAGGGGTATTTGCAAAACTTGGTAAATGTAGAATGTAAATGTCTTGGCACAGTAACTGAGATAATGCCAGGAAGGCTATGTTAACCATTGTGATGAAAATGTGTCAAATGGTCTATGAATTGAGTGTATGATGCCCCATGATCATATCAATGTACACAGCTATGATTTAATAAATAAATAAATAAATGTGTGGTGATGCTTGTCAATTCCAGGATAGATATTACTTCTCCATAAGGAAAAGATAAAGGGATGAAAGATGGGACTTTACTGTTACTACTACATTTTCTTTCTAAAATTTCAAAACAAATGGGGTGGCTCCTGTGGCTCAAAGGAGTAGGGCACTGGCCCCGTATGCCGGAGGTGGTGGGTTCAAACCCAGCCCTGGCCTAAAACTGCAAAAAAAAAAAAAAATTAAAAACAAGAATGAAGGGAGATTTCTAAAACAAAGATTACTTGTATGATTAGACGTGAATAGCAGATACATGGAAGTCTATTATAATATTTCCTGTATTTGTCCATATGTTTTATATTTTTCATAACATACAACCATAATATTAGAGTAGTAATATTAATTTTCACATGCATCTTTTTACTTAGTAAAATTCAAATGTCACCCCCATTTTGGAAGCCTTGCTGGGTTTTCACAGCTCCTGGTCCAGTGCAGGCCTTTTGGTGGCTTTCATCATTTATTTATTTGTGTACAACTTTGTTGTAAACTGTTAAAAATCTCAAAAATCTCGCAGTGAGTGGTGTTCACTCTTTGTATTCTATTCAAAGTGTAAAACCAGAATGGCTACATGAGTATACACTTAATAAATACTTACTCAACAAAGTAATGGAGCCAACTTATGCTTCCTATAATTGCTGATAAGGTGTGATGAAAGTTGCTGATAAAAAGGAGGAAATAAATGAATATTAGGAAAGGTACTGTCATGGGACAATACCCTGGAGAATCTAATTTGGTTATCAAATCCTCAGAAGCCTAGATTTCATTCTGTCTCACTCTGCTCAGATGCCATAACAAAGTACTATAGACTAGAAATGGCTTAAGTAAAACAAATTTATTTCTCACAGTTCCGGAGCCTTTGAAGTCCAAGATTAAGGTGCCAGCTGATTTTGTTGCTGGTAAGAGCTCTCTTCCTGGCTTGCAGACAGCTGCCTTCTCACTGTGTCTTCACACAGCATAGAGAGAGCTCTGGTGTCACTTCCTCTTCTTTTAAGGACACTAATCCTACCATGAGGACTCTACCCTTATATCCTTATCCAACCCTAGTTACCTGCAAAAGGCCCAGGGCTTGGGGCTTGAACATGTGAGTTTCAGGGAAATACAAACTTTCATCCATAACATCAATGCAGAGTTGATTAACCACCTGTGAACATTATTACACAATGATCAGGGCTCTGAGGATTGTTACTCCAGTCAAAGACTCACATATGGGTCCAACAGAGAGGAGAAAATAGTTGCAGAATTGTATGGCGGCATTCTTCTCAGCATGTTTCTATGATCAGTTCACACACCTGAGTGCCAGGGGAAATAAATGAATTTCAAAGCTGATGTGCTTTGTAATTCCCATGAGCTTGTCATTGAGATTTCTCTCCTGTCCAGATGATAAAGTATTCTAGAATTCTGCGATCAATGATAGACTTTTCTAACCTATTATACAACCCTTGAATGGTCCACATCATTTTCATACAAAAGTCATTTCAATTTTTAATTATTGAAAAGGAATGCTTTGATGCATTCATTCCTTAAGGTAAAAATATATATATATGTATACTAAACATAAGTATAAGCAGTTAGAATTAGATTTAGATAATTCCTCTAAAAGCCAATGTAATAGCATTATCAATTATTGCAAATCTAAATAACTATTTCCATATGAAGGTGGGTTATGTTAACATAACCAGATAAGTGGTTATTGATGGAGCAAAAGTGTGTAATTATTCATTAACTGGACACAAGGCTGATTTATCACTGTGTGCATGGAGATCATTAGCCACATAAACAGGAGATCTGATTCACATATATAAGACTCCATAGAAGGCTGCTCTTGCTTTTTATCCTTAAATTAAAAAGATTGCATTTTCATTTTTAATTGTGAGATTAAAAATCACATATTTTTCCTCATGCAGAACATTAAGCTTCCAAATTTGTAAGACAAACTTCCAAGTCTCCCATTGTCAAAAGAAGTTTTTGGGAATTTCTCCCACCTAGTCGGTTTCCATAAGCCTGAGGATTCAAACTGGCGACTCATCATGTTAGTTCTCTAGCAATAGGCCGGTCTTTCTTGCCATTGCTCTCTCTGCAATTTTAGCCTTGAGAAACCAGTTTCTCCTAACTGCAAATTCACATTAATAAAACTGGGTGATAATTACCCAAGGACTCACTAACAAAAAGCCTAGTGTCGGGGGAAGGATTCTATAATTAATATCTGGGATTTGTTTTTTTTGTTTCCCTCCAGGTGATGGATTTGTTTTCCCCTATAACCCATCAAAGATCTTTCAGTTTACATAAGGTGGCATTGTAATGGTCATTGTAAAATTGATTTGAAAGCTAGCCAATGGAAAATACATTAATAGAAAAGAAAAGTGAGTTTTGGATGTGACTGTCTGATGTCTTATTCTATTCCCAACCTGCCTTGAGTCTGTTTCCCAGAGCTTTTCAGTAAGTATAGGCCAACTGCACTATGAACCACTCTCCCATCTATTTTTACCTATTACTACAAAATACACAAAGAATCGTATGTAGGCATACATATATATATATATATATATATATATATATATATATATATATATATATATATAGGCATCCACCCATCTGACAAGCCTTTACTTTGTGCCAATTTATGGTGGACACAGTTTGGGGCTCTGTTAAGATTCGAAAAATACAACAGTCATTTTTGAAAGCATGTTCATGTCTGTGTGATATAAGAAAGGATATGATTCAGAAAATCACAGAAAAAATACAATGACCAATAAATATTTCAAAAAATGTTCACATCTACCAGGAATTCAAGAAATATAAAGAAAGATGACAATATAATAAAAAATATCTGAGGAGCTGCCACCTATCAAATTAGAAAAAGCTTTTAAACATATTAATACCCTGTAGCACAACAGCTACTCACAAATCTTCCTTATTAACAACAACAAAAATAGAAAAGCAATTTTTTGAGGTATTGAATCCTACAGGACCAGGGCTGCAGACCAGCACTGCTCCTGGTCTAGAACCAGGCCACACAACAGGAAGTGAACAGCAGGCTAGTGATCGCAGCTTCATCTATGTTTACATCTACTCCCCATCGCCTGCATGGCCACCTGAACCCCACCTCAGATCAGCGGCTCATTAGATTCTCAAGGCACCATGAACCCTACTGTAAACCGTGCATGTGAGGGACCTGGGCTGTGAGCTCCTTACCAGAATCTAATGCTTGGTGATCTGAGGTAGAGCTGAGGTGGTGATGCAAGCCCTGGACCCTCTAGTTGCAGGAGAATAAGCTCAGGGCTCCCACTGATTCTGCATTATAGTGAGTTTTGCAATTATTTCATTATATATTAAATGTACTAATAATAGAAATAAATGCAATGCATTTGAAATCATCCTGAAACCCTCCCCCTCCCCCCACTGCCCAGTCTGTCTTCCATAAGACTCGTCCCTGGCGCCAAGAAGGTGCCATTGGGATGATATAAACCAATCACAGACTCACTAACCTTGTCAGTACCTGGTTTCTGCATATGCATGAAACATCATGTGACATAATTCTGTCCATGAAACATAATGGGAAATCCGCTAGGGACAGTGGATGCCTAAGAAAGATTTTCTTCTTTCTTAGAAAGGGATCCAGATAGTAAATCTCTCTGCTTTCTTGGCTTTGGATCTTGTTTGTATACCTCTTGATCCAGCAGCTCTATTTCTAGGTATTTATCTTAAAGAAATAAGCAGAGAAGTATGCAAAGATTTACATTCCAGGCTGTTCAGCAGCAATTAGGCTATTTTGAATAGGGTAGACTTGAATAGAATCCATTTACTACAATGAGAAATTAGAAATAATCATAAATGTCCAACAATAAGAAAATTTGATTAAATAAAGTAAGAGAATCCGTAAGTTACTACATATTCATTACACAACATATTGCAGATAAATGACAAATTCTTCATGACATATTAAGCAAGCACAAAATAAAAATTTTTAGAAATGTGTGTGTGTGTATTCCCCCAGATAGTAGAATACTGGGAGATTTTTATTTTCTTTTTTGAGCTTATTTGAACTTTCTAAAGTTTGTAGGATTAATGCTTTTAATTTTTGCAGTTAAATAATAAAAGATGTCATTTTAATAAACCAACGCACATCTAGGTGTTATAATAAAGCACAAAGGACAGGTGGTCTGACCCTAAGTGTGAGTGGGCTGTTCCCAGATGTGCTGGGGCTGCATCCTGAAATGAAACGGGATTATCTGGTAGTGTTGGGAAAGGGCTACTTCAGTCCTAGGGGAGAGCATACTCGGAGAATCATGCTTTTGGGAGAATCAAACTCCCATTTTCACCTACCATATATTGCCCTACCATCTTAAGGGCACTTTATGGCCTTTCCTGCATCACACTCCTTACCCACTGCAGATATTAATATGACTCTAGTGTCTGCTGTGGCCCCAGGACCCAGAACCTGCAGCCCTACCCCTGTAGCTCCCAATACAGGATGGGCAATATTGTATTAAACCCATATAATTTGAAAGCAATTGGGAAAAGCTATCCTCCTCCAAAACAGAATTCATTACCTGATGTCTGACAAGCCATCCTCAGAGATCCACTCTTTGGAAATATATAAGAGAAAAATATCTTTTCATTCTCCCGGTGTTCCTTTCTTTCTTCCTTTTGCATTTTTGTTTTTCTTGGCAATGGACAAGGTCCTAGTCGGAAACTGCTCCCATTCTAAAGGCAGATGCTGGAGGAGGCCCTTCCCTCCTTGTGGAGTCCAACCTCATACACAGATGCTCAGCCAATCCCTGGGCCTCACTCTTGCTCATTTGCATGCCCCATTTCCATTGGTTGCTAGCCGAGGGGTTGTGATGACGGTCCCCTGAGAATGCTCCCGCACATTTCTTTTTTTAAATCCTGTTGAGTCTCAAGCATGGAGCACCTGGCTTACTAGTTTGGGCCTGGCTGCCGAGCACCATTTTTCTGTGGAATTACCCTTCCCCCATCCTCACAGACACCACACGTTGATTGGTTCAGGGATGGCACCCAGGACCAACAGGATCTAACCCAGTCTCTCTCCAAGGAATTTGAAGTTAAGTGTTTTCAATTGGAAACAGTTGTTCCTTGAATGGAAGCGAGGTCAACTTGGTTACTGTTAGTGATGGCCTTTTCCCACTATAAGAGAAAGCTATAAGCAACAAGAGATATAAATGATACTGGAGCAGGCTCAAGATACAGTATTAAGGAGCGGGGAGGTGGGTGGAGGGAAGGGGATTGGTGGGATTACACCAGCGGTGCATCTTACAAGGATATATGTGAAACTTGGTAAATGGTCTGTGAAGCTAGTGAATGATGCCCCATGGATATATCAATGTACACAGCTATGATTTAATAAAAAAAAAAAAAAGATACAGTATTAAAGGAGACTACCTGCTGTAAGACACAACCCCAGGGCGGCGCCTGTGGCTCAGTCGGTAGGGCGCCGGCCCCATATACCGAGGGTGACGGGTTCAAGCTCGGCCCCGGCCGAACTGCAACCAAAAAAGAGCCGGGCGTTGTGGCGGGCGCCTGTGGTCCCAGCTGCTCGGGAGGCTGAGGCAGGAGAATCACTTGAGCTCCAGGAGTTGGAGGTTGCTGTGAGCTGTGTGGGGCCACGGCACTCTACCCAGGGCCATAGGGTGAGACTCTGTCTCTACAAAAAAAAAGAAAAAAGAAACAACCCCAAATCGCACTGGCTTAACACAATACAAGTTCATTTCTTGCTCATGCAAAATTCAAAGGTAATTATCGTGGTTGGAGGGCTGTCCTGTGAGTGCTGTGCAAGTGGTGACTCAGGGATCCAGGTTCCTTCCATCTCATCTCTGTCGTTTGTGGTTTCAACATCCCCCTGAAATCAACCAAGGCAGAAGAGGGGAGGAAGAGAGAGAGATGAAAGATCACACAGAAGGCTTTGTTAGCAAGCCAAGAAGAGGCACGTATTGCTTCCTTCCACACTCATTAGCCAGAACTCAGTCACATAGTTCCACTAGGAAGTTCAACTTCAGTTTGTGCCTACAAAGGTGAGAAGAACCAGATACTCGTGAACACTAAAAGGATCTGCTACATACGAGGAAAGAGGACCTCTTGAATTCCCACAGCCCCTTGATCTTGCCCTCCTTGAGACTTGGTTGGTCAAATCCAGTATCTTCACTCAAGCTAGCAGAAGTAGGTCTCTAGCATTTACAAACTCCCAAAGGGACAAATGACCTAAACACTTTTCAGATGAAAGCATTTCAAAATCTCATTTAATTTTTACATCAAGACAGCGAGGTAGCTGTTATTATCATTCTCATTTTGCTGGTGAAGAAACAGAGTCTCAGAGAAATAATTTAAATTGCCTGTCCCCAGAGCAGCTAGTAGGGCCATGGTTGGAATTAAATCCTCCAGACTCTGAAGTTGGGCTCTCTTTCCACTTCATTGTGTGCAAAAGCCTCTGGGAGGGAAATAATTAAGCTCCTAGCCCCTTAGCCTGAGTGGTTTTATTCGATTACTTACAGTCTAGAGGAAGAGAGAATGACAGCGTGAAGCTGCCAGCTCTCAGGAGAAAAGGAACGGAGAAAGAAATGAAGGGTGCAGAGAGGAAAGTCCAGGAACATTAGACACTTCATCTTCTTTGTAATTTTGCAGAGGTTCTGGTTGGAATTCAGAAAGAAAATCTGATCAAAGCCAAAAGGGGAGGAATCTCCTCTTGACGGCGCCCTGCATTTCGTTTTTGACATTGGAACACACTCCAAAGTCTGACACGAAGAACTTACAGAAAGCCCTGGAGGAAAGCAAGACAAATGGTGAAGACCTTGAAAATGGCACCAAGATTAAAGACATTGGGTTTTCACAGCCTGGGTGACTAGGACAAGGATGAAGGAGAATTGTAAAGCCACCTTTGTGTGCAATAAATGATGAGATAGCCCTGGAACGACAGCGAACAGCTGCTCAGTTTCCTCAGAGCTAACAGCTGCCGCCTCTGCTGGGCTTTTTCCACCACCAGCTCTTTTGACACCCAGCCTAACAGAATTGATGATCAAGGCTCTCCCGTGTGGCAGCAAAGCCTTTGCCGGGGGAAAGGTCTTTAAATGTTGCTGGAGCGAAAGGGGAAAGTGCCAGGTAGGAACAACCTTGACAGAATAAAGTGAACAACAGAAAGTGCTCAAAGCAAACTGTTAAGAGGCTGTGGACAGAGCTCTTGAGACAGCAGTTCCCAAATGTCTTTGTGGAAGTTTTTCACTGGTCCCAGGCAAAAGGAGAAAAAAGGATGATGTACAAGTTTCTGTTTTCAATGTATTCCATTTAAAGGACTGTCCTTTATCTCAAGCTTTCTTCCTAGTTTTGATATTAAAATGCCCTTTTATGGAATGATAATAACAGAAGATGTTATTTTCTTTTTTTGGTCTCCTATAGTCATGGCAAAAATAAAATGTTGGCAACACTGTAGCAGTCCTCAATTTATTTTTCTTTTTTATTAGTCCATGACATTTAAATGTCTGCTACCCATTAAAAAATCTGAAACTTTTTAAGAATCATTCACAAAGAAATAAAAAAAAAGAAGACAACTTAGAAAACACCCACAAATATTAGAAGGATAAATCACACAAATTCCAAGAACAGATAAATGCTCAGAAGTGAAGTTAACAATAACATCTTTGAGGAAAGTCATAACACCAAACAGAAAAGGATTAAAGAGTTGTTTTCTATCAGCTTTAGGAATTTGAACTCTCTGTGCCTTTCAAAGACTCATTGAAAATGGGAGTGGATGGCTCGATCAAGCCTTGGATATTACTCACAATTATTTAACACGGGAAACACAGCTGACATGAAAAACAAGGAGCCATTAAACAATTCAGAATTGATTACAAAATATTAGCCAGCTACAAAGATTTTGACAACAGAATAGTTCCCAATGTTCACAAGAATACTGAGAAAAACTAAAAATACCAGCTTTTTGCAAAAAGTGCAAAAGAAGGGTAAAAGAATAGATAACAAAAATTCACAATGTAACTTTAGAAACAAAAAAGACTATCTCTACCCTCTGCCTGCTTACACTTTAGGATCTAGATGCAGAACAAAACAAGACTATTCTGCAAAAAAAGATACTTGGATTAAAGTGCACAGGAGCATGTTTAAAGATAGGTTTTCCCTGAAATTCAGATGTCTTTGCACCAAGGTAATTGCAAAGTGTGACTTGCAATAACTTAAACACAATTGGAATATAAATAGAAACAAAGAGTAAATGAAATGTAAAGACATTCATGTTCACTGAAAATTGATAGCTTTCATTCTCTTACCCCAGGTTTGTAACTTTCCAGTGGAAAGGGAAATGATTGAGGAATATTTGTGGAAAGGATCACCGATTTACTAATCACCTCTTGAGGGCCAGGTACTATGCATGAAACTCAGAGTCTTTATATGTATTGTTTCATAAACGTCTAACAACACCATTCTGAGGTCAATAGTTTGGTCCCATTTTCCCGATGAGAACACTAAGGCTCAGCAACAGTAAAATGCTTACCAAAAGTTTCATAGCTATTAAGTGTCAGAGTCAAGTATGTGTTTTTTTTCCACTACTCTCAATATCCAGTCACCTTCTCTGCCCAGATGCCAGATGAATGATTATAGATCTGAGGTGAAGATGGCTACTTCTCTCAGAATTCCTCCTCCCATTACTGCCTCCTGCATCGCCTGAGTTGTTGATTCCAATCCCTTAAGTCTGCCCTCCCTTATACTGACACTTTTATGAGCTCACATTTGAATTAATACACATGTCCCTTCAGGTAAGTACAAAACGTCATTTGTGTGTCAAACTAGAAGAGAATTTATCTGATCAAATAATACATAATTGTACACTAGTGAAAGAGGACAAAAGAACAACTTCCCTACTGGGTAGAGATAACAGCCTCATCTTATGAATAATCTAGAAAAGGGAGCCCCACCACCTCCCACGACCTGGCATACTGACCGCTCCCCAGTACACATTGCCAACAATGGTAGCTGATGCTCCCAAGGGAATATATGCCCCCTGCTCCCAAAAATACACCTAAAGAATATCACAACAAAGGAAAAATGACAAATAGAGAAAAACAGAATCAATGCAGAGGATAAATAACAAATGCTAAATAAGCATAAAAATCATCAAACAAATGTGAGGCAATATTGGTAAAATGAAACAAGAACTAGAAGAATACGGAAGAACCAAGTGCAAAACTAATTACAAAAAAAAAAAAAAGCATGATAGCTGAAATAAAGTAACTGAATCATTGAGATGAATACCTCTAGCAATACACTTGAAAAACATATTGCTGAGCTGGGAGATCAAGTACATGAACTTTGTCACATCATACCCAGAAAAGACAAAATGATGGAAATACATAAGGAAAGTTGAGCCATAAGGAGAAATGTCAATGGCATATAATGAGAATCCCAGAAGGAGAAAAAAGAACAGAGGGCAGGCAATGTTTGAAGGCATGACAGAGAACTACGAGAATTAAGGAAACATTTTTAGCTTGAAAGTCCCTATAGAATGCCCAGAAAAATTAAGAGGAAAAAACAACAACACCTAAACGTGTTATGTTCACATTTATATCCAGCTAAACTATCCTTTTTCTATGTGACTGTGCAATAAAATAGACTCAGTACGTAAAGGTACCTCAAGAGGTAAAGGAAAGGAAAGTACTTAGAAATACTGTTGTTAAGCCAGGCACAGTGGCACATGCCTATAGTCCCAGCTACTTGGGAGGCTGAGGCAAGAAAAATAATTTGAACCCAGGAGTTCAATTCTAGCCTGGGCAACATAGTGAAATCCTATCACAAACAAACAAACAAACAAACCTTTTAAAAAAGAAATACTACTATTGGTTGTCAAATTGAATTCAAGACAATAAAACACAAGACATAAAAATATACATTGTCCATTAGGAGAGACCAGGTTCAATAAAACATAATGACTATCAGTATCTCTCTATTACATAACGTAATAGCTGGTAAAACTATAGGAAGAAATGGAAGATATTATTGTTCTTAGATATTCCACATATCCTTTTCAGAAGCTGTTAGAGCAATCAGACAAACAAAAACTAACAATCACCACCAATGTATGGATCATTTGAAAAAACAATAATAAAATGAATATGGACCAAGCAGAGATTACATACTCTTTCCAAGTCAATACAGAACACTCAAAAAATTAATCACAGAGTTAATTAATTAACTCTGTAAATTAATCAATTACAGAGTTAATATCCTACTAATCATATTATAATAAAATTACAAAGCAATAATAGGAGGATATTAAAAATTACTCTTTATGTCCAAAAACCAAAATATATTTTACTAAGGTAACTTCCAAGTTAAAGTAGGAATTACAAGAAACATTAAGTTTGCTTAGAATTGAACAACATTAAAAATGCTGTCTGGATAAGATTATGAAACACAATTAAAGTAGTACCACCAAAGAGAATTTGTAGCTTTAAACAAATTTTTTACGGCATGGGAAATTTAAAAAATAAACTAAACTTTGAATTTGTGAGACTTGGGAAATAATTGAACTGGCCCAGTGAAGTATAAAGCAAAGAAATAATAAATGGAAGCCACAGAAATAAACTAGAGAAGACTAAAAACCAAAAAAAATGGACTGTTTGAAAAGATGAACAAAATGGACCCACGTCTAGTAAGACTAATCAAGTAAGAAACAGAATAATATGGGGGATTTTACCATTGAATGTACATTTTATAAGGATGTATATATTATTCAAGGACCCATAGCAAACACTTTAAAGTGAGTATCTATGGAGCATATGAAATAGGAGTGCATCCACTGATGAAAGTAAAAAATGTAAATAAAAAGAAGGGCTTCATACAGATAAATGGGGACATAGTCTATGGCAACAGATTCAAAGGGCAAAGGAAGGGTCATTCTATACTTTGTGTAGGTACAATTTTGGAAAAAATAATAATAAAGTTAAATCTTTCTTCATTCCTACAAAAAATGTTTTTCAGATGTGTTAAAAAGTTTGATGCTGGCCAGGCATGGTGGCTCATGTAACCTAGCAATCTGGGAGGCCAAAGCAGGTGGATTGCTTGAGCTAGAGAGTTCAAGACCAGCCTGAGCAAGAGAGAGACCCTATCTCTATTAGAAATAGAAAAACTAGCCAAGTATTATGGTGGGCACCTGTCTTCCCAGCTACTTGGGAGGCTGAGGCAGGAGGAGTGCTTGAACCCAGGAGTTTGAGGTTGCTGTGAGCTGTGGTGACAGATGACACCACAGTACTCTACTCAGGGTGACAGAGTAAGATTCGGTCTCAAAAAAAAAGGAAGAAATATAAAAAGTTTGAGGCTAAAAATGAAGCCAATAGCTAAGTAAATAGGTGATTATCTTGATTTGGAGAAGTAGTTTCTAAGCATAAACATAATAAAAGAAAAACGAAGGAGAAAACAATAGATGCTTTAACTTCACTAAAATGAAACCTTTATAAAAAGTTTTGTCAACAGCATTCCAAAAAATATTAGATGTAAAAAGCAAATAGGAAAGAACATTTGCAACAAAAATTGCAAAAGAAAAAAGTCCACAATATACTACAGATTGTGTTTATGCAAATAAATAGGAAAATGTAAAAACCTTATTAAAAGCTGGGCAAAAGAAAAAAATGTTAACCATCCACAGAGAAAATAAACATGGCTAATAAACATGAAACAATATTCAATCTCAGTAGTAATATAAAAATACAGATTCAAACTAAAATGTCCTGTCTACCAAATTACCAAGCCAGCCCTCTCACACACTTCTGTTAGAATATAAACTGGTCCCACTTCCTGGAAAACAATTTCCTGATACATGTCAAGAGATCTTTGAGTCAGTATTCCCTCCTGTAAGCATCTGTCCTTGAGGAAAAACCTACGCGTTTCATCAAAATGAGAATGCTAAATTCAGTACACCCATGCTGGGATGAGCACAAGAGCCCCATGAGAACCTAGTCTCTGAATCCTTCTGACTTGTCACATAGTAGGGACTCACCAAATATTTGTCAGCTGATTCTAGAATTCTATGTGACAGTTAAAAAGAAAAGGAGAAGTTCAAATGACAACTTGGAAAGGTCCTCTAAATACATTAAGTGAAGAAAACAAGATGAGAAACAGAAAATACAAGACTATCCCGGTGATGAAAAACAAAAGCCAGGACCAAACAAACAAAACACAAAGCCCTCCTTTCCCTCTCTCTCCTTTTCCCTGTGTATGTGTAAATGCACAGACGAAATTATGCAAAGGTGTACACACCAAGCCAATAAGCATGATTCCATTTGGGAAGGAGCTGCAGATGGCCTGGGACAGCAGATTAGGGGGGGAATTTTGTATTACCTAGATGGTTTTATATATTAACGTATTCTCAGATTGCCTGTGTGCTTTTAGAAAGGTTTTGTCAAGACACGGTCCCCAAGCACCCCCGCCCTGCCACACACAGCATCACCACCTGAGCTTCATCCCCTGTCCCATGCCCCACCCTACCCCTGGTCCATGGAAAAATTGCCTTCCATGAAACTCATCCCTGGTGCCAAAAATGTTCTGGTCCATGGTCTGTTAGGAACCCGGCTGCACAGCAGGAGGTGAGCAAGTGAGCAAAACTTCATCTGCATTTACAGCCGCTCCCCAGCACATGCATCACCACCGGAACGCCACTTCCTGTCAGATGCACAAACACACACACCACCCCCTGCCCTTCCCCTCATCCATGGAAAAATTGTCTTCCATGAAACTGGTCCCTAGAGCTGAAAAGGTTAGGGACCACTGCTCCGTATATGCAAAGATGTTCAGGATGCCATCATTTGCAATAATGAAAAGTTTAAAATAACCCCTTAGGAGAACAGTTAGGCACATATTGGCTACAGAATATACCATGTCACTTATGCTTTGGAAGAAGAGTTGACAGGCAATGACATGATGGATTATTAAATGAAACAAAGAAACTGTCAATGCAAAAAATATGGACAAGTGTAAGCATCCTGGCCTGCTTGGTAATTGTGATTCCTTGCAGCCTGTTGGGAGCTTGCAGTGGGGGTGGAGGAAAGCCAGCAAGATAAGGAGATGGGACTGCACACATTCCACAAAGGTTGCCACTTGTGGGATTTATAAACCCTGTGGGGTTTATGTCTGCATTCAGCAGAGACCAGATATTACCTTAAGAAGCCTTCAAGGAGTACATTGGTAAGAGAGAACCACCGTGGGATAAGCAAAAAGAGGCTAATTTTACCTTAAATATGCTCTAGGAAGACCTGAGCAGTGATCTCCAGCTGGAAAGAACCAAGCCTTTGTTAGAATGGTCTAAAGGCCAGGCGCTGAGGATTTGGGGCCACGTCCACCATGGGTCACGTTCACCCCTATTGTTATTTTCCTCAGGTGTTTTTCTCTTGGTTCCCAAGCACCCTGTATTTGCAGGGCTGCTTTAAAATAATGAGATGGGGCTGCACCATTGGCTCTTTCAGTCTCTTTACTGAAGGACTTCGGACTCAGGGTTTTGATGCCAGGGCACCTGAAGCAACTGACAACATAAGCACGCTGAGAAAGAGGAAACTGGGTTTTCTATGACCAAGCAAATAGAAACTTAAAAAAATAAAGTCTTAATGTGAGTGTGAGACACACACACGCATCAAGAAAAACAAATAAATAAAAGAACTGGTGGGGATAAATGAGTCACTGAAAATGTTTAAAACTATTTGGTTCCCCAAGGAGATAACCAGATAGTCAGCGGATGATTCAGCATGGGAAATAACCGGTGAGGGCAAACGCAAGCAGCAAAGGGATCTGAAAGAGAATGCAGAGGTGGGAAAAGCTGGGCCTTCGTTTGTTGCCAAGAGTTTGTTGTCCTTGTTGCTTTTTAAGAGACTAAGTCTTGCTGTTGACGAGATTGGAGCGCAGTGCTGTGTTCTAGCTCACTGTAACCTCAACTCCTGCTCTCAAGGCATTCTGCCTCAGCCTCCTGAGTAGCTGGGATTACAGCCACGCACCACCATGACCAGCTCATATTTTTTATTTTTTGTAGAGATGGGGGTCTCACTATGTTGCCCTAGCCTCAAACTCCTTACCTTAAGCAATCCTCCCACCTTGACCGTGGCAGTGAGTTTTAAAAAGATTATCTCAGGGGATTAGGATTAGTAAAGGTCTAGGCTCCACCTTGCTTGTTCTAAGGTGGCTAGTTATAGTTGAGGTAAAACAGAAAAAGAATCAGTTTGAATTTAATTGCTAACCCACGGTTTCCAATGAGAAACACCCTTCTGGGTCTTGTTCTGGGGTTCTATCTTTAGTTTGGAAGTAGAAACAACTTTGCTTACATACTGTGTACTTCTATTTAGTACAGCTCCCTGCCCCATTATGGAATGGCAGGCAAGCCCTGTAAAGAGGTTCCAGCAATTTCTGATGCCCGCACCATTGATGCGCTCCACTTTGCTCTGCTCTCATCAAACAATGCCCTTCAGAGTGGTTTGATGCATGAGTAACTGCCTTAGCTCATTTGGGCTGCTATACCAAAATATCTGAGACTGGGTAATTTATAAATAATAGTTCCGGAGGCTGGGAAGTCCACGATCAAGGTCCCAGCAGGTTCAGTGCCTCCTGAGGGCTTGGCCTTTGCTTCCAAGGTGGCATTTTTTATTTTTTTTTATTGAGACAGTCTCACTTTGTTGCCCTTGGTAGAGTGCCCCTGGCATCACAGCTCACAGCAACCTCAAACTCTTGGGCTCAAATGATCCTTTTGCCTCAGCCTCCCAAGTAGCTGGGACTACAGACGCCCACCACAAGGCCCGGCTATTTTTTTTTCTTTTCTTTTTGGAGACGATCACAATGGCAATTAAGTTCCACCATATGAATTTTCACAGGTTGAAATTCAGACTATATGTTGCTATTCAGACTACAGCAAATATCTAAGACTTTTTCAGGCTTTTAGGCACACTTGGACCTACAGTTAAACTTCCACAGCACATTTCAATTATGTTGATCAAAAAAAAGAGTAAAAAATAAAGAATAGATTTACTGTGCTTTGAACTTCTTTCAAAAATAATTTGATTAATGATCTTTAAACATTTTCTCAGCACACCTAAGATCCGCTCTCAGCCCACCAGCGTGCTGTGGCATGCCAGTTGAAAATCACTCACCAAGAAGTAGTGCTCAAGTCTCTGCATCGCATTGTGAACGACAATGTACCTGTTTACTTGGAGACACCAGAACTATTGCCTGGCGTGACGGATGATCCAGGCAACAGTTCAATATCCCAATTTCATTTCAAGCTCTAAGAAGCAAAGTCATCATGCCGCTTTGAACCTATAAAGGGCTCCTTTCTAAAGAACTGAAGCCTAAACTAATCACACCTCAACTCTCCCACAAGTCGGAGAATTAGTAGCTATCAGTTGTCAAATGCTTATATGTGGCGAGCATTATTCTAAGCCTGTGTTCGTCGTATAACTTTAGACAAATGATGCATTCTCTATGAGTTTCCGTTTGGGAATCACAAATTCCCTGGCCTCCAGGTAAATAGGTGGAGGTAACTGAGTGAGAGGCGCCCGGCAGCCCCACCTGCTCACCCTCTTGCCTCCTGCTTTCTGTAACAGATCCCGCCTCCCTCACAGCAGCAGGAGCTCGTGCGGGGCAGCCTCCCTGGGCCCCCTTATAACCAGAGGGTGGGCATAGGAGCCAGCCTTGGCCAGTTGTGAACTCAGAGGGCAGTTAGCTTCCTTCCTTCCTTCCTCCCTCCCTCCCCTTCCTCCCTTCCCTCCTCTTCCCTCCCTCTCTTTCTTCCCTTCCCTTCCCTCCCCTCGCCTCCCCTTCCCTCTCCTCTCCTCCCCTCCACTCTCCTTCCCTTCTCTTCTCTTTTCTTTCTGGAGACAGGGTCTCACTCCGTCTCCCCAGCTGGAGTGCTTTGGTATGAGCATAACTCACTGTAACCTCCAACACCTGGGCTCAAGAGATCCTCCTGCATCAGCCTCCCAAATTGCCAGGACCACAAGCATGAGCCACCTCGCCTAGGCAACTAGCAGGGGTGGTTGTGTGTGTGTGTGTGGTATTTTTTTTTTTTTTTTTGCAGTTTTTGGCCAGGGGCTGGGTTTGAACCCACTACCTCCAGTATATGGAGCCAGAGCCCTACCCCTTTGAGCCACAGGCGCCACCCCCAACTAGCAGATTTTTAAAAGGTTTTTCTTTGGGGCAGCACCTGTGGCTCAGTGAGTGGGGCACCATGCCCATACACTGACGGTGGAGGGTTTGAACACGGCCCTGGCCAAACTGCAACATAAAATAGATGGGTGTTGTGGTGGGTGCCTGTAGTCCCAGCTACTCAGGAGGCTGAGGCAAGAGAATCGTCTAAGCCCTAGAGCTGGAGGTTGCTGTGAGCTGTGATGCCATGGCACTCTACCAGAGGGCGACAAAGTGAGGCTCTGTCTCTAAAAAAATAAATATATAAAAATAAAAGGTTTTTCTTTAAAAGAAAAAAAGGATAGGCTCAGCGCCTATAGCTTAGTGGTTAGGGCGCTAGCCACATACACCAGAGCTGGCAGGTTTGAACCCAGCCCAGGCCTGCTAAAGGATGACAACTACAACAACAACAATAACAATAACAACAAAATAGCTGGGCATTGTGGCAGGCGCCTGTAGTCCCAGCTACTTGGGAGGCTGAGGAAAGAGAATCACATGAGCTCAAGAGTTTGAGGTTGCTGTGAGCTGTGATGCCATAGTAATTTACCAAGGGCAACAAAGTGAGACTCTGTCTCAAAAAAAAAAAAAAAAAGGCGGCACCTGTAGCTCAGTGGGTAGAGCGCTGGCCCCATATGCCGAGAGTCTCGGGTTTGAACCCGGCCCCGGCCAAACTGCAACAAAAAACAGCCAGGTGGGTGCCTGTAGTCCCAGCTACTTGGGAGGCTGAGGCAAGAGAATCGCTTAAGCCCAAGAGTTGGAGGTTGCTGTGAGCTGTGACACCACGGCACTCTACCCAGGGCAACAAAGTGAAACTCTGTCTCTAAAAAAAAAAAAAAGAAAGAAAGAAAAGAAAAAGAAAAAGGGATCAATGGGAAAACATGCTTTTCTTCAGCATACAAGATTGTATTGCATGTGACATGTCAGTCTTTGGAGGCATGCGAGGGGGTACAACATAGCTAACAAGCCAAAGACATCGGAGAGGGCAGGGTGAACAGCAACGGTGGGAAAACAACAGTTCTTGACCCCATTTTCATGCCCTTTATAAACCTGAATCTACCCTACCTTGGACTTCTTAACTGAGATACAAATCATTACTTGAAGCAGCTATTAGTTGGGGGTTTTAATCACTGACCATTAATACCATCCCTCCATATGGTGGCACACTACCAAGGTGCGTCCCTCATCTAAAGAACTCAAGGACTCAGCTTCTGTGGGTTGCTGTCAGATGAGGCAGATAGCAGACAAAAAGGCAGAAATCCATATTTTTATATGAAACTCCAGAGTCTTAAGTGTTGGCTCAAAGAAAAACGTGTAGGCCAAACAAAACACTTCTTCAGGCCAAGTTCAACCTATGGGCTGACAATTTTCAACCTCTGATCTATCTCACAGAGTTGTTACAAGAACTAAATTAAATGGGTGTAAAATAAGATCAGTAATAATAATAATGAGAACTCAATGGCACCTAATAGGTGCCGGGCGCTATTCTGCTTGCTTTACCAATTGAGTGTTTATTTGTTAGCTCATTTAGATCTCACAACAACTTTAAGAGGGAGATGGGATTACCTCCCCATTACAGACAAAGTGAGGAAAAGAGAAACTTGCTCTGCTTACAGTCATGAAGTGGAGCAGGGGTTTGAACACAGAAACAGGTTATCTGGATGCAGATTTCACCACTCTTAATCAGTGCATTTTGTTTGTTTGTTTTTGAGACAGAGCCTCAAGCTGTCACCCTGGGGAGAGTGCTATGGCATCACAACTCACAGCAACCTCCAACTCCTGGGCTCAAGCGATTCTCCTGCCTCCGCCTCCCAAGTAGCTGGGACTACAGGCGCCCGCCACAACACCCAGCTATTTTTTTGTTGCAGCGGTCATTGTTGTTTGGTGGGCCCGGGCTCGATTCGAACCTGCCAGCTCAGGTGTATGTGACTGGCACCTTAGCCGCTTGAGCCACAGGTGCCGAGCCATTAATCAGTGCATTTTGCTTGTATGACAACCAGTGCATGTTGCTGACCCATAGTGGATACTCAGGGGGAGTTCCCTTCCCACATCCCCTTATGCTTTGAGAAAATTCTAGGGACAAAATTAGGGATTTTTTTTTGATGCTAAAAAGGATAACTTGATATTTTAAATGCTAAAGAAAGTTGTCATTTCAACTAGGTGTCTCAAAAGTTGCTGTGATGTCCAAACAAGTGGTCGATGTCAAAATAAGTAGAATCTAAATGGTCTTGGCTGTGAGTGGAATGGTCTTAGAACAGTGATGAGCACATCTGTGCTCAGCTCTGGGTCACCAAAGAACAAGGGCTGCACTGAGGATGCAAGACCTCATCCCTAAAAAAAAATGTTTTAAGTTTAGCTGGGCTGTGAGCTTTGATGATGCCACTGCACTCTAGCCTGGGCAACAAAGTGAGACCCTGTCTTTAAAAAAAAAGAAGAATCAGGAAGTCTTTGAAGGGCTTCATGTGGAAGAGTAAGTTGAGCTGTGTTTTCAATCCATTGTCTTCTCTTGGGTAGTCAATGGATTACCACTGAGAAAGAAAGGGAAAATATGGCTCCAGTCTGGGCCAGAGCTGTTAGTAGCTTGAACTAAAGTGGTGACAAGGGGAGTGGAGAGACGGGAACAGGTTTGAGATCCACTGATACTGTGATCCTGAGCTGTCATAATACTTCAGTTTTCCCAACTGGTGTCCTGGGCTCCTGGAGGATTGTAAACATTCTACTATGTAATTTGTTACTTTATATTTTTCACTTTGATGACTATACATATTTGTATGTATAAACTAATATAAATATATTCTGGGTCATCTACATGGCCTTCTTTATAACAGAATATTATTCCATCATTTCAGTGGTTACCGTTGAGTTTTGGTTCTAACACCACTACAACGCCGTATAATTGCCAACAATAATGGCATTTAACATAATGTGATGTTTTTTACTCAGACATAACACACACAGAAAAAGAACAACACTCAAGAAATTGTCACAAACTGAATATCTCCAGATGAGTAGCGCACAGTTTAAGAATTCAATACTGCCAAGAAGATTCTGGAAACTTGGCCAAGCATGGAGGCACACCCCTGTGATCCTAGCATTCTGGGAGGCCAAGGTGGGTAGATTGCTTGAGCTCAGGAGTTTAAGACCAGACTGAGCAAGAGTGATACCCCATCTCTAAAAAAAAATAGCTGGGAGTTTTGGTGGGTACCTGTAGGCCCAGCTACTCAAGAGGCTGAGGCAAGAGGATTGCTTGAGCGCAAGAGTTTGATGTTGCTCTGAGCTATGACCCCACAGCACTCTACCAAGGGCAACAAAGTGAGACTCTATCTCAAAAAAGAAAAATAGAAGAACTAGCTGGGCACTGTGGTGGGCCCCTGTAGTCCTAGCTAATAGGGAGGCTGAGGCAGGAAGATTGCAGGGGGGGTTTGGTTTTGGTTTTTTGTCTTGAGATAGGTCTCACTTTGTTGCCCTTGGTAGAGTGCCAAGGCGTTATAGCTCATAGCAAATTCAAACTCCTGGAGCTCGACCAATCCACCGGGCTCAGCCTCCCAGAGTGTTAGGATTATAGGAGTGAGCCACTGCATTGCACCCGACCTAGAAGAATCATTTGAACCCCGTAGTTGGAGGTTGCAGTGCGCTAGCCTGTGCCAGGGCATTCCAGCCAGGGCAGCAGAGCAAGACTGTCTCAAAACAACAACAACAGAAAAATCCCACCATGGGGCGCAGTTAGTAAGGGATTCCCACCCCAAACTGTTTCAGTTCCTGCTTCCTGCACGTTGTAATGAAGAAGTGATCTCAGGGACTCTAAACCATGCTATCTCTAAAGCATGAAGCAATCTAATTAGCATATCAGAGTGATAATATTGTTTGCCTGGATCCACATCAATGAACATCGCCCAGCACAGCCATCAGTGGTGCTGGGCAGGTAGGAGGTTTGTTTATCACAACTGCGGCTCTTCTGCAACCTTGTGTTTTCCCACACTCCAGGTGAGTCCAGAAAGGTTGAGAATAAAACATAATGTCCTGGGCGGCCCCTGCGGCTCAACGGAGTAGGGCACCAGCCCCATATGCCGGCAGTGGCTGGTTCAAACCCAGCCCCAGCCAAAAACTGCAAAAAAAAAATAATGTTCTGACTCCCAGCCTGGCTTTTCCAGTCTGCCCTCCAGTAGCCTTCCCACATCCAGACCCAAAGATGTTTTACTAACCCAGAAGAAACACGCAGCTGAATCTGCTTCTAATCACTTGTACTTCCCCACCACCACCCCAGCAATCTTGATTCATTAGACTGCCAGGGTCAGAACAGGAAAGCAAGCAAAGTTTGGTTTTGATATACTTGCTAGTTCATGCCAGCTTCATCCCACCCCCTTATCCCCATGACCTCACGCCTCCCACTGGTTCCTGGAGCCCCTCACTAGAAGCACACAGACCTGCACCTATCAAAATGTAGCCATCTTTCTCCCATTCCCTCCTAATTCAGCTTTATGTTATGTAACAATAGGTAGTATTGGGTTAATCAGAGGAATACCCAGAGTGGTTTAGTGAAAAGAGCACTGCATTTGGGAATTAAGATGCCTGGTTCTAGCTCCAATGTTGGATTAGCTAGGCTAATAAATGAAAAGTGAAAGAAACTTGACTTAGCAAAAAATAACCAAAAATAACCCCCAGTAATTAATTCCTACAGAAATCAGCAGTCAGGAATGGTTGTATCAGGGTCACCAATGACATCATCAAGACATACTCATTCTTTCCGTCTCTTGGCACAGCCTTCCCTTGGCACAGCCTTCCTTGGCTGTCCACTCATGGTGATAGGGTAGCTATTGACAATCTCAAGCTTATGGAATGGGTGCCAAGCTCAGTGGTTAGAACACTGGTCCTGCACACCTGGGGTAATGGGTTCAAACTTCACCCAGGCCTGCTTAACAAACAACAACAATAAAAACAGAAAATCTCAAGTTTATATCCTCTGCTCTCAGCAACAATAGAGCATATAAACTTCTCAGCAATAGAGCATATGAACTTCTCTTTTCCAACATCCTGAAATCATGTTCCATTGCCTTTGATTGGCCTCCTGGGAATATCAGTCCTAACGGTCTTATTGGGCAAGTCTACTTCACATACTCATCCTGGATTTGGGAGTGAAGTTAGCACCATCCCAAATGTTGGGACCAGGAGTGGGAAGGGCTGATTCCCCAAAGGGACTGAGGCAGGCAAAAGCAACACATGTCCTCTTCAATTATAAATTAATCGTGACAGCTTGGACAAATCTTTCCCCCTCTGAGCCTGGTTTCTCAACTATAAAATGAGAGATGTGGACCCAGTAACCTCTAATATCCCTGCTACTTTATAACTCCACCTGGTTTCTCCTATGAATTGTATATTCAAATCTGAGAAGATAATACTTTAAGCTGATTAAAATGGAGATCAGCAGAGACATAGCTGCCTGTGTTATAAACCAAGTAGGAGGGACAAGTTCCACCCCAGACACAGGCCTTCTCTATTTACCCTGCAAATCCCTGCCCAGTGACACCCTGAGATATAAGCAGACAGGCTAGAGCCAGGGAGGGAGAGGGATGGAATCTAAAGCAGCCATTCAATGATTGCCATTCAATCATAACCGACTTCATACCCCATAAATCTATACAACTATGACTTGTTGAATGATAAGCCATTCAATCAACACCTTCGTTATGCACCTTCTGTGTCCTAAACACTGTACTAGACTCTGGGAATGGACCGTAAACAATACATAGTCCTTGTGCCCTAGGACAACAGTTTTGACATGGGCTCAGACAAGTACACCGCTGATGAACAATTCAGAATATCAAGAGATGTAGCAGAGTGCTAAGGCAGCTCAAGAGAGGGTCACCTAACCTACCTGAGGTCACCTAACCTTAGGATATGAGAAGAGCAGATATTCAGGGAAGTCATCCCTAAGAAGGAGATTCTGAAGATAGCCTAAAAGAGAAAGAGAAGAATTTAGCCTGGTGGGAAAAGCAGAGAAAGAGTAACCTTAAATACTCCAGGCATTGCGACTTGTTCCGAATGGATGCAGTGTGGAGTTTAAAATGAGCCAAAAGGGCCAGACACCATGGCTCATTTTAATCCTAACACTCTGGGAGGCTGAGGTGGGTGATCACTTGAGCGCAGGAATTCGAGACTAGCCTGAGCAAGAGCAAAACTCTGTCTCCAAAACTAGCTGGATGTTGTGATGGACACCTGTAGTCTCAGGTACTTGGGAGACTGAGGCAAGAGGATCACTGGAACCTGACAGTTTGATACCATGGCACTCTACTGAGGGTGATAAAGTGAGACAGGAAGGAAGGGAAGAAGGGAAGAAAAGGAATAAAGGGAAGGAAGGAAGGAAGGAAGAAAATTAAAAAAAAAAAACTTTTATTTGTCTTTGAAGTACATTCTATTTTTTTATACCATCTTTAACTTTCTTTTTTCAATTTTTTTTTTTTTTTGAGACAGAGTCTTACTCTGTCATGCTGGGTAGAGTGCCGTAGCATCACAGCTCACAGTAACCTCAAATTCTTGGGCTCAAGCAATTCTCTTGCCTCAGCCACCTCCAGGCACCTGCCAAAACACCTGGCTACTTTTTTTCTTTTCCTTTTTTTAGGGACAGGGTCTCACTTTTGCTCAGGCTGGTCTTGAACTGCTGAGCTCAAGCAATCCACCTGCCTTCACCTCCCAGAGAGCTAGGATTACAGGCGTGAGCTACCGCACCTCTCCTTCTTTTTAAAAATTTTTTATTCTATATTGACAAGTTATAGTTTATTTATGGTGGTCCAAGTGGTGTTATGATTTTTGAATATAATATTGGGATGATTAAATTAAGCTACACGTCTATCACCTCAAATATTGAACATTTTTGTTATGAGAACATTAGAAATGCACTCTCTTGGCAATATTGAAATATACTGCACTTAATTAATAGCTACATTCAGCATGCTGCTCTGTTCTGCTAAAGATTAAGTGACAATGACAATTTCTCCTTAGAGTCTGTCACAGTCCTCAAAGCTTGTTCACATCCATTGTTTCATTTGAGCATCTCAGTAGCCTGAGCCACTGTGAGCTGGTTAGCAAATGTCCAGCTTCAGACAAGGAACTTAGGTCAGAGACACTACAAAGCTACCAAAGTGGCAGAAATAGGTCTCAAAACTCAGTCTTTTGGCTTGAATCTGAGATTTTTTTCCTAGGAGGAGCAAAAGGAGCCAAAAACAAAAAAAGACCAGAAAACAAAAAACTGGGTTGCAGAGAACAAAGCATTGACTGCAGTGGGCTTTATATGAGGATGAGAAATTAACAACAAAGAGACTATGTTTCACATGGACTCAAAATGTGAGTTCTCTCTTTTTTCTATTTATACCGGAGCTTTGTTGTTTTAAAAAGCTCTTTCTTCTCACTCAAAATGAGAAAATACCTTCTGACAACCGTGCAATTAGCAGAGCCTTGAGATACTGTTTCCTCTGTTCCTGGTGTGGCCCCTTCTCGCAGGGCTCTGGTAGAGAGGAGCTGGAGGTCCCAAACTCACCTCGACACTAATTTAGCTGTTCCCCATCCCCATATCTCAGCCACTGTCCTCAGGCTTCCTCCTCCCTCCTTAGCTGTACCTAAGAGCTACTGCCAGACAGAGATCTTAAAAACAGGAGAGGTAGGAGGGAAAGGGGCTAGAAGAGTGAAAATAGGAAGTGGGGGGAGGGAAAAGGAAAGAAATAGATCCCTGGATAGAAGCCCAAGAAACTGCTGTGTAGAAGTTGCATTCCCTTTGAAGAAAGGAGACGGGTGGGGCATAAAACAGAAATTACCAATGATACCACCACTGGTGATTAATTCATTCCTGTGTTCATTCTTTCCACAAATATCTGCTAGGATCCTCCCGGTGCCAGGGGCTATGATACACACCATTGGCAAAAACTGATGGAATTCTTCCCTTTACTGAAGGTACATTACATAGGCTGTGTTTCCCAGGAAGCTGGCTCTGAGATGGAGATCAGAATGCATAAATTGGGTTTGGGAGTACTCTTAGGATTAAAACCCATGGAAAGAAGTGAGGGAAGGAGGATTGAGCAGAGGACAATGTCAAAATATGAAATAGGCTCAACAGAAGTCTGGGCCAGACCCACAAAGGGGTGCTGAAGGTGGTATGACCTTTCAGAGCTGTTTCCTGCAGGTGAGATGGCCAAGCCTTCAAACAGGTCAGTTGCTGGAAGGGTGCGTGAACTTGGGCAGGACAGCTCTCTTTAGTTAAGGTAAGGGGCTGGCAGCCAAGGACCGCACTTCTAGTGGTTGGGCCAACAGTGGCACCCAGGCTGACGGTGGATCTGAGCAGCTCATCAGAGCATAGCAGACTGTCATTGGATTTCTGGCTGGGAAAGCACTTGTACAAAGACCCACGAGGGTGAGGGTGTGAGGGGAAACAGACAAAGACTGGGGAGCTTTGTTAGATGTAAATTGGCACTTTCTTTCTTTCTTTTTTTTTTTTTTTGAGACACAATCTCATTTTGTAGAGTGTTGTGGAGTCATAGCTCACAGCTACCTCAAACTCTTGGACTCAAGTGTTCTTCTTGCCTCAGCCTCTCAAGTAGCTGGAACTATAGGCACTTGCCAGAATGCCTGGCTATTTTTTTTTTTTTTTTTTTTGGAGATGGGGTCTCGCTCTTGCTCAGGATGGTCTTGAACTCCTGTACTCAGGAAATCCACCCACCTTGGCCTCCCAGAGTGCTAGGATTACAGGCAGGAGCCACCATGCTCAGCCAATTGGCAGGTCTTGGTGGGGCCTTCACCACATGCCAGGTATGGTGTTTAGCACTTTAGATGAATCCTCTTATTTTGCTTTCCAACCCCATGAGGTAGGTATTGCTCTCAGGGACTTTCTAGCATTTCTTGGAATCAAAGAATAACACTCCCTGGAGCTGTGTGGAAAAGTTCCAATCCCAGAAATGGGTAGGCCTGCTCCAGCATTGAGTCAAAAGTGTCACCAGTTCATAGGGGGGAAGATGGAACTAAATAACCAGTTCCCTAAGCAGAGGGAGAAGTCATAAGGAAAACAGAAAAGCAAGCCAGCTTAGGCCTCCTTTGTGAAAAACGAAAAAGAAGAAAATCAATATAAACTGAATGTCAAGGGAAGTCTTATCACACTGACATGTAATGGCATTGATCATTGTTATAGAATTTAATAAAATATTAGCTTTGGTTTATTCCTATGTTCATTTAGCAATACTGCATTTTGGGGTCTGCAGAAATCAGATAAACTGTACCGAGACATAGAATAAGAATAAAATATAATGCTTAGGGCAGCCAAGCATTATACTGTCATGATAGAGGATTTAAAAAATTTTTTTTGGTAAGCAATATAGGAAGCTCTGATTTCTGTATCTGATGGTGTGAAGTTTGTTGAAATAATGCAACCTGCAAAGCAAAAATCGCTTCTTGACATGTCTTTGTTTCTTAATTAGAAAAGGTGTCTATAGAATGGCTTTTATTCAAAAGTCCAAAAACAATAGTTGCTGGCATGGATTCAGAGAGAAAGAACACTTACACACTATTGGTGAGAATGCAAATTTGTACAACCCCCATGGATAACAGGATGGAGATTCCTCAAAGAACTGAAAGTAGACTTATTATACCTAGCCATCCCAATGTTAGTATCTACCAAAGGAAAATAAGTTATTTTATTTTATTTTATTCACCTACTCTTGAATATTTTCTGCAGTGTAATTCACAATTACAAAGAT
The DNA here is from genome assembly GCF_027406575.1 of Nycticebus coucang. NCBI lineage: Eukaryota > Metazoa > Chordata > Mammalia > Primates > Lorisidae > Nycticebus > Nycticebus coucang. The sequence goes on from NC_069782.1 coordinate 28,273,437, forward strand.
GTGGAAGGAACCCAAGTGCCCATCGGTACATGAGTGGATTAACAAAATGTACATGGATACCATGGAGTACTACTTAGCCATGAAAAGGATGAATTAATTTTACCCTCTCGCAGCAATTTGGAAGGAATTAGAGGCCATTACCCTAAGTGAAGCATCTCAAGATTGGAAGAACAAGTGCCACATGAACTCTCAAATAAATTGGAACTAACTGATGGGCACACATGTGCACAGAGGGGAGTAAAAGTCATAGGAAATCAAGCAGGGGGTGCGAGGAGGAAGGGAGGGGCAAAAACCCACCTAAGTGGTATAATGAATACTATTGAGATGATGGGCACATTTATAGCCTGGACTCAAAAAACATTTGTATCCTCTTAATATTTTTAAATTTTAATAGAGGAAGAAAATTAAATGAGAAAACAAACAAACAAACAAAAGGTATATGTAGGCAAAATTTGCATAACAGAGTTCCCCTCTCAGGTCTCTGCTGTTTCTATGATGGATCAAAGGTAGTGACTGGCCAGAAGCCATCTCCCTGGGGCACTAGGGCACTTCCCTGAAAATAATTTCTCCCAAACAAAAAGAGTTCAGACCAGGGCGGCTCCTGTGGCTCAGTAAGTGGGGCGCCGGCCCCATATGCCGAGGATGGCGGGTTCAAACCCAGCCCCGGCCAAACTGCAACCAAAAAATAGCCGGGCGTTGTGGCGGGCGCCTGTGGTCCCAGCTACTCGGGAGGCTGAGGCAAGAGAATCGCTTAAGCCCAGGAGTTGGAGGTTGCTGTGAGCTGTGTGAGGCCATGGCACTCTACCGAGGGCGGTACAGTAAGACTCTGTCTCTACAAAAAAAAAAAGAGTTGAGACCAGAAGCAAGTGGTTTCAGAGAGGGTTGAAGAAACCTGTTCTGGTGTCAGACCTGGGTTTAAATGAATTCCTAACTATGTGGCTTCAAGCAAATTCCTAAACCCCTTTCAAGCCTCCATTTTCTTATCTATAAAATGAGAATAATAACACCAACTTCATAGGGCTGTGAGTAGCACTGTGGATTTCCAAAAGTTAAGCAATCAACCTTTAGAAATTAAACATCAAGTGTGTGCATGAACACAATACTGTGAAAATATTTTAAGACAGTGTGTCTTAGTCCATTTCTGCTGCTATAACAAAATACCTCAGACTGAGTACTTTGCAAACAGCAGCCATTTATTGCTGAGAAGTCCATGATTAAGACATCAACAGATTTGGTGCCTGCTGAGGGTCCACCCTATGCTTCAAAGACAACACCTTATTGCTGTGTTCTCACATGGCAGAGGGCAAAAAGGGATGAACACTGTGTCCCTCCAATGGTAAAGAGATGAAGGCACAAAAAGGAACTAGGATTCTCCTTTCCTCCTCTTTGAAAAGGGCACTAACTCCATTCATGAGGTGGAGCACTCCTGACTTAATCACTTCCCAAGAGGCCCCACCTCTTAATACTATCACACTGGGTATTAGGTTCTGACATATGTAAGGATGCATGTATTCAAACCACAGCACAGGGTTACTCCAAGTTTGATCTCAGACACCCAGCAGCACCTGGGAGCTTTGTGAGAAATTCAAATTCTCAGGCTGCCCTCTGGGTAAGATCTGCTGGATCAGAATTTCTAGAAGTGGGAGTCCAGGAATTTGTGTTTGAATAAGCCCTCAGACACAGTGACCAACCATCCAGTTTGCCCAGGACTGAGGTGTGTCCTGGGATGAGGGGACGGTTAGTGCCGAAACTGGCAAGTCCAGGGGAGGCAGAAATGAAGTGGTTACCCTAAATCCCCAGCCTGCTTATGGGTGCTAACACCTAAGAACCACTGTTGTAATATATGTACAGGTATTTTAAATTTACTGTAATATAGTGGCTGCTATGATTTGAAGGTCAATGTGTTGGAAACTTAATCTCCCAGGCAAGAGTATTAGGAGGTGGGACTGCTAAGTGACTAGGTCATAAGGGTTATGTCCTCATGAATGGATTCATGTTATTATCACAACCATGAGCTTGTTATAAAATCAAGTTCAGCACCTTATTGCTCTCCCGTTCTCTCTTGCCTTCCCCCTTCTGCCAGGGGATAACACAGAAGAATGCCCTCACCAGGTGCCAGCACCTTGACATTGGACTTCCTAGACTCCAGAACTGTGAGAAATAAATTTCCTTGCTTTGTAATTACCCAGCCTGTGGTATTCTGTTATAACAACATGAAACAGACTAAGATGGTGGGCAACATGTTTGAGGATTGATTCCATTGGAGAGGTGCACCGATCTCCAAGGGACAGTTATAAATTACTGCTTTAAGGTAAGCCAGTATTTACTGAGCCTCCTTTATAGGTCAGTATTTTGGGTAGACATTCTCCGTTTTGTCTCTGATCTTACAGCATCTTCTTGGAGGGAGGTATTTTTATCCTCATTTAGAAAATCAATATCTTGAGAAGTTAGGGACCTGCTTAAAGGATCGCCAATGAGGCTGAAGGTTTGGGGGTTGAGGGATGTTACTTTTCAGAGCCTGCACTTGTTACATTACACCCATGTTTCCCCAAGAATGGGATCTATCTCCCTGGGGAATAGGAGATGATTTAATGTGGTACAGGAGATGATTTTAGAAGATGGAGTGCAGAGCATTAAATAACATATCACATTGTGAGAAATAGTATTAAAATTGCTAAGGTTTACAGGTGTAGATGGCTTATGTAACATTTATATAGTGCCAGGCACTGTTCTAAGTGCTTCATGTATATGAAGTAAGTAATATTAGCCTCAGTTTTACAGATGGTGAACTGAGGCACCAAGGTCACACAGGTAATAAGGGACCTGAACCTAGAATTAGAACCCACATGAGCCGTGGCTCATCTAGCATAAGAGCAGGCTTCTCCAAGGTCCTGATGGAGCCATATTAGAGCTGAAAGCAAAAGGAAAAGATATAATCCCATATTTCAAAATATCTCCTGTAATTTGAACCAAGTGAGGAAGATTAATAAAAGATTTGTAGACAAAATTATCCACAAAACTTGGCTGTGGATATATATATATATATTTTTTTTTTTTTTGAGACAGAGTCACTTGGTAGAGTACTGTGGTGTCACAGCTCACAGCAACCTCAAACTCTTCAGCTTAGGCAATTCTTTTGCCTCTGCCTCCCAAGTAGCTGGGACTACAGGTGCCCTCCACAACACCTGACTATTTTTTTGTTGCAGTCGTCATTGTTGTTTAGCTGGTCCAGGCTGGGTTCAAACCTGTCAGCCTGGGCGTATATGGGTAGCACCTTAACCACTGTGCAACAGGTGCCAAGCCAGATTTTCTTTAATAGAAATAGGAACAATTTTTTTTTAAAGCCATAACTGTATATAAAGCCCCACATTGTCCAATCTGTTTCCTAAATTGTCAGTCCTCATAAATTCAACTGGTGGGGCATATTTTAGGGGATCAGGATCTTGGGCTGATCAGAAATGGCTGTTGTCAACACATAAAGACACAGGGTGGTAAAACAAACAGACAACAGCCTATTTCTGTGTAAAATGTTGACATTTGTTCATCATAAATTTTAAAACATCCATTAAAATAATATTTATTTGCATTAGAAAGATTTTTGGCACCCTTCACATTTTGCTGCCAAAAGGAAGTGCCTCACTTGCCTCATCTTAATCCTAACACTGGCAAAGACTTCAGCTTTTAACATTTCCAGAGGTACAGGTGGCCAGCAGGTGACTGTGTACCTTTTCCTGCAGCATATCTTTTTTATTTTAGCCTTTACTATTTTAGCCTTAGTAATGTTACAGGAGAAATTTCAGAAACCAGATTTGCCTTTAAAACAAATACATTTTCAGCTGGGTGCAGTGGTTCATGACTGTAATCCTAGCACTCTAAAAGCTGAGGCAGGTGGATTGCCTGAGCTTATAAATTGAAGACCAGCCTGAGCAAGAGCAAGACCCATGGCCGGGAGCCTCTAGTCCCAGCTACTCAGGAGGCTGAGGCGAGAGGATCACTTGAGCCCAGGAGTTCAAGACACTGTGAGCTATGATTCTCTACTGAGAGCAACAAAGCAAGACTCTGTCTCAAAAACAAACAAACAAAAAAAAAATGAAAGAAAGAAAAGAAAAAGAAAGAGGGAGAGAGAAAGAAAAAGAAAGATCTGAGAAAAAGAAAGCGATTACCCCCTGCCAAATTTTGTTGCGTAGAAGACGACAGCGTTTGGATGACATAGAAAAGCAACATCTGGGTTTCAATGCTGTTTTTTCTCTTTAAAATAAAATCATTTCTAGAAAATCTGCCACCTTTTAGTTAATATTTAGGAGATAGTCCATGGTCTCCACATTGGGCTCAGAAAAAGATGTTACAGAAAAAGTACATATATTTAATTAAAGCATCTCTCTCTTATTAAAAAGATTTTTGAAGGAGGTGGAGCAAGATGGCAGCCGAGTAATAGCTTCCCTGCAACTGGGAACGGTGAGCCTAGGGAGATAAGGCTCCAGGCATCTCTGGCAGGTGGGATCTGCCTATAATCATCCCTTTCAAAATACAGGGAGTTGGCAAGGGACTTCTGGACCCCAAAAGGAGGACAAAAACAGTGGAAAACTGGCAAGTGGTTGCGTGTGTTCGATCGACCTAATCCCATCAGCAGCCGTAAGTACAAGCAGCACCGAGACTGCAAACTGGGAAGGCCTTACCTGTGAACTGTTTCAGTGTTTTTGGACTTGGCACTCAGTAGAACTGCCTTGGGGAGAGCTTGAGCAGGAGTGCGGAGAACTTTGGGCATTGTCTAGGGCCCCATACTGAGCTGCTGAGCCAGACGGAGCTAATGCTGTTTGGCTGTGGGCCTCAGGGAGCCATTATGAGAGAACTGACCTGGCAAACTTCACCATCAGGGTCGCAGGCAAGGATCAGGAGGGAGCTAGTAACCTAGTAACTGAGCAGCCTAAAGGGAGGGACAGAGCTGCCTTACAGCCTTAACCCTCAGGGGCAGAGTGAAACTGGTTTTGGCACACTGGAGCCTCAGGCTATTGCCCTGGGTAGAGTGCTGTGGCATCACAGCTCATAGCAACCTCAAACCCCTGGGCTTGGAGCCACCCGGACCTCCATAAGAGCTGCACCGCGACTGCCAACCCGCAACCCATGCTCTGACCAGGAACTGCAGGAGCTGCGCAACCCTGCATCCTCCCTCCTCTACCCTCCCTGCCTCCACACCGGCACACTGGTCTGGCTGGGGACTCTGGTAGCTGTGTGGCTTCCGGAGCCCTCCTTGCCTCTGCTCAGTTGTTCTCCTGGCCAGAGACTGCTGGAGCACTGGGATCTCTGTGCCAAAGTCACTGGGTGACAGGCACTCCCAGAACCGTGCACACCACCTCTTGCCCTGTTGCTGGATCCAGGTGTGTCAAACTCTGGAGCTGCTTCCACAACCAGAACTCCCTGGCTGGGGCAGCCCCAGAGGAACTAAACAGGGTCACTCCCTACAAAGATCCAGCAACAACAGAGTGATCCCGCTGGGGTCTAATCTTGGAGACACACCTCCCCAATGCTCAGGACGGCCAGAGGCAATGGTGAAAAACAATCATGAGCCAAAATCAACAGAAAAACTCTGGCAATATGAATAATCAGAGTAGATCAACTCCCCCAAGGATCAATGGGGCAGACACAGCACATAATCCCATGCACAAACAAATAGCTAAGAGGTCAGAAATCCAATTCAGAACCTGGATAGCAAATAAGATCGAATTAGAATTCCAAGCAATAACTCAAAAGATATCTCAAGACTTCAACGAATTCAAAGACCAAATGACCAAAGATTTTGACACATTGAGACAAGAAGTTGCAGCCCTCAAAGATCTGAAAGACACAGTAGAATCCTTCAGTAACACAATGGAGCAAGCAGAAGAAAGGATTTCTGACATTGAAGACAAAGCTTTCAAACGCTCCCAAACTCTCACAGAGGAAGAGAAATGGAGGGCAAAAACAAATTAGTCTCTCAGAGAGCTCTGGGATAATTCGAAGAAAACCAATATTCGTCTTATAGGGAACCCTGAAAGCGACAAAGTGGCTTCACAAGGCACAGAGTCTCTTGTCCATGAGATTATGAAAGAGAACTTTCCAGACATGCCAAGAGATTCTGAAATCCAGATAGCAGACAGTTTCAGAACTCCAGCATGACTCAACCCAAACAAGACATCCCCTAGACACATTATAATCAATTTCACTACAGTTAATATGAAGGAGAAAATTCTGAAAGCAGCCAGATGAAAGAAAACCATCACCTACAAGGGCGAGAATATTAGAATAATTGCAGATCTCTCTGCTGAAACCTTTCAAGCTAGAAGAGGATGGTCATTGACTTTTACTCTCCTAAAACAAAATAACTTTCAACCCAGGATCCTGTACCCAGGTAAACTGAGTTTCATTTATGATGGAGAAATTAAATACTTCAATGACACTCATATGTTGAAGAAATTTGCCATAACTAAACCAGCTCTCCAGGATATTCTCAGACCTATCCTCCATAAAGACCAGCGTAATCCTCAACCACAAAAGTAAACCCACCGAGAAAATTTTGATCAAATTCCAACTTCCACAGTAACAAAAGGATTAAAAATGTCCACCAGACTCTTGAAAGGCTTATCGATATTCTCAATGAATGTGAATGGTTTAAATTGTCCTCTAAAGAGGCACAGGTTGGCTGTGGATACAAAAACTCAAGCCAGATTTCTGCTACATACAAGAATCGCATCTTACATTAAAAGACAAATATAGACTCAAGGTGAAGGGATGGTCATCTATGCTCCAGGCAAATGGAAAGCAGAAAAAAACAGGTGTTGTAATCCTACTTGCAGACGCAATAGGCTTTAAACCAACTGAAATAAGGAAATATAAGGATGGACATATTTGAGTATTAAATATGAAAGTATTAAATATTAAAGGTAATACTCAATATGATGAGATTTCAATTATTAATATTTATGCATCCAACAAGAACACCCAACTCTAACAGACATGAGCAACTTGACTTCCTCCAGTTCCATAGTAGTTGGAGATTTTAACACCCCTTTAGCAGTGCTGGATAGATTCTCCAAAAAGAAGCTAAGCAAAGAAATTTTAGATTTAAACTTAACCATTCAACATCTGGACGTAACAGACATATACAGAACATTTCATCCCAACAAAACTGAATACACATTATTCTCATCAGCCCAAGGAACATACTCTACAGTCGACCACATCCTAGGCCACAAACCTAACCACAGCAAATTTAAAAAAATAGAAATTATTCCTTGCATCTTCTCAGACCATCATGGAATAAAAGTTGAACTCAATAACAACAGGAACCTGCATATCCATACAAATACATGGAAGCTAAACAACCTTTTGCTGAAGAATACATGGGTTATAGATGAGACTAAGAAGGAAATCACCAAATTTTTGGAACAAAACAACAATCAGGACACGAATTACCAGAACCTCTGGGATATTGCAAAGGCAGTCCTAAGAGGGAAATTTATAAACTGCAAGCCTTCCTCAAGAAAACAGAAAGAGAGGAAGTTAATAACTTAATGAGACATTTCAAACAACTGGAGAAGGAAGAACACTCCAACCCCAAACCCAGCAGAAGAAAAGAAATAACCAAAATCAGAGCAGAATTAAATGAAATTGAAAACAAAAGAATTATACAACAGATCAATAAATCCAAAAGTTGGGTTTTTGAAAAGATCAATAAAATAGATAAACCTTTGGCCAACCTAACCAGGAAAAAAAAAGTAAAATCTCTAATTTCATCAATCAGAAGTGGTAACAATGAAATAACAACAGACCCCTCAGAAATTCAAAAAATCCTTAATGAATACTGCAAGAAACTCTACTCTCAGAAATATGAAAATCTGAAAGAAATTGACCAATACCTGGAAGTACGCCACCTACCAAGACTTAGCCAGATGAAGTGGAAATGTTGAACAGGCCTATATCACGTTCTGAAATAGCATGAAGTATACAAAATCTTTCTAAAAAGAAAAGCCCAGGACCAGATGGCTTTATGTCAGAATTCTACCAAACATTTAAAGAAGAACTAGTACCTATATTACTAAACCTCTTCCAAAATATAGAAAAAGAAGGAATATTACTCAACACATTCTACGAAGCAAACATCACATTGATCCCCAAACCAGGGAAAGCCCAACAAGAAAAGAAAATTATAGACCAATATCACTAATGAATATTGATGCGAAAATACTCAATAAGATCCTAACAAACAGAATCCAACAACATATCAAAAAAATTATACACCACAACCAAGTGGGATTTATCACAGGGTCTCAAGACTGGTTCAATATACGTCATTCTATCAATGTAATTCAGCACATAAACAAACTAAAAAATAAGGACCATATGATTCTTTCAATTGATGCAGAAAAAGCTTTTGATAAAATCTAGCTTCCCTTCATGATCAGAACACTTAAGAAAATTGGTATAGAAGGGACATTTCTTAAACTAATACAGCAAACCCACAGCCAATATCGTATTGAATGGAGTTAAATTGAAATCATTTCCACTTAGATCAGGAACCAGGCAAGGTTGCCCATTGTCTCCATTGCTGTTTAACATTGTAATGGAAGTTCTAGCCATCGCAATTAGAGAAGAAAAGGCTATCAAGGGTATCCACATAGGGTCAGAAGAGATCAAACTTTCACTCTTCGCAGATGATATGATCGTATATCTGGAAACACTAGGGATCCTACTACAAAACTTTTAGAAGTGATCAAGGAATACAGCAATGTCTCAGGCTACAAAATCAACATCCATAAATCTGTAGCCTTTATATATACCAATAATAACCAAGCCGAAAAAACAGTCAAGAACTCTATTCCTTTCACAGTACTGCCAAAGAAGATAAAATATTTGGGAGTATACCTAACAAAGGACATGAAAGATCTCTACAAAGAGAACTATGAAACTTTAAGAAAAGAAATAGCTGAAGATGCCAACAAATGGAAAATCATACCATGCTCATGGCTGGGAAGAATCAACATTGTTAAAATATCTATACTACCCAAAGCAATATATAATTTTAATGCAATTCCTATTAAAGCTCCATTGTCATATTTTAAAGATCTTGAAAAAATAATACTTCATTTTATATGGAATCAGAAAAAATTTGGAATAGACAAAATATTCCTTAGCAATAAAAACACAGCAGGAGGAATCATGCTACCAGAGCTAAGACTGTACTATAAATCGATAGTGATCAAAACAGCACGGTATTGGCACAAAAACAGAGAAGTAGATGTCTGGAACAGAATAGAGAACCAAGAGATGAATCCAGCTACTTACTGTTATTTGATTTTTGACAAGCCAATTAAAAACATTCAGTGGGAAAAAGATTCCCTATTTAACAAATGGTGCTGGGTGAACTGGCTAGCAACCTGTAGAAGATTGAAACTGGACCCACACCTTTCACTAGTAACTAAGATAGACTCTCACTGGATTAAAGATTTAAATTTAAGACATGAAACTATAAAAATACTTGAAGAAAGTGCAGGAAAAACTCTTGAAGGAATCGGCCTGGGTGAGTATTTTATGAGGAGGACTCCCCAGGCAATTGAAGCAGTATCAAAAATACACTACTGGGATCTGATCAAACTAAAAAGCTTGTGCACAGCCAAGAACATAGTGAGTAAAGCAAGCAGACAGACCTCAGAATGGGAGAAAATATTTGCAGGTTATACCTCTGATAAAGGTCTAATAACCAGAATCCACAGAGAACTCAAACGTATTAGCAAGAAAAGAACACATGATCCCATCTCAGGGTGGGCAAGGGACTTGAAGAGAAACTTCTCTAAAGAAGACAGACACACAATCTACAAACTCATGAAAAAAAGCTCATCATCCTTAATCATCAGAGAAATGCAAATCAAAACTACTTTGAGATATCACCTAACCCCAGTAAGAGTAGCCCACATAACAAAATCCCCAAACCAGAGATGTTGGCATGGATGTGGAGAAAAGGGCACACTTATACACTGCTGGTGGGAATGCACACTAATGCGTTCCTTCTGGAAGGACGTTTGGAGAATACTTAGAGACCTAAAAATAGACCTACCTGCCTACCTACCTACCTAAACCTTTACTAGGTTTATACCCAGAAGACCACAAATCACAATATAACAAAGACATCTGTACCAGAATGTTTATTGCAGCCCAATTCATAATTGCTAAGTCATGGAAGAAGCCCAAGTGCCCATCGACCCACAAATGGACTAGCAAATTGGGGTACATGTATACCATGGAATATTATGCAGCCTTAAAGAAAGACGGAGACTTTATCTCTTTCATGTTTACATGGATGGAGCTGGAACATAGTCTTCTTAGCAAAGTATCTCAGGAATGGAAGAAAAAGTATCCAATGTACTCAGCCCTACTATGAAGCTAAATTATAGCTTTCACATGAAGGCTATAACCCAACTATAGCACAAGACTATGAGGAAAGGGCCAAGGAAGGGGAAGGGAGGGGGGAGGTTAGGGTGAAGGGAGGGTATTGGGTGTGGCCACACCTATGGTGCATCTTAGAATGGGTACAGGCAAAACTTACTAAAGGCAGAATACAAATGTCTACATACAATAACTAAGAAAATGCTGTGAAGGCTACGTTGAACAGTTTGATGAGAATATTTCAGATTGTATATGAAACTAACACATTGTACCCCTTGGTACTAATGTGCACAGCTATGGTTTAACAATAAAAAAAAATAAAGAAAGAAAATAAAAAGATTTTTTATGGGCACATTTTCTAGTCTAACCAGAAGCCAGGTATAATCTGAATCAAACTAAAGAATAACATTTCCCTGTGAGTTTCCCAGTTCTGATTAGGCAACACCCAAATGTACTACCCATTGCTCAATAAGTGTCACAGAATTCCCTGAACAAAATTAAGTGTGTGCCTGCTTTCAGTTCTAAAGGACACACCACAGAATGCCTTCCTGGATGATTGTTTCAAATGGTGTTATGAAATCAAGCAAACACAGAGGTGAGGCAATCCCTGGGAGGCCAGGAACTCTCAGACCTTCAGCAAACTAGAGTCAAATGCAAAAACGGAACAAAAATAAAGCCACACCCAGCTGCTCCACAAAGTACTGTGTGACTTGCAGCACGTAACTTTTTTTCTTCTGTTTTTAGAGACAGAGGGTCTTGCTGTGTTGACTAGGTTGGTCTCAAACTTCTGGGGTCAAGCAACTCTCACCTTCCTCAGCCTCCAGAGTAGCTGGGTTTATAAGCACATCTGGCTTGTAACCTTGTCTCTCTTCTTCTCATATGTTGAATGGGGTGATGTGGGCTGGACTCCGCGTGTTCTAAGGATAAGCAGCAACTCTCCTTTATGTTCCCCAATATACATCTCTCTTCTATAGCTGCCATTCATAGCTGTGCAGAAAAAAGACTAAATTTCCCAGCATCCCTTGCAGCTGGATGTGCTCATGTGGTTCAATTCTGCCCAGTGAAATATGAGCAACAACTACCCAGATGTGGTGGCTCACACCTGTAATCCCAGCACTCTGGGAGGCCAAGGAGGGTGAATTGTCTGAGCTCATGAGTTTGAGACCAAACTGAGCTAGAGCCAGACTCTGACTCTTAAAAAAAAAAAAATAAGGTAGGACTCTGGCCCCATATACCAAGGGTGGCAGGTTCAAACCAGCCCCGCCAAACTGCAACAAAAAAATACCCAGGTGCTGTGGCAGGCGCCTGTAGTCCCAGCTACTCGGGAGGCTGAGACAAGAGAATTGCCTATGCCCAGGAGTTGGAGGTTGCTGTGAGCTGTGTGATGCCTTCTACCGAGGGCAATAAAGTGAAACTCTGTCTCTACAAAAAAAAAAAAGAAAGAAAGAAATATTACCTTTGGGCAGCACCTGTGGCTCAAAGGAGTAGGGCGCCGGCCCCATATGCTGTAGGTGGCAGGTTCAAACCCAGCCCCAGCCAAAACTGCAAAAAAAAAAAAAAATAGCCAGGGGTTGTGGTGGGCATCTATAGTCCCAGCTACTTGGGAGGCTGAGGCAAAAGAATCACTTGAGCCAAGAGTCTGAGGTTGCTGTGAGCTATGATGCCATGGCACTCTACCAGGACAAAGTGAGACTCTGTCTGAAAAAAAAAAACAAACCCAAAACCCAAAAACCTAGATGCTGTAATGGAGAGTCAGGGCTTTTTTGGGTCATGAGTAATGCCCTAGGAATAGCAGAACAACAAAATAGGGGGAGCTTGGATCCTTGACCTAACATATAGCCACATATGGATCATGAATTACAAATCTCCAGATTGTTATGTGAATGAGAAATAAAATTCTATCTTGTTTAAGCCACTATTACTTTGGGCCTCTGTTCCTGTAGATGAAGCCTATGTAATAGCTTATGTAAAGTATTTGGCAAGAGACAGACACATTATAAAGCACTTAGTAAATGTCAACTGTGATGACGTTAGTGATGGTTATGAATTCTGCCTCTGCTAACCCTCAGAAGAACATCAGACAATTACAATGGATATCCACGCAAGAGGTGTCCACCTGTGGTCACTTCATGGAATTCCTTTTTATTAATTACAAATGTGCCTGAGTTGGCAGGGGATCCATTTCTGCTTGAAGAATCAAATTGTCTCACTATGTGCTTTATACCGAAAACCTCCAAGAATCAGCAAGTATTGACATTAAGATATCATCATGGGTGTAATCCTAGCACTCTGGGAGGCTGAGGCATGTGGATTGCCTGAGTTTAGGAGTTTGAGACCAGCCTGAGCAAGAGCAAGACCCCATCTCTAAAAATAGCTGGGTATTGTGGCGGCGCCTGAGAGGCTGAGATAAGAAGATCACTTGAGCCTAAGAGTTTGAGGTTGCTGTGAGCTATGACGCCATGGTACTCTACCGAGGGTGACAAGCGAGACTGTCATAAATAAATAAATAAATAACTACAGTATCACCAGTATGATTGAAGCTCTTGGTCTCTTCTACCCAGGTAATAATCTTTCCAAAGTCGTTGAGTATCCTTGCTATTGTGTATTTATGTCTTAAGAAGTAACACTTGGCAACTTGCTCACTTAAGAGAGCAATACAAACAATGCCATAACATTGTTAAACCTGGGTGGTGGAACCACTGATGCTTATTATTGTCCGTGCTTTTTGTGTATTTAAAATACATTATAAACGGTGGCGCCTGTGGCTCAGTCTGTAAGGCGCCGGCCCCAAATACCAAGGGTGGCGGGTTCAAACCCGGCCCCTGCTGAACTGCAACCAAAAAATAGCCGGGCGTTGTGGCGGGCACCTGTAGTCCCAGCTACTTGGGAGGCTGAGGCAAGAGAATCGCTTAAGCCCAGGAGTTGGAGGTTGCTGTGAGCTGTGTGATGCCTTCTACCGAGGGCCATAAAGTGAGACTCTGTCTCTACAAAAAAAAAAAATACATTATAAACACTTTTTTTTGAGATAAGAGTCTCACTGTTTCCCTGGGTAGAGTGCTACGGCCTCATAGCTCACAGCAACCTCAAACTCTTGTGCTTAAGTGGTCTTCTAGCCTCAGCCTCCTGAGTAGCTGGACTACAGGCTCCTGTCACTATGCCTGGCTAGATTTTTCTATTTTTAGTAAAGATGGGCGTCTCACTTAAGAGAGCTCACTTAAGAGAGCAATACAAACAATGTATTGTTTGATCTTGCTCAGGCTGGTCATGACTCCTGAGCTCAAGCAATTCTCCCACCTCGGCCTCCCAGAGTGCTAGGACTATAGGTGTGAGCCACTGCACCTGGCCTTATAAACACTTTCAAATTAAAAGTAAAGGATTTAAAATAACTAACTACTCAGAAGCTGTTGTGACATATGATATCACCAAGACTACAGGGGGAGGCAAGGCTAGTTGTTTAAAAATTTTACCCTATGTGTCTAAGCAATTCACTTAAAAACACACACAACATACAAAAATTCTGAACTTACCCAGCAGATGTGTCAGTAAGTGACTAAGCCCTCTACAAATGTAAGTCTAACTTTCTAAAATACCCATCACAGTTTTTTTCTTAAAACTCAGTTTTGGTATGTTTGGTAGGCATAACTGTACCTAAAAAATAAAGTGACAAAACTACTTTTTTATCTTGCTAGGTGACAAAATAAATCTCTTTCAAGCACAAAAATATTCGATTCAGATAAAATGACTCATTTCCTCTTGGTCTAGGGAATAAAAATACAGATCATTGGAGTACCAATTTCTTTTACATAGGCACTCTGTCACACTTCACTTACATATGGTCTATTCATGCAAAGATAGTATCCACTTCTTACATTCTTTCTGCACCATTAGAGGAGTAATAGTAACAAAAACTTGGTGTGTTTTTTTTTTTTTTTGAGAATTTATGAGTTCATAAGAATAGGAGCAAAAGAATGTTTTGAAACTCTCATACACGCATGTACCCAATGAGGACTCACCAGGAAGTGGCCAGCACCACAATGCTTTGCCTCTGAGAGCTGTCAAGTTAGAAACAAGTATATTGTCTCTATGTGGGTGTTCCCTGTACTTTTATCTGACAACCAAACTATCACTTGTTTTCCATATGCCATTTACATGAAATGAATAGATTTAAGTCAGAAATGTTCCAGGGGGCAGTTATTCTGATAATATGTGCCAATCATCTCAGTAAACACAGGATCCTGAACTTGATTTTTCTGCTAAAGCAATCAGCAAGGAACAGGCAGCCACATTGCTGGTTCCACCCCTCAAGCTTGCTCATACTCTGCTGGTTTTATTGGCCATTTTAAAACTACGTTCCACACAGCTGCTGGGTGCCTTTTAAACTGCCAAGCAATTACCCCAAATGACACTGTTTTGGAAAAATATCTTGGGTTTCTCTGTAAGAAGAAAACATGATGGGAAGAAGAAGGTAACTTGTGAGGCCAGTCATTCTTTAAAAAATGTACTAAAACAGTAAGAAAGAAAATGATTTCTTGATTACTTTGAACTCGAATTCAATTTACTGACTAAAGTTCTTTGAGGGAACTGGACGAGATCCCATGTAATAAACATCGCAGCACCGAGGCCGTGATGGATGGTGGAAGGGTGGGGAAGGTTAGTACTCAGAACCGTGGACTACGGCATCAGGCTAGACTACATTGTTCTCAGCCCTGGGCTCTGCTTCTCAAGGGCTGTGTGACTTGGGGCAAGTGGCCTAAACTTTCTGAGTCTTCATTTATCCATCTGAAATATGGGGGAAATCACAATGACTAACCCATGGGAGAATTAAACAAGGCAATGCACGTAGAGTATTTAGTGCAACGTGGCGCACACTGTGACCCCAGTTAAATGGTAGTGCTGATTTTTTTTTTATGTTATTAAGATTGTTGTTACCATAGGATGGTCCGTTCAGCTGAATGCAGCTGAGACTCAAAGGTCTGGATTTCTAGCCATTTTTGCAAGCAATGAACTACTAAAAATAGGAGGCAGTGTTTACTCTCGTAGCTTTGGGGAACAGCTATGACTTGGTCTCTGACCAAGTAGATTCAGCAGTGGATTGAGCAGTCTGGTAACTGCCTCCCAGTTCAGACCACATCCTGAATGAACCTTGCTCCAAGGAGGTTTAGACGGCCCAAAAAACCAGGCCCAGCAGATTTCTCTAGGCCAGATGCTTCATAAGGCTTCCCAAAAGCAGAAAATCTCTTACCTTTCCTATTTCACTAGAAAACTACAAAAATGGAGCAGACCCAAGGGACAGCCTGGCTGTGAGTTGCATGAGTTCCTGACTTCCTGTGCTCCTCCCCTCTCCATCACCCCCACACCATGTCAGGACACGCACTTAGTGGACTACAGAATGCAGATCTCCAAGGCAGAAAGAGCCCCCTTCTTTCCTGGGAGCTGAGCAACAAAAGGGGAGTTTTGTTATAAAGCACCCTGTGTGTGAGTCTGACCATATTCCTAAGTGGGGACAACCACTCAAACTTGAACCACTCTTAGCCTACAGGGCCCATCAAAGAGGAGAGACTCGTCCCCTATAATAAAATCTCCCAAAGTCTCTTAGAGGACTGTAATAATGTCTTTGAACCTTAATTGGGAACTAGATCCATTTCCTGGGTTTGATTTTTCATTTGCAGAAGGCATGTTCTCATGTCAGTATGTTGTGTAGCTCATATGACTTAATACATACACATACACACATATATATGTATGTGTATATATATGTATGATATGTGTGTGTGCGCGTGTGTGTGCACACTGCAAATACTGAGGCTTGACATAATTTTCTGTTTCTTATTTCTTTTTAACCCACAACATGAAACCTATAATATATCTAGTATGGGTCTGATCAATAGTCATAGACTGCTAGTGATAGTGTAGTCACATGCTGGTCATCTGCAAGTGATGAAGGATGTTGAATCTCTTAAAGATTTTTATGTTAATTACATATTTCTAAAATTTTTATCAATTTTTGTGAAGCTTTCCTAGCAAATTCACAAGAAAAGGGAATAGGAGGCAGGAATAAGTAAAGATGGTTGTGTGGTGTATCACAATACTCTCCAGTGTACCAGGAATGAGTGTACTGCTTAACCACAGATAGATGTAAAAGCAATGAACAGAATCCTAGAGGGGCTCCTGTGGCTCAGTAAGTAGGGTGCTAGTCCCATATACCGAGGGTGGTGGGTGCAAAAACAGCCCCGGCCAAACTGCAACAAAAATAGCCAGGTGTTGTGGTGGGCGCCTATAGTGCCAGCTACTTGGGAGGCTGAGGCAAGAGAATCATCTAAGCTCAAGAGCTGGAGGTTGCTGTGAGCTGTGATGCCATGAGGGCAATAAAATGAGACTCTATAATCAGGAGTCCTCAAACTTTTTAAATAGGGGGCCAGTTCACGGTCCCTCAGACTGTTGGAGGGCTAGACTATAGTTAAAAAAAAAAAAAGCTATGAACAAATTCCTATGCACATTGCATATATCTTATTTTGAAGTAAAAAAACAAAACGGGAACAAATACAATCACACTGCCTCATGTGGCCCACGGGCCGCAGTTTGAGGACCCCTGAAGGACTCAGAGAGATTAACTAATTATACAAATGCTGGTTCTTCAAAAAAACTAATAAAATATTAATAGCTCTTTGCAATGTAACCATCTACATTTTAAAAATCCAAAAGACTCGTCAAACAAACTATTAGAATTAGTAGAGTTCAGGAAGGTTGCTGGATACAGCAGAAAACCAATAGAAGGAATACTTTTTAAAAAATTAAAAAAAAAATAAAGATTTCTGGCAGGCACAGTGACTCACACCTGTAATCCTAGCACTCTGGGAGGCCAAGACGGGTGGATGGTCTGAGCTCACAAGTTCTAGACCAGACTGAGCAAGAGTGAGACCCCGTCTCTAAAAATACCTGGGCATTATGGTGGGCACCAATAGCCCCAGCTACTTTGGAGGCTGAGGTAAGAGAATCACTTGAGCCCACGAGTTTGAGGTTACTGTGAGCTATGATGCCACAGCACTCTACCAAGGGTGACAAAGTGAGACTGACTCTGTTTCAAAAAACAAATAAATAAATAAATATGTAAAAAGATTCCATTAACAAAAGTGACAAAAACTTTGGGAAACTTATAAACAGGTCATGAAGTGAAGCTTGATTAAAGCACATACAAAAATGAGAGGATAGGGTGGCACTTGTGGCTCAAAGGAGTAGGGTGCCAGCCCTATATACTGGAGGTGGGGGGTTAAAACCCAGCCCTGGCTAAAAACTGCCAAAAAAAGAAAAAGAGAGAGAGAGGTATACCATGTTCATGTATGGGATGGGAAGGTTCAAGATGGAAATTGTTCCCAAATTAATATATAAATTAACTGCAATTTAAATCTATATATTTATCCTTTATGTCATTTGACAGTTAATTCTTAAGTTAATATCAAAGAGGGCAAAAAGTGGCCAAAATAACATAGATGAATAAAGAGAAACCATTCACCATACTAGCAAGCCATATTATAAAGCTACAGTAATCCCAAAAGAACAGCATGAGTGTGGAGACAGAGACAGCAGGACAGAATAAAGAGCCCATAAGCAGACCCATGCTTATGGGAAACCTGATACATACCAGACATTAAACATCAGTAGGTAAAGGATAAGACTATTCAACAAATGGCACTGGGTCAATTAGTTTCCCATCTGGAACAATAAAAAAAATCTGTACTGCGTGGCATTTGCAAAATTATATTTTAGGCCAATTCAGTAACTAAAGTGAAAGCAGAACTTTAATATTTTTATGACCACAGGGTGGGAAAAAGTAAACCATAAAGAATAAGATTGATGATATATGGGTGGAGCAAGATGGTGGCCAAGTAACAACTTTCTTGCAACTGGGCATGGTGAATCTGGGGAGACAAGACTCTAGGCATCTCTGGCTGGTGGGATCTGCCTATAATCATCCCTTTGAGGATACAGGGAGTCAGCAAGGGGCTACTGGACCTCAAGAGGAGGACAAAAACAGTGGAAAACTGGCCAAGTGGTTGCATGTGCTCGATTGACCTAATTCTGCCGGCAGCCGTAAGTACAAGCAGCACTGAGACTGCAAACCGGAAAGGCCTTACATGTGAACTGTTTCAGTGTTTTTGGACTTGGCACTCAGTTGAACTGCCTTGGGGAGAGCTTGAGCAGAAGTGCGGAGAACTTTGGGCATTGTCTAAGGCCCCAGACTTAGCCACTGAGCCAGACGGAGTTAATAGTGTTTGGCTGTGGGCCACAGGGAGCCATTCTAAGAGAACTGCCCTGGCAAGCTCCACCTTCAGGGTCGCAGAGTAAGGATCGGGTGGGAGCTAGTAACCTAGTGACTGAGCAGCCTAAAGGTGGAGACTGAGCTGCCTTACAGCCTTAACCATCAGGAGCAGAGGGAGACTAGTTTTGGCACACTGGAGCCTTGGGCTGTTGCCCTAGGTAGAATGCCGTGGCATCACAGCTCATAGCAACCTCAAACTTCTGGGCTTGGTGCTGTGAGAACCTCAATAAGAGCTGTGCCATGACCCCCGACCTGCAACCCACACCCACCAGGCCTCCGCATGCCTTAACCAAAAATTTCGGGAGCAGCACAACCCTGTGTCCTCTCTCCTGTACACTCCCTGCCTCCACACCGGCCCACTTGTCTGGCCAGGAACTCTGGTAGCCATGTGCCCTCTGGAGCCCTCCCTGCCTCTGCGCAGAGCCCTTCTCCTGGCCAGAGACTGCTGGAGCCTTGGGCTCTCTGTGCCAAAGTCAGTGGGTGCCAGGCACTCCCAGAACGGTGCACAACACCTCCCATCCTGTTGCTGGATCCAGGTGTGTCAAACTCTGGAGCTGCTTCCACAACCAGAACTCCCTGGCTGGGGCAGCCCCAGAGGAACTACACAGGGTCACTCTCTACAAAGATCCAGCAACAATAGAGTGATCCCACTGGGGTCTAATCTTGGAAAGACACCTCCCCAACTCTGAGGATGGCCAGAGGCAACAGTGAAAAACAATCATGAGGTGAAATCAACAGAAAAACTCTGGCAATATGAATGATCAGAGTAGATCAACTCTCCCCAAGGATCAATGGGGCAGACACAGCACAAGATCCCATGCACAAATAAATAGCTGAGATGTCAGAAATCGAATTCAGAATCTAGATAGCAAATAAGATCGAATTAGAATTCCAAGCAGTAACCCAAAAGATATCTCAAGAATTCAACGAATTCAAAGACCAAATGACCAAAGATTTTGACACATTGAGACAAGAAGTTGCAGCCCTCGGGCGGCGCCTGTGGCTCAAGGAGTAGGGCACCGGTCCCATATGCCGTAGGTGGCAGGTTCAAACCCAGCCCCGGCCAAAAACCACACACACACACAAAAAAAGAAGCTGCAGCCCTCAAAGATCTGAGAGACACAGTAGAATCCCTCAGTAACAGAATGGAGCAAGCAGAAGAAAGGATTTCTGACATTGAAGACAAAGCTTTTGAATGCTCCCAAACTCTCAGAGAGGAAGAGAAATGGAGGGCAAAAACAGATCAATGGATCAGAGAGCTCTGGGATAATTCGAAGAAAACCAATATTCATCTTATAGGGATCCCCGAAAGTGATGAAATGGCTTCACAAGGCACAGAGTCTCTTCTCCCTGAGATTATGAAGGAGAACTTTCCAGACATGCCAAGAGATTTTGAAATCCAGATAACAGACAGTTTCAGAACTCCAGTACAACTCAACCCAAAGAAGACATCCCCCAGACACATCAGAATCAATAATCAGTTAATATGAAGGAGAAAATTCTGAAAGCAGCCAGACCAAAGAAAACCATCACCTACAAGGGCAAGAATATTAGAATAACTGCAGATCTCTCTGCTGAAACCTTTCAAGCTAGAAGAGGATGGTCATCGACTTTTAATCTCCTAAAACAAAATAACTTTCAACCCAGGATCCTGTACCCAGCTAAACAGAATTTCATTTATGACGGAGAAATTAAATACTTCAATGACATTCACATGTTGAAGAAATTGGCCATAAGTAAACCAGCTCTCCAGGATATTCTCAGACCTATTCTTCATAAAGACCAGTGTAATCCTCCACCACAAAAGTAAACCCACCCAGAAAATTTTGATCAAATTCCAACTTCCACAGTCGCAAAAGTATTAAAAATGTTCACCGGACTCTCGAAAGGCTTATTGATATTCTCAATTAATGTGAATGGTTTAAATTGTCCTCTAAAGAGGCACAGGTTGGCTGTGGATACAAAAACTTAAGCCAGATTTCTGCTGCATACAAGAATCGCACCTTACATTAAAAGACAAATATAGACTCAAGGTGAAGGTTTGGTCATCTATACTCCAGGCAAATGGAAAGCAGAAAAAAGTAGGCATTGCAATCCTATTTGCAGATGCAATAGGCTTTAAACCAACCGAAATAAGAAAGGATAAGGATGGACACCTTATATTTGTTAAAAGTACTACTCAATATGATGAGATCTCAATTATTAATATTTATGCACCCAACAAGAACGCACCCCAATTCATAAGAGAAACTCTAACAGACATGAGCAAGTTAATTTCCTCCAGTTCCATAGTAGTTGGAGATTTTAACAGCCCTTTAGCAGTACTGGATAGATCCTCAAAAAGAAACTAAGCAATGAAATTTTAGATTTAAACTTAACCATTCAACATCTGGACTTAACAGACATCTGTAGAACATTTCATCCCAACAAAACTGAATACACATTATTCTCATCAGCCCACGGAACATACTCCAAAATCGACCACATCCTAGGCCACAAATCTAACCACAGCAAATTTAAAAAAAATAGAAATTATTCCTTGCATCTTCTCAGACCATCATGGAATTAAAGTTGAATTCAATAACAACAGGAACCTGCATACCTGTACAAAAACAAGGAAGCTAAATAACCTTTTGCTGAAGAATAGATGGGTTAGATGAGACTAAGAAGGAAATCACCAAATTTTTGGAACAAAACAACAATCAGGACATGAACTACCAGAACCTCTGGGATACTGCAAAGGCAGTCCTAAGAGGGAAATTTATAGCACTGCAAGCCTTCCTCAAGAAAACAAAAACACAGGAAGTTAATAACTTAATGGGACATCTCTGAAGGAGAAGGAAGAATACTCCAACCCCAAACCCAGCAGAAGAAAAGAAATAACCAAAATCAGAGCAGAATTAAATGAAATTGAAAACAAAAGAATTATACAATGGATCAATAAATCCAAAAGTTGGTTTTTTTGAAAAGATCAATAAAATAGATAAACCTTTGGCCAACCTAACCAGGAAAAAAAGAGTAAAATCTCTAATTTAATCAGTCAGAAATGGTAATGATGAAATAACAACAGACCCTTCAGAAATTCAAACAATTCTTAACGAATACTACAAGAAACTCTACTCTCAGAAATATGAAAATCTGAAAGAAATTGACCAATACCTGGAAGTACGCCACCTACCAAGACTTAGCCAGAATGAAGTGGAAATGTTGAAAAGGCCTATATCAAGTTCTGAAATAGCATCAACTATACAAAATCTCCCTAACAAGAAAAGCCCAGGACCAGATGGTTTTACGTCAGAATTCTACCAAACATTTAAAGAAGAAATAGTACCTATATTACTAAACCTCTTCCAAAATATAGAAAAAGAAGGAATATTACCCAACACATTCTACAAAGCAAACATCACATTGATCCCCAAACCAGGGAAAGACCCAACAAGAAAATTATAAACCAATATCACTAATGAATATTGATGCTAAAATACTCAATAAGACCCTAACAAACAGAATCCAACAACACATGAAAAAAATTATACACTACGACTAAGTGGGATTCATCCCAGGGTCTCAAGGCTCGTTCAATATATGTAATTCTATAAATGTAATTCAGCACATAAACAAACTAAAAAATAAGGACCATATGATTCTTTCAATTGATGCAGAAAAAGCTTTTGATAATATCCAGCATCCCTTCATGATCAGAGCACTTAAGAAAATCGGTATAGAAGGGACATTTCTTAAACTAATAGAGGCAAACCCACAGCCCATATCGTATTGAATGGAATTAAATTGAAATCATTTCCACTTAGATCAGGAACCAGGCAAGGTTGCCCATTGTCTCCATTAGTCTTTAACATTGTAATGAAAAAAACAAAACAAAACAAACAAAAAAAAAACATTGTAATGGAAGTTTTAGTCATTGTAATTAGGGACAAAAAGGCGATCAAGTGTATCCACATAGGATCAGAAGAGATCAAACTTTCACTCTTCACAGATGATATGATCGTATATCTGGAAAACACTAAGGATTCTACTACAAAACTTTTAGAAGTGATCAAGGAATACAGCAATGTCTCAGGCTACAAAATCAACACCCATAAATCTGTAGCCTTTATATATACCAACAATAACCAAGCCAAAAAAACAGTCAAGGACTCTATTCCTTCCACAGTAGTGCCAAAGAAGATGAAATATTTGGGAGTATACCTAACAAAGGATGTGAAAGATCTCTACAAAGAGAACTATGAAACTTTAAGAAAAGAAATAGCTGAAGATGTCAACAAATGGAAAAACATACCATGCTCATGGCTGGGAAGAATCAACATTGTTAAAATGTCTATACTACCCAAAGCAATATATAATTTTAATGCAATTCCTATTAAAGCTCCATTGTCATATTTTAAAGATCTTGAAAAAATAATACTTCGTTTTATATGGAATCAGAAAAAAACCTCGAATAGCCAAAACATTACTCAGCAATAAACACACAGCAGGAGGAATCACACTACCAGACCTGAGACTGTACTATAAATCGATAGTGATCAAAACAGCATGGTATTGGCACAAAAACAGAGAAGATGTCTGGAACAGAATAGAGAACCAAGAGATGAATGGTAGCTACTTACCATTATTTGATCTTTGACAAGCCAATTCAAAACATTCAGTGGGGAAAAGATTCCCTATTTAACAAATGGTGCTGGGTGAACTGGCTAGCAACCTGTAGAAGATTGAAACTGGACCCACACCTTTCACCATTAACTAAGATAGACTCTCACTGGATTAAAGATCTAAACTTAAGACATGAAACTATAAAAATACTTGAAGAAAGTGCAGGAAAAACTCTTGAAGGAATCGGCCTGGGTGAGTATTTTATGAGGAGGACTCCCTAGGCAATTGAAACAGTATCAAAAATACACTACTGGGACCTGATCAAACTAAAAAGCTTCTGCACAGCCAAGAACATAGTAAGTAAAGCAAGCAGACAGCCCTCAGAATGGGAGAAAATATTTGTAGGTTATACCTCCGATAAAGGTCTAATAACCAGAATCCACAGAGAACTCAAACGTATTAGCAAGAAAAGAACACGTGATCCCATCTCAGGGTGGGCAAGGGACTTGAAGAGAAACTTCTCTGAAGAAGACAGACACACAATCTACAAACTCATGAAAAAAAGCTCATCATCCTTAATCATCAGAGAAATGCAAATCAAAACTACTTTGAGATATCACCTAACCCCAGTAAGAGTAGCCCACATAACAAAAATCCCAAAACCAGAGATGTTGGCATGGATGTGGAGAAAAGGGCACACTTTTACACTGCTGGTGGGAATGCACACTAATATGTTCCTTCTGGAAGGATGTTTGGAGAATACTTACAGACCTAAAAATAGACCTGCCATTAGATCCTGTAATTCCTTTACTAGATTTATACCTAGAAGATCAAAAATCACAATATAACAAAGACATCTGTACCAGAATGTTTATTGCAGTCCAATTCATAATTGCTAAGTCATGGAAGAAGCCCAAGTGCCCATCGACCCACAAATGGACTAGCAAATGGGGTACACGTATACCATGGAATATTATGCAGCCTTAAAGAAAGATGGAGACTTTACCTCTTTCATGTTTACATGGATGGAGCTGGAACATATTCTTCTTAGCAAAGTATCTCAGGAATGGAAGAAAAATTATACAATGTACTCAGCCCTACCATGAAGCTAATTGATAGCTTTCACATGAAGGCTATACCCAAGACTATGAGGAAAGGGCCAAGGAAAGGGAAGGGACAGGGGAGGTTATGGTAGAGCAAAGGGAATGGGTGGGGCCACACCTACGGTGCATCTTAGAATGGGTACAGATGAAACTTAACTAATACAATAACTAAGAAAATGCCATGAAGGCTACGTTGAACAGTTTGATGAGAATATTTCAGATTGTATATGAAACCAGCACATTGTACCCCTTGATTGCACTAATGTACACAGCTATGATTTAACAATAAAATAAAGTTTATGATAAGTGTTCTCAAAAAAAGAATAAGATTGATAAATCTTACTATAGTGACATTTTAAATATAAGTTTCATTTTAAAAAGTGAAAAGGCAAGCTAAAAATTGGAAGAAAATACTTCAGTGCATGTCTTAGTCCGTTATTTGTTGCTATAAAGGAGTACCACAGGCTGGGTAATTTACAAAGAATTTATTTCTAACAGTTCTGGAGGCTGGGAAGTCCAATATCAAGGTGGTGGCAGCTGGCCCGGGCCTTCTTGCTACATTATCTCAGGGCAAAAAGCAGAAGGGCAAGAAAGTATGCAGGCTCAAGCGAGGAAGGGAGGGCCAAATTCACTTTTAAAACAAAGCTACTCTTAAAATAATGAACTCACTCCGAAAGTAACAACATAACTTAGCAACCTAATCACCCCTTAGAAACCCCACCTTCAACGCTGTTGCATTTGGGATTAAGTGTCCAACACACAAACTTCTGGGAACACATTCAAGCCACCACAGTGCATAAAACCCAATCAATAAAGGGTCCTTTCTCAATGCGTATGTAAGTGCAAAAAATCCAACAAAAGATTATTATCTAGAATAATAAAGAAGTCCTTAACAATCAATCAGAAAATAAAAACAGCACCACAGGAAAGTGGACATAGGATAGGAATGAAGAATTTTGTTCAGAAAAGAAATCTATCTAAAGGACAAAAAAATACATAGCAACTAGTAGTCAGAAAATGTCCAATGACATACGATTCAATATCTGTCAGATTGACAATGGTTAAAAGCGTAACACCAACTGTTGAGAATGTGGGGAAATGGAAAGTCTCATGTACAGCTAGGAATATAAATTGGTAATTTCTTTGGAAAGCAATTTTGAACTATCTGATAAAGTTGACGATGAGCACATTGAAAAATCCTCAACAATTCTATTGCTAGGTGTGTGGCTCAGAGACACCCATGTATCCTCTCTGCAAAGATCCATATTAAGGATGCTTTCAGCAAAATTGTGCATAGGAGTAAAAAATTATATATATATATATGTATATATATTTTTTTTTGTGAGAGAGAGAGAGAGAGTCTCACCGTGTCACCCACAGTAGAGTGCTGTAGCGTCACAGCTCACAACAACCTCAAACTCTTGGGCTCAGCCGATTCTCTTGCCTCACCCTCCCTAGTAGCTGGAACTACAGGTGCCTGCCACAATGCCCAGGTGTTTTTTGGGGGGGAGGGGGGGAATCAGAGTCTTACTTTGGCTATTTGTTGTTGTTATTGTTGTTTGTTTAGCAGGCCCAGGCCGGTTTGAACCCACCAGCTCTGGTACATGTGGCTGAAACTGAGCTATGGGCACCAACCCAAATTATATATATCTTTAATATCTACTAATAAAGCAAATGCATAAAGAAAATTTGGCATGCTATACTCAAAGATTAGAATATACATAGCAATTAAAATGAATTAACTTTATCTAAAAGCATCAGTATAAGTAAATCTTCAAATGCAATGTTGAATCCTAAAGACAAATCGCAGAAAGACACAGTGATATCAAGCTTTTTCTTCTCAGTAGAATGCATCACCACCACCCTAGTTTATCCCTTCCCTGAGAAATGAAAATAGCCTCCTAACTGTTTCCCATTTGAGTGCCTTTATGCCATTGTCCCACGTGACAACTATGTTACATCTTTTTTTAAATTTTTTTTTTGGGGGGGGCACAGAGTTTTATTTTGTCATCTTGGTAGAACGCCATGGCATCATAGCTCACATTATCCTCAAACTCTTAGGCTCAAGCGATCCTCACCCTCCTGAGTAGCTGGGGCTACAGGTGCTCACCACAATGCCCAGCTAGTTTTTCTATTTTTACTAGAGACAGGGTCTTGCTCTTGCTCAGGCTGGTCTCAAACTTCTGAGCTCAGGCGATACACCCACCTCAGCCCCCCAGAGTGTTAGGATTACAGGTGTGAGCCACTGCACCTGGCCAGTTTTTCCATTTCCTCGCACTCTGGGAGGCTGAGGTGGGTAGATGGCCTGAGCTCAGAAGTTGGAGACTGCTCACATCTTTTGATGGCTTCCCCCTGTGGCTTCAATAATCCAAACGCCTTAGTTCTGTCTCCTTGGCCCTGCAAATATCCTCCAATCCCTGACCCCACCTTCCACCCCTCCATCCTCACTCACTGCTTCCCACTTCCTGGTGTCTACTCTGCTCCAGCCACATTTTGCCCGTTTCACTTTCTTGTACACACCAAACTCATTCCTACGCTAGGGCTTCAGCATGTTGCTGGTGTTTCTTTGTTTTTTCCAGGTTTTAAAAGTAGCATCATCATCACCAAGATCCTTCCTCACTACCCTGCCAACCCCCTCACTCCTCAACCTCCCTTGCCAATGTGAACCACATCCCATTTGATCATTTTCCCATTGATACGAATAAATGATCTGATTTATTCAAAAATGTATATACAGAGGGGGCCCAAAATATGCATACGAGGTATGACAATTAAGTTCAAGAACTTGCCACCATGTTTATGCAGCACTATACAAACAACTGGGTAAGGCTTCATAACCTTGGTTTATCAGTGTCTCACAGCTGTGTTCGTGTCAACAGGGGGTGATGTCTTGCTGAGTGGAGTTCAGTATGGTTGCATGTTTTTGTGTGCTCTATGACAACAGCTCTGATGGTTATTTCAGAAGAAGAGTTCCAAAATTGCTTTGAAGACTGGACTAGGTGCTGGCATTGGTGCACAGCTTCCCAAGGGGAGTACTTTGAAGGTAACTGTGGTGATATTTAGCAATGAGGTATGTAACACTTTTTCTAGGACAAGTTCTTGGACTTATTTGTCAGACCTGATACACATTTTAAGAAAGGAAAAAAACTGTATTAAAATGGAAATACTCACTAGGCATGGTGAATCATCACTATAATCCTAGCACTAATCGGGAGCCAGACCAAGACCCCATTTACACTAAAAATAGAAAAATCAGATAGGTGTTGTGGCAGATGCCTGTAGTCCCAGCTACTCAGGAGGCCAAGGCACGAGGATTGCTTAAGGAGTTTGTTGTGAGTGAGGCTGACACCACGGCCCTCTAGGTTAGGTGACAGAGTAAGAATAAGGCTGTTTCCAAAAAATTATAATACTCAATATTTTATCTTGTGTCTCTTATAGTTGCAGAAGTCGAACATGACTTGAGTAAAACAATTTTAATATTTTTTTTCTTAAAATGTGTATACATGTTTTTGGCACCCTCTGTATTTAGGACAAAGGTTTTGCTTTATTTATCCATTGTTATATTCCTGAGGTCTAGAACAGCCCCTAGCACATAGTATGTGCTCAATAAATAATTGTTGATTTAGTTATGTAAATTTTAAAAAATTGTAAATCCATACCATATAGTGTTTATGGAAACTTGGTTATGTATAGATAAAAACATGGACAGGAAGGAGATAAAATAGCTTTGGGGAAGAGTTTATCATTAGGGAGGATAGGAAGTCAATAGGATGGAAGAGCAGAACTAAGAGGCCTTAAAATAAATCTGTGAGGGAAATACAACATTTATTAAATCTGGTTATTGGTTAAATGATTATTATATAACCAATGTGAATGGTTATTACATGTACATATAGGTATTGTTATAGTATTCTCTATTCTATCCTGATGAGATATTTCACATAAAAAATATTATTGGTTTTTTTGGGGGTGGGGGGGTGTCTTGCTGTGTTGTCCAGGCTGGAGCACAGTGGCATGATCGTAGCTCACTGCAACCTTGAACTCCTGGGCTCAAGCAATCCTTCCATCCCAGCCTCCCAAGTAGCTGGGATTACAGACATGAGCCACTAAGCCTGACCAACAATTATTTTTTTAAAGATATTTGAAATGACAGAATTATAGAGATGGAATGTTAACAAATCAGTAGTTGCCAAGGATTAGGGGTAGAGAGGAAGTATTTAAATCATGCTATAAATAAGTAGCATGAGGGGGAATCTCTGTAGTGCTAAAATAGTTCTGTATCTTGATTTCAGTGGTGGTTATTCTAATCTACAGGTGATAAAATGGCACAGGACCATACATACGCTTTATACCAAAATCGATTTTCTGGTTTGGTTAACCTATAGTTACATAAGATGTATATATATTCCCACACTGGCAGGAACTGAGTGAAGGGTAAATAGGCCTCGTTTTTACAACTTCCTGTGAGATCTATAATTATTTCCAAAATTTTTTTAAAAGAGAAATATGTAGTCCACTTGAAATAGTAGTTCTGTTGTACAGATAAGAAAAGTGAGGTCCCCAAGAAAGAAAAGGCAATTTGTAGTAGGTGGTGCAGGGGACAGGGTCGGGATGCCTTTAGAACCTGCAGTTTTCTTTGAACAGTGAAGTCAACAAATGCATGGGTTCTGTCCCTTGGTAATGTCTTTTTTGGACTCTGATATAATAGTGACTTCCCAGTAACTCAGTAAATGCATGGGTCCTGGTCCCTTAGTAACATCTTTTTTGGACTCTAATATAACAGTGACTTCCCAGTAACTCAGGCACAGCTTAAGGTCCCAGATACTAAATATCAAATTCAGGTATTAAAATCAGTTCACCTGTGTTCACATCCTAGCTCCGCCATTTAGTCAAGGGGTAGCTTTCTCTTGCGCCTCAGTTCCTTCATCTGCTAAATGGAGATGATGCAATTATATGCCAGGCATGGTGTCATGGGGATTAAATCAAATAATTTTTGTAAAGTGCATGGCATGAAACTTGGCACATCTTACAAGCTCAATTAAAAGTCAAGAGAACGCAGTTTAATACCTGTGAAATAAATCCAAGTATGTCTGTTATTTGTCCCAAGGCCCCTCCTATGCATGAGACTGTCCAGCCTTGTGACCAGACTTTCAGGCTAGGGAAAATGAGATGGTTCTAAGAAGTATTAAACTTGGAGAACCTGGGGGTAGGGGTAGGCACAGGGGTAAGACAAACTCAGTAAAATGACTGCACTCACTTATCAGAAAATAGCTGGAAGAATCATACCCCTATTAAAAAATAAAATTGTTTGAAATGACAAGTAAAGAAAATAAAGTAAAATAAAATTACTCATTTTGTTTATGTAACCCTGCAGACGGCAACAAGGTATAATCACAAAACATTAATAAATGCCAGAAGAATGTAGGCTCTATTAGATTAACCGAACACGAAGTCAAAAAGAAGCAGATCTACTTGAGGCTTCCAAAGATTCCAACAAGGCTATAGATTGTGGTTGTTTAAAATGAAAAAGAAAAAAGAAGGGAGAGCATTTCTTTTCTTTTGGTCATGAACCAACTGAATTTAAAACGAGTGAAACCAGATTTAATCTGTGAGAGGAGAAAGAGCAGGCTCTATTTTCAGTTGGCCGAAGAAAAGCATTCCAGCTCTAGGGGCACAAACACATGTAAGAAAAGTGAGATTCAATTTATTTCTCAAAAGGTGCATTGAAGTTGACAACAAATCCACTTGAAATTCTGAAATCACAACAACAAAGAATGGTAGAAAGATTGGTCTTTCAACTGAATTCATAGTGACAGGGTCTGCAGCTTATCTTTAGAAATCATGTAAGTCGGGTACCTAAAAGGGGGGAAAAATCTAAAATGTAACTCAGTTTTTAAAATTAAACCACAAAAAAATTAGTTGAAATATGTCAAGCATTTCCTAAAGTTAACCGTCGGCTTGGAATCAATAAAACAAATGTCTACTGTTAAAAGAAAAAGTTGGACCTATTTTATTTTCAGTAATGAGTGAGATTCCAAAAGCAAAACCATCCCCCCTCGAAAATGCTTTTACATCAGCAATACTTATGACAAAAAGAGCTTGTTTCACTTTGGCAAGATTTTAAGTACCTTGGTAAATCTAAGGATAATAAGCATCTCATCGTTTGTGAAAGCGATGAAATCAAGGCAATAAAAGAACTCTCAATAAATCTCTACTTTCGAAGTATTGCTGACAAGAAGAATTAGTACCCTGGGTTTCTATTCGGATTATTCAATTTGATACGTTAACAAAATGTAGTAAAACTTGCTTCGGGCACTGATCATGAACTTCTTGATTAATTCTTATTTAAAACTCAAGGATTGATGACCTACAAGTTCAAATTTTTCCTTTAGCTCCCAGTATTGCAGAGCTGATATTCCCTACCAACTCCCTTATATAACAATCCTTCTAGTAAAGTGGGTAAACATGTATTCGTCATCAGCTGTTGGATCAACAGAATTCTCTACACAAAGTTAATTTTACAGTAAGTATGGGGGAGAGGGGGTAAGAATTATACCTAAAGAAAGAAATGAGAGTAATAAAAAGAACCAGAATATTTTTTTCTTGTGGAAAAATCCTATCAATTTCATCAGTAAATTGTTAATTAAAGGACAGATTTGGAAAAGAATATCTTTCAAAGTCTTAATTGACATACGCAATTCAATGAACTCAGTGATGGAAATTTTAATAGTTAACAAATATCTTGATTTCACTTTTAAAAAGCTTTTTTACAGAACATGTAAAGAACTGTAAAAATGAAAGTACTGTAATATTGCAGGTCAACAATAGTCAAAGTTACAAAAGGAGATTCAGAGTTAGGCTAAAACGTCCTATCTATTTCTTATCTTGACATTATCGGCATTTCTCTTAAGTTTAAATACATTATGAACTTGAATTTATTATCATCTGAATTCAGAGTATAAACATGTATATGTGTAAAAATGTTAAAACATCTGAACTTAACCAACTTGTTTTTCCCCTTTTTTTTTTCCAAAAAACAATTTATTCTTGAATTTCTAAAGCAAATAATCTCCCAGGTGTTTCCTGCCAGTTGTGAACGTTCTATTTAGGGACAACATCACGAAACAGCACATTTCATCCCCTCTTTTTTTCCTGCTGGCTTGTGATGTGTTGCTGGAAACACTGGTTTGAAATTAGGAGTTTTGATTAGACAGGCTTTCTACATTGTTGATTTATTTCCTATATTTTAAGACATACATCTCTCTATGATAACAGAGTAACTTACAAAGCCAGAGAGATTCAGACCTTAGTGGAAAATTTATTCCAGTGTAGTTTAGTTTTGTTAGTTTGTTTTTTGTTTTGTTTTTGTTTTGTTTTCCTTTTTGCTGCCACTCAGATTCTATTCTGATGACACTGTTCTTTGTTTAAGATGAATTTTGAGGGTGAGTGAGCTAGGTTTTGGAAGCACCATGTTCCAGATAAGCAAGTCATTTGGGAAAAAAAATACTTGTCAAAGTCCTGTAATTACCCTCCCATTGGCTACAATCTAAAAGGTAATTTGGGGTGCTACTGTGATCACTTATAAATCAATTTAATAGCAACTTGAACCACAGATTTATTGAAAGTTGACTTATCTTGGTACCTGGTTTCCTCTGTCATAGGTTTTAACTAAAAATTTTGAATTAAAATGAAGAAGATGAAATGTTTCTGTATACGTGAAATGCTTTAATCATTTGGAGTCATAGCAGATCAAACATCCCTTTGGAGGCAGATCTAGAGTCAGGTCAATGTGGTAATTACCATGGACAAAGCCAATTCCCTCTTCAGAACCACCTTGCAGTTGTAGGAAATCAATTTTATTGTCCCTACAACTGCCCAGCCCTCTGGTATCATGAGTAGATGCAGAAGATAGCTGGTTGATATGAAAACAAACAAAGAAAAAGCACAAAAAGGGAAAGTAAGACAAATACTAGAATAAGGCAATAAAAGGGCTGATAGGGAGTTGGAAGAACTTTTACCAGGCTTGTGCTTAATCAACGTCTTAAACAGAACTGATTGAAAATTATATTATTACACATTAAAAAGGTTTTCACAATCCTACCCTAGGGTTTTTAAAGACAATTGTCTTTGAAGTCACAGTCAAAGCATGAAGCCAAAGCCTGTTCCGAAGGTTTGGATGTCTCTGGTCTTGCCTGGAATGAGGTTGTTGAGGCTGATCTACCAGGCTTTTAGTTCATTCTAAAGGCCCTGGGCAGAGCACTTAATATTCCACAGACATCCTTTCTGCCATAGAGATTTACCTTCAAGGGCATTTAATTAGCAAAAAAGTATATTTGATCTCAATATTAAATATGCTGTTTAAAGATTAACAGTATTATAAAGACAATCCTTAGTTATATTTACAACTTTAAAGACAATGATTTATTTAAGCCTGAAATAGTGGTGCTACCTTTTTGGAATGTGATTTGGAAATACCTATTAAAATGTGTAATGCACATACCCTACCACCAAACATTTCACTGCTAAGAATTTACTCAACCTATATGTTCCCCAAAACACACAGCAGCATTAGCACAGAGATTCCTGGTGCACCATTGTTTGTAAGACCAGAAAACTGGAAACAACCTGAATGTCCATTGCAAGGGGATTGATTCAATCAGTAATGACACATTCAGGCTTTGGAATATTGTACAGCCATTGAAAAGAATGAGGTAAAACTTTATGTTACCAGGATGATATGAAAAGCTACAAAGATAATAGAGAAATCACAAATATAAAAGAAAATGGCAGAGCAGAATGTGCAACATATTCCGATTTGTGTGTGCTTTTGAAAAACTACTTAACTCGACACTTGGATTGCATTAATAATTCTGTGGAAGAATAAAAAAAGGAACTTTTAATAATAGCTACCTCTGCGGAGTAGAACTGGAGTCGAGCAATTTTATTTTTCACGTGTACCCTTGTGAACAGACTTCGGTTTTTAACCGTGACCATGTTATTACTTTTAGAGTCACTGAAAAACTAGCTAACAAGAAAAAAGTTGTATTTACCTTACGTTATTAACAAAAATAAATCGGACGCTCTTTTATGGGACACCGAAGCCATGTTGCCTACACACAGTCTGACACCCTGGCCAGCAGGAGACCTGAGGCTGCTGGACGTGTTTAACCCCTAAATCAGGCGTCCTCAAACTTTTTAAACAGGGGGTCAATTCACTGTCCCTCAGACCGTTGGAGGGCCGGACTATAGTTTAAAAAAAAAAAACACTATGAACAAATTCCTATGCACACTGCACATACCTTATTTTGAAGTAAAAAAACAAAACGGGAACAAATACAATTCACACCACTTCATGTGGCCCGCGGGCCACAGTTTGAGGACGCCTGTCTAAGACCCAGGGCACACAGTGAAAGCCAGGCTTTGCATCTGGTCCGCTTCCAAAGTAAAACGCGTTCGGTTGCGGCTGAAGCTGGTTACATAAGGTCCTCGGGACCCCAGCCGGCCCGGGATGGGTCTGGGAGGAGCCACCACGACACAGCCCCCGTGGGCTCCCAGCTCAAACACCGCTACAGACACAAAGAACTTTTACTGCATTGCACAGCCGCCCCCACGGCCACTTTCCTCTCGAAAGCACCAGGGTGCACGTCGTAGACCTCAGTGCCAGCCCCCTGCAGGAGCTCCGTTTGAAAATTCTCAAGCAGAAAGAACGGAAAATACGTGAGATTCCTCTCCCTGGGACGGACACACACACACACACATTTTCTTCTCATTCTCATCCGCTTCATTCTCCCTTAACTTGTTCCTAGAAATATCTAACGGGGCTAATTCACTCCTGCTCTTGAATATGTAAACCAAGGTCAAGTCACTTCCAGTCATCTCTGGCTGAGCCTTAGTTTTTACTGTTTAGTAAACCCATAAAAGCTCTTTCTCCTGGGGCTCCATTAACCTGCTGATTAAACATGAAGTCTTCTGAACAAGTTGGGTTTGAAGTTCTGTAGGTTAAATACTCCTTCCAAATGTAGAATGTTTACTCCTCTAAAATGTATAATTTCAACGAACTATTAAAAAAATAAATAAAAGCAGTCATTTTGTTCCAAGAGTTTTCTGAGGCTTTAACGGCTCTGCCAACAAGTAAAAACTTGTTATCCAGCCTGTCAGTGTTAAAGGAGGAGCCAGTAAATTTAAAGAAAAAGTAACTCGTCATATTGTCAGGTAATTGCTCTCATTTCTTCACTAGCAAATCTCTAACTTGCTGTTCAAGAGGTTATACTATAAATGAAGAAAAGGATTGAAATATGCATGTATAATTTGGAAAGCTTGCTTTTCAAAGGTCCATTTCTCCCAAAGCCTACCCCCCTCTCCAGAAAACAGCAAGAAAAGCAAACAGCAATCAAACCTCAAAGTTAACCCCAGAGTAGTTTCTCTGGTTACCAGATTGAGAAATGTTATTAAAAAATACAGGGAGGGGAAATACCTTTTTCTAAAAGCTTGGGGGGTAGCCTTGTATCAGCAGCTGAATAACTGGTAACTCTTATAAGCCCAGGTACCGTATTTGCTTATTTTTGTAGCAAGTCCATATTAATAATCCAGTACTTTGTCAACTTTCCCAGCTTTGGCGCTAAGGGAAGGTGCTGTTAACAGCACTGAAGTTTCTTTATTTCTTTTGCCACTTGAGAAAAAGTTTTGCCACAAAGTTCTAATAACACTAAGTTCCTACAAATCAACTTGGAAAGGCCTAAATGCGTTTTTCCTAGAAAAAGTGCCAGACATCAATTTTATCTGGCAACCATGAAAATACATCAGACCGCAAAACTATACATTCCTGGACCTCACAAGAAGCATCGCAAGAAATTTCAGAAAGCCAAGCAAAATGCTCAGCTATAGCCGCGTCTACTACATGAGCAGGGTAACAAGGCTAACGTTAACAACAGCTACCAAGAGCATGCAACGGGAAGGGAAGGGAAGGGAGGGAGGGAAAGATTTCAAATCCACTTTCTCAATTTCTGGCTTAAAATTACATAGC
The DNA here is from genome assembly GCF_027406575.1 of Nycticebus coucang. Classification (NCBI taxonomy): domain Eukaryota; kingdom Metazoa; phylum Chordata; class Mammalia; order Primates; family Lorisidae; genus Nycticebus; species Nycticebus coucang. Next base: position 28,308,904 of record NC_069782.1, read on the forward strand.
TTTATTTAACCATTATCACACTAAATTCACTTTTATAGAAACAACTAGAAGCCCAAGGAAAGGAAATTTTTATATGCACACTCTATATTGTTTTGTGAGAAGACAAATGATAGAAAACATGGGAATTTAGGTAAAAGAACAATTTCCTTGAATGTCAAGGATGGTAAAACTTCTGTAACTACAGCATGGTATATTGACAAGTGAGGTACAGTGATCTCAGGACAGGGAAGTGCCTTTGAAACCTGTCAGTCATTTATTCAACACCTGCTATAAAAAGTATAGTAGGGATTGCAGACTGCAAGGTACTTGCTGCACAGAATTTGCAGTCTAGCTAAACAGGATGACACTAGACTGGGCGTGGTGGCTCATGCCTAGCAACCTAGACTGTAGGAGGCCAAGGCAGGAGGATCCCTTGAGTTCAGGGATTAGAGACCAGCCTGAGCAAAAGTAAGACCTTGTCTCTACTAAAAATAGAAAAATAAGCTGGGCATTGTGGTGGGTACCTGTAGTCCCAGCTACTTGGGAGGCTGAGGCAAGAGGATAGTTTGAGCCCAGTTTGAACTTGCAGTGAGCTAGGCTAATGCCATGGCACTCTAGCCCGGGCAACAGAGTGAAACTCTTAAAGAACAAAAACCAAACAAACAAAAAAACCACTATAGGAGTCCCAAAAAAGTGTAGGACTGGCAAGTGGAGAGGAGGAGAACCAAGGATGGATGTTTTCCATTTTGTCTTTCCATACTACTCAATATTTTAAAGGATATTATATGTTTTACTTTGATAAAAGTTTAAGAGAAAAATAATGATAGCAATGGGCAGGAAGGGACAGATGGGATACATATAAGAATTCTGCTTCAGGGCGGCGCCTGTGGCTCAGGGAGTGGGGCGCCGGTCCCATACACTGAGGGTGGTGGGTTCGAACCCGCCCCAGCCAGCTAAAAATAGCAATGACAACTGCAACAACAACAACAACAACAAATTCTGCTTCAGCCAGAAACCTGATGGGAGGAGTAGGGTGCATGCAAATCCCTTCCTCTGCTTTATATCCTGAATCCATTAGCAAATTCACTGTCTGCAGAATCTCCCACAGATTCCTCTCTCCTCCTCCTCCCTATCTCTCACTCACCCCCTTGGGCTGCAGTGACCTTCTCACCAATCCCCTTCCCCTGGTGCACAAGTTCTGACTTTTTTTTTCTTTTTTCTTTTTTTTTTTGAGACAGTCTCCCTCAGCCTCCTGAGTAGCTAGGACTACAGGCGCCTGTCACAACACTCAGCGAACATTTTATATTTTTAGCAGAGATGAGGGTCTTGCTGTTGCTCACGCTGGTCTCCAATACCTGAGCTCAAGGGATCCTCCCGCCTCAGCCTCCCAAAGTGCTAAGATTACAGGTGTGAGCCACTGTGCCCGGTCAGTTCTGACCTTTTTAAATAGATCCCTTCTCAGAATAATGTGCTTAAATCATAAAATAAAATTAAAAAGATAAATTACATTAAAAAGCAACTATCAAATTATTTTTCCAAGTTGTGATATAGTAATACATGTCATTCATGAACTAAAAAAAATTCATGAGCAACATAAAGCAGTAGCTGTAATATCTATAATAACTCCAGGGCTAAGTATAAATGCTATTTTGAGGTATCTGCAACAAGTGTCATATGATATCACAATACCAGATTGCTCTTGGTGGTAACCTCACATCTTCTATTATTCTACTGTGCTCTGTTGCCTACATTCACATATGAAGAAAATGCTAAATTTCAGTTGAAGGATGGTGACAAGGGCAATATAACTTTCTTCCTATCCAAGTTTACAGATCTCAGGCATCTTGTCCATGAATCCCTGGCAAGTGCAGGAGTAAGGTTAAGAAGGGCCAAGTCCCTCCAGGATAGCCTCCGCGTTGCTACCAAATCTTGATATTGTCACTCTGTTGCTCAGAAGCCTTTAATGGCTCCTTCACTTCCCAGGTACAATAGGAACTTATCCTCCTGTGGGTTTCATGGGCGGTTCCATCCACAGTAGTAGAATTTCTGGGAACAAATAGCGTTCTCTCACACTTTCACGCTGTGAGGTCTGCTCTGCTTAGAACTGCCTCACTTGGCTTGTGGCCAACTCATTTTTTAAGTCTCAGGTCAAAAGTCACCTCCTCTCTGATGCTTTCCTGGATTCCTTCAAGCAAACCCAGGTGCGTCTTCCGCACTTCTGGGGCTCTTCATATACACCATCACAGCCATTACCTTACTGTACCGTGGTGGTGCTGACATGTGTCTCTCTGCTACACACAATCTCCTTGAGGTCCTGGAACCAATTCCTTGTGGATAGTGAGGGACACCGTACTTGAGGTGAGGGACAGTGTTTCTTAACTTTCCCCAGAACCTTGCCTTATGCCTGGAGATGCTCAGTAAATATTTGTTGAATGATTGGATGGATGGATGAATGATTGAATTACTAAAGAGATAAATATGAAGCAGGGAAAATTAAAGGTAATGCAAATTTTCCATCTAGGTTAATGTAGAAAAACGGAAATAGGGAATAAAGGAAAAAACTGTATTATGTTCAGTAAAGTTCTAAATTAAGGTGGCGCCTGTGGCTCAGGGGGTAGGGTGCCGGCCCCATATACTGAGAGGGGTAGAGTCAAACCCACCCCTGGCCAAACTGCAACAAAAAAATAGCCGGGCATTCTGGTGGGCGCCTGTAGTCTCAGCTACTCGGGAGGCTGAGGCAAGAGAATCGCCTAAGCCCAGGAGTTGGAGGTTGCTGTGAGCTGAGACACCACGGCACTCTACCGAGGGCAATAAAGTGAGATTCTGTCTCTACAAAAAAAAAAAAAAAAAATTTCTAAATTAAGCATATTTTGCATATTCTAGTTTTTCCAGAGATAATAATCCCTGTATGCAGTAGTAGAGGATAATTGTCTATTAAAACACAGCATTTAGGCCAGGCACGGTGACTCACGCCTGTAATCCTAGCACTTTGGGAGGTCGAGATGGGGGAATTGCTCAAGCTGAGGAGTTCAAGTCAAGCCTGAGCAAGAGCAAGACGCTGTCTCTAAAAAAATAAATAAATAAATAGGCATTGTGGTAGGCAATGTCCCAGCTACTTGTGAGTCTGAGGCAAGGGGATTGCTTGAACTCAGGAGTTTGGGGGTGCTGTGAGCTACAGTGTCACTGCTGTGAGCTATGACATCACAGCACTCTACCCAGGCTGACAGACTGAAACTCTGTCTCAAAACCAAAAATAAAACAATAAAAATCATAGCATTTATTCTGGTATTCTGATTATATAGAAATTTGTTGTAGAAAAAGACTTCAGCTTAGAAATAGAGGTTGCATTCTGAAACAGGGTTTGGAAACCAGTTGTCTGGAACTTAGAAGACATTTTCTATGAGAAGCAAATCAAAATTGGTGATTAAGTATCCAGTGTATCACACAGTCACTTATGTCTGATTGAAAACTGTAACAAAATAATACTATTCAATAATATTAAAATATAGCCAATTAAGCAAAACAATGAACAATAAAAAGGAATGCGAACATAATTTATTTATCTTGAATATTGACAGTGGAGGAAAGACAGGTTTAATTTTAGCCAGTTAGGAAGCCCAGAGAGATGTGTGTGGAGATCAGAAGGAACTTCTGGTCATCAGGAAGCATTTGAGGTTAGCAGCCCTAGCTCTTTACAGTCAGTCCTTTATATCCACGGGCTGCACATCTAGGGGTTCAACCAACCACAGATTGAAAATATTTGGAGGGGAAAAAAGCAGTAAAATCAACAATACAACAGTAATAAATAATACAGATTTTTAAAGTACAGTACAACTATTCACACAGCCTTTACATTGTATTCAGTATCACAAGGAAGTAACCTAGAGATGACTTAAAGTGTAAGGGACGATGTGTACAAATTATATGCCAATACTACACCATTTCATAGTAGAGTCTTGAGCATCCTTGGATTTTGCTTTCTGGGTGCGGGGGTGGGTGTCCTAGAACCAATCCCGCCTGGGTACCGAGGGACATGTTATATTTAATTTCACTTCCAGACTTAAGACTTTCTTTTTGGCTCACAAATGGCTCACATGAAGGAAAGAGAGACAGGATTTTTCAGTACCTGAAAAAGTTTTGGAAGACAAAGGCAAAAAAGAATGGCGTTAAAGAGGCTATGTGTGTCCTGTGAAGTTTCCCTGAGGTCAAGTTAGCCAGGCTAGGGAGAAAAGAAGGAAGCAGTGTCTATGGCCTGGTACATGTGGTGGTTATACCATGCTGCTCACCTAGACACAGGGGAAGGCTGCACTTGTGGCCCAGGTGGGGGTGGGTGGCACCATTTTACAGAGTTCTGGGCAATGCATTGAGGAGTAGACAGGGTATTTACATGCCAGTAGAGAGATGCTCCAGTTTCTCCTCTCCCATTGGCTCAGCACCCCACCCACCCCTTTCTTTTGAGAAAGTGGCTGCTGCTTTAGCCTGGGTTCCTGAGTGCCTAAGAAAAGAGCCTCCCTGGTGAACATGACAGAAATGTATGAACACAGAAACCTTTGCAATTTTAAGATCGAAACCTTTGTTGTTTTAAGTCACTGAGAGATCAGGATTGTTTGCTCTGCCTGTTTTGACTGGACACATCATTCATAAAGTTTGCTTCCAGAGGAAGGAAGAATGGGGAGAGATGGGGGTAATGGTTGCACTGGATAGACACCTGAAAGAGATTAGAGGAGGGGAGAGAAAGGTGTAAATTTCAGATGTAAAGGACTCTTCCAAGATGGATGATCAGGATTTAGGCAGATCTTATATTACTTCCAAAATCAAAGTCCTAATAATAACAATTAAAAATGAGGTGGACAAAGTCATAGTCCTTCTAATATTAACTACCTGACTAATATTAACTACCTGTGACTAGTGCATAATATTCAGGGACATGCTGGCTACAGGCATCAGAGCTTAATATTATTTGTAAGTTTACTGAGAAAACAGAATGAATAAAAGCATGGGTTTTGGAGTCAGACTGGCTTGAATTCAAATCTCAGCTCTCCCTCTCTTGTTAAATAAAAACCAGAGGTGATCATTGCTTTGGACTAAGTTCCCACAGGACATTCCAACAGACCAGACTGAAAATCAAACTGCAGTCATTCATGCAGAGGTCTTCTACCAAACTAAAACTAAAGTCTAGGTCAGTTTCTGACCTTCAGAGAAATCAGGAGAGAGATAACAGACTAATTTCACAAATAGGCTGGTTTTGATCGGCACGGTAATGAAGTTCCCTCTATTTTAGTCCTTACAGAAAAGCAACTTGAAGTAAACTGATGTCACAAGCAGAGGTTACACCATTGTAACCTCCCATCCCTCATTACAAAGAAAGTAACTTTGAAAGGACCCATCCACTCTTTTTTTCTTCATTTCTGTTTTCTTCAGCCCTTCTCTGGAGAGAAAACCAACCTGTTCTGCACAGCTCCTCATTGGAACACATATTCTAAAGTGTTTCTGGGTTTTGGAATCGCAAATAAGGCCAATTAAAATCTTTAAGTTGTTGTGATGTGATCTTGGGACACTATTAAATCATTTAATCTAAATGGCAATCTCCTTATCTCTAAAGTGGAGATAAAAACAGAACCTACTTCAAAGGTTTTCGGGGAGCACTCAATGAGGTCATATTTTAAAAGTGTCAAGTGTAATGCTTGGCATTACTAAATGTTCTAGGTTTTTCCAGGCTGCTGAAAGCCCAAAAGTTGGTTTGTTATAGGACGGCTGCTTCACTGTCATGCCTGGAACATAATGAATCTCATGGTCCCACGGGAGCTTTTAGCCATTACCAGGCTCAGTGACTGAGCTCCGTCTATGACATGTGCACACCCCCACCCTCGGCCTCGGCCATCAGGATCAGAGATGTCCCCACTTTAAGACAGATCCAGGAAAATCCAAATATGCAAGATGGTTAGATTGGGAACAATCAGTCAAGTGCCAAGATTTTTTTCATTTTACCACAGGACCTAATAATTCCCTTACTATATTACATATGTGTTTGTTTTCTTTACCTTTTTTTTTTTTTTTTTTTTTTGGCCCGGGCTAGGTTCAAACCTGTCACCCTCAATATATGGGACCAGCGCCCTACTCCCTGAGCCAGAGGCGCCACCCTTTACCTTCTTTTTTAAATGAATTGCTTGACAGATGAAAGTAAAGCTCAATGGCATTCTTATCCACTGTGGATCAATCAAAAATGAGAATAATCTATGTTAGCAGGAAAAATGACTTGCAAAAACATAGCCTTGGCCCAAAATGTCCTACATGCATATCTGTTATATTAGCAGGAAGCCCAGCAAAGACAGCCCTCCAGGTCTCTTGGCAATAAGAGGGTTATAACGATGATAGCAGCACACATCAGATCCCCGTTTTTCCATCACAACCAAGATCTAAAAACTCACGTCCAAACTCTTTGATGACAGAGCAGCACTCAAAGATCCACAACTAGCTTAACACACAAAATTCTTCCAGCCAATATAAAAACAGAGTATGGGCTAGAGGTAAAATCTATACTACCATTTAAATAGCAACTGAGACTCCTCTCCTCTGACCAGATCTTCCTCTGAGGTTTTCCCTTCTCAAAGCCCTCAAAGCAGGTGGATGGTACTTTGTCCACAGGTGAATATTATTACCAATATCACTACATTTTCCAAGAAATTATTCATCTAGTTACAGCTCCTTTACAACATGGTATTCTGAAATATAGCAAGTGAGTTAAATCATGACTTCCCTATTTAGTGAGCTGAATATTTCATTTCATTCTCATTAAATGGGGATAATACATACCTCACCAGGTGGTTGTGAGGTTTAAATGGAATGGCTGTGCAGGGCACAGGATATATTTGATTACTTGGCAGATGTTAGTCCCTCTCCTCTCTACCTCTTCCCATAGGGCCGAAGAGCACTACTTTTTTTTTTTGAGTGCTCCTTATTCTTTGTATTCTTGCCGAGTAACATAGTAGGCAGGCATTCGATAAATGTTGGCGGAAAGGAGAAAAGGAGAGAGGAAACCAGATGAGAAGGGAGGGAAGAAAGGAAGAAGAAAATCATTGAGATGAATGAATGAAGCTAGAAGGAAAAAGAGACCCTGGTCTATTCGAGCTAGAAGAGTTGTTGTAAACTGGTCCTATGACTTGGAGGACTTAGTACCTAGATCCGTGCTGTGCTATTAAATTAGCTATCTGGGAAAGAGGGGGAAAACCTTAATGTGCAGCATTTGCCCATTTCTGTGTAAATACTCCCATGGTGGCTGCTTCAATCTACTAATAATTTACCCATAATGATTTAGGTCATGAAATCTCTAAACATTTAATAATTGGCTCTTGGAAGTCCTCAGCACACAACGGATGCTTCATCTCCTTACTTTTCTCACCCTGGACATCTTTGAAGTCCTTTTGTTGCTTATTTACATCCTTATCACGTGATTAGCAAGGACAGTAAAGTGAAAGAACCTAGGAGCAGCTGACTTGTCCACCAGTGGATTTAGCAAAGGAGACTGAAACTACTGGCTAGACGAGTTTCTATTATCCTCCATTCTCTCTGCTCTTTATTCCTACAGATAATCAAGAGCAGACACCCTAATCAAATATGCAAAATAGAAACACACTTTCTGACAAAATACAGACTTGATGGTCCTAGGCTAGAAATAAAAATGAAGAGAAAGAGGTGACACTGGAAGAAGGGTCAAGTTCATCAAGGTGGCAGAAGGGATGTTAAAACAGGAAATCAAACAACTTCTCTGTGCAGAACTATAACATGGAAAATATTTTCCTGAATGTCAAAGATCACGGCAGCGCTGTGGAGCAAAATCCAAACAGGAAATAAGAATACCAACTAACAGAGGGGAAAAATCATTTAGCAAAAAAATAATATTAAGAAGACGATAAATACATGTTTATCTTTAACACTGTTGGAAACTGGGGAGACACAGGAAATTTTTATGAAATTCTGTGATAGATTAACTAGTGAAAAAAAGTCATTCTGCCATAGCAGAGGGGCTCCTTGGGTGACCTTTACGCTTAGACAAGAGGAAGGCAGCTGGTGGTATTTCTTTCCTTCTCACTGAGACTCTGGCTTGCCCGTCCCCTGTCACTGTATCTAGAAGCAAAACCACATGAGTAATACATCATATAATGAGGTTCTGGTCTAGTGCATGCCCTGTAAGTTAAGGATGTGATTCAAAGTGAGAATTGTCTATAAAAGCTGTTTCATTGTCATAAACAAATGTTTATTGCAGCAAGTCCCATTCTTGGAGGCAACACTACGCTGTCAAGCCTCAGGATGGGGAGCGCAGGACCACCCCGCTCTGCTCCATGACTGTGGCTGACTCAATCTCTGGGCACTTGAAACTCCAGACCTTGAGAGGCCCCTCCAGCAACAGCAGTTACTTTACCTTAAAAATAAAGTTAAGTCTCCTGAACTCAAGCTACATTGAGGAAAAAGTAGAAAAATCAAAACTATCTGAAGATGAGACTACAAGAAACATACATCCAGGTAGAAGTGAAACAAAACTATCACAGAATCATTCTTGGGGATAGACAAGAAGAAGTGAAGGAATGGAAGGCGTTTTTATTCCATTCAAATGAAGCACAACTTAACAGTGAAAAAGGAGCTTCTGACACTTAATAAATTAAAAACGTGCACATAAAAGTGTGGCATTTGGAGCTGGCTACTTGTTACAAAACTTGAGGGGAACCCAAGAGAGAGACAGACAGATTTAATCTCAGGGTATTTTAAATCACTCAATTACCTAACTCAAGAAGAGTATAATTACCCTCTTTCATTGGTGTGTCCACAGTCAGCAGGGCTGGGGGACATGAGCCAACAGGGCAACTTCATGAAAGGAGAGGGAAAAAGTAAGGCAGAAATTAACTTTACCATTATGGCCATGGGCAAAAGCAAGAATGGGCTCCACTGGTGAAGACAGGAGGGTAGGCAGTCCCCTGAGCACCACGGTCGGGCGTGAGTCACATCCAGCCAAGGCAGAAATGAGATCATCAAACAGCATGGAAGGGAGCGTTCAGATTTTAAAACAGCAAATAGATTAGAAATGTTAGGGAGTCCAAGTTAATACCAAGTCCAACGTGGATCAAGACATAGTGAAACCCAGGGAAGCTGATCTTCGGAGTAGGGTGGAGGGAAGACATGGAATGGACCCACCGGGTATTCCAAAGGCTGGTTTCTGAATTGCAGTGGAAGAAAACTGCTGTTCCGGGAACTGTAGGGCTCACAAGGGGCCCAAAGAAGAGTACTGACAATTTAACAAAGGATACAAGTGTGCACCCTTTACAAATACCAAAGCTCAGGCTAAACTACCTATGTTCGAATACTGACTCTGTTATTGATGGGCTGGGCTGGGTGTGCACAAAGCTCCTAACCTCTTTGAATATGAAAATCTTCTGCAATGAAATGAAGAAACTGAAATACGTGCTCTGAAAAGTGGTTTTAAGCTTTAAAATTCTAAGAAGTTAAAAACTGGGAGAGGAGAATACAGGCCTCTTAAGTAAACAAAAGGCCCAGAACAACATTCTTTTGCTCCAAAAAGTAGAAAGGACCACTTGAAGACAGAAGCTTCAGCCCAGCTGTTAGACATAACCACAGCCACTCAACCCCACCTACCCTGGGCTGAGAAGGCCATGGCCTGGTCTCAGGACATTCCATCCCTTGGATTATTTGATGACGATGACGTCTCTGTCTCCTACCCTCCTACCAGGGTACGATTTTCTAAAAGCAGAGAAAATCCTTCCCAAGAAAATAAACACTCCCAAACAACTGTCCCATTCTGTTACCTATTTGGATTACATAATTACTATGAAGTAAAGACTTTCTGACACACCAAGGAAGAACGCTCAGCTTATAAGCTAAGCTGCCTTTTTCTCCACTGTCTGAGGTTCCAAAAAATCTTCTGCTCCCTAAAAAGCAGTCACCAGTGCCCACTGTGACAGTAATGAAAGCCCTGTCCTGCCTCCCCTCTGCCCAGAACAGAAACCAAGATCAAATATTTTTAGTCTGTGGGATATATCAGACCTGTATACAATATTCTTCAACAAGAATAATAAGTACTCTCACTAATGCCCCAAACTGCTCCGTACAGGGAGAGAACACTGGATAATGTTCCAGGCTCTGCTGAGGATAATTTAGATAATTGTGCATCTTTTTTTTTCCTACTGCATGTAAAATGGGGCTCCTAATGATTGATAACTGGCATTAATCAGCCACCAAGTAAAATAGTAAACTTCCTCCCCATCTACTCACCCACCAGTTATGAGCAGCTCCCCTTTCAAGAGTGTTCAGGGAAACCACCACTGGGCCACGCTGAGAAGCCCAGAGAGCACCATGCCAGTTAAGGTATCTAATCTTTTCCGGTTGATCTGGTTGAGGTCGCAATAAAAAGGCCAAGGGTTCCTTTTATAGCCTGCTCTAACTTGTTCATCTGGATTGATGTAGAAATATCCAGCAGCAATTTGCTCTTTGTGACTCCTCTCCAGGAATAAAAAGAGCTAGGATATTGCTGGAATGCGTCTTCATTCACAAGTCAGAAGGTGCACCTCCTCTCCTGACTGCACTTGGCTCATTCTGTTCTTGTGAAGATTAAATGAGATGCTATGTGTAAAGGGCTAAGAACCTGGTGCACACTAAGCTCAATGAATAAATGTTTGGAATTGGAGAAAATAAAACTCAAAGCGATTGTTCCTGGTGCTTATCAACTTAGTTGGGAGATTGAAACACGAGGCAACAGGTCCCTCGGCACCCTTCTAGAGATGTCTGTGCTATTCTCTGGTTTTCTCAGAATTCATCACTTTCATCACTTACTAGCAGTAACACAGAACTTTTCACAATTCCACAGGTACTCACACCACACTATGATCTCCCCACTCCCAGTGACAGAAATAACAGTGTCTGAAACAATGAGGATAGAAGCACAAAAGATCTTTAAACGGATGGCGCCTGTGGCTCAAGGAGTAGGGCGCCGGCCCCATATACTGGAGGTGGTGGGTTCAAACCTGGCCCCGGCCACAAACCGCAAAAGACCTTTAAAGAAATTCTACAAAGCCCCTTGACACTGTTCATGTGGAAATTTTGCAAAACAGTCAAACATCCCACAAACTAACATTGTCAGCCCGAGGAAAAGGATGGATAAAGCAGATTCTGAACATCCCAATGTAAAGCTTATGGCCACCTCCTAGAACAGACCCTAAAAGTCTAGCTCTCCTTCAAGCTTTAGGCTACAAATAAACTCTTCATAAGACAACAGCTCACAGTCTTTGGTATATGGCTCTGCTGTTACATATACACAGTATATTTTCCTTGCAAGCAAAAACCATTTTTCAATGTCCTTCATGAAAATAAGATATGCAATAGTAGGTTTTAGTATAACTTACAGCTGAATTTCCTAATTCACACAGGGAACACACAGGATACACTGGTTCACCTTCCTGGTGACATGCCATAGTATATAGCTATGCAGGAAATTTTAAAAGGCGGCAAAGTATATAGTGTCTGGACTCCCGCAAAGATGGTATACCTGCAACAGTCATGAACTGTGTAGCAAAGAAAGACTGGCCATTAAACTTTCCATTTTTATTTAGTATTGTGCCTTCTCAACTTGTAAAAGACCAGGCCATGTCACAATTTGTGTAGTTTCTAAATCATGTTTTTGAAAACACAAAAGGCATCAGTGTTATGCCTATTCAAACTGTAAAAGACCAGGCCCTTAGGCAATGCTTGTAGTTTCTAATCCATGCTTTTCCAAATGCAAAGGGCAGGTACAACCCATAACTTTAGAGAAGGGTAGGTCACGTGCTACCTCTGGCTGAACAGTTGGCTTATTTTACTAGGCATACGTTTTTATGGCAAACCTCTATTACCATGAAAGTGTGTGTTCTCTACAACTCAAAGTAACAAGTGCAACTTGTAAAAGTCAGGGTTTTTTTTTTTTTTTATTTAATACAGTCTAATCAAATAGTAACAGCAGTAAATAAACACTTTGAAAAAAAAACAGGCAGGTATCCCCCTATGTCTGGAAGAAAATTAAGTCAAAGTATTCTACATGGTAGAAGGGAGACATCTGCTAATGTCCATGGTTAGACAATTCAAGGACAACTTAGAAATATCTAAAGCCATTTCCAAAAAATCAATGGCAACAGGGGAGACACAGCTACTTCAAAGGGTAAAATGTCTATATCTACATTGGTTTTTATTAACAGGGACTGGGGTGCACCTGTATAGCACGACATTCTTGTCTTTAGCCTTAAAGGAAAAGAACAAGTCTTTTCCATTTGCACCAGGTTGAAATATTTCTGAAATAAGGCTCCCTTAAAATGGATTACTACAGTACTCATTCACAGGAGAGATTTCATACATGTAGTAAAAAGACAAATATGGGATTTTGCTTTTTTTGTTGTTGTTGTTGATTTGGTTAATTGCATAAAATGAAGGATAAATACTCACACGCATGACCTGTCTAACAAAACTCCTAAGTACATCAGAATGCAAAATATAAAATGTCCTAAAGTAGATTCTGATCACCAGGCATGTAAAATTGAAGTTAAGCCTTTGTCAGCTCAGTTCTTACACTTCTTTAGCGGAGCTCTTTACCTCTAGAGCCTGGACCTTTGACCTGATGTAAAGGAACCTCAGAAAGGCAAAGCATTCTGATAAACCGCTCCTTCCACCTTGACTTGGGACATTTAGGAAGGGAAACATCACCAGGCGAAAATGTTTCAGTGAGGGGGCACTTTAAATACTTAGCTACCTCTTTGCACATTTAAATTAGATTGACTTTAGCTGTTCTTAGAAAGGATTCCATGTAGTTAGTTCCAGAGCAGTCACTCAAGTTTTGGTTCTCTTTTACATAGCTGCATTCGGAGATACTCTATGTGAGGCATGTTTAGAAAAAGAGAAACGCTTATACCTGGAATTTATACTCTTCCAAGTAATCTTTTAGTCTTGTTGGTAAAGGCAATCCCCAGATGGTACTGGTACATTTGTTAATGGTGAGTCTACAGAGATGCTGCAGAGAAGGGGCTGACGTGTAGAGTGGTCTGGTCAGGTAAAGGTGAACGGTGCCGTTCCGGGGGGCTTCTGGGCCCGTCCGCTTATCCTTGCACATTTGAACATAGTAGTCGATCAGATGAACCACACTGTCAAATTGCTTAAGCTTGGACTTGACGCATATGATAGAGTCCAATCTGAATTTCCCTTCTTGGTATTCAATTCGTAGATTAGTTGGTCCAGCTGATGTTTTAACAGATATTGTTAGTAGGTAGTCTGAGTGCGAGCTATCTCTAATCAAGAAAGTTCCTTCTGGTGCCTCTTTTAATTTCTCTTTGGCTTCATTAACAGTCATACTTCCCCAGTACCATCCTGGGGTTTTTGTTCAAAAAGAAAAAGAAAAGAAGGTAAAATAGTTATTACAAGAATCTTTAGAATAGAGCGAGTACTTGGCAATAACTTTTCTAGCTCTTAAAGAAAGGAATGTGAAAAGTTTACCGGGGGCCACAATGAGTATTTTTGGTAGGAATTTAATGAAAACTTGGTTCCATTTTACAAACACAAACTGTGAGCCAGTTTTCTTTATTAAAAAAAAAAAACAAAAACTTTAAGTTCATCTTCTATGAACTATCTTTAAGATTTTCTTCTAAAGACAAGGACACGCTGGCTGGCAGAGCATGACACTTTTAACAATAAGTAAAATAAAGATTAAAATAAAGTTAGAAATTAAAGCCATGCTCTTAACCCAACTCCAGTAATTCCAAAAGAGTGAAAACAGAAGCAACTTTTTTGGATGGTTGGTATCCCTACTCCCTTCCCCCAAAGAATCTACTGGGTTGCGTCCCTCTGCCCAAAGCTCTAGAAAGCACCGCTATTTACTTTTATTTGTTTTAAAAGTAGTTCTAGTACCATAGCTTCTCTTAGCTGCTCTGATTACAACTATCTTATCAGTCATTGAGAAATGGGAAGCCCAGTGAATAATTAGTAATTCAAGTTTACAATCTTTGCTAAACTCATGGACTTTGCCCTAATCCAAATTCTGTCTGTTAATCTCCCCAAGAATCTCCAGTTGATCTTCCCGCACCATCTCCCCGGCCCATCTGGTTTTCAAGAGACTCAAAGACATTCTCCTTTCAAAAAGTTTAAACAATGAACCTCCCCTCACCCCCGGGTTTGCAGGGATACTCGCCTTCTGCCCGACCCTCCCGCGGAGGGCAGACCGGAACCGCAATCAAGGCAACTGTTCCCTCACCCGCCCGCAGTTGCTAGCAAAACTTCAGCTTTGCCTCAAACGTAGGTTTTTAGGATCCAGATTTTTGAAAGCCAGAATTATATGCCAGATATTTAATTTTATTTTCCTTCTTCGAATGCCAAGGGACGATACTGAGACGCGCAAAGCGCCTGTCTACGCTTCACCAAGCCGTACCCTGGGCGCGCCGGCCCAGGAAGCCGCGCTGGGCTGGGGATCCGCAGCCTGCGCTCCTCCCGGCTCCCGGGCATCCGCCCTCGCGGCGATCTGTCAGTCCAGGACTTGGCCGCCACCATCCCGGGCTGCAGCGGCGGCGCCGCCTGGCAGCCGGATGTGGCCGAGGCTGCAGGGAGCCCTGCACCCGCTTGCTACCCTTGCACCCCGCGCAAAGGGAGGCGCCGGGCGCTTTTCCTGGCGAGGGTTCGAGCCTGAGCACTTAACCCCGAGAAGCCGCGTTAAATAGTAAAAGGTTTTTCCAATAAGCCCTTTTCGCGCTCTGCCTTCCCCGGGCCCCCTGGGACCCTAGAGAACCGCTTTGCTTTCGCATTCCCAAGTATCCAGGGCCGTGCGGACGTCCTCTGTGAGTCCTTCCTCCACCCCACTCCCTGATCGAGGACGGGAAGCTAGGGGACGTGTTTTCACCCCATTCTTTGCTTCCCATGCCTGCTCCACGTCCCAGCTGTGCTCCCAGCCAGCGCAGCCCCCAGCCGCCTCTCTCTGGCGGCGCCCTCTCCCGCACGCGCCGCGGCCGCTCAGCTCCCTACCTGTTTGACCCAGCTCCCGCAGGGCCTTCGCCAGACGCGCCGCCTCCGGGGATGGCTCCTCCGTTGACCCCGCTGTCCCCCACTGGCTCCGCGTCCCTTCCGCGCCATTCCCGGAGGGCTCCAGGCACCGCAGGGTCATGGGATAAATATCACTGCGGCAAAGACAGGTGACTGCCCGAGCTGGGGTCAGAGAAGGGCTCACGTCCTTCCTGGAAGTCAATGGGAACCCTAAAACGCGTCCCTGCTGGGTGCCCGAAATGCTGGCAGAGGGTGAGGAGATAAGGAGCTGCCTGTTCCTTCTCCCCAGGTCCTGGCAGACTGATAGCAAAGTCCCTCGCAGACGTGGTCACCCTCAGATCGCCTGCAAAGAGAAAGTGTGTGTCTGTGGGGGGGGGGGGGTTGGGTCAGTCCTAACTGGACCCCTGCGGTTGGGTGGGGGTGGGGAAACAGAGACGTGGAAAATCCCAGGGACTTCTCCGCCTCTTTACTCCTACACCATTAACCCCAAGCATCCAGTTACCGCCCGGGCCCAGCTCTAAGCAAAGGAGGATAAAGAAAGAGCAGAGATCCCAGACTCCAGAGTTGGCCGGGGATGTCTGGAGGGCGGGGGTGAATGGGGGTGACTTCCAGCACAGGGCCTGCTTGCTGAATACCAGATTAGCAGCCTGGGAAGAGCAAGCAGTCTCCTGAGGGTCCAGTGGGAATAGGCTCTTGTCAAGGACAAGCAGAAACATTTAAAAAGAACAGTAGAGATCCCCAAATTGGCACTCCCATTTCACACGCGCGCAGCCCGAGGGCCCCTGGGAGGAAGCAACAACACACAAACTTGGTTCTCCGCCCTAAAGCGCAGCGGGGCTCCCAGGGCACCGGCTGCCAACCCAGGGTGCGGAGGCTGTAGCTGCAGGATCGCCCCCACCCATAGGCTGCCTGGCTCCCCTCCCCACGCTGCCCGGTGCCCACCCGGGGGCGCCGCGGCGGTAGCTCCCGGACCCGGCTGGCTGTCGCTCCTCTTGCTGCCGCAGGCGCTGTCGAGGAATCAGCCGGAGCGCGCAGCCCTAGCGGGGACTCGGAGTCCAGGCTGGGGCCGAGCGAGCCGCAGCTAGTGCTGCCGGACGCGCAAATCACTAACGCCGAGCCCTCACCTCGGCCGCCGCCTCCGCACCGAGCAGCCTCCCCAGCGGACACGGGGCGGAGGCATCGGGAGGGGCACAGGACAGGAGGGGTGTCT
This sequence comes from Nycticebus coucang, assembly GCF_027406575.1. NCBI lineage: Eukaryota > Metazoa > Chordata > Mammalia > Primates > Lorisidae > Nycticebus > Nycticebus coucang. The sequence continues at coordinate 28,325,144 of NC_069782.1, forward strand.
GCCCGATTTTCCCCCGCTGACATTTAATTTGGGAATGAGATGCCAGGGGATGCGACCCGCCCCGAGTTCGACGGCGGCGGCCAGAGTTCTCTGCGCAGAGTACGGACAAAAGCCCCGGGAAACAGTGCCTCAACACCCCCACCCCCCCAGGCTCCGGCACCCCCTCTGGACTCGGACTCTCCCCACCCCCGGGCAGCCGCCCAGTTTCCCTCCGGCAGCGACCAAGGAGATGGGAAGGAGGGAGGGAGAAAGGAAAGGAGGGCGGGAGGCTGGTGGGGAGGAGCGGGAGATCAGGTTATTAGGATTATCAATTTGATAGTTTTTTGCGGGGGGAACACCGGACACTTCCCGACGCCGAGAAGGAACCGAACAAAGCGGGCAGTATTGCCGGGCCGCAGGGCACAGCTGCCGCCCGACCCTCTCCCCCAGCGCTCCCAACTGCGGAAGCCCCGGCCGCGCCCCGCCGCCCTCCCCAGCGAGGCTCCTCGGGGCGGAGCCTTCGGGCTCCGGGCTCCGGTACCTGCCGCGGGCGCCGGAGCTGCCGGCGCTGGGGATCCTGAGGCTGCGCGCCCGGGACCTCGGAGCGCGCCGTCCGCGGCCCACGCAGCGCCGGCCGCTGCGGGCGAGAGGGCTCATGCTTCCGGGGAAGCCCTGCCCGCGAGCCGCGGCGGCGGCGAGACTTGGCAAGTGTTAAACGTCTGTCCCCGGAGCCGCGTGTGCGCGCGACTTCCCAGCTCGACGCACCTCCCTCGCTCTCCGCCTCCCTCCCCGCCGGCGCTCCCCTAGGCCCCGCCCGGCTGCTGCGGAGGCCGCTTTCCAGGAACTTTCCAGGAATCCGCCTCACGTGACCGCGCCCCGGCTACAGCTTTAAAGAGGCTCCGGCGCTAAAAAGCCGGCTGCAGGGAAGACCAGCTGGGAGCGCTTGGGCGCGGGGGCAGGCGCTGTGGACGCCGGGGACCCCACCCTCCTGTGACCGCCCCCACCCCAGGGTGCTCGGGGGCTAGCGAGCAAAGTCCCCGGCGCCGCCAACGCCGTTTCGGCGACAGGACCCCGCCCCCTCCCGTGCCAGCCAAGCGCCCCGGCCCAGCGCAGAATGGCCATCCTTGCCCCTGGATCCCCCGCGAGGAGTGGGCTCCTCTTTTCCTTCCCTCCGCGTCGCCTCGACGCGACCCTCCAGGACGCATATTTTGTGAGAGGGTGCAGGAGAGACTGGAGGGTCCTCGAAAACCTCCCCGGCGGGGGGTGGTCTCAGCGCTTTGGCAGGACGGGGACGCATTGCTGAGCCCTGGACGCTCGGTGCCGGTGGGAGCCGGCCTCAGGCCGTCCCCCGGGCCGGGTCCTGGAAGGCAGAGCGGGAGGAGAGCGGCGCCTCCTTAAAGGGCGCTCGCGGCCCTCAGTCCCCTCCCCCTGGCGCTCCGAGTCGCTGTCACCCGCACCAGCCCCGACCAGCTCCTCCCTGCCTCCTCTCCGCTCCCACGTCTCCTCCGCTGGACCCACAATCGCCGGGCGCGGGCGGGTCGCCCTTACCTGCGCTCCCGCGAGGTGTCAGGTGGCCGGGCCTCCGTGCCCGCAGTCCGGACAGCACCGGTCTCGGCGGATCCCTGCAGCGCTGGCGCCTCGGGCCGGGAATTCGGAAGGATCTCGGCACCTCTTTCCTACCCGGGAACTCTCACCTCCCACCGGGTTGGAGGCCACCTGGCCTCAGTGGAAACTCATCTCCTTGCTTGCACGCCCGCCTCCGAAATGTGACCTACTTTAAACGTGACCTACTTTTTCAAAACCATTAACACTCGTGGGAAAAGCGGACCCACAATTTTGATAACCATTTTTCTTTGAAATACTATTCTCTTGCATCACTGTTCAAAAGCTTGAAAGGTCAGTGGCCACTTTGAGTTGAAGCCGTGGCTATGGGGAAGTTGGGCGAGGAGGGGGAGGGGTGCGAGGGAGGCGCGGCTTACAAACCTCGTCTGGTGCTCCCCCTGCCGGCTCTGCGAGGAAGTGCGAGCTCGGGTCCAGCCTGGAGTGGGGGGAGCCAGGGAACAATGGTTTTCTCAGTAATTTTCCTGCTTTTGAGTAATTCTAGGCACATGATAAGGTGGTGAGCCTGGGGTGGGGACATTTCCCAGCTAACAAACGGCTTTGTTAACCACGGAGTCCTATGCACGGAATCATGTTTTGTTTTTTGGAAAAAAAATATTTGACCAAGAAGGTGGAGCTGAGTCTATTTAAAACCCTATGTAGCTGAATAATTTTGTGCAAGTCATTTGCCCTCTTTGGACCTCTGGACTTTTCTATGACATGAAGAGCTAGACTCGGGTTCTGGGTGAGGGACTGAGATAAATGAACAAACCAGATGCCACGTGGCATTTGTGAGTAATCTGAGGCCCAGAACCTTTTAAAAACCACTACCTCTCCCAGGTTTCACTACCTTCTAAATCAGGGGTCCTCAAACTTTTTAAACAGGGGGCCAGTTCACTGTCCCCCAGACTATAGTTTTAAAAAACAGCTATGAACAAATTCCTATGCACACTGCACATATCTTATTTTGAAGTAAAAAAACAAAACAGGAACAAATACAATGTTTAAAATGAAGAGCAAGTAAAGTTAAATCAACAAACTTACCAGTATTTCAATGGGAACTATGGGCCTGCTTTTGGCTAATGAGATGGTCAATGTCCAGTTCCATATTTGTCACTGCTCGTCGTAACAAGTGATGCAAGTGTGCATCAATCTAGTTCTGGTTGGAGATTTCAGACGTTTCATTCTGGAAAAAGTCTGTTCACAGACATAAGTGCTGCCAAAGATGGTTGCCATTTTGAGGGCATGGTTCCTGAAATCAGGATATGTCTCAGAGGGAGACATGCATAGAAATTAGGAAGGCTGCTTGACTTGAGTATGTCTTTCAGAGAGTCACAATTCTGTAGTTCAGCCAGTTCCATTTGGTAAGTTGTATCCACATTTTCAATGTCAATAGAAAATGGGTTACGGAAAACCTGTATGTCCTGTTCATGGAGATGAAGCTCTTTAAATCTAAATTGAAACTCCTTTTGCAACTTTTCCAGTGACTCCACACATGTTTTGTTTGGGAGTGCAACCAATGGTTTTTCCACTAACAGATTTTGAGTTGTAGGGAGACGACAGAAATTTTCCTCATTCACTTGTTTGATGAGGAGGCTTAATTTTACTTCAAATGCTTTCACATGTGATTGCATGTCACAGATGAGCTTCCCCTTTCCTTGAAGTTGCACATTGAAACTGCTGAGTAGCTTTGTTACATCTGTCAGAAAAGCAAGGTGCCATTTCCATTCTGCATCATTGAGCTCTGGTACTTCTTTGTTTTTTGAAAGCAGAAAAGCTGTAATCTGTGGAAGTAAGTCATAGAAATGTTTCAAAACTCTCCCTCAACTCAGCCAACGGACTTCTGTGTGGTGCAGAACATCTTCATAGGCAACGTTTAGCTCAGACAGAAATTCCTGAAATTGTCTGTGGTTTAGTGCATCAGCTCTAATGAAGTTAACACAAGATACCACAATTTTCATAACAGAGCCCCACTTCAGTGATTTACTGCACAGCACTTGTTGGTGGATGAGGCCATGTATGGCTATTGAATGAGAATGGTTATGTTTGTCCATTTCTTGGTTAATGTGAGCAATTATTCCTTTCTTGGACCCCACCATGCTAGGAGCACCATCAGTTGTCACACTGGCTAGTTTAGCCCAGTCCAGCTCCAAACCATTCACAGTTTGGCAAAACTTTACTTAGATACCCTCTCCTATAGTTGTTCCTTTGATGCTTTGCAGTGCAGCAAGCTCTGCTGTGACTTCAAAATAGTCATTCATCCCACGAATAAAAATTAGAAGTTGTGCAGAATCACGAACATCATTACTTTCGTCAAGTGCCAAGGAAAAATAGGAAAGTTTTTTGCGGAGTTTTGCAAATGCTGATGCAAATTGTCTCCCATTTCTTCAATCCTTCATGTAATTGTAGGTCCTGAAAGACTCACTGTACTAAATAAATCGGCCTTCTCTGGACACATCTCTTTGGCAACAGAAAGAAGGCATTGTTTAACAAATTCTCCCTCCATGAATGGTCTGCCAGTGCACGCTATTAGCTTAGCAACTTGAAAAATTGCTCGCAGTGATGAAATATTTAGCTGCTTCTGCTTCACAAAAGTATTTTGCTGAGTTGTCAATGTATATTTCAGTTTTAATATTTTATCCTTTCTCACTTCACCATATTTATTTTTGTGTTGAATTTGATAGTGTCGAGGCAAATTGTATTCTTTGAACACAGACACTATATTCTGGCATATCAAACACAGCTTTTTCCTTGTACTGCATGAAAAAGTAATCATAAGTCCACTGTTCTTTGAATATCCTAGACTCTGACTCAATTTTTCTCTTTCTTGATATCATTGTTTCCTAGGGATTCCAAATTACTATTAGTAAAATACCAATATATATATGTACAGTGCTCCAAAAACAATATACCAGCAATAACTTTGCCCACACAGAGACATATAGACTGCACTGCCCATCAATGTAGTCTAATCAGTGCCCATCAATGCAGCTGTGCCAGTCCACATCATTTCAGCCTCACCAGTGCCCATATTGGTGGAAGTCCGCTTTTACCTCAGGCTCACACTGGTGCTGTGCAGGAACCAGCATGATTATAGAGCTGGTTCCTCCACCACCTTTCCAGTTCACACTACCCTGTGTGAACCACACTGCGATCTATGAACTCGCATAGGAATCTGATCGCATGGGTCTTCTCACCCATGATTCCACTGCAGAAAAAAGAAGGCATATATGCCTTTTTTCTTCTGAATCTAATGCAAGTTCAGCCATACAAGCATATGGCTGAACTCGCACTGCTCAGAGATTGCAACAGTGTGAACCGGGGCTTACACAGCACACAAGATACAACATCATACACAACTGAATAGCAATCAGAATATAAATGCACTTACTGTCAGTTAAATTGGGTTTCCTACTCCTCGGCTGTCTGCAGTTCCCATGGGGCCCTAGGCAGATTACCAGTTTGGGGCCCCCATGCAGTAACATTGAGCAATGACCATTTACATTAACACTGACCGCTGACCATTTGCAATAACACTGACTGCTGACAATTTGCATTAATACTGAGTGTTGACCATTTGCATTAACACTGAGCACTTACAATTGTCATTACCACTGATCACTGACCATTTGCATTACCCCTGAGCTCTGACCATTTGAATTACCTCTGAGCACTGACAATTTGCATTAGCACTGAGGGCTGACTATTTGCGTTATCACTGTGATGCAACCCCCCCAGAAACCACTCCCAACCAACTAACCAACTTTAAAAAAAAAAAGCTCTCTTAACTTCAAAAAAAGGCGCCCCTTATTTGCAAAAAAAAAGACCTCCTAACTTCAGAAAAAAAAGGCCCCCCTTAACGGCCAATAAAAAGGCCCTACTAACTACAAAATAAAAAAAAATAGACATCCTAACTTCAAAAAAAAAATAAATCCTAACTTGTTCTTATCGCAGTCCTTAGGCAGCAGTAGGCTCTGCACAGGCAAGCTTGTGACTCCTCCCATCACACCCGAGACTGAGAGGAGTTGAGAGACAGAGAGAAGGAGGGGAGTTGGAGAGTGCAGAGCACATTCCACACATGCGCACTGTGAGCCCAGGACCAGTGGGCTGCTAAGCAGGACAGGCAACGGCTGCAAAAACACCCGGCGGCGGCCCTGATAAATGTCCTCGGTGGGCCGCAAGTGGCCCACGGGCCGTAGTTTGAGGACCCTTGTTCTAAATTATTCTATAAGGCTTCTCTTTACTTGGTAAGAGAATCCTAGAGGAAGGGTGTACCCATGCTTCTGTAGTTTAAATTAAAAGGTATTCTTAAAATTTGTACAAAGATTAATTTATATTTTAGTTGGTTGAAATGAATCTCCCAGCAACTCTTTAAGTCTTGCCTGTTGCATTTGCACATGCTGTTTCCTCTTACTAGAATGCACCTCCCGAGAAGGGCTGCAGGGCTGGCTCTCATCATTCAGGTTCTAGGGCAAGTCACCTCAGCAGAGAATCGTTGTCCATGAAGATCACAGTAAGCACAATAGCAGCTATAGGGAAAACAAGCTTTGTACCGAAGAAGGATTTTTTACTTTTGTATATAAAATGTTTCTCAGCAATGCCTAGGGTTTTGCTGGCCTTTTTAATCCTCAAGAAACAAATGCAAGAGCCACATAGGAAAATATTTCTGAGGTCATATTAATGGGAGAAAAAGTAGAATATGAAATTATGTCTAAATTATGATTATATTATAAGATTGTGTATGCATGTGGGCAAAAACAGAAGGAAATGTGGAGAAATAAAAGCAGCTGTTTTTAGAAAGGTGGCAGGATGTAGGCGAATTTTAAATTTGACTTCCCTTGAGGCAGGAAGATCACTTTAGGCCAGGAGTCTGACACCAGCCTGAGTAAATAGCAAGACCCTAAAAAATTTGTTTTAATTTTTTACTTTAATACTATTCCAGTATTTTTCCTTTTTTTTTTTTTTTTTTTTTTTTTGGAGACAAGTCTCACTTTGTCGCCCTCAGTAGAGTGCTCTGGCATCACAGCTCACAGCAACCTCAAACTCTTAGGCATAAGTGATTCTTTTCCCTCAGCCTCCCAAGTAGCTGGACTACAGGCACTGCCACAATGCCCATCTACTCTTTAGAGAGGGGTTCTTGGCTGATCTTGAACTTGTGAGTTCAAGCAATCCACTCATCTCGGCCTCCCAAGAGCTGGGATTACAGGTGTGAGCCACTGTGCCCAGCTATTTTTCCCATTTATTTTTAGTTGATATAATCATACATATCTATGGGATAGAGTGACATTTCACTTCATGTGTTATATATATATGCTATTTTTATATATATTCGGTACCCACAATTCTACTCTCTACTTCCAAGTTCAAAATTTGTTCCAGTATTTTTGATAGTCATTGTTTTTCTAAAGTTGCATGTGTGTTAACATCTTCACCTCCTCTGAGGGAGTGGGGTATAGTGTATAGACCTTATAACTCCACTCCTGAAGGACCTCTCTTCTGAGCTCCAGACCTGCCACTCAGCATCACATTCAGATGTCTAAGAGGTATCTCCAATTTAACATGTCCCAAACTGAGACCTGATAATTCCTCCCGGCTTAAGACAAAAACAAAACAAAACACTCCTGTGCTTTTCCCCACTTCTGAAAATATCCATTCTAGTCTTCATTTGCTTTAGGCTGAGCCGTCAGTAACTGCTGTCATTGTCACACACCCCACAACTGACCTGTCAGCCAACCCTTTGACGCTGGTTTCACAATAAACCCAGAACTGAAGCCTTGCCGTATGTCCACAGCATGCCACTCAAGCTGCCCTCGTCTCTGCCTGCTCAGTGGCCCTCCCTGCCCCTCTAACAGTAGCGAGAGTGATTCTGCCTAATCTAAGTCACTTCATGTCTCTCCTCTGCTCCAACCCAGACGGCTGTGTCACCAGGAGTGAGAGGAAAACCCTGCTAGCCACTTGAAAGGCCCTGTGAAATCCGGTTCCGTTGACCCTCTGATCTCATTCCCACCTGCTCTGTTCTTTGATCATTCTGCTCAAGTTACTGCAGACTCTTTGCCAATTCTAGAACATACCACCCTGCCCTCCCTCAGGGCCTTTGCATTTGCCGTCTCCTCTACTTCTCATGGTCTTCTTTCGGACGGGCACATGGTTTGCTTCCTCACTTCTTCATGTCTTTATTTAATGCCCCTTCCTTAGTGAGACCTTGCCTGAGCACCCCATTCACAATTGACCTGTCCCCTCACAATTCTTTCTCTTCCCTGCTCTAGTTTTTCCCCTAGCTCTGATCACTATTTAACCTAGTTTATGTTTTATTAGTTGTCCAACTTCCTGTCTCCCCCCACTCCCACTAGAAGGTTAACTTCATGGATTTGTACTTGCATTGTTCACAGCTGTATTTTAGTACCTGAAATGGTTCCCAGCATGTAGTAGGCATTCAGCATAATTATTGGATGAATGAATGAGTCAGCGCCACATTTAAAGTGAAACTGCCCAGGTATGAATTCTCACTGCACCACCACTTGCTTCTTATGTGATCTTTGGCAAGTTATTTAGCCTCCTATGGAGACAGTAATGGTACCTATCTCAGAAGGCCATTGTGAGAATTAAATGAGATAATCTATGAAAAGTGCTTTGGCACTTAGCAAAACACAGTAGAGCCTCCATAGTGGACCACCTCCCTATGTTGACCACCTCTTTAAGTTGACCTAATTTTCATAGACTGGACACGCACCACATGTGCACATCAGTACAGAATTCCAAGTTCCTTATGTTGACCACTTCCTCATGTTAACCAGTTTGTTACAGTCCCTTGGGTGGACAAATAAAGAGGTTCTACTTTAGTTAATAAAGATTAGCTGTTGTTTCAACTATCATCGTTTACTCTCAGTTTGGATTTTTCCCCTATGGATAAGATTGTCTTACATTGGCCTGTAAGAAACTTAACCATCGTCCCACCTTCCCTTCTACAGCTGCCTGAGAACTTCATCTAGTCAATTCCCTGGAGCTCCCCTTCAGCTTTAAAGCGCACAGAGATAGGGTGTCAAAAGTGATTCCATTTTTTCTAGATTTTCAGGGACATTTCCCTTGGGTGGTACAGGTCGATCTTCAGGGAACTGTCTTTCTACGTGAGGCAGGAAGGGAGAAAGACATATTCACACAGCTGGAGAGTTTCTTTCATTGCTTGCATCGAGGAGTCACCAAAGCTTGGAAATCTCTGTGTGCCAAATCAGAACCGGAGGCCTTTGGTTTTGCAAAGCATATGTTCTAATACTGGAATTGTCAAGTACACCACACTGGGCTTCTGCCAAGTTTTTTGGTCTTTTTGGGGGGGGCTGGAGGAGCAATAGGATGGTCTTTGTCAATTGTCTGACATGACATGCCTATGGGCAGAAGGTACACTTTTAAGTGTCCACCATCCTCTCCTTTTAGAGTTTGTCATCTCCCTGCCACAGCCACCACATACACACACACACACAGCCTCCTCGCCCAGTCCCTGTGATTCTGGGACCCACACTTCTGGAGAGCATGTGACCCAGGTCAGCTAGTAGGAATGTCTCCTGCCCTCAGACACAGGGGCTTATCCAGTATCACAATGCCAGGAGGCCAACCCGATTATTTTTGTCAAGATTTGCTGTGAACACTGCAGGAGAATGGCAGCGCCCGTAGCTCAGTGGGTAGGGCACCAGCCACATACACCAAGCCTGGTGGGTTCGAACCCAACCGGAGCCAGCTAAACAACAATGACAACTGCAACAGAAAATACCCTTGTGGCATTGTGGCAGGCGCCTGTAGTCCCAGCTACTTGGGAGGCTGAGACAAGAGAATGGCTTACGCCCAAGAGTTTGAGGTTCCTGCGAGCTGTGATGCTACGGCACTCTACCAAGGGTGACATAGTGAGACTCTATCTAAAATAAAATACAACACTGCAAGAGAAGCAGTCTCTCTCTCCTTCTGGGATGATGAGCAGTAATGACCATGTAAGTCAATTTTGCCACTACGTGGAGGGACCCAGTCAAAGAACAAAGGCTGCAGAGGAGGAAGCAGAGCTGAGGTTTGAGGGAGAGGGACTATCCCTGAGCATTTGAATGCAACAGTGCTGGAAGTTGCCTGACCCTGGGGCCTCTCAAGCACAGGAGACAATGTGTTTATTTTTCCTGACCTGGTTTGATTTTAGTTTTTGTAACATAGTAGCTAAAGGCATTCTCAATGGGTACGGTGGCTTGCATGTGGGCATAGTTAGGGGAGGGGACAGAATATGAATTGAGAGGAGGAAGGCAGAGCTGCCTTCTACTTTAATGAATATCTCCTACTTTTTGCATGGTGCCACTCAGCATGAATTCCCTTTTATAATGTCCTACTTGCTCTGTCCCCAGATTGGGGGACACTCACCGGTGGGCACAGGAAGAGGGAAAGGGAGCAGCTGCCACGGGGTTAGTGCTCTGGGTTAGGGGTGGGAACAGGGAGAAGGGAGGCAGATGGCTTCCTCTTGGCTTCTGGGGCCCAGGAACATGATTAATGGCCATTTCCTCAGGCTTCACCCCCCTCGTGGAATGGAGGGGAGTCATGTTCTAAGATAGTGGTTGTCAATGCTATTATTTCACAGACTTCTCAGAAATTCTGATAAGATCTAGAGACCAGAAGTCAAAAACCACCTGCCTATGGGACTGTGTTTGACTCCTCTAGAATGTTATGGTTGGTGTGCCAGGATTATTGAAAGAATGTGAACTGAATTAAAAATGTAGAGATTTCACCCCCGAAGAGATCCAGATTTCTGCTTTCTTTAACCAACCCTAAGATCTGGGCCGGGTGCTGTGGTTCACATCTATAATCCCAGCACTTTGGTAGGCTGAGCTAGGAGGACCACTTGAGGCCAGGAGTATGAGACCAGCCTGAGCAACATAGCAAGACCCCATTCCCGGAAAATTTAAAAAGCAGCCACCCATGATGATGCCCACCTATAGAACCAGCATGTAGGGAGGCACAGGCAGAGGATCGTTTGACAAGTTTTAGACCAGCCTGAGCAACATATGCTGGAGCCTAGGAGTTTGAGGCTATGTGAGCTAGGATGATATCACTACATTCCAGCCTGGGCAATAATGTAAGACTCTGTCTCAAAAAAAAAAAAAAAAAAAATCTGTCCCATTGCCTTGATCCCGTCCCTCAAGGCAGTGGTCAACTGGGCCAGAGTAGCAGCTACCCCTTTGGAAGGCCTTGCCCTCCCATTCCCCTCAGTCCCTCCAGCCCCATGAGGGAGTGTCACTTGTCATTGGTCATCACCCTTGCCTTGTTGTTTTTCTTATCATGGCGAAAAACTTTTCTGGACTCAAGTCTCTACCAGAAGTGGGGGAAATAAAAGAGAGACCTAAAATACTGACTATATCAGAACAAAGAGGAGAGAGGGAGACTATTCCTCTGTGTTCAATAGGCTGAGTTCTTACACCAGACCTGATTCATCTTTCTATAGGCTCTATAGGTATTTATGTGCAGGCTGCCTTTCTCTGCAGCAAAATATTCTGGAGGCACAGAGAGAGAGGGTTAATCAACAACCTGAAGCCTGACTATGAAGACCCAGGGGCTTAGTAATCTCAGGGGAGAACCTTTGTTCTAAGAGAACAGATGGTTGGTCTCTGTTAAGGTACCACTGAAAGATAAAGGTCTGAATGGGACTCTCCTTATTAGACTCAGTCTGTATATTCAGAGGATCATCACCCATAAGAAACAGGTGTTGAGAAGGACACTGTTTTGTATTTTACTTCCTCCTCCCCCACAATGCTCTCTGGCCTCCTTCTTGCCCAAACACACCAAGCCCGCTCAGGGCCTTTGTACTTGCTATTACCTCTGAAATGCTCTTTCCCCAGTGTTTTCTCTTCATTTATGTCTTTGCTCAGAGAGGGTTTTCTTTTCCATTGTCAATGACCATTTCTTTCTCTTGCTTTAATTTTCATTCTAACACTTGATCACTACCTGACATTATAATGATTATTTATTTGTGTTTATTGTATTTTTCCCACCAAAACATAGCAAGGACTTCATTACATTCACTACTATTTTCCCAGTGCCTAAAACAGCTCCTGGCCCTAGTAGATACCCTGGGTAGGTACCTAATATAAAGTTGTTGAATGAGGCTAGGCACAGTGGCTCATGCCTGTAATCCTAACATTTTGGGAGGCTGAGGCAGGAGGATCACTTGATCTCAGGAGTTCAAGACCAGTCTAAGATAAATGAGACCCCCATCTCTACTAAAAATAGAAAATTAGCGGGGCATTGTGGCAGGTGCCTATAGGCCTACCTACTCAGAAAGCTGAGGCAGGAGGATCCCTTGAGGAGTTTGAGGTTGCTGTGAGCTAGGCTGACACTATGGCACTCCAGCCTGGACAACAGAGTGAGACTCTGTCTCAAAAAAAAAAAAAAAGGGCGGCGCCTGTGGCTCAGTCGGTAAGGCGCCGGCCCCATATACCGAGGGTGGCGGGTTCAAACCCGGCCCCGGCTGAACTGCAACCAAAAAATGGCTGGGTGTTGTGGCGGGCGCCTGTGGTCCCAGCTGCTCGGGAGGCTGAGGCAAGAGAATCGCTTAGGCCCAGGAGTTGGAGGTTGCTGTGAGCTGTGTGATGCCACGGCACTCTACCGAGGGCCGTAAAGTGAGACCCTGCCTCTACAAAAAAAACAAAAAAAACAAACAAAAAAAAAATTATAGAATGAATGAGTGAATCTAATGTGTCTATGAAGGAAGAAATGGGAACACTTTTACCAACTTTTTTCTGGCCTAGATCCACTTAACTTTTTCATCTTCCTCTGGATAGATGTGCTTCTCAGCTTACTCTTTCGCTTACCCTTCAGACTCTGGTCTGCCACCAAGAGGAACTTGGCTTTCTAGAAGTTTCTCCTACGTCTATGAGCCTGACTCCATTGCCTAGTACCTAATAGATGGCATTTATAGATAGAGTCACCCATTCAACATTCATGAGTACTTAAAATGTTTCAGGCCTTATACAACCCAGGGGTGCAAGGTGGACTCAGGCTTCTCCTTAAGGAGGTTTCAGTCTAGTGAGGGAGAAACTATCAACAGATTATTCTAACAAAAGGTGAAAAGCTGTGGGGGGAATGCACAGAATGGTTCTGCAAACAGCTGGAAAGCACCATTCCAACTACCTTGGGATGTCGGGAAAGGCTTCACAGAAGAGGGGAACTTGATCAAGCCCTATAACTTCTCCGAATTTTTATTTTCATATCAGTGTTGTGAAAAATTTGGACTGGATGAGTTATTAAGTTTCCTTCTCCTTTGAATCACCTCCAGTTTCTGTTCTACAACCTTCAAAGAGCAGTTGATGGTGTTGTTAGACATAAGCCTGGACAGCTTCTAGGTATGTTTGACTTTCCAGTTAAGTTCACAAGGGTCAAGGCCTAGTGTGATGATGTGGTAAGCAGAACAGGAAGGAGAAATACCTATTAGTAAACAGCAAACACCACTCCTGGCTTAGTCACGGAATTCTGAGAAGTGACAGCACCCCGTGAACCAACCTGTAGATTGGCAATCATGGGCGAGACTAACGTTAGCCAAAGTATGTGGCAGAGCCAGGAAAGGGAGGCTCTGCAAACAGTAGTTACCTCCTCAAACCTCAGGCCAACCTCCACATACATTCCACGTGTAAGAACCACCTGATTACACACGCAGGCCTCTGCTGGTCTCCCAGCTCATTAAAATCATAATTATGATGATCATGCCCCACCATAAAAGAAAGTAATATAACAATATCTGTTTGCCTTTATCTGATAGTTTTAATCTCTCTTCACCAATATATTATAGCATATACCTTATTTTATTCTTATAGTTACCCTTTGATGATGGTAAAAAAAAAAATACCTACTTTACAGGTAAGTAAATTATAACAAAGTATATTAATAGATAAATTATCCTTAGGAAAACAGGTTTTCCTCTTTTATATAAGGTTTAGTAACCTTATAAAAGAATCGTTACAATGTTATAAAAGTAACATTTTAAGTGAAAAAGTACCTTGGAGGATAAGTTGCTTTTAAAATAGGTCATTCACTTTAAACCTGGTTTACTAGACCTGAGAATTTTCAACATGGTCTAGTCATTTACTCAAAGACACAGATGTGAAAATTTTAGGCAACTTTCTAAAGCTTTTCTACCATGAATGAAATTATGACTTGAAGAATAATATTTAGGAGGATTAATTGGAAATCGGAGTTTGAAATAAAATCTTGGACCACTCTGTATATGCTGTTCTCAGTTGACGTTTCAGATACATAATCTATACTTTGAGTATAACATCAAGCTTTAAAAAATACTTAAAGACAAAAAAAATCAAAAAATATTAAAAGGCTCATTTTTATATTTGTTTTAGATGTTTTAAATAGTTGCAATGGCTTAAAAAGGATGATTTAAAATGTTGCTTGTGGGGCCGGGTGCGGTGGCTCATGCCTATAATGCTAACACTCTGGGAGGCTGAGGCGGATGGATTGCCTGAGCTCACAGGTTCAAGACCAGCCTGAGCTAGAGTGAGACCTCGTCTCTAAAAATAGCCAGGTGTTGTGACAGGCGCCTGTAGTCCTAGCTACTCAGGAGGCTGAGGCAAGAGAGTTGCTTAAGCCCAAGAGTTTGAGATTGCTGTGAGCTGTGACGGCACAGTACTCTACTGTGGGCAATAAAGTAAGACTGTTTCAAAAATAAAATAAAATAAAATGTTGCTTGTAATACAGTTTTGCCTGCTAAATTCTCCACATTTGTAACCCATTTCATTTCACTGGGTGGTTGTTAAGTGCTTTCACTTAGTATTGTGATATTGTATGTGTTTTCGTCCCAGTTATATAGTAACGTTTCAGGCCAGCATCCAGCTTTCGCTGCTCAAGTCATATAGCTGTGAAGACTTACCTTTGTTCCTGTTAGGATGCTTTTCAGTTCTGTTAGTATCTTAAGTACTGTTACAAAGGGGTCACTTCTTCCTTTAAAGTTGTTCTGTAATATATGTATATAAGGACTGGAATTGTATTCTTTTTTTTTTTTGTAGAGACAGAGTCTCAATTTATCGCCCTCGGTAGAGTGCTGTGGCATCATACAGCTCACAGCAACCTCCAACTCCTGGGCTTAGACGATTCTCCTGCTTCGGCCTCCCAAGTAACTGGGACTACAGGCGCCCGCCACAATGCCCGGCTATTTTTTTGTTGCAGTTTTGCCAGGGCCAAGTTTGAATTTGCCACGCTCAATATATGGGGCCGGCACCCTACCCACTGAGCCACAGGCGCTGCCCAGGAATTATATTCTTAAAGAAAAGCATTCTATGTATATGTCAGAGTCTATGGTGTTTTCACCATTCAAAATGCTGTTTAGTAGTTAAAACTTAAACTATTTAATGTCATTTAATAAAGTGACCAAAATGTGAAAAAAAAGTCATTCAAACCACTGAATATGCAATTCCAACAAATATGCCTTACTATTTTCCAAGATTATTTACAATATTTAGATACAGGCCAGGGATAAAAGAATTGAGGAACAAAGTTGGGTTCTTTCTGTTTTGTTTGTAATAAGTCTCATTCAAGAAATTGCTGCATTTCAATGTGTGTCAACAGTTCTAAAATAAATGCTAAAGTCAAGTCTTATTTCTTATAAAATACAAAAAAAGGCCGGGAGGGCAGTACCTGTAGCTCAGTAGGTAGGGCGCAGGCCATATACACAGAGGCTGGCGGGTTCGAACCTGGCCTGGGCCTCCTAAACAACAATGCAACCAAAAAATAGCTGGGTTTTGTGGCAGGTGTCTGTAGTCCCAGCTACTTGGGAGGCTGAGCAAGAGAATCGCTTAAGCCCAAGAGTTTGAGGATGCTGTGAGCTGTGATGCCATGGTACTCTACCCAGGGTGACAGCTTGAGGCTCTGTCTTAAAAAAAAAAAAATAGACCTCATCTCTAAAAAATAGCCAGGCATCGTAGCAGGTGCCTGTAGTTCCAGCTACTTGGGAGACTAAGGCAAGAGGAAGGAGGATCACTTAAGCCAGTGGTTCTCAACACTGGGTCCTCAACACTGGGTCCTAACACTGCGACCCTTTAATACAGTTCCTCATGTTGTGGTGACCCCCCCAACCATAAAATTATTTTCGTTGCTATTTTCGCACCCGGCTCTGGCATTAGGAAAATTGAGAACTACTGACTTAAGCCCAAGAGTTTGAGGTTCCTGTGAGCTATGAGGTCACGGCACTCTACCCATGGTGACAAAGTGAGATTCTATCTTTTTTTTTTTTTTTTGCAGTTTTTGGCCGGGGCTGGGTTTGAACACACCACCTCAGGTACATGGGGCCGGCACCCTACTCCTTTGAGCCACAGGTGCCATCGGAGACTCTATCTTAAAAACCAACAAACAAACAAAAAACACTTAATGGAGACTTAATCCCCACCCTACATAAACTTTTCCAAAAAAATAGATGTGGGAACATGTAAAGACTAATGTTAGGAGGTAAACGTTATCTAAATACCAAAACCCAACAAGATAGAAACCTATAGAGCAATCTCTCTCATAAACATAGTCATAAAATATTAGCCAACTGAATCCGAAAATATACAAAAAGGGTAATCTTCCGTGATCCACTTTGGCGGGTCCTTCCTTTCCAGGCAGACAAGATTGGTTTGGCATCCAAAATCAATCAGTAAAACTCGTGATCTCAACAGACTACATAGTATAATCATATAATTATCTTCATACATATATATGCAAACAAGTATTTATAAAATTCAGTGTCTGTTCATCAAACTAAGAACAGAAGAAAACTTGTTTAAATGATCAATCTTGTTTATTAAACACCTACAGCTAGCATCTTTTCTTTTTTTTTTTTTTGTAGAGACAGAGTCTCAGTTTATGGCCCTCAGTAGAGTGCCGTGGCCTCACACAGCTCACAGCAACCTCCAACTCCTGGGCTTTTCTTTCTTTATTTTTTTGAGACAGAGTCTCACTAGAGTGCCCTGGCATCCTAGCTCACAGAAACCTCAAACTCCTGGGCTTGGGCAATCCTCTTGCCTCAGCCTCCTGTTACTGGGACTACAGGCATGTACCACCATGCCTGGCTAGTTTTTCTATTTTTAGTGGAGACTAGGACTCAATCTTGCTCAAGCTGGTCTCCAACTCCTGAGCTCAGGCAAACCACCCACCTGCGTCAGAGTGCCACCACACCAGCCTAATTGGAATCATTCTTAATGGGAAACACTGAATATTTTCTCCCTAAGTTTGGGAACAAAGCAAGAATGTTCACTTTCACCACTTTTTTCACCATTGTAGTGGAGGTTCTAACCAGTGTAATAAGACTAGGAAAAGAATTTTTTTTAGGTATACAAATTGTAAAGGAAGAAGTAAAATTGTCTTTGCTTGCAGACAGCATAATCATTTACACAGAAAATTCTAAGAAATAAAAAATACCATTACTGTAACAAATATGTAAGTTTAGCTAGATTTCAAGATACAAGGTCAATATAAAAATGAATTATTTCTCTGTTAACTAGCAAGAAACAACTGGAAATTGGAAATTGTTTTTAATATAATTTATAATAGATTTTAAAGCATGGAATACTTAAAGATAAATTTAATCAAATATGTGTAAGACTTGTTCACTGAAAAAAATTAGAAGAACTAAACAAATGAAGAGACAGATCATATTTATGGATGGGAAAAATCAATGTTATTAAGATGTTGTTTCTCTGCAAATTGATCTATAGATTCGACATATTCTAAACAAAACCTTAACAGCCATTTTTTTGTAAAAATTGACAAACCGATTCCAAAATACAAAGGACCTAGAGATGATTTTGAAAAGGATAACAAAGTTGGATTACAAAAACTATTTTGCTTTGTTTTGTTTTTTGAGACAGAGTCTCATTATGTCCCCCTTGGTAGGGTACCGTGGCATCACAGCTCACAGCAACCTCAAACTCTTAGGTTTAAGTGATTCTCTTGCCACAGCCTCCCAAGTAGCTGGGACTACAGGTGCCCGCTAAAACACCCGGATATTTCTTTTTCTTTGTTGCAGTTGTCATTTTTCTTTAGCAGGCCCGGGCTGGGTTCGAACCCATCAGCCCTGGTGCATGTGGCCAGCGCCCTAACCAGTGAGCTATGGGAGCCAAGCCAATTCAATTTTGATTTCAAAATTTATTCTAAAGCTACAGTAATCAACACAATGCAATACTCACATAAGAATAGATCTATATGCAATACTCACATATAGATCAAAGGAACAGTGTCCAGAAATAGATCCACCAATATATGGACTGATTTTCAACAATAGTGACAAGGTAATTCAATGGAGAAAAAATAGCTTTTCAAAAAATGGTGCTATAACAAAAGAAAAAACTTTGACCTATTCTTCATACCATATACAAAAATCAACTTGAAATAGATTGCAGACCTAAATGTAAGATAGAAAACTATAAAAAGAAAAAAAAAGAAGGAAATTGTGTTACCCTGAGTTAGCCAAAGCTTTCTCACATAGGGCACAAACATCACAAGCCATAAAAGAAAAAATTGATACATTGAACTTCATCAAAATTAGAATTTTCTGCTCTTCAAGAGATAATGTCATAAGAATATATCTCAATAACCCTGTTAAAATAGAAAAAAGATAACACTAAGAAAAGACGTCTTAAAAACTACAAACTTGGGCAGTGCCTGTGGCTCAGTGAGTAGGGCACCAGCCCCATATACCAAGGGTGGTGGATTCAAACCTGGCCCCAGCCAAACTGCAACAAAAAAGTAGCTGGGCGTTGTGGCAGGCGCTTTTAGTCCCAGGTACTTGGGAAGCTGAGGCAGGAGAATTGCCAAAGCCCAAGAGCTGGAGGTTGCTGTGAGCTGTGACACCATAGCACTCTACTGAGGGGATAAAGTGAGACTCTGTCTCAAAAAAAAAAAAAAAAAAAAAAAGAAAGGAAGAAAAAACCACAAACTTGGAAGAATATTACAAAATTCTATATCTGATAAAGAACTTGTATCTAGAATATGTAATGAATTTTTACAGCTCAGTAATGAAAATATTTTTAAAAAATGTAACTAAAAATGGTCAAAAGATTTAACAGACACTTTTACCAAAGAATATGTATTAATGGCAAATTAGTTCATAAAAGATTCTAATTTGAGCTGGGTGCAGTGGCTCATGCTTGTAATCCTAGTACTCTGGGAGGCCAAGGCAAGTGGATTGCTTGAGCTCACAAGTTCGAGACCAGACTGAGCAAGAGTGAGAGCCCATCTCTACTAAAAATAGAAAAAGCTGAGGCAAGAGGATCTTGCCTCAAACTCTCGGGCTTAAGCAATTCTCTTGCCTCAGCCTCCCAAGTGGCTGGGACTACAGGGGCCCGCCACAATGTCTGGCTATTTTTTGGTTGGAGTTGTCATTGTTGTTTGGCAGGCCTGGGCTGCATTTGAACCCACCATCTCTGGCGTATGTGGCTGGTGCCCAAGCTGCTGAGCTACAGGCACTGAGTCCCTTGGGCCCCTTCTAATAGAGCTCTAATCCCATTCATGAGGGCTCTGCCCTTATGACCTAGTCTCCCCCTAAAGGCCCCCCCTCTTAATACCATTGCACTGGAGATTACATTTCAACATATGAATTTGAGGGGAACACAAACATTCAGACCACAGCACATACTCATAATTTTTAAAATAATTACAGCATTGGCTAACATTTATTAGGTACTTTACGTGCCAGGAGTCCTTCTGTGTGTTTTGGTGTATTAGCTCACTTAGACTGCACTTTCAATAACTCCCACCCCCAAATCCTGTACAGGGGCCCTTCCAGATGTTTCCACAGCACCTCTGCTTCTAGCTGTATTAGTATCTACCACTTTTTTATTTGTTGTTGTTGTTGCAGTTTGGCCGGGGCTGGATTCGAACCCACCACCCTCGGTATATGGGGCTGGCGCCCTACTCAATGAGCCACAGGCGCCGCCTCTACCCTTTATTATAATTGCTTGTTTCCTCAACTGAGGAAGGAGCATGGCTAGGCCCTTTAAAGTGGCCCTATTACGATCACATATGTGATGACATCAAGAGGCAAGTAGCTTGCCTAAGGTCAACGTCCTAAGAATATTAATAAACAGCAGTTATTTATTTCGTGCTCCCTAGTTCCTAGCACGGTGCCTATCAGAGAATAGATGTTCAGCAAATGTTTGTGGAATTGATCTGCGATGAGGAGGTTGTGCCTGAGCTGGCAGCTGCCTGGCACAGAAGGGAGAAGGACAGACCAGGCGACACGCTCATAGACATGGGTCTCCTGGCCAGGCTTGGGTGCTGGGAATATTGTGCTGAAAACACTCCCCAACTCAAGGGCTTGAAGCCCTAAAGAAGTGGCTTCTGCCTCTCGGCACATCTCCAGGAAACGATTTTATTTATGTATGTATTTATTTATGTATTTATGACAGGGTCTCACTCTGTTGCCTCAGGCTAGAGTGCAGAGCCTAGCTCATAGCAACTTTGAACGCCTGGGTTCAAGTGATTCTCTTGCCTCAGCCTCCCAAGTGTGTTGGTACTACAGGCGCCCGGGGTGATGCCTGGCTAATTTCTCCTATTTTTAGTAGAGACAGGGTCTCATTCTTGCTCCCGCTGGTGCCACTCCTGAGCTCAAGCTGTCCTCCAGCCTCAGACTCCTAGAGTGCTGGGAGTACAGGCACGAGCCATGGTGCCTGGCCAGGAAGCCATTATTTCTCCAGGAGACACACTCTCCACCTTACCCCAGCACTCTCTGATCAATTGCTCCATCCCTGTGCTGACCTGGTGACCCCCTTGCTTCTGAGATGATTCCACCTGCACTGGTATCCTCACCTCACCTGCAGTGGCTCTCTCTTGTGTTCATGCTGTGCGCCCTTCAAGACTTTCCCAAGTGCTACTGAGCTGAGGACGTGCCCCTGAATGATGGAGATAGGTTGTTTCCCCTGCACAGCAGCCACCTAGAGAAGGGTCCTCGGAGGACAACCCAAAACTGAGTAAAGAGTATAGCAGAGGTTCCCAGCCTCAGTGGCATGGTAGTGACACCTGCAGAGTTTTTAAAACACCAGTGTCTGGAATCTACCCCAAACTAGTTAATCAGAATCCCTCCAGCTGAGGTCCCATGGTCGGACCTACGGCAGAAACTCTCAGGCTCATGGCCTCTCTCTGGGCCTTGGCCCCTGGCCTAGATTTTGAACGGGTGCTTTCCAGGTGGGGTGGGTTGGGTGAGCCCTGGAGAGTGAGGGTGGCCATGTGGGCTTGTAGTAAAGTCCAGTGAGGGTGAGTGGCCACTGTGGCTAGCCATGCTGCGGTCATGTGCTCTGGATGCCCTAACCTAGAAAGCAGCACCTCCCCACTCACTACTGAAAGGCCAGGAGGGGATGGCAGATCATTATTTGATTACAATTTTTCAAAAGAAGGTCAAAGCATAATAAATATATTCTTCTTTTCTTTTTCTTTTTCTTTTTTCTTTTTAGAGACAGAGTCTCACTTTGTCACACTTGGTAGAGTGCTGTGGCATCACAGCTCACAGCAACCTCCAGCTTTTGGGCTTAGGTGATTCTCTTACCTCAGCCTCCCGAGTAGCTGGGACTACAGGCGCCCACCACAACACCCAGCTATTTTTTTTGTTGCAGTTTGGCCGGGCCAGGTTCAAACCTGCCACCCTCGACATATGGGGCTGGCACCCTACTCACTGAGCCACAGACACCGCCCAATAAATTCTTTTTCTCTACTCTTATTTATGTTTTTTTTTTTTTTTATCAACATAATTTACGTGTGCTGCAAAAGTTTAACTACAGGTTCAAGTGTTCCCTGAGATAAAAAAAAAAAAAAAAAAGGTTGAGAAACACTGCTCTAGAACTACGTGCTTATCTTTTACAGACTGGATGCTCAATCCTCAGGAGCAGATGGGGTGCAATGGTCTACCCACCCTCTCCTCACACTCAGTCCTCCAGTGCCAATTTTAGAGGATCTGGGTTTTTTATTTGTTTAGACAGATGACACCATCCTTACCCAGCTCCTCTTGATCTGGCTTTTGGCCACAGCTGGCTTTGCCCTGAGGCGTCTCTCCGACTTCTTCTCTTCCCCTACACTTCTCTGGTTCCTCCTTCACATTGAGGTGATGGGGAGCAGAGGGGAAGTGGATAGGGAATAATAGAAAAGGCACTGGCGCACTAACCTGGACGAAAGTGGACAGTGGTGACCGTGGACTGGCGCTGCCAGTGACGATCCTGGTCCCCGCTCCTGGTGCTGGTGCTGACCGTTGTTGAGCACATGCTTTGTTCTAAGCTCTGCACTGAGCACTTTCAGCACTTTCTTCCCTTTGTTCTGTCACCAAAGCCCATGCAACAGGAAATCGCTTCACTATGTCACAGAGCAGAAGAGGGAAGTCCCAGGGTGGGACAACCCCATTGTTTAAGGGTTTTTTTGTTTTGTTTTGTTTTTTTGAGACAGAGTCTCACTCTATTGCCCATCCTAGAGTGCAGTGGTGCTGTCAGCCTAGCTCGCAGTAACCTCAAACTCCTGGGCTCAGGCAATCCTCCATCCTCAGCCTCCAGAGTGACTGGAACTACAGAAACCACCACAAAGCCCAGCTTCTTTTTCTATTTTTAGTGGCGACAGGGTCTCTCAATCTTGCTCAGGCTGGTCTTGATCTCCTGAGCTCAAGAGATCCTCCCTCCTCAGTGCCCCAGAGTGCTAGAATTACAGGCCTGAGCCTCCACACCTGGCCTGTGGTGAGTCTTTTTAAAAGAAAAGAAAGTTCCGGGGCGGTGCCTGTGGCTCAAAGGAGTAGGGCGCCTGCCCCATACGCCGGCCCCATACACCGAGGCTGGCAGATTTGAACCCAGCCCAGGCCTGCCAAACAACAACAACAACAACAAAATAGCCAGTGTTGCGGTGGGCACCTGTAGTCCCAGTTACTTGGGAGGCTGAGGCAAGAAAATCTCTTAAGCCCAAGAGTTTGAGGTTGCTGTGAGCAGTGATGCCACAGCACTCTACCAAGGGCTATACAGTGAGACTCTGTCTCAAAAAAAAAAGAAAGAAAGAAAGAAAGCTCCACTGGTTCTCAGAGTCACCTGGGAACTGGCTAGAAACACAAACATTTTCTAGCCAGGGTGGAATTCATGGATGTGTAACCAGTGTAACCACACAGCGCCTTGCTGCTGAAGCTCAAGTTTAGCTTTGAACCACTGTTTCCTAAGGAAAGTCCACCTGGTCAGTGGAGCAAACATGGAAGCTTGGAGCTGTGGATCACGCAGGGTTCCGCCTGGGGTGGGTTCTCAGCACATGCTCCCTGCCCTCCACGCCCCGGGGCATCCCCACCAGGCTCCAAGACCAATGCTGCCCTCCGCTCCAGGGGAAGCTGGCCCGTGTTGGTGAGAGGAGCCTTGTGTTGCTCCTGCCCTCTGCCCCTGGGAGGTGGGGCCTGGGGACAAACTCTGAGCATGGTGGGGTCTGTGCACATACCATACCACAGTCCTCAGACCAGTGCCAGGCAGCAGCTGTCCCCACACTGCACTGGCAGCACCAGCTCCATCAGTGGGCCACTCGTCCGAGTACTGAGCATGTCCTGCCCGGGGAGCCATCAGCCATGGATTGGGGCAGTGGGCCTTTTGGGAAAGGAAGATGGACTTCCCCACCCAGGATGAGGCCCTGCATTTGCCTTTTGCACTGGGCCCAGCAAATTATGTCGCCAGCCCTAGTTCTGCCTGGCACCCACCAGCTGAATTAAAACTCTCCTGACAGGGCCCAGCAGTTCCCTAAAGCAGCCCTGCAGTGATCTTGCTGCACTAGGGTCTAAGAATCACTCACTTAGTAGGGAAGCCAAGGAGAATGCTTGAAGGCAGCAGTGACAGCCCGGCAGTGGACAGCAGCCACTTGGGAGCCAGACAGACCAGGGCTCATGTCCCACAGGTGTGCCAAGTGACCATAAGCAAATGACTTAACTCTCTGAACCTCAGGCTCCTCAATTCTCAAATAGGGGTAATTTGCCCTTAGAAGAATGTTGCAGGAGATAAATAAGACTATATAGAGTTCGTGTCAGTGGTTCTCAACCTTCCTAATGCCATGACCCTTTAATACAGTTCCTCATGTTGTGTGACCCCCAACCATAAAATTATTTTCGTTGCAAAAATTATTTTCATTGCAAAAATAATTTTATGGTTGGGAGGTCACCACAACATGAGGAACTGTATTACAGGGTCGTGGCATTAGGAAGGTTGAGAACCACTGGTGTAGATGAATAACAGCTCCCAATCGACAGCAATCCCTTCACAAATGATTATGTTTTAGGTTTTGCCTCCATTTTCTGAAAAGCAGCAGGATGGCACAAGCTTCTTCCCCAAACTGGGACTTTGTCACCTCATTTTCCATTTTAGCCACTCTTCCCCATCCCCTCCTAGGGTACCCCAGAAGTGAGGGTGTAGTACAGCACTACTCCACTAATTCTGCCCTAAACACATTTCCTTTGCATCACCATAGTGTTTACTGGGATCTCCAAGCAGGAGCTTCCTGGATGATTATTCCAGGAAATCTCTTTTACTCTGTGGGGGGAAAAATTACCATCTGAAGGAACTTTTAGCTTCCTGCTGGTTCAGGGGATCAGTTCACATCTCACTGGACCATCCACCTACACATCCCTCTCTGCTTCTGAATGCCACCTGGAGTCCATGCTGTTACGTCTCCCCAGATTCCCTTTACCAAGCTGGGGAGTCCCACTGTTGCTGTGAATATCAGCTGCCATGGGTCACAGCCCTCCCTTTTCCAGAAGGTTGCCCTCGACCAGTGGGAGCTGCCTTGCCCAGCAATGTGCAGAAGGTTATTTTGTCCCCAGGGGCAGCCCACAGCTGGCCAACTGATACAGGATATACAAGCCATCCTCCTGGCCTCACGTTGGGACACCTTCGTGAGGTGAGGGTGTTTGTAGTACTGTGGTCCTGTGGTACTATGAGGTGTTTTCTGACACTGCTTCTGACACCACCTCACAATAACCAATTCTCTAGTTCTCTAACACCAAGTGGGTGTCCAATTCAGTTCAGCTCTGACGCTATCTTCTGGAGTTAGCATCAGATCCCATAAGTTATAGAGGTCAGTTCCACAAGACTTCAGACACCAGCTGCACGTGACCCACTGCCCAGTGAACTACAAATTTGAGAATTATGTGGCTCCACCCCTCAGGTTCCATAATTTACTAGAATGACTCACAGAACTGAGGGAAATGCTACATTTGCGTTACAATTTAGTGTAAAGGATGAGGTGGAGGGGTTCTTAGGAAGGTGTGAGTGCAGGAGCCTCCACACCTGGGGATCTGGGACGAGCCACCGTCTTGGTACATGGGCATGTTCACCAATCCAGAAACTCTTCAAACCCCATTGTTTAAGTTTTTTAATGGCAGTTCCAGGAAGTAGACACTTTTTTTTTTTTTTTTGGAGATAGTGTCCTGCTCTGCTACTCAGGCTGGAGTGCAGTGGGGTCATCATAGCTCACTGCAACCTCCAACTCTGGGCTTAGTTAATCCTCCTGCCTCAGCCTCCCAAGTAGCTAGAACTATAGGCCTGCCCCACTACACCCAGCTAATTTTTTTAATATTTTTACAGAGAGGAAGGCCTTCCTTTTGCTTACTCTGTTCTTGAACTCCTGGCCTCCCAAAGTGCTAAGATTACAAATGTGAGCCACCTTATCCAGCCTAGTAAAAACAATTGATTAAATCAGTGACCCCTGGTAATTAATCTACACCCCGTCACCACTGCTCAGAGGAAGTGAGGAATGGGGTTGAAAGTTTTTTGTTTTTGTTTTTTTATTGTTGGGGATTCATTTAGGGTACAGAGCAGGTGTGAAACTTTTAACTCTTTCATCTTGTGGTTTGTTCTTCTTGTGGCCAAGTCCCATCTGAAGCTGTCTAGGTCCTCTCTTCCCAACAAGCGTCACCTTAATTGTGTGCAAAAGACAGCAATTTCCAAGGGTTTCAGGAGCTCTGTGCCAGGAACTGGGGACAAAGATCAAACATATACTTTTTTTTTTTTTGAGTCAGAGTCTTACTATATCACCCTCAGTAGAGTGCTGTGACATCACAGCTCACAGCAACCTCAAACTATTGGGCTTAAGTGATTCTCTTGCCTCAGCCTCCCAAGTAACTGGGACTACAGGCACCCGCCACAATGCCTGGCTATTTTTTTGTTGTTTAGCAGGCCCGGGCTAGGTTCCAACCTGCCAGCCCCGGTGCATATGGCCAGCACTCTAACCACTGAACTCTGGGTGTTGAGCCCAAACATATATTTTTTATTATATTACAGGCACCAGTTGTCCTCCAGAGCACAGAATGAGCTCACACTTAGGCTGTGGCCTCCTCTTTGCCCAGCTTCTCCCCTGCCTTATTCAGCTGCACTCAAATCTTTAATTCTGAGAGCCCTCCATCAAGAAAGTACCTGTACAGAAGCCCCATGGCCAGCTCTGCTCCAGGAGTACCAGCCTCCAACACACCTGGAGCTTTCTACTACCCACAGGTATTTGCGTGCCTTTTATGTGCTCTATTCCACTGGAAGATTCTTGAGATTGAATCCACATCTAATTTATCTTTGCCTTTCTGTAACATCTAGCACAATGCCTTACCCATGTAATTTTCAGTAAATTTAGTAGAATATTTCATACTTTGGGGATTCAAAGCTAGCAGGGGGTTCAATTCCTGATGTATTTCCCCTAATTTGCACTCTGCACTCTCTGGCTCCCAAACCTGGCATATGAATAGGTCAATTCTCTAGCCATGAAAATGAGGGCAAAGGACTTTCAGAAAGGGGCCCTGTGGAAATACCCCCAAGCCCCTAACATTCCTGCCCGTTGCCAGAGACATAGAAGGCAGTTTAGTGCCTTGAGTATTTTTGTTCTTTCCGACTTCTCTGCCAGATCAAGTTAAACAGTCCCTAAGAGTAAATAAATGTGGCAAAGATAAAACAAATATTTTTTTCCAATTGGATTGGTCCATTCCTTGCGCAGGTTCAGATGAGGGAAACCAGAATGTTTTGATTAAATCAGCCATTGCCATCAAATAATTCGCTTGTTTACTAATGGGCTGTCATATTCCTTGTCATTCATTACCTACCGAAGTGCGAATTCTTGGTATTGTTGAAAGGACTGCTCTGACTAGGAAAATGGCAAGGTCCCTTAACCTAATGTTCTCCCTATGTTACAGAGCATAAAAACACCAAATCAATAAAGCAACAAGAAAATAGAGAATTACAAAGTGGAGAAACCAGAGAAGCAGGTAGGCGCTCTCTGCATTCCTTTAAGGCAGCTCACAGTGTGTTTCTGAGAACTCACTTTGCCCCTTGGCTTTCTTTTCAGATATTACACATGCATCTCAGCAGAGCGCTATGGTTTCATTTCCTGATAAGAAGATAGGTGATATTGTTCTGAATGACCCCCACAGTATGGGAACTGGGGTTCTTCCCAACCTAAAAGGTCTTGGTGACCATATGAGATGCATCACCATGGTGGTGGTGGCTTAGTTATGAATCCTCCAAAGTGATGGTGGCCCCATCCTAATAAGAATAATGCCAACAGATCACATTTATATTTATCATCACTGTCCTAATACTTTGCATGTATTCATTTATTAATCCTTATCACAGTACTAAGAAGTCAGTGCCATTTTTACACATGAGAAAAACTGGGGTTCCAAGAGGTTGAGTAACTTGCCCAAGCATAGCAGTTCTGAGTGGTAGAGCTAGCTGTGGATCATATGCCAGCAATGTTGCTTAGTTCTTCATGTGTTTTGGCATCAGAAATCCCCACATCACCCTCATTTTATCGAGTCACAGAGAGTTTAAATAACTTGCCCAGAGTTGCTCAGCTGGTGAAAGAAGGAACCAGGTTTCCTGTCCATGCGGAGGCCACACTCTTAATTTAGGCTCTTCTGCTCTTGCCGACAGGTGCTGTGAGATTTTGCTTTGTAGAACAGGTGCACAGCGCTATTGATGACACTTTGAAAGTATGTTCTGTCTCCCCTAGGAAAACATCCAGGGAGCTGTAAAATGAGATCTTGCAAAGATCCAGTCTGCAAAATACATCTATTTCTGTCTCTTTGTTTGCCAGCCCACATCTCCCATCTGGTTTTCCTAAGAGCACCTTAATTTCCTGTTGGGGAATGCGTTGGATTTTCATTGTTGCCATAGCAAATGACCATTAATTTATGACTTAAAACTACACAAATTTTTTATCTGGTAGTTCTAGAGATCAGAAGTCCAAATAGGTCTCACCAGGCTAAAATCAAGGTGTCAGCCGGGCTGTGCTCCTTCTGGGAGCCCTGGGGGAGAATCTGTTTCCTTGCCTTTTCCAGTCTCTAGAAGCTCCCCACATCCCTCAGCCCCTTCCTCCATCTTCAAAGCCAGCAGCACCAGACCAAGCCTTTCTCCTGCTGCCTTCTCTCTGACCCGGCCCTCTTTTGCCCCCCTCCTCCCTCTTAAAGACCTTTGGGATTACATTATGCCTACCTGGATAATCAGAATAATCTCCCCATTTTAAGGTCAACTGATTGGCGGCCTTAATTCTCCTTTACTATGTAAAATAGGTGCCAGGGATTGTCATGTATATCTCTTTGGGGTGAACTTTGGGACATTATTCTGCCTACTGCAGGGAACTTCCCCCTTCTGGTTAATACCATCTACTCTTGGACCATATATTCTGGATCAGCCCAACTCAACAGCCCCAAGGATGAGCTTGGGATGTTGAATGGAATGTTTGGGAAAGAGGCGCTTCTCTTCTGTGAGCCTGGCTGATCACAGCCCTTCTGCTCAGTCTGGTGTGGGGCCTCCCACTGATTGGTCAGAGGTCAGAGCTCTTTCTCTACTGGCTATTAAATCTTGTGACTATGCTCCTTGCTGCCAGAGCTACCAAGCCAGTAGCTGCTATGTCCCACTTTGGCCAAACATGGTACAAACTTTCCTAAAATTGAGGCCTCTTGCTCTTGCCACTTCTTCAGGGAGATACCAGGGGGCACCTGCAGTCTCTAAAACACAAAGACACCTAAAATAAGAAGCCTTTAATGATGTCTAAAAAAAGCTCTCTTGGTAAGTTTAGGGTCTGCAAGGCAATTAGAATCCGACTAGATGTTTACATATTCGGTTTTTGTTGTTGTTGTTTGTTTGTTTGTTTGCAGTTTTTGGCCGGGGCTGGGTTTGAACTCGCCTCCTCCGGCATATGGGGCTAGCACCCTATTCCTTTGAGCCATAGGCGCTGCCCAAAGTTTACATATTCTGTAATGATAATAAAAGATTTTTTTTCTAGTCTCAACTACATTCTATTCAAACTCTGTATGAATACAAACTTTCTAAATAAATAAAATCTCTTTGAGGGCTACAGGACAGCATTGTCAAAGACACCTGTTCATAATGTAATGACATGGATTGGGGATGACAAATGTCTGGATTATTGCCATGTTTTAATACATACGTGCTATGGGAATGGCCTCAGGAACCCACACAGTTGCCAAGAAGCCTGGCTAAGAGGCAGTCATGACATCCAGATGACTCTAGGAAGGCAGAGTCTCACATCCTAGCTGACACTTGACCATAATCTGATTCCCTTTTTGCAAACCCTTTCCATATGCCTCTATGGCTTTCATAACTCAAAGCCTTCTGTGGGCCCAGTTCTGAGGCTGGTGACTCTAGGAAGGCAGAGTCTCACATCCTAGCTGACACTTGACCATAATCTGATTCCCTTTTTGCAAACCCTTTCCATATGCCTCTATGGCTTTCATAACTCAAAGCCTTCTGTGGGCCCAGTTCTGAGGCTGGGAATGACAGCTGCATCCTGGAGGGAGTTCCCTGGGTTATGCAAACAAGTGGGTTCTTGAGTCACTTCCTCAAAAACGTCATGCTAGGTGTGGTGAAGGGGGACTGAAACTTCCGCTGCTGAGAGCTGGGAACATCATCCAGTGGGCCATTAAACTCAAGACAGAGTGAAGCTGAGAGCAAAGAAACAAATATCTGAGTTGGTCATTAAGGCAGAAGGAAAAGTGGGCCAAAGTCAAATCAAGTTCAAGATAGACATGTAGGCCAGGTGCAGTGGATCACGCTTATAATCCTAGAACTCTGGGAGGTTGAGGCAGGAGGATCTCTTGAGCTGGGGGGTTCAAGACCAGCCTGACCAAAAGCAAGACTCTATTTACAATAAATAGAAAAATTAAGGCTGGGCTCACACCTATAATCCCAGCACTCTGGATGGCTGAAGTGGGCAGATTGTCTGAGCTCAGAGACCAGACTAAGCTAGAGTGAGATCCCCCTCCCCCATCTCTAAATAAATAAATAAATAGCCAGGTGTAGTTCCAGCTACTTGGGAAGCTGAGGCAAGAGAATTACTTGAGCCCAAGAGTCTGAGGTTGCTGTGAGCTATGACGCCAGGGGCTATAGAGTGAGACTCTGTCTCAAAAAAAAAAAAAAGAAAAGAAAAAAGGGCAGTGCCTGTGGCTCAGAGAGTAGGGCGCCAACCCCACATACCGAGAGTGGCAGGTTCAAATCTGACCCCAGCCAAACTGCAACAAAAAATAGCAGGGCATTGTGGAGGAGGCTGAGGCAAGAGAATGGCCTAAGCCCAAGAGCTGGAGGTTGCTGTGAGTTGTGATGCCACGGTACTCTACTGAGGGTGATGACAAAGTGAGACTCTGTCTCTACAAAAAAAAAAAAAAAAAAAGAAAGAAAGAAAGAAAAGAAAAAAATAGAAAAATTAGCCAGTGTCATGGAGGGTACTTACAGTCCCAGCTTTTCAGGAGGTTGAGGCAGGAGGATCACTGGAATCTAGGAGTTTGAGGGTGCTGTGAGCTAGGCTAACACCATGGCACTCTAGCCTGGACAGCAGAGTTAAGACTCTGTCTCAAACAAACAAACAAAAAAAAAAGGCCAGGCACGGTGGCTCATATCTGTAACCTAGCACTCAGGGAGGCCAAGGTGGGTGGATTGCCTGAGCTTACAGGTTTGAGACTAGCCTGAGCACCCCGTCTCTAAAAATAGCTAGACATTGTGGCAGGAGCCTGTAGTCCAAGCTACTTAGGAGGCTGAAGCAAGAGAATTACTTGAGTTCAAGGTTGCTGTGACCTATGATGCCATGGTACTCTACTAGAGCGACAAAGTGAGACTCAGTCTCAAAAAAAAGAAAAGCAAAGAAAAAAAAAGCTCATAAAGTGCTTGGCACTGAGTTGGTTTAGCACTTGTTGACTTGATTTGAGCATCTAGATTGTACACCAATATTCAGCATTAATTTTGACTCTTTTCCTAGTCTCTTTTGTCATTCTTTTTCAGCATTCTCAGAGTTTAAAGAACACAGTATCTGTTTACTAGGACGCACCTGCAGGACACCTTCTTAGTCAGGTTTCTGTTATGTAAATGCTGTGTAACAAATGAATCCCAACCTCAATGGCTTACCAAAGTGTTTCTTTGCTGTCATCACAGGTCTAAGGGTCAGCTGGGGCAGCTCTTCTTTGGGCTACAGATTCAGATCAGTCCACTCCATATTTCTCTCATTTTCCTTGGACCACCATCAACCCAGGACGGTTCTTTTCATGGTGAAGGACAGAAACATGGGCAGATAATTCAAAATGCATAAGCATATTTAAAGTCTCTGCTCATGTCTACTAACATTTCATTGTCCAAAGAAAGTCTTAGGACCAAGTGGATGAGGAAATATACATTTATCTCTCCAGTAGGAGGCACTATGAAGCAACATGGCAAAGAGGTTCATTCCAAAGAGGAAGAGAATTGGGGTAACTCACTCCTATCACAGACATCCACCTGACACCCTACATTTCAATGTTGGCTTCTTTGGCCTGGGGAGGGAAGAGATAACTACATAAAAAGGTTATTTCAAGGATTTCTGAAAAAAATAATTTTTAAACCTATTCCAGAAAATTACCAGGACTGGTAAAATTTCATTTTATCTCCTACCTGCAGGGATGGCTTGTGCAGAAGCAGAGGTTTCCACACTCAGAGGGGCCCCATGTTAGGCTTAATACTCTGCTGCTGCCATCTTGAAGTTCTTAATTTTTAAACAAAGAGCCCTGCATTTTTATTTTTCACTGGATAAAACACTGAACCAACCAGCCTTCTCTTTAGGAATTTACATTGGGCCACACTTTCTGTATCTGCCCACCCAGCAGATGACATTCATGTATCAGCCCTTAAAACAGGACATCCAGGCACTCATACCCACATGTGCCACAGATAACGTACGTCAGGGGCCACATGAAAATCCCAGCAGCCATCAGGAACACCAACCATCCTAATCTCTTTCTCTCAAGAAAGCAAATCAGGATGCAAGTGAGTAAGTGTGATATTATTAGAGAGCTAACGTTAAGCCCACTCTGATTTGCAAAGATAATAAATCTTTCATAAACTTTGCTCTTTTAGATATTATTCTAAACTCCAAAGTAGCAAAAAGATCTATTTTAGAAAGGTTTTCGACCATAAAGACCGAATCAAACAGCAGACAGACTTTCTGGTTAACATTTCCTGGGGCCTCTGGGAAATGCTACTTTGTGACAGCTTCAGCCAAACACCAGGGTCTTGGAAGGTTCACTTATTCCTGCATTGCTCAGAGGAGGGTAAAGATGTCAAATTGCTGATGTGCTTGAAAAATCCAAACAGGTGTATTTCATACTCAAGCAGCAAGGCTCATGCCCTGGCCAGAAACTAGTCCTTCTTCTTATTTGCTTGCTTTATAGATGATTTAAGCTACATTCATAGGTATTATAAAAGAAAACAAAAAAGAAAAGAAAAGAAATGTATGCTCTTAGCTAAACCCCCACCCCAAACCTGGCTTTTTGGTTGCAGCAAGCATCATCATAGCTCACAGCAATCTCAAACTCTTGGGCTGAAGTTATCCCCTTGCCTCAGCCTCTTGAGAAGCTGTGCCCCCACCACAATGCCCTGTTCGTTTTTTTTTTTTTTTCTATTTTTAGTAGAGACGGGGTCTTGCTCTGCTCAGGCTGGTATTGAACTCTTGAGCTCAAGCAATTTGCCCATCTCAGCCTTCCATAGTACTAGGATTATGGGTGTGAGCCACTGTGCCTGGCCAGACTCACCATTTTTCTCAAGCCCTCTTCATTGGGCATATGGACCTGACCAGCTCCATGTTTTCCCTATAGTATTGCTCTTATTTGGGGGTAGATAGAATTTCCAGCTGTAACATCCTACCCCACTGGCCACATGGTTGAGCCTGAATCTCACTAATGATAATCATATTACCCTATCTTTTGGGTCCTATGATTGGCCCAGGGACACTTGATGACCACATCAGACCAATCAGAATCCTTCTCCAGGATTTTATATGGTATTTAATTACATCTAAAATTCCACTGATGGTAAGAAGCACTATAATTTTATGCATCACTATGAAATAATACTGCCAATTAAAACATCAAAAAAATGTGTCAAATGGTTTATGAAGTGAGTGTATGATGCCCCATAATCATATCATTGTATACAGTTATGATTTAATAAAAAAATTAAAAAAAAAAAGGTAGATACCATCTACTAAAAAGATGCTCCTAATTTAAGAAATGCTAAAATAGATTGGGTTGGGACAAACTTTGTACAACGAAAATCAGAATATGGATGCTGGAGGAAGGAAGCCCTTTCTCCTAGAGTCACTGAGCTGGGACAAGGAAACGCGAAGTTACAACAATACGCTCCTCTCCATTTCGTGGAGGAAATAAGTCTGCCATAGAAAGGAATGAGGCCAACATGCCAAGAGAAGGGGCACTAAAACAGAAAAAGAAGAGGGTGAACTAGCTCTGCTTCTTCCCATCAGTGTTTATCTGAATTCAGTTGCTGTCACTTATGACATGGAAGTTCTGATGAATGCAGTCCCTTCCCCCACAAGCATTCCCAACTTCCTTCGAAGTAAATGATTTCATCACTCTTCAAGTTACCCAAGTCATTCTTGACTCCTTCCTCTTCCTCAGCCCTCCTAGAGTGAGCTAATGAGAAGGGCTAGTTTTTTTCATCCTCCTGGACATCTAATTCTTTCATTTCTTTCCATTGGCACCTCAATCACGCTAACCCTGTCCACCGTCCCCCTTCCCCTGGACCCCTGGGATAGCTCCTCTCCCAGCTCTGGTTCTGACCTGTCTAACCTGTGCTCTGCTCCGCAGTCTGAGTTATCTTTCCAAAAGGAAGAACATGTGGCATCTCTGCTCCTTACCCTCTGCTGTCTTCTCATTGTCCTCCCACAGAAGAGACCAGTCTGCCTCCAGCTAGCTTGAATATTTTCCTGCTCTAGACTTTTTGTTTTTTTGAAAAAAAAAAAAGTTTCACTTTGTTGCCCTGGGTAGAGTGCTGTGGCATCATAGCTCACAGCAACCTCAAACTCTTGGACTTAAGCAATTCTCTTGCCTCAGCCTCCCAGGTAACTGGGACTACAGGAGCCCACCACTATGCCCGTCTGTTTTTCTGTTATTGTTGTCATTGCTGTTTAGCAGACTCTGGCCAGGTTCGAACCCACCAGCCCCGGTGCCCTAACCACTGAGCTACGGGTGCCAAGCCATGCTCTGAACTTTTAATTTACTTTTCCCTGCTTGGCACATTCTTCCTCATTTACCCTTGATTAACCTCCATTCATCCTTCAGTTCCACCTCAAATGTTATTTCTTGTAAGAGGTAGTCCTTGATCCCTCAGACCAAGTTGAGTCTTGTAGTCTCACTGGATGCTTCCTCAGTTTCTATCATCTTCATCATTGTACTTTTTTTTTATTTTGTAGAGACAGAGTCTCACTTTGTTGCCATTGGTAGAGTGCTGTGGCATCACAGCTCACAGCAACCTCCAGCTCTTGGGCTTAGGTGATTCTCTTGCCTCAGCCTCCCGAGTAGCTGGGACTACAGGTGCCTGCCACAACGTCCGGCTATTTTCTTGTTGCAGTTTGGCCTGGGCTAAGTTTGAACCTGCCACCCTCGGTATATGGGGCCAGCGCCCTACTCACTGAGCCATAGGCACTGCCATCATCATTGTACTTTTAAAAATCACTTTTAACTATAGCTTTTTACTTTGGGGACATAATGAAATCTTGTTTACACTCAACTCCTTAGGATAACAAACTTTGTTCTTGAGATATTAGTAAAAGATGGACAGTGCTACTTTGCAGGTGGGCTCATAATCTGTACAAAAATGGAAATTCTCTTCAGACTGGGTGCCGACCCCCTGCCAGCCTGTGCCTCTACCTTGTGGAATGCAGAGAATGGGTTCTTAGTAATTGCATTAGGTTCCCAGGGCTGCCATAACAAAGTACCACGTACTAGGTCATTTACACAATCTGTGTTCTAACAAGCCCTCCAGAGGATTCGGGTACAGACTACTTTGTGTTAGTCCTAAAGAGGCTAAAATTCTGAGAATAGCTGTCAGCAGGGTCAATTTCTTCTGAGACCTCTCTCCCTGGCTTGTAGGTAGCTGTCTTCTCTGGTGACCCAATCTCTCCATATAAAAAGATACCAGTTAGATCACGTTAGGGCACACTCCAGGAACTTGTTTAATGTTAATCCCCTCTTTAAATACCCTATCTCCAAATACAGTTATATTCTGAGGTACTAGGGTTCCTCAGGGGGTTAGAACTTCAACTTATGGACTTTGGGAGAGATGGAGGAGGGTACACAATTCAGCCCATTGTAATGAAGATTCGATGTGCCACCACTTGGAAGAATTAGCCTCCCCCCACCTCCTGTCACTTCTGGGGGAGGAGAGACAAGACCATCATAAACCCTCATCCTCTGTAGTAGATTGAATTCTGGCCCCCCAAAATATGTCCATGTCCTCTATCTGGAACCTGGGAATGTAACCTAATTTGGGAAAAGAATCTTTGCGGATGAGCAGTTTAAGAATCTTCTCAAGGTGAGATCATCCTGCCTTAGGATGAGCCCTAAGTTCAATGACCAATGTCCCAATAAGGAAAGCAAAGAGAAGGAAGAAGAGCCACAGCGGCAGTGGAGGTGACGTCAGAGTGACGCAGGTACAGGCCAGGGCACACCAAGGACTGCAGGCAGCCACCGGAAGACAGTGCCACGGAGCAGATGCTCCCTCAGAACCTGCAGAAGAAACCAGGCCTGCAGACACCTTGATTTTGTGTTTTCTTGTTTTGTTTTGCTTTTGTTTTTTTGAGGCAGAATATCACTTTGTCACCCTCAGTAAAGTGCCCTGGCGTCATAGCTCGCAGCAACCTCAAACTCTTGATCTTAAGCAATCCTCTTGCCTCCACCTGCTGAGTAGCTGGGACTACAGGCACCTGCCACAATGCCTGGCTATTTTTTTTTTTTTTTTGAAATAGAGTCTTACTATGTCGCTCTGGGTAGAGTGCCATGGCATCACAGGTCACAGCAACCTCAAACTCTCGGGCTTAAGCGATTTTCTTGCCTCAGTCTCCCAAGTAGCTGGGACTACAGGTGCCTGCCACAATGCCTGGCTATTTTTAGAGATGGGGTCTTGCTCTAGACTCAGGCTGGTCTCGAACTCTTGAGCTCAGGCAATCCACCTGCCTCTGCCTCCCAGAGTACTAGGATTACAGGTGTGACCACTGTGCTTGATGGACACCTTGATTTGGGACTTTTGGCTTCAGAACTGAGAGAGAATAAATTTCTGTGGTTTTAAGCTACCCAATTTGTGGTAATGTATTACAGCAGCCACAGAAAGTGAGTGTCTCCTGTGTCCATTCTAATGCTGGGGTCAGTAGGGGGTTGGGCCAGAACATGTACACATACAAGAGATCTGACCTGAGATACAAAGTGGAAAATTTCGAAACTTCTGCTTTCTTGAAAAATAATCGAACCACCAGCCTAGCCAGTCTGGAGACAGTTACCATTTTTGCACAGACACTTAGGTTAACAAATATTCCCAAAGAAGAAATATCTCTTACATCAGCCCTGTTTGTTTCATACCTTGAGGATGCAGGACATTCTTTCTCTGGTAGATAGAGAACAGAATTTCCTTGTGTAATGAATTAAGATAAATTTTTAGTTTTACTAAATAGTTCCTTTCCCAGAAAGCTCAAATTTAATTTTGCTTTGTAATTTTCAGCAAAATGTACTGTTAGCAAATTTCCTTGCCAGCTTTCACAATCTCAGTGACATCACAGAACCTCCATCACCATAGGAAATTGTTCCTCTAGGTAGCTGTGATGATATCACTAGCTACAAGGAAAAGAAAAAAAAGAAGTAGCAACTAGGAAATTCTACATTTAGCTGTTAACTGATAACCAAGGAGGAACCAATTCATTTTTGTTGTTTTTTCTTTTTTTTCAGAGGAGGAAGAACTTTACCAACCAATTATTTAGCCATCTAAATAATTACAATACAGACACACCAAATGAAATGTAGTATTTTTATACCAACTCTATTTACTCTTCTGTTACACCAACTACATACATAATAGAGGTTAAATTATTTAATAATGGCTTAGACAATTCCATTTTTAAAAATAATTTCTTGGGGCCGGGTGTGGTGGCTCATGCCTATAACCCCAGCACTCTGGGAGGCTGAGGAGGTTGGATTGCTTGAGCTCAGGAGTCAAGTTAAGCAAATGAGCAAGAGCGAGACCGAGTCTCTGAAAATAGCTGGGAGTACTGGTGGGCGCCTGTAGTCCCAGCTACTTAGGAGGCTAAGGCAAGAGGATCGCTTGTGCCCAAGCGAAGTGTCTGAGGTTGCTGTGAGCTATGACACCACGGCACTCTGCTTAGGGCAACAAAGTGACACTCTGTCTCAAGAAAGAAAAAGATAATAATTTCTTGTGACTATTTGAAATACTAAAACATCTTGGTTTTATAGAATATAATTAAGAATTTTAAATCAGGAATCTTTAAAATATGGCAATTTGCTCTGATAGGAAAATTGTCTTCATTATATTGTTACATGAAAACAAATGCCAATGTCTAATAATAATAAAATTTTTTTAAAGAAATAGTGTTTTGCTATTTAGGCTGGCTTCAAACTCTGAGACTCAAGTGATCCTCCAACCATCCTCCTAAATAATCAATTTATTTTACAACACCTCAAACGTGAGGCCAAGAGCCAATCTTAAAAATGCTTAGGACAGGGTGGCGCCTGTGGCTCAAAAGGGTAGGGCGCTGGCTCCATATGCCGGAGGTGGTGGGTTCAGATCCAGCCCTGGCCAAAAACTGCAAAAAAAAATGCTTAGGACAACATGAAAGAAAATGTAGAAAGAATTGGTTTTTAAAGAGATTCCTGCTGGCCCCTGTAGCTCAGTGGGTGGGGGGCCAGCCACATACACCGAGGCTGGCAGGTTCGAATAGCCGGGCGTTGTGGTGGGCGCCTGTAGTCCCAGCTACTTGGGAGGCTAGGCAAGAGAATCACTTAAGCCCAAGAGTTGGAGATTGCTGTGAGCTATGATGCCATAGCCCTCTACCCAGGGCGACAGCTTGAGACTCTGTCTCAAAAATAAATAAACAAATAAAGTGGTTCCCCTCACTAAGCAGCATTCTTGATTTCTTAGATTTATTTGCTTATTATTTGTATAATCTCACCTGAGGTACAAGTGCCTTGTCAGGGAGGCTCCTCACTCCAGCAAATTAGGGAGTGGAGGCCACAGCTGTTCGCTCACTTTGGAGGGTACCCAATATGTGTTCACTTGGATTAGACATGAGCAAAGGGACTAAAAATGACTCCAAGAAAACAAAGAGACAGAGAAAGAGAAAGGAAGGAAGAGAGATGAGATGAATACAGGTGGTCACATTCGATCTGTGAGGGCGGCCTCACTAATTTTATTAGTCAGAATTCTCCAGAGAAACAGAACCTGTGTTCTCTGTCTGTGGGGGTGGGGTTGCTTGCACACACCTGGCAAGTCCAAAACATACAGGGCAGAGTACGCAAACAGGCTGAAAACCCAGGGAAGGGTTGATGTTGCAGCTTAAGTTCAAAGGCAGAATTCCCTCTTCTTGGGGCAACCTCCGTCTTTTTCCTTAAGGCCTTTAATTGATTAGAAGAGGTCCACCCACATTAGGGAGGATGACCTGCTTTGCTCAAAGAACACTTATCTTAAAAACACCATCACAGAAACATCAAATTGGTGTTTGACCAAAACTGAGTATAAGAGCCTAGCCAAGTTGATATATAAAATTAGTCACCATGCTCATAGTAAAAATAGCAAATAAAATTGATAATAAAGTATTTTTCACCATGCAGGTTTGCAGAGATTAAACAACATCTCACCTACTTCTGTCAAGGCTTCAGAGAACACTGACATACCATTGCAGGGGCACGGACACGAACAGTTTTTCTGCAGACAGTCTGGCAGTATCCAAGTAGAAAATGTGTTTACTTTTTAAGTCCACAATTTCACTTCTAGGAATAAATCCTAAGAGGATCAATAATCAAACAAGCATAAAATGGTGGGTATATGAGAATGCTCCAGCAACATTGTATATAATAATGGGAATCTGGAAGCAGTTTCAAAGTCCATCGGTTGGCAGCAGTTTAAATACAATAGATGTATACGATGGAATACACTCTAGACAGCGGTTCTCAACCTGTGGGTTGTAACCCCTTTGGGGGTCGATCGACCCTTTTACAGGGGTCGCCTAAATACATCCTGCATATCAGATATTTACCTTACAATTCATAACAGTAGCAAAATTATAGTTATGAAGTAGCAACGAAAATAATTTTATGGTTGGGGCTCACCACAACACGAGGAACTGTATTAGGAAAGTTGAGAACCACTGCCAGAACCAAGTAATACATCATCCCCAGCGAAAAATCTTCCTTGATTATATTACCAGCTGTGTTGCTAACATTTAAATAGTAACATTAAAAATCTGTGAGGTTAGCAATGAAAAGAAACATTTTTCTTTTCTCCCTAAAAGGAATCAAGAAGGGTGCATAAGGAATCAGCTGAATTTGGAGCCTATTTTGACATTCTGATTCCCTCTTAAGAAATGATGACTCAATGCAAATCAACAGGGTGACATGACTGCTAAAAAGTGTAATGCATTATTGGCACCATTAGAAGAACATTTGTCCGGAGTAAGAAAATTATGTTCAGTTCTGGGTAATACTAAAGAAATGCAATATTAAAAGAATGTGTCCAAAGGAGGGCAACCAGGACAGGGAAGATTCTAGAAACATGCCATGTGGATTAAAAAAAAAAAAAGGCTTAATAAGGACTATGATAAGTATTTTAAATATCCAAAGAGCTCATGTAAGAGACAGTAAATTTAGTTTGTTTAGATTCAGGGGCAGAACCAAGTTTAAGGATTACAAACCATAAGGAGACTGACTTCAACTGAATGTAAGAAATGATTTCTAATAAAACTAATGGAGTTAGCTTCCTGGAAAGACAGAAAACTCAGTTACTAAAAGGGTTCAAGGCAAAGCTAAATAACCTTCTAGAAAGTATGCTATCAAACAGGAGTCCACAAACTATCTGTGACGGACAGTTCTTTAATCCACTGTGGCCCAAAATTTTATAAAGTATTATAAAACTACATTAGTAGGAAGAAAGCATAAAAAATATAAGCCCCAATCTCTTATTATCTTATTTAATGGACATAAAGTTAAATTTCAATAAACCGAATTAGAACATACATAAAAGGAAAAGAATTTAAAAATGCTATTCACTGGGTGGCACTTGTGGCTCAAGGAGTGGGGCTGTGGCCCCATATACCTACTGGAGGTGGCGGGTTCAAACCCGGCCCTGGCCAAAAACTGCAAAAAAAAAAAAAAAAGCTATTCACTGAAAACGTGCAGTTAAGATTAAAACAGAGATTTCCTATAATTCAACTTTTTGTCATTTTTCAATTTTAACTGAGGAAATTATGAGTGAATTAGTGCTTCCCTTGAGCAGACCATTTTATATACTTTGAATAAGCACAATGCATATTAATATTTAAAAGTTTTTAATGTGACACA
The DNA here is from genome assembly GCF_027406575.1 of Nycticebus coucang. NCBI lineage: Eukaryota > Metazoa > Chordata > Mammalia > Primates > Lorisidae > Nycticebus > Nycticebus coucang. The sequence continues at coordinate 28,365,579 of NC_069782.1, forward strand.
TGAGCCTGTTTCTTACTAAAATATCCCATTGAGATGGATTGACATCTAAGGGAGTGATGCATATCTAACCTGTTTCCATGTTTTGTTTTAATATTATTCATAAGGCAGAACCAGATTTACAAAGGGATGATAATAAGAATAAAGGATTTTTAGAATAATTTAAACATATTCCGAATATTCCTTTTAACTTTTAGCCAAAATGAAGCAAGTCCTGATACATTTACAAAATTCATTTTTAATACTTCATTAGTTGCCAGTTAGAACAATGTATCCTACGAGCTTATAGCTAAACTTAAATAATCTTTTGATGAAATAAATGGTTTCTAGATCTACGAATTTGCTCTATGTATACATTTTTAATAGAAAATGAAATTTAAGGCATTCTATCCTACTCCTAACAACTTTTTGCAGATCTGCAATGTCAAAATAATCACTAACTTCACTGACAATTGTTAAATTATGAAACATGTAATAACAACCTGTAGAAGGTAGTTTTCCAAGCTTCTACCTTTTGCCATTTGATTTTATCTGCCATTGAAAAACATGCTGCGGCTCGGCGCCTGTGGCTCAAGTGGCTAAGGCGCCAGCCACATACACCTGAGCAGGTTCTAATCCAGCCCAAGCTCACCAAACAATGACGGCTGCAAAAAAAAAAAACGGGCGTTGTGGCGGGTGCCTGTAGTCCCAGCTACTTGGGAGGCGGAGGCAAGAGAATCGCTTGAACCCAGGAGTTGGAGATTGCTGTGAGCTGTGATGCCACAGCACTCTACCCAGGGCGACCGCTTGAGGCTCTGTCTCAAAAAAAAAAAAGAAAAAGAAAAACATGCTGCATTCCTGCCTTGTAAGAAGAATTCTGAAGGTATCAAACAAATTTGTAACTTTAGCTGGCCAATGTACATCTTTAAAAAGTTGGAACCAAACTGACTTCTTGCAGTGATACTAAATGCTCAAATATGCTCAACAGAACCATCTCTCTAGATAACCATCATAACCACACACAATCACAGTTGTTTATGATTGTCTTCCAAATTATCACATACTAAAGAGAATAATCTCAAATTCATTGCATTAGCTTTTACATAAATTATTGTCTTTACTAAGTCTCTAAACACATTATTCGGTTCGGTTGATATGATTTGAATAAAGACTTCTTCAAAGAAAGTAGTAGTATACTGATTTACATTCTGAGACAAGCTCCTTAATTTAGGCAACTATTCCAGAATTTTCTTTCTTGAGAATTTTTCTTGTATTGCAACTGTACAACCAGTTAATTGCATTCTTACACAAAACTTCAAACCACATTCACTGACATTGCAATTTCTTATAGTTTTCTGTTGTTTAGTATTAGTTATGCTTATTGGGAATGATGCTAAAAAGAATGATTCCTTCTTATGACTGTAAAATTCAACTAGCATTTAAAATAAAGGAATGACCATATTAGCTATATGCATGTGTGTATGTGTACATATATGTATACATTCATGTACATCAAACAGATTGCAAGGACAAGTAATTTATTTGCATTATTTGTTCCATAAATTAGTCTTCATGGGTATTTCAAGTTTTTGTACTCTCGATAAGTGATAATGAGGTACCGTTTGCCACAATCTCCCAACATTTCTAAGAATCTTTGATGAAGTTTTTCACTAATGTGAAATATAGGGCATAAGGTACATTACTTGGATGATGGTGACATTAAAAGCCGAGACTTCACCACTATAAAATATATCTATGGAACAAAATTGCCCCTGTACCCCTTAAATTTATATGAATAAAATCCTCTATGGGACAGCAATTTCTTCTATGAAACTATATTTAGATACTTGTGAAGCAATGACTGTGTGAGGTAATTTTAGACAGTAAACACAGTGACACCCCTAATCAAACAGGGTCCTTGGAAGTCATAAAGTTTGCAATACAGTAGGGGAGATAAATATTTATCAAAAATAGCACAAAAAGATACTAATTACAGACTTTAAGTGGCACGAGGAGATATACAGTGTTGCATACAGTAACAGAAACTACCTACTTCTCTAAAAAAGTGAAATTTTAGCTGACATATAAAGGATGTTTTTTAGGACAGGTAAAACAAACATAATAAAGTGCTACCAAGGAAATTAAGGAGCAGTAATAAGCCTCTTAGAGGCTTAAACTAGGACCTAAAATTTGTTTCTACTTCATGTTCTTTTAAATGGAAAATATACTTAGTGGCTAATCAAAATTAAAACATTTTCCATTCTTTGCCTACTAAATTGATAAAGTTTTTTTTTTTTTTTTGAGACAGAGTCTCAAGCTGTCGCCCTGGATAGAGCGCCATGGCATCAGAGCTCACAGCAACCTCCAACTCGGGCTCAAGTTATCCTCTTGCCTCAGTTTTTCTTTTTAATAGAGACGGGGGTCTCGCTTTTGCTCAGGGTGGTCTTGAACTCATGAGCTCAAGCAATGTATCTGCCTTGGCCTCCCAGAGTGCTAGGATTACAGGTGTGAGCCACCTCACCCAGCCTAAATTGATAAAGATTTTAAAACATTTTAATCCAAATGTAGAGAACACAGTTTCTTATACCAATGTAGAAGTATAAATCTAAACCACAGATTTTAAAAATATACTTTAGCATGCATGTCTTTTGATTATACTCATGAAACTAATCTAAAAAAAATGTAGAAATGGTGAAGTAGGATGTTAATAACAGCATTATTTACAACATGGAACAGAAACAATGATTATGTCTAACAGTAGGGAGTTGAATGATGACAATCCAGATTATAGAATAATATGCATCCTGGTGGCATATGCCTGTATTCCCAGTCACTTGGGAGACTGAGGCAAGAAGGTCATTTCCACCCAGGAGTTGGAGTTTGCAAATAGCAATGATGAGGCCACTGCACTCTAGACCCAGTGACAGAGCAAGACTCTGTCTCAAAAAAAAAAAGTGTGAATCCAAAAGATGGCTGGAAATTCTAAGGGTATGGGTGGGCTTTATTATTATTATTTTTTTAACTTTTTTTTTATTAAATCATAGCTGTGTACAATAATGCAAAAAAAAAAAGAATAATATGCATCCATTAAATCAGAGTACTTAAATGATACAGAAAAGTTCATATTAAGTGAAAAAAGCATTATGAAATAGCATGCATAATAAATACTGTTTTTATTTTTTGAAATATATGTAAAGAAATACAAAGGAAGAACATATACAAAATTCTGTGTTAACAATATCTGTGGCTAGGGCAATTCTTATTTTCTATTTAGTCTCCACTTTTTAAAAATAATGCATTAAAGGATAATAATGCATTACATGCATAGTTAGAAAACAATGTCTTAGAAAAATAAAGTATCTCAGCAGTATTAATTCAGTAGATACTATGGTTTTTTATTGGATCATAACTGTGTACATTACTGCATTTATGGGGTACAATGTGCTGATTTTATATACAATTTGGAATGCTTACATCAAACTGGTTAAAATAGCATTCACCTCACTTATTTGACACTATGGTTTTTTTGGGTTTTTTTAGCAGTTCTGGCCAGGGCTGGGTTTGAACCCACCACCTCTGGCATATAGGGCTGGCGCCCTACTCCTTGAGCCACAGGCTCCGCCCTGACACTATGGTTTTTAACAGGGCCACTTTTCATTATTGGCCAACCAAAAAGTATGACTCCTCACAGGAACTAAAGTATGTTTGATGAATGGATAAACAGAATGAATAATGACCTCAGAATATTCCAACACTTAATTTTACTACTGTCATTTATTCTACTAGTCATTCTTGGCTAATGCACATCCAAATGTTATGCTAATTAAGCGCTTTGAAACGTCACTTCTTTTGGGTGAAGGTTAAGTTCATATAGAGGTCTGTGTGAGAGTGCCCTCTGGTGGTGTCACCAATAATGCTTTTTATCAATTTGGGGTATATTAATTCACTCCACCAGCGAAAATATGAGAACAAGAACCTGGGGTGAGTTTTTCAGGAAGCTACATCTCTTAAACTAAAGAACCATCCTGTTAGAGTAAGAGGCTAGAAGACAGGGATGAGACTGGATACAGAAGCTTGAAGTTCAGGGTAGGTGTTAAAGAAAACAACACTCAAAAGGGACTCATAACTGCAGGCAAGAACTGCCACCTTAAATGAACACTGGCTGATTACAGTATCATTTACATTGTGGTTTTAAAATTTCTCCACCCTTGAAATCAACATGACTGTTCCAAAGACACCGTATAAAGTATGAAAATGGGAGGGAACTCAATTTTTATAAATTACTACCCAAATTTTTAATAAAAACCAACCCCTTGGCCTTGAATTTTCTTCCCCTCAATTAGTAAGACTACAAAAGATCTAAGACCACTTTCTTTCTGTGCAGCCCTTCCCTTTTGAGCACGCCCATTTTATTTTCTGAGTGTACTTTTGCTCTCAATAAAGCTTTTGTTTGCTTGGTTTACCTGGTACATCCTGAAATTCTTTTCTATAACAAACACCAAGAACTTGGAAAAAAACCCACGCAGGGTCAGGTGCAGTGGCTCAAGCCTGTAATCTTAGCACTATGGGAGGCCAAGCTCAGGAGTTCAAGACCAGGCTGAGCAAGAGTGAGACCCCCATCTCTACTAAATACAGAAAAACTAGCTGAGTGTAGTGCCACATGCCTGTAGTCCCAGCTACTCAGGAGGCTGAGGAAAGAGGACTACTCAAGCCCCAAGAGTTTGAGGTTGCTGTGAGCTATGACACCATAATACTCTACCCAAGGCAATAAAGTAAGACTCTATTTCAAAACAAAAAACCTCCACTGAGAGGTTGGTTAAAAATGTATCTAAAAACAAAAAAATAAACAGGCCTTTCATAAAATGTTAGTGATGATGAATAATAGGTTCCTATCTCTAGGGTGAGGATGGGAGTAGGGGATAGAAGGAGGGATTGCTGGTAATGGAATATGTACTTTTTAGCAAAATTAAAAATCAGCAATTATGAAAACCAAAATTCTAAGAACTACAGTGTTAATCTATATTTCCAGTATAATAAAGTCAAAATTAATTCTCTAAAGCACTGACATACAAGTATGTCATTTGGGCATCTTAGAATTGAACAATCCCTGCTTAGATTTTTGTACTTAGAAAAAATGAAAACTTTTGGCATTATATTTTGGTATTTTAATTCTTTCCACATTTATAATGTATCTTTAAAAAATCATAAAATTTTGGATGTAAATCAACCTGAAAGAAAACAGATCACTTTTCAAGGATCCATGATTAACATACCTGGTAAATATTTCTGATTTATCAAGTTCTCTTGAATTGTTTTTTCTTTGATCTTTCCAAAAATAGTAAATGAAAAAAAAAATTAACTTTCTAAAATTATGATTAATAATTATAGTATTTTATATATAATTAATATATTACAATTTAATATAATTATAAATATCAGTGTTATATATAATTTATTAGAAATAATTTATAATTAATTAGCATTATACTAATGTTAATTATTATTATTATTATATTTTTATTTTTTATTTTTTTGTAGAGACAGAGTCTCACTTTATGGCCCTCAGTAGAGTGCCCTGGCCTCACACAGCTCACAGCAACCTCCAACTCCTGGGCTTAAGCGATTCTCCTGCCTCAGCCTCCCGAGTAGCTGGGACTACAGGCGCCCGCCACAACGCCCGGCTATTTTTTTGTTGTTGCAGTTTGGCCGGGGCTGAGTTTGAACCCGCCACCCTCGGCATATGGGGCCGGCGCCCTACTCACTGAGCCACAGGCGCCGCCCTAATGTTAATTATTTTTATTTTATACAAGTACTTAAAAATATTTCTTTGGGTAACATAAAGATATCATTACTGTTTCCTTTACTCTCTCCAATTCACTATTCCTCATGCTTCTGGCCACTTACTTTTAACTAGAATTTCTTTATTAAAAGAACTAAAAGGGTGGTGCCTGTAGCTCAAAGGAGTATGGCGCTGGCCCCATATGCGGGAGGTAGTGGGTTCAAATCCAGCCCCAGCCAAAAACTGAAAAAAAAAAAAAAAAAATCCAAAAAACTAAAGAATAGACTTTGAATGAGAAATTATTTTTCACATCAGTTTTACCAATACCGTATTACAAATACAGTAATCACCTTTCCAACTTCTTAAAAATTCTTTACCTCCAAAATAGAAATTGCAGAGGCAGCAATAATGTTAAGGATCATCAAGCTGGCAGTGACAAGCAAAGTAGAATAATTTATTAACATCCACGTAACACTAGGTTAGTGATATTAACATTTTAATCACAAAGCTATAGCTGTCTGCATCTACTCTAAAGCTAGCATAATTTTTAAGATAGCCAGAAAAAAAAAAAGCCAAAACAAATTATATAATATTCTATCTAGAAAAATCTCTGGGACAGCACATTCCAGGATGAGAAAAAAAACCAAAACACCCCTTTGTCATTGTGATGCACTGAAAAAAAGTCTAGGAGCCTCACAATTTGGATCCTGGCTTTCCCACTTGTTTGGTAAGGTTCAAGTCATTTAGTCTTATCTCTATGGGAATAATGCTCCTTCTTCAAAGATTGTGAGAATTTAATAATAATGCATAGAAAGGGCCTAGTGGATAACAGAAACTGATTAAATTTAACTGATTATTTCCTAGAAGCCAATCAAAATACTGTAACATTTATTTTCTGGGTAGATTTCACGAGTTTGGTTTTAAAAATCCCCTTCAGAGCTAGGCACCCACAGCTCAGTGGTTAGGGTGCTGGCCACATACACTGGGGCTGGTGGGATTGAATCCATCCCGGGCCTGCTAAGCAACAATGACAACTACAACAACAGCAAAAAAAAATAGCCGGGTGTTGTGGCAGGCACCTGTACTCTCAGCTACTTAGGAAGCTGGGGCAAGAGAATTGCTTAAGCCCAAGAGTCTGACATAGCTGTGATCTGTGATGCCACTGCACTCTATTGAGGGTGACACACTAAGACTCTGTCTCAAAAAAAAAAAAAAAAAAATTTCAGGAGAACCATGCATTTTTATTAGTATTTATACTATACTAATAATAATACTAGACATATAAAAATACAGATGTTTCTCAACTTACAATGGGGATATGTACCAATAAATCCGTAAGTTGAAAATGTTGTAAGTCAATAATGCATTTAACATACCTAGCCTACTGAACATCATAGTTTAGCCTATCCTACCTTAAATGTGCTCAGAACACTTATATTAGCCCACTGTTGGGCAAAGTCCTCTAACACAAAGCCTATAATGAAGAGTTGAGTTTCTCATATAATTTATCGATGTTCAACTAAACATGCATGGCTTTCACACCATCAAAGAGTCAAAAAAAATCCTAAATTAGGGACCATCTGCAAATGAAAGACTTTAATATGGCAAAAGAAAATGAGATAAAATAGGTTTCTCTAAGTGAGAATGTCAATCCAGACTGAATATATATAAAGAAAGACACATTCTGATATACGAGAAGGCATTTTATTATTACTATTTTACTATATAACATATTAATGAATATACCACATTGCATTTTCTCAAATGCCATCTGAGGCACATTTTTCTTCGATTCCCTGGAAAACCTCAGTATCATCTGTCCTTTGGAGGATTCAGTTTCTTACGACGAGTGTGATACCTTGAAAAGAAGAAAATAATTGGCTGGGGGCATCAGCATACCAGATTTTAGTCTGTACTACAAAGCCATAGTGGTCAAGACAGCATGGTACTGGCACAAAAACAGAGACATAGACACTTGGAATCGAATTGAAAAACCAAGAAATGAAACTAACATCTTACAACCACCTAATCTTCGATAAACCAAACAAGAACTTACCTTGGGGGAAAGACTCCCTATTCAATAAATGGTGTTGGGAGAACTGGATGTCTACATGTAAAAGACTGAAACTGGACCCACACCTTTCCCCACTCACAAAAATTGATTCACGATGGATAAAGGACTTAAATTTAAGGCATGAAACAATAAAAATCCTCAAAGAAAGCATAGGAAAAACACTGGAAGATATTGGCCTGGGGGAAGACTTCATGAAGAAGACCGCCATGGCAATTGCAACAACAACAAAAATAAACAAATGGGACTTCATTAAACTGAAAAGCTTCTGTACAGCTAAGGAGACAATAAGCAAAGCAAAGAGACAACCTACACAATGAGAAAGGATATTTGCATATTTTCAATCAGACAAAAGCTTGATAACTAGGATCTATAGAGAACTCAAATTAATCCACATGAAAAAAGCCAACAATCCCATAGATCAATGGGCAAGAGACATGAATAGAACTTTCTCTAAAGATGACAGACGAATGGCTAACAAACACATGAAAAAATGTTCATCATCTCTATATATTAGAGAAATGCAAATCAAAACAACCCTGAGATATCATCTAGTGAGAATGGCCCACGTCACAAAATCTCAAAACTGCAGATGCTGGCGTGGATGTGGAGAGAAGGGAACACTTTTACACTGCTGGTGGGACTGCAAACTAGTACAACCTTTCTGGAAGGAAGTATGGAGAAACCTCAAAGCACTCAAGCTAGACCTCCCATTTGATCCTGCAATCCCATTACTGGGCATCTACCCAGAAGGAAAAAAATCCTTTTATCATAAGGACATTTGTACTAGACTGTTTATTGCAGCTCAATTTACGATCGCCAAAATGTGGAAACAGCCTAAATGCCCACCAACCCAGGAATGGATTAACAAGCTGTGGTATATGTATACCATGGAATACTATTCAGCCATTTAAAAAAATGGAGACTTTACATCCTTCGTATTAACCTGGATGGAAGTGGAAGACATTATTCTTAGTAAAGCATCACAAGAATGGAGAAGCATGAATCCTATGTACTCAATCTTGATATGAGGACAATTAATGACAATTAAGGTTATGGGGGGGGGCAGAAAGAGGGATGGAGGGAGCGGGGTGGGGCCTTATTGTGTGTCACACTTTATGGGGGCAAGACATGATTGCAAGATTGCAATCAGTGTAACTGGCTTATTGTACCCTCAATGAATCCCCAACAATAAAAAAGAAAAAAAAAAAAAAAAGAAGAAGAAAATAATTGGGATAAGAATATTTTAATAAAAGTTTATTACTCCTGGCTTGGAGCCTGTAGCACAGTGGTTACGGCGCCAGCCACATACACGGAGGCTGGTGGGTTCGAGCCTGGCCTGGGCCTGCTAAACAACAATGACAACTGCAAAAAAAATAGCTGGACATTGTGGTGGGCGCCTGTAGTCTCAGCTACTTGGGAGGCTGAGAGAAGAGAATTGCTTAAGCCCAAAAGTCTGAGGTTGCTGTGAGCTGTGGCTGAGGGCGACATAGACTCTGTTTCAAAAAAAAGTTTATTACTCCTAATAAATATCTTAAATTTCTATGATTATTTTGCTGTTATTGAATCTACTTTTTAAATGAAACTTAGTATACAGGGCAGCCATAAAGTTCGTGTGCAGTTTAAAATTGCACACTATTTTAAACTGCACACGAACTTTATGGCCACCCAATATATAGCTATTAATGGATAAATCTCATATTTTAAAAAAAAATTTTAATATGCATGCAGGCAAGGAAAATATTCACTACTAATAAGTCAGATTCCCCAATGTGAAAGTCGTTTTCTATTTTATTCTTTTACTTTTTTTCCTAGACACAGGATCTTACTACATTTTGCCCAGGATGCAGTGCGGTGGCTCGTCACAGGCATGATCACGCTACAGCCTGGAACTCCCAACCTCGTGGGATTCTCCTACCTTAACTTCCCGAGTAGCCCGGATTATAGTGCATAATCTATGCTCAGTTGAGTTGCTTCCTTTTTTTTTTTTTGAGACAGTGTTTCACTACATTGCCCTGGGTAGAGTGCGGAAGCATCACAGCTCACAGCAACCTCAAACTCCTGGGCTTGAAGAGTGATTCTCTTGCCTCAGCCTCCTAGTAGCTGGGACTACAAGTGCCTGCCACAACGCTTGGATATTTTTTGTTGCAGTTGTCATTGTGTAGGTGGCCTGGGCCAGGTTCGAACCCACCAGCCTTGGTATATGTGGCTGGCACTGTAACCACTGTGCTACGGGTGCCGAGCCTGAGTTGCTTCCTATTAATTAAGCATTTTGAAAAACCTTCTTTCAGATCTTGAAGACAATCTCAACATGGTAACTTGGATGATTAGTCTTGAATTAAAAGCTAATGATTGTTTGTTTTTAAAGAAACATCACATTATGAATATCATGTTCCATTAAAGTTTTAGAGGACATTCTCTAAACGGAGGTCTCTTCATGTGCAAAATTATGTTTAAATAAACAAGAATACAATGACTAATATGTTTATGGTATAATATGTATGTCACAAAAGTGAAAAAACTGCAAATTAAAAGAGTGAAGGAACCATTTATTTATTTTTGCAATTACAATTGTTAAAAATCATAGTGCTAAATCCAAGCACAGGTGTGGTGAAATCAGCAGTACCAGATCCCAATGGTTAAAATTATTAATTAGTACAATACTTTTGAAAAGCAGCATGAAAGTATGTATCAAAAAGTATTCCTTTTTTTTTTTTAGAGACAGAGTGTCACTTTATCACCCTCGGTAGAGTGCCCTGGCGTCACAGCTCACAACAACCTCCAACTCCTGGGCATAGGCAATTCTCTTGCCTCGGCCTCCCCAGTAGCTGGGACTATAAGTGCTCAGCTATTGTTATTTATTTTTGTTGTTGTTGTTGTTGCAGTTTGGCCGGGGCCCAGGTTTGAATCCATCACCCTCGGTATATGGGACCAGCACCCTACCCACTGAGCACAGGCACCACCCTCAAAATATATTCTTAACTTTATCTAGTAATTCATCTGAAAATCTATCCCAAAGGAATACAGAAAAATTAGGATATTAAGGGGAGATATAGGATGCAAATTTATATATACAATATGATTACAATCATGTAAAAATAAACAAGCTAACAAAAATTATATACAGAGAAATGAAATGCATTGTTAGCATTGATAATTTTTGAGGGCTTTCACCATGGAGAATTTTTGGTTTTGCTTCTCTGCATTTCCTTATTTTCTTTACTGATTTAAGAAAACTTTCTGCAATAGCCGGGCATTGTGGCGGGCGCCTGTAGTCCCAGCTACTCGGGAGGCTGAGGCAAGAGAATCGCTTAAGCCCAGGAGTTGGAGGTTGCTGTGAGCTGTGTGATGCCATGGCACTCTACCGAGGGCCATAAAGTGAGACTCTGTCTCTACAAAAAAAAAAAAAGAAAACTTTCTGCATGGAGTACATATGTTTTGGTGATGAGTTCTCTTCAAAACTTCCCTCTGGTCAGGATTTGGTAAGTTAATTTTTATTTTCACTTTTTTGCTAATGTGGAAATTCAATTTAAGAATTTTTAGGCTTGGGTGGTGCCTGTAGCTCCAAGGAGTAGGGTGCTGGCCCCATATACCAGGGGTGATGGGTTCGAGCCCGGCCCTGGCCAAAACTGCAAAAAAAAAAAAAAAAAATAGCCGGGCATTGTGGCATGCGCCTGTAGTCCCAGCTAATCAGGAGGCTGAGGCAAAGAGAATCACCTAAGTCCAAGAGCTGGAGGTTATTGTGAACTGTGATGCCACAGCACTCTACCAAGGGTGACAACATAAGACTGTCACTAAAAAAAAAAAGAATTTTTAGGCTGGGCACAGTCAGTGGCTCATGCCTGTAATCCTAGTACTCTGGGAGGCCGAGGTAGGTGGACTGCCTGAACTCATGGGTTCAAGACCAGCCTGAGATAGAGCAAGACCCTGTCTCTAAAAATAGCAGGGTGTTGTGGCGAGTGCCTGTAGTCCCAGCTATTTGGTAGGCTAAGGCAAAGAGAATCACTTGAGCCCAAGAATTTGACCCTGCTGTGAGTTATGACACCAAGGCATTCTGGGTAGAATGACAGAGTGACAAAGTGACAAAGTGAAATTCTTGTCTCCAGAAAAAAAAATTGGCTAGGCATGGTGGTACCTGCCTGTAGTCACAGCTACTCTGGAAGCTGAGGCAGGAGGATCTCTCTAGCCCAGGAATTCAAGGTTATAGTGAGCTATACTCATACCACTGCACTCTTGCCTGGACAACAGAGGGAGACTTCATCTCTAAAATAAGTAAATAAAACCAGATCTAGATCCTCAAATCTGTTTCCTACTGATGGGAGCAGCTAACTTTTTGTTTTGGCTCCAGTTCTTTAAATAAGTACTACTATTATTCATGCATTTATAAGATTGCTATGTATTTCAGAAAGTCAGAATTATTTTCCAGTTCCTTCCTACTTTCTATCCAGTCTTCCTTCCATCCTTTTCTTTCAGTTTTACCTTTAATGGAGCTATGTTAACTTTCTATTTGTTTAAGGAATACTATAAAAATCTGGATCAATTATTCATTTTTGAGTGACTGAGTAGTGCCAGGGCACTACTTCTAGGTCCTAACAATTCTGTACTATACAAAACAAGACCAGAGTCTCTACTCTCATGGGTCTTAGATCTAGTGCAGGAGATAGAAAAACAAAATAAATATATTGGGACAGGGAAGCTTTCATTGAGTAAAAACTTGAAGGAAGTGAGAAAGCTAGCTTTACTGATAATGGCAGAAAAAGTATTCCACACGGGGCAGTGCCTATGGCTCAGTGGGTAGGGCACTGGCCCCATATACCAAGGGTGGTGGGTTTGAATCCAGCCCTGGCCAAACTGCAACAACAACAACAACAAAAAAAAAAAATAGCCGGGTGTTGTGGCAGGCACCTGTGGTCCCAGCTACTCGGGAGGTTGAGGCAAGAGAATTGCTTAAGCTCAAGAGCTGGGGTTGCTGTGAGCTGTGGTACCACAGCACTCTACCAAGGGCGACAGGATGTGACTCTGTCTCTTAAAAAACAAAAAAAAAAGTATTCCATGCAGAGAAACAGCCGGTATAAAAACTCTAAGGTGGAAGGAAAGGCATGCTCAAGGAGCAGGAAAGAGGCCATCTGGCCAGAACAGAGTAAACAGGAAAAGAATGGTAGGACATGAGGTCAGAAAGGTAAGGGAGGATCAAGTCAGGTTGTAGGTTCTGGTAAACCTATTGTGAGAAGGGAAACTCTTGGTTTTTTTTTTTTGCAGTTTTTGGCCAGGGCTGGGTTTGAACCCGCCACCTCCGGCATATGGGGAACTCTTTAAGGATTTTCAACAGAAAAATTATAAGAACGGAAGTTTTAACAGGGTTCCTCTAGCTACTATGCTATGAAGAGACTTCAGGGAAGCAAAGGCAGAGCTGGGAGACCAGTTACGAAAACTATTTATAAAAAAAAAAATCAAGCAAACAATGGTGATTTAGGCCAGGACAGTAGCAGAGGTGACAGCGGTAAGCATTCAAATGTGAATATATTTCGAGAGATAGAGCTAACAAGATTTGCTGATAAACCAGATGTTATGTATAAGACAAAGAAAAGAGTCCAGATAGGTACCAAGGCTTTGGCCCAAGCAGCTAGAAGAATGGAGCCAGCATTAACTGAGAGAAGGCTGTAGGAGAAGCTGGTTTGCAGAGGACCATTAGAAACACAGAGACAAGCCTGGGCGCAATGGCTCACACCTATAATCCCAGCACTCTGGGAGGCTGAGGTGGGTGGACTGCCTGAGCTCACAGGTTCAAGAGCAGCCTGAGGGCTGGCGCCCATAGCTCACTGGGTAAGGGCGCCAGCCACATACACTGGGCTGGTGGGTTCAAATCTTGCCCGGGACAGCTGAAACAATAATGACAACAGCAACAACAACAACAAAATAGCCTGGTATTGTGGCCAGCGCCTGTAGTCCCAGCTACTTGGGAGGCTGAGGCAAGAGAACTAGTTGAGCCCAACCAGTTGCTGTGAGCTATGATACTACAGCACTCTACTGGGGGTGACAAAGTGAGACTCTATCTCAAAAAAAAAGAAACAAACAAACAAAAACAGAGACACATTAAGTTAAGGATACCTATTTTGCATGTGTCAAACAGAGTTGGATATAAAAGCCTAGAGGTCAAGGGAGAGGTCTTGAACACAGATAGACTTGGGAGCCATCGACATGCAGGTGCCAGGAGTCTGAGATCACAGTCCTCAAGAATGGAACAGAAGAAAAAAAAAAAAAAGAATGGAACAGAAAAGAGGAGAGGTCCACGAACTTATCCTTGGGGTACTCCGAAATTTAGAGGCAAGAGATATGAGAAGAAACCAGCAAAAGAAACTAATACAGTACATGAACTTCACACATGTAAACAGAGTTTCAATTATTGAGATTGAATTAACATGAGAAGTAAAGAACACACCATTAGGAAATCTATAAATACTGCTAAAATGATGTGTTCTAGAAAGAATTCTACTGGAAGGAATGCTCCATCACTTGTGATATTTTTCAAATAAAGAAGACTAAAGAAAGGAAGAAGAACTTGTACAGAGAAGCCAGCTACTGAGGGCACAGACATGCTCTGCTTCCTCAGCCAAAAGGAGATATGTCGGAGAGCTGTGGGGGACAATGCAATTTAGAATTGTGTCCTCAACAACTATTTACAGAGCCAGTAGTAAATGTGAATTCCTGTAGGGAGTATAAAATAAATGGATGTACATAAGATTTACCTTCCAAAGAGTATGTTCGAAGCCCCAGGACTTCAGCTAGAGATAATGTAGTGGCTAAGCTACTTTAATTTGTTTCTATCACTTGTAGTATCATCACACAGAAGTAGAAGCTTCATGATTATATGTACTATTTTTTTTAAAATGAACCTTTGCAAAATTGAATCTAAAACTACTCATTTAGACAAAAGCAGGGCATAGAGAACTAAAACTTCAAATTAACTCCAAAATCAACATCCTAGGTTTCATCACCCATCTCTCACACTAAGAGTTCAAACAGTTCTGGGTGGCACCTGTGGCTCAAAGGAGTAGGGCACCGGCCCCATATGCTGGAGGTGGCAGATTCAAACCCAGCCCCGGCAAAAAACTGCAAAAAAAAAGGGGCGGCACCTGTGGCTCAGCGAGTAGGGCATCGGCCCCATATGCCGAGGGTGGCGGGTTCAAACCCAGCCCCGGCCAAACTGCAACAAAAAAATACCCGGGTGTTGTGGTGGGCGCCTGTAGTCCCAGCTGCTCGGGAGGCTGAGGCAAGAGAATCGTGTAAGCCCAAGAGTTAGAGGTTGCTGTGAGCCGTGTGACACCACGGCACTCTACCCGAGGGCGGTACAGTGAGACTCTGTCTCTACCAAAAAAAAAAAAAAGAGTTCAAACAGTTCTAGTACCTAGTCTTGGTATGAAGCTGAAAACTTCATGATGTTGAAAAGACATCCAAAAGTACATTGGATCACCAGGATAGGAAAAAGCAAAATTCAGTTCACAATTTTAATAGTAAAGACTTAACTTTTTTAGACCTGAGATAATCCAATCAACAATGGTTATCAGCTGCTGGACTATTTTGGCATCAATCCCATACAATCATACTACCTATGTTCCCAGTCTGCCCACTTTAGTTGAAGCTAATAATTACATGCAAGTGTAGCTTCAAGACTGAATGAAGTGGGGCAACACCCTTGGATCATTCAGGATTTGCATACCTTAATTAAGAATCTGATAATGGGGCGGCGCCTGTGGCTCAGTCGGTAAGACGCCGGCCTCATATACCGAGGGTGGCGGGTTCAAACCCGGCCCCGGCCAAACTGCAACCAAAAAATAGCCGGGCGTTGTGGCGGGCGCCTGTAGTCCCAGCTACTCGGGAGGCTGAGGCAAGAGAATCGCTTAAGCCCAGGAGTTGGAGGTTGCTGTGAGCTGTGTGAGGCCACCGGCACTCTACCAAGGGCCATAAAGTGAGACTCTGTCTCTACAAAAAAAAAAAAAAATAATAAAAAAAAAAATCTGATAATGAAGAACATCTTAACCCTGATCTACCTAGACAAAATGGAACTGGATAAATTTATATAACCTGACAGCTGAACTCCCGAAATAAAACGTTTAAGAATCACTGGGAAATTTACCAATGGACCACCCCCCAAACTACTATAAATCAAGTATCATTTCGAAGAGGAATGAACACCTTAACAAAGCTGTCAAAATAATTAGGTGAGATATTATTCCATCAGACAGTAACTTAGCTGTACATTGCATTAAGGATGCTATGTTACAAGTCTTGTAGGAAGTTACAAAACAGGAGATGCATTTCCAACAAAGAGAGAATAATCCAGAGAAGTAGTAGTAAAATCACCTACAAATGTTAACATTAACAGATACTAATAAACTATAATACATATAGTATGGTTGTACTATGGGGGCAATAACTATTCAATGTGAATATAATCAAATAAAGCTTCAATAAAAAAGCAA
The DNA here is from genome assembly GCF_027406575.1 of Nycticebus coucang. Classification (NCBI taxonomy): domain Eukaryota; kingdom Metazoa; phylum Chordata; class Mammalia; order Primates; family Lorisidae; genus Nycticebus; species Nycticebus coucang. Next base: position 28,381,885 of record NC_069782.1, read on the forward strand.
GCCAAGGCAGCGCCTGTGGCTCAAAGGAGTAGGGTGCCAGCCCCATATGCTGGCGGTGGCAGGTTCAAACCCAGCCCTGGCCAAAAACTGCAAAAAAAAAACACAAAAAAGGTAAGCCAAGGGCAGTGCCTGTGGCTCAAAAGAGTAGGGCGCCAGCCCCATATGCCAGAGGTGGTGGGCTCAAACCCAGCCCCGGCCAAAAACTACAAAAAAAACAAAGTAAGCTAAGGTGGCGGCACCCGTAGCTCAGTGAGTAAGGGCCCCAGCCACATACATTGAGGCTAGAGGGTTCGAACCCAGCCCAGGCCAACTAAAACAACAATGACAACTGCAACAACAACAAAAAAATAGCTGGGCATTGTGGCGGATACCTGTACTCCCAGCTACTTGGGCGGCTGAGGCAAGAGAATCACTTAAGCCCGAGAGTTTGAGGTGGCTGTGAGCTGCAACACCACGGCAATGGTGGTGGTGAGGGCAACATAGTGAGACTCTGTCTCAAAAAAAAAAAGGTAAGCTAAGAGAATATTGCAGAGGCAGAGTGAAAAGCACTGAAAATCAAAGGATAAAGCATTTAAAACAGCTTCATGTTGAAATGAGAGATGTGCACTGAGGTCAGACTGGATAAAAAGGAAAGCATCCAACTATTAATATATGCTATCTATAAGAAACTGACTTTAAAAATAAAGACCCAGACAGGTTAAAAGTAAAAGAACAGAAAAAGATACACCATGCAAACACTAAATCAAAAGAAGGCTTGGTAAGCTATATTAATTAACACTAGACAAAACAGATTTCAGAATAAAAAATATTAGCAACAATAAAATAAATTGAATAAAGTTGTCAATTCATTAAGAGGATATACCAAAAATACACATTATATGTACATACCTGATAATAAAGCTTCAAAATATATAAAGAAAAAAAGATAAAATTGAAAGGAGAAATAGAAAAGTCCACAGTTGTAGTAGTAGCTGATTAAATAAACAAAAATTAGTAAGGATATAGAAAAGAAACACCACTATCAACCAACTAGATCTAATTGGTATTTTTAGAATACTACACCCAACAATGGTAAAAAATATACTTTCTTTTTAAATGCACATGATGTATTTACCCAGATAGACCATAATCTGGGCCATAAAATGAGTCTCAATCAATTTTAAAAGACTGAAATCACACAAAGTTTATTTTTTATCAGAATTAAACTAGAAATCAGTAATAGACATTTGGAAAATTTCGAAGTATTTAGAAATTAATGGCTGCTAAATAAATTCATGAGTCAAAGAAAAAGAAAATTTCACAAGTGAAATCAGAAAACATTTTCAACTAAATGAAAATGAGAATAAAACATACCAAAATTGGTGAGATGCGGCTAAAGCAGGCCTGAGAAGGAAATTTCTAGCACTAACTTCCTTGAATTAAAAAAGAACAAAGTTTTCTAAATTATGGGCCTTAAGAAACTATAAAAAGAAGCTTGCCCTATTCCTCCTTTTGTGAAATGACAGCTGAGGAGACTTTGGCACATTTGCTATGGTTGATGAAAAGTCCAAGGAAGGAATCAAGACTAAGAATGATCATATTAATTTGAAGATGGAGGGGCATATGGTTCTGTGGTGTAATTTAAGATTCAAAGCCATACACCACTTAGTCAACCAGTGAAAGCCTGTACTGTGAATGACAAGATTTGCTAAAGAGGCAAATCAGGTTCCGTTTGACAGGCACCGCTGTGCAGTTGGAAATGGAGAATAATGCTGTGAGTTGGACTAATGCCTTGGTACTCTAACGTGAGCAAGGGAGTGAGACTCTGTCTCAAAAACAAACAAAAAAATAACCCCCAACAAAACAAAAACTAAATGGCCACTGGGCACGGTGTGGCTCACACCTGTAATCCCAGCCTCTGGGAGGCTGAGGAGGTGGGTGGATTGCCCGAAGCTCACAGGTTCCAGACCAGCCTGAGCCAGAGAGACCCCAACTCTAAAAATAGCCAGGCATTGTGGCGGGCACCTGTAGACCCAGCTACTGGGGAAGCTGAGGCAAAAGAATCACTTTGAGCTCAAGACTTGGGAGTTTGCTGTGATGCCAAGGCACTCTACTGAGGGTGACAAAAAACAAAACAAAAAAACTAAATGGCCAATGGTATGTTTTGACTTACATCAAGTAAGATAAGATGAGGGAAAATACTAGTTCTGGGAAAATAACTGCCTTCTTCATTAGTGCCATGCTCATTCAGCTCTTATCTCTACATCCCAGTAAGTTATTTTGCTTTCATTGTTTTTAACAAAAAACAACACAAAAATCTTTGCATACCTGGTTCAACTGGAGAATTTTAATGTTTTTCATTTATCATTATAAAACCAAGGACAATTTTATATTTTTTTGTTCCATAGCTCTTACGTGTAGGATAATCTGTAAGTAGGGATAACTTATTTTAAAAACAAATCCCAGGTAATTTTCCCTTCAAGTGTCTTTTTGTTTAAATAAACTTCTTATTTAACAAACAAAAAAGGAAACTTAGAAAAAGAGCAAATTGGCTGGGGGCAATGGCTCACACCTAGCCATCTAGGAGGCTGAGGTGGGTGGATTGCCTGAGCTCAGAAGTTCCAAGACCAGCCTAAGCAAGAGCAAGACCCCTTGAAATAAACAACAAAGTTGTTTACTCTCAGTTATTATAGTTATTTACTCTCATTTCAAGACTTATTTAAAAGCTATTGTTGCCAAAACAGCAAGATATTATAAAGATAGACACATATTAATGGAATAAAATAGAGACTCTAAGGACCCACATATAGGGTGGAGTTTCGACAAAAGTAACAAGGTCAATTCAATGGGTAAAGGATAATATTTTCCAAGAATGGTGTTTAAACAATTGGATGGGGGGGGGGGCGCATGTAAAAAAATGAACCTCAACTTAAGCCTCATATCACATATAAAAATCAACTCTAGATAGATCATAGACCTAAATGTTAGAGTCTTAAAATTATAAAACTTCTAGAAAATTTCAGTGATTTTAGGTTAGGCAAAGACTTTTCAAGTAGGACACAAAACAACTAATTGAATTATAAAAGGAAAAATGTATAAAGTAGACCTCATCAAAATTTAAAAGCTGTTTTGATTTTCAAACAACACTATTTATTTATTTATTTTTTTGAGACAGAGTCTTACTATGTTGCCCTCGGTAGATCGCCATGGTGTCACACCTCAAAGCAACCTCAAACTCTTAGGCTTAAGCGATTCTCTTACCTCAGCCTCCTGAATAGCTGGGACTACAGGTGCCTGCCACAATGCCTGGCTATTTTTTTGTTGTTGTTGTTGTTGCAGTTGTCATTGTTTTAGCTGGTCTGGGCCAGATTTGTACCTGCCAGCCTCGGTGTATATGGCTGGTACCATAACCACTGTGCTATGGGTGTCACGCCTCAAAAGACACTATTTAAAAAATTAAACAGCAAATCATAGGGAGAAGGGTGGAGACGTGGCTCAGTGAGTAAGGCACAGGCCCCATATACCAAGGGTGGCAAGTTCAAACCCGGCCCCAGCCAAACTGCAACAAAAAATAGCCGGGCGTTGTAGAGGCGCCTGCAGTCCCAGCTACTCACCTAAGAGAATCACCTATGCCCAAGAGCTGGAGGTTGCTGTGGCTGTGACGCCACAGCACTCTACCAAGGGCCACAAAAAAGTGAGACTCTGTCACAAAAAAAAAAAAAAACCACAGGGAGAAATCACTTACAAAGCTTATATCTTCATAAAGCACTTTGATCTACAAGTTTTATACTTAAAAAGATAACCATTCTGGGGCAGCGCCTGTGGCTCAGTGGGTAAGGCGCTGGCCCCATATACCGAGGGTGGCGGGTTCAAACCCGGCCCCGGCTGAACTGCAACCAAAAAATAGCCAGGCGTTGTGGTGAGCGCCTGTAGTCCCAGCTGCTCGGGAGGCTGAGGCAGGAGAATCGCTTAAGCCCAAGAGTTGGAGGTTGCTGTGAGCTGTGTGAGGCCACGGCACTCAACCAAGGGCCATAAAGTGAGACTCTGTCTCTACAAAAAAAAAAAGATAACCATTCTGTTTTTTTAAAAAATAGGCAAAAGGTTTGTATAGACACTTCACTGGAAAAAAAAAACAAAAAAACCCCTTAAACTCAAACATATAATTGGCCAATAAGCACATGAAAAGATGTTCACCATTATTAGTCATAAGGAAACATAAATTAAAACCACATGAAATACCCCAAAACATGACAAAAATCAAAAAGACTGATAATACCAAGTGTTGGGGAGAATATGGAGCAACTAGAATTCTTACACACTGCTTACAGGAATATAAGACAGTTAAGCCATTTTGATAATTTCATATGAATTTAAAAACACCCTTATCACATGACCCAGTAATTCTGCTTAGGAATTGACCCAAAAGAAATGAAAACATGAGGGGTGCTACCTGTGGTTCAAGGAGTAAGAAGCTGGCCCCATATACCAGAGGTGGGCGGGTTCAAACCCAGCCCCGGCCAAAAAAAAATGAAAACATGAATGACCTGTACTTGAACATTTATGCAGCTTTATTCATAAAAACCAAATACTGGAAAGAACTCAAAATGTCCATCAAATGGTGAATAAACAAATTGTGGAGTAGGCACACAAGGGAATACTACTCAGAAATGAAAAGGGACAAATATAGGTATTCACAAAAGTGAGGATGAATACTAAAAGCATTATGCTCAGTGAAATAACCCCCACACAAAACATTACATACTGCATAAATCCACTTACATAAAATTCTACATAGGGCAAAAATTACAGCAATAGGAAGTAGATTGATGATTGCTAGGGTGAGTTACAAGCAGAGAAACAACTGCGAAAGGGCCTAACAAAACTTTGTGGAATGGTAAAATAACCTATATTATGAGTGCTGTGGTAATTATAAAACCATATAATTTGTCAGCATTCATCAAATTGTAAACTTCAAATTGGTGAATTATTTTGTGACAAATACTGAGTTAACAGAAAATATAGTGAGTTAAGAGAAAAACTACGAGTAGGTAACAATATCAATCAGTACCATATTATTACTGAACTTAACCACATGCCAGGTACTTAACCTATATGATTATATTTTATCTCAAAATCATTATGCAAATTAGGCACTATTATTTCCACTTTCTTTAACAGATATGACACTGAACAACTAGCTAGAAAGTGGCAGAGGCAAGATGATTTGAGTCAGTTCAGGTCTATGTGACACAAAGATGAACTCTCAGAAGAGTTTTATTTTATTAGAATTCAAAAAGCACAGATTTGAATATAATATGAGATACAGCTATTCATATAGGTAGAGGTTAATGGTATTTACCTACAGGGAAAATAGGGATAGAGAAGATTTCCATTTTATATTTTAAATACTTGTGTATAGTTTAAAAATACTTTTTTTAAAAGTGTATTTCAGGCAAGGCATGATGGTTCACATCTATAATCCCAGCACTTTGGGAGGCCATGATGGGTGGATTGCCTGAGCTCATGGGTTTAAGATCTGCCTGGGCCACAGCAAGACCCAGTCTTTAAAAACAGCTGGGGCAGTGCCTGTAGCTCAGTGGGTAGGGCACTGGCCACATACACCAAAGGTTCGAACCCAGCCTGGGCCAGCTAAAATCAACAATGACAGCTGCAATAAAAAAATAGTTGGGCGTTGCTGCAGGCACCTGTAGTCCCAGCTACTTGAGTGGCTGAGGCAAGAGAATTGCTTAAGCCCAAGAGTTGGAGGTTGCTGTGAGATGTCATGCCACAGCTCTCTAAAAAAAAAAAAAAAGGCAGTGCCTATGGCTTAGTGAGTAGGGCACTGGCCCATATACAGAGGTGGTGGGTTCGAACTCAACCCCAGCCAAAATGCAACCAAAAAAAAAAAAAAAATAGCCAGGCATTCTGGTGGGTGCCTGGAGGTTGCTGTGAGCTGTGATGCCACAGCACTCTACCAAGGGTGACAGGGTAAGACTCTGTCTCTAGGGAAAAAAAAATTCAAAAAGGGTCCCAGTCTTTTGATTAAGAATTTTGAAATATTGGGCGGCGCCTGTGGCTCAAAGGAGTAGAATGCCAGCCCCATATGCCGGAAGTGGTGGGTTCAAACCCAGCCCTGGCCAAAAACTGAAAAAAAAAAGAAGAATTTTGAAATATTTAGTAAGTTATCTTTCTATATACCAAGGTTTTAAAACATGGTAAAAAGAAAAATAAATGGTAACTGATATCTAGAAACCAACATTTGCAAATGGCTTACATTAATCTAAAATATACAGGTTAGAGAATTGCTTGAGCCCAAGAGTTTGAGGTTGTGGTGAGCTATGATGCCACGACACTATAAGAAGGGCAACAAAGAAGACTCTGTCTCAAAAATAAATTAATTCAATAAAATATAGGTAGACAATAAATATTAATACTTGTTAAATAAGTGGTTATGCTATGGCTCAAAGGAGTAAGGCGCCGGCCCCATATGCTGGAGGTGGCGGGTTCAAACCCAGCCCTGGCCAGAAACTGCAAAAAAAAAAAAAAGTGGTTATACATATGCTTATTTAAAATTCAGAAAGATGGTGGCGCCCATAGCTCAGTGGGTAGGGCATTGGCCAAATATACCCAGGCTGGCAGGTTCGAACTGGCCAGGGCCAGCTAAAATAAAAATGACAACTGCAACAAGAAAACCACCCCCCAAATAGCTAGGGATTAATTATGGCAGGCACCTGTAGTTCCAGCTACTTGGGAAGCTGAAGCAAGAGAATCACTTGAGCCCAAGAGTTTGAGGTTGCTGTGAGTTGTGAGGCCATAGCACTCTACCCAAATAAAAATAAATAAATAAAATACAATTCAGAAAGATGATGCACCTGCAAGGACAAAGCACAAAGGTGAAATTTTTCTTTATACACATAAACTAGTATCTGAGATTTTTCTGCAGAGCTCTTGATTAGGACAGATAACAGGATAATCAATTCCATCTGATTAAAGTCTGCTTACAATTTAAAGTGTTTAGCAGTTTTATAGGGGGAAAAATGCTAGGAGATTAATTAGCAGTCAAAAGCTAATTAGTAGAAAGGTTAAATAAATAAGATTAAATATGGTTAGAGTACTAGATACACATGTCTAAAGACAGTATGTTTGGTTTCAAGACGCCTAATAGTGTGCGGCGCCTGTAGCTCACTGGGTAGGGCGCTGGCCCCATATAACCAGTCTGGTTGGTTGGAACCAGGCCCGGGCCTGCTAAACTACAATGACAACTTCAACAACAATAACAAAAAATAGTTGGGTGTTGTGGCAGGCACCTGTAGTCCCAGCTACTTGGGAGGCTAAGGCAAGAGGATTGCTTAAGCCTAAGAGTCTGAGGCTGCTGTGAGCTGTGACTTCACAGCACTCTAACGAGGGCAACGTAGTGAAACTCTGTCTCAAAAAAAGAAAAAAGACTCCTAAATGGTCTTCCTGCCTGCAGTTGTACCCCTTCAAGTTACATGCCTTTAAAGGATTTTCATAATTTCAATGCTCTAATTATGAACAATGCTTACAAAACATTGTAGCAATTCAGAACACTGAAGGAAACTGAGATAGGTACTGAAAGCCATTATAGAAGCTCAAAGAAGGACTGAACTCAAATATCTAGATAACATGATAGAAATACAAATAAATATGGGAGGCCAGATATGGTGGCTCACACCTGTAATCCTAGCACTCTGGGAGGCTGAGACAGCAGGACTGCTTAAGGTCAAGAGTTCAAGACCAAATGAATAGAAGTGAGACCCCCATGTTTACTGAAAATAGAAAAATGAGCCATGTGTGGAAGGATGTGCTTGTAGTCTGCTACTTAGGAAGGAGTCTGAGGCAGGAGGATTGCTTGAGCTTAGGAGTTGAAACCAGCCTGAGCAAGAGACCACCATGTCTACTAAACATAGAAAAATTAGCTAGGCAGGGTGGTGGGCACTTGTACTCCCAGCTACTCAAGAAGCTGAGGCAGAAGGATTGCCTGAACCCAGGAGTTTGAGGTTTTTGTTAGGCAGACGAAACAGCACTCTAGCCTGGACAACAGAGTGAGACACTCTCTCTCAATAAAAAAGATAATTGAGCGATGCTATAAATCCTAAGAAGAAATCTTAGACTACGGGAGGGGGAACATGCAAGTGGGGGATTGGTGCACTCCCACTTAATGGGCACAATGTAGGGGTGGGTGGCACTCCCTTTTGTTGTAGAGCACTACTACAAGAGTGACTCTACATAACAAATTCAAATATTGTAACCTGATTGTTTGTACCCTCACATTAACCTGAAGTAAGAAAAAAAGAAAAATAAATCTTAGACTATGGAAATGACTTAAGATACAGGGTTATGAAATGTCTTCCTAATTTGTTTTCGAATACCCTAGTCTTACAATTACAAAGGTATGAAAAATCCAGATAGCATGCATAAATAAAGTGACCCTTGAGAAAGGGTCACTCTCAGCCGGGAGAGATACATCTGAGGAGGGCTAATGCTCCCCTGGTAAATGCACAGATTATGCTGCCCTCCCACAATCACCCGCTCTGTGAAGGCTGCCCCTTCCTCTTTCTTGGGAGTCCTTCCCTTGTTGCCACATCGGAAACAAGAGCTGACATGGCCACACATGTGGCTGGTGGGGCAGGAGTTTCTGAGCCTGTGGGCAACCAAGCAGGTCCCTGGGACCTGCATGGGGCTCTTGGCTCCCTCTGTGCAGCAGCCACTCACCTTGCCAGCCCTGCCACTATCCCCTTCCCTGACTGTGGTGCTCTGCGGAGGCTATTCCAGCCCACTCCCACCAGATCTTGGATCCTTCCAGACTGGAACCCCATGTGTACCCATGGGCCCCAGGAAGAGGCCTGCTGGGCTCCCCTACTCCAAGCCATACTACCTATGTATAATGAACATCCTTATTTTTTTCCTCAAAATTTGGGCAAAAATGTGTGTATTATACATAGCAAAAAACAGGAATATTCATGTTTCTATAAATGTATCCTGCTATAAATGTGCCATCCTAGTGCTACTATGTTACATAAGTAAAAGAACCAAGTTTGTTCAAAGGAATAAATATGAACAATAAAAAAAACCTTGGCTTGGCTAGGGCACTGGCCACATACACTGGAGCTGGTGGGTTCAAACCTGGCCCAGGCCTGCTAAACAATGACAACTACAACAAAAAACAGCCAGGCATTGTGGTGGGCGCCAGTAGTCCCAGCTACTGAGGCAAAAGAATCCCTTAAGCCCAAGAGTTTGAGGCTGTGAGGCCACAGCACTCTACCAAGAGTGACATAGGGAGACTGGTGTTTAAAAAAAATGGCTCGGCGCCTATGGCTCAAGCAGCTAAGGCGTCAGCCACATATACCTGAGCTGGCAGGTTCGAATCCAGCCTGGGCCCACCAAACAACAATGATGGCTGCAACCAAAAAATAGCTGAGCGTTGTGGTGGGAGCCTGTGGTCCCAGCTACTTGGGAGGCCGAGGCAGGAGAATCGCTTGAGCCCAGGAGTTGGAGGTTGCTGTGAGCTGTGATACCATAGCACTCTACCCAGGGTGACAGCTTGAGACTGTCTCAAAAAAAAAAAAAAAAAAAGCCCTCATAGTTTGGTATGGAAAATACATATAAAAGAAAAAAGAATAAAGAAAACTAATTAAAGCCAGAGTTGGATAGCACATAAGATGGAATAAAATGTTAGGTATTTGCAAACACAAGGGCAATGGCAGTTTCTCAAAGAAACTGAGAACAATATATACTGGCCACTCATTTGTTGCACCCAATTTTTTTTTTTTTTTTGTAATAACTCAAAATGTTAAAGAATGAAAGGGCCAAAGACACGAATAATTATATATCAGAAAGATAAATAAAAATAACATACATCATAGAATGGAAAAATTTTTAGGAACACTTACAAAATTCACTGAAAGCTCTCATTAAATTCCTCCATTAAAACAAAGGGGGAGGGCCAGGCCTGGTGGCTCACACCTGTAATCCCGCCAAGGCAGGTCGATTGCTTGAGCTTAGGAGTTTGAGACCAGCCTGAGCAAGAGAAAGACCCCATTTCTACTAAAAATAGTCAGGTGTTGTGGTGGGCCCCTGTAGTCCCAACTACTTGGGAAGCTGAGGCCAAAGAATCACTTGGGCCCAACAGTTTCAGGGTGCTGTGAGCTATGACACCATAGCACTCAACCCCAGGATGACTGAGATCCTGTCTCCAAAATAAGAAGAAAAAAAAAAAAAAAACAAAGGGGGAAAAAAATGAAGCACTATTTCATTTCAGGACATTATATGTAAATTTAAGTGCAATATGGTATTTGACTATACTTGGGGTTAAATTTCCCACGCAGAATACCACTTCTGACAACTGCTAATGCAAGAACAGTCTCTTCCCGTAGTGAGTCTAGTAGGAGTTAAGGAAAAAGAAAATAGAACTTACTGTCCACGAGGATACCAACGGTGCTTAGTAGTAAAGAACATTTTGCTAAGTTGTTCTATCATGGGTCCTTGTTCAAGGCGTTCACTTTTTTCTGCTAATCTGGTTTTCAGCACTTGATCATGTGTTTCTTCATTATTACACACAGGATCTGGTAGAGGAATAGGCTACAAAATAATCAGTAACAAACAGCATCAAAATGTAGGATTGTTAGCCAGCACTTGACTCAGTTTAGAATAAAACAATTACCATACTCAGTAATTCACTACAGTACTCTAGGGTCTGTTAATAAGTTACCAGAGTTTCAACTTAGTTGCATTATTCAATGAAGAGTCAGAAATACTTTTTTTTGTAGAGACAGAGTTTCACTTTATCGCCCTCGGTAGAGTGCCATGGCGTCACACAGCTCACAGCAACCTCCAACTCATGGGCCTAGGTGATTCTCCTGCCTCAGCCTCCCGAATAGCTGGGACTACAGGCGCCCATCGCAACGCCCGGCTATTTTTTTGTTGCAGTTTAGCCAGGGCCAGGCTTGAACCTGCCACCCTCAGTATATGGGGCCGGCACCCTGCTCGCTGAGCCACAGGCACCGCCCAGAAATACTTTTATCACATTAAATTTTAGGTTTCTTTTCCAATAATAAAATTCTATTTTAAAGTTCTTATTTTCCCCAATAATAAAGTACTTATTACTTCTATTTTCCAACAGTCTAAATTATGCCCATGATTTTTTAACTTAAAAGTCCACAGCCAACGGCTCCATATCCTGGAGGTGGCAGGTTCAAACCCAGCCCCTCCTAAAAACTGCAAAACAAAAGTCCCCAGCCAAAAAAAAAAAAACAAAAAAAAAAAAGTTTACAGCCTACCTTGTATATCATTAAGATAAAAAACAATGAAAAACCACTCATTGTAAATGACATTTCTTCTATCCAATGGAAGCAGGAAATTATTATTTTTTTTTAGAGATGAGTCTCACTTTATCGCCCTCGGTAGGGTGCCGTGGCGTCACAGCTCACGGCAACCTCCAACTCCTGGGCTTAGGCGATTCTCTTGCCTCAGCCTCCTGTGTAGCTGGGACTACAGGTGCCCGCCACAATGCCGGGCTATTTTTTGTTGCAGTTTGGCCAGGGCTGGGTTCGAACCCAACACCCTCGGTATATGGGGCTGGCACCCTACCCACTGAGCCACAGGCACCGCCTGGAAGCAGGAAAATTTTTTTTTTTTTTTTTTTTTTTTGAAGCAGGAAAATTTTTAATGTTTTCATTTCAGGTGAATGAAATACCATCAAATAATGCTTCATGGTTATTTGAGTAGTCTTCCTCCTAAAGACATTAATTACTAAAAATCTTCTCTCCCCAACATACATAAATAATACAACATATTCCTATCAGTAATAGTGGTTCACTGAAACCTTTAAGAACCTCCGTTTTATAATAAATTGTGGTATATGTACACCATGGAATATTATGCAGCCTTAAAGAAAGATGGAGACTTTACCTCTTTCATGTTTACATGGATGGAGCTGGAACATATTCTTCTTAGTAAAGTATCTCAAGAATGGAAGAAAAAGTATACAATGTACTTGGCCCTACTATGGAACTAATTTATGGCTTTCACATGAAAGCTATAACCCAGTTATAACCTAAGAATAGGGGGAAGAGGGAAAGGGATGGGAGGGAGGGGGGAGCTGGGCGGAGGAAGGGTGATTGGTGGGATTACACCTGCAGTGCATCTTATAAGGGTATATGTGAAACTTAGTAAATGTAGAATGTAAATGTCTTAACACAATAACTAAGAAAATGCCGGAAGGCTATGTTAACCAGTGTGATGAAAATGTGTCAAACGGTCTATAAAACCAGTGTATGGTGCCCCATGATCGCATTAATGTACACAGCTATGATTTAATAATAAAAAAAAAAAGAACCTCGGTTTTAGAGGGTCAAGTTATTTACATATTAAATATTAAGTAATACTAGTATATGTTACAAAATTAACACTTAACATCATATAATGTTACCATAATGATAACATATCTGTAATGTTAGGATTCTAACACTGCCTTGATTTACATGTCATAACACATATGTATGCCTGAATGTATCATTCAATACAATGAAAATCTGAATTCAAATACAAATGTCTTCTTTACATTCATACACTATCATTGACAACTACATTCTACCACTGTATTAAATGTTACAGCATGCACTTACATCTAGTTTATATGTACATGGAACAAGACCTCTTATAAGGCAATATAAGTACATGGAGGTGACACAATTAAGTAAGTACAGTCAGGTGTTACCTAATGACATTTTGGTCATATAAACAACAGTGGTCCCCTAAGATTATAATGATAGGAACTATAAAATTCCTATCACCTAGTGACAGTGTGGATTTCATCATGCACAGATATTATAGTACAATGCATTACTCACGTTTGTGGTGATGCTGGTGTTTAAACAAACCTACTCATTTCATAATCACTAACTTTAAACCAGTAGTTCTTTAATTTACGGGTCTTCCTAAGATGTACTGTACAATGCTCAATTGTTGTCACTCAAAGACATAAGGTTCATCTGTTTACTGAGCTAGAAACATAGTATGTAGTTTCACTTTTTAAAATGCAACAGCTGTGCTGAAATATTTTTATCATTAATAAAGTAATAAAATAGGCTTCATTTATTAATAAATGTTTCATTTGATTTATTTTTCTATTATAGTTCCATTTGTGAAGATTGTGACTTTATCAAAGCAAACAAGTTACAAAAAAAAAATTGCAAATAACATTTGTCTCTTCAGGCTTCATTTAGTTGTATAATTGTTTTATTATTATTTTTTTTTTTTGGCCGGGGCTGGGTTTGAACCCACCACCTCCAGCATATGGGACCGGCGCCCTACTCCTTGAGCCACAGGCGCCGCCCTCTTTTTTTTTATTTTATTTTATTTTTTTTTTTGTATAATTGTTTTAATTCACTTTGCCTTTGCAGAAATTTGGGTATTTACTTTGTAGTGCTATTGAGTCTCATCTGGAAAGATTATGTAAATTGCATCCTCCTTATTGTGAGGGTAAAATGTGGGGGAAAACACAAGACAAGTTATAATTAAATTCAATGCATATTTCTGTTATGCCTTCTGTTTTTATAGATGGCTCTGAAGTGAATATGCCTTATTCTCTTTTGGAAGAATAATGGCCTTTTAGTTGTATAGCCAAAGACATTTAGTGTTTTCTGGTTCCTTAAGGTGTTACTGTACCATTTCGTAAAAGGAATATTATTTTTTTTTTCATGTTTGGTAAATATTTTGACAAATGACTTTCTGAAGCAACCACAACTTAGATAATGTAGGAACTAATTTCTTTTTTTATTTTTAAAGACCCAGCCAAAATAAGGTGTGAATTTGTTGTATTGTTAAATGAAACTGGTAACAAATGTATCCCCTCCCACCATATAGCATTTCTGAGTTTTAGAATAAAAATTTTATTATATTTTAAAATAATTTCTAAGTGTCAGCAGCAAAACTGACTATAATTCCAGTTTTTGTTTTGTATGGACAGACTTGATAATCTGTAAACCTTCAACCAGGAATACCCAAGTTGTAGTGTTAGGATTTTAGCTATACCAGAGGCCTTTATGTGCTACACATAATTTGTACAAAGTTTTATATGTGCAAATTGGGAACATAAACAGTTCTCTGTTTTCTAAGGGAATGCAATAAATGTAGTTTTGTGAATAAATATAACTTTTATAATCCTTAAAAAAAAGTATATAAAAGTATAGCATATACAATTATGTATGGTACATAATACTTGGTTACGATAATGAACAACTATGTTACTGGCTTATACATTCATTATACTATACTTTTTTATCATCATTTTAAGAGTTCATTTCTTCTACTTATGTTAAAAAAAAAAGTTAATTGGCTAGGAGAGGGGCTCATGTCAGTAATCCTAGCACTCTGGGAGGCCAAGGTGGGTGGAATGCTTGAGCTCAGGAGTTCAAGACCAGCCTAAGCAAAGTGAGACCTGTCTCTAAAAATAGGCATTGTGGTGGGCACCTATAGTCCCAGCTACTTGGGAGGCTGAGGCAAGAGGATCACTTGAGCCCAAGAGCTTGAGGTTGCTGAACTATGATGCCATGGCACACTACCCAGGGCAACCAAGTGAGACCCTGTCTGAAGAAAAAAACCTAACTGTAAAATAGCCTTAGGCAGGTTCTTAAAGAGGTATACCAAAAGGAGGCACTGTTTTCATCGGAAATGAGAGCTCCCTGTGTGTTACTGTGTGCACTCAAGACCTTGTGGTGGGACAAGATGTGGAGGTAGAAGGCAATGATATCGATGGTCTGACCGTGTATAGGCCTAAGCTAAAGTGTTTGTGTCTTAGTTTTTAACATAAAGTTTAAAAAGCTGAGCACAGTGGCTCACACCTGTAATCCTAGCTCTCTGGGAGGCTGAGGGGAGTGGACTGCCTGAGCTCATAGGTTTGAGATGAGCTTGAGCCAGAGCGAGACCTCCTCTCTAAAAATAGCTGGGCATTGTGGCGGGCACCTGTAGTATCAGCTACTCAAGAGGCTGAGGCAAGAGAATCACTTTAGCCCAAGAGTTTGAGGTTGCTGTGAGCTATGACACTATAGCACTCAACTGAGGGTGACAGAGTGAAATTGTCTCCAAAAAAAAAAAACAAAAATTTAAAAAGTAAAAAATAAAATAATTTAAAAAGAAAAAAAAAACTTATATAATAAGGATAAACAAGAATTTTTTTTTTTTTGCAGTTTTTGGCTGGGGCCAGGCTTGAACCCACCGCCTCTGGTGTATGGGGCCAGGGCCCTACTCCTTGAGCCGTAGGCACTGCCCTAAACAAGATATTTATGTACAGCTAAACAATGTGTTTATGTTTTATGCTGTTATTGTAAGAGTCGAAAAGTATTAAAAAACTTAAAATTTTATAAAGTCAAAAATGTTACAGCAAGCTAAGGTTACTTTATTATTGAAGAAAGGAAAACATTATAAATTGGGTGTAGTCATAGTGTAGAGTATTTATAAAGCTTATAGCAATGCTCCGTAATGACCTAGGCCTTCACATACATTTTCTCACTCAATGACTCACCCAGAGTAACTTCCAGTCCTGCAAGCTCCCTTCATGGTAAATGCCCTACACAGGTGTATCATTTCTTTTTTTTTTGCAGTTTTTGACTGGGGCTGGGTTTGAACCTGCCATGTCCAGTATATGGGGCTAGCACCCTATCCTTTGGGGCGCTGCCCCAGGTGTACCATTTCATATCATTTCATTTATACCACAGTTTCACTTTACCTTTTCTATGTTACATATGTTTACATACACAAACACCACTGTGTTACAACCACAGTTTATAGACTAGGAAGGAGCTATACCATAGACTGTAGGTTTGTGGTGGGCTACACCATCTAGGTTTGGGTAAGTATCCTCTGTGATGTTCACATAATGACAAAATCATCCAACAACCCATTGGTAAGCAACACATAATTGGGTTACAGAGATGCAAAGCAACAAAGCTACCAGTGAGAAGTAGAAAGGGAGCCAAGTAACAGCCTTGTCACAAAAAGAAGAATATACTCAGTAACACATACACCGAGGCTGGTAGGCTCGAACCCGGTCCGGGCCAGCTAAAACAACAATGACAACAACAACAAAAAAAAATAGCTGGGCAGGTGCTATGGACCTAGCTACTTGGTAGGCTGAGGCAGGAGAATTGCTTAAGTCCAGGAGTTTGAGGTTGCAGTGAGCTGTGATGCTACAGCACTCTGCCCAGGGCAATAGCTTGAGACTCTGTCTCAAAAAAAAAAATAAATAAATAAAATAAAAAACTCTATGAGAGATAACAAATATTATGAGTAAAGAAACATAGGCAAGAACAAATAATATATAGGTACTACCTTTATTTTCCTAAAATAGAAATCCTAATTCTATTTTTTTCTTTTTTTTGAGACAGTCTTACTCTGTCACCCGGGGTAGAATACTGTGGCATCATCATAGCTGACAGCAACCTCATACTCCTGGGCTCACGTGATCCTCTTCCTTTAGCCTTCCGAGTAGCTGGGACAATAGGCGCCCAGTATGTCACTGGGTCTTGCTCTTGCTCAGGCTGGTCTAACTCTTGAGCTCAAGTGATCCTCCCATGAAGGCCTCCCAGAGTGCTAGGGTTATAGGCATGAGCCACCATCCCCAGCCTAGAAATCCTAAATTCTAGAAATATATTTGCAGAATATTAACACTTGAATAAAATATACATCTGGCAAAAGTAAAAGAATCTTTCTGTGTATTTGTGGAATAAATCAACACGTTTTAGAGTCGAAAGTGTGTGAATCACAAGAAAAACAAAGATGCAAATCATCTTAACTTTCTTAAAGTCAATCTCAGCTGATATTTCAGCATTTGACCAGAATTTTTGTATGCGAAATGCTTTCCAGGGCCCAAAGCACTGACTGGGCCACTGGATTTGCAGCCCTGCTTCCTTAAGAAAAAAGGAAAGTCAACCCTAAATTTTAAATTATGTTTCAGAATATTTGCGAACTGTTACTGTCCTGTTACACACTGAGGACTGCTACTACTATCTTTATGAGACTTGTAAAAAGAACACACTTTATTCTAATAATAACATGTTTTCTTTTCAAGACAGTCTCATTTTGTTGCCCTGGATAGAGTGCCATGGCATCACAGCTCACAGCAACCTCAAACTCTGGGCTCAAGGGCGGTGCCTGTGGCTCCGTGGGTAGTCACCCATATACCGAGGGTGACAGGTTTGAACCCAGTCCCGGCCAGCTAAAATACCAGTGGCAACTGCAACAAAAATAGCCAGGCGTTGTGGGGGGTGCCTGTAGTCCCAGGTACTTGGGAGGCTGAGGCAAGAGAATTGCCCTAGCCCAAGAGCTGGAGGTTGCTGTGAGCTATGACACCACAGCACTCTACCAAAGGCAACAAAGTGAGACTCTGTCTCAAAAAAACAAACAAAAAAAAAAAACCTCTGGGCTCAAGTGATCCTCTTTTCTCAGCCTCCCAAGTAGCTGGGACTACCGGTGCCCACTGCAGTGCCCGGCAGGATTTTTTTTAGAAATGTGGTCTTGCTCTTGCTCAGACTAGTCTCAAATGCCTCAACTCAAGCAATTCACTGGCCTCAGCCACCCAAAGTGCTAGGTTTACAGCCATTAGCCACCGCACCTGGCTTGTAACTTATTTTCAAGAATGTTTCTTATTCTGCATTCCAACCTACAATTTACCACTTGAAAACCAAAAAAAAATTCCATGCTTTCCCATGTGAATGTCTCTTTTTTTTTTTTTTTTTTTTGTAGAGACAGAGTCTCACTGTACCGCCCTCGGGTAGAGTGCTGTGGCGTCACACGGCTCACAGCAACCTCTAACTCTTGGGCTTACGCGATTCTCTTGCCTCAGCCTCCCGAGCAGCTGGGACTACAGGCGCCCGCCACAACGCCCGGCTATTTTTTGGTTGCAGTTTGGCCGGGGCTGGGTTTGAACCCGCCACCCTCGGCATATGGGGCTGGCGCCCTACTCACTGAGCCACAGGCGCCGCCCATGTGAATGTCTCTTATCTCTAAAACAGAAAACCCTTATGCATGAAGAGGGACAGATAACTTTATTCATTTAATCAACAAATATTTATTGTGTACCCACCAAATTCAAAGTGTTATTCCAGGGGCTGAAGGGACATAGCAAGAAACAAAAGACACAAGGTTCTGTCCTCAGGGAGCTTACATTTTAGTGATAGGAGATAAACAGAAAGCAAGAAAGCATCCAGTATGCCAGAAATTATAAGTGCTATTGAGAAAAGTAAATCAAAGGACAATAGGGAATGTGGTGACAGAAGTACAACTTTATAGGCAGGAGCCAAGAAAGGCCTTGCAAGGTTAACAAATAAAGAAAAATATCTTAAGGAAAGGGAGTAAACTATGAGGATTTGTAAGGTAAAAGCATTTCAAGTAACAAACACAGGAAATACAAAGGCTCTCAGGGAAGAGCTTGCCTCCTGTGCTTGAAGAACAGTGGGGAGGACGGTGGAGTGATGGCTTATAAACTGATAGGAATGATTCCCTAAACTAGAAAGAATACTGATGATGTGAGAGAGAAGACAATTGTTACAACGAAGGAGACACAACAAAGAAAGAAGAGGCAGGGGAAGTAGGCCTGTATGTAGGAGAGTAACGATGACAGAGCATGGCATGAGTCCATGCTGGGTAAAGAAAAGAGTCGGAGAATGAGAATGAATAATTCTCACTTCTCTTATTCAAGGGAATGAATAATTCTTAGAGCCGGGAGGCTAAGGAGAATTAGTAGTAAACTAGTAGACTTCCTGAAATATAGACTGGGAGGGAAGAGGAGCAGTTATTGGTAATTAGACTATCTCTAGAGAATGTCCATGGACTGGGTAGCTGAGGTAAGGAGAGAAGATCAAGTAAGAAGCCAAGGTATTACACAGAACATCTAAATGGATGCTGAAATAACAAGAAATTGGGCAATTTCAGTAAGCAAAGTCTTCAAATAGTGGAGGGGTGGGGGAAGAGAAATGACCTGGGAGTTAGTTGGTAGATGACAGCAACAAAAGATAATAGATGGTATAATTTGATGATACAAGCTGCAAAGCTACAAATTGTTAGGGAAGAGGAGAAATGGTCTGGATAATGACAATGAGGAGGTTCAGGAACCCTTTCCCCACTGCTAGGCCCAGAAACAAAAACACCGATTACTGAGAAAAAAGACACCAATTACTGAAAATGGCCGCTGGGAAAGCAATGTCACTAGGGTATAGCCAGACTTCTACTAGAGTCAGAAGTGGAGGCAACACCATGAAATTCTAAAAGCATAAGGGAAATTTTTGAGAACTGAGAAGGGTCAGAATCAGAGATATAAAGAGCCATACGGGGATGAGAGTCGGATGCTGAGAAATAACCTGGCATTCTTGGTATAACTACTAAAACAGGGCATGTGACCAACTATATGCCATAAAATGACAATAAAAAAATATACAACATAGTGTGCCCCAGGGGGATTACAGGCCAAAGGTCATTGACTGAGGTCTATTTTTCTAAACGCTGCCCAAAAGAATGAAACAAAAGAGGCACTGGATCAGTAGCTATGATATCTGGCTTAGACAAAAAGACGACAGACAAATCAGTGAGATTTAAAAATTGAATAGAAATTGGGCGGCGCCTGTGGCTCAGTGAGTAGGGCGCCGGCCCCATATGCCGAGGGTGGCGGGTTCGGACCCAGCCCCAGCCAAACTGCAACAGAAAAATAGCCAGGCATTCTGGCGGGCGCCTGTAGTCCCAGCTGCTCGGGAGGCTGAGGCAAGAGAATCGCATAGCCCAAGAGTTAGAGGTTGCTGTGAGCCATGTGACGCCACGCACTCTACCCGAGGGCGGTACAGTGAGACTCTGTCTCTACAAAAAAAAAAAAAAAAAAAATTGAATAAAAATTAGCAGAAGAACAATAATCTATTTGGTCAAACGAACCAGCACCCTGGCTCTAATGATGATTTTTAAAAATGGATACCACTAGGCTGAATGCCGTGGCTCACATCTATAATCCTAGCACTGTGGGAGGCCGAGGCAGGTGGACTGCTTGAGCTTAGCAGTTTGAAACTAGCCTGAGCAAGAGCAAGACCCGGTCCCTAAAAACTAGCCAGGCGTTGTGGCAGGCACTGGTAGTCCCAGTTACTTGGGAGGCTGAGGCAAGAGGATCACTTAAGCCCAAGAGTTTGAGACTGCTGTGAGCTATGACACCACAGTACTCTACCAGGGGCACAAAAGTGAGACTCTGTCTCAAAAAAACAAAAAAAAAAAAAAAAAAAAAAAAGATACCACTAAATGTGATGACTTAAATGATCTACTGATTGTCTCCTCAAAAAGTCAAACATTACCAAGTATAATAGAAAAAAATCTTAAAGAAATAGGAGAAAGTATTTCAAATATAAAATAATGAAAAGATTGGGTCAAACTAAAATACATTGTATTAAAAACAAAATCAGAACCTCTTATACTGGCAGCGCCCATAGCTCAGTGGGTAGGGTGCCGGCCACATACACCCAAGCTGGCAGGTTCAAACCTAGCCCCGGGCCAGAAAACAACGATAACTGCAACAACAACAAAATAATATCAGGGCACTGTGGTGGGCACATTGCTACTTGGGATTGAGGCAAGAGAATCACTTAAGACCAAGAGTTGGAGGTTGCTGTGAGCTGTGATGGCACCGCACTCTACAGAGGACGACAAAGTGAGATTTGTCTCAAAAAAAAAAAAAAAAAACCCTCTTATATCTAGAAACTGACTTTTTTTTTTTTTTTTGTAGAGACAGAGTCTCGCTTTATGGCCCTCGGTAGAGTGCCATGGCCTCACACAGCTCACAGCAACCTCCAACTCCTGGGCTTAAGCGATTCTCTTGGCTCAGCCTCCCGAGTAGCTGGGACTACAGGCGCCCGCCACAAAGCCCGGCTATTAGAAACTGACTTTTAAAGAAATAAGGAAAAAATTAAAACCAGGCCACTTAAATATATTAACACTTTTGCCCATTAGAAAAAACTAAATAAAAAAATTCACCCAACATTTGAAACATCTGCACCAGCATTACAAAAGTTATGAAATAGCACTCTAAAATGTAAATTTTTCATAATTTTTAGATTATAATATGGTGCTTGAATAGGGCAGTGTGTTTTGTAATTTTACACTCTATGCATTTCATCCTTAACCAGAAATCTACCAAATTTCTTAGACCAGAAAATTGATACTATAATGTGATTAAATGGTTCACTTTGTATACTGAGAAAAGCCTTTTTAGAAAGATGAAAAACGGGTGGCACCTGTGGCTCAGTGAGTAGAGCGCCGGCCGCATATACCGAGGGTGGCGAGATACAACTCAGCCTTGGCCAAACTGCAACAACAAGAACAACAAAAAAAATTTTTAAAGAAGGGCAGCACCTATGGCTCAGTGGGTAGGGCACCAGCCTCATATACCGAGGTTGTTGGGTTCAAACCCGGCCCCGGCCAAACTGCAACAATTTTATAGCCAGGTGTTGTGGCGGGCACCTGTAGTCCCAGCTACTCAGGAGGCTGAGGTAAGAGAATTGTCTAAGGCCAAGAGCTGGAGGTTGCTGTGAGCTGTGACACCACTACACTCTACCAAAGGCAACAAAGTGAGACTCTGTCTCTAGAAAAAATAAAATAAATTAAATTAAAAAAAAAAAAGAAAAGCTAAAAGAAGACCTATACCAAATAGAGGAAATCAGACAGCCCCCTCCTCTTTGAATACTTTAAGAAAGTATAAACATTTCTAATAGCAAATTAAAAACTACAAGAAAGTTACCCATACATACTTTTGTGTGTTCATATGGAATGTCCACAGAAGGATGGTAGCATACTATTGTCCTGCCATCAGATGTCAAAGCAAGCTCCACTTTGCTAGAAAAGAATGTTTCAGAAAGAGAGTTATACTGTATAAAAGGCAGAATGATTACTTTTAGAGCTAAAATTAACCACGAATTGCTGAAGAGAAGATGCTACATCACTAGATTGGCAAACCTGGTTCCCACAACATAGGGGAACACAAGACCATCAACAGAACATTTCAGCTTAACTACCGCAACAAAACATACTTTCTAGAGTATATTTTAGCTAACAGAGGATAAGGTATTAGATTGTTTCACCATGATTTTAAGATTGAATACCATAATATGACTTCAATGAACATTTAATCAACTGATTTTTGATGAAAGATGAACTTATTTTACATAATGCAAAACATTTAACGTAACTCAACCTTTCCAAGATCAAAAATGTTACCTACTCCAATCTCACCACTACCTACCTTAGCACTCACTGAATGTACAATTAAAACCAGTGTTGAGAAAAGAAAAAAATTTTATTAAAATGTGCAATAAAAACATAGTTTTTAAGAAAATATACCACAGTTTCTGCACATCAACTACTGTAAAGAAAAAAGACAACGTCATATGGTATTCCTAGCTCTTATCATAGTGACTGGGTATTGAGAAAGTACCAACTGGTGGTTAAATTAAATACTTGACTTGTACTTAATGTCAAACAAAAGACAAGATAACTGCTTAAGCTGGTAGATATAAACTTTAAAACTATAAAAAACAATTAACTTTTCCAAAAAGCTAAAGCATGCTTCAGGAAGAAAAGACAGCATTTCTAACAGCAGGTCTGTTTTACAACAAATTAAGTATTCAATGAAATACAATGATAATGATTTTTATTTAATTTAAACATTTGCAAGCCCAGATACTGGCTAAATAAGATCACTGATATAATTTTTAAAAATAAAATTAAGAATAATCACAAAAGAAAGCAGAAAACACCAAAACAAGAAATAAAATCGAATCATTTCAAATATAGCCAAAACTGTTATTTTGTTCAACTAAATTTCAATACATACCAATTATAGTCATCTGGTAGAGAAGAATATGTAGATTTATGACAAACACAATATAAAGCTCCATCTGCAAGAACCCCAAATAGTAAAACAGATTTACTTTTTTTTTTTTTTTTTTTTTTGCAATTTTTGGCCAGGGCTGGGTTTGAACCTCCCACCTCCAGTATATGGGGCTGGCGCCCTACTCCTTGCACAGGTGCTGCCCCAGAGTTACTTAATTACTAAATTTCCCACAAAAATTTAAAGCTAGTTTTACTCATTCAACCAACATTTACTGTTTACTATGAAACAGGCCTCTAATAGGGACCAAGGATTAAACAACAAATAAGACCCAGTCTTTGGCTTGGCACCTGTAGTTCAGTGGTCAGGGAGCCGGCCACATACACTAGGGCTGGCCTGGGCTGGCTAAACAACAATGACGATGAGAACAACAACAACAACAAAAATAGCTGGGCTTGGTGGCGAGTACCTGTAGTCCCAGCTACTTGGGAGGCTGAGGTAAGAGCACTGCTTAAGCCCAAGAGTTTGAGGTTGCTGTGAGCTGTGACACCACAGCACTTTACCAAGGGCAACATAGTGAGACTCTATCTCAAAAAAACAAACAGACAAAAAGACCCAGTCCCTGCCCTCAAAAGGGTAGTCTGCTTGTGACACAGAAAGGTAAACAATTCCAATACAAAGGGTACGTGTGGTTAGGATGGATAAGTATTGGGAGAGACAGGAGGCATATGGACAGGCTACTGAACACAACTGTGCAGGTCCAAGAAAGCCATCCTAGTGGAGAGATGGTATATAAAGTGCTCTGAAGGAAGAGAAAGTAACTAGGTGTTGATAAGGGGTGAGTACAATGTTCCCTAGAGAGAGAAAGTAACAGATGCAAGGACCAGTGGTAAAAAAGAAAATAAAGAGTTTCTTTCCAAGAAAGAAGATGAAGTATTTAGGAATTCCAAGGTGCTTAGTTTATAAAGGGGGAATGTTAAACGATGAAATACAAAATAATTTGTTCAAAATTAACATTTTTAAATGTAAATCTCACATTTCAAAGCATATTTTCCCTTTTTTAGAATATATGCAGGGTATATATTCTATCCTGTATATATTACCCTACTCACGCCTGCAATCCTAGCACTCTGGGAGGCCAAGGTGAATGGATTGCCTGAGCTCATGAGTTCAAGACCAGCCTGAGCAAAAAAGTGAGACCCTTGTCTCTACTAAAAATAGAAAAATTGAGGCAAGAGGATTGCTTGAGCCCAGGTTGGAGGTTGTTGTGAGCTATGACGCCATGGCACTCTACCCAGGGTAACAGCTTGAGACTCTGTCTCAAAAACAAAAAGAATACGTGCAAATTCAAGAATCCTACTAGCCTACTTACTTACCCCATCTCTAAAAAAAATAGCCAGGAGTTATAGCAGACACCTGTAGTCCCAGCTACTTGGGAGGCTGAGGCAAGAGAATCACTTGAGCCCAAGAGTATGAGGTTGCTGTGAGCTATATGCCACAGCACTCTACTGAGGGTGAAAAAGTGAGACTCTGCCTCAAAATAAAGAAAAAAACACGGGGCGGCGCCTGTGGCTCAGTGAGTAGGGCGCCAGCCCCATATGCCGAGGGTGGCGGGTTCAAACCCAGCCCTGGCCAAACTGTAACAAAAAAATAGCCAGGCGGTATAGTTGTGGCGGGTGCCTGTAGTCCCAGCTGCTCGAGAGGCTGAGGCAAGAGAATCGTGTAAGCCCAAGAGTTAGAGGTTGCTGTGAGCCGTGTGACGCCACGGCACTCTACCCGAGGGCGGTACAGTGAGACTATGTCTCTACAAAAAAAAAAGAAAGAAAAAAACAGATAAAAATAAAAATAAACATCAATAATCACAGTAATAATATTTACTTTACCGTCAATGATAATAATAATAGGAACTATGCACAATACAGGGCTTCAAGATGTAATAAGTTGGCTCGGCACCCAAAGGTCAGTGAGTAGGGTACCGGTCAGCTAAACAACGATGACAACTATAACTAAAAATATCCCGGCGTTGTGGCGGGCACCTGCAGTCCCAGCTACTCAGGAGGCTTAGGCAAGAGAATCAGTTAAGCCCAAGAGTTTGAAGTTGTTGTGAGCTACGACACCACAGCACCAGCACTCTACCCAGGGTGACATAGTGAGACTTTGCTTCAAGAAAAAAAAAAAATGTAAGAAGTTATGTCACTGAGTACTAGGATGAATGAGTGGTACTGGAAAGATTTTCTGAATTAATCCTTAGCTAACTAGATATTTTGACAGTAACTCTAATCCATTCAGATCATTTCAACAAACATTTACTTATTTCTCACCGTGAATGAGAGGCACTAGGGACACCAAAATAAGAGCCAATACAAATTTAGTGGGAAATCAGTGGGGGTAGGGGGGGAGAAACAATTTTCAATTACCCAAGGACAGATTAACTGCTGTTCAGATTAACCTGTGAGTTACTAATTGCTGTTTCAAGGCATAGACTGTAAAAACTAATTAGGTCTGACTTCTCATTAGCCTTGGGGCTGAGTGCTTGTCAGGGCAAAGTAGCAGGGGCCTCTTTTCCAATTCCCAATAACAAAAATGCTACTAAGTATTCAAAACCTGATTGTGTTTTTGTTTTGATTATCTCCCTTTATATTTAATGTCTCTCAGCAATCTCTTTCTCTGTTTACTTGATTCTAAATTGATTTTACTTTGAATATAACGTGATAAACCTTACGATCGGAGTCCCGTGAGTAAAGGAGCAAGGATGGAAAGCTTTCTATAAGAGTTGGATTTAACAAACTTCTGAACATTCTATTCAACAACGGTTTTTAATGGGCAAAACATCTTTTCTCTGCCTCAAGTGTCACCAGATTAGATTTGATTTTGATTTTTGATTTTTGATTTTGACTATTAGATATTTGATTTTGACTATTTTGATTTTTACCCTAGTCTTTAAATAGTTCTTTTCCCCTTAAGTCAATAAAGAAACTTTCAATTACAAATGATAAAAAGTGGGAAACATGAAGGAAGAGTTAAGGTCAAGCAGAGATGTACAAAAATGTTGACTTCCATACCTAAACATGCAAAAGCAAATCTGCTGTAGCCTGCTAATCATGCCTACTTTAGAAATTGGAGAACTTGGGTGGCGCCTGTGGCTCAAGGAGTAGGGCGCCGGTCCCATATGCCAGAGGTGGCGGGTTCAAACCTAGCCCCGGCCAAAAAATAATAAGAAGAAGAACAACAGAAATGGGAGAACAGAGTTCATAAAGGAAAAGGACAGCACAATTGGCAGAAAAATAAGATTTTAATATTCTATTTATGTATTTGGGTCCATGCTTTGACTGTCAAATATTAATAGGCTTTCAAGAAAATATTAGATTATATGCAGTTCTTCAGAAAAGGTAATGCTGCCTCAAGCCTATAAATCCTAGCACTTTGGGCTAGGTGTTTTGTCAGATACCTGTAGCCCCAGCTACTACGTTAAGCTGAGACATGAAGATCGCTTGAGCCCAAGAGTTTGAGGTTGCTACGAGTTATGATGATGCTACAGCTATTTTGCTGTTGTTGTTGCAGTTGTCATTGTTGTTTAGCAGGCCCGAGCCGGGCTCAAACCCACCAGCCTCCTTGTATGTGGCCAGCACCCTACTCACTGAGCTATGGGTGAGGAACCTACATTTAGTTTTTTTTTTGTTTGTTTGTTTGTTTTTTGTGTTTTTTTTTTCCCTATTTTTGGCCGGGGCTGGGTTTGAAACCGCCACCTCCGGCATATGGGACCGGTGCCCTACTCCTTGAGCCACAGGTGCCGCCCTACATTTAGTTTTTTAAACGACTATGTACAGACTAAAAAAAAAGAAGTGAATCCACCAAAATATTGACAATGATTATCTCTGGAAGATGGGACTGTGAATTTACCTTTTATTTGCAAATTTTAAGAACTAAAACCTTCCATTTGAAGATCTTTCCACATTATAACAGCTGCATGATATTCACAGTTAAAATACAACATAATAGATGGGTGTTGTGGTAGGCACCTGTAGTCCCAGCTACTTGGGAGGATGAGGCAAGAGAATCGTTTAAGCCCAAGAGTTTGAGATTGCTGTGAGCTGTGACACCACCGCTCTCTACGAAGGGCAACATACTGAGACTCTATCTCAAAAAAAAAAAAAGATACAACATAATAAATACATTCCCCTCTGGACTGACATTTAGGTTTTCTCCCATTTTCCATTATTGCAAACACTCTCGCAAATAACAAGCATATACAACATACAATAACTGAACATTTTATTTTTTTATTTTTATTTTTTTTGTAGAGACAGAGACTCACTGTACCGCCCTCGGGTAGAGTGCCGTGGCATCACTCAGCTCACAGCAACCTCTAAATCTTGGGCTTACGCGATTCTCTTGTCTCAGCCTCCCCAGCAGGAGGGAGGGACTACAGGCGCCCGCCACAAAGCCCGGCTATTTTTTTGTTGTTGTTGCAGTTTGGCCGGGGCTGGGTTTGAACCCGCCACTCTCGGCATATGGGGCCGGCGCCCTACTCACTAAGCCACAGGCGCTGCCCAATAACTGAACACTTTAATCCATTTTCTATAATATTTTTATAAGTTTAAAGCTTTTAAAGCATTAAAAAAAGTTCACTTACTTTGGATTGGAAATAAATGTTTCAAGATACTTCTCTTTGATATCACCCATTTTACTGCTGCTCCAGCCATGGTGTATCAAGATACTTATGAAAAAAGATGTTTTGAAGAAACACTGCTTTTAAAATCTGCTTCTAGGAAAAATCAATTTTCATCCCTGCTTAAAAGATAAAGAAAAATCAGAGCTCCTGTCATAAACATAAGTGCTGAACTACATTAAACACAGGAAGACAACGTAAGAGAACTAACTGCACAGAGGCTCACACCTATAACCACAGAACTTTGGGAGGATAAAGTGGGAGGACTGCTTGAGGACAGGAGATGGAGACCAGCCTGAGCAAATTAGCCTACTAGAAAGGTTGAGGCAGGAGCATTGCTTGAGCTCAAGACTCTGAGTTGCAGTGGGCTATGGTGACATCACTGCACTCGAGCTGGGGTGAGAAAGTGAGACCTTGTCTCAAAAACAAAAACCAGAAAAACAAAAACAAACAAACAAACAAAACAGACTAAAACAAGAAAGAAGAATCACTACTTAGAACTACAGTCAATTAATACAGGCTTTTAAACGAATTTTTTAAAAAAAATTCAAAAAAAATTTTTTTTGCAATTCCACATGATTTAGCAATAGGGCAAAGAGCAACATTATCAAAACCCAGAAATGTGTCCATTACTATTTCCCTTAAATGCAAACACAAATGCAGTTTTCAAGGAGTACTCAGTAATTATTATTAGAAATAGCCACTCACCCAATATACAGAGCATATACTCTCATAATGCTGTGTGTCTGCTATAAGCTCCCAGATCCCATACACAAGCTCTTACTACATCACTTATAGTATTGCTTCTAATTAAATGAAGTATCAAAAAAGGACTACCCTTGGCCTGTTAAATACTTATTTAGAGGAATGCATGGGAAGTCCTAAAGTCCCAGATAAAAATTTCACCATCTTATATACGTGTAAGGTTTTTAACTTTCCAAGGTGCTTAACCACCATTTCATTTTACTCTCATATTAATCATGTGAGGTATCTTCCTTTGGATCCATGAAGAAATTAAAGCATAAAATTTAAATGACTTGCTTCCAAGGACTTTATAGTCAGTCACAGACAAACTGGGAAACTTTGAGCAAGTCATTGACTAAATGACCCTCAGCTTCTTCAATAGTAAAATGGGGGAAACAACCACAATCACCATGGGCTGCTGTGAATAAATGACAACCAATATTACACCCCTTGCTTTCAATCGGTCTCAGCGACTGTGTGCCCTTCCCTTAGTCAACTACGAAGGCCGATTCCTCAGTGTCAGTACCACTGCTAACCCTGAGTTCCTACGGGGTGCTCTGTACAATTTACAACCCCTTTCATAGATATTATGTGTTCTGACTTTATCGCTCCGGCAAGTAGCCACCTTCGTTTCGCAGAGTAACAACAAAGGCTCAGAGGTCACCCGGTTACTTTCCCAGGATTTCGCTGCTTAATAAGTAGCATGGGTGGAACCCAAATCCAGGTCCTCTGACCAAACAAAACATTCTACGGACGTTAGAACCCATCTGCCCGAGGCCCAGAGGCCAACACATCCAACCGGGGGGGTCAAATTATTCACCTCCAGGAAGTGAATTTCAGAGAATTTCCTTGGCCCGGAATCAATTCCGAAGCAAAAGCTACAGAGCCTCGGACAGTCCGAGGTTTGAAGAATACCCACCAGGAGCACAAAGACTAACACCCAGGTACTAAACCGAAAGGCTTCGACTTAAAGGGAGTCCCTGAGCTCCACCCGGCGTCTGCCGGAACGAGGGGGTGCTACAGGAAGCTCGGGGCCACCTGCCAGCCATTCTGCGGGACCGAGAGAGCCTGGGGACACCGGCAGCTTCGCCCTATCGGGAAGGACAGACAGAAGACCTTTACACCTGCAGACAAGCCTTCTACAACTGTCCACCTCTGAAGTACTTTCGAGCAGAGGAGACACCAGCGGTTACCTTGACAGCGCTTCACCGCGAGCCCGCCATCTTGTTTCAATCCGGGTCCTCTGAGACCCCGCCCCCGCGCCCTCTCCGGGCCCGCAGGGCTCTCTGGGAAATGTAGGCTCGGTGGGAAAGCGGCCCGCGTGCGGAGGGTGGCAGGGGTGGGTTTTACCCGCTCCTGCATTTAGTTGCAGTAACGTTGACCGCAAGATTGTCCTAGGTAACCCACGAAAACAAAACCGTCGCCCTGCTCACACATCCTTAGAAAGTAACAAGTACTGGGGCGGCGCCTGTGGCTCAGACGGTAAGGCGACGGCCCCATGTACCGAAGGTGCGGGTTCAAACCCGGCCCCGGCCAAACTGCAACCAAAAAATAGCCGGGCGTTGTGGCGGGCGCCTGTAGTCCCAGCTACTTGGGAGGCTGAGGCAAGAGAATCGCCTAAGCCCAGGAGTTGGAGGTTGCTGTGAGCTGTGTGAGGCCACAGCACTCTACCAAGGGCCATAAAGTGAGACTCTGTCTCTACAAAAAAAAAAAAAGAAAGAAAGAAAATAACAAGTACTATTAAAAAAAACAAAAATCGTTTCATTAATATTCAGAGAAATGCTGGATTGCTCCTTAGTGAACGAGTTAGTTTCCCCGGGGAAGAGGCATTCCAGAGACCCTGCAGTGTGAGAGCTGGGGTTGGACGTTTGAACTGGGGGCCTAGAGAGGCCGAGTGTTCTCAAAACTGTACTGGCTGTCTCTTATTTATTTTTTTTATTGACACAGAGTCTTACTTTGTCACCCTCAGTAGAGTGCTGGGGCATCACAGCTCACAGCAACCTCCAGCTCTCGGGCTTAGGCGATTCTCTTGCCTCAGCCTCCTAAGTAGCTGCGACTAGAGGCGCCCACTACAATGCCCAGCTATTTTCTGCTAGAGACGGGGTCTCCCTCTGGCTCAGGCTGGTCTCGAACCTCTGAGCTCAGGACAATCCACCCTCGGCCTCCCAGAATGCTAGGATTACAGACATGAGCCACCATACGCCACCTACTTTTATTGTTTCTTTATTATTGTGTACTGGCTGTCTCTTAAGGGAGGAAAAATGTGAAAAATACTGGACCTTGCCTTCTGTCTTAAGATGAAAAGCCAGCCTGAGCAAGAATGATACCGGTCTCTACTAACAATATAGAAACTGGCCTGGCATTGCGGCCCCAGCTATTCTGGAGACTGAGGCAAGAGGATTGATTGCTTGAGCCCAAGAGACTGAGGGTGCTGTAAGCCATTATGACATCATGGCACTCTACTCAGGGCAACAGAGTGAGACTCTATCTCAAAACAAAAACAAAAAGACAGCCCCCCGGCCTTTGCACTTTCTGTACCTATTGCCACCAATGCTCTTCTCATGACCATTACCTCACTTTATACAGGTTTTGCTGAAATGTCATCTCAGAAAAGACCACACTATTATCCGATGACCTATTTTCCTTCCAAACATTTATCATTACCTGCCATTATATTATCATTTGTTTTCTTGTTTAATGTCTGTCTCTGTTGCTGGAATGCCAACTCCAGGAAGGAAGAAACTGGTATTTATCTTGTTCTACACTGTGCACAAACCCAGCATCTTCAACTGTGCTTGGCCTCCCTGTAGCTCCCCAGTGTTTTTTTGACTGAGTGAAAAGACTGAGTGAAATTCCTTTCCCTCATGATTTGCAAAATTTTGTGTTTTTGTACATTTTTCTGAGAAGCCATGTATATCCATGTCTTTTACTATGTATTCACAGGAACTGATAAACTTCTCAAAAAGTTAAGAACCATATAGAGCTGATGTGACTAGGATGAAAACAAGAGAGCATAAGTTCACAGAAAAGAAAAATAAATGTGGGCTGCTGTAGTGTGTCTCCTAATTTACCACAGAATATCAGGGGGCTAATTTTTGCTGGCATGGAAGCCCACATAGAAGGCCCATCTCTGTCCTTTCCAATCTTGTCCATCCTCCAAAGCCACCAGTGATGTCTCTCCAGATTGTGCTATCAGAAGAGACAGACAGGATAAACAGATTTGAATAAGCAACCAACTGGACTTGTTGCATATAGTGGAAGAAGAATGGATCAAAGAAAGATGATTGTAGAGGTCAAGTCTCAATGCCTATGAGCAGAGGAGAGACCACACCCCAACAGGGAGACTCGCTTAGTGGGACCAGGGAAGGTCTTACAAAGTTGAGACCAGAGAAGAAACCAACTTTGTGGGTAGGAAAGGAGACAGCTGTAGGCTGAGGAACTTTAACAAGAGTCTTAATGGGGTGGAAATAGCTTACCATGTGCTGAAATAGGGTGGACAGTATGGAGGAGAGTGGCAGGAGATGAGGTGGGTTAACAGCCAGGCCATATTGGTTCTGCAGGCCTTGGTTGTGACAACATGGAATTAGGACACAGTCCATGCATATAGATTTTATTCTCAATGTAGCAGGCAGCAACATAAAAGATGTGAAAGGATATGATTTATATTTTTAAAAGGTTACACTGGCTGCCATGTGAGTGGTTTGGAGAACAGCATGACTACAAGCAAGACGAATAAGGAGGGTGTTGCAATACTGCACTCAAGAGGTGATGGTGATAGGAAGGAAGGTGGTGGCAGTAGAGAGAGAGGAAGAGAGCTCAGATGGATTATGAAAGCAGAAATAATGACTGAACTTGCTGATGGATTGATTGGATGTAGGAATTGAGAAAGAGGAAGATGCTTTGGGTGACACTTTGATGACTCACTTGACTGTGGTGCTATTTATGAGATAGGGAAGATGCAAAAAGGAGCCAGTTTGGGGAGTGTGACGAGGGTGGAAATGAATACTTGTTTGGGAGCTATAGATACATCTAAGTGGAGATAGAAAATGAGGCAGATTGTTGGAGAGGTGTGTTTGGAGAGTAGAGGTTGGGCTAGGTATAATTTTAAAGCCATGTAAATGTTGAGCCTATTTAGGGAGTATAGAAAGAAAGAAATTCCAACACTTAGAGCAGTGGGTGGAGGAGGACAGCCTTGAGCAAGGGCCTCTCAGAAGTGGCACAAGGGGTAGTGGAGAAGGCAAAAGTCTAGCTAAAATGCAGGGCGTGGTGGCTCACATGTGTAATCCCAGCACCTTGGGAGGCCAAGGTGGGCCGATCACCTGAGCTCACGAGTTTGAGACCAGCTTGACCTAGAGGGAGACCCCCATCTTCTAAAAATAGATGGGTGTTGTGGCAGGCACCTGTATTCCCAGCTACTAAGGAGGCTGAGGCAAGAGAATTGTTTGAATCCAAGAGTTTGAGGTTACTGTGAGCTATGACTCCAGGGTCCTCTACCAAGGGCAACAAAGTGAAACTCTGCCTCAAAAAAAAAAAAAAAAAAGAAAGAATAGCTAAGAAGGGCGGCGCCTGTGGCTTAGTGGGGAGGGCACTGGCCCCATATACCGAGGGTGGTGGATTCAAGCCCGGCCCCGGCCAAACTGCAACAAAAAAATAACCGGGTGTTGTGGTGGGTGCCTGTAGTCCCAGCTACTTGGGAGGCTGGGGCAAGAGAATTGCCTAAGCCCAGGAGTTGGAGGTTGCTGTGATCTGTGCGACCTACACTCTGGCACTCTACCGAGGGTGACAAAGTGAAACTCTGACTCTCCAAAAAAAAAAAAAAATAGCTAAGAAAAGCCACGTCATGAGGTATTTCATAACTTCAGAGTTCAGTGCCAACGAGTTTAAAGCTATAACTTCCAGGGCGGTGCCTATGGCTCAGTGGGTAGGGCTCCGACCCCATATGCCGAGGGTGGCGGATTCAAACCCAGCCTCGACCAAACTGCAACAAAAAAAAAAAATAGCCGGGCGTTGTGGCAGGCACCTGTACTCCCAGCTACTGGGGAGGCTGAGGTAAGAGAATCACCTAAGCCCAGGAGCTGGAGGTTGCTGTGAGCTGTGATGACATGACACTCTACCAAGGGCGATAAAGTGAGACTCTGTCTCTAAAAAAAAAAAAAAAAAGCTATAACTTCCAGAAATACAAACTTGAAATACCAGCAAATAACTTAACGTGGCCTGTAGAAGTATTTTAAATTCTTGCTAGTAAAATAACCAAACAGACAAAATTCTAGAACTTTGGAATTGGCATTGAATGGCTTCATCTTAAAAGAGGATTGCCTTTTCTTCTTCTCTAACTTCTGTAATCCTAGCACTCTGGGCTGCCAAGGTAGGAAGATCCCTTGAGGCCAGAAGTTTTAAGATCAGCCTGAGCAAAAGCGAGATCCTGTCTCTGCAAAAAAATAGAAAAATTAGCCATGTGCGGTGGTGGGCACCTGTTAGCACCTGGCTAACTTCGTGAGGCTGACAGGAGGATCACTTGAGCCCAGGAGTCTTAGGTTGCAGTGAGCTATGATGTTGCATTGCACTCTAGCCCAGGTGAAAAAGTGAGATTCTATCTCGAAAGAAAGAAAAAAATAAATGAAGAAAGGAAGGAAAGGGAAGGGAAGTGGAGGGGAGGGAGGGGAGGGAAAGAAAGAGAGAGAACCATTAGTTCTCAAAGTCTGAGTCAAGTGATTTTGTGCTTAGGAGTAAGTTTTCTGATTGGTAAACTGAAAAGAAATGAACTGGGTGTGTGCAGCCTTTTTTTCTTTCCCTTTTCTTTCTATTTCTTTCTTTTTCCTCCTGTCTTTCTCTCCTTCCTCCTCCTCCTCCTTCTTTAGTGGCCTGCATTCTGCCCTCATGCATTCTTTCCTGCTCTGTCTTGAGTTAAGGGGCCTTAGCACAGGTTGTCTGCCTGTGCTAAGTGACTATGTAACTATGCCTGCTCTTAGGGGACTGGCGAGGGAATATTATTAAGCCCAACTGACAGCAGATTCAAAGCTGTGTTCTACAATCAGCACTAGGAATAATAAAGGCAGTATTTTGAATCCTACATGTATTTTTCAATTGGTTGTAATTTCAGGAGAGGAAAGGGGCTAACACTTGGATCATAATAATTTAAATAGGTAGGAGGAAAGATATGGGTATTGGGTCAGAAGAGTTTAGCAAAACAGGAGTAAATAAAGTGTTAAGGTCACTGTTGCAATCATGCTGTTTTTGTTGAACAGATCAGATAATATGACATTGACTCTCAAGCTTTGTAATCTTCAGTGCTCCCTGGGGAGTGTGTTAAAAACACAGGTGCAGAAGGTCTGAGAATTGAGCTCAGAAGATCTCAGTAGGACCCCTTCACCAGTAGGTTGCAGTAGCCTCTAATGCAAGAAAGCACTCCAAAGTTTGAATACCTCTGCCCCAGAGTATATCTGATACTGAATCATGATACTTAGAAGAGAAACAAAGATTTTGTTGTTGTAGTTTTGGCCAGGGCTGAGTTCGAACCCGCCACCCTTGGCATATGGGGCCAGTGCCCTACCCACTGAGCCACAGGGGCTGCCCTGAGAAACAAAGATTTTAAAAACATTTCTAAGGTCAGGCATGGTGGCTCATGCCTGTAATCGTAGCACTCTGGGAGGCAGTGCGGGTGGATTGCCTGAGCTTACTCCAGACCAGCCTGAGCAAAAGCAAGACCCCTCTCTAAAAGTAGCCGGGCATTGTGGTGGGGGCCTGTAGTCCCAGCTACTTGGCTGAGGCAAAAAGAATTACTTGAGCCCAAGAGTTTGAGGTTGCTGTGAGCAATGACGCCATGGCATGCTACCAAGGGTGACAAAGTGAGACTCCGTCTCAAAAAAAAAAAAAAATTCTAATCTTACTAGAATAAGGTGGGGCAGTGTTTTACAATTAGTGACACAAATAATCTGCAAGTGACATAACTAATTAGCATACAAGAAATCAATAGGAAGAAGAAAGAAGGTGATGGGAGTGTCCTGAAAAGAAAATTGGGTGGTGCTCAGTAGGAAGGAGGAAATGGGAGTAGAGTTTGGGATGGGTAGACTGAAGATGCAGTCACTGGCAGAGTTTTGTAGTGAGTAAAGCTCAGGGATATGGAATGCAAATAGTTCTCTTGGGAACCTGAAAGGGTGGCGTACACAGGCACAGACATGGGACATGCTTTACAGAGTTCCTGCTCCAGTCCAGATTCTGGCCAAATGTCTTGAGTCACCATCCTCTGGAATCCTGGGTTCACTGGAAACTGCTCACAACAAGGAGACAGATGTGTGCTGGAACAACCTCTTCATGTACATTTATAGGAACATTGTAGACTCGATATGGGCTCCACTGGTGCACACACTTAAAGGTTATCCCTCGGTAAGATAACATTCAAAACCATTTTGTACAGCAGAAAGTACTAAACAAAGGTAAGCCTTATTACTCTGGTTATCCTGGGTCTCATCGTTCTCAAGGCCTTCCATCTTGAGATAGTACTTTGTAGGAACTGCTGTGACCCTGAATGACGCTACTCAGGTTCTTCTTACAGATTGGCCTTGTATTGGTTAAGTTTCTAAGTGCTCAGCTACTTCTGTTGGAGGCATGAATAAAAGCCAGCAGACATTTTCCTCTTTTTTTTTTTTTTTTTTGTAGAGACAGTTTCACTTTATGGCCCTTGGTAGAGTGCCGTGGCGTCACACAGCTCACAGCAACCTCCAACTCCTGGGCTTAAGCGATTCTCTTGCCTCAGCCTCCCGAGTAGCTGGGACTACAGGCGCCCGCCACAACGCCCGGCTATTTTTTTGTTGCAGTTCGGCCGGGGTTGGGTTTGAACCCGCCACCCTCAGTATATGGGGCTGGCGCCTTACCAACTGAGCCACAGGGGCCACCCCCTCTTCTTTTTTAAAATCAGTGTGCAGCCTTTTCTTCTTCCCCCACCCACTGTCTGTCTGAGTGAGTGTTCATGAACTCTTCTCTCACAGATCCTGCTATTTTGATCGCCCACAAAACAGTTCCCTATGCTGTAAGAAACAATAGAGGAACTTGCAAGCAAATACTTCTGCCTGATAACTATTGCTTATGAATTGCAACAGGGCCTCTGTCAAAGGTGACTGATAGACCATTTTCTAAACTGAACTAGTCTATTTTGTCTCTGCAAAGCATTAAACAGTTTGCAGGAAAGTTCTGTTGCCCTCAAGGAGGTCAAGTTGAAAACTTTAGAGATAAACTTCAACTTCCTATGCTTTCCATAACATTCACTTATGGATCATAAATCTATGTCAATCATTCTCAAACAGGTGCTGATTTTCAGCCTGCATTTATTGATTCATTCCCTTGACAAATTTGTACTGAGAGCCTAAATGTCCCATGTGCTAGGGCCCAGGGACACAGTGGTGGTGAAGATAGAGAAGACCTAAGTTATTGCCTACGGGGTCAATAGTACTTACGCATCTACTAGTTGTAAAACCAAGGCAGCAGGGCGGCGCCTGTGGCTCAACGGGGTAGGGTGCTAGCCCCATATGCTGAAGGTGGTGGGTTCAAACGCAGCCCAGGCCAAAAACTGCAAAAAGAAAACAAACAAACAAAAAAAAAAAACAAAAACCAAGGCAGCAAACCCAGAGTATCTGGGGGTGGGTGATGGGAAGTAGCGGAGGCAGTAAAATAGGGTTTGAGGGGGTAAGAGAGTCTCATAGAACAAACTTCTCTAATTCCTCCAAAGCAGCATTTTTGTTTGCTTTTCCCCTATATCACAATGCAAAGGCACTTACACGTTGAGTCCCAGAGAGAGCAAAGACTGGAAAGAAACAGCAGAGGGTAAGGCCAGATGAACAGCCAAAAAAGGTTAGTTAACTAAGAGTTCTACACAGCACTGTTAGCTTAGTAAAGCCACCTG
This sequence comes from Nycticebus coucang, assembly GCF_027406575.1. Taxonomy (NCBI): domain Eukaryota; kingdom Metazoa; phylum Chordata; class Mammalia; order Primates; family Lorisidae; genus Nycticebus; species Nycticebus coucang. The sequence continues at coordinate 28,419,043 of NC_069782.1, forward strand.
GCTACCATAATTTATTCAGTACTTTGGACCAGCACCTTTTTACCTTTCTGTTGATTTTTGAGTGCATGATAGCATTTCTTTTTTTCTTTTTTTGCACTCTGCCACCCAGGCTAGAGTGCAGTGGGACAATCATAGTTAACTGCTGCCTGAAACTCCTGGGTTCAAGGGATCCTTCTAGAAGCCTGAGCCTCCCAAGTAGCTGGGACTAAAGGCACCTGCCACCACATCTGGCTAACTTTTCTTTTTTCTTTTTTTTTAGAGACAGAGTCTCACTTTATTGCCCTCAGTGGAGTGCCATGGTGTCATAGCTAACAGCAACCTCCACTCCTGGATTAGGTGATTATCTTGCCTCAGCCTCCTGAGTAGCTGGGACCACAACTGCCTGTCACAACGCCGGCTATTTTTTTGTTGCAGTTTGGCCAGGGCCAGGTTTAAACCCTCCACCCTTGGTATATGGGGCCAACACCCTACCTGTGAGCCACTGGCACCGCCTGGCTAACTTTTCTTATTTATTTACTTATTTTTTTAGACATAAGGTATTGCTTTTTTGCCCAGGTTTGATATCATTCTGACCAGCATTGGAAGAGCTTTGAATATCTCTTGGAGTACCGTTGAAATCAGTAAACTGAGTACATATTTTACATTTTGAATAGATAAAAGCTTCACATGATTTGAAATCCAAAAGACATAAGTGTGTAGAGTAAAAAGTTTCCCTTTTACCTCTGTTCTCCAGCTGCTCAACACCCCTCCCTTGAAGGAATCCATTCAATAAATTTATAATATTTACCCACATTTTCTGGACGTAGTATATAGGATTCTTTTTTAAAAATAAGTTTTCATTAATGTACACAGCTAAGATTTTTTTTTTTTTTTTTTGAGACAGAGCCTCAAGCTGTCACTCTGGGTAGAATGCCATGGCATCACAGCTCACAGCAACCTCCAACTCCCGGGCTCAAGCGATTCTCCTGCCTCCGCCTCCCAAGTAGCTGGGACTACAGGCGCCCGCCACAATGCCTGGCTATTTTTTGGTTGTAGCTGTCATTCTTTGGCAGGCCGGGCTGGATTTGAACCTGCCAGCTCAGGTGTATGTGGCTGGTGCCTTAGCCACTTGAGCCACAGGTGCCGAGCCCACAGCTAAGATTTAATAAAAATAAATAAATAAAAATAGGGTGGCGCCTGTGACTCAAGGAGTAGGGTACCGGTCCCATATGCCGGAGGTGGCGGGTTCAAACCCAGCCCCGGCCAAAAACCACAAAAAAAAAAAATAAATAAATAAATAAAAATAAGTTTTATTGTGTACACTGAAGGTATACATCAGGATGTTACGCGATACATTTAGGTAGTAAAAAGGTTACTGTACTGGACCATGGTAACGTGTCTTCTGACATAGTTACCCACTTTTTTGTTTTTGTGGCAAGTATAGGTAAAATTTACTCATTTAGCATGAATCCCATCTATAATACAATTTTAACACATCTCTAGACTTGTCATCCAAAATATCTGCTACTTTGGCTCCTTTGACCTACATCTTCTCATTCTCTGCCCCACCCCACCTCTTGCCACTGGTAATCACTGTTTCATTCTCTGTCTCTGTACTGGATGTAGTAAATAGGATTCTTAAGCAGCCTTCTAATTTGAGAACCCCATCTATGCTATGTGGCAACCTGTTCTTCTAGATTATGTCCTGTTCTACAGGACTTACATGAATCAGAAGTTCAGATTTTATTTTCCAGATGAACAGTTTGAGCTGTTATTATTATTTTTTTTTTGTAGAGACAGAGTCTCACTTTATGGCCCTCGGTAAAGTGCCATGGCATCACACAGCTCACAGCAACCTCCAACTCCTGGGCTTAAGCGATTCTCTTGCCTCAGCCTCCTGAGTAGCTGGGACTACAGGCGCCCGCCACAACGCCTGGCTATTTTTTTTGGTTGCAGTTCAGCCGAGTTTGAACCCGCCACCCTCCGTATATGGGGCCGGCGCCTTACCGACTGAGCCACAGGCGCCGCCCTAGTTTGAGCTGTTATAAAGGGGGGGGAAGAACAGAAAAAAAATTAGGATAGACATGAAAAATAGGTATTTTAAAGTATTAATACCCTGGGCAGCGCCTGTGGCTCAGTGAGTAGGGAGCCGGCCCCATATACCGAGGGTGGTGGGTTCAAACCCAGCCCCGGCCAAACTGCAACAAAAAAATAGCCGGGTGTTGTGGCGGCACCTGTAGTCCCAGCTGCTCGGGAGGCTGAAGCAGGAGAATTGCGTAAGCCCAAGAGCTGGAGGTTGCTGTGAGCCGTGTGACGTCATGGCACTCTACCGAGGGTGGTAAAGTGAGACTCTGTCTCTACAAAAAAAAAAAATAAAAATAAAAATAAAAATAAAGTATTAATACTCTAACAGAATTTCATGCTAGCTAATTTAAGTTAGACTGTCAAGTTTTAAACATCTAGTGTCCCGGCCGGGCACTCTGGGAGGCTGAGGCAGGTGGATAGCTTGAGCTCATGATTTTGAGACCAGCCTGAGCAAAAGCAAGACCCCATCTCTACTAAAAATAGAAAAACTGAGGCAAGAGGATTGCTTGAGCCCAAGAGTTGGAGGTTGCTGTGAGCTATGACACCATGGCACTCTACCCATGGCAACAGCTTGAGATTCTGTCTCAAAAAAAAAAAAAAAAAAAAATCTAGTGTCCTAGTCTCAAAAAAAAAAAAAAAATCTAGTGTCCTAAAGAAAACTATACCTGGGGTAGCGCCTGTGGCTCAAGGAGTAGGACGCCTGTCCCATATGCCAGAGGTGGCGGGTTCAAACCCAGCCCCAGCCAAAAACCACAAAAAAAAAAAAAAAAACTATACCTGGTTCTATTAAATTACAAAAATAACAATGCTTGCTAAATGCTATGTACTGTTCTGAGTACTTTATATATAGTAAAGTTGACTGTAAGTTGACTACTCCCTGACTACTCTGTAAGTTGAGTACTTGCAAGAGACTGTATCAAATTGGTCAACATATGGAGGTGGTCAATGTAGGGAGGTGGTCAGCTATGCCGATTCTACTGTATTATATCATTTAAACTTCACAAGAACATGAAAGTAAGTATATTTCTTTTTTTTTTTGTAGAGATAGAGTCTCACTTTATCACCCTTGGTAGAGTGTTGTGGCATTACAGTTCACAGCAACCTCCACTTCCTGGGCTTAGGTGATTCTCTTGCGTCAGCCTCCCCAGTAGCTGGGACTACAGGCGCCCACCACAACACCCAGCTATTTTTTGTTGCAGTTTGGCTGGGGCCGGGTTTGAACCCACCACCCTTGGTATATGGGGTTGGCACCCTACTCAGTGAGCCACAGGCGCCGCCCAAAAGTAGGTATATTTCATAGGTGAAAAAAATGAGGGACAGGAAATTAAGCAAAGTGTAAGTTTTCAAATCTAGGTGGGAAGGCTCCAGAGTGAGCCTCCCCTCTTCATCTGAATGATACTCTAATGTCTTGTTTTGATAGAAAATAGCCAAAAAGAAAGCCCCTGACAACTCTTTTTATTTATACTTTTTTTGTTCTTGTTTGTTCAAAATCTTTTGTTTTCAGGTGTTAGGATCCATTAAAATTACCCATGATATTTATTTATGTATTTATTTTTGAGAGAGTCTCACTATGTTGCCCTCAGTAGAGTGCTGTAGCGTCACACCTCACAGCAACCTCAAACCCTTGGGCTTAAGTGATTCTCTTGCCTCAGCCTCCCGAGTAGCTGGGACTACCGGTGCCCACCACAACGCCCAGCTATTTTTTGTTGTAGTTGTCATTGTTATTTAGCAGGCCCGGGGCTGGGTTGGAACCTGCCAGCCTCCGTGTATGTGGCTGGTGCCGTGCCTACCCATGATGTTTAAATGCAGATTCCCAGGTCTTAGCAATGACCTTGAGAATTAGAATCTCTGGGGGAAGAACTTCAGGAATGTTTTTTACCAATGTTTTTTACCAGTGCTCCAGATGACTCTTGACAGGTGGCTAATAAGCATACTCGGACAAATATCATACATATGACAGTTTGTGTATTCTAAAGTTGGCATCACATATATAAAATTTCACCATTTTCTTTTTATTTTATTTCTTTCTTCTTTTTTTTTTTTGAGACAGAGTATCACTGAGTCGCCCTGGGGTAGAATACCCTGGCATCATAGCTCACAGCAACCTCAAACTCTCAAGAGATCTCTTGCTTCAGCCTCCCAAGGCTGGGACTACAGGGGCCTGCCACAATACCAGCTAGTTTTTCTATTTTTAGTAGAGATGGGGTCTGGCTTTGCTCAGGCTAGTCTTGAGCACCTGTGCTAAGGCGATCCACCTGCCTCATCCTCCCAGAGTGTGAGGATTATAGGCATGAGCTACCTCCCCTGGCCAAATCTTACCATTTTCCTTTTAAGAGGTGGAGCCCATGTCCCTTACCCTAGACACTGGGTGGTTTTGTGGATGGTTGCCCTACAGATTATGGTGATTGTAATGTTAGGTCAAAAAAGGCGATTCGGCTTCTACCTTTTTTTTTAAAAAAAGACAAGGAGACAAGTCCTTATTTTGGCACCCAGGCTGAAGTGCAGTGGCACCATCATAGTTCACTGCAACCTTGAATTCCTGGGCTCGATGGATCCCCCATCTCAGTTGCCAGAGTAGCTGGGACTGTGGGCATGAGCTTCTGCTTTGGCTTGTTAGAACACTTAGTCTTGGAATCCAGCCACCATGCAGTGAGGAAGACCAAGATGCCCCAGGGAGAGCCCCACTTGGAGAGGAACTAACAGCTTGCACCAACTTGCCTGCCCTGCCTACATGCTCACCTTGGGAGCTATCTTGGAAGTGGACCTCTGATTTCCGCTCAGGATGATGCAGCACTGAACAGAGATGTGTCCTCCTTGCCAAGCCCTGCCCTAACTGCAGGTTATACACTTTTTTTTGTTTGTTTGTTTATACACTTCTAACCCAACAGTCATTTTTCCTTTCTGCCTACCAGGGTGAATTCTCTTGGGTCTTCTTCTTCTTCTTCTTTTTTTTATAGAGACAGAGTCTCATTTTATCGCCCTCGGTAGAGTGCTGTGGCATCACACAGCTCACGGTAACCTCCAACTCCTGGGCTTAGGTGATTCTCTTGCCTCAGCCTCCTGAGTAGCTGGGACTATAGGCCCCCACCACAATGCTTGGCTATTTTGTTGTTGTTGTTGTTGCAGTTTGGCCAGCGCCGGGTTTGAACCTGCCACCCTTGGTATATGGGGCCGGCGCCTTACCAACTGAGCCATGGGCACCACCCTCTCTTGGGTCTTCTATAAAATATTCTGAAATTAGGCTGGGCATAGTGGCTTATGCCTATAATCCTAGCATTCTGAGAGGCCGAGGCAGGAGAATCACTTGAACTACGGAGTTTGAGACCAGTCTGAGTGAAGGTAGACCATGTCTCTACTAAAGATAGAAAAATTAGCCAAGCCTTGTGGCAGGTGCCTGTAGTCTCAGCTGAGGCAGGAGGATGCTTGAACCTAGGAGTTTGAATTTGCTGCGAGCTAGGCTGATGACATGTCACTCTAGACAAAATGCGACTGTCTCAAAAAAGACAAAAAATCTGAAATTATCTTTCTTTGGTGTAATTTACCTTCACAGATTCTTTTAGTCACAGAACCACCCATTTCAGACTTCTGATTATTTGAAATTCTCATCAAGTTTACATTATTACCTCTGAGTCTTGGCTTCTCATTCAAAAGGTTCTGGGAATAAATAAAGCCTACTCTCATATGTTTTATAATTGAGATAATCCATGTAATCAGTTAGCATTGCACCCAGCACAAAATGTTTCTCAGCATTCTTACTAGGATTCTTGCATTCATATTCCCAGTTTCCTTAGTGCAATCCACCCCTCCCCATAGTCAAATGTCATTTCAAAAGGCTATTCCCTATCCCGTTCCCTACCGGTACTGTTTCTCATCATTTAGAACTCTACTTCTTTAAGAAGCCTTCCCTGAATGTTCAAGCAGTTAACGGTCCTGTGCTAAAATAGCATCTTGAAAGAACCTCTATAGCCCTTACCAGGTTGGATTGTAATTGTTTACTTGTCTCTCTCATCCACTGCATTCTAAGTTCCTGGAAGGCATGGTCAGCCCATCTTCATTCACTCATCATCTGGTAGCTATGTTACTTTGCTATGAAACACTGTGGTTAAGAGGTTAAGTAGTATGAATTAAAGCTTTGAGTTTGAGAAATAAAGGTATATTTAAAATTAAAAAAAAAAAAAAAAAGAGGTTAAGCAGTTAAGTAGTTAAGGGCCAGTGTGTTTTGGCAGCCCTGCCTGGGGACAAAACAGCTCCACTTTCTCCTGCCATATCCATGGAAAAAGTTAACTCTCTAAGCCAGAGGTCCTCAAACTTTTTAAACAGGGGGTCAGTTCACTGTCCTTCAGACTGTTGGAGGGCCGGACTATAGTTTAAAAAAAAAAAAGTATGAACAAATTCCTATGCACATTGTACATACCTTATTTTGAAGTAAAAAAACAAAACAGGTCTGGGCCTCGGTCCTCCACCCGGGCCTGCGGAGCCTTTTCGCGTTGACTGACCAGAGTCTACGAGCTCAGATCCCGTCCGACCTTCCCCCACCCCAGCTTTCTATTGTTTGAAAACTCTTAAGAATAATGTCCCTGCATCAGTTTCTACTAGAGCCAATTACCTGTCATGCCTGGAACAGGGATCGTACCCAAATTGCCCTTAGCCCCAATAATCACGAAGTGCACATGTATAAGAAAAACGAGAGCCAGTGGATAAAAGCTCATGAACTCAAGGAGCACAATGGACACATCACAGGTATTGACTGGGCTCCCAAAAGCGACTGCCTCGTCACCTGTGGGGCAGACCGCAATGCCTATGTCTGGAGTCAGAAAGATGGTGTCTGGAAGCCAATCCTGGCGACCATGAGAATTAATTGCGCAGCCACTTTTGTGAAGTGGTCCCCCTTAGAGAACAAATTTGCTGTGGGAAGTAGAGCACGGACTCATTTCTGTTTGTTACTTCGAGTCTGAAAATGACTGGTGGGTAAGCAAACACATTAAAAAGCTGAATCGCTCCACAGTCCTTAGCTTGGATTGGCATCCCAACAATGTTTTGCTGGCAGCAGGATCATGTGACTTCAAATGCAGAGTGTTTTCTGCCTATATTAAAGAAGTAGATGAAAAGCCAGCCTGTACTACCCTGGGGAAGCAAGATGCCTTTTGGTCAGCTGATGTCAGAGTTTGGGGGCAGTGGCACAGGTGGCTGGGTCCATGGGGTCAGCTTCTCTGCCAGGGGGAGCCGCCTGGCCTGGGTCAGTCATGACAGCACCACGTCTGTTGCTGATGCTTCAAAAAGCGTACAGGTCTGGGGCTGCGCCTGTGGTTCAGTGAGTAGGGCGCCGGCCCCATATGCCGAGGGTGGTGGGTTCAAACCCAGCCCCAGCCAAACTGTAACAACAAAAAAATAGCCGGGTGTTGTGGTGGGCACCTGTAGTCCCAGCTGCTTGGGAAGCTGAGGCAAGAGAATCACATAAGCCCAAGAGCTGGAGGTTGCTGTGAGCCGTGTGACGCCACGGCACTCTACCGAGGGCAGTAAAGTGAGACTCTGTCTCTACAAAAAAAAAAAAAAAAAAAGCGTACAGGTCTCAACTCTGAAAACAGAGTTCCTACCACTCCTGAGTGTGTCATTTGTCTCAGAGAATAGCGTTGTGGCTGCTGGCCATGACTGCTGCCCAATGCTCTTCAACTACGATGACGGCGGCTGCTTGACCTTTGTGTCCAAGTTAAACATTCCAAAACAGAGCATCCAGCTCAACATGTCTGCCATGGAACGTTTCCACAACACGGACAAGAGGGCCAGGACCGAGGACCACAATACAGCCCTGGAGACGCTGCACCCGAATAGCATCACTCAAGTGTCTACTTATGAGGTGGACAAGCAAGACTGTCACAAATTTTGCACTACTGGCATTGATGGAGCCATGACAATTTGGGATTTCAAGACCTTAGAATCTTCTATCCAGGGCCTCCGGATAATGTGAAGCCAAGTGAGCCTCTGCCATCCAGCACGACAAACAGTCGCTGACGGCAACTCTGCCATTGGATAGAGAGGAAAGCCAGCCCCAAGGAAACACTGAAAATAACATATCGTGCAAATACTGTGTGATTTTGTTTGAGTATAAAATTGGTGAACGTATTGTTTTTTTTAAAGCAGCAGTGATTTTTATTTTTTGGCTATTTCATTCCATTCTTGACCAAAGCTTCTCTTTAAGTAGGAATTATGGAGAATTGTCACACTAACTTAAAGAAAGGGTGAGGGAGATACATAAATTTGTCCAGTAGAAAATTAAATTAAAATACTGAACATGGGGGAAAAGAAAAAGGGGGAACAAATACAATCACACTGCCTCATGGGGTCCACGGCCATAGTTTGAGGACCCCTGCATCTAAGCCTTGTTGTAAAAATGGAGAAGATACCTTTTCTTTAAGATTGCTGTAAGGATGAAGTGAAATGCCTTTAAAAAGTTCATCCTATAGCAAGCGTTCACTCACCAGGACCAAATGCTTCCCCAACAATCCCATTTTTGGGCACCGCCACTCTAATCCATCTATCTGTAGTGGTTCCCCTTCTGTAATACCTCGATTACTCTGGGTTCTTTAGTTCTTTAATCCTCTCCCTGGTCTTTCGTCCAGTTAGCAACTCTGCATCTCGACCGCTAGGACTAGGCTTTCAGAAGCCATTCTCCCCCCCTACTCCAGGCCCCTTTTCCTTTAGCCTACCTCGAGTCTTAAAGACCCGATTTATGAGAAATTTAAACATCACCACTCCCTCGCCAGGGTTTGCATGAGTAGAAAGGCCCACATTTAGAAGCCTTGCTATCGAGTGTGGGTCTTGCCCTCCCCTTGAAGGAGCGGGTGGATCAGTCAGACCACAGCCGTCCCCTGCCCCGCCAGCCGGGACCGCGCGCAATGCAGCAGGTTGAATGAACGAAGGACGAATGAATGAATGGGCTACGTCGGAGGTCGAGCCTCTATTACGTGTCCACCGACGCGGGCGTGGCCTCGGCTAAGCCTGAGGGCGCCGGCCTCCCATTCCCACTGTCGCGCGGTAGCCTCGGCCACGAGCACCAGAGCCGCGCGCCGCCCCACGCCACCTCCCCCAAGTCCCTGTCCCGCCCAGGCGCGTCACTTCCGCCACCCCTGGTCGGAGGTGGGGCGGGGACCGCGGGGGAGGGGGCCAGGTCTAAGGGAAGCCCGCCCCCGCCCGAACCCGAGCCCGAGCAGGGACTACATTTCCCGAGGGGCCTCGGCGGCGGCGGCGGCGGCGGCAGCGGCAGCGGCGGCGGGCGCGGCAACGTCCCCCGGAAGTGGAGCCTTGGACTTCCACTCGTGCGTGAGGCGAGCGGAGCCTGAGACGAGACCAGAGGCCGAACTCGGGATCTGACAAGATGGCCGGGCTGCCCCGCAGGATTATCAAGGTAACCACCCGGGCCGGCCACCGGCTCGCCGCTCTGCTCCCGTCTGTCCGGCGTGGCGGGCGGCGCGGCCCCTCGCTCCCTCCGGCCGGCGGCGGGCGCCGGGAGGCCCGAAGCGGCTCTGAGAGGGTCTGGCGGCGGCGAGGGAAGTCGGGCGCTGGGGAGGGGGCGCCGGGGAGACTTCCGGCCGCGGCGGGGCGGCCCGGTGGCGGGGTCCTGGGGCTTCCAGGCGGCCGCCTGACGGACAGGGGCAGGCGTGGCCCACGCGCCGGCGAGGGTGGGACGGCGGGGCTGAGGAGCTCTCGTCCTGGGCGCGGGCCGGCGCGGGCCTCCTTGGCCTCTCCGACCACCCCCCGGGCGGAGGGTGCGAGCGCGCGGGAAGCGCGTTGGGTCCCGGACTCCCGGCGGATGTGGTGGCCGCACACGGGCCCAGGCCGGGCAGCCTCTTCTCGGCCCGGGCGGGCGCGCCGAGGTGCGGCAGCGGCGGGTGCAGAATGAATGAACCCGGAGGGAGAGGCCGGGAGGAGGCTCCCGGCGGGCCGCGCGTCCCGCTGCGGCCGGCCCACGCTCGCCCCTGGGGGCTCCGCGTCCCGCTACCCTCGCTTCCGCGATCTCCGGGCTTCTCCACGCGTTTCCGCTCGTCATCTCCGAGAAGTGATTTTACTCTGGTTGGCAAACTCTTTTCAGCGCTGTTTCTGCTTTGAGGAAATAGTTCAACAGAAGGCTAGGGGAGGGCTGCAGTTTATGTGGATTTTGTGAAATCTTTGCCTGTCGATTTTTGTGAGCTTTAATCATGCAACCGTTCTTGGGCTCTTTATGAATGCTGTACCGGACAAGTGCATATAGAGCTATGAGTTGTTTGATTTTGTAAAGTCTTTACATAATACCAAGTCTTCAGACGTGAGATGTTTCTCGCAGTTAACGAAAACTAAAGATTGAAAATTTCTGTCATTTTTTATGAAAGAAATTAGTTGAACATCTTTGTTGCTCAATACGCCAGTTAAAGTGACTAAATTGCAGCATTATTATGCTTCATTACAGTCTGGTGAACGTGTATTTTTGATCTTGTTCGTTTTTCTAAAATGTGGGGGAATTTGTGAACTAAATAGAAGACCTGTTAGGCTTTGAAGGATGATGTATTGCGTAGTGCTTCGTGCCGTTGCAATTAAATGTATTTGAGACGGGGGTGGGTGTGTTGCTGACCTGAAGGTGCTCTATTTAGTGAAATAAGACGGAAGGTAGAAATTCTTAGAAATGAGGGAAGTAGAGTAGATAGCACTGGAGTCTAAGAATGTGAACTTTCATTCTGCAAAATTTATTGTGTCGTGAATGTCTCGCACTCTGCGGAAGGTGGTTTAATTGTCACATGCATTGGAAGGTTCTTACAGTGTGGTCTTAGTTATTTAATTATAATTGCGGTCACATGGCCCCCAATGATCCATTTTTTTTGAGACAGAGCCTCAAGCTGTCACCCTGGGTAGAGTGCTGTGGCATCATAGCTCACAGCAACCTCCAACACCTGGGCTCAAGCGGTTCTCCTGCCTCCGCCTCCCAAGTAGCTGGGACTACAGGCGTCCGTCACAACGCCCGGCTATTTTTTGGTTGCAGCCGTCATTGTTGTTTGGGGGGGCCCAGGCTGGATTCGAACCTGCCAGCTCAGGTGTATGTGGCTGGCGCCTTGGCCACTTGAGTCATAGGCGCCGAGCCCCAATGATCCATTTTGATTGAGATCTCCCTTGAATAATGGGGAATCGGGGATGATAGAACTGTACGTCAAATATTCTCAAGGATATATATATATATATGATATTTCTTTTCTTTTTTTTTTTTTTATTTTGAGGTAGATGTCGCCCTCGGTAGAGTGCTATGGCATCACACCTCACAGCAACCTCAAACTCTTGGGCTTAAGCGATTCTCTTGCCTCAGCCTCCCAAGTAGCTGGGACAAAGGCGCCCACCACAATGCCCGGCTATTTTCTGTTACAATTGTCATTGTTGTTTATCTGTCTGGGGCCGGGTTCGAATCCCTCAGCCTCAGTGTATGTGGCTGGCGCCCATAACCGCTGTGCTACGGCGCTGAGCCTCAAGGGTATTTTATTTTTTTTAACGTTACTCAGGTTGTTGACTGAGTACGTAGTGCAAATTGACATTGAAGATAATTCTCTAAAATACATAGTGAGGGCGGCGCCTGTGGCTCAGTCGGTAAGGCGCCGGCCCCATATACCGAGGGTGGCGGGTTCAAACCCGACCCCGGCTGAACTGCAACCAAAAAAAAAAAAAAAATAGCCGGGCGTTGTGGCGGGCGCCTGTAGTCCCAGCTACTCCGGAGGCTGAGGCAAGAGAATCGCTTAAGCCCAGGACTTGGAGGTTGCTGTGAGCTGTGTGATGCTATGGCACTCTACCGAGGGCCATAAAGTGAGACTCTGTCTCTACAAAAAAAAAAAAAAAAAATACATAGTGAACCAAACGTTTAACGCGTATTTTTCCATTTTTGCTTGATTGTGAAGATAGCACAGTAATGTGAAAGCCTTAGAAAAATTAATTCAATGGATTCTGTAGAAATTCACAGAAATGCTTTAATGCAATAAGTTGAAGTCCTTGGGATTCAATTCATTTGGCACACATTAATTTACACTAGGCATTTCTGTTTTATGCTTAAACTAAGAAAGTGTTATTTAATCTTAATTTTGCATTATCTTGTTGGCAGCATCTCTGTAATGAATAGTGCCTTTGTGTTTTATAAAAGTTAAAATTAGGTTACTTTAGTTTAATGTCATATGTAGCTTAAAGGAACATATTTCTACGATTCTCAGAAAAGATTAAAAGATAATTTTTTTGTGCCATACTTTTACAATGTAGGTTGGTCCATAATCAGTAAAAGTGCTTATTTTTTTAATACCAAAATTTATTTCTAATAGTTGCATTTTTCCTATTAAACCACTGTACAAGATTCTAGGTGGAATATCCTGAGGCAATAGGGACATACATTCTTTTATTTGATTTATTTCTTTTTTGAGACAGTTTCACTTTGTCACCCTCAGTAGAGTACCCTGGCGTCACAGCTCACAGGAACCTCAAACTCTTGGGCTTAAGCGATTCTGTTGCTTTAGCCTCCCAAATAGCTGGGACTACAGGCATCTGCTACAATGCCTGGCTATTTTTGTTTTTTGGTTGTAGTTGTCATTGTTGTTTGGCAGGCCTGGGCTTGATTTGAACCTGCCAACTACGGTGTATGTGGCTGGTGCCCTAGCTGTTGAGTTACAGGTGCCAAGCTAGGACATAACCTTCTTTCACTAGACTGTTAATTTATTTCTTAGTGACTTTTGACTTTAAAAGGATGGAATTTAGTGTTCATTATTATATTGGTGTTACTATTCTAATCCAATGGAAATATTAAAAATAAGGTAGCTTGATTTGGACAACTGTTAATATACTTTTTACCTCATAATGATCATTATTTACATTTGCAGAAATTTTGTGATCTAGACAATACACAGTCTGAAAACTGATTTGAACGACTTTCCTAAGATCTTATAGTGGCAAGAGGCAGAGGTTCTTTTTTTATTTTGAGACAGAATCTCATGTTACCTTCGGTAGAGTGCCATGGCTATTTGTTTTTTTGTTATTGTTGTCATTATTCTTTAGAAGGCCCTGCTGGGTCCAAACCCACTAGCCACAGTTTGTGTGGCCGGCACCCCAACCACTGAGCTATGGGTGCCGAGCCTGAGGCAGAAGTTCTTGATTGGTGTGACGTTCCCTAGATCTTGTTATTATGAAATAATATAATGTATGTGCAAGTACCTGACAACTGTAAATAACTATTCAAATAGAAGATGAGTTTTTGGATTACTATTCCCTTAAGTGCTAGCTCACTCAGATTCTTATATTCAATCTAGTAGCAGATTCTGTAGAGTCTAATTTTTTTTTTGGAGACAGAGTCTCAAGCTGTTGCTCTGGGTAGAGTGCCTTGGCATCACAGCTCACAGCAACATACAACTCCTGGGCACAAGTGATTCTCCTGCCTCCGCCTTCCAAGTAGCTGGGACTACAGGTGCCTGCCACAACACCCGGCTATTTTTTGATTGCAGCCGTCATTGTTGTTTGGCGGGTCCAGGCTGGATTCGAACCCTTCAGCTCAGGTGTATGTGGCTAGTGCCTTAGCCGCTTGTGCCACAGGCGCCGAGCCTATAGACTCTACTTTCAAAATATATCTTAGATCAGACACATTCCTCATCTCTCTTGAAATCCTGATCTTGGATTCCTGTCCATTATTTGTTGCCTAGCCTGCTGTGTTACCTCATTTTAGAGCAACCCAGCTAGGCTAATCTTTTTCAAATATAGATCATATTATTCTCCTGCTAAAAAGTCTACAGTAGAGGTTCTTCAGCACAGAGTAAAATCTTGTCTTTTTTCCTTCTACCTACAATGCCATGTGACTCTGGGATCTCCTCACCTCTGAGCTCGTCTTCTGCACATCTCTCTTTGGGTCACTCCACTACAGAAGCACTGTTGCTTTACTGTGCCCTGAACCATAAGCGGCTAAGCATATTCCAGCTGTTTGTTGCATTGCTTGCTTTGTGATTATTGTTCAGTTTTTGACTCATTCAGAGAGGTATGCATTAACAGTTCTTTGTAAACCAGTTTCCGTAACCTACACCTTCTTTTATCCACCTATTCCGCTTTCTTCTGTATAGCACTTATTACTGCCCAAGGTTTATTTACTGTTTATCTCTCCTCCCCACCAAAGCTCCATGAAGGCAGGAAGTCTTGGGTGACCTGGATATGGCTCACTTAATCCTTGACACATAGTAGGCAGTGAAGTTATTGGATGGATGATTGCATGAGTCTTTGGAAAAAGGTTTTAGGAAAGTTGTTATTTTCTATCATTTGGCATTGTTACTAGTTAGTATATTCTATCTGAACCAATACATTAGCTAAAAATATCTCTTCTACCCATAAATTTATTTTAAAAACAAAACATAAAAAACAAAGTATGTGAGGCAGTGCCTGTGGCTCAAAGAGTAGGGTGCTAGCCCCATATGCTGGAGGTGGCGGGTTCAAACCCAGCCCTGGCCATAAACTACAAACAAAAAAGGGTGGTGCCTGTGGCTCAGTGAGTGGGGCACTGGCCTCATATACTGAGGGTGGTGAGTTCAAACCCAGCCCCGGTTGAACTGCAACCAAAAAATAGGAGAATAGGAGAATCGCGAAACCCCAAGAGCTGGAGGTTGCTGTGAGTCCTGTGACATCATGGCACTCTACCGAGGGCAGTAAAGTAAGACTCTCTCTCTACAAAAAAGAATAAAATAAAATAAAAAACAAAATATGTCAATCTATTGTGTTATTGACTAGGAAACACATATGTAGAGCACATTTGAAAGGCTCCAACAAAGGGTGCACAGAGGAAATTAATAATCTGTTCTCTCTCTCATCTGGCCTTCAGCATGGTGGCATTCTTAGAGGACCACTGTTTTCATTGTGTATCCTTTCCATAAGGACCAGAGTGACTTAGTGCATATATATTAAGCTTCTCCTTTTCTTGCAAATGCTTTGATTTCCCCACCATCAATACATCTTCTAAGAGGCTTTTCTTTTCTTTCTTTCTTTTTTTTTTTTGTAGAGAGAGAGTCTCACTGTACAGCCCTCAGGTAGAGTGCCGTGGCGTCACACGGCTCACAGCAACCTCTAACTCTTGGGCTTACGCGATTCTCTTGCCTCAGCCTCCCGAGAGCTGGGACTACAGGCGCGCGTGCCACAACACCGGACTATTTTCCTGTTGCAGTTTGGCCGGGGTGGGTCCGAACCCGCCATCCTTGGCATATGGGGCCGGCTCCCTACTCACTGAGCCACAGGCGCCGCCTCCTCTAAGAGGCTTTTCTTTAAGAGATAGGGTCTTGCTAAATTGTTCATGTTGGAGTGCAGTAGGTATCCTCAGGCATGATCACAGAACATTTCCTGCAGCCTGGAACTACTGGGCTGGAGGAATCCTCCTGCCTTACCCTCCTGAGTAGCTGGGACTGTCGGCCCGTGCCATTGCCCTTGTCTTTGACTCAAGGGCTGCTTTGAGGAAATGTGTAGCTAGATTTTAACTAACTGCTTATTGATAACTTCTATATTATTCCTAAATTGTACTATGCCAAGAGTGCTATAATGAATAGTTTTTTATATGTGACTTTTTGCACAAGTGTGAATGGTACTGAGTTTTGGGATTTCTGTTTTTAGTTAGAATTTTTAATTTCCTTTTTTTGTCTTTTCTCTTGGGCCAGAGCTCTTTTTCTTTTTTCTTTCTGTTTTTTTTTTTTTTTTTTTTTTAAGAGACAGAGTCTCACTTTGTTGCCTTCGGTAGAGTGTCATGGCATCACAGCTCACAGCAACCTCCAGCTCTTGGGCTTAGGTGATTCTCTTGCCTCAGCCTCCCAAGTAGCTGGGACTACAGGTGCTGGCCATAACGCCTGGCAATTTTTTTTGTTGCTGTTTGGCTGGGGCTGGGTTTGAGTCCACCACCCTCTGTATATGGGGCCAGTGCCCCACCCTCTGAGACATAGGTGCTGCCCAAAGATTTTTTTTTTTTTTTTTTTTGTAGAGACAGAGTTTCACTTTATTGCCCATGGTAGAGTGCCGTTGCGTCACACAGCTCACAGCAACCTCCAACTCCTGGGCTTAGGCAATTCTCCTGCCTCAGCCTCCCGAGCAGCTGGGACTACAGGCACCTGCCACAACACCCGACAATTTTTTTGTTGCAGTTTGGCCGGGGCTGGGTTTGAACCTGTCACCCTCGGTATATGTGGCCGGCCCCCTGCTCACTGAGCCACAGGCGCCGCCCAATTTTTTTTTCTTTTTTTTTTGCAGTTTTTGGCCGGGGCTGGGTTTGAACCCGCCACCTCTGGCATATGGAACCAGCGCCCTACCCCTTTGAGCCACAGGCCTGGGCAGGAGCTCTTTTAATCTCTAAAAATGACTGAACAGTTAAAGCTTCAAGTCACAAAAAGTAAAAGGTACCTGAAATATCTCTTAAATGAGAGGTTCTCCCTAATTCTGACATAAAGAAGAATCAAAGAGTTATTTTTGGAGCAAATAAGATCTGTAGTTATGCCCTTGATCAAAAACAAATGTTTTAACTTTACATCTTGCATTTATGATAGTGACTTTTTCTTTTCAAAATTAATCATGAAAATGAGGGTGGCACCTGTGGCTCAGTGAGTAGGGCGCTAGCCCCATATACCAGGGTGGCGGGTTCAAACCCAGCCCCGGCTGAACTGCAACCAAAAAATAGCCGGGCGTTGTGGCGGGCGCCTGTAGTCCCAGCTGCTCGGGAGGCTGAGGCAGGAGAATCGCTGAAGCCCAAGAGCTAGAGGTTGCTGTGAGTCCTGTGACATCATGGCACTCTACCAAAGGCGGTAAAGTGAGACTCTGTCTCAACAACAATAAAAAAATGAAAATGATAAAATACAGTCTTAGAAAATATTAAATTAATTCACTCAAAGAGTTTGATTTATTTGATTAAAACCTAACAAGTCAGCCTGCTGAGATTAGAATTTCACTAGTCTTTCCCAAAATTTACTTTTTTATTTAATGAGACCTATTTTTAATTTCTTAAGAATCTAATAATCTGATTTTGCATTGAGGCTTGAGTTTACTTTTTGAAAAAATATTCCCTTTTAAAAAAAAGAAAAAAATTATCCCTTTTATAAATACAGGGTTTTTTTCCTATTATTATTTAAAAGCCACTTATTTGGTAAGTATTCTAGTGCATAAGGTTTTTTTTTGTGGTTTGTTGTGGTTGTTTTAAGTAAGAAAAGTTATTTAGAAAACTCACTTTCTGGGCTGGGTGTGGTAGCTCATGCCTGTAATCCTAGCACTCTGGGAGGCCGAGGCTGGTGGATTGCATGAGCTCAGGAATTTGAGACCAGCTTGAGCAAGAAAGAGCATGACCCTGTCTCCAAAAAATAGCTGGGTGTTGTGGTATCTGTGGTCCCAACTACTGGGGAGGCTGAGGCAGGAAGATCACTTGAGCCCAAGAGTTTGAGGAGGTTGTGAGCTATATGATGCCCTGACATTCTACCGAGGATGATAAAATGAGACTCTCAAAAAAAAAAAAGTACAGAAAATTTCACCTGTTTTTTTTTCTTTTTTTTTTTGGTAGAGACAGAGTCTCACTTTACCGCCTTCAGCAGAGTGCCATGATGTCACAGGACTCACAGCAACCTCTAGCTCTTGAGCTTCAGCAATTCTCCTGCCTCAGCCTCCTGAGCAGCTGGGACTACAGGTGCCCGCCACAACGCCCGGCTATTTTTTGGTTGCAGTTCAGCCGGGGCTGGGTTTGAACCCGCCACCCTCGGTATATGGGGCCGGCGCCCTACTCACTGAGCCACAGGTGCCACCCAATTTCACCTGTTTTTAAGCCATGAAAGTCTTTGGTTGATAATGTTTTTTTCCCCATTTAAAAAACATAGATGAAGATGGACTTGTTATAAAATGTATTTAAAATCACTTTTGGAAACAGATAGCTTATATGGTAAAAAAATTTTTTTTTTTTTTTTTTTTTTTTTTTGAGACAGAGCCTCAAGCTCTGTTGCTATAGGTAGGGTACTGTGGCATCACGGCTCACAGCAACCTCCAACTCCTGGGCTCAAGTGATTCTCCTGCCTCCGCTTCCCAAGTAGCTGGGACTACAGGTGCCTGCCACAACGCCTGGCTATTTTTTATTTTTTTTTGGTTGCAGCCATCGTTGTTTGGCAGGCCTGGGCTGGTTTTGAACCTATGAGCTCAGGTGTATGTGGCTGACACCTTAGCTGTTTGAGCCATAGGCGCCAAGCCTATATGGTAAAAATTTGACCAGAAATGTTGTGGTTCTTCTGTCATTTGTCCCATTTAGGAATTTCCTGACTACTTCCTAGGAAAATAAGCTATTTTTTCTTTTTTAAACATGTGACTTCTGGGGATTCAGGTTCTTGCCAAGTTTATTTGTGGATTCCCTCTGTCTCCATGGGCTCCACATTAAGAATGCCTAGACCGCTTTTGGTAGTGATTAAACTTTCAAGCTATCAGGATACTGTTGCTTTAACATACTATCTATGTTTTGATTTTGAAATGTGGACATAACTGACAGTAATTATAAATAGCAGCTAGTTGAGTTATCACCTTTTAAGTTCCTCTGTGTCAGGAATTTCCTTCAGTCCAGATGGATCAGCTACTCAGTACCAGTTGAATTTTGTCAGATAATCAAGCACTTCCTTGGCTTCACCATTCTGAATGATGATATCAGAAATGTTATGCATTTGCTTTGTTGAAGTTAAGAGTTTTTTCTACACATGTCATGACCACTCTTATAACCAGAGTTTTACACATTAGAGAACATCTGTTCTATCCTTTTCTTTCTCTGGTGAGGAATTATGCTACAGATCCAAGTTGTATAGATTCTGGCATACACTAAAATCTGTTATAATGAGTCATGGATGCATATGCACTATGGAAATAAACAGAAATAAGGAAATGAAGACAGCATCACCCAGCAGGGGATTTGAACATTATGGTTGGAAATCATCACAGTTCTGATGTAGAGGCCTAACACTTATATTATACTGTGTTAGCTTTCAAAAAACCAAATAGTTCTGAGAGGCATAGTGTATGTAGTGAAAAGAAAAACAATTCTTTTTAAATTTTGATTTTATTTATTTTTAGAGACAGAGTCTCACTTTATCGCCCTCGGTAAAGTGCCATGGCGTCACACAGCTCACAGCAACCTCCAACTCCTGGGCTTAGGTGATTCTCTTGCTTCAGCCTCCCGAGTAGCTGGGACTATAGGTGCCTGCCACAACGCCTGGCTATTTTTTTGTTACAGTTTGGCCTGGTGCCCCACCCACTGAGCCATAGGCACTGCCCGAAAAAGAATTATTATTATTATTTTTTAATTAAATCATAGCTTTGTACATTAATGCGATCATGGGGCACCATACACTGGTTTTATAGACCGTTTGACACATTTTCATCACACTGGTTAACATAGCCTTCCTGGCATTTTCTTAGTTACTGTGTTAAGACATTTACATTCTACATTTACTAAATTTCACATATACCCTTGTAAGATGCACCGCAGGCGTAATCCCACCAATCACCCTCCCTCTGCCCACCTCCCCCCTCCATCCCCTCTCTTTCCCCCTTCCCCTTATTCTTAGGTTATAACTGGGTTATAGCTTTCATGTGAAAGCCATAAATTAGTTTCATAGTAGGGCTGAATACATTGGATGCTTTTTCTTCTATTCTTGAGATACAGAATTCTTTTTTAAGTGTGAAAAGTGAGTTGGACTATTTTATTTTAGTTTATTATTTTCATCATTATTATTATTTTTGTCACCCTTGGTAGAGTGCCGTGGTGTCACAGCTTACAGTAAGCTCGAGTTCTTGGGCTCAAGTGATACTCTTGCCTCAGCCTCCCAAGTAGCTGGGACTTTAGGTGCCCACCACAATACCTGGCTGTTTTTAGAGGCAGGCTGATCTCAAACCTATGAGCTCAGGCAGTCCACCCACCTGGGCCTCCCAGAGTGTGCTAGGATTACAGGCGTGAGTGTATTTTGTTTTTTTAAAAATTGGCTATTTTGTCTCCAGATTTTCAAATTCTCCTTTAGTTTTCAGCCCTATCATGTTGTGTCTGTCAGTTTGGTTAGTTTTGAGTAAATGAATTTGTATTTTCAAAGTCTTTTGAGAAATACAAAGTCTAGGCTGAGTGCCTGTAGGTCAGTAGCTCAGTGGTTAGGGTGCTGGGCACATACTTCGGGCTGGTGGATTCAAACCTGGCCTGGGTGTGTTAAACAACAATGACAACTACAACAAAAAAAAAATAGTTGGGCGTTGTGGCGGGCGCCTGTAGTCCCAGCTACTTGGGAGGCTAAGGCAAGGGAATCACTTAAGCCCAAGAGTTTGTGGTTGCTGTGAGCTATGATCCCATGGCATTCTACTGAGGGCGACAAGGTGAGACTGTCTAAAAAAGGAAAAAAAAAAAAAAAAAGAAAAGAATAGGAAGAAGTGTAACAAATGTTGTCTTTGTGTCATGAGACCACTGGTGAGTTTTTTATATTTCTCCACAGCTTTCTAAGATTTTTTTATAATTTCTACTCAGGAAAAATGTATTTCAGTAAGTAGCTGTGTTTTTTGTGATGCTTAAGATAGGTGAATCTGGGCAAATGGTTTTCGTATTCTGGTGAGTATCTTTCAGTTCAATTAATTAGACATTTATTCAATGCATACTATGTATTCACACTAAGCCAGGTGAACATGATAGACTTCTCTGTCTAATGGAAAACACAATCATGAAATAAGAAATTACAGTGAGGTGTATGTTTTGTTTTGTTTTTGATTGAGACAGGGTCTCACTCAGTTGCCCTGGGTAGAGTGCCGTGGCGTCATAACTTCTAGCAACCTCAAACTCGGGCTCAAGAGATCCCCACAACACCCTGCTAGTTTTTATATTTTTAGTAGAGACAGGGTCTTGGTCTTACTTAGTCTGGTCTCCAACTCCTGAACACAGGCAATCTGTTATCTTGGCTCCCAAAGTGCTAGGATTACAGACCTTAACTCCTTGCCTGAGGAAGTGTTTTTAAAACTTGAGTTGGTATGCTGGCTCAGCTAGGAGAAGGAGGGAGTATTTAATGAGTTTTGAGGTGTATGGAATAGCAGGTATGAAAGCTAAAAGAAAAGACAAGCTGGTGTGGTGGCTCATGCCTGTAATCCCAGCACTTGGGAGGCTGAGGTGGGTGGATTGCCTGAGCTCATTGAGTTCGATACCAGCCTGAGCAAGAGCAAGACCCCATCTCTAAAAAATAGCCAGGCGTTGTGGTGGAAGCCTGTAGTGCCAGCTACTTGGGAGGCTGAGGCAAGAGAATCACTTAAGCCCAAGAGTTTGAGATTGCTGTGAGCTGTAATGCCATAGCACTCTACTGAGGGTGACAAAGTGGAACTCTGTCTCAAAAAAATAAAAAAAGAAAAGACAGCATGGCATATTCCAGAAATACAGTATGTGTGATGGATAATGCTTTATATTAGAGTCTCATCAAGAATTATTACTGTTTTTTTTTTTTACTGTTATCAATTGATTATTACTGTTTAATTTTTAAGTTCAGAGAGATGGCAGTAAGATCTATTGGGAAGACTAATCATTTCTGAATTGTTAAATTCAGTTTCAGTATGTGAATCATAATCACCAGAGTGCAGTGTGGCAAATATTCTTGATATGAGGTTAGTGTATAGTTTTTATTATGTAAAAATAAACATTTATTAATACTGTGTACCAGGCATTCAGGTTCTAAGCATGTTACATCCATTAATTTGTTTAATAGTAACATGCTGTACAGATTTGTAAACTAGAAGTAATAGGCTATACCATAAGGTCCGTGTAAGTGCACATAATGGGTTTTAGTGTTATCGTTATCATATAGATATGTGATCCTGCACACAGGAGTTAAGTAGTTTATAGAGCTGTGATTTGAACTAAGGTGGTCTGAGTCTATGGACTGAGAATGCTGCATATAGAATATGCCAGAACCTGTCCACCCGTAGGTAATAATTGGCAGTGTATATATTTTTATATTTTATCATTAGACAAATGAAGTGGAAACATGTCCAAGAGCAGGATCTAAGTGTATAGCTAGCTAGCCAGCTTTCTCTCTTTCCCCTCTTCTCTCCCCTCACTTTTGCATAGACACCAGACCCTGTTGAGTAATATAGTTCACCTTAAAGTGGAATGCCTCTGGTCTGGGTAACATATTCCTCTCCTGCCCATTTGGAGCCTGAATTTGGGTGAGTTTGTAGTTCTGGTGAGAAAGGACTAGGGAGCAGCTACTTCTCTCTTTCCTGCTATTTCTTCCTGGCAAAATACAGTCTCACATTGCTTTAAGATGGAGATACTATCTCAGAAATACATCATTAACCAATTTTGTCATTGTATGAACAATATGTGCACTTAAACGGACCTTATTGTATAGACCTATACCAAGAATGAAACTTGCAGGACTAGAAGTTGCTCCTAGCGAGTCAGTGAGTAAGTGGTGAGTGAATGAGAAGGCCCAGGACATTTATGGCTATTGTAGACTGTATAAACACTGTATATTTAGGTTACACTACACTTACAGAAATTATTTTTCTTCAGTAAGTTAAACTTAGCTTACTGTAACATGTTTACCTTATAGACAAGTGTTTAACAGTTTTTGATTCTTTTGTCAAAACACATTGTTCAGTTGAACAAAAGTATTCTTTATATCTTATTCCATAAATTTTCCTATTTAAAAATATTTTTAATTTGTTAAGCTTTTTCTTTGTTTTCTTTCTTTCTTTTTTTTTTTTGAGATAGAGTCTCACTTTGTCACCCTTGGTAAGAGTGCCATGGCATCATAGCTCATAGTAACCTCAGTCTCCTGGGCTCAACCGATTCTCTTGCCCCAGCCTCCACCACAATGCCCAGCTATTTTTAGAGACAGGGGTCTTGCTCTGGCTCAGGCTGATCTCGAACCTGTGAGCTCAGCCAATCCTCTTGCATCAGCCTCCCAGAGTACTAGGATTACAGGCGTGAGCCACTGGGCCCGGTTTGTTAACCTTTTTTCTTTCTGCAGTTTTTTTGGCTGGGGCTGGGTTTGAACCCGCCACCTCTGGCATATGGGACCGGCGCCCTACTCCTTTGAGCCACAGGCGCTGCCCTTAAGCTTTTTTCTTTTTTCATTATTTTTTTATTAAATCATAGCTGTGTACATAGGTATGATCATGGGGCACCATACGCTTGGTTCATAGACCATTTGACACATTTTCATCACACTAGTTAACATAGCTTTCCTGGGATTTTAAGCTTTTTTCTTGAAAAATTAAGACACAGATATTGTCCTAGGCCTACACAGGGTCAGGATTAACAATTTTGCTGGTCTTTCGCTTCCTCATTTTGTCCCACAGGAAGGTCTCCAGGGATAGTGAAGGTCTCCAGGGACACATATGGATCTATCATCTCCTGTGAAAACAGTGTCTTCTTCTGGAATTCCTCCTGAACCTAAGGCTGTTTCACAGTTACACTGGGTGCCTGCACTGAGTAGAAAGCATAGTACATTGAATACTGGGCAACTTTTTGGCTCTGTTATACTATTTTTTTTTTTTTTTTTTTTTTTTTTTTTTTTGTGGTTTTTGGCCGGGGCTGGGTTTGAACCCGCCACCTCCAGCATATGGGACCGGCGCCCTACTCCTTGAGCCACAGGTGCCATCCGGCTCTGTTATACTATTATGGGACTTTTGTCATTTATGTGGTTTCTTTTTTTTGTTTTGGGGGGGGTTTCTTTGCAGTTTTTGGCCAGGGCTGGGTTTGAACCCACCACCTCCAGTATATGGGGCCAGTGCGCTACTCCCTAAGCCATAGGCACTGCCCTGACTTTTGTCATTTATGTGGTTCTTCAGTGACTGAAACTTTGTCATGTGATACGCGACTGACTTACTTGAGGTATCACTGAATTTGTCTTCAACCATTGTAATACTGATTTTAAACAATTTTTTTAACCTCAGAAAGAGCTAAAAATAGATCAGAATTACCTTGCACTCATTTTATATATTGAGTTTTGTGTTTTCCTTTCAGGGAGGGTATTTGTGCCTGACTTAATTTCCTCACTCCAATCTGTAGAGAATGATGAAAAGCATTTTTCTAATGTAATTCCCCCTATGACAGCACATAATTCTTGGTTTGGCTTTTTAAAAAAGTAATTTCCTTTCACAGAGGCACAGTGATTTACAGCTATAAAGCTTGACGTTTCTTATCTTTAGCTATAAAAGATCTAGTCCCATTCCCAGTTTAGTTGACAACGCTGTAGGTGCATTGACCAGGATGGTAGGAACTACAAGGTATTTTCTCAGAACACTTGTTCAGTTCATGCATAATCTTTTTATTTATTTATTTATTTATTTTTGAGACAGAGCCTCAAGCTGTCACCCTGGGTGGAGTGCTGTGGCATCACAGCTCACAGTAACCTCCAACTCCTGGGCTCAAGCGATTCTCCTGCCTCTGCCTCCCAAGTAACTGGGACTACAGGTGCCTGCCACAATGCCTGGCTACTTTATGGTTGCAGCCGTCATTGTTGTTTGGCAGGCCCAGGCTGGATTTGAACCCATCAGCTCAGGTTTATGTGGCTGGTGCTGTGCCTTTTTTTTTTTTAATTTTTAATTTCAGCTTGCTTGTTCATTCTTCTTCATTTGAAGTTTTTTTTTTTTTTTTTTTTACTGTTCTTCCTTTGGTGATTCTCTTTCCCTTTGCCTCCCCAGTGGCTGGGATTATAGACGCCTGCTACAAAGTCTGGCTGTTTTTGATGTTAGTAGAGACGGGGTTTCACTCTGGCTCACTCCTGCTCGTACTGGTCTCAAACCTCTGAGCTCAGGCAATCCACCTGCCTCGGCCTCCCACAGCGCTGGGACCACAGGCATGAGCCACCACACCCGACCTGTTCATGCATAATCTAAGTAAGTACTTAGTTCATGGTTATGCATCAGAATTATTGTTTGTAAATTTAACATTGCCAGCTCAACAGAGTTTTGGTGTTTTAAGAGCTCTGGATTATTTGCAGAAAGAAACGGTAGTTCTGTGTGTATTTGCCTTCAATGCAGAGATAGGTAAAATGTGGGGGACAAAAGTAAAATCATATAGGCAATTGCTGCCTGGCAAAACTACTAGGCAAGATGGTTTTTAGAGGGTGGCATTTGAGCTGAATTTTGAAGGATAAGTAGAAAAGTGGGATGGGGGAGTAGAATGTAATTCTAGATTAGACATATACAAACCTAGGAGATATTTGAGTAGTGCTAAAACTATAACATGAGTCAGCATGTCTGTGCTTGGACCACAGATACTTAGCTTCAAATGCAATCTGTTAATTTGAAAAGTTTCGTTTCTTCAGAAGTCATTCATGAATTCATTCGTGAATATTTATTACTAAAAATTTAGTTAATTTGCTGAGTATGTTATATACTAAAAATAGTCAGATAATAAATTATTTCCCCTTCACTTTATTTTACTATTACAGTCTCTAGTTCATAGATAAAATGCTAAAGTCTCACTTAATATTGAAGGAAATCCCTAACTCATATACTTTAAAAGGGTGAGATCTGGGGGGTTAATTCACATAAAATTCATCCCTTTAAAATTGTGTAAGACAGTGAGTGGTTTTTTAATATATTCACAATGTGGTACAACTGTTACCCCTATCTAACTTCAGAAGATTTTCATCATCCTAAGAAGAAACCCTGTGCCTATTAGCAGTCACTTATTACCCCCTATCCTGACCCTTCCTCAGCCCCTAGCAACAATTTATCTACTGTCTGTCTTTATGGATTTTATGTCTTTATGTGCCTATTCGGCACATTTTATAGAAATGGGATCCTACACTGTGTGGCCTGTTCTGTTTGGCTTCTTCCACTTCGCATATTTTCAAGGTTCATCCATACTGTAGTGTGTATTAGTGCTTCATTCCATTGTAAATGTACTGTAGAAGCTTCTTCTAAGTAAATATTTCTGAGAAATGACAGTATTAAAGAGGGGAAGCAAGGCAGAATTTTTAGGAAATAGGTAATTTGTATTGGCTCCCATAAAACTGGTCCCATGTGAAGCCTGTGTTGTTTTAGAACCTTTAAAAAATAGCCTTCAGGCTTTATGAGCTATTATTTAAAAACAAGTGTTCAGTGCTAGTAAATCTTTAACAGTAGATATGATTGCTGGATACTATAAGAAATTTGAGCTAATTCTGGTGAATAATGGGTAGAAATCAGATTTGCGTTTTCTTCTTATCCTAAGGATTGAGAGATTGTGACCTAATTCCTATCTGTGATCTAACTGGGCAGAATTTAAAACAATGAAAGGTGGTGATCATATAATCCTATAACTGATTTTCCCTTTAGGCTTTTAAACAGGCTCTAAGGCACTTCCACAAAAATTCACAAGTGCTCTAAGTGATAGCAGTATTCCAAAATAAATGTATAGCTTTCTAGTATCACTAATAGGTAGGACTGTCTTCCATTTGCTGTGATAGTTTTTAAGCCTTTAAGTGTTCATGTTCTCCTGGGGTTCAGACCTTGGACCATTTCTCATTATCCTGAACACATTCATTCACTTACTTGGTTTCAGTCCATATAGATCAGTGATTCCAAAACCTAGCACTGACTTTTAGTTCTCTTCCATTGCCTCCCTTTTTGTTTTTAGGGTAAAATAAGTTTTTATTTATAGTCTTAGTAGAGGGGGAAGCTTTAAATTGTAAGACATTTCTTTGCAGTATATAAAGCATACTTTTTATTTCCATAGAATAGAATCAAACATGGACTGGGAGAGACTACAGAATATACAGAGAAATCATCAAATTTCCTATTCCATCAGAAATGGAGTAGGAAACGACAAAGAAATGAGGCCTAAATACACAAAACCCTTCACTGAGATCTGTTGACTGAAGCCGGAATCAGGGCTGAATCACGCAATGGAGACAGGTTCCAGGACAGCAGGAAAGGAAGTGGATGAGGGCAGAGAAGGATCACATGCAGGTTTAGTACTAGGTAAATCACTCTTGGTATTCACATACAAAATCAATTGGCTCTATTTCTTAAAAATAGTCACAGAGGGTGACTCAAAGGAGTAAGGTGCTGGCTCAAAGGAGTAAGGTGCTGGCCCCATATACTGGAGGTGGCAGGTTCAAACCCAGCCCCAGCTAAAAACTGCAAATAAATAAATAAATAATATTAAAAAAAATACTCACAGAAAAGAAGATTTGATCATTACTTTATGAATTTGTCACTTTGTATATGGACATCATCAGAACAGGGACAGCTCACTCAGATCCAAATTTCAGTATCAGGAAATAAATATCAAAACATCATCACTGGCCCTTAGTACAAAACCTCTACCCCACCCACAACTCCCTCCCTGTCCTACCCCCAAATAACCACCCCCTAGGACCTAGAGGCTCCTGCTTCACTGCTGCCATTTCCCATACATGCCTCCAGAGTGTCACGCGACCTGCTGCAAAGTTGGCATTGAATGCTTAAACAGCTGGCTGAGAGAAGTGGGAATGAAACATGCCAAAGGCGCTGTGCTCCAAATCTGTCCCCACTTTCCTATATACCATAAACTTCTTTAAGGATCTGGTCTTTCAGTAGGAGTGATAAATAGCTTTTTACAAAAAGGAAAAAAATTTCTTAAAAAAAGGAGGAGAGATAAAATCTGATTACTCCAATCCTGTTATCTTCTCAAAGTAGAGCAGTTTGTAGATACACAAGTCTATCAAACAGAGGGAGGAGATGTCTATGTGGGGCAGACATTCTGCAGGCATGAGTCTATTAAACAGGTGAGGTTGGGCTGGGAGGAGACACCTATGTGGGGCATGCATCCTCCAGGCATGTGCCTGGCAGGGCTGGAGGACCTGGTCTGTCCCTCACAGAAAAAGTTGCCATATTGGGTGTTTTGGTTTAAAAATTCCTGGTGGGGACAGAGAATCTCTGAAGGGAATACATTAAAAAAAAAAAAATAGTGGAAATGGAGAAGGAGAATGAGAGTTGTTGTCCAAGAGCATCTATGTAAAAATAAAAAAAAAAAATTTAGGGCAGCGCCTGTGGCTCAGTGAGTAGGGCTCCAGCCCCATATACCGAGGGTGGCGGGTTCAAACCCAGCCCCGGCCAAACTGCAACCAAAAAATAGCCGGGCGTTGTGGCGGGCGCCTGTAGTCCCAGCTGCTCGGGAGGCTGAGGCAAGAGAATCGCGTAAGCCCAAGAGTTAAGAGGTTGCTGTGAGCCGTGTGACGCCACGGCACTCTACCTGAGGGCGGTACAGTGAGACTCGGTCTCTACAAAAAAAAAAAAAAAAAAAAATTTAAAGGGAGAAAAAAATAAGTTGTTTAAAAGGTTCTGAGGGTTCAAATGATGAACTGAAAGGAGGATGAGATGATGGAGACACTTTATATTGCTGGCTTGCCCTGAGTTTAGCTGGCTTCCATCCAGAGTTTCTTCCTATTTAAAACTTAACCCCATCAAAGACAGAAATGGTACCACCTTTGGCATTAATCTAGGTGCAGTTACATCCAGCCTTTTTTTTTCCTCTGCTGCACATTGGAAGAAGAGTTGTCTTGGGCTACACATTAAATAACACTAACATAGCTGATGAGTGAAACAGGTCTGTGCATACTTTTTGTGCTATCCTACACCACAGATAAACAAAACAGTCCTCAAAATACCAAGATGCAGTCCATAAGCTGCAGGTTGGATGCCCCTGGAGAGGGTGTTTGAGAAAGGGTAGTTGGTCTGCTTTTGGACATTTGACATTGCCCTTGATCTTGCCATCTCCAGTGCCTGACTTGATGCTCCAGAATAGCATTCTGGCACTTGAGGTCATCAATATCTTGTGTGTGGTATTTCCTTTGCATATACTGTATGTGTACTCTGTGGCTTTGTCTAAGGATTTGGGCCTTGAGATGCCTTCTTTCCTTAGAGTGATGGGACCGAGTCCAGCAAACTGTGAGCAGCTATCTTTATTTATTTATTATTATTATTATTTTGAGATAAGAGTCTCAAGCTGTCATCCTGGGTAGAGCGCTGTGGCATCACAGCTTCCAGCAACCTTAAACTCTTGGGCTTAAGCCATTCTCTTGCTTTAGCCTCCCAAGTAGCTGGGACTACAGGTGCCCACCACAACATCAAGCTGTTTTTTGATTGTAGTCGTCTTTGTTGTTTGGTGAGACCCGACTAGATTTGAACTCGCCAGCTCAGGTGTATGTGGCTGGTGCCCTAGCTGCTGAGCCTCAAGTGCTGAGCCTGAACAAGCTATCTTTTTTTTTTCTTTATTGTTGGGGATTCATTGAGGGTACAATAAGCCACGTTACACTGATTGCAATTGTTAGGTAAAGTCCCTCTTGAACAAGCTATCTTTAATGTGGTCCCTGTGTTTTTGTACTGGTGTATCATAATAAGCCTGTTAGTCAGCTGCAGGTTGAAATCTTACTATAAAACAGTTATAACATATTATAAAACAGCTTTGTAAATGCAGTGTGCAATTTTAGATAAATAGCCATCAACACACTTTTCAACTTCTCTACCACACATCAATATTTAAAACTGTTAGGGATTTTATAGGAGGTCTCCTGTTGTTTGCCCTTTTTTTTTTTTTTTTTTCTTAAGATAGTCTTGGTTGGCTCAGCGCCTGTGGCTCAAGCAGCTAAGGTACCAGCCACATACAGCTGAGCTGGCGGGTTCGAATCCAGCCTGGGCCCGCCAAACAACAATGATGGGCTGCAACCAAAAAATGGCCAGGCGTTGTGGCAGGTGCCTGTACTCCCAGCTACTTGGGAGGCTAAGGCAAGAGGGTCGCTTGAGCCCGGGAGTTGGAGGTTGCTGTGAGCTGTGATGCCACGGCATTCTACCCAGGGTGACAGCTTGAGGCTCTGTCTCAAAAAAAAAAAAAAAAAAAAAGATAGTCTTGGTCTGTCACATGGGTTGGAGTGCCTTGGCCACAACCTAGCTCATTGCATCCTCAAACTTTTGGGCTCAGACAATCCCCCTGCTTCAGTCTCCTAAATAGCTTCCCTAATTTTTCTGTTTTAGGGTTTTTTAGTATAGTCAGGGTCTCACTTTGCTCAGGCTGGTCTTGAACCCTGAGCTCTAGTGATCATCTCTCCTTGGCTTCCCAGAGTGCTAGGATTACAGGTGTGAGCCACCGTGCCCAGATGACTTTGAGTTTTTTTTTAGTTAAGCATCATGTGCTGTAGAGCAGTGATTTTTTTTTTTTAAGCTGGTGTGCTGCAAAAAGTTTTAAAGATCATTAAATAAATTATTTTTGGAAGAAGTTGAAAGCACAGTAAGGGGGGCGGCGCCTGTGGCTCAAGGAGTAGGTCATCGGTCCCACATGCCGGAGGTGGCAGGTTCAAACCTAGCCCCGGCCAAAAACCAAAAAAAAAAAAAAGCACAGTAAGATTTCTTTTTTACTCCTTTTTTTTGGATCAACATAATTGAAATATGCTATGGAAGTTTAACTAGGTTCAAGTGTGCTGTGAGATTAAAAAAAGTTGAAAACACTGTTATAGAGAATTACCTTTGTTCTAAATCAGTTGAACCTTTCTCCCACTTTACTGGGGGCAACCCTCAAATCTTGGGAAAGAACTGCCTGCCTTAAAACCAGAATGTTAGAGGAGAAAGGAGAATTAGAGAGAAAATGCAAGGGGAGGTGCCAATGGTGTCTCAAGAGTTTACCTTTTCCTCTATCCTGGTGACTTTTCTCTGACTTAGCTCTATCGACACTACTTCTAAGAAGTGGAATTGTGAAAGGTTGGACCAGTTTATAATCCCATCAGCTATGTGAGAACCAGTTTTCTCAGCAACACTAAATATTAGTATTGTTTTTATCTTTGTCAATTTTGAATATTAAGGGCTGTCTTGATAGTAAGACATTGTCAGTTTCATGATAGGGTTGTTCAAAATACTCAGTTTGCTTAGGAGACTTTATTATCTTGCTTTCTTGGATAAGCAGTATAGGCATGTCTTATAAAATGGTACTCGTTGTAAAGTATCTCCCACTTCAGTTCCAGCTACGTAATTCCCTTTCGAGGAAACCACTGTTTACTTACACTATTTAAATCATTTATTCTAAGGGTAATTTTTATGACTTTGTATGGCCTGTTTTTTTGTTGACACTTCATATAATTTCATGTTGTTGGCATATGCGTTATTATGAACAGAGTCCAGAGTTCATATTCTTTAAATGTATTGTTGCATTGTTTCAAAGACTTAAGTTATCCACATGAAGTGGGTGAATTTGACAAAGTATTAATGTACACCTGCGCTCTATCATAATAGTATTAATGTACACCTGCGCTCTATCACATACATCTGCCCCGTATGTGAATCTGTGTTTATTTCAGTTCAATTAAAATCTGAATTGTTGCTATTTCCTCCTCCAGTTTAGTAGCACAGGACAAAATAGTCTTCTGAAATCATAGAATCATACAAACCTTGTGTAAATTTGGTTTGAGCAATTTCATTTCAAATTCTTCCAAAAACCTTTAGGGAAGGAATAGAATCTTTAGTATGTTAGCCAGTCAGTGTTGAGACAATGATCATTTTTTAAATTGAGGAAAATGATAGATTATCAAAGCTGCTAGAAAGAAAAAGAAACATGAGCCTTTTATCTGTGGTGCTTCATATTTGGTCCTTTAAAAAGTGTATGACCTGGGCAGCCCCTGTGGCTCAGTGAATGGGGCGCTGGTCCCATGTGCCGAGGGTAGCGGGTTCAAACCCGGCCCCGGCCAAACTGCAACAAAAGATAGCTGGGCGTTGCGGTGGGTGCCTGTGGTCCCAGCTACTTGGGAGGCTGAGGCAAGAGAATCGTCTAAGCCCAGGAATTGGAGGTTGCTGTGAGCTGTGATTCTACGGCACTCTACCAAGGGCAACAAAGCGAGACTGTCTCTTAAAAAAAAAAGTGTATGACCTGAGGCCTGGCAAAGTATTTCATGCCTGTAATTCTAGCACCCTGGGAGCTGCGGCAGGAGGTATTGCTTTAGCCCAGGAGTCCGAGCATTGATAACACTGCTGCATTCTAGCTGGTGCTATAGAGTGAGACCCTATCTCTAAAAATATAAATAAATAAGTATGACTGGCCTTAGGTACAGTATCAAGGCCAAGGCTTTTGAGCAAAAGTGTGAAATGGTTTGTAAAGATTGGATTTGGAGTCTTAAGAAGTCTTTTTTTTCCCCCCTGCATATTCCTGCCATTTATAGCCACCTCTGGATGGTGACTATAAGTTGCTGAATTTCTCCTTTACCCAGTCAATGATTTTCTTTCAGCTGTGGAGTTGTTCTCAGTAGTTCTGTAGTTGATCTGTTCATTCATCCAGTAAGGAATGTGAAACACATTGTGGTGATAAGCATTGGGATTATAAATGTTACACCCAGGCCTTGACCTCTAGGAATTAGTTTAGTCTGGGAGACCAAGTTAAGTGTCAATGTGTGTAAGGGATGGCTTTCTCCAGAAGGTGCACCCCTACTTTTCAACAGTATTCAGCAGCATTTAAGCCTATTGCTTACCTCTTAATTGAAATGTTGCTACCATGGCTCAAGTGACTTGGCTTTATTTTCCAATTTTGGGCAAGGATGGGGCACTAATTTAGGGAATGTGGGGAGGTGTGGTTATGTATGGCAGGAACAAAGAATCGGGGGTCAGATTCCCTAGGTTTTGACTTCTAGCTTTGCCAAATACTAGCTTAGACAACCTCATTTGACCTCTCAGTTTTTTATCTGCTTAAATTAATATACTAATCTAGCCCTACGGTGGTTGGAAGGATTAGAGTGTAAAGAACAGAGCCCAACACAATACTGTTTCTGGTTTTGTAAAAATGCTGCTTCACTGGCAACATAAAAAGAATCAACATTTTGGGCAGCGCCTGTGGCTCAGTCGGTAAGGCGCCGGCCCCATATACCGAGGGTGGGGGGTTCAAACCTGGCCCCGGCCAAACTGCAACCAAAAAATAGCCGGGCGTTGTGGCAGGCGCCTGTAGTCCCAGCTACTTGGGAGACTGAGGCAAGAGAATCGCTTAAGCCCAGGAGTTGGAGGTTGCTGTGAGCTGTGTGAGACCCTGGCACTCTACCGAGGGCCATAAAGTGAGACTCTGTCTCTACAAAAAAAAAAAAAAAAAAAAGAATCAACATTTTCCTGGGCGGCGCCTGGCCAAACTGCAACAAAAAATAGCCAGGCATTGTGGCTGGCGCCTATAGTTCCACTACTGGGGAGGCTGAGGCAAGAGAATCGCTTAGACCCAAAACCTGGAGGTTGCTGTGAGCTGTGACGCCTTGACATCTTACTGAGGGCAACAAAGTGAGACTCTGTCTCTAAAAAAAAAAAAAAAATCAACATTTTCCTAATGTGTGAAAAAATGTCACTTATATGTCACTCTCACTGTAGATAACAATAAATATTCTTGAGTATAAAATTTTGAAAGCGCAACAAATGCCCATATCTAAACAGTGGATAGGAAAATGGAATGTTTCAGGTAAATAATGTGTTTTGATTTTATTATAATGTATATGCAAAAAAAGAATGCCTAACCCATTTTCCATGAGTTAGACAATAATAAAGTTGATTTTTGTAGCTGCCAAACTGAAGTTCTGTTCTTTAATTCAAAGTACTTAAGTTCTTGGACTGCGTAATTCCAAGGGTATCATTCATTCAAACTACAGTGTACCTGGTCCTCTCCTGAAAGCTGTGTATTGTGGTAGCCCTGCTAAAGGATGCTTATTGGGAAAGAGACAACTCCTTAATATCAGAATGCTTCCTAACTTCTCTCAGAGTTAGTATGGAGAGTGTGAAAGATTATTTTAATTTTTTCCCCAATAGTTTAGATTTTGGACAAAATTGTGTCAGTGGCACAATTGGATTGAGAATGTAAATAGGAATCAGCCGTAACTTGTTTTTTATTTGTCTCACTGAAAAATTCAACTGCTCTATTTCCATCTGTTCTTGCCTTTCCTATTAATAGGGTGTCCTCAGGTTTTTGTGATTGCTGCGTTTGAAACCAGAAGTAACCTGAAAGAAAAGCATTAAGTTAATTTGATATTTTTCTTTAATGAACAAGGGGGGAAAATAATTAGGGAAAAAAGCAGGTGCTTTTAGCAACAAATTTCTTCCTTGCACATATTTAACTAAGTCTAAGTAAGCGTATAGCAATAAGATTTAGCCCATTCTAATAACAAAAAAGTGTTCAGACTTGGTGCTGTAGCTCAAGGGGCTAAGGGGCTAAGGTGCCAGCCACATACACTGGAGCTGACAGGTTTGAATCCAGCCCAGGCCCGCCAAACAACAATGACTACTACAGTCAAAAAATAGCCGGGCGTTGTGGTGGGTGCCTGTAATCCCAGCTACTTGGGAGGTGGAGGCAAGAGAATTGCTTAAGCCTAAGAGTTGGAGGTTGCTGTGAGCTGTGACGCTACGGCACTCCACCCAGGGCGACAGTTTGAGACTGGGGGAAAAAATAAAGTGTTCAATTTTAGTGCTAGAGAGATGTTTTGAAATGTTCAGAGGACTCAATTTTAGGAGGCTGGAGAAGTAAAGGACTTGTATGTGGCTGCATAGCAAATTGGTACAATTAAAATTGGAATTAAATTCAGGTGTGCTGGCTCTGAGGTTTTTTTTTTTTTTTTTTTCTTTGTTTGGGGTTTTGTTTTTCATTTTTCCCCTACTAGATATACCAGGCTGCCTGGTTAAATTTAGCTTTCTAGTGTGAAATTAGCTCCCTCTTTTATTGATTGATTGATTGATTGATTTAGAGACAGTGTTACTTTGTCGCCCTCGGTAGAGTGCTATAGAGTCATAGCTCAGAGCAACCTCAAACTCTTAGGCTCAAGTGATCCTCTTGCCTCAGCCTCCCAAGTAACTGGGACTACAGGCTCCCACCACAGTGCCCAGCTATTTTTTAGAGATGGTCTAGAACCTGTGAGCTCAGGCAGTCCACCTGCCTTGGCCTCCTAGAGTGCAAGATTACAGGCATGAACTACCGTGCCTGGCCCTTAGCTCCCCCTTTAAAAGCTTTTATACTATGTAGAAATTCTTTGATAAAGAGTTTAGCTGATTTGTGTGTTCTCTTTTGACCCCAGTTAATCCTAAATAGATATTTAGCTTCTTGACTTCTTCATTCTCCCCCATCTCTGGTCTGTTAATTGTTACTTTTTCTTCACTTGCTTTCCTGTCTAGTTTAGACTTTGTAATTTTAGTAAGCAACAGAAGCCAGCTTTGGCTACTTTAAGCAGAAATGATATTAATGTAAGAGTTATGGTGGTGCCTGTAGCTCAAGTGGCTAAGGTGCCAGCCACATACACTAGAGCTGGCGGGTTCAAATCTGGCCCAGGCCTGACAAACAGTGACAACTACAATAAAAAAATTGCCGATCATTGTGGCAGGCTCCTGTAGTCCCAGCTACTCAGGAGGCTGAGGCAAGAGAATCGCTTAAGCCCAGGTGTTTGAGGTTGCTGTGAGCTATGATGCCACATCACTCTACCCAGGGCTATAGCTTGAAGCTCTGTATTAGGTACCTCACACAGTCTTCAGAAGGGCCGAAGAAAGAGTCAGCCAGCAACAGGCTTCATGAATTGCATCATGGTGGATGTGTTGTCTGCAGTGTTGCAGTGGGATTGCTGAAGCCAAGTACAGGATGCTACCACTAAAACTCCTCAGTTGCTCCTAGTGGTAACTACTGCTATTCTCTCCAGAATGCATACTTCTTTCTTAGCTACACAGGTTTTGACTGTCAATGCACTTAGTTGCAAGAGAGTTAGGAAGTAAGACTTCAGCTTCTGCTGAGGGAGATGAAGATAAAGATGTGTGTGAGCATGCTAATTCCCAAATAAGGGTGTTTTTTTTTTTTTTTTCTTTTTTTTTTGTAGAGACAGAGTCTCACTTTATGCCCCTCGGTAGAGTGCCGTGGCCTCGCACAGCTCACAGCAACCTCCAACTCCTGGGCTTAAGCGATTCTCTTGCCTCAGCCTCCCAAGTAGCTGGGACTACAGGCGCCCGCCACAACGCCCCGCTATTTTTTGGTTGCAGTTTGGCCAGGGCTGGGTTTGAACCCGCCTCTCTCGGTATATGGGGCTGGCGCCTTACCAACTGAGCCATAGGCGCCGCCCCCAAATAAGGGTGTTTTAACTGTGAAGTGGCCAAAGGGAATGCTGAATGCCCACTACAAACCTCATTTTGCCCTTAGTGCTGCCAGGCAATCCTTTTGTGTGGCCATAGGTAAGTTTTTCTATTTTTTGCAACAGTTACTTCAAATTTTCACAATCTTATGCTCCCAACTTAAACAAGGGGAGGTAAAAAGAAATATGTGAATGAATGGGGGAATTTTTACCATTGTTTACTATATGCAAATGGCTAAAATTATATATATAAGGGCCTTAATGATTACCAACATCAAATAACCA
Source organism: Nycticebus coucang (assembly GCF_027406575.1). Taxonomy (NCBI): domain Eukaryota; kingdom Metazoa; phylum Chordata; class Mammalia; order Primates; family Lorisidae; genus Nycticebus; species Nycticebus coucang. The sequence continues at coordinate 28,455,441 of NC_069782.1, forward strand.
CTTAAATTTTTAAGACAGAAAAGCCCACAGTCTCAATCATTTTTAATGTATAAAACCTGAATTTTTTTTTTGCAAGTTCATTGATTTTTGTTAATGCATTACTCATGATTTTAATGTTCACCATTCAGAAGCAGGCTTTTAAAAATTTTCCCTAATTTTCATTCATGATAAATACAGAAGATCATCTTCTACTTCACCTAGTAAGTTATATACCAACTCTTAGAATGTAAAATATGCAATGGGTTTGTTAATTAGTACCTTAGGACTAGGACAGTGGCACACAGTAGTCCCAGTTAAGCCAGGTCCTCTCTTTTCATTCAGGGTTCTGAGATAACAGTGTCAGACCATTCCTGAGACATGGACTTCATTAAAACAGAAAGACAGCTACATTGTTCAAATCACTGAGGTCTTATTTTTTATTTTTTGAGCTGGTGCTAAAGAAAATTTAGGCAAAGAAGTGTTATATCATCCATCAAATCAAGAACCAGAGAAAATGAAGAGGCTTAGCTGCTATAGTTCTGTTAATTACAATGCTGGGTAGTCAAAGGACATTTTTTACCAGCAAGGATTTGAGTATTTTATGAAGGAGTAGTTGATAACATTTAGCTGTGATGCCAATAATTGGAAATCTTTCCCCAAGAAGAGGGAAAAAAGAGATTTAAAGACTTTGATTTAAATTTCTTATCTTTCCAGAAAACTTAAAAAAGTCTTTAGAAATAAATAGGAACATAATAGGCCCCTAATCTAGTCCTGCTGTTCATACAGTATCCTGATTCATACCTCCTGTACCTTCAAAAACTTGATATACCAATTCTAACATGCATCTTTGAAAGACTGACTTATGTGTGCTTTATACTTTATACTGATGATGAAATAAACTGCCAGGGACAAGGCAGTTTTCCCTCTTCTAGTTCATTAATACAACAAAATAAGCAATTAGACCTTTATTAGTATATTCATGTTTTAGAGTCACAAGAACATTTTAAGAGTATAATGGTTTCATGCATATCAAGATAGGCAAAATTGGCTGACAGGGTGGCTCACAACCTGTAATCCTAGCACTCTGGGAGGCCCAGGCGGGTAGATTGCCTGAACAAAAGTGAGACCCCATCTCTACTAAACATAGAAATACCGAAGCAAGAGGATTGCTTGAACCCAAGAGTTGGAGGTTGCTGTGAGCTATGACACTTACGGCACTCTACCCAGGGTGACAGCTTGAGACTCTGTCTCCAAAAAAAAAAAAAAAAAAAAAATAGGCAAAATGGTTTGACATATAATAGATAATTACAGGTCAAATGATATATACCAGTGTTTTTAATCAAATAAAACGAATTTTCTAGTTTATTTATTTTAATAAGACTGTATACTTCTTCAGTTTCCAGTTCAAAAAGAAAAATTTTTAAAGTGACATTACAGCTAAATTTACCTCTTTTATGAAGCACTTCATGATTGTGAAGGACTGAAAATAGCCCTTCTCCTGTGCTATTTCTGAACATTTGACCTTTACTGCTTATATAGTTTTAAATTTAAGTCTTTATGTATAACATTGAGATTAAGAAATAGGCACTGAAGCCAGACTGAGTAGAGCCTAACAGCTTGAATTTGAATCTTGATTCTGGCATCTGCTGGCTTTGGTTGGTTAGTTCCTCTTTGGTAAGATGAGAATGAGAATTATTAAATGAGTTAATACATATAGAGCACTTAATCCAGCAATTTCACATTGTTATCATAGTTTTGATTGTTACTGGAGCATTTATTGATTTTCCACATTTTGAAGATCAGTGCTTGATAATTATATGTAGCCCTTGCTTTTATGGAGCTTACCTACTGGGGTTAGAGTAGGGCCAGTACAGTATAAACTGATAATCTTAAATACTGTAGAAGTTACCAGAAAACACATAGTAATCCTCTCATTAGCTCTGTGTGGTACCTAAGCATGCAGGCACTTACTCACTGAAGAAGCATTTATTTAGCATTTATTACCATTTGCTAGCTGGGGTTCCCATCTTCAGATAGTTTAGGGTCTGACAAGGAAACCAAGAGTTATATATAATAAGCAGAGTGGTGTTCATGAACAGAAAACTGAAATACAAGGGAGAAGCTTCCAGACTAATTCAGACCAGAGAAACAACCTGGGCATATATATACTTAGACTTTCAGAAGACTTTTTTCAAGTTTCACTAAGACTTTTTTCCTTTCACTAAACTTCAAAAACTTGAGTGAACTTGGGTAAAATACTTAACTTTTGTTAAGCCTTTTTTGGTTTATAAAGGAAAGGGATTTAGGTAGATGATCTCTTCTGTCCACTAGGGGGTAGTGTGGACTGTAGAAATTAAAATTATTCCTCAGTGAATAGCCCTTCATGCAGTTGATTTGTTTGAATTAAAACAATTAATTCATTGTTTTTTTTTTTTTTTTTTGGAAATTGCTACATATCATTTTCAAACAATTTCTTAACTGTTGCAAGCAATAAATCCTGTATGCATTCCTATTGCTAGTGATTTCAGATATTCTGACGTTACTTTTCTATGTAGAATTTTTTGAGGGGATTTTTTTGATATTTTGTAATTTCTCTACAAAATTTTACCCAGTATATGAAATAAGTTAAATTATTCTTAATGACCAGTTAGTAACATCAATATAACATGATTATCTTATGTTTCTTCCTGTGTGGTAGCTACTAGCCCCCTGTAGCTAATTGAGCAGTTGAAAGGTGGCTTATTCAAATTGGTAAGGCTTGTTCAAATTGATATGTACAGATATGAGGATGATCTGGCTGCAGCACCTGTCACCCCATTGATCACTAGGGTTGGTTGCTGATTTGGCTGGTGAGGTAGGTATCCCCTTTCTTTTTTTCTTTTTTGAGACAGAGTCTTAAGCTGTCACCCTGGTTAGAGTGCTGTGGTGTCATAGCTCACTGCAACCTCCAACTCGTGGCCTCAAGCCATCCTGTTGCCTCAGTTTTTCTATTTTTAGTAGAGACTCGCTTAGGGGTCTCGCTTTTGCTTAGGCTGGTCTCAAACTCCTGAGCTCAAGCAATCCACCCACCTCAGCCTCCCAGAGTGTTAGGATTACAGGCATGAACCAGTGTGCCTGGCTGGTATCCCTTCTTTCTCACTGTGCTAAGTGTGTCCCTCTGGAGGCTGTGTGCTGGGTCAAAGAAAACCTTTCCTGATGGTGGAGGATCATTCTTCAGTCAAGGGTATACAAGTAGCTAAGTAGCTGTGCTCCCCTGCTAGAACCTCCAAATAAATTTTCAAATTAGCATGTGCTATTATTGTAAGTGTAAATTACACACTGGCCAGTGTGGCAGTATGAAAAAGGTAAGATCTGTCATTAATAATTTATTTTCTTCCTTCCTTCCCTTCCCTTCCCTTCCTTCTTTCCCTTCCCTTCCTTTCCTTCCTTTCCTTCCTTCCCTTCCTTCCCTTCCCTTCCCTTCCCTTCCCTTCCCTTCCTTCCCTTCCTTCTCTTCCCTTCCTTCCTTCCTTCCCTTCCCTTCCCTTCCCTTCCTTCCCTTCCCTTCCTTCCTTCCTTCCCTTCCTTCCTTCCTTCCCTTCCCTTCCTTCCTTCCTTCCCTTCCCTTCCCTTCCCTTCCCTTCCCTTCCTTCTTTCCCTTCCCTTCCTTTCCTTCCTTCCCTTCCCTTCCTTCCTTCCCTTCCCTTCCTTCCTTCCCTTCCCTTCCCTTCCTTCTTTCCCTTCCCTTCCTTTCCTTCCTTCCCTTCCCTTCCCTTCCCTTCCTTCCCTTCCTTCTCTTCCCTTCCTTCCTTCCCTTCCCTTCCTTCCTTCCCTTCCCTTCCCTTCCTTCCCTTCCTTCTCTTCCCTTTCTTCCTTCCTTCCCTTCCTTCCTTCCTTCCCTTCCCTTCCTTCCTTCCTTCCCTTCCCTTCCTTCCTTCCCTTCCCTTCCCTTCCCTTCCCTTCCTTCTTTCCCTTCCCTTCCTTCCCTTCCCTTCCTTCCTTCCCTTCCCTTCCTTCCTTCCCTTCCCTTCCTTCCTTCCCTTCCCTTCCCTTCCTTCCTTCCCTTCCCTTCCTTCCCTTCCCTTTCCTTCCTTCCTTCCCTTCCCTTCCTTCCTTCCCTTCCCTTCCCTTCCTTCTTTCCCTTCCCTTCCCTTCCTTCCTTCCCTTCCCTCCCTTCCCTTCCTTCCTTCCCTTCCCTCCCTTCCCTTCCTTCCTTCCCTTCCCTTCCTTCCTTCCCTTCCCTTCCTTCCTTCCCTTCCCTTCCTTCCTTCCTTCCCTTCCCTTCCTTCCTTCCTTCCCTTCCTTCCTTCCTTCCCTTCCCTTCCTTCCTTCCTTCCCTTCCTTTCCTTCCTTCCCTTCCCTTCCCTTCCTTCCTTCCCTTCCCTTCCTTCCTTCCTTCCCTTCCCTTCCTTCCTTCCTTCCCTTCCTTTCCTTCCTTCCCTTCCCTTCCCTTCCCTTCCTTCCCTTCCTTCTCTTCCCTTCCTTCCTTCCCTTCCCTTCCTTCCTTCCCTTCCCTTCCCTTCCTTCCCTTCCTTCTCTTCCCTTTCTTCCTTCCTTCCCTTCCTTCCTTCCTTCCCTTCCCTTCCTTCCTTCCTTCCCTTCCCTTCCTTCCTTCCCTTCCCTTCCCTTCCCTTCCCTTCCTTCTTTCCCTTCCCTTCCTTCCCTTCCCTTCCTTCCTTCCCTTCCCTTCCTTCCTTCCCTTCCCTTCCTTCCTTCCCTTCCCTTCCCTTCCTTCCTTCCCTTCCCTTCCTTCCCTTCCCTTTCCTTCCTTCCTTCCCTTCCCTTCCTTCCTTCCCTTCCCTTCCCTTCCTTCTTTCCCTTCCCTTCCCTTCCTTCCTTCCCTTCCCTCCCTTCCCTTCCTTCCTTCCCTTCCCTTCCTTCCTTCCCTTCCCTTCCTTCCTTCCCTTCCCTTCCTTCCTTCCCTTCCCTTCCCTTCCTTCTTTCCCTTCCCTTCCTTTCCTTCCTTCCCTTCCCTTCCCTTCCTTCCTTCCCTTCCCTTCCTTCCTTCCTTCCCTTCCCTTCCTTCCTTCCCTTCCCTTCCCTTCCTTCCTTCCCTTCCCTTCCCTTCCTTCCTTCCCTTCCCTTCCCTTCCTTCCTTTCTTCCCTTCCCTTCCCTTCCTTCCCTTCCTTTCCTTCCTTCCCTTCCCTTCTTTCCTTCCCTTCCTTCCTTCCCTTCCCTTCCTTCCTTCCCTTCCCTTCCTTCCTTCCCTTCCCTTCCCTTCCTTCTTTCCCTTCCCTTCCTTTCCTTCCTTCCCTTCCCTTCCCTTCCTTCCTTCCCTTCCCTTCCTTCCTTCCTTCCCTTCCCTTCCTTCCTTCCCTTCCCTTCCCTTCCTTCCTTCCCTTCCCTTCCCTTCCTTCCTTCCCTTCCCTTCCCTTCCTTCCTTTCTTCCCTTCCCTTCCCTTCCTTCCCTTCCTTTCCTTCCTTCCCTTCCCTTCTTTCCTTCCCTTCCTTCCCTTCCTTCCTTCCCTTCCCTTCCTTCCTTCCCTTCCTTCCCTTCCTTCCTTCCCTTCCCTTCCTTCCTTCCCTTCCTTTCCTTCCTTTCTTTCTTTTTGACAGAGCCTTAGGCTGTCGCCCTGGGGGTACAGTGCTGTGGCATCACAGCCCACAGCAACCTCACACTCCTGAGCTCAAGCAAGTCTCCTGCCTCTGCCTCCCAAGTAGCTGGGACCACAGGTGCCCGCCACAATGCTGGCTGTTTTTTAGTTGTAGCCGTCATTTTTGCTTGGCGGGCTGGAGCTGGATTCGAACCCGCCAGCTCAGGTGTGTGTGGCTGGTGCCTTAGCCGCTTGAGCCACAAGGTGCCGAGCCATCATTAATAATTTTCATATTGATTACATACTGAAACAGTATTTTGAACATACTAGGTTAAATAAAATGTATTAATTAAAATTTATTTTACTTTTTATGTGGTGGTTGCTAGGAAATTTTAATTACATGTGTCTTGTTTATTCTGCTGGACAATGCTGATGTAGAGAAAAGTACTCATGAGACATTTTTATCTTTGTGTCCTCTATCTGGCCTTATGATTAAGTAGCGTAGTGAGGAAATTGAGCCCAACTTTGGTGCTGTTTCTAATACGAACTAAAATACAATTTTATAATGAGGTATATATGTTCCTAAAAGTCACTGCATTGAGCAAAATCATGCGGTAAAATTCACAAGGTTTCCAGATAATTTGAAGTTTGGGACATGCAGAAATGTCCATAAGTAGTGTTATTTTAAAAACGGCCACTTATAGGGCGGTGCCTGTGGCTCAGTGAGTAGGGCGCCGGCCCCATATACCGAGGGTGGTGGGAAGACAAAGTGACAAGAGTAGGCATCAAAGCATCGCTCACTTTTGTTTATTTTGCAATAATGAAATTGGTAGAGTTATTGAATTATCAGACAGCTCTTGGTCAAAATGAGCTAAAAGATCTGTATTTGGCATTATTAGTCATGAATTTCAGTGTTGTGTTTTAGAGAATATTCTAAATGGAGAAAAGCTAATTACTGTAGACATGCATTGGAGTTATACAGAACATACAAGATTTTACATTGCTTTATACTGAGCACAAATTATTATTGAACTTGAAAATGGGAAAGGTCCTGGTAAATAGAGATTATTTGACAGAATGGCAAATATTGTAGTTTAATGTGATTCTGGGGTTTGCTCTTCAAGTCACAGTAAATCTGTTGATATGCATAATTATATCAGTTTGATATAATTGGTATTTGGAGTACTAGTGGCATGAACTATTATATGCATTTTTTAGATGAGTTACCTTCCTTGAGACTTAATCTCGTTGCCATTTAAATCTGTGTCCCTGGGCTGGGCACAGTGTCTCACACCTGTAATCCTAGTGCCCTGGGATGCCAAAGTAGGTGGATTGCTTGAGTTCAGGAGTTCAAGACCAGCCTGAGCAAGAGTGAGACCCTGTCTCTAAAAAATAGTCAGGTGTTGTAGCGGGTGCCTGTAGTCCCAGCTACTTGGGAGGCTGAGGCAAGAGGATCTCTTGTGCCCAAGAGTTTGAGGTTGCTGTAAGCTGTGATGCTATGGCACTCTACCGAGGGTGACATAATAAAACTCTGTCTCCAAAAAATAAAAAAGTAAATAAATCTATGTCCTGCCTTTTCATGAACTTCCTTTTCTACTCTAGTAACTAATTTCCTGAGCATAGTCTACAGCAGTGGTCCCCAACATTTTTGGCACCAGGGACAGATTTCATGGAAGACCATTTTTCCAGTGGGAAGGGAGGCTGGTTTTGGGATCGATCAATTCAGTGTTACTACATCTTCACTTCAGATTATTAGGCATTAGATTCTCATAAGGAGCATGCAACTTAGATCCCTTGCAGGCACCATTTACAGTAGGGTTCACACTCCTATGAAAATCTAATGCCCCTGCTTACCTGACAGGAGGTAGACATAGCTCACGTGGTGATGTTAGCCATAGGGAGTGGCTGTAAATACTGCTCATGCTTCCCTTGCTCACCCTCCCCTTATCTCCTGCTGGGTAGAGGTGTGGGATGAGGTTGGGGACTGCTGGTCTATAGTACTTTGTTATGCATGGCCCTGAGTTCATTTCTACCTGGGATTCCGTCCTTGCATTGCTTTTAAACATAGTAAGGGTCATAGAATGCAACTGAGGGTTATTCTCTTTTGTTTAAAAACATTTTTATTTAATAGATGATGAGATTTTTCCCTACATTCTTTTGAGTTGGCTTGTATGAAGTTGGCCTTCAGATGTGATCTCATTTGTCAAATCCTTTCACAGTTCCCATATTTGATGTTTGTAGTAACTCTTCATGAGAGGTAATGTAAACTGTATAGACAAGGTAGGGCTTGTAAATTACTTGATCAGAAACATAGACAAATGAAGTAGTAGGAGTTTGAGCTTTTTATTTAACTTAGATTGTACTTCATTGTCTTTGTACCAAAGAATAGTATAAAACTAAGAGGTATTTTATAGTTAACCATGTGTTGATTAGTAGGAGGAAGGATTTTATTTCCTATTGAGTTTTTGCCTTTTTAAGGAAAAAAGTTGACATCAATTTTCTATGGATAATACTTTTTCAGATGCTAGCATCTGAGACTTGTTTCATTTGGTTTAGATTTCATTCTTTTTTCCTCGTATAATTTATGCTCTGGGTTTCTTTGGGAAATCAGTGCTGCCATTTAGTGATATAATTATTCATCTGTTGTGTCAAAATGCACTAGGACGTGAGAGCATATAAAAACTATTTAAAAATGTTTTCCACATAAGCTTATTCTAGAAGGTGTTCTGATGAAATTTTAGGATTGATCGGATCACATGGTGTGCTTATTTAATATCTGTTCATTCTTTAGAAAGGATATATGATTCTTCAGGGTGAACTGAAAATGAGAACGTGTGTGCCATTTCCATCTGTGCCAGTGTGCCCTGGGAGTGATTTTTAAAACTATTTTGGGATATGCTCTTCTTGGAAGCTCTTCTGGAAGCTTTCTGTAGCTTTAAATAGAACTGCTACTATTTTGTGTAACTAGGAGGGGGAGGTTTGGGACTCTTGGACCCCTGGCTCTCTTTCTTCCAGTCTATGGACCCCTGGCTCTCTTCCAGTCTCCCTCTTTATGCCTTTTAAAAATATGAAGACTTGGGCGGCACCTGTGGCTCAGTCGGTGAGGTGCCGGCCCCATATACCGAGGGTGGTGGGTTCAAAGCCGGCCTCGGCTGAACTGCAACCAAAAAATAGCTGGGCGTTGTGGCGGGCGCCTGTAGTCCCAGCTACTCAGGAGGCTGAGGCAAGAGAATCGCTTAAGCCCGGGAGTTGGAGGTTGCTGTGAGCTGTGTGTTGCCATGGCACTCTACCGAGGGCCATAAAGTGAGACCCTGTCTCTACAAAAAAAAAAAAAAAATATGAAGACTTTAGGTAAAACAAAAGGAGGACTAGAGATGAGGAGAGGCCAGCATTCAAGGAATTGTACCATCCAATTATTTTCCCATTCCTCTGCTCCTCCTGTTCATCCTTAATATCTTTGCTTTTTTGCCAAAAGTGAAGACCAGTATCTTTTGTTTTAGTCAAAAAAAGTTGGGAAGCTTCATTATTGTCTCTTGAACTTTTTTTTTTTTTTTTTTGTAGGGACAGAGTCTCACTTTATGGCCCTCGGTAGAGTGCCGTGGCCTCACACAGCTCACAGCAACCTCCAACTCCTGGGCTTAAGCAATTATCTTGCCTCAGCCTCCCGAGTAGCTGGGACTACAGGCGCCCGCCACAACACCCAGCTATGTCTCTTGAACTTTTTAATGGTCTGAAAAATTTTTTAACTTTGAACCTATGGAAGAACATTTTGCTGAAAGTTCAAACCTGGTCAGTTTATCATTTGCCCTTTCACTGCTATGATTAAAACAAAACAAACACCCCCCCCAAAAAAAAAGTCTCAAAGGTACCAAAGACATTACTTTATTATTATTTTTTTTTTTTAAAGAAAGACATTACTTTAAATGGCTATGGACTTAACACATTTTGGGGAAGGAATTTTGATTTGTATCTAAATCTTAGGACTTTTTTAGTATATTATAGTGCTGAAACAATGTCGTATATAGTTTTTCTTTTTTCTTTTCTTTTATTTGTTTTATTTTTTTCTAGACAGAGCCTCAAGTTGTCGTCCTGGGTAGAGTGCTGTGGCTTCACAGCTCACAGCAACCTCAAACTCTTGGGCTTAAGCCATTCTCTTGCCTCAGCCTCCCAAGTAGCTGGGATTACAGGCATATAATTTTTTTTTTTTTTGTAGAGACATAGAGTCTCACTGTACCGCCCTCGGGTAGAGTGCTGTGGCGTCACACGGCTCACAGCAACCTCTAACTCTTGGGCTTACGCGATTCTCTTGCCTCAGCCTCCCGAGCAGCTGGGACTACAGGCGCCTGCCACAACGCCCGGCTATTTTTTTGTTGCAGTTTGGCCGGGGCTGGGTTTGAACTCGCCACCCTCGGCATATGGGGCCGGCGCCCTACTCACTAAGCCACAGGCGCCGACCCATATAATTTTTCTTAAGTGAAGACGGTGTAAGAAGTGCAGCTAACTGTTGATCCCCCCCAAAAAAGTGCAGCTAAAATATTCTTATTTTTCATAACCTAAAAGCTTAAATCTAGTAGTGTTTGAAGCTATTTTTACTTAGGTCTCTTCAAAGTGTTGAAAAAATATTACTAATACAGAGATTACATACATTGTCAAATTAATGCTACCATTTTTGGCTAAAAGTAAATATAAGCTGTATTATTTCTTCACATGATGTGCCCTTTCTGCTTTGAAAATGATCTTGCTTCAATGGTTTTAAAGATGAGCATCTCATAGTTTATTTCCTTCTCTTTTTCTTTTTTAATTTTTTTTTTTTTTTTTTTTTGGTTTTTGGCCGGGGCTAGGTTTGAACCCGCCACCTCCGGCATATGGGACGGGTGCCCTACTCCTTGAGCCACAGGCACCACCCCTTTTTTAATTTTTTGAGACAGAGTTTTACTCTGTTGCCTAGGCTAGAGTGCTCACAACAACCTCAAACTCCTGGGTCTCAAGCATTTCACTTGCTTCAGCCTCCCAAGCAGCTAGGAATATAGGTGCCCGTCACAATATCTGCCTAGTTTTTTTCCCCTTATTTTTAGTAGAGCTGGGGTCTCACTCTTGCTCAGGCTGGTCTCCAACTCCTAAGTTGATGGGATCCTCCCACCTGGGCCTCCCTGCAACTTCCCTCCCAGCCTCCCAGCTAGGATTACAGGCGTGAGCCACTCCCAGCTCCTTTCTTTTTCAACAAGTACTTATTGAACACCCACTGTGGTGCCAGACACTTTTAAAAGCTGAGGATATAGTAGTAAATAAAACAGACTGCAGGCTATCCTCTGGAGTTTCCATTCCGAACAATATAAGCAAGCTGTGTGATGTGCTGGTAGTAGTGCAGTGGGAATGAAGTAGAGGTGTGGGGATAGTGAGTCTGTGGGGCAGAGTAAAATGGAATTTGCATTGCCAGTTATGGAGGTTTCATTGAGAAAACAGGTTTGAATGCAGATCTTAGCAGATGAGGGGAGCAAACTATATAGAAATTAAAAGATGGCGGGGCGGCGCCTGTGGCTCAACGGGTAGGGCGCCGGTCCCATATGCCGGAGGTGGCGGGTTCAAGCCCAGCCCCGGCCAAAAATAAAAAAAAAAAAAAAAAGAAATTAAAAGATGGCTTGACGCCTGTAGCACAGTGGTTAGGGTACTGGCCACATGCCCCAGGGCTGGTGGGTTCAAACCCCGCCAGGGCCTGCTAAAACAACAGTGACAACGGCAACAAAAAAATAGCTGGGCCTTGTGGTGGGCACCTGTAGTCCCAGCTACTGCAAGGCTGAGGCAAGAGAATCGCCACTAAGCCCAAGAGTTTGAGGTTGCTGTGAGCTGTGATGCTGTAGCACTCTATGAAGGGCAGCATAGTGAGACTCTGTCTTGGGGGGAAATAAAAACTACATTAAATGTTAAAAAATCAGTTGCATTAACCTGATTTTATTACAATATATTTGTAGCCAGAATATACGATACCTCATAAATACATGTTACAGTTCATTCAGCTGGTTATAATTATTTAAACCGCCTTTTAAAAAAATTTCATTTTACAACCTAAATAAAAACCCATTGGGAAATCGGGGAAGTTCTATCATACCTAATTATAAGAAATGAACTTTCTGATTTTAATTTTGGTGTCTAGCAAAATGACATTTGTTTCACAAAATGTGCTTATTTTTCTGTTGTAGGAAACCCAGCGTTTGCTGGCGGAACCAGTTCCTGGCATTAAAGCAGAACCAGATGAGAGCAACGCCCGTTATTTTCATGTGGTTATTGCTGGCCCCCAAGATTCCCCCTTTGAGGGAGGGACTTTTAAACTCGAACTATTCCTTCCAGAAGAATACCCAATGGCAGCTCCTAAAGTACGTTTCATGACCAAAATTTATCATCCTAATGTAGACAAGTTGGGAAGAATATGTTTAGATATTTTGAAAGGTAAGTGGTGTTACCTTTATCATCATATGCTATTAAGATTTCTCTAGTAAAACTCCGTATTTAAAATGTAAACATTATAATCTGGCTATTTACAAAGACCACAGAGGTCAGTGGGAGGGAAATGCAATAATTCTGGGCCTATTTTCTCATGCTTCATCATGCTGGGCCTGTTGCCTTCATAGATAAATGGTCCCCAGCACTGCAGATCCGCACAGTTCTGCTATCCATCCAGGCTTTGTTAAGTGCTCCCAATCCAGATGATCCATTAGCAAATGATGTAGCGGAGCAGTGGAAGACCAACGAAGCCCAAGCCATAGAAACAGGTATTTTAATATTCATTCTTCTTCACAACACCTCCACTTTTAAAAACAAATTTATATCACCATTTTTAAAACTTTAAAAAACAAAAAATCTGGGCGGTGCCTTTGGCTCAAAGTAGTAGGGCTCCAGTCCCATATTCCGGAGGTGGCGGGTTCAAACCCCGTCCTAGCCAAAAACTGCAAAAAAATATAAAAAAAATAAAACAAAAAAACTTGGCAAGCAAAAGAAAAAAATAATAAAAAATCAGATCCTGCTTATACAACGATCTTCAAGCTCATTGTGGCCTGCTATGAGATCCCCAGATTTAAAAAAAACTTAATAATTGGGAGATCTTTTTAGACTCTTCCTATAACTACACTGGATTTAAAAAATCCCAAGTGTCTACCATTCATCTAACAGCATGTAAAGGTACTGGAAAACTTTTGAACCCTTTTTGTAATCTGTATGCAGCAGTTTGTAGCTAGAGAATCTGGAATTGGCAAGCTTCTTCCTGCTACAGATTTTAATAAAATAAGTAGGGAGAATTAAATATCCAGAAATGAAGTTGACTACTTTTCATCCTATTGAATTTTGTAGAACTTCTGGATTTCATTGTAGTGTTTTGATAATTGGACATAGAGAAAATCTTTCAGCACTAATCCAGTTTATAGAAAATGGCATGAATTTGAGAGATTATAGCATGACATTTCCATAATGCTACGTGTAGTTTGGAAAATAACATATTGAACTAAGTAAAATAATTACTGCATGTTTGTTTTTGTCCACAGCTAGAGCATGGACTAGGCTATATGCCATGAATAATATTTAAATCGATCCGATCATCAAGTGTGCATCACTTCTCCTGTTCTGCCAAGATTCTTCCTTTTTTGTTTGCATTTAATGGACACAGTCTTAGAAACATTACAGAATAAAAGCCCAGACATCTTCAGTCCTTTGGTGATTAAATGCACATTAGCAAATCTATGTCTTGTCCTGATTCACTGTTGTAAAGCATGAGCGGAGGCTAGAAGTATCATCTGGATTGTTGCGAAACGTTTAAAAGCAGTGGCCCCTCTGCTTTTATTCATTTCCCCCATCATGGTTTAAGTATAAAGCACTGTGAATGAAGGTAGTTGTCAGGGTTAGCTGCAGGGGTGTGGGTGTTTTTATTTTATTTTACCTTTTATTTTTGTGGGGGGAGGTAGTTTTATTTTAATTTTATGGGCTCCTTTCCCCCTTTTTATGGTGATCTAATTGCAGCTAACCAGTTCTTTAGAATATCCTCTCTAGCCAAGTCTAACTTTATTTAGACATTGTAGATGGACAAGCTTGATTGTTTGAACCAAAATGGGAACATTAAACAAACATCACAGTCCTCACTAATAACATCGTGACTTTGCTGTCAAGTGTAGATTTCCCCCCCTTCAAAAAAAAGCTTGTGACCATTTTGTATGGCTTGTCTGGAAACTTCTGTAAATCTTATGTTTTAGTAAAATATTTTTTGTTATTCTACTTTGCCTTTGTACAGTTTATTTTACTGTGTTTATTTCATTTTCCCAATGTGACAATCGTATTTAAAAATTAAAACTCTAAACAAAGGTTCTGTTTTGGTCTTCACCATCTGACAGATTGAATAGCACGAGGTGGATTTTGCCAATTTCTTTTCACTGATAGAAATTCGTGTTAAGATATTACTGAACAGAGTATTTATAAACTGGCCCTGAGCATGCATAAAGCATCAATATCTGACCCTTTTTTACCTCCTAAAAATTTGAAATAAATGTGTTTGTGTGTTGTCTCATTAGATGATCATTGGTGTCTTGCCACAATGTTTGAAAATTACTGTACAGGACAGTCATAGCAAAGATGGCAGTTGTGACTGACATATAGGACTTTCACATGTGCCACATTTTGCCTCCAATTTGAGTTATAACCTTTTTCTTGGTTCTTGTCTGAAAATTTCATGTGTTAACCATTCATGTGTGTTACCAGGAAAGACCAATCTGATAAACCATTTGAGGTTTGTTGAGGCATTTGTGTGTCTTTCTTACAAACCTGATGAGCAAATCTCAAGCAACCAACTTGCATAAGTGTTATCAGAAAGGTTTCTTCCTCTGAGATCATCAAATCCTCTGTTAATGATTCTTGCTTTTCATCCCTCCAGTATTGGCCATGAGAACTCCTTTTGTTCTTTGATATTCAGTAATTTTTTTCCTTTATTGACAGCGTTCCTCCCCTGACAAAACTGTTCTTTTCTGCCTCTCTCCATATCTAATTCCTGATTCTTGTTGTTTTTAAGTCATAAATATGTGTATGTTAACCTTCGGGTTGGAACCTTTTGTCTCTTGCAGTTTAAGGTAATGGATATTGTAGCCCATCTGAATTTTTCTCACTCTCATAATTCTGGAGTTTCTTCAGAATGTGGTGTATTTTATTGTGCTCCTATGTAAGATGAAGAATTATCTATTAAAATTACATTTTCAACATACAAAAGCTTTTGATGACTGGTAACTGGTATCCTTCCAAATAAATGCCTTGTTTGGTAACAAATGTTAGTTTAATTGAGGGGAAAATTGTTAATAATCCTAACATTGTAAAATTTAAAACTAAATAACAGCAATTTTCATTTGTAACAATTCTAAGCTGTTTAAAGGGCCCAAGCTAAGGAAATGGAATCTCACTCTAAAAAATGAATGAACTGCACAAGACTTCAAGCCTGTTACATAAAGATCAACATTATGTACTGCAAGTAGCGATGCTTTGATTATAGCTAGAATCACATAGTGATTTACAAGCTATAAAATTCCGGATTAAAATCTATTGCAATACAAGAGGGACTTTGCCTGACAATTGCAATCAGTGTAACTGGCTTATTGTACCCTCAATGAATCCCCAACAATAAAAAAAAAAAAGAAAAAAAAAATCTATTGCAATACAAAAATATGTCTAATTGTTATCTACTGAGTTGTGAATTTTAGAAGTGTAGAAATGGAATAAGCCATTGTTTCAAATGCAGTGAATTCCTAATTTCATATCACCACAATTCCTTTGCAGTTTTGATAAGGGTCCCCATTGTTTTGATAAGACTTGCTTTCTCAACCAGTGGGATGAAATAAGAGCCAGTGTGTTGACTGAGCTTTCTTAGGACTTCAGGCAGAGGTTGAAAACTGGCAGCTTCATTTGGCCTGTGGGGCTGTTTTCCTTGACTCATACAGCATGGTTGGGTAAAACATTTGAATTTGATGCCAGTATTTTTTAAAATTGGGAGATTGATGTGAAATCCATAATTCTGATAACTTTTGAATGGTCTGAGGATCTGGCAACAATAGGCGTGACCCACCTTTGTGTGTGGGAGGAGCTGAGTAACAGCTACCCTATGACAGCCATGTCATTTTCCACTTAGCCAGTTACTTGGCTGTTGGCAAGAATTCCTCCCTCAGCCCACCTGCCCTTGACTTTGTAGCCCGTGAGCTAAAGGAGACAATTTATTTTTCAAATAAAAGTGTTTAACATGCCCTACTACTTGTTGGGGGATGATTAGGTGAGTGAATGGCATGGGCTTTCTCTTGGGGACTTCATAGTCTGATGGGGGAGAGGGCCCACAAGAGAAGTACTTGGCAGAGGTGGCTCTGGATTCAAGGCACAGGAACACCTCCAGACAGAGGGAACAGCAGCATTTGGAAAGCACTGGGAGAGAAGAAAAAAGATCGGAGCATGTTGATAAGTGGTTTGAATATTGACTCTGCCCATTTGAGGGCTTCTCTGATAGTTGTTGATATGAGCTTTATCTTTTTCGTTTACTTTGTTTTGTTATAGTCTGTTGTGATTTGCTTCACAAAGTTACCCTTAGTCTTCTCAGAGCCTACCTAATAAGATCTTAGATCTGAAGTACAGTCATCTCTTGTTTCCATGGAGCATAGGTTCTAGGACCTCCCTTCGATATCAAACTGCAGATGCTTAAGTCTCTGACATGAAATAGTATAATATTTGCATATAGCCTATACACATCTTCCTGTGTAATTAAAAAGCCTATCTAGATTGCTTATATACTTAATAGAATGTGAATGCTATATAAATAGTTGTTAATGTTGTATTGTTTAGGGACTCCTGACACTACCCTCCCCCCAAAAAAAAAAGATGTTTAGGTGTTTTCCCCCCAATATTTTCTATACATGGTTGGTTGAATCCACGGATGGAGAACCTACAGATATGAAAGACCAACTGTATATAGAACTTAAACCCTAGGCCAAGAGTGTACTCGTAAAACACACAATCTCAGAATGTAAACAATCTCAGTATGTAAAAGTCAACGGTTTAGCTTTGTTTTAAGGAGTGGACGAGGAAATCTGGTGTCCTACAAGATATTATAAACATAGTTAATGAAGTACAACTAATGCACTGGAACAATAGGAATTAGCTTCATTTTTCTATTTAATGGTTTAGAAATCTTTTGACTACTTTATCCACATTAGTTTTTTTTTAGTTGTAGGAAAAGTTTAAAGGTACAAGCTTACCTAGAAGAGTTGGCCAAAAAATAAAGATAAAATATTATACCATGATAATAGGGCACCTAATTCATCAATCTGAGAAAAATGTATTATTTTACTGGAAATGTATATGGTTGAGTTGGAGGCAACATTTAGCTATTTAGCATGCTACCTATCTTAAGGAATCATGAGGGTTTTTTTTTTTCTTTGAGACAGAGTTTCACTATGTTGCCCTCAGTAGAGTGCCATGGTAAGTCTCACTATGTCGTCCTCAGTAGAGTGCCGTGGCGTCACAGCAACCTCAAACTCTAGGGCTTAAGCAATTGTCTTGCCTAAGCCTCCCAAGTAGCTGGGACTACAGTTGCCCGCCACAACTCCCAGCTGTTTGTTTTGTTGCAGTTGTCACTGTTTTAGCTGGCCCAAACCAGCCTTGGTGTATGTGGCCATACACATGTTGCATAATAATTTGGGAGTATTTCCTTATCAATATACTCACCCCTGCACTATTTTCCATTTTATTAAGGTTGGGAATTGGATTTGTTCCAAGAGGTGGCTTTGCTCTAGCTTTAAGGTACACATTGGGCAGGTTGCGAGCAGCAGCCAAACTGGGAACTGGACAAGTGATCTCATTTCATTGGTAGCTGTTGGTGTGGCTGGTATGGCGCCTGGACACTAAGCCAAGCCTGTACTGGATTGACATGTAATTTTTTTGTTTCTGATGGATTGCAGCAGCAGCATATTTCTTGTAGCAGATCATTGACTAAAATCTCATCTTGTAAGAGTACATTTTATGGTGCTCACGAAGGAGCTTTAGTATTGTTCTGCCAATCATTTGTATATATTATTTTTTTTTTAAGAGACAGTCTCACTTTATCACCCTCGGTAGGGTGTTGTGGTGTCACAGCTCACAGCAACCTCCACTCCTGGGCTTAGGCAATTCTCTTGCCTCAGTCTCCTGAGTAGCTAGGACTACAGACGCCCGCTAACAACGCTTGGCTATTTTTTGTTACAGTTTGGCCTGGGCTGGATTTGAACCCGCCACCCTCAATATATGGGGCTGGCGCCTTACCCACTGAGCCACAGGTGCCGCCCATGGTACAATGTATTAAAAAAGATTGATCTCATGTGCCTACCTCTAGACTAGCATGCCCCTCCCCCTTTTTAATAGACTCATCTATTCTCTCACCTACCACATTACTTCTCAAATAGTTCCTTCATCTCAGTAAATCTCAATAGTTCTTGAGTTTCAGTACCCAGTAAATTTACAGTCTTTTGGTTTAAGTTCCAGAGTAGACTATTCAGAACTTACTGAGACCTGGCAAAGGCAGCTTAGGTATGATAGGTTGGTTGCACTGGATTTTGAATTGGGTGCTATTTTCAAGGTTTAGCAGGAAGCAGTGGGACTATGAGTAACCAAGGGAGAAGGGCCAAATTCTTGCAATTCGTTTTTTTCCTTTTAAAACATATTTTAGGCTTTGTGGGCTGTGTCTATTTCAAGTACTCACTTCTGTATTGCAGTGAGAAGACATCCATAAACAGTTTATAAACAAAAGGGCACACTGTGTTCTGTTAATTTTCACTTGTTATTTTTTTTTTCAACCACCAAAGATGTAAAAACATTCTAAGCTTGTGAATGGGGTTGGGCCTATAGGCTGTTTTCCTCACCTCTTCCTTTGGCAGAAATTACTGTTCTTGTCAGGACCGAATTATGTATGTAGTCTCCCCACCCTTTCAAAATGAACACGTTACTGTCATTCAGATAAGGAATAAAAGATTTGTGATTTTCCTTCCCCCCTTGAGAATATGTCAAGCCCAAATTTGTTCACATCAAGGTTAAACACATTGACAATTTCTCAAAGCATTAAAAAAAGTCTTTTAGAGAAAATCTGCTATTTGTAACAGCTCCTTTAAAAAGTGACTTAGGGGGCGGCGCCTGTGGCTCAGTCGGTAAGGCGCCGGCCCCATATACTGAGGGTGGCGGGTTCAAACCCGGCCCCGGCTAAACTGCAACCAAAAAATAGCTGGGCGTTGTGGCAGGCGCCTGTAGTCCCAGCTACTCGGGAGGCTGAGGCAAGAGAATCGCTTAAGCCCAGGAGTTGGAGGTTGCTGTGAGCTGTGTGAGGCCACGGCACTCTACCGAGGGCCATAAAGTGAGACTCTGTCTCTACCAAAAAAAAAAAAAAAAAAGTGACTTTGGGGCGGTGCCTGCGGCTCAGTCAGTAAGGTGCTGGCCCCATATATGGAGGGTGGCCGGTTCAAACCCGGCCCCGGCCGAACTGCAACAAAAAAATAGCCTGTAGTCCCAGCTACTCTGGAGGCTGAGGCAAGAGATCGCCCAGGAGTTGGAGGTTGCTGTGAGCTGTGTGATGCCACAGCACTCTACCAAGGGCCATAAAGTGAGACTCTGTCTCTACAAAAAAAAAGAAAAAAAAAAAAGTGACTTTGATATATGCCCAAAATAGGTAATGCTGTGTACAGTGTTCTTTTTCAAAGTCATAATTTAGTCCCATTTGTACATAAAATTGATGCTACTTTCATAAATTCTACAACACACATCTGACTGTATTTTGGTTATGTAACTTGTCCAAGCTTTTGACTAGATTTCCAGAAGTGGAATTGTTGGGGGAAAGGGTTATACATGCTTAGTTGATCTCCAAAAGGCTTTTAATGACTAAATATTATATGAGTATATTAGAAGTTAGCCATTACTCTTTTGCTGGTGGGCATTTTTACCTCCATGGCTTCCTTTCTAGTGTCTTATATTTGTACATAAACTTTTATCCATATTCCTGTAGGTAAGTGGAATTCCTAGTATAATTACTTGGTCAACTCATTGATGGCCAAATAAATGTGGCTGAAATATTTCACTAACTTAAGGAATGAAATGAGTAAACATGGAAAAATCAGGAAGAATTGCCGTACTTTTATTAATGACTGATATCGCTGTTTGATATGCACGAAGAAATGTGAATGGACAGGGTGGTGGCCCACATATTGGAAAGTGTTGTCCCATGTCACAAAAAGAAGTGTAACTTTAGGGATGGCAGTTTGCTCAACTCGTATCAAAGTAGAGGAACTAAATACTAGTTCCTGACAAAAGATAATAGAACCTTTGGGTGTTTAGGGCTTTGCTGTGTTTTTCTAAGATGGGTATTAGGCACCTCTTTTTTTTTTTTTTTTGCAGTTTTGGCCCGGGCCAGGTTTGAACCCACCACCTTTGAGCCACAGGCACCGCCCATCCCCCCCTCTTCTTTTGCTTAGAGTTTAGCCAGTGGCACCACTCAGGAAGGTTATTAAAAATAGGGGGAAAGAAAGTAGCACCAAGGATGAGATGACTTTCAACCTGACAGCTCCAAATAAAACATTGCTCAGTATTTGGTAGAGGATATTTTTAAAAGAAATTTTATTGCTTTTGAAGATTGTGTACATAAGTCTGGATAAAAAAAAGGTACTTAAAGATGTAAAAACAAACACCCAAGTGAAATCACTTTTCTTTACCCCACTACAATATAAGCTCTTGAGGGCAGAAACTTAGCTCTGTGCTGTTACCACGACCAGGTATAAAAAAGATGCTTGGTGCAGCTGCTAAGTGTGTAAGAATCTGTGAACTGAGGTGATTGGAAACGACATTTGAGACAATGACTACATATAGCAATATTGTAGCTACAACCAATTCATTAAAAATTATAATACTTTAATAAACTCGTGTTTAGTCCTGTGTGACTTTGACTATAAAATTCTGCCTAAAGAGACCAGAGAATTTCTGTACTCCAACTTGAAGACATCAGAAAAGCTCTTCCAACTTAATTCCTAATCGAAAATGAAATGGCATTTGAATGGGACTTTTACATAAAGATTATAAAGTTTGTCTTTGGCCGGGCATGGTGGTTCACACCTGCAATCCTAACATTCTTGAGAGGCCGAGGTGGGAGGATCCTTGAATTCTAGACCAGCCTGAGCAAGAGAGAGAGCCTGTCTCTACTTAAAAAAAAACAACGAAAAATTAGCTGGGCATTGTGGCAGGCGTCTATAGTCCCCAAGCTGCTCAGGAGGCTGATGCAAGAGGATTGCTTGAGTCCAAAGAGTTTGAGGTTATTATGAGCTATGGCACTCTGCCCGGGGGCAACAGAGTAAGACTGTCTCAAAACAAAAGTTGGTCTTGGGTAGAGAATTATTTTGGGAAAAGTAATGGGGCTTGTGTGCCTACTTGGTTATCCTTTAAAACAGCTGCAATCATTAAAGTGATAGTGTATCTGCAACATAATAGAACAAAGGGATTCCAGAAGACGAGCTCTCAATTATTAAAATAATTAGAACCTCATCAGGGAGGGGAGAAGAGCAGTAAACAAGACAACCACATGCTACATACACCATCAGACTGGCAACAAGATGTGAAGTTCCCATCAAGAGAGAGAGTACCAACATCTTAGTGGCGGGCAGTTCCTTTAAACCCAGTAATTCCACTAGTAAGGATCAAAAATGAAGTGTATAAATGTACTGCTCGTAAGAGACAGTAGGGCGCCGGCCCCACATACCAAGGGTGGTGGGTTCAAACCCGACCTGGTCAAACTGCAACAAAAAATAGCCAGGCATTGGGCAGGACCTGTGGCTCAGTGGGTAGGGCGCTGGCCCCATACACTGAGTTCAAGCCCACCCCCGGCCAAACTGTGACAAAAAAATAGCCTGGCACTGTGGCTGGCGCCTGTAGTCCCAGCCTCTCGGGAGGCTGAGACAAGAGAATCGCCTAGGCCGGGAGTTGGAGGTTGCTGTGAGCTGTGACGCTATAGCATTCTACTGAGGGTGACA
Source organism: Nycticebus coucang (assembly GCF_027406575.1). Taxonomy (NCBI): domain Eukaryota; kingdom Metazoa; phylum Chordata; class Mammalia; order Primates; family Lorisidae; genus Nycticebus; species Nycticebus coucang. The sequence continues at coordinate 28,476,971 of NC_069782.1, forward strand.
AAGTGACACTCTTGTCTCAAAAAAAAAAGTGTGACTGTCAATGGCAGCGCAGTAAAGTTATTACTTCGGACAGTTAGAGGTTTTCAATGAAGATGAATGCAATTAGGTTGAATGTGAACATGGTACAAATGACCCATGGTTGCGGAAGCAATGCACTGAAAGGAGTAACTCTCCTCTGAATATTTGCTGTAAATATACATTTGCAAGGCAAAAGCATGTATCTTATTCACTTTCAGAAAGCTGATTATTTGCAAATCTCTTTAAAAAAACCCCACCAAGATCATTTATTTCATTTTTTATTTGATATTTCCAAATATAAAAAAAAGTTAAGATTCTTACACCAATTATGTCAAATGAGACCATGCAAAGCAATTCAGTGTGTACAACAATCATTTTTCTCCTTAGGTTCTGCTGCTTTATACAATTGTGTTATTGACAAAATTGGATGCCATGTGCCTGGTTGGAAAATGTCATCTGTTTACAAGAAAAACCATGCAAGACAATTTCTACTTTGTCTGCAAGTCAATCCACAATAACTGCTTATTTTCTTTTTTATTTAGGAGGCACATGGAACGGAAAGATTTAGCTGCCCAATTTTATTCAACTACCTCACCAAAAAAAATTAAAAAATCACACATGACAGTCCCAACACTCTGCAAACTTTGGAGGGTTGAGATAGTAGACGCTATTTGTTATCTTTAGTACATTCAAATATTAAGCCTGATATTATTGGCTTTATCTCTTTACAGTAATCTATTTAGGGCCTCCCCTCTGATTTTGCTAGACTGGGTTCCAGAAGAATAAAGTGTGAAAACTGTTTTCTGTTGGCATTATACAAATTTTTGCTAGTTGCATAGACTAAAGATAGTTTGTTTGCTAAATGGAACTGAATTAAAACCTGACCCAGTGGCACTACTCAGTCCAAATTCTGACCAAAGAAAATTATACAACAATATTTATAGGCTAACTTTTAAGAGATGGTTGACATTAACACTGTACATATTTTACATGTCAAATACATAGTTCAAGATTTTATAAAATAAGTTCATGCATTATTACCTCTAAGAATATCATGTACAAGATAACCCCTCCCCCCAGTACTTGTGACAGCATTTCAGGTGGAAGCAATCTATATACAAAAACAATCCAGTTTCTCTGCTGTGTTAAACATATAATTTAAAGAAATTTCAGAGATTATTGACAGAAAAATCTTAGTCCATTAAATATAGAAAGTATCAATTTATAGGACTGGAAATATTTCCTTTTTAGAAAACACCCAGAATATATAATCTCTGTACAAGAAAAATATAAAAATTCTGGATGATTATGTTTGATCACACTACATAATTTAGAATGAAATGTCATTGGTTGAAAGTTTTTCTATTTTACTCATTCCTTGGACAGCATTCATTTGGGAACAATTTTTATTTAGCTCAGCTGCATTTATGGCACAAGATCTCATTTTCAAAATGGCACCAATTTTCCTTAGGTGTAACAGCACTGTATTTTTAGCAGCAATTTTATTTTGAAAGATTAACAATTGATAGAACAAATGTTTTAATTATACTTATTTACTTTATAGTCACTAGTGATAATTATTTACAAAAGGCTAAAGGCTACAAAATGATCCTTCACTCTCCCCCACTTCACCTCTTTGTCAAGGGTTTTTCCTCCCACTTCACCCTGACCCGGATGGGGAAGTGCAGAAATTTCAGACAAGGTACCTATGTGTTTTAGATGGGATTCTTGATTTTTAGGTGAGTATAAAGACAGGTATAAGACAAAGTAATTCCCAGATCAGGTTATGTTCCAATGCCCCCAAATTAGCTCTGTGATAAATAGTACCGATTGACAACCTAAGAGAGATGAGACAATCAAAGGTGTCCTAACAATCTTAAGTCTGTAACAGCTGAACAGCGAGAAGGCCATTTCGCCCAACTGTGTAGCAGTCACGACTGACTGGCATGTAAGGTTAGATTCTACTCCTGTGGTTACTGGTAAATATAAAAGTGTAACTGAAGAGGTGTCACACTAGATTTGAAAAACTGCAATTATGTTGTAAGAGCAATTTACATTGAGGGAAATATAGTTCTGAGTTATTCTATGTTGAGATATTATAGTTAATGGGACCTAGGAACTTAGCATGCTAAATCAAATTCTATGAATGTAATTTTCATGGTAAAGTGTATTTTACTACATGCATTTTACTAATGTTTCCCCCAAATTTACCAACTCTATTGAGTTAAGGGCAGTAGCCATTGTCAAGTATAGTGACATAATGCTACTACTGAAAATTCAGACAAACGAGTTAATGAATCCCTTGAAAAAAGCAAATTAAATCTTTTGTCAAAATAGTTATTGGATCATAAAGAGCCTGAATCTGCAATTTATAAATTAAAATTGTGAACCTATAAATCAATTTTGGGGATGGATAGATTCCTTTAATATCAAGAGTATTTTTCATTAATTCCCACCACAGAAGGATTTATTGAGTATGTTAATGCTGTGAATGAGAAAATTTGGGGAGAAAACAAACCCTAAAATAATTTGATACAACAAAATAAACCATCCTGATGTTAAATGGACAGAAAGTCAAAATGCTGTGAACAAAACCAAAATAACATGGGGGGTGGGGCACAGTTAAGGCATCTAAAAGAAATTCCACATGGCTTTGGCTTATTAAAATATTTTACACTACTTTTTTTTTTTTAAAGAAGATTTGAAAGCATCTGAAAAACATGCAAATTGTTTGAAAACCTTGCATGGCAAATTCAGACAGTTTGCAAGCATCATTCAGATGTTCACCAAAGAATACAAAGAAGCCTCCCCTCATGACACTGCCCACGGAGGGAGAGGTCTTCCCAATTCTTTCTATCTTATACTAGATGGCAACCCAGAGGTCTGTGCAGCGGTTACAAACAGGGCATTGTTATCTGGAAGAGAAGGGACCATGGAATTCCCATTGGTTGGGGAACAACCCAGCTTTAGCTTTTCCAGATACTCCGCATGTACAGGTTTATGACACTGGAGAACTTTGATTGCATCTTCTACTTTGAACCACTCTCTCTTCCTTCCTAGAGAATCAATCGTATGACATTGGTTACCACAAAGTCAATTATTTATAAAGTAAGCCATACCCTGCTAATGTCGCATCACCCCACCTCCCCCCGCAAAGGTTTTATACAGCAATGTTGGGGAAGAATTTTAAGGTAATTCCAACGTGGAGATACATATTTATCTTCCCTTCTCTAGATGAAAAGTGGCCAAAAATAATTTAAGATGAAACTGGATACAAGAATGTAGTACCTGAATTTTAAAAGAATTCAGATAGCAAAAGGACAGAAACTTACCAATATTAACAGAATCTTCCCAATCTTCTAATATTTCAGTGACTGTAAGAACATAAACATATGTTCTGTGCTTTCGGTCTTGGTTCTGCTTGAATATAAAAAATGCATTTTAATCTACAAGAGCTAGCCATGGACCCATTTTCAAGGGAAAAATATATATAATCAGTTCTGGCACGCTGATTAGCGTATTTCGCAGCACAGGTGAGTATATCTAGTCCAGCACAGGGACATTTATGCAAGACAAACATTTGAAAGACAGAAGACTGAAATTGGAGCTTCACCACCAATGGTGAAAATTAATTCCCCATACTAAACTTCTCACACTTTGATTTCTGTATATTTGACATTTTCATATAATTTTATGATTTGGATGTGATCTGTTTCCTTCAAAACCTAGTTCCTTCAGAACACTAGTCTTACAGGTTTATCAAAATTTGCACAAAGCACAGCCCTGCTAACCTAGACTGGGGCTCCTCAATGTTGGACATCTATTCAGATTACTGAGGATGAAGGAATTTTTATTTATTTTTTTGAGTCTTTGTTGGCCTCGGTAGAGTGCTATGGTATCACAGCTCAGAGCAACCTCAAACTCTTGGGGGCTTAAGCAATTTTCTTTCCTCAGCCTCCCAAGTAGTTGGCACTAGAGGGGCCTGCCACAATGCCCAGCTATTTTTTTGGTTATAGTTGGCCCAGGCCAGATTCGAAGCAGCCAGCTCTGGTGTATGTGGCTGGTGCCCTAGCCACTGAGCTACAGGCGCTAAGCCAGGATGAAGGAAATTTTAAAAGAGATAGTTTCAATGAGTTTGGGATGAGACACCCTCCCCCCCAACCCAAAAGTGCTGCTATCTTTAAAGCTCCTAATGAATTCCATACAGGTAAGATTGAGGAGAATACTGGGGAAAGCGCATGTCTGTAATATTATTTTAGTACTATATATGCTCACTCTAATATTTACCCATATTAAAATTGGCACCTTGGGCTCAGCACCTGTAGCTCAAGTGGTTAAGGTGCCAGCCACATACACCAGAGCTGGCGAGTTCAAATTCAGCCCGGGCCTACCAAAGAACAATGACAACTACAACCAAAAAATAGCCAGGTGTTGTGGTGGGCACCTATAGTCCCAGCTACTTGGGAGGCAGAGGCAAGAGAATTGCTTAAGCCCAGAAGCTGGAGGTTGCTGTAAGCTGTGATGCCACAGCACTCTACCCAGGGCGACAGCTTGAGGCTGTCTCAAAAAAAAAAAAAAAAAAAAAAAAAAAAAATTGGCACCTTGTCTCGGCGCTTATGGCTCAAGCAACTAAGGCTCCAGCCACATACACCTGAGCTGGCAGGTTCAAATCCAGCCCAGGCCTGCCAAACAACAATGATGGCTGCAACCAAAAAACAGCCGAGCATTGTGGCGGGCACCTGTAGTCCCAGCTACTTGGGAGGTGGAGGCAAGAGAATCACTTGAGCCCAGGAGTTGGAGGTTGCTGTGAGCTGTGATACCACTGCACTCCATCCAGGGTGACAGCTTGAGGCTGTCTCAAAAATAAAATAAAATAAATAAAATTGGCACCTTGCCATGTATTTATAAAAATTAAACCCAACTGCCTTAGCATAAAGGGGCCACCTTCATCCTAATTTAATTTAGCCCTGTTTGCTGTGGTCAGACTTGAGAAAATTGCTGGGTTTTTTTTTTTTTCTATCACAAATAGCCTGGGTAATCCATGCATTCAAACAGCAAAAAATAGAGGCATCTGTCATTCAAACATTACTTTTTCATTAAAGAACCAGTTGTTTCTGTCTGTGAACCACTGTATTTATTATGGAGGTGTTCTTCCTTCCTTTCTTTGGGATGCCATGCCTTTTCCTCTCTCCCCATCTTCCCTTCTCTCATCTCTTTCCCCCACTCTCTTGCCTCTAATGTAAAATCAACTTATACTTTTATATCTTAAAAACATACATGTATATTTATTATGCTATGTTGAAGTTCACTTAAAATCCACTAGGGTAAATAAATTGGTGGGATATTTCAATTTTCCTTGATATTTCCAAAAGCTACACTGATATTTTGTTAAATAGTACTTGTAAAGCACTTAATACTGTTACCTTCCCATATTATGTATGGCTTTCTTAACAACGTGAGAAGTTTTCTTCAAAGACCCTGTCAGCGTGCCCACACAATGTGTTATTCGCACCACAATATTTAGTCACAGAAAATCTTCAATGTGTTTTTCACTTTAACCAGGAGATGGTGCTATCTAACTGGGTAAAGCAAGTGCTGCAGCTGGAAGAGTTTAAACAGAACCTAAAAGACTTTTAATTATTATATTCTGGTGGGAGTTGTCAATTCTGCCAAGGGCTGTAACAATTGGGGTTCTTTTCTGAATTTCTAAAGACCAAAAAATAAAATGTTATGGTTATACAGAAAGACTGAGGTAGCCCTTAAATAGTATCTTGAGAAAAGGAAAGTAACCATTTCTCGGTATACCACTAGGTCTGTCTCGCTCTTGTATGGAGACACTTTTAAGACCAGTTTGGGTCTCCCTGTAGTCCCAGCTGCTCGGGAGGCTGAGGCAAGAGAATCGCTTAAGCCCAGGAGTTGGAGGTTGCTGTGAGCTGTGTGATGCCACAGCACTCTACCGAGGGCCATAAAGTGAGACTCTGTCTCTACAAAAAAAAAAAGACCAGTTTGGGTCTCACAAGCCAGCCTTTCTCCTTGCCTTCTACAGATTGCCTATCACTTACCAATTCACTCCCTGAAAATCCCATTCTGCCTTCAGTAATAAGAAATATGAAAGATAGGGGCGGCGCCTGTGGCTCAAGGAGTAGGGCGCCGGTCCCATATGCTGTAGGTGGCAGGTTCAAACCCAGCCCCGGCCAAAAACCACAAAAAAAAAAAAAAAAAGAAAGAAATATGAAAGATAATTCTATTCTTCTAGCATCTACTCCATGTACCTGAGTTTTGTATCTTCAGTCTTGTAATGCCTTTAAAGGCATCGTATGTATTATCGAATGGTATGCACTGAAGGCACTGGATACATTTCCAAGCAGAATCCACAAGAAACCTAAGCCCATATGAAGGGAGTATACTAAAGAGTCTACATCTCAACAGTATACACAAACTAAGAGAAATCTTTCGGTGTCAGCTTCATGGTATTGTCAAACAATTACTACCACAGTAATACTGTATAAAACTGATGGCATATGAAAAAGTTAAGTGGCTTCTATACTTACCTCTTTTCCTAAACTTTATACTGACTTCCTACTTCTAGTTTAAGATGGATGTCTGGATTTCAGGCTGCTGCCAGATTTGGCTGGTTAGGAAGAAATCATTAATTCTACTATTAGCAAAGTGAAGATTACTTTTGTAACTCACCTCAAATATGCCCAGGAGTCTGCCTAATTTTCCTTTAACTCCAGCCTATTAAAAAAGATTAAAAATTGAAATGTAAAAATGTTTTCCTTTTTAGTAACAAAATGTATAGAAAGGATGTGTTCTGGGTATTTCAATTTTTAAATCTAAACATAGAGCCCCCGTATCAAGTCACTTTCTTCCTGCTTTTGTAATGTTTTTTGACTATACCAACATTCATAACCTGTGATTTGCTACAAAACAGTTTAATTTATATTCCACATGCAACTTCCTATTGATCAGATTGTCATTTATTTTCTAAGAAGTGGCAAAGACTAATCAAAAGTTAGAATTCCTACCAATTTGGGACAAACTTTCTGAATGAAAACAGACTTTTCTGTATGAACTAATTAATAAATGGACTCTTCCCCCTTCTTACTTACAGTCCCACTTTTCCCCATTCTTGTCACATGCTCGGGGGTGCAGTTCTTTCTAGGCGCCCCCTTCTGCAGAGTCCTCACACTCACACCTGTAACGGACCAATTGCAGGGCCGTGGTGCTTTCCATTCAGATCCATACTGCAAACTCAGATTGGTACATGTGGCTTACTTAGTATGTGTTCTTCCCTCAGGAAGCTGCTCCTTTTTCAAGATACATCTCTGGGAAACCTTTCCTACTACACACCAAAGCCCAGTGAGAGAGCTTTAGTCTTCACTTCCTATTTATCCCAGAACTCCTGTTCAATAACTTTTTATGGCACTTGTGCTGTCTGGCTTGTGAGTAGAACCAACTTCTACTTATTAGCAACTGGAAGAAGACAAGCAGGCCATGTGTGCTTTTGTGCCTAAGTATGCCCCACATTTTACTAAACTTCATGACAAAAACAGGTAAAAGCAATTTTCTTCCTATTCATTTGAGAAAGAATTAGAGCACATGATGAATGTTTCTGTGCACTTTTGTTCAATGCAATGCCAAGCTTGCTCCAAGGCAAGGCCACCATGTTATAATACATAGATCATTCATCTAGTAATAAATCTGATCAATAGGAAGTGGGATCCTATACAACTCTGGAGACTGCCACTTTTTTTTTAAGAGACAGAATCTAGAATGTCACCCTTGGTAGAGTGCTGTTCCGTCACAGCTCACAGCAACTTCCAGCTTTTGGGCTTAGGTGGTTCTCTTGCCTCAGCCTCCCGTGTAGCTGTGACCACAGGTACCCGCCACAATACCCAGCTACTTTTTTATTGTTGCAGTTTGGCTGGGGCTGGGTTTGAAACCGCCACCTTTGGTATATGGGGCCGGTGCCCTACTCACCGACCCACAGGCGCAGCCCGAGATTGCCACGTTTTTATTACTTTTTCTTTTAAGTTCGATTACAGCCATAACATGTTGATTTTAGATATTTTTCTACTTGGTAAAACAGACCCATCTGCTTAACAAAATGTAGCTACAGTCACATGCCTGACGATGTTGCATCAGGCATTGGAAAGCACTCTCTTGAGTTTACCTGCAGTCTTTCCTTTCCTCAGTGTCATGTAGCAAAACGCCTTGTTTATAAACCTTACACAAGCCTCTCTTACAAACTCTAAAACACGGTTTGTACTAAAGGAAAACAAACTACTCTTCATCTCACCTCCTCATAAACTTCCCTCACGGCAGCACCGCCAGGCTCCTCCTCGGGCTCCATTCCTCCTCCTGGGACAATCCACTGGTCTGGATACCGACTGCTGCTCACTAACAGCACCTGCAGGGCCAGGAACACCATTGTGAAAATACAGCACCATCTGAAGAGCACCGTGACTGTCAACAACATTCGTAAACCTTTGCAAGGTGTAACTCTGTTCTAGGTTAATCTACTTTTATATTTCATTAAAATTGTTAGGGATACATGTTCTGCCACAAACAAGCCAACTAGCAGCCTTTGTAAACACCATCTTTCTGAAATCAGAATTCAACATTAACATGGTCACATTATTATTCAGTATCTATAAAAGAATTTAAACTACCATATTTAGTTAGTAAAACTGCAATCCTTGGATACTGACAAAGGATAAAAAAGCAGAGGCTTGGTTTATTAAGCCCAAGCTGTACACACTGAAGTTTGTAATTATACCAGTTTTGTTAGTTATAGGATCCTCCAAATGTAAGGATATGTGACTGCAGGCAGGTCACCCCATTTTCCTCACATATAAAATGGTGGGTACAACGAGTGCTAGTACTTACTATATTTATGCTTATAATTAGGTGCAAAGAGGTGCCCCGTTCGTATTTTGAACCTATATAAATGAGCAAAAGTCACCCCATTTTGTAACAGGCAACTGTAATTTATGCTCTAGAACAGGGTTGGCAAACTACAGCTCACCACCTGTTTCTGTACAGACTGTCAGCCAAAAATGGTTTTATATTTCTAAAACATGTGAAATTCAAATTTCAGTGTTCACAGATAAAAATTTTATTTAGAATCTGGACAAACTCATTCATTTTTACATAATGAATATGGTTGCTTTAGTGGTGCAATAGCAGAGCTGAATAGCTATTGACAGAGACCGTGTGGCCTTCAAAGCCTAAAATATCTGGCCTTTTACTTTGGAAAAACCTATGAGCCAGAACCATGATCCAGCATTAAGCTTGAAATGGGCAAACCAAGGTGGGCATCATGGCTCACGCCTGTAACCCTAGCACTCTGGGAGGCCGAGGTGGGAAAATTGCCTGAGCTTACAAGTTTGAGACCAGCCGGGCCAGACTGAGACCTCTATAAATAGCTTGGCATTGTGGTGGGTACCTGTAGTCCCAGCTACTCGGGGGGCTGAGGCAAGAGAATCACTTGAGGCCAAGAGTTTGAGGTTGCTGTGAGCTGTGATGCCATATTACTCTACCAAGGGTGACAAAGTGGGACTGTCTCCAAGAAAAAAAAAACAAACAAAAAGTACAAACCACTTTTAAAAAGCCACTGTAGGCAGGGCGCAATGGCCCACACCTATAATCCTAGCACCCTGGGAGGCCGAGACAGATGGATTGCTTGAGCTCACAAGTTCAACACCAGCCTGAACAAGAGTGAGACCCCCGTCTCTGCTAAAAATGAAAAACTGAGGCAAGAAGATCACTTGAGCCCAAGAGTTTGAGGCTGCTGTGAGCTATGATGCCATAGTACTCTTCTGAGGTAACTAAAAAAAAAAAAAAAAAAGGCCATTATATTATCAAAGACAAGTATCTTACTAGAGTTTAACTATTTAACAGTACCTAAAACAGGTATTAAATACCCATCTCATAAATGAAAATTTGTGGGCTAGGGTAGGTTGAAATTCACTCAAATTTTAAAAAAGGCTACAATAACCAAATTATATTTTATGAAGTTAACTGGTTATCTTAACCGACCAAGTGTTTGTAAAATTATCTTAGTATATTGCCTTTAAGTAAAATTTAAATAGTTTGCCCTAGAAAGACACATCTAAGTTTAGAACAAAGTTTAATCCCCAGTGTGGGTACTGATTTTTTTTTTTTTTTCCACATGCATGTCAGCACTTCTGCCCAGCTTCCTCCCCACTGCCAGAGGAGCTGAAGGCCCTTAACAGGCCACGGCCAGTACAGGTGTCCTCTCTTACCTCTTCAGGAAAGCTACCAGGAACTCAACCTTTCCCAAGGGGCAAATTTCAGATGACAGTAATTCAGCAACTCCTCCTTTCTCTCAAATCCCCAAAATGCTGAGGTGGAAGAGAATTCCTACTCATGTATAAAACCCCCTCATTAGAAAAGCTTGCACAGCTTATGGACAACACAGCCGCGCAGAGTAGTGATCTGTTAACCCTCATGGGGCAGCACTTTTTCTCATCCTTGACCTGGTCGGGAAGCTAGCATCATTCCTTCAAGCGAGGAACTGGCAGAACTGTGTATTAACCTAAAATTTGATAAAGCCTCAGGATGAATTACTAATTATTGTCTTTGAGGGGAATATCAAGTTCAAATGCAATTTTGATAAATAATATGAAATGTAAGAATTTTTCTTACAAAAAAAAAGAATTTTTCTTACATCAGAGATTTACATTTTCTGAAGTATTAGCAAATAGGTATTTAGAATCAAAATCAGAAACTAAAGTGCCAGAGTGAGCAAATCTAGTTAAGTATCAGAAAATACAGCTTTGAATTTCAAGGTATTCGTAACTTTCCAGAAGATCGTGACCAAGGTGTACTTCATTCCTTGATGCACACGAGGATGTGGAGATAAGCTACCTTTTCAGTACATATTTCCCTGTCTGTACAGAAACTGACCATCATTTTAGGATTGCTGAGTGTTAATGAATGTAAAACACCTTGGGCCCTAAGCACTATTGGTTAGTAGCCCTTCTCTCTCCCCAATTGTGTTGTATCAGCTCACCAATAATTAAGACTCATGCCAGTTGTACTTGGCTTATGATTACTGGGAATTAATGGTGAAGTTAGGCCAGAAAGAAATGTATCAAAAAACTGCAAAGATTCGCTGAATGTAGATAATAAAAGCTGCCTGCTGTCAAGGGCGGCGCCTGTGGCTCAGTGAGTAGGGCGCTGGCCCCATATACCGAGGGTGGCGGGTTCAAACCTGGCCCTGGCCAAACTGCAACAAAAAATAGCCAGGAGTTGTGGCAGGCGCCTGTAGTCCCAGCTACTTGGGAGGCTGATGCAAGAGAATCACCTAAGCCCAAGAGTTGGAGGTTTCTGTGAGCTGTGTGACTTCAGGGCACTCTACCGAGGGCAATAAAGTGAGACTCTGTACAAAAAAAAAAAAAGCTGCTGTCAAATTAAGTGCAGATGCAATTACTACGAAAGCTGGGGAAGGGCAGTAACACCAAGTGCTAGTCCTGACTGCAGCTAGAAGTCTCTTTTTCTGGTTACTAAGTATGGGTTAGGGAGAACCTGGTTTCTATTACCTAGATGAAATTCTTATTACACAACTCCATGCTGTCTAAGCAACTTCCTTGATTACCTTCATAACGGGACAGGATGGTGCAGGTGGCTTGCCACTAGAAAAGTCCATTCTCATTTACTGAAATAGGGAGTTTCAAAACCACCCATATTCAAAAATGTTTGAGTCCTGAAAAATGAATTCAAACTGCCACGCATCAATGACTGTCTATAAGACCTAACTACTAGTATAATCTGTGTCTGACTTTCTGAACTACCATTTAAGCTTCAGGTTTAAAATTTAAAAACAAACCTTTAACTACAGGACATCAACACATGGTTAAATTTTTCTTCCAAAAACATCAACATTTTTCTTTCATAAATTACTTTTTAGGAAGCCTTACAAAAATAGATTTATATAAATTTGACAAGCAATTTAGCCTAATGTAAGAAATGATTGTGCAAAAGCCCCTTGACAGTCCAAAAAGATTAAATTTGATCAAACCACTGAGTTCAAATGTACCTTTCAAAAAAATGTTCAATTTAAATGAGTAATTACTATCTATATAACTGACATATAAACTCCTAGCTTAAGAAAAGAGATTTGCTAATACCTATCTTTTGGTGATGGCAGTTCTGAAAACCAGTATGTATCATTAAGCACTTGTCTACTGATCTCAATTGACAAACTTGCAATCTATCTCAAACCCTGCTACTTTTAGACTTTTCATGCTTTTTGAGCTTCTAGAGCTGCACTAACAGTTGCTGCCAGCATCACATGGCTATTTACTAAACAACACTGATGTAACAGCACCTGATCTTTATAGACCAGGTAAAACATATATTTATCCACTTTTAATTTCCATGCAAAAGATTACCACTCCAGACATTTTTCCAAAGGAAAACCAGAATGATGAAAATGGGCTAGCAGGGAAGAAGTATGTGTACCTGGCATCCAAACTAAACCCATTCACTTTTTTTTTTTGAGACAGAGTCTCATTATGTTGCCCTTGGCAGAGTGCTATGTCGTCACAGCTCACAGCAACCTCAAACTCTAGGGCTTAAGAAAATCTCTTGCCTCAGCCTCCTAAGTAGCTGGGACTACAGGCGCCCACCACAGTGCTCAGCTTTTTTTGCTGTAGTTGCCATTACTGTTTAAAAGGTTCAGGCCAGGCTCGAACCCGCCAGCCCTGGTGCATGTGGCCGGAGCCCTAACCACTGAGCTACAGCATCAAGCCAATCCATTTACTTTTGTCTTGACAATCTTCATTCTCTGATGGATAGGGCATAGACCTCTAACTCCTGTTAAGCACAATTCAGTACACGCAAACTCTCCAGCTTAAAGAGAAGCACTTAGGAGAAGGAAGTTGCTGCTTTTCTTTCATATTTACTAACTTTGTGATACTGAACAAAGAACGGTATGTGATGAAAAGATATTGACCATAGGTCTTTCCCTTGAAAAGCTTCTATTCTTGGCGGTGGGGTACAAGAGTGAAGTCACACAGTAGGCGCAATATTTTGTGGCTGAAAATTGCGAAAAAATATAAATCTACATAAATCTATATTGGCAACAAATCAATATAAACTTTGGACAAGTGATTCCACCTAATCCAGTAATTTATCATCCCAGAGTTCCTTGGCATCTCCCAAAAATTAAAATTGATCAAACCATTAACTTAAAATGTATTTTTCCAAAAAACGATCACCTTATAATGAGTACTTAGTACCTATGGTACAGAAATGACTGGCCATCTAAACTACTAGTTTAAGAGATGATACAGATGTGAGGGTACAGATGTGACTACCAGGTATATTTCATTAACTACTTGCCTACACATCTCAAGTACTTCATTGGAGAGTTCAAAGAAGGGCAAGGCCACATTTGGGAGAAGGGGTTGGGGGGGGGGGATGATTAAAAAAGCAAGAACTGAGGAATGTACTCCCAGACCAGAGAACAGATAAGATCATCGTAAAGGTCTGCCAGGGTGGAAGAAATGAACCTGAATAGCATTGGACAGAGGACAATTAATTAAAACCAACCCTACTTTCCCTCCCCTATCATAAATGAATGAACACATTTTTAACTTGAGTCCTGCTAGTGAGACAGCAAGGCAAATTTGCCATTATCTGGGCTCTGTCATGCACCTGAGAAAACGGCCATGGAAGCACAGAAACCACGCCCAGCCCCAAACTGATACAGATGATGAAAAGTTGATATCACCAGGAGGGTGCTTATATTTTGATTAAGCACACAACAGAAGACAAAATAACTGCTTTTAACAAGGGGTGGAGATTAAGATAAACACAGAGGTGGCTCTCCGAATTTTCTGAGCACCCTCCACACACACCGGCTTTATTTCAGAGGGCTGCTAACACAACAGTAAGATTACAAATACAAAAGGCAACTTTACTCGCGTTCAGTAGCATAGCTATTACAACCATCTCTTTATTCCAGGAAAGGGTTTCACCAATTTAAAAAGCCTAGGATTAGAAAAGAACAACTGGAGATTTTGGTGGTGAGTTGCCCTTAATTGTGGCACATTGTCACTCCAGAACTATAAAGAATGCAATAAAAAAATTAAGGCTTTTCTGTTGGAGTCACTTGAAATTTGTTGAAGATGAAAACATCGATCTAGATTTTTCTGGACTACATTTCTTAAAGAATTATTGTACGGGCCAGGCATGGTGGCTCACACCTATAATCCTAACACTCTGGAAGACTGAGGTGGGAGGATTACTCGAGCTCAGGAGTTGGAGACCAGCCTGAACAAGACCCAGTTTCTTACTAAAAATAGAAAAAACTAGCCAGGCATTGTGATGGGCACCTGAAGTCCCAGCTGCTCAGGAGGGTGAGGCAAGAGGATCGCTTGAGTTTGAGGAGGTTGTAAGCAAGGCTGACACCATGGCACTCTAGCCTGGGTGACAGAGTAAGAATCTGTTTCCAAAAAAGAAAGGTAGAGTGGCGCCTGTGGCTCAAGGAGTAGGGCGCCGGCCCCATATGCTGGAGGTGGCGAATTCAAACCCAGCCCCGGCCAAAAACTATAAAAAAAGAGAAAGGTATAGTCAAGAACGGAAATCCTGTTCCTTACATGAATTTCTGAGATACTAGTACTGAGCACAGTGAGTGTTTTTACTGCGTAGATATGAGATGTTACAATTAAGTCTGTGAACCTGCCACCCTGTGCTTACGTTCACAGCACTATACAAACAACTCAGTAAAGTTTCACAACCTTGGTATGGCAGTATCTCAGTCATGTTCTTGTTGGCAGGTGGTGGTAGCTTGCCAAGTGGTGTTCATTATTGTTCACTGTTTTTGTGTACCACTACAACAACATCAAAGCTCAAATTAAAGCAACAAACATACATTACATTTTTCTTTTTTTTTTTTTTTTTTGAGACAGAGTCTCGCTTTGTTGCCCTTGGTAGAGTGCTGTGCTATCACAGCTCACAGCAACCTCCAGCTCTTGGGCTTAGGCTATTCTCTTGCCTCAGCCTCCCGAGTAGCTGAGATTACAGGTGCCCGCCACAACACCCAGCTATTTTTTTTGTTGTTGTTGCAGTTTGGCTGGGGCCTGTGCCCTACTCACTGAGCCACAGGCACAGCCCCATACATTAAATTTCTTGTTAAACTTGGCAAGAGTAGAAGCGAAGGTCCGGCACAGTAGCTCACATTTGTATTCCTAGCACTCTGGAAGGCTAAGATGAATGCAATGCTTGAGCACAGGAGTTTGAGAACAGCCTGAGCAAATGCAAGACTCCATCTGTACTAAAAATAGAAAAACTAGCTGGATATAGTGGTACACACGTGTTTTCCCAGTTACTCAGGAGTCTGAGCCAAGAGGTTTGCTTGAGCCCAAGAAAATGCTGTGAGCTATGACGCATGTAACTTTACCATGGCAACAGAGATGTCTTTAAAAAGTATAAGTGAAGGCTTGATGCCTGTGGCTCCAGTAGTTAGGCATCAGCCACATACACCTGAGCTGTGGGTTCAAATCCAGCCCGGGCCCACCAAACAACGACAGCTGCAACCAAAAAATAGCCCGGTGTTGTGGCGGGTGCCTGTAGTCCCAGTTACTTGAGAAGCAGAGGCAGGAGAATCGCTTGAGCCCAGGAGTTGGAGGTTGCTGTGAGCTGTGATGCCATGGCACTCTACCCAGGGTGACAGCTTGAGGATCTGTCTCCAAAAAAAAAAAAAGTAGAAGTGAAATCAGTGACATTTTAATCCAAGTTTATGGGGATAATGCCATGAAGAAAAAAACGGCAGTGTACAAATGGAGAAAATGTTTTTTTCTGACAGTCACTGATGAAGAGAGTTCAGGGCAGCTAGTAATGAGCAGAACTGATGAAAATACTGCAGAAATCTGTCCAATGATGGGTCAAAATCACTGGCTGACTGGGAAGCATAACAGACCAAGTAAACACTATTAGAGAAACAGTTAAGAAAATCTTAACTGGGCGGCGCCTGTGGCTCAGTGAGTAGGGCGCCGGCCCCATATACCGAGCGAGGGTGGCGGGTTCAAACCCAGCTGTGGCCAAACTGCAACAAAAAAATAGCTGGGCGTTGTGGCAGGCGCCTGTAGTCCCAGCTGCTCGGGAGGCTGAGGCAAGAGAATGGCATAAGCCCAAGAGCTGGAGGTTGCTGTGAGCCGTGTGACGCCACGGCACTCTATCGAGGGCAGTAAAGTGAGACTCTGTCTCTACAAAAAAAAAAAAAAAAATAGAAAAAGAAAATCTTAACTGAAAATCTTGGCCACAACTCATGGCTCTTGCATCATGACAAGGCACCAGCTCACACGGCACTATCTATGCCAGAGTTTTTAGCTGGTAAACAAGTAACTGTATTGGAGCACCCTCCCTACTCACCCAATGTGGCCCCCAATGACTTTCTTCTTTACTCAAAGATGAAGGAAATCTTGAAAGGAAGGCATTTTAATGAGATTCAGGACATCAAGTAATATGACAGCTCTGATGGCCAGTCCAGAAAAAGAGTTCCAAAATTCTAAAAAGAGTTCTAGGATGTTTGCAAACTTAATTGTCACACCTTGTATGTTCTCGGCTTCATTATACCTCTTCTAAAACTCCCAACAGCAAAGTGAATACTATCTTCTATACGTGTAGAAATTTAAAATCAAGCCTCAGCGCAATTTATTGTGAGAGCTTTTTGGGTTTGTTTTGGTGAAGCCATTTACTGAACCACAGAGACAGCAACCTCAATATTCATTTTTCTTGCAATAATATTGACTTCAAACAATAGATAGCTGCTTCTGAGCCCCTCCTATATACACCGGAAGAATCTAAATCTACAGAACCTTATTCCCAAAGCACACTAACAGCTACTAAACATTTCGGTAACATCCCCCAATCTACTAGATCTATAACAGTTATGTTAATTAATGCTCTAAAAATATTACGCAGTAACAAAGATGGACCATAAGAGCTAATTCAGGAAGAACATACTCCACCAGCTGACAGAGCCTTGCATGGTCATTCACAGGTTTTAAATTCCTTTACAACTACCTTTCTGAGTGTATTAGATTTTCTGTATCCATCAAGATGGCAGTCTGTTAGAGGACAGAGATGAAAGCAGATATTCGACCTTTCAGATAAGCCAGAGCTGAGATCAGAGGAAGGACGCACAGAAAGGAGGCTACTCATCCCCCTCAAGTTGCAAACTTCAAATGCTAAATCAGAAAATTTAGACGTGAATAACACTCAAATCCTAAAGACAAAGCTATCAGATAGGGGTGAAAATGATGACCTTTCTTCTTACCCTATTTAATGTGACCATCTTCATATAATCATTCCTTGTTTTACACTATTGGACCTTATTCCCTCTTTCCAGTGTTAAACTACTACTTGAATAAACCATCGATCAGCTGGCATTATTGAGGAGTCATTTCTCACACTTAAAAGAGAAGCACCTATCACTGTAAGTATGGATCGTGTGGTGACAAGCTTCAACTTGGAACCAGCCCTGAGTCTCACTGGATAAAATTTGGGGAATTGGAATGATCAACTGTAATGACCTGTATACTCTTTATATCACGCAACAGGTCCTCCTTACTGGGGAAGTTTAACTGTGTAAACTAAAAAATATGTTCAAGGTCTATGTAATGCAGATATGCCTTTAGAGGCCCCACACTGCCATTTGTAAATCTGCTATCGATCACGGCCTGCCTCTGGAAACAAATAATCTCCACCTATACTTCTTCTGTTCCCAAGTAGAGAAGTGGGGGAGCCATTCAGAGAACCTTTCACGTGACCCCTAAGTCTAAGAATAAAGAGTTTTATTTTGTAAACCGTAGCTATTTAGAAGCCGGTCTAGGTGGTGCCTGTGGCTCAGTGAGTAGGGCACCAGCCCCATATACCGAGGGTGGCGGGTTCAAACCCATCCCCGGCTGAACTGCAACCAAAAAATAGCTGGGCGTTGTGGTGAGCGCCTGTAGTCCCAGCTGCTCGGGAGGCTGAGGCAGGAGAATCATGGAAACCCAAGAGCTAGAGGTTGCTGTGAGTCCTGTGACATCATGGCACTCTACCGAAGGCGGTAAAGTGAGACTGTCTCTACAAAAAACAAACAAACAAAAAAAATAGAAGCCGGTCTAGGGTTGTTCTTCGTTCTTCCCACATTATCATGAATCAGGATATCACAAATGGTTAAAACTACAAGTTGAACTACCCTCTATGATAGGAACTTATCAACTATCTGATAGGAATTTATCCAAAATTAGGCCAGCAGCATTAGTAAGAACACCCACTATATAGAGACATCATAAAACTATCACAGGTTGGCCTGGCGTGGTGGCTCACGCCGTAGTCCCAGCGCTGTGGGAGGCTGAGGCGGGTGGATTGTCTGAGCTCAGAGGTTCAAGACCTGTATGAGCAGCAGTGAGCCAGAGTAAGACCCTGTCTCTACTAACATCAAAAACAGCCAGCACCGCAGGAGAAAAGAAGAAAATCAACAAAAAAGGGGCGGCGCCTATGGCTCAGTGAGTAGGGTGCCGGCCCCATATGCCGAGGGTGGCGGGTTCAAACCCAGCCCCGGCCAAACTGCAACAACAAAAAAAATAGCTGGGCGTTGTGGTGGGCGCCTGTAGTCCCAGCTACTCGGGAGGCTGAGGCAAGAGAATCGCGTAAGCCCAAGAGTTAGAGGTTGCTGTGAGCCGTGTGACGCCACGGCACTCTACCCGAGGGCGGAACAGTGAGACTCTGTCTCTACAAAAAAAAGAAAATCAACAAAAAAAGAGTACTTCAAACAAAGAAGAATGAACAAGCACACTGAAATTAAAAATAAAAAAAATTAAAAAAAACCTATCACAGGTTAAAAGAATGGTTATGATATAAGCTATATCAGTTATCTGCTATTATTAAGCAAGTAAGTACAACTTTTTGTTCTACAAAGGCCCAGAAATAACAGTTTCTTCTGCTTAACTATGTTCAAACCCTATTGAATTATATGAGATTTGTACTAAAAGTATTACCAGTAACAAGTCAGATTGATCACGTTTTCTCCTAGCACATCAATATTTTAAAGTGATGGGGTAAGCTTTTTCACAATGAGACAAAGCCTTGAGATATATCAAGATCCTAAGGAAAACACAAACTGAGGGAAATTCTATAGAAGTGCCTTCCCTTGATGAAGCAGCTGGGTTAATGCCCTAAGATACCCTTCTTTTTTTGGTCTTAAGGGAGCTGCACATACAAATGAAGAGTTTAGTGACATTTCCCTGAGTTTTTAAAGGCTACCTTTGGATAGCATTTAATTTTCATAAACGCAATCTCCATTTGAAACAAGTTATTTTCAAGGACTTAAGTCTCTGAAGAACTATGAGCTCCAAAGCATACATCTGAAAAGGGTGGACTGACAGTTGATTCTAAGTGTAAAAATGTTAGTGGAGGTTTAACTGTACCAATATTTACTGGAGTTGTTATTGTTTAGTAGAGCTCTGGTTTTAAAGTTCTAGGTTTTGAGACTCTACATTTCTCATCAAGTCTTAGTTTTACTGCATGATTTTGCAAACTCAAGATTTTTCAGGAATATATACTCAGCAGACCATCTGTAGAAGACACAGCCCCTGGGGCAGTGCCTGTGGCTCAGTGAGTAGGGCACCGGCCCCATATACCAAGGGTGGCAGGTTTGAACCTGGCTCCGGGTAAACTGCAACAAAAAAACAGCTGGGCATCATGGCAGGCACCTATAGTCCTCAGGAGGCTGAGGCAAAAGAATCGCCTTAAGCCCAGGAGTTGGGAGGTTGCTGTCTACCAAGGGCAACAAAGTGAGACTCTGTCCCTAAAAAAAAAAAAGAGACAGGGAGCTTAGAAGCTAATTAGAGCAGGTCCAATGGAACAGCAGTAGTCAGTTCTTCAGACTGAGTTGTCACGGCCTCTCACACTCCAAGTGTGCCTGGACTCAGGACCAAGTCATTTTTATTTCTCCTAACAGTCTATACTGTTTCACTGTCAAGTCACTCTTAAGCTTAAATACATCTAAAATCTAGATGTTCTTTGTTCAGAAGCAAGTTACCTTCATGCCGAGCAACTTCTCAGCTTTACATTTATGAGGTTTTATATCCTTCAACTATTAGTCGTTCCATGCTATCCTAAGCTGCAGCCCAACAAGACTGCAGCCCCATATCTTGCTCTTTGGGATGGTTGGTCCCTCCTTTCTCTGCCACTAAAACCCAACTCCATATGACCTACATTGAATCTTGATGCTAATCCAATGTCAAAAGCACTAACAGCCCTTTTCCCTTCATTTCCCTTTCTATCAGCCATTTGTCTAATTTCCCACTACAGAATATGTTCTTTAGGAGCTGAGACTTCATCTTTGCATCTCTTATGCAAAAGAAACTATTATACATGCAAATATGCTCAATGGAACCCAACTCTGGTTACTTATTTGTAAAGGTCTTGTCATCTTTTCACCACACAAGCATGGTACCCCAGGTACTCTATGGCACAATTATTTCCGGGTTTGTGTGGAAGCCCAACTGCCAAAACTGAGCATGGTTTACCATAGAAATAATGAGATGGAGGTGGGTGAAATAAACAGAAAGATCTAGAAACAAAGAATCTGTGCTGGAGAAGATCTGCCAGCTTCTGTGACCTTGAAACAAGTTGCTTCGGCTGCCTAATTTCTCTTCCCATGTAATGGGAATGCTAATACTCAGAAATAAGATAAAGCCACCTCAAAAGAAAATAGACTCTGCTGTCAAGAACCCTTTTTCCTAGACCCTGTTCTAAAGTAAAGACTTTACTGAGAACTCCTTCAGCTCAGGAGAGCCAGAAGGAAGTACCACACAGCTTTTTGGGGTCAGACAGCAATTCTTTACTTCAATTTATACTCTACATTCATCCTTGAACAAAACACAGCTGAGTGCAGTGGTTCAGGCCTGTAATCCCAGCACACTGGGAGGCTGAGGCAGGTGCATTGCTTAAACTCAGGAGTTTGAGACTAGCCTGAGCAAGGGCAAGACCTCATCTCTACTAAAAATAGAAAAACTGAGGCAAAAAGATCACTTGAGGGCTCCGTGCCTATAGCTCAGCAGCTAGGGCGCCAGCCACATACATCAGAGGTGGCGGGTTTAAATCCAGCCTGGGCCTGCCAAAGAACAATGACAGCTATAACCAAAAAACAGCCAGGCGTTGTGGTGGGGGCCTGTAGTCCCAGTTACTTGGGAGCCGGAGGCAAGAGAATCAATCGCTTAAGCTCAAGCGTTTGTTGGAGGTTGCTGTGAGCTGTGATGCCACAGTACTCTACGAAGGGTGACATAGTGAGACTCTTGTCTCCAAAAAAAAAAAAAAAAAAGATCACTTGAGTCCAGGATTTTGAGCTATGATGACACCATGGCATTCTACCCAGGGCAATAGTCTCTGCCGCAAAAAATAAATAAATAAATAGAGTAGAACCTCTGGAAGTTGACCATCCAAGGGATTGTAACAAACTGGTCAACATATGGAGGGGGTCGACTATGGAGGTTCTACTGTAATTAAAACTCCTAACCAAGATCTAAGTGTAGAGGGAAATATTTCTCCCGTTAACTAAAAAGATGTGGATTAAAGGTGGTTTCCATCCTATCCTTGAAAGGCTGGTAATGTAATTTCAACAGAAGGGAAACAAATTCATAGCAAAAGAGTAAAATATCCAGGAAAGCTACAAGTTCTTTTGGTATTTATCATGTAATAGAGCCTCAACTATATACAACCACAGAAATGAAGTCTCTGAAAAAGCCAAACCAGATATTAAAGTTGGCCAGGCATTTTACTTAAAGAATTCTAGAATCATCCCTGGGATCATGTCCTTTAACAAGATGATTCACCCAGATTCTCAACCTGCAGTTTATCAGATTTACAAAGTTTTACACAATGGATTTCACTAATATATTCTCCAAATCTTGCTCCTTACTTTTTCTTATCTAATGGAACTAGTGTCTTGACTCAACCAGGTTATGAATTTAGTAATTATTTACGACAGAAACAATTTCCAAGCACAAAAATAATCCATTTATCTGCTGAAGTAAATTTCTGTTGTTCCCCTCCGACTCTGCTTTACACCATACACACAATAGAGATGGGTTCAATATCCTCCCACCCCCTATTTTTCCCTAGAGACTTACATTTTTACAAAACCTCAATTCCAAGTTCACATATGGCAAGACATTAAAGTCACTACTTTCAGGCTTCCAAAAATCTTTAGCCTCGCAAAAATCTCACGCATTCAACAAACACTGAACATCCAACTGCAACAGGCTGGGCCTCACGCCAAGAGCCCTGCGCCAGAAGAAAAGACTGGACCCTATACACTGAGTCTACTACTTCCTACTTATGCCAGCAACTGTCTTCTCATCTATAAAAATGGGAATAACCAGCACTATCTCCCAGGGTTAAAAGGATTAAATGTAACAAACTATCTTCTGGCAGTCCCTAGCAACTTATAAGCACTCAACTAAGAATATGATTATACAATGATGAGTAAGTCAGACAAGATCCTGGACCTATCTTAATCACTTCAGGCTATTCTTTTATATTCCAAGTTTGCTCTGCCCTAATGTGACCCTTCCCTCAAAGACCTTTTTCATAGAATGCACTTAATGCTATTGACTTTTCTCTTTTTGTATATGTTAAAAACCTTTCTCTTTGTAGTTTCTAACTCTCCTAAGTAGACTCATCTCAATGCCACAGACCCTGTTTTTCTACAAACTCCTTCAGGATTTAGGTCTAACAACACTTAAAGGTCCCAACTAAGTACAGACTAGCTAATTTCAAGCGTTTTTTTCAAAGAGTAAGTCAAAACAAGAGTTTGAAAAATACAATTTTAAAGCACTAGCTTTTTGTTAACATGAACTACACCACTAAATGTATACCGTATCATACTCATAATTACATGGACTAACAGGAAGCTATCAAATTCACATCTCCAGCTTTAGCCTAGTGCTTCATTACACATAGTTGGTTATGGAAGCAGAATTCAGCATGTTAATTTCTGTCCCTGTCTAATCATTTTATGAGTGGCAATGCCAAAGGATTTTCATTATCTACCAAATGACTACTATTGCCCTAAGCAAATTTTAAACAGTGAGCCATCTTTTAATTAAACAAATGTAACTGAAATAAGTAAAAATTGCTCTCCAAGGAAACCCCAAGAGCCTCACTCTCAACCCAATGCAGATGGATGAATTATAGAAGATTGTTTGCTCTTAGAACTAGAAAGCCTGCTCGTCTCCAGATGTCAAGCCAAACAGCAAAGTAAAAAAGCCTTTATAAATATGCTGAGAGCTAGAGATTACTGTCTGAAATGGCAACTTGCCCATCTCTAGTCCACCTTCTCTTTGGCGTTATTCACTACCCATCCTCTTTTAAAGTCAGAAAACTTTAAAAGAGAAGGCCGTTTTTAAAAAAAAAAAAAAAAAATGAAGTACAATTACGCCAATTGCTTGTCGTGTAATGGATCCACTTAAAAGTGAAATTGCCAAAACTGGACCGAAGGGGGGTTTATTTTAAACCATGGGGATTATTTGCTACTCCACGAACATGCTTAGACTTAATTCGAGACCGCAAACTGCCGTACACGGAAGGAAAATGTAAAAGAGGCAGAAGGGCTCGGGCTGCAACACTCACGCCATTTCTCCCTCTCCGCCAGCACTCGGAAGTTTATCCGACTTCGAACTCAATTCGCTCGTTAAGATGGTGAGTCCCGCTAGCCGAGGCTCACTGGGCCTCGAGTCCCCCCGCGAGGGCCCCAAGGGGGAACGTAGGACTGGGCGAGTCCCTTTGTCTCCTCTCCCAAGCGAAAGGAAGAAAGGAAGGAAGGAAGGAAGGCGGGCGGGCGGGCAGGAGGGGGGTGGGGGCTGAAGCCTCCGGGCCCAGCAGCCGGAGGGTCGGGCGGGGAAGGAGAAGGGGAAGGGGAAGGGAACCAGCGCCCGTCCGTGCCGCCCCCGGAGCCTGCCGGAGGGCAGCGTGCGCGCCGGTCGCACTCACCTCATCCTCCTGCTCGCTCCGGAAGCACAGGCACGCTGCCCGCTTCTTGAAGCCCTCGCGGTCATAGGTCCGCGTCTGGTTGGGCTTGAACTTCATCATAGAGGCGGGCTCTTGCTGCTCCGACCGCCGCCGCGGGGGCCCGGCCGCCGCCACCCCGCCGAGGAGTGGGGCGAGGGGAAGTCTCGGCGCTGAGGCGCCGAGCGCGCTGGTCTGCGAGGCAGCGGCGTGGGGGACGCAGCGAGGCCGGTCGGTCAGTCAGTCCCGGAACCAGCGGCTGCTCGGACGCGGTGCGGGATGCGAGCGTCGGTCACTGGAGCCGGGGAACTGAGATGGAAATGCCGCCTCTGCCCGGGCGTCCGCCGTTCTCCATGGAGTCCGCCTCACGCTAGACTCCGCTCCCTCCGGCCGCTGCCGCCAGGGAAAGAACGAGAGTCGAGGCTCGCCCCGCGCGAAGACAGTTGCGAAGACCCCAGCGGCTGAGCAGCAGCGCCGCGACGGCTACGCGCCGCCCCCTCCACCTCTATTTAAGCAGGGCCCGCGCGTGCGCCCCGCCCCAGCTGCGCGCGCGCCACCGCGCCTGCGTGCGGAGACCGTTGCGGTGGGGGCGGGACCTCAGCTGTCCGGCGGGCGGGAACGCGCGCGCTTCCCGACTAGTGCACAGCTGGGCCTCTGGGCTGGTGCTTGAACCCAGGGTGGAATGACAGTGGCCATGGAGAATGCTTGTGAATAGAAAGAAGCCAAGACTCCCTCCCTCCTTGTCGACTTTCCCTATAAGCACCCTAAATACCAACTCACGAGAGGGGATCTGCCTGCATAAATCCACAGCAAAGTTGTACCCTGTCCCGAAATGCCAGGAGGCAATGCAGCGACTGCGGAGAGCCCGTGGTGACTGGGTAGACGTGCCAGTTTTCGCTTGTGGGGAACCTGCAGCCTGAAGGAAACTTGTGACCTTCCTGGTCCTTAACTACGGCCTCTTGACTGAATCCAAATTTTACATAACAAATCCTTTTATTAAAAGGGGTGCAGCAGAGGTAGATGAAGCTTTTCTTGACTCTTTTGGTCCTTCGTAAAAAACTCTGTTGCCCAGGCTAGAGCAACTTGGGGCAACCTAACTCACGGCAACCTCAAACTCCTGGGCTCAAGCAATCCTCCTGCCTCAACCTTTCCAATAGATGAGACTGTAGGTGCCCACCACAACTGGGGTAATTTTTCTATTTTTAGTAGAGGTGGGGGGGGTCTCACTCTTGCTCAGGTTGGCCTGGAACCTCTGACCTCAAGAGATCCCCCTGCCCCGGCCTCCCAGAGTGCTAGGATTACAGGCGTGGGTCACTGGACCCTCCATAAAAATAAGATGAAATGAGGAGGCTGCAGTTTCCCCACCCTCGGCCCATTCCCCCACCTCCTTTCTTTCTCTGTTTTCCCAGAAGAGGAGAAGGCAAATTTCCTTTTCCTCATTTTTTTTCCTTTAAATCTTTAATTAGCAGGTGGCTTGTGTTCATTCAAGAGTCAGCTCCAGCTTAAACAGTTATTCCACGCTGTCTGTAATATACCTCATTTGGTCCCACCCTCTGGAAGGTATTCATTAACACTGATAGTGGCAGGTAGTTGCTGTTTTGTTTTTTTCTTTTTTTTTAATGTGTATCTCAAGCTAAGTAACAGGCGCTAGGGCCTGTGGCCACAACACTAGACATAAAGGGAATTCTGCCATCTGGGAACTTACAGTTTCTTGGGGACTTGGGATTGGCATCCTCACAGGGGTCCTCAAACTATGGCTTGCTGGCCACATGCAGCAGTGTGATTGTATTTGTTTCCGTTTTGTTTTTTTACTTCAAAATAAGATATGTGCAGTGTGCATAGGAATTTGTTCATAGTTTTTTTTTTTAACTATAGTTCGGCCCTCCAACTGTCTGAAGGACAGTGAACTGGCCCCCTGTTTAAAAAGTTTGAGGACCCCTGCAACATTTCAGAGTGTTACAGAAGGGCCTGTGTTAGGGAAGCTCAAGAGAACCCCTAACGCACTCCATTCTGCCCTTCCACAGAGGCCCAGGCTGCTTGAGTCCTGGCACAGCTGTTGGTTGGTTTGTTTTTCATTCCTGGAAGGCCTACTGTGTGCCAGGCAATGACATCTAACAAAACCAGTTAGCCCCTGTACCTCCAGGCACCTGAGAATGGACAGTCAAATATTAAACAATCCCACGAGTACTGGTAAAACCGCATAAGTGATGAGGTCTAAGGTGGCAGAGGTTTCCAAGGGAGGTTTGACCGGATCTGCAAGTCAGGATAAGCATCCCAAGGCAGCAAGGCAGGAGCTGAGGGCTAAAGGTGGAGCTAAGCAGACCCAGAGCAATTCCTTTCAAGGTGAAGGGAACTAGGATTTATGCAAAACCCAGTGGGAAAGGGAGTGAGGAGAGTTCTAAGAAATGAAAGAAAAAGGCCACTGTGGCTGCAGAGAGGGAGGGAAGATGGCCCCACTTCTGGCTGAGGAGCCTGTGAGTTCTGACCACTGAGAGGCTGGGGACTTTTGGAGAACTCTGAGCAAGGCACTGGACTTCTAGACTCTGACCTCATTTAGAGCTGAGACTGCTTCATCTAACTCCTCTTCTTACCCCCAGAGTCTAGCAGTTGTGAGTTTGTAGACTGAGTTAATATTGAATGAATCATTTAAGGAATGAAACTTCACCACAATAAGAAATCTTATCAAGTCTGTTGAAGCTGCTTGAAGTTTAACGATTTCCAGAATTGACAAACATGAGCAGAACACATCCAGCTGGAAACTTCAGTATGGCTAGTATGAGATTATTATTTTTAGAATTTTAGATAATTGATTTGCATCGATAAAGTGATTAATCTTGCTGTGGTCTTTTTAAAATGATAAAGAAAATTCTATTCTCTTTGTTTAAAACCCTTCAGAGATCTGGCTTTTAGGATATTTTGGCTCTTGTCTGTGATCCCAGGAGCATTGCTTGAGCTTGGGAGGGCAAGACCAGTCTGAGCAATGGCAAGATTCTGTCTCAAAAAAAAGATCTAACTTTTTTGTTTGTTTGTGTTTGTTTTTTGTTTTTTTGAGATAGAGTCTCACTCTGTTGCCCAGGCTAGAGTGCCCTGGCCTCATTCACAGCAACCTCAAAATCCTGGGTTTAAGCAATCCTCCTGCTTCAGCCTCCCTAGTAGCTAGAAATGCAGGTGCCTACCACAATGCCTGGCTAATTTTTCTATTTTTAGTAGAGATGGGAGTCTCACTTTGCTCAGGTTGGTCTCAGACTCCTGAGCTCAAGTGATCCTCTCACCTCAACCTCCCAGAGTGCAGGAATTACAGGCATGAGCCACTGCACCTGCCCAAGATCTGGTCTTTAGTCGATTCTTAATAAATACTAATTGATTGAATGAATGTAGGTCTACTCAGGTCTTTCCTGTTTATTAATTACATGAGGGGAAGCATGAATCAGAATAAACTGAGGAGGAAAGGGGAAGAAGACTGGAACTGAAATGCTTTGCTGAAGGGAAGAAAAACAGCAGCACAAAACCAGGGGGTATAAGCCACTTGCCTCAACAGTCCGGCCACTAGACTCGGTCAAAAAATCTTGGCTTCAGGACTCACAAGTGCCAATTACTATATTTATATATGTACCAATTACTGCTATTTATATTTGCTTCATCTGTGAGCCTTGACTTTTTGCATCTCTCAAATGAGTGTAATATGATTTATGGCGTCTTGCACAAGACTTAACTAAGATACCACCGTGAGTCTAAAAGTACTTTTAACACCGTAAAGCATTCAGAGAAATATAAGATATCATTAACAAGGAAATTTCCACTGGGCATTTCTCTTCCTTCTCTTTTTTCTCAAAGAGTAGAAGAGTGTTTGAGAAGGCTATGACTTTTAACACTACGGGGGGGAGGGGTCTTTATTTAAAACAGCAGTTGTCTTGGCTTGGCGGCGCCTGTGGCTTAAGCGGCTAAGGCGCCAGCCACATACACCTGAGCTGGCGGATTCGAATCCAGCCCTGGGCCACCAAACAACAATGACGGCTGCAACCAAAAAACAGCCGGGTGTTGTGGCGGGCGCCTGTAGTCCCAACTACTTGGGAGGCAGAGGCAGGAGGAGAATTGCTTGAGCCCAGGAGTTTGAGGTTGCTGTGAGCTGTGATGCCATAGCATTCTATCCAGGGCGACAGCTTGAGACTCTGTCTCAAAAATAAATAAAAAATAATGGTTCTCAACCTGTGGGTCACAACCCACAGGAACTGTATTAAAGGGTCTCGGCATTAGGAAGGTTGAGAACCACTGATTTAAAAGAAATGAAGCAATTGGGCAGTGCCTGTGGCTCAAAGGACTAGGGTGCTGACCCTATATGCCGGAGGTGGCTGGTTCAAACCCAGCCTCGGCCAAAACTGCAAAAAAAAAAAAAAAAAAGAAAAGAAATGAAGCAATGAATGATTTAAACTAAAGAATGCCTTGATAATATAAATAATCACCTCACCCCCTTTATATTTATTTATTTATTTATGTATTTGGTTTTTGCAAATATTTGAGAGAAACCTAACAGAAAAGAAAACTTGTCTAAAATAAGAGACTCGAGAAAGGCCAAATCATAATGGTAGGTCTTTATTTTCCTTAGTATCAGGGTGCGCTGCCCCAGACCAAAGCTCCCTGCTTAGTATTTAACACGCATTATGCATTTGAAATGCGCTTAGGCACTGTTCAAAGCTTAGATCATATCCAGCCAGATCACAGTTGAGATAGACACAGGCTTGTTTTTCCTCTGTGGAGCCAGTAAGGACTGGGCTACACCGGCAGGTTCACTTGGGGATCAGAGTCCAATTTCAGATTATTCTCTGTTTAGTTCACTTGCCACAGTATTGTCTTACCTAGAACTTATTAAGCACAGAGCCGTTTCTTATATTATTTACAGGTATCTCAAACTTTGTGGGAGAAGCAGTTTGACATTGGCTGTAGAGGGGACTTGCCTCCACTCCCCCATACCTGACCCCAGATCTTTTGACAACGGTAGCAGAGTATTTGGGCAGAGATAGTATCCTCGGCCATGGAGACCACTTGGCTACCCTCACTTGTAACTGACTCGGAATGTTACCATGAAGTAAGTTTCTTCTCATGGTAAAACTAAGGACAAAGACAATGATCCCTTCCCATGTTTTTCTAGTGATCATAATAGCTATTCTTTACAGAGTGTTAGCCAGTGCTGGGTGCTTTACATGACCTCATTTTCATTGATCCCGCCAGAGACCTTAAGAGGCAGCTACTATTCATTGTTCCCATTTCACAGGCTAAGAAACAGGGCAGCCTTCTGTCCTTGCTGCCCAAGTTCTTACCTCCTGCACTGTATTCCTATGAACTTGTTCTATTGCTTCTATCACATGATACTTATTATTTTGTATGTTTGTTATAGACTACCACAAGGGTTTCTTTTAATTTTAAAATGAAAAAAAGTAGGCCTGCTGCAATGGCTCACGCCTGTCATCACAGCACTTGGGAGGCTGAAGCAAGTGGATTGCCTGAGTTCACGGGTTCCAGACCAGCCTGAGCCAGAGTGAGAACCCATCTCTAAAAATAGCTGGGTGTGGGCGGTGCCTGTGGCTCAAGGAGTAGGGCGCCGGTCCCATATGCTGGAGGTGGTGGGTTCAAATCCAGCCCCGGCCAAAAACCACAAAAAAAAAAAAAAATAGCTGGGCATTGTGGTGGACACCTATAGTCCCACCTACTTAGGAAGCTGAGTCAAGAGAATTGCTTAAGTCCATGAGTTTGAGGTTGCTGTGAGCTATGATGCCAAGGGTGACAAAGTGAAACTCTGTCTCTAAAATAAAATAAAATAGGAATTTTAATTTTTAAGGTGGGATCCAGAACAGAAGCTCTTAAGGTTAAGAAATGGAAGTGGCAGTCTTGATTAAAATGTTATTTAAAGTAAATTTTTTTTGCTTTGCATAAGACGAGAATGGAGTAAGCAAACTGAAAATTAAAAAGCCTTAAGTTACATTAAAGCTTTAGGATTAAAAATCCTGGGCGGTGCCTGTGGCTCAGTGAGCAGGGTGCCGGCCCCATATACTGAGGGTGGCAGGTTCAAACCCAGCCCCGGCCAAACTGCAACAAAAAAATAGCTGGGCGTTGTGGCGGGCGTCTGTAGTCCCAGCTACTCGGGAGGCTGAGGCAGAAGAATCACCTAAACCCAGGAGTTGGAGGTTGCTGTGAGCTGTGTGACACCATGGCACTCTACCGAGGACAATAAAGTGAAACTCTGTCTCTACAAAAACAAAAAAAAAAAAAAAGGATTAAAAATCCTAAAAAGGACTAATCAATCCAACCAGCATTTGCAAATGTTAAACAAGCAGACTTTTTGGTTTGACTGTTTATAAACCTCTTTTTCATGAAATAAAGAGATGATTTTCAGATGTACAATTTATTTCCATTTTCTCAGTTCCTATTTGCCGCAGAGCATTTGTTTCATAACATCACATTTATGTACAGTGCTCTGTAGCTAATGAATATGTTTACTGCAACTGCAGGTCTTCCTTCTTTATCGTTCAGGGAAAGGTGTATGTCAAGCAGTTATCTCCTCTCTCTCCTCGCAAAGGCATGACTTGACATTTTCACCACCATCTTCACACCAGCATTTTGAATTCCTGCTTCATCTGGAAATGGTGGGTTTTGCTGCATAACAACTCTTCATATTTCCATTTGATGGTAAAAGCTAAAAAAGAAGAATGTTTACCCATAAGAGATATGCTAATCATTGCGATGTATAGGCCTTGTTTTGATCTAGATTCAAATAAACAAACTAAAATATTTTTAAAAAGACATTTATAGGATAATCAGGGAATGTGAACACTGACTGAATATTTGATGGCATTAAACCACTATGGTTGCTTTGGGCGAAGTGTGTAATGATGTTTAAAAAAAAACTTACTTTTTAGAGATATATACTAAAATTTTTGCAGCTGACGTAATGTGATGTCTGGGATTTCCTTTAAAAATATCGAGGTTGGGCGGCACCTGTGGCTCAGTGGGTAGGGCGCCAGCCCTATATACTGAGGGTGGCAGGTTCGAATCCAACCCCGGCCAAACTGCAACAAAATAGCCAGGCATTGGGCGGCGCCTGTGGCTCAGTCAGTAAGGCGCCGGCCCCATATGCCGAGGGTGGTGGGTTCAAGCCCGGCCCCGGCCAAACTGCAACCAAAAAATAGCCGGGCGTTGTGGCGGGCGCCTGTAGTCCCAGCTGCTCGGGAGGCTGAGGCAAGAGAATCACTTAAGCCCAGGAGTTGGAGGTTGCTGTGAGCTGTGTGAGGCCACGGCACTCTACCGAGGGCCATAAAGTGAGACTCTGTCTCTACAAAAAAAAAAAAAAAAAATAGCCAGGCATTGTGGCAGGCGCCTGTAGTCCCAGCTACTTGGGAGGCTGAGGCAAGAGAATTGCCTAAGCCCAGGAGTTGGAGGTTGCTGTGAGCTGAGACACCACGGCATTCTACCGAGGGTGATAAAGTGAGCCTCTGTCTCTAAAAAAATTAAAAAAATAAATAAAAAATAAAAATAAGAATATCAAGGTTCTTGGGGGGAAGGAAAATGGGAGTGTGGAGGAAGCTAGATTGCCCATTAGTTGAGTATTGTTAAAGTTGAGATAGACTATGTAGAGACACATTCTGTATTTTGCATATCTTCTAAATTTTCTATGATAGAAATGTTTTTAAAAATTAAATTGTAAGCCACTAGAATGGGGAGAAGAGGAAGGAGAGAAAAAGGAAGAGAAGGGAAGAGAATGTTTTGTGTAGACATGGAAATGAATCTTCACGCTATTAGAACTGAAGTTGTACACACTTGTGACACAAGTATTTAGAGTCTAGAATAGCTATTTAGAAACTTACTTGATCAGGCTGTATGCAGTGGTTCATGCCTGTAATCCTAGTACTTTGGGAGGCTGTGGAGGAAGGATCTCTTGACCTGAGGAGTTTGAGGCCAGCCTGAGCAAAAGTGAGATCCCATCTTTACTAAAAATAGAAAAATTAGCCAGGCATGGTGGCAGGCACCTGTAGTCCCAGCTACTTGGGAGGCTAAGGCAGGAGGATCCCTTGAGCCCAGGGGTTCGAGATTGTTGTAAGCTAGACTGATACCATGGCAGTCTAGCCTGGACAACAGAGTGAGACCGTCTTAAAAAAAGATTCTTACTTGATCAGAAATAGAAAAGAACCACATGAATACAAACAAACAAAAAAAAAAAAAAAAGAGAGAGAGAAAGAGAAGAAAGAAAAAAAAAGAACCACATGAATTCATGAATTTGGTTCTGGATATCTTAGGTTACCTCTTCCATCCGTCTAAAAGCTGAAAGGAAGATCTTCATTGGCAGGTATAAAAATTGATTATAGATCACACAAATGTGCATTATTTTGTGACTTTTAAAAAATACTATAAATTACTACCATCAGAAGTCCCTCAAAAGAGGCTTCTAGGCTTGGCACCTGTGGCTCAAGCAGCTAAGGCACCAGCCACATACACCTGAGCTGGTGGGTTCGAATCCAGCCCGGGCCCACCAAACAACAATGATGGGTGCAACCAAAAAATAGCTGGGCATGTGGCACCTGTAGTCCCAGCTACTTAGGAGGCTGAGGCAAGAGAATCGCTCAAGCCCAGGAGTTGGAGGTTGCTGTGAGCTGTGACGCCACAGCACTCTACCCAGGGCGATAGCTTGAGGCTCTGTCTCAAGAAAAACTCCAAAAAGGTGTTTCATAAATTACTAATTTAGGGCAGTGCCTGTGGCTCAATGAGTAGGGTGCTGGCCCCATATGCCGAGGGTGGTGGGTTCAAACCTGGCCTGCCAAACTGCAACAAAAAATAGCTGGGCATTGTGGGGGGCGCCTGTAGTCCCAGCTACTTGGAAGGCTGAGGCAAGAGAATCGCTGAAGCCCAGGAGCTGGAGGTTGCTGTGAGCTGTTATGCCACGGCACTCTACCGAGGGCGATAAAGTGAGGCTCTGTCTCAAATAAATAAATAAATAAATAATAAATTAATAATTTAAAAAACCTTTTTTTTGAGACAGAGTTTCGCTCAGTTGCCTTTAGTAGAGTGCCGTGACATCATAGGTCACAACAACCCCAAATTCTCGGGCTCAAGTGATTCTCTTTTCTCAGCCTCTCAAGTAGCTGGGACTACAGGTGTCTGCCACAACATCTGGCTGTTTTTAGAGATGGGGGTCTCACTGTTGTGCAGGCTGGTCTCCAACTCCTGAGTTCCAGGGATCCTCCCACCTCAGCCTCCCAGAGTGCTAGGATTACAGGCGTGAGCCATAGTGCCTGGCCTATATATTAATAATATTAACATTCAGTTTTACAGTTCAGAGAATAAGGGCAATTTATTTTAAAGACCTGATGGTTAGTGGGACTGGTTCGCATAGCACATTGTGTGAATTTTTTTTCTTTAAGCTCAATGCAAACATTATGGCAAGCACGGTGAAGGATACAAACAAACTAAAAGGTAGTTCTTAAGACACTTGCAGTCGTTTGGGGAAATACAAAACAATGTAAGGCAGAACGACAAGATAAAGTGGTAAACTAAATATCGTCAAGTGCCAACTTGGAACCACATTCACAGGCTAGCTGAGGTTTCTTGGGAACCACTTTTCCACAGCACTAACACACATACATGTATACACATCCCTAATGAAAGTAAGTTTCAATATTAATTTTCCTTTCCACTTCGAAAAGAAAATCAATAATACATTAAAGTGTGATATGAAATGGATATGTCTTACTTCCATTGTACATTCTCCAAGAGTCTTCCACTTTATAGACAAGTCACATTATTGGGGTGGCGCCTGTGGCTCAGTGCGCAGGGCGTCGGCCCCATATACCGGAGGTAGTGGGTTTAGCCCCAGCCAAAAACTGCAAAAAAAAGAAAAAAAAGAAAAGTGACCTTATTTAAAAAGGAAAACATCCCTACACAGGATCATTGTATGTAGGTAAATTTTTCAGGCTGAGCCTTTGTGTATCTAGTTGTTTTTTAAAAACATTGTTCTAGGCTTGGCGCCTGTGGCTCAAGTGGCTAAGGTGCCCGCCATATACTCCTGAACTGGCGGGTTTGAATCCAGCCCTGGCCCACCAAACAATGAGGCTGCAACCAAAAGTAGCCTGGCTTTGTTGTGGGTGCCTGTAGTCCCAGTTACTTGGGAGGCGGAGCCAGGAGAATCACTTGAGCCCAGGAGTTGGAGGTTGCTGTGAGCTGTGATGCCACAGCTCTACTCTACCCAGGGAGACAACTTGAGGCTCTGTCTCAAAAAAAAAAAAAAAAAAGAAAGAAAAAAAACATTGTTCTACACTATTTGGTGGAATTTGATAATATTAAGATAAAGGTTCACTTATGTAATTTAAACCGCATAGTGTAGATTTTTCCACATTTAAGAGACATTTGCATTTCTTAGTTTTGTTTGCCACTTAAATATCCACCAGAAAGAAGAAAAAATAAAAAAGAAAAATAACAACAAAAATCAACCAATTTTTCAAATATATCATCTTATATAAAGATTCCTCTTAATTCCTTTTAAATATTTGGAAAAATGGGTGCTCAAATTATCTTTGATCTCTACTTCTATGTGAATTAAATAGATCAAAAAAAATTTTTAAATCCAATCTGGAGATGCTATGCGATAGAGTTTGGATGCTTGAAGAAAATATGCGGGGCTTTCATGCCAGATTTGAAACTGAAGTATAAAACTATTTTGGGATATCTGATCACAGAAGCACAAGCTGTGTTTCCGCGGCCTCTCTAACAATGCCATCTGTCAAAGCCACTGTGAGAGTCTAGCCTGGTAAGGGATAGCACACTGGGCCAAAAGATAAGACACCTGGTTCTGGTGGGAGTGCCTTTGCTCTTTACATCTGTTTCCCTCATTCTGAAATGGAAGTAAAAACATCTGCCCTACCCATCTCTCAGAATTTTGTGAAGACAAAGTGTGATAATAAATAATTGGAAACACTCTGGACAAAACATTTAGAACAACTCAAAAACTTTTTTTTAAACTTAATTTTAACAAATCAAAAATTTAAGATAACTTTCCAGGAAAAAAATTGATTTCAATGAAAATCAAATGGAAGTATGGTGACATAT
Source organism: Nycticebus coucang (assembly GCF_027406575.1). Lineage (NCBI taxonomy): Eukaryota > Metazoa > Chordata > Mammalia > Primates > Lorisidae > Nycticebus > Nycticebus coucang. The sequence goes on from NC_069782.1 coordinate 28,512,110, forward strand.
AGCCTTTTGTCCTCCCCAGATCGCTATAAAAGTTCAGGGAAATGGGGTTTTAGGAAGACTCTAAATTCTTTGTCTTTAAAAGGACACTCACATGGGTGATTCCAGCCATGTGAATTCTGTGAAATAGCATCTAGCTGGCCACTCCATTGCTGGCTAAAATAGCATAGAAGAGAGAGGAATGATTTGGTGAAAAGACATTTAGCTTAGGCAGGAGATTACTGTTAGCAAATGGTTGTTTAAGTTCTTTGTTTAAGAAAGCGTTCCACCTAGAATTTAAGGATTTGTGGTGAGCTCACTACAGTCAAAGGCAACAATGAGAGACAAACTCTGCCAAGTGCCAAGTTTCTCTTCTCCCAAATTCATGTCTTTATACCACCTCCTGTATATGAGGTCTAAGAATTAAGTTCATGAACTCATTCTAGGAAAAGTGCTGGGCGGCGCCTGTGGCTCAGTGAGTAGAGCGCCGGCCCCATATGCTGAGGGTGGCGGGTTCAAACCCAGCCCCGGCCAAACTGCAACCAAAAAATAGCCGGGCGTTGTGGCGGGTGCCTGTAGTCCCAGCTGCTCGGGAGGCTGAGGCAAGAAAATCACATAAGCCCAAGAGCTGGAGGTTGCTGTGAGCCGTGTGACACCATGGCACTCTACCGAGGGCAGTAAAGTGAGACTCTGTCTCTACAAAAAAAAAAGAAAAGAAAAGTGCTACACACCTCACTGCTGAATATCACTAGTCACCTTGGAAGTACTCCCCATGGGAACTCAAGCACTAATGCCAGCGCCTAGTCCACCCTTCAAAGCAATTTTAGAGTTCTTTTTTCTAGAATGACCATCAGAGCTGCTGTCATATTACCCTTGATGTCCTGAATGTCACCAAAATGTATTCCTTTTAAGATGTCTTTCCTTTTCTTTCTTTCTTTCTTTTTTTTTTTGAGATAGAGTTTTATTTTGTCACCCTCAGTAGAGTGCCATGGTGTCATAGCTCACAGTAACCTCAAACTCTTGGGTTCAAGAGATCCTCAATTTTTCATTGTTAGTAGAGATAGGAGTCTCACTCTTGCTCAAGCTGGTCTTGTACTCCTGAGCTTAAGGAATCCACCCGACTCAGCCTTCCATAGTGCTAGGATTACAGGCTTGAGCCACAGCTCCCAGTCTGATTCCCTTTATCTTTGAGTAAAGAACAAGGTTGCTCACACCTGTAATCCTAGCATTCTAGGAGGGCTGAGGCAAGTGGATCTCTTGAGCTCAGGATTTAGAGCCCAGCCTGAACAACAGTGATACCCCATCTCTACTAAAAATTGAAAAAATAGCCAGGCATAGTGCCATAGTAGACACCCCATCTCTACTAAAAATTGAAAAACTAGCTAGGCCTGTAGTCTCAGCTACTCAGGAGGCTGAGGTAAGAGCATTGTTCACGCTCAGGACTTTGAGGTTGCTGTGACTTACGATGTCACAGCAGTTGACCCAGGGCGACAGAGTGAGACTCGGTCTCAAAGAAAAATTTAAAAAAAGAAAAAGAGACGGGCGGCGCCTGTTCAGTTGGTAAGGCGCCGGCCCCATATACCAAGGGTGACGGGTTCAAACCCGGCCACAGCCAAACTGCAACCAAAAAATAGCCCGGCGTTGTGGCGGGTGCCTGTAGTCCCAGCTACTCAGGAGGCTGAGGCAAGAGAATCGCTTAAGCCCAGGAGTTGGAGGTTGCTGTGAGCTGTGTGAGGCCACGGCACTCTACCGAGGGCCATAAAGTGAGACTCTGTCTCTAAAAAAAAAAAAAAGAGAGAAAGTGACTGGAGCCAGTGAGTAGGGAGGGTAGACCAATACAATTATTGGCTACAATTACTGGCAAAAAACTCTCTCACAGACAGTGCCATATGACTGGTGCCTGTTGTGATGCAAAAGCCATTAGCTGTTGGCCAAGATTTTCAGTTACGATTTTCCCAACTGTTTTTCTATTGATGTTTACTTGGTCTGCGTCTCACAATTTTAACACACACTTTGATGAATTTTTACAATGTTTTCCTCAGTTCTGTTTATTACTGGCCTCCCTGATCTCTTCTCATCAATGATGTTTCTTCTCCCTCAGAAAAACATTTAATGCACTGTTTTCTTCATAGCGTTATCCCCATACACTTGGACTAACATGTCCCTGATTTCACTTCTGCTCTTGCCAAGTGTAACAAGAAAGTTATGAAATTTAGGTTTGTTCGTTGCTCTAATTCCAGCTCTGACATTCTCACGAGGGCACAAAAAACATGCAAGAACAATAATAAATGCTGCAAGACACCTGCCGTGTGTTAGCACAAACACAACTGTGAGACACAGATCTGTAGTATACCCCAGTTATGAAACCTTACCAAGTGCTGCCCAAGTAAGTGCTTGGTAGCAAGTTCGCGACTTAGTTGTCCAACCTTGTATTTATTCTCCTTATTGAAGACTCCTTTCTTTCCCCAACGCCTTCCTAGAATAAGTGCAATATTTAAGTCAACACAGGCTTTAGAAATACATTATTCTTGAAGAAATTTCAGGGTTTTGTCCGTAATTAAGTGATATTGTACATGTTTTTCTTGGCCAAAGGAAGCTGATGACTAAGACGCTTCCTAACTATTGCTGCCTCTACTATTTTTGGTTGAGTTCTTTTTTACTCATTGCTGGTAATTGAGAGCTTTTAAAAGGTTGAAATCCATATTATCATCCAAAATATGTCTAGTTAAAAGTTAAATGCCTAAGAGGGACTTTACCTAACAATTGCAATCAGTGTAACCTGGCTTATTGTACCCTCAATGAATCTCCAACAATAAAAAAAAAAAAAAAAAAAAAAGTTAAATGCCTGGTAGTAAAAAAAAAGATTCTATAAATTACAATGTATCTAATTCAAGGAGTACTATGTAACTATAAATAACAATGCTCAAACCAAAACCGGGCATGGTGGTGGTGTGCCTATAATCCTCTCTACTCCAAGGCAGAGGCGGGACTATTTCTTGAGTCCAGAACAAGATTAGTTTGGGCAACATTAAGTGAGAACCTGTCTCAAAAAACCAAAACAGGTGGCACCGGCCACATACACCGAGGCTGGTGTGTTCAAACCCAGCCTGGGCCAGCTAAAATCAACAATGACAGAGAATTGCTTAAGCCCAAGAGTTTGAGGTTGCTGTGAGCTGTGACGCCACGGCATTCTACTGAGGACAACATAGTGAGCCTCTGTCTCAAAACAAAACAAACAAACAAAAAAACCTGAAAAACTAAAACAAAAGTAAAAACAGGGTGGCACCTGTGGTTCAAAGGAGTAGGGCGCTAGCCCCATATACTGGAGGTGGCGGGTTCAAACCCAGCCCCCAGCCAAAAACTGCAAAAAAAAAAAAAAAAAAAAAAAAAAAGTAAAAACAAAAACAAATCCACAGGGCGGCGCCTGTGGCTCAGCGGGTAGGGCGCCGGTCCCATATGCCGGAGGTGGCAGGTTCAAACCCAGCCCCGGCCAAAAAAAAAAAAAAAAAAAAAAAAAACAAATCCACAGCACTAATGTAGTTTCTGAAAACAAGGCAAAAGCTTGTTACAATGTCAGTTTTTTAAACACAAAAGGTTGTAAATACGATACAGTCACAACTATGTAAAGATACTAATAAAATAATTGAAAAAATAGTTAATATTTATCTTAGGCTAAACTATAGAGGTTTTTTGTATACTTGCCTGTATTTTTCAAAATTTCTATCATGGGCATGTCCATTTTTATGACAGTTTTTGTGGTTTTTTTTTCCAGCCAGATATTCAGTGAATTGCTTTTACATTGGTTAATGGGAACAAAAACATTTATAACCCCAACAACAGTGACATATGCAAACTTATACACATATTATATATGTTACATATATAATATATGTAATATACATATAATATACATACTATATACATATTATATATGTAACATATCCTATATAGAATATTCTGAGAAGAACTGATATACAATGAATGAGTTTACTCCGGACCATTCAACTTCCTTTCGTTCCTCTCTCTTCTTTTTAAGTTAGGCCAGAGCTCAGCCTGTTAGTGTGCACAGTAGGAAGTGGTGAGGTTTCTGTAGCTTTGTGGTTAACTTCATTTAACCTCAGCCACGATAAGCCTAGAGGCTTCGAAAGTTCCCATGAATGCCCACCCCTTCATCCTTCACTATCTCTTCCCATTCCAACTTCCTATTTTATTTCCAAACTTCCTTGATGGCTTAAATCAATGGATAGGAAGGGAGGATAAAATGAGGCAGGTCAAACTTAAAGGCATAGGAAAGTTTCTTTTTTCCTTACTTCCATCTCTGCAGGAAGAAGAGGTCTTTTGGACAAGTTCTGAGAAATAGAACTATTTCATGTACTGAGAACTCAACTACTTCAGCGAATGGAGTTTGTGACCCAGTAGTGGGAGTGGAGTTAAGTTCTCTTTTATTTCTCAGAGTGATTTTTTAAAAGGTACTGGAGCACATAAGAGTTAAAAAAAAAATGTAAAGATGATTAATATTACCTCATTAACATTTTGTGAATTTGAGGCCAAATGTAGGCTTTGCTGGCATTAGATTGTTGCAATATCATATTTAATAAAAAGTTTAGTGAGCAAAGGCTGGCTGAGGATGCAGGGCAGTGCATATTTGGAGGTCCTCCTAAAATCTTTACTAGATCTCCAAGGACACTCCATCACTGCTCATAGCAGCTTAAATTCTTGGGCTCAGGCAATCCTCTTGCCTCAGCCTCCCAAATAGCTGAGATTACAGGTGCCTGCCACAAGGCCCAGCTAGTTTTTCTATTATTACCCTGTTTTCCCGAAAATAAGACATCCTCCAAAAATAAGACCTACTTACAGGAAAGATAAGACGTCCCCTGAAAATAAGACCTAGTACATCTTTGGGAGCACACCTTAAAATAAGACATTGTCTTATTTTCGGGGAAACAGGGTAGTAGAGACAGGGTCTGGCATTTGCTCAGAATGATCTCAAACTCCTGAGCTCAAGCAATCAACCCTCCTCAGCTTCCCAGAGTGCTAGGATTATAGGTGTGAGTCACCATGGCTGGCCTGGAGACTCTAAATTTTTAAAAAGTAAAAATTACATTTTGAGATGCAAATAGCATTTTCTCAATTTTATTTAAAATGTTGGGGAAGAGGGTGGTGCCTGTGGCTCAAAGGAGTAGGGCGCCAGCTCCATATACCAGAGGTGGTGGATTCAAACCCAGACCTGGCCAAAAAAGAAAATGTTGGGGAAGAAAACTGTCTCTAGCCTTCGTTTATTTTGTAACATAAAATTTATGCTATCATAGGACAAGCCTCCTAAGTACTACTTGTAAGGAAGAAAAATAAATATTTGCAAACTTGGAAAGAAGAATAAGAAATGCATACCCAGGGTACAACTCTGCTTGGGGCTCTATGAAGGCTGGCAGAGGAGGTCTAGAAATGAGAGTTTCTAGGCAAGGTAGGGAAAGGAGAGAGACCCGGACAGGGAAGATCATCTTCAAAGGCACCACTGTGTGAAAGAAAATCTTCAAGAAAATGAAAGCTGTTTGTGCAGAATGGCTGGAGATCAGGCTAGAGAAGCTGGCGTCAGCTGCTTCACAGACTTACAGGCAGCCTAAGGAGTTTGGACTCTACTGTGTGGACTAGGAATATTAAAGTGACTTCAGAAAGAGTTTTACTGGGCCAGCACAGCTGTTTTTAAATAGTTTTAGATTTGAATGCCTTTAGGTGGGGTGGGTCTTCCCCAAGTCCCTGTGGCCTCCTGCTCTGCTATATTAAACCCCAGGGCTGCGTACATGGAAATGCCTGGCAGTGAAGACGTTTGAGATTGTCTCAAGATCCTGTGGGAACGTAATCGAGAGCCCTGGAAAAACTGGAGTGGGCCTGGGGCACGATCAGATTTGCAATTTAGAAAAGTTGTTCAGGCAGCAAGGTGGAAAATAGGTTTTGTGACAATTGGCAGCAAAACAAGAGGGAAAAGCTGATTCGAAAGATATTTAGAAGATAGAGTCTGTGGAATCAGAATCTTTGGCAACTGATCTTATGTCGAAGAAGAAGCAAAAGGAGACCTAAAATTGCTTCCAGGTTCTTGCCTGGTAAAGGGGTCAATTGGTTGTCTTTCACTGCGATGGGGGCAAGGAAAGGATGTCGATTTCAGTTTGAGATTGGGTAATTCTGATGACCTTGTGAGACATTTTTGTCAAGCTGTCCAGTGGGCTGGAGAGACAGCTCCCACAGATGTTTGGCTTCACCTCTGGCCCAGATCCAATAGGTTGTTGAAGGTGAGCTTTTCTTCCAACTATTTGTTAACCAGCTTCTTTGGATGTATTCCAAGAAAAGCTTGATTTCTTTCTTGTTTTTAAGAGACAGAGTCTCACTTTGTGGCCCTCTGTAGAGTGCCGTCACATCACAGCGGTTCTCTTGCCTCAGCCTCCCCAGAAGCTGGGACTACAGGCACCTGCCACAATGCCTGGCTATTTTTTGTTGCAGTTTGGCCGGGGCCAAGTTCGAACCCGCCACCCTTGGTATATGGGGCTGGTGCCCTACTCACTGAGCCACCCGAAAAACTTGATTTCTGTTCTCACTTATTCCCACCTACTTCAGTTCTCAATTTGCACCCCTTCTGCAGGGGTTTTAAGGAGGAGGAGTATAATTCCATTTAATCTTCTTGTTGCTGTTCCTTCTCTCTCCCACCCTTCAACTAACTGCCCCACGGTTGTTTGCACTGTTATTAGTAGTTCAGTAATTGTGCCTGCACGGTTAATCAACCAGCAGCCTGCACTGAGCTCCCTGGCTGCAGGTGAACCTGATCTGCTACCAGCATGAGGTGGCAGTTACCCAGCCTTGGCTGTGAGCATACCTGGCATAGAAGGCTTCCCTGTCACATGAAGACCTGCTGACTTCTCTGGAACAGGCTGCTGGAGGTGGTGGGGCTCAGGCTGGGCTGTTTGTGGGCTTGGAACTAATGGCAAAACCATTCTTAGAAGCTTGGCAGGACATGTGCAAAAGAACAGCTACTTCTCAGCTCATAAAGCATTTGCATTACCTTCAGGAATCAGAGGCTTTTTCCTCTAGAGCTAAAAGGGATTCAGGCTCTAGAAATAAAGTCTACTTCAAATATGCCTCAAAATGATCAAATTCTTGCTTTAACTTTGGCATTCGGAGCTGTGCGAAACAATAAAACAAATGACTAGCAAGTGCATATTATGAGAGACCCGCATAGGGGTGGCACCCCATTGGTAGCCCTCCACGTACCGGACCTCAGAGTGGTTCCCCAGTGCTGTGGGTAATCCACATACTACCCCTCTGAGTGGGTGCAAGGGAATATTTGTTTATTTATTTATTTTTTGTGGTTTTTGGCTGGGGCTGGGTTTGAACCTGCCACCTCTGGCACATGGGACCGGCGCCCTACTCACTGAGCCACAGGCACCACCCGGGAATATTTGAATTAACGGCAAGAGAGGCTCACTGGAACACAGATGGATACATTTGTATATTTATGTTTATTTTTAATTGTTACGATGTTTGTTGAGACAAGTTAGGGGGGCAAAGTTAAAAAATATGTCCACAAACCCACCACCCCCAAATCCTCTCTGTTGTAGTTTGAATGTGTCCCCAAAATTCATGTGTCAGAAGCCCCATGCCCAGTACAGCGTGAGAGATGGGGCCTAATGGGAGGTGTTTGAGTCACGGGAGCAGATCCCTCACGAGCAGACTAATGCCATATTGCAGGAATGGGTTCCTTATAAAAGGACGAGTTCCCCTCTTATTCTCTTTTGCTTTTTCAGCATGTTATGATACAGAAGAAGGCCCTTGCCAGATGCTGGCAGCACTGTGAGCCAATACATTTCTGTTTATTATAAATTAGTCTGTGGAAAAAATAAATAAATAAATAAAATAAAAAAATAAATAAATTAGTCTGTGGTATTCTCTTACATAGTAGCACAAAATGGGCTAAAATACTCTCCAGATTCTTTTCTGTGTGTACAAACAGTAACATTTTTTACTTATAAAATGAGATAATTTTGTACCCTTGAGGATTTTGTATGTTATTTAAACAGAGGCATAATTTACATAAAGTGGAATTCATAGATGTTAAGTGGTCATTACAATGAATTTTGGCAAATGCATATTTACCCTGATGCCCTGCCCCCCCCAAACCGTACACGAAGAATGTCATATTAGAATACTTCCATCACTCCAGAAAGTTCCCTCACTTCTTCCCAAATCAGGCTTGCTTTCCTTCCATCCTCCCAGGCAACCATTGATTTGATTTCTGTCACTACATACTGGTTTTGCCTGATCTTGAACTTCATATAAACAGAAACATACAGTGACAGAGGATTTTAGTCTGTTTGTTTTAAGCCTAGTAATATATGCGTACAATTTCCATTTCAATAATATTTATCTTCAACATCACTTTCAGTGGAAAAATAATGGTGCTTTTTATGCGTGCACTGCACCATATTTACTTATTTAACCAATTCCTACCATGGAGATTTTGACTTACTTTATTTTCTCCCTTCTCTTTCCTGCCTTCCCTCCTATCACAAACAATCCTATTAGCAATATTATTATGGGTGAATCTTTGCACATCAGGTTTCATTGTTTCTGTAGGTTATAATCCTAGGAGTGAAATTGTTGTGTAGATGGCCAGGCATGGTGGCTCACACCTGTAATCCTATCACTCTGGGAGCACTAGGCGGGTGGATCACTTGAGCTCAGAAGGTTGAGACCAGCCCAAGCAAAAGTGAGATCCTATCCCTACTAAAAATAGAAAAAATAGCCAGGCATTGTGGTAGGCGCCTGTTGTTCCAGCTATTTGAGAGGCTGAGACTCTTGAGTCCAAGAGTTTGAGGTTGTTGTGAGCTATGATGCCATGACACTCAACCCCGGGGCTATTGAGTCAGACTCTGTCTCAAAAAAAAAAAGTGTGGCGCCTGTGGCTCAGTGGGTAGGGTGTCGGCACCATATACTGAGGGTGGTGGGTTCAAACCCAGCTCCGGTGAAACTGCAACAACAAAAAAATAGCCGGGAGTTGTGGCAGGCGCCTATAGTCCCAGCTACTCAGGAGGCTGAGGCAAGAGAATTGTCTAAGCCCAGGAGTTGGAGGTTGCTGTGAGCTGTGTGATGCCATGGCACTCTACAAAAAAAAAAAAAAAAAAATTGCCTTGTTGAGTAAATGTGCATCTTAAGGGCTATTGCCAAATGCTCCTAGAAAGATTGCCTTAGTTTATTGCTTAATATTGTCAAGATACCATATAAATTAGCTGGGCATGGGTTGTGCACTGTAGTCGTAGCTACTTGGGAGGCTGAGACTAGAGGATAGCTTGAGCCCAGGAGTTTAGGTTGCGGTGAGCTGTGATCACACTGTTGTACTCTAACCTGTGTAACACAGAGAGACCCTGTTTCAAAAACCAAAAACCAAAATACTATAGAAGCTTATTTTCTCAAACCATGACAGACATTGAGAGTTGGGAGTAGGGGAAGAAATCTTTGATCTTTGTAAATTTCATCGTTTATAATATGGTATCACGTTTGTTTGTTTTTTTTTCAGGAAGAGCAGAGGCAGCTGCCTTTATTGGGGGTCACAGGCCAGCTGACTTCAATCAAAGGCCACACACTTGATCTTGAAGTCACCATCAGCTGCCATGTAGTTGATGGCCTCCAGGTTGAGGCGGTTAGGGAACTTGAATGTGTAACCATCTGGCAGCTTGACGGTCAGGTCTGCCTGGTCAAAGCTGATGCACACCTCCGCGACACTTCCAGGCTGGAGGGAAAAGGCAGCCTCCCGCTGCTCAGCTCCCCAGGCCCCGCCGTCCTTGCTGTTGCACACGATAGTATTGGCATCCCCATGGGCATCAAAGCGGGGGTTGAAATGCAGGCACAGGTTGTTGCTGTCTTTGCCCAGGTTCAGCACAAAGCTCTTGGTGTCGGGGGCCACCTCGCCCCGTACTCTGAGGCACTCCCCAGGTTTGAGATTCAGGTTGCTGGCGACCAGACCACAAGCCATGATTGAAGCAGGAGGATGTTCTAGGACCGGTGCACCAGCCGTCCGAAGATCCGAAGACTCCACCCCTGGTATCACGTTTTAATCTGTATTTCTTGATTATTAATGAAGTTTTTTTTTTTTTTGTAGAGACAGAGTCTCACTTTATGGCCCTCAGTAGAGTGCCGTGGCCTCACACAGCTCACAGCAACCTCCAACTCCTGGGCTTAAGCGATTCTCTTGCCTCAGCCTCCCAAGTAGCTGGGATTACAGGCGCCTGCCACAATGCCCAGCTATTTTTTGGTTGCAGTTTGGCCAGGGCCGGGTTTGAACCCACCACCCTCAGTATATGGGGCCGGCGCCTTACCGACTGAGCCACAGGCACCACCCTTGAACGTTTTTTATTCTGAGAAAAAAATTATTTTGCAATTTTACAGTAATTAAATGTACAGTAAATAGATGGCCTTTTATTTAAAAAACAAAGATAAACTTCGTAATGATCAATAAACTGGCTATGGGAAAAAGTGATCCTATTAAGAATGGGAGGATAAAAAATAAACAAAATCAAAACCCACATGCTGAACTTTCTGTCTCTGTTATTTTTAGCCAATGGCCTTATCCTATAATCTTGATTTTTTGAATAGTTTTTGCTTTTTAGGCAATGCTTTTATTTTCAATTACTTTGAGAAAGGTTTGGCTTCTGCTTCGGGGGGAAAATAAATTCAGTTTCAGATGACGAGGTTTTTAAATAAAAATTTCTTCACCAATGATATTTTCAAAATAAATATACCTTTGATATTTTAAGAAAGATTAAGGGAGAGCCAAATTGCCAGTGTCCGTGCCATGCAGTCCGGCAGCAAAGTTAATAAGTGAGGTTTGAAAGCATCCAAATCTTTTGTGTCAAATCCCTGGGTAGGCTGGTCCCTGTATCTTCTTAGTCATTTAATTTCAAACTGAAATTATTAATATTATCATCAATAGTTATGTACGTATACAATGATATTTATAACATTAACATTTTTATTAATTTTCCATTTTTAATTGTTTATTTTTTTGAGACACAGTCTCATTCTGTGCCCTGGTAGAGTGCTGTGGCATCACAGCAACCTCATACTTTTGGGTCCAAGTGATCCCCATGCCTCAACCTCTCAAGTAGCTGGGACTACAGGCACCCACCACAGCACCTGGCTAGGTTTTTTTTTTTTGTATTTTTAGTAGAGATGGGTCTTGCTTTTGCTCAGGCTACCTATCCACCCTGCCTGGCCTCCATCTGACATTTTATAAAGAATCATTGGTATTTTAGCTTTAGCTCAGTTGAACCTGAAGTAGCTCAGTTCCTTATTTGCGGAATTGTGGACACAAATACCCAAAGGTCCCTTTGAGACCTAAAACTCTTACAATACAGTGTGGCCATAAAGTTCATGTGCAATTTAAAATAGTGTGTGATTTAAATTGCACACAAACTTTATGGTCACCCTGTATTGATACAGTAAATATTAGCAATATTTTTATTATAACCCATATTAGTAAAAAGCAAAGAGCATTTGGCTTGGCGCCTGTAGCTCAGTGGCTAGGGCGCCAGCCACATACACTGGAGCTGGCGGGTTCGAATCCAGCCTGGGCCTGCCAAACAACAATAACAACTACAACCAAAAAATTGCTGGGCTTTGTGGCGGGTGCCTATAGTCCCAACTACTTGGGAGGCTTAAGCCCAAGAGTTTGAGGTTGCTGTGAGCTGTGATGTCACGGCATTTTACTGAGGGCGACATAGTGAGACTCTATCTCCAAAAAAAAAAAAAAAAGAATATATTGAATCAAACAGAAGAAGCCATCATTCTATTGTTTGTTAATCTATTCTGATTTATATTTGAAACTTTTAGACTGGTTATTCATATATATATATATATATTTTTTTTTTTTTGAGACAGATTCTCACCTTGTCACCCTTGTAGCCTGAATGCAGTCACTATGGGGACCACCACTCTGCTAGTCTCAAGAGGGCATACATTTGCTCCTTACTACTTGTTCCTAGAGAGACTGATATGAGCCACGCATAGGTCGCCCTGAGATTCCTCTGCAGTTCTTTTAAGAATCCCCTCTCTAACCAGATGTGACTCAACCTGGAACATTATCTCTTGTACCAACCCTGTCGACTGTCATCTCCAGCCTTCCCTTTACTCTTGCCTGATAGCATTAACACCCATGCTCTGCATTATATTAATAGTGATGGATGAGTCTGTTCTCCTGTGCTGGCCTGGGTGAAAAGCTCAGTAAATGGATAAATTAACTCATGAACACAACAATACACCTTCTTTTTTTTTTTTTTTTAGAGACAGAGTCTCACTGTACCACCCTTGGGTAGAGTGCCGTGGCATCACACGGCTCACAGCAACCTCTAACTCTTGGGCTTCCACAATTGTCTTGCCTCAGCCTCCCGAGTAGCTGGGACTACAGGTGCCCGCCACCACGCCCGGTTATTTTTTTGTTGCAGTTTGGCCGGGGCTGGGTCCAAACCCACCACTCTCGGCATATGGGGCCGGCGCCCTACTCACTGAGCCACAGGCGCCGCCCAACAGTACACCTTCTTAATCGTGATGTTCAGGACTGGCCCCGAATGAAGTTTTCAGAGATTTCACAAATATCTCCTTTTACTCCTTCAAACTTCAGAACCTACTTCCCCACCAGGCGGATTCCTCATACCCACCTTTCTTTGCCAGGTATTCCTCTCTGCATGTTACCTAATCTTCCCTACAACCTGGAGGCTGCTATTATTTCCCTGTTTTACAGATGAGGACCCTTGAAGAAGGACAGAGAGATGGACCAGGTACAGATTGCCTGAGCTCCAGAGTTCAAGACCAGCCTGAGCAAGAGTGAGACCTCTAAAAATAGCCGGGCATTGTGGTGGCTGCCTGTAGTCCCAGCTATTCAGGAGGCTGACACAAGAGGATTGCTTGAGCCCAAGAGTCTAATGTTGCTGTCAGCTATGATGCCCCGGCATTCTATGTACTCTACAGAGGGTGACAAAATAAGACTCTGTCTCAAAGAATAAAAAAATAAAATAAAATAAAATACCCAGAGAGATACAAAGCAACTAGTTTAAGACACAATACTTATTAGCAAATAGGGTGGATTCCAAGTTTGTTTCACTCTAACGCCCAGGGCTCTTTCTATCACAGGATACTGTTATCAAAAAGAGGACTGATGGGTGGGGCCACATCTATGGTGCATCTTAGAATGGGTACAGGCGATTGCACTAATGTACACAGCTATGATTTAATAATAATAAAAAAAAAGAGGACTGGCAAGTGGTAAGGCCCGTTATAGTCAGGTATGTCTGGGTGGAATCCCAAAGCTTTCACAAATAGATGGTAGTGTTTTGAGGGAGAAGGTGGGAGGTGGAGTATGTTTTGAATGTAGCAGGAGAAATGCAAATATCACCAGCTTGTCATGGATATTTTAGTTTCTTTTGGCTCAAGGGATTTTCCCTAATTAAAACAAATCCTCTGGGAGGGGGGGATTGACTGAGCTCATGAGTTCGAGACCAACCTGAGCCAAAGCGAGACTTTGTCTCTGAAAATAGCCCCACGTTGTGGTAGGTACCTTTAGTCCCAGCTACTTGAGAGGCTGAGGCAAGAGAATCGCTTAAGCCCAAGAGTTTGAGGTTGCTGTGAGCTGTGTGATGCCACACACTCTACCTAGGACGACAAAGTGAGACTCTATTCCAAAAAACAAAAACCCATTAAATCTACCTGGGAGGAGCAGAGAGTCTGTAGTCATCTATATCTTGTAAGCCTCATTGGTCCAAGTCCAAGTAATGTAGGTTTAGATAGTGAGCTTGGGGGAAAGCAAATAAAAATGCTGAGGTGTTGGGAGGGAGAAGTTCCAGTTAAAAGGAAGGTAGGTAGATCGTAGAGACAAAGAATTTTGCCCATTGTCACAGAATGAAAAGAGAATGTGTTCAGAATAGTTGGTGTACGTGGAGAACAAAGAGCTTGCAGAAGGATAAGAAGTGGAAGTCACCACTAAGATACCTTGAAAATATTCATCTTTAGCACCAAGACCAAGGGCACTTACTTTTCTTGGATCCCATTTTACTATCTCAAGCTTAACTTTGGTTTTTCCTGATGAGTTCAGATACACGCCAAGCCTCTGTCTTAACGGTGGTAAACATGTTTATGATTCTGACTTTGTACCTCTTAATTTTGACAGTAGCAACTTTCAGTTCTACCTGGAATAAACAAAAAAGAAAAGCTCGATAGAATTCCTGGATTCCTTACACATGAGCCATTACTTTAAAGCAAAACATCAGACCAGGCATGGGTGGCCCAGGCCTTTAATGTCAGCACATTGGGAGGCCAAGGCAGGAGAATCACTCAAAGCCAGGAGTTGGAGGCTGCAGTGAACTACGAGTGTGCTACTGTACTTCAGCCTGAGTGACAGTGGGAGACTCTGTCTCAAAAACAAGAAAAAGGCAAGCAAGCAAACTAATAAAAAACAAGGCAGGGAGCAAGATTGTAACATCCTTGCTGTCATTTGTTATAGAAATGATCCCAGGCTGGACATGGTGGCTCACGCCTATAATCCTATCACTCTGGGAGGCCAAGGTGGGAGAATCACTTGAGCCTAGGATCAAGACCAGCCTGAGCAAGAGTGAGACCCCATCTCTACTAAAAATAGAAAAATTAGCCACACATCATGGCAGGCACCTGTAGACCCAGCTACTCAGGAGACTGAGGCAGGAGGATCATTTGAACCCAGGAGTTTGAGGCTGAAGTGGGCTATGATCACACCACCACACTCCAGCCTGGGTGACAGAATAAGACCCTGTCTCTAAAAAAATAAAATATTAAACATAAAAAAAAAAAGAACAAGAAAAAACAAAAAACCCAACTTTGTAGAGATGAGGTCTTGCTGTGTGGCCCAGGCTGGTCTTAAATTCCTATCCTCAAATAAACCTCCCACCTTGGTCTCCCAAAGTGCTGGAATTATAGGCATGAACCCTGGCACCCAGCCACATGAGTCATATTTTATTTAATTTATTTAATTAATTTATTTATTTATTGCAGTTTTTGGCCAGGGCTGGATTTGAACCCTGTCACCTCTGGTATATGGGGCCAGCGCCTACTCCTTTGAGCCATAAGTGCCATCTGAGTCATATTTCAAATATAAGAAGAGATTGATATTTTAAGGAGTCATATCTTAAATATAAGAAGAGATTGATGGGCGGCACCTGTGGCTGAGTCGGTAAGGCGCCGGCCCCATATACCGAGGGTGGCGGGTTCAAACCCAGCCCTGGCCAAACGGCAACCAAAAAATAGCCGGGCGTTGTGGCGGGCGCCTGTAGTCCCAGCTACTCGGGAGGCTGAGGCAGGAGAATGGCTTAAGCCTAGGAGTTGGAGGTTGCTGTGAGCTGTGTGAGGCCACGGCACTCTACCGAGGGCCATAAAGTAAGACTCCGTCTCTACCAAAAAAAAAAGAAGAGATTGATATTTTAAGGAGTACAAAGAGAATTTTAGCATTTTAATTTTTTAGAAAATTAATGCAAGCTGTGGTATATGTACACCATGGAATACTATTCAGCCATTAAAAAATGGAGCCTTTACAGCCTTTGTATTAACCTGGATGGAAGGGGAACACATTATTCTTAGGAAAGCATCACAAGAATGGAGAAGCATGAATCCTATGTACTCAATTTTGATATGAGGACAATTAATGACAATTAAGGTCATGGTGGGGTTGGGGGAAGGGGAGAGCAGAGAGAGAAAGAAGGAGGGAGTAGTGGGGAAAGGAAGAGCAGAGAGAAGGAGGGAGGGAGTGGGGCCTTGGTGTGTGCCACAACTTTTGGGGGCAAGACACTATTGCAAGAGGGACTTTGCCTCACAAATGCAATCAGTGTAATCTGGTTTCTTGAACCCTCAATGAATCCCCAACAATAAAAAAGAAAGAAAGAAAGAAAGAAAATTAATGAATGAGTACCCTAAAATCCATGTGTTGGAAAGTTAATCCCCAATGCAGTAGAGTTGAAAGGTGGGACCTTTAAGAAGTGATTAAGTCATGAGTGCTCTGCCTTCATTAATGGGTTAATGCCCTCAGCATGGGAGTGGGTTACTTGCCTCAGGAGTTCAGATCCCTTTTTCTTTCTCTCCCCCATCCACACTCTACCCTTCCTCCTTGGGATAACCCTTGATGGATGTTGGTGTCATGTTCTTAGATTTCCCAGCCTCCAGAATCATGAGACAAAAAAGCTTCTTTTCTTTATAAATAACTCAATCTGTAGTATTCTGTTACTGCAGCAGAAAATGGATCGAGACAAGTAAATGGGTAGATATGTTTTTTTGGTATTTTTTAGAAGATTTGAACCTATTTGTTATAGTAGATTTTTTCTTATTCTAAAACAATATATTAGTAGTAGTTAAGTTAAAGGAAAGAGATGTCATACTTTTTTATTTTTTCTGCTATAGAAGGGTCACAGTAGCCTCAGTAAAATATTTCTACAAAGGGCGGCGCCTGTGGCTCAGTGAGTAGGGCGCCGGCCCCATATACCGAGGGTGGTGGGTTCAAACCCAGCCCCGGCCGAACTGCAACAACAAAAAAATAGCCGGGCGTTGTGGTGGGCGCCTGTAGTCCCAGCTGCTCGGGAGGCTGAGGCAAGAGAATCACATAAGCCCAAGAGCTGGAGGTTGCTGTGAGCCATGTGACGCCATGGCACTCTACGGAGGGCAGTAAAGTGAGACTCTGTCTCTACAAAAAAAAAAAAAAAAAAAAAAAAAATATTTCTACAAAGATATAAATACCTACTGAGTCTTTATTTTTTTTTTAATATATTTTTTTAGAGACAAAGTCTCACTTTATCACCCTCAGGTAGAGGGCACCGACTGAGTCTTTCTTAGTATTGTCAAAGTTTTAGTTATTTGACAAAAAGATCAAGATAAGAGCAAGATTGCATTTATAGGAAGAGATGATTTCTTGTTATAAAGGAGTTAATAATTGGGTTTAGTAGTGCAAGGCTCCAAGAGAAAGATTTTTTAACATCAGAAATAGCCTGATGGGAGAACAATGCACAATATTAGATGCAATTGGCTGCATAAATGGTCTTTTGTTTTAGAGTGTGCAGTTTATAGTAATTGAAAAAAATCCCATGTGCCGTTTCCATTGTTTGCTCCATTTGTTTGCTTTCTTTGTAATTGAATTTCGCACATAGGAGAGAATATTTTCAGGTGCACCATTGTATTTTCTATGGATTCTTTCATTTCTTTAGAGCCTCGCTCGTGTTAAGTGCTCTCCAGCAGGTATATGGTTGTTGCTGTTGTTTTTTTTAAAATGAGACTCAAAGAAGGAGAATGACATTTCTTTTAAAACCAACTTCTGATTTGATTGAATTTTTAAAACAGCAAAAATTGGCTTTCAATCACATTTGGAGTTTATTTCTAGCCACTTGTCAAAGCAAGCCTTATTGAAATTAGGAGACATAATTATATCTCCCATTTCCTAGGGATGTGTTTCCAAAACCACAGAAGCACAGATATTCAGCACTCTACCACACAATTATAGAAACAATATCTGAGATGCAGTTCTTAGTCACATGGCATTTTCTTGTGTCCTTTGGTCAGTGCCCTGTAGTTTATGCTTGGGTGGAATGAATTTGAGTAAAAGTCAATGTGTCCTTATTCTGAAGCAGTGAACCTTAGCTCCTGTGTCAGTTTAATGGATGGTGTGTGGAGATGGCGTGTGGGAGTAACGGAGAAACTCTAAGACTTGGATAAAGTAACATCCAAATGATCTAGTCAAAAGACAAGGAAAAACATTTTTTTACTTGTCTGACTTTTAATAGGATGCATAGTCATGTATTAGTTAATATTTTTTTAATTTCAAAGTTTTATGGGGGTATACATGTTTTTGCTTATATAGATTGCTTTACCCCCCCTTTTCTTATTAAGTCATTTTACATAGATCATAAATACATTTATGCCATTATGGGATTCAATGTGTTGATTATTTGTACAAATTGGAGTGCTCACATCCTACTAATCAACATAGCCTTCACCTCCTTAACCCAATTACAGCATTAAGACATTTGTGTTCTACACCTGATAGATCCAACTTGTACTTGCAATATGCTGCTTAGGTGTGATCCCCCTACTAATCCTCCCTCTATCGACCCACCCCTCTCCCTTCCCCTCTCCCTCCCCTTCCTTCCTTCATCCTAGGCTATAATTGTGTTTCATTTTTCTTTCTTTTTTTTTTGTAGAGACAGAGTCTCACTTTATCACCCTTGGTAGAGTGCCGTGGCATCACACAGCTCACAGCAACCTTTAACTCCTGAGCTTAGGTGATTCTCTTTCCTCAGCCTCCCCAGCAGCTGGGACTACAGGTGCCTGCCACAACGTCCAGCTATTTTTATTGTTGTTGCAGTTTCACCAGGGCTGGGTTTGAACCCGCCACCCTTGGTATATCAGGCTGGCGCCCTACACACTGAGCCACAGGTGCCGCCCTATGTTTCATTTTTCATATGCAAGTGTGAGGGATTATAAATTGGTTTCACAGTAGTACTGAGTACATTGGATTTTTTTCCCATTCCTGAGATACTTTACTAAGAAGAATATTTTCCAGCGCCATCCAAGTAAACATAAAAGAGGTAAAGTCTCCATTTTTTTAAAGAAAACTCAAGCTTAATAATATTTAATAATTAAATTTCCACAAACAATAGCAAATGAAGTAATCTGCAAAGTCTGTGAACTCATTTGCATAATTGATGCCGGTGCCATTTTCAAGTGTATTTTTCTCAGGGCTAACCCAAGGGGCTAATAAAATCTCTGAAAGCCATTATGCCAAATAACATTTTGTGCAGGAGTTGGTGAAAGCAACTTTGCTGAGTCCAAACCTTAGACGACGAGACTGACGAGACTGAAAACACTCTGAGAAACACAACAATCCTCTTTCCATCTAGGCACTGCATTTTTCCAGCTCTCTAGATAAAGCTGTCTCAGGAAAATAAAGCACCCTCATTGGTGCCTACCATCATGCTGCTAGAAGCCAGCCGGCTTTGAGCACGGTCTGGGAATTGGCTCCAGAAGAACCAGGAAGGACTCCTCTAAGGTGCTCTGTGCAACCATTGGTCACTGGCTGTTGCTAGGTGGGGCATGCCTCAGGCAGGTAGTCCCACTAGGGGACTGGGTGAAGGTAGGGCAACAGAACCAAGTCTCCATTTTTTTAATGCTGCATAGTATTCATGGTATATATACACCACAATTTATTTTATTTATTTATTTTTTATTTATTTTTTGCAGTTTGGGGCTGAAGCTGGGTTTGAACCCGTCACCTCCAGCATATGGAGCCAGTGCTTTACTCCTTTGAGCCACAGGTGCCGCCCACCACAATTTATTAATCCATTCAAGGGTGGATGGGCACTTGGGCTTCTTCCATGACTTGGATGGATTGCTTTTGTAATATTTGAGTCAGTGTTACAAGTATACCCATCATTGTACCTGGTAGGATAGTGTTCATTGTATCTGGTGGGTAGGTTTTCACCTATCCCCTCTTCTGTTCCCCTCCACCCCCACCCCCTGCTTGATTTCCATTGAATTTTACTTTCTTCTTTGCACCTGTGTGTTCATTGGTTAGTTCCAATTTAATATTGAGCATATGTGGTGTTTGTTTTTCCATTCTTTAGATACTTCACTTAGGATAATGGTCTCCAGTTCCACCCAAACAGTTTCAAAAGGCATTAAGTTATCTTTCTTCATGGCTGAGTAGTAGTCCAAGGTATATGCGTATCACATTTTTTTTTTAGAGACAGAGTCTTACTTTGTCACCCTTGGTAGAGTGCTGTGGCATCACAGCTCCCAGCAACCTCCAGCTCTTGGGCTTTGGCGATTCTCTTGCCTCAGCCTCCTGAGTAGCTGGGACTACAGGCGCCCACCACAAGGCCCTGCTATTTTTTTTACTTCAGTTTGGCCGGGGCTGGGTTTGAACCCGCCACCCTCGGTATATGGGGCCAGTGCTCTACCCACTGAGCCACAGGTGCCGCCCAGTACAGGTGTCTTTTTTGATAAAATGGCTTATTTTCCCTGTAGTGGGATTGCTGGATCAAATGGTAGGTCTACTTTTACTTCTTTGAGGAATCTCCATACTGTTTTTTATAGAGGTTGTGTTAATTTGCAGTCCCAGAGAAAAATGTTCCACATGGTATTCAACCATAAATCCATGGATATGGAGAACAGAATGGTTTGTCTTTAAGCTTAATTGTTTGATTTATAATTTGGAGGCTACTTAAATCACAGGAAACAAAAGAAATACTTAAAATGCATTTTCTCAACATAGATCTCTGAATCTTGTTATATTAGCTCTTAATGACCAAAATACAATTACACGAGGAAAGACAGTGTTGCTGGATAAGGAGGAAAGGAAACAGTATGGGGAAAATGGACTAAGAAAGGGTGTAACTTACAGAGAAGTGTGCACATCTCTCTGTACATTCATTCATTCATTCATTTATTCATTCAACAACTATTCATTTTGTGTGTGTGTTGTTGTTTTTTGAGACAGAGTCTCACTATGTTGCCCTTGATAGAGTGCTGTGGCATCACAGCTCACAGCAACCTCAAACTCTTGGGCTTAAGTGATTCTCTTGCCTCAGCCTCCCAAGTAGCTGGGACTAAAGACACCTGCCACAATTTTTCCTTGGTTGTTGTTGTTACAGTTGTCATTGTTGTTTAGCTGGCCCAGGTTGGGTTGGAACCCACCACCCTTGGTGAATGTGGCTGGCACCGTAACCACTATGCTATGGGTGCCAAGCCTCAACAACTATTTGATGTCTACTATGTGCCAGGTACTTTTTTTTTTTTTTTTTGCAGTTTTTGGCTGGGCCTGGGTTTGAACCCACCACCTCCGGCATATGGGGCCAGCACCCTACTCCTTGAGCCACAGGCGCTGCCCTGTGCCAGGTACTTTTTTGTTAGGTGCTGGATTGTGGTAAGTCTGCCAAAATGTTAATGGGACTGACAAAACTTACGTATTGCTACCATTTTACAGATCTCATTTCATTCCATTTTAATATGAATATACTATGCACAAAGTTTAGTGTGATTTGAATGGAATTAGAAATCACCATTATTCCATACTGCAACAAAAAATAGCTGGGCATTGTGGTGGGTGCCTGTAGTCCCAGCTATTTGGGAGGCTGAGGCAAGAGAATCGCCTAAGCCCAAGAGCTGGAGGTTGCTGTGAGTTGTGACGCCATAGCACTCTACTGAGGGTGACAAAGTGAGACTCTTGTCTCTAAAAACAAAAAACAAAAAAAAAAAGAAAGAAAAGAAATCATCCTTATTTTAATCAATTGGACAAATGGACACCTGTCCCGACCCGCGGGACAGCAATTGGGGGCCTCAGGAACCACCTAAAGGAGAAAAACAAACAAGGGGCGCGAGAAAGGGAGACAAGACAGTTTTCTGATCAAGTCTCCAACTTTATTGAAAAAACTTGTGCCTTATAAGCATTACGGGGAAGGTGGGTGGGTCTTGTTGGGAGGTTCAGAGGAGTTGTTAACTGGGGATTGGCTAGAGTAAGTAAGATGGGGCATAAGGTGATTGGTTGGCTAGTTGCCAGGTAAAGTTACCGGGAAAAGGTAAAACTGTTTTTTTACTTAAAAAGGAAGTAAGGCCAAGCTGTACCTTATATGGCTTCCGACAGACACCGTCTCAGAATTTTGGTCTACGATGAAAGAATGATATGCCTATAGGGCTTTTATTTCAAGAGTACTGTATGTGATGATTGTAAAATTCAAATCTAATTTCCCATTCAAATAGAGGGTGAGCTGTGGAAATATGTGTTATAATTTAAAAATTTGGCATAGTTATAAGAAAACTGGTCCTAAGAGAGAAAAAAAACATTTTCCTTTTATCTCTCACAAGTTCATAAATGAGCAAATGGAGATTCAGCATTATCCAATCTAGACTTTAAGACTCAGACTTTTAAAATAGTTGGTATTGAGATCATTTTGCTCTAGGGTATTGTGTTCAACAGTCTTCTTAATAAAAATACCTGCATTGTACAATAAGAGCATGTGAATTTTTGAGGCTCTAGGTCAGTTTCCACTGATACATTTTATACCCTGTGGAGATTTTAATACTAGAATCTGTGTGGGCTCATTAGAATCTGTAGAAATATGACGAGTGTGTGGCACAGCTGCCTTTTCAGAAGAAATGAATATTCCAAGATACTGCTGTGTAACTTGTTGGCATTACATTTATCAAAATCTATGGATCTAAGCAAGATACAGTCTTCAAAATAAATACTTTTCTAACAAGCAGAATGATCAGTGTTGGGAGACAAGTTTCTATAGCTCTCTCTTTAATATTTTTGCATATCTCATGAACAATCACTGACTGTATTTCTTCAAGACTGTCTTTATAAGGACATTTATATAGTGAACAGCCATGGAAGACAAAGGAAGGCAAAGGTAAATCTTCCTTCTGGAGCAAAGAGGCAGGCTTATTTGCAGCCCATTTTGAAGCTACAGGGTTCTTTTCTTGGCCAGGCGTGATGGCTAGCCAGAGCAGGAGGATACCCTGTCTCTACTAAAACAATAGAAAAAATTAGCTAGGTGTGGTGGTGCATGCCTGTAGTCCTAGCTACTTAGGAGGCTGAGGCAGGAGGAGCCATTGCAGAAGCTCCAGAGTTTGAGATTGCTGTGAGCTAGGCTGATGCCATGGCACTCTAGCCTAGGCAATAGAGTGAGACTCTGTCTCAAAAATAAATAAATAAACAAAAATAAAGCTGCAGGGTTCTTTTCTTATAATCAAACCACTGCCCATGCAGATGTCACCTTGTTCCTTTCATGTCACTTTGTGGAGATAAAGAGATTGCACTCTGAGAAAGAGTGCAAGAAATACTGAAACTGTGGCTACTAGTTTGCTCTGAGTAATAAGGTCCTTTGTGTCTGATCCAAGAGTATCATGTCTTCCAGAATGACCATAATAAAATTGGCAGGCTAAAAGACCTAATACCCCTAGATGAGGAGCCCACGTAGAGACTTGTCAGTTCAGTTCTTTTCCCCCTTCCAGAAGCTCTGGTGCTTTTTACTTCTTCTGTATTTCTTTCTAACTTCTACTAAAAATCCTGTTTTACCACTTATCTGTGGTCTGTGGGTTCATTCTTCGAATCCCTGAGACCAAGGACTTATTGAAGAGCAAAATTCCGGTATCGTATTTGGGGGCCTCGTCCGGAATTGAAGATCTTCAATTCCCTAGTTCCCTAATTCCCTAGTTATGGGAATAGGGCGTCGCCTGTGGCTCAGTGAGTAGGGCGCCGGCCCCATATGCCGAGGTTGGCAGGTTCAAACCCAGCCCCGGCCAAACTGCAACAAAAAAAAATAGCTGGGCGTTGTGGCCGGCGCCTGTAGTCCCAGCTGCTTGGGAGGCTGAGGCAAGAGAATCGGGTAAGCCCAAGAGTTAGAGGTTGCTGTGAGCCGTGTGACGCCACGGCACTCTACCCGAGGGCGGTACAGTGAGACTCTGCCTCTACAAAAAAAAAAAAAAAAAAAAGTTATGGGAATAGATTCCCGGATACATCATCCATGAGTAAAATCCTGGAAACCACAACCTCCTACAGAAGCAGACCATGAAGAGAATCAACCACAGTCCACCTACACTTGTGAGCCTAAAGAAAATTTGAAGTTATTGTTTAGAAACCAGCAAGGAAAGTGTTAATATCATTTTCTCTTGAAATCACTGACTTTATTATTGCCAACCCCCTCCCCCTTACTGTTCTATCCTTACCTTTTTATATGCTAACCAGATCTGTATCTTGCAGAGACCATGTCATCAGGTCACAAACAGTAAAGATGATTCTAGTCCAGGACCTGATTCTACTGCGGAGCCCTGGTTCACCGCTCATCTGAAGAGATCCAAACTGTCCCCTTCTGTTTTGTTTGTTTGTTTGTTTTTGAGACAGAGCCTCAAGCTGTTGCCCTGGGTAGAGTGGTGTGGCATCATAGCTCACAGCAACCTCAAACTCCTGGGCTCAAGTGAGTCTCCTGTCTCCGCCTCCCTAGCTGGGACTACAAGCACCCGCCACAACGCCCAGCTATTTTTTTTGGTTGCAGTTTGGCCGGGGCTGGATTTGAACCTGCCACCCTCGGCATATGGGGCCGGCGCTCTACTCACTGAGCCACAGGCGACGCCCTATTCCCATAACTAGAGAATTAGGGAACTAGGGAATTGAAGATCTTCAATTCCGGACAAGGCCCCCAAATATGATACCGGAATTTTGCTCTTCAATAAGTCCTTGGTCTCAGGGATTCTAAGAATGAACCCACAGACCACAGATAGCTGCAACACCCAGCTATTTTTTGGTTGCAGCCATAATTGTTTGGCAGGCCCAGGCTGAATTTGAACCTGCCAGCTCAGGTGTATGCGGCTGGCGCCTTAGCTGCTCGAGCCACAGGCACCAAGCCAATATATACGTATTTGAAGAAAGGAAAAATTGTATTAAAGTTGTAATACTTGATATATACTTGATATATACTGATTAACATTTGTTATCTTGCATATTGTATCTTATATCTCTTATAATTGCAGAAGTCAAATGTGACTCCAGTATTACAATTTTATTTTATTTTATTTTATTTAGTTTTGAGACAGAGTCTCACTTTGTTGCCCTGGTAGAGTGTCATGGCATCATAGCTCACAGCAACCTCAAACTCTTATTAGGCTCAAGTGATCCTCTTGCCTCAGCCTCCTGAGTAGCTGGGACTACAAATGCCCTCCACAATGCCTGGCTAGAGTGACACCCCGTCTCTAAAAACAGTTGTTGCCTTGAACTCAAGTTAAGGCAATTCACCCACTCAGTCATGAGTATTACAATTTTAGTATGGCTTTTCCCTTCTCTTAAAGTGTGTACACATTATTTTGGCACCCTTGGTATGTTAATAACTAATAAAAGACTGCTGATTTCTAAAATATTACATAAGATTCCTAGTGTCTTCCTTCTTTTCCACACTCCTTTCTACCTTTTCCACACTCCTTTCTACCTTAATACTTAATAAATCATTAAGTAGAAGCCAACTTTCAGTTTAAGGAAAGAAGAGATCAATGGAATCTTTTTTTTTTTTTTTTTTTTCTGTAGAGACAGAGTCTCACTTTATGGCCCTTGGTAGAGTGCCGTGGCCTCACACAGCTCACAGCAACCTCCAACTCCTGGGCTTAAGCGACTCTCCTGCCTCAGCCTCCCGAGTAGCTGGGACTACAGGCGCCCGCCACAACGCCCGGCTATTTTTTTCTTGCAGTTCGGCCGGGGCCGGGTTCGAACCCGCCACCCTCGGCATATGGGGCCGGCGCCCTACCGACTGAACCACAGGTGCCGCCCGAGATCAATGGAATCTTTACGTCAATGATTTCCTGGTTGACCAGAACTTCGAACATCACAGATTTTTTTTTTTGCAGTTTTGGCCAGGGCCAGGCTTGAACCCGCCACCCCTGTTATATAGGGCTAGCGCTCTACTCCTTGAGCCACAGGCACCGTGCAGACATCACAGATTTTAAAAAGAGCCAGTTTGATGTAAGCATTCCAAATTGTATATAAAATCAGCACATTGTACCCCATAAATGCATTAATGTACACAGTTATGATTTAATAAAAAAATTAAGAGGGGAAAAAATAAAACGAGAGGCATGAGATAAGCAAGCCATAGCTAAGATTAGCTAAGAGCTATGGGGCAGGTGGGAGCCTGACCTGGGATGGAAGATTTCTTTTAGTTCAGGTATATTCCAGGGTGCTTGTTAATGATGACCAGTATCTTGTATTCTTTTGTTCTTACTAGGATGAAGCATTATATTTTCTCCTTAACTTTTCTTTTCTTTTTTCTTTTTTTGCAGCTTTTGGCCGGGGCTGGGTTTGAACCCACCACACCCAGTATATGGGGCCGGCGCCCTACTCCTTGAGCCACAGGCACCACCCTCTACTTTTCAAAATAATAAAACAAGAGTCTAAGGTTGGGCGTGGTGGCTTCTGCCTGTAATCCTAGCGCTCTGGAAGGCCAAGCCAGGTGGATTGCTCAGGAGTTTGAGACCAGCTGAGCAAGAGCGGGACCCCATCTCTACTAAAAATAGAAAAATAAACTGAACATTGTGGCAGGCATTTGTAATCCCAGCTACTCAGGAGGCTGAGGCAAGAGGATCACGTGAGCCCAAGAGTTTCAGGTTGCTGTGAGCTGTGATGATGCCACCGCACTCTAGCCAAGGCCACAGAATGAGACTCTGTCTCAAAAAACAAAACAAAACAAAATAAAGCAAAACAACCAGAGTCTGGAATGGTAGTGTGGCACAAGGGCTGAGAGTATGACTGGTGGAAACAGACTGAGTAAACTTTGAAAAAATTATTTAACTTCTATGAATCTTGGTTTCCTCATCTTTAAAACGGAAATTATAGCAATACCCTCTTATCACTAAAAATGGCTGTGCCAAGGAAATGCAGTCAACACACAGGGCAAGGTACATAGTATTCTCTCATTAAATGCTAGTTGTTAAATACATACCTGACAACTAGTGAATTACTAGAACACTGGCAGTAAATAATGCAATAGCAATCTTCAATAAATAATGCAATAACAATATTCATTCACCCCGACAATATGTGTTTAAAACGAAGACCACTGCAGATCCATCCATCAATAGTGCAGTTCTTGTGGTTTTCTGGAGCCTTTCTGGGTCTTTCCCCAAGTCCAAGTTAATTAGATTCCTGGCTCTTAAATGCTCCAAGTTAATTAGATTCCTGGCTCTTCTACAAATGCTTTGACCTTTAGGTGCTTGGGAATTTCATTTCCACTTTAACTGCTTTTAGGGACTTCTCTCTCACCACCAAGTAAGGATGCCAAGTTTCCTGGCCAACAAATAGATTTTAGCTTTATTTTTATTTTCTCCCAGAGTCATATACAAGAATGTTTTTTGTCCATTATTAGCATTTTCTTTTTTTTTTGCAGTTTTTGGCTGGGGCTGGGTTTGAACCCGCCACCTTTGGCATATGGGGCCGGCACCCTACTCCTTTGAGCCACAGGCGCCACCCCCATTATTAGCATTGTATAAAGCCAGTAAGCTGAGTTTATGATCCTGTTATCCTTTAGTTACATAGTTTATGCAAAAGCTACTATCTAAATTTTCGATTTTTTTTTAAAGTTTGTTTACTTTATTTATTTATTTATTTTTTGAGACAGAGTCTCAAGCTGTTGCCCTGGGTAGAGTACCGTGGCCTCACAGCTCACAGCAACCTCCAGCTCCTGGGCTCAAGCGAGTCTCCTGTCTCCACCTCCCAAGTAGCTGGGACTACTGGCACCCACCACAACGACTGGCTATTTTTTGGTTGCAGCCATCATTGTTGTTTGGTGGGCCCAGGCTGGATTTGAACCCACCAGCTCAGGTGTATGTGGCTGGCGCCTTAGCCGCTTAAGCCACAGGCGCCGAGCCAATTTTATGATTTTTTTAAAAAAATAAAAATATTTAGGCGGCATCTGTAGCTCAGTGAATAGGGCGCTGGCCACATACACTGAGGATGGTGGGTTCGAGCCCAGCCCAGGCCAGCTAAACAAAAACGACAACTGAAACGAAAAAATATCTGGGCATCATGTTGGGTGCTGGTAGTCCCAGCTACTTGGGAGGCTGAGGGAAGAGACTCACTTAAGGGTGGAGCCTGTGGCTCAGTGGGTAGGGTGCTGGCCCCATATACCGAGGGTGGCAGATTCAAACCTGGCCCTGGCCAAACTGCAACAACAAAAAAAATAGCCCAGTATTGTGGCGGGTGCCTGTAGTCCCAGCTACTTCAGAGGCTGAGGCAAGAGAATCGCTTAAGCCCAAGAGCTGGAGGTTGCTATGAGCTGCAATGGCACTCACCGCACTCTATGGAGGCCAACAAAGTGAGACTCTGTCTCTAAAAAAAAAAAAAAAAAAAGAGAGACTCACTTAAGCCCAAGAGTTTGAGGTTGCTGTGAGCTGTGATGCCCCAGCACTCTAACAAGGGCAACATAGTTAGACTCTGTCTCAAAAACAAACAAACAAACAAAAAACTACTAATTAATGAAAAAATGGAAATACAAGGGGTTTGGAAAATATGGCTGTCTAAGTGGTTTTAAAACGGTGAACAGATAAAAATGCTCATTACTTCAAGGAGGGATAAAAAAATCAGTGCATAGCCGGGTGTTGTGGCGCGCGCCTGTAGTCCCAGCTGCTCGGGAGGCTGAGGCAAGAGAATCGCTTAAGCCCAGGAGTTGGAGGTTGCTGTGAGCCGTGTAACCCCACGGCACTCTACCCGAGGGCGGTACAGTGAGACTCTGTCTCTACAAAAAAAAAAGTTATTTGGAAAGTACAATAAAAAAGGCAAACTCATATTGATTCCCTAATTTTTTTTTTTTTAGAGACAGAGTCTCACTTTATCACCTTCGGTAGAGTGCTGTCGCATCACAACTCACAGCAACCTCCAGCTCTTGGGCTTAGGCGATTCTCCTGCCTCAGCCTCCC
The DNA here is from genome assembly GCF_027406575.1 of Nycticebus coucang. NCBI lineage: Eukaryota > Metazoa > Chordata > Mammalia > Primates > Lorisidae > Nycticebus > Nycticebus coucang. Next base: position 28,540,580 of record NC_069782.1, read on the forward strand.
GAGTAGCTGGGACTACAGACACCCACCACAACACCCAGCTATTTTTTTGTTGCAATTTGGCTGGGGCCGGGTTGGAACCCACCACCCTCAGTATATGGGGCCGGCGCCCTACCCACTGAGCCACAGGCGCTGCCCAATTCTTTTTTTTTTTTTACCGTTTTTTTTAAACTGGTTTTTGAAGTGCCAAAGGTTAAGAACCAGGAATAGTTATAATATTAAACATTTACGACAGGCTTACTATGAGCCTGACCCTGTTCAAAAGCTTTATAAACATGAAGTCATTTAATTCTTACAGCAACCCTATTAGGTGAATACTGATTGTTACACACAATTTATAGGTAAGGAAATAAGGAACAGAAGGGTTATACAACTTGCCCAAGGCTGCATAGCTAATAATGGTAAAGCTTGGGTGTACACTCAGGATTTTGGATCTACATATATTCTTTTTGCTCTTAGTTACTCTGGGAAGAATCTTAGAAACTTTCATTGAGCTCTTGTTTCCAGCCCCCTATTAAAATATGTGGAAAGCATTTAAGTACTATCTACCAAATGCTTAAAAAAATGTGTCTATGCCTTGACCAGGCACTTCTATAAATTTATTATAAGGAAACAGTCAAAGAATTATGCCAAAATACATGCACAAGGGTATTACAGCATTATTTACATTGAAGAAAAATAGAAAATCACCAAATTGGGGCAGCGCCTGTGACTCAAGGAGTAGGGCGCCGGTCCCATATGCCGGAGGTGGCGGGTTCAAACCCAGCCCCGGCCAAAAAAATCACAAAAAAAAAAAAAAAAAAAAAAAAGAAAATCACCAAATTGGCTGGGTGCAGTGGTAATCCTAGTTTGTAATCCTAATGCTCTGGGAGGCCGAGGCGGGTGGATTGCTTGAGCTCAGAAGTTTGAGACCAGCCTGAGCAAAAGTGAGACTCCATCTCTACTAAAAATAGAAAAACTCAGGGTGATGGGCAGATAAAAAATAAAAATAAAAAAACTGAGGCAAGAGGATTGCTTTAGTCTAAAAGCTGCCACAGTCCCAAGAACTAGAGAAAACTGCCATTCACAAATAAACTACCACAGTAAATAAATGTAAATACAGTGTGGTTCTAATTTTCTTTTTTTTTTTTTTTTTTTTGGCCGGGGCTGGGTTGTGAACCCACCACCTCCGGCATATGGGACGGACCGGCGCCCTACTCCTTGAGCCACAGGCGCCGCCCCTGGTTCTAATTTTCTTTCATACAATCTTGGACAACCCCAAATAACTTTATAAATATCTTATTTTAAAAAGCAATTTGAAAACGTACCAAAACTATATAAAATACTTAAATGCAGAGCTCTCAAATTTCCTTCAATCAGACCAGAAATCATCAAAAAAATTATGAGCACAGTTACAAACAGAATGAGTGGAATGTTTAAGTTTAAGACAACCAAAAAAGCCCCATATAACTTCTTTTTAATATAAAACTATTTATTGACCAGTGTTCACTATTATTTACAATAAAAGTAAAAAATATACAATTGGATAACATTCTGATTACTAGGACTTTTTTTATGGCTTCTGCTCAACCAGTAACCCAAATACTGAAAAGTTTGAGTCCACATGTTAGGAATGAGTTGGGGTAAGGAAAAAGCATGCAGGTCAATAGTTTTAGATTACAGAGTTTGTTCACACATTTATGTCAACAGGGTATGAAACTGCCAACATGGCTTAACCATCTGATTAGGTTTCTGTAAGCCAAGCCTAGAATGGTTTACTAGAGGAATCTTTAATGACCATTTAACTAAGTCTTATTTGTTTACCTCATTAAAACACACCAGGATTTGTCTAGTTTCCTCATGTGAGTGGTGAGGTTATTGGTAATGATAAAGCTTTTCCTTTTAGAAATTTTGTAAACACAATTTTGCATTCATATGACTATACATACAGATTCTGACATGGCTGCCTTTAAATTATCCATTTAAATTGTCGAATTAAGAATCAACTATCAACATAGTGCTAGAAGTTCTAGACAATACAATTAGGCAAGACAAGGAAATAAAGGGAATCCAAATGGGAGCAGAGGAGGTCAAACTCTCCCTCTTTGCTGATGACATGATCTTATACTTAGAGAATCCCAAAGATTCAACCACAGACTCCTAGAAGTCATCAAAAAATACAGTAATGTTTCAGGATATAAAATCAATGTCCACAAGTCAGTAGCCTTTGTGTACACCAATAACAGTGAAGATGAGAAGCTAATTAAGGACACAACTCCCTTCACCATAGTTTCAAAGAAAATGAAATACCTAGGAATATACCTGACGAAGGAGGTGAAGGACCTCTATAAAGAAAATTATGAAATCCTCAGAAAGAAAATAGCAGAGGATTTTAACAAATGGAAGAACACACCATGCTCATGGATGGGCAGAATCAACACTGTTAAAATGTCTATACTTCCCAAAGCAATCTAACTATTCAATGCCATTCCTATCAAAATACCAACATCATACTTTCAAGATTTGGAGAAAATGATTCTGCGTTTTGTATGGAACCAGAAAAAAAACCCGTATAGCTAAGGCAGTTCTTAGTAATAAAAATAAAGCTGGGGGCATCACCATACCAGATTTTAGTCTGTACTACAAAGCCATCATGGTCAAGACAGCATGGTACTGGCACAAAAATAGAGACATAGACACTTGGAATTGAATAGAAAACCAAGAAATGGAACTAACATCTTACAACCACCTAATCTTTGGTAAACCAAACAAGAACATACCTATTCACTCCCTATTCAATAAATGGTGTTGGGAGAACTGGATATCCACATGTAAAAGACTGAAACTGGACCCACACCTTTCCCCACTCACAAAAATTGATTCAAGATGAATAAAGGACTTAAATTTAAGGCATGAAACAATAAAAATCCTCAAAGAAAGCATAGGAAAAACACTGGAAGATATTGGCCTGGGGAAAGACTTCATGAAGAAGACTGCCATGGCAATTGCAACAACAAAAATAAACAAATGGGACTTCATTAAACTGAAAAGCTTCTGTACAGCCAAGGAGACAACAACCAAAGCAAAGAGACAACCTACACAATGGGAAAGGATATTTGCATATTTTGAATCAGACAAAAGCTTGATAACTAGGATCTATAGAGAACTCAAATTAATCCACATGAAAAAAAGCCAACAATCCCATATATCAATGGGCAAGAGACATGAATAGAACCTTCTCTAAAGAAGACAGACGAATGGCTAACAAACATATGAAAAAATGCAAATCTATTAGAGAATTGCAAATCAAAACCACCCTGAGATACCATCTAACCCCAGTGAAAATGGCCCACATCACAAAATCTCAAAACTGCAGATGCTGGCGTGGATGTGGAGAGAAGGGAACACTTTTACACTGCTGGTGGGACTGCAAACTAGTACAACCTTTCTGGAAGGAAGTATGGAGAAACCTCAAAGCACTCAAACTAGACCTCCCAGTTGATCCTGCAATCCCATTACTGGGCATCTACCCAAAAGGAAAAATATCCTCTTATCATAAGGACACTTGTACTAGACTGTTTATTGCAGCTCAATTTACAATCGCCAAAATGTGGAAACAGCCTAAATGCCCACCAACCCAGGAATGGATTAATAAGCTGTGGTATATGTATACCATGGAACACTATTCAGCTATTAAAAAAAATGTTGACTTTACATCCTTCGTATTAACCTGGATGGTCGTGGAAGACATTATTCTTAGTAAAGCATCACAAGAATGGAGAAGCATGAATCCTATGTACTCAATTTTGATATGAGGACAATTAATGACAATTAAGGTCATGGTGTGGGGAAGGAAAAGCAGAGAGAGGGAAGGAGGGAGAGGGGTGGGGCCTTGGTGTGTGCCACACTTTATGGGAGCAAGACATGATTGCAAGAGGGACTTTACCTAACAAATGCAATCAGTGTAACCTGGCTTATTGTACCCTCAATGAATCCCCAACAATAAAAACAAACAAACAAACAAACAAACAAAAAAAGAATCAACTATTTAATTTGAAACATTATGGCCTCAGGAAAATTTTCTATTCTTTTTTTTTTTTTTTTTTTTGGAGAGACTGAGTCTCACTTTATGGCCCTCTGTAGAGTGCCGTGGTCTCACACAGGTCACAGCAACCTCCAACTTCTGGGCTTAAGCGATTCTCTTGCCTCCAGCCTCCCGAGTAGCTGGGACTATAGGTGCCCGCCACAACACCCAGCTATTTTTTGGTTGCAGTTTGGCCGGCGCCGGGCTTGAACCTACCACCCTCGGTATATGGGGCCGGCGCCCGGCTTGAACCTACCACCCTCGGTATATGGGGCCGGCGCCCTACCGACTGAGCCACAGGCGCCGCCCCCAAATTTTCTATTCTTACGTTGCTCAGAATGATGGTATTGCAGACACCTGGGCTTACCTGTGATTTTTGTTTTGGTGAATGTTTAAAAACAAAGGAAATCATTTACATATGAATGTCATGTATACACATACCACTGAATAATGGCTATGTAAATATCCGTTAGTATTTAGAAGAGCTGTTCTCTAATGTAGAGGAAATAATATACCATGGTATCAAATGTTTCTTTTTTTTCTGATAAAGGAAGCAACTAGAGAAAGCTTTTATTTGTTCAAAGTAACCAGTGCCATTGATGCAAGCCCTCCCCAAAGACTCTCCCAGTACTACTTTCAAAATGAACATATCAAACTTGATTTGTTAGAATGTAGTTATTTCTTCACACTCCCAAGACCCAGATTATATATATAGCAATGCAAACAATTATTGAGCTTCATCGTCTTTTTTTAAAATTTTATTATTAAATCATAGCTGTGTACATTAATGCGATCATGGGGCACCATACACTGGTTTTGTAGACCATTTGACATATTTTCTTTTTTTTTTTTTTTTTTTAGTTTTTGGCCGGGGCTGGGTTTGAACCCGTCACCTTCAGCATATGGGGTTGGCGCTCTACTCCTTTGAGCCACAGACGCTGCCTATTTGACATATTTTCATACACTGGTTAACATAGCCTACCTGGCATTTTCTTAGTTATTGTGTTAAGACATTTATATTCTCCATTTACTAAGTTTCACATGTACCCTTGTAAGATGCACTGCAGGTGTAATCCCACCAATCACCCTCCCTCCGCCCATCTCCCCCCTCCCTCGCCTCCCTCTCCCGAGCTTCATCTTCTGGACAAGAATGCCAAGTTAGTCTCTCTTCATAAAAAGCAATAACAACTTGAGGACACTTCATATTTGCCTCTTTTGCCATTACCCAATCGGCCTCATCTGAATCTTTCCACTTCGTAAGAAACATTAATTCTCCATTGCTGTCTGTGGCACCAATTATTCTGTCAGGATCAAGACCTCTGGCAAAGCCTCTTGGTTTGTCAGCAGTGTCTCTTTTCTTCTTTGATTTGCTATCATCCGATTCACTGTTAGGTAAGGATTTTCGTTTTGTACTGTCTTTTTCTTTACCAGCTTTTTGAGAATTAAGAAATGCTCGGCGGCGCCTGTGGCTCAGTCGGTAGGGCGCCGGCCCCATATACCGAGGGTGGCGGGTTCAAATCCGGCCCCGGCCAAACTGCAACCAAAAAAAAAATAGCCGGGTGTTGTGGCGGATGCCTGTAGTCCCAGCTACTCAGGAGGCTGAGGCAGGAGAATGGCTTGAGCCCAGGAGCTGGAGGTTGCTGTGAGCTATGACATCACAGCACTCTACCCAGGCAACAGCTTGAGGCTCTACTGCAAGAGGTAAGTGAATTTACTGTCTTCTGGAGCAGATAATACAAATAGGCTTTCTGTGTTCCCCCCCCCCCCACATTTTAAAACTCTTGAAAATGCAATTGTATCACGGTCTGTGAGAAAGGGCAGTTGCTTTAACAGATAATCATGAATTCTGCTTCAGCTGTTCACTAGCTCTGGTATCTTGGCAAGTTATTTTATCTTTCTGAGCATTAGATTGCTTGTTTGTAAAGTTGAAAGTACTACCTTGTAGGTTGTTAGGAGGGTTATATGAGATACATTTAAGCACTCAACGAATGTTGACATAAAGGGAGCACAGCTAATTTGGAGAGGAGAGTCAGGGAAAGTTTTCCCAATTTAAATCGCTCTCTAGCTGTCATCCCAAATACTGGAGGTAATTTAAGATATTCCAAGTAATAAAGGGATAGGGAAAGAATTAGACTCTTAGTTCAGAAAATCTCTAATTTACATTTATTTAGAATTTTACAACTTACATTAAAGATAATATGCTCACTCTGTGCTGTGTAAATCTCAAAAGTTCTCTAACTAAAAGCAAGAAATTTCACTCTGGCAAGAAGAAAGACTATTCAGATAATGTGAATATAAGATATTACACAACTTTTCCAACTTATGATCTATTTATCAAAGACTCATTGCCACAAGAGAAGCATCTGAATTATTTTCTAGTGGTGGCAATAGTTTTATGGAATTCTATTTTCATTCTCTATCTCTTTCTGCAGTTTTTCATGGCCCTCCCTGTCTGTGTTGGATACCATTCCTATAGGTTTCCATAATCTGTGATTTCCGAAGGTATCTGGAGTGAATTATTCTGCCACTGTGTAAGCGTCTCCCACAACAGATTATGAATTTGCAATGAGCAGGAGTTCTAAGTGTTCCTGATAAGCCCTCACCTTCCTGCCCCCAGTACTCACAGCAGAGCCACTGCTATCTGCCCTGGGACTGATCCCACATGTCCCTCTTCCCACTCATCTCTGCCCTATTTCCAGATCATCTTTCATCCTTTGGACTCTGATCCCCACAGGGCCTGATCCTATGTCTTACCCCTCCCTGTTAAAACAGTTGTACAGCGACCTCAGAAGCCTTCCCTCAATGTCCCACTTCTCTGAACATTCTCTTTGCCTTCTAGCTACAGCGGAGACCTGCTTCTCCCAAGAACACTGGCTTCCCTGCGGGTTGTTGCTGTTTTCTCTCCCATACTCCTAAGATCATGGGACTGCATGGGGTGGGCATCCTCATTCCTGCTTCCAGACCGTTCTCCCTCCCACTCCTCAGCTCCCACCACTGCTGCCTTAGTGTCCTTGGTCTGTCCCCCACCATGTTGGAGTCCCCTTGTGCCTCCTTCTAACACACGCCCTCATTCCTTAAAGATCTTGGCTCTGAATTCCTCTCGCCCACACGACTTCTGTCATGGTTCTGGATGATTGTTTTATTCTTACAGATTATTTTTTCAACACAGTGTCTGGTGTTCTCTGGCTTTGCTCTCCTCCAGTGACCTTGCTCCCTCCTTGCCTCCTGCCACTCATACCCGTGGTCCATCCGCCGGCTTGGTCATTACTGATAACTGCAACCTGCCTGGCATCTCAGTGATGGCAAGCTATTGCTGTACCTATTATCATCTTACAGAATTTGTTGAATTGGACCACTCACTATTTGGGCTACCACAAGCAAATGGGTTACATTTTTCCAGCCCTGTTTGCTCCATTCAAGGGTGAGTTGTGTGGGTGAGTGGAGATCAGATGTTGGTGACAGGATACTGGGGAATTGCTGAGAGAGGGGCTGGGCAATAATGGGATTAAGGGCATTGAAAGTAAGCCCGGGAGAAAGAGATGACTCCTGGGGCAGAGAGGCGTGTCGAGAATATTCCATTCTGGAGGCAAGGGACAGCTAATCTGCACACCAGAAGGCGGGGCCCTGGCCCGAGAACAGCAAAGTAAATAGATTATAAACTGGACTCCTGCAGGTCTGCAAGGGTGGAGTAGAGAGATCAAAGGCAGCCCCAGGGACCCAGAGAGAAGAAAATGTTACAGGGCACACAGTAGGGCTGAATAAATGTTTGTTAAAAAATGAATAAATAGGGCGGCGCCTGTGGCTCAGTCGGTAAGGTGCCGGCCCCATATACCGAGGGTGGCGGGTTCAAACCCGGCCCCGGCCAAACTGCAACCAAAAAATAGCCGGGCGTTGTGGCGGGCGCCTGTAGTCCCAGCTACTCGGGAGGCTGAGGCAAGAGAATCGCTTAAGCCCAGGAGTTGGAGGTTGCTGTGAGCTGTGTGACGCCACGGCACTCTACCAAGGGCCATAAAGTGAGACTCTGTCTCTACAAAAAAAAAAAAAAAAAGAATAAATAAATATATGACTCCAGACTTAGTGGTTTCTTATTTTTCCAACCTTTTTTGGGATCAAGAAGTACAAGGTTGTCACATTTTAGGCAGAGGGTGGGGAAAGGTGAGGCTGCTACTGGCATATTTCTTGTTTTTGTGCAAATTATATGTGGCTCCAGGTCTGGGAAGATGGATTTTAGAAGAGCATCCTCTGGAGGACATGGTGGCTCACACCTATAATCCTAGCACTCTGGAAGGCTACAGCAGCTTGATGCCAGCCTGAACTAAAGTGAGACCCTGTCTCTACTGAAAATAGAAAACTTTGGGCGGTGCCTGTGGCTCAAAGGAGTAGGGCACCGGCCGCATATGCCGGAGGTGGCGGGTTCAAACCCAGCCCCGGCCAAAAACTGCAAAAAAAAAAAAAAAGAAAACTTAGCCAGGTGTTGTGGCAGGCACCTGTAATCCCAACTATTTGGGAGGCTGAGGCAGGAGACTCACTTGAGCTCAGGAATTTGAGGTTGCTGTGAGCTAGGCTGACGCCACAACACTAGTCTGGGTGACAGAGTGAAACTCTTTCTCAAGAAAAAGGCTTCATTTCTCAGGCTCTAAGCTGCTTTGTATCAGCAAAGAGTGAACTGGATTTCAGCAGCACCCCTATCTTTGTGCCCCATTGGGGGTTGGGGGTAAGGTAATAACCTGGTAAGTTTCAAAAGTGAGTTCTTGAACCCCCACCCCAGTGATTCTTATATTGCTTGGGATCTGGGTTCCTGTAATCTCTAAAGCCAAAAATACTTCTCTTAGCTTTTCTGCTGGGATCTCCCTTTTGCCCACCTGTGGCTCAGTTGGTGGGGCGCCGGCCCCATATACCAAGGGTGGCGGGTTTGAACCTGGCCCCGGCCAAACTGCAACAAAAAAATAGCCGAGTGTTGTGGCGGGCACCTGTAGTCCCAGCTACTCCGGAGGCTAAGGCAAGAGAATCGCTTAAGCCCAGGAGTTGGAGGTTGCTGCGAGCTGTGTGATGCCACGGCACTCTACCCGAGGGCGGTACAGTGAGACTCTGTCTACAAAAAAAAAAAAAAGAAAATTGAAGCTAAGGTTGAGTTTGGAACGAAGAGTTGGATGAACAGGGTGTAAGTCAGGGATTTACCTTTTTACTGAGAGAGGAAAAAAAGAAAAGGAGCATGGAAAAATAAAATGTGTTTATGATGGGAATCCGTTTTACTCTCTGAGTCAGACATCTTTATGGACAATTACCATCTCAATTTCAATGATTACAATAGTATTTCCAGGCAAATATATATATATATTTTTTTGTAGAGACAGAGTCTCACTTTATGGCCTTCGGTAGAGTGCCGTGGCCTCACACAGCTCACAGCAACCTCCAACTCCTGGGCTTAAGCGATTCTCTTGCCTCAGCCTCCCGAGTAGCTGGGACTACAGGGGCCCGCCAAAACGCCCGGCTATTTTTTGGTTGCAGTTTGGCTGGGGCCGGGTTTGAACCCGCCACCCTTGGTATATGGGGCCAGCGCCCCATCGACTGAGCCACAGGTGCCGCCCATTTCCAGGCAAATATTAATTATCGTTATTCCTATTAAGGTCCAAAGAGAGCTATAGCCTGGGGAAGACATGAGTTTAGAAGTGCACTTGAAATTCAAATTAAAAGCGTTTCACTTGTGCCACGCGTAGTGTGTTTGCTGTGTTTTCTAGAGAAATACTTATATGCTTCTAATGGACAAAAATGCCTTGAAATTATGTGTTGCTTTGTTTTTTCACTTTTGTATGCTTCTCCAGAGCTTACCATCATTGCTTTTTTTTTTTTTTTTTTTTGCAGTATTTGTCCAGGGCTGGGTTTGAACCCACCACCTCTGGTATATGGGGCCAGCACCCTACTCCTTTGAGCCACAGGTGTCTCTTTTTTTTTTTAAAGATGAGGGTTGGCAGTGCTTGTAGCTCAGTGGGTAGGGCGTCCGGTGCATACACAGAGGCTGGAGGGTTCAAATCCGGCCCAGGCCAGCTAAAGCAACAATGACAACTGCAACAGAAAACTAGACGGACACTGTGGCGGGCGCCTGTAGTCACAGCTACTTGGGAGGCTGAGGCAAAAGAATTGCTTAAGCCCAAGAGTTTGAGGTTGTTGTGAGCTGTGATGCCATAGCACTCTACCCAGGGTGACAGCTTGGGACTCTGTCTCAAAAAAAATAATAAAAATAAAGAGATGAAGCTTTCATTACATTGCCCAGGCTGGCCTTGAACTCCTGGGCTCCCAAAAATGCTAAACCAAGGTCTGGGGGAACAAACTGGGTGTTGAATATGGATGTGCAAAGGCTTCTGGCTGCCAGCCTTCTTTATCATCGCCATATTTTCAAGCTGGGCATTAGTCATCAGAAGGCCCATCTTCATAATTTGCACTTTCCACCTTCCCCACTTAAGGAAATCTTTATATAGGAATTTTCCTGGTCCAATGAGCTGTACTCATTTGACTCTCAAAGGAAGATTTGGAGACATTTTTTTCCTTGCAGCTCCCATAGTTACCAGGAGTTAATGGATTGCTTTGTTGCCTAGGCTAGAGTGTGGTGGCATCATAATAGGTCATTGCAATCTCAAACTCCTGGGCTTAAGCTGGGAGTCTCAGCCTTCTGTCTCAGCCTCCAGAGTAGCTGGGATTACATGCACGTCTCACCACACTCAGGTCATTTTTAAAATTTTTGTGAAAATGGGGTCTCGCTATGATATTGAGACTGGCCTCAAACTCCTTGCCTCAAATAATCTTCCCACCTCATCTTCCCAAAGTGCTAGAATTATAGGCATGAGCCTCTGTAGCCCATTTGTTTGGTTCTTACATTCAGAGGAATACCCAAGGATTCTTAAGAACTGTCATTTTTAGCCCCTTTTTTATTGACTCCAACAGTAGTGGGTGTTTTCAAGTTAGTCAATGAAATTCACTTTAACAAGTTTGAGATATTTAATAAATGATGGTCTGTTTGTAAATTTAGATTGATGTTATGCAACTCATTAGTTAGCTTTGCTTCAGTTTGGAACTTGCCCAAGATCTTATAGTTAGTAAGGGACAAACATGGGATTAGAAGCCTTTTAGGGTCTGAGTTGTGACTCTGTTGCTCAGAAGCTGGGTTCAATTCTTAGCCTCTATCGTAACACGACCTAATGTTTTGAGCACCAATCAGATTCCAGGTACTATTCTAAGAGCCTTTCTCATCTATAAGCTGGGAAAATAATTGCAACTACTTAGTTCACAAACATCTTAAAGATAACATGTAGCTAATGTATGTAATGTCCTTGAGACAGAAGCTGAAATATTATAAATCCTCAATGATGGCAGTTGTTGTGATTGCCATCAGGGATAATCTTGTCTGCCAAGAAATATAACCAGCCACAAAATGCAGTGCTACCCTCTCTGTTTCCATTTTTTTTTTTTTTTTTTTTTGAGACAGAGTCTTACTCTGTCACCCTGGGTAAAGTGCCAGGGCATCTTAGCTCACTGCAACCTCAAACTCTTGGGCTCAGGTGAATGTCATGCGTCAGACTCCAAAGTAGCTGGAACTACAGATGCCTGCTACAACACTTGGCAATTTTTTTTTCTCTCTTTTTTTTTTTTGAGACAGAGCCTGAAGCTGTTGCCCTGGGTAGAGTGCGGTGGCATCACAGCTCACAGCAACCTCCAACTCCTGGGCTCAAGCAATTCTCCTGCCTCCACCTCCCAAGTAGCTGGGACTATAGGTGCCTGCCACAATGCCTGGCTACTTCTTGGTTGCAGCCGTCGTTGTTTGGTGGCCCTGGGCTGGATTCAAACCCGCCAGCTCAGGTGTATGTGGCTGGCGCCTTAGCCACTTGAGCCACAGGCGCTGAGCCTTTATTTCTCTTTTTTAGAGAGGGGTCTCACTTGTGCTCAGGCTGGACTTGAACTCCTGAGCTTAAGGAATCCTCCTACCTCGGCCTCCCAGAGGGCTAGGATTGTAGGCATGAGCCAATTCCCCGGGCTGCTGTTTCCATTTTAAATAGTACTATTCTGAAGAACATTTGTAAACATATCACAAATACACTTTTTTTTAACAATTTAATAAGATTTCAATTTAAGAATAATTTTAGATTTACAGAAAAGTTATAGGATAATACAGAGAGTTCTCCTATATCCCATATCCACATCTCACGTTATTGTGGTATGTTTGTCCCAACTAAGAAGCTTACATTGGTACATTACTATTAACTAAACCCTAGGTTATATTCAGATTTCACTCATGTCCTATTTCTGTTCTAGGACCCAATCCAGGGCACCACATTGAACTTGGCACATTCTCCATGCTGCACTTGGCAATTGCTTGTGCTGTTAGTTTCATATCTATGCTTTGCTCATAAGACATGCCCCAGGGAACCATTGTTTATACTATGACTTTGACCTTGGCAGCTTGCTACCCTTTCTTTTTCTTTTCTTTCTTTCTCTTTTTTTTTTTTTTTTTGAGCAGAGTCTCACTATGTCACCCTGGGTAGAGTGCCGAGGCATCATAGCTCATAGCAACCTCCAACTCCTGGGCTTAAGCGATTCTCTTGCCTCAGCCTCCCAAGTAGCTGGGACTATAGGCGCCCGCCACAACACCCGGCTATTTTTTGGTTGTAGTTGTCATTGTTGTTTTGCAGGCCCGGGCTGGGTTCGAACCCGCCAACTCTGGTGTATGTGGCTGGTGCCCTAGCTGCTGAGCTATAGGCGCCGAATTTTTTTTTTTGAGACAGAGTCTTACTCTGTTCCCCTCAGTAGAGTGCCATGGTGTCACAGGTCACAGGTCACAGGCTGGTCTGGAACTCCTCAGGCAATCCACCCACCTTGGCCTCCCAGAGTGTGAGGATTACAGGTGTGAGCCACCATGCCAGGCCTGCCCTTTCTTTTTCTGACAGTCACTTGCTCACACTCTGACAGATCCTTAGAACAGATTCATAAAAGTGGTGCTTAACAGGTGTGAGGCGTGACTTGACTCCTTTAGAAATCAGTTTTCTCAGCTCAGCGCCTGTAGCACAGTGGTTACGGGAGCTACTTGGGAGGCTGAGGCAAGAGAATCACTTAAGCCCAAGAGTTGGAGGTTGCTGTGAGCTGCAACACCACAGCACTCTACCGAGGGCGATAGCTTAAGACTCTGTCTTGGAAAAAAAAAAAAGGGTGGCACCTGCGGCTCAAAAGAGTAGGCTGCTGGCCCCATATGCCAGAGGTGGCAGGTTCAAACACAGCCCCGGCCAAAAACTGCAAAAAAAAAAAAAAAAAAAAAAAAAGATATCAGTTTTCTCATCTATAGAAGGGGAGGAAGAATAGTTCCTACCTAGACTGACACATGCTAACTCCACCTCAAAAAATGTTAATTATTGCTTTTGTTATATCACAGTACTCTCCTTTTCAGATCATAAACCAGCCTGGCTCCACACTAGACGAGGTTTGCTGACTCAGAGGCTGCTGCTTAATTGCCACAGAAATTTTAATGCTTAAAAATACAACTACTGGGCGGCGCCTGTGGCTCAGTCGGTGGGGCGCCGGCCCCATATACCGAGGGTGGCGGGTTCAAACCCGGCCCCGGCCAAACTGCAACCAAAAAATAGCCAGGCGTTGTGGTGGCCGCCTGTAGTCCCAGCTACTCGGGAGGCTGAGGCAAGAGAATCGCTTAAGCCCAGGAGTTGGAGGTTGCTGTGAGCTGTGTGAGGCCACGGCACTCTACCAAGGGCCATAAAGTGAGACTCTGTCTCTACAAAAAAAAAAAAAAAAATACAACTACTTTAGGCTCAGCACCTGTGGCTCACGCGGCTAAGGTGCCAGCCACATACACCTGAGCTGGTGGGTTCAAATCCAGCCTGGGCCCGCCAAACAACAATGATGGCTGCAACCAGAAAATAGCCAGGCGTTGTGGCAGGCGCCTGTAATCCCAGCTACTTTGAGGTGGAGACGGGAGTAACACTTGAGCCCAGGAGTTGGAGGTTGCTGTGAGCTGTGATGCCACAGCACTCTACCCAGGGTGACAGCTTGAGACTCTGTCTCAAAAAAAGAAACAAAAAAAAAAACCCAACTATTTTAGCTGGGCATTGTGGCAGGTGCCTGTAGTCCCAGCTACTCAGGAGGCTGAGGCAAGAGAATCACCTAAGCCCAAGAGCTGGAGGTTGCAGTGAGCTGCGACACCATGGCACTCTACCGAGGGCGACAAAGTGAGACTCTTATCTCTAAAAAAAAAAAGAATACAACTACTTTGTTACTTTCTTTCTTTCTTTTTAAAGAAATTTTGGGGAAGGACATAGTACAACGAGAGAATCTGAAATGCCAAATTTTAAGGCTTTCTTCTACATCCTCCCCCACCCTTCATTTTGGTCTTTCTTATTCCTAGAACTCCCACCACCCTGCCTGCGAATAGGGGAAGGCCCATGCACCTGCCAGAAGCCAGAAGATTACAGAGCTGTGGTCTGGAACATGCGATTTGAGATCTGAATCATTTTCAGTGGGGGGGTGCTTCGGTCACGTGATCTGATCAGGACGTTTCATGCAATCTGACATTTCCCTTCAGAGTTGCTTAGGAACCTAAGGAAGGCTCTGGCTCTGAATGACAGGATGGTGATAAATTAGTCATCCCTGGGCCCAGCCATCTGGTTTAAGTAAATTAAGAGTATAACCCATATGGGATTTATCTAAAATAGTGATTCTCATTTTTTTTTCTCTTCTCACTTTTATTCCTCTTTATCTGGGCTCTGTAAATGGGCTTCACTTTGCATGGAGTAACCAAGCTGAGATTACCCTTTGCTTTGCCCATCACCCCTTCTCCCCTCATTTAGGCAGCCAACCTCGGCATCTCCCTTACCCACTAATGGGGCTGTTTTTAATAGCTGATGATCTTAAACATTTCATTTTGAAAATTGCCTGCACTGACTGGGCGCCATTCTCCATCCTCTGTGTCCATTCTCATTTATCACTTTCCTTCCCCTTCCGTCCCTCCCCACCTCAGGCCCACCTGATATCTCAGTTCAAAGTTTCATCTGTCCTATTTGTTATCCTTGTTTTACATTTTCACTGTTTGCCCACCAGACTGATCTTAATAAATTAATGTTATCATTTCATTCTCTTACTCACAAATCTGCACTGCTTATAGGATGAGCCAAATGTTTCTACCTCCAATTCCTCCGTCAAGTTCCAGGTTGCCTTTAAACCTTTTTTTTTTTTTTTGAGACAGAGTCTCACTCTGTTGTCCAGGTAGAATGCTCTGGCATCAGCCTGGCTCATAGCCACCTCAAACTCTTGGGTTCAGGCAGTCCTCCTGCCTTAGCCTCCTGAGTAGCTGGGACTACAGATGCCCATAACAACAGCCAGCTAATGTTCTATTTTCAGTAGAGACGGGGGTTTCATTCTTGCTCAGGCTGGTCTTGAACTCCTGAGCTCAAGCCATCTTCTCTCCTTGGCCTCACAGAGTGCTAGGATTACACACATGAGCCACTGTGCCGGGCAAAAACTTTGTCTGCTTTTCTCAACTTGACCCCCCACTTGAGACAGTCTGTGCTCCTCCATTCTTCTGGAATATAGCTGCATTGTCCTTCCCTACTTATTTCAGTGTTTAAAGATGCAACTTGGGCCAGGCTCTGTAGCTCATGCCTCCATCTTAGGGTTTGTCCTTCCCATGTGAAGGATTGCTTGAGTCCAGGAGTTTGAGACTAGCTTGAGTAGCATATTGAGACCCTTGTCACTACAAAAAAAAATTTAAAAAATTACTTGGGTGTGGTAGTTTATGGCTGTAGTCCCAGCTACTCAGGAGGCTGAGGCAGGAGGATCCCTTGAACCCAGGAGTTTGAGGTTGCTGTGAGCTTTGATCACTGCACTCTAGCCTGGGCAAGAAAAAGAAATAAAGATTATACCCTCATCTGTGTATTTGTTTAACTGTTTTATGTTTCTAATTCAATTTCAAGCTCCTGGAAGGTAATCTTGTGGATTTGAGACAGAGCCTCAAGCTGTCACCTCCCAAGTAGCTGGGACTACAGGTGTCCGCCACAACACCTGGTTATTTTTTGGTTGCAGCTGTCATTGTTCTTTGGTGGGCCCAGGCTGGATTCGAACCCGCCAGCTCAGGTGTATGTGCCTGGCACCTTAGCCGCTTGAGCCACAGATGCCGAGCCATGTAATCTTGCACTTTTATTTTCATTCCCCACCCCATGCTAAGCACATTGCTAGGCACCTGCAAATATTCATTACATACATACAGAATGAATGAATGAATGCCATGGGTATGCATCCGGTGGGTGAGACAAATTGTTAACAAGACAAATAAGTAGAATAGATAGTAGGTGAGGTGATGATAACTGCTGTGAAAAGAATTAAGCAGCAAAAGAAGGAGTGTTGTAAATGTCAATACAGTGTCATACTGGTCTGTAAGGCAGGATTTTAGTCATTAAAAATGATGAGCAGGCTCAGCACTTGTAGCTCAGTGGCTAGGGCGCCAGCCAACATACACAGGAGCTGGTGGGTTCGAATCCAGCCTGGGCCTGCTAAACAACAATGACAACCACAACCAAAAAATAGCCAGGCTTTGTAGCAGGCACCTATAGTCCCAGCTACTTGGGAGGCTGAGGCAAAAGAATCACTTGAGCCCAATAGTTGGAGGTTGCTATGAGCTGTGATGCTATGGCACTCTATGGAGGGAGACATAGTGAGACTCTGTCTTAAAAAAAAAAAAATGGATGAGCAAAGCTGGCAAGATGGCTCAGGCCTGTAATCCTAGCACTCTGAAAGGCTGAGGCAAGAGGATAGCCTGAACCCAGGAGTTGGAGGTTGCTGTGAGCTAGGCTGATATCAGGGTGCTCTAGCTGGGGTGACAGAGCCAGATTCTGTCTCAAAAAATAGAACAAAACAAAACAGAACAAGAACCCCAAGCCTTCCCAGTGCATAACACAGTACCACATCTGTGTTTGATGAATGCATTGGAAATGGCGTATATTATGCTGTTACCAAAGGCACACATTATAATTCAAAGGATATATTTTGTAGTGCAAGTTCTGTTTAGAGGAGGGAGAAAGTCACCTGTTTAAATCTCATCTCAAACTGCGCACAGTATGAGAGCAAACAAACAAAAACTCAAATAACTTCGTGACACAGAATTAGTTTGATGGATACGGTTAGAGGAAGTAGAAAAACATTAAAGACGCTTACGTGAGAATTAAATGGTTTGCAACACCAAAGATTAGACAGATCTGCTTTGAGCCTGTGTGGAGGACCAGAGCAGCTGAGTTGCAGCCTAATCCAGGTCCACGGCCAGCCCAGGGATGACCCAGGAATGTGGGAGAAGGAGGGTTGTCCTTGGTTTGAGGGGATAATAGGGCCAAGGTGCATTCATGAGGATCACCCAGCAGCTGCATAAGCGGCTGTCTGCCTGCTGCCTGGAAGCTCTGAGAGGTCTGCCTTGGGTTCCATGTAACACGTCGCTTGGATTTGAAAAGTTTATCAACACCGTGACACTAGGAATCCTAAAACGTTTATTCTCTTTTACCTGCTAATTTCATGGCTGGGAATCTAGCATAAGGTAATCTTGTTAGGTCAGCATTATTCTTTACAGTAGCATCTGTGCATTCATTTAAAGAAAGCTTTAAAATCTATGTAACATGGAAAAATACGCAAAGATTTTTTAAAGTAAAATTCCATACTGTATATAGGTATGACTTTAGATGTGGAACTATAACTTTAGATGTGGAATTTATAAATATATAAAATTATATTTATTCATGCACTTATTCATGGAATTTTATCGAGTACATAAATGTTTCAGACACCGTGGTGGGTGCTGAGTATACAAATTTATATGTGTGTGCATGTGGGTGTTCACAGAAAAAAAGAATAGAAGGAAATACTCCAAAATATTAACAATAATTCTCTCCATAGGATCCATTTAAATTTTGTTTTTTATTTTTCCTGTAATCTCTGTATTTTCTGCAAGGTGCATGTGTTTGTTTTAGATCGAAAAGACTAACAGTATTTATAAACACTGAGGCCCAAGTAAATTTGGGTTGCCAAGTAAATACTCGTTGGGAGGCTCTTCCCCTTTGTTAATTGTGAGGGACAGGGGACCTCAGGATAAGCTGCATGTCCTGGCAGGTAGCGCTCTTCCCCGCCACTGCCGGTGTCCTCTTTCTGGGAGCCACCAGCAGAAACCAGCAGGGCAGGTTTGGGGCGGCCAGGGGCAGCGCGCGGGCAGCAGCGCGGATCTGCAGCTGGGATTAGCACGCTTGTCGCTGGACAGCCGGGCAGCCAGCGAGCGCGGCCTCCCAGCGCGCCCGCCCAGGGAAGGACGGCTGGGCGGTCCTCAGTTACAGCAGGACACGGAATCTGATACCCCAGGGCGAGACAAAGCGTCGGCGACTGGAGAAAAAGGAAGCTTTTGTGCCAAACAAGGTTCCTAGGCAACATCTTACTTAACGACTTCTATGTCCCTAACCATTCAGCTCTGCTGACCTTTAGAAACCGACTGAAAAGCTCATCAGATTTCCGCCGTGAC
Source organism: Nycticebus coucang (assembly GCF_027406575.1). NCBI lineage: Eukaryota > Metazoa > Chordata > Mammalia > Primates > Lorisidae > Nycticebus > Nycticebus coucang. The sequence continues at coordinate 28,559,179 of NC_069782.1, forward strand.
AGAGGTGACATGGCTGATGAGGCGGGTCAGCATTTGGCGCCTGCCTCACTTTTCAGCCTTACCCCCATCATGCCTGTCTGTGTTTCGTTCTTACCAAAACATTGCCTAGGTGTTCCCTGGATTTTTATTATACAGGGTGGCCTTTAGTTCGTGTGCAATTTAAAAATAGTGTGCACGAACGGCCACCCTGGATATCTCCCCGCTTCAGCCCATACTGTTCCCTCTGTCTGAAATACTTAGCCAACCCTGCAGTATCTTCAAGATTCAGCTCAAGTGTCACTTCCTTTGGGGCCCTTCTCTGGCACCACCATGGCCCCCAAGTCTCCCCTGCCCCCCTGCCAGTTGAGCCCTGAGCACCACGTGTATACTTTCATGACAGCGTCACCGTTTCTTCAGATTTCTGTGTGTGAGCAACCTGAGGTTAAGAATGTTATCTTACTCATCTTTATCTTGGGGGTCTAGCGTTGTGACTGGTTGGGATGGGGGCTCACTAACTCTGTGTGTTTGAACCACTGAATTTTCAGTGAAGGATGTACATGGCTTCTTAGGAACCTAAAATGAATATTGAATTTCATCTATCCATCAGTCCATCTGTCTACCCATCAAATGACCCTTATCAAATGCCTGCTAAACAGTTAATCTTAAGACAGACGTGTCGGGCGGCGCCTGTGGCTCAGTGAGTAGCGCGCCGGCCCCATATGCCGAGGGTGGCGGGTTCAAACCCAGCCCCGGCCAAACTGCAACAGAAAAATAGCCGGGCGTTGTGGTGGGCGCCTGTAGTCCCGGCTGCTCCGGAGAATCGTGTAAGCCCAAGAGTTAGAGGTTGCTGTGAGCCGTGACGCCACGGCACTCTACCCGAGGGCGGTACAGTGAGACTCTGTCTCTACAAAAAAAAAAAAAAAAAAAAAGACAGACGTGTCACTGTCATCATGATGTGGGAACTTATAACCTAAAAGGAACACAGATATTGAAGCAATAACTACAGTCTTAACCCCCCACTCCCCAGTACTTGTCATAACCTGAAATTCAATTTTATGTATTTTTATTTGTTGTCTAGCTCTGATATTAGACTATAATAAGCTCTAGCAGGATAGGTGTTTTATCTTGCTTGCCATTCTCCCTGGAACAGTACCTGCTACTTTATGGGCACTTGATAAATATTTGTTGACTGAGCAAACTAGAACTCTATATGTTCTATTTAAAAGAACTAAGAATGAAAATTTGTGGCGTGTTTTAAAAGATGCTTTAGGCCAGGCACTGTGGCTCACACCTATAATCCCAGCACTTTAGGAGGCCAAGGCAAGAGAATCACTTGAGGCCAGGAGTTTGAGACCAGGCTGGACAATATAGCAAGACTCCATCTCTTAAAAAAAAAGGTAACTTAGGGTGGTGCCTGTGGCTCAGTGAGTAGGGCGCCAGCCCTGTATGCTGAGGGTAGCGAGTTTGAACCCAGTCCTGGCCAAACTGCAACAAAAAAATAGCCGGGTGTGTGGCCGGTGCTTATAGCTCCAGCTACTCAAGAGGCTGAGGCAAGAGAATTGCCTAAGCCCAAGAGCTGGAGGTGGCTGTGAGCTGTGACGTGAAGGCACTCTACCGAGGGTGACAGAGTGAGACTCTGTCTCTAAAACAACCCCCCGGCCAATACCTTAAAACTACTTTTCTTCAGGCATCTTTGAAATGAATTATTAAATACTGAAACCCAGTGTGATGAAACAGATTGACAACAATTTATGGCCCACTGCTGACTTAGGTTAGAATATCAGAGATGCAGTCAAGAGGATAACAAAGAATTTTGCGACAGAAACTTGGTGAGTAATTTGCATCTTTAGATTAATTTTGTGATTTTCCTGCTGATTTCAGGGTGTAACAGGAACAATGGCCTGAAAAGAGGTAAAAAATGTTTTCTGTGTCTCTGAAACGTCCCCTACATTTTTTGGGAATTAAAACCTGCATCCCGGCTCAGCGCCTAGAGCTCAAGCGGCTAAGGTGCCAGCCACATACACCAGAGCTGGCAGGTTCAAATCTAGCCTGGGCCTGCCAAACAATGACAACTACAACCAAAAAATAGCCAGGTATGGGTAGTGCCTGTAGCTCAGTGAGTAGGGCACCGGCCCCATATACCGAGGGTGGTGGGTTCGAACCCAGCCCTGCAAAAAAATAGCTGGACATGGTGGTGGGCGCTTGTAGTCTCAGCTACTAGGGAGGCTGAGGCAAGAGAATCACCTAAGCCCAAGAGCTGGGGGTTGCTGTGAGCTGTGATGCCACAGCACTCTACCAAGGGCAATAAAGTGAGACTCTGTCTCTAAAAAAAAACCAAAAACATCCAAAGCCTCTGTTTCTTTGGAAAACTCACTTTGGCATGGCGATCTCCTGTTCAGTTAGGAAATACGGTTATGTTGATGTTTTGGTGACTGTGCTTGTGGTTTTGCAATAAATGTGTATTGAAAGCAAAAAAAAAAAAAACCTGGGTGTTGTGGCAGGTGCCTGTAGTCCCACGTACTTGGGAGGCTAAGGCAAGAGAATTGCTTAAGCCCAAGAGTTTGAGATTGCTGTAAGCTGGCTTGAGGCTCTGTCTCAAAAAAACAAAAAAAAACCCTGCATCCCTGCCTCAGGCCAATGGTCCAAAGGGGCAAGGGAATGTTCTTTGTTCTTAATATCACAGAAGATGGCTAAAGGGAATTGTCTGGGTGGAGGTCTTGAGACTGTTTTAACCAAAGATGGGATTTATCAGAACTATCCCTTTTAAAATCTCTGTATTTCTATTCAGAGGGAGGATGTTGGCACTTGAAGATGAGAGTCTTTCGCTTGCTGGTAAATTAAAAAACTTCTTTTTCCTTCTCCTTAAACCACTTGATTTCATTCTTCTGATGCAGCTTTGGTGACACATGCCAAATTTTAAGTAACAAATTTGAAGATTGTTTTGGATCCTGACTATGTGGTAATGTGGGCGGCACCTGTGGCTCAGTGAGTAGGGCGCCGGCCCTATATGTGGAGGGTGGTGGGTTCAAGCCCGGCCCCGGCCAAACTGCAACAAAAAAATAGCCGGGCGTTGTGGCGGGCGCCTGTAGTCCCAGCTGCTTGGGAGGCTGAGGCAAGAGAATCGCGTAAGCCCAAGAGTTAGAGGTTGCTGTGAGCCGTGTGACGCCAGGGCACTCTACCCGAGGGCGGTACAGTGAGACTCTGTCTCTACAAAAAAAAAAAAAAAAAGAAAAGAAATAGTGAGAGAAAATGAATTAGGAGCCTAGGGCTGCCATAACAGGGTACTGCACTATGGTGGCTTAAACAACAGGAATTTCTTGTCTTACAGTTTTGGAGGCTAGAAGTTCAAAATCAAGGTGTCTGCAGGGGCTGGGTTCTTCTACTTTTTTTTTGAGACAGTGTCTCACTATATTGCCCTGGGTAGAGTACCGTGGTGTCACAGCTCACAGCAACCTCCAACTCTTGGGCTTAAGCAATTCTCTTGCCTCAGCCTCCCAAGTAGCTGGGACTACAGGTGCCCACCACAACGCCTGGCTATCTTTTGGTTGAAGTTGTCATTGTTGTTTGGCAGGCCTGGGTTGGATTTGAACCTGCCAGCTCCAGTGCATGTGGCTGTCGCCGTAGCTGCTGACCCACAGGCACCGAGGCTGTGAGTGAGGATCTGTTCTAGGCCCCTCTCCTTGCTTCTGGTATCCTTGACTTACAGATGGCATTCTCCCATGTCTCTGTGTCCAAATTTCCCCTTTTCATAGGGGCACCAGTCATATTGGATGAGGGCCCACCCTAATAATTATTTGAATTTGGTCATTTCCAAGGACACTATTAAATATTACCAAATGAGATACAGATATTCATTGGATTTCAATATCTTTTGGAGAGACATAATTCAATCCACAATAGGGAGGCGAGGTAGGCTTGAAAGTAGAAGGGTAGAGGGGAGCCAATAGAACCTCTAGAATAGCAAGAAGACAGCACAGCACAAGGGCTTTTTATAGGGTCTCTGCAACCTCAGACAGTGTTGGAGGAGGGTAAGAGAGCCACTTAGCTTGGACACATGCTAATAAAGACACCCAAAACATCCCCTTCAGGTGGCTGGTACTTCTTGGAGAGAAACAACACATAGCCACTATATTGCTTTATTTTAGAGGGATGGGGAAGTGATGTCAGATCTGGGGTAAATGGTAAGAAGTAAGTTGGTAGCCAGGTGTGGTGGCTCACGCCTGTAATCCTAGCACTTTGGGAGGCTGAGGCAGGTGGATTGCTTGAACTCAAGAGTTTGAGACCAGCCTGAGACAGAGTGAGACCCCATCTCTACTAAAAATAGAAAAAGTAACCCCATGTTGTGGCGGGTGCCTGTAGTTTTAAGTACTTGGGAGGCTGAGGCCAGAGGATCACTTGAACCCAGGAGTTTGAGGTTGTTGTGACCTATGACATGCTGGCACTCTTCCCAGGGCAATGGAATAAGACTGTGTCAAAAAAAAAAAAAAAGTAATTTGGTGACTTGGGAAGTATATTTGCTCCCCATGGGTCACATGCCACTTCTCTAGTACTGGTGATGTGATTTTGCTTAGCCTCTCTGGGGCTCAGTTTCCTCATCTAGAAAATTCAGCCAGTGAGCTTGAATGTACTGTTTGTGAAGATTACATAAAATTAGACATGGAAAGCGCCTGCTCGCAGAAGGTACTCAACAAGAGCGAGTTTTTCTTTTTTCCCTTTCTGAAAATAAGCCCTTCAGAGAGAGCTTCTACTTAAAAGAATAGTTTTTTGTTTGTACTGTACTATTATAGTAAACAATCCTTTTATTTTTTTAGAGATAGGGTCTTACTCTGTTGCCCAGGCTAGAGTTTTTTTGTTTGTTTGTTTTGTTTTTTTAGACAGATCGTTAACTATGTTGCCCTCGGTAGAGTGCTGTGGCGTTACAGTTCACAGCAACCTCCAACTCTTAGGCTTAGGCGATTCTCTTGTCTTGGCCTCCCCAGTAGCTGGGACTACTAGCACCCGCCACAACATCTGGATTTCTTCTTCTTTTTTTTTTTTTTTGTTATTGTTGTCACTGTTGTTTAACAGGCCCTGGCTGGGTTCAAACCCACCACCCCTGTGCATGTGGCCAGTGCCCTAGCCAATGAGCTATAGGTGCCAAGCCTTTCGCTGTATTCTTGAAGTCCTGGGTTTAAGCAATCCTGAGCCTAAGCCTCCTGAGTAGCTAGGATTATAGGTACCACTATGTATAGCTTATTAATTTTTTTTTTGAAGACAGAGTCTTACTTTGTCACCCTTAGGAAAGTACTATGGCATCATAGCTCACAGCAACTTCAAACTCTTGGGCTTAAGCAATTCTCTTGCCTCAGCCTCCCATATATCTGGGACTACAATGCCAGGCAATTTTTATTTTATTTATTTATTTATTTTCGAGATGGGGGTCTCACTTTGGCTCAGGCTGGTGCCAAACTTGTGAGCTCAGGCAATTCATCCACGTCGGCCTCCCAGAGTGCTAGGATTACAGGGGCGAGCCACCGCGCCCAATCTAAAAATATTTTTGTAATTTTTTTTGCAGTGTTGCCTAGGTTGATCTTGAACTCCTGGGCTCAAGTAATCCTCCTGCTTCAGACTCCCAAAGTGCTGGGAGTACAGGTGTGAGCCACTATACCCAGCCTCAAAAAAAATCCTTTTAGAAAGATATGACAATAGGCTTGGTCCCTGTGGCTCAGACAGCTAAGGCACCAGCCACATATGCCTGAGCTGGCAGGTTTGAATCCAACCTGGGCCCGCCAAACAACAATGACGGCTGCAACCAAAAAATAGCTGGACCTTGTGGTGGGTGCCTATGGTCCCAGATACTTGGGAGGCTGAGGCAAGAGTATCGCTTAAGCCCAGGAGTTGGAAGTTGCTGTGAGCAGTGATGCCACAGCACTCTACTGAGGGCGACAGCGTAAGGCTCTGCCTCAAAAAAAAAAAAAAAAGGGAAAAAAAAGAAAGATATGATAATAGGGCGGCGCCTGTCGCTCAGTCGGTAAGGCACCGGCCCCAAATACCGAGGGTGGTGGGTTCAAATCCAACCCCGGCCAAACTGCAACCAAAAAATAGCTGGGCGTTGTGGCGGCCGCCTGTAGTCCCAGCTGCTCAGGAGGCTGAGGCAAGAGAATCGCTTAAGCCCAGGAGTTGGAGGTTGCTGTGAGCTGTGTGAGGCCACGGCACTCTACCGAGGGCCATAAAGTGAGACTCTGTCTCTACAAAAAAAAAAAGAAATTAATATGAAAAAAAAAAAGAAGAAATGAGTATGGGTGGTGCCTGTGGCTCAAAGGAGTAGGGCGCCGGCCCCATATGCTGGAGGTGGCGGGTTCAAACCCAGCCCCAGCCAAAAACTGCAAAAAAAAAAGAAATGAGTATAATTGTGATGGATGTGTTACTTAGTTCAATGTAAGCATTTCACATTGCGTATCGAAGCAGTACCCTGAACCCCAAAACACATCAATGTACAGTTATGATTTGATAAAAAACAATTAAAAAATAAAAAAGAATGGACCTCTAAATGCCTTACAGTTGTTTAGACTCTTCTACTTTATTCAGGATGTTAGAGAGAAATGAGATGGAAATGTGGATAGGCTCTTCCTATATCACTCCAGTCATCAGGATTGGGGGCTAGGAAAAGGGGATTTGTAAACTATTTTCAAATGGGTAATCCAATATACAGCAGAAGACCTCCCAGATCTGTAGACCAGTCTCCAGTAAATTGAAAAAACTCAGGAAACTCTGTAATCATAAGAATGATATGATACTTACAAACCTTACATAAATATTTTTGTTCAACAGTATATATTCATTTGTTTACTTTTGGTTTTAGGCCTCAAGGTTTTTTCTTTCACTATAACTCTTTTGATTGAAGTTCTAATTTCTCTCTTTTGCTCAGCTTCCATAAAGTATTATCCACATTTTCTCATTTTGAGTGTAGAATCTTGGTAGATTTTTCTGCCTCCAAACTTTTAAAGTTGACTAGCTTGCACTTAATCTGACAATATTACCAAGATTTATCAACTTTCCCCCAAACTTAATTTTTGTAAGAATAACAACTTTTGTTTAATATTCCTATTTTGTCTGCTTGTATAATATTTAATTAAATTGTAAAATTATAATAACTAACAATGGACATAAATGGGAGTGGGAGTCTCGACGCCTGTGTACAGTGGTTATGGCACCAGCCACATATACCAAGGGTGGCAGGTTCAAACCCTGCCTAGGCCCACTAACAAAAAAATAGCTGGGTGTTGTGGTAGGCTACTGTAGTCCCAGCTATTTGGGAGGTTGAGTTAAGAGAATCGCTTAAGCCCAAGAGTTGGAGGTTGCCGTGAGCTGTGACGTCATAGCACTCTACAAGGGCAACATAGTGATACTCTGTCCCCCCCCCAAAAAAAAAAGGGTGGCGCCTGTGGCTCAGTGAGTAGGACACCGGCCTCATATACCGAGGGTGGCTGTTCAAACCCAGCCCTGGCTGAACTGCAACCAAAAAATAGCCGGGCATTGTGGCGGGCACCTATAGTACCAGCTGCTCGGGAGGCTGAGGCAGGAGAATTGCTGAAGCCCAAGAGCTAGAGGTTGCTGTGAGTCCTGTGACATCATGGCACTCTACTGAAGGTGGTAAAGTGAGACTCTGTCTCTACAAAAAAAAAAAAAAAAGGGACTGGGAATAATCTTAACTAAATTTTGAAAAACATATACCCTGGGCCAGGCACAATGGCTCATGCCTGTAATCCCAGCACTTGGGAGACCGAGGTGGGTAGATTGCCTGAGCTCACAGGTTCAAGCCCAGCCTGAGCCAGAGTGAGACCCCTGTCACTAAAAATATCCGGGCACTGTGGTGGGCGCCTATAGTCCCAGCTACTTGGGAGGCTGAGGCAAGAGAATCGTTTAAGCCCAAGAGTTTGAGGTTGCTGTGAGCTATAATGCCGCAGCACTCTACCAAGGATGACAAAGAGACTCTGTCTCCAAAAAAAAAAAAAAAAAAGAAAGAAAAATATATAGCTCATTTTGTGGGAGCAGAACTCAGATACACAAATGAAGACTTTTCTTTTTTTTTTTTTTTTATTAAATCATAGCTGTGTACATTGATATGATCATGGGGCATCATTCACTAGCTTCACAGACCGTTTACCAAGTTTCATATATACCCTTGTAAGATGCACTGCTGGTGTAATCCCACCAATCCCCTTCCCTCTACCCACCTCCCCCCACACTCCCCTCCCTTTCCCCCTTCCCCCTATTCTTAGGTTGTAACTGGGTTATAGCTTTCATGTGAAAACCCTAAATTAGTCTCATAGTAGGGCTGAGTACATTGGGTACTTTCTCTTCCATTCTTGAGATACTTTACTAAGAAGAATATGTTCCAGCTCCATCCATGTAAACATGAAAGAGGTTAAGTCTCCATCTTTCTTTAAGGCTGCATAGTATTCCATGGTGTACATATACCACAATTTATTAATCCATTCGTGGATTGATGGGCACCTGGGCTTCTTCCATGACTTAGCAATTATGAATTGGGCTGCGATAAACATTCTGGTACTGAAAGACTTGGGGCAGAACCCCCCACTCTGCCCGGAGCTCTGACCTATGGTAGGGAGTGAGAGGTGGTCACATTCTCATGGTAATATTTTCTTTCAGTACAAATATCTTTGTTATGATGTGATTTTTGGTCTTCTGGATATATGCCCAGTAGAGGGATTACAGGATTGAATGGCAGATCTATTTTTAGATCTCTAAGTGTTCTCCATATCTCTTTCCAAAAGGAATGTATTAATTTGCATTCCCACCAGCAGTGCAAAAGTGTTCCCTTTTCTCCACATCCGCGCCAACATCTCTGGTCTTGGGATTTTTGTGATATAGGCTAATCTTACTGGAGTTAGATGATATCTCAAAGTAGTTTTGATTTGCATTTCTCTGATGATTAAAGATGATGAGCATTTTTTCATATGTCTGAAAGCTGCACACCTGTCTTCTTCAGAGAAGTTTCTCTTCAAATCCCTTGCCCAGCCTGTGATAGGATCCCTTGTTCTATTCTTGCTAATGCGTTTGAGTTCTCTGTGGATTCTGGTTATTAAACCTTTGTCGGAGACATAACCTTGCAAATATCTTCTCCCATTCTGAGGGCTGTTTGCTTGCTTTACTTACCGTGTTCTTGGCTGTGCAGAAGCTTTTTAGTTTGATCAAGTCCCAGTAGTGTATTTTTGAAGCTGCTTCAATTGCCCGGGGGGTCCTCCTCATAAAATACTCGCCCATCCCGATTTCTCAAATGAAGACTTTTCTAGCTGCACCCCTTTCGTGGTGTCTAGTGATAAGTCAGTGTGTTTTAACAGAGACCTACATTAATCTGGGGTGTTGGTTATATGAAAAGGAGCTAAAGTGTTTTCTGCAGGATCTGTTAATAGAAGCCATATGGTTCGATCATTCACAGATTTCTGTAAATCCTGTGGTAAGGTTTTGCTCTAAATTTGGAGTACCATTATCATCTCTCAATCAACAGATCAAAGATACCAGAGTAATTTTATATCACTCATCAAGTATCCTATCATTGTAAGTATAATTTGGTATCATTTTTATATTTAAGCATCTTTCATTTTGTTCATAATTCACTTGTTTATTCAATAATCTAACAAATCTTTAAGGGGTTCTTACTATTACTGTGTGTTGGGATACGACAGTAAACAAGGTTGGGTCCCTACTCCTGGGGAACTTAACAGTGTAGTGAGGCAGCCAGATCAGTGAATGGTCTTTGGGACAGTTGCAAGATCTTCAGGAACACTCCAGGAGGGAAGGTGGGGAAAGGGAAACTTCCTACAAGTGAGGCTCCTCCAGCCTTAGATGTTTCTTACTGCTGTCCCCCATGCCTTGCACACAATGGGTACTCAATGAGCATTCAAATGAATCAATGAACTGTAGGATAATCAGGTGTTTATCAGGGGCTGGGAGCCTCCACTCTGGGTCCAGCCCTGTACCAGATACTGGGAATAAAAAGATGAGTAAGAGCTGGCCTTTGCCCTGAACTAGAAGATTACAATCAAGACTGATTTCTGACTAGGGTGCGGTGGCTCACGCCTGTAATCCCAGCACTCTAGGAGGCCAAGGTGGGTAGATTGCTTGAGCTAAGGAGTTGGAGACCAGCCTGAGCAAGAGCGAGACACTGTCTCTACTAAAAATAGAAAAAAAAAAATAGGCAGGTATGGTGGTTGGCGTCTATGGTCCCAGCTACAAGGGAGGCTGAGGCAGCAGGAGTGCTTGAGCCCAAGAGTTTGAGGTTGCTGTGAGCTATGATGCCACAGCACTCAGGGTGATAGACTGAGACTCTTATCTCAAAAAAAAAAAAAAAGAAAGAAAGAAAAGACAAGACAAGACTCATTTCTGGCTTAATCTTGATAAGGTAGCAGGCAATATAAATTAAAACACAAACTCCTCTTATTAGAGTAGTAATGATAAGTCTACTTCATTTATCAAGTCTTATTTGTGCCCTGATTTTATATACTTGTATCTATCAATAAACATTATGGTACTTGGAAAAAATAACACTTATAAACCTGGACATGATTTTTACTAAGTGATGTTCCATACTGGACCTTTACTGGCCATGTAAGCATCTGTTGGACCTACTCTTTCCTGAACTTTTTCCATGGAAGACCCCATTGCAAGCTCTACCCCTGGTGTGAAAAGGTATCATTTAGACCAGTATTTTTCGTTTCTTTTTTTTTTTAAGAGACAGAGTCCCATGTTATCACCCTTGGTAGAGTGCCGTGGCATCACACAGCTCACAGCAACCTCCAACTCCTGGGCTTAGGCGATTCTCTTGCCTCAGCCTCCCGAGTAGCTGGGACTACAGGCGCCTGCCACAACGCCTGGCTATAGACCAGTGTTTCAACCTTTTTAATCTCACGGCACACTTAACTCTATAGTTAAACTTCCACGGCACACTTAAATTATGTTGATTAAAACAAAGTTAAAAAAAAAAAAAAAGAACATACTTATTGTGCTTTGAACTTTTTTCAAAAATAATTTAATTAATGATCTTTAAAATTTTTTGTGGCACAACTAGGATCCTTAGCATACTGGTTGAAAAATCACTGATTTAGGCCAGGAGCGGTGGCTCACACCTATAATCCTAGCACTCTGGGAGCCTGAGGCGGGTGGGTTGCCTGAGCTCACAGGTTCCAGAACAGCCTGAGCCAGAGTGAGACCTCATCTCTAAAAAATAGCCAGGGCTCGGTGCCTGTGGCTCAGCGGCTAAGACGCTAGCCACATACACTGGAGCTGGCAGGTTCGAATCCAGCCTGGCCTGCCAAACAACAATGGAAACTACAACCAAAAAATAGCTGGGTGTTGTGGTGGGTGCCTGTAGTCCTAGCTACTTGGGAGGCTGAGGCAAAAGAATCGCTTAAGTCCAAGAGTAGGAGGTTGCTGTGAGCTGTGATGCCATAGCACTCTACCCAGGATGATGTAGTGAGACTCTGTCTCAAAAAAAAAAAAAAAGAAGAAAAAATAAGTAGCTGTAGTCCCTGCTACTTGGGAGGTTAAGAGGACTGTTTGTGCCCAAGAGTTGAAAGTTGCTGTGAGCTATGATGCCACGGCATTCTACCGAGGGTGACCAAGCGAGTCTCTGTCTCAAAAAAAAAAAAAAAGAAAGAAAGAAAAAGAGCAGTGCCTGTGGCTCAGCAGGTAGGGCACCAGCCCCATATACCGAGGGTGGTGAGTTTAAGCCTGGCCCTGGCCAAACAGCAAAAAAATAGCCGGGCACCTGTAGTCCCAGTTACTCGGGAGATCGAGGCAAGAGAGTTGCCTAAGCCCTGGAGTTGGAGGTTGCTGTGAGCTGTGTGACGCCACAGCACTCTACTGAGGGCAATGAAGTGAGATTCTGTCTCTACAAAAAAAAAAAAAAGAGAGAGAGAGAAAGAAAGAAAAGAAAAGTCACTAATTTAGAGGGTCTTAAATTGTGCTTGTGTCATGAAAACATCAGTATTTACCCCTGGAATGTAGACATTGGGAATACTTAACAGTTTGGTCTGAGGGTCCCCCAAGTGCTTTTTATTTTATTTTATTTTAAGAGAGTCTCACTCTGGGTAGAGTGCTGTGGCATCATATCTCACAGCGAACTCAAACTCCCGGGCTCAAGTGATCCTCTTGCCTCAGCCTCCCGAGTAGATGGGACTACAGGCACCTGCCACAATACCTGGCTAATTTTTTAGAGCCAGGGTCTCAACTCTTGCTGAGACTGGTCTTGAACTCCTAAGCTCAAGTGATCCTCCAGCCTCAGCCTCCCAGTGCTAGGATTACAGGCATGAGCCACAGCACCACCTCAAGTTGATAATTTTCCAATTATCAACTACCCCTTCAGACTGTCCTCTACTCCACCCACAGCTCCAAGCCATGTAGAAAGTCACAAGTTGTAAACACTTCTCACAGAAAAGTCACATTTGATGGGATCTGGGAGTGGTCGGCTAATGATTTGCCCCAGGTAACCAGAAATTTTAAGCCAGTCTCCATTAACGAATGAGTTTGAACGGAGCCTCTCAGAGTTCATTGTGATTGCTACTGTCTCTGTTCAAATTCTCAATTTCTTTTTTTTTTTTTTTTTGCCTTCTTCTTGAATGAATAGTCAAATGTATTTTGATATTTGTATTCATCACTTAGTATCACCAGCACGACCATTTCTTTTTTTATGGTTGGGGATTCATTGAGGGTACAATAAGCCAGGTTACACTGATTGCCAAATTCTCAATTTCTAAACCTCCGAAGGCAGCTGAAGTTGGTAGAGGGACCAATAGAGCAGAAGACACCAACCAAGGCTGGGTGGCAGGATATTCTGTTTATGTCTGATTAGTGTCATTAAATGCTACTATCATTAAGACAGGAAACTCTGTATCCATGTAACTTTCCCCCAATATTATAATATAAAAAAAACAAACTGACGTAGAAAGAAGGAAATACAGAAATGCACTTTAGTGCACACAAATCAGAACTGTTCCCTTCCTTGGAGTCATTGGCAAGTCAGGTTGTGAGTCTTACCCAAAAGAAGCGAGTCCACCCCCTTTTCTAAAAGGGACATCATCCCACATACGCCATTTCATCTCAAGAATGTTGTTCATTTTTCCTCCCCAGAGCACAGCACCCCAGATAGCAACTATTCCAAGTTCTAGTTGCCATATGTCCTCTTGGGAGGCCACATGTCAGACTCAGGCAGAAATGCAGTTTTAATATCCCATTTGCAGGGAAAAAAAATACCCCGCTTGTGTCCCCCACATGCTCTTTGCCCTGCCCAGCTGGAGGATCACATTCCTTTTTATAAATAGTATCAAAACGAAATCACTTTGGGGGCAGAGAGTAGCAGTAAAGAAGAAGTCGGGGAACTCTAGGGGATGATAGTGCAGCAGACAGGCTTCTCTTTGTCCCTTGTTAATCGATGATGACTAGGCCTCCAGCTCCCTGTGTCTAACTCTAGAGAAAGAAGGAGGCGGTGTCCAGAGAAAGTTCCTTTCCAAAGTTCTTGATGGTCTTAGGATGTTGCCTTTTGTAACCTTCTCCATAAGTCACTAAGTCCAGTTGTGAATCTTTAGTAAGTTATAGCCTCTCATACATTTGAGGTGTGGGCTCCGGTGAGTGTCTCAAGACATTTGGCATCAATGGCCTGTGAAGTAGAGGACAGGCCATTGATGTCAAATGTCTTGAAACACTGGTCTAGTTCTGATCTAGTTCTGTCTCAGACACCAGGCAGCCATGTATACCTGGGGGTGGGATAACTTTATGATCTAGGCTTTGATTTCCTCATCTGCAAGATGAGATTGTTGGGCACAGATCAAGTCACCAAATGGAGGTCTCTGTGTTTTGTCTGCATAGTTTTTATTTACTTATTTATTTATTTTTGAGACGGAGGCTCACTCTCACTCTGTCTCCTGGGCTTGAGTGCCATGACATCATCATAGCTCACAGCAACCTCGACTTTGGGATTCAGCTATCCGCCTGCCTCAGCCTCCCGAGTAGCTGGGACTACAGGTGCCCACCACAATGCCCAGCTTACTTTTCTATTTTTAGTAGCCACAGGGTCTCATTGTTGCTCAGGCTTGTCTCTAACCCTAAGCTCAGGTGATCCACCCACCGTGGCCTCCCAGAGTGCTAGGATTGCAGGTGTGAGCCACCATGCCTGGCATGTCTACATAGATTTAAAAAAAAAGGTTGAGGCTTGGCGCCTGTAGCCCAGTGGTTACAACGTCAGCCACATACATCAAGGCTGGCAGGTTCAAACCCGGCCCAGGCCAGCTAAACAACAATGATGGCAACCTCAACCAAAAATAGCTGGGTGTTGTGGTGGGCGCCTGTAGTCTCAGCTACTTGGGAGACTGAGGCAAAAGAATCACTTAAGCCCAAGAGTTTGAGGTTGCTGTGAGCTGTGACACCATTGCACTCTACCCAGGGCAACAGTTTGAGACTCTATCTCAAAAAAAAAAAAAAAGAGTGGTGCCTGTGGCTCAACAGTTTAGGGCACCAGCCCCATATGCCAGAGGTGGCAGGTTCAAGCCCAGCCCCAGCCAAAAACTGCAAAAAAAAAAAAAAATTATTTCAAAAAGGGTCACATGTATCAGTTGGCAATAGTTACCTTGACTTGAGTATCTGCTCCTCTCTTTAGAAGCCTATTTTTTTTTGAGATCTAAATGATTTTTTACTGCATTTATTATAATCTATACACATTTTAATAACATATGTGTAGCCCATGTCTAGCTTAGTTATAGACTTATTTACTGCACACATGAATTCACAGTCTTCTCAAAACCATAATCACTTTTTTTTAATTGTTGGGGATTCATAAGAACAGCCCATTCTTTGCAGTTGTTTCTGTGTCGTATGTGCCCATCTTTTTTCAATTAAATAACCCACTGGGCCCCTCTAGGCCTTTGAGCTTTCAACCCCTGGACTGAACTCTATGGTCCTGTTTAGCATTAACATCTATGATTCTGTGACACTCTGTAAATAAATGAATGGAGTGCTGACATAGGCAGATGACACATAGGTTTCCTTTCTGGAGTCCCTTTTGTCAGATCCCTAGGAGGGATAACAGTCATGCCCATCAGTGGCAGTAAAAACAAGCATCTAGCACCCCTGGTTTAGTTGCTCCCTGACCTATAGATAACCCCAGTCCCTGGAGTTTGTGTTCTAAGCCGCAGCCTTTAGTATTACCCAGGTCATGTGCTTGCTGGTCCTATGACCTGGGGAGGCAATTGTCACCTAAGATAGATGAAATCTTTTTTTTTTTTTGTAGAGACAGAGTCTTACTTTACCCCCCTCGGTAGAGTGCCACGATGTCACAGGGCTCTAGCTCTTGGGCTTCCGCTATTCTCCTGACTCAGGCTCCCAAGCAGCTGGGACTACAGGCGCCCGCCACAACGCCCGGCTATTTTCTGGTTGCAGTTCAGCCAGGGCTGGGTTTGAACCCGCCACGCTCGGCATATGGGGCCGGCGCCCTACTCCCTGAGCCACAGGCGCCACCAGATGAAATCTTTAAACGTTACAAAATGGATGATCCTGATGGCATATGAGAACATCAGGAGAGAATTAATCTAGACAATTGGATTTTTTTGTTGTTAGATTTTTTTGCTTCTCAGGGCAAGGCTCAAACCCAATGGCCCTGGCATTCGAGACCGGTGCACTAACCACTGACTTATGGCAGCCAGCTAACTGGAAGCTTTGTTCCCAGAAAAACAAGATGATTTAAAATTGTCTAAAGAAAGTAAAGAGGCGGTGCCTGTGGCTCAGTGAGCAGGGCGCCGGCCCCATATGCTGAGGGTGGCGGGTTCAAACCCAGCCCCGGCCAAACTGCAACAAAAAAATAGCCGGGCGTTGTGGAGGGCGCCTGTAGTCCCAGCTACTCGGGAGGCTGAGGCAGGAGAATCGCCTAAGCCCAGGAGTTGGAGGTTGCTGTGAGCTGTGTGACGCCACGGCACTCTACCGAGGGCAATAAAGTGAAACTCTGTCTCTACAAAAAAAAAAAAAAAAGAAAGTAAAGAAAAAATAGATCTGTTCCTTAAATACCCCTCACAGTATGTATATCAGTATGCTGTGTGTGCTACAGGTGACCTTATGGTATACAATTCTGGTTTTGATCTTGGGAAAGAACAACTTGATTATTAAGGTCTGGGGTAAGGTAATTTTGATTTTTTTTTTTTTTGTAGAGACAGAGTCTCACTTTATGGCCCTGGGTAGAGTGCCGTGGCCTCACACAGCTCACAGCAACCTCCAACTCCTGGGCTTAAGCGATTCTCTTGTCTCAGCCTCCCGAGTAGCTGGGACTACAGGCGCCTGCCACAACGCTCGGCTATTTTTTGGTTGCAGTTTGGCCTGGGCCGGGTTTGAACCCGCCACCCTTGGTATATGGGGCCAGAGCCTTACCAACTGAGCCACAGGCGCCGCCCCTAGACAACATGATTTGTTGGGTATTTTTTCCCCTTTAAGATGTACAAAGCACTTTGGTAGTTGAACAGTTAGTTGACAGACGTCAAACAAGAATGACGACATGAGATTTTGTAGTTGTTATGATTTGTGATGACAAGGGATCTGGGGAGTTGCCACAGAAGTAGCAGTGATGTTTGACTTGAAGGGAGTCTACATTCTCAGTAGGCAAAGCCCCGGAGGAGGTTTATTCCAGTTTCAAGGCAGAACACAGCCAGATGGGGAAGAATGAGATGGCAAGTAGGTATGTGGAGAACAAGGCTTTTCCTGTGGAACTGGTTAAACTGTATGTCTGTCTCCCAGTAACCCTGAAGACTGTGCCAGGATGTGAGTTCAGAGAGTGTCATTCCTCAGGGTTGCCACTCAGGTGCTACGGACTTGCCTAAGAAAGGGCTGTTGTAGGCTTAGGGAGATCCACTCTGAAAAATTTTTTTTTTTTTTTAGTGTCACTCCTTTGCCCAGGCTAGAGTGCCTTGGCATCAGCTCAGTTCAGCAATCTCAAGATTTAGGTTCAAGCAATCCTCTTGCCTCAGACTCCCTTGTAAATGGGACTACAAGTGCCCACCACCACACGCAGCTAATTTTTCTATTTTTAGTACAGGCAGGGTCTCCCTCTTGCTCAGGCTGGTCTTGAACGCCTGACCTCAAGCAATCTGCCCACCTTGGCTTCCTAGAATGCTAGAATTACAGATGTGAGCCACCACACCCAGCCCACTCTGAAGACATTTTTATTTTTATTTATTTATTTATTTTATTATTTTTTTTTTGTAGAGACAGAGTCTCACTGTACCGCCCTTGGGTAGAGTGCCGTGGCGTCACACGGCTCACAGCAACCTCTAGCTCTTAGGCTTACGCGATTCTCTTGCCTCAGCCTCCCGAGCAGCTGGGACTACAGGTGCCCGCCACAACGCCCGGCTATTTTTTTGTTGCAGTTTGGCCGGGGCTGGGTTTGAACCCGCCACCCTCGGCATATGGGGCCGGCACCCTACTCACTGAGCCACAGGCGCCGCCCCAATTTTTATTTTTTTGTAGAGACAGAGTCTCACTTTATTGCCCTCGGTAGAGTGCCGTGGCGTCACACAGCTCACAGCAACCTCCAACTCCTGGGCTTAGGTGATTCTCCTGCCTCAGCCTCCCGAGTAGCTGGGACTACAGGCGCCTGCCACAACGCCCGGAGACATTTTGATTTTTATAAAGTTTGTTTGGGGTTGGGTATGAGTAGGTGGAATGTGTGGGATGACAGGCTGAAACTTCTACTTACTACTTGCACCAATTCATGGGCTGCACTTTATATACTCGACGTTAGGTCTTTGGACTGTTTTGATCACATTTGTAAGAAATAATTTTCCAGTTCATGAAAATCATACACAAATAGATATCTTAGAATTTTCTAAAATAGCTACTGGCCTTAACCTTGAGAGAGTATTTCAAATGGCTGGGGATCTTATATATGTATTTGTCAGGAATATAAAATGTAGTCACAGCCTGGCATGGTGTTCACACCTGTAATCCTAGCATTTTGGGAGGCTGAGCCAGGTAGATTGGTTGAGTTCAGGAGTTCGAGACCAGCCAAGCAAGAACGAGACCTTGTCTCCACTAAAAATGGAAAAATGGCGTGTACATGTAGTTCCAGCTGCTTGGGAGGCTGAGACAAGAGGATTTCTTGAGCCTAAGAGTTTGAGGTTGCTGTGAGCTATGACACCATGGTAGTCTATCCAGGGCAAAAGAGTGAGGCTTTGTCTTAAAAAAAGGCTCGGCACCTGTGGCTCAAGTGGCTAAGGCACCAGCCACATACACCTGATCTGGCGGGTTCGAATCCAGCCCGGGCCTGCCAAACGACAATGATAGCTGCAACCAAAAAATAGCTGGGTGTTGCAGTGGGTGCTTATAGTCCCAGCTACTTGGGAGGCAGAGGCAGGAGAATTGCTTAAGCCCAGGAGTTGGAGGTTGCTGTGAGCCTTGATGCCACAGCCCTCTACCCAGGGTGACAGCTTGAAGCTCTATCTCAAAAAAAAAAAAAAGGAAAAAAGTGGTTACATTAAAACGATGAAGTAAATTTCTGAATATGGCCCACAGCAGATGCTGTTGAATAACACCATGGCTTCATCAAAGGATATGGGGTTGTCGTATCTCTGGGTTATGAAGTTGTTAAAGTAAATCCATTTTTAAAAAGAAAAAAAAAAAAAGATGAACTAGACGTCATGTTGGACAGCTAATATTGGAAAGCACTGTGACCATTCATGCATATACACTTTACATATTATACAATGATAATGATAGCTAACATCTATTGAGTTCTTATTGGTTGCAAAGCACTCTACTAAATTATTTACTCATATTAATAAAGTTACTTATTCTAATAACTTTATAAAGATGATATCATTGGAGCTGGGTGCAGTGGCTCATGCTTGTAATCCCGGCACTTAGGAGGCCGAGGTTGGTGGATTGCCTGAGCTCACAGGTTTGAGACCAGCCTGAGCCAGACTTACTCAGGATAACCTGGCAGTTAAGAGGTGCCACCTGGCTCTAAATTCTGTGCTCTATATTGCTTTGGAAAGTAAATTAAAAACAAAAACAAACCTAGAAAATGGTTTTCTTTGGCAATGATATTGGACTTAGGAAGAGAGTCGTTTGCATTTGTGTGTGCACCTGGTGTTGTATTTACTGAGCACTGCTGTATGCCGGGCACTGTTGTACATGCCAGGGGACAGGTAAAGGAAGCAGATGGAACCCCTGCCCTCAGGATGCTTCCGTCTTCGTAGATACACTTCTTTGATACTAAAAACATTGATTCTCTGAGTGCTTCTCAAATTGTATTAAAGGACCAGTCTTTTACAAAAACATTTCTGTTTTTCATGGTTGATAAAATATAACAAAAATCAATTGCTAGAAAAGATGAAATAAAAACACCAAAGATAGGCAAACCATAAATACCATTTTTCAAGTATTAGACTCAATAGGTCAAAATTACTCTGTCAATTTTCTGTAAGTTTCTAAGGCTTCCTCTCAATATCTATATTTATCTCATTAAGGATCATAACAGCTCAAATTGGCAGCCATCTGAGGACCACGATTGGGTAGCTGCCACTTGCTCTTTCTTTGCTAACTATCTGGAAGTTAGTACCTGTTGCACCGTGTTATCTGAAAGATAAAGATGAATTGGATTGGCCATAGGAGAGACCTTTTTCTGTAAGTGGCCAGATTGTGAATAGTTAGGCATCACAGCTCACAGCAACCTCAAACTCTCGGTCCTAAGTGATCCTCTTGCCTCAGCCTCCCAAGTAGGTGGGACTACAGGTGCCTGCCACAATGCCCGGCTATTTTTAAATTTTTATTATTTATTTATTGCCCGTCTATTTTTTAGAGATGGGGTCTTGCTCTTTCTCTGGCTGGTCTCAAACTGCTGAGCTCCAGCGATCCACCCACCTCCGTCTCCCAACTGCTGGGACAGCGCCCAGCCCTCATTCTTCTTTCTGAAAGACAGAAAGTTGGAGCTGTACTAGATGCATTCTGAGACTTCCAGTTCTTCATAATCTGTGAGCCTGTGAAGTGATAAAGTATATGAATGCACCAGTACTAAATAAATGTCACAGGCTGAGTTGGGTCCCTCCACCAATTCCTTGTTAAAGCCCCACCTCGGGGTATCTCAGATTGTGACTATATTTGGAGATAAGGACTTTGAAGTGGTGATAAATGAAAATGAGATCATTAGGGTGGTTCTTTGTCCAATCTCACCCATGCCATTATAAGAAGATAAAACAAGACATAGAGGGGGAAAAAAAAAAAGATGTAGAGCGCAGGCCTTGGGACATGACGAGAAGGAGGCAGGCCAAGGAGAGAGGTCTCAGAGGAAAGCAGGCCTGCTGACACCTTGGTCTGGGGTTAAGTATTAGAATCCTAGTGCAGGATGCATTTTATTTTATTATTTTATATTCTTTTCTTTCTTTCTTTTTTTTTTTTTGAGACAGTTTCACTTTGTCGCCCTTGGTAGAATGCCGTGGCGTCATAGCTCATAGTGACCTCCAACTCCTAGGCTTAAGCGATTCTCTTGCCTCAGCCTCCCAAGTAGCTGGGGCTACAGGTGCCTGCCACAACGCTGGCTATGTTTTGTTGCAGTTGCCACTGCTGTTTTAGCTGGCCGGGGCTGGGTTCGAAGCCACCACCCTTGGCATATGGGGCTGGCGCCCTACCCACTGAGCCACAGGTGCCGCTCTTATTTTATTTTTTTGAGACAGAGTCTCACTTTGTCACCCTTGGTAGAGTGCCATGGCATCATAGTTCACAGCAGCTTCAAACTCTTGGGCTTAAGTGATTCTCTTGCCTCAGTCTCCCAAGTGGCTGGGACTACAGGTGCCTGCCACAACACCTGCCTATTTTTAGAGATGAGGTCTTGCTCTGGCTCAGGCTGGTCTTGAACCTGTAAGCTCAGGAAATCCACCTGCTTCAGTGTCCCAGAGTCCTAGGATTACAGGTGTGAGCCACCGTGCCCAACTTGGATGCATTTTATTTGCCATCTTGGCTAAGGATATTTTGATTCAGCATTGTTAATGCTAATATTTTAATTAAAATAGTACTGATATTTATGAATTTTGGTTAAGAAATAATTTTTGAGCTGGGCATTGCAGTGAGCATCTGTAGGGTCAGCTCCATGGGAAGCTGAGGTAAGAAGATCATTTGAGCCCAAGAGTTTGATGTTGCTGTAAACTATGACACTACAGCACTCTATTGAGGGCCACAAAGTGAGACTCTGTCTCAATTTAAAAAAAGAAAGAAAGAAAGAAAGAAAGAAGAATGGCGTGAATGCCATTAAGCCAATTTAATTTTTCAGTCCATTTTCTAAGGAGAACAACTAAACCGTTTTCAGTTTTTTTCCACTTTAAATTTTGTTGAGCTGAAGTAATTTTCATTGAATTGATTCTTTTTTTATAGTGGAGCGACACAGCCTCCCCCTGTATGAGAGCACCCATCCCCCCTCAAGTGTGCTAGGTTAAGTCTTTTTCAGGTTTGCCAGTCTCCTACGTGACAATTTTGATCTTGTTTCATCGTACATTTATTTAGTTAAGAGTGAGGTTGAGAGCATTTTTACATGTTTATTGAACATTAGTGTTTATGTGAACATTGAATCAATTTTTATGAATGTATATTTCATAACAAAGATGATTCATCAATGAATGCTTTTCCAAATATAATTTGACCAATTATATATAGCCTTTTAGAAACTTTTGATAGGGCGAGGTGGCTCACCCCTGTAATCCTAGTGTTCAGAGAAGGGTGGATTGCTTGAGCTCAGCAGTTTGAGACCAGCCTGGGCAAGAGCAAGACCCCATCTCTAAAGAATAGATGGGTGTTTGGGCGGCGCCTGTGGCTCAGTGAGTAGGGCGCCGGCCCCATATGCCGAGGGTGGCGGGTTCAAGCCCAGCCCTGGCCAAACTGCAACAAAAAAATAGCCAGGCATTGTGGCGGGCGCCTGTAGTCCCAGCTGCTCGGGAGGCTGAGGCAAGAGAATCGCGTAAGCCCAAGAGTTAGAGGTTGCTGTGAGCCGTGTGTCGCCACGGCACTCTACCCGAGGGCAGTACAGTGAGACTCTGTCTCTACAAAAAAAAAAAAAAAAAAAGAATAGATGGGTGTTGTGGAGGGCCCCTGTGGTCTCAGCTACTCAGGAGGCTGAAACAAGAGAATCGCTTAAGCCCAAGAGTTTCGGGTTGCTGTGAGTTGTGACTCCACAGCATTCTACCATGGGTGACAAAGTAAGACTCTGTCTAAAAAAAAAAAGAGAGATGAAGGAAGGAAGGAAGGAAGGGAGGGAGGGAGGGAGGAAGAAAAGAAAGAAAGGAAGGAAGGAGATAGAAAAGGGAAGTGGGGGTGGTGCCTGGGGGCGGCTCAGTCGGTAGGGCGCCGGCCCCATATACCAAGGGTGGCAGGTTCAAACCTGGCCCCGGCTGAACTGCAGCCAAAAAATAGCTGGGTGTTGTGGCGGGCACCTGTAGTCCCAGCTACTCGGGAGGCTGAGGCAAGAGAATTGCTTAAGCCCAGGAGTTGGAGGTTGCTGTGAGCTGTGTGATGCTATGGCACTCTACCCAGGGCCATAAAAGTGAGACTCTGTCTCTCCACAAAAAAAAAAAAAAAAAAAAGAAAAGGGAAGTGAAGTCGGTGCTTTTTCTGCCCATGGTGTCTCAGATTCATTCTCTCTCTCTTTTTTTTTTTTTTTTTTAGAGACAGAGTCTCACCTTGTCACCCTCCAGTAGAGTGCTGTGGCATCACGGCTCACAGCAACCTCCAGCTCTTGGGCTTAGGTGATTCTCTTGCCTCAGCCTCCCGAGTAGCTGGGACCACAGGCACCTGCCACAATGCCTGGCTATTTTTTGTTGTTGTTGCAGTTAGGCTGGGGCCAGGTTTGAACCCACCACCCTCGGTATATGAGGCCAGTGCCCTACTCACTGAGCCACAGGTGCTGTCCCATCTCAGATTCATTCTTAAGGAACTGAGAACTTAATCTTCCAAAATGTCAAAAAGACCATCTTATGCCCCACCTCCCACCCCAGCTCCTGTAACACAAATGCCCAGCACTCCAGGATTTGTGGGATACAATCCATACAGTCATCTTGCCTACAACAACTACAGGCTGGGAGGGAACCGGGGCACCAACAGCCGGGTCATGGTAGGAGAATTAACTATTACAGCATCCAGCAAACAACTGGAATTAACCAGAAATGCCTTCAGAGTTAGGTCCTTTTGAATCAGAAGCACAGCCATTAACAAAAATTAAAAAAAAAAAAAAAAAAAACAGAAAAGAAAAGAAAGAAAGAAGTTGTAGCTTCTCTGCCAGTACAGTGGCTCATGCCGGTAATCCTAGCATTCTGGGAGGCTGAGACGGGAGGTTCACTGAAGCTCAGGAGTTCAAGACAAACCTGAGCAAAAGTGAGACCATGGCTCTGCTACAAACAAAATAGAAAAATTAGCAGGGCATTGTGGCAGGCGCTTGTAGTCCCAGCTACTTGGGAGGCTGAGGCAGAAGGACTCAGGAGTTTGAGGTTGTCGTGAGCTACCCTGTTTCCCCGAAAATAAGACAGTGTCTTATTTTAAGGTGTGCTCCCAAAGACGCGCTAGGTCTTATTTTCAGGGGACGTCTTATCTTTCCTGTAAGTAGGTCTTATTTTCGGGGAAACAGGGTAGGCTGATGCCATGGCACACTAGACTGGGCAACAGAAATGCTGGCTCAAAAATAAATAAATAAATAAATAAATAAGAAGAATGAATGGAATATCACATAAAGTATGCTTCCCTAATTTTCTTTATTTTGTTTTATTATTAAATCATAGCTGTGTACATTAGCTTCCCTAATTTTCAACTTTCTTTTCTTTTCTTTTTTTTGAGACACAGTCTCAAGCTGTCACCCTGGGTAGAGTGCTGTGCTGTCACAGCTCACAGCAACCTCAAACTCTTAGGCTTAAGTGCTTCTCTTCCCTCAGCCTCCCAAGTAGCTGGGCCTACAGGTGCCTGCCACCACACAGCTATTTTGTTGTTGTTGTTGCTGCAGTTGTCACTGTTGTTTCAGGACTTTGGAACTCTGTCACTGGGCAGTTCAACCCCTCTGTCCTCTGTATATGTGGCTGGCACTGTAGCCACTGTACTATGGGTAAGGAGCCAATTTTCAACTTTCTAGTCTAGTTCAGAATATAGGTCTGTATTCAAGATGAAAACAATTTTCTTCCACATTTGTTCTCATGAGGGATGTCTTGTGCTGTGACTAAGCGAGTACTCATTAGGAATCGTGAAAAGCTTGTTTGCATAGCTTAGCCATGATGCAGAATTACTTACAAAAATATAATGAAAATATAGCTTGTTTATAAGCCCAAAGCTGGGCCACATCCAGACATTGTTTTAAAAATTGCATCAGGATTAAGTTCACCTTAGAGCAGTATCAAGACTCTTGTTTTAGGACCAGGTGCAGTGGCTCATGTCTATAATCCCAACAGTGTGGGAGGATTGTTTGAGCTTAGGAGTTTGTGACCAGCCTGAGCAAGAGTGAGACCTCTTCTCCACTAGAATCAGACAAAAATTCAGTGCCTTTGTCCATGGATTAAAAAAAAAAGGAGAAGAAGAAAATAAGAAAAATTAGCCAGCAGTGGTGGTGAATGCCTGTAGTCCCAGCTACTCAGGAGGCTTTGGCAGGAGGATTTCTTGAACGCGGGAGTTTTAGGTTGCAGGGAGCTATGATGACACCACTGTATTCTAGCCAGGGCAACAGCATGAGAGTATGTCAAAAAAAAAAGCAGTCTTGCTTTTGCGATCTTCAGAAGTATCCTAGTTTGCATGTGATAACTGATATTTGGGCTGTGGGTTGAGGCTAGAAAAGATGTTTCAGAGGTCATTAGTGCTTGATTCTTAGAGACTTTAATTTTGGCTAGGGGCCTTCTTCATTTGGTAGGGGAGAAGATTTCACAATTGTTGATGAAATCTTAGAGATTCTTTCCAGATTCTCTTAATGAATCTTATTTGATTTTCATTTTTTAATCTCTCCTTCTATCAAATATGTATTGTCTGCCATATATCATATATTGTGTTAGGTGATGATAAGCATTTGTTTTATTTTATTTTATTTTTTATTTTATTTTTAGAGACAGAGTCTCACTTTTTGCCCTCTGTAGAGTACTGTGTTGTCACAGCTCACAGCAACCTCCAACTCCTGGGCTTAGGTGATTCTCTTGCCTCAGCCTCCCGAGTAGCTGGGACTACAGGCGCCCACCGCAACGCCCAGCTATTTTTTTTGTTGTTGCAGTTTGGCCTGGGCCGGGTTCGAACCCGCCTCCCTCTGTATATGGGGCCGGTGACCTACCCACTGAGCCACAGGCGCTGCCCTGGTGATGAGCATTTAATTATGATGACATGGAAGGCATAGTTGGGAGATAGGCCATTAAAGCAAGCAATTACCTTACTATCACAATGTGATAGGTCGGTGAAAAGAACAGGGAGAAGGCTGGGCGAGGTGGCTCATCCCTGTAATCCTAGCACCTGAGCTCACAGATTTGAGAACAGCCTGAGCCAGAGCGAGACCCCATCTCCAAAAATAGCTGGGCATTGTGGCAGACGCCTATTGTCCCAGCTACTCAGGAGGCTGAGGCAAGAGGATCCCTTGAACCCAAGAGTTTGACGTTGCTGTGAGCTAAGACGCCATGGCACTCTGCCAAGGGTGTCCAAGGGAGACTGTCTCAAAAAAAAAAAAAAGAAAAGAAAAAGAACAGGGATAAGGGCACTCAAACCAGGTGTGGTGGGCAGAAGAGCTTTCCCAGGGCAAAGCTAACAGCTGAGAGATGAACAGGAGTTGTCCAGGTACACAGAGGAAAGGGGAGAGCAGACCTGGTTGGGGAAACACCATGTATAAGGCCTGTTTGGAGAATGGAGAGATGTTGACAGAACTAAGAAGTATTCAGTTTGGCTGAGTGTAGAGTGCAGGTGGGGTGAGGCTGGAGGAGTGGAGATGGGGGTGGTGGTGGACAGGGGATGGGGGATGCAAGTCTTAAGAGCCACATGAGAAGAGAGACAGAGAAGGGGATTCTGAGAGTTCTCTCATTTAGTCCTGATCTGCTCCTATGATTCTGGGATACTCTTAAGGGGCATATTTGCAGGGGCTGCCCTACCTAACACCATGGGTGTTAGAGTCAGACTTTCAGGTGTTGAAGCTCCACAGACCTGCTTCCTAACCTTGTTCACCAAACTCTGTGTAGGGACACCTGAAAAAATGTAGCTAAATAGTTCCTTTTGTGAGGATG
Source organism: Nycticebus coucang (assembly GCF_027406575.1). Classification (NCBI taxonomy): domain Eukaryota; kingdom Metazoa; phylum Chordata; class Mammalia; order Primates; family Lorisidae; genus Nycticebus; species Nycticebus coucang. The sequence continues at coordinate 28,585,398 of NC_069782.1, forward strand.
AAATAAGATAATTCATATAAGCTGCTCTAGGGCAATGCCTGCAACATACTAAGGTCTCATGTAATTATAGCAATTAATATTAACCAAATCCTTAGTGCAAAGCCCATTGCACCACGTACTGGTATCCTCTTTGTCCGAGAACGGAATTACACGGTTTGGAAGGTTGGAGATTTCTTGCCCGAGTCCTGGGTTTCAAAATAATAATGGTAGGAATTTGTTCAAATTACTCTATGACATGTTTGGAATTACAACCTCTTGAGTGTTATTATGCCACAAATGCTCTGAGGCAAGTGGCTGGGGCATTTACGATTAGGTGAGTCACGGAGTGGTATACAAGTCCAGCTGCTGGGAGTGGCGGCTTGAGTTGGGATAGTGACAGGTAGGGCTGTCCTTACAAACACCCATGCACTGCCGAAGAAAGCTAAGGGAGCCAGGCCATCTTTTGTGCCCTGGAACCCAAGGGGCAAAGGTTCCAAATGAACCTTGGTATTTGTGAGCTCTCAAGGGGAAGCTGGATTGTTGACCTCTTTGTACTCTCATTTTTATTTTGGGAAACTAATAATATTTCCCTGGGCTGGAGGTGGTTGTAAGAACTAGGCATGTAAGAAAAAAAAAAAAAAAAGAACTAGGCATGTATAATAATCCCCTAATAATATCAAAATGTGTTTACTTAGTTATTAATTTGACAAGTGTTTACTGGTTCTGTATTAAGAGTGGGACGTAAATATGGCTGGTCCGTAGCTCCTACCTGTGACAGGTGAGATGGATGTGTCTGCTATTCATTACAGCAATGAAGTAAATGCTAAAACAGAATTTTTATTTGAGATTCTATAGGATCTACAAAAGAAATCCCCCTGATCTTGCTCATAGAGATCAGAGAAAGCTTTACAGAACAGGTGAGACTTGAGCTGAGTCTTTCTTTCTTTCTTTCCTTTTTTTTTTTTTTTTTAAAGGCAGAGTCTCACTTTGTCACCCTCAGTAAAGTGCTGTAGCATCACAGCTCACAGCAACCTCCAGCTCTTGGGCTTAGGCAATTCTCTTGCCTCAGCCTCCTGAGTAGCTGGGACTACAGGTGCCAGCCACACGCTGAGCTAGTTTTTAGAGACGGGTCTTGCTCTTGCTCAGGCTGGTCTCTATCCTGTGAGCTCAGGCAATCCACCTGCCATGGCCTCCCAGAGTGCTAGGATTGCAGGCATGAGCCACCATGCCCGGCTTGAGCTGAATCTCAAAGGATGACTAAGAGGGGTCCACTGAAGGTTGAACAAGGACATTCTAAAAAGAGGGAACTGCAGACACAAAGGGACTGAGACTTCCAACGGCGTGTGGCTTTGGGGAAACTGTAAGCAACTCAGTTTTCTTGAACTCAGGATGTTTGGGAGGCAGTTGAGGATGAAAAAGTGTGCAAACCATGAAGAATGTGTGTGTATCATAGTGAACATTCAAATATGGGGAATGAAGAGGCATTGTTAACGAAAGTTCAGCACTTGTCCCCTAAAGCTGCATCAGAAAAAGAGGGACAAGTGATTTGAAGAGTAGAAAAGAGAAGGTTATTGCTTTTCCTACAAAAGAAGAAAATGGAAGACAATGGCCCTAAAATCCAAATTCCTCCTGAGCAGAACCACAGAGGTTTTAAAGGTCCTGATCCCATAATCCCCTCTTGGGCTAAGACAATCTCTGGCAGGGTTCATCCCATCATTGGCTGAGAGGACTTCATGACCTCTGCCCACCCCATCTTCTCCTAAGAAGATCTTGTGACCTCCATCCCCATGATTCCCTTGAGCTATCTTCTTGGCACAAAGATAAAGAGACCTTCCCTGCCCCTCCCAACCACTGGCCTGAGGCGAGGATGTAGGTTTCAGTTCCCCCAGTGTTAGGTAGACCAAAAAGATTTTTTTCCATTTTTTTTCTTCAGGCCATTCCTTCTGTAACCGAATGTTTAAAAAGAGCTGGAGGAAGGCTGGAAATAAAAAGATATGAGTCAGGCAAGAAATGACAAAGGTCTGGGCAGAGATGGAGGCTGAGGAGCAACAGGGATAGATAGTTTTAGCAGCTCATTGATGAGACCCAGATAGGAGGACAGGGTGGCATGAGGCCTTTGGGTTGGGTGCTGGTGTTATGACTCATGACTTACAGACCTCGTAATAGGAGGTTGGATTACCCTGGAAAACTCCCAAAGGAGTTTAATTAGCAAAGTGCTAAAAAGGAACTAAACAACTTCAACAAGAATAACAGGCTGGTGAGCTTCAAACAAGAGAATCAGAACTTATCTTGTACCATAACTGTCATCAGTTTCACCATAAGATAAACAGAAGACTGGTCATTACCCACTCAAGGTGGAGACTGAATTTCAGAGGCAGCTGAGCCTAAAATAAAGGAATTTTGATCCTACTTCCGTACTTGTGAATGTGATCAATTGTTCCCCCTGTGTAATGAACATACCATGGACCTCCATAATGTCCTGGAAATAAATGTGGTAGCCACATCTTAGAATAAAACGGATTTTCCTGGAGTGTCCTCCCTTCCCTGTTTGTTTTACTTATTCAATTGTCTTGAATATCTCATTTCTATTTTCTGTAAATTTCCGGACCTCATCTTATTTACCTGTTGTGGTTTACTTTGAAGTTTCAAGTTTCTAATCTCTACCTTTTTTTTTAAAAACAGAGGTCCTTTTGTTATTTTAAAATCAATTGATGTAACAGTGTAAACAAATGTAAAATAAGTCAGTTGTGGGGATTAGGATAGTAAAAGTAATTGTAAAACAAAAATATCACTAAGGCTGGGTGTGGTGACTCAGGTCTGTACTCCTACCACTTTGGGAAGCCAGCAGTTCCAGACCAGCCTGAGCAACATAGCAAGCCCGTCGCTACAAAAAAATAATAATAATAATAATAATAATAATTACCCAAGTATGGTGGCATATGCCTGTAGTCCTGGCTACTCTTGAGACTGAGGCTGGAGCCCAGAAATTTGAGGTTACAGTGGGCTATGATTGTGCCTTGTCTTTTTTAAAAAAGATCACAAAGATGGGAGGAATTATATATATACTATCATGGAAGGTATAGTTTAAGAATCTTACATATAAGACTCTTAAGACTGTATACATTTATCACTGTCTTTGAGGGTAGACTATGGTAAATTAAATATAAACGCTGTAACCACTGGAGCAACCACTTTTTTAAACTTGACAGATAAAATTATATGCATTTATCATGTATAACATATATTTTGAAGTATATATACATTGTGGAATAGTTAAATCCAGCTAATCAGCAAATGCTTTACTCACGTAGTTATTTTTGTGGTAAGAACCCTTAATGTTTAGCCTTTATTTATTTATTATTTTTTTAGAGACAGAGTCTCACTTTATCATCCTTGTCACAGCTCACAGCAACCTCCAACTCCAGGGCTTACGGTGGTTTTTAACCTTCCTAATGCCATGACCCTTTAATACAGTTCCTCGTGTTGCCGTGACCCCCACACCGGAGAAGCGGTGTCTCGGTTCCTAAGACCATCAGAAATATGTGTTTTCCGATGGTCTTAGGCAACCTCTGTGAAAGGGGAAAGGGTCGTTGGACCCACAAAGGGGTCATGACCCACAGGTTGAGAACCGCTGGCTTAGGCAATTCTCTTGCCTCAGCCTCCCGAGTAGCCAGGACTACAGGTGCCCACCACAACACCCGGCTATTTTTTGGTTGCAGTTTAGCGGGGCCAGGTTCAAACCCTCTACCCTTGGTATATGGGGCCGGCGCCCTACTCACTGAGCCACAGGCGCCACCCATTCGTTTTTGTTTTTTTGAGACAGGGTCTCAAGCTGTCACCCTGAGTAAAATGTCGTGGCATCACAGCTTTAGCAACCTCAAACTCTTGGGCTTAAGTGATTCTCTTGCCTCAGCCTCCAGAGTAACTGGGACCACAGGCGCCCGCCACAGTGCCTGGCTATTTTTTGAGACCATGTCTCACTGTGGCTCAGGCTGGTCTCTAACCCTTGAGCTCAGGCAATCCACCCTCCTCAGCCTCCCAAGGGCTGGGATTACAGGCGTGAGCCACCGCGCCTGGCAGAAGAATTATATTCTACCTGTCTTGTAGCTGACGCCTGTTCATTTATTCATTCAATAAATATTTATTGAGTATTTACTCTGTGTCAAGCACATGGTCCAGCCCTAATCTACCTCCTTGATTTCATGTTCCTGTTACTCACTAGCTTCCAGCCATAGTGACTTGTTCCCACCTGGGGTCTTTAAACATCTTTTCCCATTGCTTGGAATGACCCTTTCCTAGAACTTCTTAGTATTCAGTGTCCTTAATCTCATCTCCTCAGGGAGAGCTTCTCTGACCAGTCTCCCATATTATTATCAGCCAATTCCTTTGGCTGTATATGGTTGACATCTCCCATCTGTTCATAAAACTACACCAGGGGAGCATTCCATGCCTAACTCTTGGTAGGTGCTCATAGGTATATTTTGAATCAATGAACGGGCTGTATTAGGCAAATAGACATGTACCCCACTGGAGTTCATAGTTTTCATGACATATGTGAAACAAACATAAACAATAAAACAGTGTGTGTAGAAACATGGTAACTTAAGTTGTGCACAGTGGCTCATGTCCATAATCCTAACACTCTGAGAGGCTGAGGCAGGAGGATCGCTTAAGGTCACGAGTTCAAGACAAGTCTGAGCTAAAGCGAGACCCCCATCTCTTTTTAATTTTTATTATTTTATTTTATTTTTTGGAGACAGAATCTTACTCTGTCAGTCTGGGTAGAATGCCATGGCATCAAAGCTCACAGAAACCTCAAACTCTTGGGTGTAATCCTAGCACTCTGGGAGGCCAAGGTGAGTGGATTTCTTGAGCTCACGAGTTTGAGACCAGCCTGAGCAAAAGTGAGACCTGGTCTCCACTGAAAATAGAAAAACTTGGGTTGCACCTGTGGCTCAGTGGGCTGGCCCCATATACCGAGGGTATCGGGTTCAAATCCAGCCCTGGCCAAACTGCAAAAAAAATAGCTGGGCATTGTGGTGGGCGCCTGTAGTCCCAGCTTCTTGGAAGGCTGAGGCAAGAGAATTGCTTAAGTCCAGGAGTTGGAGGTTGGTGTGAGTTGTGATGCCATGGCACTCTATGGAGGGTGATAAAGTGAGACTCTGTCTCTAAAAAAAAAAAAAAAAGAAAGAAAAACTGAGGCAAGAGGATCTCTTGAGCCCGAGTTGGAGGTTGCTGTGAGCTATGATGCCGCAACACTCTACCCAGGATGACAGCTTGAGATTATGTCTAAAAAAAATAAAAGAAAGAAAGAAAGAAAAAAAGACATCCTTATGCCTCAGCCTTCCAAGTAGCTAGGACTATAGGTGCTTGACACAATGCCCAGCTAGTTTTTTTATGCTCTTGCTCAGGCTGGTCTCCAACTCCTGAGCTCAGGAAATCCACCTGCCTTGGCTTCCCAGAGTGCTAGGATTTACAGGTCTGAGCTACTGCGCTTGGTCTGAGACTCTTGTCTCCCTATCTCTTAAAAAAATGGGAAAAATTAGCCAGGTGTTGTGATGGGTGACTATAGTCCCAGCTACTCCAGAGGCTGAGGCAGGAGGATTACTTGAGCCCAGTAATATTGTTTGAGTTTGTTGTGAGTTGGCTGAAGCTGTGGCACTCTAGCCCAGGAGATAGTGAGATCCCATCTCAAAAAAAAAAGAAAAAAAAAAAAAAGAGAGAGAGAGAGAGAGAAATATGGTGGCTTATACCAAAGAAAGTTAACTTAGACTGTGGGTTCAGGGAAAGGCCTCTTTGAACCCAGTGAAGTGTAGGTGGAGACCTGGGGGATTTCACAACTCCTCTGTCCTCTGCCCAATATGTCCATCAGTTCTTGTGCTTATGCTACCCAGAAGCTCCTTTAGCTCTGATTTCTAGGACAAGACCTTAGATTACGGATGGGGTAAGGAGGTAATGGACCTTTCTAGCTATTTTAAAGCACTCAGTACTTTAAAGATATATTGCAAACAAATAGTCCATTTTAGTTCGTAACAAATAATGATTCACTCCCGGCCATTTCTCCATCATATTTGTTAATGCATTCAGCATTATAGCTGTTCATGCATTCATTTAACTCTCTCAAACATTAAGCTGATGGTACCATATACTTGACAAATTCTCTTCCTTCATCTCCTCTTTTATGCAGAGACAGTTAACCTTCATGCTGTGGTGCTTGTTTCTTCCATTGCCAAAGCACTGATGTGTTAGAATTTAATTGAGGAGATTTTTTTCCCCTCTCCTAGGCACTGCAATATTGCTAGTAAAGAATTTCCTGGTATGCATATTTAGGTTGCTATACCCATGATCTATTTTTAAAAAGGATCTCCTTAGATATTAATTTACCTTGATCTTGCCCTTGATATAAAAAATGTCACTGCCACATGGCTGATAGATAAATGTTTTATAGCTGTAAGTGTAGCCAAACACACACCTAATCGCAGCTTTCCCTAACCCTGTTTTACAACCCACCATAACTGTATCTCTCCATATATTTATTTCATTGCTACAAAAATGGATGTTTGTTGATTCACTGTCAAGTTAGGGCCATTTTTAGAGTCAACTGAAAAATTTTTGTGGCTCAGCGCCTGTAGCTCAACTGGCTAAGGCCACACACACCAGAGCTGGTGGGTTCAAATCCAGCCCGGGCCTGCAAAACGACAATGACAACTACAACAACAACAACAAAAATAGCCAGGCACTTGTAGTCCCAGTTACTTGGAGGCTGAGGCAGGAGAATCACTTAAGCCCAGGAGTTGGAGGTTGCTGTGAGCTGTGATGCCATGGCACTCTACCTAGGGCAACAGCTTGAGGCTCTGTCTCAAAAAAAAGAAAGAAAGAAAGGCTTTTGTATTTAGACAATCAAATTATAATTTCAGAAATTTTTTTCATCTCTTCTGCAGAAAAATGGGTACGTGACCAGAATGCACAATACATTATTAGGCTGGAAAATGGGAGTCTATTGTTTCAAGCTGCAGCCAGGTGCCAGTGGACGTGAATCAGACAAGGAATAGGTATTGTTGGAATCTCCTATCTTCCAGCTCTCTGTCTATTTCTCTGACCCTGGGCAAATCTCACCTCTCTACACTGCAGCTTCTGCCCTGTGAAGCCAATAGGTTGGACTGGATCATCTGTAGGCTTTCTTTTGGAAGGCAGCCCAAAAATTTATTGAGGAGGTATGGAAAGCTTTTGCTATGGCAAACTTCTACTTGGGAGGGTTGCTGAGGGGTTCAGTGGGTAACTTTTGACTTCTTTGAAAAGAGAGAGAAAGAATAGAAAATTGTGCTTACTGTGTAAACAGTTAATAGCACTATAAATTTCTACCTCATTGCCATATAATGGAGCTGAAAATCTCATCATTCACAGACATGCAAATGTAGCGATTCTAGGCTTTACACACAGCCACTTAATCACCATGCCACTCACGCTGTGTAATTTACTCTGTGAACTCAGCCACATAAAAAGTGTCACCCTCATCACTGCCAGCCATGGCACCACTGAGGACAGAACTGGAATAATAGGTATTTGAAAAGGGGACATGCTGAGGATTGCACTCTTGCAAGGCAAAAACAGGGAGCAAACACAATGGCCTCTGATTGGCTTTGCAGAGCAACTGGCCGGAAACTGACACAGCTGCCCCCCAAATGTCGGCAGAGTTTGAAGCTGGCCCTGAAAGATCAGTCTTGAAATTGCACTAGCAAGGTTGGAAATGAAGGCTGTCTGTGGCCCCGAGGAGCGCTATGTCACCCACTTCTACTATGCCAGAAATAATAGACCTTTAGGAGTTTCTTTGGTCTAGACGTGAGCTTGAAATGTGGCCAGTGCTGCTGAGATGAGTTGTGACTGCAAAATGCACACTGGATTTAAAATATGTACCAAAAGAGGGCGGCGCCTGTGGCTCAGTGAGTAGGGCGCCAGCAAAGGTGGTGGGTTCAAACCTGGCCCCAGCCAAACTGCAACAAAAAATAGCTGGGCGTTGTGGTGGACGCCTGTAGTCCCAGCTACTTGGGAGGCTGAGGCAAGAGAATTGCCTAAGCCCAGGAGCTGGAGGTTGCTGTGAGCTATGTAACGCCACAGCACTCTACTGAGGGCAACAAAGTGAGACTCTGTCTCTACAAAAAAAAAAAAAAAAAAAGTACCAAAAGAAAAAAAGAAGAATGTAAAATACCTCATTAGTAATTTGTATATTAACTGTGTGCTTTAAAACTATATCTTGGATATATTAGGTTAAACAAAATGTATTATTTAAATTAATTTCTCTGGTTTCTTGTCTTTATTTGAGACAGAGTCTCACTCTATTTCCCTGAATAGAGCATAGTGCTGTGATATGTCTCACGCAAATTAAAACTCCTGAGTTTAAGCAATTCTCTTGCTTCAGCCTCCCAAATAGTGGGACTATAGGCACCCACCTTGATGCCCGGATAGTTTTTCTGTTTTTCTTTTTTTGCAGTTTTGGGCCAGGGTGGGGTATGAACCCGCCAGAAGGTATATGGAGCTGGCACCTTACTCCTTTGAGCCACAGGCGCCACTCAGTTTTTCTGTTTTTAATAGAGATGGGGTCTCCCTCTTGCTCAGGCTGCCTTGAACTCTTGAGCTTAAGCAATTCACCTGTCTCGGCCTCCAAGAGTGCTAGGATTATAGGTGTGAGCCACCACTCCCAGCCTCTTTTCATTTCTTTAATGTGACTACTTAGAAAATTTAAGTCATATGTGACTCATATTTTATTTCTATTGGATAATACTGACCCATAGAAATCAGATGCTTGTTTACTCTAGTTGCTAAGATTCTCTTGTTTTTCTTGCTCACTTTACAAACTCAAGTTCAAAGATTCTTCACATTGATACAAGGAGCCTGCTTCTCCATTGCCACTTGGGTGCAGAGTTCTTCCCATCCACCTGCTCACCACGCTGCTCCTTACCTCTCTGCCAAAGCTCCCTGGGCCTTGGCTTGGGTAACATGTTCCTCTAGTTGCAAAAAGGACACTTCCAGGCAGTGCCTGAGGCTCAAAGGGGTAGAGCGCTGGCCCCATATACTGGGGGTGGTGGGTTCAGAACCTGGCCCTTGCCAAAATAAATAAATAAATAAAAAACGGCAAGAATGACATTTCTGAAGGCTCTTGGCTCAGAGCTCTAGGTGGACCATGACCTCTACAAGGCACTGGAGGGTGACCTTGACACAGGTTTTACATTTTGATGAGGTTTGGCTTTTGTCTGGGAAAAACCATGGGGTTGAAAAACAGCAGCACATTAAAGACAGTATATGATGTAAAGAGAAACAGGAGTCCTGGAGTGATGTGAAGAAGACATCCTGGCTGGGGGTGGTGGCTCGCACCTGTAATCCTAGAACTGTGGGAGGCTGAGGCAGGTGGATTGCCTGAGCTCACAGTTCGAGACCAGCCTGAGGCAGAGAGAGACCTCATCTCTACAAAAAGCCCAGGTTGTTGCGGGCACCTGTAGTACCAGCTATTTGGGAGGCTAAGGCAGGAGAATCGCTTAAGCCCAGGAGTTTGAGATTGCTGTGAGCTGTGACACTATGGCACTCTACCAAGAGTGACAAAGTGAGACTCTGTCTCAAAAAAAAAAAAGAAGAAGAAGACATAGATTCTGGCTGGGCCTGGTGGCTCATGCCTATAATGCTAGCATTAGGGAGACTCAGGTGGGTGGATCACTTGAGCTCAGGAGTTTGAGACCAGCCTAAGCAAGAGTGAGACTCTGCCCCTAAAAAAAAAAAATACATATGGGTGGCGCCAGTGGCTCAAGGAGTAGGGCGCCAGTCCCATATGCCAGAGGTGGCGGGTTCAAACCCAGCCCTGGCCAAAAACCAAAACCAAAACAAAACAAAACAAAAATACATATTTATATCTGTATCTATATCTATGTCTATATATCTATAAAAATCATCTATCTATCTATCTGTCAATCAAGAGGTGTTGTGGTGGGTGCCAGTAATTCCAGCTACTTGAATGCCTGTAATCCAGCTATTTGGGAGGCTGAGGCAAGAGGATCACTTGTGCCCAATAGTTTGAGATTGTTGTGAGCTATGATGCCATGACACTCTACACAGGGTGACACGGTGAGGCTCCATTTCAAAAAAAAATAATGATAAATAAATAAAAGGAAGACATGAGTTCGATTTGAATACCTGGTCGTTCACAAATTACCTAGCTGTGTTTGATTTGAACAAATCACTGTAGTTGAGTCTCAGTTTCTCTCTCTGTCAGATGCTTGTAAAATGAACTTAATTGGCTCGGTGCCTGTGGCTCAAGCAGCTAAGGTGCCAGCCACATACACCTGAGCTGGCGGGTTCGAATCCAGCCCGGGCCTGCCAAACAACAATGATGGCTGCAACCAAAAAATAGGCGGGCGTTGTGGTGAGCACCTATAGTCCCAGCTACTTGGGAGGTGGAGGCAGGAGAATCGCTTGAGCCCAGGAGTTGGAGGTTGCTGTGAGCTGTGATGCCACAGCACTCTACCCAGGGTGACAACTTGAGAGTCTGTCTCAAAAAAAAAAAAAAGCAAGAAGCAGAGGTCTGCACTCTGGGAGCGAGGCCCGTTATCGGCACCCTTGGTGATGAGAGAAGTCTAAGAGAGTCTATGAAAACAGTGAAGCCATGGAAGATCTGACCAGCGATGGCATGAAAACCAAGGAAAGGGCATACAGAGCAGGAGGCGCAGTCTCTCCAAATGAGGGACTGTCCCTGCGCCCCAGATGCTAAAATAAAACTGATACAGAGCAGCAGAGAACTGAGGCTCCTGGACCAGCAGAAAAAGTGAAGAGAAGTGAAAAGAAGTCCTTGAAGATTTCCCAAGAATTGGAGACTCAAAACCCAGATGACAGGGTCAAGGAACCCACATTGCAGGGCACAGGCAGTGAAAGCAGAGTGTGCCTGAGATCCATTAGAATAAGAGCCCTTGGTCTGACCCAGCAGAGGAGAAGGGGCCAGAGGCAGGTGTCAGAGAGAGCAAGGAGTGAGGGGAAATTCAGATGCTGTGTGCCTGAGAGCAAGAAAGGCTGAACTCCAGCCTAAAGTCAACCCTCTGGAGAGTGAATCCCAGCAGAGAGTGCCAGGGGTCACTCAAGAGGCATGCAGAAAATCCAAAGGAGAGTAAAGACATTATGTCCATCAAGAAAATAAGAACCAGGGCGGCGCCTGTGGCTCAAGGAGTAGGGCGCCGGTCCCATATGCCAGAGGTGGTGGGTTCAAACCCAGCCCCGGCCAAAAAAAAAAAAAGAAAATAAGAACCAGAAGCCAGAAAGTCATCAGGACAGTGAAGATATTTAGCCAAGAAATTTAAGTGGAAAAATACAATAAAGTTAGTTTTATGATTAAAAAAAAAAAATAAACTGGATTGTGTCTTTTTTCCCCCAGGAGGATTGTTTGAGGCCAGAGGTTCCAGACCAGTCTGGACAACACAACAAGACCCTGTCTCTAAAAAAAAAAGGATGTGATGGCATGCCCCTATAGTTGAGCCCAGGAGTTTGAAGTTGCTATGAGCTATGATGACAGGGAGAAAGAACTTGTGACTTGTAAAGCTTTGTTATAGTGGCAGGTTTTATGGCTAGATGTGGCAGAGCTTGCAGGTGGGCTGTTTTTTTGACCAGAAAAGTGTTTTGTTTAGTTGAATGAGAATGTCTTAGGAGTGGACACTGTAGTTTGCCCCAGACTTTACCACTCTATCTTAATTCAGCTGATTTGTGTCACCTGCCTGGCTGCTGAAGACAGATGTGCTTCTGTCCCTTGCAGAAAGGAAGGTGCCACATGCAGTGCCTTTACTGATCATGGCCTTGGACCAGGCACTGTGTGCGAGCCCACTCTGGATGCTGGCTGAGATGATTTCTGTCCCTGGGAGCTCTCAGCCAGCACGTGAGTTGTAGCATAGCCATGTTCTAATGAATAGGCACTTACCAAGTATCTGTTGTGGGCTGGCCAATGCTCTAAATTGTTTCTCCTGGGCTGGCATGGTGGCTCATGCCTGTAATCCTAGCACTCTGGGAGGCCAAGGTGGGAGGACTGCTTGGGCCTAGGAGTTTGAGACCAGCCTGAACAAGAGTGAGACCCACTCTCTATTAAAAATAGAAAAACAGGGTGGCACCTGTGGCTCAAAGGGGTAGGGCGTTGGCCCCATATGCCAGAGGTGGCGGGTTCAAACCCAGCCCTGGCCAAAAAACTGCAAAAAAAAAAAACAATAGAAAAACAAGCCAGGCATTGTGGCACACACTGGTAGTCCCAGTCCTTGGAAGGCTGAGGCAAGAGGATTGCTCAAGCCCAAGAGTTTGAGGTTGCTGTGAGTTGTGATGCCGCCACAGGACTCTACCCAGGGCAACAGACTGAGACTCTGTCTCAAAAAAACAAAATAAAATTATTTCTGTCTGAACAAATCAGCTATGGTTACTGAGGGAGAACAAAAAAGACAAACAAGAAATCTACCTTTTGGGGGGGATGTTTAGGAGGAGGCAGCTCTATAAATAAAGAACAGGGCGGTGCCCATAGCTGGGTGGTAAGGCTCTGGCCACATATACTGAGGTTGGTTGGTTCGAATCCGGCCTGGGCCAGCTAAAACAACAATGATGACTGCAACAAAAAAATAGCCGGGCTGGTGGCGCCTGTGGTACCGGCCCCATATACCAAGGGTGGCAGGTTTGAAGGTGCCCTGGCCAAACTGCAACAACAACAACAACAAACATAGCTGGGCGTTGTGAAGGCAACTAGCTAATCAGGAGGCTGAGGCAGGAGAATCGGCCAAGCCCAAGAGCTGGAGGTTGCTGTGAGCTGTGACGCCACAGCACTCTACCGAGGGCGACAAAATGAGACTCTGTCTCTAAAAAAAAAAAAAATAGCCTGGCATTGTGGTGGGTGCCTCTAGTCCCAGCTCCATGGGAGGCTGAGGCAAGAGTATCACTTATGTCCAAGAATTTTTTTTTTTTAATATCCCCAAAGCAGCATTTATTTACCCATTGATATGTCCAAGAATTTGAGGTTGCTGTGAGTTGTGATGCCTAAGCAGTCTACTGAGGGTGACATAGTTAGACTCTGTCTCAAAAAATAAAATAAAATAACATAAAATAAAACAAGAGTAATGTTTTCTGAGCCAAGACTGGGCCATACGTAAGATTAGGCACTTGTTATGTGCTATTTCATCTTCTCAAAACAGTTCTTTGAACTGGATATCGTTATCTGCACTTTTCAGACATGGGAGGCAGGCTCATGAAACCTGCTCACGGTCATGTACAATGCATAGAGTTAGGATTTGAATCCAGGTCCTTCTGAATGGGACTAAGCCCACAGGATATCCACTGTATTGTACTTCATCCAGGGATTAATGAAAGAATAAGTCATACCAGGGCAGCACCTGTGGCTTGAGGAGCAGGGCACCGGCCCCATATGCCAGAGGTGGTGGGTTTAAACCCTGGCCAGAAACTGCAACCAAAAAATAAAATAATAATAATAATTCATAGCAATCATTTCATTTCTGTTTGCAAGGCCTTCCCTCCCTCTCCTCCCCATCGCCTTCCAAGAGAATTTTGTTTTTCACCCAGACGTATTCATTATGAAAGTTACAACGAAATACTTACAGATGCATACAACATTGCAAAAGAACTGCTGCTTTTTTTCAAGAAAGATACCGGAAATGATAGAAATGATAAGATAAAACAAAGGTATGTTTCATGACTTTTGTCCCGTTTTAAAGTTGGCTTGACAATACATTGTGAGATCAGTGGTTACACATCTAGGAAGCTGACCAATGGTTCACTTTTCCACTGGTGTGTATGTTATCACTGATCTTGGGTGGGTGTCTCTGCCATTTTTGGTGACTGGCCTGAATCCTGAGGTGCTTGAAGAAGGTACTGGGAGATCGCAAAGCATGACTAATTCTTCCAAAGTAGAAGGGACACAAAAGTCCAAGTGGAGTCATAAAAATGTAAGCTTCTCCAGGAAAGGTGTCTGGAGGGTGCGTTTCTGAAAGAGGAAGTTTGTCGCCCAAGGGCTCTGACCTGCACTTTGACTCCTGGAGCTCAGCTTCTTGCCGGCAGTATCATTTAGCATTGTTTCCTTGGTGATAAACAATCCGGCTGCAAGGAGAGTTTGTTTGACCCATTTCTGTTGTTACCCCAACCCAAAGGCCACACTCCTTTGCCCCAGGCTGCCTTGGGATTGGTTTTTCAAGTGGGCAAAGGTCTGGGATAGAGGGTTGCGACTGAGAGCATGCCGCAGGTGAGGGCCTTAGTTCTGGGTGTGGGCCTGAGGATTGCCTTCTCCACCCCCCACCCCCAACTGTGGAATGTCAAGGTCACCGCCGGTTAGTTTAAGGTTCAGGATCTGGACTCCACCACGCCTAGGTTCTGGTGGGTTGCCTGGGGCGGGTTTAGGTCTAATGTTGTTGTATTTATTTATTTATTTATTTATTTATTTTTTGAGACAGAGCCTCAAGCTGTTGCCCTGGGTAGAGTGCCTTGGCATCACAACTCACAGCAACCTCCAACTCCTGGGCTTAAGTGATTCTCCTGCCTCCACCTCCCAAGTAGCTGGGACTACAGGGGCCCGCACAACACCCGGCTATTTTTTTGGTTGCAGCTGTCGTTGTTTGGTGGGCCCAGGCTGGATTCAAACCCTCCAGCTTTGGTGTATGTGGCTGGTACCTTAGCCACTTGAGCCACAGGCACCAGAGCCCATGTTGTTGTTTTTAATAATAACAGCAAGCACTTCTATCATCCTAACTGCTATGTATGGATATTTTTCTGAGTGTCTTTCATATGCTAATCCAATTAATCCTCAAGCAACCCGACATACCTTTGTCCTCCCAATTTTACAGATTCAGGCCCTAACAGCCCATAGTTAGTAAATGCAGACTTGAGATGTCAAAGCAGTGTGCGTCTAGCAGGGGTGACCTTTTCTTTTTAATTTCCCTCTGCAGCTCATTGGAAGAATAAGAGTTGTTTGGGGCTCACACATTAAATACACAAACACTAACAAAAGCTGATTAACAACCACAAAAAAAAAAAAAAGAAAGAAAGAAAGAAAGAAAAAGAAAAAAGTTTTTGCATGTTTTTTTGTGGTAGATATTTGACACCACAGATAATAATAAAAAAAATTCTCACAAAATCAGGATGCAGCCTGAAGGGCAGAGGTTGGACACCCTGGACGCTGTTCCTAAGGGAGAGTACACACAAGGAATGTTAAATACATGCAATTCTGGGACACAGTAGATTTTAATGAATTCTATTTATTATTAATCCCATTGTTATTGTGTTTTACAGACAGGGTCTTGTTCTGTCACCCAGGATGGAATACAGAGGCATGATGAAAGCTCACTGCAACCTCTGAAAGACTTGGGGCAGGACCCCCCACTCTGCCCTGAGCTCTGACGACCCCAATCAACTGCAAGAGATGGCGCTTAATGCAAATAGCAAGAGGATTTTATTCCAGCATGCTGGGGCTTGACTCACAACTCTTTTAGGAGCCGAGGAGTCAAGCCCTGAACAGCAGTTTTTACAAGCTTATAAAGGCAAAAACCAAGTAGGGAGGAGTAGCAGACATAGCAGGGGCTTTAGGGAGGGGTAGCAGACACAGGGGCTTTTCCAGATAAGAAGAACTCTGGTTCATTACTCATTTGTCTTAAGATCAGCAGTTAAACATTTGCTTAGCTTTTTTCTTTCAGAACCAGTTACTGGTTATCTGCTTCAGCTCGGGGCTATTTCCTAGGACAGTTACAAAAGGTCACATTCTTTTTTTTTTTGTAGAGACAGAGTTTCACTTTATTGCCCTTGGTAGAGTGCCGTGGTGTCACACAGCTCACAGCAACCTCTAACTCCTGGGCTTAGGCGATTCTCCTGCCTCAGCCTCCCGAGCAGCTGGGACTACAGGCGCCCGCCATAACGCCTGGCTATTTTTTTGTTGCAGTTTGGCCGGGGCTGGGTTTGAACCCGCCACCCTCGGTATATGGGGCCGGCGCCCTGCTCATTGAGCCACAGGCGCCGCCCAAAAGGTCACATTCTTATGGTAGGGGGCGAGGGGTGCTGCTACATATCTGGTCCCCCCCCCTTTGTGGATTTGGTAGTACTTTCCTTCATTCCCCAATTTGTTTTTTGGGAAGTTCTGATCATGGAACTTCTGGCTATGGTCCTTTCCACCGTGGTTCAAGGTTGGCTGTCCGGTGGCGCCGGATGTACACCGAATCTCTAACCTGGAACTGGTGAGGTATTTGCAGATCCCCGGGCTTATAGGCCTCGATCAGCCGGCTCCACACTTCCTTTTGCACAGTTTCAAGGGCTTTTAATCTGGTGTATAGAGATTGAGAGGAGTAAGATTCTGGGGAAGGGAGGTGCTGCATGGCAATGAGCGGTGGGTGAGTTCCATATAGGATTTCAAAGGGGGTCAGCTTGAGAGTACTAGGGGTGTTGCCCACACGGAACAGGGTAAAGGGAAGGAGGACTGTCCAGTCAGTAATGCCAGTCTCTAAGGATAATTTAGTCATGGCCTCTTTTAGGGTTCTATTCATCCTCTCTACCTGCCCTGAGCTCTGGGGCCGATAAGCACAATGTAATTTCCATTCAAGCCCCAGGATTTTGGCCAAATCCTGACTAACCTGGGCAACGAAAGCGGGACCGTTTTTGGATCCGATTACTTTGGGTAGCCCAAATCTTGGAAAAATTTCTTCTAATATTATTTTGGCCATAACTTGAGCAGTCTCCCTCTTTGTAGGAAAAGCTTCGACTCATCCTGAGATAGTGTCTATGAACACTACCAAGTACTTAGCCGGCTTAATCTCCGTAAAATCTGTTTCCCAGTAGCTTCCAGGGCGATCCCCTCGGAGTCGTTTTCCCTGAGGTAGTGTGCTAGGCTGGGTGTTTACTAATTGGCAAGGTCTGCACTCTTTTACAGCTGCATCAACGAGCTTTCTTAATTCTATAATATAGTATGGAGAGGACTGAACAATGGTTTTCAGATGCTTGGGGTTCAGATGGGTTAATTTATGAAGTTGCCTGAGAAAAGTGATTGCCTGCTCCTCAGGGAGGATGTTTTTCCCTTCCGGGGTTTCTCGGATCCCCTCTGGGGATTCTAGGTGGAGGCCTAATCTGTCCATCCTCTCGAGATCCCGCTCCGAATATTTAAAATTTTTGAAAAGGGGGGGTGCTATTTCTTTAAGGCTAGGCCTTAAAGTGTTTTCATATAGCAGCAGGATGTTGAGCCCTTGAGCCGCTAGCTTAGCTTCTCGGTCGGCTCTTTGGTTTCCCTCGGCAACTCTGGACCCCCCTTTCTGATGTCCAGGGCAGTGGATTATGGCCACCCTCTTAGGGAGGTGAACAGCCTCCAGTAGACTTAGGATTTCTTCCCTGTGTTTAATTTCTTTTCCTGCTGAAGTTAACAGTCCTCGCTGTCTGTAAATGGCCCCATGGACATGGGCTGTAGTAAAAGCATACCTGCTATCGGTGTATATGTTAATTTTTTTTCCTTCGGCCAAATGTAAGGCCTGGGTCAAGGCGACCAGCTCGGTCTTCTGGGCTGACGTCCCTTCGGGCAGACTACTTGCCCAGATGGTCTGCTTATCGTCCACCACCGCCGCCCCGGCCACCCTTTTACCTTCTATTATGGAGCTGCTCCCATCAGTGAACCAGGTCAATTGGGCATCCGGCAGGGGCTGATCACAGAGGTCCCTCCAAGTTCCAGTCTCCTTAGCCAGTACTTCTTGGCATGTGTGTAATACATCCTCCCGGACAGAGGTATCAGGTAGTAGGGTAGCCGGGTTGAGGATGACAGGCGGGCCAAACTGGACTCTGTCTCCATTTAATAGGAGACTCTGGTAGTGTGTCATGCGGGCATTGGACAGCCACCGGTCAGGGGGCTGTCTGATGATGCTTTCTAAGGCATGGGGGGCAATGACTGTCAACTTCTTTTTTTTTTTTTTAATTTTTTTTTTTTTATTGTTGGGGATTCATTGAGGGTACAATAAGCCAGGTTACACTGATTGCAATTGTTAGGTAAAGTCCCTCTTGCAATCATGTCTTGCCCCCATAAAGACTGTCAACTTCTGCCCCATAGTCAATTTGTCTGCATCTTTTACCAGTACCGCTACTGCCGCCACAGACCTCAGACAGGCTGGCCAACCACCAGTGACGGGGTCCAGTTTCTTGGAGAGGTATGCTACCGGTCTTTTCCATGGCCCTAAAGGCTGCGTCAGCACCCCTCGGGCCACTCCTCTCTTCTCATCTACGTATAGGACAAAGGGCTTTGTTACATCTGGTAGAGCCAGGGCCGGGGCTGATAATAATGCCTTTTTAATGTTGTCAAAGGCCCACTGTTGGCTGGCACCCCACTTGAAGGGAGTGCTTTCCTTGGTCAAAGGGTAGAGGAGGGCTGCCAGAGTAGCAAACCCCGGTATCCATAAGCGGCAGAACCCTGCAGTCCCTAAGAATTCTCGCACCTGGCGGGGCGAGCGGGGAACTGGAATCTGAGTCACAGTATGCTTCCTGGCTTCTGTTAACCATCTCTGCCCTCCTCTTAGGGTGTAATCCAGGTACGTTACCTCTTTCTGGCAGATCTGGGCTTTCTTGGCGGAGGCTCGATATCCTAAGCGGGCTAGCTCTTCCAGTAACAGTTCTGTGCCCCGATGGCACTCTTCCTTTGTCGTTCCAGCTAGTAGTAAGTCATCTACATATTGTAGGAGCGTTACCTGAGGGTGGCTGGCGCGAAAGTGAGCTAGGTCTTGGTGGAGGGCTTCATTTAAGATGGTTGGGGAGTTCTTGAACCCCTGTGGAAGTCGGGTCCATGTCAATTGCCCCGTCATTCCAGAGTCCGGGTCTCTCCATTTAAATGCGAAGATGTTCTGGCTAGAGGAGTGTAGTCAGAGGCAGAAGAAGGCATCCTTCATATTCAGGACAGTGTACCAGATATGGTCCGGAGGGAGAGAGCTTAACAGATTATAAGGGTTAGGCACGGTGGGGTGGATGTCTTGTGCCTGCTTGTTTACTTCTTTCAAGTTCTGCACAGGGCGATAGTCTCCTGTGCCGGGTTTCTTGACGGGTAATAAGGGGGTGTTCTATGGTGACTGGCACTTTACTAGTATGCCCAGCTGTAGGAGATGCTGAATGTGAGGCCTAATCCCTTCCCGAGCTTCCCTAGTTATAGGATACTGGCGCACTGTCACAGGAGTGGAAGTAGCATTGAGTTCTATGACTATAGGCGGTCTTTCTGTGGCCAGTCCAATTCCGGCAGTCTTGGCCCATGCCCCGGGATATTTTTCTAGCCAGTCATGTATGAGACTAGTCCCTTTCTCCCGTTGCTTTTCAAAGAGTCTATGTTCATCCTCCAAACTCATGGTCAGGGCTGTTACTCTCTTATTCTGGGCTACCTCTGGGCCATCAGGAGTGAAAGTGATCTGGGCTTCCATTTTGGTGAGTAAATCTCTCCCAAGGAGGGGCGCAGGGCACTCAGGGATAATTAAGAATGAGTGGGTTACCCGTCCCACTCCCAGATCTACTGATCTTCGGGTAGTCCATGAGTACTGCTGATGCCTTGTGGCCCCTACAGCCCAAGATTTTTTGTTGGAGACGGGTCCTGATGGTTTGAGTAGGACTGAGTGTTGAGCTCCGGTGTCTACTAGGAACTCAACTGGCTTCCCCTCCACCTTAAGTATTACCCTAGGCTCGGGGAGGGGTTCCGAGACCCGTCCCCGCTAATCTTCTTCTTTCTCTAAGGCCAGTACTTTCTTCCTTTTTTTAGGACATTCCCTGGCCCAGTGCCCCTTCTCCTTACAGTAGGCACATTGATCCTTATCTAACGGGACGCGGTTGCCCAGGCTACCTGACTTCTTAGTTCTACCTTGGGTCTGTTCTTGGTTCTTCTCCCCTACTACTGCGGCCAAAATCCGTGTTAAGTTTTTCTCCTGTCTTCGGTCTCTCTTATTTTCCCTTTCCTCTCTCTCTTTCTCCTTTCTCTGCTCTTTTTCTTCCTCAGTTTCTCTTTTATGGTATACTTTCTCAGCTTCCTTAACTAAAACCTGCAAGGTATAGTCCTGCAATCCTTCAATCCTCTGTAGCTTTCTTTTAATGTCTACAGCTGACTGCCCTATGAAAGTCATAGCCACGGAAGCCCTCTGTCCTTCAGAGGCAGGGTCAAATGGGGTGTAGCGCCTAAAAGCTTTCATTAGGTGCTCAAGAAACACGGAGGGGGTTCCGTGGCCCCCTGTATTACTTCTCTTACCTTAGCCAAATTAGTGGGGCATCTTGCCGCCCCACGGAGGCCAGCCACTAGAGCCTGGCGATAGACTGTCAGTCGCTCCCTACCTTCTGCCATGTTGAAGTCCCAGTCAGGTCTGGAGAGGGGAAAGGCAGCCTTGATGATGTTGGGGAGCTGGGTAGGATCCCCGTCCGCCCCGAGTACATTCTTCCTAGCTTCTAGTAAAATCCTCTCCCTCTCTTCAGTAGTGAAGAGAGTCTGTATGAGCTGCTGGCAGTTATCCCATGTGGGCTGATGAGAGAACATCAGGGACTCTACCAGCCCAGTCAGGCGTTGGGGGTCTTCTGAAAAAGGGGGGTGATTAGTTTTCCAGTTATACAGGTCTGTGGAAGAAAATGGCCAGTACTGGAGGGGCTGGAGAGGAGGTGGTCCCTCATCTGTTGCCACCAGCGGGGGGCCGTATGCCCTCAGGGGCAGGGCAACAGCAGTGTCGGGAGACACTCCTCCCCGGCGGTGACTCCTGGTACCTTGTGCGGGCCCCAGTGAAGGTTCCCCCGGGGGTGCAGAGGGGGCAATCGCCAGATCCAGCAATGCTGGTCCTCCCTGCCCCCCGACAGGAGCCAAGGCGGGAGGGTATGGGGGAGGAGGGGGTGGAGGGTCGAGGAGAAGATGATCAGTCTGAATTTCCGGGTAGATCTTCTTAGGAGGGGTCTGAGCTGTAGCCCCCTTTTCTGGAACCGGAAGATTGGACAGTGAGCACCCGAGGATTAGACGGGGGCCTGGATGTGGCAGTCCACGGCCGAACCCAGGGGGGTGGATTCTGCACCAGGTCCTGCCAGACTATGATGTAAGGTTGTTGATCCAGAGAGGGCTCCCGGTCCTCTCTGAAAAATAATCTCTTTGATAGCAAAAATAAGAGATAAGTCAAAGGTTCCTCCTGAGGGCCAGCCGACGTTAAAAGTGGGCCACTCCGAGGAGCAGAAAGTCTGCCATGGGCCTTTTTTTAACTTTTACTGACAGGTCATGACCTCTTCTCTTCACTTCAGTCCAATGATCTAGAGTCAAACTCAGAGGGGTTGTCACAGTCTGTCCCATCGTCAGTAGATATGTCAGAAACACAAATAACAGGAATAACAGAAATATTACAGATACAAGGACCTACCTACCACACTTGGTCCCTCACAAGCCTACAACAGAATCAGACGGGCGCGTTTCCCATAATTTTTGATGGAACAACTGGACTCGATCAGCGCCCTTACAGCAGGAGACAACCAGGCGTCCCTGGTTCTCCTCAGTTCCTGGGGCGTCCCCCAGGATTTCAGCCTGTGGTTCTCCAGGCATGTCTACCGACCACTGTCTGGCCACTCTCACAAGGTGCCAAACGGCTGCGAAACCGAAAGCGCGCACACAAAGTCAAACAAAGGACTGAAGACACAGACCAGACAGTTTTCGGGGTACCCCTTTCTTACCTCCAAGGTCGACTCTGCAGGTGAGGGGTGGTCGTCAAATCCCGGGACAGCCCCCAAATGAAAGACTTGGGGCAGGACCCCCCATTCTGTCCTGAGCTCTGACGACCCCAATCAACTGCAAGAGACGGCGCTTGATGCAAATAGCAAGAGGATTTTATTCCAGCATGCTGGGGCTTGACTCACAACTCTTTTAGGAGCCGAGGAGTCAAGCCCTGAACAGCAGTTTTTACAAGCTTATAAAGGCAAAAACCAAGTAGGGAGGAGTAGCAGACATAGCAGGGGCTTTAGGGAGGGGTAGCAGACATAGCAGGGGCTTTAGGGAGGGGTAGCAGACATAGGGGCTTTTCCAGATAAGAAGAACTCTGGTTCATTACTCATCTATCTTAAGATCAGCAGTTAAACATTTGCTTAGCTTTTTTCTTTCAGAACCAGTTACCGGTTATTTGCTTCAGCTCGGGGCTATTTCCTAGGACAGTTACAAAAGGTCACATTCTTATGGTAGGGGGCGAGGGGTGCTGCTACATATCTGGTCCCCACCCTTCCTTTTTGGATTTGGTAGTACTTTCCTTCACCTCCATCTCCTGGGCTCAACTGGGCCTTTTGCCTCCACCTCTCAAAGTGCTGGGATTACAGATCTGAGCCACTGTTAGTCCATTATCATTATTATTATTATTTTAGAGACAGAGTCTCACCATGTCGCCCTTGGTAGAGTGCCTTGGCATCACAGCTCACAGCAACCTCAAACTCTTGGGCTTAAGGGATTCTTTTGCCTCAGCCTCCCAAGTACCTGGGACTACAGGTGCCCGCCACAATGCTCGCTATTTTTTGGTTGCAGTTGTCATTGTTGCTTAGCTAGCCTGAGCTGGGTTCCAACCTGCTAGCCTTGGTGTATGTGGTTGGTGCCGGAACCACTATGCTATGGGCACCAAGCTTAGTCCGTTATTATTATTATTATTATTATTTTATTTTTTTTTTTTGTAGAGACAGAGTTTCACTTTATTGCCCTCGGTAGAGTGCCGTGGCGTCACACAGCTCACAGCAACCTCCATCTCCTGGGCTTAGGCGATTCTCCTGCCTCAGCCTCCCGAGTAGCTGGGACCACAGGCGTCCTCCACAACGCCCGGCTATTTTTTTGTTGCAGTTTGGCCGGGGCCGGGTTTGAACCCGCCACCCTTGGTATATGGGGCCGGCGCCCTGCTCACTGAGCCACAGGCACCGCCCAGTCCGTTATTATTTTTAATGGTCCTGGTTTTCATGGCTTCTATGAAGCATTTTATTTGTTTATTTATTTTTTGAGACAGAGTCTCACTCTGTCATACTTGATAGAGTGCCATGGTGTCATAGCTCACAACAACCTCAAACTCTTTGGCTCAAGAGATCCTCTTGTGGCTTGGCACTCGTAGCACAGTGGTTATGGTGCCAACCACATGCACTGAACATGGTAGTTTTGAGCCCGGCCCAGGCCAGCTAAACAACAGTGACAACTGCAACAAGAAAACAGCTGGGCGTTGTGGGGAACGCCTGTAGTCCCAGCTGCTCTGGAGGCTGAGGCCAGAGACTCGCCTAAGCCCAAGAGTTGGAGGTTGCTGTGAGCTGTGACACCCTAGAACCCTACAGAGGGCAACATAGTGAGACTTTGTCTCAAAATAAGTAAATAAATAAAGAGATCCTCTTGCCTCAGTGTTTCTATTTATTTATTTATTTTCATTTTTTTATTGTTGGGGATTCATTGAGGGTACAATAAGCCGGATTACACTGATTGCATTTGTTAGGTAAAGTCCCTCTTGCAATCATGTCTTGCCCCCAGAAGGTGTGGCACACACCAAGGCCCCACCGCCCTCCTTCCTTCCCTCTCTCTGCTCTTCCTTTCCCCACCCCTCCCTTCTTCTTTCTCTCTCTGCTCTCCCCTTCCCCCACTCCCACCATAACCTTAATTGTCATTAATTGTCCTCATAACAAAATTGAGTACATAGGATTCATGCTTCTCCATTCTTGTGATGCTTTACTAAGAATAATGTCTTCCACGTCCATCCAGGTTAATACGAAGGATGTAAAGTCTCCATTTTTTTAAGTGGCTGAATAGTATTCCATGGTATACATATACCACAGCTTGTTAATCCATTCCTGGGTTGGTGGGCATTTAGGCTGTTTCCATATTTTGGCGATTGTAAATTGAGCTGCAATAAACAGTCTAGTACAGGTGTCCTTATGATAAAAGGATTTTTTTCCTTCTGGGTAGATGCCCAGTAATGGGATTGCAGGATCAAATGGGAGGTCTAGCTTGAGTGCTTTGAGGTTTCTCCATACTTCCTTCCAAAAGGGTTATACTAGTTTGCAGTCCCACCAACAGTGTCAGCGTCTGCAGTTTTGAGATTTTTGTGATGTGGGCCATTCTCACTGGGTTTAGATGATATCTCAGGGTGGTTTTGATTTGCATTTCTCTAATAGATAGAGATGAACATTTTTTCATGTTTATTAGCTATTCGTCTGTCTTCTTTAGAGAAGGTTCTATTCATATCTCTTGCCCATTGACATATGGGATTGTTGGCTTTTTTTTTTTTGTAGAGAAAGAGTTTTTTTTCACTTAATGGCCCTCGGTAGAGTGCCATGGCATCACATAGCTCACAGCAACCTCCAACTCCTGGGCTTAAGTGATTCTCTTGCCTTAGCCTCCCAAGTAGCTGGGACTACAGGTGCCTGCCACAACACCTGGCTATTTTTCTGTTGCAGTTCGGCCGGGACCGGGTTTGAACCCGCCACCCTTGATATATGGGGCCGGTGCCTTACCGACTGAGCCACAGGTGCCGCCCTGTTGGCTTTTTTCATGTGGATTAACTTGAGTTCTCTATAGATCCTAGTTATCAAGCTTTTGTCTGATTCAAAATATGCAAATATCCTTTCCCATTGTGTAGGTTGTCTATTTGCTTTGGTTGTCTCCTTAGCAATGTTTCTATTTTTAGTAGAGACGGGGTCTCACTTTTTTTCAGGCTGGTCTCGAATTCCTGAGCTCAAGCAATCCACCTGCCTCAGCCTCCCAGAGTGCTAGGATTTTAGGTTTGAGCCACCACACCTGACCACAAAGCACTTTATTTTATTTATTTATTTATTTATTTATTTATTTATTTATTTATTTAGAGATAGAGTCTCACTTTATCACCCAGGGTAGAGTACCATGGCGTCACAGCTCACAGAAATCTCCAGCTTCTGTGTTTAGGCTATTTTCTTGCCTCAGCCTCTCAAGTAGCTGGGACTACAGGTGCCTGCCACAATGCCCAGCTATTTTGTTGTTGTTGCAGTTTGGCCAGGCTGGGTTTGAACCCGCCAACCTCGGGGTATAGGGCTGGCACCCTACCCACTGAGCCACAGGCGCCGCCCCCACAAAGCACTTTAGAAGTGAAGTGAGACTTGAAGCTTTTTGTGAGAGCATGACTTCATTTTTTATATTTTTGAAATTTGATGAGGATAATGTGTCTGATTTCAATTTCTGTTTTAACTGCAGCTTAACAAGGCTTAATATTTTCATCAAATCTTGCAGTTCACATTTTTAGATTGTTCTTAATGGCGAATATTAGCATCTTCTCATAGGCTTTTTATAGGCTAAAGTGAATTTGTATGTGTTAAGTACTTTTTTTTTTTTTTTTTTTGTAGAGACAGAGTCTCACTGTACCGCCCTCGGGTAGAGTGCTGTGGCGTCACACGGCTCACAGCAACCTCTAACTCTTGGGCTTACGCGATTCTCTTGCCTCAGCCTCCCAAGCAGCTGGGACTACAGGCGCCCGCCACAACGCCCGGCTATTTTTTGGTTGCAGTTTGGCCGGGGCTGGGTTTGAACCCGCCACCCTCGGCATATGGGGCTGGCGCCCTACTCACTGAGCCACAGGCGCCGCCCGTGTTAAGTACTTTTTTTTGAGACAGAGTCTTGCTTTGTTGCCTCAGCTAGAGTGCAGTGGCATCATCATTGTAACCTCAAACCCCTGGGCTCAAGCCATCCTCCTGCCTCAGCCTCCAGAGTACTTGGGACTACAGATGTACGTCACCATGCTTGGCTAATTTTTTTAAATTTCTAGAGAGAAGGGGTCTCACTCTTTCTCAGGCTGATCTCAAACTCCTGGCCTCAATCAATCCTCCCATCTTGGCTTCCCAGTGTGATATGTATGAAGTATTTATTTATTTGTTTATTCTTTTTTTTTGTTGTTGCAGTTTGGCCGGGGCTGGGTTTGAACCCACCACCCTCGGTATATGGAGCTGGCGCCCTACTCACTGAGCCACAGGTGCCGCCCTATTTGTTTATTCTTAAAGAGGAAGGGCTTTTTTTTTTTTTTTTGAGACAGAGTCTCACTTTATCACCCTCAGTAGAGTGCTGTGGCGTCACAGCTCACAGCAACCTCCAACTCCTGGGCTTAGGTGATTCTCTTGCCTCAGCCTCCCAAGTAGCTGGGACTACAGGTGCCTACCACAATGCTCAGCTATTTTTTTGTTGCAGTTTGGCTGGGGCCGGGCTCAAACCGCCACCCTGGATATCTGGGGCTGGCGCCCCACCCACTGAGCCACAGGCACCGCCTGTATAAAGCATTTAAACAAATGGTTAGTACTGTTAACAAAATGACCATGAGGTCTACAGATTAAGGAAAAGGGAAAAAACTTTGTTTTTGGAATAACAATCTGCAGATCCGGAGAACAGTACGTAGCCTGGGGAGTGGGGAGAACCTTAAGCACATGGTCTGCAGGAAGGAAGGAAACACCTTCCATAGTCTGTCTTACAGTGTATCCATCAAGTTTAGGGAATGCCTATGAATGTGTATGGGGGAAGTCTAGGGCATGCACAGGGAATTAACATGTATGTAACATACATCCCATGTTCATGGTGGGGCAGAGTTTTAACATTAAAATCAGGTAAAATTTGGCTGGGCACCCATAGTTCACTAGTTAGGGCACCAGCCACGTGCTCTGGGGCTTGTGGGTTCAACCGGGCCCAGGCCTGTGGAAACTCCCTCCCCCCAAACCAGGCGTTGTGCTAGGCCCCTGTAGTCCCAGCTACTAGGGAGGCTGAGGCTAGAGAATTGCTTGAGCCCAGGAGTTTGAGGTTGCTGTGAGCTATAACGGCATAGCACTCTATCAAGTATGACAAAATGAGACTCTGTCTCAATTAAAAAAAAAATCAGGTGAAATTTGACTCTTTATGTCAAAAGGTAAAGTATAAGGCACAAAGAGATTTTGTCTCCATGAGCCAGCGGGAACTGGCTTAGGGCCTGCAGCTTATTATCTGAATAGAACATTTGTAGGGCTGGTCTCCTGTCCAATAGCTGCTGCTGGCCGGACCCTGAAGGTGGGGGTGTCCTAGTCAGCTGGTGTCAAGCCTTCCACTGAGGTCAGTGGGCAGTGTTTCTCTAAAACAGGTTTCTACCTAATTTCAGGACGAAAACTTTATGGCAGTTAAGAAAGCTTTAGTAGTTAACCCTGTAGGGGTATGTGACCAAACCCTTTTCCCTGCTGTGGCTGCTTTCTTTTCTTTTGAGGGTTTCCATCTCATCTGTCGTCAGGAGTACAATGTCGACAGTAGTGAGTAAACGCTAGGTAAGGAAAGTACACTGCCAGGAGCCAAAACATATCACAAAAATGCCCCTTGCTATCTTGATTTTATGAGCAAACTATTCTCAGGAATTCAACCGTAAACAGCAACAGTACTTTCGCCTTGCATATTTCCTCAAAAACGCACCCCCCGCCTTAGGGTCCTTCTCCTAGTAATTTTCCAGAAACTAGCCCCCTCCGCGCCCTGTTAGGAACAGCCCTTAGTTACTTCCTCGTTTGAATGCTTATAAGCCCAGCTGAAAAATAAACTCGACGGAGCTTGATCAGACTCTTGACTTGCTCTCATTCTTTCGTGTCTCTTGTCCCCTCATTCGACTGACCCCTTTGTTTCCCAGGTCCCCGTTGAATTTCCCGCGGGCCGGGGCAGCACACGAGGAGGTCCTGATGTATGGATTTGAGTCACTTCGTCCTCCACTCTGATCCTTCCCTGCAGGGTGCATCTGTTCCTAGGTTGTCTCAGACCAGCTGAGGCAGTGTACAGTTGTACAGTCTGTGGCTAGCTGCCAGGTCGGGAGCTCCTTGGGGCCAGAGGTCCGGCATGATCCATCTCTTAATGGCCAACAGCCACCACATTGACTGTACACTGAAAGGAAAACAGTGACTTGGCAAGAAATTGAATTAGATGTCTTTGTGCCAAACTCCAATAAGAAACATGGCAAAAAGGAGCAAGAAAACATCTGTCTTCACTTCCCCAACTTGCTACTCCATCACTTAAGTCCTTGATTTGAACTATTTCATGGTACAAGGAGGAGCAACCCTCTTCCCCTGCCCAATAGTTAAGCCAACAGCACCGTCAGCAAGTTTTTAGACAAGTACATGTCCCATTACGTGGAAAGCAGATTTAAGGGACTACAGCCGCAACAAGGAAACTAGTTGGTGGCGCCTGTAGCTCAGTCGGCAGGGTGCTGGCCACATACACCTAGGGTGGCGGGTTCAAACCTGGCCCGGGCCTGCTAAGTAACAATGACAACTGCAATCAAAAAATAGCCGGGCCTGTGGCAGGCGCCTGTAGTCCCAGCTACTTGGGAGGCTGGGGCAAGAGAATTGCTTAAGCCCAGGAGTTGGAGGTTGCTGTGAGCTATAATGCCATGGCACTCTACCCAGGGCGACAGCTTGAGAAACTGTCTCAAAAAAAAAGGAAGCTAGTTGTTTTTCTTAAATCGTTTCTATAACTATGTGGATTCTTTGTGCACAATTTCTTTGTATATGTATATATTTATATATTATGTATAACATTTATCAAGATCCAGCTGTGTGCTGGGCACTATTCTAACTCATTTAATCCTCATGATAGCCCTGCGAGGTAGATATTTATATGATCCCTACTTTATGGATAAGGACACTGCAGCACAGAGAGGTTAGCCAGGCTGCACAAGGACACACAGCTGGTGAGTGCTGAAAAAACACTGTTAGTTCTATTGAATAACCCCCTACAGAGATTTCAGTGGGGGCTGCAAAGGGAGCTCCCTTTGTTTGGGTCCTGGGGATGGTCTGCAACTGCTTTGCACCTCTGTGAACTTTCTCCTAAAGGCAAAGTGAGGAGGAGGTAGTGTGTCTTCCTGGGAGGAAGCAACAACAGACAACGGAGGTACTGCAGTTACACGGCCTTCCCTCCGCCATGGAAGAGGCACCCTTCCAGTGGGCCATCCGACAGGTCTCCCCTCCTCCACTTGCTGTCGGCTCAAGGACCTGGCTTGGGGCGGTGGACCACATGAAAGCATTTCTGCTCTCTGCTTCCTACTTGAAGACTACGGATTCCCAGAGCTGCTGATCCCAGAGCAAACTTTGGCACCAGGTAGATGCTTAACGAATACCTATTGAACTGGAAGGAGTTGAATGATCCCTGGCATCGTACAGTCCATGAGGGACTGGTGTGTCCCTTCTCCCCAGAGGAGGAACCACAGAATGTACTGACAGTGCCCAGGAAGGGAAGGAGGGGTGGGTGTAGGAGTCACCTTTGCAGCATCTGGTGAAATGGCTTCTCTTTAGGGTAAGTGTAGGAAAGGGTGTGGGCGTCAGAGTGAGAATGCCTCCCGTCACATGTTGGTGCCACTGTGGAGAGTCTGTGGGACCCAGGCAGGTCAGGGAGTCCCTCTCATAGGTCTGCAGAGGGGGGTAATGCTAACCTGATGGAAGTCCTGGGACAGGCAGTGGGACAGGGGTATGGGAATTACTGGCTTAGAGGAGACATTGGGAAATCTTTCCCCTTCTTAAATTAATCTTTTATCTATTCCAAGTAAAGCTTTTGCTGGGATACAGACCATCACCAGGGCAGGTGCAGGATGCTATGTGAAAATGAATCACAGGCCCATACTGTAAGGCTGGCAAATGACCTAGAAGCAGTATGTCATGGGAATCAAATAAAGTGTTTACCAGGGAGGCCACCCACGAAGGCTGAGATTACCTATTATTCCACCTAGGAGCTCTTGGGTGTGTCTTTCTGGGAGAAAGGGAGAGAAATGGAAGAAAACTTTACAGGCAAGATTTACCTGTAGCCTGAATAGTCTTCAAACCTTCTATGCCTCAGAAACTTTAAAGGGCCTGGGAGTGGTTGGTAAAGGAATATAGCTTACAGAAAAAGGTGACCAGGGTAATATGATGCACATGTGTGGAAGCAAGGACAACTTGATTTACTAAAATCAGAGTGAAGCTCACCCAGCTGATTAACCTTGGGTGTGACAAGTCAGTGTTTAGGCCCTCTCTGTCCACTGTCTGACCCCATCATTTACCTTGGAGATCCAGTTGTTGTCTCCTATGGGCCCGCTTTGACAATGGGTCAGCTGCTTACTCTCCCTGCTGACCTCCAATCTCATCACAAAGCTCAGCTCTTGATCAGTTACCTGCAACCCCAGGGCAATGACAGTTTAGAAAAGATTGTTATCCCATTTTTTTTTGTAGAAGCTGTTGTGTGACCAGAGACGCAGTTTTGCCGTGGGTATAAACTTGCTCCTATAATTATTAAGTCAAGAAACAGACTACACGGTATGGGATGGGGTGTAGCAAAATTCTTTATTCAGGGTTTTGATTTTATACCTTTCTAGTCACATACACACACTTAATCTATCATCTGTTAGTTTCACCATTACCTCATTTTACCTATCTGAAATTAACTTGTAAGGAAATATCCTGTTACCGTATCAACACAATCACTTTTGCAGTAAACATCTTCTTCTAGACAATGACTAATCTCTGGGCAGGTATCTAAATAAAGATCACAAAGAAGAAAGTAGCCACAGGGGAACAGAGTTAATGGAAGAGTACCTTCAAGCATTCACTCAGTTTACTCAGTATGAAGTAACGACTGTGTCTCTCCTCAGGGCAGAGCACCTATAGACCTCTGACAATATGTTGTTACCGTCAACTCTCTGGCCCGTATCTCTGAGGAAGGGCGGCATGCCCTTTGATCTCAGGCTTCACAGGGGCACAACTTCAGAGAATGGGCTTGTGGAATTTTTAACTCCAGGCAAGCCAACTCTGCGTGTGTCTCAGGGGGGCCCAGGTCCCTTAAGCCTCTGGAAAAAAAGCAAGCCGTTTTTAACTCACACTGAGTTCACTTTGTGCTTGATGTAGCATATGTTTATTTCTAAATATTATCCTACAGAGACAGAGTCTCACTTTATGGCCTTTGGTAGAGTGCTGTGGCATCACACAGCTCACAGCAACCTCCAACTCCTGGGCTTAGGCGATTCTCTTGTCTCAGCCTCCCAAGTAGCTGGGACTACAGGCGCCTGCCACAAAGCCCAGCTATTTTTGTTGCAGTTGCCCCTGCTTTTTTAGCTGGCCAGGGCCGGGTTTGAACCCATCATCCTCCGTATATGGGGGCAGCACCCTACCCACTGAGCCATAGGTGCCGCCCTATCCCATTTTTTTTTAAGAGGGTAGTGGCTAAGAACATGGACTTAGCCACTTAGAATCAGTTTCTCTGGGTTTGTTTTCAGGGTTTTCTTGGTTGTGTGACCTCAGATACATTTTGTACCCTGCCTG
The DNA here is from genome assembly GCF_027406575.1 of Nycticebus coucang. NCBI lineage: Eukaryota > Metazoa > Chordata > Mammalia > Primates > Lorisidae > Nycticebus > Nycticebus coucang. The sequence continues at coordinate 28,616,631 of NC_069782.1, forward strand.
AGCCTCAGTTTCCTCATCTTTTCCTCAACCATATTCAACTTCATATGGTTGAATAAATTAAATTAGACAATAGCTCCTAGAAATAGCAGGAAGTAACTGACAGAGCCTCAAGCTGTTGCCCCGAAGTGAGTCTCCTGCCTCCACCTCCCAAGTAACTGGGCCACAGGTGCCCGCCACAACGCCTGACTATTTTTTGGTTGCAGCTGTCATTGTTGTTCGGTGGGCCCGGGCTGGATTCGAACCCTCCAGCTCAGGTGTATGTGGCTGGCGCCTTAGCCGCTTGAGCCACAGGCGCTGAGGCCCTTGGTGTTTTGTTATGGCAGCCCTAGCAAACACACCAGGGGAGAGAGGGACCTTTGCCTAGTTGAGTCTGGAAGGCAGGGTTAGGAGATGAATGTAAGTTTGAGAGCTTTGGCCTGCCTTTGGGACTGGGAGGACAAGGTCGGTTTTTTTAGATGCCTCTCTGGATGGAAGCAGAAAGCACGTGGCCCGACAGCTCACTTTAAAATGAATTCTTCACTTTATAAGGACTCACTGTAGCCAAGAGATAGATGAGAAACGATGATAAAAACATTATGAAATCAGAGTGAAAGTTGGTGGAAAGCATTATTTGTTCTACAAACACCTCAGTCACAATATAACATTTTAGGAATGTGTTTACAGCAGGAAGGTAGACACCTGGGATCTTTTCCAAAACATTAGGTGGAGTCTCTGGAAGGAACTATTTGGAAAAAACAGAAGAGCCCATAGACTGGAGACAAAACTCACACTCATACCTAAGGGCAAAGAAATGCTAAGTGAGTTTACTTCTCTTACCTTTGGGGTCTACCTGCACTTGAGTTCTTTTTTTTTTTTTTTTTAATTTTCCCTGGAGATTTAGACTTAGCAGCACCTCGCCAGGGTTCAGTCAGGCCAAGGGTGTCGTGAGAACACCTAACACAGGTTCTGCCTTCTAGTTAGGAGTTAGAGACCAGCCTGAGCGTTCTGGTTTGGGCCGTAGTCCCAGCTACTTGGGAGGCTGAGGCAAGAGAATAGCCTAAGCCCAAGAGCTGGAGGTTGCTGTGAGCTGTGACGCCACAGCACTCTACCGAGGGTTAATAAGTGAGACTCTGTCTCAAAAGAAAAAAAAAAAGAAAATTCCTTTGGGGAACCTCCAGTCTGCAGAAAGTATGATGACTGTGTGATCAGACCAAGGGTTTATTTTTGGTCTTTGAGCTCTGCTGAAAGGATATACCCAATGGTGGGCCATCTTTCTGTGATAAAGTTTTGTGCATAAACCTTTTTCTCCTTGCCCATCTGTCCTTTGGCATTCATGAAACAGCTAACATGCAGGAGTCCTATGGAGTAAATCCTGGAGCTTTCTGGGATGAAATACATTTCACGCTGCAGTCACTGGCATTTGGGAAGATACTGTCAGTGCAGGGTAGGGGCAGGGTGGGTCACTGGCATGAAGTTATTGGTCGGCTGCATTTTTTTTTGAGGCAGAGTCTCACTATGTCACCCTTGGTAGAATGCTGCGGCATCTCAAATCACAACTTCCAGCTCTCGGGCTTAAGCGATCCTCTTGCCTCAGCCTCCTGAATAGCTGGGACTATAGGCACCCACAACACCTGGCTATTTTTTTGCAATTTGGCCAGGGCCAGGTTCAAACCCACCGTCCTCGGTATATGGGGTTGGTGCCCTACCCACTGAGCCATGGGTGCCGCCCTGAACTTCTTTTGAAAATAATTTAATTAGGGCGGCTGCAACAAAAAAATAGCCGGGTGTTGTGGTGGGCGCCTGTAGTCCCAGCTAGTGGTGAGGCTGAGGCAAGAGAATTGCCTAAGCCCAGGGGTTGGAGGTTGCTGTGAGCTGTGATGCCACAGCACTCTACCAAGGGCAACACAGTAAGACTCTGTCTCAAGGTGGCGCCTGTGGCTCAGTGAGTAGGGCGCCGGCCCCATATGCCGAGGGTGGCGGGTTCGGACCCAGCCCCGGCCAAACTGCAACAGAAAAATAGCCGGGCGTTGTGGCGGGCGCCTGTCGTCCCAGCTGCTTGGGAGGCTGAGGCAAAGAGAATCGCGTAAGCCCAAGAGTTAGAGGTTGCTGTGAGCCGTGTGACGCCACAGCACTCTACCGAGGGCGGTACGTGAGACTCTGTCTCTACAAAAAAAAAAAAAAAAAAAGACTCTGTCTCAAATAAAAAGAAAAATAAAATAATTTAATTAATGATGTTTAAGATTTTTCCAGGCACACCTAAACATCCTCTTATGGTATACCAGTGTGCCACAGCATATGGGTTGAAAATCACTGGTTTAGTGGGTCTGCACAGAGAATTCCCTGGTGAGAGTGAATTAATATGTGATTTGCAGTTAGAATAGTCATTGGGGTATACTGCCCAGGTCTCTCACTTCAGGGTGAAGCTAGGACTGTGATTTGCTGACAGCTCTCACCTGTGTTGTCCTGCTGATGTCCCCCATCCCTGGTGATGACACTCCACTACTCCAAGGTCATGTGCCTTCACCAGTGGCATCCAGAATCCAATGACTGGAGTAAGTGCAGGTCCACTCTGATGGGTTTCTGCTGGGATATCTCTGCACGGCCATCTCAGGAGAGCTCCCCATGAGATCTGCTGAGGCCTCCGCTGTGATTGCATCACAGCCCAAATTTTTCTTTTGCCTGAACCAATAACTTTTATATCCCCACAGGTGTTGATCCCAAGACAATTCTCTAATAAACTTCCTATGTGCAATTCTCCATCACTGAATCTGATTTCCAGGAAATCTGAGCTACAACAATATTTTTTCTTAAATACAGCTATCATCTTATTTCTCATATGGATTATCATTAAGGGATAAAAGCACACTTGCATCTTAGGAATTGGTATGCATTGCTTTTCGGAGACATTGTACGTGTGTAGAAATATTTCTGTATATAGAACAGGACACAACAAGAACTCGAAATAATTTGAATGCCACTGGAACAAAATTGCAGTGTGAAAGTTCTACTGGTTAATGTCGAAGTTTTAGCCATGATATTTATTATTAAAATGATTGTTAAAATTTATTTATTTATTTTTTTGAGACAGAGTCTTACTTTGGCACCCTTGGTAGAGTGCCGTGGCATTCTAGGTCACAGCAACCTCAAACTTTTGGGCTGGCTCAGCATCTGTAGCTCAGTGGCTATGACACCTGCCATATACACTGGGGCTGGCGGGCTTGAACCCAGCCTGGGCCTGCCAAACAACAATGACAACTACAACAAAAAAATAGCCAGGCATTGTGGTGGGTGCCTGTAGTACCAGCCACTTGGGAGGCTGAGGCAAGAGAATTGCTTAAGCCCAGTGAGTCTCTTGGCCAAAAGTCTCTGGCCAAAAATAAAAGAAAGTGAATATAAATGAACCTTTAGGGCTCAGCGGCCCTTGCACAGTGGTTGCGGCACCAGCCACATACACCGAGGCTAGCGGGTTCAAACCCAGCCGGAGCCAGCTAAATAACAATGACAACTGCAGTAAAAAAAATAGCCAGGCATTGTGGCGGGTGCCTGTAGTCCCAGCTACTTGGGAGGCTGAGAAGAGAATTGCTTAAGCCCAAGAGTTGAGGTTGCTGTGACCTAGGATGTACTGTGAGCTGTGATGCTGTGGCACTCTACCGAGGATGACATAATGAGACTCTGTCTCAAAAAAAAGAAATTTGTATCTATTTTGTTATTGCATCTGTAGATTAATGTCTATAAATTTGTGTGTATACATATGTAAAATGTATGCATACTGACAAAGTTTGGATTAGATGATGTGCGAAAAGTGAATGCAATTGTATTGGAGTGGTAGGATTTGAGAATTAGAAATTTTCATTAGTGCTTTTCTCAGTTTTGATAAATTAATGTTTAAAAATAAGTATTCATGGCTAGATACTGTGGTGCATGCCTGTAATACTAGCACTCTGGGAGGCCAAGGCCAGTGGATTGCCTGAGCTTAGTAGTTGGAGATCAGCCTGAGCAAGAGCAAGACCCTGTCTCTACTAAAAATAGAAAAACTAGGGGCGGCGGCTGTGGCTCAGTCGGTAAGGCGCCGGCCCCACATACCGAGGGTGGCGGGTTCAAACCCGGCCCCGGCTGAACTGCAACCAAAAATAGCTGGGCATGATGGCGGGCTCCTGTCGTCCCAGCTACTCGGGAGGCTGAGGCAAGAGAATCGCTTAAGCCTAGGAGTTGGAAGTTGCTGTGAGCTGTGCGATGCCATGGCACTCTACCCGAAGGGCATAAAGTGACACTCTGTCTCTACAAAAAAAAAAAAAATAAATAAAAAAAAATAAAAATAGAAAAACTAGTTGGGCATCATGTCAAGCACCTATAGTTCCAGCTACTTGGAAGGCTGAAGCCTGAGGATTTTTTGAGGTTGCTATGAGCTATGATGCCAAGGCACTCTACACAGGGCCACAGAGTGAGACTGTATCTCAAAAAAAAAAAAATAAATAAGTATCCACAAAAAAGAATGAAACAAATGTTAATAAGATAAACATGGAAAATCAGGGGACAGACAGATGCTGACATCTGAAATAAGAACATGTTCTGGAGAAGCACTTGGGTAGAATATGAAGTAATGGTAAATTTAGTTTCTGTGCCCAATCTTGCATCTAAGTTGGGTGTCAGCCAGGATTCAGCCACGTTTGGGCACATTAATGGACCTGGTGGGCCTGGTAATGTGCAGGCATATATTATTATTATTATATATATTTTGCAAACAAGAGTCTCATTATGCTGCTCTCAGTTGAGTGCTATGATATCACAGCTCACAGCAACCTCAAACTCACAGCTTAAGTGATTCTCTTGCCTTAGCCTCCCTCGCAGCTGGGACTACAGGCGCTCACCACAACACTCGGCTATTTTTTTTTTTTTTTTGGTTGTAGTTGTTATTGTTGTTTAGCAGGCCTGGGCCAGGTTTGACCCTGCTAGCTCTGGTGTATGTGGTCAGCACCCTAACCACTGAGCTACAGGTGCTGAGCCCAGGCATCTATTATTAATATCAAGAGTTGACTTGCTTAAGTTGGGTCTGCTCAGGGGAGGAAGAAAGGAAAAACAGGGACAGCCTGATGCCAGTCTCAGATAATGTCCCCTGGCCAAACCCCAGGGACTCCTGGAGCAGAAGAGGTTGTTTTTCTAGGTGTGGATTATGGGCACACATGCCTGGCATGTGGCCAGGATGAGCTGAGATGGAGGGGAGGAGCTGGCTGTGAGGAGGCTGTGGCAGGTGGATTGAATTGTGAACATTTCTGAGCTGCCCTTTCCCCGATGCCCCCCAGCCCCAGAGGGAAGAGTGCAGAAATACTCAAGACTTTACAGGGGGCTGGAAGCCTGCAAAAGTAAGGTATACGTATGTATGGAAGCATGGAATTTGAGCAACAGCTGTTGCAAGTTAGCATTTACTTAGCATCCACTGGGTTTCAGTTGCCCGGCTAAATGCTTAATGTTCATCAGATGCATTAATTCTTTAGTCAACACTCCCGGGCCTACTTTAAATCTCTTTTCTAAAAATGAGGAGACTACTGGGGCTTGAAAAGATTAAATGATTTGCTCAAATCATAAATAGCTGAGTTCACACTGTTTCTCAATTTGGGGGAAATTCTCTTGGCTTGGAAAGCACTTAGGAGGTAAAATTTTAAGTTCTGAAGACAAACTTGCCACTGCTTTGCTAGTACCTGCTATGCAATCTTGGACACATAGTACAGCCTCTCTGAGCCTGGCAAGTTGTTGAAGGGATGAGAGGTAGTAGACACAAAGACTAATACACAGTTCTTGGTAGTTATTATTACATAGCATTCAAGTCCAAAGCCTGACTAAGGCATATGAATTCACTGATGAGTTTTAGCTGCTGTATACTTTTCAGCCAAAAGATAAAAGTAAACTTTGACCATAGGCTATGACAGTTGGTATAGTAATTGTCTAATAAAATCTTTTTCTCTACATCCATTTCTTGTTAACTAAATGTGATGGTTTATTTATTTATTTATTTAAGACAGAGCCTCAAGCTGTCACCCTGGGTAGAGTGCCATGGCATCACAGCTCACAGCAACCTCCAACTCCTGGGCTCAAGCGATTCTCCTGCCTCCACCTCCCAAGTAGCTGGGACTACAGGCACCCACCACAACACCCAGCTATTTTTTGGTTGCAGCTGTCATTGTTGTTTGGCAAGCCTGGGCTGGATTTGAACTTGCCAGTTCAGGTGTATGTGGCTGGCGCCTTAGCCACTTGAGCCACAGGTGCTGAGCCTATGATGGTTAATTTAATATGTCAAGTTGACTGGGCCATGAGGTGCCCAGATATCTGGCCAAATGTTATTCTGGGTGTTTCTTTCTTTCTTTTCTTTTCTTTTTTTTTTTTTTTTTGAGTCAGAGTCTCATTATGAGTGCCATTGCATCATAGCTCATAGCAACCTCAAACTGTTGGGCTCAAGTGATTCTCTTGCCTCAGCCTCCCAAGTAGCTGGGACTACAGTTGCCTGTGACCCCACCTGGATATTTTTAGAGATATGGTCTCGCTCTGGCTCAGGCTGGTCTCAAATGTGTGAGCTCAGGCAATCCACCCACCTCAGCCTACCAGAGTGCTAGTATTACAGATGTGAGCCACCACGTCCAGCCTTTATTCTGAATATTTCTGTGAAGGTGTTCTGGATGAGATTTATAATTAAATTGGTAGACTGATTAAGGGAGATTGGCCTCCCCCAGGTACACAGGCCTCATCCAATATGCTGAAGACCTGAATAGTACAAAAAGGCTGAACCCCGCTCCAAATAAGAGAAAATTTCTCTTGCCAGACTGCCTTCAAATGGAGACGCTAGCATTTTCAGCCTTCTTTCTTTCCTTCCTTCCTTCCTTCCTTCCTTCCCTCCCTCCCTTCCCTCCCTCCCTTCCCTCCCTTCTTCCTTTCTTTCTCTCTCTCTCTCTCTCTCTCCTCTTTCCCCCTCTTTCCCCTCTCTTTCTCTCTTTTGTTCTTTTGTTCTTTCTTTTGCCTCTCACTCTGTCACCCTTGGTAGAGTGCTGTGGCATCACAGTTCACAGCAACCTCCAACTTCTGGGCTTAAGAGATTCTCTTGCCTCAGCCTACTGAGTAGCTGGGACTAGAGGTACCTGCCACACCTGGCTATTTTTTGTTGCAATTTGGCTGGGGCTGGGTTCAAACTCACTACCATGGACCACAGGTGCCACCTTTTTTTTTTTTTTTTTGAGACAGAGTCTTAAGCTGTCTCCCTGTGTAGAGTACTGTGGTGTCATAGCTCACAGCAACCTCCAACCTTGAATTCAGGCTCAAGCAATCCTCTTGCTTCAGTTTTTTCTATTTTGAGTAGAGATGGGGTTTTGCTTTTGCTCAGGCTGCTCTCGAGCTCCTGAGCTCAAACAATCCACCCGCCTTGGCCTCCCAGAATGCTAGAATTACAGGCATGCCTGGCCTCGCTGCTGACCTTTCCACTTGGACTAGAACTGCACCATCAACTCTCCTGGACCTTCAGTTTGCTGATGCAATCTGCAGATCTTGGGACTTGTCAGCCTCCACACACGTGAGCCAGTTGCTTGTGATAAATCTTTGTGTGTGTACACACACATACACACCCCTTAGGTTTGAGATTATATATTGATTCGAGGCTGTACATATATATATACACACACACATATATGCATCATATTGATTATGTTTTTCTGGAGAACCCTAATACATTCAATGAATATCGAACTAATGATGACTGGATCCAAGGCACTGGACTCCAAGCCAAAGATAGACAGTGAATAAGGGGCGGCGCCTGTGGCTCAGTGAGTACTGCACCGGCCCCATGTACCAAGGGTGGAGGGTTCAAACCTGGCCCTGGCCAAATTGTAACAAAAAATAGCTGGGCATTGTGGTGGGTGCCTGTAGTCCCAGCTATGTGGGAGGCTGAGGCAAGAGAATCACCTAAGCGCAAAAGCGCAAAAGCCCTCTGTAGATGCCACAGCACTCTACAGAGGGCAACAAAGTGAGACTCTGCTTCTAAGGAAAAAAAAAAACTGTCGAGAGTTTTTCAGTTCTTTCCCCCTTCCAGAAGCTTTGGTGCTTTTCTGTATTCCTCTCTCAATTCTAATAAAACTCCTATCTTACCATTGATCTGTGGTCCGTGGATTCATTCTTCGAATCCCTGAGACCAAGGACCTACTGAAGAGTGAAATTTCGATATCAATTAGAGAATAAGGTCAATAATTTTCAACCAGTGTGCTGCCACAAGAGGATCTTAGATGTGATGCAAACATTTTTAAAGATCATTAATTAAATTATTTTCAGAAGAAGTTCAAAGAACAGTCGTGACTGCGATCAGCGCCTGCCAGGACCTCCGTAAGAGCTGCACCAAGACCATGATTGGTGCCTGCCCGGACCTCGGTAAGAGCTGTGCTACGACCACTATAGGTGCCTGCCTGGATCTCTGTAAGAGCTGCACCCTGACCATGATCAGCGCCTGCCAGGACCTCCATAAGAGCTGCACCCTGACTGTGATCGGTGCCCGCCTGGACCTCGGTAAGAGCTGCACCGCGATCTATGACTCGCACCCGCCAGGCCTCAGCCCGCCCTGACCAGGAACTGCAGGAGCTGTGCAACCCCACGTCCTCCCTCCCGTACCCTCCCTGACTCCACACTGGCCCGCTTGTCTAGCCAGGGACTCTGGTAGCTGAGTGCCCTCTGGAACCCTCCCTACCTCTGCATGGAGCTCTTATCCTGGTCAGAGACTGCTGGACCCTTGGGCTTTCTGTGCAAAAGTCACTGGGTGCCAGGCACTCTCAGAACTGTGTGCACCACCCCCACCCTGTTGCTGGATCCGGGTGTGTCACTCTCAGGAGCTGCTCCCACAACCAGAACTCCCTGGCTAGGGCAGCCCCAGAGGACCTACGCAGGGTCACTCCCAACAAAGATCCAGCAATAATAGAGTGATCCCCCTGGGGTCTAATCTTGGAGAGACACCTCCCCAACTCTGAGGATGGCCAGAGGCAACGGTGAAAAACAATCATGAGGTGAAATCAACAGAAAAACTCTGGAAATATGAATAATCAGAGTAGATAAACTCCCCCAAGGATCAATGGGGCAGACAAGCACAAGATCCCATGCACAAACAAATAGCTGAGATGTCAGAAATCGAATTCAGAATCTGGATAGCAAATAAGATTGAAATAGAATTCTAAGCAGTAATCCAAAAGATATCTCAAGAATTCAAATAATTCAAAGACCAAATGACCAAAGATTTTGAGACATTGAGACAAGAAGTTGCAGCCTTCAGAGATCTGAGAAACACAGTAGAATCCCTCAGTAACAGAATGGAGCGAGCAGAAGAAAGGATTTCTGACATTGAAGACAAAGCTTTTGAACCCTCCCAAACTCTCAAAGAGGAAAAGAAATGGAGGGCAAAAACAGATCACTCTCACAGAGAGCTCTGGGATAATTTGAAGAAAATCAATATTCGTTTTATAGGAATCCCCGAAAGTGACAAAGTGGCTTCACAAGGCACAGAGTCTCTTCTCCATGAGATTATGAAGGAGAACTTTCTACACATGCCAAGAGATTCTGAAATTCAGATAGCAGACAGTTTCAGAACTCCACACCACTCAATCCAAATAAGACATCCCCAAGACACATCATAATCAATTTCACTAAAGTTAATATGAAGGAGAAAATTCCGAAAGCAGCGAGATGAAATAAAACTATCACCTACAAGATGAAGAATATTAGAATAACTGCAGATCTCTCTGCTGAAACCTTTCAAGCTAGAAGAAGATGGTCATTGACTTTTAATCTCCTAAAACAAAATAACTTTCAACCCAGGATCCTGTACCCAGCTAAACTGAGTTTTATTTATGATGGAGAAATTAAATACTTTAATGACATTCATATGTTGAAGAAATTTGCCATAACTAAACCAGCTCTCCGGGATATTCTCAGACCTATCCTTCATAAAGACCAGTGTAAACCTCCACCACGAAAGTAAACCCACCCAGAAAATTTTGATCAAATTCCAACTTCCACAGTCGCAAAAGGATTAAAAATGTCCACTGGACTCTCGAAAGGCTTATTAATATTCTCAATTAATGTGAATGGTTTAAATTGTCCACTAAAGAGGCACAGATTGGCTGACTGGATACAAAGACTCAAGCCAGATATCTGCTGCATACATGAATCGCATCTTACATTAAAAGAAAAATATAGGGCAGCACCTGTGGCTCAGTCGGTAGGGCGCCAGCCCCATATACCGAGGGTGGCGGGTTCAAACCCATTCCCAGCCAAACTGCAACCAAAAAATAGCCGGGTGTTGTGGCGGGCGTTTGTGGTCCCAGCTGCTCGGGAGGCTGAGGCAAGAGAATCGCTTGAGCCCAGGAATTGGAGGTTGCTGTGAGCTGTGTGAGGCCACGGCACTCTACCAAGGGCCATAAAGTGAGACTCTGTCTCTACAAAAAAAAAAAAAAAAAAAGACAAATATAGACTCAAGGTGAAGGGATGGTCATCTGTACTCCAGGCAAATGGAAAGTAGAAAAAGCAGGCATTGCAATCCTATTCACAGATGCAATAGGCTTTAAACCAACCAAAATAAGGAAGGATAAGGATGGACACTTCATATTTGTTAAAGGTAATACTCAATATGATGAGATTTCAATTATTAATATTTATGCACCCAACCAGAACGCACCTCAATTTATAAGAGAAACTCTAACAGACATGAGCAACTCGATTTCCTCCACTTCCATAGTAGTTGGAGATTTTAACACCCCTTTAGCAGTACTGGATAGATCCTCCAAAAAGAAGCTAAGCAAAGAAATTTTAGATTTACTCTCTTCCTCGGCACTACCTATGGAGGTGGCCACCATCTCTTATTTGGCATCATGGCCGCCCTCAGACCCCTTGTGAAGCTGAAGATTGTCAAAAAGTGTACCAAGAAGCTTATCCGGTACCAGTCAGATCGATATGTCAAAATTAAGTGTAACTGGCAGAAACCCAGAGGTATTGACTAGGGTTCAGAGAAGATTCAAGGGTCAGATATTGATGCCTAACATTGGTTATGGGAGCAACAGGAAAACAAAGCATATGCTGCCTAGTGGTTTCCGGAAGTTCCTCGTCCACAATGTCAAGGGAGCTGGAAGTGCTGCTGATGTGCAATGAATCTTATTGTGCAGAGATTGCTCACAACGGGGCGGCGCCTGTGGCTCAGTGAGTAGGGCGCTGGCCCCATGTGCCGAGGGTGGCAGGTTCAAAACCAGCCCCGGCCAAACTGCAACAAAAAAATAGCTGGGTGTTGTGGCGGGTGCCTATAGTCCCAGCTGCTTGGGAGACTGAGGCAAGAAAATCGTGTAAGCCCAAGAGTTAGAGGTTGCTGTGAGCCGTGTGACCTCATGGCACTCTACCCGAGGGCGGTACAGTGAGACTCTGTCTCTACAAAAAAAAAAAATGAGTCAACAGATTGCTCACAACGTTTCCTCCAAGAACCGCAAACCCATTGTGGAAAGAGCAGCCCAGCAGAGTCATTGGTGACCCATCAGAGTCACCAATCCCAATGCCAGGCTGCGCAGCGAAGAAAATGAATAGACAGCTGATGTGCACATGCTATTTGTGTTTAAATAAAACCATAAATAGTGCCATCTGGCATTTTCCTTCCTTTTTAGTCTTCAGACTCCTAACTTTGACAGCTTGTCACAGATTGTTCTTTTCTTGTAAAACCCTTTGGAATCTTCATTTGTAAGGGGTTTGTAAAGGACATTACATCCTTGAGCAGGGAACATTGCTTTAAATGCTCAGAGTTGGTCAGCTCTGCTGGGGGTTGGGGAGGAGGGGAAGATGCTTGGCTCTCACACCAAGGTAGGCTGTGACACACTTGATTGAAGCAGCCTGCCACTCCCAAGCAGTAGACAGTCTCCCTACCTTTACTTTGTAAAACTGGGTGACAGCCGTGTGGTTCTTATGGAAATTGAGAAAATGTGCATGCAAACATCAATGAATTTCTTACTCCCTTAAATTCCTGTGGGATTCCCAAATAGCATATTTTAACTGTCGTTCAGAATGAAAACAGGATGTTGAATAAATTGCTCTTTTATATGAAAATAAAAAGAAATTTTAGATTTAAACTTAATCATTTAACATCTGGACTTAACAGACATCTACAGAACATTTCATCCCAACGAAACTGAATACACATTCTTCTCATCAGCCCATGGAACATACTCCAAAATAGACCACATCCTAGGCCACAAATCTAACCTCAGCAAATTTTAAAAAATAGAAATTATTCCTTGCATCTTCTCAGACCATCATGGAATAAAAGCTGAACTCCATAACAACAGGAACCTGCATACCCATACAAAAACATGGAAGCTAAACAACCTTATGCTGAAGGACAGATGGGTTATAGATGAGATTAAGAAGGAAATCACCAAATTTTTGGAACAAAACAACAATCAAGACATAAATTACCAGAACTCTGGGATACTGCAAAGGCAGTCTTAAGAGGGAAATTTATAGCACTGCAAGCCTTCCTCAAGAAAACGGAAAGAGAGGAAGTTAATAACTTAATGGGACATCTCAAGCAACTGGAGAAGGAAGAATACTCCAACCCCAAACCCAGCAGAAGAAAAGAAATAACCAAAATCAGAGTAGAATTAAATGAAATTGAAAACAAAAGAATTATACAACAGATCAATAAATCCAAAAGTTGGTTTTTTGAAAAGATCAATAAAATAGATAAACCTTTGGCCAACCTGACCAGAAAAAAAATAGTAAAATCTCTAATTTCATCAATCAGAAATGGTAACGATGAAATAATAACAGACCCCTCAGAAATCCAAAAAATCCTTAATGAATACTACAAGAAATATGAAACGAATACTACTCTCAGAAATATGAAAATCTGAAAGAAATCAACCAATACCTGGAAGTATGCCACCTACCAAGACTTAGCCAGAATGAAGTGGAAATGTTGAAAAGGCCTATATCAAGTTCTGAAATAGCATCAACTATACAAAATCTCCCTAAAAAGAAAAGCCCAGGACCAGATGGCTTTACATCAGAATTCTACCAAACCTTTAAAGAAGAACTAGTACATATATTACTAAACCTCTTCCAAAATATAGAAAAAGAAGGAATATTACTCAACACATTCTACGAAGCAAACATCACCTTGATCTCCAAACCAGGGAAAGACCCAACAAGAAAAGAAAATTATAGACCAATGTCACTAATGAATATTGATCAAAAATACTCAATAAGATCCTAACAAACAGAATTCAACAACACATCAAAAAAATTATACACCATGACCAAGTGGGATTTATCCCAGGGTCTCAAGGCTAGTTCAATATATGTAAATCTATAAATGTAATTCAGCACATAAACAAACTAAAAAATAAGGACCATATGATTCTTTTTTTTTTTTTTTTGTAGAGACAGAGTCTCACTTTATGGCCCTCGGTAGAGTGCCATGGCATCACACAGCTCACAGCAACCTCCAACTCCTGGGCTTAAGCGATTCTCTTGCCTCAGCCTCCCAAGTAGCTGGAACTACAGGCGCGCGCCTCAACACCTAGCTATTTTTTGGTTGCAGTTCAGCAGGACCATATGATTCTTTTAATTGATGCAGAAAAAGCTTTTGATAATATCCAGCATCCCTTCATGATCAGAGCACTTAAGAAAATTGGTATAGATGGGACATTTCTTAAACTAATAGAGGCCATCTATAGCAAACCCACAGCCAATATCATATTGAATGGAGTTAAATTGAAATCATTTCCACTTAGATTAGGAACCAGGCAAGGTTGCCCATTGTCTCCATTGCTCTTTAACATTGTAATGGAAGTTTTAGCCATTGCAATTAGGGAAGAAAAGGCGATCAAGGGTATCCATATAGGGTCAGAAGAGATCAAACTTTCACTCTTCGCAGATGATATGATCGTATATCTGGAAAACACCAGGGATTCTACTACAAAACTTTCAGAAGTGATCAAGGAATATAGAAATGTCTCAGGCTACAAAATCAACACCCATAAATCTGTAGCCTTTATATATTCAAACAATAACCAAGCTGAAAAAACAGTCAAGGACTCTATTCCTTTCACAGTAGTGCCAAAGAAGATGAAATATTTGGGAGTATACCTAACAAAGGATGTGAAAGATCTCTACAAAGAGAACTATGAAACTTTAGGAAAAGAAATAGCTGAAGATGTTAACAAATGGAAAAACATACCATGCTCATGGCTGGGAAGAATTAGCATTGTTAAAATGTCTATACTACCCAAAGCAATATATAATTTTAATGCAATTCCTATTAAAGCTCCATTGTCATATTTTCAAGATCTTGAAAAAATAATACTTCGTTTTATATGGAATCAGAAAAAACCTCAAATAGCCAAAACATTACTCAGCAATAAAAACAAAGCAGGAGGGATCACACCTCCAGACCTGAGACTGTACTATAAATCGATAGTGATCAAAACAGCATGCTACTGGCACAAAAACAGAGAAGTAGATGTCTGGAACAGAAGAGAGAACCAAGAGATGAATCCAACTATTTACTGTTATTTGATTTTTGACATGCCAATTAAAAACATTCAGTGGGGAAAACATTCCCTATTTAACAAATGGTGCTGGGTAAACTGGCTGGTGATCTGTAAAAGACTTAGACTGGACCCACACCTTTCACCATTAACTAAGATAGACTCTCACTGGATAAAAGATTTAAACTTAAGACATGAAACTATAAAAATACTTGAAGAAAGTGCAGGGAAAACTTTTGAAGGAATCGGCCTGGGTGAATATTTTATGAGGAGAACTTCCCAGGCAACTGAAGCAGTATCAAAAATACACTACTGGGACCTGATCAAACTAAAAAGCTTCTGCACAGCCAAGAATATAGAGTAAAGCAAGAAGACAGCCCTCAGAACGGGAGAAAATATTTGTCGGTTATACCTCCGATAAAGGTCTAATAACCAGAATTCACAGAGAACTCAAATGTATTAGCAAGAAAAGAATACGTGACCCCACTCAGGGTGGGCAAGGGACTTGAAGAGAAACTTCTCTAAAGAAGACAGATGCATGATCTACAAACACATGAAAAAAAGCTCATCATCCTTAATCATCAGAGAAATGCAAATCAAAACTACTTTGAGATATCACCTAACCCCAGTAAGAGTAGCCCACATAACAAAATCCCAAAACCAGAGATGTTGGCGTGGATGTGGAGAAAAGGGCACACTTCTACACTGCTGGTGGGAATGCACACTAATACATTCCTCTGGAAGGATGTTTGGAGAATACTTAGAGATCTAAAAATAGACCTGCCATTTGATCCTATAATTCCTTTACTAGGTTTATACCCAGAAGACCAAAAATCACAATATAACAAAGACATCTGTACCAGAATGTTTATTGCAGCCCAATTCATAATTGCTAAGTCATGGAAGAAGCCCAAGTGCCCATCGACCCAAGAATGGACTAGCAAATTGTGGTACATGTATACCATGGAATACTATGCAGCCTTAAAGAAAGATGGAGACTTTACCTCTTTCATGTTTACGTGGATGGAGCTGGAACATATTCTTCTTAGCAAAGTATCTCAGGAATGGAAGAAAAAGTATCCAATATACTCAGCCCTACTATGAAGCTAAATTATAGCTTTCACATGAAGGGTATTACCCAACTATAGCAGAAGAATATGGAGAAAGGGCCAAAGAAGGGGAAGGGAGGGGGGAGGTTAAGGTGAAGGGAAGGTAATGGGTGGGGCCACACCTACAGTGCATCTTAGAATGGGTACAGGCGAAACTTACTAAATGCAGAATACAAATGTCTACATACAATAACTAAGAAAATGCCATGAAGGCTATGTTGAACAGTTTGATGAGAATATTTCAGATTGTATATGAAACCAGCACATTGTACCCCTTGATTGCACTAATGTATGCAGGTATGATTTAACAACAAAAAAAAAAGAAAAAAATTGTTAAAAAACAAAAAGGGTGGTGCCTGTGGCTCAGTGAGTAGGGCACTGGCCCCATATAACGAAGGTGGTGGGTTCAAACCCGGCTCCGGCGAAATTGCAACAAAAAATAGCCGGGTGTTGTGGTGGGCGCCTGTAGTCCCACCTACTTGGGAGGCTGAGGCAAGAGAATCGCCAAAGCCCAAGAGCTGGAGGTTGCTGTGAGCTCCGACGCCATGGCATTCTACCAAGGGTGACAAAGTGTCTCAAAAAAAAAAAATAATAATAAAGTGAATAAGGCAGTCCAGTTTCCTGCCCTGATATAGTTTACAGCTTAGACTAGAGGGACAGGCAGACCTTACACATATATAATTGTGAATAATTAACTAAAATTGCAATAAGTGCCATGGCAAAAAGATATGAGGAAGTATAAGTGCACAAGACAGAGGCCCTCACCTGCTGTGAGCCTCCTTGAGGAAGTAACGCATGAGAGCTGTGTCAGCTGCGATCCGGGGTGGGGATGAGAGGAAGGAGGCCAGTGAAAGGAGACTTGATTGGGAAACACCTGGGCAAAGGCAGCGGGGTGGGGACAGGCTTCTCCCTGGTGGAGAAACTGCCTTGCATGTTCTAGAACTGAAAGAAGACAGCTGTGATGGAGCAAAGAGGCCATAATCCCTTCTTATTTTATGGAAGAGATTATATACAACTGGTGTTAATTCTTCTTTAAATGTTTGATAAAATTCTCCAGTGAAACCACGTGGGCCTGGAGATTTCTTTTCAGGTGTGTTAAAATTATGAGTTCTTGGCTGGGCAGGGTGATTCACACACAATAATAGCACTCCCGGAGTCTGAGGGTGGATCACTTGAGCTTAGTAGTTTGAGGGTAGCCTGATCAAGAGCTTGACCCCCCGGGCAGCACCTGTGGCTCAGTCGGTAAGGCGCCGGCCCCATATACTGAGGGTGGCGGGTTCAAACCCGGCCCGTCCAAACTGCAACAAAAAAATAGCTGGGTGTTGTGGCAGGCGCCTGTAGTCCCAGCTACTCGGGAGGCTGAGGCAAGAGAATCGCTTAAGCCCAGGAGTTGGAGGTTGCTGTGAGCTGTATGATGCCATGACACTCTACTGAGGGCCATAAAGTGAAACTCTGTCTCTACAAAAAAAAAAAAAAAAAAAAAGAGCTTGATCTCATTTCTACTAATAATGGAAAAAAACAGCCAGGCATTGTGGCAGGCAACTGTATAGTCTCAGCTACTTGGGAGGCTGATGCAAGAGGATGTCTTAAGCCCAAAAGTTTGAGGTTGCCATGAACTATGCTGATGCCACAGCACTCACCCAGAGTGACAGAGTGAGACTGTCAAGAAAAAAAAAAGTTATGAGCTCAAATTCCCTATCAGTTATAGGGATATTCAAATTATTGATTTCATATTGGCTGAATTGTGCTAGAAGTGAAAATAATTGTATTAGTTGTGGTAGGATTTGAGAATTAGAAATTTTTATTATGTTTTTTTAATCAGTTTTAATAAACAAATGTTTAAAAATAAGTATCCAGGCTTGGCTCCCATAGCACAGTGGTTACAGCACCAGCCACATACACCAACGCTGGTGGATTCAAACCTGGCCTGGGCCAACTTAACAACTGCAACAAAAAAATAGCCAGGTGTTGTGGCGGGCACCTGTAGTCTCAGCTACTTGGTAGGCTGAGGCAAGAGAATCTCTTAAGCCCAAGAGTTGGAGGTTGCTGTGATGCCACAGTACTCTAGCCAGACGACTGAGTGAGACTCTGTCTCAAAAAAATAAAAATAAAAATAAGTATCCACAAAAAAGAATGAAACAGAAGTTAATAAGATAAAAGTGGAAAGGAGGGGGGAGCAACGGACAGATGTTGACATCTGAAATAAGAACATGTTCCAGAAAAGCACTCAGGTAGAATACGAAGTGATGGCAAATTTAGTTACTGTACCCAATCTTGTGTCTAAGTTGGGTGTCAGCGAGGATTCAGACCTCTTTGGGCACATCTAAGGAGATGGCAGGGCTGGTAATGTGCAGGCATCTATTACTAATATTAAGAGTCGACTTGTGGGAAGTGCCTGTGGCTCACTGGCCCCATATACCAAGGGTGGTTGGTTCAAACCTGACCCTGCCCAAACTGCAGCAAAAAATAACCAGGTGCTGTGGCAGACACCTGTAGTCCCAGCTACATGGGAGGCTGAGGCAGGAGACTAGCCTAAGCCAAAGAGCTGGAGGTTGCTGTGAGCTATGATGCCATAGCACTCTAACGAGGGTGACAAAGTAAGACCCTGTCTCTAAAAAAAAAAAAAAAGAAGAGCTGACTTGCTGAGTTGGAAGGGTCTGTTCAGGGCAGAGGGGAGAAAGAAAGGAAAAACAGGGACAGACTTGAGATACTCAGTCATTATTTTTCAAATACCTTTTTCAGCTTTAGTCTCTTCCTTCGCTACTTCTAAGATACCAATGACATTAATGTTAAACTTTTGTTATAGTCCATAGGCCCCTGTTGCTCTGTTGAGTTGGGGGGTGTTCTATTTTCTTTCTTTTGTTCAGGTGCGATAATTTCTCTTTTTCTCTCTTCACGTTTGAGGTCTTTTTATTTGGTCCTTTGCATTCTGCTGCTGATCGCATCCACTGATTTTTTTTATTTCAATTATTGTATCGTTCAGTTCTAAATTTCCACTTGGCTCTTCTTTAAATCTTCCATTTCTTTGTTGATACTGGAAGACTTGGGGCAGGACCCCCCACTCTGCCCTGAGCTCTGACGACCCCAATCAACCGCAAGAGACGGTGCTTGATGCAAATAGCAAGAGGATTTTTTTTTTTTTTGTAGAGACAGAGTCTCACTTTATGGCCCTCAGTAGAGTGCCGTGGCCTCACACACCTCACAGCAACCTCCAACTCCTGGGCTTAAGCGATTCTCTTGCCTCAGCCTCCCGAGTAGCTGGGACTACAGGCGCCCGCCACAACGCCCGGCTATTTTTTTGGTTGCAGTTTGGCCGGGGTCGGGTTTGAACCTGCCACCCTCGGCATATGGGGCCGGTGCCCTACTGACTGAGCCACAGGCGCCACCCAGCAAGAGGATTTTATTCCAGCATGCTGGGGCTTGACTCGCAACTCTTTTAGGAGCCGAGGAGTCAAGCCCTGAACAGCAGGTTTTACAAGTTTATAAAGGCAAAAACCATAAAGTAGGGAGGGGCAGCAGACATAGCAGGGGCTTTAGGGAGGGGCAGCAGACATAGCAGGGGCTTTAGGGAGGGGTAGCAGACATAGGGGCTTTTCCAGATAAGAAGAACTCTGGTTCATTACTCATCTGTCTTAAGACAAGATCAGCAGTTAAACATTTGCTTAGCTTTTTTCTTTCAGAACCAGTTACCGGTTATCTGCTTCAGCTTGGGGCTATTTCCTAGGACAGTTACAAAAGGTCACATTCTTATGGTAGGGGGCAAGGGGTGCTGCTACATATCTGGTCGCCCCCCCCCTTTTGGATTTAGTAGTACTTTCCCTCAATACTTTTTTTTTCACTTCATTTCTCATATGTTCATAACGGCTCATTGAAGCCTTTTTATGACAGCTGTTTAAAAAATGTTTGTCTTAGCCCAGCTTTGTGGCGGGCACCTGTAGTCTCAGCCTGCCAAACAACGACAACTACATCAAAAAAAATAGCTGGGCATTGTGGCGGGTGCCTGTAGTCCCAGCTACTTGGGAGACTGAGGCAAGAGAATCTCCTAAACCCAGGAGTTGGAGGTTGCTGTGAGCTGTGATGCCACAGAAGTCTATCAAGGGCGATAGAGTGAGACTTTGTCTCAAAAAAAAAAAAAAAGGAAGAATGGTAAATAGATTGTTGAAAGTCACATATCTAGCAAATGCGGGAGCTGAGTCTCTCTGACACTTGCCCATGCTGTAGACCAGTGCCATCTGGTAGAAATAATGTGGGTTCCACATATTATTTAAAATATTATAAGAAATATATTAAAAAGTAAAAAAAAAAGTGAGGTTTATTTTAATAATAAATTTCATTTAACCCAATATAGCAAAATATTATTACTTCTGCATGCAATCAATATAAAACTTATTAATGAGACTTTTATATTCTTTTTCATTTTGTGCTAAGTCTTTGAAATCTGATGTATATTTAATACTTACAGCATATCTCAGTTTGGAGACTAAAATTTTCATTAGAAATAGATCTGTATTTAGATTTCATAAAATTTATAGTTGACAAAGTAGATTCCCATACCCAAGTTATTCCAAACATATTCAAAAGTTCTTCCATAACTAAGTCTGGTGTAAGTTTTCAAATTAAAGTTTAAATTAATTACAATCTGGGTTATAGCTTTCATGTGAGAGCCCCAAATTAGTTTCATAGTAGGGCTGAGTACATTGGGTACTTTTTCTTCCATTCTTGAGATACTTTACTAAGAAGAACATGTTCTAGCTCCATCCATGTAAACACGAAAGAGGTAAAGTCTCCATCTTTCTTTAAGGCTGCATAATATGAAGCGAGTGCATGATGCCCCATGATCATATCAATGTATACAGTTATGATTTAATAAAAAAAATAAAACAACAAAAAGAAATTAATTACAATCTACTCCTTTGTCACTGTAGTTGTATTTTGAATGCTCGATAGTTACAAGTGAACTCTTTAGAACTGTCTGTTACCCTGCTTGAATTTTATGAGCTGTTGAGGGCTGAACCTCCAGGGGAGTGAAACATATGTCACAGGCAGAAAGAGGGAGAAAATTCATGAAAGTGAAAGAAGGGTTACCCAAGGTCGAGACAAAAGACCTTCCTTTTGGCTGCTTTTAAGGTTATACTAAATTCTGGAGTCTCTGAGAACCAGGCAAGTAGGCTAACAGAGTTTTCTTCCATTTCTGAGAATGCATTATACGTATATATTACTAAATCTGGCTTTTCAAAGAGGCTAAATTACTAAATACTAAAGCCAAATTAAATACCATTGAACTCTGTTTTGTTCAGACAGAGTCTCACTCTGTTGCCCTGAGTGCCTTGGTATCATAGCTCACAGCAACCTCAAACTCTTGGGCTCAGGAAATCCTCTTCCCAAGTAGCTGGGACGATAGGCATCCACTATAACGCCCAGCTGGTTTTGTTCTATTTTTAGTAGAGACGGGGTTGCGCTCTTGCTCAGGCTGGTCTTGAACTCCTGAGCTATGGCGATCCACCGGCCACCTAGAGTGCTGGGATTATAGACGTGAGCCACCGTGCCCGGCCAACTTTGAACTCTTAACAAACCAGCTCATCGGTTGGGCACGTTCAGGAAGTTCCTGACATGGTTAGGCACCCAGTACAGGACCCAAGCCAAACCTTCCAATTTGGGAATGGAAAAGATCTCAGATTTGTTCTTATTGTAGTTGTTCATGGAGATCACTGAGTTATAAAATATTTCCTGAAGTAGCAGAAATTATACCCTGCTGCCAAAGTTCCTGACCTTTTAAAACACAAATCTATTACACAGGAATAATTTTGTGAACCTTCTTAGGAACTGAAAAAAATCATTTTGTTACTCCTACAAAATAATTAGAAAGTGAAGTTATTTTAGGTTCTAAAAAAATCAACTTGAGAGGTACATTATTCAAGATTATAAGGAAATACATTTTAGTATGTTCTGTAATGATGTTTATAATGCATATAAAGACCATTTTTAACTTTTCCCTACTTAACAAATGACATGTGCTATTTAATTTACTTTAAATTACATCAAAAAGCATGACCTGAGGGCCAGGCGTGGTGGCTCACACCTGTAATCCCAGCACTTGGGAGGCTGAGGTGGGTGAATTGCCTAAGCTCACAGGTTTGAGACCAGCCTGAGCCAGAGCAAGACCTCGTCTCTAAAAATAGCTGGGCATTGTGGCCGACGCCTGTACTCCCAGCTGATTGGAAGGCTGAGGGAAGAGAATCGCTTAGGCCCAGGAGTTTGAGGTTGCTGTAAGCTATGACGCCATGGCACTCTACCAAGTGTGACAAAGTGAGACTCTGTCTTAAAAAAAAAAAGCATGACTTGACAAATGCATATAAAAATAACATTACATGTTGTTTGCTTTGGCTGCATGTTAAAATGTAGATTGAGGTTAAACTATGTGTTACAGCACTGATAATAATGGAATTCAAGATTGGATGGTTGGAATTTTTGCATTTTGTGTGCTTAAAAAAATTAAATCAGAGGCGGCGCCTGTGGCTCAGTCGGTAGGGCGCCGGCCCCATATACCAAGGGTGGCGGGTTCAAACCCGGCCCCGGCCAAACTGCAACCAAAAAATAGCCGGGCTTTGTGGCGGGCACCTGTAGTCCCAGCTACTCGGGAGGCTGAGGCAAGAGAATCACTTAAGCCCAGGAGTTGGAGGTTGCTGTGAGCTGTGTGAGGCCACGGCACCCTACTGAGGGCCATAAAGTGAGACTCTGTCTCTACAAAAAAAAAAAAAAAAAAATTAAATCATTAACTGGTTACTGTGGCTCATTACTGTAATCCCAGCACTTTGAGAGGCCAAGACTGGAGGATTGCTTGAGGCCAGGAGTTCAACACCAGCCTGGGCTACATAGCAAGAGCCCATTTCTTTTTTTTTTTTTTGTAGAGACAGAGTCTCACTTTATGGCCCTCGGTAGAGTGCCGTGGCCTCACACAGCTCACAGCAACCTCCAACTCCTGGGCTTACGCGATTCTCTTGCCTCAGCCTCCCGAGTAGCTGGGACTACAGGCGCCCGCCACAACGCCCGGCTATTTTTTGGTTGCAGTTTGGCCGGGGCCGGGTTTGAACCCGCCACCCTTGCTATATGGGGCCGGCACCTTACCGACTGAGCCACAGGCGCCGCCCCGCAAGAGCCCATTTCTACAGAAAATTTAAAAAATATTAGCCAGGTGTGGTGGTGCATCTGTAGTGCTAGCTTCTTGGGAGGCTGAGGCAGGAGAGAGAATCTCTTGGACCTCAGTGTAGAAGATTGCATTGAGGATGAGTGCTCATTGCTTAGTGGTTAGGGTGTTGGCCACATGCTTCAGGGCTGGTGGGTTTGAACCTGGCCTGGGCCTGCTAAACAAACAAAAAAAATAGCCAGGCATTGTGGCGGGTGCCTGTGGTCCCAGCTACTGGGGAGGCTGAGGCAGGAGAATAGCTTGAGTCCAAGAGTTTGAGGTTGCTATGGGCTGTGATGCCACGGCACTCTACCGAGGGTGACAAAGTGTGACTCTGTCTCAAAAAAAAAAAAAAAAAAAAGATTACATTGAGCTAAGATTATGCCACTTTAGTATGGGAGACAGAGCAAGACCCTGTCAAAAAAATTAAATTATCACTTTAATTCGATTGTTTTCTGTATTTTATTTCTCTAAGAAGAGGTAAAGAGAGAGGGCTGTGAGCCTTCAATGTATGGTAAATACAAACCATTTGCATAAATGGTAAGAAAGTGGGATCTGAAGTCCTACTCCGCTACTCACCAGCTGTGTGATCTTGAGAAATTACTTAAACTCTCTATACTTTATTTTCCTTGTCTAAAATGGGGGCATTAATAAATACTACTACCTCATGGGGCTGTTGTGAAGATCACACAAGTTCACTCTACGGAAGGGGCTTACAACAGCTTTTGGCGTGCGGGAATGGCTCTGTGAATGCTAGCCATGCTTCATTTCCACCTGGACGTTCCCCTTGGTGTATCTAGAGCTGAAGGTGCCAGTTCCTGGCCCTTCATGCACTTTCTCATCAAGTGCTTGCTCACCCTGACAGACCCTAATTCCATCTTGCTCCCCTTATCTAATCACCCACTAAGTGATCCTGGTTCATCGCTGACTTCTCCAAGCCCTTCACTCTTCTCCCTCACTAGGACCATTGCCTCTTAACTGATCTTTAGATGTCATTTCTTATCCCCGTAAATTAATTTTTTAGGCAGCATGGCTTCTAGCTGCTGCCTCAGTCTGAGGGGTTCCTCTTCTCTCCACCATGGGGGAGACACATCTGAGTTTCTTTTTTTTTGAGACAGAGCCTCAAGCTGTCACCCTGGGTAGAGTGCCGTAGCATCACAGCTCCTTCGACTCCTAGGCTCAAGGGATTCTCCTGCCTCTGCTTCCCAAGTAGCTGGAACTACAGGCACCCACCACAACACCTGGCTATTTTTTTTTTTTTTTTTGGTTGCAGCCGTCATTGTTGTTTGGTGGGCCCAGGCTGGATTCGAATCCGCCAGCTCAGGTGTATGTGGCTGGTACCTTAGCCTGGTGAGTCACAGGCACCAAGCCACAAATGGGAGTTTCTTAGCATACAATGAATATGAGGTCCCCTGTCATCTGTTTCTGACACCTCTCACTCACTCATCCAGGGGTATTTATTGAGCACCAGCAGTAGCAGCCTGAGTCTTGCCACCTTGCCTAGTGATTTTACTGAGCGTCCTGTTGCCGTGCTTTTTTTTTTTTTGAGACAGAGCCTCAAGGTTTTACCCTAGGTAGAGTGCTGTGACATCACAGCTCACAGCAACCTCCAACTCCAGGGCTCAAGCCATTCTCCTGCCTCTGCCTCCCGAGTAGCTGGGATTACAGGTGCCTGCCACAACGCCCGGCTATTTTTTAGTTGCAGCTGTCATTGTTGTTTGGTGGGCCGGGGCTGGATATGAACCTGCCAGCTCAGGTGTACGCGGCTGGTGCCTTAGCCGCTTGAGCTACAGGCGCCGAGCCTGCTTGTGCTTTCTTGAACTTAGATGCTGTTTCTTGTCTTTCTGGGATGGCTCAGAAGTTTTCTCTATTCAGAATCCCTTTGCACAAAGCCACTTCATGTCTGAGCCAGGACGAGCATTCATCTTTCCTGGTCCTTCACACAGTGCTCTTTGTTTATCCGAACTGTCACCACAGTGCTGGACCAAGCACCTGTCCTGCATCAGCCATGAGGAATGTAGTAGCCTGTCAGCAAATGTCAACAAATGCATGATGCTGTCTGTGATAATAACCAAACGAACTTACCCAAGAGTTTTACTAGTTCTTATGGAAGTTATTATGTATGATAGTCTCATGTCTCTCTCTTTCTTTTTTTTTGAGACAAAGTTTCACTATGTCGCCCTCTGTAGAGTACTGGGCATCACAGCTCACAACAACCTCAAACTCTTGGGCTTAAGTGATTCTCTTGCCTCCCCTCACAAGTAGCTGGGACTATAGGCACCTGCTACAACCCTCAGCTATTTTTTTTGTTGCAGTTGTCATTGTTGTTTAGCAGGCCTGGGCCGGGTTCAAACCCGCCAGCCTTGGTGTATATAGCTGGTGCTGTAACCACCGTGCTATGGGCACAGAGCCTGTCTCACTTCTCTTACACTTAATGAGTTTCAGCTTCTTTAATCTGAGAAAGGTCTAGGTGCTTATATGATCTGTATTGTGTGTGTGTGTGTGTGTTTGTCTCACTTTGTTGCCCTGGGTAGAGTGCCGAGACATCATAGCTCACAGCAACCTCAAATTCTTGGGCTTGAGCAATCCTCTTGTCTCAGCCTCCCGAGTAACTGGGACTATAGGCACCAGGCATTATGCCTGGCTGGTTTTTCTATTTTTAGTAGAGATGGGTGTCTCACTCTTGCTGAGGCTGGTCTCCAACTCCTGAGCTCAGGCGATCCACCTGCACTGGCCAGAGTGCTGGGATTACAGGTGTGAGCCACTGCGCTCGGCCTTTGGTCACTAATCTTTTTCTTCGTCTCCCTAAAGCTCCAGCCAGTGTTGCTGTTTTCCTCTCTTAGATCTCAGATTTTGTCTAACACTGAAGTCTGGCCACTTCTCACTGCCTTCATCTCTATTTTCCTGCCCTTCCTTTGTGCAGACTGATTTACAGATAGAAAAGACTTCTTAGGGCAGCGCCTGTGGCTCAGTGAATAGGACGCAGGCCCCATATACAGAGGGTGGCGGGTTCAAACCTGGCCCAGGCCAAACTGCAACCAAAAAATAGCCAGGCGTTGTGGCGGGCGCCGGTAGTCCCAGCTACGGAGGTTACTGTGAGCTGTGTGACACCACGGCACTCTACCGAGGGTGATAAAGTGAGACTCTGTCTCTACAAAAGAAAAAGAAAGAAAAAGGCTTCTTAGTTTATTTTCCCTTTGCTTCCTGCATAGGTGAATGTAGGTACGTTCCAGAACATCTCTCTTGAGAGCCTTGGTGTAGATGGCATAGAAGTTAACTCGACCAAATCTGAAGCTAGAACTTCCTGGGATCACTGACAGAAGTAAGAGAGAAAATAGCATAGAACAAGTTTTATGGATATTTAAAAAAAAAAACAAACTTCTAAGCCCCGGCCAAAAACCACACACACACACAAAAATAAATAAATTAATTAAATTAAATCTATAAAAAAAAAATACTTCTAGAGGGCGGAGGGTGCTGGTCCCATATGCTGGAGGTGGCGGGTTCAAACCCAGCCCCGGTCAAAAACTACAAAAAAAAAAAACTTGTAGAGATCAGTTTGTATATCAGACTAAAAGCAAAAGACAAGACAAGCAGTCCGGCTCCTAAGAGTGTATTAGGCGTGCCATGCAGCTGTTCTGCCAAGATTTTGCTTTCGAAACATTCAGGGCTCTTATACAAGACACTGGACTTAGATTTAAAGACCATCATTGTCTTTTTCTAGGAACCGTTGTTGTCTCTTACCTCATCTCCAAAAGCCACCTGAGACAGTGACAGAGAGAAGGTGAAAGTAGAAGCATTCTTATTATTTTAATTCCTTTGTTTCTGAAAATGATTATTTCATAGCTGGAATCTCCTTAGTGCATAGAGAAAAATAGGACGCTTAGGACAAGTTTTGGCTTTCCCCCAAAGCTGGCCTTGCTGGATGGGCAGGTGATGGCCCTGGAGCCCAGCCTGAAGGTGGGAGCTATGCTCTCTACAGCATGCGCTCCAGCTTCCTCCCATCCTCCGCCTGCTGTCTTCTTCTCCTGTCCCTCTCCCTTCCCCATACTGTTTCTTTCTTGGTGGACTTAGGCTTTGTCCATGGATGTCTTTTTTTTTTTTTTTTTTTTTTTTGTGATTTTTGGCCGGGGCTAGGTTTGAACCCGCCACTTCCGGCATATGGGACTGGCGCCCTACTCCTTGAGCCACAGGCGCCACCCAATCCATGGATGTCTTAATTCTGCTCAAATAGGAGGTAATAGTGAGTTGGGGCTTAGAAAACAATACCCCAAAGTTAAGGCCCCAGAAACAGCCTCACAAGCAAGTAACCTCTCTGATCTTTCCCTGCCCTCCTGTCTCTGGCCCCTCATTCTTCTCAGAGGCATAGAAATTAGACTCCCTCTTCTGCAAGGCAGGGCATTGAAACCAGAACCCCTCTCCCCCAAAGCCAGCCATGAAACCTAAAAATACTCCTCTAACCTTCCCTGCCTTTCCGTGTAAGAGCTGGCCATAAGGCTCAGCACTTGTAGCTCAGAGGCTAGGGTGCCGGCTACACCGGGGCTGGTGAGTTTGAACCCAGCGCAGCCCTGCCAAACAACAATGACAACTACAATAATAGATAAATAAATAGGCTTGATGCCTGTGGCTCAAGCGGCTAAGGCGCCAGCCACATACACCTGAACTGGTGGGTTCGAATCCAGCCTAGGCCAAACAACAATGACGGCTGCAACCAAAAAATAGCCAGCGTTGTGGTGGGCACCTGTAGTCCCAGCTACTTGGGAGGCAGAGGCCAAAGAATCACTTGAGCTCAGGAATTGGAGGTTGCTGTGAGCTGTAATGCCATGGCACTCTACCCAGGGCAACAGCTTGAGGCTCTGTCTCAAAAACAAAAACAAAAACAAAAACAAAAACAAAAAATGGGTCTTGGCACCCATAGCTCAGTGGTTAGGGTGCCAGCTACATTCCCTGAGGCTGGTGGGTTCAAACCCAGCCAGGGCCTGTTAAACAACAATGACAATAGTAACAAAAAATACCTGGGCATTGTGGCAGACACCTATAGCAGACACCTCCCAGCTACTTGGGAGGCTGAGGCTAGAGAATCGCTTAAGTCCAAGAGTTTGAGGTTGCCACGAGTTGTGACACCATGGCCCTGTACCGAGGGTGACATAGTGAGACTGTCAAAAACAAAGCAAACAAAACAAAAAACAAAGAGCTGGCCATAAGGAGATTCTCTGACCTTGCTTGTCTGATAGCAGGTCATAAGACCCATTTCAGAAAGGGTCCTGCCCCACACCTGGATGGAAGATGCACTGCACAGAGATGCCAAGAAGAATTTGGTAAGACAGGCCTGGCCTGGTTTCCTCACTTAGTCTATTCCCATTGGCTGATGCACTTTTCTGGTCCAATCATAGTTCTACATGACTGTTCCTGCTTTATTGAACTAAGTATTAAACGCTGTATTTTTGGGTCTTCATTCTGAAGTCTCTTGTGTCACATAAAACATCAATGCAGGCTAGGTGCAGTGGCTCACACCTATAATCCTAGCACCGTGAGATGCCATGGTGAGTGGATTGCCTGAGCTCATGAGTTCGAGATTAGCTTGAGCCAAGCAAACCTCGTCTCTAAAGAAAAAATAGCCAGGTGATGGGGCAGGCACCGTAGTCCCAGCTACTTGACAGGCGGAGACAAGAGAATCGATTAAGCCCAAAAATTTGAGGTTGCTGTGGGCTATGATGTCATGACACTCTACCAAGGGCAACAAAGTGAGACCAAAAAAAAAAGTCAGTGCAATAAATTTGTGGTTTCCTCCTGTTAACTTTTCTTTTCATATGGGTATTATCTATGACCCTTATGATGAGGCAGAAAGGTATCACCCTTTTTCTGCCCATATGCTCTTCCCAAGTGGCCCAGCATCTCCAAAGCACAGGCTGAATCCTTCCTGCCTCCCCTGATTGCCCTTTCTGGCATCTTGGGGCCCTAGTACTTTTCTGCTTGGGCAGGCTTAGGCTTTCTTAAGCTTCGGTCACTTTCAAATACTCTTCCCAATGTTTTTTTAAATTTTTATTTTTTTATTAAGTCTTTTGTACATAGATCATAAATACATTTATGCCAATTTCAGTGTGTTGATTATTTGTACAAATTGGAGTGCTTACATCAGCATAGCTTTCACCTCATTTACCCAATTATAGCATTAGGACATTTGTGTTCTACACATGATAGAACCAACTTGTACTTGCAATGTGCTCCTTAGGTCTGGTCCCCCTACTATCCCCTGCTATCCCTCCTACTCCCTCCCCATCCCTCTCCCTCCCCTTCCCTCCTTCGTCCTGGGCTAAAGTTGTGTTTCACTTTTCATATATGAGTGTGAGTTATTATACATTGGTTTCACAGTAGTATTAAGTACATTGGATACTTTTTTTCCCATTCCTGAGATACTTTACTAAGAAGAATATTTTCCAGCTCCATCCATGTAAACATAAAGGCAGTAAGGTCTCCATTTTTTTTTTACTGCTGCATTGTATTCCATGGTATACATATACCACAATTTATTAATCCATTCATGGGTCGATGGGCACTTGGGCTTCTTCCATGACTTGGCAATTATGAATTGCCCAACGTGGATATATCCAAGGAGTGCCCATACTATCAATTCCTTTGTAATTTTCTTGAATTTATTCACTTTATTTATTTATTTACTTTTAGACAGAGTCTCATTCTGTTGCCCCAGCCTAGAGTGCTGTGATATCAGTCTAGTTCACTGCCACCTCAAACTGCCAGGTTCAAGCAATCCTCTGTCTGAGCCTCCTGATTAGCTGGGACTGTAGGTACTGGCCACCATGCATGGCTAATATTTCCATTTTTGATAGAAATGGGGGTCTCACTCTTGCTCAGGCTGGTCTTAACTCCTGACGCAGGGGATCCTTCCTCCCCTACTCTCAGAGTGCTTAGATTGTAAGGCTTGTGCCACCGCAGTTGGCCTGATTCACTTTTAAAAACTTTAAGAAGGGGGCGGCGCCTGTGGCTCAAGGAGTAGGGTGCCGGTCCCATATGCCGGAGGTGGTGGGTTCAAACCTAGCCCCGGCCAAAAACGGAAAAAAAAAAAACTTTAAGAAGATTGAAGCTTTAGAAAAATAATGAAAACTTAAACTTATTTTCAAAGGAGATTCAATTAAGGTAAGGGCCAAGGGAAACTTTCCCTTTGCTTTCTGAATGCTGAAAAAAATCAACTCACAAAAGACAGATTAATTGAAGAAAAGTATATAAATTTTATTAACACATACTTGGGATGTTTACTTGTAAATTTTCTTTGGCAGTGAAAGAGTCTGTTCAGGTGTGGTTACATTCTTGATCTTACAGGGAGGGGAAGAAAAAACAATTGTTCTCCTTGGTGGGTCTGGATTTTAGGCAGATAAAGGAACTTTCCCTTCATCCTTTGCTTTGGGAGAGACAGTGGGTGTGGGGGAAAAGGTCATGAGGCTTCTTCGGTTTCCCTTGTCAATGCTCCACATTTTGAGATATTGTTTTCTGAACCCCAATATTAGTCACCATTTATGGAAAACCACTACCAAACAGACGTTAACCTTAATGAATGCAATGTGAGCAGGGTAATAAATGTGCAGTTGAATACTGTTTGGAATCATCTCTCAAACCCTCTGGGTTTAAATGTGGCCTTTTAGAAAATCCCCCAGGAGCAGCCTCAGGTTTTTTCCCCAGTCACTGATAGTGGGTCAGTGACTCACTTCTCAAGGACCTCTGGTTCCATATTCATCCTGCGAGTGACCTTGGCCAATGTACAGGTTCCTGGGAGATTCTAAGCTAAAGGAACAGGGACCATCTCTGAGAATTTTCATAAAGATCAAACAGGACCACCTCTGCAAAGGGCCCGGCATATACTTAACAACAGGAAACACTCTAGAAATATCAATTTTTCACCCAGTGTTTCTGAAGGGGCAGGGAATACATTGGAAAGATGAGCTCTCTTGCCTTTGTATTTGACAACCTACTAAACTGGGCAATTTGATCTTAGAAACAGCTGTCCTCCACCCTGCTTTACCAAAGAGAAAAGTCCACAGTTACTAATGGCAGAGTTGATAAAGTTTGGATTCAAACCCACATGTGTACAATTCCGAAATACATGTCCTTACTAATTAAGCTTCATTAATTGTTGAACATATCGACTTTACTGAGATTTACTGTATATACAATAAAACTTAACCACTTAAACACATATTTTGATAAATTCTGACAAATGTATATGACCCTGTGGCGACCAACACAAATAGATTTCACCCCAAAATTTCCTTTGTGCTTCTCCCTGCTCATCCCTCTTGGCTCTGTCCCCAGGTTACTTACTGTCCCATTTATTGCTGAGTAGTATTCCACTGGGAAAAGAAAAACAATTCAGAGTGGTCTGAGCTATGTGAGGTATAGATGTTGCAGTTTCCAAATTTGACCCCACTAGACTCTGCTTATATTAATTTTACCTCAGTTTTTTCCCTTTAGGTCAACACCATGGTATAGAACATTTTTCTTCCCTTTGCCTATTAACGGACATTTATTTATTTGTTTATTTATTTTAGAGACAGAGTCTCACTTTGTTGCCCTCAGTAGAGTGCTGTGGCATCACAGCTCACAGCAACCTCCAGCTCTTGGGCTTAGGCGATTCTCTTGCCTCAGCCTCCTGAGTAGCTGGGACTACAGGTGCCCGCCACAACACCTGGCTACTTTTTTGTTGCAGTTTGGCAGTGGCTGAGTTCAAACCCGCCACCCTCCGTATATGGGGCCGGCACCCTACTCACTGAGCCACAGGCACGCCCAATGGACATTTATTTTTATTTTTTTGGAGAAAGAGTCTCAAGCTGCCACCTTGGTAGAGTGCCATGGTGCTCACAGAACTTCCAACTCTTTGGCTCAAGTGATCCTCCTGCCTCAGTTTTTCTATTTTTAGTAGAGATGGGGTCTCGTTTTTTTGCTCAGGCTGGTCTTGAACTTGTAAGATCAAGCAATCCAACTGCCTCAGCCTCCCAGAGTGCTAGGATTACAGGTGTGAGCCACCACGCCCGGCCAGCAGACATTTATTTTTCAGTGTCTCCATCCTATTCCATTTATTTTCACCTCTGCCAATAGAATGGGCATCTCTCACCTGGACTACTGCGGGTTGCCTTTTGAGTTTGTCTCCAGGCTTTCTGTTCAGCCCCTTTCAGCTTATTCTCCACTCTACTCACAGAGTGTGTGTAGCTCAAGAGGCTAAGGTGCCAGCCACATACACCAGAGCTGGTGTGTTCGGATCCAGCCCGGGCCCACCAAACAACAATGACAACTAAAAGCAAAAAAATAGTTGGGGGCTGTGGTGGGGTGCCTATAGTCCCAGTTACTTGGGAGACTGAAGCAAGACAATTGCTTAAGCCCAGGAGTTGGAGGTTGCTGTGATGCCACCTGTGATGCTGTGGCATCTACCCAGGGTGATAGCTTGAGGCTCTATCTCAAAAAAAAAAAAAAAAAAAAGAAGTACAAATCTGCTTAAGGATCACTAGCCCATTATTAAACTCTTAATCATGGGATGGTGATCTAAAATCTGTATTTTGGCTGGTCGGGCCCTGCAGGGCCCAGCATCTTCCTGCAGCCTGCCTCCTGTCTGCTTTGCCCAGGGGCTGGTTGCCCCCGTCTTACTTGCCTTTTTAGTTCACTTATGCACATGCTCTCACTGTTGCAAGCCTTAAGACTTCCAAGTGTAGCTTCCTTCAAACAAAAGTCTCTCTTCCCCCAAAGTCCCTTCAGCCACTCTCTGCCTCACCAGTTCACACCTACTATACTCCTATTTTTGTTTCTTTTTTTTTGAGGTAGTGTCTTGTTTTGTTGCCCAGGCTGGAGTGCCTTGGCTTCAGGCTAGCTCACAGCAACTTCAAACTCCTATTTGAAGTTTGTAATAGGAGCAGTTGGATTGCTTGATCTTACAAGTTCAAGACCAGCCTGAGCAAAAACTTCAATAGGGCTCCTGTTACAACTTCCCAAGTAGCTGGGACTACAGGCACCCTCCTCAATGCCTGGCTAATTTTTCTATTTTTAGTAGAGATGGGGTTTCTGCTCTTGCTCAGGCTGGTCTTGGACTCCTGAGCTCAAATAATCCTCTTGCTTCCGCCTCCCAGGGTGCTAGGGCTATCTACACTCCTCTTAACTTGAGCAACAATCTCATTTCTGTGAGGAAGACTTTATAATCTACCTAGTTGGGTCAGCTCATTTGTTTTCTCAAAGAATTATATTTCTGGTGGGGTGCCCATAGCTCAGTGGTTAGGGTGCCAGTTACATGCACCAGGGTAGGTAGGTTTGAACCTGACCCAGGCCTGCTAAACAAACAAACAAAAAATAGCTGGGCATTGTGGTGGGTGCCTGTAGTCCAGCTACTAGGGAGGCTGAGGCAAAAGAATCAATTGAGCCCAAGAGTTTGAGGTTGCTGTGAGCTATGATGTTACCCCCCTCTACAGAGGGTGACAAAGTGACACTCTGTCTCAAAAATAAAAACAAAAGATCCTCCTCCAAACCCCACAGAATTGTATTTCTTTTCTTCTTTAGGATACTTTTCTCTGGTGGGATAACATACTCAATGATTAGCGTGCATCTCACAGACCTCAGCCACACAGGCAGGCAGGGTCCTTGACTTTTTACATCCAGCTCACTCACAGCACATTGCTCAGTGCTTGGCACCTAATAAGACACCCAGTAAATACAAGCTGAATGAGTGGGTGAACTCACCCCTGAGCATGTTCTAAAGTGCCACAGGTGGGAAAGCAGTTGTTGACTTATGGAAGGGGGGCATTAGGAAAGGGGATTATATTTCCAGAGGATTTGTTTTGTTCTGGACTAGGTGATGATTCTGCTGTTGGTATTTGGGAGTAACAGGGATGTATCTTCCTATGAGCTTTAAACCTGGGAAAGGGATTGCCTTCTAAGAGAGCTAAATTGTGGCTGTTCCTGTGGTGGTGCCTGTGCCAGCGCCCACAGTGAGTAGGGCGCTGGCATCATATACCCAGGGTAGCGGGTTCAAACCCGGCCCCGGCCAAACTGCAACAAAAAATAGCTGGGCGTTGTGGCAGGCGCCTGTAGTACCAGCTGCTAGGGAGGCTGAGGCAAGAGAATCACCTAAGCCCAAGAGCTGGAGGTTGCTGTGAGCTGTGACTCTATGGCACACCACTGAGAGCAACAAAGTGAGACTCTGTCTCTAAAAAAGAAAAATAAAATAAAAGAGAGCTAAATTGTAAAACAAACATATAAGAAATACAATTATATAGGCAAATTACTTGAAAGGATGGAATGGCTCCTAGTTATTTACAGAGACAAAGAAAGAATGTGTCCTTCACAAGGGAGGTTAATCAGCCTGGGAGGGAGGATAATCTAAAGTATATTTAGGAGCGGTTATCCCACAGTGCCTCGATTCCAATGACCCTGGGAGTGGCTGACCCTGCCTTCTTTCGGTTCTGCACTGACCGAGTAACCTTCTCATCATAATCTGGTTGCCCACTCACATTGGCAGGGAGTGAATACAGCCATCAACTAATATCGCGTCAGGCACTGTTGGTTTTCTATATCTCCTTGTAACTTTGCCATTCCACATTCTGGTTTCATGCATGGATCTCTTTTTTGTCTTATTTATTTATTTATTCTTTTTTTTTAAATTTTTTTTGTAGAGACAGAGTTTCACTTTATGGCCCTCGGTAGAGTGCCGTGGCCTCACACAGCTCACAGCAACCTCCAGCTCCTGGGCCTAAGCGATTCTCTTGCCTCAGCCTCCCATGTAGCTGGGACTACAGGCACCGGCCACAAAGCCCAGCTATTTTTTGTTGTTGTTGTTGTTGCAGTTTGGCCGGGGCCAGGTTTGAACTCGCTACCCTCAGTATATGGGGCTGGCGCCTTACCGACTGAGCCACAGGTGCCGCCCTTTTTTTTTGAGACAAGTCTCACTTTGTCCCCCTGTGTAGAGGAGGGTGTCATAGCTCACAGCAACCTCAAACTCCTGGGCTCAAGTGATTCTCTTTTTTTTTGGTGGGTTTTGCCTGAGGCTGGGTTTGAACCCACCACATCCAGCATATGGGACCAGCGCCCTGTCCTTTTGAGCCACAGGTGCCGCCCTCAAGCGATTCTCTTGCCTCAGCCTCCCAAGTAGCTGAGACTACAGGCACCCACCACAATGCCCAAATTCCAAACCTTGCTGGAGGATTCCAAACCTTGCTGGAGGATTCTGTTGGGCTAGCATTCTTTGGCACAGATTTCTGCATTGGGGCTAGGTGGTCTTTGTTCCAGGAGGAGAGGAGGAAGAGGAGGGGAAGTTCATGTAGGGATGCATTAGGCCCCCCCAAAAGCTTGTTTCTTTCCGCCTTTTTCTTGGATGTTTTATGCGTTGCCAGGAAAAGATTTAAGTGAATTATTTTGATATGACTCCAATGAAGCATTTTTTGTGAAATATGAATCTTGCTGTATACATGAGCATCACTCAAATTTTTGTGGCTGAAAATTTGGGAAGGTTCATAGGGGTTTTTGATGGATCAGAATTAATCTTGGCTTTCGAATAGGCTTGATGATTTGGAAGTTCACTGTTAAAAACCACTAATGAGAGCGAAAAATTCAATAAGAAATCACATCCTAAGAAATATGGCTTGGAAGAACAGCCAGTGGTTGTAGACAATAAAATTTGTTCTCTCTTCCCTCTGCTAATGGCTTTCAAATTTTAATTTGAAAATGTAATCAATGTGTCTACTTCCCTTCTGCAGATGCTGACAGTGCTCCAGTGAGCAGGATAATAGAGAATTATGTTTTGACACCTAAACAATGTGAAAGAAACTCCCCTTTTGCCCTTTGGCAAGAGCTACAAACACTCTGCGGCTTCTTTCTTGGTTACTCTCAGTAGATTATTCCAGTCCCTGGGTTCCAAAGCAAACAGAGGCCTGAGAATGAGAGCCAGGCGTGGTGAATGAGCCACTGGTTTAAAACTTTCCATGTGCTCTAGAGCCCTTTATAAAGGCTTTGTTTATTTTCAAATATCACAGAGAGAATTGTTATCACGGGAACATGATAAAAGAATGGGAAATCTACGAATAAAGAAGATTCAAGTACTTCATATGTGTGTATGGATACATATGCACAACTGTGTGTGCCTTTACTGGGAGATAAGGGGTGGGGGCTTGGAATCTGGGTTGGGGGCCTGGTGATATCACTACTTAGCTGTGTAATCTTGGGCAGATTACTTGACCTTTCTATACCTTGATTCTCTTTTTTTTTTTTTTGTGGTTTTTGGCCGGGGCTGGGTTTGAACCCGCCACCTCCAGCATATGGGACCGGCGCCCTACTCACTGAGTCACAGGCACCGCCCCACCTTGATTCTCATGTGTTAAATATTCCAACTGCACTTTGTTTTTTTTAAGTAGGATTTATTTATTTATTTATTTGAGACAGAGTCTCACTGTACTGTCCTCAGTAGAGTTCTGTGCTGTCACAGCTCACAGCAACTTCCAACGCTTGGGCTTAAGGGATTCTCTTGCCTCAGCCTCCCAAGTAGCTGGGACTACAGGTGCCCCCCACAATGCCCGGCTATTTTTTGTTTCAGTTGTCATTATTGTTTAGCTGGCCTGGGCTGGGTTCGAACCCGCCAGCCTTGGTGTATGTGGCTGACACCATAACCACTGTGCTACAGGCACCCAGCCTAAAGTATGATTTAAATCAAGTAATGAATATAAAAATCCAGAAGAGTGCCAGGCACTTGTATAAATTATTCATTGGAAAAGTGTTTGTTTTTTTTTTTGTTTGTTTGTTTTCAGAGACAGAGTCTTACTTTGTCATCCTCGGTAGAATGCTGTGGCATCACACAGCTTACAGCCATCTCCAGCTCTTGGGCCTAGGTGATTCTCTTGCCTCAGCCTCCAAGTAGCTGGGACTACAGGTGCCTGCCACAACGCCTATTTTTTTGTTGCAGTTTGGTTGGGGCCGGGTTTGAACTCACCACCCTCGGTATATAGGGCTGGTGCCCTACTCACCGAGCCACAGGCACCACCCAGTGTTTGATGTTTTGTATTCTTTTTGTATTAATAGAATAACTAAAGGAAGGAGGGTCTTGCATTAAGATGTTGGTGACACCTCTGACTACACCCAGAGGCTGAGCTTTAGATTTCTTGCCAATGGTCCTAAAAATAAATGTACAATGCATAAAAGTCAGATGATGCTTTGATCTTTCTGGACAACATTAGAAACACAGGTTTTAAACATGAGGTATATTTTATATATAGGAAATTGCGCAGATCTTAAAGTGAGCGATTCAATGAGTTTGGACAAAGGATGATACTCATGTATCTTCGCCCAAATCAAGATCTGTAATATAGCTAGATGAAGGTAGGTAGATAGATACAGAACATTTCTGTCACCTTGAAATTTCCTTTGTGTCCCTTTCTGCTCAATACCTGCCCTTCGCAGAGGCAGCCACTGTTCTGATTTCTATCACTGACTCTACCTCTTCTTGAACTTTATACGCAGGGAAAAATATAAAATGTACTCTTTTGTTTCCAGGTTCTTTCATTCAAGATGATGATTTTGGGCCTGGCGAAGTGGCTCACGCCTGTAATCCTAGCACTCTGGGAGGCCGAGGAAGGTGGATTGCCCTCAGCTCATGGGTTGGAGAACAGCCTGAGCCAGAGTGAGACCTTGTCTGGAAAAACAGCGAGGCGTTGTGGCAGGTGCCTGTAGTCCCAGCTACTTGGAAGGCGGAGGCAAGAACAACACTTGAGCCCAAGAGTTTGAGGTTGCTGTGACCTATGATACCACATTTCAAAAAAAAAAAACGATGATTTTGAGATGTTTCCATAATGATGTGTGTATTAGTAGTTTAATCCTTTTTATTGCTGAATATTTTCCCATTATATGCGCACATCCCATTTATTTATTTATTTAAGATTGAGTCTCACTGTCACCCTGGGTAGAGTGCCGAGACGTCACAGCTCACAGCAACCTCAAACTCTTGGGCTCAAGCAATCTTCTTGCCTCAGCCTCCTGAGTAGCTGACACTATGGGTGCTTGCCATAATGCCTGGCTAGTTTTTCCATTTTTAGGAGGATGGGGTCTTGCTCTTGCTCAAGCTGTTCTTGAACTTGTGAGCTCAGGTGATCCACCTACCTCTGCCTCCCAGAGTACTAGGATTATAAGCATAAGCCAGTGCACCAAGCCTCACATATCATACTTTAAAATCCATTCTCTTATTGATAGACATTTGGGTTGATTGTTTCCGGTTTGGGTCTGTTATGACTAGGTCTGCTGTAACCATTCTTGCCTAAGACATTTTTTTTTTTTTTTTTTTTGTGGTTTTTGGCTGAGGCTGGGTTTGAACCTGCCACCTCTGGCATATGGGACCAGCGCCCTACTCCTTGAGCCACAGGCGCCGCCTCTTGCCTAAGACTTTTTATGGACATATTATCATTTCCCTGAGTACACACTGGTTTGCTATGGCAGTTCCACATCTTCACCAACACTTGATGTTAGTCTTTTTTTTTTTTGAGACAGAGTTTCACTTTGTTGCCCTCAGTAGAGTGCTATGGCATCATAGCTCACAGCAATCTCAGTCTCCTGAGCTCAAGTGATTCTCTTGCCTGAGCCTCTTGAGTAACTGGGATTACAGGTATCTGTCACAATGTCCGGCTATTTTTAGAGACGGGGTCTCACTCTAGCTTAGGCTGGTTTCCAACCCATGAACTCAGGCCATCCATCCATCTTGGCCTCCCATAGTGCTGGGATTACAGGTGTGAGCCACCACGCCCGGCCTTGATGTTGTTAGTCTTTTTAATTTCAGTTATTCTGGAAACAGAACTCTTTACCACCTGATTTAGGTCAAATGATTTATAGCGGTTATTCTTTTTTTTTTTTTTGAGAAAGAATCTCAAACTGTCACACTGGGTAGAGTGCTGTGACATCACAGCTCACAGCAACCTTCAATTCCTGGGCTCAAGCGATTCTCCTGCCTCCACCTCCCAAGTAACTGGGATTACAGGCGCCTGCCACAATGCCCGGCTATTTTTTGGTTGCAGCTGTCATTGTTGTCCAGCTGGCCTGGGCCGGATTCAAACCCGGATTCAAAGCTCAGGTGTATGTGGCTGGCGCCTTAGCCACTTGAGCCGCAGGCACTGAGCCTCTTCATTGTTTTGATTATGGTAACTTTTACACTAAGAATTTTTTTGTGTGTGTGTGTGTTTTTTTTTTTTTTTTTGGCCGGGGCTGGGTTTGAACCTGCCACCTCCGGCATATGGGACTGGTGCCCTACTTCTTGAGCCACAGGCGCTGCCCCTATACTAAGAATTGAAGTCAGGTAGTATGTGGCTTCTAACCTTTTTCAAAACTGTTTTGGCTATTCTGTTTCCTTTGCTTTTTCATATACATTTTAGAACCACCTTGTCAATTTCTGGAAAAAAAAATCTTCTGGAATTTTTAATGGGATTGCATTTAATCTATAGATCAATTTGAGACCTGATATCTTTTTTTATTTTTTTGAGACAGAGTCTCACTTTGTCGCCCTTGGTAGAGTGCCATGATGTCACAGCTCACCACATTCTCAACTCCTGGATTCAAGTGATTGTCTTGCCTCAGCCTCCCAAGTAGCTGGGACTACAGGCACCTGCCACAACTCTAGACTATTTTCAGAGATGGGGGTCTCACCCTTGCTCAGTCTGGTCTCAAAACTGGGAGCTCAGATAATTTACCCACCTCAGCCTCTCAGAGTGCTAGGATTATAGGTATAAGTCACCGTGCCTGGGCAAGAACTGATACCTTAACATAGAGAGAAAGACTTTCTTTTTTTTTTTTGCAGTTTTTGGCCAGGGCTGGGCTTGATCCCAGCACCTCCGGCCATATATGGGGCCAGTGCCCTACTCCTTTGAGCCACAGGTGCCGCTCGTAGAGAGCGAGAGACTTTCAATCCATGAGCACAGGGTATCTCTCAGTTTGTTTAGATCTTTTATTTTCATCATGCAATATGGAAATGTGATTTCTGTACATCGGGAGCATCATAAGAGTAATCTTTTTATAAATGGTACTGATTTACTAGAAGAAACAATGTCAAAACCAAATTGATGCTTGATGTCAATCCATAAAAGTTTAAGCTTCAAATCCAACCAAGAAGTTTGTTACAACATTTTTCACCATTGTCTCTGACTCTTCTGAGAACTTTCTGTCAGCCTTGATATTATCCAGCAGGGCTTGGTGTTGGCTGTTGACGTGACACAGAAAGCATTCTCAGACTTCGTGATCTTGCTGGGCTCCAGTTATCAAGATACTCGCTAACACACCTGCGTAGATAACATTCACTTATTCATCGATAGCCATGGGAGAATATTGACCTTGCTTCAGCAACTCAGTCAACTCACACACCACAACTCAAGTAGGATTGTGCGGCAGCATCAAGGTGAGAACCAGACTAGGCAAAAGCAGCAACAATACCGAGCCAATTCCAGTTTTGTGGTACCTGCCACCTGCTTCAGAGCCTGGTTTGGGCAGCAGATCTGATATAGGACACAGACCAAGCAATGTTAATGGTAGGACAGAACAGTATAGAACAATTCTGTGTGCAGGAAGATCTGTCCCTCAGTGATCAAAAAGTCAAAAGACATTGTAAATCCAATATATTACCAGCCTGTGTTTCTAGGACTGCTGGAGCAGTCCAGGAGCCACCTCTGAAAGCATCATCCATTTTGGCTGCTCTCTCCAGCACCTGGAAACATAGGTGAACACCTCACCAGGACAGGCCTCAGGACCAGGGGTGGGTGGAGCCGCAGAGATACCTGATGGTAAGCAACAGCCTGTCATCATAGGTGACCAAAGCATGTTTGCCGTTATCCCTAAAGTACTTTACTGTAGAATGTCCAGAAGAAGGAGCCGGGTGCTGAAGTGAGGCAGCATCCAGAGCTGCAGCTGACACCACAATGGTGCCACACGTGATCTTAGCCAAAAGGCCGAGAAGTGATGACACCACAACGGTGTACTTCATGGCATCTGTGTCTGGGAGTCTTCACCAGATGGGTGATGGGGGATCTCGGACCAATAGCAACATAGATACAGTACAGCCTTGTCATCAAATTCATAATTGCAACGTTTCTGTTTAATGCTTGTGTCAATAACATTGTTTTACATTTTAATTGTTGAGGGCTGACTTCCATCAGGTGTCCCCTATCAGAGAAATTCAGGGGAATTCAGAGACTAGGAACTAAACTAGAAACAGGTATTTCTCCGGTGAAGCAGTGGCTGGAAATGTAAGCACATTGTTCTCCCTTGGCCATTTATTTTATTTATTTATTTATTTTTTGTAGAAACAGAGTCTCACTTTATGGCCCTCGGTAGAGTGCTGTGGCCTCACACAGCTCACAGCAACAGCAACCTCCAACTCCTGGGCTTAAGCGATTCTCTTGCCTCAGCCTCCCGAGTAGCTGGGACTACAGGCACCCGTCATAACACCTGGCTATTTTTTGGTTGCAGTTTGGCCGGGGCAGGGCTTGAACCCGCCACCCTCGGTATATGGGGCCGGCGCCTTACCAACTGAGCCACAGGCGCCACCCCTCCCTTGGCCATTTATTATGTTTTTTTTTTTTTTTTAATTTTGAGACAGAGTCTCACTATGTCATCCTGGGTAGAGTACTGTGGCATCACAGCTCACAGCAACCTCAAACTCCTGGGCTCAAGCAATGCTCTTGCCTCAGCCTCCCAAGTAGCTGGGACTACAGGCACCCGCCACAACGCCTGGCTACTTTTTGTTGCGGTTGCCATTGTTGTTTTAGCTGGCCTGGGCTAGGTTTGAACCCACCAGCCTTGGTGTATGTGGCCGGCACCCTACCCACTGAGCTATGGGCACCACCCTCTGTTTCCTCTAGACATAGATCTTTGGGTCTACATGGAAAGAACAGTATGATGACCAAGCATTTAAAGTATGTGGAAGGTGTTCTGGGCCCAGCCAGGTGTGGATGTCCCATCTGTCCTGTGGAGGGACTAGAAATCTGAGTAGACACTTTCCAGGCTATGGGGCTGAAGAAACTGCAGGCTTCTTAGCTCCCTCACTCCCCATCCCTTGCCCGCTTCAGCCTCAGCCCCCTCTGAGAGCTGAATGCATGTTTCCCGAGAGCAGTAACTGAAGAAGAGCCTGACCTGAGAGCCCTGTCGAGGTGTGAGAAGTTGGGAGCTGCGGTGTGGGCCAAGGCGCCCTCCCGGTGGCCGGGGCCAGCGTCCTGCTCTCTCCCAATCCCTTCTGTCTCCAGTGGGGAATGTCAGAACGTTGACTCTCCTGCGTTCCATGAGCTGACCCACCAAACTCGGTTCCATCCCCTTTCTGTTTCCTTCTCGTCCCTTTACGTCAGTTAGCCCCCCTTGTTTTAGTACGTGTGTCCATTTTTCCGCCTCTCTCGTCTGAGTGGCATCTTCGCCCCATTCCCCAGGCCGGTGTGCTAGAAATAGTCCTGTTATTTGTCTGAACATTGCCTTGCCCTGCTCCCCTCTCCCTTCAACCACGGCTCCCCCACTCCACACTTTCTCTCTCTCTCCAAACTAAGACAGATGCCGTACTAGTTTCCTGGGCTGCTGGAACGAAGTACCACAAGGTTGGTGGCCTGAAGCAGTAGAAACTTATTCTTTCACAACTGTGGAGGCTACAAGTCCAAGATCGAGATGTCATCAGCGTGACATGCCCTCTTGAAGGCTCTAGTGGGGGATTCTTCCTGCCTCTTCCTGGCTTCTGACAGCGCCTGGCAATCCTGCGTGCTCCTTGGCTTCTGGCATCACGACACCAATGTCCTCCTCCGTCTTCACAGGGCCGTCTTCCCTCTGTGACCGTCTATCCAGATTTCCCTCTCCTTACAAGGACGCCATCATTTTAACTTGATCACATGTATAAAAACTTTATTTCCAAATAAGGTCATATGTACAGGTACTGTACTTGGAGTAAAAACTTTTATATGTGTGTGTGTATATGTGTGTATATATATTTATTTATTTGTTTATGTATATTTATATATATATGAGATAGTCTTACCCTGTTGCCTTGGCTACAATGCCATGACATCATAGCTCACAGCAACCTCACCTGCCTCAGCCTCTGGAGTAGGTGGGCATACAGGTGCTCACCATAATTCCCCGGCCAATTTTTCTATTTTTAGTAGAGATGGGGTCTCACTTTTGCTCAGGTTGGTCTCGAATTCCTGAACTCAAGCAATCCACCTGCCTCGGCCTCCCACAGTGCTAGGATTACAGGCGTAAACCACTGCGCCAGACAACATATATATATTTTTGAAATAGAGCCTCACAATCTGTTGTCATGATCACACCTCATAGCAACCTAAAATTCCCGGGCTCAAGCAATCCTCCTGCCTCATCCTCCAACTGTGCCTAGCTAATGTTTTTATTTCTTGTAGCGATCAGGTCTTGCTGTGTTTCTCAGGCTGCTTTTGAACTCCTGGGCTCAAGCAATGCTTCTGCCTAGCCCTTCCAAAGTGCTAGGATGACAGGCCTGAGCCACTGCCAGGCCCAGCTTATCTGTTTGGAAGCCACATGCCAACCCAGAACAGATGCCTTATATTTGTATCTTGCCTGGCACTTTTGAAAATTATAATTCCTATGGGAAGCAGCTTCCCAACATCTGGTTAAGAACACACACTTCGGCGCAGATCTGAATTTAAATCCTGCCTCTATTTTTGGACAACTGCCTTTAGCTCTCTAAACTTCAGTTTCCACATATGTAAAATGGGAAAAGCAGTCCTTCCTACCCCATGGTGGCTCTACATTAGGTTCTCAAACAGGACCTAGCCACAAACAAGACCTAGCCACAAACAGGACCTAGCCACAAACGGGACCTAGCCAATAGGCCCCACTGTTATGCAAATAGACTGTTCTCTTTTTCCTCTCCACCTGCATGCGGTGACGTGGACTTAGAGCAGAGACTGGTGTCCGACTTTTGAGTCCCAACTGGACACTCACATACACAGGCCTCACCTCTGTTATCATGCTCTGGCCTAGAAGATGTCAAGTCAACTCAAGGGTTATTCCTGAGGCCTGCATGGTGGTTCATGCCTGTAATCCTAACACTCTGGGAGGCTGAGGTGGATGGATTGTCTGAGCTCAGGCATTGGAGACCAGTAAAAAAAAAAAAAAAAAAAAAAAAACAAACTAGCCAGGTGTTGTGGCAGGCACCTGTAGACCCAGCTACTCAGTAGGCTGAGGCAAGAGGATCACTTGAGCCCAAGAATTACAGGTTGCTGTGAGCTGTGACACCAGAGCACTCTGTGCAGGGCGACAGAGTGACACTGTCCTAATAAATAAATAGGGAGGTGCCTGTGGCTCAGTGGGTAGGGCGCTGCTCCATATACCAAGAGTGGCGGGTTCAAACCCGGCCCCAGCCAAACTGCAACAAAAAAATAACTGGGCATTGTGGCAGGCACCTATAGTCCCAGCTACTTGGGAGGCTGAGGCAGGAGAATCGCCTAAGCCCAAGAGCTGGAGGTTGCTGTGAGCTGGGACACCATGGCACTCTACTGCGGGTGACAAAGTGAGACTCTGTCTCTAAAAAAAAAAAAAAAAGAAAGAAAGAAAAAATAATAAATAAAGGAAGAAAAATAGAAAAACTAGCCAGGCATTGTGGCGGGCTCCTATAGTGCCAGCTACTCAGGAGGCTGAGGCAGGAGGATGGCTTGAACCCAGGAGTTTGAGGTTGCTGTGAGCTAGGCTGAAGCCATGGCACTCTAGCCTGGGCAACAGAGTGAGACTATCGCAAAAAAAAAAAAAAAAAAAGAAAAAGATTTATTCATGAGACAGTTGAGCTTTCCTTTCTCTGTGTCCCTTCCTGTCCCAGTTTTATCTGCTTTCCAAGCTTAAAATGGCATAGGGGAAATGCTAGGAAAACAAATTTCTGCAGTCCCCAGTGGACGCTCTTTCCCCACAGCTACCTTCTCCCCACTCCACTTTCTATTTGTCTCCTAAACAACCAAATTCCCCACAGGGTGGGACAA
The DNA here is from genome assembly GCF_027406575.1 of Nycticebus coucang. Lineage (NCBI taxonomy): Eukaryota > Metazoa > Chordata > Mammalia > Primates > Lorisidae > Nycticebus > Nycticebus coucang. Next base: position 28,661,428 of record NC_069782.1, read on the forward strand.
AACTCCCCTGTCTTGGGTTTCTGCTGATTCCCCACTCTTTTGAGGCTCATGTGGCTCTGAAGGAGTGGCTGGTAAATACAAACCACCATTTGTTGTTCAAAATGAATAAATAAATAAGAAGGAAAAGAAAGTAAAAAAAAAAAAAAGAAAATCCAGTCTTTTATCTCTGTGTATCTACATTTCCAAAGGTCTTATTGTGGAGAGAGAGAACAAGTGGGATTTTATCTTCCTGCCCCTGCGAAGGGACATCAAAGTTCTCAGAGCCCTGGGGGAGACAGGGAGGGGGTAAAGTGAACAGAGTCAAAAAGAGGCTGGGCCCTTCCAGGGAAGGCCAGGTGCTCCCAGGGGGTTGGGCTGCTTTTGATGGTGGCTGCGCAGGAAGTAGTGGGGCTTGAAGTTTTAATTTGGCATGGAGAGGGAGGGCTCCAAGGAGTCTGAAGTCAAATTGATGAAAACACTCTGTGGTCTGGGGAACAAGGTGCTCTCCACCTATTTAAAATGCCACTGCCCGTGGAAGAGGCAGGGTAAGAATCCGTGGCTCAATAACAGTAATAATCATGATAACCACCCTGTTTTTCTGGGCATGTGTAATGTGACAGGACCTGTGATAAGTACATATATCGTTAGGGTCTTCCTTTGTTGTCCAGGCTGTAATATGGTGGAATAATCATAGCTCACCGAAGCTCTGAACTGCTGGGTTCAAGTAATCCTCTTGCCTCATTCAGCCTCCTGAGGAGCTGGGACTACAGGTATGCCACCACTCTGCCCAGCTAATTTTTAACTTTTAAATTTATTTTTGTAGATACAGAGGTCTCACTAAGTGCCCAGTTTGGTCTCAGACCCTAGCCTTAAGTAATCCTCCTGTCTTGGCCTCCCAAAGTACTAAGATTATAGTTATGAGCCACTGCACCCAGCTTATTTTCTACTTTTTTTGATGGTAGCCATCCTCATGGGTATAAAGTAGTATTTCATTGTAGTTCTGATTTTCATTTCCCTAATGATTAGTGATGTTGAGCATCTTTTCACGTTCTCATTGGCCATTTATATATGTTCTTTGGAGAAATGTCTATTCATTTGCTCATTTTTTTTTTTTTTTTTTTGTAGAGACAGAGGCTCACTGTACCGCCCTCGGGTAGAGTGCCCTGGCTCACTGCTCACAGCAACCTCTACCTCTTGGGCTTACATGATTCTCTTGCCTCAGCCTCCCAAGCAGCTGGGACTACAGGCGCCCGCCACAACGCCCGGCTATTCATTTGCTCATTTTTAAAATAAGGTTTTTTGTTGTTGTTTAGTTTTACAAGTTATATATTCAGGGCCTGGTGCAGTGGCTTATGCCTGTAATCCAGCATTCTAGTAGGCCATGGCAGGAGGATCCCTGGAGCTCAGGAGACCAGCCTAAGCAAGAGTGAGACCTCGTCTCTACTAAAAATAGAAAAATTAGCCAAGTGTCTTGGTAGGCACCTATGGTCCCGGTTACTTGGTAGGCTGAGGCAGGAGGATTGCCTGAACTCAGGAATCTTAGGTTGCTGTGAGCTGGGCTGAGGCCATGGTACTCTAGCCTGGGCAACAGAGTGAGACTTTGTCTAAATAACTCTGGGTATTAATCTCTTATCAGATATTTGATTTGCAAATATTTTCTCCCATTCTGTGGATTGCCTTTCTAATTTGTTAATAGTATCTTTTGATGCACAAATATTTTCATAATGTCAAATTTGTCTATATTTTCTTTTGTTGCCAGTACCTTTGGATTTATATCAAAGAAATCATTGCTGGGTGGCACCTGTAGCTCAGTGAGTAGGGCGCAGGTCCCATATACCGAGGGTGGCGGGTTCAAACCCGGTCCCAGCAAAACTGCAACAACAACAAAAAGATAGGTGGGTGTTGTGGCAGGTGCCTGTAGTCCCAGCTACTGGGGAAGCTGAGGCAAGAGAATTGCCTAAGCCCAAGAGCTGGAGGTTGCTGTGAGCTGTGATGCCAGGGCACTCTACCAAAGGCAATAAAGTGAGACTCTGTCTCTAAAAAAAAAAAAAAAGGAAATTGTTGCCAGATCCAAACCTTCTTCCTGGTCATATTTATAGTCATGTCTAACTGATCACTGGCAAGGGAATAAGGGCTTTGCACCAATCAGGTTTTACTCCTGGGAAATCTTGGACAGGCTCCCCTTCCCTGAAACTGTGGGGGAAAGATAAATGCACTGGTCCAACATGGGTTCTTTTACCACTGAAGAAAGGGGAGTATCTGTTGGGTAGGCATTTAAAAGATAACCTACAGAATACGGGCCAAATGCCATGCACAGAGCCAGGCAGCTGTGTGGGTTCTGTTCCCTTCCATCCATTAATATGAATGAGGTGAGGTGGCCCCCCCGCCCTTTTTTTTTTTTTTTTTTAGAGACAGAGTCTCACTTTATTGCACCCGGTAGAGTGCCGTGGCATCACAGCTCATAGCAACCTCCAACTCCTGGGCTTAGGTGATTCTCTTGTCTCAGCCTCCCAAGTAGCTGGGACTACAGGTGCCCACCACAACGCCCAACAATTTTTTTGTTGCAGTTTGTCTGGGGCCGGGTTCAAACCTGCCACCCTTGGTAAATGGGGCCGGTGTCCTACCCACTGAGCCACAGACACTGCCCTGAGGTGGCCCATTTTGATTAGTCAAGTTTCTTTTTCTTTTCTTTTCTCTTTCTCTCTCTCTCTCTCTTTCTCTCTCTCTCTCTCTCTCTCTTTCTTTCTTTCTTGTTGGAGGCAGAGTCTTACTCTGTTGCTTTGAGATTGAGTGCCATGGAGCCTAGCTCACAGCAACTTCCAACTCCTAGGATCTGCCTGCCACAATGCCCAACAAGATTTCACTCTTGCTCAGGCTGGTCTCAAACTCCTGAGCTCAAGCAATCCTTCCACCTCAGCCTCTCAGAATGCTAGGATTACAAGGTGTGAGCCACCCGCCTGGTTAAGTTTTTAATTTTGAGTTGTTTTATTTTTATTTTTTTTTAATTATGAGTTGTTTTAAAAAGACTGCTGATGGGAAGAAGATAAGCTATCAAACGAAATGGTTTTTACATTAGGACGTGAAATAAGTGCCCGATGTGGAATTTTTTTCATTCTCATCTTTTGCCAGATCTGTTATCTTGCTGAGTTAATTTCATCTCTCCCTTTTTTATATCAAGTTTGAATTTGGGATAATTTTTCTATGATTAGGTGCACTTTATCAGAACTAAATTGAGAAAAAAATTACAGTATTGTTTCTCAAAATAACATCGATCTATTTTTGTAAACCTCTTCATACTATTAAATTTTGCCCCAAAAGATCTTAAAAAAATAAGATGTTTTGTGGATGGTGCCTGTGGCTCAAAGGAGTAGGGGCTGGCCCCATATGCCGGAGGTGGTGGGTTCAAACCCAGCCCTGCCCAAAAACTGCAAAAAAAAAAAAAAAATAATAATAATGTTTTGTGATTCCTTCATGAAACCCAAAAGATAATATAATAGGGGTAATCCTGATTGAGAAGTCCTTAGGAATGAGGAGGGATAGAAAAAGATCCATTTGGGTGGCCCTGTGGCTCAAAGGAGTAAGGTGCCAGCTCCATATGTTGGAGGTGATGGGTTCAAACCCAGTCCCGGCCAAAAACTGCAAAAAAAAAAAAAAAAAAAGAAAAGAAAAAGATCCATTTATCTTATGAAAAGACATTTTTCAGGAAAAGGTAAATCCACAACCCTCACACAGATATAAAATGAACACTTGTTAAATAATCCATTTTACTCAAATGATATGAGGGAACCAGGGAACTAGTGATAACTAGTTCTTTTTTTTTGCTGTAGTAAAATTTTTGTCTTTTAATGTTTGGTTGTTGGTACATAAGAATGAAAGTTCATGTCATTTTTAAGTATCACTAAGAATTTGAGTACATTTACTTCTTTTAAAATTTTTTTGGCCGGGCGTGGTGGCTCACGCTTGTAGTCCCAGCACTGTGGGAGGCCGAGGCAGGTGGATTGCCTGAGCTCAGAGGTTCGAGACCAGTATGAACAGCAGTGAGCCAGAGTAAGACCCCGTCTCTACTAACATCAAAAACATCACCAGAGGAAGAAAAAAATGAACAACAAAAAAGAGTACTTCAAACGAAGAAGAATGAACAAGGAAGCTGAAATTAAAAATACAAATAAAAATAAAAAAATTTTTTGAGACTGTCTTGTCATTCTAGGTAGAATGGTGTGGCATCATAGCTCACAGCAACCTCAAACTCTTGGACACAAGCAATCCTCTTGCCTCAGCCCCCCAAATAGCTTGGACTACAGGTGACTGCCATAAGGCTGGCTAGTCTTTATATTTTTAGTAGAGGCAGGGTCTCACTCTTCTTTTTTTTTTTGAGACCAAGTCCCACTTTGCCACCCCCAGTAGAGTACTGTGACATCATAGCTCACAGCAACCTCAAACTCTTGGGCTCAAGCAATTCTCTTGCCTCAGCCTTCCAAGTAGCTGGGACCACAGGTGTCTGTCACAACGCCCGGCCATTTTTAGAGATAGGGTCTAGCTCTAGCTCAGGCTAGTGTCGAACTCAAACTTGTAAGCTCAGGTGATCTGTCCACCTTGGCCTCCCAAAGGGCTTGGATTATAGGTGTGAGCCACCATGTTTGGCCTAAATGTGACTAGTTCTAAGAAAAACTCTAAAAAGCACAGGTTTATATGAGATGGAGAAGTAGAAACAAAACTCCTTCCCAGCAGGCGAGGAAGTAATTCAAGTCACAATTATGAATAGATAAGGCAAAGTATGTATCTATTAGTTACCTACAAAAAGTTGCAAAATAGCTCAAAGACTGCAAACGAGGCTGGAATCTCAATCTCATCATCTAGAAGGTTATAACCATTAAGACACAATTTTTTTCTACAATTTCCCCACTTTTGATCAAAAATAATTTCAAAGGAAGATTATTCTTAATCACAAACAATTGTATGTGGCCCAATTATTTACATACATACATTAAGAATATTAATTCACTATAAATTAAAATGAAAACTTACTCTGCTATAAGTTTCTATAAGAAATCTCAGATTTAACTTTTATTTCAACAAATAATTGATTTCATCTTTTACTTTTTAGCTGAATGTATTTTAGCTACAGGCTATGAAATGTGGGAGGGTGGGCTTAATTCAAAACATTCTACTCCAATGTAAATAAAAAATAAATGTATTAACTTTTATTTCATTTTTGTTTCTAGAAGGTTTATTCATAGTAGCTAAAAACTGGAAACAATCTGCATGTTCATTATTAATAAATAGATAAACATACTGTGGTTTGTTTAGATGAAATATAAACATAGATAGGCGGTGCCTGTGGCTCAGTGAGTAGGGCGCCGGGCCCATATACCGAGGGTGGTGGGTTCAAACCCAGCCCTGGCCAAACTGCAATAAAAAATAGCTGGGCGTTGTGGCGGGTGCCTGTAATCCCAGCTACTCGGGAGGCTGAGGCAAGAGAATCGCCTAAGCCCAAAAGCTGGAGGTTGCTGTGAGTTGTGATGCCATAGCACTCTACCAAGGGTGGCAAAGTGAGACTCTGTCTCTGAAAAAAAAAAAAAAGAAATATAAACATAGACGAACTTCATCAAAATCATGATAAATAAAAGTCAGACACAAAATAGTACATGCTGTATAATTTCACATACAGGCCAAACCAATCTGTTTATAGAAGTTAAAATAATAGTTCCCTCTTATGGCAAGAGGATATTGATGGGAAAAGGGCATAAGGAAACTTTCCTGGGTGATGGAAATATTTTATATCATGACCTGGGTGACAGTGACATGTAAATGGTCATCAAACCAGGAGCTGATTATTTTTTCCATTTTAGTATATATATAAATTATAACTCAACAAAGTCCAGTGACTGACAAGAGCATGTTGCAAAAAACCAGAAAAGCCACCAAAACAGCCAAAATTTGCCCAAAGGGAAGTCCAGAGGAAATTTTTCTGACACATTTTCTCTTAATGCATTTGTCAATTCGAAAGCACTCAGAGGTGACAGAGCATCTGAGCAGAGCTTACGATCAGTTTGTAGGGCTGGAGAAACCAAAAATTAAAATTCAGACCCCGCCAAGCAGGAGGTACCTTGCTGTATACCCAGCTTTCATGTGGGGCCCCAAGAGTGCACGCTCTAGTTATTAAGTAGAAAGAAATAGACAAGCTTTGGTGTACCATGCACTCATTTCCCGTAGCTGTTGTAATAATTACCAGAAACTTGGTGTCTTAGAGCAAAAGAAATGTATCTTCTCAGAGTTCTGGAAGTCAGAAGCATGATGGACCAAAATCAACATGTCAGCAGGGCTGCGCTATCTCCAAAGGCTCTGGAGGAGAGTATATTCGTTGCCTCTTCCACCTTCTGGTGGCTTCCAGCATTCTTTGGTGTGTGGCCACAGCATTCCAGTCTCTGCATGTGTGGTCTCCTTGCCTTCTCCTGTTCATGTATGTCAAACCCGGCCTGGCTAGTTAAACAACAATGACAATTGCAACAAAAAATAGCCGGTGACAGACACCTGTAGTCCCAACTACGTGGGAGGCTGAAGCAAAAGGCGGCGCCTGTGGCTCAGTGAGTAGGGCGCCGGCCCCATATGCCGAGGGTGGCGGGTTCAAACCCAGCTCTGGCCAAACTGCAACAAAAAAATAGCCGGGCGTTGTGGCGGGCGCCTGTAGTCCCAGCTGCTCTGGAGGCTGAGGCAGGAGAATTGCGTAAGCCCAAGAGTTAGAGGTTGCTGTGAGCCATGTGACGCCACAGCACTCTACCCGAGGGCAGTACAGTGAGACTCTGTCTCTACAGAAAAAAAAAATAAAATTCACTTAAGCCCAAGAGTTTGAGGTTGCCGTGAGCTGCGACACCACAGCACTCTACCAAGGGCAACCTAATGAGACTCTGTCTAAAAAAAAAAAAAAAAAAAAAAGAATAGAGCTCCTTTTATGTAAAAGATTTTATAACCAATTTAGTAACACTAATTAGAGTAAGAAAACATTACACTCTCATGCGATGAGACTTAAAACCTTTATAAATTACAGATACATGTGGAAACAGATAGTGGGAGCTAATAGTTTTAGTACTTGATTTTAAGCCAAAGTAAACATAAATTTCCAAACTCACCAGTTTATGTCAAAGAGCTGTTATTTTCCTCATAGATACTAAAGGGGACCATAATATGTCACCCCCAAATATACCACTTTGGCATAAGAATTATTTTGAGCTGAAGGTGCTTAAAAAACAACGTATGCAGGAAAAGCTCCTTTTCTCTCTCCCTTTCTGCCTAAAAGCAGGGTATGTACAGTATTTGCCTTTGTAAAGGTAGCATAAATTTCCAGTTGTGAAGGTGGCTTCCCAAATCAGGAAGAGAGACACTCTCCCGTATTAGGAAGAAAACTACTCTGGAGACTACTCTTACCACCTGCGTAAGACTTACCACTCTTACCTGCATAACAAACCTTACTAAATAACCCTTACTTATCACATATTTCCCAGTCATCCACCCATAACTCTACCTTCTCCAAGAAACCCTAAGCCCACTTTCCCTTTTAGCTTTTTCTCATATTTTATCCCTTTTGTTAAAGTGGTATATAAGCCCCCAATTCTACCCTCCTTCTCCAGTCATGTGTGTGTGTGTACGCGTGAGCACTCATGTGCTTAATCTAATCTGTTTTTTCCCCTCTTGTTAATCTCTTTTTTGTCACATTGTATTTAATCCACAGTGTCGTAGCCACTGAACATAGGAGGAAAGAGGAGAAAAGTTTTTCCTAGGGTGCCAGCCACATACACCAGAGCTGGCGGGTTCAAATCCAGCCCAGGCCTGCCAAACAACAATGACAACTACAACCAAAAATTAACTGAGCATTGTGGTGGGTGCCTGTAGTCTCAGCTACTGGGAGGTTGAGGCAAGAGAATCACTTAAACCCAAGAGTTTGAGGTTTCTGTGAGCTGTGACGTCACGGTATTCTACCCAGGGTGACAGCTTGAGACTCTGTCTTAAAAAAAAGAAAAAAGAAAAAGCAAGACAAATAGAGTCAGCAAAGTTCTATTGTCACTTTGTGTTATTTGACCTCTGGAATCAAGAGAAGATACATCTGTGTTTCACTGCCCATGTAGTACCCTTCTCTGAGGATGAAGTCTACCCAGCTCTGGTTTGCAAATCCATTGAGCATCCTGGTGAAACTATTAGGGGTAGGTAGTTGGAGTTTCGGGCTCTCATAAGGACAAAGGACAAAATGGACATAATGGATGGTCTGCTTTGGGGCTGCCTGGAGCAATTGCCCTACCTGGGAAGAAGGACAAGGGCTGCCGTGTCTCAGTGCTGCCTCAGTGCTGCCTACCCAATCCTATCCTGCATTTGTCCATCAAAGTGGTTCCATGGCGACATCTGAACCATGAGGAGGGCCCAATCCAGGCAGTATAAAATAGCACCCCAGACCATTACCAGAGCCTTGTCTTTTTCCCTTCCCTTCCCTTCTTTTCTTTTTTCTTTTTTTTCTTTCTTCTTCTTCTTCTTTTTAATAAGAGGAAGGGCTTTATTTTAGCCAGAAGAGCTTATGGCGTAGAAGAATTTGAAATGGCCACGCTCCCCGACTGGCTCAGTCTTTCCCTTTTTATTTCCAGTAAGAGCCTTTTCATGTTGTGATAATGGAGGCACATTTGTTGTCTATGGTAAACATATCTTGCTCTGTAAACTTATATCTTATTCTGTAAATCTATCTTTTTTTTTTTTTTTGTAAAGACAGAGTTTCACTTTATGGCCCTCGGTAGAGTGCCGTGGCATCACACAGCTCACAGCAACCTCCAACTCCGGGGCCTAAGCAATCCTCTTGCCTCAGCCTCCCGAGTAGCTGGGACTACAGGCGCCCGCCACAACACCGGGCTATTTTTTTTTTTTTTTTTTTTTGTGTGTGTGTGTGTTTTTGGCCGAGGCTGGGTTTGAACCCGCCACCTCTGGCAGATGGGACCGGCGCCCTACTCCTTGAGCCACAGGCACCACCCCAGCTATTTTTTTTCTTGTTGCAGTTCGGCTGGGGCAGGGTTTGAACCCGCCACCCTTGGTATATGGGGCCGGCGCCCCACCGACTGAGCCACAGGTGCCGCCCAAATCTATCTTTTTTCCCTCAGTAAACTTTGTTTCATGCTTGCCTTGCTTTGGTGGGTCTGGTCATTCTTCAGCCATTCTTCAACCAGGAACTGAGAATGGAGACAACTGCCTGAACCCCCATCCCCTCTTCCCCAAAACTTCCAGAACTGTAAAAAGATAATTTTCAGGCTCGGCGCCTGTGGCTCAAATGGCTAAGGTGCCAGCCACGTACACCTGAGCTGGCTGGTTGGAATCCAGCCTGGGCCTGCCAAACAACAATGGAGGTTGCAACCAAAAAATAGCCGGGCGTTGTGGCAAGTGCCTGTAGTCCCAGCTACTTGGGGGGCAGAGGCAGGACAATCGCTTGAGCCCAGGATCTGGAGGTTGCTGAGAGCTGTGATGCCACAGCACTCTATCCAGGGTGACAGCTTGAGGCTCTGTCTCAAAAACTAAAAAATAAAAATAATTTTCAGAAAGAAGTAAAATCACAACTTTCCTATAGATATCAAAATGAAACATATGTTAAAGAATTTATTTGACTTATACAATAATAGAGAATAAGGCAGATGTTAGAAGTGATGTATTCAATTGCTAGGGCTGAAATCAAAGTATTACAGACTGGGCGGCTTAAACAACAGAAGTTTGTTTTCTCACAGTTCTGGAGGGTAGAAGTTCAAAATCAAGGTGTTTGCAGAGTTAGTTCCTTCTGGGGGCGGGGAGGAGAATCTGCTCCCTGCGTCTTCCCCAGTTCCTGGAGGTTTGCTGACAATCCCTGGCAGTCCTTGGCCTATTCTTGCATCACCTTGATCTGACTTTCTGTTCACGTGGTGTTTTGTGTGCATGAATGCCTCTGTGCCCAGATTGGTTTTTTTTTGAGACAGAGTCTCACTTTGTCATCCTGGTTATAGCTGTGGTGTCACAGGTCACAGTGACCTCAAACTCATGGGCTCAAGCAATCTTGCCTCAGCCTCTCCAGTAGATGGGACAGCAGGTACCTGCCACCACACTGGGCTAGTTTTTCTGCTTTTAGTAGAGACAGAGTCTTGCTCTTGTTCAGGGTGGTCTTGACCTCTTGAGCTCAAGCAATCCACCCACTTCAGCCTCCCAGAGGGCTAGGATTACAGGTGTTAGCCACTGCTCCTAGCCCCCACCCCCTTTTTAAAATAAGAACATGGTTATATTGTATCACGGCCCATCCTCCTGGCTTTATCTTCATTCGATCATCTGCAAAGACCCTATTTCCAAACAAGTTCACATTCAGAGGTACTGGGGGTTAGGATGCATCTTCAACATATCTTTTTGTGGGTGACATAATTCAACTCACAACAGCTGATTCAAAGGAAAAATCAAAAAGCAGATTTTTACAAATAAAGGGATGTTGAAATGAATTGCAGATGGAGAAGAAACTGTCCATAGGTAAAAACATAAAGGTGGGGGGAGCCAATTAAATCACTAGCAGACGGGGCAGAAACTATATATGGATCAGTTATCTACAATTTACAAAGCTTTACCAGTTAGCTCAAGGATGGTAAATAGGGCTAGCCTCTCATAACCCCGGAGGGTATGCTATAAATCATGCATGATTTTCCACTGAAACACATTTTTTTCTTTGTTTGTATTAATTCATTAATTTTATTCCATAGATTAAGTGGTCCTAAAATCTTGCTGCACATTTTTTTTTTTTTTTGAGACAGAGTCTAAAGCTGTCACCCTCGGTAGAGTGCCATGGCATCACAGCCTCCAAGTAGCTGGGACTACAGGTGCCTGCCACAATGCTGGGCTATTTTTTGTTGCAATTGTCATTGTTGTTTGACAGGCCTGGGCTGGATTTGAACCCTTCAGCTTTGGTGTATGTAGCTGGCGCTCTAGCCGCTTGAGCTACAGGCGCTGAGCCAATCCTGCTGTACATTAAATCTGCAATCCTCAACTCCTGGGATGCAGACCAGGTACTGGTCCATGGCCTGTTAGGAACTCGGGGACACAGCAAAAGGTGAGCAGCAGGTGAGCCAGTGAAGAAGCTCTATCAGTATTTCATGCTTGTTTCACCTCCTCAGCTCTGCCCCTGGTGGCATCAGCTGGGGCATTCCTTAGATTCCCCTGAGAAGTGCAAACCCTGCTTAAACCACAGAAGGAAGCAGCTAGGCTCTTCCTCCTTATGAGAATCTAATCCCCCCACACTCGCCCTTGTCTGTTAAAAAAATTTGTTTTCTATAAATCTGGCCCCTGGTGCCAAAATGGTTGGGGACTATTGCATCAAATGGTCCTGAAATCTCAAGTGTGTGATTCACTTTCTTGGCGAACTTGCAGCCACCTCCAATTTCTAGCCCCGTTGCCTGCAGTGCTGAGTGGGAGGTTTGGCCACGTTTTCCTTAGTGGAGCTGTTGGGCTCTGGAGGACAGCAGGGCCCTCTGTGCAGATGTATGGAGCATGTTGCAGATGCTCTGTTCATTCTCTGCTTGGTCTCTGCAGGGAGGCAGGAAATCAGGCGCAGAGAAATGTGGCGAGTCACTTAGGGCCACCCGATGCCTTGCAGCACTGCGGGCGTGGCCATTTCCCCCAATCTCCAATCTTCATGCTCAGCCTCCAGAATGCGCAGGGTATAACTTACTGGCTATTAGCTTCGTTTCCTGGGCTTGTCGGAATTCTTCTCACAGCTGCTTGGGCAGGAAAGCAAAGGGCTGATAGAGACGGAAACTGACATTCAAAGTCTGCGCGTTAGAAAACGAAACACAAACACGGACTTCCTAAGAAAGTGCTTTAAGGAATTACAGGTACAGAAGCTCAGTAAGGAAATGTCTTTCTCCTCAGTAAAAAATGACTTTGGGAAAAGATAAACTCAGGAATTCTTTCCTCCATGTTCATACTGTGGACATTTTTTGGCATTTTCACCATACAGTTTTTGTTTTTTTTTTAAACCCCCTCCAAAAGAAATTCTTACTGGAGAAAGCGGTGCCAAGCCTGAGAATTTGCATTTCCCAGGCCAAGTGCAATAAAGCCAAAGAGATTTCCAGTAGGAAATGATTCCATTTGCAGTGACGGAGGCCAGTCCCTCCGCCGCAGCTCTCAATCTGTGGGAAGGAAGGCAGGGCCTCTCCTCTTTTGGGCCCAGCACGCTCATTGACTCCTTCTTTAAGCTCTTAGCAGTTTCCTACGCACCACTCTGCGGAAGTCCCCCAAGTGGAGCTTCCTGCTGCACTTTCTCAGACTCTGCGCAGAAGTCTCCGTCTTCAATTCTCTTTCAGGTCGTCAGGCATGAGTGGTCCTGGCTGCTTTTCTTTTCTGTCTAGAGATGAACTTGTCTTACACGTCTCCAGAGAAAACACAAGAGAGGTAGGGCTCTTTCCGTTTTGTCTGGAAACCCTAGGTCCAGTTTCTCTCAGGCTTCCGAGGTTCTTTTGAGACTTAGCGTGTGTGCGTGGTTTTGCCCAGGTGAGGGATTCACCACCTGGAACCCTGCCCTTCTTTCTCTTAGGAACTATGCCTTCTTTCTCAGTCTTTGCCAATTCCCCTCATCTATCCCTTCTTTCTAAATTTCTGCCATATATTAAGGGTTGATTATTATTATTATTTTGTTTTTGAGACAGAGCCTCAAGCTGTCGCCCTGGGTAGAGTGCTGTAGCATCACAGCTCACAGCAACCTCCAACTCCTGGGCTCAAGCAATTCTCCTGCCTCTGCCTCCCAAGTAGCTGGGACCACAAGTGCATGTCACAACGCCCGGCTATATTTTGGTTGCAGCTGTCATTGTTTGGCAGGCCCGGGCTGGATTCCAACCCGCCAGCTCAGGTGTATGTGGCTGACGCCTTAGCCGCTTGAGCGGCTAAGGTTGATTATTTGACGGGCGCTGAGCCAAGGGTTGATTATTTGACAGACACTTTTCTAAATTCATTGATGCAGCATTTTATCTTACCTTCAAAGCAACTCTGTGGGACAGGAACAATTATGATTCCCAGTTTACAGTTGAGAAAACAAGATTTAAGGCAGTTCAATAACCCACCCATGGTCCCACTGCTGAATTTAAGACTCAGGATTTGAACCCAAGCCTTGCTGGCTAAAAAGCCAGTGTAGTTTATTGCTTGTTTATGTGCCATGGGGGAGAAACATCTGTTACAAGACTCTAGGAAAATAATACTGAAATAAATATATAGGCATCTGTCACTTAATGACAGGATATTTTCTGAGAAATGTATTATTGTGTGAACATAAGTCATACCTGCCCAAACCTAGATGGTACAGCCTACTGCACACCTAGGGCTCCTAGGCCACACACTTGTACAGCCTGTTACTATACTGAATACTGAAGAAAATTCTCCAACAATGGTCAGTGTTGTGTATATAAACATAGAAAAGGTACAATAGAATCACGGTATTATAATCTTATGGGACCGCTGTGGTATATGTGATTCATTGTTGACCAAAATGTTACTCTGTGGTACATGACTTTATTTTGTCAGTTGGTAAAAATGACTGAGGGTGGAAGACTGAGGTTAGAGGGGGAAAAAATTATCAGCATTCTCACAAAGTGATGTTTACGTCTTTTCATTAGGTTTCTTGTTTTCATAGATTTCTCTCAAAGGCTAGATACTATCTTGAGGCCTCGTTAGACTCTCTGAAGGCCAGAGGTTATATGAATTTTGGGGAATCAGACTTTTAATGAATTTTGGCAATGTTGGCCTTGGGTTAAATTTAGAAAAATATGAAGTTTGGTTTTTGAGGCCACTATCTCCCATTTTTGTTACTCTTTTTCTTTTGAAAATAAATTCATCGGGCGGCGCCTGTGGCTCAGCGAGTAGGGCGCCGGCCCCACATGCCGAGGGTGGCGGGTTCAAACCCAGCCCCGGTCAAACTGCAACAACAACAAAAAAAATAGCCGGGCGTTGTGGCGGGCGCCTGTAGTCCCAGCTACTAGGGAGGCTGAGGCAAGATAATCGCGGAAGCCCAGGAGTTAGAGGTTGCTGTGAGCCGTGTGACGCCACGGCACTCTACCCGAGGGCGGTACAGTGAGACTCTGTCTCTACAAAAAAAAAAAAGAAAAAGAAAATAAATTCATCTACCCAAATTTCCACACCAATTTTAGGCACTTTGTGACCATGACCTCTGCTATTAGGGAGGAACTGGTCAGATAAGATCGCTTTGCTCAGGCTGGTCTCAAACTCTTGAGCACAGGTAATCCACCTGCCTTGGCCTTCCAGAATGCTGGGATTACAGAAGCGAGCCACTGTGCTTGGTCAAGAAAAACAATCTTAACCCAAAACATACCTCAGTTAACAGTGGGATTTTATTTTATTTTTTTAATTTATTATTATTATTTTTTTAGATAGAGTCTCACTATGTTGCCCTGGGTGAGTGCCGTGGTGTCACAGCTCACAGCAACCTCAGACTCTTGGGCTTAAGCAATTTTCTTGCCTCGGCCTTCCAAGTAGCTGGGACTACAGGCACCTGCCTGGCTATTTTTTGGCTGTAGTTGTCATTGTTGTTTGACAGGCCCAGAATGGATTTGAACCCGTCAGCTCTGGTGTATGTGGTCGGCGCCATAGCCGCTGAGCTACCGGCACCGAACCTAACAGTGGGATTTTAGTCACCAGTGCCAAGGGTGTTCAAGGGTTAGTGGGCCTTCCTAGTGACACTCAGGTCAGATTTCCTATCTTCCCACCAAGCTGGCTCTCTCCCCAAACGAGGCCTTTACATCTGCCATTCCCTTGGCTGGGTCTCTGCTTCCCACCCCCATTCTTCTGTCCAGTTAGTGTCTCCACATCCTTATGCTTTCAGCCAAAGCATCGCGTTCTCAGGCAAGTGTCTACTCACCTCTCTGACTTGGTCAGGGTCCCCTGACATAGGCTCTCAAAGCACCATGACTGCTCCTTCTTAGCCCTTGTCATAACTTCTACTTTTCATACATCAAATAGCCATCTGATCAGTGACCGATTTCTCCACTAGATGTGGTGAGAGAAGGGCGATGCCTGCTCTTGGTCGTTTGGATCTGCAGCACCTACATTCTGCCTAGTTCGTGGTGGGCCCCCTGTAAGTAGTTGTTGACGAAGTGGACCAGGAACCTTCAGGGACATTAAATCTCTTTCTTTCCACTCTCTTCATCCCCATTGCCTTAATGGAAGCCAAAGACATATGTCAATGATCAGTAACCCTGATAGAAGCCTGCCAATGTGAAACCTGGCAGAGCAAAGCAGCAGACACTAAGAGACCTCTCCTTTCCCACCCCTTCCACAGACCACCCCTTCAGTGCTCTGTGTGGACGCAGTGCCAGTGTGGCAGGCAGGTGCTTATGTGTCCTTGGGACATAATTACCTGTAGCCAAACCTGGGGGACTAAGCTTACTGTTTAAGGTTCACAGCCCCCGGACACTGTCTATATTTGCAAAGAAGAGTGTGGCCATTTATGAAGGGCTTCCTTACCTTTCTTCCTGTCCCTAGAGGCCATATGGCCACATACAGTCATTGCTGGGTTCACCTCGCCCTGAGAGGTTTTCCTCAAAGCTAAAAGACAACGTTCTGACCTCGGAACAAATGGGGAGTGGAAATGGCCTGGCTTCTCGACAGCTTCTTGGTTCTCTGACAGCAGCCTTGCTGTAGAGGCGTCTGGTATCAGAAATATCTTGAGCTCGGGTCCTGGGAAAATTTTTCTGTGCTGCTTTTGGGTTGGACGAGGGGGGAGTGTTAAAGACACTGTGTGTGTCTGCATGACGTGTTTTACTCCAAATGTCTTTAAACACTCTAAAGCTAACCAAGATAGAGTTCATTCTCCAAACAGCATCTGTCATTTATAAGTGAGATTTTTTTATAACTCTCAAGGTTGAGGAACATTTGGAGGAATGAGGGTGGGAAAACAGCATCTAAATTGCATGCTAGACATCTTCTATGCAGTTTATTCCTTTTTAAATTATTAATTAACTAATTTATTTATTTAGAGACAGAATTTTATTCTGTCACCCTGGGTAGAGTGCTGTGGCGTCATAGCTCACAGCAACCTCAAACTCCTGGGCTCAAGCCATCCTCTTGCCTCAGCCACTCCAGTAGCTGGGACTACAGGTGCCTGCAACAATGCCTGGGTAATTTTTTCTATTTTTAGTAGAGATAGGGTTTTGCTCTTGCTCAGGCTATTCTCGAATTCCTGGGCTCAAGTTATCCTCCTGCCACAGCCTCCTGAGTAGCTAGGACTACAGATGCCTGCCACAACGCCTGGTTAATTTTTTCTGTTTTTAGTAGAGACAGAGTCTTGCTCATGTTCAGGCTGGTCTCAAACTGATCCACCCACTTAAGCTGCCCAGAGTGCTAGGATTATAGGCAAGAGCCACACATGCAATCTGGGAAGAATTAGAGTCATAGGACTGAGATGATGTAGGTAAAGTGCTTAGCACAGTTTTAGGTATACATTAAATGCTAAATAAATGGTGGCTTTTAAAACAATTACTCTTTCTATGATATACTCAAACCAAATGTCACACTTCTGGGCAATCCAGACTACTTTTTTTTTTGTAGTGATAAGGAGGGCACAGCCATTCAAGAAGCAGAGGGAGCCCATTCTGGAGCAGCTGATTTAATTTCTATCAACAGCACTCCAGTTTGGACAATGTTTCCAGTTTACAATGTGCTTTATCTTCCTCCTCCCAATATCTTAAGTTTTAGGTATAAAACTTTATGGGCCAGATAGTATCAGCCAAGTTCTTAGATAGGGTATTGAGACCCAGTGAGCATAAGTGACATTGTTACTGGAAGTTCGGTACTTGTCCTCAGGGCTGAACAAAGAATGAAGACAAGTGGTTTAAGGAAGAGGAAAGAGAAGTTTATTAATTGGGCTGCAAATGAGGAGGATGGCAGACTCTCATGTTAAAGAACCATCACCCGCGCCTGTGGCTCAAGTGACTAAGGTGCCAGCCACATACACCTGAACTGGTGGGTTCGAATCCAGCCCGGGCCCGCCAAACAACAATGACAGCAGCAACCGAAAAATAGCCAGGCATTGTGGCGGGCGCCTGTAGTCACAGCTACTTGGGAGGTGGAGGCAGGAGACTCGCTTGAGCCCAGGAGTTGGAGGTTGCTGTGAGCTGTGATGCCACAGCACTGTACCTAGGGCAATAGCTTGAGGCTCTGTCTCAAAAAAAAAAAAAAACAACCATTGCCCTCTTTAAGCAAAACTACAGAGTTTTTTTCTTTTTTTTTTTTTGTAGAGACAGAGTCTCACTGTACTGCCCTCGGGTAGAGTGCCGTGGCGTCACACAGCTCACAGCAACCTCTAATTCTTGGGCTTAAGCGATTCTCTTGCCTCAGCCTCCCGAGCAGCTGGGACTACAGGCGCCCGCCACAACGCCCAGCTATTTTTTTGTTGCAGTTTGGCCGGGGCTGGGTTTGAACCCGCCACCCTCGGCATATATGGGCCCAACGGCCCTACTCACTGAGCCACAGGCGCCGCCCCAAAACTACAGTTTTTAAAAACTCTGTTTTTTTTTTTTTTTTTTTTTTAATCTATTTAACTATAGCATCTCTGGTGAAGATGAACTTGTGATCTCTGTCCAGATAATTCTGTTGGGCCATCTACTATGGTTTAAGATACTAGGTAACAAAGAAAACCAGCAGGAATTCAGGTTTTAATTCCCAAAAAGAGTGTGTGTATGTGAGGAATTAAAGTCCTTTTTCAGACACTTCTATCACAACACAGTTGCACAGCTGATCAATGGCAGCATTTCAGAACCAGGACCTAAACCGAGGTCTTCGATCTCCAAAGTCAGGGGTCTTTCTATTATACCACAGCAGTAAAAGCACAACTGAAATCAGAATTACAAATGTAAAAGTAGGTGTTTCACTTACATAGCAAATTACGATGCTCTCTCCTTAGCCTAGTAGAGCAGTTTAAAATTTTGAGATGATTTCACATTTACTGGACACTGGGGAGGGGAGGAGGAGGGTGTGGACAAGGGGAGGATGTGCTGGGATGTGTATTTCCTCAGATGAGAATGGAAGTTTAGGGCCTTACAGAGCTTGTCTGAAGTCTCTGAGCCAGGTCAGGGGTTGGAGGGATGGGGCCGGTGATAGTGGAGCTACATCCTGATCTGTCCCCCACGGAGAACTCTTCTGTTCCCCTGCAAAGGGCCTGTCCAGCACAGGGGCCGGTCCCTACTAGATCCCAGGTCAGTGTGAATTCAGTGACAATCGCTAATAGTGTTGAATGCCACCTGTGTGCAGGTCTGAATCCTGAATACACGAATTATTAATACGTGCACTTATTTCATTTAATCCACACAGCAACCCACCAGAGTTTAGAGAGGTTGCAAGCTGTGGAGTGTTCTAACATTCACACACCCAATCCCTGCACACATTCCTTTTTGATAAATCAAGTCAGATCTGCTAATCTTCATTTGGTGCTCTTTCCAGTACTAACTGGTTTTAGTGTGGGCCAATAAAAACCAAGATTCCAAATCAAGCACAAAACAAACTTGACAAACAATAGATTCCCAGAAACCTACGAAGAGGTCAGAACAGAAAGATTAACGAATTTCCTTTGTTGCCCTTCTCCTTGTAACTTTAGTCAATATACAGTGTGTTTGCCCACCAGGAGGTCCTCACCCTTGGCTTTGATGGTAAAATAACACAGTTCATGCTGCTGTCCTGTGTAGAAATTTATGACCTACAGAAACTCAATGAGCACAGATTGATTTTTGTTACAGAAGAAAAATGGTTTTAAAAGGTAGTATTAGGCTGTTGTGAGTGAAGTGGTGTTTACAACTAATTGATCACAACCAGAGGATTAATGTTCGTATTGAGCATATTAAGCACTCTAAGAACCGAGATAGCTTCCTGAAACACGTGAAGGAAAATGATCAGAAAAAGAAGGAAGCTAAACATGCAGATTCCTTTCTTCTTTGTCTACTCCCATTGCTTCATGTGACTAGCATTAAAAAAATAAAAAATAATAATAAAAAGTAGTGGCTTGGCACCTGTAGCACAGTGGTTATGGCTCCAGCCACATACTCTGAGGCTGGCAGGTTCAAACCAGGCCTGGGCCTGCCAAACAACAATGACAACTACAACAACAAAATAGCTAGGCATTGTGGTGGGTGCCCTTAGTCCCAGCTACTCGGGAGGCTGAGGCAAGAGAATCACTTAAGCCCAGGAGTTTGAGGTTGCTGTGAGCTGTGATGCCATGGCACTCTACCCAGGGTGATAAAATGAGACTCTGTCTCAAAAACAAAACAAAACAAAACTGGTGGCTCATGCCTGTAAATCTAGCACTCTGGGAGGCTGAGATGGGAGGATTATTCCAGCTCAGGAGTTCAAGACCAACCTGAACAAAAGTGAGACCCCATCTCTATTAAAAATAAAATAGACTTGGCAAAACTGGAAGAGTCTACAATGTTACCCAGCATACGTTGGCATTGTTATAAATAAACAAGTTAAAGGCAAGATTCTCGCCAAGATGATTAATGTTTGTATTGAACATATTAAGCACTCTAAGAGCCGAGATAGCTTCCTGAAACATGTGAAGGAAAATGATCAGAAAAAGAAGGAAGCCAAAGAGAAAAGTACCTGGGTTCAACTGAAGTGCCAGCCTGTGCCACCCAGAGAAGCCCACTTTGTGAGAACCAACGGAAAGGAGCCTGAGCTCCTGGAACCCATTCCCTATGAATTCATGGCATAATAAGCATATAACATAGCACACAGGAGAACCAGTGGACCCATGTTTTTAGGTGCTGGAACCTATTTATTCCCCATGAGTTCATGGCATAATAGGTGTATAGCATAGCACACAGGATAACCAATAGTCCCCATGTAACAGTGATACAAGGTGCTGGAACCTATTTTCCATGAATTCAAAAGTCAATCAACACTTTGTCACATTCAATGGCAAGGTGCCTCCCTGAGCCACTGGAACCTCTTCCCTATGAGTTCATGGCATGGTAGATAAAAACAACAGACTACTGCTACTGTAAAAGTGTTTCTCATTCATTCACTAAAAGTGTGATTTTTTTTCCCCAAAGAAGTATTAAAGCAAATTTTAATGTGTCCAAAAAATTAAAAAAAAATAAAAAAATAGGGCAGTGCTTGTGGTTCAGTGAATAGGGCACTGGCCCCATATACCGAGGGTGGCAGGTTCAAACCCAGCCCTGGCCAAACTGCAACAACAACAACAACAAAATAGCTGGGGGTTGTGGCAGGTGCCTGTAGTCCCAGCTACTTGGGAGGCTGAGGCAAGAGAATCGCCTAAGCCCAAGAGGTGGAGATTGCTGCGAGCTGTGATGCCATGACACTCTACCATGGGTGATAAAGTGAGACTCTATTTCTAAAGAAAAAAAAAAAAAGAAAAGAAAAATGGGTGGGGTGTTGTGGCAGGCAACTGTAGTCCCAACTACTCAGAAGGCTGAGGCAGAAAGATCACTTGAACCCAGGGTGAAGTTGCTGCAAGCTAGATGGACACCATGGCACTCTAGCCTGAGCAACAGAGTGAGAGTCTGTCTCAGAAAAAAAAAAAACAAAGTGGCATCTTTTTGATTCTTGACTGCAAAATAAGATCTTGGAGCTAATGTAGCACCTTCCATCCTTAATTGTGGCTCCCTTTCTTGCTCTGTATAGTACAGCTATGGCCATAAATTCAGAACCATGTGGTCCACTGTCTTGAGTCAACAGCCTCTCAAACTTCCACCTGGAACCATGAAACATTCCTTAAATTCCCCTCAACCTTTATAAAAGTGCATTTATTGGCTGGTATGATGGTTCCTGCCTGTAATCCTAGCACTCAGGGAGGCCAAGATCCCTTGGGCTCAGGAGTTGGAGACCAGCCTGAGGCAAGAGTGAGACCCCATCTCTACTAAAAATAGAAAAAAATAGTGGGTTGCTGTGGCGGGGGCCTGTAGTCCCAGCTACTCAGGAGGCTGGAGCATTGCTTGAGCCCAGGAGTTTGAGGTTGCTGGGAGCTATGATGCCACAGCACTCTAGCCTGGGCAACCAGAGTGTGACTCTCCCTTCCTACCCCCACCAAAGAAATACATTTATTGTTCTATCTCATATATGTACAATAAACCCCTCTACCATAGCTTGCTTTGGGGAAAGGCTGGGGTCTTAAACATTTCAGTGAAGCAGTGGGTGATGCAAGTTTTCCTGTAGCTACTGAACTGGCCTTAACTCTAAAAAAGGAAGACAAAAACGAAGTTTGGCTCCGGACTCACAGGAAGCATTTTGCGTTGCACAATGTACTAACCGGAGGGCAGCCTATCTGCTGAGGACATTGCCACAGAAGCGTTTCCTCCTGAAGCAGCAGGAGCTGAAAGATGAGTCGAAGGAAGAAGCAGACAAAGCTGGCGGGCAAAGCCAGCCAACGGACTGAACCAAAGGTCACTGGCAGTCTCTGAGAAATGAGTGGCAGAGTTAAGGATGGCAGAGGACAAAACCCAGCTGTCCTCTCTACCACAGATCACAGTGGAGCTGCTCTTTCCCTGCTCCAAGAATTGACCAGTGGGAAAAGAGCCACTTCTGACCTGTCTATTGGCAGGCCAGTGAAATATGCCAATGATCGTGATCAAGTTGTTTCTTGGCTTCCCTGAGTCTCTAACCCCTGGACGATACAGGCTCTCTGACCCTTGCAGGTAATGCCAATATGCCACAGAAGGCAGCGTGGTTTAGAGAAATGCCTCCCAAACTGTAGCTTGCATGGGAATCACCTGGAATCCTTGTTTAAAAAGAGACTGTTGGGTGGTGCCTGTGGCTCAAGGAGTAGGGTGCCGGAGGTGGCGGGTTCAAACCTGACCTTGGCCAAAAACTGCAAAAAAAAAAAAAAAAGAAAAGAGAGACGTTAGGCTGCACCCCAGAGTTTCAGATGAATGTGATTTTGTGTTTCTGACTACAGTAGAACCTCCATAGCTGACCACCTCCCTCCATTGACCACCTCCTTAAGGTGACCTAATTTTCACAGACCAGACGTGCACCACATGTACGTATTAGTACAGTAGGCCTAGTTCCTATGTTGACCATGTCTGTATGTGGACCAGCTTGTTATAGCCCCTTGGGTGGTCAACTTACAGAGATTCTACTGTCGTTGGCATGGATGTTTTTGTTCTGGGGACAATGCTTTGAGAACTTCTGGTCTAGAGGAGAAACGAGGACTTGGGAATAGACAGACATGGATTGTGGTCCCACTTTTTCCACTTTCTGGATTCCTGTCTTTTTTTTTTAAAGACAGAGTCTCACTTTGTCACCCCAGAGTTGAGTGCCATGGTGTAATCCTAGCTCACAGCAACCTCAAACTATTGGGCTCAAGCAAGCCTCCTACCTCAGCTTTCCAAGTAGCTGGGACCTCAGGTGCCTACCACAACACTCAGCTAATTTTTCCATTTTAGTAGAGATGGGAACTTGCTCAGGCTGGCCTGGAACTCCTGAGCTCAGGCAATCCACCCACGTTGGCCTCCCAGAGTGCTAGGATTACAGGTGTGAGCCACCTGTGTACCTTTCAATGTGCTGCTCAACTTCTTTGAGCTTCGATTTTCTCATCTGACAGGGCAGATAATGGCAGATCACAGGAGCGTGGCTGGATGCATGGACTGTGGCCAGTCCAGCCTGCCACTGTCTGTGTGACCTTAGACGCGCTGCTATTTCACTCTTCCATCCCTCAGGTTCCTCATCTGCAAAGTGGGGGCGATAAGAGCCTCTATCACAGATGAGCTGCTGTGAGCTTTGAGCAAGTGGGAATATATAAAGACATTTACATCAGTGCATGGAACATAGGAAACACTTGTAAACCTTTACTGTTGTGACTTTTTTGGTAGTTGTGGAAATTCTGAGAGAAAGCACATAAAGCTCCTTATGAAAGACACACAGAAAGTTCATAGCGAATGTCAATTTCCTCTTCTCAACCCCAAACAGGGAAGTCAGAATTGTATAATAAGTACACATAAAGCATGTCTTTTAAATGGAGATCTCAGGAGAAAAGCAGGGTCAAAAAAGATAACAACATGAAGATTTTAGCAGTTATGGAAGCAAAGTGTGCCAGATGCCACCTCTTTGTAACCTGACGGGTCTGTGCCAGCAGGACCTTCCTTTGAGCAAAGATCAGCTGCTTGGACTGTTTGGCTCATTTATGTCAGGTGCTCACAGGTGTGGGGAAGGCTTAAGGAACTCCCATGGGCAGGAGGTTGAAAGACTGGCATTCCTCACCGGTAGAAGAGCTAACACTACCTAAGCATAGTTCAGGGCACACAAACCTCACACCTAAAAGCCAGCAGGACTCAGGCCAATCCAGTCCCTTCATTCTCCCCAAGCCTGCAGCTCAGGGAAGCCCTAAATTGACCACAGGGCTGATTCCTGAATGCTAAGGCAGGCAAGGCCATTTATCTTCCATTCTGGCCGTGTTTTTTAGTAGTGGTCTGTGAATAAAGGGCAGAGTGGAAGAGTAGATAAAACTGTCCAGCTTTCTTGTTGTGTACAGTGAGAATCTAGTAAGCTACTTTAGAACAAAGCATTCATATGTGTTTTGCATAGGCTACATATTAATAATTTCCATATATATACATATATATGTATATATTTCCTTTTAGATAGTCTCATTGTGTTGCCCCAGAGGCTAGATTGCCATGATCTCATAGCTCACAGCAACCTCAAACTCCCGGGCTTAAGCAATCCTCTTGCCTCAGCCTCCCAAAGTAGCTGGGACTACAGATGTGTGCCATAATACCTGGATAGTTTTTCCATTTTTAGTAGGGTCAGGGTCTCACTCTTGCTTAGGCTGGTCTTGAACTCTTGAGCTCAATCAATAAGATGGCCTCTGCCTCCCACAGTTCTAGGATTACAGGCATGATCCACTGTGCCCAGCCTCCTCTTTGATATTTTTGGTATTCAGTAATAAATATTATATTAAAGGATCTGAAGAGTCCTGCAGAAAAGAAATAATATGTTTTATTCTTAACTCTGCAGTTCTGAAATTGTTTGATCATGGAAACTTTTTTCTTTTAAACAAGTAACACCTCTTAACACCTGCTGAAGCATAGGTGGCAAATCCTGGACCAGGCAGAAATTTAAATATTCAGATGTTGAATTGTTTTTAACATTGAAGGCTTTTGGCTCGGTACCTGCAGCACAATGGTTACGGCGCCAGCCACATATAGCGAGGCTGGAGGGTTCGAACCCAGCCTGGGCCAGCTAAGCAACAATGACAACTGCAACAGAAAAATAGCCAGGCGTTGTGGTGGGCGCCTCTAGTCCCAGCTACTTGGGCGGCTGAGGCAAGAGAATCTCTGAAGCCCAAGAGTTGGAGGTTGTTGTGAGCTGTGACGCCTCGGCACTCTACCCAGGGTGACATAGTGAGACTCTGTCTCAAAAAAAACAACAAACAAACAAACAAAAACATTGAAGGCTACTGACTCATAGGGGCATATAGATTAAAGGCCATCTATTAGTCTGGAAACACTTTAGTTTATTGCTAAACCCATAGTAAGTGCTTTGTCAAATGCTGCCTACCAAATATCACCAACACAATCTGTTGATAAAACAAAGCTGTGCCGATTGTTTATTGCGTTAAGGGACATACCACCCAGATAGAGCTTTAATTATGTCTCTGAGGAGAAAAGACAGGGTTGCATTTTACTACTTTAAAAATTCTTTTATTGAAAGTTTTGCTGGAGGATGGTTTTCCCATGAGGGAGCTTGATGAAGATTGAGTAAAGATAATAATACAACCACATAGAGTTGGAAACAGTAAGGAAAGAATTTTGAGGTGGGGGATTTGAAGATCCTTAAGAAGGTTATCTGTCTTGTTTTTTTTTTTTTTTTTTTTTTTTGTAGAGACAGAGTCTCACTGTACCGCCCTCGGGTAGAGTGCCGTGGCATCACACGGCTCACAGCAACCTCTTAACTCTTGGGCTTACGCGATTCTCTTGCCTCAGCCTCCCGAGCAGCTGGGACTACAGGTGCCCGCCACAACGCCCGGCTAGGTTATCTGTCTTATTGATACTTCCTACTAGAGAGCTGAGATTTTTTTTCTGAAAGCTCCTGTGATGAACAATCAACTTATTTTCCTGGCCAAGACTGGAATAGTTAAGTTATATTAATGAAGACAATGGTACAATAAGGTTGTATTAATGTAGCAAAGAAAGTAAGGGTGTGTTGTGTTTTATTAATGGGGAGAGGGTTTGATGGCTCCAGACCTCAGTTTCCAAGCTGTGTGTGTGCAGTAGATGGTTTCCATTCTCACTCTCTTTCTTGAACTTTTTTGCATGGATGTTAAAAGCTCATCTATCTTATTTCAGTTGTTTCTACCAGGCCAGACTGTAGCTGGATGTAACATGGAGATGTTATATGTGTGTTGATACTGCAACTTCATCACCGTAGTTTCCATTGTGTGTCAATGCCAAGACCACCTGCTACCCTGTGTCAATGCACACAGATTACAGTATCCGGAGCTGTGAGATGTCTCCTATGAATGCTCTTAACAGGGGATATATGTTGGGAATGGCACCTGGAGTTTCACTTTGTCACCCTTGATAGAGTGCGGTGGCATCATAGCTCACAGCACTTCAAACTCCTGGGCTCAAGTGATTCCCTTGCCTCAGCCTCCTGAGTAGCTGGGACTACAGGCTCCTGTCACAACACCTGGCTATTTTTAGAGATGGGAGTCTCACTTTTGCTCAGGCTGGTCTCAAGGAATCAAGGGAAAACCTTCTTTTTGCCCTCTGAAGGTTGCTGAAAAATCAACTCACAAAAGGCAAATTAATTAGTAAAAAGGCCTATGGGGGGGGCGGAGCAAGATGGCAGCCGAGTAACAGCTTCCTTGCATCTGGGCACCGTGAGTCTGGGGAGATAGGACTCCAGGTATCTCTGGCTGGTGGGATCTGCCTATCATCACCCCTGAGAGGATACAGGGAGTCAGCGAGAGACTTCTGGACCCCAAGAGGAGGACTAAAACAGTGGAAAACCGGCAAGTGGTCGCATGTGTTCAATCCGTCTAAACCCGCCCGCAACTTCCACAGGCACGAGAACTTAAAGAGCAAGAGGAAGTGAAAGGAAAATTAGGGCAAGGAAACAGATAAAAGAAATCACTCATGAGGAAGAATCAGCAGAAAACTCCAGGCAACATGAAGAACCAGTCCACAACAACCCCGCCAAGGGACCATGATGTAGCTACTACAGAGGATTCCACCTACAAAGAAATGTTAGGAATGACAGAAAGGGAATTTAGAATACACATGTTGAAAACAATGAAAGAAATGATGGAAACAATGAAGGAAACTGCTAATAAAGTGGAAAATAACCAAAAGGAAATTCAAAAACAGAATCAAATAAGAGATGAACGATATGAAGAATATAAAAAGGATATAGCAGAGCTGAAGGAACTGAAACAGTCAATTAGGGAACTTAAAGATGCAATGGAAAGTATCAGCAACAGATTAGACCATGCAGAAGAAAGAATTTCAGAGGCAGAAGACAAAGTTTTTGAGATAACTCAGATAGTAAAAGAGGCAGAAAAGAAGAGAGAGAAAGCAGAACGTTCCCTGTCAGAATTATGGGACTTTATGAAGCGTTCCAACATACGAGTTATAGGAATTCCAGAAGGGGAAGAAGAATGCCCCAGAGGAATGGAAGCCATACTAGAGAATATTATAAAAGAAAATTTCCCAAATATTACCAAAGATTCTGACACACTGCTTTCAGAGGGCTATCGGACCCCAGGTCGCCTCAACTCTAACCGAGCTTCTCTAAGACACATTGTGATGAACCTGTCCAAAGTCAAGACAAAAGAAAAGATTCTGCAAGCTGCCAGGAGTAAGCGCCAGTTGACCTACAGGGGCAAATCCATCAGAGTGACCGCAGACTTCTCTAATGAAACTTTCCAAGCAAGAAGACAATGGTCATCTACCTTTAATCTACTTAAACAGAACAATTTCCAGCCCAGAATTCTGTACCCTGCCAAGCTAAGCTTCAAAATTGATGGAGAAATCAAATCATTTACGGATATACAAACATTGAGGAAATTCGCCACAACAAGACCAGCCCTACAGGAAATACTTCAACCTTTTCTGCACGCTGACCACCACAATGGATCAGCAGCAAAGTAAGAACTCAGAAATTAAAGGACAGAACCTAACCTCCACACTGATGCAAAAGATAAAACTAAGCAATGGACTCTCACAAAATAAGATGAATAGAATACTACCACACTTATCAATTATCTCAGTAAATGTTAATGGCTTGAATTCCCCACTGAAGAGACATAGATTGGTTGACTGGATTAAAAAACACAAGCCATCCATTTGCTGTCTGCAAGAAACACACCTGGCTTCAAAAGACAAATTAAAGCTCCGAGTCAAGGGTTGGAAGACAATTTTTCAGGCAAATGGAATTCAGAAGAAAAGAGGAGTTGCAATCTTATTATCAGATACATGTGGATTTAAAGCAACTAAAGTCAAAAAAGACAAAGATGGTCACTTTTTATTGGCCAAGGGAAAAATACAACAAGAAGACATTTCAATTCTAAATATGTATGCACCCAACTTAAATGCTCCCAGATTCTTGAAACAGACCTTACTCAGTCTGAGCAATATGATATCTGATAATACCATAATAACAGGGGACCTTAACACTCCTCTTACAGAGCTGGACAGATCCTCTAAACAGAAATTAAACAAGGATATAAGAGATTTAAATGAGACCCTAGAACAACTGTGCTTGATAGACGCATATAGAACACTCCATCCCAAAGATAAAGAGTATACGTTCTTCTCATCACCCCATGGAACATTCTCCAAAATTGATCATATCCTGGGACACAAAACAAATATCAACAGAATCAAAACAATTGAAATTTTACCTTGTATCTTCTCAGACCATAAGGCACTAAAGGTGGAACTCAACTCTAACAAAAATGCTCGACCCCACCCAAAGGCATGGAAACTAAACAATCTTCTGTTGAATAACAGATGGGTACAGGAAGAAATAAAACAGGAAATCATTAACTTCCTTGAGCATAACAACAATGAAGACACAAGCTACCAAAACCTGTGGGATACTGCAAAAGCAGTTTTGAGAGGAAAATTCATTGCTTTAGATGCCTACATTCAAAAAACAGAAAGAGAGCACATCAACAATCTCACAAGAGATCTTATGGAATTGGAAAAAGAAGAACAATCTAAGCCTAAACTCAGTAGAAGAAAAGAAATCTCCAAAATCAAATCAGAGATCAATGAAATTGAAAACAAAAGAATCATTCAGAAAATTAATGAAACAAGGAGTTGGTTTTTTTAAAAAATAAATAAAATAGATAAACCATTGGCCAGACTAACGAGGAATAGAAAAGTAAAATCTCTAGTAACCTCAATCAGAAATGATAAAGGGGAAATAACAACTGACCCCACAGAGATACAAGAGATCATCTCTGAATACTACCAGAAACTCTATGCCCAGAAGTTTGACAATGTGAAGGAAATGGATCAATATTTGGAATCACACCCTCTCCCTAGACTCAGCCAGGAAGAAATAGAGCTCCTGAACAGACCAATTTCAAGCACTGAGATCAAAGAAACAAGAAAAAATCTTCCAACCAAAAAATGCCCTGGTCCAGATGGCTTCACTCCAGAATTCTATCAAACCTTCAAAGAAGAGCTTATTCCTGTACTGCAGAAATTATTCCAAAAAATTGAGGAAGAAGGAATCTTCCCCAACACATTCTATGAAGCAAACATCACCCTGATACCAAAACCAGGAAAAGACCCAAACAAAAAGGAGAATTTCAGACCAATCTCACTCATGAACATAGATGCAAAAATTCTCAACAAAATCCTAGCCAATAGATTACAGCTTATCATCAAAAAAGTCATTCATCATGATCAAGTAGGCTTCATCCCAGGGATGCAAGGCTGGTTTAACATACGCAAGTCCATAAACGTTATCCACCATATTAACAGAGGCAAAAATAAAGATCACATGATCCTCTCAATAGATGCAGAAAAAGCATTTGATAAAATCCAGCATCGTTTTCTAATTAGAACACTGAAGAGTATAGGCATAGGTGGCACATTTCTTAAACTGATTGAAGCTATCTATGACAAACCCACAGCCAATATTTTACTGAATGGAGTAAAACTGAAAGCTTTTCATCTTAGAACTGGAACCAGACAAGGTTGTCCTCTGTCACCTTTACTACTCAACGTAGTGCTGGAAGTTCTAGCCAATACAATTAGGCAAGACAAGGAAATAAAGGGAATCCAAATGGGAGCAGAGGAGGTCAAACTTTCCCTCTTTGCTGACGACATGATCTTATACTTAGAGAACCCCAAAGACTCAACCACAAGACTCCTAGAAGTCATCAAAAAATACAGTAATGTTTCAGGATATAAAATCAATGTCCACAAGTCAGTAGCCTTTGTGTACACCAATAACAGTCAAGATGAGAAGCTAATTGAGGACACAACTCCCTTCACCATAGTTTCAAAGAAAATGAAATACCTAGGAATATACCTAACGAAGGAGGTGAAGGACCTCTATAAAGAAAACTATCAAATCCTCAGAAAGGAAATAGCAGAGGATACTAACAAATGGAAGAACATACCATGCTCATGGATGGGAAGAATCAACATTGTTAAAATGTCTATAGTTCCCAAAGCAATCTACCTATTCAATGCCATTCCTATCAAAATACCAACATCGTACTTTCAAGATTTGGAAAAAATGATTCTGCGTTTTGTATGGAACCGGAAAAAACCCCGTATAGCTAAGGCAGTTCTCTGTAACAAAAATAAAGCTGGGGGCATCAGCATACCAGATTTTAGTCTGTACTACAAAGCCATAGTGCTCAAGACAGCATGGTACTGGCACAAAAACAGAGACATAGACACTTGGAATCGAATTGAAAACCAAGAAATGAAACTAACATCTTACAACCATCTAATCTTTGATAAACCAAACAAGAACATACCTTGGGGGAAAGACTCCCTATTCAATAAATGGTGTTGGGAGAACTGGATGTCTACATGTAAAATATTGAAACTGGACCCACACCTTTCCCCAATCACAAAAATTGATTCAAGATGGATAAAGGACTTAAATTTAAGGCATGAAACAATAAAAATCCTCCAAGAAAGCATAGGAAAAACACTGGAAGATATTGGCCTGGGGAAAGACTTCATGAAGAAGACTGCCATGGCAATTGCAACAACAACAAAAATAAACAAATGGGACTTCATTAAACTGAAAAGCTTCTGTACAGCTAAGGAGACAATAACCAAAGCAAAGAGACAACCTACACAATGGGAAAGGATATTTGCATATTTTCAATCAGACAAAAGCTTGATAACTAGGATCTATAGAGAACTCAAATTAATCCACATGAAAAAAGCCAACAATCCCATAGATCAATAGGCAAGAGACATGAATAGAACTTTCTCTAAAGACGATAGACGAATGGCTAACAAACACATGAAAAAATGTTCATCATCTCTATATATTAGAGAAATGCAAATCAAAACAACCCTGAGATATCATCTAACCCCAGTGAGAATGGCCCACATCACAAAATCTCAAAACTGCAGATGCTGGCGTGGATGTGAAGAGAAGGGAACACTTTTACACTGCTGGTGGGACTGCAAACTAGTACAACCTTTCTGGAAGGAAGTATGGAGAAACCTCAAAGCACTCAAGCTAGACCTCCCATTTGATCCTGCAATCCCATTACTGGGCATCTACCCAGAAGGAAAAAAATCCTTTTATCATAAGGACACTTGTACTAGACTGTTTATTGCAGCTCAATTTACAATCGCCAAAATGTGGAAACAGCCTAAATGCCCACCAACCCAGGAATGGATTAACAAGCTGTGGTATACGTATACCATGGAATACTATTCAGCCATTAAAAAAAATGGAGACTTTACATCCTTCGTATTAACCTGGATGGACGTGGAAGACATTATTCTTAGTAAAGCATCACAAGAATGGAGAAGCATGAATCCTATGTACTCAATTTTGATATGAGGACAATTAATGACAATTATGGTTATGGGGGGGGAACAGAAAGAGGGAAGGAGGGAGGGGAGTGGGGCCTTGGTGTGTGTCACACTTTATGGGGGCAAGACATGATTGCAAGAGGGACTTTACCTAACAATTGCAATCAGTGTAACCTGGCTTATTGTACCCTCAATGAATCCCCAACAATAAAAAAAAAAAAAGTTAAAAAAAAAAAAAAAAGAAAAAAGGCCTATGGATTTAATGATCTGTATTCAGGGAGAACCATAGAGTGATTACCCAATGTTCAGAAGCTTATGTATCATCTCGAGGTTCCAGAAAGAATCAGGGCTTAGATTCTGCAAAACAGAATATGGGAAGGAGGGAGAAGATGAATTCTATTGAGGCGCGAGCAATAATGGATCTCTGGGGGGAATGAATAGATTTACAAAATGTGAATCATATCCCTTGGTTTTTTTTTTAATTACAAATACTCCAGTGGATTATGTAATATCAGTTGATAATTACTTCTTTTTCTTCTACTAAATTATATATTTTTGAGTACCAAGAGATTTTTGTCCTTTATCCTCCCAACTTTCTCAATATAAATGTTAGTCTTCCCTGTTTATAAACCCATTTAAAACATTATTTTTGAACATACCTATGTTGTTTCTATAAAACTAATATGTGGTCATTGTGTCTGTTATTATTTAAGAATATTTTATTTATTTATTTATTTTTTTTTTTTGAGACAGAGCCTCAAGCTGTCCCCCTGGGTAGAGTGCTGTGTCATCATAGCTCACAGCAACCTCTAACTCCTGGGCTCAAGCGATTCTCCTGCCTCTGCCTCCCAAGTAGCTGGGATTACAGGCGCCTGCCACAACGCCCAGCTATTTTTTTGGTTGTGGCTATCATTGTTGTTTGGCGGGCCCAGGCTGGATTCAAACCTGCCAACTCAGGTGTATGTGGATGGCACCTTAGCCACTTGAGCCACAGCTGCCGAGCAAAGAATATTTTATTTATTTATTTATTTTTTGTAGAGACAGAGTCTCACTGTACTGCCCTCGGGTAGAGTGCCATGGCGTCACATGGCTCACAGCAACCTCTAACTCTTGGGCTCACACGATTCTCCTGCCTCAGTCTCCCGAGCAGCTGGGACTACAGGCGCCCGCCACAACACCTGGCTATTTTTTTGTTGCAGTTTGGCCGGGGCTGGGTTTGAACCTGCCACCCTCGGCATATGGGGCCGGCGCCCTACTCTCTGAGCCACAGGCACCGCCTGAATATTTTATTTTTTAATTTAATTTATTAAAAAAATTTTTTTGAGGCAAGAGTCTCATTATGTTGCCATGGGTAGACTGCTGTGGTGTCACAGCTCACGGCAACCTCAAACTCTTGGGTTAGTGATCCTCTTGCCTCAGCATCCCAGGTAGATGGGACTAAGATGTACATCACCATGCCCAGCTAGTTTTTCTATTTTTAATAGAGACAGGGTCTTGCTCTTGCTCAGGCTGGTCTCTAAATACTTGAGCTCAAGCAATTCACCCTCTTCCACAGGATTACAGGCATGAGCCACTACACTGGCCAAGAATTTAAAAGGAAAAAAATCATCAAGAGTAATTTATATGAAATTCCACTACTCTGGGGTAGGGCCTGTGGCTCAAAGGAGTAGAGCACTGGCCCCATATACCGGAGGTGGAGGGTTCAAACCCAGCCCCAGCCAAAAACTGCAAAAAAAAAAAAAAAAAAGAAAGAAAGAAAGAAAGAAAGAAAAAGGGGCGGCATCTGTAGCTCAAGGAGTAGGGCGCCGGTCCCATATGCCGGAGGTGGCAGGTTCAAACCCAGCCCCGGCCAAAAAAAAGCCACAAAAAAAAAAAAAAAAGAAAAGAAAGAAAGAAAAAGAAAAAGAAATTCCACTGCTCTGCTAATCACATTTCAGTAAACATCCTTAGACATTTCCACACGTGCATGCACTTATAGATATGTATTCCATTTTATATAATGCAATCCCAGAATCCATCTTGTTCTGTTCTTTTTTTTTTTTTTTTTTGAGACAGGGTCTAGCTATTTTGCCTGCCCTGGTCTTGAATTCCTGGGCAGAAGTGATCCTCCTTCCTTGGCCTCCCAAGTAGCTGGGACTATGGGTGTGCACCACCATGACCAGTTTGTAATCATTTCTTTTTCTTTTTTTTTGAAGCCAGTCAAATTTAACAATGGAAGGGTTGTATGTGGAAATACCAACTTTAGTGATCTTTAGCAGATCTAATCAGACACTACAATGGGACCAGCCTGTAATCTTGTTTTACTCAACAATATAAAGTAGACATTTTCTGGTCCAATAAATGTGAGACCATATTATCATTACAAAAAAAAAAAAGAAGTATGTTGAGGGGCAATAAGGGATGACTAGGGAAAATAAATGGATTCAGGAACAGATCAACTTGTAAATTGTTCTCTTTGGAGTCTTGATCCTGAGAGACAGACGATATTTTAAGTAGATAAAGGAACTTCACCTTCATCCTGTGCTTTGGGAGAGACTTTAGGACGAGGTGGGAAGGTCAGAGAGACCTTGAGGCTTCTTTCACTTCAGTATGTCAAGGCACCATATTTTGGGTTATCAGTTTCGGAGCCTGAACAACAAAAAAGAAGAAGAATAATAGTAACCAGTATTTATTGAACTCTTTATGTGGCAGGTATTGCCAGACCACTTTTATCATCTCACGAAGACAAAGAATTCAGCATATTGTTTAAACATTTGGATTTGAGAGTCACATGGGTATTTTCTTTTTCTCTTCAAATACATTGGCAGGTTGGGGCAGATTACTTAAGCACTCTCTGCTCCGACTTCTCATTTGCAGACAGAAGGACAGTATCTCCCTCATAGGATTGACTTAAGGGCAAAGTAAGCCCAGCCAGTAGGGGGTCTCCGAAGTGCTGGAACACTTAGATTCTGACCTCATTTTTCCCCTCTTTTTCTCTCCTTCTCTCTTCCTCTTCCCTTTCTTTTCTCCCCTTCCCTCCTCCTATTCCACTCCCATTGCCAGACTGCATGGACCCCACATTGGATGGACCCCGGAGGAAGCAAGGAAATCTCAGCTCAGAGTTGGATGTTTTCCACAAAACAGGCCAGACAGCAAGGCTGAGTTTCAAGTCCTCAGTCCCCTGCTATGGAGAATAAATATGTGGGTCACCCCTTGGACCCATGGAAAGTATCTGATTGCTCCCTAGCCCTAGGGAAGGCCAGATACACTCAGTGGCTTGGAGCAAGCCAAACTTTTCCCACGGGACACTGCAGGCCGACCAGTAGGCCCCCCAGGGTGTTCCTCACACCTCCTAACTGAGGGCTTCTCTCCTCTTAGCTCTGGCTCCCCTGTGGCCTCACTATTCTCATCTGTTTTAATCTGGCTGAACATGCTGTGTTGTGTATGGGAGGGGGTGTCCTGTTCTCTTGTCATGGGTTAAAATGTCCCTGCAGAGAATAACCATCCCCACCACCCCCAACTATTTTTATCTTTAGAAAATAGAAACCTTGGGTAGAAGCGTTGACTCATGCTCTTAGGTCATCTGCCCAAAACCTTCCTGGGCTAGGCGGGCATGCCAGAACTTCATATACATCACTGCTCTGGATTGTGAAAACAGCTTTCTCAAAGCAAACAACCACACATTTCAGTCAACTTTATCGGAATTTGTAAAGGTTTCTGGAAGTATTTAATCCTTTTCTCGTGCATAGTTATTTAAACATAAGTGGTGAAGGACCTTAGAACTGTTTTTACCCTACAACTTTGGACATGCTGGACTAACTGAACAAGTCTTGAGGTCTCTCTGTCTCTCTGACTTTCATCCCTCTTACCAACATAGACTGTCCACAAATTGCTGAAGTTCCTCCTGCCTGAGATCCAGAGCCAGGTAGGAAAACAACTGTTCTCCCCCTACCCCACCCGGTAGGACCAGGAGTGTCACCACACCTGAATAGACTCTGTAAGAAGATAATGTCCGGGCGGCGCCCGTGGCTCAGTGAGTAGGGTGCTGGCCCCATATGCTGAGGGTGGCGGGTTCAAACCCAGCCCTGGCCAAACTGCAAAAACAAAAAAATAGCTGGGCGTTGTGGTGGGCGCCTGTAGTCCCAACTGCTCTGGAGGCTGAGGCAAGAGAATCACATAAGCCCAAGAGCTGGAGGTTGCTGTGAGCTGTGTGACGCCACGGCACTCTGCCGAGGGCAGTAAAGTGAGACTCTGTCTCTACGGAAAAAAAAAAAAAAGAAGATAATGTCCCACCTGTCAGACTTACCTGAATTCCAAAGGGAACTGCTCCTTTGTTCCCCATCCGTTCATCCTCCCTGCTGGTCCTTTGTTGCCTCTGGACAGAGTTCCTCTTTTCTCTCCTCCCATAATCCATTTTATCAGAAATGCATATAAGCTTCTGAACCCCATTGGAATGTTGAATCCACATTTTTTTTGGTAGAGACAGAGTCTCACTTTATGGCCCATGGTAGAGTGCCATGGCATCACACAGCTCACAGCAACCTCCAATTCCTGGGCTTAAGCGATTCTCTTGCCTCAGCCTCCCATGTAGCTGGGACTACAGGCGCCCTCCACAACGCCCAGCTATATTTTGGTTGCAGTTCAGCCGGGGCTGGGCTTGAACCTGGGACTGGGCTTGAACCTGCCACCCTTGGTATATTGGGCTGGCGCCTTACCGACTGAGCCACAGGCGCCACCCTGAATCCACATTTTTTAAGGCTTCCCGTGTACATGCGCTAAATTTGAGAATTTTTCTTTTATTAATCTGTTTTATTGTGAGTTGACTTTTCAATGACACTTCCAAGAATTAAGGGCAAGTTTTCCCTCTGTCCCCAAAATGTTGAAGATTTATAATGCTGTTACCAAAAGTTTACTACTTGTCCCCAAAGCCAAATCAGTGACGGCAAAGAAGAAGGAGTGTCGGGGTGGTCGGTATTTATGGTGAAATGATTGAAACATTATTATTATTATTATTTTTTTTTTTGCAGGTTTTGACAGGGGCTGGGTTTGAACCCACCATCTCCGGCATATGGGGCTGGCACCCTACTCCTTTGAGCTGCAGGCGCCGCCCATGATTGAAAAATTATTAAGTTATTTATTTTTCTTTTTCAGTAAGAACTAAGATCAGTCTGTCTCTTTCTGCCTGATTTCTTTCTTTGCCCTCTCTTCCTAGCAGGTCCCCGATGGAGTTTCCTTTTCACAAACCACTGAACAGAGTGTACAGAAAGGAAATGGAAATTATTCTCTTTACCTTATCAGCTCCTATGTCTTTTAGAATTTGTTCCTGTAGCCTCAAGGATTCCTGAGTAGTTCCTGGATGAGCAACAGGTTAAACTCAGCATCAGAAACACCCGTGAAAAGTCTGGGGTGAGTCAGTTTCCAACCTTGCCAGAAGAAAAAAGAATATAGCATTCACATTCACAATACCTTGTGAGCTTGGCTCCAAATACCTTTTTCTCTTCATCCGCCTTCAATTCAGCTAGCCACTTGACCTCAGGAACAGCATTCAACCCCCTTTCAGTCTTTCCCTCTCTTTCTTCTCAGAAGATTAAAATAAAGTTTATACTTTTATACTCTAATCTTGGTCTAGAGCAGTGGTTCTCAACCTTCCTAATGCTGCAATGTATTTTCATTGTTAAAAAGGGATCCCGACCCACAGGTTGAGAACTGCTGGTCTAGAGAAATTATTTTCTCAGCCTGAACTCTCTGTCCTACCAATGAGGAAAAGTGATTTGAGGAAAAGGAAAGAGAAGTTCATTAATTTCCAGCAAATGAAGAGGGCATTGGACTGGCATCTGGAAGACTGCCATTCTGCCTGTAAGCAGAAAGACAAGGGCTTTTTATTTTTTTATTTTTTATTTATATTTATTTATTTATTGTTGGGGATTCATTGAGGGTACAATAAGCCAGGTTACACTGATTGCATTTGTTAGGTAAAGTCCCTCTTGCAATCATGTCTTGCCCCCAGAAGGTGTGACACACACCAAGGCCCCACCCCTCTCCCTTCTTCCCTCTCTCTGCTTTTCCTCCCCCCCCCCATAACCTCAATTGTCATTAATTGTCCTCATATCAAAATTGAGTACATAGGATTCATGCTTCTCCATTCTTGTGATGCTTTACTAAGAATAATGTCTTCCACTTCCAGGTTAATACGAAGGATGTAAAGTCTCCATTTTTTTTAATGGCTGAATAGTATTCCATGGTATACATATACCACAGCTTGTTAATCCATGACAAGGGCTTTTTGAAAGGGAAGTTTTCAGCAGTTGGGCTTGGGTCTCTGCAACCAGTGTCACACCTAGTGGCTTTAGGATAGTTGTTTAACTATTATATGTATAATTGGTTTCTGCTCACCTTATCTCCCCAAATCTTGTGACCCTGGAACAATTCTGTTGAGCTATCTCCTGTGGTTTAAGATACTAGAAAACAAATAGCAAAGAACATTTTTCTGCTTCTTTGATTACTGGCCTTGGGAAAGGAATGCAGGTTTTATTTTTTAATGTTTATTTTTTAAGACAGTCTCACTTTCTTGCCCAATGCAGAGGGCCATGGAGTCATAGCTAACAGCAACCTCCCACTCCTGGGCTCCAGCCATCCTCCTGCTTCAGCCCAAGTAGCTGGGACTGTGTGCCATAATGCCCAGCTATTTTTTAGAGATGGGGGAGGGGTCTCGCTCTTGCTCAGGCTGGTCTTGAACTTGGGAGCTCAAGCAATCCACCTGACTCGGCCTCCCAGAGTGCTGGGATTATAGGCCTGAGCCATTATGCCTGGCCAAGAATACAGGTTTTAATTTCCCCAAAGGGTGGAGGTTTTAGAGAGAAAAATTGTAAAACATTTTATTGCTCTTTCTCCACCCTTGACCTCTATCTTGATGCCAGTAAGGGCGTTATTAGAATAACGCTCCCCCACCTCGTATAGTTCCTCTTCCTTCCTCCTTTGAAATGAGACTGTTAAGTCCTTTAAAGATAGACACAGGTGTCACATAGTAAGAAATAGATATTGGCTTCTGCCCCACTTCCTGGTAAAACCCTTTGAATTTCCTTGGTGATAAGTGTCTTTAGTATGTTCAAGAGATGCCTGAGGCTGGGGCCTTCTGGATAGCAGAAGAATCTATCATTTTATTAGAGGGTTGGAATTTGAAGTCTCACTCCCACCTCCTACCTCTAGGGAGGGAAAAGAGGCTGAGGGTGAAGCCCATGATGTAATCAACCAGGCTTATGGGATGAAGCCTCCATAAAAACCCAAAAGGAGGGGGTGGGAGTTTCCAGATGGCTGAGGAAGGAAAGCACCGAAGGGATGTTGTACCCAGAAACTCCAGGCCCTTTCACCCATACCTTGCCCTATGCATTTTTTTCCCATCTGGCTGTTCCTGAGTTGCATCCTTTGTAATAAACAAATACTACAGTAAACTATTTTCCTAAAATCTGTGAGCCATTCTATGAGCAAATGGTGGAACCCAAGGAAGTTATGGGAGAAGCTGGGTAGTCAGAAGCACGGGGGACGCTAGACGTGTGAGCAGCCTCTGAAGTAAGAGGTGGGGAGGTTTTATGGAACCGAGCCCTGAACCTGTGTGATCTGACCCTACTTCCAGGTCGACAGTGCTAGAATGGAGTCAAACTGTGGGACACCCAGTGGGTGTCTATGGAAAATTAGAGAATTGTTTGGTGTGGGAAAATCCCACACTTCTGGTCATAGAAGTAGTCTGTGTTTGGTGTGGGTATATTCACATGGTGTCAGAGTGAAGTCCTGGGAATCCAATGTTGGATTTCTCTGACAAAGAGAAACTAATCACTTCCCAGGGATTAATTAATCTTTAAGTAAGAACTGCATTGGGAAAGCAAACCCTGGTTATCAGATGGTTATCTTTTGGGTTCCTATATTTACCTCCGCATGATGAATGGGAGGGCTTGCCATTGCCAAGATAAAGGACTTTCCAGAAGCCTGAGCAGTCACCACCTTTCCCAGGACAATTGTCCCCACTGGCCTGCTCCTGCCTGGCAGGCCACACAGTTTCTGAAACTCCTGCTGTCTGCAGCTGAGGTGGGGCTGGGAGCTCAGCTGGCAAGAACAAGCTCCTGTTTCATGCTAACTCCCCTCCTTCCCTTTGCTGAGAGCTTTTCTCAAATCTTATCTCCTTTGAGAAAACCATTGAGTAGGCAGCCTCCTTCCCTGAGTCAACAGGAAACCAATCAGCCAGTCTAGCCTCCAGATTTTTTTTCTAAATAAATGCAAGCATATTTCTCCATAAAAAGAGTATAAAAAGATACAAGAGTGTATGTGACTGTCCATTTTCTTGCTTTGTAAACAAAACAGACTGAAAGAAAGACCAGGTTCTCAGGCTTTAGCGGGTAGAGTGTTCAAGATCAAAGGCTTCTGAAATCCTGGTTCTAGCTCTGCCACGTAGTAGAAAGGCCATTCAACCTCCCTAAGCCTCATTTTCTTCTCTGATAACACACAACTAATGACAGTGTTTACTTTATGGAGTTGTTGTGAAGATTACGGGGTCTTATAAAGCATTTAAGAAGTGCCTGGCCTAGATAAGCACTCAACATTTCTCTTATTAATCATAATTATTCGTAAAAGAAATCAGTTTACACTCAAGGTTTTATCTAGAGGCTTTCTGGTAAAGTTTGACTGCTCTGTGTCTCTGTTTTAGCTAAGTGTTCATGAGTGTCCTTTTTGGTTACATCACTTATGAATCTGAAGAAGTCTTAAAAGAATGAGAAAAAGGCCAAGAGCAGTGGCTCATGCCTTTAATCCTAGCATGGTGGGAGGCCGAGGCAGGTGGGTTGTCTGAGCTCAGGAGTTCGAGACCAGCCTGAGCAAGAGTGACACCCCATCTCTACTAAAAATAGAAAAACTAGCTGGGAATGCTGGCAGGTGCTTATAGTCTCAGCTACTTGGGAGGCTGAGGCAAAAGGATCTCTTGAGCCCACGAATTTGAGGTTGCTGTGAGCTATGATACCTTATGATACCTGTGATGTCATGGCAATCTACCTGGGGCAACAGAGTGAGACTCAGTCTCAAAAAAAAAAAGAAAGTAAATTTGGCTTCATTAAAATTAAAAATAAAATAAAAATGAGAAAAAGGACAAACGGGCAGCTCTAATTCTATATTCTCCTTTGAGAACAAGCTTTCAGTTTATTATAGGCATGAAAGAACCAAAGCTTTAAGTTCACATTGGCCTTGTGAATAGAATCCAGCAAAGGAAAAAAATGAGCATAATAAGCATTTTGACTATTTGTTCAACTTTTATAATTAGTTGGAACAAGCTGCCCCATTTCCAAATTATTCCTTGTACGGGATCTGTAACAGAACAAATCACTCAGCTGCCTTGTTTTACTTTTTTTTTCCGTAGTCTGAAAATTATTCTGGCTACT
Organism: Nycticebus coucang; assembly: GCF_027406575.1. Lineage (NCBI taxonomy): Eukaryota > Metazoa > Chordata > Mammalia > Primates > Lorisidae > Nycticebus > Nycticebus coucang. Next base: position 28,701,818 of record NC_069782.1, read on the forward strand.
TCAAATGGGTTAAAGACTAATTTCAAGGTAATTTGAATTTACCAAATTCACCACTGAAAAAGCACCATAATCTAATGGGCAAAATCATTCCAAAAGCTGAGACTGAGAAGTACCCGGCTTCATGTCCCACTTTAACCTTGAACTTTTTAAGGTACATTGGAAGAAAAATGCAAATGCTGCTCAGGCTTAGATTTTTGGAGAAGGGAGCATTGCTTTGGAAATACTGATACAAATCATACAGTATTTGATGACTGAGAATCTTGGAAGTACATGTTTTCTTTTTGCTCCAAAGGGAAATAATGCCAGGAGGAAGAAGGATGGTTATAAAGATGAAAAAAGGAAGCTGAAGGGAAAAGAAAAGAAAGAAAGCTTTTAATGTTTTCCTTTCTTGCGAATAGAGAGCCCAGATTGATTTGAAAGTGGCATAGATAGGCAGAAAATGGGTTTGCCTGTGTCTGCGGTACCAGATAGCTCATCTCCCTGTCCCATCTCCATGGTTGGCCCGGAGTTTGCAACCAGAGGCCCTGGGAACAGAGCATGACCCTTCCCAAGCATAGTGAGGAATGGCCCTATTTCGAGATGCTCAGGAGGGTGGTTAAGAGTCTGCAACAAGGTTCGGTGCCTGTGGCTCAAGTGGCTAAGGCGCCAGCCACATACACCTGAGCTGGCGGGTTCGAATCCAGCCTGGGCCCCCCAAACAACAATGATGGCTGCAACAAAAAATAGCCGGGCATTGTGGCAGGTGCCTGTAGTCCCAGCTACTTGGGAGGTGGAGACAGGAGAATCGCTTGAGCCCAGGAGCCGGAGGTTGCTGTGAGCTGTGATGCTACAGCACTCTACCCTGGGTGACAGCTTGAGGCTCTGTCTCAAAAAAAAAAAAAAAAGAGTCTGCAACAAAAGGGAGTAGATAGTATCCGAGAAACATCTGTCCACTCCACATCGCTTAAGATCAAGGCAAAGAAAACTCATCACGGTGCTCCCCGCACATGGTAATACCAGGTGACAGAGTCTCCTGCAAGGCTGATCATGCAGCCACCATTTTATCCATTATTATTATTTCCTTACATTTGTAGATGTGAAAACCCACCCACGGTTGTCACATGTCAGAGCTGGGACTCAAACTGATTTCCTTAAACTCCCACCCCAGGATTCAACATTCAATTATTAATTATTTTTAGCAGGGCAGGTAGGTATGTAAAGAAACAGCAAACAAAAACAACAAAACCACCGTAGAAAGTAATGAGCACTCTAACAGAGGTACTTGTAAATTAGGTTAGTAACTCAGAGTAAAGAGCAGTTGATCTGAGTGTGAGCAAGGGAACGAGGTGAGAAATGTCTAAAGCTAGGGAGGCTCTGAGAGTATTGTTAAGTCTTACCTAACATATTTCTGGAAGAATCACAAACTGGACTGCCCGCAGACACATTATACTTGTCCTTTGCAGTGTTTAAGATTATTCTGGGCCTGGCAGGGAGGCTCACACCTGTAATCCCACCATTCCGGGAGGCCAAGGAGGGAGGATCCTTTGAGCTAAGGAGTTTGAGACCAGCAAGAGTGAGACCCCATCTCTACTAAAAATGAAAATTAGCCTAGCATTGTGGCAGGTGCCTGTAGTCCCAGCTAATTAATTGCGAGGCTGAGGGAAGAGGATTGCTTGAGCCCAAGGGTTGAGGTTGTTGTGAGCTATGATGACACCACAGTATTCTACCCAGGGTGACAGAGACTCAGTATCAAAGACAAAAAATTTTTTTTTTGAATTGCTAACACCTCAAACAGGATATTTCACATAAAAAAAATAAAATTTCCAGTTTTCCTTTGAAAATCAGAAACTTCATTAGTATAGAGATTTACAATTTTATATGGTATTAGTCAGTGGCCCGGGCATATTCACTGACCTCCAATATTGTACCTACCGGGCCTCTCTCGAAACAAGAGATTGAGAAGATAAGACTTTCATAGACATAGCAACATGTAAGCACATAAATTTAATGAGCTAGAGGGGTAAGGAAAATCTTTGTTTACTTAAGTAGATTAAAATATTAAATCTGCTATTTGTTGATATCCTTTACTACTTAGATTTCCTTTGCTACTTAGCTTTTTCTTTCTTTCTTTCTTTTTTCTTTATTGCCCTCGGTAGAGTGCCATGGTGTCACACAGCTCACAGCAACCTCCAACTCCTGGGCTTAGGTGATTCTCTTGCTTCAGCCTCCCAAGTAGTTGGGACTACAGGCACCTGCCACAACGCCTGGCTATTTTTTTGTTGCAGTTTGGCTGGGGCCGGGTTTGAACCCACCACCCTTGGCATGTGGGCCCGGCATCCTACCCACTGAGCCACAGGCACTGCCCTACTTAGCTTTTTCTTTTGTGGTCATCACATGTATGTTTTTAGGTGTGATGTCATAAAATAAAGAGAATTAGAAATCCAGTGCAGATTGTGGAGGTATTTGAGTGAATTCAGAAAGAAATATGCATCTGAAAAGGGCCGTGATGAAGTGGGAACGCTAAGGACTTGCGTTCCACTACGTTTGCTGACTTCACTGATTACTGATAGAGATACACCAACGAAACTTATTTGTAATTTATGCCATTTTTTCTAATCCCCATATCTGGATATGATCTAACTCAGAGACTTTCAAATAATTTTGACTCACAGCATGAAATACACTTTTTAAAATCAGACTTACATATACACACATTTGTAACAGAAAAAAATCTTCAAAGTCCAATCTTACTTTTTTCTGTAATATAACTCTGAAATTTTCCATTCCAGTCTAATCTGTATTTCATTAAAAAAAAAAAAAACCTACAGGTCAATCCACTAAATTGATGTTACAACACACTAATAGTTCACCACCTGCCATGAAAAACACTGGCCTAACATGGGAACTGATAGTGTCTGAAATTCTGACTGTATCTAGAGCATAATGGTAATTATATTTATAAACTGTCAAAATAAAAAAAACGATGCAAGATGTCTGTAGGCACGTATGATTAACACCCCCCCCCCCACACACACACCTATCAACACAGGCTGGCTCCTGCTACCTCTGTGATACAGTAGTTCTCCCTTATCCAATGTTTTACTTGTTGTGGTTTCAGCCAATTATGGTTCAAAAATATTACATGGAAAATTCCAGGAGTAAAGAACTGATAAATTTAAATTTGCACCATCCTGAGTTGTGTGATGAAATCTCATACCATCCCACTCTGTCCTGCCCAGGATGTGAATAACCCCCTTGACCAGTGTATCCATAACATATATGCTACCTGTCCTTTAGTCACTTAGGAGCCATCTTGGGTATCAGACTGACTGTCACACTAGCAGAGTGAATGTTTCCAAGTAACCTTTATTTTACTTCATAATGGCCTCAAATGCAAGAGTGGTAATGCTGATGATTTGGAGATGCCAAAAAGAAGCCAAAGTTATTCCAAAAAGAAGTTGCTAATCTTTTAGTATGTATAATTTTTAAATTAAATTCAGGTATATATAGGAAGAAACATAGCACACATAGGGTTTGGTATTATATTTTCTTCCTGTAATTTTTAAAGTTTTGACTTAGGTATCCATTGGGGGTCTTGAAATGTATTCTCATCAGATAAGGGGGGCACTAAGGTACTTTATTCCTGGATCTGGGAAACTTATACTTCTTATTAGGCCATGACTGAATGCCCACGACTCAGGAAATAGAGCATTTCCTTAGAAAAAACAATCCAAAATGAAAATGATTTCAAAATGGTAAAAATATAAGTTCCATGCAAAAGAAATCATTACAAGATAAGTAACAGATGCAACAAGTTGGAAAAATAACAGCCTAAGAAACCGAGACAAAAGAACAAGCTGCCAGTTTCAGCAAGAAGAAGAGCCAGAGGAAGAACAAGACCCCATCTCTACTGAAAATAGAAAAAATTTGGCTTGGGGCCTGTGGCTCTAGAGGCTAAGGCGCCAGCCACATTCACCTGAGCTGGTGGGTTCCAATCCAGCCCGCCTGCCAAAAACAATGACGGCTGCAACCAAAAAATAGCCGGGCATTGTGGTGGGTGCCTGTAGTCCCAGCTACTTGGGAGGCGGAGGCAGGAGAACTGCTTGAGCCCAGGAGTTGGAGGTTGTTGTGAGCTGTGATGCCATGGCATTCTACCCAGGGCGACAGCTTGAGTCTCTGTCTCAAAAAAAAAAAAAGGGGCGGTGCCTGTGGCTCAGTGAGTAGGGTGCCGGCTCCATATACCGAGGGTGGCGGGTTCAAACCCGGCCCCGGCCAAACTGCAACAACAAAATAGCCAGGTGTTGTGGGGGGCGTCTATAGTCCCAGCTATTTGGGAGACTGAGGCAAAAGAATCGCCTAAGCCCAGGAGTTGGAGGTTGCTGTGAGCTGTGATGCCACAGTACACTACCCAGGGCAATAAAGTGATACTCTGTCTCTACAAAAAAAAAAAAAAAAAAAAAAAATTAAAAGAAAAAAAGAAAAGAAAAAATTAGCCACGTGTTGTTGTGGGTGCCTATAGTCCCAGTTACTTGCAAGGTTGAGGGAGGAGGATCTTTTGAGTCTAGGAGTTTGAGGTTACTGTGAGCTATGATTCCATAGCTCTCTAGGCTGGGCAACAGAGTGAGACTTTGTCTCAAAAAAAAAAAGAAAATGAGAATATCATAAACAAATGTATTTGAAGTTTTTATATAGTCAAAAAATTCAAGATGTGGGGAAATAATAGGGCAACATTAATGAAAACCAAAAGATTAAAAAAAAGAGAAATTTCTAGAAATACAAAATATGGTCATTGAAAGTAAAAACTTTGGTGATGAATTAGATATCTGATTAAATATAGCTGAAGATAAAATTAATGAACTAGAAAACAGATTCAAGGAAATCATCCAGAATGCAGTTTAGAGATAAAAGAGAAGAAAAATATGGATATGAAAATACTGTAATCTACTTAAGTAAGATAAAGCATAGGTGAGATGGTATAATAAATATCTAATGGAAGTTTTAGGAAAGAATGGAAAGATTGTAGGACACATAGTATACTATGACATCATCACTTGAAAATTTCCAAATTGAAGAAAAATATCTTCTCAGATTGATTTAATAAATAAAAATAAATTTATGCCTAAAAATATTGCCGTGAAATAACAAAAGCAAAAATCAAAAAAAAATTCATAGCTACCAAAGATTAAAGACACACTACCAACTAGTGAAAAATAGTTATAAATAGATTTATAGCAGATATATTCTCAATAATAATAGATGTCACCAGGCACTGTGGCTCACACCCGTAATCCCAGCACTGTGGGAGGCTGAGGAGGGACACTTGCTTGAGCTTAGGAGTTCGAGACTTGCCTGAGTGAGAGTGAGACCCTGACTCATAAAACAACAACAACAACAACAAAAAACCCCAGCTGGGCACCATGGTGAGTGCCTGTAATCCCAGCGGCTTCCAGAGGCTGAGGAAGCAGGATGCCCACAGCCAGAGTCTGAGGTTGCAGTGAGCTGTGACACCATTGCACTCTGCTTAGGGCAGAGGGTGGGACTCCATCTCACCAAAAAAAAAAAAAAAAAAAAAAAGAGATAGAGAGAAAAGAAAACAATAATAGATGTCAAAAAATGGTGGACTAATATCAAAGTTTTAAGGGGGAAATAACTGTCAATCTAGAATTGTATACCTACTTAAAATATCACTTATGAGCAAGGGCAAATTAAAGCAATATTGGCATAGTTAGCATCACAAACCCTTGCTAGAATGGTCAAGAGATTAATAAAGATGCTGATCTCTTAGCTATGAAACCAATTCCATGAAACCAGCCCTTCTCTTGTGAGCCAGGTTTTCTCTTACAGTATCAATGTTCCTCATTGATTCTAAGCTCTAGTAATTACCTTTCCAGGTACCCCTTAGAGAAACACATTTATTTGGAAGGATTATTTATTGCTTTGAGAACAGAAAAAATTGAAAGTAACTGAAATGCCATAATTAGAAGAAGGATGAATAAATCATGGGCTGATTTGTACATGGATTACTACAGAGCAGCCAAAATATAAACTAACCGGATCTTCTTTTTTTTCTTTTCTTTTTTGGAGACAGAGTCTCACTTTTTTGCCCTCAGTAGGGTGCCATGGGGTCATAGCTCCCAGCAACCTCAAACTCCTGGGCTCAAGCAATGCTGTTGCCTCAACCTGGTGAGTAGCTGGGACTATAGGTGCTGGCCACAAAGCCCAGTTATTTTTAGAGGCAGGGCCTCACTCTGGCTCAGGCTGGTCTTGAACCTGTGAGCTCCGGCCACCTTGGCCTCCCAGAGTTCTAGGATTAAGGTGGGTGAGCCACCGTGCCTGGCCAACTAACTGGATTTTCATGTACCGACATGGACATATCTCACATCATTGTCAAGGTTGAGTGAAAGAAGCAAGTTGAAGAAAGATATGCAATGTATGATAGCAGTGTGTAAGATTTTTAAAGCACACAGTACAATATCTTACATAATACATGTGGGTGTACATATATAATGTATGTACAATACACACGTATAACTATGTATGCATGTTCTAAAAATATAAAAATAGGTACTAAATGATATATATCAGCACTGTAGAATAGTTTTTATCTCAGGGTGGAGGGAGAAATAGGACCAGCATGGGGTAGAAGAAGATATGATGGATAATAACATTTAAAAATCTATTTGGTGGTTGGGCGGCGCCTGTGGCTCAAGGAGTAGGGCACTGGTCCCATATGCTGTAGGTGGCGGGTTCAAACCCAGCCCCAGCCAAAAACTACACACACACACACACACACAAAAATCTATTTGGTGGGTAAATGGGTGCTTATTATTATATATTATGTTCTATATGTTTTAAAAAATTGTGATGAAAGAATAATAGAAAGATCATGCACCGAGATTACCTGCACATCAATGATTTTTAAAATTTATATAGATTTGTTTTTTTAAGTTGTGACATATACATGACATAAAATATGCTATGAATTTTTTTTTTTTTTTTTTTTGAGACAAAGTCTCACTCTGTCACCCTTGGTAGAGAGCTGTGGCATCATGACTCACACTGATCTCAAACTCTTGGGCTCAAACTCTTGGGCTTAAGTGATCCTTATGCCTCAGCCTACCAAGTATAGGAACCGACCACAATGCCTGGCTATTTTTAGAGTCGGGGTCTCATTCTTGCTCAGGCTGGTCTGGAACTCCTGAGCTCAGGCAATCCACTTGCCTCGGCCTCCCGGAGTCATCACCACCTTTCATCCTCAAAATGTTTTCATCTTGCAAAACTGGAATCCTATAGCCATTAAACACTAATGCCCCTGCCCCACGCCCATTTCTCTCCTCCAGCCCTTGGCAACCACTATTCTACTTTCTATTTCCATGAATTTGACTAATCTGGTTAAAATAAGTTACCTGGATCTACATGTATCAACGTGGGTGGATTTTATATCAGTGTGGAGTGAAGGAGCAATTTCCACCATGAGTGGGACCGTACACCATTTGACCTTTTGTGGCCAGGGTATCCCATTTGCATAATGTCCTCCAGGTTCCTCCATGCTATGGCATGTGTCAGAATTTCCTGCCTTTTGAAGACTAATGTTTTGTTTATCCATTCATCCACTGATAGACATTTGGGTTGCTTCCGCCTTTTGGCCATTGTAATTAATACTACTATGAATGTGGATGTACAAATACCACATATCTTTTCAAGTCCCTGTTTTCAATTCTTTTGGGTATATACCTAGAAGTGGAATTGCCGAATCATATGGTAATTCTTTAATTTTTTTGAGAAAGACAATGATTTTTGTCAACATATGATTTACAGCTACTGTGAAACAATGTACTGTGTTAGAATATCCATCTGTTTCCTCACTGTTACTTTTCAGAAAGGCTGTCAAGTTCGCAAGTAAGAATTCGCACAGATATTTTGTTACCATGGATATGAGGAGCACTGGATTCTGCAGAGACATTGCTAGAATAGAAACAACCTCTGGGGACAATCTGCCACTTGATGAATTAATGAACGTTCATTAAGAAAACCTAATGCTGTGATTGAGAAATTGCCTCTGCCTTCTGTGTTAAAATATACACTTGGTCTAGTCTTGTTTTGTGACTGTACAACCTTAATAGCCACTCCTTTTCTCTATGTGCTCTGAGAAGTGTCAAATGAGATGGCGAAGGGAGAAAAAAGGCCTAAATCCTATTTGGAGCCGTTGATGTTTATGATGAACAAAATAGAAACCCAAAATAAACCTCAAAACCCCAACTTTCATTTCTAAAACTTACATGTATAATGCAGGTTCATTACACATGTAAGAAAAGGTACATACAAATAAGATGATTAGAATCATTTATAATTCCACTCACATTTTTTAAAATTGTTTTTTATTTTTTATTTTTATTTTTGCAGTTTTTGGCCGGGGCTGGGCTTGAACCCTCCACCTCCAGCCTATGGGGCCGGCACCCTACCCCTTTGAGCCATAGGCACTGCCCCAAATTGTTTTTTATTAAATCATCACTTTGTACATTGATACATTTATGGAGTTCAGGGTACTGCTTCAATATACAATGTGAAATGCTTACATTGATCCATGTATGGATCCATCACATTTATCCATCACAATTATACTCATTTCTTTTCTTTTTCTTTTTTTTTTTTTTTTTGTGATTTTTTTGGCCGGGGCTGGGTTTGAACCTGCCACCTCTGGCATATGGGACCGGCGCCCTACTTCTTGAGCCACAGGCACCGCCCATACTCATTTCTTAATATTTTTGAAATGTACCATTGCATCCTGCACATTAGGTGTGGTCCCCCTGAATACCTTCCTTCCTCCCATGTCCCCCCTCCCCTCCCCTCTCTCTCCTCTTCCCTTCTGCTTTCTGGACTGTAGTTATGTTTTGCCATTCATATGAGTGTGTAGGTGATTATATATTGATTTCATAGTAGTATTGAGTACATTGGATACTTTTTTTCCATTCTTGAGATACTTTAATAAGAAGAGTATGTTTCAGCTCCATCCAGGTAAACATAAAAGATGTGAAATCTCCTTTTTATGGCTGCATAGTATTCCATGGTGTACATATACCACTATTTGTTAATCTATTCATGGGTCGATGGGCACTTGGGCTGTTTCCATGTCTTGGCTATTATGAATTGGGCTTCAATAAAATTTTGGTGCAAATGTCTTTGTTGTAAAATAATTTTTGATCATCTGGGTGTATACCTAGTAGAGGAATTGCGGGATTGAACAGTAGGTCTACTTTTAGTTCCTTGAGTGTTTTCCAAACTTTTTTCCAAAAAGGTCGTATTAGCTTGCATTCCCACCAGCAGTGTAGAAGCGTTTCCTTCTCTCTGCATCCACACCAACATCTGTAGTTTTGGATTTATGATGTAGGCTAATCTTACTGGAGTTAGATGATATCTCAAAGTAGTTTTGATTTGCATTTCTCTGATGATTAAGGATGATGACCATTTTTTCCTGTGTTTATGGGTCATGTGCCTATCTTCATCAGAGAAGTTTCTGTTCAAGTCTCTTGCCCACATAGAAATAGGGTTATTTATTTTTTTCTTATTGGTTAGTTTGAGTTCTCTGTAGATTCTAGTTATCAGACCTTTGTCGGAAGCATAACTTGCAAAAATCTTCTCCCATCCTGAAGGTTGTCTGTTTGCTTTACTTACTGTGCTCTTGGCTGTGCAAAAGCTTTTTAGTCTGATCAGATCCCAGTAATGCATTTTTGGTGTTGCTTTAATTGCCCGGGGGGTCTTCCTCATAAAATATTCTCCCAGGCCGATTTCTTCAAGTGTTTTCCCTGCACTCTCTTCTAGTATTTTTATAGTTTCATGTCTTAAGTTTAAATCTTGCATTCAGTGAGAATCAATTTTTGTTAATGATGAAAGGTGTGGGTCCAGTTTCAGTCTTCTACAGGTTGCCTTCCAGTTCACCCAGCACCATTTGTTAAATAGGGAGTCTTTCCCCCACTGAATATTTTTGATAGGCTTGTCGAAGATCAAATGGCGATAAGTAGCGGGGTTCACTCACATTTTGTGAAATTTATTTAGATTATTTTCTAGGAATAAATAGATTTAATGCAACTTTTAACTATAAAACAGAGCCATTTGTAATTTATTATTTTACTATATATAACTTTTTCCCAGTTAATATATTGTTTACATATTTCCATGTCATTTTTTTTTTTTGTAGAGACAGAGTCTCACTTTATGGCCCTCGGTAGAGTGCCGTGGCCTCACCCAGCTCACAGCAACCTCTAACTCCTGGGCTTAGGTGATTCTCTTGCCTTAGCCTCCTGAGTAGCTGGGACTACAGGTTCCAGCCACAACGCCAGGCTATTTTTTTGTTGCAGTTTGGCTGGGGCTGGGTTTGAATCTGCCACCCTTGGTATTTGGGGCTGGCGCCCTACCCACTGAGCCATAGGCACCGCCCTCCATGTCATTGTTTAAAATGTAATGTTTAAGATTACAAAATACCCATTTATGGATGTAATGTAATTTATTTATTCTATGTCATATTGTGGGACTTTTATAGGTGAAATTTTATCTTGCCAATATGGAAATCAATGTTTTTATAACTACATTTTAAAGTTCATCCTTATTTCTATTTCTTTTGTCTTTCCTTTTCTTTTTTTTTTTTTTTTGAGACAGAGTTTCACTTTGTCATCCTCATTAGAGTGCTGTGGCATCATAGCTTACAGCAACATCAAACTCCTGGGCTCAAGTGATTCTCTTGATTCAGCCTCCCAAGTAGCTTGGACTACAGGTGCCCTCCACAAGGCCCATCTATTTTTATTTTTATTTATTTATTATTATTATTTTTTAGAGACAGAGTCTCACTCTGTTGCCCATGACTGAGTGCTGTGTCATCACAGCTCACAGCAACATCCAGCTGTTGGGCTTAGGAGATTCTCTCTTTCTTTCTTTTTTTTTTTTTCCACAGTTTTTGGCCAGGGCTGGGTTTGAACCTGCCACCTCTGGCATATGGGGCTGGCACCCTACCCCTTTGAGCCACAGGTGCTGCCCGGGCTTAGGAGAGTCTCTTGCTTCAGCCTCCCGAGTAGCTGGGACTACAGGCGCCCACCACAACGCCTGGCTACTTTTTTGTTGTTGTTACAGTTTGGCCGGGGCTGGGTTCAAACCTGCCACCATCAGTATATGGGGCTGGCACCCTATTCACTGAGCCACAGGCACGGCCTTCCCATCTATTTTTAGAGACGAGGTCTTTCTCTGTCTGAGGCTGGTCTTGAACCTGTGAGCTCAATTGACCTGCCTCAGCCTCCCAGAGTGCTGGGATACATGTGAGCCAGCTCACCCTGCCTCATCCTTATTTCTTTTTTTTCATTTTTTTCATCCTTATTTATTTAAGATAAATTTAAAAAAATAATATGGCTTCATTATATGCTATGAATAGATTCTTATTTGTTTCCAAAGGTGATATTTGCATAGTTTTGAACATAAAAAGCATGTAAATTTATTATTATAAGTTCACATAATACAATAGGAATAAAAAGGAAAGTTAAAATTGCTCCTAGTCCTCAAGGTAATTTAGTGAACATACTTTTAGGCTTTCCATGAATATACACAAATGCATATATTTACAAAAATGAGGCCTGACTTCACATTTGAGTTTGGTTATTGTAGTTTTTAATTTAACAGACACAGACTTTTTCATGTCATTAAATATTCTTTTACGGTATTATTTTCAAAGGATTCCATATTTGAAATACCCAAATCAATTCCACTTTCTGCAGCTCTGGCGAGGGAAGCAGGCCTAATGCAACTCCTGCTGACAAGCTGGGACCCCCCGCCTCTCTCTGTTACCTCTCTACCAGCCGCTAGCTGATTGGAAGAAGATCAGGTAACAAACACAAGTGCCATCACTAGGTTACGACAGGGCCTGGTGCAAAATCTCTCTGCTCAGCTACAGAAGAGTTGGACCATTCACGACCTCATTGTTAGATCTAGCGCAAATAAACAGAAAGTCAGACAGTTCACAGTGGGTTCACGGCTTAAAGATGAATGGAGAAAAGTCCAGAGGGAGAAGAAAAGCCCTGAAATATCATAAAGAGGTCAGTTGACATTATGGGGAAGTAGGAAATATGAGTAAAAACAAGCTATGAGGCTGATACAAATAGATACAGTAAACAATAGTGTTTTAGGGTAAAGGCTTTGACATCAGAAGAGCATTTGAATATTGATACTTCTACGTAAACACTGTGTGACTCAGATCAATTAATCTTCTGAGTTCTTTTTTTTGTTGTTGTTGCAGTTCAGCCGGGGTAGGGTTTGAACCCACCACCCTCGGTATATGGGGCCGGTGCCCTACTCACTGAGTCACAGGCACCACCCAATCTTCTGAGTTCTTATCAGTAACGTGGAAAATAGTATATTTGTTACTGAGTAGTTGGAAGAATTTGTTGCAAGGCTCAACATGGCAAGGCTCTTAGCACAGTCCCAGACATGTGGACACACTAAGTGAATGCAATTATTATCATAGCTATTTCTTCTCAAATGTACCTTATAGGTCATCCTGTCCTATATTTTGAATCTCCCAGCATATATCAATTTATGAATTGATATAATCAATAGCTGTATGTTGTATTCAAGAGTTTTCTTGTATTGAAGTCTGGATTTTTCTTTCTTTCTTTTTTTTTTTTTTTTGCAGTTTTTGGCCAGGGCCAGGTTTGAACCTGCCACCTCCCGTATACGGGGCCGGCGCCCTATCCTTGAGCCACAGGCACCACCCTGAAGTCTGGATTTTTCATTGACTAACTTCTGAAATAACTAAATCAATTTTCTAATCAACAGCTTTCCTCTACCTTTAAGGACAAAAGGAGATGCTATCAAGAGCATTTTTTAATTGGGGCTTATAAAATTTTATTTTTTTCCCCTTAGTTTCCTGAAGTCTTGAAGGATTGTAAGAGCCACACAATAAAAAGCAATATGAGCATTAAAATATCAGTTGGCAACTGGGTAGACTGCACTGTCACAGAATTTACAGTTTCTTACCTATTTCTCTTAGAAAGTAAGCACTTAGAATGTTCTCTTGCCAGAATAGTACACAGGGCAGTGGGTGAATTCAATTCTCCTTCATGTCAACTTTTTACCTCTTTCTATCTCCTCTCTAAGGATAATCAAGGACTTCATGGCATGTATAAATAGCTTCGATTGAGAACATTCTCTTATCTTTGCCCCTCTCATCACTGAGCAGGGCCCATAACTGATGTTGCAATTCGAGTACTGATTTAGCCCCAAGAGACACATTGCAAACGATCCACTGAGGATGGTATTTATATCAGCTATGACAGATGAAGACTTTATCAACTGTACCTTTGGCCAATCATTTGACGGCATGCCCCTGGGTTAATCTCCTTCTCATTATAACTGATGATCCATGATGATGTGTTTTCTGAACCACTCATCTTACACAGAGTGCCACAATGGAAACAGCCCTATGTGAACACTGATAATTAAGGAAATAATCCAACCTAGGAGAGTCAACAGAAAAACGGTAGAGATTGAGACATTTAGTGACTTGCTAGGGCACAAGTAACTTGGTATCATCTGTGCCAACAGGAATTCATATAAGTGCTGGTTAAACTGTCTGTTTTGACAGAAGAGAAAAGAATGAAAATAGACTGACTATGTTTCCCATAGAAAGGTTCGGCGATTTGAGGGTGTCTTTTTTCATTTCTTAGATGCTGTGAGTGTTTCAAAACCATAACGTGTTCTCAGGTCAAGTAAGTAATATAGAATTAGATTTTTTTTTTTAATAGAGGTAAGTTCATATTATACTATGCTGCCTAGGCTGATCATGAACTCCTAAGCTCAAGCTATCGACTTGCCTCAGCCTCTCAAAGTCCTCATGTTTCTTTCTTTCATTTTCTTTTTTAGCATTTTTTTTTTTTTATTGTTGGGGATTCATTGAGGGTACAATAAGCCAGGTTACACTGATTGCAATTGTTAGGTAAAGTCCCTCTTGCAATCATGTCTTGCCCCCATAAAGTGTGACACACACCAAGGCCCCACCCCCCTCCCTCCTTCCCTCTTTCTGTTCCCCCCCCAACCATAATTGTCATTAATTGTCCTCATATCAAAATTGAGTACCTAGGATTCATGCTTCTCCATTCTTGTGATGCTTTACTAAGAATAATGTCTTCCACGTCCATCCAGGTTAATACCTTCCATTTTCTTTTTGAGACAGAGTCTCACTATGTCACCCACAGTAGAGTGCTGTGGTGTCACAGCTCACAACAACCTCCAACTCATGGGCTTAAGCCAATCTCTTGCCTCAGCCTCCCAAGTAGCTGGGACTACAGGTGCCCTCTACAATGCCCAGCTATTTTTTTGTTGCAGTTGTCATTGTTCAGCTGGCCCCGGCTGGGTTTGAACCCTCTAGCTCTGGTATATGTGGCCGGCACCCTACCCACTGAGCTATGGGCACCACCAGCTAATTCTTTTCTTAACCTTGTCCTTAATGGCCAAAAGGTGAGTGTTACACTCTCTTAGCGTACAGCTTCTCCCTTGCCCCTTCATTGATATGGAGTATCAATATTTGCAATCTTTTGTGAAGAGATTTGCAAATACAAATTTATGCCCCTTCAGACCCTCCTTCTCCTAAATAAATGACCACCTCAAAACCTTTTCTACCTAACAATATTCCTATTGGCCAAACTCATGTACAGATTCTACATGACGTCGTGACATTTATCACTCAGTACATACTGAGTCCCTCTTGGGCACAAGGGCACAACTCCTATTCTTCTCCTTCCTGGCAGTGCTCTCCTCTCACGGTGTTACTAAACCTCCAGGGGGATTCTGGTCTACGACCAGCTGCTCATTGCTCAAAAAACCAATTATGCAGACAACAAGGATTGCCGAAGAAGCAAGGTAGTGATTTATTATAGATGACGTCACCTGGGAGACAGGAAAACTGCCTCAATCTGTCTCCCGGACCAACCGAGGGTAAGGGTTATAAGGGGTTCAGGAAGATGGCTGATATATGTTAGGGCAGGTTGAGTTGTCAGCAACAGGTACAGGAGATCTAATTCAGAAGTCAGATTAGTGATGGATGGTGAGCCTTGGCATTGTGACCCTGTGAGAAGCCCGCCATTCTGGGAGACAAGTCAAAAGGTAAAAGGGTTAAATGGCAAAATTATAATGTTCTGGCTATTGAGCCCTACTGTCCTGGGAACCCAAAGCATAAGAGAGTTCAGGGAAAAGATCTAAGGGGAGGAGCGTGTCATTTAGAGGTTGTTCATGGAGCCCATTGCAAGGACCATCTCTTCCTCTTTGCTTTGGCTCCAGTGTTCAGCCAGTCAGATCATTCCTGTTAGAACAGAGGTGAGGGAAATACCAGAGGCCCTTATTCTTAACAAGAGGGTCAAATGAAATGGCCCTTCCTGGTCCTGTCTCAGAGTGAAACAACAAACTGACTCTTCCCTCACTAGTCTAGCCAACTCTTACAAGACTTACATGTTATTTTGTTTCTTCCTCTCCTCTTACCATAGACCCTCTGTCTTCTTCTTATATGGAATAGGAGGAAAGAGAACGGAAAACTTTGGGTTACTGTACATTCTAGGCCTTTCCTGTCGTCTGTAAATATCTGACTGCCTCCCTCCCTTGTGACTAGTGGCTCTGGGCCAGGCACCATCTGTATTCTCATCTCAGGAATGTCAGATATAGCCCCTGGGAGGATGAAAAAGCAAGCAGGAAATCAGTACGGGATTTAGGACTTGTATCTGCAATATGAGAAGGACTCTCAAAACTCAAAAATTAAAAAAAATTAAAAAACCCCACACAGCCCACTTAAAAAATAGGCAAATGACTTGAAAAGTAACTTAAAAAAAATCTAAACATGCCCAATAAAACAAATGAAAACTCAACATTATTAGAGAAATGTGATTTTAATTTTAAAATTGCAATGAGATGCCATTACACGTAATAAAGTGGCTTAAAAATTTAAAAAAAGACTCGGCACCCATACTCACTGTTTAGGGCGCTGGCCACATACACCAGGGCTGGTGGGTTCAAACCCAGCCCAGGCTAGCTAAACAACAATGACAACAACAATAAATATAGCTGGGTGTTGTGGCAAGCACCTGTAGTCTCAGCTACTTGGGAGGCTGAGGCAAGAGAATCACTTAAGCCCAAGAGTTTGAAGTTGCTGCGAGCTGTGACACCATAGCACTCTACTGAGGGCAACATAATGAGACTCTGTCTCAAAAACAAAAACAACAAAAACAAAAACCAAAAAACTGGCAGTATCAAGGGCTGATAAGGATGCAGACAGCTGAAACTCTCTCTCATCCATTGCTGGTGGGAATGCAAAATGGTACAGCCATTTTGGAAACCAGTTTGGCAGTTTCTTACAAAATTAACATACACTCACCATGTGGCCCAGGAACACTGGTGTTTATCCAAACAAATTGAAAACTTATGTTCATAAAAACCTATATGCAAATGTTTATAGCAGCTCTATTCATAAGCACCTCAAACTGGAAACCACTCCAATGTCCTTCAACTGGACATTGAACTTAATGTATTAATTGATCAACAACTTCTCTAAACAGTGGAACTCCACTGAGTCCCAAAAGGAACTAACTTCTGATACACACAACATGGATGAATCTGAAAGGCATTATGCTAAGTGAAAGAATCCAGACTCAAAAAGCTCACATGGTTTCCTTTATATGACATTGTGGAAGGCGAAACTGGAGGAACTGAAAACTGAAAACAAGGTAGTAGTTGTCAGGGGTTGGAGCTGAGGGAAGGAGTTGGAAGGAAAGGGCCATAAAGGAACTCTTGGGGCTAATCGAGATTCTCTTTATCTTCATGGTAGTGGCCCACATGATTGTGTGCATTTCTCAAAAATCACAGAACAACACGCTAAAAAGGGTAAAATTTATCCTATGTAAATTACATCCATATATATATATTTTTTTTTTTTTTTTGGAGACAGAGTCTCGCTCTATCTCCCTGATAGAGTGCCATGGTGTCATAGCTCACCACAACCATAAACTCTTGGGTTCCAGCAACCCTCTTGCCTTTCAGCATTCTGAGTAGCTGGGACTACAGGTGCTGCCATAGCAGGCTAGTTTTTTCTATTTTTAATAGAGACAGGGTCCTGCTCTAGCTCAGGTGGGTCTCCAACTCCTGAGCTCAGGTGATCCTCCTGCCTCAGCTTCCCAAAGTGTTAGGATTACAGGTGTGAGCCACTGCACCTGGCACAATAATTTTTTTAAAAAGAAGTGGCCATCAATAAAATTAGAAAACAAATATAAAAGTTATGAACAATGGCGAATTTCTTCTTTGAGAAAACCAACAAAATTAGACAAATCTGTGGTGATATTAGCCAAGGTTTCCAAAAAGGAACACAGAAAGGAGATTGGACAGCTGGGCCCAGGGGCTCACTCCTGTAACCCTATCAGTGTGGGAGGCTTAGGCAGGTGGATGGACTGAGGTCAGGAGGTGGAGACCAACCTGAGCATGAGCGAGACTCCATCTCTACTAAAAATAGAAAAATTAGCTGGGCCCCTGTAGTCCCAGCTACTTGGGAGACTGAGGCAAGGGGATTTCTTGAACCCAGGAGTTTGATATTGCTGGGAGCTATGATGCCACGGCACTCTACCCAGGATGACAGAGAGGGACTTGAGACTCTGTCTCACAAAACAAAACAAATCAAAACAAAACAAAAGAAGTTTGGCATATGGGATAATGGACCCATCCAAGACAGTTCTCCTAGACCCCCCTGGTCTTGGGACTATAGAGACAGTGGTCGTTGAGTAAAGGCTGGGAACATCACACCTATGGGGACAGGTTAAAGGAGTCCAGTTCAGTTTCCTGGGCAATGAGAGCCCTCGGGTAATTTGACAGCAGCTTTCCAGTTTTCATGCCCCCTCAACACTTCGATTATAGTGCTATTTAGCAAAAGTCAACAGCTTTAATGATCTTTAGCACATTAAAATGAAATTGCGTCCATGGAGTTAATGATTTTGGAAAATGGGGGAATTCTCTTAAAGATAAAGTCCTTGCAATGCCTTGTAAAATGGAAATGTGTCTAAAGTGAGCTTAATTGCCAGGTAGTTTAAAGCCTCTGTCCCTATCTATAAAATGGAGACAGTGGTTTTTTTTTCTTTTTTTAGAGACAGAGTCTCACTTTGTTGCCCTCGGTAGAGTGCCGTGCGTCATAGCTCACAGCAACCTCCAACTCCTGGGCTAAGGTGATTCTCTTGCCTCAGCCTCCCGAGTAGCTGGGACTGCAGGTGCCCACCACAACACCTGGCTATTTTTTATTGCAGTTTGTCCGGGGCCGAATTTGAACCTGCCACCCTCAGTATATGGGGTCGGCGCTCTACTCACTAAGCCACAGGTGCCACCCATAAAATGGAGACAGTGTTAATCACTTCATAGTTGCTTTTTCTTTATTTCTTTTTTTTTTGTGGTTTTTGGCCGGGGCCGGGTTTGAACCCACCACCGTTGGTATATGGGGCTGGTGCCCTATTCACTAAGCGACAAGTGCTGTCCATAAAATGGAAACAGTGTTAATGACTTCATAGCTGCTTTTTCTTTTTCTTTCTTTTTTTTTTTTTTGCGGTTTTTGGCCAGGGCTGGGTTTGAACCCGCCACCTTTGGCATATGAGGCTGGCACTCTACTCCTTTGAGCCACAGGTGCTGCCCTTTTTCTTTTTCTTTTTGAGACCAGAGTTTCACTCTGTTGCCCAGGCTGGAATGTCATGGCATCAGCTTAGCTCACAGGAGCCTCAAACTCCTGGGCTCAGGCGGTCCTCTGCTCAGGGTCCCAGAGTTCTAGGGTTATAGGTGTGAGCAGTACTTCATAGTTTCACAGGGAGAACTCAAATCAGGGGCCTATGAAATGGGTCTGGAACCTGGCATGTTTCCACCCCCCTCTTCCAGCTCATTTTCCTTTCCCTTTCCTGATTGAGGGCTGCAAGCACGGACATGTTAAAGATAATATTAAAAACTGTGTGCAACGTTAATGTTTACTATAAATGCTGGATGCCATTCTAAGCTCTTTATATTTATTAACTCATTTCCCTGTCACGGCAATCCCACGAGGAAGGTACTTATTATCTCCATTTTATGGATGTAGGCACTGAGGAGCGAGAGAGAGTCAGTGACTTGCCAAGGGAGTTGCTGTTTTATCTCCTTATAAAAAATAAAGTGATTTTTTTTTTTTTTTTTTTTTGTGGGCGTAACTCTCTTTTATGTGTTCTTTTCTTAGGTGCATTCTTTCATCTATGTTACCTTTTATACTTGACAAACTGCTATCAAAAGCCATACTTTGGCCAGGCCTGGTGGCTCCTGCCTGTAATCCTAGCACTCTGGGACACTGAGGTAGGAGAATCCCTTGAGGTCAGGAGTTTGAAACCAGCCTGAGCAAGAGCAAAACCTCATTTGTACTAAAAACAGAAAAAAAAAAAAAAATGAGCCAGGTATGGTGGCCCTTGCTTGTCGTCCCAGCTGCTGCAGAAGCTGAGGCAGGAGGATCACTTGTACCCAGAAGTTTGAGGCTGCTGTGAGCTATGATGACGCCACTACATTCCAGTCCAGGCAACAGGACAAGACCCTGTCTCAAAACAAACAAACAAACAAGCTGTACTTTCTTTGCAACCCCAGGAATTTTGGTGTGAAGTAGTAGTGATACATGTGTATCATAAAAGTTGAAAGATGACCATTTCTAGAAAGTTCTAGGAACAGTTAAATGCTGCTATTCTGAATTCCAAATCTTAGTTTCTAGTTTCTATGCCCCCTTTCCTTTTTTTTTTGTTTTTGGTTTTTGTTTTTTGCAGTTTTTGGCCAGGGCTGGGTTTGAACCCGCCACCTCCGGCATATGGGGCCAACACCCTACTCCTTTGAGCCACAGGTGCTGCCCTCCTTTCCTTTTTTTGATTCTGAGTGATCCTTGAAGGTCCAGGTGAAGGTCCCACCTCCCCCTTCAGTGACATATACGGAGTGCCTACCACATGCTGGGCATTGACTTTTCCTGACAACCCCCATCCCCCGAGGGAGCATACCACTACCTTTGACAACAGGGCTGCAAAGATGAATGGATCTCATCTCTGGGGAGTTCACCATCCTGTTGGAAAGTGGACAAATGTGATATCAGGTCCACAGCAACAACACTTGCAACCAGCTCACAGCTCACCACTCCCCAACTCATTAAGTCAAGTGGTTGCAAGTGAGAACAGAGCTAGTGAATTAGCTCAAGGACACCCATATTTTCCTGAAACAGAGCAGGGAAGAGGATGGTTAAAGGTGAAGAAGAGGAAAGAAGATCTGACAACTATAAGAAAAAAAAAGCTGGGTGTTCTGGCGGGCATCTGTAGTCTCAGCTACTTGGGAGGCTGAGGCAAGAGAATTGCTTAAACCCAAGAGTTTGAGGTTGCTGTGAGCTGTGACATCATAGCACTCTACAGAGGGCAACAAAGTTTAGACTCTGTCTGAAAAAAAATAAAAAAAGAGGAGAGAAGATGAAGAAGAAGAGGTATTTGCTAAGAATGTGCATATCCATAATAGAGTCGGGG
This sequence comes from Nycticebus coucang, assembly GCF_027406575.1. Taxonomy (NCBI): domain Eukaryota; kingdom Metazoa; phylum Chordata; class Mammalia; order Primates; family Lorisidae; genus Nycticebus; species Nycticebus coucang. The sequence continues at coordinate 28,722,349 of NC_069782.1, forward strand.
GCTTGAAGAAGGAAGGAGGTTTTTCGAACAGTTAATGTGGGGGAAGAGGGAAAGACTTAACTCAGAATGAGGGAAGCTGTGGTTCTCAGCCTGGTGCAGCATAGAATCACCATCACTTGCATTTAAAAAGTGCCGATACTGGGGGCCGCGCCTGTGGCTCAGTGAGTAAGGCGCGGGCCCCATATGCCAAGGGTGGCGGGTTCAAACCCAGCCCCGGCCAAACTGCAGCCAAAAAATAGCCGGGTGTTGTGGCGAGCGCCTGTAGTCCCAGCTGCTTGGGAGGCTAAGGCAGGAGAATCGTGTAAGCCCAAGTGTTAGAGGTTGCTGTGAGCCGTGTGACGCCACGGTACTCTACCTGAGGGCGGTACAGTGAGACTCTGTCGCTACAAAAAAAAAAAAAAAAAAGTGCTGATACTCATCATTCTTTTTTTTTTTTTGGCCGGGGCTGGGTTTAAACCCACCACCTCCGGCATATGGGACCGGCGCCCTACTCCTTGAACCACAGGCACCGCCCTACTCATCATTCTTTACCCTGCAAAGACTTGATACCACTGAGATGACTTAATGAGTTGGGGAGTGGTGAGCTGTGAGCTGTGACTGCTTTGCTGACAGTTTGGATGCCATTGTAAATAAACGTTTCTATTTAAAAAAAAAAAATGCTGATACTCTATTCCCATCCCAGAGTTTCTGAGTTCATTGATCTGGGATGATATTCAGCCACTGGTGTTTTTAAAAGGCTCCCCTGATGAGTCTAGTGAGCTGGGAGTGAGAAACACTGAAAATAATTGCCAGATGCTACTGAGGGCCTCATGTCTGTCAGATTACTCCAACCTACATAGACTTCTCACTTTTATTACTTTAATATTCATTCATTTGTTCATTAGAAAACATTACTGAGGGCGGCGCCTGTGGCTCAGTGAGTAGGGCGCTGGCCCCAAATGCCGAGGGTGGCGGGTTCAAACCCAGCCCCGGCCAAACTGCAACCAAAAAAATAGCCGGGCGTTGTGGCGGGTGCCTACATGTAGTCCCAGCTGCTTGGGAGGCTGAGGCAGGAGAATTGCGTAATCCCAAGAGTTAGAGGTTGCTGTGAGCCGTGTGAGCTATGGCACTCTACCCGAGGGCAGTACAGTGAGACTCTGTCTCTACAAAAAAAAAAAAAAAAGAAAACATTACTGAGCACCTGCTATGTGTCAGGTACTACACTAAGTAGTAAAAAAGTCATCTTTCTGTACTTACTATTTTCCTCCCACTTCTGTATTCAGATTGTGGGTTAAATCCTTTTCAGAGGCCAGGTACAATAAAGACTTAAATGAGGCCAGGCGAGGGGGCTCCCACATGTAATCCTAGCACTCTGGGAGGCCAAGGCAGGTAGAATACCTGAGCTTAGGAATTTGAGACCAGCCTGAGAGGGAATGAGACCCCATCTCTACTAAAAATAGACTAGCCAAGCGTCATGGTGGATGCCTGCAGTTCCAGCTACTTGGGAGGCTGAGGCAAGGGAATCATTTGAGCCCAGAGTTTGAGTTTGCTGTGGACTATGATGCCGTGGTACTCTACCCAGGGCAACAGAGAGTCTATCTCAAAGAATAGAATAGAATAGAATAGAATAGAATAGAATAGAATAGAATAGAATAGAATAGAATACCTTTTTCAGAAATGTAAAAAAACTCAAGATATTTGAACACCTACTTTGCATCATTGAAATGTTACAATGCCTGCATGTAGTGGGCTCTCTCAATGTCTCACATTTTATAGTTGAAGAAAATGAGGCACAGAGGAGGAAAGTAACTTGCACAAGGTCACACAGCGTGTAGTTAGCAGACTAGTGTTTGTTTGAGATAGTGTTGCTCTGTTGCCTGGGGTAGAGTGCAGTGGCCTCATCATAGCTCACTGCAGCCTCAAACTCCTGGCCTGAAGTGAGCCTCCTGCCTCTGCTTCCTGAGTAGCTGGGACTATAGGCTCCACCCACAATGCCCAGCTGGTTTTTCTATTTTTAGAGTTTTTCTGGCCTAGTTTTTTTTTCTTCTCTGCTAATTTCTCTCAATTTGAAGATTCTTGTTCTTCAAACTTTGGGAAATTTTGAGTTCTTTATTGGAATATTTTATTCTCTTTGTTTCCTTTTTCAGGAACTCCTATGAAATGTTTGAGATCTTGATTGATCCTTTATATATCTTTTCTCTCACATTATCTATTTTTATCATCAGTATTTCAGTTGATATATACATGTATATAATTTATTTATCATCATCAATTTAATACTCACCATTATTGCTTCATGACACATGTTCTCAGATCAACATGGATAAAGACCATTCAAATAAACTCATCCTGTCTTTTTGGCTTATGTTGACATTAAATTGCAAGCCAATTGGTGTTCTGAGGAACATGACTCTCACTTCTTTGGAAAGATGTAAACAGTTGTGTAATTCCAGTCCAGTGTCCCTGGTACTTATAAAACCTTCACCAGTTGTTCTTCATGCAGAGGGGAGAGCAAGTCTGCAGAGGGGCAGCAGAGACTGAGCCTAGGAGACTGTGAAGGCGTGACATTGGGGTTCCATTTCTGCTTTCCCTCATTCTTTCCTTTCCTGATTGGACATTCTCCAGTCTCATGTACCAGGGGCTATAAGATAAGATGTCCCTAGTATCAAAAGCCCTCCAAGGTAGCTCAGGGATGCGCAGGCAAATGCATTAGGGAAGATAGCCTTGTTGTAGTAGTAACTCTTAGTGTGGGGTGAGAAAGAATTCTTGACGCAAAGATTAGGGTAGAAAGAAGTAAAAAGTTTATTTTATTTCCCAATGCAGGGTGCACATGGGCACAGCACATGACAGAAAGGAAGAAGCTGTGCTGGCCCCGAGGACAAGCAGCTTGGGCTTTTTATTGGGACAAGTGGAGAAAAAAAGTTATTGTTGCCAGCTGACAGCGAGAGTCAGAAGTGGCTGCATTTGTTTTTCCTTTCCCCCCTCTTCTCTACAAGGCTGGCTTATCAGGGTCCTTGGCATACGGTCCCAGGGATGTGGGAGGGAGCTCACACCCCTGCTGTCTGCTTGGAAATTCTTCAAGTGCTGGGAAAACAGACTCTTAAAGCCACAGGTGATTAACCAAACAAAGGGGCAGTTGCATGTTGTGCTCTTTCTTTTCAAAGGGCTAATTACCTGTTGTGAGTTTTTTCTTTTATTTCCTATTAGTTTATTTTTCTCTATTAGATAGTTTATTAGCAATACTGTCCTTTAAAGCCTCTTTATGCCACTGTTGAGGGAGGGGAACATGATTGAACACACACACACATATATGTAAAAATATACATTTTTTATTTTATCTTCAAACTCTTCTATTGAATTTTTTCGATCTGAGCAATTTTATTTTTTATTTCCCAAGAACTCTCTCTTGGTCTCTGTTCTTCCTTCTATCCCCATGCACTCAAAATGTGTGAATGCACTTTCATCTGTTTTATAGATGCAATGTCTTTATTCATTTTGGGGGGGCTTCAAGTTCTCTTTAGTTTCTTTGTTTCCATTGAGATGCTATTGTCTGTTTGTTTGTCTTGGTTTCTCTATCTTCAGAGGCCTGGTGACACTTAGCTCTTCAAGCACAATTCAACATGAGCTTCTGGGAGGTAGAGTGGGTATGCTTTACACCTGGGTGGGGCTTACTTTCTGAGGGTTGTTGTTTTAGGATGATTAACAGGGAGTTGACTCTAGTGCTGGGAAACTTTCAAGTGCCATTCTAAGGAGGTCTTTTCTCTGGAACCACTCAATTTCTTCTGAAAAGAAACCTTCTAATTTCTGTCTTGGGAAAAAAGACCTGGCACCCTGGAAGCTATGTTTGAGTGCATAAGCAATCATTGATTAAATGTTCCAAATACAGGCGTTTTCCATCAACCTCATACTTTACTAAAATATTAATAATAAAAATGACAAACTCTTGGGCGGCGCCTGTGGCTCAAGGAGTAGGGCTCCGGTCCCATATGCCGGAGGTGGAGGGTTCAAACCTAGCCCCGGCCAAAAAAAAAAATGACAAACTCTTATACATCGGTAATTCTATGTCAGACACTTTACACTATGTCATTTGATCCTCTACGTCTGCAGTCCCTAACCCTTGGGGTGAGGGACTGTTAGGAACTCATGGCCTGTTAGGAACTGGGCTATACAGCAGGAAGTAAGTGGCAGGCAGGTGAGCAAAGCTTCATCTCTGTTTACAGCCACTCTCCATAGCTTGCATCACCACCTGAGCTCTGCCTCCTGCCAGGTAAGTGGCAGCATTAGATTCTCACAGGAGCCGGAACCTTACTGCACACATCTAGGTTGCACACTCCTTATGAGAATCCAATGCCTGAGGATCTGAAGTGAGGCTGCAGCAGTGATGTTAGCACTGGGGGGTGGCTACAAATACAGATTATCAGTAACAGAGTGGTTTGACTGCACAGAGACCATAATAAATCAATAGCTTACAGACCAATATCCAAACCATCCCTTCCCCCTACCCTGGGACTGTGGAAAAATTGTCTTTCTTAAAACCAATCCCTGGTGCCAAATGGGTTGGGGACCACTGCTCTATAAAATTCTGTGAGATAGATACTACTATAATCACAGTTTTACAGAAGAGGAAGCTGAGGTAAAGGAGATTAAATAACCAGCCCTAGACAATACAGCTACTAAGTTGTAAAGCTAGGATTTGAACCCAGTTGCTATGCCATGCTGTTTCCTTAGTAGAAAAATGGCATAGGTTGGTATTTGGACAGTGTAATTTCTGAGGGCTCCACAAGATTGTAAGCCTCACCAAGTCTATTCGTCTATTTTACTCATAATGTACCCCCAAATCCTAGTGTAGTTCAGTGCAATACACTTTCCAGGAATGGGTGAATTTATTATACCTTTCTGATAGAAATGGCACTTGTCCCTCATGGGGCTGGGATACCCGAAGGACGGGGGTGGCACGTGTCCATTGCTGAGGCCTCCCAGAGTCTTTCTTTTGGTTGTTAAAACTCATCTTTCTTTTTGGGTTGGGGAAAGAGAGCAGAGCTGAGGTTGGAGGAGAAGTGGTACGGGGCACAATTCTTTAGTAAAACTGCTTCATCTCCTTCCGTAGGACATAGGTGACAAGCACGTCAAAGTCAAAGGAACATAACTGGGTACTTTATTCTTTGTTCAAACACTGTTGCTTTTGCTGTTACTATTGCTTGGGGAATGCGCTTATTTAATTTTCCTCAATATTGTGTGTCGCAAATCATTATCCTACCATTATCTGCTATCTAAAGTTTAGGGATAATTCCAGTCCCCACCATTCCCCATTAAAAACAAAACAAAATGAGGTTTGATTTTTAGATCATTGTGTTTGAAAGAATTCCCCAAGCATTCTTTCTCTTACAGAATGGCCCTTATTCGACCCTGACCATTTAAAGCATGAATTTCCCGCAGTAGGATGACCTGAAGGCCATGGCAATACACATGCTTTCCAAGTTTGGATGAAGAAAAAATCTGGGTCTTATTTCAAGAGTTTATTGCTATTTGATAATGTACTTATATCTTCCATGGAAACTCTTTTGTAAACTTGGGTCCATGCATAGTCAGGATCTGATGCTTTATTGCCACTGTCATTAATATTTATTGTCGATTGTGGAGAAGAAATAATTGCTTTTTATTTAGATTCATTGTTTGCAATTCCAGGCTTTTCAGTGGCTTATGGTTAAGAACAACACTTTTTTTTGAATTTTGTTTGCTTTAGAAGGATGATGCTGATAATAGTGTTTTTTTTTTTTTCTTATTAAAGAAAGCAATTTTCTTTATTTCAAAACATGAAGGGGAAAGTGGTCAATTTGGGGCACCTGTCCGGAGCTGCTTGGTATAGGTCAGAGAAAACCATTTGATCTATGTTAAACCAAACAAGAGTTTTAGGGAGGGGAAAAGGTTGGGTAAGTTCCCACCCAAGGAACATTGCAAAAGTAAATGGTGTACCTCCTGGGTGAAGGACACAGCAATAACATGGACTTGAACTTTAACCTTACAAAAGCAATTTATATAAGCTACATAAATTGTACCTTCACATTAACCTGAAAAATAATGACTTCCTGTAGGGAACTGGGGAAGCCAGTTAGTTTGTCTACAGCTGAACTGTGATCTGATCCCATACAGGCTTTAATTTTGTCCGCCACACTTAAGTATGTGTGCATACATTTTTCTGTTTCCTATTTCTTTTTTTTTGTAGAGACAGAGTCTCACTGTACCGCCCTCAGGTAGAGTGCCGTGGCGTCACACGGCTCACAGCAACCTCTAACTCTTGGGCTTACGAGATTCTCTTGCCTCAGCCTCCCGAGCAGCTGGGACTACAGGTGCGCACCACAACGCCCGGCTATTTTTCTGTTGCAGTTTGGCCGGGGCTGGGTCCGAACCCGCCACCCTTGGCATATGGGGCCGGCGTTCTACTCACTGAGCCACAGGCGCCGCCCTCCTATTTCTTCAATAGATTATAAACATTGTTAGGTCAGGAACTTCTGTTATTATATCCTTTTTGTGCCAATGGCTGACATAAAGTAGGTGACCAAAAGTTATATGTTGAATGAAGAAATACAGGAATATAGTATTTTATTTTTCGAAAAACTGTATACAAATCCATTGTATCACACTGGCAAAAAACCTCAAGAACTTTAATGTAAGATTATGCTCATGGGAGATAGGCAACAAGCAATTCAAAACCAAACAAACAAAAATAAGATGCTCATAAGTAGAGTGATGATAAAATGTGATGCTCACTTTTAAGAGTAAAGAAGATGCTATTAATAGCCACCATTGACTCCAACTGGAAACACTGTGGGCAAAGGACTATGGAGAGAATTAGCAAAGGGTCACTTGGCAAGAGCTGGGTGGCTCCTTGACATGGGCCATAAGAGCGTCTTCATGTAAACTGAGATCTGAGTGACAAGAAGGAGCCAACCATAGGAAGATGACAGCAGTGAGCATTCTAGGTAGAGAGAACAACCAGAGCCAAGGCTCCCAGGAGGAATGAGAGTGAAGTATTTGCAGATCAGAAGGGCAGTAAGGCTGGTGTGCAATTGGCAGAAAGTTGAATGGTTGGAAACAGGACCAGAGACATAGGCAGGGACCAGTGAAATCAGGTCTTAATATGGAGTTAGGCTTTGTGCAAAGCATGATGGGAGTCATTGAAAGGTTTTCTTTTTCTTTTCTTTTCTTTGAGACTGGGTCTCACTTTGTCACCCTTGGTAGAATGCCATGGTGTCATAGCTCACAGCAATCTCGAATTCTTGGGCTCAGCTTCCTGTGTAGCTGGGACTACAGGTGCCTGGCTATTTTTTTTTGTAGAGACAGAGTCTCACTTTACCACCCTCAGTAGAGTGTCATGACGTCACACAGCTCACAGCAACCTCCAACTTTTGGGCATATGTGATTCTCTTGCCTCAGCCTCCAAAGCAACTGGGACTACAGGGGCCCGCCACAACACCTGGCTATTTTTTAGAGATGAGGTCTCGCTCTGGCTCAGGGTGGTCTCGAACTTGTGAGCTCAGGCAATCCACCCACCTCGGCCTCCCAGAGTGTTAGGATTATAGGCATGAGCCACCACACCAGGCCCATTCAAAGATTTTTCAACAAAGGAGTGATATGATCTGCTTTACCTTTTAAAAAGACCAGTATATAATTTTTTAATGCTTTTTTAAAAATTGTTTGCAATTTTTATTGATCTTTCTTTTGATGTGACTATTTTTTAAAAGTGCCTATCTGTTTTTTGTTGTTGTTTGTTTGTTTTAAGAGACAGTCTCACTTTGTCACCTGGTAGAGTGCCGTGGCATCACAGCTTACAGCAACTTCCAGCTCTTGGGCTTAGGCGATTCTCTTGCCTCAGCCTCTTGAGTAGCTGGGACTACAGGCGCCAGCCGCAACGCCCAGCTATTTTTTGTTGCAGTTTGGCTGGGGCTGGGTTTGAACCTGCCACCCTTGGCATATGGGGCTGGAGCCCTACTCATCGAGCCACAGACGCCGCCCCCTTTTTCTTTTTCAAAAATTTTGAGACAATTTCTCTTACTCATTGCCCGGGTTAGAGTGCACTGGCATCAGCATAGCTCATGGCAACCTCAGTTACAAATGATCTCTTACTTCAGACTCTCAGTCCCTCAGCTGGGACGATAGGCACGCATCATCATGCCCAGCTAATTATTCTAATATTTTGCAGAAACAGAGTTTGCTATGTTGTCAGGCTGGTCTCAAACTTCTGGTCTAAAACAAATCCTCCCACCTCAGCTTCCCAAAGTACAGGGATTTTAGGTGTGAGCCACTGAGTATGGTCCAAACTTCCTGTCTTTAAGTGATACAAAATCACATCATTTATAGATGAAGTGATGTGATGTCTGAGATTTACCTCAAAGTTAGAGATGAAAGAGGATTGGCCACAACTGTATACTTGTTAAGGGTGGGTACATGAGGATTTCAGTTACTATTCTTTCTATTATTGTGTATATTTAAAATTTTAAAATAACGAAATGTTAAAAACAAAAAGAATCAGTCAGGCTGCAGCTGTGTCATGAATGGGCAAAGAGCAAGAGGGCCAGTTAAGCCAAGAAGAGTCCATCCAGATATGGCTGGTCACAAGTCGACAGAGAAAAGGGGATGGGTTTGGGGTGCATTTGGGAGCTGGAGCCAGGAAGACGTACTAGTAGATAAGTGGGGTAAAGAACCAAGAGGAACCAAAGTAACTTTTCAAGTTTCAAGCAACTGGTTGGAGTAAGATGTTAATGTTAAGATAGGGAAGACAGAGGAGGAACAATTTGGGAGATGGGAGAAGGGATGTTTCCCTGTGGTCATGCTCAGCTTGGGATGGCTGTTAGACATTCATGTGGAAGGTCAAGTAGGGAAGTCTGGATTGTGCAGAGAGGATAGGGACGATGTCTTAGACACCTCCAAGGAGCAGCTCCAGCTGCTCTCTGACCCGATTCAGATTCAGGCGCATATTTGTTTTGCTTCTGAGGCTGGTTTGGGGCTGCTCCTGACTTTTCATGGGTGCAACCTGGTAAAGTCCTGTTTGACACTTTCTGTCTTAGGGGTTCCTTATTAATCAGAGAGACCTGTTCAGTGTCTATGTAGGAGCAACTGGGAAGTGAGGAGTTAACACCCCAGAGAGAAAACTTTTGCCCAGTAAGGAATGGGAGCCAGCGGGTCAATTCTTCCCTCTTCCCCTCCTTGGACAGCCCGTCTGCAGCAATCATCCACGTGGACTCTTGGACGAAGGTCCTGGGACATGAAGCAATCAGTCATCTCTATCCCAGCTCGGCAATGCACCCCGTGTTTGCCTTCCCTCCTTTCCTGCTTCACTCTCCTTCTCTCCGTGTCTGGGGGACAAGAGAAACAGATAGACACTGTGAAACGGAGAGGAGAAGGGCCAGGAGAAAGGAGCGTCTGCAGAGCAGTGATGGTCGTGTTTGTTGACTGCTGCAGAGTCCAAGTGAGCACAGACCAGGGAGTGATCCTAAGGCTTGGCAAATGCAGAGCCGGTTAATGACCTCGACGAGGCCATTCTTCAGAGGGTTGTGAAAGTCGGTCATACGAATTGGAGTGTTCTTGTCACACTCAACTAAAACAGAGTCAAGAGGCCCAGGGAGGCGGGGGGAGCACTCAGGGTACATAACATCGTTCTAGAAATACTGGTTCTCAGCAAGTCCAGTCTCTGAATCTACCTGCTGAAATCTGAAACTGGTGTAGACAGAGAGAAGGGGATGGTTTTGGGGTGAATTTTGTAGCTGAAGCCAAGTCATATTAATCATCCCATTTCTTCTGGGATGAAGAAATGAGGGGAACTAATGTAGCTCTTCAGTTTTTCACTTAGCATCTAGATGGATGAAAACGTTACTGACCAAGACAGGGAAGACTTTGGGGGAACGACTCTGGGGGTGGGAAAGCTGTCGAGGTCATTTGCTGCCACTGTAGGACTCATTTCTCCTTCCACCACCGCCCCCCGACGAGAGCTTGCCAACCACCAAAGCCTCATCAATACCAGGGCACTCTCAGGACCCCACATGACATTTCTCTTTTGTATAAAACCTCCAGCCTCCCTTCGTTTTCAGATACACAAAAGACCATCCGGGCTGTGTGTCTGCCCCAAACTGCAATTCTTTCTACCAAATTTAGACGTCTGTCTCTACAACCTCTAAACCCTCTTTCTTTGGACTTCTACACGGTGACAGAGAAGGAACTTGGCTAACGCGGACTGAGGAGAGAACATGAGATTTGACAGAGGGGAGGCGATGGCGGAGACCAGCCCCTGCTTGGAGGAGGGGCAGGCCGGGAAGTGGAGGCTGGAAGAGAATGTGGGGAAGGGAGGGTGTTTATTTTTTAAAGACAGGCAGTTTTGCTCCATATTCATGGGAATAACCCCACATGAAGGGCGGCGCAGGCACCTGAGTATTGGGATTTGAAGAGAAGAGAATGCACTTCTGAAAGTGAGGGGCGAATATTCCAGGGGTCCTGGGGGCGTTGTGGCTGGATGAGCATCTCTCGTCTCTCCCCCAGATCTCCCAGTGACCCTGTCTTGTGCTGCTGGCCCTCTCCTCCACCACCCCCACCCCACCCTGATCGTTTTTTTTTTCCTCCCGCCTTTTCCTTTGTTCCAGGTTCAAGAACCTTAAGACAAGCAGGAGTTCCTGAATTACAATCCTAAAACAATTCGGGAAAGATGCCCTAACAGGCATGTTCTCCAGGTCCCTCAGCTTCATCAGGAGGGGGTGTCATGGTTGAGCCACAATTGTCAAAGAATAGGACAGGGATAAGGCAGGCACCCCAAGAGGTGTCTACTGTGCACCCACAACCTTCCTCCACCGTCTGCCTTTCCTGCTCACTAGGAGAGTCAGAAGAACAGGTCAGATGCATTTGGCTAAGCTGATTTTTAAAGTGATTGTTACTATTTCCTGGGGATACCCTTGCAAACAGGCAGAACGATCATAGTCAGACTACGTTCTGACTTTTAGTTTCTTCTCTATAGCTGCAGGGAAACATCTTTCATTAAACTCAATCATTTTAAAGAGTCTATGTAGGAGGAAAACAAATAGAGACAGCGTGTACGTTTTCTTCGGCTGAGTGGTATTTTGGCTTCTGATTCTTGCTGAACACAGGAAGACCAACACATTTTCTGTGTGGGAGCAGATGAGTCAATGGTTCATTCGGGGAACTTTCTGGGCAGGCTCTTTGGGGGTTATCTTGCTGGCTGCGTGGGGGCAGAGGAGTTCAGACCTTAGTGAGTCTATGTTTTGGCTTTTAATACTGTTAGCAAGGGTCAGGCCTGGAATTGCCGTGTTATTCCGACACGGCATCTTGTTAGGGGGCTGAAGAGCATCTTGTTTAGGGGCTCCAGCTTGAAGTCAGATCTGGTCTACACTCTCTCTCTGCCATCTTTTCCCTGAGTTACCCCAGGACTTTCTTTTCTTTTTTTTTTTTTTTGTAGAGACAGAGTCTCACCTTACCACCTTCAGTAGAGTGCCATGATGTACACAGGACTCACAGCAACCTCTAGCTCTTGGGCTTCCACGATTCTTCTGCCTCAGCCTCCCAAGCAGCTGGGATTACAGGCGCCTGCCACAACGCCCGGCTATTTTTTGGTTGCAGTTCAGCCGGGGCTGGGTTTGAACCCGCCACCCTCGGTATATGGGGCTGGCGCCTTACTCACTGAGCCACAGGCACCACCCTACCCCAGGGCTTTCTTAACGCAGGCCTTCCTCATTTGGTTTTTGGAAGAGTAGATGAGATTTGATGTGTAAAGCATGCCGCAAGGTGCCTGGCACAAAGTAGATAGGACGCAAATAATAATGCTTATAATTTCTAGCAAGGCCTGTTGACATAGAATGGGTTTTTCAGATGTCCAGGGCACTGTGTGGTTTAGAGAGAGGAGAGGAAGGTGAGAACGGGGAATGGAGGGGTTCTACGTGGAGGCTGGGTTAGTTACTAATGCAGATTTCAGTTCAAATCCTGAGTTAGTTGCTTGGGTCCTTGGGGGAGTTGCATTGCTAAGCCTCACTTTTTTATCTAAAATAATAATGTTTACCTCATGAGGTTGTTGTAAGCAATAGATGACTAAATTGCTAAGAACAAGGCCTGCCATAGAGCAGATAGTCATTAGAGAATAGCTCTGATGACTAATAATAGTGTAATAGATGGGAACCATTGTGCATATAATAGAGTCCCTGTCACTGAGAGGGGAAGAGTGGCCTCCTGCATTCCTGAAATGGCACCAACTTAGTAATTATCCACTTTGCAAGGGCAGAGGCTGAACCTGCCCAAACCTCACTTCTGATGATTCAACAAAGGCTGTTAGATTTGACATAACAAGGGCCCCTTTCAAACATATACAAATAATTAATAATTTTGGACAGTAATCTTGAATACTTCATTTTTTCATTTTGTTTTGGATATCTTACCCTTCCGTTAAAAGCGGTATAGACTAAATTCTTGGTTTAAATGACTTTTTTTTCCCTTTGAATCTGGTCATTCAGGCTTGATGAAAATCCTTGTTGTTGAGTTTGTTCAAAGTTCATGGGAACAGCATCCCATTGTATCATTCTTGCCAAAATTGCTTAAGTGGAATCACAAGGAAGCAATCAGATAAATGAACTCAGAATATGCACATTCTACAGGACAACTGGCCTGGACTCTTGAAAATGAACTTGAAAGACAGAGCAAAGCTGGGGTAGGTAGGAGGCAGGAAAAGGGACTAAATATGCATGATAAATAAATTCAATGCATGAAACTTGAATGAATATGAATAGATCTCCCCACACTAAATAGTATATTACAGACAACTGGGGAAAATTGATTATGGACTGTATATTAGATAATATTATTGAATCAATGGTAAATTTCTTGAGTGTGACAATAGTATTATGATTGTGTATTATAGAAAAACATCCTCTTTTTTAGGATATACAAAAGTACGTATTTAGGGTGGCGCCTGTGGCTCAGTCAGTAAGGGGCCGGCCCCATGTACCGAGGGTGGCGGGTTCAAACCCAGCCCCGGCTGAACTGCAACCAAAAAATAGCTGGGCGTTGTGGCAGGCACCTGTAGTCCCAGCTACTTGGGAGGCTGAGGCAAGAGAATCGCTTAAGCCCAGGAGTTGGAGGTTGCTGTGAGCTGTGTGATGCCACGGCACTCTACTGAGGGCCATAAAGTGAGACTCTGTCTCTACAAAAAAAAATTTAAAAAAAAAGTACGTATTTAGGGCACAGTATTATGATTTCTAGAACTTACTTTCAAATGGTTCAATGAAAAACATCTATGCTGATGCCATGGTGTGTGCCTGTAGTCATAGCTGCTCAGGAGGCTGAGAAGGGAAGATTGCTAGAGTCCAGGAGTTAGAGGCAGTGGTGGGCCATGATCAGGTACGTGAATAGCCACTGCACCTCAGACTGGACAACATGTAGATACCCTGTATAACTAACTATACAGATACAGATATATGAAGAGATAGCAAATGTTCTTTGGAATGTGGAAAATGTTACAACTAGTTAATTTATGTGAAAGCTTATGAATGTTTGTTGAACTGTTCTTTCAACTTTTATGCGGGTTTGAAAATTTTCAAAATAAAAAGTTGGGGGTGGGGAAGTTCATGGAAAAAACCCTAGCTAGCCAACCTACATGTCTTCATTCAGCCATGATGCTAACTCACAGAGACAGTGGGGCACTGTTGTCCTTTTGAGACTAATGGCTCCTACCAGCTATAAAAGGCAGTGAGGTATTTATGCTCTTGGCCCGTACTCTCATTGGGAAATCCTCAGTTTTTTACAACCCTGAAGCTGAAAGGCTGGATTGAGAGTGTGGAGAGAGGGCTTGCTCAAAAAAGGAAACAATAAAATAAAATGAATGTGCATTTGAGAAAGTGACCATTAAAATAAACTTAAGGAAGTAAAAGTCCCTCTGTCCATTCAGCATTTATGTAAACTTAGTAAAAAAAAAAAAAATCTTGCCTGTTGGCTCATGCAGGAGTGTGGCTTGAGCTCTGAGTTCAAGATCAGCCCAGGCAACATAGAAAGAACCGCCCCCCCCCCAAAATAAAAAAGAAAGAAAGAAAGAATAGAATAGAATCTCTTTTGTCTATGTGATGAAGAATCAGAATTCCAGGATAAAAAATATCCTGAAATTTTCACCTGGAATTTTTTGGGAGAAAAATGCCATGTAGTTTTAGACTTCCTGTTATATTAAGTATCTATATCAGGGAGAAAAAGTTTCTTTGCCAGAATGGATTTATTAAGCCCAGATGGGTCCTGGGGTAATTCTACTTGGAATGTCATTACCGTGTTCTGAAGCAGTTTGAGATCTTAATGACTTGACTCCTTCACATCCACTGGTGTCAAATTTAAAACCGACCACACAAAACATTGGGGGCAAAAAGTAGTCCAGTAAACAAACTTATTAATAGAAGTGAAATCCCACAGGGAACACGGACACCTACAAGTCAGTGGGATATTAAATTCCTGTGATAAGTTAGCATGGATTAAGCAAAACTTTTTATAGTGCAAGTTCTTAGTATCAAATTTTGAAGCACAGCAACATCTAATAATATAATTATTTATGTTAACCATTTCTAATGGGTGGCAAATTATTTCTAAAGGGACATATTAAAGGAAGACATTGATTCACTAGATAAAAAATCGTTGGACATGGCTCGGCACCCGTAGCTCAGTGAGTAGGGCACCGGCCACATATACAGAGGCTGGCGGGTTTGAACCCAGCCCGGGCCTGCTAAACAATGACAACAACAACACAAAAATAGCCTGGAGTTGTGGCGGCACCTGTAGTCCATCTACTCAGGAGGATGAGGCAAGAGAATCGCTTCAGCCCTAGAGTTTGAGGTTGCTGTGAGCTGTGACTCCACGTACTCTACTGAGGGCAACATACTGAGACTCTATCTCAAAAAAAAAAAAAATTGTTGGACACTTAATTCTGTTCTTATTTTGGGAATAAAGCCGAACATATGTTTCTGGAGTCCACTTTCTGCTTGTGAATTAGGCTTAACCAAATTATTATGTGGTGAGTTGTAGCAGCAGTAAGCACCATAAAAGAGTAATTTGCAGATCTGACTTCTGGAATAGCTTAGATTTTGTGAACATTAGTAATCACAAAACATACCATCTAATTTAGATGTGTGGATATATTTAACGTCTTTTTGGAATTTTTTTCATTGTACAAATAGCAGGTGGAGGTTTTAAATACATTTTCTGAGGTCGCTTTTTATATACTGATGGTTGGAACTTTTAGACTCTGCTCAGTTCCCAGCCCCCAACACTCACAGTAGGGTGAACAGCAGGATTGAGATTCACGTATGTGATGGGGGAGGGGAGGGGTGCATGGCACATACGGCTCGCGGTCCTCTGTTCCATCCACCAACATGGTGATAGCGGTCAGTGATTTCAGGTACCAACATAGAGTTAGATTCTTGAGTTAAAGTCCAAGTTCTGCCACTTGACATTTGTGTGGTCTCAGGCAAGTTATGTCATTTTATCCTAAGCCCATTTCCTCAGCTATGAATAGGGATAGTAATAGTATACCCCTTCTTCATTTTTAAAAATATTCTAAATAAAATGATGCAGGTAAAGAACTTGACAAAAAGTAAGTCCTTCGTAGATTTTGACTATTTTATGATTACTTTATTATCACTATTAGATTACCTTATCATTCACAACTTTTCCTTCTCTGGGCAGGCTTATTGGTTTTTTATTCTTTTTTTCTCAGGCTGAATGCAGAAGATCTCTGGTTTCACACCTAATGCAATCATCTTTTAGATTTGTATGTACAGTAACCAAGTTGGGCTCTTATTCTCAAAGAGGTCAAGAAACATAAAATTTTACCTGCAATCTGAAAACCCCAAATTGGTCTAGGAAGGGAGGTTTTAAGTGTATCAGTGATTAAAAGATGAAAGTGTAAACTTTTTCTTTTTTGAGACAGAGTCTCACTATGTCCCCCTCAGTAGAGTGCTATGGCATCACAGCTCACAGCAACCTCCAACTCTTGGGCTTAAGCAATTCTTTTGCCTCAGCCTCCCAAGTAGCTGGGACTACAGGCGCCTGCCACAATGCCCAGCTATTTTTTTTGTTGCAGTTGTCGTTGTTGTTTTAGCTGGCCCCAGGCCAGCTAAACAACTTGCCTGAGTCCACCAGGAATTTTTGTGGGAAATCTGCATTTTGTGTTTTTATTTTTTATGCTGAGCAGTGTGACAGAAACAGCTAGTTATCCCAATATTCTTGACTTTCTTCTTTTTGTTAGAGAACTCTGATTTTCAGTTGGACTTAGGGCTACTCAGAATACTAAGACTACACTTCTCAGGCTCCTTTGCAGTTAGATGTGCTCATGTGACTAAGTTCTAGCCAAAGGTTTGTAGAGAAGGTGTGTGTCCTTAATAGAAGAGATATTTTCTCCTCCCTTTCCCCATTCTACCAACTGGGAGGCAGATGCTGTGATGAACTACACACCACGCAGATGGGGTTACACTCTTAAGAAAAGTGGACCCTACAGACTTGAGTTTATGATGCTACACAGCAGCCATGTTGTGTGAGAGAGAAATAAACTGCTATTTTGTTTAAGTGATGGTTATTTGATCTCCATGACTGCAATTGTGTTTATATCCCAAACAAGACAGTCAGGAATGAGGTTGAAAGCAGAAGTGTCTCCATCACCCAAATACTCTTCTTTCTGACTTGAGTCCTGAAAAGGTCTAGTGTGTGTGGAGGGTGGAGGGTGTATTTTTTTCTCTCTGTGTAAGAATTCATTCATTTAATAATACAGCCTTGAGTGCTAGGCATCTTACCATGCACATACGCACGTTCCAGCCTTTAATGAACATACAGTCTAGAATCTAGAAATCTAGATTATGAGAAGCACTGTCTGGCCAGACGAACAAGGTAATGGGCCTCAGAAAACTTCAGAAAGTATATTGGCCACCATTTTTACTCTGGATCCATGAATGCCCCATGGAGGTAGAAAGGTAGTCTCCAGAAAGACCTTAGCTGACTGCATTTGGTTTTCTCCACTGCATACAGAACGCCACATACCCAGGCTATGGGGCAGAGTTCAGGGACCTCCCTCAGTTCTGTGTCACGTTAACCCTCCACTGTCCTTGGGCTCTAGGTCAGCACCCCTGCCCCACACTGCCCAAGCGAAGCCCACGTTCTGGAGGCCTTTGTTATCTATCAAGTCTGGCCCTCCTTCAACCCCGGGGTGAGGCAGGCAGCCAACATCACTGCCCCAGTTTCACAGGCAGAGCAACCAAGTCATTTTTCTATTGTTACTGAACCAAAGTCACCCAGTGAGTCACTCTAAAATCCTAGAACCGGATCCTAATTCTTGTTCCTGGCGTCATTCATGGAGCTGAATTCCACCAAAGGTTCAAGAGGAT
This sequence comes from Nycticebus coucang, assembly GCF_027406575.1. NCBI lineage: Eukaryota > Metazoa > Chordata > Mammalia > Primates > Lorisidae > Nycticebus > Nycticebus coucang. The sequence goes on from NC_069782.1 coordinate 28,739,724, forward strand.
GCTGGTCATTGAACAGCTCAGAGAGGAACTCATTTGCGTGTGACTGAGTCAAAAATAAGGATTAACTCTCTCTTGACACCTGCAGGCTTGAAAAAGAAAGGAAGGAATTGCACATGTGTAAAATCATCAACCCATCCTGCCAGGATTCTCAGCCTCTCTCAAAATGTTCTGCAAACTCCCCGGTCATGGCTTCTTTAGGACTAGGTTTTTTAAATTATAAAAATATCTTATTTGGAATTAAGGTAATCAATTTTCTTCATTTTACAACAGAGCCATTTATGCGAATTTACATCTGAGAGGAAACTAAATTTATTTCCTTCTTTTCACAAGAGAAACTTTAAAGTATCTGGCAGAGGAAAAAAAAATGAACTTGCTCATGTAGTAAAATTAGAAACACAGACATTCCAAACACAAGCTGCTCAAATTTAGTTGAATAATACTTTTTATGTAGCATTTTCTGCATAGCTTAGAATTGCCTAAATTCTTTCCTTTCCTTGTGTTTTTCTTTGTATCACATGTCTCCCTATTTATTAATCCCCTCACCAATCTTTTCAGCTGGGGAGGAGAAAGGCACAAGGATTTAAAAGTAGCTGCAGCATCAACTTGAAGGCAAGTTGCAGGTAACTTGGTGATTTTATCCTTTGTTTCATAGCTGCAGGAAAAGGGAACGTTTTAGACAAAAGAAATAGGAGCCTTCTTTTTTTAAAGTAAATTTATTCCAGGTTAATGTCAGCGTACAAGCAACCAGGTCAAACTATTTGATTTAATAAGGTAGAGCTCATCTTGTGGTTACATACAAAAAGTGTGCCCCCCACCCCATGCCCATTCAGTGAGAGCACCCCAACCCCTCCCCCTCCCTTGTTACCCTTCCCTCCAACTTGAATTGAAATGAGTTTTCTCCTATTTGGGTATGCATTGGATTGTCTGCTAGCTTCTTATTAGTATTGACTGCATTGGATATTTGCTTTTCCATTCTTGTGATAGTTTACTAAGAAGAATGTGTTTCAACTCCATCCAGGGTATCACAAAAGATGTGAAGTCACTGTCTTTTTTATGGCTGAATAGTATTCCATGGTGTGCATGTACCATGATTTGTTAATCCATTCCTGAGTTGATGGGCATTTAGGTTGTTTCCACATTCTGGTGATTGTAAATTGAGCTGCAATAAACAATATAGTGCAAATGTCCTCACGGTAAAATGATTTTTTTTCTTCTGGGTAAATGCCTACTAGTGGGATTGTAGGGTCAAATGGGAGGTCTAATTTGAGATCTTTGAGGATTCTCCATATTTCTTTCCAAAGAGGCTGTATGAGTTTGTACAAGAAAAAAACAAGAAATAGGAGGGTTTTTTTTTTTTTAATACAGGATATTGAGATCGTCTTTCTTAAAATTATCACCTCTACCAACCCTTCAGTCCCTGTCTGGGACCCCCACCCCTAGTCAAGATCCTTCAAGATGAAACTTGGGACATTGCATTTTAACAAACTTCCCTGGAAGGTCTTACCTCCACTAAAAACTTGAGTCTTTACTCTGAAGGGTCTGTGGTCTTCAGGGACTCCATGAAGCTCCTCTGTATGAATATAAAGTGTAATATGTGTGTATATGTTCATTTTCTTAAAGGAAATTCTCAAAAGGCTTGGTAACCTCAAAAAAGGTTACGGCCCAGTGTGCAATGGCCCATAAGTATAGGGAAAAAAGTCCAGTCACACTTAGTGAACAGGAAAATGTGAGTTAAAACAAGATCATCACTTTGCACCCACAATTTTTTTTTACTGAGTCTCACTCTGTTGTCCTAGGTTAGAGTGCAGTGTTGGGCATATAAAAAGATAAAATCACAAGACAGATGTGTGTTTAGTTAAGAGATGAAATCTAATCAAGTGATTTTGACGTGTATTTAGAAAGTTAGAACAGAACCAGGCGCAGTGGCACATGTCTGTAATCCCAGCACTTTGCTTTTGACTTTCTTGTTTTTGACAGTCTCGTTCTGTTGCCCAGGCTGGAGTGCAAGGGCATCAGTGTAGCGCACAGCAACCTCAAACTCCTAGGTTCGAGCCTCAGTCTCCTGAGTAGCTGGGATTACAGGTGCCCTCCACAACGTTTGGCTAATTTTTTCTATTTTCAGTAGAGACGGGGTCTCCCTTGCTCAGGCTGGTCTTGACTCTCTAGCTCAAGCGATCCTCCTGCCTCAGCCTCCCAGAGTGCTAGGATGATTGGCGTGAGTTACCATACCTGGCCTTGCACCCACACAGTTTTGAAAAAGCAATAGTGGTACAACAGGACTGGACAAGAAAGGTATAATCTTAAGGAAATAGACTGAGTGGGGAGGCCAAGCAGGGCCTGTCTGCTCAGATTCTTCTTAGTTTCCCTGTAGCATTGTTTTCTCCCGGGTATGGGGTAGGGCTCCTCTGGGATGAGGCTCTTAATTTCTTTACGGCCAGTTGCCACACAGAAAAGTGGAGGAAAGTTAGAGTCACATTTTCAGTTTCGTGGGAGGCTTTGGGAGAGAGGTTTCTGTTTCTATGACCTGCCTTGAGTAAAAGGAATTCTAGTTTTTACGACTATCCTTGAGGAAGAATGAGAGGCCAAGGGCAGAGAGGTCAGAGAGAAACTACTGAGGTCTTCACTTTGGGGTATCATTTTCTGACCCCCAATACCATCGCTAGGGGAATGAGTAAGTAAAATATACTATGATCAATCATAGAGTACAAGGGCCAGGTGTGGTGGCTCATGGCTGTAATCCTAGCCCACTGGGAGGCTGAGAAAGGAGGATTACTTAAACTCAGGAGTCCAAGACCAGCCTGAGCAAGAGCGAGACCTCCATCTCTACTAACTCTACTAAAAATAGAAAAATTATCCGAGTGTTGTGGCAGGCATCTGTAGTCCTAGTTACTCAGGAGGGTGAGGCAGGAGGATCCCTTGAACCCAGGAGTTTGAGGTTCCTGTGAGCTGGGCTGAGGCCATGACAGTCTAGCCTGGGTCAAGAGTGAGACACTTTCTCAAAAAAAAAAAAAAAAAAAAAAAGATAGAGTACAAGAAAGTATTTGTAAGGAATGACCTAAATCCAAATCCATATATTAATAGTGTTGAAAATAATAACAATTAATACTTGCATGGTGCTTACCGGCAACAGCAAAGTTGGAACTCAAAGAACAATATTGACTGAGCAAGAGCAAGACCCCATCTCTACAGAAATAGAATAATTAGCTGGACATGTTGGTGCATCCTGTAGTCCCAGCTACTCTGGAGGCAGGAGGATCACTTGAACCCAGGAGTCTGAGGTTGTAGTAAGCTATGATGATGCCACAGCACTACAGTGCGGGTGACAGTGAGACCCTGTCTCCCCCGGCCCCCCTCCCCTCAAAAAAAGAGAAGAAAAAGGATTGGAAAAGCTATTGAGACAGAAAATCTTAGCTGGTGGAAGGGTAATGGAGGCATAGCAGAGTGATGGCTCGAGAGTATAGAGTTTCTACTTGGGGTGATGCAAGTGTTTTAAAATTGATTGTGGTGATGATTGCACAACTCTATGAATATACTTAAAATCACTGAATCATACACTTTTAAATGGGTGAATTGTATACTCCCTGAATTATATCTCAATAAAGCTGTTTAAAAAAAAAAAAAGAACAATATTGAGTGAAAGAAGCACGTAATAGAATGATAGAACATTATGATGCTACTTATGATTAAAAGAACAAGATGATACTTGTATGGGCTGTTGATAGACGCATATGGTAAAAGTAGAAAACATGGATTTCATAAATGTACATGCAATTCTCTCTGAGGGTAGTTTATCGTGGTAGTAGGGAGGATTTATAAGGGTTTTTGAGTCTACTTCAGCTGTATCAGATACATGTTATCTGCAAAAGACCTGTAATTAATCAACAGGAGATATGCGTAGTACTCACAAAACCAGTTGGGCCAGGCACAACAGCATGAAATGTGAGTGCTCAGAGGCAGGCCAGGGACAGACAGGAGGCAAGAGGGACAGAGGGACCCCATGGCAGCCGTGGGGCTGGTTCAGGCAGAAACGGTTTTCTTTCTTTCTTTTTTTTTTTTTGTAGAGACAGAGTCTCACTTTATGGCCCTCGGTAGAGTGCAGTGGCCTCACACAGCTCACAGCAACCTCCAACTCCTGGGCTTAAGCGATTCTCTTGCCTCAGTCTCCCAAGTAGCTGGGACTACAGGCGCCCGCCACAACGCCCGGCTATTTTTTTGTTGCAGTTCAGCCGGGCCGGGTTTGAACCCGCCACCCTCGGTATATGGGGCTGGCGCCCTACCGACTGAGCCACAGGTGCTGCCCCTTTCTTTTTTGTTTTTTAACTGTAACCTTCCAAGCAATTTTTCTTTTCCTCTTCTTCTTCATTTTTTTTTTTTTAACTTGTGAACTCGGGCAGGAAGTCCTTAACATAGACTTTAACATGAGGCAGATCACAGGAGTCGATGCCTGGGAGCTCCTTGAAATGCAACCTCCAGAGAAAGAATGTCACCTTGGGGGGCCACAAATGCAGAATCAACACACACACACACACACACACACACACACACACACACACACACACAGGCCAGGGTGCAGAAGTCTGGAAACAGAGACTCTTTCTGAAGCCTCCTGTGACTCCAAGATTTCAATCCATCCTTTCCGGAAGGAACCGGGAAGACATTGGCATTCTCTCTCAGGATGTCTGCAAGTCTCATTTGGTGAGAGAAGAACATATGATAAGGTATTTAGTTATGAGTTATAGAGGAAGTGACTAACAGAACTGCTCTTAATTCTGACAAGCAAAGAGGAATTATGGTGAAGTGCAAGTTACCCAGCCTTCGGAAGGAGGCTGTGGTACCTTTGGAGAAGTCCACGTGCAGGGAGTGCAGTGATCAATGCTGCATGTGCCTTAAAGTTCAGGGCGGGAAAATGCCAACTATGCAATTTTGATGTAAGAAAAGCAAATGGCTTTCCGTCCTCCCCCACCACATGAAAGAAAGAAAGAAAAGGAAGGAACAGAGGGAGGGAAGAAGGAAGGAAGGAAGGAAGGAAGGGACAAAAAAGAAAAAAGAAAAGAAAAAGAAAAAACTGTTAGGTTAAAAATAGTATGGCTACTCCAGGCATTCTCTTTGCAACCAGATTTCACCTTTAGAGCTCTTTCTCTCCACCGTCTCTGTCTTCTTTGCCGACAGGATTAAGTGTGACCTACACGAACTCCCCATTTGGTCAGCATCCTTCCAGGCCATCCCACACCCCACAACCCAGACTCCTCACCCTTCATCTCTGTGACACCAGCCTCCGCACATCCTTCTTCCTAGGCTTGGAATGACCACAAAGCCCAATTATCCTTCTAGAACCAGCTCCAGGTCCTCTGTGGAGGTTCCCCTGACAGAGGAGCAGCACGTCATCCGTGCATCTGGTTATCTGAGACCCAGTAATGCCCTCAGCCAAAACCCACGAGGACCACAATGATAATCAGATAAGCTGGGCTTATTGCTCATTACCCAGGGGAGAAAGCAGAATATACCGCATGGAGATGCTGTCTCAATGACTGTCTTAGAAAGAAACTATCACAAGACTTGGACTTTGCCTGGGTGATGTAAGGAGGGTCTAAGGACTGGGGGGGTTGTTGTAGATCAGACACCATCAGGAATCTGGGAAGTTCTATGACTATTTTGTGGATGGACAGAGACCTCGTTTTTGTCTGTGTGGACAGAATTATGCAGTGACTTCATTTTGTTTCATTTTAGCATGGCTCATAATAAACTTATCTGCAGTTGGCATTCTGTGAGATTGTTTATGTCCAACAGGGGAACAAAATGGCCTGACAGGGCACGTCAGACTAGCTTTCATAATATTGTGGTCCAATTGGGATGATTTCTGGATGTCTGGACAGTGGGGGCTGCTTTTTCCTTTCCCTGTGCCTACAATGTACCAGTCATTGGATTGCAATATTATTCATACATCTGTTATATCACTTAGCGTGTTGTATTATATAGTAATGTTAGGAATTAAGACCCATTCTAACCCTTTCTCACTGTGGGGCAGCCGTGAGATGTTGGTGGGACTGACTTCAGTTCCAGGATGGGCCCTGATTTGTCTAGAACACTCAGTGACTTGTTCAGATGCTGGAAGTATTTATACCATGAAAATTGTCAAAGTGTGTAAATCAGGATTTTCTTTTCACTAGAGAGTCAGTTAGTTGTTATATACTCTCTAGCACACTTCTTTTTTTTTTTTTTTTGCAGTTTTTGGCCAGGGCCAGGTTCAAACCCGCCACCCCTGGTATATGGGGCTGGCGCCCTACTCCTTGAGCCACAGGCGCTGCCCTCTAGCACACTTCTGATGGAACCCTAATCAAACCATGCCTGAAGCCTGCTCTGCCTCTAGACTTGCAGTTTTGTGAGTTAATAAATCCACTTTATTAGGCTGGGCACAGTGGCTCATACTTATAATCCTCAGGAGTTGGAGACCAGCCTGAGCAAAGCAAAACCTGGTCTCTACTAAAAATAGAAAAATTAGCCAGGCATGGCGGCAGGCACCTGTAGTCCCAGCTACTCTGGAGGCTGAGATAGGAGGATTGCTTGAGCCTAGGAGATTGAGGTTGCTGTGAGCGAGGCTGAGGCCATGGTTCTCCAGCCCAGGCAACAGAGCAAGACTCTAAAAAATGGATGAACAAATAAACAAATAAATAAATTCTCCTTACTATATAAAATAATTTGACTCCTAATTGCTGCAGATAATACCTGTATAATCTATCTGTATGTGTATCTATTTTCTCCAATAAACTATACGGTCAGGGAACATGTTTATCTGAATTTTCATCATTAGAACACATAGTACCTGATATATGTTAAATAAATGAAGCACAATGGTCCTTGAACTGAATAGGATTAGGCAAATATTAATGAGAGAGAAATGCATAGTCCAGATAAGTGACAATATAGGTGTTTAAATCGGTCCAATTCTTCTGGATAAGAAAAAGGAAGCAGGACTTTTGAACACTTTTATGCTCTCTCTCTCGGATACAGTGAATGTACACTCTGGTGTCAGACAATCTCAACTGCTCAAGAGCTATGATTGCAGACAAGTTGTCCCTAACACCCGTAAGCCTCAGTTTCCTTATCTGTAAAGTGAGCAGAATAACACCATCCACACAGTGACAGAGAAAGGTACCTGAGGAGCCCTGACGCCAGGCCTGGTACGGAGAAGGGGGCAGCCCCATCTTGCTGCCCTCTTGTAGCAAATGCTGCTTTCTTTTTTTTTTTTTTTTTATTGTTGGGGATTCATTGAGGGTACAATAAGCCAGTTACACTGATTGCATTTGTTAGGTAAAGTCCCTCTTGCAATCGTGTCTTGCCCCCAGAAGGTGTGACACACACCAAGGCCCCACCCCCCCGTCCCTCTTTCTGCTTTTCCTTTCCCCCTCCATGACCTTAATTGTCATTAATTGTCCTCATATCAAAATTGAGTACATAGGATTCATGCTTCTCCATTCTTGTGATGCTTTACTAAGAATAATGTCTTCCATGTCCATCCAGGTTAGTACAAAGGATGTAAAGTCTCCATTTTTTTTAATGGCTGAATAGTATTCCATGGTATACATATACCACAGTTTGTTAATCCATTCCTGGGTTGGTGGGCATTTAGGCTGTTTCCACATTTTGGCGATTGTAAATTGAGCTGCAATAAACAGTCTAGTACAAGTGTCCTTATGATAAAAGGATTTTTTTCCTTCTGGGTAGATGCCCAGTAATGGGATTGCAGGATCAAATGGAGGTCTAGCTTAAGTGCTTTGAGGTTTCTCCATACTTCCTTCCAGAAAGGTTGTACTAGTTTGCAGTCCCACCAGCGATGTAAAAGTGTTCCCTTCTCTCCACATCCACGCCAGCATCTGCAGTTTTGAGATTTTGTGATGTGGGCCATTCTCACTGGGGTTAGATGGTATCTCAGGGTGGTTTTGATTTGCATTTCTCTAATAGGTAGAGATGATGAACATTTTTTCATGTTTGTTAGCCATTTGTCTGTCGTCTCCTGCTGCTGCAAACCTCTTCCCTTTATTGCCTTTGTTCTGGTTCATGAATTTGGATGGGAAAATACTGCATTGTTATCTTATCTACCCTCTCACTGAAATCTTATTTTTGTTTCTATTAAGAATGTAGGCGAGAAACCACCATGTATTACCAGCGCCTGTTACTTTGTTGCCCCAGAAATCGCAGATCTTTCCATATCACTTGATACTTGTTGCAGACAGCAGGGAACATTGTTTCTCCCAACATTCTTTGAAATGATGGTAGTTAACCTGATTATTCACCAGATCTCATTATTCAAAGCATTGATAAAGGAGTAGAAATATATTATTCAAAAAATTTATAACTATACAGATGTGATTACTTTTCTTTGCGGTTTTATGCCCTTTGTTTTATGCCTGATACTGTGATTCTGAGAAGGGGTCTATAGGGTTCACCTGACAGCCAAAGGGAGCCAGGACACATCATAACAGGCTAAGAGCTCTCCCTGGGGCCATGTTGCTTCAGTGGCTGGTCAGCTTGGTTGGGGATAGAGCAATACAGGCTGGAGGGGCCACTTGTAGGATCGTTCCCTTCACCTCAAGCCCACCTGTTTGGCAGGTAATGATGACCCAAGGACAGTGGATTATGTCTTGGCATTGGGTTGTGGGAGTGGTGGGGTCATTTGGACATGGAACTTAGTGGCTTCAAAACATAGTACCTGAGGGAATTAATCACTTGTAACTGGGGAGAGCCTGAGATTACTCAGCAGTTCCTTCCTGAGACAGCGTTTCTGTCTCTCTGTCAGCCTGGGTCTCTTTAGTCTCTGTCCAGTAAGTCTCTCACTTCTGTTTCCTTCTCTCTCTCTTCACTTGTCTCTCTCTCTTTCTCCTTTCCTTTAATTCATTTCCCTCCATTATCTTTGGGGAGGAAGTATAGAACATTCTGCATGGACTCCCTGGGCACCTGGTGGACCTTCATCTGTATGCCTGGCCTTGTGTCCTTGGCACTGTTACTTGCTGGCCCCGGGTCTATTCTTGCGCCCCTTTCTGTCACCACACAAACACACACACACTTTCCATCCCATTCTCTCCCTGACCCACACACCCCAGGAAGATTATATTTATAATACCCTGGAGCAGTTCCAAATGCCAGTATTAATTTTAAGAGCACACTTGTGTCTCTTGCTTGGAATAGACTGAATTTTCCACTGGCTCAAGTCAGAGTTTCGACATTCTTCCAGCTGAGAGAGGAGAGGGGGGCTCCAGGGGACCGGCCATGTGTCGGAGTGCTATCAACTTTCTGCTCTGAGGGCCGTGCTCAGTGGACATCGGTTGAAGGAACCACAGCCACGTTTGGCCCCAAAGCTTATGTTATTCCTGTTCAACTAAGATCCAGTAAAGGGAAGGCATCTGGAGGGGAGGAACCAGGTGTCAAATAAGAAAGGATCCTAGGGTGACACAGGCTGTCAGAAACTGATCTGGTGCTTAGAGAAGACAAGGGTTTTGAAACCAGTTAATCACTGAAAAGATAAGTCATAACTCTCCCTCAGTGTCTGGGGATTAATTTACTTTCATTTGGGAGTGAGAGCTGAAAGCCCTCATTTCTCAGGGCTGGACTAAAAGCTGCCTTTATTCATAGGTAGGCTTGGGCAGCTCTTGTCTTCTTCCTTGTAGTTAGCTATTCCATGAAATAGTCTTAAAAGAATTCAAAGACAGCCATTCCACAATTAGAGCTATGGCTTGAAATCCTCATTCCTGTGAGAGTTGACACACTGGCTTTAATTCACACTAAAGTGTATATGACTAACCTAAGAGTCTTTCCTTTTCTTGCAAACAGTTTTATTAAATAGAAAATATGAGAGAGGGTAGAGGATAGAGAGGTGGAGGGAAAAGCTGATATTTGGGAGGAAATTGGATAGAGGGACAAAGAAATGGGGTGCTGGAGATTGTATAACCTTATACAAGAGTTGGCTCAGAGTTGGCGCCAGTTAATTTCAAGAGGTGATTGCTCAGTTTCTTTCTTTCTTGCTGATGTTTGAGAGGAAATTGGATAGAGGGACAAAGAAATGGGGTGCTGGAGATTGTATAACCTTATAGCAGAGCTCAGAGTTGGTGCCAGTTAATTTCAAGAGGTAATTGCTCAGTTTTCTTATGGCCTTCTCTCCACAAGTTTCTAGCCCTCAGTTTCAACTAGACCTTATATTGGTTGGTTTTCTTCACCTCTGATAAGAAAACCTCTTTAGTGGCTCAAATGGGAAGGTGGAGGGAGAGAGAGTGAGAGACAGATTGTGCTAAAATGGATCAGAACCATTGCCCCGAGGGTGTTCCATTGCCTTCCCTGTTATTTCATCAGATGTCATTAACCAAGGTTAAAATCTTCCTCCTTTCTACTTCTTGGTAAACGAATCTTGAGAGAATTCTTTCTGACTAAGCACTTCCCAAGCCACCATTCTTTAAGTGCAATTTATTTGAACAATTTTTAAAAATTGTTCATTTCAGAGTATTATAGGAGTATATACACTTTGGTTAAATGATTTGCATTTGTACATTTTAGGTCAATGTTATAAGTGTGCCCTTCACCCCATTAGGTGTGAGATTACCCTACTCCTCCTGCCATGCCCCCCCACTAGAGTTGCAATGTTTTATTTCCATTTGTGCATGTAAGTGTTAATCAACTACTTCCAATCTGGTATTGTGTATACGTGGTGTTAGTTTTTCCATTATTGTGATACTTCACTTAGAAGAATGGTCCCTAGTTCCATCCTGGTTGTTACAAAAGATACTAGATCACTTTTTTTTTTTTTTTTTATGGCTGAGTAGTACTTTATGGTGTGTGTGTGTGTGTGTGTGTGTGTGTGTATATATATATATACCACATTTTGTTAATTATGGGCACTTGGGCTGTATCTTCATTTTTTGACAAATTGGGAGGCCTCACTTTACCAGACTTCAAGTTATACTACAAGACCATTGTAACCAAAACAGCATGGTATTGGCACAAAAAACATAGACATAGACCTATGGATCAGAACAGAGAACTCAGAGATGAAACAATCCTCACATTCCCATCTGATCTTTGACAAAGCAGACAGAAACGCACATTGGGGAAAAGAATCCTTATTTAATAAGTGGTGCCAGGAAACTGGATAGCCACATGTAAAAGACTGAAACAGGATCTGTGCCTCTTAGCACTCACAAAAATTAATTCATGATGGACAAAGGACTCAAATCTAAGGCATGAAACTATAAGAATTCTAAAAGAAGATGTTGGAGAATTTCTTATTTGAACAATTTGATGTTGGTTTCTAGTCTGGGTGACATTTGGTTTCTGAATGGGTCACTGAGCAAAAGGGCATAATATGCCACATATTACATCATCTATAAATATTATCTGACTTCAGCTGGTCAGTGAGCTCCTGGCTTTAAAAGAGAGGTTACCGTCAATGGAAAAGCGTCACTGCCAGTAAGCACGTGCTGTATGCATTAGTGGTATGAGACATATCCAGTAAACAATCTGTGTGTGTTTTCATGAACTTGTCAGCAAAGCCCGTGTAAATTTTACAATAACATTTATTTGCATTCTGCTCAGCCCAACTTTATAGCTTCCCGTGCAAGGAAGTAAAGAACATGGCAAAGAAAAGACTGTGTCACAGGAGCATCCTCTGTGAGGATGTGAGGCTTCCCCCTCTGGCATCTGGACAGGATGAGGGAGACTGAATTCAAGGTCACTGCCCCAGGATAGAAAGAAGGAAGAGAAGAGGTTTTTGTGGGGTTTTTTTGTTTTTTTGTTTTTTTTTTTTTGAGACAGAGTCTCACTATGTCACCCTCAGTAGAGTGGTGTAGCGTCACAGCTCACAGCAACCTCCACCTCTTGGGCTTAAGTGATTCTCTTGCCTTAGCCTCCCAAGTAGCTGGGACTACAGGTGCCTGCCACAACACTCGGCTATTTTTTTTTGTTGTAGTTGTCATTGTTATTGTTGCAGCCCCTAGTGGCCCCTATGGTCCTGGACTCCATTGCTGCAGAAAGGAACCAGGCATGACTTGGATTAGAAGTACAAGCTTGCAGGAGGCCGGCAAACCTTGCTTGTAGGATAGCCCTGAGCAACCTCCACAGTAGCCTTTTATTGAGACAGAACAAGACAGGTGAGGGGAGTGTTAGACAATGACGGTGTGCCTAAGGATCATCATGGGCTCGGGTTCTTTTCTCCGCAAGGAGCACCTGCGGACGAATAGCAAATCATCTTGCTCAGAGCTCGTCTGGCTCTTGGTGTCCCCCACAATTGTTCAGCAGGCCCAGGCTGGGTTTGAACCCGCCAGCTCTGGTGTATGTGGCTGGCACCCTAGCCGCTGAGCTACAGGTGCCAAGCCAAGAAGAGGTTTTCTCAGGCTCCTTTCCTTTTGATAGGAGATCGAGTTTCCAGCCCCAGATTCATTAGGGGTGACATAGAAAAAAAAAAATTCACTACTACCAAAATAAATAAATAAGGAAACAAAGAAAAATAAATAAAATTGGTTGTAAATTGGGAATAATAATTTATTTTGTACAGAGTTAAGAATTAACATGGGGCGGCGCCTGTGGCTGAAGGAGTAGGGCGCCGGTCCCATATACCGGAGGTGGCGGGTTCAAACCCAGCCCCAGCCAAAAACCACAAAAAAAAAAAAAAAAAGAATTAACATGATAGGCTATAAAAAGTACCGAAGATGATGTCGGCACCTAGTAGTTGCTCAATTATTGTTTGTTTCTTTCTGGTTGTCTCCAGGGGTAGTTTTGCATTTTACATTCAGGTCTTTGATCACTTTTGAGTTAATGTTTGTGAAAACATGTAAGGTCTTTTTTTTTTTTTTGAGACAGAGCTTCAAGCTGTCACCCTGGGTAGAGTGCTGTGGCCTCATAGCTCACAGCAACCTCCAACTCCTGGGCTCAAGTGATTCTCCTGCCTCCACCTTCCAAGTAGCTGGGACTATAGGCACCTGCCACAACACCTGGCTATTTATTTATTTTTTTGGTTGCAGCCATCATTGTTTGGCAGGCCCGGGCTGGATTCGAAACTGCCAGCTCAGGTGTATGTGGCTGGCGACTTAGCCGCTTGAGCCACAGGCGCTGAGCCAACATGTAAGGTCTTTAATTTAGCTTTTCTTTAAATTTTCTTTCTTCCCTTTCTCTCACCCTCTTCCTCCCTTTCTTTCTTCTTTCCTTCCTTTCTTGCATGTAAGTGTTAATCAACTAGTTCCAATTTAGTATTGAGTATATGAGGATGTCCAGTGTTCTAGCACCATTTGTTGGAAAGACTACCCCTTTTCCATTGAATTGCTTTTGTTCTTTTATCAAAAATCAATTGACTATAACTGTGTGGGACTTTTTTCTGGGCTCTCTGTTCTGTTCCATTGATTTATCCATCTATTCCTTTACCAATACTATAGTGTTTTGTTTTGTTTTTTGAGACAGAGTTTCAAACTGTTGCCCTGGGTAGAGTGCTATGGCATCATAGCTCACAGCAACCTCCAACTTGGGCTCAAGTGATCCTCTTGCCTCAGGTTTTCAACTTTTTGTAGAGATGGGGTCTTGCTTTTGCTCGGGCTGATTTTGAACTCGTGAGCTCAAGCAATCCACCCACCTCGGCCTCCCAGAATGCTAGGATTATAGGTGTGAGCCACCATACCCGGCTACCATACTGTTTTGATCGCTGGAAAGCTTTCCTTCCTTCCCTCCCTCCCTCCCTCCCTCCTTTCCTTCCTTCCTTCCTTCCTTTTCTATTGTTTTGGATTCATTGAGGGTACAAAGAATCAGGTTATACTGATTGCGGTTGTTGGGTAAAGTCCCTCTTATAATTGTGTCCCGCTCCCAAGAGGTGTGCCATACACCATGACCACCCATCCCTCTCCCACCTCCCCTTTATCCACTTGCTCATTCCCCTACCCCTCCTTGTATAATTAGATCATCTATTACCTTCATATTAGAATTGAGTACATTGGATTCTTGCTTCTCCATTCTTTTTTTTTTTTTTTGAGACAGAATCTCACTATGTCACCCTCAGTAGAGTGCTGTGGCATCATAGTTCACAGCAACCTCAAACTCTTGGGCTCAAGCAATTCTCTCTTGCCTCAGCCTCCCAAGTAGCTGGGACTACAGGCACCTGCCACAACGCCCAGCTATTTTTTTTTTTGTAGAGACAGAGTCTCACTGTACCGCCCTCGGGTAGAGTGCTGTGGCGTCACACGGCTCACAGCAACCTCCAACTCCTGGGCTTAAGCGATTCTCTTGCCTCAGCCTCCAGAGTAGCTGGGACTACAGGCGCCTGCCACAACGCCCGGCTATTTGCCCAGCTATTTTTTTTGTTGCAGTTGTCATTGTTGTTTAGCTGGCCTGGGCCGGGTTTGAACCTATCACCCTCAATGTATGTGGCTGATGCTGAAACCACTGTGCAACAGGCGCCAAGGCTGCTTCTCCATTCTTGTGATACTTTACTAAGAAGAATGTGTTCTAACTCAATTCAAGTCAATACAAAAGATGTGAAGTCTCCATCTCTTTTAATGGCTGAGTAGTACTCCATGGAATACACATATCACATCTTGCTAATCCATTCCTGGGGTGGTGCGCATTTAGGTTGTTTCAAAGCTTTTTAAAACCCTAAAGCCTTATCCCCACAGAAGGCACCATGAGTAGAGGCAGTGACCCACCCGCGAAGGGCATTTCCTCAGCTCTTAATCTTTCCTTGCTGGGTTTGAATTACAGGATGGGATTCCTGGTGTGTGCTCGGAGGGGAAGCCAAGGGTACAAGACCAAGAGCTTACTGAGGGGGTTGGTAGACCCAATCTCTTCCTTTGTGTTGAGTTAGAGAGTGGGGGTTGTACAAAAATGTTGGTAGGTTAATCTCTTCTTTTTTTGACTTAAGGACCTAACTGCCACACTTTGCTTCTGGCAACTCAAGCATATATTCTGTTATTTTTATGTATTTTATTGTTTTGTTGCTTGTTCTGGACTGTGAAATTGTTTCCTTTTTACTGCTCAGTGTGGGCATGGCTCCTAACTGCCTTTTACAGCCACAGCTGACACTGGTGCTTCAGCAAGGGGTTCTCACGGTGGTCCATGATCAGCACATCCCTGGGAAGTTGCTAGAACTGAAAATTCCCAGGCCCCCTACCCCAGACCTAATGAATCCAACCTCTGGGATAAAGCTGAGTAAATCTATGTTTTAACTAAAAACTCCCCCCAAACAAAGAAACAAACAAACAAAAAATGGCATAAGGTCAAGTGCCTTAGAGAACAACTAACCTGAGTTTATGAAAATGTTTTTTGAGACAATCTTGCTATGTTGTCCAGGCTAGAGTGCCATGGCCTCCGCCTAGCTCACAGCAACCTCAAATTCCTGGGCTCAAGTGATCCTCCTGCCTCAGCCTCCTGATTAGCTCGGACTATAGGAGCTCGCCATGCTGCCTGGCTAATTGTTCTACTTTTAGTAGAGATGGTGGTCTCGCTTTGTTCAGGCTGGTCTCGAACTCCTGAGCTTGAGCTAAAGTGACCCTCACCCCTCAGCCTCCCAGAGTACTAGCATTTCAGGTGTGAGCCACCACGTTTGGCCTATAAAAATTTTTCTTTCACTCAGCAGCAACGTTCTCTCATGCACTCTTTCAGATGGATGGCACCATTTCCCATCTCCACTTAGGAATGAAGCCTAGAGATGTATTGGAAAGGTCAGGAACTGTCTGTGGGCTCTTGGAGTTATTTTTTACCCCTTGCATTTCAGCGCTTGCCCCTGCATTGGCTGGCCTTCCAGAAGGGAGTGATCCTTGAACACCTCTTGGAACATGACCCCACTCTTCGGAAGGAGAGTGTCACCCGTCAGATGCCGGGTGGCAGCGCTGCCTGCCTCATCTGCTGCCCTGCATCCCGGCTCTGGAGCTCTCTCTGCCCTCCCCAGTTCTCTTCTTCTCTGCCTCTGCGGTGCAGCTGGTGTGAACCCCTGGGGATGTCTTATCTTTGCAGAAGAATTGTGCTGCCTGAGGAGTGTTGGGTGGATGGAAGGGCCTGTCCTGGAAACTTGGAAATGAATTCTCTGAGGGGACAAAGCCTTGGAAGAGTTTCCCTTAGGGCAAAGAGCAAAGGCTTGCCCGTTCATTTAGGGTGTGGACTTGGAGTCAGGACAAGAGTTTTATGAACATGGAGAAAGAACTTGTTGAGTTTATGGCCTTGTGCTGATTCTTTGCGGGAAGTTGAGTGGCACGAATAGAGAAATCTTTGAAATCAGTTTTAGTGAACTAAATAAAAGTTCACTTTAATTTATGAATATATTTTTCCCATATGTTGTTTGTCCATTCATAGGCACACAGACATTCCCATAGACTCAGAATCCTTTTTTCCATCCATCTCTTGTGATCTATGTTGCTTTCTCTCAAGGAAATGTGGTAGTAGTTCTGGCTGCCACAGGCAGTGTAGCCAGTGGCCCTGTTAGCTGATAATGACCAACAGGCAGCCTGTGCTCCCCACTCTGTGGTGTGCACAGAATTCTGTGCTGCTCCCCTTAGGCCTTCATAACTTCCAAGAGTCTTTCAGACATATAAAATTTGCCCTAGTCACAAGTTTAAAATAAAGACTGAAACAACGGATGAAATCTATTGAGGCAGCTTGGTTGATTTAAAGCAAAACTGAACTTTCTCCTTACTGAGAAGTATATTGCCAAGAACAAAGCTAAGTGCACAGAGCAAGACCTATTCCTCCCTACTGGGCAGGAAATATGATCATGCATATTAAATGATGTCTTAAAGGTGTTTTCACTGCTTGGGAAAAGATGCCCCAGAGGCCCCAGCTATTCAGATTAAGACTGAACAGGTGGTCAAAATGTGAATTAAACAACACCAAGGCAAAATTGGCTGAAAATGAGTCAGCAGGACTTTATGAACCATTCATTCCCTGAATGACACATCTCCTCCCTAATAAAATACCTAATTCTTCTCTCTTTTGACCTTGGGCAGTCTATAAAGGACAACGACCTTGGGTCACTATTATCTAATCTCTGAAAATGTGCTTTGCCCTCATATGTTGCTGGTGGGAGTGTACAATGGTGCAGCTGCCGGGAAAAACAGTTTGGCAGTTCCTCAAAAGGTAAACATAAAGTGTGTGTTTATAACCCTTAATATTTTCCTTCTAGGTATACGTGGATCATCACAAAAGTTTTGAAGCACACATAAATCAAGAAACATAAAATCCATGCAGACAGCAGCAAATGAAGCCCTCCCAGCAATATTGATAAGCTGAGCAAGTTGCAACTTGCACAGGTGAATCAGGAAAGGCGCTGTCAGATGTGGAAACAGCCTAAATGCCCACCAACCCAGGAATGGATTAACAAACTGTGCTATATTCATAACATGGAATACAATTCAGCCACAAAAAGATGATGACTTCACATCTTTTTTTTTTTTTTTTTAGAGACAGAGTCTCACTTTGTCGCCCTTGGTAGAGGGCCATGGTGTCACAGCTCACCGGAACCTCCAGCTCTTGGGCTTAGGCGATTCTCCTGCCTCAGCCTCCCGAGTAGCTGGGACCACAAGCGCCCGCCACACGCCCAGCTATTTTTTGTTGCAGTTTGGCCAGGGCTGAGTTTAAACCCACTACCCTTTGGTATATGGGGCTGGTGCCCTACTCACTGAGCCATAGGCGCCGCCCAACTTCACATTTTTTTTATTAACCTGGATGGAGTTGAAACACATTCTTCTCAGTAAAGTATCACAAGAATGGAAAAGCAAATAGCCCATGTACTCTGATACTAATATGAAGCCAGTAAAAGATAACTCACACCCACATAGGAGAAAAACTCATTTCAATCCAATTTGGGGGAAGAGAGAATGGGGGAGACGGAAAGGGGACTTGGGGTGCTCCCACTGAATGAGCACAACATAGGGGTGTATGACGCACCTTTTGGGTGTGGGACATAAATACAGGAGGGATTTCAAATTCAAATTATTGAACAAATTAAACAACAAATTCAAATATTGTGACTTGGTTGTTTGTACCCTCACATTAACCTGAAATTTAAAAAAAAGAAAAGAAATGGCATTGTCAAGACTGTGTTTCTTAGAAGTGAAATAACGGACCATAACACAGTCTGTCTTGAAACTTTCACAGTCACCTATGTATAGTTGAGAGAAGTGAAAACATATGTTCATACAGAGACTTGTACAGGAATGTTTACAGCAACGTTACATGTAGTAGACAAAAATTGGGAACAACTTAAATGTCCATCAGCTGAGGAGCAGATAAAAAAATGTAGTATCAGGTGGCGCTTGTGGCTCAGTCGGTAGGGCGCCAGCCCCGTATACTGAGGGTGGCGGGTTCAAACCCGGCCCTGGCCAAACTGCAACCAAAAAATAGCCGGGCATTGTGGCGGGCGCCTATAGTCCCAGCTACTCGGGAGGCTGAGGCAAGAGAATCGCTTAAGCCCAGGAGTTGGAGGTTGCTGTGAGCTGTGTGAGGCCACAGCACTCTACCCAGGGCCATAAAGTGAAACTCTGTCTCTACAAAAAAAAAAAAAAATGTAGTTTCACTGCACGATGGAATGTTATTCAGTTATAAAAAGGATGAGATGCTATGTGCGCCATGGCTTGTTATGGACCTTGGAAATATGGTGCTGAGTCAAAGGAGGCAGAATCAAAAGGCTGCACTTTGCTGGATTCCACTCACATGAAATGTGCAGAATGGGCAAGTTGTGTCCCCCCCATTCATATGTTGAAGTTTTAACCCCCAGTACCTCAGAATGTGACTGTATTTGAATATGGAGCCTTACAGGAGGTGATTGAAGAGTCCTACAGGTGAGCCCTAATGCAACAAGATTGATATCCTTGTGAGTGGAAGAGACTAGGACACAGTCGCCAGGGAAGACCTATGAAGACAGAGAGAAAACAGCCTTCTGTAAGCCAAGGTGAGAGGCCTCTCAAGACACAACTCAATCGGGCTATGAGCAGGGATCGGATGGCTGCAGCGTGTCCAATCTGTGGCCCCTGGGCTGACTGCATGCTGATTATCTGAGGCCTGTTTTGCTTATCTATGGTGTCTGATGCTTGAAGAGTGCATATGAACCATATTTTTTTCCTCATCAGCTTTTGTTAGTGTTTGTGTATTTAATGTGTGGCCCAAGACAACTCTTATTCTTCCAGTGTGCAGCAGAGAAAAAAAAAGTGCTGCTATTTCTAGCGGTGGTGTCAGCCAGTGTCGAGTTTTATTTAAGAGTAATTAAGAGCTACTGGAAGGCTTTCAGTAGGAGTCTACAGATCTGATTAGTATTTGGGAGATGGCGTTTGCCTGGAGTCTCCAACAAGAAGTAAAGTACCCCAGACCCTAGACCCAGAGGTAAAATTTTCCGTCATCCCAGGGCCTGGATTAAACTTTCTTCATCATGTTGATTATCCTTGGCTTTAAGCAGAGTTTGTACAAAAAGAAATCAGCCCGCGGTATTATGCCTTCATACTGCAAACAAATTCTGAAAAGCATAAGAGTCGATCCCAAATGCACATTTTGCAAGCCCTCTGATCTATTTATGCCACACAAATCTCATAAGTAGAGGAACTGGATCAACGGCAAGTAGGCATTGTTGACTTTATTCGAGTACACTGGTAATCACAGTGGCTCTGTGCGCCGCAGAATTGTTATAGAGAGAAACTTCTGCATGGGAGTGATTTTCTGGACTCATCTGTGGATTTCGTTTTTTATCTGGGGCAAGATCTCCAACCATCAACAAAAGGAAAAATTTGACTTGAGAAATAGCTACTTAATTTTGTTAATAAGCAAACCTGAAACTGGAAAAAATAATTTTGTTATGTAAACATAGGCTTGCTGTTCACCTAGTGCAAAGTATAAACTCTTGCAAAATACTGAGGGTACATGGGCCCCATGGTGCTGGGGTTTAAAATGGTTTCGGAGGAATAAAAACAGCAGCTCTGTTTATTGTGCAAATGTAGTGAATGTCAAAGCCAAATGGTAGAAACTATTTTAAACAACTGAATGCCATCTATCAGCTGGGAGCTACCTGCTTCAACAAAACTTTCAAGTTTAAAGGGGGGGGAAAATCTCTTTTCTCTCCCTGTTTTTAATGACAGTATTGGAATTAACTTTTAAGTCATAAATAGTCCATGAAACAGATGACTCTTTATCATATGACTTGTTTTTTTAACCAAAATTCTAAGTGAATCTCTTTTCTCTTTTGCATTTTTAAAAGCTATTTCACTCTTCTGGTTTGGTATTCTGGTTAATGTGCTGAGGCAGGCGCTTGGCAGCCAGATGGAACATAATCTATATTTAGTACTTCCATTAGCTCTTGTGTTTGAATGTGCTACCATTTCCTAATTTCAACACAAATATTCTATGAGAGTGGATTGCCCTTTATGATACTGCTGTATGATAAAGTCATTAGGCTAATACAAGTTATTTTTCATGGGGACTTAAAAAAAATCATGGGCATTCCCATTTCCTTGGTCACACACTAATAAATGGGAAGATTTTGTTGTTGTTGTTGTTTTTTGTTTTTTGTTTGTTTTTTTTTAGAGACAGAGTCTTACTTTATCGCCCTCAGTAGAGTTTTGTGGTGTCACAGCTCACAGCAACCTCCAACTCCTGGGCTTAAGCAATTCTCTTGCCTCAGCCTTCTGAGTAGCTGGGACTATAGGTGCCTGCCAGAATGCCTGGCTATTTTTTTTTTTTTGTTGTTGTTGTTGTTGCAGTTTGGCCGAGGCCGGGTTCGAACCCGCCACCCTCGGTATATGGGCCCAGCACCCTACCTACTGAGCCCCAGGCACCGCCCTGTTGTTGTTGTTTTTAATGGGAAGTTTAAGTTAATTTCATTACCAGCTTCCAGACTGGTCTTTCTGGGTTCTGGTTTTTCTAGATGCCCCTCCCAGGCTAGTTTAGAAAACATTTATTGCTTTTTTTTTTTTTTTTTTCCAGTTTGTGGGAGTTCAGAAACCACATTAACCTTGAGAAAGGAAGAATGAGACATGGAACCAGTTCATCTTGGGCTAAAAAGTTCATTTTGCTAGAGTAATTTTTTTCCCCCTAGGGTAAGAAATGACTGTCATTCCAGATGCACAGATATCACTGTGCCAAAGGGCTGCAGAGACTCTAATGTTGAACTTTTCTGAGAAAATTAATTGGCTATTAATGAAAGTGTGAGGGTAGTATAATTCAAGGGGGGAAATACTGTTTTTTATCAGCACTTCCTGAAGCTATGTAGTAGAAGGTTCTTAGGATGACTATAAAAATAACAAGCCCAACTTGCTTATGCTAGACAGAATTTAAAGTGGTTTCACAGCATTTCTGTATTGAATTAGAGTAATCTCCTGGTTTCTAAAAACCTCCTCTGAGCCCACGGTATGCTGGCATTGCTGTCAGAATCCCAGGAGTTAGTCCTTGGGCAGGTTTGGGGATTTTTATTTTATTTTATTTATTTATTTTCGAGACAGTCTCACTATGTTGTCCTTGGTAGAGTACTGTGGCTTCGCAGCTCCTAGCACCCTCAAACTTTTGGGCTTAAGCAATTCTCTTGCCTCAGCCTCCCAAGTAGCTGGGACTACAGGTGCCCACCACAATGCCTGGCAGGCCCGGGCTGGGTTCAAACCCGTCAGCTTTGGTGTATGTGGCTGGCACCCTAACTGCTGAGCTACGGGACATGGTTTGGGGATTTTAATAAACATAGCACATGGGGCCCAGTGGGGTGGCTCAGGCCTGTAATCCTAGTGCTCTAGAAGGCTAAAGTGGGCAGATCGCTTTGAGGGTAGAAGTTTAAGATCAGCCTGAGCAAGAGTGAGACCCCGTCTCTACTACAACTAAAGAAAAATAGCCAGATGTGGTGGTGTGCACCTATAGTCCCAGCTACTTGGGAGGCTGAGGCAGGAGGATTGCTTGAACCCAGGAGTCTGAGGTTGCTGTGAGCTGTGATGATACCACTGCACGCTAGTCCACTAGGGAACAGAGGGAGACTCTGTCTCAAAAACAATCAAA
Source organism: Nycticebus coucang (assembly GCF_027406575.1). Lineage (NCBI taxonomy): Eukaryota > Metazoa > Chordata > Mammalia > Primates > Lorisidae > Nycticebus > Nycticebus coucang. The sequence continues at coordinate 28,761,696 of NC_069782.1, forward strand.
CAAAATAAACCACCCTAAAACATAGCACATGGTATTAACAACCTTCTGGGATTAGAGCCTCTAACAAGAAAGAAAAATTTGAAGTCACAATGACACAGAGGGTTTTGTGGACATTGGAAATGAGGTGGGGAACCCACATACGCCAAGTGCAAGCTGGATGCCAGATTCATGCTGGCTCTCAGTCTGGCAGCTGTTCCGACTCAGTGGGAATATTTGCCATGTAGTTTGTCACGTGAGGGGAGAAGATCAGGGGTTGAGCGCAGTGGCCGGAAAGGCTGGACGGCATTGTAGCCAGTCCCTGGGGTGAGCACTGCCCTGTGCCCCAGCTCAGCACGGAAGATCAGGAGTGGATGCCTGGTGCCTGCTCTTCGGTGCCTCTACTGAGATGGGCCTTTGCTCCATGTCACATGGGTTCTTGCTCTCCTGGCTGAAGAGGATGACGATGAGGGGGCATCTGAGGCTGTACCAATGTCTCTCCGTCCCTGCTCCTGCCGTTCTTACCCTGTCTTTTTTGTCTTTCCTTCACAGTGGAACTGTAGCCACTCCTGGCTGCCTTCCTACTCCTCCAACTGCTTCGGTTTACGTCTTGGCCTCTCTTCCTGAAATTGTCACTTAAATGACACTTTCCTAGGCCATGCCCTTTGGCACTTATCTATTCTTACTTTATCTGTGCTTCCTGGACAATCTCATCCGTTCCCAAGGCTTCAATTACCATCTCTATTGCTGATGGCTCTAAAATGAAATCTATACCTTCAGCCCAGAACTTGTTCTCTGGGTCCAGAGACATCTCAAACTCAACACGTTGGAATCAAACTCATGATAGTGCCCCTCCCCCGTGACGCTCCCCCTCCCATCCCCACCAGGCCTGCTCCTGAGATCCGTGTCTCTGTGAAGTGGCCAAGATTTACTGTGTGTGTGATATTCCAGGCTTGCTTCCAGGCAGTTCACATACTTTACCTCACTTAACCTTTTCCAGAGCCTGATACAGGAGATACCATTAGCATCCAAGCTTTACACATCTGAGGGGCACAGTGAGTGTCCACAGGTTGGACAGCTGGGCGCAGGCAGAGCTGGTGCATGGACACAGCCATGCTGCCGTGCCAAGTCAGAAACCCGGGAATCATTTTTAATGTGTCCCTCTCCCCTGCCCCCCTATACCCGATCCAATGCCAAGTGCTGTCACTTTCACCTCCTGAGTAGCATGAGCCTTCTATTCTTCTCTGCTTCCCCATCACCCCCTAGTCCAAGCTATTATCTCTTGCCTGGACACCCACAAGGCTTCCTAACACCTCCTCCTGCTGTTCTCTCTTCTCTCCTTCCCACCCCAGCTATTTCCCATACTGTAGCCTCTCTGAAACAGAACTCCCATGTGTCACTTCACTCTGTAAAATGCTCCAGGGGTTTCCCTTGTCCTCAGGGCAAGGTCTGAACTCTAAGGTGGCTAAAAAGGCACACTGTGGGCTCTGTTCTCTCCAGCCTCAACCTTGTCCCCAGGCGCTGTCCCCTGCACTGGTACTGGCCCCATGCCCCACTCTTAAGAAGCCCTTTCCTGGCTCCTGGAAGGCCCCTGCTTTCTCTTACCTCTTGGACACTGAACTGTCTGATCCTTTTGCCTGGAACACCCTTCCCCCTTCTCTGTACCTGGTTTACTGCTGACCATCCTTGAACGTTTTGGGAATCTCCTTCCTGAGATCTAGACTTTGGTGCCTGGGCTGTGTGTGCAGTATGGTGTCACCCGCTGTGTGCCAGGCTTTGTTCTGAGCACTTTAAATATATTAACTTTTTTTTTTTTTTTTTAGACAGAGCCTCAAGCTGTCATCCTGGGTAGAGTGCCGTGGTATCACAGCTCATGGAAACCTCCAACTCCTGGGCTCAAGCGATTCTCCTGCCTCCACCTCCCAAGTAGCTGGGACTACAGGTGTCCGCCACAACACCCGGCTATTTTTTGGTTGTGGCTGTCATTGTTGTTTGGTGAGCCGGGCTGGATTCGAACCCGCCATCTCAGGTGAATGTGGCTGGTGCCTTAGCCACTTGAGCCATAGGCGCTGAGCCATATATATTAACTTGTTTAATTTCTCAAAACCACTGTGAAGTAGGTAAGCAGAGTTATTGGTACTTCCATACCAGGTGAATATTCAGTCACAGACCAGTTGGGAAAACTAAGGGCAGGGCTTGAGCCTGGGCTCTGACTACAAGGGCATTGCAGGAGCAGAAAAGGCAAATAGTGGTGCTAGGCAATCCAGATGTGAATGGCAGTGGGAGGTGGCTGCTGCAGGTTGGAGGGACAGAAGGGAGAGCAGTGTCAAGAGAGTTCAGACACAGGGACTGCCCAGCAGGAGCCAGAGCTCCAGAGGAGATGCAATCAGAGATTGATGAACTGCCCTGACATTGCTTCCTCCTAACTGCTACACTCCACGACCTCTTCCCATGGGCACAGCTAACGGGGCACTCCCCAGCAGGAGTGTGAGAAATGCAGTTTGCAGAGGTCACAGGAGAGATGGGGAGTGGATTGAGAACAAATAGGCAGAAGACAGGTCCAGAGAAGTTTTGTGGCTTATATGGTTTCCAGTGGCGAGGCCCAGGTAATTTGACCTTAGCACGTGTGCCCTTGATCACTGACTATACTGCCTCTCTGGGAAGCTGGGGACAGACACCAAATCGCTGTGCCCTAAATGTGACCAATGGGAATAAAAGCAGTATCCTTTGTAAAGAGCTGTGGAAAGATTATTAAATGAGTTGACACATGTCAAATACTTTCAGTGGTGCCTGGAATATCATCAGCACAGTAAGTCCTGGCCTCATGATTAGAGACAAGATCTCAGGAGAAGACAGTGGTCTGGGTGTGGGAGCCCATGCCCAGAACAGTTCTAAACTCTTTTTCTAGAAGGAAGTTGAAATCTTCATTTTACCAATGACAAAACAGAGCCCTAAGAGTTTGAGTTAAGCAAGGTGACATAGCAAAAGTGGGAGGAGAACTTAGACTGGAGTCAGAGCATGTGCTGCCATATTGAAATTCCCATGTGATGGACTCTCTCCCCACTGATCCGTAGGTTCTCTGGGGTCACAGTCGTGCCTTTGAGCTTTTGATTGCCTGATACTGGCTGGGCACTCACTGCACATTTGCTTCACATTTGCCTTGGAGAGTAAATGTTGCATGGACTTGTTTCTGGATTTCTTGGTCAGCAGTGAGGTGCAGAGGGAAGCCCAATCTCTCTGCAGGAACGGACCCTGGGTCATCTCCACAGCCATTCCCCAGTGTTCCCTCTCTGCCATTCCACCCAGTTCTGCAGCGTTGTTCCCTGCCTTTCCTCTCGTAGAGGCCATCTATGTTCTGCCTCTCCTGAGTGCCCGGTGGCCACTAAGGCCAGAAAGGTAAGAGCCAGAGTGGGAAGATTGCAGCAAGGTGCTGGAAAGGAAAATGAAATGGGGTAAAAGGAAAATGAAATGGGGTAAAAAGGAAAATGAAATGAAAATGAACTCACTGTTAAAGAGTTCTTGGGGGTACTTAGCCATCATAATTTGAAAATGCACATCTGTAGGTAAGAAGAGCTGGCATTATATCTAGCTAGGATGAATAATTTCCACTCTAATCTGAGCCATCGAGCTGCTGTGTGCAGTGGAAGCAGCCCACTCTTCCCTGCCTCTGTTTCTGCCCATAAAGAAGAGGGCAAAGATCATTTTCACCAAGTGTTGGAAAGGTGCTTCCTAATCATCAGAGAAAGTCTGTGATGAGTTAATTACGGAATCCGGCTTTGGCATGAGAACACTGACTAAAACAAATTTTTGTATTTGTTGCAACCCATATGATGTTGGGGATGCTGCCCTTTCTGGAAGCTTCTCTCATCTTGCCAGCAGAAAGAGTTGGGCTTCTTGTGAAAAGCCAATGTGTGTTATTTGACAGATAATATAAATAATATACCTAATAGTGATTTATTCTTCTCTTTGGCTGCTTACAAAGGGCAGAGCCATACTCACGGATGGTTTAGAAGCATCTGATGTTTCACAGAACACCTTTTATGTACTAAGCTCGCCACTGTGACTTAACTTTTCCGTTTTATTTTCTTTTTGTTCCCCATCTCCTGCTAACACCAACTTATATTTAACTGACTTTATCTTGGCTGAATTATATGCATCTTTGTAAGCTATCCTCAGTCCTCCCCAGGACAACACAAAGAAATGAACAAAGAGTTACTTACTCAAATCTTTTAAATCATAGACTTAATTCCCGGCTTTGCTTTTTTAAGGGAGCACTTTATTTACTAACATACATCAATGTACCATCACTTTCTGGACTGAACTAATCCAGCAGGGATGAATTTATGGCAAAAAGCTGTAATATATTAAAATTCCAGAGTTCCCTCGCTGAAAGAAGGTATTATTTTACAGTTGGTTGATCAAGAAATAGATGTTGACAATTGACTCAATTTTGGTAATGTCTTTACAAGAGTTTATATTTTATAACACATATACAAATCATAAATTTATAACGTATTCATTGTACTTTGTTAGTCACAACCAATTTACATGCATATGAAAAATAGTTGCATATATATACAGTAGAAACAGAGTCTCCACTGGGTCTCGGATAATGTCCATGGATTAAGGAGTAGAAGGTTCCTTGCAAGAATGCCATAGACCTCCCCCAGAGGCTGAGTTTTGTGGGCTGGGAATCTTGGCGTTCTCCTTTTATTCATTTTTCAAGGTGTATTTGGTTAGGTGCTAGTGTCCCCAGGTGTGCTTTGGTTACTGGAGTACTTCCCTTTCATAAAAATTGGAAAATAATTTGTTCAAACGCAACCTTTAGTGATAAAATTTCCCTTCCGATTTTTCTTGCTGTTGTTGTTTTGCTTTGAGACAATGTGTCATGCTGTCACCGAGGCTGGACTATAGTAGCCTGATCATAGCTCACTGAAACCTTGAACTCCAGGCTCAAGAGATCCTGCTGTCTCAGCCTTCCAAGTACCTGGAACTACAGACATGCACTACTTGCTCCAGGCTAATTAAAAAAATGTTTTTTAGAGATAGGTTGCCTATACTGGTCTTGAACTCCTCTCTTCAAGTGATCCTCCTGCCTTGGCCTCCCAGAGTGCTGGGCTATGTCAGGTACGGTGGCTTGCACCTGTAATCCTAGCATATATTGCCAGCAGAAAGAGTTGGGCTTCTGTCAAATAACACACATTGGCTTTTCACCAGCTTTTCTTATAAGCTGAGGCAGGAGGATTACTTGAACTCAGGAGTTCAAGACAAGTCTGAGCAAACTGAGACTCCATCTCTACTAAAAATAGAAAAATTAGACAGGTTTTCTGGTGAGCATCTGTAGTCCCAGCTACTCGGGAGGCTGAGGCAGGAGGACCGCTTGAGCCCAGGAGTTTGAGGTTGCTGTGAGCTAGGCTGACTTCACGGCACTCTATCCTGGACAATAGAGTGAGACTCTGTCTCCAAACAAAACAAAGAGAACAAAACAAACAAAAAAGCAAAACCAAAGTGCTGGTATTACAGACATGTACCCCTGTGCCTGGCTCCATTCTAACTTTCTAAACATGCATTAAAATCACTTGATGAAATTATAACAATGTTTAACTAAATACATGGTTGTATTATGATTTTATCTTTTTACCTCTCCTGATATAACATTTTATCATTCATGTACAAATTATCAATTATGTATTTCTATTGAAGAATAGCTCTAAGGAGATAGGGATCTCATTTTGTGAAAAGAAAATTGTAGGGAAGCTAATCATGTGATTGACGTCACACTACAGGTTAGAAACTGATCTAAGACTAGAATTTTCTTTTTTCTCATTTTCAAAATTTACTTATTTTTAGAAATGGGGATCTCACTCTGTTGCCCAGGTAGGCCTCAAACTCCTGGCCTCAAGCAATTCTCCTTACTAAGCCTCCTGTGTAGCTGGGACTATAGGTCCAGACCACTATGCCCAGATAGACTTTATTTCTTAAAATGAATTTTACTATCTTTTATTTTACATTGCCTAAAGCCTGTCTTTAAAACTTTATTTGGGGGCTGGGCACAGTGGCTCAAGCCTGTAATCCTAGCACTCTGGAAGGCTAAGGCAGGTGGATCACTTGAGTTCAGGAGTTCAAGACTAGCCTGAGCAAGAATGAAACCCCCATCTCTACTTAAAAAACAAAAAACAAAACAAACAAAAAAAAAAACCCAACTAGTAAAAATAGAAAAACTAACCAGGCATTGTGGTGGGCACCTGTAGTCCCATCTACTTGAGAGGCTGAGGCAGGAGGATGGCTTAGAGCCTACGAGTTTGAGGTTGCAGTGAGCTAAGCTGAGGCCACAGTACCGTAGCCTGGGCAACAGAGTGAGACTCTGTCTCAAAAAATAAATAAATTAAATATAAATAAATTTAAATTTTATTTATTTATTTATTTTTTTGCAGTTTCTGGCCTGGGCTGGGTTTGAACCCGCCACCCCGGCATATGGGACTGGCGCCCTACCTCTTTGAGCCACAGGCGCCGCCCAATAAATTTAAATTTTTATTTTTATTTTTTATTTATTTATTTTTTTAGACACAGAGTCTCACTTTGTTGCCCTTGGTAGAGTGCCGTGGCGTTACAGCTCACAGCAACCTCCAGCTTTTGGGCTAAGGCAATTCTCTCGCCTCAGCCTCCCGAGTAGCTGGGACTACAGGCTCCTGCCACAACGTCCAGCTATTTTTTTGTTGTAGTTTGGCCAGGGCTGGGTTTGAACCCGCCACCCTCGATATATGGAGCCGGCACCCTACTCACTGAGCCACAGGTGCCGCCCATAAATTTAAATTTTTAAATAAATAAGGCTCCAAGCCCTCAGCCACCTCTTAGTCTCTTACATTTATTCCCTGGTGAAATTTTAGCACTGTGCACAGACCCGTCCGTGTCTCCTTGTCCTTGACATCTTTAGCACCTATTGGGGTCTTGAAGTCCCTCCACCATTTGCAGACAATAAGAAATTGATCTTCCCTTCAGACAATGGCTTTTCTACTACACAGCATTTTTATGAACAAAAGGTGTCATATCTGAGCTATAGGATTTTTGTGGTTATTTAATGAAATTTATTGAAACCAATTCTGCAAAGCGGTGTTTCTATGGGTAGCCGCAGCTGAAGAAAGACCTATGCTTCAACTCCAATATTAAAAAAACATTCAATAAAAGGCCCTCCTGCCTGAACTACATCCGCTGCAGCCACCTGCCAGGCACCAGGGAAGCGGCCAGGGCTCCATCTCGCTTATCTCAGTGTGGAATTTTTTTTTACTCAGCCCCTGACACGAGCGAATTCTAAATTATAGTCCATCCCGCCTCTTGGGGGTCCCAGAGGGATTTTTTGAGAGTAAATGCAGCTTCCTTTGTGAACTGACAACCAAGGTTCCCACATTTGGCTAAGTGTTAAGAAAAGGAAGAAAGAGAGAGAAAGCAAAGGAAGGAAAGAACGAAGGATGAAAGGAAGGAAGGAGAGAAAAGAAAAAGAAAAGAAAAGAAAGAAAAGGCATGAGATGAAACAAGCAGGCTTTCTTTTCTTGGGGCAGCGCAGGGTAGCAAGGACAGTGGGAGGGTGGGAAGCGCAGAGGAGGTGGCTGAGTTTATTTTTAACACTGACTTACAGGCGCACTCTGTGTTCTTTCCTTTTAAAAACAGACTTTTCTTACTGGAGTTATATGATATCTAACTCCAGTAGGATTAGCCCATATCACAAAATCCCAAGACCAGAGATGTTGGCGTGGATGTGGAGAAAAGGGAACACTTCTACACTGCTGGTGGGAATGCAAATTAATACATTCCTTTTGGAAAGATGTTTGGAGAACACTTAGAGATCTAAAAATAGATCTGAAATTCAATCCTATAATTCCTCTACCAGGCATATACCCAGAAGACCAAAAATCACATCATAACAAAGATATTTGTACCAGAATGTTTATTGCAGCCCAATTCATAATTGCTAAGTCATGGAAAAAGCCCAAGTGCCCATCGACCCACGAATGGATTAATAAATGGTGGTATATGTTCACCACGGAATATTATGCAGCCTTAAAGGAAGATGGAGACTTTACCTCTTTCATGTTCACATGGATGGAGCTGGAACATATTCTTCTTAGTAAAGTATCTCAAGAATGGAAGAAAAAGTATCTAATGTACTCAGCCCTACTATGAAACTAATTTATGGCTTTCACATGAAAGCTATAACCCAGTTATAACTTAAGAATAGGGGGAAGGGGGAGAGGGAGGGGGTCAGAGGGAGGGTGACTGGTGGGATTACACCTGCGGTGTATCTTACAAGGGTACATGTGAAACTTAGTAAATGTAGAATGTAAACGTTTTAACACAATAACTAAGAAAATGCCAAGAAGGCTATGTTAACCAGTGTGATGAAAATGTGTCAAACGGTCTATAAAACCAGTGTATGGTGCCCCATGATCACATTAATGTACACAGCTATGATTTAATAAAAAAAAATAAAATAAAATAAAAACAGACTTTTAACCTCTTGAAGCATTTTGACTCTATTCTGCCTGTGGGGTAAACCCCCCTTGGTGGCTGGTGACTCTCACTAGGTCTTTTCCCATCATGAGTTTACTGGCCAAGTAGTGAGACCATGGAAAAACCCAAGAGGAGTTCTTCTGAGAGCTCCTCATTAGCATAGGCACACAGGGAGGTTTCTAGAACCCTGGCTTACAGGCTTTACCTGCAGCTGGAGCTTTACTGCATTTTGCAAAACTTGATGGTTCAGGAAAAGTGCTCTTTTTAAAATAGTTTGGGTTAGTAAAATAGTGGATATAGTTTTTTTGAAGTCCATTGCAAAAAATATTCACTGAGTTGTTGAACAACATGACAGTGCTTACACATCTGTTTACCCATAACACTGAATTTGTGTGAATACAGACAATAATATCTAAGTGTCAGCTCATCTCCAGCACTTAGTAAAGCCTTACTATGTGCCGGGCACTGTTTCACATGCATTTAATGCTCTGAACAATGCTCCCAAGGTAGGTAATATTTTCAACCCATTTTACAGATGAAGAAGCTTGGAGTCAGGGCTATTAATTAACTTGTGAAGATTATCCTGTCAGTGAGTGAGTTTGGAGGAAGGATTGAAACTCAAGCGGTCAGGCAGTTCAGGTCCACTTCTAGCTCATACGGTGAGTACATAATTAGAAAAGGAGCCCCTACTTCAAGACATTGTGGCTTCCGTCTTTTGCCAGTTATCAAATACACTAATTTTGTTAGAGTAAGACATTTTGCTGCCACTTATAAGACAGTTGTCATTATAAGTATACAAGTCTGAAACACTGATGACGTGAAGCATGCTACGTGCCCCCTTAGATGAGATACCCTTGGTCAGTGTGCAACCCGCACAAAGGTACATGGCAGCCCCATGTGCACATACATACACGCCCATAGTTCAGAAGGAGTGGGGGATAGTCTTTTGGTTTTTAAGAGGTAACTAGACTGATCTGACCTTAGTAACAGCTTTTTTTTTTTTTTTTTTTGCCCTTCAGTCTAGAACTAGTACACACCATATAAGAGAGTCTGAAACTGTAAAAAAAAGTTTACTCTGGGCGGCGCCTGTGGCTCAGTCGGTAAGGCGCCGGCCCCATATACCGAGGGTGGCGGGTTCAAAAGCGGCCCCGGCTGAACTGCAGCAAAAAAATAGCCGGGCGTTGTGGCAGGCGCCTGTAGTCCCAGCTACTCGGGAGGCTGAGGCAGAAGAATCACCTAAGCCCAGGAGTTGGAGGTTGCTGTGAGCTGTGTGAGGCCACGGCACTCTACCGAGGGCCATAAAGTGAGACTCTGTCTCTACCAAAAAAAAATGTTTACTCCTAATTTCCCCTTTCATCTCTTCTGGGGCATAAACATTGAATACAGCTTGTATATGGGATGTTCCATGTATACGTGTGTTAAGGGGTGAAGGAAAAAGAAATAGAATAGTTCAAAAAACCTGGAGATATTGAAATTTTATTATGGAAATTTTCAAATATATGCTAAGGTTGACCAAAAAGCACAGGGCAATCCTACTTTCTCCCATGAACCCAACACCCAGCTGCGACAATCATCTAATGGTCAGTCTTGCTCTGTGAATCTACTCCACTCCACTCCACATTTTGAAGCAAATCTCAGACATCCTATCGTCCAAAAATATTTCGGTACATTTCTCAGCAAGATAAGAACTGTCTTTAGAAAATAACCACAACACCATTATTATATCTAAACAGAAATAACAAGAAGTTCTTAACAACATCATACACTACATATCTAGTGTTCAAAATTTTAATTGTCTCTCAATTGTCCCAGATTTTCTTTTTTGTTTGTTTTTGCCATGTGTTTATTTGCAGTTTAAACATTGTACTGGTTGTTACATTTCTAAGTCTCTTCACATTAACAGGTTCTCCCTTTATCTCTTCTCCCCCCCCCCCGCCCCCCCCGGAGTCTGGATTATGAAGCCTGTAATCTTCATAATGAAGTTTAACATGATCTTCTGCAGGAGAATCCTTTCAGGGAGGAATCCGGGCATCTGTATATTCTTTTAAGGTGCTTGGTTGAATTTGATGCACAGCCAGGCTTGGAAAATACTGGAGAAGCTTTGTATCTGCTCCCAGATTTCTTAACATCTTGGTTGAAGAAGCAAAACTCTGATGAATTTGAGTACAATCATAAAAGTACACACCCGCTTCCTATGGAAGGGTAAAGATGCTCTGCCTTGGAGGTTGAGGGCATCTATAATCCTTGGGACAACCAAAGAGATTTCAGGGGAACAATTTCCCAGCCAGGTTTCAGAGGGAGCTGTAGACCTGGACTGGCGGCCAAAGAGAACCTCTCAGCTGGGGGATTTGGTCTCACTTGAGATGGAGTGGGAACCAGTGACAGCAGGCAAATTGTTAATTAACAGGTAAAACCTCTATTTCCCAGGCTTGAATGAGCTGGTGCTTGACTTGAGTGGAGTTTAAAATAGCTGGAGAAAACAAATGTTCTATGGATACTTGAGTGATGTTAAATCTACATGTCTCCAACAGATCGTGAAATGAACATGCAATTCATTGCAGTGTTTTTTATTTTTTCAATTCTGGCTTTGCTGAAGAAATCAAACAGAGGTACATAGGTTCACCAGGTTCTGGTTTATGGCCTCTTTCTCCATAAGAATGGATTGCACCGATGTCATTGCTAGGGGAGGCATTTCCAACAAATGCCTGTGGAGGAAGCAGTGATGTGCTCTGTCCCAGGCTCCTTCTGCTGCCATCAACTTGGGCTCACTTTCTCCTATGCATCTGGAAGACTTGAGAAGAGCCTTAAGTTTTTCTTGGTAAGGTTGGGGTTTCCTTTCCCCGCACCTATATCGGTCTGTCGCCACCTGCCCCAGCCTCTTCCTGTCCTCCTTGCCTGCTGCCCTGAGAAGCACTTGCTGGGGTCAAAGCGTCCCCCCCATTGGTTAGCTGCGCAGCCTTGGGTAGGTCACCCTGTTCTCTGAGCCCTGTTATCTTTGCCTGTCAAATACAGATTGTACCATCTGCTCCACCTACCATATCAGGATGTTGTGAGAATCAAATTAAAAGGTTAGTGCAGGTGAAAGTCCTTTATTAGACTATAAAACTTTACACAATGGCCTTGTTTCCAGCAGCCTACACTTCTCCCTGTCTTCATTCACTCCTGGCTGAGAGTGTACAAAAAAATTGCATAAAGTTTGAAATAAGGTAAGGTCCCCATTCCTTTTCAGCTGTACCATGTTAGGCAAGTCATACAGTGAACCTCAGTTTTCTCATATATAAAATGGGGATAACTTTACCTGGCATTTATTTATTTAGATTGTTATATAGTCACACCACACCTTGCCTTGGTGGTGTTATGAGCACTAAAAGCTGAGATAACATGGGTAAGGCACTAAACATAGACTGGTCAGTCACCCAGTGGGTTCTCAATAAATGATAATCCTTTTTCCTTCCACGATCTTAGAAATTGGACTATGATATAACCAGCTGGTGTGTCTCTCTTTATAAAGAAAGAACTCCGCTAACTTGATTTTTTGTGGTTATGTCCCAAGGATTTGCTTATGGCCCAAACATGCTTTACAGTTTCTTTGGAAGTCAGTAGACAAAGGAATTACAGAATGGAGCCCTCCTTTATTACAGCATGCATGAAAAAGACCCAGATGTTGGGTCAACTGCAAAATTCACGAGTCAACATTGTGATGGAGTGAGCAGAAAATGTCCTTTAGGAAACACTGACACAGTGTTCCCATGGAAGGAGAGTCATGGACTCATTCTCCTGTGCTGGGCAGACCACACCTGGAATCAAGGACTCAGTTACAGATGCTGATGCCTGGAGATGGAGCACCGGAAGGTGGTGGGGGTGGGAGGTTCTAGCATAGAGCTTGGGACTCAGGGAATTTGAGTAACTTTTAGAAAATGAAGGATCCTTAAACTGCAGGAGATGTATTTCAGGAGAGATCAGTATTGTCTCTTGTTTTTTGAAAGGACAGACCCATTGGAAAAGACCAAACACCACCACTCTGGACATACTTAATACACATTTCCAAGGAGTATGTACAAGTCTGCATTGCGGTTATGTAACTTCACAGGGAAGAATGACAGGAGGCAGAAGTTATAGACAAATAGCACTTGTGGCATTTCTGTTTCTGTTCCCACTTCGCTGACTCCAGGCTATTGTGAACATTGGCTATTAAAACCCAGTCTCTAGGCAGTAGATATTATGCAATTGTGGAAGGATCTGGGAGATCAGAGAAGAATGAAACCCATCTTCTTGAAGCACTGGCATGGGTGGGCAAGACAGAGTTGACAGGAAAATCTGAGAAGCCAGCCCACATCCAGCTCCTGAGAATGTATCGCAGAAGGAGTTCATGGGGACATCTGTGCTAAGCCACTGCTTTGCGTAGCCACCTCCTTTTGTGGGGCTTAGTCACATATTTGGTGGTGAGATTCGGGCTGCAGGGGCAGAAGTTGGGAAGAAGAGCAGGTCGCAAAGCAGAAGAGAACAAGGGCAAGATGGAAACTGTGGGGGACTTCTGTGTCTGTCACTCCATCTAATTGTGGTGCTGGGGCCACAATTGACCTTCATAGGGTCAAGGCCTCCCCTTTACATCCACCTGCCAAAGTCTCACACAAGTTCTCTCAGCCAACTTGAACCTGGAACCAGACAAGGGAGGGAATTCCTAGCTTAACCAAAGTGGTAATGAAACAAATCCAGTACGGAAAGATGAATGTTAAAGGCATTGTAATTAAGATAGTTGGTGCAGGCGAAAAAAGAAAATTAAGTTATGGAATAGGACACAAAGTCTAAAACCAGTCCTGCATGTGCATGGAAAGGATATGGCAAAAAGTAGCATCACAAATTCATTAATATAGAACAATGTATGGTTTTTCATATGGGAAAGTAGTAAACAATTCTTACTCCATTTAAATTTAAATTTAAATTAAATTTCAGGTGGTTTAACTCCCCAAATCCCAAATGCGAAGACCAAACTTTTAAAAGTTTTAGAAATAAAATGTAGGAGGTTTTTTTTCTTTTTTTTGAGACAGAGCCTCACTTTGTCCCCCTGGATAGAGTAACACAGCATCATAGCTCACATCAACCTCAAATTCTTGGGCTCAAGTGATTCTCTTGCCTCAGCCTCCCAAGTAGCTGGGACTACAGGCGCCCGCCAAAACGCCCAGCTTTTTTTTTTTAGGGTTGGGGTCTTGCTCTTGCTCAGGCTGGTCTCAAACTCCTGAACTCAAGCAATCCACCTGCCTCAGCCTCCCAGAGTGCTAGGCTCACAGGCCTGAGCCCCAGCACCTGGCCCAGGAGGACATATTATATGACGGCACTGAGGAGAAGGACTTATTAACCAAGAGAATAAAAGAATACAACAAATCACACATTGACTGGATTCTAATGAAAAGTTTCTTGACAAAAGATGGCATAAAAACTGAAAGAGACAAGCCACAGACTAAAAGTTGGGAACGTCCTGGAAATGGGTGGTGGTGGTGGTTGTACAACATTGTGACACTTCATGACGCTGAGCTATACTAAAAAAATCAGTTAAAATGGTGAGTTTCATGTTATGTACATATCACCACATTTAAACAAACAGGAATGCCCTGCAGGGCACTTTACTGCATCATCAGAAGTCTGTCAAAGAGGAGGCTGAGGGAGATTCCCTTTCTCTTTCTCGCTGGACATCCTCCACCGCCTGCTACCCCACCTCTGGGTTTCCGCTCCTGTACCTCCCGGGGAGCCTCCACCAGCCTCCTCTCCCCTCATGGATGTGTTCTGTCTGCCCAGATGTATGTTTGCTGCTTCTGCAAGACAAACTCATCTTGCCCCTGTGGTCTCTCCACTGCTGCTTCCTGAGCTCCCCACGGATGGCAGTGAACCCCAGGTGCTCCTTCCCCCCGACCAGCCCCAGCAGTCTGAGTCCGTGGCTCCGATCGGCCTTTCACCTTCTCTGTCTGTTTTCCTCCCCTACCCAAGCTTTGAGGATCTGTTTTCCGAGCTATAAACCCCACTGGATAGTCTGATCTCTTCCTGGGCCAGGTGACTGGGTTTTGATTTTTTGACCCTGTTGTGAATAGTGACCAGATTAACCCATCTCTTCCGCTCTACAGTGAGGGGCAAGCCTTTTATGTTAAGGTACAAAGTCTGCTGACAGCAACCATGATGTGACTCCAGTTCATGGTTTATCAAATTTGGACTTACTTGAAATCCCTTTAAAGCCTTTAGGGCAATCTACTTAAATGCACACACACACATACACACACTCACATATATATCCATTGGCTCGCACGTGCATAGAAAATGCCAGAGGTTGCTAACAAAAGTTACTAGGGTAAGGTCTTTGATTCAGTGCCACGGTTTGAGGGAGAAGAGAAGGGAAAATTCACTTTTCACTTCCTACCTCCTCTTCATCTTGAATTTTTAATAAGCCTATGTCTTTTTTTGTTGTTGTTGCAGTTTGGCTGGGGCTGGGTTTGATCCTGCCATCCTCAGTATATGGGGCCGGTGCCCTACTCACTGAGCCACAGGCGCCACCCAGCATATGTCATTTTTATAATAAAAACAATCCTGTGCTCTGACTGGTATAAAATAAGCTCGTTGTATTTGATCCTGAGAGTATCTCATCCAGAGGAGGCTGTACGGCACACACACTGCTAGGGGTATGGTCAACTTCCAGGGGAAATAATTGTCAGTAGATGGAACTTCACATCCGGCTGGAGAGAGACTAGAGCAGGGTCAGCCTACGAACCTTTTTCCTTGTGTGAAAAGGACATTGTAAGGGAGTAACAGCGTGGCTGTGGGGATGAATGCTGGGGCTGTCACTGTCAGGAGAGGGCAATGAAGAACAGAGCCTGCCCCTTTGGTGAGCCTCAGGACCCAGGCAAGGTAAATATTTGTGACTGAAGCATTGTGGAGCCATGGAAGCTGGGAGTTTAGCCGAGAAGCATTGTGCTGCCAAGTTGCCATGAGACCCAGAAAGCTAGAGCTCTGTTCTGCCTCAGAGAGCTCTTTTCAGTTTAAGAAAAGTGGAAGGAGGCTCAGCAGTGAATTTAAGGTGTAAGATGAGGGTGATGAGGACATATCTGTACCTCACAAGGCACAAATCTTACCTCTTTTCATTTTATCTTGATATTAACTTGTTACATTAAAAAACCTTCAGCATCTCAGATGTAGACATATTTAACTTACTCCATTTAGTGGCTCAATCTCTGGTTTCTGGTGATACTAATATAAGAATCATGTCATGACATTGTCCTGCTTAAAATTTTTAAATGTCTTTCCATTTCTTTCTAGGGTGCACGTGGGAAGATGGCTCCTCTAGCTCACATTCAGGTTGACTGTATAATTTATCATCTAAACTGAAATGGCTGGTGGCGCCTATGGCTCAGTGGGTAGGGCACTGGCCCCATATACCAAGGGTGGCAGGTTTGAACCCAGCCCCGGCCAAACTGCAAAAAAAAAAATAAACCTGAAATGGCTATTAATACTCAGGTTAGGTGAAAAGGTGTAGTGGGGACTCTCCCAGGAAAACCAAGGTGTTTCCACAGTCCCTGCTGGATCCGGCGGCAGCCTCAACTCACTGTCCCCATCTGTTCGTGATGCTTCAGGTATGACAGCCTCCCTTCTATTGTTTAAATACATCACTGGGGAGTCTATGTTGTCCCCTTAGTCATGCTCCTGTCTGCCTTATTTATAAAAAAAGCAAGTGGAAAAGGGAAAATGTAAATGAGGATAAAGAGTATAATTGTTTCTGTCAGATTTAGAAAACCCAAAATAACCTCAGAGAAGTCAGGAGCAGAACTCCAAGGCTGGTAGGGCAGCTTTACAAAATTGTCAGAGCCCAGAGTCTTCCACATGGCCACTCCCCCTATCCTCAGCCCATCACTTCCATTCATGGCCCAGGACTGGGTCAGGCCTTCCCTGACCACATGGTCCAGAGTGGTATCCCCAGCTGCTTTGCAGTTTATCTCTGTGCATCGCCATCCTCACACCTGCAACCTGTAAAGATCTTTTGAATGTATTTGTTTATTACCTGTATCACCTACCAGCGGGAGTCCAGGGACTTGTCTATCTTGTTCACTAGCCTGGAATATGGGAGGGGCTTCCTAGATACATGGCATGTGAATGATGATCAGGGGAGGATCTTTAAGTTGGACCAAACAACCCAGAGACACCCACCGCCTTGATTCTCATCATATGAATAAAGTCCATCTTTAGTAAAAGAGAGTGAATGGTCTGGACACTGTGGCTCACACCTCTAAACCCAGCACTCCGGGAGGCCGAGGTGGATGAACTGCTTGAGCTCATAAGTTCATGACCAGACTGTGCAAGAGTGAGACCCCGTCTCTACTAAAAATAGAAAAACTAGCCAAGTGTTATGGCAGTTGCCTGCAGTCCCAGCTACTCAAGAGGCTGAGGCAAGAAGATGGCTTGAGCCCAAGAGTTGAGGTTGCTGTGAGCCACCATGATGCCACGGCACTCTACTCAGGGCAACGGAGTTAGACTCTGTCTCAAAAATAAAAAAAAAACAAAGAGAGAGAGAATGAATGAAAACAGAGAGAATATAATGAGAGTAAGAGAGAGAGAGAGAGTGGGAGGGAGGGAGAGATACGGTGGTGGACAAATTCCTGGTTACAGGTCTTACGGGTCCACAATTTATCCTTTGTGTCTTCCTTAATGGAGTGTGCCTTTCGAGTATGTAAGAAATAACACTTCCTGGGTGGCACCTGTGGCTCAGTCGGTAAGGCGCCGGCCCCATATATCGAGGGTGGCCGGTTCAAACCCGGCCCCAGCTGAACTGCAACCAAAAAAAAAAACAAAAAAAACTAGCCGGGCGTTGTGGTGGGCACCTGTAGTCCCAGCTACTCGGGAGGCTGAGGCAAGAGAATCGCTTAAGCCCAGGAGTTGGAGGTTGCTGTGAGCTGTGTGATGCCACGGCACTCTACCCAGGGCCATAAAGTGAGACTCTGTCTCTACAAAAAAAAAAAAAAGAAATAACACTTCCTCCCCTTTCTTAACCTTAAGTTAATGGGGACTGTGTTTCCATATTTGCAACCTAAAACTTCTAGTGAAGCATAATTAGCCTATTTCCTCTGGACTATGCATTTCCATTTTTTGAAGGGACACATTGTGGCAGAACAAGCTAGTTGGGCCCCATTATCCATTGTGCCTTTTTCTTTGGTAAATTAAAGGAGAATGCATTAGTTTCATATTGCTGATGTAACAAATTGCCACAAAACTAGGGGCTTAAGACAATACAAATTTATTATCTCACAATTCCAGAGGTTAGAAGTCTCTAATAGGGGCGGCGCCTGTGGCTCAACGGGTAGGGCGCCGGTCCCATATGCCGGAGGTGGCGGGTTCAAGCCCAGCCCCGGCCAAAAATAAAAAAAATAAAAAAAAAAAAAAAAAGAAGTCTCTAATAGGTTGAAAGGACTAGGTTCGCTCTGGAGGCTCTGCTGGAGAATCTGTTTCTCTGCTGTTTCCAGCTTCTAGAGGCCATTCGTGTTTCTTGGCTCTGGGCCTCTTCCTCACATTATTCTACTCTCTGCTTCCGTGGTCACATCTCCTTATCTGGATCTGCCATTTTTTTTTTTTTTTTTTTAATGGGGACAGAGTCTCACTTTGTCACCCTCGGTAGAGTGCTGTAGCGTCACAGCTCACAGCAACCTCCAGCTCTTGGACTTAGGTGATTCTCTTGCCTCAGCTTCCCAAGTAGCTGGGCCTACAGACGCCCGCCACAACGCCCAGTTATTTTTTTGTTCTAGTTTGACCGGGGCTGGATTTGAACCCACCACCCTCAGTATATGGGGCCGACACCCTACTCACTGAGCCACAGGCACTGCCCAAGGATCTGCCTTTTTAAAATAGAGACACTTATGATTACTTTGGACCCACTTGTAAAATCTGGGATAATCTCTCCAGGGAAAGATCTTTAATCTAATCACATCTGCCCAGCCCCCTTTCCCATGAAAGTTAACATATTTCCAGGTGTCAGAGATTGGAATGTGGGCATCTTTAGCAGGCCATTGATTTTTATACCCCAAGAGGCATGTGCCTCTTTACTGGTTTCCTCTTCTTATGGCTTGGATGTGGGTTTACCAGCTGGCGCAGAAGCAACCACCTTGGGCCATGGTTAGTGACGGGCTGAGGATGGGTGTATGGTGACGAGGAAGTCCCTAGGCCTTGATGATTTTGTGAAGCTTGGCCTACCAGCCCTGGACTGCTGGTCTCCAGACCTCTCTTAGGTTATTTTTGGTTTTCTAAAATGTAGTAAATAAAATTATACTTTTTACACTAATTTACATTCTCCCATTTATACTTCATGTTATATCCCAATTATTTCTCCTTGCTAGCAAATATTTTACAAAAACTTGGGTTTTGATGACTATACAGTATTCTAGATTGTATTAAATGATTCTTCAACTATTTGACAATCAGGTTACTTTCTTTCTTTTTTTTTGGTAGAGACAGAGTCTCACTTTATGGCCCTCTGTAGAGTGCTATGGCCTCACACAGCTCACAGCAACCTCCAACTCCTGGGCTTAAGCAATTCTCTTGCCTCAGCCTCCCGAGTAGCTGGGACTACAGGCGCCCGCCACAACACCGGCTATTTTTTGGTTGCAGTTTGGCCAGGGCCAGGTTTGAACCCACCACCCTCGGTATATGGGGCCAGCGCCCTACCGACTGAGCCACAGGCCCACCCGACAATCAGGTACTTTCAATTTAAAAAAAATATTGTGCAAAAAAAAAAAGTTCTAGTGTTTTAATAGGCAGATTCTAAGAGGAAATTCATGGCTTCAGGTGAATCTCCTATTATGGCAAATGTTTATATTTGACTAGTAAAGATTTAAGCCAGGTGGGAGCAACTTACTCTGATTAAAAGAACAGCATCTGGGCAGCACCTGTGGCTCAAGGCGCAGGGCACCGGCCCCACATACTGGAGGTGGCAGGTTCAAACCTGTCCCCAGCCGAAAACTGCCACAAATAAAAAAGAAAAATAAAAAAGAACTGCATCTACAAGAAAACCTGCAGCTTCACCTGTCCAGGGTTTGAAAACTTAAATCTAGTAGGGCAATAAGAACTTCACATAGGTAGCACTTTGTTAGCTACTAAGGTGACAGCAACATGGCCCAGGTAATTTTTAAAAATCTAACAGTTTTACATACTTGAGTAACACTTACTTTCATTAAATATTTTTAGGTTGAATTATTCTGCAAAGAAGGTCGTAGGTGTGTATGTGGGGGGGAATGGAGTCCTTTGTACTCTAACTCCTCCATGGGGCAATAAAAAAATTATATATTTTCTCAACAGTCCACATAAACAGCACCTTAGTCAATCTTTACTGCTGTATGTTGTCTCCCTGAATAGTTGTCATAAAAGAAGTTCAAAGGAACACAAATGTAGGTCAATGATAACAACGCTTTCATAACAATTGCAGGGGTGTGTGAGATTATAGTGAAGATGAAGTCCACCAGTAAAGTTTCAGATGTTTATTAATTCAAAAATTTAGCTCACCACTTCCAGTTCTGTATACTTTTTTTCACTGTAGTCCTTCGTACTTTTTTTTCTCTGTAGTCCTTCGTACTTAATATTGAATATTTATTTGTTTACTAGGGTTTTTGGCTACCTCATTAAGGTATGACAGGGATCCTGTCTGCTTTCTTTTCTGGAGTGGCTGTAGCATCCAGCACAGTTGCAGGCAAAAAAAAAAACATGTCCAATCACCAAAAGGAAGGGGGGCAGTGTTTTTTGGAAGTAGAACCAAAGGGATGTGGGGGGACTGAGTCATGGAGGAACTGAAAGGGCTTTGACTGGATCCTCAGGCAGTGGGGTGTCTTAGAAGGATAGATAGCAAGCTGGAAATTGGGGGATCGTAAGGAGCATGATTAGACTTGGATTTTAGATAAATAATTCTGGCTTTGGTCTGGAGGAAGGGTTTGGGATGGTGAAAAAGTCTGGAGACAGAGAAATGAGGAAGGAGGCTACTGTGACATTCTACATGAATGTAGCTAAGACCCCAAGATAGAAAGTTAGTAATAATGAGAATGAGGGCTAGTCATTAAAATCTATTTTCTACATGCCTGTAATCCTACCTCTTTGGGAGGCTGAGGTGGATGGATGCCCTGAGCTCAGAAGTTTGAGATCAGCCTGAGTGAGAGCGAGACACTGTCTCTACTAAAAATAGAACTAGTCCGGTGTGCTGGCAAGCACCTGGAGTCCCAGCTACTTGGGAGACTGAGGCAAGAGGATTGCTTGAGCCCAAGAGTTTGAGGTTGCTGTGAGTTGTGACACCACTGTACCCTACCTTAGGATGATAAAGTGACAAAGTGAGACAGAGTAAAAAAAAAAAAGTCTATTTTCTAGACTACATTTCCCATCCTGCTTTGCAGTTTGGTGTGGCCATGTGGCTATGTTCCAGCCAATGAGATGCAAGCAGAAATGATGACATCCACTTCCGGGCCTGATCCACAGAAACCTCCCACACATACTCTTATATGTTTTTTTTCCTACTCTGACTAATTAGGATGGAGATAACTGGGCATCCCTTAACCTAAGTCCAAGTAAAGTCATGTAGAGAAAAGTTGCCTCAAATGTCCAGGAACACTTTGCAATTTTGAATAAATGAGGAGGAAGTATCTATACTGTTTGAGCCATTGGACAATTTTAGGTCTGTTTGTTATAGCATCTAGTGCTAATTTTAGCACTTAGCATGTTTTCACTAAGCATAATTATCAATGTTTTACCTATGAAAACTCATTTAACCTTCACAGCAATTTATTTAGGAACATATTATTGTTATTCCCCAATATTCAGATAAGGAAACTGAAAACACAGAGAACTACATAACCTATTGAAGGCATACAGCTGGGAAATGATGGAGCCAGACTTCAGAGTTCTGGCTCTAATATTTTCAGCAATATCTGATAGTAGAGATGCATAAGAATGAATAGATTTTTTTTATAAAGACATAGATGTCCTTTCCTTTCAATGAAACATTCTGAATAAAAATGAAACCTTAAAAATTTTAAATGGTCAAGCATGCACATTAATTAAAATTCAAGTTATTATTTATTTACTTATTTTGAGATGGAGTCTCACTTTGTCACTCTCAGTAGAGTGCTGTAGTGTCATAACTCACAACAACCTCAAACTCTTGGGCTTGGTGATTCTCTTGCCTCAGCCTCCCAAGTAGCAGGCACTACAGGCACCCGCCACAACGCCCGGCCATTTTTCTGTTGCAGTTATCATTGTTTAGCTGGCTCAGACTGGGCTCAAGCCTACCAGCCTTGGTGTATGTGGTTGGCGGCCTACTCACTGAGCTACGGGTGCCGAGCCAAGAGATTAATATTCAAAGTAAAATGTAAAGATAAAGCTGCCTTAGGCTGGGTTTCCTGGCATCAGACTCTGAGCCTGAGATTTCTATGCAGGAAGTTTACTGGGAAGTGCTCCCTGGATATAAGGGAAGCAGAATTCAGCAGAAGGAGAAGTTCAACTATTACGTAGTCGATGCAGAGGACTCAGACTTCATTTTCAGAACCAACCTCCACCTGGGCTTCTGGGCTCTGCCTCATGCAGTCCCTGGGCATGGGCTGCTAGCCAGGAGGGGATACAAGCTTGTGTGAGGCCGCCTCTTTGGAGAGTGATTCAGCTGTGAACGGGCACTCCTGCAGCTGGATGAAAGAGCATCATCTTGAAAGAGCTGGGTGGCACATTGCAGTACCTGGTATACAAATAATGAAGTGCTCTACTTACAAAGTTTCAGTTGCAGATTGTTCCAATGGGCTTCAGACACATGTAGCCCATGATCTGTGAATTGTGCCTGAAGTGTAAGAGTGAATGTTGTGAGGGGATTGACAAGAGATGGCTCTTCAGAAGTGAGCTGAAAGTCTTCATGGTATGCTGGGCAGTTGTGGGGAGAGGGAAGTCCGGGGGCAGCAGGAAGATGGGTTAGCACAGGGACAGAACACCAGCATGCCTGCCATGCAGGAGCTGTTGTAACAGCCCATTGCACTGAGGCCTGGACCCTGAACCAGTATCAACGAGATGGAGAAGGGCTGAACTTGAAAGCCATTTTAAAGGTTGGTTTAATGGTTTTCACGGCTGAATGTGAAAAATGAGGGAAAATTTGGACAAAGCCCATAGCTCCAGCTTGGAAGGCTGTATGAAAGGGGATGCTTGAAAGAGGGATTGTGGTCCATGTTCACTTCTAGTGACATGTGACACGAAACTCCTATCTTTCAAAGTGGCAAAACAAATAATTCTCCAACTAGTTGCTTCTTTGTTGTTTGTTTGGATAGAGTCTCACTCTGTGCCCTGAGTTGAGTGCCGTAGCGTCATAGCTCATAGCAACTCAAACTCTTGGGCTCTTGCCTCAGCCTCCCAAGTAGCTGGGAATACAGGTGCCCGCCACAACACCTGGCTAGTTTTTCTATTTTTAGTAGAGATGGGGGTCTCACTCTTGCTCAGGCTGGTCTCGAACTTAAGAGCTCAAGCAATCCTCCCATCTTGGCCTCTCAGAGCTCTAGGATTACAGGCATGAGCCCCGGTGCCTGGCCTTGGCTCCTTCTTTCTTTACTTTCTTTCTTCTGAGGACATTCCTTCTTTTTTTTTTTTTTTCTTTTTAAACACAAAATGTCTTTCAGCTGAATTATATCAAATCAACACTCCAAACAAGTAACAGCTTATAAGGTCTACTTGTTATGTTTTTAAGGTCTAGATTACATAATAGTTTTCTTCAAATCTGAGTTCACTCGTATTTGTCAGTATAATACATTTTATCTTTATTGACTATAATTATCAAGTTGTAAGAACAAATAATCACAACCCCAATAATACTTGACAGATTTAGATTTCTGATAGTCCATGGACACTGAACAGCATCCAATGAAAATATGAGTATAGCTTTCATCCATCAAAGAAAATATTTTATGCTAAGTTCTCCAAACTTGAAGAGTTATGTTGGGTTTGAATGGAGGAAAAAAGGCCAAGTTTTCTTGGTGGGAGCTGAATCAGTGCACTCATTCTAATTAAATATCTGCCCCACGCTGCTCTTTCCAAGTTTCTGAGAGTCTACCAGGCCACACCCTTCACTGACTTCACTGCTTTTGCTTTGCTTCTTTGTTCTCTCTTTTTGTCTTCAGCCTTTTTCTTTGCCTTTGGTTCATTCATACTGGGCCCTGCCCATGCTGGTCTCTCTAAGACTCTCTTTGTTTCTCTTCAGTCAGTCTCCGTTTAAATGTCATCTTTTTCATCTTTCACCACACATCACATTTTCTCTGTGCAATGTTTGGGCTCCACCACCGTTGCTATCTCTTGAACATCTTTCATTAAAACATTTCTGGCTACTCTGAGAATGCTTTGAAGTTGCCTGCTCTCCTTTGGGGCATTCTTTTTTCTGTCAGCACACATTTTCCTTTTCCACATACTCCTAGGCACGTTTTTTTTTTTTTTTTCTTGTAGAGACAGAGTCTCACTTTATGGCCCTCGGTAGAGTACCGTGGTGTCACACAGCTCACAGCAACCTCTAACTCTTGGGCTTACGCGATTCTCTTGCCTCAGCCTCCCGAGCAGCTGGGACTACAGGCGCCCGCCACAACGCCCGGCTATTTTTTTGTTGCAGTTTGGCCGGGCCGGGTTTGAACCCACCACCCTCGGCATATGGAGCCGGCACCCTACTCACTGAGCCACAGGCGCCGCCCACTCCTAGGCACGTTTTACTCGAGAAACTCAGACAGCACACGCGCAGGGTTACGCCCACCGGAAGTCCATCAGATTACACGGACAGGAAGTCCCCACGCTTCCGCCTTTTTCTGAGGAAACTTTCAGTTGCTTCCTTGTGTACTTTGAAATGAGTTATTCTTTCCACCTATAATTGGTTTCTTCACCAATCGGTTTTAACAAAAAGCTTCTTTCTGATGTGCTGTCTCCCTTTCAGTTGCAAATCTAGGTGTATCAGAATAAAACACACATTTAAACAAAACTAAACATAAGGTTTTAACACACAATATAAAAATCCATTTTTGTCTTTATTTCTTCATTTATCAGCAGTTCTACCATGGCCCATTTAGAACTTTTATTTATTTATTTATTATTTTTTTTAGAGGCAGAGTCTGACTGTGTTGCCCTCAGTAGAGTGCTGTAGTGTCACAGCTCACAGCAACCTCAAGCTCTTAGGCTTAGGTGATTCTCTTGCCTCAGCCTCCCAAGTAGCTAGGAATACAGGCACCTGCCACGACGCCCAGCTAGTTTTTCTATTTTTAGTTGGGGGGTAAGGGAGTCTCGCTCTTGCTCAGGCTGGTCTGGAAGTCCTGAGCTCAAGTGATCCCCACACCTCGGCCTTCCAGAGTGCTAGGATTGCCAGCACCTTGCCTAGCCAATATTACAACTTTTTATGAAGATCCTGCCCGGGGTAGGTGCACTAGGAGGTGACACAAAGTGTGCTGAACTTGGGAACCACGTAATGTTGTGAGTGGCTGGTTGCTCTCAGCTATGGAGGTGAACAAGATCCTTTATTAGGTCTGGGTCTGAGCAACCACTCATCCTGGTGTGAGCGTAGCTCTTAGGTATCTCTGGTCATTGTACTATGCCCTTTGTGTTTTCTGGAGCCAAAGTGATTTTTCTGACCTGATTTAGATAAGATTAGAATCTAATCTTCTGCAGGCTGTGTTTTTGCCAAGAAATTTTTAAAACTTCAAACAGTGTATAAGTTGGTTTCTAAAGAGGACAGTCTAAAGGTTAGCAATTAAGTGAAATCAAATTGATGTAGAAGACATCTGTGTTGTGTAAGCCCAGATGAAATCAATCACGCATTCAACAAACATTTGTCCTGTGATGTCTGTGCCTGGCACTGTCCTAGGTTTGCCAAGAATACAGAGGTAGATGAGGCGGGTGAAATCCTTCCTCTCACAGACTTTGCCTTCTAATGCCAGAAGGTAGAAAATAAGAAATAGAAAGGGGTAAGTACTAGGAAGAAAATAGAAGTTGGGGTTTAATTTGCTTAGTTAGTTCTTCCTGCCCATCTCAAGAGGCTTCCCTACTGAGTTACTGGGTCTCATAGGGACTGCAGGATAATGGGAACTCAGACTTATTAGTTGGAGAAGTAACTTGACAGACTCTGGGAATTTATTTGGGTAGGGAGGGTGGGATTGAAAAACTTTGAGTATAAATGTGATAGATGTGATTTAAACTCCTTTCCAGGGCTGCCGCCAGTCATTCTTCACAAATACACTGATTAACAATTAACCAGGAAAAACTCTGGTGGGTGCTCTTTTCGCCAGTGTCCACTGAGGTGGCTCACAGGAGGAAACGGCTCTGTTCCCTCCGTACAGCTTTGGACTGGTACTCCAAACACACTGAATGGAACTGGCCGCTCTGCCTGCACCAGCCCGCTTCTGCTCCCAGGAGTTGAGTTTATTTTTTAATGTGACTCAGAATAAAATTGTGCCAATGTTACTTGCTATTAAAACGATGGTATTTGCTCCACTAGTACATCAACTAAAGACATAGGAGTACTAACAATTAAGTTCATGAACTCATCCTAGAAAAAGTGCTCCATACCTCACTACCAAACACCAGTCATCTTCGATGTTCTCCAGCATCTAGTCCACCTTTTCTGGAATGGCCACCAATGGTCATTGTACAGGGTCAGACCATTAAGTTTGAGAACTTATCCCAGAAAAGATACTTGGTAGATTAGGTGCTGGCATTGACGCTTAACTTCCCCACAGGACTGTTTCGAAGGCGACTGCAGTGAATTCATCAGTGAGATATGGAGCACTTTTTCTAGGAGAAGTTCCCCAATTCAATTGCCCAACTTCCAATGAGTGTGAAAAGAGAGAAGGAATTATTGCAATGAAATAGAAAGGGGCTGCTTTGGAAAGATTTGATACTGTCAGATCAGTTAATAATAAAAGATTAGGAAAAATAATACAATCTACAGTACGTTACTCAGGGGTAAGTTCTCATTTCAAAAAAAGAAAAATGAAATCTTATAGGTGTGGTTTCTGTGGCATCGGATCCTTGCCAGCGAACCTATTAGTGAGAGGAAGTGCCATGACCACCTACTAGGTTGGTAACAACGTTTGCATTTATTCAAGTTAAAATATAATGTTTACAAGATAACTGTATCCCTTTTTTTCCTTGACTGACATTTATGATTAGCCTGTTAATGAGCAGTTCTGATTGTGTTTAGTAAGATTTTACTTATTATAAAATATGTGCTAAGTTGGGCAGCTCTCGGATACCCCCATCCGAGAGCTCAGGAGTATGGTCCTCATATTATTGTACAAAGAACTTATGTATCTTCCAGTAATTCCTTTACCTGAACCAAATCTCCTTTCTCTGATTTGCACGGTAGATGCAAATAAAATATTTTCGCTTTTCAGCTTTGAGAATAACAAAGCTCCTACAGGGACAAATTTTCGAGTAAGCCATAATGCTCACAGGGCCCAAGAGAGGCGAGAGGTATCATTATCCTCTTACTGAGGATGTTAGACCCACGCCGAGCAGCGAACAGATGCCTCCGTGCTGTCTCTCCGGAGAATTACGTTTCTGCTAATCTTCCCGCCACACTGTGTCCTGTTGGCTCTGCTTAGTAATTCCCAGTATTACTGAGAACCACATGAGCATGGAAAGAGCTCTTGTGTGTGAGTCAGGGCACTCGGGCTCAGACCCTGGCTGTGCTAGGAAACCGTAGCCAGCCTTTCTTTGTGGGCCTCAGCTCCTTCACCTGGAAAATGGGAGCAACAGTACTTGTCACACCAGCAAACCGGATTGCGGGGCGGGGAGGGGGAAAGTGTTTTCAACACAAATATGAACATTGTAGCTCCAGATAGTGACAACAGTGGCTCGCAGTTTACACTGTTTCCCTTGTTCTTATTTCAGGATTCCCACTTGTTTTTTTGAAACAGAGTCTCACTATGTCGCCCTGGGTAGAGTGCCATAGCATCAGAGCTCACAGCAATCTCAAACCCTTGGGCTTGAACAATTCTCTTGCCTCAGCCTCCCCAATAGCTGGCACTAAGGAGCCCACCACAATGCCTAGCTTATTTTTCTGTTTTTAGTAGAGATGGGGTCTCAATTTTGAACTCCTGAGCTCAAGCAGTCCACTCACTTCGGCCTCCCAGAGTGCTAGGATTACAGGCATGAGCCACCAGACTCAGCCTCTTCCTCAAATTCTCTTATCTCAGTTTAGCCCATCCACCCACTTTTACCATCTTAGGATGGTCTTAGACTCAAAATGAGAAATGCAAGGAAAAGGCTGAACTACAGTCGGCGCTGTAAGATATCAGTGACTGGTATTTTCTAAGGGTTTGAATAACTCATTGTCATCTCTTTAGTTATACATGGAGGGACTGCTGATAATGGCCAACAAAATAGTGAAATATACTAAATTTCCAACAAGAGCAAATTGCTCAAGGAAATGATGCTATGATGGAAGAGCACTTATAAAAGATGCTGTAGATGAACACCTCTTGCCATAGATAATTGTGATCATTAAGTGAAAAAACAAACTCAAAAGTGTAATGGACAACACAATCCCATTGTTATTAAAAATGCATTCAGATGAAAAACCACATATTTGGGCGGCGCCTGTGGCTCAGTGAGTAGGGCGCCGGCCCCATATGCCGAGGGTGGCGGGTTCAAACCCAGCCCCGGCCAAACTGCAACAAAAAAAAAATAGCTGGGCGTTGTGGCGGGCGCCTGTAGTCCCAGCTGCTCGGGAGGCTGAGGCAAGAGAATCGCGTAAGCCCAAGAGTTAGAGGTTGCTGTGAGCCGTGTGACGCCACGGCACTCTACCCAAGGGCGGTACAGTGAGACTCTGTCTCTACAAAAAAAAAAAAAAAAGAAAAAAGAAAAACCACATATTTGAAAGGGTATACAATGAATATCTCTGGGGGGGGCATTACAGAAATTAAATGTTTTTTCTCACACTCATCTGTATTTTCTGATTTTCTATAGTGCTATATGTTGCTTTAGGCCAAAGAAAAAAATCATTTATTTATAGTTGTATAGATCTAGGGGGTACACGTGCAAATGTGTTTCATCTATGTTACTTAGTGGCAAAGTCTGGGCTTTTCTTTGTAACCATCACCCAATTAGTGTACATATCCCCCATTAGGTAATATCTCATTCCACATTCCACCCCCACCCTTCCCAGGTTCTAATATCTATGATTCCATCTCTACTTTCATGCATATTCATTATTTAGCTTCCACTTATAAATGAGAACATGTGGTATTTGGCTTTCTGTGTCTGAGTTGTTTCACTGAAGATCATACCTTCCAGTTCTGTGTGGCTGCGAAATATCCAATTTCATTCTTCCTTATGGCTGAGTGGGGTTCCATGACTATGTATGCCATATTTTCTTTATCCAGTCATTGGTTGATGGACACTTAGGTGAGTCCACATCCTTGCGAATAGTGCTGTGATAAATACATGAGTGCAGGTGTTTTTTTGATGTAAGGATTTCTTTTTCTTTGTGTATATACCTAGTTGTGGGTTTGCTGGATTGAATGGTAATTCTATTTTTAATTCTTTAAGAAATCTCCATATTGGAAAAAACTAATGTAAATTGATAAGGTCCTTGAAAAGGACCTTGCAGAAGTGAAGAATGACATTAAAAAACACTCCAACCTGAAAAAGCTACTTGCAGAAGTGAAGAATGACTTGCAGCTTGCAGAAGCATTAAAAAACACTCCAACCTGAAAAAAATTAACTCAGGAAGAAATGATTATTTTTTAGATAGAAAGGATGAGTATCATTCTTTTTTAAAGGCTGAAGTCACTGAAAGCTAAAGGTTTGGATAATTCAAGTATCAATTGAAAATATGTTTCTACTTAGTTGAATTCTACCTTCAAGTGCTTCTAAAAGCAACTCCAACTGAGCATGGTAAGTGAGCATAAAACTTCCAAGTATCTAAACAATCATCAGTAGCAATATACTCTTATTTCTTTTTTGACTGCAGAGATACCACCTTAAAACAAATCACTCTCTTAGACAGAGTTCAGATGAATTTATTTTTCTAATCGTAATAAAAGCTATTGGTTACTGCGTGCCTTTTATGCGCTGAGGTGTCAGATACTTATAGTATTAATAGTTAATTTATTTAATCCTCATTGTCTTAGGAAGTATTATTGAGTTCATTTTCCAGTTGTTGAAAACTAAAACTCAAAAAAGTGAAGTTTCTTACCCAACCAGTAAGTAGTAGAACAGCATTACCTTAAAAAAAATCATTTAACACATATTTATTGAATCCACTCTATGTCAGCCATTGTGTACGGTGAGCTGGGAATCTATCAATAAACCAGATGCTGTGGTCCCCTCCCCCAAAGACGTGTACACTTGAGTTGGATGACATGAGGGGAGAATTAACCTGGTGTGCAGCATCCGTCCTGTGCCAATACATCTAAACTGAGGTCTGGAGCATGTGTAGAAATTTACTAGGCAAAGAGTGGCCATGGAAGAGTATTCCTGGAAGGAAGTGTATGTGCTCAGGTACTGAGATGATGCTTTGCTATAATAATGTGGCACAACCAACCATCTCCAACCTGAATGTGGGAATCAATAGGAATTTATTCCTCCCCTGTGGTTCCGGGGGTCAGCTGCAACTGGCCAGGGTTGACCTGTCCCCTGTTGACCAGCAGCTTCTTGGGACATATATATTCCTTTCACAGAATAGGACAGGAGCATAAAAGCTTAAATGAAATCACACTTAGTGATGTAAGTGCATTTAAGTCCTCCTATCCCATCTAGGAGCATTTGATTGGTAAAGTAGGCCATGAAGCTAAACCCCAAATCAATGCGGTGGGGAAAACAATTTACCCACAGTGGACAGCCTTTCAAAGTCACATAACACAAATGGGGATGAATAATTTAATATAGGAAACGTGAAAAAGTGTGAACCATGATTCAATCAATCCCAACGTGTTCCTTGGGATTTTTTTTGTTGTTGTTTTTTGCAGTTTTTGGCCAGGGCTGGGTTTGAACCCGCCACCTCCGGCCTATGGGGCTGGAGCCCTACGCCTTTGAGCCACAGGCACCTCCCATTCCTTGGGATTTTTTTTTTTTTTTTTTTTTTTTGTAGAGACAGAGTCTCACTTTATGGCCCTCTACCGTGGCCTCACACAGCTCACAGCAACCTCCAACTCCAGGGCTTAAGCGATTCTCTTGCCTCAGCCTCCCGAGTAGCTGGGACTACAGGCGCCCGCCACAACGCCCAGCTATTTTTTGGTTGCAGTTTGGCCGGGGCCGGGTTTGAACCCGCCACCCTCGGTATATGGGGCCGGCGCCCTACGGACTGAGCCACAGGCGCCGCCCTCCTTGGGATTTTTTAAAGAACTCATTGTCAATATAGTTAATGTATAGCAAGCCAGGGATTGATACTACTGGCTGATCTTTTTTTTTTTTTTTTTTTGTTTTATCCATTTTATTTTTTTTATTTTATTTTTTTTTTAATTTTTTTATTAAATCATAACTGTATACAATGATATGATTATGGGGCATCATACACTCACTTCATAAACCATTTGACACATTTTTATCACAGTGGTTAACATAGCCTTTCCGGCGTTATCTCAGTTACTGTGCCAAAACATTTATATTCTACATTTACCAAGTTTCGCAAATACCCCTGTAATATGCACCACAGGTGTGATCCCACCGATTCCCCTCCCTCTACCCACCCCCCCCTTTCCCACTTCCCCCTATTGTTAAGTTGTAGCTGGGTTATAGCTTTCATGTGAGAGTCCCAAATTAGTTTCATAGTAGGGCTGTGTACATTGGGTATTTTTTCTTCCATTCTTGGGATACTTTACTAAGAAGAATATGTTCCAGCTCCATCCATGTAAACATGAAAGAGGTAAAGTCTCCATCTTTCTTTAAGGCTGCATAGTATTCCATGGTATACATATACCACAATTTATTAATCCATTCGTGGATCGATGGGCACTTCGGCTTTTTCCATGACTTAGCAATTATGAATTGGGCTGCAATAAACATTCTGGTACAAATATCTTTGTTATGTTGTGATTTTTGGTTTCTGGGTATATGCCCAGCAGAGGAATTACAGGATTGAATGGCAGATCTATTTTTAGATCTCTGAGTGTTCTCCATATATCTTTCCAAAAGGAATGTATTAATTTGCATTCCCACCAGCAGTGCAGAAGTGTTCCCTTTTCTCCACATCCACGCCAACATCTCTGGTCTTGAGATTTTGTGATATAGGCTAGTCTCATTGGAGTTAGATGATATCTCAAAGTAGTTTTGATTTGCATTTCTCTGATGATTAAAGATGATGAGCATTTTTTCATATGTCTGAAGGCCGTGCGCCTGTCTTCTTCAGAGAAGTTTCTCTTCAAATCCCTTGCCCAGCCTGCGATGGGATCCCTTGTTTTTTTCTTGCTGATGCGTTTGAGTTCTCTGTGGATTCTGGTTATTAAGCCTTTGTCAGAGTTATACCCTGCAAATATCTTCTCCCATTCTGAGGGCTGTCTGCTTGCTCTGCTTACTGTGTTCTTAGCTGTGCAGAAGCTTTTTAGTTTGATCAAGTCCCAGTAGTGTATTTTTGAAGCTGCTTCAATTGCCCGGGGGGTTCTCCTCATGAAATACTCACCCAGACCAATTTCTTCAAGGGTTTTCCCTGCATTCTCCTCTAGTATTTTTATAGTTTCATGTCTTAAGTTTAAATCTTTAATCCAATGAGAGTCTATCTTAGTTAATGGTGAAAGGTGTGGGTCCAATTTCAGTCTTCTGCAGGTTGCCAGCCAGTTCACCCAGCACCATTTGTTAAATAGGGAATCTTTTCCCCACTGAATGTTTTTACTTGGCTTGTCAAAAATCAAATAGCGGTAAGTAGCTGGATTCATCTCTTGGTTCTCTATTCTATTCCAGATATCTACTTCTCTGTTTTTGTGCCAATACCATGCTGTTTTGATCACTATCGATTTGTAGTAAAGTCTGAGGTCTGGTAGTGTGATTCCTCCTGTTTTGTTTTTATTTCTGAGTAATGTCTTGGCTATTCGAGGTTTTTTCTGATTCCATATAAAACGAAGTAATGTTTTTTCAAGATCTTTAAAATATGACAGTGGAGCTTTAATAGGGAGTGCGTTGAAATTATATATTGCTTTGGGTAGTATGGACATTTTGATAATGTTGATTCTTCCTAGCCATGAGCATGGTATGTTTTTCCATTTGTTAACATTTTCAGCTATTTCTTTTCTTAGAGTTTCATAGTTCTCTTTATAGAGATCTTTCACGTCTTTTGTTAGGTAAATTCCCAAATATTTCATCTTCTTTGGCACTACTGTGAATGGGATAGAGTCCTTAACTGCTTTTTCAATTTGACTGTTGTTGGTGTATATAAAGGCTACCGATTTATGAATGTTCATTTTGTAACCTGAGACGCTGCTGTATTCCTTGATCACTTCTAGGAGTTTTGTAGTAGAGTCCCTAGTGTTTTCCAGATACACAATCATATCATCTGCGAAGAGCGAGAGTTTGATCTCTTCTGACCCTATATGGATACCCTTGATCGCCTTTTCTTCCCTAATTGCGGTGGCTAAAACTTCCATTACAATGTTGAAAAGCAATGGAGACAATGGGCAGCCTTGTCTGGTTCCTGATCTGAGTGGAAATGATTCCAATTTAACTCCATTCAATATGATATTGGCTGTGGGTTTGCTGTAGATAGCCTCTATCAGTTTAAGAAAAGTCCCTTCTAGACCAATTTTCTTGAGTGTTCTGATCATGAAGGGATGCTGGATATTATCAAAAGCTTTTTCTGCATCAATTGAGAGAATCATATGGTCTTTGTTTTTTAATTTGTTTATGTGCTGAATTACATTTATAGATTTACGTATATTGAACCAGCCTTGAGACCCTGGGATAAAACCAACTTGGTCATGATGTATAATTTGTTTGATGTGTTGCTGGATTCTGTTTGTTAGGATCTTGTTGAATATTTTTGCATCTATATTCATTAGTGATATCGGTCTATAATTTTCTTTTCTTGTTGGGTCTTTTCCTGGTTTGGGGATCAGGGTGATATTTGCTTCATAGAACGTGTTGGGTAGTCTTCCTTCTTTTTCTACATTTTGGAACAGGTTGAGTAATATAGGTACTAATTCCTCTTTAAAGGTTTGGTAGAATTCTGACGTGAAACCATCTGGTCCCGGGCTTTTCTTTTTAGGGAGGTTTTGTATAGTTGATGCTATTTCTGAACTTGATATGGGTCTGTTCAACATTTCCACTTGATTCTGGTTAAGTCTTGGAAGGTGGCGTGCTTCCAAGTATCGGTCTATTTCCTTCAGATTTTCATATTTCTGAGAATAAAGTTTCTTGTAATATTCATTAAGGATTTTTTGGATTTCTGATGAGTCTGTGGTTATTTTGTCTTTGTTGTTTCTGATTGATGATATTAGAGATTTTACTCTTTTTTTCCTGATTAGGTTGGCCAGAGGTTTATCTATTTTATTGACCTTTTCAAAAAACCAGCTTTTTGATTTATTGATCTGTTGTATTATTCTTTTGTTTTCAATTTCATTTAATTCTGCTCTAATTTTGGTTATTTCTTTTCTTCTACTGGGTTTGGGGTTGGAATGTTCTTCCTTTTCCAGTTGCGTGAGATGTCCCATTAAGTTGTTAACTTCCTCTCTTTCCGTTCTCTTGAGGAAGGCTTGCAGTGCTATAAATTTCCCTCTTAGAACTGCCTTTGCAGTGTCCCAGAGGTTCTGATAGCTTGTGTCTTCATTGTCATTTTGTTCCAAAAAATTGGTGATTTCTTTCTTAATCTCATCTCTGACCCAGCTATCATTCAGCATAAGGTTATTTAACTTCCATGTTTTTGTATGGGTATGCAGATTCCTGTTGTTACTCAATTCAAGTTTTATTCCATGATGGTCCGAGAAGATGCATGGAATAATTTCTATTCCTTTAAATTTACTGAGGTTAGACTTGTGACCTAAAATGTGATCAATTTTGGAGTAAGTTCCGTGGGCTGATGAGAAGTATGTGTATTCAGTTTTGTTGGGATGAAATGTTCTGTAGATGTCTGCTAAATCTAAATATTGGATGGTTAGGTTTAAATCTAAGATTTCTTTGCTCAGCTTCTTTCTGGAGGATCGATCCAACACTGCCAAGGGAGTGTTGAAATCTCCAACGATTATGGAGCTGGAGGAAATCAAGTTACTCATGTCTGTTAGAGTTTCTCTTATAAATTGAGGTGCATTCTGGTTGGGTGCATAGATATTAATAATTGAGATCTCGTCATATTGAGTATTACCCTTAACAAATATGAAGTGACCATTCTTGTCCTTCCTTACTTTTGATGGTTTAAAGCCTACTGTATCTGCAAATAAAATTGCAACACCTGCTTTTTTCTGATTACCATTTGCCTGAAATATGGATGACCATCCTTTCACCCTGAGTCTGTATTTGTCTTTTAAGTTGAGATGTGACTCTTGTATGCAACAAATATCTGGCTTAAGTTTTTGTATCCAGTCAGCTAACCTATGCCTCTTTAGAGGACAGTTTAAGCCATTCACATTGATGGAGAGTAAGGATAAGTCTGGTGGAATTTTGGGTATCGAGTTTTTCAAAGGTCCAGTGGACATTTTTAATCCTTTCGCCAGTGTGGAAGTTGGAGTTTGATCCGAAGTTTCTGAGTGAGTTTACTTTTGTGGTATAGGATTGGGTTGGTCATTGTGGAGGATAGGTCTGAGAACATCCTGAAGAGCCGGTTTACTTATGGCAAATTTTTTCAACATATGAAAGTCATTGAAGTATTTAATTTCTCCATCATAGATGAAACTCAGTTTAGCTGGATACAAGATCCTGGGTTGAAAGTTTTTTTGCTTTAGGAGATTAAAAGTTGATGACCAGCCTCTTCTTGCTTGAAAAGTTTCAGCAGAGAGATCTGCAGTTATTCTAATATTCTTACCTTTGTACGTTATAGTTTTCTTTCGCCGGGCTGCTTTGAGAATCTTCTCTTTCATGTTAACTTTAGTGAAGCTAATTATGATATGTCTGGGAGATGGCTTATTGGGGTTGAATCGTGCTGGGGTTCTGAAGCTGTCTGCTATCTGAATTTCAGATTCTCTAGGCATGTCTGGAAAATTTTCTTTCATAATTTCATGTAGAAGGGCCTCTGTGCCCTTGGCTGCCACTTCATCAGTCTCCGAAATTCCTATAACCCTTATGTTATTTTTTTTCGAATTATCTGAGAGCTCTCTGAGTGAGTGATCCGTTTTAGCTCTCCATTTCTCTTCCTCTTTGAGAGATTGGGAGCGTTCGAAGACTTTATCTTCAATGTCAGAAATCCTTTCTTCTGCTTGCTCCATTCTGTTACTGAGGGATTCTACTGTATTTTTCATATCTTTGAGGGCTGTAAGTTCTTGTTTCAGTGTGTCTAAGTCTTTGGTGGTTTTGTCTTTAAATTCGTTAAATTCTTGAGACAGTTTTTGAATTTCTCCTCGAATTCCTAATTCCATTTTATTAATCTTGTCTGCAAACCAAATTCTGAATTCGACTTCTGACATCTCAGCCAGTTGTTTATGAATGGGATCTTCAATCACATCTGCCGTATCTTTTCTTGGGGGGGTTGATCTATTCTGGTTATTCATGTTACCAGAGTTTTTCCGCTGATTCCGCCCCATGGTTTACTCCCTTTGGTTTTTCCCCTGGGGTTTTATCGAGGGCCCGTACAGTGTTGTGGCCTGAGAAACTGGGGCCCTGTCTGGTGTGGTGGAGCAAAGTGGTTCTGTCTTGTTTTCAGCTGGTTTCTGTTTGATCCTATTGCAACTTCTACTCTGGCTTGAAGTCTCAGCTGTGTGGAAAAATCAGCAATTAAGTCACCCCGCCTGCCCACCTCTGGCCCCAGTTGGAAAAGGAGAATCAAACCTTCCTACAATCGCACACCCAGGGCACCACCTGAAAAGTCTTCAGTCTATTAGCCCAGTTCAAAAGGTCCGAATCAACTGTCTCAATCGGCACTTGTCTCAGGTGGAAGGGTTCAAGAGGTCTCTGGGAACTGGATCACAGGGGCCTGGTGACTCCTCTGAGACAGCTCACCCCAGTGCAGCGTGGAGTCAGGAGGAGCCACCCCGCAAACAGAGCAGTCTGGGAAGGTTGACGTCTCCTTCCCCACTTTGCCCCTCCGTCGGACCCAGTCACTGGTATCTCTGCAGATGGCTAACCCAGTTGCCTGCAGTGAACAGACACTCCAGGGGTTTGCACCTGCCTGAATCGCGAGGAAGTCTGCCAGGCCCCCGCAGACTGCCACTATCTAGCAGGAGGAGATGGGGCCTGACATCTTCGAGTGTTTGAGGCAGGTGATGGGAAGGAGGTGTTCACTCAGGCTTAGCCCCGTCCCTGATGGATGCTGCTAACAGAACAGACAACTTTGTGAGGTTCTGTCTCTGTTCCTGTCGTCGCCTACAGGAGACGGGCTGTTTTGAGTTCAAACGTCTTTGCTGCTGGAGAATTGCGTCTGAACACCTCTCTGGGTCGGCCCCGCCCTGGAGGCTTCTGGGTTTGTGAGCCGTGTCACCGGTGGCCTCCTCTGGTTGCCCAGGGAAACAGGGGGTGTGGCCTCAGAATATCCAGAAGTGAGCGTTCTGCCATTAAAGAAAAAACGGCTGTTGATCTACCTCCAGGGAACTGCTGCTCTGGTGTGGGCACTCAGGCGACCCTTTTCTCCTCTGTCCCGCGCCCCAGAGTCAGCACTGAGCGGCCGCAGTTTGTGCTGGGTCCACACCCCTTAAGAGATCCCCCAAGAATCAGAACTCTTGGGGGATGGGCCCCCAGACCCGGATTGGGAGTGGGGCGGGGGGGAAGCTAGAGTTTCATTCAGTTTCACGCAATACTACGGTCCGGGGAGGGCTCCTGCACTGCACCGCAGGGAAGTGCTGCCAAGGCTTGATTTCCCCTCAGCGGAGTGCCCTCTCCTCGCTCACGTGTCCCAGAGTCAGCGCTGACCTGACGCAGCTCAGGCACTGTGCACTCCCCTCAAGAAATCACCCAAGGAGCCGAACTCCTGGGGGATAGTCCCTCAGATCCCGAGTGAGAGTAGGGGCTCTCAGCTCTCAGCGGGGAGGCCAGAGTCTGATTCAGTCTTGGGCCCCGTATGCCCGGGGAGGGTTGGTGCACTGCACCGCAGGGAAGTGCCGCGAGGCGTGACTCCCCCTCAGCCCGGTGCCCTCTCCTCACTTGGCGCGCCTCAGAGTCAATGCTGACCAGTCGCAACTCGGGGACTGTCCACTCCCCTTGAGAAATCACCCAAGGATCCGAAGTCCTGGGGGACAGTCCTCCAGACCTCAGTGGGCGGGAGGGGAGCGCCGGGGATTCAGGGTTGCCGGCAAAGGATTCCCAAAGTTTTATTCAGCCCTATGTCCGGCAGGAGAACGCCACGGCACCCCAGTAGGGGAGGTAGGTCCAGTTTTTAGAAGGTCTCTCCCGTGGAGTGTAGTGGGAGGGCCTTTAATTTATGCCCGCTTGTTAAATTGTGGGGCTCCAGAGCCGGTCTCATGGGGGAGGGGGACTCCCATCCGCTTGGTGGTGGATTTTGTACCTTTTGTTTGCGTCCTTGTGATCACAACTTGCCTCAGCGGTGTTGATGTGCGTTCTTCAGCCTTCTCTCT
This sequence comes from Nycticebus coucang, assembly GCF_027406575.1. Lineage (NCBI taxonomy): Eukaryota > Metazoa > Chordata > Mammalia > Primates > Lorisidae > Nycticebus > Nycticebus coucang. The sequence continues at coordinate 28,799,819 of NC_069782.1, forward strand.
TGGTGAGGCTCAAGTCCACCAGGATACTTACTAAATTCCTGTCCCTTAACTCTCCTTCTGGACGGGAGCCTTTGTTGAAAGCTGGCTTCAGTCCGCCATCTTGTCTCCCCTCCCTGGCTGATCTTATATAATTGACTATCCTTGGGAACTCTTTTTTGTATAGATTTTATAAATATATCGAAATAAATATATATATGTATATACGGAAGCTTACTCCAAAGGATCATGATTTATTCAACTTCTAAAATTCCCAAAGAGTTGAACATTGAAATACCATGATTATCCCACAAAGCTGGTACAGTGGCCGTGGAATGAAATGTTCCTTCTCAGCTGTGTCCTGAGCCCTGGCTCTCTGTGTAACAGTAACACATTTAGAAACTCTGCCTCATAGGCAATGAAACTAGTGTTTGAACGCCTGAGGGAACAGCATTAAATTTGCTTGCTACTCATTCTCCTGGAATGGAGGTCAGCTATTTCATAGCTGTGAATAAGACAAAGCGAACTTAAAATGTGAGGAAACATCTAATTTGGCTACTGTATCCCATGGAATATGATCTTCTATTTGGTCATGTCATTTTGATAGTGTTACAAGAATAGTTCAGTTTATTTTTACCCATTGCTGTACAGATACACATATTTGCTTTATGAGTGCCTCGGGCTAATGCCTGAATGAACAGGTGGGGGGATAAGAGTTGGCCAAATATAAACTCTTACAGTTCATGTGTTTCACAAGCATGGCATTTCTTTTCTCCTTTTTTTTTTTAATAAAGGAAAATTCATTAATCACAGACAGCCATTGCACTATTAGCTGTCATGATGTATTCTGCCACAGAAACTGGATTAGTTTCAGTTGAGGTGATTTTTTTTTTTTTTTCCTTTTGCTAGGGAGAGATTAAATAGAAATGACTGCCTCTAGGGTGCTTCTGTTCTGGAGCCAATTTTTTCCCTTCATTGGTCAAAAGCTCAATTTATAATCTTGAGGATTTAAAACAGAATTTATTAGTCTTTCAGATAACACTTCCCCTAAAAACAAGATTTTTTTTTTAGCTAACTTACAATACATTTCATTGTAAAATGTGCCATTTCAAAGGAAACCAGAGCTTTTAACCAATGCAATGTATTTGGAGCAATTTCTTGCCCCTGATTTTTCCCACAGTTGTGTAAGCCTTTTGTTTGGTTACATTGTTTTATTGTATTGCTTAGTTCACAAAACTGAATTTAAGAAGGACTTCAGTGTTTTGTTTTCCACTTCTGAAATACTTTGTTTTTATTTGAGCACCTTTACGTCTTTATTTGTGCAGTTCCTGCCCTTTAAGCCTGGTACCCCTTCCAAGTCAGCATAAGGTGTACATTACGAGTGATAGCAGCAGTCAGAGAAGATAATCCCTTACACGTTCCCTGAATGGATATGCAAGTAATGAAAAGGAAAGTACCTTGATTGTTAGAAACAAATGCAGTCCCTTCCCTAATTGCTTCCTGATGGTTAATCTTTTAAAAGGACTGTAAGAGTTCACCGTTGTGTGTCTAGGGAGAATTTAAAAGGCAATGCTTTCCATGGCTGAATCATGGGGCTTGAATACATAGAACTGGTAGACCGAGTGCAGGCTTAGTTCATGAGCTCTGCTCACAAGTCTGTCACTTCCCAATGGGCTATTTTTGTCCATGATGACTTACTTCGTTTTTCCTCCCCCTTCCCCCAAATAGCAATATTATTTTCACTGCAGCTTGTAAATGTTTGAGTAAGTCCAACCAAATAAAAATTCTAGCCACATAATAATATTAGTAACATCAATTTGACGACTTTTTCTTAGCCAATTTCCTTCCCTCCTACAAAACTGACCTGTTTTTCTAAACTGATCAAATTAATTGACTGTTTTATTTTGTAGACCTAAATTCTTTTTTTTTTGTTTTGAGACAGTCTTACTTTGTCGCTCTTGGTAGAGTGCTGAAGCGTCACAGCTCACAACAACCTCCAACTCTTGGGCTTAAGCGATTCTCTTTCCTCATCCTCCCGAGTAGCTGGGACTACAAGCGCCTGCCACAGCACCCAGCTATTTTTTAGAGGGGTCTCACTCTTGTTCTGGCTAGTCTCAAACTCCTGAGTTCAGGTGATCCGCCCTCCTGGGCCTCCCAAATGCTGGGATTACAGGCGTTAGCCACCACGCCCTAACCTTCTTAGTAGAATTACAACTCCAATTGATACAGGTATAGGACTCTTAACCTTAAAAAACTTTAGAACTTTCCATATCAATTGATATAGTTATCTTTAAAAATGATAGGATTGGGTGGCGCCTGTGGCTAAAGGAGTAGGGTGCCAGTCCCATATGCCGGAGGTGGCGGGTTCAAACCCAGCCCCGGCCAAAAAAAACAAAACCACAAAAAAATAAAAATAAAAAAAATAAAAAATGATAGGATTATATCAGATCATCTTTTTTCAGGATAGTATAAGGCTTAAATGTATTTTGGGCAGGACAACATGTTTCGGGCTTGTAATCCTAACACTTTGGGAAGATAAGGCAGGTGGATTGCTTAAGGGCAGGATTTCAAGACCAGCCTGGGCAACATAGTGAGACCCTATCTCTACAAAAAAAATTTAAAGATTAGCTGGGTGTGGAGGTGAGCACCTATAGTCCCAGCTATATGGGAGGCTGAGGCTTGAACCAGGAATTTGAGGTTGCAGTGAGCTATGATGACACCACTGCATACTATCTTGAGCAACAGAGTGAGACCATTCTCAAACTACAGAAAAAATACACCACTCTCAAACTATAAAGTCTATAGGAAATAACCTAACACAGAACTTTTTGAGAAAAATTTATAACTCAATTGTTCATTTGAAAAGATCTAAATGAGGAGGCGCCCGTAGCTCAGTGGGTAGGGTGGCCACATACATTGAGGCTGGTGGGTTTGAATCCTGCTCTAGGCCAGCTAAAACGACAATGACAACTGCAAAAAAAGGGAAGAAAACAGCCGGGTGTTGTGGTGGGTGCCTGTAGTCCCAGCTATTTGGGAGGCTAAGGCAAGAGAATCGCTTAAGCCCAAGAGTTGGAGGTTGCTGTGAGCTGTGATGCCGCAGCACTCTACTGAGGGTGGCAAAGTGAGACTCTGTCTCAAAAAAAAAGCTCTAAAATGAATGTAAAGACATGCCACATTTATGACAAGTAAGTAAATATGTTAATTTTCCCCAAAATCAACTTATAAGTTCAATGTTATTTCAGACAAAGATTATGAAAAGATTTTTCTTGAGGACCTTAACATACTTATTCTAAAACTTACGTGGAGAATAAAGGTTCGTGATACCCAGTTCATTTTGAAAAAGAAGAACAGAGAGTAGGGACTCAACCCTCCCAGATAAAAGTGGTAGGGGCTGGCGAGCAGTCAAATACACCTGCGGAAAAGAGCACAGTGAAACAGGTGCAAGTCTGCCTGGGAACCTGCTTTGCAATAAACGTGGCACCATCCATCAGTGGCAAAAGGGTGGATCGCCTAAAACCCATTAATTGGTAGTAAAGAAGCAGCTCATGATAGGAAGAAAAATTGGTGCACTGTCTCAAACATATGCTTAAGAGAAATTCAGTGAAAAAGTAAAATTGTAATTTTAGTTATAAAGCTAATGGAAGATACCAAAGGTGACACAGAAGATCCTCAACGTGAAAACTATAAGTTGGCAATTTAGTAGATTTGACTACATTTTAAAAATTAAAAAATTTCTGTTTAGAGGTCAGAGACCATAAGCAAAGTAAACACAAAAGAGACAGAGGGAGAAAAGATGTATAACGTCTAAAACCTACGAAGAATTCATCTCTAGAATGTGCCATGAAGCCTCAATTTTTATTTTTTATCTTTTGGGTAACATGGAGGTGATACTGATAGAAGGTGAAGAGCTCCGTGTGGGGCCTGCATACGGTTAACACGTCTTTGCTCTTAGTTTCTCTAATCTTATCCTTCATGACAAAACATCTTTTGTGTGGAGCCATGATATATGGAACTTGAACTTCTGGTTCCTGGATGGTTTTATGTTGCCAGCTGACGGAATTACAGAGAAATGTACACACGAATATCCAGCCGGTCTCCGCAGCCACAAACTCTATTGATTAATGTCCCTAGAGACAGCAGGGGTTCATCGTGGAGAGAGTGACAGTGGTCGTTCCTGGGACACCGAGGAATATGCTGTGTGCGCTGCTGTGGAACCAACTGCTGAGGACACCTGCCAGGTGACGTAGCAAGAAGACCATGTTTCATGACTTGAGGTATGAATCTTGTGACTGTCATATTTCATTCTTCCAGAGACTGGGGCCCAAGGATGCTGTGTCCAGATGTGGAGACATTGGGGGAAGTGGCTTCCCAGTCCTTAGCTCTGGGTCCATGTGTTCCATGTGGCTGTGGTGGGTGGGGGGCTGGGTAGGCCAGCCCGTTCCTGCTGCGTTTTCTGGGGACTCATTCCCATATCCAAGGGCAGATTGGCCACAAGGAGATGGCTCCGCTCACCGCCAGCCAACCCTGCTCTCTGAAAGCAGAGCTTTGTTTTTGTCTGCTTTATGACCTCACCTTTGGGGAAGGCTTTGGCTTCCCAAGTGTGACCCCAAAACTTGGCTGATGACACACAGGGTAGAAGGCGCAAGCCAGGCTTGATGGAGTAACCTGAGCTGGGTCTACGTCTTGAGCTTAGGGGATAGATAAAGGATGTGAGCAGGGACATCTCGCTGATAGGGAAGGAAGGTAAACTTGTGACCAGTCCATCCCAGGAACTGTCAGGTACACAGTCTCCACTCTACTGCAAACCTGCAAAGTGAATGTTCTTATCTCTGTTTTACAGATGCAAAACTACAGCTCAGAGAGGGAACATGGTTTGTTCAAAGTTACCCAGCTTCTGAGTGACCTGGTGGGATTTGAAACCTATGTCTGTTGGACTCTAACACCCACAGGTGTTATGTTTGTTGGCTTTTCCCACTGTACCACTCTCCATACCTGCTGACGTGGAGTGGGGTTGGGTGGAGGCGGCATAGATAGGCCTCTATCACAGGGATAGGCCTCTGCGAACTGGAATTGAGGTTGTAGAAAGCCCTTTTGGGACATGTGCTCCTGTCATCAGCTGGCTTTAGGTGTGGCTTTGGTGCATGAAACACTGACATCCTTCAAGGGTTGTGCTTTGCTGGTTATTCAGAAAAGGTAGTACTTTCAGGAGATGGACAGACACCATGGATAGATTCTCTGTCCAGAGGGAAACCAGGCAGAGCCTTCACGACAAGTGAGAACACGTTTGCTGACCTGCCATCCCAGAGGAATTGCATTTCTCTGTGCTTTGGAGTCCTGATGCTTTGAAAAATTGGCTTTATTGGCCACTAGCAGAGAAGCCCTTGTCTGCATATCTGCACTTTTTTTTCCTTTGTGAGCCACTGCCCCTGGCCTAGCTTCATGCATTTTTTTAAAAAAAATGTTGAGTTATGGCTCAGTGCCTGTAGCTCAAGCAGCTAGGGCATCAGCCACATACACCAGAGCTGGCGGGTTTGAATCCAGCCAGGGCCTGCCATACAACAATGACAACTACAACCAAAAAATAGCCAGGCATTGTGGTGGGCGCCTGTAGTCCTGGTTACTTGGGAGGCTGAAGCAAGAGAATTACTTAAGCCCAAGAGTTTGAGGTTGCTGTGAACTGTGACACTACAGCACTCTACCCAGGGTGACACCTTGAGACTGTCTCAAAATTTAATTTTTTTTTTTAGTTGGTATGAGGGTACATACAATTAGGATATATTATTTGTGTTTGTAAGGTAAAGCCCAAACTTCGAGTTGTAGTTGTGTCTTTCAACAAGGAAGTATGCCATATGCCCCTACACTGTGCCCGATAGGTGGAAACTTACTGAGCCCCCTCCCTACAACTCCTTTCTTGAATTCAGTTGTGTTTTTCTTTCGTGGGGACCTGGAGTTTTTGATCTACTAGTTTCAGATTAGAACTGAGTACATGGGATGCTTGCTTTTCCTTTTGAGGTACTTTACTTAGATTGTTCTCTAAATCCTTCCAGGTGAATACAAAAGATGCAAAGTCTGCATTTTTATGGCTGATTAGTATTCCATAGTACATGTACAAGCCATTCATAGGTTGACGGGCACTTGGGTTCTTTCCACAGCTATGCAATTGTGAATCAAGCTGCTATAAACATTTGAGACCAGATGTCTTTATGGTAAAATGATTTTTTTCTTTGCACTTGCTTTTTTTTTCTGAGTGCACTTCAGAGATCATGGGTGTTTTTGTAGTGCTATCAGAGGTTGGAAGGATTGCCATCACCACATCTTCTTGCCCCTGTCTCTAGGGTCTGTGGCAATGACTGGTAATGATAATAATCATGAGAGTGATAATAGCAAACTATTTGCTGCATACCTGCTCTGTGCTGGACACGAAGCAAGCTCGTTTCATGTTCACAACAACACTCCAAAGTGTATGTCATTGAGGATTGGTTTGACGACAAGTAGAAGAAACCCGACTTCAATAGCTGAACTGAGTGAGGGATTTATTGTCCTCACATACTAAGAAGTCCAGCAGTAACATTTCAGGTGAGGCCGTGGCTCACAGCTGTAATCCTAGCACTCTGTGAGGCGGAGGGAGGTGGATCACCTGAGCTCAGGAGTTCAAGACCAGTTTGAGTGAATCAAGATCCTGTCTCTATTAAAGATAGAAAAGCTATCCAGACATAGTGGTGCATGCCTATAGTTCCAGCTACTCAGGAGGCTGAGGCAAAGGATTGCTCAAGCCCCAGAGTCTGAGGTTGCTGTGAGCTATGATGCCACAGCACTTTACCTGGGGTGACAGAGTGAGACTCTGTCTCAAACACAGAGGGAAAAAAAATTCAGGATGAGTATGGGAGCCCTGAGATGCCATCTGGAATAAGGCTCCTTCTCTGGGGACTTTCTTACTCATGTTGGCAGCGTGACTGCTTTATTAATACTTTGTGCACCACAACTATTTTTAGGCAGACAGTAGTAGAAGGGCAAGTCTAAGAGGCAAAACCTAAAAAGGTGACTGGAAGCTGGCTATGCACCTTCTAAGAAGCTGCAGCTGATACTTCCACTCTGTGTCATGACCCCATCTAGCGGTAAGGGAGTCAGGTAATCCAGGGTGTTAAAGTGAGCCCCTTGCTGAGAAAGAAAGAAAGGCAGACTGGCCATTGACTCTGTCACTAGCTCAAGTAGTTAATATTTGTTCAAAATACATAGGGAGAGGGAAATCAGAGCAGTTGTTTGATGAAGGTCGCCTAGCTTGGGAGTGACAGAGCCCAGACCTGAATCCAGGTGTCTGACTCCAAAGACACATTTCTAAATGCCATGCTGGAAATTGTTCCTGTGCTTAGTGGTGTTTGGGATAGAGAACAAAAGACTTATGGGGGTTCCCTGATGGGACAGACAGGAGGACTGAGTTTTCAGTTTCTTGAGAATATTGCTAAGATCAATATCTAAAAGGCACAGAGGGCAGATGTGGGTACAAGGTAGGGGAAGTGATTGATAACAATTAGTAATTAGCTGTTACACAGGCTGTGTAGCAGACTCTGTTAAGAAGAACATTTACATAGGGGTTAGATCACCTCTCAGAGAAGATCCCAGAACTGACTAGGTGTTTGGGTATATTGAGAGTTTAAAAAGTCTAGGTCTATGAAACAGAAACGGCTGAAATAGTACCACAGTGGAAGGAGCGCTTTTGGTCTCAACATAGATGCTTCCTGAGTTGTCAGAGCTAGCATCAAAAATATAATTAATTTGTGCTCCAAACTAGGACTTTTTTTTTTTTTTTATAGTAAAAGGAGGATTTGTTAGTAATTATGTGGGGTCAAAATGCAAAAACACAGATTGTCACAGTGGCCACTGTAGCCATGGGCTCCTAACATAAAATGGAATGGGAAGGCCTGGACTTCACAGGTACTAATAGTTGAGTGAACGGCCAGAAGGGACAGACACCCCCAGGCCAGACCCCTCCACTTCTGTAGGTGATACCTGTGAAGAGGCCCTGTCTGGGATGGATTTTGCTGATAGGTGTTAAAATCTAACAGGCAGGGACAATGTGTGACTACCGAAAACATGTGCCTGACACAGGCCCTTCTTCCCTGAGTCCCCTCTAACATGACTCATTTTTCAGAGATGCTGAACTTGAATCATGCCATGTTCCTTCCTGAGTCATGAACCCAGCCCATTCTGGGCAAAAAAGGGAACTAGATTTCCCATACTCTGATACCCTTCTCAGCTTTTTAAAAACTGTTTTTCTGGTTTGCTCAGTGACCCTGGGCAAGTCACAACCTCCCTGTCTAGGTTGGCGACTGCTTTAGTGGAAATAAAATGGAAATAATACTTATGTAAGAGAAAAATTGCTTCAAGATCTTCCAACAGAGGAAGCCACATGGAGCCAGGTGATATTATTATTTTTATGATTATTAGCGAAGCTGCTTTTTGTCCCATCCCTTTTCATTAGGTTTGGCCAGTGACTGGTATCTGATGATGCTGGCACTGGAGACGAAGGGGAGGAATTTCCTTCTGGCTTGTGTTTCACTCTTAACCTCCTCATGCCTGGATCTCAGTGTCTACTGCTGTGGAAACTGGAAAGCAATGAGAATCTCAGCTATTTGCTTCATAGGGGAGGCAGGCTATTCAGGAAACCTTTTAATAATGATGCCATTATGATATTGTCTTTATTCCTTCCTTAATCCTCTTAACAGAGAGTGATTGAGTGTGTCTGTGTGTCAGGTTCTGTCTCCCAAGCTCAGAGCAAGACACACAATGACAGCATTAGGCTCTTCAATGTTTGTTGAATCAAGGAATTTGTGAGCTGGGAGTTTTGGAGACCTTATCTCCTGTTGTGATCTTCCACCTCTCTCATCTGTCCTGATGCCTAAAAGTATTTCTAAGTGCTAAACTGTTCTTGTTATCTATTTCTTTTTTTAAATATATGTGTGTGTGTGTGTATTTTTTTTTTTTTTGAGACAGAGTCTCACTATGTCACCCTGGGTAGAGTGCTGTGGCATCACAGCTCACAGCAACCTGCAACTCTTGAGCTTAAGCGATTCTCTTGCCTCAGCCTCCCAAGTAGCTGAGGCACCAGTAGCTACAGGCACCAGCCACAAAGCCTTGCTATTTGTTTGGTGGTAGTTGTTATTGTTGTTTGGCAGGTCCGGGCTGGGTTCGAACACACCAGCTCTTGTGTATGTGGCTGGTGCCCTGGCCGCTGAGCTACAGGCACCGAGCCCCTGTTATTTATTTCCTAAAGGAACAAGACCAGCCGCTCACCTTTTTATCTCTTCTCTCACTAAGCTCCTTCCTGGACTGCAAGTTTCAGCTACTGGAACTTTCACACAGGTCCCTGGACATCCACCTCTTTCGTATCACACCTCTAGGCCAGGATTTGACAGACTTTTGTAAAGGTCCTGGCAGTAAATATTTTTGGTTTTCCGAGTCATGTGATCTCTCTTGCAACTACGCAGTGTCTCTCTTGTCTTGTGAAAGCAGCCGTCAACAAGATGTAAATGAGTGAGCATGGCTGTGTTCAAATAAAACTTTATTTACAAAAACAGGCAGCAGGCTGGATTTGGTCTACAGGCTACAGTTGGCTGGTCTCTGCTTTGGGCCTTTTGCGCTTGTCTATGTTAAGCACCTCTTTCTCCCTATTCACCTGTCCGTTATCCATTCAGTTATCACCCCAAGTCTTCTTTCTATACTGCCCTGCATAGAACTGGTCACTCATGTCCCTTTATCCCATATGTGCCATCCCCACAAGGAGTAACAAATCAAACCTGTGTTTCCTCTCCCAACCTAATTGTAAGCTTCATTCCTTTATTTATGTATGCATTCTCTGCTTCATTCATTTACAAGTATTGAACAACTGTCCACTGTGGAGCAGAGGCATTGGCCTTTTAGTCTCCGTATAACAGTTAACTGAAAGTTTTGGCACACAAAACATTCCTAATACGTGCTTGTTTAATAAAATGGAATCTAGAAGTCCATTGTCAAGGATACATACGCATTGTGGTTGTCCACTTGTGGGCAACTATCATTAATGGTTTTGAAACTCCTCCACTGTGTGGAGGGATTTTGTCACTGGTTGTGTTTGGAGGCTTTCTTTCAAGGTCCCTGTAGCCTGATGTGGAGTACTGTAGTGGCTGTCACCTGTTCTCCACTCCTATCATTTTCCCCAGGCCCCAGTTCCTGCTTTCTGGTGACCTCTTATGGTAGGACCAAGAGTAGTAGCACCAGCTTCTAAACTTCCACCTGAGCAGATGACTGGTGAGTATGAAGTTTATCAACATACTGCAGTATATTTCTTACTTTTACTTTTATTTTTAAATGGAAGAGCTTTATCTTTTCCATTGCTTCTTGAGAGAATGGGGCTTTCTGGCGTTGGGGATAGTGAAATAGCTTCCTTGTAATCTTTTGCCCTTGAAATCTATTTGGTGGGGGGTGGGGAGGTCTATTCTCTGGCTATTTGAGAGTGATTTTTGAGGTAAATGTAAAAATGAAGGCTTTTCATGACTCATATTACAGAAATTATTTCATGGTTTCATAGAGTCAAAAATATTTTATGTAGGACTTAAGTTAATGTTCTTAAATTTACAACTCATTCTATTTCAAAAAATTATTTATTTATTTATTTTTGAGACAGAGTCTCATTCTGTTGCCCTGAGTAGAGTGCTCTGGTGTCACAGCTCACAGCAACTTCAAACTCTTGGGCTCAAGAGAACCTCTTGCCTCAGCCTCCTGAGTAGCTGGGACTATCGGTGCCCACCACAATGTCCAGCTAATTTTTTATTAAAGACAAGGTCTTGTTCTTGCTCAGGCTGATCTCGAATGCTTGAGCTCAAGCAATCCACCTGCCTCAGCCTCCGAAGTGCTAGGATTACAGGCATGACCCTCCTCTCCTGAGCTACAGAAGATTTATTTATTGGATTGTCACCAGTGGAACCGAAATGACTCCCTTTGATTTTAACCTTGGTCAACTGTAGATTTTCAGTGGTTACCAGGAAGGAAATAGCTTTGTAGTTAGAGGCAGAAAAAAGAAAATGGCTACAGTTGGTTATAAAACAAACATAAAACTGCCACACTCTTTCTCATGTTACAAGAGCAAATAGGAAAGAAGCCCCAACTAGGGACTGTAGCACAGAGTGTGTGTTGGGTAAACACTCCAGAAACGAGAATGTTCTTGGTCTCTGCTGTTTGCAGTAACAGAAAGCCAGAAAGGAAGCTGGCAACTAAGCAGAGGACAAGGTCTGTTCTCTAACTCACCCCTACAGGTAAGAGAAAATTAAATCAGGGTTCCATTGTGTTAGGCTGTTCTTCACCAGGGCTTAGGGGTTTACCTCACCTGAGCCTTTAAGACTGGTTACTTTCACAAGGAAACTAGGGTGAGAAGAAATTATGCACCTGTGTTGCAGAGGAGGGGGATGGGGTCACAGACTGACCTTTTGTTACAAAAGAAAAATAAGGCAGTGTTGCTAACTGACCGGGGCCACCAAAGGTAGTAAACATAGCAAGGGCAAAGGGGAGAGCATGTAGCAAGTGTGAGCTAACCTCATTGCAACAAACGCTCATGCAATGTGGTGATAAGGAACCTCTGGCAAGTTCCTCAAATAGTAAGCTGTTATCATGGTATGTTTTGAGTAGATTTATAACAAGGTGTGTGTGTGTGTTTTAGGTGGGTAAGGCATTGGCAAATGAGTTTCATCGACTGTGCTGCTTGCCTGCCTGAGGGATTAAAGTTTAAAATAATATAATATCTTCACTCTTGTTTTTGGCATGAGCAAATACTTCACTTTTGTAAATTCTCATCAAAAGTTAAGTGTCACTATTTATTTGGCAGGGACTATCAGAATTAAAATTCACATATCCTTTAACTCTGTAATTCAACTTTAAGGAACTAATTCTATAGGTATGTGCAAAAATATGTTAGTGGAAATAAAAAAACTGGAAAGCACTAGTATGTCCATCCAAAGGGACCGGGTTGGCCAGTCGCAGTGGCTCACGCCTGTGATCCTAGCACTCTGGGAGGCTGAGGTGGGTGGATAGCCTGAGTTAAGGAATTTAAAACCAACCTGAGCAAGGGTGAGACCTCATCTCTACTAAACGTAGAAAAACTAGCCAGGCAAACATGTATAGTGCCAGCTACTGTGGAGGTTGAGGAAAGGATCACTTGAGCCCAGGAGTCTGAGGTTGCTGAGAGCTATGATGCCATGGCACTCTACCGAGGGTGACAGAGAGAGACCCTGAAGAAAGGGGAAGGGAAGGGAAGGGGGGAGGGGAGGGGGATGGAGGGAGGGAGGAAGAAAGGGAAGAGCGAAAAGAAAAAAGAAAGACGGGGCTGGGTAAATTATGGGACATCTATATTTACAGAATATAGTGTAGCTCTATAGATTTGCAAAAAACCCCACAGTGACTATTAAGTTTCCCTAAGGAACATAAGAATATGTGTAAGAAAATGGAGAGGATGCACACGCGCGCGCACACACACACACACACAGAGGCGGGGACGTCAAAAAGCTCATGGGAAAATGGAAAGATAAGAATAAAAAATAAACTTTATTTTTCAACATAAGCTCCATCATGTTTAAGACACTTTTATAAAAGATGATATCAACAATTTAGCTCATCCCCAGAGAACTAAGGGTCCTGGGAATTTAACCACCTCAGTGCAGTGTTTTTTACATTACTGAGTACAAATGGGTATAGATTTTTTAGGTGTAGGGAACAAAAGAGTCAGAAGGAGCCAAATCGGGACTGGAAGGTGGATGCCTAATGATTTCCCGTGGAAACTCTTGAAAATTTGTCCTTCCTTGAAGAGAGGAGTGAGCAGGAGTATTGTTGTGGTGGAGAAAGACTCTCCAGTGAAGATTTCCCAAGTGTTTTTCTGCTAAAGCTTTGGCTAACTTTCCCAAGACATTTTTCATAGTAAGCAGATGTTATTATATTCTTTGGCCCTCCAGAAAGTCAAGAAGCCAAGTCCCTCGAGCCTCCCCCAAAGCCATTGTTGTGCCCTTTGCTCTCAACTGATGTCCACTTTTGCTTTGACTGGCCCACCCCTTTCCGTAGCCATTGCTTTGATTGTGCTTTGTCTTCAGGATTGTACTGGCAAGGCCATGCTTCACCTCCTGTTACAATTCTTCAAAGAAAGGTTTCAGAATCTTGATCTCATTTGCTGAGGTTTCCATTGAAAGCCCTGCCCTTGTTTGCAGCTGATCTGGGCACCCGTCAAGAGGAAAGTTTGCTCAACTTTAATTTTTCTGCCAGAATTGTATAACTTGGGCCACTATGGTGGCTCACACCTGTAACCCCAGCACTTTGGGAGGCATAAAACAGGAGGATCGCTTGAGCCTTGACCACATGGTGAGCCCTGTCTTTACAAAAAAATTAAAAAAAAAAAAAATGAGCCGGGTGTGGTGGCACACATCTGTCGTCCCAGGTACTTGGAAGGCTTAGGCAGGAGAATTTCTTGAGCCCAGGAGTTTGAAGCTGCAGTGAGCTATGATTGTGCCACTGTACTCTAGCCTAGGTGCCAGACTTGAGACTGTGTCTCTAAGAAAAAACAAAAACAAAATTCAAAACTGAACCAATTAAGATATCTATGATTCTGGCTATTGCTTCCACAGTTAATTGTCAGTCCTCTTCAATTAGGGCACAAACACATTAATTCTTTCCTGGAAAATTGAAGTAGATGGTCTGCCACTGCAGGCTTCACCTTGTCGCTTCTTAAAACGAGTTATCTATTTGTAAACTGCTGATTTCTTTGGAGCATTGCCCTGATATACTTTTTGTAAGGCATCGATGATTTCACCTTTCTTCCACCCAGGCTTCACCATAAACTTGATATTTGTTCTTGCTTCAATGTCAGCAGAATTTATGTTGCTCTGATCAGGACTCTTCTCAAATGGATACCATATCCTTCTTAGTGCTTCAAACTACGTCCTGCTCAGACATGTTATAGCAAGTTAGTACAAGTTTATTTTGGTGCAAAACATTTTTGAAGTCCATGCATAGCTTTTTCATCAACACATTGTCCATTAAATTTTTGAAGAGCCCCTCATGTGTGTTTTTATGCTTTACTTGTGAAATATTTCTAGAAGGACCCTCAAGAAATCTGCCATTGGATGTCCCTAAGAAAAAAGATCAGGTGACTGGGTTCCAGAGGTCAATAGAAATTTACTTTCCACCCCCTGCTGTTTTGCACTGTTTGAAATTTTTATTGGCCAGGTGCATACGCCATTTTCCAAAAAGAATTTTAATAGGAATGTCATTCTCTCCAGTTAATTAGACTTCTGCTGTGATAGTATCAGTGCCCAATGAAATCAGCTGAAATATATGGTCTGATTCATGGACCAAATATGGTTTAAAACATCATAAAAGAAGGTACCTTTCAGTTAAGTGTGTATTTGGAAAAGACATTCCAGTAAGTAATGAATAATAGAGAACACTGATTTGTGCTGCTATTTTTCCTAGACAGTTGTATAGAAACCCCACTCCCTTTCCCCAGGAAATCATGGCAAAGGGCCTTTCATGTTGAAGGGTAACTCTGACTTAAAGCCTATAAAATCAGTAATTAAAAGTTTCCAGTTTCTCTTGTATACTTTAATTTCATAACTCTTTAGGAGGCATTATTGCCATTTCTCTCCTTGCCCAGGGATGACTAAACAACGCTTGGAAGGATAAAGACCAGCTGATTTATTTACACTTCATAATACCCTGCTTATTTCCAGGAGCCAGTAAAGTCAATGGCCTTTAGAAATGGGTCACATGACAGCAACCTAGCAACTTCCCTCTGAAGTCGGGCTCATGGATAGAAAAATGGTTAAGTGGGGAAGAGTGGTCACACACATTATTTTTCAAGATCTGCCACTGAATCAACACTTGGTGTTTGGGGGAAGGGTAAATGACAGCCTGCCCTCGCCATCATCTTTTTTTTTTTTTTTTTTTTTATTGTTGGGGATTCATTGAGGGTACAATAAGCCAGTTACACTGATTGGCCATCATCTTTTTATTAGCCTGTGTTACCTCTTGTAATGTTGGGGTTATTGTTAATCAACAAGCTGTTTGTCCATGCCTTCTCTGTTCTCACATAGACTGTATGCTCCTTAAGTGGGGATCGGTGTCCTTCATTCATTTGTTCATTTACAGAACAAACATTTAATGCGCAGCTACCCTATGTGTGGTGCTTTGCAAAGCCTTCAGGGACGCAAAGATGAGTAAGACATCTTTCTTGCTTTTAAGATGCTCATAGTCTCTGTTCAAAATCTGAGAGTCTAATTCAGACTTGTATTTCCCAAATACAAAGAGGGGCTCACAAAAATGCTTTGTATGTGTTGGTTGATCAAGAAATTGCTCAAGCTGTGAGCCCAAAATAGTGCCTGATCATGTGGGGGTGCAGTACATTTTTGCTAATGAGCTTTCAAGTAAATCACCGAGTTTTCATGACCTCTTTAATAATAGCATTTAGAAATATAATTTCTTTCTTCCTTAGCTTAGAACTTTCTAGATGTGGGAATGAGACCTCTTTTAGGGCTGACACCGAGGACAATTATTCTCGCCCAACAAGAGCCTGGCTATAAAATCCATAGGAAGTGGGCTTACTTTTCACAGGAACAAACTGCTACTCTCTAACAAAGGGGCATAGGAGGAGGGAAGGAGGTTAGGAAAAGCATGTTTCCTGAGTGCCTGCTGACGGCTTGAAACTCCACACTCTTCAGTGATACTGATGTGGAGAAAGAAATGAGCATTTTTAGTACCAGACTGGGGGTTCGTAGGTGATGGATACATTTGCATATATGTATGTATGCTATATTTATAATTTAAAATTAAGTAAAGATTTGCCAAGCCCTCTTCGGTGTGCTAGGTGCTGAAGGAGCTTTTACCCCAAAACATGACTGCTTTGAATGAAGAGTATTTTGAATTACAGGCCCTTTGAGATCAAAAAGCTCTGGAAGGAGCTTTCCTTCTATCTGCATAAACCAACTGACAGATCAAAGGAACAACTGACTTCCTTTCCTCTCCCTTTTATCTCAGAATATTGTAGGGGAAAAAAAAAAAGATTAAAAACGCAACCAAACCTGGCCCAAATCATTTTAAATATGACACCTGTCTCCCAGGTTAATTTAGTTTGCTAAGAGAAGTATTTATAAGTCAATCTGTTTCCCTCAGCAACCATTTATTGTCCCTAAACAGAATTACCTGTACTTACTCATCTTCCCCTCCCTCTAAAAGGCAGGTATAAAAATATCTGGTGGCTCACGTCTGTAATCCTAGCACTCTGGGAGGCTTATGCAGGTGGATTGCTTGAGCTCAGAAGTTCGAGACCAGCCTAAGCAAGAGTGATATCCCATCTCTAAAAAACTAGCTGGGCTTTGTGGTGAATGCCTATAGTTCCAACTACTCTGGAGGCTGAGACAGGAGAATCATTTGAGCCCAAAAGTTTGAGGCTGCTGGGAGCTATGACACTATGGCACACTACTGAGGATGACAAAGTGAGACTCTGTCTCAAAAAAAAGCAACAATCTGGATTCTACTGGGATACTGGGTAATCACTCTGAGATTCTCCCCATGTGCATAGCAAATAAGCCTTTCTTTTGTTAATCTGCCTTAATTGTGAGTTGATCTTTCAGTGAATTTTTGGGGGCTAGGGGAAATTTCTTCTCACCCCTACAGTGTTTAAAGAGGTATAAATCATAGTTGGCCCTTAAAGAGGCAAATTTTAGATTTTAGATCTAGCTGGATCCATAATGAGCCTCAGAGTTTCCTAAAATGGCATATTCCTATCACAGGTCGCATGTAAGAAGGTATGAGTATTACGCAAACACTTTAAATTTTCATTAGGCATTTTAACACGCATTAGAAATATCTACAGTGGGCGGCGCCTGTGGCTCAGTGGGTAGGGTGTCGGCCCCATATTCCATGGGTGGTGGGTTCAAACCCGGTCCCGGCCAAACTGCAACAAAAAATAGCTGGGCGTTGTGACAGGCGCCTGTTGTCCCAGGTACTCGGGAGGCTGAGGCAAGAGACTCGCTTAAGCCTAAGAGTTTGAGGTTGCTGTAAGCTGTGACGACATAGCACTCTACCCAGGGACATAGTGAGACTCTGTCTCAAAAAAAAAAGAACTATCTACAGCACATCAAATTCTTAAGTACATGGGTCTTACTGCTTACTATGAGGCTGCATAGGAAAGTGGATTGATTTAAAGATTATCTAAAGCAGCCATTCTCAACCTGTGGGTTGCGACCCCTTTGTAACAATGAAAATACACCCTGCATATCGGATATTTACATTATGATTCATAACAGTAGCAAAATTACAGTTATGAAGTAGCAATGAAAATTTTATGGTTGGGGGTCACCACAACATGAGGAACTGTATTAAAGGGTCACGGTATTAGGAGGCATTAGGAAGGTTGAGAACCACTGATCTAAAGGAAAACATCAAGGAAGTAGCTGCAGACAGAGATGTAGAGCAGGGGAATGGCGAAGACTCTGCTAGTGCTATTTGAATGACCTGAGTTTGGCAAATGCAATCAAGTCCACCAATCTCTAGGATGCGGAGAGGCTAAGGGAGTTGTCTAAGGTTGCGAAGCCAGAAGAGGTCATAGACCAGAACACAGTAACATGACTGGCTCTCTGCCTCCACAGCCTCATTCAATCACAACTTCTTATTTTGTAGATGAGGAAACTGCAGCCTGAATAACAAATTCTCTTTTCAATGCAACAACTCCCATGAGAATCTGACTGCAAAGTAGAAAGCACAGAGTTTGCTTCATGAAATATCACAAGTTCATATTTATAGAGTGCTTACTCTGCATGCCAGTCTTATAAAGATTCATACATATTAATTTATGCTAATCCATAAACTACACTGTGAGATGTGCTTAGATATTTCTACTATCCTTCTTTTCATGAGGAAGTTAAAGAACAAAGATCAAATAGCTTTCTTAGATTATAATTTACAGAGCAGGGATTTCAACCCAAGTAGCCTAAGATACACACAGGTCACCAGTGGTAAGTGATGAGGTGGAACAGTCAACTTGCCTACCTTTTGGAATTGGGAGGATTCTTCTCAGACTATATATTACTTCCCTGTCTCCTCTTGCTTCAGATTCTCCAATTAGTCCCTTGTTCATTCCATGGAAGACATTGCTTCTTCACACCATCACTTGGTAATGTATAGAAACTCCTTAGAGGAATCTGTGCTTACCAAGAGCAATATTCTTGTAAGAATAATTTGTTAGATTACTGTGAAGAGAACTGTAAAGGAATAGTTCACCACTAAGGTTGAAGAAAGGGAAAGAGTTATGTGGGTCATTATGAAAGGCTTGAGATACACAAAATTAAGAAATGGGCTGGATATAGCAGCTCACACCTGTAATCCTAGCACTCTGGGAGGCTGAGGCAGGAGGATCACTTGAGCACAGTAGTTTGAGGTTGCTGTGAGCTAGGCTGAGGCCACAGCACTCTAGCCTGGTACAACAGAGTAAGACTCTGTCTCAAAAAATATATATATATAAAATATATATTACATATTATAATATATAATAAATATAAATATAAATAAAATATAAATATAAAAATATTTATATATATTATATATATAAATGTAAAATCCACAGTGACAGAAACAAACGAAGCCATCCCAGCAGTACCAATAAACCAAACAAGTTGGAAAGTGTCAGAAAGGACACTGTTATCTGTGTTTCTTGGAAGTGAAATAATGGACTATCACACAGTCTGTCTCAAAATGTCTGTGGTGACCCACATATAGGAGATGAATGGAGGAAATGATGGGGCTGAGGGTGACCCAGGAGAAGTCTGGCCCAGTGCACCACAGGGGGCCACCAGGTGTGGACACAGCCCAGCTCAGCGCCCAGCATCGGCACAGCACCTGGCACAGAGCAGGTGCTCAAAGGCTTTGTGAAGGGAATGGAAGCCCAGATGGAAAGAGAAGCCGGGCAGCGAGGCGGACGCCAGCACAGTGATCAGAGGTGGGGGGTGGGGGTGGAAATTAAAGACTTGATCTGCTTTATAACGTTGTTCCAGGTGAGCCCTAGGAGGAGATCACAGGGACAAATTTCCAGTTCACAGGCAAAAGGGCTGTGGGCAGCCATTTAACAGCGCCCGGGGGAAGCTAGGCTTCCCTTTGGGGAAGTCCACGTCTTGTTGGTCTTGTTGGTCTCTTATGTAGCAGCCCGGTTCAATCATCTGGCCTACACTTCCTTAGATTAACAGTCCTCATCCTCTCCCCATAGGGTGCCTCAGGGGGGAGCCAAGCCAGCCTCCTCTGTGCCAGAGCCAGAGAGGGATCAGCCTGTGGCATTCTTCTTTATCTCGCCAGCAGGTGCTGACAGCTGAGCCATTTCACGCACCTTGGGGGCACAAAACTTCCCAGAAACCTCAGACAAGTTGGAAGCCTGAAAATTCTTTTCAAGGCCCCTAGGAGAAGCCTGGAGGGCCTGGCTGCACATTGCATAAGCCATGTGAGGGGGGTGGGGAGGGTGCTGCTGATGCACAGAGTCCGGGTGCCTGGCGGAGTTGCTTAACTTTTACGCAGAAGCACTTGTGAAGTGTTGCAACATGACTCCACATCGTTATCAAAAATGTGAAACATCCACCCTGCACACACTTAAAAAACACCAAAGCTCTTCTCCACCAGGTGGTTAAGGCTGCTTGATTGGGCTGCCGGGGAGGAGCATTGCGGGGGGCATGACTTACTGTAGTCCTTGGCCTTGAGAACTGTACACACAGTACCTTGGACCCCACTGGCCTTGGGCAGCCCAAGCCTCTGATAAAATGTACTTTTTTTTTTCCTGTTTGTTTTTCCTGGCAATCTCATTTTGGGTTATAAATGGCTCATTATTTCCGTCCCATAGATCCATTCTTGCCTCTGTTATGTTTTATTCTGGCTGTCTTATTCTGGCTGTCTGAAATAACCTAAGGGTTGGTAAAATCAATGCTGGCGAACTGCGTGTTGTGACCTTGAGCGGAGGCCGAATTTCTACAACACTCACGCCGTCTACAGTTGCTCCCAGGTGTAAGAGGCTGGCTGGAAAGGCCTCCTGAAAGCAGGGGATATAATTAAGTTTATACTAAAGCACTTTGTGCTGTTAAATGCCAGAAGTGGCCCAGGCCTTCCCTCACTCCTGCCCTGCAACCTTCTCAGAGGACTATTGGGCAATCATCGGAGGTTATAAATGTTGGAACAGCATTCCCTCCAGATAGGTCATTTTCCCCCCAGGACAGCTTGGAGGCAAATTTTATTAAGTATCAAGTAGCTGGCCCAAAGCAGTATAAATAGCGAGAGAGCATATGACCAAGTCAGAAATGAATGTGTTTAAACCCGGGGCTGAAGACATATAATGTGTTTACTGTTATCATCACCTACACGAAGATACTTGCCTGGTGACCATCCAGGAAAGGAGTTTAACCATATAAGCGGTGTTCTTAAGGCTTAATCTTAGAAAAATAATTTTATCCCTACTTTTGGAAGTTTGCAGACCACAGAGTTAATCTGGGGAGGGGACCTGTGGATAAGTCGGAAGAGATTGAGTGTCTCCTGGACGTAGAGGATGATCCTTGTAAAACATCCCAAGTATGGCCAGGTAAGAACCCGGGAAAAAGGACGGAAGTGTGGTTTATATTGGATCAGAACTATATGCAGTCACTAACAGACAACAGGGACCTCCAAATTGGAATTTTCAAAGGGAAACATGGAGAAAATTTTAATTCAGGTCCCCACTCATCATTGTTCTCTGCTTTTATTTTAGGATACACTGTACGGTGTACATTGTGCTTTAGTGACATTCATCAGACCACAGATGAGGGAGTTAGGAAAGGCCATGAGCTTTCCAAGGCCAATGTCTTAAACCAGCTGCTTCTCATCAGTCCTGTCCCTGTGGCCGGAGCTGTTGACATCCTGAAAGATAATCTTTTACTCCTAGGATGGTGGGAGGAATGGCATAAGTTTGATGTAGAATGGAATTGTTGAATGCTTCCACTTAGAGACTACAAATTTCTAGGCATCCCTGGCCCCACCTGCAGCCTGCAACTCTCTGTATACCTTGTAAGGGAAGACTTATGGGGCTGCCAGATCTAAATTCCAAAAATATTTCAAAGGGTGGCAGTAATGGTATTGCTTGACTTTGAAAAAGACAAGAGCCACCTGAGTATATCAATTCTTATATTTTTATCAAAAATCAGTATATCTAGAAAAAAGACAAAAGGACCATAGGCCAGAGTAACCACAAGAGGCTAACGCAGTCAAGAAATTTTTCATGAAGGCCGGGTACAGGGCTCAACGCCTGTAATCCTAGCCCTCTGGGATGTCGAGGCGGGTGGATTGCCAGAGGTCAGGAGTTCAAGACCAGCCTTAGCAAGAGCAAGACCCTGTCTCTAAAAAAAATATCCAGGGGTTGTGGACAGCATCTGTAGTCCCAGCTTCTTGGGAGGCTGAGGCAAGAGGATTGCTTGAGCCCAAGAGTTTGAGGTTGCCCTGAGCTATGATGCCACAGCACTCTACCCAAGGCAACGAAGTGAAACTCTGTCTCAAAAAAAAAAAAAAAAAGAAAGAAAAGAAAAGAAATTCTTCATAGGTGTGGGGTATGGATGAGACCCTGCCTCCTTTTGTCAGAGTCCACCTCACTCCCCGCCAAAGACTGTTGGCTCCCTATCCAATATTCACTCTCCATTTCATCCTTGGTAAAACAACTCCAATGTGGCAATGTGCCTGGCTAAAAGACTGCATTTCCTGGTTTCCTTTGCAGCAGGAGTGTCAAATGAGATCTAAGGAGATGTTGTGGGTGGTCAGGGTTGCCAGATAAGATACAAGATGCCCAGTTAAATGTGAGTTTCGGTAAACAATGAATAAATTTTAACTATAAATATCCATATAAGTATGTCCTGTGTAAAATATTTGTATTTTTGTTTGCAACTGTCTGCACAAGGCTTCTAAGAAGCAGGGTAGTATGCCGGAGGTGGCAGGTTCAAACCTAGCCCTGGCCAAAAAAAAGAAGCAGGGTAGAACTCCTTTTCTGTTTTTTTCTTCTTTCCTGGGACCTGGTAGGATAGCTGGCTCTTCAGCAACCATCTTGAGTCATGAGGTTAAGGATGGCAGAAGAGAAAGACCAAGGACTTGGGTCCCTTAGGACTGCATACTTCCAGGCCTTCTTCTATGTGAGACTAAATATTGATTTGCTTTAGTTGCTCCCTGTGTCTCTGCGACGAGACTTCAGTTGCTGTTCCTAACTACAGAGCTCTAATAAAGAATGCATCGTTACCTTTGGTGTTTGATTAAGTCTGTGTATCATGGGTCATTTTGCCTTTGCCGCTTGTGCCTCATACACCACACTCCTTTTGCTCTTTTGCTCACCCTGTTTTGTAAGGACCTTGAGAAGAGTGGACAGTTTTACCTGCATCCTTTGAAATGACAGCCCTTCACTTGAGTCGTCCACGCAGTGCTGCTACTTGACAATTTTGCAAACAGTATTTAGGTATTTTGAGTAATTGCTTTAGATAATTTGATAATAATAATACCTATAAAGCAGAGTGGTTCTTTTCCCTGCACAGAGACTGGGCCTAAAAACTCAAGTCCTATGAACTAATGCTCTGAAACCCAGAACCACGTGGCAAAACAGTTTTGATGGCTTCTCTTGCATGCTATAAAGATTAGCTAAGGATATACCAGAACTGGTGGGTTTGAACCCAGCCTGGGCCTGCCAAACAATGACAACTACAACCAAAAATAGCCAGATGATGTGGTGGGCACCTGTAGTCCCAGCTACTCGGGAGGCTGAGGCAAGAGAATCACTTAAGCCCAAGAGTTTGAGGTTGCTGTGAGCTGTGATGCCATGGCACTTTTTGGAGGGCGACATAGTGAGACTGTCTCAAAAAAAAATAATAATAATAGTAATAATAATTCAGGAATGATGTGGAACCTGACTCCTTCAGCCTTGTTAGAAAGTCGACTGCTTTGAACATCCGCCGAGAGGCATTCTGGGAAACGAAGGGGTCGTAGAATTGGCCTCTTTGCATATAAGCCCAGCTAACTGGCTTAGCATGGCTGGGTGTGTAGGGAGAGAGACGTTGCCTGGGCTGGGACCTGTATAAATACCTGCCCTCCCCTTTTGCAGTGGAATCTTTTCGAAGGTTAAGCAACAGTAAATAATCAACTAAGAGTTCTCAGATCGGCTGCCTTTACCTTTCTCCGATAAACCTTTTCCCCCCATGAAGTTGAAGGGACTTTGGAATGAGAGTCCTATTTCCTTTTAGGGCTCTGCTTCAGACACGCAGAGAGCAAGATCAGGCCTGGCCTGGCCGGCAGAGACTGCCTGTGGGAGGGAGAAAGCTAGACTGTGTGGTGTGGGTGAGGGGCGAGGAGTTCGAATTTAATAGAAGGGAGGGGAAGAAAACTCCCATTTCATCTTGTAAGTTTCCACACAGGCCTTTCAGCAACATCTGTCAGCAAGAAAGGGGCAAGCAGAGTCCTGCCCCTCGTCCCTCACTGCAGGTAAAGAGGGTCTGGGAGGCAGCTCCTGGAATATGAGTTCTGTTATGAAAACATAACACAAACGAACAAGCAATACACGGACACAGAGAGATTGACCTAGAAGAACTGGCCTCAGTGACTGGGGATGATGGGTGACGTCATGGTGGTTGGCTCAGAAGAGATGAGGGACAAGCCCACGTGTCTGCGCTACAGATGCAAATTACAGTGGGAGTGATGTGAGCTGGGGGAACAGTCCAAAGCAAATCTGTTCAGTAGCAGTGTTTTCATAAGGCTATGAGGAAAAAGAATTTTCTTTTGTCCAGGGTATACTGACTTATATTTTAAATCCACTCAGTAAACATGTATTGAGCACCTACTGTGTGTCAGACACTACTCTGGGTCTACAGTGCAGATGGCAGGAAAGATAACAATGCCTTTCAACTTCACAAGAATTTCTCCAGGCCCTTCCATCGCCCATGGTTCCATGGCCCAAGGACACTGCCAGAGCCAGCCACCACTCTTGGACTTTGATCTTGTAAGATAATGAAGATAATGACAATTGCTGTTCACCAAAAAAGTAGATGTCCCATGTCAATAAGTAAGTTTGCACGTTTTTTTTCTTTTTTTAAAAATTGATTTATTGTAAGACCTGTAGTAAATATTAGAAGGCTTTGTTCGGTTTTAAATCTTTTCTCTGCTACCAAATAATAATGACTTTGGTCAAGTCCTTTCATTTCTCTGGGACTAAGTTTAAACATTTATAAAATGATATGGTAGAAAGTAGGACTAGATCGATTTAATGAATCCTGGGTTAGGACCAGCAATCAGAGAAGAGTAAGAGGCAGCCAGCCACTTACCAGATACTTACACAGGTGGAACCTCAGACTATTTACTTCTTAATGTCTCTTAAACTCTTAGTTTCTTCCCCTGAGAGATGAACATAATAGGATACTTGTGAGGATGAAACAAATTAAAAATAATGTAGAAGCTGGCAGGGTTGTGGGCGGGGGGAACGCCCTTATACTGTTGGTTGGACTGCAACCTAATATAGCGTCTTTGGAAAGAAGTATGGAGAATCTTCAAAGATCTCAAAGTAGATCTCCCATGTGACCCCACAGCCCCAATACTGGGCATCTACCCAGAAGAAAAAAAAATCATTTTATCACAAGAACATTTGCACTAGATTGTTTACTGCAGCTCAATTTACAATCATCAATATGTGGAAACAACCTAAATGCCCATCAACTCAGGAATGGATTAACAAATTGTGGTACATGCACACCATGGAATATTATTCAGCCATAAAAAGATGGTGACTTCTCATCTTTTGGAATATCCTGGATGGAGGTGAAACACATTCTTCTTATAAAGGATCACAAGAATGGAAAAGCAATTATGCAATGTACTCAATGTTAATATAAAGCCAGCAGATGATCTGATGTCTGCCCAAATAGAAGAAAAGTTCATTTCAATTCAAGTTGGAGGGAGGGGCAATGAGGGAAGGGAGGGGCTTGGGGTGCTCTCACTGAATGGGCACTGGGTGGGGGTATTTGGAAAAACTTTTGTGTGCGGGACATAACCACAAAAGGGACCCTACCTAACAAAATCAAATATTTTGACCTGGTGGTTTGTACACTCACATTAACCTGAAATAAATTTACTTAAAAACAAAAAACACATCTGGTTCATGAAAGGGCACAATAGAAATCTCCCAATGAATGTAGTCATTTTTGTCACACCCTGAAATCATTTGCATCTTGATGTATTGTTTGTTTACATGTATACAAGCATGCATGTGTGCAAACCCCCCCCCCACCCTTTATCACTGATGTCTCAGCAAGTGGTTAATTGGGAAATCTCAACATATTAGGGACACAAATGTAACACAAAATGGCCTGGGGGAAAAAACAGTAAAATAGGGCTCAGTGCCCGTAGCACAGTGGTTATGGCACCAGCCACATACACCACGGGTGGTGGGTTTGAACCCAGCCCGGGCCAGCTAAACAACAACAACTGCAAGAACGACAACAAAAAAGGGTAAAATATTTTCTATCTCTTCAAAATCCCTTTATCCTTTTTGTTTGTTTGTTTTATTTTTGGGGGAACTAAAACCTACATCCCTGCTTTAGGCCAGTGGTCTGGAGTGGCAGGGGAAAGTCTTTGTTCTTTGTGCCACAGGAGAAAGTTCAAGGGGATCACCTGGGTGAAGGGTCGCCAAATCATCAAAAGCATCCAGATGAAGACGGGATTAATCCGGGTGGAAAGTCACCAGATTGTCTTAGCCCAAAATGGGATTAAGGGGTTAACCAGAACCTGTAAAAATCTCTGTGCTTCAGTCCAGAGGGGGGCTGTGGGTCTCCGAGGGCCCTGTGGGGTCTCCTGCATGTGCAGTAACCCGGAGGTCCTGGCACTGGAGGCTTCCTCTACCCCCTGGCCTCCCGTGGCCCTCACAACCTTTTATGCTATCTCTGTCTCTGTAGCATCCACTGGTTTATCTCTAGGCTTCTTTGTAGTTTTACTGGCATTTTAACACGTGTTCCAAGAATGCAGTTTTGCCCTTAGATGCTTGTAACAAATTCCCATGATGTTTCTTTCCTTCCCCATGTGGGGGCCACCCTATCACGGGTCATGGTTCACACATTTTTCTGCATTTTCTCACTTGGCACGAAGCCTTGACCACTGTGGGCCGCTGCTCAAGAGCACTTTCTGTGTTCTCAGCTGCACTGGGGGTGCCTCCAGACCAGGACTTACTCTGCTCTGTTGGAGTACAGGCTAGTGCACACTGTGCTGTGTGGCTGGCTGGTAGTTGGTGACCACACATTCCACAAATCCAGCAAAATCCCTGAGCGCCTTCCTACCTGTGCAAGGCATGGGTGGCAACTGTCAAGAAATTGCCACTCCACGAGGTTGAGGGAGGCAGAGAGAGCTGCAGTGAGCTGGGGACACCCGCTCTTTCACTAGGGACCCTGCCTGCCACCACTCCTCTCTCCCTGTCTGTTTGATATGAGGAAGGAAGGATGGCAAGAACAGAAGCTGGTGGGGTGAAAGTCAAGGCTTGAGGGGGAAGCATCGCGAGCATTCACTGGACACGTGTTTCTCACTCTCAAGTGTTCAGGCAGCCCCAACTCTGGCTGCACGACATCTAGCAGGGCTCATGCTTCCGTTTTACTTCCTTCTGCAATTTCTCACTCCACTGTTGGCTGATTAACTCAAATGAATCATCTGCCATAGTAAGACCAATACTTTCAGCCTCATTCCCAGAGAAAGTCAAAGCCCTCTTTCATGCCAGTGTTTTGCCTCACAGGCTGGCTCTGTGACAGGCCACCTCCCTCACTGTGTGACCTGCCTCACTCCTGCCAGAGTGGGGGCATGGATCTGAGCCACCCCCAAGGCCCTGCTCCCAGGGTACTTGAGTCTTAATTAGGCCTGTTTTTTTTTTTTTTTTTTAACTAATTTGAATTATGGCTCTGGTATTTAAAAATAAAGCTAACTTTGTATGGCTGATGTCTCAAGCATGTTAAATTATATTCTTTATATTGAAAGAGGAAATTTTGAAAGTATGGAAAAATACAGAAATAAAAATGACCACATCCATATTCTCATCACCCAGAATTTGTCACTACTAACACTTTTTTTCATATAAATATCCAGTCTTTTTTTCTCTCTTTTGATCTATCTATCTATCATCTATCTATCTATCTATTTTTTTGGAGACAGAGTTTCAAGCTATCACCCTGGGTAGAGTGTAGTGGCATCACAGCTCACAGCAACCTCAAACTCTTGGGCTTAAGCGATTCTCTTGCTTCAGCCTCCCAAGTAGCTAGGACTACAGGTGCCCACCACAATGCCCAGCTATTTTTTGGTTGTAGCTGTCATTGTTGTTTGGCAGGCCTAGGCTGGGTTTGAACCTGCCAGCTCTGGTGTACGTGGTTGGCACCCTAGCCGCTGAGCTACAGGTGCCAAGCCTCTTTTGATATATTTTTAAAGACATATTTGGTATCTTTAAAAGCCCAGGGGACAAAGTATGATGAAAAAGAAAGGGACATGGGCCTTCTTTCCACTTCTGGATGGTTCTGCAGAGATCAAATGTTTATAATGCAATAAACTCAGTTTGGGCACTTATGAGAATGCTCCTCCACGTGCTCTTATTTCCCTGTACATTTAGAGACAAAGAAAGTTTTTAAAGAGATGTTAGCAGCTTTCATCATTGGGAATTGGCCAGTGAGGGAGAGGGAGAGGGAGGAGTCAGAGATTGAACCTGCCAAGCAGGTTCTCCTGTTGAAATCTTTTTAAAAATACACAAGACATGCAAATATGCAATGTTCCTTTTACATCAGATTCTTAAAGAATCTGCCATTCAAAAACAGTTTGATAAATATTATTCTATGGTGGATTAATTGTTATTAACATTATTTATGACTGAGCCTGAATGTACAAATCTTGTTTGAGTTTGTGTAACTGCATTACAAGAGACAGTGTGCTTAGAGCCTCCCATGAAGTGTTTATTATTAGCTGAGACATAGTTACAATTAAATAATGACACAGGCAGCTGCATTGTTGCCCTGATTTAATCCAAGTGATTTAGTTGTATTTTCATTAGTTCAGACTCAAAGTCCTTTATAAAAATGCAACAGTGGTGAGTATGCTAAACTTTGCTTTACACACACACACACACACACACATACAAATATACTCAATTAGGACATTTTCATTTAAAACTTGTAAAAAGAAAGAGTTCTTGTTCTGATAAAAATAAGAACCCATTTGTCCATCCCTTTGTGGATCTATGTCAAAGTCATGGGGTTTTGGCAGAGAGGGGGTTGAGACAGAGTCTCACTCTGTTGTCTTGGGTAGAGTGCCATGGTACCATAGCTCACAGCAACTTCAAACTCTTGGCCTTGAGCAATCTTCTTGGCTCAGCCTCCCAAGTAGCTGAGACTACATGTGTGCATACCACTATGCCTAGCTATGTTTTTTCATCTTTTTTTAGCAGAGATGGGGTCTCACTCTTGCTGCTCAGGAGCAATCCATCTGCCTTCTCAGCCTCCCAGAGTGCTAGGATTACAGGCATGAGCTATTATGCCCAGCCAAAGTCATGTTTTAGAACAAGAATTACTCTTGTTCTAAAGAGTACATTCCCTAAAGGAATACTCTTCCTTTTAGGGAGTATTTAATACATCCATTCTATTTTTAACTAAAAAAATTACAATGTAACTTAGATTATACACATTTTAAGTGTTTAGCTTAATAAATTTTTATATAAGAAGGTTTGACAATTAAGTCCATGAATTTGCCACCATGGGCTTATGTTGGTGGCACTGTATAACTCAGTAAGGTTTCTTTTTTTTTTTTTTTCTTTTTTTTGCAGTTTTTGGCCGGGGCCAGGTTTGAACCCACCACCTCCGGTATATGGGGCCAACGCCCTACTCCTTGAGCCACCGGCGCTGCCCCTCAGTAAGGTTTCTTAACCTTGGTATATCAGTGTCTCACAGCTGTGTGGTGTCAATGTGTGGTGATGGCTTGCTGAGGGGCATTCATTTTCTGTTTTATTTCATTCTGTAATTTCTCACTCCGCTGTTGGCTGATTGTGTTGTTGTATGTTTTGGTGTGTCATCACGAGAATGTTGGAGCTTAAATTAGACCAATGAACAAACATTCATAAATTTCTTGTTAAACTTGGCAAGAGTGGAGTTTAAATCAGGGACTTATTAGTTCCTATTTATGGACATAGTGCCATGAAGAAAAACAGCAGTGTACATATGGATTAAACATTTTTCTGAGGGGAGGGAAAGCATCATTGATGATGAGAGGTGGGGAAGGCCAGTAACAAGCAGAACTGAAAAAAAATCACAAAAATTCATTGAGTTATGCATCAAAATCATTGGCTGACTGTAAGAAGTACAGCAGATGAAGTAAACATTGATAGAGAAACAGTTAGGAAAATCTTAACTGAAAATATTGGCCACAACTCACAGCTCTGGCATCACAACAGTGCACCAACTCATTTGGCACTGTCTGTGAGGGAGTTTTTAGCCAGTAAACAAATAACTGTATTGGAACACCCTCCTTACTCACCTGATCTGGACCCTGATGACGAATCTTTTGATGACATTCAAGACATCAAAAGTAATATAGCACAGCTTTAATGGCCATTCCAAAACTGCTTTGAAACAACATCACTACTAGGCTCTGATATTGGTTCATAGCTTTCTAATGGGAGTACTTCAAAGGTGATCATAGCAATATTCAGCAAAGAGGTATATAGCACTTTTTCTAGGATGAGTTCACAAACATAATTGATCTTGTATGGATCCATTCACGTGTTGGTAAATATATATGCATATTTGAAGTATGTTTTCTTTGTACACACAACTATTTCTTTATTGTGTCTAGTTTCATTTCTACCTTATAACTTTCAAATTTAAAAAAAGGTTCTTATTTCTATCAGAATAGACATCATTTGAGTACTAGTTAAGTATCCCCTAGGCTCACACAGACTATTGGTTTAATATTTAGACAACCTGATGGGAACAATCTTGTGATCCTTGTAATAAAAATAAAAAAACTGGGTTTCAAGATGAATAGGTAATTTGTCTATGGTCATACAGTTAGGGAGAATTTGATACAATTTGGTCTCTTTGAGACCAAAGCTTTAGTCTTTCTGTTAGACAATTGCGAAGAAACTGTGATATACTCTCTTAACCCGAACTTCTCTGCAAGCAGAGACTGAGATATTTCATTTGAAAAATGATTCTGAAGAGGAGAAGTAGGGAACAAGGGATGTGTGACAGGGAAGGAGGGAAAGCCCATAATAGCATGGGTTACTGGTTTGACCATGGTGCAGACAACTTCTACTCTATCTTCCTGGAACCTTCTGAGGAGCCTATGAATTGTGTCTCAAAAATACATGCCTGGAAGATAAAAGAAGGAATTGTGTTTCTATTAACTTCTTTTAATTAATGATCAAGGGTGATCCCATGGCAACTACACTGTTACTTCTGGATTGTAATGTGGGTGTCAAACAGAGTCCCCCGGGTATGCGACCTAGGATAGGAAGAAAGAGCACGGAGCTCAATAATACAGCCATGGCTGCCATCGGCCATGGGTCTAAGGGGATGTGACGTGAGAAGTATACAGAGCACATTCCAAGAGTAGACCCAGAATGGGAAAGTTTTCTAGTATTATGCCTCTTCTTGCAGCAGAGATTTCTGCTTAAGCCTAGGCTTATTCTTCAGTTGGAATTCATGTTCAGGCATGTTTAGCAAATTAATGGGGCAGACCCGAGACAATGTGTTTGTCAGCATCCATATGCATGAGTCCTTTGCTCTGTTCCTGGAGGAAGGGGAAAGGTGTTTTTATGTATAAGAGCCTAGAGAGAGACATGGGAGAAATGGAAGGGCCAGATGGCAGCTGCCCTATGACATAGACCGAACTCAATGGAAGGAGAGGCTGCGGAAGAAAGAGCAGTATCTATTTTATATGTAACCCAATACCTGATCCCCAGAAGTACAAGCTGTGTAAAAGCCCAGGTGATAACGTGTGATGAAGAAGAAGGGGACATGGGCACTCTTCCCACTTCTGTATAATTCTGCAGAGATCAAATGTTTATAATGCAATAAACACAGTTTGAGTGTTTACAAGAACGCTGTTCCATGTGGCTGATTACCCTGTACATTTAGAGACTAAGCAAGTATTTTAGAGATGTTAGCAGTTGTTATCATTGGGGATTGGCCAGTAAGGGCAGAAGATGGGACTCAGAGATTGAACCAACCGTTAGAGATGGCAAGAGGTGGTCCCACCCCTCAACCAGGGAGAGGGGAGAAAGCTTGGCAAGTGGGCAGAGCTTAGGATCCAGCCACTGATAGCTCAAGTGCAGGCAGTCATTCAGTGAACGAGTGGAGACCTAGCAATGGGAACTTGGTAAGGGGATTATATCAGAAGGGAATAAAGGAATAGTCTGGGCCCGGAAGAAATAGCATACTGTGTAGGAATCCAAGGTGTAGCTCAGGAAGGCACCAAATAGAATCGAAAACAGATGTAATTAGAAGGCAACTGGGGCAGAATCCTTTTTACGAAAAATAACCAGCCTTGGGACTGACTGGCTTAAGGCTCCATTTAGTTTCTCTGCCCCAGATACATCTTGAAAGGTAAAGAGAGTGTTCAATAGCTAAACAGGCAGGTGGGCAGCAGAGGCAGGGCTCACTCAAGTCTTCACAGTTGATTATCAATAAGCTGCATGTTTCTGAATCCACTAACGAGGAAGTGGGGCCCACATGGCTCAAGCCTGCTGGCAACAGGCCCTCTAAGACAAGGGTGTTGTTTTTGTCTGTCTACCATCCTCTTCTTTTGCTAACAGAATGGCTTTTTTTTTTTTAGACAGAGTTTCACTTTGTCATCCCCAGTGGAGTGTCATGGTGTCATAGCTCACAGCATTCTCAAACTCTTGGGCTCAAGCAATACTCTTGCCTCAGCCTCCTGAGTAGCTGGCACTTCAGGCACCAACCACAACACCTGGCTAATTTTAGAGATGGGGTTTTGCTCTTGCTCAGGCTGGTTTCCAACTCCTAAGCTGAAGTGATCCATCTGCCTTGGCCTCCCAGAGTGCTAGGATTACAGGTGCGAGCCACCACACTCAGCCAGAACTATTTTTTGATGGGAGATTCCCCTCAACTCCCAGAGAAGTTAGCATGTGACTTAAGTCCAATCAATCAGAGAAATGCCATTCCTTGACTTGGGGGTAGGCTGGAAACCCTTGAAAGGCCAAGCAGATTTCTCCTTGAGATTTGATAGTTAGATGCTCACACAGAGAGAAGGGTTCTCTTTTGGTCTTGGACATGTGCTGTTAAGACAATGTAGACCAGAGCTGCTTTATGTCTCCTTTCCTACAGATGCATGGGAAAGCCATCTGTAGTAAGAGAAAGTGAATCCAACATTGAGAGACTCAAAAATGAAGAGTGATGAGACAGAGAGAGGCAGGCTCCAGAGGACATTGCTTGGACCCTGAAATCAAAGCTGTCCTGCTCTTTCATGAGCCAATAAATTCTGTTTTACTTAAGCCAATCTCAAGCCAACTTCAACTGGGTTTCTATAATCTGTAATCTAAAGAGATTGGACTAATATGTTTGTTTACTTACTGCTTCATAGTGGTAAATATCCATTGCCTCCATCCACAGCTAGTTTGAAATTTAGAGCCTGCACTGAAAATGCCCTCTCAATCTTGCCTATCCCCCCACCCCCCAGATCTTCATGAGGACACACTGACCACCAGGGTGAGCAGACACGGCCAGTGCCCCACGATTGGGAGACCCTCGGTGACACTAGGACTGTGCGTTGCCCAGCCCTGCTTGTTCTTTGGCACTTGCGTCTTCCTCTTTCACGTGGTCTTTTTAGACTGTGGGTGAAATGCTTAGCCCTTTCTACTTTGTATCCAACCTACATTTCACATACTGACCTTTCTCCTGAAGCTAGCCATCTGTTTTTAATTTCTGTTTCAGAGTTCAATGATCAACTCATACTCCACAAGTCAGAAACAGAACTCAGCAGTCTCCTGATGCTGGCGAGGACATCAGCATCGTCCCGAGTTAGGACACGTCAGCCTAAAATACGCCATTTTGGCAGATTGGTTACATTGACATAAAGGCACTTGAGAAAGAGCAGATGCAGGAAGGGATTTCTGAGCTATCTTAAAAAACAAAAACAAGAGAGACCGTAAAATTTCTCACGGGAAAGGTGCACTCCCTGTACCAGCAGGACATCCTCATGATCAGAGACTGGGAATCGATGCTAAGATGGATCTGGACAAACAAACTTACCAAAATCGCCCTTACCTTCCACGAGTTTTCCCTAAGATGTCTCTTAGTCACTCTCCCACTGCACAAAACCAGAGGTAGTAATTGTCTTGTCCTTTCTTAGCTAACTTGTCCCTTTCCCCCTCTTTGGGTCTCTATTCTTTGTGTAGGTCTTTCTTAGTAAACTTGTCCTTTCCCCCCTTTGGGTCTTTATTCTTTGTGTAGGTCTCATGTACACATAAATTTTTTTTAAATTAAATTCTTTTTTTATTGTTGCAGTTTGGCTGGGGTTGGGTTTGAACGCACCACCCTCAGTATATGGGGCCAGCCACCCTACTCACTGAGCCACAGGCACCACCCTGCACATAAATATTTTAATGAAACTTGAATGCCTTTCTCCAACCAATCTGTCTTGCGTTAGTCTGATTCTTAGGCCTGACTGGAAATCCTAAGTGGGAAGAGAATTTTTATTTCCTCCTGCACAACTTACACTCCCCAGATTATTTGGGCTGCCTTCCTTTTCCTCATCCTTTTCATGTACTAAGTCACAGAGCTCCATCCCTTTCCTATACACTGTTTGCAAGTGCCAGGAGCTTCATGAGGTGCTGTAGTTGGTACAAAAATGAATAAGACACAGCCTCCTGACTTGAAGAGTTTGTCTGCTGGCAGAAGAGTGGCCAAATCAGAATGTGCTCAGAGCCCCAACAGGGGTAAAGGGGAAAGGACTA
The DNA here is from genome assembly GCF_027406575.1 of Nycticebus coucang. Lineage (NCBI taxonomy): Eukaryota > Metazoa > Chordata > Mammalia > Primates > Lorisidae > Nycticebus > Nycticebus coucang. Next base: position 28,833,810 of record NC_069782.1, read on the forward strand.
AGAGACCTACTAGAAGACAGGGCTCACCCCAGCCACTGGGATGGGGAAGAGTCACAGAAGAAGGTCAATAGTCTGTGAAGGGAAAAGGGCATCATGAGAAAGGGAAACCAAGACAGCAATTTATTGAGGTGTGCTTGGAAAGAGGACTTCAGTGGGAGTGGCTGGAGCAAGGGTTGGGAGATGGTGCTGGGCAGGCTGAAGTTGGCACTGTGGGTTGATCATACAAAATCTATTCATTGTTCCACATTGTTTTCCATATTGTGGATCTAGAAAATGAAAACATTAGCTTCTCCTGCTTCCCTTGCAGCTATGCATGACTGAATTCTAGACAAAGAGAACAGTACGGGTGCACCTGAGCGGAAGTCATGGGAGGGTGTTTAGCGCGTGGTCAGGATGTGCTACCATGCTCACCCGGGGCTTCTGGTCCTTCTCTTCCCACTTACTGGGGCATGCGCAAGAATACCCTTGGGTATAGCGGCCATCCTGACTGGGAGAACCTGAGAACTGGGGTAGGTCATAGGGTGGCAGAGGAGAAAGGGAGAACCTGGTTCCTAGATGACATTATCTGGCTACTGTGAAGTCCTGGACTGCCGTCCTCCATACCCCTTGTTATGCAGAACAGTCAAAAATCCCTATTTGAGAAAAAAATGTCATCGTTACGGTTTCCATCCCTTGCAGTTGAATAAAATGCTGACCTCTCAAGCCATATGTTAGAAATACTAAAGATATTAGAATGGTGCATTAAACATATTTCATCCTAAAGAAACTGAAGTTTATTCTGTAAGTTCTTTTTTTTTTTTCAGTTTTTGTTCAGGGCTGGGCCTGAACCCACCACCTCCGTTATATGGTTCCAGTGTCCTACTCCTTTGAGCCACAGGCACCACCCATTCTGTAAGTTCTTTCTACAGGGAGGCAAGGAGATGCCATTATCAGATAACCCTCATCTTTACTGTTCATTGCCCACACCCTCAAAAGCCTGGTTCCTTCTCCCCTTCTTGAAAGAAGCTTCTGTCCTCTGTCATGACCTCCTTAATCTCTTCTGATTTTTTGGGAAATGAGCTAGTATGTTTCTTCATGGATTTATGTTCAGTATCCCCAATAGGACCATAAGGGCCTGGAGGGTAGAAGCCACACCTGGTACTTTCTCTTTCTTGAGAGAGACATTGGACAGAATCACACAGTGGGTTGGTGTTCAGGTACTGGAGTCTCTTGTTTGAATCCTGGCTTCATCATCAAATATTCATAGATTGTAGGCAAGTTTTATCATCTTGGTAGGTCTCAATTTCCTCATCAGGGGAATAGAAATTGCTACTAGATTTATGCCTCACAGGATTATTGGGAGACTGAAGTGAAGTATTTCCACGATTCCTTAGCCTTCTTTTATTCCTCATTATATGTGTGGTAGATGGGCTCCACTAATGACCACCCTCACCTAAAGCAATCCAGGTGCTTTCCAATGTGACTTTGCAACTCTTTTAGTCATGAAGAGGACTCTGTTCCCAACCCTTGAATCTGGACTCATCTTATGGCATTTTTTGGACAACAGAAGGTAGCAAAAATAATACTATGTTCATTCTCGATCTAGGCCTCAAGAGGCCTTGTATATTTCCAACCCCCCTTGCCTTTTCTATAGGAACAAGACCAGAAGAACTGCTGGAGGACGAGAGACCTTGGGCAGAAGAGATGAGTCTTCTTAGTAGAGCTCCCCCAGACCAGTTCATCTGCCAGTTGGCTACAGATAGACAAGTGAGTCCAGCCATGATTAGAAAAACCAGCTGGGAAGCCCATACACTTATGAGCAGTAACACATGTTAATTGTTTCAAGCCAGTAAGTTTTGGAGAGGTTTGTTAGGCAGCAAAAACTACCAGATATAAATAAGTTACCTACAAAGCAGGAGAAACTTTGCCTATTTTCTTTACTGCTGTATCCTCGGTGCCTAGAACCACGTGTATATACATAAAATAAATTATTTGTATACTCAGCTCCTCTTCTCCTCCAAATGGGCACCTCAGTACCCCATGCTAAGAAATCATCTCTTTTGCAGCACTTCTAGTGACTATGGGAGAATGTAAGTGTGATTATTATTATTGTTGTTATTTTTTTTAAGAGACAGAGTCTCACTTTATCACCCTCAGTAGAGTGCTGTGGTGTCACAGCTCACAGCAACCTCCAGCTCTTGGGCTTAGGCTATTGTCTTGCCTCAGCCTTCCGAGTAGCTGGGACTACAGGCGCCCGCCACAACGCCCGGCTATTTTTTTGTTGCAATTTGGCTGGGGCTGGGTTTGAACCCACTACCCTCGGTATATGGGGCCGGTGCCCTACTCACTGAGCCACAGGCACCGCCCAAGTGTGATTATTATTACTGCCATTTCTTTTTCTTTTTCTTTCGAGACAGAGTCTCATTATGTCACCTTCGGTAGAGTGCTGTAGTGTCACAGCTCACAGCAAACGCAATCTCTTGCACTTCAGTGATTCTCTTGCTTTAGCCTCCCAAGTGGCTGGAACTGCAGGCACCTGCCACAATGTCTGGCTATTTTTTTGGTTGCAGTTATCATTGTTGTTTGGCAGGCCTAGGCTGGATTCCAACCCGCCAGCTCCGGTATATGTGGCTGGTGCCCTAGCCGCTGAGCTATAGGCTCCTCATGGTGAACAGTGAGTGAGATAATGTGGGGGAAGAAATCCACATCATTTCTCTCCCACAATGACTTCTCAGTAAGTGTTAGCTATCAAGAGGGGTGATAGACACCAGCTGGCTAATTGATTAACATCTTTTTTATTAATGTAAAATTAGCCAAAGGGTAAAGCTATCATAAGACTACTTGGTAAAGCAATCCTCCCTCTATCTTTCAGAAAACCTAACAGGATTCACAGTTGGGTTTTTAGCTTGTAACAATCCATCCATCAATCATAAAAGAACTGCTCCAGGAAACCCAGAGGACAAAATTCTGCAGGAACAGCCCTGGAGACCCTAGAGCTTGGAGGTGAGGACATTATCCTTGTTCTAACCACAAGAAACCTTTTTCCGGTTTCTGTTCTCTGCTATTTTCCCAATGTAGAGATATTGTGAGATAAATTCCCATCTTCTCTCAGTATGTTCTTCTCCCCTGGTAGAACATCTCAGAACCGAATGCTGGGGAACCCTCTCCTCTGTTCACTGCTGGTCACCATGCGGTTTAATGTGGGGGTGGGGGATGACAGAGCCTGCAGGCGGGAGGAATTCCTCCACTGCTGCTCTCCGCAGCTGGTCCCGCTTGCTAGCTCTGCTTTAGTATTGTGAAAAGAGACCTTTGCATCCTTGCTCAGCAGAAGGCTCACACTTGGTAATCTCTCAGTGACCTCGTTAGTTCCCAAATGGCATTTGGCTGGCTGGAAAAATGAACACGTTGTACCCTCTCTGTGGGACTCATTATTTCCATTCTGGAGACTGTCGTTTATGAAACTCTGACTTTCTTTCATCGTGTATTTACACCAGGCAAAGCTAAGAATATTGTAATTGTCTGCGATGTTTTGAAAACACTTGTCACATACTGAAGCCAAATGCTCATTAACGTTAAGTGTTTTGAAGAACCGAGCTTTTGGTTCATTAACTGGACCCAAAATGGCATTACCCATCAGCTTCAAATTCTGATAATTGCTTATCACAGATTGCTGCCAATTTAGTAAGAGTGGAGCTGACGAATTCGTATGTTTGAACGTCATGCACATATGTGTAAAGGCTGGTGTGAATACCAGACCTGGAGTTAGGACACCTGGCCCCATATTTGCCACAGCGTGATTATGGGCAAATCAGCTTCCCTTTTGTGTCTCAGTTTCCTCACCTATAAAATAAAGGGCTTACATGAAATGATGATCAGTGTTCTTTTTCACCAAAATCCTATGGTGTCATCATTACCTAGTTTGGTCTCGAGTTGCATAATAAGCCCAGATTCATTTTAGAAAAGACATAAACACTGGGCCAAGCTGATCTATATGAAATATGGGTAAGGTTGTTGGTTTATTTCCCTTCTTCTCTGCATTTTTTTCTATATTAAGAGGGAAAGAAATGTTCCCTGTTGAGCTTGGAGGATAAGCTCTTAATCAAATGTTACATACCATCTGTTTGAGACAGTATTTGGTAAGTCAACTTAAGTAGCTATAATCACAGTGGAATCCAGAACTGTTTCCTGTTATCCTGTCTGTTTTCTGAAGCAGACAGGAGATAGTCTAGCTTCTTAAGCCTGCACAAAACAGTAATATTGCAAGGAAGAGAGATACTTGTTTTGAGGTTCATGCTTTGAAACTGCTTATTGAACTTGTCTTCCCTCTTCTTCCTAGATATTCACCCACTTATTTAGTCTGCGTCTCTGCCTCGCCCTCCTACAGTCCTCCCCCTCAACAGGGCTCACTGTCTTCCTCTCTATTTCATTCCTTGGCAAAATCCTTGCGGATTTCGACATACATGTTGATAATTCTTACCTTGGCATTAGAAGAGGGCAGGCCCAGAGATGTTGACAGTTGGCTGAAGGTCACATCACTGGCTCGGGCCAGAGCAGGATATATCGTCATGAGGATTAAGCAGACAATGTACATCACGTGCCTCATGGAGACGGGTCCACGAGGTCCTCCCCAGCAGGTTAAAATAAAGGGAATACTGAGCTCAGCCGGGCTGCCTGCCTCCTGCAGCTCTCAGCTCTGGGGATTTATTTCTCTCATTTAAAGACTATGAAAATAGCTTCAAAGCTGCCTTACGTTTCCTCCTGACATTAAACACATTTTCTTAAAGGGCACCTTTCTCTTCTGCTAGCTGGAAGACATCTAACATACCACCCCTTTCTATTTAAGAGGCTGGGGTCATCCCCTGGAACCGGCCATTTCTTGCAACGTGGGAAACGGTAACAGCTGAGCAAACAGTGGAGACCCTGTTGTGTTCACCAGTAGTCCACGTGCTGGGTTACTTGGGGGCAGCATCCCCACATGCCCACTGCCTTCCAGGGTATTAAGTGTCATGTAAACACAGCTCTTCAATTGCTGCCCGGTGAGTGTCTGTTGTCACGTGCCAGAAGCCAGTGCCACGGGCTATTTACTTAATGTGGAGACAAGAAACCACATCTTTCTGGAGCTCTTAAATCCTAATCCTGAATAGCAGTGGTGCTGCAGTGTCTGGAAATGGAAAAGAACATTGACGGGAGAACGTGTGGGGGACGTGACCTCTAGGGCTCACTTTGCACGCCTGGGTGCAACAGGGACGGGGAAGGGCTTAGGGTTTGGAGGCACAGATTAGCTCTCCGTGGTCAGAGGAAGGTCCTGGGGCTGGAGGGAGCCTGAGGTCTGGTCTTCTACCATGTTCTGTTGTATGCCTGGGCAGAACATCTATGTCAGAGACTGCTTGGAGGGCTGTGCCCATTCTACTTTAAAAACTGACTTTAAATGGCGAATGCTAGGCAGACATTGTTACATCATTGTAAAGAGGAGAGAAGCTAAATTTGTGGGTCTGGCCCAAGATCACCCTGCAAGGTCTTGTTTGAGGCAGAAATAATGTCTGAGTCTCAGCTCCTGATCCAGCTTTCCTTGCCTATGAAACATGAGAGCTAGGGTCTGGATCATGTTATATCTTTCTGTTCTTTAACTTGACCTTCCCACTGCTGGATCATAGCAGCTCCTTATCCCGACTTCCTGCTTTCTTTCCTTAGACTGGAGGGAGTTACCATACTCTGGGTCCTGATCTCTCCTTGGGGAGGGTAGGACCTAATGGCAATACTTGGATCATACCTCATGTGATTGCTCTATGAAGCAGAACTGGTCTGAAATATGTGATGTGTAAAAATGGAGTTGATTCAGACATAATTTAATGTCTCGGGGCAGGCAGCAAGAGATTAGTAGCTCCCAGACTTTGCAGTCAATGTATTCTCAGTTCAAACCCCAATTCTGCCTTCATTAGCTGTGTGGGCAAGTCTCCAAACCTCGCTGTACCACAATTTCTTGGTATTTAAAATGGGTGAAGAGAATTCCTTAAGATGAGATCATAAAGGGTATTCAGGTATTGCATAACCTTGTCCTCAAAGAGTTTGCATTCTGGTCAATCTTTAGATGGTTAATAACTCAAGTAAAGCTGGCAAGAACAATAGAAATAAAGTGGGCTGTTCTCTCCCTGTTTCTATCTCTCCCTTTCTCTCCTTTTCAGTATTGAGGAGACAGATTGAGGAGCCAGCCGACCCCCACCGCAACAGAATCTTAGATTATTATAAATAACTGGAATTCTCTCCCAAAGGTCAGAAAGAAATACAAATATCATTATTATTATTTTTTAAATTGTGTACTAGGAAAAAGTAGCTTAAAATTCAAAATAATTATCACATGCATATCAGGTAGAAAACATAGCAACTTTTTATTTCTACATCTACCAGAAAATAGAGCTTCCCTCCTAGGCTATGACGTTCCAAGTTCCTGTTTTTATACCAGTAGGTACAATGCCCTTTCTGCTTGGAATATGGGAAGTGATAGTGTGACTATCAACTATGTTGATGGACATATTAAATACCATTTGAGTATCAACATTTCTTCCTGACATACTAACCAGCGTATATTCATAAAGTGTTTAATAAGAGGAAGGAAGGAGATGTTCCCAATGTGCTGTCAACAGAACATGAACTTCAAATTCTATCTTTTGTTCATCTACTTATTCACTCATTCATGCGTGCATTTGCTCACTAATTCAACCAAGATGTATGTAATGCCCACTGTGTTCCAGGCCCTGTATTAAATGCTGAGCTTCAGACATAGATGTGACATCATAGCCATCTGCGATGAACTAAGAGTTTACACAAGATTCCTTAACTTCTCTTCCATGGATCCCTAGTGAATGTGAAGTTGGCCTTAGAGGATCTCGATAGCCCTTGAAATTAAATATAATCACTGGTCTGAATGTGTGTATACATATATATTTCTGGGAAAAGAGATCCATGCCTTTTATCAGATTATTAAAAGGATTGGGATAAAAAAAAGATTAAAGAAAAACTGGCCTAGGCTTGGCACCTGTAGCACAGTGGTTACAGCGTCAGCCACATACACCAAGGCTGGTGGATTTAAACGTGGCTGGGGCCAGCTAAAACAACAATGACAACTGCAACAAGAAAAAAATAGCCAGGTGTTGTGGTGGTGCCTATAGTCCCAGCTACTTGGGAGGCTGAGGCAAGAAAATTGCTTAAGCCCAAGAACTTGAGGTTGCTGTGAGCTGTGATGCCACGGCACTCTACCCAGGATGACCTAATGAGACTCTGTCTCAAAAACAAAAACAAAAAGAAAGAAAAGAAAGAAAGAAACTGGCCTAGTAGGGAAGAAAACCCGGCCCTGGTTCCAACAGACAGTCGTCAGCTCCTGGCTGGAACTCAAGTAAGAAGTTTAAGGAGTTCTCTGCTCTGACACTCCACCATCTCTGATTCTCTCTCTTCTCACTCCTGAGTTACTCTTTTCTTGTATACTCACTTTGAATTATGCATAAGAAACATTCTTCTTAGAACACACCTTCCTGCCAGGATACCTCAAAGGGTTTTGGATGGTCTTTTGCCTTTGGCCCAGGCACCATCTTGGCTCTAGTTACCCCAGGTTGGGGGAGGAAGAAAAGCTTGGGAATAGATCATGCCATTACTATGTAAGATCCCATCTAGACATCCTCCAGGGAGAGACTATAGGCAAAGATGTTTTCTGAGAAGTTAGCTGTTGGAATGACAGCCCCCTGTCATCAGGGGAAGATGGATTTTGAAGAGGAAATTGGACCAATCCATCTACCACACTTTCCATCCCCCTCTTAGGATAGGTTAGTGAGAGGAATAGTTGTGTTTAGGAATCCACCGTATGGCCATGGGACACAAGAGAGGTCACTGTCAACACATACTTAAAACCTGAAACTTTCACCTTATTAGTGTTAGCTCAACCCAACTAACTGGTATCAGTCATTGTGAAAAGCCCAGACATTAGAACAAAGGTTCTTTATTTCTGATCCACCATAAATTCTTACTCATCCCAAGTCAGGTGCCAAGGATCCAAAGACAAATAAGATTTTTAGCCTTTTCTTGCAGCGATCACGTAAGATAGGAGTTATATTGTTTGATATAAATAGTAAATGGCAATGGCAATGAGCTGGAAACCAGACGGCCGGGATTCTGGCACTGCCTCTGTAGCTGACTGGTTGTGTAAGGTTGGCTCCGTTATGTAAGTGCTCTGAACCATAGTTTACTTATTTTAAAATGAGGATAATAAAACCCACTCTGCTCGGCTCTATGATTGTCAGAAGGAGTAAATAAGATAATATATGTGAAAGTGCTTTACTGTAAATTTCAAAAGCAAAACAAGGATTGCAAAAATCATTGACTTAGTTTTGGGTATTATTGGCAGAACAGAACCATTCATTACCGGCGCCATGCTGGTTCCTATCATTAAATGCATTCTTTGTCCTCTCAAGGTCTTTGTGAATAAGTTTAAAAGAAATCTGATCACGTTGGAAACGCATGTATTTCAATGGTATGCTTTTGGTTTCAAAGAACATCTGATAAAAGCTTTAAAAGTTTAAAAGTACAAACTGAATATTAAAACACCAGTTAAAAGTTAATGAAGCAGGACCCATCAGGAAAGAAGCTGTTTTTCCTGTTTTACTGAGGGTGAGACAGTACCTCTGTCTTTTGTAAAAAGGAAGTTTCTAACTCTGAGTTATGCTAGAAATTTCCAAATGGATTGGTTGGTACAATGCCTGCATTTTTTTCCCCTAAATTCTCTATAGGACTTTTTGCCTATGGGCATCCAAAGTTCCAAAGCAATTATGATTTTAAATGATCTATTCACTCGGAGTCAAGCATGTGAACAAGAGTTCTTTTTCTGATTTTAATCTGGTAGGAAGATGACTATGAGTTGGTCTTTCAGGCAGACAAGTAGCAAGGGCTTTCTTTTGAGGTCTTTCAAGTTTCTGAATGTCTAGGGTACTGTCTGAGCCACTGAGGAATGAAACTGCTTGTATTCTAGAGATTACTGAGCCCTCTGTTTCCAGTCTCTTCGGTAGAAATATATGATTCCCGGAATAGGAACTGTGTTATATTCCTAAAATACTTATACTACTATGATGGATAGCAAGGAGGATGGCTAAGCCATACTGAGGCAGAATTCTGAACAGAAAATAGTTCTCCATGTTTCCTCTTTCTAGCTTCCAGAATCTTGTTGAGAATAGGTGCAATTTGCTGGTTTAGGTGTCTATATGTAACAACACTTAAAATAGTAACTTCACATTGGATTTTATAAATCCAATAAATGTTGAAAACAAATCTACCCAATTGGTGTACTCTCATCTAATGGGCACAACATAAGGACATATGACACATCTCCTGAGCGAGGGGCACAACTACAACAACTTACCTAACAAATGCAAACATTGTAACCTAATGGTTTGTACCCTTATATTAATCTGAAATAAAAAAAGAAAGAAAGAAAAGAAGTCTACCCACTGTAATGAGGATCATACCTAGTTTACTGATTATATTTTAAAAACAAGGAACTAGGAAACCTCGTGGTATTTATCATCAATTTCCTTTAACTAAGGAACTTGTAATAATGCTCACTTAGCGTTGTGGTGAGAGAAGCTTGGCTCTGGAGTCCAGCAGACCTGTTTGAATTTCTGTGCTACCATTAATTAGCTGTGACCTTGGTCTGGTTAATTCCTTTAAACCTCCATTTTGTCATCAGTCAAATGGGGATAATAATAGTACCGCCTGACAGAGGTGGTTATAAAGATTAAATGAGGGATAGAAGCCACAGTGCCTAGCAAAGTCCCTCGCATGGAAGATGGGGCCGGTGCCTGGGAGTGATGAATCATGGCTGGGGGAGCAGTGTTCCAGCAGGTTCAGGCTGCAGCCTTCTTACTATGCCCCAAATTCTCCTGGTCTCAGGGCTCGGTACTCAAGCAAGAGGTCTCTCCTTTTTCTTGCTTTATTAAGTCACTAAAGATGATCATTCTCTTTGTTTTTAAACCCTGAGAATGGCTGACTAATGAAGGTCTCTGTCTCCAGTTTGAGTTCGAGTTGGGCCCATGTATAATATGTCTACTCACTGCATGCAGGGTCTGTGTGATTCTGTATGCCCTAGTGATTAGTGGAGGAGGATTTAAATCCCTTTGGGCGGAAAGGAGTCCTTTTTTTTCACTGGGAATGCAAACTGAAAACAGATTCCCGGCCATCTCAGGGCTTGTGATGCATAACACCATTAAATAGCCTGGCAACAGAGGCTCCAGACATTATAGTTTAATCACTTCATGCCCAAAGCCATATGGCAGAAGGCAGCTTACTGCTGGGTACAGCCCCAGCTCCATTAAATGAATGCCTTTTGATTTAATCATCATTAGCATTACATAGACGCTGACTTTAAGTATGTATGGGCTTGAGGGAGGGGTGAAATCCAGAATGCTTTTTTTTTTTTTTTTTTAATGCTTTAACTTTGGAGGGAGGCTTCTGTCTCAGTTGGCATCTATCCAGCTCACCCAGAGTGCATGTGCTTTTTGGCATTAAGGATCATTTACTTCCTAAAAATATTGGGTACTTTTTGCAGGGTGCCAGAGAAGCAAGAAGGATGAAAGGATCTCAGAATCTCGCTGTGGACGCTGAAGTTTATGTGAGGCATGGGTAGTTTGACCAGGTAGAATGCTAAGGAGGGGATTGTTAATTATCCCAGGAAAACCTAACATGGATTGATAGAGCTCTGCTATAGGAAAAGCCTAATCCCAGTAACACAGTATCTTACTAGAACCTCTGAGCTAGGGAAAAGTAGGGCCCTCTTTCTAAGAATTAATGCCCGTTCTTTGCTGTAGTTCCAGAATTCTGCCAGTCTCCCCTAAGATTTCTCTTCCACCACTGTTGGTGTACTAAGGGTCTTTAGGCTTAGGTTACGCAATCGTAACTGCACCTTGTCCACTGGATCAGTGTTACAAATGTGTCAGTTCATCAGAATCCCAACCTGGAAGAGAGATAGATGCTAGTCCCTGAGAACGTGAATATAGCTTGAAAATTTAATATAGTTTATAATGTTGCCAGACAGTTCCTAAAAGGTCTTGTTCTCATTGAACCGTAAGTTCCTTGAGAATGTGGGCTGCTTTTTGTGTCCGTATCCACCACATCTGGCCAATGGTAGATCCAAACCACAGGTTTGTTGAATGAATGAAGGAGGCACCTGGAATGGGCTGGTGAAGGTGCTATATGGACACATTTGATGGAAGAAGGGGGTTGGGTGCAGGGAGGGGAGTGTAGAAGGAACAGAAATGGCTTGTCAGAAAGACAATGAGTACCAACAAAGGAACTCAGAGGTGTTAAGGGAAGCCTAGGAGAAGAGAAAGAAGCCAAATATTAGAATAAAGCTTTGGTAGAACAGAAAGTCATGACTAAAGCCTGAGAGACAGAGTTTCTATCTAAACAAAATGTAAAGCCTCTTCTTTCTGTTAAAGGAATTCTCCAATATCACTGACATTTCTTTCTGGTGTCAAAATGTTTTTGTCTCTGTTTCATAATAGTCCCTTTATTTCTATACTGTATTTTGAGCACATTTTTATCTTTTCAGAAAGACAGTGGGTGAGAAAAATGTTCTTTTGGCAGAAAACTACTCACCTGTTCTCATTTGTTCATTAAAAGCAGGATTTCCAAAGTGACATATCCAGGCCATCCCATGATAGATTTTCTTGAAAGCAAGTAGGCAAAAGAAGGTTTGAGGTGAATTCAGTCCTTGGGTTCTACAGGCTCTAATGTTCTTATAAATATTTCACTATATTCTAATAAAATCCCTCTGTTTTCTTAGGATGGATGATAGTATAAGTTTCCTCTTCACCTGTAGCAACGTCTCTGAAATCATAAGAGGAATTAAGCCTTGATACATTGATGGTTACTATTGAAGAGATAGTTTCAAAACCATCAATTACTTTCAGCTCCACCTTAAAGTATTAAGTGAAAGCCATCAGGTAAAGTTATAATTAGAGATTGAAAATGCTGACCCAGGAGCTCATAGGGTCTTTCAAAATACTCCCAGGAACTTGCTCAATTTCAAAGGGCTATTGGAAGAACATAATTAAAGTCAACAAAGAAAAAAACTCTGAGAATTTCAAGGGGAGAGAAAGGGTATCAGCTAGAAATCATCTTGATTGGAGGGTTGTCCCCAAAGCTCTCCTGTGAGACCTGCAATGAAAATTGCTACAATTTCAGGTTGAATGACATTTTGAGTTTCTTTCTGTACCAAATCTCATGAATGCAGAGTTAAGAAGCTTAATTCTACTGGGTGAAAGAGCAGAAAACTAGTGGCCATATGGGAATTAATTCTTAGAATGAAAAAGTAGAGAGCAGGGCCGAAGTACATGCCTATGAACTTGTAGAAAGTTTGCTACAACTTCATACCTGTGTGGTTTTCATTTCTGTCACCCTGAATGAGAGGCCTGTGATTTTCAGTGCATGAGGTCTGTAATTTAACACTCAGATGTTCAAGGAAGACCCACTCTGTACCAGGTACCATGATGGCAGGGGACACAGGCAAGCAAACAGGAAAGTGAGAAGAATGCAAGGTATTTGGGATCAGAGGAGAGGGGTAGGTAGCCTATGGAAGTGAAGAGATGGTTTTGTTTGGTAAGTGGCTACCTATTTGGTACACCAGAGGCGGTACTGACTAGTGAGGTCTTCCTCAACTGGGTGGTGAGGCTAAGCATAGTCAGCCTGAGGGCATTGTGGAGAAAGACAGCTTCCCTTCAGCTTTACTGTCTCTTTCTTCCAGTGGCACCCTATGGTGGAAACAGCAAAGAGCCAAAGAAAGCTTAAATGTGTAAGGACATGCACTGACAAAAGTGACGGTCGACAATTGGGTCTGTTTCAGTAAGACATTGGCACCTCCATATTGCAACACTGGAGGAAGGAAAAGCCAAAGCCAACACAGAGCTCTTGATATTCCCTGTGTAGTCAGTACCCAAGAGTTTACAGGAAGGCGCACCATCCAAATGAACTTGAATTAATGCACTTGGTCACATAGAGCCTTTACCTTCTCTGTGAGAGACCTGCATGTGCCTGGTTTCCTAATTCTTCACCTGGAGACCAAAGCAAGGATTAGTAGTGCTGCCTAGCAGATTGTGTCAGGAAGAACTTTCAGACTCAATAGGGGAAAAGAGTGTAGTGATCAACTAGTGATGTCTGCCAAGATTGTAGGAAGGGGTGGGGGCAGCACGTGTGTTATGTGGTTGCCAACCCTGGACTGGGGCATAGTCTCAGTAAGCTGTGTCAGCTGTTTAACCGTGATGTACAAAGCTAAAATTTATTCAGTTGTAACTTCTCTACCACAAGATACGCACTTTTGGTGGCATACAATGGGGATTTTCAAGACTTTATCAGCACTTTTAAAGGATGACTGACACATTTTGGTAGATATTAATAGTCTGGGGGTTAGACAGATATACTCCATGGTAGAACAGAAATGGTTTGTTTGGACTGTTCATATCCTGGAGGATGTATCTTTTAAGACCTTTAAATTTCCTGTGTTCTGGCTTGATACTCACCAAATATTCTTCTTGTTGCTAATTTGATTCCTTGTTTTCTGGAAAGGAAGAGTCCTGGCTAATGAATATCAATATCATTATCATTGTTACTGGAAACCATTCCTCCAATGAGGACAATAAAGTATCTACTTGATAATAAGCTGGCATTTTAGGGTTTATCCCAATTCTTTGTAAATGTAAGTTTTAAAGGGATTGATCATTCTTGGGAGTTCGGTTAATTACATTTTTCATTTGGTTACCCCTGCATGGAACTCCTAATTCCAAGAATACTCTTTACCTTAGAGCTCTAACTTCAACAATCATAGAAATCTGCCTTGCTTGTTTGTTGGTGTTGAAAATTGATCAGTGCTCCTACCATTGTTGATAACAAAGCCAGTCACTGATGTTATTTTGGTTTTTTTTTTTTTTGGCCGGTGCTGGGTTTGAACCTGCCACCTCCCGTGTATGGGGCTGGCGCCCTACTCCTTGAGCCGTAGGTGCTGCCCGTCACTTGTTCTTAAGGTTTCATGAGATTGTAGTTGGTGGCAAAAATGATTCAATTACATTGACAGTAACTTGTCCTTTTGATAACATATTGTTTAGTCATAAGCTTTTTTAAGTTAAAGATACGATTTCAGAAAGAGTCAGATTTGGGGCATGTCTAAATTTTGTATTTGGTAAATGTTCATGGCTGCTTAAAAACATTTATAATGAGTAAATGTCATTATTAATATTAGAAGTTAATTACCTATCTGTGTTTAGCAGCAGAGTAAATAAAAAGAAGTATAAGACCAATAGCTTCATTATCTGAAGTATATAATTTAACTATACTGGAAATTTAACTAGGGACATAAAGATAAAAAAAAATGTAAGGTAGCATGTATTTTTATTATAATACTTTGGGGAGCTGCTCATCCCAGGCTTGCAAGAGCCAATCGATAAAATGTCCTGAGTTTTGTGAGCTAGGTATTAAACATATACATTATTAAAAATTAAATTATGTCAACTTATAATTAAATAAGTTCTATTAATAGCAAAGGTAATGTACAGTCAAAATCATGATTTCCTAGTTGTGTTACTACTTCTTACTTTTATCTCTGGGCTTGAGGTGATTTACGTTTATTGTACCTGTGTGATAGAAATACTACGTAATGTTGTGCCGCTGTTCATTCTTCCACTGTGGTCAGTGCTATCATTATCAGTGGCTTGACATAGGCCATTGTGGGAGTATTTAAACCACAGAAACAGACTAACTCTACAAAGACAATTCCCCCCCTCCAACCCCCAGAGCCAGTTGTTAAATATTCAGCAGTGCACCATTGCATATAAATATCACAGACAAAGAACAGAGTCTCAGAATCATCACTGGTCAGAGAATAAGATCACCTGAGGTTTGGGGGGCAGAGAGATAGACTTTGAAGTTGGCTCTGAAACAAACTTGTTTTTATGTGGGTCAGGACCACCCTCGGGGATGTCTAGAACCAGGACAAATCACAGAATGCCCACATGTCCCTGAACATTTTTATGCAGGTGAAATCAGGTTGACGTGAATATTAAAAGCCTCTTCAGAGGTGAAATAAAGTAAACAGATAATAGTCAACCTGAGGGGTGTGTGTGTGTGTGTGTGTGTGTGTGTGTGTGTGTCTAAGGGACATAGGCAACTCTCCCCCACTCTAGCCAAGGGGTCATGAGATGATTGGATAACCTCAGGGATGTCCACAAAGAGTTAAAGGCCTGTGTTTCTCCTTCAGTCAGGAGTTGAAGCCCCAGGGATAAGGTGTTCCCTTTAATCTTGCCTTATAGCTGTAACAGATTTTTTAAATGACGGAAAAAAAAAAAAAAAAGATAGGCTAATAGAACGGATGTGTTTAGGAGGCTTCCTGGAGAGGTGGGGGGGCAGTCTTTGAACTAGCACCCTGGAACTCTGTTCTTTTCTACCCCAAATCATTGCAGACCTGTACATGCCTCCTGGGGAAAAAATAGTAACAATGTATTATGGTGTTTATAACATAGCAGAAGCAAAGCACAAAAATTTAAAATATTCTATTGGAATAAAAAATGGTTAGCATAGAGGCTGACCATAGTGGTTATTCTTGCAATCCTAGCACTCTGGCAGGCCAAGGCAGGAGGATCCCTTGAGCTCAGGAGTTCACGATTAGCCTAAGCAAAGAGAGATTTCCCATCTCTACTAAAAATAGAAAAATTAGCCGGGCACTGTGGAGGGCACCTGTAGTCCCAGGTACTTAGGAAGCTGAGGCAAGGAGGATCCCTTGAGCAGAGGAATTTGAGGTTGCTGTGACCTAGGCTGTTGCCACAGCCCTCCAGCCTGGGGCAACAGGGTGAGGCACTGTCTCAAAAAGAAAAAATTAACATGGTAAATGTCATGCTATGTATATGGTACTACAATGAAAAATATATACATTAAAAATAATCATCAATCATCTTTTCACTCTCAAAATAAATAAATAATAAATAAAACCAATCCTCCCAGGAGAGGACAGGAGCAGTTAATTTTTTTTTTTTTTTAACCAAGGTAAGATTTTCTTGAAGCAAAGAAAAAGAAACTTCAAAAATAAAGAAATAAACCCAATGCAATGTTAGTGGAAACAAGGTGATGGTGGCAAGTGTTAAAAGTAAAATATTAAAAGGCTTGAGCCTGGACAATTCCCTGGTCCCTGAGCAGCAGTCAGCTCAGGGAGGGGCATTCTGGGGCACAGGAGTCGGCAAAGGAAGAGAAAATTCCTGGGACACACACAGGGTCCCATGCCTCCTGTGAGGCTGGGGCTGGAGTCAGGTGAGGAGAGGCTGTTGGCCGCATGAGGTGCTTACTGGAAGGATACAGATACTGTATTTCACTAATGCCGAACCAGCAAAACCAAAACCAATTGCGTCTTACAATTGATGGTGTCCAAGTCACCACTGGCCAGTTGTCAGTCATGACCACGTTATTGTTGGGAATGTGGAAACCTGGGCTTGGATGCTCACCTTGTGGTCCCACATTTCTTAAATAAAAGTGTATTTATCGGTTGTAAATTTAACATAAAAAATGAAAATTTCTGATATGGAAGCATGTTGTCATAATTTAACTGGTGGGTTTTTTTCCTTCTTCTTGACATATTAAATGATGATGTGTCTCATGATCAGCAGCATCTTGGATCAGTGAAATACAGGGTAATTTGCCATATACTGTACGTACTGAAATTAACTGTTTATAAATTTGTGTTCCATTTTTACACAGTTTGGGGTCTTCTCATCTAGTACTTCTGCTGAACCAGAAATGTATGAGTTGGGTTGATCAAAATAATCACTCAGAGGTCACTGTTCTGCATTTAGAACCGGCCAAAAGTCTACTACATTTGTTTGTTCATTTATAGTAATGTGTGTCCAAATAGGAACTATTTTGCTTTGGTACTGATGGATACTAAAGATGATAATTATAGGTAGATAAGTGAATTTTGGGATTCTTTTCTTTAGCACTAAAGAGCTGCGTTATCCTCTCTCATCTGTCCTCTCTGCAGTAGTGAACTGCCAGTTAGGATGCCAGACCAGTGTCCTCCTACGTGGGTGACCAACAGTGGTCACCTTCATTTGGTAGTTGCTCCAAAATGACCCTGGAAGCAGAGGGAATGACAGACATAAAGGTGTAGTGAAACCCATGTCTGGGAGGTCATGGGTAGATTACTCATCTGAAGTAGATGGGGTTGGTGTGGGAGAAGAGTCAGAGGGAAGATGACGAGTTAGTCTGGTACTTTGTGTGAGGACAGGTCACAATGTACGCTGTGCACACTGACATTGACACACAAATCAGTGTCTGGTGAATCTTTTGTTAATTGGAATAAGCCAGCTAACAAGGGAATAGGAAGCTGCCAGGCAGTGATACAAAATTCTTGGTAACCTTCATCAAAAATAATGGCTTCTTTTGCAGATGCACAGTTGTAGAGCATAATGCATTTCACAGCCGGAGGCCTGTTTTATTTTTCAAATGAAATTAAAGAGAGGGAGGTAGAAAACGTACTCTGTGATAGCACAGCAGAGGCAAGGGTAGAAAGAAGAGGATTCAGTTCATTTGTTTCCCTTTCATTAGGCCCTTGAAAAAATATAGATTAAGGATTTAATTGCACTGTTGGCTTCTATCTCTAAAAAAGCTGAATTGGTAATTGTATTAACTTGTTACTATCCTTTGCTCTTTGGGATAATATAATTTTAACGATTGCTTCCTAATTATAGGATTTTCATTGTTCGGAAAATCCCATTCAGCACATGTGTTGTTCCATTTTCAATTTTATGGAGCACCATGAAAAAGGGGTCCACGTCTTTGAAAGACCCAAGCTGAGTTGAAACTGCGACTCGCCCAGAGCCATTACCCACTGTGACAAGCTGGGTGCTACTATGATTTTTATCCTCCAGTGACGGATATTACTGTTGGCAAAGACCATGTGCTCTGTTGCTTGCTGGAGTCGGGAGGCACTGCCCAAGTGAGGAATAATCGCATCAAGATGATGGTGGTTTTTATTGCGGGGTGGTAATAAAAGAAGTAATGACAGTCGTTAAAATCATATTTCACATGGCTGTGGGCCTTCAGACCACAGTTAGCTCAGGAAGTGTCAAGGACGTGTCACTCCTGAAAGCTATCTGGAAGGGATTGCCCATCTTCCCTAGTTCTTTCCAAAGAGAAAGGTCTGCCTTTGAGAGCTGCAGGGTCAGCAGAAGGTGGTGAGAGGCCTGGGCTCTTCCAGGCTCATTGGTGCTGTAGATGTTTCTCAAAGATCTTCTTACATGAGAATCGTGAAAATCAAAGAAGACTTACACAAAACCGAGCTCACTCACAGAAAGGTAGTAGAAAAATACTCGTATCCTTGGGATGTTCCACTTCAATGTAGCAAACACAAATTGTGCATTAGCTGAATTGCATACACAGTGCGTACACAGTGCTGAAAGCTATGAAGGATTTGGAGAACAGGACAGTTACTGCTCTAGGAGACCCACCCTCTGGGCGAGGGGATCTATGTACAAGGAACTCTACACTGCAAGGCAATATCTGCTCTTATGTATGTGTTATAGGAGAAGCAGATGGGTAAACAGGGGTATAAATTGGTTCAGACTAGGAGGATTTGAAAAGATACACTGGGTTACGGGGGAAAATACATCAGTGGAACTTTTCTGTAAATTTCTCCAAGGTAACCTTGAACAAGTCATTTAATCCCTCCTTTGTCCAATTCGTCATTTGCGAAAGAGGAACCTATCTTGAAGATTATTGATAAGGCAAAGAACCACTCAATCCATCCCCTTGAAAGTCATTATTATCCTGAAAACTGTGACTGATACCATCACTGTGATATTTGATGTATCTGAACTTAGAACTGGGACCACTTGGGACTTTTTTTTTTTTCATGAAAAGGGTTACACCATTCCTGGAGATACTGCAATACCAGGTGGATGCGTGGAGTGGACGGAGCAAGCTCCTATTCCAACTCCCTGCTCCAAAAATCCATTTAATATATTGTCCTCGGATAGAGGACGTATCAGATATTAAACTGATAAGAACAGATACTACACTTGATCTTAGCCAAAAGGCCGAGAAGCGATCCCACCACTTGGGACTTTTAAACTATTAGCAAATTATTCAGCTTTTATGTTAGCTTCTGGGAGCTGCTGTAACAAATTACTTTGTCTGGAAATGATAGACTATAAACTAATAAATAAGTTCTCTGTTTGTTCCAAGAAATTCAAGCTAATCAATTTAACTCAAACAACAGTCTGCTCATCTATCAAGTTTAATCAGCAAGACTTACTTTAAGACCCTCACCTTGCTTAGTACACCACAGACTAGGATTACATTATAATCTTAGCTCAATTTCAGATAATTTCCTCCTTGAAAGAGCCTCTGGAAGTCACTTGAACCCAGATCCCAAAATCCAGTAAATGTCCACTCCTGACTTCCTTCTTTCTGAGATACTACTAAGACTTTGTCAAGGTGGGATTGCCCTTATTCAACTTCCTGGTAAGGTCTTAAAGTAAGTATTTGGTGGGGGGAGCTTAATAATCCTTATTTTACAAATAAGCAGAGACAAGCCCAGCGTTTCAGTAATTTGTCCAAGTTCACCACTCTAATTAAGGGGTGGAGCAAGGATTCCAGTCCAGGACTGCCTTACCCTATCCCACATCCCTGATGGCTCCACTACTGTGCCTTTCAGTTCGAGTGAAAGTCCAGTGTCTTCAGTTTTATCCCTGGATTTATTTGGCTTTCTAAGATTAAAAGAAAGTCCAAACAATGGTTGTCTTAGTCTCTTTCTGGTGCAATAGCAAAATACCTTAGGCTGGATACTTTATTAACAACAATATTTATTGTTTATGGTTCTAGAGACTGATCAGTCCAAGAACAACACAGCAGCGGGGGAGTGTGGAGAGGTCCTGCTTCTCAGAGATGGCTTCTTCAGGTGTCCTCACATGGCAGAAGGACAAAAAGAACCAAACAGATGCCATCAAGCCCTTTTATAAGGGCACTAATCCCATTCGTGGGGATGGACCCCTCATAATTTAATTACCTCCTCAATGCCCCACCTCTTAATACCATTGAGTTGAGAATTAAGTTCCAAGATAAATTTTGGAGGGGACACAAACATTCAAACCATAGAAAAGGTCCACTTTACAATTCTGGAAAAGGCAATTGCCATGGGCTTTTGTATGTTTGACTAGCCATGGAAATTTAACACCCATTCAGAAAAAAATCCCTTGCCAATCCCTTCTTCTTTCTCTCAACAAGTCAAGCAAGGACTAGGAAAACCAAGCCTAGAACTGGTGTGCCTTTTAAACAGTTAGTAAATTTTGCAGCTTGTATATTAGTTTCTGGGACTTGCTGTAGCAAATTACCTTAAAGCTAAAACAACAGAAATTTACTCTCTCAAAGTTCTGAAGGCCACAAGTTCAAAACCAAGGTCTTGCCAGAGTCTTATTCCCTCTGAAGGTTTGGAGAGAGAATTTATCCCGCACTTTTCTCCTGGCTTCTGGTGGCTCTGGGCGACCCTTGGTATTTCTTGGTTTGGGACTTCCTAACTCCAACCTCGGCCTCAATCTTCATGTGGCTTTTTTTTTTGCATCTCTTTCTCCTAAGGACACTTGACATTGGATATAAGACCCACCTTAATCTAAGATGATCTCATCTTGAGACCCCTATCTTAATTACATCTGCAAAGACCTATATTCAAAATAAGATTGCCATGGCATCATAGCTCACAGCAACCTCAAATCTTGGGGTGATCCTCTTGCCTCAGCCTCCCAAGTTGGGACTATAGGCACATGTTTTTTTTCTTTGTTACCTTCACATTGATAATATGTCAGACTAATTTTTGAACAGTAGAGTTTAACCAGAATTAACCAGAATTTGTAAAATCTTCTTGACTCTTTTCAAATACATTTTACATTTGACCCAGTATGTGTATCACTGAAATAAAAGTTTCACAAAAACAAGATTTTTTTTTTTTTTTTGTAGAGACAGAGTCTCACTTTATGGCCCTCGGTAGAGTGCCGTGGCCTCACACAGCTCACAGCAACCTCCAACTCCTGGGCTTAAGGGATTCTCTTGCCTCAGCCTCCCGAGTAGCTGGGACTACAGGCACCCGCCACAACGCCCGGCTATTTTTTGGTTGCAGTTCGGCTGGGGCCGGGTTTGAACCCGCCACCCTCGGTACATGGGGCCGGCGCCCTACCGACTGAGCCACAGGCGCCACCCAAAAACAAGATTTACTCTTTGAACCATGATCCATTCTGATGTTTTCTATTCTGTTGTATTTCATTAGTGATCTAAATTGATTTCAAAACTTACTAATGGACACCCACAGTTTATTAAATAGCATCAATCACTCCTCACTTTCTGCCCCAACACACAGACATATACTAACAAGATTTCATGATGAGTGATATTCTTGCATTTTTTTGCAGTAAATATTGAGACATAATTACTTTCAGACTACTTTGGTAGGAACAATATTTCTGGGGGCTTTAAAGACATGGTTTAGTAGTTGGGAAAACCACATTAGATGACGTTCTGTAAGAGTTAATATTGTTAGAATACATTTTTAAATATGTTATTGTCCTTAAAATATTAATAAATAATACTTTGCATCCCTTCCCTTTCCTCTGAAGACCAACATCTGCTCCTTTTTTTCCATAGACTGATTTTTGCAACAGCCCTATAGTAGCTGAAGCTTGCTGGTGGCTTTGGGTTGCCATGACACTGACCCTTGCTCTTCCTCTCTCTATGTGATCTTATCATTCTGGAGCTCCCCACGTGTCCAGTCACTCAATTTCTGTGACTCTGTGATTGATGCCGCATCGTCAGCTGCATGTGTCTGGTCCAGTTGGCAGTGACCTGACTGAGTGGGGTCACCTAGTCACCATGGCTGCCCATCTGTAGTTTCTCTAAAAGAGAGGGGTTCCTGAAGTTGATAACGCACTGAAATTGGGGAAATGGGAGAATATTTTTAATAAGAAGGTGATCTATAAAGGTCTAGGAAGGGTGTAAGAAAACCACAAGAAACCATAAGGGATAGTAGTACAGTATCCTTGGGTTAGTAATCACTGGGGCCTCAGCACCACTCCTAGACCCAAAGGGGCAGTTGCCAGAGCTTAGGGAAACAGAGAGCTGAGTGGAGAGGCTGCTGGGCAGGAGCCGTGGCCTTTGGTGAAGGGACACGGCCCAAGCTGGGGTGCAGAGGAATCCAGAGGAACATTTGCAAAGTATCCCAGTGAATAGGAAGTGAGGACAAGAGGGAAATGATTGACATCTCAACATCATGGGTAAATCTAGAAAGCTTTCTAGAGGAACTAGCATCTTTGGTTTCATGATATTGCTGGTATAGTCTTAGGGAGTCTCCATGTGCCCAGCACTCTTCTAAATGTGTTATGTGTTTTAACTCATGAAATCCTCTGAGGAGGACAGTGCTGTCATCCTCACTTTTTTTGTGAGGGTGAAGGGGTGCTTTTATTGAAGTCTATGTAACATATATTCAGAAAAGTGCACATGTAAGTGACAACTCAATACATCTTCACAAAAGCAACACACTCAGGCCACCACCTCATACATCAAGAAATATGGAACTGGAAAAAACCCCGTATAGCTAAGGCAGTTCTCTGTAATAAAAATAAAGCTGGGGGCATCAGCATACCAGATTTTAGTCTGTACTACAAAGCCATAGTGCTCAAGACAGCATGGTACTGGCACAAAAAACAGAGACATAGACACTTGGAATCGAATGGAAAACCAAGAAATGAAACTAACATCTTACAACCACCTAATCTTTGATAAACCAAACAAGAACATACCCTGGGGGAAAGACTCCCTATTCAATAAATGGTGTTGGGAGAACTGGATGTTTACATGTAAAAGACTGAAACTGGACCCACACCTTTCCCCACTCACAAAAATTGATTCAAGATGGATAAAGGACTTAAACTTAAGGCATGAAACAATAAAAACCCTCCAAGAAAGCATAGGAAAAACACTGGAAGATATTGGCCTGGGGAAAGACTTCATGAAGAAGACTGCCATGGCAATTGCAACAACAACAAAAATAAACAAATGGGACTTCATTAAACTGAAAAGCTTCTGTACAGCTAAGGAGACAATAACCAAAGCAAAGAGACAACCTACACAATGGGAAAGGATATTTGCATATTTTCAATCAGACAAAAGCTTGATAACTAGGATCTATAGAGAACTCAAATTAATCCACATGAAAAAAGCCAACAATCCCTTATATCAATGGGCAAGAGACATGAATAGAACTTTCTCTAAAGAGGACAGACGAATGGCTAACAAACACATGAAAAAATGTTCATCATCTCTATATATTAGAGAAATGCAAATCAAAACAACCCTGAGATATCATCTAACCCCAGTGAGAATGGCCCACATCACAAAATCTCAAAACTGCAGATGCTGGCGTGGATGTGGAGAGAAGGGAACACTTTTACACTGCTGGTGGGACTGCAAACTAGTACAACCTTTCTGGAAGGAAGTATGGAGAATCCTCAAAGCACTCAAGCTAGACCTCCCATTTGATCCTGCAATCCCATTACTGGGCATCTACCCAGAAGGAAAGAAATCCTTTTATCATAAGGACACTTGTACTAGACTGTTTATTGCAGCTCAATTTACAGTCGCCAAAATGTGGAAACAGCCTAAATGCCCACCAACCCAGGAATGGATTAACAAGCTGTGGTATATGTATACCATGGAATACTATTCAGCCATTAAAAAAAATGGAGACTTTACATCCTTCGTATTAACCTGGATGGACGTGGAAGATATTATTCTTAGTAAAGCATCACAAGAATGGAGAAGCATGAATCCTATGTACTCAATTTTGATATGAGGACAATTAATGACAATTATGGTTATGGGGGGGGAAACAGAAAGAGGGAAGGAGGGAGGTGGGTGGGGCCTTGGTGTGTGTCACACTTTATGGGGGCAAGACATGATTGCAAGAGGGACTTTACCTAACAATTGCAATCAGTGTAACCTGGCTTATTGTACCCTCAATGAATCCCCAACAATAAAAAAAAAAAAAAAAAAAAAAAGAAATTGGATATCACCAGTCCCCAGAAGACCCTTTGTAGATTCTATCGCCCTCTGTGGTAACCACTATTCTGATTTCCAACACCAATGGTAATTTTTGTCTGTTTTTGAACTTTACATATTGACATCATATGGCGCTAATTCTTTTGTGTGTGACTTCTCTGCTCAACAATATGTTTGTAGCAACAACCTAATTTTTTTAAATGGTAGTGAATATATACATATAATGCAAAATTTACCATCTTATTCATTTTTTTCAGGTTTTTGGCTGGGGCCAGGTTTGAACTCACCACCTCTGGTATATGGGACCAACGCTCTACTCCTTGAGCCACAGGTGCTACCCCCATCTTACTCATTTTTAAGTCTATATTTTGGTCACATTGCATGGCATATACAGCCATCACCAGTATCCATTGCCGGAACTTTCTCAACATCCCAAACGGAAACTCTACACTCATTTCTTTTTGTGGGGGGATTCTTCCGGTAGAGACCGGAAAACCTGATAGACGAATTCTACAAGAGCTGTAACACAAGATCTGTAACACTAGCTGTAACTCTGTACTCATTAAACAATAACTCCCCTTTCTGGCCATTGCTTCTCCAGCCCCTGCTATTCTCTACTCGGCTTTCTGTCTCTGTGAACGTGATCATCCTAGGTATGTCGAATCATGCCATATTGGTCCTTTGGTGTCTGACTTATTCACTTAGCATAATGCTCCCCAGGTTCATTATCATCATCATTTTTTTTTTTTTTTGAGACAGAGTCTCACTTTGCCTCCCTAGGCAGAGTGCTGTGGCGTCACAGCTCACAACAACCTCCAACTCTTGGGCTTAGGCGATTTTCTTGCCTCCACCTCCCAAGTAGCTGGGACTACAGGCACCTGCCACAATGCCTGCCTATTTTTTGTTGCAATTTGTCTGGGGCCAGGTTTGAACCCGCCACCCTTGGTATATGGAGCTGGCGCCATACTCACTGAGCCACCGGTGCTGCCCTATCATCATTTTATAGATGAGGAAACGGAGGGGAAGAAACATTAAGGGAGCAAGTGGTGAGCTCAGGGCAGGAACTCAGGCAGTCTGGCTTCAGAACTCAAGTCATCAGGCTGTTTGTCTGCAGTTCTTGTATTCACAAAGTCAGTGACAGTTATTCAAAGCATGGGCCAGCTGAATGGCTATGACTACTTCTCAAAGTTCTCAAACTTTGACTACTGTCCCAAAGTAGGACACCTTGAAACCCCCATTTTCTTTCCTGTGTTGCAAAGAGAAGCATTTCCCTTTGTCTTCCTTTGGTTAAAATGGCAAACTCTTCCTTCTAATTTCAGGCTCTTATGGAAACTATTATAGCAGTCACCGCCATTCCTCTACTTCTGTGATGACTCCACTCCCATCCCTGAGACCGGCTTCCTGGCACTCACTGCAGAGCCACCTTTTGGCTGTCTCAATATGCCTTATGGGGTAAAATTCATTATCTCACAGCTCGTAACTGTAAAATTTACTCAAATTATCATTTTGGTGCAGAGGCTGTTGTTGACATGGGAATCAGAACAATTCCTTTTGGAGCCAAAGATGCCAGTCTGGATACTGTTAGGAACGGAGAGCCCACTTGGCAGACACCAACCTATCTCATGCGAAGCGAATTCAGGGGCTGACAGAGATAGAATCCAAGGTCCTTTTCATCTTAGAGCAGTTAAGCCACAAAGGGCTTGTGCATATTTACAAACAGTTCACCCTTGTCTAACTTGTCTTTGCCAAAACCTCTGAATTCCAGCATCTCAGAGTTCTGGGTGCCAAGAAGAGGCAGGTAGCCACGGCTGTCATGGATGGCATGACTCAGTGGCAATGGCACTGTCCAGCAAAGAGGACACAAAAAGGATGTGGCAACACTAAGACATGAGCAAATTTGGGAATTTGCAAACATGAGGTCCCTTTTGTACCTATTATCCAGTTTAGAACACTAGCAATACTCTGCCAGCAGATTTTCTTTCTTTCTCACATGTACAGTGAGATGCATTATATTTCTGGTCCCATTTGTCACCAAAGACAAGAAACAATCTAACCAAAATGTAGGCCGATCCTCTCCATTGGGTCTTTAATTATCTCTGCATTTGGCAGCTTAGTCCTATCTGTGCTTTTCTACTGTGTGATCTCATCCATTTAAATGCCATTTGCACTTGTCAGAACCTGCTTGGTTATAAGCAATGGAAACTCAACTGTCTGAAGCAAAAATGAGAATTCATTGATTCATGATTGTGAAGTTAGCTCCAAGGTCAACAGCATCGTGGGTCTCTGTGCTGCATCAGCACATTCCCTCTCTCTCTCTCACCTGACTCTTTTCTCTGATATGTTGGCCTCATTCTCATTAGGCCATTGCTCCAAGGTGGCAAAACAAACAAAACAAAACAAAACCAAGGCCCTGGTAGCCTCAAGCTTGCATTGTACCAGCCTAGCAATCCAGCCAGAAGAACTCTTTCTTCCTGGTTGTTCCATCAAAAGTCCTCTGGCTAATTCTTATTGAAATGACCTGGTTTGTTTGCATATCCCTGGATATTCACTTTGAACTTGTGGATGGCATGTGCTGACTGCTCAGGCCTGAGTCCCCTTCTCACTACTTAGCCAGGGAAGAGCCTGGCACTTTGATTAACAATCCCAACATGACTACTAGCCAAGAAGCAGGGATATTTCCTCAGAAGAGTATTGGTCTCCTTTTAGTAAAAGCCATGGTATATAATACCATACATCAACTGTGCTATCCACATGTTGATTTTAAAGTTATTTCTTCCTAGTACAGACCTCACCCCCTGAGCTCCAGGCTCATAAATTCAACAACCTCCTTCACTTGTCCCATGGGCATCTCAAATTTTTTTTTTTAATTGTTTGGTATTCATTGAGGGTACAAAGAGTTAGGTTACACTGATTGCATTTGTTAGGTAAAGTCCCTCTTAGGGCATCTGAAACTTAACCTGTCCAAAGTGTATTTCTTAGTTCCCAGCACCACACATCCACCAACCCAAAACCAAATGGCACTTTCTTTGGTTACAAATAAGAAGACCTTGCACCAGCTAACTTAGGAGGAATGTACTGGAAGGCTTTGAGACTCACAGCATTGAAGGGTGGTTGCAGTCCTGGGCTTGGAAACTAAAAGTACAACAATGGCTTATAAAGAAAAAAAAAACTCGATAGGAGTCTGCCACTGGAGGATTAAATTCTGTCCTGCACAAGATTCCCATCCTTCCTGATTGGACTACCTCAGTTGTGTGTTGCTTGTTGGGTTGACTGTAACCCATAAGAAAAGGTGCTCCCCAACAAGAAATGAGGGTGCTGTTAAGGAAATGGATGCTAGACATTCAAATATCTATGATGTATCCCCTCTACACTCTGTTCTTTCTCAACTAAGTGGATGTCTTGTTCATTCATCAAGTTCTCACCTCACCTTACTTTCACCTCCCTCATCCACAGCAGCATTATCTCTCAGCTAGAAGCCCACAATGACCTCCAGCTGGTCTCTCTACCACCCCCTTAGCTCCACATAGCAGCCAGTATGATCATTTCAAAATACAGAATAGTTCCCGTTATCAGCTGCTTAAAGCATTTCAGTGATGTCTTTTTACTCTAAAAATAACCTCTGATCACAGGTATCCATGTAACCAAGTGGTTATGAACCCACACTCTGAAGCCAAGTAGCCTGAGTTCAAATGTAATCTCCATTCCTTACCAGCTAGAGCTCCTTGAGAAAGTTATGTAACCGCTCTGGGCCACAGTTTTCTCATCTACAAAGTGGAGATAATAATAGTATTTAGTCAATAGGGTTGTGTAATGAGTAAATAGCTAACGCACGCACATTACTTGGAATAGCATCTGACACATAGTAGGTGCTCAATAAACATTAGCTATTGTTGTCGTGAGGACCCAACCTGTCCAGTGTCTACCTTCCTCTGTGATCACATCTCCCTCTGCTCTCCATCCTTTGTTTCCAGGGTCCCACCAGACTGACATGCTGATTTGCTTGGGTATATTCCATTCTCTCTACATCCACCCTTTTGCATTTTCTGTTCTCTCGGCCCACGTGTTCTTGCCCCAGAATTCGCATGGCTGGTACCTTCTCAATTTTAGGATTCAGCTTAAATGTCACCTTTTCCAGAGAGATCTCATGTTATCCGAGGTTGCTTTCCCTCTCCCACTTTGTTGCTCTATCCCATCACACAGTTCACATCCTTTAGTGCACTTAGGACATTGACATGATTGAGTCTGTGGGAGGTAGAAAGGGTGATCTCTCTGTGGGCCAATTCAGGGTAAAGCATGAAGGCTGGCCATCCTTGGGACTCCTTATCAAGACCATTGAAGATGAAAGGAGCCTGGAGGTAGACCAGACAAGGTAACATCATCAAGCCCACCCTGCATGGAGAATAAATGGGCAGGAAAGCCGAGAACTTTGGACTCCTGATTGGCAGTTAGATTAGGGAAGCTGGTTTGTCTGCCCTCTGGAGATGAAACTTGTTTTCCCCTCCCCCTTTCTGAATGTGCTAACTGGCCGTTGTTGACAATTTATTAGCCTATGCTCTTCCACCCAAACTTCCGGGAGGTTTGGGATTCTTTTTTTCCTATTTCCGAATTTTGACATCTTTGCATTTTTTCACAAATACTTTGTCTTGGAGATCAATAAAAGGTTTCTGAGGAACTGGGAAGCTGCTGCATTGCCTCCGTCTTCTACTTGGTGCATGAGACAATGTATGCCTCTCCAGGCTCTCAGACTTTATGCATAAAGTTGGTGTGAAGTCTTCTTCTTCCTTCAGCATTATCTTCCTTTTCAGCCCCCAGCCCAGGTCCGGTTCCCCTTGCAACCCCGACACTAGTTCATCAATTTTTCTGTTTATTGGCTGGTTTCTTCTATAGAATTTGAATTGCACAAGGGGAGGAAGCTGGAAAGTCTTGTTCACAGCTCTTTAAAATGTGCTTGACACCCAATATACACTCAATAAATCCCTGTTGACTGAATAAATGGTGGTTGACTGAATGAATGAAATATTCACTTAGTCAGTGTGCCCTTGGGTACATACATTGCTATCCCAAGGGGCCCAGTGGTGTACAGAGAGCTGTCACCATTACAAGAACAATGGGAGGGAGTAGCTACCAGAAACAGATCCTTTCCTGAATATAGTTCTGTTTGCTTTGGGTGTCAATGGACTTCTAGTTTTGCTGTTCGGTAACTGAGGCAGCTGTAGGGCCAGGGAAGTGCAGTGGACATAGGAATCTCAGCTTCCACGTGTGATCTGGTACTCAGTAGCTGTGTGATTGTGAGGAATTTATCACTTCTGAGTCTCAGTTTTCTTGTCTGTAATAAGGAAATTAAAAATAATACCTTTAAAGACTGTTGAAGAAAAAAAACTCAGGCTGGGTGCAGTGGCTCATGCCTGTGATCCTAATACTCTGGGAGGCAGAGGTGGGTGGATTGCTTGAGCTCAGGAGTTTCAAACCAGCCTGAGCAAGAGAAAGACCACCATGTATACTAAAAATAGAAAAATTAACCAGGCATGGTGGTGGGCACTTACACTCCCAGCTATTCAAGAGACAGAGGCAGGTGGTTTGCCTGAACCCAGGAGTTTGAGGTTTGTGTGAGCTAGGCTGATGCCACAGCATGTTAGCCTGGGTAACAGAGTGAGTCTTTGTAACAAAAAGAAGAAGAAGGGTGGCGCCTGTGGCTCAGTCGGTAAGGCGCCGGCCCCATATACTGAGGGTGGCAGGTTCAAATCCGCCTCGGCTGAACTGCAACCAAAAAATAGCCGGGCGTTGTGGCGGGCGCCTGTAGTCCCAGCTACTGGAGAGGCTGAGGCAAGAGAATCGCTGAAGCCCAGGAGTTGGAGGTTGCTATGAGCTGTGTGATGCCACGGCACTCTACTGAAGGGGATAAAGTGAGACTCTGTCTCTACAAAAAAAAAAAAGAAGAAGAAGAAGATGAAGAGGAAGAGGAGGAAGAGGAGGAAGAGGAAGAGGAGGAAGAGGAAGAGGAAGAAGAAAAAAAAGAGAGAGAGAGAGAAATTGGAGCCCCTGTACACTGGGGGGGGAACATAAAATGGTACAGCCACTGCAGAAGATAGCATGGAAGTTCCTCAAAAATTTTAAAAATAGAATTGCCATCCGATCTACCAATTCCACTTCTAGGTTTATAACCAAAAGGATTGAAAACAGGGACTTGAATAGATACTTGCCCATTCATGTTCATAGCAGCATTATTCACAATAGACAAAAGAATAACTCAAATGCCCATTGACGGATGGGAGGATAAACAAAATGTGGTATATACATACAATTGAATATTATTCCACCTTAAAAGGAAGGGAGTCTGGCAGATGTTCCAACATGTGTGAACTCTGAAAACATCCTAATTCAAATAACAAGTCACCAAAGGACAAATATTTGATTTCATTTATATGAGGTAACTATGATTGTCACATTCATAGAGAAAGTAGAATAGTGACCATTTGGGGTTGGGGTGAGGGGAATAGAGAGCTATTGTTGAATGCGTACAAGGTTTTCAGCTCAAGAAAGTCTTGACAGTGGAGAGTGGTATTGATTGCATGACATTGTGAATGTTCTTAACACCACTGAATTGTACACTCAAAAAGGGTGAAAATGAGGTGGGGTCCGGTGGCTCATGCCTGTAATCCCAGCACTCTGACAGGCCAAGGTAGGTGAATTGCTTGAGCTAAGGAGTTCAAGACCCGCCTGAGCAAAAGAGTGAGACCCCATCTCTAAAAATAGCCAGGCATGGTGGTGTGTACTTGTCGTCTCAGCTACTCGGGAGGCTGAGGCAAGAGGATTGCTTGAGCCCAGGAATTTGAGATTGCCATGAGCAGTGATGCCACTGCACTCTACAGGGTGACAAAGTGAGCCTCTGTCAAAAAAAAAAAGGTTAAATGGTAAATTTTAAACATTCCACATTGTATATCGAACCATCACATTGCACCCCATAAATGTATACAGGCATAATTTAATAAAAATTTACATTAAAAAGTGGTAAATTTTGTAAAATATATTTTACAAAAAAAAAAATGATAATTACCCTTCCTCTCAGGGTAATTTCAAACATTAAAAAAGATGGCGTATATCATCCTCTACCATAGTTGGTGTTCTGTTAAATTGCTGTGAAATGAGGTGAAAACTTACTGTGGGAAGTGGCAAATAAGGAGGATCTTTAAGCCTAGAAATTTTTCTCAGCAGAGACATTACATGTGCATGAGATGTAGGTAAAAGCATCCCAGGAAAAACCATTGATGGATAAACTATGCACTTGGCAGCCTTCATCAACACTCCATTGCACCTTGGCCTGATCCAGTCTAGTGGAGGGAAGTCCTCCCAAGGAGAATTTGGTGTACCTGCTTCAGATTTTGCATGAGCAAGAAATAAACTGAGCATGTTTGTTACTGGGCTTGCCTTTAGCCTTCTTGGACTAATATATTTCCCCCTCCTTTATTAACCATCTCTTAGCCCAGCGATTTTCAACCAGTATGCCGTGAGAGGATCTTAGGTGGACTGCCAACAATTTTAAAGATCATTAATTAAATTATTTTCGAAAGAAATCCAAAGCACAGTAAGTATTTTCTTGTTTTTTATTTTTTTTCTTTGATTAACATAATTCAAGTAGGCTGTGAGATAAAAAAAAGATTGGAAAACGCTGTGTTAACCCCTACTGTTTGCCAGGCACTATGCTGGTTATTTTTATTTATTTATTTATTCATATGGCCAGGGCCGGGTTTGAACCTGCCACCTCTGGTATATGGGGCTGGTGCCCTACTCCTTTGAGCCACAGGTGCTGCCCCACTATGCTGGGTTATTAAGGATTCAGAGATACATAAAACACAGACTTTGAACTCAAGGAGCTCATAGTCTAGGGGCAGGAATGAATGCCTGCATACGTATTTTTGTTACAATGTGTTAAGTCCTACATCTCAGATACATACAGAGTACCATGGGAGAGGAGCCTAGGCCTGTGTGGGGAAGGGAGTAGGAGGAAAAAGAATGATTATCTAAATGACAGGTGTTTTTTTTTTTTTTTTTTTTTTTTTGTAGAGACAGAGTTTCACTTTATTGCCCTCGGTAGAGTGCCGTGGCATCACACAGCTCACGCAACCTCCAACTCCTGGGCTTAGGCGATTCTCCTGCCTCAGCCTCCCGAGTAGCTGGGACTACAGGTGCCCGCCACAACGCTCGGCTATTTTTTGGTTGCAGTTTGGCCGGGGCTGGGTTTGAACCTGCCACCCTTGGCATACGGGGCCGGCGCCCTGCTCACTGAGCCACAGGTGTTTCAAAGAGATGGTCATGAAGATCAGTGGAAGCAGTGAAATCAAGTTCATGGGTATGTGTATGTGGTGAAGGAAAAATAGGATGAGGGAATAACAAGCTGGGAAACTGTGACTAGGATGAGCTTTTTAGTGTGACTCTATCACAGGGGAAGTTTAGTTTATTGGGAAGGGATAATTATAACAAAGCCTAAGGTGTAATTAAATCTCTACTTAAAAGTAATAGCCCTCCCATGAGACCATAACACCTCTGGCTCTCTAGGGAAACATATTAGAGAGACTTAGCTTTGAAGGTTTAATTTACATAATCCTTAAATTCTAATAACTGCTCCATTCATATGGAGCATGACTCTACTTAAAGGGGTCCAAACTGCTATTTCAGAGACAATTACATGTTTTTCACTTCCTGTGCACTTAATAAATCTGCTTTTTATAGTGGATCACTTGTTTGCTCTGCCTTCCAGAGAGTCCTAATTGCCAATGGACAAAAATCTAGCTTACGTTCTACTTCTGACAGTATTACATTGTATCATATACGAGGTGGGATGATTTACTTTTGCCAACTCATCCTAGAAATAGTGATACATACCTCATTGCTCAGTACCACTAAGGTCACCAGATGGCCAAGGGGAATACTTCAAAGGCAACTGTAGTGATATTCAGCAATGAGGTAAGTAGCACCTTTTCTAGGATGAGTTCGTGAACGTAAATTATCTGCCCTCATGAGATAATCAATATTCTATTTCTTTGTAGAAGGCAAAGGAGGCAATTTCATAATGTTCTACTTAAAATAACCACCTGTGGCAGTCTGAATTTTTGATCCCAATTCTTCACGCCCTGTGGCAATTTTACATATCCCCAGCGCCTAAGCCTTGTCACAGCCACCTAGTAGAAGCAGTACATTTGCCTGGTCTTTGACTCTGGGTTTTGCCATGAAATTTGCTTCGGACAATGAAATACCAACAGTGCCATGTAGGCAGGGGACTGAATCGTGCTTGTGCAATGGGACTTTGCTTGTGTTTCTGTCAATAGACATCTGTGTTCCCAGTAGTCCCTGGGTCTTCATGCTGGGCCCAGAATGACGGAAGTTTTACCTTTCTTCTAAAAAGGGACCCAAGGGCGGCACCTGTGACTCAAGGAGTAGGGCGCTGGTCCCATATGCCAGAGGTGGCGGGTTCAAACCCAGCCCCGGCCAAAAACCAAAAAAATAAAAAATAAAAATAAATAAATAAATAAAAAGGGACCCAAGACAGGGATTTTTCCTTTTCTGCCTCTCAAGGCTGGCATCTGTGTATTGGTTGGATCTGGGGAAGACTGATTGGGGACCATTACAAGAACCTGCCTTAAGATGACAAGCCTTTGTACCGAGGTGGTAGAGGCAAGACAGGAGAAACGTGGTTCCTGGTCACAGTCCCCAGCCCTGAAACCATCCTATCTCTACTTCTTACTACATGAAATAGTAAATGTTCTCATCTTTTTAGTCACTCTGCTTGGATTTTCTATGAGTAACATTTGGTAGCATCCCAGTGGATCATTCAGGAATCATACATGGTAGGATTTTTATTTATTTTATTTGAAATTAATATGAGGGTACAATTAGGTTCCAATGTTTGCATTTGTTAGATAAAGTCCTGTGGTAGTCATGTCCCACACCTAAGAGGTCTGGCATGTACCCTTACATTGTGCCCACTAAGTGGGAGCATACCAATCCCTCTCACTCCTCCCCCTTCCCTCCTCCTCCTCCTCCCCCAGACTTGAATTGAATTGAGTTTTCCTCTTGTGTGTGCCTGTATTTGTTCATCTACTGGCTTCATAACAGTATTGAGACATTGGATACTTGCTTTTCTATTCCTGTGATACTTTACTAAGAAGAACGTGTTTCAACTCCATCCAGGTTAATACAAAAAGTGTAAATTCTCCATCCTTTTATGGCTGAATATCATTCCATGGTATACATATACCGCAGTTTGTTAATCCATTCATGGCTTGAGCAGAACTGAGGTTGATTTCACATCTTGTAAATTGAGCTGCAATAAACAATGTAGCACAAATATCCTCATGATAAATGATTTCTTTTTTCCTATGGATAGATGCCTAGTAATGAGATTGCAGGATCACATGGGAAGTCAATTTGAGTTCTTTGAGGATTCTCCATGCTTATGACTTTTAATTGCTAGAGATGTTTAAGGGTGTAATAAAGCGATGAGTGAAAAACTGAATAATTATCCCACCCTACAGATGAACTTCCTTGTCAGCCTCGCTTATATGATGATAATGTTGCCAGAAAATGTTCTTAGAGAGCTGGATCAAGTTTAAATTCTTTGAGCCTAAGCCAATCATTTTAGTTTACCATCAAACTCTGTCTTTTGTTATTTCCATTATTTTGAAGCAAAATTTCTTTGAAGGAAGGACACAGGTCTGAGGGTGTTGAAATTGTCTTTTACATGTCTCCCTGGCCAAGGGCTTACAAGTAAAGGCTAATTTATACTTAATGTCCATACACAGCTCCCCTCTCTGTTACCCACTGTAGGAAAAAGATAACCCTGCATCAGTTCAAGGCTTGGGTAGTTGGGTGACCTTGTATAAGTCACTTTATGTCCTTAAGCCCAAGTTTCCTCATCTTTGAACTGAGGATAATGATAAGGATTTCACATTTGGGGAATGAAATATAAAAGCATCTGGCACGTCATATGGGCTCTGAAAATGATCATTGTCCTCCTCTCCAGCTTCCAGGGCAAAATGCGTCTTTGGTTATAAAGAGAACTAGGACAATGATTGGGCTTGGAAAAGCCAATGACTCATTGCTAAAGTCAGTAACAATTGTTTTTGAAAACCAGAAACAAGACAGGGCTATCTTCCTGGAAGGTGCTATGTGTTCTCAGGAAGAAAGACAGGATGTTAATAGAAGAAGGTATTATAGCTACCCTCCCCTTGGTCCCTCAACTCATGTTTATTTTTAATGTAAAATTTATAGAAAGCAAGACATCTCTGGGCATGGCAAGTAAGTTTTAGATTCTTCTGCCATTTAAACTCTGAAGCTATGCTTCTTCCTCTCGTGACTGTTCTAAATGCCATTTTCCTCATGGTGTCTCTCTCCCTTTTAGGATAAGATTAGAATTAGATGATGTCAGTTCTCCCAGGCAGGTGTGTGTATGTGTGTTAGGAAGTAATGTGTGTGTGCACATACACACAAACACACAACTTGTAATGAGGCAAGTTCAAGGCTACCTGAAAAGACCCAAGCTGCATGAACCAAATTGAAATGTCCTATCCCTTGTGAAATCCCTGACAGTGACCATTGGTTGTTCTCTATCTGTCTTCCCTCCCCTGACAGTGTCTAATAATCAGGGATAGCCTTTGGGCGGCATGAGCTAGCTCTCTGGCTAGTAGGTAGGGCGACACGTGATGCCCAGTACATAGTCCAGTTGGAATAGGGCCTCTGGGTGAAGAATAGACTCGAGGTAGACTCAGTAACACATAGACTTTTCAAGAGGGCAAAATTAGGCATAGTTCACTCATCACACATTCCTTGTGTACCAAGTGCTGTTCTAGGCAATGGGTGTACAGCAGGAACTTAACATTCCAAGGAAGAGAGATACGTGGTAAATAAAGACCATAACCAAAAGATACAGTACAGGGGGTCTGGAAAAAAGCAGAAAGGGGGCATTTTATGCAAGGTAGTTGGGAAAGCTTCACCATGGTAATGTTTAAGGAAGCAACTTGAGGCTGTGAGATGAGGAATAATGATGCTAGGCAGAAGGAACAGTGTGTGCAGAGGTCTGGGAGTGGAACACATCTGGTATGCTCAAGAGCAAGCCAAGAGATGTGAGGCT
Source organism: Nycticebus coucang (assembly GCF_027406575.1). Taxonomy (NCBI): domain Eukaryota; kingdom Metazoa; phylum Chordata; class Mammalia; order Primates; family Lorisidae; genus Nycticebus; species Nycticebus coucang. The sequence continues at coordinate 28,870,024 of NC_069782.1, forward strand.
GGAATAGAGCAAGTGAGGGGTATCACCAGATGGTGTCAGAGAGGGAGTGTGGTCCAGATGGGGAGGGCCTTGCGGCATGGTAAGGACTTCAGCTTACATTCTGAGAAGAATGGGAAGCCACTGGCCCATTTTGTGCAATGAGAAGAAATGATTTGACATGTTACAAACATACCTCTTGGCTGGGTGTTGTGGCTCACAACTGTAATCCTAGCACTCTGAAAAGCTGCCAAGGGAGCATGCTTGAGCAAGAGCAAGACCCCATCTCTACTAAAAATAGAAAAACTAACTGGGCGGTGTGGCGGGCACCTGTAGTCCCAGCCACCAGGGAGGCTGAGGTAGGAGGATCACTTGAGCCCAAGAGTTTGAGGTTTCTGGGAGCTATGATGCCAAAGCACTCTAATGTGGGCAACCAGGAGAGACTCTGTTTCCCCCTACCCCCAAAAAAGATCCCTCTGGCCACTGCTGTGAGAATAGATTGAAAATGGCGAGAGTAGAAGCAAAAAGGACATTAAGATAATCCAAGTGAGGCCTGAGGGTGGTCTGGTGCCAGGTGGAGGCAGGAGAGGTGGGGAGTAGAGCCATGTTGGATTGCATTTTGAAGGTAGAGCCAACCGAATCTCTTGACAAATCAGGTGTAGGGTATGAGAGCAAGAGACACCTGGGGTATGACTCCAACACTTTTGGCTGCAGAGTTAGAAGGACAGAGTTGACATCAGCTGGAATGGAGAATACTATGGCTGGAAAACGATTTTGGGGGGGGGATAGCAGACAGTCAGTTTAAGATGAATTTGTAATGCCTTTAGACAACCAAGTGGCATTGGGTCTAGAGTTCAAAGGGCCTGAACTTAACTCAGAGCACAGGAGCACTCAGTAGAAGTTGCAGTTCCCTTCCCTTCCCATATCTCTGACTCCCAAATTTTATTCTGCAGGAAGAAGGGGGACTGAACACCCCATTCTTGGCAAGGGAAAGCACCCCCAGAAAAAGAGGAAAATTAAAAAGTAAGCTGAGTGAGTTGGAACAAAGAAAATTCAGCTAGCTTATATTTAAGCTAGCCATTGCTAGCTAGCTTCCTGTCTTTTCTGAAATTCTAACCTGTTGGGGATATAGTTTACCAACACCCCTGCTGGGTCTGTGAGCACTCTGAGGGAAAATGGCCATAGAAGAGGCCATGCCAAAGACCTAGAAAGATACATTAACTGGGTCATTTCCTGTCTAGTAAACAGGCAAAGCAGATACCCATTGTGGAGATTTGCATTTGCCTGGGGCAGAGCTCAAGGGAGTAGCTTGAGCCCTGAGATATAGGCAGAAGAGCTTATATTCCTTATTGCAGGGGAAGAGCCTCTGTGGTGGAGATGGAAGGAAAATTCCTCCCTCCCACTGATTCCTCAGAGGAGATTAACACCAGTGGCATTTTACTCCACAGAGAACTAGCAGAGTTTAACACGTCCCTAGAAATCTGTGTGTGTGATCTCAAGCAGGAGGCTCTCCCAATACCAGGCTCAGATTTCAGATTTCTCAAGGCTACTCAAACCCTTATAATAACAATAGAAGCTGTTATGCTCACTGAGAAAAACTGCGGGCATCTTTGTTCCCTCCTTCATCTTACCCTCTGAGCAAACAGACTTCAATAAAAGCATACTGGAGCAAACACTCTGGGCCATTGCCGGAATCCCACAAACGGGCAATGGACCTCTGTGTTCCCACCTTTAATTCTATTCTGTGTCTCACGTCTCTTTGCCATCGTTTCTAACTTGATATTTCTTCAGTAGGTTGCACCAGTTCTACAGGTCTTAGCAGACCCTGCCCCTGGGGCAGGACTCCAACATTGTTCACAAAAGCTGCATAGACGATTCCTGAGTTGATACTGATCCCTAATACTATGTGGCTTTCTTTACCTGTACAAACCTAAAGCTGCTTTATTAAAAAAAAAAAAAAAGTCTTGATTCAGGGATCAACTTGGTTTCTTCAATCTCAGCTCTGTACAGAGGATGACTTAATTATGGATACAATTCCTTTTCCCACCTTCCAAACGAGTAACCAGCAACAAAAAATCCAACACCCTGGCTCAGTGTTCTCTGCACATTTTTTTCTAGACCTTAAAACACGCACCTGTGCCAGGGAAATGGTCCCTCCCTGGATCCTCACAACAGCTGTCCTTCATTTTCTGCCTTCCTTATTAATTCACTCCTTAGCTCTGGTTGCTTCTCTCCTGCCCCAGCATAATCTTCCTCTTTGCCTTCTCCTTCTTCCAATTTCCCACCCACCATTCTCCCTGAGCCATGAATCTAAGTCACCCACTGGGGACGCTATCTCCATAGTTTTCTTTGGATTTTGAGTCTTGGTTTCCTTGAACAAGCTGTCAAGGAAGTGTTTTTGAAAATTTTCTGGAATCAATTCCTGAAGGCAGAGCTATGGGGGCAGTCCCAGATAGCCTCATGGCCTCTCAGCATTTGAGTGATGGAGACCGTTCTAAGAGACCTCTCTGTGTTTAGGTCCTCTGAGTTGGAAGAAGATGTCCATCATTCTGCTTGGAGCAAGCATCTTGCCAGCATTTATCATAGGGCAGGAAGTTTTATCAGGGGGCAGCTTCTGGACTTTCAGGATCTGAAGCTAGTCCTTGAAGACTGGGGAAAGTACTAGCACTCTGGGAGGCTGAGGTGGGTGGATTGCTTGAGCTCAGGAGTTGGAGACCAACCTGAGCAACAGCCAGACCCTGTCTCTAAAAATAGCCAGGAGTTGTGGCAAGCGCCTGTAGTCTCAGCTACTTGGGGGAGGCTTCAGCCCAAGAGTTCAAGGTTGCTGTGAGCTATGATGCGACAGCACTCTACCCAGGGTGACAAAGTGAGACTCAGTCTCAAAAAAAAAAAAAAAAAAGACTGGGGAACGTGTACATAGGGAAGATGAGGAGGAGGGAAGAGGAGGCTTCTTGTCTTCTGACTCCGCTGTCTGTGTGCCAGGGACAGGTGGCCAAACACAGGCCGGAGGGCCCTTGGCTTTTCTCCTCACTTTCACCCTTAGTTCTCTCCCAGGAAACTCTTTGTTTTTTAGGATCTGCTCTAAACTAGAGGCACACGACGTTTCCTAAACAGCTCCCTGGCTTTTACATGACAGGTGTGTCTCGTGGCACAAACAACAGCTCGAGTGTGGCCGAATCTTGTCAAGAAGGCTTCTCAGCACAGCCATCCCTTCTGTTCTGGCGGATTCTTGGCACCACGTTTGTGAGCATCTGGGAAACCGGGCAGGGAAGTAATCCCACCCTTTGTTCGATAACTAGCAGACACACAGGCGAGACAAGCCAGGAGCCCGGCCAATTCCCTCAAGGAGTGTGGGCGGAGACCGTGCCAAGGGGAAGAACAGGAGCCAGGGACCCTGAGTGCGGCCACCAGCGCGCCAGGCGTGTCCTCCGCCCCCGCCCCAGCCCCGAAGCTCTGACCTCATCTTCTTCCATCCTTCCTGGATTCATCAGGGGCGCTCAGGGGAACCCAGGAGGCTTTTTATAGACAACCTGGTCCAGCCTCGCTTGGGTTGCTGAAAACAAAAAAATATTTCTGGAGTAGAAAAATCTTTAGAGATGTCCCTGCCAAAACGTTTTATGTAGTTGTTTATCATGGGTTCTATTTATGCAGGGAGGATTTTCCTAACACCTTCAGAGCTGGGGGAAGGGGGCGTGTAGTACACATCAGGTGTCTGGGCGTCCAGGGATGAGAGGGGGTCGGCTGGGATGGAGGGTTTGGCCTCAGCTGTAATCCTTTTAACCCTGTGAAGATTTCTGGAATCACCAAGCCAATAGCACCCATCTCCCATCTCCCAAGCACCACTCATTGTTTCCATGGAAACAAGAGAAAGTTCTGATATAAAATGGAAGGCAATCTACAGACATCAGCTTTACCCAAACAGAGGTCTGGTTTTCATCTCTGCTTTGTCCGCTGGGCCAGCTTTTCCTGTCATCTCTTTTATGGAATTTGGACTAAGGAGGTGAAGGAAAACTCCTAAAAGGGAAGAGAAGGCTTCTTCCCCCGAGTCTGGAGGAGTGAGTGAGCGGGTTTCAAAGCAGCAAGTTTTCACTTGCCCCTGGGCTGCATGACATTAGAGACCCCACACCGAGCTGGGTTTTAAGTGGGCCCCTGAGTTTTTCTTCTTGTTTTCCGATGTAACTGTCTGGACTTCTAAATTACAGGGGGAACAGCCCAGGAACAGAAAAGCTGCTCTCATCTGATTTCTGGCCTGCCTCAGACCAGAGAGGCTGTGAGTATCTCAAGGTGGTCATGTGCCTGGCCCGAGCCTGCTGGTTTGAGTAATCCTGATGAGATTTGGAGTAAGGGCGCTGGCACGTGAGCATTTATAAGCAAAGTAGGATCTTTATCCCTTTCAGGTTCATCAAAATGTCACTGTCACTACTGATAAATCAACCGTGTCATCTTTTCCGTTACCTCAGCACCTCACTTAGAAAGCACCATGTAATGGAAGGAGCCTCGTGCTGCGGTCAGAGCCCTGGGCTCTGGTCAAATCCTGTCTTCATGAGCTGTGTGACCTTGGAGGTGCTGGCTACCTGCTCTGGGCTTTACTTTAGTCATCTGTAAAGGGTGAGATGGGGAGATACTAAATGCCTTTTTAAAAAATGTTTCTTTATTGTTGTAGAAAACAACCTAAAATTTACCATGTTAACCATATGTTTAAGTGTACAGTTCTGTGGTGTTAAGTATATTCACACTGTTATGAAAGAGATCTCCAAAACTTTTTCATTTTGCAAATCTGAAACTCTGTAGCCATTAAACAGCTCCTCTTTTCCTCAAAGCCGCTGGTAGCCGTCATTATGCTTTCTGTTTCTATGAATTTGACAGATTCCTCATAGGAGGGAAATCGCAGTATTTGTTTGTGACAGACTTGATCCCTCTGGGCATCCTGACCTGAAGTTTGTTCATGTTGTAGCAGGTGTCAGGAGTCCTTCCTCTTTAAGGCTGAATACCACCCATCATGTTGTATGTATGTACCCATTCATCCATAGATGGATATTTGGGGTGTTTCTGTCTCTTGGTATTGAACATGGGTGTGCAAATATCTGTTCATGTCTCTATTTTCAATTCTTGTGGGTATAAACCCAGGAGTGGGATTGCTGGATCATATGATAGTTCTTGTTTTGATTTAGTTCCCTAGTTTTAATGTTTTGAGGAATTGCCACATGTTACAATGTCTGTGCAATTTTACATTCCCACCCATAGTGAGTGCATGAAGGTTACAATTTCTCCACATTCTTGCCAACACTTGTTATTTTCTGGGTTTGTTTTTTTTTCTTTTTGATACTAGCCATCCTAATGGGTAGGAGGTAAAGGTTTTGAATTGCATTTTTCTGATGATCACTAACGTTGAACATCATTTCATGTGATTGTTGTCTATTTGTTTATAATCTTTGGGAAAATGGCTATTGAACTCTTTTTAAAAAAACTACTTTGAAATTATTTTTATTTTATTATTTATTTATTTATTTATCTTTGAGACAGAGTCTCATTATGTCGCCCTCAGTAGAGTGCTATGGCATCACAGCTCACAGCAACCTCCAACTCTTGGGCTTAAGTGATTCTCTTGCCTCCGCCTCCCAAGTAGCTGGGACTACAGGCACCTGCCACAACACCTGGCTATTTTTTATTGCACTTGTCATTGTTGTTTAGCTGGCCCAGGCCGTGTTTGAGCCCGCCAGCCTCGGTGTATGTGGCTGGTGCCAAAACTACTGTGCTATGGACTCCAAGCCTTTTTTTTTTCCGAGCTAGAGTCTCAAGTTATTGCCCTGGGTAGAGTGTCATGGCATCGAAGCTCACAGCAACTCCAAAGTCTTGGGCTTAAGTTATTCTCTTGCCTCAGCCTCTCAAGTAGCTGGGAGTATAGGCGCCACCACAACGCCCGGCTATTTTTTGGTTGTAGTTGTCGTTGTCTGGCAGGCCTGGGCTGGATCGAACCTGCCAGCTCCAGTGTATGTGGCTGGTGCCCTAGTCGCTTGAGCTACAGGGACCAAACCTATTGAACCCTTTTGCCTATTTTTTTTTTTTTTTTTTTTTTTTGTAGAGACAGAGTTTCATTTTATTGCCCTCGGTAGAGTGCCGTGGCATCACACAGCTCACAGCAACCTCCAACTCCTTGGCTTAGGCGATTCTCCTGCCTCAGCCTCCCGAGCAGCTGGGACTACAGGCGCCCACCACAACGCCTGGCTATTTTTTTGTTGCAGTTTGGCCGGGGCTGGGTTTGAACCAGCCACCCTCGGTATATGGGGCCGGCACCCTGCTCACTGAGCCACAGGCGCCGCCCTCTTTTGCCGATTTTTAAATCAGGTTATTTGATTTGCTGTTGCTGTTGTTGAGTCATATACTACCTGACTCTATTGCCTTGTTCATTCATGCTGTCTACATTTTATCTCTTTCCTTCCTTTCCAGAAACAGGTAATTATTAATCACTGTAGAATGTTTGCAAGAAATTGAATCAATCAGTGACACTGATAAAGTTTTCTTTTTTTGCATGTATGCTGGGTGCTTGCTGTGTATAGGGATAGGAAATGAGGATGTGTTCTTCAGGGCTTGATGTAATTGGACATCTGTCACTTGAGGGAAAGTGTCGAGTGGGAATCTCTTTTTCCTTCTAAAGCTAACACTTTTTCAGGTTTGACAATATGTCGATCATTTTCCTAAGCCATCTATATGTATAGCATATTTAATCATCTCAGCAGCATCAAACTCATGAAGTAGGGGCTGGTATAATCCTCATTTTGCAAGAATGGAGCTGAAGCACAGGGAGGGCAAGTAATTTGCCTGAAGTCACACAGCTAGTCAGTTGAGGCCAGAGGTCTCTCTGCCTTTTGTCCCTCTCATCTAAGTGGTTGCCTTGGATAAAGACTTCTTTTATCTTTTTTTTTTTTCAGTTTTTGGCCAGGGCTGGGTTTGAACCCACCACCTCTGGCATATGGGGCCGGCGCCCTACTCCTTTGAGCCACAGGCACCACCCAAGACTTCTTTAATCTTTATCCTATACATGGTACGAATCCACGATGCCTTTGTCTCCTTCTCCTGCCTGCACTTCCTCATCTTTTAAGTGTGCCCTCTGGAACTCTAATCCTACATCCTTAACATTTCTCCTAAGCGTTTTGTGTGTTTCCTGCCATCAAATGAAGCTTTAGTCTCTTTCAAGCTCCCTGCTTCCCCTTTACACTTCTTAAGGGGAGGGAGCTCATTCTCTGCTCCTCAGAACTGGGGGTTGAGGATTAATATCTCTCTTGCTCTGCAAAACTGTTGCCAGGCCACTATCCCTGCCCACTTCCCAAGTAAAATTCCCTTTGGCTTTGAGGACCACACCTTATCCTATGCCATCCCTATCACGTGTCGATCTGCTCACCAGCCTCTGACGTTTGCATATGGTTTCGGTAGCAGGCTTGTGACCTTTCTCTCTCAAGTTCTGCCAGCTGTCAGCAGGGTAACCCTAGTGTCCAAGAGGATGATCCTGCCGGCCCACCGGCTCCTTAGATCTTCACTTTTAGCCCCAGCATTGCACTTGGCCTCTCCTTTGTTGTGCTGGTATTTCAGCAGTCCTCATCTGCTATGTCTTCATCAGGATTGCCCCATCCTCAAATCACAAACTCCTGTGTTCTAGCTTGTTAGTTCCCCCCCACCCTCATGGCCCCCTCAGTTGGCTCATGGAGGTGTCCAGATTCTAGATTCTTCCATGCGTACCTGGTCCGTGGCGCCTCCTGGCTTGGCCTCCATCCTCATGATCATTTGGACTGTGTGCTCATTCCCATCCTCAACATTACATATACCCAGCCCCACCTTTCTTTCCTCTTGTTCTGGAGAATGAAGTATCTCTCCTTCCTTCAGAATCACTCTTTCAACATGTGCCCTCCACCCGCAGCCCTCTCAGGGTCCTTACCTCCCAGTCGTTCCCTCTCTGTCCTCCGTGTCTGAACCCTCCCCCTCTGTCTCTGGGAAGGTGCCCGACTCCCTTCATTCCCCACCCTTCCCTGGACCTGCACCCCTATCCCAGCTTCTGGCCAACTTTACTCCTCCAAATTTCTGGAAAGAGTCTCTACTTACTCATCTCCTTTTCATCCTTTGGTCCCCTGAAATTTGGCTTCAGTCTACAAGGTATTTAGGTACCTAAATGTGAGGTGGGTTAGAAATTTGAGCAGTGAATGTCTAACTCCTGCCATTGACTCAGTGAAGCAGAAGGCCAAGAGTTCTACCAGGAATGCAAGGTTGGGAGAGGGGTGTGCTTGAGGAGCATGGGAATGTTTGCAATGTGTCTGAGCAGGAACGGCATGGAGCGCCTCTCTGCATCTTAATTGAAGTTTACCTTGCATAGTAACTGGAACATAGAAGTGAAGGAGTTTACCCCTCCTTGGCCCCTGCTCTTTGGAACCCTCTTTTCTTCTTTGTACAGCACAGGATTGGACAGACTGATCATCACATTCCTTCCAGCTCTTACAATTCTCATAGAATTTCTCCTAGCAATATCTTGAGTTTGCAACTGCCTTGGAGACAAGCCCTTAAAAAACTGTTTATAAAAAGGCCTGTGTTCTTTCCACAAGGAGTCCTAAACAAATATCAACAAAAATGTTTTTAAAAGATATTGAAACTTGTTTCATAATAGCCCGTTACCTCATCACACCTCTTCTTGAGTAAGCGAAACCAGTGTGTTTGTGGCGTTGGTGGTGTCAGGAGAATTAAAGGGGGTGAAGTGGTTTCCGTCCAAGTTAGTATATGTGTATTTCAAAGGGATTTTCTGGCTTCAGCATATCAACTTGAAGGAATAACTGGGATTCAGTTAAATGTTGGACCATGGTTTTTAGATAGATGGGGGCTTTTGTGGCTTGAGCTAGACAAGACAAAAAGAATGAAGAATTCAGGCAGGCAGTAAAGAGATTAGTTGAATCTAGCCTAGGCTAGGGGTTGCTGAATTCCATCTGCCCAAATTAAGCTGCTCTAAAAAGAGTCAGGATGTTTGCTATTTCAAGAGAATCTAGCATGTTCTGACCCTAAAAGGTTATCTTTGTGATGTCCATTTAAATGTGTAACTTATTTTGAGCTTGAGGTTTTAAGTTGAAAGATAATAGAGATGTTAAGTTTGTAAATAGACTAGAGATATTTAAGAATTCAATTTGTATTTTTAAGCATAGTTGATTAGAGTTACGACAAGAAATCTTTAAATGCTAGAGGAGTTTTTGTTTGTTATGGTTGGACATTTGGCCTGTCAAGCATTTGAAATACATAGAAATGAATCTAGACATATCAGATTTATAAATTAAATCTGTAGATTAAATATGTAGATGAAATTGACTATTTAAGCAGTTTACTCTGGCAACTAGAATTTCTGGGAACTTGTCAGAGAAAATTTTAAAGTGATTTTTTTTATTTTACTAGTTTTGTTAATAGAGTTGCAGTTTGGACTAAAAGTAATGAAAACTAGGTTTTAAAATGTGTAACTTTTGGTAACTTGAATATTAGTTTAAAAGTCAACTAACTGAATCTAGTCACTGTAATATCCTATTAAAGTCAATGAACTGAAAATTCTTTCTATAGAAAAAGCTCCCTTTGTAGGATATGGAAATAGGATAAGCAAAAACAGGATGAATGAAAATTTCTAGATTATAGGAAGAAGGCAGGGGGGTCTGTGGCTGCAGGATGGCATCCCAAGATTGTAATCCCAGACAAAAAAGGGGAGTATTGGAGTGTACTGGGGATTGTGACTTTTATGAACACTTCTGAGAGTCGTCAAGTTCTTATCTTTACCTTTGCATGTCCTTATTTTATAAGTAACAATCAGGATTAAACCAGAATAAGATAACACTCAGTATTTGGTGACACATTAACTGGATGGGGAGCATTGATTGGTTTCTCAGCAATTGAAGAGTAATATTGTATCACTGCCAAATGGTTATCTGATTTTGACTCTTCTAGAAACTGGTGACCAGAAAGAGGTAAAGAAGAACAAGCAAAAGTTCTTACCTCACCAGCAGGTTCAACCAAACCCACGTTTGTTTGGGTCTCTCAATTGACTTGGGCCAAAGAGCGATGTAGCAGAAGCAAGTGCCTTTGCGATCCCTTGAGTTTCCTATTCTCTTTCCTTCACTTAAAGTTAGTTGCCTTTGTCTTCACTCTGCAGATTCTGATGCGGGGAGACTCTGACTATTGGTCTACACTTTCATGAGAATTTAATTTCAAGTGGTAGTCTCTCTCTGAGTTGTGTCTGGTTGTGGAATGGAAGTAAGGGTACCAGGTTATCCCCATGGGAGTGAGTTACATAACCACCACCTTCCCTGAGGGATGCCATCGGAGGAAATGAGGGATGGGCAAGAAAGAAGGCAGTTCACATCCCCGCAGAGAGATTTTGTAAGAGAAGGGGTGCTAGTAATAAGGACACTATGACTGTCCCAACAGGGGCCCCATAGACGGTCGTTGTCCGTATAGACCAGCAGTTCTTAAATCATGCTGCTCATCATAACCACTTGAAGAGATTTTTTTTTTTTTTAGAGGCAGAGTCTCAGTTTATCACCCTCGGTAGAATGCCATGGCATCACAGCTTACAGCAACCTCCAATCCCCAATTGTCTTGCCTCAGCCTCCCGAGTAGCTGGGACTACAGGCGCCCGCCACAACGCCCGGCTATTTTTTTGTTGCAGTTTGGCTGGGGCTGGGTTTGAACCCGCCACCCTCGGCATATGGGGCCGGCACCCTGCTCACTGAGCCACAGGAGCCACCCAAAGAGATGTTTTTTAAGAAGTTCTAAGCGGGCAGTGCCTGTGGCTCAAAGGAGTGAGGCGCTGGCCCCATACGCCGGAGGTGGCGGGTTCAAACCCAGCCCCGGCCAAAAACTGCAAAAAAATAAAAAAATAAAAAAAAAATTAAAAAGTTCTAGGCCTTGACATTTTCCATTAAAATTCTAATCTATCCACTCTGCAATCAGCCCCATTCTGGGGGCAGCTGTTGGAATTCCAGTGATTAGTTCACTATCCTAAAATGATTATTTAAAGAAGCAGGTGTATATTATATACTGTACTTTTTTTTTTGCAGTTTTTGGCTGGGGCTGGGTTTGAACCCACCACCTCCAGTATATGGGGCCAGCACCCTACTCCTTTGAGCCACAGGCACCACCCTATACTGTACTTGTCTGAACTCTTTTTATTATAACAATAGCACAGTTCATTTAAAGAGACACAGATTTCCTCGAGACACAGATTTCCTCGCTTTACGTGCATGCAAGCTAAAGCCCTGAGTATTACAGGTTCTAATGACAGGCCGTAAACACTTTCTATTCTGCCCTCCCACTATCTCTCTGTTTCTCCCTCCTTCTCGCCCTGTTCCTTCTGTCTCTCCCCCCATCTTTCTCTTCTGTCTTGTTTTTCTATGACACTCTTATAGGCAGCCTCAGGCTCCTTTAACTGGCCATCCATTCCTATTGTTTTTATATTCTTCAGAATAAATCAAACTGAATCAGTCTGACTCGTTTTGAGACCCAGGTGCTAAGGAAGTGACAGGTTGTTTACATACACACTACTTCATTTTGTCTTCCTTTCAACCCTGGAGGCAGGAACTTAACTTCACAAAGTTAATTCCACTGCCCACAAGGACTTTCCTTAGAACTGACTCATGTTAGTTTTTTCATCGCCAGCAAACATGGGGTGATGGAGCACCTAGCACAGGCAGGGCGCTGAGACCAGCTTACGCTGTCCCAGGCTTGCTAATTAGATCATGCTGCTCTTTGCTTGGTACACCCTGTCTTGCGATTGATTAAAACCAACACATTGAAATAAAGTTTGAAAACTTTAGATCTTTGTCTTGCTTTATGTAAAAAAAAAAAAAAAAATCACGTTCCTCAGATCCCACAAGTGCTACAATTCAAAAATTCATAAAACCACAAAAAGAAGCTAAAGATCGCCAACAATTCTATTAACCAGAGAAAAATCACTGGTAACTTTTTAATGTATAGCCAACCCACTTTTTGCTAAGTACACATGCACACACACTTACAGCATCCTTTTGCTTTATAAATACAAAGTTGACCATTGCAGGGTTATGTAATGATTTTCTGTTTTCCCACAGTGGTTTTGGCATGTACATTGGTTGTATGGAGTTGCTTATTTAACCGACAATAATTATTTATATACCAATCCTTGATTACTTCAATGATTTCCATTCCCACTTTTAAAAACAAGGCTGCGTTGTCTAGCGCAACTGCCATTTAAATATCAAGGCTATGGCCAAACAGTTGTAAACATGCCAAAGGTCAGAACATATGTAATCATGATCCCATCCTGAGAAATTTAATGGACAATGAATGTATCCCACCAGGAAATGACTGGGAATTTCAGCAAAATCACTGATGGTGAGTGCTGATTATAGATAATTAAAGGTCTAAGACTTAAACAAAAACAGGAAGAAAGATGAAAGAATAGCATGTAAATAAACATTCTGATAAATTAGAAATAACACAACTGGAAACATTGAAGGGAAAAGGGAAATTAAAATAAGACCATTGTCAATAAGCAGGGCTCTGAAGATACATTTAAAGTCACAGACCAATTGTCGCAGTCTCTGTAAGGAAAAAATGGGATTATGACTGCTAACAAAATCAAGTATTAGTAAAACGGTAACCATCATAGTAAAAAATAAACCTTCTTAAATACCAAAATATATAACAATAATAAAAGAAATTTATTTGATTATATTTGCAAACACAAACGTATCTAGAATAATCTATACGCTCATAAAAAATAGCTGCCTTGGGAGGCGCCTGTGGCTCAGTCAGTAAGGCGCCGTCCCCTTAGACCAAGGGTGGCGGGTTCAAACTCGGCCCCGGCTGAACTGCAACCAAAAAATAGCTGGGCATTGTGGCGGGCGCCTGTAGTCCCAGCTACTTGGGAGGCTGAGGCAAGAGAATCGCTTAAGCCCAGGAGTTGGAGGTTGCTATGAGCTGTGTGATGCCATGGCACTCTACTGAGGGCCATAAAGTGAGACTCTGTCTCTACAAAAAAAAAAAAAAAAAAAAAAATAGCTGCCTAAGAAAGTTGGGGTAATCAGAGAGTAAAAATAATAAAAATAGGAATATGATTTCTTGGAGTTTACCTTTGCATAGTTTTGACTTTTGAGCCATGTGAAAATTATACATATTCAAAAATACAAAATTAAATCAAAAGAAAAAAGGTCACGTATTGAAATTAAATATAGAGGCCAGGTATGATGCCTCATGCCTATAATCCTAACACTCTGGGAGACCAAGGCAGGAGGATTGCTTGAGCTCAGGAGTTCAAGACCAGCCGAGCAAAGTAAGACCCTGTCTCTACTAAAAATAGAAAAATTAGCAAGGCGTGGGGGTGGAGGGAGGCAGGAAAATTGTTGAGCTTGGGAGTTTGAAGTTGCTGTGAGCTAGCTGAGGCCATGGTGCTCAGTCTCAAAAAAGAAAAAAGAAAGAAATTGAAAACAAACAAATGAAACAACCCAACTGTGTATCAGATTGCATGTCTACATAGAAAATAGAATTAATTCAAATAAATGTTTAATATACCATCATAGGAAATATTTTATGAATATAAAGAACTTTAAAGAAATATGTAATTTTACTTAGTTTTTTGTAGTGGTATAGGTAAGCAATACTAAGATTATTTTGGGCATATTGATGCACAAAGCAAATGAGAAGATATTTTAAACTTTTAGGAAAAGAACAGTCTCATGGCAAGAGAAGATAAAATATAAAATGTGTGAAGAGAAGACAATTTTTCTGTGATACTGGATTTGAATAGGAGGTGTCAATATGAACTCATAATTTCTTAAAAAAATATATTAGCTCTGTGCAGTGACAGGGTCTAGAAACACGGGCATCCCATTAACAATGAGCATAGTTAGCAGCCAGATCTTGGTTTCTAAGTATCCTTCTTTATTAAAAAGAAACCGGGCTCCTTGGAGAAATTGCTGTTTATAAGATCTAAAAGTGCAAGGTGAGCTTAAATCACGTAAGCCAGAAAGTGAGGGAATGCTCAAGAGCAAAATGATGAAGGAATCATATCATAGGGCCTTCCAGTGGACACATCAGAGTCAATCTGAGCAACTGAAAAAGTAACTACGGTAATGAAGAGAAAGGGAAAGCTCTTCTTTACAAAAGAATGCCAACTAATAAATGTGGAAAAATGGATGGAAATAGAAAAGTATCAGACATGATATCACTATAGTACATGTACCTGTATAGGATTCTGAATTTTTTAAAAAATGCTCATTTGGGGGGTCAATTGGCAAATTTTTCTTGAATTCTGTATTAGGTGATATTAAATCAATGTTAACTGTATCAAGCACAGTAAGTAGGATAGCAGGAGAATGCCCTTGTTATTAGGGGACATAGGCTGAAGTGTTTGAAGGTGAAGTGTCAACGTCCTTGTCAACCAATGTGAATGGACCAGCAAAAACCGCAGATATGTAATGAGACTGAGGAAACAAATGTGGCAAAAGGTTGGCAATTGATGAATCTAGGTGGAGATTATGGTGCTTATTATACTGTAACTGGGACTTTTTTTTAAAGCAAAAAGCTTTTTTTTTTTTTTAAGCAAAAGCGTCTTCATTAAAGAAGAAACAACTAATATAACCTTTCTGTCTGTGTGGTTCGTAGACTACTTGTATCCAAATTGACTAATGTCATTTGTGGAAAATGAAGAATGAGAGCTCTTATCCTAGACTATTGAATCAGACTCTCTTAGGGTGGTGTCTGAGAGTGTACCTTTTTTTTTTTTTTTTACTAAACTCTCTAATGTTTCTTACACACCCTGTAAGTGTGGTGGTGAAGATACAGAACTTCCCAATTTCTAGCTGTGTGACTATGGGCAGTAAATTTTTGACCTTTGGTTTTCTCATCTACAAAATGAAGACAATAGTAGCTTAGAGGATATTTATGAAAGTAATAATGTATACATAACTGGCTACCGGTCCAGATGCCGTTTCCCAGGCCAGCCTCGTCTTTGCCAGCGGAGCTCAGTTTCATATGTGTGGGGTGATCATCATAGTCCATGTGTTCAAGGAAGACAAACCAGGGGTGAATGATTGATCTAAGAGGATAAAGGCAATCTCATTTCCCTTGTCCTCGATTGGGTTGGTATGGGTATTTGAAGGAATCCTGAACAAGGAGATGTGAGGAGAAATTTGTAGGAACCTTTTGGGTAAAGTTTCCTAACCAATAGAAAGAGACGTTTGGGAAGTGTGCATTGCTAGATGTTGAAATGGTTGTGTGGCACCTGGAATCCTTGTAGCTATTATGCAACCACAAGGTGAGATGTTGCCCATACACCGAGAATACCAGAGTAACACGATGTAACAATTTACACTTCCCAATCAACCAATCAACCGGGGCTGGCCCCTCCTCCACCAATTGTTATGTGGGATGGGAAACCCCTATAACAATTGAGCCCCTATATGACCTCACAGCTCACAGCAACCTCCAGCTCTTGGGATTAAGTGATTTTCTTGCTTTAGCCTCCCAAGTAGCTGGAATTACACACATCCATCATAGCTCCCAGCTACTTTCTGGTTGTAGTTGTCATTGTTGTTTGGCAGGCCCCGGGCTGAATCTGAACCCGCCAGCTCCCGAGTATGTGGCTGGCATCCTAGCCACTGAGCTATAGGCACTGAGTCTAAGCTATTTTTAGTTAGGTACTCTAGCTTGTATTTGAAAGCATTCTAATGAACATATCATGCAAAGTGCTTAGCATAATGCCTAACATAATATTTGCACAATAAATGGCAGCTGTTTTTACTTTATTATTATTCTTCTTCATTAAACAACATTTCTATTCAATTTAGATCAAGGATTATAGTGCTGGGCGGCGCCTGTGGCTCAGTGAGCAGGGCGCCAGCCCCATAATACCGAGGGTGGCGGGTTCAAACCCAGCCCCGGCCAAACTGCAACCAAAAAAATAGCCGGGCATTGTGGCGGGTGCTTGTAGTCCCAGCTGCTCGGGAGGCTGAGGCAAGAGAATCACGTAAGCCCAAGAGCTGGAGGTTGCTGTGAGCCGTGTGACGCCACGGCACTCTACCGAGGGCAGTACAGTGAGACTCTGTCTCTACAAAAAATAAAAAAGGATTATAGTGCTAAGCCCTGCTCAAAAATATTTGCTGAAAGTTTGCATTGATTTTCCTCAGTTTCTCCTCTTTGTTTCTACTTAATGAAATCATGAGGGCTCTATTATACAATGTGTATCAATTCTCCTTCTTAGCCTTGAGATTTTTCATCTTTTTAAGTTTTCCCTTATATTTGACCTCTCTTGAAATGTTTGTGGTTTGAATAGGAAGAAGGTGAAAACACAACTACAAGTGAGACTTATTCAGGAAAAATCGTAGTTTCGTGGTTTGTCATGGGTGGTCCCACTTCAGTGTTGTAAAGGCACTTGGAGGGCACCCTGTAGACTAAGGAGTTGGAAATCTACGTAGTAAGTCCCTGGAAGTTTTTGTCTGGTGAAGTGTCTGAGGCAGTTAATTGAAATCAGGTGCCCTGCCCAAGGTCATTCAATGATGGCATGACCAAAGAGGGATTAGAATTCACAGTCACAGTGCCTGGCATTCCTGTGCATGACTGGACTCTAGGACGTGATGTTACTCCAGGGCAACACTAATTATTGTGGCAACAATTCTTTGGAGAACAAGGGGAGGGATAATAGAGCAGCTGTTGACTCAAGAGAAGGTACAACTGGAAGACTTCGAGGGATAGTCTGGTCCAACACTCTCATTTCATGGAGGAGGAGATTGACATTCACAGAGGTCAAGTGACATATCCAAGGTCATAGGCTAATAAGTGGCAGGGCGGAGATGAGGACATTTGTCGTATGATGCTTGACTTATTCTCTTTTCCCTGCTGAACTTATTTAAAATTATCTTTCTAACATTTTATGCTTTGAGAGCTCCAAACATTTGGCAAAATAATAGATTGCATTCTCTTATTAGATCATTTGCTTACTTTATTCTACTGTTTAGTTTTAACAGAACTTACTTATGTGTCTTTTGAATTACCAGCCGATGTGCTAGGCCAGTGACGGCATTCATGGCTGATTTATCAGGTATATTTGTGTAGTATGCCTATGATGTAAAAATGCTGACTCTTTTGTGGCCCTGGAAGCTGGTGTTATTACTCTATACCTAAATAGCATACATGAAAATTGGGGAAATACCCCTGATGACTGAACTGTCACTATAGAGCACCGATTATGTGTTAAGGATTGATCATGGCACATAAAGTATGTCATTTTTATTCTTACAAAAGAACTGAGAAAGTCAGTGTTACTATGGCAGTCTTACCAATGAGGAAATTGGGGGCTAAAGTTCATACATGTAAAAGATGTACAACTGGAATTAGAAGCTAGGTCTATATTTGAATCCAGAGCCCTTAACTGATTTCAAAAAAAGAGGGAATGAGAATTCTGATGGGATTAGTAATACAAAGCAATAATTCGGGACCTAAGGCCCAGACCACAGAGGAAAGTGTTGGGAGTAGAGTGACTAGGGCCATCTGTGGAGGTGGTGAAGGCACTGAATTCCAGGAAAAGCAACCACCAGAAACTATAAGGGTTGCCTATTTCACGATGTTGCCTTGAGCTGGTCCTCCTACCCAAAATGTTTGGTTTAGAAGGCAACATGGTGCCGTCTACCAGCCAACTAGACCCACCAACTGGGGTTGAGATTTTTGACTGATATTTTATTCACAAAGGGAGCTGTACTCCTGAATTCTGCATTGTGGGGGAGAAGCAGCCTCCTTTCGCTTAGACAGATGGCACAGAGCAGATGTCAGAGCATGAGCCATGGATTTCAACTTGGTCTGTCAAGTCTCAGGACAGCAATCACCAAAGATGTGACCTTGGAGTGGCGTCTTTCACCTCTAACTTGTTATCTCTAAAGTGGGATAATAATGCCACTTACCTTGTTGTGAGGGTTCACTGAAATGATGCCTGAAAAACTCTGAGCTCAGAGCCAGGCACTCAGTAATAAATGCTATTATCATTATCTGTGCTGTGACTCTGTGTCTCTGTGTGAGGAATCAGATGACCAGGGCTCCACTTTTTTGCTACCTCTACAGATCTACATTGTTACTTTCTTCAGTGGGTCACACACATTTTCTGGGCTTTAGTGTGGCTATAGAAAGCCAACATGGGGCGGCGCCTGTGGCTCAGTGAGTAGGGCGCCGGCCCCATATGCTGAGAGTGGTGGGTTCAAACCCAGCCCCGGCCAAACTGCAACAACAAAAAAATAGCCGGGCGTTGTGGCAGGCGCCTGTAGTCCCAGCTGCTCGGGAGGCTGAGGCAAGAGAATCACATAAGCCCAAGAGCTGGAGGTTGCTGTGAGCCGTGTGATGCCACGTCATTCTACCGAAGGCAGTAAAGTGAGACTCTGTCTCTACAAAAAAAAAAAAAAAAAGAAAAAGAAAGCCAACACGGAGTATGCTGACTTTCCTATCAATCATTATGTCACATGGGAGACAGGAAGCCGTGCAGAGAGAATGCCTGGTTCTCATCCTGGGCAAAGTGTTGCCGTCACAGATGATGATGCTTTTGTGAAAGTAGGTGGTCTCTGAGCCAGATCTGAAGCCAAACTATCAGATCCCTAAAAATGGCTATAAAAGCTTCATGTCTCATTTGTACCTGTGGGAATTTAACTCACGGAGGTGACTGAGTGGCCATACAAAGAAGCCAATGCTATTGAAAGAAGAATCATTGCTTATGT
This sequence comes from Nycticebus coucang, assembly GCF_027406575.1. NCBI lineage: Eukaryota > Metazoa > Chordata > Mammalia > Primates > Lorisidae > Nycticebus > Nycticebus coucang. The sequence goes on from NC_069782.1 coordinate 28,888,743, forward strand.
TTCCCAAGAGGAGGCAGAATACCACACATGCAGGGACAAGGGGTGAGCACTTGGTTCTGCTGCGAGGCAGAAAGGATTGAGGGGGAAGAGTAGGCTGGAGCCTTTTTTCTGTAGGAAAGTGAGGGCAGGGCAGAGCAGGCAGTTCAGGATTGGGTAGTTGGGATAATTTTAGGGGGCTTTGAACTATGCGGGTGGTCTCTAGTTGCTTGATACCTGGCCCTGAGATGATTTAGGGCAGGGGAAATATTGGTGATATTTGTGTGATAGAGTTAGATAAGAAGGTACTCAGGGGATATGGGCTTGAGATTGGTTGGTGTCCCTATGAAAGGCATGCTTGTAGGCAAGTTATCATCTTTAGGAATTAGCTAGCCCTGCAAGGGGTGGTCTCTGCCTAGGTCTGTAAAGTCCCCAGAATGTTAAAACATCAAAAGATACAGAAAATTAAAAAAAAAAAAAGTCATGAATACACCATTCATCTTGTCCCACCCCCATTCCCTGCTTCCCAACCTTCAAAGCTCTCTGAAAACAAATAAAGTTATAGGTATCAAAGTCAAGTGCACAGGTGGAACAGCTTTCAGGAAAAATAAAAAGGAAGGCAATAACAAAGGAAAGGGTTGGGAGAAAATGCACTACAACCCCCTGGATCTTTTAGTAGCTCAACTAAGTGACCAGAGAATCCACATCAGCCCCACATCTGTCTGTTGCTCGTTTAGAATGTTATAACTACAGATTTCCCCCCAACAAAAGCAAGCACATTGTGAATTATTCACTGCACCTGATTTTCTTTTATAGCAGCTATATTTGTCACAGGCATAAAAGATTGAAAAGACTGCATCACCTCTCATGGGTGCAGTGTTTTATGGTTGCTCTTGACTTGTCAACCGATGCACATATCCCTGAGCCGTGAGCATATTATAGAATTATGATTCATGCTTATCCACACTGGCAGCCAAATGAACTGGAAGCCCAGACCTTGCTCCAGCTTTATTGCCACAGACTATTCTCACTGCAATTTATCTTGTATGTGCTAATGGGGCCTTGCTGATAAAGGTCACCTGGGCATTAGATTAAGTAAAACAAATCTTGAGACCACAGTGTCAGGATTGCATTTTTTCTCAACATGGCCCAAGAGTGTTTTCATTCTAGTCATATACATTGCTGTGGTCTCTAAAATTTGATCTCTCTAAACATTTATCAAGCACCTACCGGACTATAAGATCCTCAGGGGTCTATCCGCATTTTTATATCCCTTTCATAAGCAGTTAGCAATATCTGTACGTCCTGGCAGCAAAAATGAGTAAGAGCTTAGGTAACTGCTCACTGCAATGTTGCCCAAGGTATACTCCATGGTCCACTTAAGGTTGAAAGGATCCATGAGATGGGCATCCAGTAAATAAATTTAAAAAAATGTGGTCCTTCTTAGGCTAGAGTTCCTGACATACAATGCCCTACTTGCTAATAAATAAGTGAGTTTACTAAAAGTTCTAAAATAAGGTACATGTTTTGGTTTGTTTTGTTTTGTTTTACTGAGTTTTTTGAGTGTTCCACTAGAGAATTCTAGAATTTGTTGAGTATTTCACTAAGACAGCTTGCTGTCAGGCAACACTTAACATTACAAAGCTCCCCTTGTGTGTGCACACAGAGAAAGTTGAACTTCCCATCTTATTTGGGACTTATCTTTGTTATTAGCACATCACGGATTTTTTTTCTTGTGTTGGTCATTCTTTTCAGTTGAGTTGACTAATATTGTCAAATTCTTGATTGAATTAATATTGTCAAAATTTTACATTAGCAATCTTTGTTACTATTGAAGGGTTTTCTTTGAAATTGGAAAGTGGAATTGGGTGGAATATATGGATCAGAGGACCTTTTGACTGCTTGAGTTGTCCCCAGTCAAAAAATGTATAGAGCCACCGCTCCAGACTTGAACTTCTCATGTTGTGATCAACTGTGAGGTTTCAGTGCAAAACAATCTGCTGTTACTAATAATAGAAATGCCATTTGTGAATGATTTATGTATCTGTATAAATTAATGAAGACTCAGGATTACTCCTATAAGAATGCAATTCTTGTTCACTTGCCTTTAATACGCATTCCTGAATGGGAAAGAAAAGGGGAAGAATTATAAAGGTGAAAATTATATCTAAACTGAAAATTACCTTGTTGAAGTCTTATCTGCAGGGATTGGCTTGCTGATATTTGCAGTGGTGGTGATTGCCAATTATCATAGTACTTTTGAGCTGTGGTTTCATAGTTTCTTCAGTTTCATTTATTTTTTATTTTTTGAGACAGAGTCTTATTACGTCACCCTCGGTAGAGTGACGTGGCATCACAGATCCTCCAACTCTTGGGCTTAAACGATTCTCTTGCCTCAGCCCCCCAAGTAGCTGGGACTACAGGTGCCCACCACAACGCCTGGCTGTTTTTTGGTTGTAATTGTCATTGTTGTTTGGCAGGCGGGGGCTGGATTTGAACACGCCAGCTCCGGTGCATGTGGTGATGCCCTAGCCGCTGAGCTACAGGCACCGAGCCTCTTCAGTTTCATTTCATTTCTCTCTCCCTGAGTATGAAATGCGAGTTATCGAGGGCCTCAAGAATGTTCCCATCTCCCTTAACTGCATTGTAAATTTAGTTTTGGCATATGCGTTCACTAGTGTAGTACTCCATTAAAAACAAAAAAGAGTATCCATGGACAAAAATGCAGCAAAGAAGAAGGAGCTGGGATGTTTTTCCAGAATGGAACAGTCATAATTACCAAAGGACAGGCACCCAGAATGAGGTTGCCTAAAAAGTCACAGGGTCATTTTTATTGTTTATCGGAAATCTATGCATTGCAAAATTTCAACTTTAAACAGTGATTTGTGTGCTTGTTCATAAATAGAACATGTATCATTAATTGATTTAACAAATATTTATTCATGCCCGTGTGCTGGACACTGCCAGCTGCTCATTGTAAAATGGTCAATAAGGTAGATACGGGTTCATCTGTCCTGAAGCTTGTGCAGTAGCCTCCCCATATCTGCAAGGAATATAGTCCAAGATGGTACCAAACCCTTTATCAACTCTGTTCATTCCTATATATTCACGCATAGCATTAAGCTTAATTTATAAATTAGGCACAGTATGCGATTAAAAATAACTAACAATAAAAGAAAACAAGTATAATATATCATAATAAAAGTGATGTGAATGTGGTCCCTCTCTCAAAATACCTTATTGTACTATACTCACCCATTTTTTTTTTCTGAAAGAACCTGATTGTGGGTAATTGAACCCATAGAAAGCAAAACCACTAATAAGGGGGGAGCCCCATAAAATGTGGGGAGAGGAGGGTGCTGGGGAATGGGGTGGGATGGGGGTGAGAGATGGGGCCAGGGATATATAGACAAATAAACAATTGAAATACAGGTGTTAAAAGCTTTGGTAGCATCAGTTTAGAGCAGCGGTTCTCAACTTGTGGGTCGTGACCCACAGGAACTGTATTAAAGGGTCGCGGCATTAGGAGGGTTGAGAACCACTGGTTTAGGGGCCCCTGGGGCACACAGGGAGAGGCATAGAACCCCAATCGGAGGGGGCACGGGGGAAGCTTTTAAGAGGGAAATTATATCCAAATTGAGATACAAAAAAATGAAAAGCAAATCGATATATGTTATTACCTATAGAGCAAAAGTCTAGAAAAAGAAACCTAAGGTCTTTTTTCAAGATACCGTTTAAAAGTTTAAATTTGATTTGCTATGTTGTCTTATAAGATGTAGATATCTCCCTTTTGAGAGCTTTGGGGCTGGGCACAGGGGCACATGCCTATAGTCCCAGCTACAGGAAGGGAAGATCACCTGCGTTCAGCCTGGATAACACAGCAAGACCCCCTATTTAAAAAAAAAAAAAAAATTAAAAAGCGCTTTGGAATCTTCAAATGGGTGATTTTATCATTGACGTGTTTATAAAATGCTTCAGAATTTCACACTCCCCTTGCCTTTTAAAGCAAAATGGCACCATTTGGTGTACTGGGTGGAAAATTAATTCTAAGATTTGCCATGGTCTGTTCACCCCCGTGGAAGTGTGCCCTGCATGGGCACAATGCTGTCTTTTTGTGTATCACAATGGAGATACACAAAGGTGGAGATCTGTTCATTGTACACCATGGATTGAGCACTTTACTGTCCCAGCTGGTGTTTGGAGACACAGCCGGGACCAGAACACCATCTTTGCCCGTGTAGTGCTTACATTCTTGTGGAGAAGACTGATAAAAATAGTTATGGTGTAAAATGTCAGCCAGGGACGAGTATTATGAAAGAGAGTAGAAAGGAAGTGGTGGGGTAGCAGGAGGCTATTTTAGGTAGAGTGAGGTGACAGCTGAGCAGAGAATTAATGAAGAGGAGAGGGAGCTGCAGCTCTCTGGGGAAGGAGCATTCGAAGTGGAGGGGACAAGTGCAGAGGCCCCGAGGGAGGAGCGTGCTGCAGTTTAAACCGATTGCCTGGAGAAAGTGTGGAAAGTAAAGAACTCACTGTACAGGAGTAAAATTTGAACCTGGCATTTCTAGGAGGAAAGAGAAAAGCATTCAACTTTCAAGCTTTGTCAAGGAGCCTCGAAATTGTGCTTCAAAGAAGTAGCAGTTCTGTGGCTAGATCATTGGTTCATATGCCCCTGCATCTCTCTCTGACATTTTTAAGCCCCAAATGGTTTTCTATCTTCTCTTTGCTCTGTTTGTGTGGATGGTGTCAGAAAACAGAAAGATACGTTTTTCTTATAATCACTGCTTTTCTCCTTTTATTGTGGACACATATACTCAAATCTACCCAATTCTTCAGTTTAGCTGGTGTTCATATTTTTATAAAATGGAGGAATTTGCTGATTAGTGAAACTACATGAGGTTGTACACCTACATGTTGGATCTACAAACAAGATGTTCCCATGGCTTTTTCTTTCCAGTGCTCTCAGCCCACTGGCCCCTGTACCCTGTGAGCATGGGGATGTTATGAAGCTCCGGAATGGCACACCATCCGCTCAAGTAGTTTCCCCTTCTGTGAGTTGAAGCAAATTAATTAGAGGAAGAAAGAAAACCACAGTATCATAAACATCAATATTGATTATAGTTGTTCATCAGAGGACAAGTTGGCCCAACAAAGAAAGCACTTTGGGTCACACACTGATGTTTTCTCAGCTCTTGGGTCAGTTTTAATACAACAGAGTATACAAAAACGTTTCTTGGATTTACAAGGAAAAGAGAATCTATCTTTTGCCAGGAGCAGGGAAGAAGGTAAGAAGTAATTCAAGAGGCACAGACATGATTGTTTCATCACAAAGAGAAGTGTTATATGCAAATGAAGCCCACCCAGAGAAGAGCAGAACGATTTCATTGTTTAAAGAACCTGGAGCCAGGATACCTCTCACTGGCCTTTTCAGTTATACAAGCTAACGAATTCTGAGAAGGATTTACTTTTTTTTTCTCCATTGAAAATTGTTTCTTTGCTTGAGATGATTAAAGTTAGGTTACTGTCACCTGCAAGTAAGAAAGATCTTTCATCTGATTCCCTGATGGGGCCTCCCAGTGAGACAGTAGAGCATCCAATAGAAGAAAGGCTGAGGGGAGACTTGTAGCTCTGATTGCCAAGAGGAAAAATTTCAAGGCTGGGCAAAGGGTGGAATCATGAAAAGTACATAATTCAGTTAGTGCAGTTTTGGAAATGATAAAACCTAAGTCTTTGTTCTTTTTGCGCTGTTATAAATGGAATAGAATAAAAATCCACCACAACCGTGTCTAATCTGAGCTCTGCTCTCTGAAAGTTTTAGCCATGTAAAGCCAATATTAAAAGATATCTTCCAGGAAAAAAGAATACATAAATTGGACGCCACTAAAATTCAAAACTTCTTTTGCACCAAGAGACAGTAGAGTGGAAAGGCCATCTACAGCATGAGATAAAATATTTTCCAATCATATGAATAATAAGAGATTAATAGCCAGAAGATATAAATAACTCCTACAACAAAACAACCCGATTTAAAGATGAGAACAGGACCTAAAGAGACACTTCTCCAATGAAGATACACAAATGACTAATAAGTATATAAAAGGATGCCCAACTTCACTAATCATTAGGGAAATGCAAAACCACAATGAAACACCACTTTACATTTATTAGAATGACTATCATTAAAAGACAACCCAGAAAATATACGTTTGTGTGGATGGAGAAGTTGGAATCCTTGTGCATTACTTGTGGGAATGTTATAGCTATTGTGGGAAATGGTAAGATAGTCTCTCAAAAAATAAAACTTAGAATTACCATACCAGGCCAGGCAAGGTAGTTCACGCCTATAATCCTAGCACTCTGGGAGGCCAAGGTGGGTGGATTGCTTGAGCTCAGGGGTTCAAGACCAGTCTGTCCAAGAGCAAGACCCTGTCTCCAAAAAAAATAACTAGGCATTGTGGAGAGCACCTGTAGTTCCAGCTACTTGGAAGGCTGAGGCAAGGGAATCACTTGAGCCCAGGAGTTTGAGGTTGCTGTGAGCTAGGACGCAATGGCACTCTACCAAGGGTGACAAAGTGAAACTCTGTCTCAAAAAAAAAAAAATAAAGTTAAAAGGTATCTTCCAGGACAATGGTGCTTAAGTTAACAGAGCATGCCCTTAATCTCAATCAGTTGATGTTAGACAGAAAAATGGAAAGGGAGGAACAATTGGTTATAATGATTCAGATGGATCGGCAAAACTAGGGTTTTAAAATTCAACTACATATGACAATTGGGTCATTTGAAAGCATGGAGCCTGACTGCACCAGCTTTCATCTTTCAGCGAATGTGGAGAAGGAGGAATAACAGACCCACGCTGATTTTTGATGTTTTCTATCTTTCTGTGCATCTTTATCATTGCAGCAAGAAAGACAAGCTTGCCTTTATTTTTCATACACCAACAGCTCTGCCAATTTGGCTTGATTTAACTGTTACGATGCTTCATTTCCCCCTTATGCTCTTAATAGAGTCAGCGTGAATTTATTTAAGTTTGAGTAGACATCATGGTCAGTGGTTTTATAGATAGATCCATTCTCAGCCCTTCTCGTCCTGTTTGCTGATGCAGAGGGATATGATCATTGAGGGGCAGCAAGCAGAGATGAGAAGGGACAGGAGAGCAGGGTCTGGGTGCTCCTTCTCTGGCTGTTCCCTGACTTCCCACAGCTCCCACATGTAAGTTCCTCTATCTCCCAGCACACATCTGTAGGGCGGCTCCACTCCCTTGACTACAGGTCTCATTGTACCCTGGAAACACCATTTTCCTCTTTTTTTTTCAAGTAATTTACCTTTTATTTATTTTTATTTTTTTGCTGTTGTTGGGGATTCATTGAGGGTACAATAAGCCAGGTTACACTGATTGCAATTGTTAGGTAAAGTCCCTCTTGCAATCATGTCTTGCCCCCAGAAGGTGTGGCACACACCAAGGTCCCACTCCCCTCCCTCCATCCCTCTCTCTGCTTTTCCTCCCCCACCATGACCTTAATTGTCATTAATTGTCCTCATATCAAAACTGAGTACATAGGATTCATGCTTCTCCATTCTTGTGATGCTTTACTAAGAATAATGTCTTCCACTTCCATCCAGGTTAATACGAAGGATGTAAAGTCTCCATTTTTTTTTAATGGCTGAATAGTATTCCATGGTATACATATACCACAGCTTGTTAATCCATTCCTGGTTTGGTGGGCATTTAGGCTGTTTCCACATTTTGGTGATTGTAAATTGAGCTGCAATAAACAGTCTAGCACAGGTGTCCTTATGATAAAAGGATTTTTTTCCTTCTGGGTAGATGCCCAGTAATGGGATTGCAGGATCAAATGGGAGGTCTAGCTTGAGGGCTTTGAGGTTTCTCCATACTTCCTTCCAGAAAGGTTGTACTAGTTTGCAGTCCCACCAGCAGTGTAAAAGTGTTCCCTTCTCTCCACATCCACGCCAGCATCTGCAGTTTTGAGATTTTGTGATGTAGGCCATTTTCACTGGGGTTAGATGGTATCTCAGGGTGGTTTTGATTTGCATTTCTCTAAGATACAGGGATGATGAACATTTTTTCGTATGTTTATTAGCCATTCGTCTGTCATCTTTCAAGAAGGTTCTATTCATGTCTCTTGCCCATTGATATATGGGATTATTGCCTTTTTTCATGTGGATTAATTTGAGTTCTCTATAGATCCTAGTTATCAGCTTTTGTCTGATTCAAAATATGCAAATATCCTTTCCCATTGTGTAGGTTGTCTCTTTGGTTGTTGTCTCCTTAGCTGTACAGAAGCTTTTCAGTTTAATGAAGTCCCATTTGTTTATTTTTGTTGTTGTTGCAATTGCCATGGCAGTCTTCTTCATGAAGCCTTTCACCAGGCGGAAGCACCATTTTTCTTCTTGGCTCATTCAAGCCTAGGGCAGGTAAGAGTTCCAGACTGTTGCTAGTTCCAGGGTGTTCCTTGACCTCTTGTTCATTTCCTTAACCACGCCCAGGTCCTTGACACAGTCCCTTCATTATGTACTCTCCAATTAACCTTTGAGCATGCCATTCTTTTCCTTCCAGGTCTGACTGAAAGAGTCACTTATATGCCACCAGTATGTAGACTGTCCTTATGTCCCAATGCTCCTACTTTCCTACTAAGTTTTAATAGGCCCAGAGAGAAGAGGCTAAAGGAAGAGGTTGTTGTTGATGCCTTGGTGTCCATACCTCCCAAGTTCTCTGATTTATGTACAGCAATTAGCACACTGCCTGGCCCCTAGCAAGCTCTCAATAACAGTTGTGTTGTGATTTTAAAAGCCAAAGATTGGCACCATTATCTCTTTTTATTCATTAAAGAGATGAATTTCAGGCGACTGCTGATGTTTTATTTCATTCTTTTAAGGGGCTTAATATATGTCAGGCCTTTTGCCTCATTAACCATAGCTCAGAACACTGCTACAAAGAATTAGAGTTATTATTTCTGTCTTAACAGGTGGGGAGACCAATGCTTAGAGAGGATGAAAGATTTGCTCAAGATCACACAGCGGGGCGGCGCCTGTAGTTCAGTCGGTAAGGTGCCGGCCCCATATACTGAGGGTGGCGGGTTCAAACCCGGCCCCAGCTGAACTGCAACCAAAAAAAAAAAAAGCCGGGCATTGTGGCGGGCACCTGTAGTCCCAGCTACTGGGAGGCTGAGGCAAGAGAATCACTTAAGCCCAGGATTTGGAGGTTGCTGTGAGCTGTGTGATGCCACGGCACTCTACCCAGGGCCATAAAGTGAGACTCTGTCTCTACATAAAAAAAAAAAAAAGATCACACAGTGAATCATGGTGCTGAGATTTAAGCACAAGCTGTTGGCCCTGAAACCTGTGTTTTTATAAAAACATATACAGCTTGGCTGGGTGGCTGTACGTAGCTCAGTGGTTAGGGCGCAGGCCACATATATGCGGGCTGGTGGGTTTGAACCCGGCCCAGTCCTGCTAAAAACAACAATGACAACTAGAACAAAAAAATAGCCGGCATTGTGGTGGGCACCTGTAGTCCCAGCTACTTGGGAGGCTGAGGCAAAAGAATTGCTTAAGCCCAAGAGTTTGATATTGCTGTGAGCTGTGATGCTACAGCACTCTACCCAGGGCGATATAATGAGATTGTCTCAAAAAAATAAAAATAAAAAAGGAAACAAAAGACATCCACAGCCTGTCAGGCTAAGACAGGCATGGTCCCTTTCTTCTTAGAACTGGAGGGGAAAACAGGCCTTAGACAAATAATTACGATATGACACATCTTACCAGACAGAACTAATCTCTTCCACAGAAAGTGACACTTAAGCCGACAACAGAGGAGAGAGCCAGACAGAGGAGACTTCGGTCAGGCCTCTCCCCTGCAGAGTTGGGAGCAGGTCGAGGCGGGGCTATCTATATATCTTATCTTGCATTCCTCCAGCACCATCTCGTCCTGAACAAAGTCTATCTGAAACAAACGTTTCCCGACTCTACTGAAATAAAGATATTTAATCATTTTTTTCCCCATGGATGATGACTTCTTCTGTAGAAATCTTACTTAATAATTATTCATAAGTTGAAGTCTTCACAGAGTCTTGACAGGTCTCAGAACCAAATTCTCTTCTCAGTTACCTGTAAGTGACACACACTAATTTCAATGGAAGTGACATGTATTTACCTGGAGGGAGAATTTGGTGGACGAGATATTGTCTAGCAATTAGTGACAATTCCAGCCCCTTCACACACACATCTAAGACCCACAGCTGTTGTTTAAGAAGATTACACCCCACGTGAATTAGCGGCTATGCAGTTGGAGCCACCTCCACCTTCTGACAGCTGTAGGTTCCTTCTCAGATTAACACCATGTTATTTTTTTTTTTCTGGCACCCAATTTTCCAGGTTTAAGAAAACCTGCAGCATAAGAGATATTTTTTCCAAGATAGACATCTTTTCTGAATTAAATTTTGGGGTGTGTGTGTGCCAAATATTGCTTCCTGAGGGTCTTTCCAACTTGGAAGCATTACCAGTCCACGGCAGCTCAGCTGGGCTGTTTGCTGCCGACCCCGGAGACCCCCTCAGGCCATGTGCACCTGTCTCTATTTTCTTAGCACCAGGCTCAGGAAGGAAATGGCTCCCAATTTAGGCTGTGGTTTTGGATCTGTGAATCATCTGTGTATCGTTCTGCATGTTATAAAGTATTCCGGACAAAGAATAAACATGTAAATGTTTAGTGGCTGGGAGCTACAAGCTACAGGCAGAGATGTATTAAGACAAATGCCTTTTAAACATTTCTAAGAATGCTACTATCTACCTCCAACTTCATTTTTTCCCTCCTTTTTTTCCCCTGCTTTTTTCTCCCTCCTTTTCTTCTCTGTCTCCTCCACTCAGATTATATGATGGAAAAAACAAAATTAAATGAAGACTGTAGAAACCCAAGTTCTGAATTCAGTTCTGCTATTGAATTTGGTATCAGAGACAAGTCACTGGATTTCTCCTGGGCCAGATTCCTTCTTTTGTTCAATAAATATCTATCAAAATCTTAAAAGGAACCTTTTTTTACTTGGGATTCAGAGGTGAAGAAAACCTACATAGTCCCTGCCACCATGAACTCTTTGCTGACTTTCCAGTAGGAAAATGAGAGATGACCACAAAGTCATGGAAACCCAACCTCACGATGTGAAGTCAGACACAGTGTCTATAAGTGTGTGTCGTCTTTGTCTATAAGATGGGCAGGGCATTATATGTGCTATATCTTCCAAACATTAAAGCTTGCTCTTTCTTTTTTCTTTCCTTTCCTTTTTTTTCTTTTCTTTTTCTCTCTTTCCTTCCTTCCTTCCTTCCTTCCTTCCTTCCTTCCTTCCTTCGTTCCTTCCTTCCTTCCTTCCTTCCTTCCTTCTTTTCCTTTTTCCCTTCCCTCCTTTCTTTCTTTCCTTCTTTCTTTCAAGATATGGTCTCATTCTGTTACCTAGGCAGGTTGCAATGGTGCCATCATAGCTCACTGCAACCTCAAACTCCTTGGCTCAAGCAATCGTCCTACCTCAACTTCTCAGGTAGCTGGGATCACAGAAAATTTTTCTATTTTTTGTAGAGACAGGGTCTTGCTATGTTGCCCAAAGCTGGTCTTGAACTCCTGGCCTCAAGCAGTCCTCCTGCTTCAGCCTTTCAGAGTGCTGGGATTACAGACGTGAGCCATGGTGCCTGGTCTTAAAGTATTATTTAAAATGTAGCATATGCAAAGAATCTAGAATAGCTAAAATAATTTTTTAAAAGATGAACAATGTTAGAGGACTTAATGCTATCTGATTTTAGGACTTACTATAAAAGCTGCAATAATTAAGACAGTGTGGTAGAGGCATAAAGACAGACCTGGGTTAATGCAACAGAGTTGAAAGTCCAGAAATAGACCCACACATACACAGTCAATTGCGTTTTGGTAAAGTGCCAAGGTAATAAAAGGATAGTCTTCACTAAACCATGCTGGAATAAGTGGATCTCTGTGTCAAGGAAGATACCTTGACCTTTTCCTCATAGAAGACACAAAATTTAACTCAAAATAGGTCATAGACCTAAATCTAAGACCTAACATTAGAACATTCTAGACTAATACATGTGCATAGTAGAAAAAGCTTGGTAAACTTGGGTTAGGTAAAGTTTCTTATGTAGAATATAGAAAGCATGAACTGTAAGGGGAAAACTGATAGATTGGGTTTCACAGAGATTAAAAATACTAGCCTGGGCTTGGCATCTGTGGCTCAAGTGGCTAAGGCACCAGCCACATAAACATGAGCTGGCAGGTTCGAATCCAGCCTGGGCCCACCAAAACAACAATGACCTCTGCAACCCAAAAATACCTGGGCGTTGTGGAGGGCACCTGTAGTCCCAGCTACTTGGGAGGCAGAGGCAAGAGAATTGCTTGAGCCCAGGAGTTGGAGGTTGCTGTGAGCTGTGATGCCACGGCACTCTACCCAGGGTGACAGTTTGAGGCTCTGCCTCAAAAAAAAGAACACACTAGCCTGTCAAAAAGCACAATTAAAAAAATGAAAGGCAAGTCACCAATTAAGAGAAAAAAATTATAAGGTATATATCTGACAAATGTTTTATCCAGAAAACATAAATTTCTCTTATATTTAGTAAGAAAACAATCCAATAATAAAATGAGGAAAAAAATCTGACAATACATGAAGGAAATTATATGACTGGTCAACTAGCACACAAAAAGATGCTTAATCATGGATAATTAGAGAAACACCACTTGAAACCAGAATAGGATCACTCACATTGGAATAGCTGAGGTTAAAGATACTGACAAGAACAAGTGTTGGTGAGCTTGTAGAGAAACTAAAAATACCTGGCATTGCTGGTGGGCATGTGAAACAGTGCAGACTTTTTGAAAAACAAAATTTCTTAAAATGTTAACTATATCACTCAAAAGAAATTAAAACTTGATGCTCACTGAAAGACTTATATGAATATCTGTATCATTATTTCACAGTAGCACAAACTGCAAACAATTGAAATGACCATCAACTGATGATGAAAAGAAAATGGTAATAAACAATGAAATATTAGCAACTAAAGGGAATGGAGTTGATGGGATTCAGGATACACTACTCCAAAATATGACTGCAGTGGGTCACTATGAAAGTTCTGCTACAGTCTGTGTTATGGTCCATTACTTCACTTCCAAGAAACACAGTCCACAGCATCCCGATTTACCTGTGCAAGTTCAATTGGCTTGGCTTATTGGTGTTCCTGGGGGGTGGGGTTGGGGGCTTAATGTATTTCCAGCCACATGGATTTTACAATTCTTGATTTTTGTGTATCTCAAAACTTTCATAATAACCCATGTATAGTATGAGACCAGAATATGCCACCTTCAGAATATACCTTTTTTGCATAAATATTATTTTGAGTTGATTATTTTCAGAATTAGCAGACACAGATGAGTTCTGATAACAGAGCAGAAGTTATCCTTTTATAAGAGAAATTTACATCTATAAAGGAAATCTCCATTGGCAAGGGTGTCTCCCTTTCTGCACCAGGATGGTTAAATCACTAGGGACTCTCATCAATGGAAAAGGCACTGACTTAAATCTGTACAACAAATCTGAGCCTTATTTATGGCACTTTTCCTGGCCACATCCCCATAGTTAAGCCTTTCCCCTATTTTTCTTTATTTGATTCAGGGGACATACAATATTTAAGTCTAAAATCTAGGCTTGGCATCTCTAGCACAATGGTTACGGAATTGGCTACATGTGCCGAGGCTGGTGGGTTCAAACCCAGCCCAGGCCAGCTAAACAACTGCAACCAAAAAGCCAGGCATTGTGGTGGGCACCTGTAGTCCCAGCTACTTGAGAGGCTGAGGCAAGAGAATCCCTTAAGCCCAAGAGTTTGAGGTTGCTGTGATCTGTGACGCCACAGCACTCTACCAAGGGTGACATAATGAGACTCTCTCTCAAAAAATAAAATAAAATAAGATAAAATAAAATAAAATAAAGTCTAAGTGATTCTTTGAGATCTTCTTTGGAGATTTTATTCACTTTTCCCTTAGTATCTACAATGTACACATAGGTATACAAACTGCTGGGTTTTTTTTTTTTCTTCTCTTATTTAATCTGTCTTATGTTATAGGAGTCTATCCTAAGAACTCACCAAGGCTACAGGAAAAATTATTTTTTCTCTCCTACAGAGTACTGATAGAACAATGTAGGTGGATTTTAAAAGCATCACACACAGTGAAAGAAGCCCCCAAAACAAAATCCAACATAAAATCCCTAAAATTTTTAAGGGAAATTCAAAAAAGGCAAAAACTGGAGAATTTTTTTTGTATGTAAATTATTTCTCAAGTGAGCTGTAAACATTGTTAATCCCAAACAAAAAAGTACCTGGAGCTTATAGAAAGCAATTCCACAAGGCAACATTTTGGCAGTCAGAGAACAAAGGAGAAGTTAGCAGAACAGCAGGAAAAATTTTTAAGGTTCATGCAGGAGAAACATCCATTCATAATGGAAATCCTAGGTCATATAGCACTCAACTTGAGACGCTCTGGCAGCACAGGCAGAAATGTCGGGCACAGAAATAGTTTCTCATCACCCACACAGCTTTATCTCCCCAGACAAACCCTCAGGGGCTTCTCTTCATCTGCTCCCTGGAGCCCCTGAGGTGAGAAGGTAGAGAGTGTGAGGCAGCCCGCTTGACTCACTGACCGGGGAGGTGTCCTCTCAACTTTGGAATTTCTGCAGCCCTGTAGGCACACAGGAGGCTTCGTCAGGAGCTTTACTGTTCCAGTGTCCTCTGAGGGCTCCTTCACTGTTTCCTGTGATGTGGGTTTCTCGAGGGCATCAGCATTCCAAGCAGTCAACAGCTGAGGTTTACTTCCCTGAGCAGACCCTCAGAGCCTGTCTTGTCTCCCTTCCCTAATCTCTCAATTTCTTGCTCCTAGCCCCGACTTGCTTCCCTTTCAGCGTTTGGTTAGTTGGTGAAGAACGTGATTTCCCCTTGAGCTCCCCCTGTCTGAACAGGCGTCTTAGACACTTGCTCCTGGCCTCCTTCCACATCCTTAGAATCATAATATCACAAATGATTAGAATCCAAAAAGACTTTATGGAAATCGAGACGACATTGGCCAAAATGTCTTCCTCAAAACTGAAGGGTATGAGTAGGCACTCAGTGGAAAACAGACCCCATCTAAATGCATTTAGAAAATGTCAGTTCAACGGGTTTTTCTTTTTGTGTTCTACAAAAGGTCTCCATATCCACATTTTGATAATAAATGTCATGACATGAGATGAGAGTTAGTAAGGAGTGAGGGTATGACAGGCAGTGTTTGGAGAAACATTTTCTTCTTTCAGGTTGGAAAGCGGCAATAGAAATATAGGTCAAATAGAAATATCCTGGGGCAAGGCATGGTGGCTAAAGCCTGTTATCCTAGCACTTTGGAAGGCTGAGGAGGGAGGATTGCTTAAGACCAGGAGATTGAGACCAGCTTGGGCAACATGGTAAGACCCTGTCTCTACAAAAACATTAGCAAGGGGCAGCGCCTGTGGCTCAAAGGAATGGGGTGCCAGCCCCATGTGCCAGAGGTGGGAGGTGGTGTGTTCAAACCCAGCCCCAGCCAAAAACTGCAAAATAAATAAATAAATAAATAAATAAAAACAAAACATTAGCAGGGCGTGGTGGTGGGAGTAGCTATAATCCCAGCTACTCAGGAGGCTGAGGTGAAAGGATCGCTTGAACCCAGGAGTGTGAGATTATAGTAAGCTATGTTTCACTACTGCACTCCAGTTTGGGAGACAGAGGAAGACTTTTGTCTTTTAAGAAGGAAGGAAGGAAGGAAGGAAGGAAGGAAGGGAGGGAGGGAGGGAAGGAAGGTCGGTCTTGCCAATCGCCAACCATATCTCTAATTATCTAATTTAAAATATTTTAGTAGACATATTTTAAAAAGTGAAAAGAAACGGGTGAACCTAATTTTTTAAATTTTTTAATATACATTTTATTTATTTAGCAGTTGGATTTTTTTTAGGGAAGTTTTGGGTTCCACAGCAAAATTGAGTGAGAAATAAAGAATTCTCACATAGCCCTGACCCCCATACATTCTCAGCCTCCTCAACTATCTTAAGTTTAATAATGTATTTTGTTTGTCCCCTTATATAAAATGGTTATTATTTCAACATTAATTAATATAAGAATTATTAATGAGATATTTTAATTTTTTTCCTGTATACTGCTTTTGTTTGTGCATTTTAAAAAGTGACCCTAGGCACATTTCAAATGCTCAACAGCTGCCTCATGGCTAGAACTAGAAGGCCAGATATTCCAAGGAACATACTTTAGGAACTGTTGATCTAGTCACACCCTGTGGTGACACTGATGAAGTGGCCGAGACCTGGAAGTTTGAAGTGATTTCCCTGGGTTACAGACTCAATAAACTTCAGAGGTCAGATCAACATACAGGCCTCCTGACTCTCACAGGGTAGGTTCTTTATAATATCCTGCCTTAAAACACAAATCTTTTTCTTTGTAGGAGGGAGAATTCTAGTTTCCTTCCTTTGCCCTGCAGAAGAATCCCCTTCTATTTTTTCTGAATTGAATTAGAATAGAACTTGGTATAGGAATAAAGAGGAACTGAGTTTACAGTGACTACACCAGCCTTTCATTCTGCGGGCTTTGGAGGCTGTCTGTGCTGTCTTCCCTTCTTCAGATTTCATGGTATCCAAAGATTGTTTCTTATTCATACAGGGGGCTCTTTGTGGCCTGGAGTGAGGAGGCTGAGAGGGGTCTTCCATTATCATCTATTTGACAAATCCTCACTGGACACCCATCAGGTGCCAGACTTTGTTCTCGGTGCTTGGGACAAAGAGATGAACCAGCCAAGTTTGGATGCTAGCGGCAGAAGACAGATAAAACACATCTATGTCAGATGGGAGTGTTTTGTTTTCAGGCAAAGTTTATTGAAAAAAAGTTTCTGGAGGAAGAGAAAAACAGATTTACAGAGCAAGACAGTTTACAAAGCAGGATACATTTGCCATAGATGGTAAGCAGGCCTCCATTGCCAGGGCAAGTAGGCCAAGAATCCAAGAGGCCAGGAGTTAAGTGTTACTGAGAGAAGGCAAGAAAAATAAGGGAAAGGGGGCTTCTGGAATGGAGGGAGGTTGGGGAGTGAGTGATTCCTTTATTCCCTGATCATAGTGTCCTTTGGTGGAAAAGGGAATTGATAAAGAAAACCTCCTTTTTAGCCTGTATTATTAATTTGTATTAAATGCCTTTCATGTATTTGTGAACATGTGAGTCCTCTTAGGTAAATAATGAGAATATGTATTGATGGCTAAGGTGCATTCTACTCAAGGGGCATTATGCTGAGCACATAGTATTGAACAATTTAATGAGAGACAGAGGGTCTTTGTTATCTGAGTCTTCATTTTCCAAGTTCAGTAGTTAGGAGGTGTCAAGAAAGCAACAATTGTCGTAATGAGCTGGCCATTTATTAAAATGAGTCTCCACTCAAATATCTACTCCTGTTTTATCTGCCATATAGCCCGACAAGTGGGGTCAGTTGTTCTGTTGGTTATAACCTCATTGATTGTAAGATACTTACAAGAAGAGACTGTACAATGAAAATACAAAGCAGATGGGTTGCAAAGGGAAAAAGCATAATTTGCCAAACATTTAGGATTTCTTTTTTTTTATTATTTAATTTAAACATTTAGGATTTCATTAAGTCGTTGAAAATGATACAGGAAAGCTACTAGAATTACATGCAAGTCTCATTGCACGTCAAATGAGAATCTGATGTGACTCAATCTATTAGCAATTGAAGAAAACAATGATGAGAACGGTGAGGAGTACTTCAAAAGGAAAGACCCACCTCCAAAGGAATAAAGAGACCCTTAGAAAACTTTATAATTGCTAAGTTGTGGAAAAAGCCCAAGAATGGAAGAAAAAGTATTAAATGTTCTTTTCTAGATGCCAATTACCATTGAATGAAGAAATACCCTGTGTGTGCTTTTTATACTTTTCAAGTGAAGAAACTGAGACGCGAAAAACTTAGATAAATTGCTCAAGGTCAAGTATGAGGTGGAGGTGAAGAGCAACCTAGGAACCTGAATCCAGACTTCATCTCCTCTACACAACAGCGCCTCCTAGAGGGATCACATTTGTTTACCTTATTCTAGACAAAGCCCAGACGAAAAGCCTTGCACAGAAAGATGTTTAGTACCTATTTTGTGTGGACCTCACAGGTAGGAATGATTCTGCTTTAAATTTCCAGCTCAAGGTGGTTTTGAGTAGTAAATGAGTACATTGTCCATTGTCTCGCCATCATTTTTTATACAGTCTAAAAGTTTGAAGTCTAAACTTCCTAACTGCTAGTTAAAATCTATTATCTTTGTGTTTGCTTAACTTCTGCAGGACATATCAAGGAAGTCAAGCATGTCTATTATAAATGCTGGGTATCTAATTGCCTTACCTTATAGCTGAGCCAGAAGGCAGACACTAAATAAAGAAAACCTCTTGGCTCACAATGACATACTGTCTTTGCACATCTTTCAAGCAGAGGAAAGATAATGGCCATGTATGATTTTAGGCAAGACTGCTGATTTGCAGTCTCTTCAGGAAATTGTAGTGTTTCCGAGGACAATATTCCTAGTCAAAATAGATTAAGCCAGAAGCCAAAGTGATGACCACAGTCAAAGTTAATGATACTGTGTGTTTGGTTGGAAACAACTGAAAGAAAAATAAGTTATCATAGCAGACAGTCTACCCTATAATTCCTCCTTTTTCCCAGATCATTGCCACCAGTGGGATGGAAGAAAATAAAGTTTTCTCTTTGACTATTTTGTATTTGTTGATGGACAGAACAATCTTTACTCTAATGAAATGAAGTATAGGGCAGGAAGGGCATACATCGTTTTAGAAGAAGACTTCCCTTTATTCACCCAGTTTTAAGTTTTCAAAGAATGCAAGGCAACTCTCTCACTTTCTCTTGGGTACATGCCATCCTTTGGTAGCTAAGGGCAAGCCAGCTTGACAGAGGCGAGGAGAAAGTAAAGTTTATCTTATAAAGATGGGGGCTATCAAGATTAGGAGAGCAGGCTCGGCACCTGTGGCTCAGTGAGTAGGGCGCTGGCCCCATATACCAAGGGTGGCGGGTTCAAACCCAGCCCCGGCCAAACTGCAGCAAAAAAATATAGCCAAGCATTGTGGGGGAGCCTGTAGTCCCACCTACTTGGGAGGCTGAGGCAAGAGAATTGCTTGAGCCCAGGAGTTAGAGGTTACTGTGAGGTGTGACACCATGGCACTCTACCCAGGGCGACAGCTTGAGGCTCTGTCTCAAAAAAAAAAAAAAAAAAAAAGATTAATAGAGCACCAGCAATCTACTTCTGGGTATAGACCCAAAAGAATTATAAGCAGAGACTCCAGGAGATATTTGTACACCTATGTTTAGTAACATTATTCCCAAATAGCCAAAAGGTGGAAGAAACACAAATTTCCCTCCATAGACGAATGGAGAAGCAATGTGATATATACATACACACAACGGAATGTTAGCCTTAAGAAGAAGGACGTTCTGACACCTGCTATGGCATGGGTGAACCTTGACAGGGTGCTAAATGAAATAAACCTGTCACAAAGGGTAAACGTTCTATGATTTTATTTTTATGAAATATCTAGAGTGGTCAAAGTCATAAAGACAGAAAGGAGGGCGGCTTCCATGGGTGAGAAGGGACAGGGAAAATAAGAACTTACTGCTTACTGGGTACAGGGTTTTAGTCTGGGAAGATAAAAAAAGAAAGGTTTTTGGGCGGCGCCTGTGGCGCCCCTCAAGGAGCAGGGGTCCCATATGCCGGAGGTGGTGGGTTCAAACCCAGCCCCGGCCAAAAAAAAAAAAAGGTTTTTTTTGGAGCTGGATGGTGGTAATGGTAGGACCATGTAAATGTACTTAATACCATAGAACTGTACACATAAAAATGGTTAAAATGGTGAATCTTATGCTATTGCCAAATATATATATATATTTTATATATTAGGCCAAAGAGTGGTGAGGGTGGTGCTATTGAGATGATGGGGGTGAAGGAGATGAGAAGAAAAGAAACACATCCCTAAATTAAATTTCCTAACGAGGTGATTTAAAAGTAGAAGGAGGCTCGGCACCCATAGCTCAGTGGTTAGGGTGCCAGCCACATACACCTGGGCTGGTGGGTTTGAGCCCGGCTCGGGCCTGCTAAACAACAATGACAACTACAACAAAGGCATTGTGGTGGGCGCCTGTACTCCCAGCTGAGGCAAGGGAATTGCCGAAGCTCAGGAGTTTGAGGTTGCTGTGACCTGTGACGTCACGGCACTCTACCGAGGGCAATGTAGTAAGACTCTGTCTCAAAAAAAGAAAAGGAAAATGCAACCATGACAAGTGATAATAGGAATAATTTATTGAGTGCTTACCAATCACCAAGGATTAGTGAAGGGCTTCCTATTTGCATTCACTTATTCCTTCTTCGTGATAACCCATGGAGGTGGCTACTACTGTTCTATCCTTCTGAGATTTAGCAAGATTAACCACCTGCTTACGGCATGGAACTGAAGGGTGCCAATAGAGCCAGGATGTCTGAGTCCAAGGTCCCCAAACATCAGTGCACATCAGAATCCCTGGAGGGCTTGTTAAACCACAGATTGCTGGACCTTGTTTCACCCTGTCTGGGATGGGGGCCAAGGATTTGCATTTCTAACGTTTCCCCAAGGATGCTCATGTTGCTGGTTGGGGACCACACTTTGAGGATTAATGGACCAGCCTGTGTTCTTAACCACTACAAGGTAATGGTAGAAGGAAGGACTTGCTCTATCTGAGAGAAACCTGCAGGAAAAACACAGGGTAACTATGGAATGAAAGGAGCCAGAGTGGTTCAGAGAGTGATGAGCAGAGTCTGCTGTCCTTTATCAGCTGTGCCACCTTCGCTGTCATTGCTTTGAGGTATTTTCCCTGGGTGTAATGAACAAAGATTGGTAGAATCATACATTCTCATCATTTTCTTTCCTCTAATTTATCCAAATGTTTCACATCCTTCGAGCCCAAGATGAAATCCCATCTAAGGTTGATCTCATGGTCCCTACGATTCACATATATTTAAACTCAATATTATACAACTTAGCATTTAATTATTTTCTGTTTTATGTGCTTTTGTCTGTCTTTTTTATTTGAATATGTATTTTTTGAGAATGTAGCACTAACAGCATAATGATAAATTGTCATCAACCTGTACCAAGAAGCACACAGTCTCTAGAATACGATGTTTTTCACAAGTAATTTTAGTATAGCATGATTATTATTTGATTCTAGAGTCAAAGACAACATTTAGATCCTTTAGCTTTGGGGCATTTGGCAACATCAAAATGGTTGTCTACCCAGGCAGTGGAAAGAAATTCAAAAGCAGTTTCTTTTTCTTTCTCCAGTTCCTCTGCAGTATGATCCATCTTTTCATGTGAGACATCATGAATTGGGAGACCTTCAACTTCTTATATTGTTGATTACAACAGGGAATGAGTAGAGCCCCAGAGTTGCCATCGGAATTTACGCCCATGGACATGAACTCTCCCTCTGGGGTTCCAGACCAGATGTCTCTGGCATGGTCAGAGATGGCTTTCGCAGCAGAAATTACACTGGATAGTTTTCTAGCTTTGAAGACAGCGGCACCCCCCTACTGTTCAGTCGTGATGGATTCTCCCTTGAGCCAGCTGTCGTCTTTCAGAGCTTCATAAACACCAACTTCCTTTCCTTGCAATGTCACCTTGGCGTGGTTGACATCTGGATACTGAGTAGAAGAATGATTTCTCCAGTTAATGACATTCTTTACAATACATCATCAGCAGTCACACCAAGTGGAAGAGCAATTTGAGATTTAGCTCAGTTGTGATCCAAACGAGTTGAGCAACTGAAATTCTCCTCGGGGCTGGATGGAGCTGACTCGGAGGCAGCCAGGCCGTTGGTACTGGCTGGGTTACCCACAACAATCACCCTAACTGACTTCTTGGCACATTTCTCCAAGGCTGCACTCTGAGATAGGAAGATTTTCACTTTTGCTCTCAGTAAATCTTTCCTCTCCATGCCTTCTCTTCTTGGCATGGAGCCCACAAGAATGGCCACATCCAGGTCTTTAAAGACAACCTCTTCTTTATCTGTTGCAATGACATCTTTCAGGAGGGGAAGGGAGTCTTGTACTTCCATTAGGGCACCCTCCAGGACACCCATCCTGGGGGTGATATCCAACAGCACAAGAATTACAGTCCCAAGGACTCTGATTGGTTCAGACATGACTGAGAACTGCGGGGACAATGGCAGCACCTGCCTGCTTTTGTCTTTCTTCCCCACTTTCTGGGGTCAATGATAGTGTCTTATATTTATCTTGGTTTTCCAATGTGTAATCAATGATTATTGATTATTGAAAAAAAAGTTTAAGAAGTTAGAGATTGCCATTATATCAGTATTAATAAAATCAGAGTTAGGCGTATAGTGAAAATATTTCAGAGAACTAAATGTTGGTTAGCCGCCGGCAGACTTGTTGCTAGTCCAGACAGTGATTCCTGTCATGGCACCTGAGGTTCAAGACTATTGTCTGACATCCACACAAATCTAAGAAGTCTGTGAGGGATGGGTGTGCCCTGAAATTGTACAATGCACACCTTTGCACAAGTCACGTGCCTGGGCATTGGGTGGATCATACAGACACACCACTCTTGTGTGTGTGTGTGTGCAAAATATAGATAATTTTATTTATTTTATTATTATTATTTTTTGACATACCACTCTTTTCCAAGGCAGGTGATGTCCTTATAAATATCATCAGTTCTAACAACTCTCCCATAATAACTGATACATGTTTCTATAAACTGCAGTTTCATAATAGTCTATCATTTTCTGATCCTTGTTCTTTCTCCCCTGTCAAATTTGTTAATGAGAGCCCTTAAGGGTAAGAATCATGCCTCATTGTATCTCTGGTGTCTGGAGAAGTATATTGCTGTAGTAAGTTCTTTTTTTTTTTTTTTTGAGACAGAGTCTCAAGCTGTTGCCAGGTAGAGTGCCATGGCTTCACAGCTCACAGCAACCTTCAACTCTTGGGCTCAAGTGATCCTCTTGCCTCATTTGTTCTATTTTTAGCAGAGACGGGGGTCTCGCTTTTTGCTCAGGCTGGTCTCGAACTCGCAAGCTCAAGCAATCCACCTGCCTTGGTTTCCCAGAGTGCTAGGATTACAAGTGTGAGCCAGTGTGCCAGGCCAATAGTAAGTTCTTAAAGTAAATATATGTTGAGTGAAGGAACAAGTGAATAAAACATCAGTAAGACTGTCAGATTATTTGAAGCTCCAGGTGTGGTGATACACAGTAAACTGCTTTGAAATTGTTTGGAGACATAGCAAGACAATGGGAAGTTCAAGGGAGAAATGGTTAATGGTGCCCTCTGCGTTTGGGTACTTTTCCTTTGCAGAGTCCCCTGGTGGGTTTTCTTAGGCTTCTCACCAACAATCCAGAATGCCAGATCTGTATAGTGTCATCCTCCTGTTACACGTCAGAACATTGCTTTTGTTCCGGTTTCATAAGTTCTACAATTTTTTCAGTATCATTTTTCCTTGATAGTCTAGTCAGATCAAGACACCCATTTCCGGCTCAGCGCCTGTGGCTCAAGTGGCTAAGGCACCAGCCACATACACCTGAGCTGGCGGGTTCAAATCCAGCCCGGGCCTGCCAAACAACAATGACGGCTGCAACCAAAAAATAGCCGGACGTTGTGAAAGGCGCCCGTGGTCCCAGCTACTTGGGAGGGGAAGGCAGGAGAATCGCTTGAGCCCAAGAGTTGGAGGTTGCTGTGAGCTGTGTTGCCACGGCACTCTACCCAGGGCAACAGCTTGAGGCTCTGTTTCAAAAAAAAAAGACACCCATTTCCTTAAACAATTAAATAATTGTGGTGCTCAGATTAAAGCTCTTCCTGGGGCTATTCCATTTGAGAAATTACTATGCAGACAAAACAAAGCTCATAAGTGCCTAATTTTCTTTATTTTTAATTTGAAAATATAGGGGTTTGTACAGGGGTACAAATGTTTTGGTTATATGGATTGCTTCTGTACTCTTTGTCAGAGTTATATGAGGTTGACTAATCAAGTTCTCGAATTCATCCCAGAAAAAGTGCTCCCTCCTTCATTGCTGAATATCACTACTGTCACCTTGGAAGTACTCCTTCTGGCCATCTGGTGACCACAGTGATATTCAGCAGTGAGGTATGTGGCACATTTTCTAGGATGAGTCAAGAACTTAACTGTCTGATCTTGTGTGTCCATCACCAAGATAGGGTTAATCGTGCCCATTAGGTGTGACTTTATCCATCTCCCCACCTTTCCCCCTGCTTGATTTCTACTTTACTCCCCTCTGTGCACATGTGTGCTCATCGGTTAGTTCCAATTTAATAGTAAACACATGTGGTGTTTTTTTTTCCATTCTTTAGGTATTTCTCTTAGGATAATGGTCTCCAGTTCCATCCAAATTGTTGTAAAAGGGATTCAGTCATCTTTCTTCATGGCTGAGCAGTACTCTGTGGTGTGTATGTGTGTATATATACAGGCCACATTTTGTTAATCCACTCATGAACTGATGGGCACTTGAGTTAATTCCACATCCTTGCGATTATAAATTGTGCTGCAACAAACAATCAAGTGCAAGTGTCTTTTTGATAAAATGGCTTATTTCTGGTAAATACCCAGTAGTAGGATTGCTGGATCAATCAATTGCTGGTAGGTCTACTTTTAGCTCTTTGAGGAATCTCCATGTTGCTTTCCATACGGGGTGTACTAATTTGCAGTGTCACCACAATGTATCGCTGTTCCTCATTATTATTATTATGAGACAGAGTCTCAAGCTGTCACCCTGGGTAGAGTGCTGTGATGTCACAGCTCACAGCAACCTCCAACTCTTGGGTTTAAGTGATTCTCTTGCCTCAGCCTCCCAAGTAGCTGGGATTACAGCTGCCCACCACAACACCAGGCTATTTGTTGTTGTTGTCATCATTGTTGTTTGGTGGGCGGGGGCTGGATTTGAACATGCCAGCTCTGGTGTTCGTGGCTGGAGCCCTAGCTGCTTGACCTACAGGTGCCGAGCCTGTTCCTTATTTTTTTGAAGAGCATACTCCTTTACTTTACCTCCTAAAAATACTTGCTCGTCCGGTCTTTGGTCAGTCATCAGCATTGTTTACCAGGTGCTTCCTGTGCTCACTGTCCCCCTCACCCTCCCTGGCACACAACAGGATGGCACTGGAATTAGGCAAGCCAGATGACTTATTTTGGCCAGTGAAACATGAGAAGGGGTGTGTGTGTCACTTGCTGGTGGAAGTCTTAAGAGCCGGTTCAATTATCCTTCCCTTAGCACTGGTGAGGGGTCAAACTAAAGCTCCTATCAGCCTGAGGTCTCTGAGTAATGTCAGTGAGTAATCTGTTCACATTCCTTATTGGTGGGAACTCAAAACGATCAAAGGAGATGCTCCTTTGAAGTGCCGTAGAGAAAACGCCTGGCTAGACGGGCACGTTTCAGTTCCCTCCTTCTGTCTGAAGACGTTACTTCATAGTGTGTTATGATCTGTGTGAGCGGGGGGCCTGCCAAGGCCTGTGCAGGCTCAGCTTCCCAGTCCACTGTGCCTTTGATTGGTACCCTTTGCCACTGACAGTCCCTGTCATTGTTAAGAAGACAAGACTCACAATTATAAGCTTTGTTCCAGAAAAGGGTATTTCCTCCTCCATCCTGAGAGTTGTCTAAAAGTTGTCTCTGCTCCACGTCCTTCCCAGTAAGGCCACCTCCATCTTTTCCTCTCCTTTGTGCTTGGTATTCCACAGAGGTAGCCTGGGCACTTTGGCTGGGGGGAGGTGAGGGGAGAGGGGACAGAGTTTCACTCCTTTGCCCTGGGATGAGTGCCCTGGTGGCATCATAGCTCACAGCACCTCAAATTCCTGGGCTCAAGTGACCCTTTTGCCTCAGCCTCCCAAGTAGCTGGGACCACAGGTACCCACCACAACGCCTGGGTAGTTTTTCTATTTTTAGTAGAGACAAGGTCTCATTCTGGCTCAGACTGGTCTCGAACTCCTGAGCTCAAGCAATCCACATCCCTTGGCCTTGCAGAGTGCTAGGATTATAGGGTGTGCCACCACACCTGGCCACGTGGGCACTATTTATTTGCCTCCCCAGGGCCTTACCTCATAATACTATCACCTTGAAAGTTAAGATTTCAACATACACATTTCAGAGGGAACACTCATATTCAGTTCATTGCAGAGGGTTCAAGTTCCCTCCAATATTCCCACTGAAAGGGGACTAAAAAAATGATATGGCTTCAGGGTGATATATCTGCAAGATAAATGCATCTTTCTTTTATAAATATTAATCACTTCTAATCACGTATTTCTCTGCAGTATAATGCCAGAAACTTCTGTTTTTTACTTTCATGTTACCAAAAATCCCCCTTCTATTATTTTAGTTTGTGTAAAACAAGGTCTGATTAGGTTGTTAATTAATTACCTCACTCCCAGGAATGAGGGGAAAGAAGAAAATTCTACTGGGCCTCACCTCTTATCGGAAAAGAAGGTTTTATATTCCTGAGAGTAAGGAAACTGCAGGTTAAAGGCTAAATTCCTTTGGCTGTAATATAATAACAGTGCTTTTTTTTTTTTTAAAGGATCAAATAAAGCCTATGTTTAAACCAATCGCATGTACAAATACAATCGCTGTCCCTCTTGCTGTGACATGTTTGTGCTGGCTGAAGCTTTCAGTGTTCTAAGACTGAAGCTCACAGGGGTTTTGGGTGGAGAGCTGATCCTGGGCAGAGGACAAGTGACCTATCAACTGCATACAAATTCCCTCCCTGTAAACAAAACAACCGCACCGCCGTGTGTTACTGGGCTCCATGGAGGGGTGGGGGGAGTGTATGTTTTGCCTGCTTTGTTGCAAGGAGGAAAGGGAGTGTTGCTGTGGCCGGAATGAGGAGGCAAAGGTGGCATTCTGGTATTTTGGTTGGATCCCTTTGCATTTGTTGGCTCACCTGTCAAAACATGATGAGAAATAGAATTAGAACAAAGGAGAAAGAGGCAGAAACCAATGAGAGGGTGGATTGAACTAAATCAAGGCCTTAAAACACAATCTGTAAAATGTCTGTGTTTTATTTTCTAGCTGCTTGAACTTTGTGTGTGTATTCATATATTTAGCTTATGTAACTAACATGAAATTATTGTATCTAATACAGTAATTAAATATTGTATTAGATACAATACAATAGATATTTCTAAATACTTTCATGTATAGATATGATCATAAATATATAATATCTAGGCAACATGGATGAAAAATATTAACTTTATTTGTGTGATGTCTTTCACCAGCTTTTTAGGATATGGTTTTATAAACAAAGTGCTTTCTCATAATTATCTCACTGAGTAGCATGAACATTAACTCACCTTCTTCTCTGAGGACCTCCAGAACTTCCACTCTTGACTTCCAGGCTAAGTCTAATAACTGTGTGTCCAAGAAAATTTTATGATACCAAGGGCAATCCTGTCACTTGGTCTCTGCTCTCCAATCTGACTCAAAACGTTCTTCCCACCTCCAGTATTTCTGGGTTTCTGAAACCACCCTCTTGCTCCTGATCAGTGGATGCAATATTTTCTCCAAATAATCCCCTCATTTGTTTGTTTTCCCAGAAAGCCAGAGATTTCTTGAAGACATTGCTTCCCCCACTATCTCTTCAAGGTAGGATAGTTTTTTGTTTTATTTTGTTCTGTTTTTCCTTTCCCATGCTCCTTTTACTTCATGGTTGAGAAATAGAGAGCAACCACCTGGCTCCCCATGGTTGATTGCAAAGCCTTTCTCCCTCTCGCTCCTGAAACTGCCTCTTTGGTTCCTTTCCCTTGCCTTAGATTGCCAATTGCTGGACCTTTGGACCTCTGGACCTCTGGACCTCTGGCTCATTCAAGAAATATTTGAGCCTCTGACCAAGGTGCTTCCTCTCCATTCTACTCCTGCAGCACTCTTTGACCTCAGCTTTCACAGGTAACTCCCTTTACACTCCACATCCCAGTTTCTCAACTCTTCATTGTAATCCACTACATCTCAGCCACTCATCCTCTTGGCCACTATGGCACCTTTGTTTATATCACCACTAACTGCTTTCTTTCTGAGGTCTCCAACCATGACCTCCTTCCTAGTCATCGTCTGACTTGCTTTTTGTAGCTACATTTATTTTAGAATTACCTGTAAGTCTTTGCGCATCTCCATTCTCTTCTTCACCTGGCTTGGAGTTCATATCTATGGATTTCACATCCTTAACAATATTCTTGGATCTCATTGGACAGTCCGAGGCAACAATAAATTTCATACCGCAAACAAAAATTAACTCAGAATTGGTCATAGATTTAAATATATAAACTGTGAAACTTTTAGAAGGTAATGTAGAAGAAAATATTTGGGACCTAGGTTTTGGCAAAGAGTTCTTGAAATCATGATCCATTAAAAAAACCGATAAATTGGACTTCATCAAGATTTTAAAGTGTTGTTCTGCAAAAGGTCCAGATAAGGATAACAAGACAAGCTGAAGACTGGGAGCAATCCTTGCAAATCACATCCATGACAAAGGACCTGTATCTGGAGCAGGGCTTCTAACCTGTGTGCCGCAGCACACTGGTGTGCTGTGAGAGGATATTAGATGTGCTGAAAAAAATTTTAAAGATCATTAATTAGATTATTTTTCAAAGAAGTTCAAAGAACAGTAAGTATATTCTTTTTTTTTTACTCTTTTTTTGGATCAACATAATTTAAACGTTCTGCAGAAGTTTAACTATAGGTTCAGGTGTGTCATGAGATACAAAAGGTTGAAAAGACTGATATAGACAATTTAAAGAATGCTCAAATGCCACATTAAAAAGAATCCAACTTGAAAGATGGCAAAAGAGATTCATAGACTTTTCACCTGAGAGGATGTATCGATGCAAACAAGCTTTTGAAAATAAGTTCAATATCATTAGCCATTAAGGGAAATGCAAGTTAAGACCATCGCTATCCACAAATTAGACTTCCTAAAATAAAAACCAATGACAACATACTGATATAAATAAATGACTGAATAAATAAATACTTATAAGAGAATGGAAGTATCTTCCATACAGAAGGATTTCAAATCATATATGAAGAAACTCCACCCTCAAGGAGATGAAGTATAACTTCCCGCTCCGTAAGTGTGAGTGACACACAGTGACTTCCTTTCTAAGAGTGTAGATGGGAAGGGTTTTGAGAA
Organism: Nycticebus coucang; assembly: GCF_027406575.1. NCBI lineage: Eukaryota > Metazoa > Chordata > Mammalia > Primates > Lorisidae > Nycticebus > Nycticebus coucang. The sequence continues at coordinate 28,918,013 of NC_069782.1, forward strand.
AAGGAGGAAGTTTACAATGAAGATATCACAAAGTATCTCAGCCAGGTGAGCCTAGTTAATATCAACAATGTAAGTTTTGTTGGTGGTATGCACCCTTGATAGGATGTGAAGAGAACAATGCTTTAACTGTATGGTCTTCCTCCTCAAAACCCAAAACCCCAGTCTAAGCATGTGAAAATTATTAGAAAACACCAGGAATTCAAGTACAGTAGCTTGTTGAACAACACAGGTTTGAAGTGTATGAGTCCACTTATATGCAGATTTTCTTCCATCTCTGCCACCTCCAAACAGCAAGCCCAGGCCTTCCCTCCCTCCTCCTCCTCAGCTTGTTCACTGTGAAGACAAAGAGGTGAAGACCTGAGTGCTGAGCCGCTTCCTCTTGATGAAGAACAGGCGTATTTTCTCTTCTTATGATTTTCTTAATAACTTTTCTCTAGCTTACTTTAAGAAAACAGCATGTAATACATACGACATACAAATATGTGCTGGGGGGAGCCAAAAGTTGTAAGCAAATTTTCAAATGTCCAAGAGTCAACTGTAATTGTTGAATAGAGACTTGAACCCTTCTTTTCTCTGAAGCCAGTGAGTTTTCTAGTGTGTGGGACGTGCACACCAATAGAAAGGTGCTGTTGGATGGCTGTGAACTCAACCTACATCCACACTAAATCTCAGGCGACTGAGGATCACACACTATTCAGGGACTGAAGGGCTGAACAACCCACACCAGTGGTTCCCAAACACTGTCTAGGGAAAAGGTTTTACTGGGCCACAGAACCCCTATTGTAGAAATTTCCAGCTTCTTTCTATAAGACAATGGGGGCCATAATGGTTCTGCACTGAAAGATCAGGGCAAAAACTAGGAAATAACTTAGTGGCAATAACTGGGAAAAGCCCTATGTGTGCCTACTTCCCTAGGGCCCCAGCAACTCACCTGGCCTGGCTCTGCAGACCTTCCACCTGCCATGGTAAGCAAGGTGAAAGAAAGGGCTTGGAAATGTGGGCGCTATTGTTCCTTCACATCTTGGTTTGCCTAGACTCTTTCCAGTTGATTGAAACAGTATCAAGACTGATGCTTTCCTTTTTTGCTCATATGTTTGTAAAACAGAATTTGTGATAGCAACAGAGATAAAAAAGAAACACCAAAACAAGTTGCACATTAGACCTTTTTCTCATAGGTGATATCAAATATCAAAGTGCCCAATAGATGCAGTACAATAAAATTAAAAGAAAACTTGTACCAAGCAAATGTAACACATGTTGTAGCATAAAATAAAATTTAGTGTCGTAAATGTTTCTGCATTTATAGAAAACTGTAAGTGTGTCCTTTAAAGTTATCTATGGTTAACAAATGGTATTTCTTGGGAAGAACTCTCTTTTGTTCTGACATGATGAACTTTGTGTATTTGGGGTGTTGAAATATCCTTTCCTTTCCAAAATGATGGAAATGGTAGCTTTTTGTTATTGTTGCTTTTGGCAAAATTAAAGAGTTTGGCAACTCTGTGTTTTCCTTTTCCATTGCTTTGGGAAGTTTTACTGTCCTGAGAAATTTAAGTCTGGGAACCACTAACCTAAGAGTGTTATTATTCTAAAACGTAGGGGAATTAAATAGCCAAATGCTTTGAAATTTTATGTAAATTAAGAACTTGGAAACTTTGGCTAATTTCATTAGTTTATGTTTCACATAATCTACTGTGTAAAATTTCACTTTCTTCTATCACTTCTTTACTAGGTTATTTTATCAACACCAAATCTGAAAAGAATTTAAACGGCAGAAACTAGAATATATTATAGCTCCACAGCATCATATATTGTAGCTCTTTATAACAGATATTTTTCACTGAATGATATGCTCTAAAGGTTTTGTTGTGGTCCTTTTCATTTGTTGTCTGTGTATAAGTGTGTTTGCTTTGATATTTTTGCTCTTGCTATTACATGAATACTATGCGTCTGTGAAGGTTGCAAAATGTGATCTGTAATGAGTGAGGTGGTTTCTTATATTTGTACCAAAGGAACTAAGTTGATGAAAAGTATAAAGACGTCCTCCTGAATCTAATAATTTTGTCCTTTCCATTGTATAACATAAGCAGTAGAGCTTTTCCGTTAGTGCAGAAATAATTTCTTCATGAATTCTGGATCCTACTTGGGAAATTCTGAGCAGCATGTATGTAGTTTGGCTCTGCTTAGCTGCTCAAAGGCTTTCTAACGATGTAAAAATAGGCACTTGGTTGAATTTTCCCTTCATTTCAGTGCATGACCCAATTCAAATGAATCTAATTTTGCCTCATTAGAAAGCAGATCCCTTTACTCCATCCCAGGCTATCTCCATTTCAATGAGCTGTGGAAGGAAAACACAATTTCCCTGACACCTAGAATTGCAGAATGGGACCATTTGCAGAAGCCGATTGTTTGACCCACAGCAGGTAGTTTTACATCAATCTGCGTTTATAGCAAATTGGAAAAGGTAGCCTGTGAGCATTTCCCTGCTTGGCCTAGGGAATGAAATGCACAATGTTGAACCCCATATCATTTTGAAAATTCTTTCCACTTTGGATTGCTTGCGCATTACAAAATGTACTCAGGCTGGAGTTTTTACTGATACTTAGAAACAAATTGACAATACCTACTTGGACACAATATGTCGCAATTATCACACCTTCATTTCAATTTTATTTTTACTACAAATAAGGAGATGAAAAATGTAAGATCTTAATTTGAGGTAGCTCCTAATGTCCATATAAACAGGGAACAAATACTTCTTTTTTTTAATAACTTTAGTATCTGACAAACACCAGTTAGTTCTCATCCATGTTGACTGTCTTGGAGTTTTTTGAAAGTGGTAAAAGGTACATAGGGAACCTAAGAATAGAGTTTGGTGAATCTTCACCTTCATTACATTTTCTGGACAACCACACATGGATATGGTATTTTTTTGTTTGTTTGTTTGTTTGTTTTGGAGGCAGAGCCTCAAGCAGTCACCCTGGGTAGAATGCCGTGGCATCACAAGCTCACAGCAACTTCCAACTCCTAGGCTCAAGCGATTCTCCTGACTCTGCCTCCCAAGTAGCTGGGACTACAGGCGCCTGCTGCAACACCCGGCTATATTTGGGTTGCAGCCGCAATTGTTGTTTGGCTGGCCCAGGCTGGATTTGAACCCCCCAGCTCAGGGTATGTGGCTGGCGCCTTAGCCACTTGAACCGTAGGCGCCAAGCCATGGGTACGGAATGGAATGTACCTTATTCCTTTGGCCCAGACAGCTTTGTTGAGCCTGGTATCAATGCACATATTGAGTCCCCATCTCTTTCTTGGCAAATTTCTGGATCTCTTTGAGTGCCCGAGGGGCACACTTATGGATGTGCTTGTGAATGTCAATGGTTTATTTTCCAGTCACCACCGTGTTGATGGCCGACTGGCCCTCCTTCCTATCACCACCCTTCTTTGAGGGAGCCATTCTGCCAGGCCCAAGTTGGAAAGAAAGAGCTCAAAGGATTGTCAGCAAATGCTTCAAGTAATAAAATATTTGATAGAGAAGTTTCTTGGGGTTTTTTTTGTAGATAATAGTGATTTAGGAAATATGAAAATGTTGGTGAGATCAGAGAACAGTGGAGGAAAAGGAGACAAAGATCTAAAGTTGATGAATCTATGAAAATGTCATATCAAGAATATTCAGAGGGGCGGAGACAAGTGGCTGACTGAAGCCAGATTTCCACAGAGGCTCCCATCCAGAAGGAGAGTTAAAGGACAGAAATTTAGCAAGTAACCTGGTGGATTAGAACTGCACCAAGAGAGAAGGTTGAAGAACACACATCAACCCTGCTGAGGTGAGCTGCGACCCCAAGGATACAAACAAAAGGTACGAAATCCATCGCCAAGCAGACAAGAGTCCCCTCCCCCATGAGAAAGGCTCAAAGTGCCCCACAAACAAACGAGCAGAGTTCAAACGTCCTCCCACTACACTCCACGGGAGAGACTCTCTAAAAAATGGACCTACCTCCCCTACTAGGGTGCCACGGCATTCTCCTGCCAGGCATAAAACTGTATATATTCTCTACTGCAAGTCTGAGCTCCCAGCACACCCCTCCACTCTCACTCTGAGGTCTGGAGGCCTGTCCCCCAGGACTCCAGATTCTTGGGTGATTTCTCGAGGGGTGTGGACAGGGCCTGAACTGCAGCTGGTCAGTGCTGGCTCTGGGGCATGGGAGTGAGGAGAGGACAGTCGGCTGAAAGGGAACCATACCGGAGCGGCAGTTCCCTGAGGCGCAGAGCAGCAGCCATCTTTTAGCAACAATAGAGCTCACTCCTGGATATTCTGAAGCCACACCCACTGTCTCCCAGGGCAACCAGAGGAGGCCGGGCATCTACTCAGGTGGAAACCACCACGGAACAGATCTGGGATGGAAAGGCAGGCCCCATGAGTAAAGGGTTTGCCCGAGGCGATACCGGCCTGGGTGGAGCATGGGGACTAGAAACACACACACAGAGCCGGGAAGTTCCCAGGGCAGGGCTGACCCAGAGGACCACTTTACTGAGCCTAAGATGCACCTGGCCCTCAGGGGATCGTCAGCCTATAGACAAAGGAAGACAGGAGGCTAGAACTGGCAGGTAACCAAATACAAACCTGCAGGAGGAAAGACAGGGCCTGAGGCGCAGGCTCTGGGAACTCACAACAGCTTCTCTTCTGCAGGGGAATTTAGCAAGGACAGAAACAAATTCCCGCAAAGTTGTTCTGTTCTGTTCTGTCAGTAACATCAATCGGGGGCAGGGCTAGAACTGAGTGAACACCCCCCAGCCTCCATCAAGTGCCCGAGGTTGTCAGGCCTCACCTCTCTGCTGAAACTTTTCAAGCCAGAAGAGGGTGGTCATCAACTTTTAATCTCCTAAAGCAAAATAACTTTCAACCCCAGATCCTGTATCCAGCTAAACTGAGTTTCATTTATGATGGAGAAATTAAATACTTTAATGACATTCATATGTTGAAGAAATTTGCCAGAACCAAACCAGCTCTTCAGGATATTCTCAGACCTATCCTCCATAATGACCAGCCCAATCCTCTACCACAAAAGTAAACTCACTCAGAAACTTCTGATCAAACTCCAACTTCCACGGTGGTGAAAGGATTAAAAATGTCCACTGGACTTTCAAAAAACTCGATGCCCAAAATTTTACCAGACTTATCAGTATTCTCCATTAATGTGAATGGCTTAAACTGTCCTCTAAAGAGGCACAGGTTAGCTGACTGGATACAAAAACTCAGGCCAGATATGTGCTGCATACAAGAGTCACATTTTACCTTAAAAAATAAATATTTTTTGGGTGAAAGGATGGTCAACCATATTTCAGGCAAATGGTAATCAGAAAAAAGGAGGTGTTGTAATTTTATTTATAGGCTTTAACTCAACAAAAGTAAGAAAGGATAAGAATGGTCACTTCATATTTGTTAAGGGCAGTACTCAATATGATGAGATTTAAATTATTAATATCTATGCCCTCAACCAGAATGCACCTCAATTTATAAGAGAAACTCTAACAGACATGAGCAACTTGATTTCCTCCAGCTCCATAATAGTCGGAGATTTCAACACTCCTTTGGCAGTGTTGGATAGATCCTCCAATAAGAAGCTGAGCAAAGAAATTTTAGATTTAAACCTAACCATCCAATATTTGAATTTAGCAGACATCTACAGAACATTTCATCCCAACAAAATTGAATACACATACTTCTCATCAGCCCACGGAACATACTCCCAAATTGATCACATCTTAGGTCACAAGTCTAACCTCAGTAAATTTAAAGGAATAGAAATTATTCTTTGCATCTTCTCAGACCACCATGGAGTAAAAGCTGAACTCAGTAACAACAGGAATCTGCATACTCGTACAAAAACATGGAAGTTAAATAACCTTATGCTGAATGATAACTGGGTCAGAGATGAGATTAAGAAGGAAATTGCCAAATTTTTGGAACAAAATGACAATGAAGACACGAATTACGAGAACCTCTGGGATACTGCAAAGGCAGTCCTAAGAGGGAAATTTATAGCACTGCAAGCCTTCCTCAAGAGAACGGAAAGAGAGGAAGTTAACAACTTAATGGGACAGCTCATGCAACTGAAAAAGGAAGAACATTCCAACCCCAAACCCAGTAGAAGAAAAGAAATAACCAAAATTAGAGCAGAATTAAATGAAATTCAAAACAAAAGAATTATACAACAGATCAATGAATCAAAAAGTTGGATTTTTGAAAAGGTCAATAAAATAGATAAACCTTTGGCTAACCTAATAGGAAAAAAAGAGTAAAATCTCTAATCTCATCAATCAGAAAGGACAAAGATGAAATAACAACAGACTCCTCAGAAATCAAAAAATCCTTAATTTTATTACAAGAAAATTTATTCTCAGAAATATAAAAATCTGAAAGAAATTGACCAATACTTGGAAACACATCACCTTCCAAGACTTAGCCAGAATCAAGTGGTGAACAGGCCCATATCACGTTCTGAAATAGAATCAACCATACAAAACCTCCCTAAAAAGAAAAGCCTGGGACCAGATGGCTTCATGTCAGAATTCTACCAAACCTTTAAAGAGGAATTAATGCCTATATTACTCAACCTGTTCCAAAATGTAGAAAAAGAAGGAAGACTACCCAACACGTTCTATGAAGCAAACATCACCCTGATCCCCAAACCAGGAAAAGACCCAACAAGAAAAGAAAATTATAGACCAATATCACTAATGAATATAGATGCAAAAATATTCAACAAGATCCTAACAAACAGAATCCAGCAACACATCAAAAAAATTATACATCATGACTAAGTCGGTTTTATCCCAGGGTCTCAAGGCTGGTTCAATATACATAAATCTATAAGTATAATTCAGCACATAAACAAATTAAAAAACAAAGACTATGTGATTCTCTCAATTGATGCAGAAAAAACTTTTGATAATATCCAGCATCCCTTCATGATCAGAACACTTAAGAAAATTGGTACAGAAGGGACATTTCTTAAAATGATAGAGGCTGTCTACAGCAAACCCATAGCCAATATCATATTGAATGGAGTTAAATTGAAATCATTTCCACTCAGATCAGGAACCAGACAAGGCTGCCCATTGTCTCCACTGCTCTTTAACATTGTAATAGAAGTTTTGGCCACCACAATTAGGGAAGAAAAGGTGATCAAGGGTATCCATATAGGGTCAGAAGAGATCAAATTTTCTCTCTTCACAGGTGATATGATTGTATATCTGGAAAACACCAGGGATTCTAATACAAAACTCTTAGAAGTGATCAAGGAATACAGCAGCGTCTCAGGTTACAAAATCAACATTCATAAATCGGTAGCCTTTATATATACCAACAATAGCCAAGCTGAAAAAACCGTTAAGGACTCCATTCTATTCACAGTAGTGCCAAAGAAGATGAAATATTTGGGAGTTTATCTAACTAAGGACGTGAAAGATCTCTATAAAGAGAACTATGAAACTCTAAGAAAAGAAATAGCTGAAAATGTTAACAAATGGAAAAACATACCATGCTCACGGCTGGGAAGAATCAACATTGTTAAAATGTCCATACTACCCAAAGCAATATACAATTTTAATGCAATTCCTATTAAAGCTCCACTGTCATACTTCAAAGATCTTGAAAAAACAATACTTCATTTTATATGGAATCAGAAAAAAACTCGAATAGCCAAGACATTACTCAGAAAAACAAAAAACAAAAAACAAAGCAGGAGGAATCATGCTACCAGACCTCAGACTATACCATAAATCGGTAGTGATCAAAACAGCATGGTACTGGCACAGAAACAGAGACGTAGATGTCTGGAACAGAACAGAGAACCAAGAGATGAATCCAGCTACTTACCGTTATTTGATCTTTGACAAGCCAATTAAAAACATTCAGTGGGGAAAAGATTCCCTATTTAACAAATGGTGCTGGATGAACTGGCTGGCAACATGTAGAAGACTGAAACTGGACCCACACCTTTCACCATTAACTAAGATAGACTCTCACTGGATTAAAGATTTAAACTTAAGACACGAAAGTATAAAAATACTAGAAGAGAGTGCAGGGAAAACCCTTGAAGAAATCGGTCTGAGTGAGTATTTTATGAGGAGGATCCCCTGGGCAATTGAAGCAGCTTCAAAAATACACTACTGGGACCTGTTCAAACTAAAAAGTTTCTGTACAGCCAAGAACACAGTAAGTAAAGCAAGCAAACAGCCATCAGAATGGGAGAAGATATTTGCAGGTTATGTCTCCGACAATAACCAGAATTCACAGAGAACTCAAACGTATAAGCAAGAAAAGAACAAGTGATCCCATCTCAGGCTGGGCAAGGGACTTGAAAAGAAACTTCTCTGAAGAACACAGGTGCACGGCCTAAAGACATATGAAAAAATGCTCATCACCTTTAATCATGAGAGAAATGCAAATCAAAACTACTTTGAGATATCATCTAACTCCAGTAAGATTAGCCCATATCATAAAATCCCAAGACCAGAGATGTTGGCGTGGATGTGGAGAAAAGGGAACACTTCTACACTGCTGGTGGGAATGCAAATTAATACATTCCTTTTAGAAAGATGTTTAGAGAATACTTCGAGATCTAAAAATAGATCTGTCATTCAATCATATAATTCCTCTACTAGGCATATACCCAGAAGACCAAAAATCACATCATAACAAAGATATTTGTGGGCGGCGCCTGTGGCTCAAGGAGTAGGGCGCCGGTCCCATATGCCGGAGGTGGCGGGCTCAAACCCAGCCCCGGCAAAAAAAAAAACACAAAGATATTTTTACCAGAATGTTTATTGCAGCCCAATTCATAATTGCTAAGTCATGGAAAAAGCCCAAGTGCCCATCGATCCACAAATGGATTAATAAATTGTGGTATATGTACACCGTGGAATATTATGCAGCCTTAAAGAAAGATGGAGACTTTACCTCTTTCATGTTTACACGGATGGAGCTGGAACATATTCTTCTTAGTAAAGTATCTCAAGAATGGAAGAAAAAGTATCCAATGTACTCAGCCCTACTATGAAAGTAATTTATGGCTTTCACATGAAAGCTATAACCCAGTTATAACCTAAGAATAGGGGGAAGGAGGAAAGGGAGGGGAGGGAGGGTGATTGGTAGGATTACACCTGTGGTGCATCTTACAAGGGTATATGTGAAACTTAGTAAATGTAGAATGTAAATGTCTTAACACAATAACTAAGAAAATGCCAGGAAGGCTATGTTAACCAGTGTGATGAAAATGTGTCAAACGGCCTATAAAACCAGTGTATGGTGCCCCATGATAGCATTAATGTACACAGCTCTGATTTAATAATAAAACAAAGAATATTTAGAGCAGGGAGATGGAGTTTGGAGATGAATATAAATAAATCACTTTAAGACACTAAAATTTCCTAGAATTTTAACTTAAAACTATGTGTATATATATTAAGTTCTTGTTAAAGAATAGAGGAAGTTGATATTTTTAGCAGGGAGAAACCATTAGCAAATTCACAAATTGTACTTTTATTTATTCTTCTGTTGTGAAGGATACATATTTGTTAGCCTAAGTAAGATTTTCCACCTTACACAGTTTCATTGTGGAAAACATATTGACATAGCCTCTGGTCCTGTCTGACATGAAATTGACACACACTTAGAATCTTGGAATTTTTCAGCTGGAAAGTACCTTTGGATGATATTTAAAGACATAAAAACTTGTGACCTTCACACTAGTTATAATTTATAAGAAGTAATGGCAAATGCCATAAAGATAGAACAATTATATAACTGCACTGAACAATAGTGCAAATGGAGTCCTAGTTAATGAACTTATTCATTCTCTTTTCTACTACTGGGTAAAGCACTTCATGGAATTTTAAAATTCCATCACTGGGCATCACTTTGGAGATGACAGTCTAACCGTAGGATTTTGTACATATGAGGAAACTGAGTCAGGTAGGATAACTGACAACACAAAGATCTCACAGCCCCTTAGTAATAAAGCCAAGTTCAGAATAAGATCACCAACCTTGAACAGATAGAACATAAGGGCCTCTACTCGGGGGAGCAGTCTTCTTCAATTAACCAGTAGGGCCTCAGGGGAGGATAGAAGAACTTGGATACTACTTGGACATGAGGAACCCAGACCAGACATGAACACACTTTGAAAGTGTCTTTAGAAGGACAGAATGTGCTTCCTCAAAATATGAAGGATGGTAGAGCTGATGACAATTAGGAATGATAGATTCTGGCAGCGCTCAGTAGGGTAGGGCACTGGCCACATACACCAAGGCTGGCAGGTTTGAACCCAGCCTGGGCTAGCTAAAACAACAATGACGACTGCAACAACAACAACAAAATAGCGGGGCACTGTGGCAGGCACCTGTAGTCCCAGCTACTTGGGAGGCTGAGGCAAGAGAATCACTTAAGCCCAAGAGTTGGAGGTTGCTGTGAGTTGTGATGCCACAGACTCTACCCAGGGCGACAGGTTGAGACTGTCTCAAAAACAAAAAAAGGAGTCCCATTTGTTTATTTTTGTTGTTGTTGCAATTGCCATGGCAGTCTTCTTCATGAAGTCTTTCCCCAGGCCAATATCTTCCAGTGTTTTTCCTATGCTTTTTTGGAGGATTTTTATTGTTTCATGCCTTAAATTTAAGTCCTTTATCCATCTTGAATCAATTTTTGTGAGTGGGGAAAGGTGTGGGTCCAGTTTCAGTCTTTTACATGTAGACATCCAGTTCTCCCAACACCATTTATTGAATAGGGAGTCTTTCCCCCAAGGTATGTTCTTGTTTGGTTTATCAAAGATTAGGTGGTTGTAAAATGTTAGTTTCATTTCTTGGTTTTCAATTCGATTCCAAGTGTCTATGTCTCTGTTTTTGTGTCAGTACCATGCTGTCTTGAGCACTATGGCTTTATAGTACAGACTAAAATCTGGTATGCTGATGCCCCCAGCTTTATTTTTGTTACAAAGAACTGCCTTAGCTATACGGGGTTTTTTCCAGTTCCATACAAAATGCAGAATCATTTTTTCCAAATCTTGAAAGTACGATGTTGGTATTTTGATAGGAATGGCCACATACACCAAGGCTGGCAGGTTTGAACCCAGCCTGGGCCAGCTAAATGAATAGGTAGGTTGCTTTGGGAAGTATAGACATTTTAACAATGTTGATTCTTCCCGTCCATGAGCATGGTATGTTCTTCCATTTGTTAATATCCTCTGCTATTTCTGAGATATCATCTAACCCCAGTGAGAATGGCCCACATCACAAAATCTCAAAACTGCAGATGCTGGCGTGGATGTGGAAAGGAGGGAACACTTTTACACTGCTGGTGGGACTGCAAACTAGTACAACCTTTCTGGAAGGAAGTATGGAGAAACCTCAAAGCACTCAAGCTAGACCTCCCATTTGATCCGGCAATCCCATTCCTGGGCATCTACCCAGAAGGAAAAAAATCCTTTTATCATAAGGACACTTGTACTAGCCTGTTTATTGCAGCTCAATTTACAATCGCCAAAATGTGGAAACAGCCTAAATGCCCACCAACCCAGGAATGGATTAACAAGCTGTGGCATATGTATACCATGGAATACTATTCAGCCATTAAAAAAAATGGAGACTTTACATCCTTCGTATTAACCTGGATGGAAGTGGAAGACATAATTCTTAGTAAAGCATCACAAGAATGGAGAAGCATGAATCCTATGTACTCAATTTTGATATGAGGACAATTAATGACAATTAAGGTTATGGGGGGGAAGCAGAAAGAGGGAAGGAGGGAGGGGGGTGGGGCCTTTATGGGGGCAAGACATGATTGCAAGAGGGACTTTACCTAACAATTGCAATCAGTGTAACCTGGCTTATTATACCCTCAATGAATCCCCAACAATAAAAAAAAAAAAAAAAAAAAAAGGAATGAATAGATTCTGGAGTGCTTTCTGCCCTCCCTCTATTTGCCTAGAAGCAGGACATAGACAGAAAGTACTCTGGCCATCGATCCCCTCAACCCCTCAGAACAAAGGTTAACCATTTCATGAAGACAGTTTTGGGCGCTCATCAGCGTAGAGATGACACAAGAGGAATTTATATTGGCAGGCTTTGCTAACTACCATTCATCCGCCACTTGTTTGCTTTCCCCCAAAATGCTTGCCCACCCATAACAACTCAAAGTCCTGGTCAGGCATGGTGGCTCACGTCTGTAATCCTAGCACTCTGTGAAGCTGAGGTGGGTGGATCGCTTGAGCTCAGGAGTTCAAGACCAACCTGAGCAAGAGCAAAACCCTGTCCCTAAAAAATAGGAAAAGTAGCCAGGTGTTGTGGCAGGCATCTATAATCCCAGCTACTAAGGAGGCTGGCACAAGAGGATCATTTCAGCCCAAGAGTTTCAGATTACTGTGAACTATGACACCACAGCACTCTATCCAGGGTGACAGAGTGAGACTCTGTCTCAAAAAACAAAACAAAAAAACAACCAAACAAAAAAACACTCAAAGCTCTTGTCTTTTCTTTTTTTGGTTTTGTCACTCCTCTAAAACTTTACTGCTCTTTGTTGAAGATGTTATATAAGCTGAAATTCAAGGCCACTTCTTTGAGAACCACTCATTCTTTGCATGTCTCCCATGTCCATTCAGAATACACAAGTTAACAGACTTCTGTTTTCTCTCGTTAACCTGTCTTTTGCAGAGGCGTTCATTCCAACTAAGAACCCATTGGGGCTTATTATTACTCTCTCTGTAGCTCTTTGTCTTTCTGTTTGTTGATCATCTGCTTGGTGAGAAAGAATTGGTAAATTAGGTTAGAAACTCAAAGAGAATGATTTGTAACTCATTATACATAAAGGATCCTACATGAATTGTTTCAAAGTCTGGGGACAGTATATCAGAGGGATCAGGAACTTGGACTTTAACCGTCAGGGGTTTGGTTGTAGGGTCTTTGAAGGAGAGGAGTCACCATGGAAGTCCCTGTAGGTCATATCAGGAAAGAATTTTGTATTTATCCCCAAAGCATTGAGAAAGCATTTCCAACCAAGTGTTTGAAACAGAGAAGGGTAAGTTCAAATTCGTACTCAAAAAGCTTATGTGACTCTTAAGCGGCACACTCTCTTGCGTGTGAATTGGAGCAAGTCCTTTATCCTGTCCGTGCCTCTTCATCTGTAAAATGCCACCTTTAACTGTTGTTGTGAGAGCTAAATGAGATGTTTTTCAATGCCTGAGTGATGCTTGGGACACAGCAGGCTCTCAGCAGATGGTAATGGCATTCAGCTCTGTAGGAAAAGAAAAAGAAAAAGACCCAAGGGAAACATAAAGATTGAAGACAGAAACAGAAGAAAAGGTGAAGACCAGGAAGTGAGGTTAGAGTGTTCTTAAAACCCAAGCAGGGTTAGTGGTACGTAAGAGATAGAGTGGGGAGGGGCTCCGGGTTTTGAAATTGGACTTCAGAGGCCCCTCTCCTTTTATCTGCAACCCTTTAAAGTGCTAGTCTTCCATAAAGCATCCTATGCTCTTCAGCACTAATAAATTTTTCAGCAGCTCCACTTTGAATTGGGCTGAATATCTAGAGCACAGTTATTCTCTGAACTAAAAAAAAAAAAAAACAGTGATCACAGCAAACTCACATTTCTCAGTTTAGTGTTTGAAGCTTGCTGAAATCTAGGCCCAACATGAATATAATTCTTACAGTTCCCCAACCTGAAGGATGCTTAAAACATTTCCCCCATCACCATCTAGCCCAGGCTCCGTGTGTGGCTTGTGGGGACCCTTCTGATCCACTTTCTACCCATCTCTTTCATGTCATCTCACTGTTCCTGGCTTTATACTCCACGCTGTCATAGAAAGGATGACCTGGAGGCTCTGTTCTTTCTCCCTACACAGCAACTACATCTTCCGACCTACGCTTTTGCTCCGAAGTGTCCTCTGCCCACCTTCCCACCTGCACCAGGAAGCTTCTGATGCCTCTGGCTAGGAGACATACCCCCTTTTATAGCCTGCCTCCAGGCCTCACGTCAGAGGTCCTGGTTCCTTTGGTTGACTCTGAGCTCTTTGTAGCCATTGTACTCAGCGCCTGGCTTGTAAAAGGCTGTCATTATAATGAGCGAGCCCTTTGATCCATGTAAACTGCTCACCCTCGGTTCTGGGACTTATCATTCTTATTGTGGTAAGTTCTCTGCATTTTCGGAATTGCTGAAACTCTCACCGTATGTATTATATGTCTCTTCATGTTGCTGTGTATTTCACTATCTGGTTACGTCTTTCCCATACACAAAGTGCTTGGGAGAAAGACAATAGCTTATACAGCTCTTTATCCCAAACCATTAATCCAACGTCCAACCCACGCAGGTGCTTGATAAGTAGTTATCGGTGGTAAAGATGCTCATTTCTATCTTCACCCTAGTTTTCCACTTACTTTTCATCAAATCCCACTCATCGTTAAACTCTACCCCTAATAATGCAGCGTTTGCTGCTTTTATTTTTCTTTGGAACACTTAATCATTCTCTGTCGTTTACTTTTATTTAACTACTCTATGTGAGTACATCATGAATCTCATACAAGTATTTTTGTTTTATAAAATCACCTGATATTCTTTTGTTAACACTTCGCTTGTTTGATATGTAAAATCATTTTTCCTTGTTAACCTTATTAGGTAGGGATGAGCAGGAAAGAAAAAGTGTAAAAGCAGGTGGATGACTTGTGTATACATATGTTTGGGAGAATGTGACACAAGGGTCTGGATGGTTTGGAGAGTGGTCAGGAGAAAGTGAAACTGAAAGGGATTTTTATAGAACTATATTTAAGGATTAGCTTCTTAAATAATTGTTGTATTCATGATCTTAATGAGGATGCTGAAAATGCTGCAATAAGGTGGAATAAAACTAGCCATGGGGAGAGGGTGTGTGGTGTGGTGGCTCAAGCCTGTATTCCTAGCACTCTGGGAGGTCAAGGTGGGTAGATTGTCCTGAGCTTATGGGTTCGAGACCAGCCTGAGCAAGAGTGAGACCACATCTCAAAAAATAGCTGGGTGTTGTGGTGGGCACCTATAGTCCCGGTTACTAGGGAGACTGAGACAGAGGGTTGCTTAAGCCCAAGAATTTGAGGTTGCTGTGAGCTATGATGCCACAGTATTCTCCTGAGAATGACAAAGTGAGACTCTGTCTCAAAAACAAACAAACAAAAAAATAGCGACAGGCAGGAAAGACAAAAACATTCCCTTGGGTGGAGAAAGCAGAGACACGTGGGGGTCAGAGCTTTGGTGTCAACCCATCTGAGTTCATTCCTTACTCCCCTGCTCACTGTGGGACTCCAGCAAGTAACATGCTCATTTCACATTTCAATTACTTCTCGTATAACAGGACCGAGAGAACCTGCCACATAGGATTATTATAATAATTATATGAGCGAATGTAAGTAGAACAATTCATTCAAGGCCTGAGACCAACTGGCTGTTAATGACAAGGATACAACATAAGGATAAGAATACACCAGACTGAAGTGTAGAATTATCATGGCTTAGTAACTAAGGAAGAGGAGACTTTTCATGGAGCCTAAGAAAGAAGCCGTGGAATCAATGGTGGCTGAAAATGAATTAAATAACGAAGACCAAAGGCCTACTGGGAAAGGAGAACAAAGAGAATGAAGAAGCAATAATCTAGGGCATAGGAAAATCCTGGAACTACCTGAAACATACTGCCATTCATTCATAAAGTATTAGGAGTAACCCGTAGCACAAAGACCAGCTAATCCACCGTGAAGTAATCCAAGTGGTAAGTGAGTCACATTGCTATGGAGACTGCTGTTAGAGAGGCATAGAGATCTCAAAGGTTGTTTAATAAGTCACCCGGCTCCACCCTTTTACCTTCAAATCTATGTTCAGTGTATATATAAATAAATCTTTCTTTCTTTCTTTCTTCTTTTCTTTTTTTTTTTTTAGAGACAGAGTCTCACTTTATTGCCCTTGGTAGAGTGATGTGGCATCACAGCTCACAGCAACCTCCAACTCTTGGGCTTAAGCGATTCTCTTGCCTCAGCTACCTGTGTAGCTGGGACCGCAGGCACCCGCCACAAAGCCTGGCTATTTTTTTGTTGCAGTTTGGCTGGGGCCGGGTTTGAACCTGCGACCCTTGGTATATGGGGCCAGCACCCTACCCATTAAGCCACAGGAGCCTCCCTAAATAAATGTTTCTATCCCAATAATTTAGTTACCCATGTCCAAAGAAATACCCTGTGAACAGTACCTCAAACACTATCTATCCAAACAAAGTTTATTATCATCTCTCCAAAACCACGTGGTATCTCCCCCTTCCCTGTCTTGGTCAATGGTGCTATGATTCTCCTAAACTCTCCGGCTGGAAGAGCTCTCCCATCTTCTATCCCCCTCTCTCACGGTTCAGCATCTAATGAATTGTCTCTGCTTTCTTCTTCTTCTTTATCTGTCTCACTGCACCTGCCTTCGTCCTGGACTTCCTTTCTCTAGAACGTCAGAGCCGGAAGCCACCTCACTCTACAGCGGCTCAGAGTGCTGCCGTGATTTTCTCAAAATCACACTGGTAATCAATGGAGGCCAGTAAGACCAATAAGCCAAGCCTATTGATCAAACATTCTTTCTTTTAATTCCTGGTACTTGAGGCTCATATAGATATCCACATAACAAATCCGAAGTAATAGAACTCAGAACTCCATGGGCAAGCAAATGACCACCACATCTATCCTCCATCCTAACGCTTTCCTCAACTCAGCTTCCCATTTCCTACAAGCTGCTGTACATCTTCAGTGGAATGTCCTGCCAACACTTAAAACTCATTGTGTCTAAATGGGAATCCTTCATTTTCCTCCTCCTCCTTACTGAATTAGCCCCACGAAACTTCACTTTCCGTAGTTGCCAAATGGAAATAACAATAATACTAATGCAAGGGAACTACTGGGAGAAGAGATATAGTAAGTATATTATGCATTTAGCGTGATATCCATTCTGTGTAATTACTCAATAATATTAGTAAACTCTCCCCAGTGAGGAAGTTCAACATTATCTTCAACACTCCTTTCTTGCTCTCCAAATCCAGTGAGTTGCTGGTCCTGATGATTAGGATTCTCCCCCTGCAGGGTCTACTCCCTACGCTTCCTGCTGCAGAAGACAGAAGCCTGACTGACAATTTACGGATCTACAAGTGACCTCAACTGCCTCAAAAATAGCTTGCTTCCCCACTTGGTTTCCCCTCCCTTCCTCCAGTGAATACTGAAAGAACTTGGATTTTTCAGATGAAACTTAGATAGATTATATTTTATTTAAAAAGCTCCCAAGGTAGTGCAGTTTCATTTCCAGACATGAGTTAATGAGTCAGATCAACTTTTCTGCAAGTTTTCTCCCTAGCAGCGCTAACATCCACATTTAATTGGTTGCCTTAGGTTTCCCCCAATCATTTGCTTCCAGTCCAAAATAAAAAAAAAAAAAAAAAAAGGGAACACCACCAGTGGTAAACCAGTTAGCTAAACCTGCTTTGCTTTGCCCAACCCCACACTGTATGTCAATTGTTTCATCATAGTTTGTTTATTTAAGGGAAGCAGCCAGTGTCTAAGATGTAAGGCATTCAGAAAATGGTTCAGATGAAGGCGTCACAGTCCCTAGAATCCCTGTGACTCAGTTTTCCACAAATGTGCTATTCAGGGAAACGCTCCCAGATCAGCAACTGTGCACTTTTGCTGGCAGCACAAACATTGCTGATGTGCACAATTCCAAATTGCAAGCAGTTTCCCCAGCGAAAACAATGAGAACTGAATCACAGCATTAAACAGTTGGCAGGGAATTTTAAAGATAACCTAATCTACCCCTTTGTTTTGGACACAAGCCTGCTTTCAACTATCTTGAATAGATAAAAATCCCATGCTATTTTAATGGGTCTTCACCAGTAACTGTCTTCCAAAATTACCGACCTCCAAATTAGGGAGTAATTTCTTCTGTCTGGACCAGACAGTGCAGTTGCAGAGCCCAGAACCTTTGCCTACTTTCTCCTAGCTGGGAAAGAGCCAATTTGGAGATTGTCTATCCCTTCTTAATGTGTCTCAGGCTTAAATTCTGAACTGTCTCAGCTTGCCAGTGACTGGTTTGGAGGGGGCAGGCAACCCACTTTTGGGCAACAAAATGTGAGAAGAGGTCAGGTAGACGCAGCTTCTGGGAAAGGTTTCCTTTCTCCTAAAAGAAGACTTACAGGAAAAAACAGTCCTTATTTTTGGCTGTGCATAATACTTGGAGCTGTGGCAACTCATTACAGCCATGAAAAGAACCAACCCAAGACAAGGCCATTATGGTGATGACAGATGGCAGAGCTGGGTCGTTGATAATAGTTTTGAGCCTCTTGCATCAAGTCACCTGAAGCCACTCTTCCCCAGAATTTCCTGTTATGTGAGATAATAAAGTGTCCTTATTGTTTATAGATCATAAATTAGTCACTATCAATTAGTGTCCCTTTTTGGCCAGAATTTTGCTGTAGAATGACATTCAAATCTCTGTATCCAGGTAAAAGTCAATACAGAGAAAGGAACAATATTTGCATTTAGAGAAAAGAGTGGTGAACAGTAGGATCTATGTTGGATTCACTAAGACCCAGTGTGCCAAGCTAAACATTTTCTTTTTTTGGTAGGATTAGCAGATTACAGACATCCAATTTTAGATTTCAGAAAATATCTGATAAAATTGCCTATGTTTTAGTCAAGAAGATGGGGAAATAGTGAGGAGAAGATGTTGTATTGAAGAAAATCAAGATCCTCGAGGTAGACAACGCTGATCAACAGAACATGACATTTTAAAAGTACTATGACAGCCTTAAAAAAGATAAATATTCTGACATCTTTGACAACATAGGTGGAATCGGAGAACATTATGTTAAATGAAATAAGCCAGGCACAGAAGGACAAATATGGCATGTTCTCACTTACATGTGGAATATAAAACAATCAGACTCGTAGAAACAGACAATTATAATGGTGGTTATCTGTGGCTGGGGGCTGGGGGAGATAAGGAGATGATGGTTAAAGGGTACAGAGCCTCAGTTAGGCAGGGGATATAAGGTTTTGCTTTTTTGTTTTGTTTTGTTTGAGATCTGTTGCTTAGTGCAGTGGGTATAGTTCATAATAGTATATAAACTCTTCGAAATTGCTAAGACAATACATTTCAAATACCCTCACCACAAAAACATGGTAAGTATTTGAGGTGATGGCTATGTTAATCAGCTTGATTTAATTGTTACACATTATATACATAAATCACGACATCATGTTATGCCCTGTAGGGTAGAAAAGGAGTGATTCTTTTTCTCCCCATCCTAAGGGTTAGAGCTGACATTCCTATAACAAAAGACAGGTTAATAAGAGAAAAGCACAGCAAATGTATTGAGTCACAGTTTTACATGACTCAGGAATCTTCAGAAGGAAGACGCAAAGATATAGGGAAAACTATCCATTTTTATGCTTAGGTTTGGTGTAGAAGGAACAGCTGTGTAGACCTGTGATTGGAGAGAAAAGGTTTGACCTAACAGGCCGAGTGAGGAAGCCCAGCAGTCCCTCTCTGTGCTGTCTCTTGTCCAGCCTCTGTGCTGCGGTCCTTCCCCCCACGGTCAGAGCAGGACCCTTTCTGCAGTGAGGGTCTTACCAAGCATCTTAAACCTGAGATTCTCTTTATGGCCTGCTTTTACACAGAAGGGTGGGGGGAAGGTTAGAGGAATATTGTTAGGTTTTATGACCAGCTTTGGGAGAGAGGCACTGTGGTTTTTATGACTCAGCCTGGGAAGGAGGAATTCTAGTTTTTATGGCTAGTCCTTCGGGAGAGAAGGAGGGGCCAGAGATGAGAGGGCAGGGGAAGGTCAGGGAGCATTTGCTTCTGAGGTCTTCACTCGGGGTACTATTTTTTAACCCCCTTAGCCCCATAAATACATACAACTATAATTTGTCAATTTATAATAAAAATAAAGAAAAAATAAAGGTACTGTGATAGGTAACAAGTAGGCAATAATACAAGTAGGGGAAGAGGATGGAGGAGGTGGGCAATTGTCTAATATTAACACAAACAGTGGGGCACACTAAAAAAATGGACAGTATGCTGGTGATTCGGTGAAAATGATAATCAGAGACCCAGGCAGGCGAGAGGCGGCACCACAGAAAAAACGGGCAGGATATAGGCTTCTAAGTTTTGTTATAAGCGGGTAGGGAAGTGCCTGTATGGAAATATTTGGGAAATGGATAAAAAGACCCCAAGTTTAAACATTTTTTTAAAAAAACAGAAGGTGTTCCAGTTATAGGATAGTAGGGAAAAAGCGGTTCGTGCAGACAGTAATTTAAGAAAAGGCTAGAGGGCAGAAGCTCAGTTGTTAGCCCTTGGACAAGGGCCAGTACTGTACTAAGAAGAAACGCAACTCAAGGCTGAGTTCTAGAGATTTAGTCTGAAGACCTTCAAGTTCCTTGTGGGGAGGTCAAGCCCACAGGTGGACGTCAAGTGGCGTCAGCTCTGGAGAGCAGAGGTACAAAGGAAAAGAATCAGGAAGCGTCTCACCCAAACATTGCTGATTAATCAGCTTTGTGGGAAATTTTCTAATTATTTGTCTTAGAGTTTTGTCTATGACCCTGACCTACTCAAATGTTTTCATTATGAACTTAAATGAAAGCAGAGGTATGAAAAATCCAATCTGTGAGCAACATAAAGTTGGGGGAAACTGCTAATATGTTGGATTCAATAATCAAAAAGCTGAGTGTAGGAAATTTGCATATGGGTAGCAGCTCCTATTGTGGCTTTTTCCAACTTTGCAATAACATACTTACGAAAACTTGAGCTTCAAGTCAGTGACCAGTAAAACAAAGGAAACAACAACACAATAAGAGCCTCCACTCACCCAGAAACAAAAGAAAAAGAAAAATCTTGAAAATTCTCAATACCATATAATTCCAGGACCATATATACAAGAACTGGCCTGTCGTGAGAACCTTAGAGGAATTTGCAAGAATGACAAGACCCAGAGAAAGCAAGTGAAGGAGGTGAGGGGTGGATCCCGTGTGCTTATGTGAGAAGTCAACCTGCTTGAAAGGGTTTGTCTCTCCCCGGCTTTCTGCCTTTGCGTTGGAAGCCCAAGATCAGTTCCCAACAGAAACACAGACAGCTCCGAGTCATTGGCTTTCTGAGATTTAATTTTTTATCCTCCCCATATGGAAAGCCAGTTTTCTCCATACCGTTTACCAACAATTTATCTTTTCTCCATGAAGTTTTTTTTCTTTTGAGACAAGTCTCACCCTGTTGCTCAGGTTAAAGTGCACTGGTGTCAGCCTAACTCACAGTAACCTCCAACTCCTGAGTTCAAGCAATCCTCCTACCCCAGCCTCCTAAGTAGCTAGGATTATAGGTGTCTGCCACAACACCCAGCTAATTTTTCTTTTTTAAAAATTTTCTTTCCTTCTTTCCTTCCTTCCCTCTTTCCTTTCTTTCTTATTAGGAGTGACAGGGTCTCACTCTTGCTCAGGCTGGTCTTGAACTCATGAGTCAAGTAATCCTCCTGCCTCTGCCTCCCAGAGTTCTAGGATTACAGGTGTGAACCACCACACCTGGCCTCCCCACTAAGTTCTGATGCCACCTCTTTCATAAATCAAGTTCATAGGATCTGTTTCTAGTGTGTTTTGTTTCTTTATTTTATTGCCTGTTCGTGTGCTATTAGCAAGTTGCTGCTGGTGGTGTTTTTGAATTACCTTGGTTTAGTTACAACTCTTAATATATGGGAACAGAATTCCCTTTTACCCCAGTTTGTTCTTTTTTTCTGAAAGTTGGCTTTTTTATTCCCTATGTAAATTGAGCAAATACTACCCTCAAATTTTACTGGGATTTTGATGGAAATTGTCTTAAAAATCGTAAGTTTGGAGAGAATTAGAATTTGTATAATGGTAGGGTGTCCCCACACAAGCATGCCTTTTATCTCTACTTATTCCTTAAGTGCTTCAGGACCGTGCTACTCAAGGTGAACTGTCTGCATCACCTGGGAGGTTTTGAAATGCCAGTTCTTAATCTCTGCCTTAGGGCTCCTGAATCAGAATCTGCCTCTAAACAAGATTCTCCAAATAATTTGTATGTACACTAAAGTTGGGAAGCTACTACTTTAGAAGAATTTTAACAATTTCTTTAAGAGATTTTGTGCGTTTTTGTTAGGTTAATTCCTAGGTTAATAGAGTTCAGGAAGTTCTTAAACTCTATTAACCATTTGGTATAGTTTTTCTGTTGAATCTCTTGTGAGGTTTCTGCAAATATACATATCACCTGTAAATAATGACAGCAGAGTCTCTTGACTCTCTTCTGCTCTTTGCTATTTCTTTCCTTTTCTCAATTCATTTTATTGGTCAAAACTTCCAATATCACATGTAAAATAAATGTAATTTAAAAGGCATGCTAGTCTTATTCTCAGCCTTAAAGGAAATTCTTCCAATATGTCTCCAATAAATATTAAGTTTGCTGCTGAATTTTAGTGGGTTAAGAAACTTTTTCTCTATTCCTGGTTTTCTAAACACCTATTTCAAAAGTTCACGATTGATTTAAACGTTGTTTTCTGCATATCGTGTGATTTTGTCCTTTAGTTCATTAATGGGGTGAATTACATTGCTCTAATTCTTGACTTGGAGTCTTTCTTACATTCCTGGAATAAATCACACACAGTTCCAATTCTCCCTTTCACAATCTCTCCTTTATTAGATAATAAAGAATAAAACATGTAGCTTTTTATATAAATTAAGTTATGGGAGTAAAAGTGCAACGGAACTTAATTTTGCTGAAGAAGTAATTGGTTCTTATTCTTTCCCTCTTTAATTGGAAGAACATGAGCCAAAGCAGAAATGCAAAAATTTTCAGGGAGGTAAATTACTCTTATTAGCTGAACTTGATAAATATCTGCAATAAAAGAATAAACACCATTGTTGCTTCACCCGCCCCCCCGCCCCCCCATGGTTTTGGGTTCAATGAGCTAGATACACTTTGAAACCAATCTATAGGGGTGAACGTCCTCAGCCCTCCCCCACAGGCAGCTACTTCAATGATAGGACACAGCAGTTACCTCTTGGTCAAGTTCTGCCTTCATTCACATCAAAGGGTGATGCTGTTAAACTTCAATCACTATCTCTATATGTGGCAGAGAAGACCCAGACAAAACCATTTGCTATACTACTCCTATATCATCTTTTCTCTAAAAGATTTCCATCCAAAACTTCTGATGAGTAAAGCCTGGTGTGAACTGAAGCCACCAGTCCAAGGACACCCCATCGCTGATGTGTGACATGCCAGGCTCGGATTGTCTGTTCCCATGGTGCAAGGCAGCTGAGCAGGGCACTTGGCTCTTCCCTGTTGACGGATCATGACAGCCTTGCTTCTGGATGTCCGGTGTGTGTGTCTGCTTTGCACAGTCCCTGTTCCTCTTGCCAGAAGCCACTGATAACTCCTTTCAGAAAAATGAAAAAAAAAAGGAAAGAGATGTGCTATTTCCAGATGTCCACAGACTTCCCAAAGCCAGGCTCTGAGCAGGGGCCTGTGGACTTTTGACTGTAAGTTAAAATCCCTGTGATAGACTCAGACCAGAGAAAGGATTGGAAGCGCCCCATTGTGGTCGGCTTTCAGTTTCAGTAGTCACCTCTCGTTTTCTTGACAGTTCCAGGTTTTTAAGTGGGTAGTTGAGGGAACATCTGAATGGAACCGCAGCTTGCTAGGGATTGTGAGTTTGTGATGTGTTGGGATGTAAAGTGTGCAGATTGCACAGACCGTATCAGACCTCCGCTTCCTCGGAGGAATTACACTGACAGCTCCAAACATCTGTGACCTTCTGCAGACTTATTTTTGTACAAGTTTCTAGAGAATAGTCATCATGGTGCCCTTCTGGGATACTGGACCAGGGATGACACTCGGAGCCTTTCCCAAACTGGGCAACACCAGGTATCCGGTTATTCATTACCTTCTGTGTTAGGCCATATTCATTTATTGACTCTCTCAGAGCCATTCACTTATCAAACAGTTAATTGATATCACCATGAGTCTACTGGAACTATTAATAATGAATTTTCATCTTCTCTTTCGTTAATTTTTTTTTTTAACTGCTCTTCTCAAATCTACTAGAATCATCCTCTCCTTTGCCAGGAAGCGAAGTGTACAAAGAAAACAATGTCCTCTGGGAATAAAGACAAGCTAAAAAAAAAGAAATATTATTTTCATTTACCTTCCGCAGTATGAGTTTCCATTCAGAGAAGCGGACGAGCCCTGTAAGCAGGGCAGAGCATGAGAGGAAAGTTGGAAGAAAGTGATTCATCTTTTACGTCTCACCTGCTGCGGTGGGAAGAATAAAATAACAGGGACGTGGTGATTTTACACTAAATCTAACCTCAGATTTTAGGTATTAAGCACTCTTATGAATGTTAAAGGAAGCCAAAAATATATACAAAGGGATAAAGGGTACATCTTCATATTTTTGGAGAAATAACTTAAGTATCCAAATACATGCCCTCAATTAGATTTTAATAAATCAAATTATACTTTAATCAAATCCATTTGTTGTTTCAAAGATGTGAAATAATTAAAACCATTGAATGGGACATCCTACTATTTATAACAATGATTTATACGTTCAATTAACTTCTGAACATGGGGTTGTTTTAGTTGGGTTCTGCAGAGCTTCCCCACCCTACATCCAGAGTTAAAGGACTACTAGAAACCACCATTGATTACAGAACAGAAAATTCCAGCAGGGTACAAATCTAATCCTTACTTTGATTTAACCTTGTTTGTTTATTTGTTTTAAAATCAAAACCACATATACTTTTTGAATTTAGACTGACTTTTTTTCCCCCTCCATTCTGGAAAGCTGTTAGTAATGGCTTTTTCAGGACCAAAGTTCAAAGGAACTTGGGAAGGGACCAGCCTTTTTCTCAAAGTCTGAAACCTGTAAAACTGAAATATTACAGACTCAATGAATTTATTAATTGCTAATAGTTGTGCAGGTGTAACACTGTTTATATGGAGTTTCGGTAACTGTAGAAACTACTAGCAAAAACAGATTTTTATATAAGAAAAAAATAAAGTGTGAGTTAGACATAATTTACACTCTGTATCATTCTCCGAGACCTGCATATTGAGCGCTTAAAATAAAGTGGAGGAAGAAAAACTTTTCCTTTACCCTCTTATATTTTGTATCCAGGGGCCTGCAAATTAAACTAACAAAAGACAGATTAATAGGAGAAAAGGCACACAATTTTTATTAATATTTATATACATAGGAGTTCATATAAAAGAAGTGGAAGAATCAAAGAAGCATTTA
This sequence comes from Nycticebus coucang, assembly GCF_027406575.1. NCBI lineage: Eukaryota > Metazoa > Chordata > Mammalia > Primates > Lorisidae > Nycticebus > Nycticebus coucang. The sequence goes on from NC_069782.1 coordinate 28,943,335, forward strand.
GATTCATGGGTTTATATACAATTTTAAGGAAGAAAAGAAGATTTGAGCTTCAAGGGATGATAAGTCATAGGAAAGTGACTAGGAAATGTAGGGGAACTAATGGAAGGTGAGGGTTATTTTAGTCAGGGCTGGTTACTCAATCTCATCTCCGTGTTGACTCAATCGCCAGCATCCAAAGTCATTCTTCCCTTCCTGGGAGGAGAGGGTTGGGGAGGAAACTTATACAACAGGAAAAGTAAGCTCTGTTTCTACGTAGACCAGTGGAGGATGGAGAAGTCTTCCTCCATCTGTTGATTCTCAATAGCTTTTAGCTCAAAATAATCTTTAAGACAAACTGGCGTAGTTTAGGGACAGCTAGGCCCCTCCAAGAGCTAGTCCAAATTGAGATGTGCTATAAGCATTAAATACACACAGGATTCTGAGGACTAAGTATGAAGACAAAAGAATATAAAACATCTCGTAGTTTTTATATTGATTATGTCCTAAAGTGATAGTACTTTTGATACACTGAGCTAAATGGCTTGTATTATTACATTAATTCCATCTGTTTCTTTCCACTTATTTTAATGTTGTGTTCCCCAGGCAATTGAAGCAATGTCAAAAATACATTACCGGGACCTGATCAAACTAAAAAGCTTCTGCACAGCCAAAAACATAGTAAGTAAAGCAAGCAGACAGCCCTCAGAATGGGAGAAAATATTTGCAGGTTATACCTCCAATAAAGGTCTAATAACCAGAATCCACAGAGAACTCAAATGTATTAGCAAGAAAAGAACAAGTGATCCCATCTCAGGGTGGGCAAGGGACTTGAACAGAAACTTCTCTAAAGAAGACAGACGCACAATCTACAAACAAATGAAAAAAAGCTCATCTATCCTTAATCATCAGAGAAATGCAAATCAAAACTACTTTGAGATATCACCTAACCCCAGTAAGAGTAGCCCACATAACAAAATCCCAAAACCAGAGATGTTGGCGTGGATGTGGAGAAAAGGGCACACTTCTACACTGCTAGTGGGAATGCACACTAATACGTTCCTTCTGGAAGGATATTTGGAGAATACTTAGAGACCTAAAAATAGACCTGCCATTCGATCCTATAATTCCTTTACTAGGTTTATACCCAAAAGACCAAAAATCACAACATAACAAAGACATCTGTACCAGAATGTTTATTGCAGCCCAATTCATAATTGCTAAGTCACGGAAGAAGCCCAAGTGCCCATCGACCCATGAATGGACTAGCAAATTGTGGTACATGTATACCATGGAATATTATGCAGCCTTAAAGAAAGATGGAGACTTTACCTCGTTCATGTTTACATGGATGGAGCTGGAACATATTCTTCTTAGTAAAGTATCTCAAGAATGGAAGAAAAGTATCCAATGTACTCAGCCCTACTATGAAACTAATTTTTGGCTTTCATATGAAAGCTATAACCCACTTATAACCTAAGAATTTGGGAAATGGGGAGAGGGAGGGGAGGGAGGATGGGCGGAGGGAGGGTGATTGGTGGGATTACACCTGCGGTGCATTCTACAAGGGTACATGTGAAACTTGGTAAATGCAGAATATAACTGTCAGGATGGGCAAGGGACTTGAAGAGAAACTAAGAAACTAAGAAAATGCCAGGAAGGCCATGTTAACCAGTGTGATAAAAATGTGTCAAACTGTTTATAAAAACAATGTATGGTGCCCCATGATTGCATTAATGTACACAGCTATGATTTAAAATTAATAATAATAAAAAAAAAAGGAACCAAAGTATTAAGTTAAACCTAATCTGTTGGTTTCAGTTCTGGCCCTCAGCAAAACTCCATCATAAGGAATGAGATATGAAGTGTTTCAAAGTAGTCTAAGAAGGTAATTTATGATGCTATATTCGATTTAGAACTACTATAGAAAAATCTCCAATATCATCATGTCGTATTTGGAAATGTTTCTGGGAGCTACATAAGGTAGAATATTGTATTACTTCTCAGTAGACTTGTAGACATTTAAAATATAATCTAAATCTCTCTTAGAAAATGCATAAATTTGCTTTTCATTACTATTAATATGGCCATAATTGCTCTGTAACCATTAGCAATTTAGTTGTAACACCTGTGGCTCAGTGAGTAGGGCGCCGGCCCCATATGCCGAGGGTGGTGGGTTCAAACCCAGCCCCGGCCAAACTGCAACAGAAAAATAGCCGGGTGTTGTGGCGGGCGCCTGTAGTCCCAGCTGCTCGGGAGGCTGAGGCAAGAGAATCGCGTAAGCCCAAGAGTTAGAGGTTGCTGTGAGCCGTGTGACGCCACGGCACTCTACCGAAGGGCGGTACAGTGAGACTCTGTCTCTACAAAAAAAAAAAAAAAAAAAAAAAAAAAGCGTGCAAGAATACATACATTCTTAATATTTTAGTTTTCCTGTGTATAAGAACTTAATTAAAATATTAATAAATCCAATGACCCTCCACCTCCCCAAAAAAAGAAAGATGGAGACTTTACCTCTTTCATGTTTACATGGATGGAGCTGGAACATATTCTTCTTAGCAAAGTATTTCAGGAAAGGAAGAAAAAGTATCCAATGTACTCAGCCCTACTATGAAGCTAAATTATAGCTTTCACATGAAGGCTATAACCCAACTATAGCACAAGACTATGAGGAAAGGGCCAAGGAAGGGGAAGGGAGGGATGAGGTTAGGGTGGAGGGAGGGCAATGGGTGGGGCCACACCTACAGTACATCTTAGAATGGGTACAGGTGAAACTTACTAAAGGCAGAATACAAATGTCTACATACAATAACTAAGAAAATGCCATGAAGGCTACATTGAACAATTTGATGAGAATATTTCAGATTGTATATGAAACCACTACATTGTACCCCTTGATTGCACTAATGTACACAGCTATGATTTAACAATAAAAAAATTAAAAAAAAATTAAAAATTAAAAAAAAAGAAAATGACATAGGGCTCATGTTATAGTTCTGTGAGTCTGTGCTCTCCTGGATAGTAAATAAATGATGCAAGTTAAGGGCGTATTTCGTATTGAAGAGGGTGGCCTTCATTGCTGTGCAGATAGCAGATGTTAGCTAATTTACTAGAACTATTGCAATATGACTCAAAAGTCAATTTAAAGTAAGACCTCCTGGAAGGCTTAGACCAGTGAAGAGCATTTTTTGCTGTTGTGTTTGTTGTTTTAAATTGTCAGTGATATACTGATAGGCTGTTTGGGATGACACTTTTCATGTCTACTTCAAAGTCCTCAATTCTTTAGAATGTAAGGCAAAAACAATAAATCTTGAGTTGAAATGGTAGTAAGATCAAGTTAAACAGGAGGAGGATCTGATCAAATAGAACTTTATCTTAAGAGCATTCCCTGGTGTCCAGCCTCCATATCAAAAAACAAAAACAAAAAGTCATCATTTATATAAATGTAATATAGCAAATATAATCTCCATAGTCGCATCAACTTGAGAGTTGATTTAAGGTGCAAGACAATAATAATTAAAAGAAAACATATTATTTGGCATTGGCCCCCTTCTGCTGATTCTTGGAACTTTTCTCCATCTTTCTGGATGGCTTCAGATGGCCACAGAAATGACTATGAATGAAACCCAAAGGTTTTCTTTGTTCCTTATTTTCTCTTAGTTCCCTGATCCTGAAATGGTTCCTAATTGTTTCTAGAACTTTTTGGTTCTAGAGACTATCACTACTATGACCCGCCAGTTCTGCACCTGTTCCCTTGACCTTGGTGAGGTGGTCTTGCCTCATAGTTGCTTGGTTCAGCAAACCAGCCCTGCTCTGTTGTGCCCCAGGACAGAGCAGTCCTGAGCTTCTCTCCTTCTCCACGGGAACCCAGGGTCTTCCTAACTTCTGTTTTTTCCCTTTTTCCTGAAGGGAAAGTCCACCAGGGACTGAAGTAGCTTGACACTGGACAGTGAGCCTGATAATCATTCTCAGCCGTTGTGCTCCTGTTTTGACAATGTAGAATTTTACCTGGAGGGTTAAGAAAGCCCCTGTCCTTTTTGTGTTCTGGAAAGTGGCTTCCTGAAAAAAACCACCCTTCCCTCCAGGCCATAGGTAATACTCAAGAATGCCCCCCTGGTGTGTCCATGAGGAGGCCGGACAGGGATCCTCCAAATTCTTGTTGTTGGCCTCACAACTGATTAGCTGAGCTGCTGGTCCCCACTGTGCATTCAGAACAAAATGAAGTTTCTCTCCCTCCCTCGTTTTCACCCCAATTCCTTCCCTGAATATTGGCCCTCCCTCAGCCAGAGCCAGCGGCTAGCCCTCCTAAAGGAGCCCTCCCTGAAAATAAGCTGGCCTCTGGGTAGAACATTCCCTGATCTTCTGTTTCATCAAATCGCCCCTTCATTCCATTCCCCACACCCAGTTCTTACTTATTCCTCTCTGTGAAACAAAAACCCTGCTTGACTAACTCCTGAGATGGTTGCACTTTTGGGTCAGTGCTTTCTCCTATTGCAATAATCCTTTTGCGTAAAAGCTCTCCTGACTGTATCTGCACTTGTTTTTTTATTTGATGGTTTTCACAGCAAGAGTAGGCTACCTCAGAGAAGCTCCAGCCTCAGGTCTAACTTCCTTCAGAAACGTGTTCCTTCCGTGGCCACCTCATATGATGTTGAATGGATCGATGTATTGTGATTTTTTAAGAAGGTATTTTTTTGCCAAGTGTGGCGGCTTATGCCTATAATCCTAGCACTCTGGGAGGCCCAGGTGGGAGGATCACTTGAGCTCAGGAGTTCAAGACCAACCTGAGCAAGAGTGAGACCCCATCTGTACAACAAATTAGCAGGGTGTCATGGTACATGCCTGTAGTCCCAGCTACCTGGAAGGCTGAGGTGGGAGAATTTCTTGAGCCCAGGAATTTGAGGTTGCAGTGATTTGTGATGACACCATTGTACTCTGTCAAAAAAAAAGAAAGAAAAAGGAAAGAAGATTTTTCTATGTTTGCATACATTAAAAGGACTTTGTAGCTGTCATGCATGGGTGGCGTGTGTCACTATCTAAGTATGGTATAGGTGGGAAACCCTGTGCCTGTCTGTCAGCATCAGTCACACGCGTAATTATCACCCTCTTGAGCCTCATTTTCACCCCAATACCAGACATTAACAAGTGGCAGTTCCTGGGCCAGATGCACCCCAAATTTCCTTCATTGGGTCAACACAGTATTGAAAACATTTGCTTTTAAGTTACTACCATGTTTAAAAAAAAAAAAAATCAGGAGACTGCACATAAATCTTCTGGCTTCTATTGAAAAATAGGACCTGGTTGGGCAGTGCCTGTGGCTCAAGGAGTAGGGCGCTGGTCCCATATGCTGGAGGTAGCGGGTTCAAACCTAGCCCCAGCTAAAAAAAAAAAAAAATAGGACCTGGAAATGTGCCAAAGCCCTCCTAATTTCCAGCTTTGCTCATTTTCATGACCTACCTGTGCTTTTGGCCTTTGGCCTCCTGTTAACCCTGATCCACGGCATAATAAGTACACAGTCAAACAGTTGTTTTGAGGTCCAGAAATAATAGTGTATAAAGTGGCTCCCAGTAAAACCTGAATAACTGTTACTCCTTCCTCTTCACTTGCTGTTAGGAGAGGAAATGAAAAGCAAATGGCTTTCCACGAAAAAACACAGATGGAAACAATGTTTCCAGGTCTTATTTTTCAATAGAAGGCAGAGATTTATGTGCAGTGAACTATTTAGTCTGTGGGTTTACAGCTTTTAAGCATCTAAATAAATGTTCCACGTTGAATATGTGGATCATGGTTAAAAATAGCAAAAGGAAAATTAAATGAGCATCTGAGATGAAGCAAACCCTTAGGGGAAAAGAATTGCACTTTAGAATCTTAAAAATGTGTTTGAAAGATAGCCTGTTTTTGAGATTAAAATCTTAGACTGTTGTTCTATCTTGCAAATGAACCACTTAATCTATGACAAAGTTCATTGGTAAAGTAGATGTTTTCCCTGCACTGTGCCAAAAAACTGATTTGATTGATTTTACAATTAAAGGGAGGGAGGTGGCTGATTGTTTTTGAAAACTCATTCCTTGCCCTTTATTGATTTTTTGTTTAAAGTTTAGCCATTGAACATGACAATAAAGTGACTAAGCCACCTTGAACTGACAAAAGCAAGGACAGTCACCAAATAAAAGTACCACACATAATAAGATGTGTCAGACCTCAAGGATTCCACCTCTGATCACTGGAATACAGAGGTCAGGGAGTATTAGGATTAAGAATCTCACCCTTGAGGATGGCTCTGGGCTGTTGACGCTGCCTCAATTGTGCTCTTTTTAGAAGCCTGAAAGCTTTCATGGAAAGTCTTTTTTCACTTCCTCTCCTAAAAGTTTCTTTGCAGATGGAGACTTTGAAGAGACTTTTCCCTCCTACCAGGCTCTCTTGCCCTTCTCCCTCCTGTGACAAACTGTGTATTTCAAAACGCTCAAGCAGTTTCCCACCACTGTGTGGTCTGGGCTGCCCCTGAAACCTGGTGTCAGGAACAACAGCAGCCAGGAGAGCAGGTATTCAGAGGCCATAGGCGTCTCACACCCAGCCCCAACGTCCCCAGTTCCCAGCACAAAGTGTTGGGCGGAATGTGGCAGAAGCCTGTCAGCCCCCCTTCCTTCAGAGCTTGCAACTCGCCCCAGCTCAGTCTCCACTTTTGGATGCCTCTCTCAGCGTGGAGTGTCTTTTTTGCATTGGAAACATAATGTCAATTCTTTTCCTCAGCAGAGGTCTTTGAAAACCTCTGGCATTTTCACAGATTTTTTTTTCCCCTCTCAGCTTTGGTTATGAAGCAAAATGTGGCAATTTAACATTTCATTAGCTGTTTCTGAGCTGCTTCCTGGGCTTGCTTTGTAAACTCTTTTCAGAACCCAGGGAGAGCGCAGTGGCTTGTTTCGGGTTTCTGCAGTGAACCAGCACCCCCTGTAGGCCAGCCTTTTTATGAGGATGAGACACCACATCTTAGGGTGTTTCTGCTGCCCATGCCTGAGACACACACACAAAAAATCATCATCACATTTTTCAGTTATCTTTGAAAAATCTCTTAAATTTTCAAGAAGCACAAAACCCAAGAATTGTCTTCTTTTGTTTCACTTTGGTTTTGGCTGCTGTCTCCTTGAATGAGAGTGGTGGAACTTCAATAGGGGAAGGAAGATAAAGTCTTTCTCTCTACCCCTCTGTTTGTCTCTCCTTTTGCCCACTTAGGCTGAGTTCAAGTTCTTCGATTCCCACACAGTATAATCACTTACTTGGAAACACTGCGGACGCTGCTGTAGACGCCAAGCCCTATTACGGGTTCAGACACAGAGATCCTTGCTCTCGTTGGGCTTGCATCCTAATGAGAAGAGAAAGAGTTTAATGTTTAGATTTTAAAAAGAGATGCTTTTTCAAAGAGCAATAAGCACACTGCGATAATTAAACAAGCAAGTGTCCTGGAGAGAGATGGGGGTGCCTTGTTTTAAGTAGCGTCCTCACGGCAGGCCTCCAGAAGGTGATTTCCAGCAGAGATTTGAACGAGGAGGGCACAGGCTTCGTAAACTCTACGCTGAGGTACAACTGCAGGCAGTCAGGTCCCCAGATCTACTCCCTGGTGGGTCGAGTCAACCACACGGATCTCATGAAAGACGATTAAACTACTGTGGCTGCTCAGCCTTCACCCCATTAACAGACCTCAGAAGTGGCAGTTTCAGGAAATATGGTCCACTGGGGTCTACAGCAGTAGTGAGGGGTAGGGGTGGTGGCCTGGGTAAGGACATTTGTAGTTTGAGGGGTGGTCTGTTCCTGTTCTCACAGCTCACACAGTTCCTCTGTGTGTGCCGCTCACAGCAGCTGGTGGAAGTGAAGAAGCGGCTTCTGTTTTATGGACACCTGATACGATTTCTCTTCTCCATTTTAGGGCCTTCGCTCAGGACATGGAGCAGCTAGGGAGAAGAATTCTGTTAGGTGTTTAATGAAAGGAAGTCTTGTGCTTGAGTCATTAGTTTGGGGGGAGGGGAGGCTGAGAAGGTCATTTCCTCCTGGCTGAGTCCTGCATGAAGTGATGTTTGCTGGGCAGCCTGCCCTTGGTGGACCCTCCTCTAGGCCTCTCCACATCATATTCCCTCTGGGTAGTGCTGGTCTCGTGACAGTGGGCACAGGCAGGGCTTCAGTGAGAAGCCAGAGACAAACAGGGGAGTCCTGGGGATGCAGGGTGCAGAGAAAGTAAAGAGAAAGAAAATACTTGGCAAATCCAGTTGGTCTCTTCCAGGGTTTCCTGCCACATTCAGAGTTGCCCGTTGTGTTAGTTATAAAATCAATGGTCAAGAGAAATGGATTCTGTAAAGATTAGCTGATAGCACAATGCTTGACACACAGTTGGTGATCAGTAAATGATGAATGAAAAAACACAAAAAGCACCTAGAAATGGTGCAGGAATCAAACCATGCCATGGGCTCTACTCTTTTTTCTTCTGTTTCCCAGGCTAGAGTGCCATCGTGTCAGTCTAGCTCACAGCCACCGCAAACTACTGGATTCAAGTGATCCTCCTGCCTCAGCCTCCTGAGTAGCTGCGACTACAAGTGTTTGCCACAACACCCAGCCTATTTTTTTCTATTTTTGGTAGAGATGGAGTCTCCTTCTTGCTCAGGCTGGTCTTGAATTCCTGAGCTCAGGCAATGCGCTCTCCTCGGCCTCCTAGAGTGCTAGCATTGCAGGCATGAACCACCCCACCCAGTCTGGAGGCCTTTCTTAACCGTATCTGTCCTATATTTGCATTTTCCTGGGAGCTGAGCCAAACCTGAAATTCTGTTCATAAAGATTACCAGCCGTGATTAATGTTTGTAGGTAGACGATCTTAGATGAACTTGCTGAATATATGAGAGATATGGCTGGGATTGTCACCATGCCAGCTGGCATATCTTTCCATAAAAGAATTAAACCTATATTAATCAAAACTAGTATATCTTATTGGCTAGAAAAGGGCTTCAACAATAGTTTAAAAGAGAAGAAAGTATCACCATCAAGGCATCTGAGAATTTCTTTACAGGACTTTTTTGTTTACTATTTACCTGAAATGAAGTTTTCAGATAAAATACCGAACACTCAGTTAAAGGTGAATTTCAGATGTGCAACAACAACAAAATGTTAAATGTAAATATGTCTCAAATATTTTTGTTGTTGTTTATCTGAAATTCAAATTTTATTGGGTGACCTCTATCTGTCTATCTGTATTTGCTAACCTGGCAACCCTACCTTAGAACTACTTGGCTTATGATCCTCAACAGTCCTCTAGTTTCCAATGCCTTGAAAGCTGAATCTCTTGGCTGGAATAGCTTAACATCCTCTAAGGAGATTTGGTCATCAAGTGGAAGCAGTAAGTATTTAAGGTAAAAGAGGAACACAAAGCCTTGGAGAAAAGAAAGGGACAGAAAAATAAGTATAATTTATACAACTTGACAAAACAGGTGAGATACACTGCAATACTACTAATCTATTAAATTGTTGGATATACTTGTATCAAAGGTTACTATAACTCAACAACAATGGAAGGGTAGGGTAGGGTAAGAATCCCCTCCCCAAATCCTCTCCTCCATAAGAACAATGAAGATTCAAAAATTGTCACAATCGACTTTTTCAGAACTCTGGAAAATGATCGAAGGCTTGCAGCCATCTAGGGAATATTTATCCAAGAAAAATGGCTGAATCTTTTTGTGGCGTTTTAACTTATCCTGTTTTCATCCCGCTTCTTTGCAGATCTGAGAAATCTTTGAAAACCAATTGTCTTTGATCACCATGACAAGCAGCAGCCTAGCAGCCACTGGAGAGGTACAATTGTTTTGGGCTCCTTTGAAGCCTCATTTTAAGAAAAGAGATATTATTTAACCTGTCTCAGGGTTCCCTGAAAGACCTCAGTTACAAGGTTGTCATTATTTGACTTGAGTTAGAGCAAGGGACAGTGCAAACAGCCTCTTCTCTGATTGTAAAAACCATCAGAGGCGATTGTTTAATATCATGGCTGCCTGAGGTGGAGGATAGCCTATTGTGGCAAACAATAGACTAATTTAAAAAGCTTTTAAAAAGGAAAAGTAGGTTGGGCAGCGCCTGTGGCTCAAAGGAGTAGGGTTCCGCCCCGTATCTGGAGGTGGTTGGGGTGGTGGGTTCAAACCCAGCTCCACTCCCTCCCCCCCAAAAAAGGAAAATTTGGGTAATAAGATGTCCATAGGAGACTTAGAAATGATCTGATACATTCTTGAGAATCTAAAAAGTGGTACACAAGGCTAGAATTAAGTACATGTTCAGGGCTTTGCACAAGCTCAGGAAAGAATTGACAAGGCCCTGAAGTCACCTTTGGCTAATATTGAGATTAGCAGGAAGTGAATACTAAAGCAGAGTTGAAAACTGCCTGGCTGAATGTTAAAGGCTTGTCCTATCACGTACACAGAGACCCTGGGTAAAGACCGAGAAGCTTATTAGTTCCACGTATTTAAGAAAATCTCTGTTCAATCATTAGCTAACCACTAACTGAACAGAAAGAATTTACAACTTATGTCCACATACTTTTTTTTTTTTTTTTTTTGAGACAGAGTTTTACTCTGTCACCCCGGGTTGAGTGCTGTAGCATCATAGATCACGGCAACCTCAAGACCAAGGTCTTAAACAATCCTCCTGCCTCAGCCGCCTGAGTAGCTGGGACTACAGGTGCCTGCCACAATGCCTGGCTAGTTTTCTATTTTTGATAGAGAAGGGGTCTCACTCTTGCTCAGGCTGGTCCACAAACATGTATGTTAATGTTCATAGAAGCACTTTTTATAAAACCCCAAAGTGAAAAACCACCCAAATATTCATCAACTGATGAATGGATAGCATGTGATATAGCCACACAATAGAATATTCTTCAGCCATAAAAAGGAATTAAGTATTGATTTATTCTATGACATAGATGGACATGAAAACATTATGCTAAATGAAAGAAGCAAAACAAAAAGGCCATGTATTATATGATTCTATTTATATAAAATTTCCACAATTGGCCAACCCATGGAGATAAAAAGTAGGTTAGTGATGTCCAGGGGTTGGGTGGAGGAACAATGAAGAGTGACTGCTACTGGTTTCTGTTGGTGGTGGTGAAAATTTTCTGGAATTAGATAGGGGAGATGGTTGTTGAGCTTTGTGAATACCCTACAAACCACTGAATTACACACTTTAAAAGTGAACATTTTATAATAAGTGAATTATAGCTCAATAAAATTGAGACAAAACAGTAACTGATACTTTTAGGACATTTTGTATTAAAAATTGCTTTGTTAGTACTTCTCTTAATCATCTCTTAATCTCTGAAGCTTTCAGATCAACCCTACATACTGGATGTATAATTTATTTATGGATCAATACATTGTGATTATTTCTTATGTCACTAAAAATTCCTCTGGCTGGGCCTGGTGGCCTCAGGCTTGTAATCCCAGCATTTTGTGAGGCTAAGGCAGAAGGATCACTCAAACCCAGGAGTTAAAGACAGCCTAGAAAATAGAGTGAGACCACCCTATCTACAAAAATTATATATATATATATATATATAATATATATATATGAGTGGGCATGGTGGTACACGCCTATCATCCCAGCTACTTGGGGGGCTGAGGAGAAAGGATCACTTGTGCCCAACTTGAGCCCAAGAATTTAAGACTGCAGTGAGCTATGATTGCATCATGTACTCCAGCCTGGGTGACAGAGGGAGATCCTCTCTCTTAAAAAAAAATTCCTTTAGCATATCATTTTTTATGGCTGCATGTATTCCACTGTACAGCTGCAGAAAAAATTATTTTACAATCCCCTATTTTTTTTTTTTTTTTGAGACAGAGTTTCACTTTGTCACCCTCAGTAGAGTGCCATGGCGTCACAGCCAATAGCAATCTTAAGCTCTTGGGCTAAAGCGATTCTTGTGCCTCAGCATCCCAAGTAGCTGTGACTATGGGTGCCCACCACAACGCCTGGCTATTTTTAGAGAGGAAGTCTCACTTTGGCTCTGGCTGGTCTGGAACCTGTGAGCTCAAGTAATCTACCCACCTTGGCCTCCCAGAGTGCTAGGATTACAGGTGTGACCCTCCGCAACTGGGCAGAATCCCCTATTTTGAAGATTAAATTGTTTTAAATTTTTCTCTGTCAAAAACACCAATAAAATGAATATCTTTAAGCATCAGCAAGATTTTTTCCCTGGAATAAATTCCTAGGTCTAGAACTGTTGGGTTGAAATATGTGTACTTTTTTATTATTAATAGATGCAATATATGAATTGGTTGGGCATTATTTGCAAAGAAAAGGAATGCATTCAGTTCTTTCCAAATGTTGGAGATTTATCATAAAAAGACACAGAAAAGTAGGGAGAGATCTCAAACAATAGAAACTGGCATGCCGTCCAGATGCACAGCAGCTCGTCTATGACCCCCCACTTCAGTGAGCGACCATCACTGTCTCCTGTACTAAAACTTCTCCTGCTTCTGCCTCTACTGACTGAGAGACTCCAATCCTCTCTCCATCTCAAAACTTCTTGCTCAAAGCTTCTCCTCCTTCACTATTTCTATTGCCTCTATGGGTTTTTGCTTTTTGCGTTTGCTGCTAACTATGGACTCTCCTGTAGCCTCACGTTCATCCTCTCTAGGAGAGATGGTTCATTAATTTACTTTCTTCTCGTTGGGTGAAACTTTTATGTATGACTTTCACACAAAGCTTTCACACCATAAACAAGGCCTGCCTGGTATTCAAGCATTTCAAGCTTTGTTTCTTTGTAGGAAGCACTGGTTACTGGCTGCCTACACACTAAGGGGCTGTCACTGGTCCATCAGCTTGGTTGGAGAGGCATGGTCACCTAGCAGAAAAGATGGAGACCTAGATGTAAGAAATTGCTTCTGATAAGACACCACAGCCACCTCTATAAATCATTACATGGTGCCAAATTGCCTCCCAGAAAATATAGATTTGTTCTCTAGCAGTATATAAGAATGCTAGTTTTCCAAACCCTTGGTTAACAATTGGTACTATAAATTTTAATTTTTCTCAAATGTGTTAGAATGACAATAACAATTTACAGGAATTTAAACCTACATTTATAAATAATTAGTGAAGTGGAAGTTTTTTTCCATGTGCTTATTGGCCATTTGTGGTTTGCTTGTTTATGTCCTTTGCCTGCTTTTTCCAATTCTGGTGGCTAGCTTTCCTTATAATTTATAGAGCTCTTTGTAAAGGAGGGATATTGTTCCTTTGTTTCTCATTACAAAGAGATGAACTGGAGGCAGGTGCAGTGGCTCATGCCTGTAATTCCAACAGTTTGGGAGGCTGAAGTGGGAGGATCACTTGAGGGCAGGAATTTGAAATCAGTTTAAGTAACATAGCAAGACCTGAAACTCTGTCTTTATAAAAAATACAAAAATCAGCCAGGTGTGGTAGTGCACACCTGTAGTCCCAGCTACTTGGGAGGCTGAGGCAGTAGGGTCACTTAAGCCTAGGAGTTTAAGGCTGCACTGAGCTATGATTGTACCACTGCACTCCAACCTTGGCAATTGTGCAAGGCTCTGTCTCTCTCAATCAGTAAATCAGTCAATACCTTAGGGCCAAATAAAAATAATAATAAAAAGGATTTCCTTGGCACGGGACTCAGTTTATGGAAATATGTAGGTTTACTTACCCTACCCTTTAAGGTTTCCTTGCCATTTACCCTGCTCCTGACTTGGGACATTCCTGTGGCTGCCACCACCATTTCCTCATTTTATAAAAGCAATAGTTGCTTCAGCTTCCTAGGATCTTGTTCTATGCTGCAGAGACATCTTTCACACCTAGATTCAAAGAGACTGAGCTTCCTCAGTGGCTGCCTGAAGGGGCTGGTGGTAACACAACCCCGAGCTATGGGGAAATATAAACACCCCATAAGATAAACTTGATCTGTGAGAGACAAGAAATCAGAAATTGCTGTCAGGTAAATCGCTCACCATTCCTACCCTTGACAGTGTGTTACTAGACCTCGCCTACATGGGTCTCACCCAGTAACTTGTTTAAAGTGCAGAAACTCTGTAACCCACAGATGTATTGGATCAAATCAGTATTTTAACAGGATCCTGGGAGATTCAAATGCACATTAAAATTTGAAAAGCACTACTCTAAGAAAAAGCCATTCCAGAAATAAAATAAAACCAATATCTAGACACATTATGTTCATATTCCTGGAAACCAAGGACAAAGAGAAATCTTGAAGGCAGCCAGAGAAAAGAGATACCTTACAGAGGATCAAAGGTCTTTGTGTCAGAAACAATGCAATTCAGAAAACAACGTGAATGGCATCTTTAACGTACCAAAAGAACAAAATTGTCACAAATATTTTTCAAAAATGAAGGATAAATACAGGCTGTTTCCGCCAAACCAAAACCGAGGGAGTGAATTGTAAGTAGACTGGCTCTCCTAAAAATGTTAAAGCAATCTCTTCAGTCAGAAACAATGCCATGTACATATCAGACAGAAACTAGGATCTGCCCAAAGAAATAGAGTGCTAGAAATGACATAGAAGAAAGGTAAACATAAATTTCATAAAGTTCTAATTACATTAAAAATCAAGTGATTTAATAAAGCAAAGCAAAAATAATATGACCGTAGTATGTGTATAAAGCACATGTAAAGCATAGTACAATAGTTGCACTAAAGACAGGAGGAAGGAATTGGGAATATAGTCATGTAGAGTACAGTATTATTTGAAGGTAGAGTGTCATTAATTAAAGATCAACTAACTTTTTTTTATTATTATTATTTGGGATTCATTGAGGGTACAAAGAATTAGGTTACACTGATTGCATTTGTTAGATAAAGTCCCTCTTACAACTGTGCCCTGCCCCACTGTGTAGGCCTTTCTGGGACTCTTGGGAGGCTGGCCTTGCTGAGTTGTATCTGACTGTTCTCTGTCCTCCAGTCCACTAAGTCGGCAGATGCAGCACACATCACCTGGCACTGCCTCACCTGCTGCAGGTAGCTAAGGAGTTCCTCCACCACACAAGCAACCAGGCCAATGGTCAACTGCTAATGCTGTTATTGAGCATCTGGAAACTGTATATGAGGAGCTACTGAAGAAGATTTGGTTTGAGGTACCCAAAGAATATGGTGAGTAGCTCAAGGTGTGGTCTGTTAATGAGGAAAAGGTGGAAAGGTGAGGCAGAGATTTTTGTTAGAACTATCTCAGAAAGCAAGGCATAAACTGACTTCCTATATTTCTACTTTTTTTTTTTTTATTATTCATACATAGTACACATAGATATCTCTGGGGAATATGTGATTATTTAATACATTCACATAATCAAATCAGGGTAACTGGCATGCCCATCACTTTAAATATTTATCTTTTCTTTTTGCTAGAAACGTTTGAATTATTCTTTTCTAGTTAATTTTAACTAGAGTTACCCTACTGATTTATTTAACATCATGTCTTATTTTTGTATCTAACTATGTATTTGTTATTTCTGCTATTTCTGTGCATTTGCAGTCAGTGTGTTTTCTTTGTTGTTTCTTTTTTAGGTATACAAGCTAACTCCCAGATGACCGTTTTAATAACAGAGACATACTCTACAAACTACAGCCTCATAATTATCTTGAAATATTCAACATTGAAGAATTCTATTAAATTATAAGCTCATTCCTATGATGATAACTTGTTTCAACATTACATTTAACTATGATAGATAAGAAAAGGAAGTTAGATTACTTAGATACAATGTCAATGCTGTAAATTTTTGAATTACCGTAAAAAAATTTAATTCGTTATCACTCATGTGAACAAAGGTTCTCTCAAAATGACAAGAGTTTGAAAAGGTCAAGTAGTCATTTGAAGGAAAAATGTGATGTTAAAAAATTAAGAGTTAGAAATTTCACTTTTGGCAGAGGTATGTCCCTCACCCCCCCATTTCTCCAAGTACTATGTACAACTGCTATGGACTAAATAACTGTGTCCCTCAAAACAGGTATGTTGAAACCCTGCATGGATATCAGGTGACCAAAGATCAACTAACTTGATCTAATTGACATTTGTAGAATGTTCCATTCCAAAACCACAAAATATAAAAATAGGTTTTTGAGCCATAGCAAATATAAACTAGATATTAATCACAGAAAGGTAATTGGAAAATTCTTAGATATTTGGAAATTAAACAACGCACTTCTAAATAACTCATGGGAAGGAAGTTACAAAGGAAATTAGGAAATGGAGTAGAACTTCATAGTTGACCACCTTCATACTTTGAACTCATTTTCACAGACTGGACATGTACCACATGGACAGATTAGTACAGTAGGTCCAGTTCTTTATGTTGACCACCTCTGAAAGTTGACCAGTTTGTTACAATTTACAGAAGTTCTGCTGTATTTAGAATTAAATGAAAATGAAAATATTGGTGGCATACAATCAGTGTTGTAGGAAAATGATTAACTTACCAAGGCTGCCCATCATTCAGGCCCCCTGTGTTGGTTTCTTGATCATTTCTGGGTACTTCTTTGTTGTGTAAGACCCAAGTCATAGGCCAAAATAAATGGAGAAGTGAAAAACACAGAGATGCTTAGTTGATATCTACCAAAAAAGGAGACACAAATGAGGAAGGTGTTAAGTTGAATTTTCTGAAATAGAGGAAGACAGTGGAGAAAGTGATTTGGGGAAACCAGCTACAGAGAATATAAAGGCGCTTGATAGTGAGAAAGGGCTCTGAACTCCAAAATGTATTTCATAGAGTTTTGCTGTGCATTAAAAATATACTCCAAGTTCAATATTTTTTTATTTCAAAATATTAAAGGGGTACAAATGGTGTGTCCATCACCAGAATGGTGTTCCTGCACCCACAAGTTACATACATATCCAGAGACTAAGCAAGATTTAAATTCTATTTGATTGTATTTTTCTGCAAGATAGTTGTTTCTAAGAACTTACTCTACCCTGGCTGGGTGGAGTGGTTTATACCCGTAACCCGAGCACTCTGGGGGCCAAGGTGGGTGGATCACTTAAGCTCAGGAGTTTGAGACCAGCTTGAGCAAAAATGAGGACCCCTTTCTACTAAAAATACAAAAACTTGCAGAATGTTGTGTGAAGCTCTTATTGTCCCAGCTACTCGGGAAGCAGAGGCAAGAGGATTGCTTGAGCCCCACCAAGAGTTTGAGGTTGGTGTGAGCTATTAAAGTCACCGCACTCTATCCAGGTGACAGAGTGAGACTCTGTTGCAAAAAGCAAACAAACAAACAAACGAGCAAAACCAAACTTACTTCATCCATCTCCTTTCCCTTTCTTCATTTTCACAGAAGTGTACTTCCTTTCACTTTTCCTCAGCCTGTTGCATTTGCTTATTTTAGTTTTTTGTTTGTTTGTTTTTTATAATTTATGTTCTTCCTGAATACCTTTCTGGAAATTCACTTTAGTCTGTTTTCTTTTATAAGGAAAGGCCTTTATAGGAAGAAGTCTCATACACTCTTCTTCCCAGGAAGTCAAATCTCACATACACTCTAGGAATGGCCCTTGATCTCACACGTAATTTAAGAATCTATAACCCCTCCTTTTTTTTTTTCAGCAGGCATCTGGAAGTCTTGAGCATTTTGAAGTCCCCAACATCCTCCCCTCCAACCTAGCCAAATGAAGAGAACACAGCCCAAATGAAGCCAGAAATTTGAATCCAGAGCATAAAGACCCTCAGATAAAAGACGAGGGTTGAGTCATTTTCCTGCTAGCCTCCAAAATGTACTAATTCAGAAATTTCTGCGGTCCCTGGAGATCCCTTAGTCTAGTTCTTTCTGAGACTGGTTTATTCTAGATTTTTTTTCTTAAATTCTGCATTTTCTTGTATTATTCTAATCAACTCTCTATTGCTTGATTTCGAATCTGTTTCTGTTGTTTGCAAGCAAAGGACCATAAGGAAGGCAAGCAGCAACACAAAAATGGTGCTGAGCTCTGTGACAGATTCTTCTGAGATGAAACTGCTTGTGCAGAAGTGGACCATGAGGTGACAAAAGGCTAGCACAGGTTTCTTTAGTTATTCTGCTGTGGAACCTCCGATCTTACAGAGGGCAATATGCTGGAACATCATTTGTCCCTCACTTGGTACAAAACCATTATTGATTAGGTCCATATTTGTTCTTTTCTTATTTATCTGTGTGAATAAAAGTACGTACTTGCTTTGCATCCTCACTTCAAGACGATAAAGAGAAGAAGGAACAATGGGTACACCAAAAGGGGGCACGGTCACATGCAGCCAATTCCCTGCACCCAGATGCTGCCAGAAGACACAGCTAGAAAGTTTGTCCTTTGGGACACAGTGGAGGCTGCAGCTGGCAGGGACTTTCTGAAGTGACTGTCTTCAATGCCTTTGTGCTTTCCAAGCTCTGTGAAGCCACATTACTGTGTGAGTTGCATAGTCAGGGAGCGCTCTTGGGAAGCCAGCAAGGACCAAGCACCTCCACCTCGATGCTGCCTCGTGATCCCCACCAAAGCCCATGTAAGAAGTTGAGTCCTTCAGGACTGAAGAAAAATTATATTTTGGAGAAAATAAAATCTAAATTATACTTAAAAAGACAAAAACAAGTAGTGGTACTTGACACCTGCAAGAATCCATTTGGATCATAAAAGTCAATAGCATCCTTCAGTTATAAGTGGCCATTCAAATGACCCAGGACATGCTTATATTATTTTTTTGACATTATCATTGAAATGAAAGCACATCACTTAAAAACAAACAAAAAAACATTTTGTAGTAAAGGATTTGCAGATTCTTTTTTTTTTAGAGACCGAGTCCCAGTCTGCTGCCCTCAGGAGAGTACTGTGGCATCACAGCTCACAGCAACCTCCAGCTTTTGGGCTTTGATGATTCTCTTGCCTCAGCGTCCCGAGTAGCTGGGACTATAGGTGCCCACCACAATGCCCGACTATTTTTGTTGCAGTTTGGCCAGGACTGGGTTGGAACCCATCACCTTCCATATATGGGGCCTGTGCCCTACTCACTGAACCATAGGTGCCGCCTGGGTTTGCAGATTCTTGAGAATTGATTCCATAAAGGAGCATTAGAGTCTATTGTGTTAGCATATGCTTTTCGTGTAGTTCACAAATCTCATCTTTTTCTCTGATACTTCAGTGTTGGTCAGGTCCTCCCTTGTCAAACGTGTAGTTAAGTGCCATAAGCTTAAAAAGCTAATACACAAGGAGATGAGCTGAAAAATCGCATCAAGGAAAGTCCAAATGTAGGAAAATTAATTTAATCTCAGTAAGGATCAAAGGGCTTTAAGCATTGGTCAGGATGGTCTAGGTTATATTGCTATAACACTGAACTCTAAATCCCAATAGCTTAAAACAACTAAGTTTTATTTTTTGCTATAACCATGGTGGCTTAGTTGGAGACTTTGTTCCATGTTGTTCTATAGAATTGATTAACATGGTATGTCCAGGGCCACTTTCTGAAACACTGTTGGTAACCAATAGCAGAAGTGAGAGAGAACCCTGTAGGGTCTTATACTGGCCGTGGAATACTCAGTTCAGGAGAGATACATGTCACTCTTCACAGCTCGGTGGCCAAAGCAGGTCACGTGGTCCCACCTACTCTCCAGGGCCACGAAATTCCATCCTGCTACGAGACAGAAAGTCAGAGACATTTGGTTGTGAACATTAGTGACCACAACATGCAATCAAATAGCAATATTATTTTTAGCTGTCAGATTGGCAACTTTATAAAGAAAGCTGAAACTCTGACTCAGCAAATGTATGGAAACATTCATACATTGAGAATGGAAGTTTGTGAAACATTTCTTGGGTAGTTTGACAGCATGCACGCGTGCGCACACATACACACACACACACACTGTATACACTATCTGCAATTCCACTTCTAGGAGGTCAACCTGAGGAGGGTCACACAACTGGGAAAAGATAAGTTTATAAGAACTTTGTAACAGTGGAAAATAAATACAACCCAAAAATACAACAGCAGAATAATGACCAAATAGTTTACCGTACTTCTGTTTGATTAAACTTACACGAATGAAGTATTATCCCTAAGTAGGCTGAAGGTGGTGGCTCAAGCGCAGCACTTTGAGAGGCTATGGCAGGAGGATTGGTTGAGCCCAGGAATCTGAGATCAGCCTGGGCACAACACAGCAAGTCTCTGTCTCTCCAAAACAAACAAACAAACAAATAAACAAACCCCAGTGGGGTGTGGTGATAAACACCTATAGTTCCAGCTTCTCAGCAGGCTGAGGCAGCAGGACTGCTTAAGCCCAGGGATGTGAGGTTATAGTGAGCCATGCACAGCACTGCACTTTAGCTTAGGCAACCGAATGAGACCATGGCACTAACAAATGATAATAATTTTTAAAAAGAATCTATCCCTAAGTGATGTATTTATTTTATAATGTTAAATGGCAAAGCAGGCTCAGCACCCATAGCTCAGTGAGTAGGATGCCGGTCACATACAACAAGGCTGGCGGCTTCAAGACTGGCCTGGACCTGCTAAACAACAGTGACAACTGCAACCCAAAATAGCTGGGTTTATGTGGCCAGGGCGGATAGTCCCAGCTACTTGGGAGGCTGAGGCAAGAGAATTGCTTAAGCCCAAGAGTTTGAGGTTGCTGTGAGCTGTGACACCATGGCACTCTACCAAGGGTGACATAGTGACACTCTGTCTCAAAAAATAATAAATAAATAGCAAAGCAGCCTATATACATTCAGTATATCTGCCACACTCTGCAAGGGAAATACCCTCTCTCAGAGTTCTCCCTGATTATCCTCCTATGATCACAGCTCCTTCAACACAGCCTACATATGTGCTACCATGGCCCCAGCGAGGACTTCTCCGCCATGGGTGACTCATTGTGTTCAACTGTCACCATCCACGGAAGCCGTCCTGGGAGCAGATGGTGGGTGCTGCCTCTTCCGTTTCCCTGGAAGCTCGTTTATGCTGAAGACCCGGGAAGAGATGGAAGTAGACTCCATTCCCCAGAATCCCTCGGACAATTCTGTCATAGGCAGAATCCCCTGCCTGTGAATAGATAGGCTGCTTTGGTCTTCTCACTTTGATCCTTCCCTCCCTCCTTCCCTCTCATCTTGTTTCCTTCAAAGAAACATTTATTGAGTAGTTTTAAGTTTCAGACACTGTGTCCAGTGCTAGGAATACTCCAACGAGCAAGACACTTTATTTTCCCCCACAGAGCATAGTGTCCATTAGAGAAGAGAAGGAAAATTCTAAGAAAAGAGAAGGCAGGCTCGGCGCCTGTAGCTCAGCAGCTAGGGCATCAGCCTCGTGCACCAGAGCTGGCGGGTTCAAATCCAGCCCGGGCCTGCAGAGCAAAAATGACAACTACAACCAAAAAATAGCAAAATAGCCGGACGTTGTGGCGGGCACCTGTAGTCCCAGCTACTTGGGAGGTGGAGGCAAGAGAATCACTTAAGCCCAAGAGTTTGAGGTTGCTGTGAGCTGTGACGCCACGGCACTCTAGCCAGGGTGATGGCTTGAGACTCTGTCTCAAAAAAAAAAAGAAAAGAAGGCAATTGCAATACGTCTTTGTGGCAGGCACCTCCCCCGCTTCCTGGGTATAATCTGCTTCTCCTGGGTGTTGGCTGGATTTAGTGACTTGCTTCTAACAAACAGAATATGGTAGAATGACCAGATGTCACTTTGAGACTGGGTAATACACAGACTCTGCCCTTTATCATGGCTTCTCCTGCCCCGTCCCTTGCCCGGGGGGAGGCTGCCATGTGCTACACAACCAGTGTTATTTTTCAGAAATAGAAAGTAATTATAAAACTAATCTCAAGACAAGCAAAACAAGGTTATTAAATCCTAACAGGACAGGACAGGATTGCCCACTGAAAGCTCTGAGCCTAAGGGTTCCTTGCTGTCTTTCTCTCTCTGTCACTTTTTGCGGTGACCAAGTGAACAGCAAAAAAACAAAAACAGAAACACAAAACGCAACATCAACAACAAAAACCCCTAACGACAGAAGAGAAGTGATAAAAACTTAGCAGTACTAAATTGAATTTTCTTCTTGATGTAATCAGAAAGATTAAAGGGCAATTGGAAAGGGAATCCTATAATGCTATTTTAGTTACTGCTATGTTCATACACTACTAAAATTCATCCCTGGTGTATGAGGCACTTTGAAAATACCAACCCGCACTGATCAGCCAAGCCCCTTGGGCACAAATATGAGTTTGGTGAGTCCTCATCAGTTAGGGGAAATCTTCTTCTTCGCCAGGGTGAGCTGCTTTTACAAACCACACCTGAGGGAGTAGTTCTGCACTTGGGTCATGCCGCAGTGATGCTCCCTGAATTTTTACGGTGTGTTGCCAGACTTTGTGTACAATACTGATTTTCCCCTTCCAGTTGAGGATACACATTTTTATGCTATGTGTGACAGGGGCTTTACAGAATGAGTCAGGCAAGCACTCAAAGGCTATATAGTGATAAAAGGTGATCAAGTGAACAGCAAAAACCCCCCAAACTATAGAAAGGCTTTTTTTTAACTTTCCAAAACTTGCTTTTTAAAAACCATCAGTCACATTTTAATGATTTTGAACACACTATCCAAATTCAAAATTATGAATCGTGGCTAGTTTTCCTACTTTAAGTTTGAGACTTCAACCCTAAAATAGGAAAATTAAGAAAAAGGTCATAGTTCAGAGGCTAGTGGTCAGAATTCTTACACTAGCAACCAAGCCAACTCCCCCAATTCTTACAACAAGGATTGTGCTTTTATGGAAACAAATACTTCTTATTCATTTGTTTGCCAAGGCAATAAAATATAAGTAGTGATTTGCAGTGGTAGTATTTTCTCTCTGAAAAGCTTTCCAATGTACAACTTGATTTTTTCTACGATATATTATGAAAGCACCTTGAGATTTTAAATGATTTGTTCCAAGTGAAAACAGGGAATAACATTTCCTTACAGAACAGTGGCATTCTCAATCAGAATTTTGGAATCTTCCCAGTACATTTCTAGACACATGGGACCAAGCAGCATAGTCATACCCTGGAAGTGAAGAATTTGAAAAAGAGCCACAGCTGGGATTATAATCTATTCATAAGAACAGACAAAGGTGCAAGGTTAAGAGAGTGGTTATTATACTTTTCTTTTCCAGTATACTAGGTCAGACAATGACGTTGTCAAACTTATCCTAGAAAAATGACTTTGAAAGGTGAAGTAGGCCCTGGCATAGGTGCTTAGCTTCCCAAGAAGGGTGCTTCAAAGGTGACTGTAGTGATACTTAGCCATGAGGTATGTAGCACTTTTTCTAGTATGAGTTCTTGAAATTAATAATCTGATCTCATAGAATTGAGCCATGTTTGGGTACCTGGCGTGAGCGGGCAGAAAGTCACTTGCTTCCTCATGCTGCTATGTTCTACAGAGATTTCTGTCCACAGTACTGTCTCACTGAACGGACTAATTTTTAAACTAAATGCCACCATAATTCTGCATAGCCAAATTCAAAGAAATATGCTTACCTAAAATATGAACATCCATTGAGAGATCAGACTTGGATTTTTTTTTTCTTGTTTAAATTTTAAAAGAAGTACTTGTCTAGCATCAAAAAATGATTTTAAATAAATATCTAACTTGGACTGAGATGTTTGTGTCCTGGACAGAAAAATAAGAGTTGTGAAGAGAAATTGGACAGGAGGTAAACAAGTATCACGTCTTCTTTTTTTTTGTTGTTTGTTTTTTTTAGAGACGGAGTCTTACTTTATTGCCCTCGGTAGAGTGCCATGGCATCACACAGCTCACAGCAACCTCCAACTCCTGGGCTTAGGCAATTCTCCTGCCTCAGCCTCCTGAGTAGCTGGGACTACAGGTGCCTGCCACAACGCCCGGCTTTTTTTTTTGTTGCAGTTTAGCTGGGTCAGGGTTTGAACTCACCACCCTTGGTATATGGGGCTGGCGCCCCACTGAGCCACAGACACCGTCCCCCACTTCCTACTCACTTTTTTTTTTTTTTTGGCCGGGGCTGGGTTTGAACCCGCCACCTCTGGCATATGGGACCGGCGCCCTACTCCTTGAGCCACAGGCGCCGCCCGCCCCACCCCACTTCCTCTTTTAAGAATGATTTGTGTTGGGTGGCACCTGTGGCTCAAAGGAGTAGGGCACCAGCCACCAGCCCCATAGACCGGAGGTGGCGGGTTCAAACCTGACCCCAGCCAAAAACTGCAAAAAAAAAAAAAAAAAACCAAACAAGAATGATTTGTGATTTGCCACTTTTTGACCTCTAAAAAGGAGTTTTCAAAAAAACGAAAGAAGTGTTATTGCTTAAAAGTTCAAAATAATAAAAATTTTGTTTCATTGGAACATTCGTACCCAAAGAAGAGGACAGATGGTACAGTAGCAGGTTAGCCTAAGCGCGTACAGTTTCTGGCTGATGGGGAAGAAGTAGAGGCCAGACTCAGGAACATGGCACAACTATGCCTCTGCCCCTCAGAGAGGCTGGCCAATGGCCCCAGTTGGTGTTCAAAGAGAAGAGGAGCACTTGACGTAATTGTACCCAATGCTGCTGTCTAAGGGAGTCCAGTTTGTAGGTAGGGCCTGGTAGCAAAGATCTCCATGAAGAGGTGACGTTTCAAGTTAACAGGGAGCTAGTATCATGCTTTTGAATAGTTCATCGTTGTGGAGCAGAACCCTAGCCAGCAACTTGGGGGCCAGTGAAGGGTCTGAGACTTCATACAGCTCCAGCTGAGTAGAGCTGGGCTCTATCTCCGGAGACAAAAGTTAAGTTACACAGGTGAGACCCCCCCCCCCCAGTGAGAATTAGGAGAGTGTTATAACTCAATGGATTCACTACGGGCCTCAGAGAGCTGGTCTACAGAAAAATGACTATGTCTAGCACCAACCACTTGCAAAGGTGGACCTCAGTCCACCCACCTGAGAAGGTAGGTAGTAATATCAGTGCGAAGAGACCAGAAAACATCGCTGTGACAAGCGGCATCGGTGATCTTCACAGAGGGTGTGCCCTGGTGGCAGCCCTGTACTAGATTTTATGAAAAGGAAGTGTAAAATAATTTATAGAATCCCCCCAACCAGTGAATAAGGGAAAGATGCACCCTTGAAAACCTGAAAAGACAGTGTTAATTAATTCAAATGAGGCAAAAAATCCTGCAAACCAGGAAGCCGATGGTGTAACTCCATTGGTTGGGAGGCTGAAGGACTGAGAACTGGGGAGCCCGGGTGTAAGTCGCGCAGCCCAATGGTCTTCTGATGTCCAAGGACAGGAGAGGATGGATGTGCCCACTCAGGAAGAGAGAGTGAATTTATTTCCTCGTTCCTGCCTGTTTGTTTTATGTGGGCTCTGGAGAGATTGACTCATGCCCACCCTCTTGGAAAAGGATGGATCTTTTTTACTCAGTCTACTGAATCCAATGCTAATCTCTTAGAAACACCCTCACAGGCACACCCAGGAGTAATGTTTTACCAGCCACTCTGGTATTCCTTAGCCCGGTCAAGCGGACACCTAACATTAACCATTTACAATATACTTATTATCCAAAACAGAATGGGGGATTGGTAGAAAGGGAAAATGAATAATGAGTGGCTAAAACTCAACAAATTTCCCCCAAACAAGCTGTATCAATTAATCTAATTGCCTGAGGTGGGTAAAACCAGGAAATGGCACAGATGAGCTGTATCATTGATTCTGCTTATGTTTAACTCATCTATTTATTTGTAAATATTTAGTACACAAATCACATCAGCCTGCTTCAAACTTCAAATGCTTTGCACTTAGGATACAATACAGAATTCTTCAGGTGGCCTGTGAGGCCATAGCATCAGGGCACCTGACCCTCCGCCATCACTCCCCCCTTGCTCAGTCTTTTCCAGGCTCAGCAGCTCTGGGCTTTTCATACACTGTCCCATCTTCTGGGCACATTCCTCTTCTCGCTTAAGCCTAAATAACCTAACTCCACATTGTGGGCCTCAAGTTAAATCTTAGTTCCTCAGAGGAACTTTGCTAAACCTTCAGTCAGATTCTGCCTTTCCTGTTGTCCTGATCCATGGAACCCTGATCTCCGGCTTTACAGCACAATTCGCAATCCCTTGTTTTATTAATTAATTAATTTTATTATTTTTTTAGAGACAGAGTCTCACTTTGTCACCCTCTGTAGAGTGCTGTACCATCACAGCTCACAGCAACCTCCAGCTCTTGGGCTTAGGTGATTCTCTTGCCTCAGCCTTCTGAGTAGCTGGGACTACAGGTGCCCACCACAATGCCTGGCTATTTTTTTGTTGCAGTTTGGTCAGGACCAGGTTTGAACCCGCCACCCTTGGTATATGGGGCCGGCACCCTGCCCACTGAGCCACAGGCACCACCCAATGCCTTGTTTTATTCCTGCTGATTTATGGAATGACTCAGAAAATGGCAACCTCTCCAGAACTCAAGGACCAAAACTATTTTATTCAATAGTAAATGTGATATGTAACGGTACTTGACTGTTGTGGGCACATAAGAAAGACTACTCAATGAGGATTTCAAAATGAACATGAACTCTATGTTTGATTTACTTAATTACTAAACATGACAGTTGATATCTCTGACATTTCACTATGACAATTCTTGGGGAGGGGTTTGTTGTTGTTTGATTTTGTTTCTTTTTTTATTGTGAAGGTACATCTGCAAGTTTTCAAACACTTGTTTTGGCTTGTGCTTACCTTTCAAAAAAACTTTTAGAACCATTTTGTGAAACCATGGGTAAGTAAAAAGTTCATGTTATTTTTGAATATGAGTTCCGTCATGAAACTGATGCAGTCCAGACAGCTCAAAATATCAATGAAGTGTTTGGGAAGGATGTGGCTAATGAATGTATGGTATCAGTGGTTTGAGAAGTTCTATTCTGGTGATTTTAATATTGAAAATGAGGCATGTGGGTGACCTGAGACCAAGGTGGATAATAATGAGCTGACAGATGTTGTGAAAGTGAATCCATCTCAATCTATGTGTGAATTAACAGTAAGATTTGCTGTTACTATTCCAACAATATTGGACCATTTGAAACAAATTGGCAAGGTGAAGAAGCTGGATAGATGGGTTCCTCATGAATTAAATGAAAAAAAGAAATCATCTCAAAGCTTGTTGTCATGACATACAGTCGAACCATCTCTTCACTGTATTGTTACATCTTCTGAAAAATGGATTCTTTTTGACAATTGCAAGCATTCAGCACAGTGGTTAGATAAACAGGAAGTGCTAAAACTGAATATTCATCAAAAAAAGCTAAGAAGTCTATCTGGTGGACTAGCACTGGTATTATCCACTACAGTTTCATGAAATGTGGTCAATCAATTGCAGCAGATGCTTACTGCAACCAACTGGACAAAATTATGAGGATCCTCAATTAGACAGTCAAAATTGGTCAAAAGAGGCTTGGCACCCGTAGCACAGTGGTTACAGTGCTGGCCACATACACTGAGGCTGGCAGGTTTGAACCCCGCCTGGGCCTGCTAAACAACAATGACATCTGCAACAAAAAAACAGCAGGGTGTTGTGGTGGGTGCCTGTAGTCCCAGCTACTTGGGAGGCTGAGGCAAGAGAATTGCTGAAGCCCAAGAGTTGGAGGTTGCCTGAGCTTTGATGCCACAGCACTGTACTGAGAGTGACATAATAAGTCTTTGTCTCAAAAAATTAATACATAAATAAATAAAATAAAAAAGATTGGTCAATAGAGACAAGCCAATTCTCCTGCAAGACAACATTCAGACCACATGCTACACAAACAACGTTGCTCAAACTGCAGAAGCTGGACCTGGAAACTCTCTATCATCCATTGTATTTACCAAACCTTGCACCAACTACCTACCACTTCTTTCAGGCTTTCGACCCTGAAAGGAAGGAAAAGGAAAAGGCAAGGAAAAGTATTCAATTCTCAACAAACTGTGGAAAATGTCTTTCTTGATTTCATCACCACTCACTCTCCAGGCTTCTTCACTGCTGACATAAACAAGCTACCATGAAGATGGCAAAACTGTGTCAAAAGTTTAGATACAAACTTGATTCATTGTACTGCTTCTTGTTTGAGATGTAATAAACTAAACCTTTGTTTAGTTTCATATTTAAGACCTAAATATTAAATACACCATACACCACTTCAGATCTATTTTTTTTTTCTTTTTGTGGTTTTTGGCTGGGGCTGGGTTTAAACCCACCACCTTTGGCATATGGGGCCGGCATCCTACTCCTTTGAGCCACAGGCATCACCCAGATCTGTTTTTTTTTTATTTATTTTTTTTCAGGTCTATTCTTAAAATAGTCAAGATACAAATCATTAGCAAATAATACTATTAAGGCCAAGTGTGGTGGTGCATGCCTATTATCCTAGCACTCTGGTTGGCTGAGGTGGGTGGATTGCTTAAGCTCATGAGTTCGAGACCAGACTGAACAAAAAGCAAGACCCCATCTCTACTAAAAATAGAAAAACTGAGGCAAGAGGATGGCGTAAGCCCAAGAATTGGAGGTTGCTGTGAGCTATGATGCAATGACACTCTACCCAGGGCAAAAGACTCTGCCTCAAAAACCAAAACAAAACAAATAGTACCATTAAATAAATCATACCATATACACAGTCTGAATTATTAACACTTTAATTAGTTGTACTGCTTCTTGTTTGAGATACGATAAACTAAACTTCTGGCTGGAAATGGGACATTTCATATTTAATAATGTATTATGGCATCTATAATCTAGGAGGAAGAAATTATAATGATCAATGTGATCAGTGCAATACTAGAGGGTTGTATAAAGCACCAAAGGACACCCTTTAAGGAGGGGTTACTTTGTCCACGAGGCAATTTTACTTCTCTCTTTACATCCTTGTTGATTTTCCAAAGAGGCTAAAAGGAGGGGAAGGTTGGCGGGTCCTGCCCTGGGGGCAGGCTCCTTTAAGACCTGTGGAGCTGGTAGCGATGGAATGAAGGAAAATAAAGTTAGAAGCAGCAAGAGATGAAGAAATATGACATGCAGAATAGAGTTTTCTGAGGTGGGAAACACAGGGGTCCATGGCTAGTGTGTGGGGTCCAGTGGATGGCCCTGAGTGTCTGTTCTACTCAGCTTTTATTGAAAGCTAGTTGCTCATTTAGCTCCAAGGATAAGCTGAGGGAAGGAACAAAAATGTCAGCAGTTTCTCTGAGTAAGCAGGTCAGCTCTTATTCTACCTGTAATCATTAACTTTAAGGGTCTGGGCAGCCTTGAGAAATCTGAAACCTGAGCCTTGTGTGGTACCTGAGCTACCTGAGCCTTTGGTAGCCTCCTGTCTGTGGTCACACACAGATTCCTTGGGGGAAGTTAATCCTCACCAGTTCCCTGTGGAGCAGATGCCATGGCATCTCTTCTGAAGAATCAGTGGAACAGAGCAATTTTCCTCTGATCTCCACCCAGAGGCAGCTTCCTCTGTTGATAAGGGGGTACACAAGCCCTCCTGTCCATATTTGAGGG
This sequence comes from Nycticebus coucang, assembly GCF_027406575.1. Lineage (NCBI taxonomy): Eukaryota > Metazoa > Chordata > Mammalia > Primates > Lorisidae > Nycticebus > Nycticebus coucang. Next base: position 28,972,766 of record NC_069782.1, read on the forward strand.
CTCGAGCTGCTCCCTTGATCTCTGCCCTGGTCAAATACAAATCCCCACAATGAGTATTTGCTTTGGTGACTGGGCATGGGACAGCCTAGTTAATATTTCTTGCCAGGCCTTGCACCCAGCTTCTTCCGTGGCCACTATAACTTCAGAGTGTTTACAGACCCAGCAGGAGTGTTTGCGAGCTGTATCCCCTATAGGCCAGGGTCTGGGAAAAGCAAGAAACTGCTCAGATAAGAAATTTAGCAGCTGGTTTAAAAGTGAACTAGCTAAATGGTTTTTATTCCACTTTGCTCAGCTTATTTCTCTGTTTTTCCCTTTTTCACCCCTTGGGGGTGTTTTCCCTTGCCAAGAGTGGGGTCTTTGGTCCCCATTCTGCTTGCAAAGGTAATAATAACAGCCCATGGTGAATGCACAGCCAGTTGGACAACAGTCCTATGCAATGGAGGGAGAAGGAAGAGTGAAGTTTGAGTGAAGCAGCCTCCAAGTGAGCCCCACAGGACCATCCATGGCTGTGACCCTCTCTGCAGCATTTGTATTCAACACTCGAATGTACAGAAAGAATAATTTTTGAAATCTGCACCTAATACAGAATTGGGAGGAATGACTAAAGAGCTGTCTTGCCCCAAAATTTTATTTCATTAAGTTTGCTTTAAACATGCATTCCACATTGTATTTCTTAATGGAACATTTGCTTTCTATTAATTAATGTGCCTTTGTGTTTAAATACATTTGTAATTAAATTCAAATGACTTGGAAAATAGAGAGCAAATCAATGACTTGATATTCTGGAATGTTAAGTATGTTACAAAGTTAATTCATGATACTCCGGAGTTAAAAACAAAAACACAAAAACCCAAAGCTCAACATTCCTTTTTTGAACTCATGGTGTGCTCTTATCCATTCAATTATTACCATAACATGATTTTTATTGAACTCTTATTATATTTTGCGTACCCAATTAGGCCAAAAATTAACATTTTAACTGCACCATAAACAGACCATTAGCCAATTTATGTTTATTCGGTTGTTGAAATAAAGAAATAAAAACCAATTACCCTTTCTTTCCTCTCTCCCTCCCTTTCTTTCTCTTTCCTTGCTTTTTCCCCATTCTTCCTCTTTTTTTCCTTCTTCCTTTCTTCCACAAACATTTATCCCAGTGTAAGCCTGAAGCACTGCAAGGTGCATCCATTTTGAGTATATTATACTTAGATTCAGGCATATTTAACACCAATGTTGAGAGTAAGTTTAACATGACTCAATTGACCCATTATAGTGTACATACAGAAGTGTCACCTAAATTGTAGAACAATTTAAGCCCAATGTGATGTAACAAAGTTGGCCCCCCCCCCATTCATCTATGGAGACTGATGCACCACTATACAGTTTTTGGTTAGATTATTGTTTACTCCTACTTTGAGAGCAAAATAAAAATGTACTCAGGCTGGCTTGGTGCCTGTAGCTCAACAGCTAGGGCGCCAGCCACATACACTGGAGCTGGTGAGTTCAAATCCAGTCCGGGCCTGCCAAACAATGACAACTACAACCAAAAAATAGCTGGCATTGTGGCGGGAGCCTGTAGCCCCAGCCACTCAGAAGGCTGAGGCAAGAGAATCGCTTAAGCCCAAGAGTTTGAGGTTGCTATGAACTGTGACGCCACAGCACTCTACCAAGGGTGACATAGTGAGACTCCGTCTCAATTAAAAAAAAAAAAAATGTACTCAGGCTGACTTTTTAGTGAGTCAGTAGATCTTCTTTTCATTTCCTAATTCTAGTTCTACTTAAGACTGGAATAAATGGTCCCCTACCCAGCAATTGTAATTAAACCCATTAATTAAAAAAATACACATAGACCTTAATACATCAATTAAAATGCTTATGAGTTGTATCCGATAAAGCAGGGAAATCAAACAAGTACATAGTTCTATGAACAAAGGCTGAAATAGTAAACAGGACTAAGTATATTTAATTTAGCTGATATATCACTGGATCTGCTGCTGTTTCTGAAGGTGTTTTTAGAAATGTTTTCCTTTTCTTGTGTTAGTGTTGGTATTTGCTAGGCCACACAGGGCAGTAAGGACAGATGACAAAGATTTGCTAGCTCTTATGCATGATGGCTTCATCCCTCTGACACATGAAAAAAATGTCCTGGAAGGTATTACTTAAATAAAAATAGACTAGAAAATCCTGTATGCTACAAAGCAGCAAAACTACTTTGTAAAGTTAGGGATAAATCTCAGTAGGCTTGTATAGATCAGGAGTTTCCAATTGCTACAATTTTAGACTAACTCTTAGTGGTGCTGGCAATGGATGAAAAGCAAGCCAGCATTTTATTTTTGTTTATTTATTTTTAGAGAGAGGGTCTTGCTCTGCTGCTCAGTCTGGAGTACAGTGGCATGATCATAGCTCACTGTAACCTCGAATTCCTGGGCTCAAGCAGTTCCTCTGCCTCAGCCTCCCGAGTAGCTGGGACTACAGGTATGTACTTCCGTGCCTGGCATATTTCTTTTTTTATTTTGTATATAGATGGGGTTTTCTTTTGTGCGTGTTGCCTAGGCTGGTCTCAAACTCTTGGTCTCAAGCAATCCTCTTGCTCTGGCTTCCTGAACTACTGGGATTATAGGTGTTAACTACTGTACCTGGCCGGCCTAGCATTTTAAAGGAGGACTTTGAAGGCCAAGTGCAGTGGCTCACACTTGTAATCCTAGTACTCTGGGAAGTAGAGGTGGGTGAATTGCCTGAGCTTAGGAGTTCGTGAGCAGCCTGAGCCAAAGCGAGGCCCTGCCTCTAAAAAATAGCTGGGTGTTGTGGTGGGCACCTGTAGTCACAACTACTTGGGAGGCTGAGGCAAGAGGATCACTTGAGCCCAGGGGTTTGAGGTTGCTGTAAGCTAAGACACCATGGCACTCTACTGAGGTTGACAAAGTGAGACTCTGTCTTAAAAAAAAAAAAAAAGGAGGACTTTGAATACTTGTGCTGATGCCTTACTATGACATGGACATTTTTTCTGGTGGTCCAACCACCAGAGAAGTCTCTGACAGCCCATCACAGAGAAGTCCAGAGCCTCATTAAGGCAAATGCATCTTGAGGGAAACTTTATTAGAAGTGAGAGCACAATGGCATTTCTTCCCTCTTGTAGGAGAGTACCCTATTAAGAATTGGGATGCTAGTCATAAAGGGCTGCTGTACTTTTACTCCTTGAGAAATGCTTCCTGAGCTGGAGGAACATGTAGGCCTGTCTTGTGCTATTACAGAAATGGAAGACAAGTAAGTTTCGTGGAGAACCTGACATTTGAGGGATACAGAGAAATCAGATAGCTAGAGGCTAGTGAGTGTGGCCCCTGGTGGCAGGGTGAGGACAGAAGGTTGCTGTGGGAGCAAGTTCCACTGCCACCATTTGGTTGGGCAAGAATGCCTAAGGTTCCCATGAAACAAGGGGCACCACAGAGACTGTCCACCAATGGAAGAAAAGGACAGGCCATGTGTCATTTCCACAATGCTGGTCCCACCCGAGAGCTACAATGGAAGAGATGGGAGGCACAGGGAAGGCATGAGAGGAGATATGAATGGGATGAAAATAAAGTTTAGTTTAGACAGGACTAGAACATCCCACAGATGAAAATGAGACTCTCCTCACATCTGAGAATGGCCCCAAAGTTAACAGATGGGCTTGATATATCCAGGGGCTGAGAAGGGAGAGGTGCTTGTTTGAAGGTAGCAATGGACCAAAAAAAAAGCTGTTTATTAATTACCATCACTGATTCATCACATTTAATAAATCAGTTACACAGCTAATTTAAAAAGTAAGCTATTAAACTACCTGTGGTTTATCTTTTGCCAAAAAAAAATTATTTTTGAAATGACTTGAACTTGAACCTGAATTTCATTGAGCTTCTGCAAGTAATAGCTTCCTGGAATTAGGGGAGATGGAAGAACCTGTTAACGACACTGGAAGAACACTGTCAGCCCACTCCAGAATGTGACAAATTCAACAGGCTAAACAGCCTTATTTCTTCAAAGAACATATGGTATGTTATAAAGTTAATTCCTAATGCCAGAGTTGAAAACAATAGGAAAAGGAGGAAAAACAAAGGAAGGGGAATTGTTATACATTAAAAAAAAGACTTAGGAGGCTGGGCAGGTGGCTCATGCCTATAATCTTAGCACTCTGGGAGCCCAAGGTGGTGGATTGCTTGAACTCAAGAGTTTGAGACCAGCCAGTGCCAGAGTGAAACCTCTTCTCTAAAAATAGCCGGGCATGGTGGCAGGTACCTGTAGTCCCAGCTACTCAGGAGGCTGGGGCAAGCAGATCACTTGAGCCCAAGAGTCTGAGGTTGCTGTGAGCTACGATGCCACAGCACTCTACTGAGAGTGACAAAGTGAGACTTTGTCTCAAAAAAAAAAACTTAGGAGAATATCTAACACATAGTGTCCACACATTTTTGAATTTTTATTTGCATGATCACCATCACTATTAATAATAATAGTATTTATTTAATAATGCTAAGGAACTATTCATTTGAGGGTCATGATAATGCTATTGTGGGTATGTTTCTTTTTGTTTTTCAAGTTCTTGTGCATCAGAGAAACATACTGAGACATTCATAGGTAAAGAAATGTGGTGTCTTAGATTTATTTTAAAATACTCCAGAATAAATGAAAACAAGTAAGAATTTGTGGGGTGGGAGGGATTGATGGCAGAGTGTAAATAATTACTGAAGCTGGGTGATAGCTTTATACAACTTTATTGTATTTTTTTTTTTTTAGTAAGTATTTTCTTTTTTAAATTATATTATTCTTTATATTTTCACATGTGAAATTTTTTCAAAATAAAAAGTTAAAAACTAATTAAAATCAGGCCGGGTGCGGTGGCTCATGCCTATAATCCTAGCACTCTGGGAGGTTGAGGTGGGAGGATCACTTGAGCTCAGTAGCTCAAGATGAAACTGAGCAACATTGAGATACCTGCTATCTCTATTAAAAAAAAAAAATTAGTCAGGCATTGGGGCAGGTGCCTGTAGTCCAAGCTACTCAGGAGGCTGAAACAGGAAGATTACTTGAACCTGGGAGTCTGAAGTTGCTGTGAGCTGGGCTGATGTCTAGCCTGGGCAATAGAGTAAGATTTTGTCTCAAAAAAAAAGGAGAAGGAGAAAAAGAAGAGTTGATTGTGAACATCAACATCTTCCTAACTTTGCATTCAAGCCAACTTTGCATTCAATGACATTATGTTGGTAGAAATGGGGTTGCTGGATTTGGCAAATAAAAGTACAGGACAACTAGTTCAATTTGACTTCTGATAAATTGCGAACACTTTACTTGAGGCAGAGTTTTTCTCTGTCATCCAGGCTTGAGTGCAGTGGCACACGACATAGGTCACTGTAACCTCAAATTCCTGGGTTCATCTGATTCTCCTGCTTCAGCCTCTCAATCAGCCTAGACTATAAGTGCACACCATCAGGCCCAACTATTTTTATTTTTTTAATGTTTTGTAGAGCCAGGGTCTCACTATGTTGCCCAGGCTAGTGTTGAACTCCTGGCCTCAAGTGATCTTCCCACCATGGCCTCCCAAAGTCCCAGGATTATAGGTGTGAGCCACCATGCTCAGCTGCAAATCCTTTTAAATAGAAATAAGTTCCATGAAATATTTGGAATATACTTATACTAAAAATTAGTCACTGTTTCTTAAAAATTTAGATTTAACTGAGTATCCTACAGTTTGCCTGGAAACCCCAAGTGGAAGTGCTGACATAATGGAAATCAGTAATTTCTTTTTTTTTTTTTTTTGAGACAGAGCCTCAAGCTGTCGCCCCAGGTAGAGTGCTGTGGCATCACAGCTCACAGCAACCTCCAACTCCTGGGCTCAAGCAATTCTCTTGCCTTTGCCTCCCAAGTAGCTGGGACTACAGGCGCCTGCCACAACACCCAGCTATTTTTTGGTTGCAGCCGTCATTGTTGTTTGGTGGGCCTGGGCTGGATTTGAACCCACCAGCTCAGATGTATGTGGCTGTCACCTTAGCCTGTTGAGCCACAGGTGCCGAGTCAGAAATCAGTAATTTCTACAGATCAGCACCCCTTTCCCTCCCCAGAGAGCTGATTGATGACCATGTATCAGCACACCACTGCTTAAAACAGAAAAAGAAAGTTATGGGATGTAAAAAGCTATATTAATCAAATATAGTTATATTTTTGATCAAATATAGTTATACCAGACAAACTATATTCATATCAGACAAAATAGACTTTTGAAGGAGATCAGAGAATGTCATCCTGAAATGTGTCACTTTGACATAAGGATTATTTTGAGCTGAAGGCAATTGACAAAAAGAAGATAGCAACAAGCTTTCTGCCTTTCTCCATCTACCTGAGGGACATAAATGAACCACATGCCTCCTCCACTCCCTCTTCTCCCATGGAAAAGGGACAAGAATCTTATCACTGGAGAGGGGATGGCACCAAGACAGAGTCTGCACAAACAAGTCTTACTCAATGACATTATCTACCATGAGTTTCCACATACATTTATTTGACTTCCCAGGATTTACTTGTCATAGAAACTCTAAGTCCTTTTCCTTTGTCCTGTCAATTCTCTACACGATTATCACTCTTTGCTAAGGTGCTACACAAGTTCAAATTTGATGAACTGCCACTTTTGGTCGTCATCACCAAGTTCTCACGTGTGTATATGTGATACACACATTGATAAAGTGGTTTATTTTTCTCTTTTTAATCTATCTTATGTCACTCTAATTTGCAGAGTTCCAGCTACTGAACTTACGACAGGTAGAGGAAGAAGATGTTTTTTCTTCCTCTATATTTTAAAACAAAAAACATTAGTGGATAAAGGTAAACACAGTGATAGAAGATTCATTTTGCCAAGATTTAATAACTCTCAAGTTATACCAGCATAGCACAACTCTAAAATACGTAAAGTAGAAGTTAACAAAACAGCCACCTTAGAGGGAGATTTAAATATATCTATATCAATAATAAATCACAAAAATGTCAGGGGGAGTATAGAGGATTTAAACAATACAATTAACAAGTTTGATCTAATGAAATATATAATGGACTTGATAATGGATTACGTATTTTTCTTTCAGGTGCTAATAAACTATCCCAGAAAATGGCCAAAGAGCAAACTTTATTTTATTTTTGTTGTTGTTGTAGTTTTTGGCCAGGGCTGGATTTGAACCCACCACCTCCAATATATGGGGCTGGCGCCCTACTCCTTGAGCCACAGGTGCCACCCCAAAGGGAAAACTTTATAAGAACTATAATATGTGGAACATACTCTCTAAACACAATGAAAGTGAATTATAAGTGCATTTTTAAAAGTAGCTTTGAAGATGCAAGACCTCAAAAAGTTTCCTTGGAAATCTTTAGTGAAAGTAAAAGATTTATATGATCTGAAGACAAACCAGAGTACTAAAAGTACATTTTAAAAGATTTTTAAAAAATATAATGTGTTTGGAAATTTTAAGACACATTTAAGAAACTCATGTCTCAGAGAAAAAATTATAATAGGAATTTAAAACTACTTAAACTTGGATGGTAATAAAAATACATATCAAAAATTCTGAAAAGACAAAAATGTGTAGTTTTTCTTTAAAAAGGTAGTTTTTAATGTTTATATTAGAGAGGGAAAATGTAGCTAAAAGGTCAGATCCAGGCTTCAAATCTAGGAGGTAATAAAAGAATAAAACAGGCTGGGCATGGTGGCTCATGCCTGTAATCTTAACACTCTAGGAGGCAGAGGTAGGTGGATTGCTTGAGCTCAGGAGTTGGAGACCAGCCTAACCCAGAGCAAGACTTGCCTCTAAAAATAGCCGGGCGTTGTGGTGGGTACCTGTAGTCCCAGCTACTTGGGAGGCAAAGGCAATAGAATCACTTTAGCCCAAGAGTTGGAGATTGCTGTGAGCTGTGATGTCACAGCACTCTATCAAGGGTGACATAATGAGACTCTGGGATTACTGGCGCCCGCAGCAACACCTGGCTATTTGTAGTTGTGTTTGTTGTTGCAGTTGTCATATGTTGCTTAGCAGGCCCGGGCTAGGTTTGAACCTGCCAGCCCCGGTGTATATGTCCAGTGCCATAACCACTGAGCAATGGGCGCCAACCCCATGTCATTTATATTAATCTTTCCCTGGAAAGGTGGGCGGGAGATTTTCTCCATTCCCACACTGACTTGAGGGCTTGCATTTTGCAAAATAAAAGCCCTCCTTTGCATTTGTTCACTTTTCACTTTCTCCATTTTTCCTTTTAAAATAACTTGTACTCTTAAAACCAAAAAGAACTGCATCTTTCTTTATCTTTACTCATTTATTCATTCCATACACTAAAAAACACTTTTTTTTTTCACTTCACACATGCTTTCAAGTACTAACTATGTGACAGGTACTCTTTGAAGCATTGGAGAGATAGCAGTGTACAAAAAAAATGAATGTCCTGCCTTTAAATGTATTTTTTTGGAGATAGTGTTTTGCTATATTGTCCTGGGCTTAAGAGATCCTCCGTCCTCAGTCTCCCAAGTAGGTGGGATTACAGGCATCCACAATTGTATCTGCTCTTGTATTCTAATGAAAGGGGCAGACAATAAACAATGGAAATATGTAAAATGTGTAATATGCAATAATACAGCAATAATTGGTAAAGATTTTGAAACTCTGGTTTCAAACCTTTGCTCAATCACTTCTTGGTTTGGGCAAGTTATTTAATCTATCTGAAGCTAGGTATTTTGTATCTTACAGGATTGATATGAGGAGTAAATGAAATAATGTAAGAAGCTCAGACTAGTGCTACTAAGTGCTCCATGTTAGCTACAAACTTTCTGTTGAGTTATGTTATCTTGGCAAAAAAAGTTACAATATATAAAGTAACGCAGAGAAAGTAAGCAGCCATTCCAGTTTCCTATCATTGAGTAAATTATTCCAAAAATCATACAAAATGTTTGCAATATTCAATAGAATAATCTTTCTCAATATTGAAAAGTTCTGGTTTGGTCCCCGCAGCACAGTGGTTACTGCGCCGGCCACATGCACTGAGGCTGGCGGGTTCCAACACGACCTGGCCTGGGCCAGCTAAGCGACAATGACAACTGCAACAAAAAAAGCCAGGTGTTGTGGTGGGCACCTGAAGTCCCAGCTACTTGAGAGGCTGAGGTAAGAGAATCGCTTAAGTCCAAGAGTTGGAGGTTGCTGTGAGCTGTGATGACACAGCACTCTACCAAGGGTGACATGGTGAGACTCTATCTCAAAAAAAAAAAAAATGGAAAAGTTCTTATTAAAGCTTCTTTTAAATTAAAATCTATTAATTTTTATCAACCTCGGTAGTCCTTTATTTTATCTTTACTTATTGAATTACAGAACATTTGACAAACATGGGTAGATTTTGTTGTCCTGTCAAACCTAGGTTTCAAAAAATGGTACTTCTTTTTGGTGGAAAAAAAAATAAATAAAACTTCCTAAATGAATTATTGCTTGAGGAAGCAAGTTAAATTATAAATAAAAGATATGACAAACATTTTCTTAGAGCTGACCAATGGGTGCCCTCTTAGAAAACACAGCAGGAGGTGAGCCATGGGCAAGCCAGCAAAGGAAGCTTCATCTGTGTTTATAGCCTTTCCCATCACTCCCGGCCTCACCTGAACTCTGCCTCCTGTCAGATCAGCATTGGATTCTCATGGGAGTGTGAACTGGCCGTAAACTGTGCATGCACAGGATCTAGGCTGTGTGTTTCTTCTGAGAATCTAATGTTCCCCACCCCCCACTGCTGGAAAAATTGTCTGCCATGAAACTGATCCCTGGTGCCAAAAGTCTTGAGGACTGCCACTTTAGAGGATTTATACTTATCCCACACTTTAATAGATAATAATTCTTCAAATAGTAGAAACAAACAAGACATAAATAAATTAAATAAAGTGAAACAAAGCAAAAATAAATATGAATTCCTCTAAACTGTTGGCATAGTTAGTCAAGGCAACTTTCTAGTGGGGGTCAGAAACTACTATGCAGGCTTGAAAACTGACTAAGTAGTTTCAAATGGCAAGGCTTCAAAATTGGCTTGGTTTTTCCGAATGTCTTCAACGTTCCAAGCCAGAGCAAGACGCACAAGAGATCCCTTTATTCCATTCTACCTTGCAGAATTTTCAATTTAGCGAGGTTATCCATATGGAATAATAAATATATTTATTTGCCTAAAAATATCCTTAACTTTTCAATGTAAAGTTACTCCACTATGTTGATTATTTGCTATTTCAGAATTTTTCTTTAGCATATAACATGATTTAAGAAATTTTGTCTGGTAGGCATGGTGGCTCACTCTGGCAGGCAGAGGCATCAGGATCCCTTGAGCTCAGGAGTTTGAGACTAGAGGGAGAGGATGTCTCTACTAAAAACTAGAAAAACTGACTGGGCATTGTGGCAGGTGTCTGGAGTCCCAGTTACTTGGGAGGCTGAAGTAGAAGGATTACTTGAACCCAGGAGTTTGGGGTTGCTGTGAGTTAGGGTGACACCATAGCACGATAGCCTGGGGAACAGAGGGAAGCTCTGCAAAAAAAAAAAAAAAATCTATATCTAGATATATGTGTATATATATCTCTTTCCATTACCTCTCATGACAAAACTAAGTTATTTATTAGTTTGAAATTTCTTCCCACCATCTTATACCATCATAACAGAATTAACGGTATAGTTTGTTGAACAAACAATATTGCAACCTGGATTTCAAATGAATTGCAAAAGCTAACACTTTTTCTTGAAGGCTGTACCATGCTTCACAATCTAAGGAAAAAAGCATTAGGAAAAAAGAAGACAAGGGGTGTTATAGTTTTTCAAAGTTGTTCTTTAATTTTCTTCCCATATTAAGTTTTTGTTTGCCTTTTTATTCATCTAAATGTCCTTTTGGTATATTAACCAAAATCTGTCAATAAAATATACTTTTGGATTCCATTTTAAGATAACTAACCTGTAACAAATATTATCCTGCAAACGTTTTTAAAAGGCATATTAAGGGTGGTGCCTGTAGCTCACTGAGTAGGGCACCGGCTACATACCCTGAGGCCTGGGAACCCAGCCCAGGCCTGCTAAAAACAACAATGACAACTGCAACAACAACAACAAAAATAGCTGGGAGTTGTGGTGGCACCTGTAGTCCCAGCTACTTGGGAGGCTGAAGCATGAGAATCGCTTAAGCTCAAGAGTTTCACGTTGCTGTGAGCTGTGACACCACAGCACTCTACCTAGGGAGACAGCTTGAGACTCTGTCTCTCTCTATATATATTTTAAATGTTATTTCTCATGTTTATCTTCCAAATTTTAATATTAAACTTCCTTTGATGTCACTTGAGAGTGATGACTTAAATACCACTTTTGCTAGAATAGTCTTCTAAAATAATTTAACTATTAATAATGCTTATATTACCAAAAGTACTTTATCATCTCTGTTCCTCACTGATGCTCCTATCCCCAAGCTCTACGTAATAATACATTTTCAGATTAGTATTTCACAGAGGACCATTTATTGGAGGCCTTACTACAATATATTACCTTAAAATTCCAGGACATTCTGAGTAATCCATGAGTTTAAGGAGTGTACTATTTGAATTGTATGACCTCTGGGATCTTCTGTCACTGAGTTTCCATCAAACTGAAAGGGGAGATAGAGGTCCTATAGGCCTAAGTCCTGTATAGCTCATCATTCTCATTATGTCACATAGGAAGGCCAGCTGGCTAATGTCAAGAGGCATCAGAAAGCTCATTTACGTTGGCACATTCACTGTGAGACAGGCTCTGAATCTTTGCTTTGCAGGTTGAAAACTTAATTTTTGCCAGCACCTTGAAAGTAAATTCTTCTTTTGGTAGACTCTTATTATCCAAGCTTACAGAGACTGAAAGGTCATTTTATTAATTTACAAAGGACAATAAAATCGTTAAGTGAATTGTGCTGCATCAACAGGACCAGTGCACTTCATCTTTAAATACAAAACTGCCTAGGAAGCCAAATATAACTGAAAATTTGGAGTGGCATGTACTCAGAACAAGAGAAGGTAGTTGAAAGACGCAGCTTACAGACAAGTTTGTCATGCGGCCTGGAGTCTTTTGAGTCTCTGCCCCAAAGTGCCTCCTCTTTAATAAGCTTGAGTGTAAAATATAGCCACACACAGGCAATGTAGTTTTGGGGGAGATGTGGGGTGGGGTGAAACTTAGGGGTGAATAGGAATTAGATAGGTAAATGCAGAATAAGTGTAGGGAACATTCCAAGCATATAGAATAACATTTGCAACAGTTAAGAAGGAGGAAATTGTAATGGGCCCAGAAAACTGCATGCCCGAAGTGTACAGTGTAAATGAAAGCAATGTCAAGAAATGATGGTGGAGGGGTAGCTGGGGCAAGAGCATGTGAAAGCCTTGAAAGCCACGATGAGGAGTTGGTGTGTTTGTCCTCAAAGTGCCAAGGAACTAGGGAGATATTTTATTTTATTCTATTTTGTTTATTTTAGAGTTTTTGGCTGGGGCTGGGTTTGAACCCACCACCTCCGGCATATGGGGCCAGTGCCCCACTCCTTTGAGCCACAGGCTCTGCCCTATTTTATTTATTTTTGAGACAGAGTCTCCCTTTGTTACCTTGGGTAGAGTGCCATGGCATCACAGCTCACAGCAACCTCATACTCTTGGGCTCAAGTGATCCCCTTGCCTCAGCCTCCCAAGTAGCTGGGACTACAGGTGCCCACCACAACATCCATCTATTTTTAGAGATGAGATCTTGTCTTGCTCAGGCTGGTCTCCACATCCTGAGTCCAAGAAATCCACCTGTCTCGGCCTCCTGGAGTGAACCACTATGGTGTGAACCACCACATCCAGCCCAGAGAGGAATTTTAAGCAGGAAAAGTAACGATGACCAGATTAGCACCTTAGAAAGATCATTCTGCTGTAGTGTGGAGAATGAATTGGAGGGATGCCAGGCTCAAAACATAGATGAGTTTGTAACCCAGGTTTGAAAGATGAGGTGAAGTGAGGCAGAATTTGTAGGATTGGGTTATTAATTGGACATGAGAAATAAAAAGTGTGATGTCTGGATTTCTAGCTTGGGCATGGTAGTGCTCAGCACCAATATAGGAGCCCAGGAGCTTATACAGTGAGCAGAAGAAGACAATGAGTTTAATTTAGCATTGACATTTAATATTGAACCTGAGGATTCTTTGAGATATCTAAATGGATTTGTTGAATAGGCTGTTGAACATTTTTGGTTTTATATTCAAAAGAGATTTGGGCTGGAGATTTGGGGGTCACCCCTGAATAAATAATAATATAACGGGCCAGAGTGGCTGGTAACCCATTGAGAATGTATGGGGGTGGATGACAATGATTCTGCAACTGTAAGCCTAGTATAGTTCACTTTGATTAAAATCAACAGATAATAATATCTGTCACTCTTTTGTGTTCATTCTGTCAAGATCTGTTCAAAGCTGAGTAGTTCTGGGGTTGGCCCCTGTAGTATAGTGGTTATAGTGCTGGCCACATACACCCAGATTGGCGGGTTTGAACCAGCCGGGGCCAGCTAATCAACAATGACAACTGCAACAAAAAAATAGCCGGGCATTGTGGCAGGTGCCTGTAGTCCCAGCTAATTGGGAGGCTGAGGCAAGAGAATTGCTTAAGCCCAAGAGTTTGAGGTTGCTGTGAGCTGTGACGCCAGAGCGCTCTACCCAGGGTGTCATAGTGAGGCTCTGTCTCAAAAAAAAAAAATAAAGCTGAGTAGTTCTAGTACCTGTCTGGTGCGGAAGCTCCATGAAAGGTGCAATATGTGTTTTAGTTCCCACTTTATTAAACTACTGCTTTTATTCTTGCTGGGCTTATGGCAGCCAATCACTCTTCCTGTTGCTGTCCCTGGTTGATTACAGCTGGAGAAATTATATAGAGTCATGTCATGGAAAGATTTGATATTAGGGACTGCTATTTTATATGTTGAGAGAAAATCAGACTGAAATACATGGATATGTGCACACAGAAATAATATGTCTTTTTATTAGTAATTAGGAAGGGAAGCTGAAATAAATGTACAGTCATCCCTCTGTATCAATGGATTTTTCATCCTTGGATTCACTCAGTACCACGATTCAAAAATATTCTGAAAAACAAAAGCAAAATTAAAAAATAACACAATTTTTAAAAAATATAGTACAACAAATATTTACATAGCATTTACATTGCATTAGGTATTATAAGTAATCTAGAGATAATTTAAAATATACAGGAGGATGTGTGTGGGTTATGCGTAAATATTACGTCATTTTCTGTAAGGGGCTTGATCACATATGGATTTTGGTGTGGGGGTCCTAGAACCAATTCTCCATGGATAAAGAGAGATGACTCTATTTTTAAAATTTGTGCGTTTCGTTCTTTATATTCATAATAAAGATCTGAGTAAGACATTCTAAAAAAAAAAATGGAATGCTGAACAGACATTAAAAAAACCCCAATTATTTATTGTATGTGATTTACCAAGCAAGATGACTTTCTGGAAGGTAGATTGAGTAACAATCACATAGCAAAATGTTCCATTTGTTTTGGTCGAGCAGTTCTATGCCAAGAGAGTGTCACATGCTATTCATTCAAAACTAGTCAGTAAGTACAGCCCACCTTAAAAGGAGGAGAATTAGATTCTACCTTGTGGTGGGAGGACAGTCAAAGGATTAGTTGATAGGTTTCAAAATCACCAAGGTCTGAGAAGAAAGAGGTCAAGTCTTTTGCAGAGTTTACCCGGTTAGATCTCTACTAACAACCCATCTTAAATTTCTCTCCCTCCTGCCCTCTCCCCCACTACTTTTCTTCTTTCTTTCTTCGCTTACAGACAATGGCTACACACTGTCTCACAATTAGTAAGTACCAAATTTAGGGCATTTATCGCTAACTAGAAAGAAAATGCTTAGCACCACAAATTAATTTTCTCACATTTCTGGAGACCAGAAGGCTATAGTCAGTTTCACTGGTCTTAAATCAAGGTGTGCAGAGCTGGTTCCTTCTCGAAATGCAAGCGGGAAATCTTTCTCTTTGCCTTTTCTAGCTTCTGGAGATTCCTGCATGACTGGGCTCCTGACCCCTTCCTTACAGCCTTTCAACCTCTTGTTTCCCTTATCACATCTTCCAGTTCCTCCCCTGCAATAACACCCCCTGTCTTCTTTAGTTTTTTCTATGGTGGCAAAGTATACATCGGTATATATACGGTTTACCATTTTAGTTCTTTTTAAGTGTTCTTATTGGTGGCATTATATAGATTCAGGGTTGTGCAACTATCACTACCATCCATCTCCAGAACTTAACTGAAAAGTGTTTTAAAATGTTGACCCTTATTTTTTAAATCATTTTAATTTTTTTTTTCTTTTCAATTTGGTGTATAGAAAGAACCGTAGCTTTGGGGGCATGGATAAGTTTCAAACTTCTTTGATCCTCAGTTAACAGTCTGTAATATTTAACACGGAGTTATACATACCACATGTGAAGAGTCTAGCACTGGCTCGGCGCTCGTAGCACAGTGGTTACGGCGCCGACCACATGCCCCGAGGTTGGTGGGTTTGAACCCGGCCTGGGCCAGCTAAGCAACAATGACAACTGCAACAAAAAAATAGTGGGGCGTTGTGGTGAGTGCCTGTAGTCCCAGCTACTTGGGAGGCTGAGGCAAGAGAATCGCTTAAGCCCAAGAGTTGGAAGTTGCCGTGAGCTGTGATGCCATCACACTCTACCGAGGGTGACATAGTGAGATTCTGTCTCAAACAAACAAAAGAGTCTTGCACTGGGCCAGCCCCTTTGCTCTTTTTTTTTTTTTTTTTTTTGTAGAGACAGAGTCTTACTGTACCGCCCTCGGGTAGAGTGCCGTGGCGTCACACAGCTCACAGCAACCTCTAACTCTTGGGCTTACGCGATTCTCTTGCCTCAGCCTCCCGAGCAGCTGGGACTACAGGCGCCCGCCACAACGCCCGGCTATTTTTTGTTGCAGTTTGGCCGGGGCTGGGTTTGAACCCACCACCCTCGGCATATGGGGCCGGTGCCCTGCTCACTGAGCCACAGGCGCCACCCCAGCCCCTTTGCTCTTAATAGCTTGGATCTAGTACATAAGACTGTACAGAATCTTTTCCCAATAGTTTTATAGAGGAAGGATAACTCCAGTTTAACACAAGGTCCTCAACGCTCTTTCTCTGGAGGCTGACTGGGAAGCTCTCACTGCATCCACAGGCTCCCTTGCCCTCTGGCCTCTCATCAGCTTGGCAGAAGGTAACAAGGGAGTTAGGACAAGCTGCGTATTCTCTGGTATCCTCCCTTCCATTTCTAAGCGATTTCTAAATGTTCCTCTGATGAAAGTCACAGGTCCTGACCTGCAATCTTCTCTTTTATCTCTCTTTGAATTCTGGTAACTGTTTCTTCTTCTTGCCCCATTGGGCATTAGTCCAAGTAGATAATAGTAACTCCTGCTGTTGCTGAATAGTTGTGCTTTAACACATCTTTTTTGTTTTCTTAATTCCTGGCCATATCTATTTAAAAAATCCCTTCCTTTAAGATATCTTCAAATATCCCTTTTCCTGCTGGGCCCCGGACTGATACTTTCCTTTTGCTTTGAAACAAATCTTACTCGGAACCCCATTATGTAAAACAGATAAAAGTGAAGCCACACCAGCTGATACAAAGGTGAATGATGTAGGGTCTTGATTGCTTGCTTTTCCCCATCTACCGAGGTGGTCTCTGAGGACCCTAGGGCCCAGAGAAACATACTTTGAAAACCCCTGAACTGAGAAAACCCAAGGAAATGAAAAACCTGAGGCTATCTCTCTATCACACTCTTTAAATGACTTCACCTGAACACACAAATGAGTCCGGGAGTGTGCTCTCAAGAGCACATGAGAACCAGCATCAAATAACAGCTCCATTTCTAGAATTCACCCACACTACCTGTGTAGTATTTCAGATGCTGTATTACATTGGCTTGGCTGTTCAGTTTGTGAGTTCCTCTGGCTGGTCTTGCTTACAAGATTGACAAGAGGGAGGCGCCTGTGGCTCACTGAGTAGGGTGCTGGCCCCATATACCAAGGGTGGCGGGTTCAAGCCCAGCCCTGGTCAAACTGAAAAACAAAGGAAAAAGGACAAATTCCTGTCCTAATGAAGCTTACATAGAAGATTGACAAGAATGAGGACATGGATTTGATTTAAAATCTAATTCACTCTGGTTTACCACCAAATCAGCAAACAGTGAATACAAAGAACATTCACAAGATCAATAAGTGTGTTGTCATAATTCACCATTGCTTTTCTAGTTGTCAGAATGTGTGGTCTTAGAAAACCCATGTAGAATGAGAAATCTATCGTGCCAGAAAATTCCAACCAAAGGAAAAAAAAAAAGAAAGAAAGAAAAAGAAAATTCCAACCATGAACTTTCTGCATATGATTGGAGGAGCCACGTTGGCACGCAAGCGTTCATCCTGTTAGCATAGATAGAGTTTTTGTTGTGCTGTTTCTACACTCTCTATTTGATACTCTGTCAGCTTGAGGTTTGAGTTCAATAGGCTTGGCCATGGCTTATTACATCTATTAACAGCATTATTTTGAGTAAATCTTAAAATGTAACTATTATTTGGGATTTCCCCTAACTCTTTCTCCAAAGAAATTCAGTGGAGACCTGGGACTGTTTCTTGAGATTAGTCAGATCAGCTAGATCCTGGAGAAAACCATCAGGGACTACCGTAGAGTAATCATATCTCCCCACTCCTCTGAAGTCCTCACCTCTGCATCTCTCCTCACACTTCCTTCAAGGGCTGAAAACAGCACAGATTAATATTAGGCTTCAATTAGTCAGTTTAATGATATGCTAACATAATTTTTTAAGAGTGAACCTTTCAGTTAAGTTAAAAAAAAAATAGAAGCTGCTTGATGCCAAACGGCTGGCTAGTCATCGTGTATTTCTTTGTATCCATATATTGTTTTGGCCTTACTTATATAGAATCATCATGCACACTTTGCTTATCTTTGTTGTGATTACTTTCATGGACTTGCTTCTAGTTGTAAATGAATTATTTGGTTGTCACCCATGAAACTGATAAGAAGAAAATGTCTTAACATTATATTTATAGAGGGTAGGAAATAAATTGTGACCCATAAATATGGGGAAATTTCGAAGAGCCCAGAAACAAACATACATATTATATATATACATATAAAAAGATTATCAGGATGAAACGATTATTGGATTGCTTTCGATGCTTGGATCACATCTTTACAAATTGGAAAATATTAGCTTGAAGAATCTTGGAAGGCAACTATTATAACAATAATTATATATTTTTTCACTCATTCCATCCTTCCTCAATTGATTCAATACGTATTTGTTATGTGCTTGCCATGAGATCAACACTGTTTTAATTTGGGGGGGATATAGCACTGAAGGTGAGACAAGGTCCTTGTGTTCAGGGAATGGAAACTCCTTTTGGGGAGACATATAGACGATCAAGAATCATCAGAAATGGTAGTTCCTTTGTCAGGCGGAGAATTAGAATGGGTGAGGCGATAGTGACTGGAAGTACTTTAGATGAGATGGTCCTTGAAGATCTCTCTGAGGAGGTCACTTTAAAAGAATAATCTTCCACAAAATTAACCATAGTATCTCAGAGGAAAGAATTTCCTAAATAGGAACTGGTTGGTGTAAAGGCAGGAATAAGTTTTGTGCAATTGAGAAATAAAAGTCCCAGGTGGGGGGGGCATAGTGAGTCAAGGGGAGGGTAGAGAGCAGTCAGGCCAGATCAGCAGGTCGTGTAAGCCAGGATGAAGTTTGGATTTCATTGGGATTGTGATAGGAAACTATAACCAAGGAGAACAGTAACATTATTTAATTTGTATTTTTAAAAGTTATTCTTAGCTGCTGTGCAGTGAATGGATTATAAGGAAACCAAAGTACAAGAAGGGAGACCAACCAGGAGACTATTACAGCAGTCTCGACAGGAGGCGAAGGTGCTAGGGAGGAGAGAAGTGGTGAATCTGGGACATATTTTGGAAATAAATATGTCAGGATGGATTGGCTGGAGGAACGAGAAATGGTAAAATAAAGAGAGAAATCCAAGATTTTTGGTTTGTACTAAGTAGTAGATTTATACACTGAAACAGGAAAACTGGCAAAGAAAATTTGAAGATAAAAATAAAATACTTTTGTTTTGGCCAATTTAATTAATTTATTTTTTTGTTTTTTGAGACACTTGTCACCCTCTGTAGAGTGCTATGGCATCACAGCTCACAGCAACCTTAAACTCTTGGGCTCAAGTGATTCTCTTGCCTCACCCTACCAAGTAGTTGGGACTCAATGTCCAGCACCCACCACAATGCCCAGCTATTTTTAGAGACAGGGTCTCGCTCTTGCTCAGGTCTCGAACCTGTGAGTTCTGGCAATCCACCTGTTTCAGCCTCCCAGAGTGCTAGGATTACAGGCACAAGCCACCACAACTAGCCCCCCCATGTTAAGTTCAGATATTCCTTAGACATCTAAGAAGAAATATGAAGTAGATTGTTATATAAGTTTGGAAATCTGGAGAGAGGTCAGGGCTAAAGATACAGATTTCAGAGTCATGGTCAAATAGATGAAATTTAGTCAGGAGGTTGGTTAAGATAACTTGTAGGCTTTATGTGATAGATAAAAGCAAGATCCCTAGAGCAGAGTAGGGGGTATTATCCAACATTAAGACAGAAGTCATCAGGGCGGCGCCTGTGGCTCAGTGAGTAGGGCGCCGGCCCCATATACCGAGGGTGGCGGGTTCAAACCCAGCCCCGGCCAAACTGCAACTAAAAAATAGCCGGGTGTTGTGGCGGGCACCTGTAGTCCCAGCTGCTCGGGAAGCTGAGGCAAGAGAATCGGGTAAGCCCAAGACTTAGAGGTTGCTGTGAGCCGTGTGACGCCACGGCACTCTACCAAGGGCGGTACAGTGAGACTCTGTCTCTACAAAAAAATAAAAAATAAATTAAAAAAAAAAAGATAGAAGTCATCAAACAAATCTGAGAAGGAATGATTATCAAAGAGAGAAAAACAGAAAGTATAACGTGAAGGAAGTCAAGAGAATAAACTGACTCAAAGAGAGAGTGGTCAACTGTTTTGAACATAGGAGAGTGAAAGTTAAAGCAATAAAGTTGTCATTCAATTGGGCAACATGCAGGTCATTAGTGATCTTACCAAGAGCAGCCTCATCAGAATAGGTGGGACAGAGGCTTGGTTGGAATTGGTTGAGAATATGTAAGGTAAGACAGTACAGCAGCTATAGATGTAGAGCATCTTGGAGGTCTAGAGAAAGACAGGAGGAAAGTGTGACAGGAATGCTGCCAGTGTGTGTGTGTGTGTGTATGTGTGGGGGGGGGCTATCTGAGATCTATGGCTTTTACTGTAAAATGAACCCAATGACCACAGTTATAGTATAGATGTATCTCTAGTGATATTCAGCTGCTCCTATAAAGCACAGATTAAATGGACAATTGTGTTTAACCAGGGTTTGGGCTCTGCTAGATGAAAACAATGGAGGAAGAGAGAGGTGAAGAAATTAGGCATATTTGCAAAAGGCTTACTGTAAAGTTGGGCCATGGGCCTTAGGCTGGGCGTTCATGAAAATGAGCAGGCTAAGGAAATGACTGAGAATAAGAAAGTAAGAGGGGCCAATGGATTGGAGGTCTTGTTGGGAGGGAGGGTCAAAGGATTGATGATGTGGGAATACTGAGGTACCAGATGATTAGATAGGAAATTAGGGGTCAGGTAGAGTAAACAGAACCATTGTGTATGGGAACCTGTTAGATTAGTGAAGGATATTCTTACATGGTTACGTCTACCCACTGCAGATTTTCTTTTTTGATTAAATTTTCTAGTGGTGTTATTCCTGTGATGGAGTTTTAAACTGCAGAGAAGTACACAGACTTTTGAATAATCCTTGTAGCTAAGCAGTAGATGAAAGCCTATTATACTATTAGTTAAAAGATTCTACAGGAGAATTCCAGTAGAGAATGCCTTGGCATGTTAACCCTAATAAGCAGTTTAAAATGAATTTCTGGAAAAAAAAAAAAGAGAAAACAAATCACTTTTATTAGTTTGTGTTACTGACAGTGTTTTCCATATTATCTGAACATAAAGCACTTCATGTCTAGAAAGATGGAAGTGTGTGCTTTGTAAGTGTATTATCAATAGTCTTTAATAATGTATTAGTTGTAGGTGTAACTGTTCTGCTGACCATAGACACATACACAAAATAAGTTTCGGATAGGAATATCATATTATGTTACATAATGCATTATGCTTAACAAAACACTTTCACTTCCCTTAACTCATTTGCAAATGGTATTTAATTTGCTTTATTTTTTCGAAAGATCTGGAAGTACTTTCCAATAAGTACTCCATTCGCGGCTTCATAGACTCCATTCATTACTTGGTTTGTTTTTTTCCTCTCTCAGCACGATTAATTCCATTATTCCCTCTCCTTCCCTACTTAAGCAAAATTAAAGGTTTCTCTTTTCCTTCCAGTGTGAAAGTTGAGCCTCTTGGCTTGTGAATACTGGCAGAATGGTAGGCATCAGGAGCTGTGATTTTCTAGTGAAACAATGACATTGTGCCCAGAGGTCAGTTCCAAGTCCACGTCTTGTTTTGGCATGAAGTTCATATGTGACCTCATTCTTTTTCTTAATCGCTAAAACAGAGGCATTAATGACAACTTGCTTCATGTATCTTTTACAGAATTGGACTTAAAATTCCTTATGCGAATAGGCCACGCATGGGCAACATGTTAATGATTATCAGTCCATTAAATATGGTTACGATCCAAAAAGGACAAGCTCAAACTTCTCTTGCCAACTCAAGTTCCAGCTTTTCCCTACTCTTTTTTGATTCTTTACTTTCTCTTTGGCTGAAATTAGAAGCAAAAAGGGAGCAGAGAAATACACCGGGATTGGAAAATGGGAGGGAAGCCCAACAGACTGGTTAAGCACGCTTGCGATTCTCTAGCTCTCTTGGACCCAGGACTAAGCCTTAGAGTCAGGCGTTTCCTGTAGAAATGAGCTTGACACTGACTCCAGAGCCGGGAGCAGTCACGGGAAGGATAACAGGGACAAATTGACAAGACAGCCTGAGGGGCAGACACAGGTACCACCAGGCGCCTCCTCCTCCCACCCGTGTCTGGGACCCCTCCCAGGCCAGGCCCCGGGGCTCCCCGCCCCTAGAGAGCACGCGGTCGGTACGCGGACACGGCCCTCTGACGGAGCGCGGGCAGGCGTGCGCTCTGCGGCCGCGGCGTCCCCCAGCCAGCCGGAAGGGGCGGTGGCGCCACAGTCCTGCCGCCTGTCCGTCACGCAGTTGCCCTCGCTGCCGCCGTTTCCGATTGGTCGCAGGCCCGAACCGGCCCTCTCTGAGCCCCGCCTCCCGCAGATGGACAGACCGGGGGCGGGGCGACAGCGGCACCGCCCCTCGGCGGCCGCGGCCCGCCCAGCTGTCAGTTACGGGGGCGGCCCGGCGGGCGGGCTGGCGCTCTCGGGCTACCTCGTCGTTCGCTCTCTCGAGCGCTGTGCCTCTCTCCGCCTGTGGGGAAGTCGGGGCCGCCCGAGCAGCCGCCGCCACTGCCTCGCCCCGACCTCCTGGCCCACCCCTCCGGTCCACGCACCCCCGAGTGGTGAGCGGCCCCTTGTAGGGTCCGGAGGGTCACCGCGGCGGCGCCGGGTGGCGTTTAAACCATGTTAAGGAGGATTTTGCAGAGGGTAAGAGAAGGAAACCGTCTTTCCGGCAGCACGTGAGCCTGAGCCCCGAGCCCCTGGGCTCGGGCGCCGCCGCCGCCGCGCTGAGCTGCCGCAGTGGCTGCGCGGGCGCCCCCTCCTCAGTGCGGGCTCCTTCCTTCTCTAGGCCCCGCAGCCAGGCGGGCTCTTAGGCCGCGGTTGTCCGGCCCTGGGGCGGGCCGCGGGGACGGGCGGGGCGACGGGCCGGAGCCGCGGTGGCCTTGCGCGCCGAGGCCCGGCGTCCGCTGGGGCGCCGGGCTGTCAGCACCAGCCTGCTGCGAGCTGGAGGGTGTGGCGCCGGAGCGTTCTTCCCGGGATCCCGGAATGGGAATGAAAATGGAGAGTTGGTGCGGGTAGACCGGCCGGCCAGCCTCCTGCCGGGCTGCAGAACGCCCTGGGGGAGATTGCAGGCGGCTGCCTTGGCTTCTCCCTTCCATACCCTCCCCGTCCACTGTGTCCCCCAACTTGACACCTGTCACACATGGCTTCCCTTTCCCTCCTGGACTCACACTGGAGGGTAATGTGGTGAGACCCCACTTAAAGTGTGGAGCCCACTCGTGGGGCTGACACTTAACTGGCAAAGTCAGCTAGCTGAGAAGGAAGATATTACTCACTGTTGGAAACTTTTTTTTTTTAAATTAAAAATGCGTTTCCCCTCCAAGGCCTAGTACCTTATTTTAGCTGTCCAAAAATAAATTCACAGTAAGCTTTATTAAATGGTATACACTCAGCCACTTTCTGCCAGTGTTATCTCTACTTGAAATCTGGAAAGCCTTTAAACATAGAGTATTGGAAAACTGAGTGTGTCATTTAGCAATGCATTCTTGGAATACCATTAAAATCTCTTTCCCTATAAGAGTTACTGTACTTAAGTTTTTGTTCTGTATAGCTTTTTCCTTTGGAGGTGGATGGGGTATATAACAAAATGTAAATGTTTGAAAGTAAGTGGCAAACCCATAAGTTCTTTATCAAGGGAGTAGGATAACTAGTTCAAAGGACAAAAGAAATTAGTGAACTTGTGGTATGCAGCCAAAGAATGTGCAAAAGATAGTTGAGTCATCCAGTAAATAGAAAGGGAGTGTTCTTGCTACTCATAGTTTTGTGATGAAATATTGAAGTCCTGTGAAACTTGATTATCTGTCACTTAACTTCTTTATCTGACACCCTGTATTGACATTTGATTATATTTTGCAGTGTTTTGTTTTGTCAGGATTTTGAAATCTTGGATGATTTTGGCAGTAGCAGTGGCATGCCCTTTACTGTCCCCATCACTTGGTTTTTTCAACAGTAAAAAGCATCTGTGATTGATTTACTTGTAGTACTTAAGAGATTTTTCTCTTTTCAGATCTGGAGGAACTGATTACTTTGCGTTTCAGATGGTGTTTCTGTCATAGTTCCACAAGTGAAAATTAATTTGCCTGTGGTTTCCTTTAAAGTTTATAAAAAACCAACCAACCAACCAAAGTGTTTCTGTGAGCAGTGGCTCACACCTGTAATCCTAGCACTTGGGAGGCCAAGGCAGGTGGATTGCCTGAGCTCACAGTTCAAGACCAGCCTGAGCCAGAGGGAGACCCTGTCTCTAAAAAATAGCTGGGCTTTGTGGTGGATGCCTGTAATCCCAGCTGCTTGGGAGGCTGATGCAAGAGGATCTCTTGAACCCAAGAGTTTGAGATTGCTGTGAACTAAGATGCCATGGCACTCTGTCTCAAAAAACAAAACAAAACAAAAATTGAAGTGTTGACTGACTTAAGAATAGCTTCTGATCATTATACATTAGTTTTTAGAAAGGTAGGATGCTTTCCACTTCTCTTGGTTTAATGTTGTTAAGCATGGAGATTATATAAAGATTACTTTTAGTGTTGGTGCGTATATATCAACTGTTAGAAAAGCTTCAGCCAAAACTACAAAATTGGAACGTATTGTGGTTATTGATGAGATGTAATATCAAATCGTCACATCTGAATAATTCACTTGACAACTGAGTTTCTGAACCGAGGCTCTACTGACGTTTGTGACCAGATAATTCTTTGGTGTAGGGGCTGTCCTGTGCATTATAGGATGTTTAGCAGTATTCCTGTCATCTCCCTGCTAGAAGCTGGTAGCAATTTGTGGAAGTCCCCTTGTTGTGATGACCAAAAATATCTCCAGATTTTACCAAATGTGCCCAAATATCTCCAGATTTTACCAAAATTGCCTCTGGTTGAGAACCACTGTGTTAAGTGTATTCACTTTTTAATAGGAAAATTTGAAATATTTCTCCTAGTTCACTACTTAACTTTCTTTTATTCAGTGTACTTAATGTTGAATTTCAGTAAATGCCAGGCATTTATAGTAGGGGCTAGGAAACAGTTTAATAAGATATGGGTCCTCTCTTTAGAACTCAGAGCCTGGTTGGGGAGCTGGACATTTAAAAAGTAACTGTAGTGCTGTGTCGTATAATAATGAAGAGTGCACTGGGAGTCACTTGGTGGCACTTGGTGTTAGGGTAATCAGGGAAAGTTTTAGGGAGAAGAGCATGTACACAGCTCAGAAGAGGGAAGGGCATGTCAGACAGAGGGAATAGCAAATGTAAAGGCATAGAGTCATAGGTGAAGCAAGCGATATGAGGGGGAGTGTGAACAGTTAAATTTAGGAAGTGAGATGATATGCAGGGATTGGTGGGAGATGAAGGTATCAGGCATAGCTAATGACCAAATTATGGGAGGATCTAGAGTCCCTTTGAAGGAGTTCAGCTTTTATCTTATAGGTGGGTTGGTAGTATGTAATGCTCAACATTTAGTAGGCATATTTTGATAAAAGTTTTAAAGAAATCTGGTGATTTGTATTACTCCCTCAGAACCTAGAATATATGCTTTCTTAACTCTATAGGTGGTATTTGCTGACAAGCATAACTTGAATCTTTTATGTAACATGGCAACCCTTTTAATTTACTGTATAGTTTCTGATTTAGAGATTTGTTTGAAATGGTCTCTATGCTTTAAATTACATCCTATTCCTTTAACATTCTGTTTTAAGATGACCTTTTCATTTTAGCTACTATAATTTTCTCCTGAATAGTGTCTTTTTATTAGCATTTTTGGATGAAGAGACAGACAACATGATTATAATCAACGATAACTCAGTCTTTGAACATCCCCAGTCTAGTCCCAGGGTACATCATAGAAATTTGGTTTCGGTTCTCCTTCTCCTGCTCCCCTCCTTCTTCTTTTTCGTTTACTTAACAGAGGGTGTTTCTCCCACGTTTGAAAGGGCCTGTCAAAAAATCCCCACACAACCAACAAAATGAGGTGGTTCTAGTATGTATGTATTGAATATTTTACTTAATAGTTCTTTGAAGAAAATAACTTTAATCAATTTAAAGTGCTGATGGCCAGAAAGATGATCAGCATTTAAAATTAGACAATTGGTAAATTTTGTTGGCATTTCTTTCTTAAGGAACTTAATGGGATTTAACAGTATTATATTTCCTTTTCCTTGATGGAAAATATTAATAATATTGCTAAAAATGGATATAATTGTTCTAGAATTGTTGCATTCTAGAATTATATATAACCTAGAATTATATATAATTATTCTGTAATTCTAGAATTGATTTTATGGTCATCAGGTCTGTGATTTTTAAAATGAGGAAGTAGAAACTGAAAGAGATCAGATAGTATCTAAGGCAACACTATTACAGAGACTAGAGCCAAAGTTTTCCAACTCCCAGTCTTTCCCTTTTCCCAGCACTTTGCTGCCCTTTTCTTTTTTCTTTTTCTTTCTTCCTTTACTTTCTTTCTGCTAGACATTGCCAACCAAGTTGCTGCCCTTTTCTTTCACTACTCAACTAATACTCTTGGCAATATGGTAGTCACTGTGGAAGATACAGGAAAAATAGGAGAGCCAGCATCTGCCTCAGGGAACATTTATGATCACGGCCAAAGAAAATGATACAGACAATGAAGGCTGTGGTCGTACAGAGGAGGAAAGGTCAGAATGAACTTGTGTAAGTGGGACTGAGATGGGGTTTTGAAGAATGAGAGTGATTGAGGAAAGTAAAGTTTCATTAAAGGAAGGAGTTATGATGTAAGTGAAGACACAGGGGGGTGAGTTCATTTCTCCTGCCCTCCCTCCTTCCTTAGCAAATCGCCTTTCAACAATCAGATATTTATGACATTTGCTATGTGCTGGATTCTGGGGGGTATAACAGTGAATAGACACAATCTCTGCCCTTCAGTAGCTTAAAACCAAGTGACTTTAGAGATAGAGGTCTATTTAGAACGGAAAGAATTGAGAAATCTGCAAAGGCTGTGAGAAACCTCATGATAGAGATGCTTGGTTGTTGAGCTCAGCACTGTCCAGTGCAAATGTGAATCACGTATGTAATTTAAAATTTATAGCAGTTGTATTTTTAAAAAGGAAAAGGTGAAATTAATTTAAAAAATATATTATTAATGAGATTTCACATTCTTTTTCCATATGAATACTTTGAAATGTAGTGTGTGTATTATATTAATGGCACATCTCAATTGGCTCATCATACATTTCAATTACTTGGCAGTCTTTTTTTTTTTTTTTGAGACAGAGTCTCTCTATGTCACCCTTAGTAGAGTGCTGTGGCGTCACAGCTCACAGCAACCTTCAACTCTTGGGCTTAAGTTATTCTCTTGCTTCAGCCTCCCAGTGTCTGGGACTACAGGTGCCTGCCACAATGCCGAGCTATTTTTTTGTTGCAGTTGTCATTGTTGTTTAGCTGGCCTGGGCTGGGTTTGAACCCACCAGCCTTGGTGCACGTGGGTGGCGCTGTAATGAGCACTGAGCCTGCTTGGCAGTCTTGGGTAGCTGGGGGCTACCATATTAGTCAGTATAGGTCTAATTGGAGATATATAATCTTTAGCTTATTTGGAACTAATTTCAAAGTTAAAAAAAATGCAAGAATAAAAGAATACAAGGAATACCTGTATATCTTTATTTAGATATACCCATTATTAACATGTGACCCTTTTTGCTTTATCATATGCTCACTTTCTTTTCTCTTCTTTATCTTTCTCTCTGAATGTGTGCAATTTTTCCTAGACCATTTGAGGATCAATTATGGCCCTTCACCTCTGAACACTTAAATGGAGAATAGGATTAGTCTCTATATAATGATAATATGGATGTCAAGTTTATAAATTTATATTGATTCACATTCCAAAATTTTGTTTCAAAGTTGATCTGATTATGGCCTTTGTAGCATTTTTCCCTTGGTAATGCAGAAACTAGTTAAGGTTAGATTATTTAGCTGCTATTTAGTAGCTAGGTTTACTTCTAATGTTTAATCTCTTTAAATCTAGAACATTTCCACAGCATTTATTTGAATTGTATGATATTTTTAAAGAATACATTTCCTCTCTTGCTAGTTTCTTGTTTTTTTTTCTTTTTCTAGAATGTTCCTCAGTCTAGTAAATGAGGTTTGGCTGAAGCTTACTTGTAATTATGTTGAGATTATGCATTCTTGGCCAGAATACTCCTAGGAGGTACT
Organism: Nycticebus coucang; assembly: GCF_027406575.1. Classification (NCBI taxonomy): domain Eukaryota; kingdom Metazoa; phylum Chordata; class Mammalia; order Primates; family Lorisidae; genus Nycticebus; species Nycticebus coucang. The sequence continues at coordinate 29,001,022 of NC_069782.1, forward strand.
GTGACTTTCTCAGGTTATCACATCTGGGGTCCCTGATGTCTTTCTGTTCTTCAGAGAGGATGTTAATTTTGATTACCCTGTCAAGGATTCAGGTGTTGCCCAGTCTTGCCATTGTGTCATTATTGTGTTTTTTCATACTTTGCAACCAGTGGGGTAGTTTGTGGGGAGATACTTTACCCATGCAAATATTATGCTCCTTATTAACAAATTTCTCCTAGATTTAGCATCCATCATTGATTTATTATTTTTTTTTTTTGAGACAGAATCTTGGTAGAGTGTCATGGCGTCACAGCTCACAGCAACCTCAAACTCTTGGGCTTAAGTGATTCTCTTACTTCAGCCTCCCAAGTGTCTGGGACTACAGTGCCTCCCCTCCCACCCCACCCCGCCAAAGCCCAGCTATTTTTTTGTTGCAGTTGTCATTGTTGTTTAACAGGCCTGGGCTGGGTTCAAACCCTCCAGCCCCGGTGTATGTGGCTGGCGCCATAACCACTGTGCTACAGGCATCAAACCTCTCCGTTGATTCTTACCTGCCCTAGTCTTCACCACCATGCCTACAAAATGATTTTTCCACTTCTGCACTTTTTCCACATTTACCAATTAGTCTTTGCCTCCTTCCCTCCCCACCCTCCACTTTCTTTCTTATTGGTATAGACTCATTAATTTTCATTTTTAAATTATTTATAACTTATCTCTATACTTTCTTTTGGTGCTAAAATTGTCCCAGATTTGAACAGTGGGAACTCTTTTAGGATGATTCCCGTGTCCTTTTCACATGTCCCTATCATTTTTTTTTTGAGTGTGTTCCTACTTTCTGGCATATCATTTTATTCTATAAGCAGATGGAAACAAATAAGATTTTTTAATAATATTTATTGAATAAGTGTTGAAAGGAATGTTGTGTTAGGAATATTTATTTGCCAATATTGCAGATGATGTATTAAAACTATAGGAGAGTATAAGCAGAAACCAGAGGAAGTGACATTTATTATTTTAGACATAATTAATTATGATTTTCATTACAATGATGATATTGTGAGCAGAAAAAGGTGATGAGGGCATGATGGCTCACACCTGTAATCTCAACCCTTTGGGAGGCCAAGGTGGGAGGATCACTTGAGCATGGGAAGATCACTTGAGCTTAGGAGTTTGAGACTAGTCTGGGCAGCATAGAACTTGTATCTATATAACATTTAAAAAAATTAGCCAGGTTTGATGGTGTGCCTGTAGTCCCAGTTACTCAGGAGGCTGAGCCAGGAAGATCTTTTGAACCCAGGAGTTCAAGGCTACAGTGAGTTATGATGACACCACTGTACTCCATTCTGGGTAATAGAGTAAGAGACAATGGCTCTCTCTCCAAAAAAATAGAAAAGAGAGGATGAATAGGGGAGACCATTTTTGGGCCTGCGTTGTGCTATGGAGACAGTGATGACTAAGCAGACATGAATTTTTGTGGCGCTTAGTGTCCAGTGAAGGAGACAAGAATTTTTCAAAGAATCTCATTCAAGCATATAATACCCAGATGATCACAAGAAAGGGAAAGAAAGCACAGGGAGCCCCCAGAACACACGACAAGAGAGCCTTGACCTAAACTAAGGTGTCAGGAGAGGCTTCTCAGACTAGTTGCACATTTAAGTTTGATGAAATTATTACTAATTTATTAGGGCAAATTTTAAAAAGTGACAGCTAAAGGAATTATTACTTTTTTGTGTAGTTTCTTTTTTTAGTGTTAAGAATAAAGAAGAGGTTAAGATATAAAGAATCAGGGCTAGATCTGAGGATAAAGAAGAGAACAATATATAAGATATACAGACTAGAACTAAATTTCGCGCTCATCTCCCCACACCTCTACACATGCCCCGACTTCATCATCCCTTGCTAATAGCGTTTCTCACAACTTACCTGTTCTCTTAGTCGGGCTATGTTGCGCAGTTCAAGTTACATGAGGAATTATTTGCTACCTTTTTTTCTTCTTCCCAAACCACCGCATGCTGATTAAGGGATTGGGTTTTCAGACCGTCATTCAAGTCCTGGGCTTTTCCACTCATGAAGGTAAAGTCTTATACAAAATTCCAAGCTCTCTAAGATCTAATTGTTTAATCTGTAAATTGAAGATAATGTCTACTTCACAGTGCTAATGAAGGATTAAATGAAATAGTGTTCAGGAGACACTAACCACAATACCCAGCATTTAGTAAACACTTACTTTATAATAGCTATTATATTATGTATCTCTAGAAAATATATTACACTGTTTTATAATTTGTTTGACTTCTCCCCTACTACACAGTGAGCTCCTTTAGGGTGAAGATTTTGTTTTCTTTCTTGTATGTCCTAGGTCTAACACAGAGCTTGATGCCTGGTTGTTTTTCAGTAATATATGTTGTCTACTTGGTGGCTGTGTAGAGAGGATGACTTCATTAAGGGAAAGATCAGCTAGGAAATTATTGTAGTTCTTAAAATTGTTGGAAACCGGGTGGCGCCTGTGGCTCAGTGAGTAGGGCGCTGGCCCCATATACCGAGGGTGGCAGGTTCAAACCCAGCCCCGGCTGAACTGCAAGCAAAAAATAGCTGGGCGTTGTGGCAGGCACCTGTAATCCCAGCTGCTCGGGAGGCTGAGGCAGGAGAATCGCGGAAGCCCAAGAGCTAGAGGTTGCTGTGAGTCCTGTGACATCATGGAACTCTACTGAAGGTGGTAAAGTGAGACTCTGTCTCTACAAAAAAAAAAAAAAAAAAATTGTTGGAAACCATATATATATATATGGTTATATAACCGTATATATAAGAACCTTATATATAAGGTTTCCAAAGGATTCTAATATCCAACAATTTTTTATATATATACATAAGGTATATATATACATATATATGTGTATATATATATATATAAGGTATATATATAGGTATAAGGTATAGGTATATATATAAACCTTATATATAAACTGTATATGTATGTGTGTGTGTATATATATATATATATATATATATATATTGTTTTTTTTTTTTTTTAAAGGATTTTGGCCGGGGCCGGGTTTGAGCCCCCCACCTCCGGTTTATGGGGCTGGCACCTTACTCCTTTGAGCCACAGGTGCCGCCCTTAAATGGGGCCTTAGTGTGTGTCACACTTTATGGGGGCAGGACATGATTGCAAGAGGGACTTTACCTAGCAATTGCAATCAGTGTAACTGGCTTATTGTACCCTCAATGAATCCCCAACAATAAAAAAAAAAAGAAAAAAAAATATTTTTTAAAATTTCAGATTAATATGAGGGTACATACGATTCGTATACATTGTTTGTGTCTGTAAGGTAAAGTCCAAGCTGTAGTTGAACCTTTCACCCAGGAAGTGTGCCATAAACGAGTACATTGTACCCGTTAGGTGGAACTTAACAAATCTCCTTACCCCTTTCCCCACTTCTTGAATTTAATTGTGTTTTTCTCTCCTGTGGGCCTGTAGTTGTTGATCTACTAGTTTCAACTTAGTATTGAGTGAATGGCCTGCTTGCTTTTTCATGTTTGAGCTACTTAACTTAGGAGAATATTCTCCAAATCCTTCCAGTAAATACAGATGATACGATGTCTTCATCTTTTTTATGGCTGAATTGTATTGCATGGTAAAAATATTCCACAGTCTATTAATCCATTCATGGGTTGATGAGCACTTGGATTGTTTTCACATCTTTGTGATTGTGATTTCAGCTGCTATAAACATTCAAGTGCAAATATTTTTATGGTAAAATATTTTTTTCTTTTGTGTAGATACCTAGTAATGGGATTGTGGGGTCAAATGGAAGGTCTGCTTTTTTTTTTGTCTTTCTAAATCCAGAAAGTACAGAAATCCAATTGCTGTTTTTTTTTTTTTTTTTTTTTTTTAAATTTGGGGCCAAAACTCATTTGGCAAATCTGACCTGAAGAGATGAGGGGATCAAAGGTGTCTCTGAGCATTTTTTTTTGAGGCAGAGTCATAACTATGTCTCCCTCAGTAGAGTGCTGTGGTGTCACAGCTTACAGCAACCTCCAACTCTTGGGCTTAAGCGATTCTCTTGCCTCAGCCTCCCAAGTAGTTGGGACTACAGGTGCCCACCACAACACCTGGCTATTTTTTGATTATAGTTGTCATTGTTGTTTGACAGCCCTGGGCTGGATTCGAACCTGCCAGCTCCAGTATATGTGGCTGGTGCCCTTAGCCACTGAGCTACAGGTGCCGAGCTGGAACGTCTACTTTTAATTCCTGGAGAATTCTCCAGACTTTTTTTCAAAAAGTCTATATTAGTTTACATTTCTACCAACAGAGCATAAATGTTCCCCTTTCTGCATCCACACCAGCATCTGCAGCTTTGGAATCTTGTGATGTGGACTGTTCTCTCTTGGGTTAGGTAGTATCTCAAGGTGATTTTGATTTGCATTTCTCTGATGATTAGGGATGATGACCACTTTTCATGTGTTTGTTGGCCATTCGTCTGTCTTCCTCAGAGAAGGTTGTGTTCATGTCTCTTGTCCAGTGGTAGATGGGATTGTTTGCTCTTTTTCTGTTGATTTGAGTTCTTTGTAGATTCTGGTTATTAGTCCTTTGTCAGATTTATAACATGCAAATATCTTCTCCCATTCTGAAGATTGTTTGCTTTGTTGATTGTGTCCTTAGCTGGTCAGAAGCTTTTGAACTTGATCAGGTCCCATTATTTACTTAAAAAAAAAAAAAAAGATTTTTGAGTTTTTCCATTGAATCAGAATTTCTAGACCTCTGGCTTTAGTGGGTTAGGGAATGATAAAGCATGAATTCAGAGTGGCTTTAGGGATGGAAAATAGGTTGATTTTCAGGAAATTAGGAGAGAGAATTCATCGGACTATTGACTTATAAGTAATTTGGGTAGCCGAGTGGCTGGTGGAATTGACTGAAGAGTAAGGTAGAGGAAAAGGAAGAACACATTTGGGGAAGAAGATGAACATGAATTAGAGGTCTAGACTTGCCAGTGAAGATGTTGTTCAGTGGGCAAGTGGAAATACAGATATAGCACTCAGGAGGCAAGTGGAGGTAAGTATAAGCTATGTATGAATGAGAAGTTGCATTAAATAAGGACGAAGTGGGCGGTGCCTGTGGCTCAAAGGAGTAGGGCGCTGGCCCCATATGCCAGAGGTGGGGGGTTCAAACCCAGCCCCGCCAAAAGCTGCAAAAAAAAAAGGATGATGTGCCCACTGAATGTGATAACTAGGTCATACTTATTTCAGTTTCAAGAGAGTCACAGGGAAAAATGAATGATTAGGAAGTAAGGAAATAGAAACAGGGAGCAGAGATTATACCTCTAAGAACTGTGGAGGAGAGAAAATGGAAAGCATTGAAATAGTAAATGCACTAATGTAATCTGTCATTCTGAGACCATGTTCTAATAACTTTTTATTTTCAAGGATTGGAAACCTCCTCCAATTAGTTTAAGTTGAAAGGAGCATTTATTGTAAGGTTTCAAAGTAATCTAAAAACAGGAATTACTGCATAGTTAATTTGGTCTCTGGAGAATAGAACGCAGAATGGTATTAAGGACAGAGAGAGCTCTTTCTGTGTTTCACGTTCTCTCATGGACCTCTGGCTTCCTGCCTTTGCTTCTCTGTGCCCGTCCTTCTCCTGGCTGCTGCTTACTCATCTGACATGTGATTCTCCAAGCCTTGCCCATTAGCTTTGCCTAGCCAACTGACCCAGTGTCTCATTCTCTCCAAATCTCAAGAGAAGAATCTAAAATGCCCTTCTCATCTTTCCTTGTCCAGACATGCATGGGTCTCTGGATGGCCAACAGAGTTGCTTTCTCTGGGTCAGGTGTCCTTCGTCGGTCTAGTCAGCTGAGATGGGAGTAGGGTGGGGTCTTACGATACTTAAGATTCCCCCTTCTAGGAGTTGTGGTACCATGAAACACATCTTTTTTTAGGTCATCTTCTAGAATTAAGCTTTACTATGGCTCTGAAGCAGTGATAATAGTTCTGGTTAGGTTCATTTGGTTCTAGGAATAAAGTATCTATTAGGTTAGCTCAAATAATAGAATAGTTCTGGTTATAAGGATATACTCTGCAATAAAAGATGGATTTTCATAGACATCCAAAACCAAAAATGTAATATGGGGTCATGCTTTTTGAATCATTTTTTGCTGGAAGTTTTTTCAGGATCTAAGGTAGTGCTATTTGGGACTTAAATGACAGGGCTTTATAGATTTTTTTATTGTAGGTTTCAGCTGTTAAAGGACTCAGTGACATTTCACAACTGTGTCCTTTCTATTTATGTACTTTTGTTTTCTGCTGGCAAGTAATTTTCTTACCGTACTCTAATTTTTTCCTTGACTGTATGGCTTCTGGACACTCAGAGTCTTTTTCTTGTCCAGAGCCTGTGGTCCTTTGAAACTTTGGCTGGGTTGTAACTGTATTTTGTTCAAATGGCTCATGTACTCTTGGTCTCGTGACTACACTATGTATATTTTTAGTGCCAGTTTGTGCAGATAATTGATCATTTCTTTTCGTAGTTTGCAATTCAAAGGCCTGAACATGGGACTCAGCTGTAGGTATTCATTGCTGAATTGGGACAAGTTTATTTATTTCTTGGCTGCCAGCTAGCTTGTGAATGGCTGCTTTTGAGTCCTGCGGTTCACATCTGGCCAATTGGCAGTAGCCATGGAGTCATACAACTAGCCGTCTTGGACTATTTTCTCAGTATGGACTGTGGTGGGGCAGCTTACTTCAGGATGGATCCTGGCCATTCATTGTATGCTCTCTGATTGATTGACATATTTAATACAATAACATGACTCAGAGTTGCATAGACATCTGTTTAAGTATGGCATGGGCCATTGCAGTAGGTTTAATAAAAATCACTTAGTTTCTCTTATTTCAGTTTTAAATATCAAACTATGATTTTGCATAAGTATACTAATGTAAAAGAGTTTCCAGAGTCTCAGTGGTCTTTTATTTGTACTTCGTTAACTGTTTTAAAAACTCCTACCTTTATGCTGTGCTATGCCAAAATACATTGCGCATGTATTAAAATAAATTGTGGACGAATGAAGTGGTTGGTAGATCATACTCAGGCCTCTGAGAAGTAAACATTAATTTGTTCTATAAAACTTGGATTTTTCTTTGATATAACCTTATTATATCTTTGCAATGGCCTACATATTTTAAGCAGTGGGTTAGCTTTACAAATAAACATTTTTAAAAATAATAAAACAATATTTTTTGATTATGGAAGTAAATCATGAACATCATGGAAATTTGAAAAGTTCAGAAAAAGAAAATGGAGAAGTCATATAGGGCTGTGGCATAGTGAATGGTTTAACAAGAAAAGCACAAGCTTTGAAGTCAGGTGGATTCCAGCTCTGCCCATTATTACATTTTTTATTTTTATTGTTAAATCATAGCTGTGTACATTAGTGCAATCAGGGGTACAATGTGCTGGTTTCATATACAATCTGAAATAGTCTCATCAAACTGTTCAATGTAGCCTTCCTGGCATGTTCTTAGTTATTGTATGTAAACATTTATATTCTGCCTTTAGTAAGTTTTGCCTGTACCCATTCTAAGATGCACCATAGGTGTGGCCCCACCCATTATAGTCTCTCCACTCTAACCTCCCCCTTCCCTTCCCCTTCCTTGGCCCTTTCCTCATAGTTTTGTGCTATAGTTGGGTTATAGCCTTCATGTGAAAGCTATAATTTAGCTTCATAGTAGGGCTGAGTACATTGGATACTTTTTCTTCCATTCCTGAGATACTTTGCTAAGAAGAATATGTTCCAGCTCCATCCATGTAAACATGAAAGAGGTAAAGTCTCCATCTTTCTTTAAGGCTGCATAATATTCCATGGTATACATGTACCACAATTTGCTAGTCCATTCGTGGGTCGATGGGCACTTGGGCTTCTTCCGTGACTTAGCAATTATGAATTGGGCTGCAATAAACATTCTGGTACAGATGTCTTTGTTATATTGTGATTTTTGGTCTTTTGGGTATAAACCTAGTAAAGGAATTATAGGATCGAATGGCAGGTCTATTTTTAGATCTCTAAGTATTCTCCAAACATCCTTCTGGAAGGAATGTATTAGTATGCATTCCAACCAGGAGTGTAGAAGTGTGCCCCTTCCTCCACATCCACGCCAACATCTCTGGTTTTGGGATTTTGTTATGTGGGCTACTCTTACTGGGGTTAGGTGATATCTCAAAGTAGCTTTGATTTGCATTTCTCTGATGATTAAGGATGATGAGCTTTTTTTCATGTGTTTGTAGATCGTGCGTCTGTCTTCTTTAGAGAAGTTTCTCTTCAAGTCCCTTGCCCACTCTGAGATGGGAATCACGTTTTCTTGCTAATACGTTTGAGTTCTCTGAGGATTCTGGTTATTAGACCTTTATCGAAGGTATAACCTGCAAATATTTTCTCCCATTCTGAGGGCTGTCTGCTTGCTTTACTTACTATGTTCTTGGCTGTGCAGAGGATTTTTAGTTTGATCAGGTCCCAGTAGTGTATTTTTGATATTGCTTCAATTGCCTGGGGAGTCTTCCTCATAAAATATTCACCCAGGCAGTTTCCTTCAAGAGTTTTCCCTGCACTTTCTTCAAGTATATTTATAGTTTCATGTCTTAAGTTTAAATCTTTTATCCAGTGAGAGTCTATCTTAGTTAATGGTGAAAGGTGTGGGTCCAGTTTCAATCTTCTACAGGTTGCCAGCCAGTTCACCCAGCACCGTTTGTTAAATAGGGAATGTTTTCCCCACTGAATGTTTTTAATTGGCTTGTTAAAGATCAAATAAGGGTAAGTAGCTGGATTCATCTCTTGGTTCTCTATTCTGTTCCAGACATCTACTTCTCTGTTTTTGTGCCAATACCATGCTGTTATGATCACTATTGATTTATAGTACAGTGTCAGGTCTGGTAGTGTGATTCCTCCTGCTGTGTTTTTATTGCTGAGTAATGTTTTGGCTTCAAGGTTTTTTCTGATTGCATATAAAACGAAGTATTATTTTTTCAAGATCTTTAAAATATGACAATGGAGCTTTAATAGGAACTGCATTAAAATTATATATTGCTTTGGGTAGTATAGACATTTTAACAATGTTGATTCTTCCCAGCCATGAGCATGGTATGTTTTTCCATTTGTTAACATCATCAGCTATTTCTTTTCTTAAAGTTTCATAGTTCTCTTTGTAGAGATCTTTCACATCCTTTGTTAGGTATACTCCAAAATATTTCATCTTCTTTGGCACTACTGTGAAAGGAATAGAGTCCTTGAGTGTTTTTTCAGCTTGGTTATTGTTTGTATGTATAAAGGCTACAGATTTATGGGTGTTGTTTTTGTAGCCTGAGACATTGCTATATTCCTTGATCACTTCTAAAAGTTTTGTAGTAGAATTCCTATTGTTTTCCAGATATACGATCATCTGCAAAGAGTGAAAGTTTGATGTCTTCTGACCCTATGTGGATACCCTTGATCACCTTTTCTTCCCTAATTGCGATGGCTAGAACTTCCATTACAATGTTGAAGAGCAATGGAGACAATGGGCAACCTTGCCTGGTTCCTGATCTAAGTAGAAATGATTTCAATTTAACTCCATTCAATACGATATTGGCTGTGGGTTTGCTGTAGATGGCCTCTATTAGTTTAAGAAATGTCCCTTCTCTACCAATTTGCTTAAGTGTTCTGATCATGAAGGGATGCTGGATATTATCAAAAGCTTTTTCTGCATCAATTGAAAGAATCATATGCTCCTTATTTTTTAGTTTGTTTATGTGCTGAATTACATTTATAGATTTACGTATATTGAACCAGCCTTGAGACCCTGAGATAAATCCCACTTGGTCGTGGTGTATAATTTTTTTGATGTGTTGTTGGATTCTGTTAGGATCTTATTGAGTCTTTTAGCATCAATATTCATTAGTGATATTGGTCTATAATTTTCTTTTCTTGTTGGGTCTTTCCCTAGTTTGGGGATCAAGGTGATATTTGCTTCGTAAAATGTGTTGGGTAATATTCCTTCTTTTTGTATATTTTGGAAGAGGTTTAGTAATATAGGTACTTAGTTCTTTAAAGGTTTGGTAGAATTCTGACGTAAAGCCATCTGGTCCTGGGCTTTTCTTTTTAGGGAGATTTTGTATAGTTGATGCTCTTTCAGAACTTGATATAGGCCTGTTCAACATTTCCACTTCATTCTGGCTAAGTCTTGGTAGGTGGTGTACTTCCAGGTATTGGTCAATTTCTTTCAGATTTTCATATTTCTGAGAGTAGAGTTTCTTGTAGTATTCGTTAAGGATTTTTTTAATTTCTGAGGTGTCTGTTGTTATTTCATCGTTACCATTTCTGATTGATTAAATTAGAGATTTTACTCTTCTCTTCCTGGTTCGGTTGGCCAAAGGTTTATCTATTTTATTGATCTTTAAAAAAAAAACCGAATTTTGGATTTATTGATCTGTTGTATAATTCTTTTGTTTTCAATTTCATTTAATTCTGCTCTGATTTTGGTTATTTCTTTTCTTCTGCTGAGTTTGGGGTTGGAGTGTTCTTCATTTTCCAGTAGCTTGAGATGTCCCTTTAAATTATTAACTTTCTCTCTTTCCGTTTTCTTGAGGAAGGCTTGCAGTGCTATAAATTTCCCTCTTAGGACTGCCTTTGCAGTATCCCAGAGGTTCTGGTAATATGTGTCTTGATTGTTGTTTTGTTTCAAAAATTTGGTGATTTCCTTCTTAATCTCGTCTATAACCCATCTATCCTTTAGCATAAGGTTGTTTAGCTTCCATGTTTTTGTATGGGTATGCAGGCTTCTGTTGTTAATTGAGTTCAGCTTTTATTCCATGATGGTCTGAGAAGATGCAAGGAATAATTTCTATTTTTTTAAATTTGCTGAGGTTAGATTTGTGGCCTAATATGTGGTCGATTTTGGAGTATGTTCTGTGAGCTGATGAGAAGAATGTGTATTCAGTTTTGTTGGGATGAAATGTTCTGTAGATGTCTGTTACGTCCCAATGTTGAATGGTTAAGTTTAAATCTAAAATTTCTTTGCTTAGCTTCTTTTTGGAGGATCTATCCAGGACTGCTAAAGGGGTGTTAAAATCTCCAACTACTATGGAACTGGAAGAAATCAAGTTGCTCATTTTTGTTAGAGTTTCTCTTATAAATTGAGTGCGTTCTGATTGGGTGCATAAATATTAATAATTGAAATATCATCATATTGAGTATTGCCTTTAACAAATATGAAGTGTCCATCCTTTTCTTTCCTTATACGGTTGGTTTAAAGCCTATTGCGTCTGCAAATAGGATTGCAATGCTTGCTTTTTTCTACTTTCCATTTGCCTGGAGTATAGATGACCATCCCTTCACCTTGAGTCTCAATTTGTATTTTAATGTAAGATGTGATTTTTGTATGCAGCAGATATCTGGCTTGAGTTTTTGTATCCAGTCAGCCAACCTGTGCCTCTTTAGAGGACTATTTAAACCATTCACATTAATTGAGAATATTGATAAGCCTTTTGAGAGACTGATGGGCATTTTTAATCCTTTTGCGACTGTGGAAGTTGGAATTTGATCAAAATTTTCTGGGTGGATTTTCTTTTGTGGTGGAGGATTACACTGGTCTTTATGGAGGATAGGTCTGAGAATATCTTGGAGAGTTGGTTTAGTTATGGCAAATTTCTTCAACATGTGAATGTCTTTGAAGTATTTAATTTCTCCATCATAAATGAAACTCAGTTTAGCTGGGTACAGGATCCTGAGTTGAAAGTTATTTTGTTTTAGGAGATTAAAAGTCGATGACCATCCTCTTCTAGGTTGAAAGGTTTCAGCAGAGAGAACTGCTGTTATTCTAATATTCTTGCCCTAGTAGGTGATGGTTTTCTTTCGTCTGGCTGCTTTCAGAATTTTCTCGTTCATATTAACTTTAGTGAAATTGATTATGATGTGTCTGGGGGATGTTTTATTTGGGTTGAGTTGTGCTGGAGTTCTGAAACTGTCTGCTATCTGAATGTCAGAATCTCTTGGCATGTCTGGAAAGTTCTCCTTCATAATCTCATGGAGAAGAGACTCTGTGCCTTGTGAAGCCACTTTGTTGCTTTTGTGGATCCTTATAAGACGAATATTGGTTTTATTCAAATTATCCCAGAGCTTTCTCATAGAGTGAGCTGTTTTTGCCCTCCATTTCTCTTCCTCTTTGAGAGTTTGGGAGTGTTTGAAAGCTTTGTCTTCAATGTCAGAAATCCTTTCTTCTGCTTGCTCTGTTCTGTTACTGAGGGATTCTACTGTGTTTCTCAGATCTTTGAGGGCTGTAACTTCTTGTCTCAATGAGTCAAAATATTTGGTCATTTGGTCTTTGAATTTATTGAATTCTTGAGATATCTTTTGGGTTTATGCTTGGAATGCTAATTTGATCTTATTTGCTATCCAGATTCTGAATTTGATTTCTGACATCTCAGGTATTTGTTTGTGCATGGGATCTTGTGCTGTGTCTGCCCCATTGATCCTTGGGTGAGTTTATCTACTCTGATTATTCATATTGCCAGAGTTTTTCTGTTGATTTCGCCTCATGATTGTTTTTCATCATTGTCTCTGGCTGTAGTCAGAGTTGGGGAGGTGTTTCTCCAAGATTAGACCCCAGCAGGATCACTCTATTGTTTCTGGATCTTTGTAGGGAGTGGCCCTGTGTAGGTCCTCTGGGGCTGCCCCAGCCAGGGAGCTCTGGTTGTGGAAGCAGCTCTGGAGTATGATACACCTGGATCCAGCAACAGGGCGGGAGGTGGTGCGCACGGTTCTGGGAGTGCCTGGCGCCCAGTAACTTTGGCACAGAGAGCCCAAGGCTCCAGTAGTCTCTGGCCAGGAAAAGCGCTCTGTGCAGAGGCAGGTAGGGTGCCTGAGGGCGCGCAGTTACCAGAGTCCCTGGCCAGATGAGCCGGCCGGTGTGGAGGCAGGGAGGACACAGTGTTGCGTGGCTCCCACAGTTTCTGGTCAGGGCATGTGGGGGCCCCGCGGGTGCGGGTCGTGGCTTGGGGGTTGTGGCGCAGCTCTTATGGAGGTCTGGGCGGCGCCAAGCCCAGGAGTTTGAGGTTGCTATGAGCTGTGACGCCACGGCACTCTACCCAGCGCAACAGCCCGAGGCTCCAGTGTGCCAAAACCAGTCTCAGTCTGCCACTGAGGGTTAAGGCTGTAAGGCAGCTCAGTCCCCGTCTGTAGGCTGCTCAGTCAGTAGGTTACTAGCTCCCACCTGATCCTTGCTCTGCGACCCTGAGGGTGGAGCTTGCCTGGGCAGTTCTCTCACAATGGCTCCCTGTGGCCCACAGCCGAACACTGTTAGCTCTGTCCGGCTCAGCGGCTTAGTCTGGGGCCCTAGACAGTGCCCACACTTCTGCTCTGCACTCCTGCTCAAGGTCTTCCCAGAGGCAGTTCAACTGAGTGTCAAGTCCAAAACACCAAAACAGTTCACAGGTAAGGCCTTTCCAGGTTGCAGTCTCACTGCTGCTTGTACTTACAGCTGCTGGCAGAATTAGGTTGATCAGACACATGCAACCACTTGCCAGTTTTCCACTGTTTCTGTCCTCCTCTTGGGGTCCAGAAGTCCCTTGCTGACACCCTGTATCCTCAAAGGGATGATTATAGGCAGATCCCACCAGCCAGAGATGCCTGGAGTCTTATCTCCCCAGACTTACTGTGCCCTGTTTCAGGAAGGCTGTTACTTGGCTGCCATCTTGGATTCAATTCTCCATTATTACATTTTTGGTCTTAGCTAACAACTAAGTAATCTTCATTAACCTTATATTTTCCCCCTTAGCTAAATGAGAGGAGTCCTTTGTCAAGGATTGTTGTAAGGATTAAATGATATAAATCAATTAAAGTATTTAGCATTGTGCCTCTCCTAGAATTCATATATCAGCTATTATTATTAATAATAAAAATATAAAATATTTTATTTAGCAGACTTCCAGTTGGTACTTGTTCAGCCCGTATAAAACTCAAGTTTCTTATGTTCACAATTTTGAGAATGCACGTGATCTAGGGGAAGTTTAATATTCTTGAGTTTTACAATAAGATTCATGTGTCAGGGTTATTTTGGTTTTATTAAGCTTTTGAGTTTAAAGGCATCAGAGCAAATTGAGAAATCACTGAATTTGGAATCAAAAGACCTGACTTCTGGTTCTACCTCTGCTACCAGTGTGACATTAGGGAAATCATTGAGCTTTTCTGGGCTTTATTTTCCTTATTTGTCAATAATGGAAACACATAAGTGATCCCTAAAGTGCTTTTTGGGATAAAAGTTTTAGTCAAAAGCTCAAGAAGCACCAGGATTTTGAGTATGCAGATCATTTTCAACACCAAGGTAGCATTTTAGGTATTTTATACAACAAATCCTCATACCTTTTGCCCTTCTCATACCTTCTATAGCCTACTTACCAAGGAAAAACCAAGTGTCTTTAGGAATCAATGATTCAGTGATAAAGTTTGGTAATTCACACAAGGTGTACCTGCCACATAGTAGGCTCCCCTTCTCCCCAGACAATGTCTCTGTTGCCTGGACTAGAAGGTAGTGGCATTTTCATAGCTCACTGCAACCTCAAAGTCCTGGGCTCAAGTGGTCCTCCTGTCTCAGCCTCCTTAGTAGCTGGGACTACAGGCATGTACCATCACACCTGGATAATTTTTAAATATTTTGTTGAGATAGAGGATCTTGCTGTGTTGCTTAGGCTAGTCTTAGACTCCTGCCCTCAAGCAATTCTCCTGCCTTGGCCCCACAAACTGCTAGGATTACAGATGTGAGCTCAGGTGTAGGGCCAGGTCTCCTTTATTTTTTTATTTTTATTTTTTGCAGTTTTTGGCCAGGACTGGGTTTGAACCTGCCACCCCTGGCATATGGGCCCAATGCCCTACTTGTTGAGCCACAGGTACTTCCCTCCTTTATTTTTTTCTATATGTCATTTTTTGTGAGACAGACTTTCACTCTGTTTCCTCAGGTTAGACTGCAGTGTCATCTGCTTAGCTCACGGTTTGAGGATCGCTTGAACTTCAAATTCCTGGGTTTAAGCAATCCTTCTGCCTCAGCCTCCTGACCTTTTTTTTTTTTTTTTTGAGTCTGTTCAATTTCACACTAAGGTCTCCTTTTGCTGAGATCTTTTTCCTTCCAGGGTATAGCACTGATGGTGTCTTAAATGCAAATAAATTACATTATTATAGTGGGACACCTTGATTGCCATTCAAGATGGAGGCATTTTCCTTTACCTACCTGGGGTTGTGGTGCTGATGGCTCGTAGCTGCATCTTTTGGGGGAATTGCCTTTGTAGAGGGAAGCTGTTTCACCCAAGATTATGCTTCCTTCCTGGAAGCAGCTTGCATTTAATTACTGATTAAAGTGGAGGATATGAGAATTATTGCTTTGTCTTGATTAGAGATTTCCCAGCTTCAGAACTCTTAGCAGGATTAGCTGAGGCTGCTACTGTAATTGTGTTACTGTTCAATACTGTTCAGCTTTTCCCTCTGCCCATCATGTTGTCTGTATGCCCACCCAGGTGTTCTTGAGATCACTTCCCAATAAACCTTCTGCATGCAAATTTCAGTCTCAGAGACTGTTTCCTTGGGAATACGAATTATGGCAGCCATCTACTATTTGGATAGTCTTTGCAGGCATTTTGCATCATAGAAAATGATTAAATTAAGGATGGGTTTAATTTTATGAATTTTATAATCTACTTTTTTGGAACTGATGTTCTACATACCTTTTATAACAGGAATCCATAGCCAATAGATTAGAATATTTGTTAGATTATAAAGTGCTAGTTTTCAGGGCTATTTGATTGCCCATGATTTTGATCATGGTCCACAGATGCTTTGCTCAGGAAATTTTGTTGTCAACACCTTTTCCTGTTTCTTGAAATGACTTAAGACTTAACAAAAAAGAAAAGCGCTGGCTGTGGTGGCTCACATTTGTAATCCTAGCACTCTAGGAGGCCTAGGTGAGTAGATCGCTGGAGCTCAGGAGTTAGAGACCAGTTGAGCCAGAGCGAGACCCTGTCTCTACTAAGAATTGACAAAAACTAGCTGGGCGTTGTCGTGGGCACCTGTAGTCTCAGCTACTCAGCAGGCTGAGGCAAGAGGATTGCTCAAGCCCAAGAGTTTGAGGTTGCTGTGAGCTATAATGCCATGGCACTCTACTAAGGCGACAGTGAGACTCAACCTCTTAAAAAAAAAAAACAACAACAAAGTACCTCATTTCCTAAACTGGATTGTGAACTCTTATTTTGAAATGTTTTTGTGTCTGTCTGTATTTGATGAATCAGAACACTCTATAAACTTTCTGGTTTGAGTTGGTATTTGGTTAAAAAAGAAAAAAGCATCTATATACTTTAAACTTGCCTAAAATATATAGATCAATTTTAATTACGTAATTAAAAATGCTTTATTATTTCACTTAATATTATGTTAATTGTATGATGTCTGTAAATCTAATTTAGTCACTAGTAACTTATCTATCATTAGCTCTAATTGTCTCAGTCTTTTATTGACTTGGCTGTCTTTTTTTTTTTTTCTCACTTGGCTGCTTGTGAGAGGTAAATTAATTTCATGTAACTATTAGTAACCAGTAACTTTTAGAGTTTTGAAAATGACCATAAGAAAGCTAAGCATATATAGAGATTGAAAACATATTTGACATACTTTTAAATTTAGCCAATTTAGGGCCCAAATTAGCCACAGAGTGAGAATTTTAGATCTGGGAAGACACATGATCTTGTCCTATTCTTGTAGTTTATTGATGAAGAAGTGAGATGAGAGAATTTAAGTGTTTTGATTGGTATCAGAGAGATGAACAAGAAACATTTTGAGATTGTAGAGAGAATATTGGATTGAGACCTCAGAAACTTAATTTTTAATTACAACTCTACCATCAGATAGCAGAGTATTGTTAGACAAGTCAGTTATTCTTTCTAGAGCTTAGTTTCTTTGTCTCTGAAGTGATTGCAATTGGAACAGATAGTTTGAATGTCTTCGAGCTTCTAAATTTGAATTCTAGGTCTTTTTTGGTGGCTGATGAAATGTACTTAATAATATATATCTACTGTTTATAATGTAACTACCTCAGTGCCAGGCATTGATTTAAGCATTTTATATTTATTATTTATTTAATCCTCCCAACAATTCTGTGAGGCTGACATTATTAGTTTCATTTTACATATAAATTTCAGTCTTACAGAAGTTAAGTAAATTTATCAAGCTTGTAAATGGCTAAACTAGAAGTTGCATGTAGGTGTGTGTGGCTCTGGCTTTTACATTCTGAATCACTATACCTAAATTTAGGTGGACTTTTGTCATTGGAACCGTAGATAGGCTGTGATGAAAATAAGCATTTAGGTAGGTATGTGCTTCTGACTTTTTTCTCCGGCATAGTGTAGATCGCGTGCCAGTCATTAGGCAGGAAAGACTTAGGAGGCAGAAGCTCATTGTGTGGTGGTGCTTGAGAAATTTGGAGTGAGCTGGCATCACATGCAACAAAAGGGATAGCCTTTTAGAGGCCACTTGGAGAGACAACTTGAATAGGGATTGCATTCAGTTCAGTATCAATAATTTAACAATAGGTGACTATTCTCTTGCTCATTAAAGTTGTAGATGGCTTCCTGTTAGGTAACTGTTCATGCTTTAGTTGTGTTCAGCTGAAAGCTGATGCAAATGGGTTAAGCTTAAATGTATTATGTTTGTAAAGAAGCTTACTATTGTACACAGGATTTTACAATGGGTAGAAAGCCTCTGTGGAGTTACATGGAGAGTTCTATGTACCTTAAGTTTTCTGAGTCAAGATTGTAAAAAAAACCTGAGTAAGGCTTCTACTTCAGGATTTGATATCAGTCAGGACATATTCACTTTTAAGAAGGTGGGGAGATGAAAAGAAACTTGGAGGACAAAAATGTAATTAGCAAAGGCGAAGTATGACACAGCTTTGAAGATGTTAGGGTTATAATAGTGATTAGAATGAAGAATATTAGTTTCTCAGATTGAAGTCAGAGCAAGAAGCAAAGGATTTAAGAGACAACTTTTGTATGACATTTGAGGCTAAGTGCTAGGAGTTAGGATTTGGAATGTGAGAGGTAGAAAATGAAAAGTAGAAGGCCTCTTTCCCAATAATCATTGCCCATATTTTCTTCTGTATTCTATAATTTTTTGATTGTTAATATCCATTAACATTATACAAACATGATCTTATTCTTCATATGAGTTTGCATTTTTTCCCCATTTAATGTAGTTTGAAGATCTTCAGTATCAGTTACTTTCAGAACTGTTGTTATTGTTTGTTATATTTATTTATTTTTTGAGACCAAAGTGTCATTTTGTTATCTAGGATGGAGTGTAGTGGTTCAATTATAGCTCTCTGTAGCCTCAAACTCCTATGCTCAATTGATCTCCCTACCCTGGCTACCCAAAGTGTTAGGATTATAGGCATGACCTACTGTGTTGGTCCTATATGTTTATTTTTAATAACTGTATTATATTCTATTGCATGGATTATAAAAAATTTAACTAGTCCTCTCTCTTTTTTTTTTGGAGACAGTCTCACTGTCATCCTCAGTAGAGTGCCACGGCATCATAACTCACAGCATCCTCAAACTCTTGGGCTCTAGTGATTTTCTTGCCTCAGCCTCCTGAGTAGCTGGGACTACAGGTGCCTCTCAAAATGGGCAGCTATTTTTAGAGAAGGGGTCTTGCTCAGGTTGATCTTGAACCTGTGAGCTCAGGCAATCCACCTGCCTCAGCCTTCCAGAGTGTGCCCAGTGTAGGGATCACAGGGAAATCTGCCCTTTTCCCTTAATCTGGTTAGCTGAACGATCAACTCATTATTATGGTATATTAATAAGAAAAAGGTTTATTTCCAAATATCATGGTGTGAGAGGAACCACAGAATGATTACCCAAAGTCTCAGTGATGGTCAGAGACCTTTATAGATGCTTTTTGGAAGGGAGGGGGGAGAATGTGGAAAGTACAAGTGCAGTAGGTGGTTGCTGGGGGGATGTGTTGTAGATGGGTGGAAACAGATTGATTTGTAGATTAACCGGGGCCAGGTCTGATAGTATGTAATAAGGAAGTCAGCAGCCCCTTTTTGATTTTTAATCAGTTTACTCAGGTTCTATGTAGTTAGAGGAAAGGCTTCTTTCAATGCTTCCTGATCATGAATGGCCTTTGATTCAAAATATTCTTTATAACAAGGAGTCATATTTTGGGACAAAATTCCCTTAACTCCTTCACCAACCAACTAGTTCTCTCTTGAAGGACATTTCATTTGTATCCAGTTTTGCCATTATAAACAATGCTGCAAATAACATGCTTGTATATGTATTTAAGTGAAACTCTTGTGAATTTATCATTGGGTGATTTCCTAGAAGTGGCTCAGAAAGTTTTATACTTAATTATACTTTTTTATTTTTTATGTTTTTATTGTTGGGGATTCGTTGAGGGTACAATAAGCCAGGTTACACTGATTGCATTTGTTAGGTAAAGTCTCTCTTGCAATCGCATCTTGCCCCCAGTAATTGTACTTTCTCTAGCCGTGTTTTAGAGAGAGAGTTTCCCAACACTCTTTCTATCAATGCGTATTGTCTAAGAGGAAAAACATTTCATTTTACTGCAATGCCATGAAAACCCGATCAGTAGTTGTCATTTTAGCCTTCCAGTTTCTTCTTTAATTTGAAAAAGATAAAGAAAGAAAAGATGAAAAACAGAATAACATTAAGTGCTGGACTAGCTTCACTAATTTTTTTTTTTTTTTTTTGAGACAGAATCTCACTCTCTGTTGCCCCAGCCAGAGCCTGCCTCAGCCTCCCAGCTTGCTAGGATTACTGTGCCTAGCCATGTTGTTTTTTATTTTTTAAATGTATGAGAAGTGTTATGTATTAGTGAATTTTATTGTCATTACTTTTTTTTTTTTTGAGACAGAGTCTCACCATGTCGCCCTTGCCCTTGGTAGAGTGCTGTAGCATCACAGCTCACAGCAACCTCAAACTCTTGGGCTTAAGCGATTCTCTTGCCTCCGCCTCCCAAGTAGCTGGGACTATGGGCACCTGCCACAATGCCTGGCTATTTTTTCTTGTTGTTGTAGTTGTCATTGTTGTTTAGCTGGCCCAGGCCATGCTTGAACCTGCCAGCCTCCGTGTGCATGTAGCTGGTGCCGTAACCACTGTCCTACAGGCGCCCAAGCCAATTACATTTTTTTTTAGTGAATAACTTACTGTGTATATGGCTCCTATCCTCACAAAAAGCTTTTTCTTGCTCTTATGGAAACAAAACATATCTGTTACCTTCAAACAAACCCAATTTTATTTGCTCTTGATTTGGGGGATCAGCAGTTTGAGATGGGCTTATCTAAGTGGTTCTTCTGTTGGTCTGTCCCGGAGTTACTTATACAACTGTGGTCATCTGGTACTCAGATGGATGATTTAAGGTGGGCTTACTCATTTCTCTGGTTATATGCATTGGGACAGATTTGTCCAAGGCTGGCCTGGGTTTATTTGGTGGCAGAGGAGTTTCCGGAAACAAGAGAACAAATCCCATTGTGCAAGCACCTTTCAAGTCTCTGCTTGTATCTCATTTGCTACTCTATGTCAGCCGAAGGCAAGTCTCATGGCCAGCCAAGCTGGTGTGGGAAAAGATTACAGAAGAGAATTACAAAGGCATTGAAACCTAGTCCTGATTCATTGGAAGTAATTACCATAACTAACTTTGTTTTTTCTTGTGTTATGAGTAAGTGAACAAGAGAAATATGTATGAGGAAGAGTATAAGGTCTGTCTATATCGAGATTCTTTCTTTGTGGGGTGGGAGGAGGGAAATGTGGATGTCCAGGTGTCCCAGCACCATTTGTTGAGACAACTTAGTCCTTTTTCTGATGCTATAATAGAATCCTATGGACTGGGTAATTTATAAAGGAAAAAGGTTTTTTTTTGTTTTTTTTTTTTAAGACAAAAGGTTTTAACCATTTGGTTTATGCTTCTGGAGGCTGGGAAGTCAAAGAGCATGGCATTGGTATTTGGTGACGTTTTTCCTGCTGTGTCATCTCCTAATGGGTAAAGGGAAGAGCAAGAAAGCATGTGCCAGACAGAGCTGCTTTTATAACAGCTATTCCTCTGGTAACTAATCTACTTCCTCAATAGCAGCATTAATTTATTCGTAAGAGCGGAGCTCCATGACTAGATCACCTCTTAAAGGCCTCACTTTCCTATACTGCTACATTGGCAATTAGATTTCAATGTGAGTTTTGATGGGGACATAAAAGTCATAGCAACTATCTTTCTCCTTTGTATTGTGTTTGCTCGTTTGTGTTAAAAGATCAGTCTACTAATTTAGGGGTTTTTATATGTTTCAAGAACTCATGGATTTCTATATATTTAGTTGTGTTTCAGTTCATTGTAATCAAGGTTGTTTGCTGATGTGCAAATTATCTCAGCTTTAACTAATGGGAGTACCTTTGGGTGACATTTGTCATTCTGACAGAACACTATTAGTGTCATAAACTTGTTACTTTTTGGTAGAACAGTGTTTCAGGCTTATCTTGTAAACTTCCTCTTCTACACCTGAAATCAGCCATTTCTCCAGAATGTTCTAATTGTTTTCACTGGGCAGTGGTGTTTAGAGATCATAGTATAAGCGTTTAGGATGCACATAGATTTTGGGTTGTCTTTGCTTTTAAGCCTTTGGTAAGAACTGGGATATATATTTTTTAAAAAGCAAAAACAAAACAAAACAAAACATGAGTTCCATTTACAGTGAATACCTTGGTTTTTAACATTAGCATTATTATTGCTTCTTAAAATATGCATAAATAGCTTTAAAATAACATACTAATATTACTATTAAGATCATTAAATGAATTTTACTATTTCTTTTTTTAGCAGTTCTTTTTGTCCTTAGTCAAAGCACTGTGTTCAGAAATACTTAAAATAATTATTTTCTCTATGTGATTATGCCATTAATATTTATCTAGGTTTTATTTTTTTAAATAAAGTTGTAATAAAATATATGTAATATAAAATTTACCATTTTAAGTGTCTAATTCATTGCCATTAAGTGTATTCATATTTTTATATAATCATTACAAGTATTCATTTCTAGAACTTTTTCTATCATCTCAAACTGAAACTCCATACTTATTAAACAATAACTCTTTATTCTCCTCTCCCCTTAACCCCTAGTAACCACTATTCTTCTTTCTGTCACTATGAATTTAACTGGTCTGGGTACCTCATATAAATGAAATCATACAATATGATACTCTTGTGTCTGGCTTATTTCACTCAGCCCAATTCTTTGTAGCTTCATTTATGATGTAGCATGTAACAGAATTTCCTTTTAAAGGCTTAGTAACGTTTCAGTGTGTGTGTGTATGTGTGTACACCACATTATGTTTCTCTGTCCATACTTCATGGACATTGGGTTGTTTCCATCTCTTACTTATTGTGAATAATACTGTTAGGAACATTGGTGCGCAGATATCTGTTTGAGTTCAATTAGGTTTTAACTGAGGTTCTTGATAAATGAGGGTATTATAAGTTAAGCAGTGAGGAAAGCAAACTTTTCCCCTGAGATGGTAAAGAGTTGAGGTGAATAAAGGGTTTGGTTCGCCTATAGTGTGTTTGAAGTGCTCTGGGAAATCCATTACTTGATGTAGTAGGATTTAACTGAGGTTCTTGATAAATGAGAGTATTATAAGTTAAGCAGTGAGGAAAGCAAACTTTTCCCCTGAGATGGTAAAGAGTTGAGGTGAATAAAGGGTTTGGTTCGCCTATAGTGTGTTTGAGGTGCTCTGGGAAATCCATTACTTGATGTAGTAGGAAAGAACAACTAGAAACGTGGATGTGAAGGCTGGGCATGGTGGGCATGGTGGCTCACGCCTGTAATCTTAACACTCTGGGAGGCTGAGGTGGGTGGATTACCTGAGCTCACAAGTTGGAAACCAGCCTGAGCCAGAGCGAATTTCCTAGGGCAACAATGTGAGACTCTGTCTCTAAAAAAAAAAAAAAAAATAGCCAGGTGTTGTGGTGGGCGCCTGTAGTCCCAGCTACTTGGGTGGCTGAGGCAAGAGAATCACTTGTGGGGTGGTGCCTGTGGCTCAGTGAGTAGGAGGCCGGCCCCATATACAGAGGGTGGCAGGTTTGAACCCGGCCCCAGCCAAACTGCAACAAAAAATAGCCGGGTGTTGTGGCAGATGCCTGTAGTCCCAGCTACTCAGGAGGCTGAGGCAAGAGAATCGCCTAAGCCCAAGAGCTGGAGGTTGCTGTGAGCTCTGATGCTACAGCACTCTACTGAGGGCAACCAAGTGAGACTCTTTGTCTCTAAAAAAAAAAAAGAATCGCTTGAGCTCAAGAGTTTGAGGTAGCTATGAACTTTGATGCCAGAGCACTCTATCGAGGGTAACAAAGTGAGACTATCTAAAAAAAAATGTGGATATGGAGGTATAGAGTATTAAATTAAGTCTCTCCTTTATAATTCAGGTGAGAGATGATGGCAACGTAAGTTAAGGTAGTGGCTAAGAAAGTCGGGAAAGGAAGATAGATTCAGAATTTATGTAGGCAATTGTGTTAACTTGGTAATTGGATGGGAAGGTTAAGGAAGAGACAGGAGTTAAAGGTAAAGCCTTGGATTTAGGCAAGATGAATGTGTGATGGTTTTGTTATCTGAGATGGTGAATGATGATGGGTGAAACATTTGTGAGAAAGATAATGAATTTGATTTTGAATAAACTGACTTTGTGGTACTATTCAGGCATTCAAGTAGAGATATTTATCAGGACCAGAAAATGCCAATTTGAAGTTCAGTAGAGGTCTGGATTAGATTTGGAGTTTTATTATTGGAAGTAAATAAAATCACCTAAAGAGTATATGATAGTAAGCTAAGAGGTCAAGTATGAAAAAGTCCTTGGGAAACCGTCCAGTGCTTATATGAACTCTTCTTTTTTTTTTTTTAACTATGAGGTAGGCATTTTATTGTCATTTCTATAACTAAAACTGAAGTAATTTCTTTTTTTTTTTTTTTTTATAAAATGATAGCTGTGTATATTAATGCGATCATGGGGCACCATACACTGGTTTTATAGACCATTTGACATACTTTCATCACACTGGTTAACATAGCCTTCCTGGCATTTTCTTAGTTATTGTGTTAAGACATTTATATTCTACATTTACTAAGTTTCACATGTACCCTTGTAAGATGCACCGTAGGTGTAATACCACCAATCACCCTACCTCTGCCCATCCACCCGCCTCCCTCCCATCCCTCCCCCCATTCCCCATATTCTCAGGTTATAACTGGGTTATAGCTTTCATATGAAAGCCATAAATTAGTTTCATATTAGGGCTGAGGACATTGGATACTTTTTCTTCCATTCTTGAGATACTTTACTAAGAAGAATATGTTCCAGCTCCATCCATGTAAACATGAAAGAGGTAAATCTCCATCTTTCTTTAAGGCTGCATAATATTCCATGGTGTACATATACCATAATTTATTAATCCATTCATGGATTGGTGGGCACTTGGGCTTTTTCCATGACTTAGGAATTATGAATTGGGCTGCAATAAACATTCTGGTACAAATATCTTTGTTATAATGTGATTTTTGGTCTTCTGGGTATATACCTTGTAGAGGAATCATAGGATTGAATGGCAGATCTATTTTTAGATCTCTGTTTTCCAAACATCTTTCCAAAAGGAATGTATTAATTTGGATTCCCACCAGCAGTATAGAAGTGTTCCCTTTTCTCCACATCCACAGCAACATCTCTAGTCTTGGGATTTTGTGTTATGGGCTAATCTTACTGGAGTTAGATGATATCTCAAAGTAGTTTTGATTTGCATTTCTCTGATGATTAAGGATGATGAGCATTTTTTCATATGTCTGTAGGCCATGCACCTATCTTCTTCAGAGAAGTTTCTCTTCAAGTCCCTTGCCCAGCCTGCGATGGGATCACTTGTTCTTTTCTTGCTTATACGTTTGAGTTCTCTGTGGATTCTGGTTATTAAACCTTTGTCGGAGACATAACCTGCAAATATCTTCTCCCATTCTAAGGGCTGTCTGCTTGCTTTCCTTACTGTGTTCTTGGCTGTGAAGAAGCTTTTTAGTTTGATCAGGTCCCAGTACTGTATTTTTGAAGCTGCTTCAATTGCCCGGGGGGTCCTCCTCATAAAATACTCACCCAGACTGATTTCCTCAAGAGTTTTCCCTGCACTGTCTTCTAGTATTTTTATAGTTTCATGTCTTAAGTTTAAATCTTTAATCCAGTGAGAGACTATCTTACTTAATGGTGAAAGGCGTGGGACTGGTTTCCGTCTTCTGCAGATTGCCAGCCAGTTCACCCAGCACCATTTGTTAAATAGGGGATCTTTTCCCCACTGAATGTTTTTAATTGGCTTGTCAAGGATCAAGTAACCGTAAGTAGCTAGATTCATCTCTTGGTTCTCTATTCTGTTCCATACATCTACCTCTCTGTTTTTGTGCCAGTACCATGCTGTTTTGATCACTATCGATTTATAGTATAGTCTGAGGTCTGGAAGCATGATTCCTCCTGCTTTGTTTTTATCTCTGAGTAATGTCTTGGCTATTTGAGGTTTTCTCTGATTCAATATAAAACGAAGAATATGTTTAAAGATCTTTAAAGTATGACAGTGGAGCTTTGATAGGGATTTCCTTAAAATTGTATATTGCTTTGGGTAATATGGACATTTTAACAATGTTGATTCTTCCCAGCCATGAGCATGATGTGTTTTTTCCATTTGTTAACATTTTCAGCTATTTCTTTTCTTAGCGTTTCATAGTTCTTTTTATAGAGATCTTTCACATCCTTTGTTAGATAAACTCCCTAATATTTCATCTTCTTTGGCACTACTGTGAACGGAATAGAGGGCTTAACTGCTTTTTCAGCTTGACTATTGTTGGTATATATAAAGGCTACTGATTTATGAATGTTGATTTTGTAACCTGAGATGCTGCTGTATTCCTTGATCACTTCTAAGAGTTTTGTAGTAGAATCCCTGGTGTTTTCAAGACATACAGTCATATCATCGGTGAAGAGTGAAAGTTTGATCTCTTCTGACCCTATATGGATACCCTTGATTGCCTTTTCTTCCCTAATTGCGATGGCTATAACTTCTATTACAATGTTAAAGAGCAGTGCAGTCAATGGGCAGCCTTGTCTGGTTCCTGATCTGAGTGGAAATGATTTCAGTTTAACTCCATTCAATATGATATTGGCTGTGGATTTGCTGTAGATGGCCTCTATGAGTTTAAGAAAGGTCCCTTCTATACCAATTTTCTTAAGTGTTCTGATCATGAAGGGATGTTGGATATGATCAAAAGCTTTTTCTACATCAATTGAGAGAATCATATAGTCTTTGTTTTTTAATTTGTTTATGTGCTGAATTATATTTAATAGATTTACATATATTGAACCAGCCTTGAGACCCTGGGATAAAACCAACTTGGTCATGATGTATAATTTGTTTGATGTGTTGCTGGATTCTGTTTGTTAGGATCTTGTTAAATATTTTTGCATCTATATTCATTAGTGATATCGGTCTATAATTTTCTTGTTGGGTCTTTTCCTGGTTTGGGGATCAGGGTGATGTTTGCTTCATAGAACGTGTTGGGTAGTCTTCCTTCTTTTTATATATTTTGGAACAGGTTGAGTAATATAGGTGCTAGCTCCTCTCTAAAGGTTTGGTAGAATTCTGACGTGAAGCCATCTGGTCCCGGACTTTTCTTTTTAGGGAGATTTTGTATGGTTGATGCTATTTCAGAACTTGATATTGGCCTGTTCAACATTTCCACTTGATTGTGGCTAAGTTTTGGAAGGTGACGTGCTTGCAAGTGTTGGTCAGTTTCCTTCAGATTTTCATATTTCTGAGAATAAACTTTCTTGTAATATTCATTAAGGATTTTTTGAATTTCTAAGAGTCTGTTGTTATTTTGTCTTTGTCGTTTCTGATTGATGTAATTAGAGATTTTACTTTTTTTCCTGGTTAGGTTAGCCAAAGGTTTATCTATTTTATTGATGTTTTCAAAAATCAACTTTTTTATTTATTGATCTGTCGTATAATTCTTTTGTTTTGAATTTCATTTAATTCTGCTCTAATTTTGGTTATTTCTTTTCTTCTACAGGGTTTGAGGTTGGAATGTTCTTCCTTTTTCAGTTGCATGAGCTGTCCCATTAAGTTGTTAACTTCCTCTCTTTTCGTTCTCTTGAGGAAGGCTTGCAGTGCTATAAATTTCCCTCTTAGGGCCTTTGCGGTATCCCAGAGGTTCTCATAATTCGTGTCTTCATTGTCGTTTTGTTCCAAGAATTTGGCAATTTACTTCTTAATCTCATCTCTGACCCAGTTATCATTTAGCATAAGGTTATTTAACTTCCATGTTTCTGTATGAGTATGCAGATTCCTGTCGTTACTGAGTTCAACTTTTACTCCATGGTGGTCTGAGAAGATGCAAGGAATAATTTCTATTCCTTTAAATTTACTGAGGGTAGACTTGTGACCTAAGATGTGATCAATTTGGGAGTATGTTCCGTGGGCTGATGAGAAGTATGTGTATTCAATTTTGTTGGGATGAAATGTTCTGTAGATGTCTGCTAAATCCAAATGTTGGATGGTTAGGTTTAAATCTAAAATTTCTTTGCTCAGCTTCTTAATTGGAGGATCTATCCAACACTGCCAAAGGAGTGTTGAAATCTCCGACTATTATGGAGCTGGAGGAAATCAAGTTGCTCATGTCTGTTAGAGTTTCTCTTATAAATTGAGTTGCATTCAGGTTGGGTGCATAGATATTAATAATTGAAATCTCATCATATTGAGTATTGCCCTTAACAAATATGAAGTGACCATTCTTACCCTTTCTTACTTTTGTTGGGTTAAAGCCTATAAATAAAATTACAACACCTGCTTTTTTCTGATTACCATTTGCCTGAAATATGGATGACCATCCTTTCACCCTGAGTCTATATTCATCTTTTAAGGTAAGATGTGACTCTTGTATGCAACAAATATGTGGCCTGAGTTTTTGTATCTAGTCAGCTAAGCTGTGCCTCCTTAGGGGACAGTTTAAGCCATTCACATTAATGGAGCACATTGATAAATCTGGTAAAATTTTGGGTATCGAGTTTTTTGAAAGTCCAGTGGACATTTTTAATCCTTTCACCACTGTGGAAGTTGGAGTTTGATCAGAAGTTTCTGAGTGAGTTTACTTTTGTGGTAGAGGATTGGGCTGGTCATTATGGAGGATAGGTCTGAGAATGTCCTGAAGAGCTGTTTTGGTTATGGCAAATTTCTTCAACATGTGAATGTCATTAAAGTATTTAATTTCTTCCTCATAAATGTAACTCAGTTTAGCTGGATACAGGATCCGGGTTTGAAAGTTATTTTGTTTTAGGAGATTAAAAGTCGATGACGACCCTCTTCTGGCTTGAAAAGTTTCAGCAGAGAGATCTGCAGTAATTCTAATATTCTTCCCTTTGTAGGTAATTGTTTTCTTACGTCTAGCTGCTTTCAGAATTTTCTCCTTCACATTAACTTTTGTGATGTTAATTCTAATGTGCCTGGGGGATGTCTTATTCGGGTTGAGTTGTGCTGGGGTTCTGAAACTGTCTACTATCTGAATTTCGGAATCTCTTGCCGTGTCTGGAAAATTCTCTTTAATAATTTTATGGAGAAGGCCTCTGTGTCTTGCGAAGCTACTTCATTGCTTTCAGGGATTCCAATGAGGTGGATATTAGCCTTCTTCGAATTATCCCAGAGCTTTCTGAGAGAATGATCTGTTTTTACTCTCCATTTCTCTTCCTCTTTGAGAGTTTGGGAGCCTTTAAAAACTTTGTCTTCAGTGTCAGAAATCCTTACTTCTGTTTTGTCCACTCTGTTACTGAGGGATTCTACTGTATTTTTCAGATCTTTGAGGGCTACAAATTCTTGGTTCAGTGCGTCAAAATCTTTGGTGGTTTTGTCTTTAAATTCGTTGAATTCTTGAGACAACTTTTGAATTTTTCCTTGAATTTCTGATTCTAACTTTTGAATTGGTGCTCGAATTTCTAATTCCAAATTTTCCTCCATTCTATTAATCTTGTTTGCAATCCAAATTCTGAATTTGATTTCTGACATCTCTGCTAGCTGTTTGTGAATGGGATCTTCAGTTACATCTGCCATATCTTTCCTTGGGAGGGGGTTGATCTACTCTGGTTATTCATGTTACCTTAGTTTTTCTGCTTATTCCACCCCATTATTTTTTTACACCATATGACTTTTACCCTGGAGCTTTGCAGAGGACCCGTACAGTGCTATGGCCTGAGAAACTGGGGACCTGTTTTGTGTGGTGTGGCTAAGTGGCTCTGACTTGTTTTCGGCCGGTCTCTGTTCGACCCTAGTGAAACAGTTACTCTGGGTTGAAGTCTCAGCTGTGGAGAAATACTAGCAATTAAGTCACCCTGCCCCCCACAGGTAACAATTTGAAAAGGAAAATCAAACCTTCCTACAACCACACACCCATGGCACCACTTTGATAGTCCTCGGGCGATTGGCTCAGTTCAAAAGGTCCAAATCAATTGTCTCAGTCAGTACCCATCTTAGGTGGGAGAGTTTAAAAGGTCTCTGGCAACTAGATCGCAGGGGTCTGCTGACAACTCACATATGATTTGCTCCGGTGCTCCGTTAAGTCAGGAGGACCCACCCAGCAAATAGATTAGTCTGGCAAGGTTGATGCCTCCTTCCCCAGCTTGCACCTCTGTCACACCCAGTCACTGATAACCCTGCAGGGCTGTGTCCCAGTTGCCTCCAATGAGCAGATACTCCAGGGGTTTGCATCTGCCTTAGTTACTGGGAGATCTTTGTCTGCTCCACCAGGCTGCCTCTCTCTGCCACTATCCGGCAAGGGTAGGTGAGGCCTGACATCCTTGGGAGGCTTGGGCTGTTCACTCAGTTCCAGCCCCGCCCCTGATTGATGTTACTGACAGAACAGAACAACTTTGCGGGAATTTGTTTCTGTCCCTGCTAAATTCCCCTGCAGAAGAGAAGCTGTTTTGAGTTCCCAAAACCTGTGCCTCAGGCCCTGTCTGTGCCGCTGTAGTTTGTATTTGCAGCATGGTTAGCTGTTAGTTTCAGCTTCTGCCTGCCCACCTTTGTTTAGGTTGATGATCTCCTGGGGGCCGGGTGCATCTTAGGCTCAGTAAAGCTGTCCTCTGGGTCAGCCCGCCCTGGGAATCTCCCGGCTCTGTGCGTGCATTTTCTAGTCCCTGTGCTCTTTTGCCGGTGGTTGCCACCTGAGAAGATGCCCGGACTCCTCTGGTTGCCCAACACCACTGTTCCCACATGGTTACCTGTCAGCTGACCGTCCTCTCTTCACTCCTGTGCTGCAGAATCAGCACTCACCAGCTGCAGTCCAGGCCTTGTCCACACCCCTTGAGAAATCACCCAAGGTTCTGGACTCCAGGGGGACAGGCCTCCAGACCTCAGAGTGAGAGTGGAGGGGAGTGCTGGGAGCTCAGAATTGCAGGTAGAGAATATATACAGTTTTACACAGTTTCATGCCTGGCAGGAGAGTGCCATGGCAGCCTAGTAGGGTAGATAGGTTCAGTTTTTGGAGGGTCTCTCCCGTGGAGTGTAGTGGGAGGACTTTTGAACTCTGCTTGTTTGTTTATGGGGTACTCTGAGCTGTTCTCATGGGGGAGGTGACTCCTGTCCGCTTAGTGATGGATTTTGTACCTTTTATTTGTGTCCTTGGGGTCACAGCTTGCCTCAGCAGGGTTGCTGTGTGTTCTTCAACCTTCTCTATTGGCGCAGCTCTAATTACTTGCTAAATTTCTGTCCTTTAACTCTCCTTCTGGACAGGAGCCTCTGTGGAAAGCTGGATTCAGTCAGCTATCTTGTCTCTGCCCTCATGAACTTTATTTTTCATGAAACATTATTTGTAATTTGTAAATATGCCTCTTAGTTTATCTGTATGTGAAATTCTCAGCTTTCAATAGTAGGAAAGGGGTAGTGAGGGACCTATCGTATCTTTGGTTATAAATTATAGTATAAGGCTCAGAAGTGTACTTAAAGCTGCTTTCTTAAGATGTACGTGTAGTAGATGGAATTTTAACCTTTTTGAATTTGTGAAAATATTTCTGATTGATTTTTATTTTGGGGTGAGGGTGAAATAGAGTAATAAAGTCAATGTTAGAAGTTATATTTTATAAATTCTCATTTATGTCTTATACATACAGATCCCCTCTAATTTGAAGTTGTATTTCATTTGATTTCTGATACTGGTGTCCTTTCCAGTTTCAGAAATAATTTTGCTAAGTATAAGGTGTGTAGGTTAAGTGCAGGGGCTCCTGCCTATAATCCTAGCACTCTGGGAGGCCAACGTGGGAGGATACCTTGAGCTCAGAAGTTCAAGACCAGTCTGAGGAAGAGGGAGACCCCATCTCTACTAAGAATAGAAAAATTAGACTCTACATAAATAAAAAAAAATTAGGGCGTTGTGGCTGAGGCCTGTAGTCCCAGCTACTTGGGATGTTGAGGCAGGAGAATCACTTGAGTTTGAGGTTTCTGTGAGCTAGACTGACACCATGGCACTCTTGCGCAGGTGATAAGTGAGAGTCTGTCTTAAAAAATAAAAAAAATTGACAATTATCTGTCTCAGTCCTTTCCTGCTGCTATAACAAAATATCCAAGCCTGGGTAATTTATAAAGAAGAAACATTTCCTCACAGTTCTGGAGACTGAAAAGTCTGAGACTAAGACACTGGCTGATTTGGCCTGTGGTATGAGCTGGTCTCTGCTTCAAAGACAGCGCAGCTTGCTGCATGCTGACATGGCGGAGGGGGCAAAGGGAATCAGTGACCTCTCATACGAGGTCACTGGTTCCATTCATGAGGGCTCCACTTTCATGACTTAATCACCCTGCATAGCTCCTACAACTTACAGTGATACTATTATGCTGGTAATTAAATTTTAACTTATGAATTGGTAGGGAATACGTACAGACCATAACAACATTCTACAACAGTGTTTTTTCAAACATTTTTGTAAAAGTGAAAATTTATTTTTAGTCAACTTACCTTTTCCTGGGAGGCTAATGTATCATTGACTCAGTTCTTGTTGGTTTGACCTTTTTTCTAGAGTGATGTGGGATTTGCACAATGTACTAAGCACTTATATTACATTTTTTTCTACATGCAGAGCACTGTTCCTACTTACCTTTTTAGTCATTTTTAATGCTTTGAATGTAAGGAAGATGGAAATTTTAGGTTCTTTATCTTTACTGGCAATTACGTTGTGAAATTGATTTCAGAGTAATTTTTCCATTGAAGTTTTCCTCTTCCTTCTTTATCTTCTCCAGAATGGAGTCTTCTGGAGAGTTTGAGGCTGAGGTGTGTTACGGGTTTAGAAGCTTTGCCTGAGTATATTGGTGGCTATTAGAAAAAATTTTGTTACTCATATATAAAATATTTCCTATATACTGCTATATGCTTTGTTTCTATTATTCTTTGCTATTAGAATAAGACTTTCAGTTACAATTGGAGGAAATAGTTATCAGTTGTTCTAGATGGTCACAGTGTACTTATAAATCTGACATGAAGATTATTTAAATTATACTCAATACACAACTGGTTTGAATTAGATCAGTTATATGTTTCAGAGAAACTTTAGGTGGTTAAAATTTCTTTGATATTTGTTGACCTAAAAGGGAGAAACTGAGGCAAAACTAATCTAATAAGAGAGTTTATTTGGGCTATGCGTGAGGACTGCAACCCAAAGGAACAGATTCTTGTTGCTTTGAATACACTCCTATTAGCAGCAGTTAACAAGTGGATTTTTAAAGGCAAAAATGGCCCTGTGGCTTGGGCTCATATGAAGTTGTTTGTTGGAATTCTCACTGATTTAGAAATAATGTTGGTTTGGCTATCCATTGTTAATCTCTAGGGGTTACAGTGTCTGGTGTGTGTCATTATTAGGTTAATTTATAGCTACCTGTGACAATAGCTAGCAATTTCAAGAGATGAGTATATAACTCAAGAGGGAAGCAGGAAGTGATTGCTCTCTCATTTTAATGTCCCTCTGGTCCTGACACTTGAAAAGGACTCAGGAGATTGCTCAGATAAATTCTTTTTCCAGAGTGATACTTCTTTTTAAGGTATTGCATACTGTAACCAATGATAACACTTTTTCCCTCAGTAGTGTTCTTTCTCAAACTTGTATTTGATTCATTGATAGCACCTTTTACAGAGATTAATGCTGCTTTATAATGTTGATCTCATAGTTGCTGGTAATAAGAATCTGTTTTTTATTATGTATTACCACTGATGTAGGATATCCTGTATATTACCAACAATCTAGGATATCTGTTGCAGACATCTGTTTTTATTTGGTTGAAGTAAATACTTTGAATCACCAAAGCCTACAGCAAGTTGATGTTAATCTAGCGTTCCCTACTATTAAGTTTTGTAGTTTTCTCTGTATGTCATTGTTTCCATTTGTCTGACAAAGAGATAGAGAGATGCTTTTGATGAAATCTTCAAACCTAAAGAGGAAGCATAGTTAATTTTGAGGTTTTTAACATTTTACCAGTGGTGGGATTACTTCCTATTTCTTTCTCATTAGCCTAGAGTGGGGATTGCTCTGGATTGATGGTTCCCAAAATTCATGTGTATTTCACTCACATATTCAGTTGACATTAACCTTCCCTGTTTTCTCTGAGGATGGACTCTGCCTTATGATTCTATCTTTTTTTTTTTTTACCATAAGAAAAAATGTATTTATTAACTATGACAAGTTGAATTGTTGCAAAATCTTTTTTTTTATTGTTAAAACATAGCTATGTACATTAGTGCAATCAAGGGATACAATGTGCTGGTTTCATATACAATCTAAAATAGTCTCATCAAACTGTTCAACGCAGCCTTCATGGCATTTTTTTAGTTATTGTCTGTAGACATTTGTATTCTGCCTTTAGTAGGTTTTGCCTGTACTCATTCTAAGATGCACCATAGGTGTGGCCTCACCCATTATCCTACCATCACCCTAACTTCCCCCCTCCCTTGCCCTTCCTTGGCCCTTTCCTCATAGTCTTGTGCTATAGTTGGGTTATAGCCTTCATGGGAAAGCTATAATTTAGCTTCCTACTAGGGCTGAGTACATTGGATACTTTTTCTTCCATTCCTGAGATACTTTGCTAAGATGTTCCAGCTCCATCCATGTAAACATGAAAGAGGTAAAGTCTCCATCTTTTTTTAAGGCTGCATAATATTCCATGGTATACATGTACTGCAATTTGCTAGTCCATTCGTGGGTCAGTGGGCACTTGGGCTTCTTCCATGACTTAGCAATTATGAATTGGGCTGCAATAAACATTCTGGTTATATTGTGATTTTTTGTTATATTATGATTTTTGGTCTTCTGGGTATAAACCTAGTAAAGGAATTATAGGATCGAATGGCAGGTCTATTTTTAGGTCTGTAAGTATTCTCCAAACATCCTTCCAGAAGGAACATATTAGTGTGCATTCCCACCAGCAGTGTAGAAGTGTGCCCTTTCCTCCACATCCACGCCAACATCTCTGGTTTTGGGATTTTGTTATGTGGGCTACTCTTACTGGGGTTAGGTGATATCTCAAAGTAGCTTTGATTTGCATTTCTCTGATGATTAAGGATGATGAGCTTTTTTTCATGTGTTTGTAGATCGTGCGTCTGTCTTCTTTAGAGAAGTTTCTCTTCAAGTCCCTTGCCCACCCTGAAATGGGATCACATGTTCTTTACTTGTTAATACATATGAATTCTCTGTGGATTCTGGTTATTAGACCTTTATTGGAGATATAACCTGCAAATATTTTCTCCCATTCTGAGGGCTGTCTGTTTGCTTTACTTACTATGTTCTTGGCTGTGCAAAAGCTTTTTAGTTTGATCAGGTCTCAGTAGTGTATTTTTAATACTGCTTCAATTGCCTGGGGAGTCCTCCTCATAAAATATTCACGTAGGCTGATTCCTTCAAGAGTTTTCCCTGCACTTTCTTCAAGTATATTTATAGTTTCATGTCTTAAGTTTAAATCTTTTATCCAGTGAGAGTCTATCTTAGTT
This sequence comes from Nycticebus coucang, assembly GCF_027406575.1. Classification (NCBI taxonomy): domain Eukaryota; kingdom Metazoa; phylum Chordata; class Mammalia; order Primates; family Lorisidae; genus Nycticebus; species Nycticebus coucang. The sequence continues at coordinate 29,036,083 of NC_069782.1, forward strand.
AATGGTGAAAGGTGTGGGTCCAGTTTCAATCTTCTACAGGTTGCCAGCCAGTTCACCCAGCACCATTTGTTAAATAGGGAATCTTTTCCCCACTGAATGTTTTTCATTGGCTTGTCAAAGATCAAATAAGGGTAAGTAGCTGGATTCATCTCTTGGTTCTCTATTCTGTTCCAGATATCTACTTCTCTGTTTTTGTGCCAATACCATGCTGTTATGGTCACTATCGATTTATAGTACAGTCTCAGGTTTGGTAGCGTGATTCCTTCTGTTGTGTTTTTATTGCTGAGTAATGTTTTGGCTATTTGAGGTATTTTCTGATTTTATATAAAACGAATATTATTTTTTCAAGATCTTTAAAATATGACAATGGAGCTTTAATAGGAATTGCATTAAAATTATATATTGCTTTGGGTAGTATAGACATTTTAACAATGTTGATTCTTCCCAGTCATGAGCATGGTATGTTTTTCCATTTGTTAACATCTTCAGCTATTGCTTTTCTTAAAGTTTCATAGTTCTCTTTGTAGAGATCTTTCACGTCCTTTGTTAGGTATACTCCAAAATATTTCATCTTCTTTGGCACTACTGTGAAAGGAATAGAGTCCTTGAGTGTTTTTTCAGCTTGGTTATTTTTGGTATATATAAAGGCTACAGATTTATGGGTGTTGATTTTGTAGCCTAAGACATTGCTGTATTCCTTGATCACTTCTAAAAGTTTTGTAGTAGAATCCCTAGTGTTTTCCAGATGTACGATCATATCATCTGCGAAGAGTGAAAGTTTGACCTTTTCTGACCCTATGTGGATACCCTTGATTGCCTTTTCTTCCCTAATTGCAATGGCTAAAACTTCCATTACAATGTTGAAGAACAATGGAGACAATGGGCAACCTTGCCTGGTTCCTGATCTAAGTGGAAATGATTTCAATTTAACTCCATTCAATATGATATTGGCTGTGGGTTTGCTGTAGATGGCCTCTATTAGTTTAAGAAATGTCCCTTCTATACCAATTTTCTTAAGTGTTCTGATCATGAAGGGATGCTGGATATTATCAGAAGCTTTTTCTGCATCAATTGAAAGAATCATATGGTCCTTAGTTTTTAGTTTGTTTACGTGCTGAATTACATTTATAGATTTATGTATATTGAACCAGCCTTGAGACCCTGAGATAAGTCCCACTAGGTCGTGGTGTATAATTTTTTTGATGTGTTGTTGGATTCTGTTTGTTAGGATCTTATTGAGTCTTTTAGCATCAATATTCATTAGTGATATTGGTCTATAATTTTCTTTTCTTGTTGGGTCTTTTCCTCGTTTTGGGATCAAGGTGATGTTTGCTTCATAGAATGTGTTGGGTAATATTCCTTCTTTTTGTATATTTTGGAAGAGGTTTAGTAATATAGGTACTAGTTCTTCTTTATAGGTTAGGTAGAATTCTGACGTAAAGCCATCTGGTCCTGGGCTTTTCTTTTTAGGGAGATTTTATATAGTTGATGCTATTTCAGAACTTGATATAGGCCTGTTCAACATTTTCACTTCATTCTGGCTAAGTCTTGGTAGGTGGCGTACTTCCAGCTATTAGTCGATTTATTTCAGATTTTCATATTTCTGAGAGTAGAGTTTCTTGTAGTATTAGTTAAGTATGTTTTGAATTTCTGAGGGGTCTGTTGTTATTTCATTGTTACTATTTCTGATAGATGAAATTAGAGATTTTACTCTTTTTTTCTGGTTAGGTTAGCTAACGGTTTATCTATTTTATTGGTCTTTTCAAAAAACCAATTTTGGATTAAATAATCTATTGTATAATTCTTTTTTTTCAATTTCATTTAATTCTGCTCTGATTTTGCTTATTTCTTTTATTCTGCTGGGTTTGGGGTTGGAGTATTCTTCCTTTTCTAGTTGCTTGAGATGTCCCATAAGTTATTAACTTCCTCTCTTTTCGTTTTCTTGAGGAAGGCTTGCAGTGCTATAAATTTCCCTCTTAAGAATGCTTTTGCAGTATCCCAGAGGTTCTGGTAATTTGTGTCTTGATTGTTGTTTTGTTCCTTCAATTTGTTGATTTCCTTCTTTTTTTTTTTTATTGTTGGGGATTCATTGAGGGTACAATAAGCCAGGTTACACTGATTGCAATTGTTAGGTAAAGTCCCTCTTGCAATCATGTCTTGCCCCCATAAAGTGTAACACACACCAAGGCCCCACCGACCTCCCTCCTTCCCTCTTTCTGTTTCCCCCCCATAACCATAATTGTCATTAATTGTCCTCATATCAAAATTGAGTACATAGGATTCATGCTTCTCCATTCTTGTGATGCTTTACTAAGAATAATGTCTTCCACTTCTATCCAGGTTAATACGAAGGATGTAAAGTCTCCATTTTTTTAATGGCTGAATAGTATTCCATGGTATACATATACCACAACTTGTTAATCCATTCCTGGGTTGGTGGGCATTTAGGCTGTTTCCACATTTTGGCGATTGTAAATTGAGCTGCAATAAACAGTCTAGTACAAGTGTCCTTATGATAAAAGGATTTCTTTCCTTCTGGGTAGATGCCCGTAATGGGATTGCAGGATCAAATGGGAGGTCTAGCTTGAGTGCTTTGAGGTTTCTCCATACTTCCTTCCAAAAATGTTGTACTAGTTTGCAGTCCCACCAGCAGTGTAAAAGTGTTCCCTTCTCTCCACATCCACGCCGGCATCTGCAGTTTTGAGATTTTGTGATGTGGGCCATTCTCACTGGGGTTAGATGATATCTCAGGGTTGTTTTGATTTGCATTTCTCTAATATATAGAGATGATGAACATTTTTTCATGTGTTTGTTAGCCATTCGTCTGTCGTCTTTAGAGAAAGTTCTATTCGTATCTCTTGCCCATTGATATAAGGGATTGTTGGCTTTATTCATGTGGATTAATTTGAGTTCTCTATAGATCCTAGTTATCAAGCTTTTGTCTGATTGAAAATATGCAAATATCCTTTCCCATTGTGTAGGTTGTCTCTTTGCTTTAGTTATTGTCTCCTTAGCTGTACAGAAGCTTTTCAGTTTAATGAAGTCCCATTTGTTTATTTTTGTGGTGGTTGCAATTGCCATGGCAGTCTTCTTCATGAAGTCTTTCCCCAGGCCAATCTCTTCCAGTGTTTTTCCTATGCTTTCTTTGAGGATTTTTATTGTTTCATGCCTTAAATTTAAGTCCTTTATCCATCTTGAATCAATTTTTGTGAGTGGGGAAAGGTGTGGGTCCAGTTTCCTTCAGTGTTTCCATCATTTCTTTCATTGTTTTCAACATGTGTATTCTAAATTCCCTTTCTGTCATTCCTAACATTTCTGTATAGGTGGAATCCTCTGGAGTAGCTACCTCATGGTCCCTTGGTGGGGTTGTTCTGGACTGGTTCTTCATGTTGCCTGGAGTTTTCTGCTGATTCTTCCTCATGAGTGATTTCTTTTATCTGTTTCCTTGCCCTAATTTTCCTTTCACTTCCTCTTGCTCTTTAAGTTCTCGTGCCTGTGGACTAAGGGTTACAGGACCAGAAGGGTGAGAAGGTTGAAGAGCAAAAAAGGCATGAAAGAAAGGAGGACCGAGTGAAAAGAAAAAAAAAAAAGAAAAATAGAGAAAGGAGAGGGGGTGGGTAAAAGGAATATTGACAAAAAGAAGAGAGGCACAGAAAGAGGGAGACAGAGCAATATAGGTGTATAGTAGGGTACTTTGATACAACCTTAAAAAAAAAAACCACCTTCTGGTGATGCCCAGTTGGGTGGTTCCCTTGAAGTCAGCAGCTCTTTGCTAACCTGATCAGACATAGTACCCCACCTCCACCAAGTAGAGAGGAAAGACAAAAATGCTATAAATCAAACCAAAACAAGCAAACAGAAAACTTTACGGGATAAAATCGGCTGGAAAAAACAAATAATAGTGGTAGAAACCCTAACTAAAATGAAGGTCTAAGTATTGAAATAGGCAGCAATGGGAAATTATAATTAAACTAGAAAAATTGAGAAAGAAAAAGGATCTGTATGGAAAAGGTTGAACTTAAAAAACAAAACAACAATCTACAACTTCAAAATAAACAAGGAAAACAACCAAACCAAAAAAAAAAAAAAAACACAACCAAAAACAAAGCAGTATGTATATGTTATTGAATATTGTCTGGGCAACACGTGGTCTTCTGGGGTATGAGATGTTAATCACAGTTCTGATACGACTGGAGGCTGCTAGTTTCTCAAACCCCAACAGGTAGACACCCTAAATCTCTCTTCAACCCACTTAAAAGGCACTTTGCGCTTGTTCAGTTGCTGAGCAGAAGCTTTCCCAGGGAAGTGCTTGTCGCTGGAATCACTGCTGAAGTGGCTATCCACTTACCCTGTGTGCCAAAACTGGTCTCCCTCTTCCCCTGAGGGTTAGGGCTGCAAGGCGGCTCAGACCCCACCCTTAGGCTACTTTGTGGCTGGGTTACCAGCTCCCACCCATTTCCAGCTCTGTGACCCTGAGGGCGGAGCTTGCCGGGGCAGATAGCTCACAATGGCTGCCTGTGACCCAGAGCCAAACACTATTAGCTCTGTCTGGCTCAGCGGCCCAGACTGGGGCCCCAGACAAAGGCCAAAGTTCTCGCACTCCTGCTCAGGCTCTCCCCAAGGCAGTTCAGCTGAGTGCCAAGTCCAAAGACACCAAAACAGTTCACAGGTAAGGCCTTTCTGGTTTGCAGTCTGGCTGCTACAAACTTACAGTTGCGGGTGGGTTTAGACGGATTGAACTCACGCGACCACTTGCCGGTTTTCCACTGTTTTAGTCCTTCTCTTGGGTTCCAGAAGTCTCTCGCTGACTCCCTGTATCCTCTCAGGGGTGATGATAGGCAGATCCCAGCAGCCAGAGATGCCTGGAGTCCTATCTCCCCAGACTCACGGTTCCCAGATGCAAGGAAGCTGTTACTCGGCTGCCATCTTGCTCCGCCTCCATTGATTTCCTTCTTAATCTCGTCTATAACCCATCTACCCTTCAGCATAAGGTTGTTTAGCTTCCATGTTTTTGTATGGGTATGCAGGTTCCTGTTGTTATTGAGTTCAACTTTTATTCCATGATGGTCTGAGAAGATGCAAGGAATAATTTCTAATTTAAATTTGCTGAGGTTAGATTTGTGGCCTAGTATGTGGTCGATTTTGAAGTATGTTCTGTGGGGTGATGAGAAGAATGTGTATTCAGTTTTGTTGGGATGAAATGTTCTGTAGATGTCTGTTACGTCCAGATGTTGAATGGTTAAGTTTAAATCTGAAATTTCTTTGCTTAGCTTCTTTTTGGAGGATCTATCCAGGACTGCTAAAGGGGTGTTAAAATCTCCAACTACTATGGATTTGGACGAGATCAAGTGGCTCATGTCTGTTAGAGTTTCTCTTATAAATTGAGGTGCATTCTGGTTGGGTGCGTAAATATTAATAATTGAACTCTCATCATATTGAGTATTGCCTTTAACAAATATGAAGTGTCCATCCCTATCCTTCCTTACTTCGGTTGGTTTAAAGCCTATTGTGTCTGCGAATAGGATTGCAATGCCTGCTTTTTTCTGCTTTCCATTTGCCTGGAGTATAGATGACCATCCCTTCACCTTAAGTCTATATTTGTCTTTTAATGTAAGATGCGATTTTTGTATGCAGCAGATATCTGACTTGAGTTGTTGTATCCAGTCAGCCAACCTGTGCCTCTTTAGAGGACAATTTAAACCATTCACATTAATTGAGAATATTGATAAGCCTTTCGAGAGACTGGTGAACATTTTTAATCCTTTTGCGACTGTGGAAGTTGGAATTTGATCAAAATTTTCTGGATGGGTTTACTTTTGTGGTGGAGGATTACGCTGGACTTTATGGAAGATAGGTCTGAGAATATCTTGGAGAGCTGGTTTAGTTATGGCAAAGTTCTTCTACATGTGAATGGCAGTGAAGTATTTAATTTCTCCATCATAAATGAAACTCAGTTTAGCTGGGTACAGGATCCTGAGTTGAAGGTTATTTTGTTTTAGGAGATTTAAAGTCAATGACCATCCACTTCTAGCTTGAAGGTTTTCAGCAGAGAGATCTGCAGTTATCTAATACTCTTGCCCTAGTAGGTGATGGTTTTCTTTCATCTGGCTGCTTTGAGAATTTTCTCCTTCATATTAACTTTAGTGAAGTTGATTTTGGTATGTCTAGGGCATGTTTTATTTGGGTTGAATCGTGCTGGAGTTGTGTAACTGCCTGCTATCTGAATTTAAGAATCTCTCTGCATGTCCAGAAAGTTCTTCTTCATAATCTCATGAGAAGAGACTGTGTGCCTTGTGAAGCCTCTTGGTCACTTTCAGGGATCCCTATAAGATGAATATTGGTTTTCTTCTAATTATCCCAGAGCTCTCTGATAGAGTGATCTGTTTCTCTACCTCTTTGAGAGTTTGTGAGCGTTCAAAAGCTTTGTCTTCAATGTCAGAAATACTTTCTTCTGCTTGCTCCGTTCTGTTACTGAGGGATTGTACTGTGTTTCTCAGATCTTTGAGGGCTGCAACTTCTTGTCTCAATGAGTCAAAATATTTGGTCATTTGGTCTTTGAAATCGTTGAATTCTTGAGATATCTTTTGGGTTAATGCTTGGAATGCTAATTCGATCTTATTTGCTATCCAGATTCTGAATTTGATTTCTGACATCTCAGCTATTTGTTTGTGCATGGGATCTTGTGCTGTGTCTGCCCCATTGATCCTTGGGTGAGTTTATCTACTCTGATTATTCATATTGCCAGAGTTTTTCTGTTGATTTCGCCTCATGATTGTTTTTCATCGTTGTCTCTGGCTGTAGTCAGAGTTGGGGAGGTGTTTCTCCAAGATTAGACCCCAGCGCGATCCCTCTATTGTTGCTGGATCTTTGTAGGGAGTGGCCCTGTGTAGTTCATCTTGGGCTGCCCCAGCTGGGAAGTTCTGGTTGTGGAAGCAGCTCAGAGTGCGACACATCCATATCCAGCAACAGGGCGGTAGGTGGTGGAATGGTTCTGGGAGTGCCTGGTGCCTAGTCACTTCGGCACAGGGAGCCCAAGTCTCCTGCAGTCTCTGGCCAGAAGAAGGGCTCTGCGCAGGTGCAGGGAGGGCTCCAGAGGGCATGCGGCTACCAAAGTCCCTGGCCAGATGCGCGGGCCAGTGTTGAGGCCGAGAGGGTACAGGAGGGAGGACGCAGGGTTGTGGGGCTCCTGTAGTTCCTTGTCACGGCATGCGGAGGCCCAGCGGGTGTGTGTCGTAGGTCCGGGTGGCGGCAAGCCTGGGAGTTTGAGGTTGCTGTGAGCTGTGACATCAGGGCACTCTACCCAGGGCAACAGCCCAAGGCTCCAGTGTGCCAAAACCGGTCTCACTCTGCTCTTGATGGTTAAGGCTGTAAGGCAGCTCAGTTCCCGCCTTTAGGCTGCTTAGTCACTAGGTTACTATCTCCCGCCTGATCCTTGCTCTGGGACCCTGAGGGTGGAACTTGCCTGGGCAGTTCTCTCACAATTGCTCCCTGCATCCCTCAGCCGAACACTATTAGCTCCGTCTGGCTCAGCCGCTCAGTCTGGAGCCCTAGACGATGCCCAAAGTTCTCTGCACTCTTGCTCAAGCTCTCCCCAAGGCAGTTCAACTTAGTGCCAAGTCCAGAAACACCAAAACAGTTCACAGGTAAGGCCTTTCTGGTTTCCAGTCTCACTGCTGCTTGTACTTAACGGCTGCCGGCAGGATTAGGTTGATCAATCACATGCAACCATTTGCCAGTTTTCCACTGTTTTTGTCTTCCTCTTGGGGTCCAGAAGTCCCTAGCTCACTCCCTGTATCCTCAAAGCGATGATTATAGGCAGATCCCACCAGCGAGAGATGCCTGGAGTCTTATCTCCCCAGACTCACTGTGCCCAGTTGCAGGGAAGCTGTTACTCGGCTGCCATCTTGCTCCACCTCGTTCAAGCATTCCACTCATTCCATCATTTTGGGTGGTGTCTCCTGTTCATGACAGGTAAATAGAGACTGACTGTGTCTAGTGCTTCGTATTTTGTTTATCTTTGGCTGGAGATTCATTTTGTGTTCTTTATCTTCAGAGTGTTATTTGAAATTCTGCCACTTTCTGCCTCTTTTGGATAAGCCTCAGGATGTGATTGTTGCTTAGTGGATAGTATACAACTATTACCCCCTCTGTTTCTAACCAATGTTTGGTTTCCTTTTGTCACTTGTAATTAAGATACTTGTCTCTTCTTTCTGAAGTCTGCCTCTGATAGTCTCTAGTCATCTGTATTGAAAACATATCTATACAAGGTAATGTTCCTTCCTTGTCATTCTTTAGGCAGACTCTGAGTTCTTCTGAGACTCCTAAAGAAGATAAGTACTTTTAAAAAGATATTTTTAAAAAGATACTTAAAAAGATACAATTTCCTTTCCCACTGTTGCCTTGGCATTCTAGGTTAATATTCTACCCAGAATATAAAATAAGAGTTTAAATTAATCTTATACCCTCCTTTGAGGGAGTCTTGTTTCAGAGGAGTTTGGGAGTTTCCCTGTAGCTTGATTGCCAGTTGTTATTTCCTATCTGTCCCATTTTCCAATTTATGTAAGAGTAATAAGCATACGTCAGAGGTATTGTGGTTCGGTTGTAGACCACTGCCATAAAGCAAATGCAGCAATAAAGTGAGTCATATATATTTTTTTGTTTCTCAATCTAGTGCATATAAAAATTATGTTTACATTATTTATATATATGTAGTCTTTTAAGTGGGTAATAGCATTACGTGTAGAGAAACAAAATGCTAAAAAATGGTTTGTTTGTGGAAAGTTGATATTAATGTTTGCTGACTGATCAGGGTAGTGGTTGCTGAAGGTAGGACTGGCTGTGGCAATTTCTTAAAATAAAACTTAACATTGAAGTTTGTGACTTTACTTCAATTCACTATTCCTTTCAGGAAAGATTTCTCTGTAGTACATGATGCCGTTTCCTAGCATTTTATCCACAGTAGAACTACATTTAAAATTGTATTCAGGCTCGGCACTTGTAGCACAGTAATTGAGGTGCCAGCCCATACATCGAGGGTGGCCAGTTTGAACCTGGCCTGGGCCAGCTGAACAGCAATGACTATTGCAAAAAGATAGCTGGGCAATGTGGTGGGTGCCTGTATAGTCCTAGCTACTTGCGAGGCTGAGGCAAGTGAATTGCTGGAGCTCAAGAGTTTGAGGTTGCTGTGAGCTATGACACCATTGCACTCTACCCCGGGTGACATAGTGAGACTCTTTCTCAACAACCACAACAACAACAACAAAAATAAAATGGGATTTAGTTCTTTCAAACCCTGCTGCTGGTTTTCTTTTTTTTTTTTTAAGGAACAGAGTCTCACTTTATTGCCTTTGATAGAGTGCTGTGGTGTCACAGCTCACAGCAACCTCCAACTCCTAGGCTTAGGTGATTCTCTTGCTTCAGCCTCCCGAATAGCTGGGACTACAGGCGCCCTCCACAACACCTGGCTATTTTTTGTTGCAGTTTGGCTGGGGCTGGGTTCGAACCTGCCACCTTCAGTATATGGGACTGGTGCCCTACCCACTGAGCCACAGGCGCCAACCCTGCTGCTGGTTTTTCAATTAAGTTTATGTAATATTCTAAATCTTTTGTAGTCATTTCAACATTTATAGCATCTTTCACTAGGAGTAGATTCCATCTCAAGAAACCACTTTCTTTGCTCATCCAGAAGGAGCAATTCCTCATTCTTTGGAGTTTTATCAGGAGATTGCGGCAGTTCAGTCCATCTTCAGGCTCCAAGGTGTGACTAAAGTGCTCTACGAACTAATTCTTCTACTCTTTGCTGTTTCTACTTCATCTGCGTGGCTTCCTCCACTGGAGTCTTGAACCCTTTAAATTTATCCATGACTCTTGTTATTATTGATATTTTGACCTCTTCCATTAATAATAAATGTTCTTAATGGCATCTAGAATGGTGAATTCTTTCCAGATAGTTTTCAATTTACTGTGCCCAGACCCATAAGAGGAGTCACTATCTATGTCAGCTACAGCCTTACAAAATGTATTTTTTAAATATAATAATAAGACTTGAACATCAAAATTACTGCTGTTCCGTGGGCTGCAGAATGGATGTTATATTAGCAGGCCTGGGCAAACAGGCTTTATACATCTCCATCAGAGCTCTTGGGTGACAAGGTGCATTGTCAATGAACAGTAATCTTTTGAAAGCAGTCTTGTTTCTTAGCAGTAGGTTTAACAATGTGCTTAAAATATCCACTAATCCATACTATAAACAGATATAGATAAATAAATAGATATGCTGTCATCAAGACTTTGTTGTTCTATTTATAGAGCACAAGCGGAGTGATTTAGCATAATCCTTAAGGGCCCTAGGATTTTAACAATGGTGTTAATCAGTATTGGTTTTAACTGAGTCACCAGCTGCATTAGCCCCAAACAGAAGAGTCAGCCTGTGCTTTGAAGCTTTACAGGTAGGCATTAACTTTTCTGTAGCTATGGGAGTTCTAGACGGCATCTTCTTCCAACAGAAGGCTGCTTTGTCTACATTGAAAATCTGTTGTTTGGTGTTGCCTCCTTTATCAGTTATCTTAGCTAAATTTTCTGGGTAACTTGCTGCAGCTTCTCCAGCAGCACTTGCTGCTTCGCTTTGTACTCTTTGTTATGGGGACGGTGTCCTTTCTTAAATCTTCTTAACTGACCTCTGTGTCAAGACTTTCCTTCTGCAGTTTTCTCACCTCGCTCAGGCTTCATAGGATTGGAGAGAAAGGGCCTCTTGCCCTGGATTAGACTTTAACTTAAGGGAATGTTGTGGCTGATTTTATCTTCTTTTCAGACCACTAAACTTAATTCATTGCAGCAGTAAAAGACCATTTTAGGGTCTTAACATTTGTGTGTTCACTGGAGTAGCACTTTTAATTTCCTTCAAGAACTTCTTTGCTTCACAACTTGGCCTAGCTTTCAGTCCTTCTCAGCTTTCAATATGTCTTCCCCACTAAGCTTAATCATCTTTAGGATTTTTTTTTTTTGAGACAGCGTCTCCAGCTGTCATCCTGGGTAGAGTGCCATGGCATCATAGCTCACAGACACCTCTAACTCGGGCTCAAGAGTTCCTCTTGCCTCAATTTTTCTATTTTAGTAGAGACGGTGGGGTCTCACTTTTGTTCAGGCTGGTCTTGAACTCGTGAGCTCAAGCAGTCTACTTGCCTTGACCTCCTAGGGTGCTAGGATTACAGGCGTGAGCCACTGCACTCGGCAAGGTTTTATTTTATTTTATTTTTATTAAATCATAGCTGTGTACGATAATGCAATCTTGAGGTTTTGAGTTTTAAAGTGAGAGAACTGAGACTTTCTTTTATTTGCCCACTTAGAGGTCACTGTAGGGCGACCAGTTGGCCTAATTTTAATGTTATCATGTCTCAGTGAGTAAGGGAGGCCCAAGGAGAGGGAGAGAGACTGGGGAATGGCTGTGGTAGGTGGAGAAATCAGAACACACATAGCATTTATCAATTAAGTTTCGCCTCTTATGTGGGCATGGTTCCTGGTGCTGCAAACGATAGTCACATCAAAGATCACTAATCACAGATCACTGTAACAGATGTAAAACAAATGAAAAAGTGTGAAATGTTATGAAAATTACAAAATAGGACCCAGAGACACAAAATCAGCATAAGCTTTTGGAAAAACAGCACTGATATACCTGCTTGGTGCAGTGTTGATGTAAGGCCTTGTAGAAAGTACAGGATCTGTGAAGCACAATAAAGCCGCACACTATAAAATGAGGTATGCCTTTAAATAAACGAGCAAAGTATCTGCATAATGAAAAAAGAAATCAAAGGAATGTTGGTTACTCAGTTGGATAAGTTTGCTTATCTTTAACAGAAAACTTTTTTCAACATAAAAGATAATTTAAGTATGGATCTAAAATTCTGAAAAAAAGTGTAGTGAAAACAAAAACTGAAAAACTAAAAACCAAACCTCTTGTACTGTCTTGCTATGGAAATTAATTATTATTTGTGTTGGTAATATTTTTATGATTTTTGTCTATAGTTTTTATTTATAATTATACTGTAAATTTTTCCATCTTACGTTGTTTTTATAAATCATTTGGGTTGATGAATTCAAAATTGTTAACAGTTCATTTCTATTTGGCATTTAGTTTGAATTTTAGTAGTGACATACATGTGTGCTGAGTAGTTTTCAGTCTTAGGTACTTGAGGGGCATTTCATGATGTCTAGCAGAGAAGCGCTGTCAGTCAGTGGTTAAGAACCACCCTGCTCGAATTAAAATCCTTTCTTCCATTCATTAACCATATGACTTTGGGCAAGTTACTTAATCTCTATGCCTTGGTTCTCTCTGGTGTAAAATGTGGGTAATGCATGTACCATATATATTTTTGATGAGAATTATTGCATCAGTTTTTGTGCTCTAAATCTCTTTTTGTCCAGTTTTTTTATGAGATTTGAAATTCTTTTAAAGGGACACTAAAATATTAACGAATGGTAATGTTATATGATCAATGTTGCAGGGGAATTAAAAGATCTTTAACCCTCTGAAATGTGTCTTGGTGGTGTCATACCACGTATTGGGGTCAAACTGAGTGGTAGATAAGGGGTGACTAGATAGTTTGGGCTTTATTGGCTGTTTTTGCACCCTTTGAATCATTGTAGTTTTAGTTTTGTGTAGTAAAGAGAGCAGCACAAGAGGAATTAAAAGATCCTCATTTAGGTTCAGGTGTGTAATCCTAGCATTCTGGGAGGCCGAGGTGGGTGGATTGTCTGAGCTCACAAGTTCGAGACCAGCCTGAGCAAGAGCAAGACCTCATGTCAAAAAAACTAGACAGGCGGTATAGTGGGCATCTGTAATCCCAGCTACTTGGGAGGCTGAGGCAAGAGGAACACTTGAGCTTAAGTGTTTGAGGTTGCCGTGAGGTGAGGGTGACAAAGCGAGACTGTCTCCAAAACAGAACAAAATAAAAGGTCCTCATTTTAGTTCTGCTTCTTTCTGATTTTTGTTAACAGTATAATTATGAGCAAGTCACTTAGCTGCTTTAAATCTGTTTTCTCCTCAGTAGAGGTAGCGTATACTTTGCCTGTCTTAGAGATGTCATGATGATTAAATAAGATGTTTTGTGCAGGTCACTTGAAGACCGTAAAGCATTGTATATATAAAAATAATTTAAACTGAGAGAATGCACGTACAAGTCCTCATATAGTTATTAGGTACAGTTTTCCATAAAGGATAATCTTAGTACTATTTGTTATTGTGAAGACATCCACTTATCTCACGTGCAAAGGTTTAGATTATTAAATGGCTTATAAATATATTGTTAATATTTGCTCTGATTTTTTTTCCCTCTTCTGTTTGTGTTTCAGACTCCTGGGAGAGTTGGCTCTCAAGGTTCTGATTTAGATTCATCAGCAGCTCCTATAAATACAGTGGATGTCAATAATGAAAGCTCTTCAGAGGTATGAAAATAACAAGTTGGCAGTGAAGTTCAATATTATTTAAGGGAAAATTAGCAAACATTTAGTGTAACAATTGGTGACTTAAACTTGTCTTTTGTAGGAAAAATTCTCATCAGTTTTTCTTACAAATTGGAATGTGACCTTTGAATCATACTTTTAGTTTACACCTGGCTTAGTTGTGTGACTAAGAAAGTGGATGGTAAGACTCTGAAAAATAACATTGCCAGTTTGTCTTTAATGCTTTAATCTCAAGTTAATGAAGGTTTTTAAGAAGTCTGTTTATAAGGAATTACTGGTTGATTAGTATCTCTCTGTGTGTATGTGTGTGTGTGTGTATACCATCATGAACTACTGGGCTAACGAAAAATTGGGTTTGCTGAAAAATGTATATATTATTTACTGTCTTCATTAGGACTTTGTAAGAACTTTTATCTTTGATATCTTATTTACAAACCAAGAGAAAGTTATGTAAGTCTAAAAAGTAACCCAAATTTTTATGAAAGTTAGCCTTAATAGTTGCATTCTTTTTATTACTTTTAATAAACAAGTAACATTTTTTCATTATTGAAAAGTATATAAGGAAAATGAAGAACATAAAAATTACCCATAATACTGCCACTAAGAGATCAATACACTCACATTTTGCTCTGACAGTTTTTTTCAGTTGCCCCTTCCTAAGTCCAACCGACCCACTATCCCATCTCCCTTTTCTTTTCTGTCCTCTTACCCACCTCTTGGTCTATCTTGTATGCGTTTCTGGGTATTTCTCTCTTTTTATTCAATCATATTTCTGTTTTTTTTTTTGTTTGTGTTTTTTTTTTTTTGAGACAGAGTCTCAGTTCGTTACCCTTGGTAGAGTGCTGTGGCAACCTCAAACTCCTGGAGTTAAGCGATTCTCTTGCCTCAGCCTCCCAAGTAGGTAGCTGGGACTACAGGCACCCCCCACAATGCTTGGCTATTTTTAGAGATGAGGTCTCGCTCTGGCTCATGCTGGTCTCGAACCACTGAGCTCAGGCAGTCCACCTGCCTTGGCCTCCCAAGTGCTGGGATTACAGTATAGTGAGCCACTGTATCCAGCCAATCATCTTTCTGTTTCGTCTCTCTCTGACTGTTTCGTCATCATCTGACTTCCAGTATATGCATAGTAACCATAGTAAGATTTAAGATGATCGTGAGAAGAAGAAACCTGTCACTTGAGCTTTATTAAAGATCTTGCAAGAAAAAGAGCATTTTCTTTACTAAGAAAAATGTTCCCTGCTGTGTTCGTGCTATGATGGGCTCAGGGTGCTTGGTTGTAACCAAGAAAAGGAATCCAGCAATAATTATTGACCTCAGTCAGAATAAAAAAAAGAACAAAAGCCAACTCTCATATGGCAATACTGCTTATTTTCTTTCATTCTTTTTTTTTTTTTTTTTGAGATAGAGTCCTACTATGTTGCCTTTGGTAGAGTGCTGTGGTGTCACAGCTCACAGCAACCTCAAACTCTTGGGCTTAAGCGATTCTCTTGCCTCAGGCTCCCAAGTAGCTGGGACTACAGGCACCCACCACAACGCCCGGCTCTTTTTTGTTGCAGTCGTCACTGTTGTTTAGCTGGCCTGTGTCGGGTTCGAACCCTCCACCCTTTGTGGCTGGCACCATAACCACTGTGCTATGGGCACCAAGCCTGCTTATTTTCTGGATAAAGTAATTTTCCTACTTTGTGAGGTTATTATTTTATGCTTTCTTTATCCTAAAATCTGCCATTTCTCTTGCCCTCTTTTTTATCTTTGCTTAATTACCTTCTATATCATTAATAATGTAGGAACCATCAGATAAATGTTCCTGTTTTATCACCGAAATTATACTTACACTAATACTATGTATTTTCTTTGTTCCTTTCGTACACAAAAGACAGGCTACTTTATTATTAAAGTTCAGTTCTTTTTCTTGGGCCCTAGATTCCATTCTCCCTCATTCTCAACTTATCTTTTCTCCTTCCTGCCACTTTATTATTTCCATCAATATACAAATATGTTCACTGTGATACATGTGAAAACAATCAAGAAAAGAACACCAATGAATCAAAAATAAAAAACAAAACCAAAGCCCTTCCTATGGCCTGATATCCCCCTTTCAGGTACCATCTGTTACTTGTTTTTCTTCAGAGCCAAACGTCTTTAATATGCTATTTACAGTCACTCACTTCACATCTCTCCCAATAGCTGTTATATATTTTTGGTTAATTGAATCTTTTATCATTGTGTTTAATACTGATAGAATAATCTCTCAGCTTTATTTTGATTAATATGTTGTGTATGTTTTCATTTTCATTTTTTTTTAGAGACAGAGTCTCACTTTATCGCCCTCAGTAGAGTGTTGTGGCATCACAGCTCACAGCAATGTCCAGCTCCTGGGCTTAGGCGATTCTCTTGCCTCAGCCTCCAGAGTAGCTGGAACTATAGGTGCCTGCCAGAACACCCAGCTATTTTTTTGTTGCAGTTTGGCTGGGGCTGGGTTTGAACCTGCCGCCCACGGTATATGGGGTCGTTGCCCTACCCACTGAGCCACAGGCGTTGCCCTTCATTTTAATTTTCTTTTTTTTAAAGTATATATCTTACTTGGAAGTGGGAGAATCCATTTGAGTTATTGATTTATTTCTGCTCTTTATGCATTTTTTCTTTGTCCTTTTTTTTCTGTTTCTTTCTTTCTTTTTTTTTGTTTGGTCTTAGTTTGGATTTAATTTCTTTACTACATACTTTTCTTTGTCCTTCTGTAATACCAGACTCTTCTGGTTTTCTTCCTACCTCTCTAGCTGTTCTTCTTTGCTGACTCCTTTGGTAACCACCTTTCAAATGGTAGAGTGCATTGCTGGGATTAGTCCTGGCGTTACAAGTTAGGATAGTATTCATTATAGTCAGTTCTTTCAGTGTTTCTTTACTTTTGTTATTTTAAAATACATGATATCTAAGTATTTTTCCCTCCTGCCATTTCAAAGACCTTTGAACACTTTTATATATGGTCTCCCATGTTATATTCTATTTTTGTTAAGTATTTAATTTTTTGATACATATTTTAGATTTATACTATTTTCCATTATTCTTATAAGTTATACGTTATTGCTTCCTATTGTTACTTAAATTTAAGAATATATTTACTATTATATTTGTTTACTATTTATTCTTGCATCTTCAACCTTCCATTTGCAATTATTTCTTCTTTTTACAGTACATCCTTGAAGATTTTCTTTAATGGGGGTGAATTTGTTAGACACTCAAGTTTAGTCTGAAATTGTATTTATTTCTATGCTTATTCTTGAAATGAAATTTTGCTGACTATCAAGTGTTTTCAGATTTCCACCTTCTCCAGTATCCATTCAGGGCTATATGAGCTAAAAAGAAAACCCAGGGAACTCAGCACTGTGTCACTCTTTGAGACCTGAGATCTCTAACTGGTCTGCCTCCTTCTCTTCCCCTTTCATGATCTTCTTATGTTCATTATTTATTTATTTATTTGTAGTTTTTGGCCTGGGCTGGGTTTGAACCTACCACCTCCGGCATATGGGGCCGGCACCCTACTCCTTTGAGCCACAGGCGCCGTCCCTTCTTACGTTTATTTTACATATGTCTAGACTTGCAGGGGTGTCCAAATTTTTTTCTTCTCTAGTATACATTGGCAGAAGAAGAGTTGTCTTGGACCATACATTAAATACATGTATTACCATACTGATGAAAAACACTGATGAAAGCTGCTGACACCAAATATAAGCAAAACAGTTCTCAAATAATCTGCATGTGGCCTTGGGCTACAAGTTGGATACCCCTTGTAGATTTTAGCTGTACTTAGCAGGAGAAATAGAGAAAAGTGCATATATTTTGTTTTGTCTGGAACTAGAAATCTGACCATTAAAAAATTGGATTACTTTTTTATTATTGAGTTAAGAGTTCTTTATCTATACAGAGTACAAGTCTTTTGTCAGTGATTCATTGCTTCCCATTTACCCTGTGGTGAGGGAGGAATTTTGTGCTAGGGTTATGGCCATAAGCGGCAAACACAACACCCAACACTAGGCAGATGGGATGAATAGCAGTTTATTAGTCACATATTTTCAAAGCCTAAGAGAGGGACACCACATGCCCTGCAGGGCTACGCGAAGATCACACTTGGGAACAAAATGAACAACCAGGGGCTGTGGGAGGTAAGCCTTGTAGTATCAAGAGGATGATGTGCGTTCTGGTTCCCACAGAAGGATATTTTTGGATTGTTGGAATAAATCTGCAGTCTGGAAGGGAACTGAAACATACTATTTGGGGACAAGCAAGCATTGTACCTGTTCCCTGTGATAAGGAGGGTTGTTTGACTAGGGGACCTTATCTATGGGAGTAAAATGGGGAGAGACAGTGGTAGGCTATCTGAGGGCCTCCCAGTTTCACCAGATTTTGAGGCAGTACATAATAGTGGACCTTAAATTTAGGTACAATGTTAAATAGAGTTGGGCAGAACAGGTATCTTGCTTCTTTCCTTTAGAGGAATAGCATTTAAGGCTTTTACCATTGAGAATGATAGTAGTTATAGGTTTATCTTGATCAGCTTGAGGATATTTTCTATTCCTAGTTTCCTGAGAGAAGCTTCTTCCTTCTCTTCTTCATTCCTTTTCTTTTTTTCCATTTTCCCTTCCACCCTTCCTTTTACCTTCATACTTTGAATGGAGTTTGAATATTGCTAAATGCTTTTTCTATATCTATTGAGATGATATGATTTTCTCTTTTGTTTTCTGTTAATGTTTTGAATTATGCTGATTAGTTTTTGAATGTTGACCCTGTATTACTAGGATAAACTCTGCTCATGATGTATTGTTATTACTATTTTAATTTAGGTCAAGCATGTCTAATCTGAAAATCTGAAATCCAAAATGCTCCCAAACCTGAAATTTTTTGAGTGCCTACATGATGCTTTTTGAGTGCCTCCTTGATGCTCCAAAGAATGCATGTTGGAGCATTTTGGATTTCAGATTAGGATGCTCAACCATGAGTGGAATACAAATATTCTGAAGTCATAAAAATCCAAAATTCAAAACACTTCTCTACTCAGGTGTTTTGGATAAGAGATATTCAACCTATGCATTGCTAGATTTCATTTGCTTCTAGTCTTTGAGGATGTTTACATTTGGCCATGACAGATATTGGTCTATAATTTTTTTTGTAAACGTTTCTGTTAGGTTTTAGTAACTGGGTTATGCTAGTGTCATAAATTAGGAAGGAATTCATCCCTCATTTTCTGAAAAAATAGGTAAGATAGGCATGAATTATACCTTGAATATTTTTTAGAATTCACTAGCAAAACTACTGGGGCTTGGAGCTTTCTTTGTGGGAAGTGTTTTGATTATGAATTGGTTTTCGGGCGGCGCCTGTGGCTCAGTCAGTAAGGTGCCGGCCCCATATACCGAGGGCGGCGGGTTCAAACCTGGCCCCGGCCTAACTGCACCAAAAAATAGCCGGGCGTTGTGGTGGGCGCCTGTAGTCCCAGCTACTTGGGAGGCTGAGGCAAGAGAATTGCTTAAGCCCAGGAGTTGGAGGTTGCTGTGAGCTGTGTGATGCCATGGCACTCTACCGAGGGCCATAAAGTGAGACCCTGTCTCTACAAAAAAAAAAAAAATGAATTGGTTTTCATTCTTTTTTTGAGTCAGTGTTTCATGTTGTGTTTTCAAGGAATTTGTTATTTCTAAAGTTTTTGAATATATTTGCATAAATGTCTATAGGATCTGTAGTGATATCCCATGATATTGGTAATTTATGTTTTCTTTCCTTCTTGATTTTACCTGTCAGGATTTTATCCATTTGTTAATCTTTTTATTATTAATTAATTAAATAATTAATTTTTGAGTCAGAGTCTCAGTCACCCTGGGTAAGGTGCCATGCCATCATAGCTCACAGCAACCTCAAACTTCCAGGTTCAAGCCATCCTCTTGCCTCAGCCTGCGGAGTAGCTGGAACTACAGGTATCTGCTACACCGCTCAGTTAGTTTTTCTACTTTCTAGTAAAGACAGGGTCTTGCTTTGCTCAGACTGGTCTTGAACTCCTGAGCTTAGGTAATCCACCCACCTTGTCCTCCAGAGTGCTGAAATACGTGTGAGCCATTGTGCCTGGCTTCATTTATTAACCTTTCAAATTTGTGATTTTGGCTTTGTTAATATTCTCTGTCTTTTGCCTTTCTCTTGTTGGTCTTCTCTTACTCAATATATGAGCTCTTACAATTTCTTCCATCTATTTACTTTGAATTTGGTTTGCTCATTTTTTCCCCTAGATTCTTTAGATGGAAACTTAGGCCTTTGATAAGTGTTTTAAGTTTAATATTTGTCCTAAATTAATTTAATGTTCAAAATGAATTCTTGCCCTCTACCTTTCTTGTTAAAACATTCAACTTATTTTTCTTTCACAATCCTAGAAAAGCTAGATGATGAAGCTAAGGATTTAGGAATAAACTTGAAAATTCCTTTTGAATTCCTATTGAATATATGAATAACTCTTGTTTGTTTTAACTCCCAAATATATCTTGAATCTATCCTCTTCTTTCCATTTCTGCTGCCACCAATGTCTTTTACTGAAACTACCATAAGTGTGTCTTATCCTTGTTATTTTTGGTCAGTTCTCCAAAAAGCAACCAGAGGGATTGCAATCAGATCAGGCCATTCCCTCAATTAAAATCGGCTTTCTATTGTGCAAAACAAATCTCAGCATATCCTGGTCTAGAAGGCCCTGCTTAATGACTTCTACCTACTTGTCAAATCTCATTTCCTTTTACACTCCTCCTTGGCCATTGACATTTGTCACCCTAGCCTTTTTTTCCTCCCTTGAACCAAAAGACTCCATTTAAAAGTCTTTTTACTTGTTCTTTTTACCTGGAAAATTCTCCTTTGGCATTTCAAGTGGTTGGCTAAAAATCATTTTAATTTCGGCTCAATTATCACCACCTCAGAAATCCTTTTTATATAAATTGCTTGAGTAATAACTGTAGTCCATTCCAGTTGTTACTGCCTTAACTCAGACTACCGTCAACTAGTAACTTTCACATTGGCCCCCTTTTTTTCCTGTGTTATCTACCTCCTGTCCCCTCTCTCTTCCAGTTGAACCTTTTCTTTTTAAATATGTATGGCTAAGGTTTTATTATGGCATTTTTCTGGTTAAAATCCAAGTTAACGGTGTCCATTTGTCCTTTGAAGTCCAATTTTTTTAGCTTGTTGTAGAAGGTTTTTAATGTTTTTTTTTTTTTTCTTCTCTGATCTGCTTCTGCTTACCTTCACTGCTTCATTTCTTCTCATAGTCCTCTCAATACTCTTTGATCTAGGCATATTGAGTTCCCTCTGCTTTTACAGTATGCTAAGCTTTTTCTTTTCTTTGGGCTTTTGCATAAGCTAATCTTTATGCCTTACCTGCTTATTTTAGTCAGTTCTGACTGCTATTACAAAACACCATAGGCTGGGTAGCTTATAAACATTAGAAATTTATTTCTTACAATTTTGGAGGGAAGAAAGTTCAAATATCAGGGTGCTGGCATGTTTGGTGTCTGGTGAGGTCTCATTTTCTGGCTCACAGATGGTTCCTTCTCCCTGTGTCCTCCTGTGGTGGAATTGGAGGAATGGGTGAAAGGAGTTCCTTAGGCCTATTTTATACTGGCAGTAAACCCATTCATGGGGACACTGACCTAGTCACTTCACAGAAGGCCATATATACTTTTTAATTCCATCTCCCAGGGTGTTAAGATTTAAACATATGGATTTGGAGGGGATACAAACATTCAGACTATAGCATTGCTTTTGCCTTTATTTTTATTTTTTTGTCTGGTTAACATCTGATATCCTTCAGTTATTTTTTAAGGTATTACTTTTTTCAGTGGACTTTCTTTGACTGACGTGGGATAGATGCTTCTTCCATGTGCTTGTGTGAAGTTGTATTCTGTCTTTTTTGGTGATGATTGTTATTCTGAGATTCATTCATTTATCAAGTTTTTATTGTTGCTAGACATTATTCTGTATGTTGAATATGTAGCAGTGGATAAAATAGTAAAACATCTTTATCCTGGTGGAGCTTACATCCAAGTGAGTGGAAAAAGAGAAAAAACAAAACATACTAAAAATGTACTATTGAGTTAGACAATTTGTGTTATTGAGAAAAGTAAAGTAGGAAAGAGGGCATGGAAATTGTTTTAAGAGGCTGTAGTTTTAGTTACCAGGGAAGGGGATAGAGCAAAAAGAACTGAAGGAGGTGAGGAAATGAGTCATGTGGATTTGGGGGGCAGTTGTTGTTCCAGGTGTGTGGAATAAGTGGAAAGTCTCCTGAGGTGGGTGTGCACCTGTCATATCTAAAAAACATCCAGAAGCTTTTAAAAGGAAGCTTTTCCAGATGCTTTAAGCCCAAGGCCAACTCTTCCAGTGTAGCTCTAACCCAGCGAGTGAGGGGAGATTGGATCAGAAGGTGATCATGCTTATCTCTTGTAGTCTTTGTAGGTTAATTTACAGACTTCCATTTTTAACTCTTAGTCTGATAGGAAGCTGTTGGAGAGTTTTGTGGAGGGAAATGCCAAGATTTGATTTACATTTTTTTATAGGCTACACTTTGACTGCTGTGTTGAAAATAAAGTGTTAGTGGGCCAAGAGTAGAAGCGGAGACTCTTAGTAGGCTATGGGGTGATCCCTGATGAATGTGATGGTGGCTTGGAGCAAAATGGTAACAGTAGAGTTGCTGACATTCTGGATGTATTTTGAATGGTAGACCTAGTAGGATTTTCTGATTAGTGGGGTATAAAATGCAATTTTGGGGAGGTAACTTTTTCAAGAAGGGTATAAGCTTCTTATGCTTAGCACCATACCATAGCAGCTACAACATACTAATTGCATTCATTAAGTACTTTAAAATATTCTTTGAATTTATTTTTAATTAACACATTGTAATTGTACACATTTATAGGGTACAATTTGGTGTTCAGCATGAATCTGTTGTTTAGTGATCCAGTTAGGACATTTAGTGAAACCATCATCTCGTACTTATCATTTCTTTGTTTTGAGAGTATTCAGAAGCTTCAGTTATTTTGTGATACACGATATTTTACTGTTAACTGTAGTCACCCTACTGTGAAATTGAACACCAGAAAGTAAATATCTTTTTAATGAATGATCGGATGATCGATGTGGAAACTTAGCAGTGAATAAACAAGACTACAGGGAAAGGCTGCATAAGGCTGTGATGGCATAAACAGACACCCTCTTTTAAAGAAGTATTATTCTGTGGTTCTAGCACTTGAGACTGTGGTTTTCTGGAAGCAACTCAATTAAAAACACTGAATTTGTGTTCTTCATTTTGATTTTGTGGATAATCTCCTTTAAGGGTTGTTAAGAAAACTGAAGGTCAAGCAGTTGCTAAGAGTGGTGTAAACCCAGGATTTAAGCCCCAGCCCGACTCTTTGTTGCTGCCTTGTCTTACCTCCACTCTGGAACCTCGTTTTCAGCCTTCTTGTCCTTCCTTGCTATTATCATCCTAAGTGACTTCAGTAACTCAAGGGACACTTTAGCCTCCCGGTTCCGTAATGTTGTTTAATTCCAGGCAGTACCTTCTACTTTATCATTAGGCAGAATAGTTTCACCTGAAATATTAAAATCATATCCCCTCATTCTTTATTATAAATGTCTATCCTTGCAAATATTTTTTTCTCATATTCTCACTACTTTATTTCCTTCACCTTGGTCAGCATTTCAGGTTTTTAATTTCTGTCTTTTCTTTTGGTCTCTTAGACCTTTCCCTTCATTTCTAAGCATACATCTAATAATTACTATTTGTTAATTCCTTACAATGTCTCAATTTCTGTATTATGCATTTTAAATATAAAATAACTCTAGAAGAATAGGTGCTAAGATTAGCCTTATTTTATTGATAGGAAACTGGCACTTGCTAAGTGATCTCCTTAAGGGCATGTAATCAACATTGGTTGATTCCCAAGCCCACATCTATTTTTGACACCAAAACTTGTGATGTTTATTATTGTTATAACCTTTTCTCCTCACCGCTGTCTTCATTTTATTTACTTTCTTCCAGATACTCTCAATTCTCTTATTCTCTCATCCTTCTACTATTCTTATTTGGTAAGACCTCAAGCCATACATAGGTCAGTATAACAGTCCACATTTTAAAATATAGATACAGTTAGGTATAGGGAATTTGAGACATTGTTTTAAAATTGTTTTATTTGACTCAGAAAATTAAAAGGAAGTATCACCTACTGGGAATTAGGGGTGTGGGCAAGAATGGGATTTCAGGTTGGTGGAATTAACTCAGACTAAAAATTGCTTTCATTAAGAGAGCTTCTTTGTTGAGAACATTACATCACATAATGGTATTTTTATACCTGTCAGCCTTTTCTTGATCTAAAATAAAAGCTAACTTGCCAATGGTAGGTTTCAGAGAAGTAAGGACAAAGTGTCATAAGCAAAAGAATATTCCAACCAAAGCCACTGGGTATTATAATAAGAAAAATAGAACCAGTGAAAATTTACAGCATAACAATTGGAGCTAATTTTAGGAGTCCTACTTTGGATAGATTTTTCACAGTTACTACTTGAAACATTTTCTTACCTATACTATAAAGAGATATCTTAATTATTTTCCTATTATTTCTATTTGTGTTGTCTGTATTTTGTTTTATAAAAGACTTTTTCTGTATATTTTTCTAAAAGTTGTTATTTCACAGGGTTTCATCTGCCCATTATGTATGAAAAGATATATAACTGCTATTGATTTATCGGAGCATTACCAGCAAGTGCACGCTGAAAGTGAAACAAGAGGACAGGAACTTCTTAATGACTCAAGTGTTACTGTGGGTCTTGTATATTTTGTTTTAGCAGCTTGGTTATGGGTTGCTCAAAATAGCTTTGTTTTTCCTTGCTTTGGTGTTGCTTACCTTTTTATGCTACAAGGGAATATGGATCGCTTTAATTATGCATGTGTAAAGGATGTCTCAATAAGTAGAAGAGGCTCCTGGGAAGTCGGCTTGGTTTCTCTTACTATTGCAGCTGTCTTTGTGTGAATTTGTAAAGAAATATAAAAATTTAAGGTAATATTTTCTATAAATTTTGCTATGAAGTATAAAGTGATGTATTTTCAACTTATGTAAGTAATATCTTTATTCTATTGTTAATGTTTTCTTAATGAATGTGGTGAAATGTTTTAGGTTAAAATGCTTTGCTCTTACATAGAAAGAGAACTTAGTATATGAACAGTTATTTTCCTTATTTAGGATATACAGTGTTAGAACTTGAATCTAAGACTGTTTCAATCGTCGTTCTAACTCTCCTAGACTTGTGGGAGGTGACAATATGGCACACTCTTATAAGTAACAGTGGATCACCCCCCAGAAATATTTTTCTCAGGAGTGTTAGGCTGGTGCGTATCTAAAGCTAAGGGTGGGAATAAGTGAGGGTAAGTGATGCCCATTTTTAGGCTGGAAAGAATTTCTCAGATGATGTTGATATATGTGTTTTCTTGAGAATCACTATGGTATTCTAACAATAAAAAGAAGCATAGCTTTTTTGATTCTTTTATAAATTTAACACATGAAAGAATGCAACTTGTTTTTAACAGGGAAGAACAAAAAAGTATGACTGACTTTTTGCTATGAGGCCATCGTGTATATAAGAAAATAATCTCTTCATAAAGAACAAATCCACAAAAAAGAATAATTAAAATAATCTTCACAAACATTCACTTATTTAACATATCAATGGAATACTTTTTATGTAGCAGGTATTTTGGTAGGTAAAAGCGATGAAAGGTATATAAGGCACGATCTCTACCCCAGAAGTTTCTATGGTAGATATTATTTGCAAAAAGTGTACAATGGCAAGTTCAGCATAAGGGAAACTCAGGAAAAACTTCACGGAAAGACATTTCAACCAGACATTCTCTATAGTGGTGGGGAAAATGAGTGGATCTAGGATAAACTAATGAAACTAGCTGGGTTAGTGGAGCAAAGGTGGAGGCGTAAAAGATGCTTGGAAATCTGTGTAACATTTTACTAGATGTCATCCTTCTAGAACTTACAGATCAGCTTTTTTTCTTTATGAGTTACCAAAATCAAAAACAACCATCTCATCCCCTTGTCACTTAATAAGAGCTTTCCTTTTAACTAAAGGGACATTTGCTATAACATGAATGTCCTAAGGATCAAGTTTTAAGGCAAGTTCTTAGCTGAAGTGATTCTGAAATAGGATTACAGATCTGAACTTTCTATTTTTAATCTCAAGTAAATTGTGTTTTTTGGATGTTGGTGACAAATTTGGAATAATTAAGGGAAATAACTGTAGTTGGCTATTTTTAGTATTTTTTGTTAGCTAACATTCTTTCTCTGGAATTTATTTATCTAGCATTCTCAATCCTCTTAATGATAGTTTAGAAAAATATAGAGAAAGAGTGTTTTAAATCCAAAACTAAAGACTGTGCACTATATTCATGGAACTTTCCTTAAGTACTCGTTCTGAGCCTATTTTACTTTTATTTTAAATGAGTGATGTGGTTTTAATAACCTTTTTTTCTTAATCTGCCCTTTCCATCCATTGCAAGCTACTGTTCTTAGAAGTAGCATGCCAAGAATGTTTAGAAATGACTGTTGAAATACAAAGTAGGGTTTAGGAAAACAGTGAAATATATGTACAGGAGTTAAAGAGGCTTGCCAGAATTTAATATTGAAGAGTGGAAGATACCCATTCAGATTGATATTTATGTCTCTGAGACATCAGGCAGAGATTTAATATCATTTAAGAAGATGAGGAAGTATATGTATTTTAGAAAGATTTTTTTTATCAGAAATGTCTCAAAATTTAAGTTTTATTTAAATGTACAAGTTCTAATTACATGAAAAATTAATGTGGAATAGTTCTATAATGGAATACATATTACTGATTTCTAAATTTCTCTTTAGGAATGAATCAGTTCTTTTTGGGATATTAACCTGGTAATATTTGGAAACTTTGAGAAGGTATGGCATACCTCAGTGTGATCAATGGCTTTCTGGCACTGTTAGGTATCTAGAGCTAAAACCTGGTAGTATAGGCAATAGTCCCAAAGGCAAAGGTGTGAAGATTAAATAGTGCAATAGGGATATAGACTTTGAAGAACACTTTATAATTTACTTTCCAGTCACTGGCAGAAGTTGAGACCCAAAAGAGAAACGGCAGGATAAATATTATCAGGGTTTGTGTGCTGTTGCACTAAAGGTGTGTCTACTAGTATTGTGCAACAGTTACTGGGTAGAAGATCTAAAAATGCCACATTAAGCATTTAAGCACCATGAAAGATGGTGATTATTGCACCAGCTATTTTAACATACAGGCTGGGAGCATTCACTTATTTAGGAGGCAGTGCTGAGCAACCAATATCTCTGGATCCTAATGACATCACTGTATTCTGATTTCCAAAGGCACATCCTCAATACTACTAACTTTGCTTATTTCAGGAGTTTCATAGGGATCATTGCATTCATTTACCTCTTCTGTGCCTGTCTTTTACTGTGGCTGTGTAGTCAGAACACATCTAGAAGCCCTCTGTTTCCCAAATGTGTAACTGTTTCAACAGTGTTTCTTGCACCTTTGTTCATCTGTTTAGAATGCCTGTCTTTTATCTCTGCAGGTCAAACTCTTATTCATTCTTTAGTGGCTAATTCCAGGGTCATATATATGTCATACATATATATACATATATATATATTCACACACACACACTCACACACATATATACATAGACATATTATATATCTTCTATTTTTTTTCTGAGTTCTGCACTGCCAGGCTCATTCATATTTTAGTAAATAAATATACAATGTAGAAAGATATAACATGGTCAAAGTACTACTTTAGCCATTAAGAAAATATAGATGAAAAGATCCAGTGTGTTGTGTATTATAGTGAGTGCAGGAACTTGAATGCACTTTCCTTCCTATTGAAGGAAAAATGCAGTATGTGCAAAGGCACAGAAATCGGAGATACCATGGTGTGCTCAGGGAAACACAGGTGCTTTAATATTGTTGAAACATGTTGTACAGAGGAGAGTTGTCTGGAAATCAGACTGCATAGGCCATGAGGGGAGTGGTCATGTAGGACCTTGTGTGCCATATTGATGATAAAGATTAGTGAAGAATATTGAAGAATCTATTTTAGAAAGATTCATCTGGTTGAGGGACTTTACCTAACAATTGCAATCAGTGTAACCTGGCTTATTGTACCCTCAATGAATCCCCAACAATAAAAAAAAAAAAAAAAAAAGAAAGATTCATCTGGCAACTGTGTGGAAGGAAGATTAATCATGGAGAGGGAAGACTAGATGTGTTATTGCAGTAGTCTGGGCAAGAGACACTGAGTGTCTGAACATGACAGCTGCAGTGAGGATGGAGATGAGAAGATGTCAAGGAGAAATGTTTAGGCTGAGTGCTTTATTAGAAGTAAGACCGAAGGAGAATAGTTTAGCATGATATTTAGGTTTCTAGTTTAAGTGGAAGGATATTGGTGACAAAAGAAGTTTGGGAAGTGAATTGATTCTTGGACTTATATTTTAGATGCCTGTGAGATGCAGGTAGAGATCTATGTTGTTGGATATAAAGATCCAGAAGAAATCTGTAGACGGTTCTTGGCCAGTTATTGAACTTGGGAGTTATCAGCATGTAAATGATAGTTGAAACTATTTGCATAATTATATACAAGGGAAAATGTGAGTCAGAAGGGGAGGGGGTCATTGAGAGAGCCTTGGAGAAGAGGGATCTTTAAAGGGATTGTGTTTTGGTTTTTACAGGATAGAGAGAGGATGACCATTCTTATATATAAAATCTGTATGTTCCCGCAAAACAAAGCGTTCCATAGAAGCTTCAAATATATGTATTTGTATATATATTTGTATTTGCATGTTGCTTACAATATGAAAACACACTGTAACATACCACCCTCACACATATTCCATTTTATTTTTGTATCTGAAATTGAGGGAAATTTTAGAATTATAGTGTACTTGGTAAAAGTAAAGAAAACTTATTTCTTGTCACCTTGAGTTAGCAGAGTTGTATCTGTTGTATCTGTAAAAACTTCATCCCATTTTTTCTAATCACTATTTTATTTTTCATTGAATGAACGAAATTAAATATTCTTTAGTACATGTCTATGAAATACTCCTGTGGAATATTTGCATGAGGATATTCTTGTGGATGAGGGTGAAAGTCAGGTTGGTGGTGTTTTCAGAATTGATATCTGGTAATATTTTTTAAAAGCAAAATTTTGGAATAAGGCCTCCTTCAAACCCTTGGCATGGGGTGTATATGTCTGAGTGTTTGTGTGTATGTAAGCGTGAGGAACTACTTTATTATCCATCAAAAATTTTTGAATGTAAATAATTTAAAGAGTAACTCAAAGTTGAGAGATTTCTATTGTATACTGGGTTGATGATGCTGAAAAAATATGTAATATTTTTATTTTGTGTAAATTATGAATACTACGACAATTTGAAGTATATGGAAGTTGAGTCAATAATTTTCTATGGGACCAACAGACAATTGGAGAGAAAGCTATTTTAGCCTTTGATTTGCTAATTCACTTTGCGCTCAGGTACTTCTACAATACAAGCTTTAAAGCCATCTGGTTAATCATTAATTCATTTTCATGAACTGAAGTATTTTTTCATGTATATATATATTTTTTCTGCCTCCTCAGTTCTTTGAAGCTTGAGGTTTTGTTTTACTATTTGTATTTTCCATAGAACTATTATAACACCTGAACTTATAATCAATTAATTGTTACTGAATAAAGTCACTAAAAAGTTAGCATATACAAGAATTTATTTTAAGGAAGTCACTAATAAGGGTAAGTCAGTGAGTTCAAGAGATAGTGTAGCATTCTAGAAAGAGCATGGTATTTGTTCAACAGACCTGTGTATATCCTGGTTTAGGTTTGTGGCCTTGGAAAAGTCATTTAACTTTTCTGCAGTTTAATTTCTTCTTCTATAAAATGGTGATAATAATACTTATTAATAAAGAATTGTGAGATTTAAATGTGTAGGGAAAGAGCCTGGCGTATAGTATGGATTCAATAAAGTAAACATTAGGCTCGGCACCCATAGCTCAGTGAGTAGGGCACTCGCCGCATACACCGAGGCTGGAGGATTCGAGCCCAGCCCGGGCCTGCTAAACAATAATGACAACTGCAACCAAAAAATAGCCGGGTGTTGTGGAGGGCACCTGTAGTCCCAGCTACTTGGGAGGCTGAGGCAAGAGAATCGCTTAAGCTCAAGAGTTTGAGGTTGTCATGAGCTGTGATGCCACAGCACTCTACCGAAGGCAACATAGTGACACACTGTCTCAAAAAAAAATCATTATTAATTATTACACATTCCATTATATATTTATCAACTATACAGTGCTTCTGAAATATTTTTGATGGCAACCACTTGAGAAATATACTTTTGTGTCATCACCCAAAACGAGAACTAATAAAACGTTATTTATCTTTACTATTAATTCATATGATGAACTCCAACGTGTTCAGTTTTAGAGTATTATTACAAAAAAGGTTTCAGCCCAGTGAGTTTATTTTATAACTCATTTATGAATTGCAACCCCAAATTTATAAAACCCCAAATGCTGATTTATGTCAGCATTTTTAATATAGAACTCTAGCTGATAGTCCTAACTTTGTGATAATTCTGGGATGAATAATAAGTTTTTTATACTTTATAGGGACTGTATGTTAACGTTAGGTTAGCAAGGAAATTTTCTGACTAGAATACTTGTCTTAGCTTTGTACATATCTGTGGCAATTATGAATGATTTACTCTATCACTTTTTTTCCCTCACTCATCATAGTTCTTCATCTTCTTCTTTTTTTTTTTTTTGAGACAAAGTCTCACTTTATCATCCTTGGTAGAGTGCTGTGGCGTCACAGCTCACAGCAACCTCCAACTCTTGGGCTTAAGCTATTCTCTTGCCTCAGCCTCCCGAGTAGCTGGGACTACAGGCGCCCACCACAACGCTCGGCTATTTTTAGAAACGAGGTCTTGCTCTGGCTCAGGCTGGTCTCGTTATTTTTTTGGTTAGCATTTCTATGATGTAGATTGAAACAGGCATTATTTTATGAATGGGGATATCTGGAGAGAAGAAGGCTATGATGGCAAATCTTTTCAACTAATCTTCTAGATTAGAACTAACTTCTTAAATTAGAATTTGGTATTCTAGCCATTAATTTATTCAACCTAAAAGATAGTTGCAGAGGTTTCTTTGTATTTCATAAGCTTCATCCAGAATTAGATAGTGAAGAATCTTTGCATGATATTAGAATTTGAGATTAACACTATAAACTCTAATTTACTTAATGGTATCATTGGTATAAATAAGATATTTGATCATATTTCATAATATGCAGTTGTTATTTTGTACTATTAAATGCTATTTTGAAACTTTTCTTCTGCCTCTTTCTATAGGGCTTCATATGTCCCCAGTGTATGAAATCTCTTGGGTCTGCTGATGAACTTTTCAAACACTATGAAGCAGTTCATGATGCTGGCAATGACTCAGGTCTTGGAGGAGAGGCTAATCTTGCTCTGAAGCGGTACAGTATGAAAATTTTGAAGTATAATATTGTTACAGAAAGCTCACATGATAGTGTGGTTTAATCATGATATATTAATGAAAACATTAATGTTTTATATTATTTAATTTAAATCTGTCCTCAATTAGCATGACCTTCTTCCCTTATCATTTTAAACTATTCAGGTTGTATAGTCCTTGATCAGTAACTATCTATAGCAATATCTACAGATTTATATTTTTATTTACTTATTTTTTGAGATAGGGTCTCTCTCTGTTGCCTAGAGTGCAGTAGTATCATTGTAGCTCACTGCAAACAATCTCAAACTCCTGGGCTCAAGGGATCCATCTACATCAACATCCCAAGTAGCTGGGACTACAGTTGTGTGCTAATATGCCCAGCTAATTTTTTTTTTTTTTTTTTTTAAAGGAAATGGGTCTCTATGTTACCCAGGCTGGTCTTGAACTCCTGACCTCAAGCTGTCCTCTCACCTTGGCTTCCCAAAGTGCAGAGATTATAGGCATAAGCCACCATACATGCATACAGGCTAGAGGTTGGTTGGTTTTTTTTTTTTTTTTTGAGATAGTTTCACTCTGTTGCCCAGGCTAGGGTGCCATGACATCAGCCTAGATCCCAGCAACCTCAGACTCCTGCCTCAGCCTCCTGAGTAGCTGGGACTACAGGTGCCCGGCACAATGCCTGGCTAATTTTTCCTTTTTTAATAGGAGTTTTTCCATTTTTGGTAAAGACAAGGTGTTGCTCTTGCTCAGTCTGCAGAGGTTGTATTTTTAATGAAGATTGTGAGTTAGCAAAAGAAGGTTAAATTCTATTTAACATATTCTGCTTAATAAAAAAATGATATATTTTGTTTAGATAATTTTATAGCAAGTTGTTAAAATAATGAATTTAGCCAAGAATTAAAATTTAATAATTTGTAAATAATTTAGTAAATTATTTAAAAATATCATTTATAGTCATCAATATAGTAAGCACACATGTACACATTGTGCTTTTTTTTTTTTTTTTTTTTTTTGAGACAGAGTCTTACTTGGTCATCCTCGGTAGAGTGCCATGGCATCTTAGCTCACAGCAACCTCAAACTCTTGGCTTCAAATGATCCTCTTGCCTTAGCCTCCCAGGTAGCTGGGACTACAGGTGCCTGCCACAGTGCCTGGCTATTTTTTAGAGACAGGGGTCTCACTCTGGCTCAGGCTTGTCTTGAACTCATGAGCTCAGGCAGTCCACCTGCCTCTGCCTCCCAAGTGCTGGGATTACAGGCATGAGCCACCACGCCCAACACACACATTGTGCTTTTGTCAATTTAGCCTGACCATTTTGAGAACTAAAGTTAAACTAGAATATAACTGCTTAGAGCAACATCTAATAATGTAATTCTGCTTTTCTTCTAATATTGGTAAAAGCTCTCATCTTTTACCCACACTAAGGGGATAAAAGTTTGATTTCATTCTACTTGTAAAAAATATATTTTTTTATACTTTTTAAGAAAAGAATAATTTGGGCTCAGCACCTGTGGCACAGTGGTTACAGCGCCAGCCACATACACTGAGGCTGGTGTGTTCCAACTGGCCAGGGCCAGCTGAACAACCATGACAACTGCCACAAAAAAGTAGCTGGGTGTTGTGGCAGGTGCCTATAGTCTCAGCTACTTGGGAGGCTGAGGCAAGAGAATCACTTAAGCCCAAGGGTTAGTGATTGCTGTGAGCACTCTACCTAGGGTGACATAAGTAAGACTCTGTCTCAAAAAAAAAAATAAATAAATAAAAGAATACTTTGTTACATTAATCTGCTGCAACACTAAGATACTACCTAGAGAAAAATATACTTTATCTATCAACCATAAAGTATTTTGAAATACTTTTACCAGACATAAAGTTATTGATATATAAAGTATATTGATAGATAATGTGGAACTATGAAATATGGTTCTTTTAATTTATTAAAATATGTGGGGAAACCAGTGCTTTTGGGAAGAATGGATCTTTTCTTTTTACATGACTATTAATGTTCGTTAAGATTTCTCTCCTGCATTATGGCTCACCAGTCTTTTTTAATCTGACTCTTAGGTAAAGGGAACAGAATTTGAGAAGGTTCTCAGAGAGTAAAGACCATTTCAGACTCAAGAAATAAAAAGAAGCTGCTGTTCCTAGAGCTAAATGAATGAAGGAAAAAGTGATAAGGCAGGGGGTAGATTGTGTAGATTTTATAGTCCTTGCTAATGAGTTTAGATTTTATGCTAATTGCAGTAGGAAGCTGTTGATTCTTACTATTAGTAAATTAATGAGAAACATTTTGCTTCTGGCTCAGGCACTTGACAGTCCAGTAATATGATTATTCCATGAGAAAATGTTTTTCCATTTGTAATCAATCAGCTTTAGAAAGAAAATTATTTTTCTAAGAGCTTTATATATGTGCCATTATACATAAAATCTTAAGTAGTTGTTTTTAAGAAGTGAAAAAACTAAAATATTAATATGTAGGTACTATCTATAATTTGCTAAGAGGTCAGGTTGTTACATAAAAGATATTAGCTATTAATTTCTTTTCTCCCCATATATGTTTAGAGATGATCTAACACTACTCAGACAAGAGGTCCAAGACCTACAGGCTTCACTAAAGGTAAGAATACAAATGATTATACTTTATTTTCAGTGTTTCACATAACAAGTCTTTTACAATTTACTGACTAAAAATCTTTTTCATTAGGAAGAAAAATGGTACTCGGAAGAATTAAAGAAAGAATTAGAAAAATATCAAGGACTACAGCAGCAAGTAATTGCTTTTAAATACTTAAAGCATGTTCATTAGTTGTTTATTTTTACGTTGAATATTAAGCTTAATACCTATTTGTAAGAAGATGGCCTGATATAAATAACTTCCTGATTTGTTTCTCTCTATATAATAGCCTACAGTATATGAGTGTATTCTTTATAGTTTTAATGAATGCAAACAAATACATGGGGAGTGAAAATAGCTTTTTAAGGGCATTTGACTAAGAATCAGTGTTCCATACTTACATATTTTTTAATACATGGTGATTTTTTTCTTTTTTTCTTATTTTTTATTAAATCATAACTTTGTACATTGATGCATTTA
This sequence comes from Nycticebus coucang, assembly GCF_027406575.1. Classification (NCBI taxonomy): domain Eukaryota; kingdom Metazoa; phylum Chordata; class Mammalia; order Primates; family Lorisidae; genus Nycticebus; species Nycticebus coucang. The sequence continues at coordinate 29,070,220 of NC_069782.1, forward strand.
TGGGGTTCAGTGTACTGCTTTGATATACAAGGTGAAATGCTTACATTGAACTAAGTAACACATCCATCACAATTTTAGTCATTTCTTTTTTTTTTTTTTTTTTTTATTGTTGGGGATTCATTGAGGGTACAATAAGCCAGTTACACTGATTGCAATTGTTAGGTAAAGTCCCTCTTGCAATCATGTCTTGCCCCCATAAAGTGTGACACACACTAAGGCCCCACCCCCCTCCCTCCATCCCTCTTTCTGCTTCCCCCCCCATAACCTTAATTGTCATTAATTGTCCTCATATCAAGATTGAGTACATAGGATTCATGCTTCTCCATTCTTGTGATGCTTTACTAAGAATAATGTCTTCCACTTCCATCCAGGTTAATACGAAGGATGTAAAGTCTCCATTTTTTTTAATGGCTGAATAGTATTCCATGGTATACATATACCACAGCTTGTTAATCCATTCCTGGGTTGGTGGGCATTTAGGCTGTTTCCACATTTTGGCGATTGTAAATTGAGCTGCAATAAACAGTCTAGTACAAGTGTCCTTATGATAAAAGGATTTTTTTCCTTCTGGGTAGATGCCCAGTAATGGGATTGCAGGATCGAATGGGAGGTCTAGGTTGAGTGCTTTGAGGTTTCTCCATACTTCCTTCCAGAAAGGTTGTACTAGTTTGCAGTCCCACCAGCAGTGTAAAAGTGTTCCCTTCTCTCCACATCCACGCCAGCATCTGTAGTTTTGAGATTTTGTGATGTGGGCCATTCTCACTGGGGTTAGATGATATCTCAGGGTTGTTTTGATTTGCATTTCTCTAATATATAGAGATGATAAACATTTTTTCATGTGTTTGTTAGCCATTCGTCTGTCGTCTTTAGAGAAAGTTCTATTCATGTCTCTTGCCCATTGATATACGGGATTGTTGGCTTTTTTCATGTGGATTAATTTGAGTTCTCTATAGATCCTGGTTATCAAGCTTTTGTCTGATTGAAAATATGCAAATATCCTTTCCCATTGTGTGGGTTGTCTCTTTGCTTTGGTTATTGTCTCCTTAGCTGTACAGAAGCTTTTCAGTTTAATGAAGTCATTTCTTAATAGTTTCGAAATGTACCATTGCATCATGCATATTAGGTGAGGTCCCCCCCAAATACCCTCCCTGCTCCCAAATTCCCCCTCCCCTCTCTCTCTTCTTCCCTTCTACTTTCTGGACTATAGTTATGTTTTGCCATTCATATGAATGTGTAGGTGATTGTATATTGATTTCATAGTAGTATTGAGTACATTGGATACTTTTTTTCCCATTCTTGAGATACTTTACTAAGAAGAATATGTTCCAGCTCCGTCCAGGTAAACATAAAAGATGTGAAGGCTCCATCCTTTTTTATGGCTTCATAATATTCCAAATCATGGTACATATACCACAATTTATTAATCCATTTATGGGTTGATGGGCACTTAGGCTGTTTCCATGTCTTGGCTATAATGAATTGGGCTGCAATAAACATTCTGGTGCAGATGTCTTTGTTGTAAAATAATTTTTGATCATCTGGGTATATATCTAGTAGAGGAATTGCAGGATCAAACTGAGATAGGTCTACTTTTAGTTCCTTGTGTGTTCTCCAAACTTTTTTCCAAAAAGGTCATATTAGCTTGCATTCCCACCAGCTGGTGATATTAATCTAATTTTTTGACAGTATACCTAAATGGCTAAAAAATGTAAGTTTAAGCAGTAGGGAATTTCTTCAAAGTATTTGTGTTTGTGACAAATTAGAAATGACTAAAATGTCTATTTGGCAGGGAGAGGAATATCATTAGCTATTTATGTTAGTGAAGATTGTTTGAAAACTGGCACTGCTCTATTAACAATGTTAGGTTTTAAAAAAACTGAATGAAAATGTCCAAGTACATACACACACATACATATACATACATACATACATACACACACACACACATATACACACATATACTTTATGGCATGAAAATAATATATAGAAAAAAACCAGAAGGAAAACTGTGGTGGAGAAAGTAGTTATCTCTGAGTGGGGTTCTGTTGGTATTTTTGACTCTTTATAGTTTAATGTATTTTCCAAATAACCAATTATGACTTTTGTGCTAAAATTATATTGAGTTTATACTAAACTTATAGGAAGAATCAAAGAATAATGAATTTTACCAAATCATCATGTATAATAATAGATGCCCTTAAGTAATTGTTCTAATATTTCAACAGTAATCAGTGATCCCTCTGTACATTATCTTAGCAGATTATGACTTTCAGTCAGTCTTTTTTGCTTTAAAAAAAATCTTTCTACCAATAGTTGTCATTTGGACTAGAAAACACAAAAATAAATAAATGAATAACAAGATACCAAGTTTTATTACTACTTGGCTTCTGTAGTTGGGGATTCTGTTAACATTAGGGAGGTTTTTAGAATATAAAACACTTATAGCTGATTTACTCATGTTTTATATAGATGCCATTAACAATTATTATATTCAGATGTAGGCTGTATTATTTTCTGTACCTGAAAACAGAGAGGAAATGGTTTGTTACATTTGAGATAACTATTTTACATTTAATACATTTAAATAAATTCTACACAGTGCAAGTCGTAAATTAGCAGAAAATTTACCTTTGGGGGAAAATGTTTTTTAAATATTGATGATTCTTAGCAATCAATATATGTAAGTCCAGGTATTAAAAAGTCAATATACTATGAAATGCCTTATGAAACTCTTTCAGATGTGTATAATTCTTTAATAATGTTAAATGGTATATTATTTTGTTCCTAATGCATATAACAAATTAAACCTTATGGAGTATGTTCTTTATTTCGTCTTTTAAAGATAATTTATGATCCTGAATTAAAATTATAAGCTTTTAAAGACACATTTTTTAGTAGTGGTAGTTTAATGGCATAATACAACTTATGCAAATTTTCAAATATTATAGGTGTTTTATATAATTATAGTAAGGAGATAATCAAAGTGTGATTTCACAAATGTCATGGTTTATTGCCAAAGATAAATTTTTCTTAGATTTATAATGCTTGAAGAAGGAGAGAATAATATAAATATCACAAGGGATTATCAATACACATTTATGAGTTCTAAAATTAATAGTGTCTAGTTACTCTATTAGTAAAAGCAGGCCTTTGTGGAAAGTAAAGTCTGATTGAAGTTTGAAGTGTACCTTGTTTTGTGAGCAGTTTCTTTGGAGAGAGGATATCTCAAACAGCAGGAGATCTCAGGGATCCCTTGCTGCTAGAGGGAAATATCAGTGTTAGTGGGTATGGCTTCAAAGCTCAAGGGCTAATGGAGTGTGACCTGGTAACAGCCTAAGCTGTCAGCCTTGGAGAAACAGCTGACACAGTGTGGTGTACAATGGTCTTAGTGTTCAAAGTGTCTGTCAAACTCCTAGGTTTATATCTGTTTTGAAGTCTAGTAGTTGAGGTCAGTGGCTCACTTATGGGGAATGAAAAGGTCTGACGTTAACATTCCCAATGGAAGGAGAAGTTTACTCCAAGTTCTTACATATGGGGTCCTACAGGCATCATATGCTTGAATGGAGGGAAGTAACAATCAAAAGGTCTTATTATAACAAAATATATATCATCCACACGGCAAACTACATTAAGTGTTTGGAATCATTTCAAAACTAGTGATTGGACTGAATCCTGCCTGCTTACTTAAGCATTTGTTTTAGAATCTATATTTATAATTGCAATAATTCATATTATTTATTACTGAATTTATGGAATTTAAGATCTTATCTATTGTAAAAAACATAATAATTTTATACATATTACTATACAAAAAAAAAAAAAAAAAAGAAAAGAAAAACCCTTAGAACCAGTGAACTGAAGTGAGAGCCCTGTGCTATTCTGCCCACTGGTACCTTATAGGTGTGAAAGAATGGGAACCAAACTTTAATTTTCACCCAATTCTTGCTCACCTGATAGTTAGCATGTGCCTGCCAGAGATTTTTAACATTAGCAATTGTAACAGCAGTATCTTTTCCTTTTAATGTCTTTGTCTATGTCTTTTGTTTTTATTGAGGAGGCTAAACCTGACGGATTGGTGACTGATTCATCAGCAGGTAACTTTACTTAAAGGAGATATTTTTTCAATTTTGTTTTTTACCATACTTTTTTTTCCTTTGGTGCATGCTAAATGAATTTTGTTTTGTGGTTAACAGTGATGATTATGGTTGCATTCTAAGTTTAGAAAGTACGTGTGAACTTTATAATTTAATCAGTCAGCTAAAGTTTTAGTGTTTTTTCAGTTCCCTATAATCTGAAGTTAGAAAATAAACTTTTGGAATATTACATTAGTATGCTTGTTTAAGGAAAATTCAAGTCTATCTTAACAATGAGATAGTCTTTAGCTTTTGAAATAAACTGATGAAACTAGCATCTTTTAAATATCTTTAACTAGAGGAATGTTTAATAAATAATTGTTATTATATTTTAAGGTTAGTTGTTAATATTAATTTCTCTCTGAAATTTCTTTTTTATGTTGAAATATTAGGAGTTGACCATATTTTGACTAATCTTTTTCAAATCTTTAATTGTTCTTAACATTTCTAATTTCTTCTTGCTTTATATCAGATTTTATCAGAGGATCAGAATATATTAGTTTCTGGTCCGTTGATAGATATAGCAAAATAATTGAAATGTGAAATCAAAATAACTTTTAAACAAATCTTCATAGATTACTTGGTGATGATTCTAAATATTCCTTTCATTTGTTGTATATGTTTGTAAATGATGACTTATGCCTTAATTGAATCAGATGTGCTTACTTCTTGAAATGTGAAAATGCTCTACTTATAATTGAGTAGTAGACTCAGGTTGTCTGTTGTCCGTGTGTCACTACTATAATGATTATAAATAATAATAACTTACTATATGTAATTAACAATGTAGTTGAATAACTGCTACACTTTTGCAGAACTGCAGTCTTTGGAACAACAATTAGAAGAAGCTCAAACAGAAAATTTTAATATTAAGCAAATGAAAGACTTATTTGAACAAAAAGCTGCCCAGCTTGCTACTGAAATTGCAGGTAAATTGTGTCAAAATTTTTAGCCAGTAATTTAGTCTTGTTACCCTTTTGCCTTTATATACCCTAGAAATAGACATACTTCCTGTGATAAAGCATTTACAAAAGACTTGTGTTTGGAATTTAATGATATTGGAGTTGCTGTGCAAATTACTTTATTGTGCGCCCTTCAAAAGACTAGATTCTACTTGAAATTTAGAGAAGATAATTTTTTTTTTATGGTATGCTTTAAGATTAAACAGCAATATTCTAAATAAGTGAATTAGATTGTATAGATTTAACAGTTGCTTATGCTATCAATTACATTTTTTAACATTACATGCTTTTAGGTAAAATAGTGTATATAATTAAGTGTACACTAAAATGATATTAGTAAATTAAGGTTTGGTGCAATTTATGTACACAAAAACATTCCATTATTTTTAAGTTTATTTAATGTAATGAGAGTTATAGATTTATTGTATAAAGTTATGGTTATTTAAGGTATGTGAATTTGAATTAGAATGTCATATAGATACCCAGGAACGTATAAAACTGTTTTTCCTTAGACTTAATGTCATGAAAGTAATATTTATATTACTATCTTTAATTAGAAATAAAATCAAAATATGATGAAGAAAAGAGTCTTCGAGAAGGTGCTGAACAAAGAGTGACACATCTGACAGAAGAATTAAAAAAAGAGGCAACTGTAATTCAGGATCTGAAGACAGAACTGGTGATTTAGGAACCATTTATTGAGAGAGATATATAGTTTAGTTGTTTTGTAAATTAAACATGAAATACGTGCTCTGATGAAGATTTTTAAAAAATATATAGTCTGAGTGAAATGGAGGAAATAAAACTTTCTCCATATTGTACCACCTATATATAAACTATATGTGATTTTTAAAAATAAAAATGGAATTTTATGGTACATAACTTACTACCTCAACATTTTGTTTTTATATAAATATAGTCTGTTATTCTAGTAGTTTCCATGTCTGCATTCCATATCTGTGTCTCTAATTATGATCTTTCTTTGCATTTGAGTTTATAAGTCCACTTACTTTTATTATAGCATACACTTCTGATTGAATTTCTGGCTTTTATCTTTTTTTTTGGAGACAGTCTCATTATGTCGCCCCTGTAGAGTGCTGTTGCGTCATAGCTCACAGCAACCTCAGACTCTTAGGCTTAAGTGATTCTCTTGCTTCAGCCTCCCAAGTAGCTGGGACTACAGCACCCACCACAATGCCTGGCTATTTTTTGTTGCAGTTGTCATTGTTGTTTAGCAAGCCCAGGATAGGTTTGAACTTGCCTGCCTCAGTGTATATGGCTGGTGCCCTAACCACTGAGCCAAGGGTGCCGAGCCAGTCTAGCTTTTATCTTTTAACACTCTATCCAGGATTTGTAATTTTGGCTTTGTCCTTGACTTCTTTTTTTCCTTTATTTACCACCAGTAAATATACAAATAAAATGAATAAACCACATCTGACCTGCAGCAAACCCTAATTATAATTATTTATATCTGCTACTTCTTCATTTTTATTATCAGTTTTCTAGGATAGAAAAAGAAGGATGGTAGCATTGATCAAGTCATTGTTATACCAATAGATGTGGTTTTGGAGGAAAAGAAAGCAAATGAAGATAATTGTGAAGTTACTAGATTGTACCTGGAGTGTTGATCCTATTGAATAGAACAGAGTGGAAAAAGAAGGTGGTTTATTGAAGGAGGAGGAGGAGGAGATATCAGTGTTCAGTGTTTGAAGTCCAAAAATTGATGTTAAAGATTTTTTCATTTTGATTTCTTTCTAGTGAAACTATTCTAAAGTATATATTATTTTAGTTTTTCACTGTAATTTTTAATCAAAATGTGCTGTTTTACAGCTTCAGAGACCTGGTATAGAAGATGTTGCTGTGCTGAAGAAAGAACTTGTCCAAGTTCAAACATTAATGGATAACATGACCTTGGAACGTGAGAGAGAATCTGAAAAACTAAAAGATGAGTGCAAAAAGTTACACGTAGAAAATGCTAACTCAGAGGTAATGAAGTTCAGTGTGTTCAGTATTAAATGTGATTAATATTATCTTGTGTAGTGAATATGATAGGATAAAGCCAGGATTTGAGGTTTTTCTAAGAGGTGTATCAACACAGTATTTTTCTTGCATTTGATCTGAGTAATATTAGTTTATTTTCAGTGTGGTCTGATGTGTGTTTTACTTTCACTTTATAAAGCTAGACACTTGGAGAGGAATGTTTGCTTAAAGATGATTATTTTGCTTATAAATGTGTATGCTGTGAAGAGATGATATTTAAATTTAAATTTACTCAAGACTAGTTGATAAACGGTAATTGAATAAAAAAGAATATTATTTTCTGCAATATATTACTAATGTTGTTTAGAAAAAACATTTAGGAAAGACTTATTTTCTGATAAGCTTATTTCTAATTGATATACATTGAATTATGTATTCAAAAGATTTTTTTGAAAGATGTTTTAAAAATTATCTAGTCTGATATTTCATCAAGACTCTCCCTTGAAGCCACCCTGATTAAATGATCACAACCCTTGGTAGATGGTATTGAATGTGCATATTTCTTTACCAGTCAGCTATTCTCTTGAGTTGACGTTTATTTCCTTATAATTTATATGCACTGGTTCTAGTTCTTTCCTTAGGAATTAAATGGAACAAATTTTTCCACTTTCCACAAGAGATATTTGAAGACTGTTCATATTTACCCTGAGTTGTTTTTTTTTTTAAGCCAGGATAAACATTCTCAGTTCCTTGTACTTCGTTCCCTTACAGTTTTCATGCGATATGTCTTTAGCCTATAAATTTCTTATATAATTATGTTAGCATGCGACAAGCTCTAAGATATAAATATGTTTGCTGAAAGTGCCAACTTTTTACTGTATTATAGAAGATACTTTTTGTGACCACTATTATTTGCGATCTTTAAGCTTCCTTATGTGAAATAGACATCTGTTTTTCATATTTTCAGTTTAAAAAGAGATAGTGATGTTTCAATTTGCATCTCTTTCTTGGAGTTCTTTAATTGATGATCTAAAAGTCATTTTATTCATAAATAGTAACATGTGACCAAGCTATGGGATATGAGTATGGGTCACCCATATCTAATTCATTCTTACTTTTTTTTCTCCTATATCTTATCAATGAGAGAATGGTGAAAATTTCTGGGTTTAACATGTGTATACATGTGAGTCCTTATGATGCTTAATACGTCACTCTAAAATTTGTGATCTTTAGGTGCATATTTCCCAAAAGTGACAGTGTAGCTCAATACCACTTAACCCTTAACACTTAACTTTTAACTACTTCTTAAACAGTTTCATGTACATACTAAAGCCAAAACTCCTGTTCTGGTGGTATTGCTAGTCAGCAAAGGCAGTGATTAATCCATAAGTACTAATGTAGAATCATGTAGAGTTTGAATCAAAGAAGTCACATGAAGAAAAGTTCCATTCAAATTTTATAAAGTAGAAGCACCTGAATGTGAGTGAACCTAAGCATTTATTTCTTTATTTTAGTAAGAACTACTTTTGATTAAATCTGCTGGTATTTCTCAAATTAAAAAAATTGTACTCTCTTTTGATTAAAGAATGTTATTTAAAATTTAAAAATAAATGTAATATGATACCCAAAGTTGAACCAAAATAATGACAGTTTTAGAACTTTTGTGTTTCAAAGTACGATCCACTCTGACCTTTTCCCTTTGAGAGTTCTAGAGTTATACATATACTTGTTAAATAAATAGAATAATAACAGTCATTGATATAATCTCTTGCATTTGAAAAAATATATGTGGGAACATAATGTAACTTAGTAATGAGAAAATATTTCTAAATAGTTTTTATTTAAGAATTATTTTAAGTAATTGGGAGATGTTTTATAAATTTGTATTTTTGTTATAGTTTAAAATATCTTTATATGTAATGAGAGGAGATAATTTAAGATAAAGTTATGACTACAGTTATAAAAGATTTGAGGTGAAAGAGTTTAGTGTCTCCTTCCATTGTCCTCCTGTACACAAGGCTAATTATAGGAAATGATGATTATTCTTTTCTAGAAAATTTGTTTCTGGGAATAAAAGCAAATGGCTTAGAAATCAATTCTTTACTTATTACCTTCAAGTCTTTGTAAAAATTTATCTTTTAAGCATTTTGAAATAAATTTAGAAAGAGATTCACTCTTGCTGAGTAACTGAATAGATGATATAATATTTCTTTATATTTTTAGTAAACAAGGATAATATTGTGTTCCCTACATAGTTCATTAATAATATCTATTAATATTACATATTTATTTACATATCATAGTGGTAAATGAGACCTCAGGCTATGTTGAAATACATTACCTTTAGGAAATGGTAGCATAAGAGTCAGAATAACATTATTATAAACAAAGTCATTTTTTGAGCACCATTAGGTTTCGAATACTATGCTAAGCACTTTAAGTATGTGGTCTCATTTGTTTCTTATAACCTTGTAAATTAAATATTAAGTATGCTTTACATATGAGGCATCTGAGGCTCAATGAGGTAAAATCACTTGTTCAAGGCCATGCACCTAATACAAAAGCTATGTTTTAAACCCGGATCTTATCCAAAGACTGTGTTTCTCCTTCTATATTATGTTATCTCCTATTTTAGGTGGTCTGTTGATTGCCTTATAAATAAATTTGTTCTGTTAATCTTTTCCTAATGCTTATTGTTAGCATATTTTCAACTTTAACCTCTTATATGTGATAATATTTGTATTGGGTAATAACTTAAAATACTTTTGAGTTGTGTCTCATATCATTTCCATATGAAAAAAATTACTAAATACTTCATCCCATTTATTTGTTTATAACTCCATTTGTTCTTTAGCTTATGCTCACTTCAATATACAGTGTATTTTATTAATTTATTAAAACGTAATTCTAGTTATTGTCAATTAAGTGTGTTAGGGTATTATGTCATTTAAAGGGCTTTCTAGAAATATTTTTATTATAGATATGCTACTTTTACTGAATCTAAATATTGGCATCAGAAATAAAACATAAAAAGGAGTTAGAAGTTTCAAATCTATTTTTTAATTAAAGTAAATGTAAATAAACAACTTATTTCACTGGTATTTCTAGTTGGAACTGAAATTACGGCGCCTGGTATAGATTATTAATATACCTTATGAATTCATCGACTTTTCTCTTAGATATTTTTGAAGGCATGTAGAAAATATTCCATTCTAAAACATTTGAAAGGACATTATAAATAATTGGCTGTTTTATAGAGTGGAAGTTGGGGTTTTATTAAAAATTATTATTTCTGGGCTTGGTGCCTGTTGCGCAGTGGTTATGGCGCCAGCCACATACAACAAAGCTGGCGGGTTTGAACCCAGCCTGGGCTAGCTAAACAACAATGACAACTGCAACAACAAAAAATAGTGGGACATTGTGGCAGGTGCCTGTAGTTCCAGCTTCTTGGGAGGCTGAGGCAAGAGAATTCTTAAGCCCAAGGGTTTGAGGTTGCTATGAGCTCTGATGCCACGGCACTCTACCAAGGGCACTGTAGTGTGAGACTCTGTCTCCAAAAAAAAAAAAAAATTATTATTTTTGGCTTGATGCCTGTAGCTCGGTGGTTAAGGTGCTGGCCACATGTACCGGAACTGGCAGGTTTGAAGCCTGCCTGGGCCTGCTAAACAACAATGACAACTATAACAAAAAAGTAGCCAGATGTTGTGGTGGGCGCCTATAGTCCCAGCTACTTGGGAAGCTGAGGCAAGAGGATGGCTTAATCCCAAGAGTTTGAGGTTGCTGAGAGCTGTGATGCCACGCACACTACCAAGGGCAACATAATGAGACTCTGTCTCAAAAAAAAAAAAAAAAATTATTATTTCTAAAAATCTACATTATTAAAAGTGTCAAAGTTGTAATCAACTTATATTTGGTATCTTTAACAGAAGATTAAAGTATTTTATTTGTATTCTAAATGAGCTAATTTGAATCCCAGTTTTAAGAGTAAAATGTTTCTATAGGTATAGAATTAGTATGACTTACAGGCATGTCGAGCTATTCAAAAGTATTTAAATATCTTCTAAGAGTATGCTAAGTTAAGAGACTAGATTTGTAGGTATATTTGGATATTTTTATTGTGTGCTAATGTGTACCTTTGTCAGTCTTCCACCTTTCATCCATCATTTTGTTATTTTTTTTTTCTGCTTTCTCATGGAGATGCTTAAATTTGAGGTAAAGTTGTTTTAGAAGACTTTTTCATATTCATAATGCTTTCAGTATACCACCTCTAGTGTCATGGCAGTTTTGTGTTTTAAGGCAATCACAGAACTTCAAAGATGTGCTTGTTTTTATTTTGTTAATCAAGCAAATTTTCAGCCACTTTTAAATATTTACTAATAATAGTGAAATATTAAAACAATTCTTATAATTCTTAAGCACCAGCAGGATGTTTGCTTGAAATACTGTTCTTTAATTATTTTGTAATTTGAAGTTTTTTTTTAATAAAAATTCAATCTTGAATTCAATAATATTTAAAAAAAACAAGGAAATACAAACTATTTTATAAGATATAATATACTTTTTTGGGGGGAATAAATATCATTATACTCTTTGGAAGTATTGTTACTCATTCCTGTAACAAGATTTTTTTTTAAGGGCCTACTAAGTGTCAGGAAGTATTTTAGGTGCAGGGAATACAATACTGAGAAGACAGAGTGCCTGCTCTCGTAGGCCTGTATTCCTTAGTCGGAGTCTAGCAACAGTCTGTGTAAGTACACCAAATCATGATCAAAGTCAGGGAAGAAGAAGAAAGCCGGCTGTGGGCAGAAGGGGACTGGGAATGACTAGAGTGATTTTAGGCTAACTGGTCAGGCAAGATGGCCTCAAGGAGAATATGTGTGAGAAAAGTGAATTGGGTGAGAAACAGGGTGATGTGCAGGGAGAGGTTTCAGGAAGCGCTAACATCCCAGCCACACATGAGCATGGCCTGTTAAACAGCGAGGGAAGTGAAGGCTCAAGGGTGGAGATCTTTCTGTTTTCTAATTTTACCTTTAAGTGGTGTCTGAAGAGGGAGTGCATTTATTTTTTCCCTTTGAAATTGCTGTCTTTTATCTTTGTTTTTACCTAAATATAAACATAATATACGATCATTGTAAAAATTAAAATGATTTATAATGAGCAGTAGGAAAGGGCAAGCCTTATATTATTCATCGCCCCCCCCCATCATAACTAACATCTATCTTTTGGTGTATACACTTCCCACTTCTTTCTTTGTTGTCTTCTTGAGTAAATTTTAAAATTTCCATTGTTTTCACCTATTTTCATAAACATTTTAGTTTTTCAAAATACCTGAATTTAGTGTACAGAATGTAAATGGTATGCCTAATGTCCAGGTTTTTAGGTGCTGAACTTATAAGCTCATTTAAAAGGGAATATTTAAAAGCTATAAAAAGGACAAGATATTTTTGGAATATATTCACTTTACATTTTTCTGATTTTATGTAATCTACATGTTGGAATTTATTAGCAAGGTAGATGCTAGACAGACATTATACTTTATTTCATTTTATAAACTTCAGTATGAAATTGTATGACTTAAAATACACACATATTTTGTGTTTTAATATACTATTATTTATTTTTATTATGTATGAGAAACTTGTACAGAATCCTGTGGTAGGATATTTACAAGTAGGGATTTAAATGTGATAATTTATTTTCTTTTGTGATAAGTTGGCAATTATGTTATATGAATAAAATATAGTATTAAGAAAGTCAAGTTTTTCCTAAGGTTTCTTTTTTTTTTTTTTTTTTTTTTTGAGACAGAGTCTCACTTTGTCATCCTTGGTAGAGTGCAGTGGCGTCATAGCTCACAGTAAACTTAAACTCTTGGGCTCAAGTGATTTCTCTTGCCTCAGTCTCCTAAGTAGCTGGGACTATAGGTGCTCACTATAACACCCGGCTATTTTTAGAGATGAGGTCTCGCTCTGGCTCAAGCGGGTCTCAAACCTGTGAGCTCAGGCAATACACCTGCCTTCGTGCTAGGATTGCAGGTGTGAGCCTCCGCACCCAGCCTTTCCTAAGGTTTCTCTTAACATCTACAATCTGGCTGTGGTTCAGACCTGTAATCCTAGCAGTTTGGGAGGCTGATGTGGGAGGATTGCTTGAGGCTTGGAGTTTGAGAACAGCCTGGGCAACATAACAAGACCCTGTCTTTACAAAAAATAAAAAAATCAGTTAGACATGATGTCATACACTTCTACTCCTAGCTACTTATAGTCCTGGGTTCTTGGGAGGCTGAGGCGGGAGGATCACCCCAGCCTAGAAGTTCAAGGCTGCAGTGAGTTATGGTTATATCACTGCACACCAGACTGGGTGGCAGAGTGAGACCCTGTGTCAAAAATAAAAAAAAGTAAACTAAAAATCTGTAATCCTGTTAATAAAATTCTGACACTGAAAATTGCTGGAAATAGTAATTTGAGATAAATTTCCAATACATATATCCATTTCAAATGATCACGTGATCATTTCACATGATCACTTTAAGACAATAGTATTAGGGTATGTCTTTAACTTGAACATAGTGGAAAATACATGAATATCTGAACATTTTCTTCTTTGAAGTATACAAGATTATATATCTTTCAATGTGTCAGTTATATACGATATTGAAACATGTAAGGTGGAACTATACAGTAGTATTATAGATTGGCTTTCGTTATGTCAGAATTGGTATATTTAAATGAATGTTTTCCTTCAAAGGTCAGGCCATACATATATCTCAGACATAAAACAGACTAAAAACATTTTTGAAACTTATTTTAATTGATTTTAAACCAGTTTGAAACACACTTACAAAACTAACTTTATGAACATGTGGTTATTGAAATAATATAAGTCTATGTGTTTGATCATGAACTTGAATCACTTACCTTATTTACAAACTTGGTGGTTTCCAAAAATAAAAAACCAAAGTCACCGTAAATGGATGACCATATGCCACCACTGAAAATCCCTTAAAAAAATAAGTTCTACACTAGAAGATTTCCAAAAAAGGAGTAGAAAAGATCTATTAAGCAATGGCCTTATTGTCACATTAATTACATTTTGCACTTGAAGGTCAAAGTACTTATTTGTAATATATGTATAACCATTGATGCATTTATTAAGAAAATTTTTTCTTAATAATTTGTCTCATATTATGAACCTTATTTAGTAATAAATAAGGAATATAGACAATGGGAAAATTGTAACTTTAGGAATGTAAAAAGTAAACCCATAAGCAATATTAGAAATAGAAAATTATTTTGTCAGTGTCATTTGCAGGAAACAGTACCTGTAAAAGCAATACTTAGTCTTTCTTTAGAATGGTTGAACTTTCACATAAAGGAAGTTTATATTTCCAAGATTTTTGTTTAATTGTCTTTCTCCTATTTTATTTTTAAAATGGTCAAAGATTGTTTTAATAATAAACATTAATTTCACATTTTTTAAAAATTTTAAAATGCACTAAAGCATTGGCTGGAAGTTTGTTGAACTATAAAAATCAGAAAGAAAGGAAAAATAGGCTAAAGCAAATTCATGTCTACCTACTATCTGATCATAAAGTGATCTAGCTTAATGAAATTATATATAACCAGTTTGGTAACTTCTTTGAACAAATAACATTTTTATTACAATCAGAAAGGTGATTTAACCAATATGAAAAAATCTGTGTTGCATATTTGTATATACATATCTTAAAGTAAAAGGAAATTTTTAAACCATAGAAGCTGGGAGAAAATGTAGACATAATTTACATTGTCATTTTTCAATTCAGGAAAATTATAGTTTCAAAGCCAATAAATTCAGGTTTGTAGTTTAATGCTTCAGATGTATAACATAGGATGTCAGTTTTTCATTTCCTGTATTATTAAATAAATGAAGTTAGATATTTTGGATAAATTTCAAAAAGTGGTTTTAAGTCCCCAAAGATATGTGGTAACAATAAGGGTGGTAGCATAAAAGTTCCAGGGATTATTTCAGGTTAACAACAGCAAGAATAACAAAAATCTGTGTAATGTTGAAACCTTTGTAAACTTCTATTGCTTTTCTTTATTTAGTTTGCTCTAATTTTCTTCTCTTTTTTTAAGGCCACGATAACCCAGCTGAAGAGTGAACTTGCCAAAGGTCCTCAGGAAGTTGCTGTGTATGTACAGGAACTCCAGAAACTTAAAAGTTCAATTAATGAATTAACTCAAAAAAATGAGGTGAGCATTTTAAAGCTTTAGGTAGTGGTGAATTGATTTTATGTATCTTAAATTTTAATATTAGGTATATTAGAGTATGTATTGGCTCAGTACAATGTGACTTACTCTGTACTTTTGTTTTTTAGTGTTAATTACATTCACATTATTGTGCTAACCACTCTCTAGAACTCTTTCCCTCTTGTAAAACTGAAACTCTTTACTTATAAACTTCTTAATCCTTCCTTCCCTAGCTCCTGACCACCACCATTCTACTTTGTCCTCTATAATTTTGACTAAAGGAGCTTCATGGAAACACAATCATGAAGTATTTTTCTTTTTGAGACTTTCACTCAACCATATAGTAGCTTATTTTAGAATTTTCTTTTTAAGCCAAATAATATTTCATTATACATATATACCATATTATTCATTCATCTGCTGATGGACACTTGGGTTGCTTCTTTCTTTTGGCTATCGTGAATAAAATAGTACTCAGAACATCGGTGTACAAATATGTCTTTGAAATCTTGCTTTTAAAATTCTTTTACCCAGAAGTAAAATTTCTGACTCGTGGTAATTCTGTTTTTAATTCTTTGAACTGCCATATTGAGTTTCATAGTGGCTGGGTCCTTTTATATTCCCACCAATAATGCACGGGGGTTCCAGTATCTCTGCATTCTCCTCAAAACTTTTTTTTTTAATTATTATTTATTATTTTTTTTTATAGACAGGCCTTTTTTTTATTTTTATTTTTTTGAAAATTTACCGTGGTTAGATTTGCATTTTTAAAAGATTATTCTGGAATAAATATGAGTAATGTACTACCTAACAGTGAGCCAGAAGAATGGGATAAGTACTTAAAAAAAAAATAGTTATTTGAACTTGAATATTTAAATGCCAAATTTTAGTAAAACTCGTACTATTTTGAAAACTTCAGCAAGATTCCCACTTGGGTCATAATAGAGTTTAGCCTTACCAAATTGCTGGTCTGAGTATTAACCTTTCTTTATAACAGAAGCCCTGATGTTCATTCTCAGTCCCAGTCATAAACCTAAACTTACTGCTAATAGAAAGTATAAAAGATATACAAAGATATATATATAAAATACAAAATAATATATGTGTAATACAAAGCACATTGTATAATATGCAAAATATGTATTTATGTATTATATATACTATATGCGTGTATAATATCTTCAAATATGTTTAAATATTTTATATTATGTGCCATATATATGATATATACATTTATTTCTTACTTCATCTCTAAGTTTCCCTCTGGGATCATTTTATATCTCCCTAAATAATGCCCTTTCAGAATTTCTTTTATTATTGGCTTGATGACAGTAAATACAATTATCCATTGTAAAAAGCCTTCTGTTCTCTTTCAGTCTTTAAGAATAAACTTTGCTCAGTAGAATATTATTGGCAGTTCACTTCTTTTGGCACCTTAAATGTATCTTCCCATGGTCTTAGGTATTAGTCAATGTCTATTTCAAGAGTACTGTCTTGAATCAGGTATTAGTCAATGTCTATTTCAAGAGTATTGTCTTTCCTCTGGATTTCCTTTCTATATACTGCATTTCCTGTTTTTTTGATTTTTCTATAATTTTGCTATCTAGGTGTAACTTCAAAAAAAGTCACACTGGAAATTGTTGAGGTTTTCAAAACTGTGGATTGGTGTCTTGTAGTAGTTTTTGAAAAATATCCGTAATCATCTCTTCCGTTAATGCTTCTGCCCTTTCCTCTGTTTGCCCTTCTTTTGAAATTTTGTTGAATATACTGTATCTTCTGTTTGTTCTCTGTCACGCATTCTCTATTGTAGTGGTTTCCGTTTCTTTCTCTTCACACATAGCTGCAAACATGTTAAATCTCCCTTCAGTTTTGTTTACTTTTTGTTTAATGCTTCAGTTAATTCTTTATTTTTTTTTGCTTGTCTGCTTTCTTTTTTATTTATTTATTATTTATTTATTTATTTTTATTGTTGGGGATTCATTGAGGGTACAATAAGCCAGGTTACACTGATTGCAATTGTTAGGTAAAGTCCCTCTTGCAATCATGTCTTGCCCCCATAAAGTGTGACACACACCAAGGCCCCACCCCCCTCCCTCCGTCCCACTTTCTGCTTTTCCTACCCACCCCATAACCTTAATTGTCATTAATTGTCCTCATATCAAAATTGAGTACATAGGATTCATGCTTCTCCATTCTTATGATGCTTTACTAAGAATAATGTCTAGCCACTTCCATCCAGGTTAATACGAAGGATGTAAAGTCTCCATTTTTTTTAATAGCTGAATAGTATTCCATGGTATACATATGCCACAGTTTGTTAATCCAGTCCTGGGTTGGTGGGCATTTAGGCTGTTTCCACATTTTGGCGATTGTAAATTGAGCTGCAATAAACAGTCTAGTACAAGTGTCCTTATGATAAAAGGATTTTTTTCCTTCTGGGTAGATGCCCAGTAATGGGATTGCAGGATCAAATGGGAGGTCTAGCTTGAGTGCTTTGAGATTTCTCCATACTTCCTTCCAGAAAGGTTGTACTAGTTTGCAGTCCCACCAGCAGTGTAAAAGTGTTCCCTTCTCTCCACATCCACGCCAGCATCTGCAGTTTTGAGATTTTGTGATGTGGGCCATTCTCACTTGCCGCGGACCACCCTGTCGGTGGGCTTCAGTCCGAGGGAAAGCAGGGAAACGGAGTCAGGTTGGTTGAAAGGTCGACGCAGGAAAATGACAGTCTGCCACACAGCACTTGGTGAAGTATGCAGCTGTACTTTACTGAGTTTTAAGTACGGTTTTTATACAATTTACACAAAGCATTACAGGTTACACAAAGTATTTTTACAACTTGCTGACCTTTACAAGTTATATTTTAAGTTTGCAAACGTGGGTAGTTATCCATTACTATTTTTCAATATCCTGCCCTTAAGGAGAACAAAGGTTAGTGGTTATCAGCGAAAACTATTTGCTTCCTCTTGCTTCCTTTTGCTTCCTCTTATCTGAGGAATGTTAGTATAGTGTAATTCTTTACATTTGTGTTTAAGTAATAGTAAAGGCATAATTTGTTTTAAGGCTCTTATTAGATATATAAATTTTAAGTTAATGTTGGTTATATATACTTTTATTATGTGCTTATTATTAATCATATGTGCTTATTTTATTGTGATTTGATTGATTAAAAATGTAGTGAAGTAAGATGTTTTTTAAGGAAAGTTTTACTGTGGGTGGTGATGGTGCATGTCGTGTTGGAACATCTTGTTTAAATATCTTGTTTGCTGTGCCTGCATTGTCTTAGCCCACTGGCGTTTATGGTGGGGACTTGCTTTTGTGTAGGCTTACTTGGAGCCACTGAGTCTGGCACAGTTATACTTCTTGTGCTGTTTCTGAATCAGCTATTATTGTGTTCATACTGACAAGACTTATTGCTTACTTATCAGGACAAACAGACATTCAGCTTAACATACACTTACACTGTAACAGAAAGCCATACCCTTAGGTTAATGTGACAAAAAACAGCATGCTGGGCAACATCTCTGTCGCTGCGCACACTGGGGGTGCTGGGGGCTTCGCTCCAGGGAGCACAGACCTCCTTTCCGTCATTTTACAACGCGGACAGCGCCACCTCGCTGCGGCTTGGTGCCGAGGGTGCGGCACTCACTGTGGTTAGATGATATCTCAGGGTTGTTTTGATTTGCATTTCTCTAATATATAGAGATGATGAACATTTTTTCATGTGTTTGTTAGCCATTCGTCTGTCATCTTTAGAGAAGGTTCTATTCATGCCTCTTGCCCATTGATATATGTGATTGTTGGCTTTTTTCATGTGGATTAATTTGAGTTCTCTATAGATCCTAGTTATCAAGCTTTTGTCTGATTGAAAATATGCAAATATTCTTTCCCATTGTGTAGGTTGTCTCTTTGCTTTGGTTATTGTCTCCTTAGCTGTACAGAAGCTTTTCAGTTTAATGAAGTCCCATTTGTTTATTTTTGTTGTTGTTGCAATTGCCATGGCCGTCTTCTTCATGAAGTCTTTCCCCAGGCCAATATCTTCCAGTGTTTTTCCTATGCTTTCTTTGAGGATTTTTATTGTTTCATGCCTTAAATTTAAGTCCTTTATCCATTTGGAATCAATTTTTGTGAGTGGGGAAAGTTGTAGGTCCAGTTTCAGTCTTTTACATGTAGACATCCAGTTCTCCCAACACCATTTATTGAACAGGGAGTCTTTCCCCCAAACTATGTTCTTGTTTGGTTTATCGAAGATTAGGTGGTTGTAAGATGTTAGTTTCATTTCTTGGTTTTCAATTTGATTCAAAGTGTCTATGTCTGTTTTTGTGCCAGTACCATGCTGTCTTGAGCACTATGGCTTTGTAGTACAGACTAAAATCTGGTATGCTGATGCCCCCACCTTTATTTTTATTACTAAGGACTGCCTTAGCTATACGGGGTTTTTTCCGGTTCCATACAAAACGCAGAATCATTTTCTCTAAATCTTGAAAGTACGATGTTGGTATTTCGATAGGAATGGCATTGAATAGGTAGATAGCTTTGGGAAGTATAGACATTTTAACAATGTTGATTCTTCCCATCCATGAGCATGGTATGTTCTTCCATTTGTTAATATCCTCTGCTATTTCCTTTCTGAGGATTTCATAGTTTTCTTTATAGAGGTCCTTCACCTCCTTCGTTAGGTATATTCCTAGGTATTTCATTTTCTTTGAAACTATGATGAAGGGAGTTGTGTCCTTAATTAGCTTCTCATCTTGACTGTTATTAGTGTATACAAAGGCTACTGACTTGTGAACATTGATTTTATATCCTGAAACATCACTGTATTTTTTGATGACTTCTAAGAGTGTTGTGGTTGAGTCTTTGGTGTTCTCTAAGTATAAGATCATGTCGTCAGCAAAGAGGGAGAGTTTGACCTCCTCTGCTCCCATTTGGATTCCCTTTATTTCCTTGTCTTGCCTAATTGTATTGATCAGAACTTCCAGCACCATGTTGAATAGTAAAGGTGACAGAGGACAACCTTGTCTGGTTCCAGTTCTAAGAGGACAAGCTTTCAGTTTTACTCCATTCAGTAAAATATTAGCTGTGGGTTTGTCATAGATAGCTTCAATCAGTTTTAAAAATGTGCCACCTATGCCTATGCTCTTCAGTGTTCTAATTAGAAAAGGATGCTGGATTTTATCAAATGCTTTTTCTGCATCTTTTGAGAGGATCATGTGATCTTTATTTTTGCCTCTGTTAATATGGTGGATAACGTTTATGGACTTGCGTATGTTAAACCAGCCTAGCATCCCTGGGATGAAGCCTACTTGATCATGATGAATGAGTGTGTTGATGATAAGCTGTAATCTATTGGCTAGGATTTTGTTGAGAATTTTTTCATCTATATTTCATGAGTGTGATTTTGCTGATATTCTCCTTTTTGTTTGGGTCTTTTCCTGGTTTTGGTATCAGGTTGATGTTTGCTTCATAGAATGTGTTGGGGAAGATTCCTTCTTCCTCAATTTTTTGGAGTAATTTCTGCAGTACAGGAACAAGCTCTTCCTTGAAGGTTTGATAGAATTCTGGTGTGAAGCCATCTGGACCAGGGCATTTTTTGGTTGGAAGATTTTTTATTGTTTCTTTGATCTCGGTGCTTAAATTGGTCTGTTTAGGAGCTCTATTTCTTCCTGGCTAAGTCTAGGGAGAGGGTGCAATTCCAAATATTGATCCATTTCCTTCACATTGTTAAATTTCTGGGCATAGAGTTTCTGGTAGTATTCAGAGATGATCTCTTGTATCGCTGTGGGATCAGTTGTTATTTCCCCTTTATCATTTCTGATTGAGGTTACTAGAGATTTTACTTTTCTATTTCTCGTTAGTCTGGCCAATGGTTTATCTATTTTATTTTTTTTTTCAAAAAACCAACTCCTTGTTTCATTAATTTTCTGAATGATTCTTTTGTTTTCAATTTCATTGATCTCTGATTTGATTTTGGATATTTCTTTTCTGCTACTGAGTTTAGGCTTAGATTGTTCTTCTTTTTCCAAATCCATAAGATGGCTTGTGAGATTGTTGATGCGCTCTCTTTCTGTTTTTCGAATGTAGGCATCTAAAGCGATGAATTTTCCTCTCAAAACTGCTTTTGCAGTATCCCTCAGGTTTTGGTAGCTTGTGTCTTCATTGTTGTTATGCTCAAGGAAGTTAATGATTTCCTGTTTTATTTCTTCCTGCACCCATCTGTTATTCAACAGAAGATTGCTTAATTTCCATGCCTTTGCGTGGGGTCGAGCGTTTTTGTTACAGTTGAGTTCCACCTTTAGTGCCTTATGGTCTGAGAAGATACAAGGTAAAATTTCAATTCTTTTGATTCTGTTGATATTTGTTTTGTGTCCCAGGATATGATCAATTTTGGAGAGTGTTCCATGGGGTGATGAGAAGAATGTATATTCTTTGTGTTTGGGATGGAGTGTTCTATATGCGTCTATCAATTATAGTTGTTCTAGGGTCTCATTTAAATCTTTTATATCTTTGTTTAATTTCTGTTTAGAGGATCTGTCCAGCTCTGTAAGAGGACTGTTAAAGTCCCCTGTTATTATGGTATTATGAGATATCATATTGCTCAGATTGAGTAAGGTCTGTTTCAAGATTCTGGGAGCATTTAAATTGGGTGCATAAATATTTAGAATTGAAATGTCTTCTTGTTGTATTTTTCCCTTGAGCAATTTAAAGTGACCATCTTTGTCTTTTTTGACTTTAGTTGCTTTAAATCCACATGAATCTGAAAATAAGATTGCAACTCCTTTTTTCTTCTGAATGCCATTTGCCTGAAAAATTGTCTTCCAACTCTTGACTTGGAGCTTTAATTTGTCTGTTGAAGCCGGGTGTGTTTCTTGCAGACAGCAAATGGATGGCTTGTGTTTTTTAATCCAGTCAGCCAATCTATGTCTCTTCAGTGGGGAATTCAAGCCATTAACATTTATTGAGATAATTGATAAATGTGGTGGTATTCTATTCATCTTATTTTGTGAGAGTCCATTGCTTAGTTTTATCTTTTGCATCAGTGTGGAGGTTAGGTTCTGTCCTTTAATTTCTGAGTTCTTACTTTGCTGCTGATTTATTGTGGTGATCAGTGTGCAGAACAGGTTGAAGTATTTCCTGTAGAGCTGGTCTTGTTGTGGCAAATTTCCTCAATGTTTGTATATCCGTAAATGATTTGATTTCTCCGTCAATTTTGAAGCTTTGCTTAGCAGGGTACAGAATTCTGGGCTGGAAATTGTTCTGTTTAAGTAGATTAAAGGTAGATGACCATTGTCTTCTTGCTTGGAAAGTTTCATTAGAGAAGTCTGTGGTCACTGTGATGGATTTGCCCCTGTAGGTCAACTGGCGCTTACTCCTGGCAGCTTGCAGAATCTTTTCTTTTGTCTTGAGTTTGGACAGGTTCATCACAATGTGTCTTGGAGAAGCTCGGTTAGAGTTGAGGCGACCTGATGTCCGATATCCCTCTGAAAGCAGTGTGTCAGAATCTTTGGTGATATTTGGGAAATTTTCATTTATAGTATTCTCTAGTATGGCCTCCATTCCTCTGGGGCATTCTTCTTCCCCTTCTGGGATTCCTATAACTCGTATGTTGGAACGCTTCATAAAGTCCCATAATTCTGACAGTGAACGTTCTGCTTTCTCTCTCTTCTTTTCTGCCTCTTTTACTATCTGAGTTATCTCAAGAACTTTGTCTTCTACCTCTGAAATTCTTTCTTCTGCATGGTCTAACCTGTTGCTGATACTTTCCATTGCATCTTTAAGTTCCCTGATTGACTGTTTCAGTTCCTTCAGCTCTGCTATATCCTTTTTATATTCTTCATATCGTTCGTCTCTGATTTGATTCTGTGTTTGGATTTCCTTTTGGTTATTTTCCACTTTATTAGCAGTTTCCTTCATTGTTTCCATCATTTCTTTCATTGTTTTCGTCATGTGTATTCTAAATTCCCTTTCTGTCATTCCTAACATTTCTTTACAAGTGGAATCCTCTGCAGTAGTTACCTCCTGGTCCCTTGGTGGGGTTGTTCTGGACTGGTTCTTCATGTTGCCTGGAGTTTTCTGCTGATTCTTCCTCATGAGTGATTTCTTTTATCTGTTTCCTTGCCCTAATTTTCCTTTCACTTCCTCTTGCTCTTTAAGTTCTCATGCCTGTGGACTAAGGGTTAGATGAATCCTTTTGGTACAGGACCAGAAGGGTCAGAAGTTTGAAGAGCAAGAAAGGGATGAAAGAAAGGAGGACCGAGTGAAAAGAAAAAAAAACTAGAGAAAGGAGAGGGGATGGCTAAAAGGAATATTGACAAAAAGAAGAGAGGCACAGAAATAGGGAGATAGAGCAATAGAGGTGTACAGTAGGGTACTTTGACACAACCTTAAAGAAAAAAAAACCACCTTCTGGGGGTGCCCAGTTGGGTGGTTCCCTTGAGGTCAGCATCTCTTTGCTAACCTGATCAGACACAGTACCCCACCTCCACCAAGTAGAGAGGAAAGACAAAAATGCTATAAATCAAACCAAAACAAGCAAACAGAAAACTTTACAGGATAAAATTTGGTGAAAAACCAAATAATAGTGGTAGAAATAGTAGGAAAAATGAAGTTCTAGTTATTAAAAAGGGCAGCAGTGGGAAATTATAATCAAACTAGAAAAATTGAGAAAGGAAAACGATCTGTACGGAAAAGGTTGAAATTAAAAAACAAAACAACATCAAGAACATCAAAATAAACAAAAAAACAACCAAAAAAAAAAAAAACAAAAAACAAAAAAAGAAAGCAACCAAAAACAAAGCAGTATGTATATGTCGTTTCATATTGTCTGGGCAACACGTTGTCTTCTGGGGTATGAGATGTTAATCACAGTTCTGATACGACTGGAGGCTGCTGATTTCTCAAACCCCAGCAGGTAGACACCCTAAATCTCTCTTCAGCCCACTTAAAAGGCACTTTGAACTTGTAAACTTGCTGAGCAGAAGAAGCCTTCCCAGGAAAGTGCTTGTTGCAGGAATCACTGCTGAAGTGGCTATCCACTAACGCAGTGTGCCAAAACCCGTCTCACTCTGCCCCTGAGGGTTAGGGCTGTAAGGTGGCTCAGACCCCACCCTTAGGCTACTTTGTGCTGGGTTACCAGCTCCCACCCGATTCTAGCTCTGCGATCCTGAGGGCAGAGCTTGCCGGGGCAGATGGCTCACAATGCCTCGCTGTGGCCCACAGCCAAACACTGTTAACTCCGTCTGGCTCAGCGGCTCAGACTGGGGCCCTAGACAACGGCCAGCGTTCTCCGCACTCCCGCCCAGGCTCTCCCCAAGGCAGCCTAACTGAGTGCCAAGTCCAAAGACACCAAAACAGTTCACAGGTAAGGCCTTTCCAGCTTGGCGTCTTGCTGCTACTGAACTTACAATTGCAGGCGGGTTTAGACCGATTGAACACACGCGACCACTTGCCGGTTTTCCAGTGTTTTAGTCCTCCTCTTGGGGTCGAGAAGTCTCTCGCTGACTCTCTGTATCCTCATAGGGGAGATGATAGGCAGGTCCCACCAGCCTGAGATGCCTGGAATCCTATCTCCCCGGTGCCCAGATGCAAGGAAGCTGTTACTCGGCCTACATCTTGGTCTCCTCCTTAATTATTATTTTTTATTGTTTGGGATTCATTGAGTGTACAAAGAATTAGGTTACACTGATTGCTTTTGTTAGATAAAGTCCCTCTTATAATTGTGTCCCTCCCCCAAGAGGTGTACCATACAACATGACCACCCTACACCCCCTCTCTTTCCATTCCCCCTTTTGCTCATTCCCCTACCACCCCCTGCCTTGTATTAGCTCATCTACTGCCTTCATATTAGAATAGAGTACATTGGATCCTTGCTTCTCCATTCTTGTGATGCTTTACTAAGAAGGATGTGTTCCCCTCTGTCCAGGTTAATACAAAAGATGTAAAGTCTCCATAATTTTTAGTGGCTGAATGGTATTCCACGGTATACATATACCACAGCTTTTTAGTCCAAGCTGGGTTGGTGGGCATTTAGGTCATATAGTGCCACATTTTGGTAATTGTAAATTGAGCTGTTGTAAAGTCTAGTGCAAATGTCCTTATGATAAAAGGATTTTCTTCTTCTGGGTAGATGCCTAGTAAAGGGATTGCAGGATTAAATAGGAGGTCTAATTTGAGTTCTTTGAGGATTCTCCATATTTCTTGCCCAAAAGGTTGTATTAGTTTGCAGTCCCACCAGCAGCATAAAAGTGTTCTCTTCTCTCTACATCCATGCGAGCATCTGTAGCTTTGAGACTTTGTGATGTGGGCCATTCTCACTGGGGTTAGGTAATATTTCAGGGTAGTTTTGATTTGTATTTCTCTGATGATTAGGGATGATGAGCATTTTTTCGTATGTTTGTTAGCCATTAGTCTGTTAGTCTGTCTTCTTTAGAAAAGGTTCTATTCATTTCTCTTGCCTAGTGATAATATGGGATTGTTGGGGTTTTTTTTTTTTTGTTGATCAATTTGAGTTCTTGATAGATCCTACTTATCAAGCCCTTTTCCAATTCATAATATGCAAATATCTTTTCTTATTCTGAAGATTGTCTGTGTGCTTTGGTTGTTGTTTCCTTAGCTGTAAAGAAGCTTTTTAGTTTAATTAACTCCCATTTGTTTATTTTTGTTGTTGCAATTGCTACAGCAGTCTTCCTCATAAAATCTTCCCCCAGGCCGATATCTGTAAGTTTTTTCCCCCCACACTTTCTTTGAGGACTTTTATTGTTTCATGGCTTAGATTTAAATCTTTTATCCGTCTCGAATCAATGTTTGGAAGTGGTGAGAGATGCAGGTCCAGTTTCAGTCTTTTGCATGTGGTTTTCCAGTTCTCCCATTTATTGAACAGAGATTCTTTTCCCCAGTGTATGTTCTTATTTGGTTTATCAAAGAACAGGCTGCTGTGAGATGTTACTTTCATCTCATGGTTTTCTGTTCAGTTCCAAAAGTCATTGTCTCTATTTTTGTGCCAGTACCATCTGTTTTGATCACTATAGCCTTGTAGTTTAGCCAAAAGTCTGATAGGGTGATACCCCTGACTTTGTTTTTATTACTAAGAATTGCCTTGGCTGTACAGGGTTTCTTCTGGTTCCATACAAAATGAAGAATTATTTTTTTCCAAATGTTAAAAGTATGATGATAGTATTTTAATAGGGTTGTATTGCATCTGTAGATTGCTTTGGCTAATATAGATATTTCACAATGTTGATTCTTCCTAGCCATGAGGTCATGAGCATGGTTATGTCCTTCCATTTGTTAATATCTTCTGCTGTTTCTTTTCTTAGAGTTTCATAATTTTCTTTGTAGACGTCCTTCATCTCTTTTGTTATGTATATTTCTAGGTATTTCTTTCTTTCTTTTTCTTTTTTTTTTTTTGAAGTTACTGTGAAGGGAATTGTGTCCTTGATTAGCTTCTCATGTTGGCTGTTATTGGCATGTACAAAGGCTACAATTTGCGAACATTGATTTTGTATCCTGAGACATTGCTACATTATTTGATCACTTCCAGGAGTCTTTGGGGTTCTCAAAGAATAAGATCACATAATCGGCAAAGAGTGAAAGTTTGACCTCCTCTGCACCCATGTGGATGCCCTCTATTTCCTTTTCTTGCCTGATCACATTGGCTAGAACTTCCAGCACTGTGTTGAAAGTAGTGGTGATAGACAACAACCTTGTCTGGTTCCAGTTCTAAGTGGAAAAACTTTTAGTTCAACTCCAGTATAATATTAGCTGTGGGTTTGTTGTAGATGGCTTTGATCAGATTCAGAAATGTGCCATGAATGGTTATATTATTAGGTGCTCTAATTAGAAAAGGATGCTGGATTTTACTGAATGCTTTTTCTGCATCTATTGAGAGGATCATAGGGTCTTTGTTTTTGCTTCTGTTGATATGGTGAATTATATTTATGGACTTGTGTATGTTAAACCTGCCTTGCATCCCTGGAATGAAATCTACTTGATTGTGATGAATTATTTTTTTAATGTGTAGCTGTAATCTATTGGCTAGAATTTTATTGAGAATTTTTACATCTATATTCATTAGTGAAATTGATCTGAAATTCTCCTTTTCAGGTGGGTCTTTCTTGGTTTTTTTATCAGGGTGATTTTTGCTTTGTAGAAGGTGTTGGGGAAGATTCCTTCTTTCTCAGTTTTTTGGAATAATTTCTACCGTATAGGTCTAAGCTCTTCTTTGAAGATTTGATGGAATTCTGATGTGAAGTCATCCAGGTGAAGGCATTTTTTTTTTTCCCTTGGGAGATTTTGTATTGTTTCTTCAATCTTAGTTCTTGAAATTTGTTTGCTCAATAGATCTTTTTCTTCTTGATTAAGTCTAGGGAGAGGGTGCGATTCCAGGTATTGATCCATTTCCTCCACATTGTCAAATTTCTGGGCATAGAATTTCTTGTGGTACTCAGAGATGATCTCTTATATCTATGTGGTATCTGTTGTTATTTCCCCTTTATCATTTCTTATTGAGGTTATTAGAAATTTTACTTTTTTGTTTCTAGCTAATATGGCCAAACGTTTATTGATACTTATTTTTTCAAAAAATCAACTTTTTGTTTTGTTAATTTTCTGAATGATTCTTTTGTTTTCAATTTCATTAATCTCTGATTTAATTTTGGTTATTTCTTTTCTTTTGCTGGGTTTGGGATTAGATTGTTCTTTTTCTAATTCCATAAGAGTTTTTTGATGCACTCTCTTCTGTTTTTTGAATGTAGGCATTTAATGTGATAAATTTCCTTCTTAGGACTGCTTTTGCTGTATCCCACAAGTTTTGGTAACTTGTGTCTTCATTGTTGTCATGTTTGAAGAATTTAACGATTTCATCTTTTATCTCTTTCTGAGTCCAACTATCATTCAGTATAAGGTTGTATAATTTTCAAGTCTTTGTAAGGGGATGAATTTTTTTGTTGAAGTTGAGTTCCACTTTTATTGCCTTTTGGTCTGAGAAGATACAAACTATAATTTCTATTCTTTTATTTTTGCTGATATTTGCTTTATATCTTAGGATGCAGTTGATTTTTGGGGTATGTACCATGGGCTAATGAGAAAAATGTATATTCCTTAGCTTTGTGATGGTGTGTTCTGTATAAGTCTATTAATCCCATTTGTTCTAGGCTTACATTTAAGTCTTTTGTATCTTTGTTTTGTTTCTGTTTCAAGGATATGTCCAGTTTTGTTAGTAGGATATTAACGTCCCTGACCATTATGGTGTTATGGGATATAATATTGCTTAGCACCATCAAGGTCTGTTTCATAAATATGGGAGCATTTAAGTTGGGTGCATAAATATTTAAAATTAAAATGTCTTCTTGTTGTATTGTTCCTTTGACCAGTATAAAGTGTCCATCTTAGTCTTTCTTAACTTTAGTTGCTTTAAATCTGCTTGTATCTGAAAATAAGATTGCAACCCCCCCTCCTTTCTTCTGGTTTCCATTTTCTTGAAATACTATTTTCCATTCCTTAACTCTGAGTCTTAATTTGTCCTTCAGTGTTAGGTGTGTCTCTTGGAGACAGCATATGGATGGCTTATGCTTTTTTATCCAATTAGCCAGCCTGTGCCTCTTCAGTGGTGAGTTCAGTCCATTGACATTTATTGAGAAAATTGATATGTGTGGTGGAGTTCTATTCATTTTATTTTGTGAAAATCTGTTGTGTAGTTTTATTCTTTGGTCCATTGTGGAAGTTAAGTTTTGACCCTTAGCTTACTTTACTGGTGGTCCATTGTGGTCAGTGTTGAGAATAGGTCTAAGTGTTTCCTGTAGAGCTGGTCTTGTTGTGGCGAATTTCCTTAGTGTTTGTATATCTGCAAAAGATTTGATTTCTTCATCAATTTGGAAGCTTAGTTTAGCAGGATATGGACTTCTGGGCTGAAAATTGTTTTGTTTAAGAATGTTGAAGGTGGATGACCATGCTCTTCTGGCTTGGAAGGTTTCAATTGAAAAATCTGCTGTCATCCTAATGTCTCTGCCTCTGTAGGTCAGTTGGTGCTTACTTCTGTCTGGTTGCAGAATTTTTTCTTTAATCTTAAGTTTGGACAGGTTCATTACAATGTGTATTGGAGAGGCTTCGTTTGAATTGAGATGACCCACAGTTCAGTATCCATCTGAAAGGAGTGTGTTGGGGTCGTTAATAAAACTTGAGACATTTTCATTTATGATAGTCTTCAGTAAGGCTTCCATTCATTTGGGACAATCTTCTTCCCCTTCAGGAATCCCTATTATTCATATGTTTGAATGTTTCATGGAGTCTCATAGTTCTCTAAGTGCCTGTTCTGCTTTCTCTTTCTTCTTTTCTGTCTCTTTAACTACTTTGGTTAACTCAAAAACTTTATCCTCTAGCTCTCAGGTTCTTTCCTCTCCATGGTCTAACCTATTTTTGATACTTTCTACTGCATCTTTACATTCCCTGATTTTCTCCTTCATTTCCTTAAGCTCTGCCATATCCTTTTTATAGTCTACGTATCTCTTGTCTGACTTTTGTTTCTGTTTTTCCATTTTCTTGACCATTCCTTTTATTGTCTTTATCATCCATATTTTAAATTCCCTTTCTGTCAAGTCCATTAATTCTTTATAGATGGAGTCCTCTGCATTAACTACCTCATGGTCCTTTGGGGGAGTTCCTCTGTTTTGTTTTGTTTTTTAGTAGAGACAGAGTCTCATTTTATTGTCCACGGTAGAGTGCTGTGTTGTCACAGCTCACAGCAACCTCCAGCTGTTGGGCTTAGGCGATTCTCTTGCCTCAACCTCCCGAGTAGCTGGGACTATAAGCACCTGCCACAGTGCCTGGCTATTTTTTGGTTGTAGTTGTCATCGTTGTTTGGCAGGCCTGAGCTGGGTTTGAACCCCGTAGCCCTGGTGTATGTGGCTGGTAGCCTGGTTGCTGAGCTACAAGGTGCCGAGCATTTCTTGGTTTTTCATGTTGCCTGAATTTTTCTGTTGGTTCCTCCTCATGTGTTGCTTCTTCTTCACCTCTTTATCCTCCTTTTTCCTTCTCACTGCCTCCTTTGTTTCAAACAGAAGTCCTTGCTGTAAGACCAGAGATGTTTGCGTGGATGTGGAGAAAAGGGAACACTTCTGCACTGCTGGTGGGAATGCAAATTAATACATTCCTTTTGGAAAGATATATGGAGAACACTCAGAGATCTAAAAATAGATCTGCCATTCAATCCTGTAATTCCTCTGCTGGGCATATACCCAGAAGACCAAAAATCACAGCATAACAAAGATATTTGTACCAGAATGTTTATTGCAGCCCAATTCATAATAGCTAAGTCATGGAAAAAGCCCAAGTGCCCATCGATCCACGAATGGATTAATAAATTGTGGTATATGTATACCATGGAATACTATGCAGCCTTAAAGAAAGATGGAGACTTTACCTCTTTCATGTTTACATGGATGGAGCTGGAACATATTCTTCTTAGTAAAGTATCCCAAGAATGGAAGAAAAAGTACCCAATGTACACAGCCCTACTATGAAACTAATTTGGGACTCTCACATGAAAGCTATAACCCAGCTACAACTTAACAATAGGGGGAAATGGAGAAGGGGGGGTGGGTAGAGGGAGGGGGATCGGTGGGATCACACCTGCGGTGCATCTTACAGGGGTATTTGCGAAACTTGGTAAATGTAGGATGTAAATGTTTTGGCACAGTAACTGAGATAACGCCGGAAAGGCTATGTTAACCACTGTGATAAAAATGTGTCAAATGGTTTATGAAGCGAGTGTATGATGCCCCATGATCATATCAATGTATACAGTTATGATTTAATAAAAAAAAAAAAAAGTCCTTGCTGTTGATGACACTGTCTTGCAATATGTTGCCTGGACACCAGGTGGTAGTATGGGTTTTTTTAGGAGGCAGAGAGCTAGCCAGAAACCTCTGTGGTCCTTATTCCAAACTTAGTTGCCTTTGGTGATCACCTGAGTGTTTCCTCAGCATTCAGACCCTGCACGGTTGGGATCTTAAAGCTCACAGGAATCCTTCAGGAGCAGTTCTCATGTTGCCCCCTGACTCTAGTTCCAGTGGGGTGCGAGAGCCTCTCTGCCTGTCGCAAGAGCAGAGTTCTGATCCTGGCAGGCAGAATTAAGATGGCTATGCTTTAGGCCCCTGCTAGGATCTTGTCATGACCTTCCCACAATGGCAGCCCCCTGGCAGTGGAGAAAATCTTGGTATTGCTGCCTTGCCAGCCACCAAACATATGGCAAATCCACCCCAACTGGCATTCAAATCTGGTTGCTGTATACTGTTCGATTATTATACTGTATCCAGCTCACCATCTCCTCACTGTGCTCCCTGAGCTATGACTCTGTGTGAGGTGCCCACATCAGAAATGGCTGGGTTTTCTCTTTTCTCCTAGTTGTTCCAGGAGAGCTCAGCTGAATGATCCTTCCAGTCTGCAATCTTGCTCCACTCCAATCATTTTATTCCTTCTTTCCTTTCTTCCTCCCTCCCTCCCTTCCTTACTTTCCTTCCTCCTTTTCCTTTCCTCTTTCCCTCCCTCCCTCATTCCATCTTAATGAGTATAAAGTGATGCCACATAGGGGTTTTAATTGTGTGTTCCTATTATATAGGACATTGAGTATCTTCTCATATACTCATTGTTTATATAATTTTAACTGTTTTGTTGTTGAGTTGTACGAGTTTTATATACATACATAGTCTAGATATTAAGCCCTTATCAGATGTATGATTTGCAAATATTTTATCCCATTCTGTTCACTTTGTTGTTTTGCCTTTTCACTATGTTCTTGTGTCCTTTAAAATTAAAAATTTTAATTTTTAATGTCCACTTTTAGCTACTTTTTTTACCTTTGTTGCTTGTTCTTTTACTGTCATATCTGAAAAAAATCATTGCCAAATTCATTGTCATGAAGCTTTTCCTTTGTTTTTGTCTAAGAATTTTTTATAGCTTAAGATCTATGTTTAGGTCTTTTAAAATCCCTTTTCAGTTAATTTTTATATTGTGTATAAATTCAGTCTTATGCACATGACTGTCCATTTTTCAAGATTAAGGCATTTGCAGATTTAGTGTCTAATGAAGACTTGCTTTCTGGTACATAGATGGTACCTTTTTACTGTGTTTTTCACATGGCAAAGGGAAACAAGGGATCTCTCTGGGGCCTGTTTATAAGGGCACTAATACATACATGAAAGCTCAGCCCTCTTGATCTAGTCACTTATGAAAAGCTCCACTTAGTAATTCCATCTCCTTGGGGGGGCTAGGATTTCCATATATGACTTTTGAATTTTAGAGGGACATAAAATTCAGACCATAGTAACCATACGTAGAAAGGTTGATTTCTGGGCTCTATTCTATTCCATTTCTCACTATGTTGATCTTTATGCCAGCAGAACATCCTGTTTTGATTATTATGGCTTTGTGATAAGTTTTGAAATCAGGAAGTATGAGTCTCTAACTTTGTTCTTTATTTTGTATTTTTAAATGTTAATATTTTCTGCCTTGTTTCTTCACAAATGAGAAACAAATAGTTTTTAACTTGGGGCAGAGTGAGTACTAGTATTAATACATTTTCCCTTCATGTTTTTACTTTTCTGGTGCTCAGGGAGTAGAGTTTTATTAAACTTTTTTATTCAAAGATGTAGTGAATATATTGGTTTGGCTTTAATAACTTGAACCTAATATTTTGGTAAAATAATACAAGGAAAATGTTAAGAAAGAAAAAAATATGGTAGAAGTGAAAAAAGAGATAAATACAATTATCTGTGAATATTAAGTTTTCTGTGTGGCGCCTGTGGCTCAGAGGAGTAGGGCGCCAGCCCCATATGCTGGAGGTGATGGATTCAAGCCTGGCCCCGGCCTAAAACTGCAAAAACAAAAAAAAGTAAGCTTCCTACCAATAGCCTTGTGAGTGAGCTTTGGAAGCAGATCTTCTAAACCTAATCAAGTCTTCAGAGCAATAGTTTATTACAACTGCATGAGAGAGCCTGAAGTGGAACCACCAAGTTAAACCAGTTCTGTATTCCCGACCCTCAAAAACTACTTGAGACAATAGATATTGTTTTAGGTTGCTACTGGTAGGTTTTGGGGTAATTTGTTGCCCTTAGGCAGTGATTAGGGACTCAAAAGAGCTATGTTTTTGAAGGAGTGGGGATAATGTCTAAGGATACTTACCAAATTAATATTAAAAAGTTTTAAAAAATTAATTTATTTTAAAAATATTAACTCATTAAACTTAACATAAATAGCACTTCTTATGAAAGAATGACCGCTTTCTAAAACAAAAAAATTCAGCAAGAATAGTGATTTTTTTGGTTTATTTTTTATTTATTTATTTTTGGAGACAGTCTCATTACGTTGTCCTCAGTAGAGTACCTGGTGTCACAGCTCACATCAACCTCCAACTCTTGGGCTTAAGCCATTCTCTTGTCTCAACCTCCCAAGTAGCTGGGACTACAGGTACCTGCCACAATGCCTGGCTATTTTTTTGTTGCAGTTGTCATTGCTGTTTAGCTGGCCTGGGCCGTGCTTGAACCCGCCAGCCACTGTATACATGTGGCTGGTGCTATAACCACTGTGCTACAGGCGCCAAGTCAAGAATGGTGATGTTTTGCATTTTTAGAAATCTCTTTTATGTCTGGATTAATACAGGACAGATATTTTCTCATATCTGTTTTTACATTCAATCCCTTGTGATATGGTTGAAGTATATGAAGGAAATGCAGTCTTACACAGATAGTTGGAAAACTATATTTTAATACCCTTTACAGTCTTTTATGGCTATTTTTATTTGATACTCGATAAGTGACAGTTTCTCAAAAGTTAGTTACTATGTAGAGTGTGAAACCATATCAGTAAACGTTTTGTACTTTGTAATATTAAAATTTGGCCTATCTTGCCCTTTGAGTGGATCTTTTCCTATGTGTTATTTTGTAACATCATGTATTTAGTCATGTGGAAAATATTGATTCACTGAGTTATTCAGTTATTCAGTTATGTCTCCAAAATAACTGAAGTTATTCAGTTATTCCAAATGTTGACACATTTTCTTGTATAGTATAAAAACAATCACATTTGTCAGTATCATCATCAATCTGAAAATAAGCTTCAAGTATGATGAAGCTGTCAAGTTCATGGTGGTGGATATAATTTTTCCAAAATTCTAAGCTTCATTTGAAAGCTTGAATTTTATCATTGGCAACAAACACTACCTGTTCTTTGAAGTGACAAATTATCTTCCTACTCAAGTCTAAATAATCATAGTTTATCAGTCTTTCAAGTAAAAATGGGATTTCATAACAAAAGTGACTAGTTCAGTTTTTAACTCAATCACATGAGTACTTTTCCTCATGACAACTGTATTGTACTTTCTATTATACAATAGAAGGAGTCCCGTTTTTTCCCTTGCTACTGCAAGTATATTTATGAACATCCATATACGATACATATGCATTTGTGCAAGAATTTTTTTTTGGTGTTTTTTTCATAATTACCTTTTTATTTTTTAGTTTATTTTTTATTATTAAATCGCTATGTACATTAATGCGATCATGGGGCACCATACACTGGTTTTATAGACCGTTTGACACATTGTCATTATACTGGTTACAAATAGCCTTCCTGGCATTTTCTTAATTATTGTGTTAAGACATTTACATTTTACATTTACTAAGTTTCACATATACCCTTGTAAGATGCACCGCAGGTGTAATCCCATCAATCACCCTCCCTCTGCCCATGTACCCTCTCCCTTTCCCCTTCCCCCTATTCTTAGGTTATAACTGGGTTATAGCTTTCATGTGAAAGCCATAAATTAGTTTCATAGTAGGGCTGAGTACATTGGATGCTTTTTCTTCCATTCTTGAGATACTTTACTAAGAAGACTATGTTCCAGCTCCATCCATGTAAACATGAAAGAGGTAAAGTCTCCATCTTTCTTTAAGGCTGCATAATATTCCATGGTGTACATATACCACAATTTATTAATCTATTTGTGGATCGGTGGGTACTTGGACTTTTTCCATGACTTAGCAATTATGAATTGGGCTGCAATAAACATTCTGGTACAAATATCTTTGTTCTAATGTGATTTTTGGTCTTCTGGGTATATGCCTAGTAGAGGAATTATAGGATTGAATGGCAGATCTATTTTTAGATCTCTTAAGTGTTCTCCAAACATCTTTCCAAAAGGAATGTATTAATTTGCATTCCCACCATCAGTGTAGAAGTGTTCCCTTTTCTCCACATCCGGGACAACATCTCTGGTCTTGGGATTTTGTGATATGGGCTAATCTTACTGGAGTTAGATGATATCTCAAAGTAGATTTGATTTGCATTTCTCTGATGATTAAAGGTGATGAGCATTTTTTCATATGTCTGTAGGAAGTGCGCCTGTCTTCTTCAGAGAAGTTTCTCTTCAAGTCCCTTGCCTAGTCTGTGGTGGGATCACTTGTTCTTTTCTTCGTGCAAGAATTTTTTTATGTTACGTACTCCCGGATAAAATTGCTTGGCTGTAGGGCACACACATGCTCCAGTTTACTAGGTGACCTTAAACTGTTTTCCAAAGCAATCATACCAGTTTACCATTTGACTTATTTTTAAAATCTAGTCTTCTTGTATAGCTATGCCTTTCCCTAGTAAAGCTCTCACTTATCCTTTTCTTCTTTCCTGTCAAACTATATATAGAGAGCGTCTGCGTAACAATTTACTTTTGCCTTTTCCCTTCAGTTTGGTTTTTAATTTCTTTGAATTCACAGCCTCCCTTCTACTTCTGATATGCAGAGTAGCAATCTGCACACTGTGGGTGTTTATAATTGTGTAATTTATGTATTTTTGAAGCATTAAACTACTAATAAAGGGTATGATTTGACTTGAAATGTTCAGTCAAATAATCCAGCACAGATTGTGTGTGTATATGTGTGTACACATATTGAAATAAGTACTCTGGGCTATTTTATGGATAATGCATAGAAGCAAGATGATGTAAGTATGGTAAAATGGAATAGTTTTGATTGGAGAATAATAGGATCTATCTTTAAAAGTTTTACATAAGTATAAAACATCACAGTATTTTTCCCGAAGTGTTTCCCTATTCAGGATTTGATCATCAGTTGGGGAAGCACATAGTTGCATCTGCTTTTTATTACCCTTGCTCCTCAACCTCTCCTTACCTCATATCTCTGGCAAATGATAATTGTTGACAGTGGTGGTATCCAAATATTTTAAATTTGTGAATCTTTGTATATGCTCTTTTGAAGGCTATTACATAAAATGCCTTGGGTAGCTGACGTGGGTCACAGTCAGTATCTAGGTGGATAGAACATTGTAATGTATAATGGATGGGAAGATAATTGCTTTTGTGCTAATGTCCAGCTTTTTAGCTTTAAACCAGACTTTTATAATTATTAGCCTTGAAAAGCTAAAAACAAAATGGAAAAATTGAAGGAACTTTGTGTTTCTAATAAAAATCACATCTGACATTTGATTCAAATCCTGCAGCTTAATTTAATTATTTTCACATAAATTCTGAACCAAATTGTATTATTCATTTAAGACTACTACTGCATTAGGCCATTGTTAGAGACTGAGTGATTTTCGGGATCTCATCTTTCACCCCTTTTCTCCTCACCATCATCTTCCTTTTTCGTTAGTCCAAGCTTTAAGGAGCTCGTTGGCCAAGTGGGAGCCAGATACAGCAAGTAGTTATTTTGTCACATGGTACCATTACATTGCGAAGTAGTATATTGATATGAACAGTATAGTACAGTAATCAAAGGCATGTTAAATATCAGCTTTGCCACTTACTGGCGGGGACACTGTACTTCTCAGTCTGTTTCCTCTCCTGCTAAGAAGTAGTATTCAACCTTATGCCTCTTAGGATTGATGAGTATTAAATACATTAATTGATGTTAAAGTGCTTATTTGACTTTTAGTAATCACCTCAGTGAATGTTGGTGGTGGTTGTTTTTGTTTGCTAAGTGTTGTGATACAGGGTTGTGTTAAGATTAAGGTGGAAGTTTTCTACCTTGCCTAGTAAACTGGGAAAGTCTTTTGTAGAAAACATAACTCTTTAAGCTGAGTCTTTAAGGATGTTAAAGAGCATTTCACATGACAGAAGGGTTATTTGTGTTTCATTTTGAGAGCTAGATGTATAAAAGGCATAGGACCATGTAAGAGCATATATATCTCCTAAGATATTAGATATTAGAGAGCTACAAAGTAATTCAGTTTATTCTTTTTCATTAAACTTTTTGGAGGGACAAATGAAATGAGATCCTCTGAAACAACTTTGTATGCTGGGAAGCATTAAAAAATGCCATTTTTTTTTCATTTATTTACATTCCCTGGGTAAGTAACGGATGAATAATGGAGTTTAATAGAGGGGGATTGTTACTGTAAGAAAGAATATCAAGAAAACAATTGTTTACAAAATCAAAAGAGATTAGATGTTTGGAGGGGAAGAATTTTGCTTACATTAAAATGAATGAGATAACATTCATTTTATAATTTAAACCTGAATAGAATATATTGGGGGGGGCATGAATTGATTTATTGAGTTTTTAGTACCTATGGCCTCCAGCCTTATCACTACTCCTGAGTTAATAATGCTTGTTATTTCACTACTTACAACTTGTTTATCCCTTCCTTTGTGTCTTTTAAAGTATTTGTCTAGAGCAGATGGTATGAGTCATGTACACATACTCCTTAATTCCTTTTACCACTTCAGAAACCAAGCTCAAATATTATTTTCAAGTGATCTTACTTGTTAACTTTATCTGACTTTGCTTGTTTTATTTGAATTTTTAAAAATTGGCACATATTGATATACATATTTTCAGGGTGATAATTCGATACATTCATGCCATCAAATCAGGGGAATTGGAACGTCCACTTTTAAAAATCAAGCTCAAAGTTTATTATTTTCAGATGATCTTACTAGTTAGCTACCACCTGACTTTGCTCATTTTATTTTTTTAAATAATAGTGTTTTTAATAAATTTGGCACATTTTTTCTATTAATCTATTCTTGCTGTGCATTGTGTTTTAACTTTCTTAGGGTTTTTTTTAATGTGAGTATTTCATTTAGATTATAGTCTGTTTAAGGCACAGAGGCTTTGATTGTTCCCTACTATTCCATATTGTCCCTTTCCAGCACACTGTGTATAATAAGTGAATAGAATAAAGGTTCATTTAATGGCTTCTTATCCTGGCTATTTTTATTACAGAATTGAATTAAAGTTCTGATCCATATTTTATATGTAAATATATTGACTTAAAATGCTCAGTATTAATTGTTACAACTCCACTGAGACCAGACTTCAACGTTTGATTAGGAAGTTGATCCAGATCTTTGATTTCAGATGTTATTTTTATATTTTATACTTAATAACATTGAATAAAATGATAAAATAGAAGGCAGGTGAGTGACATCGTGAGAGTATTATTTTTAAATACCTAGAGAGAAATCAGTTCTAGCTGTTGCTCTAACAACCTAATGCCACAACCCTTTAATACAGTTCCTGTGTGTCACAACCTACAGGTTGAGAATTGCTGCTGTAAAGAATGGTCTTTATCAAGAATAGGAGGAAAAAAATAAAATGCAGTCAATAGGATTAGATACTAGAGCAGTAGATGATGTTGTTATGCTAAAGCTCACACGAAGTATGACATTGCAAAGCCAGAAATCAAAGTTGGCATGGTATGTTGTTATTCAAAATAATTTCTGTTGGTAGAAAGATAGTTTTAATTTTTAACTTCAGTGGAAGAGTATAAATATGTTTTATATCCCAAAGAATTCAGAAGATTTTAGTGTTTTTATTTTATGTTAACATTTTCTTGGCGATTCTTAAGTTGCATTTGTAGAGCTTAGCCAGGTGTACCAAAAAAAAAAATTGTAAGTTAGTATGTAATAATTTAATTCTTCTTGACTAGAATATCGTCACTGATTCTTTTTGTAACACTGATAAAAGCATTTAGATAGTACTGCTTCAAAGATTATTTAAATAACTGGATTTAAAATATTAGAAAAGGAAATAAATTGTTAAATCAATATTTCAGAACTTGATGGAAAAATTGCAGAAGAAGGAACTGGACTACACCCAGTTAGAGGAGAAACATAATGAAGAATCTGTGAGTAAAAAGAATATACAAGTAATCCTTCATCAAAAAGACCTAGATTGTCAGCAGCTTCAGTCAAGACTATCTGTATCTGAAACTTCACTCCAGAGAATACAGGCAGAGCTAAGTGAAAAA
Source organism: Nycticebus coucang (assembly GCF_027406575.1). Taxonomy (NCBI): domain Eukaryota; kingdom Metazoa; phylum Chordata; class Mammalia; order Primates; family Lorisidae; genus Nycticebus; species Nycticebus coucang. The sequence goes on from NC_069782.1 coordinate 29,109,769, forward strand.
GGAGAAGCCTCACAAAAGCTCAAAGAAGAATTATCCGAAGTAGAGACCAACTACCAGCATCTTAAGGCAGAGTTTAAACAGCTACAACAACAGAGAGAAGAAAAGGAGCAGCATGGGTTACAGCTCCAAAGTGAAATCAATCAAGTAAGAGGTGTTTATTTTATTTATTATTATTTGCTATAATTCTCTCATTGGTTTCTTTTTCGTGTTCTCTATGGTTAGTTGATCATGGTGAAAAAAATTTTGTCATGTAAGAAAATTAACTCTTGATTTTTACATCCTGGAGTGTTGTCAGATCTTATTTCTTTTCATTTTATTTTCTCTTAAAAAATGATGGTATCTATATTAAAGCATTGTTTATTGTGAGTGTTTATGAATTAATACATAGAAGTTGCTTAGCTGGTACCTGGCACATGGTAGGTTACTCACTAGATTTCAGCTATTAGAATTTATTCAAATTGGTGACCATTTATTAATTAAAAAATCCTTACCATTTTTGTTACTAAATTTTCAAAACATTATTATAAAACTAAAAATTAGATTATTTGGAAAGTAGAAAACAAATTAGTCCTAACATAACTATTTTTTATAGGTAAAGAACACCTGTAAGATGAAGTTTAATGCAGGTTTTAACTTTGCCATTAACTTAATTTCTGAATGTCCATATTCTACTTATTACTATTAGGGTTAAAAAATGGAAATTTGGGGGAGACTAAAGTCCATGGCCACTTTTTTGGTAGTGTTCAACTATTTTTACTTAAGTGACAGTGATAGTTTATTATAATTATTTGCATGGACTTTTGTCTTTTTTTTTTTTTTTTTTTTTTTTTGTAGAGACAGAGTTTCACTTTATGGCCCTAGGTAGAGTGCCATGGCATCACACAGCTCACAGCAACCTCCAACTCCTGGGCTTAAGCGATTCTCTTGCCTCAGCCTCCCAAGTAGCTGGGACTACAGGCGCCCGCCACAATGTCCAGCTATTTTTTTGTTTCAGTTCGGCCGGGGCTGGGTTTGAACCCCCCATCCTCGGTATATGGGGCCGGCACCTTACCGACTGAGCCACAGGTGCCGCCCGGACTTTTGTCTTTTAATGATAATAATCATTATGTTAATAATTTATTGAGCTATAGGAATTAGAGTGAGCATTTCATATACACTACTACTAGTTTTTTTGTTGTTTTTTGTTTGTTTTTGAGGCAGAGTCTCACTCTGTTGTCCAGGGTAGAGTGCCATGATGTAAGTTTGACCCAGCAATGTCAAACTTCTGGGCTCAAGTGGTCCACCTGCCTCAGCCTCCTGAATAGCTGAGACTACAGGCACCTGCCACAATGGCTGGCTAATGTTTTTATTTTTAGTAGAGGCAGGTCATACTGTTGTGAAGGCTGGTCTTAAACTCCTGAGATCAAGTAGTTTTCCTGTTTTGGCCTTGCAGAGTGCCCAGCCAACTAGCACTGGTTTTTTAGATTAAATTGTGAGTTCCATGACATGATGGATCAGAAGAGTTTGGAATATTCCTCTAGCTTGTCTTCTCCTTTCCTTTGTCCACTGTCAGTCCTCCTTATCTCACTCTTTTTCTTTTTTTTTTAAGTTGGGGATTCGTTGAGGGTACAATAAGCCAGGTTACACTGATTGCATTTTATAGGTAAAGTCCCTCTTGCAATCGTGTCTTGCCCCCAGAAGGTGTGGAACACACCAAGGCCCCACCCCCTCTCTCCTTCCCTCTCCCTACTCTTCCTTTTCCCACCCTTCCCTCCTTCTTTCTCTCTGCTCTCGCCTTCCCCCACCCCCACCGTGACCTTAATTGTCGTTAATTGTCCTCATATCAAAATCGAGTACATAGGATTCATGCTTCTCCATTCTTGTGATGCTTTACTAAGAATAATGTCTTCCACTTCCATCCAGGTTAATACGAAGGATGTAAAGTCTCCATTTTATTTTTAATAGCTGAATAGTATTCCATGGTGTACATATACCACAGCTTGTTAATCCATTCCTGGGTTGGTGGGCATTTAGGCTGTTTCCACATTTTAGTGATTGTAAATTGAGCTGCAATAAACACTCTAGTACAAGTGTCCTTATGATAAAAGGATTTTTTCCCTTCTAGGTAGATGCCCATAATGGGATTGCAGGATCAAATGGAGGTCTAGCTTGAGTGCTTTGAGGTTTCTCCATACTTCCTTCCAGAAAGGTTGTACTAGTTTACAGTCCCACCAGCAGTGTAAAAGTGTTCCCTTCTCTCCACATCCACGCCAGCATCTGCAGTTTTGAGATTTTGTGATGTGGGCCATTCTCGCTGGGGTTAGATGGTATCTCAGGGTGGTTTTGATTTACATTTCTCTAATAGATAGGGATGTTGAACATTTTTTCATATGTTTGTAAGCCATTCGTCTGTCTTCTTTAGAGTAGGTTCTATTCATGTCTCTTGCCCATTGATATATGGGAGTATTGGCTTTTTTCATGTGGATTAATTTGAGTTCTCTATAGATCCTAGTTATCGAGCTTTTGTCTGATTCAAAATATGCAAATATCCTTTCCCATTGTGTAGGTTGTCTATTTGCTTTGGTTGTTATCTCCTTGGCTGTACAGAAGCTTTTCCATTTAATGAAGTCCCATTTGTTTATTTTTGTTGTTGCAATTGCCATGGCAGTCTTCTTCATGAAGTCTTTCCCCAGGCCAATATCTTCCAGTGTTTTTCCTATGCCTTCTTTGATGATTTTTATTGTTTCATGCCATAAATTTAAGTCCTTTATCCATCTTGAATCAATTTTTGTGAGTGGGGAAAGGTGTGGGTCCAGTTTCAGACTTTTACATGTGGATATCCAGTTCTCCCAACACCATTTATTGAATAGGGAGTTTTCCCCCCAAGGTATGTTCTTGTTTGGTTTATCAAAGATTAGGTGGTTGTAAGATGTTAGTTTCACTTCTTGGTTTTCAATTCAATTCCAAGTGTCTATGTCTCTATTTTTGTGCCAGTACCATGCTGTCTTGACCACTATGGCTTTGTAGTACAGACTAAAATCTGGTATGCTGATGCCCCCAGCTTTATTTTTATTACTAAGAACTGCATTAGTGATACGGGTTTTTTTCTGGTTCCATACAAAACTCAGAATCATTTTTTCCAAATCTTGAAAGTACAATGTTGGTATTTTGATAGGAATGGCATTGAATAGGTAGATTGCTTTGGGAAGTATAGACATTTTAACAATGTTGATTCTTCCCATCCATGAGCATGGTATGTTCTTCCATTTGTTACTATCCTCTGCTATTTCCTTTCTGAGGATTTCATAATTTTCTTTATAGAGGTCCTTCACCTCCTTCGTTAGGTATATTTCTAGGTATTTCATTTTCTTTGAAACTATGGTGAAGGGAGTTGTGTCCTTAATTAGCTTCTCATCTTGACTGTTATTGGTGTATACAAAGGGGCTACTGACTTGTGGACATTGATTTTCTATCCTGAAACATTACTGTATTTTTTGATGACTTCTAGGAGTCTTGTGGTTGAGTCTTTGGGATTCTCTAAGTATAAGATCATGTCGTCAGCAAAGAGGGAGAGTTTGACCTCCTCTGCTCCCATTTGGATTCCCTTTATTTCCTTGTCTTGCCTAATTGTATTGGCTAGAACTTCCAGCACTGTGTTGAACAGTAAAGGTGACAGAGGACAAGCTTTCAGTTTTACTCCATTCAGCAAAATATTAGCTGTGGGTTTGTCATAGATAGCTTCATTCAGTTTTAGAAATGTGCCACCTATGCTGTACTCTTCAGTGTTCTAATTAAAAAAGGATGCTGGATTTTATTGAATGCTTTTTCTGCATCTATTGAGAGGATCATATGATCTTTATTTTTGCCTCTGTTAATATGGTGGATAACGTTTGTGGATTTGCATATGTTAAACCAGCCTTGCATTCCTGGGATGAAACCTACTTGATCATGATATATGACTTTTTTGATGATAAGCTGTAATCTATTGGCTAGGATTTTGTTGAAAATTTTTGCATCTATATTCATGAGTGAAAAAGGTCTGAAATTCTCCTTTTTAGTTGGGTCTTTTCCTGGTTTTGGTATCAGGGTGATGTTTGCTTCATAGAATGTGTTGGGGAAGTTTCCTTCTTCCTCAATTTTTTGGAATAATTTCTGCAGTACAGGAATAAGCTCTTCCTTGAAGGTTTGACAGAATTCTGGTGTGAAGCCATCTGGACCAGGGTATTTTTTGGTTGAAAGCTTTTTTATTGTTTCTTTAATCTCAGTGCTTGAAATTGGTCTGTTCAGGAGTTCTGCTTCTTCCTGGCTAAATCTAGGAAGAGGGTGCGATTCCAAATATTGATCCATTTCCTTCACCTTGTCAAATTTCTGGGCATAGAGTTTCTGGTAGTATTCAGAGATGATCTCTGGTATCTCTGTGGGATTTGTTGTTATTTCCCCTTTTATCATTTCTGATTGAGGTTACTAGAGATTTTACTTTTCTATTTCTCGTTATTCTGGCCCATGGTTTATATATTTTATTTGTTTTTTCAAAAAACCAACTCCTTGTTTCATTAATTTTCTGAATGATCTTTTTGTTTTCAATTTCATTGATCTCTGATTTGATTTTGGATATTTCTTTTCTATTGGGTTTAGGCTTAAATTGTTCTTCTTTTTCCAATTCTATAAGATGGCTTATGAGTTTCTTGATGCGCTCTCTTTCTGTTTTTCGAATGTAGGCATCTACAGCGATAAATTTTCCTCTCAAAACTGCTTTTGCAGTATCCCACAGGTTTTGATAGCTTGCGTCTTCATTGTTACGCTCAAGGAAGTTAATGATTTCCTGTTTTATTTCTTCCTGCACCCATCTGTTATTCAATAGAAGGTTAATTTCCATGCCTTTGTGTGGGGTTGAATGTTTTTCTTGGAGTTGAGTTCTACCTTTAGGGCCTTGGGTCTGAGAAGATAGAAGGTAAAATTTGAGTTTTTTTGATTCTGTTCAGATTTGTTTTGTGTTCTAGGATATGATCAATTTTGGAGAATGTTCCATGGGGCAATGAGAAGAATGTATATTCTTTATCTTTGGGGTGGAGTGTTCTATATGTGTCTGTCAAGCGCAGTCGTTCTAGGGTCTCATTTAAATCTCATCTATCTCTGTTTAATTTGTGTTTAGAGGATCAGTCCAGCTCTGTAAGAGGAGTGTTAAAGTCCCCTGTTATTATGATATTATCGGATATCATATTGCTCAGACTGAGTAAGGTCTGTTTCAAGAATCTCGGAGCATTTAAATTGGGTGCAAAAATATTTAGAATTGAAATGTCTTCTTGTTGTATTTTTCCCTTAACTAATATAAAGTGACCATCTTTGTCTTTTTTGACTTTAGTTGCTTTAAATCCACACGTATCTGAAAATAAGATTGCAACTCCTCTTTTCTTCTGAATTCCATTTGCCTGAAAAATTGTCTTCTAACCCTTGACTTGGAGTTTTAATTTGTCTTTTGAAGCCAGGTGTGTTTCTTGCAGACAGCAAATGGATGGCTTGTCTTTTTTAATCCAGTCAGCCAATCTATGTCTCTTCAGTGGGGAATTTAAGCCATTGAAACTTATTGAGATAATTGATAAGTGTGGTAGTATTCTATTCATCTTATTTTGTGAGAGTCCATTGCTTAGTTTTATCTTTGCATCAGTGTGGAGGTTAGGTTCTGTATTTTAATTTTTGAGTTCTTACTTTGCTGCTGATCCATTGTGATGATCAGTGTGTAGAACAGATTGAAGTATGTCCTGTAGAGCTGGTCTTGTTGTGGCGAATTCCCTTAATATTTGTATATCCGTAAATGATTTGATTTCTCCGTCAATTTTAAAGCTTAGCTTAGCAGGGTACAGAATTCTGGGCTGGAAATTGTTCTGTTTAAGTAGATTAAAGATAGATGACCATTGTCTTCTTGTTTGGACAGTTTCATTAGAGAAGTCTGCAGTCACTCTGATGGATTTTCCCGTGTAGGTCAACTGGCGCTTACTCCTGGCAGCTTGCAGAATCTTTTCTTTTGTCTTGACTTTGGACAGGTTCATCACAATGTGTCTTAGAGAAGCTCGGTTAGAGTTGAGGCGACCTGGGGTCCGATATCCCTCTGAAATCATATTGGTTATATTTGGGAAATTTTAATTTATAATATTTTCTAGTATGGCTTCCATTCCTCTGGGACATTCTTCTTCCCCTTCTAGGATTCCTATAACTCGTATGTTGGAACGCTTCATAAATTCCCATAATTCTGACAGTGAGTGTTCTGCTTTCTGTCTCTTCTTTTCTGCCTCTTTAACTATCTGAGTTATCTCAAGAACTTTGTCCTCTACCTCTGAAATTCTTTCTTCTGCATGGTCTAATCTGTTGCTGATGCTTTCCATTACATCTTTAAGTTCCCTAACTGACTGCTTCAGTTTCTTCAGCTCCGCTATATCCTTTTTATGTTCTTTATATCGTTTATCTCTTATTTGCTTCTGTTTTTGGATTTCCTTTTGGTTATTTTCCACTTTATTAACAGTTTCCTTCATTGTTTCCATCATTTCCTTCATTGTTTTCATCATGTGTATTCTGAATTCCCATTCTGTCATTCCTAACATTTCTTTATAGTTAGAATCGTCTGCAGTAGCTACCTCGTGATCCCTTGGAGGTGTTGCTCTGGATTGGTTCTTCATGTTGCCTGTAGTTTTCTGATGATTCTTTCTCCTGAGTGATTTCTTATATCTGTTTCATTGCCCTAATTTTCCTTTCACTTCCTCTTGCTCTTTAAGTTCCCATGCCTGTGGACTAAGGTTTCGATGAGTCCTTTTGGTACAGGACCAGAAGGATGAGAAGGTTGAAGAGCAAGAAGGGATAAAAGAAAGAAAAAGAAAGAACGAAAAGAAAATAGAGAAAGGAAAGGGTGTGGGTAAAAGGGAATATTGAGAAAAAGAAGAGAGGCACAGAAAGAGGGAGATAGAGCAATATAGGTGTATAGTAGGGTACTTTGACACAATCTTAAAAAAATCCCAACCTTTGGGTGGTTTTCTTGAGGTTAGCAGCTCTTTGCTAAGCTGATCGGACACAGTTCCCCACCTCCATCAAGTAGAGAGGAAAGACAGAAATGCTAAAAATGAAACCAAAACAAGTAAACAGAAAACTTTACTGGATAAAATTGGGTGAAAACCCAAATAAGAGGGTAGAAACACTAGCAAAAATGAAGTTATAAGTATTGAAAAATTATTTTTCAATGGGAAATTCTATTTAAACTAGAAAAGTGGAGAAAGAAAAGAAATAAAAAAAAAGAAAAAATCTGTACGGAAAAGGTCGAAATTACAAAACAAAACAACAACAACAAAATAAAGAAAAAAGGAACAAACAACAACAACAGAAAAAACTACCGAAAACAAGACAGTATATATATCTTGTTGAATATTTTCTGGGAAACAGGTGGTCTTCTGGGATATGAGAAGTTAATCACAATGCTGATACAACTGGAGGCCTCCACTGATTTCTCAATCCCCACAGGGTGGACACCCTAAATATCTCTTCACCCCACTTAAAAGGCACTTTAAACTTCTAAACTTGGCTAAGCAGAAGCTTTCCCAGGAAGGTGCTTGTCACTGGGATCACTGCTGAAGTGGCTATCCACTTGCCTAGTGTGCCAAACCTGGTCTCACTCTGCCCCTGACGGTTAAGGCTATAAGGTGGCTCAGTCCCTTCCTTTAGGCTGCTCAGTCACTAGGTTACTAGCTCCCACCTGATCCTTGCTCTGCGACCCTGAGGGTGGAGCTTGCCAGGGTAGTCCTCTCACAATGGCTCCCTGCGGCCCACGGCCAAACACTATTAGCTCCGTCTGGCTCAGTGGCTCAGTCTGGAGCCCTAGACAACGCCCAATCTTCTCCACACTCCTGCTCAAGCTCTCCTCAAGGTAGTTTGACTGAGTGCCAAGTCCAAAAACACTAAAACAGTTGACAGGTAAGGCCTTTCCAGTTTGTAGTCTTGCTGCTGCTGTACTTACAGCTGCCGGCGGGATTAGACCAATCGAACACACATGACCACTTGCCAGTTTTCCACTGTTTTTGTCCTCCTCTTCGAGTCTGGAAGTCTCTCGCTGACTCCCTGTATCCTCAAAGGGATGATTATAGGCAGATCCCACCAGCCAGAGATGCCTGGAGTCTTATCCAGACTCACGGTGCTCAGTTGCAGGGAAGGTGTTACTTGGCTGCCATCTTGCTCTCACTCCCCCTTATCTCACTTTTTAATTTTTTATTATTAAATATGTTATTTTATTGTACATTGAAAATTAAGTATCATTTAAAAAGTTTTCTTGTTCTTTTACAAAATAGTGGATTTGCAATGAGGGTCGTGGGGTTTCTGTATGGGTGTATGCATGTGCATTTTCTCCAAAAAGGAGTAATGTGTTATTGTTACAAATACTTTCTCAGTAAGAAAAGTTCAACTAAATTTGAAGCTAGGAAAATACCATTGTGTATATAAAATCAAAATATTAACTGTATAAAGTAAAACCTCTGTAAGTTGACCACCCACCAGGGGTGTAACAACTGGTCAACATTTGAAGGTGGTCAATGTAGGGAACTAGGCCCACTGTACTGGTATGTACATGTGGTTCATGTCCAGTCTATGAAAATGCGGTCAACTGAAGGAGATGATCAATGTAGGGAGGTGGTCAGCTATGGAGGTTCTTTTTTTTTTTTTTTTAATTATTAAATCATAGTTGTGTACCCTTATCTCACTCTTAAATAACTGCTAACTGATCTGTCTTTACTTGTCCCTGTTGAATTAATCTTCCATTTAGCCACCAGAATAGAAGCAAGTGTTAGTGTGTTCTAACTCTGCTTTAAATCCTTTGAAAATTTTACTTAACACATTATGTTATATTTGTCATAATTTATGTCTTTCTTCACTAGACTCTAAACTCTTTGAGGGCAAAGACCATTTTTTATTCATTTTTTGTTCTCACTACCTGGCACATTGCTTCTTAATTGCAAATATTTTAGTGCATGAATGAATGAATAAATGCAAATATTTATAATGGAATGAAACTGAAGGGGCTATCAGGGAATAACTTAGAAATAACTTACATATTTAACTTTCAGTTCAGATAAACAAATTTAGCATTTATGCTTACTAACAGAAACACACCTCATTTGTTTTGAGATACAGACATGAAGAGGAAACAGTACCTACCACTAATGATTATGTAAAGCTCATGGAGAGGATCAGAATGGTACCACCCTATGCCAAAGATCAGAGAATTATAATAAAAGGATCCCATATACTATGGGAGTTTGGAAGGAGACCTGTCTTCTGTCTCCTTCCCCAGCCCCAACATAGTACTTCACTTTGTGCAATTATTGTATTCAATTAGGGGATCAGGAAAAGCTTTATACAAGAGAGGGGTAGTACTTGAAATTGTGAATATTGGATAGGTTTTCACCAAGTGCCAGTTTGAAAGCAGAAGTGTGTTCCAGCCAGAGATTAGTAAGAGCGAACTAGTAGCAGGCAAGTGTTGTAAGAGCTAGGCAGGGACACTGATGTAGGATGGGGGATGTATGCCAGAAGGGGACTGCTGTGACTGGAAGGAGCTGTATGGGACTTTATTATGTAGGGCTTGAATAGCAGGGTAAGGAATTATCCTTTCGTTTGGTTGTCTGTGGGTTGGAGGGGTCATTAGGAATTTGTGAGAGCCTATTTAAACACGTACTGGGTAGGGAAAACAAACTTAGTTTCTCCTACTATACACTCACAACACAGAATGCTGCTGTAACAGTCACCAAGGAAACTTGTAAACATAACAACGCCCAGGCTGGTGCTGCAAATTCTGATTTAATTGGATCAAGAGTGAGGACTTGACATTGGTAATTTTGAAAATTTCCACTTTAAGAATGTGTGGGGATTCCTGTCCACTAGCAAGCAAGCAGGCAAGCAGGCAAGCAGTTCTACCGTGGACACCAGCCGGGTATCCTCTAATTCAATTTAGTCTACCTATCGGTAGCATCAGATCCTACAGATTGAGGGCTCAGCCCTAGAAGATTGCCCTTTACTTCTGATGGCAATTTCAAGCCCCAAGTTGTTTTTTTCTTTAAATTAATTAATTATTTTTTTTGTTAAATCATAGCTGTGTACATTAATGCAATCATGGGGTACCATGCAACTGGTTTTATATACAATTTGAAATATTTTCATCACACTGGCTAACATAGCCTTCCTGGCATTTTCTTAGTTATTGTGTTAAGACATTTATATTCTACATTTAGTAAGTTTCACACGTACCCTTGTAAGATGCACCGTAGGTGTGATCCCACCAATCACCCTCCATCCACCCCTTCTTCCCGCTCCCCTCTCCTCCCTTTCCTCCTTCCCCATATTCTTAGGTTATAATTGGGTTATCGCTTTCCTATAAAAGCTATAAATTAGTTTCATAGTAGGGCTGAGTACATTGGATACTTTTTCTTCCATTCTTGAGGTACTTTGCTAAGAAGAATATGTTCTGGCTCCATCCATGTAAACATGAAAGAGGTAAAGTCTTCATCTTTCTTTAAGGCTGCATAATATTCCATGGTATATATATACCACAATTTATTAATCCATTCGTAGGTTGATGGGCACTTGGGCTTCTTCCATGATTTAGTAATTATGAATTGGGCTGCAATAAACATTCCGGTACAAATATCTTTGTTATAATATGATTTTTGGTCTTCTGGGTATATACCTAGTAAAGGAATTATAGGATCGAATAGCAGGTCTATTTTTAGATCTCTAAGTGTTCTCCAGACATCTTTCCAAAAGGAACATATTGGTTTGCATTCCCACCAGCAGTATAGAAGTGTTCCCTTTTCTCAACAGCCACACCACCAACTCTGGTTTTTGGATTTTGTGATATGGGCTAATCTTACTGGACCCAGTTTTGTTTTTAACCCGTGCTTCTAGTCAACTGGCTATACGTTGGGGTTACCATCACTACCTCCTCAGGGTTGATTAATTTGTTTGTAGAGCAGCCCACAGAACTCAGGGAAACATTTATGTTTGTTGGTCTATTATAAAGGATATTACAAAGGATATGGAAGAAATGTATAGGGCAAGGGATGGTAGGGGATGGACACGAGCTTTTACAACTTCCCTGGGCCAAAGTCCCAACACTCTAATCCAGTGGTTCTCAATCTTCCTAATGCTACGGCCCTTTAATATAGTTCCTGTGGATCACGACCCACAGGTTGAGAACTGCTGCTCTAATCCCTTCTTGGGCTGGTGACCAGCCCTTATTCTGAAGCTAGTGGCTGCAAGCTATCAGTGAACTCATTAACATGCCAAAAAAAAAAAAAAAAAAAAAAGAACAACAACTTATTACTTTGAAGATTCTAAGGATTTTAGAATCCCACATATTTACGTCTTCATCCCATTCATGGGATGATATGTACTAAGATTTGAATATGTGATTATTTGGTTTAGTCACAATTCTGAACAAAATAAAGAGGTCATGCTGAAGGTCTCGAAGTAACACCATTTATCTTCTTCCTTTCAGCATGGTGTTTGGATTCTACCTTCAAAATAAGTCTCAAATCTATCTACTTGTCTCCATCTTCATTGCTACCACCCTTAATCTAAGTGACCCTCATGGCTCACCTAGGCTACTGTATTGGTCTTCTTAAAAATTTCCCTTCTTCTAGTAATCTCCTTAGTTTATTTCCCATAAAGATGTCAGAGGCATCTTTTTAAAACATGAAAAGATATAATTTTATCCCTCTCCTTTATACTTTTTTGCTTGCTTTGCATTGTACTTTGAATTGAATCCAGATTTCTTTCTTTGACACGTAAGCCTCTGCATATATGTTAATAGTATGGCCACACTGCTTTCTGACTCCTCTCAGACCACTGTGAAGCCACGTTGATCTTTCAGTTTCTCAGACACAATGACACTTCAAGCTGTTTTCTGCTGTAGGGGTTTTGGCCAACGGTTTTTCTTGTTACAGTATTCTGGACTGTGGTTCTTCACAAGGCTGGCTTAAGTATCATTTTCTCAATAAAACTTTTGGGACCATTCTATTTAAATAGCTTGTTTTCCCTATCTTCTGGGCCCCCTCTTTATATCACCAAGCGCTATTTCTTCTTAGCACTTTACATTGTGTAATTAGTTTTTTTGTTTACTTGCGTGTTGTCCACCATCCCCATTGGACTGTGAGCTCCATAATGTGAGAAATTTGTTTTGTTCTGTACTCTATCAGCCTATATACTACAGGCTTTCAGTAAGTGCTTATTGGAAGGATGGAAATGAACTTCACCTTCAGAGACTTTTTCCAATGTCCTTGAAGAATATGGGCATGAACTGGGTTTGTTCTGCTCACTGATAATATCCTCAGTACCCAGTAGTGGTGCTGACAAAATTAGATAGCTGGCAGTTGTTGACAAAGGACTTGAAAGTAACCTATATTCTTTATATTTATGTTCATAAGCACTTCTAAAATAGCTACAGAGGTGCATATAATAATTTGTTACATAATTAAAAGAATAGATGTCATCAATTTAATTTTTAAAAAATTGTCTAAATCAGCTATCTGGAGTGGTATGTGGTTTATAAACATGGATGATTTAGGAACTAACTGCCTGAGTTCCAATTCTGTGGCCTGCAAACTGTAGGATCTTGGGTAAGTTACTTAATTTGTGCCTCAGTTTACTCATCTGTAAAATGAGAATAGTAATGGAACCTTCTTCATAGGGTTGTAGTGAGGATTAAATTAATATTTATGAAAAATTTAGAATAGGGTCTGGCACTTAGTAATCATTGAGAGTATAATGTAGAATTATGTAAGTTTATAAAACTGAATTTGTTAAGAGAACTTATATATATGTACATCTCAAAATACGACTTAGGATAGATCATTCTGTTAATAATTCCAACTTTATTTATTGGTTGATTGATTGAGACGAAGTCTTGCTCTGTTGCTCTGGGTGAAGTACAGTGGCATCATTATAGCTCACTGCAACCTCAAGCTCCTGGGCTCAATCGATCCTCCTGCCTCAGCCTCCCAAATACCTGGGACTATAGCTATGTGCCATAACCCCTGACTAATTTTTCTATTTTTAGTAAAAAAAGGAGTCTTACTCTTGCTCAGGCTTGTCTTGAATTTCTGAGCTCTAACAATCTTCCTGACTCGGCCTCCAAGAGTGCTAGGATTATAGGTGTGAGCCACTGTGCCTGGCCCATGTATTATTTTTATCTTTAATATAATTTTCTTCAACATAGTTACTCTAAAATGATACAGATGTAATTAAGATACTTTGGCCTGCTTTCACCCTTCAGCACCTTAATTTGAGATTCATTTTTTATTTTATTAAAGATTTATCCAGAATTGAACAGTAATGAATGACAGAGTTATTTATGATACAGATCTCTTTTTCTTACCCCATTAATAACTTTCTACTATAAAACAATAATTGTCTTTAATTCAGTGGTTCTTAACTTTGCCAATCAGAATCTCCTCTGGATATTTAAAAAACCACTAACATAATGGTCTTATTCTTGATCCAATTAAATCAGAATTTCTGTCATAAGCCTGGATGTTGGCACATTTGAAAATTTCCTGTGTAATTATAATAGATTTATAACTGCTGTTTTTTAAAGTATTGATTTTGGTAAGTGATTTCTAAACTTTCTTGAAACTGTTGTCTAGTTCTTGTTATGAAAACATGAGTTCTTGGGTGGCACCTGTGGCTCAGGGAGTAGGGCGCCGGTCCCATATGCCAGAGGTGGCGGGTTCAAACCCAGCCCTGGCCAAAACCACAAAAGGAAAAAAAAAAAAAAAAGAAAACATGAGTTCTTGAGCTCTAGCTCGCATTTATTAAATTTACACTTCTAGGGAAGAAGTTTGATTATCTGTGTGTTAACACTGATATTAGGAGATTCTTCTACAGCAAGTTTAGGAACTAGACGTATGATGCCTATTTGTAAGAGATGAGGCGCTTGGGTGTTTGAAATATGAGAGCACTTTGAAGGTCTCCATTATTTTTTTATATCAGGAGTGGGCCTACTTCTTTTAGTGAGTTTAGGAGAGGTTTGGGTGGTTTGTATAGTGCTAATTCACAGTGTTTTCTGTTTGCTGGTTTAGAAGTTTATTGCAGAACCTGAGTTTATATCCTCAATCCCAGAGAAGAGGGAAGAGAAGAATAAAGAGAGAGATATGAGGGTACTGGCTAAGGACAACGATAAAATAAATGTGTGCCCTCTGTTACTGATTTGTCTTTTAGTTAGATGAAAGCAATATTTTATCTCAGAAATACAACTTTAGTTTTCTTTATGAAGAATATTCTGATAGACACAAATTGTTTTGCTGAAGAAAATGGTGGGTATCCAGATCTCTTATAGAACTTTAGTTTTTCTTTGACAGTTGTGAGTTTTTATAGAGAGATGTGTTAGTGTAAAAAATATAAGATATATTTATGTGTATAAAATTTATAGGGCATAGAAAATATGATGCAAGGACTGCAGATTCTTTTTTTTTTTTTTAGAGACAGTCTTAGTATATTGCCCTCTGTAGAGTGCTGTGCTGTCACAGCTCACAGCAATCTCCAACTCTTATGCTTAAGTGATTCTCTTGCCTCAGCCTCCTGAGTAGCTGGGACTACAGGTGCCCTTCAGAACTCCTGGCTATTTTTTTGGTGCAGTTTGGCCAGGGCTGGGTTTGCCACAGGTACTGCCCAAGACCATAGATTCTTAATATTTTCAGATTTAACATGAATAGTTTTGATTGAAGTTGATTACTTAGAGTGCTTGTTATTGAATGTAATTTTACTGAGGCACAGATGTTTGATTTTATGTGTTGTGCGTCTGGTATGCAAAAGCTCTCTAGTATGTAAGCCTGGTTAGCAAATGTCTTGCATCCTCACCTCCATCCTACTCTCTTTTGTTCTATGCTCTCAACACTTCTGCGGTAATTCTTCTGAAATTAATATAAACTTATCTCTCTCTTTTTTTTTTTTTAAATGAAAAAAGAAAAGAAAAAAACTCCTTTTCTGTCCCCCTCTGCTCCCAGTTAAAGCCAGCTTTAATATGTTTGGTGGTTAAACATTAGACGAAATAATAGCTCCAGGGCAAATTTCTGCCTTAGTTTTAAGTGGGTAGCATTTTTAAAATTAATAAAGGAGAGCCACCTAACATTTAAGAAGAACTATATAATAGTTGGCTTTTTTTTATTTTTTAAGAAATTATGTGCCAATTTGAGGAGTTGGGAATGCCTTTGGGCTCTATCAAATACCCAAATATAAAAAAGGCAACTGCAGTGGTTCTTGACTATGGAAAGCCAAGAAGAATCACTGAAGAGATTTAAAAAGTACTGTGGAATAGATCTGAGTATGCTTCGACTGACTTAATTTTCAAGTTTCATTTCATGATAAGTTTATTAAATGATTACAACACTTACATCCAAATGTCAGCCGTGGTCCCCTATTTTTTTTAAAGAGAACACGTTCCATGTAAGCATTCCACATTGTTTGTCAAAAATTCACTACATTGTACCCCATAAATGTATTAATGTACACAGTCATGATTTAATAAAATATATATATATAAAATAAAGAGAACAATAAAACAGAAACTGTGATGTTTAATCACAATTTTATGTGTTTGTTATAATTTATGAGATTAAAATTCGATTGCAGTTTTTAGGTTTCTCCAAAGTGTCATCAGAATTAAGATATTATACTTATATTGGTAAAAATTAAAACATTGTTTGGAGAGTAGCTGGTGGGGTGTGTATGTGTTTATGCTTATGTACACACTTTTTTTTTCTTTTTAAAAGTTACATAGCAAACTTCTGGAGACAGAGCGCCAACTAGGGGAAGCTCATGGTCGACTGAAGGAACAGAGACAGCTGTCAAGTGAAAAGTTGATGGATAAAGAGCAGCAAGTGGCTGATTTACAACTCAAACTTTCTCGTTTAGAAGAACAGGTAAGTTAGTATTTCAAGTGAGTTTATATTACCAAGTCTGTTGATAGACTTAAGGAGTCTTTTAATGGTCAAGATCTGTAATTAGACTTAAAAAAGTTTTTTTTTTAAATGCAACATTTATTACTACCAGGTAATGTCTTACTTATTAACTACATTAAGTCATTTGTGCTGTGATTGCATTCCCTAAAATTCTTAATAAATATGCATAAAGAAGACTATTGTTTCAGCTTTAGGAAGGAAAAACTCTGGGGATGAGCCCATGTCAGCCTGTTAGTCTTCCTACCCAGAAAGGACCACTTAGTAATGAAACAGTGAACTATGAACTGTCGGTGAGGGTCATGAATAACATGTAGTGGGTACATATAGACTTTGAGTTTACCTGTAAGGATTTTCACTCTTAGAAATTTAGTATATGGGCTTGGTGCCTGTGACTCAAGCTGCTAAGGTGCCAGCCACATACACCAGAGCTGGCGGGTTCAAATCCAGCCTGGGCCTGCCAAACAACAATGACAACTGTGACCAAAAAATAGCCAGGTGTTGTAGCGTGCCTGTGGTCCTAGTTACTTGGGAGGCTGAGGCAAGACAATTGTTTAAGTCCAAGAGTCTAAGGTTGCTGTGAGCTGTGATGCCATGGCAGTCTACTGAGGGTGACAGCTTGAGACTCTTGTCTCAAAAAAAAAAAAAAAAATTTAGTATATGATTGAATGCTAGACTAATTATAGTTGCTAAAAATGGTGTCCATTATATGGATAAAGTGCATGTTATTAAATTATGTCTTTTGTTGGAATTGAAACAAATATTCTGTGTTAAAATCTGTAGCTTCAGTAATAGATTTTCTTTAGACCTAAAATTTTAGAGGTGATAAATGATTCTTTTCTTTTCCTACTATTATACATTATAGAAATTGACTATTATGGAGGGAAAATAAAATTAATACTGATACTATGGTTTAGATTATTGTTACAGATAATTTGTATGTAGTTAATTCCTAGATCCTAATGATTTATAAGAAACAGCAATAAACTCAATACCAACCTGGAGAAAGATTTGTATTTTTTTTTTTTTACGATGAAAGTCTATGCCTAGAGAATAATTTCTTCATCATGAGATGAACATTCTATAAGTAATAAGATTAAGCTTTTTAAGTTGCTCTCATATATTGTCTAAATTTATTTTTCCATTCATAGTAGAGAATTGAAGTAGTGCCAGATACGTAGTATTTATGATTAATAGCATTATGCCTTTAAATGTCACCTGACAGCCTACATTTTTTTAAGTTGAAGGAAAAAGTAACAAATTCTACAGAATTGCAGCATCAGTTAGAAAAAACAAAGCAACAGCATCAAGAACAACAGGCTCTTCAACAAAGTACTACAGCAAAGCTTCGAGAAGCTCAGGTAAACATTATTTAAGTTATTGGCCTTTTAGGGTAAAAAGAGCCATTATAACCAATCTTCTAGAACAGAATGTAGCTCTCGAAGTAAATTTTTTAATGTTCAAGAAAGTATTAAATGTCACCCTTGATTCCTCAAAAAAAAAAAAATTATTGTCCTTTCAAACAAAAATTAAAGCAAATCATTACTCTTTTGTTGTTGTGAAACTAGATAATGCAAAATGCTTGATTATGAGAATTTTTTATAATTTTCAGTATCTGGATAATCAGAAAATTCTTTTTCTTTTGATTGGTATGTTGAAAAGTTTTTAAAAAATAGTTAAAACTTATTTGTTATAAAGAAGTATATTGTAAATAAACTCGTAAAATATTTGAATTTATTGTTTATTAGATAAATTCATCTACTACATGTGTTTAGTTAAATTTATTATTTAAGTTATTATTTATAAATAATAAATTGAATTACTATTTGTTAAAGTACTTATTTAAAAAGTCAAAAGGGTAAAATAAAGCTTCCTGGTTCAGTTAGCCAAGTACAGAGAGCCTTTTGTATTTTGTGCAAAGGAACTTAGTATTTGGCGGTCCTGCTTCATAACCATCATCTGAACATTGGGATTGTAGGGATAGAAAATATCACTGATTTGAGTTAAATTTATACCAAGTCTACAACATATCTTAGTATTGACAGAAGTTAAGTTTTGTTGAGGGGGTGTTGCACAAATGTTTGAAATGAATTTGACTTTTGTATTTATTAAGTCATTTTTTTTACTAATTTATTGAAGATTATTGATTGCTGTGTGTTAGTCACTTTGGCTCAGGGTTGAGAATAAAGAGATGCAATGCCCGCCCTTTAGGATGGCAATCCAGTGACATGTACCTAGAACAGTGTTGTGGTTTGAGGGAGGCAGTAAGTAATATGCCTCCCTCTCCCTTCTGAGTTTGGAGAGTGGCATGAGAGTCAGGTGCATCGAGATCGAAATATTGGGTTCATTTATTCTTTTATTTGATCAGTCAACAAATATTTATTAATGTCTACTCTTGACCAAGGAACTGATTTTATGACCACAGCAGTGAACAAAACAGGCAAAACTGTAGGCTGTCTTGAAGCTTAGTGAGGGAGAGAAACAGTAATTGAGGCAAAGAAGCAAAACATTTAGCATATTAAGTGGTGAAAAGTGCTGTGGGAATGAAAGAAGGAGAGATAGGGAGTAGGTAATATCTGGGGAATTGAAGGTGGGACCACAGTGGTAGTTGATAAAGATGAAAGACCTGAAGGAAGGGAGAGTGTGAGCCATGTGGGTGTTTGAGAGAAGAACATCAGTACACTGAAAGATCTGGAGCATATCTCAGGAGTAACAAGATGTCAGTAGCTAGAGTGCAGAAATGATAGAAGAGTTAGAAGGGGCACAGTAATAGAAGTGATGTTATTAGAACACGTAGGACCTCCTAGGTAATTTTAAGAACTTTATTTTACTCTGAGTAAAATGAGAAATCATTGGAGGATTCTGAACAAAATAACACAATGATCTGACCTAAAATTCTGCAGGATTATTCTGGCTGCTGTATTGAGAGTAGGCTGTAAGGGTACATGAGTAAAAACAGAAATTAGCTAAGAGGCTGCTATGATAATCCACACAAGAAATGATGTGGCTTGGACTGGAGTAGGAAAGTGTAGGCAGTAAGAAGTGGTCTGATTGTAGATATATTTAGAAAGTAAAGCAGGCTGTGCTACTGATAGACTGATGTACAGTATTGAGAGAGAGGTCAAGAATGACTCCAAGGATTTGGGCCTGGGCCATGGGAAGGATGGAAACCAACAAGATGAAAACCAAGAATACCATTGGATTTGGCAATATGCAAGTCATTTATGTCCTTGATAGGAGAAATTTAGATAGAGAAGGAAAGACAAAAGCCTGACTGGAGAAGATTCACGAGAAAAGAGAGAATATTTTGATAGAGTGAATATAGATAACTCCAGGAGTTTTACTGTAAAGGGCAGGAAAGAAATAGGACAGTAAAGTTAGTATGGATAATTTATCATAGGCTTTCTCATATTGTACCACAGAATTAAATTGATTATTCTAGCCACAAAGAAAGCTGGAAGTGATAGCTTTTCAGCTTGTTTTAGGCAGGTTGCCTTTCAACACTGCTAGGGGAGCCCCTGATAGGGGAGTAGGGGCTCAGTTGACCATGCTTAGTTCCTTAGTCCATATTTTCTAACAAGAGTAAATTCTTACTCCCTGGAGAGAAATGTGAAAGGATGAGAAAGGGGCCAGACGAAGTTCCTTATGGAAGCATGAAAAGTCCTAAAGACTGATTAAAGAGATGCAATGGGTATAGTTTTAGGTATGTATATAAAATTATTATGGTAGTATGGAGGACAGTTACTTAACCCAGAGTTTGGAAAAGAGTGGTCATGGAAAACTTCTTAGAAGTGACATTGTGAGTCAGAAAGGATGAGTAGATATATTGAGGGTACAAAATGGTGGTAGTGAGAAGTCTACTCCAGGTAGAAATTACAAAGACAGGGATACTGAAACTGGTGTGAACTACACTGTTAAGTTTTTTGGCGCTTAAAGTATAAGTTAGAGTTCAGTTAGAGAATGTGGCATTTTCATTTGAAGATGGAAAGATATTGAAGATCTTAAGAAAGAATTGCCATAGTCAGATTTGATTTTTAAATAAGTTTTTCATGTTGTTGTGTGAAAGATGGATTTGGGAGGGAATATTCTGAAATAAGAGATTAGGAAAAAGACTAATACCTGCTGCAGTTCTGAAAAAAAAAATCATGATCTTAGTTCAAGAAATTGGTAAGTTCATGGGGACAAATGTGAGAAGTACTTGGGAGGTAAAATAAATAAGTAGAACTTGTTGACTTAATAGATACAGGAGATGAGGTGGAAAGGGAATGACTTTCAGGTTGATGACATTGGGTGCATGGTAAATGGAAGTGTCATAGACTGTGTTAGCACATGTGAGACAGATGACCATTTTATGAGAGAACACGATGAGTTCAGTTTTGGACATGTCTTAAGGTACTAGTGGGATATAGTAATTTAAAGTTTGGAGGAGGAGATGATGTTACATATTAGCTGTGAGAGACATCAGTATGTAGGGGATAAATGGAATTATTAGAATAAATGTTATCTTAGTCCATTTGTGTTGATATACAGGAATACCTAAGACTGGGTAATTTATGAAGACAAAAGGCTTATTGAGTTTACAGTTGTAAAGGCTGTACAAGAAACATGGTGCCCTCGTCTGTTTCTGATGAGGGCTTCAGGATGCTTGATGGCAGAAAGCAAAGGGGAGCCTCTTGTGCAGAGTATGTGGCCAGAGATGAAAAGCAAGGGAGAGGGGAGGGAGGTACTAGGCTGTTTTAAACAACCAGCTCTTAGAGGAACTAACAGAGCAAGACTCACCAGTATGCATGCCCGAACAGCACCAACTTATTCATGAGGAATCCACCCCATGACCCAAATGCCTCCCATTAGGCCTCACCTCCAACACTGGGGATCAAAATTCAAACTAAAGCAGATGTGATCAGCTGGGAGGGAGTATAGTGAGGAAAATAGACAATTTGGTAACATAAGACTTCCTGTATGGGGGATTGGTAGTGGAAGAGAGGCCAAAGAAAGGCCCATAAGGGTGACTAGGGAGAGCCTCCAGAGGGGAAGCCAAGAGAGGAATTAGGGAGAGGCAAAAGCAACGTCCAATGTGGGTGTATGGCGGGATGCTCAGTATAATATTAATAAAGGAAAAATACCCCTTAGATTAAGCAGTTAAGTAGTAAATTCCAAACCTTGTTAAACATAATTTCAATAAAATGATAGAGATGAAAACCTGATTTTTGTTGGAATAAATCTGAGATTAAGGAGTTAGGAAAGTAAGTATAAATTACTTTTGAAATTTAAATATGATAAAGACTTGGCAGATACTGGAAGGGAGCATTGGTCTGGAGAGTGTGAGAATGAGAGAAATCTGGGTGTGTTTAAAGTCTGGGGCGAAGGGACTTATAAAGAGGGAGTTATTTAAGGATATTGGATGAGAGGTGACTGAGGAATAAGGTATTGTCACTGATGCAGTGGGGGAGGGTGAATTTGAACTTATCCACTGAAGCTTGAAGAAAGGAGGCGTATATATATGTGTGTGTGTATATATACATATACACATAATTAAAAAATATAATTTTATAGGTAAGGGGATAGAAAATCAAGATTAATCATCCCTGAAAAAATCTCACATTTCTGGAGAAAGTTGGAGAGAGTAATAGCTGAATTAGGCAAGCAGAGAGTGAGAATTTGGGGAGAATATTGAAGGTTTTAGGTGGTTATTGAGGGGAATATTTGAGATTAAGGACCTCATTCAAATAAGATTGACAAAATAATTCTGAGTGTATACCGTAATGGATGTTGGTAAGTGCTAACTATACCTGTGAGCCACACCCCCCCACTCCATAATGGAAGTTGGAACCCAGAAATTTGTAGCAGCACTAATCTCTGGAGGTTTGTGATTTTACTCTAATAGTACTTTTACTCTAATAGAAGCAAAGGAGTGGAAAAATCAGATTGTAATATTGATCTAGAATTGGACTTTTTGGGGACTGGCTATCTCACAAATTTAAGAGTGAAAAGAAATGAAGAATGTGGTTGAAAAATAGATAAGTTAGTTAGTTCATATCCACGTATGAGTTTCAGGAGGAGAAGCTAGGTATATGCTAAGTAAACTAGAACGAAATCGAGGTCTCTGACATTGCAGAGTAGAAATGAGGTTATGAACTAGGAAGAC
Organism: Nycticebus coucang; assembly: GCF_027406575.1. Taxonomy (NCBI): domain Eukaryota; kingdom Metazoa; phylum Chordata; class Mammalia; order Primates; family Lorisidae; genus Nycticebus; species Nycticebus coucang. The sequence continues at coordinate 29,131,870 of NC_069782.1, forward strand.
AGTAAGTTGTGGTCACAAAGCAGGATAGTTGGAAATATTTGGCTGGAATCATTTCAAGTTATTACAAGGTCCTATATATATGATTCAAATATAGAATGAGTCCAGGAATTAAGATGATATATTTGTGAGGTTATGCTCTTAATTCTTTATGTATTTTGTATTTCCCAGGAAATTGGCAGAAATTGGGATTGAGAGAAAGACTAAATCAGGTCTCAAGTCTTCAGTGAATGAGGTAGGGATTTATAGATAATAGCAACAAAGAGTAGAGGGTAAAATAAACAACTGGCATACTCTCACAAAAAGCTTCTACATGAGGGAGAGAATAATATCAGTGAACAACCAGGAAAAGGTCAACCTTCTCTGCTTGCTCAGTGGAGCAGCCCTTACTGACATCTTTAAAGTGAGAATCAAATTTCAATTAAGACTTAGAAATACAGGAACTTTTATGGGATAAAGCTTAGGCCTGGAACTGAGGTTCTAGAAGATTAGAAAAATGTGGAGAGAGAATTTATTGGTGATAGGAACAGAGGCTGAAAGCTGAGAGGTTAGGTCCTTTTATCATCTGGCCAAAGCTTACAAGGATGAGAAATGTGCTTGAAAATGATAGACCTCAATATTTTAATACTGGCACACATCATTGAGAGGACCATGTGATTTCTGGCTCTATCTTAGCAAGGTAGTGTGGGCTACTACAAGATTTATAGAGGGGCTGGTTAAGGCCCTGTACTGGTAGAGGCTCTTTGACTGTCTTAAAATGGTTAAGGCAGAGGCTAAGGCTATGGATAGGGTAGCCCAAGAACATCAGTGGATGTTATAGAGGTAGGCTATGGCTTTGTCCTCTGTGTAACATAAGGTCCTTGGTAATGTAGAAGATGAGGGATTCCTTTTTATGTTGATAGAAGAGTTCCATTAAGGTATTGAAGTGAGCGTGTGTATATAAGTTAGAATGCATTTATTTTTCTATTTATTTAATAAATATTTTAGAACATACGTGTAATATATCTTGGATACATTAATGAATAAAATAGACAAAAATCCCCACCTTTGTGGAGCGTACATTCTAGTGGAAGGAGTGTAGAAGGAGGGAAATAGGCATGAAAAATAATTAAATTATTTAATGTGTTAGAAGAGAAGCAGTATGGAAAGAAAAATATAACCAGGACAGGGAGTACTGGGAAAGGCTGCAATTTTAAATGTAATGGTCAGCATAGGCCTGATTGAGAAAGGGAAATTTGAGCAAACATTTGAAGGAGAGGGAGTGAACCACATGACTGTGGGAAGGAGTTCCAGGCAGAAGGAACAATTAGTGGGAAGGCTCCAAGGTGGGAGTGTGCCTGTCATGATTAAGGAATAATGAGTCTCATGTTTCTGAAATGGATGAGAAGAGAGGAGGAAGATGATGTTAGAGTATCAGCAAAAGAATGCGGCTAATGGAAGGGCTTTTGTTAAATTCGGGCTTCTTATCAATAATATGTAATAGATTTATGTTATAAATATATTGTTCTAATTATTGAAATCTTCCATGTTAAAGTGTCACAATTAGTTTTTAAAAATGTAAGACTAAATTTAGTATCAGTCCTTTTATGTTTGAGGAATAACTTTTTTAAAGTTCTCTATACTTAAAGTAGTAGTTTTCAATTCTTTACAGAATGATTTGGAACAAGTATTACGTCAAATTGGTGATAAAGACCAAAAGATCCAGAACCTTGAAGCCTTATTACAGAAGAGTAAAGAAAATATTTCATTACTGGAAAAAGAAAGAGAAGATCTTTATGCAAAAATTCAGGCTGGTGAAGGAGAGACGGCTGTTCTTAATCAGTTACAAGAAAAAAACCATACATTACAGGAACAAGTAAGCTTGTAAAATACATTTCTAAAATTTCCTTCTATCTCACTAAATCTTAATAGATGTTTCATTTTAAATGATTCTTTTTTCTTCCTCTTTTTAGCACATTTTAAGTGTTATGGATTTTTGATAAATAACATCTCATTTACCTTATGAGGTGGATTGCTATTATAGTAAAAGTTATTTAATGTGATTTAAAAAAAAAAGGAAATTCTCAGCTCATGCCCATGGATATAAATTATTGCCTGGGTGACTACAGGCAAATAATTTTCACTTCATTAGCTTAGTAGAAAAATAGAAATGTTATTAAGCATACCTACTTGCCTCATGGCATTTTCTAACATTTAAAAAAGAATTAATAATAAAATATATTCCGAAATAAAAGGTACTTATCAAATGTTAGTTGTTACTGTGCACTGATTAATATACAGACTTAGCAGTTTCTTATTTTTGATAATGTATGTCTTTGGATAATATGTAGCTAATAATTTTGGTAAGCTTATTCAAACATACAAATGTCATTTAAGAGAAACTTATAAAATTTAGATTAATATACTTTCCAGTTGCACTTTTGGAAGAATTGTCTAATAAGAAAATCATTACCTAAATAAGAAAGTATTTAAAACAAAGTATCAGAAAGCTTTGTTATTTTTCTAATTTGGGAATGAGAATGTAACAGATTTTTTTCCCCCAATTTCAAAATTATTTTTGAAAAATGAGTCTTTTTCTTCTCCTCCTACTACTCTTCCCTTCCCTCCTCCCCTCCCTCCTCCTCCTCCTGCCTTTTTTTTTTTTTTTTTAAAGAAACTGGGACTTGCTTTGTTGCCTTATTTCCCCGGCTATAGTGCAGTGGTAGGATCATAGCTCACTGCACCTGTGAACACCTGGGCTTAAGCAGTCCTTCTACCTCAGCCTTCTGAGCAGCTGGGACTACATGCCACCATGCGTAGCTAATTATTTTATTTTATTTTTTTGTAGAGGCGGGGTCTCCCTCGGTTGATCTTGAGTTCCTGGCGTCAGGTGATCCTTACACCTTGGCCTCCCAAAGTTCTAGAATTACAGATATGAGCCACTATGCCTGGCCTGAAGAATTCTTTAGGCTAGTTTTTGGTTGTACACAACTTGACATTACTTATAACACATATATATTCAGGAAGGCATGCAATTTTCAAAAAAGAATAAAGTAAGTCTTCTACTTTTGGCCATGTTCGAGTAACTGATATCTGTTTAGCTTTCCTACCATTAACAATTAGAAAAGTGGGGAAAATGTATAAAAACCACCATTTTCAGAAGTTGGACAATAGACAGTACAGGACCGTGATCCCTGAAGGAAGAAAAACAAATGAGGTGAACTCTTTGACCACTCTTAACTTTTGACCCAGAGACATTTTGCAGACTGTGGTGCAGATTGGAGAATCCAAGAAAGCATAGTGATCTTACTGAACTGAGGTGTAAAAGGTTGAATTTGAGTGAGAGACTGAAGTTCAGGGAGCTTAAGGCAGTTCATGTTTTCAGGACAGACTATCAGAGAGAAAGGCGTAATAAAGAGAAAAAGCTCTAGAAATCTGTGTAAGGATCCAATTGAGGCTTTGATTGAGTGCTGAGCTTTGCGTTTATAAAGTTGGATTCCTTGTGGCCAGGCAATGAATCATATCAGCTGCAGGCTGAAAAGTTGCAGAGCTTGCACAGGGCTGGGAGATGTGCACATTCCAGCCAGTCCGAGGAAAGATGTGGTTGAATCCTTGGGCATTCGATAGTAACCCAAGCTACCATGTACCTGACCTAATGAAGTATAAAAACAAGCCTCAAAAGGATCCATTTGAACTACAAATATGTTAACTACTAGCTGGGACAAAACTCAACATCATTCTTTAAAAGAAGACAATGAAATCCAGATGGTTCTAATTCCAGACTGGTCATAATAAATAGCAAAAAGTTACTAGATGTATGAAGAAGCAGAAACAATGTAATAACCAAGAGAAAAATAATTTAATGGAAGCAGATCCTGGAATGAGAGATGGAATCATCAGACAAGTCCTTTAAAACAACTCTTAAAATATACTCAAGAATATAAAGGAAAAAGTAAAATAATGGAGATAGAAGTGGAAATGATAAAAAAGAACCAACAGAAGAACTTCTAGACATAAAAATATAAAAATGCATGAAATGGAAATTTCATTGGATGGGCTTAACAGATGAAGCAAGTAGAAAACAACACCAGTGAACATGAAGACAAGGCAATAGAAACCGTTCAAAATGAAGGATAGAGAGAAAAAGGGTTGGGGAAGAAGCATTCTCATAGTGACCCATGGGACAGTATCATGGAGGCTTGTATCCACATAATTAGTATCACAACAGGTAGGGAGGTAGAAAATATTTGTAGAAATAATGATGGAAAAGTTTTCAATTTTGATTAAAAATATTAGTCTATAGATTCAAAAAGCTCAACAAACTCAAATATCAGGTGAATTGGACTTTATCTAAATTTTATACAAAGTATGCTCTTTTAGAGATATACCATTATGAAAAAAAAAAAGCCAAGACACAGAGTGGAAAAAAAATTCACTATATATGCACACACACATACACATATATATATGTGTACACACACATATATATACATATATATGACAATTTTTTTTTTTTTTGAGACGGAGTCTTACTTTCTTCCCCCCAGTAGAGTGCTGTGGCGTCATAGCTCACAGCAACCTCAAACTCTTGGGCTTAAGCAATTCTCTTGCCTCAGCCTCCCAAGTATCTGGGACTACAGGTGCCCCCTGCAGTGCCCAGCTATTTTTTTTTGTTGTTGTTGTTGTTGCAATTGTCATTTTGTTTAGCTGGCCCAGGCTGGGTTCGAACCTGCCAGCTTGGGTGTATGTGGCCAGTGCCCTACCCACTGAGCTACGGGCGCAGCCCATATATGACAGTTTAAAAATGTGCAGAACTTATAAGGAACTCTTATTAATTTAGAGTTACTTAATTAGATCAGTAATTGGCTGAAGGTAGAGATGGGAGTTGGAAAATGACTGCAAAGATGCATAAGAAAACATTTTGTGATAATGGAAATGTTTTCTCTTGATTGTAGTGATGGTTATTTAAATGAATATCAGTATTCTTAAATTGGATGAATTTTATTTTATGTAAATTACAGCTCAGTAGAGATGATTTAAAAAATAATGTGTCTTTATTTTTTATGATTTGAGGTATATGATGTGTATGTTTACCTATTTTTGGAAAGATGTACGTACTTGAAAAAATTTGAGATAACCTATCATAGAGCAGTTCCGTATTCTCAGGGTTCTTAAACTGGGGTTTCTTAGTTTTCGTTATGTCATTTGTGAACTTCATAATTAGAGTCTTGCTTTGCACGACAGGTTACACAGCTAACAGAGAAGCTGAAGAATCAGTCGGAAAGCCATAAACAAGCCCAAGAGAATTTGCATGATCAGGTACAAGAGCAGAAGGCACATCTTAGAGCTGCACAAGACCGCGTCCTTTCCCTAGAAACCAGTGTCAACGAATTAAATAGTCAATTAAATGAAAGCAAGGAGAAGGTCTCCCAACTTGACATACAGGTAATATCTAATTACACTCTTTAAGTTTGTATGTATCAAGAACCAATTTTAAATTCTGCTTCTTTCTCTCTTTTTTCCCTTGCATATTAATAGGAGAAAGCTGAGAATACAATTAGATAAAGGGGTGTCTAGACAGTTTGTTGAACCCCCCTGTTTGTATAGTCTCAGCAAGCTACACCTTCTGAAACCAATGAATCTTTTAGCTTTTCTTTGTTTTGAACAAATCCTTTTTATTACTTTTGGAGTCCAAATTTGTTTGATATTGTATCATTAGATTTCTGTGTAAAATATTTTTGACTTTGGCTTTTTTAAATCTTCCTTTAAAGGTTTGATTTAAAAAAAACAATACCCTTTTAGGTAGCATTATATATTTCAATATATATTCTTTAAGAAATCTATATAGCATTTTTGCTCAATGAGTCAATGACAGGTGGGAAGTAAGACATGTTTCTTTCTCTCATCATTGCTTTCTTATTCTGTGCTATGGAAGTGAAATTTATTAAAATGTTCCTATTTTATTATAGGAGAATGATTCTGCTGTAAATAAGAAATAAAATAATATAACCAATATACTTTATTAGAATTTGGAAAGAGTGCATATTTTCTTCAGTTTTCTAAATATAATTATTTGTTAGATGTGTTATATGATAACCCAATATGCGGATGTCCAATTTTAGGAGAGGGAATGGAAGAGGAAATGGGAAGAGGGAATATGAATGAACAGATGTATTAGGACAGTTTATTATTCTTTTTGCATTGCAGGATTCTTCCCTTTACAAAAGATTGTAAAAAAAGATTTACAAAAGATTACCATTGCTATTCATTTCAGAACTAGTTCTTGTAATGAGATCCCCCAGTTTTTCTTACCTTTACAATAACCTCCTTGCCAGTAGTCTTTGAAAAATGTTACCTGTAGTTATTTGTTTAAGGCTTTTTTCCCCTAAGATTCCTTTAACTTCTTTTTAAAACTAGTATTAATGCATAAAATAGACTGTTTTCTTTTAAGAATTAGGTCTCTAATTAAAAATGTAATGCTTTAAGTGCCTTCAATAGCTGCATCAACCAAAAATGCTTAGCCAAAGGGATTGGCTGTAGCCTTTTAAAAAATATTCAAAACAAATGCAGTTATGGTAATTTTTTTTTTCTAGAGTATCCCTTTAACTATACAGATGTGATTTTTAAGGTGTTTCTGAATTTTGAGTTCCGTAACATACCCTTTGAGTTCTACCTGCAAGATGCTTCCTAGTAAGCATGATCAAGGGCAGCATCGGGGTGAATGACTATCCAGTGTTTGGCAGCGCTTCATGAGACGGCTCTTCGCTGTCCTTTAAGGACCTTGTTACAGAAATTGCAAAGATCGTTAGCACTGTAGCAATAGGTATTTAGTCTGAATTTATTGTATATGAAGGGCCGGTAGAGGGGCTGGCTGTATGAATGGCCACATTTTTTTCTGTCATAACATTTCTGAAACTAGGTAAACCAGTGAAGTTATTACTTAATCCCCCCAAATTTTCTTTAGGTGTTCACATGACTTTGGAAGATGTATCACCTTAGTTGAATCATACCATATTGAAAGATCAAAATGATTCTCACATGTTAAAATATTTTAAAATTTTTGGTTCCTCAGATAGATGAAATGCCATATGTGAATGAAGCCAACTTCTGCAAAAATACATTCTTCATGGTTTGTTATACCCTCATCAGTTAGTATAGACTTACTGTGTATTGTTTAAAGTGTAGCTATCATTAGTCTTTTAATTCGATGTAGATGTGTGTATACTTTCATATGACTATTGTTTCTATGAATAATTATATGGTTATGAGATAGAATTCTTTGAGCTGCTTCTTTCTGCTTAAAATACCCTTATAATGTAAATCTTAGATTTCTTATGTTCATTGATCCTGTCTTCAGCGAGCTAAAAGAATATCACTCCCCTTTTTTCAAAATACATTAATTTTAAGTATTTTTCTTTTTACTTTTTGTTTTTCTTATTAGAGGTAAATTGTACTAAAGTTATTCAAATACTTAAAACTGTTACTTTTTATAACAAGACGGACTTTGTGCTTGTTTGATATAATTGAAAGTGTGTTTATTATTGAAAGCCTTGAATTTTTAGTATGCAATTTCTTGATTTTTTGTGAATATCAAAAGTAAAATCCTTTAAGGAAGAAGTTATCAGGGAATACTGAATTTCATAAAGTATTCCAGTTGTCTGGCTTTTTTGAGTACAGCAATTAAGTCACCCTGCCCCTCACAGGCAACAGTTGGAAAAGGAAAATCAAACCTTCCTACAACCACATACCCAGGGCACCACTTGAATAGTCCTCGGGCGATTGGCTCAGTTCAAAAGGTCCAAATCAATTGTCTCAGTCAGCATCTGTCTCAGGTGGGAGAGTTTAAAAAGTCTCTGGCAACTGGATTGCAGGGGTCTGGTGACAACTCAGATATGACTTGCTCCAGTGCTCTGTGAAGTCAGGAGAACCCACCCAGCCAATAGATTAGTCTGGGAAGGTTGATGCCTCCTTCCCCACCTTGCACCTCTGTCACACCCAGTCACTGATAGCCCCGCAGGGCTGTGATCCAGTTGCCTCTAGTGAACAGATACTCTAGGGGTTTGCACCTGCCTGAATCACAAGGAAATCTATATCTTCTCAGCCAGGCCACTGTGCTCTGCCTCTATCCAGCAAGGGGAGGTGAGGCCTGACAACGTCGAGAGCTTTTTGGAGGCTAGGGTGTGTTCACTCAGTTCCAGCCCCACCCCTGATTGATGTTACTGACAGAATAGAACAGAACAACTTGGCAGGAATTTGTTTCTGTCCTTGCTAAATTCCCCTGCAGAAGAGAAGCTGTTTTGAGTTCCCAGAGCCTGTGCCTCAGGCCATGTCTTTGCTCCTGCAGGTTTGTATTTGGTTTGCTGTCAGTTCTAGCCTCCTGCCTTCCTTTGTCTATAGGCTGATGATCCCCTGAGGGCCGGGTGCATCTTAGGCTCAATAAAGCTGTCCTCTGGGTCTGCACCTCCCTGGGAATTTCCCTGCTCTGTGCATGCATTTTCTAGTCCCCGTACTTCACCCAGGCCAGTATCACCTCAGGCAAACCTTTTACTCAGGGGGCCTGCATTTCCATCCCAGATCTGTTCCGAGGTGGTTGCCACCTGAGATGCCCAGACTCCTCTGGTTGCCCAGGGAGGCAGGGGGTGTGGCTTTGGAATATCTGGGAGTGAGCCCTATTGTTGCCAAAAAACGGCTGCTGCTCTGCACCTCCGGGCACTGCCGCTCTGGTGTGGTTCCCTCTCAGCCGACCGTCCTTTCCTCACTCCCGTGCTGCAGAATCAGCCCTGATCAGCTGCAGTCTAGGCCCTGTCCGCAGCCCTCGAGAAATCACCTAAGAATCTGGACTTCTGCGGGACAGGCCTCCAGACCTCAGAGTGAGAGTGGAGGGGAGTGCTGGGAGCACAGAATTGCAGGTAGAGAATTTATACAGTTTTATGCCTGGCAGGAGAACGCCATGGCACCCTAGTAGGGGAGGTAGGTTCACTTTTTAGAGGGTCTTTCCCGTGGAGTGTAGTGGGAGGACCTTTGAACTCTGCTTATTTGTTTATGGGGCACTCCGAGCCATTCTCATGGGGGAGGGGACTCCCATCCGCTTGGTGATGTATTTTGTACCTTTTGTTTGTATCCTTGGGGTTGCAGCTCACCTCAGCGGGGTTGATGTGCATTCTTCAACCTTCTCTCTTGGTGCAGCTCTGATCCATCAGGTTGCTTGCTAAATTTCTGTCCTTTAACTCTCCTTCTGGATGGGAGCCTCTATGGAAAGCTGGCTTCAGTCAGCCATCTTGTCTCCGCCCCTTTTTCATTGTTTATTCAGACATTATTAGAAGTCTTTTGTTTTACTTATTCCTATCTTCCTACTTTGGGGATTTTCACACAGGTATTTTTCAATATATAGATTTTTTTTTTTTTTTTTTTTTTTGCTGATGGATTTAATCTTTAAATAGTGCAGTGATAAAAGCAGTGTGCATTCAAGCAAGGGTAGTTCAAGAATGAAATATGAATTAAATAACTGATAATTTTTATTACAGATTAAAGCCAAAACTGAATTATTGCTATCAGCAGAAGCAGCAAAAACTGCTCAAAGAGCTGATCTTCAGAATCACTTGGACACAGCTCAAAATGCATTACAAGATAAGCAGCAGGTATGATTGGATTTCATACCATAACCTAATACTTTGGTGGATAATTTGCAAATGTATGAAAATGATATCTAGTTTTCTATAATCTTGTGACACAGTTGCTTATCCCCCTTAAGTCCTTTATGAATTCAGAACCAGCTGAGTAGTAGACGCAGAGGTCAGACAGATGGAGGTAAAATAGAGTATCATCTTTGGTTCTGATAAGCTCAACTGGTGTGTACCAGTGTTTGGGCTTCCTCACATTGTACTTGCCCCCTCACCTAGACCTAGGAGTGGAGCTGAATCACTACTCCTAATTGCTGAATTGTTGCCTCCCTAAAGTAACAATGATAAGGCAAGAGAGACGGATCCCTGTATTTGATTTTGGTAGGTAGGCTGGCTGAGCCATGATCCAAATTTACTTGGGGCATGCACCTGGAAGCAGGAAAAAAGCACGTGTTTTCCATCTCTATTATAAGAGTGACTCCTTTTCTTGGGGATAAAAGGAAGCAACAGGCTGGAAGGAATACAGAAGCTTCCTACTTTAGCATAAAGGTCAAAAATGCTTGTAGATCTTTCTTACCTTTACCAGGTAGGAATTTTTTGAAACTTACTTGTTATTCAAGGATTAATACTAGTTATTGGTCCATTATTTAAAAACAATGAAGTATATCAAGTTAAAAAAATAAAAACTTTTTTATATTTACGCTTTATCCCAGTCCAATTTCCCTTTAGATGGAATGTTTGCTTTTTAATTTGAGTGTATCCTTCCAGACTTCTGTAAGCATTGAACAAACATACGTATACACCCAGTTATATATGTATGTACACACACAGAGATATTTTTCTTTTATGCATATAGTATCACACTGTATATGTAGTCCTGCAACTTGTTTTTTACTTACAGTATTGCTAAACACATCTGGAAAGTATTTTCAAAGCCCAAGATCAGAGTCAGAAATTATGATGGGAATAACCATATAAAAATGTAAAATTTATCTGTCAAAATATTAACACATTTTAAAATAAATAGCAAAAGGGTAAAACATTTTCTGGAGTATGTCTGATGAAGGGTTAATATCCTTGTTATTTAAAACATTTTTATGTAAGGAATAAGTGAACACACAAAAAAGATCAAAACTATATTAGGAAATGTTCAAGTTTATTAATAATTGTAAATTAAACAATAAAGGGATATATTTGCCTTTATAGAAAAAAAGTGTATTTGTGTGTATGTTTAGCAGGATCGCAGAAGGTATGGAATAAAAAAGCCACTTTAAAACATTATTAGTGGTGATATACATTAATTCCCTCTCTTGGGTGGGGGTGGAGAAGGGAGCTGTTTGGCAATGTATTTTAAGAACTTTATAATTTTTCGTATTTTTTAGGTCACTTAAGTCTTTTATCCTAGGGAATAATCATAGCTCTAAAGATTTTCTTTGCATCTCTGTTAATAAATGCAGGTAATTTAAAAGCAGTCTATGAATTTAAAGCAAGAGATGTGGCTTAAAAATAGGCTATATCAATAAAGTAGAAATTTATTTACTTGTGCATGATATTTTTAAGATAATAGAAAGTTTCTTGATGCATTGTTATATAAAAACAAAGGAGGTTAAAATTAAATAGTAAAGTGAGATCCTGATTTTATTTTAGAAACACAAAGGAAAAATAGGCACTAATGCACAAAGACCAAAAGGAAGGTTATCGAAACATTAACAGCGTTTAGTTAGAAGTAGTGGATTTACAAGTATTCTTTGTTCTTTCTGTGAAAATGGATATTCAGATGAATTGAACAAGTATCATAGATGTAGTCACTAATTTTTTTAAAAGATTAATTTTAAAAATTATCTTGAACATGGAAAACATTTAATTATGTTATAAAAGTATTATTATTAACATAGTTAATAGTCTCTTTTATCTTTTGGTTCTTAAAATAATTCTTCCTAGAAAAACATTAAAAATTTATTAAACTGTCAAAATATTAACACCTTTTAAAATAAATAGCAAAACGTATAAACTTAGTATTTCAGACAATGCAAAGTTGGGTCCTTTATATTGGTAGGTAAATACAGCCTCTGATACATCATTAGACGTATCTGAAATCTTACTCCAAATGCTTTCTCAAATAAAGTTAAGAGTTTTCAGTTTTACTTTCACTGAACATGTGGGTATCATGATATAATAAACCAAAGTTTTCTTCAATTGTATTTTTCTATAGGAGTTAAATAAGATTACTACTCAGTTGGATCAGGTCACTACAAAGTTACAAGACAAGCAAGAACATTGCAGTCAACTAGAAAGTCATCTTAAGGAATATAAAGAGAAACATCTGTCTTTAGAACAGAAAACTGAAAAGCTAGAAGGTCAAATTAAGGTTCGTATAAAAGAAGTCAAATGTTTTCTGTTGTTGTAGTGTGGAATCTGATGATCTACATGGAATCAAAGATTTTTAATTAACAAAGAAAGGTAAAGTTATATAACATTTGAAAAAATTACTTGTAATTTTTCATGTCTTCATTTTTAATTCTCTTTATTTAATTTCTGCATTGGTGGATAGCTATTATAAAGGATGTTTAAATATATACTGATTCCATTGTAATGCGTGGCTATTTCCAGAAGTCAGCCAACCACAGATCTAATCTGTCATTATAAGGAAGTTAACAAGTTGTTGTGAAATCTCTTCTATTCCATCATTCTTCCATCTCCTTATTCTAATATCATATTTCAGATATGGTAAACTTTTTCCTTTTTAAAACTTCATATTTTTTACCCATGGATTTTGCTTCTACTTTAATAGACATATTGAGACCATGGTAAATTGTATTTTAGTTTGACACAACTCCAAGGGAAAGTTTTGATTTACTAGAGATGAAATAATTAGACATATCAGAGAATGATTTGACTTGAATTTTTTCTCCTTTATATTAGAACTACTATTAGTTAAACAAAAATTTCTCAATTTACTATATATTTCCACAGTCAAGTGAAGCATGTGTGTATAATTGTAGAATCGTGAGATGTGTGTATGTATGTATGTATGTATGTATGTACATACTAACATAATATGAGAGAAAAATTATCTTTACAGTTCTGTTTCTGGGTTTTTTTTTTTCTTTTATGGCTAACCATAGTAGTAATGGCAAATATTTTTAAGTATTAGTAAAAAAGAACAGAAATACTGTTTCACTGAGAAGTGTCTAATGAGAACTGTATTTGAGTACCTTTTAAAAGTAGTTGTTTAGATCTTGTAGTGTCTATTGTAATTATCAGCTCTTTAACATTTTGTAATTATTATTTTAGAAAGTATTTTGTATGTTTTATATAGACAAGGTTATAAAATTAATTTAGTCATATAAAATGTCTTTTCTGTCATGAATATCTTCACTGCAGGTGTTGGGTAAGAGCTACAAGTGTGCAAAATCCTTGCAACTATGTAAGAAAATACAGTGTGTGTAGATTTTCAAACACATTTAATGGTTTGATTTTGTCAATTTATAAGAGTATACATAATTATATCATATACATATAAGTATATTCACTTATATATAAGTGAAGTAAAGCAGTGTTATCTAGATCAAGAGATTAAAGTAGCAAAATCAAGAATTTAATTGCCTTTATATTCAGGGACAACAGGTGTTAATGAGAAGGACAACATGACGACTTTTAATTTTAAAATCAATTAGTTTTAACATCAATTTTGTTAACTTTTAATATAAAGGATACTATATTTCATATGGGTATGTGGGTGAACTTGTTACTTTTTTCAAACTTGAGTTAGTAACTTTCATTCTAGTAATCAATATTTATGTTAAGTTTATTCTTTCATTCAGAAGTAATTTCAGAAGTAAATACCTACTCTCTGCCTATTAGATATAAAACCTCATCCTAGGTCCTCTGAAAGATTCTAAGATTAATAACCCCTTATTCAATAATGGTTTCAGAGTATGTTTTTTATTATAACACATAGTTTTGATTATTTTCTTGTGTATGTCAACGCCAATTTGAATGTAAACAAAAAATATTACAATACTTAATAACAGATTGGTAATTATTAATGCTGGTAATAACACTGCTGAACTATATTTCTTTTGTAGAAATTAGAAGCTGATGCTATTGAAGTTAAAGCAAGCAAGGAGCAAGCATTGCAGGATCTGCAACAGCAAAGACAGCTGACCACAGAAGTAGAGCTTAGAGCCACAGAGCTGAGTAATCAACTTGAAATGGAAAAAGAAGTGTAAGCTAAAACACTTCACTTATAAATTAAGGGGGGGGAAATTATAAACTAATTATTAAAATTTCCTTACAGTTTTAAGTTTGCTATCAACAGTGGTTAAAGATTTATTAAATGTTTATTTTACATTGATTTTATAAACTGCTGATATTAATGTAAAGGAAACATAAACCATTATAATATGGTTAAAGTTAACTTCACAAGAAAGGATTGAAAACTTAGTTTTAAAAAATTGGGGTCATCTGGTCTCTTTTCAATAATAACATGGTACACATATCTCTGGGGTGAAACAATTAGTTTGACTTAACAAATTTATTCACAAATTTGAATAAATTAATGTAAAATTAAAAAACATAGGGTTGTAGGGATGTTTCCATATATTACCCAACACCAGTCAGGCTTCTGTGTTGAAGCACTCTATCAAGTAAGGAATGGATTCTTTCTTATAAGAAATCATCTTTTTCATTTTGACAAATGATCTATGTTTATGAGCACAAGGTGTTAACACCAGTGTCAGCTTACCTTTTTTTTTTTAATTATTGAAGTAAAATTTGTACAGTTAAATGCATAGATTTTATCTCTGTATGCAGTATGAGTTTTCATAATTGTATATTCTGTATAATTATGCCTCCCCCACATCTCCATACTGAATATTGTTATCACAGAGTTTCCTTAAGTACCTTTGTAGTCAATACATTACCCTTTTCTGTTGACAGCCACACTCTCTGTAGCTTTATAGCATCAAGTATGAGTCCCCTAACTTTTTCAAAATTGCCTTAACTTTTTTTTTTTCTGTTATGAGACAGAGTCTCACTATGTTGCCCACAGTAGAGTGCAGAGGCATTACAGCTCACAGCAACCTCAAATTCTTGGGCTTAAGCGATTCTCTTGCCTCAGCCTCCCAAGTAGCTGGGACTACAGGCGCCCGCCACAACACCCGGCTATTTTTTACTGCAGTTGTCGTTGTTTAGCAGGCCTAGGCCGGGTTCTAACCCGCCAACCTTGGTGTATGTGGCTGGTGCTGTAACCACTGTGCTACGGGCGCCGAGCTTCTGTATACATTTTATTATTAACTTGCCCATTTCTACAAATTAAATTGTTAAGTTTTGATTGGAATTGCATTGAAACTGTAAAGCAATTTGTAGAGAAGTGACATCTTAATAGTACTGAATCTTTAATTCCTAAACGTGGAACATCTCTTCATCTACTTAGGTCTTTTTCTTTTTTAGAAGTGGGATCTTTTTTTTTTTTTTTAATTAAATCATAGCTGTGTACATAGATATGATCATGGGGCATCATTCACTAGCTTCACAGACCGTTTGACACACTTTCATCACACTGGTTAACATAGCCTTCCTGGCATTCTCTCAGTTACTGTGCCAAGACACTTACATTCCACATTTACCAAGTTTCACATGTACTCTTGTAAGATGCACCACAGGTGTAATCCCACCAATCCCCTTCCCTCTGCCCACCTCCCCCGTCCCTCCCTTCCCTCTCCCCCTTCCTCCTATTCTTAGGTTGTAACTGGGTTATAGCTTTCATGTGAAAGCCCTAAATTAGTTTCATAGTAGGGCTGAGTACATTGGGTACTTTTTCTTCCATTCTTGAGATACTTTACTAAGAAGAATACATTCCAGCTCCATCCATGTAAACATGAAAGAGGTAAATCTCCATCTTTCTTTAAGGCTGCATAATATTCCATGGTGTACATATACCATAATTTATTAATCCATTCGTGGATTGATGGGCACTTGGGCTTTTTCCATGACTTAGCAATTATGAATAGGGCTACGATAAACATTCTGGTACAAATATCTTTGTTATGATGTGATTTTTGGTCTT
This sequence comes from Nycticebus coucang, assembly GCF_027406575.1. Classification (NCBI taxonomy): domain Eukaryota; kingdom Metazoa; phylum Chordata; class Mammalia; order Primates; family Lorisidae; genus Nycticebus; species Nycticebus coucang. The sequence continues at coordinate 29,147,536 of NC_069782.1, forward strand.
CTGGGTATATGCCCAGTAGAGGGATTACAGGATTGAATGGCAGATCTATTTTTAGATCTCTAAGTGTTCTCCATATCTCTTTCCAAAAGGAATGTATTAATTTTCATTCCCACCAGCAGTGCAAAAGTGTTCCCTTTTCTCCACATCCGCGCCAACATCTCTGGTCTTGGGATTTTGTGATATAGGCTAGTCTCACTGGAGTTAGATGATATCTCAAAGTAGTTTTGATTTGCATTTCTCTGATGATTAAAGATGATGAGCATTTTTTCATATGTCTGAAGGCCACGCACCTGTCTTCTTCAGAGGAGTTTCTCTTCAAATCCCTTGCCCAGCCTGCGATGGGATCCCTTGTTCTTTTCTTGCTAATGCGTTTGAGTTCTCTGTGGATTCTGGTTATTAAACCTTTGTCAGAGATATGTTGCCCAGGTTGGTCTTGAACTTTTGGCCTCAAGGGATTCTCCCACCCCAGCCTCCTATGTAGCTGGAATTCCAGGCATGAGCCACTGCACCTGGCAACTTAGGTCTTCTTAAATTTCTCTGAACAGTATTTTGTTGCTTTAAACATAAAGGTCTTGCACATCTTTTGTCAAATTTATTCCTGAGTATTTTATAGTTTTCAATGCTATTGTAAATGGGAATTTTTTTAAACTTAATTTTCCACATGCTTATGGCTGATATAAAAATGTTATCTATATTTCATATATAAACACACACACGAATTGACACACATATATGTATATGCGTATGTATATATTTATATATATATAGAGAGAGAGAGAGGGAGAGAGATATTTCTGTCCTTTGACCTTGCTAAATTCGCTTTTAGTTTTAGTAGTAATTTTGTAGAATTCTTAAGATTTTCTAAATAGACAATCATGTTTCTGTGAATAGAGACAAATTTGTTTCTTCCTTTGAATCTGTTAGGCCTCTTATGTCTTTTTCTTGATATACTATTGGCTGGAACTTCCAATAGAATTTTGAATGTAAATAGTAATGGTAGACATCCGTGGATTGTTTCTAATATTAGGCAGGAAATATATATGTTTCATGTAAGTTCAAAGATAGCTGTAGATTTTTCCTAGATTCCCTTTATCAGATTAAAGACTATCCTGTCCATTCCCAGTTTTATTTTTTTTAAATGTTTCTTATCATGTATATATACTGAATTTTGTCAATGTCTTTATTCTGCATTTATTACTATGACTATATGAGTTTTCTCTTTTATTTTGTTGATGTGGCCAATTACATTGATTGATTTTTCTAATATTATACCAGCCTTGTTTTCCTGGTGTAAATCCCAATCGATCATGCTATATTATGTTTTTATATACTGCTATTTTTATTTGATAGAAGTTTGTTAAGAATTTTTCATATTCATGAGGGCTGCTTGTCTGTAATGATCTATTAATATCACTGTCAGGTTTTGATATCAGAATTATGCTGGTCTTAAAGAGGAACTGAGAAGTATTTCTTCCTTTTCTCCTTTTTGAGAGAGTTTCTATGAGATAGACATTATTTCTTAAATATTTGATGGACTTCACCTGTGAACCAGCTGGGCCTGGAATTCTCTCTTGGGTTGCTTCATTTGGGATTCAATTTATTTAGCAAATATAGGGTGATTTGGATGTTCTAATATTTTTCTTGTGTTGGTTTTGATAATTTGTATCTTTCAAGGAATTTATTCATTTCATCTATACTTGAAATTTATTAGGATAATGTTCATAAAATTATACTTTAGATATACCGTAGGATCTGTAGTAATTTCCCCTTTTTGTTCTTAATAGTGGTAATTTGTCTTATTTTTTTCTTGATCAGTCAAATTAGAGATTTACCAATTTTATCAGACTTTTATAAAAAGCTTTTGATTTAATTGATTTTACTTGTCAATTTTTATTTCATTTATTTTTCCTTGTGTCTTTATTTCCTTCCTAGACTTACTTTGTGTTTAGTTTGTTCTTCCTGAAATAGCTTTTTAATGTGAATGCTTCCCTGTGTCTGTACAGTTAATAGTATTTGTTTCTTTCTCTTAGTTTCTCTTTTCATTTGTAAATGTTAATGTCAGATTTTTGCAGGTGATGGTTATGTGTCATTTGTCTTTTCTCTATATTTGAAGTGAAATATTTCTTTTATTCTTTTACTTTACATTTTTCTAGGTTGAGCTTAAGTGTTTTAAAGTTTCAGACCTATCAAACACATGATGTGTCTGAAGTTCTCAAGGGAAGAGGAAAAGTTCTCTGTATGTTTGGAAATATTCTTTAGGGTACATGGAAAAACTTCTGGCTATACAATATGCAGGGTTTTCTTTGGGTATCTGCTGTCGTGGACAAGACTGGATTAAATCAGGACCTCCTTAATTAGGTAGTTTTGATTATTTGATTTGAGAAGAATCATCTACATATATCAGGTCATATATTCTAAGACATTTTTCAGTTATATGATTTTATGAAATTAAATTATTTTTACTTATGAACTATGTAGAAAAGTTTTAAAACTCAATAATTGTTTATGATTAATGTCATTTAAAATTAGAACATTTTCTTTTATATGAACAATGTTCATGATTAATTTTGAATAGTCAATTAGGATTGGTGAATTATGCATTACTTAAAAAATTGTCTTTTAAATATTTAGAGTATCTAGTACAAAATTGGATCTACAGAAAAAATCGGAGGCCCTTGAAAATATCAAGCAAATGCTCACAAAGCAAGAGCAAGAAAATATAATTCTGAAAAAAGAATTTAAAAATTTAAGTGAAGAAGCAAAGACGCAACAAAATGAATTGAATAATAGAATTCAAACAACAGTAACGGAACTGCAAAAAGTGAAGACAGAAAAAGAAACTCTAATGACAGAGCTTTCTACAGTGAAAGAGAAGTTATCAAAAGTTTCAGATTCTTTGAAAAACTCCAAAAGTGAATTTGAAAAGGAGAATCAGAAAGGAAAAGCTGCTATCTTAGATTTGGTTAGTAGTTTGCATTTACTTTCTTGGGTAGAAGTGATTATTTAAAATGTACTGGTTTTTCTGCTTAATTCACTATTGATTTTTCATACTCTATTTAAATGATTTAAAATAGTTCTCATGAGGAAAGGAATTGCTCATGGTAGCTCAAGATAATGGGGGTGTATGTGTATCTGTGGACCTCCAAGGATATTTTCAGGTGAATATAGCAGTCTTTCTCTGTAGCTGGTATAGTGCTAGAGTTGGCAAAGACTGCAGCATGTTTGTTCCTGGGGACATTTCCATAGAGAATGGAAATACTAGTTGAAATGTTATTTACTTTCCTGAAAACAAACAAACAAAACGAAAGACCAGAAAAATCTTATTGACTTTTTTAACTCTGGATACTGTGAACTCTCTTATTCATTATTGAATATTCTAAAACTCCAGGTAATATTGTGTTTAGACATTCCATAAAACATATTTAAACTGTAAAGAAAAAGAAACAGAGTTTTAGGAAAAGCTTAAAGGGGAATGGGGTCTCAGAAATATTTTAACCCAGATTAATACATGGTAGCAGCAAAAATAAAACTCTGTTCTCAATATGAGGGTCAATGGAAGTGGTTAGTAGTATTAAAAGTATGTAATATCAGTGTGTTACCTTTATGTTCCTTTCTGAAGTTTGGAGAAGACATTTGCTATTGTACACTTTTCCTCTTGAGTTATAAATGATTAGCTTTTTAATTTATTGTTTTAATATTTTGTTAAGTTTCTTCCATCTTCTTGAAGCCAGTGTTCTATTTTTAAAATAGTATGATAAGTTAATTATAATGAAATTTATGACATAAAAATGTGGTTTTGAAGTTTTCTAAAATATTCTTAATATTGTTTAAAGTAGTATTTTGACGGTTGATAATAGAAATCCTTAGCATTTTGTTGTCATTCCCCCTGTTTTTTCATTGAAATGTCTGATTTTATCTTTCTTAGTTCATGCACAATTTTAGTTTATCTTCTTAAAGTTTTTACAAATATTTTCTGTGGAATGTAGTTTTCATTTTTTTTTTTTTTTAAGGAAAAAACTTGCAAAGAATTAAAGCATCAACTTCAAGTGCAGAGAGAAAGTACACTTAAGGAACAGAATGAACTGAAAAAATCACTTGAAAAAGAAAAGGAGGTACGATTTCTTTTTTTAGTAACACAAATAAGCAAAGCCTGGGCCTTTATATCTTCAAAATATTTTCACACCGATATGTTAGAGGAAGGTATTTTTCTCTGAAGTGTAATGAATCATATACATTGCTTAAAAATGTTATTTGTGTTCTACCTACTATTAAAAAGATTTAAGCTAGTTTATAATAAAAGGCTTAAATAAAGGAATATAATGAAAAAAGAAAATCTAGCCAACTAGCTACAGAGTTATAATTTGATTATCCAGGATAAGGAACATTATTATGGATAATAAGATTGAAAACAATCTTAATAGGCTTTCCATAAAAATGACCTTTCTTGGGCTCTTTATTTCCTGGACATTTATATTAATGGTGTATTTGATAAAGGTTGTGTTAACAACCAAGAGGTTTTTCTGTGGTTAATGTTTTGTTAATATAGCATACAAGCAAATGAATAAATAAAGAGTGTAATATATGGTTGTTACTCTCTGAAGATGGACCTATGAGTAGCTAGAGTCCACGCATGCAACTTTATCAAAGCAGAAAATCTGATTTGATAAAGCCACAACGTGGTCCTGACAAGAATTTTACACTATTGTATTCTAGTTGGTGATTAAAAGAAGACTCTTGTGCTATAGATGCCAGTCATGTAAAATGCAAGATTATATTGGCTTAGCGCCCGAGCTCTGAATTAAGATTGTTCAAAATTGACCACATTTTGCTGTGTAGAATACACACTCCCCCCACCCCCAAATTTTTGAGGGAAAAATAATGATGTGCTACTATCTGAGTACTACTAATTCCATATCTATATAAATGTTTTAAATTCTTTTATTTATGCTTATGCATTAATACTCTAGGAAGCAGTAATGATATCCATATGCAAAATACTACCCTGGAAAATGATAATCAGTTTTGTTGAACATATGACAAACTTGCAGGAAAGCATTTTCAGCCTTGGAAAAACGACATGTTTCTCTTTGTACTCTTTAATCAGGAGCTAGCAATCTAGCTGATATTTTTACAAAATTCCTTTATGATACAAAAAACAAGTACCTATATGTAAACAAATACAAATTTGAATTAAAAAATTAAAATGAAAGTTTTTTTCCTGAAAGTTTGGGCCAGAATCGTACATGGAAGCACTTTGTACATGGGAGCATATTATACGCAGTAAAATAGCAGTGTGTCCTGGCTGTGCCATTTATTAGCTATGCCATTTTGTTTTATACAGATTACTTAATCTCTGTGCTTCAGTTTCCTCAGGAATAAAACAGGGCTAATAATAGAATCTGTGTCATAGAGTTAAATAAATGAGTTAATATATTTAAAGTATTTGGAACACTGTAACAAAGTAAATGCTCATACTCTAGTTATTATTTTATCACTGGTTTTCATAACATAATCGTTATCATCACTCTATCTGATTCCTGTTTTGCATAAAAATACTTTGTTATGCATGTGGATAAGCTGAGAGATCTATGTCTAAAACTATTCAAAAGTAACTTTGAATGTGGTCAAATGTAATGCTGGATTCTTAATGTAGTATACATAAACATGAACACATGACTTTGGCTGGAGAGGTAAGAGATGGTAATGGTTTATTCTGCGAGGAACCTCATTGTGACTTCTGTATAATGTCTAATTTTGAACAGAAGTATCTATTCAAATTGTAAAATAAGGTAGTAGCAAAACAAGCCCCAGATCTCTAAATGAGGTAACTAATGCAATGTACTTCAGTGTCATCATACATATACTTAATTTATTTCCCAAAAGTGCTTTCAGTTTTATGATAGTCAATATAGAGCTATTCTTTCTGATTAACTGTGGCCAGTAGGCTCAGTAGCATTTGAGAATATTCTGAAAGGCAGTAGACGTCCAGCACAGACACGGATGGTGACATTCCTGTTCTCTGGGATACGAGGGCATACTAGCGTAGTTCATTCAGAAACTCCATCTAAATGTACAGTTATTAAGTTGAAAAGGAAGATAGAATTAAACAAATAATGGAATTTAATCCAGCATCTAATATTGAATGGTGTCAATTCTAAAAGGAGTATGAGGGCAGGGATTTTTCTCTTTTGTTAACTACTAATTATCTGTGGCTGACAGCCATGGTCGTTCCTTCCTGGAGTAGTGCCTGGCATGTAGCACTGAGTAGATGTCTTTGGAATGAATAAATGAATGCTAAGGAGATTTTTATTTTTTTTAGACTTCTGATCAGTTGAAATTGGAACTCAGTTCAAAGCAAGAACAAATCTCACAGGCCCAGAATACTTTAAAACAAAAGGAAAAAGAAGAGCAACAACTTCAAGGAAACATAAATGAGCTCAAGCAATTGGCTGAACAGAAGAAAAAGCAAATTGAAACCCTCCAAGGAGAAGTTAAAACTGCTATTTCACACAAGGTAATTAAGATAATAATATGATTAATACAGATGAATTACATAGAAAATTTAGGATAAGTTAAAAATTTTTCTAAGTTAAATATATGAGATCATTTCATTATATGATAAAATATCTAAGTCTGAATTTCCATTTATTATAAGCATGTTGTCAGATAATAAATCATACTTATTAAGGGAAAATAATCGCAAAATAAATATTAAAAATATTCAGTAGAATCAGGTTTTATGTAGTTATAATTGTTTAATATTTTAAGTTATAATGGTTTCCATTTTCAACCTATTTTAATTTATTATTGGGCATCTGTTTTTTTGTTGTTGTTGTTGTTATTGTTATTGACTATGTTTTAATCTTTGTCCAGACCAAGAGTTGGTAAAAGTAGATTGTACTTAATATAAAATATTTGGAACAAAACGACTCCCCTCCCCAGCATTGATCTGTGCATAGTAATTAGTCCCTGGAGAAAAGAGCAGTAGAGTCCCTAAAATGTAGAATAAATGTCGTGCCGTTAAGAGTTGGGTATCATGCTACGAGAGTTAAAAGAATATAAATGGAAACAGCCACAAATTTATACTTTATGTTGACTAGTGTTTTTGTAACTGTTACTATGCTACTTTATAGAAGAGTAGTTTTCTAATAATACAGCAAGAGTAGACAAATTTGCCTATTCTTTTGTTTGTGTTATATATAACCAAAAGTGAGCATGAAATTATCACAGTGCTTATTATTTTGCGTACTTTGATACCTTAAGGTCATTTTTTTCACAATTTACTTGCATCCAAAAATTTCTGAGATTTTCAATTTTATGATATCAAAACATAGTGAAAGAAAAAACTCAAGTATTTTAGCACATTTTGTTATTAAATTGTTAGTTGCAATAACATTTCTTTCAGAAATATTTCATGATTAATATTATGATTAATATTTATTGCTTATATAATTATCCCTTCATTTTTGCAGCTTTAGAATCTGCAGTTGGGATAAAAGATACTGGGGTTAGAGGGAACAATAAAAAGTAAAAATATTGCCAGGCGAGGTGGCTCACGCCTATAATCTTAGCATTCTGGGAGGCCCAGACAGGTGGATTGCTTGAGCTCAGAAGTTCAAAACCAGCCTGAGCAAGAGCAAGACCCCACCTCTAAAAATAGCCAGGCGCAGTGGGTGGGTGCCTGTAGTCTCAGGTACTTGGGAGACTGAGGCAAGAGGATCACTTGAGCCCAAGAGGTTGAGGTTGCTGTGAGCTGTGATGCTGCAACACTCTATTAAGGGTGACAAAATGAGACTCTGTCTCAAAAAGAAAAAATAACAATAAAAACAGTACAAATTTAAAAACAACTATATTTACATGGTATTTACATTGTGTTAGGTATTGTAAGTAATCTAGAGATGATTTAAAGCCTATGGGAGGATGTACACAGCGTATATGCAAATACTATGCCATTTCATAGGGACTTGAGCATTCTTAGATTTTGATATGGGAGGAGGTATCCTAGAGCCGGTCTCCCAAGGGTATTGAGGAACGATTGTTCTTTGCACAGCTTTGCTAGATGATCCCCTAAAGGAAATATTGGTAGTTCACTATTATGTTAGTATGTGGCTGCTAGAATAGGGAGCACACTTCTCAACCTGGAGGAGGACATCGTTTCAGGGAGTGCTGGATACATACCCAGTCTTTGTAAATTAGACATGGAATTTAGAGTAACTGGAGAGTCATTGTAAGCTAAGAACAGTTCAGTTTTGTTGAGGAGAAGTGTAGCATCATGAAAAGAAGATAGATTGAAGAGCCAGCAGGTCTGAATTTAAATTTTGTAAGATACCATTAGTCTAATGGTCCTAGAGAAATGATTCATCTTTCTGAGCTCAATAAAATAGGGTCATAGATTTTTTGTAAACATTGAGATAATGTATTTAAAATTCTTAGTATTATGGTTAGTGCAATGTGGAAGAAAACAGTTGTTGGCTCTTATATCATCTAAGAGCTTGTGTATATGCTTCTTAGATCAGTCAACCTTTAGTAGAAATGCATCTTTCACATCACCCTGTTTAGTTTCTTTGCCCACTCAAGTATAAGCTCCATGAGCACAGGTCCCATGTTTAATTATTTTTATAATTAAGTCATAAACACATAGATCATGTATACATTGATGCCTTTATGGGGTACAATGTGCTGATTTTATATACAATTAGGGATGCTTACATCAAACTAGTTAATATAGCCTTTACCTCATTGACTTAATTACTATGTTAAAACATTTGTACTCTATACTTACTAGATTTGACATGTACGCTTGCAGTATGAACCATAGGAATGTTCCCACCACTTACCCTCCTTCCATCAAATCTCCCTCCTCCCCTCACAGCTTTATCTCCAGCACCTGGAATTGTGCCATGAAATAAAGTAGGTGCCTATTAATATTTCTTCAGTGAATGAGTGAAAGATTGGTGGTAGAAAAGCCTGGGACCTTAATTAAGAGACTTCTGTAGTATCCCAGATAAAAGAGAAAAAAAAAAGCTTGTACTAAGGCTGTGGCAGTGGAAATGAGAAGATGGGATGGCTGCAGAGAGGACGCAGACTGATAGGGCTCAGGTGCTGACTGCCTGACTGCTCTTCCTGACATGATCTCATCACAGCCCATGCCGTCTCCCTTTCTGAGGGCTCTTCCTGCAGTTCATGTTCATGGACATTCTCGTTATGGTGAAGGCCGTAACACACTCACACCTTTTCTTTTTAAGAACACTACTTCTTCAACATTTTCTTGCTGTCTTGTTTTCTTTCTGTTTAATTATGGCAAAGCTCTCTGCAAAATCCCAGTAATAACCACATTATTGGACTCTTTGGGCTCATATTTGGGTCTCCACTGTCTTCACTCTTTGAGATGGATTCATTCATTCATTTAAGAAAACAATAAGAGCTTATTGCTAAAAAAAAAAGAAAAAAGAGTTCTTTTGACTTGGGGGAACTCAAATTCATTAGTGGGAAGTAAAAACAAACAACAACATGCATAAATACAAAGTTTGATATTAGCTTTAACAGTGGAAAACTTCAAGTTCCAAAGGAGAATGCAGGAGAATTGACCAGCTACTTTATCTTTCACAAACTGATTAGTTTTTGCTCTAAACCGGATCTGATCACATTTCTATGTTCTTGAAAACCTTGAGTCCTCCAGTGAGTAAAAGCGGAACAACTATACAATATCTCCTGTGATCTAACTTCAGTCGGTTCTTCGGCCTTAACTCCTCTTGTTCCTCTATGTACCACACACTCCAATAGTTGATGTTCTGTAATGACACGTTTGAAAATTTGGCTAATATTGTTTCCTCTCCTGGAGATGTCTGATTTTCTCTTTTTATAAAATCTTTCAAAATTATGGTAATCATTAAAGGCCCAGTTCAAATACTAGTTCCTTTAGAAAGCCAAGTTCTTCTAAGTCCCCATTTTCATTATATTTCTATTTAAATTGTTGTTTCATTCTTCTTTATATAATACAGTTTTCTTTTTCTTTACATACTTGCTTCCCCATTAAATTATAAACTACTTGAGCGTAAGAGGTCACATCCTCTTTATTCTATATTTTCACACTAGGTTTTGAATAAAGTTGGTGCAGAGACAGTTGACTTATAGCATGTTTGCTGGATCTCTGATCCATGGCTCCCAAATAATCTCATGCAATATATAGACAACATACATGACACATGAGTTGATACATGAATTATAAGAGCTATCCATACAAAGGTCAGGGGACAGCTAGTGCAATGACTTTAGAACAAGCTTGGTATTTTCTAGAAACAAAAGACAACATGGGTTAAAGGTAGCGGGAGAAGGAAAAAGTGATTAGAGGTGATCTCAGAGAAGTAGAGAGGGATCAGATTGTTTATATACAGTGTGTACATTTGTAGATTATGAGACACCAGAGAATAATATATTTTTTTCTGAGAACAATTGGAACCTGTTGGAGAATTTTGAACAGAGAATGGTGAGATTTAACTAATGGGAAATAAAGGATCAAGCAGGGAAGGCATTTGAAATACTGTTCCAATAACGAGACCAGGCATCATGATGCCACAAACTGAAATATTGGAAGTGAATAATTTGTGAATACGTAATTTTGGAAATTTAGTCATCAAAACTTCTGGGAGAGGGTGGCGCCTGTGGCTCAGTGAGCAGGGCGCCAGCCCCATATACCGAGGGTGGCGGGTTCAAACCCGGCCCCGGCCAAACTGCAACCAAAAAATAGCCAGGCGTTGTGGCGGGCGCCTGTAGTCCCAGCTACTCAGGAGGCTGAGGCAGGAGAATCGCCTAAGCCCAGGAGTTGGAGGTTGCTGTGAGCTGTGTGACGCCACGGCACTTTACCCAGGGCAATAAAGTGAAACTCTGTCTCTACAAAAAAAAAAAAAAAAAAAAAAAACTTCTGGGAGATGAGATGGTGAAAGGCAATGAAGAGGCTTTGTTCATGCAGGTACTTGGTAATGCCACTCATCAGGAGGAGAAACAGCACCTTTCATGTGCAAGGTTGCTGCCAGGAATTAAGAGTTCTGTTCAAGGTAGGGTATGTGTCAGTTATTAAAGTGGAGCTGTCAGGAAGATACTTAGATGTGAGAGCCTGGAGTTCAGGTGGAGGGGTTGGAGTTAGAGACATATATATGGGAGTCATTTGTAAATAAAGAGATGTTTAAAACCGTAGGTCTACAAGAGGCCAGCAGTGGAACCTTGGGATGGGAACTTGGGAACGTTAAGAGATCTAGCAGAAGAAAAGGAGCTAGTAAAATATTTGGACAAGTAATGACCATTCATGTAGGAAGAGAACCTAAAACGTAAGGTGCCCTGGACACTAAGTTGAAGAAGATGTTTCTAGAAGGGGATATAATCAACTATACCAAGTACTGCTGAGAGATCAAGTAAGATGAGCACACGGGTCTGACGAATATTGGATTTAGGAATGTGAAGTTCATTGATGACCTCCATTGCAGTTTCATTGAAGCAGTCTTTTGTTTAAAAGCCAAGTACTTGTATTTCATACTATACATATATTTTAATTATGTCATAATTTGTGCACATCTCCTGAATCTTCTTAAAGACTAAAGAGGTTAAAGGTTTAGAGAAGTTACTACTGTGAGATTTTTCTTTTTCTGTCTCGATATCAATAAAGATGACCCATAGAAATTTCCTGAGTTGTTCTTGAATTTGCAAGAGTAAAAACTATAAACCTCAACACAGTGATGGCTTCTTAATTTCTTTCATGCATGGTTTCCTTTAGCTCAGCCTTGAAGTTCTATCACCCAAGGCATCTAGCACTGCGTCCTCCATCAGAATGTAGTTGTTATTCATCTCCTGAGACCTGATGAATATAGTAGTTTCCAGTGAAATGCTTTTTTTCTTTATTTGCTTTTGCACTTTATGGTTTTTAAATTGAGACCTTGTTGGATTTTGTAATGCTTTGACTTTACAAGGTAAGTAAGTTACTCTTTATCGAAGTGGAATATTAGGGCATAAGTGCAGTTCAACTTGTTCTCAGGAATTTTCTTAGTTGCGTGAATTTCATTTTATATTTGTAACTGTTTTTTGGCATGCATACTGTTTTAAAGAACCACTGTCTGTTTCAGACAGAGCTTGAGAATAAACTACAGCAGCAGTCAACCCAGGCAGCCCAGGAACTTGCAGCAGAGAAAGAGAAAATATCAGTGTTACAAATTAGCTATGAAAAAAGTCAGGAAAACCTAAAACAGCTTCAATCTGATTTCTATGGAAAAGAATCTGAACTTCTAGCCACAAGACAAGATCTTAAGGTAAAGTAAACTATATCATACCATAAAAACTTAGTAAGTTGTTTAAATTAAAATAGAAATTTATTAAATAATTCCTTTGAGCCCAAATAGGCAAAGGAATACTAATGTTTGTGGAATTTTATACTTGTTTTAAATTAAATTATTTTTATGTTAATATACTTTTTAAAAAGTTTAGTTACAACAAAATAATGATGTACATAAATGTGGGCGTTTAAAAATGACATATCTATAATAAAATAACTTGGATATATGTTATTTCTATACTGTTAGTTTATTTAAGGATTTTGCTCTCTTTGTGTGAAAATAACTTTAAAGATGGGCTGCTACTAGAAAATATAAGGAGTTATAAATGTAAACTACTTGTGAAAAATGCAAGCAATTTTACTGTCGCTTGTCAGGCAATACTGTTTTATGTATTTGTCAGCTTCTTAAGATTACTGGAATGCTTAATGATTAAAATTAGGAATTATAGCTTAAAATAAACTTAACTGTAATTACATAACAATGTATAGAAATTTTTTCTTTTTGCAAAACTATTTGATTAGATAAAATATCAAGTTTATTAAAATGAATCCTATGGAAAAAAGGGTAAACAATTTTAGTGTAACATTAAGGTATCAATTTAAATATTTATGTGCACTCAGAGGATTCAGCCAGTTTTCTCTCCTTTTTTCTTTTTTTGTCACATTCAAATAGCATGCTTTATGTTTCTTTCCTATGTTTGGGATTTTTATTTTTTTATTCAACTTACAGTAAGTTTAGTATTGAAAAATTCTGTTGAAAATCACAGAATATTAAAACCTTTTATTTATATATTACATGTTTGTTTTATTTGTAGGCTGTTGTAGGGAAACTTTATGAAGAGGTAAGACTTGACTGGATCCTAAAGATATGTAGAATTTGAATTCACAGTTTTGAGAAATTGGTCATTTCACTTAGGGAGAATGGCCAAAGCAGGAGACAGTTATTAATTGTCTTGCTGGAGTGCTAGTTTAAAAGGTTGGCTCCAAATTGTGAAGTTATCTTAAATGCCTAGCTAAAAAGATTGCATGTTATATTTAAGGGGAAAAGAGAAGAGTCTAAGCAGAGGAGTAAGATAAAGAAAATAGTATTTTAGAAAACAACCTGGTGGTGGTTTACAGATAGCTTGGATCGGACTTGGGATGGCCTAGTGGTGGGAAGGTTAGCAAAGAAGCTCTCTCTCTTTACTTTCTCCAAAACTTCTAGTAATTAAGGTGTGAATGGTTAGAGCTGAGATTAAAATTAAAGAGAATGGAATAGAAAATGTTAATTGGGGAGAGAGAAGATGAAACAAACCAAAGAGCTGGATATATACCAGGCTGGAAGGGAAGGAATCAATGATGATTAGCTATTTGACAAAGAAATAGGAAATGGAGTAAGACTATTTTCATAGTGCCAATATGATGGACATTTATCTTTCTCTCCATTGATACCAACATTAGCAAAAGTTGTTATTAAAAAAAAAAAATCACATTTAGGTTATTATTTTTTTTCTTTACAACACTGTTGAAAAGCAGGGCATGTTTGTGGAGGAGTTTGGATTTAACCTAAAGACAGCGAGGGAGTTACTTTGCTAGGCAAGTTCAAATGATATTTATAGGCCAGATTAAGAGATGATTATCAATCATCATTTTTCTTGTGCTTCAGTGATGTTTTATGATCTTTTTGCATGTGAGAGAAGGGGAGAGATTGAGAACCTTGTAACATGACACAGTCGTGAGCCAAGGCTGTGTACCATGGGTTGACAGAGTGCACTCTGACCGGCAAGGTAGAATGGAAGACATTTGGCCTGATCTGTGTCTTTAGCCCCATCTGCTGGATCATTTATGAAATACTTAAGTTTGTTGACTGGATATTTCAAATTGGCTATGCCATGTACTATCCTTTGTTATTCACAAATGGGAGAAATAGAATTTAATTGCAAGTTTTACACCTTGGGCAAAGTGAAAATGCTAAGATAATAAGGTTAGAATTAAAACAAATCCCTTATGTAATTCATCAGACATCAAGAAAAAGTATAACTAAAATTGTAAATGTTTTATTGTGAAAAGAAGACTGGAAAAACTTGCTTGAATAGATAGAAAGAAGATAGCCACCACAGAACTCTGTAGAGATGATATTTTTGTTTGAGTAGTATAATGTGATAGGCACAGTAAGAGTGAAGGTTGGTAGATGACCACTTAGGGAATTTGTCTACTCCAATAGTTCATGGGTTAAAGATAATTCCAACAAAACCATGAAGTGGGAGAGGGTTTTCCCCGAGGGGAGAGGTGCTGAGGTGATGAAATTACATGTTGTATAATAAGAAAGACAAAAGGAATGTTTATGATGCCCCATAATCATATCATTGTATACAGTTATGATTTAATAAAAAAAAAAAAAAAACAGAAAAAAAAAAAAGGAATGTTTAAAAGTGCATGACAGTATGCCACCGAGTGACACAGAGGAATGTTCAGGGGAGAACAATATATCTTGGTATTTTCAGAAAAGACTTCACGAGGCAGTCTGATTTTGAACTTGACTTAAACAAATTAGTCACTGATTTTGGAGAGTTTAATCCTTTATAGGCTGTTACTTACACCAGGGGCATTTTAGAAATCTCACAGTGAGAGGTTAGGGGTACTGCTGCTTTCCTGAACATTTGGTCACTCAAAATAGACTTTGTCAGTTTTTTTCTTTTTATGTAAAATCTCTCACTCCTGTGACACGTCAGTCAGTTCCCTCATGCACCGTGAGTCTTCCGTGAGCCGCATTCTGCAGAAAGTCTCACGCTCGGTGTCTTTCTGTGCTTCTGGCATGCAGCGTGGGCTCCACTACCCAGCACAGCTTCCAGAGTATGTGCCTGTGCTGTGCTGAGGCGAGGCTGTCAGATCCCTCCAGGACCATCTTACCCTCTAGTCTACCTTAGCAGTGTGCTCGATTAATGGTGAGCTCCCTGATGGGTAAAGAACTGGATGATTTAGGTTTCTCCTGGGGGAAAAAAAATAGGCCTCATAGGTTTCAGTGTTCTGTTGGCAGTCATTGACAATTGAATTTTTTTTTCCAAAAGACTTCTGAACTGGGTTATTGGTAGTGAGTAAACTTACCTTTTTTAGGACGCTTAAGAATCCTTATAAATAAGACTCCTTTCATTTATTTATTTTTCCCCTTTTTTTAATTGAGTATTTTAACTAACAGCCTAGCCAGCAGGGTTCCTCTCCTACATTACATTTTTTTTTTTTGCCTCCTTTTCACAGGAGCTGTGTCTCTAGAATGAGAGAGATGAGCTTCTGCTGGATCTGCTGGGAGAGCTTTGGGTGGACCCCATTCCCTGCTGATTCTTAGCACAAGCCCCTGGGAGTGCAGGCTTCCTGCCTTTTTCACTACCTGTGACCATATCTGCCCCCCCAAATGAAGCCTAATAGTTAAAAAAGCTGGCCCTTACCCCAACTTCAGCTTCTCAGACTATTTGGGCCTTGAAACAGTTAAAACAGTCAATAACTATAGGCTTCATTAACTGGTAATCACAATTTCTACCACGGAGATGGAAAGTTATGAGGATGAGGTGATGGTTCTCTCAAGATAGAGCCTCAGAAGTTTGCCTGGGTTTCTTCTTGTAGTTCACTTGATTGAACTGGAAGCTATGAAATAAAATTTTTCTTTTTCTCTAAGACAAAAACTCTTCCTATTTACTAAAATTTTTAGTGTGGCAAGGGGTATCATAGATCCTAGAGAATGTATATGTATACATAATATGACATTTAATTGCATCTGTTTTAAAATTATTTCCTTTCCTCTCTCCCTATGACTTTTCTCTCACTGTCTGTATGTTCTCGGGATGTGTTTGATATGGTCCTACTATTATCATCTTTCTTCACATCACCTAGCCAGTATTAAAGATGTGATCAACATTCAGTAAATATTTTAAATATTTACTAGTAAGTTATTTGTAGAGATGTTAGAATTGCTTCAGCTTACTAATTATGTTTTACTATAAGTGCTTTCTATAGGCAAGAGAATTAATATTCAGAATTCTTTCTCTTTTACATGATCTTATTGAAGGACATAACATGCTGTCTTTTTATAGTATGTTGCTTCTACAATGCTGATCTTAAACTTACGTTTCTGTTGAAATTTGCTTAAAAATGACATATAATAATTTGGGGAAATTGTTTTTCTAAGTCTGTGGAAGAGAAGCTTTCTCTGGCGCAGGAAGACTTGATTTCAAACAGAAATCAAATTGGAAATCAAAATAAATTGATCCAAGAATTAAAGACTGCGAAGGCAACTTTGGAGCAGGATTCAGCAAAGAAAGACCAGCAATTAAAGGAGCAATGTAAAGCATTACAAGATATTCAAAAAGAAAAGGTATTTCATCTTTCTGTCTTAGGTTTAAAATCCTAAGTTGCAATGGTCTTAGAGATCACCTGATCAAATCTCTTATACAAGTACCACCTTTATTTTCAATAGCTCTTTCAGATGTACAGTTTCTGATACAACTCTTGTGATTACTGGAATTGTAAAGCTAGGTAGTACTTCTGAATAGCCTCCTTTCACGTGCACCCATTTTTCTTACTGCTCTTTTTCACTTTTATGAACAAATCTATTTTTCACAGCATAGACCCTTGGGTATTTAATAATAAATATTATAACCCCTCAAGAATTTTTCATTAACATGTTATCTTAGATAATTCTGAAGTTTGTTAAGAATTCTTAAAATTAAGATCCAGCTTATTTTAAGGAGAAGTAGAATTATATTTTATGTAAATGATGCTAAGTTAAAAACATTGGTTTATATGACCACTACATTTTGAAAAATTAATTTAAATTCTGTAAGGAAGAGGAATTCAGATTCTAAGAAATGTTTTATTTTTTGTTTCGTAGTTGAAATAATATATTTCTATCAGCTGACGTGAACAATCCCTATAGTTCTTGGTATATTCTGTGGTGTTCAGTTCCTGAAATTAATATATACTTTGAGCCAGTTCAAATTTTAAAAATGTTTGGGATTTTTTTGAGGGTGGGTATGTTGAAGATGAAATAAAATTTGTAACTTGTGCTTCAAATTTAGAAAATTATGATAGAACTATGGTTTATAGGTGTTTAATTGGAAGGGCTTTAGATCTTATTTTGGTTTTGGCTCTATCGCTAATGGGATTACTACTCTTAAACCTTTGTTCCTTTACCTATAAAATGGAGATAAAAAAATATACGTATTATAGAGATTGAATGTGGTAATATATCATGCTCCTAGCTAGGCACCTTATATAAATGTATTGATACTAATAAAACGGGAGTTGCAGGAGTAAGAACAGTAGTTTGGCTAAATTTTATAATATTCTTACTCTGGCTGGGCACTGTTTATTTTATGATATTAACTGTTTCACCTTTATGATGGTCTTATAATTGTTGTTCACACTGTATAAATAAACACAGAGGCAAAGAGAATAAGTAATTTGCTCAATTAACTTAGACGGAAACGGGGAAGATCCAGAGTTAGAAATAGTTGCAGTCATTTTTATTACACTAATTTTCACTTAAGTATCTGCTCTAAAATTATTTTTTAATAAATAATTATTTCTCTACAGTCACTGAAAGAAAAAGAACTAGTAAATGAAAAATCTAAATTGGCAGAGATGGAGGAAATTAAGTGTAGACAAGAAAAAGAAATCACCAAACTAATTGAAGAACTCAAGTCCCATAAACAAGAAAGCATAAAGGTATGTTAAGATAATTATTTTTGGCAATAAAGTTAGAAAAAAAAGGTAATTATTTTTCCTGCCTACTGTGTTGCATTATTTTCTTCAGATTAAAATATATCTGTATATATTTATTGAGTACCTGCTATATGCTAGGCAAATTGTTTCATTTTTGACAAATACTCTTGTATTGAATATGTTTATATACATATTGAAACTATGTTACTTTCATTTTTAGATTACTTAATAAAGCAAAGCATCCCTAAGAGTTTAGATTTCAGTGAAATAATAATCGAGTGAGTTAACTGAAAATTATATTTGTAGATAGTAAATTTTAAAATATTTAAGAGTTTAGAATTAGGCTTTAAGGGATTCTATTTATTCACCTGGTTTTCTTCCTAAAATCCTTGACAATCTCTTGGGTTTTATTTTAAATTTTTATCTAATCTCGTTTTTAACACTTTATCTGTTATAAGCATAAATAGGGTGCCAAAGAATCCTATTTGTCATTTGCTTTGTAAAATGCCGTTCATGTTCTTAGAGAAAGGTTAGATTCTTTCTTGAGAGCTCTAACAATACCTTTTATGTTTGTCAGTGTACTTACCATTTGGTTTATAATTAATTATCTCATTATAACTTGCTGTTCCTCTGGAGTGTGACTTTTTTTAAAGGAGGAGCTGAATATAATTCATCTTTATATGATGTCCCTAGAACCTAACACTATGTGTGATGACTAAATGATGACCAATAAATCCTAGCTAAGTGATAAGAGGGAAAGTAGAGGTAGAGTTTGTTTTTTCCAACTAATATAATAAAAACATATACAAACCAGGTACCATCTGAATTAGATAGTTGCTGAGTAGGAAGTGAATAATATTGGATCTTTTTAAACACTTGTTTGAAATAGTGAGCTTTGAGAATCTCGTAAGGGAAGTGAGTAAAACTTACCCACTTGTGATAAATTGCATAAATGTTAAAAGGTACATTTTGAAAGGCAAAGGGTGCCAAAAAATGTATGTACATTTTAAGAAAAGAGAAGCCTGTATTAAAAGCCTGTATTAGACCTTTATTAAAATTCCGTTATACTCAACATATAACAAAAGATGAATACAAGTTACATTGAACACCTCTTCTAATTTCAAAATACTCAAGTCAAACGTGTATTACAAATACAGTATTACAAATTTAATGTAGGTTTTTCCTTTCTTAAAATGTGTATACTTTTTTGGTACCCTCTGATGATTTATTTTTGGCCCTGCTTTTTCAATAGGAGATATCGAATCTTAAGGATGCCAAACAGCTTTTGATTCAGCAGAAATTAGAACTTCAAGGAAAAGTAGATTCCCTGAAGGCAGCTCTTGAACAGGAAAAGAGAAACCAGCAGATGCTAAAAGAGCAGGTGAAAAAGGAAGAAGATGAGCTGAAGAAAGAATTTACTGAAAAAGAAGCTAAACTGGTCAGTAGGTTAATGGGGGGAATGAGCTTTAAATCAATCCAGCAAGAGGATTTTTCCTACTCTGAAGTTATGACTGAATACTTGTCTAATATTTTAGTTATTAAGAAAGGAGATCTAATTTGTTTAAATAGTTGATGTGTGATTGGAAGTGTTTTACTAGGTAATCATATGTTGGTTTGTGTAAGTGAAAATCCAATTGAAATACAGTTTTTAAAAAACATTTTTTAGTGCCAGAAATGAACCCACACCTGTGTAGACTTAAGTATATAATGGAAAAGCTAGGTATGTTGAACTCATTTGTTTGGTCAAAGTGAATGTTGATAAGGGAGGGCGGAAACTTCAGTTTGGAATTACGATGACCAATGTCTACTTTTTCTTCCCTAAATTGTGCCTGCCAAGTGGGAAGCATCTGGCTTTCCTCTATTGAATTAAATCCAAATATCTTCGGATAACTTGATCACTAAATCTCTTAGGTGAAGAGTTACAATCTTAAGAAACAGTGATCTGAAGGCTTTCTACTGTTTTGTGGAAGGTTGGTAGAGAAAAGGATGTGTGTGGAGTTGGGTGAAATAAGGAAATGCCAGCTTCACCTGTAGGGCACCTTGCGATCCCTAACTATGTGTGTTTTTCCTGCTCTGTTGAAAAAGAGAAATATCTAAAGTCATGTCACTTTAGCTTGATCTTCTAAGAGGTTTGCTAACATCATGTCCACAATATGGCCTTTGAGCCAGTTCATGTTACACAGATGTTTATGGAATCAGTTTTGTTAGTATGTACAGTCTCCTGCCTCTCTTCTGGCAGAAGCAATATTATTTATATTGCCAGTATTTTCAATTCAATAAAGCACTTTATTTTGGACTACTTTTGTAATAGCTACCCCCCACCCCCATTTTTCATTTTTTTTTCTTTCAGCATTCTGAAATAAAGGAAAAAGAAGCAGGAATGAAGAAGCATGAAGAAAATGAGGCTAAACTTACCATGCAGGTTACAGCATTAAACGAAAATTTAGGCACTGTGAAGAAGGAGTGGCAGTCTAGCCAGCGGAGAGTCAGTGAGCTCGAGAAACAAACGGATGACTTACGGGGTGAAATCGCAGTATTAGAAGCAACGGTTCAGAATAATCAGGATGAAAGGAGAGCACTACTGGAAAGGTGATCCATGTCTACTAAAATCAGTTGATTTCCACTGAAAGATTTCCATAGAAGATTGTCATAGTCCACATTATTAAAACAGAAGAATCATGAGAAAAGTGGATAAAGTCTTGCAGATATTTAAGTAGCTATTTAGAAGTTAACCCTTAAAACAATCAGAAACGCCCAAGGGCCTGTTAACTGCAGAGGTGTTCAACACAAGGAACTAGGCCTGCCGTGCTGTTACACACATGTCGTGCGTGTCTCGTCTGTGAAAACTAGGTCACTATGGAGGTTCTGTTACGGTTGAGATTAATGATTACTGAAGTAGAACATTATCTATATTCTAGAAGGATCTTTAAAAAATTACCTCTTTGGAATATATTCTAGATGTCTTAAGGGGGAAGGTGAAATAGAAAAGCTTCAAACCAAAGTCCTAGAATTGCAAAGAAAGCTGGACAATACAACTGCAGCAGTCCAGGA
The DNA here is from genome assembly GCF_027406575.1 of Nycticebus coucang. Classification (NCBI taxonomy): domain Eukaryota; kingdom Metazoa; phylum Chordata; class Mammalia; order Primates; family Lorisidae; genus Nycticebus; species Nycticebus coucang. Next base: position 29,168,600 of record NC_069782.1, read on the forward strand.
ACTGGGCAGAGAAAACCAGTCACTGCAGGTAAGTCACCTGGCGAGGGGAAGCAGTTTCTTAGTCTAGAATTGACCTCTTGGTGAAAGGCATATTTTCAGCTTTTAAAAAAATCTCATGTTTTATAAGTACTTTCTAATAGCTCCTGTCTGTGTAGCAGCCTTGCAGGTTTTGTGGGTAGCTAAATGTAAAAGATGAACTTCTTCCAGAGACCTCAGAGATTAATTAGAGAGCCATGTCATCCATGACTTGTCAGTACAGGGAGAGAATTACAAAATTCAAGAATACCAGAGAAGGTATGAGTCAGCATGTATCAAAGATGGGATCTGAATATGTTCTCACAGTCCTGAGGAGGAAGTGATCACTAAGGTTAGAGTGGATGGGGAATCACCAAATGTTAGATATGCCTTTTAAGAAAAAAATTTGATTTACTTTATTTTTTTTTTTTTGTCATTCAGATTTGTGACTATGGCTACTTTTGGCAATGGAAGTTGAACAAAGTATTTCTGATTTTTAAGATTTTATTCCCTGTGCGTGTAATCAAATTTTTTTTTTTATTGTTGGGGATACATGAGGGTACAATAAGCCAGGAAATCCAAGTTTTTATATAATTCTGGCACCAAGTTAGAAATAGTCCATCATTCTTTAAAATGTTGAATATTATAATGCATTAAAATTTTTTTTAACAGATCAAACATACACAGGCGCTGAATAGAAAGTGGGCTGAAGACAATGAAGTACAAAACTGCATGGCCTGTGGGAAAGGCTTCTCAGTGACCGTGAGACGGGTAATGGCTCCCTCACATTGCTGTGCTCCTAGATTTTATTTCTGAGTGACAGTGTCACACCCACCAGAAGAGTCCTGCGTTTGCCACCTTTTGTTTTTTTAAAGTCTGTTTATTGGTTATCTTTAATTTACAATGCCATAGAATAATTAAACTTAATCTAGTTTCTGGTTAGGATGTGTTTACATTTTAGTTTTAAATTCAGTCTTTGCCTTCCTACTGAGTTACTCTCTGGGACAATCATTTGCTAAATGAATATGCCAATATTAACCTCATATGTTTAGTCATCATGGGGTTCTTGTAAAGGAAAGAAAAGCAGAGAGATTTTAAAAATGCATTTTAAATAATACCATCATGTTATGACTCAAGTTTATATTCCTATTTGAAGACAGGATGCCTGAAACATTTGATGAATAAGAGTAGGTTTTCATTTAATAGGTAGGAGTACTTTCCTAGCACTTTTTAAATGCCTCCTAAGGTTCTTTTGAGAATTCAGTGATAAATTCCGTATAAAATGTTTAGCATAGTGTTTGATAAATAGGAAACTTTCCATTTAATTTAACAAAGGGATTAAATTAACATACTGAAATAGTCTGTCATTAAGTAATACGCTAGACACTCAAAACTAATATACCTTCTAAGTGTAGTTTGTGCTATTCATATAGTTTCTTGTGCTTCTGGTGTAGTTTTTATGCTTGACATTGTTTAATTTTTGTCATTTACAGCATCACTGCCGACAGTGTGGAAATATCTTTTGTGCTGAGTGTTCAGCCAAAAATGCCTTAACTCCTTCTTCCAAGAAGCCTGTTCGTGTCTGTGATGCATGTTTCAATGACTTGCAAGGGTGATGGGCTACACAACTTCAGAGTAATATTACACTAACGTTAGATTTTTAATAAATGTACTTAATAGAGGTCTTGGACTACTATTTGATTTGGCCACTGGTTACGATACTAGACCAAATTAGAATTCGTATATTTTGGAATGTTATCAAGTAAAACTCTTCTATTTTTGTGAGACTTGGGCTCTTCTTTCATTACTTTCTTCCATTTGACCTCTTGAACAGCTTTCATGCCAAGTTTAGAATTAGCCAATGAAATGTAAATAAACTTTGGACAGAAAATAGCAATGTATTTTTTTAAATATAATTTCATTGTTCACAAATGAAGACTACAGTTCCATAGCTTACTTCTTCTAAATTTAATGTACACAGCGGACATGGATGATGTTATCACTTGCTGCTGTTTTTGTTGCACAATAACATATTATATATTCTCTTTGTGAAGTCATGCACATAACACTTTCTGACTACCCTTTTCTCTTCAATATAAGTCCATAACTCAGTTTCCTCGTTACATTATAAATTTACTATTTGGGTGTTTTAACTACAGTTTACCTTAAAATGTAAAATGTAACCATGGATTCAAAATTTGGTTTTTGTTTTAACAATACTGATTAAATTCTCTTGGGTAGATTTTATGAAAACCTCTGTAAAATCATTTGCTTAATTTATGGTTATCCCGGAGTTATTATTTTAAAGATTAGGGTTAATTTTTCTTTTTGTGTTTGTCTCCTTTTTAAACTCTCACGTACTATCCATTAAGAATCTTCCGAAGCTTCCCACCCTCACCTTAGTTGTAGGATGAATTGTAGAACTTGTATAATGTTCCTATTCTTGGTTTCTTGGAAGTGAGAGTTCTTCTGAGATGAGCTTTTATATCATACCCTTACTTTTTTCTCACTAGCATCTTCAGAAAGCTGAACTTGTTTTCTAATGGATCTGCTTTTTGCCTTTATTTGGTTTGACCTTTGCAAGTATAGCTCAACTTCACTGTTAGACTGTGTTATAATTTTTCATCATTAAGCTAGTAACTAAAATTGCTATAGTCTTACCTGTGAAAATAAAATACAAAAGGATACGAAGACATTAAATATTCTATTTTATATTTATTTCTTAGCATAGGGAAGAATTTTAAAAAGTGGTAAAACTGACTTAAGTTTAAAATGGGATGAATTTTTAAAAGTTGTAAAACTGACTTAAATTTAAAATGGTTCTGAATTTGGGGTTCCATATCAACTAGGAAATCTTTTAACTTTGCAAAAATAATTCTGTAAAATTACCTTTAAATAACAGCTGGAGAATAGAGTATATCTAAAACCAAACATATTTAGGGTTCCCAAAGTTATACAATAGCTAAGCACCGTAAGGATAATTAAGGATTAGCCTATTTGTATGCAAAACAATGGATTTGAACTTTAATTTAGCATACATAGTCTTATTAACTTGGAAAATTGGAAAACATCTGAAGAAAACATCTGAAAAGAAAAATCACTAATATTGGTTCATTACTCTTTGTAGAGAAGAAATGTAAAGTTATACATTTGTTCGTTTAATAACAGTAGCAGAGAAAAATGAGTTAATATTTCACTTATAATCAATAGCTTATTATATACATTTTCTTTCAAGTATCATGTTGAAATGGAATTATTTTGTTTATGCTATATCTACATCATATATAAACTAAAAAGAATGCTACATATTCATTTGATTATTTTTTTAAAAAAATTTTAAGTAAACCCTGATGTCAATAGCTATTAAGAGAACTGATTAAGTCTCAGGACTAGATTCAACATACATCCTTGAGCTTATATAATAAAGAAATATAATATCTCTTTATTAAAAATAATGTTGGATAACATAAACTGAGCTATTTATGCATTTTTTATATGCTTACAAATCCAAATAAAGTTAATCCTCTACTTTTCCATATAAATAATAAATTGTGCTGGAAATACAAATATATTCACGACACCACTTTTTTTTTTTAAGATAATGTCATGAGAATTCTGGATTTGAATATTTGTTCCTTTCATCTCCTAGTTGGATGCACTGCAGGCCTTCTCTGTGCCCCTCCTTCCTCTGACAACAAAGACAGCCATATGTATTTGAGTGATTTTGTTTTTATCTAACTCATTTCATAAGTCCCAAATAATTTACCTACTATAGTCTACTATACTGAGAACATAAATGAAACCTCACATTTTTGCTATCAACTTTTACCAATTTAATGTATTTTTGGAAACACAAGTAAAGTGTTTTTTGTTTCCTTTTAATTAAAAAGTCCTCTTCTGAGTCTTTGTTGGATGTACATTTAAGTGTTTGCTGGTACTGTTATAATATCTCGTCAGTGAGCTAGAGCTGCCATGCACAGAGCCCCAACTCTTGACTTTAATGCAAAGCATATTGACATCAGGTGTTGGTGAATTCCAAACCCTAGCACGGAAGTGTGAGTTAAAATCAAGTTTTGCTGGTTTGGTGTACAATACATTGTGTCCATAGAATTTTTTGAAATAGAAGATAAAGCTGCTGGTATAGGATTTGTTCATTTTAAAGAAAAAAAAAAGAGGGAAACAAACACAAAAACCTCAATGCAGTATAAAAATAACATTTTGTTGAACTACCTCTTGATGTGGGATTAGCTAGTTGAATATTTTCCTCGTGGTAATGTTAAATAGTAACTGCCAAATTTGTTATTTTCCCATCTCTCTTAAAAAGTCTTTATCATTATTTTATATAATTTTAAGAACTTTAAAGCCACTTTTTTTAATGCTGCATTTGCATAAACATGTTTAGCTTCTATGTGGACAGCGAATTCTGATCATATATTTTGATATTCATGACCTATTTGACTATAACTATTTTCTTTTTAAAATGCACTTTGGCTATAAAACCGTGGGTGATCTGATCTGTAAGATTTAAATGTGCCATCAATTCAGTACTCGTAGACATGAGCTTGATGAATGGTGTTCTGTAATTATAATGTGCCACACATTACTGTCTTAATTGACCTTTGCCTGAATTTTAATGATCACTTTGTCATTGTTACAGATGTGAATATTGTGCATAAACTTACTAAATTTATGTAAATTGTATAAAATAGAATCAAAAGTTGCTAAGTTCTTTCGGTGTACAAGTAATGAATTTATTGTAACCTAATGCAGTTACGTACATGACATTGTCTCCTTCTTTGAACTGAATCTCATATCCATAGCTCGTGTAGATACTTTTGCATGAATATTTTCTCATTTAGTTTTCAGATTTATTATTTGTATTGTATTTACTACTTGTGATCATGTAGTTGTGCCTTATTTTGTGAGAGTTTAGCTCAGTAAATACTGTAATTTCTAAACTCAGTGATTGGAAGGTTATTAATTACAAATGTAACTGGTAAATTACATGACAGCGTTTAAATCTGTATAAAGAACAATGGAAGGATCCTTACTGAATTGTTGCTTTTGGTTTTTTTTAATATGTTAAAGATGATATTAAAAACAATTTCTTAGTAAATGTATTCTGTGCCTATAAATTGTTTTGCCTATTTAACAAAAAAGAGAACAAGGTATTAACCTTTTTGCATTAATTTATTTATAGTATATTAGGACTTCACACTTGGATATAGATAGTGGTTATGTTTCATTCCATTCAATATTGTCAAGAAGTTTTTACAAAAGTAAAAAGAAATGTAAAAAAAGTATAAGCCCTTCTATTATTTTGTGTCTAAGTTTAAAACCCAGGGGACCATTCAATGACACTTTTTGAAAGCCCAATGTACATTGTTTTGTGCTCTTATCTCCCCAGTCAGGGTTCTAGAATGTTTTCTTTTCCCATTTCATTCTCACGTGCTTCCCCCAAAAGTTTAATATGCATATCCTTAAGCACTTAATGTATGTATATTAGATATGTTATTTTGTGAGGGTTATAAAAGTCCAGTTGATGTATAGCTTGACTGTTTTACAGACTTTATGTTAATTTAATCAATCCTTTTCTCCCTTTATACTAAGCTAAAACATACAAGCAGACATACCAATCAAAACCAGAAAGGGAGAAAACTAGTCCTTTATACCTGTATGTACGTGATTTCTGGATTCCTGGGACTGACGGGATCTTGAGAGGTCACCTTGTCCCAGCCCATTGCTTACCTCCTGGGTTGGTTTTTATCTAAATACCTATGCAAGGTGATTGTTAATTTTTTTAAAACTTCTTTTTAGCCAAATATTTCTTTATATTAATCTTCTCTGGCATAAATCTATATTGTCTTCGCAACATAATTACTTTCACTCTTACCTGGATACCATCAGTAGGAACTCACTTGAAGTCTATTCTTTCCTTTTGTCCTCTTCACTTATTCTTAGCTATTTATAACAGTTATTGCTGTCTGGATTTTTCTTTTGTTTTTCTTTCTTTCTTTCTTTCTTTTTGCAGTTTTTGGCCAGGGCTGGGTTTGAACCCGCCACCTCTGGCATATGGGGCCAGCGCCCTACTCCTTTGAGCCACAGGCGCTGCCTGTGTTTTCTCTTTATTTCTAATAAATGTCTGACATTACTACAAAGAGACTATCACTCTCCTTGCTGAAATTGCTGGGCCCTTACATGAGAGTCTTTCTGCTGCACCTGCAGTGCTGCCATGTTGGGGGTGGGGGAAAACAAGCATCTTCCTCAAAGAATTACTGTGGCCCAGACCCCCACAAACGTCATTCTCTCCATCCCCTTCTTCAGCTTTAAGAAATTAGTTAAGGTCTCAGTTGTCTTGCAGCCAAACTTGAAAAATTTACTACTTCCACTTTGGAAATGGCAAAAGACACCTTGCCTGACACTGAATTTCATTTGATAGACTAATCTGACCCTAAAATCTAGTCCCTTAAATGCGACTAATAGTACATATAATTCAAATTGCCTTTCTTGATAAAAATTCTAATGAAGTTTTTAAGTTCTACCAACTAAAATTAAGTTACCGTACTATGCTGACATATACACAGACATAACAATCAAAACCAGAAAGTAGGGCGGCGCCTGTGGCTCAGTGAGTAGGGCGCCGGCCCCATATGCCGAGGGTGGCGGGTTCGGACCCAGCCCCAGCCAAACTGCAACCAAAAAATAGCCAGGCGCTGTGGCGGGCGCCTGTAGTCCCAGCTGCTCGGGAGGCTGAGGCAAGAGAATCGCGTAAGCCCAAGAGTTAGAGGTTGCTGTGAGCCGTGTGACGCCACAGCACTCTACCCGAGGGCGGTACAGTGAGACTCTGTCTCTACAAAAAAAAAAACAAAAAAAAAACCAGAAAGTATTTTTATGACAAACACCATCCTTCTATAAAAAACAAAGTTAAGAGAAAGATACCTTACTATTTATGAAAATTGCCCATGTGAAGGAGGGAACTGGTGAAAACAGAACAGATACTTTTTCTGTCTTGAAATAAAATAATGGAATTTAGTCTTCGCAATTTTCTACTTCCAGCTTAGAGTGTTGTAAAGTATACCTGAGATAAGTGAACTGTTGGAGAACAGGAATTTTAAAGCTGCTACTAAAATGGAGACCTTATTTATTGCATAACATATTAAAAGAGTAATCAAACTTTGTATCAAAAGAATTGTCTTTGTGTTTGAGGTAGGACTGGAAAGCGGTCAGACTGGTTTACGAGTCATGTAGGAAAACTGGCTTCAGTGTTTTATAGACACACGGTAAGGTGCTAGTGTTGATATTAGACACAGCCATGGATGTTTTCCTTCTGTTCCATGTATCTGATTATTCACCCTTTACAAATTATAATAGCACCATTCTCCCCTTGAACCTGTTACAAAGCTGACTGAATGAAGCATTAGAAGGTAGTCTGAATATCAGTATAAATCTGTCAAGAAATTCCTCAGAGTTCGAATTTGTTACAGTCATTATTCCTCCATACTAAGGATTTTCCTAGCTCAAATTCTCAAATCCTGGAACTCCTTTAAAATGCACATTTCCTTCTAGCTTATCTCTAGATAAGGGTTACAAAAGTTGTAATGAAGTAAGACCTTAAGCACTGATTTCTAAAAAGGTACGCCACTTATTTTAGGTCCTAAATTTCAGAGGATTCTGCAGGCAATGTGAATAAAGAGATTTTCTTGGTTTCCTGACTCTTCATGAAGCAAGAGATCGCTGTTGTTATTTGTACCATCCATGTTTTCTGTTGATAAAGGAAAAGGTATACATAACTATAAAAGATTAGAATGTTAAACTGACGAATTCTCACATGGTTAGATTAATGTTTTCTGCTATATTTATTGACTTGCTCTTTAAAACTGAAGACTAACGAAACATTTGCATATGGTTCCCATTTTCTTTCTTACATCTCATATAAATACCTCTAATTATATAGGAAAATGCAAATGGATTGAATGAGTATGGTATGCAAGTTGGGTAACAGTCATGAGTAATCAAGGAGCCATAATCGTCAATGATGACTAATTAGAAAAATGAGTGCTGAGAATATATATAGTTTGAAAGTTGAGTTTCTTGAACTGACATTTTGTATGAAAACAGAAGTTCTTCTTCTATGGTAGAATTTGAAAAACAGACCTGAGGGAAGTGACCCAGGAAATTGAATTTTTAAGAATAATGCAAAATTGCATTTATTGTCTGGCCATGTTGTTGCTATGATGAAAGCCTTCCAGGGGAAATATAAAAATAGAAACTTCAGAGATAAAGAAACCAGAGGGAGGCAGCTCCTCTTCAACTCCATAGCTGTAAAAACAATGGCATATTTTTATAGGCTGAGCTGGCTCGACTGGCTCTTTACTGCAGCAGGCCCTTACTTAAGCTGATAGCACATTATTTGCTCTTGGGAAATTGACGGGGGCACCTTAAGTTTTAATCATACAATACAATGCAATTCTCCCCCCATTTCCTATAGGAAGTGCAGAACTCAGAGGCAGCCCTTGAGCTTCTGCAGCAAGAAAGAGAGGTTGTGTCAACTCTGAGGGTGTGAGAAAAGCTTGTGAGCATGATGGGAACTAGAGGCCCTACCTCCCACCCCACCCTGACTCTGCCCTTCCCAGAGCAAATGAAGGAAAACTCCATTCACTGTTACTGAAGAGGCTTAGGATGAGATTTTTCCTTATGTAAACTCTGAAGAATCAAAGACTTAACAAAATTAAAATACATACTTTGATGTTTTCCGTCTGGGCTTGCAATAAGAATGCTGCTATACACTGTCGGTATCTGTTTTCATGTTGTATAAGAAAAGCATTTCTCAGCCCAAAGACTAGAAAAAGATATTACAAAGACAAAAAGCCAAATCATTTCATGTGAAATTTTAGTACAAGAACCTGAGGGGTTGATTTATGTTTTTAATGAGGGTGGGAGATTTATGTAGATTCCAAAAAGAAAATTGATTACAAGGCCAAGGCTTCACTACTACGTACAAATACAGCCCACTTTAATTCAAAAACCCTTTCTTCCTTAGCTAACGACTTCTGGAACTTGATGAAATGTAGCTATGGCTTAAGTGATGAGAAAGAAGCTCTTCCTCAGAGAACGAGCTAAGCATTAGGTGAATCTTGTGTGTATGAAAACACAATAAAAAATAATATGGAAAACAACGGCATTTTCTGTTTTGTCCTCTCCTTTTTAAAATGCTTATTTTTGTATTCTGAGAGAAGTTATGTCAAAACAAGGTTTATCAACAAATTAAGATGTGGCAAAAATACAAAACCACCTGACTGCTTCATGACAGGCCAAGAAAAGCCAAAATAAATAAATAAATAATAACAAAAAAAAAAACTTGACTCAAAGAAAAATGCAGTATTCAACTAAATTGTGTGAAATGTAAAACAAAACAAACACCAAATGGGATGTTGGCATGATTTCTGTGTCTAAAAGAAAGTCTGTTCTGTCATTTCCTATTGATCTCAAAGAAATGACAGGAGATATTGGGAAAGCAGGGTTTTTTTGTTTTTTTTAATATAGCAGGAGCTCTTAAAATGAAAATCTCTTCCTAAAATTATTACTGCAATGGAGGGAATAAAATTCTACAGTTTATCATTCTTTCTACAGTCAATTAATGTTTAGAAACAAATAAAGAAACAAAACAAACCCGGGCTGTCTCCTGCCCACACCTAATACTTAGCTGGTGCCCTTTACTCCTAATTAGTCACAAAGCTGATGCTTGCTCACCGCCCTGTTTGGTATTTGTTGAACTTTGCGAGTTTAACTCAGACTTTTTTGAGGTGGATTGGGCTTCATTTCAGAATCCAAGTCACTGTAAGAACCATTCCAGTATCACAGATTATACTCATAATACCCTAAACCTCGTCTTTCCTAAATTCTGCAGTAACAAAGTCTGTTCAGGTCAAGTCGTGCCTTTCTGTTCAGCTTCTCTGGGTGAGAGAACTTATACCCATTAAAATGACTTTCTGGGGGGTGGGGGATATGTGTCTGTGTTTGTTCTACTCCCTGATTCTTTTTTTTTTTTTTTTTTGTAGAGACAGAGTCTCACTGTACCGCCCTCGGTAGAGTGCCGTGGCGTCACACAGCTCACAGCAACCTCCAGCTCCTGGGCTTACGCGATTCTCTTGCCTCAGCCTCCCGAGCAGCGGGGACTACAGGCGCCCGCCACAACGCCCGGCTATTTTTTGTTGCAGTTTGGCCGGGGCTGGGTTTGAACCCGCCACCCTCGGCATATGGGGCCGGCGCCCTACTCACTGAGCCACAGGCGCCGCCCTACTCCCTGATTCTTATCCTTATTAATTCCCTGTAGCAGGCAAGGCTTTAAAGTTCAGGTGGTTGTTTTTGGCTGGTTTTTAGAACCCTCAAAAACCCTTATAATTCCTCAAAAATCAGTTCACTCAAGGCAGGCCTCATCCGTTTGGTTTATAATGTTGGTATAAAGGACTTTATAAGCAAAAGAACCTCATATGGGTAGGCCTGTAAAATACAAGAAAGAGATAGTATATAACAGGAATGACTCTTTTTTTGCTGACACTATTATATAATAATTGACACTGTTTTTAAAGCATTTTCTATACATTGGAGACCACACTGTTTTTTCTCCATTTTTTTCTATTTTTTTTTTTTTTTTTTTTGTCGTTTAAACCATACAGCAACCCTATAAAAATAGGTCAGCTAATTCCCACTTGAAAATGAAGAAACGACTTAAATTAATTTTTCCAAGGTCATACAGCTTGTAAATGACATAGCTGGGATTTTAAATTAGGTCCCTGGGACTGGAAACTCAATCTTTTTCTTTGGTCCCTATCGACTCTTTCCCAGTCTAGCACTATTCTCATGCACCATGTCTGAACAGTCAAGATAACAGACCAGAGAAAGGAGAAGACTTAAGAAAGGAGATGACAGTCACAAATCAGACATTTTTTTTTTTTTTAAAGTGGGGACATAGTTTTTTAAAAAGGTGTTGTTTTCATTTATAAAAAGAAGAAATGGGGGAAAACATGCATCATATTCCAAGATAATCCACTGATGTCAGATTTTCCATTAAATCTAGGTCTTAGAGCTGGCAGGGCGGGGACTAAACTGAGCCCTCAGCCAAGCTGAATCTTTTCTTCCTCACAGGGGAGCTCGGCAGGGGGTGGTTACAGCCTCTTACTCCACTTGTTCCATTCATCATGCCAGAATTTCTAACTGTAGCTTCTGGAGTGAGAGGTTAAATTCCAGTATAGGATGCCCTCCACTGTAATATTTTTTCCATGAAAAATGGAAGTGATTTCTGGCCCCCAAGTACTGAATCTGGTTTATCTATCTCCTTTGCCATCCTTGGAGCAAGAAGCGGATCGAAGTGCACCCACCAGGCAGAGGGTGCAACCCTGACGCGGTCCCCGTAGGTTGCTCCTGAACTGCTTGCTGGCTCATGCAGACTTTGGCCTAGATCAGTGATTTTCAACCAGGGTGCCTCGGCACACTGGTGTGTGTAAGAGGATCTTAGGTATCCCATGAAAATTTTTGAACATCATTAATTAAATTATTTTTGAAAGAAGTTCAAAGAACAGTAAGTATATTCTTTTTTTTTGCGGTTTTTGGCCAGGGTTGGGTTTGAACCCGCCACCTCCAGCATATGGGGCTGGCACCCTACTCCTTTGAGTCACAGGTGCCTCCCAGTATATTCTTTTTTTTCACTCTTTTTTTTTTTTGATCAACACAATTTAAGTGTGCCATTGAAGTTGAACTATGGGTTCAAGTTTGCTGTGAGATAAAAAAAAAATTTTTTTTGAAAAACACTGGCCTATGTAGACTGTGATTGGGCCCAATCAAATCAAGTACGAGCAGCCTGTAGGCCCTTCCTTCGTCAGTTTTCAGCAAATCTTACTGAACGCAGAAAGAATAAACAGAGGAGGCAGAAGGCTATGTCTCTGGATAGAGCTTTCCCTTCTGCACTTGGGGAGAGAGGTTGCAGCTAGCTATTCAAAGTTACCATTTGTGCAGCATTTAAATATATAACTTAGTTCTATAGCGTAACCATATAAATACTCCCCATTATTGTTTGATAGTCATTCGTTCATGCTTTAAGTTGCTCTAGTATGGATGGATTTGTTCTATGCTAGTCATTGAAGTCATTGGGCTCACTTGCTGGCGTGGCAATGGAGGGACATGGTGAGTGTCTCCTTTTTTCCTGCTCCTCCCACATCACAGGAGCACAGTCCCCACCTGTCTGGCCTCGGCTGGGCTAGGACCCTGCTCCTGAACCCTGTCACCTACCCAGCCCAGAATAGACCAAAATGTCCTTCAAGTTCCCTCAGAGGGACTTTCTTAACAAAGGATTTACTGATCTTCCATTATTCTGAGAGCACCCCATGGACAAGGGCTGTTTCTTATTCATCTTTGTATCCGCAGGGCCTGCTGAGTGCCTGGCTCCCAGGAAACAAATGGGAAATGCTTGAATAAAAGATTAGAAATGTGTATTTCTGATGCGTGTGTGTATACACAGCTTCTAGGTTGTATATATTGATAGACAATATTTATATATTTAATTTCTGGCATATTTCTTTCCAAAGCATAATAAAATACTTGCCTAGCCCATCATGATTACTGGTACTTTAACAATAGTAGTAGTACTAATAATATCACTATAATATTATAATTCTAACAACACCTATCATTTATTGACTGCATTAGATGTGTTTTTCCTTTAATTCTTACAAAAACCCATGGAGGTGAATATTATTATCCCTATCTTACTGAGAAGACCCTGAGGTTTAGAAAATTTAAATGCCTTGCTAAGGTCATCGGCTAGCCAGGGGCAGAGCTAGCTCATGCGAGCATTGGCCATGATAACTAATTCATAAAGTGAGTGACATATAACCACAAATGAACACGGTCTTATGTTTTATGAGGACTTTATTTGGATTCATGTCCTGCTACCAAAATAGGCCAATATAAAACTCTGTGATGGCCAACAGACAGGCTGAATAATGAAAATAAACACATACCTGATACGTGGAGTGGATCGATACTTTTGACCGCCAATCTATCAAGCGGAATAGGCTGATCGAGCACTGTACACGAACCGCCCTCTTTTATTACGGTTTGCAGCTCAGGAGTAAGAGAAGGACACAGTAAACCAGCGTCTGAGCCTCCAACTTTCTGAAAATTAATAAGGAAAATAATGCAATAAATAGGAAATAAATATTTGTGCATGTGCCTGCATTCTTACGCAAATACATTCTTAAAAACAATTGAAATCTAGGTTTCTGGGTCATGAAAAGTATTTCCCCGAAGCATAGGGATTTAAAGCAAAGCATTTCTGATTCTCTAAGTTTAATTACATGAATAAATAAATCACCATCACATCAGTGGGAAGGTCTTCATCCTCAGGGTCTTAATCTCTCTATAGTATTGAGTTAGATGAATGAGAAAGGAGGGTCTCTTTTTGGCTGACACTGTGGATGCTATCTATTAATAATACTAAACTCTAGATTCCATGCTCAGTATTTGCAAATAACTGAAATTACTTTGAATATATAAGATGCTGAAATTTTTTTTTGGTTTTTGGCCGGGGCTAGGTTTGAACCCGCCACCTCCGGCATATGGGACGGGCGCCCTACTCCTTGAGCCACAGGCGCCGCCCCAAGATGCTGAAATTTTTTAAAGGGGTGTAAAATATTGTGATTTGCATGATATGTATTGTACACAAAATAGCAAAGAAACATGTAAAGTGACAATAGTCCTTATTTGGGAATCAAGTTGTGAAGCAGGAAGCCAATCACCTCATCAACATGGGTTGCCTTAAATTCATGTGTTCTGATTTGTACCATTATTTAAGAGAAGGTCAGCTGCAGTAATACTGAGGTTTTTGAAAGGGGTAGAGATTTTCAGAACTTGGCTTTGGCTTGTTCAGACATGCTAGTCTGAATAACTTGAAGTAGGAGGCCGTACATTCCCAAACTGTGACACTTAATATTTTCCAACACTCCCTCCCTCCCCAGCCACCAATCAGCTACTCATAAATTGATTAATGGGTATCTACTTGATTGCTCAAAGGAACCTGCAGCTTTGACACCACAAGCAGCCTTCTGGAATCTTGAGTGTGGCTTTTTGATGGAATCCACATTTTACAGAACAAATCCTTTTAATAAATGAGGAAGAGATACTTCCAATCTTATTCTATGACACATGTGTCACCTTGATAGCAAACTCAACCACAAACACAACCAAAAAAGAAAACTACGGGCCAATATCAGTACATAACTGCAAAAATCCTCAAGATATATTAGCAGACAAAATTGAACACATTCAAAAGATCATTCATGATGGTCATGTGGGATTCATCCTAGGGATGAAAGGATGCTTCAACATATGCAAATCAATCAAGTATGAGACACTGTTTCAGCAGAACAAAGAACAAAAAACATATGATCATTTCAATTGATAATGAAAAAGCATTTGATAAAATTCAACATCCCTTAATGATAAAAACTCTCAAAAATGTGAGTATAGAAGGAACTTACCTCAACACAATAACAGCCACATGTATGGCTGAAACTAGACTCCTAACTCTCGTTGTATACCTGAAACTATGAAAATACTAAAAGAAACCATGGGGAAACACTTCAGTACATTGGTCTTGGCAAGGACTTCGTGGGTAATAGTCCCAAAGCACAAGCAACCAAAGCAAAATTGGACAACTGGGATCACATCAAGGAAGCAATGAACAAAGTGAAGAGGCATCTACAAAATGAGAGAAAATATTTGTAAACTACCCATCTGACAAGGGATTAGTAACTAGGATACATAGGGAGCTCCAACAACTCAATAGGGGAAAAATTAAAAAGTCTTATTAAAAAATGGGTAGAGGGGAGACAAGATGGCTGACTGAAGCCAGCTTTCCACAGAGGCTCCCTTCCAAAAGGAGAGTTAAAGGACAGAGATTTAGCAAGTAACCTGGTGGATTAGAGCTGCACCAAGAGAGAAGGTTGAAGAATGCACATCAACCCCGCTGAGGCGAGCTGCGACCCCAAGGATACAAACAAAAGGTACAAAATCCATTACCAACCATATGGGAATCCCCTCCCCCACGAGAACGGCTTGAAGTGCCCCACAAACAAAGAAGCAGAGTTCAAAGGTCCTCCCACTACACTCCATGGGAGAAACCCTCTAAAAACTGGACATACCTTCCCTACTAGGGTGCCATGGCATTCTCCTGCCAGGCATAAAACTGTATAAAACTGTATATATTCTCTACCTGCAATTCTGAGCTCCCAGCACTCCCCTCCACTCTCACTCTGAGGTCTAGAGGCCTGTCCCCCAGGAGTCCAGATTCTTGGGTGATTTTTCAAGGGGTGTGGACAGGGCCTGGACTACAGCTGGTCAGTGCTGATTCTGCAGCACAGGAGTGAGGAGAGGATGGTCGGCTGAGAGGGAACCACGCGGGAGCAGCGGTGCCCCAAGGCACAGAGCAGCAGCTGTTTTGACAATAATAGGGCTCACTCCGGATATTCCGAAGTTACACCCCCTGTCTCTCTGGGTAACCAGAGGAGGCCGGGCATCTTCTCAGGTGGCAACCACCAGGGAACAGATCTGGGACGGAAATGCAGGCCCCGTGAGTGAAGGGTTTGCCTTAGGCGGTACAGGCCTGGGTGGAGTGCAGGGACTAGAAAACACACGTGCAGAGCTGGGAGATTCCCAGGGCAGGGCTGATCCAGAGGACAGCTTTACTGAGCCTAAGACACACCTGGCCCTCAGGGGATCGTCAGCCTATAGACAAAGGAAGGCAGGAGGCTAGAACTGTCCGCTAACCATGCTGTGAATACAAACAAGTAGGAGCAAAGACAGGGCCTGAGGCACAGGTTCTGGGAACACAAAAAGCTTCTCTTCTGCAGGGGAATATAGCAGGGACAGAAACAAATTCCTGCAAAGTTGTTCTGTTTTGTCAGTAACATCAATCAGGGGCAGGGCTGGAACTGAGTGAACACTCCCCAGCCTCCATCAAGCGCCCAAGGTTGTTAGGCCCCACCTGATATGGAATCAGAAAAATAACCTCAAATAGCCAAGACATTACTCAGAAATAAAAACAAAGCAGGAGGAATCATGCTACCGGACCTCAGACTATAC
The DNA here is from genome assembly GCF_027406575.1 of Nycticebus coucang. Classification (NCBI taxonomy): domain Eukaryota; kingdom Metazoa; phylum Chordata; class Mammalia; order Primates; family Lorisidae; genus Nycticebus; species Nycticebus coucang. Next base: position 29,184,752 of record NC_069782.1, read on the forward strand.
TGTAAATCGATAGTGATCAAAACAGCATGGTACTGGCACAAAAACAGAGAGGTAGATGCATGGAACAGAATAGAGAACCAAGAGATGAATCCAGCTACTTACCATTATTTGATCTTTGACAAGCCAATTAAAAACATTCAGTGGGGAAAAGATTCCCTATTTACCAAATGGTGCTGGGTGAACTGGCTGGCAACCTGTAGAAGACTGAAACTGGACCCACACCTTTCACCATTAACTATAGACTCTCACTGGATTAAAGATTTAAACTTAAGACATGAAACTATAAAAATACTAGAGGAGAGTGCAGGGAAAACCCTTGAAAAAAATCAGTCTGGGCGAATATTTTATGAGGAGGACTCCCCAGGCAATTGAAGCAGCTTCAAAAATACACTACTGGGACCTGATCAAACTAAAAAGCTTCTGCATAGCCAGGAACACAGTAAGTAAAGCAAGCAGACAGCCCTCAGAATCGGAGAAGATATTTGCAGGTTATGTCTCTGACAAAGGTTTAATAACCAGAATCCACAGAGAACCCAAACGTATAAGCAAGAAAAGAACAAGTGATCCCATCGCAGGCTGGGCAAGGGACTTGAAGAGAAACTTCTTGAAAGAAGACAGGCGCACGGCCTACAGACATATCAAAAAATGTTCATTACCCTTAATCATCAGAGAAATGCAAATCAAAACTACTTTGAGATATCATCTAACTCCAGTAAGATTAGCCCATATCACAAAATCCCAAGACCAGAGATGTTGACATGGATGAGGAGAAAAGGGAACACTTCTACACTGCTGGTGGGAATGCAAATTAATACATTCCTTTTGGAAAGATGTTTGGAAAACACTTAGAGATCTAAAAATAGATCTGCCATTCAATCCTATAATTCCTCTACTAGGTATATACCCAGAAGACCAAAAATCACATCATAACAAAGATATTTGTACCAGAATGTTTATTGCAGCCCAATTCATAATTGCTAAGTCATGGAAAAAGCCCAAGTACCCATCGATCCACAAATGGATTAATAAATTGTGGTATGTGTACACCATGGAATATTATGCAGCCTTAAAGAAAGATGGAGACTTTACCTCTTTCATGTGTACATGGATGGAGCTGGAACATATTCTTCTTAGTAAAGTATCTCAAGAATGGAAGAAAAAATATCCAATGTACTCATCTTTACTATGAAACTAATGTATGGCTTTCACATGAAAGCTATAACCCAGTTATAACCTAAGAATAGGGGGAAGGGGGAGAGGGAGGGGAGGCAGGGGGGGAGGATGGGCGGAGGGAGGATGGGCGGAGGGAAGGTGATTGGTGGGATTACACCTGTGGTGCATCTTCCAAGGGTACATGTGAAACTTAGTAAATGTAGAATATAAATGTCCTAACACAATAACTAAGAAATGCCAGGAAGGCTATGTTAACCAGTGTGATGAAAATGTGTCAATCAGTGTATAAAACCGGTGTATGGTGCCCCATGATCGCATTAATGTACACAGCTATGATTTAATAAAAAAAAAAAAAAAGAAAAGAAAATTCTCCAGGGGTCATACTAGACCTGTTGCTCAACTTCAAATAGATAACTTGGTAAGTGTTGTATTTTCTTTTCAATAACCATACATTCATATATAAAACTGATTAAACAAAAAAAAAAAAAATGGGTAAAGGACCTGAATAGACAATTCTCAAAGGAAGACATAGAAATGCCTAATAGGTCTACGAAAAAATGCTCAGCATCCTCAGCCATCAGAGAAATGCAGGTCAAGACCACAATGAAATATCCCCTCACTCCAATTAAAATGGCTTTTAGCAAAAAGACAGGCAATGACGAATGCTAGAGAGGATGTGGAGAAAGGGGAACCCTCGCACACCGTGAGTGGGAGTGTGAATTAGTGATATGGAGAACAGTTTCTGAAAAAACTAAAACCACTATATGACCCCGTGGTCCCACTGCTGGATGTCTATGCACAGGAAGGGAATTCAGTTTATTGAAAAGCTATCTAAGGAGACAATAACCAAAACACAGAAACAACCTACACAATGGGAAAGAATATTTGCATATTTTCAATCAGACAAAAGCTTGATAACTAGGATCTATAGAGAACTCAAATTAATCCACATGAAAAAAGCCAAAAATCCCATATATCAATGGGCAAGAGGCATGAATAGAACCTTCTCTAAAGATGACAGACGAATGGCTAACACATGAAAAAATGTTCATCATCTCTATATATTAGAGAAATGCGAATCAAAACAACCCTGAGATATCATCTAACCACAGTGAGAATGGCCCACATCACAAAATCTCAAAACTGCAGATGCTGGCGTGGATGTGGAGAGAAGGGAACACTTTTACACTGCTGGTGGGACTGCAAACAGGTACAACCTTTCTGGAAGGAAGTATGGAGAAACCTCAAAGCACTCAAGCTAGACCTTCCATTTGATCCTGCAATCCCATTACTGGGCATCTACCCAGAAGGAAAAAATCCTTTTATCATAAGGACACTTGTACTAGACTGTTTATTGCAGCTCAATTTACAATCGCCAAAATGTGGAAACAGCTTAAATGCCCACCAACCCAGGAATGGATTAACAAGCTGTGGTATATGTATACCATGGAATACTATTCAGCCATTAAAAAAAATGGAGACTTTACATCCTTTGTATTAACCTGGATGGAAGTAGAAGACATTATTCTTAGTAAAGCATCACAAGAATGGAGAAGGATGAATCCTATGTACTCAATTTTGATATGAGGACAATTAATGACAATCAAGGTTATGGGGGGGAGGAAAAGCAGAAAGAGGGACGGAGGGAGGTGGGTGGGGCCTTGGTGTGTGTCACACTTTATGGGGGCAAGACATGATTGCAAGACGGACTTTACCTAACAATTGCAATCAGTGTAACCTGGCTTATTGTACCCTCAATGAATCCCCAACAATAAAAAAAAAATTAAAAAAAAGAAAAGCTATCTGCTCTTTCATATTTTATTGTAGCACTAGTCACAATAGCCAAGATAGGGGATCAACCTATATGTTCATCAATGGATGAATGGATAAAAAAATTGTGGTACAAATATACAATGGAATATTACAGAGCTACAGAAAGAATGAAATCCTGCCGCATGCAGCAACCTGGATGGAACTGGAGAACATTATGTTAAGTGGAATAAGCCAAACACAGAAAGACAAATCTCGTGTGTTCTCACTCATACGTGGAAGCTAAATATTAAAACCAACTGGTCTCATGGAGACAGAGAATACAATAATGGTTACCAGAGACCGGGGGAAGGGTAGCAAGGGTCATGGAATATATGGGGGATGGTTAATGGGTGCAAAAATACAGATAGCTGGAATGAATAATATTTGATAGCACAACAAAGAGATTATAATCAACAATAAGTTCGAGTATACTTATATCTGGAAGAGTTGAATTAAAATGTTCTTAACACAAAGAAATGTTAAGCACCTGAAGTGATGGAAACCCCAATTGCCCTAATTTGAATAATTCACATGTGTCTTATAAAGATATACAACGATTATGTACCCATAATAATTAAAAATAAAAACATTTGAAGAAGTATACCTCCCTCGATGTCCTTGAGAAATATGCTTTTGTTTTCATTTTTGTTTCCTTAATTCAGAGCTATCTGACTAAAAAGACCAATATTTTATAACGCCTCCATCTTTGAAAGGGAGAGAGATCCCATCTGGTGTGTAAGAATACATGTTAACACAACATATTTAGAAGGATTTCTAAACTTGTTCAGGGACCTTATTTAAAAATGGCAACCCTTTACCTTTTTGTTGCGCTTAGTTTTGGTAACTAAGAGGAAATCATCAAAGAGAAACAGGTAGACGTCTAGGAATCTCGTACTTTCTGAGGAGAGAAAGAGAAGGTGAAATGGGGACTTGAAACAGTAGTAGGGTTTTTTCTTTAACTTAGTGAAATCCTTAATAAACCAAACGGTGGGTATTATGACACACCTGGGAGCTCCGATCACATAGGTCAGAAAACTGCCTGCATCAGTGTGGAATTGATTTCTTCCTAAAGCAGACTGGGTTAGAACCCAAGCTTCTGACTTTAAAGACAACTGTATTTTGATGCATCTAATGTGAATCTGAGGTAATTCAGGTGGTATTTGTAATGGCTTCAAACAAGCCGAGGGCACATCCATTAACTAATTGAACTTGGGGCATGTCTGCATCTTGATCCATCTCAGTGGTTATTGGCAAAGGCATTTTGTTGCTGATAATGAACTATGGAGTCGTGTCCCCGCAAATTTCATATGTTGGAGTCCAAGCTGTATTTCATATGTTGGAGTGCAGCTGTATTTGGAGTTAGAAGCAATTAAACTAAAATGAGGTCAAAAGGCTCAAGCCCTGATCCAGTAGCATTAGTGTGCTAATAACAGGAGATTCCAGGGATCTCCCTCTCTCTCTCACCCTAAAGAGATTCCCTGTGAGGAACTGACCTTGACCTGAGACTTTCCACACCCCAGACTGGGAGGAATGAGTTTCTGTTGTTTCAGCCCCTCATTTTCCGGTATTTTGTTGTGGCGGCCCATGCTGACAAAGACCATCATTAAAACTGCTTATTTCTCAAGTTTTACAACATGTTGGTGAATGTTTAAATATTCTCTTGTAGTTGTATATTTACAGACTTTTCTGATATTACTTTTGATAGTTACTGTAGGTGAATAGGCTTCTTTACTTTTCCTTAGGAAGGGAATAAAAGTAGAAGAGAAAATAATTTTAAAGTATCTCCTTCCTTACTTTACACTATTCCTTAGAAAAAAAGAAATGGTTAAATGTAAGGATTTCAGAGGATAAGGCAGTCTATTTAGAGAGGGATGACAGGCACTTAAAGTAAATGTAGGAAAACTCAGTAAACTTTTTTAGTTTGTTCTATTTCTACATTTATTTCTAGAAGTTCTTTCTCACATTCTCTTATCCTTGGAAGCCAGGTGGCAAAGGTTAAACTTAAGAGATAATATATTTAGGACTCATTTCATTCATTCATTCTTTCTTTTTTTTTGAGACAGAGTTTTACTTTGTCATGCTGGGTAGAGTACTGGGGCATCATAGCTCACAGCAACCTCTAACTCTTAGGTTCAAGAGATCCTCCCAAGTAGCTGGGATTATAGGCATGTTAAGTGCCTGAAGTGATGGAAACCCTAATTGCCTTAATTTGAATAATTCACATCTTGTCTGTTTTTAGTAGAGACCGGGTCTCGCCCTTGCTCAGGCTGATCTCAAACTCCTGAGCTCAAGGGACCCTCCTGCCTCAGCTTCCTAAAGTGCTAAGGTTATATGTGTAAGCCAGTGAGCCCAGCCTTGAATTCATTTCTATGTCCTTTTCTACTTTAAGTTTAGAGCCATGATTCTGTCTATATTTGCATAGAAGAGAAATCAGGCATTTTATTCCATCTGGATAGTCTTTGAATATCTTTTAAAAATTATAACCCATCACTATTAGAAACTTTACTTTTGTAAAGACTTCTGGTCTCTCAAAAATCATTCTCCCCTTCTTTTGTAGTGATGGAATTCCTGAGTTTTCGTGAGTACACACCCACCAAGAATACATACTACATCTTCCAGCAACTAAATTCTGACCAGAGGACTGTGAATAAAAGTACACAACTTGCCAGGCTCGAGCTTGTAAATAAACATCCTCTTGCTTTTGCATTGGAAAAAAAAAAAAGTACATAACTTGGCAAATTCTGAATCATATCTGTAAAGGGAAGGGCTGAGCTCTCCCATCCCTTTCTCTTTTTGTCACTGGGCAAAGTGCAGATATGTTGGTGAATCATCTTGGGCCACAGAGAAGAAAAGAATAATCTAGAGATGGCAAAAGACAGAAGACACCTTGGCTCCTTATCACTTCGTGGAGTGAAGCTGTCACATAGCTCAAGACTTAACATGTCAGAAATCTGTCTTTTCAATGTCTGAAAATATCTATCTCTGTTTCCAGTGCCTGAATTTATATGCCAGCTGATACATGTGCACAGGACTAGCAATGGAACAACACCAGACCTTTATCTTAGCTCAGAATGCCACAGCAAAAAACCATAGTGGCTTAGATAATAGGAATTTATATCTCAAAGTTCTGGGGGCTGGGATGTACCAGATCAATGTCGTCAGCTGATTGAGTTCCTGGTAAGGGTTCTCTTCCTGGTTTGCAGACAACCACCTTCTGGATATGTTCTTTCATGTTAAAGAGAGTGTGAGATCTAGAGACTCTCCTCTTGTTAGGACCCTATCCTATAAGATCAAGGCTCTAGTCTTATGACTTCATTTACCTTACTTCCTTACTCCAAATACAACCACACTGGAGTACAGAGCTTCAATACGTGAATGATGAATTCAGTCCATAGCAACCTTTAAGACCTGTCAAATTTATTTTCCACACTCTCTGATACTCATAAATGAATCAGCTTGATGACCATTATCAAAATGAAATAGCTTTGCTTTCTCCTAATTTCAAATGTTTTATTTTAACAAACAGGTAGCAAGCACCTTCTATGCCTTAGACATTAGTCTAGGAAATGATGATTATTTTGGCTGCTGTTTATTGAGGACCTAGGGTTCTTCCAAGCAAGATATGAAACAAGTTATGAAAACTTGTACCTTTTGAGAAAGAGAATAACTGTATAGGTATTTTTTTTTTTTAAGGCTGAAAGAAATACATAAGTGTTAGGATTCATCATCATTATTCTCTTTGTCATTGTCATTATCATTATCATCATCAACATTTACAGAAGAGATTAAAGAAATTTAAACAATTTTACCAAAGCCCACAATTGGTGTTAGCCACCTGGATTCTTGGTTCAATCTTTTTTTCCATTCAAATGATGTCCTATTTCTTCACTTGATCTTAGCCACAGGCTGAGAAGTGATATGTCCTATTTCTTCTAATACTATTACTGTACCCACATCAAATCTCTATGCCCAACTCAGTACAAATTTCACTGGCTTTGAACTCTATTTAATACCATATAGACTACATGATTTATATGGAATCTTCTTCTCTGATAGAACTTGGCCAATATAGCCTATGCCATTCAGAAAGTGATGTTATATAGTTCATCCCACAAAATGTGACCATACAAGAAACATTTTATTTCCTTTTTTTTTCTGGAGACAGACTCTAACTCTGTGGTCCTGGGTAGAATGCCATGGCGTTATAGCTCATAGCAACCTCAAACTATTTGGTTCAGGAGATCCTCTTGCCTCAGCCTCCCAAGTAGTTGGACTACAGTCACCCACCGCAATTCCAAGCTAGTTTTATTGTGTGTGTACAGACAGAGTCTTGCTTTTGCTCAGGCTGGTCTTGAACTTCTGATCTCGAGCAATCCAGCCGCCTCGGCTACCCAGAGTGCTAGGATTACAGGCGTGACCCACCATGCCTGGCCTACAAGAAACATTTTCTATGAAAGTTGAGTCTATTTGTGAAGGCTTCTTCTTATGTGAGTCTCCCGCCTGCACTTCCATGACAATCCTCCCAAGCATATGGGACAACTGAAGGCACGTCTGAGGTGGCTTTCTACCCGCCAGGAGATGTTCATTCAGCTTTTACATGGCGTCTTATCATACCCAAGCCTGAAGCCTAAAATTGACTCCCTGCCCCACTATCTCACCACCCACAGTGTGATCGAACTTTCAGACACATAGATGAGAAGGTTTGAAAGTAGCTTTGACTCATTTCTTCTTCATACACTTTATCAATCATAAAGTCCTCCAGGTTTGCCTTTGAAATACCTCTCACACTTATGGCCATTTCTAGCATTTTAGGAGAGGCCAGTGAATGTCACATAGCTGGGAGGTAGGTAGGTAGAGGGAAGGGTTGAATCAAAATCTCTGATGATTTCAGATGGAGACCAATTTTGGAGGGAAAAAATATAGGTTGGAACCCAGAGTTTCATTTTTCTTCATTATCTTGATTTGGTCTTGCCATATAGTTATTGTGAAATTGTCAATAACATTAAAGACAAATTAAATTATTCTCTTTTCAAATAAGAGTGGAGGGTGGCTGTACAACGGGTGAACAATAGCTGGGCAGCCACAGGCCCAGGGCCTTCTCCCCCCACCCTGTTCACTGCTGGGCTTCTGGTCTTTCCTCTGGTCTCACTACTTTGGACTTGTCTATGCCATTTTGCTGATTGCTTCCTGATAACTCTTTCTTCAGTGCTCCTTTAATCCTATCACTTCCCTGTCTGAGATCGCAACGACTCCTTAATCACCTGCAGTTTCCTACCTGGGTTCCCCTACTTGGCTCTTAAGGCACCTGAGGTGATGCTGGAAGCCTACACCAGCTTGAAGGGAAGGTAGTGAGTGCCCTGATGTTTACTGGCCAGGTGATATGGAACCTTGCCTAGCCTCAGATCTCTCACTTGCAATATGAAATCAAACATCACTACTCCGTAAAACTCACTGGAAAGAGACAGTGCACGAAAAAGCACTTGGACGTGAAACACTGGATGTTCCCTATTTGATAGTCGCTAGGTGAGTATTATGTCCTACCCTGACATTCAGCTCTACAGCTACAGTACAGCAGAGCCTCAGTCTGTGCAGAGTAAAGAATCACTCCCCATCAGCTCTCACACCACCACAGACAGGCAACCTCCCATCCCACAGGGCTTCACACTGGTCAGTGCCCAATCAAGGTTTTGGTTTTAGGCAGCAATGAGTAATGAATGACTACAAATCTTATTTCAGCCAGGCAGCCCTTTCTGCTCATCAGCATAACCTGTATAAGTTGACCACGCTAGGGACTGCAACGTGCTAGTCATCAAAAAGGACTAGGCCTACTGTACTGACCTGCACATTTGGTGCATGAAAATTAGGAGGTGGTCAGTGTAGGGAGGTGATCAGCCAAGGAGGTTCTGCTGTATGTATTGAGCACACACATTGTGCCAATTGGTCTTTCAACTGGTTGTCCATGTGTTGCCTCATTTAATGTTCAAGACAAAGAAGGGTAAACTGAGGCATAGGAGGTCACTGTCACTGGCCCAAGGTTACCCAGACTGAAAAAACCAAGCAGGGCCTGATCCAGGCAGCCAGCCTCAGGAGTTTGCTCTTCAATGGCCTTTGTTGGAAGCCTGGACTCTCAGCGGCTGCCCTTCCTCCAACCCATCAATTAATAGCAATTGAACAAATTACAGGCAGCAAAGATGTTGACTTTCTCAAGGAAGTGGTTATTTACCTGCAAGAGTTAATTTGCCTTCATAGAGAAGGTGTCGGTTGGTTGGTGACAAGATGTTTTCTGCCATGTGTTCTTTAAAAATGTGTTTCAAACCCTTGGAAGAAAAGGAGAAAATCAAAGAGACACCGTTAGTGACTGGGGGTGCATGGTCAAGGATCTGGGACAAGCAACCCCATGCAGAAAGGTCACAACATTTAGAAGTGCCGATGGATGGACATGGGAGTGAGGAGGAATGGGAAAACCTCTGAAAAGGACCATCCCAGGAATGACACAGTGACGCTGGCCTCCCCACATATGATGCCCCATGAAGGCTTTGCTTCTTGATCATAAAACTAGACTTATTCTTCAAGTGGACCGAGGGGGACTTTCTAAGATAGTTGAATTTCCGCCTAAATGCCAAGCTTCTAGAAAGGCATATTAAGTCCTAGTCGATCCTTCTTTTGTACCTCTGGAATGAAAAACCTTTTATCTCTATCCCAAAGTGGAGGCCACACTATAATCTCCTGTAGATGTCTAAATTTTTGGAAATTGTCCAGCCACTTCACTTTTCCTTCAAGGTCCCCTGAAAGACAAGACACATTCAGTACATATTTACATGCATGTAACATTGTAGCATCATTTTAACCAGGTCCACAGCAGAGGTGCTAGCTGCTGTTGGAGCCAATATTTCAGGCCCATTTGACATCCGCTTACAGTGAAGGTGTCTTAGAAAACTCACTAATTGGAAGTCAGGCTGTTGGAGTTAAAAATGAAGCTTCACAAATTTAATTCAGTTAGTTGGAAATGTTCATTTTTATTTCAATAATACTAATAAAGCTCTTGGTAGTTTTTCTTATTCCCTATACCATGGAGCCAATAATTAGGGGAAGAAAAGCAAATTAGGGTAACAAGGACAAACATATCTTTTTGTACAGATCCTAAAACACTCATTTCACGACGAAGATGATGATTTTTTTTTTTTGGTAAGGACTAAATTTCTCTTTTAAAGGTTTGTATTAATTTTCCAACATTTTACAACAAAATCCCAAGGTTGTTATTGGGATTCTGAAATGAGTTTTGGAAACATGGGGAGCAAGCCACACACAGAAAGAATCACATTGTTAAGGTTGCTTGGGGAATCCTTGAGATTCATCTTTAAGGTAATAGACTCAAAGAAAGGCCATGCAGATTTCTCACTTCAACAGTTGGGTCAGTTGCTTGTCTCTCTTTTGTTGGGGAGAATCGGGGTACTGATGAAAAGTGAAGAGAGAATAGAAGTAGAGGTTGGAGAGGCTAAGTTGATCTCTGTGATCAGGGTAAAGAGGAGAGAAGAGAGGGCTAAATACAGATAATTTTCAACAGGGAGAGTTTGCATTTGGAGTTTTGAGGAAGTCACAGTTCTAGGGTATTTGTGTGCTGGGGAAGATAGAACAGGAATTTTACTAAGTATTGCTGTGGACTATCCATTGGAGTTCCGTAACTGATATTTGAGAAACTCAAGTAAACATGAGGATAGCGTTGACATTTGTTTCTTTCTTTGAGAAATCTCCAGTGGAGCTGCCATTATCCTCCCTCACAAACCTATTCAAATGAATAATTATCCATAAAATTAAAAATATATAATTTATTAAAAAAATTCTTTAATGGAATTTTTGTCTTATTCTCTTGATAAACTTAATTCCAGCTGCTCATGTAATTTTAGAATTTGAATAAAAAATTTAAGAAAAGAAATTCCCAACCCAATGGCCATTTTACTTTTTAAACATGCAAAAGAAAAAGAACACCATTTCTGCACAGCTGATAATTACCAAATTGAAATGTTCCCTTTTGATGCCTACCAGGAAATCTTGGTTTCTGGACACAAATCACGGACTTCTTTAGTTGTATTTCTATTACACAGAGCCACACAAATAAACGTAAGTCAGCTTAGGACTTGCTCCATTCCCATCCCCATGTTTCAGCTGTAAACACTGACATTATTTTTACCCTGGCCCTGGATTTCAGTGATTTACAAAACGATGAATGGTAATTTATCCTCCGGATACGCTTTCCATGGTGTTTATTCCCACTTGCTTTGTGTGTGGGTTGAGTATGAATGTTAAAAACAAAGTGCCTTCAATCATCTGGGAAGTAGAACTTTTCCTGCCTGAACTCACTTCTGAGACCCTTGGAGACAGAGCCACGTCCTGTGTAAGGTCGGCTTAGTGTTCTCATAACACTCCAGGATGTGACTGGAGCCCATTGTTCTGTGTGTGTTTGGTTTACAGCGCACTCTGACTTGAGTCTGCCTTTCCAACAGTCATGACCTCAAGTCAGTGGAATTACCTTGTAAGATGTAAGTCCAGATGGTCCCCAGGAGCTACAGGGCCCCAGCTCTTTAATTAAGCTTGCTTATCGCACGGACTTACGGATTGACTTATCCACCCTTTCCTTGATGGAGTAGATCAGGACTTTCTCAGCAGGGTCTGTGCTCCTTTTCCAGATATTCTTCAGCAACAGCGGATATCGTGTGAGCCTGTGCAGCGGGGCTACCAGCAGCTCTGGCAGGTGGAGACGTCGGCATTGCTCATTTTGCTCACACCACTGGGGAAAGCAAAAGCAGACATGTGAGAATCTCACCTCTCCCGTGGGGGCTCTAAGAAGCCTGGATGTGAGCAGTTCCCAGAGATTTTACTCACTAAGGACAGCATGTACTTGGGAACCTGTTGGGAAAATTTATGGATGAGGCTCTTGAAAATTCCACATTAAACTGTATTCAGGATCTGAATCTAGACTCTTAGATTATTTTTTTCTTTTTTTGTCTAGACAGAGTCCAACCCTATGCCCTGAGCAGAGTGCAATGGGGTCGTAGCTCACTGCAACCTCAGACTCAGGCTGTGGATGTCCTGCTGCCTCAGCCTCCGAAGCTGCTGTGATTACAGGCACGTGCCTTAGCGCCTGGCTGGGTTTTTCCATTTTTTCCATGAATTGGGGTCTCACTCTCGCTCAGACAATCCTCGAACTCCTGAGCTCAAGCAAGCCTCCCGCCTCAGCTGCCGTGAGCCATTGTACCTGGGTAGGCTCTTAGATTGGATTAAGAAGTATTACTGATTATTACTGACTAACATTGTTACTTTTCAGCTAAAGAAATGAAAGAATCCTTCTTTAGATGTTTTGCCTTCCCAGAAATGGTGATGAAGTCAGTAGCCTTCAGATCACTTATAACTCCCTTGCAGCTCCCTTACTTCCTCAAAGATGTCTTTATGTCACTGCAAAATGTCAGCCCTTGAATTTCATTGGTCTAGGCATGATTGGCTCAAACCCCCCACTAGAACAATGTCCCCTCCCTAGATAATTACAAACTTACGAGAATTGAGAGTCTACTGGCTTCTCTGGCCCCCAAACTCCTGTTTACACAATACACTATTTCCTCCCTGAACAGCATGGACTAAACTTAGCTCCTTGGTTGGTTTCCTAGGTTAGTACCCACTGTAAACCCATTCATGCCAGAAGTTTTGTGAGTGTACATATTTATTTTACCAAAGGTTTTGGGTTGTGGAGGGGCTCAGACACACAGCCCACAATTCCCCATGCTGTTTCACTGGCTCTACCCTCTTCTTTGCAAACAGAGCTCTTTCTATCTCTTCCATTCTTCAGACAGACTCTCCCCCTTCTATCTCTTTGCCTCCTGCTTTGCAATTTGTACTTGTCTTTCATAGTTTGACCGTGTCCTTGGGAATGTCCTTGAGAACATTCTGGTACCTCCCCAGAGAATAGTGCCCACTAGAGTCTTCTCCACTCCTGAGTGAGCACAGGGGAGCAGGGTGCTTCGGGCTTCAGGAGCCAGGTTACAGGGATCACCTTGTCCTCTCTGGACCTCTGATTCCTCTTCTGTGAAATGGTGGAGGGTCCTCAAAGATCTCCAAGTTCTCATCCAGTTCCAGATGGCGGTGGTCCTCTTTGGAGTTGGCAGGGATGGGGCAGGAAGCAGGCAGATTGAGAAGAGGCCGGAGTGGCAGGGGGCAGACCTGGACCGTTAGTGGCTGAATTCCACGCTGACTAGCTGGCAGCAGCATTCCAGTGCTGCCTGAGGTCACCTTGGGTGGCTGGAAGTTCTTGGGACTGATTTCTCAAAGCACACAACCCTGGGGCCACTACCCCAAATTTCCCTGCTGTGGGGAACAGTTGTGGCTGCTGGTGACCCCTGGTATTCAGGGAAATTATGAAAACGCCCATCTCCTCCAAATGACAATCAGGCAAGAAGCATCACTGGTAAGTAATTTAGACAAAGATCCAGGCAGGGATAATGGAAGCTGTTAGTATTTTGGAAAACCTCAGAAGAGAGAAAAAAAAGTGTGTTGACAATTATAAAAGTAAAGTTACAAGTTTTTCTTCCATCTCTCTATTGCCTTTATTTTTCAGGTCCATTAGGGAAAACAAAGAACATTTCTATCAAAAAATATTAGACATAAAAAGTCTTTTTATTGACAGGTCTAGATTGATGAAGGCTATTTTCACTTTATAATAAATACCTATGTGTTTAGGGGAGCTCTAATAGGGCTCAAGGTAAAAATGTTCTCTAATAAATCTGTCCTGGTGGTACACAGCATTGGGCTGGGGCAACCAGCATTCTTGGAACCTTGGGAAATTTACTTACCCTCTCTAAACCTCATCTGAGAAATGTAGATAATAAGACTAACTACCTCCTTGGGTTGGTGGGAGGTTTTAATGAGATAATCCATGCCAAGTGCTACCTGGTTCATGGTAGTGTTGGATAATCAAGCCACACTAAGCGACTGCGTGCAAAGTTCTAAGTCTCTTCCTCTGTATCATTTTAATTGTTTCTAAGGGACTGGGAAGAATCTGACTTCCATTAATGGAAATGTACCAGGATAACATACATACAATATATTCATAAAACCCAGCCTCACACCGTATGGAGAGTAAATTCATCTCAGTGGATTTATGGGTTCATTTCAGGCTGTCCATGACACAGATTTAATTTTTCCAAAACTGTTGTTTAAAACAGAGCATGAAAGTTAGATTTCAGACACATGTGAATTCAAATCCGACCTCTATCCAGAACAACCATAGCGTTCAGTAAGTTGCCTAACCTCCTGAAAAATTAGGGTAGTATCAAGTTCCCCAGAGTTATTCTGTAGACCAAGACCCTGCAGCTGACCAGCATGGAGGACAGCGCCTAGCCCACAGCAATGGCTCACAGCTAGATCCTTTAGCATCTGTGAGAAGGCATTTCTTCCCTGTGGTGGGACTGTGGAAGGCAGACTCACTTTCCACTCTTTTAAGTCTCTCCCTGACACTTCACTTGTGTTTCATGTGGCTAAAATTTCCCTGGTGATGGAAAATACCCCTGAAGAGTTGGAAATAGCTCTGGTGTAAAAAAAACTGAATTCTTTTGCCTAAAGAGTTTTACACAGTTCTTTCTTTGCCATCTATTGACTATGTGACTTTGTTATATAACCTCTCTGAGCCTCAGGGACACATGGGAACAATGTCACGTGTTTGTGTTAAGAATTAAAAGAGTTTGAGAAGGTGTGCCATAGGCACCCTGTGTTATCGAATCCTCTACTCCCTCTCCTGAAATAGCTTTAGGGGTGTGTGTACACATATAACTGATACATAATAATTGTGTACATTTATGGGGCATATGTGATATTTTGATACATGCATATAATGTGTAATGATCAAATAATTGATTGATGATTGATGATGGTAATTAAAACATCCATATCTGATAGTGTTTCTCCTGTGTTTTCTTCTGGTGGTTTTATAGTTTCAGGCCTTATGTTTAAGTTTTTAATTTATTTTGATTTGATTTTTGTTTATAGTGAAAGAGGGGAGTCTAGTTTTATTCTTCTGAATACAGATATCCCATTTTCTTAGCACCATTTATTGAAGATGGCATTCTTTGCCAAAGGATGTTCTTAGTACCTTTGTCAAAAAATAATTTGGCTGTTAATACACAGGTATGAAATTTTCCAAAGTTGTTTGAAAATGGTAGCTGGATCTTATGAAATTAATCTTTGTCCTAGCTTGGGAGGGACAGATATGTACCTGGATTTCTCCCAGTTTGGGGTCTGACGTGGTTTGGATATTTGTTCCCTCCAAATCTCATGTTTAAATTTGATCTCTGATGTTGGGAGCAAGGCCTAGTGAGAGGTGTTTGGGGCCATGGGGTGGACCCCTCAAGAACAGCTTAGTGGCGTTCTGTTGAAAAGAGCCTTTTTTCCGCTCTCTTGCTGCGTGGCCTTTGGGCCTGGTTTGCCTTCCATTATGAGGAGAAGCTTCCTGAGCCTCTCACCAGAAGGAGATGACAGCACCAGGCTTCTTATACAGCCTGCAGAATCATGAGCCAAATGAACCTTTTTAAAAATTCTGCTGTCTCGGGTAGGAGACAGGATAGCAATGCAAAATGACTCAGACAAGGGCTTAGCTCTCATCCATCAGCTTCCAGGGGAAATGTCTGCACTAACTGTGATTATTTATACACTTGGGAATTTAATGAGCTTCCACTTTGCAGTTTGAGTACAAAAGAAAACACTGAGAGGCTGAAGCCACAAACACAGGGCCAGTGTCTCCTCCCTAAGATCATTCCTCTTTTCTTGTCCGGGTCACACCCAGGTTTCCTGGCAGGTGAAGCCCACTGATCACAGCTGAGTCATGAGGAGCTGGGGCGGCCTTTCCTCCCTGGCCTCCAAGAGGCAGCTCTGGCAGGGGCTTCTTGCAGCTGCAGGAAGAGCTGGTTTTCTGGAAAGGCATTTTCTGCAGATCATGCAAAAGGTCTCTGGCACGGTACTGAACTGGTACAGTTCAGATTAAAGAAATGCCAAAGAGGGGTCAACAGAGCTAGAGAAATCCAAGAACATTGGTTCCAGGCCGCATTCAGGGGCAGCACTGGCCTCCGCTCTGTGATCTAATCGAGGGGTCCCATTCATACAGGATCTGATGTCATGGTGCTGGGACTAAATCCTACAAAAGCCAAACTTCTAGTCCCAAACAAAGCTCAGTTCCTACTTTCTTATTCTAGTTTCTGCCTTACAATGCACCGATTTCTGCCACAAACCAAAAAAAAAAAAAAAAAAAAAAGTATAAGTACAATATATTTTTTAATCCCCAGTTCGTAGTAGAATATTTGGTGATATAATGCTTCCAGATGTACACCATTTAAAATTCCTGTGTGTGCAATGGACGATGTCTTTCCGAGGAAAGCAGATTTCTTGTTGAAACATATTGCTGATCATTTATTTCTTCTTTCCCATTTGAGTATAAAGTTCCTCATACCTATCTCACCCAAAGAAGGTCAGGAAAAATAGAAAATAAAATGGTACCTTACTTTTAAATAAATTCCAAAGTCATCTCTCTGCCTGAGGCTGTCAAGATAAAAGACAGTCGCTGAGTAGTTCAGGCAGTAGGTCTGGTGGCTCTGACAGAGGCTCCCGCGGAAATACTGCAAGACAAGAGCAGAAAGGACGTAAGTTACGAGGCCTGTGCTGGGCCCTGGCAGACTTTCCCTTCACGTTTATCATGAACTAGAACAGAGAACGGTAGAGGAGCTACGACTGTGTAGACAATCTTTGCAATAAGCATTCTGTTAAAAAATATGGTATTCTGGGCGCACCTATAGCTCAAAGGAGTAGGGCGCCGGCCCCATATGCCAGAGGTGGCGGGTTCAAACCCAGCCCCAGCCAAAAACTGCCAAAAAAAAAATATATATATGGTATTCTTATCATAAGCAGCTAATTCCTCTATAAATGGTCTTTTCTCCTCTATACTTAAATTCCATGTAGTATGTCTTAATTCATTCTTATTTCTGTTTGAGTTTTTTTTTTTATCAGTCTTTTATTTAAAGCAGATAAGGTGGAGAGCAGGTCCTTACAAAACTTACCAGTTACCTGAAAAGTTCTCTTTGAGTTTTAATAAGATTCCTACACTATGTCTGGCACGTATCAACAAAGATTGCCTTTGATTTTGGTGACCATGTGGGTTGATGTTAACTTTGTGTTGGCAATAAGTGATTAAAATAACAATATTTAACTTTTCATCCAATATCCCTTAAAAATATTTCTAAATGTAATTCTGCAGGCTTCTAAACATATAGAAATTTGGTATGCGCCTACTTAATAATGTACTATAGTTAGTAGGATGCATTTTGTTCACCAATCTTACCTAATCTAATGCTTACTAGATTTTCTTCATGATTCTTATTTATTGCCTTACGTTTGCTATGACACACCTTGGTAAGGCACATCAAATTCATTTTAGAATAAGGCGTGCTTTATGTTTATAGTCGTACCCATAATGGGCAACTGCACACCCCACAATAAGCTGCCATCTCAGTGAGTCTTTCTCAGGAACGGTGGTTATTCTTTGCTCTTTACAATACTTCTCACTCATTACTGGTGGATACTTTCTTCAGGACTCCACACTGTCTACAGTTTTGCTCCCTCTATGTGCCCATGGATAGATTTATTCGCTAATATGTGCATATATAACAACTCACGGGCCCCATGAGGAAATTTCCATGGTATCCCAATGCAGTGGTATCGGAGAAGAAAGACACATTGCCGGCAGTGTTATAACTACGGGCGTGGAAAGAGCAGACCCAGCTGCAAAGCCACTAAAAGAAGTGATAGTAATAGAACCAGAGATCAGGAAAACCTAGAAAAATAGTTTGTTATAGGATCTCAGGAGATAAAACATTATAAGGAGCAATGTCAAGTTTTGACTTTTGCAAGAAATAATTTGAAAGATGATAGGAGTTTTTTTGCAGGGGATGTGGGGAATGTTACTAGCTGGGCAGAGAAGAAGACCTGGAGCTCCAGGGAGAGTCTTCTCGTGAGGCACTGAGATGCTTGAGAAATGGCATAATTAGGATTGTTAAGAGGCCAAGATTAAGAGTTAGGCTTAGAACTTCAGTTCTACCACCCATTAGCTATATAATCTTAGCTAAATTAACCAATCTCCAAGCTCAGTTTCCTTTTGAATGACCTTTTCAGATGGCTCACGTGTAAATGTAGGACATGCCTGTCTCCTAGATGGTGAAGTCTCAGAAGCATCTACATTGTCCTTGATGAGATTCTGGGGCCGACTGCTTCCTGTTCATCTTAATCCCCACCCTAACCCTTCCCGGGGAGGAAGATATGTATCTGCTGCATTGAAGTTAAACTTGGCTGTGTGCTGAGGAAGGCTAACAGACACGCCATTCCAGGCAGAAACTTGAAGAACCAGTGATTGTTTTGTCATAGTCTCTTATGTCTTTGCCATGGCTATTGGTCATGTTCCAGGTAGTAGCTGCTCTATCAACATGGGCCCCAGAGTCAGGATGAGGAGAAAGTGGCGGCAGAGCATAAATGAGAAATGAGCCACACTGCACAGATTTGGGGATGTTTGTGACTGAGGCACAATTGAATCTAACCTGACTGATGGAGACGTTCTGAATTTAGGAAAAGTTTTTATGATCCATCTTTGCACATCTGTAACATAGTATGGAACATTCATATGTGGCTTTATTATAGCACCTTAATAAAGAGTCGAAGAATATCACTTTCTTTAGTAGATCTGTAAGTGCATGTAAATGTTTTGATGAGAAGCTGACATTTCTCCAAGCTATTTACTAAAAACTAAATTTTAAAATGTTCTGACTCAAGGAGAGATCCCCAAATTCTAGCTAATTCCCCCAAATGTATATTCTTTCTCATTTTGAAGCTTTTCTTATTTAAATCTGTTGTCAATGTTCACTAAAGGCTCTTCCTACTTTATACCTAATTTCCTGATTATTTTTGCCTTTGAATATCTTCTCAAGCATCATTCCCCAGAGAGAGTTTCCTATCTGGAACTATACCACTATCTACCCCAACTTAGAAGGTTTTCTCTGTTGGACACACACCTGTGTCCCTTAATTTCTCTTACATTTATTTCAATTTCATTATATAATCACTAGTGCCAGTAATGGGACTAGACTGAAAATTCTTCACTACTAGACTGAAAATTCCTTAAGAGCAAGGGACTTGTCTGATTTTGCACATTATTATATATGGGAAATTGGCCCCACAGAGCACTTGGTACATTGTCAATAAATCTTAATCTATTTTTTTAATGGTGTGTAAGAACTCAAATCTTGCTAAATGAGATTAGATAGGAACTGGATTGAAAATTTTAAAGTACCAAAATCATGGGGAGGTGGCCCAAATACCTAAGAAATAAATAACATTTATCAAAGCAGGGCTACATGTTTTCCTCTTTTCTCCTCATTTCACACACAGAAATATTATTAAGGGTGTTGATGGGTTTGAAGGTTTGTTTATTTTGTTTCTTTCTGAGAATCTGGCACTTTGTTAGAAGAACAACTGAACCATGTAATTAGCATACACTAAACTATTGCCATGAATATTGCTTTAAATTGAAAAATAGACACGGAAATGGCATTTCCATGCATGCACATTTCTGTATTAATAAAATCCACATGAGACATGATGATGGAAAAACAGAATCTGCAAATTATTTTTGAAAACTTTGCTTGGTGGAGACAGGGATGGCTCCTTTGTGGGAGGGTGGTGGTAGAACTTTCCCTGAAACAAGGAAAATCAAGTAGATAGGAATGGCTGTCCTGGGAGGTGGGTGAATGTATTTCACAGAGGTGAGATCTCCTAGAGGGATTTTACCTTTGTGAGCACGGAGATAAAATCCATTGAAGTCAAAGTCTCAGAAGCATCTACGTAGTCTTTGATGAGGCTGAAAAGACTGTTCACAAAACCAAGGCTTGTCTAGGACCAGAGAGAAAGAAAACCAGAGTAGGCACACACCCAGGGTAAGGAATAAACATTTGACGGACTTCCAATATCATTCTTACAGATGTTTCCTATTTCAAATTTATCTCCCAGCAAAATTCAAAGATTTATTTTCCTCCACTCCTCAGTATGTATTTTCTTATACATTTTTCTTAAATAAATTCTTGTTGCTATCTCTCTTCCCTTCCATTTGAGAGGAAAGATACGATTTATTTATAATATATATGAGAAAAGCACATTATTTGAAACATTTATGAAGGTGATAAAGAGCTTAGGAATGTGGCCTGTTTTTAAATAGCCATGGAAAAAATAAAAAGCAAAGGTTAACTAGTATCTACAGTGTATTGGAAAGATGTCAGTGGGTGTTTAGACTTCTTCCCCATTAACCTGAAGTCCTGACTTGGAATGGACTACAGAATGAATCATGTGCCATATTCCGGTATGGAATAGAAGCCAGAAGAACAGACCAAGCATGAATGTTCATGGTCCTTTAATGAATTTTAAAAGATAGCTATTGACACTTTCCTACTTCGGCTTACCTGAGCTAACTCCTCCAGGTTTGCAAAAAGTCTCCATAAATCCACATCCAGGAGAAATTCATGCGTTTGCAGATATTTTAGTGTATTCATGAAGATCTTAAAAAAAGATAAATGCACATTAATTTCTATTTTGAAATCTTGAAACATGCCCTTTGTAAGAACATTAAACATAAACCTCTTGAATATAAGTTAACAAAACATCATGGAAATCAGTATTCTCGAAGTTCAAAAATTATGTTCCATACAAATGATGACATTTAAGCTTCACAATCCATATTGGAAAAGTATTCTTCGGTATGAAGTTGCTATTGCTTCTACGAGTCCTAACAACTTTCCTGTTGAACACAATCTGTCCCAATGGGTTTTCTCTGCTTCACAGCACCAAAGAAATCCCAGAGGTTCTCTTTCTGCCAACAGAACTAATTTGAGAGCAAAACAACGTTCATGCTGTCTTCTCATGGATTCCTCCCTCTGCAAAGCACCCAAATGTACTTTACTTTCAGGAAATTCAACAGAGAATTAATGAGTTCGTATCTGATAACCAGTAAAATGTTTTGGTTTGGGTAAAGGTATTCAATATTAATGCAAGCATTCAGGGAGTCTTTATGTAATTTTTACTGGATCCAATGCTTTCACATGACGGGGAACTACACAGCAAGTCAAGAGAGAGGAAGGACAGTCCTCACAGAGAGCCTGCCCTCTATCCTGTAAACTGAAGAGAGACCTATTATTGAAATGGAAATGCTTTGTCTACCAAAGATGGGAAGCAGTCAAAGCGACCCATGCTTTCAAGAATTTTAGGGGTAAAAAGACAGGGCTTTACGTAGCTAACCCTCCCCAATTCCTGTTCCTGACTTATTGAATTAATGCAGGGAGTGGGTCTTGAACTTGCCTCAAATCACTTGAAATTGCTGCTAAACCAGAGTTGTTGGGCCCCACCTGTCTGTGAAGGGGTCTAAGAATGCAGGTTCTAACCAGTTCCCAAGTGATTGTGCTGCAGCTGGTCTGCAGACCACATGTTGAGAACCACCGACTTAGAGGTTTTTAAATCCAACATGGTATCGGCCGTCTGGAAATCTGTCAATATCCAAGCATTTAAAACAGATAATTTTAAGTAACAGAACTCATTACTACAGATAAATTGGGACAATTTGGAAGAAATCTTTCTGCTGTAAGATTATTTGCTTTACAGAAATGTTTACCATAAAAAAAAAGTACTGAGTCCTCTAGTATATTTATTTTACTATATGAGTTACATATTTTCAATTCACAGGCAGCTTTGGGGAACTGATGGATTATGTAAAGGGAGGTATATATCTGTAAATATATGTGTGTGAGTGTGTGTGTGTGTGTGTGTGTATACATATATACTTTAAATACACTGGGGGCATTTGAAAATAAACTCAAATTGATCTTCTCTGAAGGAGAAAATGCTAATTTGAAAAACACGGGCAGCTTTATGGGGCAAGAAATTTCTGTGCTGTTTGTTGAAACGAGGGATACTATACAGTTTGATACTAAATTTTGCTAAGCTCTGGAATTACTGCTCTGCAGGGAACATTGGATTGGTCACCACCCAGATGCAATGCTCCCCTTCCTCAAAAACAGCCTGCCTTTCCTTTAGTGTCTACTCTTTGCTGAGACTCTCATGTGCCACCTGTCAAGCTGACCTCATGCCCAGGGCTGGGCCTTGACTCCTTTCAGCCAATCAGCACATATCTTCCTTACCTAGTGGGAGTATTTGCCTCAGAGGTGGGCATGTGATTGATCTAACCAGTTCAATTAGAATGAATCTCAAGACCTTTGTTATGAATACTGAGCAGATCTCTCTCTCTCTCCCTCTTCTGCCCCCCTTGAGCTCGAGGACAACCACCATTGGACAACAATTATTTTGTGATGACAACAGAAGCCAGCTTTCAGATGAAGCTAATGCCATGGACCACAGGGATGAGAGATGGAAAGAAATTTTGTCCCATGGTTTTGAGCCCTTTATTCAAAACAATCTTAAATTCTTTCCCACCTCTGGGCTTTAAAGTCAGTCACGTGAGCTAATAAAATCCTATGTTATTTCAACTAGTTTTCTCTTCCTTGCTCTCGTAAGCATCTTAACTGATACAGTCTCAAAATTCCAATTTGCTCATAGAGTGTCTTTGTAGTTTAAATTTTGCTAAGTAAAGGGCTTAGTGCTGTGACTGACAGTACATATTACTTACAGAAAATAACCTGGTAGATTTCAAAGAAAACGACTTTGATCATCACAATGGTCTCCTGAGATAGCCAGGGATGGTATTATCATTCCCCTTTTATAGCCTGAACAGAGATTGTCAAACTACAGCCTGTGAGCTAAATCTGGCCTGCTGTCTGCTTTTGAAATGATGCTTTTTGGTGACACAGTCAGGTGCATTCCTTTACATATTGTCTCTGGCTGCTTTTGCCCTGCAAGGGCAGAATTGAGTATTTACAATAAAGACCATGTGGCCTGCAAAGCCTAAAAGATTTACTATCTGGACTAACACAAAAATGTTTTTCCAACCCCTGTTTTAAGATATGGGGGATTAGACTTCTCCAAAGCAAGTCAGAGATGGATCCAAGGCTTGAACTCAGGTCTGCCAACACAGTGCTTTTTAGCTGTGTAAGACCAGGGTTCAAAAGTGCTTTGGGCAGAGGCGATTTGGGGAGCTGTAAAGTCCATGCTCCCCCATGATCTTGCAAAGAAGCTGCCCTATAGTTCTCTTCCTTGACTTGTGGTTCTTCCCTAAGGAAGTCTCTGGTCTGAGGCTCACTTGATTAGGGCTGCAGCCCTGTACAACCTCAAGGGCGTCATTTACAAAGAAGACATCATGAATGTACCATATAATCTGACAGAACTGAATTGCACCAGAAGTCTGTGACTGTGGCCCTGCAGCTGACAGCAAGTGTTCACCTGGCTCTGTTCATGAGGGAGCAAGAAGCAGACCACGGATGGGCTGGGCTGCCCCGAGGTTGGTGTGAGCTCCCTCCCCCAAGGAGTGTGTGCATTGCTGAGCTAAAGCAGAAGATACTTTGGACATCAGATGGGAGACTGGGCTAATTTACTTAGAAAACCTCATCTAATGTTTGAGGAAAGAATGAAGAGACAACCAAATAGTAGCTAAACCAAAATAAATAAATAAATAAAATTTTCTTAAACATCTGCTGAAAATAGGCAGGCGCAGTGGCTCACACCTATAATCCTAGCACTCTGGGAGGCTGAGGTGGGAGGATTGCTTGAGCTCAGGAGTTCGAGACCAGCCTGAGCAAAAGGCAAGAGTGGGAACCCCATTGCTACTAAAAATAGAAAAAACTAGGGGGGGTGGGGTTTGCAGCGAACACCTGTAGTCCCAGCTATCTGGGAAACTGAGCCAGTAGTATCACTTGAGCCCAAGAGTTTGAGGTTGCTATGATCTATGACACCACAGCAGCCTACGGAGGGCAACAGAGTGAGACTCTGTCTTAAAAAAAAAAAAAAAAAAAATTAGAAAAAACCAAAAAACTCCTCAAAGAGGGGGCAAAACCCTAAAACTGTTTTTTTCTTTTTCCTTTTCTTTCTTTTTTTTCTTTGTGTGGAAGAGAAAAACAAATCTGTAAAAAACCACATTAATATTTTCATCTACTACCAAAATTAAGCCTGGCATTACCATCTTAAGGACTAGTAAATGGTCCAAGAAATAAGTGCATTCACTCGTGAAAAGTTCCCACACAGCCTCTTGCTGCTTTCTCAAGTCTAATTGATCAGTAGGAAGTTTTTGATGTGTTTCCACGACTTCATTCCAGGTCTTATCCTGTACATGAGGAGAAAAGAGAGAACAGAACATTTCCACCTCAGCGGGTTGACCTGCTGGCTATTTGCTTTGGCGTGCAGCTCAACAGGAAGAGGCAATCTCCGAAATCATGATTTCCTGCTTCAGGCCCCAGGTAGCTCTCCGGGAAGTGGCTGCTCAACCTGCCCAAATCACAGCTTCCCTCCATGGGACTTTGGGACACCAAGTCCTCCCCATGCAAAGCCTGAGATGTGCGATGTATTTTTACTTTAAAATGAAAAGAAATCCAAAGTGATGTGGTTTTGAACAATGTTTACGAATTATCACGAGTCCTTTTCAGTTTATTGTAAAAACATCTCAAAAACCTCAAACCCAGAACTGGGGAGTCTGGTTCCATGGTCCACTGGCAAAACTTGTTGAAATTAACCAAAGCATCATAAAGTAAGAGTTTTAGAGTTCAAAGAGACCTTTAGAAATTGTCTTATCAAAGACAACTTATTTTTCAAATGATGAAATCGAGGTCCAGAAGAGCGAATAGTAGAAATAACTAGTATTAACATTTGTAGAGGGCTTCCGTGCCTACAAAGTACCCTCATATTCATTACCTTATTCACAGTAAGATGACTTTCCTAGGTTTTAGGGAAAGACCTGGCCTTTCCAGCCCTGAGACTTGCTGTTATCATAATATAAACAAAGCAATAACCTGACAATTTAAAGTAATGACCAAAACAGAAAAGAAAACCCCATGCCACCCACTAAACAATTTATGAAATACCTTAAAGCCGCAGAACTCGTAGTTCCTGAAGTTGGTAATCTTCACAGAGGAGAGACAGTTTTCCAGATCGGATATTTGCTTGTGTTTGTCTTTGCTGTGCTTGGAGATCATTAGAAACAGAATTTTCAAACATCAATTCTTTAATGGCAAGGCTTCCTTTGTTCCTTGTCTCCCACTCATAAGAACACATTACACATTTTGTCTTTAAGCCACTAACAATTCCAAAGCTATTCTGAGCCCTAGTCTGAACCACAGGACCACAGGATGTCAGGCCTGGAGGTCAGAGGCTCATGAGATTATCTAACGCAAACATCTCATTTTGCTAATGAAAAAATTACTCCAGGCACGGGATGGTTATATAGCAAATAGGTGGACTCCAAGTCTAGTGCCCACCTGGTGGGGTGACATGACAGATTTAACTTCCCCAAACTCTGGACCACAGAGGTAGAGCATCAAAAGGAGCCTCAATAATAATAATTTTATGCTAAGAAATACCACAATATGCTAGAAACTTTAGTTTCCTTGGAATGGAACAATCTACTTACTTTTCTTACGATCTTTATTATTACTAACATTTGCTTTAAAAATCTGATTGTAAAGGTAATACATAATTATTGCAGAAAATTTGAGAAACAAAGAAAAACAGTGAAAATTAAAGCTACCCGTAATTGTCACCCTCAGATACCCAGTGAAAAACTTTTCCTGATCATATGCATAATTAATTTTTAAATACACTTTTTTTGTTTTGCAGTTTTTTTTGGCCAGGGCTGGGTTTGAACCTGCCACTTCCGGTATATGGGGCCGGCACCCTACTCCTTTGAGCCACAGGCACTGCCCCATAATTAATTTTTAAATGATGTCATATTTATGCATCCTCTGTAACTTGATTTTGAAACTTCATACCTCATGAGCATTCTTTGATTCATTCAGCATTCTCCTGTAACACCATGAACTGCCCAGTTAAAGAGTTCATTTTACCAACCACACCAGGAAGAAGCTATCAAATGTCAATGTGCCAGGTTCTTTAAAGTCAATGTGGCAGCATTTCAAAGGAATGTTAATAAATAATAATAATTATTTGTAACAAGTCACAAATAATTTTTGACTTGTTATTGCCTCGGGATGCATGGTATTGGCATGGATTTAGTTTGGTGAGAGTTAATCGATGTTATATTAATGACCAAGCAGAGGCACAGGTTGTCTGCTGTTGCAGGTCGGGCCTCCCTGGTGCGTGACAGGAGACCCTGTCATCGTTTCAGAATGTGCTACAGGACTGTGGCTGGCCTCTCTGGGAAACAGGACATCTTTTGTAGACTCATTAGCCTTTGTAGCAGCAGAGGAATCTTGGAGCCAGTTGGGGACCTCCTACAGAATTGGGACGTATGCCTTTTGTTGATGTCTGAAACCATAGTGACTTCGTGTCGTGTAAATAAAAAAAAAAGTTTATCAGTCTGTTGGGAAAGAAAGAAGCAAAGACAATGGAAGCAGCGTTGGAGTTGTAGGGAAACGGGCGCCAGCCCCGTACTTTGACAGGCACTCCCTTTGGCTTTCTGTGGGTTTGACCAGCCTCCTGGCCACGTAGCTTGTGGGTATTCCAGGGAGAAGGGAGGAGATACTTGTCTCGGTGGCCACATGAACCAACTAACTCTCAAGAGGAACAAGCCCATGTAGTACCTCGTTCTTTCCACTGGGTGGTGTTGGTGAGGGAAGCATTTGAAGGGTATTTGCGAGGTTCACTGCAGAGCCTCAAACTTAGCCACTAGGAGGTAGGTAGAATGGGGGTGTGCGGCAGGCGCTGGTGATGTTGAGCTGGAGCCAAGCTGAAGGTTAAGACTGAGTACGACATTGTAGGGTGGCTGACAAAGAGATGGTGTTGAATTGGTGAGAACAGGCAGGATCTTTGAGAGCTCCAAGCAGAGATGGAGGGAGGGGCATCCAGGTCTGTTTATGAGACGTCCCATGGTGAAAGTGGCAGGACCAGGCTGGTGCCAGAAAATTCTTGGTGCCAGACTGCCTGGGAGTGCTGGAGACAGATCCCTGCTCTGTGCTCATGAACTGTGTGATCTTGGGCAAACCAGTCAGCCTCTCTGAACTCATTTTTCTCTTGGCAAAACGGGGGTTACCTAGCTTACTGGATTATTGTGAGAACTTAAGAGTTCACATATGTGAACAATGACATACATAAACAAGGACACAGTGGCTCCTGGTAATGTGGTAAAAATTACATATGTGTTACCTTTCATGACTAACATACACTGTATTGAGAGTTGGGAGAGAGGAAGAAGGAAAGGAAGGAAAAAAGCAAAGAAAAGTAAAATCTGTAACAGACTGGGAAAATACAACTTAGAAGTGTGTTTGTTACATTGATGTGAATCGTGGTTTATAAAGGCATGAATTACCTAATAAATAAGGCTAAGAGGACAAATGAAGGAAGAAGATGTGCCGATTGTAAGGAAATGAGGCATTGTGTACTGGGGAAAGGGAAACTTCTGGAAACCGACTTCTCTTCATTGCTAAGAGCATCTGCTGAGAAGGTTCTGTCAGTCCACTAATTTTTCTTCCTCTATGTCCCTCCATAAGTGACACTCCCCCAACATAGGACAAACCATTTAACACATTTCCCCCCAAGTTCATTGTCAGTCCAACCTTTTCAGTAAGGAGCTAGACATGGGCATTTTGGTATCTTAGATTTCTGGCCCAATACTTGGCACAGTCACCCATGGTCGCTTCTTTGTGGGGACAGGAGTGGATTGATCCTGACACCTGGTAGGAGTTTCTCTTCCTCAGCCAACCCCTTCCCTTCTGAAAGCACATCCTATCTTCCAAGCAGCCCTGAGAACTTCTCTGTCCTGGAGGGACAGAGGACTTGGGGAAGATGCCTCTTCTCCTGGGACCTCAGATCTGCCTGTTTATCGGAGGAAGGAGTTTACGCTGCTCTATAAACTGTGTCTCAGACCTGCCAGGTGGGACCTCAGATCTGCCTGTTTATCGGAGGAAGGAGTTTACGCTGCTCTATAAACTGTGTCTCAGACCTGCCAGGAAGACAGTCAGAGCACATCCCGGAATGACTGATGAGCAACAGCCCTGGTTACAGTGGTGTCACAATGTTACTAATAATTTATGATTTGCAGCTCATTGTGTTTAGACTGGGTTTCATACAAAAGTTTTATTTTTGGAAGAAAAATGTGTGAGTTCTTCATATACATGTTGTTGAGAACAAGCAATGTTCTAGACCAGAGGTTTTCAACGTGTGGGTCACGACCCTTTTGGGGGTCGAATGACCCTTTCACAGGAGTCACCTAAGACCATCCTGCATATCAGATATTTACATTACGATTCACAACAGTAGCAAAATTATAGTTACGAAGTAGCAACGAAAATAACTTTATGGTTGGGGGTCACCACAATATGAGGAATTGTATTAAAGGCTTGTGGCATTAGGGAGGTTGAGAACCACTGTTCTAGACACTGACCATAAAAATATGGCTACAGATAGTATAGCCAAAATAAATTGTCTACAAGTGCCTAGCTCTGGGATAAACTCCACATGATGTATCGGTCACCACAACCACCTGGTGAGGCTGCCATTATTCATTTCCACGTTGAACAGGGTAAGACCTGAGCTGAGGGAGGTCTATTGGCCTTCATTTGGCCAAGGTCATAGGGAAGCAGCTTGGATTGGAATGTTAGAGGATTTTTTATTTAGCTATTGGACTTAAGATACATCAACGTGGCAGATGTGGTGGCTCAGCCTGTAATCCTAGCACTCTGGGAGGCCAAGGCAGGTGGATTGCTTGAGCTCAGGGTTTGAGACCAACCTGAGCAAGAGAGACCCCCATCTCTATTAAAAATAGCCAGGTGTTGTGAGGGGCACCTGTAGTCCCAGCTACTCGGGAGACTGAGCCAAAAGGAACTCTTGAGCTCAGAAGTTTCAGGTTGCTGTGAGGTATGATGCCATGGCACTCTACCCAGGGTAACAGAGTGAGACTCAGTCTCCAAAAACAAAACAAAACAACCCCCCCCCCCCAAATTTCAAGGTGTGTATGTCCACAGAACCATTGCAGATGTCAGCCACTGATGCAAAACTGATTGGAGAGGCCATGTGGTCAGATTTAACAGAATGAGGCACAGTAACCAGCGGAAGGCCCTGCAGCTGCTTCTGGCTGTGCTGTGCTTGTATGACAACTGGTCCTGCTGGGAGAACACACGATCAGCTCCTTTCCTTCCTCCAGAAAATAGTAGTCAGCAGGTGTGATCATGAACACTCCATCCCTCTTCCCCTGGTGTGACTCTGGCCACCCTTGTCCTAGGCAGTGAAGACTCTGGGGCCACTGATCTAGATTTATAACTATTCCATAATTGATGGGACCAAGAATGAATTAAAAACCTACTAGGACTAATCTGACTGGCTTTCTCAGAAATAGAAGTGTATTTGTGGGATCTGTTTCTGTAGTATCTCATTCATTTTTCAATATCCCCAATATACACGGTGCTCACTGACTGTGAACTAGGGCGTACATTTGTGGAAATGTGCTTCATCAAGTGAGCTGTTTCCTGTTATAAATTTAGCCCTGCACAGCATCACTATATTAGGATTGCTTTGTGGGTTTTTTTTTTTTTTGTGGAGCTCATTAACCACTGGCAATTAGCACTGTTTTGCTGCACAAAATGGTACCATTTGGCATGTTCTGTGGCCAATACTACGGATGTGATGAAACCATTTACATTTCATGCGCCATCTGCCTTTATGCAAAGACAAAGCAGAGTAAGGAGGTTCTTCACCCATTTCTTACTTTCTTCGCTACAGGAGGCTTAATTAAGACGAAAATGTCAATGTGTGACACTTACCACTCCTCTCTTGGAGAAAGGCCATCTTGGCTTTTTGGATTCTGGTGGGTGAAATTAAAGAAAATATATGATTATAGGTACTTCAAGTGACAGATCATTGCAATGCTTTACACAACCTGCTTTTTGAAAATGAGCCCCCAACAGGATTCATCCTGCTATAATTCTTCTCTTGAGAATGCACAGAATGAATATTTATCTTTTTGCAATGGAGTGGGTGAAGCAATGTTGGGGAGAAATCTATAAACTTGAATAAAGATGTTGAGTAATTCGTTGAAGACAGAAATCATAGCACTTTGGTGCAGAAAAGATGGGCCTTTCTTTTTTTATGCCATTTTACCATAAACCAGCCTATGACTTGCAAGTTCAATAGCCTGACAGAGCTTGAAACTTGTAGATGGCATCCAGCCAACAATCCCAGACCTGGTTAAATGAAGACTCCTGAAATAGAACTGAACAACACACATCCCCAATCTTTATCCTGGGGCTGGTTGCTATTGGTCACCACCTAAATAGTCACCAGGAGTTGCTTCAAGTTGAGAAGGAAGTCATTATTCAAACACATGTTCTTTTGATGACCAGGGTTCCGTCCTTTAGATTTTTGTGCGGTTTGCGTCAATCTGTAATAATACCCATAAAAAGCTGGGAATAGTCTCTTAGGTTTAGATGGGATGTTCTGACCACCCAGAATACAAAATGGATGTCTTAAGGTTTGGTGTTCTTTCTATCAGCTTCCTCAGAAGACTGCCCAACACTCTTGCAACCAGAGGGAAGCGATCAGGGCTGAGTAGCACTTACTTCAAAGGATGTGTTAGGATACCATTCCCACCGTGACCTTGGAAGACACCTGCCCTCTCACCCAGCTGACCAGCTTATTAGTCTCTATAAGGGGTGATTAGGTGGAATCTCCCTTAGGGACAGATCAGCTTCACCACCCTTTCAAATGTCTGGTGATAAGTTATGATGTCCAATTTGCACTGCAATACTTGGGGGTTTTGGTCCTTGGTCAATTTCTCTCCTCTGCTTTGCTCACTTTGGGGATAATTTTGGAGCCTTGGGAAAGTTTTGTTAATATTCAGAAGAATGTTTAAATGAGTCTACATTGAATCCACAACTTTTTCTTATCTGTCTTAAACATAAAAATTTCTGAACAGAATCTATTTCAACAATATCTGCAGGTGCCTCATATGTGTGACAAAGCCTGAGAAGTACTGCTTTAGACAAGATTTGGGGACATGAGACTTCTATTCTAAACTCCTTGAGCAAAGGGCATTGAGTGAGAAGGGGGAAGATGTTGCTTATCTTTTACTGTTGGGTATCCACCATGATATTAGAGACACAACTTCACAAAACAACTGGTGTGACATGGAAGTGTCATTCAGCACTTGTGCCTGAGCACGCTCGTTCTCAAACTTTAGCTGGCATCAGAATCACCTGAAGGGCTTGTTAAAAACAAAACAAAACTACAACCAAAAAACCTCAGACTGCTGGATGCCAGTCTGATTCAGAGGTTCTGAGGTGGGGGCCCAGAATCCGCATTTCTAATAACTTCTCAGGTGATACTGAAGATGCTGGTCTGGGACCGGCTTTTGGGAAGCATGGCTCTGGTTATTAACTGGTTTAAAGTGTTTGCAAAGCCTCATGAAACATGTATTTAGAAACCTCTATCTATTAAGGTTACATTGTGTTTAGACTAGCTCTGATTTCTAGGGCATGTCTTCCAGCAAATCATTTTATTTTTATTCTTTTTTTTTTTATTGTTGGGGATTCATTGAGGGTACAATAAACCAGGTTACACTGATTGCAATTGTTAGGTAAAGTCCCTCTTGCAATCATGTCTTGCCCCCATAAAGTGTGACACACACCAAGTTCCAGCAAATCATTTAACCCCCTTTGGCTTGTTCCTTTGAATTGTTGTCCTGTATACAATGGAAGATGTGAAAGTGATCTTTAAAGAATGAAGAGCTATACAGCCATCATTTCCTGGGGAGGCTTTCCCCGATCTCCCTCCCTGACCCAAATTTCCCGAATACTGATCCATAAAGCAATGTGTACCTCCCTTCACAATGTTTGTCATGGTTGCAATTTAGCATTTGTGTGAATTTTGCTTACCATTTCTGTTTATTTGACCAGACTAGACTGTAATATCCTTGGAGTGTGAAACCAGGACTGGTTTAGCCCAATGTTTGCCATATAGTAGGTGCTCAATAAATATTTAGAGTAGAATTCTAATTTCTCAGGAAAAAAAAAGAATGAAGAGCTATAAAAATGTTCCTTATGATTTATTTGCTGATGGAGAGAGCACTTGCCAGTAGGCAGACATGCAGATGCCCGTTCTCCACACAGACTCGCTGGCATCAGGACTGGGCCCCTGAATCTTTCTGGCTCTCCCTTGGCACATCTGTGAGTGAGGAATGAGTTGGTCATTTTCAAACTGTTTGTCAAGGGTCCAAGGATCCTGGGGATGCCTTGGAGGTGAGTCTTGGGGGCTTACTCCAGCTGCAAGTATCACCAATTTCCCTGGATCTTTTATACATTGGACTTTTAAGGAGGGATTCTTTGGTAAAAAGGGCTCTGCTAAGAACAAAGCCAGTTTAAAAACTGCCAACATGGGTGGTGCCTGTGGCTCAAAGGAGTAAGGCACCGGCCCCATATGCCTGAGGTAGCAGGTTCAAACCCAGCTCTGGCCAGAAACTGCAAAAAAAAAAAAAACCAAAACTGCCAACATGGATAATCTTTAAATCTCCTTTCTGCTCTCAAAGGCTTTGATTTCTCTACCTTCAGAATCATGAAGAAAGTATCTGGAATATCACAGTTGTTCCTCTACAAGGGAGGTGAAGACGCAGAAGATTCACCCCTAAGTCTGCCTCCTTCTGGCACTACCCTGTTTCCCTGAAAATAAGACAGTGTCTTATTTTAAGGTGTGCTCCCAAAGATGCGCTAGGTCTTATTTTCAGGGGACGTCTTATCTTTCCTGTAAGTAGGTCTTATTTTTGGAGGATGTCTTATTTTCGGGGAGACGGGATAATCTGCTGTGTGCACTCCTGCCTCCACATGGTACCATGCTGGTTGGAAGATGCCAGTGTGAGGGGAAAGCCCTGGAGTGGGGCAGGGAGCGGCATGACAGCCAGGATGGGCGAGCTACCCCCACACCCGGAGAGGGCACTCTCATCCGAGATGGTGCACCTGTGCCAGGGCCTGTACTGGGGAGAAGTTATTTGAACAGGGCACAGTTGGAGGGAAGAGCCAGGCCCTGTTCACCTCTGTAAATGGAATGCCCAACACCAGGACTGGTATTCAGTGGGTTCCGTGATTCACAGCTGTTGTAATCAGTAAGACTTCAGTTCTAACTGGTTAGTGCACACGTCCTAGGTATCAAACATTTTACAAATGCCCCGTTTGTGACAATATCACCATGGAATGCAAATAGGCTCAATGGACAGGACCTGAATTCAGCAGCAGAAGTGGGTGGCACAGGTAATCCGCAGCCCCAGCTGACACCAGAAGGTCCCCAGGGAACACCTCGAGTCCGGGTAAGTTCAGCACCACAGAACTTCGTCTGTGTTCATAGAACCTGCGCTCGAGAAGGGAGAGGAGAGACCTTAGAGCTGGGTGGAGGCGGCTTCATGGTTCACACCATCTTTGGTCATGCAAAGTGGCTGCTGGCCCCTGCACTGCTGCTCTCTTAGGAAGGACACAGAGGCCACTGCAGGCTCCAGGCATGGGATGGGCGTGTTGAAATGCACTCACGCACACACCCCACCCCACATATGTTCACGATTTCCTTGAACCTTACTGACCATTTATGATTTTGACCAGTGAGCGGAAGAGCTCATCTAGACACGTCAACACAAATGCACCCTGCTGGTTCTGACCTAGAAGGATACCAGGAGAAAGACCTCAGCTACAGAAGGCTTTTCCAATTACCCACGCTGCCCCAGAAGGCAGTGGGATGCCTGGGGTGATCTGAAGATGGTTATTCAAAATCAGCACTTTTATTTTTCCCAGAGAAAATTAGAAATATTGTTGGAAAAGCTTAGCAGACATGATATCTACTTTCTCCTTTTCTTCTACCCTGTTTCATGAAACTTCTTGCCCGATGGATGTTTGCAGAATTAGTCTGCAAGCTGACTTAACAGATGCAGGGGAAACGGCCTCAAAGCCACTAGGCCTTTGCTCAGTGATCTCTAAGGAGCAAAAGCAGCAAGAGTCTGCCAGGCTGGGGACCTGCCTGATGACATGGAATCAGAGGGACTCTCACAGTTCCCTCATCGGAACTGTTCAGATATTCCTTTGGTCTGTTCTAAGGGGTGGGAGAAATTTCTATTTATTGACTAATATAATCTCTAAGTTCTCTCTTACCAACCAATAGTGTAGCGTATAACTTTACATAGAGAGGAATTTTGTCTTGCATAGCTATGGAATTGTCTGGAAAGCTGAGAGCCCAGGTCTGTCATATTCCTTTGGATATTAGAATTTTGTCCATTTCTGTGGGGTATGGCCCGCCCTCCTCCAAGGTGGTTATGCCTGGATCCCTGTTAGTCTCTCAGCCCAGCTCTTCCCTGATCCTCCCTCTCTCCTGCCTACCTACTGATCAAATCCTCTCAGGCAGTGAGCCAGTTCCCATGGTTCTGCCCTTGTACGTGAGTGATGGCCTTTCTGCCTGCCCTTTTTCTCTTGCCTCTTAATTGTACATTGTTGGATCTCATGACTGATCATTCCTTCCTTCCTTCCTTCCTTCCTTCCTTCCTTCCTTCCTTCCTTCCTTCCTTCCTTCCTTCCTTCCTTCCTTCCTTTCTTCCTTCCCCTCTCTCTCTCTAGACAGGGGTCCTCAAACTTTTTAAACAGGGGGCCAATTCACTGTCCCTCAGACCGCTGGAAGGTCGAACTATAGTTTGAAAAAAAAAAAAACTATGAACAAATTCCTATGCACACTGCACATATCTTATTTAGAAGTAAAAAAACAAAATGGAAACAAATACAGTCACACTGCCTCATGTGGCCCGCGGGCCGTAGTTTGAGGACCCCTGATCTAGAGTTTCAATCTATTGCTCAGACTAGAGTGCTATGGCATTAACCTAGCTCACAGCAAGCAACCCCAAATTCTTGGGTTCAAGTGATCTTCTTGCCTCAGCCTCCCAAGTAGTTGAGACTACTGGCACCCTCCTCAATGCCAGGCTAACTTTTCTATTTTTAGTAGGGATAGGGTCTCACTCTTGCTCAGGCTGGACTGTAACTCCTGACCTCAAGTAATTCTCTCATCTCAGGCTCCCAGAGTGGTAAGACTACAGGTGTAAGCTGCTGCACCTGGTCTCATGACCTCTTTCTTATTAATATGTTTGCCATTGGAGTCCCAGTCATGCCCTGTCAGGCTCATTATTCTGATGACTCAAATCTGGGGGTACATTAGCATATCCTGTGAAATTTAGCATGAATACCCATCCCCAAGTCCCACCCTTGGTGTGTTTGATTCAGTATGGCTAAGATGGGCCTCTGCACCTGCCGTTTTAGCCAGCTCCCTAGATACTCACCAGAGTTGGATAACAACTAATTTTGAGGTTATAATAACTTGATACAGCCTCTCCTATATTTAAGTTTTAAGGTTTATCTCAAATTTTCAGCCTTTGGCTAAAAAACTTTCTTAGATCATTTTATTTATGAGTACTAGAATAAATGGTTTAGGAGTTCCTAATTAGTGAATATCTTATATCCCATAAATTTCTACAAAATATATAAAGTAAGGATGCTTCAGACTCTGCAGACAGATGCTTTAGGCATAAAAGAAAGTTTATTTTCTGTTATAAAAGGCTGCATCCTCCAGAAAGTCTTTCCTGATACTCAAAGAAGTAATTCCTCACATTTATGCCCTCCTCTGTATCCCCACAAAATAGGCCCTCAGCATCTTCCATCTGTATTAACAGTCTCCTTTTAACTTGTTTCTTCATCTTTAACTTTTTCTTGATTTCATTCAGTGCAGTCAATAAAGGTGAGTTTTCCATAATGTAAGTCTGACCTGTCTCTCCCTGGCTTTTCATCTTATACCAGATAAACACAAGTCTTCCCTGATCTGGCCCCATTTACCGTCTTGTTATTTCTTACTTTGCAATCTATTCTTTGAAAGTGGGAAATGGATTGTAATTCCCATTGTGTCACATCTTGGTGCCTTAACTGGGAATATTTTGTTCTCTCTCTTCCTTCCTCAAGCCTGTCTAATTCCTACTCATAACATGAAATTCAGGCCCATGGATTATCTACGTTAAGTAGCATAAAAGAGAAACACTTAAGTATCATTTGGTTCAGCTTTATTCAATTGTGGATCTTCCCTAGGGTTTTGTAATTTGTTCCCCCTGCCCTTTCTCTACTCTTCTCTCTCTCTCTCTTTTTAAATTGGAAAACTTTAGGGTGATATGACAAACACTGCTAAGTTGCTTACTCAATGTGCATACATCCTCTCTTCCATGCTATTAAAACCTTGCTTTGTCTGGAAATGGTACCTGCTGAGTTAATACACTGACCTGCTCTGACTCTCTTGCAGCTAAGGAAGGCCCCGCGACTCACACCTAGCCAAGGATATTTAGATGGAGGCTGAAGTGTGTAAATTATGGGGAAACTTTTTTAAAGGAGACAGACTTGGCTAGTTTCTCCCATTTACCCTCTGCCCTTTGCCTTTTTGCTGTCTGGAATATGGACTGAAACCTGAATGTATAACAGGAATCTGGCAAAGATAACAGCTGACTAGGAAAAACAGGAACCTGACATCTGGTTATATTATTACCCTTCCCCTTTATTTGCTTAAGTCTTTCTAGTTGGGTTCTGTGATATGCAGACAAATACTACCCCTAATTTCACAGAACTCCTATCTCAGACTTCCTCCTCTGAGAATGAGGCCATCATTTGGCCTTTTGCACTCCTCTTTGACTTCCTCTCTACCTACTTTGTGATTAAGTTTTGTAATAAGATAATTAGGCTTACAACTTCTTACAACCTTCCTTTTTTATTTGCAACCCAATGTCCATGTTTGTTATAAGGATGAGAGAACTAAATAAGGGGGAGTTGGGAACATGACATTCTCAATTTGAATGAGAAATATAATTCTAGTTTCATGGGCTTGGATACATGACATTGGTTTTTTTTTTTTTGAGACAGAGTTTCACTTATTAACCCTTGGTAGTGGTGTGCCGTGGGGTCTGTCAAAGCTCACAACAACCTCCAAATCCTTGGGCTTAGGCGATTCTCTTGCCTCAGCCTCCCAAGTAGCTACAGGCGCCCACCACAATGCCCAGCTATTTTTTTGTTGCAGTTTGGCTGGGGCCGGGTTTGAACCCACCACCCTCGGTATATGGGGCTGGCACCTTACCCACTGAGCCACAGGTGCTGCCCTGGATACATGACATTGGGAATGACACACAAATCCAGTCCACAAATCCAGCCGAGAATTCTCAAAGTGGTATTCACAAGGTATTAGATAGCATAAGATGCCGAAACCCCACAGAAAGAAGACTCCCGAGGAGAAACATCAAAAGCTTCCCCATTAATTTTACCCTTCCCTTGATAAAAGATCCCAGAAATGGTCTAGCACGGTGTCTCATGCCTATAATCCTAGCACTATGGGAGCCTGAGTCCAGTGGATTGCCTGAATGCAGGAGTTGGAGACCAGCCTGAGCCAGAGTGAGACCCCATCTCTAAAAGCAGCTGGGCATTGTTGTGGATGCCTGTAGTCCCAGCTACTTGGGAGGCTGAGGCAAGAGGATCACTTGAGCCAAAGAGTTTAAGGTTGCTGTGAGCTATGATGCCACGACACTCTACTAAGGGCAACAAAAAGTGAGACCCTGTCTCAAACAAAACAAAACAAAAAAAACAATCCTAGAAGCATATAATGAGAATTTGTTATTTATGGGGATAGAGGGAGCTGAACTGGGTTGGGTAAGGATTGGAAACACTGTAATCATTTGAGTGAAAAATAGGTGAATTTGGGGGGAAATTTTTACTTACTCTTTTGAGCATAAAATCTAGATGTTACACAATCTGGTATCATGAGCTTGGTAGTTTCCTAAGATTCTATAAATTATATTTCTATTTCTTGGAAACCTCAGAGATGACATGGACTGCTGGTGGGGTGAAAGGATGAGTCTTTCCTGGCCCCTTCTAGATTGACTTAGGTATTTCCCTCCCAGGCTTCTCTGGTGTGCTGGTTAAGAATGTGGGGTCAAATGCCTGGATGTCAATCTTGGCTGTGTGTCCTGGATTGAGCAAGTTAAGTTAACCTCTCTGGCCCCTAATTTGTCATTTAAGAAATGCAGATGATAATCATATCGCATGAGGATGGACTAAATTAATCCATATAAAGCACTTAGATCAGTGTCCAGAACTGATCTAAGTCAAAAACACAATTGTGTCATTTATTGAATATAATAATAGTGTTCTATTTATGCATCTGTTTATTCCACTAGACTGCCAGTTCTGTACGTGCAAGAAACATGTCTTATCATTTATGTTGGTAGGTGCTAATTTAGAACTCAATCCGTTATTACTGATGAATGCAAATGAATGAAATAATCCTCTGATATTGTCTTTCCTTCTGGGAAGCGTCTTACTTCACAATGCTATTTTTGTGTGGTAGATTCATGTCTTATTTCCTTATCACCCCCCATCTCCAACTCCTGGTCTAAGGCCCTCTATTTAGCAAAAGCTCAGTAAACATTTAAGTAAATGAAGCAATTAACTGATCCTGCACATACTCAGAGTGATTGATCCTTGTCAGTTCCCTACACAAACACCCACAGAATGTGTACCCTGGTAAGAGCTAGCTGCGTTCGTACTGTTCTTTAAACACACTGCACTTCACGCCTCCGTGCGTTGGCTCAGGTAGTTCCCATCTGCCTGCCTATCTCCACTTTATCTGCTTGGCAAACTCATGTTCTCTCCAAATCCCTGCTAAGATATTCTTCCTCCAGAAGTCTTTTCTGATCCACTCAGGAAGGGTTAATTTCTCTTTCTTCTTCCCCCTTGCTTATCCCTACCTTGTCTCTTAAAAATAATTTCCTTGACTCATACTAGCTCTTATATAGTGCAGAGTCAAATCATTTAGCCTAGAAGCTGACGTAGAACAGGTATTCAGATAGGCTTGTTGAACAGGTATTCAGATAGGCTTGTCGACTATGTTGACCTATAGGATAAAACACTGGACAGTCCTCAAAGGAATTTGTTTTCCATTCTAGATCATAAATGAATAATTATGTGCATCTACAGAAGCAAAATGAAATTTGTGCTCATCAACCTCAGCCCCCAAGTGGTTGGTTCCATTGCCCCCATCCATTTCTCCCTTTGCCTGGAGTACTTTCCGACACAATGCTTCCGTTTGGGAGTACAGATCAGGGCTGGACTTGAATGTGCACATATTGCAGCAGAGGGGAGATAAGTGGTTTGCACAGGGCTTGAGCTGTGACTTTGGCTTTTTGCCTTGGTGTTTAAAACCCAGCCATGCTCATTCTGGAAGGGCAAGCGTGCCTCTGGAAGGGTAAATAGAGTTTCTGTGGCAGAAAATTGTTTTGTTCATCCAAAGAGAGTGTGTGTTAATAAAAACATCAAGAACCACCGTTGTAGCCATACAGAGACTTAGGAAAGGAATCAGAGAGAATGTATACAGTCAGAAACGTGAAGAGACGTAGACTGGTGGAGCAAATGTGCCTCCGTGGCACCCGTGCCTGGCCCTGGACTAGATTTCTGGGTTTTCTGGAAAGGACCCAAGTCTGTGTCAGTCAGGGTTGCTCAGATCATTGGATTAGTGATATTAATGCAATGTTTGTAACGAGTTCAGATGAAATTGAATTTAGATCTTAGGGTGTGTAGAGGGGTGTGTTTATAGTTCCAAATTGGTATATTGTTTTGGCTGTTCTAAACATTAGGATTGCTTGATATAAAAAGTGGCATTTGTGCAGAATTACTGCGTCTGATTCTAGATCAATTATCCACTGGAAGCAATCATTGTAATGTGGATTCAGAATTCTTACCCTCTTCCCCCAAACACAAAGGTGTCTGTGTGGGGTAGGGGAGGTTTGTGTAAAGAGGGCAGAGAAGATTAAGCTAGTTAATGAACTAATAGTAAGTGGAAAATGTTTGAGCAAAACCTATTGTTACTGTGTAAATATAGTACAACTTCCTGCTGCCGTT
Source organism: Nycticebus coucang (assembly GCF_027406575.1). Taxonomy (NCBI): domain Eukaryota; kingdom Metazoa; phylum Chordata; class Mammalia; order Primates; family Lorisidae; genus Nycticebus; species Nycticebus coucang. The sequence continues at coordinate 29,224,834 of NC_069782.1, forward strand.
CAGTTGTTTAGAAAAACACAACTAGACAACCTGGAGAAATATGTATTTTTGAGAGGGTAGGTTTGATGCTTGGCTATTCTGGCTCTTTGCTTCAGGAAAAACTCTGGACCCAGAATGTAGTATCACTGGGCGCCTGCCTGACCCAGACATGCAACTCACTAGGGCTTGATACCCCACCCCCAGCCTCACTCCCCACCCCACATTTAGAAGCTGCAGAACAGCCACTTTCACTAACCCTGAGTTGTGTTGCTCCAAACTGGTCAGATCCGAAGGGACTAGTCCCATGGTGGCTGGAATAATCTCTTCTCCCTTCTGGTAAGAGAATGTCTCCTTATTCTGTCCTCTTCTGAACATCTGAAGGTCCATGTGTGGGCTGGGACAGCAACAATTCAGAGAATCCAGAGAATTCTCTCCCCCCACCCCTGAGCAGGCCGCACACCCAGGCATTAACACTCAACAATGAGGCTGCTCTCCTGCGCGGGTGCCAGAAAAGTTTCTGAGTGCTGGAAATGTGTCTCCCCAGTGGACGTTAAACGTATACATTTTGCAAGCAATAGATGGGTCTGGGTGAATATTCTAATTTAAAATCAGCCGGCATTTACTGAGAAGTGATTTTTCCCAGACGCTGTGTTAAGCGCTTTATGTGAATCCTCATACTAATTTTCACAAACACTGTATGAGATGGAAATTACTGTTCTTATTCTAGACCAGAGGAATTGAGGACCAGAGGGATGGATAAGGAACTTCCTTAAGGCTGTTTTGTTTTAGTTAGTGACAGAGCCAGAATTCAAGATTCAAATATGCAGTTCAGACTCCAAAATGACTAGTGGATCAGAAAAAGAGGAAACAGTCCTATCAACCATTTTAAAGCACAGAGTTTAAAAAATGGATATAATCATGGTTATTACTTTAGGTAAAAGGGGGGGGTATAATGTTTTGAATGGTGGCCCACCCCACGAAAAGGATATGAATGTGACCTTTTTTTTTGTAAAAAGGGTCTTAGCAGATGTAATTAAGTTGAGGGTCTTGAGAGGAGATTATTCTAGTGGGTGCACCCTAAATCCAATGACAAGTGACCTTATGAAAGACACCCAGAAAAGAGATTCAGAGAAGAGAGTGAGCCACATGAAGATGGACAGAGGTGGAGATGAAAGTGATGCCCACAGCCCAGGAACGCTGGGATGGAGAAGCAAAGGGAGGTCCTTCCCAGGGGCCTTGGTGATTATGTGGTGAACTTCATCTTGGCAGAAATCTCAGAAGAAGCATAATTCATTTTTAGAAATAGGATCAATAGATCATTCACATTTTAATGAGATGCCTACTGTGCAAGGGTCTTAAACCAAGGACTGCTGGCCTCAAGGTCTCTGGTGCAAACTTGAAGAAGAAATAAGAAATGCTAGAGAACGGGGTTGGGGGGGTCCAACTACCCTACAGTGATATGTGTGTCTTAAAGCAACGAACATCTCCTTGAAGGCATTACAGTTTGGACAAGGCACACCCAGTGTTACCCCTTCTTTGCTATGGATGTTGCCTATTATTATTTTTTTAATCAGACAGGCTGATCAAGCCTGATTCCTCAGAAACCACAGCTCTTGTGTGACTGTAAAGGTTCATGGTGAGGGTAGCCTTTCTCAGCAGGCAGCCTTTTAGCAAGTCCTTGACTAAAAATGTAGGCATTTTATTTCAAGAATCACAGTGTTTTCCCCTATGCAAGAAATACAGTGCAATTTGGAATGCTTGCTTGTAACTATGGGTAAATTACACGAGAAGAGCAAAGTAAGAACCAGTAACATTTTTAAAAAAAAATCCCTTTAAAAAAAAATCAACAGAGACATAACAAGTCTCCTGCAAATTATCAAACCAAATAGCTCTCTTGGTTAAATTCAGGATACATTTTTCCATTATGAGTCCCAGAAGGTTGTTGGGAAAGTTCCTTTGTATATCTGTCTATAGTTTCCAATCTGGCTTTCTATCCAAATGTTCCATTTACTGGAAATCCAAATGAGAAGGCAGAAAGGATGAGGCACCTCTAGTTTACTGCCCAGAACCCGCTAGATGGTGGCTGTTTCATAAATGTGAACGGAACGAGGAAGATTTGTCCCCAGTAGGTTGGTTTATAACACAGAGCAGGAGTCCTGTCAGTGTGTGAACACCACACCTGTGCTGGCACTCCTTGGGTCAATCTGTAGCATTTACCGAACACACGTATGTTCAGAGCACCCTAGTAGCTGCTGATACCTGCCCAGAACTCTCACCTTCTTTGTAGGCTACTGTCTTTTCTGGACAAGAGTCAACGGATCTAACAATACAAATCCCCACAAACACTCGGAACACTCAAGAAATGATCACAAAACAGCAAGGAAGATGGGGAAGTCTAATGCAGTTGGAGGGAACCAAATACATACTTGGAGGTAAAAATATGCAAAACAAAAAGGAGATCATAAAATTTCTCCTACAAGGCATGTCAAAACCCAGCTAACCAATCAACTTCTTCTTTTCTTTTTTTAAATCCTTCCTTAAACATTTATTGAGCACCTACTGTGTGCCAGGCAATGTTCTGGGCACTGAGAATATGGCAATGAACAAGGCAGACAAAATCCTGCTTTCCTAGAACTTACATTCTAGGTGAGCTGATGCTGGTAGAAAAAGAGCATGAGCTCCTTATTTCTTAGACCCCTCCTGCTATGCCCCGATCAAGAGGCTCCCCAGAGACCACAGTCTCCTGAGTGACTAACAGTAGATAATCTATTAGCCTTTAGTTAATCCAACAAGCTTTAAAGCTCCGAGAGCTGACACAGAGTCTTCTCCCTCTAGTAGTTCCAGCATTTACAGATGGTGCTAGGCATATAATAGGTTTTAAATAAAAGTCTGTGGAGGGTATAATATCAAATTGAACCTAATGTTCAGGCACAGCAGATGAGCTTTCTGCAATCAACCATTTAATTTAACTCTGAGGTCAGAATATTTTAGAAAGAATTATTCAATGATTTATATGTGGGAAGTACTAAATGGATGAGTAAATGAATGCATGGTCTCTAAAAACAATAGCTACTATTTCTGGTATACTATTTAATCAGTTTAAAAGGCTCATGGGATGGATACTGTAAGTCGCACATGGCTTAACAATGGGGATACTTTCTGAGACCTGTTATCAGGCAATTTTGTCGTTGTGCAAACATTGTAGAGTGTAACCACTTACACAAACCTAGATAATACAGCCTACATCTACAAGTGTAGGATATACCATATAGCCTATTGTTCCTAGGCTGCAAAGCTGTATGTTACTGTGCTGGCTACTGCTGGCAATTGTAACACAATAATAAGTATTAGTGTATCTAAATATATATCTACACAGAACAGCATGGTGGCTCAAGTCCATCATCCTAGCACTTTGGGAGGCCAAGGTGGGAGGGTTGCTTGAGCTCAGGAGTTTGAGACTTGCCTGGGCAAGAGCAAGACTCTGTCTCTACTAAAAATAGAAAAAATAGCCAGGTGTTGTGGCAGGTGCCTATAGTAACAGCTACGCAAAAGGCTGAGGCAGGAGGAGCGCTTGAGCTCAAGAGTTTGAGGTTGCTGTGAGATATGTGCCAAGTCACTCTACCCAGAGCAAAAGAGGGAGACTCCTGTCTCAAAAAAAAAAAGGAAAGAAAGAAAGAGAATAAGATACCTAAACACACAAAAGACACAGTAAAATACAACATTATAATCACATGGGACCATGCTGCATGCACATGTTGTTGACCTAATGTCAGTATGTAGCCCAGGACTGGATTAGCAGCTCCACTTCAGAGATGAAGACTCTGAAGTTTTGAGCTATTATTGAGGAAATTGCCCAAGATCACATCACCCAAGAGAAATGGAGATGGGATTCAAACTCAGGGAGTCAGACTCCAATAGTTTTTTTTTGAGACACAGTTTCACTTTGTTACCCTTGGTAGAGTGCTGTAGCATCATAGCTCACAGCAACCTCAAACTCTTGGGCTCAAGCGGTTCTCTTGCCTCCTTAGCCACAGGGACTACAGGTGCCTGCCACAGTGCTTGGCTATTTTTAGGGACAGGGTCTCACTCTTGCTGAGGCTGGTCTGGAAGCTGTGAGCTCAGGGCAATTCACCCACCTCGGCCTCCAGAGTGATAGGATTACAGGTGCCAAAAGCTTTTAACTTCATGTTATGCTGCTGCCTAACGGCAACCCCTGGTGACTCTGACTTTGGGGTAGGTTTTACAGGGATTAGTATTTTTGTCTGTTGTTCTCCTCACAGGATAAACTTTCAAATATCTCATCATTTGAACATCATGCTAATGTTGCCTCCACTTGCTCATTTGGATATATTCAAATTTTTTTCCTATTTCTGTTTGAGCACTGGAAATTCAGTCTATGTTCTCATAGAAAAGTGGTACGTAAGTTTCCCTTCTCAGTGTCAGGGCTGATCTGAAAATTAAGTGACACAGACAGCTTTTGGGAATTACAAAACTGAAGGGATATCAGGAATGCCTCCCTACCCATAAAATCTCCCCCACTTGTTCCCTGATGTTTAAAATCCCAGTAATGTAGCTTCACTGCTTGTCTTCAAACCATGTCCTTTGTCAAAATGCAAATATATGGGGGATAGATAAGGGACATTATAATCTAAGCAGCCTGCCTGCCTGCCTGTCTTCCTTCTTCCCTTCATCTTTTTTTTCAGTAAATATTTTTTGAGATAGATTCTAGCTGAGTACTCAGAGCTGGAAGTTCATAGATAAATAAGTGGCCTCTGCTTTCAGGAAGGTTTTGATTCTGGAGGCAGATGAATGTAAAAGAAACATAATACAGTGTTTTAAATAGTACCATGGAGACTTTTATAAGGTTCAGGAAACTCAAAAGGGAGGAATGTACTGGTTCTACTTGAAAAGGGGAGAGTTTATATCTTTTAACCCTAATGCCCTTCACACTTTAGTAAGAATGAATTATAAAGATTTTTTTTTCCCCCAGGAGGCATATTTTGGTGACAGGAGAAGAAGGTCTAGAGTTAGTATTAATTGAATTGAACCTTACAGAGGAAAAGAGGAAATGACAACAACAAAAAAGAGTTCACCAAGAAAAACCTAGAAACAAATGTTTACCACTTAGCTGATTTCACAACTGAGTATTAAGCTTTTTCTCATTTACACAAACATGCCCGGTTGTTAGGCTATGTGTTGAACATTAGAATAAAAGAAGAATTGGTATTTTTGAAAAAAAAATTATATCTATTTTGCAAGGCAAAAAAGATGGTTATGATTGGTGGCCACAGAGGCAAGCATTACTTAATTGCATACACCAAGGCTCAGCAAACTTTTTCCATAAAGGGCAAGATAGTAAATACTTTGGGCTTTGTGGGTCCGGCAGTCTCTTACGACTACTCAACTCTTCCATAGTCGTGTACAAGCAGCCACAGACAGTGTGCAAATGAATGGGCCTTGGTGTGTTCTAATAAAACTTTGTTTACAAAACAGGTGGTGGGCTGAACTTGGGCCATGGAGCATGTTTTGCTTGCTTCTGGCTTATACAGTGAAATAGGCATAATGTTTTTTTTTTTATTTTTTATTAAATCATAGCTGTGTACATTGATATGATCATGGGGCATCATTCACTAGCTTCAATAGGCATAATGTTTTTGAGCTCTTGGATAGACAGTAGGGCCTCACACAGGGCTCTTTTCCAAATATTATGTAATTACACAGCTATTTGACGCGCCCACTTCCCTTGAATGGCTACTTCAAAACAGATTGCAGAGACATGGGGAGGAAGAGAAGAGGGAGCACAGAGAAATAGGGGAATTATCTATTTACTTCTTGCATATTAGTAGTAATGTAAGAACATCTACTTAAAATATTAGTTCATAGATTATATTACTTAATTTCTCCTTTATTCATCGCCTCCTACATGTTATGAATTATGCTAGGTCCTAAAGAAATAATATTGAATAATTCAAAGTCATCACTAGATGCCAGATATTCCAATTACCTCCTCTCCCGCCTCTAATGTGACTTTTTGTAATCTTCAACTACAGTACATGATTTTGACATGTGGAATGCCACAGCTTTCTTTTCTTTCTTAAAACCAATCCCATGACAGATTATTGAACCCCACCGTTTCATTAAGCCTCCATCCCTTTGACCTAGTTGTTCTTTTAAATTATCAAGACTATTTCTGTTCTTTCCTCACAAAGATCCCACAGGCCAGTGAAAATTACCCCCAAGTCATCTTCTGCTGATGGCTCTATGCATCCATTGCTTTAGCCTTTATAGCTGATTGCTCATTTAATAATCAAAGCTGGACCCAGAGTTTACTGGTCTTAGGAAATATTCTTTGATTAAATACATGCAAATATATGGTATATTCATCCCTGATACCTTAACGAATTAACTACTTACTCAGATGTTCCATATGTCCTCAAACTCAGTATGTCCACACCTGAAGTAAAGACCTTCACAACCCCCCCCCCCCAGGGCGGCACCTATGGCTCAAAGAGGTAGGGTGCCAGCCCCATATGCCGGAGGTAGTGGGTTCAAACCCAGCCCTGGCCAAAAACAACAACAACAACAACAACAAAAGACCTTCACCCCATCCACCCGTAATTCCCTCCTTTTCCCAAGTTCATGTAAGTCAGTGAATGGCTACCCAGTCGTACAAGCCAGAAGCTTGGCGGTCATGCTTGACAATTTCCTTCCCCACCCCCCCTTACTATCTACCATTCCCAAAGTTGAGGTTATTGCATCTCCTGAATATCTCTGGATATCTCTGGCACTGAGACACTTCCTTCTAACTCCTGTGCCTCTTTCTTCATAGATTAACTCATCAACTTCTCATACCTAAAGATTCTAATTATTTTACTTACATCCACTCTCATTTAAATTCCATGTATACCTTACATCAGCGGTTCTCAACCTTCCTAATGATGCAATGTATTTTCATTGTTAAAAAGGGGTCACAACCCACAGGTTGAGAACCACTGTCTTACATCCACTTAACTGTATCAATCTGTTCAATGTTTTCTCTGTGCTCTTAGGGTAAAGAACAAATCTGTAAACAGCCTATTACCTCCTGTATGATCTGACTCTAATGAATGTCATCATCTTTCTTTGAGACTATGCTCTTGCACTTTCTCTGGACCCATCTGACTTAGCTGTGATCGTAGAGCTTTACTCTGCTGTGTATCCATGGATGATTTGTGCTAAGGGCCCCATGCGTTCCCCAATCCTTGTATCCACACCCTTTGCCACATAACATTTCAGTGCACCTCTCTACTGCTGGTTACACAAAATTCCCTGATGCTGAGTTCAACTAGTGACTTGGCCTGGCCGAGAAAATTAGACCAGACAGAGCCTAGGCTCCATGAGGCTGGCATGTTTCCACTTGTCCTCTTGGGCCTGTCCTTTCACTGTAAGAAGTTGCCCATAGTAGGAGCTTTCTGGTCCCGGGAGCAGAGTGAGAGAGACATGGGGATCAGAATGAGAGAGACATGGGGATCAGAAACTCTCAGCTGAGCCCAGCCTAGATCAATTCCCAGGGAACACATAGATTTATAAGACACAATGATAAGATGTTATTTAAGTGTTTTAGAATGACTTGCTAACTGATACGCTAACACAGTAATTTGCATTTTCCTTGGCTTTGTGCATATCTTCTACCTTTATTCATATTTTTAGGCTAGCTAGGGTTAAAAATCAACAAAGAATATAAAGGCAGATATCATCCCTTCTATTGTGAACAGCCAACTGTTGCTTGACAGTTGAGGTCTAGTAATAAAAAATGAAATGAGGAGCTTGCCGTTAATCTCACAAATTAGGGAGGTGAAATTGAGCACAGATCTTTCCCTTGCTGCCAAGGAAAAGATCCATTCATACATGGGAGGGATGGTAAATTCACTGCCTCACCCTGGGGGCCACCCTGAGAGTTCAGAGCTGGTTTCTGAAGTGACACAGTCCACTGCGTTCTAGACAAGGGCACAGTCCGTCATAACAGGCATTTTAAAAGTCGCCCTAGATTTAAACAGGACATCTTGTTCCTTTTTATTCTTGTCCTTTAAATTTTTCTTTGAAAAGCTGTTAGATATTTCTGGCCTTTCCATTTTCTCTACCAGACAGAACCTATTACAGAGTGAATGTTAATTAAGCCACAGGGCCAAGGCACTGACAATTCAAATTGAAAGCCATGACCACTATCATACCCTAGCTCCCAGGGTGCTGTGTTCTTAAAGGAGACTCTTGAAATTAAGACTTTCTCACCTACAAATGTGAAGAATAACTTGGGTGTTATAAAGCAAAGTGCACTGATCAATACACCATCAGATTTGTTATGTCAGCACAGAAATAAAGACGTAAATATGAATGCCGATAGACGTCATAACGCTGGAGAAAACAGCTGCCTACATACCTGGATGGATGGGATTCTTCTCCCTGTAATAAATTAAAAAACATACATTTTAGTCTTGCTCAAACCCATCCCAAATTCCAAAGCAGACATCTTGAAAGGAGAAACGATTCATTCTCCTAGTTAAAATGTTTTGGATTGTTTTTTGGGGGAGGAAAGGATTAGAAATTTGAATAATTGGCTCTTTCTCTCCCTTTTAAACCAGCTACCAACAGGCTGTCATTATGTGGAGTGTGTTTGTAAGAGGGCCACTGTTACACCATCCAGTGCCAGGCACATCTTTGGTAGCCTGGCCTTTGGTGGGCCCTTCCTCCCTTCCTTTTTGTTTTTTTTTTTGGTAAACAGGCCCAGGCCAGGTTCGAACCCACCAACCCTGATGCATGGGCTGACGCTCTAACCACTGAACTACTGGGTGGGCTCTTTCTTAAAGTGCCTTCAAGGATTAGAAAAAAATGAGCTAGACCTCCATTTTATCTCTTCCCTAAATTGCTACTCCTTTTTACCCAAGAGCCAAAGTTTTTTAAGAGTGTGTGTTCCCTCACTAGTGACTTCTTTACCATCTCCTATCACAGGATCCTGGCCTTTGGGGGCATGTGGTAACCCCAAAACCTAGTTTGGTTTGTGGAGCCCTAAGTGAGAGGCAGGGGCTGATTGCTGTGTCACCTGAGGACCAGGGCAGCGCAGCACGGGGCTGGGAGGTGAGTGGCCTTCTTGCCCTGGAAGAGAGGCCTGGCGAAGAGACTGCTTGTCAGTGGATTGAAGCTCAGGAAGGGTGCACTGGTCGGTGAGGCTGGTCTGGGGCTTGAATGAGTCAGCTATTTCTGGGGTCCATTCAGGGTCTGAAGGAAGTTTTGAGCGAAGCCTCCAGGATGACAGGGAGTGTGGAGGGTGTCCAGGCAGACTCTTAGAAAGGTAACGTGTGGCGCCTACAGGCTCTCCCCAGCTTCCCCAGGTGGGCACCTGCAAGCCTTCTTGCTGAGGCAGTGAGTTCCATGTCCCAGCGCCACTGCCCCTTAACCTCCTCAGAGTGGGAGAGGTGGAAATTCGACCTGGGGCTTGCCTGTCAAACTGGAGAAGCCGGCCCTGACTCTCACAGTGCCTCTCAGACAGGCTCCTCGCGGGGTGCTGAGGAGAGGGTACAAGGCCTGGGCACTGCACCACGGGGCAGGATGACGCCTGCTCCTCCAGGAAGCTAAGGGCAGGAAGCTTCCAGGGCACATCGTCCAAGTTGCTGTTCTCTGGACCACACTGGGGTTGTTCAGTTTCTGTACCCAAGTTCTGTTCTTCTTCTGGGGTTTCTTTGCCCTTTTCCAGAGAATTGCAAGCAGGTTGTTGCATATTTAGTGAGGAATAGCAGACTGTGGAATCTGTAGCAAAGGAAGAAGACTGTGGTGAGAAAAAAAGGCATATAAAATTTCAAAAGAAAACCTCTAATTACTCATAGGGGATAGGGAGAGCCCAGGTCACATTAGCATTCTTTATGCTTTGTAGATAATTAACATACAAGACACCAGCCATCCCATCTAAATAGCATATTGAACTCTGTTTACTCTCTATTTAATTTCTCTTCTAAAATCCAAACAAAAAAGCCTTTAAAAACTTTGATGACTTAAAGACACTTCTTGGATACCATGAGCTCCTCTCACCATTCAATTATTCCATTTTAAGAGAATCAAACATACATTAAATTCTCCTTCCCTTCTGCATCTGTGTATATATGTACGTATGCACTTGGTGCATTCCTGGGATATAAGAACAAGAAAAACAAGGCTTCTTTCCTCAAGTTTTATAACAGAATGAGACACAGCTTCAAAGATAATTGACATGAAGTATCCGGCAAAAAACATTTCTGATTTGATCAATTGCCCATGTTTTGGAAAAATGACTTGCAAGTTTGAAAAGAAAAGTCCAGATGTCACCAGGTGCCACCCACTTCTCGTGATTTTCAGGATTCACACATTCAGAATTAGTTCCTGATTAAACTCCTCTCATACTCAAGCAAAGCTGATTCTGTTATACAATTTGATTCATGGAAGCAACTTACAGTTCTATTGTTCTGTAGTTTCCCACATAAAGAAGCTATTGACATGTGGAAACACATCAATCTTTGCCTATCCTGTTCATTACTGCAGGACAGTCCACATTTAAGGACTAGGTGTGGGATTGTGGGAGAGAAGGTAGAATCTCTATGGACTGTGTGGGAAGTGGCTCGACTGCAAACGATGGTGGATGGAACATCAGTAGTTCACATCCCGGGATCTCCAATAGTGGTTTTAGCAATTCCAACGTTCTGCAGTGAAACCCAGCCATCTGTAACCCTTTGGGAATGACCGTATTTGGATAGCCAGATTTTGACGGTGGTTAATAATTTACTTTTTAAAGTGTTATCTAATTTTAATTGCATTAACAACACTTTTCAGTAGAGCTTTTTTTTCTAGAGTATACCATTTACTTACTTTTTCAATTTGAGGTAGACTACTGAAAATAGTCAATAAATAGTCAATTAATAGACTACTGAAAACCAATAAACCTTTTCCTCAAGACCTGACTTGACTATCTCTCATACTATCTTTTAGCATGATTATTGCTATGTTTACCGTTGTTCAGCTCCAAATACAATGACTATCGCATGTTTCTATAGCTTCTGATAATTCCCCCCCCCCCCCCCCCCCCGCACCACATGGCCCCAAGCTGGTACTGTACTCCCTGAGTTTTATTCATTCCTTCCATTACATTCTGTGTACTTGCCCATGGCAACCATTCTCTCTTTGTTTCTTTTAATCTGTTTCAGGCACAGAAGTCTAACGACCTCATGTAGAAAGAATTAATAGGCTTTTAGATTTAGTCTTATCAGTAAAGAGGAGGAGCCCAATGTTATAACATGACATTGAGTTGGGGACTCTCTACCTCTCATGTTTACTTCTTTCAAATTTACTTCTCTCATTTTGTGTAAGTTCAAATGAAATTAGCTGGTATCAGATTTTAGCCAAGAAAGTCACTTAAAGAGCCACTTAACACCAACTAAAGTCAATTCAACTCTGATTTACAAAAGAAATTTGAAATTCTTCATGTTGGGTTGGCTTGAATATTTTTTGTTAGAGAACTGAAATGCACCAGGTATGCTTGGTCGGGTGGTGGAGGCAAGTGGGTAACAGCAGCTGGAACACTGACTTACCTGTAGTTAAGGTGAGGTTTTTAGATTGGTGATTTCTGGCTGCTGCTTTAGAGGTTGATATCAACTTTGCTGGAGAAGAATGAAGAGGTCTGTTCCGAGCACTGATAAAGTTCAGTGCATTGCTGCTTCGTGGAGGGACCAGCTCCTCATTCTCCCCATAAACAAGTGTCTGAGCTGAGCATCAGCATTATAGGTACTTTCATGCAGATATACGCCCAGGGCTTTCTATTCTTTTTTTGCTTTTAGAGGATTGTCCAAGTTTTAGGCAGCACCAATGTTAAAGAAATTCGGGATGCTCACATAGGCATTTGCATAATAGTCAGATCAGCATTCTTAGTCTGTCTTTTTGGACTTTTATCTCCTCTTTTGAGGGGTTAGGAGTTTCCTTTCTAGTTGTCTGGTAGGAGGTTAATTTATGTCCAATAGGATTTAAGTTATTAAGTATTATTTGTCAGTATCTTAAACATTGGAACCAAGAAACAGCAGCTGCCGACATGACTCACCGCAGACACAGAGAAACTTTAAATACAGCAGGGCTTTGGGAGGAGGTTTGCCGAGAGGCAAGAAGAGCCTCAGCCGGAGTCAATGGATCTGGTTTCTCTCCCAGTCAACTAGCGCGTGACTAGGACAAGCCGCTTCTCTGCCAGCCGCTGGGCAGCATTTATAAAAAGGGCATCAAAGCCTCCCTCATAGGCTTGTTATAGGAATTATATGAAATAATGGCTGAGGCTCCCGGGAGATCCTCTCCAAATCACTATGCCTAGTAGCTCTGTAAAGAGTCAGTCAGTTCATTCTGTTCTCCTTTATGATGAAAAGACTAAAAATCAATATATAATCATTGTAAAGAAAAGTCACCAGCCTTTGACTTCCCAAGCCTTAAGAATCCAGCAAGCACCCACCCACACTGTTCGGGAAATGATCTCCTTCTACTAGAAATTAAACCACATGGATTAATGATTCACTGATTCTAACTAGACCTGGAAAGACCAGCAAAACGAGACCGAGGGAAGCCGGTAGCAACAGGATCTGGACAAACAGTGCAAGAAGGAAACCCAGAGCGCAGCCGAAAGTTGCCTTGACTACCTGTGGACGGGTCTGGGGCTGAATGTGACATGGTCCAGGTGGGCACTGACGATCCACAGAGTCTGCAGAAGCACAGAGGGAGCTGCCAGGCGAGCGCTCGGAGCAGCAGGTGCTACACCTGTCACAATGGGCCATGCCCAGCTGAGTGCAAGCAACACTGATAGGAGCTGAAATGAGGAACTGGCCTCTCCCCTCCTTAGAGACCTTTCTAGTTATTTGTTTATGAAAAGCCTGAAGGGAAGCAGGTGAGGAACCTAAGCTGTGTAGAAGTTAAGTGAACAATGGCTGATCCAATACAGGTCATAGAAACAATGCAAAATGTGGCATTTTACTTCCCCTTAGTGTTCGATAATTATCACTAGTCATCCAAAGAGGCAGTTCTAGGATTCTACTCAGTTTATTTTCTCTGAAAATGTGAGAATCATTCCCTGGAACCTTACTTTCTTCATATCTTAAAACATTTTGTGTTGATCTATTTTATTAATGGGATGCTTTGATAAGCTTTGAATCATAGAGGAAATGATTGCTTTACAAGGGGACGAATTTGTGAGCATTAATTTTGAAATAATTAAAATGCAAATAGAAAAGCATTTGTATCTACCAGCATTCTCATCAGATCACTACCCCAAAGAACATTTATTTGCTGTCTAGGTAGAGATAATGCATCTTTATGCAGTGTTGAAAAAGTTTCTGTAGACTTTATCAAAACAAATTTAAACTGATTCTAATGAAGTCTAATTTACTGAAATTTTCATGGCTTGGAATCATTATAGATACTTATTGGGAAGGCTCCTTACGGTCAGTGATTGTCAAAGTGGGCTAGTTAGGCCAACAGATCAACATCCTTTAGGAATTGTTACAATGGATAATTCTTTTCCTGAGCCCCTCTCAGGAACTCTGGGGTTGGCAGAAGAAATTTATGTTTTTAAAAACCCGTCCAGGTGATTTTTACACTTGTTAAAATTTGAGAACCTCTGCCTTAGGAAAAACTTAAGAAGGCCTAATTTATAGATGCTGGCCTTGTGATAACCTTTGCTTTATTCTCTTTAATTCTCTCCTATTGGTCTTAGAGTACCATTTCTTAGAACTTTGAAAAATGACTGATCTCCTCCCCTCACCATCACTGCCACCGTCACTACCTCCAAACCAGATGTGGAATGTTAGGAATATCTATTTTGCCAGCATCGAGCCCGCATCAAACAGTCTGAGCTTCTGCCAAGCCTGTCTCAAAATGAGGTGCATTATCACCAGTCCCCTCCTTCACGGTGACTGAGATCAAACTGTCTCTTCCCAGGGGACAATGGTGATGGAATATTTGATCCTAATGCAAAACTTTCTGACCCCTGGTTGTAACTTGAAGAAGAAAATTAAGAGTCTTACAGAAAGGTCAAAGAGGATCATCAGGAAGAAATAGTGCCACTTTGACCTGATCTGTCAAGAAGATGGGGACAGGGAGGCATTTTGGGTGGGAAAAGGGATGCCCGAGGGTCAGCTTCTATTTTAAGACCCAGGATAACCCCATTGGTAGCAAAAATGGCTTTTTATATCTCAATATGATGTGGAGTTTCTCTCTACTTCTGAAGGGGAGCAGAATTTGTTGCCTACTCTCCGTGTTTCTCAACTGGGGTGTTTTGGTTGAGGGGAGGGTCACCTGGGATGTGCCCCAGTTGGAATCTAAAGACTGACAAGCTGTTTTTCTATCATGAATATTCATATCTGAAGCTGCAAGCTTTGGACTGAGCTTTTGGCTTTGAGAACATTAATCCAACATTAGAAATTAGGAGATTTTATAGAAACATTTAGATTATAAGCTTTTCTTTTATCTTCTTTTCAGATTAATCAGTCTGGCAACACTGCCTTCATATTCCCATTCTCTCCTATGTATCAAGGGACTGGATCTGAAGACAGGCTCCCTGTTTGGTATTAGACTAGCACAGTCTCTGCCACTCCCTATAGTCTTCCCAACACAGGCTAAAGTTTCTATTGATCATTGTGCTGGTGGGGTTTTATTTCTTCTAGAACCATGATAAGTAATGGCCTCAATCTGGGAACAATCCCAAGACCCATTTGCATAAGATGTCCATCATCAACAGAGAAATGAACACATTGACATAGATGTATTTCTATAATAGATCTACTCTGAAACATAATGTTTAGTAAAAGAAGCCAGACAATATGATTCCATTTATGTTAAATACAAGAACAGGTAAAGCTTATCCGTGGTGTTAGAAGTCAGAGTAGTGGTTTTATCTTTGAGGGGAAGGTGGTGGCTGCAAGTCGAGAGTCTCCCTTCCGGGATGCTTTTAGGTTCGATTTTCGGATTTGAGTGTTGGAAGCAGAGTGTATTCTCACAGTGGAAGCTTGTACACCCATGCACTTCTCTTAATGTACATGTGGTTTTATGTTTTGCTTCAATAAAAAGTGTTCTTTAAAAATTGTGTCTGTGCCAAAAGATGGCATTCTGGTTTGCTCACTTTTGGGCTTTGAATTGGCTGATTTCTAAAAAAATATTTTCTTTCTAGGTGTTTGAAAGAGGTATGATTTTTATGTGAGCTTCCTTTTAGGTTTTAGGGTTATGAAAGTCCAACAATTCCACATTTAAGATGATTAATATTTTGTTAATATCTGAGCCATCTTACAATTGTTTACTTTATTCTTTTTTTATTGTTCATTGTTTGTTTACTTTATTCTTATGACGTGCAAGCTATTTAACGAGGCCCTGTAGCTGTTCTATTTGTTGTTCCTTATAGAGGGATAGCCTTGATTGCCTGGCATTGATGTATGGTCAAGAAAAGGTCGGACGGGGTTCTATAAAGTAATGTGTAGGTTTATACCGGAACATCTTCAATGGAATCTGTTTGGAAGGAAGAAATGAGAAAAATGAAGTTGAATCAACAGATTTAATTTTCTTTTCTTGAGACAGACTCTCACTTTGTCACCTTCTATAAAGTGCTGTAATGTCATAGCTCACAGTAACCTCTAATTCTTGGGGGCAAGCAGTTCTCTTGCCTCAGCCTCCCAACTAGCTGGGATTGTAGGCACCCACCACAATGCCTGGCCATTTTTAGGGATGGGGTCTCACTCTTGCTCAGGCTGGTCTTGAACCTGTGAGCTCAGGGAATCCATCTGCCTTGGCCTCCCAGAGTGCTAGGATTACAGGCGTGAGACACCACATCCAGCCTGGCCCTACCAGATTTAATTTAATTTAATTGCTCAGCAATTTTGGAGGCTAAGTGACAAGGAAACAGGGCAGTGATTTTCAACTAGTGTGCCATGAAAAAATGTAAATATCATTAATTAAATTATTTTCAAAAGAAGTTCAAAGTTCAAAGCACAGTAAGTATATTCTTTTTTTTTTTTTATCAATGGAATTTATGTGTGCTGTGGAAGTTTAACTATAAGTTCAAGTATGCCATGAGATTAAAAAAGGTTGAAAAATACCTGATCTAGAGCCACAGCTATAGCCACAACCAGCCTATGAGCTTGCTACTGTGGTGGAAGTGAGAGGTCTCAAAGGCCTGGGCTTCCCCCAAGTTCCCAGTGTGGTCCTCCCTTCTGAGTCTTGTGGGGGGGGGAGGCTGGGAGTGGGAACCATGGTTGCCACTTGACCTTGGTTAAGCCAAACACACATTCCAATCCCCAGGCTGTGAGGATTGGTTGAAGAGAAGGTCATGTGACCTAAGCCAGCCCAATCGGTGTGCCTCTCAGGGATTTTGCTGAGAATTCTGGGACAAAGACACTCTTTCCTAGTAGATGTGAAAGAGGAACAGCTCCCAGGCAGCAGTGGGCACTGTTGCTAGACACTCTGAGGCTATAGCAGCCTGTTGTAGGATGTATCTGACATTGTGACAGGGAGAGTAAAGTTAAACAAAACAAAACAAAACTGGGCTTTAGTGAATTCCTGAGTAGTTGAACTTGTTCTCAAACTCTAGAAAGAAATTTCTCTCCATTTATGTTTCCCTAAGTTACTAAATGTCCCTTATTGTTAAGATGCTTGGAGTCACGCTTTTCTTTGTTCACATCCAAATGCATCTTCACTGATGCAGAAGTGTCACTGGGTGGGGGTCTATTAGTTCCCTTTTCTACCTTCCAGAAAGGTTGCTGTCAGGAAGAGGGCAGCTTTCAACATTGTGCTTTGACCCAGGACTACTTAGACTCTATCAGAAGAATTAAGTCCTTTAGATTTTGGGACTATAGGTTGCACCAATCCTTGATTTCCAGTGGTCACACAGATGTTTTTCCAATGTGAATATTTTCCTCGGCCCTGCATTAGTTCTCTAATGCTGCATGAAAATTTACTGTAAATTTAGTGGCTCAACCCAGCACACATTTATTGTCTCACAGTTTCTGTGAGTCAGGGGTCTGGCACAGCTTTCCAAGTCTTACAAGGCTATAATCAAGGTATTGGCTGGCTCATGGTCTTTTCTGGAGCTTGGGGTGGGGATGGGGTTCCCCTTCCAATCTCACATGATTGTTTGAAGAATCCAGCTCCTTGTGGAGACAGGATTGAGGGTCTCAGTTCCTAGGCACCTGCAGTTCCCTGCCACATGTTCACCCCAGAGCTTGCTTCTGGAAGGCCTGCAGGACAGTCTTTCCCTCTAGTTTTGGACTGGAGAGTGACCTGGAGTGGGACAGTCATTTCAATAGTAATTGTGTTTTTCTAATTGGTACATAGCTCGGCTAAAACATATCGCCAGTCTCTAGCACCACGGGTTCCTTTAACTCTGTCTTCGGGACATCATCAGACTGGCCTGAAGAATGGTTTTAAGTGTTTCTGAGGGATAGAAGCCAGTGTGGAAAACTGAAAGTAAACCAAGAAACTGGGCATCATAGAAACCCAGGAAGCAGGCACAGCTAAGGTTTCGCAATTCCTAAGCCTGCCCCTGGCTCTCCACCAGCCAATCTGTGTTCACCAACACTCAAGGGAAGCATTGTGGGGTTTATTTCTTCCTTTTGATTGCACGGTGGGTAGCTCTGCATTTTACGTTGAGACTCAGTAGAGGCTCACGGTAATGCTTACGCTTATGTGAATGTGTTCGTTCTGATGTTGAACTGAGCCAGCAGCAAGCATTCTACCTTAGAAAGGGAGGAGATGAGACTTAGGTGTAAAATTTATTTCTGAGTGGTGCCGGAGTCCTGCTGATATATGTAGACATTTCGCCCAGTTCAACACAACCAATTTTTAGTTCTGACATTTGTAAAGTGACTCCCTTGTTAGAACTCTAGCTGTGAAGAGGCTAATAACAGCAATAATAACCTTGGAAATGAGTTTTAAAAGCTCACTGAGGAGAAAATAAACGTGTGAATTTTATTTTTTAAGTGTAATATAGTACAGATAATTAGGCTGAAAATTACCCTATTTTTGGTTCTTCTTTGTCATTTAGGACCCACTGTAAAATTTCATCCACTTTCCTGTGATCTCTGTGCCTGTCATAATTCTGGAAGGATTATGTCAAAATTATCTCCACAGTAGCCAATTATGGTGTTACAAACAGGGAATTAAGACTCAGGTGGTAAATAAACAGAAACAGCAGGAGCCTAGAAGCAGAGAGGCATAAACCTTCTGCTCTTCTGAAAATGGTTCTGAGGACGGTAAAGAAAATGCAAAGAAAAGAAAGAAAACACGGCTTTTTCTGTAAAGCGAGAATTCTTTCTAAGTGGAAGGAATGTTGATTCAATTTTCTCAAATGACACTCATGAACCTTTCTCAAGCAAGAGGACTCTGTGAGAAGGAACAAATAACTGTCACATTATGTATATAACATGGCAAATGTAAAGTTTTTTCAAAGTGCAATGGACATTAATTCCTATACAATCTAGGGTCATTGTGTAAAGAGAGAGTCATCTTTAAACTTTTATGACCACAGAGCACTTTAACCAATTTAATGTTTTGTTTTCTTTTCAGGAAGGAATATGCCTTCAGATTATGGTTTAGAGATGATAATAATCAGAAACTGATTTGTGCCTTGTGTTCCATGGTGAAAGCATTGTCAGGTGCAAGGTTGACTACATCACACTGGATAGTTAAATGATCACTTCCATTTTCTTAGTCTTTTAGCAGACATTGCTGTATTGATTGCTGTACATTTCGTTTAACCCTGGGAGTGCCCTTTGTGCCTGGTTAAGCCCTTCACACCTTACCAAGTCAATCAACTTTTAACTTAGGAAAGATTTTACAGGTCTCTTTTGCACTGTCTGAAAAACTAAAGACTTATATTCTTATTTTCTGCATTTCATGGATAAGGAGAATTTTTTTTTTTAATGTAGTATACTTTGACTTTAAGACCGCATTTAACAAAGGCTGTCCTGTTATGCTCTCTTTCAGGGCAGAAGAGGAAATATGGCTAAATTGGTGTTTAGCCATATTTAGGTTGATTGGGATTGCCTGTATTCCAGAAAGGCTCATAATGGGTCAGTGTGGAGGGAAGACTATAGTGAGTAATTATTTATAAAAATATCAAAATAGTTTGACAAAAAGCAGCATGCAATTTTTTTTTCACTTAGCAATATGTCATGTGCAGTCTTTAATGTCATTAGAAAAAAACTTGTAGTAGAATATATATAATCTCAGCTGCTGATATATTTATGGGCTAATAATTTAATTTAGATTTTCAAGACAGTATAAATCAGACTAATAGCTTTTCCAGTTTCTGTTTTTAAGAGCAAAAGAAAGCATTTCTGCACATATATACATATATATATATATTTAAGTGGTAAAGAGCAGTCCATGAAATTTTGCTAATATCAAGCACAGGAAAAGAAAACAGAAAAGATATATGCTTAATTATTATTCCTGGTTGTGTTTGAGGAGATGCTTAGTCAATTACAAGGCTGGTTATTGCAGATCAATCCTGTAATAATCCAATTGCTGTAAGACATTTAGGGATTATTTCGATAGCTGGTGCTGGGACGACTCTTCGGGAAGAAGCCGTCTTTGTTAGAAAACCACCTCAGTGAGGTATTTGTAGATAAAAGATGGTGCTAGCTTCCGGAGTAGCCAGGAGAGCCAAGGTAATGATTATAATTCTCTGAATGAGGCAATGAGATTAATGCCTTTATGCTTTTGAGAAGAAAAATGGAAAGATAAAGAGAGGACAGAAAAGGGGGTGGGATGGTGGGTGCAGGCAGAAAGAAATCAGCCGTATATGGCACAGTTGGCTTTCTTGGAGTAGGAAGTGGCTCATAAAATTCCCTGATGCTCATCGGGCTGAAAAAGTATGTAAAGAACAGAAAAATCTAATGTCGAACCTGACCCTGAAGTTCAATTTGAAGTGGAGCGTACTACTGGGTGTAAACCTCTCCTTTGTCAGCCTTCAGCAAATTTCACTACAATCAGAAATCTTGTAGGTTGTGGTGCACGGATATGTGTGTATGTTTGTATGAAAGCTAAGAAGGGGCTGAGTTTCATGTCTCTGTTGCAGTGGTACCAAACTGAGTCAGCACAGGCAGCACAGGGGTCTTTGACACCTTCCTTGTTTGGGAGTTGGCCTTGAAGGCTGAAATAAGTAAGTCTTACTTGTCCCTATTTCCCAGGAAAAGTTGAGTTATTCACCCAAGGTCACACAAGAAAGAGTAGATTTAAGAATTGAACCCAGGTCCTGTGACTCCAGGCTTCCTTAATTGTTAGGCCATTCTGCAGGTAGCCTCCTGCCCCAGCTTTCCACTGAAGGCTGGCATGGGGTGTAGGACTCAGAAGCATCATGAGGATGGCAATCTCCTCCTTGTCTTGTCCAATGACTCCATTTTCTTCTGATGAGAAGCAGGAAGACATCATGGACTTCTCCGGAGGCTCTGGGACCATCCAAACAGGGCTTTAAAACACCCAGAGTTTCCCAGGAGGGACTGTTTACAACAGCCTCCATCTCCTTGGGCTTGTTGACCCTCCAGTTCATGT
Source organism: Nycticebus coucang (assembly GCF_027406575.1). NCBI lineage: Eukaryota > Metazoa > Chordata > Mammalia > Primates > Lorisidae > Nycticebus > Nycticebus coucang. The sequence goes on from NC_069782.1 coordinate 29,245,378, forward strand.
CACTTGAATATCAGGGGCTTTGATGAGCCCTTTGATACCGCAGCCAGGTGGACAGGCCAGACTAATGGTACGGGGTTCCAGCTCTTTGTGGTTATGAAGCTCTCTTTGCTGTGCTCAGAGGGCAGCAGATGAATTGCAGAGCTGGCAAAACCTTGTACGTACCTGTTTCCAGTCCCCTCATTTAGCAGCTGTGCATAAGCGAGCAGGACATTCATCCACACCACCTTGCCTTTCTGTCAATGGTAACCTGGCTGGCTGGAGCCACCTCATTTGTGTAGATGGCTATAATGAGACCAAAACTGCACCAAGTGATGCATTTTGGGGAAAGGGTCAATCTGGTGACAGTTTCATACATGATACGTGTATCACACATGCAATGTGATCGCCAATGCATGAACGTCAGGGTCTCTGTGCCTCATTTATCTGGATACTGTACCTGCTTTCTCCTCTGGTGAAGTTGGTCTTGGACTGCTATTAGCATGGCAAAGTCTGTCCCTATGTGCAAAATCATTTGTATTCCAGGAGGTTTTAAGTATCACCACAGTGATCAAGTAAATTCTAAGATCCAAATTCTTATCATTGTCCAAATATTAACTGGGAAAAAATACAGCTACTTTGAGGGAAGAGACTGAGTGTGTGTGTGTGTGTGTGTGTGTACGTGTGTGTGTGTGAAAAGGAATGTTATCATTCTTTATCCACAGTGATCATCTCTCTGAGTCTCTGGGAAAGATGGGTGGATTAGTTGCCTTTTTATAGTAGGGTTAATTCACAGAGGATCATTTATTTCCTCTTTTCCAGTACCAAATGTGGTCATGAGCTTTTCAGAGCTTGACATTCAAGTTCAAAAAAATGGGAAAGAGGGAGTATTTGTCTGCAAAGAGTATTTCTCTATACGAGGAAGATGAGATTGGTGAGAGGCAATTATAATGGAGAAGTGACAGTATCGAAAATAACTCTTAATGACCAATAAATGGTGAAATAGCTTTTAATGATTTCTGTTTTCATATTTCTATTTTCATGTTCTGTTAGGAAATAAATTATCCTATATGCTGCAGATGTGCTCCATTGATATTTAGTAAAGCAAAGCTGGTTTTCATTCCTTTTTTGCTATAGCGCTTACCATTTAACACTTAACGTGTAATAATGTCTTTAAAGTCTCTCAAATAAAGACACATTTCTATTAAGTACACAGTTCTTTTCAATGCTGTACTCTTCATTTATTCATATCCTGGAGCTGACAGTTTTTGTCAATATCTGAAAGAAAATATATTACTGATATGTGTAGATATACAGTTTGGAGGAAGAAAAGAAACACACACACAGATCCTTACTCTTATAATTAGGTAGAGGCCATCAGATATGAAGATGGAAATGCAAGGTATCAATTTTGCTTTTGTAGCAGGGGCAGGTGCCTGGCCAGACAGAGGGCATATCAGGACAGTGAAGGCAGAACTCTTTACACTTCAGATCTCACAGAATCAGCTGAAAATGTTTCCCCATCCTGCCTCCCACTGCATCAGGGACCCACAAAGTTCCACGATCCCTGCACTGTAGGGAGAACATTAAAAGGTGATTGTGCTGAGAACATTTGGTGCCCAGCCATGAAAATTGTTTCCCATTGCATTAGTTACCTATTTCTATACATCTAGTGACTCCAAAACATAGTGTCTTCAAACAACAAACAGCTGTTATCTCACAGTTTCTGTGGGTCCCACATCCAGGTGCAGCTTGGCCTCTCTGACTCAGAGTGTCCACAAGGCTGCAACCCAGATACTGTCTGGTGCTCTGCTCCTCTCATGGCTCAAGTGGAAATGGCTTCGCTTCCACACTCATTGGCATGGCTGCTGGCAGCCTCAGGTCCTTCCTGAATGGTACTTACTCATTACACGGTAACTCTTACCATGGGGCAGCTTACAAGGTGGCTGGCTTCACCGAGAGCTGGGGAGCAACCCAGAACAGGGCTGGTGTGTAGGCCAGAAGCCACAGTCTTCATGAACCCAACCTTGGATGGGGCATCTCATCACTTTCACTATATTCTAATATTAGAGGTGAGTTATCAGGACAAGTCTACACTCATGAGAAGGAGATTACAGAAGGGCAAGAGCACCAGGAGGTGGGGACTGCTGGGGGCCCATCTCAGAGGCTGTCTACTCTGCCAATGGGCACAACTCTTGGTTAATGTGTGATTAGTCTCTCCAGATCACACAGCAGGGAGCTCAGGGAGGGAACTGGAGGCCCAGAAGCTCCATGGATTCTACTTTGTGGACCCCTCATTGTTTTGTCTTCTGTGACAGTCCAAGTGAAGCAAACATGGGATTTAGATCAAGCTGCTGTAACTGTGCGTCCAGTCCTTGGCTCGTATTCCAATTCTGAAGGTCGTGTCCACAGGGTATGGGGCGGCTAGCATGGCGGGGGGTCAGACAATGGTGTGTTGTCCTCTCAGAGGCGGTGGTCAGGCAGGAGGCCACGCAGCTTTGGAAAGACTCCTAACATAGGGCTGGGCCACTGAAAGTCCTTCCCAGCCCCTGGGAGTCAGAAGCACTAACTTGTAGATAACTTTACATAATAGTTATAGCCTGCAATTGCAGACAAAAAGTCTTTCTTTGAAAAACTGATTCATTTCATAGAGACCAGACCAGACCTGTGGATTACTGACAGCAATTTAAGGCAGCAGAGTGCTGGCTTATGAACTGGGCAAATGTAGATATGTCAATTAAAATCACAAAGTCCCACCTTTCTTACCTGTAAAATGGGGACACCATCAGTATTTCCCACCCTGGTAAATGCGGGCATCATCTGTGATCATTTGTGTAAAGGGTTGGCCCTCCGTGCTGCGGTTGTTAGAGCATGACTGAGGGAAATGCATTTCCCGCTCCTCATTCTTTAGTAGAAGGAATTTTCTACTGCTAGATGGGTTTTTCACTCTAATTACCAGGAGTAAAAAGATGGGAGGAAGGGGCGGCGCCTGTGGCTCAAAGGAGTAAGGTGCCCGCCCCGGAGGTGGCGGGTTCAAACCCAGCCCCAGCCAAAAACTGCAAATAAATAAATAATAAAAATAAATAAATAAAAAAAAGATGGGAGAAAGACCTTTTTTTCTACCCTTTTTCTGTCCTTCACTCCTTCCCTCGTAGAACAGGAGGAATGATTTCTGACTGGTGATGGGGAAGAGGAACCGAGCACGCTCAGTCTTTTGGCTCTGCCCCTGCAGAGGGCATATATTTTCATTTGCTTTCCACTATATTGAAAGCTTATCTGGGCAGAGTCTGCCCTGATCTGGGGGGACCAGACAGTTTCACAGGGACAAGTTCTTTTTTATCTAGGGGAATAGTCAAGAAACCCAATGTGACACATAGTCTAACCCAGGCATTATCAGTCACAACCTTGCTAGTTCAATCTTCATTTATCTGTATTTTTCAGTGAATTTCACACAAATAGAAATATTAATAGTACCATTATTACTGTTTGGTCAGTTGTCATACTGGCCCAGATACTTGTTAAGATAAAGACGGTGCTGAGAACATCCGTCCGTCTATCCAAAACAAATTTAACCCTTTCTGCTTCTCTGGAGAGCTCTGGCCCTTCTGTGGATGATTCAGGCCAGATTTGGGGATTGAATTATCCAAGAGGCACTTTTCTTTGTTGTCTATGTGGAACGTGTAGAGAAGGGTTGACTCCTGAAGGATGACAGTGTTACGGCAGCAAGCCCAAGGCTTTCTGCAGTTACCCTCCTCCCAGGGCTGTGGGGGAGGAGCAGCTACGGATGCACCTGCCTCCTGTGCTGACAGGAGCTTGGTCAGGAGGCACAGCCGGGCGGCTGGCCAAAAGTACTTGATCATTAAATCTCCCATCTCCTGGTTTCTCAAATAAGAGTCCTTTGCATACAGAATCATCTCATCATCTGTTATTTCACTCTTACTTCGTGGAAAAAACATTTTCTAAAATTAGCTACCCATGCTTGTCAATTACAGCTTTACCGAGGAGCCACACCTGACCCTGGGGGAGCCTTCGCTGATGGCTTTAGAATGCCTTTACCCTCCATTTTCAAAGCAAATCAGGAAAGGAAAAATAAAAACAGTGACATTAATGACAAAGAATTTAAGATTCACATCGGATGACTTTAGTGTGCCTTTGCCTAAAACCACACAAAAATTCATTTTTACCTTTTAAAGATGAACAAAATTTAGAGGGACTTTATGGGGGTAAAATGAGATAAAATATATGAAGCACAGCGTCAGGCACCCAGGGCAAGTTTTCAATAAATAATAAGATTATCAACAGAACGAGCACTGACAAGCCAGCCTTCAGAAGCTATAGGGAAATTCTATGAGGGAGCCTCTCCTGAAGGGGTTTTCAGGGAAAATTTCGTTTCTATAGACATGAGTAGCAAGGATTCTCACGGAAGCCTAATCAGTGTTTCCCAAACTGGTGTTCTGAGAACAAGACTTAAGGATATGATAGTAGATGGCTCGGATTAGCAATCATAGGTGGCTCATTAACAAGTGCAAGCATTCTGTGGTCAAGTGAATCTGTGACCACCTGCATCCGAGCTGCCCCTCTGCGCTAGGTCTCCACTGTGCATATCTGGATTTCACAGCCTTTGAGACGCCCCTTAGGAAAGAAAGCGGATTCCTTTTGCTTAACTCCTCTAGGAGAGGAGCTCCAGTCAGAGGCATTTTTTAAGGGCAAATATGATCTTCCCGCCTCCCTGCCCAAACCCCTTCCGTGGCTCTCCCCTGCTCTCGGGAGGGAGCACAATCTCTTCCTCATGGTCCATGCAGCTTGGTCTGAGTGGTCTGGTCCTCAGTTCTTAGCCTCAGTTCCCTTGGCACTGTCCTTCACTCTTGGCACTGAACCTGCCACTGCCCTTCTTGTCACAGGGCTCTTAAACAATCTTCCCTGTTGAGAATTTCCCTTGTCCCCCTTTGCACTTGACCTATGATCCCCTGCTCACCCTGATCTATTGTCACTTCCTTAGGTCTCCACTCATAACAATGCTGGCCCTTCCAGAACAGGTGGCCTGGGTGTTTACTCGCTGCCTCTCCCATCCTAATACTGTACGACAGGTGAGGGTGACCCTTATGCCAGAATTCTGCCAAGAAGTTGGGGTTGGCATATAGGCTGCCTACAGGGCCTCCCTATCCAGGGGAGGGGCCCAGTGATTTTCTATTTCTGTTGTTTTTGTCTTGTTTACTCTTAACAAGACATAATATTTTCGAAATATTTTCATCCTGGGAAGGTGGGAGTACCAGGTAGAATGTGGTGAGGCGTATACAGACACAAGAGAGATACATCTCAAGAAGGTCATGATAGTTCACACTGCTCGGGTACTTTTCACAAGCCAGAGACTGTTCTCAGCAGTTTCCAGCATTCGTCTTACAAATGAGGAAACAAAGATGGAGGTGACATGTGTCATGCACACTTCTTACAAATGATGGAGCTGGGATCTTAACCCAGGCAGCTTGACTTCTGAGCCTCCTATATTAAGATAGGAATGGCTTCCCAGAAGGGGTGGTATTTAAGGATGACATTGAAAATTAGGCAGGGTTTGGACATTGGGAGACTGGCAGTGATTGGGAGGGAGCATTTGAAAGGTAAAGGCAAAGGCCACATTTTGGAAGAGGCAGAGACTCAGAAGTTTCTGAGTTCAGCTGGAGGAGAGAGGCAAGAGGAAGGGGAGAAAGAAATAGAGCAGGGGTTACCAGACAAAGGGGTCTGGCTGCCTGTCACTGTCCAGCCAGTGCTCAGAGACGGGGGATAGGTCCACCAAGCTTTATTATCAGAAGGGCAGCGATTCCGGAGAACAGTGAGAGTAGCCTCTTCACGACTGTAACTGCTGCCTCAGTTACAATTCTAACAGTTTTTATAACGGGATACAAGGAATCAAATCTAGAAAATTTTAACTTTATCTCAATGACTCATCAAAGAAAACGACATAAAAGTAGCCTAACTCTAACAATGTAACAATTGTTAGAGTAATTTTTACTCTAACAATATGAAAACATTTATTGTCTAACTGTTGCTACCTCCCCCAAAGTCTTTTGAGATAAAATCTTCACGATCATAGCAGAACTTTACCTAGATAAACATGGAGAGTATGTGGGGAAAGAATGTGGGCTGAGCAAACTGGGTCAGCTGTGCTGCTTCACCTTAGCTTCTCACACTCCATCTTGAAGACCACTTTTCTGGCTTCACAGGGATGGCTGGCTGGGGCCAGAGCCTCGAGCTCTTGACTGCTGTGTGTTTGAAGCATCAAATCTGTTTGATGAGCTGCAATGAATGAGAAAAGGTCTTCATTCAGGGCTATGCAATATTAGAGTTGAGCTTCACTACATCAGAAGGATGTGGACGCCTCCAGGACAGACTGGATTGTGCTTGTTGTCCTGAGGTTATTGTTAGCAGTGTCTGCTTTTACTCTCAAAAGGGTCCTGTTTGGATGAGAAATTAAATGGCTACCCTGTGTGGCCTCTCTTCATTGGAGGTGGAAAAGGCCACAGGCTGGGAAAAAGGTTGTTGCAACCGCTAAGTGCGAAACTGGGAGTTTTGGACTAATGGAGTCTTTTGGAAGGGAGGGAATAAGCTGGATTCAAGAACTATGGTTGCAACAGATATTGCAATATTTACGAGCAAGGGAGGTTGAGGAATCACAGGTGATTAAGGGTTTTCATGTAGCTGACCAGGTGGACAGTCATCCTTGTGCAGAAGGTGGGAGCATAGGGACAGGAGCAGGTTTGGGATGGAAGAGTGGATGGTGGCTCTGGGATCTGTGTGTAAGTTGCTCACAGGGAGAATTGGAGACATCAAACATGTCAATCAGACCCTGGCAACCTGGGAGATGAGTCTCAGGACTGAAGACTCAGGCTTGGGGATCATGTCACAGATAGTCAAATCCAGAGAGTGGCCTACATTGTGTGTTTATTTATGTAATGTGTGCATTTGCTTAGTAACATGGTTCCTGCTACTTAGAGAAATGGGTTTAGGGTGGCTTAAGACAGTGACCAGCAAAACCCCACCCACTCAAGCTAGAGAGGAGAAAAATAATACAGGGGAGAGGGAAGAAGGCTTGCTGAAGTCACTGAAATATGGGAGAGAAAAGGGGTCCAAGAAAGAACACGGAGAAGCTCTTAGAGTGGGGGTCTGGTGGAGGGTGGAGGGTGGGGAAGCAGCTAATGTCCTTGAAACCCCCCATTTTCCACCACCCTTGCTGCTAATTCTTCTGCCCAGCTCCAGAACTGCTCTGACCTTTTCTCATATGTTCCCCATCTCCTCCTGGAGTCCAGGCCTCCAGGTAAGCTTGCTGAGGCCCACTCCCTCTGTAAATGCCCCTCTCATTCGTGACTGGCCATCGTGCACTCAGAGGAGCAGGGGCGAGTGGAAGCAGGACAGCCCCTCCCTCAATAAAAAATCCAGGCCAGTCACTTAGGGGAGCAGCAGCGTTGGAAGGGCCTGACTTTTCCTCTTATTTTGTGTCTGACTTGCAGCTCTGCTTTCCCTGTAGAAACCGGCAGTCACCTGAAACCCTTCTTCAGGAAGCCATACCACTCAACTGCAAACAGAGTTGTCCAGGGGCGACTCTGCTTGTCTGAAAACTTTGCTCCCTCTTCCCCCTGTCTCCTGTTCCCTTCCCTCCCCAGACCTGTGGGGGGGACTCTTTGATGAATCAGACCTTACACAATAGGCATGCCTTCACTTTCTTCATGGTTTTCTTAATGTCTCTCTAAAGAAGAGGGCATTTATGGCCTACTGGAAAGTTCCTAATAATCATCTTCATGATTATGGGGTCGAGACTTTCTGCCTAAATGTCTTCTGGCTTTGTGTTCTGGAGAGTACTTACAGCAACACAGTGTTCTTTGCGAGCCCGATATTGCAAGTTTAGGCTTTGCAAAAGAGATTAGATCCAGCTCAGCACTGCCAGCTAAGATGAAAACAGAGTGCCAACCCATGCCCCAAGGGCCAGAGACCAGAAATCTCAATTTCTACCCAAGGACTTGGGGGCTCAGAATCACCCAATAGTGGCAGACCGTCCATTTCAAAAAGCCCTCAGCAGGAGTATCCGTTCAAGCCAAAGGTCAAAGCTAATTTTTGATACTAAACCAAACCAAAGCAAACAGAACATCACAAACTACTCTTTCAGGAATTGTGTTTCCGATGTAAAAAATAACTAACATTTTACTGGTCTATATTCCCTTTCCAAATTTTTATTTTACATGGCAGTCGCTGGCTACTATTTTTCTAACCTACAGGCAGACCAGGTTGACAAAACTGAGACAGCAGAGCCTTTGGAATCTCTGGCGGGCTGGGAGCCTCTTCCAAGGTCTGCAGTCTGTTAGGCCCTTCACCAAATGTCTGATTTAACAGAAGCTAAAGAGAGTTTGCAAGTGCCTAATAATTTTGTTTCCCATCTAGAACTGAGACAAAGGATTACTTTTCTTTTACTAAAGGAATCCACAAATCAGTATGCTTCAGCTCAGTGGTCAATGAAAGTAAAAGGAAAGGCCTTCAGGGTCTTCTTTCATGGGGTTCACAGTGGTGGGAGGGAAAACAGATGCTAATTGGATTTAGGAGAATTGAGAGGCAGAATCTTGATTTCCTTTGCAACCACATTTTTCCCTTGCTCCTTGTCATCTAAGTGCTGCTGTCAACTGTGTACTGGTTGGGGGTTAACTTCAGCCTTGCTGTTACTTTCTAAAAGCTTTCAATTCTCCTGACACTTCATAATGTCATGATGGTATGGCATCCAAGGTCAAGGCTCATCAGTATCCTAAAATATACCACTAGGTGGTCATTAATAATAATGAAAATAATAATAGGAAAGTTCTGAAATATTCAGTGCTCTTTAGCCTGGTTTCTTTTAGACTCTTTTAATATTCTTTATAATTTAAGACCCATTATTTTATGCTAATTCCAACATAAATTGGGAGCCAACTTCTTCTTCTTTTTTTTATTAAACCATAGCTGTGCACATTAATGCAATCATGGGGTACAATGTCCTGGTTTTATATACAATTTGAAATGTTTTCATCACACTGGTTAACATAGCCTTCATGGCATTTTCTTAGTTATTGTGTTAAGATAATTATATTCTACACCTAGTAAATTTCACATGTACCCTCCTTGTAAGATGCACCATAGGTATGGTCCCACCAATTACCCTCCCTCTGCCCATCCTCCCCTCTTCCCTCCCCTCGCTCTCCCCTTTCCTTTTCTTCTTGGGCTATAATTGGGTTATAGCTTTCATAAGAAAGCTGTAAATTGGTTTCATAGTAAGACTGAGTACATTGGATACTTTTTCTTCCATTCTTGAGATACTTTGCTAAGAAGAATATGTTCCAACTACATCCGTGTAAACACGTAAGAGGTAAAGTCTCCATCTTTCTTTAAGGCTGCATAATATTCCATGGTGTACACATACCACAATTTATTGATCCATTCAAGGGGTCGATAGGCACTTGGGCTTCTTCCATGACTTAGCAATTATGAATTGGGCTGAAGTAAACATTCTGGTACAAATATCTTTGTTTTAATGTGACTTCTGGTCTTCTGGATATATACCTAGTAGAGGAATTTTTTTTTTTCTTTTTGAGACAGAGCCTCAAGCTGTCACCCTGGGTAGAGTACAATGACATAACAGCTAAAAGCAACCTCAAACTCCTGGGCTCAAGTGATTCTCCTGCCTCCATCTCCCAGGTAGCTGGGACCGCAGGTGCCTGCCACAACGACCAGCTATTTTTTGGTTGCAGCCGTCATTGCTGTCTGGCGGGCCTGGGCTGGATTCAAAGCCACCAGCTAAAGTGTATGTGGCTGGTGCCTTAGCCGCTTGAGCCACAGGTGCCAAGCCCCTAATAGAAGAATTGTAGGATCGAATGGCACGTCTGTTTTTAGATCTCTAAGTGCTCTGTAAATATCTTTCCAAAAGGAATGTATTAGTTTGCATTCCCACCAGCAATGTAGAAGTGTTCCCTTTTCTCCACATCCACGCCAACATCTCTGGTCTTAGGATTTTGTGATATGGGCTAATGTTACTGGAGTTAGATGATATCTCAAAGTAGTTTTGATTTGCATTTCTCTGATGATTAAGGATGATGGGCATTTTTTCGTGTGTCTGCAGGCCGTGCGCCTGTCTTCTTCAGAGAAGTTTCTCTTCAAGTCTCTTGCCCACCCTGAGATGGGATCACTTGTTCTTTTCTTGCTAATACATTTGAGCTCTCTGTGGATTCTGGTTATTAAACCTTTGTCGGAGACATAACCTGCAAATATCTTCTCCCATTATGAGAGCTGTCTGTTTGCTTTACTTACTGTGTTCTTGGCTGTACAGAAGCTTTTTAGTTTGATCAGGTCCCTGTACAGTGTATTTTTGAAGCTGCTTCAATTGCCTGGGGGGTCCTCCTCATAAAATATTCGCCCAGCCGATTTCTTCAAGAGTTTTACCTGCACGTTCTTCTAGTATTTTTTTTTTTATAGTTTCATGTCGTAAGTTTAAATCTTTGATCCAGTGAGAGTCTATCTTAGTTAATGGTGAAAGGTGTGGGTCCAGTTTCAGTCTTCTACAGGTTGATAGCCAGTTGACCCAGCACCATTTGTTAAATAGGGAATCTTTTTTCCACTGAATGTTTTTAATTGGCTTGTCAAAGATCAAACAATGGTAAGTAGTTGGATTCATCTCTTGGTTCTCTATTCTGTTCCATACATCTACCTCTCTGTTTTTGTGCCAGTACCATGCTGTTTTGCTCACTATTGATTTGTAGTATAGTTGGAGGTCTGGTAGTGTGATTCCTCCTGCTTTGTTTTTATTTCTGAGTAATGTCTTGGCTATTCGAGGTTTTTTCTGATTCCATATAAAATGAAGTATTATTTTTTTGATATCTTTAAAGTATGACAGTGGAAGTTTAATAAGGATTGCATTAAAATTGTATATTGCTTTGGGTAGTATGGATATTTTAACAATGTTGATTCTCCCCAGCCATGAGCATGATATGTTTTTCCATTTGTTACCATCTTCTGCTATTTCTTTTCTTAAAGTTTTATAATTCTCTTTATAGAGATCTTTCACATCCTTTGTTAGGTATACTCCCAAATGTTTCATCTTCTTTGGCACTACTGTGAATGGAATAGAGTCCTTAACTGTTTTCTCAGCTTGACTATTGTTGGTATATATAAAGGCTACAGATTTATGAGTGTTGATTTTGTATCCTGAGACGCTGCTGTATTCCTTGATCACTTCTAAGAGTTTTGTAGTAGAATCCCTAGTATTTTCCAGATATACAATCATATCATCTGTGAAGAGTGAAAGTTTGATCTCTTCTGATCCTATATGGATACCCTTGATCACCTTTTCTTGCCTAATTGCGATGGCTAAGAACTTCCATTACAATGTTAAAAAGCAGTGGAAACAATGGGCAACCTTGCCTGGTTCCTGATCTTAGTGGAAATGATTTCAATTTAACTCCACTTAATACGATATTGGCTGTGGGTTTGCTGTAGATGGCCTCCATCAGTTTAAGAAATGTCACTTCTATACCAATTTTCTGAAGTATTCTGATCATGAAGGGATGCTGGATATTATCAAAAGCTTTTTCTGCATCAATTGAGAGAATCATATGGTCTTGGTTTTTTAATTTGTTTATGTGATGAATTATATACATAGATTTACATATATTGAACCACCTTGAGACCCTGGGATAAAATCCACTTGGTCATGGTGTATAATTTGTTTGATGTGTTGCTGGATTCTGTTTGTTAGGATCTTGTTGAATATTTTAGCATCAATATTCATTAGTGATATTGGTCTATAATTTTCTTTTCTTGTTGGGTCTTTTCCTGGTTTGGGATCAAGGTGATGTTTGCGCCATAGAATGTGGTGGATAGTATTACTTCTTTTTCTATATTTTGGAAAAGGTTGAATAATATAGGTAATTCCTCTTTAAAGGTTTGGTAGAATTCTGACATGAAGCCATCTGGTCCCGGTCTTTTCTTTTTAGGGAGATTTTGTATAGTTTATGCTATTTCAGAACTTGATATAGGCCTGTTCAACATTTCCACTTGATTCTGGTTAAGTCTTGCAGGGTAGCATGCTTCCAAGTATTGGTCAATTTCCTTCAGATTTTCATATTTCTGAGAATAAAGTTTCTTGTAATATTCATTAAGGATTTTTTTAATTTCTGAGGAGTCTGTTGTTATTTCATCCTTACCATTTCTGATTCATAAAATTAGATAATTTACTCTTTTTTTTTTTCCTGGTTAGTTTAGCTAAAGGTTTATCTATTTTATTGACCTATTCAAAATACCAACTTTTTGATTTATTAATCTGTCGTATAATTCTTTTGTTTTGAATTTTATTTAATTCTGCTTTAATTTTGGTTATTTCTTTTCTTCTGCTGGATTTTGGATTGGAACGTTCTTTCTTTTCCAGTTGCTTGGGATGTCCCATTAAGTTGTTAACTTCCTGTCTTTCTGTTCTCTTGAGGAATGCTTGCAGTATTATAAATTTCCCTCTTAGGATTGTTTTTGTGGTATCCCAGAGGTTCTGATACTTCATGTCTTCATTATTGCTTTGTTCCAAAAATCTGGTAATTTCCTTCTTAATCTCATCTATGACCCAGCTATCATTCAGCATAAGGTTATTTAGCTTCCATGTTTTTGTATGACTATGCAGATTCCTGTTGTTACTGAGTTCAAGTCTTATTCCATGATGGTCCATGAAGATGTAAGGAATAATTTCTATTATTTTAAATTTACTGAGGTTAGACTATGACCTAAGATGTGATCGATTTTGGACTATGTTCCATGAGCTGATGAGAAGCATGTGTATTCAATTTTGTTATGATGAAATGTTTTGTAGATATCTGTTAAATCCACATGCTTAATGGTTAAGATTAAATCTAAAATTTCTTTGCTTAGATTCTTATTGGAGGATCTATCCAATACTGCCAAAGGAGTGTTAAAATCTCTGACTTTTACAGAGCTGGAGGAAATCAAGTTGCTCATGTCTGTTAGAGTCTCTGTTATAAATTGAGGTACAGTCTGGTGGGGTGCATAAATAATAATAATTGAAATCTCATCATATTGAGTACTACCCATAACAAATATGAAGTGACCATCCTTATCTTTCCTTACTTTTGTTGGTTTAAGGCCTTTTGTATCTGTGAATAAAATTGCAACACCTGATTTTTTCTGATTTCCATTTGCCTGAAATATAGATGACCATCCCTTCACCCTGAGTTTATATTTATCTTTTAAGGTAAGATATGATTCTTGTATGCAGCAAATATCTGGCCTGAGTTTTTGTGTCCAGTCAGCCAACCTGTGCCTCTTTCAAGGACAATTTAAGCCATTCACATTAATTGAGAATATTAATAAGCCTGGTAGAATTTTGGGTATCAAGTTTTTTGAAAGTCCAGTGGACATTTTTAATCCTTTCACCACTGTGGAAGTTGGAGTTTGAGCAAAAGTTTCTGAATTAGTTTACTTTTGTGGTGGAGGATTATGCTGGTCATTATGGAGGATAGGTCTGAGAATATCCTGGAGAACTGGTTTAGTTATGGCAAATTTCTTCAACATGTTAATGTTATTAAAGTATTTAATTTCTCCATTATAAATGAAACTCAGTTTTGCTGGATACAGAATCCTAGGTTGAAAGTTATTTTGTTTTAGGAGATTAAAAGTTGATGACCACCCTCTTCTAGCTTGAAAGGTTTTAGCAGAGAGATCTACAGTCATTCCAATATTCTTCCCTTGTAGGTTATGGTTTTCTTACATCTGGCTGCTTGCAGAATTTTCTCCTTCATATTAACATTAGTGAAGTTAATTATGTTGTGTCTGGGGGTTGTCTTATTCGGGTTGAATTGTGCTGGGATTCTGAAACTTCTATCTGGATTTCAGAAATTCTTGGCATGTCTGGAAAGTTCTCTTTCATAATCTCATGAAAAAGGGCCTCTGTGCTTTGCGAAGTAATTTTGTCACCTTTAGGAATTCCTATAAAGCAAACGTTAGTTTTCTTTGAATTATCCCAAAGCTCACTGAGAGAATGATTTGTGTTTGCTCTTCCTTTCTCTTCCTCTTTGAGAGTTTGGGAGTGTCCAAAAGCTTTGTCTTCAATATCAGAAATCATTTCTTCTGCTTGCTCCATTCTGTTACTGAGGGATTCTACTGTATTTCTCAGATCTTTGAGGGCTGCAAATTCTTATCTCAATGTGTCACAATCTTTGGTGATTTTGTCTTTGAATTCTTTGAATTCTTGAGACAACTTTTGAATTGCTCCTTGAATTTCTAATTCCAACTTTACCTCCATTTTGTTAATCTTATTTGCAATCCAAACTATGAATTTGATTTCTGACATCTCAGCCATTTGTCTATGAATAGGATCTTAAGTTGTGTCTGCCATATCATTCTTTGGGGGAGTTGATCTACTCTGGTTATTCATGTTACTGGAGATTTTCTGCTGATTCTGCCCCATGATTATTTTACACCGTTTGGCTAGATGATCAGATAAGGTGAAGTTGGGTTGGGGGGCTCCTGGAGTAGTGATTAACCAGCCCTTTTCCCAAGAGCTGTGACTGGTGTCTGTACCTTTTCCCCTAGAGCTTTGCAAAGGACCCCTGTATAGTGCTATGGCCCGTGACATTGGGAATTTACTTGGTGTGGTGGGGCTAAGTGGCTCTATCTTGTTTTCAGCTGGTCTCTGTCCTACCCTAGTGAATTAGTTACTCTGGGTTGAAGTCTCAGCTGTGGAGAAATACCAGGAATTAAGTCACCCCTCCCCCATGGGCCACAACTGGAAAAGGAAAATCAAACCTTCCCACAACCACACATCCAGGGTACCACTTTGAATAGTCCTCAGGTGATTGGTCCAGTCAGAGAAAATCCAAATCAATTGTCCCAGATCCAAATCAATTGTCCCAGTCAGCACCTGGTCTCAAGTGAAGGAGTTAAAAAGGTCTCTGGCAACTAGATAGCAGGGGTCTGCTGGCAGCTAGAGTATAACTTGTTCTGGTGCTCCATAGAATCAGAAGGAACCCCCCCCCACCCAGAAAATGAATTTGTCTGGGAAGGTTGATGCCTCTTTCCCCACCTTGCACCTCTGTCACACCCATTCACTGCTAACCCCTCAGGGCTATGACCCAGTTCCCTCCGCTGAGCAGATGCTCCAGGGGTTTGAGCTTGCCTGAGTCACAGAGAGATCTTATGTCTCCTAGGCCGGCAGAAGAAGCTGAGGCCTCAGAACCTTGGGTGATTAATGGAAGTTGGGGTGGTTCACTCAGTTCCAGCCCCACCCTTGGTTGATGTTGACACTTATATTTGCACTGAATTTATGATTCTGTCCTGGCTATATTCCCCTGTGGACCAGGTGCCGTTTGAGTTCACAGAAACTGCGACTAAGCCCCAGTCTGTGCTGCAGCCCAGAGCTGGTGTTTCTATTTCCCCTGCAGTCTGTGTTGGGGCAGGTGCAGTTAGAGCTTACACTCAGCTTTTGGTTTCCTGCCTGCCTTTGTTGGGAGCTAACTTCTTATATTTGCAAGGGACCCGGAAGTTAAGTGCAAGGATTGGATTCTAATCTTGGTGTGACCTGAGATAAATTTGTTCATCACCCTGTTCCTCTGTTTCCTCACCAATATAAAGGAACATGCATTATTTTTTACACTTATTGCACAAATACTGAAGTTGAGAGTTTGGCAGAGATAAAAACCACCACCTATACGGGTGTTGGATTATTGTTTTTCTTTCTTGTCCTAAGAAAATTACTTTTACTCTAAAAAAGTTCCTTTGATGTCAGACGTAAGCCAAGTCAGGTTCTTCCAGCAGAAGCAGCAGCACACAGCAAACGGGCTACTCCCAACCTGCAGGAGGGGCCTGGGAGGGGAGATGGTCCGAGTGTGGGAGGGGCCTCTGTCTGCTGGTGGTGATCAACAGGAACCCAGCACACCCTTTAACTTGCATTGAACTTTTCTACAGCTCTATGTTTATTCCTTTCTGTGACTATGTTTAGTACATCTTAGCCATCACGTCAGGATATTAGGTTAAAATATTTTGAGAAGGCATCAGTTTGAGGAGGGTGTTCAAGGAAAGCAACCCTCCTTTCGTTCCAAATCAACCTGCCCTGCTTCCTTGGTCAATGCAGTCTCATCTTTGCCTCTAGATCAATTGTAAGTGAGCAGGTGAGTCTGGGAATGGACAGCTATCAGGGGACAGTGACCATCACCTGCCCAGGAGGGTGCAAAACATAGAGTTGTGGTGATCACATGAAATTGAATTGATTATACCCATCTGGCAGTTTCTAGCAGCCACACATTTCCATGGGTCAAATATGTTTTGAAGAGAAAGAAAATAGAGAACTAGGGATAGAAGGTGAATGGTGGAGGATTGGACAGAGGGCTTTAATAGGATAAAAGAGGTAGAGGGCAATAAACACAAGGCTTAGACCTGCAAGTGGAGGCCTTCACTGAGAGAAGAGAGAGAGTAGGAAGAAGGAAGGAAGAGATGGAATGATCTTTGTGAGGTTCATAGGCCAGGTGAGTTGGAAATTTATGTTTTATATTGTTATCCTCATAATTGTTATTTTGACCAGGTTCAGTGCATGGTTATAGAGTAATGAAAGTCTTCAGAATTGCACATCTGGTCATTGAAATCATAAGCAAATGGCATCATGCAAATGCCATTATTGTTCTGACAGTTTTATTTGTCTCCCAGCTAGGATTGAGACAAAGCCTGTTGTTTGGGATAATGAATCTGTGTTAAATCTATTTTTTACGTACCCTTTTCATGTTGTGTAACAAAAAGCAAATGAACAGGTGTATGCGTTTTGCAGGTGTAAAGGAGATAGCATTAAAAATTATTAAAATCCCTCAATTTATGTAATTAATGAATATAAATGATTGCAAATGTAGGTGGAAAGGGAGAAATGAATTTTATGTTATTTAGATATTAGGCATTCTATGACTTGTAATGTTCATTTATTTCCTAGATCTCTCAAGAAAGTTTCCTAAGTTCTTTTCTGCATTTTCACTTCTAACAGAGATAATCATTAAAACTATCCTTTGTGCTAATTTGCAGGGCTTTGTGGGCCATATTTTATTTTCTCTCACTTCATTCTTATATGTAATGAGAATAAAATATATACAAAATATAAAAATTGGTCAACATGGCAAGAAAACTATGCATCTCTACATTTGAAGAACAAATCGACCCTATGATCCAAACTAGATATCACTCTTCAGTTGGTCATAATGAGTCTAAAAACAACAACTCAGTAACAAACTATCTCTGTAGACACAGGTAGAAGAAGCAAAATGGCAGCTATTGTGCCACTGGGTGATACCAGGGGCAATTGTCACTGTGGAAGGAGCACATGTCTGCTGGCTAAGCCCTTTGCTAGGCATATTTTACACTTTGCATCGAATGACCGCAACAGCCCTGCAAGGTAAGTATTATTCCCACCTGTTCCCTTCCCCCATTTTAAAGATGGGGAAAGCAAGGGTCAAATAGAATCTGAAGTCTCTGTCACAAGGGCATAGCAAGTGGCCAATCAGAATTTAAATAAGGTCTGAATCTAAATTCTTTTCACAACATGCTCCCTCAGTAGAGGAAATGCTAAAAATATTGATTCTCCTAAGTTTTTTCTTAATTCAATTCAATTCTAGCCGCAGGCTTGTCCACTTATGTTTTATCTGATAAAGGTCTTTAGCCAGTATTACTTAAAAAAAAAAAAGAAAGGAACCCATTTTTGGAAGAAAGCTATACAATCTAAAGATAATCTCCTGGCATTCCATCCTGCAAATAGAATGAGTGCACCACTTGGAGAAGTATAACTGGGGTTCTGGGACTGAGGGAAGAGTCAGGTGGTAGACATTAT
The DNA here is from genome assembly GCF_027406575.1 of Nycticebus coucang. Lineage (NCBI taxonomy): Eukaryota > Metazoa > Chordata > Mammalia > Primates > Lorisidae > Nycticebus > Nycticebus coucang. The sequence continues at coordinate 29,263,220 of NC_069782.1, forward strand.
GTTGCTTCCACAACGTACTTTCAGCTTCTCTCCAAGTTCTGTGATGTTATAAATAGTGTCATAGTGAGGACAACATCAGCAGAGGAATTTTTCATTCTGCTTTTTTCATATTGTGCTTCCATCATTCATCTCAGGTGATTCTCCCACACGAGCACAAAACCAAAGAGCTAATAAAGACAAGCGTTAATTTTAGAGGCTTAAGAGTCTCAGTGGACTGCATGGTGTCCCAGAGACAGTAGGTGTCGGTGGCAGGTCGTCCACCCACTAGTTGGGAGGGCAGATCCAGAGCCTTCCTGGGACCATCTGCTCTCCCTCATCATCTACTAGGAAGGGTGTGTAGTCCTGACCACAATGAGGGGACATGGAGTTCCCCAGGATTGGAATTTTGGTGCAACGTTTTGAACATTGAACATCTGGAGTTGGCAACTGAGTGAAATCTGTTCTCATTCTTATTAAAAGCACACAAAATATTATCTATTCAGAACAAATAAGGGCAGAATTACTTTTTCAGAATCATCTAAAAAGAATTTTTCTAGTTTCTTTCCAACTCTCTACTTTTGGCCCAATCCTGACACATTCATTTGGGTTGGCTCTGGAAGAACTCAAGGATTTTACATCATTTTTTACAGCAGTTTTTAAAAGGACTTTAAGAATGAATGTGTCTTTTGACACTTTTCTCAATCTAATTCCTAATTATTCTATCTCTGCCCTTATTTTTCTAAAACCTTTGGCATGAGTCTCTCAAAGCATCATTAGCCAGTTCTTGTGCACTATTCCAAGTAGAGCCACTTGGAAATTCTCCTTCGAAATATTTAGCCTTGTGACTTATTTTACATGCTAATATTACACCAGGTAGCACACAGCATAATTTTTTTGACTTTCCTAATTTTTAACTGGATTTTCAATGCAAAAAAGGAAATAGACATTTCTAGGAAGATATTTTTTTGGTATGTGTTCAATTTTTCAAACTGAGGCTTAACAAGATCAAAGTTGTTGATTTCGGTTTTTATTTAGAAATGCGATGTATACTATCCAGCAATCAAACTTTACACAATATATTTTATGATATTTTGATTGAAGTTTTGTGATCTATGATTGCAAAAACCTCCACCCCAAATCTCTTCTCAGTAGAGCTTCTCTCTTGTAATTTTCTTCCTTAGCTTCAACACAAGGAAACATGGCTCATGTGAATTATATTTCCTTTTGAAGCAGCCAATCCACAGAGTTCTCCATCCACACGCCATCTGGGGGGAAATTTCAGAGGCTTCTCTTGCTGTTCCACGTCTCTCACTGCCTGTATCCAGTTGGTAACCAAATCTGGCAAATTCTAACTCAGTAATTCCTCTCTTTTTCTTCCTTGCTGCCAAACTCTCAGCTCAGTTCTTACCTTCTGCTTCCTTTCTCTCTGTAGTTCATATCTTTGATATCATCTTGCTTTAAATTATCTACCATATTCCAGCATATTATTAATCCATACACATAAAACAATGATAACCATTACTCAAACAAACAACCCACTCCACTTTTGATGACTTTCTGATTCAAAAGTCTGAATATGGAAGCCAATTAAAAATCTTGAACTTGGTTTTGACAAGACCTTCTGAATTTAGACTATGACCTCCTTCTCCTCTTATCTTACTAATTGCTCAAACTACGTCTTTTATGCTCCAACCACATTGGAGCATAACTTCGCAAGTATATTCACTCTCTTAAATCTGTGCTTTTGTACGTACTGACTCCTCTTCCCTCCTTCTAAAAAAGAAGGAGAAATCACATCTGGGAAACTCATCCAACTCTGGGGCCAGTCATCTACCAGTCCTTGGATTCTCAGAGCACTTTGTTCATAATTCTGGCATTGAATGTTTGATCTTGTCTTGTTTTCTCTATGTTTACTTGTTTCCTTCTTTCCCAACTGAACATTAAGATGGAGGAAATATGTTATTTCAGTTATTCCTAAATGTCAGTATTTAGCATACCACCTTTGCAATTTCTGCCACACATGACTGCACTGGAAACCATGATGTTTCAATGAGTGGCTGAAAATGAATATTACAAAATGCAGGAAAAGTCAGTACTTAGCTCACACACACTAGCCACATTTTCAAACCATTTGGATGTCACACACACATCTTTCCATAGAGTTGGGAAAAGCCAGCAGGCAGAATGATACAGAGCTGAGATGGAAACTGGCAGACAAGAGAGAGGGAGAGAGAGCGAAAAAGAACTCCCATCATGGCAGAACCCTGGATCCACTGTACGCCCTGTACCCCTCCTGTCTTTTCAAGCCTAAAATCCAGTTGTAACAGAAATTGCAGCATATTCATCCAAACCCATTCCTTCTTCCTCTGGTGTGCACAGCTGAATTACAATTCCCAGCCTTTTGTAGTTAGAGGTGTCCTGTGAGTTCTCAAATGTGGCTGACATACATACAACCTATTTTCAGGCCTATCCTGTAAATACATCCCAGCAGGAATCGTTGATTTCCTTTCTTGGTTAGGAGGCTGAAGATGTGGAGAGGGTTGATCCTGCAGCCATCTGGCCAAGAATTTCACCACTGAACATGGGTTGAGCAAGGAAGAAGTGTTTATGTGTTAAGACACTGAGATTTTGGGGTTTAACTAATCAATTTATAAATTAATGTTTTATTGTTAAGCCCAAGTTAGGCTGTATTTCAGTAAAATTAATGTTTTATTGTTAAACACAATTTAGGTTGTATTTCAGTTATGGGCAACCAGATGACATTTGGCCATGTGAAGGCAATTAACGTGAGGGAGTGGCAGTGTTGTAGGGGGAAAAATAACTGGACTTAAAATCAGACTATTCAAGTTCCCTGTTGTTGCCTTATTAATTTTATAATTTTCCTTAAATCATTTTTGGGTTTTCATTTGCAGACTGATTTACTTTCTTAGGTTTGACTTTTATCATGACTTTTTAGCTAATCTAATCTCTATTTCCATTACTTAATTCCTCCTGTTTCCACAGTGGCAGTATTAAATTTATTGATTATTTGAGCAAAATATCAGGCTGTGATTGTTATGTGGTCTTTCTATTTACTAACTGATGTGGTCACTTATACGTTAGAGAAAATTCAAAACACATCCCAACTAAATGGGATATGTGGGTCTTTTCTGGATGCTGATTTAAACCAAAAAAACATTTTAAAGATAATTGAGGAAATGTAAAGGGGAATGAGCATTTTAAAAAATTATTTTGGCAATTTTCAGGCATATGCAAAAGTAGAAAGAATAGTGTAACAAACTGCTGCATAGCCATCATCAACCTTCAAACAATCTCATCATGACATTTTGCTTATTTTATCTCCTTGGTTTTCTGTTCCCCTCCCTCTTTTTTTTTTATTGCTAGAGTATTTTAAAGCAATTTCCAGAAATAAACCAATTTTATCCCTATTTATTTCAGGTATATGTGTGTGTATATATGCGTGTGTGTGTGTATGTGTTTATTACATATACATGTGTATAAATTTTGTATGACCCTAACAGATAAGCACTTTTTAAAAGCATAAATACAATATCATTATCACATCTCACAAAAAATGGCAGCAATTCCTCAATAACATCTAATGCTCATTCTACTTCACATTCCCTTAATTGTCTTAAAAATGTTAGTTTGGCTTTAATCAGCATCCAAAAAAGATCCACATATCCCATTTGGTTGGGGTGTATTTTGAGTATTTTCTGATGTATAAGTGACCTTATCAGTCAGCTTGAGCTGTTAAACCACTAGAAAGCTCAGTGCCTTACATCAACAACCCATTATTAGTAGATGAATCTGTGGTTTGGTAATTGGGCTGGGCCCAGGTGTGATTAGGTGCCAGGTCAGCTCAGGTTGGGCTGGTGTGTAGTGGAGGTGGTGGTGGGGCGCATGCAGCCCTGGTATGGTTCATCCTCGTTCCCTGTATCTCTCATCTCCCAGGAGCCTCCTTTGGGTTTGCTCACATGGAGCCAGGTTTCTTTCTGAACCAAGTGGGAAATCCTGAAAGGCCTTTTGAAGACTAGGCTTGAGCTATACATGTTGCTTTGTCACATTCCATGGGCCAAAGATGTCACAAGGCCACCTCCACCTATTGCTGGGAGAATTTGCAAAGCCATACTATTTGCAAAGGATATATCTATACAAGGAGGAAAATGATTTGTGAGTATTTTAGCAATTTACCATAGTCACCTTCCAAATATGTTTGAACTTCCATAACTCTTAAAATCTCTTGAAGAAAGCCTATTTCCTAAAGCTTATATTTTAAGTTTAAATTATTCTTAAATGAGAAGAAAATGATAACTTAAAAATTAAAAAAAAATTTTTTTTTGCTTACCCAATGCCCGCAGAAAATCTTGCAAATTTTTAAGAAACATTAGCTCAGGAGCTATAAGATATTTTTGTTTTTGTATAAAAATTTTTACCTCAAGTTTCCTTCAAATGGCAAGTTTAACTCATGAAGATGTTGATTTCAATGTCTGAAAGAATTTCATATCATATATAACTAGAGCATAGTAAAAGATTTTGAGTCATTTTAATTTCAGCATATAATATAATGGGTGTTTTGTTTCGTTTTTTCTTTTCCAAAAAGGTCACCAAATACATGAAAAACATTGGGATGAGCACTCTAGTTCTCTGGTCCAGAGAGATAATAATGCAATAGGAGTCAAAGAAAACTATTTATACAAGCTACCTATATATCTACCATAATTTATGTTGTGTTTTCTGCTAAGTACTTTGCAATAAAGAAAACAGTCAGTTGTTACAGACCTTGACAGGTCAACTTACTTTCATAGTAAAGGGAGGTGACAAGAGGCTTGATAAAAAAGCTGTAAATCTTTACTGAATATAATTTTAATTGTCTGGCATTAAACTTAAGGCTTTGTCTGTGAGAGCTGGAGCCAGCTTGTACTAGCTTGTGAGGGCCATTGTACTTGTATCTTTCTAATTCCATGTTTGATAAAGTCACAATGGCAGCTTGATATTAGCTAGTGTGGGAGTTTTTACACCAAGGAAATTGGCGAATTTCAATTAGGGCCTCATTTTCCCCCCACTTTTGGAAGTCAATTGTTAAACATTTATAGCAACTACTCGCCTTTACCTACATTAAAAATGATGGCAGATACTATTTCCTAGGAATATTTACAGGAGGTTTCCTTTGCATTGAAGGACAGCCATGGTAGAAGAGAAGAGGGCTTTCCTTGGCATCTTTTCCATTATTTGGTGTCTCCAGATTGCTGGTAGTCTACTTAGGTATGAGCAAAGACTGAGCAATGGGAGGAAGCAGAGACATAGAAAGGGACGGTGATCCTTTGATTATTCTGCTGACTATGACTGTGACTTTTAACAGGTTCAAGCTGGACAGGTATGCTCTTTACTTTGTTTCAAAGTGCTTCAACATCCTCAGGGGCTGTTAGCAATAAAGTTAGAGATTGTGGAATTCTGCCACTGGCCATTCAGCCCTGGTCCCTTACCTACCATGGTGTTTCTTATCTGCAAATCAGAGATGGGACACAGCTTCTCTCCACTGTGCAAGTAGTTTTAGTTAATGCCAGGTTGCCTCTCTCTGAAGAATAAGAAGTGGAACAGAGTAAGATTATTCAGAAAAGTCTCTTAGAAGAGGGCTCTCTGTAAAGAAGGAGATTTGGAAGCTGTGAGATGAGATCTTGCCATTGAAAGTGTAGTTCAATCAGTGTAACCTGGCTTATTGTACCCTCAATGAATCCCCAACAATAAAAAAAAAAAAAAAGAATAAAAAAAAAAAGAGATGACATATTAAAAAAAAAAAAAAGAAAGTGTAGTTCATGGAACAGAAGCATCAGCATCATCAGGGAGCTTATCAGAAATACGAAATCTCAGGCCCTCCCCAGACCTAATGCATCAAAACTTGCCTTTAGGTAGAATTCCAGGTGATTTTGAAGCACATTATAGTTTGAGAATGATCTAAGGCAGGCGTCCTCAAACTGCGGCCTGCAGGCCACATGAAGCTGTGTGAATTGTATTTGTTCCCATTTTGTTTTTTACTTCAAAATAAGATATGTGCAGTGTGCATAGGAATTTGTTCCTAGGTTTTTTTTAAAAACTATAGTCTGGCCCTCCAATGGTCTGAGGGACAGTGAATTGGTCCCCTGTTTAAAAAGTTTGAGGACACCTGATCTAAGGGATGCTTGTTCATGGGACCAGAAAAACACCTACACATTTTTTTGTAGAGTGTGCATTTTAATCTAATTTATAGCTCCATTTTCCCGCCTTTGTTTTCCCACTTTTAGATTCCCATTGAAGCTTCATGCTTAGTAAACAGTGTGACCTTTCCAGAAACAACATTTGCATAATCCTCATTCTAGAAAAATGCATATTGATTTACTTAAAATAGTGACATAGATACAATGGGAGCACTGGGGAGGTGGGCATCAACTCCCCATTCACAATGGCAGCCATTAATAGGTAGAAAATGTAAAAAGCAAGAACTATCAATATCAGCATATTATTTAGGGATATGAAGTTAATTACTAGATTAAAAAATGGAGAAATGATTTAAAGTAGCTGTATCTGGGAACTAGGTCTATTTATTTTCCTATTCCATTTGGACAATTTATTTTTTAAAAGCCTGTGTATGTATTATTTTGATATCATTTAAAGATATTATGCAATCTTGTGTTTTATGCATTCTGAGAATGAAGTGGAATATAAACAAGCAAACAACCAACCAAGTAACTCCCAAACCCAACATCTTTCCCAGGGAGGACAGGCAGTCTGTAATGGTGACTAAAATAAGAAATGCCATGGTTTATGCAAGGAGAAATAGACTAGTAACTTAGAGAAGAAATGAGCTGTTCACACCAGCCATGACCTTATATTGGCAACCGTACATATAAAGGATGAGAAAAGGAAAAAAGAAATACAGAATGGTGCTAGAAATAAGAGTAGAGATCGAGAAATCATTTGAGCTTGTGGCAGGATAATATTAAGGTGAGGAATGTCTCAGGACAGGAATTATTCTCAGAGAAGTTTCCCCTGGTGATTTATTGGCCAGAGATGAAAGATTGGTGTAAGCTCTAAGAAGTGGAAACTATGAAATCTGGAAAAACAAACCACGGAACAGGAATGGATCTTACAATTGTTTAAGGCAGTAGTTTTCAAACTTTATTTTAGCTGTTAAGGTTTTTTTCATCCCCAAATGAAATCTTACTCTGAACTCCAATGTATTAAAACAGAAGCCAGCAGAAGTGCTGTCGTGGAAGCAGAGGGTGCCAGGCCTGGACCCTAGTCCTGCAGCCCTCTATCTTGCCTTCCAGGTGCTCTGAGTTCCAAGGACTGTAAGCAGAAAGGGAACTATGTTGCAGCTCACAGACGGCCTTTATTTTATTAAGGCTTGAGGACACTGATGTGATTTGCTAATGGTCATTTGTAAGACCAATGGGAAAAACCAAGCCTTGATCTCAATCATCTTGAATCTTAGTCCAGTGCTCTTTCTGGTTTAACTTACTGCTACATTATGTAGTTGGAGTGTCAGTCATTGGCTTCCATAGACTGTAAACTCTGTAAAGACAGAGATTGGATTAAGATTCTTCCCTGCCATAGAATGCTTGGAGTACAGTATATTCTCAGTAAATATTTGTTGACTAAATGAAATATATGGTGCCATAGGTTGTCTGAATACCTTGATGCTTCCAGGGAGTGAAATGGAGTTAAAAGATGTGAGGAGTGTAGTTAATTTATCTTTGAAGATTCTCTTCTCCAGGAAGAGAGGTTAGTTCCTTGAAGAGAAATGATTTACTATTTTTATTTCCTTAAGCCTTACACGATCCTTTCACTATCCGCTTTCAGCTTGGTACTCCTCAGCCAGAGAGTTTTCATTTGTTTGGGATTAAGATCTTTTTGGTCTTCTTGTCTTTGAATAGCCCTGAACACAGACCATTTTTTTTTTTTTTAAGACCAGCTCTTTGATAATCTTTATATCTACCGAGACTACATGACTCAGATCTATTTTCATGGACTCACAGTTGAGTTGACGGTATCCCAGAGTGCCCCCCCCCCCGCTTTTTTGAAGAATCTTTATTCAATTTAAACCAAACCCTCTTCAGCTTTTGCCTTGCTACAAAGAGAGAGCAGAGGCAGCACCTGGACATGACAGCTCAGCTGTGATCACGCACCATAATCGCCTTTTAATGGCTTGTCTTGAGAAGGGGGCTCAGGCACAAATCCTATGTGTTGGTGTCAGAGTTTCCATTTAGCTCAGGTGGACAGTAATCTGATGACTTCTGCCTGTGTTTTAACTGGTGCTGCACCCTGCCAGGTTTTCTGGGTAATTGACAATGAGAAAAATACATCAGGAGAATGGCACGGAGCAGGGAGAAGAGGTGAGCCATCAGCTCTTCAGCTATCAGAGCTATATAGGCTGTAGCTCGATTTGGCTGCCAGAACTTTCTCTGGGGCCCTGAGGTGTCCAAGTTCACTTTGTATTTCTTTGGAATTAGAAAAAGATGTTGGTTGGCTGACCCTGTCTCTGAAACAGCACATTTAGGCCGGAGTGAAATGGTTAGTTATTCTTCCATCCCACTTAGCTGTTCCACTGCACTGAAGTTACCTTTCCAAAGAAGCAGCTACAAAGATCATTTTATCCTCAGGGCCAAGAGTGTCCTGGAGAAGGTGCTGTCAAGATTCAGAGTGGCTGGGAATGATGGGCTGGTTTGCATGCAGGCAAATGGACCATGGGGACTTTTAAAAAAAGTTGGCCTTAAGACTTTCTCTCCCCCCTCCTTTTTACCCTTTATGACAATAATGAATGAGGCATGTTAGGCTTGCTTTCAATTATGCAACAAGTCCCCATTCATCAGAAACTAAGGCAGCGATCCAAACCGCATTGCAGTGACTGAAAGTGGAGCTCCCTGCATGGCCCATGGCTGAGCAGCTTCAGAGTCCAGTTGGTGCTGCCAACTCAGGTACCCTGGGAGTGATTAAATGTTTGCATGTTCAGAAAACAGCTGAATCTTTTCCAGTTGAGGTTGAGAGCCCAGGGTTCTCATCTGTTTCTGGCGTGGGGAGAAATCCAAAATAGAAGAGTTCCAATCTCCCTCTCAGTTGTAGGCGAAGAGAATGGTCATTTTGCCAGGTGAGCTGGACCCTTGGGTGCCCCAACTCACTATCTTCTCACAGTGACTGTTTCAAAGAAGCACATATTCCCCTAAAAGTGAGCAGAATTCCATCTGCCTCATGCCCCTGCCTTCCTCATTCTCCCTTGAAAACAAAGGCTGGGAATTCTGATTTTTAGAAATATTTCCAGTTATTTTAAAGTGTACCCTAACTTGTTGATTGTTGTCACTTTGTTGTGCTATTAAATATTATTCATTCTGCATAACTGTCCAACTATATTTTTGCATCGATTAACCATTCCCACTTTAAGGAAATAGATCCTTGCCTTCAAAGTGAACATGAATATCTCTTGTGTGTGTTTGTGTGTCGTGGGAGCGGGGTGGTGGTGAGGATACTGCATCGTGGGGGCACAGTGGTTTATCATTTGCAATCATCAGTCAAAACCTGTTCATGGAGGTCCTCTTGCCTGCAGCCTGGCCTGGATGGTGAGGCTGATAGGTGAGCTCTGGAGATAGGATGTGGCACCAAGCTGCCTGGGTTCAAGTTTAAGCTTAGCTCTAGACTAGCTGGTGACTTCAGCAAAATACTAAATACTCTGTGCCTGAGTTTTTTCATTTATAAAATCAAATTTATCATTGTATTTATTTCAGAGGTTCGTTGCAGTGGGTAAATGCATTATGATTGTGGCATGCAACAAATATGTGATTAGTATTAACTACTCACATTGCAAAGGCATAAACATGCATAATATAAATTGCATAAACATATTGATATAATATGATTTTATTATATGTGATATAGTGGGTGGAAATCTGTAGCCCACAAATATGTAAAGATGTGTGTGTGTATATGCACATATATGAGGTTGAAATGAATGTGAGTTTTTGTTAAATGATATTTTGAATGTCCTGAAAAAAAAATCTCTATTTAAAGGACTCTTATGAGATATCCTTTTGGGAAAAAGGAATGATACCTCTTTATTATGTTTTTAACTTAGATTGTACCAGCTGCACCCAGCCGAGGAACCTGATGCTTTGTGGAACTAGAGAGCAAACCATCTCTCTAAGCACCAAAGGCTCATAGGGGCTTTTTAATTTGTTAGTGGAAGGAATAGAGAAGGATGTTGGAGAGAGATGAGAAGGGGGAGGTTGGTGTGAGCATGGCGGTGAGGTTGTTCCCCTGATAGGGGAGCGGGCTGGTTGAGGCCTGATGGAAAAAGTGCGTAGAATTAGTGCTAGAGGCTAGGAAAGGTGCCCAGTAGAGATTGTGGCCTGAGAAGGGCTGCCCTAGGAGGGCCAAAACCAGAGAGGTATGATCAGAGATTGCCACTTCTCTGTACAACTTCAGTGCCCTGGGGTGCCCTGGGATGCTAGAGGGGACAGGCCTCTGGGAAGCAGCAGCAGCTGCCCAGAATGAGAAACCAGAGGGTGGGGTATTACAGCCAAAGAACATGGGCATGTGTGAAATACTCAGAGACCCAAAAAGTAACGGGGGAGATTTTAAAGGACAGATCCCATAACAACAGGCCGGAAGATAAGGGTGCTGTGGTCTTAGGATTTCATGGAATTGTGGCTGGGAACATTGAGAATGTCACCATAAATCTAGACTTTTGGATTTGGAGGGTGGATAAAAGCAGCATTCACTTACCTTCCTTAATTCTAAATTGGCATCCGTTATAAAATATACTTTGATTTAATAACATCTTATTTTGGAGGAAGTTAGGTACTGGAGAGAAGAAACAAAAGCATGGAGTATAAAATAGACTTCAATAGTAGAAGTATCAAAATGTGAAAAAAGCTTTGTTTTAGCCTTGCGAAAATAAATATATTGTGAAATCCTGGGAAAATAATGTTTTGTTGGAGTTGCAGAGTTAGATATCACAAGGGCTGTTTCTTTCCCTCAGTCACTCAAAGAATCTTTAAGTGCTAAGGTGAATGTAAAGATTTTGTTGTTTCTTTTCTTTTTTTTTTTTTTTTGAGACAGAGTCTCACTACGTTGCCCTCAGTAGAGTGCAGTGGCGTCACAGCTCACAGCAACCTCAAACTCTTGGACTTAAGCGATTCTCTTGCCTCAGCCTCCCAAGTAGCTGGGACTACAGGTGCCCACCACAACACCCAGCTATTTTTTGGTTGCAGTTGTCATTGTTGTTTAGCTGGCCTGGGCCGGGCTCAAACCTGCTAGCCTCTGTGTATGTGGCTGGCACCCTACTCACTGAGCTATGGGCTCTGAGTCAATTTTGCTGTTTCTTGAAGGAAAAAAGAAAAGGATTGGAGAATTAGAATAAAGGAGTGTGATCACGATAGTAACAATGATTACCATATGGAGTAATGACTGTGTGCAAGGCACTGTGTCTGATGCTTTGTGTATGTTCTTTCTATAATCTGGATGTATGGGTATAATTAATCCTGTTTTATAGATGAGGAAGTTTAAATGACTTGGGAAAATGTCATGAAATCCTACATGATGAAGATGAGATTGGAAATGCGCTGTTCAACTCCCCCACAGTTCACACTTCACAGGTGGGGAAAGGTGAAATTAAGTCTCAAACCAAAGGGGACTAAGTGGAAAGCAGGAGTCCCAGCAGGTGATAGGGAGGGAAAGGAGGGCTTCACTGGGGTTTTAGAAAGGACAGCATTATTCTTGTCTCAGCTCTGTAATAACAGCAAAACTTAGCATGTAACAGACTCAAGGATAAGCACTTTCCAGGTACTGTCTCATTAATTATTACAATAGCCCTGAGAAGTTGTTACTATTATACAGACAAAGAAACTAGGGCCCAGAGAAGGAATTACTCAGTTGGTAAGTTTATTTAAAATTTTTTTTTGAATCGACGCATAATATTTGTATGTATTTATGGGGTCCGTGTGATATTTTGTTACATGCATAGAATATGTATCAATCAAGTCGGGGCGTCTAGAATATTCATTACCCCGAGTATTTATCATTTCTATGAGCTGGTAACATGTCAGGTCCTCTCTTCTAGCTAGTTTGAGATATACAGTACTTGTTAAATATAGCAACGATACTCTACAATCAATCATTAGAATGTATTGTAGTTGGTAAGTTTAAACTCTGACTTCAAGTCCTGTGCTCATAACCACTTTGTGACAAAAGTGACTTATATTTTCCCCTGACAAATTTTAGGACTTCTCTTCCATATTCTTTCCCAAATCTCCGTTTGTCCTTCTGTCCCTACCCCAATGCCCCTGCAGGTGATGAGGCGGGTTTTAAGCCACAGCTTTGTCTCGGAGCTCATGATGAAGGAGCCACAGGGTGGCAGTATAACACCACACAGTTCAAACCAGAAGGTCTGCGGCCGGCTTCTGCCTGACTGCAAGGACCAGGTCAGACTGACTCTCCAACAGACAGACCATTGTCAGACAGACAGCGACCGTTCTTGGCAGCTCTTCCTGTCATAAGTGCAGACACACAGGATACCTTCTTCACTAGTTCATCAAGGAGGAAAGGGTCCCAGAGACCTCGGCTGGATGACAGTGTTGATCCCAATATAACAGGGCTTCAGGGGGTCTTGGCCAAGACCTTGAAGAAATCAGGGAACACTATACATTTAAAAATATTTCACATGCTCACCTTCTGCGTTCCTCTCTATATCTAGGTTTTATGGACTCTGTGCTTGAAAAATACAGAGGTGGTGGAAAGAGCAAAGAGAATAATGGGAAGGGAAGAAAGAACAGCTTTTGAACAAGGGGCACGGGCTGGAGGACCTCCTGGCCCCTTGGCTATGTGATACTAACCTAAACCGGATTTACCTGGACTCATTTCCTTATGCATGAAATGGGCAGGACACTGTCTTCCTTGTGGGTTTCTGGGAATCTTAAATAAGGAAAAGCCATGACAGGTTTTGGAGTCCTTAATCATGGAAAGTCTGTGTTTTCTTCCCATGTTTGCCCCCTTAGCTGGGAGGGGCATGGCAACTAAAGAGGAGGATCAAGAGTCCTGTCAAAGAATGAAGAGGAGGACGGCACAGCAGGGGTAGACATGGGGTCATTGTCTACAGACAGAAAGAATCCCTGTTGACCTAGTAACATAAAAACTACGGGGCTGACAGAACAAAGGGCCTTTTGTGTGTGTCTCTCATTTTGTAGTTTGTTGTAATATAGTGGCAAGAAGAAATAACCCTGCTTTTCAAGGGGAAGTGACAATATACAAATATAGAAATGTGTTTGATTTCTAAAGGATCTTAGAGACAAGTTAGAATTTAAAGATTTATTTCTCACAGATCATTCTTCCCTTGTGCTTATAATGTCTGAATCTAGCCCAGGATGAGCGGTCTGTGTGCTCTGGTTTGAAACCTGGCTGTGTTATTTACTGGTTTTACAGATTAAGGCCAGTTCCTTAACTTGTTCTCTCATTTCTCATGGAAAAATTATAGCAGCTCCCACCCACTTTACAAGCTGATAGAAGGATGATATAGGATGATGCATACAAAGGGCCTAGCATACTGTAGGTTCTTGATAAATGCTGGTCATTATTATTAATAACTTTGCCCAGTTGTAATAATAATAGTGCTTTTCATGGGCCAGAAATTCAGTCACAGACAGAAATCACAGGTGATACTCGAAATTGCTCAAGGAATAATAAAGAGACAGGATAGGGTGGCGCCTGTGGATCAAAGGGGTAGGGCCCCATATGCCGGAGGTGGCAGGCTCAAGCCCAGCCCCGGCCAAAAATTGCAAAAAAAAAAAAGAAACAAAAATAAAATAAAATAAAGTAAAGAGACAGGATAAAAAGCTGGTCTCCTGCTGCTCTCTGTTGAAAGACAAGCTCACATCTTTCAGAGCACTTGCAGCAATGCCCAGATGGCATCTCTGGGATCGTGGTGTCTACATGAGGCTAAATTGACTTCCCTTTGCACTTACATTGCATTCTTGGGGCCAGTTGGATGCCCACCGATGCTTTGAACTAGAGGCTCCAGCAAGGCAGTGGGGTCAGAAGAGTCTCTTGTTTCCACTGGTTCACAGAACAGATGTCTCCATAGGTCATGGCATGTTTTGACCATAATTTCAATCTCCTTGCTTCTCTTTCCTCACCTTCTATGGTGGTTTTTCTATGTGAAGTCAAATGCTGTACTGTTCTTTCCCAGCCACCCTTAAAGAGATGAGCATTATTACAGAAATACCTGTATTGTTTAGATGAGTAGTTCTCAAAATGTGGTCCCTAGGCCAGTAGGATTCGTGTCACCTGGGAGCTTGTTAGAAACGCAAATCTTGGTCCCTAACTCAGACTTACCGAATAGGAGACTCAGAGGTGGTGGCTTATAACAACATGTGTTACAATTGGCCTTCCCTGGGCCTCTGATGTTTGTCCATGTTTGAGAATTCCTTCCTCTAGCCTTGCAAATAGGTCATCTTGGTACCATGGGATACTTTGGTGTTTATTTCCAAGAGCTCAGCCAATGGGATCAGATTCATTATGATGTTCTGATGATTCTATCTCTATTTTGCCAAATAACCTCTGAATTTTACCTATAGAAAAACTAACAGGAGTTGGAATCCTTTAACCAAATCCAGCTTTCTTACTGGGCCTGTGCGTGCATAAATATTCGACTTGTTTCCCTCTATTAGTCATCATTACTAAGCTTGAGGTTGGAAACTTTAACTGAATTGACCTTTCAAAAAATTAAGAGTAACACTTGCCATTTTATTCCCTTATTCTTTTCTTTTGTGTTTTATTTTTCATCAGGAAACAAACAAAGAAGTCTATCTTCATCATTTTTAATTCCAAGGCTGAAAATTGAGAACTGGTTGTAGATTTTGCGTGGGCGTAGGGAAACAGTTGAGGGTACTGGGAGTATTACACTACTAATAACCCATGTGACAAAGCTAATATATTATTTTTTACTTTTGTCTGTGATACTAATTGTGCCTATTTCTGGGTGTACAGTGTGATGTTACAGTACTGGTACACATTGGCCAATGATCAAATCAGGTAATTAGCATATCTATCCCTTCAAACATTTATCATCTCTTGGGTGAGAACATTCAAAATCTCTTCTAGTTATGTCGAGATATACCATAACTTTGTGTAGACTGTAGTCACCCTACTGTACAATAGTACATAACAATTGATTGTTCCTTTCTTAGTGTAACTTTGTACCAATTGCCCAACCTCTATACCCTTCCCATTCCAACCTCTCTAGTCTCTGGTAACCACTGTTCACTCACAGCTTCCTTTTTTAAGATTCCATATATGTATAAGTGAAAACATGCAGTGTTTGTCTTTCTATGCCTGGCTTACTTCACTTAACACAATGCCCTCCATTTTCATGCATCATACTAAAGTAAAAAAAGAAATGTATCATCCAAGTCCATTCATGTTGCCAATGACAGGGTTTCATTCTTTTTTATGGCTGAATAGTATTCCATTGCGTTTATGTAACACATGTCCTTTATCCATTCACTGTTGGTTGCTTAGGCAACTTGATTCTTATCTTGGCTCTTTTTTTTTTTTTTTTTTTTTTTTTTTTTTGTAGAGACAGAGTCTCACTTTATGGCCCTGGGTAGAGTGCCGTGGCCTCACACAGCTCACAGCAACTTCCAACTCCTGGGCTTAAGTGATTCTCCTGCCTCAGCCTCCTGAGTAGCTGGGACTAGAGGCGCCCGCCACAATGCCCGGCTATTTTTTGATTGCAGTTTGGCCGGGGCCGGGTTTGAACCCACCACCCTCGGTATATGGGGCCGGCGCCTTACTGACTGAGCCACAGGTGCCGCCCTTATCTTGGCTCTTATTAATAGTGTAGCGATAAACATGGGGGTGCACATATCTCTTCCACAATTTGAATTTATTTCCTGTGAAAATATACCCAACAGTGGGCTTGCTAGATTATGTGATAGTTCTATTTTTAATTTATCAAGGAAGCTCCATACTGTTTTTTTTTTTTAAATTAAATCATAGCTGTGTACATTAATGTGATCATGCGGCACCATACACTTGGTTTTATATACCATTTGACATATTTTCATCACCCTGGTTAACATAGCCTTCCTGGCATTTTCTTAGTTATTGTGTTAAGACATTTATATTCTACATTTACATTCTAAACTTGGCTAAGCAGAAGCTTTCCCAGGAACGTGCCTGTCACTGGGATCACTGCTGAAGTGGCTATCCACTTACCCAGTGTGCCAAAACTGGTCTCACTCTGCCCCTGAGGGCTAAGGCTATAAGGCAACTCAGTCCCCGCCTTTAGGCTGCTCAGTCACTATCTTTCACATATTTTCATGATAGCAATTATTGTCCTTTTGTCTTCAGTCATGGTACCCTTTAAACATTTCTTATAAAGCTGGTCTTGGGTAATGAGCTCTCTCACCTTTTGCTTGTATAGAAAATAATTTATTTATTTATTTTTTTTCATTTCTGAAAGATAACTTTTCTGTGTATAGTATTCTTGTCTGGCAGTTTTTTTTTTTTCCTTTCAGTGCTTTGAATATATTACTGCATTTTCACCTGGCCTGCAGGGTTTCTGCCGAGAAGTCTGCTGATAGTCTAATGGAAACTTCCTTATATGTAACGTGTTAGTTTTCTCTTGCTTCTAAAACGTATATACTAAATAAGGCAAATAGATCCATGTAATTTACAAATTGTAACATGAATTTTCTTACTTAATAATTATTTTTGCTATATGTATTTTTCTTATTTTTAAAAAGGGGTGACTGAAGCTCAGAAGGTTATACCTTCATGATTGGGTACCATATGTTTTATTTTGTTTTGTTTTTGATGGGGGACACCAGATGGTTTTAGACAGAATTTTCCTTTGGAATATGAATATTGATAACAATTGATGCATATCAGGTGCTTTCTATATGCCACACAGTATAATAGGTATGTTCTGTATTTTACTTGATTTACCAACAAAATCCAAAGAGGTAGTAAATATTACTATTCACATTGTACAAATGGGAGGACAATCTTATAAAAGATAAATAACTTGCTTATGTCAAATATAATCTCAAGATGCAATGGAGCTAGGATTCAGATCCAGATTAGTTTTAATCTGAAAGGACTTATTCTTAGTTTGTGTGGCCAGGATCTTTGGAGATACTATATCTGAGAAATACCTAAACCCTTCAGATGAGGGAATTTTCTGTGGCTATTTTCTGTAGCCAGAAAGAAACATGGCAAGAAAGAGCAAAAGAGATTCCACCAAAGACTTGACTCCTTCACACCAAGGGACTTTGTGATTTTCAGATTGAATAAGAGCTACTCATACCCTATTTATCATATCAATTACTATCAATGATTTATTTTGTCTATGTCCTAATTCTTTCCTGAAAGGATTTTACGAAGGTATAGGGTCTTTAAGAGATCTCACATAAGTAGTTGTGAGGGGGGTGGGGCCTTAGTGTGTGTCACACTTTATGGGGGCAAGACATGATTGCAAGAGGGACTTTACCTAACAATTGCAATCAGTGTAACTGGCTTATTGTACCCTCAATGAATCCCCAACAATAAAAAAAACAAAACAAACAAACAAAAAAAAACAAAAAAAAACAAAAAAAAAGGGGAGATTTTTCCTAAAAAGCCTATAGGTGGATTATTTTAAATTAATTGGGACATTCTATTATTCTCATTTTGCAAATGGTCTAGTGACAGTCCCAGCGTGACACAGCCATCTACTTAACTAATCCAAAAGTACTTTGAATAAGAGCAAAAAGATAATTGCAAATTGTTTTGACAATATTTAAACAGTGTAAAAATATATAAAGCAAAAATAAAATCAAATTTTTATAGAATCAGATTTTAACAACAAAATGGCAATGGTTTAGGAGATTAAGCATTGAACAAGGCTGATGAGAAGAAAATGATATAGATTTCCCCACCTCAACCAAGCACCTCTTAGATTCTATTGCAATGGAAACAAAGTCCACTTTTCTCTTTAGCTTTGTCTATTCCACAGTCCTCAAAAGGCTAGGTATAGGACTCACCCTCTAGGGAAGCATATTATTAACCTCCCTCTAATTAGGGTTTGATATCAAGCTTCAGTGAAGGGCTAGCTTGTGCTTTAATAACCAGTGGCACAGCAGTTCACCATTATTTTTGGTGCCAGCAAAATAAGCTACTTGTGCATAAAAAAGAGTTGCATGCCGCAGTACAATTCAGAAACTCAAAGTTCTGAGCTTTTATAAAGTTGTAGTGCTTTGGAACTAGTTTTATTGAAATGTAATTCACATAGCATATAATTTACATACCATACAATTGACCCATTTAAAGTATATAATTCAATGTGTTTTAATATATTCACAGAGTTTGCAACCATCACCATAATCAATTTTCGAATATTTTCATCACTCAGAAAAGAAATCCTGTATCCTTTAGTTATTACTCTCTAATCTTCCTATTCCCTCCACATTCCCAGCTCTAGGCCAACTATGAATCTAGTTTCTGTCTCCATAGATTTGCCTATTTTGGACATTTTACATACATAAAATTTTCCAATATGTGGACTTGGTTAAGTCTGTGAGTAGGCAGTATCCTGTGGTTACAAGCAAAGCACAGATTTGGCTTCTACTCCTCTCTCCTCTACCCATTGCCTGTGCAACCATGGGCAGAACTCAGCCTAATTTGCAATTTCTTTGCTTGCCAAATGAGGATAATTTTCCATTTCCTTTCTTTGAAAACATTTTAAGTTTTTTAACCATTTCAAAACTTGCAGAAATAATACAAAGAATCTTTGTGTTCTTTCTGTACCTCCCCGTATGTTCCAATTGTTAATAATATTCTACTTTATAATTCTATGTTTATATTTTTTCAAACACTTTGGAAGTATAGTTGCTTATTGACTCATAAATGTTAGTATGCATTTCTGAAAAACACATTTTTTCATATAACCACAGGAAAGCTATCAAAACCAGGAAATTAACATTGATGCAATACTGTTACGGAGTCAGATTTTGCTGATTGCCCCAGTCGTGTTGAGGATTACCTGTTGTCTTTAGCCTTGTTTAATCTATGATAATTTCTTATGACCTTGACATTCTGAAGGGTACTAGCCACTTATTTTGTTGACTGCCCTTCAATTTGAGTTCTCTGATGTCTCCTTGTGGTCAGATTGGGTTATGATTTTTTGTATTAAGTTATTCTCAATCTCATAATGTTTGTCAATTTGTCCCATTCCTGTTGGTAAATCTGATCATTTGATCAGGGTGGTTTCTGCCAGCTTTACCCACTATAAAGTTACCATTTTGCGCTTTGCAATTGCTAAGTATTTTGTGGGTAGATCTTTGAGAACGTTTACATAAATGAGATCTGTTTCTCATCAAGCTTTTACTCACCAGTTTTAGCATCCACTGACAATTTGTGATCAATTGTTACTACAACAGTTGCCAAAGGTTGATATTCTAATTTCTATTATTTTTGTCAAGATTTATTTTGTTCTACCTTATAGTAGAACACAGATAATACATATAAGGTAGAGCTTTTCATTAACCACTATTTTATTAGGATTTATTTTTGCTCAAGCTATTTCCGATCTGGCTGCTGGTGTCTTCTTCGCTCTGGCTGCTGTGTCGTTTTGACACATCATCAGTATTCTTTAAGCATTTCCTCACTTTCTGGTGCAAAAAGGTATTTAAATTTATTATTTGCTGTTCTTGATCTGGAATTGTTGTGTCTCCAAAGATCTCTGATTCCTTTTAGTGGAGGAAGAATTCGGAAACAAATATGTGAATACCAGGGGTGTTCATTGTTAATGGAATGTCATTACTTCTGGTCCTCTCCGTGCCAGAGCTGGGAAATGTAGGTATGTGTACATGCAGATGCCTGCAGATCGTTTTCTAAGTCTATCAACCCATGTGAAAAAGCACGACACCTCCAATTCCAGCCAATGCCATAGGTTCACTTTGAACCTGTAACCTCTCTTCTCTGATAATGAGAAGCCTGAGTTCTTTATTTATAATCTGTTTACTTATTTACTCAACCTTGTTTTCTTCTCCTCTAGAAGTGATGTCTTTTGAGGGTCGCCAGCTAGAATCACATGTTTCCTTGTGTCTCACCTTTGGAGCCACTGCTCTGATTTGATTGTCCAGGTCTTTTTCAGAGTTGATGCTCTTAGAGTGGATTTTTCTCTCTCTGGAGGTAAGTTAGGTCAATCTCACACTCTCGACTAGCTTCTCTGTTCTGTGCAGTTTTTCTAGTCAGCTCTTCCCTCTAGGCTAAGACTTGCTGCAGAAGTCTGAGAGAAAATTCCCTGAGATTTGGTGTTATGTTTTCTATGTATAAGTCATTTAAGACTTGGGCCTTCTCTATCTTATATTTTTGCAGAGGATGTGGGTTTTTAAAAGCTTTATTTGCTTTTCTCGTATTCCTTATTGCTTTTGGAGGAAACATAGGGA
Source organism: Nycticebus coucang (assembly GCF_027406575.1). Classification (NCBI taxonomy): domain Eukaryota; kingdom Metazoa; phylum Chordata; class Mammalia; order Primates; family Lorisidae; genus Nycticebus; species Nycticebus coucang. The sequence goes on from NC_069782.1 coordinate 29,283,652, forward strand.
GATTTGGATCTAGGGACTAACTTTAACCTCAGCTACCTGGAAATTTATCCAAGTAAGAATTATTTTTTGTGAAGATTAAGTGATGCAACCTATGCAGAGTGTTAAATGTGTGTGTGTCATAGAAAGAGAGAGAGAGGGAGGGAGAGAGAATAAAAAATCTAAGTAAGTTTAACTGTAATATAAAAAGCAAACTACCTGGCACATCAAGTTAATAATATTAATTATAGCACCACAAATTTCATGCAATTTTTCTAACAAGAATTTCTATACTCATTTTAACTTTAATTATTTAAAAGTAATATACATATATACTCACATGTAAATAAATTAAAAGTAATAGACGTATACCTATATACACACGTAGGTATGTGTCTATTACTTTTAAATTTCATAAAACTGATCAGATAAAATAATTTAGAGCAAAAAGAAATATAAAAATCTCTCAGTTCCTAGTCCATTAAAAAGGAACTGAGAGATTTTTGCCAGGCATGACTGAGGTTGGAGAAATTGCACACTTGTGAATGAACAGGCCATTGATGGGCTCTTTGGGGCCTACAGTTCCCAGGCCAGGGTGATTGGCCTGCTCAGGGCCACATGGATGTGCATAATAGTAACAGCTAACATGTAGGGAGTCCCTGCTAATACCAAAGATGGTCCTAACTTCGTCTCATGTGTTATTTCGTTTGATCTCCACAACAATCCAATGACAGAGAGGTTACCATTACCTGCCTTTTACAGAAAAGATGTTAAAGAATTTACTCAAAGTCCCACATCTGGTATATGCCAAAGCTGGGATTTGAACCAGGTAGTCAGATCACAGAGCTCTGCCATCACATCTGTGACTCTCCCTGTGACTCTCCCTGTGAGTCCCTGTGACTCTCCACGTGGCCTCCTTCAACTGCACCTTATGGTAAGAGTGGGGACTACATGGACCAAAGGCTGACAATCCATAGCTTGGGCAGCAGTCAATGAGGTGGCCTGGTAGAAACAGTTGTGAAAATATTGGAGCAGCGTTATTAACTAGGACAACCAGGTTTTCTCTTTCAAACCCGTATGAAGAACATGGAGGAAAACAAAAGAATGGAGCAGGCACCAACACTCACATGCCGAGAATTTGGGGAAAGAGGTTGTAAGACCACAGGGGCCTAGGGTGGGTTGAGAATGCACCAAAGGAGTGATGAGTCAAAAGGGTTAACAAGCACCAGTGTAAGGCGGGGAAAAGACAGAGCAGAGAACAAAGTGGGCAGTCACAGGAAGAGAGAGGTGACAGACAGTTGTCAATGACTTCTAGGGTTCCAAGAAGACAGAGATCTCTCCAGGTTCATGCCATTATTCCCTGGCCTACTCAACAAATGCTGGATTGTGAATAGAAGGAAGACATCTCCCAGGAGGACGCTGGTCCTTTAATGGCAGCACAGCGAGGGCAGTTCCAGGACTCTTGTTGCCAAGGAGCTGATGAGATGCTCAGACGTGGGAGTCGAAAGACTTTCAGGGGAGTTTCCCTGTCCTGTGTGGCTCCTTTTTTTCTCATGAGACTCCCCTCTCCTTATTGTCAAGAGCACTGTTTCACTAAAATCCCATGGCCATTTCTGGCCATTTTGCTTAAAGCTACTTTTTTTTTTCTTTTGATAAGAACAACTCTGCAGTGAAGAATACTTTATGTGAAAAAATGAAACTATTTCTTTATTTCCCCTTCAAATATTTTCTCCCTCATTATAGGTAGAAATGAGAACATTCAGTTCCACCTGAGAGTGAGAGCTTTTTAAAATCAAAGCATGTTAACCTACATTTTCAGTATTTTAAGTGTTATAAATTTTGCATTCCTTTCAATGGTGAAAAATGTTTCGCTTTCTTTCCCTGGTAAAAATCCGTGATTGATCACGCATGTGGATGATAGTTACTTTCCATTTATTAGAATAATTTACGAACTCTGCCTCACATATTCTCTTCCACGCCAATTACGTGTCCCAGGATTGGAGTTCAGGGTCAGTTTTACTAAAAGGTTTACAGCTGCTGACTTGCTCTCTGGTACCCAGTCTTGAATGGGAATTTAACAGATTGGCTAAATACCCTGTGGGCCATGCTTTTAGAAAGAACATGAGATTGCATTTAAGTCGTTCTGATTTCTCACCCTAGTTTTACCACCTTTCTGACTGTAATCTCAAGCAAATTCGCCTAACCCTTCTGAGTGTTAGTTTTCTCATCAATAAACTAGGGAATACAATAGTATATTTAGTAATAACTAATAGGATTTTATGAACTTTTATATATTTTTATATAAAAATATTGATGTTTTTGTTTATAGATTCCTTGTATAATGCCTAGTCAGGGATTTTGGCGTGCCTGTCACTAGAATAGTCTTCATGGTACCTCATAGGTACCACCCAGAGTGCTAGGATTACAGGCTCCCATGCTCGGCACGATATTGCCATTTTGATGGGGATTGTGTTGAATCTATAAATCACTTTGGGCAGCATGGACACTTTAGTGATGCTGATTCTGCCAGTCCAGGAGCAAGGGGTATTTTTGCATTCATTTGCATCATCTACGATTTCTTCCATCAGTGTTTTGTAGTTGTCCTGATAGCAATCTTTCACCTCTTTGGTTAAGTTCATTCCTTGGTGTTTTTTCTCTGTAGCTGTTGTGAATAGTATTGAGTCCTTGATTTAGTTATTATTAGTATATGGAAATCATGCCGATTTGTGTATAGTGATTTTGTCACTTGAAACTTTGCTGAATTTATTTATCAATTCTAGGAGTCTCTTGGTGGAGTCTTTAGCATTTTCTGAATAAAAGATTATATCACCAGCAAACAAGGATAGTTTGACCTCCTCTTTCCTAATTTGGGTGCTCTTTATTTCTTTCTCTTGCCTGATTTCTCTGGCTATCCAATATTATTGAATAGAAATGGTGACAGTGGGCACTCTTATTTCATTCCGGTTCTTAGGGATAATGCTTTCAATTTTTCCCCCTTCAGTGTTATGCTGGCTGTGGGTTTGTCATAAATTGTTTTTGTAAGTTTGAATATGTTCCTTCTATGCCTGGTTTGTTGAGGGTTTTTAATCTTGAAAAGGTGCTAGATTTTATCAAATGCTTTTTCTGTATCTAGATTTTATCGAATGCTTTTTCTGTATCCATCTAGATGATCAAACGGTCTTGGTCTTTACTTCTGTTTATATGATGAATGACATTGATTGATTTGTGTATGATGATCCATCCTGGTATCCCTGGGATAACCCCCCTTGATCATGGTGAATTATCTTTTTGATATTGTTGAGGATTTTTGCATCTATGTTCATAATGGATATTGATCTGCTGTTTTCTTTTTTATGGCTTCCTTTACTGGCTTTGGTAGCGAGGTGATAATGGTGTGTGGAATATTTAGAGAAGACTCCCTTCTTCTTGATATTATGGAATGATTTCTGTAGGATTGGTACAGAAAGAAAGTTCTTCTTTGCCTGTCTGGTAGAATCAGCTGTGAATCAATTTGGTCTAAGAATTTTATTTTGTTAGAAGATTTTATTTTATTAGTGTTTCGGTCTTTCTTCACATTATTGGTCTTGTCAGGATTTCTATTTCTTCTCTGCTTGAAATACTCCCCCGACTCTAACCTTGCTCCACTCCTATCTTCTCTTAGCTAATTCCTGGAGAGATCAGTTCAAATGTCACCTTCCTGTGGAAATCCTACCCACCTTTGAGATGAGCTCAAACCCCCTTGTTATGGATTCCTGCAGCACCCTGTACTTTGTCCTCATACTGTTTGCAGAATGCAACTGCGCATATTTATGTGTGACAGTTGCCTTGTCTTCCTGAAAGCAATGACCATGTGTATGGCTTGATGCCTGACATATTGTGGGTACTTGATAAATATTTATTATCTAGATAAAGGAAAAGTAACTCGACGACAACTAATAAAATCAATAATTCAAAAAAACTCTAGTGAATGGTCAATGAACATTATAATATACTAACAACTATGGCAGGTACTACTAAAGGGAGTGACCAAATGATTAAAATAATCATTTACTTATTAGTTGTGTAGGAATTGAGTTTTTCAGCAAGCATTTGTAATTTATAAGTGGATACAGTATAAAATCATTGAAAATTGTTGTCTGAATATATAACTATAAAAAGGCAAGGCCAGGTCAAAAGCTAGAATAAATATTTAGACTAGATAATCCTATGAGGTTAATAAAATTGAGCTGTAAATGTGATTCTACGCTTGCCAGAGGCCAAAACAAAAAATGAAAATATGATCAGTTATGTGATGGTCATTGACCTGAGGGAAAAATCATTCTAGTCTTCTGGGGGAAAAAGCTGTTCATAGTGCCTTTCTTTTTTCCCCCTGAAAGGGATTTTTTCTGAAAGAACAGCACTTATTTTCTCCCTGGCTCCTTGAGCAGCTTGGCAGCCTTCCAAAACCTGAAGCATTAGAAGGTCAGTGATTCAGAGATTCTATTCCCAGATTTTTTCCCTACTACTAAATTTCTGTCTCATAGCAATTAAAAAAATAAGCTTAAAGTGTGGTTTTTATAAGAGCCAGTGTGGTGGTTGTGGGAGACTGTGCAAATCTTCCAGGCCCCGACCCTGGGGTGTGACTGTATCCTGATTGATCCTGCTCAGGCATTGACTCTGCACCCGGCAGCTCCTGACCTGGAGTGAGTCACTCCATCTGCTGAGGCTCAGCTTCTCTATCTCCAGGGGACTGCTGAGATCTTACTCACTGAGACGACACCTGGGTCTGTGCCTGGCAGAGCCCAAGCTCCATGAATGGTTCTCTCTTACATGTTTCTTCCTCCCTCTTAGACTTTGCATGTAGGGATCAATGGAGAGATTGTATGCTCAGTAGGCCCCTTTTATTCAGAGTCTTACTTTCTACAGTTTAAATTACCTGTGATCAACCTCAGTCCAAAAAATAAGTGAGTATGGTACAGTAAGATACTCTGATAAAGAGTAAGAGACTGTATTCATATAACTTTTAATAGCGTATATTATTGGAATTGTTCTATTTTATTATAGTTCTTGTTTTTAATCTCTTACCGTGCTGAATTTAAGTTAAACTTTTCATAGCTGTGTATAGGAAAAAACATGATATATACATAGTGTAGGGTTTAGTACTTTTTGGGGGTGGGTTAGTATTTTTGATGGTTTCGAACATCACTGAGGTTTTGGAACATTCCCCTGTTGATAGGGGGGAAACAACCATATTTGAAAAATTCTTATAAATGTCTGAGGACATGGGTATTCCAGAGGGTCAGAGAGAGAAGAGGCCCAATCTATTAGTTTAACAAACAATAGGCAGAAGAAAGAATTGAATGTTTTTCTGTTTACCAATAATTTTCTATCCTGAATTTTACTTTTATACCTTTTTGTATGTTTTTACCTAAAGCAAGAAAACAAGGAATGGCTTTATAGTCTCTAATCTTTTCCCCAAACATATATGTGTATATAAAATTTGAAAGTACATGTGTATGTAATTTTTAAAATCCCTATATTAAGGCATTGCATCAGTGATTCATGCAAGTAAAAACAAAACAGGAAGTTATAGAATTCACGGTCAAAAGCCAGCAGGGACTTAACAGTTGAGCTTATGTTGGAATTTCCCAACGTCACTGCCTTTACAGTGAGAGATTGGGCTCCCACTTAGTTGAACCTTATCACTGCTGGAGATTTCTTCTTCTATGAAATTCTCAGAATGTTTATTTGGTCTCGTGTGTCAAATGTCAAGAGTTTTAAAAAAGGAATAACTCCACTTAAATCATAAAGTCTATGATCCCTGAATAAATTCTTTTGCCTTTCTAATTTGTTCAGCTTGGAGTTGTTCATCTGAGAAAGTCATCAGGAATGTGTGCCTTCTTCAGGAGACACCTTAGATGTGGTGGTGTCTGTGACAAAGTCCTGGGTGGGGCAAAGTATATTGCCTAGTGGTTACCAGCTGTCAACAGAAGGAATGATTATTTGTACAGTAATTTCCTCTATGTATTTTTTCTCCTGAAATAAAATATCCTGTTAGCCCACTAAATCTAAAATTGGATACCCTGTATGTATCTCATTATGGTTTTGTGGACAAAGGAACTAAAAACAATGGTAGTTTAAAAATAAAATTCCCTTGTTTCCTCTGGCAGTGTCAGAAATGTTGACTCTTTTCACCAGTAGAAAAAGGTACTAATTGTGTGGTTGTAACAGACTAGCAAAAATGTGTCTTGTGCTAAGCATTATAATTGGTGAGGGTAGAATGGATTTATATACAGAAATACGGGATGTTTACTTCTGTTAAAAATACTTAGAGTTAGTAGTCCATGGATATTAAGTTAGAAAGGTTTCAATGACTAATATCTATCCAGAAGTGATACTGGCTTGGGTGGTAGGCCGCTCTGATTTGACTATCTGGCATTTCACTGGGTTCAGCACATTTCTGTCTTTTAAAAATATTTATAGAGTATTAGACTGTTTAATCATCCCTCAGCTATTAAACTGTTCCTGATTTCATTTAGAGAAGATTAAACATTAGCCTAAAGTATATTATCAGGATTAACATTTGAGATATTTGGTACACTTTTTTTTTTTAATTGTTGGGGACTCATTGAGGGGACTCATTGAGGGTATGAAGAACCAGGTTACACTGATCACATTTGTTAGGTAAAGTCTCTCTTATAATTGTGTCTCACCCCCAAAAGGTATGCACATACTGTGACCCACCCCCCACCCCCCATTTCTGTCTTTTAAGCATTCTGAATTGGAACAACAACCCAAAAAGTGACCACTGGAGGCAGTCCTTAGTGGCCTGTGAAGTTCTATCACACAGTCCTGCACTGGGACTGGCAAACCAGTGTTTCCAGCACCATGACACTGACATAGCATTTGCTATATTATCTACATAGTATCTATATAATGATTAATAAAATCAAGCTGAATATGTCATCTTTCCCTCATTGAATACTTACTATGTACTTATGAAGTACTTCAAAGTACTTTGGCTACATTATCTCATTTAACTCTCTGATTTGGTATTATTATCATTTCCATCTCACAGAAGGGAAAGATAATAATAACTCAAGAGAAGTTAAATGACAGCTGGCATTTATCAGGGGTCACACAGTCTAGTCCAAGAATCTCTGGCTATGGAATCTTTATTTTAAATTGCCACACATAGAACTCCTCAGATATCTAATTGATAGTTACCGAACTGTTAGCAGTATGGCAGGATGAAGGCTGGTGTCCTATCTCTCCAGCTTATCTCCTGGGTGACCTTGAGTATGTTATTCTTTGACTTTGGTTTCCTTATCAGTCAAATGTGGAGAGTTTAACTATATGGTTTTTAAGATTCCCCTTATTATCATGTAGGTAAGTCTATGATTATTGTGAATCATTTTGGCAGTCTGGATAATTTGAGAATGGTTGTGGCTGTTGAGATCCTTTTATTAACCTTATATTTTATGAAGGTGAGTTGCTTCACAATAATGCAGGGCATGGCAGTGTGGTAGAAAGCACCCTGGCTAGTCATCTCATGACTTTCTAGAGGAATGTCAGAAGACCTAGATGTTGTCTTAATCTGTTTGAGCTTCTGTGACAAAATATCATAAACTGGTGCTTTCTAAGACAGAAATACATGTCTTAGAGTTCTGGAGGCTGGAAGTCCAAGATGAAGCCATTGGAAGATTTGGGGTCTGGTGAAGGTTCATTTCCTGTTTCACAAATAGACCCTTGCCACTGTGCCCAAACCTGGTGAAATGGAAGAAGTCTTATCTCTTACTTTGGTTTCTTCAGCCCCTTAGGAGGGCACTAATTCTATTCATGAGGGTTCCACCCTTGTGACCTAATCAACTCCCAAAGGGCCTATCTCCTAATACCATCACATTTGGCATTAAGTTTCAACATGGAGTTTTGACAGACAAAAACAGCCATGTCATAGCAGGTTTTACCACATATAAGCTATAATAAGCTTCATCAGACTGCATAGCATTTGAGTTTTGTTTTTCTCATCTAAAACATAGCAGTGTGTTTTTCATGCTCAATGTCTCTGTATCAAAAGAAATAATGTCAGTATATTAAAGCCTTTTACATGCAAGGCCATGGTTATTCATAGAATTATTGAAAGAATACCAATAATAAGTGCCCAAGAGAAGAGTAAAAAATGGACAATCTACATGACATCACAAAACAAGTGACCACTGAAGCACTATTGTTTGTCTGCCATAGTGATGGCAGAGGAGCATTCAACAGTTTCTGCTCTCCTGTTCAGGTTTTCAGATCCTTCTTGATGGGTCCCCTGATTCTCTTGGAATGCTTCCCAACAAGAGGCAGAGAGCTGGGTTGTTGTTAGGCTCCAGTGGTCTCTTTTGCCACGTTGCACTGGGGTTAATCAGCTCCTCGTTTGCCTCGTCTATTAGAATGTGTACACCTCAAGGGGCTTGGTCCTGTTCACCCTCACAGCAAGAACATCTGTGCCTGTATCTGGCACAGAGTCAGTTTTGACAAATGTTTGTTGGTAGATTGCATGTCCTTGAGAGCTGTTCAGGCACGTGACACAATTAGAGTACGTGTAAATATTAACACCATTAAAAAACAACAACAGTAAGAATAACAATAGTTACTGCTTATCAAGAACAAGGCTCTCAGTTAACAGAGTCATTACATGTCTACAAACCTTAATTGGACTATTATACATTTGACTTCTTTGATTACCTTTTCCAGGCTGAATTTGGACCTTTGGACCAAATTAATGTTTTCAGCCTAGTAGGGTTGTCTCTCAGCTGATAGTTCAGTTCTGGGAGAATCCTCCATTTTAATCTTTATTGAAATGATTTATTCAATAATATGAATTTTAGTGTACTATTGAACTTATTTTATAAAATACAGGGGGTGGAAAAGTGAAAGTACAAGAGTGCTGATTTTAAGGATAAGTAATTTGGTCTCATAAACTTAATGTAATTTAGAAAAAGATAGAAAGCATAAGGGTGCCAAAATCTGGAACAATTTATCTTTAGTTGGACTTTTATTGATTTTAAGCCAGTCTACTATGGCTTAATTGTCAGAATAAAGAAGAAAATTGTTCAACACATGCAATATTCTAGAATTCTATGGTCAAAGATTATGTTTAAAATGGAACAAAATTAGGAATTTTATCTTTTTTATGATACACAGGACATAATATGTAATAATGCTATTCCATTTTTACAAACTTGAAAATTTTCAGCAATGCATTATATAAAAATTTGGGGAACTTCATATGTTTTGCTTAATTCTCAAAACTCCTTAAAGTAAGCATAGTCCTCATCATGACAGAGAAATCATATGCTTACTAAGTGGCAAACCTACATATATTAGTTTGCCAGTGGCTTGCATAATGTAATTTCTTTTTTCAAAATTCTGAAGGCTAGAAGTTCAAGATCAAAGTGTTAGGAGGTGTAGTTTCTTCTGAACCTCTCCCTTTGCAGTTGGCTACTTTCGCCTTGTGTCCTCTGGATGCCTACATATCTGTCATAATCTGCTTGTTCAATGAGGCACTAGTCATATAGAATTAGGGTTTACCCATCTGACCTCATTTTACCATAATCACCTCTTTAAAGCACCTGTCTGAAAATATAGTCACATTCTGAGGTATTGCAGGTTAGAGCTTCAATATATACAAATTGGAAGGACAGAATTTATTCCGTAATACTGTGACATGATACAAAGCTCATGACCTTAAAATCATTTTTTCTTCGGAAGGGAATAACTTATCTTGGGGAATTAAGACAGTAAAGATGGCAAAAAAGAAATGCATAATTAGGGTATTGATATTAGAAAGGGTGGATCAGAGCACCAGAAACACAAATTACCCCTGAAAGGTGAAAATTTTCTTTCTCTAAAGCAATGTTGTTGTTATTTTTTCCATTGTTAACAGAGTAAAACAAAACAAAGAAAAAATCTCTTGTGGCTTTGAGCAATTTGATCCCAGTTTGTAGAATTGGGACAGGCACATATTCCTGTTCAGAGCACTCACACAATGGCTGCTTCACTGCAAAATGGCTAAGGTGTTTGGAGAGCTTTAATCAATCTAATCAGGTCATCCCTGGGACTTAAAAGGGTCTGGTTAAGAATCTTCAAAAGCTCTGAACTACTTTCTGCATCTACAGGCTAAAAGGGTTATTAAATTAGTTGCACAGAGAGACAGAACTAATACTACTTGATTGAGCTAAGATCATCATATCCTAAAAAGCAATTAAAATCCTTCTGACCTTTGAAAAGTAAATCATGAAATTTTTATGTTACATTTGAATCTGAGAAAAGGCAAATAGCAAATTTAATAAGTATGAATGAGTTATGGAGCTGAAGAATTTTTTAGAGGGTTTTAATATATGACTCTCTTTAAAAAGTAATTTGGTGATCATAAAATCTAGATTTTACATTCCCTTTTATGTCACAGAAGACTAGAGCTTCTTATGTTTGAAGTATATCACAATGAATATTTTTGTATATATATTTACCAAGAAATACATATTCATATGTATATTAGCCAAAATTCCATTAATAGCTCATTTTTCCACGTGTTCAGAAGTCATTTACCTTATTACTTCAATTGCCTGTATGGTAAAATGTGAAAGTAAGTGGACTGACTTCTAAGAAGGAAAAATGTACATTGAGAAATGCTTGAGCACCCAAGTATGAGAATTTAACTTGTAGGAGAACCTCTCAGTTGTCAGTAGGAGCCAAAAAATTAATTTCTAAGGAGCTTCATAGGCTTGAGTTTGAACATGAAAATTAGGAACAGGCTTAACCAAAATGGGTACAAAGAAATCACCGAGGATAAGTAGAGAGGAATGATGGCAAACAAAATATGTGCTGAAGGAATAACCAATTTTATAAGGTTTGACAGGAACTGAAGGCATCACTATTCAGTGACTTAGATTATATCAATGACACAGTCATAAATAGAGAGCTATACAGCATCAATAGCTTCAATTTAAGAGGGAAAATTAGTGTGAAATGTGTCTGATGTCTCTGGAAAACTAAATTCTATGAAATTTTAGCCATTTGTTTATTCATTGATTCCTATATGATATATCAAACTCTGATAAACAGACAATAAAAAGGTAAACAAATGCCTTTGTCTATTCATGTCCTTATAATAAAAACACAACAGACTAGGTAACTTACGATGTATATAAATGTTTTTGGCTTATGGTTCTGGGGACTGAGAAGTCCGAGATCAAGGGCTGCATCTGATGAGTATTTTCTTGCTATGTCACCTCATGGAGGAAGGGCAAAGACAGCAAGAGATCAAATTCATAGCCTCAAGCTCTTTCATAATCAGTATTAGTCTATTGATAAGGCTGGAGCTCTAATAGCCTGAACACCTTCCACTAGGCCCCACTTCTTAATACTGTTGCATTAGAGACTAAGTTTCCAACACATGGTTTTTGAAGGATATATTCATACACATAGAATGTCTATAAATATAGAATAGAGAGTGTTAAGTGCTACTGAGGAAAGTAAGGCAGGGGTAATATACCCAAATGAGGAGGCTATAACCTCCAAAAGTCCTCTTGAAGAGATGTAGGAGGGCTTGGCGGTTAGAGTAGAAGAACAGAAAAAAGAAATAGACATACTGATACTTATTTTGTTACCAAATACATTGGGTTAATAAGATGTTTCATCTTTATCATTTTCCCTTTTGTAAAAAAAAAAGACATTTATGGAATTTAATTTTGACGGTTAAATTGTGTAAAATTATCATTTTACTATATAAAATTATGGCAACCAATTCACTCAAGATGTGCATGGGGCAGCTCTGATATGCACAGTGTACTATTTGTTAATAAATGTCTTTTGTATGCTAATGAGATGAGTTGAGAACCCTTAGATAGCATCGGAATGAGGGCTTGTTGCTGTGAAGACCAAGGAGCATTGGAGAGTTGGAAGTTTCAGCCCTTTTTTTTTTTTTAAATTTTTTTATTTTTTATTTTTTTGTAGAGACAGAGTCTCACTGTACCACCCTTGGTAGAGTGCCGTGGCGTCACACGGCTCACAGCAACCTCTAAGTCTTGGGCTTACGCGATTCTCTTGCCTCAGCTTCCCGAGCAGCTGGGACTACAGGCGCCCGCCACAATGCCCAGCTATTTTTTTGTTGCAGTTTGGCCAGGGCTGGGTTTGAATTCTCCACCCTCGGTATATGGGGCCGGCGCCCTACTCACTGAGCCACAGGCGCCGCGCCAGCCCTAACTTTTATGTTTAGGGAGGAGAAAGGAGTTAGGTAGAGGTTGAGTTAACTATCAATGACTAGTGATTAATCATACCTATGTAATGAGACCACCAAAAGAAATCATGAACTATGGTGTTCAGAGAGTTTCAGGAATGGTAAAGGCATTGAGGTGGTGGGGGTGCAGAGAGGGCCTAAAATCTCCATGCATCTTTTTCTCATGTCTTGCCCTATGCATGTCTTCTCTTGTCTGCTCCTGTGTTGTATCCTTAATAATAGATCAGTGGTAGTGAGTTAAGTATCTTCCTAAGTTCTGTGATGTAGTCTAGCAAATTATTGAACCTGAGGAGGGAGCTTTGGGAACTCACAATTTATAATCAGTTTGTCAAAAAGATGGGAGGGCAAGGACTTCTGATTGGTGTTTAAAATGGGGGGGCAGCCTTGTGGAATTTAACACCAACTCCAGGTGAGTAGTGCCAGAATTGGCCTGAAATATTAGCCACACAGCTGGGTGGGGAATTGTCTGGAGTGGGAAAAACTCCATACACATTTGGTATCAGAAGCATTGTTACTGAAAATGGTTTGTGGTTTTTCCCTTTGGAGAAAAGACCTATAGGCAAGCAAAGCATATAATTGTGTGAACAGGAAACAAAAATTTTGCTAGTGGGTCATTAATGATAAGAGTAAGTAGAATCACTCCCATTTCCACCCTTTTATTTTTGGCCCATGAATTTTAGGTGTGGTGTCTAAAATCTGGGCTGTGGGAGCAGCATGTATTTGATATTGATTCACTCATATGCAAACTCCTGGAGAACCTTGTCCCAGCCCTGCAACTATTGCCATGCAGCTAGTGCTATGAATATTAAAAAGCCATTCAACTTTCTATCAGGCCAGTTGCTTAAGGTTGGGGGTGAGGGGCATGGTAAGACATGTATTCCATGAATAAGGAACTATTGCTGTACATGTATTGGTATGAAATAAATTTCATGATCAGAGGCAATGCTGTATGGAATTCCATCCATGGTGAATAAGTTTTTCTGTAAGTCCTTGGATGGTAGTCTTGGCAGAAGAATTGCATGTAGGGGACACAAATCCATATCAAAAAAAAATGTCGGGCAGAGACAAGATGGCTGACTGAAGCCAGCTTTCCACAGAGGCTCCCTTCCAGAAGGAGAGTTAAAGGACAGAAATTTAGCAAATAACCTGGTGGATTAGAGCTGCACCAAGAGAGAAGGTAGAAGAACACATATCAACCCTGCTGAGGAAAGCTGCGACCCCAAGGATACAAATAAAAGGTACAAAATCCATCACCAAGTGGATGGGAGTTCCCTCACTTATGAGAATGGCTCAGAGTGCCCCACAAACAAATGAGCAGAGTTCAAAGTTCCTTCCACTACACTCCACAGGAGAGACCCTCTAAAAACTGGACCTACCTCCCCTGCTAGGGTGCCATGGCGTTCTCCTGCCAGGCATAAAACTGTGTAAAACTGTATATATTCTCTACCTGCAACTCTGAGCTCCCAGCACTCCCCTCCACTCTCACTCAGAGGTCTGCAGGCCTGTCTCCCAGGAGTCCAGATTCTTGGGTGATTTCTCAAGGGATGTGGACAGGGCCTAAACTGCAGCTGGTCAGTGCTGACTCTGTGGCATGGGAGTGAGGAGAGGATGGTCTGCTGAGAGGGAACCATGCTGGAGCAGTGGTGCCCCGAGGCACAAAGCAGCAGCGGTCTTTTAGCAACAATAGGACTCACTCCTGGATATTCTGAAGCCACACCCCCTGTCTCCCTGGGCAACCAGAGGAGGCCAGGCATCTACTCAGGTGGCAACCACCATGGAACAGATATGGGATGGAAATGCAGGCCCTGTGAGTAAAGGGTTTGCCTGAGGTGGTACCGACCTGGGTGGAGCGGGGACTAGAAATGCACACGCAGAACCAGGAAGTTCCCAGGGTGGGGCTGACCCAGAGGACCGCTTTACTGAGCCTAAGATGCATTCGGCCCTCAGGGGATCGTCAGCCTATAGACAAAGGAAGACAGGTGGCTAGAACTGACAGCTAACCAAATACAAACCTACGGGAGCAAAGATAGGGCCTGAGGCGAAGGCTCTGTGAACTCAAAACAGCTTCTCTTCTGCAGGGGAATTTAGCATGGACAGAAACAAATTCCTGCAAAGTTGTTCTGTTCTGTTCGGTCAGTAACGTCAATCAGGGATGGGGCTGGAACTCAGTGAACACCACCCAGCCTCCATCAAGCACCTGAGATTGTAAGGCCTCACCTCCCCCTGCTGGATAGAGGCAGAGCACAGTGACCTGGCTGAGCAGAAATAGATTTCCTTGTGATTCAGGTAGGTGCAAACCCCTAGAGAATCTGTCCACTACAGGCAACTGTGTCACAGCCCGGCGGGGCTGTCAGTGACTGGGTGTGACAGAGGTGCAAGGTGGGGAAGGAGGCATCAACCTTCCCAGAATGATCTATTTGCTGGTTGGGTCCTCCTGACTCCACAGAGCACCGGAGCAAGCCATATTTGAGTAGTCACCAGAGCCCTGTGATCCAATTGCCAGAGTCCTTTTAAACTCTCCCACCTGAGACAGGTGCTGACTGAGACAATTGATTTGCACTTTTTGAACTGAGCCAATTGCCTGAGGACTATTCAGATGGTGCCCTGGGTGAGTGGTTGTAGGAAGGTTTGATTTTCCTTTTCCAATTGTTTCCTGTGGGGTGGGGTGGGGTGACTTAATAGCTGGTATTTCTCCATAGCTGAGACTTCAGCCCAGAGTAACTGTTTCACTAGGGTCAGACAGAGACCAGCTGAAAACAAGACAGAATCACTTAGCCCCACCACACCAAACAGGTCCCCAGTTTCTCAGGCCATAGCACTGTACGGGTCCTTGACAAAGCTCCAGGGTAAAAATCAAACGGTGTAAAATAATCATGGGCAGAATCACTAGAAAAACTCTGGTAACATGAATAACCAGAATAGATCAACTCCCCCAAGGAAAAATAAGCCAGATGTAACTGAAGATCCCATTCATAAACAGCTGGTCAAGATTTCAGAAGGCAGAATTTGGATTGCAAACAAGATTAATAGAATGAAGGAAAATTTGGAATTAGAAATTCAAGGAGAAATTCAAAAGTTGTCTCAAGAATTTAACGAATTTAAAGACAAAACCACCAAAGATTTTGACACACTGAAGCAAGAATTTGCAGCCCTCAAAGATCTGAAAAATACAGTAGAATTCCTCAGTAACAGAGTGGAGCAAGCAGAAGAAAGGATTTCTGACATTGAAGACAAAGCCTTTAAATGCTCCCAAACTCTCAAACAGGAAGAGAAATGGAGAGCAAAATGGATCATTCTCTCAGAGAGCTCTGGGATAATTAAAAGAAGGCTAATATCCACCTCATTGGAATCCCTGGAAGTGATGAAGTGGCTTCGCAAGGCACAGAGGCCCTTCTCCATGAAATTATGAAAGAGAATTTTCCAGACATGCCAAGATATTCTGAAATTCAGATAGCAGATAGTTTCAGAACCCCAGCACGACTCAATCCAAATAAGACATTCCCCAGGCATATCATAATTAACTTCACTAAAGATAATACAAAGGAGAAAATTTTGAAAGCAGCCAGACGTAAGAAATCCATTACTTACAAAGGGAAGAATATTAGAATGACTGCAGATCTCTCTGATGAAACATTTCAAGCCAGAAGAGGGTGGTCATTGACTTTTAATCTCCTAAAGCAAAATAACTTTCAACCCTGGATCCTATATCCAGCTAAACTGAGTTTCATTTATGATGGAGAAATTAAATACTTTAATGATTCATATGTTGAAGAAATTTTCCATAACCAAACCAGTTCTTCAGGATGTTCTCAGACCTATCCTCCATAATGACCAGCCCAATAATCTACCACAAAAGTAAACTCACTCAGAAACTTTTGATCAAACTCCAACTTCCACAGTGGCAAAAGGATTAAAAATGTCCACTGGACTTTCAAAAAACGTGATATCCAATATTTTACCAGACTTATCAATATTCTCCATTAATGTGAACAGCTTAAACTGTCCTCTAAAGATGCACAGGTTAGCTGACTGGATACAAAAATTCAGGCCAGATATTTGTTGCATACAAGAGTCACATCTTACCTTAAAAGATAAATATAGACTCAGGGTGAAAGGATGGTCATCCATATTTAAGGGAAATGGTAATCAGAAAAAAGCAGATGTTGAAATTCTATTGGCAGACACAATAGGCTTTAAACCAATAAAAGCAAGGAAGGCTAAGAATGGTTACTTCATATTTGTTAAGGGTAATACTCAATATGATGAGATTTCAATTATTAACATCTATGCACCCAACCAGAATGCACCTCAATTTATAAGAGAAACTCTAACAGACATGAGCAACTTGATTTTCTCCAGCTCCAAAACAGTTAGAGATTTCAACACTCCTTTGGCAGTGTTGGATAGATCCTCCAATAAGAAACTGAGCAAAGAAATTTTAGATTTAAACCTAACCATCCAACATTTGAATTTAGTAGACATCTACAGAACATTTCATCCCAACAAAACTGAATACACATACTTCTCATCAGCCCACGGAACATACTCCAAATCGATCACATCCTAGGTCTCAAGTCTAACCTCAGTAAATTTAAAGGAATAGAAATTATTCCTTGCATGTTCTCAGACCACCATGGAATTAAAGTTGAACTGAGTAACAACAGGAATCTGCATACTCATACAAAAACATGGAAGTTAAATAACCGCATGGTGAATGATAGCTGGGTGAGAGATGAGTTTAAGAAGGAAATTGCCAAATTTTTGGAACAAAATGACAATGAAGACACGAATTATGGGAACCTCTGGGATACCGAAAAAGCAGTCCTAAGAGGGAAATTTATAGCACTGCAAGCCTTCCTCAAGAGAATGGAAAGAGAGGAAGTTAACAACTTAATCGGACATCTCAAACAACTGGAAAAGAAAGAACATTCCAACTCAAAACCCAGTAGAGAAAAAGAAATAACCAAAATTAGAGCAGAATTAAATGAAATAAAAAGCAAAAGAATTATACAACAGATCAATAAATCAAAAAGTTGGTTTTTTGAAAAAGTCAATGAAATAGATAAACCTTTGGCTAACCTAACCAGGAAAAAATGAGTAAATCTCTAATCTCATTAATCAGAAAGGACAAAGACCAAATAACAACAGACTCCTCAGAAATTCAAAAAATCCTTAATGAATATTACAAGAAAGTTTATTCTCAGAAATATGAAAATCTGAAGGATATTGACCAATAATTGGAAGCATGTCACCTTCCAGGACTTAGCCAGAATCAAGAGGAAATGTTGAACAGGCCAATATCAACTTCTGAAATAAAATCAACCATACAAAATCTCCCTAAAAAGAAAAGCCCGGGACCAGATGTCTTCACGTCAGAATTCTACCAAACCTTTAAAGAGGAACTAATACCTACCCTGTTTCCCCGAAAAGAAGACAGTGTCTTATTTTAAGGTGTGCTCCCAAAGATGTGCTAGGTCTTATTTTCAGGGGACATCTTATCTTTCCTGTAAGTAGGTCTTATTTTCAGAGGATGTCTTATTTTCGGGAAACAGGGTATAGTACTCAACCTGTTCCAAAATATAGAAAAAGAAGGAAGACTACTCAACACGTTCTATGAAGCAAACATCACCCTGATCCCCAAACCAGGAAAAGACCAACAAGAAAAGAAAATTATACACCAATAACACTAATGAATATAGATGCAAAAATATTCAACAAGATACTAACAAACAGAATCCAGCAACACATCAAACAAATTATACATCATGACCAAGTCATGACCATGTTTTATCCCAGGATCTCAAGGCTGGTTCAATATACGTAAATCTATAAGTATAATTCAGCACATAAACAAATTAAAAAACAAAGACCATATGATTCTCTCAATTGATGCAGAAAAAGCTTTTGATAATATCCAGCTTCCCTTCATGATCAGAACACTTCAGAAAATTGGTAGAGAAGGGACATTTCTTAAACTGATAGAGGCCATCTACAGCAAACCCACAGCCAATATCGTATTGAATAGAGTTAAATTGAAATCATTTCCACTCAGATCAGGAACCAGACAAGGCTGCCCATTGTCTCCACTGCTCTTTAACATTGTATGGCAGTTTTAGCCATCACAATTAGGGGAAAAAAAAGGCGATCAAGGGTATCCACATAGGGTCAGAAGAGATCAAACTTTCGCTCTTCTCAGATGATATGATTGTATATCTGGAAAACACCAGAGATTCTACTACAAAACTCTTAGAAGTGATCAAGGAATACAGCAGCGTCTCAGGTTACAAAATCAACATTCATAAATCGGTAGCCTCTGTATATACCAACAATAGTCAAGCTGAAAAAATCGTTAAGGACTCTATTCCATTCACAGTAGTGCCAAAGAAGATGAAATATTTGGGAGTTTATCTAACAAAGGACGTGAAAGATCTCTATAAAGAGAACTATGAAACTCTAAGAAAAGAAGTAGCTGAAAATGTTAACAAATGGAAAAACATACCATGCTCATGGCTGGGAAGAATCAACATTGTTAAAATGTCCATACTACCCAAAGCAATATACAATTTTAATGCAATCCCTATTAAAGCTCCACTGTCATACTTTAAAGATCTTGAAAAAATAATACTTCGTTTTATATAGAATCAGAAAAAACCTCAAATAGCCAGCCATTACTCAGAAATAAAAACAAAGCAGGAGGAATCATGCTACCAGACCTCAGACTGTACTATAAATCGATAGTGATCAATACAGCATTGTATTGGCACAAAAACAGAGAAGTAGATGTCTGGAACAGAGTAGAGAACCAGGAGATGAATCCAGCTACTTACCATTATTTGATCTTTGACAAGCCAATTAAAAACATTTAGTGGGGAAAAGATTCCCTATTTAACAAATGGTGCTGGGTCAACTGGCTGGCAACCTGTAGAAGACTGAAACTGGACCCACACCTTTCAACATTAACTAAGATAGACTCTCACTGGATTGAAGATTTAAACTTAAGACACGTAACTATAAAAATACTAGGAGAGAGTGCAGGGAAAACCCTTGAAGAAATCCATCTGAGTGAGTATTTCATGAGGAGGACTCCCTGGGCAATTGAAGCAGTTTCAAAAATACACTACTGAGACCTGATCAAACTAAAAAAGCTTCTGCACAACCAGGAACACAGTAAGTAAAGCAAGGAAACAGCCCTCAGAATGGGAGAAGATATTTGCAGGTTATGTCTCTGACAAAGGTTTAATAACCAGAATCCACAGAGAACTCAAACGCATAAGCAAGAAAAGAACAAGTGATCCCATCGCAGGCTGGGCAAGGGACTTGAAGAGAAACTTCTCTGAAGAAGACAGGTGCACGGCCTATAGACATATGAAAAAATGCTCATCATGTTTAATCATCAGAGAAATCCAAATCAAAACTACTTTGAGATATCATCTAACTCCAGTAAGATTAGCCTATATCACAAAATTCGAAGACCAGAGATGTTGGCGTGGATGTGGAGAAAAGGGAACACTTCTACACTGCTGGTGGGAATGCAAATTAATACATTCCTTTTGGAAAGATGTTTGGAGAACACTAGAGATCTAAAAGTAGATCTGCCATTCAATCCTGTAATTCCTCTACTAGGTGTATACCCAGAAGACCAAAAATCACATTATAACAAAGATATTTGTACCAGAATGTTTATTGCAGCCCAATTCATAATTGCTAAGTCATGGAAAAAGCCCAAGTGCCCATTGATCCACAAATGGATTAATAAATTGTGGTATATGTACACCATGGAATATTATGCAGTCTTAAAGAAAGAGGGAGACTTTACCTTTTTCATGTTTACATGGATGGAGCTGGAACCTATTTTTCTTAGTAACATATCTCAAGAATGGAAGAAAAAGTATCCAATGTACTCAGCCCTACTATGAAACTAATTTATGGCTTTCACATGAAAGCTATAACCCAGTTATAACCTAAGAATAGGGGGAAGAGGGAAAGGCGGGGTAGGGAGGGTGATTGGTGTGATTACACCTGTGGTGCATCTTACAAGGGTGTATGTGAAACTTAGTAAATGTAGAATGTAAATGTCTTAACACAATAACTAAGAAAATGCCAGGAAGGCTATGTTAAAATGCCAGTTAGGCTGTTGTGATGAAAATGTGTCAAACAGTCTACAAAACCAGTGTATGGTGTCCCATGGTCACATTAATATACACAGCTATGATTTAATAATAATAAAAAAAGAGTGTCTATTCTAGTTAGAACAAAATGCTATCTCTTCCATGATAGAAGCGGCCCAATGGAATCACTCTATCACCAGGTAGCTTGCTGATCATGGCAGGAAATGGTACCATATTGGTGACTCAGTTGGTCCCTGGTGCTGGCAGATTGGGCTCTCAGCAGTGGCTATAGTCAGGTGAGTGGAAATCCATGTTGCTAAGCACATATGTAACCTCTATCCCTGCCAACATGTCCGCTTTGTTCATGAGCCTATTGGATGATAACCGGGGTGGCTGATTGATGTCCACTGAGCAGGTAAATCTGTTCATTTAAAAAAACACCTCCTCTGCTGAGGTCACCATATGGTGAACATTCTCCTGGGGTATAAAAATCTTCATTTTTTTTTTTTTTTTTTTTTTTGCCCATTCAGAGATGTCTATCATATATCTCTTTTCCAAATTTTCTTTTTTTCCCTAAATTTTCTTATCACCAATTTTCCTTTTAAGTCCCTAACCATCCAGCCCAACCCTTGTCCACAGACTATGAACTGGTATGTAATCTCCATGTCTGGCTATTTCTCCTTCCAAGAGAAATGAACAACCAGTTACAGTGCAGGAGGATTTACCTTCAAGAGTGTCCTCAGGGATGTCACAGAAAGGGACCTCAGTGCTGCAGCTGCCCACTGTAGGGTGGTGCCATGTATCACGCGGAGCATCAGTCAACCAGGCTGGGATTTTCTCTTCCTTTGTCGACTGATCATTGGAAGCTCCCTGTGAGACCATGGGCACAGGCTGGGAAAGAAGGCAGGGTAGTAGGAGTGGGCACTGCGGGCATTTGGGCCACTTCTTCATGTGACTTACTCATGCCTTTGGGACCTATCAGGGCTGATCCCATATATAAAGGCTGTCTGGGATCTGTCCTGGCTCTATCATCCCAGCCATGATGATAGAGCACTGCTGAGCATACCCAACTCTGTAACACGGTGTGTTAGATAAACCCCAATTCATGATGGGCAGCTCGGGTCACATGGTAACTTAGTGACTTAGAATTCATGTGTTCAGTTTCTATTAGGGCCCAGCAACAGGCCAAGAGCTGTCTCTCAAAAGTAAAGTGGTTATCTGTGGATGGTGGCAGGACCTTGCTCCCAAAGTCTAAAGGCCTTGGCTGTAATTCAGCTTCCGGGCAAAAGTTCCAAACAGCATCCCTCTCTGTCACTGCCACTTCAGACCACTGGATCTGCTGTGTCAGATGGCCCAGATGGAGAGGCAGCTTGCACAGCAGCCTAGACCTGCTGCAGGACCTTCTTTTATTCCAGCCCCCACTTGAAACTGGCCACTTTTCAGGCTAGTAACATGCCTAAATTAGGAATGTATTGCCTCCAAAATCCTCTTGAAGAGCTGTAGGCAGGCTTGGCAGTTAGAACAGCAAAATAGAAAATAGAAATGGACATTATCATACCAATTTTGTTACTGTGGGGTGAGGGGGGAGTTTTTCTTGAAAGTTCCCTGAAAGTTTATTTACTGTGGGCATGGAAAGAATCACAGAGTGATTACCCAATATCTCAGTGGAATCCAAATAGTTTTACACCTGCCTTTTAGAGGGAAGGGGGAGATGAGGAATATAGGTAATTCTGTTTAAGAGCAATAAAAGGTGGTTAGACATGATGAATGGCTATGGGAAACTGATTTATAAACTAACCTGAGAGACAAGTGTATTATGTTTAAAATGGTTTGGGCCAGGTCTGGATGCATTCTTGATTTTTTCTTTTCCTGCAAGATAATGAGATAACAGGGAAAGGAAGGGATCTGGATTGTTTCTTTGATGGGTCTGATTATGCAGATAGAGAGAAAGCCCCCTCTAAGGGTCTGTTGTTCTACCTTTAAGGGCCTTTAATTCAAAATACTTTTTATACCAAGGAGTCATATTTTGGAGTGAAATTTCCTGAGCTTCTCACAACAGAATAGAAAACAGAGATGGCTATTATGATACTAATTTTGTTACCAGAAACATTGGGTCAATAAGATGTTTTATTTTCGTTACCAGAGTTTCCCTACTGTAAAAAGAAATTCCATTTGTGGAATTTAATTTTGACAGTTTGATTGTAAAATTATTTATTATGTAGAAACTATTATAATCAATTTATTCAACATGCTCATTGGGTGGCTATGAGATGCATGGTATCATAATTGTTGTTGTGGAATGTCCCAAATGTATAATGTTCCTTATTTTTGTGGCATCTAAAGCAGACAGCAGGTATATAGTTAAGTGCTATTTGAAGGCCCATATTTTCACAAAGCTCATGTCTATTGGGAAGAAAATAAAAGACACAAATTTGAGAAGGGACAAAGAAAGGGACTGCAAGGGGGATGGGAGGAAAGCCTACCCTGCTGAACAAGAAAGTCTGGAAGGGCCATAGAAACCTTATGGGAACACTGACTCAATTGATGAAGCATGTCTTGCACACAATACAGTTTCCATATTTGAACATAGGGTGAACACTGCACACCACAAATACCCCTAGGATTGGTAAAATCAACAGTTAGAACAGCGCTCAGCAATTCCCTCCAAAAAAGGAAGGGAATGTAGGTCTGAGGCAATGTAGGTAATCAATGACCAATAGAAAGGGACAAAGATGCCTGGAGACATAGAGAGACTAATGGAAAAGTTACACAAACAATTTCAAGGGAGAGAAAGAGGACATTTATATGCTTACATTACCTTTGGGTCTGTCTCTTGTCTTCTTACTCATGAGAGGGACCCATCTCTTTGGAAACACATTAAGCTTTCACTTTCCATAAATAAACTTACTCTTTGTTATACTAAAGCCTGTGTGAATTCACTTTTGCTTTTCATTCACTCACTTGCCTGCCTCCTGTTTTGCTGGTGGTTTCTACTACCTTTCACTTTCTATCAGGGTTAGCCTTGGTTGAACTTGCTAGTTCCACCAAGCCATCAAATCAGGTCAGCTGGACTTGCAGAATTGGGACCCCATCCTTCAACAAGATTCAGTAGTGCTGTGAAAACATTTGAATGCATTGATTCTCTGTCTTTTAAACAAATGCTCAATAGGTGATCCAGGCAGGGAGAACCTCCTAGACAAAGATGGCCTCAGGGAGCTGCATGGGACTTACAAGGAATAGACTAGAAGAAAGGAAGGTGCTTCAGGCAGAGCAAATAGCCCCCAGCAGGTGTGTAATTGCACAGTTAGTGGGAGTGGAATAATCTGCCTGCAGAAAAGGGCTTGTGTAGGGAAGTGGTGGGAGGTGCAGCCCCAAGGGGCCTGGTACATCTACCTCATCCTTGACCCTGCCAATGACATGGGGACTTTATTCTTAATCATGTAAATAGTGGCTGACTTTGATTTTGAGCAGAGGAGCATTTGAGAAGGATCGACTTGGTGTCAACAAAAGAAATGACTTCCAGAGGACTCAAATTGAAAGCCAGATGCTGTTAAGAGATTTTTAGCATTATCTACGTATGAGGTGATGGAAGTCTGGTTTGAAGAGATGCCACTACAAAGGGGATAGACAATTATAAAGGCTAGTTAGAAGAACTCGTAGAGAACTAATAGAGTTTGGTAACTGGAGAGCATGGGGCAGGGAAAAGGAAGAATTAAAGCAAGTTCATTGGATGGCTAAAAGAATAAAGTATACTTTGATAAAAAAAAAAACAAAACAAAAGATAAGTAACAAATAAAATAGAAGAACAAAGACAGAGAAGCCATATAAAAAAGAAAGAAAGTCAATGATCTTGATTTTACACTAATATAAGGTATTATTATTAACAGCACAGCACCTAATTCAGTATGTGTACCATACCTTATACTTTATTGGGTGTGTTCCCAGGTATGTTATGTCATTAGTGATAAAGCTGGAATAGCCCACTAGAAATCCATAATTAGTTATATATATGCAAAAGCAGTTGGAATGAGAGGGTGACACAGTAGAAATAGCTTAGAAAGTCCTTCACATGGAAGTATGTGGAGCAAATGGCACATAATGACTCATTTGACTGTCTTGTTTAATTCTTATTTTCATTAATTAGCTTGAAGTAGTATTTCTATAATTGAATCTATCAAATCTTCAATGTTCACTTCTTTTCTTCAATTCCTGTGGGAAAGAGTTGGAGCTGTGTTTCAAAATATCAGTGTTTTGGATGATGTTTTTGTCCCAAGTCTTAGCATGTGTATGTGCATATATATGTATGTGTGTGTGCATTCCATTTTCAGATTCAGCAGTATAGGAATAAAGTCAAAACAGGATCTGCTATTGCATGTTTTTTTTTTTTTATTCCATGGTATACATATACCACAATTTATTAATCCATTCATGGATCGATGGGCACTTGGGCTTTTTCCATGGCTTAGCAATTATGAATTGGGCTGCAATAAACATTCTGGTACAAATATCTTTGTTATGATGTGATTTTTGGTCTTCTGGGTATATACCTAGTAGAGGAATTATAGGATTGAATGGCAGATCTATTTTTAGATCTCTAAGTGTTCTCCAAACATCTTTCCAAAAGGAATGTATTAATTTGCATTCCCACCAGCAGTGCAAAAGTGTTCCCTTTTCTCCACATACACGCCAACATCTCTGGTCTTGGGATTTTGTGATATGGGCTAATCTTACTGGAGTTGATGATTTCTCAAAGTAGTTTTGATTTGGGTTTCTCTGATGATTAAAGATGATGAGCATTTTTTCATATGTCTGTAGGCGGTGCGCCTGTCTTCTTCAGAAAATTTTCTCTTCAAGTCCCTTGCCCAGCCTGCGATGGGATCACTTGTTCTTTTCTTGCTTATACGTTTGAGTTCTCTGTGGATTCTGGTTATTAAACCTTTGTCGGAGACATAACCTGCAAATATCTTCTCCCACTCTGAGGGCTGTTTCCTTGCTTTACTTACTGTGTTCTTGGCTATGCAGAAGCTTTTTTAGTTTGATCAGGTCCCAGTAGTGTATTTTTGAAACTGCTTCAATTGCCCAGGGAGTCCTCCTCATGAAATACTCACTCAGACGGATATCTTCAATGGTTTTTTCCTGTACTCTCTCCTAGTATTTTTATAGTTTCGTGTCTTAAGTTTAAATCTTTAATCCAGTGAGAGTCTATCTTAGTTAATGGTGAAAGGTATGGGTCCAGTTTCAGTCTTCTACAGGTTGCCAGCCAGTTGACCCAGCACCATTTGTTAAATAGGGAATCTTTTCCCCACTGAATGTTTTTAATTGGCTTGTCAAAGGTAAATAACGGTAAGTAGCTGGATTCACCTCTTGGTTCTCTATTCTGTTCCAGACATCTACTTCTCTGTTTTTGTGCCTATACAATGCTGTTTTGAGCACTATCATTTTATAGTATAGTCTGAGGTCTGGTAGCATGATTCCTCCTGCTTTGTTTTTATTTCTGAGTAATGGCTTGGCTATTTGAGGTTTTTTTCTGATTCTTTTTAAAATGAAGTATTATTTTTTCAAGATCTTTAAAGTATGACAGTGGAGCTTTAATAGGGATTGCATTAAAATTGTATATTGCTTTGGGTAGTATGGACATTTTAACAATGTTGATTCTTCCCAGCCATGAGCATGGTATGTTTTTCCATTTGTTAACATTTTCAGCTACTTCTTTTCTTAGAGTTTCATAGTTCTCTTTATAGAGATCTTTCACGTCCTTTGTTAGATAAACTCCCAAATATTTCATCTTCTTTGGCACTACTGTGAATGGAATAGAGTCCTTAACTATTTTTTCAGCTTGACTATTGTTGGTATATATAGAGGCTACCGATTTATGAATGTTGATTTTGTAACCTGAGACGCTGCTGTATTCCTTGATCACTTCTAAGAGTTTTGTAGTAGAATCTCTGGTGTTTTCCAGATATACAATCATATCATCTGAGAAGAGCGAAAATTTGATCTCTTCTGAACCTATGTGGATACCCTTGATCGCCTTTTTCCCCCTAATTGTGATGGCTAAAACTTCCATTACAATGTTAAAGAGCAGTGGAGACAATGGGCAGCCTTGTCTGGTTCCTGATCTGAGTGGAAATGATTTCAATTTAACTCCATTCAATACGATATTGGCTGTGGGTTTGCTGTAGATGGCCTCTATCAGTTTAAGAAATGTCCCTTCTCTACCAATTTTCTGAAGTGTTCTGATCATGAAGGGAAGCTGGATATTATCAAAAGCTTTTTCTGCATCAATTGAGAGAATCATATGGTCTTTGTTTTTTAATTTGTTTATGTGCTGAATTATACTTATAGATTTACGTATGTTGAACCAGCCTTGAGATCCTGGGATAAAACTTGGTCATGACTCGGTCACGATGTATAATCTGTTTGATGTGTTGCTGGATTCTGTTTGTTACAATCTAGTTGAATACTTTTGCATCTATATTCATTAGTGATATTGGTCTATAATTTTCTTTTCTTGTTGGGTCTTTTCCTGGTTTGGGGATCAGGGTGATGTTTGCTTCATAGAACGTGTTGGGTAGTCTTCCTTCTTTTTATACATTTTGGAATAGGTTGAATAATATAGGTAGTAGTTCCTCTTTAAAGGTTTGGTAGAATTCTGACGTGAAGACATCTGGTCCCAGGCTTTTCTTTTTAGGGAGATTTTGTATGGTTGATGCTATTTCAGAAGTTGATATTGGCCTGTTCAACATTTCCACTTGATTTTGGCTAAGTCTTGGAAGGTGACGTGCTTCGAAGTATTGGTCAATTTCCTTCAGATTTTCATATTTCTGAGAATAAAGTTTCTTGTATTATTCATTAAGGATTATTTGAATTTCTGAGGAGTCTGTTGTTATTTCGTCTTTATCGTTTCTGTTTGATGAGATTAGAGATTTTACTCTTTTTTTTTACTGGTTAGGTTAGCCATATTGCATGTTTTTTATCAGCAAGTGCTGGGAGAATGATTGGCAAACTGAATTGTAGTGGTATTATTAAAATTCATGAACTGGAGAATTACCAATGTGTAATATTGAAAAATGCAGTGGGTGCTAAGTATCTTTGACATATCCCCAAAGGCTTTAACCATCTTGGGGAAAAATGTTAGAAGTCTGTCAGAAACATATTGGATTTTCCTAAAGCATATGGTGATGAAATAGTATATCATTTTATGAGAAAATATTGTCACACTGGCTTTCTGGCCCAACATGTCGTAGTCATTTTATATTTCTGTTTTGTGGATATCTTCTTTTGTGCTCTTTATTTTAGGATGAATTTCATCCTTGGTCTTGGAAGAATGTCATTATTTCACCCCTCATTCTTCTTTTTGGCCATGCCTTTGTTTTTATTCTTCCTTCTAGAATCTTCTGCTCCCTGCGATAAAGTGTTTATACTGTGTTTCAAGACTGGGAGGTGTATGCTTTGATCAAGTTTTTGTTTTGACTGCACTGAAGGTTTTTATCATCCAGCCCTTTCTCTCCTCCATGGTTTGTATGCTTATGTTCCATCCTTTTTCTGAAGTACTAACTTTCATCCCAGACCTGGCTGGGTTGCAAGAATGGAAGTGGTTGTACTGTAGCTTGCATTTGAAAAAAAAAAAAAAAAAAAATATATATATATACTTTTATTTCGAGAGGATGATGCAAAAGAAAAAAAAGTATGCCACTGGGCCCTTTTACCACATTCTCTGTTTGGCCCCTTGGGCTCTTTTTAAACACTGAACATGTTCTTAGAGTTGGTTTAAACCACATCACCCATTGCAGGCGGTGTTGTGGGTTGGCATACTCTGGGGATGGCTGCTTGGTAAGCTCAATTTCCAAATTCCTGGAACTGTCAGATCAATCTGTTTTCTAAGGCAGCTAAGGAGCAACACACCCTTCCTTTAAGGCCTTTATTGTCTTAGAGTTTTAGAGGTCATGTAGACATTTCTAGTTGATTGTGAATTCCAGATTATTTTGTTATATACTCTCAATGTTAAGACCTGGTAAGTTTGGATTAAATTGTTCCTCAACATGGTTCTTTGTTTGGGGAAGCTCTGATGCAACTCATCATCCTTTCCCTCATCCTCAGTGAGGACTATGGAAACTTCTATTTAAAGGCATTTGGGACATGACAAGATTTATATTTCATACGAAAAAATTAACTAGGAAGATATGGCTGAAAGCTGAACTAAAACAAAGCTTGGGCAGCTATGTATCTATAGCCCAATTCACTTGGGCTATACCCATATTGCTAGTGTAGGGGTGAGGGGAAACTCTCCCTTTGCCCCTGAAGGTTTGCGGAAAGATCAATAAAGCAGATTAATAGAAGAAAGAGATTCATTTACTGTGTGAACAAGCAGAATTACAGAGTGATTACCTAGTATCCTAATGGGGTCCAGACATTTATATATCCTCATTTTATTTATTATTATTTTTTTTATTTTCTTTCTTTCTTTCTTTTTTTTTTTTTGTAGAGACAGAGCCTCACTTTATCATCCTCGGTAGAGTGCTATGCATCACACTGCTCACAGCAAACTCTAACTCCTGGGCTTAGGCGATTCTCTTGCCTCAGCCTCCCAAGTAGCTGGGACTACAGGTGCCTGCCACAAGGCCCAGCTATTTTTTTTTTTTTTGTTTTTGTTGCAGTTCGGCTGGAGCCAGGTTTGAACCTGCCACCCTCAGTATATGGGACTGGCGCCCTACCCACTGAGCCACAGAAGCCACCCCTGTATACCCTCATTTTAGAGGGGAGGAGATGAGGAATATAGATAATCTTGTTTAGGGGTGATAAATGGTTACTGGAGAGGATGAATAAATACTTTAGATACTTGAGAGAATGAATGGATGAGGGAAAACAGATTGACTTGTGATTTTCTTTAGAAATTACATTTAGACAGATAGTATCTTTAAAATGGTTTGGGCCGGGCCTGGTTGCATTCTTGATCTTCTTTCTTGCAATATATTGAGATGCAAGGAAATGGAAGGAAAGACAATTATCCTGTTGGCTGGATCTCCCTGGTTTTATGCAGACAGAAGGAAAGCCCCTTTCATAGTCTGTTGATCTCTAAGGGCTGTTAGTTCAAAATACTATTTATTCCCAAGGTCGTATTTTGGGGAAAATGTGCTGAGCTCTTTCACTGGGGAAAGACTTATCTCTGACTTAAAACAAGAGGGAGTCATGAAGTTGCAGCCTGCTCAGGGCAGTTAGAAACAGCTTGTCAGGCAACATTTCCTACAAGCCAGTAAATTGTCAGAGGAATAGTTAGATACAAACCACTTAAAAATACTAGTAAAGAAATCTGTAAACATTATTCAAAAAAATTACCATTAGGGGACCACATTTTGTAAAAGACATTTAGAAATGGAGAGACAAAATAAAATTTTTGATTTTCATTCAAACCACTAATGACTCATATTAAAGAGGTTATTGGATTTTTCTTGATTTTTAAAGAGATTTCTACAGATGATAGAAAGTTGGTATAATGTCAAAGCCTCCTCTTTCTTTGTAATAAAAGTTAGCAGGAACTAAAATGCCTTCCTGAATCTGCCCATCTGTTTTTGCTAATACTGTACTATCACCAAGAATCAAAATCTATGACAGTCGATTACAGGTGGTATTGTTAAATAGGTGGGTGAAAATGGAAAACACGTGTCTCTTAGAAGCACCTACGTAAAATATAATGACAAACACTAAGCCCAACTGTGACAAAGACTGTGGATTTCTTTCTTCTGCCCTCCCTCCTCATTCTTTTCCCTTCCCTTTTTCTTCATCATCTTATCTACATTTTGTAGTCAATCCTTTCTCCATGATATTAACAAATATATCTTTCACTTTGCAGTTTATCCATTTGGGACTTGGATCACTCTACAGGTACTTGGATTGACCAATAAATGCCATTGAAACAGCTAAAATATAATACTCTTTTTTTTTATTGTTGGGGATTCATTGAGGGTACAATAAGCCAGGTTACACTGATTGCAATTGTTAGGTAAAGTCCCTCTTGCAATCATGTCTTGCCCCCATAAAGTGTAACACACAACAAGGCCCCACCCACCTCCCTCCGTCCCTATTTCTGCTTCCCCCCCCATAACCATAATTGTCATTAATTGTCCTCATATCAAAATTGAGTACATAGGATTCATGCTTCTCCATTCTTGTGATGCTTTACTAAGAATAATGTCTTCCACGTCCATCCAGGTTAATACGAAGGATGTAAAGTCTCCATTTTTTTTAATGGCTGAATAGTATTCCATGGTATACATATACCACAGCTTGTTAATCCATTCCTGGGTTGGTGGGCATTTAGGCTGTTTCCACATTTTGGCGATTGTAAATTGAGCTGCAATAAACAGTCTAGTACAAGTGTCCTTATGATAAAAGGATTTTTTTCCTTCTGGGTAGATGCCCAGTAATGGAATTGCAGGATCGAATGGGAGGTCTAGCTTGCATGCTTTGAGGTTTCTCCATACTTCCTTCCAGAAAGGTTGTACTACTTTGCAGTCCCACCAGCAGTGTAAAAGTGTTCCCTTCTCTCCACATCCACGCCAGCATCTGCAGTTTTGAGATTTTGTGATGTGGGCCATTCTCACTGGGGTTAGATGATATCTCAGGGTTGTTTTGATTTGCATTTGTCTAATATATAGAGATGATGAACATTTTTTCATGTGTTTGTTAGCCATTCATCTGTCGTCTTTAGAGAAAGTTCTATTCATGTCTCTTGCCCATTGATATAAGGGATTGTTGGCTTTTTTCATGTGGATTAATTTGAGTTCTCTATAGATCCTAGTTATTAAGCTTTTGTCTGATTGAAAATATGCAAATATCCTTTCCCATTGTGTAGGTTGTCTCTTTGCTTTGGTTATTGTCTCCTTAGCTGTACAGAAGTTTTTCAGTTTAATGAAGTCCCGTTTGTTTATTTTTGTGGTTGTTGCAATCGCCATGGCAGTCTTCTTCATGAAGTCTTTCCCCAGGCCAATATCTTCCAGTGTTTTTCCTATGCTTTCTTGGAGGATTTTTATTGTTTCATGCCTTAAGTTTAAGTCCTTTATCCATCTTGAATCAATTTTTGTGAGTGGGGAAAGGTGTGGGTCCAGTTTCAGTCTTTTACATGTAGACATCCAGTTCTCCCAACACCATTTATTGAATAGGGAGTCTTTCCCCCAAGGTATGTTCTTGTTTGGTTTCTCAAACATTAGGTGGTTGTAAAATGTTAGTTTCACTTCTTGGTTTTCAATTCGATTCCAAGTGTCTATGTCTCTGTTTTTGTGCCAGTACCATGCTGTCTTGAGAACTATGGCTTTGTAGTACAGACTAAAATCTGGTATGCTGATGCCCCAGGCCTTATTTTTGTTACAGAGAACTGCCTTAGCTATACGGGGTTTTTTCCGGTTCCATACAAATGCAGAATCATTTTTTCCAAATCGTGAAAGTACGATGTTGGTATTTTGATAGGAGTGGCATTGGATAGGTAGATGGCTTTGGGAAGTATAGATATTTTAACAATGTTGATTCTTCCCATCCATGAGCATGGTATGTTCTTCCATATGTTAATATCCTCTGCTATTTCCTTTCTGAGGATTTCATAGTTTTCTTTATAGAGGTCCTTCACCTCCTTTGTTAGTTATACTCCTAGGTATTTCATTTTCTTTGAAACTATGGAGAAGGGAGTTGTGTCCTTTATTAGCTTCTCATCTTGACTGTTATTGGTGTACACAAAGGCTACTGACTTGTGGACATTGATTTTATATCCTGAAACATTACTGTATTTTTTGATGACTTCTAGGAGTCTTGTGGTTGAGTCTTTGGGGTTCTCTAAGTATAAGATGATGTCATCAGCAAAGAGGGAGTGTTTGACCTCCTCTGCTCCCATTTGGATTCCCTTTATTTCCTCGTCTTGCCTAATTGTATTGGCTAGAACTTCCGGCACTACGTTGAATAGTAAAGGTGACAGAGGACAACCTTGTCTGGTTCCAGTTCTAAGAGGAAAAGCTTTCAGTTTTACTCCATTCAGTAAAATATTGGCTGTGGGTTTGTCATAGATAGCTTCAATCAGTTTTAGAAATGTGCCACATATGCCTATACTCTTCAGTGCTCTGATTAGAAAAGGATGCTGGATTTTATCAAATGCTTTTTCTGCATCTATTGAGAGGATCATGTGATCTTTATTTTTGCCTCTGTTAATATGGTGGATAACGCTTATAGACTTGTGTATGTTAAACCAGCCTTGCATCCCTGGGATGAAGCCTACTTGATCATGATGAATGACTTTTTTGATAATAAGCTGTAATCTATTGGCTAGGATTTTGTTGAGAATTTTCGCGTCTATGTTCATTAGTGAGATTGGTCTGAAATTCTCCTTTTTGTTTGGGTCTTTTCCTGGTTTTGGTATCAGGGTGATGTTTGCTTCATAGAATGTGTTGGGGAAGATTCCTTCTTCCTCAATTTTTTGGAATAATTTCTGCAGTACAGGAATAAGCTCTTCCTTGAAGGTTTGATAGAATTCTGGAGTGAAGCCATCTGGACCAGGGCATTTTTTGGTTGGAAGATTTTTTATTGTTTCTTTGATCTCAGTGCTTGAAATTGGTCTGTTCAGGAGCTCTATTTCTTCCTGGCTGAGTCTAGGGAGAGGGTGTGATTCCAAATATTGATCCATTTCCTTCACATTGTCAAATTTCTGGGCATAGAGTTTCTGGTAGTATTCAGAGATGATCTCTTGTATCGCTGTGGGATCAGTTGTTATTTCCCCTTTATCATTTCTGATTGAGGTTACTAGAGATTTTACTTTTCTATTCCTCGTTAGTCTGGCCAATGGTTTATCTATTTTATTTATTTTTTCAAAAAACCAACTCCTTCTTTCATTAATTTTCTGAATGATTCTTTTGTTTTCAATTTCATTGATCTCTGATTTCATTTTGGATATTTCTTTTCTTCTACTGAGTTTAGGCTTAGATTGTTCTTCTTTTTCCAATTCCATAAGATCTCTTGTGAGATTGTTGATGCGCTCTCTTTCTGTTTTTCGAATGTAGGCATCTAAAGCAATGAATTTTCCTCTCAAAAATGCTTTTGCAGTATCCCACAGGTTTTGGTAGCTTGTGTCTTCATTGTTGTTATGCTCAAGGAAGTTAATGATTTCCTGTTTTATTTTTCCTTCACCCATCTGTTATTCAACAGAAGATGGTTTAGTTTCCATGCCTTTGGATGGGGTTGAGCATTTGTGTTACAGTTGAGTTCCACCTTTAGTGCCTTAAGGTCTGAGAAGATACAAGGTAAAATTTCAATTCTTTTGATTCTGTTGATATGTGTTTTGTGTCCCAGGATATGATCAATTTTGGAGAATGTTCCATGGGGTGATGAGAAGAATGTATGTTCTTTATCTTTGGGATGGAGTGTTCTATATGCGTCTATCAAGCACAGTTGTTCTAGGGTCTCATTTAAGTCTCTTATATCCTTGTTTAATTTCTGTTTAGAGGATCTGTCCAGCTCTGTAAGAGGAGTGTTAAGGTCCCCTGTTATTATGGTGTTATCAGATATCATATTGCTCTGACTAAGTAAGGTCTGTTTCAAGAATCTGGGAGCATTTAAATTGGGTGCATAGATATTTAGAATTGAAATGTCTTCTTGTTGTATTTTTCCCTTGACAAAGATAAAGTGACCATCTTTGTCTTTTTTGACTTTAGTTGCTTTAAATCCACATGTATCTGAAAATAAGATTGCAACTCCTCTTTTCTTCTGAATTCCATTTGCCTGAAAAATTGTCTTCCAACCCTTGACTCGGAGCTTTAATTTGTCTTTTGAAGCCAGGTGTGTTTCTTGCAGACAGCAAATGGATGGCTTGTGTTTTTTAATCCAGTCAGCCAATCTATGTCTCTTCAGTGGGGAATTCAAGCCATTAACATTTATTGAGATAATGGATAATTGTGGTAGCATTCTATTCGTCTTATTTTGTGAGAGTCCATTGCTTAGT
This sequence comes from Nycticebus coucang, assembly GCF_027406575.1. NCBI lineage: Eukaryota > Metazoa > Chordata > Mammalia > Primates > Lorisidae > Nycticebus > Nycticebus coucang. The sequence goes on from NC_069782.1 coordinate 29,317,973, forward strand.
TTTATCATTTGCATCAGTGTGGAGGTTAGGTTCTGTCCTTTAATTTCTGAGATCTTACTTTGCTGCTGATCCATTGTGGTGGTCAGTGTGCAGAACAGGTTGAAGTATTCCCTGTAGAGCTGGTCTTGTTATGGCGAATTTCCTCAATGTTTGTATATCGTAAATGATTTGATTTCTCCGTCAATTTTGAAGCTTAGCTTAGCAGGGTACAGAATTCTGTGCTGGAAATTGTTCTGTTTAAGTAGATGAAAGGTATATTACCATTGTCTTCTTGCTTGGAAAGTTTCATTAGAGAAGTCTGCCGTCACTCTGATGGATTTGCCCCTGTAGGTCAACTGGCACTTACTCCTGGCAGCTTGCAGAATCTTTTCTTTTGTCTTGACTTTGGACAGGTTCATCACAATGTGTCTTGGAGAAGCTCGGTTAGAGTTGAGGTGACCTGGGCTCCGATATTCCTCTGAAAGCAGTGTGTCAGAATCTTTGGTGATATTTGGGAAATTTTCTTTAATAATATTCTCTAGTATGGCTTCCATTCCTCTGGGGCATTCTTCTTCCCCTTCTGGAATTCCTATAACTCGTATGTTGGAACGCTTCATAAAGTCCCATAATTCTGACAGTGAACGTTCTGCTTTCTCTCTCTTCTTTTCTGCCTCTTTTACTATCTGTGTTATCTCAAGAACTTTTTCTTCTACCTCTGAAATTCTTTCTTCTTCATGGTCTAACCTGTTGCTGACACTTTCCATTGCATCTTTTAGTTCCCTAATTGACTGTTTCAGTTCCTTCAGCTCTTCTATATCCTTTTTATATTCTTCATATCGCTCATCTCTGATTTGATTCTGTTTTTGGATTTCCCTTTGGTTATTTTCCACTTTATTAGCAGTTTCCTTCATTGTTTCCATCATTTCTTTCATTGTTTTCAACATGTGTAGTCTAAATTCCCTTTCTTTCATTCCTAACATTTCTTTACAGGTGGAATCATCTGCAGCAGCTACCTCATAGTCCCTTGGCGGGGTTGTTCTGGACTGGTTCTTCATGTTGCCTGGAGCTTTCTGCTGATTCTTCCTCATGAGTGATTTCTTTTATCTGTTTCCTTGCCCTAATTTTCCTTTCACTGCCTCTTTCTCTTTAAGTTCTCATGTCTGTGGACTACGGGTTACAGGAGTAGAAGGGTGAGAAGGTTGAAGAGCCAGAAAGGGATGAAAGAAAGGAGGACCGAGTGATAAGATAAAAAAGAAAAATAGAGAAAGGAGAGGGGGTGGGTAAAAGAAATATTGACAAAAAGAAGAGAGGCACAGAAAGAGGGAGACTGAGCAATATAGGTGTACAGTAGGGTACTTTGATACAACCTTAAAAAAAAACCCACCTTCTGGGGGTGCCCAGTTGTGTGGTTCCCTTGAGGTCAGCAGCTCTTTTCTAACCTGATCAGGCACAGTACCCCACCTCCACCAATTAGAGAGGAAAGACAAAAATGCTATAAATCAAACCAAAACAAGCAAACAGAAAACTTTACGCGATAAAATTGGGTGAAAAACCAAGTAATAGTGGTAGAAACACTTGCAAAAATGAAGTTCTAATTATTGAAAAAGGCAGCAATGGGAAATTATAATTAAACTAGAAAAATTGAGAAAGAAAAAGGATTTGTATTGAAAAGGTTGAAATTAAAAAACAAAACAACATCAAAATAAACAAAAGAACAACCAAACCAAAAAAAACCCACCAAAAACAAAGCAGTATGTATATGTTATTGAATATTGTCTGGGCAACACGTGGTCTTCTGGGGTATGAGATGTTAATCATAGGTCTGATATGACTGGAGGCTGCTGATTTCTCATACCCCAGCAGGTAGACACCCTAAATCTCTCTTCAGCCCACTTAAAAGGCACTTTGAACTTGTAAACTTGCTGAGCAGAAGCTTTCCCAGGAAAGTGCTTCTCGCTGGAATCACTGCTGAAGTGGCTATCCACTTACCCAGTGTGCTAAAACCGGTCTCACTCTGCCCCTGAGGGTTAGGGCTGCAAGGTGGCTCAGACCCCACCCTTAGGCTACTTGGTCGCTGGGTTACCAGCTCCCACCCGATTCTAGCGCTACAACCCTGAGGGCGGAGCTTGCTGGGGCAGATCGCTCACAATGGCTCCCTGTGACCCACAGCCAAACAATATTAGCTCCGTCTGGCTCAGTGGTTCAGACTGGGGCCCTAGACAACCAGCAAAGTTCTCCGCAGTCCTGCTCAGGCTCTCCCCAAGGCAGTTCAACTGAGTGCCAAGTCCAAAGACACCAAAACAGTTCATAGGTAAGGCCTTTCTGGTTTGCAGTCTCGCTGCTACTGAACTTACAGTTGTGGGAGGGTTTAGACAGATTGAACACATGCGACCACTTGCCATTTTTCCACTGTTTTAGTCCTCCTCTTGGGGTCCAGAAGTCTCTTGCTGACTCCCTGTATCCTCAGAGGGGTGATGATAGGCAGATCCCACCAGCCAGAGATGCCTGGAGTCCTATCTCCCCATACTCACGATGCCCAAATGCAAGGAAGCTGTTACTTGGCCGCCATCTTTCTCCACCTCCTAAAATATAATACTCTTGATGCAAAATTATTTTCTTTTATAAAATTAAAGAGTTAAATTCCACCATATTGAAGGAGCACTGTAAATTTCATCCCAAAATATGAATCCTTGCTTTAAAGAGTAATTTGAATTAAAGGCCCTTAGAGATAGATCAACAGGTCCTTGGAAGAGGCTTTCCCTCTATCTGTGTAACAGATGGACCTGTCAAAAAAAAGCCAACCAACCAAACAAACAAACAAAAAAAATGACTTCCCTTACCTTCCCCTTATCTCACTCTATTGCAGGAAGGAAAACCAAGAATGGAGCCAGACCTGGCCAACATCATTTTGAACATAATACTTGTCTCTTGAGGTTAATTTAATTTGTAAGGAGAATCATTTACAAATCAATCTTGTTTCCCTCTCCATTTGTCCTCCCTAGCAACCATTTGTTGAGTCTAAATAGAATCACCTATATTCCTTATCTCCCCCACCCATCTAAAAGCAGGGTTTACAAATATATGGGCCCGGGGGATATTGGGTACTTACTCCCTTGGTAAATAAACCTCTTCCTGTTATTAATCTGCCTTAATTGTAAATTGATGTTTCAGCAATTTTCAGGAGAAAGGGGTGGTTCCTCCTCACTCCCATAATATTCTTTATTTCCCATCTTACAGTCACTTTGTTATTTCACTTGTATTATACTTAAAAACCTATTTCTTCTTCTAGAACATTCTTTTTGAGATCCTTCTTATTAGTTAAAGCCCAAGTCAAATGTCAGTCTTCTTTTGGAAGGCCTTGCTCCAGTGAATGTTTATTTATGGACTTCTTTATGCCAATTGGTATTCTAAGTGCTAGAAACACAGCAGTGAACAAGGTAGACAAAGCTTCTGTTCACAAGGAATTTACATTCTGGAAGTTGGAGGTAGTCATTGATAAATAACCAAAAAAAGTAGATATAGTAAAACATGTCAAGTTGATACTGATTATCTGGCTAAAGAAAACAAAACCTGGGAGGCGGAGCAAGATGGCAGCCGAGTAACAGCTTCCTTGCATCTGGGCACCGTGAGTCTGGGGATATAGGACTCCAGGCATCTCCGGCTGGTGGGATCTGCCTATCATCACCCCTGAGAGGATACAGGGAGTCAGCGAGGGACTTCTGGACCCCAAGAGGAGGACTAAAACAGTGGAAAACCGGCAAGTGGTCGCGTGTGTTCAAACCGTCTAAACCCACCCGCAACTTCCACAGGCACGAGAACTTAAAGAGCAAGAGGAAGTGAAAGGAAAATTAGGGCAAGGAAACAGATAAAAGAAATCACCCATGAGGAAGAATCAGCAGAAAACTCCAGGCAACATGAAGAACCAGTCCAGAACAACTCCGCCAAGGGACCATGAGGTAGCTACTGCAGAGGATTCCACCTATACAGAAATGTTAGGAATGATAGAAAGGGAATTTAGAATACACATGTTGAAAACAATGAAAGAAATGATGGAAACAATGAAGGAAACTGCTAATAAAGTGGAAAATAACCAAAAGGAAATCCAAAAACAGAATCAAATAAGAGATGAACGATATGAAGAATATGAAAAGGATATAGCAGAGCTGAAGGAAATGAAACAGTCAATCAGGGAACTAAAAGATGCAATAGAAAGTATCAGCAACAGGTTAGACCATGCAGAAGAAAGAATTTCAGAGGTAGAAGACAAAGTTTTTGAGATAACTCAGATAGTAAAAGAGGCAGAAAAGAAGAGAGAGAAAGCAGAACGTTCACTGTCAGAATTATGGGACTTTATGAAGCGTTCCAACATACGAGTTATAGGAATTCCAGAAGGGGAAGAAGAATGCCCCAGAGGAATGGAAGCCATACTAGAGAATATTATTAAAGAAAATTTCCCAAATATCACCAAAGATTCTGACACACTGCTTTCAGAGGGCTATCGGACCTCAGGTCGCCTCAACTCTAACCGAGCTTCTGCAAGACACATTGTGATGAACCTGTCCAAAGTCAAGACAAAAGAAAAGATTCTGCAAGCTGCCAGGAGTAAGCGCCAGTTGACCTACAGGGGCAAATCCATCAGAGTTACCGCAGACTTCTCTAATGAAACTTTCCAAGCAAGAAGACAATGGTAATATACCTTTCATCTACTTAAACAGAACAATTTCCAGCCCAGAATTCTGTACCATGCTAAGCTAAGCTTCAAAATTGATGGAGAAATCAAATCATTTATGGATATACAAACATTGAGGAAATTCGCCACAACAAGACCAGCTCTACAGGGAATACTTCAACCTGTTCTGCACACTGACCACCACAATGGATCAGCAGCAAATTAAGAACTCAGAAGTTAAAGGACAGAACCAAACCTCCACACTGATGCAAAAGATAAAACTAAGCAAAGGACTCTCACAAAATAAGACGAATAGAATACTACCACAATTATCCATTATCTCAATAAATGTTAATGGCTTGAATTCCCCACTGAAGAGACATAGATTGGTTGACTGGATTAAAAAACAGAAGCTATCCATCTGCTGTCTGCAAGAAACACACCTGGCTTCAAAAGACAAATTAAAGCTCCGAGTCAAGGGTTGGAAGACAATTTTTCAGGCAAATGGAATTCAGAAGAAAAGAGGAGTTGCAATCTTATTTTCAGATACATGTGGATTTAAAGCAACTAAAGTCAAAAAAGACAAAGATGGTCACTTTATATTGGTCGAGGGAAAAATACAACAAGAAGACATTTCAATTCTAAATATCTATGCACCCAATTTAAATGCTCCCAGATTCTTGAAACAGACCTTACTCAGTCGGAGCAGTATGATATCTGATAATACCATAATAACAGGGGACTTTTTTTTTTTTTTTTTTTTTTTTGGCCGGAGCTGGGTTTGAACCCGCCGCCTCCGGCATATGGGACCGGCGCCCTACTCCTTGAGCCACAGGCGCCGCCCATAACAGGGGACCTTAACACTCCTCTTACAGAGCTGGACAGATCCTCTAAACAGAAATTAAACAAGGATATAAGAGACTTAAATGAGACCCTAGAACAACTGTGCTTGATAGACGCATATAGAACACTCCATCCCAAAGATAAAGAACATACATTCTTCTCATCACCCCATGGAACATTCTCCAAAATTGATCATATCCTGGGACACAAAACACATATCAACAGAATCAAAAGAATTGAAATTTTACCTTGTATCTTCTCAGACCTTAAGGCACTAAAGGTGGAACTCAACTGTAACACAAATGCTCAACCCCATCCAAAGGCATGGAAACTAAACCATCTTCTGTTGAATAACAGATGGGTGAAGGAAAAATAAAACAGGAAATCATTAACTTCCTTGAGCATAACAACAATGAAGACACAAGCTACCAAAACCTGTGGGATACTGCAAAAGCATTTTTGAGAGGAAAATTCATTGCTTTAGATGCCTACATTCGAAAAACAGAAAGAGAGCGCATCAACAATCTCACAAGAGATCTTATGGAATTGGAAAAAGAAGAACAATCTAAGCCTAAACTCAGTAGAAGAAAAGAAATATCCAAAATGAAATCAGAGATCAATGAAATTGAAAACAAAAGAATCATTCAGAAAATTAATGAAAGAAGGAGTTGGTTTTTTGAAAAAATAAATAAAATAGATAAACCATTGGCCAGACTAACGAGGAATAGAAAAGTAAAATCTCTAGTAACCTCAATCAGAAATGATAAAGGGGAAATAACAACTGATCCCACAGCGATACAAGAGATCATCTCTGAATACTACCAGAAACTCTATGCCCAGAAATTTGACAATGTGAAGGAAATGGATCAATATTTGGAATCACACCCTCTCCCTAGACTCAGCCAGGAAGAAATAGAGCTCCTGAACAGACCAATTTCAAGCACTGAGATCAAAGAAACAATAAAAAATCTTCCAACCAAAAAATGCCCTGGTCCAGATGGCTTCACTCCAGAATTCTATCAAACCTTCAAGGAAGAGCTTATTCCTGTACTGCAGAAATTATTCCAAAAAATTGAGGAAGAAGGAATCTTCCCCAACACATTCTATGAAGCAAACATCACCCTGATACCAAAACCAGGAAAAGACCCAAACAAAAAGGAGAATTTCAGACCAATCTCACTAATGAACATAGACGCAAAAATTCTTAACAAAATCCTAGCCAATAGATTACAGCTTATCATCAAAAAAGTCATTCATCATGATCAAGTAGGCTTCATCCCAGGGATGCAAGGCTGGTTTAACATACGCAAGTCTATAAACGTTATCCACCATATTAACAGATGCAAAAATAAAGATCACATGATCCTCTCAATAGATGCAGAAAAAGCATTTAATAAAATCCAGCATCCTTTTCTAATTAGAACACTGAAGAGTATAGGCATATGTGGCACATTTCTAAAACTGATTGAAACTATCTATGACAAACCCACAGCCAATATTTTACTGAATGGAGTAAAACTGAAAGCTTTTCCTCTTAGAACTGGAACCAGACAAGGTTGTCCTCTGTCACCTTTACTATTCAACGTAGTGCCGGAAGTTCTAGCCAATACAATTAGGCAAGACGAGGAAATAAAGGGAATCCAAATGGGAGCAGAGGAGGTCAAACTCTCCCTCTTTGCTGATGACATGATCTTATACTTAGAGAACCCCAAAGACTCAACCACAAGACTCCTAGAAGTCATCAAAAAATACAGTAATGTTTCAGGATATAAAATCAATGTCCACAAGTCAGTAGCCTTTGTGTACACCAATAACAGTCAAGATGAGAAGCTAATAAAGGACACAACTCCCTTCACCATAGTTTCAAAGAAAATGAAATACCTAGGAGTATACCTAACAAAGGAGGTGAAGGACCTCTATAAAGAAAACTATGAAATCCTCAGAAAGGAAATAGAGGATATTAACAAATGGAAGAACATACCATGCTCATGGATGGGAAGAATCAACATTGTTAAAATGTCTATACTTCCCAAAGCAATCTACCTATTCAATGCCATTCCTATCAAAATACCAACATCGTACTTTCAAGATTTGGAAAAAATAATTCTGCGTTTTGTATGGAACCGGAAAAAACCCCGTATAGCTAAGGCAGTTCTCTGTAACAAAAATAAAGCTGGGGGCATCAGCATACCAGATTTTAGTCTGTACTACAAAGCCATAGTGCTCAAGACAGCATGGTACTGGCACAAAAACAGAGACATAGACACTTGGAATTGAATTGAAAACCAAGAAGTGAAACTAACATTTTACAACCACCTAATGTTTGAGAAACCAAACAAGAACATACCTTGGGGGAAAGACTCCCTATTCAATAAATGGTGTTGGGAGAACTGGATGTCTACATGTAAAAGACTGAAACTGGACCCACACCTTTCCCCACTCACAAAAATTGATTCAAGATGGATAAAGGACTTAAACTTAAGGCATGAAACAATAAAAATCCTCCAAGAAAGCATAGGAAAAACACTGGAAGATATTGGCCTGGGGAAAGACTTCATGAAGAAGACTGCCATGGCGATTGCAACAACCACAAAAATAAACAAATGGGACTTCATTAAACTGAAAAACTTCTGTACAGCTAAGGAGACAATAACCAAAGCAAAGAGACAACCTACACAATGGGAAAGGATATTTGCATATTTTCAATCAGACAAAAGCTTGATAACTAGGATCTATAGAGAACTCAAATTAATCCACATGAAAAAAGCCAACAATCCCTTATATCAATGGGCAAGAGACATGAATAGAACTTTCTCTAAAGACGACAGATGAATGGCTAACAAACACATGAAAAAATGTTCATCATCTCTATATATTAGACAAATGCAAATCAAAACAACCCTGAGATATCATCTAACCCCAGTGAGAATGGCCCACATCACAAAATCTCAAAACTGCAGATGCTGGCGTGGATGTGGAGAGAAGGGATCACTTTTACACTGCTGGTGGGACTGCAAACTAGTACAACCTTTTTGGAAGGAAGTATGGAGAAACCTCAAAGCACGCAAGCTAGACCTCCCAGTTGATCCTGCAATCCCATTACTGGGCATCTACCCAGAAGGAAAAAAATCCTTTTATCATAAGGACACTTGTACTAGACTGTTTATTGCAGCTCAATTTACCGTTGCCAAAATGTGGAAACAGCCTAAATGCCCACCAACCCAGGAATGGATTAACAAGCTGTGGTATATGTATACCATGGAATACTATTCAGCCATTAAAAAAAATGGAGACTTTACATCCTTCGTATTAACCTGGATGGACGTGGAAGACATTATTCTTAGTAAAGCATCACAAGAATGGAGAAGCATGAATCCTATGTACTCAATTTTGATATGAGGACAATTAATGACAATTATCGTTATGGGGGGGGAAACAGAAAGAGGGAAGTAGGGAAGGGGGTGGGGCCTTGTTGTGTGTCACTCTTTATGGGGGACAAGACATGATTGCAAGAGGGACTTTACCTAACAATTGCAATCAGTGTAACCTGGCTTATTGTACCCTCAATGAATCCCCAACAATTAAAAAAAAATAAAAAAAAAAGAAAACAAAACAAAACCTGGCTCCGCACCTGTAATACGGTGGTTAATGTGCTGGCCACATGCACCAAGGCTGGCAGGTTTGAAACCAGCCTGGACCAGCTAAACAACAATGACAACTGCAACAAAAAATAGCTGGGCACTGTGGCGAGTGCCAGGAGTCCTAGCTACTAGGGAGGCTGAGGCAAGAGAATTGCCTAAACCCAAGAGTTTGAGGTTGCTGTGAAGTGTGACGCCATAGCACTCTACCAAGGGTGACATAGTGAGACTCTGTCTCAAAAAAAAAAAAAAAAAAAGAAAGAAAGAAAACAAAACAAAACCAAACAAAAACGTGCCAGGGCTTATACATTTAATAAGGTAAAATAAAGGAGGATAAAGAACCAGAAAGTGGTGGTACCCAGGAAGGGTGAGGTCTAAGAGTACAGAGGTCTTCTCAAGGAGACCCCAAGGATACACCCACAGGGTCCTCTCCATGGTGACTGTTCTTAGGAATTTGTAGACTTAACCTCCTGGGATCTGGAAATTTACACTTCTGTGAAAACTTGTAGTCCTGTAGTGACTGGAACAGCATCTCCCATTTGATTCAAACTGACTAATGAGAAAGGTACGGGTTGGTTAGAACTTTTTGACTGGAGATAAAAAGGGAAAGACCAAGCCAGTTGGGGAGCGTGGACATTTTGAATTCTTCTATGCTGTAAGCTCCACTGGCTGACATGAAAGCCTTTTTCTTCTTCAATATGGTGTTTGGGTGCTCTTTCTCTCCATTGGGACTCATCTTCCTGCAACTGTAGGGGAAAGACAAGAGAGGAAAATACAATTGCTCTTCCATTTGTGCTTCTATAAGATACAATTATACTTTAAAAATTATGTCTTTTTATACATGAGAAAATGACTTAAATGTCTTATATGTTGTAAGCTGCTTTTGTAGATAAACATTATTTAGCACCTTGTATATAATAGGCATGTAATCAATGTACAGTGACACAACATCAGAAGCACACAAGAAGCTGACAACTTATTCATAACAACATAAGTATGTTGGTGCCATATGACCTAAGCCATGTCAAGGAATGAAAAAAGAAGGGTGTCTTGTCAGTTAATTGGAGACCAAGAAATGGCCAATGGGAGTCAAAAAAAGATCTTCTAAAGCAGAAGTAGGTCTGGGGTAGGGGTCAGAGGAATCCAGGCAACAGGCACACAGTTGAGAGTGTGTTGGGAAAGATAAAGGTAAAAGAAGGGGAGAGCCCTATGCCACACAGGGAACCACAATAAGCATCATTGTTGATGCTAAACTAGAAAAGTTCCCTCCATCTTGGCCCCCTGGAGTGAGCCTAAGAACCCTCAAAGACTGGGATTTTGAATAGCACTGAATTTTATCTTCCATATGGTACTCCTTTATTTAATGCTTAATTAAGTGATATTTAATGCTAAATTCTATTGCCCACTCATTGAGCATCTTTTTTGGATGAACTTTTGGTAAGAGTGCTAGCAATACCAGAAGATCAGTATTTGAGCTAGTAAGTGTTAGAGTGGCAGGGATGAGTAAGCCAGCAATAGAAATACCTGTGTAACCAACTACTAAGAAATTCATATTAGGATGTTGTTCCATGGATGTTAGAAACAATTTTTTTTTTTTAATGAATAGGACATAATGTAGAATTCACAATGTCCCATGCATTATTCTAAATGTTTTACTTATGTTAGCTCAACTCTATATGCTAGGTTTTTTTTTTTAATTGTGCCCATTTTACAAGTGAGAAAACAAAGAAATGAAAAGGTTAGGAACTTGGCCAGGGTCAGCTGTTTGTACATGGAGGTGCCAAGATTAAAATCTCAGCCTCTGGCTCCAGTGTCACAACCATCTCATGATGCAGAGACAGCATTAAGGTGATGAGGAAGGTGGTGCTTAAGCACCACCCCTCTCTGGTTTAGGGGAGAGTAAGGCTGATTCTGCAGCAGAGGGAATGGCCTGAAAAGGGGTAAAATGTCTTACAAACTGTCTCTTTTAGACCACCCCCACTCTTCTTGAGAATTAAAACATGCATTCCTGCCTGAGGCCAGTGATCAGAGGGGTAGGGGGAATGTCCTTTGTTCTTTGTGCCACAGGAGATAGCTGTATGGAATTGTCTAAGCAGAGGTCATGAGACTGTCTTCCGAGAACATGGGGTCAATCAGGACCATCAACTATAGTTAACTAGCAATAGCCCTAAGCTGAAAACTCCTTTTAAAAGCTCTATATTTTTGCTTATAGGTAGGGTGATGGTACTTTAAAATGTGAGTTTGCTGGAAATTAATAAACTTCTCTTTCCTTTTCCTCAAATCACTTGTTCTCATTCTTAAGATGTGGCCTTGGGGGGCAAATGCTGAACTTTTGTTAACAATTCTTTTCTTGAGATCATTCTGCTGGAATTGTATCTAGACTATCAAACAACCCTGATGTCTTGCCTTTGCATTGCACTTCACAGCATACAGATGTTTCCATCTATGATCCCTCACCTTGATCTTTACAACTTTGCAATGTATTTTTTTTATTACCTCTAGCCTAGATAAGGAGGTAATATGTTCATTTCCAGCAAGCAGGGCAGAGCCAGACACATTTGGGGGACTGAGGCCTCTAGACTCCTATGTTCTGTCCTCACGTTGAGCAACTTTATGACTCTTGATTTGAAATGGGGCTAGATATGGGCCCAGGTACTATGTTACCTTCTTAGTTCTAAACAAGTCAGATTCTTCCAGCACATCAGTTGTCTAGTTAAATAGTGGGGTAGGGGTCTATTCATTTTGGAACCATGGTTTGAGAAGTTCTTAAACCTGCAATAGTTCTTTCTCTAGTAGCCCCTTGGTTTTCCAAATTGTCAAACAGTTACGCTGGGGAATGATCATCTATTATAAAACTTTTTTAAAAGTCATAATTTTTTTGCATTTTAAGAAAGGAAATTAGTGCCCCTCCTCTTTTTTTCCTTGGGGTCAATGTCATTTGTCAGATTTAAATATGAATGGAAAAAAGTCTAAAATAGATTATTACATTTTAAGTGAGTAAATACAGACTTGATTTAAAAATGTGTCTATTATTAACAAACTGAAAATGCTTTTAAAATGACTCAAAACATATTTTCTTTCATCTCTCTCTGTCTTTTATTTTGTGAATGTTTATGAGGAATAAAGGAGGCATAGGAAACCTTCACCATTTACTCAGGTTTTACTGAGCTGGTTATAAAATTCTGGAGAACCGAGGCTAAGAAAAGTCACACACTTTGTTTCTGTTTTTTTTTTTTTTATTTCATGTGAATTCTCTACTTGTTCATAAAGTTGCTGGTGTAGCTCTTAGCAACATCTCATTCATGAAATGGAGTATTGATTCCTTTATCCCTTTTCTTCTCCTGAATCAGATTTTCTTTCACTTCCACAGGAGGAAAGGGAAGAAATGAACTATTGGAACTGAATACTGAACCGATGCAGAAAAACAAAGATTGCAAACCAAGAAAGCAAAAGCTTACAAGCTTGAAATTATCTTCTTCCAATCTTCTTCTCCTATTTCCTTCATTGGCACCTACCCATCCAAGTTCAATGACAGTGCAGCTTTAAATTTGGTCTGATTGTTGTAGTGAGATTAATTTTCCCGGATGAAAATTTATCCCTTTGTTTTCTGAAGCTACTTTCTATTCTAGTTATGTATCATTAATGATAAAGGATTATTTCTCCTAAATCAAAATGACTCCTGGGCTTTAGGTTCACAAATGCAAATGCTTACATAGGCCCCTGAGTTATATAAGAGAATGAAGTGGGTCAGGTGCTGGAGATAATGGGAGTTTGCCTATAGCGTGGGGACTTGCAGAACCCAAAGGTTATATTGCTCCAGCTGATTACTACCAAGTAGGAATTTGGGACCCACCCATCTGGATTTCCTGATTTTTCTTTTCTTTTTAGTTTTAACAAATTTTATTTTTTTCTTAGTAAATTTTTTAATTAAATAATAACTGTGAACATTAATACATTTATGGGGTACAACGTGCTGATTTTACATACAATTTGGAATGCTTACATCAAACTGGGTAACATAGCGTTCATTTCACTTAATTATTGCATTAAGAGATTTATACTCTACTCCTAATAGATTTGACATCTTCAAGCCTGGCATTTAGATTTGTATGTGAAGCCCTCTGATTAAAAGTTGGTAGCCAATTCAACAGAACACACACATTGGTTGGATTTTGCTTCTAAGATAGAGGAAGTCACTGCAGTTTTTTTTTACTGACTAATTTCATTTCAAAACCAGAAATGACAATAGCAATGGAGCTCTGAGAACCTGGGAACAAGCAATGAGACATAAATCTTCCAAAGAATTTGTCTCTTCTCCAAGATTAGTAGGAGGAGCTGTTTTAGACAGCAGTCATAGGAAGATACTTTGTACTCTAAATTCACAGTGACAGTAGGGTTTGGGAAGGACAGAAGGAATGCACTAGACAAGCAAGTGGAAATGAGTAAAATCTCACTCATTTTACAGGGTCATTCTTAAACACCACTTACTCTGCATCCCACTCACTTTAAAGTCATATAGAACAGCTCTTCACCACAGCTACCCAGAGCACTGACACAAATATTTATGTTCTGATACTCAACAACAAATTTTTATGTTGTGATACTCAACAACAAATTTAACAGTAGGTTTGCCATTGATAATGGCCAATCAGAACAGATACAGGCCTTAACAAAACCACGTAGATATGCTGATATGTGCCAGCTAAACATAGCCCTGTTTATACCATACTTTTAATAAGCTAGCATTTTGTCACTCAAAATATAAACCTCAGATCAGCAGCATCAGCACAACCTGGGTGCTTATCAGAAATGCAGAATCCCAGGTCTCACTCCAGACTTACTGAATTGACATCTGCATTTTAACAGAATCTTCAAGTGAGGCATGGTGGCTCATGCCTGTAATCCTAGCACTTTAGGAGGCTGAGGTGCGTGGGTTGTGTGAGCATAGGAGTTTGAGACCAGCCTGAGCAAGAGTGAGACCCCCATCTCTTAAAAACAAACAACAAAATACCCTCCAGAATCTCCAAATGATTAACATGCACATTATAGTCTAAGAAGCACTGTCCTGAAACACTTTATAGCTCTCTTTGCCATCTACCATATTTTGCACTAAAATTGTTTAACAATTGCACTAGCAATTGTTTAAAATTGCTTCTTTGTCACTATTAGTAGACTATTAATTTGTTGAGAACAGAGGCTACATTAAAAAAAATCCTAGTACTCCACTTATCATCTTGACCATAGTATTAAAAAATTCTTACATCAAACTGGTTAACATAGCCTTCATAAAGGCTCATAAAGGCTCATAAATAATGGTTTTGTGAGTACTAAATAAAATACATTTGTAAAATATTTAACAAATCACACATCAGCACATAAAAAGCACCCCCAAAATATAGGCTGCTCTGACTGATTGAAAGATCAAAATAATCCTTTATCATGAGGCTCATAGTGAGTTTCAGAATACAAAGGGATAAATTTTCTTTTTTTTTTTTTTGTTACAGCCATTTTCAGGGACCTTAATGACTTCAATGTCCATAAGGCTCGTAACATGGCTTTCCTATTGCCAGCTTTTAAAAAAGGGATAAATTTTCATTAATTGAATTGAATTAAATTGAAAATGATTTTTACAAATCATTTCAATAATTTCAATCTATCAGAGAAGCTTATATTTTGGGGGTGCTTTTTATGTGCTGATGTGCGGTTAAATATTTTACAAATGTATTTTATTTAGTACTCGCAGAATTATCATATTTATATTGCAGATGAAGGGCTGGGAGAGCAAAAGGTTCAGTAACTTATGCCAGACATGAAGTGGCAGAGAGGCAAAGTTCTCAGCTTTGATGCCACACCCAGACTTGGCATGGGTAGGTCTGAATAAAGGAAAGAAGAGAGGTAGATTGGAAGAAATCATCTCAGGCTTGTAAGCTGAGGAGACTAGGAGAAGGATGTTTTGTTCTTGGTGATATTGGAAGACTCATGAATAGTTGTCTTCAGAATCTTGTCCTGGAGATAAAATGCTTCCTCTTACAATAGGGGACATCTGCTGGTTAACATCCATCCTTGACCAGAAGATGGAGCACTTCAGTCTTCGTGGTTTATTGATTCATCTGCCTAGAGATGAAAGGGCAAGAGAGAACATTTTTTTTGCTTGTGACAGCCGTTTTGCCTTTTCTCCCAAAGAAGAGAACAGAATTAAGAGCTCAGCTAAATGTGGGAAAGATGACTGAGAGTGGCCAGAGGAAAAGGAGAGGAAGATGTCACTTGGTTTTTCAGACCCTTCCAGTGGGAAGCAAAGAGCTCAATATATCCTGTGACACAGGAAACCCTGGTAACAGTTCAATGGGACTACCAGACAGTACTATTATGGGGGTGATAGGCAGTATATAATTATTTTTAATGTGCATGTATGCTTAGGGCTTGGAATGTATCACAATGCTGTCCAATATTAAAGTGACACAGATAAAATGAATAATTCTCCCAGTGTACTGGAATGGAAACTAGCCTTAGTATCCTACTGGGCCATAAAATTAGGAAAAGAAGAGCCTAACAAAACTGAGGCTGTCCAAGAGAAATTGGGAATCTCTCTTAATAAGCAAGGTTTAAGAGCAACGCCTGTGGCTCAGTGAGTGGGCGCTGGCCCCATATACTGAGGGTGGTGGGTTTGAACCTGGCCCCAGCCAAAATGCAACAACAACAACAACAACAACAACAACAAAATAGATAGGCATTGTGGCGGGCGCCTGTAGTCCCAGCTACTTGGGAGACTGAGGCAAGAGAATTGCCTGAGCCCAAGAGCTGGAGGTTGCTGTGAGCTGTGATGCCATAGTACTCTACTGAGGGCAACAAAGTGAGACTCTGTCTCTAAAAAAAAAAAAAAAGAAAAGAAAAAGAAAAAAAAGCAAGCTTTAAAATATTTTAAATTGCTCTTAGGAAGAGCACACTCACAAAACACTCACATGGAAAGAACTGTCTTAAACTACATTTCCATTTGGTTGTAAGAATTAGATGGTGAATACTGCAGAAATTTTTGCCATCTCCTAACAATTAGCTCCAGGGGATATTTATTTAATTGGACACCTTGCAAGCAAAACAAACAAAATTTATTTATGTTCATCCCATAATCATCTAATCCAACACCCCTACAAATTAAGAAACTCTGCTATTGACATCCTAGAAGAATGTTATCTGTAGAGTTTCAAAATCTGTTAGCATCAGGTTAATTAAAAAAACACACACACTTTTAAAGATATATTGTCAAAAGTAGATGAACAGGTCACTTGAGTAGTTTCTGAGACTTTGGGTTTAAGTCATGTCTTATAATAACGTTAAAAATCCCTATGGGATCATACATCTAAACTTCCATAATCATCTCTTCTGGGACAAAATTAAAAAAATGCTCCATTTGAAGTCTTCCCTGTGTTTGATTAGAATCTTGTGTCTTACTGGATACTTGGGTAATTTAAATGGCTAGTTCAAGTATAAGAACTTAGTTTAATTGTGTATTAAATTCTATTTCAGCATGAAATCCACAAATTTGTAATTCAGGATTTAGAGCAATTTAAATCATGGGAATATTTTTGCATAACTTTGGGTTCTGTGTTTTATTGTATTAAAGTTTCATAAAGCTTCTCATGGCATACTGACAAGTACTTTAAACTGTCAAAGTTTTCAGGCATACAACATATGAAAGACTTATACTATGAAACCCCCTCTCTACACGAAGAGACTTCCAGAATGGCTTTGCATTTCTCTATGTAGGTTAAAAGTAAAAGAAAAAGTATCCAATGTACTATTATGAAACCAATCTGTAATCACTCACACTTTCATATGAAAGCTGAATCACAATTAGAGCCCAGGATGAAGGAGGGAAGAAGAGAGGGATGGGAGGGGAGGGAGGAGGTTTGGTGGAGAGATGGTAGACGGTGGGACCTCAGCTATGGTGCATATTGCAAGGATACATGTCAAATCTATTAAGCATAGAGTATAAATGTCTTAACATAATAATTAAGTAAATTAGGTGAAGGCTATATTAACTAGTTTGATGTAAGCATTCCAAATTGTATTTAAAATCAGTACATTGTACCCCATAAATGCATTAATGTATACATGATCTATGTGCTTATGACTTAATAAAAAAAAGAAAAAGAAACAAAAAATAAATGAAGGAGAAAGAAAATCTTCCTAAACAAGCAAAAAAAAAAAAGGGGGGGGGGTTGAAAGGAGGACTCTAGCATTCTAGCCTTGAATTGAGATTGACCCCACTTAGGCAGGAAGCATCAGTCTCCAGAGAGCATGGATGCCTAGAAGTGCTTTCCTTTCTCAGCCCAAACTCCTGTCCCACAGGTGAGGCTGCTGCTGTATGAACAGCAGTTCAAACTCTGGAGACTGCCTTCGGATTATAGTTTTATGACCTAAGTTGTGGGACGTAGGGCAAATTATACATATTGTCTGTGCTGGTTAACATTCATCCTTGACCAGAAGCTGAAGCAGGATAAGGACCTCTACATTGTAGTAACATTCAGTGGACTAAATGACATAATGGGAGTACAGGACTCAGCACAACGTTCTCCCCGAAATAAATGTCTCAAAACTGTTAGCTTCTTTTATTATTAATAGCAGGAGAATAGACCCCACTGCCTTCATTTATGCCTTGAAGAAGTCAACTTGAATTGTGACCATGTAATATTATTTTTAAAATAACATTGTGTATTTACTTTATTATATGAGCAAAATGCAATCATTTTAAGATATAAATACTCATAAGCAAGAAGAAAAGGACATTTAAAACCTTAACATCCGGAGAAGACATCTGTATTTCTAATGATGTAGATATGCAGACACACGAACTTTTCTCCCATGGAAATACATATCTCCGTGCTGCATAAATAATCACAGTCAAAGTCAAGTGGCATTAAAACCTTCATACGTGGTCGGTGTGATTCCTTGATTTAATTCCTGGCTTTGCCAATCAACAAACCACGTGACCTTGAGCAAATTATTGATCTCTTCTGTGCATCAGTTTCTTTGTCTGCAAAAGGGGAACAATTACAGCTGCTCCACTCAAGTGTTGTGAGGAGTGAGGATTAAATATGAGTGTATATAAAATGGAGTGCACTTTATTATATAAACCACTGTGTAAAATGCATCTTTTTCTTCTTTTTCTTGAGACAGGGTCTCACTCTGTCACCCAGGGTAGAGTACATTGCCACCAACAGAGCTCACAGCAGACTTGAAGTTCTGAGCTTGAAGGGATCCTCCTGCCTCAGGATTCCATTTTCAGGACTTTGTCGCTGATAAGACTCCAGGATCTAGTGGGGATCTATTCCTATTACCACACCTCTCTCCACCACCTATATTCGCCAGACCTTTAATCCTTCACATGACCAGCACTGGCTCTGAATCCTAGGTGATTTATTAATGAAGAAGTGTAGCTTCAGTTGAGACAAAATGTACCCACAGGAAGATTATTTTTTGGATAGGATTTAATCAAATTGAGAAGAAGAACTGTACCGTCTACTTGTTCATATTCCCCAGGTAAGTACATGCTATGCCTTGAATATTAAAATTTGATGACTTTGGAAAGGATACTAAAACAGTCTACAAAATACTATTTGCCAACCTAGAGAAAATTGACTTGGTGTCCAAAATGAGTTTGTTACTCATATACTTTTTCACTTTAGAAGAGGCAATTGAACGAGCTGATAAAAATTTTTATATAAAATTGCTTGAAGTGTGTTAGAAATATTTTTGGCTTTGCTTTCATGCCTTTATAGGATTAAGTATCTTTTTGTCAAATTGACATTAGCTGTTTGCTATTTGTCTGTACAAAATATGTTATGGCAAAAGATGAGAGTAATACTCTAAAACACTGAAATCTTGCTAATGATGATTATAACAAAAATTGTCCATTATAACTTTATAATTAAAGCCTTTGATGAAATACATATATTAAATGCATTGTTCTTCATTTTCCCTTAAAAAAAAAATCAATTCCTCATGCCTATAATCCCAGCACTTGGGAGGTGGAGGCAGGAAGATTACTTGAGGCCAGAGGTTCAAGGCCAACCTGGGCAACCTAGAGAGACCCTATTTGTAAAAAATATTTTTTAAAATAGTTGGCTAGGAATGGTGGCACATGTCTCTAATCCTAGCTACTCAGAAGGCTGAGGCAGGAGGGACAGTTAATTGAGCTCAGGAGTTTGAGGCTGGAGTGAACTGTGATAATGCCACAGCACTCTAACCTGGGTGACAGTCAGACCCTGTTCCTAAAAATAAATAAATAAATACATAAATTCATTTAAATGAAACTGACAGAGGGAAGGAAATGTATTCAGGGTTGAAATTTTGTTTGGAAACAATTAAGTTCTCCCTTTTCCAAAATATAGATTGTGAAATAAATGGGGAACTTGGCTAACGCAAGATTGTTGACAAAATGTAGCTAGACAGTTTGAGCTATTTTTAGTTATTATGCTGGCTGTGCTTAATAACATTTAACAGGAACATTTACTTACATGTAAGTTATTCTTTCAAGACATGATTTAAAAAATGGTCTCATTGCAGACAGAAAGCCAACAGGGTGGAGACCATTCCAAAATAGGTTGGAAAAATACCCACTTTTTATTATTATTTAAAAAAATAAAAATTAAATACCAAACAAATAAAAAAACCCCTATACTTAGAAAAGAAAAATATTCCCATTGACTTTAAGTGGGGTAAAACTGTTAGGATATACAACATTTTACTTAAAAATTTCATGACTGTAAAACTTATTCTGAAGAAGTAAAAATTCTCATTTATAAAACATATTAATGCCATTTCTTTGTTTCAGGTGTGTCTCATCACTGAAAGTGGCTTCATGAAATTTTACCTAGTAGAGAGAATTAGGGGAATTGCTTTTATAAATAGGAATGATTTTTTTTTTTTTTTTCAGTTTTTGGTCAGGGCTGGATTTGAACCCACCACCTCCAGCATAGGGGGCCAGCGCCCTACTCCTTTGAGCTACAGGTGCCGCCCCAATAGGAACGATTTTTAATTAACATTGTTGATAAAAGGGCTCCTTCTTAAGCTTCTCGAAGATGCATGAGAAAATTTCCTCTCTTTGGTAAATTGTTTCAATTGCAATCTTTCTCTCACGATTTTTTCCTTCATAGGTAGAAAAAGACAGTTTGAGTTCTGTCCTTGACAGGTATCACGCATCTCCAGCGAGTGGATGTGAAGGACTAAGATGGGAAACACCTTGAAACTCTGGTCATTCAATATGTTTCCCCATAAGTCAATGTTTTAGCCAATTTCTACAGCAGCTCCTCCATCTCTGGAGCTTGCTTCACTGTACTGGGAGCTCAAGCTCAAGCTTCTGTGCTGTGTTAGCCTCCTCTGAAAAACCTGAGAGCTGGTATATGCTCAGGGTCTCCTTAGATGGAGCCACCTTGGAATCTAAGCAGATAATTATGCATTGTCCCTGCTACTGCAAATCCACAGGCTTGGCAATCCAACTCATCTCTCCAAAAAAAAAAAAAAAAAAAAAAAAATGGAAGAACAGAGGCTGCAGTTTTCCTGCATCTTACGTGGTTGGGTTAGGAACTGAGGCAGGTCTGGACCCTGGACCGGGGAGAAGACCCATTAACAGAGTCAGCCGAGAGAAGACCAGTAGGGGGCGCCAGTCTGCTTCCGTCGGCTCCGTTCAGTTTAGGATGGTCTCTGCAAAGTGTGGGTTTAACTTACACTTTTGTCAAAACGAAATTTCACATATTCATGGCTTATAGTAATAAAAATATCAAGCATACATATATAATAATATATCATAAATGCATAGCAAAATAATACATAGATAATAATACATGTATAAAAACTGTAATAAAAGAAAAGAAGTCCCCATCTCATGTCCCTCTTTTACTTCCTTGCCTCAGAAGTAACTGCTTAAAAGTCTGTCAACTCTTTATTCTTGTATATAGTTTCTTATTTTAAAATAATGTGTTTCTACAACTATTTCTTGATTTGTTGTTTTTTGTTGTTGGTGTTTTTTTTTTGAAACAGAGTCTCACTCTGTGCTCTGGATAGAATGCCACGCCATCACAGCTCACAGCAATCTCAAACTCTCCGGTTTCAGCAATCCTCTTGCCTCAGCCTCCCAAGTACCTGGGACTACAGGTGCTGGACAAAACCCATGGCTAGTTTTTCTATTTTTAGTAGAGACAAGGTCTTGCTCTTGCTCAGGCTTTTCTCAAACTCCAGAGTCCAAGCAATCCACCCACCTCGGCCTCCCAGAGTGCTAGGATTACAGGTGTGAGCCACTGCACCCACCTTTCAGTTTTCATTTTAGATATTCTCTATCAGCTGCCTACAAATCTTTGGAACAGATTTATATAGCATATTTAGTTAAATACTTTTTAGTGTTGAGCATGGCTCAGAGCCACAATGTGGACTGATTAGATTTTCATTCTTCTACAATTTTTCTTCCCATGGTCTTAATATTGTCTCAGATTTCTTTTTCTTTATTGCTTTGTATTCTTTAATAGACATCTACTAATACCTAACAGACATACTATTACTACATACTCCCAAATATTTCATCTTCTTTGGCACTACTGTGAATGGAGTAGAGTCCTTAACTGTTTTTTCAGATTGACTATTGTTGGTATATATAAAGGCTACCGATTTATGAATGTTGATTTTGTAACCTGAGACGCTGCTGTATTCCTTGATCACTTCTAAGAGTTTTGTAGTAGAATCCCTCGATATACAATCATATCATCCATGAAGAGCAAAAGTTTGATCTCTTCTGACCCTATATGGATACCCTTGATTGCCTTTCCTTCCCTAATTGTGATACATGCCATATTTTGTTGTAAATAATTTATAGGTAACGGGTGAGTAGATAGCAGATGGGGCATGTTTGCACTGGCTCAATACGAGGACAAAGTCCAAATCCTGGCTGTGCCACACAGGATCTGGCCCTTGGGTAGCCCCACAGCTGTACTCCTTATCTTTCCCTTCCCCTTATTTTGCATTCTCACCCCAGCTGGGCTTGTTTTAGCTGCTTTCATTCCTTGCCCTTTTCATCAGACTTACTCTTTCTTTTTTTATTCAACAAACATTTATTAAGTTTTATTTTATTTTGTTTTTTATTTTTTTATTATTAAATCATAGCTGTGTACATTAATGTGATCACGGGGCACCATACACTGGTTTTATAGACCGTTTAACACATTTTCATCACACTGGTTAACATAGCCTTCCTGGCATTTTCTTAGTTATTTGTTAAGGCATTTATGTTCTACATTTACTATGTTTCACATGTACACTTGTAAGATGCACCGCAGGTGTAATCCCACCAATCACCGTCCCTCTGCCTATCCTCCCCCCTCCCTCCCCTCCCTCTCTCCCATCCCCTATTCTTAGGTTATAACTGGGTTATAGCTTTCATGTGAAAGCCATAAATTAGTTTCATAGTAGGGCTGAGTACATTGGATACTTTTTCTTCCATTCTTGAGATACTTTACTAAGAAGAATATGTTCCAGCTCCATTCATGTAAATATGAAAGAGGTAAAGTCTCCATATTTTTTCAAGGCTGCATAATATTCCTCAGTGTACATATATCACAATTTATTAATCCATTCGTGGATCAATGGGCACTTGGGCTTTTTCCATGACTTAGCAATTATGAATTGGGCTACAATAAACATTCTGGTACAAATATCTTTATTATGATGTGATTTTTGGTCTTCTGGGTATATACCTAGTAGAGGAATTATAGGATTGAATGGCAGATCTATTTTTAGATCTCTAAGTGTTCTTCAAACATCTTTCCAAAATGAATGTATTAATTTGCATTACAACCAGCAGTGTAGAAGTGTTCCCTTTTCTCCACATCCACGCCAACATCTCTGGTCTTGGGATTTTGTGATATGAGCTAATTTTAGTGGAGTTAGATGATATCTCAAAGTAGTTTTGATTTGCATTTCTCTGATGATTAAAGATGAGCATTTTTTCATATGTCTGTAGGCTGTGTGCCTGTCTTCTTCAGAGAAGTTTCTCTTCAAGTCCCTTGCCCAGCCTGCGATGGGATCACTTGTTCTTTTCTTGCTTATACATTTGAGTTCTCTGTGGGTTCTGGTTATTAAACCTTTGTCGGATACATAACCTGCAAATATCTTCTCCCATTCTGAGGGCTGTTTGCTTACTTTACTTACTGTGTTCTTGGCTGTGCAGAAGATTTTTCGTTTGATCAGGTCCCAGTAGTGTATTTTTGAAACTACTTCAATTGCCCGGGGGGTGGGGGGGTCCTCCTCATAAAATACATGCCCAGACCGATTTTTTCAAGGGTTTTCCCTGCACTCTCTCCTAGTATTTTTATAGTTTCATGTATTAAGTTTAAATCTTTAATCCAGTGAGAGTCTATCTTAGTTAATGGTGAAAGGCGTGGGTCCAGTTTCAGTCTTCTATGGGTTGACAGCCAGTTCACTCAGCACCATTTGTTAAATAGGGAATCTTTTTTCCACTGAATGTTTTTAATTGGCTTGTCATAGATCAAATAATGGTAAGTAGCTGGATTCATCTCTTGGTTCTCTATTCTGTTCCAGACATCTAATTCTCTGTTTTTGTGCCAGTAGCATGCTGTTTTGGTCACTATTGATTTATAATATAGTCTGAGGTCTGGTAGCATGATTCTTCCTGCTTTGTTTTTATTTCTGAGTAATGTCTTGGCTATTTGAGTTTTTTTCTGATTCCATATAAAGCGAAGTATTATTTTTTCAAGATCTTTAAAGTATGACAGTGGAGCTTTAATAGGGATTGCATTAAAATTGTATATTGCTTTGGGTAGTATGGACATTTTAACAATGTTGATTCTTCCCAGCCATGAGCGTGGTATGTTTTTTCATTTGTTAACATTTTCAGCTATTTCTTTTCTTAGAGTTTCATAGTTCTCTCTATAGAGATCTTTCATGTCCTTTTTTAGATAAACTCCCAAATATTTCATCTTCTTTGGCACTACTGTGAATGGAGTAGAGTCCTTAACTGTTTTTTCAGATTGACTATTGTTGGTATATATAAAGGCTACCGATTTATGAATGTTGATTTTGTAACCTGAGACGCTGCTGTATTCCTTGATCACTTCTAAGAGTTTTGTAGTAGAATCCCTCGATATACAATCATATCATCCATGAAGAGCAAAAGTTTGATCTCTTCTGACCCTATATGGATACCCTTGATTGCCTTTCCTTCCCTAATTGTGATGGCTAAAACTTCCATTACAATGTTAAAGAGCAGTGGAGACAATGGGCAGCCTTGTCTGGTTCCTGATCTGAGTGGAAATGATTTCAATTTAACTCCATTCAACATGATATTGGCTGTGGTTTTGTTGTAGATGGCCTCTTAACTTCACTAAAGTTAATATAAAGGAGAAAATTCTGAAAGCTGCCAGAAGTAAGAAATCCATTACCTACAAAGGGAAGAATATTAGAATGACTGCAGATCTCTCTGCTGAAACTTTTCAAGCCAGAAGAGGGTGGTCATCGACTTTTAATCTCCTAAAGCAAAATAACTTTCAAACGTGGATTCTGTATCCAGCTAAACTGAGTTTCATTTATGATGGAGAAATTAAATACTTTAATGACATTCATATGTTGAAAAAATTTGCCATAACCAAACCAGCTCTTCAGGATATTCTCAGACCTATTCTCCATAATGATCAGCCCAATCCTCTCCCACAAAAGTAAACTCACTCAGAAACTTTTCATTAAACTCCAACTTACACAGTGGCAAAATGTCCATTGGACTTTCAAAAAACTCGATACCCAAAATTTTACCAGACTTATCAATATTCTCCATTAATGTGAACAGCTTAAACTGTCCTCTAAAGAGGCACAGGTTAGCTGACTGGATACAAAAACTCAGGCCAGATATTTGTTGCATACAAGAGTCACATCTTAACTTAGAAGACAAATATAGACTCAGGGTGAAAGGATGGTCATCCATATTTCAGGGAAATGGTAATGATAAAAAAGCAGGTGTTGCAATTCTATTTGCAGACACAACAGGCTTTAAACCAACAAAAGTAAGGAAGGCTAAGAATGGTCACTTCATATTTTTAAGGATAATACTCAATATGATGAGATTTCAATTATTAATATTTATGCACCCAACCAGAATGCACCTCAATTTATAAGAGAAACTCTAACAGACATGAGCAACTTGATTTCCTCCAGCTCCATAATCGTCGGAGATTTCAACACTCCTTTGGCAGTGTTGGATCTATCCTCCAATAAGAAACTGAGCAAAGAAATTTTAGATTTAAACCTAACCATCCAACATTTGGATTTAGTAGACATCTACAGAACATTTCATCCCAACAAAACTGAATACACATACTTCTCATCAGCCCACGGAACATACTCCAAAATCGATCACATCTTAGGTTACAAATCTAACCTCAGTAAGTTTAAAGGAATAGAAATTATTCCTTGCATCTTTTCGGACCATCATGGAATAAAAGTTGAACTCAGTACCCCGTTTCCCTGAAAATAAGACATCCTCCGAAAATAAGACCTACTTACAGGAAAGATAGATGTCCCTTGAAAATAAGACCTAGCGCATTTTTGGGAGCACACCTTAAAATAAGACACTGTCTTATTTTGGGGGAAACAGGGTAACAACAGGAATCTGCATACTCATACAAAAACATGGAAGTTAAATAACTTATGGTGAATGATAGCTGGGTCAGAGAGATTAAAAAGGAAATTGCCAAATTTTTGGAACAAAACGACAATGAAGACACAAATTATCAGAACCTCTGGGATACCACAAAGGCAGTCCTAAGATGGAAATTTATAGCACTGCAAGCCTCCCTCAAGAGAATGGAAAGAGAGGAAGTTAACAACATAATGGGACATCTCAAGCAATGTAAAAGAAGAACATTCCAACCCCAAACCCAGTAGAAGAAAAGAAATAACAAAATTAGAGCAGAATTAAATGAAATTGGAAATAAAAGAATTATACAACAGATCAATAAATCAAAAAGTTGGTTTTTTGAAAATGTCAATAAAATAGATTAACCTTTGGCTAACCTAACCGGAAAAAGAGTAAAATCTCTAATCTCATCAATCAGAAATGACAAAGACGAATAACAACAGACTCCTCAGAAATTCAAAAAATCCTTAATGAATATTACAAGAAAGTTTATTCTCAGAAATATGAAAATCTGAAGGAAATTGACCAATACTTAGAAGCACGTCACCTTCCAAGACTTAGCCAGAATCAGGTGGAAATGTTGAACAGGCCAATATCAACTTCTGAAATAGCATCAACCATACAAAATCTCCCTAAAAAGAAAAGCCCGGGACCAGATGTCTTCACATCAGAATGCTACCAAACCTTTAAAGAGGAACTACTACCTATATTACTCAACCTGTTCTAAAATGTAGAAAAAGAAGGAAGACTACCCAACACGTTCTATGAAGCAAACATCACCCTGATCCCCAAACCAGGAAAAGACCCAACAAGAAAAGAAAATTATAGACCAATATCACTAATGAATATAGATGCAAAAGTATTCAACTAGATTGTAACAAACAGAATCCAGCAACACATCAAACAAATTATACATCATGACCAAGTTGGTTGTATCCCAGGGTCTCAAGGCTGGTTCAATATACATAAAATCTATGAGTATAATTCAGCACATAAACAAATTAAAAGACAAAGACCATATGATTCTCTCAATTGATGCAGAAAAAAAACTTTTGATAATATCCAGCATCCCTTCATGATCAGAACACTTCAGAAAATTGGTATAGAAGGGACATTTCTTAAACTGATAGTAAAGGAGATTTTAAAAAATAAGAACAATACAGTAGAGTGCGTGACATACAATAGAGGTAAGTTGTAGTTACAATGGTTACCCAAAAGAGGGGGTTAGACGACTCCTCTTAAATGGGGTTAGGACGATTTCACAGAGGAGACTCTTATGTTGAGCCTGGAAGGATGCCCAGGGACTTTCCAGATGGGAAAGGGTGGCTAGGGCACTTGATGCATTACCAAGGTATGGTAGCCTGGCCATATGGGGCAATGAAGAACTTTAAGTCTGTTTTTATCAGACATTGTATGGGAGGGGAACCAGAGCACTATTTCCACCAACCAAAGGATTCTGGCTTTCTACTTTGGGAAATCAAGTCATTTCCATTGTGTTTTGATGACACTTTCTGGCCCCTTTGTTTGCCTTCTATTCGTCCTCAGGTATTAGTCTCCCCCACCACTAAAAGCTCTTCCCTGTCCCTCAACATGATCCTGTAGCACTGTCTTCTTCTCATTCCCCAGTCTTTATGACTTGGTTAATATCTGTTTTTCTCACTGAACCCTAGCTCTGTGAAGATGGGGCCTAGGTGGTCTTGCTCTCTTAGATAGCCTCAGCTATCAGTGCAGAATAGGCTGTTTATACATTTCAGCTATTCTATGAGTGGGTCTATAAGGAGAAAGAAATTATGCAAATCTGCATGAAAACATCGCAATAACTCAGGCTGAAAAAAAATCCTACATAAGGTAATAAATTGTTTTGTCACATGAAGTTCTTCCCATTTCTCCTTCGTACATTGCCTAACTGTACAAGGCTTGATGCAACAATAAAACAAGATTTTTATAGATTAGACAACTGAGTCTCAGAGTCTAGTTCTTAGTCATATTTTGCTAATTCTGGGCAGCTTTGAAAAAGTCGATTAACAGCTTGGGTGTCAGCACGGTGGGGCTGGATTTCTCTAACTGTGGGAGGGTGCACTGTATGGAAAGCTGTGGCTCTTTGACCTGTGAATTCAGGGAGTCCAGTGAAAGGGGAGGTTCTGCCCTCCTGGACTGTCTAGTCTATTAAGGAAAGAAGAAAATAAGCAGGTAAATACATACATAAATATATACCTATAGATCGACAATGTGGTGTTGTCAGGTGTGGTTGTCTCATGCCTATAATCCTAGCACTTTGGGAAGCCGAGGTGGGTAGATTGCCTGAGCTCAGGAGTTCAAGACCAGCCTGAGCAAGAGGGAGACCCCATCTCTACTAAAAATAGAGAAACTAGCCTG
The DNA here is from genome assembly GCF_027406575.1 of Nycticebus coucang. NCBI lineage: Eukaryota > Metazoa > Chordata > Mammalia > Primates > Lorisidae > Nycticebus > Nycticebus coucang. Next base: position 29,346,168 of record NC_069782.1, read on the forward strand.
GCATAGTGGCACACACCTGTAGTCCCAGACACTCAGTAGGCTGAAGCAAGAGGATCATTTGAGCCCAAGAGTTTGAGGTTGCTGTGTTGTGACCTATGATGCCATGGCAGTCTACCTACGTAGACAGAGGGAGACTCTGTCTCAAAAAAAAAGAAAGAAAATGTGGTGTCAAACTGGAGAGCTAATGGTAGTGTAGAATAAAGAAGAAATTCCACATAAGCAGTCAGGGAAGGAGGACATGAGAAAATGTCATTTAAGCAAAAAGTAGAGACGGGGTATTCCAAGCTAATGAAGAGCAAGTATGAAGTCTTTAGAGTGGATGATGTTAAGGTAGTTTTGTCTCTAAAACACCATGGTTATATCTAGAATCCGAAAGGAATCCACTGTGGTTGCAACGGAGGAAGTGAAGGAGGGCAGCCTAAAAATGAAGTTTGAGTGTTGAGCAGGGGCCTTGCTCTCTGGGGTTGAGAAGCTGGTGTTGCTCAGCCCATGACCTGCATGTGGCTGGCAGTCTGTTGGTTTTCTGTCTGCAATGAGTGAAGAAGCTTGTACAGACATCTAGAATGCTTCTTAGCTGAGCTGACATACACACATGCACACACCTTTGTAGAGTCTCAGTGAAAGCAGAGCATTGATTAAACACTTAATGTTTTCTGATATGAGCTCCTTACCTGGTTGGAGACCAACACTTTGAATGTGCAATGGAAAAAAAAACTTTACAAGATTTTCAGTGGATGTGAGTGTGTTTTTGGAAACAGAGGAGCTATGGTCAAACTCACTTTTCAAAGTGACTTCTGTAGAACAGAGTGGAGTGGGAAGTGGGCAGGAGAAGAGACCGATGGGGAACAACAGTCTGGAGAGGGATTGACGAAGGCCTGGGTCACGATGGTGGCAGTAGGAGTGAGAATTTGTGGGCCGATTGTGGTAGATTTTCAAGGATTTTTCTCATAGACTGGGTTCTGGGGAGTTCAGGGGATAATTTAAGTTTGACCTCCAGGTTTCTGATCTGAGCAGCTTTGCCAATGTTCACATCAATGATTGAGATGGTAACCATGAAGGATGAATGAATTTAGGATTGGGCAGGTGGCATATATGGAAATTAATAGTACTAGTTATCACAGTAGGGTTTTAAATAACAGGAGCCTTTAGGAGGGAACCGCAAGAAGAAATTTTACTCTCCAAATTTACAAGGGATCTTTCATCATAAGTGATTCCCCTGTGGGAATAAGCCGAGTTATATGGCTATCATGATCTTGACAGGTGCTTCTGAATGGTTGATATGATAAATGTTAACTCCATGAATACCTAGGGAACATTCAAGTGGAGGAGTAAGTGTCATTATTACTGTCAACTCTGATGGATTTTTTGCAGGTGCTCAAAGCACTGTTTTGAGGCTGCATCTGGGTTTAGTGAAAAGAGTATTGTCGTCCGCCTTCAGCACGACCCTTAGGTGCAGGAGGCAGTGTGGTCGCCAGCACTGGCTGACCTTCTCAGTCTTTCAGGTAAAGAGAATGAAGTGGAGAAAAACCTCCTCAAGTGAGGCACCAGGTATATCATTTCCAACACTGCAAAATTGAACCAGCACTAAACTTTGAAGAGACTGTCTATGTGATTAAAACTTGGAACAGATCCCAAGAACTGAAATACAATGTTGTCAGTGTTCCTGCTCCTGACCGTGATACCTGAACCAAAGCTCGCCGATAGCAACTGAAAAGCCTCTGGGATGTCAATGCAGTCTCGTTCAGGGATCCATTCGGTGTAGAAAAACAGCTCAATTAAGACTGAGCAAATTTCACAGGTCTGGCTAGGCCGGTTGCCATGGAGTCAGATCATGTGGCTGTATTAGGTGACATGGTAGACCATTCTCAATTTCCCTTATCTTATCCTATACACAAAGACAGCCTGCTTTCTGTTTACCCATTTCAGTGGAATTGGTCTCTATCATCCCTCCCCCTGCCTTCGGGACTTTGCTAGTAAATGGAGGCCTTTTGCTTCCTACCCTGCAGGCTTCAGATGACTGAGTGAAACATTAGGAGCCCGCAGACTAGCTGGGATTCGGCAGAGTGGCAGAGTTTTGATCAACAGACACTGGGGAGGACGCTGCCTACCTCTGCCCGGGTGGTAGAGACAATGAGGCTTACGTACGAGGTTAGAGATGCTTCTCTAAGGACTCTGTCGAGATCCTGTGAATAATAACAGCCATAATTATTATCACAATGAATCAGAAGAGGAATAATTATTCTGAGAAGTCAGTAAAACAAGTCCTATTAGTGTTTTGGCTGCAAGTCAGGCTCATTTTCTAGAAAAGGGAGACAATTGGTGATTTCTACGCTTTAGACCATTTTGTCAAGGAGCTGCAGAATTCATTACCAGAATAAAGAAAACAAAAGGGAATTGTCAAATTTACAAGAATTACTTTTAATTTACCCCGACTTATTTGCTGGTGGTGTGAAAATGAATGAGAAAGTGAACCTGTGCCTCCTTCTGGGTTAATATTTTTGTGGACTCATAGGAGGAGCTGGGAGATCTTTGAGGTCCTCTAACCAAACTCTTCATTCTTATGACAGCATACTTTTTTGGGGGAAATAAACTCTTTTGTTGAACTCCAGTACAAAACAGGGAATGGCAGAAATGATGGGGAAGGAGATGGAATCAGAGGCAAGAGCAGGAGCCACCTGGCTTGTGCCTTTCTCTGCCCACCTGCCTTTTCCACGAGCCATTTCTGTTGTGAGGTCCCAGTTTGAAAACCACTGATCTGATCTAACCTCTTCATTTCACAAACAGAAGAAATAAGGTGACTTGCTCAGAATCATACCATGGATTATGTGGCTGGACCAGCTCCCTTGCAATGACCTTTCCACTAAGACAGATTTGGGTGTCAGTAATCGCCTTCCTGCCTCCTTCACTCTGTCGAGGTCTCCCTACCTCTCATGTCAATATCTGCTCCCCACGTATCTCAAGAGACTGTGTCCCCATTTAGTTTAAAGGAAAACTGCATCTCCATAGACCAATGGGAGTTCAACTGGATGCATCTTCTACGGTGACTGTTCCTGAACGTGCCCTGTGAGCAAGGCCCCAATACGGAGAAAATCTGTCTTGTTAACAATTGTTCCCTACTCATGGTTCAGGGAGGGAGTACTAAGACGTTCTCTACAGGCTTAGGCTTTATTGAATTCTGTTTCTCTTTCTCAGATGGATATTGTGTCTGGTTTTTGATAAAGGATAAATTCTCATATCCTGTTTTGTGAGATTTTTAATCCTGGGGACTTAATAGACTGTTACAGAGCATGAGAATAAAAGAAGTGCCAGCTTCACATGGACATGTAATTCTAAATTTCACATATTTTTGAGCTAGATGCAATCTTAGAGAATTTCTCATCCTTTTTTTTTCTTCCGGTAGATGAGGAAACTGAAGCCTAGAGTGGTGAAGGGGAGGGTCAATGGTGAATCAGTTTGTCCAAGTGTGAATCAAGTTCTTCTCACTCTAGGAATGCTGCTCATCTTGCTCCTTAATTGGGTTGATTTGGTTAAAGACATATGAACCGAATGTCCTCAAGTGGCAAAGGCCCTGGAGAAAGAGAGAGAGAGATATTTCTATTTACTTAATAGGTTAGGAAAGACAATGAAGACTTTCTAAGAGTGAGGGTCTTTCTCATTTACAGTAGAAGTACACTCTGGAAAGCACGACTTGCCAGCTCCTCTGGCCTTCTTTGGTCTACGAGAGCAAAGGTGACTTTTATGCTTCTTGCTGGAGCTGAGACACAATTAGAGGCACTGTCTGTAAGTTTTAGATGAACAGTTCCATCTTAACCTTTTACATGGAGTAAGATACAGTTTGATTCACTAGTTCAAACACTGTCAAGAATATGGGTTGGGTCTCCTTTGAGCTGCTTCCTTTAGTTCAGACCCACGGCTGCTGCTGACACATGAATGGCTGTCAGGCACTTCTGGGATGTGAGAATGACAATGGACCTCCAGAGTTTGTTATGGCTCTTGGAGTGATGATGTGACTGTATATGACAAAGATGAGGGAGTGGGACCCCTCTTGTGTTAGTGTCATCCATAAAGAGTAAATTACTGTTTTTCTATCTTCAAAGCCTGTCTAATAGAGAAGAGTTTGGGTTCTGGAGCTGGGTCTGAATCCCAGTCTTGCCTATTCCTGGCTGTGTGACCTCACTGTTCCCCAATTTCCTCATCTGTAAAATAGGTTAGTGCAACTCAATAGGTCAGAGCGCTGTTCTGAGGATTAAATGTGTGAACCAGTGTGACTGTTAGAGCAGTCCGGTGTAAGGCGAGCACTTCGTGAATCCTGCCTGTTGTCACCGTCCTATGGGTTAAAGGCATTCTCCAAACTTTAGTAAAACATCAAATTTTTAATTATGTGGGTGGATCTAGCAGCTGTCTTACTTTCCATGTTCAAGAAGCTCTAAGACATTATCAGTCCGCGAGAGCCTGTTCAGGGCAAGCTTTCCTTGTTATTGAAGTCCAGAGTTAATGGAAGGGCTACTTTCTGCCCCTTACTTATCAGCGTGCATTCCTGGGTGTTAGTGACATGGCACACCCTGGGCCAGGTGAACTAGGGGCTGGGGGAAGCGTAGAGTGAGGTCACAAAAATGAGCAAGGCCTCGAAGGGCTTGGGGGCAAGAGGTGGAGCAGGGTGGGGATGGTGCAATGAGTATCAGTGGCCCCAGCCTGCCAAGAGCTCATTGTCTTGAGAGGGAGACAGTCAGTAGACAGAGGGTGATAGAGCCTGGGAGACATGCAAGGTGCTGCTGGATCACAGAAGAGGAAGTGACTAACTCAGCAGAAGGAGATGGAGGAAGGCAGCTCCCAGGAGGGGGCGTGGCAACCCGGTCATGAAAGTTGAGTGACTGTTTGTCAGACAGAGGAGAGGGGTGAGTTTCCAGGCAGGGGAACTACTTGTGCAAAGGCACAGTAGCACAACACGCAAAAGCCAGCAATGTTTGGCAGCATGAGCAGTTCAGAAGGCAGATGACGTCTGCGCATCACCTGAGTCTGGGGACCTGTCATCACCCAAACTCCTTACCCCAGATGGCAGGCAGAGCCTGGCCTGCAGTGGGCCCTGCCCCACTCCCAAGCACATCCTCAGCTTCCCAACCCCAGCCCCCCACGCCTGTCTGTCCCTGAATTATCACAAGGGTGATTCCACTTCAGAGATGCTGCATTTTCTCCTGCTTCCTTCTGGAACATTCTTCCTCCTCTTTGCATGGCTGCCCCTTCCCAGTCCTCAGGTCTTACCTCCTTAGAAAAGCCATCCATGGCCATTTTTCTGGAAGCAGGGTCCTGTTGTCCTCATCATAGTACATATCATGAAGATCTCACCATGACCTGTGAGTATGTTACCTGTCACCGTGTTGACTGCCTCCCTGCCTCTCTGGTAGGTTGCATGAGACAGGAGGGCAGGGACACTGTCTGGTTTCTGGTGTATCCCAGAGCCCAGGTCAGTCCTTGACCACTGCACTCAAGAGAAATTACTGAATGAAGAGTAGCTTAGCACTAGAAATATGATGGAGCAGGAGGAAAGAACAAAGATCCCTTTGGTTCTAGAAAATCTCCTGAAAAAGAGGAAGGCTTATCCAGCCCCCAAAGCCAACACCCAGGAAAAGCAGGTAATTTTGGCAAAGAAAAGAGCTCAGGTTTGAGCAATTAGAGTCATCTCTGCATGATTCCTGGTGACATCAACATGACAGGGTGTGTCTCAGCCGACTGGAAGTGAAACTTCAGGTCTTAGAATTACCAGATAAACATTCCTTGGCCTTTGTTGTACACATCCAAAGAATGAATGGGGTGAGTTTACTGGTGCAAAAGGTGATCGCAAGACTTCGCCTAAAGAAAATTCTCAGTGGTGTGCTTGTTAGAGTCACCCCTCAGAGCCTGAAAATGCCACATGTAGTGAAACTTTATGTGATGTGGGGATTTCTAAATCCCAAGTCTGTCTGGGAACTCAGCTTGAAACGTTGACATTCCTCTGTTAGATAACACAGTGATGGAAGAGCATCCAGCGAGGTTTGGTGTCATTTGCTTGGAAGACCTCACTAACGAAATTGCCTTCCCGGAGAAATATTTCCAGGAGATCTCAAGGTTCTTACATCCTTTCCAACTCCCAACGGCCCAGCATGCTAACAAGAATAAAGTGGGCTTCTTCCAGGAGATGGGCTCACCTGACTATTGGGATAAACGCATCAATCACCTCACCTGCCAGCTGAACTAGACCCAGAGTATCTGAAAGCACAGTGCACTTGGAACATGTGGTTTGGGTTTTCAGAATTGCTACCAAAGATCTTTTCTTTTTTTCTTGAGACAGAGTCTCACTTTGTCACCTTGATAGAGTGCCATGGTGTCATATTTCACAGCAATGTCAAAATCCTCGACTTAAGTGATTCTCTTGCCTCAGCCTCCCAAGTAGCTGGGACTACAGGTACCCACCACAACACCCAGCTATTTTTAGAGACCAGGTCGGTCTCAGTCTGGCCCAGGCTGGTCTCAAACCTGTGAGCTCAGGCAATCCACCCTCCATGGCCTCCCAAGTGCAGGGATTATAGGTGTATTGTCAACTATCTTCAGAGATGATTTCTTCTCTGTCTTCAAAAAACGAAGGGAGAGGTCAGAGAAGCTACAGATTCTTATGCTCATGGTAGGAAGCTCGTCACAGTCCACTTCCAAGGAAAAAATCCCTGTGTTTTCCGCTTTGATTGCTGCCTCTTCTGAAATTAGAACCTGCCATGGAGAAAGGAGTCTGGCTTTGTCAGATCTTATATCCTGGGCTTTAACGTTGGTAAATAAATGATCCAAGCCTGTGCACAAGGAGCCCTAAGTTTCCTGCAACAGTGGACCAAGCTCTGGAGCATACTTGAAGCTGGGCATGCCCTGGGCTTTGTTTTGAAAAGGCTTGACATACATTTGGAAGAATCCTAGAAAAAAGAGTGCACAAACAAGTGCTCAGTTGTCCGTTCTGTGAATCCCTGTTGCACTTTTCAGGGATGGCTTTGAGAACGCTCAGAGGGGGCTGGCTGTGAGAGTTACCTGGTGGCTTTTGTATCCACCCTGTAACTGGTTTATTCCCTTTCTCTAGTTACAGGGTTTCATGTCTAAGGACGCCCTTTGCCAGGTACATGCATATGCTTGAAATTTTGGTTACAATTTTAAGGGTATTCACACTCTTCTCCCTGTGGACCTTTGTACTTTACACGAGGAAGTCCTGATTTTACCAGGACTGGCCACCCAAGCCCTGATCTTGCCCGTCCCTAGTTCCGTTGTCCTGTAGAAGACCAAAGCTGACCAAGATTGTTTCCCCTTCACAGCGATGGATTGTACTGCCCCCTGCATCCTTGACTCTGGGAAATGCACCATTCTCCTCCCACCCCGTCCCCAGGTTTCAGGATGGAATTTCCTGGTTTCTCTAATGGTCAGCTCTCTCCTTAAAACTGAGATCAGGAACGAATGAATCATTTTCCTGGTTTGGCATAAGTGAAATTAGCACTATTTGGCTTTTTAGGCACCTTGCAGGCAGTTTAATTAACCTTTTTCTTGCATATTCTAGACTCCAAAAGTATTGCCCTTTGTCCTGCTGGTAATAATGTAGGAAACCAGCAACAGGGCTTCTGAGGACGCTAATCCTCAAAGATGGTGGTCTGATGCTGCTTGTGTTTTTCATTGGTGTCTAGTCCTGCACAGGCTTTCACTTGGTGCCTCTGTGTGCCATCTGAGCAGTGGGAGAGCCGTGCCCGGCCTAGGTTAAACTTGAAATATGCTTGGCCATTGTGTTCCTGGTCCTTTCAGATCAGTTTTGCTACAATTTTGGCTCATGGGCTGTCAAACACAGTTGTGAAGTTGCATTAGAGGTATTAACAGCGCCTTAAAATGTGCCAGGTTATGAGGTAATTAATTAGGCTGGTTGGCTTTACAGTTAACCTGCCAGGAATGGATGTTATAGATGTTACTGTTATATTTTAAAGCACTGTGGAATCAGATTACTTTAAAATGATGTGTCACAAAGTCAGGGGAAAGAAGCAGTGGTGAGCATGGTAGCCAGGGGCTGAAATCCCTGCTCTGTTTTATGCTAAATAGGGGAACAGCATTTTCATTCTTGCCTGTGAAATGGAGCTAATGTCTGAGCAAAATAAAAAAAGAAATCACTGAATAAAGAAATGAAAATATCAATGAATGAATGAAAAATCTGGAAGGAGATTAGTTTGGATATCTGTCAGGTCTAGCCTCCCTCTTTCTCTATTTAATTCTGTGTCATAGAAGGCTGACCTCTGTGGCCCATATCAATGTCTTCCCCCTGCATTGGGTTCAGCCAGCAGGGAGCAGGTAAGGGTGAGAGAATAATTAGTTTTGGTGCCTTTGAGCTAGTGGCTTCCTTCCTCGGAAGGTTTCAGAAAGGGCTGGCTCCATGCAGCCTTTCTGCTCCTTCCTTTACCACTTCAGGCCTGGGAGTCAGGCGTCTGCTCCTGTATTTCTATGTCACTATCCCTTGTGGTTTCTCTATACCAACTTCTCTGTAGGCCTTTTACTAATCTTTCTTCAGCTGCCCCATGACAGTCTATTTCCTCCAGAGAGATATAAGAGGACTGGGGCCAGGTTAGAAAGTGGTTTACATACATGTAAAGAGCTTGGACCATATTTACTTGGCAGTAGAGAAGTGTTAGAGACAGATCTTTATGCAGGGGCTGTGGACTGAATGTTTATTTGCCCCCAAATTTATGTTAAAATCTTAACCCCCAATGTGAAGGTATTAGGAGGTGGTTCATTTGGGAGGTAATTAGGTCCTAAGGGTGGAGCCCCCATGAATGAAATGAGTGGGAACCCAATTTCAAAGGGACCACAAAGAACTAGCTACCTCTTTTTTCGCTGCTGAGGACACAGTGAGAATACTGTCATCTGTGAACCAGAAAGAGAGCCCTCACCAGACACAGAATCCGCCTGCATTCTGACCTTAACCTTCCCCATCTCCAGAACCAGAAGAAGCAAATGTCTGTTGTTTAAGCTGCCTAATTGATGGCATCTCATTATAGCAGCCTGAGGTGACTGAGCAGCAAGTGTGTGACATAGCCTAAAGATGAGACAGACAGCTGGGGTCAGGGTAGAGCATGTTCTCCAAACTTTTGGTAAGTGCTCCATCATGTTTGAGCATGTCCTGCTAATACATGCCCCAGTGTTTACTTAGAAATTATACAGATGCATGCTTGTACTAGCAACTTTTGTATAGTATAAAATACACACACATATGAGGATCTTTAAAAGGATAAAATAAATTACATTTAAAATATTTCAAATCGAGTTTCAATTTTCTTTCATTAAAACCCGTCCTATGATTATTCTGACTGCTTAGTTTTTAAGTGTCTTACTAAACATTATAGCTAATATATTATTATGCACTTAGAATGACATTCATTGTTAAGGAGGGTACATATAAATTCACATTCCCATGTGCATTTAGGGAGGGGAGGGCTAATCTCATGTCAGATCTAATTGTATTATAACTTGGGCGACTTATAATGAGGTGACAAAGTGCTTATTTTGAGTGAAGAAGGGGCAACTTTCCCCACTCACACAGCTTGCTTTGTTGTATCAGTTTTGGCTCATGATCTATTTTTAGGACTCCTTGTAAGTTCCTCATCTATTTTGTGATTGTTCAGTAAGTTAGAATTAGACAAGGGTTCTGCATATTCAGACTGGCCATACATCATGATAAAAAAAAAAACCCAAATGAAACAGTGAGGGAATGGCCATCTTCTCCTCTGACGTGTGGACCCTGATTCTCCCCAAGGCTCCCCTCATGTCCTATGGGGGAGGTGATCGCTAGCATACAGACTGAGAGGGCCATGTCATATTAAAATATCAGAAGAGCTTCATCTCTTATTTTCTTGGCCAAAAATACATGTATACAGAAGTTCTAATGTTTTCCTCCAATCCCCTAATGATTACTTTGCACACCTGCTGGGGTGTATGTGCTTTGCTTTGTCATGGGCAAAATCTAGAAATAGAGAACCAGTTGGGCTGTTCCAACAGTTCCTACATTGGCAGGAGTCCTTTTAGCTATGGGATTTGTATTCATTTCCACTCAAAGCCCTGTTATTCCCATGGCTTCTTTCCATGCTAATTGTCTTATTCTTTTCCATATCACTAGCAAAGAAAAAAAATAAATTATGATACCAACCACTTGTTAACCGTCTAATTTGGCCCATGTTTGTAAACACAGATCAAGAACCAGGAGGTTTAAGTGTCATTTTAAATTCATGCTAAAGAAAAGACTAGGGGCTTTCAATGTATGATTTAAATAAAATTTCTGAACAATCCTGCAGAATCAGCATGATTTCTACCTTTTTACCATGAAAAAACTTACTTAGAAAGATCAAGGGACTTGCCCAGGAGCTAGTAAGTGGCAGAGAAAGCTTAAATTGAATTCAGGTCAGCCTGTGCCCAAAGAACTTGTTCCTAACCTGCTATATAATGCTGATTAAAAAAAAGAAAAAGAAAGAAAAATTTGGGAAGCTTTTGTCAGATGGCCTTGATTTTCTCAGTAAAATAGAAGAAGATTAGTGGACTTAAAAGGCTGGGTTCAGTCGAAATGGGGGTGAAATGCGTTCATCACTCAGCTTGAAGGCAGAGCATCTGTGAAGCTGTTCTTTTTTCCTTTCTCTACATTCACGCCAAGAATCTGACATCCTCTCCTGACAGCAAATTCCCTCTTATTCCATCATGGCTTCCCTGTGGTTCCTTCCACTCCAGCTGAAGGTACTTTGCATGTTACAGGGAATGCTGCAAGCAAGGAAGGGTTTTCCCAGGGAAAAAACAAAGAATGCATGTTTCCTCTACTTGATTATTTTTGGTTTATTGTTTCTGGACCTAAATGGCGGGGTGTTGAGGTGAATGTCAAATAATGTTCAGAGTTCCTGGGTTCCTGGGGGAGAAAATGTCAGAAGACCATTCCATTAAAAAAAAAAAAAAATCACTTAAAGGAGAGGGTCACAATTGCAAGATGAAAAAAGGTGTTTTCCCTTTCATATATTAACCTTGATGAGAATGTCTATTCCCCTTGCTGCTAATCTAGGGAGTGCTTATGGAGTTATGGGTTCCACTATTATATCCTTCAAATCTTTGGAAAGTCTTGAGTTTGGCTCATCTCTTTCTTATTTTACAGAGACCTAGTATTCCAAAGGGTCACCACTATTGAAAAGGACATGGGAGGAGGGCAATATCCTAGCACAGGTAACAGGAAGAAAACAGCCTGGGGAGTAAGTGAGGTGAGGACTTCCCTGAATATGAGAATAGCAACCACAGAGGCAGAGAACTGACCAGGAGTCACCCAGACAGGCATGGGATGATCACTGAGTTAGATATGGGAAGAGCCTTTCAGCAGACTAGGTTTCCCTATACGTGGCTGTGCACTCTTCCAGAGAAGGCGATGGAGGAACAGGTCACTTCAGCTTTTGATAACTACATTTCCAAAGATTATAGTTTAGAATGGGAGGGAAAACAGAATTTCGCGCCTACCAAGCAATTCACAGAAATCCACAGGAGTGCCTTGCAAATACAAAGCATTATGTTAAGAGTGTGAGAAGGTAGCACTTTTAATATAGTTCCATTATTTCTGACTGAATAGGTCAAGCAGCTGCATGCTACTGGCTTCTAAACAGGCTTGGGCCATTTTATTGGGTATTAGGATTCTTTAATAAGCCCACAGAGTAGAATGCTTCTACTGGGACACACGTGTGGATCTGCACACACAAAGGCTCACACACTCTTGGAATTGGGGACAAGGAGCCACAGTTGTCTCTCCCGTAGAGGGCTTCTTGAGTCACCTGTCAGCAATTAATATTGCATCATTCTGGGCCTTGCATTTGGGGGCATTCAGGGGGGTCTGAGGTTGGAAAATACTGGGTTTTAAACACTGTTGGAAAAACTCACTCAACTCTGAGACCAGTCCACCTCTTCCTACGCCCAAGCCTCCTGACAGCTCAGTGTTCCTTCTTTTTACCTCCTCTTGACTCCTCTATTTCCTCAGTGTCCACGGTGATGCTTTCAATGTGAGTTTTCTTTTTTTTTTTTTTTTTTTGCAGTTTTTGGTTTTTGGCCTGGGTTGGGCTTGAATCTACCACCTCCAGCATATGGAGCCGGCGCCCTACTCCTTTGAGCCACAGGCGTCGCCCTCAATGTGAGTTTTCAACTCAATGACTCTCATCTTTCCTGCCCCTTCTCCCTTCCCCTCATCCTACATTACTGGCCTTTTCCTCTCATGGTTGATGATCTGCTCACCTTTTTTCCTGGGAACATTTGTTTCAATTCGGCTTATTTATTTCCCCCCTCAAATCCTTCTGTATTCTCGCCTTTTTTAGGTTTGCTTCCTTCTGCCTAAGTACTTGGTTGTAGTCTGTTGTTGATCCCAATTTCATTCCTACCAGAATCATTTTCTCTGTGTGGACAATGCTCAGTTTTCATCATCATTCAACTCAAAATATCTATTTCCTCTTGAAATTTCAGCTCTATTTCTCAAGCTACCATCCCAACTCATGCACTAACCCTTACTGCTAATGTTTTCCAAGCACAAATGTTTTATGCTCATCCGCTCGACTCCATGACTCCTGGACTCTTTCTCACTTCCTTCCACTGTTCTGGCACCACATGTGGAATGGCTGAAGGACAGAGGGATGTTTAGGTGGAAGAAGAGAAGGCTCAAATTTGCTGTGTACTATGTGTTAAAATAGAGATGGGCTCTCAGATGGGAGGGGGGAGGATTACTTGCTTTAAAAGTTTAAAGTGGAGGATGAAAATTAACAAGAAAATACTTTAGTGAGGTAAATTTCAATACAATATTGGGAAAAATTGTATTACCACCTGAATTATCCAGGGATGAATAATGAATGGGCTTCTGTGGGTAACTGCACAATTTCTATTACTGGACGTAATTCAAGCTTAGATTAGATTGTTGTATAATAGAAGCAAGCATCAAATGAGCTCTAAGACCCAATGGGTGCTTCTGAATCCTAAGATTTTGTGATTAAGACAAAGTCATTGTCAAGTTTGCTTTCGTTTGACCTGATTGCAACATAAGCCCTTACTGTGTTCATATTATGCTTATTTTTTGTGTGTGTTGTATACAAACAAAAATATTATGCAAGTAACATGGAGGGATATGCATGGATTCAAGGTATGTTTTGAAAGGATAGTCAAGAGAATAGATATGACTGCCCAGTTCATTCCATCTCCTGGTCAGAGTTTTGAAGGAGGAATTGGGATTCAGCAGGGAGGTATATGGGAGGAAGGATACAAGAGTGAGAAAATAGCTTATGTCAGTGCACTGAAATATAACACATACTGACTCAGGGACTGTATGTTATTTAGTGTGGTCAAGGTGGAAGGTACAGAGAAGTGGTAACAAATGCGGCAGAAGAGGTAGGTAGGAACGATCAGATCATAAAAGGTCTTGTGTGTTACTCTAGAAGGACTGGAAAGGGCATTAAGGAATCCTAAGGATGGGATCCATGTGGCAATTGTATGGAAAATGACTACAGGAGAGATAGGACAAGTAAGGCAAACCCCAAAGAAGGAAGATCATGCAGACAATTACCACCAGATCCCAGAAGGGAGATGCCAAAGGGCTGACCGAAAGCTTACGCATTAAGATCTCCATGTGTAACACTCATTATATATGGTTAATGTGAGGGAATGTTTCTGGTTTCAGATTCTTGCCAGATCTGCCTTTGGGAACCTGGGTTTTCAGATGGGTTCCTTACAAAGATGGGTTTCCAGCATTATTTAAGTTTGGATTTTCCAGAAGCAGACCTCAGAAAGGATTTGCATTCAAGCAGTTTATTTGGGACATGATTCCAGGAAATGTCATAAGGGGAGTAGGGAGGTAAAACAGTGAAAAGTAGGCTTGTGCCTTCAGGGGCAGCCTTTATGAAGTGGGAAGTCAGTGGTGTTTCTCTGGGCTTCAACCTAGTGCATGATCTGGAGGGAATGGAATCTTTGAAGTAACGTGGGAAATTTCAGGCACATTGCAGGATTTTTCTGGGCATCACAAGAGATCTTTTGTTTAAATGTTGGCAGTATACCCTTCAGACTCCACTGCAGTGCTCCAAACAGACACAATTATGGATCATGTGGTATGTACAGTGAATGGAGACCAATAGAGAGGACATTAAGAAGGCTGTTCTTCAGTGAGGAGAGATCTAAAGGCAGACTGCTCAGCACAGAAGGAACTCTTATTGATGACGTGCTAATTATGCGCTAAACAATTTCATGCACCTTTTCCAATTTAAAGAATTTAAATGACAGTTACCTTGTGAAGAAGTTATTGTGCATTCATTTTGTATATGAGAAAATAAAAAAAAAAAAGCTTTTGGGATAAAGTGATTTGCCCAGTGTCATGTGGTAGTACGTCAGTTATCTTTTGCCATAATAGTGCTTTATAACAAATAACCACAACACCTGGTGCTTTGAGATAATAGATATTGATTTAGCTCCAAAGTCTGCTGGTTGCTGATTTAGTCTGGGCTCAGCTGGGCTGTTCTTCTGGCTTGAGTTGGACTCACTTATCTGCTTGGGAATCAGCCAATTGCCAGCAGATTAAGATTGCTTTGGCTGAGAAGCACAGGAGGCTGTGCTCCAGTTGTCTGTCACTGTTCAGTAGGCTAGCCCTGGCATGTTCCCATGGTAATGGCTGAGGGCAAGAGCACAAGCTTGTGACATGTCTGATAACATCCCCTTACCCAGAGAAAGTCACATGGCTAAGATTGGAGTGAGAATCTGGATAAAGGAAGGAGTGAATTATTAGGAAATTAATGCAATCAATCTACCACACTCAGCTTGTAGATTTCAGCTGAAATTGATTCCCAAAGCCATAGCTGAGGATTTGTTGTTCAGGCTGCTTTGCAAAAGGAAGCTCCATGTCATCTCAATTGGGCCTAGAAAATGTCATCACTAGTTTCAAAGTAGTTGCATTTATTTAATCTTTTGTATTGTTTCCAATTCATTCTCTGTCCCAAAGATGGATTTGGTTTAATTTACTTATTTTGATTTTTTTGTATTTTAAAGAGAGAGCTAATAAGAAGAGAAACACTTCAAGGCCATTTTTACCAGTCACCATCAGATTTTACGAACCTCCATAAAGGACAGTGCTGGATGTATATAGTTTCATCTTTTCACAGTCATTTTTATATTTCCAAGAGGAGATACATAAAATGAGATGCATATGGCTAATCTGCATTCAAAAGGACTTTCTTAGAGTGACAGCCAAGCCCAAGAAGATTGCAAGTTCAATTTAAAAGGTCAGAAGCATTTGTCCATGGATGGAGATAGTGTATCTAAAAAGTCCTGGGATTGTTCTCACTGCCTTGGGAAGCTTTGATTTAGAAATGCATTCTTCTTCTTTAAAGAAAAGTTGTGACCAACTCTTTGTGTCCCAGCAGGAGAAGAATAAAATTTGACCTCCTTGTGTTCCAACAATAGCCTGCAACTGCCTTGTTCCCTGGACTCAATCAACATGGATCATCCGTCAGTCGTCAATTCTCCTTCCAGGACAGAGCTGCATTCTCCTTGTGATATCACTTTGCTATGGTGTGTCCTTTCTCATCTAGTTTCAGAATTTAAAGAAAAAAAAAAAAAGACCATGAAAAATGTGTAAGTTGGATGCTATTCATTCACTTATTTATAAATAAATGGAAACTGACAGGCAGCTCTTCAGAAAATGTTTACTATATGGACAAGTGTTGATGACACGGGCTGAAAGTCACAGTCTGGTGCCACCAGGACCAGCTGCTCCTTCAGTTGTCACCATTGTGCAGTCGGGCTTTCGTTTTGGCTTGGCACATGCATTTTCAGCTTGCCTTACATTGAGTCTCCAGGATACTTTATTTCTGGCACTGTCTGCCAGAGACAATAGGTGGGCCCTTTTGACCAGCGCTGAAAGTGTGGGCTTTGTGTGCTTGGTCTCTGGTGCTATGGTTGCTAACAAAATGAGCTTCGCCTGATGCCAACGGATGCATCTGCTGTTGGCCCAGTAACTTCACTTCATGGAAATGGCACTCGATATTTTGTTCTTCAGGCTGCTGGGCTGACATTTGCTAAACTGGACAAATGTTTTTGTTTTAAGCGGAGAAGAAACACTGTTCATTGCTCAGCTAGGGGAAGAGTGGATTCAACTATTGGATTTATAGTAGATTTCAGATTGGCTCAGATCCTGGTGATGCTTCTTCAACTACACCTTGTAATTGAGAGAATAGTGGGGGGCTGTTGATGAATTGGTGGTTGAATTCCTTGGGAAAGTGCTGCTCCTCTGTGTGAACTCTGGATAGTACAAGGCTGTTACCTGGTTATAACAGAGAAGTCCTTGTCTACTAATCAATGAAGCAGTCAACCAAAAAGCATATCTTTAGCACATGCTTGAATGCTATTTTGAGTTCTGGTTAGAACCCTTGCTTTACAGGTATCCAGTTGGATTAAGAAAAAATCACACACACACACACACACACGTACGTACAGTTTTGCTTAGTGCATTCAGAAGGGGGAGGATTTAAGAAAGGGAGAGATCATTGTGAACTGAAATGCCCAAGCCAGACTCCCTAGGGGAAATTGAATTTAAACCTAATGTGAAAGACCAGCTGATACATTGAGGGTTGAGTGAACCCAGATAGATGAAAACGCATAGTCATAAACAGAGCTATTCTTGGATGCACAATGGTTGTTTCAGAAACTAAAGTACCCCGTGCCTTGAAAAAAAATCACATTTTTAACCCACAGTATGTACCACATATTTATTTATTGTTTCTTCAGTAAGCTAAGAAGAAAGGGGAAGAAATGACTTCTGTCAGCCACCTTGTTTGCTGTGCCCTGTGCTGTCTGCTTTACGCACATCACCTCATGGAGTACTTCTGCAGTCCTGTGAACTGTGAATTATTGCCCCTATTTACAACAGAGGAAACTGAGGCTCAGAGAAGTTAAATCACTTGCTCAATTTGGAAGGGGGCTGAGACCACTGCATTATTTACAGCCTGTAAATTACTCAATTTTTAGGGTAGTCAAGAAACTAGCAATGCTCATTATAATTCCTGTTTCCAAAACACATATTTGAAGGGCTATTTGTTAGATGCAGCATTCACTACAAAAATGAATTAAAATGACATAAAAGAAAAATAACAGGAAAGAGAAATCAAACAGTTGATGTATATCCTTTGGGGACACATCTGTCACAGGATCTATCACAAGGCACAGAAAGAACAGGGTGTGTGTGTCTGTGTGTGTGCGCGCATGATGGTGGGCCCTATAATCTTTCTAATTTGGTGCACTCTGCTCATCTCAGCTACTTACTAACAGGGTCAATGTCTGATATGTTAGAATTCTGCTACAAAACCATGAAGAACATTGAGATTCCTCTGTCACTCTCAAAGTGACAAATGTTCTGTAGCTAAAATATTGCTTTGGGGAAACCAAAATAGACCCACTGCACCTAAAATAATGAGCCAAAAATATAAGGAAAAAAATAGAAAATGGAGACTCACAGGAAGGCAGAATGTTACATTTGAGTGATGGTTTCCCAATTTTCCTGTGTGGGTTATACTCTGGCCTGGCCTGTCCATTCTCCCCTGGGCCTCATCCTGCACAGTTGAGGTCCTTTGACACTCTTGGCCATCTCACCTCTGTGGTCTTGTGTGAGTGGAGTAACAGGGATTCCTACATGTCATCACCCAGGACAGCGGCGTGGCGAGGCAGCCGACTAGGAATGCAACGATGTGACTTGTGCAAACAATTGCGTGCAGACTGTACCTTTGTCGAGTGTCCTTTAGCTGTTTTTGGTGAATTTCCAGAAGAGTAAATAATTCTTTATAGTTAATCCCATTCCCTCCATGATCCCTGGCTGGAAACGTCACCCACCTGCTACTTGCCCTGCTTTTTCATTTTGGGGTCATACCTGGACCAGTTAAAGTGAGCATCCCAGAAGGAGACAATGACTTCGTCTCATTTTAGCCACCATCTCAAGAACGTGTCCCTTTGGATCTTGCTGAAAAGTAGCTCAAAACCTGAAACCTCTCTCATCAGGACTGTCTGTGTCTATGGCAGTCATATTTTCCTGGAAGAAATGGTGACATTTTTAAAACTTTTTTCTACACTTTTAAAACTTTTTCATGGTGACATATAACACACAGAGAAAAGGACACCAAGCAAATACATAGCTTAATGAATTATAAAGTGATTGCTCATGCATTCAGATAAAGAACAGAACATTGCCAGCACCTCAAGAACTTGTTGAGTGTTCCTTTCCAACACAACGATCTCCTTTCTCCAAATAGTCTTGTCCTGATCCATTTAGTAATCATCTCCACGTGTGGATGCCTTTGGATCATTTGACCAATAAACTCTATTGTTTGGAAAATAACAGACTCTGGGGGCGTTTGACTGCCTTTCAGTTCAACAAGGAAAGACTCCGTAATAAAAGTGAGGAGGCTGCATAAGAAGGCTTAGGCATTGGACAAGGCTAGGGTAGATCCTTGCTTTGCCATTTCCTAGGTTTGGCTTTCAGCGAGTCACACATACTCTTAAAGTTTGATTTCCTTATTTATCCACTTTGGGACAATGAACCTCATTTGGGACAATGAAGCTGGGGATTGTACTGTAAGTAAGGAAACATGAAACTACCCAACACATCATCAGGACGTGCTCAGGACTCCTGCTTACTTGAGTTGCTTGCTGTCTGGTGACTGAGGTGAAGTTTTCCTTTGCTGCCTCCGGCCCCGCCTTGCATACCCTGCCCCAGAGAAGGCTGTCTGAGCTCTCCGACATGACCCTGCACTCATTGACTCCTGCAGTGTCCCAGGTTGGGGTGTGGAGGTGGATAGTACCGGTGAGTAGGAGTCATGGGATAAATGCTGGTTGAAGGAATGAATAAATGCATGAGTCATCCATCCTGGTCCTTTCTCTCAGAGTTTGTCACCTGGTAGAGGAAGTAAGACATGTACAAAAATGATGAGGAAGGCAACCCAGTGGCAGGCATTAACAGCGCTCGCCCAACTGCTGCACTTACTAACTGAGCAGCTGAATTAATCAGCTCTGCTTCAGTGCGTACCCCATAGAACTGGGAGGAATAAATGAGAAAAACAGATCAACTGCTTACAGGAGAGCCTGGGACACTGGGAGCCTTTGTTACATGTCTTTGTAGTTATTACCGTTATTATTATGAAGCAGTGATAAAACATTGGAAGAATTTGTGGGAAGAAAGAGTCAGGGAGCCCAAAGGTCTGAGGGAAATTTTCAGAAAGTTTTCAGGTGAAGATCTAATTTGCACTGAGCTTTGAGGATACATGGGATTTAGATTTTACTTCTTTTCCATCTTGGGGCATTTGCAGTTGCTATTTCCTCCTCAGAGTGGTCATTTCTCTACTTTTATTTCCTGGCTAACTATCACTCAAGTCTTGCTTTTAATGCCAGTTTCCGTAATAAGACTTCTCCCTGACCCAGCTGACCAGGTGAGGACACCTGGTCATATGTTCAAAACACTGCATGCTTGGGCCTTAGAGAATAAGTTACAATTGTATTTATGGATTTGTTCATGCAATTATTGATTTAAATAATTAATAAAAATTAATAGAAATGAAATAATAAAATTAAACAATTATTAACTCCCCCATTAGATTGCAAGATTCCTGAGGAAAATGTTTGTGACCTTGGTCTCCATGTAATTTCATCTCCAGTGTCTGACCTTATAGTAGACCTCAGTAAATATTTGCTGAATGATTCCACATGTACATAAATAATTAGGTATATGGGGCTAGACAGTTAAGTTCACAAACTCATCCTAGAAAAAGTGCTACATACTTCATCGCCAAATAACACTTCCGATATTACTCCCCTGTGGCCCTCTGGTGACCACAGTGATATTTGGCAATGAGGTATGTGGCACTTTTCCTATGATGAGTTCACAAATTTAATTGTCTGACCTTGTATATATGCAGGAAAATTCATTTTAAGAGAAGAATGACAGAATGAACAGAACCATCTAGGTGGTTTACTGAATCAGAAATTCATCTACGTAATGTACTTTTCGACGATGTGCATTTCAGTTGCAATGGAAATAGAAATGTTCAGGACACATTTGGGAAGTACTGTGCCCGGTGGCTGGGACTCTGGTCTGGCAGTCAGATGCTCTGCACTGAGCCCGTCTGGCTTTGTATAGGAGTCCTTAGGTATTTGGATGTCAACCCTTTATCAGATATATTTGTGTATTTTCTCCCTATGTCTACGTTGATTGTAAAGTTTTCTTTTTCCTAATGACGGTGAAGCAATCATTAAATTGAAGGCAAGTTCTGGAAGCAATAATGTCTTACAATGTAGGATGTATAACAAGTTACCATTTTTTAATTTTTTTCTCAGAAAAATGTTTCATATATGATTGAGTCTTAATGTGAGGGGACAAAAAGAGAAGTATTTAAGTCTTACCACAACAAATAAGTAACTGAGGTGATGGTTGTGTTAATCAGTTTAATGTAAGCATTCCACACTGTATATCAAATCAGCACATTATACCCCATAAACGCATTAATGTACACAGTTATGATTTAATAAAGAAAAAAACTAAAGTAGTCACAGAGAGGTATCAGAAACGAGTCAATTATGAAATTGGACAGCTTTTCTTTGTGTCCTATGAAACCACTTGTGCAAGAATTTTTTTAAAATTTATTGAGATTGAAATGAGATTTCTCAAGTGGTAAAG
The DNA here is from genome assembly GCF_027406575.1 of Nycticebus coucang. NCBI lineage: Eukaryota > Metazoa > Chordata > Mammalia > Primates > Lorisidae > Nycticebus > Nycticebus coucang. Next base: position 29,366,899 of record NC_069782.1, read on the forward strand.
TGGCTGGAAACAAAAAGAAAAAAGGAAGAAATATGGGAATTTTCTTAACCAGTCTGGCATCCCACAAGCTAAAATTCTATTTGTAAAGCACTCACTCCTTTTCAAGGTATTTAAAGTGCTTGGCAGATAATTTCTAATGAACTTGAAAACTCATGTGCAGTGAGGTCAAGTGTGCAGGAAAGCGGGAGAGCAGGAGTTATGTCTACTTCTCTGTTTTGTGACACACTGAACTAACTCCTCAAAGGCAAGAAAATCAGTGACAAAGCTTGGAACATACTCTTAAATTTCCTGACGTCAGGGTAATTTGTCTGTTTCCCAAATACAATCACTATTTCATCAATTATTTTTTAGATTTTTCTCTACTTCCATTCTTTTTCCTTGGTCAAATTTTCAATATTTGATTAAAAATCTTTGATTTGTCAGCTGGCTGGCTGAGTTGTAAATACAATTGACAATGTGTCTTATGAGTTAAGTGAAAACCTAAGTAATCTAAGTAACATGAATGTCAGCATTTATTATTTAAAACCTATTTTATAAATCTGAAATTGGGCATTGAGTGTATTATACCCTTAGATATGATTTTTAAGCCAGGATTTCCTTTTTTTTTTTCTAAGACGCTTTTACTCTGTTGCCCAGGCTAGAGTTGCCATAGCATCAGCCCAGCTCCCAAACTCCTGGGTTCAAGTCATCCTCCTCCCTCAGCCTCTTAAGTAGCTGGACGACAGGGGCTCACCACAACTCTGAGCTAAGCTTCAAGGCATCCTCCTGCCTCAGCCTCCCAGAGTACTGGCATAACAGGAATAAGCCACTGCACCTGGCGTTAGCCAGTATTTTCCCAGTATTTTCCAAGTGTCTATGTTAACTAGTGTTACATATACAGAAAAAAATTTAGGTAGACATCAGTTAGGCAGAATTATGTATGTGTTGGGTTATTTAAACAGTGAGCATTTCCTTCGAAATATTTAAAAATAACATCACACATCATTTCTAACACTGAAGATTATAGTCACACAGTGGTTTTTTTTTTTTTTTTTTGTAGAGACAGAGTCTCATTTTATCACCCTCGGGAGAGTGCTATGGCGTCACACAGCTCACAGCAACTTCCACCTCTTGGGCTTAGGCAATTCTCCTGCCTCAGCCTCCCAAGTAGCTGGGACTATAGGCGGCTACACGACACCCTGCTATTTTTTTGTTATAGTTTGGCTGGGGCTGGGTTTGAACCCGCCACCCTCAGTATATGGGGCCAGCACCCTACTCACTGAGCCACAGGTGCTGCCCGTCACACAGTGTTGATCAAAAGAAGATTCAACCTTATCTTCATGTGGAAGCTGTGAACACAGAAATGCTTATAGCCTTTTTGGAAGGTAATTTTCCAATGTGTATAAAATTGCAAATGTGAAAACTCTTGATCCAGTAATACCATTTCCAGGAATCTAACATGTAACTAAGTATACATGTGCTTCAAGTTTTAGCCAAAGATGTTCAATAGGCATTGTTTACAATAGCAAAACAATTGGAAACAGCATATGTGTCAAATATAATATGTTCATTAAGAAAATTATGGTATATTTATATAATGGAATTCTATGTTGTCATTAAAAATGACAGTGTACTATGCTTATATTATACTATTTTTAATTGCACACGAACTTTATGGACACTCTGTATTAGTTGATGTAAAAGATGTCAGTAATGTATATTTTTAATGAAAAGTGCAGGTTACAGCACAGTGCCTGGTATAACTGTGTGGTCAATATGTGAGTGTCTGCGTACGTACCCACGCACAGAAATGATCTATAAGCACATACACTAAAATGCTAGCTCATTATTTGGTATAGTGGGTGATCTGTATCTCCTCTTTTTTCTTTTCTAGCCTTTCTGTGTTTTCTTCCATGAACAGATATCACTGTTATATGCTTAGAAATTGTTAACTATTTAATTTTTTTTTAAATAAAAATTTATGTTGTGTAAAGGAACTTAGTGGTGAGGGCAGATAGGTTTCTGTACTCCCAGTACCAACGCACAGTCAAAGCAGAGTTATTACCCCTGGTAAGCCAGGGCCTGTGGAAGGCCAGAGTTTGAGAGGGATTTCACAGCTGCACTCGAGGAGCCTTCATAGATTTCAATAAAACAAAAGGGCAAAGTAACGTGCCTTGGTATATGACAGCAATGAGGTAAACAATCTCTTTCTTCCGTATTTTTCTTTGTATCTGTGCCCAAGAAATGAACAAATTCCTTTCTTCCCTCTCACCTTTCCTTCCTCCTCCCCTCTTTCCTTCTCCTTTACTTCTTCATCCCGTTTTCTTCCACCCTCCCTCCTTCCCTCCCTCCCTCCCCCTTCTTTCCCTCCATCCCTCCTTCCCTCTCTTCCTCCCTCCCTTTCTTCCATCCCTTCCTCCCTCCCTCCTTCTCTCCCTTCTTTCCTCCTTTCTTAGTTCCCTCCCTCCTCCCTCCAGATAGAAGCAAGAATAATGCTCTTCACAAAAATCCAGTAATTCTGTATCTCTGGAAAGCTCTGACTAGAGATTGGAAAACTGTCCTCATTAATGTGCTCTCATCTAAGTGTTGGATATTCTAAGACTTGAGCCTTCTATTCACTGTTAAAATGGTAAATAAGAGCCATTGCCCAGCACAGAGAATGAGTGGCCACTCAGAGTCAGGCGTGAGGCCAGGGAAGCTTTGGCTCCTGAGAGGGAACAAGAGCTTAAAGACGCTCCTCCGGCCTGGCTGCCTCACCTGGGTGTCCTCCCCCTGCCCACACACACGCCCGTGAGAGAGGAGAGACAGCACAGTCTCCACTGGTGCCACTCGGCCACTCCCTGTGTACCACACACCACGCTGGCCACGCTTCCTGAGGTGGGCATTTCTGTGGTGAGGCTGGTGGTGGCCCAGCCCGTTTCTCTCTGCTCAGCTACCCCCTCATTGCTGTGAGAATGATAACCTGTAGCCACACTCGTGTGTCTGTTTGTGTGTGTGTGTATGTGTCTGTGTGTATGAGGGGTTCAGGGCAAGGCTTCCTTTGGCCACTGGGAGTAGTCTCCCCCTCTCTGCCCCTGCCTGGCAGACCCCTTTGGGGGTACCAAAGGTCTGTCTCTTATCTTCAAGGGGGGGGTGAACTCTGATACAGTTTATGCTTCAAGTTATCCTCGGTTGGCCTTTTGTTTCCACTTTATCACGCTTTCCCCATTCTCCCTGTGAGAATGCTCTCCCAGTGATACATTTGGATGAAAACTCTCCCTCTCCAACTTTGCTTTTGGGGAATCTGATCTGAAATACCTCTCATTTTACAAATGAAGAACTTGGAGCTCAGGGTGATTAAGTTGTTTGAACATGTCACAGCAGAGTAGGAACACAAAGTCCCCTTCTACCCAACTCTCAATTATCCAATTATTAGCCAGTCATTCCACCCAATGCTAATTTTGACCAGAGAGTTTCCCATCCTCTACAGGCCATGGAATTCTAACTGTCCAGATGGCAGGGTAGCTGGGTTCACATCTGGGGTGCTGGGCAGAAAGGGGTGCTCAACAGGGGAGCAGCAGGTGGTAAGTGGGTGGGAGAAAGTTCCCCAATTTCCTCACCGGGGACCTTCCCCCCACCCCACAAACTGGGACAATTTGGAAACATGTATCCAGATTTGGGTTGTCATCATGACTTTACAACAGTCCTAAACTTTCCTGAGCATGGCCAGGGATGTTAACAAGTCCTGTAATACGTGGAACAGGTTTGCTCAATGAAGATGAGCTCACCAAATGCTGATCGTGTCTCTGTCAAGAAGGACTACAAGGTGCCCCAGGTCAAGGAGTAAATGAGCCAAACATAGTCAAGTCCAAAGGGAAGTGGGGTGATGGAAAAGAGAAGACAAAGCCAGAGGCCGGGGAGGCCGGGCAGCCCTGGGGCTGGCTCCAGCCAGGCCGAGGGGAGGGCAGTGGACATGGCCGGAGTGCCCACAGCAGGCTGTTCTCAGCAACGTCCATTCCATGGGGCACAGCTGGTCTGAGTTTGGCCATGTTAAAAGTTTAGAACAAAATGAGGGATCACAGTGGATATCATGGGAACCCAAAGAGAAAGTGACTATGTGGCGTTAAGTCATTATTTATTTGCTTATTGATAGATGCTGAGCACTAAGTTTTAGCTGCTGGAGGGAGTGCCAAGAAAGCCAGGCAATCTGGACTGGAGTCAATGCTGGGAAGTTAAGTATGGTAATGATGTGCTGTGCTGTGATTTTGGCTGCCCAGTATCTGAACCCCATCCTATGGGGGAATTCCTTACCTTGTAGGTCTTGCTGGGCAGCAGGCCCTCTCCCATGTTAGATACCTGCATCTCCCACCTCCTGTGCAGATGGGCCTGGATATGGGCCCTGAATTTGTAATTGGGAGGTAGTTACAGTGGAGGGGTAGGAGGTGAGGGGGTGTCTCTACTTCTAAGCAGCAGCAAGGTCACTTGCTGGGGGCAGTCTGTCGAGGTGGCTGGGGAAGTAGTGGTGTCCAGTCCAGCCCGGGCAGTGGTGTTGGTGGTGCCAGGGCAGCAAGTGACCTGCAGTGGTGATCCTGCTCAGTACTGTCTGGGGTCTTGTTCCTGGCCACACAGATCTAAAGCCTGGATCTTCAGGCTTCCTGGAGATTCTGGGACTTACCCAATGTCCTTTGAATAAAAATTCCTCTCTTGTTTAAATCAGTCACAAATAATCCCTTTTGTGGGCAGATATGAGCACCTTCTCTGTTCCAATTGCTGGGAAAACAAAGATAAATCAGACCAAGATTCCGTGATCTCATCCAGCCAGGAAGACAAATGTGTACCGGGTGAGACTTGGGGTGTGCTGCCATGTGGGCTCGCCAAGCACAGATGCCCTGAATCGGAAACAATGAGTGATGACCCTACGGTCTCAGTTTGAGGGGGAGGCTAAGGGCCACGGGATCTGATGTGAGATACACTGGGATCAGTAGACCTTAAAATAGAAAAAGAAAAAAGGACAAAAGAGCGAAACTTAGGGACATTTTGTTACAAAGTGGTCCAGAAATGACTCACAGTAGGCATCTGGAGATCACTTGACCTTAGAATGTAAATGTGGGGAACAGAGATTACACGGTGGCCCAGTGACCACAAAGTATGGGTTTCCCTGCCAGATTTCCCGGGAAGCACTATAGGCAAAACCAGACTCCTACCTGCCTTTCCGTGGAAATAGAGGCCAAAGATCTGTACATGGCAGGTGCACTTCTGTCTTATTTCTCCCATTATAAGTTTGGAATTCCGTGACTTACAGTATGCAATGAAACTTGCTCTGGCTGGTGCTATTGTGTATAAGCCAAATAGAATTTTATTTGGGGAGAAATAGGGTGGAGAATGAGTTCAATGCTCTAATTCCCGTTTATTGTGTAATGATCCTTTACAGAGCTTCTTTTCCATGCTAGGCTATCCCCCACGTATTCTCTTTAATCTTCAAAACAACCCTCCAAACAAGTTTTATGAGGTTAGTTTTACAGGCAAGGCCTAATGATTTGGCCAAGACCACAGGGCGGCAGTAACAAAAAATTCTGAGCCCAGGTGAGTCTGGCTCTGATCCCATGACTCATGCCATAGTGTCTCCTTCCCAGATATCCTAAATCAAGATATTACATGCTTGATCTCAGGGAGAATATGTCCATTTTTCTATCCTAGATCTTAACTCACTCTGGCAGGTTATAGGGCCTGAGGTAAGTATTGGGCCTTTTTTAAGGGGTTGGTTTAGATCAGTTATATAATCGGGAAAGATATTTGTGGCAAATAAGTCTTTCTGACTTTTCTTTTTTAATTCCACGCTTAAAACTCTAGATTGTAAGACCTCTTCCTGGCCTGATTTCTCTGAATACAGGTTAGAGTGAAAATAATCTTGTCTGTTTAGCTTTGGTGGTAGGAGAAAGGTGTTGTGAGTTGGGAGAATGCTATTGACAGGTCAAAAGCAGGGAAGAGGGACTGTTAGCTCAGATCTGCCAAACTCCTACCAGTGAGCCCAGAGTGGGGTTTTGGGCAGTCCAGAGGGAGTAGACTAATTGTTAGTACTAATGATAATAATAATTAACATTTATCAAGCAACTACTATGCATTAATACTGTACAATATTAAAATGTCTCATTTTCAGTCCTTTGCACAAATCTGTGAAATCCTAGTCTTAAATCAGAAAACACAAACTCTGAGGGTCAGCAATTTACCCAACATCACAAACACCAGGCAGGTTATGTGGGATTAGAATCCAGACCTTCCTGCTCCCAACGCTCAAATCTAAGGGTTTGTGTGATATTAACCATCGATGAGCAGCTCCACCGATGCTATGAAGAACTAATTTAAAGTTATCACTTGTTCACATGACGATTATTTACCAATGCCCACTTCCTGATAGGCAATGTGCTCCTGAACAAAAGAGACATAGCCTCTGTCCCCATGATGGAGGAGGAAAGAAAACCAAACAATTACGCAAATAAACGTGTAAACCTTGCTATGTGCTATGATGAAAAGGTACAGAAAGGTGGGAGAATTTATTACAAGGGCACCTTACCTCATCTAGCAGATCAAGGAACACTTCCTGCAAGCAGTGGCAAATGGGTCAAAACCAGAGGGATGAGTGTAGTTGACCAGAAGGAAAGTAGAGGGGTTGGAAGAAGAAAATTACTGGCAGAATGAAGGGCCCATGCAAAGGCCCTGGGGCAGAAGGAAAGAGCTTTTAGTCTGTGGTAGTTACATATCCCACACTGCTGATGGTGGGATAAATTTAGTTTGTAACTATCTGTAATGATTTTGAGCCCTATGTAAAGATTTGAGCCCCAAAGAGCACACGTTACATTAATATTCTTACTACAAGATCCTCTTGAAAAACCGTGAGATCTGACATCCTTTGACCCTCAGGGCTTCATGGCAACAGTCACAAGGGCTGAGCATCCGACCGGTGTGTGAGGGGCACACACTGTCGGTTTCACCAGTCCTCCTCTTCCTCATGCAGTCCTAACACTGAAGTGAGGCCTCAGTTATCATTAATCATCATGTTTGCACTGTTGCTTTTCTTATAGTGGAGAATTATTTCTCTGTGTTCTTATCTCCACCCCAAATTAAAGATAGACCAAGAAGATTATGTGCTTTTTCGCAAACTCAGTGTGCACCACTCATGTATCTCGCTGAATACCCATGGTATTCAGTGCCCCTGGGAATTTAAATTTCTCCTGCCCTTATTTTGAAGGAAACAGATGAATGCCTGTGGGTGCCCCACTTGTAACAGTCTAAAATTTGTTGACTTTTTTCTCAACTACAAACGCTTACTAAAAACAGGATGTGTGCTTTATATATTGTGAACCCCACCCATGCAGTAGGTAGGGAGAGATGTATATCTTTTTTTTTTTTAATTGTTAAAAAATAGCTGTGTACATTAGTGCAATCAAGGGGTACAATGTGGTGGTTTCATATACAATCTGAAATATTCTCATCAAACTGTTCAACGTAGCCTTCATGGCATTTTCTTAGTTATTGTATGTAGACATTTGTATTCTGCCTTTAGTAAGTTTCACTTGTACCCGTTCTAAGATACACCGTATGTGTGGCCCCACCCATTACCCTCCCTCCACCGTGACCTCCCCCCTCCCTTCCTTCCTTGGCCCTTTCCTTATAGTCTTGTGCTATAGTTGGGTTATAGCCTTCATGTGAAAGCTGTAAATTAGCTTCATAGTAGGGCTGAATACATTGGATACTTTTTCTTCCATTCCTGAGATACTTTGCTAAGAAGAATATGTTCCAGCTCTATCCATGTAAACATGAAAGAGGTAAAGTCTCCATCTTTCTTTAAAGCTGCATAATATTCCGTGGTATACATGTACCACAATTTGCTAGTCCATTCGTGGGTTGATGGGCACTTGGGCTTCTTCCATGACTTAGCAATTATGAATTGGGCTGCAATAAACATTCTGGTACAGATGTCTTTGTTATATTGTGACTTTGGGTCTTCTGGGTATAAACCTAGTAAAGGAATTATAGGATCTAATGGCAGGTCTATTTTTAAGTCTCTAAGTATTCTCCAAATATCCTTCAAGAATGAATGTATTAGTGTGCATTCCCACTAGCAGTGTAGAAGTGTGCCCTTTTCTCCACGTCCATGCCAACATTTCTGGTTTGGGGATTTTGTTATGTGGGCTACTCTTACTGGGGTTAGGTGATATCTCAAAGTAGTTTTGATTTGCATTTCTCTGATGATTAAGGATGATGAGCTTTTTTTTCGTGTGTTTGTAGATTGTGCATCTGTCTTCTTTAGAGAAGTTTCTCTTCAAGTCTCTTGCCCACCCTGAGATGGGATCACCTGTTCTTTTCTTGCTAATACATTTGAGTTCTCTATGGATACTGGTTATTAGACCTTTATTGGAGGTATAACCTGCAAATATTTTCTTTCATTCTGGGGGCTGTCTGCTTGCTTCACTTACTATATTCTTGGCTGTGCAGAAGCTTTTTAGTTTGATCAGGTCCCAGTAGTGTATTTTTGATACTGCTTCAATTGCCTAGGGAGTCCTCCTCATAAAATATTCACCCAGGCTGATTCCTTCAAGAGTATTTTTCAAGTATTTTTATAGTTTCATGTCTTAAGTTTAAATCTTTGATCCAGTGAGAGTCTATCTTAGTCAATGGTGAAAGGTGTGGGTCCAGTTTCAATCTTCTACAGGTTGCCAGCCAGTTCACCCAGCACCATCTGTAAAATAGGGAATCTTTTCCCCACTGAATGTTTTTAATTGGCTTGTCAAAGATCAAATAATGGTAAGTAGCTGGATTCATCACTTGGTTCTCTATTCTGTTCCAGACATCTACTTCTCTGTTTTTGTGCCAATACCATGCTGTTTTGATCACTATTGATTTATAGTACTGTCTCAGGTCTGGTAGCATGATTCCTCCTGCTGTGTTTTTATTGCTGAGTAATGTCTTGGCTATTTGAGTTTTTTTCTGATTCCATATAAAATCAAGTATTATTTTTTCAAAATCTTTAAAATATGACAATGGAGCTTTAATAGGAATTAGCTTAAAATTATATATTGCTTTGGGTAGTATAGACATTTTTACAATGTTGATTCTTCCCAGCCATGAGCATGGTATGTTTTTCCATTTGTTAACATCTTCAGCTATTTCTTTTCTTAAAGTTTCATAGTTCTCTTTGTGGAAATCTTTCACGTCCTTTTTAGGTATACTCCCAAATATTTCATCTTCTTTGGCACTACTGTGAAAGGAATAGAGTCCTTGACTGTTTTTTCGGCTTGCTTATTGTTGGTATATATAAAGGCTACAGATTTATGGGTGTTGATTTTATAGCCTGAGATATTGCTGTATTCCTTGATCACTTCTAAAAGTTTTGTAGTAGAATCCCTAGTGTTTTCCAGATATACAATCGTATAATCTGCAAAGAGTGAAAGTTTGATCTCTTCTGACCCTATGTGGATACCCTTGATTGCCTTTTCTTCCCTAATTACAATGGCTAAAACTTCCATTACATTTTCATATTTCTGAGAGTAGAGTTTCTTGTAGTATTCATTAAGGATTTTTTGAATTTCTGAGCGGTCTGTCTTTATTTCATCATTACCATTTCTGATTGATGAAATTAGAGGTTTTACTCTTTTTTTCCTGGTTAGGTTGGCCAAAGATTTATCTATTTTATTGATCTTTTCAAAAAACCAGCTTTTAGATTTATTTATTTATTTATTTTTTATTGTTGGGGGTTCATTTAGGGTACAATAAGCCAGGTTACACTGATTGCAATTGTTAGGTAAAGTCCCTCTTGCAATCATGTCTTGCCCCCATAAAGTGTGATACACACCAAGGCCCCACCCCCCTCCCTCCGTCCCTTGCTTTTTGATTTATTGATCTGTTGTATAATTCTTTTGTTTTCAATTTCATTTAATTCTGTTCTGATTTTGGTTATTTCTTTTCTTATGCTGGGTTTGGGGTTAAAGTGTTCTTCCTTCTCCAGTTGCTTGAGATGTCCCTTTAAGTTATTAACTTCCTCTGTTTTTGTTTTCTTGAGGAAGGCTTGCAGTTCTATAAATTTCCCCTTTAGGACTGCCTTTGCAGTATCCCAGAGGTTCTAGCAATTCATTCTTGATTGTTGTTTTGTTCCAAAAATTTGGTGATTTCCTTCTTAATCTCATCTATAACCCATCTATCCTTCAGCATAAGGTTGTTTAGCTTCCATGTTTTTGTATGGGTGTGCAGGTTCCTGTTGTTATTGAGTTCAACTTTTATTCCATGATTGTCTAAGAAGATGCAAGGAATAATTTCTTGCATCTTTTTAAAAATTTGCTCACGTTAAATTTGTGGCCTAGGATGTGGTCGATTTTGGAGTATGTTCTGTGGGCTGATGAGAAGAATGTGTATTCAGTTTTTGGGGGATGAAATGTTCTGTAGATGTCTGTTAAGTCCAGATATTGAATGGTTAAGTTTAAATCTAAAATTTCTTTGTTTAGCTTCTTTTTTGAGGATCTATTTAGCACTGCTAAAGTGTTAAAATCTCCAACTACTCTGAAACTGGAGGAAATCAAGTTGCTCATGTCCGTTAGAGTTTCTCTTATAAATTGAAGTGCATTCTGGTTGGGTGCATAAATATTAATAATTGAAATCTCATCATATTGAGTATTACCTTTAACAAATATGAAGTGTCCATCCTTATTATTGCTTATTTTGCTTGGTTTAAAGCCTATTGTGTCTGTGAATAGGATTGAAATGCCTGCTTTTTTCTGCTTTCCATTTGCCTGGAGTACAGATGACCATCCCTTCACCTTGAGTCTAAATTTGTCTTTTAATCTAAGATGCGATTCTTGTATGCAGCAGACATCTGGCTTGAGTTTTTGTATCCAGTCAGCCAACCTGTGCCTCTTTAGAGGACAATTTAAACCATTCACATTAATTGAGAATATTGATAAGCCTTTCAAAAGTCCAGTGGACATTTATAATCCTTTTGTGACTGTGGAAGTTGGAATTTGATCAAATTTTCTGGGTGGGTTTACTTTTGTGGTGGAGGATTATGCTGGTCTTTATGCAGGATAGGTCTGAGAATATCCTTGAGAGCTGGTTTAGTTATGGCAAATTTCTTCAACATGTGGATGTCATTGAAGTATTTAATTTCTCCGTCATAAATGAAGCTCAGTTTAGCTGGGTACAGGATCCTGGTTTGAAAGTTATTTTGTCCTCTTCTAGCTTGAAAGGTTTCAGCAGAGAGATCTGCAGTTATTCTGATATTCTTGCCCTTGTAGGTGATGGTTTTCTTTAGTCTGGCTGCTTTCAGAATTTTCTCCTCCATATTAAATTCAGTGAAGTTGATTATGAGGTGTCTGGGGGATATCTTATTTGGGTTGAGTCTTGCCAGAGTTCTGAAATTGTCTACTATCTGAATTTCAGAATCTCTTGGCATGTCTGGAAAGTTCTCTTTCATAATCTCATGGAGAAGAGACTCTGTGCCTTGTGAAGCCACGTCATCACTTTTGGGGATCCCTATGAGACGAATATTGCTTTTCTTCAAATTATCCCAGAGCTCTCTGAGAGAGTGATCTGTTTTTGCCCTGCATTTCTCTTCCTCTTTGAGAGTTTGGGAGCATTCGAAAGCTTTGTCTTCAATGTCAGAAATCCTTTCTTCTGCTTGCTCCATTCTGTTACTGAGGGATTCTACTGTGTTTCTCAGATCTTTGAGAGCTGCAACTTCTTGTCTCAATGTGTCAGAATCTTTGGTAATTTGGTCTTTGAATTCATTGAATTCTTGAGATATCTTTTGGGTTACTGCTTGGAATTGTAATTTGATCTTATTTGCTATCCAGATTCTGAATTGGATTTCTGACATCTAAGTTATTTGTTTGTGCATGGGATCGTGTGCTGTGCCTGCCCCATTGATCCTTGGGGGAGTTGATCTACTCTGATTATTCATATTGCCAGAGTTTTTCTGTCCATTTTGCCTCATGATTGTTTTTCACCATTGCCTCTGGCTGTCTTCAGAGTTGGGGAGGTGTCTCTTTAAGATTAGACCCCAGTGGGATCACTCTATTGTTGCTGGATCTTTGTAGGGAGTGGCCCTGTGTAGTTCCTCTGGGGCTGCCCCAGCCAAGGTGTTCTGGTTGTGGAATTAGCTCTGGAGTGTGACACATCTGGATCCAGCAACAGGGTGGGAGGTGGTGCACATGGTTCTGGGAGTGCCTGGCACCAAGTGACTTTGGCACAGTGATCCCAAGGCTCCAGCATTCTCTGGCCAGGAGAGGGGCTCTTCACAGAGACAGGGAGGGCTCCGGAAGATGTGCAGCTATCAGAGTCCCTGGCCAGATGAGCGGGCCAGTGTGGAGGCAGGGAGGGTACAGGAGGGAGGGCGCAGGGTTGCGGGGCTCCAGCAGTTCCTGGTCAGGGCATGTGGAGGCCCGGTGGGCGTGGGTCGTGGGTCGTGGATCGGGTGTCATAGCGCAGGTCTTATGGAGGTCCAGGCGGTGCCAAGCCCAGGAGATTGAGGTTGCTATGAGCTGTGACGCCACAGCACTCTACCCAGGGCAACATCCTGATGCTCCAGTGTTCCAAAACTAGTCTCACTCTGTCCGTGAGGGTTAAGGCTGTAAGGCAGCTCAGTCCCCGCCTTTAGGCTGTTCAGTCACTAGGTTCCGAGCTCCCACCCAATCCTTGCTCTGTGACCCTGAGGGCAGAGCTTGCTGGGGCAGTTCTCTCACAATGGCTCCCTGCGGACCACAGCTGAACAGTATGAGCTCCATCCGGCTCAGCGGCTCAGTCTGGGGCCCTAGACAATGCCCAAAGTTCTCTGCACTCCTGCTCAAGCTCTCCCCAAAGGCAGTTCAACTGAGTGCCAAGTCCAAAAACATCGAAACAGTTCACAGGTAAGGCCTTTCCAGTTTGCAGTCTCACTGCTGCTTGTACTTATGGCTGCCGGTGGGATTAGATCGATCCCAGATATGCAACCACTTGCCAGTTTTCCACTGTTTTTTGTCCTCCTCTTGGGGTCCAGAAGTCCCTTGCTGACTCCCTATATCCTCAAAGGGATGATTATAAGCAGATCCCACCAGCCAGAGATGCCTGGAGTCTTATCTCCCCAGACTCACCATGCCCAGTTGCAGGGGGGGCTGTCACTCGGCCACCATCTTCTCTTTTCCCGTGAGCTGAATATCTTATAGATGTTAGTCCAAGATATAAAAAATTCTAATTCGACTCTCTGTACCTGTTTTTAATTACTACTCAATTTATTAAGCATTTATACTATATTAAGCAAAGCAGATCCTCCAGATCCCCTGTCCTGATGAGGATATGTTACTCATTCCTTTCTTTGTTAGTAAATTAATCTTGCTATCTCTAAACCACTGCTCTTTACTTGTTAGTGAGCTAGCAAAATTTAATTTTGAACCTTCCTAAACATTTATAAACATGTCAAATAGTGCAGGCATCTCTGTTATCATATAAGAGCCTTAGACTGTGGCCTAAGAAACCAGTTGGTTTCATGCAGTTAACATGTTCCCCACAGGTGTAAATCATGTCATATTTTCAGAGCACTAGAGAAACTCACTGGGTGAATTTGTGAATCATTTCATAAAGCAAAGAACTTGAATGTAATATGCAAAATTACTCATTAACATTCTTTTTGCAAGAAGAAAGTATTTTATTAGGATTTAATTAAGTTCACTTGCATTACATATGTGTATGTGATGCCTAAAAATGCCAGTTTCCTTATATAATAAGTACAATTTCTAGTGGATTTCTATTTGTGTTTGCCTTTGGCATGCTGGTCTATGGTTTTCGACTTGCTTTCTTTTCTCCTCTCCTTGTCCTGTGGTTAGTGTGTTACAAATCAAATCTTCAGCTTAAACTCAACCAGCAGAGGGTACTGTTTGAGCACTTTAAGTGGTTCTCCCATCTTTGTCTCTTGCATTCAAAGAGAACACTATCTGAATAATAGGCTGGGATGATATTCAATAGGCAAGATGCTGGCAAGAGAGTGTGCATCAATGATCATGTTTCAGCATCACTTTGCAGAAAATTCTCTTTGTTCTCTGCTGTTCAAAAGGACAGCCCTTGCAAAATGCACTCACAGTTCCTGGTGATAAATGCATATGTTTAGAAGATTAGAAGAAGAGGGTGCTGGCGGTGGAGTGGAATTCTAAATTTACCAAATACTCATATCCATTTCAGGCTTGAGGTTCTGAATCAAGATAGCCCCACGTTTTCTCAGCTTGCAACTGAGTGAGTGATCATGAATAATTCCTGCAGTAGCAAATGACATAATACAATAATCAGGCATTCCTGGCACATTGTACATCAGTGAGCACAGATGTCTCCAAATGGAGGGGGAGATTAGAAGATACTTTACATCTTGTTGGGTTTGAACACTTGAGAATTATTGGCTGTTTATCAAAATAAAGTGAGCACCTACTCATTCTGAAATCATGTTCAGAGTTAAATATATTGTAATAGAATGCTTTGTCACTCCGTTTGACCAAGTCGTGTATAATCGCAGATTGCACCTATTTTAGTAAAATGTATACACTTGGATTTTTATATTAATCATTTAAAAATTTTTATTGAAGTGATAAAACCACACATAATAGTAATGGCAAAAGACAGAAGCACATAGGATGAAAAGCAATAGTTCCCTGTCCCCCTCCTTGGCGTCTCTGCTCAGATGTAACTTTTAAGTTTTATAGCTTTTTATTTTGTGGCTAGTTACCTCTCTATCTGTAAATAACTTGCTTACATTGCTAATTCTTGAGTTTTTATTTTATTTTATTTTTTCAAGAAAGTCTTACTTTGTTGTCCTCAGTAGAGTGCTATGGCGTCACAGCTCACAGCAATCTCAAACTCTTGGACTCAAGTGATTCTCTTGCCTTAGCCTCCCAAGTAGCTGGAACTACAGGTGCCCACCACATCTCACTCTGGCTCAGGCTGGTCTCAAACCCGTGAGCTCAGGCAATCCACCCACCTTGACCTCCCAAGTGCTAGGATTATAGGCATGAGCCCCTGCACCTGGCCTTAGTTTTAGACATTATATATTTTTTCCTACTCTAATACATAAGTGTATAACTTGATTAAATCACTCAATATTGTTATTCATATTTCTACATTAGCTTTTATTGGTTACCTGTGCAACTTTAGGTAAAACACTTATTTCTTTAACAAAAGTATGCAATTCTGAGTCCTCATCTTTCCAATTCTTCTCTCCCACTTCCATTTCCCAATTTTTGTAATGTATTCCTTTATAACACTGAGACTATTAAGATTTGCCTCTGCTTTCCAAATACCATTCTACCATCTTTGTCTACAATTCTGTGGTGTTTACATTGGGACTGCATACATTATTGTTTATGACAGTGTCAAGTAATGTTCTGTTATTAGATTTCCTATCTTGTATAGCTTTTAATTTTTCTAGAGTTTCTAATCGCCCTTCTTTTTCATTTTATTTTTCTTTCAGTTCTTTTCTTCTTTTTAAAAAAACTTTATTTCAAGTTTGAGCATGGTGGCTCACACCTGTAATCCCAGCACTCTGGGAGGCTGAGGTGGGTGGATTGCCTGAGCTCAAAAGTTTGAGATCAGCCTAAGCAAGAGCTAGACCCTGTCTCTAAAAATCTCCTGGGTGTCCTGCCGGGGCATGTAGTCCCAGCTACTCAGGAGGCTGAGGCAAGAGGATCACTAGAGTCCAAGAGTTTGAGGTTGCTGGGAGCTATGACACCATATCACTCTACAGAAGTTGACCAAGTGAGACTCTGTCTCAAGAAAAAAAACAAAACAAAACAAACCTTTTATTTCAGAATATTACAGGGGTACAAACAATTTGCTTACATAAAATTGTTTTCGTACCATTGAGTCAAAGTTGTAAGTGTACCCATCACGCAGATAGCATGATTGAACCTGTTACCTTTTTTCTTATATTACTTGCTTTTATTATGCACTCACTGTTTTTGTCCACGAGCTCCGAGAAAGTTTGTTTAAATTTTTCCAGCAACTTCCCTCTTCCAAAGTTGCTGCAGGAAGACAGGAAGTGAGCCCTGTGCTGCTGTTCTTCTCTGTGCTCATTCCTGCTCAGTGATCACCCTTCTGTGCTTCGTTGGGCTAGTTTCCTTATTTCTGAAACTCTAGGCGAGTGCTTTTCTTGCTGCAGGACAAACACAACGCAAGCCTTAAGAAATGATATTGCTGCAGGACAAACACAACGCAAGCCTTAAGAAATGATATGAGAGAGGCAACTTTTCTGATTCTCTGAATGTGTGAAAATGAGCACATGCCAGCGTGATCTATGTTTGTGCTTGAACAATTGCTTAACTAGGTGTAGAAAATGTACTTTGAGAATAACTTTTCATTAGAACTTTAAAGGTGTTGTTCCTTTTCTAGAGCATCTAGAATTACTGATAGGAAATTAATGCCAGCTTGATTCTCATTCTTTAGTGGATGGTCAGGTTTTTCTTTCTGCCTTTTTCTTTCAGTAGTGATCCCAGATGAAAGTCTTTTTTATAGTCACTAAAGGGCTTTTCTAATCTGAAATCTTTAATTTCTCAGTGACACAAAATTCTCTGTGTCATTTGGATGAACAATTTCCTACCCTCCATTTTTGCTTCGCCCTTTCCTTAATTCTTATTTATTGTGTGTTAGTTCTCCTGGTTAGATCTTTTTGTCTATTTTCATTTTATCATCTGAGAGATTTTCTCAATTTTACATTCTAAAATAACTTTCTATTTTTATTTCAGAAATAATATCTTTTTTATATGACACAGGAGGGTTTGGATTGGCAATCATTCCTTTAAGTCAAACTTCCTTCTCAGCCTCAGTTTGTTCTTTTTTTAGCAGTATCCTGTTCTTATCTAATAGAAACAATATATTCTTGAATCTTTCTAAGGATGCCGGAATTTCTGTAAAAATGTATGTTCTTGTATTAATTGCTTTTTATTCTGGAATCAGCTTTCCTGTTTATTTTGGTCAGAGTCTTTTGCATTAGGGACTTTCCCCCCAACCCCCAAATGTATGGGAATCTTTGGTTTTCTGTTCACATTTTAGGATGAGGCAAATGTAATGATTCAGGTTGTAATGTACATTGTGACGAAATCAGTTGTTTCATAAACAGACTTTTGATCACTTTTTTTCTATATTTTAGCCCCACATCTTACTCTCAGCATCTCAGCTAATGTCTATCCCTGTCACTGCCTCCCAGCTTCATAATTTTACTCTAAGCTAATCTCTTTGGATGCCTTTTATCTGTTAGAATGTCTCCACTTTTCACCTTCCAAAAATTTGTTGAAATCTTTTATCAGCTGATGGCCATTTTTTATTCTTTTTTTTTCATATTCTTATTTTACCATCTGACTTTGTACCTCTTTGAATTCTTTTACTAACATTTTAATGGGTTTTTGCATGGAAGAGAATATAAATACATATACACAATCTGCCACTTTTATCTGGAAGTCCATGTTAATTTTTAAATGCACATTTGTCTGACCTGAAAGTTTTAGAAGCATATTCAATATTTATATATAGTCCACATCATTTGTAAAAATGCGTCTTTGGTTTAAGATATCTTTTGGCATGTACCATTTCTCTGACAATTTTCTCAGTATTTAAAGAAGTCAAACATTTGTTTAATCCTTTTCAGGTTATAAGTTATTTCAACTATTATATTTGTTTTTGAAAAAAAGACACCATGAAATAAGTTTTTCCACTATTCCATTTCACAGGTGAGATATGGAAATTCTGAGAGATTTGAGTGAAAAGCTTAAGATCCTTGAGCTACTGAGTGTTGACCTGGTTAGAGCAAAACATCCTAGTGATTTTTCTTCTATATTATACTATGTCTGTTATGTCTCTGAAATACTACTTGATAAAACTTTATAAATAGGGTGGTGCCTGTGGCTCAAAGGAGTAGGGCCCTGGCTCCATATGCTGGAGGTGGTGGGTTCAAACCCAGCCCAGGCCCAAAACTTTAAAAAACAAACAAACAAACAACCCCCCCAAAACAAACAACTTTATAAATACAAGAGCACCTATAAATAATTTCATCTGTCCATAGAATAAATTTCTAATTCCATGTGGTTTTATGTATAATACTTCAAATTTATTTATTTATTTACTTGTTTATTTATTTATTTATTTTGAGATAGAGTCTCACTCTGTTGTCCAGGCTATAGAGTGCTGTGGTGTCAACCTAGCCCATAGCAACATCAAACTCCTGGGCTCAAGTGATTCTCCTGGCTTAGCCTGAGTAGCTGGGACTACAGGTTCCTGCCACAAGGCCTGGCTATTTTTTTCTATCTTTAGTAATGATGGGGGGTCTTGCTCTTGATCATGCTAGTCTCAAACTCCTGAGCTCCAGTGATCCTCCTGCCTCTGTCTCCCAGAGTGCTAGGATTACAGACGTGAGTCACTGCACCCAGCCGATGCTTCAGTTTTAATCTTGGTTGTACTTTTTAATAATATTTATAACTGGTCCTCAATATTTGACAAGAATAAAGCAGTCCTCACTTCTCCTCCCTGTGAACTCTATGATAGTCAACTGATAAAATAAGTTGCATTGCATAAAGAAGAGACTGCTGTTTCAAAAATATTGGAGGCAGGTCCAAGGTACAGTCTGACTATTTTAATTGTCTTCAACTAATCTACATCTTACTACATTTTAGATCAGATTATTTGGCTCATAACATTCAAAACTATATTAATTATGGAATTTTACAACAAGGTTATACAGTATATGTTTGCCAATTGGGAAAGAAAGATAATTATGCTTGAATGTAGGTCACATTTAAAAAACTCTCTGAGGCCTGTGGGAACCATGTTTCCTTAAAAATCAAGAGTTAATGATATTGCCGAGAATGGTACCTCTTTCATCCCGTGACCCAGTTCTCTTGGATGGAGATAGTTTTTTACTTTCCTTGGTGTATGTGCTTAAGAAGAGAAACTTGTGTAATTTCCTGTAGGGCAATTTGAGCCATTGTGGTAGCTGCTGTGTTGCAGCTAGCTGGTTATAGGAAAACTGGCTAGTGAAACATTATTCATGAGGACATTTACTGGCATACTTCTATGGTTGATATTACAAGCAGATAGTTCTTTTTATTTCTCCTAAAGTTGGATATCTAGGTAGATTTTTGTCTACTATGAAATTGTTTTATTCTTTGTCCATGAAAAGTCTTTGGTATGTTCATTCTCAGTAGTTTTTTCCTGAAGAATACATTTAAAATGAAAATAAACTCCCAACCAAACTAAGTGGCTGATGTAAAGATTTTATGTAATTTTGTAGCATCCAAAGAATCTCTGTTGTACCTAATTAGCCATTCAAAGGAGGTTTTCAAAAATTGCTCTGCTCACAAACTTCACAACCTCTGGTCCACCCCACCCCATGCTACTGCTCACCACAGGAGGGAAAAAGGTTACAACAGAATAACAGACTACTTAAAATTCTTTGCATGATATAAGAAGAAACCACACAAGGTTTTCTAACACTGTAGCTAAATGTCTTGGAATGGTGAATGATTTTACTAGATAAATAGCAAAATAGATCTCAGCTCCCAATATCCAGAGCAAAGCTTTGATTTTGGTATTATAATTTAAGCAATTTAACTTGTGCTGGGACTGGGGCAAATTTGTTTTTTAAGAGATGAGAGACAGACTGAATTTTTAATTTACAATTTAATTGGGCTGGGAGTTTTATCTGAAATGTATTTTCAATAATTATTTTCATCTTTGCCTTATCTTATTTCTTTTTTTTTTTTTTTGCCTTATCTTATTTCTAATGAAACATTATCATTAACTAATCAGCTTATGAAGTATTCTGGGGATGAAATTTATAGTCTGTATTTCTCCTTGTCTCTTTTCCATCTTTAAAGAGTTAAGCACTTTAAGGGACTACTGATAACTTAAGAATAAGCACTTTAAGGGACTACTGATACTATAAAATGGTGGTCCCCAATCTTTTTGGCACCAGGAACTGGTTTGATATCATGGTTTCATGGAAGACAGATTATCCATGAATGGGGCCATGGGGGATGGGATCTGAGAGAAGCTGGAGCTTAGGCGGTGATGCAAGTGAGGGAGAGAGGCTGTAAATACAGATGAAGCTTCACTTGCTCACTCATCTCCTGCTGGGCAGTCCAATTCCTAACAGGGCATGGATGGGTACCAGTCCTCAGCCCAGGGGAGGTGACCCCAGCTTTAAGACATACTGTACTGTAAGATCACTGGGCAGTTTGCAGAGCAGATACCAATCCTTGAAAGGACAGATGGTCCATTAAGGATGATGGCTGGGGTCATGGAAAGACCCAGCATCTGAAGAACCCGCTTGGTTGGCTCCCTCTGCCCCTTGGGACCGATGCTTAGTTTATATATATTTCTCTGTCTCCCTCGTCCCTGGAAATATTTGTGTGAAACTACCTTCCTCAGAGTTATTTGATTACAAGTCTCTGCCATCTCTGTGAAATTCACACGCTGGTGACTGAACACAGCAAAGGCTCACAGTAAGCTGTAGATGGCAGATGTATCTTTTGGCAGGCTCTTACAGATTTAGATTAAAAAAAAAAAGAAACTTGGGATCTAGAAACAAGAAAATACAATTCTTCCCAGGCCCATACAGGTTGATGTAGCTGTTAATTTCCATTCCAGAGTTCTCCTGTGACAGTGCCTGAGTGGTGTGTAAATTCCTCAGGGTTTTGAGATTTATGTGAATAAGGAACTCTAACATCAGCATTTGCTAACAGGTGAGCTGTGGGACCGCAATCCAGCTGCTGCTTGTCTTTTGGGTGTAGTATGTTTAGCTAATCCAATTGACTATAATTCTAACTGGGTGGTGCTTGCTAGAACTTTGAAGGAAAGATGTAATCTTCAGGTTACAGGTACATGAGGAAGGTACTCCAAATAGTCTTGACACTCCCCAGATCTAAAGCATGAAGCTGATTTATTTATTTATTTATTTTTTAAAGAAGCTTTATAAGCTACCCAGACTGATCTCCACTCAGAAGTTATGGTTGGAACCTAACCAAGATATTAGAAACACTGCCTTTACTGAGCCATGCCAGGCTCAAGATTGCAAGGCAGGTTAAAGAAAAAGCAACGAATAACATGTTTTTAAAGATGGGTCTAATTGCTAGGAGATCACTCAGGTAGCAACCCAATAGATCTGCCCTAAATGATTTGTGGCAAGACCTTCTTAAATGTTGGAGAAGAACAAGACGTATAATAGGGAAAGGATTGTGTTTGGCTGAGTTTTCTTAAATTCTTTGTAAAGCCCTAGGATGATTTTTAGGGTGTGTACATGACAGAAAAAATGCAAGTGTTTCTGAAACTCTGACCTTATAAATAAGGGGTTTGGGATTCGATCTAAAAGAGTTTGAGGTAGCAGAAATGGTGGGAGTTGGATAAAGAATGATCAGAGGATGAAAGTCTTATTCTGGTTAAAGTCAGTGAAGAATTCCCCTTTTCCTGTTTGAATAACATTCACTGGTTTGACATTATAATTGGGGGACCTTTTGGAGAGAACTTTATACTTACAAAGCACGATGTTTGTCTTAATACCCAACGTAGCCATTTATTTCCATGAAGGGATGAGTAATTTGGGGATGCTTTTTGATTTTTTTAGAACACCGCATTTGGTAATCCTATTATAAACCTTTGGATATATATTGCACTCCATAAAATAGCTATAACAGTTTGTATTTTTTTAATGGCCAGAGCTATTATGTGCTGCAGCATTTGGATTTCATCCATAATGCTACACAGTCCAAAAGCAATCTCTAGAGTCCAGAGCCCTGGGACTGCTTCCAAAAAGGCAGTAGGTCTGTCCTGGAAGAGAAAGAAGTGGTTGCCTACATTGCCACAAATGGGAATGAGAGAAGAGATGTGCTTCACAGTGAAATAAAATCAAAGCCTTATTATTAGTAAGGGCGTGGCAAGTGGGTGGAGGGGAAAATGGCACAGGACTGACATTTGCTAAGTACCCACATAATGTCCACATGTTATTAGATGCCTTAATACAGCATTTCATTTGATTATCACTAGGTCCTAAAGATTTTATTATCATCGTTACAGATGAGGAAACTGAAATCAGAGGCTAAGAAAACTGACCAAGGTCACACAGCAGGCACGTGGGGGAGATGTTTTGTTACCTCGAGTGATTGACTCTAAACCTTACCCTCTTTTTAATGTATCACAGTTAGGTATTATTTTGATGACTTGGTATTAATGACTACTGTAGATCTATAACTGTTTGGGTCATTTTAACTGTACAATGGTCATGGGTGATTGAATCATCCTGTTTTCTAAGGCTTGAAATAGTCAAGGTACAGAATTCACGGAATGTTGATAATCAGAATTAATTATGCATCTTTGGGTTCAGATACTTGATATTTGATGCTCAAATATTTGTTGAGCCCCGATTACATGCCAGGTACCGAGGCTGGGTAAAGGGATTGCAGCAGGAAATTGGAGAGATGCAATTCCTGTTTTCATGAGTTTACATTCTGGAAATAGTAAACAAGTAAAGAGGTAAGCACCTTCAAGTCTGTGAAGGGCTCAGTTCAGTGGGTGGAACCTTCATGTAATCCGATCCTCCAGGTTGCTACAGGAGTGAGACGTCAGGGAAACTGAACATTCTGGTTACTTACACAGTCTGGTCCCACAGCATGGCAAGCTCCCATATGAGGTAGCCCATATTGTTTCACCTATAGAGTAATTGTTATAAAATGAACCCCCCTCCAATCTTTTCTGTATATACCACCCAATTATTGCTCCTTTGATGTTTTTCTAGTCTTTTCTTTTGGAAGACTTTGGTAGATTTTCTCTGGTGCTCAAAGGGGAATAGTTGAGCACTTCCATGGGGTTATGCCATCTCTATTTTGGAGTGGAGGTATTTTAGAGAAAAGGAATATGGTTTTTCTTCTTTTAAAGGTCACAGTTTTGATTTTAAATGCTCTCAAAAATATACAGCTACATTTAAAAAATGGAATTTGCAAGTAATTAATGAAATAAAATTTATTTTTAAAAATTCTACCAGACAGTACCGTGTATTTGTAAAAATCCATATATATAGACAGAAAAGGACCTAGGATGAGACACTCCAGACCCTGAGGAGAAATCTAGCATTGCAGCTTGTATTATAGTATTTTACAGAAAGAATATATTCATATATTATTTTTATAATGAAAATTAATATGAGAAGTGGTCATTTTAATGGAGACCAGTTTGGAGTCTGTTGTAATATTCCAAGACAGAGATAGTTCCAGCCTGAATAATAAAAAAGAACTAAAATAAATAAATACATTGAAACTGATAAATCTAAAAAAAAAAAAAAAAAGTAGAAGCAGCTATCACCTAGTGGCTGAGAACAAAGGCCCCGACTCCAGGCTGCCTGGGCTTGGATTTCTATTCCTACACTCACCAGCTGTATGCCAAATGGATAAATTACTTAATCTATTTGTGTCATGGCCATTTCCTCTGTAAATGGATATGAACGGGATAGCACCTACCTAATAGAGTTGTTGTGATAATTAAATGATATAGGACACGAAAAGTGCTCAGAACAATGCTTGGTGTATGGTGAGGCTTCTATGAATGTCGGCTCCTGTTTAAGGAGGGATAAACAGAATAGGGTCTGGGGAAATGAGAAGAGTGTTGAATAATGGAAGATGCCAGGGCCCTGGACACCACGCTGATGTTGAACGTTGTGTGGGGCCTTGTGAGGTTGCAGGGGCACAGGACATTATCATGACTCTACTAATTCTGTGGCAGGTATTGGATATTACTTCTCTAGTCACCTTTTCAAGTCATGAATTGCAGCGTGGAACGAGCTGGCACATCACTTAGCCCCTCTGCATTGTAACCAGGGCACTTATTTTCAGTGCTTAGATTTTTTTTTTTTTTGTAATTAAAAGGGGGCCCCTACACATTTCAATAGATGTAAAATTCCTCCTCTCCACTTTCACCTGTTTATGCTGTTGCATTCTCAATCACTGGTAAATCTGCTTCTCTGGATAATATTGTGGGAAATAAGACAAATTGAAGGAAAAACTTATTACAGGATCTATTTGTGTAAAAACCGCACAAAGATAAACATCACGCTGGGTGGGGGTGGGGAAAGGCCCTATTGTACTGTCTATTTGCCTGCTATTTTAAGGATCCACTGAGGCTTTGAAAAAATACAGAGAACTGCACACATATTTATTTAGTTTGTTGGCTTCCTGTGTGTCCTTTCCATCTTCTATTCCATGTGAAAACACCGTAAAGAAAGTTCTAGATGGCTGCCTTCTCAACAAACAGCATTCAGCAAGTTAATATTTCTCTCTAGTTTTGTGTACGTGTCTTATCTTTGAGTTTACTGACCATTGAGTAATTGTTTAAACATTGGCATTTTGGACATTTCAATTTTCAGGACACTGGTAGGATAACTGCTGAACCTTTAGAAAAAGGACTTCATTCGAATGACACCGTCTCTTCTCTACACATCGTCTCCCTCTATATTTTTTCCCATTATGTCCCTAAGTGAAGTTTCTTTATGACAGGAAACTCTTAGACTTTTCCCTGGAGGCTTTAATTTTTCTCATATTGTCCAAAATTTGGGCCATAATCTAGCCCAATGTCTAGCCTCTTAGAGATGTGTTCAGTAATCTGCAAACGATAACCATAATTCCAGAGCTTTCTCTTGTTGGCCCATATCAAAGATCACAATGCTGGCCTGCTCCCTACTGTAAGAACAAGAGCAGTTTTGTTACTATTCACCTGCTTCTTATTTGTAAACCAGGAGTATGAGTTGACATGTTTCTGGATTTTTCCCTTATCCTGAATTTTTCTTATTCGTGTATCAGGAAATACATTACTATGTTATAATAAACTTGAACTTTGATTCTCAAATGAGAGGGTACTAATATCTTATGAAATTCTAAAGTGTGCTTTTTAAAAGCACCACTTTATTGAAGTATAATTGGCATATAATAAACTGCATGTATTTCAAGTGTACAATTTAAAAACCACTTTTGAGTAATAAAACTCAATTTGTTTTCCTCAGGAGCTCCTATATAGGTACCAGTCCCTTTTTCTTCCTGTCTTCAAAGCTAAACTTCTCAATCACATTGTCTTAACTTGCTTTGTTTAATTACTCACCTTCCAGTAAAGTCCATTCTCAACCCCCCTCAGCTAGGCTTCTGTCCTCATCTCTCAGGTGAAATTGCTATGCCAGGGCCCACCTGCCAAATCCAGTGGGCATTTTTCTAGTCTTTTCTTACTTGGATTCTTTGTGACATTGGCCACCATTGGCCCTTCTTTGTCATCCTGAAAAAAACGTCAACTTTCTGGGCCTCCACAGAGACACACTTTTCTGGACCCCCTCCCACCATTGACATGGTTTCCTCTGAGTTTCCTTCCTCTGCTTGATCCTGATGTGACAGCATTTCCAGGGCTCTGCCCCTCACCGCTCATCTCCTCAAACTCTACACTGTCCCCAAGTGAGCCTGTGCTTTCAACTTACAAAGCATTATGTTAATGAATCATGAGCAAATGATTTCAGCTTAGACCTCCCTCTGACACACAAACTGCAGATTGGGCATCTCTCCCTGCATATATCATAGGCAGGTAAAACTCAGAATCTCAAAAACTCGTTTCAATAGCTGGGCGCTGTGGCGGGCACCTGTAGTCCCAGCTACTTGGGAGGCCGAGGTAAGAAAATCGCTTAAGCCCAAGAGTTTGAGGTTGCTGTGAGCTGTGACACTATGGGACTCTACAGAGGATGACAAAGTGAGACTCTGCCTCAAACAAACAAACAAAAAAACTAATTTTATTACCATGTCCTCGAAAACCTTCCCTTCTTTCTCTATTCCCTGGCCTAAGACATGTGCCTTGCCTGTGGGAAGCCAACAGTTTTGGCTGGGGAAATCACATATGAATGCACAAAATAATCACAAACAAGCTTGTGTTGTTTGTGTAAGCTTATGTATCATGAAGCAGCAGAGGGCTTGTAGACCCATACAACCATTAGAGAAGAGAACCAGAGGGGGACAGAGGTCCTGGTGGTAGGACATGGCTGACAGGTGCAAGGGGCATTCAGAAAAACGGTCATGTCCAAGTTGGGAAGAAGTTGTCAAGAAGACCGTCACAGAGCTGAGGCGGCTTCATCCCTTCATCTTTCAACACATGCTTATTGAGGGTTTACTTAACTTATTTATTTATTGAGGCAGCATCTTGCTCTGTCACCCTGGCTAGAGCGCTGTGATATCAGCCTCACTCTCTGAAACTCAAATTCCTTCCTGGACTCAAGCAATTCTCTGGTCCTAGAAAGCTGAGACTATAGGTGCCCACCATGATACTCGGCTAACTTTTATGTTTAGTAGGGACAGGGTCACAGTCTTGTTCAGGCTGGTCTTAAACTCCTGAGCTCAAGTGATCCTCCCGTCTCAGCCTCCCAAAGTGCTGGGATTACAGGCGTGAGCCACTGCGCTCAGCCTCTTTGAGAATTTTCTACATGATAAGAACTCTGGTTCTGGAAAGCCATCGGTTGTGGACAAGACACAAGGCTCACGCTCTTGTGGAGCTTATATTCTATGAGGAAGAATCAGACAATGAGTGTGGAAAACATGAATAGAGACAGGAATTTAGACAGAGATAAGTGGTGTGAAGAAATTAACAGAATAGAAAGGTCTGAAAAGGGGCAAAAGTCTGGGAGGATTGCTGTAAACATCATAAGGAGGGAAGCCTCTCAGAGGAGTGACATCAATCTTCCTCTTGGTCTGGAGAGAAGAAAAAAAAGTTTAACAACCAAATCAAACCATTTGAAAGATTCCGAAGAGTGGGTGTGAAGCCCTGAGTTTATTGGAATTTCCTCCACGCATCTGGAACAAATCTTTCACTTTCTTTCTTCAACGTATGAGATGAGAAGCAGGCTTACTGGACTTTCCTTTCTGACCCAAATATTGTGTCTGTGCTCACAACCCAGAGAAAACAGAAAAAACTCTGAGTGAAGAGATGCCTCTCTGTAGTGTGTGCCGTGAAAAACCCTTGGCCATGAAAACATTTTGGTCTCCTATTTAGCAGGAATGATACCTTCAAATCTTACAGCTTCTCCAGCACATGAGGGACAAATACAGCCGATTTGCCTTGTAAGTGGCATCCTGAATATTTATTCAGGGAATTGAATTCAGGATGCTGGGTTCCGGAAATGCAATAATAACTCAGACAGATCTGCATGCAGGTCTTATCTTTTAGGAGGTAGAAGCAGTCAATAAATAAGTAAACAGATATTTAAAAACATGACGTCTGCGAGTGATAAATATGACTCACAAAACAAAGGTGAGGAGTGAAAGGAGATAGAATATAATGGAGGGGGAGGATTTGGGAAAAGTCTCATCTCCCGGGAGGTGATTTTTGGCTGCTGATGCGAGAAGTAAGAAGGCACAAGCTAGAGGGGGGACTAGGGGAGCGTGTCCCCTGAAGTGGGGAGCAGTAAGTGAGAAGACTAAGTTGTAAATGAGTGTGCTGGGAAGGCCTGTGTGGCCGGCGTGGAGGACAGTGTGAGGTGGGGAGTGACAAGGCCCCCTGAGCAGAGGGCTGGGCCTGGGACTCCACAGAAAGGAATTGGCAGTTTCTTTAGATGCAGCAGGGAAGCTAGTGAAAGGTCTGGAGCAAGACAGGGAGGGGACATGAGGCAGCTAACTTTTTTTGTGTGTGTGTGTCAGAGTCTTACTTTGTTGCCCTCAGTACAGTGCTGTGGTGTCAAAGCTCATAATAACCTCAAACTCTTGGGCTCAAGAGATCCTCCTGCCTCAGCCTCCTGAGTAACTGGGACTATAGGTGCCTACCACAATGCCTGGCTAGTTTTTCTATTTTTAGTAGAGATGAGGTCTTGCTCTTGCTCAGATCGATCTCAAACTCCTGAGCCTCCCAGAGTGCTAGGATTAGGGGCCTGAGCTGCCACACCCAACGCAACTAACTTTTCCACAGGACACTGATCATTGAGTTGAAAGCGGAACCTGCCATGGCTCCTGCCACATAGAAAGCATTAGAGAAATACTTCCTGAAATAAGTTGTTGGCCTGTAATACGTTAAAAGCTGTGACAGTACTGGCCTTTTAAAGAAGCTGTTTTCTTAATCCTGGAGACCTTTGCTACCCCCAACTTGCAATGCACACGACTTATTATTTCCCAAGATTTGGAAACAACTGTTTCTTCACTTCAAAGAGACAGCATTTTCCCAGGAGTGTGGTTTGTTCAGCAGAGGGATAATGTCTCACGTCTATACTTTGCTATTTACACCACACATTTTCCCAAACATGACTGTTAAGCCTGAAAGGGAAACCCGTTTGACCTATAGACCTCTTAAATCCAGGGAAAAATTTCTCTCAAGTTTTCTCATCATCCTGAATGAACTAATGTCCTCAAAAATTGCATACTCAGATCTCTTGTTGGAGACAAGATTCATAAACAGTCAACGTGGTTTTGCCATAGCAGCAACAGGATAAATAAAATACCAGGGCCTTTTCGTTCAGTGAAATAAAATAGAAGAAAATGGATGTGAACTTAGCAAAGTTTCCTTTCCTTAGCTCACATCTCTTTGCTCCTCTTTTGGGAGTTACAGTTTTTCACATGGAGTAAGAAAAAAGAACTAACACTCTCTGCTATTAAAGAGAAGCCAGAAATCATTCTTGGTTTTCACTGTTTTTGGTTTCTGTTTGAAGATGCATAATCTTGGGGAACCCTGGCGCTGACATTGGGAATTTCTGCTTGAGGTTTTCAAATGACCCAGCTGACCAGGGTGATCTGGCTCATGAGACAGAAATCCTTTCTTAAAAGGCATTTGAGGAAGACAACAGGCCTTAAAGTTAGAGCCTGGGAGTTCAGTCTTGTTGCTATTATGCTGGTTGTGTGGCTTTTAGCAAGTCCCAGACCTCACTGTACAGAACAGTAAAGACCCAACAGATCTGGTGTTTGGGCAATTGCAGGGCACTTTGAAAATGCTGGTTATTTCCCATTGTTCTGACTAGCCTTGTTTTTCCTCTCTTGGTAGATTTCTCCTTCAGAAGACTGATTTTTCCCAATAAACTTACTTATTTGAATTTTGGAGGAATGCATTTTAATTACTCAATTCAACACAACAAATGTTTCAATTTAAAAATAGAAGGAAATTACTTCTTAGAAGGGATTAACAGGACAGGTGTGGCATTAACTTAATCTAACATAGATTGAGGAAAGAGCCAGAAAGAGAGCAGAAGCCAAGAGTTAAAGGAACCTAGGAGTGCGAAGGACGGATTCTCTCCGGGAGAACCAGGGGAAAGACTTGGTGGAGAAGTGGCAGAGAAAGCTCAGTACCTGCCAAGGCTGACACAGGTTGAGATAGGCCCTAGCCTGGAAGTAGACAGACCCCCTGTGAAGGGGCAGGCACAGGACACAGGGGTCAGGCAGAGGCAGGAAGTCCGGACCAGTGCGCACAGCATGCCTCTCTGAGTGTGGCAGCAGCTAGCTTGGGATTTTCCAGTGTAGCTTGTCAACATCAGAGGACCAAGAGCAGGAAGGAAGGGCAGGTTTCCACAGGCCCGGTGACGGGGCACAGGAGTGAGCGATAATAACAGCTCCCATCAGCCAGGCGGCAATTAATCAGGACCAGAGAATCTAACATGAGCAGCAGGGGTCTCAGAGAGTTTTTCTGCCATTCCCCCCTGCCCCTAGACAGAGACACAGATACACACTCGTATACTCACGCACCCCTCTACCTTGTCTTCTGTTAAAAGTTTTAACTATGGGGCGGTGCCTGTGGCTCAGTCAGTAAGGCACCAGCCCCATATACCGAGGGTGGCGGGTTCAAACCCGACCCGGCCAAACTGCAACCAAAAAATAGCCGGGCGTTGTGGCGGGCGCCTGTAGTCCCAGCTGCTCGGGAGGCTGAGGCAAGAGAATCGCTTAAGCCCAGGAGTTGGAGGTTGCTGTGAGCTGTGTGAGGCCACGGCACTCTACCGAGGGCCATAAAGTGAGACTCTGTCTCTACAAAAAAAAAAAAAGAAAAGTTTTAAATATGGTGGAACCTCTGTAAGTTGACCTCCCAAGGTACTGTAACGAACCGGTCAACACATACAGGTGGCCCCATAAGGAAAGAGGCCTACTGTACTGATAGGGACATGTGGTGCATATCTGGTCTATGAAAATTAGGTCAATTTAGGGAGGCAATCAATGTAGCTAGGTGGTCAACTATGGCGGTTCTACTGACTTACCTAAGACAGGCTCTAGAGTCAGAGCACCTGGTTTGGGACCCAGTTCCACCATCTCATGTGTGTCCTTGGGCAAATTCCTCACAACTTCTGTAGGGTGGATGTACTGCCTGTGAGGTGCTCACCTCCCCAGGGGTGCTGGGAGGACACATGTATGTGTGTAGGGCATGTGTGCCTGACACCTAATAAGTACCCAATAAATAGGATGAATGAAAGCCAAACTGGGAGACTAGTCCTGGAGCTAAAAGTAGGTTCACACATGAGAATCAAGAGGGTTCTCAACAGCAGAGATGAACCTGAACCTTTAGCAAAGGCAAGCCTCGGCCTGTGTGCAGCTCAGAAGGTGGGGCTGGTTACTTCGGAGTCTCTTCTGCCTGAATCAGGGTTGGTTCTGTCCATTGGCACGGGGTGGGGCTTCAGCTGGAGGTCAAGGAGAGGGATGCCGGGTCGAGAAACCCGCCCGGGTGTGGTCTCACAGCAGGCAGGGGCATGACAGAACAGCATTCTGGAACCGTGAGAGGGAGACGGGGCAAAGCACTGCCTAGGCGGGAAACCAGATGGCGAGGGATGAGGAGCGAGTGGGTCACCAGCAGCAAAATCAGCCCTGCAGCCAGCTCCGAGAGCAGGGCCAAGTGAGAACTCCTCAGGAGACTCAGCCTTGGTTTAGGAATAGATGGTGGTAGTGAGGGAGAAATTAAATAAGGGAGAGCACCGTCCGCAGATAGGGTGCTGCGGAGACAGCAGAAAGCGCTCGCGTGCCGAGGCCGAGTCCCTGATGGCGGAAGGAAGCATTTCCTCTCCCAGAAAGGGAGGCGAAGATGGACAGGAGCCCTGGCTTGGAAAAGTGAGAGGAGGAGGAGTCTTTTCTCCGGTAGCCTCGATTTCAGTGAAGATGGAGACAAAGTCATTTTGGGGAAGCCGGCGGTGGAGGCTTGAGGAAGGGGTGTCGGTAGTGACAGTGGGGAATTTGCCAGGCGCTGGCCGGGCTGAATCACTCCGTGGTTCTGATTTCTGCGTGTCTGGAATGCACCTACCCGGACTCAGGCTCAGATGGAAATTGAAAGTCGCCCTTACCCAGGCCTGAAATAGCAAAACCTAGGGCGGCGTCCTCCCTCTCCCACCCAGCTGAGACTGATGGCCTGCACATCTGGGTCTTGTCCTCACTTCCTGCCACCACGTCTGCTTTGCTCTCTCAGGTGGGCCTCATCCCTGCTGCGCCCCTGACGCCGCCCTCCCTCCCGTGGGCCTCACCCCTGCTCTGCCCCAGACGCCGCCCTCCCTCCCGTGGGCCTCACCCCTGCTCTGCCCCAGACACCGCCCTCCCTTTGTGGGCCTTACCCCTGCTCCGCCCCAGACGCTGCCTGGAGGTCCCAGGCAGCCTGGAGGCCTGTGGTCCCTTTCCACTTATTATATGCCGTCTCTAAGATACAGACATCTTTCTTTTTGAAATGTTTTCCCTTAGCCTCTCTCCCGATGTTTCGTGAGACAGAATCCTTCTTATTTTCTGCATCTCACTTTAAAAGTCGCCAACTCAGGCTTTCCCAAAACCGAAACAAGAACGTCCTTAGCTGTGAGCGGTCTCCCCCTCCGCCCTGTAACAGATAACAAAGGAAGAAGCAGGCTGTTGCTCACTTTCTGAGCTCCTGCTCTCCTGTAAGCCCTGAAGACAGACCCGAAGTCTGTCACGGAGGGTAGTGCATCGTAGGCTCCAGACGTGTTTGTGGAATGAATGAATGAGCGGATCATCTCTCACCACCTTTGTCATTTTCCCAGCCTCTTGCTGCTGTGTATCCTTCCCTGGTGTCTCTTCTTCCTCCTGCAGTGAAAGGTGCTTCCTTGGGGGTTAATTTTCAGGACTTTGGTTGGACATCTGCATGTTCCTCCCTCTGGAGCCTTAGCCTTTACCACATAGGCCTACAGCTTCCCCCTCCACCCCAAAGGGGCCAATGGACACGGCTTCACATTAAACATCCACGTATGACCTTCGTGCTGGCTCGTGCTGGTTCCATTTCTTCCTCTCTCTTCTCCAGTTGGGCCCCTGGTGGTCCTATGTAATCACACCATCCAATCCAGTTTTTCCCTTCTCTGGCTTACCCATTTTTGAGAATATTTCTTCACTGATGCATGCACTATCTCCTCTTGAATGATTGCTGTAGATGCAGAATAATTTCTCTTAATTACCTTCTGATAAACACAAATGTGACCATGATAAAGCCTGGAAAAATGACCTGATCCAACACCAGCCCTGAATATTGTTGTCATAACACCCAAGGCAGGAAACAATCTTTGTTCTATTTGCCAAAGTGCTTTGTGGTATGTATCAATAAAGCAGGTGGGTCACGTAGCAGAGAACAGTCACTTTCATGATCCATGTGATTGTTTTCTGGGACAATTTCTCCTAGCTTCAGAGTAAGCTGATAAAGAAGCATCTTAGAGAAACATGTGCTTAAGAGTGTGGACTCTGGAGCCACCTGCATAGATTCAAATCCTCTTTCTAGTGGAGTGATTGAGTAAGGCTCTTGTTATTTCCGTAACTTAGTTTTCTTATCTGTGAACTGGTGATAATAATTATGCTCAAATAATAGGGTGGTTATAGATAGAAATGATTTAGTACATAAAACACTTAGACATGTGCCTGGTGGATGATTAGTGCTATTACAATTGATCAGTTAATTGTGGAAGCCAGAGTCCAATCAGAGAGTGGAGAATTGGCAACAGTGGAATTGGGTAGAGAGGCCTCAGGTTCCTTAAAAGGAGTGTCTGAAATTGAAATTGACTCACACTCCCTGTAGTTGTGTGGAGTACACAGTGAAGGCCTTGCATGTCTGTGCAGCAAAGGTTCCCACTAATCTTGCTCTGCGTTCCCTGTGTGTGGATGTTCCCCTCTGGTTTTCAGGTGCACACTCTTTCATTCTCCCACAGGGTAGGAGTCCTTCTTTGAACACTGATTTCATCCACTCTCCAGATCTCCTCTTTAATCAAGACCATACACATAAGAAGAGCAAATGAGACTCCGAAAGACTGTGACAGGGCAAAGAGGGACTCAGGTTGGGAACTGAAGTCCCAGCAATCTGCCATCCCCCAAGAATGCCTGAGAACTTGTATTCATGCTATTCCTTTTCTTCTGCTCTCACATGTCCCATAGTGAGAACTTGGCCACCCCTGAAGTTCCTTGCAATATAGCAGGAGGCTGCCATGAACATGCCATTGGTTTCTGAAACACCAAATGATATCCGTTTTTTCTGAAGTCATAGATGTTTTTGATTAGACAAATGTTTCCCAAGTGTGCGAATCACCTAGAGAATCTTGGTCAGATTCACATTATGATTCTGGAAGTCCTGTACAAGACCTGAGAACTCTGTCTTTGTAATAAGCTGCCAGATAACACTGACGCAGTGGGTCCTTATGCCAATTCCATGACACCTATCTGATTTCATCCTTTCTCTATGCCATTTCTCCCACTATGTTTTGAGCTAGTTGAGGGTAACATCGGTATGTTTATATATCTTTGTACCCTTCCAAATGCCTGGCAGATTGTCTTGCATATTGCTGGTGTCCAGTAATAATTGCGGAATTCCCTATAAATGTTTAAAAGTTCTATTTCATATGATACGGGGCTTATGGATAGTTTTCTGTGTATCTTACCTTACTTTGTTGTCATCTCATCTCACTTGCACTAAAATAAGTCACCCAACCCTGGACCCCATCTGTCACTAGAAAAAATCTCTTTCATATTAAAATGTTAATGATTTGAATTGTTACCCATATCAAGAATATTTGTTTAGAAGAAGATTCACCCGAGAGGTCAGTATCTGCATGCATACTACACCAAGGCAATGCTTCTCACGTTCCTCCAGGTAATTAATTTTATAGCATCTTGCTGAGTGGCATAAGATCTCCTGGGTATATTAGAGCCAAGGGAGAAATGTTTCCACTAGAGAATGCTATTTAGAAGGGTTATAAATTTAAAATCCTTCAGTATATGGCTATGAGGATTTTATAGGCATTTGTAATTCTTTGGCTCCTTTGGCTTCTGGACGATCACTCACCCCATTTGGTAACCTGGAGGTGGTATTACACTGTGGTCCAGGATTCACATTGCCCGCTTGTTCTGGAACTTTGGGGAGCATGCGGGTTGCAATCATGTCTGTGATTCACATGGCATTGCATGATGGGCTTAGTCTTGGAACAGGGGATAAGAGAGAAAAATCCTTCCGAACTTTTCCCAGTGGCAATGCCATCTCTGTCCCACCCGTGCTTCTCCTGGGGCTGGTGATGTTTCAGTTGCAGTTGCTGACTTTGGAAATTATGGACCTGGGGGTGATCTTGGCACCACCAGCTCTCGAGCGATGGTTCCACCTCAGTGAATGCTGATACTGCTAGGAAGGGAGGCAGAAATCAGTTCATTACACAGAGGGTCTTACTTTAATTTTTTCTTAAGTCATATGAACTATGGCTTGCTGGAGAGATCTTTGTGATCCCCTAGGGGCCTCTTCCATCCAACTAGCTCTCAACTGTCAGCCCACTCAGTCCGACAGCCTGTGCTCTTCTCTAGGATACACCTCTATTATAATTGAGACATACAAAGGAACTGGATTTTTATGATGGGATTTCGGAACCTTTAACACCTGAGCAGTAAAGATATATTCTAACAAAGAGGGCTTCCCAGACCCTTGAACTCCTTTCATGTACCAATTGTTCCCTATGCCCAACTGTCCTCTGACCAGACAAGGCCATCTGACCTCATGACCTTGACTGAGTCAGGACTTTGGGAGCTACTGTGTTCTAGTAGCTTCACGTAGGAACAAAGTTTCTGAGTGTACTTATTTCTCAGCCTACTTAGAGTCTCTCACCTGGAGACACTGTGATATTGAGACAGAGAAGCCTCAGCGCTCTCTTCCTTGGAGATCCCCTGTCTCTCCTCTCAATCCTTTGGATCAACCTTATTTTTTATTCTGCCTACTTTAGTAACTACTTGCCCTCACATAAAACACATGCATCTTTGTGATTGTGGATGGGTGGTTCAACCTCACACCTCATTCTCTTCCATGGAGTAGCATTAAGCTGTTGCTCAAAGCCATTTAAAATGACCTGTCATTAAGAAGGACACGTTCAGGGTGTGGCCAAAAGGATCATCTGAAATCCTAGAAATTGCAGGTGTAAAATATTTCACAGCAGATTTGAGGGAGGCCACCCTGGGATAATTATTCCTAGTCTAAGGCAATAACTATCATGTAGGCTGCTTCACAAATTAACTTAATGTGAAAATAGGGGTCACCTGACTTGCTGAAGTGTAAGGACAGGTAGCATATGGGCCTAGATTTGACTTCAATTTCCCTGTGAAGTTAATGAGTGCTGCAGGTGCTTATCTAATCGTGGCATTTGAACCAGTGTGTTTTGCACATTCAGGACTTTGTAATGAGCTGCAATGTTTATGTTCCATACTCTTCCCCACGGAAATACCCTTTGCTCAACCTGTCTAATCATTGTAAGTGTCAACAGTCAAAGCTCAGAACACAAAGTAGGTTTATGGGGCAGTTACCCTGCCTACTTGGCATAAAAGATCTCTTCCCAGAAAAAAAGGATTAAGCAACCATGCGAACTCCAGTCTGACTAAGGGAGCGTCAGTGGCTTGTGGGTTCGAAAACAAATTTTTTTGAAAAAAAAATTTGGTAGTTAACGTGGAGTATAGGTGGGGGGAAGATTGTAGTGATGGCTTTTTATATATTATCCCGTATAGAGCATGAGTCTTAGCCTTATCTCTTTCAAGATCAAGCTTAAATCCCTAAGTCTTCTTGTGTGTGTTTCTATCTACCAAAATACCCATTAGTCCTAGAGCAGTGGTTCTCAACCTTCCTAATGCCATGACTCTTTAATATAGTTCCTGTGGGTCATGACCCACAGGTTGAGAACTGCTGTCCTAGACGATTGACATTTAAAAAAAAACCCCAAACCTCTAGATCCTTTTGTGGTTAACAAGCGTGTTGCAATGTCATTGGCAAATTACCCATCTGACATAAAACAAAAATTGTCCAGGTGATTTTGATATGAATCCAGAGTTAAAGACCCATTGGACTAAATGAGCACGGGGAGCTGCTGTCTTTCTGGAACCAGCAGTGCCTTTTGACAAGTCCTATTTTGAGGGTTATTTTCAGTTTTCAAAGTGCTTTCATGTGTCTGCACACAATCTTGCGAGCGCTGGAAGACACCAGACTGACTTCTCCAGGGTCAACAGGCATTTTCCGTAAAGGGCTAGGTAGTAACAGCTTCAGGATTTCTGGATCATCCATCACAGCTACTCACGACTGTTGAGGAGAGCAGCCATAGATGATGTGTAAGTGAACGCAGGTGTGTGTTCGCGCAGACTCATTTACAAAACAAGTTGTAGGCTAGATCTGGTTCTCTTGCTGTTATTTGCTACCCTTGGTCTATACCAATACTCTAAATTCACAGATGAGAAAATTGAGGCCCAATTGGTGATGTGATTTGACTCAGATCTCAAGACTTGGAAAAGGCGAAAGTCAGCCTTAATTTCAGGTATTTTGACTTCAAAACCGAAACCAAAACACAAAACCCTCAAATCTACCTCTGATGAGTAGTGCTCTCAACAATTAAAGATGGTTTTCTCATCCTTACCTTCTGTGTTTGCTTGGCCTATGTGCTATGGTGTGTGCATCACCCTCTCCCCACTGCAGGCTCCTGGAGAGGAGAGGCTGGGCTTTCTTCAGCGGCCTGTCCCCACTGGTCTGGGGCGAAGCATTGTCTGAAACCTGGTAGTGAATTGAAAGCGTCAGCCTGTGCATTTGGAGCTCAGTTCACGTGTTCATTTCAACACAACCTGGGCTGGCTGGCTCATGGATTTCCATAATTATCTTTCATTAATATCTAGCTACTGTGTTTGTGCTTTTTGGAACTTCAAATAATGTTTGTATAATGACAGAAAAAGTTTGGGGGTTGTGGCAATAGAATAAAGCAAAGGTCAGAAGTCTCATTATTTTTAAAAAGTCTATGTTCGTGTCTTGCCAAAACAACAACCAAAACCCCCGACAACAACAAAAAAGCAAAACTGTAAGAAATCAAGGTTGAGCTTGATTTCTTGGCAATGTTATTTTTTTCTTCATCTTTTCTTCTGTCCAGGCATGCAGGACAGTGTATATGCAATCTGTTACTCTCATTTGTCACGTCCAGAAGCATTCCTCCCTCGCCCCCCTCTCCCCACCTCCACCGCTGCTGTGCAGTCTCTTCAGTTTGACCTTGAGAGGTACTGTTTACAGTTGAGTGAACCTGGGTCTCTCCCTGCTTACTTCAAGCTCAGCAAATGGACAAGAAAAACCTGCAGAACTCGTTTGGCAATTTCAGACTATAAACAAGCAATCCAGAGGGAATAGGGGGTAGATATTACCTATGACTGCAATTAAACTCTTTTCTCCTGAGGGTGTCAACACACCAGGCTGAGCAGTGGCCTGAGAAAGTTGTTCATTTCCCAGGCAGGTTTAATGCAAGGTACAACGGGCTATTATCTGCTGTACCTTGCTTTAACAGAACACATGTTTCTCACACACATATGCACACACCTTCTTATACACACACGCACAGTTGCTAATGTCTCAAAAGGCAGAATATTACGGTTTTATGTCACTAAAAAGATAAATCTTTTAAAAAGTAATTTATTCTGGGGGAGAGTAGATCAAGTGCTTGGGACACAAGGAGGACGATTTAGATAGTAAATACAAGGTGTGGCGGTAATGTCATGTGATCAATTTTCATATCTGCAACACAGGATTTCACCTATAATTTTGTATTAATTTGGGAGTTACAAAAGAAATAGATAACATAATCCTTACCAGTAGTATTTGGCAATTATTTGATGAGGAAGGCCAGTGAATGCATATGACATTGAATGAAGGAATGATGTATACATTTAAGAAAATGATGAAAACCCCAAATGAATGGAATAGGTAACACTTTTTAAATTAGTGAAGAGGAGAAGATTTTCAGGGTGGGATGGAGTAGCTAAGAGGAGGTGGTATCTGAGTTAGATCTTGAAGGATGAATTTGGATGGCAGAAGACTGTGCCAAGTTCAAGGCTGAACTAGCAGAGGCAGGAATATAGAATAGGGTAGTTCATTTTTCTGAGGGCATGGTGGTAACTTGGTTGCAGAGTAAGGCAGAAACTGAATAATGTCATGGTAAAGTTTGTGGGCTTGGGTTTAAGCCCCAGCTCTGCTACTCTGTTTCTGGAAAAGCTACTTAATCTGCATGAAACTCTGGTTCCTCTTCTGTAAAATGGGGTAATCAGATGGCCCACTTTATGGGTCATTTTGAGGATTAAATGAGATAATCCACGTTAAGCTCTCTGTGTAATGCTTGGCATACTGTAAGCACTCAATAAATAATAGCTACTAAATTAATTATGGAAGATCTTGAATGTCAAAAGAAATCGTAACTTTCCAGATGGCTTAGTACTCATCTTTTCTAAGCATTTGCTTGTGGTATGAAAAGTTTCTTCTCAGACTACAACTTTCTTCCTCTTGTTCCTGATCTAAGCAACATTGCCTGCAACAGGAATTACTCCATAAGCCCCGAAAGGACACCCAGAGGCCTAGCCCACCAAACTAAATGTTATGAGTCAGCATGTTGGAGTTGTAACCTGAGTGAGATGAATGACACCTTCTCCGACCCCTTGATTATCTAGCTTTTTCATCTATAACACAATCTTTGATGCTGGCACAAAGAGAGAATGAGCATCACCCAGTCACCATCCTCCACCCCTCAGAAGGTATACAATTCTAAGTAAGAATATTACGTTATACCTAGTCTCCACTTAAAATCTTAAGAAGAAAAGAATGATAAATTAGAGTGGCAGTATTTAAAAAAATCCACAAGATGTCCCATAAAAGGAAGGGTTTATAGATGAGGAAATGAATGCCCAGGTGGCTGGTGTGACCCACTTACGGTCACACAGCAGGAGGTCTCCTGATGACAGTTTGGGGGCTCCCTGCTCATCACACTTATCCTACTTGTTGATTTATAGAACTGCTTTATTTTCTCCTTAATTAGGATAGAGAGTAAGTCTCATTATGAGATCCAGGAAGAATTATCCCAAGTAAAGATTATGCATGGAACATTTGTTATGCAAAAAGCTGTCCCTTTTGTAAATAAAGAGGCCCTATGGACTGTGTCCCCGTGCCCAGGAAGGCCAATGTAAGCGTCTCCCATCAGCCTATGTAGATGAGCCGCTCCTGGGATGAGACAGTGATGGCCATTTGATGGCCATGAAATATCATTTAGGAGAAGGGTTGACAACTTTTTTGTTGTTGGTCCTTAACCTTCCTGGAGCGTGAGCCTCCGAGGGCTCTGCTTTCATCCTGTGTTCACAGGAGGATTTTGCTCAGCCTCAGCAGACCACTCACTGGTGGCCAGGGCCAGCGTGTGCTGACTGCCACTGTGTTTCCCAGCACTGCCAGCAGGATCTCAGTCTTTCTGTCTTCCGGGGCAGCTTTGTTTGTGCTTCTTCGCTGGGCTGAGCGGGTCAGCGACTCAGTGATTCAAGCTTCACAGCCTCTGCCCTGGTGGCTGTGCCGCTGCTGGAATCTGATTTCCAGAGCAGTTTGCAGTTTGGCGGCTCCCCAGGGCATCCTCTTGTGTGGCTGCTCTGCCTGTGCTGTTTGGAAGGTCTCAGAAAATCCCTTGGGAAGCTTGTCAGATGGTCTCTTGAGAATAGCAGGAGCTGTTTCCCGTAGCCGCATTGTCATGTTCATCATCCTTGTTGTTGAGTTTCTTTTTTAAGAAAAATCATAAGACAAGCATACTCTCCTTCAAGGAAGTGTGGACTTTTACCACGAGGATGAGCAAAGGAGCCTGGCTGTGCATATAACTCTTCTTCTGCCCTTTGTGGCGGCTCTGTTGCTTTGAAACCGACAGCCCAGGTGGTTTTACAACTTCCCTCAAGTCTCACCCATCCCTACGCCCTCACCATCTGGGCCCATTGATGTTTCTCATCCTCAGAGGGAGCCCAGACAGTGCTCCCTAGAATGGACTGAGGTTCTGAGGGCATCTGGGTAGGTAACGGTCCCCAACAGCCATGATGACTGTGGAGTGTTAAATGATGTCTGAGAGAGACTGGCCAGGCTCAAGGTCTGTGAAAATTCCACACAATAATAACTACAGTAGAACCTCCATAGTTGACCACCTCCCTACATTGACCACCTCCTTAAGTTGACCTAATTTTCACAGACCAGACATGCATCACGTGTATGTATCAATATAGTAGGCCTAGTTCCTTATGTTGACCCTCTGGATGTTGATGAACTTTTTAGAGAGGTGGTCAACTTACAGAGCTTCTATTGTATTTGCAAGCACATTGTATTGTGTGCACCAGGCCTGGAGATCAATAGATTTACCTATTATTTGATTTTCTCAATATTTCAAGAAATAGTTTCTTCCACTATTACCACTTTACATATGAGAGTAATGAGGTTCCGAAAGGCTAAATGACTTGCCTGTAGCCACAACCTTAGTGTCAGAATTCGGTCTCCAGGTCTTTTGAATCCCAGAGTTCATATCTTTATCCACTACATTGTAATACTGATTTAGTTTTTGCGTCTAGAGACTATGGACAGTCTTGGAAATAAACTGC
This sequence comes from Nycticebus coucang, assembly GCF_027406575.1. NCBI lineage: Eukaryota > Metazoa > Chordata > Mammalia > Primates > Lorisidae > Nycticebus > Nycticebus coucang. The sequence continues at coordinate 29,407,707 of NC_069782.1, forward strand.
ATCTCAATATAAATAAAGCACATATTTGGGTGTGTCTCTGTCCGTGGACAGATTCCTTTCAAACTCCAAAGGACAAGAGGTTAATCTCATGACTTGGATAGGAAATGGAAGACAGGTTGTGAAGTTTCTTGGGTAATTCTAGGTAATTTGGACAACTGTTCAACTATTCTGGGATTCTGTGGTGGGGGTGAGGGGAGAATGGGGAGGGTGAGGTCATTATTGCAAAAACCATTTCCTGAGCGCTTGACTTCAGGAAATGCTGCACCATTAAAAATACCTATTGTGTGGGAGCAATAGCAGAAGGTTGACTCACATTTTGCAATTGTGTCCATAGGTCACAAAGGATTTGGGGAACACAGGGGAGATTCATACAAAATTGTGTTTGTGGGTGGCTCATGATGAAATGTTTAGTAACATTTCAAGATGAGTGACATTTAAGAATCTCCATGGAAATTGTGAGACTTGACTCACCCATTCCTACATTGATTAACAAACATCAATTTGCCACCTACTAAGTGTGGCCTTGCACTGGGTGTTTTGAGATATTGCAAGAGAAATAAAGCATGATTCTTGCCCTTTTGTGCTGTATTTATGAATTGGTGGCAGTGAAACAGGGTCTTTTTAAGTTTCTCTCTTTCTTTGTTCCTGGAAACTTTGACAAAAAGAGGAAACAGCCCTTCAAGAAAGACCTTTTGTTTTATTTTCTAAAACAAATTATTTTCAAAAACTGTGTCTGGTAACTCTCAGGCCTTTTGCTCATAAAAGATAGAATTATCAGGGAAAAAGATTCAGGGGTTGGCCTGGCTTAGGTACCTTTTTGGTCACTGTAGAATAAGAAGGGTAGAGAGAATGGGAATAGTTAATTAAAGGCTCATGTTCTTTGAAATTTGGCCAGAGGATTATTTTTTGTTCTGTTTGGTAATTTAAAATTATATTTTATATGAAATTTGATATGTACTAAAGAAGACTTATACATGTTCATTATAAAGTGTAATAATATAGTGATCACCTGTGAAACCACCACCCAACCCAAGTATCAGAGTAATGTCACCAACTTGCATTTCCTTCTAGGTTCCTCCTCTATCCTAACACCCCTATCTCTGGCTTCTGTTCCAAGAGAAGACATTTCAAAAGTAAAGTATCAATCTGCATTTGATGCTTGCATGAGAAAGAGCTGGTATATTCACAGAGAGGTAGCTTAGTGTCCAGGGCTGAGATCTAGAGATTTATTTCATCTCAGCTGATGGACCTAGATATCTGTGGCTGGGTTTGTTTCCACACAGAGGCACAGCTGGTACACAATGCAGTTCCCTCTGAAGAGGCTGCAGAGGTCATGCCCTTGAGAATGGGCCTGAAGTTAGGTAGATCTGGTTGCAAATCTCACCGCCATTACTAAATAAAAGTAAAACATGTGTCTGCATTGGTGCCAGGCCCTTGGTAGATGGTATCTCAGTTATTCTTATGACTCTGTGACGTCAGTGTCCCTCTGCTCATATTCCCTGGCAAAGAAACTGGAATTCAAAGAAATTGTGGAATTTGTTCTGGATTTCCAGCTAGCTAGAGACACAATCAGCATTAAGCAACCTTCAAGTCTTATTCCAAAGCTTCTTCTCCTTCTTTCTATTGGAAACTTTACCTTTCAAGTCAATAAGAAAGGCAACCCTTCTTATTTGTGTGGAAGTTCTGATCAATGCAAGAAAACATATAAAGAATACAGAAGAATTAATATTGAAAAACACAATTAAAATAGCCTTTTTAGATATTGTGATTGTGTACCTTTAAACACTGTCGCCATTACTATTCAACATAGTGCTGGAAGTTCTAGCCAATACAATTAGGCAAAACAAGGAAATAAAGGGAATCTAAATGGGAGCAGAGGAGGTCAAACTCTCCCTCTCTGCTGACGACATGATCTTATACTTAGAGAACCCCAAAGACTCAACCACAAGACTCCTGGAAGTCACCAAAAAATACAGTAATGTCTCAGGATATAAAATGAATGTCCACAATTCAGTTGCCTTTGTATATGCCAATAAAAGTCAAGATGAGAAGCTAATTAAGGACACAACTCCCTTCACCATACCTTCAAAGAAAATGAAATACCTACGAATATACCTAAAAAAGGAGGTAAAGGACCTCTATAAAGAAAATTATGAAATCCTAAGAAAGGAAATAGCAGAGGACATTAACAAATGGATGAACATACCATGCTCATGGCTGGGAAGAATCAACATTGTTAAAATGTCTATACTTCCCAAAGCAATCTACTTATTCAATGCCATTCCCATTAATATACCAATATCGTACTTTCAAGATTTGGAGAAAATGATTCTGCGTTTTGTATAGAACCAGAAAAAAACCCATATAGCTAAGGCTATATAATAAAAATAAAGCTGGGGGCATCACCATACCAGAATTTAGGCTGTACTACAAAGCCACAGTGGTCAAGACAGCATGGTACTGGCACAAAAATAGAGACATAGACATTTGGAATTGAATAGAAAACCAGGAAAACCAACAATTTACAACCATCTTATCTTCAATAAACCAAACAAGAACATACCTTGGGGGAAAAACTCCCTATTCAATAAATGGTGTTGGGAGAACTGGATATCCACATGTAAAAGACCGAAACTGGACCCACACCTTTCTACATTCACAAAAATTGATTCAAGATGGATAAAGGACTTAAATTTAAGGCATGAAACAATAAAAATCCTCAAAGAAAGCATAGGAAAAACACTGGAAGATATTGGCCTGGGGAAAGACTTCATGAAGAAAACTGCCATGGCAATTGCAACAACAACAAATTAAACAAATGGGACTTCATTAAACTGAAAAGCTTCTGTACAGCCAAGGAGACAACAACCAAAGCAAATAGACAACCTCCACAATGGAAAGGATATTTGCATATTTTGAATCAGACAAAAGCTTGATAACTAGGATCTATAGAGAACTCAAATTAATCCACATGAAAAAAGCCAACAATCCCATATATCAATGGGCAAGAGACATGAATAGAACCTTCTCTAAAGAAGACAGATGAATGGCTAACAAACATATGAAAAAATATGCATTATCTCTATTAGAGAAATGCAAATCAAAACCACCCTGAGATACCATCTAACCCAGTGAGAATGGTCCACATCACAAAATCTCAAAACTGCAGATTCTGGTGTGGATGTGGAGAGAAGGGAACACTTTTACACTGCTGGTGGGACTGAAAACTAGTACAACCTTTTTGGAAGTAAGTATGGAGAACCCTCAAAGAACTCAAGCGAGACCTCCCATTTGATCCTGCAATACCATTACTGGGCATCTACCCAGTAGGAAAAAAATCCTTTTATCATAAGGACACTTGCACTAGACTATTTATTGCAGCTCAATTTACAATCGCCAAAATGTGGAAACAGCCTAAATGCCCACCAACCCAGGAATGGATTAACAAGCTGTGGTATATGTATACCATGGAATACTATTCAGCCATTAAAAAAAATGGAGACTTTACATCCTTCGTATTAACCTGGATGGAAGTGGAAGACATTATTCTTAGTAAAGCATCACAAAAATGGAGAAGCATGAATCCTATGTACTCAATTTTGACATGAGGACAATTAATGACAATTAAGGACATGGTGGGGGTGGGGGAAGGGGAGAGCAGAGAGAGAAAGAAGGAGGGAGAGGTGAGGAAAGGAAGAGCAGAAAGCAGGAAGGAGGGAGGGGGGTGGGGCCTTGGTGTGTGGAACATCTTTTGGAGGCAAGACATGATTGTAAAAGGGACTTTACCTAACAAATGCAATCAGTGCAACCTGGTTTCTTGTACCCCCATTGACTCCCCAAAAATAAAAAAAAGCGTAATAAAAAAATAAGAAATACCCTAAAAAGTAGGAAATAATAGAGGCATCAAGAAAGCAGATAAAGGCAAAATAAATATATTATAAATCACCAGGAGTTCTTTATTCCACGTCAGAATAATTATGTCACATCTAAATTATTTAACGAGAATTCCTAGGAGAGTTAGTTGCATGTGTTATCTAATACAAACAAAAGGGTAAAACTTTATTGAATAATATTAGAGAAGATGAAAGGAGAGGTAGGTGTTCCGTACTTAAAAATCAGAAAGACTTTTTCATTCACTCCATTTATAAATTGGATATAATTTATCTTAAAAATCTCAATATATTTTAACTTAACAATGATTATAACTTTTAGTTGCAAAATTAGATGTCACTTATTGAGCACTTAGTGTGTGGCAGGCATTCTTTGCCATGCTCTACATAAGGTAAATACCTCAACTTCCACACAAATCAGATAGGCATATTTATTATTTCCATTTTGCAAATCAAAAATCTGAGGATGAGGGAGGTTAACTAACTGAGGTTCACACAATGACTGCTAAATCACTGAGCTGGATTCTAATCCAGGCCATCTGGTTCCAGGGCTCATGCAGTTATCACCACCATGCTCAACTAAGAGCATTAATTAGTATTTTGAAAAAAAAAAAAAAAAAAGATTGGGGAAGGGCTACATTTCCCCCAAATAAGCAGGTGATGAATGGAATAGCATAGTCCAGAAATATGCATCTCATTTATAAAGGCATAATATTAATAGATGACAAGAGACAGTGTCTGAAAAAGTGAAGGGATTATTTAATACACATTATTTTGCATACTTAGCTAGAATATTTCTGAAAAAAATTAACTTACTACTCCGATTTAATGCTTCATGATCAAAATAAATTTTAGATGACTAAAGTGTTAGATAACAGAAAGCATAGCAGCAAATATGGTACTGCGTGTCAGATCTCTAAAGAAATCACCATTGTTTTGTTACTTTGAAGTGTCAAAAGAAATCACAGAGGAAAAGGCTGACAGATTTGCTACATAAAGAATTGTAAATACATTAGCAACAAGAGCAAAATAACTTAGGTCAGCAGATGGGAAAGAATCACATCAAACATGACAAACAGAGGCTTCAACCTGTGCTGAAAACTCTCACAGGGGAGCTGAAAGTAGTGGTCCAGCTCTGCCCACAGGGCAGGCCAGGGAGTGGATACAGGGAAAACAGCTTCTGTAAAGGAGCAGGGCTGGTGTCTTGGGGACCTACCTGGGCACAAGGGGAGGCAGGCTGTCATTAGTGCTGACCTGTGTCTTCCAGGGCTCTGGGAAATAGGAATGATCCCAGGGTAGGACAGGATGGGGTTACCCAGGGATTAAGTCTCTCTGGGAGGGTCGTTGACTCCAGAAGGTAGAAAGAAAGGAACTGCTAAGATAAGATACAGCCCTGGATATGGAAAGTGCTGGAAGAGTTGTCCTGGGAAATCAACCTCAGTGACAAGGAAAGAAACTTGCCTCTGTGGGTAAAGAAGAAGGTGGAGATGGTGTTCCCTGAAAGCCTCTGGAAAATGAAAGGCCTACAAGTGGGGAAAACAGGATCCCATGGAAGGTGGGTTTTTCTTAATTGTGAATACATTTTTTGCACGGTGGGAACAGGGCAGTGAGGCCGAAGGATAATCATCCCAGGTCTCAGGAAGCCACGTGAGAACTTGTAGAGAAATAAAGATGGTGAAGGATCTCGTGAGCCTTTACATTAAAAACCCATTTAACACATGGAGAACAATTCATTCAACTGCAATGACAAATAGCAAAGAAATACAGGATGGTGATCACTTCCACAAGCAACCAAGAGGATGAAGCTAAAGCAATGCTGAGAAAATGACTTTACACCTAAGAAATAAGTCTCCTGCTACTTGTAAGCTTCATGCTAACACAGGACTTTCTCTAGTTTTTTTTTGTTGTTGTTACTGTCCTGTACCCATGTAAGTGGTAAAACCCAGATGTCCAGTTTACGACAAAATCTCGATAACTTAAACATTGCTGATGGCACACTAAATAGCTTCAATGCTTTGGGAAACAGACATGGACTATGTTCAGTGTATCATTATACAAATGCAGTGTTCAAATCTTTTAAACCGGTCAGTGGATGTTCTTGGGAATTTAAGAAAGCAATTGAACATCAAAACGAAGCTATTCAAAGTTCTGTAATATGTGTGGTAGATGCTAGGATCTGACTGTTTATCCCTCCTTCCCCCATTAATATGTTGAAATCCTAGCCTCCAAGGTGATAGTATTAAGAGTTGGGATCTTTAGGAGATGGTTAGGGGATGAAGGTAGTGTCCTAATAAATGGGATGAAGAAGAAAGGTGCTGTTTATACACCAAAAAGTAAGCATTCTTAGACATTAAATCTGCTGGCACCTTGATCTTGAGTTTCCCAGTCTGTAAAACAGTAAAAAATAAATTCCTTTTGCTTATAAACTACTCAGTGCATAGGATCCTGTTATAGCAGCCCAGATGAACTGAGACAGTAGAAAAAAGTAAAAAAAGAGAAAAAGAAAACAAAAGCAGAGATGAGGTAATAAACTACATATATCAATAAAAAAGTCTTTATTCATTTAAAATAATAGTTAAGCAAACTATCTGATGTGGATAAACATGTTCTATAAGGTCAAGTGAATAAAGCAGATCACAGTGGTTCCCTGCTGCTTCCCGTGGGCTGTGCTGAGGCACCACCCCCCTCCAGCTCTGCACTTCCACTGTGGGTGCAGATGCCGCAGACACCTGACAAAGCCTCCAGGCCAGCACAATGCGCCATGCCTGCCAACAAGAGTGTGGCTGCTGCTATTGCTGACACTAGGGTGGCTCCTGTTAATGTCCCCGAAATCCCACCATGCTAACACCCACTTTAGTGCCTCACCTCCTATCCAGGTCCCCAAATTGCTCAAATTTGTCATCTTAACATCTCAGAGATGTTTTTGTGTGGTGTTCATCAACTCAATTAATTTACAGCTATCCTTAGTCCTGGAACTCAGATATACGGACTGGGGTGGGGGAAACATTAAATATTAGGGATGTTTACCTTTCATTTCTATCTGTGCTGCACTCAAAATCACCCCGTTCTTCCTAGTACTGTTTGGCCAAAAGCATGAGTCCAACCCAAATTTGTTTAGGGTGAGATTTTCTTAGACAGCTCCTAACTCCTTCTCCCTCATGCAAATCAACCTTCAGTGGGCCTGACCCTCTAGCTTCTATACACATCCAGACATATCTGAATCCTGTGGTGACAAAAACTACTTAGGTGTGACTTGGGACCTCTGACATGAAAGTTAATTCTTTTGTTAAGTAGTATGATATGACATGTGCTTTTATTTCAACACTATTTCTGTATTTTATACTACATAGAAAAATGAAAATCAGTCATCTCTGGTATGTTACTTTCTTGGCCATTCTTGGTCATACTTTAATCTTACACTTTTAAATTTAATTTTCAAAAAATTCCTAATACATAGCATACTTTGAAATCATCCTAAAATGTACAAAGGAAAAGTTGATCCTCTGCCCTCAGCCCGGATGTCCTGTTTTACCCCCCTTAGAAACAAATGTTACTAGTTGGATGTATGGTTTTTTTTACTTTTCTAATTTTCTTCATTCTCATACAAATAAACGCACAGGGAGGCTATGTGTATGTTGATGGCACCCTATACACAAAATATAAAGCTTTTTTTTTTTTTTTCACTTCATGTTTCTTCTGGCTGTTTCTCCAGGTAAACTCTCATAGAGCCTACCAATTATATTTATAGTAGCATTATACTCTGTAGTATAAATGTCTTAATCAAATTTAACTGTTTCTTTAATTTTGGACAATTAGCCTATTTTTGCGATTATTTTAAAATGCTCCAATAAGGATTGATATGTTTGTTTACATATTGTCAATAAATACATGTAGGAACACTGACAAGTAAGTTTATTAATTCATCCTAGAAAAAGTGCTTTGAAGGGCAGACTGGGCACAGGCATCAGTGTGTAGCTTCCAAAGGAGAGTATTTCGTGGGTGACCACAGTAATATTCAGCAATGAGGTATGTAGCACTTCTTCTAGGATGAGTTTGCAAATGTAATTGTCTGGCCTTGTACACACATATATTTACACATATACACATTAATTTTGATGCTTTTGTTTCTCTTGCGTCTGATACTAATTTTGCTTCCTCATATGTGTTTTATGTTTTAATGTAAGTTGTTATGAATGTTCCAGAAGAGGATGGTAATTTATAATCTCATGGGTCATGCATGCAGTTTCACCTCTTCTCTGAAATTGAGCTTAACTTTAATTTTTGCCAATTTTATGGATGGGTGAAAAATGGAATCTCATCAGTATTTTAAATGGCACTTCCCCAGCCACTGGTTAGGTTGTACATGTATACAGTATTTTCCTACCTTTATTGTCCTCTGAATTTCCCCTTCTGATGAAATTGTTTACTGATAGGTAGGAGCTCTTTACCCCCTTTACTGTGTGCATTGAAGTTTGTGGTTTATCTTTTAAATTTGGTTAAGGATGTCTCCCTTTATATGTCATGAAAAAATTTTTTAAAAATGTCTGTAGTGAGTTAAGATTAGAGTTACTATAACTCTTTTCATTTATGATTTCTGGGTGTTCTATTTTGCCTTAAGGTAGACCTTTCTTCCTCAGGTTACATAAATTATTTTCTACTTTTTTTTTTTTTGTTTTATTACTTACTTTGAAGTCTTTAAACCATGGAATAAAAATATATTTTGTTTGTGTGTATGTGTGTGTGTGTGTATGAGGTGAGGTCAAGGTGCAAGTTTATTCTTCCAGATGAGCATCTAGAGTTATTTGTTTCTTAAAGATTCAACTTTCCAAAATCCTTAACTTCCCCGCTACACTGATTGCCCATTATATTCACCTGCAAAGGCCAATGTCTTGATCAACTATTTATTGCCTGCATATTTGTTCCTGGGCTGGGAAAAACTGCTGGGAAAAAAATGAGCAAAATGCATGAAAACATTTTTATGACTGACAATTCATGGTTGCCAATGTCAGCTGAGTTGTCAGTGCTTCCTGAAAAGAATTATTTGAGTTCCAATCAGGGCCATTTAAGAACTCACTGTTTGAAGGAGCTTTGCCCCTCTACCTTTCTTCTCATCCTCCAGAGTGCTCCCTATTTCCCAGAAACAATAAAGGCAAACAGATGGCTATGCTTTAAAATTCCTAAGCCCCTCCCAGCACCTCCACCTTCTCCACTCCAGAGCTGTCCCTCAGGAAAACCATTCCATGAGATTCTCTGCATCCCATTCCTTCCTGCCTCCCTAGAGACCTTGCTCCGTCTGTTAGCTGCTTTCATATGTAAGTTCTGTATTGGATTTTCTTTGTGATCATTTAAGCATATTCAAGCCTCTTTCATCTTAAAACCCCAAATCCTTCATTATTCCCTTCTAGTTACTGTCTCTCCCTCTGTTTTCCCAGCTCAGCTGTGGACTCCACTTCTCATTACCTGCTCACTCATAACCCTACTCCGTCTAGATTTATTCCTAATCTTTGTACCATAGTTGCTCTGAACTAGTGATTCCCAAACTGGGAGTGATTTTGCCTCCCAGGGGACATTTGACAATGTCTGCAGACATTTTAGGTTGTCACAGCTAGGGTGGGGGACAGGAGTGTTGGGAGCTTGGTACTGTCTTCTTATGAGTAGAGGCTATGGATTTTGCTAATCATCCTACAATGTACGGGATCATCCCTCACAGCGAGGATTTATTCAGCCTCGGTGTCAATGGTGCCAAAGTTGAGAGTCCTTGCTCTATGCAAAAGTCACCACTGATGTCCTAGTTGCTGAAGCCAAATACCAGTTGCAGTTTTGATCTTCTTGACCTCTCTGAGGTGCAAGGCACCATTCTGACTCTGCCTTTGGGGACCCTGTCTTCCCTTGGCAAAAAGGTTTGCTCTTTTTTTGGATAACCTTTTACTTCTCTGAGTGCTCATCATCATTCTTAGTGGCCTAAGAATGTTTGAATATACCTTTTTCTAGAGATTGAGCCTCCATTTTCTTCTTGCCTTTCACACTGTCCTTAGATAATTTTATTTACTTCCATAGCATTAATTTCTGGATATACACTGATATCTTCTTTTTTTTTTGGCCAGGGCTGGGTTTGAACCCACCACCTCCGGCATATGGGACCGGCACCCTACTCCTTGAGCCACAGGCGCCGCCCAAGACTTTGTGTTCCTAAGACTCCAGCCAGGATGGTGCTGCCACTCAGCTGGCATCCCGAATCTAGAAACCTAGAAGGGATTCTTTAGTTTTTCTTTTCACTCAATTCAAATCCCCAAATAAATCTTTCTTACCTGTTTGTTTGTTTTTATTAATTTCACTTGTATCTGTCCACTTATCTCTGTTCCCAATCCAAGCACCTGGATTACTGCAATAACCTCCCAACCGCTTTTCTTAACAATTATTTCCCCATTCAATCTATCTCAGAAGTTGTCTATGGAATTAACTTTCTGAAATGCAAATCAGACTAGACCTGCATCTAAAATCCTGCAATTTGGCCAGGTGTGGTGGCTCCTACCTATAATCCTAGCACTCTGGGAGGCCAAGGTGGGTAGATCACCTGAGCTCATGGGTTTGAGATCAGCCTGAGGAAGAGCAAGACCCCATTGCTAAAAATAGCCGGGAGTTGTGGCGGGCGCCTGTAGTCCAGCTACTTGGGAGGCTGAGGCAAGAGAATCACTTGAGCCCAAGAGTTTGAGGTTGCTGTAAGCTATGATGCCACAGAACTCTACTGAGGGTGACAAAGTGAGATTCTGTCTCAAAATAAATAAATGAATAAATAAATAAAAAATAAATAATAAAATCCCACAATTTTCTTCCTCTCCTATGTAAAAGCTAAATTCCTAGACATAGTGTGAAAAGTCATTCATGTTGATAACCTGCTTGAGAGAAAGCCCACATTGTATTTATTTTGCTATAGTAAAGTGTTCAGTACATGTTGGGGAAATAAATAAATAAACAGAAGAACACATTTCTAGAGAAAAGCTATCACAGACCTGTATTCCTTTAGTGTTAAAAGCTAAAATTAATTTTACATGTTTCCTTTGTAATTATTTGAGTAGTTTTTTATTAAATAATAAATAAGAATGGAATATTATACCAGATGCCATAAAAAATTATCTCAGAGTTGAGAGATAAGAATAAAATAGACCTTGATAAAATGCTTGGAAGTTTAATCATTATACCAATTTTATACTGTATGTTGAAGGTTTTGATACATATTTCAAGTCACTTTAAAGGATAAAGCTCATGTTTAAAACACCTATAGCTACAGGTTGAAATCATTGAGAGTAAGACATTATGATATCTACAACTGACTTTCAAATAGTGGAGGAACCGTGTTATACATATCATATATATATGTGTATACACATGTTTGTATATACATAACACCCACCGAAACACACACACACACGTATATATGGAGAAACAGAGAGAGACAGAGGAAATGATGAATGTTGACAATTGTTGAGCACAGGTGCCTTAGTCAGGGCTCTTCAGAGACACAGAGCCAATAGGAGATACATGCACACACATAGAGAGACACACAGACACACAGACACACACACACAGACACACCCACACCCACACACAGACAATCCAGGAAAGCCTGTGGTATAATTCCAATCCGACATTGAAGGCCTGAGAACCAGAAGCATTTACAGTGTAAATCCTTGTTCAAGTGCCAGAGAAGACCAATGTCTAGTTCAAGCAGGCAGACGGGAAACAAAAGGGTTCTTACCTCTTTGTTGTATTCAGGCCCTCGATAGATCGAGAAGAGGCCACTCACATTGAAGAGGGCAATCATCTTTACTGATTCTACCATCTCAAACACCAATCTAATCTGGACGCATGCTCACGGTTGCACTCAGCAATTAAGTTTAATCTGGGTACCACTTGACCCAGTCACATCGACATGCAGAATTAACCATCACAACAGGTGAGGAATATATAAATATTCATTGTACTATACTTTTAGAATTTCTGATGTTTTAAAAATTATCAAAGTAAAATTTCAGAAAAAAGAACATCAACAGTAGTGCTTGAAGGCTCATTTTAAAATAATCTCAACAACCCTAAGATTGTAATAATTTTGAAAAACTTGCTTATTTAATACAAAAAGTTTTACATAATTTTATCTTTACTTCTTTATAAAATTTAATGCTTTTACATATTTTTGAAAGTTTTCTTTCTTCTTTTATAAAGGACCTTTACTCCTTTGTCATTTGGAGGGTTTATTTGTTAAGAGTTCTTTATATACCTTAACTATTTGATGCTTTGATTGATCAATAGATGACCCTGAAGAACATGTCATTACATAAGAATGTCATATGTGATTAAAGTCAGTACCACAAACCAAGAGAAAATAAATGAATAGGAAAAGTTAGCAAACTCTCTCTCATACATACATATTTGAGATTTTTACCATATCCAAAACTATTATAAATACAATAAATTAATGCTATATGATTGACATGTTTATTGTAAAAAAAAGTACAAAATTCCAAAAAAGTTAAAACAAATATAGATAATTATTGGTCAATATTGGGATTGAAAAAAATTTCTATAAAATAATGGAAGAAAAAACAAAAAAACTGGCAATATATTTGATAGTACACAAACTTTAAAAATTACATAAACACCAAAGAATTGCAATCCTCCATATAAAGGGAACTCTTGAAATCAATAAAAATGATAATGTCACAATACAGAAATATTAAAATAAAAACCAAAAACACAAAGAAGAAAATTTAAATAATGAAAGGAAGTCAAATGACTTAAGAGTGTAGCAGCAAACATTTAAAAACAGAAAATATAAGGTGCTAGGCTAGCTGGCTCATGGCACTTTGTATGAATGAGATTCAACCTCAACTGCTGCAAATTAAAAAAATTGGCAATAACACTTTCAGACACGCTAATATAATATAGGTGAATATCCCTTATCCAAAAAGCTAGGAACCAGAAGCATTTCAGGTTTGGAATTTTTTTCATATTTTGGAATATTTTCACACATGTGATGAGATATCTTGGGGACGGAATTTAAGTCTGAACACAGGATTTATTTATGTTTTATATATATACCTTATGCACATAGCCTGAAATTAATTTAATAGAATATTAAAGGTAAAGGTCATTTATAAAAGAATAAAGAAAACTTTCAACAAATATGTGAAAAGCATTCAATTTTATAAAGAAGTAAAAATAAAATTATGTAAAACTTTTTGTATTAATTTTTAATAATTGTGTACATAAAACAAACTTTTGACTTTGACTCATCGATGAGATTAGGTATGAAATTTTCTACTTGTGCTGTCATGTTGGAACTCAAAAAGTTTTGGATATCAGATTTCAGATTTTCAGATCAGGGATGCTCTTTTCTGTTAGAAAGATCACAGCAGGCTGGACACAGCGGCTCATGCCTGTAATTCTAGCTCTCTGGGTGGCTAAGGAAGGAGGATCCATTGAACTGACAAGTTTGAAAACAGACTGAGCAGAAGCGAGATTTCCATTTCTACCAAAAGTAGAAAAAAATTAGCTGGAATAGTGGCTCATGCCTATAGTTCCAGCTGAGGTAAGAGGATTACTTGTGCTCAGGAGTTTGAGGTTGCAGTGAGCTGTGATGATGCCACTATAATCTAGCCTGGGCAGCAGTGTGAGACTCTGCTGAAAGAAAGAAAGGAAGGAAGGAAGGATAGAAGGCAGTTAGGAAGGAATGGAGGGAGGGAGGGAGGAAGGAAGGACAGAGAAAGGGAAAGGGAAGAAAAGAATAAAGAAAGGAAAAAGAAAAGAGAAGATGGGGTGGCGCCTGTGACTCAAAGGAGTACGGCGCTGGCCCCATATACTGGAGGTGGCATGTTCAAACCCAGCCCTGGCCAAAAACTGCAAACAAACAAACAAACAAACAAACAAAAAAAAAAAAAAGAAAAGAAAAGAAAAGAAAAAGAAAAGACTGAGCAGGGCAGCTCAGAACAGCCGATCACCCAAGCATGCTTGGCCTTGGTCAGGCCCTTATGAGAGTAATATGATCAATGTGGGGCTCTGCCCTTTAAAATGTGGAGAAACTAGAGGGGGTTTCCTACGGAGCAGTACCACTAAAATGATTACAGAGAATGCAAATTGATGGAAAAAGATTAAGGAGATTATATGAATAAATAGTTACCTTCAAGTATACAAGTATATGAAGAAAAGATTATCCTGAGGAAAACTAGATTATTCTACCTCTTTGACAGACAAGAAACTAAGAGGAATATGTTTAAATTTCACTGAGAGACAATTAACATCAGGTCTTGCAAAACTTCAGGGCAGACTACCAAAGAAACAAAAGATCCCTTGTGTTTGGTTTTTTCTGGGCAATTAAGACAAGTGCCTATCTTGTGGCTTAGATACAGAATAGCAGGTGGCTGGGCTCTTGATTACAATTATAGGTTTGTAGAATCCAAGAACTGAAAAACATCCTTGGTAGATTAATGTTTCTTATTTATATGTTTTGCAGCTATAACCCACCCACCAATATCATATACAGGGGAAGTATAGGGTACGAAGTCCTCAGGTTAGAGTTCTCTCGTGGTCAAGTGACTGGAGCTTTCGGAAATCTGTTCAGATAATGTGAACAGATATTAGTTGTATGGTATGAAGAAACAGATTAGCACAGTATTCCTTAAAGAGCCTCTTTGAAATTCCTGAATATAGCAGTAGTGACTCTATACTGGTGGACAAGGGGCTACTGGAAGGCAGTTTGACCTCATTTATAAAAATCCATCTTAGAGAAGAGATAACTGTTTACCTAATGAGTTGCTGTAACCTTCGCTGTCCAACAGTTCTCTGATCCAAAATCTACTTTTAAAATAAGTCTATGTAAAATAATTATAGAATTCAGACAAGCAAAAAGAAATGGATTAAAACCAGTCGCAATCCACATAGGGGTAATATGTTTAAGAAACAGGCATATATTCTAGATTAGAAAAAGTATTTGTATTATGTATTGCACTTTGCCAAAATTGCAGTATGTATTACATACTGGGTGATTTCTTGCCATTTCCCCCCTTTAACCCACAATAGACATTTCTCTACATCTAATAATAATAATAATCCCCCAAACAGAAACCAAAAAACAAACTAGGGCAGTAATTAGGGCAGAACAGTGTAGTATTGTGATATTTTAGCTTTTTTCAGGTGAGGGAAACAACTCTTCTTTTATCCCAAGCAAAATGTGTATAGGTACAGGCACCCATTCACGATACCCATGTCCCCAAATGAAGTGGCCTTGGTGGAGAGGGTGCAGTATAACACTTAAGAGGGTGGCAGTTGTGTTTCTTATATTTCTATCTTCACTGAAATCCTTCCCTTTCTACTTACTGGCCTATAGACTTAAGAATGGTTCATTTCTCCAAGTCTGTTCTCCCATTTCTAAAAAAAGAATGCATACAATCTTTGGGGGCAAAAAGAAATTAAGTATTAAAAGTACTTTAAAAAAATTAAGAAATAAATGACATGATACATAATAAGTGCTATGGGAAAGTGTTTTTTCAGTTGAAAAATGTGATCTACTGCAGAAGTAAAATTGATAAAGTAGGTCATACTTGATGTTAAGAATGAAATAGAATAGAAAATAGTCACTGTACTTTGTAAATACTGCTTTGAATAATTTTTTTCATGTATACATTTGTGGGTATGAGAAAGTGTGGGACACTGTACTAGTAGCAATATAAAATATTGCTTATTGTCATTAGAGTTTATTATTTTTGTGTTTTTAGTCTTATCCCTTTGTTTTATTTTTCCAGTGGTTGCTGTAGCATCATAACATACATCTCACTGTGTAGTCTGAAATAACATGACATGGCTTCACATATGAGGCAATAGTCCTACAACAACATACCTCATTCATCCCCTCCAGCCTTGAGTGCCATGCTCATCATACATTTTAGTTCTTATAAACCCTCCAAAATATTGCTATCAGTTTTTCTTTAAACAATTAACTGGACACCAAGTAAGTTGAGAAAAAAACTTAAAAAATTTCACATTTACCATCTCTGATGTTCTTTAGTGTTTCTTGTAGATCTGATCCTTTATCTTTCACTATGCTTACTCAGCCCAAAGAACCTCTTTCAGCATCCTCTGTAGCATGGGGGTTTTGGGCAATATATTCCCTTAACTTTAACAAACATCTTTCCTCATCTGAAAACATCTTTGTCTTGCCGCCACAATTAAAGGACACCCTGGGTATAAAACTGTAGGGTGACAATTCCACTTCTTCAGCATCACAATGATACCGTTCCATTGCCTTCTGGCCTACTTAGTTTTTGATGAAAAGTCAGTGAATATATTCAGCACTGTTCTCCCCCTGCAGTGCTTTCTCTTCGTGTGTGCATGCAGGACTTTACACTGTATTTCAGCACATTTACTATAATATTCCTCAGTGTTCTTTTGTTTGTTTTCATTCTGCTTGATACCTTTTGCATTTCTTGGATCTGGGGTCAGTATTTCTTTTCTTTCTTTCTTTTTTTTTTTTATTGTTGGGGATTCATTGAGGGTACAATAAGCCAGGTTACATTGATTGCAATTGTTAGGCAATGTCCCTCTTGCAATCATGTCTTGCCCCCATAAAGTGTGACACACACCAAAGCCCCATGCCTCTCCCTCCGTCCCTC
Organism: Nycticebus coucang; assembly: GCF_027406575.1. Taxonomy (NCBI): domain Eukaryota; kingdom Metazoa; phylum Chordata; class Mammalia; order Primates; family Lorisidae; genus Nycticebus; species Nycticebus coucang. The sequence continues at coordinate 29,424,259 of NC_069782.1, forward strand.
TTTCTGCTTTTCCGCCCCCCCATAATCTTAATTGTCATTAATTGTCCTCATATCAAAATTGAGTACATAGGATCCATGCTTCTCCATTCTTGTGATGCTTTACTAAGAATAATGTCTTCCACTTCCATCCAGGTTAATACGAAGGATGTAAAGTCTCCATTTTCTTTAATGGCTGAATAGTATTCCATGGTATACATATACCACAGTTTGTTAATCCATTCCTGGGTTGGTGGGCATTTAGGCTGTTTCCACATTTTGGCGATTGTAAATTGAGCTGCAACAAACAGTCTAGTACAAGTGTCCTTATGATAAAAGGATTTCTTTCCTTCTGGGTAGATGCCCAGTAATGGGATTGCAGGATCAAATGGGAGGTCTAGCTTGAGTGCTTTGAGGTTTCTCTATACTTCCTTCCAGAAAGGTTGTACTAGTTTGCAGTCCCACCAGCAGTGTAAAAGTGTTCCTTTCTCTCCACATCCACACCAGCATCTGCAGTTTTGAGATTTTGTGATGTGGGCCATTGTCACTGGGGTTAGATGATATCTCAGGGTTGTTTTGATTTGCATTTCTCTAATATATAGAGATGATGAACATTTTTTCATGTGTTTGCTAGCCATTCGTCTGTCATCTTTAGAGAAGGTTCTATTCATGTCTCTTGCCCATTGATATATGGGATTGTTGGCTTTTTTCATGTGGATTAATTTGAGTTCTCTATAAATCCTAGTTATCAAGCTTTTGTCTGATTGAAAATATGCAAATATCCTTTCCCATTGTGTAGGTTGTCTCTTTGCTTTGGTTATTGTCTCCTTAGCTGTACAGAAGCTTTTCAGTTTAATGAAGTCCCATTTGTTTATTTTTGTTGTTGTTGCAATTGCCATGGCAGTCTTCTTCATGAAGTCTTTCCCCAGGCCAATATCTTCCAGTGTTTTTCCTATGCTTTCTTGGAGGATTTTTATTGTTTCATGCCTTAAATTTAAGTCCTTTATCCATCTTGAATCAATTTTTGTGAGTGGGGAAAGGTGTGGGTCCAGTTTCAGTCTTTTAAATGTAGACATCCAGTTCTCCCAACACCATTTATTGAATAGGGAGTCTTTCCCCCAAGGTATGTTCTTGTTTGGTTTATCGAAGATTAGGTGGTTGTAAGATGTTAGTTTCATTTCTTGGTTTTCCATTCGATTCCAAGTGTCTATGTCTCTGTTTTTGTGCCAGTACCATGCTGTCTTGAGCACTATGGCTTTGTAGTACAGACTAAAATCTGGTATGTTTATGCCCCCAGCTTTATTTTTATTACTAAGAAGTGCCTTAGCTATTCGGGGTTTTTTCCGGTTCCATACAAAACGCAGAATCATTTTTTCCAAATCTTGAAAGTATGATGTTGGTATTTTGATAGGAATGGCATTGAATAGGTAGATTGCTTTGAGAAGTACAGAGATTTTAACAATGTTGATTCTTCCCATCCATGAGCATGGTATGTTCTTCCATTTGTTAATATCCTCTGCTATTTCCTTTCTGAGGATTTCATAGTTTTCTTTATAGAGGTCCTTCACCTCCTTTGTTAGGTATATTCCTAGGTATTTTATTTTCTTTGAAACTATGGTTAAGGGAGTTGTGTCCTTAATTAGCTTCTCATCTTGACTGTTATTGGTGTATACAAAGACTACTGACTTGTGGACATTGATTTTATATTCTGAAACATTTCTGTGTTTTTTGAGGAGTCTTCTAGGAGTCTTGTGGTTGAGTCTTTGGGGTTCTCTAAGTATAAGATCATGTTGTCAGCAAAGAGGGAGAGTTTGACCTCCTCTGCTCCCATTTGGATCCCTTTATTTCCTTGTCTTGCGGAATTGTATTGGCTAGAACTTCCAGCACCATGTTGAATAGTAAAGGTGACAGAGGACAACCTTGTCTGGTTCCAGTTCTAAGAGGAAAAGCTTTCAGTTTTACTCCATTCAGTAAAATATTGGCTGTGGGTTTGTCATAGATAGCTTCAATCAGTTTTAGAAATGTGCCACCTATGTCTATACTCTTCAGTGTTCTAATTAGAAAAGGATGCTGGATTTTATCAAATGCTTTTTCTGCATCTATTGAGAGGATCATGTGATCTTTATTTTTGCCTCTGTTAATATGGTGGATAATGTTTATGGACTTGCGTATGTTAAACCAGCCTTGCATCCCTGGGATGAAGCCTACTTGATCATGATGAATGACTATCTTGATGATAAGCTGTAATCTATGGCCTAGGATTTTGTTGACAATTTTTGCATCTATATTCATGAGTGAGATTGGTCTGAAATTCTCCTTTTTGTTTGGGTCTTTTCCTGGTTTTGGTATCAGGGTGATGTTTGCTTCATAGAATGTGTTGGGGAAGATTCCTTCTTCCTCAATTTTTTGAAATAATTTCTGCAGTACAGGAATAAGCTCTTCCTTGAAGGTTTGATAGAATTCTGGTGTGAAGCCATCTGGACCAGGGCATTTTTTGGTTGGAAGATTTTTTATTGTTTTTTTGATCGCAGTGCTTGAAATTGGTCTGTTCAGGAGGTCTGTTTCTTCCTGGCTAAGTCTAGGGAGAGGGTGCGATTCCAAATATTGATCCATTTCCTTCACATTGTCAAACTTCTGGGCATAGAGTTTTTGGTAGTATTCAGAGATGATCTCTTGTATCACTGTGGGATCAGTTGTTATTTCCCCTTTATCATTTCTGATTGAGGTTACTAGAGATTTTACTTTTCTATTCCTCGTTAGTCTGGCCAATGGTTTATCTATTTTATTTATTTTTTCAAAAATCTTTCTGAATGATTCTTTTGTTTTCAATTTCATTGATCTCTGATTTGATTTTGGATATTTCTTTTCTTCTACTGAGTTTAGGTTTCGACTGTTCTCCTTTTTCCAATTCCATAAGATGGCTTGTGAGATTGTTGATGCGCTTTCTTTCTGTTTTTCGAATGTAGGCGTGTAAAGCGATGAATTTTCCTCTCAAAACTGCTTTTGCAGTATCCCACAGGTTTTGGTAGCGTGTGTCTTCATTGTTGTTATGCTCAAGGAAGTTAATGATTTCCTGTTGTATTTCTTCCTGCACCCATCTGTTATACAACAGAAGATTGTTTAATTTCCATGCCTTTGTGTGGGGTCGAGTGTTTTTGTTAGAGTTGAGTTCCACTTTTAGTGCCTTATGGTCTGAGAAGATACAGGTAAAATTTCAATTCTTTTGATTCTGTTGATATTTGTTTTGTGTCCCAGGATATGATCAATTTTGGAGAATGTTCCATGGGATGATGAGAAGAATGTATATTCTTTATCTTTGGGATGGAGTGTTCTGTATGCATCTATCATGCACAGTTGTTCTAGGGTCTTATTTAGATCTCCTATATCTTTGTTTAATTTCTGTTTAGAGGATCTGTCCAGCTCTGTAAGAGGAGTGTTAAAGTCCCCTGTTACTATGGTATTATCAGATATCATATTGCTCAGACTGAGTAAGGTCTGTTTCAAGAATCTGGGAGCATTTAAATTGGGTAGATAAATATTTAGCATTGAAACATCTTCTTAGGTTGTATTTTTTCCTTGTCCAATATAAAGTGACCATCTTTGTCTTTTTTGACTTTAGTTGCTTTAAATCCACATGTATTTGAAAATAAGATTGCAACTCTTCTTTTCTTCTGAATTCCATTTGCCTGAAAAATTGTCTTCCAACCCTTGACTCGGAGTTTTAATTTGTCTTTGAAGCCAGGTGTGTTTCTTGCAGACAGCAAATGGATGGCTTGTGTTTTTTAATCAAGTCAGCCAATCTATGTGTCTTCAGTGGGGAATTCAAGCCATTAACATTTATTGAGATAATTGATAAGTGTGGTAGTATTCTATTCATCTTATTTTGTGAGAGTCCATTGCTTAGTTTTATCTTTTGCATCAGTGTGGAGGTTAGGTTCTGTCCTTTGATTTCTGAGTTCTTACTTTGCTGCTGATCCATTGTGGTGGTCAGTGTGCAGAACAGGTTGAAGTATTTCCTGTAGAGCTGGTCTTGTTGTGGCGAATTTTCTCAATGTTTGTATATCCATAAATGATTTGATTTCTCCGTCAATTTTGAAGCTTAGCTTATCAGGGTACAGAATTCTGGGCTGGAAATTGTTATGTTTAAGTAGATTAAAGGTAGATGACCATTGTCTTCTTGCCTGGAATGTTTCATTAGAGAAGTCTGCGGTAACTCTGATGGATTTGCCCCTGTAGGTCAACTGGCGCTTACTCCTGGCAGCTTGCAGAATCTTTTCTTTTGTCTTGACTTTGGACAGGTTCATCACAATGTGTCTTGGAGAAGCTCGGTTAGAGTTGAGGCGACCTGGGGTCCGATATCCCTCTGAAAGCAGTGTGTCAGAATCTTTGGTGATATTTGGGAAATTTTCTTTTATAATATTCTCTAGTATGGCTTCTATTCCTCCGGGGCATTCTTCTTCCCCTTCTGGAATTCCTGTAACTCATATGTTGGAACGCTTCATAAAGTCCCATAATTCTGACAGTGAACGTTCTGCTTTCTCTCTCTTCTTTTCTGCCTCTTTTACTATCTGAGTTACCTCAAGAACTTTGTCTTCTGCCTCTGAAATTCTTTCTTCTGCATGGTCTAACCTGTTGCTGATACTTTCCATCACATCTTTAAGTTCCCTAATTGACTGTTTCAGTTCCTTCAGCTCTGCTATATCCTTTTTATATTCTTCATATCGTTCATCTCTTATTTGTTTCTGTTTTTGCATTTCCTTTTGGTTATTTTCCACTTTATTAGCAGTTTCCTTCACTGTTTCCATCATTTCTTTCATTGTTTTCATCATGTGTATTCTAAATTCCCTTTCTGTCATTCCTAACATTTCTGTATAGGTGGAATCCTGTGCAGTACCTACCTCATTGTCCCTTGGAGGGTTGTTCTGGACTGGTTCTTCATGTTGCCTGGAGTTTTCTGCTGATTCTTCCTCATGAGTGATTTCTTTTATCTGTTTCCTTGCCCTAATTTTCCTTTCACTTCCTCTTGCTCTTTAAGTTCTCATGCCTGTGGACTAAGGTTTAGATGAGTCCTTTTGGTACAGGACCAGATGGGTGAGAAGGTTGAAGAGCAAGAAAAGGATGAAAGAAAGGAGGACCGAGTGAAAAGAAAAAAAACAATTGAGAAAGGAGAGGTGATGGGTAAAAGGAACATTGACAAAAAGAAGAGAGGCACAGAAATAGGGAGACAGAGCAATAGAGGTGTAAGTAGGGTACTTTGGTACAACCTTAAAAAAAACCCCACCTTCTGGGGGTGCCCAGTTGGGTGGTTCCCTTGAGGTCAGCAGCTCTTTGCTAACCTGATCAGACACAGTACCCCACCTCCACCAAGTAGAGAGGAAAGACAAAAATGCTATAAATCAAACCAAAACAAGCAAACAGAAAACTTTACAGGATAAAATTGGATGAAAAACCAAATAATAGCGGTAGAAACAGTAGAAAAAATGAAGTTCTAGTTATTAAAAAAGGCAGCAATGGGAAATTATAATTAAACTAGAAAAATTGAGAAAGAAAAAGATCTGTATGGAAAAGGTTGAAATTAGAAAACAAAACAACATCACAATAAAAAAACAACCAAAAAAAAAAAAATGACCAAAAACAAAGCAGTATATATATGTCGTTGAATATTGTCTGGGCAATACGTGGTCTTCTGGGGTATGATGTTAATCACAGTTCTGATACGACTGGAGGCTGCTGATTTCTCAAACCCCAGCAGGTAGACACCGTAAATCTCTCTTCAGCCCACCTACAAGGCACTTTGAACTTGTAAACTTACTGAGCAGAAGCCTTCCCAGGAAAGTGCTTGTCACTGGAATCACTGCTGAAGTGGCTATCTACTTACCCAGTGTGCCAAAACTGGTCTCACTCTGCCCCTGAGGGTTAGGGCTGCAAGGCGGCTCAGTCCACACCCTTAGGCTACTAGGTGCTGGGTTACCAGCTCCCATCCGATTCTAGCTCTGTGACCCTGAGGGCAGAGCTTGCTGGGGCAGATCGCTCACAATGGCTCCCTGTGGCCCACAGCCAAACACTATTAGCTCCGTCTGGCTCAGTGGCTCAGACTGGGGCCCTAGACAACGGCTAAAGTTCTCCGCATTCCTGCTCAGGCTCTCCCCAAGGCAGCTCAACTGAGTGCCACATCCAAAGACACCAAAACAGTTCACAGGTAAGGCCTTTTTGGTTTGCAGTCTCACTGCTACGGAACTTACAGTTGCGGGCAGGTTTAGACCGATTGAACACATGCGACCACTTGCCAGTTTTCCACTGTTTTAGTCCTCCTCTTTGGGTCCAGAAGTCTCTTGCTGACTCTCTGTATCCTCACAGGGGTGATGATAGGCATATCCCACCAGCCAGAGATGCCTGGAGTCCTATCTCCCTGGAGTCACGGTGCCCAGATGCAAGGAAGCTGTTACTCGGCCGCCATCTTGCTCTCCTCCCCAGTATTTCTAATCAAATCTGAAAATTGCTCAACTAGTGTCTCTTCTTTTTCTCTTCTCTCCCTCTGAGACTTCAGTTGCATTAGACCATTTCATTTGATTCTTGGGACATTGATGTACATTTCAATCATTTTCCTCTCTGATATTCAGAATAGAAAATCTCTACTAATTGATTTTCACATCCATTGATAATTCCTGTTAAAGTCTAGAGCCTTCTTGTGCTAGTCTGGATTTACTGAGAAGAACATGCAAAGATCACATTGGACTTACAAAAGATATTATGGTGAAACTGTCTGAAAAATAGAAGATGAGGGATGGGCAGCGCCTATGGCTCAAAGAATATGGCACCAGCCCCATATGCCAGAGGTGGCGGGTTCAAACCAAGCCCTGGCCAAAAAATAAAACAAAACAAAACAGAAGATGAGGGAGCAGAAGAAAGAAGATGATTGAAGTTTGACACCTGTGAAAAGTCTAGAAATATTGCACAGGCATAAAGATTGTTTTACCAGACTGATGGGAGTTTTCCAATCCAAAGTCACCCACTGGAGAAGTCAAATAGTCCAAGTGGACTTGCATTAATAACTGCTGTCATGCTCAGCTATTGGCTGGAGTGGCCTAGAACTGCTTCATCTTGCTTGCTGTTAGTGCTATGAGACTTCCAGAGAAAGAATACCTGGGCCGTCATTCAACTTTGCTCACCGCAGCAAGAGACCTAAACAGTATTTCTTTATGACTAACTTATTATTCTTAAACCTTTTAAATATATTTTTATGTGATGTTGTGTTTTTAGTCCTATAATTATCCATTTGTCTCTTTTTTAGTGTTTCTATTTCTTTCCTAAAAATACCCCTATCTCTTCATCCCTTACATCTATATTTTTTTCCTTTACATTCTTCAATGTGCTTCAAACTTTATGGCTCAAAAGTTTGGGGTTGCTGTGAGCTATGATGATGCTACAGCACTCTACTCAGGGCAATAGAGTGATACTCTGGCTCAAAAAAGAAAAAGAAAAAAATTGTTGTTAGTTCCAAAAGCTGGATCATCTGTTGGTTTGATTCTATAGACTGTACTTTCTCTTATAGTTAAATTTTTCTGTTTCTTTGCATGTCTCATGATTTTTTATTGTATTGTGTATATTGTGTATAAAAGAACAGTGAAGGCTGAAGCACATTGTTTGTTGCCTGTTTATTTTCCAGAGACTGTAACTTCATCTTTTGGTTAGGGGGAGGAACTAGTCATTCAGTTGTCTTTTAGAATGGGGTTGAGCTCATACTGACTTATAGCTTTAATGTGATTGAATTAATTTGTGATTTAAGCACACTGACAACCTCCTTCACAGATTTTTTGACCATGTCAAGATTTGAACTGGGGGGAGATTAAGTTGTAGGTTCACTTAGAATCTGAATCTGACAGATCTCTAGAATCACAAGAATGTGGGGGATGATGTGATGATGTTCTTTTTTTTTTTTTTTTTTTTCATCCTTTATAGTCTCCTTCTCATTGTGATCTGGAGCTTTAGGCAGAGGAATGCACTGTCATGCTGAGGAATTTACTTTTCATCTGGGGCTTTATCCAGCTCTAGTCTTCCTTGCCAGCATTCATTATCGAATAAGAGTTGGTTGATCTCTCCTCCTCCACTCAATGTCTCCCAAGCTTCAACAAACTGGCTTCTCCATCCATCCAGATCCAAACCAGGTGCACCCTACCCCCCAAAGTACATACTATTCTGACCCTCAAAAGGGGCTGGTTGCTTGTCTCTGAAATTCAGTTCATCAAAACAAAATAGGATTTTTATGTTTCAGGTTTTGCTTATTGTTACCTTAGGAATAAACATCTTTTGGGTCTTTGTACATCTTACCCCAAATCAGAAATCTATTACAGTTTATTAATACCTTATTATCTCAATTGGTATGAAATAAATAACAAATCTCAATTGACAGTATTATGTTTTAATATTCCTCTTAGTTTATTCAGGCTGCTGTAACAGAATATCATAGAGTATACTCAACAGAAATTTATTTCTCACAGTTCTGGAGGCTGGGAAACCCAAGATCAAGGCGCCAGCAGGTTCAGTGTCTTGTGAGAGCTTACATCTTGGTTCACAAATGGCTGCCTTCCTCCTATGTCCTCTTGTAGCAAAAGGGTTGAGAGGTTCTGCTGAGTATTTTTTATAGGGGAGCTAGTTCCATTAATGAGAGCTGTGTCCTTACAACCTACTCAGCTTCCAAAGGACCCACATCCTAATACCATCACATTGAGGATTAGGATTTTAACATATGAATTTTGGGGAAACACAGTCTATAGCTTTTAGAGTGACACCGTTTATAACTTTTGCTCTATTTTCTTAGTCTATGTGGAAATAAATTCAGCAGGTTGAAAGCTTCAAAGCAATGACAAGCATCTATCCTTTAGAAAGTTTATTTTTGATTTTTAAAAATATGATTGGAAAACCTATAGTAGGTAACAGTACAAAGAGCATTGCTGAATGAAGGGAGTCACTTATAATTACCTTAGAACGATATCATAAGATAGGAATTGCTAAATCAAGGTCACGCATGTTCCAAAGTCTTGATAAATATTATGGCCAACATTCTTCAAGACTGTTACTAATATACAGCTTGACCAGCATTGGGAGTGATACCTTTTACTCAAACCACACAAAATTGAAAAAAAAAAATCATTTTAAAGTGAGTTTTATAATTTAAAAAGATTATTCCTGTGAGTACTTCTTTTGATGACTAGTGAGGGTGAGCATCAAATTAATGTTCACAGGTGCCTCTGTGAAAGGACTCTACCCTCACCATATCTCTAACATCCTCACCCTCCACTCTTCTCTGACATCTTCATGCCATCGCAGCCTGATAGACTTTTCTTCACTTGCTCAAATGAGCTAAAATCTTTCCTGCTTTGAAAATTTTACTCTTGTTCTTTCCTCCACCTAGAGTGCCTCATCCCAAAATCTCTGCATGGCTGTCTCTTCCCTATGATTCCAGTGGGGTTTCAAATGCTATCTCCTCATGAGTTCTTTGTTCAAAACAAGCCAAGTCTCTTTTTTATGCCACTTAGAAATTTTGAAACTATCCTGCCCGATTGTATGTTAATTGTCTGTCTCCCACCACTGAAGAGTGAGCCCTGTGAGAGAAGAAATCAGGTGTTTTGGCCACTATTGCACCCCCAAGTTTAGAGGAGTGCATGTTGCATACTAGATATTCAAAGAATACAGTGAATGAATAAATGAATAAATAAATGAATAAGTGCATGTTGCATACTAGATATTCAAAGAATACAGTGAATAAATAAATGAATAAATGAATAAGAATACAGTGAATGAATAAATGTTTTTATGTTGTTAGGAGATTTGTATGTATTCCCTGAGGAGTACTTTGGACTGAATTGTTCATCCCCCACCCCTAAAAATATATATGTTGAAGCCCTGGCTCTGGTGTGCTAGTATTTGTTGGTGGGGCTTTTGGGAGGTGATTTGGTTTAGGTAAGGTCATAAGGAGGCCTCAGGAGAGGATTAGAGCCCTTATAAGAAGAGGAAGAGATATCTGAGCTTGCTCTCTCCCTGTGCATGTGAGGACACAGTGAGACGGTGGCCATCTACAAGGCTGGAAGAGAGCCCTCACCAGAAACCAACCACACGGGGACCCTGATCTTAGACTTCCAGCCTCTAAACTGTGAGAAAATAAATGTCTGTTGTTTAAGCTACTCAGTCTGAGGTATTTTATTATAGCAGCCCAAGCTGAGTGAGAGAAAGAACACATAAGCATATGGTTTTCCATTTTGTTATTGGGGTCTTCATCTTTTTCTCTTTTGCAAGCTACAGCTTACTCTTCTTAACTTACTCAGCAGAGGGATTTTTACAGAAATGATAAGTGAAGCCTGTCCCAGAGCTATACCTTCCTATGCATCATTCTCTAAGAAATCGTACTGGGCTATGCTATAAAATGATGGATGACATTCTATAGCTCATTCATCTGTAGCTAAACTTGATGCTATTTGGTGTTGATATAATATTGTTCATTAAAACGTGGCACCAACACAGAACTAAAGGTCTGAGGTTAACAGGTTTTCTTGTTTTCAGAACTTTTCCTCCCTTGTTCTTCTACTTGCTTATTCTCAGTAATGCTTGGTGATCTTGGTCCCCTCTGCTTTCTTAGTACTGCCTGAGTAACCTTTAAAATGACACTTTTTGCTTGCCTCTTATTCTCTCTCTACAGAATGACTCTTCCACCACCATAGTGAACTCCACAAAATCTCACTTCATACGTCATCTCCTTGGAGAATTCCTTCCCAAACTTTTCAGAACAAGAGTCAACAAACCTTTTCTGTAAAGGGGCAGGTAGTAGATATGTTAGGCTTTGCGAGCCAATGTAGTCAACGAATTTGCCTGGCTATACTCCCATAACACTTAATTTACCTAAACAGAACAGATTGTGGTTTGCTGACATCTCTCTCAAAGAAGTAGTAGACCTAAATTGTTGGGCTTTTCAGATTGTGAGGTGCTTGGTTGTTCCTTTGGGTTACTTTGATCATAGTTGTAGTCATTATGCTATGTTTCTAGCACATCGGTTGAGCATGCAATCATTCTTTGCAGAAAAACATGTAAAAAAGGAAGAAAAGGAATAAAATATAAGGTAACTATAGAAATGAAGAGACAGAAACAAGCAAGAAAGTAACTAGTTGATAAACTAAATAATGCTAATGATTATAACTGAAAAAAAACCCCACACCTCAGTGGTGTCATAACAAAGATTTATTTTTTGCTCATATCATAGTCCTCTGTGGAGTGACAAGGTAGAATGATATACTCTGCTCCACCTGGTCTTTCAGGTAACCAGGTTCTTCCATCTAATCGGCTCTAGCACCAACTCTAAAACCAGCTAGGGAAAAAGAAATGATCACAGTTGGAAGATTCTTATAGCCCAAGACTGAAAATGGTACCCATCACTTTTGCCCACATACTGTTGGTAAGATTTCAGTTACAGCCATCATCCAACCACAGAAAGGCTAAAAAATGTATTCTACCCTGTTCCTGGCAAGAAGAGGGGCACGTGGCTATTGACAAGCAGCACCCGCAATCTCATTTGGGCTGCATTAAAGAAGGCAATGAAGAGTAAAAGCAATTTAGGTGAGAAAGCAGTCAATTAAACACTCCCCAGGGGGAGGAGGCAGTATTGTCAACAAAAGAATACAGGTTAAGTTTCGCAGTAGAAATTTTCAGCACTTGTAAATGCTGTCATGTGCAGATAATAAACTGTCTTAGATAAATATAATTGTATGCCAAGCTGGGAGGAAGAACAAAACTGATTGGCCATACTCCAAGATACATGAAAACACTAGAGCAGATGTATGGGAAGGCACCCGCCCTTGGTCTGGGCAAGGTTACAGGTGTTAAGTTAGGTTATTTTAAATCCCAAGGTACAATTATCAATCTTCTGAAAACAATTTTATCCTAATTTAGTTTCAATTACACACTGAGTCTCTTTCTCAGTAGCTGCAATTATGTCCTTCAAAATAATCCCACTGGACATTTCTCAGAGTTATTGAGAGTGATTTCTTATCAGAGTTTGTGGAATGTAGGGACAGGGATAAGAAGGGAAAGATCTCATATAAGAAAGCTCTATTATAGCATCACGTGAAAGAAAGACATTGATAATGCAATAGTGTGTAGTTGTTTTAATACTACTGCTATCATTATTTTAGTTTATTTGTTGCAGTTGAATTGCTTATGGAGTTGAAATACTAGTAATGGTACTTGCCTAAGGGAGATGAATCTGTGAGACTTTTTCCTTATTAACAGTTTACAGACAAGCTATTTTCCTGGTAATATAAAAAGGGGATTGTAGGAACTTACAAAATTCTACTTCCTTTAGAAATCTGGCTTCAAGTGGGCTTTCCAGCAGAGTAGATAATTTGGAGATCGCTGCAATTTAGCATTAGTTCCCGGGCATGAATTTCTGTTGTCCCTGTGGTGGTTTGTGATACAAATAAAATATATTTGGAATTAGATTCAGGTTCCTGAGCAGAGACAGCTGGAAGAAAGCCACCAAAAGTGTTGGAGAATAAACCACTGCCCTCTCATTTACAGAAGGATGGAGCAACTCAACCCAAGCCACCTTCCTTAAACAGCTCCTCTATTCTTCACGACTACTCAGGAAGCATCTAGTACAGATCTCAAGCTCCGACAGGGTCAACAGCATTTCACAACCACTGGCATGATTCTGCTCCTGAGGCAGGGTGTATAATCCTCCTCACTGCCATAGAACATGGATATATTTAGCTCAGTAACCAGGCTTAGAAATTGGACAGGGCAGGTTGTCATGAACTCTGGTTTCTGTCCTGTCTTCTCTGAGCCTGTAAATTATCTTGGCTGACAGTGAAGAATGAATAGCATGCAGGTGTTGTGGAAATGAGTGACGGCTGTCCATTTGGTTTTAGAATAGTTGAGCTTCTCCTTTTTATATTCAAGGAATTTTAATGGGTATCCAAGAATGTAAAATTTACCATTACAAAAATCAAAATTCTTTATGTTTGTGTACTATCAACTAATAATTGTGCTAGCCAAAGAAAGAAAACACCATCCTCAAATAGCTAGTTGAGATTTCATTTCATTTTTTGGAAAGTAGAGATTCACAGGAAAAACTTTAAAGGAAGTGGGTGTTACATTAACTGGGCACTGGGAAATGCTGGAACATCTCAATAAATGATCATTTGTAATGACTGAGTGTTCACCACATGTCAAGCACTGTTTTAATAACTATGACATGCTAAATATAATGCAGGGATAATGGTTCCCATTTTATGGATGAAGAAACTGAGGCACAGAAAATTTATGGATCTTGTCTGAGTTTGGAAAATATTCTCAGAGCTAGAATTCCATCCCAGCCAGAATGACTCCAGGACACCACTGGAGTCCCTCTTTTGTCTACCAACTTGGCATTTGCATCCACTTCCCTGAGTCCCTTTTCTTTTTCCTGGTTTTTAAGGGTGTAGTTCTAAGGAAAAGAGGAAACTATTCTTTATCATGTGATGCTCACAGGTTTATTTCCACTGTTCAGACAGAAGCTCTGAAGGGCAATCTATTCACGGGAGTTGTGATGTTTGCAGCTATGTTGAGTCAGGTTACTTAAAAGTAGTTAGGAGATGCTAGCCCAGTGGCAAAATGGGAAATGAAGGGCCTTCTCTCCTCTCCAAATGCCCCCAAAGGACTCTAGAACAGGTTGTCTGGAGTGGCTGCCTTGGGGCAGATTGAATAAACTGAGAATAATTAAACCAGAAATAACAACCACCTCTCCCCACATTTATGCACACACATAGTGCATATTTGAATTTTTGTATTTCAGTCATTAATAAATTGAGATTTGTTGACATGGTGATTGCATGGAGCCGATGAAAATTATTAAAAGATTAGTTATGAAAAATTTGGATTCAGTCGAGCATTTATCATTTCTTTGTGTTATTCAAAGAAAATTTGATTAGCTATGGCAAGAACATTCTTTAAAATAACACAAAGAAATACTAACTGTTTGAAGTGATGGCTATCCTAATTACCCAATTTGATCATTATACATTGTATGCATGCATCATGATACTAGATATACCCCATAAAAGGTGTAATTATTGCGTATTAATTTAAAATATTAAAGTTTTTCTTTAAAATATTTTGTATAATCTATCAGAGACTTATTAATATTTTTTCTAAACAACCTTCATGGGCAACAGATTGTTGCTCTTGTAGGGCAAATTTTTTTTTAATAGAAATAAATAATTAGGGGTAAATCTAGAGAAAAAAATGCGTGATAAAAGTGCAAAGGCTTTTTTTGAAACATAGAGTATAGCTATAATGATAAGATTAAATTTGATTGTATAAGCTCATTGCTCTGACAGCAGTTTCCAAAATGCAAATAGTACATGGGAAGCAAAAATTGTATGGAGGTGTGGCAGTGTTGAGTTTGGGGTGTCCTAAGGCGGCCACTTAACCTAATAGCAATGTTTCGTATGTCTGAATTCTCTTAAGAGTATTTATAAGACTCAGTTTGTATTTTATAGTCATAAGATATACACATATATGCATATTTAACTAATAGTTCCAGTCTAATTCAGACTTTTATAATAGGAGTATGAATGTACAAAAATTGATGAAAAGAAAAAAAGAAGGAAAAGTCGAATGAAGTCAGCACATTTGGTTTAGAAAAAATTTGACTATAAAGCTATATCGTTCTCTTTTCCCCTCACATATAATCCTTTTGCCTTCAAGGAGTATTCTGAATGAGTGAGAGTAATACAAGGTTGCTCTGAGTACAGAATAATTTACAAAGGTCTTGTCATTCTTGGTAGCTTGATACGTCTTTTATCCACGTAGCACAGTGGGGGGAAAGGATACACTTCAAGGGTCTCTAGCAGCACTTCATTTTTAAAAAATTGCTACTGGATCTGAAACTTCAAAGGGATTTTCTGTAATTTTGCATCCTAATCAAAAGGTTCACAATTCATGCTTATTACTCCTGGGTTCAGTTTTAGAAAATAGTGTTTGGTTTCCAAGTAACATGTCAGAGAGGAAAGCTCTGGGCTGTCAGTTGACAGATGAAGGCTAAGTCCTACATGTTTGTTATTGCTAGATTTCTGATGGTGAACAACTTACTCTGTCTCTCTGGGCCCCAGCACACTCACCATCAAAATGGAAAGAACGAAGTACAAGATGCTTCAAAGTTTCACTTGGTTCTAAACTTCAGTAACTGGGTGTTCTCTAAAGTTGCACACTGGGTATTTGTGATTTTTATAGCTCGGTTATCCTAAGACACTGATATCTGGCTTTCAAGAAAAGAGCCGGCTCAATAATTGCATTTCATTTTCCCTCAGTGTTTTCCCTGGGAGAGAGAAAGATCCTGCCAGGCACCCACACAATTATTATTCCTATGATGTAGTAACTTAACAACCAGCTTGCCTACTTCTTGGTAGACATACCCAGGAATTATCATCATTACATGCTTCACGTATTGCTTAATTGATGGACTGTAGTATTTATGGAGTACCACGTTTTGCAATACTCCCTTTTTTTTTTTTTTTTTGATGGTTTTAAACCATAGAGCTATTGTGGAAAATCAGCTCTGTTCTGTATATATACATAATTGGCTTTGCATTTTCATGCAGATCAATCTGATTATAAACATTCTACACTAGACTAGAGCGATTCTGAACAAAGAGTAGTTCGTTGTATTCATGGTCATGAAATTATAAACTGTTTACATTTTTTGTTGTTGTCGTTAGATCTCAAAAGTATTACATGTAAAACCCTTTTAGCAATAGCTAAGCTACTACCTTTTTATCCGGGGCTTTTTCACTATATTGTGGAGTTACAAAAATAAAGCAAAATATTTGCTGGGAGTAACTCAATATAACTCTTCAGGTTACCAAAAAGCCTTTGCAAATTCAGATATCCTGGGATATAAATATAACTTCTCCAACTTCTGGTTTAAATGCATCTGCAATGTGTACCATCGCTCAGCTTCCCAAAAGTGACTTAGTGATTAAATGGTAAGTCTAGCTTTGCAAATACACTTTATATTGAACATTTTAAAGACTAAGCACATTTAGGTGAAGGGCAATATTACCTGAAAACAGAGAGTAATCATTGGTAATGTGCACCACAATTCAAATTCAAGAACATTGGGGGAGGAAGGAGTATTTAACTAGAATTGACCTTGGAATAGAAAGCTCATAACAAAAAAGCTCTTCAGAATGATAATCCTTACTTTTAAACTGCAAATTGTACATGAAGAGACAATTTATGGTCCTAGCAGGCCAGGCATTAAGGAAAACTTATGAAGTTGAATTGCTGCTGTTTGTGGCTAGCTAACCCTGAGGAAAGTGGAAATGTGCTTTGGTATACTTAAAAGTAAATGTCAAAGCCCCTTGGATTTCAAGTCTTCTTTTTTTTCTTACAAGACAGGGTCTTGCTATCTTGCCTAGGCCACGGTGTAGTGGCATGACCATAGCCCACTGTAACCTTTAACTTCTGAGTTCAAGGGATCCTCCTGTCTCAGCCTTCCAAGCAGCCAGGACTATGGGCATATACCACCATGCTCATTTAAAAAATATATATTTTTAGAGGTAAGGTGTTGCTATTTTTCCCAGGTTGGTCTTGAACTCCTGGCCTCAAGCAATCTTCCAAGTAGTTTTTAAAAGACTTTAAGCTTCAAAGTTTGTGGATTAAGCCCGTTCTTTTACTATTGTACCATTATGAACTGAACTCTTAGAAATAAGTTTATGCTGAATTTATATCTGGCTTTGAAAATACAAAACTATATTGATCAATATACATAAAAGACTATATCTATTATATTTATACATATATCTATCATCTCTGGATCTTCCAAAATGGCCATGAGTAGGTTTGGGGCAAGGACAAGAAGAAAGATGCAAAAAGAGAGACAGAGGAATTTGGGGGCGGTAGAGGGGTGGAGGAATAAATAGGAAACAGGTGCAGTGGGTCACACTTGTAATGCATGTACTTTGGGAGGCCGTGACAGGAGAATTGCTTGAGGCTAGCAGTTTAAGACCAGCCTGAGCAACATAGTGAGATCCTATTTCCACATAATATACAAAAAATTAGCCAGGTATGGTGGCATGTGCCTATAGTCCCAGATACTTGGGAGGCTGACACAGAAGGATTACTTGAGCCCAGGAGTTTGAGGTTACAGTGAGGTAGGACGATGCCACTGTTCTCTAGCTTAGGCAACCCAGTGGCACTCTGTGTCAACAAATAAGCAAATAAATAGACAAACTACAAAAACAAAGAACTTAACCAATCTGAATTCACCTTAGCTTATGAATTCAACTTCATAACCTTAGGAGTTTGAAAAAATGGTTTTTGTCTTGAACAAGTTTCTTTTATATTTCTCTAGAAGACATTACTATTAAAAATGATATTGGGTGGCGCCTGTGGCTCAGTCGGTAAGGCGCCGGCCCCATATACCGAGGGTGGCGGGTTCAAACCCGGCCCCGGCCAAACTGCAACCAAAAAATAGCCGGGCGTTGTGGCGGGCGCCTGTAGTCCCAGCTACTCGGGAGGCTGAGGCAAGAGAATCGCTTAAGCCCAGGAGTTGGAGGTGGCTGTGAGCTATGTGAGGCCACGGCACTCTACCAAGGGCCATAAAGTGAGACTCTGTCTCTACAAAAAAAAAAAAAAAAAAAAAAAAAAATGATATTGGGGCGGTGCCTGTGGCTCAAGGAGTAGAGCACTGGTCCCATATGCCGGAGGTGGCGGGTTCAAACCCAGCCCTGGCCAAAAACCACAAAAAAAAAAAAAAAAAAAAAGATATTATGATGAGCTTTGACTATTCTTGACTCAGTATAAATCAACAGATAAAGACTTTTTTTTAATTCCATTTATTTTCCTTTCCACTAAAGGAAATGCCCTTTCTGTTGACGGGAATCTATTGTTAGCTTTCCTCTAAAATAGAGTCTTCTTGCCATATCCAGCAGAGAATGACGATGCGAGTGAACTTCAGCACATTTCAAGTCAGAGAAGGCAGAAGTTAGACCATGGGCTTCAGTGGTTGAGAATTTGACTTTCTCTTCCATGACTGCATTTGTTTCTTCTTGAAACTCTGCACCTAGAAATGAGAGTTGACCCACTTAGAGGAGATTGGACCATTCTTTCATTAGGTATATAGCTCAAAGTTTGAGTGCAATTAGATACAGTGTGAAGGAGAGTGTATCAGTCATCTTTTGTTTGGTTATGCTGTGATAACAAATGGCCCTCAAATCTCAGTGCCTTACAAAAGCAGAAGCTAATATTTTGCTCATGTTGCACATTGACTCAATCAGTTGTGGGTCTGTCACTACTCCTTTTTACTTTTGGATCCAGGGTGATAGAGGAGCTTCATCTGGGGGTATGGTGGGCCTGGTGTCAGTGGGGAAGAGAGAGCAAGCAGAACCTTACCGTGGCCCTCAAATCTAGGCATGTCACTTCCACTCCCATGTCAATTGCCAAAGGACATCACATGGCCAAGTTGGATAAAAGTGTAAAATTCTCCCACCTGGGGAGACACCATCAAAGAAAGTAAGATACACAAATGTTGTTCTCTGCTGGAGGATGCCAACCTGACCCAGGCCCTGCCAGCCTTTCTCACAATTCAGGGCTTTACCCGTGTGACAACAAAACAGAAAAGATTAAGAACAAGATCTGTGGGCAAAATCTTTTCTTGGTACTCAGAGTATGTGTGTTTCAAATGGGAATGTCATGAAGAAGCCTCCAGATTATAAGGTTTGAAGGACTATCTCCTCAAGAAAGCCTTCTTAGATTTGTCTAATGGTACACTGTTGGTATACCATACATTCTTTCTATGACTGTCCCCTTCCCTCATCCTAACTTCATCAGTGAGCTCTTCTTGTGCTAATATAAAATAATGATGAACACACTTCTTACTATTTGTTTCTCCTATTGGTTTGGTAGTTATCTAATAGCAGATGTAGTAAACTAAAAGTCATTGCCTAATTGTGAAGTTCCTTAAAATCATACCAAACCCTGATTGGTTATTCTAATCACTTCTCATAGTGGAGTTATTTTGGTTTCAATACTCTTAATCACTTCACTTTCCCCTCCCACCATAAGATACGGTGTACTATAAAGCACAGACAACATTCATTCATTCATTCATCTATTCAAGAAAATATTAACTGCCCACTATGTTCCATACACTAAACCAAGTGTTAAGTTCTGGCTCTAGGTGTTCAAATTTTCTGCCCTGTGGAGTTTACGGCTAGTGAGAGTGACCCAGGAAAATCAAATAATCACACAAACATATTGTTACAAACCATGATACAAACCAGGTGAAAAACTTGGAATGCTCTAAGAAGGTATAGGAGATCTCATTTATTTTATGTTTCTTTAAAGATTTCTGTTGAAATGATAGTTGAGCTAAGATTTGAAAGAAGATGGCAGTTAACTGTATAAGGAATAAAGGGAAGGTGATTCAAAGGCCCTGAGGTGGGAAGAAGGGACAGAAACACCAGTTGGACAGGAGCAAACTATGTGAGAAGCAGGGAGAGTCAGTTCACTCATGGGCTTGTAGACCATATGAAGGATTTTGGTCTTTATCTGTGAAAGATTTCTAGAAAGAAGTGACATGACCAAATGTGAATTGTTAGATGTCACGCTGGTTGTCATGTGCAATGGAATGGAGAGTGGCAAATGGAAGGCAGAATACATGTACCAACAAAAAGTCTTTTACATTATTAGGGATAAGAATTTCTGCTCAGTGAAAAAATGGCATCTGAAAGGTGGATGACGAATTGATATTCTAGATTTTTTTAATTCTAGCAATTAATGAAAAATATTAGACCCCAATATAGCAGATTAAAAAAATGCAATGTAAATTGGCCCATAGTTCATGATTTATAGGATAATTCAAGGTAAATCTTTGCAATAAATAATCTCAACTATGCCAAAGATAGAGGTCTGTGACTTTCTAATGATCTCAATAGATGTGCTTTAGAGAATCTATGACATTCCATGAAAACTGTGCTTATGCTTATATGTTTTCCTAGGAATAGGATCCATGTATTTTTATCAGATTCATGAAACTTGAAAGGTTAAGACCCCCTGATTTATGTTATCATTAGATAAACCATATCGACTCCATCACCACAATGCCATTCTGAATAATATGTGGAATTGCTGGGAAAGGTTAGCTGTGCACCACAGGTGTGAGCTCCTCTTTCCTCATGAAGAAAGTGGCAGCCCAGCCAGAGGCTCTATTTCCTAGGCCTTTACCATCTATTGGGGGTGTGTGTGTCATGTAACCACTTCTGACCAATATGATATAGGTAGATATTTTGATTGGCACTTGTATCTAAAATTGGATGTACATCTGATATGCCTTTTCCCATAATTTTCCTACATTCTCTAGTGACCTTAGAGGCCACATGTTAAAAATGGCAGCATCACAAGATGGAAGAATTTTTGATTCCTGAGTCATGGAGGTAGCCAGGAGAGTTGTCCAATGATGAAACCTGCACTGGGTTTTGGTGATTAAGAAACACATTTTTAATATCCTATGCACTTGAAATTCATGGTTATTTGTCAGCACAGTTAACCACCTTGACATACAAAAATAACATCTTCCATAGGAAGACAGAACCAAATGAGGGTGCTGGCTAGGGAAAGTTCCTCTCTGTACTTCTTCCTGATACCAAAGAACAACACTGCCACAGTTAAATTTCTCACAAATTCTGTCCTTGGTTACATGCGAGTATGATGACCGTAGATGCTAATGTAATAATTTTAACCACAAAGGGACACTTTTAATAAGGTAAAAGAAACATGTTTTATGTGAGTGGAAATTATTCCTTCATTCATTCATATTTATCCAGAAAGTTTTTATTGAGTTATTTTAGACATGTTTTAAAATATATCTAGGTATTTTTTTAAATCAGGTATGGGTGACAGACATATGGATAAACCATCTTTGAAAGCAGAGTTTATATCTTCTAGTTTCCAAGAGGATGTGCCACATAGGACCACGTGGGAAAGCACCAGGGGTCCTCAGGTCAACATTTTCAAATCTGACTCATTCATAGACCATCTCCTCCATGTTTGCTGTATCTGTGCAGCTCCACTGTCAGCATCATCTCATTAGTTTTAAAGGTCAGCTCACCATGGTGCTGTGTTAGTTTCTTCTTAAGCAAGTTTTGTATCTGTGTAGTTGTGGATTTAATGTGCTAGTTACATATGTTTTTGCAGTTTGTATGAAATCAATATGTAACTACTGAAAGCCTTTACAACCACTAAATGCAATTCCATGCCTGCCTGAACCCATTCTGTGCCTTTAACACTTCAGTGCCCCACCCCCAGGGCCCACCTCTAGTAATTATTAATAAAAGTTCCCTATCCCTCTGTGCGAGGCCTTCTCTCTAAGCTCTTCCACCTCACAGCCCAGAACTGCTGCCTGCAGTCTCTGTGTCCCTACTGCTGGCTTCTGTCCTTATATTTGGTGCCTTTAGGGTAATATGTGAGTGTTGTCTTCCACTGAGATTAAGTATATTTGTATCACTAGCTGCTGCCTTTGGGGGCTCCTAGGCTTCAAATTCTAAACTTCGTGAGCCAATTCTGTCCCATCCCACTCAATTGTTTGTACCAAGTTTCTAGAACCCTAGTCAGGGTAAAACACTGAGATTGCCCCACTGACCCAAGCTGAAAACATGGCTTTTCTAGGGCAATTTCCTCTCCCTGAAGCACTGTTCCTATCCTTGGCCTTCTGTCGTGTTTCTACTTAACTCAAAAAGCTCAGTTCTAATATAACCACCTCCTGGAAACCTTTCTCACCCTCCCTAAGCAGAGTTATGTTTTTTTATTACTCCTTTCTCTTATTGTACTTAGTATACTTGCTGTTATTATTGGTCTAGACTCTAGAATCTCTCCTGTTTGTTTGAGGTTGTACAAGGCAGGGAATATATTTTAATTATCTTTTTTTCTCAATACTTAGCACAATGCCTAGCACACTGACAATGCTTAAATGATGTTTATTGAATACATATATTCAAAATATATGAAATATATTAATTCACTCGTGTATTTCAGAATAGAGCTTGACATTTCATTCCTGTGTATGGGAGGAAAAATAGTCCTACAATAAAATAATGTTAGATATGAATAGTTATTGAACTTTTCTCCCACCCCCCATCCCTAGCCCTCATCCTGGTTACAGGGGACCCTTGGAATAGTAAGAGCTTTTACTTATAACACTGAGCAGGAAGTGACTTGTGACCAAGGGGTTAAGTGTCAAGTTCACACCCAATCTCCAGAGATTCACTAAACTAAGTCCTGCGAAGAATTTGCTTAGGGCTAAATACTAGGAAAAACACTGGCTATTTAAACTGTGCATTTTTCCCCTAGTTTAAACCAAAGGAAAAAAAATGTAGAAAAGGAGGGATGGGAAGACTGGATTAAATAAGCCAGCTGGTTTAACTTTTCCTTTTACATATATTCCATTGCAATCTTCTCTTAGTCATAAAGCCTTTCTCAAGCACTTTACTGCTTTTCATTTGGCTGAAATTTTTCAGCTTTTTCTACATTAAAAAAAAAATCCAGGATTAAAGTTTGAGTAGATTGTGACTTTATCTGCTTTCTCTTCTGTCCTCCCCCCACTGAGATTCACTCATGCACGCAAACACATTTATTATCCAATTGTGTTCGGTTAAAACAAGTTTCTGATAACAGTACCCAGAAACAGGATCTCTGCTCTGTTCAAGAAACAAAGCCATCTTTCTTGAGGTGCACAAAATATTGGCTGTTCCCCACGGCCCACCCCCTGCCTACCAGTGTCACACTTATTCCCCAGCCTACTTGCAACCGAGCTTCCCAGGAAGCAAGAAGAACAGCTGCTGAGAAACAACAGCTCCTCACCAAGCCAGTAAATAGACAAGGACTCATTCTCCTGAACTTTTCCACCCCTGCTCCATCCTTAGAATGAGTGTTTTGATCCTGGGCTGTGACAGGGTGTGGAGAGGAGGATTTGGGAGGCTCTTTTTTATTACTTTGTCTTTCTTTGGCCTTAAAAATAAAAGAGAGAAGTGTTCAATGGAGGCATTTTGTTTAGTAATTTTGTCCTAGTCTTAAACATCCACCAAAAAAAGAAAAAAAAAATGCATTGTATGGGGTGAACACTTGCATGCATGTGCGAGTTTGGTGGGGGAGAGGGGATTGCTGCTATAAGAGGGGTTGCTCAGAAAAGGAGGCCAGCCCTGTCTCTTTTAGAGGCTGCTCAATAGAGGATAATCTGGGGAGAATGGTTCCAGCAGGCCGCTGCACTCAGACAAGCTGGCTAGTGAGGGGGGACTTTGGATACTTGCAACATTTCGGCACTTCCCAATGAATAAAAATAATTAATTTCAAAAAAAATCAGGTAGGAATGTACTTGGTCTGGTCTGCCATCAGACAGGGAGCACCACGCCTAATGACTTTCATGGTGTGGGAGTGAGGTGTTCCTTTCTGCAAATGCCTCTGCCAGGTTGGGAGTATTAAACCGGGGTGGAGCTCCAAAGGTAAACCTGCTTTGGTGACTGCAGATTGCATTCTGGAAATCCCAGTCTCCAATCCATTCCTTACAAGCTTCTGGCCGAGCAGCCTGACACAGGGGATCTTTTCTTTTTTGAAACCGGTAGTGAGTGAGAAGTAAATCAAAGCTTTGAGTCTCATTGCCTAGGCTGCCCCTGCTATGGAGCTCAAAGGAGATACTCCTCTCCCTCTCTGTCACTAACAAAAGGCCCTCTAATCCTGATTTCCTTATACAAAAACAAAGTGTAAAACCAGCCAGGGGACTGAAAACAAAATGAACGCTGGAGAAGCAGCTGGCACATTAATGTCCCCGAAAGCACTGCTGGCACCTCATCCTGAAACCCAATCACCCTATCTCCGTGGGGGCTGGGGATGGATTTAGTTTTGCAACAACACAATGAAGTATATTTTTAACAAATAAACACGATCTTGGCAGAAATGTAAGGCATCTTTAGCCAGTAAATACTTTGAGCACTGGATCACCACTCTTCCTCCCCCTCCTCCATCCCAGTCACCCCCCCCCAACCCCCAATGAATGAAATAAAGGCTGGAAAAATAAGTAAAATAGCACAAATGCATTAAATAGGAAAGATGTCTGTGCCCACACTTCACAACCAAATATTACCCTTGTTTCTAATTAGCCACTGCCTAAACAGCCCTTGGTAATTTTATTTACATTTCCTGGCCTTGACTCTTGCCTAATAGCTAGCCATGTTTGTATTTAATCCCCATTTTCTGAACTTTTGTCTCTTGTGTGTTTCACTTTTTCTCCAAGCAAACCCAGCGCAAACTTCTGGGAAATCAAAGTGCCACATCTTCAAGGCAGGTTAAGTAAAGAGTCAAGCTTAGAGGCTCCAAACTCTCCTTTTGAATTGTCTCCGTGTCAGTGTCCGATGATTCTTGGGGAGCAATGATGAATAAGATTCAGGAACTTAGCCAGGCCCATGCTGGGAATTCGCAGCTGCTGTGTGTCGGCGCAGGGGAGATTTACTGGGAAAGAGTAAGTTTTAGTTAATTCCAACAGCTCGTGAAGTTACATGTTACTGTCACCAAAGAGTCCAGAGTCTATCTCCAAGGGAGAGATAACTGTGAAGGAGAAGTGGGAAGAGGATGCTGAACACGGAAAGAAAGACTCACGGAAGAGAAAGGACATTCACGTAGGATTCAGGTTGCAAACACGGAAAATCCCAGAGAAAGAATCTCTTCTCTTTTCTCTGAATACTTCTTCTCACTCCCTGTGGTTCAAAGCCTTTCATAATTGAAGTTGGAATTGGAGTGCTTCTCTGGACTGCTGAGTGTGATCACACTTAATTTCAAGTAGCAAAGTCCATTTCAATCCATATTTTCACACTGACAGGGTGAATCTGAATAATAGCTGTATTGAGGCTGCTTTAGGAATGACTTGCCCAAGTCTATATGAAGGTTACTTGTAAAAAAGAGAATGTGTTTAATAGTTCAGAAGCAACCTTTTGCTGACCCTAGAATCATCTCAGGAATCCTGTGGAGAGCTGCTCCTTGCATATGCTGGTCAGAAAAGATTATTGTCTCTGAATGTTTCCACTTGAGTCTAGCTCACTCTGTCTCTATTCTACCAAACCTCCGCTGGTCTCCAAATCTGAACAATCTCCCAAGGTGTGACTCCTGGTTGTATCACAGGAGGATTTTGCCCAATAGGGCTTGACTCCCAGGGGACCAGGATGGCAGTGCAGATCCAAGTTTCATGTCATGACAGAGAGGGAGAAACGTCCAGAAGGACATGGGACACCATCTCCCCTCACATCTCCTTATGAATTTCCCAGCGGACTCCTCAACCTTCTTGCCTAGTTTTGGATCTCATGCACATTCATAATAGAGATGGGAATGACCACTGTTGGCTTAGACCAATCAGGATCTTCCCTCTAGATCTTGGATGAATTCTGAGGGAAGCACATGCTGAAGAGAGGAGGGGTATGAGGGCATAGCTGAATCACATGGAATTTTTGGTTGGAAAGCTCAAGGTAGGACATGGGTGTTAGAACCCAATACTGTCTCTTTGTCTTTCTTTAGAAACTCATGGACTTTCAGGATTTTAATTGCCTCTACATAGATGAATCCCAAATTATCATTTTTGGCTGGAATCCTTCCTGACCTAGAACTACACATTGGTTTTCAGTGTTGTTACTTCTTCTTCTTCTTCTTTTTTTTTTTTTTTTTTGTAGAGACAGAATCTCACTTTATTGCCCTCGGTAGAGTGCTGTGCCATCACAGCTCACAGTAACCTCCAGCTCCCGAGCTTAGGCGATTCTCTTGCCTCAGCCTCCCCAGTACCCAGGACCACAGGTGCCTGCCACAACGCCCAGGTATTTTTTGTTGCAGTTTGGCTGGGGCGGGCCCAAACCCACCACCCTTGGTATATGGGGTTGGCGTCCCACTCACTGAGCCACAGGTGCCGCCCAGTGTTGTTACTTCTAATACCACTTACGTGGCTGACGTTCATCTGCTCTTTCCTTTCACATCCCTCAAACTACATCCTCTTTCTGAAGTCCTTGTTTCTGTTTATGATAGCACCATTCTTTTATCCCTTAGCCTCACTCTTTACAATCTGCCTTACCCCATCTATATTAGTAACCAAATCCTGTTGATTCCTACCTGGAAGGGTTTCTCTCATGTCTCTCTTTTTGGCCATTCTTGGCTTGATCACTTAATTAGACCCCATCACCACAAGCCCAAACCAGCTGCTCAGTTGGTTTTTCTTTCTTCACTCTCTGCTGCTTCTAGTTCCCATTGTAAATAGACATCAAATAAATCTTTCAAACACACTGCAGTTGTGTTACCCCCTTACTCAAAAATCTTTGTTCCTGTTATCTCAAGATTTAGTACAAACCTCTTAGCCCCATATCCAAAGTTACTTTCTTCAATCTGATTCCAACCTGCCTTTGGAATCAATCTACTGTCATCTTATTCTGCCAGTACATTATGATTATATATGAATCCTTCATTAACCCTAAAAGTTCACTCATGGTCTCTCCAAACATGCCCTGTACTTAGAGAGACATGATATAGATTCAATTCACAACTTGCTAACTGCTAGCTGTTAGTCTTTAGGCTTTTAGAAGCCTCAGATCATCAAGGCAGAAAATCAACAAAGAAACACTTGACTTAAACTAGACTATAGAACAAATGAAGCTTACATTTACAAAAATTCTACTCCAGAACTACAGAATATAAATTATTCTCATCCATACATAGAACATTTCCTAAAATAGACTGTATCATTGGCCATAAAATAAGTCTTAACACATTTTAACAAATTAAAATAATATATAGTATGTTCTCAGATCACAGCATAATGATTTCTGTGCCGAGAGGAACTCTCAAATCTAGACAAATACATGGAAATTCAATAGCCTGTTCCTGAATGATTTGGGGGATAATCAATAATGAAATCATGATGGAAATTAAAAAAAGTTTTAAATGAGTGGCAATAGTGACAGAAATTGTAAAAATATTTGGGATACAGAAAAAGCATGCTAAAATGGAGGTTTATAGAATTAAATGCCTACTTCAAGAGGACATAAAGATCAAAAATTAACAACCTAACATCACACTTCGAGGAACTAGAAAAACAAGAACAAACCAAATGCAAAGCTAGCAGAAGAAAGGAAATAACAAAGATCAGAGAAGAACTAAACAAAATTGAAACCAAAATACACTAGAAAGGATCAATGAAATGAAAAGTTTGTTCTTTGAAAAGATAAAAAAAATTGACAGACCACTACCTAGATGAACCAAGAAGAAAGAGGATATGAATAGCTTAATCAGAAATGAAAATGGGCCGACCAGTGTGTGAAGGGAAGACTGTGTGCGGCCCCTGGATCCCTGTGGGACTTGCCAGCATGAGCAGTACCTTAGCTAAGATCGTGGAGATAGAAGCCGAGATGGCTCGGACTCAGAAGAACAAGGCCACAGCACACCACTTAGGGCTACTTAAGGCCCGCCTTGCTAAACTCCAGCAAGAACTCATTACTCCAAAAGGCAGTGGTGGTGGTGGACCAGGAGATGGTTTTGATGTCACCAAGACAGGTGGTGCTCAAATTGTGGGTTTTCCCTCTGTGGGGAAGTCAACACTGCTCAGTAACCTGGCAGGAGTGTGTTCCGAGGTGGCAGCCTATGAATTCACTACTCTGACCACTGTGCCTGGTGTCATCAGATACAAAGGTGCAAAAATCCAGCTCCTGGATCTCCCTTCTCTCATTGAAGGTGCCAAGGATGGGAAAGGTAGAGGCCGTCAAGTCATTGTAGTGGCCCGAACCTGTAACTTGATCCTGATTGTTCTGGATGTCCTGAAATCCTTGGGACACAAGAAAATAATTGAAAATGAACTGGAAGGATTTGGCATTTGCTTGAACAGCAAACCCCCCAATATTGGCTTTAAGAAGAAGGACAAGGGAGGCATTAATCTCACAGCCACTTGCCCTCAGAGTGAGCTGGATGCTGAAACTGTGAAGAGCATTTTGGCTGAATACAAAATTCATAATGCTGACGTGACTCTTCATAGCGATGCCACAGCTGATGACCTCATTGATGTGGTGGAAGGAAGCAGAGTTTATATCCCCCGTATCTATGTGTTAAATAAGATTGACCGGCTCTCCATTGAAGAATTGGATATTATCTATAAGGTACCTCATAGTGTACCTATCTCTGCCCATCACCACTGGAATTTTGATGACTTGTTGGAAAAGATCTGGGACTGTCTGAAGCTAGTGAGAATTTACATCAAACCCAAAGGGCAGTTACCAGATTACACTTCTCCAGTGGTACTGCCTTACTCCAGGAGCACAGTGGAAGATTTCTGCATGAAGATTCACAAAAATCTTATCAAAGAATTTAAATATGCTCTGGTCTGGGGTCTGTCTGTGAAACACAATCCTCAAAAAGTGGGTAAAGACCATACCTTGGAGGATGAGGATGTCGTTCAGATTGTGAAGAAATGATACATTCTCTTTTTCCCATCTTCTGGGCCAACCACAGCAACTTTTCCCATGGCCAACCACCCTACTCTCAACTCCTTCTGGGTTTGGCAGCCGCTGGATCAGGATTCCAGAGAGGGAGTTGGAGGCACCCAAACTGGAACTTGACTTGTCTTACCATGGTGTCACTTTGTATGTCAAACTTCATAAAAGACCTGATAGGCCAAAAAGAAAAAAGAAATGAAAATGAAGACATTATAACTGATACTACAGAAATATAAAATGATCTGAGGCTATTATGAATACCTATATACATAAACTAGAAAATCTAGAGGAAAAAAACAAATAACCTCATTAAAAAATGGGCAAATGACATAAATAGACATTTTTCAAAAGAATATATATACAAATGGCCAGCAAACATGAAAAAATGCTTAAAATCCTAATATCAAGTATGCAAATTAAAACCGTAATGAGAAATCAATTTACCCCAGTCAGAATGGCCATTCTTGAAAAGTCAAAAGAGAAGCTTGGGAATGTCTTTAAGCACAATCACAAATGTTTACCTTCTTAACTCTTACCTCAGGCTTTCTCCTTTTAATTCCTGTCTATCATATCTGTTTGCCTAGTTATTACCTGCCTAAAAACAATGTGACAAGAGCAGTAAAAGCAAAATCTCTTTTTAAATTTCAGTTTAAAATATCCCAGGGAAGACTCTTACTGGTCCTACTTGGGTCACCTGACCATCTCTTGGACTCATCACTGTGGCTAGGAAAATGGAATGGTCTGATTGATCTTGCTCACTCTGATTAAGAAGACTGAAATTTACTAAACAAATTGGAGGTAGCTACTGGAAGAATTTCTGTAAGCCAAGCAAATATTATAATTTATATCTTCTTCACAACGCACTGATGCTGATGTAAAGCACAGAAGGTGAAAAGAAGGCAGATGGCTGACTAGAGGCAGCTTTTGCCAGAGGTTTCTGTCCAGAGGGAGAGATACTGGACAGAATTGGACTCAGTGAAGCCAAAGGTGGGGAGCTGAGCTAAGGAAAAAGATAGACAAGTGCACATCATCGCTGCGGAGGCAAGCTGAGACTCCAAGAAAGAGGATCCAAGAAAACAAATTCCAGGTACCAAGCCCATCACCAAGAGGACAAGAGACCCCACCCCCAAGCAAGAGGCTCACTGTGGGCTCTCTGTAAGTGAGCATGGAACAGAAGACCTCTCATTTTACTCCATGGGAGAGAGCCACTAACCACTGGGCCTCCTTCTCCAGGGAGGGCCCACAGTGAGCCTAGACATCATCCTGCCCAGCATAACATTGAACAAATATTTTCCCTGCAATGCTGAACCTTCCCCCCTTGCCTGGCTATCTGAAGGTCTACACTCCTGCCCAGCTCAGAGTGTTTGGCAGTTTCTTCAGAGGCCTGGGCATTGTGTGGGCCCCTGGACAGCAGTGTAGAAATAGTGACTCGAGTGGAAGGAGGGGGTTAAGGGGAAAGAGGGATGTTGGAAGAGAAAGAGATGCATCTTGATGGTATATGGTGGGCATAGAGGCTGATGCCCCTGTTCTGACTTTGGCTGGTGAACTTTTCTGACTGGGTTGCTCACTGGAGGGGACCAGGCTTTATCCTCTAAGGTTTGCAGGATGGAACTGCCTGTGGATTTCTACTATAGGGCTGCTGGAGACCCTTTGAACTCTCCCTGTTGAGCAGTGATTGTACTTCCCTGGAAAACTTACTAAAGGCAGAATACAAATGTCTACTTACAATAACTAAGAAAATGCCATGAAGGCTACGTTGAACAGTTTGATGAGAATATTTCAGATTGTATATGAAACCAGCACATTGTACCCCTTGATTGCACTAATGTACACAGCTATGATTTAACAATAAAATAAATAAACAAATAAATAAATAAATAAAGAACTTAACCTAGAGCGTCCACCTGGGGACACTCTGAGGTTGAGCAGCAGTTGTTTTGTAGAGGGCAAAGATTGATTCTCCTCCTTCAGCTGTCACTGGGTGGGAGGGGGCCAGGGCACTGCAGTTGCTTGTATCTTTCTACCCAGCTGAGATTTCTGCCTAACACTTTGACTCCTTAGGATTGGGTAGAGGTGGCAAAGCTGGCTGGAGCTGTCTCACCAACCAGGTGCTCAGAGTCTCTGGCTGCAGCTCTGAAAGGGAAAAGCCACAGTCACAAGCACCAGCTAGCTCATTGGTAAAGGGCTGATTAACTCTACTTCCTAGGGCCCCCAATCCAATCTCACCATACCAGTTTTATTGCCAAATTGCAGAAAATACTCATAGGGCAAAACCAGTGGAAAAACTCGGGCAACATGAAATTATAGCATTAGAAGCCTTCATCAAGAAAACAGGAAGCGAGAAAGTCAACAACCTAATGAGACATCTCAAGCAACTGGAAAAGGAAGAATAATTCAACCTCAAACCCAGCAGAAGAAAAGAAATAACCAAAATCAAAGCAGAATTAAATGAAAT
Source organism: Nycticebus coucang (assembly GCF_027406575.1). Classification (NCBI taxonomy): domain Eukaryota; kingdom Metazoa; phylum Chordata; class Mammalia; order Primates; family Lorisidae; genus Nycticebus; species Nycticebus coucang. The sequence continues at coordinate 29,455,219 of NC_069782.1, forward strand.
TAAAAACAAAAGAATCATTCAGAATATCAATGAAACAAAAAGTTCTTTGAAAAGATTAATGAAATTGATAAACCTTTGGCTAGCCTAACCAGAAACAGAAAAGTAAAATTTCTAATAACTTTGATTAGAAACAATAAAGGAGAAATAGCAATAGATACCACAGAAATTCAAAGAGTCCTCAATGATTACTGTGAAAAATTCTATTCTCAAAAATATGAAAATCTGGAGGAAATGGACCAATACCGAGAAATATTACCACCTTCCTAGACTCAACCAGAAAGAATTAGAAATATTGAATAGACCTATATCAAGCACTGAAATACCATCAAGTATATAAAATCTCCCCAAAAAGAAAAGTCTGGGACGGATGGCCTCACATCAGAATTCTACCAAACCTTCAAAAAGGAACTAGTAACTATATTACATAATCTTTTCCAAAACTAGTACCTATATTACATAACTTTTTCTGAAAAGGAAGGAATACTCTTCAACACATTCTATGAAGCAAATATCACCTTGATCCTCAAACCAGGAAAGGACCCAATAAAGAAAGACAACTATAGACCAATATCATTAATGAATATTGGTGCAAAAATATTCAATAAAATCCTAAAAACAGAATTCAATGACATATCAAAAAAATTATACACCACAATCGAGTTGGTTTTATCCCAGGGTTACAACATTGGTTCAATGTATGTAAATCTATAAATATAATATACCACATAAATAAAATAAAAAACAAAGACCATATGATTCTATCAATTGATGCATAAAAAGTTTTTGATAATATCCAGCATGCTTTCATAATTATAAAACTTAAGAAAATCAGCTTAGATGGGACATTTCTTAAACTGATAGAAGCCATCTACAGCCATCTACAGCCATCTACAGCAAACCCACAGCCAAAATCATATTGAATAGTGTAAAATTCAAAACATTTCTACTCAGATCTGGAACTACACAAGGATACCCATTGTCATTACTGCTGTTCAACATAGTAATGGAAGTCCTAGTCATCACAATCAGGCAAGAGAAGGGGATCAAGGGTATTCAAATAATGTCAGAGGAGATTGAATGCTCTCTCTTTGCAGATGACATGATTTTGTGCCTGGAAATCCCCAGGGACTCAACTATGAAACTCTTAAAAGTGATCAAGGAATATAGCAGTCTCTCAAGATACAAAATCAATACTTAAAAATAAGTAGCTTTTTATTATCATTATTTTTTATTAAATCATAGCTGTGTACATTAATGCAATCATGGGGCACCATACACTGATTTTATAGATCGTTTGACACATTTTCATCACACTGGTTAACATAGCCTTCCTGGTATTTTCTTAGTTATTGTGTTAAGACATTTATGTTCTACATTTACTATGTCTCACATGTACACTTGTAAGATGCACCGCAGATGTAATCCCACCAATCACCCTCCCTCTGCCCATCCTCCCCCCTCCTTCCCCTCCCTCTCTCCCTTCCCCATATTCTTAGGTTATAACTGGATTATAGCTTTCATATGAAAGCCATACATTAGTTTCATAGTAGGGCTGAGTACATTGGGTACTTTTTCTTCCATTCTTGAGATACTTTACTAAGAAGAATATGTTCCAGCTCCATCCATGTAAACATGAAAGAGGTAAAGTCTCCATCTTTTTTTAAGGCTGCATAATATTCCATGGTGTACATATACCACAATTTATTAATCCATTTGTGGATTGATGGGCACTGGGCTTTTTCCATGACTTAGCAATTATGAATTGGGCTGCAATAAACATTCTGTTCCAAATATCTTTGTTATAATGCGATGTTTGGTTTTCTGCATATATACCTAGTAGAGGAATTATAGGATTGAATGGTAGATCTATTTTTAGATTTCTAAGTGTTCTCCAAACATCTTTCCAAAAGGAATGTAGCTTTTATACATGCCAACAATAGTCAAGCTGAAAAAACAGTTGAGGATTCTATTCCTTTTACAATAGTGCCAAAGAAGATGAAATATCTGGGAATTTACCTAACAAAGGACGTGAAAGATTTCTATAATGAGAATTGTGAAACCCTGATAAAAGAAATAGCATGTTAACAAATGGAAAAATAAACCATGCTCATGTCTGGAAAGAATCAAGATTGTTAAAATGTCCACACTATAGATTTAATGCAATCCCTATCAAAGCACCAATGTCATACTTTAAAGAAAATAGTACTTTGTTTTATACAGAATCAGAAAAAACCTTCAATAGCCAATACATTATTTAGAAATAAAAACAAATCTGGAGGCATCATGTTATCAGACATCAGGTTATACTACAAGTCTATAGTGATCGAAACAGCATGGTACTGGCACAAAAATAGAGATGTAGATATGTGGAACAGGATAGAGAATCTAGAGGTGAACCCAGCCACATATCGTCATTTGATCTTTGATAAGCCTAATAAAAACATACATTGGGGAAAAGATTTTTTTATTTAACTAATGGTGCTGGGAGAACTGGCTAGTGACCTGTAGAAGACTGTAACTAGACCCTCATCTTTCATCATTAACAAAAATTTATTATCACTGGATAAAAGATTTAAATTTAAGACATGAAACTATAAAAATAAGAGAGTGCAAGGAAAATGCTTGAAGATACTGGCCTGGGAAAATACTTTATGAGGAGGACCCCCCCACACACACCCCCCAGCAATTGAAGCAGCACCAAAAATATATTACTGGGATCTGATCAAACTAAAAAGCTTCTGCACAGCTAAGGGCACTGCAGGTAAAGCAAACAGCCAGCCTCGGAATGGGAGAAGGTTTTTACAGGTTATGATTCTGACAAACATCTGATAACTACACTCTACAGAGAACTCAAATTAATCAATAAGAAAAGAACAACAACCCCATTTTTTGTGGGCAGGAGACTTGAACAGAAACTTCTCTGAAGATGACAAGCTCATGGCCTACAAACACATGAAAAAAAATGCTCATTATCTTTAATCATCAGAGAAATGCGAATCAAAACCACTTTGAGATATTACCTAACTCCAGTAAGATTAGCCCACATCACAAAATCCCCAAACTGCAGATACTGGTATGGATGTGAAGAGAAGGAAATAATTCTATACTGCTGGTGGGATTCAGCCTTTTTGGGGAAAAGTATGGAAAATTCTCAAAGAACTAAAAGTCGACCTACCATTTGATCCTGCAATTCCATTACTAGGCTTCTACTCAAATGACCAAACATCATTTTACAAAAAAGACATTTGCAGCAGAACGTTTATTGCAGCCCAATTCATAATTGCCAAGTCATGGAAATAGCCCAGATACCCATCAACCAATTAAGGGATTAACAAATTATGGTATATTATACTATGGAATACTATACAGCCATAAAAAGTTGGAGACTTTATGTCTCTTATGTTTACCTGGATGGAGCTGGAACATATTCTTCTTAGTAAAGTATCTTAAAAATGGAAATAAAAGTATCGAATGTACTCAATGCTATTGTGAAACCAATATATAATCACTTACACATTCACATGAATGATAAAACACAAATACAGTCCAGAAAGAAGGAGGGGAGAGGAGGGAGATGGAGGAGACAGGGGAAGGCAAGTGAGGGGAGGGCATTTGGTGGGATCTCACAATGCAAAGGTATGTTTGAAAACCACTAAGAGTATATTATAAATGTCTTACCACAAAAAATAAATAAGTCAGGTGATGGTTCTGTTAATCAGTTTGATTTTAGCATTCTACATTGTGTGTCAAAACATCACATTGTACCCTGTGAATGTATACAGTTATGATTTAATAAAAAATAAATTAAAAAAAAAAAAAAAACAGAAGTTGAAGCAAGTGTTTTTAAGGTATAGACTTCAACCCAGCGAGCTCAGTGGGCTTGTGTGAAACCACATAGTAGACATTGTGCTACTAAATTTTTACATTCATTCATTCAATCACTCATTTATTCCGAGTTTATTAAGAACCTGATCTATATAAGACCCTTTGTGAGATGCATTAGTGTACTATCATGTGCTAGGAACATGGTGGGCACTCAGGAAGTACAACTGAATCACTGTCACATTTTTGAAATCAGAGATGCTTTTCTCCTGGGCTCTGCCTGATGTCACCTTGGTATTATGACTCAGTCTAATTAATGTCACTAAGAAGAATCCTTGACAGTTTCTGTTGGTGACTCTTAGATATCACTATTGGGAAGAGAAACAAAACTCAGATTTCTGTCAGTGTGGGAGTTGGGATAAAAATCACGTAGGGTTTCCGTTTCTTTTTCAATGAAGATTGCTGAGGAGAATCCTATTTCAAGTGCATTTCCTCCAAAAGGGCAATACAAGTTGTACCTATTTATAATAGTTTGAAACAATATCTCCTGCATCTCAATCTTATCAACATCCCTAACCCCTGAAAACAGGAGAGCTAGGGTATGGATAGGTTAGAGGTCTAATCTAGAGTTTTCTTGCAAATTGATCCTCTTATCCCCAAAGACATTTCAGCTACAGACATTGAACAGATTAATTTAGGCACTCACGTTCTTCTTTGTGATAATATCTAAGGAGATAAATCTCAAAGTGAGATTCCCTAGAGCAGCAGTATCAGCAACACCTACAAGCTTGTTAGAAATGAAAATTTTGGGGCCTCACTCCAAACAGCTTCACAAAAGTGACTTTTCTAATGATGAATAAGACAAAAACTTGACCTTTTCTTGGCTCTCAATATCCAAAGGTGTTTTATCCAAGAATTAGAATGGTGTGAGTTCAGTCAATATCCTACTGTTTATAATGATTCTCTTTCTATTTGGTGAATGAAGAGGAAATCAGAGTATTGGCTCTGATTTACACCTTGCCTGGCTCATTCAGCCCAATAAGAATACGGGTATGGTCTTCAAAGTTTTTCCAGTCCCGGTTGTTTTGAGTGGGACATAAGTAGAAAGGAATAGTTTTCTTTTTTTCCCTCTGTCTCCTGTCAAAAGCACACAGCTATGGTTCCAGAAAACAGGTACCTAAGATGACTTGATAACTTTTGCAAGTTATCAAGGATGCAATCAGATTGAGATGTGGATTCTGACTACAGAAGATGTTGCAATTGTTAGCTCTCCGTAAGGGTTAAAGCTAAAACAACTACCACCAGCACCTCTACCATTTTCTGGGCACAGAGGTTCACATCTGTAATCCTAGCACTCTGGGGGGTTTAGGCGGGTGGAGGCTTGACCTCAGGAATTTGAGATCAGCCTGAGTAAGAGTGAAACCCCATCTCTACTACAAAAATACAAAAACTAGCCAGGCATTGTGGCAGGTGCCTGTAGTCTCAGCTACTCTCAGGAGGCTGAGGCAAAAGGATCTCTTGAGCCTAGGAGTTGGAGGTTGCTGTGAGCTATGATGCCACGTCACTCTACCCAGGGCAACAGAATGAGACTCTGTAGAAGAAGCAGAAGAGGAAGAAGAGGAAGAGGAAGAGGAAGAAGAAGAAAAGGAGAATGAGAAGATTATAATCCCAGGCCTTCTGGTGATGATTTACATTTTCAAAATTACATTTGACTAAGTATAGCTATAGAGAGAGAGAGACAAAAAAAAAGCAGCACCAGATAGTACCTCAGGTAATGCAAGGTGCTAAAATCATGGAAGATGATGGGAATGGGATATTCCCAGGAATTTTGCTCTGGAATTGACCAGGAATTGAATGAATAATTTATCTTTTTTCTAGCATTTCAACACCTTTCTGTTTCTTTCTGCCAGCAGATCCTCTGAGTGATAAGACTTCAGCAATGGTTCTATTTATAGCTATTTTATGACTAAGAATAGAAAGTTGGTGTGTTCTGGAGTATGTTAAAACTTCAAAGACAGAACCCAAATGTGAGCAATTCTTTATTATTTTGGAGTATCGTAGGAAATTTGTTAAAGAGCGTTTTGCACAAGAGCGTGTGCAAGTGCAAGAATGTAACTTAAATGTTATATAGTTCAAAGATAGAGCTTCAGGGAGTCTTGGCAATCACCCAAACCAACCCCTTTTGCTTTACAGGAAGCAAAGAGCTTGCACAGAGTCGTTGGGGGATTCCCCTAATTTCCACACTTCTTACATATTTTAAATTGACAGTATCTTGACATCTTTTGTCTATAAAAATAGTTTTCCAAATAACCTTTTTAAAACCTTAGCTCATTTTGGCATATTACTGGTATCCTTTACCCAAGCATTTATTTTCTATCAGGACACAAAAATCAAGAACTATTCTGCAGAGCAGAGTAGTTTTGTTTTTGTTTTTCTCTCTTAAAGGCAAAGCTTTGGTGGACCACATGGCGGTTACAAGACATAAAAAGCACAGCTCTGGAATGACTCTGAGGAAGTGAGAAAGCGTTGACCTCTTGTAACTGTATTAACGAGCTTTTATTATTTTTTTTAAATAAATGTCAGGTGCAAAGCTTTAAATTTTCTATTTAAGTCATGGTTAAAGTACTAAAGTGTTTCAATGACTGGCCTCAGAGAATCTCTTCTCTAGCAGCCAAATCTCAGTGGCAGAGATGAATCCAGTGGGTCGCTGAATCCCAGTGTAAGCTGAATTCACAGCTTCATCAAATCTCTCACATGAAAATAATAAAAAATAATTGAAATATTTTACCTTTTTTGGGTGCTAAGTCTTTGTGATGTATATTTAACACTGCCATCATATCGCAATTTCAGCAAGCCAGGTTCAAGTGCTCAGTGGTTACACGTGGCTAATTAGTGGCTGCTGCATTGGACAGCAGAGGTCTGGACCATAAAGCCAGTGAGGCCAATGAGTAGCACTTTACCAAGTTGATTCAAGAACACCTCCTTGGGTAAGTGACAGAGCAAGTAATTCATTGTCAATGCATCTCCTTTTCCACCAGCTTTATTAAGCCCACTTAGAACTGGATGCTTTCCACAACAAGTTGATGTATAGAAAAGGAAATTCTGAGTCTGGTTTCCAGACGACTGGATACACTGTGTGCTGGAGGCAGCTAGAAAGGACTGTAGCAGACGCAGGTGTCGGTTTACAAGAAAAATGGGAAAAGAAAGCTCTGGGGCAAAATCCCAAGAGATACATCTGATATCCCACTTTCTTCTGAAAGTAGACATATTGCTTTAGCCTTGATAACTGGCAAAATTCAATATACTGGTGTGTGGTGCCCATTAAATAAGTGACAGATGACCTCAGGTTAGAGTTAGCCAATCTATAGAAGAGATAAAAAGAAATGTCGCAGTAGTCATGTAGACGTACTCTACCTGAAGTCTGCAAGTTATATCTTTTAAAGTTCAAATAAATTGAATTTTGTGGAGTTGGAAGTCACCTGTTTTTATACTCCAGTCCAGAGCAGTTCAGCTGGTAGCATCTGTAGCAGGGTGATGGCCACACTAAGATGGTGGGCCACAGGCAAGGTAAGATTTAGGTTGCTGTCATCTCACTCGAGACCAGAGTTTGGATTCTGGGTAACTCCCCTTTTTATGAGTATGTGAAAATGGAAAGAACATAGAGGCTGATAGGTAAAATAAATCTTGAGATTTAAAACAAAATGAGATATTTAACTGTGGTTGCATAGATACTTACCAAAGCCCATGGATTGAAGTCTACTAAATTTTTAAGAGAAGTACACAGCCAAAGAAACCCCAAACCAGTCCTGAGATAGTTTGTGACTATAAAAATCCTTGAATAAATCTCCAGGGCCCTAAACCTGTACCATCTAGGAGGGGATTGCGGCAGCTAGGTAACCTCAAGGAAGGACATACACTCCAATGCCTACGTCAGATGTGATTGTGAAAGACAGTGGACAAAGAAGGACCTCCTGGCATAACTAGGAACAATGCACTAGGGAAACCCTCCCTGGGATTAGAGTCACAGGCTACCAGCTGGGTCAGCAAGAAACCTTCTCTTTGCTGCAATCCTGTCCTAGGTGTGAGGCTTTCCACCTACAGAAGTGGGTTGTTGTTGGGGAACTATAACAGCTGCATATTTAATCCTTCCTCTGTTCTGACCCCCAAACACAATTTTTTTTTTTTTATCGTTGTTGAGATTTTATTTATTTATTTTTTTTCCAACTTCTTTTTTTTTTTTTATTGTTGGTGATTCGTTGAGGGTACAATAAGCCAGTTACACTGATTGCAATTGTTAGGTAAAGTCCCTCTTGCAATCATGTCTTGCCCCCATAAAGTGTGACACACACCAAGGCCCCACCCCCCTCCCTCCGTCCCTCTTTCTGCTTTTCCTCCCACCCCCATAACCTTAATTGTCATTAATTGTCCTCATATCAAAATTGAGTACATAGGATTCATGCTTCTCCATTCTTGTGATGCTTTACTAAGAATAATGTCTTCCACGTCCATCCAGGTTAATACGAAGGATGTAAAGTCTCCATTTTTTTAATGGCTGAATAGTATTCCATGGTATACATATACCACAGCTTGTTAATCCATTCCTGGGTTGGTGGGCATTTAGGCTGTTTCCACATTTTGGCGATTGTAAATTGAGCTGCAATAAACAGTCTAGTACAAGTGTCCTTATGATAAAAGGATTTTTTTCCTTCTGGGTAGATGCCTAGTAATGGGATTGCAGGATCGAATGGGAGGTCTAGGTTGAGTGCTTTGAGGTTTCTCCATACTTCCTTCCAGAAAGGTTGTACTAGTTTGCAGTCCCACCAGCAGTGTAAAAGTGTTCCCTTCTCTCCACATCCACGCCAGCATCTGCAGTTTTGAGATTTTGTGATGTGGGCCATTCTCACTGGGGTTAGATGATATCTCAGGGATGTTTTGATTTGCATTTCTCTAATATATAGAGATGATGAACATTTTTTCATGTGTTTGTTAGCCATTCGTCTGTCGTCTTTAGAGAAAGTTCTGTTCATGTCTCTTGCCCATTGATATAAGGGATTGTTGGCTTTTTTCATGTGGATTAATTTGAGTTCTCTATAGATCCTGGTTATCAAGCTTTTGTCTGATTGAAAATATGCAAATATCCTTTCCCATTGTGTGGGTTGTCTCTTTGCTTTGGTTATTGTCTCCTTAGCTGTACAGAAGCTTTTCAGTTTAATGAAGTCCCATTTGTTTATTTTTGTTGTTGTTGCAATTGCCATGGCAGTCTTCTTCATGAAGTCTTCCCCCAGGCCAATATCTTCCAGTGTTTTGCCTATGCTTTCTTTGAGGATTTTTATTGTTTCATGCCTTAAATTTAAGTCCTTTATCCATCGTGAATCAATTTTTGTGAGTGGGGAAAGGTGTGGGTCCAGTTTCAGACTTTTACATGTAGACATCCAGTTCTCCCAACACCATTTATTGAATAGGGAGTCTTTCCCCCAAGGTAAGTTCTTGTTTGGTTTATCGAAGATTAGGTGGTTGTAAGATGTTAGTTTCATTTCTTGGTGTTCAATTCGATTCCAAGTGTCTGTGTCTCTGTTTTTGTGCCAGTACCATGCTGTCTTGACCACTATGGCTTTGTAGTACAGACTAAAATCTGGTATGCTGATACCCCCAGCTTTATTTTTGTTACTAAGAACTGCCTTAGCTATACGGGGTTTTTTCCGGTTCCATACAAAACGCAGAATCATTTTTTCCAAATCTTGAAAGTACTATGTAGGTACTTTGATAGGAATGGCATTGAATAGGTAGATTGCTTTGGGAAGGATAGACATTTTAACAATGTTGATTCTTCCCATCCATGAGCATGGTATGTTCTTCCATTTGTTAATATCCTCTGCTATTTCCTTTCTGAGGAGTTCATAGTTTTCTTTATACAGGTCCTTCACCTCCTTCGTTAGGTATATTCCTAGGTATTTCATTTTCTTTGAAACTATGGTGAAGGGAGTTGTGTCCTTAATTAGCTTCTCATCTTGACTGTTACTGGTGTATACAAAGGCTACTGACTTGTGGACATTGATTTTATATCCTGAAACATTACTGTATTTTTTGATGACTTCTAGGAGTCTTGTGGTTGAGTCTTTGGGATTCTCTAAGTATAAGATCATGTCGTCAGCAAAGAGGGAGAGTTTGACCTCCTCTGCTCCCATTTGGATTCCCTTTATTTCCTTGTCTTGCCTAATTGTATTGGCTAGAACTTCCAGCACTATGTTGAATAGTAAAGGTGACAGAGGACAACCTTGTCTGGTTCCAGTTCTAAGAGGAAAAGCTTTCAGTTTTACTCCATTCAGTAAAATATTGGCTGTGGGTTTGTCATAGATAGCTTCAATCAGTTTTAGAAATGTGCCACCTATGCCTATACTCTTCAGTGTTCTAATTAGAAAAGGATGCTGGATTTTATCAAATGCTTTTTCTGCATCTATTGAGAGGATCATGTGATCTTTATTTTTGCCTCTGTTAATATGGTGGATAACGTTTATGGACTTGCGTATGTTAAACCAGCCTTGCATCCCTGGGATGAAGCCTACTTGATCATGATGAATGACTTTTTTGATGATAAGCTGTAATCTATTGGCTAGGATTTTGTTGAGAATTTTTCCATCTATATTCATGAGTGAGATTGGTCTGAAATTCTCCTTTTTGTTTGGGTCTTTTCCTGGTTTTTGTATCAGGGTGATGTTTGCTTCATAGAGTGTGTTGGGGAAGATTCCTTCTTCCTCAGTTTTTTGGAATAATTTCTGCAGTACAGGAATAAGCTCTTCCTTGAAGGTTTGATAGAATTCTGGAGTGAAGCCATCTGGACCAGGGCATTTTTTAGTTGGAAGCTTTTTTATTGTTTCTTTGATCTCAGTGCTTGAAATTGGTCTGTTCAGGAGGTCTATTTCTTCCTGGCTAAGTCTAGGGAGAGGGTGTGATTCCAAATATTGATCCATTTCCTTCACATTGTCAAATTTCTGGGCATAGAGTTTCTGGTAGTATTCAGAGATGATCTCTTGTATCTCTGTGGGATCAGTTGTTATTTTCCCTTTTTCAATTCTGATTGAGGTTACTAGAGATTTTACTTTTCTATTTCTAGTTAGTCTGGCCAATGGTTTATCTATTTTATTTATTTTTTCAAAAAACCAACTCCTTGTTTCATTAATTTTCTGAATGATTCTTTTGTTTTCAATTTCATTGATCTCTGATTTGATTTTGGATATTTCTTTTCTTCTACTGAGTTTAGGCTTAGATTGTTCTTCTTTTTCCAATTCCATAAGATCTCTTGTGAGATTGTTGATGTGCTCTCTTTCTGTTTTTCGAATGTAGGCATCTAAAGCGATGAATTTTCCCCTCAATTTTGCAGTATCCCACAGGTTTTGGTAGCTTGTGTCTTCATTGTTGTTATGCTCAAGGAAGTTAATGATTTCCTGTTTTATTTCTTCCTTCACCCATCTGTTATTCAACAGAAGATTGTTTAATTTCCATGGCTTTGGGTGGGGTCGAGCATTTTTGTTAGAGTTGAGTTCCACCTTTAGTGCCTTATGGTCTGAAAAGATACAAGGTAAAATTTCAATTCTTTTGATTCTGTTGCTATTTGTTTTGTGTCCCAGGATATGATCAATTTTGGAGAATGTTCCATGGGGTGATGAGAAGAAAGTATATTCTTTATCTTTGGGGTGGAGTGTTCTGTATGCGTCTATCAAGCATAGTTGTTCTAGGGTCTCATTTAAATCTCTTATATCTTTGTTTAATTTCTGTTTAGAGGATCTGTCCAGCTCTGAAAGAGGTGTGTTAAAGTCCCCTGTTATGATGGTATTATCAGATATCATATTGCTCAGACTGAGTAAGGTCTGCTTCAAGAATCTGGGAGCATTTAAATTGGGTGCATAAATATTTAGAATTGAAATATCTTCTTGTTGTAGTTTTCCCTTGACCAATATAAAGTGACCATCTTTGTCTTTTTTGACTTTAGTTGCTTTAAATCCACATGTATCTGAAAATAAGATTGCAACTCCTCTTTTCTTCTGAATTCCATTTGCCTGAAAAATTGTCTTCCAACCCTTGACTCGGAGCTTTAATTTGTCTTTTGAAGCCCGGTGTGTTTCTTGCAGACAGCAAATGGATGGCTTGTGTTTTTTAATCCAGTCAGCCAATCTATGTCTCTTCAGTGGGGAATTCAAGCCATTAACATTTATGGAGATAATTGATAAGTGTGGTAGTATTCTATTCGTCTTATTTGGTGAGAGTCCATTGCTTAGTTTTATCTTTTGCATCAGTGTGGAGGTTAGGTTCTGTCCTTTGATTTCTGAGTCCTTACTTTGCTGCTGATCCATTGTGATGGTCAGTGTGCAGAACAGGTTGAAGTATTTCCTGTAGAGCTGGTCTTGTTGTGGCGAATTTGCTAAATGTTTGTATATCCGTAAATGATTTGATTTCTCCATCAATTTTGAAGCTTAGCTTAGCAGGGTACAGAATTCTGGGCTGAAAATTGTTCTGTTTAACTAGATTAAAGGTAGATGACCATTGTCTTCTTGCTTGGAAAGTTTCATTAGAGAAGTCTGCGGTCAGTCTGATGGATTTGCCCCTGTAAGTCAACTGGCGCTTACTCCTGGCAGCTTGCAGAATCTTTTCTTTTGTCTTGACTTTGGACAGGTTCATCACAATGTGTCTTGGAGAAGCTCGGTTAGAGTTGAGGCGACCAGGGGTCCGATATCCCTCTGAAAGCAGTGTGTCAGAATCTTTGGTGATGTTTGGGAAATTTTCTTTTATAATATTCTCTAGTATGGCTTCCATTCCTCTGGGGCATTCTTCTTCCCCTTCTGGAATTCCTATAACTTTATGTTGGAACGCTTCATAAAGTCCCATAATTCTGACAGTGAACGTTCTGCTTTCTCTCTCTTCTTTTCTGCCTCTTTTACTATCTGAGTTATCTCAAAAACTTTGTCTTCTACCTCTGAGATTCTTTCTTCTGCATGGTCTAACCTGTTGCTGATACTTTCCATTGCATCTTTAAGTTCCCTGATTGACTGTTTCATTTCCTTCAGCTCTGCTATATCCTTTTTATATTCTTCATATCGTTCATCTCTGATTTGATTCTGTTTTTGGATTTCCTTTTGGTTATTTTCCACTTTATTAGCAGTTTCCTTCATTGTTTCTATCATTTCTTTCATTGTTTTCAACCTGTGTATTCTAAATTCCCTTTCTGTCATTCCTAACATTTCTGTATAGGTGGAATCCTCTGCAGTAGCTACCTCATGGTCCCTTGGCGGGGTTGTTGTGGACTGGTTCTTCATGTTGCCTGGAGTTTTCTGCTGATTCTTCCTCATGAGTGATTTCTTTTATCTGTTTCCTTGCCCTAATTTTCCTTTCACTTCCTCTTGCTCTTTAAGTTCTCGTGCCTGTGGACTAAGGGTTACAGGAGCAGAAGGGTGAGAAGGTTGAAGAGCAAAAAAGGGATGAAAGAAAGGAGGACCGAGTGATAAGAAAAAAAAGAAGGATAGAGAAAAGAGAGGGGGTGGGGATAAGGAATATTGACAAAAAGAAGAGAGGCACAGAAAGAGGGAGACAGGGCAATATAGGTGTACAGTAGGGTACTTTGACACAACCTTAAAAAACCCCACCTTCTGGGGGTGCCCAGTTGGGTGGTTCCCTTGAGGTCAGCAGCTCTTTGCTAACCTGATCAGACACAGTACCCCACCTCCACCAAGTAGAGAGGATAGACAAAAATGCTATAAATCAAACCAAAACAAGCAAACCAAAAACTTTGCAGGATAAAATTGGGTGAAAAACCAAATAATAGCAGTAGAAACACTAGCAAAAATGAAGTTCTAGTTATTAAAAAAGGCAGCAATGGGAAATTATAATTAAACTAAAAAAATTGAGAAAGAAAAAGGGATCTGTATGGAAAAGATTGAAATTAAAAAACAAAAGATCATCAACAACGTCAAAATAAACAAACAAAAAAAAACAACCAAACAAAAAAAAAGAAAAAATACACAACCGAAAACCAAGCAGTTTGTATATGTTATTGAATATTGTCTGGGCAACACGTGGTCTTCTGGGGTATGAGATGTTAGTCACAGTTCTGATAGGACTGGAGGCTGCTGATTTCTCAAACCCCAGCAGGTAGACACCCTAAATCTCTCTTCATCCCACTTAAAAGGCACTTTGAACTTGTAAACTTGCTGAGCAGAAGCTTTCCCAGCTTTCTCGCTGGAATCACTGCTGAAGTGGCTATCCACTTACTCAGTGTGCCAAAACCAGTCTCACTCTGCCCCTGAGGGTTAGGGCTGCAAGGCGGCTCAGACCCCACCCTTAGGCTACTTGGTTGCTGGGTTACCAGCTTCCACCCGTTTCTAGCTCTGGGACCCTGAGGGCGGAGCTTGCCAGGGCAGATCACTGACAATGGTTCCGTGTGACCCACCGCCAAACACTATTAGCTCCGTCTGGCTCAGCGGCTCAGACTGGGGCCCTAGACAACAGCCAAAGTTCTCCTTACTCCCGCTCAGGCCTTCCCCAAGGCAGTTCAACTCAGTGCCAAGTCCAAGGACATCAAAACAGTTCACAGGTAAGGCCTTTCTGGTTTTCAGTCTCGCTGCTACTGAACTTACAGTTGTGGGCGGGTTTAGACGGATTGAACACACGCGACCACTTGCCGGTTTTCCACTGTTTTAGTCCTCCTCTTGGGGTCCAGAAGTCTCTCGCTGACTCCCTGTATCCTCATAGGAGTGATGATAGGCAGTTCCCACCAGCCAGAGATGCCTGGAGTCCTGTCTCCCCAGACTCATGGTGCCCAGATGCAAGGAAGCTGTTACTCGGCTGCCATCTTGCTCTGCCTCCCCAAACACAATTTTTTAAAATTCCTTTTCACTGACATTTTATATTTGGTCTAAGGGGATGATAACTTGCCTTTTGTTCTTGCCACAGCTATAGCTGAACTCTATTGAGAGAAATGCACCGCCAGCAATTCTGGGCTTGAGCTATATGCAATCAAGGGATGAAACTTGTTCCAGGCATAGGAATGCGTATAGATATATATAGGTTTGGGGAGCTAGAAGGATGGGGTCTGCTACTTGCTTCTCAACAAACACTCTCCCTTCTTCTTTAGAAATGGAACCATGGAGGCGGGGCACAGTGGCTCATGCCTGTAATCCTAGTGCTCTGGGAAGCGGAGGTGGGTGGATTGCCTGAGCTCATGAGTTCGAGACCAGCCTGAACAAACACAAGACCCTGTCTCTACTAAAAATGAAAAACTGAGGCAAGATGATCGTTTGAGCCCAAGAGTTTGAGGTTGCTGTGAGCTGTGACACCACAGCACTCTACCAAGGGCGACAAAGTGAGACTCTGTCTCAAAAAGAAAAAAAAAAAAAAATGGAACCATGGGCAATGGCCAACCTGAAAAACTGTATTTCTGAGACTCCTTTGTGGGTAGACGGGACTATATGTCTATATCTGGCTAGTGAGATGTAAGGCGTAACAGAAATAGAAAGGAAGAGGGCAAGCTCTTCTTCAACTTGATTTCTTTTCTGTTGTTTGAAAGCAGGTGTAGAAACAATCATCTGGGACCATGAAGTGACTTTGCAGACAGCACCCAACTGTGATATAAAATAAAGAAGAATCCTGGCCCTAGACGATTTTGTGGACCCTATTCCAACCCTGGACTGTTACCTCTGGATACATATTTTTTATTGTTTCAGGTTCATTAAGGGGATAAAGAATTAGGTTACACTATTTTCATTTGTTAGGTAAAGTCTGTCTTATAATTGTGTCCCACCATACACCATAAGCCCCCATCTGCCTCCCTGCTCCCTCATTCCCCTGCCCCCATCTTGAATTGACTTGAGTTTTTCTCTTATGTAGGGATGTATCAGATTGTCTACTGGCTTCATATAAGAATAGAGTACATTAGATTCTTACTTCTCCATTCTTGTGATGCTTTACTAAGAAGAATGTGTTTCAACTCCATCCAGATTTAAAGTCTCCATCTTTTTTAATGGCTGAATAGTATTCAATGGCATACATATAACACAGGTTGTGAATCCATTCCTTGGTTGGTGGGCATTTATTTAGGTTGTTTCCACATTTTGGTGTGTGTAAATTGAACTGCAATAAACAGTCCAGTGCCAATGTCCTTATGATAAAAGGATTTTTTTTTCTTCTGGGTAGATGCCTAGTAATAGAATTGTAGGATCAAATGGGAGGTCTAATTTGAGTTCTTTGAGGATTTTCCATACTTACTTTCAAAACCTCTAGATATTTTTAATGTGAGAGAATAAACCATTCAGCCATTGAGCTGGGCCTCTGTTACCCATTCTGACATAGTGATTCATAGCATATGTTGATGTCAATGGAATGCTTTTCTCAATTCTGTTGGTTACAAATAACAGAAACCTGAATTTAACATTTTGTAAGGGAAATAAAAAGACTTTATTTGAAAGCTACAGTGTTGCCTGATAGTTCTATCAGAAAAGCAAGGATGTCTTATTTCAGAAACCCTTAAGACTATGTCCTGAGCCTCATTGGTTCAAATGGGATCATGTGACCATCCTTGAACCAATCAGAAAACACCAAATTGGGCTCTGAATATTAGTCTAAACAAATCAAACCCCTGAGAATAGGATTAATTCCATTCAAACTGCCTGGATAAGTAAGGGGAATGGTAGTTTTGAAAAGGCAAACCAGGCTACTAATCCCTTGAAGAAGCAGCATATGAGCCAGGATTTATATCCAGATCTCTCTGGCTCCTAAGCCCATGATTTTACAAATAAACAATACGGTTTCTGATCTTTAGAAACTTTAAGTCTTAAGGAAGACCAATAAACCTATCATAGTAATGTGATAATTGCTTTGTGCAAGGTCTAAAACAAGTGGTGTGGAGCACAACATCTTTATAAATGGCAAAGCAAAGTCTTTAAGAGTCCAGCCGACCGCTGGTTCTGGTATTATTGGTTGTGTGATCTTGGGGAAGCTACTTAACCTTTATATGCCTCAGTGTCTTATCTGAAAAATTGTGCTAATGATAGTAGCCACCTCGTGGGGATAAAAAGAAGACAGTATTTGTAAAGTGCATAAAAATGTATGACATATTATATGTAATTGTTAAATAAAAGAAATAGAAAGCAACTTCTCCTATTTAGGTGCAATAAAGATGATGATAATAATAATGACAAAATCATCTGCTGCTTCTCTGTACCAGGTACTCTGTGAAGCTCTGGGGAGGCAAGTGGGTATACATCACAGTTTCTGTATGCAAAGAACTTATGGTTTATTGGCAGAAGGAGGAAAAAATACGGAGCTATAAAATGTGTAATTTGATAAGCCCATATGACATTTGAGGTAATCGAAGGCCTTCCAAGTGATTGGAAGCCAGGGAAGAAAACAGGCAACAGTGAAAATTCACTGTTTCCACGTCAAAAGATTCCTCTTATTGGCTATTGCAAAAGGGCAAATAGGGAAGAATCTTTTAGGGGCCTAGGGAATTAAGAGACGAACATAATTGTCAGTTAAATATATTAGTTTCTTCTTTCAACTGTAGTTTGATTCCATATTTTGATCATATGCATAAACCTGAAGTATCTCAACTGCCATGTAAAGATGACATAATGGCCTATCTTCCTTTTCCTGGTGTGTGCAAAGAGCCCACACTATAAAATGAAATGCATGGTGTCCCAAAAGTCATCCATGAAGTTGCTATACCTAGGGAAAATGGGAAATTGTACTTAAATGTATCTTTATTTACAAAACTTTACAAAATATTCACAGAGTATTCTGTATGTGTTGGCCACATCTTTGAGTCACTGTACTTTCCATAGAAGGCTCAAGAGACAGGTGTTAACATTTAAATAACATGGAGGTCAAAGTAACCTTCCTATTATTTCTAAAATATTCCTGTAGCAAAGAGTTAAGAAAGAAGATTCATCTTCTTCAAGGAAACATTTCCTATTATCCTTCTTGTTACCAAATCTGGGTCTTGATTACTAGGAATAAATGAACAAACATCATACTACTTGCTTCATCACTCCAAAATATATTAGAACCTCTGTAAGTTGGCCACCTAAGGGATTATAACAAACTGGTCAACATATGGAGGAGGTCAACATAAGGAACCAGGCCTAGTGTATTGGTACATACATGTGGTGTGTGTCCAGTCTATGAAAATTAGGTCAGCCAGGTCAATGTAGGGAGGTGGTCAACTGTGAAGGTTTCACTGCATTGTAAAATCTAAAACTTAAATCATGTAAGACAGGAATAAATCCGGTAGGAAGTATGGTGCTTATCATGGTTATTCACATACTATTGAGATCATACCTACTCATTTTTCTTCTCAGTGCAGTGATGGCTATGAAATTGTCCAAGAAAGATTAAGGAGTAGCAGTAGAATGAGCTTCTGATTTAATCAGCCATCAACAGATTTAGTAAAAGATATTTAAGAGCGACTTTTAAATGTCCAGGGACATCTGATCAGTAGTTTGTCACATCTATAAATACTCTTAACTCTCATCACTGTTGACTGATATTCAATGAATCTTCTTCAATTGTATGATGTTTGACCCCTTTGCATCTCGCAGGTGAAATTTGGGTGTACCAAGTAAGTAAGTGTAACCAAGGTGACTTCAGTTAGCAGGATTTCAGAATGAGGTCTGTTCCAATGTTGAGATTAGGCTTCAATAGAGAGTTCAGTTTTTGGTTCTGTACTCGAGCCCTCAATTTATATTGATATATTTAGAGAACTGTGTAAATGTTCTTTTCCCCACAATGTCTATAGAACATTGAAGTTATTCAGCAGAAAATATATCTTTGTTACCCTTTAATCTCAAAACAATGACATACTGGAGTCATGTCTTAAAGATAGTACTCTTTCTCTGTTATTGTAAGAGTCCTTTATTAATTTTAATTAAACAGCCTTTTGTCACAAAAATGGAGCATGAAAACATCCACCCAGATGGTCTGTTTTGAATTTTCTTAATTTCAAACATTAGATTTGAAACATATGGAACAAAAGCCCAACTTCATTGTAATAGCAGAATTGTTCTTTTGTTTTTTAATAGCCTCTTAGCTAAGATGGGTGTTTTTCCAAGAAATTCTTTTGCTGCGTACAGGGTTCAATGTCAGCACACGCTTTCCCACATATGATCCTGGGCAGGCTGCTGAATGACGAGGTGATAAGATGAATATTGCAACACCAGCAGGTTGCTTTTCTCCCCCCACCCTCATTTTTTTTAAAAGGAACAATAGATTTATTGTGTAGGCCTTCAAATGACAAAATAGCTTACTGAAAATGCAGTTTGAAGCTAGTCAAGGTTTCACTGCAGTTTAAAAGTCCTTTACAACCTTAGATTAATGCATTGATAGTTGAAAACTATCTGGACACGTTATATGTTCTAGATACTAATCTGAGGCTTTCATGAGTACTTATACCTTCCAACCTTCCTACGACCCTGTTTCCCTGAAAATAAGACATCCTCTGAAAATAAGACCTACTTACAGGAAAGCTAAGACCTCGCCTGAAAATAAGACCTAGCGCATCTTTGGGAGCACACCTTAAAATAAGACACTGTCTTATTTTCGGGGAAACAGGGTAGCTAAGCTGCCCGAACTCCTTTCTGGACGAGGTGGGGGTATAAATATAGATGCATTGGTCAAGTTAAATTAAATTAAATTTATGCAGTTGTTTCACATTTGTTGGGATGGTTTTCAATCTAGAGTATCTAATCAGCTTTATTAAAGATGCACCTGCCCAATATGGCTTTATAAGAGTGATAAACAGTGATATAATCCAAATTAAATGATATCTTAGGGAAGTTTTAAAGTGCCTCCAGATAATTTTTCAACACAAGAGCCAAAGTCCTTAATTTCATTTTGTCAATGCTTTTTTTTCTTATTTAAGAAGATGGGATTTGCTTTTTTTGGAGGGATGTTTATCATAAAATGATCTGTTTACAGTTATTTGCATGTGAACATGAACATCTCTCAGCCACAAAATTTCACAGAGATATCCAGGGGAGGCTCTGCTGATAAAGCTAATGTTTGTCACTGCATAAACTGCCAAAGCCATTGGCCATTATCAATGGCAATGAGTTTTCTGTGATTTAATACCATTAATACCACTCAGGGTAGAGTTTGGGCACTTCTCATAGATGGGTGAACTGAGTATATACAATTGTCCTCACCACTGAATACAGTCTGGTGTTTTTCCAGACTGTTTCTTTAACATGAGTCTCCAAGGGGCGGCACCTGTGGCTCAGTGAGTGGGGCGCCGGCCCCATATGCTGAGGGTGGCGGGTTCAAACCCAGCCCCGGCCAAACTGCAACCAAAAAATAGCCGGGCGTTGTGGCGGGCGCCTGTAGTCCCAGCTGCTCGGGAGGCTGAGGCAAGAGAATCGCGTAAGCCCAAGAGTTAGAGGTTGCTGTGGCCGTGTGACGCCATGGCACTCTACCAGAGGGCGGTACAGTGAGACTCTGTCTCTACAAAAACAAAAACAAAAACAAAAACATGAGTCTCCAAGGCTCAAACAACTTGGCCCAGCTCTCATGCACTTGAGAGAATTGACATATTGTATGAAAATACATAGTCAAACTCTGGCTTGTTTTTTTCCTACCATGCTTCTTTTTAAATATCCCCTTTGCTGCTGCTTTTAGTTTGTTTCCTTACATTAAAACTTAAGACTTATATTAAGACTTACATTAAGACTTATTCTACCATTATAGTAGAATATAATTTTAAATTTCAAAGGAGACTTGGATTTGAAAACAGTTTTCTGTCTGGTTGGTGTTTGCATTGGTTTGGGCTTTTACAGAAACACTATCATTAAAATGTCTCATGGTCTCCAGGGATGAGAGTTGGAAATACAACCCAGGCCTTTCTGATTAGGGTTATGAGAACTCCCACTCCTTCGCAATGGTTTTGTTTTGTTTTTGATTTCTAATCACTCCTAGCTAATGAGCCTGTTTTAGAGATATTTAGAGACATTCTAAATTAAAATTGTAAAAGGAATCAGATGAGCCTCAGAAATCATTTGCACAGCAAATAAATTCACGTTCCCTCTCTTGGCAATGTGAATCCCTCAAAGGTTTCTCCTTGTTTTTCTAGGCTTTTCTTTGATTACACTTACTGCCTCTTTCCCTCTCTCTTTACCCTCAGGGGCTTGGCCATTCAGCTGGGCTCTGTAATCTTCATCTGCTTCCTTTCATTCTTTCTTCCCGGATCCTGCAGGCCCTCCATTCTGTTCTTCTATCCACCCACTGATTTCTCTTGACTTTCTCATTGCCGGATCTCCCTCTGGGATACTCCTCCATCCTTTCTTCTTTTGACCTAAATCTTGGAGGCTTTTTTTTTACTGCCTTACCATTCGCTTTGCTGTTAGTCAGAAGTCACTTCTTAACCCTGGAGGTTTTTTTTTTTTTTTTTTTAATTGTTGTTGTTTTTGTTTTTATTTTCTTGAAACCAGTTCAAATCTGGACAGATCTTTCTCTGGAACTCTCAGACTAAAAATTTCCTGGCCTATGCAAGCATTGGTGTATAGCATCCTATGTATATATATATATATTTATTATTATTATTTTTAATTTTTTTATATGAAGTCTCACTCTGTCGGCCTGGGTAGAGTGCCATGGCATCATCATAGCTCATAGCAACCTCAGACTCCTGGGTTCAAGTGATCCTCTTGCCTCAGGCTCCCTAGTAGCTGGGACTACAGGTGCCTGCCATGATGCCTGACTAGTTTTTCTATTTTTAGTAGAGACAAGGTCTCACTCTTGCTCAGGCTAGTCCTGAACTCTGAGCTTAAGCAATCCATCTGCCTCACCTTTCAGCATGCTAGGATTACAGGTGTGAGCCACCAGATCTGGCCTTAACTTCCTATTTTTTGAGAAGGAATTGTTTTGCTTTAAGGAGAATAACTGAAAATGCTCCTCCCCATTAAAAGCTGTGAAAAATAAATAGAGGAGGCAGATGGGAGATCAAAATATTGACTATTGATAAGTATTGATATTTCTGGGTAAAGCCAAAGTAGTGATCTGAGAGTGGCCCGTGGTCAGACTCAAGCTTCCACCTTAAACTCTCCCTACTAATCAGGGGTACAGTAGCTGAAAAATCAGATGTGGAGACTCTTCTGCAGTTGTCTTACAGCATGAAGACGAATGTAGTTCTGCTGAGAACTCTTGTTTCCTAGCCTCTGTGGTATTCCTCAAATACCGTTCTCTCCGGAGAACATCATGGATAATGCAAGTATACAGTTAAAGCTAACACTCAATCCCTTATTTTATCCATTAAATCAAATCATGTGTAGGAATTACAGTACAACCTCTATAAGTTGACCACTTGAAGGACTGCAACAAGCTGAGGGGGTCAACATAGGGAACTAGGCCTACTCTACTGATACCTACATGTGCTGTGTGTCTGGTCCATGAAAATTAAGGAAGGTGGTCAACTATGGAAGTCCTATTGTCATTTAAATTAACCCATTCTGTTATCTAATATATCAAAACATAAAATTCTGACTGAACACTTGGCAACTTTCTGACCACCAGGACATGAAAATGAATTAGACATTGACGCTGACATTGGCCAATGTGGTACAGGTGTATGAAAATTTATTATATACATAACTATAGGCAAAAACTATTGTTATCTAAGAATCTGATATGAAAGGTGTAGTCCTTGTGAAGTAGAGGCATATTTGATTGTTAAGTGCTTTGATAAATCCAGGTAAGATAGGTTCTGTAAAGATTGAAGCTTACAGAATTTGGAGGCCTCTTCCTGAGAGAATACAAAATTATGAATTCAAAGTCAATCTCAAAACAAATACCTAGAGTTAGAATAGAAATGACAAGAAAATTGCCAAAGCCTTGGAGATATTGGTCCCCAGCTTGGGAGACCTCTTGAGGCATTTTCCCAGAAATGTTTCACATTTGCCACCTGCTTGATCTAGAACATGCTATAGGCCCTCTGGTTCAGGGTCCCTCACAAGACTGCAATGAAGGTGTCAGTTGGTGTGTTAGTTTAGTAGGGATGCTATAACCACATACCACAGACTGGGTGGCTTAAACAACAGAAATTTATTTTCACATGGTTCTGGAGTCTAGAAGTCCTAGATCAAGGTGTCTGAAGAACTAGTTTCTTTTAAGGCCTCTTGATTTGGGTTGTAGATGGCTGCTTTCTCCTGTGTCTTCATGTGGTCTTTCCTCCATATCTATGTGTTTGTGTCCAAATGTCCTCTCCATATGAGAACACCTGTCTTAATGGATAAGACCTCATCCTAATAACTTCATGTTAACTCTATCACCTAGTTAATAAGAAATACAGTCACAATCTGAGGTATTAGGATATAAGACTTCAACATATGAAGTTGCAGGTATTTTAAATCCCAATTAGGAGGAAGAGCTACTTCCAACCTCACTCATGTCTTTGTGGGTTATGTTTAGTTTTTCATGAACTATTGGATTTAAGAGGCCTCAGTTCCTCATTGGTTGTTGGCCAGGGGCCACTTATGGTTCTTTGTCACATGAGTTCTCAACTGGGCAGCTGTCTGCCCTCAGAAGGAGCAAACAGGAGATCAAGAGGGGAAGGCTGAGGTAGAAGTCACAGTCCTTTTGTCTCCTACTGTCAGAAGTGAAATCCTATCATGTTGGCAGATTTTATTCATTAAAAGAGAGTTAATAGGCCAAGTCCACACTCAAGAAAAGGGGATTACACAAAGGCATGGATACCAACAGGTAGGAATTATTGGAGGTTGTTTTAGAGGCTGCTCGCCACAGAAGAAAACTGTTCCTAAAGTTAATTGGGAAGAGGAAGCAGCCACTGAGCTGTATTTTGAAAGCTGACAAAACTCCATGATGAGACAAAGTTAAAAAAGACATGTGAAGAGGAAATTGGGCACTAAAGGTGTATTAGCCTGTCAGGCTGCCATAACAAAATATCACAGACTAGGAAGTTTAAACAACAGAAATTTATTTTCTCATAGTTTGGGAGGATGGAAGTCTAAGATCAAGACACAGGCAAGGTGGGTTTCTGGTGAGGCCTCTCTTTCTGGCTTAAAGATGGCTATCTTGTCACCGTGTCCTTGTATGGACTTTCCTGTGAGTGTGTGTGTATCCCTGATGTCTCTCTTTCTTCTTGTATGGACACCATTCATATAGGATTAGGGCCCCACCCTTACGACCTCATTTAACCTTAATTACCTCCTGAAAGACCTTATTGTCAAATACAGTCATACTGAGGGATAGGGCTTCAATATATGAATTGTGGGTGGGGGGAGGGATAAAATTCAGCTCCTTACAAAAGGCATAGTGTCTGTACTGAGTCAAGCAGGTTAGTATTTGTATAACAGCACAATGGGGGAAGATAAAAAATAAAAATGACAAGCACTTGGGGCTGGATTCTAGAAGGCTGTATATGGAATATTTGAAAGGATTAGTCTTTATCTTATAGGCACAAGACAACAAGAAGAGCTTTTAAAATACTGTGTAGGACGAAAATAATTAACTTTGTGTTTTAAATAGAAGGTGCCTGTGGGAAATGCCTGGACCTCAGCTGAACACAAAAGACTACAGCGTCTTTAAGGGCAATGAGCTGGAGCTGTGGACCAGGGCCCATCTGCAATAATGTCAGTGATGGTCAAAGCTCTGGAGAGCGTGGATTTTAGAAAAAATGAAGTAGAGACCCACAACGCCTCCAGCCTTTTTTTTTTCCTTGCCAAAAAGCACAGTTCTTGCTTATATTTTCTTTATATAATCATATGTATGTAGGAACATTTTATATACTATTATATAGTTTTACCTAAGGTAGGATAACTTCTATGCTTAACAGATCACTGAGCATTTTTAAGTACCTGTACCCATTTATAGTCAATGGCATAAAATAAGGGGTATTGTAAATAGTCAGTGAAAGTGTTGATGATGTGTTTATATTAAAATAAAAATCATATTGCAAGCTAAATATCACTTAGAGATATTATAACTTTGTTTGCTTTTTCATTTGTATTAGTGTATGCTATGTACTATTTACTACTATAATAAAGTAGGTATCACACTTGCTTTTTTCTAGTTTGAAGATTATTATCTAAACCACATTTGCTTATAATATGTAATATATTCTATAAGGATATATATCTAACCCTTAGAAAATATTTTATGGCACGTTATCACATATTGCAAGTATGGTTGTATTTGTTTCTGGTACTAGATTAATTTATGCTACATTATATCTCAAACGGAAAATGCCTAAAATCATTATTTTATTTTATTTTGGCTTTTTGATTTTATTTCATTGCTTATTTTTTATTTCTTTACTTTTTTTGTTGTTGTTGTTGAGACAGGGTCCCACCCTGAGCAGAGTGCAGTGGGCGTGGTAGCTCACCACAACCTCAGACTCGGGCTGCAGGCACCCCGCTGCCTCAGCCTCGGGAAGCCACTGGGATTATAGGCGCTCGCTGCGTCACCCGGCTGGGTTTTTCCATTTTTTCATGAGTCGGGGTCTCACTGTGGCTATTATTAAATCATAGCTGTGTACATTAATGCGATCATGGGACACCATACACTGGTTTTATGGACCATTTGACATATTTTTATCACACTGGTTAAAATAGCCTTCCTGGCATTTTCTTAGTTATTATGTTAAGACATTTATGTTCTACATTTACTAAGTTTCACATGTACCCTTGTAAGATGCACTATAGGTGTAATCCCACCAATCACCCTCCACCCATCCTCCCCCCTCCCTACTCTCTCTTTCCCTCTTCCCCATATTCTTAGGTTATAACTGGGTTATAGCTTTCATATAAAAGCCATAAATTAGTTTAACAGTAGGGCTAAGTACATTGGATACTTATTCATCTATTGAGATACTTTACTAAGAAGAATATGTTTCAGCTCCATCCATGTAAACATGAAAGAGGTAAAGTCTCCATCTTTCTTTAAGCTGCATAATATCCCATGGTGTACATATACCACAATTTATTAATCCATTCGTGGATTGATGGGCACTTGGGCTTTTTCCATGACTTAGCAATTATGAATTGGGCTGCAATGAACATTCTGGTACAAATACCTTTGTTATGATGTGATTTTTGGTCTTTTGGGTATATACCTAGTAGAGGAATTATAGGATTGAATGGCAGGTCTACTTTTAGATCTCTAAGTGTTCTCCAAACATCTTTCCAAAAGGAATGGATTAATTTGCATTACCACCAGAAGTGTGGAAGTGTTCCCTTTTCTCCACATCCACGCCAACATCTCTGGTCTTGGGATTTTGTGAAATGGGCTAATCTTACTGCAGTTAGATGATCTCTCAAAGTAGTTTTAATTTGCATTTCTCTGATGATTAAGGATGATGAGCATTTTTTCATATGTCTGTAGGCCATGCACCTGTCTTCTTCAGAGAAGATTCTCTTCAAGTCTCTCGCCCAGCCTGCGATGGGATCGCTTGTTCTTTTCTTGCTTATATGTTTGAGTTCTCTGTGGATTCTGGTTATTAAACCTTTGACGGAGACATAACCTGCAAATATCTTCTCCTATTCTGTGGGCTGTCTGCTTGCTTTGCTTATTGCGTTCCTGGATGTGCAGAATCTTTTTAGTTTGATCAGGTCCCAGTAGTGTATTTTTGAAGCTGCTTCAATTGCCCAGGGGGTCATCCTCATAAAATATTTGCCCAGACCGATTTCTTCAAGAGTTTTCCCTCCACTGTTTTCTAGTATTTTTATAGTTTCATGTCTTAAGTTTAGATCTTTTATCCAGTGAGAGTCTATCTTAGTTAATGGTGAAAGGTGTGGGTCCAGTTTCAGTCTTCTACAGGTCGCCAGCCAGTTCACCCAGCACCATTGGTGAAATAGGGAATTTTTCCCCACTGAATGTTTTTAATTGGCTTGTCAAAGATCAAATAACAGTAAGTAGCTGGATTCATCTCTTGGTTCTGTATTCTGTTCCATACATCTACCTCTCTGTTTTTGTGCCAGTAAAAAGCTGTTTTGATCACTATTGATTTATAGTATAGTCTGAGGTCTGGTAGTGTGATTTCTCCTGCTTTATATTTAATTCTGAGTAATGTTTTGGCTATTTGAGGTTTTTTCTGATTCCACATAAAATGAACTATTATTTTTTCAAGATCTTTAAAGTATGACAGTGGAGCTTTAATAGGGATTGCATTAAAATTATATATTGCTTTGGGTAGTATGAACATTTTAACAATGTTGATTCTTCCCAGCCATGAGCATGGTATGTTTTTCCGTTTGTTAACATTTTCAGCTATATCTTTTCTTAGAGTTTCATAGTTCTCTTTATAGAGATCTTTCACATCCTTTGTTAGATAAACTTCCAAATATTTCATCTTCTTTGGCACTACCGTGAATGGAATAGAGTCCTTAACTGTTTTTTTCAGCTTGACTATTGTTGGTATATATAAAGGCTACCGATTTATGAATGTTGATTTTGTAACCTGAGACTTTGCTGAATTCCTTGTTCACTTCTAAAAGTTTTGTAGTAGAATCTCTGGTGTTTTCCAGATATACAATCATCATCTGCGAAGAGCAAATGTTTGATCTCTTCTGACCCTATATGGATACCCTTGATCGCCTTTTGTTCCCTAATTGCAATGGCTAAAACTTCCATTACAATCTTAAAGAGCAATGGAGACAATGGGCAACCTTGTCTGGTTACTGATCTGAGTGGAAATGATTTCAATCTAACTCCATTCAATATGATATTGGCTGCGGGTTTGCTGTAGATGGCCTCTATCAGTTTAAGAAATGTCCCTTCTATACCACTTTTCTTAAGAGTTTGATCATGAAGGGATGCTGGATATTATCAAAAGCTTTTTCTGCATCAATTGAGAGAATCATATGGTCTTTGTTTTCATTTGTTTATGTGCTGAATTACATTTATAGATTTATGTATATTGAACCAGCCTTGACACACTGGGATAAAACAGACTTGGTCATGATGTATAATTTGTTTGATGTGTTGCTAGATTCTGTTTGTTAGGATATTGTTGAATATTTTTGTATCTATATTTATTAGTGATATTGATCTTTAATTTTCTTTTCTTATTGGGTCTTTTCCTGGTTTGGGGATCTCGGTGATGTTTGCTTCATAGAACGTGTTGGGTAGTCTTCCTTCTTTTTCTACATTTTGGAACAGGTTGAGTAATATAGATACTAGTTCCTTTTTAAAAGTTTGGTAGATGGGTGGCGCCTGTGGCTCAGTCGGTAGGGCTCCGGCCCCATATACCAAGGGTGGTGGGTTCAAACCCGGCCCTGGCTGAATTGCAACCAAAAAAATAAAAAATAAAAAAAATGAAAGTTTGGTAGAATTCTGACATAAAGACATCTGGTCCCAGGTTTTTCTTTTTAGGGAGATTTTGTATGGTTGATGTTATTTCAGAACTTGATATTGGCCTGTTCAACATTTCCACTTGATTCTGGCTAAGTCTTGGAAGGTGACATGCTTCCAAGTATTGGTAAATTTCCTTCAGATTTTCATATTTCTGAGAATAAAGTTTTTTGTAATATTCATTAATGATTTTTTGAATTTCTGAGGAGTCTGTTATTATTTCATCTTTGTTGTTTCTGATTGATGACATTAGAAATTTTACTCTGTTTTTCCTGGTTAGGTTAGCCAAAGGTTTATATATTTTATTGACCTTTTCAAAAAACCAACTTTTTGATTTATTGATCTGTTCTATAATTCTATTGTTTTGAATTTCATTTAATTTTGCACTAATTTTGGTTATTTCTTTTTTGTACTGGGTTGGGGGTTGGAATGTTCTTCCTTTTCCAGTTGCTTGAGATGTCCCATTAAGTTATTGACTTCCTCTCTTTTCGTTCTCTTGAGGAAGGCTTGCAGTGCTATAAATTTCCCTCTTAAGACTCCTTGTGTTATCCCTGAGGTTCTGATAATTCATGTCTTCATTGTTGTTTTGTTCCAAAAACTTGGCAATTTCCTTCTTAATCTCATCTCTGACCCATCTATCATTCAGCATAAGATTTTTTAACTTCCATATTTTTGTATGAGTATGCAGATTCCTGTTACTGAGCTCAACTTTTATTCCATGGTGGTCTAAGAAGAATAATTTCTATTCCTTTAAATTTACTGAGGTTAGACTTGTGACCTAAGATGTGATCGATTTTGGAGTATGTTCCATTGGGTGATGAGAAGTATGTGTATTCAGTTTTGTTGGGATGAAATGTTCTGTAGATGTCTGCTAAATGCAAATGTTGGATGCTTAGGTTTAAATCTAAAATTTCTTTGCTCAGCTTCTTATTGGAGTATCGATCCGACAGTGCCGAAGGAGTGTTGAAATCTCCAACTATTATGACGCTGGAGGAAATCAAGTTGCTCATGTCCGTTAGAGTTTCTCTTATAAATTGAGGTACATTCTGGTTGGGTGCATAAATACTAATAATTGAAATCTGATCATATTGATTATTACCCTTAACAAATATGAAGTGACCATTCTTATCCTTCTTTACTTTTGTTGGTTTAAAGCCTATTGTATCTGCAAATAGAATTGCAACACCTGCTTTTTCTGATTGCCATTTGCCTGAAATATAGATGATCATCCTTTCACCCTGAGTCTATATTTGTCTTTTAAGGTAAGATGTGACTCTTGTATGCAGCAAATATCTGCCCTGAGTTTTTGTATCCAGTCAGCTAACCTGTGCCTCTTTAGAGGACAGTTTAAGCCATTCACATTCATGGAGAATATTGGTAAATCTGGTAAAATTTTGGGTATCAAATTTTTCGAGAATCCAGTGGACATTTTTAATCCTTTTGCTACTGTGGAAGTTGGAGTTTGATCAAAAGTTTCTGAGTGAGTTTATTTTTGTGGTAGAGGATTGGGCTGGTCATTATGGAGGATAGGTCTGATAATATCCTGAAAAGCTGGTTTGGTTATGGCAAATTTCTTCAACATATGAATGTCTTTAAAGTATTTAATTTCTCCATCATAAATGAAACTCAGTTTAGCTGGATACAGAATCCAGGGTTGAAAGTTATTTTGTTTTAGGAGATTAAAAGTCAATGACCACCCTCTTCTGGCTTGAAAAGTTTTAGCAGAGAGATCTGCAGTCATTCTAATCTTCTTCCCTTTGTAGGTAATGTTTTTCTTACGTCTGGATGCTTTCAGAATTTTCTCCTTCATATTAACTTTAGGGAAGTTAATTATGATGTGCCTGGGGAGGTCTTATTCGGGTTGAGTCATGCTGGGGTTCTGAAACTGTCTGCTATCTGAATTTCAGAATCTTTTGGCATGTCTAAAAAATTCTCCTTCATAATTTCATGGGGAAGGGCCTCTGTGCCTTGTGAAGCCACTTCATCATTTTCAAGGATTCCAGTGAGGCGGAAATTAGCCTTCTTCGAATTATCCCAGAGCTCCCTGAGAGAATGATCCATTTTTGCTCTCTATTTTTCTTCCCCTTTGAGAGTTTGGGAGCATTCAAAAGCTTTGTCTTCAATGTCACAAATTCTTTTTCTGCTTGTTCCACTGTGTTACTGAGAGATTCTACTGTATTTTTTAGATCTTTGAGGACTGCAAATTCTTGCTTCAAAGTGTTAAAATCTTTGGTGGTTTTGTCTTTAAATTCATTGAATTCTTGAGACAACTTTGAATTGCTCCTCGAATTTCTAATTCCAAATTTTCCTCCATTCTATTAATCTTGTTTGCAATCCAAATTCTGAATTTGATTTCTGACATTTCGGCCAGCTGTTTTTATGAATGGGATCTTCAGTTACATCTGCCATATCTTTCCTTGGTGGGGGGAGGTTTATCTACTCCGGTTATTCATGTTACCAAAGTTTTTCTGCTGATTCAGCCCCATGATTATTTTACACCATTTGACTTTTCCACTGGAGCTTTGCTGAGGACCCGTACAGTACTCCGACATGAGAAACTGGGGACCTGCTTGGTGTGGTGGGGCTAAGTGGCTCATTCTTGTTTTCAGCTGGTCTCTTTCCAACCCTAGTGAAACAGTTACTCTGGGTTGAAGTCTTAGCTGTGGAGAAAGACCAGCAATTAAGTCACCCTGCCCCCCACAGGCAACAATTCGAAAAGGAAAATCAAACCTTCCTACAACCACATACCCTGGGTACCACTTGGATAGTCCTTGGGCAATTGGCTCAGTTCAAATGGTCCAAATCAATTGTCTCAGTCAGCACCTGTATTAGGTGGAAGAGTTTAAAAGGTCACTGGCAACTGGATTGCAGGGATCTGCTGACAACTCAAATATGACTTGCTCTGTTGCTCTGTGAGGTCAGGAGGAGCCACCCAGCAAACATATTAGTCTGGGAGGGTTAATGCCTCCTTCTCCACCTTGCACCTCTGTCACCCCCAGTCACTGATAACCCCACAAGGCTATGACCCAGTTGCTTCCAATGAGCAGCTACTCCAGGGGCTTGTACCTGCCTGAATCACAAGAAAATCTATGTCTCCTCAGCCACACCGCTGTTCTCTGCCTCTATCCAGAAGGGGGAGGTGAGGCCTGACAACCTCGGGTGCTTGATGGAAGCTGGGGGTTGTGTTCACTCAGTTCCAGCCCTGCCCTTGATTGATGTTGCTGATGGAACAGAACAACTTTGTGGAATTTTTTTCTGTCCCTGCTAAATTCCCCTGCAGTAGAGAAGCTGTTTTGAGTTCATAGAACCTGTGCCTCAGGCCTTGTCTTTGCTGTTGCCTGGTAGTTTGTATTCACAGCACTGTTAGCTGTCAGTTCTTGCCTCCTCCCCTCCTTTGTCTACGCTGACCATCCCCTGAGGGCCAGTTGCATCTTAGGCTCAGTAAAGTTATCCTCTGGGTCAGCCCCACCTTGGGGGTCTGCGGCAGTGTGCGTGTGTTTTCTAGTCCCCGCGCTCCACCCAGGCCAGTACCACCTCAGGCAAACCCTTTACTCACGGGGCCTGCATTAGCTGCTGGTTGCCACCTGAAAAGATGCCTGGTCTCCTCTTGTCGACCAGAGAGACAGGGTGTGTGACTCCAGAATATCCAGGGGTGAGTCCTATTGTTGCCAAAAATGGCTGCTGCTCTGCGCCTCGGGCACTGCTGCTCTGGTGTGTTGGTTCCCTCTCAGCCGACCGTCCTGTCCTCACTCCTGTGCCACAGAATCAGCACTGACCAGCTGCAGTCCAGGCCCTGTCCACACCCCTTGAGAAATCACCCAAGAATCTGGACTCCTGGGGGACAGACCTCCAGACCTCAGAGTGATAATGGAGGGGAGTGCTGGGAGCTCAGAATTGCAGGTAGAGAATATATACAGTTTTACACAGTTTTATGCCTGGCTGGAGAGCGCCATGGCACCCTAGTAGGGGAAGTAGGTCCAGTTTTTAGAGGGTCTCTCCCGTGGAGTATAATGGGAGGACTTTTGAACTCTGCTTGTTTGTTTATGGGGTACTCTGAGCAGTTCCCATGGGGAAGGGGACTCCTGTCTGCTTGGTGATGGATTTTGTACCTTTTGTTTGTATCTTTGGGGTCGCAGCTCACCTCAGCAGGGTTGATGTGCGTTCTTCAACCTTCTCTCTTGGCACAGCTCTAATTCGCCAGGTTACTTGCTAAATTTCTGTCCTTTAACTCTCATTTTGGACGGGAACCTCGGTGGAAAGCTGGTTGCACTCAGCCATCTTGTCTTCCTCCAAATCACTCTGCCTAAAATCATTTTTTCCTGACAATTCCTTATGTATTCCTGATCTCAGCTAATGGCACTTGTGTCTATGTTGTCCATCTAAACCAGACTTCAAAGTCTCCAAGTCTTGCCCATTATACTAATAATATTTCATGATAACGTCATTACTCCTCTTTGTCCTGTCTTGACCAGTGCCCCATGTTTGCAAGGGGTAATTAATTTATTATAAAATGATAATGAGTACCTGTAGTAGACAGAATAATGACTAGTTTCCCCATAAGATGTCTATATCGTAATGCCCCCAAACTGTGAATATGTTACTTACATGGCTAAAGAGACTTTGCAAATGCCAGTCTCCCCAAATTCTGTCTTGATTTTCTGGGTGGGCCCCATGTAATCACAGGGATCCTTTTAAGAAGAAGGCATGAGGGTCAGATTAAAAAGAGAAGCAAATGTGACCTTGGAAAAAGGAGACCAGAAGAGGGACAGTGTGAGAAGAGGGAGGGAAGGAGGGAGATTTAGAGGATGCTAAGTTGTTGGTTTTGAAGATGAGATAAGAGGCCACCAGGGAAGGAATGCAGACAACTTACAAAAGCTGAAAGGAAGGAAACAACCATCCTCTAGAGTCTCCAACAAGAACACAGGCCCAACCACATATTACTTTTAGCCCAGTAAGACCCATTTTGGACTTCTGACCTCCTTAGCTGTATAATAATATATTTCTGTTGTATTAAGCCCTGTGTTTGTAGTAATTTATTATGGCAGTGATAAGAAATGATTACAGTATTATCACCAACATCCATCCTTGCTCCATATTTCTATCCTAGGCTTTCATATAGACAAAACCAAACAACCGTTCCAATAAACAAAAGGCTTATGAATTTTAAGAAAATGTATTGATCATGTCCTGTCTTCCAGGCACTGTTCCCAGTGCCAAAAATAGAAAAATGAATTAAAGCTAGTCCCTGCTCTAGAAAAGTTCCTAGTTCAATGGAGGAGAAAAGCACACAATCATGGTCATATACATAACCGCACCATCAAATTTGAGGTCCTACTGTGTGCAAATTGCTATAGTTTTGAGAATAAACACAATAGATGTGAACCCTGCCCTCATGTAGTTTATCTGCCCAAGAGAGGATCCAGTGAATTAATTATTACAAGTATGATCAATGTCTCAATGGAAAAAATAAATCCTTTTATGAAAATGTTTAACAAGAATACCACTTCAAATTTGAAGGGCAGAACAAATATTCATTTGGAAATAGTGGTGGCAATTGGGGGAATAAAATGGGGGTAGTGAACAGAGAGAAAAGCTCCAAAATACCACGTACAAAAAAATCCTTGAAGCTGGGAAGGGAACTATGTATCCTGAAACTAAGGGCAAGCCATTATAGCAGGTGTCAAAATGGGAGGAGGATTGCGTGGGTTGTATGTTGAAAGCTCTCTCAAGGATAAAGGTATGACAACATCAAGAACTTTTTTAAAAAGATAAAATAATTTTATGTGCTTTTGTGCATTGCTCAGATACTTAATACATTCAGTAAAAACTTATTGAATGTTTACTACATACTGGTTCTCTGGTACACACCAAGAATAAAAAAATGGATAAGGCAGAGTTTATCCACTCACGTCAAGCTGTTTGTACATCAATGGAGGCAGATAGAAGATGAGAACAGAGATGAGGAAAGGATATGTTCATACTGTTTAAAGCTATTTCTGGCCCAAAGAAAGTCTAAAAATTAATCATAAAGGAGCACTCACTTGTTGGGTGCTTCAATTTGGTTATGCATCAGAATCTTCTGGGCAACTTTTAAAATTGCAAGTTCCTGAGTTCGTCCCCAGATGTAGCAGGTTTGAGTGTGTGTGGAGGCGAGAGAGAATATAGAATTCTAAAAAGCACCTTTAGTGGTTTTGCAAATAGCCTTTGGGAATTACCGAGGCAGAGGATGGTACCTGTGAAGCCACAGTAACATTTCCTTACAGGTATGCTGCAGCTGTTAATAGATGACATGCAAAAAAAGGGTTCAGTGGAATAATGGGTTGAATTGTGTCCCCAGCCCCATCTTCCCAAATTTATATGTAAGTTCTAAGCTTTAGAACCTCAGAATGTGACCTTATTTGGAGATAGGTCTTCACAAAGACAATCCAGTTAAAATGAAGCACTCATCCAATACGGATGAGGTCTTTATGAAAAGATGGAATTTGGAGTTAGGCAGGAGAATACCTTGTCACCTTGTCATTGGACTCACCTATTAAAAATACAGATTTAGTATCTAAGGAGCATCTAAGGAGAATGCCTTGTCACCTCATCACCTCGTACACATGAAGTCAGTCATCTACAGGTCAAAGTTGGAGTTTCGGGACAAGTCTTTTCCTCATGGTCTTCAGAAGAAACCAACCCTACCAACACTTTGATTTTTGACCTCCAGCCTCTAGAACTGTGTTCTGTTTTCTGAACCACCCAGTTTATGGTTCAGGCAGCCCTAGAAAATGAGTACAAGTAGTTAAATAAGTTAAAGAGAATTTAACTTATTTCTCTGTTGCAGTGTCCCCAGAAGCTCAGATATGCTACTGTGCCCTGCAGTCCCCTGAGAGCTGATCACATGTGCATCACATCCCAAATGTAAGGGCAGAGTGTGTTTTGTTTGGCACAGAGCATTTCACAAGGCTAATGTTCCCTGGTGGTGACTCACAGAAATGTTGGATTTATTTCTCCTGAGGAAGTTGCCATGCTGTGGGGCCCATGGCTGCAGAAAAGTCAGCCTTAGAGCTACTTTCAGTATCAGTAGGGGCACAGGAGAAAATGTTTGAATGTTTTAGTTCAAATCCATCACACCTCTGGGGTCGGGGGTAGGGGGAATGACTCCAAGGCAATAGTCCATGGAGGTTAGGAATCCTTTTCTTGGTCCGTGAATCCTTTGGATCTTTGTTATTTTACATCAGTGACTCAGAAGCAGACATTTGAAAAGGAAAAAGCCAGGAAGTCCTGTGTTGTCTTTCTTAGGGAAAGACAGGAAATATAGAAGAAAAATATGCAAGGATGATTATATCAAATTGAACACACAGCTCTGTGTTTGCCTTGCAAGTACTCCATTTATTCCCACTGTTGTTTGCTCACACCTTGACAAAAACTTATCTGTCTTTCCTGAAATGGAACATTGGGAGAGAAATGGACCATAGCTATTATCAATGCTTAAAAAAGTGACTGTAAAAATTTAACTTGTGTATTTCAGTTATCAAACATGCACACACAGTGAAGGACATGGGAACTGGAAGAACACAGGCCTTTTAAACATTTGCAGTATTGCAATACTTCAATTTCTTGTTTATCTGATGTGTTTTATGTTATTTAAGGCTGGGCTTACTCATGACTTAGACTTGATAGTTAATCTATATATAATTGTGATGAATGTTTATGACTACACCCAGTGAGAAGTTGGGATCATGCAGACAAAACATTTCTCAGTCTTTGTTTTGTATTTTTAAGTCATTATCTGTAAACTCTACCCATCTTACATAGCCTATTGAAGTTCCCATCTCTTTCCTGAAGCTGACACAGCCATTCCTTCAAACCTGGGCATCTCTTACCCTGATTACTCATCCAACATTTGCTGCCAACCTCAACAGTGCCACATAACCATTGCCTGTTAAACAAA
Organism: Nycticebus coucang; assembly: GCF_027406575.1. Classification (NCBI taxonomy): domain Eukaryota; kingdom Metazoa; phylum Chordata; class Mammalia; order Primates; family Lorisidae; genus Nycticebus; species Nycticebus coucang. The sequence continues at coordinate 29,491,313 of NC_069782.1, forward strand.
GCCAGTAGCCACTTCAAACAAGAAGTCAGTTTCACTGACTCTGCTTCCAGAATTTCTGATTTACAGGACTGTGTAAGTTGAAAAATTGGTATTTTTAGTAGGTGAGTCTAATGATCATGTCAACTTGAGAATCAAAACTATTCATTTGGCATTTACCTTCTAAATGTGTGAACTCGTGCGGTGTGAGCCTTTCTTTTCCTGTCTCTTCATTTTCTTTGGTGGATTAAATTTTTTAAATTTAAAAACTATGCTTATGAGCTCTGGAAAGTTATTTTAACACTATTTTTTAATCTTTGTCAGTGCACTTTGGATTATTCTTTCTTGGCATTATCTGCCATCTTTGGCAGTTCTGTTTGGCTAGAAGAATATTCATCTTGGTGTGGGGTGGTTGTTTTTCAATCCAACTGCTGGGGGTGTTTGTGATGTTCACTGCCTGCCCCTGATTCTAGTTGCCTGAGTTAGTGCTGGGGACCCTTGAGTTGCTGGAATGGAGGAAGTTACAGCCCTATAAGTTCCTGCTGGAGAATTGTCTTACTCAGCTAAGCTATCAAGAGAAAGTCACTTCTCTATAAAGCTGCAACATGCTTGGCCAGCTTCAAGGGCTGAGAGGACCTGGGCCCACCAGGCCTCTCCTCCAATCTCCAAAGCCAAGGAGACTAGCAGGTGCTTCCAAGATCATCAAGTTCATACAGTGCCCTGTAGGTGTTCACAGACTTATGTCTCAGAGCCACACCTCCAGGAAGCAGGGTGCTCTGATTCTTGCCCCTGGGTTCATCACTACTGCTGCATGGTAATCAGATTGCCACTGGCTTTCTCCAGCTAGACTCCCACAGTTCAGAGCCCTGTGTACAACCACCAGGCCCCATCTATCACCCTGCCCCCAAATGTGCTTTGCTTAAGACAGGTAGCTAGATGGAAGTTGAGTAGGAAATTAGGACACTGGTGGGTAGGCGCTCAGGTCGCCATGTTCATGAATACTCTCCTTGTTATTGAACTTTCCACATGTGTATGTTTCATTTCTCCAGGAAGGTCTTTAGATGTACCCTCTATCAGTCCACATGGGCCACTATAACAAAATACCTAAGATAGGGTAATTCATAAACATAGAGCGATTGCTCACAGTTCTGGAGGCCTGCAAGTCCAAGGTCAAGGTGGCAGCAGATTCAGTGTCTGATGAGAGCTTGCTCTCTGCTTCTAAGATGGCACCTTGTTGCTTCACACTCACAGGGCAGGTGGAGGGATACAAGCCCATTCATGAAGGTGAGCCCTGAAGACCTACTCACCTCCCAAAGGCCCCATTTTTTGGTGATTAAGATAGTCCATAGCACCCCTTAAGCTCATCATCCCTCATTTTCCTTATTTTTAAAGGCAGAAATGATAAAACCTCCACATAAAATTAGTGTTTAAATAACAGCTTCCACTTATTGTACATCCTTTCTGTGCTAGGCACCTAGCTAAGGGCTTTATGTATATGAATGCCAAACGACATAATTCAAATAAATCACTTAGCACACTGCCAGGCACCGGTGGGTGCCCCATGCATGCCTGTGGTTCTGTTTTGCTGTTGCTTTTAGCTGCTGACCTCCATGGGAGCAGATACCGTCTTGCCCATTCTTACAGTCCTTTTTCCCTGTATTTTATACCCTTCCTCTCATGGAAGCGCTCAACATATTTGTTGGTTGACTAGCTAAATAAATCATATGCTTCCAAATGGCAATTACCTATTTTCTCTACACTTGATAAACTCAATTAATTTTACATGTTTCTAAAAGGCTTAGATAAAGGTTCTCTTCTTTTGCAAAACTACCGTAATTTCTATCCTCTGATAGAATTTCATCTACACACCTGATAGGTTAGTCACCCCCAGTTCTGCCTCATATTTAAGTTACTTACACACAGGAACTATTTTTCTTATTAGAATCCATCCCTTTTCTGCTCTAAGTCAAGGAGTGGCTAGAATTTCTGCCCCTAAAACTTGGGAGAATTTTCATAGAAAAAAATATATAATTAGGGGACTCTTTACTTCATTTCTTTCAGAGAAAGACCCAACAAGTTGGAAGTGGCTTATGTGAAACCAGACACCTTTGCAAGTTAGAGTACACATATAGGAACACTATGATAGAACATTCTGGTTAGAGTGTTGTGTTAACCTGCTTTGAGCATATTTCTCTCTTTTGTGAGTGTTCTTTGAGTTTTTTCGCTTATCTTCCTATGTTCAGCTACTCATACAATGTATTATTAGCATTCGTATCTCAATTAAACCCATATTTTCTAAAAAAATCAGCATTTTAGTATAGGCACCTCTTATTTTTAGAAAAAGCTTTCATTTATAAGCCATTGTGTTTTGGAGTGCAGCTTTTTATGAATTGGAATTGATTCTAATTTATTACTGAAAAATTGATTACTGATCAGTAGGTACAGAGATTCTGCTTAGTAAAATACAAATGCCTTCATTATTTGGTGTGAGCTCTACCCTATGATAGAAACTTCTAGGATAAACAGACATGAGTCCCTGTCTCAAGTCATTAGAGGACTTGAACATACAAGTATGAATTTGGACATCCCCCATACCAGGCTTTGCGTCCTGAAATACGACCTATACACCATCCGAACCAATAACGATCCTGGCATAAGGAAATAAAAGTCTGGCAAAAATTTGCTAAAATGCCTCCTCCTGGAAGATAAGACCCAGTTTTATCTGCTTTTGAAAATTCCGTAATGCCCAGCATGATATCTTATTACAAGTGTTGAAGCTGACCCCTTCCAGAGTGTGAAGTTATCACTGAAATGTTGCTGCCCCATAGGGAAAAACATTTCTCAGCCTTCTTGCACTTAGGTGTGGTTATGTCATTTGTTAATTCCAACAGTCTATGAACTGAAGACAGTTAAAAACAGGTGCACCTTCTCAAATTTTTTTTCTTTATATCTTGGATAAACACAGAGCCCTCAAAGCTCTGGAAGATGGTGTAGATACAAGATAGAAAGATTCTGGCCCCCCGAATCCTGAAGTCATTCACATTACACTACTTTCATGAATAAAAAAATAAGCCTTTAAGGTAGGAATGTCCAATCTTTTTTTTTCCTGCTGTACATCAGAAGAATAAGAATTGTATTGAGCTACACATTAAATATACAAAACTTATGAAACCTGATTAGCAAAAAATAAATAAAGGGCTGTGCATACTTTTCCTGATACCAGACACCACAGATAAGCAAAAAAAGTCCTCACAGAACCAGCATGTGGCCCCCGGGCTTTATTTGTTACATGAGTTTACATTGCCTTACCTAATATTGCTATTCAACAAATTTGTTGAAGAAATAAATGAGCTATATAACTAAATCACCCCAAAGACAGTGCTATGTGTACCTAAGTATGGATGTATAATAAACCCATCCATCTTATTTCAACAATCTGTCTGTGATCTTGCATTGAAAAGTGGGGCAGTGGGATGGAGTAGGTCTAAGCCAAAATAGTGGCTTTTTCTTTTTATATTTTTAAAAATACATCAAACTCTGTTGTGAAAAAAATAAAAGCAGCAAGCAAAAGAACCACAAAGTAAAGTGGGGATGGGGAGACTCATCTATTGTTGGAAGGTTTCATTTTAGCAGTCAGTGAACAAATGAAATAAAAAGCATTCACTTGTGTTTTCTGTTCAGACGACTATGTATTTTTGTCTTTTTAAAGCAATATGTGGGATTGCGAAATATAGTCAATAATTCCCTTACGGGACTAAAAGAGAATTAGAAAAGGCTGCTAATAGCTTTTGTATTTAGAAGTATAATGTCTTCCAGGGAGTTATTTTATGGATGAAGTGTCTGGAATTGGTTATGATTATAGATATTTTTTCTCTCTTTTTTCTCCCCCCCTTTCTTTTTTCAACTAAAAAAACTTAAACATGATATTTAAAAAAAAAAAACATTTTGTCTTGTGATAGAAATGTCAGCCACATTTCAATTCACTCTTCGGCTTCCCCTAAAAGGAATGACTTTTACGCATAACAATAGCCTTGTTTTTATAAGTGGTTGGTAATATCTGCAAATGTGTAAGGCATTCATTTTCCAGGAGCTCTTTTCTCCCTGGTAACACACCAGGAAATATCACAGTGTTGTTGTTTGAATTCTTTCTTGTGCTCTGACTCCCAGATGAATTGAAATTCAACTTCATAGTCAAATGAGTAGCCATTTAAAGCTCAGGTGTGTATTTCTTAAGACCCTCTCAAAGGATATATAACTGTTGATGTCTTTCCTAAACAGAGCAAACTGAATTTTAATTGGATCTCACCTCTCCCAAGAGATCTTTATACCTCTCCTCTAAGGCCGTATATTATAAAGCTTCAGTGTGCATTGGAACAGGAAGCCTGCGTTTGGGTTTAAGGTTTAAAGTCAAAGTTATACCCACTGACACCCTACACCTTTCAGCAACACCCCAATCATAACTTTATTTAATTTGGGTCTCTCAAACACTGAAAACACACGTGCATGCATAAAACGTGCATGTCAACATTACATAAACTTTCAGATTATTAAGTATAGTTTTTTTTTTTTTTTAGGAAATGTTTCAAATCATATTAATTTTGAGTTTTTCTTGACTCAACCCTACCTTGACCTTGTTGGATAGATTTAAAAAATGAAGGGGTGGAGGAGTTTAGATATTTGCTAAAGACCTGCTGACTGAGAACTGGGTAGGGGGGGACCCTTTTGAGATGCTGAATGAATCTTCTCATCAGGGAGCAGAGACAGTATGGAAGACCACCCATGGACACAGGGCCCTCTGAGAGCTAATCTCCCTCTGACCTTAGAAACTAACAAGACAGCATCACGAAGGAAACAGAAGGCTTGCGGGACCTAATTCACCAACACTAAATAACACAGCCATGTGTTTCTTTGTTCTTTATAGTTTAAGAATCTGTCTAAATTTCCTGATGTAAATTAAGTCTATGAGGATCAAAGTGAAAAATTCTGTGAAAACATCCCAGAGAGTGCTTAAGTGTGGATTTTGTACTTTAAGACTTTTAAAAGGCAGTGTTATGGTTCTTGCTTCAATGCTATAACAAAGTGCACCTTTGTATATTATATGTCATTAAGACTAGTCTTTTTCAAAAACATTTTTTTCCCTAAAAAAAACATAGGTGGTATCTTTATTACAGATTTGAATATTTTTAGAAAACTTTATATATTTTTTGCCCTTAAACTTGTAGACAGAGACTTGAACTGACTACCAGGTACCATGAAAGAGAATATGTCCTTTAGTTTTTCTGAGACATGTCCCCCCCCACTCCAATTATAACTTGGGGGTTTAAGTAAGTAATTGCCACACCAGTTACAGTTATAAGATTTTATGGTTCTAAATTTCAAGTGTCATTTAAAAAATTTTTTTTATACAAGACTCAGTCACCAGTCAGCATACATCCCTGTATTTCAGCATTTTTCTGCCATGATGTAGACAAATATTTGGATTACACACTCAGCAGACTCAGCACTGGAATCTTAAACAGGCTTCAGCTTGTCCATTTATTTCTACTTAATTATTCTCTACTAAATGTGCTTCTCTTACATTTGAAAATAATCTGTCAATTGTATTGATAAATTCTTAGTTACTAGGTGCAAAACTTTGAAGCCGTCTTCAGTTGTTTATCCCCCATGTCCCTAATAGTCACACAATTGTTAGTCACACAATTCTGTTAGGTGAACCTTTAGTTTTATAAAATGGAATTGCAGAATTGGAAGTGACTTCATTTACTGGTTCATAGATTTTTACAGAATTGCTTTGAGGATCTTAAGAAATATAACCAGAAGAATCCAGTGTACTCAATTCTAATATGAAGGCAGTAGATGAGCTAATACAAGGTGGAGGGTAGGGGAAGGATGGAGTGAGTAGAGGTGAGGTGGGAGGGAGATGGGTGGTCACAGTGTATGTCACACCTCTTGGGGGCAGGGCACAATTATAAGAGGGACTTTACCTAATAAATGCAATCAGTGTCACCTAATTCTTTGTACCCTCAATGAATCCCAAACAACAACATCAAAAAAATTCCTCAACTAGGCCAAATATTTCCAAAGGCAGAGTTTCACTGAGTAACCTTTTGGGTGTGGGTGGCTCTCAGCATCTGCCTGAGTGCTTCTGGTGACTACAAGTCCTCATTTTTGGAGCTTTCTCTTCCCTTGTTTGTAATGAAACATTTATTGTTGGAAAGTTTATTTAGGGCTGAAAGCTTTGCCTATGACTTTGCCTAGATCTTCAGTATTTGAAAATATCTGTTGTATTTCCCACAAATCTTCTACATTTCATGATTTCATGTTAAATATTTATCATCTCCTCAAGTGGCCCCTGTATTGCATAGTTTCCACACTCTTTTCCTAGTCATCTTTCTCTGGCTATTCCTTAGTGTCCTGATTTAATTTTGGTTCCTTGAGATAAATAACATTCTCCCTATGTGGTATGAATAAACAATGGAAAGTTCTTGGAAAATTGTTTTCATTAATAGCACAGAGAAAAGGACGTTGTAGCCACCTAACATTGCAGCCTGGCTAACATCTTGGCTCTGCTATTTGCTAGCTGTTTTGATTTAGTGCTGGTTACTTATTCTCCTCCATTTTCTGTAAAGTGGGAGTAGTTATGCGTTTTTTGTAAGTTTATCTTACCACACGTTAGGTAATCAATAAATGGTAGATCTATTATTAATTCAGATTACTTGAGAATATTTGAAAAGTACCATCAATCATATTGAGGATAGACAAATAACTTTTTCAAACTATTTTTAACCAATATTAAAATTTGGCCTTTCCTACCCCAAAGTTATGATATTAATTTTTTTGTTTAAATGCAGAATTTCATGATTACTTAATATCATTAATTTTTTTTTTTTTTTTGCTTGTTTTGTTTTGGCTGACATTCAGTGTGTCACCTGTCCTTTCTAGGTTGGTGACCTCCAGTCAGATGTAGAACCAAGGACCAAGCTCCACAGTCCACGTTAGCCACTTCACCCTAAGTTGACATTAATTCATTAAACAACTTTCTATTGCTAAAACAGTTTGTCATGTACCTTAATGACAACATGATACTAGGCATTTGGGATTTCCCTGGGGCATTTAAAAAGAGGGAGGGAAGAAAGAAAGAAAATGACATTAGTGTGAAATGAATTGTTTACTGTGACCTCATGCTGACTCAGTCATTTAACTGAATTCTTTCTAAGTCCCCTAGTCTTAAGAAAACTGTCTGAAGAAGGCAGGGCTTATCCCTTATTTGTATGCAGTCAAAGAGATTTAGCGGTCCCTGAGTGTTTAATGGATCACTTCCTTGACTCACAGATGAAACTGAAGACTATTTCAAGGGTAAATCAAAGGAGAAAGCCTAGCTCTTCAAAGCACGGTCCAATTCCTGAGAATTCTAGAGCATGGCAGTGGGGCTCCCCAGATTCTCCTTGGGGAAGTGTGGGTGGCTGGATCTGAGACTTCCATCCTTGCCCAGACTCTTTCATCCTCCTCATGCTCAGGGACAGGAAGATGGAAAAATAATAAACTATACATTCATTCCCTCTAAAAGGCCTGGTAAGTGAAAACTCTCTGAGAAATCCTTCAACCATCTTTATGAATGAAATTTTTAAAAAAGGTCTTTAGATGAATTTTCCAAACATCCGTAGTAAGAGAGAGAGAGAAGACTCAATGCTAATACCCTTTGCATGAGCTCAGCTTATTTAGCTCATGCCTCCAGCTGTTGAATGCGTTAGGGTCATATTTAGAAGGACAGCTCATTCTGCTTGGAAGGCCGTGCAAGGGAGTTCGGAAGAGGAAGGGTGTGGAGGTGCCAGACAGGAGGGAGAGCCAGCAGACACATGTGGACAGGGCTGCAGCCAGCTTCTTTTACTCTGGGAATGTTACTTCCTGAAATCAAATCCAAGGATCTGGCCTCAGGTGTGCAGGAGGACTGGGCTGTGACTCCCCGTCAGAACCTGGCGGAGAACTCTCCTAGAAAACATCTTTGCACAGGCTCCCTGACCCTTGGGATTAATTTAGATTAATTGAGATCTCTGTTAACTGAGTGCACCTTCCTATCTTTTCCATTTACAAAGAAAGGGACATGGCTAAAGTTTTCCTTTGATGAGAGTCTGTCCTCAAGTTTTAAGATGTGATGAGATGTGGGGCATGAAAAGTTTTATGTCTTCAGTGGAAGATGCAATAGTCAATCAATACATTTCTCTTATCTTAACCTAAGATCTTATTTAAAGCAAATAACAGATGCCCCAAAACATCTGTCTCTCATTTCCTGGATAAAATGGAGGAAAACATTAAATTCTCAAAATACAAAAACTTTTTCCTGCAAATAAGCAGATGGAATAATGATCCTTGCAAATAAGTATTTAGTACATAAAATGATGCTGACCCTCATAAGAACATTTATAGTGTCCTAGGACATGGAAAGGAATTGATTTAGCTTTCCAAAGGCACTCACGATCTAGGGATGTATTAAATTATAGAAGAATTTGACACTGAGTCTATATGACTCCTTTGGAAAGTGGCTGTTTTACATCATCTATACTATTATGTATAGTAAATGACATCTACCTATTTTTAGTTTTGGAGGAACCTCCATACTGTTCTCCATAGTGGTTGCATTTGTTTCCATTCCCATGAGAGTTCCCCTTTCTCCATATCCTCACCATTATTCGTTTTTGACTGTCTTTTGGATAAAAGCCATTTTAACTGAAGTGAGATGATATCTCATTGTATTTTGATTTGTATTTCTCTGATATTTAGTAATATTGAGCAGGGCAGCGCCTGTGGCTCAACGGAGTGCTGGCCCCATATGCCGGAGGTGGCGGGTTCTAAACCCAGCCCTGGCCAAAAACTGCAAAAAAAAAAAAAAAACAGTAATATTGAGCATTTTTCATATACACGTTGACCATTTGTACATCTTCTTTTAAGAAATGTCTACTCAGGTCTTTTTAATCAGATTATTTGATTGTTTTACTATTGAGTTATTTGAGCTCCTTATATATTCTGGTTACTAGACATTTGTCAGATGGATAGTTTGCAAATATAGGATGCCCCCCAAATTGCCATATATAGGAAAAATTGTAACAACAGATATCTTGGAACATGGTCACCATGAGTGGGAGAGAAAACTTCATGTGTGTGTAGAAAGAAGTGGGCAACATGTAGAGAAAATTTTGTAAATATTTTGTAAAATTTTATAGTGGATATTTTGTAAATAGAGAATAGAATTATGGTAACCAGTAGCTGAGAAGGGTAGGGGGGGAGTGGTGGATGAAGTCCAGATGGTTAATGGGTGTAAAAACACAGTTAGTTTAACAGAAAGGATAAGATAAGATCTAGTGTTTGGTAGCACAGCAAGGAGACTCTAGTTAGCACTAATTTATTGTATATTTAAAAATAATGAAAAGAACACAAAGAAACAATAAATGCTTGAGGTGATGACTACCCCCAATTACCCTGATTTGATCATTACACATTGTACACTTTATTGACACATCACATGTACCCCATAAATGTGCACGACTATCACGTACCTACAATAATTAAAAGTAAAAATTTAGAAAAAAATGATACCTATCAAACTGTGTGGCCTAGGGGAAGTCATCTCTTATTCTTTTTTTAAAAAAATTATTTTTTATCTTGTTTGTAACTGACATAATGACTGTACATGTGTATGGGGCACAGGGCGATGTTTTGGCACATGTATACAATATGTAATAATTAAAGCAGGGTATTTAGTATATCCACCACCTCACACATTGATCTTTTCTCTGTGGTGAGAACATTCAAAATTCTCTCTTCTAGATATTTTGAAACATATAATACAGTATGTTAACCACAGGGGTCCTACTGTGCCTCTGGTTAATATCAGAATTTACTCCTCCTGCCTAACTGAAGCTTTTTACCCATTGACTGGTCTCTCCCATTACCCTTCTCCCTTCTTTTCCCAGGCTGTTTTCCATTCTCTGGTTCTTAATCTGAAAAAAATGCACCAAGCTCCTCTGTTGCTTACTTGTGAGTATTAAAACTACCATATACCACATAAAACAGTGGAACCTCTGTGAGGTGACCACCCAAAGGACTGTAACAAACTGGTCCACATACAGAGGTGGTCAACATAAGGAACTAGGTCCAATTTTAACTCCTCACAACTCCTATACCTACTTCTTTAAGGTTGTAAAAATCAGAGGATTCTATTGGACAGATAAATGTTTTAAAGAAGTAATTCATTGATCACTTCCTGTCACTTGACATGTTTAACTAGATTACATGTGGTACATGTCTGGTCTATGAAAATTAGGTCAACACAAGGAGGCAGTCAATGTAAGAAGGTGATTAACTATGGAGGTTCTACTGGATAGGCACAGTTCCTGGGGCAGGAGATGCCCTCAGCAAACTGCAGCTAGCCATTGTTCTAATTAAAAGACTATCAGAGAAAAAAAATAAAATATAAAGATCAGAAGAAGCAGTGGCTTGGGGTGGGCTGCTGCCCTTGTGGGTGTCCTGCAACTTCTAATGCAAAATCCCTACTGGGGGTTCCCCTCAGTGAAACTGTATTGTAATGAGTGTCTCTTGATACTTTGGTCACAAATTCCCCTTGAATTGATCCCATGCTGGACTTGTCATATGCTTACCTCCATTAATCTTAAGAAATACTGTGTTAAATTTTAGGGATCATGGTAGCCATCAATTCAAAGTAGTTTTCCTCCCATCCCCCCTGGGATTTATAAGGACGTCAGCAGTCCCTAAATGGCACAAAGTGAGTGACATCAGAAAGATCTCTGGCTCAGAGGAGGCTCCCAGAGACCCGAGATGGTTGGAAAGGTGGGGGGCCCCCAGGAGCTGGCTGTGTTTGTTTTCTCCTGAAGTGAATGCCTTTGCTGATAATGCTTCCAGGCACCACAGGCAATGAGTCATTTTTTGGCCATGCTCACTTAAGAGATAGGAACTGAATTTAAATTCCAGATACTGGAGGAAGGCCATCTCACGTTTCCTCAGGGCTCACACAGCCCGTAGTAACCAAAGATGGTGTTATCTTGGGTGGGGGAGTAAGAGGAGACCAGCAAACAGTATTCCTCAACTTGGATTTTCCTTTATAGAAATGAAAAAAGGAAACATTTCAAATTTTAACTCCTCACAACTCCTATACCTACTTCTTTAAGGTTATAAAAATCAGAGGATTCCATTGGACAGATAAATGTTTTAAAGAAGTAATCCATTGATCACTTCCTGTCACTTGACATGTTTAACTAGATTAAATCAATGCATCTTAGTGTAGTGATGGATTTGTTTTAAAAAAATCATTAACTCAATTGGATGTTGTAAGGCATCTTAAGATAATAGAATCCTATAAACAAATTCCTTCTTTATCCTTTTTCCAATCTGTGAGCATCTTTGATTAAAACTGTAATGTGTATAAGGGGAGGAGGGAGGGTGATTGGCAAGTTCTCACCTAATGTGCACAGTGTGAGGGTGTTCAGCACTCCGCCTGGGTGAAGGGCTCAACTGCAACTTGAACCTTACCTTAGAAACAAAACCAGTGTAACCTAAACATTGGTACCCTCATATCAATCTGAAAAAATAAAAATGAAAAATCAATAAAACAGAAGAGCATGTTGCTAAAATATATAAAAAAAAATCACATGTATAGATACATTCGGGTATTGAATTCATAGACATCAGAATACAAAAGAAGTCTTTTTTTCATTTTTCAAGTATATTTACTTCTCAGCCAAGCTGCCCTAAATGACACTCATGAAAGCAAAAAATCTGAGTTTTAAACTGAGCACAGGAGATTGAAAATGTAACTAAGCAAAACATCCGAAGTCCCCCTTTTTAAAAAGGTCTTGCTTAATTCAAGCATATTTGGGAAATAGTACCCTGCCTGATACATTTCTGTTACATTAGCACAGAGCCTACTGGCAGGTTTTATTCCTTGCAGTTCAGTGAGTACAGTATTTCAGGGGGAGAACTCAAAACAAACAAAAAGCCTTTTATTTTTAACCCCTTCAGAGAAATCGTTAAGGGACAATCACCACTTCTTCATTTTGATTCTCACCTAGATTCACAACCGTGCAACCAAAGACGGTTTCAGCTGGACAGATGGCCCTGATAGTTAGGAGGGCTGGGGGTAGGAAGAGGAATAAATGCATAGTCTGTCTTCTGTGTAAGCAAATAAAAGGGCAGAGGGAACAAAAGGAATGAACCAGCCACAATTGCATCAGAGTCCCTCTAAACATACCTTGGCTTCCCTAAGCAAGGATTTACTTTCCTGATAGCCAGGTCAGCACACTCTTGCCAATGAGCTTAAGAATGAGCGCCTCTCATTCTTAACCCTGCATTTCTGCCTGGTGGACACAGTGCCCTGTGTGAGTAATAACCAGTAACTAAATGCTGAAAGAGTTGGGCCGTTTGAATCACACTTGTTTTATTAGGGTGGAACTGCTCATCTAAGTGCACCAGGCAGGCAAAAATTTCGTTTCCCCTCTGTGCTGTGGGCCACTTGGAATGCGCTGGTCCTGTAAGCTTGGTGGGAGAAATCCGTTTGCATGCTTACTGCTGAATGCTGCCGGCATCACAGGGCTTTGTTTACTTTGTCTCACGTGTGAAGATCACAGCTGTTTCTTTCAGTAAAAAGGGAGTAGGAGAATGTAGCAACCAACCTCAGATTTTCTCCTCCTCCAAACATTTGCGCAGCCCAACAGCTGTCTTTGCAAATCCTGTCACTCAGGCTTGGAACGGCTCTGCATAATTAAGAGTGCAGCGGTGGGGCTGAGATTGTTGGCCGGCTGGAGGTGGCAGGTGGGAATGAACTGTTTTCTAAATGGGCTCCTTTGGTCTGCTCCTGCAGGGACCGACTCAAAGAAGAAAGAAAAATAGCGTTTAAAGGAGGCGATAGAGGAAAGTTGAACACACACATCTTGTATTTCATATGTACACATCTGAATGGCTGAGGAGCAGGAATTCACCGGTTGTTAGAATCGGCAAGTATTTGAAGGGCCTCTTGTCTAGGAGTCTAGGAATTTTCAAATTACTTTTAGTGGCAGAAGTGTTTTTTTTTTTTTTTGCCATCAATAAAATTTTGGGCCAGGGGTATCGTGTGATAAATGAAAATACTTACATGGAATAAGTAGGAACATCAATGGCAATGTGGGCTGATTATAAGAAAAGCAACCTCAATAACAAATGTACTAGGTTCTGGGAACACCATCAGAGTAACTGGGACTGTGGCAAACTGGATGTGCCCCAGGGGACAACTGCGACTGCATTATAGCACAGTCATGCACCACATAACAAGACTGCATAAATTACAGTGGTCCCGGAAGATTATAATACCATATTCTTATTGCACATTTTCTATGTTTAGATATGTTTCAAGGGGTGGGAACCTATGGCCTTGGGGCCACATGGGGCCTTTTGGGTCCTTGATTGCAGCCTATTGACTGAATCTAAATTTGAGAGAATGAATTCTTTTAATAAAGGAAAGGGCTGTGAAGTTTGGATTCAGTCAAGGGTACCACTTAGAGATCTGGAGGGCCCCATGTGGCCCCAAGGCCTCAGGTTCCCGACCTTGAACTCAGGATACGTTTTTCAGAACCCTTGTCATTAAACTATAAGTGTCTATATATTGCTGCATCTGCCAGGCAGGGATTCCTTCATCCATTCAGTCATTTAATAAATATTTGGTGTTTACTATACAGGGTAGACAAAATAATTTGTGTGCAATTTAAAACAGTTTAACATAGTAAATTGCACACGAACTTTATTTTCACCCTGTATACTAGGTACCAGTATTTTAGGCATATACAAAACAGACAAGGTACCTACACGCATAGTGCTTACCTTCTAGGGAATATAATATGGGGACAGAGAATGCTAACAGAAAAGGGAACATGTAAAATTGGAGAAGAAGAAAAGTGAACAAGGTAGGGAATGGTGACCACACAGGAAAAGAGATTAGAAAGAACAGCCTGGGATGAACTGTTAAAGGGATATATTATATCAGAGAAATAAATAATGGGAGGAATAAACCATGAGCAGATCTGGGGGTGGGCATGGAGTTGGAGGGGATGAGTTAAATGCTGTTAGAGTCTCCAATTATTCAAGAGAAGCTGGAAGTTTTTATTTCGTAAAATGAAATCTCATTTTCAATTATTGGCAACTATTTCAAATAAAAAAAAAAGAAAGAAAGCCTTCTCACATTACTCAACTTACGGGTCCCTGGTTTATATTCTCTCTTACACAGGCCTCTTTCCTAAGGAACCCCCTCCCCCTCAAAAAAAGCAGAGGTTCTTCAACTGAAGCAGGAAGAGGACTACAGGGAGGGTGGAACCCTGGTTAATTTAGCTCACCAGCCCCTAACTTAGCACAAATTGAAATTCTATTATAATCCAATCTCTTCTGTTTATCCTAGGAGAGAAACTGGAAAGGTGAAGACCCATGTCCAAGGTCACATAGGAATGGACTAGGACAGGAATAGAGGTCTTCCCACTCCCACTCAATCCTTTTTCCTAAAAAGTGTTTGCATTCAACATTTTCTTCCATGCCCCAAGAGTGAGCTAGTCAGGACAATCTACAGGACTAAGGTAACACAAACAGTAACATTTTTCAATTAGGAATTTAAAGAATACTTCTTTAAATTTTCATAAAGTTCTGTCCCAATTTGCTTAGCCAATTTCTACCCTAGAGTAGAATTCTACGTTGTGAACAGGCTTAACATCTTTTCTGGGCTTTTTGCAGATATGAGTACAGTTGAAGTCATTTACTCTCATCCAGTATATTAAATCCCACATCAGAGGAGTCTGGAATACAGAAAAAATTCCAAGTTACTAATAAAGAGAACAAAAAGATATCAGCTAAGTCTGAGCAGTTTCTAGAGGCATGCTGATATTTTATTTTTAATATGCACAGACTAGTGAGTTATCTCACATTCCAAGTTCATTTTCCACTCAAAAGTTAGGTCAGCCAGAATCTGTAAAAACAATCTATCTCTGGGTTCAACAAACAGAATACAAAAGATTGCTTGGGCTCAGTCAACCACGTTCTTGTTTTCCAGTTACCCTGACATCAACTTCAGGTGGAGAAAGAATGTTTACATATCAAAGTGGATAAAATCGTATGCAGTGGGCCCTTCTTCATTTTCTTCCACCACACAAGCTGCCCCCAGAACCAGGCTGGTCTCTGCCTATTTCAAAGGAATTTGACTTCTGGCCTGGCTCCAAGGCAAAATGCATATTCATCGTCCCAAACAGGTGCAAAACATCCCCTGTTATGAACAGCTCACAGCACACCTCTTCTCAACTCTTACATACAAATGGAGTTTGCTTTTCACTCATAGATATTGTAGTTTTTTTAACATAAAGGTCAAAGAATGACAGAATTTTACTCAAAAGAATTATTTTGTTTTGTTTTGTTTTTTCCTATCATTGGTTATGAAAAGTAGAATTGTGTCCCATGTATTGAAGTTTTTTGAAATGCCATTTTGCTTTTCCAGATTTTCTAGATAACAATAAAGGAAATGGAAAGCAATCTTCCCAGGTGAAAGACATGGAGCTAGCTCATGTATCCCTCATGGTGTTTATGCAGTTAGAAGGCAGGAAGTTGTTCAATATTTGCTGTAATCCATTCTTGGGTGATTATATATGCTTCAGTGGAAGATTTTATTTAATAAATGTAGATAACTATGGCAATGCCCCAGGAAGAAAAACAAAAGCACACTATAAAATTATAATTTAGATGTCTCTTTTATTAAAAAGTATAGTGGAAAATTATCTCAAGGTAAATATGGACCGTGGTTTAGAAATGTTTGTTTTTTTTAATCTTTGCTTTGGGATGATTTTACTTTAAGTAAATCTATGAATTATGTTGTTAAGACTTTGCTCTAATTTAGTGGGTGTTTACAGTGGGGGGGGAGGAAAAGGTGGGTACAATTTAAATGTACTGCATAGTCGCATGTAGTCGTCATAGAGATTGGACTAACCCAGGAACTGCTATATGTCACCAAGTATAAAATTTTTGGCATGAAAATTCTAAAGGTCTAAAATTACTGTACTGAGGATGAGATCACAGAGAATGGGGGTCTGATTAGGTTCAAAATCATGAGTACAATTTGGATCCGAGAAGAGAAATGAAATTTGGCAAACAAGCAATGGCAGAGACACAGGATGGCTCTGAGCATGCTCAGTACAGAGAAAGGATGGAGTAAGGAAGGGGTGAGCGCCAGATGCATCAACAAGGCAGGCCCATGTCGTAGAGAAACTTGAATCTCACAGACAGAATCTTGGCCTTGTTGTGAGAGGCACAAGAAAAAGACTGTTGGATGCTTCAACATAATTATACTCATGGGGGTATGCTGAAGAAATCTGAAGGAGGATAGGATTCAACTGTCCAGAATTACCTAGGAACTTACTACAGTATTCTTGTCCTAGTGATCCAAACCCAATGGTAGTGAAAGGAAAAGAAGTCTAAAGAAAACGAATGCAGCATGATGACTGACTCCGTCAGGCCTTTTTTCTCACAGGTGGTTACTGGATACTTCTGTGTGCTACCGTATCCTCCCTGCCCTCACAGGACGTAGACTCTCAGGGATCAACCAGGACTGAGTTTGAAACCTAAGTGTGGATTTCTTAGCAAAGTATCATGCCAAAAGACTTGCAGAAAGTGAGACAGAGTCAAAAACAATAAGTCAAAGCATTATACAAGTGTCTAGTTTGCTCTTTTACCTCAAGAGCCTGGTCAACATGTAGAAAAACATAGAACAAGAAAGATACACTTGGTGAGCCTGCATCTGGATCAGCTTTGGCAATAGCTAATGGGTCATCTCTGAACCTCCAAAGCCCCACCCATCATTTGGGGAACAAACTCTGGAACAGTAGGTCAGATTTTTTGATTGAAATCTCACCTTGCTGAGTAGTATGATCTTGGGAAATCATTTATATTCTCTGAGTCTCATTCATCTTCTTCATTTGGAGACTTTACATCTTTTATATTAACCTGGATGGGGGTGGAACACTTTCTTCTTAGTAAAGCATCACAAGAATGGAGAAGCAAGAATCCAACGTACTCAATTCTAATATGAAGGCAGTAGATGATCTAATACAAGGGGTGGGTAGAGGAATGAGGGAGGAAGTTTGGGGTCATGGTTTATGACACCCCTCTTGGGGAAGGAACACAATTACAAGAGGGACTTTACCTAACAACCATAATCAGTGTAACCTAATTCTTTGTACCTTCAATGAATCCAAAATAAAATTTAAACAACAAGGTGAAAATAGATGTTAAGGCCATCAGTGCAAAATGATGATGGTGGGAGACTAGAGGAGAATGAAGAACTCCACTGGGGTAACTGTTGCCTTGTCCTAGTTATCCTGGTGTCATTTTTTTAAAAAGATACATAAGAATCATTCTCATGCTGAGAAAGTCAATCCTTGATCAAAAAAAGCCCTCATTTAAAAAAGCAGTTCTTGTCTAGTTAAATATTGGTTATTTATTTATTTTTGCTGGGGAATGTCTTTTTTAGTTCCAAATGAAAACTTACATGAGCCTTCAATATATGAAACAAAAAAAGTGAGTTATTTTCATACAAAGGATTTTTAAATAATTTATACTATTTACTTAAGAAGTATATCAATGGGAATAATGAAGTTTTTTGATTAATAGAATATTAGAGACAAGAATCTTATATCCACTTCAACCTCCAAGTTAAGATGTTTTTCCTTTAGTTGTGTCAAGACAATTCTGATTCACACACATAAGTAGTTACAAGTGGTAATTATCTTTATCAGCTTACCTTGAATTCTCTGCAAAATCTTTGAATAAACAGAAACAAAGAAAAAAATAAATTAAAAAACAGAGAGAACAGGAAGAGCTTTGCAACCATATCTCTGCATAACAAAAGTCAAACGACAACACCAGTTAGCATGTAGAGAGAGAAGATGTGTTAAATTTGCTACACTTTGCATTAACGTATGTTTCTTTCTGCTAATGGATTGTTGATAGCCAAAAATATTTTGACATTTGAATCAAACATCAATGGAAGATCTGAAATAATCTTCTGGTACCTTAACTGTCTGGAGAATTGTGGTGGAAGCTAACTGCATTCGTAGAGCATAGGATATTGTTCTAAGTGCTGCTTGTGGTTTATCTCCCCACCCTCATAAGCACTCCATGAGGTAGGTGAAGACTCTGAGACACACAGAGGTCTAGTAAATTTCCATAAAGCATAAAGCTGGTAAACAGCTGAGGCAAGATTCAAGCCCAGGTTGTTTTTGACTGTGGCATGTCCTTAAATACTGACCTTGAAGGAAAAGAATAGGTTTGTGGTTTGGCTACACAACCTGTGGGCCAGGCAGCTTTGGTTTTCACACCTATCAAGCACAGACCGGTTGTGAAGCTTAGTTACGATACTATCTGGAAAGCTTGGCCTTTAGAAAGTGTTTAATAAATGTTCACTGGCTGAGTTTACCCCGTGGATGACTTCCATCGACAGAGCTATATAGTGATCCTATAATCCGGGAGCTGGAAAACTACAGTCTGCAGGTTACCTGTGGCCCACAGCCTGTTTTTGCATATAAAGTTTTACTGTAATACGCTGCAATGCATTGATTGTGTCCTCTCCACAATTGCCATGTTAAAATTCAAACTCCCAAAATGGTGGTATTAGGAGGCAGGTAATAGGGAGGTAATGAAGTTATGAAGGTAGAGTCTTTGTGAATGAGATCAATTCCCTTACAAAAGTAGAATTCTGAGGCCCTCTTGCCCTATTTCTTCCCTGAGAGGATATAAGCAGAAGACAGCAGTCTGTAACCAAGAAGAGGGCCCTCACTGGCCCCTGATCACGCTGGCACTCTGAACTCAGGACAGTGAGAAATAAATTTCTGTTGGTTATAAGCCACCCAGTATTTGGTACTTTGTTATAACAGCCTAACTGACTACAATACATCCCCACCCATATTCACCTACACGTTGTTACTTTCTGTGTAAAAGAGCAGAGTTGTGTAGCTGTGACAGAGATTATGACTTACAAAGTCTAAATAACTATCTAGCCCTTTATAGGAAGATTCTGTCAACACTTGATCTAATATAATGACTGTATTTTCTATCAACTTTCCCTGACGGAACCATTGCAGGTAGCAATTCAGACATGTGCTGAAGAAAGAAAGAAGCTTGTGGGAAGTCAGAACTAGTGAGGTTGTTTTGGTCTCCCCGCCATCATCCTGACTGCTCAGGGTCAGTATGCTGACCCTTTTTGGTTTCCGTTAATTTTTTTTTTTAGCATGTTTCGTGTGTCATAAAACATGGTCACGTTTATTATGAGATTAAGAAACTCAATGTAAAAAAAAAAAACAACAACAAGAAACTCAATGTACTAATGGCTCAGAAATGATTGAATACTTTTACTAATGGTTTCTAAAATTTTAGAATGGATTTTTTTTAAAAAGAAAAAGTTCAAGCTATTCTCTGTCATGAAGAAGAATCAAACAAAAGAAATAGTGTTAAATCAGATGTTATTTAATTTACTTCCTTTGATTTTAAATTGTAGTTTGTAGAATTTCTTTTCTGTAAGTTAAAGATTAAATAATTTGGTAGAGGAAGAAAAGTGTTCTGGATATTATATTTATTCTACGGAGAGGACAGGGTCTTTCTGAGAACCCACAAATTTCATAATTATATTTGTCAATTCATATGATATTGACAGTTTCAGGTCTCATCCGCCACTTTGAGGAGGTATTTGAAAATTATTAAGTCAGTTATTTGCTTCCCAAAGATATGGGAATATGTTAGATTCAGGAACTCATTAGAAAGTGAACATTAGCGGAATAGATTCTAAATTTAAGATTAGTTTTCTTTCCCCTGCTTATGATCTTAGTGAGCTATTTTATCAGTAAAGTTTCTTCTGTTTATAGAAATATATTTTATTTAGAATATAAAGATATAACATTAATTGTAGGTATATAAGACAGCAACTGAAAATTTGAGCATACAATTTATAATTGCCAAGTTGTGGAAACAACCTAAATGCCTACCAATCCAGGAATGGATTTTAAAAGCTGTGGTATATGTATATCATGGAATACTATATAGCCACTAAAAAGGATGGTGACTATACATCTTTTGTATTAATTTGGATGGAGCTGAAATACATTCTTCTTAGTAAAGCATCACAAGAATGAAGAAGCAAGAATCCCGTGTACTCAATTCTGATATGAGGACCACTGATGGTAGTACATGGTGCTGGGAGGGGAAATGAGGGGGAGGAGAGAGAAGAGGGAGTTGTGGGGCCATGGCATATGATACACCTCTTGGGGGCAGGACACTATTAATAGAGGGACTTCACCCAGCAAATGCAAGCTGTGTAATCTGGCTCATTATACCCTCAATGATTCCCCAACAATTTAAAAAATAAATAAATATCACATTTAAATTAAAAAAAATAGAAAATGTGAGCATAGCTATTTCTGTCATTCATTCATTCTACAAATATATATTGAGCACTGACTAGCTAGGACCAGGCATGGTACTAGCCACTGGGTATAGTGACATCTAATAGAGACAAGGTAACAGCCCAGATGGAGCTGGGGAAGGGAGATACAAAGTAACATGTAAAAATAAATAAATTGTGATAAGCATTGTAAAGGAAATGGATAAGTGAAGCTATAGAGAAAAATGAGGAGAACCAACTGAAATGGACCATGTTGGCAGTGAACAGGGTGGGGGGATGGGCAGGAAGCACTATCTGGATGTGCAAAGGCCCTGGGGCATGAATGAGCTTGGGTGTCCAGTGAACTGAAAAGAGGACACTGTAATTGAATAAAGGGGAAGGAGGTGAGGTAGAGATTGCATGTAGGGTCTCTTAGGCTGTGTCAAGAGAGAAAAACAAGTTAAGTTTTTATATATATTTTTAATGGAAACATATAGCCATATACTTATTAAAAGAGAAGCTGATACAAGAAAATTTTCTAGATGAGCTTCTGATGTCTTTTTTGAGGGACATTATTTCTCATCAATTTACCTTTGAAATCTCCAAGAAAAATAGGAGTGATTGTATAACATGACATACTCTTTTGTGGATAATTATATAACAATACCATTAGAGTAAGGCATTTAGAGAAAGGAGATAATTTTACTCTTTTCTAACTGGAATTTTTGGTAGATAAAAATAAAACATTTAAAGCTGCATCAAAGTACATTGCTATCTCTGCAGAGATTCAAATTGTCCTTTCTTTCCTATTACAAAAGATTTATGTCCTCATTTATCACACTAAAGAAAAACATTTATGTAAACCCTACATACTGCATTCTGAACTAACACGAAGAAAAAGAAAGTCATTAATGCAGGAATACATATATTTTTGTATACACTCATGTAGATATATAAAGAAAATATTTAACTTTCTAAAACTCTACACAGTGTGGCAATTTGTGATAAAACAATAGAGAATTTGACAGAGAATTACAGCTTCTGAAATATTAGTGTTTTGCAGATGATAATTTATGATACTATCACTTAGTACATATGTGGGTCGCTTCCATATGTGGGTCACTATGGAAGTTTTGAGACAGACTGTGTTATGGTCCATTATTTCACTTCCAGGAAACACAGTCGACAGCGTCCTTTCTGATTCACCTGTGTGGGTTTCAACTCGCACAGCTTATCACTGTTGCTGGGAGGGCTTCGTTTGTTTCCATCCACATGGATTTTATGTTTCTTGATTTTTGTGTATCTCAAAACTTTCATAATGATCCACGTATAAGGATATAATCTCAACAGGAATTTCAGGCCAGACTGAAACATAAGGAATTATTAATAGAAATGATAAAATAACAATGATGAGGATTAGAACAAAAGTCAGTCCTAAGCAGTGGGGCAGAAAAGACAGGTCAGGATTTAATGATCTTCTAGAGCCAAGAAGATAACTGAACATGCTTTTGGTTGTGCGTTACTTTACTTTGAAGGGCCTGTTTTGAAATGCTTAATGATAGGCGTGCATCCCTGTAACATCATCGACCATCACATAGGATCACATCAGAAATGTGAAAGGTAGTGTTTCAAGTTCTACAGTTTCCACCTGTAATTTCACTGGTAAGTGGAAAAACCTGGACTGATCACTTAGCAGACTGAATTCCTATTACCGTAAAACTGAAGTGAGGAATAGATTACTTGATCTTTCTAAATGTGCTCTTCTGGGAGAGCCTGGGTGATGTCTTGGAAAGAGGAGGATGTCAAATCTACTAAGTGTAGAATATTAATGCCCTAACACAATAATTAAGAAAGTGCAGTGAAGGCTATGATAACCAGTTTGACGTAAGTATTTAAATTGTTTATGAAACGATCACCTTGTATCCCATAAATACATTAATGTACGTAGCTATGATTTAATAATAATAAACCCCCCCCCCAAAAAAAAGTCAGAAGACTCAATCTTGATTACTAAGTATGAACTCGGACAAGTCATTTAACCTCTTTAATTGTCAGTTTCTTCATCAGTAAGATGAAAAGGAACAAAATCATTGTCTCTTTTGTCAATGTTACCAGCTTTTTGAGGGCAAAGGAAACATTTGGTAATCTGTGAACTATTATACGTTTGTATAAAGCCCTGTATTTTGTTTTACAGTCGAGATCAGGCAGGTGGTCCCAGTAGTGTACCCAGTGCTTGTGCCGTATCACACTGAGCCACCCACTCACATTTTGGGGCCATCTGCAGCTTAGAAGATGCTGCAGGGGGTGAAAGGGAGGGTACTTGAGAGTATTCTATGTCCTTTTAGTTTATACTTGGTCTTGTGTCAAAGCAACTCTCTATAAATGTGTTCCTTTATTTGCTTAAGATTTTAAGATGTGATTAGAAAAATAGAATACTTACAAGGAAACCAAGGCAACTAAACAGGCTTAACCCAATTAAGATTTTTCTTGTCCCCAACTATTTGAGTAACAAAATTTACTTGTTGGTAACAAAATTTATACATAGCCCTGCTTACTGGACTTCTCTTCAGGATTTCTCACACTCAATTTGTTTCTTCTCCTTCTCATAATGAATAATATCATCATCACTTTTTACTGCCAAACTCCAAATTCTGGGCTCTACTGACTGATTGATTAACGTTTCTTCTTCCTCAGCCTTCACCTTCACCTTCACCCAACACTATTGCTGTAGATTCAATTTCCATAATGTACCCTATAGCCATACATCGGTTCCATTAGTATTTATGTTGCCTCTGCCTTAATTCTGGTCCTTATTTCTTCCCAGTAGAATTACTACGATAGCTTTCTAACTGGTCTCCTTTGTCCAGAACCAGCTCTTATAAATCACCTTCTTTAATGATGGCAGACTAAACTTCCTAAATTAGAGACCTGAACAAATTAAACCGTTGTTAAGAATTTTTTTTTTTGGTAGAGACAGAGTTTCACTTTATGGCCCTCGGTAGAGTGCTGTGGCCTCACACAGCTCACAGCAACCTCCAACTCCTGGGCTTAAGCGATTCTCCTGCCTCAGCCTCCTGAGTAGCTGGGACTACAGGCACTCGCCACAATGC
The DNA here is from genome assembly GCF_027406575.1 of Nycticebus coucang. Lineage (NCBI taxonomy): Eukaryota > Metazoa > Chordata > Mammalia > Primates > Lorisidae > Nycticebus > Nycticebus coucang. The sequence goes on from NC_069782.1 coordinate 29,514,836, forward strand.
CCAGCTATTTTTTGGTTGAAGTTCAGCCGCTTTCTGGAGCTTTCAAGATACCATATCTTAGCACATGTGATTTTTATCCTCCAGCCCTGTATCGATCAAGGCCTATTATCTTACAGTTCTCCACCAGGTCCTTTGCTCCATCCACATCAGACTGTTTCAATGTTTTCACACTTTCACACAAGATGCTAACATAGTCTAGAAAATTCTTCCCCTCCCTGTGCATTTGATGAAGTTGTTTATTCTTCAAACATCAGCTCTATCGCCAGCTCCTTGCAGAAGCCTTCCTGATGCCTATTCATTTGAACGTCCTTTTTTTCTTTTTTTTGCAGTTTTTTTTTTTTTTTTTGGCCGGGGCCGGGTTTGAACTCGCCACCTCTGGCATATGGTGCTGGCACCCTACTTCTTTGAGCCACGGTGCTCTGTTTATCATCACCGTGCTTGTTCATCTTCACCCTAATGTTCTCCCGGATATCCCTAGATTCTAAGTGCTTGACTCATAAACTGGCATTCAATATTTCTTTTGAATGGGTAAATTGGGACAATCCAATTTAGAGGCCATGCTAGAAATGAATGAAAAAGTCAGAAACTGTGTTGAGTGAAATAAGGGAAGCCACACTGTGATGGCGTTATCTGCTAGAGTAGAAATGTAATAAGGGAAAAGAGAAAGAATTAAAAAAGAGTGAGAAGAAAGGAAGACAAAGGAAGTTTGGGATAAATCTCAATGTTCTGGCCATGAGTTGACATACTTTTAGGCTATGGGAATGTCCTTAAAGCTACTTGATCGAAGCAGACATTACTGTATTTGGCAGTGCTCCAGGGAGAGGGGTATACAGTTCAGAAGCCTGTGTTTGAAGAACACACCAGTTTGTTTGGAGCACAATTAGTGAGGCTATTATGGGCTGAATTATGTCCCTCTCCAAATGCATGCATTAAAAACCTAACCTCCAGTAGGGTGTTTTTCAATCATTTTTGTCTCATGGCACACTTGAACCTAGTTAAACTTCTGTGGCACACTTAAATTATATTCTATGAAAAAAAAATATGGGGCAGCGCCTGTGGCTCAAGGAGTAGGGCGCCGGTCCCATATGCCGGAGGTGGCCGGTTCAAACCTAGCCCCGGCCAAAAAAAAAAAAATATATATATATATGCTTACTGTGCTTTGAATTTCTTTCAAAAATAATTTAATTAATGATCTTTAAAAATTTTTTACAACACACCTAAGATCCTCTTCTGGCACACCAGTTGAAAATCACTGCTTTAGCATATCAGAATGTGACTGTACTTGGAGACAGGACTTTTTAGGAGGTGATGAAGCTTAAATAAGCCATTTAGATTGGGTCTTATCTGATCTTCCTGATGTCTTTATATGAAGAAGAAATTTGGACCCGCACAAAGATGCCAGGCATGTTCACACACAGAGAAAAGACTACGCAAGGACACAGTAAGAAAGTGGCTGTCTACAAGTCAAGGAGAGAGCCCTCAAAAGAAATGAGATATGCTGACACCTTGGTCTTGGCCTTCCAGCCTCCAGAACTGTGAGAACACAAATTTCTTTGGTTAAGCCTCCAGTCTGTGGCATTTTGTCCTGGCGGTCTTAGCAGACACTGCAGACAAAATGAATGATTTATTAAGGGATGGCTGGTGCTCACTCAGGCACAACAGCAAATGGCCGTTCTTATTCACATTCTTATATACCCAAAATCATCAGATAGAAATAATTCAAGAACAAGGAAGACAAAAAGTAAAGATGCCTCATCAGAGTTAATCCAGTAAAGTACGTACACACTTTTCTAAACCAAGAATATATTGTTTAGAGATAAACAATGGAGATGAACCACAAAGGGGTTGTCTGTTCTGTATGCCAGCTTCTATATATGATTAACTGAAAGTTTTTGTAAATAGAGATAGGGGATTAAGTGCAATGGTCCATTGCCCGAGGCAGATGCTCTGTCTCTGGCTATGACCTGGTGAGAGCCCTCCAGGATATTCTTTCCTTAAAGGCATGACTGCCTGCATTTTTCAGCAAAGCCGCTTATGTGAGCTGGGGGAGAATATCCCCCAAACTCACATCTAGCCCAAGTACTGGAAATGCTTCTCAGGGTCTCGTAACTTCAAGGAGCACAAATGAGACTGATTCATCTACAAGGGTACAGTGGACTGTGCTCCTTCAATATACACACATATATAAAATTTATATATGCATAAGAAAAGTACCAAAAACTGTCCAATATACAATTTATGGGGATTATTATGAAAGTTTTAAAATACACAAAAATCAAGAAATGTAAAATCCATTTGGATGGAAAAAATGAAGCCAATGAAACCCTCCCAGCAATGCTGATAGCCTGAGTAAGTTGAAACTTGCATGGGTGAATCAGAAAGGGTGATGTCAACTGTGTTTCTTGGAAGTGAAATAATGAACCATAACCCAGTGTGTCTCAATACTTTCATAGTGACCCATGTATACCAAAAGCTTTTGTTGTATTGTCTCACAGAAAGTCCAAAGAAATCCAAACGGTTGATGTCAGATCTCTTCTGAGTAAGCACAGAGACCAAAATGTGGGGATTCAATATCTGATACAGGAAAAGGAGTCAGACCTAAGAGAGAAAAGGGAAGAGAGGTGGATGACTTTATAACTCCATCAAGGGTTTTTCATACTCCTCCAAAATTGATCAAGGATAGAAATGAAAGGTAACTAGAGAATTTTTGTCATGCTTGATGGTGAATGCTCATTTTTATTACATTTTGTAAAAACACATTTCTTTTACAAGGCAGCTTTCTTTTCAGATGATTTGTATGTTTGTGTTAACAGATAGCTTTGTGGTGGCAGAAATCTGCAAAGTGGCAAAGAATAGATCTCTCTAAAGAGAATTCCAGACTAAGAACTGAAATAAGCAAAAATTAGACTGTAAGATCTTTCATGGAAAAACCACATATAATATGAATGAATATTTAATGAATTACCAACACCCTATCCTCCATGTCCTTATGTGACAGATGTTTATCAAATATTTACCAAATGAAAGTCTAAAGTTTGGGGGGTAATAACAGTCCCTAGGCAAATGAGTTTGAAGATGCTACCCCAGACATTCTCTCTTGCAGAACTGTTCCCTGACAATACATGTTAACCTGTTACAGCCTCTGAGAAGGCCTATAGTAAAGAAACGTATTTATTTTTAGAGTGAACAAGTTTTTCACCAATGTCTTTGACCATGGAACTTTTTTTAGGCCACGTTCAAGAAACTCCAATTAAATATACTTAAAAATTTATATTATTTTGTAAAAATGTAACCATTATGTACTTATTCATTTCCAAAAATGAAAACTGTATGTCTGTTAATTTTAAAGTTAACTAATGTTTTAATGATTTTGTTGTGTCTCCTTTTTGATGGAGAGTGCTTGAATATTTTGTTGCAGCATGGAGGTCTGTAGTTTCAGTTGATCCTCTAGGTGGGTATCAGTCATTTAGCTGAAATCATCAGTCTTGATTTGGTTAGGTAGGAGAATGGAGATTCATAGCAATAAGTGGTAGAAGGGCAGTGCCTGTAGCTCAAGGAGTAGGGCACTGGCCCTATATACTGGAGGTGGTGGGTTCAAACCCAGCCCCAGCCAAAGACGGCAAAAAAAAAAAAAATGTGGTTGAAAAGCCAGAAAGCATTTTTCAGGCATGTTGCCAAGGACATGGACATTCTACTACTTCATTTTCAATTGAATCTCTCTTAGCATCAAATAGTAGCTTTAAAATGTCGTCTACTGAGAACTCAATCAATCCCATCTTTAGGTGCCCTAGTGATATCAACTAGGTGAGGCTGAAATATTAACTTGAGGGTGATGTCATAATTCTCAAAATCAGTGAACCTGTCATTAAATTCTCTGATTAATAGGTCTATAATGGCTGTGTATTCTTCAAATGATTCATATATACCATCTTGGTCATCAATGACCTTTATTAACTGGGGAAAATGTTGATCTGAGATTTCCTTTTGAAGAAATGTTTTGAAAAAAGACAGCTTCCCCCCCCCCCCCGCCAGATGCTTGGCTATTTTCCCACATGACATTTATACACTTAGTTTATTGATACCTTGAAAAGAAATATTCAAGTTGTTTTTATTTGATGGGATACTACACAGAAATGCTTCATTCCTATAGAAATATTCTTTCAATAATTCACATCATTGATTCTGTTCTTCATAAAGTTTCACTATATGTTCTCACTGAGATAAAACTTTGGCTAATGCCCATCCCTGTAATAACTGTAGAATGACAGGGTAAATCTATACTGAATCCTCATTGTTCAGCAATTGTACAGCACATTACAAAACTGACGATGCCACATGGCATTTGCAGGAATATCATTCACAGTTCTTACAACTTCTTAACTTCTTGAAAACTGTCACTTAAATAGTAGCTAGATTTTACTGATGCAAGATATAATGAACAGAAATGAAAATGTCTGGATCTTTTAACCTTTTTTTTTGGTCTGTGCAACCCTTCATGTTTTCCTGTCATGGAAAGTACACCATCTGTACACACGCTCACTAAATTTACCAAATTCAGTCCAACTTCATAACATTTATCTTGAAAGTTTTTGGAGGTATCTATTCCCCGTATTCTGTTTGCAAGAATGACAAAAGCAAGTAACTCTTCATAGCAAAGAAAATCTTCTGTTATGACCTCAGTGAAATATAAAACCTGCACCAAGTATCAGCTGATTTATCCAAAGTGATTGAATAATACATATTTTCCTTTTAAAGTATTGCATGAAGTTGTTCTGTAAAATTGGAGGCTAATTCATGCTGCTAATCAGTTATGGTTCTTCTTGAAAGAGGCAGTTGTACTTTGAAACATTTTTAGGATCTAAGCATCCTACAAATTTGACAATACATTCTGTCACAATTTGTACGTCACTTCTTCTCTTTTACTCTGAGTACATAAACTACTTTATAAGGAGCTTCAGTGGCATTATTTCCAGGTCTTATAGCTGCTTGAAAAACTTGTTTTTGCTTTTGCTTTTCACGTCTTTTAATTTCTACAATACAACCTTTCATGCCTCTTCCTCTAATTTAAAATATTTGTGGCCCTTAAGAGTGTAACCATGCTGATGAGCGTTGACTTTCTTTAGTGTTGATATTGCATTATCATAAATCAAGCAAATCATCTTATCTGTAGCAGAAACAAGATAAGATTGTGCATGTCCCAATGGACTTGTCTGTCACAGGGCCAATCCTCATTACAAAATTTGTTCTCTTCTTTCAGCTTTCTCTTGCTGTTCTTTGATACCATGGGCTGCTAAGTAGACAGAATTAAAAAATACTGCCAATGCAGCTATTCACAAAATTCCACTTCAAACAGAAACACATCGAACCATTGTCAAAAGCTGCTAATGGACTGGCAAACTCGACTCCCATAAACTCTCCCCAGCCAGCCGTGGCAATATGGCACCAGCCAGATAAGGGAGGTGAACATAGTCGCTGTCAGTTTAGCCCTTCTGGCTTACTAATGTTCTAATTGTGCTGATCAATCTGGGAGGACTATTTTCTTGAAACTTATTTTATTCTGTGGTATTTTAAATATGTTCATTTAAAAAAGTAAAATCAAAATATAAAAGATAAATAAAAATGCATTCATAAAAATAAAAAGATTTGTTCTATAAAATTTGGATTCAGTTAAGAGGCTACACTTCAGGACCTAGAAGGCCATGTAGTCTTAAGGGCACAGGTTCCCTACCCTGGCTGTAACTAATGAAATGCTAGGCAGTTCTCTATTGGCTTTTCTGATCACCAAAAGGTAAAAAATTAAAAAAATCTTCATGTAGGCTTGGTGCCTGTAGCACAGTGGTTACGGCACTGCCCACATACACCCAGGCTGGTGGTTTCGAACCCAGCCCGGGCCAGCTAAAACAACAATGACAACTGCAACAAATAAAATAGCCAAGTGTTGTGGCGGGTGCCTGTTACAGCTACTTGGGAAGCCAAGGAAAAAGAATCGCTTAAGCCCAAGAGTTTGAGGTTGCTGTGAGCTGTGACGCCATGGCACTCTACCCAGTGTGACATAGTGAGACTCTGTCTCAAAAAAAAGAAAGAAAGAAAGAAAAATTTCCTTTAGAGGTAGTAGAAGTCTAGCCCAAAGTCTAATGTATGTCAACTTAAGCTCTGTCTCCACTCACAGCTCTGTTATCACTCAGGCTGGACTTGCCAGCACCGGAGGAAGGGGCAGGTGGGCTTCCTCTGTCTCCACCCCCTTTGCTAGCTGTGAGTTGTGGCCTCTACAAAGATAGAGGCAGTAGAAGAAGCAGGGGAAGGTGGTAAGGTGGAATAAGAAGCTCTAACTTAGCTGTGCTGTGGTTATAATCTGTCATCGCAATCCTCTGAGCATAGTGAATATCCCAATGGACTTGTCTGTCACAGGGCCTTTTTTGAGTGTTTTGAAGATCTCTTTCTTTCCCTACATTGCCAGGCATCCAGTAACGTTACCTCTCTATAACGGTTCCTCTAGATACAGTTAGGCTTTCAGGCCACTTGTGACTTCTCTTATTCTCTTGGCTTCCAATGGTACATCCCCAGTGGAGTCGTGACACCCTTCCAGGCAATTTCTTTCAAGATGACCCAAGCTGTCTATTTTGAACAGGGTCCTTATTTGCTGCACCAAATTTTGGAAGTGCTGCTTATTCACAATACAGATGTCCTAGACACTGGAGAGGCAGCTCTATCACAGGGTTTCAGGTGTTAGTCAGACCTCAGTCCCTGAAACTCTATTAGACACACACCAAACTCACTGAAGTGTTCCTTCGGCTTGTGTTAAGGAGGAAACACACATATCTGGAAGGGGGCAAGACGATAAGGATGCTTACTAAATTGACAACCCCTCCCCCCACCAAAATCTTCAGTGCCAACTTCCCTAGAGTCCCCTTGACAGGTGGGAGGTTGCCCATGTGACAACATGGGTAGAATCACTTTCATAACCTATTAGCAGGCTTCTTTGTAAGTAAGCTACCACCAGGCTTTAGGTTGTGGGGTTCCTTGGTCCCGATTGTATTGGGTCTCTTCTGACACATCTGGACAAGAGGAAATGCCTCCTTTACCATTCCACTGTACATGAATTAATATACTTAATCCACACTAATATCTTTTATGAGACGTATAGTAATTAGCAGAGGAATCAAAGCTGAAATAAGAAATAGTCACGGATAGAACCACTGAGACTTAATCATGTTATTTATAATGTACAAGTCTCACAAAATAAGGAAAAAAATAAAAACCCTTGGAAGTATTAGCTTTATGCACCATTTATTAGCTTCATGGGGAGTTTTACAGCCATTAGCATGTGGACAGAAATGGAATTGCTCTTGTAAAAGGCTCCCTTTGCTCTATGGCTAACTTTGTATCATGGCCATCAGACAACAAATAATTTCCCTTACAAATACTTATCTGTGCCTAGGCTGGCACTTGTCCTTTGGCTTTTGTTGTGTTTGACCTTTGCAACAATATCCTTGTTTTGTCCAGCGAGGGCCTGTTGGTTGTCTGCTGATTCCTAATAATCCCAAAGATATTAAGGCCATCAGCAATGATGCTGGAGAGTTAAGTCCCAGGCAGAGACATAAAAAAGCAGTTTCATACTGAATATCAATTCTCTAATCCATGTTCAGGGATCAGCTGTGCATCTTATCAGATTCAAACTCACAACTCTCTAAAATTTTTACATTTTCTCACAAAACCCAGCACAGAGGCTCTTAATCATGGTGCATGCTAGAATCACGTGAGGAACATTTGCTGTGGCCCACTCTAATTCAATCAGAATCTTGATGTTGGGACCCAGGTGTAGGTAGTTTTTAAAACTCCCAGGTGCAGCTAGAATGGAGTGTCACTGCTAATCCCTTTTGCCTGGAACCTAGCTTCTTTCTATTCATTCATAGCAGAACATATAATTAAAACCCATAGGAGACCTCCCTGCCTTGTAGAAGAGGCATGGCCGGTGCATTGATGGGGCTACATATTTGGTTTTGCCTGCTCGGTGCCTTTTTAAAAGTGGATTCGAGTCCATCATTTAGGAAAAAATCAAGACATCTAATGACAAGAATGTAAAGGTTCAGTTTCTCTTAAAAACTCAGCTATTCTGGCAACAGTAGCAGGACCACATTACAGGGGCCCAGGGCTTCCAGTTTGTCGCAGGCCTTACCGTCCGGAGTTTCCAGCCTGGCTCTACAGGCAGAGCTCTGGATATCTGCTACTTTTTAAGTTTAAAGAAGTCCCTTAAAGCTTAGCTCCCCTTTTCTCTTCCATTTTCAAACACAGGAGACTTAAACTTGTTCCACAGCCTTCTTTGATCTGAATGACTCAAGCAATCCCTTAACCCCTGGATTGTTTAAAAGGTTATTAGTTTTCTTTCTTCCATTCTTCACTGGCCCATTCTCACCCTAGAGAGTTTGTTTTGTTCTTTTGCTTTAAAATTGAAAACAAAGTGTGACTACACATCTATTCTCCAAAGGGCATAGCTCCTCAAGGCTGAGAGCCAGATGCATGATTTGTTTTCCATCTAGAGCTGTACATACAGAGAAAGTCGTCAGCACAAGGCCGTTCTGCTTTTGACCTTCCTAGGGCTGAATGCGCAGCCAGTCAACAGTGGAGCCGAAAATAGAACCCAGGACTTTCAAATCATTGTTCTGCTCACTAGGCTGTGCTTCCGCCCGTAAGGACTTGGTTAAACAATGTCCTGTTTTTGCAAAAGCAGAAATCATCATGTACGTATGAAAAGCTAGACACTGAAAGCCCTCTCCCTTGGGAAAGATGGCACTGCAGCATAAAAAAGAGTGTGAATTGGTTTCTAGCACTGCAGGGTATAGGTTGAATCACTCAAAAAAATGGGTGTTGCATCATCAGTTTTGTAATGCGTGACATTTCGAACAAGGAGCTCTCACCGAATGCCAAGAATGTATTTGCGTGACAACCCACAGAAGGGAAATTTGGAACCCCTGAAAGGTTATTATGAAAATGACAGGACCTGTATGTAAGGGATCTGGAATCTGGGGGCTGGTTCTCAGCATAAGGTAGGAAGAAGACTGGGAAAAGCCAGAAGATTGGTAGCCCCGTCATTCATTCTTCACTGAGAGTGTGTGTGCGCCCCATACATAGAACAGAAAACAGATCTAAACAGTAAGCGGTCAGCAGTAACTGACAGTTCCCCAGAACTGTTCCCCAGCCTCCTAGGAAGAGTTCCATACCCTTGTGCTGTGCCATCATTTTGCAGAAGACTCGCCTCTCTCTTTAGGGACCATGTTGATTTTCAGGGAGCCCCCTGAGAGCAAGAACTATGTGGATCTCTGGGCTTTTAGCCCAATCAATGCCTGTCTCATCTTGGGGGGACAGTGGAGCCTAGAACAGAGCTTGGGTCCTGGCTCTACCACCTTCCAGCTGGAGGATTAGGAACAAGTGTGAATTTTCCTCTCTGTGTCTCAATTTCCTCATCTGTAAAAGAAAAGTGATAATAATAGTTCTTACCTCAAAGAGTCATGTTAAAAACTAAATGCATGTGAAGTGCTTAGAATGATACTTGGCACATTACAAGGCTTTGTCAAGTTGATTAGCAGAGGCAAATCAATTCACTACTTGTGAATGGATGAATATTTTATATTCTAGCTAGTGATATTATAGCTAGCGTAGGCCAGGTGACTTGCTAAGCACTTTACATGGATTGCCCCACTTAGTTTTAAACATAGGCACACGAGATACCTAATTCTATCACTTTATATTACAGAGGGGCCAACTGAGGCCCAAAAGGATTGGGTTACTTACCCAGGGTCACACAGCTGTCAAGCAACAAAAGAAGAATTTGAAACTATATGGTCTGATACCACATCCTTCACCATTACATTCTTGTTTCCTGGGAGGAAAACTAAGGGAAAAAAACTGCTTTGTGATATTCTTATGTGGCTCAAATACAATCATTTATTGACACTCTGAAAGCAGTAAAAGTGCACCTACATACGTAAGCCAATGGTGATGATTAATGAGCGCGTGAGAAATCCTGGTCTACTCTCATTAGCCTTACTTAGCATATCAAAAAGTGTTAAAAATAATAATTAGCCTCAGGAACCAGCAAACAAGTCAAACCAGGCGTTCTGACACATGAAAATGCGATTTGATATGTGAGTCACCTACTGCAGATAACAGCCAAGGAATAAATTAACAAAAGAAAGCTCATTGAGAGCTGAAATGTCTCACTCCTTTACTTATTTCTTCGCTAGAATAATCGGATATTCTGTGATATGTATATTTTGATTCACATACTTTATTTCTTTGAATAGTGCCCTCAGCCATACACCTGAGTGAAAATGAGGAGAGGTTTTTTTTCTTCTCAGACATTAGATAGAATATTCTGGTGTCATGGAAAGCAAACCGCACTGGAAGATGAGAAAGGAGATTTCTGAGTTGAGCTTCACAATCAAGTAATGGCCTCGAGAACTGGAAGTGAGTTTCTCACTCTACCTGGGCCTTGGATTTCTCTGTCTAAAAATATAGCTTTGGATGCCATTAACTATAAAATTTCTAGTACCTTTAAAAAGAACTTTCATTTTCCTTCTGGGCATTTTTTTAATCATAGAGCATGCTTTTCCTATCTCTACCCCTGCAAATATATTTCAACATTTTTGATATTAGCTCGTTTTATAATGAAACTGTACATTAATATTAGTTGTTTTCTCTTTCTCCCCCATCTTTTTATTTCTCCTTCCCCCTGTACAGTTGCCATTAAATTGATAACGTGTTTTAGATTGAAGGCAAAAACCAAAACATAAAGAACATGACCACCACCCCCATGAACAGTAACTAAAGCTGTTCCAAGGGTTTGGTGTGTGAGCGTACTTAAGGCTGAAAATTGGAGGAAGAGCATTTAAAGTATCATTACTGCTTAATTTCTTTTGATTCCAGGCCCCCTTCCAGGGAATAAGTTATATTTTATCTGTAGCAGCTATAATCTCTGGGTTTCCCCTGCCTGTGGTGACAGCACTATATCAGAGACAAAGTATTTTTAGAACTAAAATGCCTCGATGCACTTGACTACGCAATCATGTGCATGTGTAACACCTAGGACTGACCCGTGTGATATCAGATCATTTCTCTGCAGTCAGTTGAGAATACCATGGGGCCCCTTTTTACTTCAGACCTAAGTGGGGGAACAGATGTTCTTTGTTTCAAGGAAGGATAAGAGGGTGAAGGTTAGCTCATGGGTAGAGTTTCCTGTTTGTAATGTTTGAAACCAGGGAGGTGCCAACAGTTTTGAAGGTTTTATTAAAAGGGAAATAGCTCCTGCTGGGGTAAGCTGTGATGAAAGTAAAATTTGCTCCCCAGTTGATGTCTTGGTACTTTGGATGTACATTATTTTCCTGCTAACCATCCTTTAATGACTCTCCTTTGCCTGCCATAGTAAGTCCAAATGCTTTAGCACTCTCTAAACTCTATCCAGATTTACTTGTAGTTCTTTGGTTCATCTCTTTTCAACTTGGAAGAGCTTTCTGACATCTTTGCCTGGTCTACTCATCTGTCAAGATACAGCTCAGGCATCATCTGCCCTTGGTTGCCTTGGTTCTTTATCAGTCAGGGTAGCGATCTCTTCTTTGCACTTCCAAAGCATCCCACTCTTCCTTCGATCCGTGAAATTCATGAGCCTCGCTGCAGAGTGGACTCACTAAGAAGGCTGTAAAAAGATGCCAATGCCCAGACTCTACTCAAAGGGATGTTTCGTTCCATTGGTCTGGGTTGAGATCATGCGTCGCTGTTTAGTATATACAGGTGATTTAAATGTGCAATCAATGCTGAGAGCCATTGCTTTATTGGAACACTTAGCAACATATTATATTAAAATTATGTATGTACCTTCCCCAAGATTAAATTTCATGAGAACTGGAATTCTTGTATACTGATATACATATCCTATGAGATTTAAAACATACCAAGTACTAAGAGGTGTTCAATAAACAGTTTATGAATAATGAATGAAGGAGTGGATAACAAATATATGTGCACCCCAACCTCCCACCTACTATGTTTAGAAGAACACTTATATTTATGCAGTTGTTTGAGGTCAGAAATTGTGGAAAATACAAGAATCAATATGGATCCCAGGTGTCTGAGGATAAAGGATGTAGTCTAAAAGAAGTGTCTGAGAAAACAAATAAAATGTGGTCTGAAAGAAAACCCGAAAAAGTCTGAATTAATTAAGAGCAGGTGTGAAAGGCAGAACCATAAACCTGACTTCAGCAGGAACTCGGGGAGAGAGTAATGCAAGAGATTCTGGGACTGGAGATGGAGAGAAAGGAACGACCAGCTCAGAATGTAGAAATACAAGCTGGAGATTCAAGATACCTAGAGTCTGGCCTGGAGAAACTCAGCCAGAATCCGGGCCCTGAAAGTCCAGTTGTCCAAGTAGCCTGAAAGAGAATCAGCAGAGCAGGAGCCCAACTTGGGCATCAAGGAATACTCATGTGCTCTACCTTCTTTGTAAATCTGCATTTTGAGTTGTAGTATGTACTATGCACTCCATGTGTGTTATTTATAGGCAAGATTAGTTTTGTGAAATAGGCTTTAACAACCTCAGCTTTACAGATGAGACTGTAGATTGTGGGGAGTAGAGCAGGCATCCTAGGATATCTGATTACAAATGGTCTGTCACCTGATGAGCCTCCATGTAGGAGAGATGCTGGAGAAGACGAAGGATAGGATGGAGCTCCAGGTCTCTAGCCAAGAAGTGTGTGTTCCCTCTCAAGTCCCGCCAGTGGTCTAGGACGCTGCAGGGGAAGGAACCTTTGGGGAAGCAACAGTTGCCTCAAACGTTTTGATTTTAAAAAGCTCCTACTTGTCTGGGCTCAGAAACACTAAGTAGCTTTGAAGGGTGAGAAAAGAATACACTTCGCTTCTGTTCCCCTAGAGAATGCGTTTTGTGGGGGCACTTGCCCTTCTTCAGACAAGACAAGAGGGCCAGAACAATTAGAATTGAGTGATTTTATTTATTTTTTATTGTTTTATTAAATCATAATGGTGTACATTAATGCATTTATGGGGTACAATGTGCTGATTTTATGTACAATTAGGAATGCTTAGATCAAACTGGTTAACATAACCTTCACCTCACTTACTTCTTTGTTTATTTATACTCTACTCTTTTTTTTTTTTTTTGAGACAGAATTTTACTTTGTTGCCCGAGGTAGAATGCCATGGCATCACAGCTCACAGAAATCTCAAACTCTTGGGCTTAAGTGATTCTCTCGCCTCAATGTCCCGAGTAGCTGGGATTACAGGTGCCCGCCATAACACTCGGCTATTTTTAGAGGTGAGGTCTTGCTCTGGCTCAGGCTGGTCTCGAACTGGTGAGCTCAAGCAATCCACCTGCCTCAGCCTCCCAGAGAGCAAGGATTACAGGCGTAAGCCACTGCATCCTGCCTATCTTCTACTCTTAATAGTTTTGGCATGTACCCTTGCATTGTGAACATTCAGTGGGGTCTGACCAAATACCCTTCCTCCTCCTGGCCAAGAAGGGAACACTTCTGCACTGCTGGTGGGAATGCAAGATAATACATCCTTTTTGGAAAGAAGTTTGGAGAACACATAGGGAACTAAAAGTAGACCTACAGTTTGATCCTGCAATTCCTCTGCTAGGTGGCCAAAAATCTTTTTACAACAAAGATAATTAGCGCCAGAATGTTTATTGCAGCCCTATTCATAATTGCCAAGTCATGGAAGCAGCCCAAGTGCCCATCAAATCATGAATGGATTAACAAACCACGTTGTATGTACACCATGGAATACTATTTAGCCAGAAAAAGATGGAGACTTTATATCTTTTATGTTTACCTGGATGGATCTAGAACACATTCTTCTTAGGAAAGCATCTCGAGAATGAAAGAAAAAGTATCCAATGTACTCAATTCAGTGATTTTATATGATAGAAGAATGTGTATGAAGCTTGGATTGCTATTTTTCTTAAAAGAAGAAACACAGAAACAGGTTATGTTTCATAACACAAAAACTGGTTATATTCCATTTAATGTGTCGTCAAAACTTTAGTCTTGAAATATTTGATTCTCCATGTTAAAGAGAATTAGGTGTCCCCAGACCTCTCCTTGAAGGTTTACAGTCTATGTTTAGGCAAGTTTGTTCTCTCTCTTATCTTAATACATATTTAGGTTCCATAATGAAGTCTGATCTTAATTATTAGTACGGCCAGTAAATTTAGTCTGTCTACATTAAGGTGTGATGAAGATGCCTGCATATTTTTGTCTGTGGAAAGGTATTTTCCCTTATCAGTCACCTGTGATGACTAATGTGCCTGGAATAGTTCGTGTAGTGACAGCCTTGATGCCAAGGAAGTAAGAGCTGCTGTTCTTCTCCCAACCCTGTACACAATTCCTGTCTCTGGAAACTATAATCACCCTTACTATTCTAGGTGCCAGGAAGAGGTTGGTGCTGGGAAATTTCTTTGGCTTACTGGGAAACAACCTGGGCTTTGAACTTAACTCAATCTCAGTTCAAATTCTAACTGCCATTTGTAAACAATTCTCAGGCCAAAGAAATTTCAATAAATGTTTATTTCCTGCTTGGTGCAGTGGCTCATGCCTGTAATCCTAGTACTCTGGGAGGCTTAGGAGGGAGAATCACTTGAGTCCAGGATTTCAAGATCAGCCTGAGAAAGAGCAAGAGCCCCTGTCTCTTCTAAAAATAGAAAAATTGGCTGTGCTTTGTGGTAGACACTTGTAGTCCCACCACCCAGGAGGCTAAGTCAGGAAGATTGCCAGGAGTTTGAGGTTGCTATGAGCTAGGTTGAGGCCATGGCACTCTAGCTTGGACAACAAAGTGAGACAATGGCTTAAAAAAAAGCTGATTTCCTTCTTTATCCCCTTCTGTTGAGAGACAGTATATACTTTGATTGTTTCTACGGTCTGGTCACCTGTACATGCAGCACAACATGCCTACACAAAAAGCATGCGATTGTGAATTTTACTCTCCTTCCTGCCTTTGGTTCTTTGAGGAGAAGCCAAGATTTCAGAACAGCTCCTATGTGGTCTATATTTCACAGCAATTTATTCTTTGACCTTTCTCTAGAACATCAATGTTGTATTACCCCTGGCTTCCCGACATGTGAAAAAATATATTCTTTCTTTCTCAGTCTGGGCCTCTGATAAGTTCAGATGAACATTTTCTAAATAATAAAAAAGAAGGTAGCTGCTACAGACGTTTATAGGTGACCTTATTTCAAGAATTTGGTTGAGGAGCCCATAACCTCACTTTCAAGGCAGAGGCAATGTGGGTGTTGTGAGACAATCTCTCTCTGAGTAGTCAAACCATTGGTAGTGTCTGACCAAGGCAAGCTCACCTGCTTTTCTGGTCCTGGTCTCTCCAAAGTGAAAGGAAGATTGTGCCACATAACATCCAAGGGCCATTCCTTCTCTTAAATATTTGTGTCTAGTTATTGCTTATTTAAAGAAAAAAATAAGTTGACTTGCCAAAAGATAAAAAGCTATTAAATGGAAAAATATTTTATAAGAGAACTAATCCTTCTCTTCTCTATGTTTAGGTTATAAAATTATTATAATGATTACTTTTCATCACCCACTTAATCCCATAAAACACCTCTCACTATATAAATTCACATGATGTTTCCCTGTAGCAATTACTCATTTTACCCATGGGAACCAGGTTTTTGCTAACTCCCTGAGAGGGTGGATGCCAGCCCTCTGTTAGCAGACTTTATGTTCTCTCTGGGCAAGAGATTTCTCATGGCTGAGACCAATTCAGCATCCCTGCATTGTCTTCTGTAGAGGGAGGACTACCAGCTAGTATTTAGGTGACCTAAACACTGGGAGCACGTGCCGTAGGATGGGGGAGGAGAAGGAAAGGAACACTTATAAGCAGGTGTCTGAGTCCATGTGGGCTGATCTAATGAAATGCCATGGGCTGTGTGGCTCAAACAACAAACATTTACTTCCCACAGTTCTAGAGCTTGGGAAGTGTATAATCAGGGTGCTGGGTCCTCTTTCTGGTTATGCCTTTTCTCCTTTGTGGGTCTATGGGGGGATCATATTCATACCACTTCCTTTAAAAAAATATAGGAACATTAATCCCCTCCTGGGGGCTCTACCTTCATGACTTCATTAAACCCAGTTACCTCTCAAAGGTCTCCCATTGTGGATTAGATTTCAACATATGAATTTGGGAGTACACAGTCCATAGCAGTAGGAATAAAAGAGACATAATGCAGGTGTTCCAAAAGTCACTCCCTAAAATCACCAAACATAGGAAAAATGGAAAATTATAGCTAAATGGATTTTTATTTACAAACTATTCATTACAAAGTTTTACAAAGAGGTGCCCAAAACATAGAGAATATTTTGTAAATATTGTGTAAATAAATATACATTTAGCCATACTTTCCCATTTTCCCTATGTACGGTTACATTAGGGTAAGTTTTGGGACACTCTATAGATTGCTTGGTACTAAACTAATGCCTTTTACATAGTTATCTCATTTCTTCTCTTTTACTCATCACTACCCTTCACAGCAATTTTTATAACTCTCTGATAGGTGAGGAAATAGAGGCTCAGAGACATTATGAATTACCCAAGGTCACCTAAGTCCTTGGTTACAAAACCTGCGTAAATTTCATTTGGTTATGTTGGGCCCTACCATAAATTCCTAAATGTGTCTTTAATGGGTAAAAAAAAGAAAAAAAATTGTTCTAGAATGTAGAGAAACATAGCAGCACTAGGAAAGCATGCCTAAATGGTGTATTCCATTCTTGCAAGCTTCAAGGTCAGACCCCTCCAATGAACTTGGAAATAGGAACTAAAATATTTAACAACCCTATGACAAGATGATTTTGAATCCTTTTTTTTTTTTTTTTTTTATTGTTGGGGATTCATTGAGGGTACAATAAGCCAGGTTACACTGATTTCAATTGTTAGGTAAAGTCCCTCTTGCAATCATGTCTTGCCCCCATAAAGTGTGACACACACCAAGGCCCCACCCCCCTCCCTCCATCCCTCTTTCTGCTCCCCCCCATAACCTTAATTGTCATTTTTGAATCCTTTTTTCCCACTACAATAGCAGAAGTCAGACATGATTTGAAATGTAATAATAATGGATACTATTGATTTTTTTTTTTTTGTAGAGACAGAGTCTCACTGTACTTCCGTGCTGTACACTTCATAAATAATACCTCACTTACCCAATTCTGCATGAGACGGTACCACTCTCTTTTGCAGTTGTGGGTGCTGGACTTAGAAAGAGGTATAACTTAGCCATCTTGGGAAGATGGAATCAGACCATACGTGAAATTAAAGCAAATTACTCAAAAACACACCACCAGACTGCAGGAAATCTGGATGGAAAAATTGTTCTCTGTCCATTGGATCTGCACTTCCATATTGTAATTTGAAGACCCCATGAGAATCACTATTGTGAATATAGAATGCCCACCGCTGGCAATCACAGTTATAGGGAAGTCAAGACCATCAGTTCTCACTGTACTTAACATTCATTCAAAACAGCAGTTAAAAGGGAAGAAGGCAAAGGAGAAAGTACCTCTCCCAAATGAGGTCATTTAAACAATAGCATAATCTAAGTACTTAATTTAGAGGAAACAGAACTGATTAGATATCGGAAATAGAACTATAAAGAGGCCTTTCCTAGGAGCCACTTCCCTTGCAGAATTTCCCTGAAAGATCACGTATTGTTTAGTTTAACAATTTCAAAAATACTAAGGAATAACAAGGTCTACCAAGCTAGATTCACTAGAGGATAAAGGATTACTAACAATGGCATCTTTTAAGTTGATTGCAGCGTAAAGAAGCCAAATCCAGCAGGTCACCCATAAAGAACAGCATGTAAATACTGTCCTTGAAATTCATAGAGAAAACATTTAAGCAGTACTGACCCAATCCAAGTTCATTTGCCATTAAATCCTAGAATTTCTTATGTTTTTCACTATTTAGCTGAGAGCTGATTATGAAACCTTGGGAACTGAATGAATTTAAAATATATAGTGACCTGATATCAGTGGATTGAGATTGTTGCCCCTGTGGTCAGTGCACTCCCTGGAGTCCTGTGGAATGGGCTGTACTACGGACCAAATGTTCATGGCCCTCCCCCATCTCAAACTCATACACTGAAACTCTGACCCTCCTGGTGATGCGGGTTGGAGTTGGAAGGTCATTAGGTTTAGATGAGGTCATGCGATTAGGGCTTCCATGATGGAAGACGAGAAAGAGACAAGAGAGATTTTTCTTTCTCTGCCATATAAGGGACACAGGAAGAAGGTGGCCACCTGGAAGGAGCGAAACATGACATTCTAAAAATGGCAGAAACAAGAGCTTCTATGCTTCTACTAACTTGGAAACATCATCATCTCCCACTTACAAGTCAGGCCTAGTTTACACAAATGGTCCCTGACTTAGGATGGTTCAATTTTATGAAGAGTTTATCAGGCTATTAACTGCATGTTTGACTTACAATAGTTTTTATTGTGTTGGTTTACCAGGATGTAATGCCATGATCAGTTGCAGAGGACCTGAATACGCATTTCAGAGGGGATAAGAAAAACAAACTCATTCCTTCTTCAAGTATTATTGAGCACATAAAAAAATGCCAGGCATTTGAAAGAGCAGGACAGAGGCCCTGAAAAACAATCAGCAATGCAAAATGATCCACGTGGAATGCAAAAAAGAGGCAGAAACCAAAAATGTAAACATGAAGCAAGCAGCTACTGACAGCAGAAGGCTTAATAATGAAATGACAACACTGGTGATGTGCCATGGATGTGACAAACTCTGGGTTCATAGCCTAGTGGAGAAGGCCACTGGAGGGCTGTGACAGTGCCGAGGGCACAGAGGGAGGCCTTCTTAGTCAGGGTGGCATAGATCTGCAGCAGAAGGGGACCCCTTAGAAGCAGAGGGAATAGCCTGGGCAGGAGCAGAGAGGTGGAGTCGGGTACGCGTGGGCAACAATGAGTGGTCTGGTTTGATATGTGGTTGGTGGCAGCATATTAGCATGGCTGGGCCTTTCCCAGGTGAGTGGGTCCACTCGGGGAGCTGGCCTGAATCTGCAACAAAAAACTCAGAACCATACAGAAATAGACGAAAGAGAGGATCCAGTCCTCTCACTTCCATGCTATCACTCTTTCCTGGAAGACATGCAATAACTTCAGGAGAGACCAGCACTGGGGACTTATGAGAGCCATTAGGGTTAACTTTGGGACAGATGGCTCAGGCCAATTCAGCTTTCAGACATTCTATTCCATTTTATTCCCACTATCCTATAAATACACCCACACGTATTAGTGCATATTGCATCAGAAGCATGTAGTCTGAGAGGCACTTGGGAACTTCCCTGTAGAGAAACATTTTTGCCACTTGCCTTTTTTTTTTATTTTATTAAATCATAGCTGTGTACATTGATATATTCATGGGGCATCATTCACTAGCTTCACAGACCATTTACCAAGTTTCACATATACTTTTGTAAGATGCACCGCTGGTGTAATCCCACCAATCCCCTTCCCTCTACCCACCTCCCCCCTCCCTCCCCTCCCTTTCCCCCTTATCCCTATTCTTAGGTTGTAACTGGGTTATAGCTTTCATGTGAAAACCCTAAATTAGTTTCATAGTAGGGCTGAGTACATTGGGTACTTTTTCTTCCATTCTTGAGATACTTTACTAAGAAGAATATGTTCCAGCTCCATCCATGTAAACATGAAAGAGGGAAAGTCTCCATCTTTCTTTAAGGCTGCATAATATTCCATGGTGTACATATACCACAATTTATTAATCCATTCATGGATCTATGGGCACTTGGGCTTCTTCCATGACTTAGCAATTATGAATTGGGCTGTAATAAACATTCTGGTACAAATGTCTTTGTTATGATGTGATTTTTTGTCTTCTGGGTATATGCCCAGTAGAGGGATTACAGGATTGAATGGCAGATCTATTTTTAGATCTCTAAGTGTTCTCCATATCTCTTTCCAAAAGGAATGTATTAATTTGCATTCCCACCAGCAGTGCAAAAGTGTTCCCTTTGCTCCACATCCGCGCCAACATCTCTGGTCTTGGGATTTTGTGATATAGGCTAGTCTCACTGGAGTTAGATGGTATCTCAAAGTAGTTTTGATTTGCATTTCTCTGATGATTAAAGATGATGAGCATTTTTTCATATGTCTGAAGGCCGCATGCCTGTCTTCTTCAGAGAACTTTCTCTTCAAATCCCTTGCCCAGCCTATGATGGGAGGCAAAAGTTTGATCTCTTCTGATCCTATATGGATACCCTTGATCGCCTTTTTTTCCCTAATTGCGGTGGCTAAAACTTCTATTACAATGTTAAAAAGCAATGGAGACAATAGCAGCCTTGTCTGGTTCCTGATCTGAATGGAAATGATTCCAATTTAATTCCATTCAATATGATATTGGCTGTGGGTTTGCTGTAGATGGTCTCTATCAGTTTAAGAAATGTCCCTTCTATACCGATTTTCTTAAGTGTTCTGATCATGAAGGGATGCTGGATATTATCAAAAGCTTTTTCTGCATCATTTGAGAAAATCATATGGTCTTTGTTTTTTAATTTGTTTATGTGCTGGATTACATTTATAGATTTACGTATATTGAACCAGCCTTGAGACCCTGGGATAAAACTGACTTGGTTATGATGTATAATTTGTTTGATGTGTTGCTGGATTCTGTTTGTTAGGATCTTGTTGAATATTTTTGCATCTATATTCATTAGTGATATTGGTCTATAATTTTCTTTTCTTGGTGGGTTTTTTCCTGGTTTGGGGATCAGGGCGATGTTTGCTTCATAGAACGTGTTAGGTAGTCTTCCTTCTTTTTCTACATTTTGGAACAGGTTGAGTAATATAGGTACTAATTCCTCTTTAAAAGTTTGGTAGAATTCTGACGTGAAACCATCTGGTCCCGGGCTTTTCTTTTTAGGGAGGTTTTGTATGGTTGATGCTATTTCCGAACTTGATATGGGCCTGTTCAACATTTCCACTTGATTCTGGCTAAGTCTTGGAAGGTGATGAGCTTCCAAGTATCGGTCAATTTCCTACAGATTTTCATATTTCTAAGAATATAGTTTCTTGTAATATTCATTAAGGATTTTTTTGATTTCTGAGGAGTCTGTTGTTATTTTGTCTTTGTTGTTTCTGATTGATGAGATTAGAGATTTTACTCTTTTTTTCCTGATTAGGTTGGCCAAAGGTTTATCTATTTTATTGACCTTTTCGAAAAACCAGCTTTTTGATTTATTGATCTGTTGTATTATTCTTTTGTTTTTCAATTTCATTTAATTCTGCTCTAATTTTTGTTATTTCTTTTCTTCTACTGGGTTTGGAGTTGGAATGGTCTTCCTTTTCCAGTTGCTTGAGATGTCCCATTAAGTTGTTAACTTCCTTTCTTTCCGTTCTCTTGAGGAAGGCTTGCAGTGCTATAAATTTCCCTCTTAGAATAGCCTTTGCAGTGTCCCAGAGGTTCTGATAGTTCGTGTCTTCATTGTTGTTTTGTTCCAAAAAGTTGGCGATTTCTTTCTTAATCTCATCTCTGACCCAGCTATCATTCAGCATAAGGTTATTTAACTTCCATGTTTTTGTATGAGTATGCAGATTCCTGTTGTTACTCAGCTCAAGTTTTATTCCATGGTGGTCTGAGAAGATACATGGAATAATTTCTATTCCTTTAAATTTACTGAGGTTAGACTTGTGACCTAAGATGTGATCAATTTTGGAGTAAGTTCCATGGGCTGATGAGAAGTATGTGTATTCAGTTTTGTTGGGATGAAATGTTCTGTAGATGTCTGCTAAATCTAAATATTGGATGGTTAGGTTTAAATCTAAGATTTCTTTGCTCAGCTTCTTGTTGGAGGATTGATCCAACACTGCCAAAGGAGTGTTGAAATCTCCGACAATTATGGAGTTATCAAGTTGCTCATGTCTGTTAGAGTTTCTCTTATAAATTGAGGTGCATTCTGGTTGGGTGCATAGATATTAATAATTGAGATCTCATCATATTGAGTATTACCCTTAACAAATATGAAGTGACCATTCTTGTCCTTCCTTACTTTTATTGGTTTAAAGTCTATTGTATCTGCAAATAAAATTGCAACCCCTGCTTTTTTCTGATTACCATTTGCCTGAAATATGGATGACCATCCTTTCACCCTGAGTCTGTATTTGTCTTTTAAGTTAAGATGTGACTCTTGTATGCAACAGATATCTGGCCTGAGTTTTTGTATCCAGTCAGCTAACCTATGCGTCTTTAGAGGACAGTTTAAGCTGTTCACCTTAATAGAGAATATTGATAAGTCTGGTGAAGTTTTGGTTATCGAGTTTTTCAAAAGTCCAGTGGGCATTTTGAATCCTTTCGCCAGTGTGGAAATTGGAGTTTGATCCGAAGTTTCTGAGTGAGTTTACTTTTGTGGTATAGGATTGGGTTGGTCATTATGGAGGATAGGTCTGAGAATATCCTGAAGAGCTGGTTTGGTTATGGCAAATTTCTTCAACATACAAATGTCATTAAAGTATTTAATTTCTCCATCATAAATGAAACTCAGTTTAGCTGGATACAAGTTCCGGGGTTGAAAGTTATTTTGCTTGAGGAGATTAAAATTTGGTGACCACCCTCTTCTGGCTTGAAAATTTCAGCAGAGAGATCTGCAGTCATTCTAATATTCTTCACTTTGAAGGTACTGGTTTTCTTTCTCCTGGCAGCTTTGAGGATTTTCTCCTTCATATTAACTTTAGTGAAGTTAATTATGATATGCCTGGGAGATGTCTTATTGGGGTTGAGTCGTGCTGGGGTTCTGAAGCTGTCCGCTATCTGAATTTCAGAATCTCTAGGCATGTCTGGAAAATTCTCTTTCATAATTTCATGCAGAAGGGCCTCTGTGCCCAGCGAGGCCACTTCGTCTGTTTCTGGAACACCTGTGATTCGGATATTTGCCTTCTTCGAATTATCCCAGAGCTCTCTGAGAGAATGATCCATTTTTGCTCTCCATTCACTTCCTCTTTGAGACTTTGGGAGCGTTCAAAGGCTTTATCTTCGATGTCAGAAATCCTTTCTTCTGCTTGCTCCATTCTGTTTCTGAGGGATTCTACTGTATTTTTCATATCTTTGAGGGCTGCAAATTCTTGCTTCATTGTGTCTAAGTCTTCGGTGGTTTTGTCTTTAAATTTGTTAAATTCTTGAGACAACTTTTGAATTTCTCCTCGAATTCCTAATTCCACTTTGTTAATCTTGTCTGCAATCCAAATTCTGAATTCAATTTCTGATATCTCAGCCAGTTGTTTATGAATGGGATCTTCAATTGCATCTGCCATATCTTTCCTTGGGGGGTTTGATCTATTCTGATTATTCATGTTACCAGAGTTTTTCGGCTGATTCCACCCCATGGTTGTTTTAGTCCCTCTGATTTTTTCCCCTGGGGCTTTGTCGAGGGCCTGTACAGTGTTGTGGCCTGAGAAACTGGGGCCCTGTCTGGTGTGGTGGGGCTAAGTGGTTCTGTCTCGTTTTCAGCTGGTTTCTGTTCCACCCTAGTGAAACAGTTACTCTGGATTGAAGTCTCAGCTGTGGAGAAATATCAGCAATTAAGTCACCCCGCCCACCACTGGCAAACAATTGGAAAAGAAAAATCAAACCTTCCTACCACCGTGCACCCAGGGCACCACCTGATTTGTCCTCAGGCGATTGGTTCAGTTCAAAAAGTCCAAATCAATTATCTCAGTCTGCACCTGTCTCAGGTGAGAGAGTTTAAGAGGTCTCTGGGAACTGGATCACAGGGGTCTGGTGACTACTCTGGTGTGTCTTGCTCCAGTGCTGCATGGAGTCAGGAGAAGCCACCCAGCCTATAAATCAGTCTTGGAACATTGATGCCTCCTTACCCACCTTGCACCACTTCACATCCAGTCACTGATAGCTCTGCAGTTGGCTGACCCAGTTGCCTGTAGTGCATCGGTACTCCAGGAGTTTGTACCTGCCTGAATCACAAGGAAGTCTACCAGGCTGCTGAGCTCTGCCTCTCTCTAGCAGGAGGAGGTGAGGCCTGACAACCTCGGGCACTTGATGAAGGTTGGGGACTTTTCACTCAGGTCCAGTCTTGCCCCTGATTAATGTTACTGACAGAACAGAACAGAAAAACTCTGCGGTTCCCCTGCAAAAGAGAAGCAGAATTGAGTTCCAAATCAGCTTGTCTTTGCTCTTGTATTTTCTATAGGCTGATGATCCTCTGAGGGCCACATGCGTCTTAGGTTTAGTAAAGTGGACCTCTGGGTCAGCCCCGCCCTGGGAGTTTCCCCGGTTTTCAAATTGGAGTAGCCTCAGGCAAATCCTATACTCAAAGTCTCTGGTTGCCCAGGGAGACGGGGGGTGTGGCTTCAGAATATTCAGTAGTAAGCCGTATTGCTAGCAAAAGAGGGCTGCTGTTTTATGGCTCAGGCAACCGCTGCTCTGGTGTAGCTCCCTTCTGGCCAACCGTCCTCTCTCCACTCCCGTACCCCAGAGTCTGCACCGACCAGCTGCAGCCCAGCACTGTCTACACCCCTCGAGCAATCGCCTAAGAGTCTGGACCCCTGGGGGACAGACCTCCAGACCTTGGAGTCAGAGCAGAGGGGAGTGTGGGGGGCACTGGGAGCCTGGGGCTGTGGGCAGAGAACACACACAGCTTTATACAGTTTTATGCCTGGCCGTATTGTCACCAAAAGATGGCTGTCGCACTGTGCCTCAGGGAACTGCCGCTCCAGTGCGGTCCCCTCTCTGCTGACCTGGGACTGGCCTCCAGACCTCAGTGTGAGTAAAGGGGAGTGCTGGGAGCTCAGAATTCCAGGTAGAGACTATATACAGTTTATACAGTTTTATGCCTGGCAGGAAGACGCCGTGGCACCCTAGTAGGGGAGATAGGTCCAGTTTTTAGAGGGTCTCTCCCATGGAGTGTAGTGGGAGGACCTTTGAACTCTGCCAGATTGTTTGTGGGGCACTCTGAGCCATTCTCATGGGGGAGGGGACTCCCGTCCGCTTGATGATGGATTTTGTACCTTTTGTTTATATCCTTGTGGTCACAGCTCACCTCAGCGGGGTTGACGTGCATTCTTCAACCTTCTCTCTTAGTGCAGCTCAAATCCACCAGGTTACCTGCTGAATTTTTGTCCTTTAACTCTCCTACTGGACGGGAGCCTCTGTGGAAAGCTGGCTTTAGTCAGCCATCTTGTCTCCTCCCCCGCCACTTGCCTTTTGGACCACAAGTTAAGAGCAGAGTTGCAGAAGAACAAAGCAGTGTTTTGTTTAACGTGGTAGATGTGGAGAAGCAGTGTCTGGAGTCCTCTTTAAAGATGCCACCCTGCTGTGGGTGGTGTGATGAGCAGACCTTCAGAGTAAGGGCCTCAGCCATCAGCAACTACCTGGCCCAATCCTAAGGCAGTTCTCCCCTGACGTCTGAAGCAGGCAGGGAGAGAAATGCCAGCCATGGCTGACCTGACCCAAGAAGATTCTCACAGGAGACTTCACTCTAAAGCTCCATGTGGGGTTGTCTGAGCTTGTCACTGTGTCACAGCCTGGCTTCTCACTTAGCCCAGTGGATTCCGGAAATCCGAACCTGCATCAGTTGGGAATAGTGAGAAGAGTGAAGAATCTCATATACCAAGAAGGCAGTCTGGTATCTGGAGATGGACAGGTGTATCCAGCAGGAAGCAGGAAACCCAGTAAGAATCTGGGGTCTCTCTGACAGAAGAAGAAATGAATTCATTTTTTCATTCAGTGAGTACCTGCAGAGCTCATAACAGACACCAGGCACCCAGGGAGGCTCTGTTTTAGAAGGATCCAAGGAGTTCCTGCTCTCGTGGAGTTACAGGCCACTTGGAGCAAAGAAACTTCCCTAAATGTGTAATGTTCCAGGTTGCATGTTTTTGGAGATTAATCTAGATCTAAAATCAATTTAGAACGTTCAAAAATCTAGAGTTTTCAAAAAAATATGAAGAAAGAAATTCACCCTTCTAATCCCCGATTGGTGGCATTGTTTTCTATTCCTTTCTTAATTCAAGATCCATACAGGATTGTTTATAGGAGTACATCCTAGCAGAATTCACTCTCGACCACCTCATGCATCCATAACAAACAGTAACAACCAAAAGAAAAGAAGGGGGGATCAGAATAGAGTAGCACAGTTCAGGAGTCTTGACGCTGTATTCCTGTCTTAATCTTTATTGTGACCTTGAATTTGGCTTCTTTTGAACAAAAGGTATGAGATTCTCAGAGAAAAGATCATAAGTGTTAAATTATAATAACTGAATCCCTGGGTGTCTCCTGTCAAGGGAAGAAGTAAAGAGGATATAAAGAAGTATGCCCTGTAAACTTTCTCCCATCCAAATACTAACGAGGCCCGAGCCTGCTTAGCTCCCCAGATCAGATGAGATCGGGTGTATTTAGGGTGGTATGGCCATAGACTGCCCTAAAAGGCAACAAGAATTTAGAGCCAGTTCCCTATTTGCAATTATAGGACCTAGAATGAAGCTATTGATCATTGTGCAATGGGAAATTTTTGGCCTGTTTTCAATATAGCACCTTCCCCAAGTGTGATATTCTTGGAACACAGGGTTACACTTTGGAGTTTCCCTAAAGTTGAAGAGAGTACCATTTTAAACTTTCCTAGCTCTAAATAACATATTCTAACTTCCCTAAAAAGATGGATCTATATTCGTAGTAAGAACTTGATATCATCACTTCTGCTGAGTCCCCTCCAATTTTCTCTTCCAGTTTATATCTCCAAGTGGTTGATGTCATTACCTTATTTTTTAAAAAAAAAGAAGAAGAAAAGAAAAAAGAGACAAAAAAGGGACATGAGCCATGTCTTTTTCCTCACCATGCAGAAAGATCAAGTTCCTCACACATGGGATGTTTCCAACATGATAGCAGAAACCAGGTCTATCACTAGAAATTCGGATCACATTTCCTGCTAAAGTTAATAGTCCTGAGGGCACTTCTGAGGTGGTATTAAAATATGTCTATAAATTCTTTATCAGAGGAAGGAATCAAGAGGTGAAGTTTGTGCCCTGTCCCCTTAAACAGGAAAGGTCTTGGTAACTGCAGTGACAAATAGAATGCTGCAGAGAGATGCTGGTGACTACTGAGGGTAGGTTAGAAAAGTCCATGAAGTCTCTACCAGTGTTTCCTGCAATGGTCACTTTGGAAATGTTTACCCCTGTGCATAAGCTCATCTACTCTTTGCGCACCATGTGAAAAGACTGTATGAACACACCAAAGAGACAGAATGGGCCCAAGGAGCTTTAGCTGATTCACTCCTGGGTGTTTGAGCCAGTCTAGGTGTCAGATAGGAGTGAAGAAGCCTTTGTGTTAGTTCTGGTCATAACGCCACTATCTGATCATGACCTCATGAAGATCCAGCCAGAGAACTGCTTAACCAAGCCCAGTGACCCCCTAGATGTGTGAGCACAATAGTAAGTGATATGGTTGTAAGCTAGTATCTCGGACACAGTGAAAGTTGATTGGAAATCTGAGAAATCAAAGTTAGATGCTGCTGTAGGAAAACCTAAAGCCTTATGTCTTCACTGTGGGACTGATTGGTGGGCAGCAGTCACGGGGGGCTGGAAGAGACTTAGTAGAAGCCTGATGGCACTTACGCAGGCTATCAGTAGCAGCTTAAAGAAGAATGGGGAGATTGTTACTGAAAACTGGGAAAAACTGTAGTGGCAGAAAGTTTAGCAAAACTGTCTCCTGAAACACATAAAAAATATTTAAAAAACAAGAACAAAAACAAAAAACCTAATGTGACCTGGTGGATTTGACTAAGAAAAAATCTGGCCAGAATATTGACAATGTCAAGGGGTTTCTTTTAGTCATAAATAATAAAATAAGTATAGAAAGATGAGTTTTAAAAAGAAACTGTTCCATTTTCAAGAAAATTTAAAGAAGGTTTACAAAAGATCCAAGGCTCATTATGTACAAATATAAAACTATTTTATTTTCTCAGCCTCTCCCTGTATGTAGTACAGGATTCTCAAATTAAGAAAAGATGACCAGTCAAAGATCAAATCCAAAAGCTAAAGACTCTCTGTTAATACTTCAGAAAAATATCAGGTAATGTCTCATAAACTCTTTGAAACAGATAAAATTCCTCTAAGGAGCTAAAGTCATGCTAGGCAAAGTCTCTCAGTTAAATAATAGGGCTTTCAGTAATGATAAGATTGTGATCCCATACAGCCTTACACAGATTCCAGGTAGAGGAGGGCTCATATCAAAGAAATCTGTAGCTGGAGATTTTTTCCTAATACTCCAGTAAGAATCACAAGAAGTCCACAGAGTCATTAACAGAATTGTACTAACAGTTATTTTTCCAGCTTCAATGAAAAGGAACAGAAATAGTATTAAATAAAATGTGGTCCAAAAACCAAGAACCTAGAGGAGACACCCCAGAGCCAGGGAGAATCCTTCTTCCATTTCCTCAGTGGGACTGGGATGTAGAGAACTGGCTGGTTGGTTTTGCTAGTTGGGTTTCAAAAGTTCCTAGGAACCAGGGAATCCTGTGTTCTTATTTTTCTCTATTTCGAATAAAAGTATCTATAGTAGCTATGTTTTGCATACCTCTCCATCGAACATTGAATATGTAGGCTGCAAATAACTTGTCTCTTAGTTTACAAGTTCAAATTGAGAGGATCAGGATGCAAGAAACCTCAACAGTGAACTTCATTCACACTTGCATCTGAGATCTGGGAAGGGTCAATATATGAGTTTATCCTGTATGTAAAGGAATTGTAAATTACTTGTAACCAGAAGGTAAACTTTAAAATTGTTAAATATGTTTACAATTGGGCGGCGCCTGTGGCTCAGTCGGTAAGGCGCTGGCCCCATATACCGAGGGTGATGGGTTCAAACCCAGCCCTGGCCAAACTGCAACCAAAAAATAGCCGGGCGTTGTGGTGGGCGCCTGAGGTCCCAGCTGCTCGGGAGGCTGAGGCAAGAGAATCGCTTAAGCCCAGGAGTTGGAGGTTGCTGTGAGCTGTGTGAGGCCACGGCACTCTACAGAGGGCCATAAAGTGAGACTCTGTCTCTACAAAAAAAAAAATAGGTTTACAATTTTAAGCATGTTTTTATGTTTGCGTAAGTGATCGAGTCTAATTCCTGTCCCCTTAAATATGGGTCGATGTTAGTAACTCACTTCTAAAAGATAGAATGGGATGGAAGCAATGCTGCATTAATTCCAAGGCTGGGTCTTAATAGGTAATGCAACTTCATCCTGTGTCTCTTTTAGAAGTCTCTTCCTTGAAACAGCCACTTTGCTGTGAAGGAGACCAGGCCACATGGTCCCCAGCCTCAGCCCCAGGGGAGCTCCCAGCAAGCTGCCAGGTGAACTTGCCAGGCATATCAGTGGGCCATTTTGGAAGGGGATGCTTCAGCCCTTCCCAACCCTCCCTCACTAATACCACATGGAACAGAGACAAGTCTTGCCAGATAAGCCCTACACATATTGCAGATTTATTTCCAAAATACATATTTCTTTAAGTCCTTAAATTTTGGGTCGTTCTTACATTCCAATAGCAACAGGAATAATTTCCCTCTGTATACAGAGGGTGACAAACAAATGTATACACACTTTAAGAATGAAAAAGACCGTATTAAATTTGTAATACCCAATATATATCAATAACACTTGTATCCTGTACCTTTTGTAATTGTGGAAGTCAAATGTGACTTGAGTTTTATAATTTTAATATGATTTTTTCCTTTCTTAAAATGTGTATACATTTTGGGGCACCTTCTGTATACTGAATACTGAATACTGGGCACAAGTTTAGTGCATATATATAAAATCTCAACGTTAATTCCTGCTTACTCACTTTCTTGAATTGATCAGGGTCAAGTTATACTCCATCTTTTTAGAGCCAATCTGTAAATAAACATTTGATGACAGGGAATAAAAATATATAGCAAACACATATATAGCTAGAATTTATTGATGGATTAATATAGGCTAGGCCCATTTTATATGTATTAACTCACTTCATTCTTACAACTCAATGAGGAAGATACTTTTATTCACCCCATTTAATAGATAAGGGAATGGAGGCACAGAGATGTTTAGTAACTTGACCAAGACCACACAGCCAGCGTACCCAAGCCCGCAGCCCAGACAGTCCTGCTCTGAAGTTCACCATCATAACCCTTATGCTTCTCTGCTTTCTAAAATTGGTACTTTAACTTTTCCACTTACCATTGGCAGGAGGTAGCCTCTTCACTTCTGACACTCTATCCTGGGTCTGGAGGGAACTTCTCATTTCTGCTAACCAGGCCACAGTGTAAATCTCGTCCCTAAAAGTCAGATTTATTTAGATCAAGTGTGAACAAACTATGACCCCTGGGCCAGATCTTGTCTGCCACCTGAATTTGTAAATAAAGATTTTTTTTAAACAAACATGGCCATGTTTGTTCATTTATGTTTTGTTTACAATTACTTTTATGCTACATGGTGAGTTGAATAGTCATGACAGAACCTATGCTCCATCAAGGCTAAAATATTACTATCTAGTTCTTCCCCAAAAAGTTAACTGACCTCTGACTTAAATCACTAAAGATCTCTTTATTACTGAATTAATGGCATATTATGAAAAGTATAAATACATTCCAATAGTAGAACAGACCTGCACTAAACCCAGCTCTGTTACTGAAGTGTGATCTCAGGAGAATTTCTTAGTATCTCTGAATCTTAGTTTTCTCTTCCCAAGAGAAAGAGAGAATAAGAAGACCTCTATCTTAATTGATACATGCAAAGACCCTGAAACATAAGGAAGATATGACTAATACCTAAGGAGTAGTTTTACCAGCCTTTTGGGATTAGCTCACAATTTAGGAGATCATATAATTAGAGGCAAAGAAAATAAGTGATACTTAACAGCAAACATTTGGAATTATTAGGCAAGAGAAAACAGAGGCTCCAGCTTCAGTTAGGCATAAGACAGAGGTGGGAATCGGTCAGTGAAAATCTGACCCATAGAATCATAACTCCAGGTCGTGAATTTCTTTCTACAGTCCAGATTTTTAAGGAAAAAGTCTATAGGCAGAGATAGCTTTGCAGGCAACAGTTTTCCAAAAATCAATTTCTAATTGATTAAATGTCAAGACTTGAAGAAAGAGCATCTGGTTGGTTATTGAGCTAAAGAAATAATCCTATTTTCACCACTATAACTGAATATATTTCTTTGAGAATATGAGTAAATTTAGAGTCCCAAAGGTAGAGTGATTTGACCTGATTAACAGTCTCTTTTCCATTTTTGCAGATATTCCAGGCAACCATCAGCACATTAGTCATTTTATCTTTCTAACCAAATGATTTAATATGTAGGGAGGTTTGATGTTTTAAGTTCTTCTAAGCAGCTGAATTGACCAATTGTTTTCAGTTCCCTGGAGAGGTGAGCGTCATTTTGGTTTCATGGGAGGCATTAGGAGAACTGAGTTCTAAGAAGGAGATTTGGGGGGCATTTACTCTTTTTTTTTAGCATTGTTACTGGGAGATCTCCGTCTTTAGCGTGACAGCCGTGGAATCAGAACTCCTCTCAGCTCCCAAGTGAGGCAGATTACCTGTGCAGATGTTGTTGGACAACTGGCTAAGTGGGAAGTGACAACCAGAACGATGAGAGAGGCTCTGCTCTGAGAAAGGAATTGTAGGCCTGCTGCACTCACGGGATGTCAGAGGAGCAAAGAGGGGAGGCCTGTGTTCCAGGGAGCAGGTGGAGTGGGGACCGGCTGAACACCACCCTCAAGCTGCTGTGCGATTCTAGTTTTCTCCATTCGAGAAATAGGCCTTTCTTTCCCTGTTTTCACTTGTCACACACAAAAGGGCAGTGAAATGCCAACCTGACCCAGCTGAAAGGCCTGGAGATATGAAACTGTAAAAGAAGATAATGATTAGACACATGGGAGGTGGCTGGAGACCCCTGATAACTGCGCTTCCCGTTCGTCTTTAACCTTTCAACTAGAAAAAGGCATTCATTTAATAGACATGTTCTGCTTTACTGAAAGAAAGTGAAAGAAAACAATACAGAGAAAATAAGTTTTGTCTCAAATCCTATGGGCACATGTTTAGTATTATATCATTCCAATTCATTAGTTCCTTAAAGAAATCGCCAAACCTCAGAGTGGGAATTTTATTGGAGGTTACTTTGTCCAAATTTATATTAATATTGATGTAGAACTCCTTATGTAACTGCCAAGGTAGGTTCATTTATTCCTTCAACAGTAAGTACTGAGCATGATCTATCCCAAGTATTGATGTAGGGCAGAGAGCTGAACAAAGAAGGGAATGTTTTTGTCTTTATATAGAGCCACTTGTATCCCAGGGCTTGTGCCTGAACAATGGCATTTGTTGAGAGCTGTCGGTTTAGATGGGAGTGAACTGGTTCTTAAGGTTTATGTTTTCCAGACTCTTTTGGAGAAGCATTGTAAGGACTTTGCAAACACAAGATTAACTCATTTAATGCTCTTAAGTAGGCAATAGGGTAGATCCCATAATCAACATCTCTTCTACACATGAGTAAATTGAGGCACCAAGTGTTTAAGGAATGGCCTAAGATTGCACAACTGGTAAGAAATAGAACCTGGATTGGAACTCCACAGCAGGCGTCCTCAAACTGCGGCCCGCGGGCCACGTGAAGCAGTGTGAATTGCATTTGTTCCCATTTTGTTTTTTACTTCAAAATAAGATATGTGCAGTGTGCATAGGAATTTGTTCATAGTTTTTTTGTTTAAACTATAGTCCGGCCCTCCAACGGTCTGAGGGACAGTGAATTGGCCCCCTGTTTAAAAAGTTGGAAGACGCCTGCTCCACAGTCTCAGTGTGGAGTCTTAGCTCTTAACCACCAGGTTACGATGCCAATATTGTGTAGTTTGTGACTTGCTTCCATTTTTCCTGATGTTGGCATTTTTTATCCTAAAATGTTTAGCACTGTTGCATTAATACCCAGCTTTTGGGATCTTGTAATGTATACTCTAATCCATTGAATACAACCCAAGAGAGCTAATTCCATAGTCTCTTAAAGTCCATGACTTACAGAACAGAAGATAGCTCTTCTTTAAGAGGTATGCGCCTCCCTGGCCCTACCATTCTGCCTGCCCAAAGAAAAGATCAGTGCCTGCCACCCACTAGGTGGTCAATAGTTTTAGTTCTTGCTATTAATTAATAAATTTCTGGCTCCTTAATGCCTCATATTTCTCAGTTAAACTTTCTTCCTCTAGGTCAAGGCTAGAGGAAGATAAGGAGCCATTCATTGGGATGAATTTTCAAAAAAAATTTTCCTGAAAGTGTATTTTAACAAATGAGAGAGAATTTGATGAGCCTGATGGGGAGACATTGTCATCACCAACAACAGAGATAGTGGAGTGGAAAGGATAACACAGATGGTGAGGGTGGAGGCGACGAAGGAGGTAGGAATACTGAAAACTCACTCAGATGGACCCATCTTAAAGTTTGCCTTCCATGGTCCATTGACCAATCCTTCCCTAGAGGACGTCTTGCCCTGGTCTGGAAAAAAAATTATGCCATCTCATCATGGACTAAAGAGTGAAAGGGGGTTAGATGAAAGTTTGAGTAGAGCAACAATACTCTTTGAATTTTTCTGAGTCAACCCATAAGTAATTTAATCCTTTGTCTGGAAGGAATTCAAAAAATGTCAGGTACCTTCTCATTTCCAATGGAGTATCCCCAAAATAAGTTCTATCGTCAACCCCCAATGACTTCTGGATTATCTCCTGGCTCATCTTCCTGTCACAAATGAAATCAATCTGTTCCACTTTCTTGACACCTTGTTTTATAAGCCTCAGTCAGCGTGACTTCCATTTTCTTAGCCATCTTCCTACCTGCAAATATGGCTGATGAAAAACATAATTCCTTTTGCTTCCTCTCTTCTGCTTCTCTCATTCCACATAAGAGGCTCTACCCTACATAGAATTACCCCCCTTCTTACTTTGCATAACAATTGCAATCAATGTAACCCGGCTTATTGTACCCTCAATGAATCCCCAACAATAAAAAAAAAATTAAAAAAAATGGAAAAAAAAAATAGAATTACCCCCTTCTTCCTTTCATGCAAACCCTACCTTTAAGTATGTCTGCTCTTGTGAGATATTCCCAGGACACCCTTCTAAACATAGCTTGCAGCTGCTCCTCTCTATGTCCCTGCTCCAGTCCTGCCCAGAAGGCCACAATCTAAACTAGGAAACCAATTTCCATGAATATTCCATTGAATATTTCCATGCAGAAGGGTGGCAATAGCTGTCCCATAACCAGTCTTATAATAGCCAAGAGGTTGGTATAGAGAAAGCAAAAATAACAGCTACTCAGTGTGGACATTCCGAAAGCTGTTTGCATGGGCTTGTGAAAGAGGATGTCTTTAAAACTTTTTTTCACATTACATTAGTATTTACTTTTTTTCTGACAACATTTTAGAGCACCATACACCTCTGTAAGAAAGGTTTTTAAAATGTTATTTTTTTCAACATAAAAGTTGGCAAAAATAATTTGAGACATTTGCCAACATTGCTCAAAGACTTTGGCTGAAAGCCTGAGTCCCTGGGACCAAACAAAAATATTGACAATTCAGGTAGGTTCTTATTTCATCCAAATGGATTTTTTCATCTCTTTTTCCTGGATGGGTATTTTTTAAGTGCTTGCCATTTGTTAAGTCAGAGAAGAAATATATCGCAGGTCATTAACTTTAAAAAAAAAAAAAAAAGGACATTTCTTCTCTTGTATTTTTCCCGAATGCTCTGAGTGGGTTTCTATACCATTATTGGTTGAGTATATTCTTGCCACAATAATCCACTTTTAGTAGCTTCATTTACATTAACTATCACTCTGGAGAGCTGTACTAACAGCGCGCTGAATTACCCAAGAGAAATTACTCTTGAAAGTAATCACTGGGAATGAATTTTCATCATTTGGTCTCATCATTTCATGCTGTGTTGCCTCTTTCGTTTCTGCCCCTGATAAAAGTTAGGCATGAAGAGGGCTTTTGTTATGATTTCATTTTCTTTAAAAAACTTCGTCTTATTAATCATAGCAGCTGGTTTATAAAGACAAAAGTCTCTCTCTTTCTTTCTCTCTCTCTCTCTCTCTCTCACACACACACACACAGTTTTTGAAACATATAGTATCTTCTTGTGGGAACACTGTGTAATTCACTTTAGTCTACAATATCTCACACAAATTTGGTTTTTGCGTAACCTATTTAGTGCAAGGAATATGTTTAAGCACAAGGGCTTGGGATGCTTAAGCAGGAGGACTGTACTGAATTTGTTTTAGGTTACTAACACTAGAAGTTGAAATTTTAAACTTTTGGCTAAAACCTAGAATAAATGAACTTGTTCTTTATCTATCCAGAATGTATCTCTGGCTTTGTGGAAGTGACATATTGCTTACATATCAATTGAGAGAAAGAGAATATGGAAGTGTCAAAGAATGTCTTAAGAGGCAATTTGCCAAATCATACCCTATTCTCCTGAGAACATTAATAAAAAATCAGCTTATTTCAGTGTTGTCTCTAGATAACACTCAGTTACATATACAGTAGAACCTCCATAGTTGACCACCTCCTTAAGTTGGCCTAATTTCCATGGACTGGACATGTACCACATGTATGCATCCGTGCAGCAGGCCTGGTTCCCCGTGTTGGCCACCTCTGTATGTTGGCCAGTTTGCTGCATTCCCCTGGGTGGCCAACATCCAGCAGTCCTACGGTATTACTAAGTTAAGGAAACGGACAACAGCACACAGGCCGGTAGCAGAATTGTTTGAGACAGGCCTATAAAGAAAGGAATGAAAGGGAGGAGCAGGTATTGACCTTCCCCCCAAACAAACCTGGGGAGATAATTACTATTGTCCCCATTCTACGGATCAGAAAGTTGAAGCTCATGAAGGCGGAATCCCTTGCTCATGGTCAAGCAGCCAGTGATCAGGGGAGAAACACAAGTCTACCTGAAGCCAAGACCTGGGTGTTCTCCTTAGGAATACTCAGGCATCCTAAGTTGCAGAAGCCATCACATGCTCCCACGGAACTTCTCTAACTCTGCCCTGCATAGGAATCCCTGGTCATCTTGTCAGTGTGCAGATTCTGATTCAGTAAGTCTGGGGTGAGGCCCAAGATTCTGCATTTCTAACAAGCTTCTGGGTGATGCAGATGCTGCTGGTCCAGGGACCAAACTTCAAAGTAGCACAGCATGATATTAACATTCTAATATAATAATCGTACCCTAAGCAAAGATACTTAACAGTATCTTTAACTGATAACTTAATCCCAATTCTACACTTCTCTGATAGCTTCATTTCTTCTCTTCTCTGTTCCTGTCTTTTCTTCTCTCCTCTTCTCTTTTACTGAAGAAGTTAGAGCAGAGTATATCAGGCATAGTTTTTCTAGCATCCTTTAGCTTAGTGGTTCTCAACCTTCCTAATGCTGCTACTGTTTAATATAGTTTCTTTCTCTTTTTTATTGTTAAATCATAGCTGTGTACATTAGTGCAATCAAGGGGTACAATGTGCTGGTTTCATATACAATCTGAAATATTCTCATCAAACTGTTCAACGTAGCCTTCATTGCATTTTCTTAGTTATTGTATGCAGACATTTGTATTCTGCATGTAGTAAGTTTTGCCTGTACCCATTCTAAGATGCACCGTAGGTGTGGCCCCACCCATTCCCTTCCCTCCATCTTAACCTCCCCCCTCCCTTCCCCTTCCTTGGCCCTTTCCTCATAGTCTTGTGCTATAGTTGGGTTATAGCCTTCATGTGAAAGCTATAATTTAGCTTCATAGTAGGGCTGAGTACATTGGATACTTTTTCTTCCATTCCTGAGATACTTTGCTAAGAAGAATATGTTCCAGCTCCATCTATGTAAACATAAAAGAGGTAAAGTCTCCGTCTTTCTTTAAGGCTGCATAATATTCCATGGTATACATGTACCACAATTTGCTAGTCCATTCGTGGGTCGATGGGCACTTGGGCTTCTTCCAGGACTTAGCAATTATGAATTGGGCTGCAATAAACATTCTGGTACAGATGTCTTTGTTATATTGTGACTTTTGGTCTTCTGGGTATAAACCCTAGTAAAGGAATTATAGGATCGAATGGCAGGTCTATTTTTAGGTCTCTAAGTATTCTCCAAACATCCTTCCAGAAGGAACGTATTAGTGTGCATTCCCACCAGCAGTGTAGAAGTGTGCCTTTTTCTCCACATCTACACCAACATCTCTGGTTCTGTGATTTTGTTATGTGGGCTACTCTTAGTGGGGTTAGGTGATATCTCAAAGTAGTTTTGATTTGCATTTCTCTGATGATTAAGGATGATGAGCTTTTTTTCATGTGTTTGTAGATCATACGTCTGTCTTCTTTAGAGAAGTTTCTCTTCAAGTCCCTTGCCCACCCTGAATGGGATCACGTGTTCTTTTCTTGCTAATACATTTCAGTTCTCTGTGGATTCTGGTTATTAGACCTTTATCAGAGGTATAACCTGCAAATATTTTCTCCCATTCTGAGGGCTGTCTCCCTGCTTTACTTACTATGTTCTTGGCTGTGCAGAAAAGCTTTTTAGTTTGATCAGGTACCAGTAGTGTATTTTTGATACTGCTTCAATTGACTGGGGAGTCCTCATAAAATATTCACCCAGGCCATTTCCTTCAAGAGTTTTCCCTGCACTTACTTCAAGTATTTTTATAGTTTCATGTCTTAATTTTAAATCTTTTATCCAGTGAGAGTCTATCTTAGTTAATGGTGAAAGGTGTGGGTCTAGTTTCAATCTTCTACAGGTTGCCAGCCAGTTCACCCAATTAAATAGGGAATCTTTTCCCCACTGAATGTTTTAATTGGCTTGTCAAAGATCAAATAACAGTAAGTAGCTGGATTCATCTCTTGGTTCTCTATTCTGTTCCAGACATCTACTTCTCTGTTTTTGTGCCAATACCATGCTCTTATGATCACTATCAATTTGTAGTACAGTCTCAGGTCTGGTAGTGTGATTCCTCCCACTGTGTTTTTATTGCTGAGTAATGTTTTGGCTATCTGAGGTTTTTTCTGATTCCATATAAAACGAAGTATTATTTTTTCAAGATCTTTAAAATATGACAATGGAGCTTTAATAAAAATTGCATTAAAATTATATATTGCTTTGGTTAACATAGACATTTTAACAATGTTGATTCTTCCTAGCCATGAACATGATATGCTTTTCCATTTGGTAACATCTTCAGCTATTTCTTTTCTTAAAGTTTCATGGTTCTCTTTGTAGAGATCTTTCACGTCCTTTGTTAGGTATACTCCCAAATATTTCATCTTCTTTGGCACTACTGTGAAAGGAATAGAGTCCTTGACTGTTTGTTTGGTTTTGTTATTGTTGGTATATATAAAAGCTACAGATTTATGGGTGTTGATTTTGTAGCCTGAGACATTGCTATATTCCTTGATCACTTCTAAAAGTTTTGTAGTAGAATCCCTAGTGTTTTCCAGATATACAATCATATCATCTGCGAAGAGTGAAAGTTTGATCTCTTCTGACCCTATGTGGATACCCTTGATCGCCTTTTCTTCCCTAATTGCAATGGCTAAAACTTCCATTACAATGTTAAAGAGCAATGGAGACAATGGGCAACCTTGCCTGGTTCCTGATCTAAGTGGAAATGATTTCAATTTAACTCCATTCAATACGATATTGGCTGTGGGTTTGCTGTAGATGGCCTCTATTAGTTTAAGAAACGTCCCTTCTATACCAATTTTCTTAAGTGCTCTGATCATGAAGCGATGCTGGATATTATCAAAAGCTTTTTCTGCATCAATTGAAAGAATCATATGGTCTTTATTTTTAAGTTTGTTTATGTGTTGAATTACATTTATAGATTTATGTATATTGAACCAGCCTTGAGACCCTGGGATAAATCTGACTTGGTCGTGGTGCATAATTTTTTTGATGTGTTGTTGGATTCTGTTTGTTAGGATCTTATTGAGTATTTTAGCATCTATATTCATTAGTAATATTGGTCTATAATTTTCTTTTCTTGTTGGGTCTTTCCCTGGTTTGGGGATCAAGGTGATGTTTGCTTCATAGAATGTGCTGGGTAATATTCCTTATTTTTCTATATTTTGGAAGAGGTTTAGTAGTATAGGTACTAGTTCTTCTTTAAGTGTTTGGTAGAATTCTGACGTAAAGCCATCTGGTCCTGTGCTTTTCTTTTTAGGGAGATTTTGTATAGTTGATGCTATTTCAGAACTTGATATAGACCTGTTCAATATTTCCACTTCATTCTGGCTAAGTCTTGGTAGGTGGCATACTTCCAGGTATTGGTCGATTTCTTTCAGATTTTCATATTTGTGAGAGTAGAGTTTCTTGCAGTATTCGTCAAGGATTTTTTGAATTTCTGAGGGGTCTGTCGTTATTTCATCATTACCTTTTCTGATTAATGAAATTAGAGATTTTACTCTTTTTTTCCTGGTTAGGTTGGCCAAAGGTTTATCTATTTTATTGATCTTTTAAAAAACCAACTTTTGGATTTATTGATCTGTTGTATAATTCTTTTGTTTTCAATTTCATTTAATTGAGCTCTGATTTTGGTTATTTCTTTTCTTCTGCTGGGTTTGGGGTTGGAGTGTTCTTCCTTCTCTAGTTACTTGAGATGTCCCATTAAGTTATTAACTTCCTCTGTTTTTGTTTTCTTGAGGAAGGCTGGCAGTGCTATAAATTTCCCTCTTGGGACTGCCTTTGCAGTATCCCAGAGGTTCTGGTAATTCATGTCTTGATTGTAGTTTTGTTCTAAAAATTTGGTGATTTCCTTCTTAATGTCATCTATAACCCATCTATCCTTCAGCATAAGGTTGTTTAGCTTCCATGTTTTTGTATGTGTATGCAGGTCCCTGTTGTTATTGAGTCCAACTTTTATTCCATGTTAGTCTGAGAAGATGCAAGGAATAATTTCTATTTTTTAAAATTTGCTGAGGTTAGATTTGTGGCCTAGGATGTGGTCGATTTTGGAGTATGTTCTGTGAGCTGATGAGAAGAATGTGTATTCAGTTTTGTTGGGATGAAATGTTCTGTAGATGTTTGTTAAGTCCAGATGTTAAATGGTTAAGTTTAAATCTAAAATTTCTTTGCTTAGCTTCTTTTTGGAGGACCTATCCAGCACTGCTAAAGTTGTTAAAATCTCCAATTACTCTGAAACTGGAGGAAATCAAGTTGCTCATGTCTGAGTTTTTCTTATAAATTGAGGTGCGTTGTGGTTGGGTGCATAAATATTAATAATTGAAATCTCATCATATTGAGTATTGCCTTTAACAAATATGAAGTGTCCATCCTTATTATTCCTTATTTTGCTTGGTTTAAAGCCTATTGTGTCTGCGAATAGGATCGAAATGCCTGCTTTTTTCTGCTTTCCATTTGCCTGGAGTACAGATGACCATCCCTTCACCTTGAGTCTAAATTTGTCTTTGAATGTAAGATGCGATTCTTGTATGCAGCAGATATCTGGCTTGAGTTTTTGTATCCAGTCAGCCAACCTGTGCCTCTTTAGAGGACAATTTAAACCATTCACATTAATTGAGAATATTGATAAGCCTTTGGAGAGTCTGGTGGACATTTTTAATCCTTTTGCGAAGTGGAAAGTTGGAATTTGATCAAAATCTTCTGGGTGGGTTTACTTTTGCGGTGGAGGGTTACGCTGGTATTTATGAAGGATAGGTCTGAGAATACCCTAGAGAGCTGGTTTAATTATGGCAAATTTCTTCAACATGTGAATGTTGTTAAAGTATTTAATTTCCCCATCATAAATGAAAGTCAGTTTAGCTGTACAGGATCCTGAGTTGAAAATTATTTTGTTTTAGGAGATTAAAAGTTGATGACCATCCTCTTCTAGCTTGAAGGGTTTCAGCAGAGAGATCTGCAGTTATTCTAATATTCTTGCCCTTGTAGGTGATGGTTTTCTTTTGTCTGGCTGCTTTCAGAATTTTCTCCTTCATATTAACTTTAGTGAAGATGATTATGGTATGTCTGGGGGATGTCTAATTTGGGTTGAATCGTGCTGGAGTTCTGTAACTGTCTGCTATCTGAATTTCAGAATCTCTCTGCATGTCCAGAAAGTTCTCCTTCATAATCTCATGAGAAGAGACTGTGTGCCTTGTGAAGCCACTTCATCACTTTCAAGGATCCCTATAAGATGAATATTAGTTTTCTTTGAATTATCCCAGAGCTCTCTGAGAGAGTGATCTGTTTTGGCCCTCCATTTCTCTTTCTCTTTGAGAGTTTGGGAGCATTTGAAAGCTTTGTCTTCAATGTCAGAAATCCTTTCTTCTGCTTGCTCCATTCTGTTACTGAGGGATTCTACTGTGTTTCTCAGATCTTTGAGGGCTGCAACTTCTTGTCTCATTGTGTCAAAATCTTTGGTCATTTTGTCTTTGAATTCATTGAATTCTTGAGTTATCTTTTTGGTTACTGCTTGGAATTCTGATTTGATCTTATTTGCTATCCAGATTCTGAATTCGATTTCTGACATCTCATCTAATTGTTTGTGCATGGGATCTTGTGCTATGTCTTCCCCATTGATCCTTGGGGGAGTTGATCTACTCTTATTATTCATATTGCCAGAGTTTTCCTGTTGATTTTGCCTCATGATTTTTTTCACTGTTGCCTCTAGCCATCCTCAGAGTTGGGGAGGTGTGTCTCCAAGGTTAGACCCCAGTGGGATCACTCTATTGTTGCTGGATCTTTGTAGAAAGTGACCCTGTGTAGTTCTTCTGGAGCTGCCCCAGCCAGGGAGTTCTGGTTGTGGAAGCAGCTCTGGAGTGTGACACACCCGGATCCAGCAACAGGGCAGTAGGTGGTGCGCATGGTTCTGGGAGTTCCTGGCACCCAGTGTCTTTGGCACAGAGATCCCTAGGCTCTAGCAGTCTCTGGCCAGGAGAAGGGCTCTGCACAGAGGCTGGGAGGGCTCTGGGGGGTATGCGGCTACCAGAGTCCCTGGCCAAATAAGCGGGCTGTTGTGGAGGCTGCAATGGTACGGGAGAGAGGATGTAGGTTTGTGCAGCTCCTGCAGTTCCTGGTTAGGGCATGCAGAGGCCCTGCAAGCGTGGGTCGCAGGTCGCGGGTCTGGGCAGTGCCAAGTCCAGGAGTTTGAGGTTGCTATGAGCTGTGACACCAGGGCACTCTACCCAGGGCAACAGCCCGAGGCTCCAGTGTGCCAAAACTGGTCTCACTCTGCCCCTGAGGGTTAAGGCTGTACGGCTGCTCAGTTCCCGCCTTTAGGCTGCTCAGTCACTAGGTTACTAGCTCCTGCCTGATCCTTGCTCTGGGACCCTGAGGGTGGAGCTTTCCGGGGATGTTCTCTCACAATGGCTCCCTGCGTCCCACAGCTGAATACTATTAGCTCCATCTGGCTCAGAGTCTCAGTCTGGGGTCCTAGACAATGCCCAAAGTTCTCCACACTCCTGCTCAAGCTCTCCCCAAGGCAGTTCAACTGAGTGCAGAGTCCAAAAACACCAAAACAGTTCATAGGTAAGGTCTTTCCGGTTTGCAGTCTCACTGCTGCTTGTACTTACAGGTGCCGGTGGGATTAGGTTGATTGAACACCCACAACCATTTGCCAGTTTTCCACTATTCTTGGGGTCCAGAAGTCCCTTGCTGACTCCCTGTATCCTCAAAGGGATGATTATAGGCAGATCCCACCAGCCAGAGAGACCTGGAGTCTTATCTCCCCAGACTCACCTTGCCCAGTTGCAGGGAAGCTGTTACTCGGCTGTCATCTTGCTCCACCCAAAACTCATATATCTCAATAATCATTTGAAAATAATGCATTAACCCTTTCAGATCACTGCTGTATCATTCACAGTAATCAGTCATATTCTATAATAATCATTAACTTATTGTACGGGCATATAGAACTTCTAAAAGCCTCATTTAGACCCCCAAAGCCAGCTTCCCCGAGTTCCTCAGGTTCTGTGCCCATAACGCACCTGCAACATCAACACAAGCTGTCAACTCAGACTCCACCTCAACTCCCTCCAGGTGCTTTACCACTAGTAGATCCTTACCCAACTCTTAATACAGTTTCTGTAGGTCGTGATCCACAGCTTGAGAACTGGTGCTTAGCTAATCTTAATGAAATCTTAGGTCAAGTGTTGCTTAAAATTGGTTGATAAAAAAGAAATGAGATTTTTGAAATTTGTGGAATTTGAATGCTGAAAATAAATTTAGTCTCTTCTTGCCTTCCTTCCCTTTTTCCGATACACAAGAACTCCAAGTGGTCAGTACCACAGAATGACAAAATCAAAGCAACTCTGGGTAGGTCTCTTTGTCTTGTCAATCATTGTGTTATAATCCTTGATT
This sequence comes from Nycticebus coucang, assembly GCF_027406575.1. Classification (NCBI taxonomy): domain Eukaryota; kingdom Metazoa; phylum Chordata; class Mammalia; order Primates; family Lorisidae; genus Nycticebus; species Nycticebus coucang. Next base: position 29,558,215 of record NC_069782.1, read on the forward strand.
TTGAATCTATGATTTAAAGCAGAAACACATGGTACCACATACACTAAGGTTATGAACTTTCCCAAGCATTTACCTGAGTCCTTGTGAGTCAGGGACTAACTACCTAGAAGTTTTCTAAAATAATTTTCATGTCAGATTCAAGGCTTTTGTTAAAGGATAAGTAATTTAATTGTACTAATTTGAAACTTATTTATATGTCTAAAAATCTCAGCATTACAGAGATTTGCAACTGAATGTACTGAATGTTACAACTGAATGTACTCCAAGAAAATATTTTTTCAGGGAAGGATGTTTTGCCACTGATGTTGTTTAAAACTGTGGTGCATGCTGACAATGATAACAGACTGGTGTATAGTAGACTCTTACTGTTTTCACATTCTCTACAGACAGTGTAGCCTCATGGGCCATAGACACTTATCATGGGCCTATGCCTGGGGCCCCACTACTTGGAAAAAATAAAGGTCAGTGTTCAAAAGTATTTGAAGAATCCTGCCCATCCCAATTTTATCTATCAAGTGTCATCTTTCATAAAAAAACCTCCCTTAGAAAAGTTATTCACAACTTCAGAGAGGTGTTGAGGGAGGCTTTACCATAAAGTATTGTTGTGGACTTCCTAACACATACCAGGTGGATGCTCTGGGTTTGCTCCAAATTTCATTCATCAGCAGGACACTACCCTCATTTGTACATCCAAACTCTTATCTTCAAATAAGTTCAATCAAAATTGTGAATTTTTAACTACAGCTAATATAATGTACACCATGTTGTATTAGTGAGGGCTCTTCAGTGAAACAAAACCAATAAAGCGTATGTGTGTCTGTGTGTGGTCATACACCACTAAATGACATTTTAGTCAACAAAGAATTGCATATACAATGGTGATCCCATAAGATTATTATTCTGTATTTTTACTGTACCTTTTCTACATTTAGATTTGTTTAGAACAGAAATACTCACCACTGTGTTACAATTACCTACACTGCTGAATACAGTACTGTACTGTAGAGGTGCGTAGCCTAGAGCAATGTGGAGCCTAGATGTGTGTAGCCTAGATGTGGAGTGAGCTGCACCATCTAGGTTTGTGTAAGTGCACTCCATGATGTTCACATAATGATGAAATCCTCTAATGATGAATTTCTTAGACTATATCTTTGTCCTTAAGCAATGCACAATTGTATATGGAAATAAAATAGAAACTGGCTCACCCAGTTATGAAGGCTAGGAAGACCCATTATTTGCCACTGGTAAGCTGGAGAAAAAGGAAAGCTGGTGGGTTAATTTAGTCCAAGTCCAAAGGACTGAGAATGAGGGAAGCTGATGGTATAAGTCCTGGTGTAAGTCTGAAAGCTCACAAATCAGGAGCACTAATGTCAGGGACAGGAGAAGATAGATGTCTTAGATCAAGGAGAGAAAAAGCAAATTTGCTCTTCCCTCAGCTTTTTGTTTTATTCAGGCCCTCAACAGATTGGATCATGCCCACTCACACTGGGGAAGACCACCTGCAATCTTCAGTTCACTCATCCAAATGCTGATCTCTTCCTAAAACACCCTCACAAACACACCCAGAATAATGTTTTACCAGCTTTCTGGGCATTCCATAGCTCAGGCAAGTTGGTGCATAAAATTAATTGTAACACACTTGTATACACTTAGTGACTTGTGACCCCTGTGCTCTTTGTGTTATTGATAGTGACTACTTGTTGATGATCTGGTTTTATAACTACCCAAAGGTTTTGATCAGCACTTTGAAGTTCATTTTGTTTACCCTAGCCTGAACATGAACTTCTGCTAAAAATGCTGAGGCAGTCAGTTCTTTGGGTCTTGTTTCTAGAAACTAGGGCTTTGTTTCCTTTGTAAGGGAATTCTCTCCTCAGAAGCCATGTTTAAAAGTTTACCTCCAAAACCATGAGATTTTAGAGGGAAAACAAAGTCCATCTCTATATACACAAGAGCAAGCAAAGAAAATGCACTGAGGAGAAGAAACAAGACATACTTGGACAATGGTTATGTGATAAAGGAAGCCTTAGAGAAAGTATAAGAAAAGGATAGGAGAGAAATATCAAGAGAGCTGGGAAGTGTGGGAGGGCAGCACTAATAATAATAATGATGCTCAGTCGGAAACAAGAACCAGCGTATATAGTATATTGCTGAAGCCAATGAAGTGCCCAGAATGAAAATCCCTCTAATGGGAGAAAGAGTCCATAGCAGATGTTTCATGTGGTGACTCAGAACAAATGACCAACCAAAAGGTAGAGAAACCCAGATCTGGACCTTCTGTGTTCCTGAACTTGAGTCTACACCTTGTGTCAGAAGGATTAGTGACCAAAGGGAAATCTTAGCTTTAATTATGTGCTTAAGATCTGAATATTTCTATAATCAAAATTATAATATATTAGATTTAATCATTTGAAATTGTCAATACCACTGATTTTTTTCTTCTTGGCTATAAAAACTTCAATTTTGCATGGTTCAAACTAATAAATATGAAGATAGTCACACGCAAACTTTTTGAAATTTTGTTTTAAAGTCCTTGTGAAAGACCCAAACAGAACTCTGGCCTTGACAAAGATGCCTACATTTTCCCAGAGTTTGTGATTTATGAATTTTGTGCCAATCTGGGTAAATGACCATCTCTGATGTATTCATCTACTCCCCATTCTAGGAGTGAGAAGAAAAAGAGGAGAAAGAAGACATTGGGGAATTACACAGGCTAAGCGAGGGAGGCAGTGGTGACTTCTGTCCATGTGTGTTCTGTTCATAGGTTTACTTTTTATTTCAAACTCATTTGATATTAGGTTCCAGGTTTGTTTTTCTTTTTGTAAACTCAATTTTGAAATTATTGGCAGGCCCATCTATTTTCTTTTCTTAAATAAAACATAAATTGGTTTTTGTTTTAAATTCCAGGTGCTTTTAAGCTTGATTCTGCCAATCATCTCATAAGGCAATTTGGCTTGCTTTGGGGAACGTTTTTTTTTAAATGAGTGTACATTTTAGCATAAAAATTTCTCAGTTTTTAATAGTCTTGATTTTCCTTATCTATAATTTTATGTTTCCTTCCTTTTGTTCCCTTATTCTTTCTTGTTCGATGAGCCCACATTTATGCCCCTATCGTGTTTCTCCTCATACCCCCTCAAACACACACACACACACACAAACACTCACATGCACACACACAGAACCCGAGACAAAACACTATCTGTTTCTTTCTCAAAGGAAAATAAAAATGACACTTATGAGATCATGCTAATTCCCGTGGGCCCCTTGCATAAATGATAGTGGTGCATTAGATCATAACCCTCCAACTGGCCAAACAGTTATTAGTGGGCACCCAGTTTGTGTGGAATACTGTTCACACAATATCATGAGTAATGATGGGAACAGATTTCATGAGAGACACTGAAAAATTCTTGGACGTAGAATGTCTGGGCAATTATGTTCTCAAGATTCATTCATAATTAAGACATATTTGGAACAAAAGACAACTGGAAATTCTCACACGAGTTTCAGCCTTCTTAAAAATTAATTTAACTATTTTGAAGCTTGGTAATTATCTGTATATCCATCCACTTTGTACCCCTGCATCTCAGCCTATGTTAAGTGCGTAGGTAACAGAAAGATGATTGTTCTGGGTGTGTTGAAAGTCCTTCCTTACCAAATATTCTCTCTTCCCTCTGCCTCTTTCACAGCATGAAACATTTTCTCTTCTAGGATTAACATTATATACCTTTATTCCAGGTAGTATTTTATTCCCTGGGAGACAGGGCTTCCGAACTAGCCACACATTAGAAAGAGTGGCTGATCCTGTCTTTATATGATAGGAAAGAAGACCGGGAGCCACACCAGATTGTTTTATTTTAAAACAATAAAATTGGTTTGAGGAAAAGCTAAAAACCAGGTCTCCATGAACAGCTCTAGGGAAGGAAGAGAATGTTGGGTCTCAGGAATACTGAGCAGGAGGAACAGATGCCACAGAGGGGAACTGAACGAAGGTCAGTGATGAGGTCACCCTTGCTGCAAGTCAGGTGTGCCAGACCTGACAAGGGAAGTTCCAGCTTGTGAGGGATCTGGGGAGACATTCACCAGTCATCTAGGTGGGCACACTCACGTAAGCTGACCCATGCATCCAGGATTATCTGGGACTTTCCCGGTATTGAATGTCCCACATCTTGGGAATCTCCTCAGTCCTGGGCACAAGGCGATGGTGGGTCACCCTAGCTCATACTCTAAATACTGAGAATGCTACCATCTTATTCCTAAATGATTTTGCTAAGAAATCTGTATAAAATCACCGTTATTATGGGCTGGGTCAAAAAGTGTGTATAGGTAGGTCATTATGAAAGCTTTGAGACAGACAGGGCTGTCCTATTTCACTTCCAAGAAACACTGTTGGCAGCGTCCTTTCTGATTCACCTGTGCGGGTTTCAACTTGCTTGGCTTATTGGTGGTGTTGGGTGCCCTCCATTTGTTCCTGTTCACGTGGATTTTACATTTCTTGATTTTTGTGTATCTCAACACTTTCCTTAATGACCCATATATTAGTCAGGATTCTCCAGAGAGAGAAACAGAACCAAAGGGGTATATGTAGATATATATGCAGAAATTTATTATGGGAATTTATTTATTTTTTTTTATTAAATCATAACTGTATACATTGATATGATCATGGGGCATCATACACTCGCTTCATAGACCATTTGACACATTTTTATCACAGTGGTTAACATAGCCTTTCCGGCGTTATCTCAGTTACTGTGCCAAAACCTTTACATTCTACATCTACCAAGTTTCGCAAATACCCCTGTAAGATGCACCACAGGTGTGATCCCACCGATCCCCCTCCCTCTACCCACCCCTCGGCTTTCCCACTTCCCCCTATTGTTAAGTTGTAACTGGGTTATAGCTTTCATGTGAGAGCCCCAAATTAGTTTCATAGTAGGGCTGAGTACATTGGGTACTTTTTCTTCCATTCTTGAGATACTTTACTAAGAAGAATATGTTCCAACTCCATCCATGTAAACAAGAAAGAGGTAAAGTCTCCATCTTTCCTTAAGGCTGCATAGTATTCCATGGTATACATATACCACAATTTATTAATCCATTCGTGGATCGATGGGCACTTGGGCTTTTTCCATGACTTAGCTATTATGAATTGGGCTGCAATAAACATTCTGGTACAAATATCTTTGTTATGTTGTGATTTTTGGTCTTCTGGGTATATGCCCAGCAGAGGAATTACAGGATTGAATGGCAGATCTATTTTTAGATCTCTGAGTGTTCTCCATATATCTTTCCAAAAGGAATGTATTAATTTGCATTCCCACCAGCAGTGCAGAAGTGTTCCCTTTTCTCCGCATCCACGCCAACATCTCTGGTCTTGAGATTTTGTGATATAGGCTAGTCTCAGTGGAGTTAGATGATATCTCAAAGTAGTTTTGATTTGCATTTCTCTGATGATTAAAGATGATGAGCATTTTTTCATATGTCTGAAGGCCGTGCGCCTGTCTTCTTCAGAGAAGTTTCTCTTCAAATCCCTTGCCCAGCCTGCGATGGGATCCCTTGTTTTTTTCTTGCTGATGCATTTGAGTTCTCTGTGGATTCTGGTTATTAAACCTTTGTCAGAGATATACCCTGCAAATATCTTCTCCCATTCTGAGGGCTGTCTGCTTGCTTTGCTTACTATGTTCTTAGCTGTGCAGAAGCTTTTTTGTTTGATCAAGTCCCAGTAGTGTATTTTTGAAGCTGCTTCAATTGCCCGGGGGGTTCTTCTCATGAAATACTCACCCAGACCAATTTCTTCAAGGGTTTTCCCTGCATTCTCCTCTAGTATTTTTATAGTTTCATGTCTTAAGTTTAAATCTTTAATCCAATGAGAGTCTATCTTAGTTAATGGTGAAAGGTGTGGGTCCAATTTCAGTCTTCTGCAGGTTGCCAGCCAGTTCACCCAGCACCGTTTGTTAAATAGGGAATCTTTTCCCCACTGAATGTTTTTAATTGGCTTGTCAAAAATCAAATAGCGGTAAGTAGCTGGATTCATCTCTTGGTTCTCTATTCTGTTCCAGATGTCTACTTCTCTGTTTTTGTGCCAATACCATGCTGTTTTGATCACTATCGATTTGTAGTAAAGTCTGAGGTCTGGTAGTGTGATTCCTCCTGTTTTGTTTTTATTTCTGAGTAATGTCTTGGCTCTTCGAGGTTTTTTCTGATTCCATATAAAACGAAGTAATGTTTTTTCAAGATCTTTAAAATATGACAGTGGAGCTTTAATAGGGAGTGCGTTGAAATTATATATTGCTTTGGGTAGTATGGACATTTTGATAATGTTGATTCTTCCTAGCCATGAGCATGGTATGTTTTTCCATTTGTTAACATTTTCAGCTATTTCTTTTCTTAGAGTTTCATAGTTCTCTTTATAGAGATCTTTCACATCTTTTGTTAGGTAAATTCCCAAATATTTCATCTTCTTTGGCACTACTGTGAATGGGATAGAGTCCTTAACTGCTTTTTCAACTTGACTGTTGTTGGTGTATATAAAGGCTACCGATTTATGGATGTTGATTTTGTAACCTGAGATGCTGCTGTATTCCTTGATCACTTCTAGGAGTTTTGTAGTAGAGTCCCTAGTGTTTTCCAGATACACAATCATATCATCTGCGAAGAGCAAAAGTTTGATCTCTTCAGACCCTATATGGATACCCTTGATTGCCTTTTCTTCCCTAATTGCGGTGGCTAAAACTTCCATTACAATGTTGAAAAGCAATGGAGACAATGGGCAGCCTTGTCTGGTTCCTGATCTGAGTGGAAATAATTCCAATTTAACTCCATTCAATATGATATTGGCTGTGGGTTTGCTGTAGATGGCCTCTATCAGTTTAAGGAAAGTCCCTTCTAGACCAATTTTCTTGAGTGTTCTGATCATGAAGGGATGCTGGATATTATCAAAAGCTTTTTCTGCATCAATTGAGAGAATCATATGGTCTTTGTTTTTTAATTTGTTCATGTGCTGAATTACATTTATAGATTTACGTATATTGAACCAGCCTTGACACACTGGGGTAAAACCAACTTGGTCATGATGTATAATTTGTTTGATGTGTTGCTGGATTCTGTTTGTTAGGATCTTGTTGAATATTTTTGCATCTATATTCATTAGTGATATTGGTCTATAATTTTCTTTTCTTGTTGGGTCTTTTCCTGGTTTGGGGATCAGGGTGATGTTTGCTTCATAGAACGTGTTGGGTGGTCTTCCTTCTTTTTCTACATTTTGGAACAGGTTGAATAAAATAGGTACTAATTCCTCTTTAAAGGTTTGGTAGAATTCTGATGTGAAACCATCTGGTCCCGGGCTTTTCTTTTTAGGGAGGTTTTGTATAGTTGATGCTATTTCTGAACTTGATATGGGTGTGTTCAACATTTCCACTTGATTCTGGTTAAGTCTTGGAAGGTGGTGTGCTTCCAAGTATCGGTCAATTTCCTTCAGATTTTCATATTTCTGAGAATAAAGTTTCTTGTAATATTCATTAAGGATTTTTTGGATTTCTGATGAGTCTGTTATTTCATCTTTGTTGTTTCTGATTGATGAGATTAGAGATTTTACTCTTTTTTTCCTGATTAGGTTGGCAGGAGGTTTATCTATTTTATTGACCTTTTCAAAAAACCAACTTTTTGATTTATTGATCTGTTGTATTATTCTTTTGTTTTCAATTTCATTTAATTCTGCTCTAATTTTGGTTATTTCTTTTCTTCTACTGGGTTTGGGGTTGGAATGTTCTTCCTTTTCCAGTTGCTTGAGATGTCCCATTAAGTTGTTAACTTCCTCTCTTTCCGTTCTCTTGAGGAAGGCTTGCAGTGCTATAAATTTCCCTCTTAGAACTGCCTTTGCGGTGTCCCAGAGGTTCTGATAGTTTTTGTCTTCATTGTCATTTTGTTCCAAAAAATTGGCGATTTCTTTCTTAATATCATCTCTGACCCAGCTATCATTCAGCATAAGGTTATTTAACTTCCATGTTTTTGTATGAGTATGCAGATTCCTGTTGTTATTCAATTCAAGTTTTATTCCATGATGGTCCGAGAAGATGCATGGAATAATTTCTATTCCTTTAAATTTACTGAGGTTAGACTTGTGACCTAAAATGTGGTCAATTTTGGAGTAAGTTCCGTGGGCTGGTGAGAAGTATGTGTATTCAGTTTTGTTGGGATGAAATGTTCTGTAGATGTCTGCTAAATCTAAATATTGGATGGTTAGGTTTAAATCCAAGATTTCTTTGCTCAGCTTCTTGTTGGAGGATCGATCCAACACTGCCAAAGGAGTGTTGAAATCTCCGACGATTATGGAGCTGGAGGAAATCAAGTTGCTCATGTCTGTTAGAGTTTCTCTTATAAATTGAGGTGCATTCTGGTTGGGTGCATAGATATTAATAATTGAGATCTCATCATATTGAGTATTACCCTTAACAAATATGAAGTGACCATTCTTGTCCTTCCTTACTTTTGATGGTTTAAAGCCTACTGTATCTGCAAATAAAATTGCAACACCTGCTTTTTTCTGATTACCATTTGCCTGAAATATGGATGACCATCCTTTCACCCTGAGTCTGTATTTGTCTTTTAAGTTGAGATGTGACTCTTGTATGCAACAAATATCTGGCTTGAGTTTTTGTATCCAGTCAGCTAACCTATGCCTCTTTAGAGGACAGTTTAAGCCATTCACATTGATGGAGAGTATTGATAAGTCTGGTGGAATTTTGGGTATCGAGTTTTTCAAAGGTCCAGTGGACATTTTTAATCCTTTTGCCAGTGTGGAAGTTGGAGTTTGATCCGAAGTTTCTGAGTGAGTTTACTTTTGTGGTATAGGATTGGGTTAGTCATTGTGGAGGATAGGTCTGAGAATATCCTGAAGAGCTGGTTTACTTATGGCAAATTTTTTCAACATATGAATGTCATTGAAGTATTTAATTTCTCCATCATAGATGAAACTCAGTTTGGCTGGATACAAGATCCTGGGTTGAAAGTTATTTTGCTTTAGGAGATTAAAAGTTGATGACCAGCCTCTTCTGGCTTGAAAAGTTTCAGCAGAGAGATCTGCAGTTATTCTAATATTCTTACCTTTGTACGTAATAGTTTTCTTTCGCTAGACTGCTTTGAGAATCTTCTCTTTCATGTTAACTTTAGTGAAGGTAATTATGATATGTCTGGGGGATGACTTATTGGGGTTGAATCGTGCTGGGGTTCTGAAGCTGTCTGCTATCTGAATTTCAGATTCTCTAGGCATGTCTGGAAAATTTTCTTTCATAATTTCATGCAGAAGGGCCTCTGTGCCCTTGGAGGCCACTTCATCATTCTCAGAAATCCCTATAATTCTTATATTGATTTTTTTCGAATTATCTGAGTGCTCTCTGAGTGAGTGATCCGTTTTTGCTCTCCATTTCTCTTCCTCTTTGAGAGATTGGGAGCGTTCGAAGACTTTATCTTCAATGTCAGAAATCCTTTCTTCTGCTTGCTCCATTCTGTTGCTGAGGGATTCTACTGTATTTTTCATATCTTTGAGGGCTGTAAATTCTTGCTTCAGTGTGTCTAAGTCTTTGGTGGTTTTGTCTTTAAATTCGTTAAATTCTTGAGACAACTTTTGAATTTCTCCCCGAATTCCTAATTCCATTTTATTAATCTTGTCTGCAATCCAAATTCTGAATTCGATTTCTGACATCTCAGCCAGTTGTTTATGAATGGGATCTTCAATCACATCTGCCGTATCTTTTCTTGGGGGGGTTGATCTATTCTGGTTATTCATGTTACCAGAGTTTTTCCGCTGATTTCACCCCATGGTTATTTTACTCCCTTTGGTTTTTCCCCTGGGGCTTTATCGAGGGGCCGTACAGTGTTGTGGCCTGAGAAACTGGGGCCCTGTCTGGTGTGGTGGAGCAAAGTGGTTCTGTCTTGTTTTCAGCTGGTTTCTGTTCAATCCTATTGCAACTTCTACTCTGGCTTGAAGTCTCAGTTGTGTGGAAAAATCAGCAATTAAGTCACCCCACCCGCCCACCTCTGGCCCCAGTTGGAAAAGGAGAATCAAACCTTCCTACAACCGCACACCCAGGGCACCGCCTGAAAAGTCCTCAGTCTATTAGCCCAGTTCAAAAGGTTCAAATCAACTGTCTCAATCAGCACCTGTCTCGGGTGAGAGAGTTCAAGAGGTCTCTGGGAACTGGATCACAGGAGCCTGGTGACTCCTCTGACACGGCTCACCCCAGTGCAGCGTGGAGTCAGGAGGAGCCACCCAGCAAACAGAGTAGTCTGGGAAGGTTGACGTCTCCTTCCCCACTTTGCCGCTCCGTTGGACCCAGTCACTGGTATCTCTGCAGATGGCTAACCCAGTTGCCCGCAGTGAACAGACACTCCAGGGGTTTGCACCTGCCTGAATCGCAAGGAAGTCTGCCAGGCCCCCGCAGACTGCCGCTATCTAGCAGGAGGAGATGGGGCCTGACATCTTTGAATGCTTGATGAGGTGATGGGAAGGAGGTGTTCACTCAGGCTTAGCCCCGTCCCTGATGGATGCTGCTAACAGAACAGAACAGACAACTTTGCTGGGTTCTGTCTCTGTTCCTGCTGAAATCGCCTACAGAAGACAGGCTGTTCTGAGTTCAAACGTCTTTGCTGCTGGAGGTTTTTGTCCTCTTTGCTACTGGAGGTTTGCGTCGGATCACCTCTCTGGGTCAGCCCCGCCCTGGAAGCTTCCCGGGTTTGTGAGCAGTGTCAGGAAATCCCCCGCTCACCGGTGGCCTCCTCTGGTTGCCCAGGGAGACAGGGGGTGTGGCCTCAGAATATCCAGAAGTGAGCGTTCTGCCGTTAAAGAAAAAACGGCTGTTGATCTACCTCCAGGGAACTGCTGCTCTGGTGTGGGCATTCAGCCGACCCTTTTCTCCTCTGTCTCGCGCCCCAGAGTCAGCACTGAGCGGCCGTAGTTTATGCTGGGTCCACACCCCTCAAGAGATCCCCCAAGAATCCGAACTCTTGGGGAATAGGCCCCCAGACCCCGATTGGGAGTGGGGGGGAAGCTAGAGTTTCATTCAGTTTTACGCCCGCCCGGGGAGGGCTGTTGCACCGCACCACAGGGAGGTGCCGCCAAGGCTTGATTTCCCCTCAGCAGAGTGCCCTCTCCTTGCTCAGAGTCAGTGCTGACCTGACGCAGCTCGGGCACTGTGCACTCCCCTCGAGAAATCACCCAAGGATCTGAACTCCTGGGGGATAGGCCTCCAGACCCCGAGTGAAAGTAGGGGCTCTCAGCTCTCAGTGGGGAAGCTAGAGTTTTATTCAGTTTTGTGCCCGGCCCCGTAATGTTGCCCGGGGAGGGCTGCTGCACCTAATCCGCAGGGAAGTGCCGCCGAGGCGTGACTCCCCCTCAGTAGAGTGCTTCTGCAGGGAAGTGCCGCCCGCGTGTCTCAGAGTCAGCGCTGACCAGTCACGGCTCGGGCACTGTGCTCTCCCCTCGAGAAATCACCCAAGGATCCGAACTCCTGGGGGACAGGTCCCCAGACCCTGAGTGAGAGTGGGGGGGAAGCTAGAGTTTCATTCAGTTTTATGTCTGGCTGTATTGATGCACGGGGAGGGCTGCTTCACCGCACCACAGGGAAGTGCCGCTGAGGCATGACTCCCCCTCAGCCCGGTGCCCTCTCCTCACTCGCGTGCCTCAGAGTCAATGCTGACCAGTCGCAACTCGGGGACTGTCCACTCCCCTTGAGAAATCACTCAAGGATCCGAACTCCTGAGGGACAGGCCTCCAGACCTCAGTGGGCGGGAGGGGAGTGTTGGGGATTCAGGGTTGCCAGCAAAGGATTTTTAAAGTTTTATTCAGTTTTATGCCTGGCAGGAGAACGCCACGGCACCCCAGTAGGGGAGGTAGGTCCAGTTTTTAGAAGGTCTCTCCCATGGAGTGTAGTGGGAGGGCCTTTAATTTTTGCCCGCTTGTTTAATTGTGGGGCTCTTGAGCCGGTCCCATGGGGGAGGGGGACTCCCATCCGCTTGGTGGTGGATTTTGTACCTTTTGTTTGCATCCTTGTGATCACAGCTTGCCTCAGCGGTATTGATGTGCGTTCTTCAACCTTCTCTCTTGGTGAGGCTCAAGTCCACCAGGATACTTACTAAATTCCTGTCCCTTAACTCTCCTTCTGGACGGGAGCCTCTGTTGAAAGCTGGCTTCAGTCTGCCATCTTGTCTCCCTCCTCCATGGGAATTGATTTAAAGGATTACAAAGGTCAAGGAGTTTGATGATCTGCTCTCTGCCCAGTGGACTCCCAGAAGGACTAGGACCAAAAGCCTGAGAACCAAGGCTGGCCACTGGTATAAGTGCTGAAATCCAAAAGCCCAGCACCTAAAGCTGATGTCTAAGAACAAGATAGAAAGGATGCCCCAGGGCAGGAAAAGACAGGACATTCATTCTTCTTCAGGGGCCTTTCATTCTATCTAGGCATCAATCGATTGGACAAACCCGATTCACATTGGTAGGAACCACCTGCTCGCTTTTACTCAGCCTACTGATACAAATGTTAATCTCTTCCAAAAATACCCTCACAGCTATACCCAGAGATAATATTTTAGTAGCTGTTGGGATGTCTCTTACACCAGTTGAGTTGCCCCATAAAGTTAACCATCACAGTGTTATTTCTTCCTGCAGGCCCCTGAGTTTCTGCATCACCCTCTAGACAGTCATATTGTCTTTTTGTGTTTTAGTGGCAGCAGCCTTTCCTCCCATAGAAGGTCGCCTCGCCTCTCCCCCCTCCTTGTAATTGTTTTCATTTTTAATTTTAGAAACTGATTCATTCTAGGAACATCACTTCCTAAAATAATTGTTTGCTGCTATGTGAGCAGATTCTCTGAGGACTCTAACAGGGGCTGTGAGATTGCGAAGGTGTCATTCTCACTAGATTCGACAGTGGCCACCTATTTCTGCGTGGAGATAAGTGCCAAGTGTGGTGGTGAATTCAGGAATGTCGGGCCATCAGTCCTGAGAGATAATAACTTACTGATTTTTTCATAAGAGGCCTGGCACATCCCACTATACACAGCACTTATACATGCATGCTTGCACTTCTCTTGAGCGGCCTTTATTTGGACAACAGTTTATGAAAAGATATTAAGCCATGGTTATGTTATATATTCTGTATAATTGTGAGGGTCTGTGGCAATACCATAAAATCATTTATAAAATCATTTATAAAATCTATAACTAAAGAATATTTTCAAAATATCTTAGAATCAGGTTAAATAATTTACCAAAAATTCATTCATACATTCTCTTTGAAACTGAAGACATTTGTAATGAATTTTCATCCTGTGATAATTCTTTGCTACAAGGCAGTGAAGTCCTAACATCTTTATCAAGGAAAACAACGAGCATATTCATAAGTTAGGATTTTGTTCTTAAAGTCAATCTTTCATTAACTTTATTAATAGTGAACAGAAAATGCATTTTTTTTTTGTTTTGTCATAAACCGAATCATAGTTAAAACAAAAATTGTCAAAATGTGGCACAAAGTTTAATTAAAAATACACCCAGTTTTTAGGAGCACATTTGCTACTGAATGGAAGTAACACAAAAGTGCAAAATGAGTGTAAAGATATTAGATTAGAAACATCGATTGTCAGAAGGTTTTGACATATTAAAATAGTCTACTGCTATTGTTGTTTCTTAGCTGATTGCTCTTTTATAAAAACATTGAGTCTTAACTAAAAGTTGCTGCTTTCCGTACCAAATTCTTCAGATATAGTAGCTCATTTAAATCACCCGGCAATTGTACGGGGTAGGTATTACTATAATCCCCTCACAGTTACATCTTGGAAGGCTTGGGGGTACCTGTAAAGGTACATTTTATGTAAAAAACATCTAATAATTAACTTCCATTTTATTTTCATTAATGGTATTATTACTCACTTAGTGGCTTTCCAGAATTAGACAGAACCCTCCTCTCATTTTCACAGCAGATACACTAATTTTCTAAGATAGTCTATAAAATCACATGTGAGTTTCTGAACACTGGAAGAAATTCATCTTAATATAACTCATACATTTTTTTTGAATGTGTCTAGAAAGCAAGTTACACTTTCCTATACTAGTATACATATACCTCCTGAAATTTTTAGGGACACCCTCCTCAAGGAAATAAAATAGTCCGTGTCTGTTCTCTGCACACTTTATACAGTTAGAATGAGCACAGCAGGAGCTGGGGAAGAGTCCGTGTTGATTCATACGCTCCTCCAAGCAGTGCCATTCCTGGCAAAGTTTATGAAGAAGTAGACGTTGAATTGCTGGAATATCTTCGTAAGAATTTCATCTAGGAGGTTTATTTAAAGACGGGATGCACATGGCTCTAAAGAGCTGGAGACGTAGTGGAGAAACTTGTTAAGGTCAGAAAATGCTGGCAGGGAAAATGTTTCTTCTTGTGGTTTGGAAAAGTAGAGCAACTATTTTGAAACCAGGATTTGACAAATAGTTCATAGCATTACATAGATTTCCTTTGAAAAAAAAAATGATGTAAATGTTCACTGGCTATTTTTTTTCCCAAACATATATTCATCATCATGTAAGGGTAAACTTCTAAATTTGAATCTCTGCACATACCAGAGAGGGCAAAAGGGCAACTTATTCATCATGGCCTGCTAGGAGTTGCTGTCTCTTGTTGTATTACCTTCTCTATAACAAGATCCCCTGATTATCTGCTTCTCTCCTTCCTTGTTCTTTCTGGAAACCTGTTTTTCCTCATTTCTGAACCTCATCCTTTTTCCAGTCACAAGTCAATTCCCCCATCTATCATTCCCAGCTCACTCCAGCCCACAGAAATTTCTCCTTTTCCCTCCTCCTCAGATTACTCAATGTCTTTGCCAAAGACTTTGGTTCCTGAATATTCTAGCTTACAGTGTTGTTGAACTGTATTTCATGTATAAATCCGATTCCCTCAACTAGATCCCGAAAGCCTGAGACCCAGAAAGACAGCATATATCACTTTTTAAACTTCCAACAGGCACATTACCATGTTCAATAAATATATGGTATTTTGAATTACATTGATTTCCCCCACCCCCTCCACCCATGTTCCCAGCCAAATGTATGTCTTTCATTATTTGCCCAGTCACACTAATTTTTATCTGGCAACTCCTTTGATAAGCTAAGGGAGAACAAAGAGGTAACAATCGCAAATAATTTACTCATTTGTGGAAGGCAAAATGTTAAAGGGTATTATTAACTCCTTTGAAGAATAAAAAAATAATAAGATGAATTTAGTTGGAAAGTTTATTCATAGTTCATACAGGAAAAGGAAAAACAATTATATATATATAGTTTTTTTTTCTTTTTCTTTTTTTTTTGTTTTGCAGTTTTTGGCTGGGGCTGGGTTTGAACCCACCACCTTTGGTATATGTGGCTGGCGCCCTACTCCTTTGAGCCACAGGCACCGCTTCAGCAAAACAATTATATTTCAATGAGATTGACAAGTTGGGTGGTAATAGAAATGTCAACAGCTCCCAATTAGAGAAACTAGCTGATAGTACACATTTCAACTCTGAAAAGTAGCCACTTGAAAAATAGCTAAGTAGAAATAATGTCCATTTATAAAAATGCCTTCCCTAATTAATTTGGTCATAGTTTATGTTTGTAATAAAGGGTTTTAAAATAATTATTAGACATTGTTAGACATTGCTGACCTTAGCCATGTTGTTGAGGGTGATTTGGAGTTTGTTTGTTTGTTTGTTTTTGAGACAGAGTCTCACTATGTCAATCTTGCTAGAGTGCTATGGCATCACAGCTCACAGCAACCTCAAACTCTTGGGCTTCAGCAACTCAGTTGCCTCAGCCTTCTAAGTAGCTGGGACTACAGGCACCCACTACAATGCCTGGCTATATTTGCAGAATTTTTACATTTATAGTCAAAGGATTCTTTTTAATAACAATAAAATTTTACCAAACGAGAGAAGGGTCCCACAGAGAGTGACAGTCACAAGGACAATTAACCAGTAGGTGTTGGGTGATCTCACTGAGTTGGGTACAAGATCCTAGAAGAAAACAGCTATTCGATAAACAATTGGAAGATGAAAGTGTGTTTGTTCAGACATTCATTCCCCAATGTAATTAATGGTAAGAGCAAAAGCTGTGAAGCAGAAGATGTTTAATTCAAATCCCTTTCCTCTACTTCCTGGCTGTAAGAACTTGGACAAGATACCTAATGCATTTGAATATTCATTTCCTCATCTGCAAAATATACGTAACAATATTTCAACGGGGTTTTGAAAGCAGCATGAGAAAGAGCTATACATGTTTGCCAACGAAAACTTGCTGGTGCTTTCTGAACGATGTCATTCACGCCTAGGTTTCCCTATACTACACGGGATAGGAATGAATGGTACGGCCACTACAGAACAAAAATGATTAAAGTGTATGATGGAAGCGCCAGAGATGTAGACGTGTTACTTAAGGAGTGAAAATTACAATCTACAAATCAATCTGAAAAACTAGGCTTTTCTCTGTGTCTGTCATCAAGGTGACAACTATTACATATTTATGATGGCACAGGCCCAGTATGAAGCCAGTTGAGGACCACTCACAGCACAGGCGTGCTCGCGTGTGGGAGAGGGTTGTGGAAAGCCCCGTACCCACAGCAGTGGAACAGAACCATCCTCAGAGAACCACTTCTGGTGACAGCTTGGCACGTGCCACTCTGACATCAGAGGTTGTCCTAGAGTGGTAAACAGGACAAAGAAGCTAGAATCCCTGAAAGATGACATCTAGCTACAGTTCACTTATTCTGTAATGCTAAATGCGCTAAGAACTGTGCTTTTCATCTGAGATCCTCAACCTTTGGGTTTGTGGCCTTCTTAGGAACCTGGCCCCACAGCAGAAGTTGAGTAGTGGGTGAGCCAGTGAAGCTTCATCTGTATTTACAGCTGTTCCCTGTGGCTCATGTCACCGCTTGAGCTCTGCCTCCTGTCACATCGGCTGACTGCACTAGGTTTTCACAGGAGCATGAGCTCTACTGTAAACTTAACACACAAGAGATCTTGGTTGCATGATCCTTATGAACATGCAATGCTTCCTCTACCTGATATTCATGGAAAAATTGTCTTCCAGGAAACCCATCCCTGGTGCCACCAAGGATGGGGACTGCTACTTTGTATACATTATTTCATTTAATCCTCCCAAGAACCTTACTAGGTAGGTATTGCTGGTATCTTTAATTTACAGATGAGACTTAACCAGTCATAGTAAAGTCCAGAGGTGGGGGACAGTGGCTCATGCCTGTAATCCCAGCACTCTGGGAGGGCGAAGCAGGTGGATCACCTGAACTCAGGAGATGGAGACCAGCCTGAGCAAGAGTGAGACCCCTATCTCTAAAAACAGCTGGGTGTTTTGGCAGACGCCTGTAGTCCCAGCTACTTGGGAGGCTGAGGTAAGAGGATTGCTTGAGCCCAAGAGTTCGAGATTGCTGTGAAATATGATGCCATGGCACTCTACCTAGGGCAACAAAGTGAGACTCTTCTCAAAAAAAAAAAAAAAAAAAAAAAAAGAGTAAAGCCCAGGCCATCTGAATCCAAAGCCTGCTCTCTTAACCCTTTTCACAGCAAAATGCATTAGATACGTTCACACCCACAGACACCAAGGGAGGTACCTCATGGGTCTGGGACTGTGAGATGGATGTGTGAAGAAGAGGGCAACTTGGTCAGACACCGCTGTGTGATTCTCTTTGTCCGGTATGCTGACTAAATGGCACTGAATCTGCTTCCATATGAGTGCTGGGTGAGAGCGTCTGGTGAGAAGAACAGCTGTGCATGCTGTGTGTCCCAAAGACAGGATGAGTTGTCTATTTCCAGGACCTGGGGGCTACTTTCCCGAATTGACCCAGAAAGTGCCAGACACAGGAGCACAGGTGCAAGATCAACTGGCCAGTTTCTTGGGTGGAGTTTTCCTGTTCAATTTTTTTTTTTTTTTTTTAATGCAGGAAAACAACAGCTTCCTATGACCTCATTCTGCTTAAAATTCCTGGAATACGTCTCTTAATTCCTTTCTGGTTCCAGATTTTTTTTTCTTACTTACTTTTAGCTTACATTCAGCTGCTTTAAACAGAAACAGTGATAAAACTCATAAATAAGTGATGTTGATTTTTTTTTCTCCCAGAATATTTTGAACTGCAAAGACAAAGTATCCCACTAACTGCCTGATTTAGTTTTTGCCAGACTGTTAACTTTCCCCCAGAAGGTGCTTCATGGACTTTCTGTATTAGGATCATCGAGTATGTTTACTAAATTCAGTCATTCATTTATCAAACTACTTATTAAGTACCTACTGTGTGACACTAGATGTTGATTTGTGATCTTTTCTCTACAACTGAATCAATGTCTCCGCAGGTGTGTGTCTTACTTTTGTGCTTTTATGACAGAATACCCAAGACTGGGTAATTTGAGAACAGAAATTTATTTCTCACAGTTCTGGAAGCTGGAAAGTCTAAGACCAAGGTGCTGGCTGCTATGGTCCTTTGGGGGAATGCTGATCTCTTGTTCCAAAATGGTGCCGTGATGCTGTATCCTCCTGAGAGGAGGAACACTGTGTTCTCACATGGTAGAAGAGTGGAAAAGAGCAAACTCACTCTAGAAAGCCCTTTTCATGGGGTCTTAATCCATTTATAAGGGAGGATTTTTCATCGCCTAATCACCAGCCAAAGGCCCCATTTTCTAATACAGCGGTTCTCACCCTGTGGGTTGCAACCCACAGGAACTTGGGTATTTAAGGGCTGTGGCATTAGGAAGGTTGAGAACCACTGTTCTAATACTATCACCTTGATGATTAAGTTTTAACATGAATGTTTGAGGGGACATCACATTCAAACTACATCAGTTGGCCTAGCAATCTTTATTTTTAACAAATACGCAGGTAACTTTCATGCCTTCAAAAGTTTGCAGACCACTGACCTGTGTTAAAACTCTTCAAATACAGAGCATGGGGATTTATAGAACTTGGTTTCTAGCTCCTAACAAAGTACCTTGCGTGATGGTGTGAATGGGTGGTTGATTAATGTGGATGAGTGTTTGGTTAATGATTCGATGAGGAAATGAATTTCCCAACTCACTGCTTTGAGTGACTTGGAAAGATCAAACCCATCATATATTCTCTTTCATCTTTTCATACTTTGTAAATGTCTGGCCTCGAGTCTAGTTGTTCAGATACCTCAACATCAAGAATCTGCTTATTTCAGAGATTGACTCTGGACACTAGCTGCAATTAGGAAGTTAAAGATTCAAGGAAAGACCCTGTTTACTCTTACCTTAGTGATAGCACCTTGATTCCCATTGGGGGAAACTATCTTTACTCTTAGGAGGCTAAATTGGTGGGACTGTTAGTCAAAGGGCAAATTTGATGGGCAGCATGGCCCCCTCAAGATGTCCATTCCCTGATGCCTAGAACCTGTGAATATGTTACATTACATGGAAAAAGGGATTTTGCAGATGTAATTAAAGTTTCAGACATTAAAATAAGGAGATTATTCTGTATATCTTGGTGGGTAAAATACAAGCTTTTGAGCCCTTAAAAGAAGAGAACATTCTCCTGATGGGGCAGAGCCATGCAGTAGAAGGAAAAGTCAGAGTGATTCAAAGTATGAGAGGGACTCAACTAACCAATGCTGGAAGGAGTTCCATATAAAGCCTGAGTGGACTGTGGTCAGCAGAACAAAGATTGGCCTTTGGCTGGTTACCACCTAGGCAACCAACCCCAACTTCAGTTCTGTGATCACAAGAGATTCAATTTTACCACCTATCTAAATGAGATTGAAAGCAGATTCTTTGCCAGAGACTCCAATAAGAAAGCCAGCCCAGCTGACATTTTGATTTTGGCCTTATGAGACCCTTAGCAGAGAACTTGGTGTATCCACCCAGCTTTCTGAGGTGGAAATTTGGGGGTGTTTTAAGCCATTAAGTTAGTTGGAGCTTGTCATAGCAAAAATAGAAAAATTACACAGTGAGGAGTTGGCCAGTCAGAGCTTCTCTCTCAGAACCTGGTGATAGAGGGACCAAGAAATTTTGAGGATGGCTCATCCCAACGGTGTTGTTTTGAAGACACAGTATCCAGATACTCAGATCCCTTTCCTTTCTAAAGACTGATTATCCACCTTTCTCTGAATTACCTCTTGGCTCTTTCACTACTGTAGTTCAGCTAAATGGCCATACCTGGTACTAGGGTAGACAAATGGTTGAGCTCTTTGTATTTGAAGCTGCAGTGATGCTCTGAGAGACATGGTGCTTGGTCATCCCCCAAATTTACAAATTCTTCCCAATAAACTAAGCAAGGCTGTGACCTGCTGGCTCAGTTTTAACATCACTGGACAAGTGCTGTTGGTTAAATGTCTTTAGGGCCAGGGTAAGCTTCAGCTATTATTTTCATCTAATTTAACTGTAGCTGGGCTGCCTGTATAATTAGAGGACAATTTCTCAAAGAATAGTCTTTGAGGAGCAAGAGGAGCTGTTACTTCACTATTTTGATTTTTACAATGTAAATGCAAACATCTGTGTGTGTGTGTGTGTGTGTGTGTGTGTCTACACATATATTAATCATTGGGTTAGGGTTTTTTTTTTTTTCCTAAACTGGGATATTCTCAAAATCTGCTTTTCTTCTTAATTAAAAAAAATCAAAGTATGTCAAAGTTGAGTAGACCTTAAAAGATAACAATTTCAATCACTCATCGCACATTTAAATTCTCCCCACTGTATACTCTCTGTCTTAGTCAGAACAGGGTAACTACTTTAACAAACAACCTCCCAATTTTATTGGTTTCACAACAATGAAATTTATTTCTCACTCCTTACTGATTCCAGTGCAGATCAATAGGAGCATGCTGTGTCATTCAGGAACCCAAGTTCCTTCCATCTTGTGGCTCTGCCCTCCTTTAGAACCAAGTCTTTCCTTTCTAAAGACTGATTATCCAAGAACCAAGTCTTCCCCTTTCAGACAGCATATGGGACAAGAGAGTGAGGCTCACACATAGGATGGGCATGTGGTGAGAGGAGTGGGTTAAAGAGCAGTCTGGATGTAGCATGTTGCACTATCACTCACCTTTCACCAGCCAGAACTCAGTCACCAGCCCACCCCTAATAGAAAAATAGACTGGCACATGCAGTCAAAGTGTATGAACAGGAGAAAAGAACATGGGCTGTGGAGAAGATTAATCACTGGTATCTCTGTGCTTCTTCACTTAGGTCAATTATTGCTGATAATTTGTGACTGATGTATTGGCTATTTCTGTAGTAATAGCAACAACAATGATAGCAATACTAATAGCTAACATTAATTGAGCACACACTATGTACCTTAGCCTCCAGGTGGTCTTATCACTTCTTATAAAATCCTTACTGTGATTAGTAGTCAGGGAGCTGACTACTTTTTTGAGTAAAATAACATTGTTTGCCTTTAAACATCCTGAACAGTTAGAGAATTCTTCTTTTCCTGAGTTGAAATGTATTTTGTAGCTTTGGCAAGACAATATAGTACTTAAGAACATGGGCTGTGGAGCCAGGCTGCTTAAGTTTGTATCCCAGCTCCATCAATTTTGGTCAATTATTAACTTATCAGAGTCTGTTTCCTCATAAGTTAATCCAAGGCCTAGCTTGTCTCTGACATGTACTAAATTCTCAATAAATGTTAGCTGTTAATATGCCAAATATTGGTCTTTGCTCAACTCCCTGTACTCATAAGAGGTGCATACTTGTCCTTGGATATTTGAAGGTACCTTTGCCCCTATTCTGAGTGTCTTCCAGAATCTTCTGCTGTTCCTTACATGACTTCAGTTAGCATCCCTGCCCTAAATTATGATCACTATTCTCAGATTGGGATCAACTGTGTTTATAGCCCTTTGAAGAATGTGATGCTTTAACCAGATTACAAGATTCCACTATGTTTTGACCAGAGCAGAGAGCAAAAGAATTATAACATTCTTATTTTTAGCAGCTCTACATCTGTTTATATAACCTAAGATCACATTAGCTATTTAACCTCTCATTTTAATCAGTTGATAGACATTGATTTTACTTTCTTCAAAATCTAAAAATTCTATGTGCATGGAATTGTAAATTATAAGCCAAGTTTCTTGTATTGCTACAGGATTTTATATTCTCATGAGAAGCTTATCATATTCACATCTATAAATGTTTAGTATATTCTATGTGATCTTGTATTTTTAATCTAAAAGGAAGAAGAACTGTACTATTAGGAAGTCTTCCTGCTCACCTAGAAGTGGCTGATACAGTTAACTAGCACACAGGTGAAGTGGCCGAGATTCATTGGTTACTGCAAATTTCTTTTGACTCAGTGAATGCAAGTAAAGGGATTCTAACACCAGGGATATTTACTAAGCTAGGGTTTAGGATTATTTTTTTCTAGTTTTGAAAAGTTAAAAAGAAAAAGACATACACCAGCACCTTCTTTCTTGGCATGAAGCTCATACTACTGTCTCAACATGAATTTTTTCAGCCTTTTCTTCTCTGTTGAGAGTTTCTGTGTGTGCTGCCATGATATGTGAGTGTGGGGAAGGATTGGAGAGGAGAAAAAAGTTGTGGCAGAATAAATAGGTGGATTTTGCAGATACCACCTAAGGCAGGCATTGGACAAATACTTATTCTAAGTACTCTCTCTTCCAATCAAGGATGATGTTCTTTCTTCTTGAAAACTCCTTTGTCATTCCTACTCTCTGAGTCACCCTCTACCCAACCATGTACACCTGACTCTGGAGGCTAATCCACCAGACTCCCCAGGCTTCTTATTATGGCCAGTCTCTGGTGATGATTTGTTTGAGACTGATGTACTGGCCATTACTATAGTAATAGCAACAACAGTGATAGCAATACTGATAGCTGACATTAACTGAGCACACACTATGTGTCAGGAACATACTATGGGTAAACTGAGGCACAGGCACTTGCATGTTGTCACAGTTAGGCACTCCTAACCATTGAATGCAAAGTACCATCACACATGGGCATTGTCTGTGCCATTTGTCATGAAGGCTGCAGGCTCAGCTGCCACAGTAAAGTCTCAGGCTACATACATCCTATGCCCTTCTGTGGACAATTCTCACTAATTCAACTGGCTTGGACATATCATGCTTCAACAAGTATCTATTGACACAGTGGGTACTAAGAAGGTAAAATGGTATTTTGGTATAATTACAAAATGATCAGCATAAAGTTCTGGGCAACAATTGAATCAGTGGCACCTTAAAGATCATGTAGCATTTTAATATAGTGCAATTAAAAACAAAACTTACAGGATCAAGGCCATTAATCCCTTTAGTTCACCTAGGCTGGGGGTGGGAAAACCCTGAAAAACAACAACTCCATCACCAGCTCGAACAGCCCACAAGCACAGATGATTTCTGAGAAATGAACTTAACTTTCAGAGGCTTCATGATCAGCTGCTAGATGACATCCGGCACCAGCCTAACCACTAATCTCAGATCTCATAGCAACACAGATCGCTGGGAACTCAAAATAGCCCTGCCTAGAGCTCTTTTCACTTCTTATCGCTTGAGCAAGAGCATGTGCAGGAAAGGTGTCTGTCAGCCAACAGCTGCTAATTCTCAGAGCAACAAATGGATGTGTGGCTGCTTCCATTTAATCAGACACCATCTATCTCCGCAGCTCTAATGCTTCTGTTGGACCAACCACCCCTCTCCACACATATTTCCTTTTATCCAAGAGTCTACTGCACTCTTTCAAATTCGCTTGCAGAGGTGATGTTTTCATAGGGCTTAACATTGAACGAGATCCCCTATAATTCCAACCCTTCACTACTTTATTTTCTTTCTCAACATTTCTCCTGTGTAGACACACATTGGAGGTTAATCCCCAAGACTTTGAGAGTGATACGCATAAGAGAGTCTTGCTCTCTGACTTTGCTGGAAGATTTTTAACCTGCCTCAAGCCTTGGATATCATCTGTTAACAGTTCCTGTTTTCTTCATCCCTTGACCTCAGCCAGAGATTCTGCTGTTTTAAAGTGAATTATTCCTGAATCAGGGCAGAGATTCCACTGTGATAACCTTGCTTCTACCTGTGACAGCTATGGGACCTGCAGTCTGTGAACCCTTTGCTTGATAGTGGGTACAATGTAGTTTTGATTAGAATTCATACTGAAGGAAACTCTTTAGATTTGCCCAAGAATAATTTACATCAGCAGAAAAGATCAACAAAGAAATATTAATGGAGTATATTATTTGAATTTCTTTTAGTAAGTATCAATATTGTTTTATGATAAAGAAACCAGTAATGGGGCAGCACCCGTGGTCAGTGAGTGGGGTGCCAGACCCATACACTGAGGGTGGCGGGTTCAAACCTGGCCCCGGCCAAACTGCAACAACAACAACAAAAATAGCCAGGCCTTGTGGCAGGGGCCCATAGTCCCAGCTACTCGGTAGGCTGAGGCAAGAGAATTGCCTAAGCAGAAGAGCTGGAGGTTGCTGTGAGCTGTGATGCCATGACACTCTACTGAGGGTGACAATGTGAGACTCTGTCTCTAAAAAAAAAGAAAGAAAAAGAAAAGAAGAAACCAGTAATGATTTTAACTGCGTGTTTCTAGATCATCTAATTGGTTGCTCCTACACAAAATTTAACATACGGAAATGATGTAAAAAATGTTCTTATTTTTCCCCTAACTTCTGTCCAGCTTTTCTTGAGTGGGTCATGCTGACTTTGTGTCCTCTGTCATTGAAAGGACTTTGATGGTCATATTTTGTCTCCATACTTCCTATGTGTTTTTGCTTCAAGTTATAAAAACCAAGGATACATTCTTCTTAGCTTCGTAAGAGCCAGTGTCCACAGTCCATAAGCTGAATTTAAATTGTATCAAAAGAGGTCTTCAAACTCTGAGAAAGCCTAGCATATGAGAGCGTTGCTCACACCAAGTACAACCACCATATTGAGTAGAAACCAAGAGCTTGGTAAAATACAATTCAATTTGCAAGCAATCATTAAATATGTACTATAGACAAGCCATCTATTTTAGCTGAGAGGAATCTACCTTGCCTTTAAAGCAAATGTGAAGAAGAGGAAGGAGAGGAAAAGGAAGAAGATGAAGAGAAAAAGAGGGAGAAGAAAGGGGAGGACAAGATGTAGGGGGAGGAGGGGAAGAGAGGAGGGAAGGAAAGAGAAAGAAGAGGAAGAAGAAAGAAGAGAGAAGGGGAGGGATGACAATGATATGGTCTCTTAAGAAATAAAAAAGTGCACCTGTTGGCACCCCTGCCCCCTCAGCCACCCAATCCCAGGTGTTGTCCCCTGTAATGGGCAGAGGAACATAGGACACCAAGAACCCTCTAATCGCCTGTCCCAGAAATATACTCAAGTGCCTTGTCTCCTGGAGTATTAGAAAGGAGCTAACATTTACTGGGTTCCTGTTATAATCACTTACTGTCTTAGGCACTTTGCATGGCTTAGATGTATAGTTTAATTTGATTCTCAAACAAATGTATGGTGTTAGTCCTGGTTTTTAGGCTCAAGGAGTTGAGGAACTTGCCCAGAGTCATACAGCTAACCAATGGGGAGCTGGTGTTCAAATCTGCATCTCTGGATCGCCAGGTCTACACTGGTTCCCTCATCTCATATGCGCCTCACCTCCTTTGCTTTCCCAGGAGATTGACCAAGTATCTCCTTTGCAATCTGGTAGACCTGGATGTCTGGCATAGCTTAGCCCAAGAAGGACTGGGCAGCAACCCTTGTTGTTTAGCCTAAGTAGGTTCTACAGCAACCCTTGTCCCACACCTCATTGGTGAGCCCCAGCCCAAGCATTTGCAATTTGCTTTTGCAGGTCATTTTTCCTGAGGTGGCCTTGCTTGTATGTTTCTTACCACTAAAAAGAAGATAGTCCCTTCCACAGACATCAACATCAATCTCATAGACAGATTCATTGATAGTCAACACACAGATCAAAGAACTCTCATTGCAAATGCAAATACTGGGAAACATATGGGAATTTGGTAAAGATAGCTTTCATGTGATTTAATGACATTGGCTTAAAGTATCTTTTTCATTTCTGATCATATCAGAAATTGTTATACTGTATATGACTGTCTGTGCTGAGTCTGAGGAGCCTTTTGTAATGAAGAAGGAGACTCTCAGATAATGCGTGCCATGGGCCCTGTACCTGAGATGGAAGAAAACACCAAAGATTTTAAGTATGGTATTTTTCAGGGACATACTGTGAGGAAGGAAATAAAACATCACAACCCATAGTAGAGAGGGAAAAACAGAGGAGAGAAGACTTAAACCTGTTGAGAGCTGATTCTGTGTAGGGCTATGTAGAGAGCTGATTCTGTGTTGGTTTGACACTTGGGTACCTTTATTTTCTTTATTCTTCTCATCAACCCACAAGGTACAAACACTCTATGTGCACAGCACTGTCACCACCAAGACTCAAGGAGTAACACTTTTTCTAGGCTCTAATGGCTGTCAAGTGGCAGAGCTGAGATTTGAACCCACGTCTCCCTGGACTCTTTTCCCCATACTACACAATCTTCTGATGAGCAAGGCTCTCTTCCTGGCCTGAGAAATTAAAGAGTGATAGGACATATATACTCAAGAGCCTTCTAATTCAGTTAGAAGACACATTTAAAAAGTTAATAGCAATCTATGCTTGCAAAAAGACTAACCACTGACAAGGGAACAGAGACCTTGGGTGGGGAAGGAGCTGTTAGGAAGGAAAGAGACTTGAGTGAGGCAGAGAGGAAAGCCGAGAACTTGGAAACATGGACAGGAGGTCAGCAGCTGTCCCAGAGGGAGATCATCCTGAGCTAAGAATACAGATGCTGGACTCAGGGAACAAGATGAGCAGTGATTGTTGTCATTGTTTCCAGAAGGGAGAGCAAAGGGGAGGCTGATGAATGCCCCTTCAGAGGGTATGTTAGATCCTTATTCCTTACTGTGTGATCCAGGCACCAGTGCAGTCACCATCACTTAGGTGCTTGTTGGAAACGCAGAATCCTGGGCCCTGTGCCAGATCCACTGATTTAGAGGCTGCATTTTTACAAGATTTCCCACGTGATTCCAAGGCAGATTGTCAGTTGGAGAAGGACTGCCTTAAAGATGTAGGTCTGCTCCTCTCATTTTTCTTCCTTATATCCCAAGTTGAGACTGACAGGGATGAGGATTTCTTCTTAAATTTCATCCTTCTGCTCTCTGTCCTCCTTTCTCCTCTTCTGGCTCTTGGCACAGAGCCTCAGGTGACTGTTGGTGAGTGATACTTCTTCTCTGCTGCTTTGCCTAAAACCCCACATCCTCTTTCTGTGTATTCATGTGTCACTCTTCTTCCTTTCACTGGAATTCAGTGGTCTGTGAATGCCACACTCAAGAAATGTGGAGCAAATGCATTTTGTACCCAAATATCTACAAAATGGAACAATCCAATCTCCTTTCCAGGAGGCAGCACTAAACGACTGGCCTGTGTGGAAAAGTGGCTGACCTGAGCGCAAGAGGCTGTTTTGTGTTAGCATCACCCAAATTCAGCACTGAGCTTAGAAGGGCAGCGCTGCCCTCAGTGGCCCTGTTTGGACACAGAACACCTCAAGAAGAGAGACAGTTACCTAGTTTGGACTCTGGCTTGTGTTTCAATTTGTGTGATTCCTATTGATGGTATTGGTCCTTGGACTTGGGACCACACTACCATTTGGAAAGATTTCAGTTTAGGGGAACCCAGGGGTAGGGGAACACCATGTGGGAAAACGAAAGGCTCTTCAGGTTTCCAGATCTCATAAGCAAAGAGCGTAGAAATTATCATTCCTATTAGCACAAGAAAAAACTAAGCAAACTGAAAATTGACAACTCTTCTTAGGTCCTTCAAGAGAATTGAGGTCACCAGGCAAACTACTCCCCCAAAAGGAGGGAAACAGAGAGCTGCGAACAGAGAATTTCAGTTTCCCAGGAGCAGAAGCCTTGGAGCAGGAGTCAGCAGAGAGCAGTACCTTGGACTATAATGGGGATGCTGCTGGAGGCTTTTGTGGACAAGTGCAGAGTTAAAAACTTCTAAAGGGCTCTGTCTTTGGGGGCTCCTCTCACTTTCCTGGGTTGAACCACCAGGAGCCCCATCCTTAGTCTTCAGTGAAGTGGGGACTGGAGTGAGGCAGGAATGGCAGAGCAGCCATTTTAAATAAGCCCAGATCTCTCTGTTCTCCTTATCACACCCTTTATCAAAGGAAACTATTTACCAGACCTTGACCCACAGGGGGTTTACCCAGGGCCTAACCCACCTGGGAAGAGGAAATACTCTGACTCATCCTAAGACTGAAACCTACCACAGGACTGTAGAGTGCCTCCCCTCCCCCACATCTCACCAACTTGTCAATAGCACTCCTTATAATGACAAGGGATTACAGGTCAAAGGTTTGCAAGCTTCAGCTTTACTTAAGGAGTCTCCAGGGAAATTCAAAGAGAAGAGACAAAAATAAGAACACAGGAAATTTTAGTCTCTGACATCGCAGTTACAGGGACTGGTAAACACAGCTTAACTCCTAAGCCAGATAAACATAAAACCTCACACGAAACTGGGAGTGGGGGTCTGGAAAGAAGATGTTCATTCACTCAACCAGATGTGGTCTCTACTCACCTACCAGGATGTTCTAGGTTCTCTGCTTAGCAAGGAAACAAAAGAAGGGGAGAAACAATCATAGGGTTTCAGGATTTAGGGAAGAGAGAAAATTACCTTCTTGCAAGCCCTACCGTCTTTGAACTTTATAGTTGTCATCTAGCCACAGACAATTATTTATCTGTAGTTCTTACCATCTTGTGAAATACACTGCAGCTGATATTTTAGAGATTACAGAACCCAGTGGGCTTATTTGTTACAAGTCATCAAGATTTTTATGAAAGCATTGTAGTTTGTTGCAGAAATGAATTCAGTTAATTAAAGCTAAAATTTTGTAATGACCTTGACAAGTCTTACAGGTTCAAGGTTTTCTCGAGCTTGGTTGTTCAACTGGTCTGCCAATGTGTGAGTGTCATGGGGTAAAAAAGCCCCCTGAGGACCAAGGATATCTAACTTCTAGTTGTGATTTTGCTCTTTTTTGTTGTATATATAATCAAGGGGAAGTTACATCTCTTTTCTGGGGCTTGGTTTTCCCATTTGTAAAAGAGGATCATAATAGCTGGCCCACTTCAACACTAAAGTCAGGATCATATAAAATAGAAAGATGTCATATCAATGCATAGTCATTATTTTTCTATTCTTTGTAGGCCAGGATTAGTGCACAGTTATTAATACCTGTGAAAAAAGTCTGTAAATCTGTATGTATTATACATAATATGTTGGTAGCAGTACTGGTCACTAAAATTGAATATAATTCAGGTGTAACTTATAGTCAGTCTTTAGAAAGTATGAATATTTTAGTAGAAATCATGAGTTTCTCTAAATATTCATGATTTACAGTGGTGTTAAATGTTGGGGCCATTTGAAAATCACATTCATTTATTTATTCACTTTATTTTTCTAATTTCCATAACTTTTCCTCATGAGATTTCACATTCCCTCTCCTCTGCATCTTTCCCCAGAGTTCCACTTATATTTTGCAGGTGTTTGGAGAGAAACAGAGTTTTGAAATTTGCAAACATCTTTGAGATGCTCTCGTCAGTTTAAAATTGGCTGAATGTGGATTTTTCTCTAAAACAAAACCATATAAAATGTTCTTGACATGGCAAACAAACAGTCCTCCTTCCTGAGGGGAATATTTTTAGGAGCTAAGTGCAAATGAATCAGAAATGTCCATGGTAATTGTTTTCCCCCTAAAGAAAAGAAATCCAAAATATAAATAAATACATTTCTCATCCCAAATGCAATTTGGATTTTATTTAATTATAAACAATGGTGTAAAATGTTGGGGCCATTTGAGAATCACATCAGGCAGTTGGATTCCACATCTGCCTAAAAATCTTACCAGTCATATGTAACACACAAGTATCAGTTTTCTGAGCAAGAATAAATCATTCCAGAAACCTAGGAGAGGACAAAAATTGGAGAAATATAGTATTAGTCATCTCTCCAAGGCATGCTTATGAAGACAGACCTAGGAGGAGGACAGATACCAGGCTCAGAGTGGGTTCCTGTTGTTCATGAGCAGGTGGGAGATGGAGATGTGTGAGACCCACGTATGGGCTAGAATCTGGGAGACTCAAGGCCAACTTCCATGAGCAACTGATTGACTTGATTAAAATGAAGTAAGTAAATTAATGCCTTGGACTACCTATGTCTTCAAAATAACATGGTCTAGTTCAAACATGGCAGTGAACTGTGAATTAAGCATTAATCAGTCTGCTGGCAGGTTTGAGTCTCTATATGTACTTGCTGGTAGGCAGGACAGCATAGTGGTTGAGAAATTGGGCTCTGGAGTCTGACACTCAAGGTTTAAATGCCCACCTTTATGCTGAAACTTAAGCTTCTCTGCCTCAGCATCTGTGCCTATGCTGGTGATGGTACCCAATTCATCGGGCTGTTGTAAACATTAAAAGAAACAAGTTGTGCCAAGCAAAGCACCTGAAAACATGTCCTATCTGTGGTGGTTATGGTGGCATATTCCCCTCTTTCTCTGTCTTATCCAAGGATTTCCCAGGTGCCCTTCTTCACCATCTGCAACCTCACCTGGCCTTGGTATCCAACAGCCTAGGCTCTAAGCAGATCCCAACAAATGCTTCTTCACACCTTCCCCAGTCCAACTTTATAAAGGCTTTGCTAAAGCAGCAATTTTCAATTCTACTGCACATATGGGGCTCCTTGAGGGATGGAGGTAAAATGTAGCTCCTGATGCAGTAGGTTTAAGAACCTCCCTAGGAGATTCTGCATCTAGCAAGCTCTGAGGCTGAAGACCCATGGGCCACACTTTGAGCAGCAAGGCACTAGGTAACTGTTTGAATTGGCTGGCATTTTCCTTTCCCTGAGCCACTTGAGTGACTAAACGCTTTAGTAGGGTGCTAGTTGTCTATACCATACAAGTGATCAGATCCTCATTCGGTTCTAGAAAGCAGTTTACCGATTCCTCACATGGCTGCATTTCTTTGCATTCAAAATTTCAGATTAATCACATTAGTTCAAACTAAGGTGACTGTGAGAAATGACACCATAATGTGTGACCCAGTCAGGTAGCAATTTTACATGTAAAGAAGCCTGATCCAAAAGACAAAACATGAGGCTGATAATTTTAGGCCTTGGCATACATAGGGGTAAAGATCCTTTCTAAGTAGCCCTAAAATTACTAGACAGGCAGTTTGCAACGACAAGTCATCATAAATGAAAGACTGGGCAAAGTAGACGGTGATGACAGGCAAAAAAGTTTGGCCATTGGCACCGGCAAAGTTCATGTCTCTCCACAACCTTATTTGAAAATAGGGTCTTTGCATTTACACCAGAAAGAATTGCAGCCCAGTTCATAATTGCCAAGTTATGGAAGCAATCCCAGTGCACATCAGCCCATGAATGGATCAACAAATTGTGGTATATGTAGACCATGGAATACTATTCAGACATAAAAAAGATGGAGACTTTACATTTTTTACATTTACCTGGATGGAGTTGAAATACATTGTCCTTAGCAAAATATCGCAAGAATGGAAAAATAAATATTCAGTGTACTCAATACTAACATGAAACCAAATACATGAACAATTACATACTCACATGAACAATGAGACAAAAATATAGTCTAGTACAGAGGCAGGGAGAAGAGGGAAGGGGAAGGGGAGGATGATTGGCAGAAGGAGGAAGGGCATGAGGTGGGATCTCACCTAATGTGTGCATTGTGAGGGTGTGTAACACGCCCCCTGGGTGAGGGGCTTTTTTACAACTGGAACTTTACCCTGGAAGTGAGAACAATATAATCTAAAAATTTGTGCCCTTACATTAATTTGAAATTAAAAAAAAAAAAGAAAATAGTGTCTTTGCAGATTAGTCAAGATGAGGTCATGCTGGAATAGAGTGGGGCCTAATCTAATAACTGGTATCTCTGTAAGAAGTGTCATAACAATACAGAGAGGCAGAGTAGATGAGAAGATAACACGGAGGAGGGCACATTGACCATGGAGGAAGGGATTGCAGTGATGCTGCCATAGACCACAGGGTACTGAGGATTGATGGGAAACCTCCAGAAGCTGTGAGACAGGCACTGAACAGATCTTCTTCTGGGACTCCAAGAAGGACCAACTCTGCTGACTCCTCAAGTTTGGACTTCTGATCACATTTCTGTCATTTGACCACCTTGCTGGTTGTAATCTGTTACAGTACCCCAGGAAACTAACACATCATCTAGGAAGAGTCAAGTTCAACTCAGTTGCCAGCTGATCCCCTGGAACCTAATGTTGAAAGGCCATCTACTCTTTCCTTCTTTAGCAGGTGAGCTGGCAATGGAGAAGTCAGCTTCATGCATGGGGATGCTCCCAGGTTGACCATCTGGCCTCCTTATTCTCTTAGAGCAGTGCTTTTCAACCTTCCTTATCTCACGGTGCACTTGAACCTATAGTTAAACTTTTGCAGCGCACTTAAATTATGTTGACCCCCTCCCCCCAAAAAGTCAAAAAAAGAGTATACTGACTCTGAAATTGTTTTGAAAATAATTTAATTATCTATAAAAATTTCCGCAACATACGTAAGATCCTCTTATAGCACACCAGTGTGCCATGCAGTTGAAGATCACTATCTTACATCAACAGGGACAGGAAGAGAGGAAGGGCAACATATTCCTGTTTGGGTTAAGGACTAATCACTTCAGAATAAAGACAATGAATGTCCCCCAAATAGAATTCAACTGGCCACTGAGCTTTCTCATCTGGGAAAGTTGCTCAAACACAAACCTCTTGCATATGGCAAGGTGCATGTGGGCAGGGAGCAAAGAAAGAGGTGTCCAGTCATGGAGGGTACACTAAGGGGACAGCCTCCTGGGTGTCACTCCCTCGGCTGCCATCTAACAGAGAGTAATGAGTGATGTTCAGGACTGAGGGAGGATACGGTCAGTGGATGGAATGGAAGGGGTCCCCACTGTCAGTGCCACTTTAACCTCTTTCCAGGCTCATTTTCTGTGTGTTTCTTGCCTCCACCTGGGCACTGACGTCCTGCCTCCTGGGCTTTCACAACCTCAGACAATTTGGAAACTTTTGCTTTGACTAGTTAGGAGCCCAAGATCCACATTTTTCTCGAGAAAACATATTCAATGAAGGAAAATATACTCTCCACCCATGATTATTCCATATTCAGTAACACTGGTTAAACATAGGCCTCCTGCCAAAAAAGAATCTTCAGGCTGTTTAAACAGAAGGAGGGAAATGCCTAAAATTATTCTTTTCCCATTTCCAACCCAGTGTGTTCATATCTCCTTTTTTCCACTGCATGGTTTAATGGAGTACAATATATTCAGAAAACACCTTTTATTTGCAGAAATGAAAATATCCTATTGAGGTGTTCTAATTACTAATTTGCTGAAGGTGGATGAAAGTTACATCACCAAATGCTTGAGGAGATTGTAAAATTCTGAGCAAACTCAAGTCCCAACCTCTACCTACCATTGACGATAGCACCAGATTTTGAGTAGGAAGAACTTTTCAAGTTCAGGGTCTATCAGTTACTAGAAAGCTTGAGAACGTATCTTTAAAAGTTTCTGAGCTTCCGTTTGTTATATATAAAATTATCTCCAAGTTTGCAGAGATGGTGTTGTGTTTTTTGTTTGTTTTTGTCTTTTTGCAAGCATGAAAAAGAGTTTATTGAGGAAAAGAAAGATAGGCTTACAGAAAAAGAAAGCTTATAAAGCAGCATACGTTCACCATAGACATCAGATAGGCCTCCATTGCCAGGGCGAGTAGGCAATGAGGCCTGCAGAGAAGTTTTAATAACAGACTTATATATAAGCCATGTAACTGACTGACTAACCAATAAATCATTCAGATGAAGAATGTTGCATCGAGCAGCATCATCTTAGCAAACCATCTTCCTTCTGTAGGAAGTTCCTTTTCCCCTGATTATTTATGTTGCCTGAACTATATTTAAAAGGCAGAAGTCTACCTTCCTCCTCACCAAATATGGGCAGCCTAACAACATGCCTTATGGATTTTGTCTCATACTATTTACCCCCAGGGTTCTGTTTTTACCTGTGTCTCTAGCTATTTAGACAATCAGGAAACTTGTGAGTTTTAGTTCTAGGAATGCCTGGTATTGCTGGAGTTTGAACTACAGCCCAGACTTCCCTGCTGACTCACACTGACACTGCTGCTGGGGTATTCATTCCCACGACACTTCTGAAACTTCTGCCTTTTACAGTTACCACAGCCATTATCTTGAAGGTGGATCCACACTTCATGTTATGATGTAGAGCACAAAAACAACAAAATACCTACATTGTTATATAGATAAACTGAGATATTACGTTTGACTAGCCATTTAAAATTCTAAAGCTGCATAGACACGTACAGAAAATGAAATGCTTTCTTCATTTACAAGCTTTTGAGCAACGGAGCCTGGCTGCTGTTCCCATGGCACTCTTTTCAACCTTCCATCTCCAGTACATTGTTTGTGTGGGAGACCCTATATCTTCAGGACACTGAAGATTTCTGTATTTATCTCTGCAACAATATTTTTGACAACTCTTATGTAACTAGTGTCCTTCTAAGTACTGGGAAATATAGAGATAGTCAAGAAAGTCAGAATCCTCGCCCTCTCAGAACTTACATTCTAGCCGTGGAGACCAACAATAAACAACTGAACTAACACAGTCATCCCACATTGGACTTGCAGGCTGGGCATGGTGGCTCATGCCTATAATCCTAGCACTCTGGGAGGCCGAGGCAGGTGGATTGCTCAAGTTCCAGAGACCAGCCTGAACAAGGGCGAGATTACATCTCTAAAACTCACTGAGTATTGTGG
This sequence comes from Nycticebus coucang, assembly GCF_027406575.1. NCBI lineage: Eukaryota > Metazoa > Chordata > Mammalia > Primates > Lorisidae > Nycticebus > Nycticebus coucang. Next base: position 29,593,105 of record NC_069782.1, read on the forward strand.
TGGACACACATAGTCTCAGCTACTTGGAAGGCCAAGGCAAGAGGATCTCCTGAGCCCAGGTGTTCGAGGTTGCTGTGAGCTATGATGCTATGGCACTCTACCGAGGGCAACAGAGGGAGACTCTGTCTCAAAAGAAAAAAATAAAGAAAAAAAAACACAAGTTGGATTTACCTTGTGAAGAAGATGAGGAACAAATTAAATAAGGGAAGCATGACTTTTAATGGTCAGTCTGAGAAGAAGCCCTCTCTAAAGAGGAAGGTTTAAGGTGAGACCACCAGATGAGAAGGAGTGTCATGTGTAAGGCTGGAGGGGAAGGACATTCTCGAGAGACATGCCTGTGGTATGAGCAGCTGAAGGGAGAGATGTGCAGCTGTACCTAAACAAGTGGGAAAGAGATGGGATGGGGACAGGAGCCAGATCCTACAGGACCCTGCTGGGGCCTCCTGTCTGGATTTTATTTCAAAGTCAATAGCAAGCTGCTGAGGGAAATTAAACATGGGTGGCATGAGAACAATGGTGCTCTCTTGATTTATATGTGCAAAGGATCACTTAAGTTCTGTGAGGAATATGAGTTGAAGGGATGAGAATAAAAACATGAGGGCTTTGAGGGAATGGTTCAGGTGCTCCAGACAAAAGGTGATGTTGGTAGCAGAAGAAAATGAAGAAAAGCAAATACAATTGGAATGTGTTAGGGTTACACTAAACAGGACTCACCAAAAGACTGGAAGGGAGATGAAAAGAGTGAAGAATCGGGACATGCCCCTTTTTGCATCCTCAGCCCTTAGCACGATGCCCAGCACATAAAATATGCTCCATAGACATATTTAGAATTTACTTGACATTTTTCCCCCATAAAAGCTAGCCCTCTCAAACTGGTGATCTCTCCCTCCAGGCAAATTTCCAATAAATGTCTAAGGCAGTTTCAGGCCAGCAGAGGCAGAATTGAATATCACATGATGAATAGGAATGGGGCTGTATATGGAAAATCCATTTTTAGAGATCTTGTGATTCAGGAAGTGACTTTTCATCATCTCCTGGCTGACTTTGAAGAGAGAGTTTAAGAATGAGCTCAGTGGTTAGAGTGCGGGCCACATGCACTGAGGCTGGGGGGTTGGAACCCAGCCCAGGCCCGCTAAACAATGACAACAAAAATAAAAAAATAGTCAAGTGTTTTGGCACGCACCTGTAGTCCTAGCTCCTTGGGAGGCTGAGGCAAGAGAATTGCTTAAGCCCAAAAGTTTGAGTCTGCTGTGAGCTGTGACAACACAGCACTTTACCGAGGGTGATATAGTGAGACTCCGTCTCAAAAAAGAAAAAAATGAAGAAAAATCTATGAAGCACATAGCCTGAAAACCACAGAACCCAGTGGTTCTCTCTTGGTACACTGATTCAGATATTACAGAGGGCATTTCGTTAGTCTTCTGTTTTAGTATCACTATTGTGTACACACATGGGCACATTTCTTTTTAACAATACTGCTAAAAAGATTCTGAAATAGACAACATAATCCTTGAAAAGATTTTGAACAGGGAAGGATGAATATTCTTCTGCTTTAGATCAATAAAGTTAGGTAAATATAGATGAGAGTTATAATATGTTAAATACTAATGTGAGTAATTACAGGCGCTCTCACTTTAATTGGTACCCATGGTTTAATTTGAGACCTTTTAGAAATTCTGACATTCTTGAAAAGGGAATTCAGGCATTCCCATTCTTTCTTCCAAGATCCAATTTGCGAGTCATTTCTAAAATCTTGCTATTCCTTATGGTTTTGAGTGGTGCCTTCTAAATCCCCCCTAAGTGAACTTAAAAATAAAATGCACTTGCCTTTATGCTAATACTATTTTGGGTCTAAAAATGGTGTTCATGAGTTCAGTCTTGCTCTTTCTACTCTGGTTGCAGTACTTGGTCTCCAGAAGAAGATGCCTGATGGATGGATGGGCTTTGCTCCTGGAATTAGCCACATCATGCACGTCTCCGTTCCACTTGCTTAGAGCAGAGGCATCTCTGGGTTCTGTTTGTTCTCTGTCCCTAACCGAGGCTCCTTCCCCACCCTTTCAGTCAAATGTTATTTGAAATATCAACAGTTTAAAAATAATTGTTTATTAATGGATGACTCATCTATTGCAGGGCTAAAAAGAAATAATAATGGTTTTAAATGGAAAGGAGGAATAATTCCAAAGCACTGGCAAGTGGCCTCATTTAACCCTGACATTAGTGGGGCGCAGTAGTTCATACCCATAATCCTAGCACTCTGGGAGGTCAAGGCGAGTAGATTGCCTGAACTCAGGAGTTCAAAACCAGCCTGAGCAAGAGTAAGATCCTGTCTTTACTAAAAATAAGAAAACTAGCTGAGCGTGGTGCCTGTAGTCCCAGCTTCTCAGGAGTCTGAGGCAAGAGGATGGCCTGAGCTCGAGAGCTCGAGGTTGCTGTGAGCTACGATAATGCCATGACACTCAACCGAGGCTGACAGTGAGATTCTGTCTCAAAAATAAATTAATAAACAAACAAACCTTGATGTTTAGGCTAAAACTTCATTTGGAGGGCCTCTCAAATCAGGTATCTGACTTTCTCTTCCTTTTATGTGAGGATCAGCTCTGAGAGTTCACAGCTAAGCACAGTGTAGGAATAATATCTTCTGTGGGATGCCTAAGAGGCAACCACCTTTCCTTATAGCAAAATTTCTAGAGATGCCCTGAACTTCTTACTTCACTTTGCAATTGCCCTCTTTCCTTCAACCTGGCGTGAAAGGATTAAAGACCACATATAGCCCGTTCATTTGATGAGCAGTCTTTAATAGATATTTCACCTCTTTTGATAGTTGTTTTTTGTTGTTGTTGTTGTTGTTGACTCCTTATCCTTCTTCAGATGGAATCCATGGCTCCTTCCTTTGGCCCACTTGGTGCCTATACCTACTCCCTCACACACCGGCACACAATACTTTATCACACTTCATCAGATACCATGCTGTTTGTTTCCCCTACTCCTCTCCTTGCAAGAAGCGTTTATCCCCAAGGGCACGATGTCGGTGCAATGTTAGTGTCCCACCCAAATGGAAAGATCGGGAAAGGTTCTCTGCTAAATCCTCCTTCCTGGGTACCATAAAGCAAAACAGGCATCCAGGCATAACCATTCTTTACTGTTCCGGATTATCAACAGGCCTGTGGGAAGCTTTATGGAAGCTCACATAATGTACAGTATTTTTATCTATCCCACGTATTCTAAGCAGTGGAAAAAAGGGAAAAATGTGGCTGTTGAGATCTTTATATGCTGGGTTTGCCTCTTGCTTTGGGAGAGACCCACTGTTGAAATTCTGCAGAGCTGGACACCTGGCCACAACTCAAGGCACCATGGAAGTGACTGCTGGTCTGCAATTACTGTTACTGCAGAGTAACACCTCATGTTAGCAGCTCTACTTCTCCAGTCTCAGAGAGGATTTCGCTTATCTTAAAAGAATTGTCAGGAGTTCAACCAATACTGTTCATGAACTTCAAATAGCAAATTGAGGAACTGAAAAGAACAATCTTTGTCAATTTACCTCATTTTCCTTGAATGTTCAATCCTTGAAAATGCAGCATTTAAACCTTTACTTCAGGCTTGTATAGTATTACCAGGACTATTAACATGACCTTCTAATCTAATCAATGTTACCAAACTTGCTGGCTGGGAGCAAAATGTCCTTTTTAGAATTGACAATCCCGCGTGGCACCTGTAGCTCAGTGGATAGGGTGCCAGCCACATACACCCTGGCTGACTGACGCGTTTGAACCCGGCCCAGGCCAGATAAACAGCGATGACAACGGCAACAAAAAATAGCCAGGCTTATGACAGGCACCTGTAGTCCCAGCTACTAGGGAGGCTGTGGCAAGAGAATCGCTTAAGCCTAAGAATTTGAAGTTGCTGTGAGCTGTGATCCCAGTGCATTCTACTGAGGGTGACATAGTGAGACTCTGTCTTAAAAAAAAAAACAAGAATAAACAAAAATAAATAGTAGAAGTGACGATCCCCTATCACTGAGGATGATGCCAAATAAATGTTTAATGAATGAATGAATGAACTAATGAATGACATCTAAACTGACTCGGTTTCTCTTCTCCTACCCAGTATTCTTCACAATCACTTCCCTAGACCTCATGTGTTGGGTATCTAGGTCACAGTCTGATTTTAGTTCAAGAAGGTGATAAATATACAGAAGAAATACAGTGTCACAAAAATGCATCAGAAAAGTTTCAGGTGACTCCCAAAAGGTGCATTTTTCGTTATTATTTTTTAATCAATAATGTCATCAACTCAGAAGAGTAAGAGTAGATAGAAATTAAATAGAAGTCCCTGTTCTTTAAGAATATCAAGGTAGATTTAAAAAAAATTTGTTACACCAAGACATTCTTTTAAAATTTATCTTTATCCATAATTTCAGGAGATGTTATTAGGATAAATTTCTGAATAATTCTTGGACAGATCATTTGAGTCATGGTACTATCTGCATCTTTTGTCACCATGTAATTAATTCCTCTCTACAAACTCACCCAACTTTCCTTCCTTCTTTTCTTCCTCCTTCTCTCCCTGCCTTTCTCCTCAATTTCCTCCCTTTCTTCTTTTTTACTAGTCACTAGACTTAGATGTATCCTACACGTTATCTTCTATAACCCTCACAACAACAAAATATAAATACTACTGTAATTATTTTTGCAATGTGGGAAACTGAGGTTCACAGACATTAAATCCTTGCCCAGGATTACACAGCAGAGTCAGAATTCAAACCCTAGACTGGATGACTCCAATATCTATGGTCAATCCATTTTATCAGATTATTTCCAATATTATTATATATATAAATAGTCATTGTTGAAAACAGTAATGTCTTTCAGGGGCTATTAGGAGTTAATTTTAAAACTAATAAAAAGGAAGAAAACAATCTTGAAATACATAAATAAATCAAGAAGACAGCATATTTTTATAGCCCTAAGCAAAAGATAGGATAGAAGAATGCAGAATTGAACAAGAATTGAATTTTAGTGTCTTCAAGTCTCTTCTTGATGTATTATAAAAATTGATCATGTGTCCCTAAAAGCCATAATATAATTATCTGGATGTAATCATTTGACAAAAAAATGCAATTCTACAAGGCTATTTTGATATTCAAAGGATAACAATGATGGCCCCCAGGGACAGAGACTAAAAAGACGGATAGAGACAAGTGGGAAAAGACATCACTTACAGACAGCCCACAATGTTTCACTGTTTCCCTGCTCAGTTCCTCATCAATTAGAGTGTGTTCCTTTAAACATAAAAAATGGGATGTTTGCATTTCTAAAGAATTTCCAGTTGAAAAGATGATTGGTTAAATGATGGGATGCTGTTAAGATGGATGTAATGAGCCTAGAAAGCCCTCTGGAATCTGCTTTTTTGCCCACTCTGGCCTTAGCTCAGCTCTTCCTATTTGCCCTGCAATACCTCTTCAACAACCAGTCTTCTTTATTTTTTCCAGAGTACCAAGCCACTGCTGTTACAGGATATTTACTTTTTAATTCCATTTTTTTTACCCATTCCCTCCTCCTATGTCCTACCCTCTTCTCAGCTCTTATTTATCCTTTATGCTCCAACTTACAGGTCCTCTTTATTAGAAATCGCGGGCCAGGTGTGTCCTGGTATCAGAAACACTGTCTTATGTGCTATTTCATTTAATCCCCTGATAAATTCTCAAAAGGAAGTACTCTTATAGCTCCATGCTACAGCTGGAGTAACTGAGGCACAGAACGATTAGCAACTGGTCACAGTCAGAGTGCTAGTAAGAGAAAGACTTGAGCCTTGGTAAATTTCAGAATCAATCATTTGGCTAAAATTGTCTCTTTTAGGACATCCTACCTGCCCACTCCTAGTATCCTTGTTCTCCTAATTTTTTTGTGAAATTATCTGTTTTGATCTACCTTTTCTACAATAATCTTTATGACAGTGAGGTCTAAATCTCAACCACACACCTGTAATCCTAACACTCTGGGAGGATCACGTGAGGCCAGGAGTTCAAGACCAGCCAGAGAAAGAACAAGACCCTGTCTATACAAAAAAAAAAAAAAAAAAAAGAAAGAAAGAAAGAAAAATTATCCGGGCATGGTGGCACATACCTATAGTCACAGCTATTGAGAGGCTGAGACAGGAGGATCACTGGACTTGGAGGTTGCAGTGAGCTACGATGATGCCACTGCACTCTAACCTGGGAGATAGAGCAAGACCGTGTCTCAAAAACAAACAAACAAACAAAACTCAACCATAGCTCCTGCATCTAATACTGTGCCTGAAAAATAGCAGGTGGCCAATCAATATCTAAACAGCAAATAAATCAACGGTTACAGAGAAAGACAAAAGTGGAGACAGATGCTTTGTTGGTGTTGGCCTTTTAGAAATGGTGCCAATGGGTCTTGGAATTTAAGCTTCATCTGCTGTCCCTGGGTCAGCAATTTATCACCTTGTACAAAGAGCAGGGTGCTTAGGGATACATATTTTGGTCCACTTCAATTTAATTTTTTGAAAATTGTAGGATGCCCCAGGTCTGACCAAATTTTTCAGGAGTCAACAGCAAAACCAGAATGATGTGGAGGAGGAATAGACTAAAATTATGTAGTATTTTTAAGCTTAAAGAGATTCAAGGGCGGCGCCTGTGGCTCAGTCGGTAGGGCTCCGGCCCCATATGCCGAGGGTGGCGGGTTCAAACCCAGCTCCGGCCAAATTGCAACCAAAAAATAGCCGGGCGTTGTGGTGGGCGCCTGTAGTCCCAGCTGCTCGGGAGGCTGAGGCAAGAGAATCGCTTGAGCCCAAGAGTTAGAGGTTGCTGTGAGCTGTGTGATGCCACGGCATCTACCTGAGGGCGGTACAGTGAGACTCTGTCTCTACAAAAAAAAAAAAAAAAAAAAAAAAAAAGAGAGATTCAAAATATCATCAAATACAAGTTCATGTTGCAGTAGTTGATACAGAAATGACTCTAAGGTACTTGGGTCAGATTTCTTCAACTGTATCTGTTTTCAACATTGGCGAAGAAATTTAAGAGAGTTCTCCCAATGCCCTCCTATTCTCCTGTGTTCTGCTACTGTCAGGCAGAGATAAGACATGGGACATTTTAGAAAAGCCACATGACTGTGATATGAGCCTTCCATGCAGTCTATGGAAGACACAGTGACTGATAATAACTTCAGAAACATCATGTACTTACCAAATGTCTGAACTCAAAGACAGATTGACAGTTTTCAGACATAAAGCAATTATTTCAAAGAAGTGTGAAGCTTCTAAGGAAAAAGGACTTTGCAAAAGCACTCTATTTAAAAATATCAAGGCAATTTTTGTTAAGATCAAAGGCCGATTTCAAAGAAATGTCCTCCCTAAATAGTTTTCCTCATTCTGGTATCTAATGTTCATAGAAATACAACTCTAAACCCAAAGGTCGCATAGAAGAGTATTGCATGGGGTAAGGATTTGGAACCATGAAACTGCCCTCTTTCCTAGCTGTGATCTTGGGCAAGTCAATTGACTTGAGTCTTGGTGTTCTAACCTGAAAAATGGAGCTAGTTCTTCAGCAAACACCTGCATTGTGTCTTCTGTGTGTGAGATGTTGGAAATGATGGGATGGCCGCCATTGTCCAAGTACATACATATTTTGGGAGCTTCATCTCTATTACCTCACTCAATTCACAGTAAAGCTTTTCTATAACCCCAACATTGGAAACTGAAGCCTGGAGAAGTCAGTGACATAGTGAGTGGGAAAGTAGGATTCAAACTCAAGTCCTTCAACCCAAATCCTTTGCTTCTTTCACTTAGCTTCACACAAATCCATATATGGAAAAAGGTTTTGAAAACTAATCATCATGGTTTTTGTATGTGGCTTTAATGAGATTTATGTTCTTTTCCTAAATCCACCCCCCATTCTTAGCATGAAATAACCTCTAAAGGGAAACTTTCTTTACCCTCTGGAACTCCCTGGAAAAGAAACGTAATGAAGCTGGCAATAGCTTTGCCTGTGTGTGGCTTGGCAATTTTCCTATTTCAGAGGGAGGAGTGGATGGCTCGCTAAAGACCATACAGGCTGGGACAAAGGGCACAAACCCCCTTTTCCAAGCATCACAGTATCTACAGGTAGGATTCTGTCAACCCCTAGCATAAGCACAGGCTTTGGGGGAGGGCATTTATTCTCTTGAAGACGATTTATCTATAAAGGGCTTGAAGGATTGAAGCGTTGGTCATTTCAGATGCTTTATCTCACCCTCCTTTTTCTCTCCTGTGGCTGCTGTTTGGTTTGGAGGAAGGGTTAGTTCTCCCAATGGAAATAGGCAGCATTGTGTTGATATGCTGCATCCCGGAGTGAATGATAGCCCTAGAGTAAATTCCAGCCTCACTACTCAAAGTGTGATCCCAGAGCCAGCAGTATCAATATGATCTGGAAACCTGTTAGAAATGAAACCCCTCAGCCCCTACTGCTAAATCAAAATCCAAATTTTACCAAGGTTTCCCAGGTGATCCACATGGACAGCAAAGTTTGAAGAGTACTGACCTATCAGATGCCACAACACACCAGACTAACCTATCAGATGCCAGGACACACCAGACTGACTTTCCTTTATGATAAAATCTGCTTCAGCCTGAAAGGCTGAGACTATGAACTCCTTACCTGGTTTCCAGGGTCTGAGACAGCATAGTCCTCCCATCCAGGTTCCTGGCTCTTGAGGCCACTGACTATGCAGTGCCAATCAGCCATCATCAGGACTTAGTGTCTTCTGCTGCACCCTGAGAATCTCCTTCTTTGAAGACCTAGAGTTTCTTGAAGCTGGTGCAAAGTTCTTATGGAAAAACCTCTTATCTACAGCTTAAAAATAATCCCTCATTTTTCTTGCTACTTTCCTGTGAGATTTTTCAGCTCCCATCTAGCCAGTTTTCTCGGTCCTTCTAAAAAGTTTACCACTCATTTATTTATTCCATTCTTTTTGCTTGGATACCTTCCCCTACTGCCCCAATTACTTAAATTTGTTAAAACATCCATCTTCCTTTAAACCAGTTGTTCTTAATCTTGGCTGCATTTTACAATCATCTAGTTGTAATGATGGGGTTTAATAAGGAACAACAAAAACAACAAACAAAAAATGATGCTCAGCCTCTCTTCAAATAATTAGAAAACTTTAAGGGGTAATACTCATGCATTAGTATTTTTTAAAGTTCCACATGTTATTCCACTGTGTAGACAGAGGTGAGAAACACTACTTTCAGCCCTTAATATTTTCTTTGCTTCTAATCTGCCTATAGTCTTGCAATCTACAAGAAGACTTAACTATATATTATTCTGAGCTGTCCTCTAATTTATAAATCATCTCCCCAGATTAATTGTAAGCCTTTACCCAGTGGTTCTTGTGGAGGCTCCTATCCTATGGGCTTATGAAAAGCAACTGTCATAATGAAAATGTGATAGGCAGCAATGGTGAGCTGCTCTGCACCTCTCCCCAGCTCCACCTTTAGGGAAGTTATGTTTCCTGAGCCAGCTTGGGAATGGTGGGGAGTGAGGAAATAAGACATACAAGAGACATAAAACACATAAGGGACAAAGATGGGATCCAAAGGGCTGCAGCAGCTAAGACTGCAGCCAGCACTGAACTATGGAAACAGCTTTATTAATATGTATCTTAACAAGGTCATTAAATGATGTAAATTTAGCATATGGGGTAAAGATTAACTTTAGGGAGGAAAAGCTGTGGACTTGCTAACAAGATAAAAAGGAAAGTATGTAGGGGCTACATAACTTCTGGCAGAGGAGAAAAGAATGTTGTTAAAGGAGAAGCAGCTGGGGGTTGTTCCTTGAACATCTCCCCAGGCTGTGGAGGCCCTGTCACCTCATAGCCAGTCCTCCACAGTTATGGTACATAGTTTGCATTCCACTGAGGTGGTGGTATTTACTACACAGAAAATTGGCATACAAAACAAAGTATCTTAAATTTTTTTTTCATAATAAAACATTTTTGGCAAATCAGAAATGAAAGGAAAATTTATTGACTTGATAAAGGACATTCATAAAAACTTACAATACCCCCAGATTTAAAGGTGAAATATGAAAATTTCTTTGAAATAAAAAAATGCAACAAAGAGGCTCACTCTTACTGTTTCATGTCAACATTGCACTGAGGATCATAGGCAGTGAAATAGGGTAAGAAAAAAAAAGAGTGGATAGAAATAAATAAATCTCTTATTATTCACATATAAGATACAATTATATATGTGGAAAATTTATAATAATTATTTGCATATAAATTATTAGAAGTAATATGTAAGTTTAATAAGCCCGGTGGTCAATTAAATATCAAAATCAATGAAAATTCAAAAATTAATCAAAATTCTAATAAAAAATGTATTAGTTATTGCTATGCCAGCCATAAGTATAGAAAATAAAAATTTAAGAATAATAAAGAGACACAATTGTAGTTCCAATAAACTTATTACCACAAGAAAAACTTTAAAATATAATTTTTTTCCAGGAAGCTAGTTGTTAAATATTTACCAGCCTAACACTGTTCTTATTTATTTAATTTTTTCACAGTAAGAGCCCAGTGCTGGGATTAAAGTAGATATTTAGTAGGCTATTACTGGGGCAGCAATTTTCAGAGCAAGATTTGTTGAGACTGGAATAAAAAGAAAGGTAGAGATAGAGATGGTGAGGCAGCAAAATTTGGTATCAAAGAATGCCTCTAAGGGGAGCAGATGCAGGCCTGCCCTAATTTAACAAGTGGTGATTTGGGGAAAGAATCTAAGTCAGCAGAGTTTCCAGGTGACAGCAATGATGAAAACTGAACAAATACTTCACAACAGAAGGTATGAATGGCCAGTGATGATGCTCAACATCATTACTCATCAGGAAAATTAAACACACAATGATACACTATTTCACTCCAAGAAAATGGCTACAATCCAAAGACTGATGATATAAAATGTTGAAAAGGATATGAAGCAACTGGAACTCTCAGACATTGCTAGTGAGGGTATAAAATGAAACAAGTTTTTTGGAAAAATCTTTGTCAGTATCTTATAAAGTTAGAGGTGCACCTATATTATTACTCAGCATTTCTGTATTTACCCAGAACTGACTTATATAAGATAACGGTCTTATTCATAAGAGCAGAAAACCAAAAAGAATCCAAGTGTTCATCCACAGGAGTATGAATAAAGCCAATCATGGTATATTCATAAAATAGAATAGTACTCAGCAACAAAATAAAAATGAGCAAATAACTGACACATAGAAAAACATGGGTAAATTTCAAAAACATTATAGTAAGATGGACATAAAACAGTACATATTGTATAAGTCCACCTATGTCAAGTTCAAAAATATACTAAACTGTGTGATAGAAACTAAAATGGTGGGAGATTTTTTTCTCATAAGAAATTAGAATAAGAATTAATTGGAAAGGGCATAAGGGTGATGGAAATGTGTATCTTTTTTGAGTGTGGTTGCACATTAATAAACAATGGTCAAAGCTCATTAGACTAAAAATTTCACATCTGTGAGTTTTATCATATGTGAATTATATCTCAAAAATAATATAAACATACACATTATATCAATATTATACATATTATATCAGACAAAATAATATAAACATACATATCAGTTGTCTATTGCTATATAACAAAGTACCCCAAAACTTAGAGTTTAAATCAACAAATATTTATCATTTTACACAGTTTCTGAGGATCAGGAATCTGGGAATAGCTTAGCTGGGTAGTTCTATCTCATATTGCACTCAAGCAATCAGCCAGGGCTACAAATGGAGACTCCGTGGGAACTGAATGCTCACTCACATGGTTTCTGGTAGAAGACTTTGTCTTTATAAGACATGGGCTCACAGTGACTCCCCTCCCAGGGGAGTGATCCTAGAAAGAAAACTGAACACAGAAGCCATAGTCTTTTTTGTTTTTTTTTTTTTTTGCAGTTTGCCCAGGGTGGGGTTTGAACCCACCACCCTCGGTAGATGGGGCCGGCACCTTACCAACTGAGCCACAGGCACCGCCGTCTTTTTCATTTTTTTGGCTGGGGCTGGGTTTGAACCCTCCAGGGCTGGCACCCTACTCTCTTGAGCCACAGGTGCTGCCCAGAAGCCAAAGTCTTTTACAGCTAAGTTGAGGTGTGTCATCCTTCCTTTCTGTGGTCTTCCACGGGTCACACAGACCAGTGTACTACACTGGGGTGGGAATGTCAGGAGGTACAGATAACTGAGGGCCACCTTCAAGTCTGGGTTCCCCATGTACATACCCCGTGAAGCATTTAAGCAGTGCCTGGTGCATAGTAGCAGTTCAATCAATGTCAGTGGTCATTATTTGGTATCCCACCGTATTGAAAAAGAAGCCACACCTCATGGATGAATCTTGAGTATCAAGATGTCTCAGGGAAATCAGTTTTAGTTGAGTGAGGTGGAGAAGGCGGGCTAGCACACCTTTCAGTAAACCCAAAGGGGCTAGGGATTCAGTTTGCTAAGAAACAAACAAAGCAGTAAGAAGTCTGGCCATACAGGGAAGAACTGGGAAAATGGTTGACGTAATGCAGAGACGTTGACAATGATAATATTTGGGCGGCTAGGGAGATTTGTGCACACCCATTGGTCATCATGACACTACCCTTCCTTAGTTTTCTTCTTCCTTATTTGAACTTTTTTGGACTTTTTGGCTGGATCATTTTTCTTTCATCCTGGAAAGACCTTCTTCCCTCCTTCTGAGCATCAACTCTCCCTCTTGCAAGCAGTGACTCCTTCCTTGGCAATCACAGTGTAATCTTTGTACCTGTGTTCTAACTCTTACTTTATTCTGGTTGACTTGATTGCTGGTTGTTCACCTCTATCTCTGACATTGTATTTTGAATTTCCTGGGGACCAGAACTGTAGCTCATCTGTTTTCATACATTCCTGTAGTGCCTTGCATATAGTAGGTGCTCTATAAATGTTGGTTGAAATGAAATGAAATGTGGCAGTGATTTGAATTGTGTTCTCTAGCCTGAAATGTACAAAGGCTCATATTCTTTCTATTAATCACCCAATTAGTCAACATCCAATGAAAAAGAATGACTTTCTCTCACACATTTTATTTCTGTTTGGGGGCCCATGACCAAGCAGGTATAAGTTAGAGTCTTCATAACGTTGTCCATGATGGCAACAATTGATAGTGAAATTAAAAAGAAAACCACAGAGGAACAGATTATCTTTATAGACAAAGAAGAAGCTTGGTTCAATAAAAAGAATATCCCAGGCAGTTGTGGGAAATTTAGCAGCTGAGTTGAACATTCCATGTGTTTTTGCTTATAGATTTCAAGTCTCACACTGTTCCTATTCATGTATTCAAAGCAATGTGCTTCTAATACACCCTAACATCCCTACCTTTTGTTTACTGCTCCTGGTCATTTCCTAATTAAAAATGCATCATAATCTTTGTAATCCCCAACCTTTTTTTTTGAGAATTAGGATTTTACCTGCAGTAGATGGGTTTCTATTACATATTTATAGTTTTGATAATTTGATATCCTTATCTTTTCCAAGGACCATCTGAATCTCAAGTACTTCACCACATTTAATAGCTTCAAGGGCCTTGTATAAGGGTTTTCTATGTTAGAAGAAAGAAACATGGTGATCTCACTTTTGGAAGCACAAGTAGGCTAAGAGTCTCCACAGAGCTTCATGAGCAGAGCAAATTCTGTTGGTCCTCATCTATCCCATCACTGAGGTCCTTGTCCTGAGACTCAAAATTAGCCCAATTTGTGAGTCAACTTTGACATAGCTCAGAAATACAGGGCAGCGAGCACTACCCATGGGTGGACCCCAGAATTAATTAGTCCTGGCTGCTATTCCTGGCCATCTCCATATACCCTGAGTCAAGGCCTTTCCCCCAAAGCTGCAGGGCATTTTACTGGTATCATTCAACATGAGTAAGTAACTAAGCATAAGGGTGGGACTTTGTGTTTCTGTTTTCCCACTTGGTCCTTTAGTTGGGTTCAGTGGAGCATGTGAAAGGCAATGTGATGCATTTGACAGATTTCAAAATCTGAAGTCAAGCTCATCTGAATCTTTCTTCTTTCTACTTCCATTTCTCATCAACTATTTGGTCTTGGGCAAATTACACAATCTCTTTTCTCATTTGGAAAATGGGAGAAATAATATTTGCCCTATAAGTCTGTTTCAATAATAAACTGAGGAGACTGTGTCAAAGCCTTAGCATGTTGCAGGTTCCCAATAATATTATTTCTGTTTCTACCTACCCTTAGACTGGAGTGCTGTCCTTCTAACCCCACAAGTTCACTGCAAGTGTCACCTCCCCATACCAGATTCTAACCACACTGCTGCAAAATCCACACATCACGTGGATCCTTGCAAGTGACCAGCTTAAATCAGACCCAAGATTATCGTGTCCTTTGGACTTATAACAGTGGATTTCTGATTTCTTTTCAAGGTGGCTGATTCAGCATTCCTAGTTCTGGCCTTACCTAGTCCCAGATGCTCCTACCCCATGCCCATTCCCAGTAAGACACAGACAAGCACAGTGGAATACTGTTTAAGTGTACAGAGTTTGATGTTGGACAAACTGAGTTTAAATCCATCATTATTTCTTCCCCACTTTGTTACCTTAGGCAAGCTACTTAACTCCTCCAAATCTTCAGTCATCTATTTTTAAAGGGTGCTTAGTAGTATTACCTAACTCTAAGATGATGATGAGGATCATATGAGACAATGCATAAAAAGCTCTTAGCAAAATGTCTGGCACATAATGAATGTTCAATTAATATGGCTATGCTTTGCAACTGAGCCCAGCCATGCAATGATGAAACATGCTAGTCATAAAGTAATAGGTTCTGTCTTGAATACTGCTCACCTGTGAGTAGCTGGGATCAGGCCATGATAGTTTCTGCCAAATTAGGCAGTTTCAGTTTTTGTATAATGAACTCCGGGTAAAGGAGTGTTAGTGGTTCATTAGTCATAGGCGCATATTTTTATTGGTTTGCTTTATCTCATGCATTCACAAATGATCTCCGAATCTGGATTTGAAATAGAAAGAAAGTAATTATTTGCTCATTTATGGCAGTAAGGTATATCCATGAACCACAAGGAGAAATGGAATCTAAAAGAAAGGTGACCTAAAAGGAGGCCACTCCAATAATCCAGGTGAAACTCTAAAGGTCCTTAAAGGCCTGAGTCAAGCAGAAGTACATGAGAATAAAGGTCCCCATGAGTTCTGGGCTTTAGAGCACTCTGCATATCACAAACAAGAAACACTTCATATCTTAGCAGACATGCGGGGCTCTCCATGACTTGGAAATCTTGTACACAGAGCCAGCACTCCACACTGAAGGCATAAAACATCTACTTTGGCGGCTAACACCATTCAGGCTCCAGGGAAACACATCTCCAAATTGGTTGGCCTATGCCCTCGGAACAAAAGACAACGTGAAAGTTTGCGTGCTGTGCTGATATGGAAGTCAGCACATGCTGGAGGGCCAGAGCATTTTCATGGCAGGCACGTCTAAAGAAACTAAGAACAAGTTATTTTAACTTGTCCAATTCTTCCTTAATAAAGCATGTGTGCTATAAGATATTGGTTCTCTACATTGACAGATAAATATACATTGCCTGGTAAAATTAGGATTAGTTTAAGTTTTATAAAAACATTGGACAATATTTAAATACATTTTTAGGAAATAAAATATAAGCTTTATTTAATAATCCTTATTCCTATTTTTGATATTTTTTAATCATGATTTCTTTTTCTTTTCATTTTATGAAATCATTTGAATGTTTGAGAAGAAAAATAACCTACTGAAAACACACAAAAAATTATTTTATATTTGTTTGCTTTCCTTCCTTTTTTTTTTTCCTTTTTTTTTTTTATTGTTGGGGATTCATTGAGGGTACAATAAGCGAGTTACACTGATTGCAATTGTTAGGTAAAGTCCCTCTTGCAATCATGTCTTGCCCCCATAAAGTGTGACACACACTAAGGCCCCCCCCCCTCCCTCCATCCCTCTTTCTGCTTCCCCCCCATAACCTTAATTGTCATTAATTGTCCTCATATCAAGATTGAGTACAAAGGATTCATGCTTCTCTATTCTTGTGATGCTTTACTAAGAATAATGTCTTCCACGTCCATCCAGGTTAATATGAAGGATGTAAAGTCTCCATTTTTTTTAATGGCTGAATAGTATTCCATGGTATACATATACCACTGCTTGTTAATCCATTCCTGGGTTGGTGGACATTTAGGCTGTTTCCACATTTTGGCGATTGTAAATTGAGCTGCAATAAACAGTCTAGTACAAGTGTCCTTATGATAAAAGGATTTTTTTCCTTCTGGGTAGATGCCCAGTAATGGGATTGCAGGATCAAATGGGAGGTCTAGCTTGCGTGCTTTGAGGTTTCTCCATACTTCCTTCCAGAAAGGTTGTACTAGTTTGCAATCCCACCAGCAGTGTAAAAGTGTTCCCTTCTCTCCACATCCACGCCAGCATCTGCAGTTTTGAGATTTTTGTGATGTGGGCCATTCTCACTGGGGTTAGATGATATCTCAGGGTTGTTTTGATTTGCATTTCTCTAATATATAGAGATGATGAACATTTTTTCATGTGTTTGTTAGCCATTCGTCTGTCATCTTTAGAGAAAGTTCTATTCATGTCTCTTGCCCATTGATATATGGGATTGTTGGCTTTTTTCATGTGGATTAATTTGAGTTCTCTATAGATCCTAGTTATCAAGCTTTTGTCTGATTCAAAATATGCAAATATCCTTTCCCATTGTGTAGGTTGTCTCTTTGCTTTGGTTATTGTCTCCTTAGCTGTACAGAAGCTTTTCAGTTTAATGAAGTCCCATTTGTTGATTTTTTTTGTTGTTGCAATTGCCATGGCAGTCTTCTTCATGAAGTCTTTCCCCAGGCCAATATCTTCCAGTGTTTTTCCTATGCTTTCTTGGAGGATTTTTATTGTTTCATGCCTTAAATTTAAGTCCTTTATCCATCTTGAATCAATTTTTGTGAGTGGGGAAAGGTGTGGGTCCAGTTTCAGTCTTTTACATGTAGACATCCAGTTCTCCCAACACCATTTATTGAATAGGGAGTCTTTCCCCCAAGGTATGTTCTTGTTTGGTTTATCGAAGATTAGGTGGTTGTAAGATGTTAGTTTCATTTCTTGGTTTTCAATTCGATTCCAAGTGTCTATGTCTCTGTTTTTGCGCCAGTACCATGCTGTCTTGAGCGCTATGGCTTTGTAGTACAGACTAAAATCTGGTATGCTGATGCCCCCAGCTTTATTTTTATTACTAAGAACTGCCTTAGCTATACGGGGTTTTTTTACGGTGCCATACAAAATGCAGAATCATTTTCTCCAAATCTTGAAAGTACGATGTTGGTATTTTGATAGGAATGTCATTGAATAGGTAGATTGCTTTGGGAAGTATAGACATTTTAACAATGTTGATTCTTCCCATCCATGAGCATGGTATGTTCTTCCATTTGTTAATATCCTCTGCTATTTCCTTTCTGAGGATTTCATAGTTTTCTTTATAGAGGTCCTTCACCTCCTTCGTTAGGTATATTCCTAGGTATTTCATTTTCTTTGAAACTATGGTGAAGGGAGTTGTGTCCTTAATTAGCTTCTCATCTTGACTGTTATTGGTGTATACAAAGGCTACTGACTTGTGGACATTGATTTTATATCCTGAAACATTACTGTATTTTTTGATGACTTCTAGGAGTCTTGTGGTTGAGTCTTTGGGGTTCTCTAAGTATAAGATCATGTCATCAGCAAAGAGGGAGAGTTTGACCTCCTCTGTTCCCATTTGGATTCCCTTTATTTCCTTGTCTTGCCTAATTGTATTGGCTAGAACTTCCAGCACTACGTTGAATAGTAAAGGTGACAGAGGACAACCTTGTCTGGTTCCAGTTCTAAGAGGAAAAGCTTTCAGTTTTACTCCATTCAGTGAAATATTGGCTGTGGGTTTGTCATAGATAGCTTCAATCAGTTTTAGAAATGTGCCACCTATACCTATACTCTTCAGTGTTCTAATTAGAAAAGGATGCTGGATTTTATCAAATGCTTTTTCTGCGTCTATTGAGAGGATCATGTGATCTTTATTTTTGCCTCTGTTAATATGGTGGATAATGTTTATGGACTTGCGTATGTTAAACCAGCCTTGCATCCCTGGGATGAAGCCTACTTGATCATGATGAATGACTTTTTTGATGATAAGCTGTAATCTATTGGCTAGGATTTTGTTGAGAATTTTTCCATCTATATTCATGAGTGAGATTGGTCTGAAATTCTCCTTTTTGTTTGGGTCTTTTCCTGGTTTTGGTATCAGGGTGATGTTTGCTTCATAGAATGTGTTGGGGAAGATTCCTTCTTCCTCAATTTTTTGGAATAATTTCTGCAGTACAGGAATAAGCTCTTCCTTGAAGGTTTGATAGAATTCTGGAGTGAAGCCATCTGGACCAGGGCATTTTTTAGTCGGAAGCTTTTTTATTGTTTCTTTGATCTCAGTGCTTGAAATTGGTCTGTTCAGGAGGTCTATTTCTTCCTGGCTAAGTCTAGGGAGAGGATGTGATTCCAAATATTGATCCATTTCCTTCACATTGTCAAATTTCTGGGCATAGAGTTTCTGGTAGTATTCAGAAATGATCTCTTGTATCTCTGTGCGATCAGTTGTTATTTCCCCTTTATCGTTTCTGATTGAGGTTACTAGAGATTTTACTTTTCTATTTCTAGTTAGTCTGGCCAATGGTTTATCTATTTTATTTATTTTTTCAAAAAACCAACTCCTTGTTTCATTAATTTTCTGAATGATTCTTTTGTTTTCAATTTCATTGATATCTGATTTGATTTTGCATATTTCTTTTCTTCTACTGAGTTTAGGCTTAGATTGTTCTTCTTTTTCCAATTCCATAAGATCTCTTGTGAGATTGTTGATGTGCTCTCTTTCTGTTTTTCGAATGTAGGCATCTAAAGCGATGAATTTTCCTCTCAAAACTGCTTTTGCAGTATCCCACAAGTTTTGGTAGCTTGTGTCTTCATTGTTGTTATGTTCAAGGAAGTTACTGATTTCCTGTTTTATTTCTTCCTGCACCCATCTGTTATTCAACAGAAGATTGTTTAATTTCCATGCCTTTGTGTGGGGTTGAGCATTTTTGTTAGAGTTGAGTTCCACCTTTAGTGCCTTATGGTCTGAAAAGATACAAGGTAAAATTTCAATTCTTTTGATTCTGTTGATATTTGTTTTGTGTCCCAGGATATGATCAATTTTGGAGAATGTTCCATGGGGTGATGAGAAGCATATATATCTTTATCTTTGGGGTGGAGTGTTCTATATGCGTCTATCAAGCATAGTTGTTCTAGGGTCTCATTTAAATCTCTTATATCTTTGTTTAATTTCTGTTTAGAGGATCTGTCCAGCTCTGTAAGAGGAGTGTTAAAGTCCCCTGTTATGATGGTATTATCAGATATCATATTGCTCAGACTGAGTAAGGTCTGCTTCAAGAATCTGGGAGCATTTAAATTGGGTGCATAAATATTTAGAATTGAAATGTCTTCGTGTTGTAGTTTTCCCTTGACCAATATAAAGTGACCATCTTTGTCTTTTTTGACTTTAGTTGCTTTAAATCCACATGTATCTGAAAATAAGATTGCAACTCCTCTTTTCTTCTGAATTCCATTTGCCTGAAAAATTGTCTTCCAACCCTTGACTCGGAGCTTTAATTTGTCTTTTGAAGCCAGGTGTGTTTCTTGCAGACAGCAAATGGATGGCTTGTGTTTTTTAATCCAGTCAGCCAATCTATGTCTCTTCAGTGGGGAATTCAAGCCATTAACATTTATGGAGATAATTGATAAGTGTGGTAGTATTCTATTCGTCTTATTTGGTGAAAGTCCATTGCTTAGTTTTATCTTTTGCATCAGTGTGAAGGTTAGGTTCTGTCCTTTGATTTCTGAGTTCTTACTTTGCTGCTGATCCATTGTGGTGTTCAGTGTGCAGAACAGGTTGAAGTATTTCCCGTAGAGCTGGTCTTGTTGTGGCGAATTTCCTCAATTTTTGTATATCCGTAGATGATTTGATTTCTCCATCAATTTTTAAGCTTAGCTTAGCAGGGTACAGAATTCTGGGCTGAAAATTGTTCTGTTTAAGTAGATTAAAGGTAGATGACCATTGTCTTCTTGCTTGGAAAGTTTCATTAGAGAAGTCTGCTGTCACTCTGTTGGATTTGCCCCTGTAGGTCAACTGGCGCTTACTCCTGGCAGCTTGCAGAATCTTTTCTTTTGTCTTTGCTTTGGACAGGTTCATCACAATGTGTCTTGGAGAAGCTCGGTTAGAGTTGAGGCGACCTGGGGTCCAATAGCCCTCTGAAAGCAGTGTGTCAGAATCTTTGGTGATATTTGGGAAATTTTCTTTTATAATATTCTCTAGTATGGCTTCCATTCCTCTGGGGCATTCTTCTTCCCATTCTGGAATTCCTATAACTCATATGTTGGAACGCTTCATAAAGTCCCATAATTCTGACAGTGAACATTCTGCTTTCTCTCTCTTCTTTTCTGCCTCTTTTACTGTCTGAGTTATCTCAAGAACTTTGTCTTCTACCTCTGAAATTCTTTCTTCTGCATGGTCTAACCTGTTGCTGATACTTTCCATTGCATCTTTAAGTTCCCTAATTGACTGTTTCAGTTCCTTCAGGTCTGCTATATCCTTTTTATATTCTTCATATCGCTCATCTCTTATTTGATTCTGTTTTTGGATTTCCTTTTGGTTATTTTCCACTTTATTAGCAATTTCCTTCATTGTTTCCATCATTTCTTTCATTGTTTTCAACATGTGTGTTCTAAATTCCCTTTCTGTCATTCCTAACATTTCTTTACAGGTGGAATCATCTGCAGTAGCTACCTCATGGTCCCTTGGTGGGGTTTTTCTGGTCTGGTTCTTCATGTTCCCTGGAGTTTTCTGCTGATTCTACCTCATGAGTGATTTCTTTTATCTGTTTCCTTGCCCTAATTTTCCTTTCACTTCCTCTTGCTCTTTAAGTTCTTGTGCCTGTGGTAGTTGTGGGTGGGTTTAGACGGATTGAACACACGTGACCACTTGCCGGTTTTCCACTGTTTTAGTCCTCCTCTTGGGGTCCAGAAGTCTCTCGCTGACTCCCTGTATCCTCATAGGAGTGATGATAGGCAGATCCCACCAGCCAGAGATGCCTGGAGTCCTATCTCCCCAGACTCACGGTGCCCAGATACAAGGAAGCTGTTACTCGGCCGCCATCTTGTTCCGCCTCCGCTTTCCTTCATATTTTTGATTGAAAATATTCAAAGTTTATACATTTTAGGTATAATTACATTTTCATTTTTAGTCCTTTAGATCATTATTATCAGTGGTATCAAACTAGGTGATTTACTTAAATTAAAGCAAAAAAAATTTATGAAATAAATATGTAATAACTTTTGAATTATATATGTTTTTATCTAATTACTCCCCCAAACTTTGGTAGCCCATCAATAGTATTCCCAGACATGTATAACATTAATTAAATTCACTTATCTTTGATCTTCTATGGGCTTTCCATTGTATAAAAATAGTAGTTTTGACATTGAAAGCATTTTGTAGTTAGGAAGGTATACTTTTTAAGGCAGGAGATAGAATATATTTTATTAAAGAGTTTGTATGCTTTGGCTATAACTTTTAAATACAGTAGAACCTCTTTAAGTTGACTGCACAAAAGGCTGTAACAAACTGTCAACATACAGAGGTGGTCAACATATGGAATGAGGCCTGCTGCCCTATACGTACATGTGGTGCTTATCTGGTCTATGAAAATTAGGTCAGCTTAAGAAGGTGGGCAGTGTAGTTTGTCAGCTATGGAGACTGTATAGTACTTAGATACACTCTATGTAGGCCTCCATTTGTATTCCTGATATGGGCCTGCTAGTGATACATAGTCCTCTCCTACAAGATTGACAAGGAAGAAACAGAAAACATAAGGCAGTGATGTTAATATGAAAACCGACCACCCAGCCACCCAACCAACAACGGACACAGAGCATGTAGCAACAGGTAGCAGGCACTGGAGCTGTTTCTGCCTCCTGCCCACACTATGAAATTTACGTCCTCAACATAGTCCCTCTGAACTCTAAATGCATTGCCCATAAATTTTAGGCAAATCTGTGCTTTTCACAATTTTATTTCTGAAAATAAAGCCAGGCACACAGCCTTATAGAATGTCTCATTTTTGATTTGATCATGTTGAATCCATGGGCCACCTGCTATTGTTGAAGTAAAATTCAATTGCAATAGACTTAATTCAAAAAGTCGATATCCAGGTATACGGACATTTTTAGACTCTAAGGACCCAGTCTATAGGTAATGATTATTAGTGACCAGGGACCCAGAGCTCCAATTAAGAGAGATTGACAAGAAACTCAGAAGGGCAAGTTTCTCATCTTTGGTTCTTTACCGACTCAGTGAAAAATGTCACCTGGATGCTATTGAAATTCCAAATGGCATTACCTCCCACACCACGAAGACCAGCACTGCCTTTATAGAATAATCAGGTGCTCATCAAAGCAAAAGACTGCTGAAAGGGACAGAAAGCAAGACACACACGTGCACACACACAAACACGCACACACACAGAATATCATATCACCAGCTCCGGGATTTGGGTTCAGAAATAGCTATGCTAATACTCTTATATTTTTTATGTTCTATATATCAATGAAAAGAGAGATTTTATTCTTCCTGGAGAGTAGCTATTTAAGAAATTAGTAAGCATTAAGAAACTCTTTTTTAAAAAATCTCTTTGGACTTAACTTTATGAAACAAGGAAATCATTGTTCTGTGTAGGAGTCTGGTCTCCTTGGAATAACATTTTTTCTACCCAGTCACATTGCATTGTAGTAGAATGTGTATTAAGTCTTAAATCTGCATGTAAGCCACAGGGACCAATGGGTTTCTCTCGTGAGTATTCACTGCCATGGACTATATTCATAATCAGACGATCAGTATGGCTAACATGTGCCAGCTTCCCTGGAGGAAGCTGAGGGAGCCTGTCTGACATCATGATACCAGAGAAATAATGTGAAGAAGCTGTATGAATGGGGCTCTTTGTTTTGCCTGTATTTTAAATGTTCTCACTTTTCACAACACTTTATGGAGAGCTCTTAAAAAGCCTTTATTGATGGAGATAATTATTAAATGTCAGTTTCAAAAGAGGTGTTGTTGATGTAATGTAATATAATCTGCTTTTGCAAAAAGTCTTTTTATCCCAGTGTATTGAAGAGTACTTCGCCAACCCAATCCTATCACCAAAATTTAAGACGTAATTCATAGAGGCCAAAGAAGCTCTTTTTGAGATTTAAATTTAGAGGCATATGATATTTATTAGATGGGATACCCTAAAAAGATTGGCATGAACATGGCACATTGCCTTTCTTTTTCTGTGACAACTAGACGTTGACTATTGACTCATTCCATAATCACGTGTTGAACATCTATTTACACCAGCTGCTATTCTGTGTGGTGGGATAAATACAATGTCTATCTTTTAAGGACTGAAGGAGACATGGATAAGTTGATGGCACATACAGTGTGATCAGTGCTGTGTGAGGAACCTGTGCCAGGTAGAAAGTGTGAAGAGAATATTGATTCTCAGAGAATGGTCCCAGGAACAGCAGAATCATCCTTATTTGGGAACTTGCTAGAAATGCAAATTCTTACCACACACACACAAAAAGATAGAGTGTGTGAGGTTAGTTAGGCTAATTTAACCATTCAACTATGTACACATTTATCAAAACATCATGTTGTACAGCACACATATATATACTTTCTATTTATCCATTGAAATGAATAAATAAATAATTTTAAAAAGGTCTTTAAAAGAAAAAAAAAAGCAAATTCTTAGGCCCCGAATTATTGAATTCTAAACTCAACTGGGGCAGGGGGAGTTGAACCATGTGGTCTGCTTTAACAAGCTCTCCAGCTGGTTCTGAGGCCCAGTCAAGTCGGGAAACCACTGGCCTGAGGTGGTGATTCCCAAACTGGTGCAGATTAAGATCACCTGAGGAGCACTTAAAACTCCCAGGGCTCAGGTCACATCCCACACCAATTAAACTGTAATCCCTAGGGGTAGATGAAGTGATGGCTGCATCAGGTTTTAAAAGCCAAATAAGATATTTCAAGGAAGACATAGTGAGAAGGCATTTCTGGTGGAAAAAAGAGTTCATAAAAGCACAGAGGCATGAATCGGCTTTGTGTTTTGGAGGTAAATGCAATACTTGTTGAAGCAGAACATTTAAAGGTAAAAGTGAACAGATATTGATACACAGGGAGCCTTCTGGCTGTTAGTACCTGGAGGATGAATTGAATCTTAGTTTTATATATATACTATATATATATATAACACATATAATATAAAAGTTATATATGTATATATATATGAGTTGCATATATATATAAGTTTTCCCTGTTCTTTATTGGGAAATTGGTTTGGGTTCCATTTTGCTACCTACTCAGCTCACTGCCTGGTGTTGGTTTTTTTGTCAAACCCACTCCTTTTGTTTGTAATTAACATCAGTGATTGTTTAGAACACAACAAAACTCAGCCACATGCTGCTCTGAACAGAAGGACAGACAGAATTGGTAGCTGATAACTAAAAAAAAAGATATCTGAGACAAAACAGAGAAGGGACAGAAAAGGAGAGGGTGGCTGTAGACTTTTCCCCCGGCTAAGTCAGGGAGCAACTCTGGAATAACTGCATCTGCCCACTAAGGAACCAAAGCTAGACACAGGAAGTGGGTGGGAAGAGCCTTCTGAAGAACCCCAGCTGCCACAGGCCCAGCAGCTGCACAGACCCCTCTTGTTGGGACACAAGACAGGGTTCTTTTAGTCCCTTGAACTCAACCTTATCTCCAATGGTGGGGCAGAGAGAAACTGGATTTCTTCCTGTGGCTGAGCATGTGAGAATGTGACAGTTACTTGGGGTAACAGGTTTCCTGTGGGTCCCACATCCAACAGGGCTGTTGTGTGGAGGGTGTGTACTGCTGCCAGCACCAAGCAAGGGGAGAAGAATGACAGGAGTGGTCCCATCTTTGATTTGTATAATATAAACATTTCCAAGGGACAGACATGGACCAAGAACTTAAGCTACAGCCATTTTCCCTCTTGGCAAAGGGGACCATGTTGGTTGAACAAAGAGCTCAGCACCTCCTGCTCACCCCTCTCCTCCCTTCCACCTCCCCTTGAACATCTTCAAGATGCCAGAAGCTGTAACAGCATCTACCCCTTGAATAGGATTCAAGGTCAGCACCAAGTAGGTGTTCACATTCACAGCCTGCTGACCAGATTCAAGGCAGTTTAATAAACAAAGCAACCATGAGTCCGCTATGAGGAAAAAGGTGAACGTTCAGGACTGTACTGACTTTATGAGGCTCAAATCTCTACTTTTGATAACATACCAAATGGAGGGAAGTTGGAGTTGCATATGTTTTAGAGACAGAATGCATCAACAAGTTGAGCCTGAGATTGCAGTGAGCAATTTATGCATAACTCTAAGGTCAGCCTCATTTGGAGTGGAGGAGAGGAAGTTTGCTCCTGAGGGAATATGTAAGGAGTTTATTGTTTGCTTCTGAACCTTGCTCTGTGGGCCCTCTCAGCATCATTTCACATCTCCTTCTATTATACCATGCAATGTATTTGGGAGAAAGGGCCAGGTCCATTTTCTCCTGGTAGTTGATTTTGTTTTCGTCTTCAGTTACTGTTTCATGGATCTCTTTTTGTTGACTATTATATATGGAAGACTTACTCTATGTTAAGCTGTAATAAGCACTTAACAGGGCAGCATGAGAGCATAGTTCTTTAGCTAAAGGCTTTAGGATAATTCTGCCAGGTTCAAATCTCAGCCTTATGCTTTTGGTCAAGTCACCTTATCCAACCAAACCTCAGTTTTCTCATATGTTAAACAGAAATAGTAATAACAGTATAGGTAGTTGCCTCATTGAGTTAAGAAGAGGGTTAATGAACTTACTCATCTGATATGCTCCCTACAGTACTGTGTCTGACACATAAGTACTCAATGAATGCTACACACTTTTTTTTTTTTTTTTTTTGAGACAGAGTCTCACTTTGTTGCCCTCAGTAGAGTGCTGTGGTGTCATATCTCACAGCAACCTCAAACTCTTGGGCTCAAGTTATTCTCTTGCCTCAGCCTCCCAAGTAGCTAGGACTATAGGCACCTGCCACAATGCATGGCTAATGAACTATCCAACCATACTTTTCACAACCTTAGAAAGTATATACTCCTCTCCCTATGTGCACAAAAAAAGAGAGAGAGAGAGAATTAGTGATTTAGAGAGTTCAAATTTAAGTAGTTCTGGTTCAATGGCACACAACTTACATGTGGGAGCTTCAGAATTCAAACTCAGTTCTGGGGTCAGAGTCCACGTAATCAAACATTGCACTTGATAGCCTTTTACTGAACAGTTACTTTTTATTATTTTATGGTTGAAGTTCACCTCTCCTCTCTTTCGCAGAATGATTGCCAGTTTGTCTTCTGCATAATTTATTCTCAAACCTTAATGCTTTTCTGCCCTGATTTAATTTCTTTTTTCCAGTTTGCAGCTCCACTGCTGCATTTCTGTGTGTACTCATAACAGTTTTGAGTACCACGTGCTATAAGCTGGTCATTTTGCTTCTACACATTCATTCCTAAAGATAAGACTCTTTCTTAAGAAATAATAGAATAAAGCAGCAACAGACTCTCAGATGTAATCATTGTGGTGTGCAATGAATATCTAAGCACTTGCAGGGCCACTTTACTTTCAAATATTCTTTTCTTGTCTGCATTACAATGACTCAGAAACACTCTTCTGAAGACAGCTGGCTATTATAGTCTGGGTAAAAAGCCTCAGCAATAGATCTGTGCTCTGCTTAACAGTGAGAGAACAAAATGGCATATGTCAAGTTTCAGATATATGTGTGCACAATTATATATATATTCATACCTGTGTCCACGTAAATTTTATATATATTCATATCTGTGTGTGTGTAATCATTAGAGACTATTAGAGAAGACATAGTTGGGTTTTTATAAGGCTATCTCCACAAACCACAACCATAAACTGAAAAACAAAGAATTAAGTCACCTAAAAAACTATTGGACTGAAACATTTGAAATTGGATGGCTTTTCTGGGACTATTCAGGTACAGATAAGTTGGAAAGTCAATTAATGGAAGTCAATTATTGTCATATGTTTATAATATCACACAGGTTCATTTTTAGAGCTATAACATCAAATAGATTCTTCCCAATTATGACCCAGTATGGTTACATAATGCCCAGCAATAATGAATCTAACATTTTTTGTATAAAGGCTGCCAGTAGACAGGCTCTTGTTTTTAGTTTTCAGTTAGCCACATTGCTGTGGTTTCTTAAGGGCAGGAGCTGTACCATATTTATGTTTCTTATCCCCCCGCTAAGGATTTGGTAATTAGCACATGGTTCCACTCACTAAATGAAGAAGTATAATTAACTGAAGTTCTCTTTTGTTGACCTGCCATTTAACTGGTTTAAAAGCTACAAAACTAGGAGGCGGAGCAAGATGGCAGCCGAGTAACAGCTTCGTGCATCTGGGCACCGTGAGTCTGGGGAGATAGGACTCCAGGCATCTCTGGCTGGTGGGATCTGCCTATCATCACCCCTGTGAGGATACAGGGAGTCAGCGAGAGACTTCTGGATGCCAAGAGAGGACTAAAACAGTGGAAAAATGGCAAGTGGTCGCATGTGTTCAATCCATCTAAACCCGCCCGCAACTGTAAGTTCAGTAGCAGCGAGACTTCAAACCAGAAAGGCCTTACCTGTGAACTGTTTTGGTGTCTTTGGACTTGGCACTCAGTTGAACTGCCTTGGGGAGAGCCTGAGCGGGAGTGCGGAGAACTTTGGCCATTGTCTAGGGCCCCAGTCTGAGCCGCTGAGCCAGATGGAGCTAACAGTGTTTGGCTGTGAGTCACAGGGAGCCATTGTGAGCGATCTGCCCTGCAAGCTCCGCCCTCAGGGTCGCAGAGCTAGAATTGGGTGGGACCTGGTAACCCAGCGACCAAGTAGCCTACGGGTGGGGTGCCTGAGCCGCCTTGCAGCCCTAACCCTCAAGGGCAGAGTGAGACTGATTTTGGCACACTGGGTAAGTGGATAGCCACTTCAGCAGTGATTCCAGTGACAAGCACTTTCCTGGGAAGGCTTCTGCACAGCAAATTTACAAGTTCGAAGTGCCTTTTAAGTGGGCTGAAGAGATATTTAGGGTGTCTACCTGCTGGGGTTTGAGAAATCAGCAGCCTCCAGTTGAATCAGAACTGTAATTAACTTCTCATACCCCAGAAGACCACGAGTTGCCCAGACAATATTCAATAACATATACATACTGCTTTGTTTTTAGTTGTGTTTTTTTTTTGTTTATTTGTTTATTTTGATGTTGTTGATGTTGCTTTGTTTTTTAATTTCAACCTTTTCCATACAGATCCTTTTCTTTCTCAATTTTTCTAGTTTAATTATAATTTCCCATTGCTGCCTTTTTCAATAACTAGAACTTCATTTTTGCTAGTGTTTCTACCGCTATTATTTGGTTTTTCACCAAATTTTATCCTGCAAAGTTTTCTGTTTGCTTGTTTTGGTTTGATTTATAGCATTTTTGTCTTTCCTCTCTACTTGGTGGGGGTGGGGTACTGTGTCTGATCAGGTTAGCAAAGAGCTGCTGACCTGAAGGGAATCACCCAACTGGGCACCCCAAGAAGGTGGGTTTTTTTAAAGGTTGTGTCAAAGTACCCTACTGTTCACCTATATTGCTCTGTCTCCCTCTTTCTGTGCCTCTCTTCTTTTTGTCAATATTCCTTTCACCCACCCCCTCTCCTTTCTCTATTTTTCTTTTTTTTTTCTTATCACTCGATCCTCCTTTCTTTCATCCCTTTTTTGCTCTTCAATCTTCTAACTCTTCTGGTACTGTAACCCTTAGTCCATAGGCACGAGAACTTAAAGAGCAAGAGGAAGTGAAAGGAAAATCAGGGCAAGGAAACAGATAAAAGAAATCACTCATGAGGAAGAATCAGCAGAAAACTCCAGGCAACATGAAGAACCAGTCCAGAACAACCCCGCCAAGGGACCATGAGGTAGCTACTGCAGAGGATTCCACCTATACAGAAATGTTAGGAATGACAGAAAGGGAATTTAGAACATGTGTTGAAAACAATGAAAGAAATGATGGAAACAATGAAGGAAACTGCTAATAAAGTGGAAAATAACCAAAAGGAAATCCAAAAACAGAATCAAATAAGAGATGAACGATATGAAGATTATAAAAATGATATAGCAGAGCTGAAGGAACTGAAACAGTCAATTAGGGAACTTAAAGATGCAATAGAAAGTATCAGCAACAGGTTAGACCATGCAGAAGAAAGAATTTCAGAGGTAGAAGACAAAGTTTTTGAGATAACTCAGATAGTAAAAGAGGCAGAAAAGAAGAGAGAGAAAGCAGAACGTTCACTGTCAGAATTATGGGACTTTATGAAGCGTTCCAACATATGAGTTATAGGAATTCCAGAAGGGGAAGAAGAATGCCCCAGAGGAATGGAAGCCATACTAGAGAATATTATAAAAGAAAATTTCCCAAATATCACCAAAGATTCTGACACACTGCTTTCAGAGGGCTATCGGACCCCAGGTTGCCTCAACTCTAACCGAGCTTCTTCAAGACACATTGTGATGAACCTGTCCAAAGTAAAGACAAAAGAAAAGATTCTGCAAGCTGCCAGGAGTAAGCACCAGTTGACCTACAGGGGCAAATCCATCAGAGTGACTGCAGACTTCTCTAATGAAACTTTCTAAGCAAGAAGACAATGGTCATCTACCTTTAATCTACTTAAACAGAACAATTTCCAGCCCAGAATTCTGTACCCTGCTAAGCTAAGCTTTAAAATTGACAGAGAAATCAAATCATTTATGGATATACAAACATTGAGAAAATTCGCCAAAACAAGACAAGCTCTACAGGAAATACTTCAACCTGTTCTGCACACTGGCCACCACAATGGATCAGCAGCAAAGTAAGAACTCAGAAATCAAAGGACAGAACCTAACCTTCACACTGATGCAACAGAAAAACTAAGCAATGGACTCTCACAAAATAAGACGAATAGAATACTACCACATTACCAATTATCTCAATAAATGTTAATGGCTTGAATTCCCCACTGAAGAGACATAGATTGGCTGACTGGATTAAAAAACACAAGCCATCCACTTGCTGTCTGCAAGAAACACACCTGGCTTCAAAAGACAAATTAAAGCTCCGAGTCAAGGGTTGGACGACAATTTTTCAGGCAAATGGAATTCAGAAGAAAAGAGGAGTTGCAATCTTATTTTCAGATACATGTGGATTTAAAGCAACTAAAGTCAAAAAAAACAAAGATGGTCACTTTATATTGGTCAAGGGAAAAATACAACAAGAAGACATTTCAATTCTAAATATTTATGCACCCAATTTAAATGCTCCCAGATTCTTGAAAGAGACCTTACTCAGTCTGAGCAATATGATATCTGATAATATCATAATAACAAGAGACTTTAACACTCCTCTTACAAAGCTAGACAGATCCTCTAAACAGAAATTAAACAAAGATATAAGAGATTTAAATGAGACCCCAGAACAATTGTGCTTGATAGATGCATATAGAACACTCCACCCCAAAGATAAAGAATATACATTCTTCTCATCACCCCATGGAACAATCTCCAAAATTGATCATATCCTGGGACACAAAACAAATATCAACAGAATCAAAAGAATTGAAATTTTACCTTGTATCTTCTCAGACCATAAGGCACTAAAGGTGGAACTCATCTCTAACAAAAACGCTCGACCCCACACAAAGGCATGGAAATTAAACAATCTTCTGTTGAATAACAGATGGGTGGAGGAAAAAATAAAACAGGAAATCATTAACTTCCTTGAGCAGAACAACAATGAAGACACAAGCTACCAAAACCTATGGGATACTGCAAAAGCAGTTTTGAGAGGAAAATTCATCACTTTAGATGCCTACATTCGAAAATTAGAAAGAGAGTGCATCAACAATCTCACAAGAGATCTTATGGAATTGGAAAAAGAAGAACAATCTAAGCCTAAACTCAGTAGAAGAAAAGAAATATCCAAAATCAAATCAGAGATCAATGAAATTGAAAACAAAAGAATCATTCAGAAAATTAAGGAAACAAGGAGTTGGTTTTTTGAAAAAATAAATAAAATAGATAAACCATTGGCCAGACTAACTAGAAATAGAAAAGTAAAATCTCTAGTAACCTCAATCAGAAACGATAAAGGGGAAATAACAACTGATCGCACAGAGATACAAGAGATCATCTCTGAATATTACCAGAAACTCTATGCCCAGAAATTTGACAATGTGAAGGAAATGGATAAATATTTGGAATCATACCCTCTCCCTAGATTCAGCCAGGAAGAAATAGACCTCCTGAACAGACCAATTTCAAGCACTGAGATCAAAGAAACAATAAAAATCTTCCAACCAAAAAATGCTCTGGTCCAGATGGCTTCACTCCAGAATTCTATCAAACCTTCAAGGAAGAGCTTATTCCTGTACTGCAGAAATTATTCCAAAAAATTGAGGAAGAAGGAATCTTCCCCAACACATTCTATGAAGTAAACATCACCCTGATACCAAAACCAGGAAAAGACCCAAACAAAAAGGAGAATTTCAGACCAATCTCACACATGAATATAGATGGAAAAATTCTCAACAAAATCCTAGCCAATAGATTACAGCTTATCATCAAAAAAAGTCATTCATCGAGGGACTTTACCTATCAATTGCAATCAGTGTAACCTGGCTTATTGTAACCTCAATGAATCCCCAACAATAAAAAAAAAAAAAAAGTCATTCCTCATGATCAAGTAGGCTTCATCCCAGGGATGCAAGGCTGGTTTAACATACGCAAGTCCATAAACGTTATCCACCATATTAACAGAGGCAAAAATAAAGATCACATGATCCTCTCAATAGAGGCAGAAAAAGCATTTGATAAAATCCAGCATCCTTTTCTAATTAGAACACTGAAGAGTATAGGCATAGGTGGCACATTTCTGAAACTGATTGAAGCTATCTATGACAAACCCACAGCCAATATTTTACTGAATGGAGTAAAACTGAAAGCTTTTCCTCTTAGAACTGGAACCAGACAAGGTTGTCCTCTGTCACCTTTACTATTCAACGTAGTGCTGGAAGTTCTAGCCAATACAATTAGGCAAGACAAGGAAATAAAGGGAATCCAAATGGGAACAGAGGAGGTCAAACTCTCCGTCTTTGCTGACGACATGATCTTATACTTAGAGAACCCCAAAGACTCAACCACAAGACTCCTAGAAGTCATCAAAAAATACAGTAATGTTTCAGGATATAAAATCAATGTCCACAAGTCAGTAGCCTTTGTATACACCAATAACAGTTAAGATGAGAAGCTTATTAAGGACACAACTCCCTTCACCATAGTTTCAAAGAAAATGAAATACCTAGGAATATACCTAATGAAGGAGGTGAAGGACCTCTATAAAGAAAACTATGAAATCCTCAGAAAGGAAATAGCAGAGGATATTAACAAATGGAAGAACATACCATGCTCACGGACAGGAAGAATCAACATTGTTAAAATGTCTATACTTCCCAAAGCAATCTACCTATTCAATGCCATTCCTATTAAAATACCAACATCGTACTTTCAAGATTTGGAAAAAATGATTCTGCGTTTTGTATGGAACCGGAAAAAACCCCGTATAGCTAAGGCAGTTCTCTGTAACAAAAATAATCTGGGGGCATCAGCGTACCAGATTTTAGTCTGTACTACAAAGCCATAGTGCTCAAGACAGCATGGTACTGGCACAAAAACAGACACATAGACACTTCGAATCGAATTGAAAACCAAGAAATGAAACTAACATCTTACAACCACCTAATCTTCGATAAACCAAACAAGAACATACCTTGGGGGAAAGACTCCCTATTCAATAAATGGTGTTGGGAGAACTGGATGTCTACATGTAAAAGACTGAAACTGGACCCACACCTTTCCCCACTCACAAAAATTGATTCAAGATCGGTAAAGGACTTAAATTTAATGTATGAAACAATAAAAATCCTCAAAGGAAGCTTAGGAAAAACACTGGAAGATATTGGCCTGGGGAAAGACTTCATGAAGAAGACTGCCATGGCAATTGCAACAACAACAAAAATAAACAAATGGGACTTCATTAAACTGAAAAGCTTCTGTACAGCTAAGGAGACAATAACCAAAGCAAAGAGACAACCTACACAATGGGAAAGGATATTTGCATATTTTCAATCAGACAAAAGCTTGATAACTAGGATCTATAGAGAACTCAAATTAATCCACATGAAAAAAGCCAACAATCCCATATATCAATGGGCAAGAGACATGAATAGAACTTTCTCTAAAGATGACAGATGAATGGCTAGCAAACACATGAAAAAATGTTCATCATCTCTATATATTAGAGAAATGCAAATCAAAACAACCCTGAGATATCATCTAACCCCAGTGAAAATGGCCCACATCACAAAATCTCAAAACTGCAGATGCTAGCGTGGATGTGGAGAGAAGGGAACTTTTACACTGCTGGTGGGACTGCAAACTAGTACAACCTTTCTGGAAGGAAGTATGGAGAGAGCTCAAAGCACTCAAGCTAGACCTCCCATTTGATCCTGCAATCCCATTACTGGGTATCTACCCATAAGGAAAAAAATCCTTTTATCATAAGGACACTTGTACCAGACTGTTTATTGGAGCTCAATTTACAATCGCCAAAATGTGGAAACAGCCTAAATGCCCACCAACCCAGGAATGGATTAACAAACTGTGGTATATGTATACCATGGAATACTATTCAGCCATTAAAAAAAATGGAGACTTTACATCCTTCGTATTAACCAGGATGGAAGTGGAAGACATTATTCTTAGTAAAGCATCACAAAAATGGAGAAGCATGAATCCTATGCACTCAATTTTGATATGAGGACAATTAATGACAATTATGGTTATGGGGGGGAAGCAGAAAGAGGGACGGAGGGAGGGGGTTGGGGCCTTGGTGTGTGTCACACTTTATGGGGGCAAGACATGATTGCAAGAGGGACTTTACCTAACAATTGCAATCAGTGTAACCTGGCTTATTGTACCCTCAATGAATCCCCGACAATAAAAAAAATAAAAAATAAAAAAAATAAAAGGTACAAAAGTCTTTTTTTTCCTTAGCCTTTTGCACTAGGTAGCTGTTCAACATTTATTGAGCAGCATTCATTGTATCCAAGATGCACTTTGGATGATGTAAAGAAGTGTTATGTAAAAAATAGCCGAAACCCAACCCTATCTTCAGGGAGCTCCTGGACGGACAGAAATTCAGGCCTGTATATAAGTAATGATCAAGCTACAGAGATAGTCTCTTGGCTATGAAAATCTAGCCACGTTCTAGAATCAGCAAAGCATTCCTTCCCGTGTTAGGTTGCATAAACAGAAGAATGCTTATTGTATGTACATTTTTTAAAGTCAGCTCTTCTAGGTTGCAGAAGGATTCAGAAACACCACAGAGGAGGAGGCTCAGCTTCTTCTGGTTTTCATGTGTGGACATACTTCATAATGTCAAATATTAGGAAATTGTGCCCCATTGATGCAGACTCTGGGCTACTTGTTTACCTTTTCTCCGGCTGCTCTTCAAGACTCCATGTTTTATAGGCTGAGACAATTATCCCAGAGTTAGGAGGTATCTGAAATGGCACACCCTTTTACAATTCCGCTATAGCTATTCAATAGTCACAGCCATACTGTAGTGATCATTTCTGGATGATAAATGGGGCAAATGAAAAAGCTACATCAGGGCTTTAAAATAATACAGACTGGTCATTTTCTGCCTACTACATCATGGAATATTTCATCAGAGATTTATCTCTTCTGTTACTTAGTCCACACACATTTACCTCATTTTTACATGTTTTATTTACGTGCTTAAAAACCCATCCAGGAAAAGATCCAGTGCCTATTCCACAAGGAATTTGTATGTCTTGCTAGATTATTTGAAGGCCACAGATGTGTTACAGCCTAACCCTTCTGAAGGAACAATTGTTAGGTTTGGAACTATATATGCTATTTGCTATAGAAGACTATAGCCCAGGAAGGCCTAAAATATACCACAGAATATGAATAGATTGGTTATTATGCTACAGCTTAAACATGTACCATAGCTGAGGGCAAAATATCTCACAACTAATTATATTCATTTTACACTTAACAGTACGTTCAAAATACAGATCTTAAAATGTGTAAGTTGAACTTCTGTTAAAACTACATTCTCCCTGAGGAAAATAATATTCTTTTCTTACTATACTTCAGGCTACATTTGCAGGCTGCCAAAACAGTTTATTTAATTTAGGGAAAAAAGTCTGTCCAACTATTGTCAAGGATCATGTAACAGCCAGTTATTTTGCCTTTTTTTTTTTTTTAAAGCCTTGTAACTGTACATTTTGTGTTCTGGTGGCCCAACCCTGGGCTAATTGTGAGGGGCAGGATTGAAAGAGTTGATTCAAACAGGGAATGAATATGCATCATACAGAGCTTTGGTGTTAAGACACTTTCATATGCATTATCTCATTTAAATTGTCCCAAAGGATCTACAGATAAAGGTGCTATTATTGTCCCAGATTTGAAGATAAGGTTTTATTTGAAAAGAAGTGATAGAGGTAGGATTCAAGAACAGATGTTGTGACCTGAAATCTTGGTCGTTTTCTACATCCATATTTCTAAACTCCAGCATGTGCCTGGATAAAACTTGGGCAGGATGATGTTTTCAATCTGGCTGTTGATTCCATTCTACCAACATTGTTTAGATTTCTCTTAATAGGTAGTGTGCATAAGTCAGAATTCTAAGTTTAGGGTTTTCTAAAGGAACTTCATGTGTTTCAGATGCCAATGGAAATTATTTAAATCTTAGGAATCAGAGAAACAGTATAGTATTTATTGATAGCATTGGATTCTTCTTGTTAAGGCTAGAAGCAAGAAATGCCTTTCGTTCTGGTCCTGACCTGCAACTTATCTTACAATGGGTCAGTAAGGACAACTAGTTTTTGTGGACAAAGCAATGGAATTGAAACTTTAAGTTAATCTTGAAATACTTTCAATAGGAAGTGAGTGAAGTTTACATCAGCTCATATTTAAATAGTGCCTAATACGTGAGGATACAGTTTAGATGTTACTGCTTCTCAGCCTTTTGGCTGAAATCAAGTGATACTGTTTAGATGTTAAATGGATGGGGGAAGGGACATACATCTTTTTGCCAGATCAATTCCAATTTATGGCACCTTCTCTAGCGTCCTTCCTGTCTGCTTAGAGCCACTGACT
Organism: Nycticebus coucang; assembly: GCF_027406575.1. Classification (NCBI taxonomy): domain Eukaryota; kingdom Metazoa; phylum Chordata; class Mammalia; order Primates; family Lorisidae; genus Nycticebus; species Nycticebus coucang. The sequence goes on from NC_069782.1 coordinate 29,629,586, forward strand.
CCTTCACTTATAAATATTACATGATCAAGATAGAAAACTCCCTTTAGGACAAAGTCCCTTTCTGGTGGGGTTTAGGAGGAGGGATATAAGAAAAGCATATATATATGTGTATGTATGTAAAATAAACACATAATAATATTTTATATAATATATATAATAAAGAAGAATTTTCCAAATGTTATTTTAAAGTAATATAAAGCAAAAATTTTTGATATTTAGATAGAAAGATGTATTTAATTGGGATTAATGAAAGAGGAAAATTTTATCATTGGTGTCATTTTTAGCAGCAGTGACAAAAGTTACCAAAAATGTTGGGACATATGGAAAATATATTGCTGCAGGAGAGCAGGGATTCAGATCTCACTATTCTTTGAGGATTATAACTTCATCTACCACCCTGAGCAGAGTACCTTCATTAAAAATAAAGTTTTATTTAACAATATTTGGAGATTTGTTTTTACTTGAGGACTCAGGAAAACATAACCCCTATCTGTTATAGGTGCTATGTCTGTAACAATTACTGCATCTGCCCTTTTTTGATGCCTGGTTTAGAAATAGTCATGAGAACAATTCTCACCAATGAAGTAACAGAGGAATTCAACTTAGGGACTCCTGGAGATGTTTTTATGAAGACAGCGACACACAGAGAGAAGGTGCCAGCTTTTCTTCCAGATGACATGCCTTTATATCGTAGTTGGGATAGTGACAAGGTGAGTCTGAGGATGTGGCCAATAAACAAAAGAGAGGATGGGGAGAAGAACCTCAGAGACGTGGAAACCTGATGCCAGGAAAGCTTCTTGGCTCTGAGTCTCTAATTCTATCGACTTCTGACCTTATTTTCTCCCACGCAGACTGATGAGGATCTCAGTATCATGATCAGGGGCTGTGATGCTTTTGAAAAAGAACACAAGTTAGAAAAATGCTCATTGGAAATCCTTTCTCCTCTCCCTTCTTGTGGTAAGAGTGCCTATTCAGACACCTTAGCTTTATGGCAGGAAGAATATAAATTCTAGACTGGTTTCTCCTGTGAACTCTCTTTATATGATGATTTAAAGCCTTTTATCTTTTAACTTCCTATATTGAACTATTAAATCTTCCACCAGAAGGGACCTGTCCCTATCTTCCACCTGTTTCACAGCCCTTGTAGCAGAGATTGTTTGTTCCCTTACTGAGCAATTTTTTTAAGAATTTAATGTCTGTTTGCATGTGAAATACACTAGACCTTGTGGGTGATAAGTGAAAGAAGCCATAAATAATGGCCTTTGACCTTAATAGAGTGGCCACCTATCATAATTTGCTTAGACAGGTCAGGTTTGTGCCAGGTGTCCTGATGTAATGACTAATAGCATCTCTTTTCATTCTCAAAAGTGTTTCCAATTTATATAATAAATTATATTGTTCCCCAGACCTTAGAGGCCTTAAATTTGGCTGGGGAGACAGGAGACACAAACAGAAAAAGGCAACTCACAAAGCAAAGCAAGTGTGATGAATGCCAAGTTCATGGCTGGGTGATCAGTGAAGGGAATCGCATTTCAGGAGAGACTGATGAGGCCTTCAGCAATCTGGTAACTGCTTGAGGAAGACAAGACTTGAGTTGGCTCTTGAAGAACATGCAGAATGGAAACCAGCAGTGAAGTAAGGAGATCAAGTAATAAACCCTTCACTTGAGAGACTGCTGAAATCAAAACACAGCATAATTTTTCAACTTGCATAAGTCCTGGTAAAAATGATTCTCTCCACTCTTCTGAGCAAGCTGATGTTGCAGGCAAACCAGCTGGCAGCTTGAGCAAAAAAACCATATTGGCTCATTAAAATATAATATGTGGGTATTTTCCAAATGTTCAATCTGGTTCCCCACCACATTAATGAGCCATTTGCCTTGCTGACATAATCACTACCCCATGGCTGTGGAAGCATAAAAATAAATGAGAGCTAGATGGGCTACAACATGTGCCCAGTTGAGGAGCCCCCAGAGGCTGGGCTTCAATGGTAGCTCCAAGATGTGCCACTGCATATACCACCCATTTCCTATTTGGCTCTATTTTCAACCTCCTTTTTGGGCCAGTGGGTACAGGAACACCATAAGAAGGAATGTTGAATGGGATTATGAGCACAAAGCTACTAATTCAATTTTCAAAGGCATCTTAGAGAAGTGGTGAAGAGCGTCCCACAAGTATAACTCATTTCATTCTTCAAAACATCTGTAATGAACAGAATTGAGTTTAGGGCCTTTGAATCCCAGCTGTGAGCATCACAACCACCTTGTTCTCTTTGAGCATCATCCTGTTAAATTAAACACACGAGAACATTCTATCCTAGAGTTTGATTACGTCAACGGCTTTTAGATTCATTTTTTCTTTAAAGATGAAATCTTTTATTCAAATGAAATCTTAAAAGTAATGCTAATTTGGATGTGACAGAGCCTACTACTTGTCAACTCAATATTCACTCTCACTTTCTTTCTTATTAACAAATGCCCAATTTTTATTTGGAGAAGCTATATGCTCAACTTAAAACAATCAAAACTAAATTTCCCAGCTTTTCCTTTACCCAAAGGTAAAGGAAAGATATAAGAAGATATAATATGAGAAAAGCTCAAGGAAAGATATAAGAAGATATAATACAAGAAAAGCTCTTCTAAGATGACTAAATGAAATGGCATGTACTTTTTGCCCTTTCCCTTTCCCTCCAGTCTGTCTGAATTGTGGTAGTGATGGCTGGAGCTCTGGTAGCCTTCTTGAGAACATGAAGATGGAGCCTTAATCTAGTAATGTAGGAAGAGAAAGACAGAAGGAACATGGGTATATAATGATATTATGGATTGACCATACCGGGGCTGGAACTGCCCACTTATAAATTTGATTACGTGAAAAAATTATCCCCATTTCTTTATGTTACTTATATGAAGATTGTCATATTAACAAAAAGGGCAAATGTTAGTGTTAAACTGATAAACTGATAAATATTAATATTTGGATGTGAAACTGACAAACAGGACATTACTCTGGTTGAAGTAAAGAAAAATGGAGGCCAAAGTTCTATCTACTGTAGTATTTGAATTATAAGATATTTACTAAGCAACTTTGGGCTAATATGGTATTTAATAATTAGTACCTAAAGTTAATGTGATACTAATAATTAAATAATGGGCCATCTGTAATTTATTTAATCTTAATAGATTCATGACCCTCTGCATTGACTGTAGAATGTTATTTGAGGCAGAAATATTAGAGGAAACTAATTTTTTTCTGTTATTTTAGAAGAAGTACTAGTAAATCTGGAGTGGTCTAATTCAGACTTTAATTAGTATTAAATAATATGTCTTTTTCTCAATTTAAATGAAAAAGGAAGGTAGAAGAAAAATAAAAAGAGAAGAAGGATATTTTTGAGTATCTATTAATTGAGCGTCATTTAATAAATGGCCCATTTAACCATCACTACATACCTAGAAGGGAAGGAAATCCTGTATGTCGCCCAATTTCAGCAGGCCCATCTACACTGAATACAAAGGCAGTACCCACCTGAGTTGTGCAATGTGACACCCCTAAATTAGAGGACATAACCTTTTTGATTATCTTCTGTTCCTTCTTTGGAGAGCCAGCCAGCCTCCATTCTATAACAATCAGAATTGACTCCATATGGCTGGGAGGGCCTGTCTATTCCCCTTGTCCCAGGCTTGGCTTATCTGACCACTCCATTTCCTAGCCACAGTTGATGCAAGGATGCTCCTGACTAAAGACGGATCAATGAGAGTACCCTCTTGGGACATTTGCTGGAGCTGAAAGGAAAGCTCTTTTCTCCTCTTGGATCCTGAGTTGTGAAAAAGCACAAAAGCTTTCAGCTGCCGGTGGCTGTCTCACCACTATGTATTAAGAGCTTGCCTAAAAATGGAGCTGGAATATTCCTTGAGCACCTGGATCCAGTCACCTTAAAGACACTGGATTTTTTTCAGTGACCTGAGTCCATTAATATCTTGTTCGTAAAAAGCTGTTTGATTTCTGTTTCTTTTATTTGCTATCCAAGGGTTGCAACTAATGCAGGTAGCTATTATCATCTCTGTGAGGCTCTGAAAAATTAAGTAACTTGGCTAAGCGAAGTCAGTAATTGATGGAAACAGGATTCTAAAATAGGGAAGTCTGGTACTAACATCCGTCTCCTTTTTATTACAGCACGCTGCCTCTGCAAACCGATGAAAATCAATCACAATTGATGAAATCATGTTGATTTATCATTAGGCATTCTAAAATATAATATCATTGCTACAAACACAGTTTCTGTGTCTCAGATTTTATGCTAATTCCAACTGGAAAATTTATGAAGCGGAGTCATCACTCTTTGTTATGGAAATATTTTCATGTTTATAAAACTTGAAAGAATATTTTGACTGGGGCTGGCTACAAATCCTCTTTGAATACCTACTATGTGTGTGGGTTGGGGTTGTTAGTCAGGAAGCAAAATAATGAAGCAAATGAAAATAATGGTCTACATAGAGTGTTACGTAAATTTCAAGTTACTCTATCCCAGGATAGGAAGCAATGCAAATACCAATGTAATGTAATGTAATAACACCAACACGGATAAAATGCTATGGCGAAAAGGGGGTGGTGTTATTTGAACTAAGCAATGAAAATCATACAGGATTAAGCATGAGGCAATGTGAGCAAGGCATTCTAGGGTAAGCACTGTAAATAGAACTTTCTACAGTCATAAAATGTACTATATCTTCCCCCATTTAGTCTGAGATACTAGCCAGGGATAGCTTGGATACATGAAGGGTGGCTAATTCAACTGAGGAACTGCACAGCTAATGTCTACCATACGGGTCAGTGCATTTCTAGACAAGAAAAGAAGCAAATAACACAAGCAGATGTGTGAGATGGAGACAACAAAAAGCACAGGGTTTGCTGAAAAGTAAAGTAAGTTGTCTGCTTCAGTTGAAATCAAGCTCATAAGGAAGGAAAATGAGAAATGATGTTTGGTAAAACTGAGTGGATCCAGATCATGGAAGACTTTGACGTGGAGCTTTGGTTTTGCATAACTGGGAGGAGACAATGTCTCCTGACCTAAGAAGTGATATGTTCAGTCCTATGCTAAGGGAATTTTAAACTAGGGATGCTAAAATTCCTATGCTAAGGAATTTTGAACCCACTTCCTGGTTCAAAGACATCCATATCATAGCAGGTGTGAAAATGTAAAAGAAGGGCGGCGCCTGTGGCTCAGTGAGCAGTGCGCCGGCCCCATATACCGAGGGTGGCGTGTTCAAACCCAGCCCCGGCCAAACTGCAACAACAAAAAAAATAGCCGGGCGTTGTGGCGGGCGCCTGTAGTCCCAGCTACTCGGGAGGCTGAGGCAGGAGAGTCGCCTAAGCCCAGGAGCTGGAGGTTGCTGTGAGCTGTGTGACGCCATGGCACTCTACCAAGGGTAATAAAGTGAAACTCTGTCTCTACAAAAAAAAAATAAAATAAAATAAAAACAAAAAAAACAAACAAACAAAAAAGAAAATGTAAAAGAAAAATGTAAAAAAGTGAAAAGTTACAGTGGTGTAGAAGTAGAGGTAAGAGACCATAGGAGACCATGATGAGAGTCTACAAAAGGGATTAAAAATCTGAACTAAGTCAGTGACAATAGTAAAAAGATGTGGTATATCATGAAAGCAAAAACAAGAGAACTAAAAAGTGATTGGCAGAGATGGAGAATGAAGAAGAGGAATTTTGGAGAACATTTTGGAGAACAAAGGATGGAAGCAAAATTATCAGCAACATAGGTTTGGTAGAAAAGATTATTCTCTATATAAAAATACTGCTAAATATATTGTAGTTTTGTTTCAATATTTGGAAAGTGGTTCTCCTTTTATATTTGATTTTCTATTAACTATACACGTAGTATTGTATTAAGCAGAGCATTTCTTTCTATGTCTTTCTAGGTAATATATATTTTAAGCCATATGAAATTTTTGCTTCATTAAAGTTTTATCAATTTATGGGAACTAAACAAGATCTGAGGAATAACTTTCAGATTCAAACTTATGTGTCAAAGAAGTATGGGCAGCTGTTTATACGTAAAAGGAAACTACATTAAGTAGTAGTATTATAGTATATTTATGGGCTGCTATCATAAAATACCATAAACTTGGTGACTTAGAAACAACCAAAATTTATTTTTCCTAGTTACGAAGAGTGAAAAGTCTAGAATCAAGGCAGATTCACTGTCTGGTGAGGTCCCACTTCCTGGTTCAAAGACACCCATCTTCTTGCCATAACTTCATATGAGCATCTCTGAGATTTCTTTTATAAAGTCACTAATCTTATCATAAGGGCTTCACTCTCATGACTTAATCACCTCCCAAAGGCCTCACCTTCAAATGCCATCCATATCTGGGATTAGAATTTAGCATATGAATTTGAGGGGCCACAGATATTCAGTCAAATATAATTTTTTATTTTTTGGACAGAGTCTTTCTCTATCATCCTGGGGATGATGCTGCTCACATCAACCTCCAACCTCCAACTCTTGGGCTCAAGCGATCCTCTGGCCTCAGCTTCCCTAGTAGCTGGGACTATTGATCCCCACCACAACACCTGGGTAGTTTTTCTATTTTTAGTGGAGATGGATCTCGCTCTTGCTCAGGCTAGTCTCAAACTCTTGAGCTCAAGAAATCCACCCACCTTGGCCTCTCAGAGTGCTAGGATTATAGGCCAACACACCCTCCCAGTCAAATATAATTTGAAAAATAAAAAAAAGAAAGAAGAGGAAAGAAGAAGGACAATTCCCATTAAACACAGAAGTGTGAATGACACAGGGATTTATTTATCTTTGCTCTCTCCCAAATCCCCACCAAAGTTAAATTAAAGGGATAAATACTCCATAAATCCATAAAGATGGAGAGAAAATGAGGGGGAAAATGAGGGGAGAAATGAGGGGAAAAATGAGGGGAAAAATGACAGCAAATTAAATATGCCAACATAATTTTGGAAACTGGAAGAATGATTTAAGATTCAAGCAGCAAAAATGATACTGATTTATGTGGGCAAAGAGCTGAAACCTAAGATGATAGAGGGAACCAACAGGAAGCAGCTAATTCATCCTGCAAGACTCTGAGAGGCTCAGACATTGAAAAGATTGGGTCCCACAGCAGACAAAATAGGAGGGTTGTTGAAAATCTCCTTAACAAGCAGTTAGACACCAAATTCCTTCCCCTACCTCCAAACATCTGCATTCTGACCATCCTGCATTCACCCTTCAAGAGATATAATTCTGATTTTCTGGAGTCCGAGCAATGAGGCGCAGAGGAGTGTAGACGTCCTCCCATAAAATGGCGCTAAAATGAAGCATTATCAGTGTTGATACACTGAGAAGTAAAAACTTTAACCTCCTTCTCTGATAAGATGCTAAGCATCAGGTTTATACTGTTCAGGCAGGAAATGAGAGTATCTATCCAAGATAAAAAAATCTAGATACTGACAATTTGCTTTCCCGGAATGAGCTGCCAGATCCCTGGCAGATTGACTTACTAGACAGCTGGCCAGCTAGAAGCATCTTCCACACACAGCGTATGTCCAGGTAACTATTTAGTCCCTCCCAGACTCAGAGAGATGACAAATACCTCCAGAAGTTTGAGGGGAAAAAAATAAAGAACCAAAGCAAACAGACAAAGAAAAAGGTAATCACAGGATAAAAAAATAGTATGAAAAGTAGAGAAAAACTTTAAAATGTTATAATTAATGTCCTCAGAGAGGCAGAATGTTTCCTCAAATGCAATCATCAGAAAGGGAATAAACATAAGAAATTTAAAATATGCCAGCTGAGCTAAAACATCCCATTAAAACTCTGGAGAACCAAATTGAGATCTCCCAGAAAGTAGAATTTACAAGTTAATGAAAATGTTAGGAGAGAAAAGGAAATAAAATCTGAGGATCAATCCAAGACATGTGGCCACAGTTTATGACTAAGTTGAATTCTAGGAGGAACTGAGAAAGCAGGGGGAAGGGAAAATAGAGGAAAGGAGGTAGTAAAACAAAAATGAGAAAATGAAAGTTATGAGTTTCTAGATAACAGAACAAATGAGGAAAAGACACACACCAAGACTTATTATCATGACCATCCGGATCACTAAGGCCCAAGACAAGATCCCAAAGACTTTGAGAGAGAACAAAAATGAGACGTGTGTAAATGGGATGACAGCAGATCCTGGTTTGCCTGGGGTGTCCTCAATTTATACTTGTTGTCCTGGCATCCTATTTGCTCCATTATTTGTCTAGAATTTATCATCTCTGTTTTGTTTGTTTGTTTTGACACAGAGTCTCACTTTGTAGCTCTTGTAGACTGCTGTGGCATCACAGCTCACAGCAACCTCAAACTCTTGGGCTTAAACAGTGCTCTTGCCTCAGACTCCCAAGTAGCTGGAACCACAGATGCCCACCATAACACCAAGCTAGGTTTTCTATTTTTAGTAGAGACAAGGTCTCGCTCTTGCTCAGGCTGGTCTCAAACTCCTGAGCTCATGCGATCCACTGCTTTGGCCTCCCAGAGTATTTGGATTACTGGCATGAGCCACCATGCCTGGCTGAATTTATCATTTCTTAAGAAATTATTATTTGAAGCCTTAGAATAATCCATGATGGTTTTATCACTGCTATTTTGTATTTCCAGCCTAGGGCATGAGATGTATGCCTAATGAATGGGATACTCACTTAAACACATGGTTAAACCTGAAAGATGATCAGCAATCTTATCCCTCTTTCTCTTTCTCACCCTTTCTGGATGCTATGTATCCAATCCTTTCCTTCAGAGGACAGCATTTCTTCCAGAGAAGAAAGTGAAATGCACTCCGATGCTAACTAACTTCTTTCAGGCAGAGGTAATATCTGACACCATTACTCTGCCAGCCAGTTGGCCTACCACTGGGTACACAGCTGTGCTAGGTTTCTTCAAGATGCATGAAGCCCTGGGAAGTGGGAATGTGAGAAATATAGGTTATATGTAGGCAAAATAGGTGTGGGAAATATGGGCTAAGCTTATGTGAAGAGCACATCAAGAGTGGTCTTAATTCATTGGCTGTGGTGGATTTCTCCTTTATCTCATAAATCTAAAACTACTTATCTTATCGTTTGATTTTTTTTTATTTTGCAGTAAATTCATTTACCCCTAATCACCAAACACATAAGTTTATGTTTAATTATTATTATTATTTTTTTTGGCAGTTTTTGGCCGGGGCTGGGTTTTAACTCGCCACCTCTGGCATATGGGGCTGGCACTCTACTCCTTTAGTTACAGGCACCACCTAGTATATGTTTAATTTTAAATGATGTGCTTAATTTCCATTTTTCAATAAAGTCAAGGGGACGAATATGAAATCGTCACCTGCATAAAATGTTTGTCGGCATTTCTCATCTGTGTTAGAATTGTCACCATGATGTTGTGTGCAAACCATTCCAAAGGACAGTGGCTTCAACAACAAGCATGTATACTGATGCTCAAGGGTCTGTAGATTGATGGTGGTTGGGCTGATAGGGGCAGGAGTTAAGGGGGTGATTCTTCAGATTGCAGATTGAGTGGTTTTGATTCAACTGTGTTTATCCATGGCCAAGTCTGATAGGACAGTAGCTACTGAGTTCATGCATGATATTTGCACAGAAGATTACAGAGCACAGCACGAGAACAAGATCATATAACAACATCAGGTTTGCCAGTCTTCTATTGGCTAAAGCATGTCACAAGGATGAATCAACATCAATGCAGAGGGGGAGGTGAATGTTTGCTGAACACTAATCCAAATTATCACTCCCTTTTTTTTTTAAATCATGTGAGCCATAGTAATATTATTAATCACATGATCAGAAGACACAAACCTAATAAATAAGTATTAGCATCTATTTCAAAAGTTGTTAATTAGGCTCGGCACCTGTGGCTCAAGTGGCTAAGGCACCAGCCACATACACCTGAGCTGGCAGGTTCGAATTTAGCCCGGGGCCGCCAAACAACAATGGCTGCAACCAAAATATAGTTGGATGTTGTGGTGAGCGCCTGTAGTCCCAGCTACTTGGAAGGTGGAGGCAGGAGAATCGCTTGAGCCCAGGAGTTGGAGGTTGCTGTGAGCTGTGATGCCACAGCACTCTACCCAGGGCGACAGCTTGAGTCTCTGTCTCAAAAAAAAAAGAGTTGTTAATTAAACAAATTATGCCTGACTAAAGAACAAACATCTACCTATCACTCCATGATGCATAACTTTTCATTTAGATTAAATAAATGACTACTTTAATAAGTTAATTTTGCTCACTTTTAAGTCCAGATTTTTAATAGATGTAAAAAAATGAAATAATGGCATTATAAGTGTTGGCTTCATTAGCAGAATATGAATTTCCCACAATTAAATTATGCCAATTTTATATTGGTGTCATTGAGTGTTAAACCAAAATTAGTTGTTTCCAATAATAGTTGAAGTTTTTAAAAATATCTAACTCATGGAATTAAAATAAAGCTTTCAGAATTTCATTTCATTAAAGGTGAAATGCCCGATATTGTAAAATCAATGAAAAAGTTCTACATTAAAAATACAATGTTTGCTTCTGGAGTCGTAACATGATATGAAATTTGGGGAAGCAAATAATAACTGAACAGCAGAAATATAATTGGAATTAGTTATGGTGCATTCGTGAGCCATAGCTGCTTTTCAATAAGCTGCAGTAAAATCAAAGCTGAAGTTTTTAAAACTTACAGGTAATTTACATATACAGTTGAAGTGGACTGTAACATGTGTATTTATGTGAAGCTGATGTTAAACAAACAAAAAACAACAAAGAAAACTACATCTTGGAAGTACATTCTTTTTCTGTCTTTGAGCCCAACTTCATTTAGATTTTAGAAATACTAAAACTTTTAAAGAACTTCTTTTTCTGCCTTTATAAATATTTCACCATGACATTAAACTTTTGTTTGTAAATGAGAACTCTAAGTTTTTGAAGATAACCAGGAATACTTCAACTAAAATGTTCAAAAGAAGTGAAACACCAGCCTTTATCTTTTGAAGCTCTTAGTGATTACAATTCTTAAAAATAAAGTTTACGACCATGTGGTAAAAAATGCATTCTGACTTACTAAATGATGAACTTGTTAAATTCTCAAAAAAATAAATTTTATAGATAGAAAGACATTATGATTTATGATTTATTCTTTCAAAGGCAAGAAAGAAACTGAATAAATTAAAAAGTTGCATACCAAAGGATGGGGTCAGGAACTGACCCTGCAGAAGTAATTCTCACTCATCTGGTTAAAGCCAATAACCCAACAAATCAAAACAAATGATTGTTGGGATCCCACTCCTGCATTGGTACACAAGCCAAACAATGGTAGCTCACATGGTGAACAAAATTTAATAATGAAATTCTGTGATTGTGTTTTGAAATATCTCAACTTGGGAGAAGAATGTTCTGTGGACTACCACTTAAAAATGGGTAACAAATTATATATGAGAATGGAATAAAGTTAAGAAGGTCTATGATGTTATGGCATCTAAATTCGGAAAAACATTTAAATAATTACAAATAGAGAAAACTTATTTGATGTGCTTTGCCTCCTTAAAAAAAAAATGGAAAGAGGAAGAACTCTGAATAAAAGTTACCTTTCAAATAATTAGACTACAATAGTTAAACAATTCATCAACTCCCTTAAGAATATCCTTCATCAAACAAAGTTTACTCTACAATTACAGAATACCTCTCAGCATATAAGGGGAGTATTTTCTCAGTAAAAATATTATGGTCAACAGAGAAAAACCAATAAAGGTTGTCAGAAATGTCAAATATATTAACTATTTAAAAATTCAACATTAGAGAAGATTTTGTAGAATCAGGCAATTTTGTAGAAAAAATTTTGTAGAATCAGGCAATTTTGTAGAAAAATTTTGTAGAATCAGGCAATTTTGTAGAAAAAAAAACATAGGCAAAACTCAGAGGATTTTTAGGGCAGTGAAATCACTCTGTAGGATCCATCTATAATGGTAAATGTATGTCATTACAAACTTATCCAAACCCATAGAAAGTATAACACGAAGAGTGAACCCCAGTGTAAACTATGGACTTGGGGTGATGGTGTGTCAGTGTAGGTGAGTAGGCTATAACTGGTGGGAAATGTTGACAATAGGGGAAGCTACACATATGTTGGGTAGGGAAATAATGGGAAATCTCTACTTTGCTGTGAACCTAAAAATGCTCTGAAACAAAGTCCATTAAAGAAAAAAAAATTCAGGAAATTTCCAACATCATGATACCAGATCTTAAGGCAGTCCCCAAATTACAAACATCCAGCTTACATACATATAACTCGTACTTATGAACAGAGGCTATTATAGTAAGTCCCCAAGTTGCAAACATCCAACTGATGTGCGACTCACACTTACAAACCTACAGAACCTATCTTGTTTGTAACCCAGGGACTGCCTATATAGCTTTTAATTATTAAACTACATAAATAGGTACCAAGAATAATTGATGTCTTTATACTATTTTTAATATTCAGCAATCAATATAAAAAAGGAATTTTTTTCTTCATTATACATAGATACATATTTTAAAATTTTAGACAGAATTTTTAAAATATCCTTTACTAGAATTAGCTTATGGGTCAATCAATGCATAATAATAATGTCTTAGCCCTGGAGTGCTGATTTGGTCCGGGGACACAGGCTGTTCCCTGGAGAGGAGCTGAGCAAGGCGCCCAGGCCTGTGTCCACACCCTTGGCAGCTTGACCCTTAAGTGTACCTTTTGTGTTGCTTGCCTGCTGCTTTGGTTGTAATTCCAAGTTAAAAAAAAAAAAATCATCCTTCTCTTCAATTGTTCAGTCTGGATCAGCCTTTGTGGCCTGTCCTACTTCTACTGATTTAACTAGAAATTTTTATATAATCACACAAGGCCTATGGGGAGCAGGATTGCAGTAAGAGAGAAATCCTCATTTTCCCTAGAGGAAGTCATTATTCAGCAGTTCATGTCTGTTAAGTTCGGAAAAATAAACAAGGAAAAGCATTATAGATTGAATAAGTCTGGCGGGTAAATAGCTGAAGAAACAGCTACAATGTTGGATATGGACTTGGGTGGAAAGGGGTGAGAAATTGGCACTAAAAGTTTTGTTGTTGTATTTGAGTTTTAAAAATTGTGAACGCATATTTTTTTAATTTTGTAAAAGTAAAGGTTTTTTTTTTTCAATTAAATGTGTAATATACATAGTAGGAACTGAAAGTTTCATCTTCATGTCATTTCTAATTTTCATGAGTTTCTAGTTGTGCATCTGATTTCCTCCTGTTTTTTGTTTTTTTTTTTTCTTTTTGTTGTTGTTGATTTTTGTTTTTCATGTTTTCTTGAGACAGTCTCTGTTGCCCGGGCTGAAGTGCAGTGGTGCAATCACAGCTTCCTGCAACCTTGAACTCCTGCTTTCCAGTGATCCTCTTACCTCAGCCTTCCAAAAAGCAGGGACTACAAACGTGTACCACCAGGCCTTGCTAATTTTTAAATTTATTGTAGACAGGGGGGTATCACTATGTTGCCCAGGCTGGTCTTGAACTCCTGACCCCAAGTGATCCTGCTGCCTCAGTCTCCCAGAGCCTCCCACTGCTCCTGGCTCCTCTTCTTTTCTGGCCATTTCAGCACAGGAAGTTACTAATCCTCTATGATTTGAGAATCTTGCAGACTACCCTAGGTAACCTTAGAATTACTAAATCATTATAAAAGGTTTTCTATTGGGTGAATTTTAATCCATTTACTACTTAAAATATTTCAAACTCAAAGCATTTTTACAAAAATACAATGGATTAGAATCTGGAAAAGTAATGAGCTTCTTCATTTTCTTATGTATCACTCCCAACATCGCATACTATAGTTAAAAGATTACCTCCTTCCTGCAGATGTTCTTCTTACCATGTGAAAGGAAAGCAGAGACCACTTTCTCCCATTTCCCATGCTAGAGATGAGACTACAGAAGGATTATTATAAATCAAGGTCAGTGGTGGGTGGAAATGTGGGGATTCCATAAGGAAAGCTGCGCACCAGACTAAGCTTGTTACCAAAACATTTTTTACAAGGCACTGACTTCTCCTTTCTTTAGTTTCTGGGTAAACAAATTAAGAATGCTGAGTGCTATGGGCTGGCCCCCAGGTGTCTGTGCATTAGACCCTGAGACTCGCAGGGGCTCTGGGGCCTTGTTCATTCCAGGTATTCAAATAGTCCAGCGATTGGGTCAACCCATTAGGGACCATCCTCTGATCCTGATGGACCAGGCAATGGATTCTCTTTCATGTGTGCTCAGACCTCAGATCAGCCTCCACCAAAACCAGATTTCATCAGCAGTGAACAGTAGAAAACTTCTTGTTGAAGTTGCCAAGAGAGTCAGGGGCTGGGTAGGGTCTCACAGGAGGTTGGAAATGGTATTAGGCAAAAAATGGGAGTTAATATTGAGGGTAGTTTTCCATTAAGTCTGCTTTTACTTCCCTGTTAAGAGTAAGGAAGTACAGTAACTGATTATCATCACAGCCGCAGTCACTGGGGCTTTTGCACACCCAGACAGGTATGGTTTCTCTTCCTGCCTTATCTCAGTTAGTCCACATCACATCCGTAGGTTGTATTTCCCTTTCATGAGAGTCAATAAAAGAATGCCTAAAAAGTGATGAACACAGTGCCTGCCAGTGTATAAATAAACGTTACCGTTCTATCACCACTAATCATCAATACAGGCTCCTTAATGTGTTGTGGTTATAAAGCTGAGTCTTTCAGAATCTTTGCCAGGCTAAGGTAGACACTTCCCCCTTGGGGGAAGACTGTGAGAGGTAGGCTGGCGCCTGTGGCTCAAGGAGTAGGGTGCCAGCCCCATATACTGGGGGTGGCGGGTTCAAGCCCAGCCCCGGCCAAAACTGCAAAAAGAAAAAAAAAGAATGTGAGGTATAGAAGAGTAAACTCCTATGCAAATGTGCATTCCTATATTTTAGTGGCTACCAATCTCACCAGATGAAGGAAAGACAAAAGACATTTCTTAACACCAATTCTGGTGACTGAAGTATATCATGTGTCTAGGTATTGATTACGAATAACTTGGCTGGGCCAATACCTCCTCGGACTAATACTGACATTTTTGCCTAGTAATCAAAGGCTCAGTTTCACAGCCTCCACTGTCCAAGGAGAGAATGTGATGCTTTCTTCAAACATAGGTGAAGTTTATTAGGTGTTGTAAAGGAAACTGGCCATCAAGTGTCCTTTAATGCCACTTGTCACTCAGAATTTATGATGCTAAGAACACAAAGTGATAGCTTTTTTAAGGATTAAAGGGAATACTTTATCTCTATAGTGCTAAAAAGATGTTACCAAAGGTAAGTATACATTTTGGAAGTAAAACTTAATTAAATTTTGTATTTAATTAAAACCTTTAATTTTGCAAAAAAAAAAAAAAAATTACATGGGGGTGGCGCCTGTGGCTCAGTGAGTAGGGTACCGGCCCCATATACTGAGAGTGGAGGGTTCAAACCTGGCCCAGCCAAACTGCAGCAAAAAAAAATTACATTAAAAATAGACATTAAAAGGTTAAACATTAGTGTCCTGGGTGCTTTAATGGTTGTGGTCAAGGGGCATCAAGGAGAGAGGTGATTAAATTAAGAACTTTGGCATCAGACAGATAGAACTAGGATTAAACATGGCCCTGACTTCACCTACCCCTGTCTTCGGGAAAGTGACCTCTTTATATGTTGCATTTTTATGTCTGTAAAATAAGATACCTTAAGGAGGCTTTATGAGGATTATATGAGATTATACCTTTTAAGTACTTGGAACATAGTAGGTACTTAATAAATGACAGTTGTAATGATAATAACATGAAGAGAATCAAGAGACCCTGGAAACACATTAGATTCCAAAAATTTGGCACAACGGAGCATCCATTTTCAAATCATTCGACCTAAACAATTTTCTCATCTTGCCCAAAACTTGAGCATATCTAACCCCTCCTGTCCTTGCAAATCAGCTCAGAGAAACATAGTTAGTCCTGGACAGGAAGGGGGAGAGAGATAAAGGGTTGCTCACAGATGATGCCTCTTTGCACATAGGGGGTCCCACCCAAACGTTAGCACATGGTGAACATAAAAGTACGTTAAACCAAGCAGACCAGGGAACACATTCAGCAAAAATGCCATTCCCAACAGGAGCAACTAGCATTTTAGAGTTTCCCGAAGGGCATCAGGGATGTGAAACACACCAATGCAAATTCCACGAAACCCAGAAATTATCTGTAAAGTGGCCAGATATAGGGAACCAACAATTTCAATCAGTCTTGCAAGTACAGGAAATGAAGAGGACAAACACTGGCATAGGCAAAGTCAGGGGATGGAAAGATAAGGACTGTAGGTCCCATGAGGCAAAGAAATGACCGATTCACCCCAGGGAGGAGGAATTAGATGTTATTATATGTTATGTACTTATTGTGAATTGCTTTTTGTTTTCATTCTATAGTATATTCATTCTCGGTTATTCATTTCTTTAAAAATTCTCTCTCTGGTGGAAAAAGAGGACAGATGAAAAATTACCTAATGGGTACAATGAATAAATAGTACCTGAGCCATAGGAACACTTAGAACCCTGCCGCAAGCATCACAAAAGTGACTGAAACAAAAGTGATGCATGTAACCAGAAACATTTGCATCCCTGTAATACTTTGAAATAAATGAATTTGAAAAAAAAAAAAATTTCTCTCTCTGAGGCTTTGGTGCGTGCCACACCTTCTGGGGGCAAGACATGATGGCAAGAGGGACTTTACCTAACAAAGGCAATCAGTGTAACCTGGCTTATTGTACCCTCAACAAATCCCCAACAATAATAAAAAAAAAAAAATTCTCTCTCTGTTGCTGTTAATGACACCTGGAATAACTGAACTTCTACCTGATAATTTTAATAACAGTGTTAACCTGGATAGAACAAGCGAGGTGAAGGCCAGAGTGTTGTGTTTAGCAGAGTGTTGTCTGAAATGAGTGGGCTAAGCATTGTATTTCACATCAATTTCCTCCATTGTTCTCAACACTACTTTGTAAGTAGGGAGGGAATGTATTATCATATCCTTTTAACAGAGAACAGAAAATAAGCTCTTCAAGATTTAGTTAATTTCCCAACTTTATAGAGCACGTGTTAGAACTCCAGTCACATCAAGTAAAACCAGATCCCAGGACCTCTTTTATTACTTTGCCCTCCGAAAAATACTTTTAATATGTTGTTTTGGTTTGCTTCTGGTTTAAAAGCGTTACATTTTAAAATCCAATTTAGATTTAAGTCTACTAGTATATGTTGAATATGAAATCTCTGAGCTGTAAAAAACTTGGGATATTTCTAAGCCTCCAAGAGCTGTATACAGTCTAAGAGGAAAATCAGTTATAATGGAAATGAGAGATGTATTGCATGAGTTGGATCTTTAAAATACTCATTTCATACAAGGAAATGTTTTAGCATTACACTCCATGCTAATACAGGGCAGAAAATATTAATATCAATAGCCCTCTGGGATGGAATTAGGGGTGAAACATAAATCCAGTCAAGTCCTAAAATTTCTGTTTAACATTTATTGAAGCAGCTAGACTTAGTCACATTCTGAAGATGTCAACTCATTTTGTTAAATTTATATGTGTGTGTGTCTAGATAGACTAAGAAATGTTAAATGTAATATAGTTTTCACGTATTATGTGTGAAAAATGTTCTCCTTTTGGTTGATTGGTTATGGAGATTTTGAATTCACAGACCCTGGAACCTGCAGACACCCATGTGCAGATGGTAATTGCTCCTTCCTTTTCCCCACTCTCCACCGCCCTCTGTCTATCTTGTTGATGTTTTAGTTTACTTTTGCAAAGCTCCCAGGAAGGAAGAAGAGACTATTGCACTGGCACATTCCAAGGTATGAAGCTGATGTTTTGAACCAGCCACCTCTGGAGGTGTTGTGTGTTTGGTTCTGAGAGGTTGGGGTGAGTTTCACATCTCCCCTAACCCAAGGATGAATGAGTGAGTGGTCTGGGGTGAGTCAGTCATTTCCGATAATAAGGAATGGCTTTGAGCCAAGGTCTTTGAGCTTCTTCCTCACTACCTACTTCTCTTGATTTACTTTAGTGGAACAACTGCTTGGAGCAACTTCTTGGAATGACTTATTGAATTTTCTAGTTAAGACAGATATTAGGGACTATTGAATGTCATCCCCATCATTTTATGAAAATGGACGCACCTGGAAGTGATGTACTTCCCCAAGGCCACACATCTGGTAGTGACAAGTAGAACTAGAATTCCAGCTTGCTGACACCTGCTACTTAAATCTCTGACTTCTTTGCCCAGTCAAATAAGTGATTTAACAGAGATGGTCACTGAATTAAGCAGTTGTTTTGATTGAATTGCTGTAATAAACTCAAGTGCCTGAAACTAGGGGTTCATTTTTTCAGTTGAACTATAATGCTGATGAAAAGACTTGAAGCTGATTAAGTGTTTTAGATTTAATTCTCTCTCGATTCCTTGGATCATGCTCCTATCTGGCTCAACCTCAGAATAAAGAACTCCAGAACGTTTTATTAAGAAATGCAATTAGGCATGGCATGTAAAATGTATACTCTTGTGTGATTATAGGAATTTTGCCATTATACCCTCTCAGCCAAAGATGATTTTATTATGTGGGATTGAATTGAAGTCATGTAAATGGAAAAACAGTATTTTTTAAACATCAAGAAAGAACAACCACTGCAGAGAAGGTGATAACATCTACATCACATAAATGTTGGGTTTTGACTAATATGCGGCATTGTTTGGAACACAGGATAATGGACTCTAAGAAGGAAATACCAAGCACCACCTTAACATTTCTCAAACACATCTCATGGCAAAACCCATCATGAAAGAGGTCCGCTGGCAATCATCGTAAAATACCTAATGGTTTCAGTTGTAGGACCAAGGAATTTGTGTCAACAAAGATAGGGAATGGGACAAAAAAAGTTGATTTTTTTTTTTTTCTGTAACTCCTCTACCAGTGTTTTAAAATTTGTGAAGTACTTTTTTCACTTATGGCTACAGCAAGGTACAGTGAAATTTATCATGAAACTGGTTCAACAAAGACATTTATAAAAGGCTGTAAAAATAGATGCAAAGTGAGAAAGACCGCCACTGTGCTTATCACATAAGTCTGCTTCAGTCATAGCCATGCTGATGGAGTTTTTGTTTAATCTGCGATTTCCAGCAGCAAGTTCATTCCCTGTTTAATGCCAATTTCCTTTTAGGATTTCCATGTGACTTGCATTAGCTCTTTTGGCTTCAAAAGCACCTCTAATGAACCATTTGTAGTTTTTTAGAGTGCTCAAAAAATTAGGCTGTGACAGTTATCCAAAACGTAATTTGTTATGCTGTTTAATTATTTAATGCGCTGTTTAAAAATTTAGATATGGCCTCTGGTTGATTGTTGGATACAGTACCATTAAGGTGGATTCGAAGCGCCTTCAAGACTGTAATTATCTGCTGCGTCCTTCATGGTAAGAATTTATAAATTAGATTGTAGTCTAATAAAATGCTAATTCAAAAATGTCAGCTTTAATGTTTTAAAAAGTATTTCTTTAAAATGTTACTAAACACCTACATCTTTGAAAAACGTAATTACTAAGCTAAGGAAATTGAGTGAAATATTCAGTTAAAGTGAGTGTTCTAATCCATACATTCATAGTGTTGTTTCATCATATTTGTATGTATTCTTATATATATCCCATTTCCAAGTTCTCAAGAAAATACATGACTCTTTTCCACAGAAGTATCATTGTCTATTATATGGCTCAAATTTTTGTGATAATCATGGGTCTTGATGCAAACCATACACTATGACTTTCTTTAACAAATGACTGTTGAATACCATGGGGGGAAAAAACAACCCTCATACTTTTACAGGAAAAAGTAAAAGTAACTGATGGCTTTCTCAGCAATGTACTATAAATGTGCCCCTTATTGAAAAAAATTAATATTGTGTATTGTTTTCCAGGAATAAAAGAAATACAAGGCAGCTTAGGTAAGTCTTTTTTTGAAAAATATACTGATGACTTCTGCATTAGAACCCCCTGGGGTACTTGCTTAAAATACAGATTCTTGGCAGATCTCTAACCGACAGAATTAAAGGAGTCTCTGAAATTTGAAAACCAATGATAAGATTCTTAGCAGTTTCTTTTCTTTCTAGAATATCTTCCCTGAGCCTTCTCAAGACCAGAGACCAGATTGCTAGCCTTACCTTTATGTTTTATATTACCTTACGTCACACTGGGATTATCACATAGAGGGCAGGGCCGTATCTTGTTCACTGTTATATTTACAGAGCTTAGTACAGTAACTGATACATGATAAACCTTTAAGAAACTACATGTTGGTATAATAGATGAATGAATGGATGGATGAATGACAAATGAGTATGAGATAGGCCTTTGGCCACAATGAAGCAGAATTGATGATAATCCAATTTTCCAAGTCACAGACAAAGTGTTTTTAAATAAAGAGTAATTCTTTTCCTTTCCCACCACTTATTTCATCACCAGTCCAGGAAAGGGTGTCCTTTTAATGATAATTTCTAATCCATCATCTTCAAAATTGAACTTTCACCTTGGTCGTGATATCAAAGTAGGTCTATAGATCTATAACAATTCATGTCTGATCTTTTGCTAATTCAAATTTAGAACTGCTGTGGACCTTTGGCATTGGGATCGAGAATGTTCTTGAGAAAAGGAGTTAAAAATTCAAGTTAAGAAAAGTTCAGTGCAGTCAGGTTGTTGATTAAGAGTGAAGGGACACGGGATAAGATAGATAACTACAAAAACCTCGTGTAATTCTCTGGGGTTAAACCTGAAAATCAGTTAAAAAACCATAGTTAAAGAGTTTTGAAAATTCTGGCCAAGCACTTCAGATTAAGGGGAGTACTTTATTTACTTAAATATAGAGTACAATTTGTGCTAAAAAAAAAAATCACCCTTAAAAAGAGAGCATGGATGTCTAATCTAAGAAAACAACTCCGGGCACCTGTTCCATAGTTATCTCACAAACCACATCTCTGGGATAAAAAAAGGAACAAAATAGGAGCTGTCTAGAACCTTTTTTAAATTTAAATTATATATTTAGTACAAAGTTCTAGTACCAGAAGGCAATAGATGGTGACTGTCTTGAGGTCAGGGACCATCAAATCTTTACCTTTGAACCTCTCATGCCAACAAAAGAGCTTGCTCATAGCAGAAGCCACGTGGCCAATGCTTGTTGAATATTAAATAAAACCAAAAGGAAAATGCACACTGGCACCCAAAGTACTCAAAGTATTGACACAGGGGCAATGCGAGAGTTGGATATGGACATGACCAAGGCATGAAGCCAGAGTGTGGGGCGGAAGTGTGGCCACTAGAAGTACATTTATTGAGACCAGATGCAAGCTTATTGGATTGTGAACAGCTGAGATAATGGCCAAGGTTTATCTTCCTTTGCTTCTTAAAACCTGGTTGAGTTGAAGGTTTTT
Organism: Nycticebus coucang; assembly: GCF_027406575.1. Classification (NCBI taxonomy): domain Eukaryota; kingdom Metazoa; phylum Chordata; class Mammalia; order Primates; family Lorisidae; genus Nycticebus; species Nycticebus coucang. The sequence continues at coordinate 29,651,101 of NC_069782.1, forward strand.
GAGTGGGATCTGAACACTTGTTCAAAGAAGGTTGGTAAGTGGTTAAGTGTACTAAAGGATCAGAGGAGGGTTTCACAAACAGTTTGGCTCAAAGCATTATCCTCCTTGAGTATAACTCCTAACATCTCCCAGCAGGGCCAGCTTCGTGGGCATATGACCTATGCAGTCACACAGGCCCTTGTTCACTTGGGTTAATGCTCTGTTGTTCCCATCTTCAAAATCTTAATCATTGTTACATTAAACTTGTGTTTTGCAAGTGACATTCCATGGAGCAATGGAACAAGCACATGGACAGAGATGACACTAACAGTGTGCCTGGCTATGCCATTTCTCTCCACCCCATCTGCGGGGAGCATTTGTGCTGCATTTATAGAATACAAAATTTTGGAGGACCCATGATTTGGGCAATAGCAGCAAGACAGGACGTTTGTAAAAGGTAACGTTTATAGCAGAGGAAGCTGAGGGTGCCGACAGCTCCAGGAGTTTCCACTTTCTGTCTGAACCAGAGTGTGCTTTTAATAGAAAAGAAGGCAAGGGGATTCTAAGATACATCAACAATTTAGAAATTCCATCATATTGTTTCTTACCCCTGTGGTTCCCTGTATTGGCCTTGCTTTCAGACCAGTATTCCAGGGAATGACATCTTGGAAAATGCTGGAAAGAAGGAATGCACAGCAGGGAGCTGAAGCTTAGACGATCCCCTAACCTCCACCAACCAGTTGCATGGCTCACACTTGTAATCCTACCATTCTGGAGGCTGAGGTGGGCAGATTGCTTGAGCTCACCCAGCTAATGGGCATGAAAATTAGGATTCAATTCAGGTTAATCTGACTCCAAAGACCATTTTCTTTAAATTTTATTTCCAGGAGGGCTGGCTGACATTCCTCAAAGAGACCATTTGGTTATATCCTTCCATTTCTTTTTATCAAGAAGGAATAAACCCTTTATCACCTTGATACCTATACATAATTTCAAGCCCACCTCAGCTATTACCCATATTTTTTCCCACCACTTAAGCCACTCGCCCAAATTAATAACTCTCTATTCTGTGTTACCAGGTATCCCCTGTATGTGTTACTGTTATTCTACTTATCATATTGTAGAGGGATTTTATAGTTTTGTCATCACTTTTAGGCAGTGACCTCCTTAAGTGAAGGGCCACAACTTTTCTGGTTTTGTATACTGAGTACATAATAAGAGCTAAACAATTTTTTGCTGAAACACATTGAGTTAGATACTCAGTGGAGCCGCCATAGATCTAGAGGTTTGTAAGATAACCTAAGTGTGGAAATGACAACAGTAAAAATGGAAAGACAGGGGGGCAAACACAGAGCAGAAGAGGTGAAATCACAGGACTCGGTGATGGGTTTGAAGAGAATAAAAGATGACACTGAGCTACCAGCCTGGTGCCTAGAAACAAGGCAGACCCTGTAATAAAATCAGGAAAGGCAAGAGGAGGGATTGGTTACAGAAAAAAAAAAAAAAATGATAAATTTGTTTCAGATACGTTAAGTCTGGTTTTAATGCTTATTTTACCCAGTCAAAGCCCAAGTGGAAATACTGGGACTAATGACAGCATTCCTTTCCAAAAGTGGATTAAAAGTCTTCTGCCATTTGGCAGACAAAAGGCTTTTAAGTTCTTTTCTAAAATATACCTTTTCATGATGCTTGGTTTCTGTTTAACCTTTATTCAAAGCTGTGCTTGTCCTAACAACTAAAGAACACGTAGGAGGTTCCCACTCCTTCCCTTGGTCTTTCAATGCTCCTGTCACGTGCTATGTAATTCTAAACCAGTCACTTTAGGTTTCCACGTTTTACATAAAATGGGACAAATTAATTGTCAGAGCAGGGGATTTGGGTCCTTCCTTATGAACTGTGGTTACTGAGTAGAGTCAGTACAATCTAATGATAAAATCACAAAACCCTGAATGTCCAACGGGAAGACAACAGAATTCTGATGACAAAGTGTGTCCTGCAGGAAAATGGATACAACAAATAGAGACTGGATCAGAAACTTACAAGTTCTAGGTCGGGTGACCAAATCTTGGTAAGAAACACATGAGAGGAAAGTCAGAGTGACTAAGTCAAATCACCTGGTTGAGAGTCATGTAGAGAAAATAGGTGAGTTGAAAGATACAGATCGGGAGAAGTGAGAGGGGCTGGGTCTTAACCTCTCAACCAATTGACCAGCAAGTGTATTCAAAGCCAAAAAAGGGTCTGGAGTCTTCACTGTCAGGCATGGGCAGAGCTTGTTTTGTACACAACTGAACACAATTGAAAACTATACTCAACTCCCTTTGGTATTTAAAAAAAATCTTAAAATTAGAAAAAATCAGAACTTAGAAGAAAACCTTGCATGTAAAAATCATGCCACAATCTGAAGATAGTCTGTAGTTGAGTTCACTGTATTGTAACGATGATGATATCTTAGGTCTGACTAATGTGCAAGGTTACGTAGGATGTTAACACTGGAGAAAACAAGGAAGAGTATTTGGGAACTCTGTACTATCTTGGCAACTTTTCAGCCAAGTCTAAATTTATTCCAAAATAAAAAACTTAAATTTAAAAATGATTAATTTACCTAGTAGAAAAATTAGTTACTGCTTAAGGTGTCTTTCGAGAGAAAGAAATAACTCAATAGCCCAGGGCACATATGTGGAAACTGATAAACTTTGGTTCTAAACCTGGCTCTCTTATTTACTAGCTGTGAGGCTTGGAGCCAGTTTATTTAACTTAAAATAGGTAAAGTGTTAATTTAATTCACTTACAAAATGAGTATACTGATGGAGTACACTTATAAAATTGTCTGGCGTGCTTTGCTCATTACCTGGCATGTGGCTAGTGTTCAATTAATGTAACAGTTATTAATAGTAGAACATTGGTTCATGTTTGTCTAGTGTGTGTGTGTATGCACGCACGGAGAAAGTTAAGCATGGGGCACCTAGGGTGTTTCATCCCTGCCCAAATGAAACATTTAACTTGTTTTGCTGTGCTTTGGGTTCAAAAACAGAAGTCTTGTCCCAGTGTTCTGGCAGAAATAGGATTTTCAATTCAGCTACTTTTTTTATATTAAAGCAAGCGCCATGACCAAATGGTCCCTGTTCTGGAGTTACCAGAATGACATTAAAAATGAGTGGGCAGAGGGATTTTATTAGTCATTTGTTGGCTTTGCAGCAGCCATTTCCATAAAATTATAGGACAATGATAAAATTAAAGCAGCTTATTCTGAGCTTTGGAAAGCTGGTCCCAATGTCTTCGAATCGTCATAGGTCAGGAATGTAGAACAGGAGCAATAAACTGGAGAATTATTGCCTGATGATCTGTGGTCCTTTTGGCAGAGAAGCCAAGACCTCTCTGGAGCTTGGCCTGAGGTAAATAGGCTGAAGACAGGAAACACTGCAGTGCTGAAGAAGGCCTGGCACACCTGGGTGTTCTGGTTAGCATTGTGCGTCCAGTCCTAGAAACGTCTCAGGAACCGTACCTAAAAGACCAAGAGAAACTTGGATCAAACCCAGGGCCTTAGGTCAACCCACCCAAGTCCTCTCTGGCCTGCTAGTCCCCTGAGTAAACTTCATTACCCTGGACCCTCCTTCCTCTTCTCTACTTTCGCCTATCAAGCGGCCCTCTCACCCCTTTTCCACCAGGATGCCCTGTCCAGCACAGTATCTCAAAAGTTAACATTGTGGAACAAATAAATATTGCAGTTTAAACACTCAAAATTGAGTTCTAGTCCTAACTCTACCACCAGCTGGGATGGGAAAAAGACCGAACACCTCCCACAGTCTCTGGTTTTTCACATTCATTAGATTCCTTTTGCATTAAAAACAGAAATAATAAGCTCCTTACCTGATCTATAAGATTGACATGGGGGCTTTGAGAGGTTTAAATGAAACATTAAAAAGTGCACCTACTAGGCACCCAAGAGTCATTCGTTTCCTTCCCCCTTTTATCCACTGGAATTGTTTTCTGGAGTTTCAGGAAAATATCCAGGGATGAATTGTCAGTATAATTTCCACTGCCATTGGCCTGATTTGGGCCTTGCTGACAAGAAGCACAATGAAAAACAAAATGTCTCAGAATTCCAAGAAATATTGCATGTCAATATCTAATTACACCGTAGCCTTTGTGGATTGTGGATTATGCCTTTTGCAATTTTTAAAAGCCAAGCAAATTTCAAACATGTATTGTCTGCTCTTTCTAAGTCTAGATTTCTGATAGTAACTGATTTTGACTGTTATACCAAGGATATGTAAGAAATAATTAGTTAATTGTATGACCTTCTTTCTTAATACCCATGTGATACTTGCTTGGATGAATTTGCCTGCTCACTTCACTTGTATTTTTACTCTAAATCCATTGAGAAGAGAATAGTCAGAGCTTCCTATCTAGATCTTATATTTCCTTGAAAGCTTTTATGAATATTTCCAGCATATTCACTCTCTTTTCCCAAAAAAGACACCTGAGGTGATCAGAATCCAATTCTGCAAAATGTTATTTATTTCTTCAACAGCTCTTAAAATTTCTAATGATAATAGAGAAATTGCTCTTGGGCATTTTTCTTTTTCTTTTTCTTTTTTTTTTTTTGTTTTTTTCTTTTCTTTTCTTTTTTCCTGAGAATGATGGGGCAAAGAAGACCATTTGCAACTGACTGAAAGGTCATACTAACTTTTAAAATTGCCATGTCTTTAAAGTTTCAAATTTGATACTTAATCACCAAATGCATTGCATGATAAAAGGAAAATTGTTTCACAACAAAAATAAAGAATAAATAGAAGGAAACCATAGAGCCCAGTAGAAGAGACAATCACAACCAATGTGAAGTGGTTAGAAGCACAGATGCCCCAGGTTCTCACCCAGAGCTACCCACATCAGCTTGTGATTTTAAAGAGGTTTCTCAACCTCTCTGGGTTTTCATTTTCTTACCTGCAGCACAGATGATGTGATAACAGTGTCTGTCTAATAAAGTTGCTGTAAGAATTAAAAGACTCAGGGTCTACCACTTAGTAAGTACCATATAAATATTTTTAAACAAATAAAAATAATAATAACATGATGAATACACACCTGTCAAAACCCAGGGAAATTTATAGTCCAAAGAGTGAACCTCGCTGTGTGTAGATTTAAAGAAAATCATTTAGGAGGTTGGATGGAATGCAGAATATGAGAAAACAAGCTAGCTACATTATAGCAGTAAGTGTTGCGTGACCGGAGACAGGAATGAATAGCAGCTTTGCCATGGGTGTAAACTCGCTCCTGTAATTATTAACTCAAGAAACAGACTACACAAGATGAGATGGCGTGTAGCAAAGATCTTTATTTAGGGGTTTGATTTTATACCTTATACTTAATCTATTATCTGTTATTTTCACCATTACCTCAATTTACCTATCTTAAATCTACTAAAAAGGAAATATCCTGTTACTACATCAACACAAACATTTTACAGTAAACATTTTCTTCTAAACACTGACTAATCCCTGGGCAGGTGTGTAAACAAAATCATAAAGAAGAAAGTAGGCACAGGGGAACAGAGTTAATGGAAGAATATCTTCAAGCATTCACTCAGTTTACTCAGTATGAAGTAATGACTGTGTCTTTTCCTCAGGGCAGAGCACCTATAGACTTCTGACAATATGTTGTTGATATACGTCAACCCTCTGGCTCTATCCTACAGTATGAAACAACCTCATTTTAGGGGATGAAGGAAAAGAGGCTGAATAGAGTGACTGCAAAGGATTGGAGTCCGTACTTAAGGTGAAAGAAACTGTGTGGGTTTCACCCTGGAGGCACTCCCCTTGGCCATCTGGCAGTACTCAGCAACGTGGTATGTAGCACTCTTTCTAGGATGAGTTGAAGAACTTAATTGACCTAAGCCCTGTGCTCTATTTGATAGAGGTAAGAATTGATTAACAAGTCCAATGCCACTATACATGAACATAGGAATAAAATGATCATCTAAGTGGAAGACAGCGTTTGGAGCCGTGTTTCTTACTGTTAACTAGGAGGTTACAGGTGGGTGAGGGAAGGAGGTTAGAATAATCTATGTCATAATGCATCCGAGTTGGAGACACCAGTATGAACTCACAGTTAGGGTAATATGCACAGTTACATATAGGAATATTCATAAACATAAGCTAGTATGTGCACATCTATTTCCTTGTTCTTTTAGCCAAGAGGGCTGGAAGCAACAACATACAACAGTAACAAACATACCCAGCACCTAGATCTCCGTTTCTAACACCATTTTCCAATTCTAGGAACCAAGGTTTCATGGAGAAATGGCTGGTCCAGGACCAGGACAAGAAATGTACAAGCAGAGCTTGAAGCATCTTCTGTGGCCAGAAAGTACAGAAATGGTTGCAACAAACAAACCAGCAAAACACAACACCAGCAAAACACATTAATGGGAATAAGTCAAAGGGACAGAGAGCCAATTAAAAGAGCTCCCAATAGCCCACAGTGGAACAAATTGAGCTGTCAAAATAAAGTAGTATTTGGTTATTTCCAAAAACATAAAATAAATATCCATGAGTCCATAGTGATAAAAATAAGAAAAATCAACGGAGAAGGGGAGAGAAGGAGAAGGGAATAGGCAAATCTCCTATGCAGAAGATAATTTATAGATACTTTTCCCTCAAGAATATGAGTTAACTCCTCACTCCTTAAGTGTGGGTGGTGCATATAGTGACTTCTTTCCAAAGAGTACAGTTTGGAAAGGGGGAAAGAAAGAGTAACTTTATAATTGGAGACAACTGACAATGCCATAGGAGTTAACATCAAGAATGACATCATGTTGATGTGTCCTTGATAGGATGTGGTGAAAAATGACAGTTTACCTCTGTGGCCTTCCTCTCAAAACCCACGACCCCAGTAAAATCATGAGAAAAACATCAGACACATCCCAACAAAGGGACTTTCTACAAAATGCCTGACTGGTACTGCTCAAAACTGTCAAGGTCGTGATGATCCAGGGAAGTCTCAGTGACTGTCAGAGCCCAGAAGAGCCCAAGGAAACATGATGACTCAATGTAACATAGTATCTTTGGACACAAAAAAGTCATTAGATAAAAACTAAGAAATCCTGAGTGAATATGGATAATTAATAATAATTATTATTATTGTATATACAGTTAATATACAAACTATAATGGGCCAGGCATGGTGACTCCTGCCTATAATCCTAGAATTTTGGGAGGCCGAAGTAGAAGGACTGCTTAAGACAAGGAGTTAGAGATAACTTTGAGCAAGAGGGAACACTGTCTTTACAATAAATAGAAAAAGTAGCCAGGCATGGTGGCACATATCTATAATCACAGCTACTCAGGAGGCTGAGACGAAGGAGAGTAATTAGAGTTTGAGGTTGTAATGAGCTGTGATGACACCACTGCACTCTAGCCTGAGTGACAGAGAGAGACCCTGTCTCAAAAACAATTAATTAATTTATTTTTTAAAAATGTAACAAATATGCCACATGATGTACCATACAAATTTAAGGTGCCAATATATGAGAAAAGTAGTCCCTTCTTATCTGCAGTTTTCACTGTGATGGTATCCATTGCTCACTGTCAACTACAGTCTGAAAATATGACAGTATTTGAGGGGGTGAGAGAAAGGGAGAGAAACCACATTTGCATAACTTTCATTACAATGTGTAGTCATGTAATGTTCTATTATTAATAATACTGTTATTAATCTCTTCTGTCCCTAATTTATAAATTAAACTTTATCATAGGTAGATATATATATGTATATATATATATAGTGTGTGTGTTTGTGTGTATATATATATACTATGTGGGAAAACATAGTATATATATATATAATATGTGGGAAAACATAGTATATATATATATATATAATATGTGGGAAAACATAGTATATATACACTTCAGTACCATCTGTGGCTTCAGGCATCCACTAGGCATCTTGAAGTTATCCCCAGTGGGTAAAGGGATACTACCGTACATGGTTACTCAATACTATAGCCACAATTGCTCTATAAATCTAAAACTATGCTAAACTACAAAGTTTACTTAAAATAATAACAAATGGTTAACATTTATTAAGCACCTATAATATGATGGTGACTTCTCATGCATTAACTTTGTTATCCCAAAATAACTGGTACCAGAAAAAATGCCACTTATCATAAATCATCCAAAAACAGGGTTTTGAATTTGATAGTACACATAAGTAGTGAAAAATAACAAGCTGTTTTGCATGTTCATTTTGAAAAAGGAAACTGAAATTATTAAACTAATTTTATCAAAATATACAGTCTTAAAAAGTTATGACATATGCATAGTTATGCAGGGATTCTTGGCATTAACAAGGAACAAATAAACTCGGTGGGGGGGGGTGTTGTATAATTTTCACAAACAAAATAAAGGGCATCTTTTTCTTTTTTTTTTTTTTTGAGACAGTCTCACTGTCATCCTGGGTAGAGTGCTGTGGTGTCACAACTCACAGCAACCTCAAACTCTTGGGCTTAAATGATTCTCTTGGCTCAGCCTCCCAAGTAGCTGGGACTACAGGCACTCACCACAAGATAGCATAATCTTAAAGAGGATGTTTTTACAAAAAATATTTTATGACTTGCTTCATTTTCCCAATATTTCTTATAATTCTCTAATGTTCAAATCATTCTTTGAAAATCTAGCTGACCATCATCTTTAATCTCCATGAAATCCAGCCAGATGCCCCCAGTTGGAGTTAACTTTTGATGTTCCTTTGACTTCCAGATCATTTTGATCATACTTGTCTAAAAACCTTCATTTTTATTTGGTTAGGTATTAGACCTAGTCATTTCAATCCCTTTCTTCTGCCTAAAAATGACCCTAATAACTGAAATAATGTTTTACTGAGTTGTATGGCCTCTGTAGCAACTAAAATTGGGGTGCCTTATATTTAGTCAAGGTTAGTTTTCCCATTTGTGAATTTATAAAACCTGCCATTCCTGACTCACAGGATTATTGGCAGAATTCATGAGGTTGACTTTTTCCCCAGGCTGGGCCATGAGTTCTATTAGCATTTTCCTAATCTTTCGGGAAAACACTGTTTTGGTATGAGATATATAGCCTCTAAATATGGCCATCATCAATTCCTCAGCCCCTATATGTGCATGCTGTTCCTCACAAGAAGAAGAAGAGTTGATTTCCTCTCCCTTTGAATCTGGCCCAGCCTCCTTGTGACTTACTTTGACAAACTAAAGTATTGGGATTTCTGAAGCTATGGTTTGGAAGGAGTCATCAGTTTTTGCTTTTGGAAACCAACTGCCCCCTTTAATGTCTGACTACCCTGAGACCACCATGCTGTAAGGAAATCCAAGCTATCCATATTAGTGGTGATGGTGGTGACAGTGATGGCAGGGAAACCATGCAGATCACTGAGATGCCATTCATGTGAGTGAAGCCTTACTGCCTTCATGTCCAATCCAGCTACCAGATGAATGAAGCTGAATGACTCTCCATGACATCATGTGGAGCTGAAGAGCCAGCCAGCTGAGCCCTGCCCAAATTCCTGACTCGTATAAAGACAGAAAACAGTAAATCATGATTGTTTTAAGTTCTTAGGTATTAGATTTGTTACACAGCTATAGACAATTAAATTATAGTAGGTAGGACAGTTTTTCCATTTCTGTATTTAAAGATACTGGCAAGCTCCGATGCCCCTATTCCAGATAATCTCATGCAAGTGGACAGGAAATGGGACCAAGAACTGGTAAATTTTAAAATTTCATCATTAAATTCTCACATAGAACTAAGTTTTAGTGTCAGTGGTCTATCACTGGTTTCAGAATCCTCAGTGCTGTGCGTGGAATTAGAAAGTCAAACTGAGCTGAAACACAGCCACAAGACATTAGCAAGCCATTAATATCTGAGATTAGCAAGATAAACAAAATAAAATAAAAACTCCCCCTTAACAGTCATCAACAACATGCTCAACCACTTGCCACATTAGGTCAGGCAAGCTACAGAAAGGTAAATAAAGAACACCACCATCAGAGACAAATGAGTAAACAGGTGAATACAAGAATAGTACTCTTGATTATTTTCCTAAGCAAAATAATAAGCTTCAGGCTCACTATTTCTTCAGTTACAACATAATTAGCTTTACCATCAGAAGAAAATATTTGCTTTATGTTGGTCAAGACTTTTATAATTGCATTTTGGATAACAAAAGGGTTTGACAGTTTTTTTTGTGTGTGAAAACATGAGAGAAAGGAGTTTAAGATTCTCAGATGAGTGAAGTGCTATATGGTATTTTCGTATTACACTAGAATGTCATTAAGGGGATATGTATGCCAAGCCACACCACCAATTTCCAGATATTGACTCTAACCAAGATGTCAATATTCTAGTCACATCATCAGAGTTTAACCTCGACTAATGTCTACTGACACAAGACACTTTGCTTGCCCTTTAAGCCATTTATATCTTTGCTTTAGGCAAAATGCATTCTGCCTTTGTTGATATATGATTGTCAAGTACTTGAATCTAAAACTCCAGACTTAGCAGAACGAAAAAAAAAAAAAAGACAAGGAAAAGAAAGAAAAAGACAGTGCTGGTTTTCGCAAGAGGCATGTCTGCCTTTGAAGCTTCATATTACAGAAACAGAAATGAGAGTCTCCTGCGGTTTTGATTATAATTGTTGCTATGTGGCCCTCGAGTTTTCCAGGGCACCTCACATGTGCCATTGGCTGAATAGCACTGATTAGTGAATGAATATGACACAGAAAAGCCTAGAGGTCTTTCAGCCTCCAGCCACTGTCCAGGAGGGGGAAGAACATCCCATGGGCTGGGGATTTGTTAATATAAAGCACTTTCATTGCTCCAATTTCCACTCATGTGGATTTTTCCTGGCTCCAACTCAGTGACCTAATTCTCTAATTTTCCTCCCTTTGAGAACATACTTTTTCTTAAGTTATTTTTTCCTCTGAAATCCACTTCAATCCCCCCTCCCCTTCCCTTTTGATTTCTTATTCAGCCTAGAAACTACCTCACCAGTTGTAATTAGCCTGAGTACTTGGGTTGGGGGTGGTGAGGAGAAGGGCTCTCCTCAGGAAAGAGCAGGAATAAAGCAAGATTCCTTCTTCTAAAAGTAAGGAAGAGAAAGAAACACAAGCCCATGTAAGCTGATTAAATCTGTCTTTGCATTTTCCTCTATTATGAAGCACCACACTCTGATGAGGACTCATTCTTTTTGTTATTTTTCTAACCTTAATTGACCCATACTATACATTCTCAGCTTGTTAGGCAGGATACCCTCTCCAATAGACTCTCTTGGAGCAAATGAGGAGCAGAAATATATGATTTTTAAATGTCAGGTTAGCAGCTGTCTACTTTTTCTTTTTTTCCTATCTCCATCTTTCCTGGGTGTCTGTGCTAATTTGCCTAGAGTTGGGTGAGAAAGGTCTGCACTTCATTCCTATTAATGTCATCTTGAGCTAATTTTGCAGTGTTTTAGTGGGTCCATTAGGTCCGTACAAATATTATTTCTATGAGAGAATTTTAACGTCTTTTATGTTTTTATAAGTCAATTTTTTTTCAGTAATAGCAGCTACGGTGCCTGCTATGCCTTGCTCAGCGTCTTAATTTTATTATCTCAATTAGTCACCACAATAACCATGGGAAGTAGTTATTGATATCCACATTTTAGATGAAAAATCTGAAGCTTGAAGTTAAGTATAATCACTTGCCCAAGGAAACCCTGGCTGGTAGCCCTGAGATTGAAATCCAGGGCTCTTTAGCTTTAAGCCTTTACATTAACTACTATATTAAACCACCTTTCAAAAAAACATACACTACCCTTTTGAAAATTTTTGAAGAAAGAAAGAAAGAGGGAAAAGATGAAACAAAAGAACAATGATTGAAAGGAAAATAAAGGAGAGTGTTTTCTACTCACACACAGCCAGCAGAGGTATCCCACCTGTTGTGGCCTGCAGGTTGCATGCGGATTATTGAGGACTATTTTGGTTATTAGTGGTGTTGGATATTGCAAAAAGAAACATATTCATGGACCTTTTCTTTTGACCATCAGCTTCCATTAGTGTTTGTGTATTTACTGTGTAACCCAAGACATCTCTTGCACTTCTGATGTACAGCAAGAAAGAAAAAAGGTCAGACACCCATGTGTGTGTAGCTAGTGGTGGGGAGAAAGGAAGGATGCCGCTGAGAACTATTTAAAACTAGGGGGAGGTGGAGCAGAGAGAGCCCTGATTTGCAGAGAGCCAACATGATACAGAAAGCGAACTATCTGGTTACCCTATTTTTAAGAGTGGTTACAGGCAACACAATGTTTAAAAATCAGTTGTTGAATTTGATGCAAATGGTCACTGGGTGGGTATCTTGTCCCTTGTATCAATTGATGGCCATTCTTGGGAGAAAATATTGACTTCTCTTTTTTGGTAGAGATAGCATAAAATTCTAGTCTCCTAGCAAATAAAATTTCTTAAACTTTCCCTTTGCCTTAACCCTTTAATAAATATAAAAGTGAGAAGAAATATAAAAGAGCAGAAGCCTACTTTAGTCATGTTTATACAACCTCCCACTATGTTCTAAGACCATAATATTTTATTTCCTTTTATATATTTTTGTGCATTTTTCAAATTCTAAAATGGATATCTATATAGTTTTCATTATTAGGTACCAATTAAAAATCCCTGTTTATTTGAATTAGCTTGTCAGAACTGATAATAAGCACCTGCCTTTTGACTGCTTTGCTGAGAGGTACTCTCTTTAGACCAAAGACTCCTGATTAAACAGTCTGTCATTCTGACAGCAAGGGCAGCAAGAAACTGCTCTCTGACCAGCACCGGGTGTTTCTTTTGTGAGTCCAAAAGACAACTGTGGTTGCAATCTCTTGGCCGTATAATTAATGAAGCTCCGTGATGTCTTCACAAGCTGAGTTCCCAGAGCCATGACAGTCAGTTGGCTGGCTGGAGCACAATCTATAGGAGAAGCATGGATGAAAGCACAGGAGACCATGACTACTGTCCACTCTGAAATCTATGGGAAATGTAATTTCATTTTACCTTTGAAGTTCATGTTGAGAAGATGGCTCACTTTTGTGGCCATTATGAAAATATTTTCATAATTTTTCATAGCTTAAGGGCTTTTTATGGTGCATTAAGTATCTATGATCTTCAAATACATTACAACCTATTAAATCTATGATCCACAAAATAAGAAACTCAAGAGACACAAAAGAGTAATTCATAGTAGTTTTCTATAAGGTTCTTTCTTTGTAAAATAGAAAAAAGTTATATGCCCTTTCTGTAAAAAGCAAGTATTTGAGTCCTTGAAACCAGTGGCAAAAGGAATGTAAAAGGAAAAAAAAAAATTCAACTGCCTTTACCTAATTTCTTCTGCATGTATTTTTGGCTCCTTACAGAAAATATGTCTAACTATGTCTATTGCATTACATATCAAGACATTAAGAGTCATTGCCTTAGAATTCATGACTTCTTACTTTCCATGCCAAAGTTTGACCACACCTGTATGCTTAATACCAGAAAGAGACCTTCTCATTGCAGTAAAAATATCTTCAAACTGGAGTGCTCTAATTTTGCTTGGCTTTAGTTTCATGAAATGACTCACACAACACTTATAAATATTTCTTCCCATATTGAATAAATAAAATATAATCAGATAACTAATTTTCAGTAACTAACAGTACTAACTATCCCTTACTCAGAAATGGAAGGATTGCAATTTTTATCCTCTGATATGACAATAGTTTTGAAAAATAGCCCCTTGGAAAATCATCATTTGACTCTTGGACACAGTGTTTCAGACCTCAGTGTTAATTACATTGAGCAGTGTAACCAGAAAGTCACTTGAATCATCATGTAATAATTTGTGATTCTGTGCCTTAATAGTCATGCTTCCAAAGGACTGAATGTTCAAATATCATTGCAATGAAGAAGGAATTAATTCATCCAATATTACTCATATCCCAAAGTAACTCACTCTCAAGATTCTCATTTTTTTAAATATAATCTTTAAAAATAAGATAAAAAATCAGAATATTGAAGTTTTTGATGGTGAGTTGGCAAATTTGGAATCTCAAAAGGAAGCAGAGATACAAATTTCGAGGAATCTGGTAGTGCATGTGATCTTCAAAATGAGGACAAATTGCCTTACCCCTCCAGAGATTCACAATCTTTGTTAGCAAAATTGACTGGTTCAACTGAGTGAGTTCACTATCTACTCTAGAGGATAATATATGTATCATTTAAAAACAGACAAATAAAGTGTTTGTGGTAAAATCTCAAATATCTCTAGTGTCACAACACTACGCAACAGCAGAGTGTACTTACTCCCCTATTAAATATTCTGCTTATCAATATTACTTTGTCTAGTCTAGATGGCACTCACATTCCTTTATATGGAATTGTTAATTTAACAAATGTTTACTGAGAATTTACTATGTGCATTAATATTGTGCAAAGAACAGTGAATAGGAGACACGTGGGTTGCCTGCGCTCAGTAGTTCAAAACTAGCCCAGGAAAGAATGAGACCCTGTTTCTACTAAAACAAATAGAAAAACTAGCTGGGCATTGTGGCACATGCCTGTAGTCCCAGCTACTCAGAAGGCTGAGACAAGAGTATCACTTGAGCCCAAGAGTTTGAGGCTGCTGTGAGCTATGATGCCACAGCACTCACTCCACGGTAACAGAGTGGAACTCTGTCTCTAAATAAATAAATAATAAATAAATAAAAAAAGGGTAAATAGAACCTGGCTTAGTATTTAAATTGCTCACAATTAGTTGAGGAGATAGAAATATAAGCCAATAATTATAAATGTGACAAAAATGTTATTATAGAATATAAAGTGTGGGGAATCCCAGAAGAAAGGTGCCATTTGGGCTCTTCTCATTCTCTGCCATGTATACTCCACATGGGCTTTTACCTTTACCACTTGGCAGACTGTGCTTGTCAAAGTCAACAATGGCTCTCATGTCACCAAACCTGGGCCATGTCTCAGTCCTGATCTTGCTCAGTATGTTAGTGATATTTCACACAGTTGCCCATTCCCACCTCCTTTTTTTTTTTAGGATCTCTGCTACTTTTGCTGTCTTTTCTTTTTGTTGTTGTTAAATCATAGCTGTGTACATTAATGCGATCATGGGGCACCATACACTGGTTTTATAGACCATTTGACATATTTTCATCACACTGGTTAACATAGCCTTCCTGGCATTTTCTTAGTTATTGTGTTAAGACATTTATATTCTACATTTACTAAGTTTCACATGCACCCTTATAAGATGCACCATAGGTGTAATTCCACCAATCACTCTCCCTCTGCCCATCCTCCTCCCTCCCTCCCCTCCCTCACTCCCTTTTCCATATTCTTACGTTATAACTGGGTTATAGCTTCCATATGAAAGTCATAAATTAGTTTCATAGTAGGGTTGAGTACATTGGATACTTTTTATTCCATTCTTGTGATACTTTACTAAGAAGAATATGTTTCAGCTCCATCCACATAAACATGAAAGAGGTAAAGTCTCCATCTTTTTTCAAGGCTACATAATAATCCATGGTGTACATATACCACAATTTATTAATCCATTCGTGGATTGATGGGCACTTGGGCTTTTTCCATGACTTAGCAATTATGAATTGGGCTGCAATAAACATTCTGGTACAGATGTCTTTGTTATATTGTGACTTTTGGTCTTCTGGGTATATGCCTAGTGGAGGAATTATAGGATTGAATGGCAGGTCTATTTTTAGATCTCTAAGTGTTCTCCAAACATCTTTCCAAAAGGAATGTATTAATTTGCATTCCCACCAGCAGTGCAGAAGTGTTCCCTTTTCTCCACATCCACGCCAACATCTCTGGTCTTGAGATTTTTCTGATATGAGCTAATCTTACTAGAGTTAGATGATATCGCAAAGTAGTTTTGATTTACATTTCTCTGATGATTAAAGATGATGAGCATTTTTTCATATGTCTGTAGGCCGTGAGCCTGTCTTCTTCAGAGAAGTTTCTCTTCAAGTCCCTTGCCCAGCCTGAGATGGGATCACTTGTTACATTCCCTCCTTCTTGAGAGGCTTTCTTCACTAAGCTCCCGGGAGGTCATTCTTTCTTATTTCATTTCCTATCCCACTGGTCACTCTTTTTTATGTTGTTTAAGTGTGTGTTTTGTTTTGTTTGCTTTTCTTCATTTTACTGACCTCAAAACATTTGAGTGCCCCAGAGGTGAAGCCCTGATCTCTCTCTTCTTCTCCCAAGTGATTTTACCTCATTTTATGGCCTTAAGTATCACCAATTATAGATAACCTCCAAATACCCACTAGTGCCGGTGACATCTCCACTGAACTCCAATGGACTTATTTAACTGCCCATTTAACATTTCCACTGAGAGGTTCAACAGGGATCTCCAACATAGCATGATGAGAAAACAAATCTTAATTATTTCTACCAAATATATTTCTTCTACAGTCTTCACCACCTCAGTAAATGGAAATTCCATCCTTCCGATTGTTCAGGTCATAATTTTTGGTGTTATCCTTGGCTCCATATTTTCTTCACAGCCTACTTTTTAGTTCTGCTTTCAAAATATATTCAGAATCTGAGAACTCGTAACCCCTCCACTCTAATCACCCAGATTACTCTAGCAGTCTCTTATCAGGTCTGTCTGCCTTGACATTTCCCTCCCTACACTCTGTATTTCATATGGCACCACAGAAATATCATTAAGACAATGCAAATCGTATCACTCTTTTGCTCTCTGCCTTCCAGTGGTTTGCAGTCTCATTCAGGATAAAAACCAAAGTCCTTTCCATGGTCTACAAAATCTTGCCCGCAGCTACCAATTTGTTCTCATCTTCCACTCATTCACCATACTCCAAAGAGACCTTCACATACTACAATATATCAAGAATTCTCTGCCTCGGGCACTTTCCACTTGCTGTTTCTTCTGCCTGGAATACTCTCCCATATTGTCCCATACTGTCCCCATAGCCACATAACTCAAACTCATGCTTTGAGTTTCTCCCTATTCCCATCTCACCTCATCTGTGGTCTTCCCTGACCACTCCAAAGTAACACCCCATCCACTTATGCTGCCTGATTTTTCATCATCCTACTTTCACCTTGAATGTATTTTTTTCTTTTTGCTAATTGTTTATTGCCTCCTTGCCTCCACTAGAATCTAAATTTTATCATACTAGAAAATGTCTGTGTTTTTTTTTCACTATCGTATTTCTAGATATTAAGACAGTATCTGACCTGTAATAATCTTTTCAGAAAAAAAATACATTTTAATTGATTATTTGAGCTGGGAGAAAATGACAAAGGCACCAAAGCAGAGGCAGCTAGCACCTACAAAGAAATAAATTTGATCTGTTTAAAATAGGAGTTGGCCAACCACAGCCTGGGGGGCCAAATCTAGCCTATTTGGCAAATAAAGTTATATTGAAACACAGCCATGACCATTTATTCATGTATTGTCTATGACTGTTTTTGTTTTATAACAGCAGAGTTGAGTAGTTGTGATAAAAACCATGTGAGCTACAAGCCTGAAATATTCACTATGAGGTTCTCTTTTTGTAGAAAAAGTTTACCAATCCTTGGTCCGGAGAGTGGAATTCATGGTGAGGGTGGTGGGGAGATGGAAGAGGAGGTGAGGCCAAGCTGGAGCAGTTGACGTGAGTTTATATTGCATATGGAGGCCAAGAGAGAATGACACAGTCAGCACTGCTAGGCAAGAAAGTCTCTGAAAGGCAGTAACTATGTCTAATACAATTTGTGCATAAAAAAGTGCTGTGATATTTAAGCCAGAGCACTGTGATATTTAAGTCAGTCATTCCAGTATCAGCTTTCACCAGGACTGAAGCCTTAATGCCACTGCCATGTCTGGGATTAGCTGTTGAAGTAGGAAACAAAACAATAGTGAAAATCTTCCCTCATCTTCCCTCCTGTGAGATATTGGTTTGGACATGATCTGTCTCTTGTGATGAGTCTGCTGTAGGCTGGTCCAGTAGAGTCACTTCCAGCCTGTAAATATCTGCCCTGGGCTCATCTCAAGAGCCTCGGAAACATGGATTGGTTCCAGAGTACCCCAGAAACTTATGTTTCCTCAGATCTGCTGGTCTTGTTTTAGGAAGTTCTTGGAATTTAGAAAAAAAAACCAAAAAACCTTCTGAATCATTTTGATATAGGATGACAAGCAAAACTCTAAATTTTCTGTGGTTTGACAGCTCATCAGACTTTTTCCAAGTCCTCTAAACCGTGTGGATCAGTTTTAGACTTTGCCACTGAGTAAGGTCAAAAGATTGCTGATCCAATGTGCTTTTACTCAGATTGGATTTCACAATAAAGCAGCCTTTGTCCTGGTATCTTTGGCTCTCTGAATTTTGATTCCAGCCAGACCATAAGTAAGGGAAGGAGTAAAATTTGAGAAGAAAAGAGAGAGAGACAGAGACAGAGAGAACAAATATGTTCTAAATTTCACAGAACAAAGAGGAGCTCTGGCTTGTGGTTCAGCTTGAGAGGTGATGCCTCGGCCCTCTTCCCTTGGAGAATGCAGTGGGGAAATCTGGTCTGTTCCAGTGAGGCTCTGGCATTTGGGTTTAATCTGATAGATCCCAGTGTGCTTACTTTGATTTAGGACTAGCTTTTGGCCTGACCATTGTGCCCATCCCTCAAGTGTGTAAAAACAGGGGAAGCCAAGTTTCCATTTGTGTGTTCTGACCCATTCAACTTGAAGGCCATTGCCCTTGTAACGGTTATGTTGTTTCTTGGTTTCCTCCTTTAAAAATTCAAAATATGGGTTAATTGATAATTTATATGTGATCATTTGAAGGAGGAAATGGAAAATTACAAAGCAGACAACAGTTTAGCTCTGAGTAAAAGAAGCAAAACTTTGATTTCTGCTGTAGCCTTTAAGACCCTGACTTTTCAGCAGATCAGAGAGGTTTTCTTTCTTTCTTTTTTTTCTCTTTTTGGTTTAATTTGCTACTTCAATTTTCAGGAAGGAGCTAGACTAAGCTTTACAGGCATTATCTGCCTGGAATATGATGAATTAATTGTGGGTTTCATTTTGTAAGAGTTGTTATCAATAGAAGGGGTGCTAGCTCAGCCCTTTTGAAAGCATGGAGCAGACGGAGGTGGCTCCAATAATCACATTAAGACCATGGATACACACTTGCCTTGGGTATTTGGAGTTGGGCTTAATCAAATCTGGATTTGACATTTCACAGCCCACATCGAGGATTTCTACAAAGGAACAGCAGAGCACTGCCAGCCAGCCCTTCCTCTTCCCTTAACATCTCCTGAGTAACTGAATAGTCCTTGTGCTGATCTTGCTGGTGCTCTGGCTGCATTTCCACCCTGCTGCACAGCCCTCTGAGCTTCTTCAGGCCCCTTTTATCTTTTGGTCAGTGCAAAAGTGTTTATGAAGTGCCCATCATACACTGGCGCCCTGGGCTATCATCTGGGATAGATTTGATAGTGAATCAGAATGGATCCCTGGCTCTGGCATCCTTAAATACATGGCAGGAGCTGCAGAAACCTAACCCACGGCTCAAAAGCAATGACCTGTTATTACTTATTCATTACGTTTCACGTGCCAGGCAGAGGTAATACCAGGGAGCCTAATAAATGGTGCCTGCTGTTGAAGAGGTTAAAGTCCAGTGCAGTGGTTCCCAAACTTTAGTGAACTTAGAGGCCCCAGGAACGACTATTTAAAATGGGGACAAGGCAGCTGCACTTTTTTTTATAGAGAAGTATTTTCTGAAGTAATTATTCTTTGGACTCTGTTTTTAGAAATACTGATCAAAGTGGAACTGATGTAAACAGATAGTTGCTTAAATATCATAATAACTGCACCTGTCACAGGGGACGCTCAAAGGTAGAGCCCTACCTTGTTTGGGAGTCCATAGAAACTCCCCAGATGAAGATTTAGATCTTGTAAAATGATATAGGGTTTAGCAGACAAGCAATACCCACGTGGAGCTGTTGCGGGAAAGAGAATTCCAGGCAAGGAAGAATGCAGGCGCAGGACAGCAAGGTGCAGAGAGAGTATCTCTTGGGTGCCATTTACGTACACAGCTGAAAAGCAGAGGGCAGAATACGATGCCAGAAAGGTAGGCTGGAGACAGGTCATAAAGGATCTTGAAAAACAAAGTAGGATTATATTCTGCTGGTGAGAAACCATTTTGTAACAGGATGTAATGTGATCAAATCTGTCTTTAAGATAGATTGCTCAGGTAGCAATGAAGTGCCCTATAGGAGACAAACAAGATAGGAGGCAGGAAGAAATTAGGCATTCATCTATTAGGGTTGTTAGGTATAAACATAATAGGTTTATTGTCAGCATACGAGGGCAGTCTGGAACGTACCCAGCCATGTATGTCTCTATTTCTTGTATTACATGCAAAGTAGTCTTTTGTTGTAAAGACATCTGTGTAAAGAAAGCTGAAGCACCAGGCTCGGTAAGGGCAGGAGTCACAGAGGACCCAGCTGCAGGACCTTCCCTTGGGGGTTCTGTCACAAGCATGCCCTTGGCTTTCTTCCTGCACCTGCTTTGCACCTTTCTCTCCATTCACTGGCTTCCTCCATCTCTTATATCTGCCTCATCCCTTCCTCCAACTTAATATTTCTATTCCTTTACTATCCTCTCCTTCCTCAGTGTCATGATTCTATCTATTGATATTCTTTTTCTTTTAATTCCCACACTATTGCCTCCTTCTTTTAGTATTTTCGGTCTCCAATTCTTAGAGAAAGTGGCCAATTGGCCCATCCCATCTCTTCTCAGGTCACTGGCTAGTCTGTAATGTCTATTCCCTATCAGGAAATGTACTTGAACACACCTGGAAGAGGAGACTAGAGTAAGTATCCACGTTACCTTAAGATAATTCATGAGTTATGTGAGGGTCAATCTCTGTAAGAAATATTTAAGGGTGGGTCTGGGTGGCATGGATCTGAATCAAAAGCCAGCACATGTGAAGTGGGCATAGGTCATGACTGGGATGCACAGGTAAAATCTAAACAAAGAAAGAAAACTAGGGCGGTGCCTGTGGCTCAAGGGAGTAGGGCACCGGCCCCATATACCGGAGGTGGTAGTTTCAAACCGGGCCCTGGCCAAAAACTGCAAAAAAAAAAAAAAGAAAATGGGAACTGACCTAGGGTACCAAAAGGTTAGGTGGTTTGAATAGAGAACAGAAGCAAAAGTCTGGAGGTGTTTCTACACTGAGCTAAAGTCTATAGCAATTTTTTTTAAATTCAGCTTCTATAACTACTGGTGTGGGAAGGAAAGAAATAATTAGCCCCTGGTGTGGGCAGAACCGAAAGGACACAGATGAGACACTTGTAATAATGGGGCAAAGCTGCCCGTTCATTTAGGTTGCACATTAGTGATCCACTTTTTAGTGGACTCCGAAATTTATTTGTACAATGACAGTCACCAGCTGTTTTGAAAAAAGTTATCTTTTTTTCTAATGGAAAAGCCTATGAGTGATGAATGAATGCCAAGTAATTGATTTTGTAAGCCACAGCTGGATAGGCCGACAAAATTGTATAAATGCAGACTCTTTCTTGAGCAAGACTTCATCAATTCAGAATGATTGGAAGAAAACAATTACTAGCATAATTATGTGAGCATCCTGAATTGTGGAACTTGGTAAAGCATCCTTATTTTCGAGGGTAAGAATTCAAACTTGGTTCCTGTAAGAATTAGATCCTTGAAGACATGCTTAAATAAAATGTTGAGAGTGATTTGTAATTGACATATCAATTTCTTTTATGTAAACAGTCTTGCCACATTTTTAGCATATTATTCTACCCCCCTGTAATATTCTCCTAGCAAAAGTTTAATGCATCATTCATTTCTATGGCAAACTTATTGCCCCATGAAGTGGAAGATAAATTAAAAAAAAACTCTTCCCAGCACTAATTGTTATGGATTAAAAATTGATCTTACTTACCTAAAACTAGGAGAAGCCTACATTGGTGGCCAACTTTCATCAACACGCTAAGTGAAGAGTTTCTGTGTTAGCCATGACTGACTTCTTCCCACCAAGACTTTAGGTCAGCCTTGAAATTGGGTTTTGAAAGCCTTCAGTTCTGCAAACATCCAAAAGTCATAAAAAACTTCCATTAGCCATTGGCAGAGCTCCTTGTAAACAGCAGCTTCCACTCTTTCCCATCATACTGGGCTAAGAAAATTTAGGAGTTCTCACCACACAACACATGTTCCCATGAAAAACAAGCAAAAATAGGGCAGTCAGGAGAGACAGGCACAGAGATGGCTCTTCACTGCCATGGCTTCTTGGACCCTTCCGGATTTCTTTGAGGGCTGATCTGTAAGCATTGGAAACATTGGTTATGAGGATTTTGCCAAGTGTGGGAGGCCACGCATCTTCCTCTTTTTTTTTTTTTTTTTTCATTTCAGGTTAATGTCAGGGGACAAACAACCAAATCATAATATTTGAACCTGCTAGGTGGAATCCCTCTTGTAGTTATGTCCTCACCCAAAAGGTATGCCATCCACCCCTGTGTTGTGCCCATTCAGTGAGATCACACCAACCCTTTCCATTTCACCTCTTCCCAACTTAAATTGAAAAGCATTTTTCTCCTATGTGGGCATGAGTTAGATTGTCTACTGGATTCCTATTAGTATTGAGTACATTGGATTCTTGCTTCTCCACTATTGTGATACTTTATAGAGAAGAATGTGTTTCAACTCCATCCAGGTTAATACAAAAGATGTAAAGTCATCATCTTTTTGTGGCTGAATAGTATTCCATATTATACATATACCACAGTTTATTAATCCATTCCTGGGTTGATGGGCATTTAGTTTGTTTCTACATCTTGGTGATTGTAGACTTAGCTGTGATAAACAACCCAGTGCAAATATCCTTAAGATAAAATGATTTTTTTTCTTCTGGGTTGATGCCTAGTCGTGGGATTGTGGGGTCAAATAGGCTGTTTTGCATGGAGCTAGTTGCTCAGGGTTTGGAATATTCTTTTCCTCTTCATTGCAGCTTCTGGGATGGTGAGTCTGGTCTCTATGCAGCTGGGATGGAGGCAGAGGATATATGTAGTCAGTCATCTAAAAGCAGCAGTTTAGGGTTCCCCTAAACTATCTCTGGCAAACTCAAGGGATGGCCAATCCCTGTGGTATGTATCAGCAGGTGGATTTTAGAGACTTTGATCACAGTGCCTCTTAACTTGAATTTCTCAAGCCTGAAAGTCTTGATTATTCTTTTCTTTCCTCACAGGGGTACCTCTTCATCCACTCTATTGAGTTGGTGGTTTTTTCCTGGACTTTTCATCTCTTTTCTTCCTCTTTGGAGAATTAAAGTAAGGAGGCAACATAGTATAATGGTGGGTAACCCCAAGATCCTAGGAGCTTGCGGGTCTAGACATAAAGTAGAGGCTTTGCCACTGAATCGCTCTGTGACCTGGTGCTTAATTTTACTTGGTTCATTTCCTCATCAGTAAAATCAGAAGAATAACAGCAAACTCTTCATTAGATTGTTATGGGGACTAGGTAAATTAACATACACAGCTATTAGACAGGAACCTGGTCTGTGCAGGCATAGACATGATAATCTGAGTTCTTCTAGATAACTGAGTTTTTCTCCTCTTTAAAGAAATGTTTGGCGAATTACGATGTATGCTCTTGATAGAAATATGTAGAATCCTGGAATTCTTCTGACTCTAAGATGCAGTTGATCCCATCTTTCAGGATTAGATATACAGTGTCCTCACAATCTAGCCTCAAAGTGCTAGCTGCTCTGACATGTCAAATTTATGCATCATATGTTGGCTTTGCACACACACTATAAAGGGCCACACTGGATCTTACTGAAAGTCACAGTCATTATTTGCACATTCAATGCCTATTCTCATCCAGGTACTGTGTTGGATCATGAGATATCAAGGACAAACCAAAGTCTTTACCCTTAGAACCTAATAGGTTCTAAGGCATGATTATCTGTTCATAATCATGTACTAGTTACCAATTGCTGTGTAAAAAATTGCCCCCAAATTTAGCTGCACAAATCAGCAAACACTTATATCACAGTCTCTGCAAGTCAAGAATCCAGGGGCAGCTTAGCTAGGTGATCTAGCTAAGTGCCTTTCACAAATTTGTACTCAAACTCTCTGCTGATGCTATGGGATCAACTGAGGCTAGAGAATTCTTTTCCAAGCTGACTTCCCTCACTTAAGCAGACCTCAGTTCCCTGCTGGCTATTGGAGGGAGGTTCCCATTACTACCTAGGCATCTCCACAGACTGCCTGACCCACAACAAGGCGGGGCAGCTGGCTCCCTCCAGAGAGTCATCCAAGGGAGAGAATGAGCAAAAGAGCACCCAAGACTGAGACTGCAGAATTTTATAACCCGATCTCAGAAGTGATATAACATCATTTCTTCCATACGCCACTGGTCACACACACAGACCCTGGTACCAGGAGGTTAGGAGGAAGGGAAACACACAAGTGCAGGGGATCGCCCAGTAGTTCAGTGGGGCAAGACTTGGAAACTGCGTGCATTATGTTGGCCCACGTTCCACTAGTCAGAAATCACCTACTTGCAGGGGAGACTCAGAAATGTTGTCTATCCATGTCCCCACACTAAAATGGAATGGGATTTGGTACATGCATACCACTCACTCCGCCACACCCTCTATTTGAAAAGAGACTGTCTATTTAAACAGTTTAATTTTTTTGTAAAGCAGTCTGTTCAGTTTTAATACAACAACAAAATATGATTGCTTGCCCGTTCTGTGCCAAAGCAACTGATTGATTGCATATTTTCACCTCTCCAGTGCTTTGTAAATGCCGCCCCTGTGAGGGGCCGGTAAGCAGGTGCTGGAGAGTAGTTCCTGAGCCATTAAGTTTGCTGCTTTTTCAGGAATACTATTAAGATGCTGGCAGAAACAAGTCTTGCCTTGTTTCCCAAGTGGGGAAAGAAGAACGTCTTTGTTCCCAAGCAAATGAAAATACAAATCACAAGACTAAAATTATGAATGCAGAACAATATATCAAAATGTGGCTGGTGCGTAGCATGTTCATGCATTTTAATATGCATCTGTCATTCCCTTTGCTAAATTCAGTAGGCTCTGAAAATATTAAACAATGGAGTACAATTAATGATTAGAGGAATTGTTTGGGAATATATTTTAACTTATTTATGTTTCTACTGGCAAACCTCTTGCTTTTTAATGGCCCTGAGATGTCAAATCAGATCATTTTATTGCTCAGATCTCAGATCACCGTGACCTAAAAACAATTCACAAAAATATTTTTCATAAACCAATGTGATATAACACTCAAGTGATTGTAACTGACTAAAACCTTTCCTAGGATAGAAATATCAAATCCAAATTTGGAAGCTGGGAAAGAGGCTTTGGATTAGATATTCCATCTCTCCTACTCATTCTGAAGTCTGGCCATATTTATTTCCAAAAACCACATA
Organism: Nycticebus coucang; assembly: GCF_027406575.1. NCBI lineage: Eukaryota > Metazoa > Chordata > Mammalia > Primates > Lorisidae > Nycticebus > Nycticebus coucang. The sequence continues at coordinate 29,676,546 of NC_069782.1, forward strand.
AAAATTTAGGACTTTCTTTTTTTTTAACCTCTAAAGGCCCAATGTGCTGAGCCTTCTGCTCCAGTTCTCTTTGTCGCTAGAGTTTTCAGAATCACTTTTGCCCTCTTCTGGGTTTGTTTGTGTTGCTTTCTATTTGAGCAAATCCCAAAAAAGGGAAATCACTGTCAGGGCAGTAGGAAAAATGAACCAAATTTTTCAATCACACTTAGAATCCTTGTTCTCTGTCCATTGAGACTTCTCCATCAGGGAAGGAGAATTTATTTCATGAGAACCCAGCTCTAAATCATAAACTTGAACTACATCAAGTTCTTTGTTGTTAATTGGCACTTACCTCACCTGAAGGCTTTTGCCAAGAAGAGCAGAGGGGTTTAATGGGGAAAGGAGAAAGGAAAGAGCCTGGAGTCCTGGAAAACACTCCCAGCCGCGTGTGCTTGTAGCTGGGGGGCTCTGCGCTCCCCGGTATGCTAATAACAAAGTGGTCTGTGTGCTCTCTCGGCCCTTGGCTGTTTGTTTGGGGGGCGATGCTCAGACTGGGGCCTGAGTGATAACTGCTTCGCGTAATTACGAAGACAGCTTGAAAACTATGCTCCTCTTTGTTTCAGCCTCCAGATGACGGCTGTCTGACCGCTGTTTGTGCCAGTTTTCTTTCAAAGCGCTTTTCTTTCCGTATTTCAAAGGTCAGTGTGTTTACTAGTGGCCAAAAAAGAGCCTGTGTGTAAGAGAAAGAAATCTATGGGGCTGAGCAGCAGGAGACCCAGAGAGCAGGGCGGAGACCTGGATTTGAATCCTAGCTGAGCTTCCGAAAAAATCAGAGAATGCAAATGATCCAACCTCTTCTCCTGTTCACTGCTGGGGGAGTAAGTAAACGCTATCAGTGCTTTTTTTTTTTTTAGCATTAAAAACCAAATTTCTAGAAGTCTGATTCAGGAAGAAGAAATGTAGGTATTTCCAGTAAAGACACATTATCAAACACTCAGCCAAGAAAATGTCCACGTCATCTCCTTGAAATGGACATTTTTCCCTCCCTCAAAGAAAGCAGGCTTGATATTTTGGCCACCCTCAGAAATCTTGAGATTGTTTCCTCAACAATGTTAGAGTGGGAAATAACAGCAACCCCCAAGACCCTTTTTAGGACTCTCTGATGTCTTTCTGACATCATTGCCCAGCTGACTGAGCTACCTGCTCTTATGTAAAACATTTATTCTTCTATTATGAATATTTCATGCTTCGGTGATGAGTCCTGGAATACAAAATCAGATTTCAGTGGCCTTAAGCTCAATACTTATTTCAAATGCTCTTTGTGATCCCTTTTCTTCTAATCTCTGTTCTTGCTATCCACTTTCTTTCAATTTCCAGGGAAAAGAATGTAGAATAAGCTGCTAAAGTAGTGGACAAAATGCATTCTGAAACCAGATTTATTTGTCCAGGTTCAATCTGACTACTACCACATATTAGCTGTGTGACCTTAGATAATTTACTCAACCTCTCTGTGCCCAATAGTTTTTCTTCTTGTGCCCTAATACAAGTACTCCCTTCATGGTGTTCTGAGGATTAAGTGGATTAGCACATGTGACATGTGAAGAACAGTCCCTAATACTTCATAAACATTCAAATGTTAAGCTCATTAGGAAAAAATTACTCCTCCTTGCTGAAAGGGGACCTTTGGGGGACATTTTCCTGCCTACCACATGTGCCTGCCTAATATTGTCAGTAGGATGCACCCCTAGGATTTCAGTTCTGGAGCATTCTAGATGCATAACTTCTGCATTGGGAAAAATCTCTTTTGTATTTCTTTTCTTCAAGCAATCTACCTACACCCGTAGAAATAAAGTAAATTTGCAAATGCCAAGGGAATAGCACCTGGGTCGTAAAGGGTGAAGGAAAGTAAAACAGAAAAAGAGAACAAATGAAATGTCTGAAACTTAATCTTCCAGTTATGGTGGATTTCCTACCTTCTACGAAATAAAGGTACTTTCTGCCCTGAGTGTGCACAAGACAGACAGAATTCTCACTGCATAGCCAGAGGAATGGAGGGGAAGAGAGATACCCAGAGAGAAGGGAACTGAAGGGTACTGAAGCCCTTGTCTAGACGCTGCACTTTCGTCACACTTAATCCATTAGTTCAATAGCATCACCTCCATTTTGCAATAAAAAAAAAGCAAAGGTTTAGGGAGGTTAAGTGACTTTTCAAAGTCTGTTTAGCCAGTCAGTGGCCTGGCTGGACTTAAGCCCACTTGTATTTGATGCCTTCTTGGGAGGAACCTGGCTAGGATGGAGTTCCCAGGAGTTCCTGGGGGCTGAACCTAGATTCCAGCAGATCTGTTACTACACAGGCAGTATTAGCAAGAGGCTCTTGTGTTTATTATAAGTCATTTCTATCCTTGTTCACATGAAGTAGCCTCATGGGCATCCTTGTTTTGAATCATGCAATTTCTGGCATCAAGGACAGGGGAACCTTCAGAAAGGTAATTTCCATTCACCGCTAAAGCCAAAGCAGGTAATCCATTGCCACTTTAAAGAAGCCTTCTGGCTCTAGCTTCATTCTGTATGCTTTCTAAAGCAACTTACAAAGAAAGTAGTGCCTTAGCTTCTTACTAATGCTATAAAAATTTGTTCAAAGTTAGTGGTTAAAAGAACCCAAATTTATCACCTTATGGTTTTGAGTATCACAAAGCCAAAATCAGCCTCACTATACTAAAATCTAGGTATTGGCAGGGCTGAATTCTTCCTGGAGGCTCTCAGGAAGGGTCTGTAATCTTCCATTTTCCAGACTATAGAGGCTGCCTGCCAGGCTGGGCTCCTGGCCTCTTTCCATCTTCAAAGCCAGTCACATCTTCCTCACCAGACCCTGCTCTGACATTGACTCTCGTGCTTCCCTCCTCCACACTCAAGAAACCTTTGGAATTACATTAGTCCTACCCACAGCATCCAGGATAATTTTATTTTAAGGTAGATGATTAGAAACCTTAATTCCATCTCCAACCTCAGTTCTTCCCTATCATGTAGCATGACATATCCATATGGACTCTGGATATGGACGCCTTTGAGGGGACATTTTCCTCCCTACCACAGGTGCCTGCCTAGTGTTGTCAGTAGGATGCACCCTTAGGATTTCAGTTCTGGAACATTCTAGATGCATAACTTTGACAAGTTACTTAATTTCTTTGTGCCTCAGTTTCCTCAAGTGGAAGAAGATTAAATGAATGGATACTTTTAGAACGTCTCCGGCACTTAGGTCTTATTATTATTATCTTTGTGATTATTTTGTAGATGATGCTGCCAACCAGGACACAGTTTACAAAGTTTATGCCACTACATTGTGCCTGCGTCTTAGGACATTGTTTTGCTACGTGCCAAAGGCTGTGGTTGTCTGTGACTTCTCCACGTCTCCTCTTTCCCTCGGCTGCCCATCAACCTGCAGGCCACGCCCTCCGGTAACTTCTGCCATCCATTCAGCCACTGGCTGACCCAGATTGGACACCAGTCCAAAAGCACATAAATGTGCACAAAAGATGAACAGAAACAATGGGAGCAGATGTAGGCAATGTCTTCTGATTGGTTTGGGAGTTTCAGTCTGAAGAATTGTTGAGGTCAGTGTCAGACTGACTGTCAATCCTCTCGTTCAAAGCTTCATCACAGAAACACCAACACTGGCTCCTTTCTGCAGTGGGCAAGGTGAGCTCTGGACAGCTGCCACATTGACTGAGGTTCAAATCCAGGCTCCACCTGTTGAAAGATTTGTGTCCTGACATAGATCATTAAGATAGGCAGACCCTTAAGGATGAGAGAACATAAAATTCCACTACAGCAGTGATTTTTAACCAGTGTGCTGTGAAAATTTTAAAGATCGTTAATTATTTTCAAAAGAGATTCAAACCACAGTAAGTGGGTTTTTACTCTTTTGGGGGATGAATGTAATTTAAAGCATGCTGCTGAAGTTTAACTATAGTTTCAAGCATGCTGTGAGGTTGCAAAGGTTGGAAAACACTGCCCTACAGAGTATTTTTTTTAATATGAAGATGTCCCCTCTGCCAAGGTGAGGATGGTTATCTCAGGAGAATTATAGATCAATTCCACCTCTAGTCTTATAAACCATTCTTTTCCTTGGAACAAAGTTCCCAGGGTTTGTATCAGATAAATTCAAAATGCTCCTTATGAAGTTTTGAGATTCACTTCAGCTATGACCTGGGTGAGCTACAGGTTTGACGAAACAGTAAAGTTTTGCCAAACTCTTAGTAAGCCAGAACTGAGACCCCAGGATGCAGCTGCCCCCTCTGTGCCCTCCTCCCACATTCTGTTGAAGATGTCACTTGCAGATTCAGTCTGAAACCAGTTTTTTAATCTCTAGTTGCATAACTTCTTCACAGAGATAAAGAGAACTCAGGTATATGAATTCCTTCTTGGTCATGACCTCGGACTCCTACCTCTGTCTCCTTCACTGCCTTGGAGAAAACAGCCCATGTTGATAAGAATCCCAGTTATTTTCCACATACCTGAAGATTTCATTGAATTCAACCAGGTTTTCTAAACCTGTTTGTGTATATTTACGCATACAATGTGAGTAATTTGCGAGCATTCACCAAAAAGTCTTTTTTAATATTATTAAGTCATAGCTGTGTACATTAATAAAATCATGAGGCACCATACACTGGTTTTATAGACCGTTTGACAAATTTTCATCACATTGGTTAACATAGCCTTCCTGGCATTTTCTTAGTTATTGTGTTAAGACATTTACATTCTACATTTAGTAAGTTTCACATATACCCTTGTAAGATGCACAGCAGGTGTAATCCCACCAATCACTCTCCTTCTGCCTTTCCCCCTCCCTCCCCTCCCTCTCCCCCTTCCCCCTATTCTTAGGTTATAACTGGGTTATAGTTTTCATATGAAAGCCATAATTAGTTTCATAGTAGGCCTGAGTACATTGGATACTTTTTCTTCCATTCTTGAGATACTTTACTAAGAAGAACATGTTCCAGCTCCATCCATGTAAACATGAAAGAGGTAAAGTTTCCATCTTTCTTTAAGGCTGCATAATATTCCATGATGTACATATACCACAATTTATTAATCCATTCATGAATTGATGGGCACTTGGGCTTTTTCCATGACTTAGCAATTATGAATTGGGCTGTAATAAACATTCTGGTACAAATGTCTTTGTTATGATGTGATTTTTGGTCTTCTGGGTATATGCCCAGTAGAGGGATTACAGGATTGAATGGCAAATCTATTTTTAGATCTCTAAGTGTTCTCCATATCTCTTTCCAAAAGGAATGTATTAATTTGCATTCCCACCAGCAGTGCAAAAGTGTTCCCTTTGCTCCACATCTGCGCCAACATCTCTGGTCTTGGGATTTTGTGATATAGGCTAGTCTCACTGGAGTTAGATGGTATCTCAAAGTAGTTTTGATTTGCATTTCTCTGATGATTAAAGATGATGAGCAATTTTTCATATGTCTGTAGGCCGTGCACCTGTCTTCTTCAGAGAAGTTTCTTTTCAAGTCCCTTGCCCAGCCTGCGATGGGATCACTTGTTCTTTTCTTGCTTATACGTTTAGTTCTCTGTGAATTCTGGTTATTAAACCATTGTCAGAGACATAACCTACAAATGTCTTCTCCCATTCTGAGAGCTGTTTGTTTGCTTTACTTACTGTGTTCTTGGCTATGCAGAAGGTTTTTAGTTTAATCAGGTCCCAGTAGTATATTTTTGAAGATGCTTCAATTGCCTCCTCATAAAATACTCGCCCAGACTGATTTTTTCAAGGGTTTTCCCTGCACTCTCTTCTAGTATTTTCATAGTTTCATGTCTTAAGTTTAAATCTTTAATCTAGTGAGAGCCTAACTTAGTTAATGGTGAAAGGTGTGGGTCCAGTTTCAGTCTTCTACAGGTTGCCAGCCAGTTTACCCAGGACCATTTGTTAAAAAGGGAATCTTTCCCCACTGAATGTTTTTAATTGGCTTGTCAAAGATCAAATAATGGTAAGTAGCTGGATTCATCCCTTGGTTCTGTATTCTGTTCCACACATCTACCTCTCTGTTTTTGTGCCAGTACCATGCTGTTTTGATCACTATCGAATTATAGTATAGTCTGAGGTCTGGTAGTATGATTCCTCTTGCTTTGTTTTTATTTATGAGTAATGTCTTGGCTATTCGAGGTTTTTTCTGATTCCATATCAAACGAAGTATTATTTTTTCAAGATCTTTAAAGTATAACAGTGGAGCTTTACTAGGGATTACATTAAAATTGTATATTGCTTTGGGTAGTATGGACATTTTAACAATGTTGATTCTTCCCAGCCATGAGCATTGTATGTTTTCTCATTTGTTAACATTTTCAGCTATTTCTTTTCTTAGAGTTATATAGTTCTCTTTATAGAGATCTTTCATGTCCTTTGTTAGATAAACTCCCAAATATTTCATCTTCTTTGGCACTACTGTTAGTGGAATAGAGTCCTTAACTGTTTTTTCAGCTTGACTATTATTGGTATATTTAAAGGCAATTAATGAATTTATGAATGTTGATTTTGTAACCTGAGACGCTGCTGTATTCCTTGATCACATCTAAGAGTTTTGTAGTAGAATCCCTGGTGTTTTCCAGATATACAATCATATCATCTGTGAAGAGTGAAAGTTTGATCTCGTCTGACCCTATATGGATAACCTTCATCGCCTTTTCTTCCCTAATTGCGGTGGCTAAACAATCCAATACAGTGTTAAAGAGCAGTGGAGACAATGGGAAGCCTTGTCTGGTTCCTGATCTGTGTGGAAATGATTTCAATTTAACTCCATTCAATACAATATTGGCTGTGGATTTGCTATAGATGGCCTCTATCAGTTTAAGAAATATCTCTTTTATGCCAATTGTCTTAAGTGTTCTGGATCATGAAGGGATGCTGGATATTATCAAAAGCTTTTTCTGCATCAATTGAGAGAATCATATGGTCTTTGTTTTTTAATTTGTTTATGTGCTGAATTATACTTATAGATTTACGTATATTGAACCAGCCTTGAGACCCTGGGATAAAACAGACTTGGTCATGATGTATAATTTGTTTGATGTGTTGCTCGATTCTGTTTGTTAGGATCTTGTTGAATATTTTTGCATCTATATTCATTAGTGATATTGGTCTATAATTTTCTTTTCTTGTTGGGTCTTTTCCTGGTTTGGGGACCAGGGTGATGTTTGCTTCATAGAACATGTTGGGTAGTCTTCCTTCTTTTTCTACATTTTGGAACAGGTTGAGTAATATAGGTACTAATTCCTCTTTAAAGGTTTGGTAGAATTCTGACGTGAAGCCGTCTGGTCCCGGGCTTTTCTTTTTAGGGAGATTGTGTATGGTTGATACTATTTCAGAGCTTAATATGGGCCTGTTCAAAATTTTCACTTAATTCTGGCTAAGTCTTGGAAGCTGACGTGCTTCCAAGTATTGGTCAATTTCCTTCAGATTTTCATATTTCTGAGAAACAGTTTCTTATAATATTCATTAAGGATTTTTTTTTAATTTCTTAGGAGTCTGTTGTTATTTCATCTTTGTCATTTCTGATTGATGAGATTAGAGATTTTATTCTTTTTTGCCTAATTAGGTTAGCCAAAGGTTTATCTATTTTATTGACATTTTCAAAAAACCAACTTTTTGATTTATTGATCTGTTGTATAATTCTTTTATTTTCAATTTCATTTAATTCTGCTCTAATTTTGGTTATTTCTTTCCTTCTACTGGGTTTGGGGTTGGAATGTTCTTCCTTTTCCAGTTGCTTGAGATGTCCCATTAAGTTGTTAACTTCCTCTCTTTCCGTTCTCTTGAGTGCTATAAATTTCCCTCTTAGGACTGCCTTTGTGGTATCCCAGAGGTTCTGATAATTTGTGTCTTCATTATTGTTTTGTTCCAAAAATTTGGCAATTTCCTTCTTAATCTCATCTCTGACCCAGCTATCATTCAGCATAAGGTTATTTAACTTCCATGTTTTTGTATGAGTATGCTGATTCCTGTTGTTACTGACTTCAACTTTTATTCCATGGTGGTCCAAGAACATGCAAGGAATAATTTCTATTCCTTTAAATTTACTGAGGTTAGACTTGTGACCTAAGATGTGATCGATTTTGGAGTATATTCTGTGGGCTGATGAGAAGTATGTGTATTCAGTTTTGTTGGGATGAAATATTCTGTAGATGTCTGCTACATTCAAATGTTGGATGGTTAGGTTTAAATCTAAAATTTCTTTGCTCAGCTTCTTATTGGAGGATTGATCCAACACAGCCAAAGGAGTGTTGAAATCTCCAACTATAATGGAACTGGAGGAAATCAAGTTGCTCATGTCTGTTAGAGTTTCTCTTATAAATTGAGGCGCATTCTGGTTGGGTGCATAAATATTAATAATTGAAATCTCATCATATTGAGTATTACCCTTAACAAATATGAAGTGACCATTCTTATTCTTCCTAACTTTTATTGGTTTAAAGCCTATTGTGTCTGCAAATAGAATTGCAACACCTGCTTTTTCTGATTGCCATTTGCCTGAAATATGGATGACCATCCTTTCACCCTGAGTCTCTATTTGTCTTTTAAGGTAAGATGTGACTCTTCTATGCAGCAAATATCGGCCTGAGTTTTTGTATCCAGTCAGATAACCTGTGCCTTTTTAGAGGACAGTTTAAGCCATTCACATTAATGGAGAATATTGATAAGTCTGGTAAAATTTTGGGTATCGAGTTTTTCAAAAGTCCAGTGGACATTTTTAATCCTTTCGCCACTGTGGAAGTTGGAGTTTGATCAAAAGTTTCTGAGTGAGTTTACTTTTGTGGTAGAGGATTGGACTGGTCATTATGGAGGATAGGTCTGAGAATATCCTGAAGAGCTGGTTTGGTTATGGCAAATTTCTTCAACATATGAATGTCATTAAAGTATTTAATTTCTCCATCATAAATGAAACTCAGTTTAGCTGGATACAGGATCCAGGATTGAAAGTTATTTTGTGTTAGGAGATTAAAAGTCAATGATCACCCTCTTCTGGCTTGAAAAGTTTCAGCAGAGAGATCTGCAGTCATTCTAATATTCTTCCCTTTTTAGGTAATGGATTTCTTATGTCTGGCTGCTTTCAGAATTTTCTCCTTCATTTTAACTTTAGTGAAGTTAATTATGATATGCCTGGGGGATGTCTTATTGGGATTCAGTCATGCTGGGGTTCTGAAACTGTCTGCTATCTGAATTTCAGAATCTCGTGGCATGTCTGGAAAATTATCTTTCATAATTTCATGGAGAAGGGCCTCTGTGCCTTGCAAGGCCACTTCATCACTTTCAGGGATTCCAATAAAGCGGATATTAGCCTTCTTCAAATTATCCCAGAGCTCTCTGAGAGAATGATCCATTTTTGCTCTCCATTTCTCTTCCTCTTTGAGAATTTGGGAGTGTTCAAAGGCTTTGTCTTCAATGTCAGAAATCCTTTCTTCTGCTTGCTCCACTCTGTTACTGAGGGATTCTACTGTATTTTTCAGATCTTTGAGGGCTGCAAATTCTTGCTTGTATGTCAAAATCTTTGGTGGTTTTGTCTTTAAATTCGTTAAATTCTTGAGACAACTTTTGAATTTCTCCTCGAATTTCTAATTCTGACTTTTGAATTGCTCCTCGAATTTCTAATTCCAAATTTTCCTCCATTTGGTTAATCTTGTTTGCCATCCAAATTCTGAATTTGATTTCTGACATCTCGGCCAGCTGTTTATGAATGGGATCTTCAGTTACATCTGCCATATCTTTCCTTGAGGGGGTTGATCTATTCTGGTTATTCATGTTACCAGAGTTTTTCCACTGATTCTGGCCCATGATTGTTTTACACCGTTTGATTTTTCCCCTGGAGCTTTATCGAGGACCCATACAGTGCTATGGCCTGAGAAACTGGGGACCTGTTTGGTGTGGTGGGACTAAGTGGTTCTGTCTTGTTTTCAGCTGGTCTCTGTTCAACCCTAGTGAAACAGTTACTCTGGGTTGAAGTCTCAGCTGTGGAGAAATATCAGCAATTAAGTCACCCTGCCCCCCACAGGCAACAATTGGAAAAGGAAAATCAAACCTTCCTAGAACCATACACCCAGGGCACTACCTGAATAGTCCTCGGGCAATTGGCTCAGTTCAAAAGGTCCAAATGAATTGTCTCAGTCAGCACCTATCTCAGGTGGGAGAGTTTAAAAGGTCTCTGGCAACTGGATCACAGGGGTCTGGTAACTACTCTGATGTGGCTTGCTCCAGTGCTGCATGGAGTCAGGAGGACCCACCCAGCAAATAGATCAGTCTGGGAAGATTGATGCCTCCTTCCCCACCTTGCACCTCTGTCACACCCAGTCACTGATAGTCCAGCAGGGCTTTGACCCAGTTGCCTGTAGTGAACAGATACTCCAAGGGGTTTGCACCTGCCTGAATCATGAGGAAATGTATTTCTGCTCAGCCAGGCCGCTGCACTCTGCCTCTATCTAGCAGGGGGAGGTGAGGCCTGACAACCTCGGGCACTTGATGGAGGCTGGGGTGTGTTCCAGCCCCGCCCCTGATTGATGTTACTGACAGAACAGAACAGAACAACTTTGCGGGAATTTGTTTCTGTCCCTGCTAAATTCCCCTGCAGAAGAGAAGCTGTTTTGAGTTCCCAGAGCCTGCGCCTTAGGCCCTGTTTTTGCTCCTGCAGGTTTGTATTTGGTTACCTGTCAGTTCTAGCCTCCTGTCTTCCTTTGTCTATAGGCTGACAATCCCCTAAGGGCTGGGTGCGTCTTAGGCTCAGTAAAGCGGTCCTCTGGGTCAGCCCCGTCCTGGAAATTTCCCGGCTCTGCGAGTGGGTTTTCTAGTCCCCACACTCCACCCAGGCAGGTACCACCTCAGGCAAACCCTTTACTCACAGGGCCTATACTTCCATCCCAGATCTGTTCTGCAGTGGTTGTTACCTGAGAAGATGCCTGGCCTCCTCTGGTTGCCCAGGGAGACAGGGGGTGTGGCTTTGGAATATCCACGAGTGAGCCCTATTGTGCCAAAAATGGCTGCTGCTCTGCGCCTCTGGGCACTGCTGCGCAGGTGGCTTGGTTCCCTCTCAGCCGACCATCCTCTCCTCACTCCCATGCTGCTGGTGGTAGCTGGTTTCTCCCAGCTATAGTGAGTGGTCTGAGACACAGAAAGAGAGAGAATTTAACATAGAATTTTCAAAGCTTCAATTTTTTATCAGGGAATCAGAGGGAACAGTAAGTTTTCTTGAGACAGAGTCTCACTGTGTTGCCCAGTCTAGAGGTACAATGGCCTCATCATAGCTCACTGCAACCTCAAACTCCTGGGTTCAAAGGATCCTCCTCTCTCAGGCTCCAAGATGCTATGACTATAGACATCTGCCATCATACATGGCTAATTTTTCTATGTTTGGTAGAGACAGGGTGTTGCCCAGGCTAGTCTCAAACTCCTGGCCTAAAGCCATCCTCCTGCCTCAGCCTCCCAAAATGCTGAGATTACAAGCATGAGCCATTGTACCCAACTTGGGGAATTTTTTTACCCATAACAAAATTTACCATTTTTTAGTATTTTTAAGCACACAATTCGGTAGCATTAAGAACATTCACACTGTTGTCCAATCGTCACCACCATCTATTTCCAGACACTTTTTAGCATCTCAAACAGAATCTCAGTACCCATTAAACAATAGGCCTCCACCCACCCACCCCCAGCCTGTGGGAACTTTCTACTTCCTATCTCTATGAATTTGTTTACTCTACATTCTTTATAGAAGTTCAAACAAATACTATTTTGCTATTTTTACCTTTGTGTCTGGGTTATTTTACTTTGCATGTTTTCAAGATTCATTCATGTAATAGCCTGTATTGGAATTGCATTCCTTTTAAGGCTGAATAATATCTCATTGCATGTGTAAACCCCATTTTGCTTGACCGTACATGGGATGATAGATGTGTGGGATGTTCCTACCTTCACTGCAGTCATTTTATGGCCTACTGTGGAAGTGGCGACCCATGGCTTCCACTGTAATCTATCCCCTGAAAGTAAGTCTGAGTCTTGCTTAATGACTTGCTAGGAACAGATGACAACAAATGACTAAGCCCACACCCTCCACACTCAGGAGACAGGGAAGGATCATTGAAGTACCAAGGAACCTGTGGACATATTTCTAAAACAATAACAGATACCTAAGTTTAGTAATTGCACACAATTCTTTCCATAGAGCAGGCCCAGTTATTACCCTTACTTTTCTTGATGGTTTTATAAAAACCTGAGTTTAAGAATCTTTCTAGGGATTACAACTGAAGTAGCCCTGACCAGAGTATAGTGCTGAAGATGGGCAAAATAGAAAAATGACCAGCCTTATACATATTACCCTAATACAGCTTACTTTGGTATATCTGGTATTATAGATACAAACCTGGTTTCAACAATGTTCTCAGGCCCAGGTTTCCCAGCAGGAGGAATGAAATCATACTTGCCTCATGTAGTGGGTGTCAGTTCAGTAGCAGTAAAGGCTGTAGCATGTATATTTAGAGCATATTCAGAGTTATTATTACTGAAATCTGTCTTTATATGGAGTTGACAGAAGGGTAAGTCTGTAAAGACAGAAATGACTACAAAACAGAATAATCCCCCAAGCTGTTCTCCTTTTTATTAATCCAGTCACCATTCTTATTTTTTTTCTCTTAAACTAAGCACCACAAGTCTGAGCTGTTTTGTCTTTTTTCATTTATTATGCTAGTTCAATTTTCTATTTTGTGATGAATGGGAGGAAGTTGCAGAGAGGAAGGGAGGCAAGCAGGATTTTAAAAAGCAGTTGGCCCATGCCAATTATGGCAGGAAACAGGGGAGGTGCCCCTCCTGTGGTGTCCCTGGCCATTTTTCTTCATTACTGTAATGGTGGCCGCTCTCCCCATTACCAACACATTTCTCTTCATTACCAGTGGTGGTGATGGGGTGATGATGAGTGCTGTTCACAACCAGTATTCTGTAAAAGATCTAGCAGATGAATAATAATTATTCAAAACCATAGCTGGAGGCCAGAAAAGGCAAATGGCTAAAGTGAGGCCTTGTGTCCCAGGAAGACCAGGAGGTGATTCCCTTTAAGGGTGAGGAGATCATGTTTCTCAGTCAGAGTCCATCTTGCAGTGCTGGGCCTGAGTATGTGTTCTCTGAAGATCTGGCCAGAGAACAGTGACTCATTTAAACCACCAAGCGTGTGTATAGTAAAAATACACACATGCCATTGGTTCTGTTTCTCTGAAGACCCCTGCCTTGTACAGGTAGGTAAATATACACATGTAGACACATAGATGTATGTGATCGTTTATACAGGGTGTCCCAAAAGTCGTCCCACACATAAGGAAAATGGGAAACTGTAGCTATATGTACCATTATTTACAAAATATTTATTATAAAATCTTACAATATATTTACAAAATATTCTGTGTCTATTTACCTCTTTGTAAAACTGTGTAATGACTTGTTTTGTAAATAAAGGTACATTTAACTACAATATCCTATTTCCCTATGTGTGTGAGTGTATATATACATATATGTGTGTGTAAATGTGTGTGTGTGTATACAGACTGTCCATGAAGTACATGTGTAATTTACCATGTTAAACTAATTTAAATTGCACACAAACTTTAAGGACAACTGTATATAAAATGTATATATTTTTAATATAAATTTTACAATTTATATATATCATATATTTACATATTTTATATATATGAGATCTAATTTGGATGTTCGTTTCCTCCAAATCTTATAATGAAATTTGATCCCCTTTCAGAACTTCTGAAGGACATTTAAAAAGAAAAAAAAAATTTGATCCCCAATGTTGGAGGTGGGGCCTAGCAGGAGATGTTTGGGATGTAGAGGTGGGTCTCTTAAGAATGGCTTACTGAGGTCCCCTCAATGCTCACTCCTTAAAAAAAAAGACCCTGGCACCCTCACCCTCTCATTTGCGCTCTCTCTCACCATCTGATAACGGCTCCCCCCTCACCACCTGCCCTGAGTAAAAGTGTCCTGAGGTCCTCACCAGACGCAGATGCTGGCACCATGCTTCCTACACTCTTTTCAAAATAAATTACCCAGCTCTGGTATTCCTTTATGGCAATGCAAAATGGACTAAGGCAGCATATAAGTATGTGAATAAAAAATATATGGAGAAAGAGAGATGTATCACAAGAATTGGCTCACATGATTGTGGGGGCTAGTCCAAAATTGAATGAGAGAGCCCCACAGGCTACTGACTCAGGGAGGAGTTGTAGTTAAAATCCAAAGGCTGCCCACTGGCTGTGCTTCTTGCTTGTGTGTGTGTGTGGGGTGTCAGTCTTTGTCTTTTTCTTCAAGCCTTAAACTGATTGGATGAGACCCACTCATCTTGTGGAGTTTAATATGCTTTGCTGAAGTCTATCATCATAAATATTAATCTCATCCAAAAAGCAGTACCCTAAAAACATCCAGAATAGTGCGTGATCAATTATCTGAGCACTGTGTTCAAGCTAAATTGACAAATAAAATGAACAACCATACTGTCTATCTGTAAATCTAGATGAACAAGATACAAAGAACTTGTGACTCACAAATAAAGATGCTAACCTGGGCTTTTACCTAGTGACCAGTCTTTGAACTGGGCTATTAGGATTCTTTTGGTGATAAAAAGCCAGTAGGGGCAGGCTCCAGCATGCTAGCCAGGATCAGAGTCCTGCCTTCTGCCAGGAATCCCTTCCAGATGTTTGAATTGAGGGAAACAATGGGTCCAAGGTCAGGAGGCGTCTGTACATGGGCTTAGAGGAGAAGCAGAGTGTACACACCATGGGAGAGGGAGGCGAATCATTTATTAAAGTCCACTTTTCTGTTTCACCATCTAATTGCTACTCTTGCTTTGACTTTCTCACTAGCCTTGGCTATCTCCTGTCCCAGAGCTCCTCTGCTCAACTGGAAAAGGTATTGAAACAGGCTGCAGAATTTCTGAGCCCAGCAAGTAGAAGCAAGTCAGCTTCCTAGAGATGGATGCCTGGGTGGGGCTCCCGTTAACCCCTGTAGGCCTGGAGCATTTGGGAAAGAGGCCCTGTGAAAAGATTTCCGCTAGAAAAGCATTGCCACTTGCCAAACTCCAACAGTGTATGCAGCCTGTTAAGAATGACAGAGGCGGTGTTCAGCGCAGCAGGCTTTCAGTCTGAGACAGAGGGATGAAAGGAGTACATATGAAAACAGCAGGTGAGAGTGGATGTATCACACAGGGAAAAGATGTTAGAGGAATATTGAGGTATATTAATTCTCCCCAGGCCCCTCAAAGGCAGTAGCTTTATTGAAAGCAAAGATGTGCTCTTGAACTAGGCCACGGTTCCTAACAAGTGCCACAACACCATCTGCTCAGTAGCAAAAGGCATAGGAGGTGGGAAAGACAGACCCACATGGATCCAATGCTATTCCAATCGTAATCTCTATTTCCTCAGGAGTACTCACAAGCTGGCATGTGAATTTGTGTCTTCCAGGTGACACTTCAGACTTAGACTACTCCGAAGGGCAACACAAGGCAGTGGTCTTTGGGATAATTTGCACCTTTCTGAGGGCTTGAAATAAGCAACAGAAACAGCAACCACGTGGCACCTGGAAGATTTTGCCTACTGATCAGATCTGGAGAGGCATCTGAACTGACTATGGCAAGTCATCCAACCCTGCCCAAGACCAATCATTCAGCATCAGGGGAAGGCATGGTCTTGTACGATCACGCCTATCTCATGCTAAATTCAATGAACATCCTGAAGGGGTGTGAATCCCCCTCAGCTCTGACAAAGCTCAGACTCTCTTCAATAACTAGCTCCAGGCTTTTGGCTTTGGTCTTTTGTTGTATTTTCCTTACTGATTGAACAACTTGCTATTTCCCTAAACTGATTTCCTGAACTCCTGAGCAGGGAGCGTGCTGTGGCCACCTCCCTTTCCAGACCCGACTCGCTCTCAGCCACCTGGAATTGGCTCTACCTGGGCACCCAGACACCCATTTGGAAATCTGGGCAGGATAATTTCACCACACTCTTCCCGTTGCCCTGAGTAACCTCCATTCTCACAGATCCCACCACTAGCCATGGTCTGGTGACCTCCGCATCTGTATTTCTATTCCCCAAACTCTCTTTTGAGCCTTAGACAGGACCACATCTGTATTTCTATTCCCCAAACTCTCTTTTGAGCCTTAGACAGGACTTCTAAACCCAACTGTAGAGTGGAAAGTTCAAAGAACATGCCCCAAACTTAACTCAGCATCCCAGCCTGCAATGTGCTCCTGCCTTTGATCTGCTATTAACACCACCAGCTTCCCCCATCACCAGAACAGGTTACCTTTCACTTTGCCATCTCCAACCTCCTGCACGTCACATGCATCCAACCTACCACCAAGTTAGGCTCATTTTACATTTTAAATAGTTTTATATATATATGTATCTCTCTCCTTCCATTCCTACTCCTATCGCCATGATCAAACTCTGAGAGTCATCCTGGCTTGTTCACCCAACACAAAACTCTCCATCCTTAAGAGAAGTAAACATGAAACTAATTACCTAGCATTTCTTTGGCTTCTGTCTCTAGCATTACCTCCCAATAACGTCCCTTTTCCCTTTATACACTTGTAATACCCTTATAATTGCCCGTATGTATTTCCAGCCCCATACCTCTGTGGGAGTTATTCCTTCAATCTGGAACACTCATGCTGCCCTTCCTCACAGGCTAATTACAGCTGACTCATCTTGTAATACTCAGCTAAAGCATTATGTCTTTCGGGAAGCCTCTTGTGAACTCCTGGAATGGAACAAGTCCCATTCTCCTTTATTATTCCTCATAACACTATGCCGATTTCTCTGTTATTACCTCCTCTGTCAATTTCTCTCACTGGATTTTCTTTTTTTTTTTTTTTAATCTTTGTCCTTAAAGCACCTAAACTAAAACCATAACAGACATTCAATTTTATTTTGCACTGAATTCCCATATCTTTGTATTTTTAGGCACCCATCTATGGGATACTAACTCTACCAGAAAATTTCCTTGCTTCATTAAGACAACAAAATATATCCAAAAATTTCCAAGGGTTTTAAATATCTTCCTTCTTGAGATCTTCTCTGCACTGCACCTACTTCTCCAAAACCACTGACCTCCTAGGAAAGTGACTTGTCGTCAGGTAAGGTAGGTTAGACCCAACAAAGGAATTACTGGAACGAAAGGAAGTCTCTAGAAAGTATGCAAGATACCGGAATATATAAGAATATGTGAGATTCCACCACTTTGCCCAGTTGGAAATGAGCACTTCATCTCAATTAAATCTCTGTATCTCCCTGCTAAATGCATTACAATATTGAAGACATAATTAGGTTTAAGATATCAATTTCTGTCATGTGTGGTAGCTCATGCCTGTAATCCTAGCACTGTGGGAGTCCAAGGTGGGTGGATTGTTTGAGCTTAGGAGTCCAAGACCAGTCTGAGCAAGAGCGAGATCCTGTCTCTACAAAAATAGAAAAACTACTGGGGTGCTGTGGTGGGTGCCTGTAGTCTCACCTACTTGGGAGGCTGAGGCAAGAGGGTTGCTTGAGCCCGAGAGTTTAAGTTGCTACGGGCTAGGATGATGCCGTAGCACTCTACTGAGGGCAACAGAGTGAGACTCTGTCTCAAAAAAAAAAAAAAAAAAAGAAAAAGAAAAAGAAAGAAAGAAAAGAACCAGAGAGGAAGATATCAATCTCAATCTATATGAGGCTTAGCATATAGTAGTCAGAGTGAGGAATTTAAAGATGCAAACTTTCTTGGAGGCGTGTTCCAAAAAGATATAGCTGTGTTTCTTCTTTAAAGTCTTCCTATCTCCCCATTATATCCAGGATCAAAATCCTTATGGCACAATATTCCAGAGAGGCATAAAGGCACAAAGATAAGAGTATGTGTCCTGGCATTGGACCAGGTGGCTATTACTTGCTAACCACATCAACTCTCCATCTCTTAGTTTCCTCATCTGTAAAATGGGAATTATAAAATAATAATGTACTTCCTTTATTTTATAGGGTGTTGTGAAGATGAAAGTAAAGACATGACGTGAACGTAGAAGAGTGCTGGGCACACTAATAGTCAATAAAATCTAACTGTTGCTACTTTCTCTGTCTGCATTCATCAATGGACTGCAGGGTATTGAACTGGAAGTTTCCCTGCTATATCCTTCTTGCATTGCTTCACAGCTGCTGCTAGGAAGATTTTTGCCTTCTTCAGGCTGATTCTTACCCTGCCCATCTGTCTCTGTACAGGGGCCCTCTTAGGTCCTGCCACAGATCTCCACGTTCCCTGCTCACACAGTCTGTCCCACGTTCCTTTACCTGTCTGCCTCCAACACAGTACACTAAAACCCTCAGTGGGAGGGATTTTTTTTTCTCTTTCTCATTCAGTGTATACCAAATAACCGGCATTTTTTAAAGAAATGTCCCAAAATATCTACAAAATGAGCTATAGATTGCTTATACCCAAACACATATGACAAGTGAAAACAAAAATGTATCTAATAACCAAATGGAAAATAAACCAATCCAAGCAAATGTTGTTAGCTTCGGTGCCTATATCATATCACTTTTGTGTCCCAAAATTCTCCCCTGAAGTGAGTTTCTCTTGCCATAAATAGGGAAAAATGGGAAATTGTAGCTAAATGTAACTTTACTTACAAAATACTCATTACAAAATTTTACAAAATATTTACAAGACATTCTCTACATGTTGGCCACCTCTTTGTAAAGTTTTGTGATGGCTATTTTGTAAATAAAGATACATTTAGTTATAATGTCCCAGTTTCCCTATATATGGTGACTATAGGAGCAACTTCTGGGACACCCTCCACTGAATAGTCACAATAATAATCCTATATGTACCTTAGAGAATGAATTTATTTTTTGACAACCCTTAAAAGGAAATCAAAATCCAGTTTTGGGTAAAGATGGACCAGCTATCAAACTGGTTAATACCACTAGAAATCAAAAATAGATGTGGCTGGATACAAAACTAGTACATCTATACAATGCGATCTTATTCAGTGACCAAAAGAAATGAGCTCTCAAGCCTTGAAAAGACATGGAGGGCCCTAAAGTGATATCGGTAAGTGAGAGAAACCAGTCCAAAATGGCTAAGTATGGTATGGTTCAACTATATGACATATAAAACTACAGAGATAGTAAAAATCTCAGTGGCTGCCAAAATAAAGGGGAAAGCAGTGAGTGGCTGACAGAGGAGATTTTTAGGGTGGTGGAACCGTTCTGTATGACACTACAATGGTAAACGCATGGCGTTCTGTATTTATCAAAACCTGCAGACTGCTCATTTTATTATGCATCCTAAATCTACCAGATAGGGTCTTAACTAAGCTTCATGTACAATTTTAATCATCAACTCCTATATTCCTAAAGAATTCTCATCTAAAATTTTGATAAAAATGATTAGGACTGAACCAAGCCCAAAGTCCTGCTTTTCCACCCATTATAATCCATTTTTTTCACATGGCAGTCTATGATCTTTTAAACTCATGAATCAGGTCACACCATGCTCCAAATTAAAATCCTCCATGAATTCCCTTGCACGCACTGGTCTTTCAGACTTCATCTGAATCTTTCCTGTTCTGCCAGCACAGCAAGCTCACCCCAGCCCCAGGTCTCCAGATACTTGCCAGATCCTTGCTCCAGGTGTGGCCTGTGATTTTGTGAGGACATCATGAAAAATGCACAGACCTTTATTTGTCCTTACCAGCTTTCACTGGTGTTTGTGTATTTAATGGGTGACCCAAGACAACTCTCCTTCCACTGTGGCAGAGAAAAAAAAAAAAAAAGGCTGGACGTCCCTGGTAAGATGCTCTTACATCAGATCTCCTTGTGGCTGCTTCTGTCAGGTCAATGTCAACACCTGAGAAAGGCTTCTCTTCCCACTCTAGATAATGTGCATGTTTATTTTTATTTAACATCTGTAATTATCTTCATAATTACAGTTTCATGAGAACAGGATACTATCTGTGTCCCCAGTGTGTCCCCAGCGCCCAGAGGAGTAGTACTTGGATTTCAGGGAGTGCTCAATCAATATTTTTGAATGAATGAAAGGATAGAAGCATTTTGCTTATTTGCAGTGATTCATTAATCAACCTCCTTTGGATATAGTTATTCAGACACTACTAGCTCTCCCCACGTGTCCGTGTTACTCATAGACATATCATAAAAGGCTTTACCAGATTTCATTCTTGGTGCATTCATGGTATGTGGGTCTAAAAAGAAAATCTGGCTAATTTGATAGAACTTTTTCTTATTGTAGCCACTTGGTTCTTTGTGATTGTTTCTGAGCTTTCTGATCTAGTGTGTTTCATGAATTTGTATCAGTTACACTGGTGTTTGGCCTTGTGATTCCTCCTTCCTCAAACATGAGGGACTATTTGAAAATCATGTTTTTAGTCCATCACCACTTTCCTCCCACCCCTGTCATAGTTAGTGATTCCTAAAAGGGTCTGGACAGGGTGCTTTACAGAGTGTCTGGACAGGGAGCTTGTTCTTTAATGGGATGGAGACTCAGCATCTGGGCTCCCAAGCAGCGTATGTAAGATCTTATTAAGCTCTTATTAACTGTAAGGTTTAGTTTCCATGGGCCTATAATTCCATGTTTCTAACACACATCTGAGCAATGACAAGCTGCTTTTCTGTTGCCCTACATTGAGTAGAAGGCTTCCAGAGTCGGACTGTCTGGGCTCAAATCCCATCTCTGCCACGGGAAAACTAACTTCCCTGGGCCTAAGTTTTCCCATCTGAAGAATACGAATAATAACAGCATGGAATTTCTAGGTTTTTGTGGGTATTTACTTAGAGAATGTATATATCAGATCCTTTAAATAGTACCTTGCATCTATAATCAAAGCTGGCTGTGATTATCACTACCTTGAAATGTAATTCATCCAGACTTGAACTCATATAATTGTCACACGCTTTCTTATCATCTGCTCACTTATTTGGCTTTAGTTCTTTCTTTTATGTTGAACTTCTATTTTATATATTTTTTTTCTTTTCTTTTTTTTTTTTTTTGAGACAGAGTCTCACTTTGTAGCCCTCGGTAGAGTGCCGTGGCATCATAGCCGACAGCAACCTTGAACTCTTGGGCATAAGCAATTCTCTTACCTCAGCCTCCCATGTAGCTGGAACTACAGGTGCCCACCACAATGCCCAGCTATTTTTAGAGATGAGGTCTTGCTCTGGCTCAGGCTGGTCTTGAACTCCTGAGCTCAAGCAATCCATCTGCCTTGGCCTCCCAGAATGCTAGGATTACAGGCGTGAGCCACTGTGCCTGGCCCATATTTTTTGTTTCATCCTTTTCGTTGGTGAAAAGGAAAGCACAAAGGAATGGAGAACTTTTACCTGTGTTTGTCATATATTAACCATGTGCCATCTACCTCGAGTCATCAGCTTAACTTTTTGTGTTTTTCCTCTTGTTTCAAGCATACCCCACTTCATGCTCTTGACATTTTGGTAAACTTCAATTCACTGTGGAACTCTTCAATGTTAGGAGTCTGTTTAACAACAACAGAATCATTTTGCATTGTTTTCATGGTGAATAGCTAAGTGATTGCTGCACATCAGGCTGTGTGCCTTAAATGAGCACAAGTCTCCCACTCAGTCTCTTGCTTCTCCGCTGAGGAGGCCAAGATGATAATAGATGAGCTTTCAATTACCACAGATAAGGGGCAGGTAGAGCAGGTTGCCTGGTTTATTATCAGTTCTCCAAGAACTCACTACACCCTTGTTTAAAGACAATTTAGAAAATTGGAATGGTGATGAATGGGATAATTGCTGGAGTGCAAATTACATCAAATTTTGCAAAGTTGTTGCCAAATCCCATTTTATTTAAATAAAGAAACAACTTGGAGTAGTATTGTCGTCAACACGTCTGATAGATCATGTGCTATGCTAAGCATTGCAAAAATTAGAATTATAAGTCTGCACTTTTCACAGGAAAGCAACTCTTAGATTAACAGGAAAGCAACCCTTAGATTAATTGGCTGTGATGCTCATCCACACCGGTGGTTGAGCACAAGCAGAGTCCAGGGCAAACCAGACTGTGTGCACTTTAAATGCCAACAATCTGCATTTGCATTCAATGTAAGAAACTATTAAAACAATATTCCCACATATTGTATTGGATATTTCAAGTGGAATGTCAAGTATCCTACAGAAACACATTTCTTTTTACTGAATATGTATGTAGAGTGTTAGTCAATAGTTTAGGTTCTAAAGTCAAATTACCTGATTGTGTCAGTTGAGTTTTTAGGAAACAGATGCCAAAATGAGTTCCATCATGCAAGGATTTTCTTAGGGAAAATGCCCGGGTTGGAGAAATGGGAAAGGCTGTGAGAGCCATGCTCAGTGATGCATCTCTGACCCCAGGTGAAAACAAGAGAAAGGAAGGTTGGATGAAATATCCTAGGATGCAGTGAGGTCCAAGGGAGGTTTGGCAAATATCTTGAATTCTTCAACTTTCCTAGTGCCATGGCTCTTTAATACAGTTCCTGTGGGCCACAACCCACAGGTTGAAAACCGCTGCTTAAGACAAAGGTGGCTTTTGGAGAACCCCATCTTGTTTGAGGGCAGACCGATCCTTGAACCCCAGCAATGGGTTGCAGGGAGCAGTAGCTGAGGCCCTTGATGAATGATGCATTCATTCTCTAATTGGAGGCCTCTGAGACACAATCTCATGAGTGCCACACCATTAGTTGGCTATGTTATTTTGGCAAGTTACCTGGCCTCTCTGTTGGCCTCATTTTCTTCATTCAGAAGATGGTAGTAAGATTAGTACCTCCTCTGTTGTGTGGATTGACACAATGAATATATTATTATTTTTCTCAGGAGCACTCAGGCCTTCACTGTACCAGCTGCTTCCAAATGCATCCTACTTACGGGTCTTTGGAAGGGCTGATGTCCTGAGCTGAAATTCATAGACATTCTGAGCTAAAGGGCAATGCTTTACTAATCTCATTCATCAGAAAGCATTTGAAATATTTCACATTTTGACTTTGCATTCACTCCTTTTTTTAAGAAATGAAAGAAATTAACTTATGAAGAACAAAGA
This sequence comes from Nycticebus coucang, assembly GCF_027406575.1. Taxonomy (NCBI): domain Eukaryota; kingdom Metazoa; phylum Chordata; class Mammalia; order Primates; family Lorisidae; genus Nycticebus; species Nycticebus coucang. Next base: position 29,699,641 of record NC_069782.1, read on the forward strand.
CATAAAAGACTTGAAGCAAAAAACTAACAAATATCAACAACAAAAACAGAGTCTCAGATACACAGGGGACTATACAGAAGATCTAACATTTGGGTCACTGAGATGCTAGAAGGAGAGGAGAAAGAGCTAGGGACTAGAAAAGCACAAGTTATAATGACTGAAAATGTCCAAAATAGTGCAAAGGATATAACCTCGGGAATGAAGCGGAGTTAACCCAAACAGGATGAACTCAAAGAAATCTACATTAAAGCATGCCATAGTCAAACTTGCAAATATTAAAAGATTAAGAAACATCCTGAAAGCATGAGAAACAACTCACATGTAGGAGAAAATGACTCAAATGTTTTGAAATGTTCCATTGCATTGTGCACTTTAGATGGTTGTGTTAACCACTTTGATATAAGCATTCTATATTGTATATCAAATCAGCACATTGTACCCTATAAACACATTAATGTACACAGTTACAATTTAATAAAGAAAAAATTATGAAAAAAATGACTCAAATGACAATGTCTTTTTATCAGATGTGACCAAGGGAAGTGCTATAATACTGTCCAAGTGAACAGTCAGTGCTGAATCCTATATATGATGACAATATTCTTTTGGAAAGAAAGGGATTCTCAGATGGAGGAAAACTAAGAGAATTTGTTAGCAGCAGAGCTTCCCTAAAAGAATGGCTAAAGGAAGTTCTCTAAACAGAAAAGAAGTGATAGACTTTGGAATATTAGGAAGAAATATGTTAACTCTTCGCTAAAAAATTTTGCAATAAGTAGACACACTTATTCTCTTGAGTTTTCTAAATCATGTTTGATGGTTGAAGCACAATTTATAACACTGTCTTATATGATTCCAAATGAATGTTGAGGAAATATTTTAAATAGTTATTTTTTAAACAGCTAATAAAGGACAGACAAACCAAAAGAAGAAATAAAACTTTCCCCATGTCTAATGGATGTGATTTCTGTGCAAAAAATCTCATGGAATTTAAGCAAAAATAAATAAACAAAATAAAAAAAGAAAAGAAAAGAACTAATGAGAGAGTTTTAGCAAGGTTGCGAGATACGAATGAGCACACACACAAAACCAATTGCATTTCTATATATTAGCAATGAACACCAAGATAAAAAAAATGCAATAACATTTACAATCAATCCCAAAAAATAATGTTCTTGGGCAAACTGGAACATATGTTGAGAAATACAAAATGCTGATGAGAAAAATCAAAGAAGACCTAATTAAATAGACATGCTATATTTATGCATTGAAAAGATTTGACAAAGTGAAGATTTTAATCCCAAAATTGATAAACAGTTTTAATGCAATTCCTATCAAAATCCCAGCAAGACTTATACAGATATAGACAAGACTATTTTTAAAATTTTGTAAAAAAGCATAGGAATTAAAATAGGGGAACTAAATTTTAAAAAGTAGAATGAAGGAGGAATTATCTACCTGATTTTAAGACTTAGCACATAAGTACAATAATTAAGACTCAATGGTATTAGCAAAGAGTCAGACACATAAAGATCAATGAAACAGACTAGAGAACCCTGAAATGGACCCACACAGATATGCCCAATTGATTTTTGGCAAAGGTGCAAAAGCAATTTAATGAAGGGAAAATAGCATTTTCAACAAATAGCACTGGGGTCATTAGGGATCCATGGGCAGAAATTCAATCTCAACCTAAGTCTCATTCTTTATATAAGAAATAATTCAAATAGATAATCGACTTAAGTACAAAACATAAAAATGTAAAACTCTCAGAGAAAGCTATAGGAGAGAATCTTCAGGGTGTAGGGCTAGGCAATCGGTTCTTAGACCTGACACCGAAAGAAAAATCCATTAAAGAAAATAAATAGATTTAATTAGAACTAATCAAAATTAAGCCCTTTGCTCTGTGAAAAACCCAGCCAGGAGGATAAAAAAACAAGAAACAGGCTCCAAGGAAATAGTTGCATACCACACAGCCAATAAAGGATGGGTATCTGGGATATATGAAGAACTTTCAAAACTCAATAGTAAAAGCAAACAATCCAGTTAGAAAATAGGCAAAAGATATAAAGAGACATTTCACTGAGAAGATACACAACAAGTAAGTGTATGAAAAGATCTTCAATATCATTATTCTTTAAGTGAAATTAAAACCTCATTGAGATACAACTGCATACCTATATTTTTATATGTAACATATAAACTATTAACTCAACGTATTAAGAAAATGGAATATTAGCCAGGCGCGGTGGCTCACGCCTGTAATCCCAGCACTGTGGGAGGCTGAGGAGGGAGGATTGCTTGAGCTCAGGAGCTTGAGGCTTGTCTGGGCGAGAGTGAGACCTCGACTCATGGAAAAAAAATGGAAAAACCCAGCCGGGCACCGCGGCGAGCGCCTGTAATCCCAGCGGCTTCGGAGGCTGAGGCAGCAGGATGCCCACAGCCCAAGTCTGAGGTTGCGGTGAGCTGCGACACCATTGCCCTCTGCTTAGGGCATAAGGTGGAACTCTGTCTTGACAAAAAAAAAAAAAAAGAAAATGGAATATTTATAAACATACAATAGGCTATTATACAAAAGATGAGTACATGGGCCATCCTTGGGCCCCCTATTCAGTGCAGACTATTTGCCAGATATTGTATGTGTGTTCTCATTTTACCCTGACAACCCCCTGAGGCAGTAATGCAGAAAACATATCATCAATAGTTTCTGGTTAAATGATTACATCATAGAGGAGTTGAATGTGCAGATGGATGGTGGTTATTTGGAATCAGTAAAGGTTAGGGCAATGTAAAATGTTTTAAGACACAGGACATTTAGAAGCATGAGGCTAAGAGAACTTGTTTTAAGAGAATTATGCTCATAATACCAAACTAAAGTCATAGGACCAGGGAAGAAAGATGCAGGAAATTCTAAGAAAATCAGAAACATTAGTTATAAATGGGAAGCAAGAACTCCTGAAGTAGTATGCATCTTTGGGAATGGCACATAAGTTCTCAGAATGAGCACAAGATAAAGATACTTTATTTAGAACTTTTCTGTTAACTGCTGCATGATGTAATTATTTGCAGGGCTGTGCATATTTGATCTCTTGGCAATCTGGCCCACCACACCTAGGAGACTGGCTATTTGTATTCAGGATAGCAGGGAATCCACTGTAAACTTCCTGAAAAGGCGGGCCTCTCATGGAACTGCATGTCTACTGGCATGACCATTTGCCTGTTATGACCCTTTTACAGGGATTTGACCTCCAGCTTCTGAGCTTTCTATTCCCTAGCTTTGAGCCAGAGGTCACCACACTTGACCTCTGGCCTCAGTGTGATCCCTGACTCCCAACTCCCAACTTAGCTTTGAATGTTCTGCACAATCTATGGTCTCCAAGGGTTCAGACAACAGCTCCTCCAATAGCTCCCACCAGCTGTTGCTGCTTTTGTTCTCTTTCTTTCTTTCCGTCTTGACCAATTGAAATCAACACCCCCTAACAATGGCAGGGCCCTTCCACATTGTCCTGTGTGCTGTCTTTGATTGATTGCTAATGATTATCATTCTGAGTATCCGTTTTTCAAAATGCTAACCATGCTACTACATTGATCATCTCATTTAGCAGTCAAGAATCCCATGAGATGGATATTTTATCCCCATTTTTGAGATCAGTAAACTGAGGCTCAGCAAAATGAAAAGTAATTTGTTCAAGTTCACACTGCCAGAAAGGGTCAGTTTTTTTTTTACTTTAAATCCATTTCTCTTGCGTCCTATTTATTAAAAATTTTCCATAGGACATCCCAGCTGTTAGTTTGGCTACCGAAAGTACTCACTGTGACAAAGCTCTAAAGCTCTTAGATTTTTTAATAGTCTAGAAAATTCTTGTACAACTTTTAAATCCTTTTAGTCCTACCTCCTATGTAATCACAGCTGCCCATGAGTTTATGGAGCTTTGACCAACCAGCTTCAGCATGTGCAAGATAGCAGTATCTCACCTCAATTGACACTCAGCTTGGAACCCATGTCACTTACAATTGCACAGTCCAAAAGTATTGGAGATCTAGTGCCATAGAGTTCATCTTTGACCAGTGTGGGATGGAAGCCAAGGAATCCCACTTTCGCTCACATCATGCAGTGGACACATATGCTAAGCCTCCTCAAAAGAGCCTACAGTGATAAAAATGGTCAACTGGACCAGCCTTCCTTTCTCCGGGTTCTCTCCCCCTTGTTTCACTTCTCTTACACCTCATTCCCGCTTTCTGAGTTCACATTTCCAAAGTAACTACATCTACACATGAGATTGACTCAGTCTTGGCTTCTGGAGAAACCTAGGCTAAGACTCTGTAGATCTATGAGTATGAATTAGCTAGTCCTTTTCTTTGCATGTTTTGTAACATGCAAATCACAGTTTTCCATGTTATATACTTGCATGATTGGCTCAAGAATTAATCAAATTTATTTATTTTCTTAACCAGCTGATTTGTCTTCAGTGATTTTATAACAACATGAGCAGACACCCCTATGAAATGTGTTACCAGCATATTTTTTGTGAAGCTTATTTGTTTTGCAGTCACAAGGGAACTTGAGTTAACTACCAAATTTAAGGTGGTTCAAGTTAGTTCAGTGGTTTCCAGACTGGTTGTTAATGGTTCTTATGTAAATGGTTACCAAAACTTTTGTTTGATGATAACAAACTATACTAACAAATTCCCAGCTAATCACTGACATTCCTAAACTTCCTTGCTGCTCCTTATAAGCACTATTTTTGGTAAGCTATCTAATGTCTACCTGAGAATGGTTTAAGCTATTGTCTTATGAACATGCTGTGCCCTCTTCAGAACGTATTCACAGGCCAGTTTAGCTCATTTGACCACTGGTTCTATGGGGTGGAAGAGACACAGTGATGTACACTTTGGAAAAACTCCCTGGTGCTACTGGTACTCGATCACCTTTTACCTTCGTATTCACACTCTGCCCACTCACATCCTGTGAGATCTCAAACCTGTGGTACAGGGCAGACACAGATGTAAACAATACAATGGAACAATGAACTCATTTCCCTGGGGCACTGCCTTTAGAAGGTCAATGGACAAAAAAGTAAAACCAGACAAGTGCAGTCAGTGGAGGGAACAAAACCGAAAATCTAATGCCTTTTTTTCATTTCATAGAATCTTAAGAGGCCTAGAGTTAAAATTGCTTTTTATGAAATATCCTTAGCAAGTAAATTTGTTTAAGAGTGGATAAGCTTGGAGATTCTCACATATTCAAGGTGATTGGGATCTGATACTCTAGAGAATTGATGGTTGCAGTTTACTCTGAATGTCAGACAATGGAAGTATGGAAATACAGATTCTAAATAGGTTATATACCATGGCTGAGATATTGTTTTTAGTTTTCTTTTACTTTGAAAGACTGTCATCTACACTATATAAATTCAATACGACAGTCATCACAGAGCTGCATTATTTGACCAAACAGCTTCAAGGTTAGTTGCATTAAAATTAGTTCCATCTTTGAAAGATAGGATTCCATTTGCTGCCGGTTGTCCCTTGTTGCTAGTACAAAACTTAGTATCGATGTTCAAACAGGGGTTAAGTCAGTAAACACCAACCTTCAAGAAAGACTTTCTTTAATCAAGTGAGAGTCTATCTTAGTTAATGGTGAAAGGTGTGGGTCCAGTTTCAGTCTTCTACAAGTTGCCAGCCAGTTCACCCAGCACCATTTGTTAAGTAGGGAATCTTTTCCCCACTGAATGTTTTTAATGTTTTTAATTGGCTTGTCAAAGATCAAATAAGTAGCTGGATTCATCTCTTGGTTCTCTATTCTGTTCCATACATCTACCTCTGTTTTTGTGCCAGTAGAAAGCTGTTTGATCACTATCAATTTCTAGTATAGTCTGAGATCCGGTAGTGTGATTCCTCTTGCTTTGTTTTTATTTCTGAGTAATGTCTTGGCTGTTCAAGGTTTTTTCTGATTTCATATAAAACAAAGTATTATTTTTTCAAGATCTTTAAAGTATAACAGTGGAGCTTTAATAGGATTGCATGAAAATTATATATTGCTTTGGGCAGTATGGACATTTTAACAATGTTGATTCTTCCCAGCCATGAGCATGGTATGTTTTTCCATTTATTAACATTTTCAGCTATTTCTTTTCTTAGAGTTTCATAGTTCTCTTTATAGAGATCTTTCACATCCTTTGTTAGATAAACTCCCAAATATTTCATCTTCTTTGGCACTACTGTGAATGGAACAGAGTCCTTAACTGGAAAATACTGGAAGAGAGTGCAGGGAAAACCCTTGAAGAAATCAGTCTGGGCGAGTATTTTATGAGAAGGACCCCCCAGGCAATTGAAGCGGCTTCAAAAATACACTACTGGGAGGAAGATTAAAAATGGCGGCCGAGTAATAGCTTCCCTGCAACTGGGAACACCGAGTCTGGGGAGATAAGACTCCAGGCATCTCTGGCCAGTGGGATCTGCCTATAATCATCCCTTCGAGGATACAGGGAGCCAGCAAGGGACTTCTGGACCCCAAGAGGAGGACAAAAACAGGGGAAAACTGGCAAGTGGTTGCGTGTGTTTGATCTACCTAATCACGCCGGCAACCGTAAGTACAAGCAGCAGTGAGACTGCAAACTGGAAAGGCCTTACCTGTGAACTGTTTCGGTGTTCTTGGACTTGGCACTCAGTTGAACTGCCTTGGGGAGAGCTTGAGCAGGAGTGTGGAGAACTTTGGGCATTGTCTGGGGCCCCAGACTGAGCCACTGAGCTGGGCACACAAAGCCATTGTGAAAGAACTGCCCCGGCAAGCTCTGCCCTCAGGGTCTCAGAGCAAGGATTGGGTGGGTCAAAGTAACCTACTGACTGAACAGCCTAAAGGTGGGGACTGAGCTGCCTTACAGCCTTAATCCTTAGGGGCAGAGTGAGACAGTTTTGACACACTGGAGCCTTGGGCTGTTGCCCTGGGTAGAGTGCCGTGACATCTCAGCTCATAGCAACCTCAAACTCCTGGGCTTGGAGCCACCCAGACCTCCATAAGAGCTGTGCAGTGACCCCCGACCAGTAACCCGCACCTACTGGGCCTCCACATTCCCTGAACAGGAACGGCGGGAGCCACGCAATCCTGCATCCTCCCTCCTGTGTCCTCCCAGCTTCCACACTAGCCCGTTCATCTGGACAGGGACTCTGGTAGCTGCGTGCCCTTTGGAGCCCTCCCTGCCTCTGCGCAGAGCTCGTCTCCTGGCCAGAGACTGCTGGAGCCTTGGGCTCTCTGTGCCAAAGTCACTGGGTGCCTGGCACTCCCAGAACCATGCGCACCACCCCCAGCCCTGTTGCTGGATCCAGGTGTGTCACAAACCGGAGCTGCTTCCACAACCAGAACTCCCTAGCTAGAGAAGCCCCAGAGGAACTACACAGGGTCACTCCCTACAAAGATCCAGCAACAATAGAGTGATCCCGCTGGGATCTAATCTTGGAGAGACACCTCCCCAACTCTGAGGACAGCCAGAGGCAATGGTGAAAAACAATCATGAGGTGAAATCAACTGAAAAACTCTGGCAATATGAATAATCAGAGTAGATCAACTCCCCCAAGGATCAATGGGGGCAGAAACAGCACAAGACCCCATGCACAAACAAATAGCTGAGATGTCAGAAATTGAATTCAGGATCTGGATAGCAAATAAGAACGAATTAGAATTCCAAAAGTTATCTCAAGAATTCAACAGATTCAAAGATTTCGACACATTGAGACAAGAAGTTGCATCCCTCACAGATCTGAGAAACACAGTAGAATCCCTCAGTAACAGAATGGAGCAAGCGGAAGAAAGGATTTCTGACATTGAAGACAAAGCTTTCGAATGCTCCCAAACCCTCAAAGAAGAAGAGAAATGTAGAGCAAAAACAGACCACTCTCTCAGAGAGCTCTCGGATAATTTGAAGAAAACCAATATTCGTCTTATAGGGATCCCCGAAAGTGACGAAGTGGCTTCACAAGGCACAGAGTCTCTTCTCCATGCGATTATGAAGGAGAACTTTCCAGACAGATTCCGAAAGAGATTTGAATTTCGGAAAGAGATTCCAAAATCCAGATAGCAGACAGTTTCAGAACTCCAGCATGACTCAACCCAAATAAGACATCCCCCAGACACATCATAATCAATTTCACTAAAGTTAATATGAAGGAGAAAATTCTGAAAGCTGACAGACAAAAGAAAACCATTACTTACAAGGGGAAGAATATCAGAATAACTGCAGCTCTCTCTGCTAAAACCTTTCAAGCTAGAAGAGGATGGTCATCGACTTTTAATCTCCTAAAACAAAATAACTTTCAACCCAGGATCCTGTACCTAGCTAAACTGAGCTTCATTTATGACGGAGAAATTAAATACTTCAATGATATTCACATGTTGAAGAAATTTGCCACAACTAAACCAGCTCTCCAGGACATTCTTAGACCTATCCTCCATAAAGACCAGCATAATTCTCCACCACAAAAGTAAACCCACCCCAAAAGTTTTTGATCAAATTCCAACTTCCACAGTCACAAAAGTATTAAAAATGTCCACCGATCTCTTGAAAGGCTTAACAATACTCTCAATTAATGTGAATGCTTTAAATTGTCCTCTAAAGAGGCATAGGTCGGCAGACTGGATACAAAAACTCAAGCCAGATATCTCCTGCATCCAAGAATTGCATCTTACATTAAAAGACAGATATAGACTCAAGGTGAAGGGATGGTCATCTATATTCCAGGCAAATGGAAAGCAGAAAAAAGCAGGCGTTGCAATCCTATTTGCAGATGCAATAGGCTTTAAACCAACCAAAATAATTAAGGATAAGGATGGACACTTCATATTTGTTAACGGTAATACTTAATATGATGAGATCTCAATTATTAATATTTATGCACCCAACCACAACGCACTTCAATTTATAAGAGAAACTCTAACAGACATGAGCAACTCAATTTCCTCCACTTCCATAGTAGTTGGAGATTTTAACACCCCTTTAGCAGTCCTGGATAGATCCTCCAAAAAGAAGCTAAGCAAAGAAATTTTAGATTTAAACTCAACCATTCAACATCTGGACTTAACAGACATCTACAGAACATTTCATCCCAAAAAAACTGAATACACATTGTTCTCATCAGCCCACAGAACATACTCCAAAATCGACCACATCCTAGGCCACAAATCTAACCTCAGCAAATTTAAAATATAGAAATTATTCCTTGCATCTTCTCAGACCATCATAAATAAAAGTTGAACTAAATAACAACAGGAATCTTCATACCCATACAAAAACATGAAAGCTAAACAACCTTATGCTGAAGGATACATGGGTTATAGACGAGATTAAGAAGGAAACCACCATATTTTTGGAACAAAACAACAATCAACACACGAATTACCAGAACCTCTGGGATACTGCAAAGGCAGTCCTAAGAGGGAAATTTATAGCACTGCAAGCCTTCTTCGAGAAAACAGAAAGAGAGGAAGTCAATAACTTAATGGAACATCTCAAGCAACTGGAGAAAGAAGAACACTTCAACCCCAAATGCAGCAGAAGAAAAGAAATAACCAAAATCAGAGCAGAATTAAATGAAATTGAAAACAAAAGAATTATACAACAGATCAATAAATCCAAAAGCTGATTTTTTGAAAAGATCAATAAAATAGATAAACCTTTAGCCAACCTAACCAGGAAAAAAAGAGTAAAATCTCTAATTTCATCAATCAGAAATGGTAATGATGAAATAACAACAGACCCCTCAGAAATTCAAAAAAATCCTTAACAAATACTATAAGAAACTCTACTCTCACAAATATGAAAATCTGAAAGAAATCGACCAATACCTGGAAGCTCGCCACCTACCAAGACTTAGCCAGAACAAAGTGGAAATGTTGAACAGGCCTATATCGAGTTCTGAAATAGCATCAACTATACAAAATCTCCCTAAAAAGAAAAGGCCAGGACCAGACGGCTTTACGTCAGAATTCTACCAAACATTGAAAGAAGAACTAGTACCTATACTACAAAACCTCTTCCAAAATATAGAAAAAGAAGGAATATTACCCAGCACATTCTACGAAGCAAACATCACCTTGATCCCCAAACCAGGAAAGACCCAACAAGAAAAGAAAATTATAGACCAATATCACTAATGAATATAGATGCTAAAAGAGTCAATAAGATCCTAACAAACAGAATCCAACAACACATCAAAAAAATATACACCATGACCAAGTCGGATTTATCCCAGGGTCTCAAGGTTGGTTCAACATACGTAAATCTATAAATGTAATTCAACACATAAACTTAAAAATAAAGACCACATGATTCTTTCAATTGATGCAGAAAAAGCTTTTGATAATATCCAGCATCCCTTCATGATCAGAACACTTAAGAAAATTGGTATAGAAGGGACATTTCTTAAACTAATAGAGGCCATCTGCAGCAAACCCACAGCCAATATCGTATTGAATGGAGTTAAATTGAAATCATTTCCACTTAGATCAGAAACCAGGCAAGGTTGCCCATTGTCTCCTTTGCTCTTTAACATTGTAATGGAAGTTTTAGCCATTGCAATTAGGGAAGAAAAGGTGATCAAGGGTATCCACATAGGGTCAGAAGAGATCAAACTTTCACTCTTCGCAGATGATATGATTGTATATCTGGAAAACACTAGGGATTCTACTACAAAACTTTTAGAAGTGATCAAGGAATATAGCAGTGTCTCAGGCTACAAAATCAACACCCATAAATCTGTAGCCTTTCTATATACCAACAATAACCAAGCCGAACAAACAGTCAAGGACTCTATTCCTTTCACAGTAGTGCCAAAGAAGATGAAATATTTGGGAGTATACCTAACAAAGGACGTGAGAGATCTCTACAAAGAGAACTATGAAACTCTAAGAAAAGAAAAAAGAAATAGCTGAAGATGTTAACAGATGGAAAAACATACCATGCTCATGGCTGGGAAGAATCAACATTGTTAAAATGTCCATACTGCCCAAAGCAATATATAATTTTAATGTAATTCCTATTAAAGTTCCATTGTCATACTTTAAAGATCTTGAAAAAATAATACTTTGTTTTATATGCAATCAGAAAAAACCTTGAATAGCCAAAACATTACTGAGCAATAAAAACAAAGCAGGAGGAATCACGCTACCAGACATGAGACTGTACTATAAATCGATAGTGATCAAAACAGCATGGTACTGGCACAAAAGCAGAGAAGTAGATGTCTGGAACAGAATAGAGAACCAAGAGATGGATCCAGCTACTTACTGTTATTTGATCTTTGACAAGCCAATTAAAAACATTCAGTGGGGAAAGATTCCCTTTTTAACAAATGGTGCTGGGTAAACTGGCTGGCAACCTGTAGAAGATTGAAACTGGACCCACACCTTTCACCATTAACTAAGATAGACTCTCACTGGATAAAAGATTTAAACTTAAGACATGAAACTGTAAAAATACTTGAAGAAAGTGCAGGGAAAACTCTTGAAGGAAATGGCCTGGGTGAATATTTTATGAGGAGGACTCCCCAGGCAATTGAAGCAGTATCAAAAATACACTACTGGTACCTGATCAAACTAAAAAGCTTCTGCACAGCCAAGAACATAGTGAGTAAAGCAAGCAGACAGCCCTCAGAATGGGAGAAAATATTTGCAGGTTATACCTCCGATAAAGGTCTAATATCCAGAATCCACAGAGAACTAAAATTTATTAGCAAGAAAAGAACACATGACCCCATTTTAGGGTGGGCAAGGGACTTAAAGAGAAACTTCTCTGAAGAAGAGTGATGCAAAATCTACAGACACATGAAAAAAAGCTCATCATCCTTAATCATCAGAGAAATGCAAATCAAAATTACTCTGAGATATCACCTAACCCCAGTAAGAGTAGCCCACATAACAAAATCCCAAAACCAGAAACGTTGGTGTGGATGTGGAGCAAAGGGCCCACTTCTACACTGCTGGTGGGAATGCCCGCTAATACGTTCCTTCTGGAAGGATATTTGGAGAATACTTAGAGACCTAAAAATAGACCTTCCATTTGATCCTATAATTCCTTTACTAGGTTTATACCCAGAAGACCAAAAGTCACAATATAACAAAGACATCTGTACCAGAATGTTTATTGCAGCCCAATTCATAATTGCTAAGTCCTGGAAGAAGCCCAAGTGCCCATCGACCCACGAATGAAGTAACAAATTATGGTATATGTATACCATGGAATATTATGCAGCCTTAAAGAAAGATGGAGACTTTACCTCTTTCATGTTTACATGGATGGAGCTGGAACATATTGTTCTTAGCAAAGTATCTCAGGAATGGAAGAAAAAGTATCCAATGTACTCAGCCCTACTATGAAGCTAAATTTTAGCTTTCATATGAAGACTATAACCCAACTATAGCACAAGACTATGGGGAAAGGGCCAAGGAAGGGGAAGGGAGGGGGGAGGTTTTGGTGGAGGGAGGGCAATGGGTGGGGCCACATCTATGGTTCATTTTAGAATGGGTACAGGCGATTGCACTAATGTACACAGATATGATTTAACAATAAAGGGAATTAGAATCATTCTTAGGGAGCTTGTCAGTGCAAGGAGTCATGCAGAATTATGAATGTATTCAGCACCTCTGAGTTCTTATTAAATGCAGTTAGTGATGCTGACGTTTCATTTTAAAATATATTTCTTGTAAAATTTTGAAACATTGGACTTCATATAATGGGAATTTCAGTTGAATTTATCATAAAAATGCATGAATAAAAAAAAATACAGTACTGGAACCTGTTAACACTAAGAAGTTTCTGCACAGCCAAGAACACAGTAAGTAAAGAAAGCAAACAGTTCTGAGAATGGGAGAAGATATATGCAGGTTATGTCTCCAACAAAGGTTTAATAACCAGAATCCACAGAGAACTCAAACATATAAGCAAGAAAAGAAGAAGTGATCCCATCGCAGGGTGGGCAAGGGACTTGAACAGAAACTTCTCTGAAGAAGACAGGCGCACGGCCTACAAGACATATGAAAAATTGCTCATCATCCTTAATCATCAGAGAAATGCAAATCAAAACTACTTTGAGATATCATCTAACTCCAGTAACATTAGCCCATATCACAAAATCCCCAAGACCAGAGATGTTGGTGTGAATGTGGAGAAAAGGGAACACTTCTACACTGTTGGTAGGAATGCAAATTAATACATTCCTTTTGGAAAGATGTTTGGAGAACACTTTGAGATCTAAAAATAGATCTGCCATTCAATCCTATAATTCCTCTACTAGGTATATACCCAGAAGACCAAAAATATAACAAAGATATTTGTACCAGAATGTTTATTGCAGCCCAATTCATAATTGCTAAGTCATGGAAAAAGCCCAAGTGTCCATTGATCCACGAATAGATTAATAAATTGTGGTATATGTACACCGTGGAATATTATGCAGCCTTAAAGAAAGATGGAGACTTTACCTCTTTCATGTTTATGTGGATGGAGCTGGAACATATTCTACTTAGTACCTATCTCAAGAATGGAAGAAAAAGTATCCAAGGTACTCAGCCCTACTATGAAACTAATTTATGGCTTTCATATGAAAGCTATAACCCAGTTATGATCTAAGAATATGGGGAAGGGGGAGAGGGAAGCGAGGGAGGGGGGAGGATGGGTGGTGGGAGGGTGATTGGTGGGATTACACCTACAGTGCATCTTACAAGGGTACATGTGAAACTTAGTAAATGTAGAACATAAATGTCTTAACACAATAACTAAGAAAATGCCAGGAAGGCTATGTTAACCAGTGTGATGAAAATATGTCAAACGGTCTATAAAACCAGTGTATGGTGCCCCATGATCACATTAATGTACACAGCTATGATTTAATAATAAAAAAAAGAAAGACTTTCTAAACTAATGTGAAAAATAAATCCAAAAAAATAGAAAATACACACATACATACACACCTACACATATACATACATGCAAGGATTGCAAAATTCCACAGTAGCTGAATCCTTGTCTAAAAATCTTTACCAAAAGCATCACTAAATATCTGCCTCTATGTGTTACTTTTCTTTCTCCCATACTTTACTCAAATCTCTGGTATAGCATTCATGACATAGGGCGGCGCCTGTGGCTCAAGGAGTAGGGCGCTGGTCCCATATGCTGGAGGTGGTGGTTTCAAACCCAGCCCCGGCCAAAAACCACAAAAAAAATAAAAAAAAATAAAAAATGAATAGCATTCATGACATTTTATTATAGTTCTCTGTATATCATCGACCTTTACAAGTAAGCCAATCCTAATATGTATGTAGCACATGGTAGGCAACAAATAATGTTATATGGCAGGAATTGGTGAATTACTTGGTGGTTAAATCAGACTCGTGGTAGCCAATCTTTTTGTTGTTGTTCTTTTTTTTTGGTTTAAGGATACGCTCTTGGATCATCCCTAGGAAGGATCAGGTTCTGTATATATCATGGTTCTCCTTATAGTATCACAGATAAATAGCTTAATATAGAAACAGATGTATAGAAATTTTGGTAAAATTCTCAGTGTATTATAAGAACAAATTCATGGGCCATTCCTGGGCCCTATGTGTGTACTATTGTGTATTATGTGTGTACTATTTGTCAGATATTTTTATGTGTATTGTCTCATTTTACCCTAATAAACTAGGAATTGCGTCCATTTCTAGATCAGGAAATGGAGATTCAGAAACCTCATGTAATCTCCCAGAGAAACAGAGCCAGACACAGGCATGGGTTTTTGGAATCTAATTCCAAGATCTGTTTTACTCAGTGGCTTTCTTCCTCCAAGAGTATTCGTTTAGACACATATTCCAAGGGGGAAAATATCCAAAACAATTGGTTGGCATTGCATCAATTCAAGACAAAACAACCTGTTGATGAACAAAATCATTCACTCTTCACTTGATTATTTTGTTGTCATGAACACACAGGCATACTCTAGCTAAGAATGAAAAATGTCTTTCATAAGACAGTTGTTGAGTTTGGCCCCTGGCATGTCCTGTTCAGTACAGTGGCAGTGTTATTTTTCTTTTAAATCTCCAGGCTTCTTGCACCATATTCAAAAATGACCCATGCTTCTTTGTGTTTTCATCCTATAATTTATTCTCAAATTTATTCCTCATGTTTTATTTAAAACTTTAGTTTTTGCTTTTAAAAGGCACTTGTAATACATATGTTAGTTGTGGGAATCAGTATTTTCCCCTGAAAAATAGGCCTTTAATTTTATAGAAGTCAGTAGACTACTATGATTTGCTATGTAGAAATTTACATTACAGGCAGTTTTTCAAAAAAAAAAATCACTTTTTTTTTTTTTTGCAAAATGCCACACCTAGTCAGAGAAAAAAAAAGAGCAAAGACAAAAATTCCTTTTGTAGTGCTGTGAATTCTCTTGTCTCTTGTCTCATAGCCGTTTTCTCTCATCACTACATTTCTAAGACTCCAAATGAGGGATTACAATTCAGGAAGGTGAGGGAATGAGCTGACCTCCACGGATGCAGAGGCAGCCACTTTACTACCATATTTCAAAGGGGACCATCCCAAGCTGATACCAGTAGAGATTCATTTTCTTGAATATCATAGAACTGTCGATGAATAAAATAGTAGCTGTCCAGGTGCTATTGAAAACTGTCATGTAAATAAGTAGCTTACAAGCCAGACATGGGGACAAATAGGAACATGTCAACTGACATTCAAATCTCATTATAGCATTAAAGTATTCTTCCTGAGAAGGAGGTGACATGATTTATATAAGTGCATATGGAGGAACAGACAAATAAATCCCAAAACACAAGTTTTCAACAATTTGTCAACTGACAATATAATGTTCAACAATAATTGCAAACAGTACTCGATTCTTCTTGCAATGTTTCACCCGATTCTTTTGTTTGAGCAACTAGGAAATCTAATGATCTGCTCACCTCATCAGATTGGTGGGACTGACCTCATTCAGCACAGCCAATTGTTCATAACTCAGTGTTGTGAACTGTGCTCAGGGTTGGGCTTTTTCTATTGAGAGTGTCTTCGGGAGTCCTTGTGAGTCCTATCCATTTCAGCTTTTCATTTCTTCCAGTAAAGTGGTTGTGCTCAGGAGTGTCAGGATGTTTACAATGTGAAAGGGGATGGAGTGGTGCTGTTGTCATGTATGAGAACAGGTCTCCTGTCTGCTCAGAGATGCAGAGGTCAAAACAGCTTCCCTGGCTGAGGATTAGTGTGAGTGCATTTAATTCACATCCAAGAGTTCAGGTACTACTTAAAGCAGTTGATCTGAAGTACAGGTCCCTACACTGATTCCACTCTGTGATCAAATTCTCACCCCTTTACTGTGGAATAAGAAAGAATAAGATTCACGTAGTGAGGTTTTAATAAATCTGAGTTATTTTATTTTAATTCTGAGATTCTACTTTTTGGTATCATTTGTATGAAATGACAAGGCTAGTACATGGTTTTGTTTTGAAATTGGTTTCAAAGTGGCTACTTGGATAAATTAAGGATTTGACAACTATATGTCCCCTCCTTAATTATTTAAATTTTTCTGGTCTACAAAATGCAAAGGGCTGAGAATAATTATCAAAGATCGTATTCAAAATTTTGTTCATAATATTAGTTATTCTTTGGATGAGAAAACATGAAAAAACGTCTTCTAATAAAAGTTCTCTAACAAAGTCAAAGGACTACATTTTATAGCTAACCCCCAGATTGAGGAAAGACCTCATTATAAAAGGTAGAATAAGAAAGATTATCGGAAAAAATAAATAGGAAAATATTACCATAAGGCTGGAAAAATTTTTAAGCAAAATAGGAACCAGAAATGATGGAGAAAAATTTATAAAGGAATAGATTTGACCCTAAGGATCCCAGTTCCAAAGTATTCATTATCTAGTTTTATGGTGGATAATAAGATATATCTCCAATTTTGGTAAGTGTGTAAAGAAATTAGACATTCTTGGCTGGGTGTGATGGCTCACACCTGTACTGCCAGCACTCTGGGAGGCAAAGGCGAAGTTGGATCGCCAGAGCTCAGGAGTTCAAGAGCAGCCTGAGCAAAGAGAGACCTCATTTCTAAAAAACTAGCCAGGCGTTATGGTGGCACCTGTAGTCCCACCTACTAGGGAGGCTGAGACAAGAGAATCACTTAAGCCCAAGAGTTTGAGATTGCTGTGAACTATGACACCACGGCACTCTACCCAGAGCAATAGAATGAGACTCTGTCTCAAAAAAAGTGACATTCTTGGAGTGTAAATTAAGTACCTTTTTTCCTAAATAATTTGTAATCTACGTTTAAATACAAAACAAGCAATCCCCTTGACCTGACAATTTCATGTTTGGGAATCTACATGTATTTTGTAGAATATTAGCAAGGATGCATAAATATATATATATGTATATATGAGATGCTCATTGCAGCATTATTTGCAGAAGCAAATAAAAGAACTTAGTGAAAAAAAAAATTCAGTGAATTATGATGCATGGCACAATGGCACACTGAACAGTCATTAAGCAAATGAAATTGATCTGAATAAAAGTCTAAAATATAATATTAAGTGAAAAAAATCCAGGAGCAAATGAATTTATTCAACATCATTGCATTCTTATAAATATACCTTTGGCACACACACGTGTACACACACATCCATGCATGTCTGTAATTTTTTTTAAATCATGCATTATAGTCATCAATTCATAACAGTGATTATTTTTGGGAGATAAAATTGGTGGAAAAGAGGTGGAGTCATGCATGAGCTTGTGCGCATGTATGTTTTCAGTATTTTTACTTTTTTATATTATTTTATTTTATTATTATTATTATTTTTTAAAGAGACAGAGTCTCACTTTATCGCCTTCGGTAGAGTGCTGTGGCATCACAGCTCACAGCAACCTCCAACTCCTGGGCTTAAACGATTCTCTTGCCTCACCCTCCCAAGTAGCTGAGACCACAGGCACCCACCACAAATACCAGCTATTTTTTGTTGCGATTTGGCCGGGGCAGGGCTCGAACCTGCCACCCTTGGTATATGGGGCCAGTGCGCTACCCACTGAGACACAGGCACCACCCAGATTTTCAGTATTTTTAAATACAAATAAGTAAATAACACAAATAGCTAATAAGAGGGCCTAGGTTCTTATTTGAGGTAGCAGACACTGCCCAGCTTGAGCACCATGACTGACAATGCACTTAGAGCCAAGACCCCCATGCACACTCACCTGATCACAGCTCTCACGCTGTTCTAGGCACCTTCACCCGAGATCCTGAACCCACAAAGATCTGTGCATAGAATCCGGGGTGGGGGCCTGTAAACTTGGATGAATGGGGGAAAAAATACATCTGCCTTTTTATTAACCTCTCAGTGAAATTTAGCAGTTTCTGAGAATACAGGCAACAAGCTCGAGAAGTGTTAGCCGTCCCTGTGACTTTGTCATCAACATAAATCGCAGATGTTTTCACATCTTATCACGATTGTTAGAGACATCTCAAAATATTTGTTATGAACTCCTCTGCTCTCAGGATAACAGTGTTTGAGAGTTTCCACTTGAGCATGTTTTTCAGCGCGGTGATACAGAAGCACGTCTGTTATTGTAGCACAGCTTTGAAGTTTGTATTTGGTCACTGTATGCCAACATAATTGCCTCTCTTTGTAATTTCCTTTCAAAAAAATTTTTTTTACACATTTAAACATTATTTAGAATAGGAGTTCATAGGATACTCTGGACCACCCAGAGGAGGAATGGCACAAATTAACAAGGTGAAAAAGCACTTCAAGTCTTACTGGGCTTCTGGAAAAAGACTTTGGAATGTGGTAAACATGATGCTAGATTGTAAATTAGAGGCTTGCTGCTTACTCTTTACAGCCTGCCTGGAGATGGACTTGAAGCCTTTTGGACGCTTTTACTCTGTACCAAGCACTTCCCAGGTGCTGAGGACATCATGTTCAATTAAAAGACAAGATTCTTGTTCCCATGGCACTGAAATCTCAAGGGATGTGTGGCAGCAGGGGAGCTGGATAATAATTACGGCTAGAAGTGAGTTCTATGAAGAAAATAAAAGCTCACTGGCGGGGCTTTGGATTGTTTTCTAAGATCATCAGGAAGGCATTGGATGTCTCAAACAGGGCAGAAAATTTATTACAGGAAGACAAGAGAAAATGGTGGTTTAGAAAATACAGAAATTAAATGTATTTAATTAAATTAAATGGAATTATTTCCATTTCCATAAAGAAATGGAAATAAAGTAGAAGAAATGAGCTAGTTGGGTTGCCATTCTCATTTTCTGGCCCCACGTAAGGACTAGAACATTCGTTCTAGAGACTCTTAAAACCTATCTCCTGGCCCTGCATGGTGGCTCACACCTGCCTGAGCTCAGGAGTTTGAGACCAGCCTGAGCAAAGTGAGACCCCGTTTTCTACTAAAAATGGAAAAACTTGCCGGGCATCACGGCAGACGCCTGTAGTCCCAGCTACTCGGAAGACTGAGACAAGAGGATCAGTTGAGCCCAGGAGTTTTAGTTTGCTGTGAGCTGTCTGTGATGCCACAGCACTCTAGCCTGGAGCAACAGGGTGAAACTCTGTCTCAAAAAAAAAAAAATCACTAGCATATTGTAGAGATTTGAAAGCATGAAACTTAAATAATTCCATTAAAACACGAATCAGACTGCTCATTTGGCACGACGTAGGGAGGCAGTTGCAGGGATAAATAGCAGCTTAGCCTGGTAGTTGGAAGTTATGCACAGGGTCAGAAACACATTGTGTTTCCAAATACAAAGAAAACAAAATCAGATTCTGTGAAAAGAATACATTGATAGGACATGTCATTCGAAGTGCCAGGAAAAATTAGGAATCATATCATTTTCGGAAGATTAAGGACAAAATGTCTTAGGACAGAGCAGTGTTTTCAACAAGAGGCTTGCATGATCACGCTGGCGAGATAGAAACCCGTGAATCAGTTCTTAGCAACAGTGAGTAGCTTTCATAGCCAGAAGCCTCTCCACTCAGTGACACATGGCTCTCCTCAGCAACAGCTGTGTGATTATTGCTAAAGCCTGGGGGCCCAACAGCTCTGGCAAAGCGCCTTATGTAACAAGTATCTACCAGGGACACAATATATAACACTTGGTCACCGCTTTTGTTGTTGCTATTGTCATGTTATAGCTACATTTATTGAGCACCTACTCTGTCCCTGCAGTTTATTAGAAATTTTATGTATGTTCAGTTATTTAATCTTCCATAAGCCCATTGCATGGTGAGTTCAAAGAGTGTAAACATCTAGCCCAGGACTGTCCAACAAAACACTCTGCAGTGATGGAAATGTTCTGTCTCCACACTGCCCAATATGGTAACCACTTAGCCATTTAAGTTATTAAACTCTCAACTCATAGTGAGAACAAATGAATTTTTATTTACTTTTGGTTTCCATATATATAAGTTTAAATAGTCACATGGGACTAGAAGCTACCATATTAGTAAAACAGAACCACAGAGGCATAAATATTCAATCCCAGGATTATCTGGCTCCAAAATCATACTTTAAAGATAAGTACTAGTTGGGGTTCTCTAAATACGTCATCATGTTTGCATCATGAGAGCTTTCCAGTTAGTGCTTACAACGACTTGCTTGTCTGTAAGCCTAAGAAAGCATTGAATGCTGGTACCTTGAGGAATTTGCCACTGCAAATTCTATCTACAACAACTATTTTGGTATTAGACAGTGCTACTTACAATAACTATTTTGGTATGAGAACTCCCTGGTTATAAACATGAAGCTAACCAGAAGTGGAAGAGAAAAAAAAATGAATAAAGAAACTATTAGTGCTAGATATTTTCTATTTGTCCTTCCAATCAACCCTCTATTGCTCTCTACTCCGTTCTGGTCTAAGGGAGTTACAATCTATGGACTACTTGCCTGCCCCCCAGCTTCTGGTTGAGTCCAGCCAGTGGAGGGCTCTGGTTGGAACTTGAAGAGTAAGAGGAGAAAGAGCTTTTTCTCTTTTCCTTCCAAGCCATGGCTTAGCAATGACTATGTAATTATATCTGGGAATTACATAGCACAACTCCTAGTGAATGGTTCTCTCCCCTGGCTGCAGATTCCAGGTGCTGTTCCCTCTCCTTCTTCAGCCAGAACTAGTAACAGCTCCCCACTGTTGCCAACCCTCGGGTGGTTCCCTGACTATCGATGGTTTCTCTTAAGCCTACTCACACTTGCAGGGGAGTCCAACAAGCAGCCTGCAGACCTCGTGCAGATTATTTGAAACCTGTTTTGTTTATCTGTGGGATCAGATATCACAATAATTATGCGCAGACCTTTTTTCGCTCACCAGCTTTCATTAGTATTTGTAAATTTAATGTGTGGCCCAAGACAACTCTTCTTCCTCCAATGTGCGGCAGGAAAACAAAAGATTGGACACGCCCAAATTTTCTTCTTTTATACTCTTTGGATGTGCCATTTGTTTCTTGATAAGAACTCTGATGGATACATTCTTTGGTGAATTTAAAGAACTTATGAGCTAATGATAAAGAAATGATGTAGCATTTCACAAAGTGGCTATCATATCACATATTCTTAGATACAAAAAAGTGCAGCCTGTCACAAATTATACCCAGCAATTTCTCAAATAATGTTGCTTGGCTCAATGTCATTGTTTTATAATGTTGAAAAGGGGGGAAAATCAATTCCTGGCCAGGGCCACTGTCTGTGTGGGGTCTGAACGTTCTCCCCATATCTGTGTGGGTCTTCCCTGGGTGCTCTGGTTTCCTCCCACACCCCAGAGATGCTCATGTTCAGTGGATTGGTCAGAGGCTGGGTGAGCAGGTGTGTGAGTGTGCCCTGAGATAGAATGGTGTCCTGCCTGGGGTTGGTGGCTGCCTTGCCGCTGAGCTGCCAGGGTAGGCTCCCGCCACCTGCCACCTTGAGCTAGAATAAGCTGGTTGGAGAATGCATGAATGAACTGATATAAATTATTTATTTCAATATTTAATATTAAAAGCATTTTGTGTCTTTATTTAGAACTTTGTTCATATTTTTGTGACCAGAAATATGCAGTGGAACCTTAAGTCTAATTTATCTCAATCAACCTATTGGTTTGGTAAATTGGTTTCATTCATTACACATTGTTTTGGTTGAAGTTGCAGTTTCCAAGAATTTATTAACATAAACTGTGTTAAGTGAGGACTTAGTGGATATAAAAGCTTTGCCAAGAAGCAATATCTGGTGATCTGGACTTTATTTTGATATTAAAAGAGCCCAAAGAAAATATATGAGTAAAGACATTCATCGCAGTATTATTTTCTACATTAAAAATTGAGAGCAAAATCATAAGTCTGCCAAAAGAACAATGGTTAGGTTATAGTATTCTTTTCATAAGGGAGAAGTATGTAGTCATTAAAAAGAAGGAGAAAGAAGAAGTACCAAAACAGAAATCTATGACACACTTTTGAGTAGACAAAACTAATTGTCAAAATATGTGTGTTGGCTTGGCGCCTGTTGTACAGTGGTTACCGTGCCAGCCACATACACCGAAGGTGGCAGGTTCAAACCCAGCCCAGGCCAGCTAACCAACAATGACAACTGCAACAAAAATTAGCCAGGCCTTGTGGCAGGCACCTGTAGTCCCAGCTACTTGGGAGGCTAACACAAGAGAATTGCTTGAGCCCAGGAGTTTGAGGTTGCTGTCAGCTGTGATGCCACAGCACTCTACCAAGAGTGACTTAGTGAGACTCTGTCTCAAATATATATATATATGTGTGTGTGTGTGTGTAATATATTCTAATATTTCTAAAAATAAGTGTAAATTCATTTATTCAGTAAATTTATATTGAGTACCTACTATGTGTCAGGCATTTTTCTAGGCTTGGGGATTCAGCTGGAACAAAAGAGTTACAAAATCCATGCCTTGGCCAGGTGTAGTATGGCCAACTACTTAGGAGGTTGAGGTGGGAGGATTACTTGAGCTCGAAGAGTTCAAGATCAAGCTCAGGAAGAGCTATGGTCATGCCACTGCACCCCAGCCTGGGTGCAGAGGAAGACCCTATCTCTAATAAAAACAAAAATGAAAATAAGCAAACATAATTCTTGCCTCATGGGGCTTGTAATCCATTGAGGGGAAGCAGGTAATAAATGAATTTGCTCAAATTCATAGCATGCTAAGAGGCGAAATATATAGATAAGGGAACGGGGAACATTAGACAGAGGGGTAGAGTCGTGAGCAGGATAACCAGGGAAGGCCTCACTGAGAAGGTGACATTTAAGTAATTTCTACAGGAGCATGGGGGAGGGGGGACCACAAATACATGTGGCGAAAGAAAATTCCAGGTAAAGGGAATAGAAAGTGCAAAGGCCATGAGGCTGAAGTGCGCCTGACATATTGGAAGGAACTGGAAAGTAGAGAAACACCTAGCGCTAATTAGTCCTGGAGAGTGAGGAGCATTCCTTCTTTTTTGAAGAGATATTCAGCTTTAATTTTATATACCATTATAAATTGTTAGAATGTTAAAATGGATGCGTACATTGTTTAAAATTTTAAAACAAATTGTTTTTCCAAGAAGAATCAGAAAACAAAGGATCAGTTAAGGGTCTAGTCCATGACAAGAAAACTTTTTTTTTTTAGAGACAGAGTCTCAAGTTTGTCACCCTCAGTAGAGTACGGTGGCATAACAGCTCACAGCAACCTCCAGCTTTTGGACTTAGCTGATTCTCTTGCCTCAACGTCCTGAGTAACTGGAACTACAGGCGCCTGTCACAATGCCCAGCTATTTTTGTTGTTGCAGTTTGGCCGGGGCTGGGTTCGAACCTGCCACCCTCCATATATGGGGCCGGCGCCCTACTCACTGAGCCACAGGCGCCGCCCGACAAGAAAATTAAACATAACTCTCCAAAGTGCCAACATTTTTCCAGGAAGCAACTTAAGAAATTTGGGGTCAAAATTACATATTGGGTGCGCGGAGATTAGGTCCGAGCGCCGGGGCGGAGGCAGGCAGTCCGCTATGGACGCCAGCAGCAGCCTTCACGAGCGTCAGGGCGGAAACTGGCGCAGGAGAGCTAGCCTGGTCGCCCCAGCCCAGCCCAGCCAGGCCCAGCTCCCTCCCCACACCAGGGCAGCCGCCGCCCCTGCTGGCGGGAGAGAAGGTGGAGGAAGAAATCCTGCTCCTAGCACGCGCGCACTAAGGTAGACCACTATGATTCCCAGCAAACCAAGGACTACATGCAGCCGGAAGGGGGCTGGCACCCGGACCTGCTCCTGGACCCTGCCTGGGAGAAGCAGCAGGGAAAGACATTCACAGCTTGGTGCAACTCCCATCTCCGGAAGGCAGGGACACAGCTGGAGAACATGGAGGAGGACTTCCAGGACAGCCTAAAGCTCGTGCTGCTGCCGGAGGCCATCTCAGGTGAATGCTTGGCCAAGCCAGAGAGCGGCAAGATGAGGGTGCACAAGATTTCCAACGTCAACAAGGCCCTGGATTTCATAGCCAGCAAAGGGGTCAAACTGGTGTCCATTGGAGCTGAAGAAATTTTGGATGGGAATGTGAAAATGACCTTGGGCATGATCTGGACCATCATCCTTCGCTTTGCCATCCATGACATCTCTGTGGAAGAGGCTTCAGCCAAGGTAGGGCTCCTCTTATGGTGTCAGAGAAAAACAGCCCCGTCTAAAAACGTCAACATCCAGAACTTCCACATAAGCTGGAAGGACGGCCTCGCTTCTGCGCCCTGATCCACTGACACTGGCCTGAACTGATTGATTACGGGAAGCTGCAGAAGGATAACCCACTTAAAAATATGAACACAGTTTCGACGTGGCAGAGAAGTACTTGGACATCCCCAAGATGCTGGATGCTGAAGACATCGTCGGAACTGCCCAACTGGATGAGAAAGCCATCATGACTTGTGTCTAGCTTCTACCATGCCTTCTCTGGAGGTCAGAAGGCGGAGACAGCAGCCAATCGCATCTGCAAGGTGTTGGCGGTCAACCAGGAGAATGAGCAGCTTATGGAAGATTACGAGAAGCTGCCAGCGATCTGCTGGAGTGGATCTGCCGCACCATCCCTTGGCTGGAGAACCGGGTGCCCGAGAACACCACGTAGGCCATGCAGCAGAAACTGGAGGACTTCCGGGACTACCGGCGTCTGCACAAGCCCCCCAAGGTGCAGGAGAAGTGCCAGCTGGAGATCAACTTCAACACGCTGAAGACCAAGCTGTGGGTCAGCAACCCGCCCGCCTTCATGCTCTCTGAAGGCAGGATGGTCTCGGACATCAACAATGCCTGGGGCTGCCTGGAGCAGGCCCAGAAGGGCTATGAGGAGTGGCTGCTGAATGAGATCCGGAGTTTGGAGGGGCTTGACCACCGGACAGAGAAATTCCTGCGAAAGGCCTCCATCCACGAGGCCTGGACGGACGGCAAAGAGGCCATACTGCGGCAGAAGGATTATGAGACAGCCACGTTCTCCGAGATCAAGGCCCTGCTTAAGAAGCACGAGGCCTTTCAGAGCGACCTGGCCGCCCACCAGGACCACGTGGAGCAGATAGCTGCCTTGCACAGGAGCTCAATGAGCTGGACTATTATTACTCACCCAGCCTCAACGCCGGTTGCCAAAAGATCTGTGATCAGTGGGCAATCTGGGGGCCCTAACTCAGAAGCCGAAGGAAGCTCTAGAGCGGACAGAGAAGCTGCTGGAGACCAGCGACCAGCTGTATCTGGAATATGCCAAGCAGGCTGCGCCCTTCAACAACTGGATGGAGGGGGCCATGGAGGACCTGCAGGACACCTTCATCCTGCACACCATCCAGGAGATCCAGGGAGTGACCATAGCCCATGAGCAGTTCAAGGCCACCCTCCCCAATGCTGACAAGGAGCACCAGGCCATCCTGGGCATCCACAAGGAGGTGTCCATGGTCGTCCAGACCTACCACGTCAACATGGCGGGCACCAACCCCTACACCACCATCACGCCTCAGGAGATCAAATGGCAAATGGGACCACGTGCAGCAGCTGGCGCCAAGGAGGGACCAGGCTCTGACAGAGGAACACACCTGCCAGCAGCACAATGAGAGGCTGCAGAAGCAGTTCCAGGCCCAGGCCAACGTCATCAGGCCCTAGATCCAGACCAAGATGGAGGAGATTGGGAGGCTCTCCATCCAGATGCACGGGACCCTGGAGGACCAGCTCAGCCACCTTCGCAGAAGAGCATTGCCAACTACAAGCCAAAGATTGATCAGCTGGAGGGTGACCACCATCTTATCCAGGAGGCGCTCATCTTTGACAACAAGCACACCAACTACAGCATGGAGCACATCCGTGTGGGTTGGGAGCAGCTGCTCACCATTATTGTCAGGACCATCAAGGAGGTGGAGAACCAGATCCTGACCCGGGCTGCCAAGGGCATCAGCCAGGAGCAGATGAATGAGTTCCCGGCCTCCTTTAACCACTTTGACAGGGATCATTCTGGCACACTGGGTCCTGAGGAGTTCAAAGCCTGCCTCATCAGCTTGGGTTATGATACTGGCAATGACCCCCAGGGGGAGGCAGAATTTGCCTGCATCTTGAGCACTGTGGACCCCAACTGCCTGGGGGTAGTGACATTCCAGGCCTTCATGTCCCATGAGACAGAGCTGTCACAGATACCGCAGACCAGGTCATGGCCTCCTTCAAGATCCTGGCTGAGGACAAGAACTACATAACTGTGGACGAGCTTCGCTGGGAGCTGCCGCCGGAGCAAGCTGAGTACTGCATCGCGCAAATGGTTCCCTACGCCGGCCCCGATGCGGTGCCGGGTGCTCAGGACCACATGTCCTTCTGCATGGCGCTGTATGGCGAGAGTGACCTCCAGCCGCCTGCCCGGCCGCCCTCGCCCCTGTATGCCGCGCCCCGCCTTGCGCCCTCCACTGTCCCCAGTCTCCTGCCTGGGTTTGGTTTCAGCTCTCAGCCTCCGCAGGGCGAGCTGAGGCTCACGTGGCATCGAGCCTCCCTGCCCGCGAAGTGACACTTTACAAAAGTATTTTCTGCAAAAAGAAAAAAAAAGTTACGTTAAAAACCCAAAACTACATATTTTATTATAGAAAAAGTATTTTTTACTCCACCAGACTTAAATGGAAAAGAGGAAAAATTAACTGTTTGCACCAAAATGTCGTGTTTTGTTGTGACATAATAAAATAAGCAAGTACAAAGTTAAAAAAAAAAATTACATATTGATATTTGCAGGATAATTCGAGTGTGACTGTGCAATGCCAGTGGCATCTCCAATGTCACTGTAGCAGTGACAGCCACATGCTGATTATTTATATCACGTCTTGTCAGACGCTATGGCCTCTGACAGCAGCTATGCACTCACTTCTTTGAGTTAAGGGATTTGTGTATGAGAAGTTCAGGGATGTCATCCTTACCATTCATTGTCCTTAAGCAAACTATCAGCCTTAATAGAAGTGGAAAAATTCCTGGAAGCAAGTTGTTAGAAGAAATTGGCTAATACAACTTTTTAGATTCTTCATTCCACATGTAATTGCAAATTCCCCAAAAGTCCCCCTGGACTCCCCCTGAGTCAGCATCTCAAAGCTTTCTTCAGCTGACCTTGAAAGATGACGTTGGTTTCCTCCCAAAACAGTGATCTTTTCAAGAACTCTGAGATCTCTTTCTTCCCTCTACCTTCTCCTTTTCTTCCCCTTTTCGTCCCAGCTTATGTCCATATTAACCTTCACTTTGTTCTACATTTTTCTTCCCTTTAAAAATTCCAGTTGGCCTCTCCCTCACCCTGGGTCTCATTTTTGCCCCCCTCAGTTTCCCTTTTCTCCATATCTTTTTAATATAATTTATGGTCAATGTTCATAGCATGGAACTGAAATTTATCTTAACAGACTAATGCTTTTCACCTTGCTTTAAAGGGAAAGAAACAAAAACCAAGGAGAAATTTATAAACATGTAAATAAATTAAAACGTTTTTTCACTTATTTTATTTTTTAAAAAGAAATGAAAACAAAGCCTTATCCAAATGGCTTTTTATCACTATAGCTGAGGTCAAGGTGTGCCCTGTGCATGCACTAAACCAAAGGTGAATCAGTCGGCTGTTATTCTGGTAGTCAACAGCAAGACATTAATTAAAAGAGAACTTTATATTTTTATTTTATTTATTTATTTGTTCATTTATTTATTTATTATTTTGAGACAGAATCTTTCTCACTATGTCACTCTGAATAGAGTGCTGTGATGTCACAGCTCACAGTAATTTCAAACTCTTGGGTTCAGGCAATTCTCCAGCCTCAGCCTTATAAGTAGCTGAGACTACAGGAGCCTTCTATGATGCCAGGCTCATTTTTTTCTATTTTTAGTAGAGACGGATCTGGCTCTTGCTCAAGCTGGTCTCCAATTCCTGAGCTCAAGCAATCCATCCACCTTGGCCTTCCAGAGTGCGGGGATTACAGGTACAAGCCATTGTGCTCCACCTAAAAGAGAACTTCAGAAGAAGCATGAAGAATATGCTGAGCCCAGTCTCTTTTCCTGTGCCTATGACAGACTTTTCCAGCCAATCACAGCCCTCTCCCCGCCTATTTCGGCTCAGTTCAGGATCCTTCTTCACACAACACTCCAAAGAGCCTCTGCCACTAAAGGGTGAAACATATTTATCATCCTGCTTCGGAAAGCTCTCTCCTAGAGACAAACATCTGTCATCTGGGCTCTACTGCTTTTCCAGAAACAGGTAAAGACAGAAACAGGAAATCTCCTTAGTCTGGTGCAGCAGTGTCCAACCTTAGGGCTTGCAGGCTGCAGACGGATTTTGTGAGAATTCTTTTTTGTTTATTTATGGTATCATAGATCATGAAAAGTATGCAGTGACTTTTTCTTTTTTCTAATCAGCTTAGTGTTTGTGTATTTACTGTGTAGCCCAAGACAGCTCTTATTTTTCCAATGAGAGGCAGAAAAGAAAAAAAAAGGTTGGACACCCCTAGTCCCTCAAAGCTCTAACTTGGATGAGCCACTCAGAGCTTTGCCCCAAGGCACCACAATTTAAAGGACAAAGGTTTAATAACTTTTAAAGTTTCTGTAATTTTTCCCCTGCCATGGTCGACTCTCCATCTGCAGGGAGACAGCTGTGGCCAGACATAGACCCTTCAGGAGCTGATGAGGACTGGAAGGAGCTAGTGAGTACAGGCGGAGTTAGAACTGGAAGTCCAGGGCATGGGCCCCTCTTCTCTGCTGTCTCCCTTCTCCCACTCCACAACCCACCTTGGCATATTCAGTTCTGTCAGTCAGAGACTACATTTTGTGTGTATTTTGTCCCAGATCTCAATTATTGCTAAACGAACCTTCAGAGTAATTTAATCCTTTTATGTTGGATAATGGAACCAATCTCAATACACAGGGCCTCTTTGTAAATCGGAAGAGTTCTAGAGCTAAATCACAATTTGAAAATGTGAATTAGAGACCTTAAAAGTGCCATTTTTTTTTTAATGTGGTGATTTGGGGTCTATAATGGAAAAGAAATAAATAATTTAACTGTACACACAAAAAATGTTCATCAGAGTATTGTAATAGAGAAAATAAGAAAACAACCGAAACCTTCAACATGAATCAGTTACTTAAAAACAAAACCTCCATTCATATAAAGCACCATGCAAAAAATTTAACCTGGAGCATGCTTATAATTTCAACTTAATTTGCACAAAAAACTAAGTATGTAAACAAAGCACATGCACTCTCTAATATTATGAAATAAAAATTAATAAATTAAAAATTTTCAACCTGATGATTTATTAATTATGTTTACAATATACTGTTAAACTTCAAAGTAAAATTATAAACTTTATAAACTCTATCATATGTTTTTAAAAATACTGTATATAAACAAGCAACAATATTGATAAATAACAACAAATTACCTATGGTTATTTCTGGGTTGAACTTATGAATTTATTTTTATTTTCTTCTTTTTGCTTGTCAGTGAGTAAATTCCATATTTTTCGAAAGAAACCATCAAACATTTTGACTATCAAAATACAATGAAGGTTTCATTTGCTTCACTGATAACCTCTTTTTCGCTAGTGATTATATTCATGGAAAAGTATTGAGGATGTTTAACGAGTTGTGGTGTAACATGAATGTATTTATTTTCATCATTTGAGCTTTTGTAGCTTTTGAGCTGGAACACCAGCGTTTCAACCCAAGCGAGAGTTGCCCCCCGGCAATAAAGAGGTGTTTGTTTTATCTCTGCTTATCCTATGATTGCTTTGTGGGGTGGGAATTTTGTTGTTGTTGTTTATTCCTATTGCTACCAAATAGAACAATTTTGCTGCTCAGTACAATACAACATCTACTTAACAGTTGTGAGGAAAAAGTGGATCCAAAATGAGAAATTGTCTTTTGGACAGTCTGGTCTGTAAACATGCACAGTGTTATTAAGGTATTATCTTGTAAACCAGATTCTTCACAGCCTGAATCTTTAAAGTCCCTTTGCAAGGATGAGCGCGCAGTACACTCAAGCTGTCGTCTGCAAATTACATCTGGTAAGGAATAGAGCGACCGCATCACATACACAAGTCTCACTGTTTGTTGTTCCCCAGGTCTCCTCATGGACTTAAATTTGCTTGCTGCTCAATTGATTTCCTTAGCATTGCAGAGAAGGCCTAAAAACTATTTCTTCTAAGTCAAAACAGTACAGAGTCAAAACCGTTTGGAAAAAGCAGATCATTAACAAATCTCTAATGATCAGCAAGTTCAAAGTAGTGGTTCTGAAGGTCTGCTTCCAGCAACTGCATCCCTGGGGCCACATCACAAGTTCCATGAACTATGAGCACGTCTGCCTTCATACGTCCCGTCCTTCATTAAAAAGATAATAAATTAGAAAAAGACTCAGAATGAATATTTGTAGACCACACTGGTAGAAAGATGAATGTAGTGTAGATTGGATTCCTCATATGCATTCGTCGTTATTGTACTAATTACTTTTTTCTGATATTAAGAGATTTTAAATCAAACTGTCTTCATGGTCTGCTCAAAGTAGAGCGGGCCACAGACACTGTGCTTAGAGTGCCTGGTGGATAAGTTGGCCTTGGCACCTTATTGAAAATGCAAATTTGGGGGCTCCACCCCAGACTTAATGAAGCAGAAAGTTAGCCATGTGCATTTTGATGAGCACTCCAGATGATGCTGAAGCACTTTCAAATTTGAAAACAGGGCAAAAGACATGAAAAGAACCTTCTCTGAAAAAGGCAACTCTGAATGGCCAGCAAACAGATGAAAAAATGCTCATTATTCCCAACCATTAGAGAAATGCAAACCAAAACCTAGTGCCAGTGAGAATGGCCCGCATCACAAATTCTCAAAGCTGCAGAAGCTGGTGTGGATATGGAAAGAAGGGAACACTTTTACACTGCTGACGGCATTGAAAATTAATATGACCTGTTTGGAAAGAAATATGGAGAACCCTCAAAGAACACAAAATAGACCTTCCATATGATCCTGCAATTCCATTACTAGGCATCTACCCAGGAGAAAAAAAAAAATCATTTTATCATAGAGAAATTTGCACTAGATTATTTATTGCAAGCTCAATCTATAATCACCAAGATTTGGACATAACCTAAGTGCCCACCAACCCAGGAATAGATTAATAAACTGTGGTGTATGTACACCATGGAATACTATTCAGCCATAAAAAAGATGGAGACTTGACATCTTTTGTATTAACTTGGATGGAGTTGAAACACATTCTTCTTAGTAAAGTATCACGATAAGGGATAATGCAAGAATCCAATGTACTCAACACTCACATGAAGCCCATAGATGATCTAATACACACCCACATAGGAGTAAAGCTCAGATCAATTCAAGGTGGAGGGTGGGGGAAGGAGCGGGTGGAGAGAGGGGAGCAGGGAGGGAGAAGGATGTGCTCCCTCTTCATGGGCACAACGTTAGGGTGTATGACACACCTCTTAGGGGTGGAACACAATTATAAGAGGGACTCTACCTGAAAAACACAAACATTGTAACCTAATTCTTTGTACCCTCAAATTAACTTGAAACAATAAAAACAAATTTCTTTTTTTTTTTTTTTTTTTTGCAGTTTTTGGCCAGGGCTGGGTTTGAACCCACCACCTCTGGCATATGGAGCCAGCGCCCTACACTGTTGAGCCACAGGCGCCACCCAAAAAACAAATTTCTTTTAAATACTGTACCTTTTCTTTATTATCTTTTTTTTTTTTTTTTTGGTTTTTGGCCAGAGCTAGGTTTGAACCAGCCACCTCCGGCCTATGGGACCAGTGCCCTACTCCTTGAGCCACAGGCGTAGAAAGAGAATTATCTAAACCTTGACAGACAGTTGTTAGACTGGGTGTGAATGAATGCTGCTCATAATATTCATGATGAAATAACGTAGCAGGTGGGTATTTGAGGTGGGCTCACATGTGTATTCCTGTGTGTCTTGGATCAGCTGCGTGCAGATTTCTGCATTCACCCAGCTTTTCTCTCATATGCCATTGCTCATAAGCAAGTGCAAATTTTGCATTGTGCTCCAATTGTTTTCTAATGGGACTGATGCATATTTTCAAAAAAGCATTATAGCAGAACTGACCCTGTGTGTGTATAATATATGAATTCTACATATAAATTCCATATGTAAGCACTATTCTTGCATCTGAAGGCTGATCTTGGTACTCTCGAAGGGTTCTGCTTTATGCACAACATTAAATATGAATGGATGTGTAAGAGATTGCATGTATGTGTTTATGCTAATGTAGGATAAATCTTACTTGGAGCAATAGTGCATTACTCAAATATGATCCTATGGAAATTATTTTGCATGTGAATGCAAAGCATTGCAATTGCAAGTTTGATCAATATCTACATTTATTAATTCTGAATAGGATTTTTTAAAATCTTCTACACTGGAAAAAATTTGGGAATGAAATCACATTTTTAATTTATGATTTAAAATGGAGACACACAAGGCTTGGTGTGCTCTGACCTAATAGACACGATGTAGGGGCTTGTGGCACACCTCCTGGGTGAGGGACTCAACTACAACTGGGACTCTACCTAACAAGCGCAAACAGTGTAACTTCATTCTACCCTCATGTTATTCTAAAGTAAAAAATATATAAATAAATAAATGAAAATAAAATAAAATTGGGTGGTGCCTATGGCTCAATGAGTAGGGTGCTGGCCCTATATACCGAGGATGGCAGGTTCAAACCCAGCCCCGGCCAAACTGCAACAACAACAACAACAAAAACAACAACAAATTAGCCGGGTGTTGTGGCAGGCACCTGTAATCCCAGCTACTTGGGAGGGTGAGGCAAGAGAATTACCTAAGCCCAAGAACTGGAGGTTGCTGTGAGCTGTGATGCCACAACACTCTACCAAGGGCGAAAAAAAAAAGAAAAGAAAAGAAAAGAAAATTGAGACGCAAATTTGGTTGATACACAATAGTAAATGTTTCCAGATTCTCTTATTACAACACTGATCGTGGCAGTTTTAATCTTTTCCTTACCATTGTTTGAAGGAATCAAGTATAAGTAGTTGCTGCTTTTCATGTTTTCCTCTCTCTCAAGGTTTGTCAGGGAGTGGCCACTGAGCCCCTGTGACTAAGTTCACACATGCACAGCAAAGCGTGTAGTTGTGTTGCTCCTTCTGTCCCATGGAGAGAGAAACCCGTGCAACATTTGATAAAGATGCATCACTGAAAGAGGGACTTGGCCAACAAAAGTGAAAGTGCCGCAAAGAGACAAGAGATGTTAACTCTGGAAGGGAATTTGGCTTTAATGTAAACAGTTACAGAAGACATAGCTGACGGTGGGAAGGTTGACACAGTTGACGCTGTTGCCTTCAGAAAGATTCTGCAAGGAGGGGAACTTAACTGAAGGGAACTAACCAACATAAATGAAGAAAGGTGGTGATGAGAGATGGATGAAGATGTCCTAGAGGAACAGACACCTGCAAAAATCTCCACATTAGGAGCTTCCTGACATTGAAAACGCAAAGGATCAAACCCTGGAAGCTAATGCAAACCTGGCAAGGTGTATTAGCTGATGCACAGAAAGGGTACTTGTGCTGTATCCTAAGTTACATAGCATTGTTCAAACTACTAGTGATACATTGTCTTACAAAGAAAGGCACGGTAATTCTCAATTTTTCTAATGTTTTAAATTATAGTATACAAATAAATATTAGCTTTACTGTTTTTCCCTTATGTATCTCTAAACAGCAGAAAGATTAATGTTACATTAACAGTAATGTTAATGTTTTGACCAAAAAAAAAGGTCATAGAACAATTGTAGTTTTCCCATTGGTTATTAAAATAACCTTACACATTTCACCTTGCGTGTCTGCTTTTGCCATCCCTTACTACTGTGGTAAGTGAGGACCGCTGGTATAACCCTTGGAAAATGTAAACTGACAAACATGATGTTAATTCTTCAGAAAACTAGGATAATTTTTGTCTTGTCCAGTAAAGAAGTAAAGAAGCCACCCCCCATCACAGGCCTTGTTCTTATATAATAACTTGTTTAAATAATATCTGAAATGCCCTTTACACATGAATTCTGATCTCGTTTAAATTCCTTCAAGGTCATCGAGGGTTTGGTGGGACAGAGCAGGGGAATGCAGGAGTACGGGGGAAGCCGTCCAATTACTGAAAAGAATTTCACCCCGTCCACTTCTTGAGGTCTTGGAGCCAAGCTAATCAATGAAAGAGGTAAAGTCTCCATCTTTCTTTAGGAGATGTTTCCTCTTTCCTCTAGTCTCCTCTTTCATGTTTACATGGATGGAGCTAGAACATATCCTTCTTAGCAAAGTATCTCAAGAATGGAAGAAAAAGTATCTAATGTACTCAGCCCTACTATGAAGCTAAATTATAGCTTTCACATGAAGGCTATAACCCAACTATAGCACAAAACTATGAGGAAAGGGCCAAGGAAGGGGAAGGGAGCGGGGAGGTTAGGGTGGAGAGACTCTAATGGGTGGGGCCACACCTACAGTGCATCTTAGAATGGGTACAGGCAAAACTTACTAAAGGCAGAATATAAATGTCTACATACAATAACTAAGAACATGCCAGGAAGGCTACGTTGAACAGTTTGATGAGAATATTTCAGATTGTATATGAAACCAGCACATTGTACCCCTTGACTGCACTAATGTACACAGCTATATTTAATAATAATAATAAAAATAGAAGAATATTTAGTTCAACTAACATGTTGTATAATTTACAGATAGCTCTTACCACCCCTGAAGACTAATGTCTGGTGTAAATGTGATAGGCATTTTTAACATCTCCTTAGCAATTGCATACCATATCATCATTACAAAAGGGGGGCAAGAATTACACAAAGCTAACAGCTTTTGAATAATAATCCTTTATGGATGTTTTGTGAATCACTGCTAAATCTACCTTGGGCTGAGCTTGTTTTAAGAAAAGCACTACCAACTGATGCTCTAAGCATGATCTTTCTAGTAATTACCTTCTCTGTTTATATGTATAATTTAGAGATCTAAGAATTCATTTTTTGATAAGCTGGTGTAAGTAGGATTTTCAGATAGGTTATAAATCAGATTTACACACAACTACCATCCACTGTATTTCACATTCAATGCTTAGTGCTAGCTTTTATGTGGAAGTCAAGTTCAAGTGGAAAATCATAAACCTTTGGAGTACCTCCTCTATTCCTCCCACCAAACCTTTACTGTTAATATGTGATTCAACGCGTTTGACTCTATGGAGATAGTGAAAATTCCTCTTTTGTAAAATTGTTTACTGCAAGCAAATGTTTGTGTTCCTACAATTATGCATATGTTCAGAAAACAAATAAATAATCTGGATAAAAGCAAAAACCTTCATTAATAAAGCAGTTGTTATCCTGCACAAAGATCAAAACTCGGTTTGGTTTTTCTTTTTTCCCCTCCTACAAATTGACATCAGCTTGTACTGTGTTTTGACATTATATAGACATGCTTTCGGCAACATTAGGCCAAATGTCATAAGAAAGCTAAAACTCAGGCAAATTTTTTAAAGATTTCTAAACTGCCACATTTTTATAGTGTGAATGATTGATTGAAATTTGTTGGGATTCCAGAAAAACTAAAACCTTCTCAAAGAAGGCAATGCATATTTATAAGATAATTGGCAATTCTACAATATGCTTGCTTTAGCAGAGGCAATTAAATACAAAATAACAAAAATAGGAAATCATACACAAGATCCTGGAAAGAACAGACTAAGGAAAAAATAGAAATGGTATATATATTAAATTCCCCCACTGTTTGTTTACGTTTCTATAATACCGGCAGCGTGATTAACATAGAACTTTCAGGGTTCCGTGTTGAAAATGCATTTGAACATTACTCTTCTATTTTCTGTATTGAGAAATCCAACTCTGATTTTGAAGAACCAGGAGGAAATTGCACTATAACTATGTAAAGCAGCACACGTAGGCTGGGTCCTCTTAGGGAACATTAGATGCTAACCCTGGAGCTTGCCTTTCCTGGTGGGGCCGTATTGATACCAGGAAGAATGTTTAGCAGCACACGGCAATTTGAACATTACAGTTGAGGAAGCCAAGTGGCTCCTTCCTCTCAGATGCCAGACGTAAATACTGTTTCTCTAGGGATGGGAAGAAAACGACATTCTCATCCATGTCTATGAATGCGCCAAATACTGTACCACACACATTCTATACTTATATATCCTTGTTTTAAGATCGTCACAGCAACCTTATACAATAATATGTCTTCTGCGTTCATCCTACAGAGGAAGGGACTAAACCTCAAAGACATCATATGATAAATCTCCCAAACAGAATGTTGAATGAAAAACACAAGTGACAGAGAATATTAGTGGTCTAATACAATTCATGTACGTTTTCCCAGTAGTATGTGTTACTGAGAGAGAAATACATTATGTAGTAAATGTTGCTGAATATGGACAGACATGACAAATCCCACTTTTGGGATAGTGTTTTTTTTGTTGTGGTTGTTTGTTTGTTTTGGTGGAGGGAAATGTGGTTAGATCAAAGGATACACAGGTGCTTCTCCTTTCTTTGTGTGTTTTCTGTTTAGGCTGGGACTCTTGAGTAATCACTGTATCATTCTCCACATATTTTTCTGTGGCTAAAATATGTTGTATTTATAAATTAAAAATAAGTTCTGCAACCTGCTAAAAGTCACATAGTTATTAAAGAGGAGGCAGGGCTGGATTTGACTGCACGCCTGCTGGTACTAGAGGTTTTGTTCTTTGCTTCTCTTTATGCTTCTCGCCAGCTCAACTTTGCTGGAGCCTTCCTATACATGCAGCTAACCTGGGAATGAAGGGGTTGATTGGTTATTTCTCTATGACTGTGCACCACTGAATGGTGGTGAGGCAGAGGAGACCCAAAAAGAAGCAAGTGGGTTTGTGTTTTATGGTGAAGAAATCTATGCTACTTAGATGAATGACAATAGAAACTTACCCAAATTCCCTTTCCTCCTAAATATTATTGTCCTTGCTGTGTGAATCGATAGAGAAACAGTACCTGCTGTTCACACGTACTTTGCTGTTGCTACTACTACATTGCAAGATTTCCCAGTCAATGGAGCAGGACAGGATGAAAAAGTTAACTTGTTTATTACCCACTTTAATAATGAAGCCACAACGTGGACACTACCTAGAAAACACAAACAATATAATCCAATTAGATGTACCCTTATTAATAATCTGAAATAAAAATTAACAATGGTAATGAATCCAAGAAAATAGTCTATGAAGTTCTATCACAATCATAATTATTTTTAGGAACAATATTTAGGAATAACTGGATGCTGGCCACAGATAATGTGTGATACATTTACATAGTAAATTTATATTATGTAGTACTTGAAGTCTGGGTCTTTCTCTGTCACCTGGGCTAGAGGGAAGTGGCATCATCATAAATCACTGCAACCTCGAACTTCTGGGCTCAAGCTCTGAGCTCAGCCTCCTGGGACTACAGGACAGGTGCTACCAGGCCCAACTAATTTTTCCCTCCCTCCCTCCCTTCCTTTTTTCTTTCCTTCTTTCCTTCCTTTCTTCCTTCCAAGTGAGCCTCCCTCCTAGACCTCCCAAATTGCTGGGATGACAGGCATGAGCCATCATGCCTAACCTTGTGATATATTCGAAACTACTAAAATTGGTTTTACAGATGTTGCTCTTCTCCCTACTCCTTTCCCACCCAGTTTCTTGCCTCTGACTCAGTGGATCAGTGCCTTCCTTCCACCTAGCATGGATTCTAGCATATGGTGGCTGTCAATAAATATTTGTTGAATTGAATGAGTAAATGTGTGAATCAATACGAGGAATAGGGCCTGCTGTCCACACATACTTATTTTGTAAGGGAGGTGGCAGTATATGGCGGCAGAGTATAGTGATTTAAGAGTGTCAGCAAGGGGTCAGCGGTTAAAAACACCGCCGATGGAATTAGACCACATCCCTGGAACGTCTGATCTATTACTTATGGTGTTGGTGGCAAATAATCTTACCAACACCATAAGTAAGTTTCAGCTTCAGTGTCAGTTTCAGCTTCAGAAAAATGTGGATAATATTAAAGTTTCTGGTTTAAGGTTGTGAGGATTAAATGAGAAAATGCCTTTACTGTGCTCAACGTAGTTCTAGACACGTAGTAAATGCCCAAGAAATTTTAGTTATTATTTAGATCATTTTTGGTTTCGGCTACAGAACCCTTATTTTTATGGGAGAGGGAGATACTGTTTATGTCTCATTGCTCTCTGAATAAGTTTATTTAGGAGAAAAAATACACAGGTGATACCTATCTTTTGTTTTTTTTAGCAAAATTTTTATTTCCTAGTAACAGTCACTGTTCACCTACTATTGCAGAAGAAAAATGACTTTAATCTCAAAGGCAACATTAAAAATAGGGAAAAAGAAAACAAATCAATAGAGGCAAAGGTCATAGAAACAGAAGATTTGAACATAAAACAATGCTCCTGAGCTTTGGAGTTTTATACACAGGCTAAAAAAAAAAAAAAAAAAATGCGCAGATAAACAGGACATCTGGAAGAGAAATTATATAATTTGGATACCAACATCTAAACAATTTTACATGTCAAATGTTTTAAAGAATCTATATAACTAAAAAGCCTTGAAATAAAGAACTATGTGCAAAGGTTTTATTTTCTAGCAATGTGATTTCCTCTCCACAGGAGCCTGATGAAATACTCCACGCAAACACACACACACACATGCACACACCACCATTCCACCCCAAATCAGTTATATTCTCCACCACGGAGAATGTGGAGATTGCTTCAAGAAAAAACTAATGACATAATGAAGCTCTTGAGGGTGATTATTATTATCATTGTACTTGTTAATCATCAGATGTGTGGCCAAGATCTATCATTATAAATACTCCTTTTAATGGTCCTCACAATTTTTTCAATGATTATTTCATATACAGGAATAAGTTATCAACATTTGCCACTCAGGGCAGCAGTTTTAAAATAGTTTTTATCACAGTCTCCAAGAAAGAATGCCTTTCATTGCAACCCACATGCTCTATTTGATTTCATGTTACATTTTTATTTATTTATTTTTATGTTTTAGAGATGAGGTCTTGCTTTGTCACCCAGGCAGGCAATCATCTTGGTGTTATGCACCAACACCATAAGTAATAGATCAGACGTTCCAGGGATGTGGTCTAATTCCATCGGCATAATCATAGCTCCCTGTAGCCTCCAACCCCTGTGTTCACACGATCCTTCCATGCTCAGCCTCCTGATGAAGGTGGGACTTACACTTCATGCCAATGTGCCCAGCTCCCATTTTATTTTTTTAATGTTAGCTGTGATCCATCAAATTTATTTTCACAGCCCACTAATCGGTCATGACCCACTGTTTGGAAAGCACTGCCTTAGATGTTCTATTTGAACTTTCCCACTGAAGCTCTCCAAGCAGCAGAGCAGTGGGAAAGCACTGGATGGGGTGGAGAGAGGGACTCTTGAGCAGCTGCCTCAAGTGCAAAATTTCTTTGAAGTCCCTTTATTTCACCAATAAAATTTATCCAATTTTGTCAGTAGGCACCAAACAAGACGGTTAGTTTTGACTCATTTTCTTGCCCCCAGTGGAGTGCAGTGGCATCACAGCTCGCAGAAACCTCAAACTCTTGGGCTCAAGCGATCCTCTTATCTCAGCCTCCCAAGTAGCTGGGACTGCCACAGTGCCCAGCTATTTTTAGAGACAAGGCCTGGCTCTGACTCAGGCTGGTATCTAACTCAGAAGCTCAAGAGAGCCACCCGCCTAGGCCTCCCAGAGTGCTGGAATTACAGGCATGAGCCAGCATGCCTGGCCAAATCTCCCATTTAAATAAGAAGCCAAACATCCAAGGGACACGTGCCTTGATATTCTGGAGCCACAACTGGTGTACCTGGGCCTGCAGAGATTCCTGAGCCCGCTGCCCTCTGCAAAGCAGGCCATGCAGGAGGATGAACTGACCCCCAACTCAACAGTGGGCATCTCAGGGCCTCTGGGCTGTCTGATGATTATTCAGCACAGGGCTCCTGAGTGATCTCAGCAAGCAGAAGAGACATTCCTCGTTAGTCTGTGTGACATGTCTGAATGTGAGCCCTGTGCCTTTCTCCAGCTAGCACTTCTGGGACTGCTAGCTGGAACCGTGAGCTCCTAACTGGATGACTCAGACCCTCATTAACTCACACCACACACGCGCACCCTCGGCGGCTGCTCTCCCAGGAAGGGCGCAGGCAGCGCTAACGAGATCGCCCTACAGTGGGCTGAGAAGAGCTGAACGATGATGAACGTGGAGCCGTGGAATCAATCATTCTGAAGGGAGAACGCGGTAATTCTCTCTCCGTGCAGTTGACCTGACCGCAGCTTGATGTCATCGTTCCGGAGTCAGCCATCGCCAAGATCAGAGTGGGCCAGCACGCAAAGAAAACAAAAAAATAAACAGGGGAGGGAGAACCTCTCGCCTTTTTAAGCACTTCCTTTTGTTATTTGGTGTCAAAGGATCCCAGTGGCTGGGTTGGGATCCAAAGATGAGGTGAAATGCTGGTACTGTGGTCCCTGAAAGAGAAATTCTCTGAAAGTTCCAACTTGTTCTTTGTGAAAAGGCAGC
Source organism: Nycticebus coucang (assembly GCF_027406575.1). Taxonomy (NCBI): domain Eukaryota; kingdom Metazoa; phylum Chordata; class Mammalia; order Primates; family Lorisidae; genus Nycticebus; species Nycticebus coucang. The sequence continues at coordinate 29,740,734 of NC_069782.1, forward strand.
CAGAAACTTGAGATTAGGTATATGCATTAAAAAAATAATAATCAATAGAAACCCAAGAAAGAACTCTTTGATAAAACTATAGCTACAGATGGTTACAGATATAGGCAGATATAAGCAAGGGAGCTTAGGCAAACAGAGCTGGGTCACAAATGCACGGTGGCAGATCCTGCCATAAGCTCTCTAAATGTTAGTATCAACTTCATCTCCCTCTCCCTTTTCCTGCCGCTGTGACATTGCTTGCAACTATAAGCCAGGCCTCCTAACAAAGGTAGGTTTCAGCAGCATGCCTTATTGTCCCAATAAAAAGTATCCTGTAATTTGAAAACCTGAGCTTCTTTTCAAAAGTAGAAGGGGTTTCATTTATGTCGTGATTCAAAGAATAAAGTACACTTGCGGAAATCTGGACTTTGAGAAGTTGAGTGTTGTCCCTAGCTGAAGACGACGGTCATCAACTCTCAGTCAAAGAAAGTATTTCAGGCAGAAATTATAATAACATTTAATCCCCCTTAAGAAAAAAAAATACCTTGGCTGGCTGCAGAATTTGAGCACAAAATATGGGAACGTGAATGTCATTGCTTTTTGGCACATTTCTGAAAGGCTGGATTCAAAATGCATAATCAACAACGTTTCTTAAGATAGTTGTTGCTGTTTTTTAAATATACAAAACCAAAAGATCAAAGCTCATAGCAAAACTATCTGGTTAAAAAGTTAAAAATAGTTTTGGGAGACAGCTTAGGAAATATAGTTAGATGACAAGGAAGGAAGGAAGGAAGGAAGCTATAAAATGCAGGGTTGGTGTTTTTAAGCATTGTGCCTGTGAGCACGAAAGGCAGAAATATTGTCATTTCTCCTTTTTCATTCCCACTCATTTTTATCTGCGGTCTCCTATCTGGCTAGAAAGCCCGTCAGCCATCACCAGCCACCTACTAAGGTTTCTCTGTTTGTTTGGATTTGCTTTTTAGGATCTAAGTCTTGCTCTGTTGCCCAGTCTGGAGTGCAGTGGTTAGTCACAGATGCAATTGTGGTGCACTGTAGCCTTGAACTCTTGGGGCCAAGTGATCTCCCAGGTAGCTGGGATGACAGGCATGAGGCACTGTGCCCAGCCACCTACTAAGGTTTTTAAATATATTATTCTAGAAAGTAACTAATGTCTATACACATCACCGGTGGGCAGTAAAGCCTGATATGAAGCAAATTATCAGATACATTAGCACATCCTGAAAGTCACCAGGATGCTACTTTTAAACATGTACTTTTTGCCTTTTTTATTTTTTCAGAGATGAAATTTTGTTTTGTCACCTGGTGAGTACAGTGGTGCCATCATAGTTCACTGCAGTCTCTGACTCCTGGGCTTCAGTGACCCTCCTGTCTCAGCCTCTTGAGTAGCTGAAACTATAAGTACGTCACCATCATGCTGGTTAATTTCTTAATTTCTTGCAGAGGCAGTCTTCCTATATTGCCCAAGCTAGTCTTGAACTCCTGGGCTCAAGTGATCCTTCTGCCTCAGCCTCCTAAGGCGCTGGGATTACAAGTGTGAGCCACTGCGCTTGGCCCTACTTTTTGCTTTTATATAGCATGTTATGATATATTCACTTATTTTGCCCACATAACAGTTATGTACAGTGAGAAGTATCATTTCCATATTTTAAGTGAAGGAACGGAGGTGCAGCATTGTGTTATCCCCCAGACTAGATGAAGTTCCCTTTTATAAGTTCTCATAGCACCTGAACTTTTCCTTTATAACACTCACCACGGGCATAATTAATAAATAATAATTAATGCCTCTTCTGTGAACTTCTTGAGAGGAGGGACCTCTCCCTCTTCTTTAATCACCAAATTTCAAACAGCCAGCCCAAGGCCTAGTGTAGAAGGGGTACTCAGAAAACATTCACCATTTGAATGAACATACAAGTATCATTTTCCCAGTTTCATAGGAAATAACAGAGCAGAGCACTAGTTCAACTTGAATCTAAATCAGAATCCTTAGACTCAACTACAACTCAGACTACAAACGCAAACCAATCAACCTAATTGCATGTACCCTCTTATTAATCCAAAATAAATACATATATGCTTATTACTAAAAACACGGAAAATAGGCTTGGCCCCCGTACCTCAGTGGTTAGGGAGCCAGCCACATACACCAGTGTTGGCAGGTTTAAACCTGGCCCGGGCCTGCTAAACAACAGGGACAACTACAACAAACAAATAGCCAGGCATTGTGGCAGGCCCCTGTAGTCCCTGCTACTTGGCAGGCTGAGGCAAGTGAATGGCTTAAGCCCAGGAGTTGGAGGTTGCTGTGAGCTGTGATGCAAGGGCACTCTACTGAGGGTGACAAAGTGAGACTGTCTCGAGGGGAAAAAAAACATGGAAAATAAAATATAGCCTGTTTATAAAAAAAAAAAAATATGAATCCTTTGCCAGCCAGCTTCCAGAAAACTCCTCATTTAACCGTAGGCAGCATCTCTAGAAGAGGGGGATATACCATATATTGCCCACAAATGTCCCCTCATCTACCAAGCTGAATTTGAATGTATACTTGCATTTCATTTTTTTTTTTCTTTTTTTGAGTCAGAAATAAAAAGTCACTTTGTCATCCTCAGTAGAGTGCTGTGCCATCACAGGTCACAGCAACCTCAAACTCTTGGGCTTAAGTAATTCTCTTGCCTCAACCTCCTAAGTAACTGGGACTACACGTGCCCGCCACAACACTCGGCTGTTTTTAGGGATGGGTTCTTACTCTTGCTTGGGCTGGTCTCAGACCTGTGAGCTCAGGCAGTCTACCTACCTTGGCCTCCCAGAGTGCTAGGATTATAGGCATGAGCCACCCTACCCGGCCTCTACTTGCATTTCTATTCTGTTTCATTCCTTGTCCAAGGAGACCCATCCGCTCCATACTCCTCTTATTCTAATTACCAGGGACTTTGCCTCTAAATTTACAGCTTCTTCTAGCCCTGCTAGCTACAGCTACATTTTTAGCCAAGACCTCGACCCATCCTCACCCTGCCCCAGCCCATCTCTGGCCTTCTAATTGTTCCTTTTGAAGTTTTTATTTCTTATTTTGGCCCTGTAGGATAACCTTGTTCCATTGTAAGCAAACTCCATTATCTAGGCATTATGGGTGCTGTCCAAGTAAAACCCACCACTGCTGCCTACTGCAGCTGTCCAAGCCTTTTTGATTCTCTTCAAGCTCTGATCTCACAGTTCCCAGTCTTGGCACATAATTATATCTCTTAGCCTGCTGTATACTGTATGATTACTTCTGTGTAATTTTTTCATAAACCTATTTTATCTCTTTCAAAATAGAAAAAAACTTATTATTTTTTTTTTTACCCATAGAACCGTACCTTGAAGTAATATTCCAATGATTCTAAATAGGAATGTTGCTGATAAAAAGCTGGTGATAAGAAACAGTTAATGATTTGAGGTTAAATCTATGAAAACTTAGCATGCAACTGAAAGATGAAATGGCAAGCTGTCTTTTAGCATTACTCATGGAGTTCCTTGGCTAGGATTTAGAGTAAGAACGGACTTTTTCCTCAGATGGAAGCCCATTTAGTTTCTTTCTTTAGCAATGGAAATAGTGGCTCCCTTTAGCCAAGTAAATAACCTTAAAGAAACTGAAAAGGGATGTCTCCAAGTTTAAAGCTGAACACCATAGATGGCATTTATCACTTAGGACAGAATGCTGAAGAATGTGTGTACCTACTTTGGGGAAGCTGTTATGTGACTTTTATGTTCCACAAAATGTGAGATTATAATCTCTGGTAGCCTGAGCCATAATACCCATTCAATATTTAATATAAATTTCCTCAGGCGAAAGAGTAAAGCAGAGACTTATCTCTATTTAGATGCTCGTCTTTATAAATATAGAGAAAGAATAATATTTGAACAAAATGCTCAGGAGTGGAATTGGTGCAATGGGTCATCCATTTGCCATGCATAGAGAATTAAGTGAGCAAAGGAGGAAAAAAAAAAACAAAACTCTGCTTTTCTGTAACTAATCAAATTTTCATCATGAACCTTAACCCCAGAGGGAGATCAGGTGGCAGATTTTGAATACACCAAGTAATGGTATCTCAGTATGATTTGAATAGTTTCTTTTGAAGGACTCATGATATTTCAGGTAACTGTTCAGTCTTTTAGATTTTTCTTTCCTCTTCCTTACTCATCCTCGAGATGTCATCTATGTCTGGGAAAGTGACAGCTCACAGTTTGGTAGCAACTTCACAGAAGAGCTCTGATTTGTAGACTGTCAGAAGATCTTCACTGGTTTCTGCCATGAAGTTGCTTATCTATTCTGGTTTCTGGACTATAATCAGCTGAGATATGTCGGGTTCCTGCTGGCATGTAGCTTATTATAACTCACATTCAAATTCTGGATTTGCAACCTCCAGAAGCAAATTCCCTACAGTACTCAGCCTCATTATTGCAACTTGAGGACTCAGCTAATCTACCACACTCTCCACTTCTCTACCACCTCATCGGGGCACTCAGGAACATGGAAAGTCCCTAAACACCTGCTTAATCCACCAGGAGCAAGGGGAACTTTTGTAGGATCATCTATGGAGTTGCCTCCCATTATCAGCATAGCATTATTGCTCCATGTCATGCTGGACATGGCCCCATACCACGAACTGGGCTCTCTCTAAATACCTGCAACTTTCCTGGGTTAGTCCATAGGGTTGTTATGGCAGAACACCATAGACTGGGTGGCTTATAAGGAGGAAAGATTTCTTTCTATCCATTCTAGGGGCTGGAAAGTCCAAGATCAAGGCACCAGTAGATTCAGTTTGTGGGAGAACCCATTTCCTGGGTCATAGATGGTGTAGAAGGGGCAAAACAGCTGTCTGTGGCCTCTTTTATAATAATATTAATCCCATCTGTTGAGCTCCCCTGGGTTGTCCAGGTAGTCTGGTAAAATAGATGCTTTAAGAAAGACCTTATAGATTGAAATGAATTTACCATACTCTCCCTCAGTCAAGTGTCTATCCCCAGTGGAAAAAATTGATGCCAGGACATAGATATAGACATCAGATTTCTTTGCTTTCCAGTTTCTCTTTCCTCCCATATATCATTGAAGTAGAAGGAGCAGACTTTCTCCTCATCCAGATTCCTGACATTCCTTGCCCAGGTCATACTGTCCTTCTTCCTAAAACGATAAGCCTCAAAGCTCAGTCTAAGTGAGCCATCTTCACTATGTTCTAGAAGAAACTCCATAGATCTGGTAGGCTAGGCATGCTTTTAATATTAAGGGTCATGAAGAGAGTAGAAATAAATCCTTTGTTTATTGTGAAGTCTTGCTTTCAAAACTTCTATCATGCTGAGGATTCAAAAATACCCTACTCTGAATGTTAAAGACTGATATTTACTCCAACTTGCTCTTTAAATTTCTGCTGAACGTTCCTAGTCTTCCTCAAGACAGAAAGATGACCCTTTCAGAAAAAGAAAGAAGGTTACATGTTAAAGAATGCAAAGGAAAAATGCATCGCAATTCTACTTCTCTGAAACATAATCTTTGAATAGCATTTTGCTCCTTTCCCTCTCCTCTTTTTCCCCCTCTACCCTGCCCTCCTCATCTTTAAATTAACTAAGAGTACCATCACATTGTGAAGTTTTGAAGTTGCTACATGTGCGTATTAATAGATTTGGGGACATCTGCTCTCCTGATGCATCCTGAGAAAAGACAGTACACTAAGTGGTTAAGAGCCCAACCCTGGTGCTGAGCCACAGATACTTGAATTAAAATTCCTATCCTAAAACTTATTCCCTTCAGCAAGTCATTTTACCCTGCAAAGCCTTTATTTCCTCATCTAAAAAATTAAGATGATAGGCTTGCCGCTTATAGCTCAATGAGTAGGGCGCTGGCCATATACACTAAAGCTGGTGGGTTTGAGCCTGGCCTGGGCCTGCTAAACAACGACAACTGCAACCAAAAAATAGCCAGGCATTGTGGTGGGCCCCTGTATTCCCAGTTACTCAGGAGGCTGAGGCAAGAGAATCAAGAGTTTGAGATTGTTGTGAGCTGTGATGCCACGGCACTCTACCAAGGGCGACATAGTGAGACTCTGTCTGAAAAAAAAAATTAAGATGATAATATTTAGATGCTAGGATAGTTATAAAGATAATATCAGGCATCTCAATATCAACTGTCCAAAATAATACTCTGATTGTCTGCCCTGTAGAACTCTTCTTCCCCCAATCTTTCCATATCAATAAATTGCACCTCCTTCCTCCAAATGAAAAAGGCGAAAAGATTTAGATCATCTGGTGCTCTACTCCCATTTTCATATCCACATCTCAATTCCCAGGAAATCTTTTTTTTTTCTTTTTTTATGCTAAATACAGTAGAATCTGACTACTACTTATCATTTTCACCTCTATCCCCTTTGTCCAAGGAAAATCATCTATTATTTCTTAGTTTGGGCAATGAAAGTTTTCATCACAGAATACTCCAGTGGTTTAACACCAAAGAAGTTTGTTTTTCACTGTTAAGCAGTGGGTAGCTGTCAGGCAAGCAGTGATCAGGGATCTGGCCTCCTGCATCCTTGTGGTTGTGCACCTTTAACACTGGCATCTACAGCTGCAAAAGGGAAGGAGCACAGAATGGGTGGTTGTGTGGGCCAACCTCAGAAGTGTCATACATTACTCCTATAGCATTAGGCAGAACTCAGCCATGTGATCATACCTAGCTCCAAAGGAGGGTGAGGCATATAGAAATATAGTCTAGTGGGCCAGGTGAAGTGGCTCGCTCCTGTAATCCCAGCACTCTGCGGGGGCCAAGGCAGGTGGATGGCTTGAACTCAAGAGTTCAAGACCAGCCTGAGCAAATGCGAGACCCCATTTGTAAAAATAACTGGGCATCCTGGTGGGTACCTGTACTCCCAGCTGCTTGGGAGTCTGAGGCAAGAGATTGTCTTGAGTCCAAGAGCTTAAGGTTGTTGTGAGCTATGCCATGGCACTCAACTGACAGCAATTGAATGAGATTGTGGAGAGAGAGGAGAGAGAGAGAGAGAGAGAGAGAGAGAGAGAGAGAGAGAGAGAGAGAGAGAGAGAGAGAAAGAAAGAGAAAGAAAGAGAAAGAGTCTAGCTATTTGTCTAGGAGGAAGGCAAAATGGATTTAATAAGCCTCTAGCCAATCTCTGCCACTCTCAATATACCAACTAGACATGAATTCCAAGAATTTTCTAATTAGTTTTCCTGTTTTCATCCTTGTGCTCCTATAATTTTTTCTCAACATCTCAACCTGCGGATCCTTGAAAAACTCAGATCATGCCTTGGCTCAAAGCCTTCCAATGGCTTTCCATCTCTCTTCTTTATTCTAAGGTCCATATCATGACCTCAAGGTTTTATGTGGTCTACCTCCCACCCATGTCTTTGTTTCACTTCCTACCGTTGGCCCCCTTGCTCACTCCACTGTGGGGACACAGACATCATCCTCAGATATGCTGAGCACATCCTGCCACAGGACTATTACATTTGATTTCCTTCTGCCTGGAAAACTTTCCATTGGATATTCTCAGGGCTCACTCTATGTTCAAACTCCAGTTTATTAAAGTCTTCCTTGAGTAGCCTATCTGAGATAGCACCCTCAATCCCCTCTCTGTTCCTTTTATTATTGTACTTAACATGCTATCTATCTGCCTAGTGTCTCTCTTCCAGGATTAGACTGTCTTCTCTCATAGTAGAAAAACATTTGTTTGATTCTCAGCCCCATAGGACTAAAAACAGTGCATAAAGCAAGGACTCAATATTTTTTTAATGAATGAATTATTTATCACATAGCTGAGCAAAAAGTAATCAATAAATTGTATCATAGCTATGATAACAAGTTTTTCTCTTAGACTGGGAAGGATTTTTTTCCCTGTTTTATTCAAATTTGAGCTTTTGTGATTTGCCCCCCAAAAGATATGCAAATCTAAAGTGTCTTTTTCATTGAGTATTGCTTAAAGTGATTTCTGAGTCTGGGTAATTTATAAAGAAAATAGGTTTATAATTTGATCCTGCAATCCCATTACTAGAAATCTACCCAGAAGAAAAAAATCATTTTATTAGAAGAACATTTGCACTGGAGTGTTTATTGCAGATCAATTTACAATCACCCAATTCAGGAAACAACCTAAATGCCAACCCAGGAAAGGATTAACAAGCTGTGGAATATGTATAGCATGGAATACTATTTAGCCAAAAAAGATGGAGATTTTACATATTTTGTATTAACCTGGATGGATTTGGAACACTTCTTGGTAAAGTATCATAAGAATGGAGAAGCAAGAATCCAACATACTCAATTTTAATATGAAACCAGTAGATGATTTAATACATATGCACATAAGAGAGAAACTCAAATCAATTCAACATGGGGGATGGGAGATTGAGGGAGTAGGGAGGAAATGGGTGTGCTCCCACTTAATGGGCACAATGTTAGGGTGTATGGCACACCTCGTGGGGGCAGGACACAATTAAAAGAGGGACTCTACCTAACAAATGCAAACATAATTCTTTGTACCCTCAAATTAACCTGAAACAATAAAAAAAGAAAGAAAAAAAAAAAGACAGGTTTACTTGGCTCACAATTCTGCAGACTATACAGGAGCACGGCACCAACATCTGCATGTTGTGAGGGCATCAGGATGCTTCTACTCATAGCAGGAGGTGAAGCGGATCCAGCGTGTGCAGAGACCACACAATGAGAGAGGAGGCGAGAGAGGGGAGGGAGGCACCAGTCTCCTTTTAAAAATCAGTTCTCAAGAGGGACTTTACCTAACAATTGCAATCTGTAACCTGGCTTATTGTACCCTCAATGAATCCCCAACAATAAAAATAAATAAATAAATAAAAACCAGTTCTCTATAACTGGATCCACCTCGAAAGTCCAAGTAGAGGGAAAAAAATATAATAATTAGCAATTAATCTTAAAAAAATGTTCTATAAGCAAATTAAACATAGCACATAATTTCAACTATTTAGGAAACTTTAAGCAAATAAACAAAAACATAATAACCCTCCCCCTCCTAAGAAAACTCAACCAGCTCCCTTGGAAACTAACAGACTAAGAACTCTCTTACCCCAGAGGAAGGACATTAATCTATTCATAAAAAGTACACCCCCATGACCCAGACACCTTCCATTAGGTCCTACCCCCAAAATTATTTTATTTTATTTTATTTTATTGTTAAATCATAGCTATAAATTAGTGCAATCAAAGGGTACAAAGTGCTGGTTTCACATACAATCTGAAGTAATCTCATCAAACTGTTCAACATAGTCTTCATGGGATTTTCTTAGTTATTGTATGTGGACATTTGTATTCTAACTTTAGTAAGTTTTGCCTATACCCAATCCAAGATGCACCATAGGTGTGGCCCCACCTATTATCTTCCCTCCACCCTAACCTCCCCCCTCCCTTCCCCTCCCTTGGCCCTTTCCCCATAGTCTTGTGCTATAGTTGGGTTATAGCCTTCATGTGAAAGCTATAATTTAGCTTCATAGTAGGGCCAAGTACATTGGATACTTTTTCTTCCATTCCTGAGATACTTTGCTAAGAAAAATATGTTCCAGCACCATCCATGTAAACTTGAAAGAGGTAAAGTCTCCATCTTTATTTAAGGCTGCATAATATTCCATGGTATACATGTACCACAATTTGCTTGTCCATTCATGGGTCGATGGGCACTTGGGCTTCTTCCATGACTTAGCGATTATGAATTGAGCTACAATAAACATTCTGGTACAGTTGTCCTTGTTATATTGTGATTTTTGGTCTTCTGGGTATATACCTAGTAAAGAAATTATAGGATCGAATGGCAGGTCATTTTTAGATCTCAAATTATTCTCCAAACATCCTTCCAAATGGAACGTATTAGTGTACATTCCCACCAGCAGTGTAGAAGTGTGCCCTTTTCTCCACATCCACGCCAACGTCTCTGGTATTTGGATTTTGTTATGTGGGCTACTCTTACTGGGGTTAGGTGATATCTCAAAGTAGTTTTCATTTGCATTTCTCTGATGATGAGCTTTTTTTCATATGTTTGTAGATCATGCATCTGTCTTCTTTAGAGAAGTTTCTCTTCAAATCCCTTGCCCACACTGAGATGGGATCACTTGTTCTTTTCTTGCTAATACGTTTGAGTTCTCAGTGGATTAAGGTTATTAAACCTTTATCAGAGGTATAACCTGCAAATATTGTCTCCCATTCTGAGGGCTGTCTGCTTGCTTTACTTATTGTGTTCTTGGCTATACAGAAGCTTTTTAGTTTTATCAGGTCCCAGTAATGTATTTTTGATACTGCTTCAGTTGCCTGGGGAGTCCTCCTCATAATGAATTCACCCAGGCCGATCCCTTCAAGAGTTTTCCCTGCACTTTCTTCAAGTATTTTATAGTTTCATGTCTTAAGTTTAAATCTTTTATACAGTGAGAGTCTATCTTAGTTAATAGTGAAAAGTGTAGGTCCAATTTCAGTCTTTTACAGATCGCCAGCAGGTTCACCCAGCACCATTTGTTAAATAGGGAATCTTTTCCCCACTGAATGTTTTTAATTAGCCTGTCAAAGATCAAATAACGGTAAGTAGCTGGATTTATCTCTTGGTTCTCTATGCTGTTCCAGACATCTACTTCTCTGTTTTTTTGTGCCAGTACCATGCTGTTTTGATCACTATCAATTTATAGTACAGTCTCAGGTCTAGCAGCATGTGTCCTCCTGCTTTGTTTTTATTGCTGAGTAATGTTTTGGCCATTCGAGGTTTTTTCTGATTCCATATAAAATGAAGTATTATTTTTTCAAGGTCTTGAAAATATGACAATGGAGCTTTAATAGGAATTGCATTAAAATTATATATTGCTTTGGGCAGTATGGACATTTTAACGATGTTGATTCTTCCCAGCCATGAGCATGGTATGTTTTTTCCATTTGTTAACATCTTCAGCTATTTCTTTTCTTAAAGTTTCATAGTTCTCTTTGTAGAGAATTTTCACGTCCTTTGTTAGATAAACTCCCAAATATTTCATCTTCTTTGGCACTACTGTGAAAGGAATAGAGTCTTTGACTGCTTTTTCGGCTTGGTTATTGTTGGTATATATAAAGGCTACAGATTTATGGGTGTTGATGTTGTAGGCTGAGACATTGCTATATTCCTTGATCACTTCTAAAACTTTTGTAGTAGAATCCCTAGGGTGTTTCAGATATACCGTCATATCATCTGCGAAGCGTGAAAGTTTGATCTCTTCTGAACCTATGTGGATACCCTTGATCACTTTTTCTTCCCTAATTACAATGGCTAAAACTTCCATTACAATGTTAAAGAGCAATAGAGACAATAAGCAACCTTGCTTGGTTCCTAATCTAAGTGGAAACAATTTCAATTTAACTCCATTCAATACAATATTGGCTGTGGGTTTGCTGTAGATGGCCTCTATTTGTCTAAGAAATGTCCCTTCTATGCCAATTTTCTTAAGTGTTCTGATCATGAAGGGATGCTGGATATTATCAAAAGCTTTTTCTGCATCAATTGAGAGAACCATAAGGTCTTTATTTTTTAGTTTGTTTATGTGCTGAATTACATTTATAGATTTACGTTTATTGAACCAGCCTTGAGACCCTGGGATAAATCCCACTTGGTCGTGGTGTATAATTTTTTTGATGTGTTGTTGAATTCTGTTTGTTAGGATCTTATTGAATATTTTAGCATCAATATTCATTAGTGATATTGGTCTATAATTTTCTTTTCTTTTTGGGTCTTTTCCTGGTTTAGGGATCAAGGTGATGTTAGCTTCATAGAATGTGTTTGGTAGTATTCCTTCTTTTTCTATATTTTGGAAGAGGTTTAGTAATATAGGTATTAGTTCTTCTTTAAAGGTTTGGTAGAATTCTGACGTAAAGCCATCTGGTCCTGGGCTTTTCATTTTAGGGAGATTTTGTATAGTTGATGCTATTTCAGAACTGGATATAGGCCTATTCAACATTTCCACTTTGTTCTGGCTAAGTCTTGGTAGGTGGCGTACTTCCAAGTATTGGTTGATTTATTTCAGATTTTCATATTCCTGAGAGTAGAGTTTCTTGTAATATTCATTAAGGATTTTTTGAATTTCTGATCGGTCTGTTATTATTTCATCTTTGTCATTTCTGATTGATGAGATTAGAGATTTTACTCTTTTTTTCCTGGTTAGGTTGGCCAAAGGTTTATCTATTTTATTGATCTTTTCAAAAAACTAACATTTGGATTTATTGATCTGTTGTATAATTCTTTTGTTTTCAATTTCATTTAATTCTGCTCTGATTTTAGTTATTTCTTTTCTTCTGCTGGTTTTTGGGGTTAGAATGTTCTTCCTTATCCAGTTGCTTGAGTGTCCCATTAAGTAATTAATTTCCTCTCTTTCTGTTTTCTTGAGGAAGGCTTGCAGTGCTATAAATTTCCCTCTTAGGATTGCCTTTGCAGTATCCCAGAGGTTCTGATAATTTGTGTCTTGATTGTTGTTTTGTTCCAAAAATTTTGTGATTTCCTTCTTAATCTCATCTATAACCCATCTGTCCTTCAGCATAAGGTTATTTAGCTTCCATGTTTTTGTGTGGGTATGCAGGTTCCTGTTGTTACTGAGTTCAACTTTTATTCCATGATGGTCTGAGCAAATGCAAGGAATAATTTCTATTTTTTTAAATTGCTGAGGTTGGATTTGTGGCCTAGGATGTGGTCGATTTTGGAGTATGTTCCGTGGGCTGATGAGAAGAATGTGTATTCAGTTTTTTGGGGATAAAATGTTCTATAGATGTCTGTTATGTCCCGATGTTGAATGGTTAAGTTTAAATCTAAGATTTCTTTGCTTATCTTCTTTTTGGAGGATCTATCCAGCACTGCTAAAGGGGTGTTAAAATCTCCAACTACTATGGAACTGGAGGAAATCAAGTTGCTCATGTCTTTTAGAGTTTCTCTTATAAATTGAGATGCATTCTAGTTGGATGCATAAATTTTAATAATTGAAATCTCATCATATTGAGTATTGCCTTTAACAAATATGAAGTGTCCATCCTTATCCTTCCTTATTTTGGTTGGTTTAAAGCCTATTACATCTTCGAATAGGATTGCAACACCTGCTTTTTTCTGCTTTCCATTTACCTGGAGTGTAGATGACCATCCCTTCACCTTGAGTCTATATTTGTCTTTTAATGTAAGATGAGATTCTTGTATGCAGCAGATATTGAGCTTGAGTTTTTGTATACAGTCAGCCTCTTTATAGGACAATTTAAGCCATTCACGTTAATTGAGAACATTGATAAATCTTTTGAGGGTCTGGTGGACATTTTTAATCCTTTTGCAACTGTGGAAGTTGGAATTTGATCAAAATTTTCTGGGTGGGTTTACTTTTGTGGTGGAGGATTACACTGGTCTTTATGGAGGATAGGTCTGAGAATATCCTGGAGAGCTGGTTTAGTTATGGCAAATTTCTTCAACACGTGAATGTCATTGAAGTATTTAATTTCACCATCATAAATGAAACTCAGATTAGCTGGATACAGGATCCTGGGTTGAAAGTTATTATTATTATTTTTTGGGGGGGGATTAAAAGTTGATGACCATCCTCTTCTACCTTGAAAGGCTTCAGCAGAAAGATCTGCAGTTATTCTAATGTTCTTCCCCTTGTAGGTGATGGTTTTCTTTCATCTGGCTGCTTTCAGAATTTTCTCCTTCATATTTACTTTATCGAAATTGATTATGATGTGTCTGGGGGATGTCTTACTTGGGTTGAGTTGTGCTGGAGTTCTGAAACTGTCTGCTCTCTGAATTTCAGAATCTTGGCATGTCTGGAAAGTTCTCTTTCATAATTTCATGGAGAAGAGACTCTGTACATTGTGAAGCCACTTCGTCGCTTTCAGGGATCCCTATAAGACAAATATTAGTTTTCTTGGAATTATCCCAGAGCTCTCTGAGAGAGTAATCTGTTTTTTCCCTCCATTTCTCTTCCTTTTTGAGAGTTTGGGAGCATTCAAAAGCTTTGTCTTCAATGTCAGAAATCCTTTCTTCTGCTTGCTCCATTCTGTTATTGATGGATTCTACTGTGTTTTGGAGATCTTTGAGGGCTGCAACTTCTTATCTCAATGTTTAAAAATCTTTGGTCATTTGGTCTTTGAATTCGTTGAATTCTTGAGACATCTTTTGGGTTACTTCTTGGAATTCTAATTTGATCTTATTTGCTATCCAGATTCTGAATTCGATTTCTGACATCTCAGCTATTTGTTTGTGCATGGGATCTTGTGCTGTGTCTGCCCAATTGATCCTTGTGGGAGTTAATCTCCTCCGATTATTCATATTGTCAGAGTTTATTTGTTGACTTCACCTCATGATTGTTTTTTCACCATTGCCTCTAGCTGTCGTCAGAGTTGTGGAGGTGCCTCTCCAAGATTAGACCCTAGTGGGATCACTCTATTGTTGCTGGATCTTTGTAGGAAGTGACTCTGTGTAGCTCCTCTGGGGCTGCCCCAGCCAGGGAATTCTGGTTGTGGGAGCAGCTCCGGAGTGTGACACACCTGGATCCATCAACAGGGCGGGGGGCATGGGGGTGCACACTGTTCTGAGAGTGCCTGGCACTTAGTGACTTTGGCTCAGAGAGCCCAAGGCTCCAGCTGTCTCTTGCCAGGAGAAGGTCTCTGCACAGAGGCAGGAGGGCTCTGGAGGGCATGCGGCTACCAGAGTCCCTGGCCAGATGAGCATGCCAGTGTGGAGGCAGGGAGGGTACTGGAAGGAGGACGCGGGTTTGCGCAGCTCCTGGAGTTCCTGGTCAGGGTGTGTGGAGTCCCAAGGGGTGCAGCTCTTACCAGGGTCTGGATGGAGGCAGATCGCTGATCATGGCGCAGCTCTTATGGAGGTTCGGGCGCCGATCGCTGATTGTGCGCAGCTCTTATGGAGCTCTGGGCACCGCTACATGTGGTTTTTTATGTCCTTGAGATACTTCATATAGGATACTGGTCTTCAGTTCCAACCACTTTGCTACTACATAACCCGCAATTCCGCTCCTATATGTTTACCTTTAAATTGCCATTTATTCTATGAATATTTTCTTGAAAGAAGTCAATTTTGTCTCTTAGATCAAAATATAAAGCAAACTTAAAGAATTAGGGGAAATGTGTGATATCTGTTTGATCCTGTAAGGTGGCACCTCTGCTAGGTCTTTCTCCTACCCCCAAAATTAGAAGTCAAATTTCAAAATTAGGTTTGGAGGGGACAAATATCCATACCATAGTGCAAGACTAATTTCTTCCTCATACTCTCATTATTCTTGACAGAACTCTATTCTTTCAACCTTCCATGTTTACATCATTTTTACATCTTCGCTTTGATACCTAATATGCTGTATACTCTATAGAATGAGGTTAGAAGTGAGGGACGTGGCCAGGCAAAAAAATGGGTGGGAGAAGAACTGAAAATTCAACTAAATTTCATTTTTAAAAAAATGAAAGAAGAAAAGTTGAACAACTACATCTCCAAAAAAAGAATAATAAAATATAAAAACTATAACTAAATTAACTGTTTTTGCTTGATTATGTGAATTTTTTTATCAGAATCATTTGTATGTATAGTTAGTTCCTCAATTTCTTGAACTAAAACAGTGACAGTATATAGAACTAGAAATAAGATGAGGTAAATATGACTCCCCTTTTTATATAAAAAACTAAAAGCATTTGCATAATACCTCAGACTTTCTTTAAGCAAGGTATTCCATCTGACATAACTTATATAAAGGAAAAAAATCACACCTTGACTATATAGCCTTAATCAAGGGTCATAGGTAGCTATAGACTAGAAATTCTGAACTGTAAAAAAAAAAAAAAATTCAATGTGACTTTTAATTAGCTCAGAAATGACCTCTAATACTTTCTATTTCTCCAGAAATGCCACCTTTTTTTCCTTTAGTAATTGAGGTGTCAAAGGACAATTTGAGACCATTTAAAAAGATTCAGGGTCTGGTTTTGTTAACTACTAAGCTAATTACTAGTACAAAATGAAAATTATCAGACACCACTGAAGTCTTGACAGGTAAAAAATATTCTTAAGAAATCTTGAGAGATTTAAACAGGTACTAAGATGTTTAAAATTCATTTACAGCTTTCTTTCTTGATAAATGCCAAAATATTTGGTGGGGGTGTGTGTGTTTGTGCTGGGGTTGGGGAACATGGGTTGGGGTAATGTGGCAATTGAGAAATCTGTGAAGTCTACTGTACATTAGTGACTATATCACAAAGTAGGATGTGAATTGCACTGATTTTCTAAAAAACATTGAACCTGCAATTTCTAGGGCAAAGTTTTTCCAAAGGAAATGACCTTACGTTTAGAGAATATAATAACGTTTTTAGAGCACCCATGTGCCAGATAGTGCTCCATCAACTACCTTCAGGCAGTAGTGGTAAGAACCACACACCCACATTCAGTGGACCTTTCCAATTCCTCCCACCTTCGTGATGAGGTCAGATCATAGGAGGTGGAACCTGCAGAAGATCATCTTAAAACAAAGTCGAGGAAGGGCAGCAACAGACCTGCAAAGAAAAGAAAACACCATCACCCCAAAGGAGCTCTGAGCATGAAGAAAGCAAAATATTCTTTTGAGAGAATCATTGTTATGTTAGGAACAAAGTCCAATGCTAGAAGTTTGGAGATAAAATGGAAAATGAACTTGGATGTAGGAGCTGGTTGATTTAGAGCACCTAGGGCCAGGGCAAGTGTGGGCAGGCAGATGATGATAAAGATAATGAGGAGAGGAAGGGGAAGGAGAGAGAGAAGGGTGGGGCCATGAGCATTTAGTAGACACCAGACTTGCTAAATATTTGCCATAAAGGTTGGCCCTATAGATCACTGTCATCAGAATCCTTAGCAAGGCATGTTTCAAAAACAGCTTTTCAGGTCCCAGATCAGCCCTCCTGGATGGAATCTCTGGGAAGTGGAGCCTAGGAGTGTAGCTTTCCACTTGTTCCCAGGGTATCTCAGACATACTTACTGTTTGTGCACTAAACTCTTTACTGGTATTGTTTTGCTAAATCCTCCAGCAACTCAATGAAGCCCGGACTATTATTATCCCTTCTTACAGACAACAAACTGTGAGTCCAGGAAGCTGACAAGACACACAGATACAGGAGGCAAAGCCCAAATGCAAATTCAGACATTCTTATACCAGATTCTGTGATAGTAATCACTCTAGACCAGCGGTCCTTGAACTTTTCTCTAAAAGGTCAGTTAATAAACATTGAAGGTATATGAGCTGTACAGTTTCTGTTGCAACTACTATGCCATAGACAGCGTATAAACAAATGGATGTGACTGGGCGTTGCAGTAAAACTTTATACTGAAGGCCTGAGGATGCCTGCTGTAGGGGAAGCGTTGCTTTTCAGAATGCAGCGCTCAGGACGGTTGCATCCTGTGAGCTTGATATGCAGAATCTTGGGTTTCACTCCAGACTTGGTGAATCCAAATCTGTATTTCTTTGTTTGTTTGCTTGAGACAGAGTCTCATTTTCTCACCCTAGTAGAGTGATGTGGAGTCATAGCTCACAGCAACCTCAAACTCTCAGGCTCAAGTGATTCTCTTGCCTCAGCCTCCCAAGTATCTGGGACTACAGGTGCCCACCACAATACCCGACTATTTTTAGAGATGGTGTCTCGCTCGGGCTCAAGCTGGTCTGGAACTCGTGAACTCAGGCAATCCACCCACCTCAGCCTCTCAGAGTGCTAGAATCATAGGCATGAGCCACCGTGCCTGGCCTCAGAATCTGCATTTCAAGGGCCACAGGGTGATTTTAATGCACACGAAAGTTTGAGACCCCTTTCTCCAGGGCATTTATAAAGGGCTTCTCTCAAAGCTGCCTTTATGACGTTTGCTATCCTTCATGCGCATGAATTCAGCTTGTGATAGTGACTGCTAATCACCTCCCAGAAAAGTTAAAAAATAAATAAATAAAAATATTTAATCAGATTAAAAACTCTTTCAACTAAACTCTATTACTCTTATGATCTCCTTTATCTTTCTTCTCTGTAGCACATAATCATTGTTCAGCTCCAAAAACTGGGGGAAAAAGTAGGAGTGAGATTATCTTTTAACTTTTTATTTAGTAGAAACTTAGAGAAATTCACACGAATAATATAAAGATTTTCCCTATGTTCAGATTAACCAATTTTTACAGGTGATGCCATTTTCTCCATCATTATCTCTCTTGATAGATATAGAGATGGACAAATAGATGATTTTTTCCTTTCCCTAAACCATTGGAGAGCAGATGGCAGAAATCATGTCCCTCTACCCCTGAACACCACATTTCAAGTTGATTTTCTAAGAATATGATAATTATCTCATATACCTACAATCTTATTATCAAAATCAGAAAATTTAATATTAATACACTGCTATAATTGGATCCATAGTCCACATTTAAATTGAGTTAATTGCCCTAGCCAGGGTAATGCTTTGTTTTAAGTGGTCATGTCTCTTTAGTCTCCTTTAACATATAGGACTCTCTCAGTTTTTTTCTGTGTTTCTTGACCTTGAAACCAAAAAGGGTATGTGCCAGTTACTTGGTAGAATGCCCTTCAGTTTGGGTCTGGTGGACATCTCCTCATTTTTAGACGTAGGTCTCGCATGTTGGGCAGCAATGTCACCAAAGTGCTCTCATAGACTTCTTGTTGCATTACATCAAGAGGCATGGGATGTCACTTTGTCCCCATGTTGGTGATATTAGCTTTGGTCACTTAGTTAAGGTGATGTCTGCCAGGTTGATCTACTGTGGAGTTACTATTTTTCAGTTTGTAAATAATCAGTAATTTGCGAGGAGATATTTTGAAACTATGCAAAAGTCCTGTTTTACATCAAATTGTGACCACCAGTTTTAGCATCCATTACTGATCTTTTTTTTTTTTTTTCTTTGCAGTTTTTGTCTGGGGCTGGGTTTGAACCCGCCACCTCTGGCATATGGGGCTGGCGCCCTACTCCTTTGAGCCACAGGCACTGCCCCCATTACTGATTATTTTTATCCCCATGACTCCTTCTCTATAAGGTAAATGGCATTCTACTGTAAAGAAGCACTCTCCTGGCTTGGTGAGTTGCTCAAGCTGGTTTTGAACTCCTGAGCTCAAGCAATTCACTTGCCTCGGCCTCCCAGGCCTGTGATTCTAGGACTCTTGGAGCCTGAGGCAGGTGAATTGCTTGAGCTCAGGAGTTCGAGACCAGCCTGAGCAAGAGTGAGACCTTGTCTCTACTAAAAATAGAAAAACTAGCCAGGTATTGCTACAAGCACCTATAGTCCCAGCTGTTCCAAACGATGAGGCAAGAGGATTGCTCAAGCCCAAGAGTTTGAGGTTGCTATGAGCTGTGATGCCCCAGCACTCTATTCAGGGCACAGAGAGACACTCTGTCTCAAAAAAAGAAAAGAACTGTCCTTTCTCTGTCCCTGATTTATTCATCCATTATTTTATATTATTATGGACTTGTGGATTCTTTGAGACAGTTCTTACATCAGTCAAGATGAACCTAATGGTTTACCAAAGTTTGAGAACTGCTATTTTAAAGAAGCTGATGTCCAAAGAGGTTATTTAGCTTACTCAAAGTCATATAATTTGTGGAGGACTAAAAGCCTCCCTCCAAATTTAGTATTTTCTTCATGGCTGTCATCTCTAACTCTAGAGAGCGGGTGCTGACTATGAATCACCTGGGAAACCTGCGGAAACCCTGTCTCTCCGTCTGTCTCCAGAGATTCGGATTCCGTATCTCTCATATAACGCCTTGCAATTTGTACAGGAAAAAAAAAAAGGTGGGAACTTAAAAAGCACTTTCTATCTATTTACCTCAGTGCTTTTTAGAAGGAAAATATAAATTATGATATCGTATCTTTGATTCTCAGATAACATGTATTATGGGAAATACCATCAATTTAATAACAGTCCTTAAGGCATAGTAAGAATCAATGCCACATTGAATATACACATTAAATGTATATATTATATTCATTTCAGATTTCGGTAAGATGAAAATATGAAAAATGTGAATCTTAAACTTGTGTAAATAAGAATATAAGGCATTTGGGGAATATAAGACTTTACATGTGTGAAATAATTAGGCAATTATTCTGCTTCCTGACACTTAATTGCAATTGATTATTTATTAAATGGTGTAGTAATAACTCCCCTAAGTAATTGCCAATTCTATAAAGTCAGTCTTAGCATTTAGTTAGCACTTACATTAGCTGTCCACAGTCAGCTCAGCCAGGTTGCTATGTTATTGCAATAGCTGTATGCCTCACGCAGGGTTCCTCAAGCACTGGTGACATTATGGATCGGATCACTCTTTGTTGTGGGGACTGCCCTGTGCATTGCAGGATGCTAAGTATCACCCCAAGTTTCCATCTTCCACTTGTTATGAGCACAATGGCAAAGGTGGTGGTGATCAAAACTGCTTCCAAACCAGTTAACCCTGGAGGGAAATATCAGCCCTGAGTGAGAACCATCGTAGGGACTTTTAAAAAGATATTTCACCAGAAGCTGACCTATAAATGTGAACTTATCTGGAAAAAGGGTCTTTGCAGATATAATTAAAAATTTCAAGGTGAGATAATCCTGGATTTAGGGTCTATCCTAAATCCAGTTACTGGTAATTATTATTTAATAGAGATATTATAAATAGAAAAGAGTATTTATGGAAAGAACATTGAGGTATTTGAAGTAACCAAGTAAGGGCTGACCAGTCAGAATTTGCAAAGATTAGAAATTTGTTTAAACTTTAGAAAAAGAAAATGGAAACAGGTATATGAACATTGCCTGCTCTCTCTTTCTCTCTCCAATTGTTATTTTCTCTCTTCTCTCCACATAATGGCATGCTCTACATAGCAAGGACCAAGGCCATCTTCCATCTCCAAGATTTACATCTGGTGGATCCCACTAACAATGATAATCTGACTTCCCTCATTCCAGTTTTTAAATTCTGGAAACAAAAAAAACATTGACCTTGTCTTGGCCAAATGCTCACCCCGAGAGCAACCAACTCTGGCAGGAGCAGGGCATGGCGTATTCCTTGACACAATTATATGGATGGAATTAGATGGACAATAATTTCCAGGAGAAAGAAAAAATAATGGACATTTAAACATACAAATACCTGCCATTATATACAAATCAAAACAATTAGCTTTAAAGTATTATTTGCCATGACTCTTATCAAAGTCCCAAAAAGAACAGATCCTGGCATGGATGGGGAGAGAAAGAAACACTGATACACTGTTGGGGGAATTTCAAGCTAGTACAATGGAAAGTAAATGGAGATACCTCAAAGAACTAAAAGCAGACCTATCATTTGATCCAGCAATCCCATTACTAGGTATTTAGCCAAAGGAAAAATGGACATTTATCATAAAGACACTTGCACTCAATTGTTTATAGCTGCACAACTCATGAAAAAAAATAGATGTGGAAATAACTGAAATGCCCATCAATATATGAGTGGATTAATAAAATGTGATATATGTATACTATGGAACATACTCAGCCATTAAAAAATGGTGATTGAGTATCATTTATAACAATCTGTATGGAAATAGAAACCATTCTTCCAAGTGAAGTATCATAGAATGAAAAAACAAACACCACAGGTACTCAATACTAAACTGGAGCCAGTTGATCCCCACTTAACGTGCATGTATGGAAGTCAAAGTCAGGTCAAGTTAGGTGGGAGGGGGGAAGAAGGATTGGGTAAATTCACACCTGACAGGTACAATGCATACTTTCTAGGTGAAGGACACACTTATAACTTTGACTTAAATGTACGAACATGTGAAAAAATTTCTCATTGTCTCTAGTCATCAGAGAAATGAAAATCCAAACCACCTTGAGCTGTCACCTAACCCCACTGAGAATAGCTCACATTGCAAAGTCCCAAAACTGGATAGAGAGAGGGGAACACTTATACACTGTTAGTGGGACAGTGAAAACTAGGACAACCTTTTTGGAAAGAAGCATGGAGAATCCTCAAACAGCTTAAAGTAGGATCACTTGAATCCAAGAGTTTGAGGTCACTGTGAGCTAAGACGCCATGGCACTCTACCAAGAGTAACCAAATGAGACTCTGTCTCAAAAATAAAAAAAAGTTGACCTTACCTTTGATTCTGCAATCCCATAAGCAGGCATCCATCTAGAAGGGAAAAAAATTTTTTTTATCATAAGGACATTTGCACTTAAATGTTTACAGCAGCTCAATACACAATCACAAAGATATGGAAAAAACCAAAGTTCTCATCAACCCATGAATGGATTAATAAACTATGGCATATGTATACCATGGAATACTATTCAGCCATAAAGCACATGGAGACTTCATATTGTTTATGTTTACCTGGATGGATTTAAAGAATATTCTCCTTAGTAAAGTATCTCATGAGTGGAAAGCAAGCACCCCATGTACTCAATACTAATTTGAAACTAGTAGATGAATAACTACAGGCCCACAGGAGAGAAAAATCACAATTAAATTCAAGAAGGGGGCAGGGAGAAGGAAGAGGAGGGGGCTCAGTAAGCTCCCACCTAATGGGTATAATGTAGAGGAATATGGCACCCCTTCTGGGTGAAGGATTCAACTACAACTCAGACGCTACCTAATAAATGTAAACAATGTAATAACCTAATCTTATCTACCCTTATATTAATCCAAAAAATTAAAAAATATACAAAAGCAAATTAGGTAACCAAAATGTGTGTATCCCCATAAAAGTCTGAATTTTTATAAAAGACTACAAACAAAAATAAATCAATAAAATATAATTTTTCCTAGCAGTGTATCTTTTTTGAAAGCATGAAACTAAGCAGTACATAACATTTCCTTCCACAATGAACTTAATCTCTGGACCAGAGTTTAGGCAGGCACTTCAGGAGCAAAATCAATTATTGGAAAACAGAAACAGTTTCGTCATCCACCCAATGACTTTTAGCATTGTAGGAGCCCATTAAATAAAAGAATAATTGAGTCTTCAACAAAATCCTGAGTGTGAACATCCTACAATGGGATTTTTTAGAGGTAAATGTCCTGGCTTTGGAACCCAAACAAAGCTGTAACAAATCATTCAGGTGCCTTCAAAGAGAACTATTCCCAATCTGATTGAAGTCAAGGATATTGTCATTTTCTTTTGAATGAGACACAAAATAAGGTAGGGTGAAATTTTAAATTCTCCTCTCTTCATTTTCCCTTTTGTATTGATCCATGGTATCGAGTCCTAAAGGCCCCAAATTTCATGCCTCATCACTTTCAGCACATCAGGTCCTTTCCCAGCCTGTGCTGGCAATGCAGGTCTATTATCTCTGTGCCCTGTTGGATTACAGAGACTAGTGGATACATTTCCTAGGATCATTCTATCCAGGGATTTAAAATGCACCATCCTAAAATGGAGAGGATGGCCTCAACATATGGAATTTATTAGCACTTCTTTTGAGCACTAAAGATGAGACTATAATTAGTAATGTCTTATCATCACTTTCTGCTACAAGGAATATTTTCCTTGTAGACTATGACTATGGAATATTTTTCCCAAATCACACAAGTCAACAGGTTACTCCAAGATTAAGAGATTGAAGAGTGATGTTATAAAAATATGTTCTCATGGTGCTTATATGGTTGGCTCCCCTATTGTATAAAGAGTCCTTTGCTCAATATTCAGTTCCCGCAATGATGCATTAATAGACATATAGCACTGTGAGTGGGAGAGTGGTGGATACTCTGAGGAACAGGTCAGATACCCTCTTAAGGACCCCGGGTCTCCTTCCTGAAAGTGCTCAGAGAGCTAGCTGCTGACTGCTCACAGCTGAGCCCCTCTCTAACTTGTCCTTGGCTGAAGGGAGCACTCTTGACCAAGGCTATGCACTCTTCCTGGAATAGCCTCCATTCCAGCATCCATCCTGCACACAGGTGCACAAAAATTGAGCTACCTTGATTCTATTTTGGACAAATCTGAGGGGTCATCCCACATCTAGAGCTCCCCATGTGTGGGATGGGTTAATACACAGTTGTGCCTGCCCCCCTTGTCTGATTCTCCCTCTGTCTCCATCCCATTGCTGGCTCCCTAGCTAGTTCATAGCTACACCCCACAGGTAACAATCCTCAGGTCACCACTTGTGCATACATCTCTGCCACTGAATCCCTGAGGTCCCCAACATAAGGCCGAGGGTCATATTGAAAATCCTGAACTCAGAAGCAGGAGGATCTGAAACAATTGAGAAAATCATTCTAGCAAAAGTATGTGCTCAGGAGTCCTGCACAAGCCCAGAAGCTGACTCGCAGCAATCATATGAGTGAATACAAAGCTCCTGGACCATTTCTGGTTCTCTAAAAGGGAAATAAACTTAAAAGAAGGAAAGAGAAAAAAAGATAGAAGGATGGAGGAGAGAGGGGAGTGAAGAAAAAAGAAATGCAGCAAATAAAGTCTGATTCTGCTTTGTAGGTTTGCACTTTTGAGAGGCCTTTAGAAGTAATTGCAGTAGCTATTTTTAAGAGCACAGTTACCCGTTCGGTGGGTACCTATGATGCTTGCTACTTTACACGTTCTGTTTCTTAACCTAAAAACAATACTGCAAGGGAGGTAATGTTATCAGAGATGATTTAATCAAGGGCACAGACTTAGCACATGACAAAATTAGGAATTGAAAGCAACCTTTGATGTTAACTCTGTTGTCATTTCACCAAGCCAAAGTGTTATCCCCTCTTCAGCAAAAAACACAGACGTAAACCAGAAAGCAAAAATCTGACTTTCTTTTAAAAGACAGCTGTTGCATCAATTGGGACTTTATGCCCAACAAGTGACAGAGACTCAACTCAAACTAGTTTTAAAAGCAGAAGATAAAATATGATGAATGAAGTTACTGAGATGTTTCATGGAACCCCAGGAAAGATTATGACTTGGTCTCACAAGAAGAAAATTGCAACCAAGGACAGCAAAACTGCCATCGTTCACCTTCTCTGTCAGTACAGACCAGCTTTTGCCACATGTGGAAAGCATTATAGTCAATATCTTTGAAATGTTATGGCTCTGAACAGTAAGCTTGACCCATTTTCTTTGTCCCAAGGGGAGAAAAAAATCCCACTTCATTAGCCAACCCTGAACAATCACCCCAATTGGATCACAGTTACAGTGTACCACGTTTGTCTCCTGTGAATGAAAGGGAAGAGGAGAGACAAAAGATTCTAGAAAGGTGAACAGGAGGGAAGGATGTTATTAATATCACCATATAGATGCATTATATGTATTCACAACGTAAGAGCTTGATAGATTTGGACATTGTGAAGCTTTCTGTTTTCCTTTAGATACCACTCAAAGATACAACCCTGTAGGTTGGTAATTCAGTGAAAGATGGTAGATAGGATTTAACTTAGAAAGCTCAAAACTTTTTGTTTTTTTTTTTGAGACAGAGTCTTACTATGTCACCCTCAGTAGAGTGCTATCGTATCACAGCTCACAGCAACCTCAAACTCTTGGGCTTAAGTGAATCTCTTGCCTCAGCCTCCCAAGTAGCTGGGACTACAGGTGCCTGCCACAATGCCCATATATTTTTTGTTGCTGTTATTTGGCAGGCCCAGGCCCTGTTCGAACCTGCCAGCCCCCGGGTATGTGGCTGGAGCCCTAGCCGCTGAGCTATAGGCACTGAGCCAAGAAGCTCTAAACTTATACCCTTATCCTTACAGAATGTGTTGTTTGTAAGGTTAGAAGAAAAAAGGGTTAAAGAAGGGAAAGAGCAAGAAGTAAAGTCTGGTCTATTTTGAAAGCTAAAACTTTCCTCACCAAAGCAGGAAATTAATTTCTTCCTTGATTATGATGGCTGAAGGAGATTAAATACAAGGAGTAGGTGATGAAAAGGCTTAAGATACGTTTTTCTAATGGCATTGTGCGTGAAATCCTAAGAGAAATTAAGCAGAGAGTCCACGCTTCCCGTGGCAGTGAGTTAATAATCAGATATGTACTTCATTAACATATGGTTCAAAATGTTTCCCCTCCAGGCAGGTCAAAGAGGGACTCCCAGAGGGAGCCAGGGTTTCTCTCCAGTCCCTACCTGCAGACAGAGTTCCAGACCCACCTTCAAGGAACACAAAAGGACAATTGGGCCTTTCATTCTTCTTTCCCTAGAAAGCCTGAGGTTGAAAATGACTTTTTGTTCTTTCTGCGACATGTATGTCTGATGACATGCGTGGGCACGCAGAATGGACTGCCTGCATTATAGAGGAATCAGCCCCTACTCTCATACGACAGCAGCTAGATGGATTTTCCCCTCCAGAAGCCCAGTGGTGCCCTTCCCCTCCTTCCCCAATACCTGCCTGAGCCACACTCACCTCACACTGGCAACAATTGCTGTTTAATTTACTAGAACCTAAGGGCCGCTACAGCCAGCTCAGTGTGTTTTTGAATTGCTTTTCTTTCCTAAAATATGTATTTTTAATCCCATCTTTTACTGATGCCATTTTACCCATGGAACAAAGAATCTGGCCAAACAAATACCCTAACCATCACTTTGATTTATTCTCATAAGCAAAGGCTTCCGGGAGCACTGTTTCTTCAAGCTGTTGGTTGGATGACCTCCCTGGGGAAATGCTTGCCACCACTAGGACTGTTTTGCACCCAAGAGAAACTAGGATAAAGGCACCTCTGGGAAGTTTGGCTTGTTGTTTTTAATTTGTTTCTTGATACATGATCACCAAGTTCTTGATCTCTTTTACTGAGAAAAAAGGAATTGTCAAAAAAAAAGAGAGAGAGAGAGAGATCATGCCACTTATTCAGGCCTAAAGTTTAAGCACAGTCTAAATGCCATTGTATTTAGGATGAAAGCCGTAAAACCTAGATAATTATGTGGCCATTTGTAAAACATTTTAATAAAACAAATACTAAAACATTTCAGGATCAGAGGATCTGACTAATTGCCTGAATTGTGAGATTCTCTCCGGATGTTTGCCATCTTACAAAATACATTGTATGTCAAAAAAAGAAGCATTCGACAGTCACACCTCTGTAAATGGACCACCCGAGGGACAGTAACAAACAAGTCAACATATGGAGGTGGTCAACCTAAGTAACTTCCATTGAGTGCATGTGGTGCATGTCTGGTCCATGAAAACAGGTCACGTTAGGAAGGTGGTGAATGCAGGGAGGTGGTGAACCACAGAGGTTCTACTCTACATGAGGAGGTTCTACTCTACATTAAAAATGTTACAGGTAATGCTGTAAGTTTGTTTCACTCTGTTGAACAGAAGGCAATGTGTTTGTGAGTCCACAAACAACCTAATGTATGAGCCGAAAATATCCTGCCAAAATTACCCCCGGCTACATTTGCCATCCAGGAAAGCCTCCTAGAATAAGCTCCTCCTGGGACTATTCCCCACAAAGAGGAGCCTATATAAAGTGGCCTCCTGAAGATTCAGAGGAAAACATAATAATCTTTCATAAACTCGGCTGGTTAGTCAGGAAAGCTATATGAAGAATCTAATGACTGTTTTCTTGCTGAAATGTCCTTTGTAGCAGAGGTCAAACATCTGCTTTCTCCATCAGACAGCTAGAAAGAACCAGGACATACAGGTAATCTTCTGTATTTCACCCA
Source organism: Nycticebus coucang (assembly GCF_027406575.1). Lineage (NCBI taxonomy): Eukaryota > Metazoa > Chordata > Mammalia > Primates > Lorisidae > Nycticebus > Nycticebus coucang. The sequence continues at coordinate 29,768,317 of NC_069782.1, forward strand.
ATTTCTGAGGTCAAGGCATTTATGCAATGAGGTCTTTTAGTGCCATTAACCGTGAAAATATCCAATATCGAAATAATTCTGAATCTCAAAACCAATTTAAGTTTTAATCTTTGCATTCAAGGCATTCACCCCGATACCGATGCATCCATCCATCAGTCCCCCTTTCAAATTGGTCAAATTGAGGAGGTCAGTGGCATTAAATAAAAGACTACAATGTGCTTTCACCATTGTTTGTATGACTTGTTTTTTGCTTTTCTCATTATTTCCTCAGTACTTTGAGAGGATAGACAGGGATATATTAGAAAGTTTGGCGACTTCTGGCTCTTATGATTCACTGCCTTCCTCCCTTTCAGCAGCAGTGTGGGGATGGTTGAGAAGGTGAGAATGTCGAAGAGTTAAGTAGGGAAAGAGGAATATTTACCATAAGGCAGAGTGTGAAATGGGGGCTCCCCAGCATGATGTTGAGCCAGACTATCCTGGGCATTAGCAAGACATGAGTTTTAATTTCTACCTCCACTAACTTTTTTTTTTTTTTTTTATTGTTGGGGATTCATTGAGGGTACAATAAGCCAGTTACACTGATTGCAATTGTTAGGTAAAGTCCCTCTTGCAATCATGTCTTGCCCCCATAAAGTGTGACGCACACTAAGGCCCCACCCTCCTCCCTCCATCCCTCTTTCTGCTTCCCCCCCCATAAACATAATTGTCATTAATTGTCCTCATATCAAGATTGAGTACATAGGATTCATGCTTCTCCATTTTTGTGATGCTTTAACAATTTTCTTGCTGAACCTCCTTCCTAAAATAGAACTAATATTATCATCCTGTTTGAGTATTAAATCTGATGTTGGATGAGAGTACAGGGATTTCTAGTCTTCTGGTTGGTACATACAAAGGTCTGACAATGAAGTTCATGAACTCATCCTAGAAAAAGTATTATATACCTCTTTGCTGAATATCACTATGGTCACCTTCAACGTACTCCCCTTAGGAAGCTATGCACCAATGCCAATCCACCCTTCAAAGCAATTTTGGATCTCTTTCTGATATGCCCATCAGAGCTATTGTTGTCATATGAGGTTTGGCAATTACGTTCTCAAGCACTGGACAAAGAACTCAGTAAAGTTTTATAACCTTGGTGTATCAGTATCTCACAGCTGTGTTTGTTTTTTTTTGTTCGTTTTGTTTTTTTAAGACAGAGTCTCAAGTTGTCACCCTCGGTAGAGTACTATAGCACCATAGCTCACAGCAACCTTGGGCTCAAACGATCCTCTTGCCTCAGTTTCTCTATTTTTTAGTAGAGAAGGGATCTTGCTTTTTCTCAGGCTGGTCTCAAACTTGAGAGCTCAAGCTATCCACCCTCCTCAGCCTCCCTGAGTGCTAGGATAACGGGCGTGAGCCACGCACCCAGCTCATTGGCAGGGTCTTGCTGAGTGGTGTTCATATTATTGTTGTATGTTTTTGTGTGTTGTACAATGCCAGCTCTGATGGTCATTCCAGAAAAAGAGTTCTAAAGTTGCTTAGAAGAGTGGACTAGGTGCTGGTGTTGGTGCATAGCTTCCCTAGGGGGGAACTTTGAAGGTGACCATAGTGATAATCAGCAGTGAGTTATGTAACACTTTTTCTAGAATGAGTTGACGAACTTAATTTTCAGACCTCATAGTAACTGTTCAATAAATCTAAGGTAATTTCTGCTATTGTGTGAGTTTCTGCTGAGACTGCCTCACCTGCAGCCTATTTTTCTGGAGCTCTACACCTACCTCATAGGTCTGCAACATGCTTTTGCACTTCTAGCTCCCAAAACGGTGCTACTGAATGGATTCATCCCACAGAGCCACTTCGCATGTTAAGAATAAACCCAGCAGACACAGTCAATTGCCCCAACAGTCATGTCCCCTTCTTCTTTGCCAGTCCAATTGTGTCAGATATCAGATAATGATGTGTCCAAGAAAAACAGAGCCTTCCAGAGTTCCAAGGGATGGCTAAGCTGGACGATGACATCCAACTCCCTTTTGCTAGTGAATAGTTGAATTGAGGGATAAGCAAGAGACCCAGTTCTGTCCAAAGAGATGTAAGAAGAAATTGGATAAATGATTCTTTGTACCCTGAATGAATCCCAAACAATAAAAAAGAAAGAAATTTGATAAATGGTTTCTGGAAGATGTTCCTTCCAAAAGAAAAAGAGAGATGAGAGAAATATGATCCACTCCTTCTCCCCTCACTTGATCACATGATCTGCCTTTAGACTTTGCCATGTGAGGATTTGGTGTTTAGATCTGGGAAATACAATATAGTGTTACCTACTGTGCTGAGGATTTGCTGAGAGCAAAAACAAAAAAGCAGACAGACATCCTTGATATGATTGAACCATTAAATGAAGCAACCCTGCCACCATCAAACTCCAGACTTCTTATTATGTGAGATGGTAATTCTCTTTTAATTATTTTTTCTGCTTCTTGCAGCTGGAAGCATCCTAACTGACATATAGCCCATATCCTGTGATGTCTACTAACCAGCAGGGCCTCCCTAGACTTCACGGGGTATAGTGGTCCAGTCTACTTCGAGCCCAGCTGGGCCTTCTCTTCTATAATAAGATGGCTGTGACCTTGCCTTTTGTAGCCTTGCAAACTCAAATCTCCTAGCCACTCAAACAACTTCTGATTAGACTTATGACTGGCTTCCTTTCAGTCCTCAAAACATTTGATAAACTCTTCTAAGTATTTATTGTGTTTTAGGGAACATGGAGTAAATTTATTTATTTATTTATTTATTTTTTCCCTTTGGAGTAAATTTTTTTAAAAAATCTATTTTGGTAAGTCTTCAACAGTTTGATATATTTGGCCAGTGACACAGATGAAACATCAAAACTAAAGAAAATGTTCATTGTGGAAAAATGTAGCATAAAGCTGTACACCTTGTCTCCAATTAAAGAAGACGTTACGAGAGGAAAATCATTAAAAATGTTAGCATCTACAATTTAATGAATAATCTTTGCCTTACATGGATTTAGATGTCAAGATATTTATGATGAATCGGCACATGGTAGCAAATTCTTTACTAGACACTTATTTTGATCGATAGAATGTATTAGAAATAAAATTGTATAACTTTTGTGACTGGGTCTTAAGAAATATGGAGCTTCCATCTTCACATTGGGGATAGTCCCACTTAAAAACTGAATTTTAATGCGGTAAGAAGCCTAGGTCACATTAGGGATCAGGTAGAGGAGAACCTACATGCTCCTATAGACAGCCTCAGGTGAGCCCCAAGTTAACAGCCAATACCAGCTATCATCCCTGAGAAAAAGCCTTCCTGATGTAGCAGTTCAGCCAAAGCTCTGGATTAACACAGCCCTAGCTAAGGCTACGTAGAACTGCAGAACCACTAAGCTCAGAACAATCATTGCCCAGATGTGAGATATAATAAATGATAGGTGTTGTATTCATCTACTAAATTTGCAGTGGTTTTATTACATAGCCACAGATTACTAGCACACTATTCAAACATACAGAATATGTTATCCACTGATATGCTGGCCAACTAGTTCTTGAGAAAGGGGGGTAGAAAAGCTTGCAAAGCTCAATCGTGATACTTGCCAACTTCTATGTTATAAGCCTTCCCACAATGGCCAATTTCAAGCTATCAACAGGATGATAATCAGCTCCCCTAATTTCTGAAAATTTATCAACTGTCGCAGCCAGTGCAAATCAAATGATCCAGTTCCAGATCATTATTGACATTATCCCTGGAAAAAAAAATGCCCATTTTATCATATACAATTGACCCTGGAACAACACAGACTTGAACTGTGTGGTCCATTTATGCTCTGATCTTTCACAAGAGAACACAGATCAAAAAATGTTCAAGCCATGAGAAACTCGTGTGTATGGAGAACCAAAGTTTCCTAAAAGCAAATCTGCAGGGTTAACTGTGGAACTTTAGTACATGAGGATTTGGGTATACACAGGGAGTCCCAGAGCCAATCCCCCAAGTATCCTAAGGGGTAACTGTGCCTGATGCCCCAGACATTTTCCAATGTGTAATTCAAATAATAATAATGAATCCCAATTACATAGTGCTTTTGATTTCACATGTTGTCTATTTGAATGTTTACAATAACCAAGAATAATAGCTATTACATTACTACATTAGAAATAAAAATTCTGACACTTAAGAAACAATTTTCTAAGTGGGAACCCCAATCATTTCTCTCCAGAGTCAGGATTCTTTGATATGACACAAATTTTGCATGATGATTCCATCACTTGTACCTGCCATTGTAACCCCTTTCCCTCCACGTTCTCCAAAATTGATCATAGGACGTCTTTAAATACAAAGGGATTCAAGTGTACGATTTCTATATATATTTTAATAAAGGTCTTCTTGTACAATCAATTCATTTACTAGTCTACCTGGGTCCTGCTTCTTACCCATTTTCAAGTTCAAAACAAATGGTATTCTGAGGCTGTACTTTGAAGAAATCTACTAACACAGAGAACTGTCTGTGGGAGGTCTGTTTCTTGTTTCCAAATAATCATTAAGTGGACATATGGTGAATTGAATTCATACCAACATTTCTGAGCCTATTCATTTTTTTAAGCATTTTCAGAACTCTTCCATGTTAAGTTTTAATTCCCCCAAGTCTCATCATATGAATGAAGACAAGTAAAAAAAGAAGGTAAGGTTTTGCAAAAATGATAGCCAAATCAAACATTTCCAGGTTGAAGGTTTGAGGGTGTGTGTGTCACTCCTAAATTAAATATTTCCAATGGTAATCTATCATTTAAAAATTGCTGGTTTAGCCTTTGCTTTTCCAGCCTTTGCAAATCACAAACATGACTTATGGAAAACAAGTTACCTCAGTGGCTGGGCTCTCCAGATGCCTGTAATTTGCTTATAAATGTATAGTATACTCTGTGTGGTGGAGGGTATGTGTTGAGAAAGGACGGAGATGGTATGCCTTTCCTAAATAACTAAGTAACCAAGGCTGGCATTGCTTACTTAATCTACTTCTTCAGTGTTTGAAAGCCTATACATCAGGGGCAAATTTGCACCATCTTGGTAACATTAGTCTCAGTAAATACTATTCCCCGTGTGCCTCAGAGGAAAATATCAAATTACCCCCACAAACTTAGACAGTTGAGAGATTTTAGTAATTTTCTCTTTCTCTCCCCACCCCTTCTCTTTCATAAACAGTATAAATTGCTCTTAAGGAAAGTATAATGTGATGAAATTAGGTTATTCTTCAATAATAAATGATTATTTCAGCTTTCTGAAGACATAACAGTCTAGTGTACACAACAGTAAAATCTTTTCCTTTGCGTTTTTGGAGAAGGGAAAAGGATTTCTTAAAAAGCGATGGATTTCAGCCTTTAGTGGGATTTGAAAAATACCAGACTCGAGGGCAGTAAGTTGATGCCATTAGGAAAATTCAATAAAATTCTTATTTTGCTATAATCATGGAGACATCTGCTGCAGCTTGGGGAAAAATAATGTGATGAAGCTTTCTCTCTTACACCTCAATACCATTCTGAGATCTTCTGGAAAACTGTTTCTGCAGCAAGGAGCAAGGGTAACACTCGAGTCACAGACAGACTGTGCTTTGTGAAACCAGACATACCAATTCTTGCCTGCCTAATCTTTAAGTGGAAAGGTGACACTTGGTTCTCTGACACAAGTTCTGCTCTAAAAAGCCTCTATAATCTTCTCAAATCTGGTTTGAATGGCTAGTAAATTTCAGCTATTTACTATTGAGCTGATCTCAGAGCTAAAGGCCCTGTTTACTTCATACCAACACGCTTCCTTTGCCTTCCTCTTCATTCTTGAAAATAAAAATATAACTTGGAAAAATCTCTAACATTTTCCCAAATGAACATCCTTCTGATTTTGTTTTCTAATTTATAGGACATAATTCAATTACAAATGCATATCTTTTTGAAATATGTCACATAACCAAAATTAACTGTTTTCAATTATAACTTTAAGTGTATTTTTTCTCTGGGGAATCGTGTTTTAGAAAACAAAATAAATTAATGGCAGGTACTAAAATTCAGCATTCTTTCAGGATCCCAGTTTCTATAAACTCTTCTTCATAAAAGAATTAAACACATATCTGCATTTCCAAGGTGAAGGTGACCTATCATTCACTATAAATACCTGCTAAGGGCATTTCTTTAAGAGTGAGAGGATTTTTCTCTTCAAATTCCAGCCTCACATACGTTGGAGCTGATGAATTCTGCACATCCCTGGGATTTGCAGGAGGTTACAGAAGAAGATTATGCACCCTGTTGATTTATTTACTGCAAGGACAACCAGGGTACGGCCCTGTTGCAGCTTGAAACCAGAAATGTGCAGAGTGAGTCTAAGCACGAAACACTTAAGGATATTATGTAAACCGAGCATCTTTGTATCCATGGGAAATGAAGCCAATCTATTTGGTTTTTCTTTTCCATTGTGGGTTTAATGCAATTCAGTCTGTGAGGATAAAAACTGGTACCTGATTTTATTATTTCCTAACACAAAATGAAGATAGAGAAAAAAAATTGTGTTCAACGTTAGGAATTATATGCAGTTAGCTGACCTGCACAGAATTACAAGAAGTCAAAGGTTGTGTAACAGTGGAAGGTTAAGATTGTCCTCTTCTTTTAAGATTAAACTACAAATGTCATTTAACATTGAATGGCTTTACCAATAGCTTAGCTAATTTCTCAAGTGGCTGACCAGATTTCTTTTTTCTCCCAGTTTCTAGATAATTGTGCTAAGGGTACTGTGGATAGAGCAGATAGCAAAATACTGTCCTCATGGAGTCCATAATCTTGTAAGGAAAAGAGATATCAGAAGAAGGTGAAGTTAAGAGATAGATAACAGAGTTACAAGCCATGATAAAACTAGAAGGACAAAGTACTTCAAGAGAGCACATTACAGGACATAATATGTTTGTTTACTTTCTCGGTCAGACTAAAATTCTTCAAGAAGGCAATATGTTATTCAATTTTTTTATTGTCAAATCATAGCTGTGTACATTAGTGCAATCAAGGGGTACAATGTGCTGGTTTCATATACAATATGAAATATTCTCATCAAACTGTTCAATGTAGCCTTCATGGCATTTTCTTAGTTATTGTATGTAGACATTTGTATTCTGCCTTTAGTAAGTTTCGCCTGTACCCATTCTAAGATGCACTGTAGGTGTGGCCCCACCCAATACCATCCCACCACCCTAATATCCCCCCTCCCTTCCCCTTCCTTGGCCCTTTCCTCATAGTCTTGTGCTACAGTTGGGTTATAGCCTTCATGTGAAAGTTATAATTTAGCTTCATAGTAGGGCTGAGTACATTGGATACTTTTTCTTCCATTCCTGAGATACTTTGCTAAGAAGAATATGTTCCAGCTTCATCCATGTAAACATGAAAGAGATAAAGTCTCCATCTTTCTTTAAGGCTGCATAATATTCCATGGTATACATGTACCACAATATGCTAGTCCATTCGTGGGTCGATGGGCACTTGGGCTTCTTCCATGACTTAGCAATTATGAATTGGGCTGCAATAAACATTCTGGTACAGATGTCTTTGTTATATTGTGACTTTGGGTCTTCTGGGTATAAACCTAGTAAAGGAATTATAGGATCGAATGGCAGGTCTATTTTTAAGTCTCTAAGTATTCTCCAAACATCCTTCAAGAATGAATCTATTAGTGTGCATTCCCACCAGCAGTGTAGAAGTGTGCCCTTTTCTCCACATCCACGCCAACATCTCTGGTTTGGGGATTTTGTTATGTGGGCTACTCTTACTGGGGTTAGGTGATATCTCAAAGTAGTTTTCATTTGCTTTTCTCTGATGTTTAAGGATGATGAGCTTTTTTACATGTGTTTGTAGATCGTGCGTCTGTCTTCTTTATAGAAGTTTCTCTTCAAGTCCCTTGCCCACCCTGAGATGGGATCACGTGTTCTTTTCTTGCTAATACATTTCAGTTTTCTGTGGACTCTGGTTATTAGACCTTCATCGGAGGTATAACCTACAAATATTTTCTCCCATTCTGAGGGCTGTCTGCTTGCTTTACTTACTATGTTCTTGGTTGTGCAGAAACTTTTTAGTTTGATCAGGTCTCAGTAGTGTATTTTTGATACTGCTTCAGTTGCCTGGGGAGTCCTCCTCATAAAATACTCACCCAGGCCTATTCCTTCAAGAGTTTTCCCTGCACTTTCTTCAAGTATTTTTATAGTTTCATGTCTTAAGTTTAAACCTTTTATCAGTGAGAATCTATCTTAGTTAATGGTGAAAGGTGTGGGTCCAGTTCCAGTCTTCTATAAGTTGTCAGCCAGTTCACCCAGCACCATTTGTTAAATAGGGAATCTTTTCCCCACTGAATGTTTTTAATTGGCTTGTCAAAGATCAAATAATGGTAAGTAGCTAGATTCATCTCTTGGTTCTCTATTCTGTCCTAGACATCTACTTCTCTGTTTTTGTGCCAATACCATGCTGTTTTGATCACTATTGATTTATAGTACAGTCTCAGGTCTGGTAGCGTGATTCCTCCTGCTTTGTTTTTATTGCTGAGTAATGTTTTGGCTATTTGAGGTTTTTTTCTCATTCCATATAAAACGAAGTATTATTTTTTCAAGATCTTTAAAGTATGACAATGGAGCTTTAATAAAAATTGCATTAAAATTATATTTTGCTTTAAGTAGTATAGACATTTTAACAATGTTGATTCTTCCCAGCCATGAGCATGGTATGTATTTCCATTTGTTAACATCTTCAGCTATTTCTTCTCTTAAAGTTTCATAGTTCTCTTTGTAGAGATCTTTCAAGTCCTTTGTTAGGTATACTCCCAAATATTTCATCTTCTTTGGCAGTACTGTGAAAGGAATAGAGTCCTTGACTGTTTTTTTGGCTTGATTACTGTTGGTATATATAAAGGCTACAGATTTATGGGTGTTGATTTTGTACCCTTAGACATTGCTGTATTCCTTGATCACTTCTAAAAGTTTTATAGTAGAATCTCTAGTGTTTTCCAGATATACTATCATATTGTCTGTGAAGAGTGAAAGTTTGATCTCTTCTGACCCTATGTGGATACCCTTGATCACCTTTTCTTCCCTAATTGCAATGGCTAAAACTTCCATTACAATGTTAAAGAGCAATGGAGACAATGGGCAACCTTGCCTGGTTCCTGATCTAAGTGGAAATGATTTCAATTTAACTCCATTCAATATGATATTGGCTGTGGGTTTGCTGTAGATGGCCTCTATAAGTTTAAGAAATGTCCCTTCTATACCAATTTTCTTAAGTGTTCTGATCATGAAGGGATGCTGGATATTATCAAAAGCTTTTTCTGCATCAATTGAAAGAATCATATGGTCTTTATTTTTAAGTTTATATGTTGAATTACATTTATAGATTTACATATATTGAACCAGCCTTGAGACCCTGGGATAAATCCCACTTGGTCGTGGTGCATAATTTTTTTGATGTGTTGTTGGATTCTGTTTGTTAGGATCTTATTGAATATTTTAGCATCAATATTCATTAGTGATATTGGTCTATAATTTTCTTTTCTTCTTGGGTCTTTCCCTGGTTTGGGGATCACGGTGATGTTTGCTTCATAGAATGTGTTGGGTAATATTCCTTCTTTTTCTATATTTTGGAAGAGGTTGAGTAATATAGGTACTAGTTCTTCTTTAAAGGTTGGTAGAATTCTGACGTAAAGCCATCTGGTCCTGGGCTTTTCATTTTAGGGAGAGTTTGTATAGTTGATGCTATTTCAGAACTTGATATAGGCCTGTTCAACATTTCCACTTCATTCTGGCTGAGTCTTGGTAGGTGGCGTACTTCCAGGTATTGATCTATTTCTTTCAGATTTTCATATTTCTGAGAGTAGAGTTTCTTGTAGTATTCATTAAGGATTTTTTGGATTTCTGAGGTGTCTGTTCTTATTTCATTGTTATTGTTTCTGATTGATGAAATTAGAGATTTTACTCTTTTTTTTCCTGGTTAGGTTGGCCAAAGGTTTATCTATATTACTGATCTTTTCAAAAAACCAACTTTTGCATTTATTGATCTGTTGTATAACTCTTCTGTTTTCAATTTCATTTAATTCTGCTCTGATTTTGGTTATTTCTTTTCTTCTGCTGGGTTTGGGTTTGGAGTGTTCTTCCTTCTCCAGTTGCTTGAGATGTCCTATTAAGTTTTTAACTTCCTCTCTTTCCATTTTCTTGAGGAAGGTTTGCCGTGCTATAAATTTCCCTCTTAGGACTGCCTTTGCAGTATCCCAGAGGTTCTGGTAATTAGTGTCTTGATTGTTGTTTTGTTCCAAAAATTTTGTGATTTCCTTCTTACTCTCGTCTATAAGCCATCTATCCTTCAGCATAAGGTTGTTTAACTTCCATGTTTTTGTATGGGTATGCAGGTTCCCGTTGTTATTGAGTTCAACTTTTATTCCATGATGGTCTGAGAAGATGCAAGGAATAATTTCTATATATTTTAAATTTGCTGAGGTTAGATTTGTGGACTAGGATGTGGTCAATTTTGGAGTATGTTCTGTGGTCTGATTAAAAGAATATGTATTCAGTTTTGTTTGGATGAAATGTTCTGTAGATATCTGTTAAGTCCAGATGTTGAATGGTTGAGATTAAATTTAAAATTTCTTTGCTTAGCTTCTTTTTTGATGATCTATCCAGCACTGCTAAAGGGGTGTTAAAATCTCCAACTACTATGGAACTGGAAGAAATCAAGTTGCTCACGTCTGTTAGAGTTTCTCCTATAAATTGAGATGCATTCTGGTTGGGTGCATAAATATTAATATTTGAAATCTTATCATATTGAGTATTACCTTTAACAAATATGAAGTGTCCATCCTTATTCTTCCTTATTTTGGTTGGTTGAAAGCCTATTGTGTCTGCGAATAGGATTGTAATGCCTGCTTTTTTCTGCTTTCCATTTACCTGGAGTATAGATGACCATCCCTTCACCTTGAGTCTATATTTGTCTTTTAATGTAGGATACAATTCTTGTATGCAGCAGATATCTGGCTTGAGATTTTGTATCCAGTCAGCCAACCTGTGCCTCATTAGAGGACAATTTAAACCATTCACATTAATTGAGAATATTGCTAAGCCTTTCAAGAGTCCTGTGGACATTTATAATCCTTTTGCGACTGTGGAAGTTGGAATTTGATCAAAATTTTCTGGGTGGGTTTTCTTTTGTGGTGGAGGATTATGCTGGTCTTTATGGAGGATAGGTCTGAGAATATCCTGGAGAGCTGGTTTAGTTATGGCAAATTTCTTCAACATGTGAATGTCATTGAAGTGTTTAATTTCTCCATCATAAATGAAGCTCAGTTTAGCTGGGTACAGGATCCTGGGTTGAAAGTTATTTTGTTTTAGGAGATTAAAAGTCGATGACCATCCTCTTTTAGCTTGAAAGGTTTCAGCAGAGAGATCTGTAATTATTCTAATGTTCTTGGCCTTGTAGGTGATGGTTTTCTTTCGTCTGGCTGCTTTCAGAATTTTCTCCTTCTTTTTTTTTTTTTTTTTTGTGTGTGTGTTTTTTTTTGGCCGGGGCTGGGTTTGAACCTGCCACCTCTGGCATATGGGACCGGCGCCCTACTCCTTGAGCCACAGGCGCCACCCTAGAATTTTCTCCTTCATATTAAATTTAGTGAAATTAACTATGATGTGTCTGGGGGATGTCTTATTTGGGTTGAGTCATGCTGGAGTTCTGAAACTGTCTGCTATCTGAATTTCAGAATCTCTTGGCATGTCTGGAAAGTTCTCCTTCATCATCTCATGGAGAAGGGACTCTGTGCCTTGTGAAGCCCCTTCGTCGCTTTTGGGGATCTCTATAAGACAAACATTGATTTTCTTCGAATTATCCCGGAACTCTCTGAGAGAGTGATCTGTTTTTGCCCTCCATTTCTCTTCCACTTTGAGAGTTTGGGAGTATTCAAAAGCTTTGTCTTCAATGTCAGAAATACTTTCATCTGCTTGCTCCATTCTGTTACTGAGGGATTCTACTGTGTTTCTCAGATCTTTGAGGGCTGCAACTTCTTGTCTCAATGTATCAAAATCTTTGGTTTTTTGGTCTTTGAATTTGTTGAATTCTTGAGATATCTTTTGGGTTACTTCTTGGAATTCTAATTTGATCTTATTTGCTATCCAGATTCTGAATTCGATTTCTGACATCTCATCGAATTGTTTGTGCATGGAATCTTGTGCTGTGTTTGCCCCTTTGATCCTTGGGGGAGTTGATCTACTCTGATTATTCATATTGCCAGAGTTTTTCTGTTGATTTCGCCTCATGATTGTTTTTCACCGTTGCCTCTGGCTGTCCTCAGAGTTGAGGAGGTATCTCTCCAAGATTAGAGCCCAGCAGGATCACTCTATTGTTACCGAATCTTTGTAGGGAGTGACCCTGTGTAGTTCCTCTGGGGCTGCCCCAGCCAGGGAGTTCTGGTTGTGGAAGCAGCTCTGGAGTGTGATACACCCGGACCCAGCAACAGTACTAGGGTTGGTGTACACAGTTCTGGGAGTGCCTGGCACTCAGTGTCTTTGGCACAGAGAGCCCAGGCTCCAGCGGTCTCTGGCCAGGAGAAGGGCTCTGCGCAGAGGCAGGGAGGGCTCCGGAGGGCATGCTGCTACCAGAGTCCCTGGCCAGACAAGGGGGCCAGTGTGGAGGCAGGGAGGGTACAGGAGGGAGGACACAGGGTTGCGCATCTCCCGCAGTTCCTGGTCAGGGCATGCAAGGTCTGGCGGGTGCGGGTTGCAGGTTGGTGGTCACAGCGCAGCTCTTATGGAGGTTCAGGCAGTGCCAAGCCCAGGAGTTTGAGGTTGCTATGAGCTGTGACACCATGGTAGTCTACCCAGAGCAACAGCCCGAGGCTCCAGTGTGCCAAAACCGGTCTCACTCTGCTTCTGAGGGTTAAGGCTGTAAGGCAGCTCAGTCCCCGCCATTCGGCTGCTCAGTCACTAGATTACTAGCTCCTTCCCGATCCTTGGTCTGTAACCCTGAGGGCAGAGCTTGCTGGGGCAGTTCTCTCACAATGGCTCCCTGCGGCCCATAGCCGAACACTATTAGCTCTGTCCAGCTCAGCAGCTCAATCTGGGGCCCTAGACAATGTCCAAAGTTCTCCACACTCTTGCTCAAGCTCTCTCCAAGGCAGTTCAACTGAGTGCCAAGTCCAAAAACACCAAAATAGTTCACAGGTAAGGCCTTTCCTGTTTGCAATCTCACTGCTGCTTGTACTTACGGCTGCTGGCAGGATTAGGTCAATCGAACACACACAACCACTTGCCAGTTTTCCACTGTTTTTGTCCCCCTCTTGGGGTCCAGAAGTCCCTTGCTGACTCCCTGTATCCTCAAAGGGATGATTATAGGCAGATCCCACCAGCCAGAGATACCTGGAGTCTTTATCTCCCCAGACTTACTGTGCCCAGTTGCAGGGAAGCTGTTACTCGGCCACCAGCTTAGGTAATCTCTCATTCAATTTTTTTTAAATTATGTTTTTCAGTATCTGAGTCCAAGCACCTTGCACAGTGCATGGCTCATGGTGGTTTATCTTTGTTGATTACACTTGTTGAGTTGCCTGAATTACTCATGTTATCCTTACAAAAATCACTTTTGCTGAATTTGGCAGCCAGGAGTGTTCTCATTTTAGTGATAGGAAAACATGGAGGAAAAAAGAAAACCGAAATGGTTTGCTCGAATTTTCTTACTAAAATCATAGGACTACAACAGGTCTTAGAATTCTGACACCACGGTTCTTTCATGAAACCACGCTGTTTCAAGAAAAAAATAGATAATGAAAAGAACAGAAATAATACTAACAAAACTCACAGACTATATGTGCTTGTTTGCCCACTGATGGAGGAGGAGGCAAACTAGGAGGAAACCTCAGAGTTGTGCATGAATTAAAATGTAGCCAATTCACCCTCAAATGAAACTATCATGGGATAAAAGCCAAAAACTTTTCTTAGATTTTTTTTTTGCATATCCTGCAACCTATACTTAACTAGATGAAATTCTTTTTAAAGAATTCTCCTATTCAAACTTTTGAAAGGGAAGGGTTGCTTTTAATGGGACATCTTCATTCCATTCTGGAGGTAAAATACAACTTCACCAACGTGGTTATTTATTCTTGATTTTTACCAAGATTTTTTTTTCTAAACTGCTATATTTAAGCATATAAAAAAGATAAACTCTACAATTTATTTAAAACAGACAGACAGAAACATCCCTAAGGAGGTGTCTTAGTCAGTGGGGCTGAATAACAAAGTACCATAGACTGGGTGGCTTAAACAACAGGAATTTATTTTTCAGGAAGCTGGCAAGTCCAAGATCATGGTGGCATTAGACTCCATGTCTGGTGAGGGCTCTGTTCAGGCAGCCACCTTCTGGATGTGTACTCAGATGGTGGAACTCATTCACTCTCTCCCTTTCTCTTCTTTTCTTTCTTTTCTCTTCTCTTAAAACCACTAATCCCATCATGAGGGTTTACCTTCATGATCTATTCTAACCCTAATTACTACACAAAGACCCCCATCTCTAAATGCCACCACATCAGAGTGTAGGGCTTTTTTTTTAAGAGACAGAGTCTCACTCTGTTGCCTTCAGCAGAGTGCCTTGGCATTACAGCTCACAGCAACCTCCAGCTCATGGGCTTAGGCAATTCTCCTTGCCTCAGCCTCTTGAGTAGCTGGGACTACAGGTGCCCACCACAATGCCTGGCTATTTTTTGTTGCAGTTTGGCTGGGGCTGGGTTCGAACCCACCACCCTCAGTATATGGGGCCAGTGCTCTACTCACTGAGCCACAGGCACCATGGGAGTGTAGGGCTTTAACATATGAATTTGGAGGAGACACAAACCTTTAGTCTATAACAGGAGATACACTGAAAGAAATAAAACCGATTCTATGAACTATATATGCACACATTAAATACACATTAAGCCACACTTTGACTTTTTTTTTTTCTTTTTGAGACAGAGACTTGCTCTGTTGCCTGGAGTAGAGTGTAGTCGTGTCATCATAGTTTACGGAAACCTCCAACTCCTGGGCTCAGGCCATCCTCCTATCTCAGTCTCCTGAGTAGCTGCCATTACAAGGACATGTCACCAAGCTTGGCTATTTTTTCTAATCTTAGTAGAGAGGGGAGGTCTCCCTCTTGCTCAAGCTGGTCTCAAACTCCTGAGCTCAAGTGTTCCTCCCACTTCCACCTCCCAGAGTGCTAGGATTACAGGCATGACCCACCACACCCAGCCCACTTTGCATTTTTGATAAGCAGACCATGGGTGGGATTATGAGATCCTGAGCATGAATAACAGAAATTAGAATAAAAATCAAAGCCCACAAAGTTAAACAGGAGTAATAAGTATATTTGACACTGTTAGTAAAGAAATAAGAAATATTTAGATGCAAATAAGATAGCAGGAAGGTCACAAACTTACATAACTGGATCTAAAGAGCCTTTTGAATTTAACTTGAGCATTTTTTTTTTTTTGAGACAGAGTCTCACTATGTCACCCTGGGTAGAGTGCTGTGGCATCACAGCTCACAGCAACCTCCAACTCTTGGGCTTAAGTGATTCTCTTGTCTCAGTCTTCCAAGTAGCTGGGACTACAGGCACCTGCCATAACACCTGGCTATTTTTTGATTGTAGTTGTCATTGTTGTTTGGCAGGCCCGGGCTGGGTTCGAGCCTGTCAGCTCTGGTATATGTGGCTGGTGCCTTAGCCACTAAACTACAGGCGCCCATCTTAACTTAAGCATCTTGATACCATAAGAGCTGAGACATCCTTGTTTTAAAAGGGCAAAGTGTTCATAGAATTACTTTATTTGAAATTTAAAACTATTCTACCAACCCAGGAATGGATTAACAAGCTGTGGTATATGTATACCATGGAATACTATTCAGCCATTTAAAAAAATGGAGACTTTACATCCTTCGTATTAACCTGGATGGAAGTGGAAGACATTATTCTTAGTAAAGCATCACAAGAATGGAGAAGCATGAATCCTATGTACTCAATTTTAATATGAGGACAATTAAGGTTATGGGGGGGAAAGCAGAAAGAGGGACGGAGGGAGGGGGGTGGGGCCTTGGTGTGTGTCACACTTTATGGGGGCAAGACATGATTGCAAGAGGGACTTTACCTAACAATTGCAATCAGTGTAACCTGGCTTATTGTACCCTCAATGAATCCCCAACAATAAAAAATAAAATAAAATAAAAAAGAAAGAAGGGTTGGCGACCAACAAAACCACCAGATCATCAAAAACTTGTGTTGATTAATTACAGTACTCAGGATAAAATGCTTCATATGGTGTGCTTTTATTTTGATTTTTATCCTACCTACTTTTAAATAGAATTTATAGGGTTAAAAAAAAAATCAGTCTGTTAGCCAACCCATCTGAGTGGCAGGGGCCAAAAAGTTCAAACCACACTGACTTAAGGACAAAAGGGAATTTATTGGCTCATCTTGTAGAAGTCCAGAATAGACCTCTCACCAAACACAACCATGTCCAAAAATTCAGAGGTCAAGAGGGTTTGTTCTCCCAATTTTCACCTCTCACTCCAGATCTGCTTTCCTTGGGGTTGCCTCCTTTCTCCAGTACTCTTTTCCATGCTGACAAGATGCCATCCAGAAGCTCTAGTGTTTCATTCCATCTTCTTAGCCATTCTACTGGAAAATTAAAAGCACTTGGGTGTGCCTTGACTGACTTGTATCAAGTCAGGGGCTCACTCTGAATTGAATTATTGTGACTAGAGCAACATGCTGATTGTGGCTTGGCCTAAGCCAAGTTTCTTCCTTTGGCTCTAAAATACTAGAATTAATTTCATCCAAACCACATGGATTGAGAATGGGGAGAAGGAAGGAACCAAAGAGTATTGGGTTTCTTTTATCACAAAAGGGGGAAATAGACTCCATGTAGTTGAACACTAGAGATGTCCACCAAAATCACGATACAATAAAATTGAGTTGGGTGGCACCTGTGGCTCAGTGAGCAGGGCGCCGGCCCCATATTCCGATGGTGGTGGGTTCAAACCCAGCCCCGGCCAAAACTGCAACAAAAAAAATAGCCAAAAAAAATAGCCGGGCATTGTGGCAGGTTCCTGTAGTCCCAGCTACTAGGGAGGCTGAGGCAAAAGACTCGCCTAAACTTAGGAGTTGGAGATTGCTGTGAGCTGTGATGTCATGGCACTCTACCAAGGGTGATAAAGTGAGATTCTGTCTCTCAAAAAAAAAAAAAAATTGAGTCATTGATAAATACTGAAAAGCATTAGAGATGGTGGTGGTCTGGGAAGGGGGAAGGAAGCAAGGGGAGGATGCAATAGAAATTTGACAGAGGGAAGCTGAAATGATCAAGTGTAAGACTTTGCTCTGAGTTTCCTAGAAGCCAAGGCAAGGAGAGACGTGCCTTGGATCACATAACTCTTCCCATGTAACCAAAGGAAGCTCCCAGCCTCATCAGGTGATAAGGATCTTGTCCCAGCTCCGAATTTTGAGAATGAATAGTCTTCAAGGACTTTGAATGAGGAACACAGAACAACATAACAAAGTACTATGTTGTCCAAAAGCAAATTTTCAAATAGAGACATTTCACATTTTGCTAGCTGAAAGCCAAGGACATACCATTACGCTGTAGCTTTGTCAAGTCAATTATTCAAAAGGCTAGCCTAGTGACACAGTCCAAAGATGTAACCTAATAAAGCTCTCAAAGGTAGGAAGTCTGGCGTGAAATACTAGCCTTACCACTAATTAGTGAAGCCACCTTGGCTAGGTCCTTTTTATTTTCTGAGTTTATGTTCTTAAAGTGTAAAGAATGGGGGGGATAATATCTGTGTTTTCTGATTATATGTGAGAATTAAATTAAATAACATATGAAACTACCTTCCACTCTTTAAACAGATACATAATATATAGTATTGTCATTCTAGAAAAATAATCCTCTAGAATCTTCTGGATAAAGTCAGATCAAATTATATATATTTTATAATTAATTACATAAAATGGTCAACTGATGAGCAATTTAATAAAAGGTTATCCTAAGTTTTCATTACAGCTCTAAATAAAAGCCTTTACTCTCCCTTTTTCTAAATTATTATTTCACTCTTCAACTTCCTGTGTTTCAGATAAGTGAGGGATCATCAACAAAAGAGTTATTTTTATTTGCTAAGTATTTTAAGGCAATGATCCTAACACTAAATAGAGGCCTGGATACCAGTGTGATCGTGGGTCCTACCACCACCGTGAATTCTTCCAATCACTATAACATATTGAGCATTTACTATTGGCCAGATATAAAATGAAATGCTTTTGCGTACATTAAAATCATCTGGACTAATCTTATAATTTATTGCTCCTAAGGGGAAAAATGCTTTTATCCCTCATGACCAATAAATTATTAGATTAGTCACTGATCTTTGTCCCTGAGTTTCTCAGATGTAGAATGATACAGTTGCACATTTTACAGGGTTCCTTCCACACTTGAATATTCTATTACTCCTTGTCAGGGCAAGTTAATGGTGAAAAGGTTGCTTCTCACATTTGTACTTTACAAATGTCCATAAGTAATTTTCTTTTCATTTTTTTTGAGGCAGAGTCTCAAGTTGTCACCCTGGGTAGAGTGCTGTGGTGTCACAGCTCACAGCAACCTCAAACTCCTGGGTGTAAGCCATTCTCTTGCCTCAGCCTCCCAAGAACTTAGGACTACAGGCACCTGTCACAATTTCTGGCTATTTTTACGATTCAGTTGTCATTGTTGTTTTAGCTGGCCTGGGCCAGGTTGGAACCTGCCAGCCTTGGTGTATGTGGCTGGTGCCCTACCCACTGAGCTCTGGGGGCAGGGGAGGAACCCTGAATAAATACTTTTCTTGTAATGTTCTCTCTGGTAGCTTATTAAAAGCAACACCATTTTTTTTTCCTTCCAGTGAAACTGGTGGGATAGTCTTTCATCAGAGAGAACACATCTTTTACAATTTGTGGAATTTTGTGGAATATGTTTCTGTAGACCACGAAGGACTCAACAAGTCTGCAGTATGACCTAAAATTAGTGGGTAGTCCCTGTTTCCAAGGAATATTCCCATTTCTTTTTTTTTTTTTTTTTGGCCTGGGCTGGGTTTGAACCTGCCACCTCCGGCATATGGGACCGGCACCCTACTCCTTGAGCCACAGGCGCCGCCCGGAATATTCCCATTTCTTAATCAAGCTCCCCAGAAGTATAGTAACTTTCATCAGTTAGGGTCATAGTCAATACACCAAAATAGCATGGAACAGAGGTTTTTACTGCTTGTCTTCACAGGGGAGCTTCAAAAAATATCAGTGTCTGAATTCCACCCACAGAGATTCACATTCAAATTGGTCCTGGCAGAAGCCTGGACATTGCAATTTTTATTTCTAATACTTTCACAGGTGGCTCTAACATGTATTCAAGATTGAAATTTTCTGGCCCACCTGGTGATGTCAGTGGACACGGCATCACAGATTTAAAGATCAGAAGTGTCAATCAGAAGCAGTTGGTGGATACACAGTTGGAAAAAATCAGCAGGATAGACCAGTAAGTGCCTCAACCAACACTTAAAAGGTTGACGAGACTGGCAGTCTAAACCCGTAAGAAGGTCGTAAGAAGGAGTTTTAATGGTATATGTGTTATCTGGGGGACTCACGAAGTGAAGAAAAATGGAAAACAAATCTACATCATCGTGATGGAGAAAGCTTTGTGTGTCTTTTCTTCTTTTTCTATTTGTTCTGCTTTATAATTGTCAAAATCCAGATGAGGCATCTGGAAAAAGTAATCTGTGTTCCCCACATTCTCCTCCCACTCCCACCCCTTTTGGGAAGCATCAAACATCCTTTTCCAATCGGGAGGTCTTTTGGATGTAGTTTATTTAATAGTTTTGTATCTTTCAGGGTCCATTTTAATGGACAGAATCAATAGACACAAGAAATCTTTCCCAAAATAAGAAACCAACTTGAGGTCATCCTTTGGGAATTTCTTTGCTTTCTCAAACAGAATCCACCACATGGCTGTGCCCTGCTATGTTTGGGAAATCATGCTGGTTCTGTCGCTCTGTTTGCTTTTTAAACCTGCTTTTTGATTTCTTGCAAATTTTTCTGTTCAAAGCTAAATCGGTGCTGCATAGCAAAGATAAACTCCAATCCAGAAACTGAAAAGAAACTGTTTATGTGGTTGAGGTGCATATTTATAGGATTCCTGATTCGGCAGTGAGACCAGGAAGAGCAGCACCCCGGCTTCGGGTGTACACAATAGCCCTTTTTCAGTTCTACGAAATGAGAGGTTTTCATCTTTTCCAGGAAGCTTGTCAAGTCTGGTCTACAGATGGCTGACATTTGGGCCCTTTCTTAGATCTGCTTGTGACTTCTCAAATGAAATTTTGAGGTTAAATGTATAAATAATATGGAAGGAAGTCAATGGTTGAGGTTAATGTGTGCAGGAAAAGCCAGGGAGGGGACTTTTTGCTAAAAGTTTTTTTTTTTTTTGAAATGCTACTCAACTTCCTACAGATTGATATAGTAACCCAAGATAAGGGTTTTTCACTATATTTTTTTCAGCTTTTACCATGACCACAGAAATGTACCTTGTAATTTGAAGCAGAGAAATATTCGAGCTAGTCACAATGTTATCCTCTTTATTTACATTTTCCACAGTGGCATAGGATGAGAGAATACTAAGATGTTTGGAAAACCAAATGCATAGAAAAATAAATATCCTTCATGGTAGTATTTAGGAATTAAAAAAAAGAAGAAGAAGAAAGGCCAGTCCTAATCATATATTCACTGACTACACAGAGATGTCGGGGATTTTTATTTTTGTAGAATTGATGCTGTTAGTGATTCAAGTCCTTAATATTTTATTTGTTCATATCTCAACCTGTAGTGCTATTAAATAGTCTATTGGGGGTGTGTGTGTGAAGGAAACTTAAAAATGTAGTTGTAATTTGTCTTATAATACAATTACCCTTAATTCGAAATTTGGATTTTATTAAACTATTGGATCTATATAAGATGTTTTGGTTGTAAATAATAAAATGCAATTTTGGCTAGCTTAGGCAAAAAAATAAGATTTATTGCAGAGATATGAGGGTTATTTCACAGCCACCCAGGGCAGAGATGTGTCAGTGTGTTAGGCCACTTTTGAAATGGCCGTCAATAATTTCTGCCTCCTGATAGTCACACGTATCATTTCCTTCCTTCCCATGAGTATAGGCAGGACTTAGTGACTCCTAAAAAGTAGAATACAGCAAAAAGGGTCGATTTACCTCCAAGATTAAGGTATAAAAGACTGTGATTTCCTTCTTGATGGCTCTTTTTCTCTTCACTCTGCTGAAGGTGAATGCCATGTTGTGAGCAGAGAGGCTTATGCAGCAAGGAAACAAGGGCAAATGCTGACCAACAGCTAGCGGGGAACTGAAGCTGTCGCCGTAACACTCTGCAAGGAGTAGAATACTGCCCACAACCATGTGCGTAATCTTAGGAAAGAACCATTCCCCATTTGAAACTTCAGATGAAACCACAGCCTTAGTCAGCACTTTCACTGGAATCTACTAAGAGACCCTGAGATAGGGGACTCAAGTAAGTCCTGCCTAGATTCTCAGCCCAGATAAATAGTAGGATAATAAATGCTGTTGTGTTAAGGCACTTACTCTTGAGGTGATTTGTTATAGAACAATAGATAACTCATGTAGTTATTGACAACTGCAGGAGCATTGAGGTGGGAGAGGATCCACAAAATGTTTTTTTCTGTTCCTTCATTTTTTGTTTTCTGGGTATCTGCCACATGCCTCTCTCTCATTAAAAGATGCTTTGTCTGATCCTCTGCATCCAAGTATACCAATGGTACCCTTGGCTTCTATCAATGCAGGGGAAAGTTAGTATCTTTTAAGTACATTTCTAAAACTCCAATGGAAGGCTTCAGATTGGCTAATGCTGTATCACAGGCTGACTTCTGAACCAATCATCTGTACCCAGCAGGGAAACATGCCAGGAAGAGATTGCATTTGACCCTTCTTGGATCAAGTGGACTAGCATAGAAACTTTGGCAATAATTATGAAGACTGGAGAATGTAACTAGATTTGCAATTTATTTCAATATTTTTCTCATCTTGGCTTGCCTTTTATATGATTTGTATTACTAACATGGTGAAACTAAAGCATGAAATCACTCTAAAAAGTAATTATGGAAAAACTGAAGGTCTCTATAAAAACTTTCCACCTAGCAAACGCATCCTATGACACCTAAGACTGGTGAAAGTTCATGCCAACATGCAGAAAGTAAATGACAGTGGCATTCTTGATCATTCAGGAAGGATATGGTTTGACATTTGAAGCCAACCAAAGCTTTTACCCCCATCACATCACAAGCTTCCCCCCTCTATTCTCTATTAGTCTACATATGTGGAAGACTGATATAATTCAGACAAAGGTGGGAAGGAAACAACAAAGGATGAGATCAGTAAGACCAGGCTGACGAGCATTTATCAAGCTACAGAACTGCCTATGCCTGTAGACATAAAACATTGACTACGATCAAACAATACAGATGAATTAGAGCTGCTGTCTGTCTGGCATCCCAAACAGAACACACCGTGGAAGATTATGTTGTATGTTAGCCACTAGACTTGCTTCAGACATTGAAAGCATTTTGCAAGAATTAGCTCTGAAATCAGAAAAAAATAAACACACACACTTTATTACCATTTTGATGTACTAGGAGCACTGGGGAGAGAGTTAAAGCAAGAATTCTGTTGAAAATATCCAAGGATAATCATATGTGCAGGATGCTAAAGAGGAGTTTGTAATTGTTTGGGGCCACCACAAACTGTGCCTATATATGACCGTGAACTTGATTGATACATATCACATCTGTTGCTTGCTCCCTCACTCCCTCCCTTAAAAAAAATCACATCTGTTGTTGACTGCTCCATCCGTAGGCTGTTCCCCCATCTTTCTTTCTCTCCTCAGGCCTCCCTGTTCCCTGAGATGCATCAATGTTAAAATTAAGCAGGTTAACAATCTGACAATGGCCTTGAAGTATTCAAGTGAAAGGAAGAGTCACACATCTCTTACATTATTTTTTTTCACACATCTTTTACTTTCAATTAAAAACTAGGAAGGAAGGCATGTCAGATGCTGACTTAGACCAAAAGCTAGGTATCTTGCACCAAACAGTTCACCAAACTGTGAAGGCAAAGGAAAAGTTCTTAAAGAAAATGAAAAGTGCTACTCCAGGGAACATATATATGATAAGACAGCCTTTATATAAGATAAACGGCCTTATGGCTGATATGGAGAATGTTTGGTGATCAAACCAGCCATGACATTCCTTTAAGCCAAAGATTAATTCTGAGCAAGGCTCTAACTCCCTTCAATTCTATGAAGCTGAGAGAGATAAGGAAGCTGCAGGAAACAAACAAACAAACAAAAAGGTGGAAGCTAGCAGAGTTTGGGGAAAGAAGTCATCTGCATAACATGAGAGTGCAAGGTAAAGAAACAAGTTATCCAGACGATCCAGCTAAGATCACTGAGGCAGGTGTCTACACTGACCAACGGATATTCAATGTAGACAAAATAGCCTTCTATTGGAAGAAGATGAAATCTTGGGCATTTATAGCCAGAGAGGAGAAGTCAAGTCTGAGGTCAAAACTTCAAGGACAGCCTGACACTATTGTTAGAGCTAACACAGCTGGTGGCTTTAAGTTGAAGCCATTCTGAAAGTCCTAGACCCTTAAGAATCACTCTAAATCTACTCTGCTTGGGCTCTGTAAATGGAACAACAAAGCCTAGATGACAGTATCTCTGTTTATAGTGTAGTTTACTAAATATTTGAAGCCCTCTGTGGAGACCTACTGCTCAGTAAAAAAGATTCCTTTCAAAATATTACTGCTCACTGATAAAGTGCCTTGGTCATCCAGGAGCTCTGATGGAGATGGACAAGGAAGTTAATGTTGCTTCCATGCCTGCTAATGCAACATCCATTCAGAAGCCCATGTATCAAGTGGTAATTTTGGCCAGAAGCAGTGGCTCACGCCTATAATCCTCCCACTTTGGGAAGCTGAGTTGGGTGGATCACCTGAGCTCAGGAGTTCGAGACCAGCCTGAGCAAGAGCAAGATCCTATCTCTAAAAACTAGCTGGGTGTTGTGGTGGGCAGCTGTAGTCCCAGCTACTTGGGAGACTGAGGCAAGAGGATCCCTTAAGCCCAAGAGTTAGAGGTTTGCCATGAGCTGTGATTCCATAGCACTCTACCAAGGGCGATAAAGTGAAACTCTATCTCAAAAAAAAAAAAAACCTGTTTAAAAAAAAGGAGTAATTTGGATTTTTAAGTCTTTTTATCTAAGAAATACATTTTAAGTACATGATATTTGCTAGTTACTTGGCAGACTGAGGCAGGAGGGTCTCTTGAGCCCAGGAGTTGAAGGCTGAAGTGAGCAATAATCACACTACTGGGCAACAGAGTAAGACTCCAATCTCAATCTCTAAAATAGAAAGAGAATGAGAGAGAGAGATAAAAGGGAGGAAAGGAGGGGGGAGCAGGAGACCAATGAGAGGGAAGAAGGGAGGAAGGAAGGAAAAGGGGAAAAGGTAGTTTATAAGACTATAACTTTTCTTAGGTGGTGATTCCTCTATGAATTTGGGCAGAATAAATTGAAAACCTTCAGGAAAGGATTCACCATTCCAGATGCCATTAAGCATATTCATGATTCAGGGGAGGAGGTCAAAATATCAATATGAACAGGAGTTTAAAATAAGCTGATTCTAACCTTCATGGATGACATTGAGGGATTAGAGACCTCAGTGAAGAAAGTAACTGCAGATGTGGTGTAAATAGCAAGGGAACCAGAATTAGAAGGGGAGCCTGAAGATGTGACTGAATTGTTTGAATGGATGAGAAATCACTTCTTATGGATGAGCAAAGAAAGTGGTTTCTTGAGATGGAGTCTCCTCCTGGATAAGATGTTATGGACAACGTTGAAATGACAACAAAGGATTTAGAATGTTACATAAATTTACCAGCAGCAGGGTTTGAAAGGATTGATTCCAATTTTGAGAGAAGTTCTACTGTGGGGAAAACACTATCTACATCATATGCTACAGAGAAATCTTTTACAAAAGGAAGAGTCAATTGATGTGACAAACTGTCTCATTTCAAGAAATTGCCACAGCCACCTCAACCTTCAACCATCACCATCCCGGTGAGCAGCCATCAACACTGAGGCAAGACCTTCCACCACCTACTTGCTGAAGGTTCAGATGACTGTTAGCATTCTTTAGCAAGAAAATGTTTTTTTAATGGAGGTATCTCCATCATTTTTTTAAACATAATGCTATTACACACTTAATAGACTACAATATGGTATAAACAAGACTTTTATTTCCACTGGGAAACCAACAGGTTTCTGTGGCTCACTTTATCGACATATTTGCTTTATTGCAGTGATCTGGAGCAGAAGCTTGCAGTATTTCTGAAGTAGGCCTATTCATTTTTTTCTTAGTTCTTTGGGATGAGAAGAGAAAATAACTTTGCAGTCCTTTTGCAATCATCTGGGATCACAGCTGCAGTCCAAATGATGGCTTATTAGTTTCTTGGGGCTGCCACAACAAATTGCTATGAATTAGGTGACTTAAAACAACAGAAATGTAGTTGCATAGTTTTGGAGACCAGATGTCTGAAATCAAGGTATCAGCAAGGCCAGGATCTGTCTGAAGACTCTAGACTCCTTCCCAAGGTCTTCCAGCTTCTGGTAGTTGCTGGTGTCCCTGGGTAATGGCAGCATAACTCCTCTCTACTTTCATCTTCACGGAGCCTCCTTCTCTGTGTGTTTCTGTGTCCCATCTCCCTCTCCTTGGGACTAGTCATGGGATTTAAGGTAAACCCAAATCCAAGGTTATATCATCTCAAAATCCATAACTAATTATGTCAGTAAAGGTCCTGTTTTCACATAAAGTCACATTTTAAGGTTCTGGGCAGATGACACTATTCAACCCACTATAGTAGTCGTGTTTCCAAGAGCCCGTTAGGGGCAAAGGGAAAACTTCCCTTTCACCTTCATAATCAACTGACAAAAGACACTTTAATAAGACAAAAGGCAAACAAAATTATTTATGTATGGGAGGGGAGGAATCACAGAAGGATTAACCCTAATACCTACTTCAATACCCTTTTTCATAACAGAAGGAGGAAATGGGGGATACAGGCAATCCTTTTGAGGAATAGTAACACATTAGAGAAACAATTGTGCTGGGGAGGCTGAAGGCAGATCTTAGGGGAAGGTGAGGAGTGTAGTTTAGCAATAATCAAAATTCCCTTATTATGCAAATAAAGTCTCTCAAGTACTCTTGGAAATGACTCAGCAGAATAGATAAAAAGTCTGTGTGGGCCTGGTGATGGTTAGCATCTTCTCTGGTAGCTCTTTCCTGGTTATTTGATAAGTCCTAGGGAAAGATTCTTAAGGCAATTATACTTTTTTCCCAGAAAGAAGCTTTCTTGGTCATATAAAGAAATTTCAAAGGAAGTCCCTCCCTGCCCTAGGTGAGGGTAACACAAGGCCAAGTTAGAAAGGCTTTGACCTTCAGACAGCTTCTGAATCCTCTCAGCCTGTCAAAGGCCAGTCTTTGGGGCCTTCCTTCCTTCCGTCCTTCCTTCCTTCCTCCCTCCCTCCCTCCTTCCTTTCTTTGGGGCTTGCCTTCCTTCCTCCCTCCACCCTCCCTCCTTCCTTCCTTTCTTTGTTTCTTTGAGACAGAGTCTCACTTTGTCGCCCTTGGTAGAGTGCTTATGGCATTAAAGCTCACAGCAACCTGAAACTCTTGGGCTCAAGGGATTTTTGTGCCTCAGCTGCCCGAGTAGCTGGGACTACAGGCACCCTCGATGATGCCCTGCTATTTTTAGAGACAGGGTCTCGCTCTTGCTCAGGCTGATCTTGAACCTGTGAGCTCAGCCTCCTGGAGTGCTAGGATGGGGTATTACTTTCTGCTTCATAGCCTCCAACAACTTCATGCCATTTACCTTTTTATTGCCACCCTCCCACTTAACTCACACTTTGGGAGTACCTTCCTTGGGTCAGACACAATGCCAAGTCCTGGGGACACAAAGCAGATTTCTTTAAGATGCTCACAATATTTTGAGAATGATCTATAGTTAACAAGGGGGAAAACTCAGTGCGTTATCCTCAGGTGGTCAGAAAAGGAAGTCCTAAAGTAGGGTAGGGAAAACACAGTTCACACAAATTCTTTATTCATCTACTCTTAGGGTACAGGAGTGAAATCAAAGTATGAAAGAGAAAGAAGGGCTAGGTGCGGTGGCTCACTCATATAATCTTAGCACTCTGGGAGGCCAAGACCAGTGGATTGCTTGAGCTCATGTTTGGGACCAGCTTGAGCAACAGCCAAGAATCTGTTTTTACTAAAAGGAGAAAAACTAGCCGGGTGTTGTGACAGGTGCCTGTAGTACCAGCTGCTTGGGAGGCGAAATGAAGAGACTCGCTTGAGCCCAGGCATTTGAGGTTGTTGTGAGATAATGACCCCAGAGCAGTCTAGCCTGGAGCAACAGAGTGAGACTGACTTTTTTAAAAAAGGATAAAAAGAAGGATATGAACATAGTAGAACAGGCCATTTTTATCCTCCATATCCTCCAGATTAAACAGAACTAGAATGCTTTACTGAGTGCCCAATCCCTTTTCTTCAGATAGGATTGTATCCAACATTCCAGACATGTGAATATCAGCAAATGACACATTAGAACTTGCCTTGTAGCATTTGATTTAAAAGAGAGCATTTACTTTGAGTCACCTCTTTATGAAAAAAAAAAAAGGGCGGCGCCTGTGGCTCAGTGGGTAAGGCGCCGGCCCCATACACCGAGGGTGGCGGGTTCAAACCCGGCCCCGGCCAAACTGCAACCAAAGAATAGCCGGGCGTTGTGGCGGGCGCCTGTAGTCCCAGCTACTCAGGAGGCTGAGGCAAGAGAATCGCCTAAGCCCAGGAGTTGGAGGTTGCTGTGAGCTGTGTGAGGCCATGGCACTCTACTGAGGGCCATAAGTGAGACTCTGTCTCTACAAAAAAAAATAAAACGGAAAAAAAAAAAAAAAAGAAACACATGTTTATTCTAAATGGAGAGAATGTACTGCAACATGTCCCCATTTCTTATTATCTATTCCCTGGAACAAAAGGTCACTGATTTCTAAGTTAGTTGTTTCATTGATTACAGATTGCCAGGATACATGGCTCTCTTTAAGATAATGTTTATCTTCAAGAAAACTTTTTTCTTATTAAATCTAATTTCATAAATGTGATGATTTTAAAAACTCCCCTGCAGCTAAGTGCTGACTGAAACCTACATGTTATTAACTTGCCATTGCACCTCCTTTTGTGAGAATAAATTCGAAGGTGCAAGAACACTTATTTTCAGCACTTGGAATGTGTCAAATGTGTGATCTCTAGACTTTGTGAAGTTCACCTCCACCTCCCCCCTCATTCCACCTAGATTTGTGGTGAGGGTAGGTGTCACGTTTTCTGTGATGGAAGCTTTGTCCGCAGACAGAAAATCACACCAGCAAGGTGTGTCGCAAGGATTCTGTTTCTGTAACAACTACTTCTGCAGGCAAGAGGTCTTAAGCTACTTCACCCCAGACCCAAGTTCTGAAGCTGTGTTGAGGATGCCTTTGTTTTCAGAAGGCCCTGGTACTCACTAGGAAGTAATCATTAATTTGAGATAAACAGAGGGGTCTTGATCCTGAGTGAAACTGGGAAACAGATGAACTTTTTCTTTATCTTCTAATTTCCCTTTGCTGTATGTACTCGATATCTGAATAAGCAAAGGGAACGCAAAGGTTTTTGAAGTGGTTCAACAAACCTTGATATATTTAAAACTTAAGTTAATGTTTAATTGCTTTAAGAATGAGAAAATGGTGAGGAACCAATAGGGCTTACATGAAAAAAATGTGCCACATCTTATTGCTTACAAGAGGGAGCAAATGTTTTTCCAACCATTCCTTCAAAGCCATTTTACTAATCCAACTTTCAGCTAAAGCCATATTGAAGATTTTTTTTAATGTATTTTTGAGACAGTCTCACTCTGTGTGAGTAGAGTTCCGTGGTGTTACAGCTCACAGCAACCTCAAACTCTTGGGCCCAAGCTATCTTGTTGGCTCAGCCTCCCGAGTAGCTGGGACTACAGGGAACCACCTCAACAGCCCAGCTAGTTTTTCTACTGTTAGTAGAGACAGGTCTCACTCTTGCTCAGGCTGGCCTTGAACTCCTGACCTCAAGCAATCACTGCTTCAGCTTCTCAAAGTGCTAGGATTATAGGGATAAATAGGGATAAAATCTCCATGGCTGGCTGGAGATTTTTTTTTTTTTGAGACAGAGTCTTATTTTGTTGCCCTTGGTAGAGTGCCATGGTGTCATAGCTCACAGCAACCTCAACTCCTGGGCTCAAGTGATTCTCTTGCCTTAGCTACCCACCACAACACCCGACTATTTTTAGAGATGGGGATTCGCTATTGCTCAAGCTGGTCTCCAACCCGTGAACTCAAACAATCCACCTGCCTTGGCCTCCCAGAGTGCTAGGATTATAGGCATGAGCCACTGCGCCTGGCCCTAAAGACTTTTTTATATGATAAAAGATATGGACCATCTCCCCAAATGAAGGCATAATATAATTTGTAAATATTTCCATGGATTTACATCTCTGTTCTTCAACCTGACTACCCTACTGTCCAAGCTCCTTCCTCTACTTTCTTTAGATTCAGACTCACCCTCCCATGGGTTCCTGTCTCCTCTGTGCTAGGCTGGCTTCTGAATGCCTTGCTTCAATACTGGCACTCTCAGCAGACAGACCCATGGATCCTTTTTATTTTAGGGGTTTGTTTGTCAATAACTATGGGGGAAACATTACCAGAAGGAATCCAAAAATAACAACAGAAGTCAGAGGTGGCCCATATCTGTAATCCTAGCACTCTGGGAAACCAAGGCATGTAGATAGCCTGAGCTCAAGAGTTCAAGACCTGTCTGATCAAGACCCTGTCTCTACTAAAAAAAAAAAAAAAAAAAAAAACTAGCCAGGCATTGTGGCAAGTGCCTGTAGTCCCAGCTATTCAGGAGGCTAAGGCAAGAAGATTGCTAAAGCCCGAGAGTTTGAGGTTTCTCTGAGTTATGATGATACCAATACCAAGGCACTCTACCCAGGGTGACAGAGACCCTTGTCTAAAAAAAAAAAAAATTAAATTAAATAACAGTAGAACAACTACATAGCTTAACTCTTAAAAGGTCCTCACTCTTTCTCTAAGAGGGTTGGAGGAAGAGGTCTTTAAATGGCTGCTGTCTGATGTTTTCTTTCACTATGGATCAATTCTGATTATTATTTTTTTATTTGAGACAGAGTATCTGTCACCTGGGCTAGTGTGGTGACCCCAGCAACCTCAAACTCCTGGGGTCAAGTGATCCTCCCACCTCAGCCTCCCGAGTACCTGGGACTACACACATCTACTACAACACCTGACTAAATTTTCTGTTTTTAGTAGTGATGTGTGTGTGGGGGAGTCTTACTCTTGCTCAAACTGGTCTTGATCTCCCCTCTTTCCATTTTAGGAAGAGCTCAGTGTTTTGAAAGTTATCCTGGGTGTAGATTTATCTCAGATAGGTAATTTGCACTTCAATCTCCTGTTCATTAAGTAGCGCTGTTTCATGGCTTGGTTCCCACTTAAATACGTGTGTTTTCTCACTTTGATGGGTGCACAAGGATCCACAATCTTTTCCCTTAAGAAGTGGATGTGTCATGAATTTCTCGCAAAATATAGCCAATAATTTTTAAGAACCTCATAAGGAGAGTGCAGACTGAATTATCTTGAAGTAAGTGTTGATGCATTCAAAAGTCACTTACTACTAATCTACTAAAGGTGAAAGACTTCAGACTGGGAATGCAAACATGATTGTAAAAGAAACAAAACTGCCCTTTAGGAATCCATAACCTGGATTTTCACTGCTTTCCTATCTTTACTATCTTCTCCTCTCACCTAAAAATTTCATTGTCTTGCAGTCTGAAATTTCTACGGATTTATAGGATCATTTTGAGTTTTAAGATGGGACTCACCACTCTGAATTTGACACCTTTTTCCCCTCACTTTTTGGACTCTTTTCTCCTACAACTCTCTCATCTAAGGCTATCAGCTTTAGCAAGGAAAAACACAACCCACCTAGTTCAATTTGAGTTTTAGATAAGCAGTGGATATTTTTTGAGTATAGGTATATCCACAATGTCCCATAAAACACATTTATACTAAAAAAAAAAAAAAAAATCATTATTTATTTGAATGCACTGAGCATCCTGTTTTTTATCTAATGACCCTACTCCCACCTCAACCCCTCTCCATTAAATACATTAGCCCCTAAGTTTAGTGATGTCCATAGATTTAAAGAGTGTCACCTTTATTTGATAATCCTAGTCCAGAGGGGAAATACTAAAGCCTCCATATGAAATTACTCCCTGCCAGGGAGCACTGATTCGCCTTCTTCTGACAGTGACCCTGATAGTTGAATGGGACATGTCAGCCAGAGCTCCCCCAACACACTCGTCATGTCTGTGGGATGTTTCTTTCCCCTTTTCTCACTGATTTGAATTTGTGATTTTGTCTTTCACTAAAACAAATCTTGCAGTTTTCGTTCATTGCCTATTCTGGATCCAGGTTTGTCCTTTTTGTGTGTGAGGAAGCCGAAGATCATGTTGGTAATTAGCAGGCACAAACTGTTCAGACTCTCTGGCAATAATGCAAGAAAGATTACTCTGTGAATCACTTGAAGCATAAATTTCAGTCATCTCTTCTAGAGAGCGAAGAAAACCAAAGAGGAACGATGGATTCATCAGACACGTCATTTCTGTTGAGAACATAGAAAGCGAAGCCTGAGAAATGGATTCCCAGACAGCTCCCCCCTGATGGTTCTCCTGGGGAGGGTGGTGAACAGCACAAGAATAACTTAGTCCATGTGACACCCTCATAGGTATACTATCACGACAACTAATATCATTTTTATTCTAAATGCAACTGTAATTAAAACATTTTATCATTAATATCCCAAATCAGCAATTTCTAAAATAGCTTAACATGCAGCTGCTTTAAACTATGCTTACAGATTAACAGTGCCTACTTTCCAAGAAAGCTGTCTTCAAGGACACCATTCATTCTTGTTTATAACTTGTAAACGTATAATTACCCCTGCACTGTAGCAAACTGGTTTTCTATAACATTCTAAAGAGCAGTTAGCCATGGAGAAAATCGTGATATTTCGATCAAGGATGGGCGTCTCTGAGACAGGGAATTGAAATTCCAAATTCAATGAAACCCACCTCCTGTGTCCATAAAGAATCACTTACAAGCTGAGTATGATGGCTCCAACCTGTAATCTCAGTTACCTGGGAGGCTGAGGCAGGAGAAGGCTTGAGCCTAGGATGATTTTTTTCTTTGTAGAGAAGTGGTCTTGCTTTGTTTTTCAGGCTGGTTTTGAACTCCTGGCCTCAAGTGATCCTCCTGCCTTGGCCTCTCCAAAGTGCTCGGATTACAGGTATATACCCCTGTGCTCTGCTGATCCCAGGAATTCAAGACCAGCCTGGGCAACACAGTAAGATGTCATTTCACTATAAAAAGAGAACAACAGCATCAAAGAAATCATGTATAGACCTAGCACATGAATGTGCAGGGAAATGAGGTATATACCAGATGAACCAGATGAAAAAGAGCAGAATCTAAAATAGGAGCACTGGGTGGCCCATGTGGCTCAGTGGGTAGGGCGCCAGCCCCATATACTGAGGGTGGTGGGTTCGGACCCAGCCCCGGCCAAACTGCAACAAAAAAATAGCCAGGCATTATGGCAGGTGCCTGTAGTCCCAGCTACTTGGGAGGCTGAGGCAAGAGAATCACCTAAGCCCAAGAGCTGGAGGTTGCTGAGAGCTGTGATGCTACTGCACTCTACCGAGGGTGACAAAGTGAGACTCTGTCTCTAAAAAAGAAAGAAAATAATAAATAAATAAATAAAACAAAATAAAATAGGAGCACTGTTTGTGCAATATATATGTGCCCCATTTTGGGTTACTCCCCTTTGTGGGAGAGTCCTATGGTTTTGAAATCTCCATGGGACTTCACGGGGTCAGGAGAATACAGAGAACTTGCAAAACAGCCTATGAGGCTGTTTAGGCCCATGTGTAAATCAGAGTGTGTACATGTTTGGGATACTCCAAGGGAGTGTTTGAAGGCTTTAGACTTGAGGCCTCAATGACCTGGAAACCTTGGTTAAGTAATGCCCCCACCCCACCAGCCTCAACATCACAATTGCTGCTGTCCAAGTGCAGATCTGTCCTGTTGTGATTGTATCTGCTGATTCTGATGATCTCATCCCTTTGTTAATGAAATTTTTAGTTTATTTTAATCTCTCTTTAATCACTCACTTTTAGCAGTGGGAAGAGGAAGTAGCCCTGCAGAGAACAGTGGCCATCCCAGAGGACCTGTAGCCTTCCTTCCTGTACTTCACATTGTATCTTCTTGTGACAGGTGGCAAAGACCCAGGTTAAAAATATTCACCCAGATAAATGAGAAAGACCACAGACTGAATTAGTCTTCTGGGGAGAAATGCAAAAAGCCTTAGAAAAGAGAACCATAGGAGCTGCTCATAGTATACCAGAGCCAAGATCTCCAGCGATTACCCTTGTCCCTGCTATAATCTTTCCACCACGGCTCCCTCTCTTGTCATTTGATTTCCTCTTCAAATCTTCCCTTCAGGCTGGACATGGTGGCCCATGCCTGTGATCCCTGCACTTTGGAAAGTCTAGGTGAGAGGATTGCTTGAGGCCAGTAGTTCAAGAGCAACCGGGGCAACATAGCAAGATCTCATCTCTATAAATAGTTTAAAAATTACCTAGGCCTGGTGGCGTGCAGCTGTACTCCCAACTACTTGAGAAGCTGAGGCAGGAAGATTGTGCTAGTCCATGAATTCGAGGTCACGTGAGCTATGATTGCACCACTGCACTCCAGCCTGGGCAGCAGAACAACACCATGTCTCAAAAAAAAAATAAAATAAAATACGTCTTCACATTCTTTTCTTATTTCTCCTTGAATGTACATAGACATGAGTACAAGTTGAGTGTTTTAAATTGCTTTTCCTCTGTTGTTTATCATAATGGGATATACCACTAGCTCCCTAGTTGATCTCTTCAGGAAAAGAACAGACTCTAACAGGAGTTTCTTAGGTATGATAACCTACTAATCACCCCATCTTGCTCTTTTGTCCTCATAGTACCAATATAGGACATGTCCCTCTGGACATCGACTCATAGCTGAATGGCAAATTCAAAAGATGCTAACTCTCTGTTCACTCTGTCTAGACCAACTGATTAAGGATATCAACTCTCTTAAACTTGTCAAAGTATGTTCCCTTGTCTGTCATTTATCTCTTTGTTTTGTTCATTCTAGTTTTTGTTTTGTTTTGTTTTTTTTCTGGTGGCCAAAAATTTTATAGTTTTTACAGTCAAATCTATGCTCCTTTTAGTACATTTCTCCACATCAGTTTTTTGCACTTCCTGTTTTAAAAATAATGTGTTATGAATATACATGCAAAAATAAATAAGAAACTAAGAATAAAATCAGCCTTAAATTACTATAATGGTAACAGACTCAAGAACTTGTTTGTCTGATCTCGTCCACCCTTGATGAACTCTAAGGATGCTCCCGATTTCTTCCCTTTCCTTTCCTGAAACAGCACGAGTTGTAAAGAAGTTGAGTAAGGTGAGCGTGAGGTCAAGGGCAAGGCCGTGGGGTCGAGGGGAGGTGCAGTCCTCCAAAAGGGAAATCAGAGCCCAAGTGGAGTGAGTAGGACATGTATGTGCCTTCACTTAATACTTGTAATCATTAGCTCAAGGCCCTGGATAGTCTGATCAGGAAGTTAATTATTTAAAAAGAAGTCTTAATTATTTAGGATTTTATTGGTCACAGGGGATAGCAAAAGTAGCTTGAACAAACAAACTAAAAAAGTTCTGTGATCCCAGAAGTGGACAATAAATAAATAAATGAAAGAAAAGAAAAGAAAAGAAAAAAAAGAACTTACTGGAAGACTCCTGGAGTCTCTCAAAATCTGAGGAGAAAGTGAATAAACAAATCACAAGAAGGGCCAGAATAGGAGAGAAACCTCTGAAACAACTCTAGGCAGGAGTTTAAATGTCCCCGGGTGTTCTCTGTACCTTTCTGTTTCTCCTTATTCGTTCTCTCCCTCCCTCTCCAGCCTCTCTCTCTCTCTGTCTTTCTGTATTTTTCACATAAGCAAGAAAAAATGGCTACCCATGGTTTTATGATTTTACCTGCAGAACACATAACTATGGGAGGACAAAACTGATTTCCAGCATTTCCAGGTCCAAGCCTCCAAGTGAATGGACTCACTGGCCTGGCCTAGGAGTCCATCCTGACCGCTTCCTGCAATCAGGGACGAAAGTGGGAGGAGACGAAATGAGGGAGTAATTGAGGGATTTCCCAAAAGGGAGGTGCTATGTAGATGAGCCATAATTATCTATGACAGTAACCTTCCCTATTTACGTCCATCTCCCAGACAGGTGTTTGGGAGTGTAGGAGATCAGTCCTACTTTAGACTTATCCTGACCTAACATTGTGCCCTGCAGATGACTGTCCCCCAGCTTGACTGCTGCTCTCAGGAGGATGACATTTATAAGGCAGAGTTTGCCAGCCAGTGTGTTGCTTTCTGTATTCCATGCTGTTTTATAACACCACTTTTTTAGCAGGTGTCTACAAAAAGCCCACACATAAATTGTAATCTAAGGATTATATAAGCAGATAACAAGGTTTTGGTTTGCTAAGGCGTGCTATGAAACAATGAAAAGCCTAGTAGTCAATTGCTTCAAGGTTTTACTTGCTTTAAGATTTCACTTTATAGGGGGGCACCCACCACGTGCACCAGGGCTGGTGGGTTAGAACCCAGCCCAGGCCTGCTAAACCAAAAAAAAATAGCCAGGCATAGTGGCAGGCACCAGTAGTCCCAGCTACTCAGGAGGCTGAGACAAGAGGATTCCTTCAGCCTAAGAGTTTGAGGTTGCTGTGAGCTATGACGCCATAGCACTCTACCTGGCGATAGCTTGAGACTCTGTCAAAAAAAAAAAAATTGTATCTTTTATTAAATTTATGGTCCACTTTTCTAGGTTCTTTAATAAATTGCCTATTCTTATGTTTTGCCTATTTATTCTCTTGCTTAATTGTAGGAGTTCTTTGTATGAAGATGTTCATTTATTCATCACATCTGAATTTTAATTTACTACATATTTAAAATCAATTTCTTGGCCCGGCATAATGGCTCAGGCCTGTAATCCTAGCACTCTGGGAGGCCGAGTCCGGTGGGTTGCTTGAGCTCAGGAGTTAGAGAACAGTCTGAACTAGTGTGCGATCCAGTCCCTAAAAGCAGCCAGGAGTTGTGGCTTCCACCTGTAGTCCCCAGCTACTAAAGAGGATGAAGTAAGAGGATCTCTTGAGCCCAAGAGTTGGAGGTTGCTATGAGCTATGACACCATGGAACTCTACCCCAGGGTGACTGAGTGAGACTCTGACTCAAAATAATAATAATAATAAAATAAAATAAATTCCTTGTTTCTCACATGTGTCACCAAAGTCTTTTTCTTTTTTCGTCCAGCATTTTTATCTTGGTCTTACTTACGATGTTAAAAACATCTAGTTTTGTTTTGTTCGACATTTAAATTTTTTTCTTTATGAATTCTTGTTTTCCAAAATTAATTTAGAAAGTTTTTCCAACCATCCTCAGTGCTATAGATTGAATGTTTGTGTTCCTCCAAAATTCATACTCTGAGACCTTCATCACAAATGTGATGGTTTCAGGAGGTGGGGCCTCTGGGAGGTGATTAGGTCATATAAGTGGCACTCCCATGAATGGAATTACTAGCCCTTATAAAACAGACTCTGGAAAGCTGCCTTGCCCTTTCCATCATGTGAGATGATAGCAAGAATATGGCACTCCATGAACCAGGAAAGCAGGTGCTCACAGACGCCCCATCTGCTGGCACCTTGATCTTGAGGTCTCAGCCTCTAGAACGGTGAGAAATAGACCTTGAGAATAGATGCCAGCTGTCAGTAAGCCACGCTGGTCATGGCATTCTGAAGTACAGCACAAATGAGGCAGCTACATTTGTGGATACACACATTTCCTGATGTTTCTTGTATTGGTTTGATTTTAGTAAAGTAATCCACCTGGAATTTATTTTATATGTGATGCAGCAATCTAACTTTCTTTCATCTGGAAAGTCAGTACTCAGGACTGTTGGGCAGTGCCTGTGGCTCAAGGAGTAGAGCGCCGGCCCCATATACTGGAAGTGGTGGGTTCAAACCCAGCCCCGGCCAAAAAAATTGCAAAAAAAGACACCTAGCACTCTGCACAAGCCCCTCAGAGGCGTACTCTCTTGATGTTTTACCTTAAGCTTTTCTCTATGCAGATGGAACCATTTGATACCTGTGTATGCGTTTGTATAAACCTACACATAAATAAACTACATGTGCAGAATATCTGCTTTTATTTTATTTTTCTTCAGTTTGCTTTCTTTAAAGAGCTTAAAATGCTAGAAAGGAACTCTAAATCTGTTGATATATCTTTACCTTATTCCTTTTCTATTTTAGTTGTCAAAGTAACTTGAAATATTATTTATTTATTTTTTCCTTATTTGAGATAGAATCACTCTGTCACCCAGGCTACAGTGCCATGGCCTAGACCTAGCCCCCAGCAACTTCAAACTCCTGGAGTCAAGCGGTCTTCCTGCCTCAGCCTCCCAAGTAGCTGGGACTACAGGCACCCAAGACCATGTCCAACTAATTTTTCTGTTTTTAGTAGAGGTGGGGTCTCCCTTTGCTCAGGCTGGTCTCAAACTCCTGACCTCAAGCATGCCTCCTGCCTTGGCCTCCTAGAGTGTTAGGATTACAGGCATGAGCCACTGCACCCACCCTATTTATTCTTTTAAAAAACATAAAAGCTGGATTTGTGCCTGTAGCTCAAGCAGCTAGGGCGCCAGCCACATACACCAGATCTGGTGAGTTCGAATCCAGCCCAGGCCTGCCAAACAACAATGACAACTCTAACCAAAAAAATAGCCGGGCATTGCAGCAGGCACCTATAGTCTCAGCTACTTGGGAGGCTGAGGCAAGAGAATCGCTTAAGCCCAAGAGTTTGACGTTGCTGTGAGCTGTGACACTAAGGCACTCTACCCAGGGCGACAGTCTGAAACTCTGTCTCAAAAATAAATAAATAAATAAATAAAAAATAAGAGCCTAGGGCGGTGCCTGTGGCTCAGTGAGCAGGGCGCCAGCCCCATATGCCGAGGGTGGCGGGTTCAAACCCAGCCCCGGCCAAACTGCAACAAAAAAATAGCCGGGTGTTGTGGCCGGCGCCTGTAGTCCCAGCTGCTCGGGAGGCTGAGGCAAGAGAATCGCGTAAGCCCAAGAGTTAGAGGTTGCTGTGAGCTGTGTGACGCCACAGCACTCTACCCAGGGCAGTACAGTGAGACTCTGTCTCTACAAAAAATAAAAATAAAAAAAATAAAAAATAAGAGCATAAAAACATGCTATGTAAAGAACTGACAAGTCCTACTCATCAAGGCATAACCAATTTACTACTCCCAGCTGAAGAAATCCCTCTGTTACCCCAGCTTTCCACATCCGCTGTTCTGAATAGTGATCCCAAATCTCTGCAAAGTTCTTTATTCAGCTCCCCTGGGACAAAGTTGCAGAATCTTCAGCTATCTTTAAAAAGGAGTCAGCTCCCAAGTCTCTCAACATTCTGGACTAGATTTCTTCTTTGTGTTTTGTACATCTGGCTTCTCATTTAATATTCTGTCTAAAAAAGAAGGTGCACTTAAAATACCACTGTTTTCCTACTGACCTTTCTGGTGCCTTTTAATCTATTGGAGACGGGTGGGGGGATGCAGTTAAAAATAACTAAAGACTCCTTCTGCGATATGTATTGATTTCTCATCAATCTTTGATTTCACAGACAGGTACCACTTAGCCAAGTCGTATGATTTTGCTATTGATTCAAGATTTTTAATCTTCCATCAGAGCTTTTACTGCCACAGAATCTCAATCAGAGTTCATTCGTTCTTCAAATATGTATTGATGGCACTGTTTACCAAGCACTATGTTAAGTGCTGTGGATGTACTGGTGAAGAAAATGGTCACTCTGCTAGGTAATTATGGACTTCTTTGAGCAAACTCTAACTCTAGATGTGATTAAAAGCATTCTTTTGTCCTCAATTCTCCTTTGAAGCATCTATCCAGATAGTTGATGTAGACTTTAGCTTTCCTTAGGCTGTCCTAACAATAAAAAC
The DNA here is from genome assembly GCF_027406575.1 of Nycticebus coucang. Classification (NCBI taxonomy): domain Eukaryota; kingdom Metazoa; phylum Chordata; class Mammalia; order Primates; family Lorisidae; genus Nycticebus; species Nycticebus coucang. Next base: position 29,807,693 of record NC_069782.1, read on the forward strand.
ATGTTTAGCATTCATCTTCATCTAGAAGGTATTTTATGCAACAGACATCACCATGATTTATTTATTTATTTATTTTTTTATTGGTGGGGATTCATTGAGGGTACAAATAAGCCAGGTTACACTGATTGCAATTGTTAGGTAAAGTCCCTCTTGCAATCATGTCTTGCCCCCATAAAGTGTGACACACACCAAGGCCCCACCACTCTCCTTCCTTCCCTCTCTCTGCTTTTCCTCCCCCCCCACCATGACCTTAATTGTCATTAATTGTCCTCATATCAAAATTGAGTACATAGGATTCATGCTTCCCCATTCTTGTGATGCTTTACTAAGAATAATGTCTTCCACTTCCATCCAGGTTAGTACAAAGGATGTAAAGTCTCCATTTTTTTTAATGGCTGAATAGTATTCCATGGTATACATATACCACAGCTTGTTAATCCATTCCTGGGTTGGTGGGCATTTAGGCTGTTTCCACATTTTGGCGATTGTAAATTGAGCTGCAATGAACAGTCTAGTACAAGTGTCCTTATGATAAAAGGATTTTTTTCCTTCTGGGTAGATGCCCAGTAATGGGATTGCAGGATCAAATGGGAGGTCTAGCTTGAGTGCTTTGAGCTCTCTCCATACTTCCTTCCAGAAAGGTTGTACTAGTTTGCAGTCCCACCAGCAGTGTAAAAGTGTTCCCTTCTCTCCACATCCACGCCAGCATCTGCAGTTTTGAGATTTTGTGATGTGGGCCATTCTCACTGGGGTTAGATGATATCTCAGAATTGTTTTGATTTGCATTTCTCTAATATATGGAGATGATGAACATTTTTTCATGTGTTTGTTAGCCATTCGTCTGTCATCTTTAGAGAAGGTTCTATTCATGTCTCTTGCCCATTGATATATGGGATTGTTGGATTTTTTCATGTGGATTAATTTGAGTTCTCTATAGATCCTAGTTATCAAGCTTTTGTCTGATTGAAAATATGCAAATATCCTTTCCCATTGTGTAGGTTGTCTCTTTGCTTTGGTTATTGTCTCCTTAGCTGTACAGAAGCTTTTCAGTTTAATGAGGTCCCATTTGTTTATTTTTGTTGTTGTTGCAATTGCCACAATATTTTAAACAATTTTTTTATTTTTTAATATTTTAAACCATTTTTGCTTGAATAGGTTACATCTCTTTTTTCTTTGAGACAGCGTCTCATTCTGTTGCCCAGGCTAGAGTGCCTTGGCGTCAGTCTAGCTCATGGCAACCTTAAAATCCTGGGTTCAAGTGATCCTCCTGTCTCAGCCTCCTGAGTAGCTGGGAGTATAGGCACCCACCAGGACACCCTGCTAGTTTTTCTATTTTTAGTAGAGACAGGTCTCACTCTTGCTAGGGCTGGTCTTAAACTCCTGAGCTCAAGCAGTTCTCCAGCCTCAGCCTCCCAGAGTGCTAGGACTACATGCAGGAGTCACCACACCCAGCCAGGTTATATCTTTTTTGATTATTACCCCTAAACCTTGAGGACTATATTTAGCATCTTTTTAACAAAACCATTTTTGTTGTTATGAGTTAAAAGTCATTTAGCATTCAGAAACAGTGATTGTTTCTGAATACATATAAAATATATTAGACATTGTTCTAAGATCTAAGCCTAGGGGTTGTCCTCTTGTGATATGGACTCCTTTAGTACTCTGAAGTGTATGAACTCTTTCTCAGAACAATATATTCACAAATATATGCATTTTCAAAAAAATAATTTTAACGGAAGATGCCCAAATAATTTTCAAAGATTTTAATACATATATACATATGTATGGATATATATCTCTCTATACAAATATAATTAAAGCTCATTTGTGTAAGCAATAATAAGGAATTTGAACGTAATCAAATACAGTAATCCAAGGATGGTTTATCATACTTACCAAAGGATGAAGAGATGACTTGACAGTGGGGAATACACGACAGGGACAAAGCTCATTCTTCTTTCTGCACTATTTTTCTCATGAATTGTTCAATCTTTTTCAGAGGTTTGTTATTATTGAGATCAATTGTGCTTCAATATTATTTTTTAGGCAAGAAAAGAATAAAAAAACATGCAAACCACATACAATTGAAACTACGTGGGGGTAATGCATGCTCAGAAAGATCAAAGGTGATAACAGATGAAGAGGCTCTATCTTCATTTCTTACCAGCAAAGCACACATATTCGGTTCATACAAATAAGGCATCTATGTAATTAGAATTTGTTCCCTATAATATTTTGACTAGAAACTCCCTTGAATGCATTGGTGTATCTAGGCCTAGAACCACGGTGCTGAGACTATTTCTCATAGTACGTGTATGTAGCTAGTGTGTTTAGGGTGGGGAATTCTTTATACTGAGAATTAAAAGAAGTTTTTCCAACAGTGATAAGAGCTGTGTTGTGAAGAGTCATTCCCTGATGGTTGTCCCGTGAGGTGAGATGCGTCTCTTCATTAACATATTATTCTTTCCACAAGGAATCCACAGATCCAGCTGGGATAAAAACAAAACAAAAAGCAAACACATAGCTGGGCAAAACAGGCAAGAATCTTTACCTCCAAGCAGGCTACATACTTTACAATCTGCATGGGTGATAATTCTGCTTGTAGGGGCTATTTGTTCAGCTCACAGAAGTCAGGCTTTGTCCTTGATTCAGACGGCAACCCTGTCACAATGTGATCCTCCTTAAAATTTAAGTACAGTTATCCCATTAAAGATATGTTTGCTTAGACAGTTACTATGGCCTCCAAAATTTTCCATAATGGTCTCTTTGAGGCTACTTGATCTAAATGACGAACAGACCAAGTATTGCCTGGGGGCTATATCTGCTCCCTCCCATTTTTGTAAACAAAGCTTTATAAGAAGCCAACCACTTTCTGATTGCCCATGGCTGCTTTCACAGCGAGGCAGAGTAAAGTAGTTCTGACAAAGATCCTCTGGTCCACAAAGTCCAAAATATGTACTATCTTGCCCTTGACAGAAAACATTTGCCTGTCTCAAGTCTAGATTTCTGGCGTTCCAAGTACAGTGTTAATAAACTTTGAACAGAATTAAAGAAGCTTCTTAAGAGAAGCCACCATACTTATGGATACTCTTACAGCTCTCCTGCAAAGCAAATAGGGGATAGAGCTTCACTTTCTCATTTTCATAGCACTGGAAGGCTTTGTTTCTACTGTTCTTGTGCTTATTGGGTGTAACTCTTTTTTTTTTTTTTTTTTTTTTTGTAGAGACAGAGTCTCACTGTATCGCCCTCAGGTTGAGTGCCGTGGCGTCACACGGCTCACAGCAACCTCTAACTCTTGGGCTTACGCGATTCTCTTGCCTCAGCCTCCTGAGCAGCTGGGACTGGGTGTAACTCTTAATACTCAAATTTGATTGTGTCATTTCTTACCTTAAAACTCTTAGATAACTTCTGCCTATTTTGATATCTTAAGTACCATTACAGGGTTATCAGATTCTGACCTCACATAGTTTTTGAGTCTTATCTTTGGTTTGTTTCTCCTCTTATTCTATAGGACTGCAAAGTTCTGCCCTAAAATATACCTCTGTCCCCATTGTAAATCTATATCCCTAGTCTGAAGAGCAACTCCTGTTCCTCTACCACCCACCGGGTTAATTCTTACTCATGCTTCAGATCTTTGCCTATAGGTCACTGTTGTAGGAAGGAGTTCTTTGACGTCCCTCTGCCCCAACCCCAAATAGGTTGGATTTTCCTAGTTACTATATTTTTCTTTTGTAGAAGTTTTCAGACTAACAAATACATACTTGTTTATACTATTTGTTTAATTTTGGCCTCCATACCAGATTCCATAATGCGTGGGATAGGTTTATACTGTTTGTGGCTGTATCTCTAGAGCTTAAACAGTACCAGATACGTAGTAGGGAATCAAATTCATGGAATGAATTTATTGACAACATTTATACCTCAGACATGTAACAGTGAACTTGTTCTTAGCTGTTGCTGGGGAAGTGAAATTAAGAGTGAACTACCTGAAACATGTTTCCCTGAATGTCTATATAAAAGCATGTGAAATTATCCCTTATATAAAAGCCTACATTATGAATTGACCAATTGATCAGAGTTTAATTCTAATAAATATTTTTCTTTTGGTATTTTTATTGTTTAGTTATAAAAAGCAATATACTTTGTTTCTCTTCTTCCTTGATTCCAAGAAGCTCAAAATAAAACAACTGCTTGTTTATAGCAATGCTATTCCAACCCAGATTTCCGATAAAAGTTCTTCCTCTCTTCTTTACATGGCTTACTAGGCTTTTTATTTATTTATTTTTAAATTTGGTAAATATTTGCTTCACATCAAGTTGCATCAACTTTTTTTTTTTTTTTTGAGACAGGGTCTCACTTTGTCATGCTCAGTAGGGTGCCATGGGGTTGTAGTTCACAGTAACCTCAAACTCCCGGGTTCAAGTGATCCTCTTGCTTCAGCCTCCCAAGTAGCTGGGATTACAGGCAACCATCACAACACCTGGATATTTTTAGAGATAGGGTCTCACTCTGGCTTAGGCTGGTCTCAAACTCCTGAGTGGTAGGATTACAGGTGTGAGCCAATGGACTCAGCCCCAGTTGCCTCAATTTTTTACATAATTATATCTTGATCCTGTTTAGGGCTCTCAATTTTTTTCATTGAAATAAGTTCAGAAAAGCATATAAATAGCACTCTTGGGCTGTATTGGAACAATTGGTGAGAATGGATCCTGCATTGGGACTCAGGAGCTTCTAAGTGTCCTAACTGAAATTACAAAACTGTGTTGGGGCTTGGCACCCATAGCACAGTGGTTACCACGATGGCCACATACGCCGAGGCTGGCTGGTTCAAACTCAGCCCAGGCCAGCTAAACAACAATGACAACCGGAACAAAAAAGATAGCTGGGCATTGTGTAGTCCCAGCTTCTTGGGAGGCTGAGGCAAGAGAATTGCTTAAGCCCAAGAGTTTGAGGTTACTGTGAGCTATGATGCCATGGCACTCTACCAAGGGGGACACAGTGAGACTCTGTCTCAAAAACAAAATGAAACAAAACAAAAAAACTGCCTTGGCCCAAGGGAAGAAGAGCGGGTGAAGCATAGTGTCCTTGAAGTTAATTTTTTTCAAAAAGCAGAAAAATTAATGGAAATGGGTTATCCACTGTTTGTGAAGTGTAAATAGCATGTTAATTATTGTAGCAGCATATAGGCAAAACTTGGCTTTCTGAGCCAGAAGCACAAGGCACACCTTTAGCCTTTGGTGTGCGTGTCTAGTTTAAGAGCTGAGGACTTCTCTCCTCTGGTGAGCTGGTTTTCAAGTCACTCCTCCCTCCTTCCCAAGTGCATGAGGCCTGGGCGAGGAGGTGAATTAAGAGTTCATCATTTTAAGATGGAGACTTTACCTCTTTCATGTTTACATGGATGGAACTGGAGCATATTCTTCTTAGTAAAGTATCTCAAGAATGGAAGAAAAATTATCCAAGGTACTCAGCCCTACTATGAAACTAATTTATGGCTTTCACATGAAAGCTATAACCCAGTTATAACCTAAGCATATGGAGAAAGGGGAGAGGGAGGGGAGGGAGGGGGGAGGATGGGCGGAGGGAGGGTGATTGGTGGGATTACACCTGCGGTGCATCTTATAAGGATACATGTGAAACATAGTAAATGCAGAACATAAATGTCTTAACACAATAACTAAGAAAATGCCAGGAAAGCTATGTTAACCAGTGTGATGAAAATGTGTCAAACGGTCTATAAAACCAGTGTATGGTGCCCCATGATCACATTAATGTACACAGCTATGATCTAATAATAATAAAAAAAAGAAGAGTTCATTATTTTAAGAGGTGGAACATGGGTGGCTCCTGTGGCTCAAAGGAGTAGGGTGCTAGCCTCATATACTGAAGATGATGGGTTCAAACCTAGCCCAGCCAAAACTGCAAAAAAAAAAGGAAGTGGAAAAACTTAATTATAAGTTTTCACTTTCTTCAGATGATTAAACAATGAGTGTTTATGAAATTAAGAAAAATTATTCCCCACCGCCACCCCTCAGTTTTCTTTTCAAAGACTTATCTGTTTGCTCTGGCTAATTTGAAATAAGCCCCATAGGGTGGTTATTTTTATACATATATATTGCCAGAATAGTTCCTGGTTTGGGTTTAAATGTGTTCCTTCTTTTTAGTTAGATGAAAGAGAACTTTCTTTAGAAAGGACTTGTCTGGGCGGCGCCTGTGGCTCAGTGAGTAGGGCGCCGGCCCCATGTGCTGAAGGTGGCGGGTTCAAACCCAGCCCCGGCCAAACTGCAACAAAAACAAACAAAAAAAAATAGCCAGGCATTGTGGCAGGCGCCTGTAGTCCCAGCTGCTTGGGAGGCTGAGGCAAGAGAATTGCGGAAGCCCAAGAGCTGGAGGTTGCTGTGAGCCGTGTGACACCATGGCACTCTACCAAGGGCAGTAAAGTGAGACTCTGTCTCTACAAAAAAAAAAAAAAAAAGAAAGAAAGGACTTGTCTGCTGATTCTGTTTGTTAGAATGAGCCTAAATAAAACTTCTGCTAAGAGCTTACCTGTTTAGTTAAATCCTCTTGGCTAATTTGTCTGGTGAATATTTGTCCTTAGTTGGACGATGTAACTAGAGCCCTCTCGTTACCTCTTTCCAATCTGAAATGTGTGCCTCCCCTGAGGACTCTTTGGAAGTGAAAATCTTGAGAATGGAGATTTCTCTCATTCGGTTGACTTATTTCTTGTGCAGTTAGACATTGGGGGTGTGGGTGTATGAAATATGCCGGGCTCAAAAGTGCGCACATGATTGTGTGCACTTTTCTACAGCAAGTAAGGGACGAGGAGGAGACTGTGTAGGTCGGGGTATGGAGAAATCACATGCTGAAGGCTTTAGAAATGGTAGAAAAATGTCTGAAGGGGGAGGGCCATAGAAAGGGGAGGTGGAAACAGCACCCCAAAGTGGGCTCAGGTCAGCCTGGCATGCAACTATAAAATGAAGCTTTCCTAATAGGGAGGATCCCTCAAAAAGAAATTCTGGGATGAGACAAGAAGTTACTGATACATAATAAACGTGGCTGAACCTCAAACACATTATGATAAGCACAAGAAGTCACACTAAAGAACACATTAAACACATTTTATTTATGTGAAATGTCTAGCATAGGCAAGTCTATACAGTTACAAAGTCAATTAATGGTTTCCAGAGGCCGCGGGCAAGTTGTAATTTTATCAGGGCTGCTAGAAATGTTCTGTAACTGATTATTGTGATGGTATGCGGATAGCTGTATAACTCCGTTTACTAAAAATCCTTGAATTGTGCACTCAAAATGTGTGAATTTTTAAACGTGTAAAATATATCTCAATAAAATATATCTCTTTTTTTAAAAAAGAAAAAAGGCGAGAGCATGGTCTGTTCAAAGGAACTAAAGATAGAACTTTTGAGCATAAGGATAGAAGTTCTCTTCACTGGAATAGTCTCCCATCATATAAATATTGTACAAACAGCTTTGTTTCTACAAGGGAGAAAAACCAAGAAAAGAACCATTCCTGGAGTACTCTAACGGTTTATCTTTTACTACTGCTTCACTCTTTGACTGTGACTTCAGAAATAAATGGGAGGGTAAGTCATTAAAACCAATGGGGAGACCATTGCCTGAGCATGAAGGTGGTGGCATCACGGCCAAATTCAAATGAGTTTTCAGAAGATGAGAGCATTTCCTACATTTCTTTTGATGACATGATTTAGACAAAAAAACCATGCAAATATGGAATATGTTTACATTAATGATAATAAAAGAATCCTTCGTTTTCTCATGGTAGGGACAAAGGGAAAACTTTCCCTTTGCCCTCTAAAGGTTCACTGAGAAAACTGAACAGATGAAAGACGGATTAATCATTGCGTCTAAGCTACAAACCTGTACATGAGGTTACTGTACTGGATAATGCTGGCCATTGTACCATAGCGGTAAGTATTTGTGTATCTACACATAGAAAAGGTACAGCAAGAATACCATATTATAATCTTATGGACTACCATTGCATACGCCCTCTGACATTCACCAACACATCATTATTGGCTCATGACTGTACTTTAAATCTCTAGATTACTTATAAAATCTAATACAATGTAAATGCTAATAGCTAATGTAGTGCAACAGTTGTTATACTCTATTTTTAAACTTTTTTATTGTTTTATTGGCTTCTTTTTTAATATTTTCAATTTGTGGGTGGTTGAATCTGTGGATGGAAAACCAGAGGGTAAAGTGGGCCCACTACATTATAATCTAGGCTGAGATTGCTTCTGCTTTGCTTAGGGAAAAATAGTATCATATTTTGCCCTGCGTAATGCGTTCCAGTATACATAATGTGCACCCACATTTTTGACACAAACTTTCAGGAAAAATATCTTTCATTTTAATTATTTAACTCAAATTTTTATTTGTTTATATTTAGGTACTTTTTGTGTGCCTTATAAAGGAATTTTAGCATTTATTTTTTGACATAGTTAACACTTTTAATGCATAAACATAAATAAAATAATTAGGCCAGTTGCAGTGGCTCATGCCTGTAATCCTAGCATTCTGGGAGGCAGAGGTGGGTGAATTGCCCGAGCTCACAAGTTCGAAACCAGCCTAAGCAAGAGTGAGACCCCATCTCTGAACACAGACGGGTATTGTGGCAGGTGCCTGTAGTCCCAGCCACTTGGGAGGCTGAGGCAAGGGAATCACTTAAGCCCAAGAGTTTCAAGTCGCTGTGAGCTGTGATACCACAGCACTCTACTGAGAGTGACAAAGAGACTCTGTCTCAAAATAAATAAATAAATAAAATAATTAAAAACATTTGTATAGATATGGAATGAGTACTACCCATGTATAATGTGTATCTTTAGTTTTCCTTCAAAAAAAATGGGCAAAAAATGTATGCATTAGGTGGGCGTGATAGCTCACACCTGTAATCCCAGCATTTTGGAAGGCTGAGGCAAGTGGACTCCTTGAACTCAGGAGTTCCAGACCGGCCTGAGCAAGAATGAGACCCCATCTCTACTAAAAATAGAAAAATTAGATGGGTGTGGTGGAAAACACCTATAGTTCCAGCTACTTGGGAGGCTGAGGTAAGAGGATCTCCTGAGTCCTTCATGGTTAGAATCTACTCTTTTCAGGAATTTAAATTAGTCTTACTATGCCCCATAATGGGAATATATGCTAAATTTCATTTTCCAGTGAGATTTCAACCCTTCTATTCCTGCTGAAGTATGTTCAGATGCATGGGAGTTCATACCTTTTCCATAATTATGGTTTACTTCTATATTTAGGATTTATATTTATTCTATTGTACATTACTAATATTTACAACATGAATGTTCTTTTTAGTTGACTACCTAGTGTCAAAAGAATGATGTGATTTCATCTTAATGAAACGAAATTCCAATCTACTTTGAGATTTCAAATCTGAGTTTCCATAAAAAGGGCAAGTTGCTGTTTTTCTTAGAAGCAAAAGCACAGAATATGCCAATATTCGATTAGATAACTATTTTACTGAGCTTACTATTATCTTCTCTTGAGAGCAAAACATGGACACCATTACTGGATGAGATTAGCTCCATCTTGCTTAATGTCTCAGAAGCTGGGAAGAATGGACTTTATCCAGTCTGGGGAACCTCAGGGAAGCAAATAACAACTCACTGAACACTCATGTGATTTTTAAAGGCACCCTTTACCTATTAAATTAATGTGCTAACTTTTTTCTTTTAAGGGATGAGATTTCTATTTAAGATAGTATATACCTGAAAAAAAAAAGTGGCCATTTTGATTTTATTTTTAGGTTTTTTAAATTGATACATAATATAATGACAAATTGGGGGGGTTACATCTTATATTTTGATATGTTCATATAATGTGCAATAATCAAATCAGGGTTATTGTGATATCCATCACCTTAAGCATTTTTTTTAATGCTGGGAACATTTAAATTATTCTCTACTAGTTATTTGGAAATATGCAAAAGATTATTGTTTATTATAATTGCTCTACTAATTTAGCGAATACTAGATTTTATTTCTTCCAACTGCTATTTTGTACCCATTAATCAACCTCTTTTCATGCCCTCTTCTCTTTACCCTTCCTGACTTCTAGTAACCACAAAGCTACTCCCTATCTTCATGAGAGCCATTTTCTTTGCTCCCACGTATGAGTGAGAAGATGCAATATTTGTCTTCCTGTGCTGCAAGTGACAGGATTTTACTCTTTTCCATGGTTGATGCTGTATCATTTTGTAAATATATCTTGTTTTCTTTATCCATTGATCCACTGATGGGCTCTTAGGTTGATTCCTTATTTGAGCATTGCGAATAGCACGCACTGCAGTAAACACAGGAGTGCAGATAGCTGTCTCTTTGGGTTTTGTTGTTTTGTTTGTTTACTTGTTTGTTTTGAGACCGGCTCACTCTGTTTGGAGGCTAGAGTGCTATGGCATCAGCCTGCTCACAGCAATCTCAACCTCCTGGGTTCAAACACTCTTCCTGTCTCCGTCTCCTGAGATTTGCTGGGACTAGAGGAACCCGCCACAATGCCCAGCTAATTTTTTCTATTTTAGTAGAGAGGGGGGTCTCACTCTTGATCAGTTTTGTCTCAAACTCCTGACCTCACTCCTCTGCTCCCACCGTGCCCGCCCTCTATCAAGTTCTTAGGGTGACACTGAGGCTTCTGATTTGGGGAACACATCTGGATAAGCACTGAGAAGTCCCCATCTCTTACCCTATTATTTTGAAGGGAAGGGGAAAATCCATGAGGTCTATATCCAGAAAGTTATAAATAAAATAGGCCAGGATCACACCCTGTAAGAACTTGGTATGTTTCCTTAAAGTTTACAGTGTTCCCAAGTTAATTTTTACTGCCTGTCTCTTTCCCTAGTTTACTGTTAAGCCTTAAAATTGAACAGGTCTCTGGGCAATGCAGAGTTGTAGATAAACATCCGGTAAGCTTGACCACCTGACCACTGGGTGTGTGTGTTGTCTTTCATGTCTCCTGAGAGAGGGAATAGATAGGTAGTAGCTTTAAAAAGAGGTCTCTAAAGGAAAGGAAAAAGTTTAGGGAGGAGGTGGGTTTTGAGAAATAGCCCTGGGGCTATACAACAAAAATGTAGATGAGAACTCCCAGAGGACAAAGGATCAGATTCCACCCTGTGGAAGACTGTAGATCCGCCCACCTTGCTGCCCTCCCGCCTCCTCCACCAACCTCCCAGTGGTCCTCTCAGTTGCTGGGCAGAGAGAGACTGTAGAGCTGACTGGCAACTGACTGGCTCCCTGGTTCCTCTCAATTTAGCCTAAAGGGGAAGTGAGAAGTTTAATGGTCTTAAGTAGAAGGCATTTTTGCTTTCTCTTATCTGCCCCTAGGGATCATTTTCATTCCAGAAAAAATTATTTTATTTGTCAGATTAACATTTTAATGTCTTCTGATTCATTTTCTAGTGAGCCTTTTAGTAAACGTGGCTATGTTTCCCCGGCTATGTCAGCTATGTGGTGTCTCCCCAGATGCCTTGCGTTTTGATTTTTGTCCTTCTACCATCTCTATTCATTTCCACATGGTCTTCTAACTCGATCAGGTTTTATTTTTTACAGTCCCTTTTAGAAAAGGTCCCTATTGGAAGTGCTCCTGCAACCTCTGCTGGGTATTCAGAGCTCACATTTTGCGCTCAGCGGCTAGACTGTTCAAATCTGGTTGTAAGACCTTGGGTAACTTACTTTATTTAAGTCTGTCTTCACATGTTAAATGCTATCAATTATAACCAAATGATGGGCTTTCTCAGAGAATTAAGTAACAGCATTTAAAACACGTAACACAGTGCCTGAAAGATTGTTAATAATATTAACCAGCATTATTCTTGTCATTGTTAGACAATACTTCACTGCTTTTTTCTCCTATTCTTCGATCTGAATTGCTTTAATCAAAAGAAACTAAGTTTTGTCCAATACCTGCTTGTGTTACCCTCTGATTGCAAGATCTTTTATGTTTTCTGAGCCCCAGTAGATCTAAATCCAGTACAATGCTTTAGCTTGTGCCCTCGAATTCACATCTAAGCAAAGCAAAGCAGAAGGCTGGGGGCACTAAAGTGGTCACCTTTCTGTGGGTAAAGAAAAAATAAGTAAATAAAAGGCAGAGGTCTTTAGTTGAAGAGGTAAGCCCACAACTAAAACTTAATTATTTGAAGATAGGCTTATAGGGCAAGACATGTTTGCCATACAAAGCAAACAGCCCCCATTGTCCCAACAAAGCAAAAGCTATGGCCAGGATGTTTTTTTCATATCCGCTGGATCAGGCCTACTTCCTGGTTCAGAGTCACCTGGAGCTAGTCTTACTGTCCACAAAGACCTCTCATGAGCCGCCCTGAGAACCTATGGGTGTGTGCAGACCACAAGGTAATTAGTCTTAAAGCTGTTCTAGGTCACCTTCAAGACTCAACTGTACCTGTTGTTAGACTACAGCAGCGGTTCTTAACCTGTGGGTCACAACCCCTTTGTAACAATGAAAATACATCCTGCATATCACATATTTACATTATGATGCATAACAGTAGCAAAATTACAGTTATGACATAGCAACGAAAATAATTTTATGGTTGGGGGTCACCACAACATGAGGAACTGTATTAAAGGTTCGCAGCATTAGGAGGCATTAGAGAGGTTGAGAACCACTGAACTAGAGAGTCTGCCACATCCTTTTGCAGTTGGAATGCTAAGTTCTGATTGGTAGATTGGCAGGGTGCTCCCTCCTCCCTAGGTGTGAGCAATTGCTTGGACAAAATTAAGGTAGGTGGCACCAAGATGGAGGGCTGAGATGGCCACCTTGTCCTCCTTCCCAGGACATTTGTTTCTAACGCCCTACCTAACAAAAATGAGTCATTTCAACATTGCCCTTTTCCAATATATCATCCTCTGGGCTTCCCCTCAAAATAAACCTGATCTTTCCTACCAAGAATATTCCCAACTTCTCTATGTTGCCCCTCCACCTACCAGGTTTTCTTTTTTTTTTTTTTTTGTAGAGCCAGAGTCTCACTTTATGGCCCTCGGTAGAGTGCCGTGGACTCACACAGCTCACAGCAACCTCCAAACCCTCCTGGGCTTAAGCGATTCTCTTGTCTCAGCCTCCCGAGTAGCTGGGACTACAGGAGCCCGCCACAACGCTCGGCTATTTTTTGGTTGCAGTTTGGCCGGGGCCAGGTTTGAACCCGCCACCCTCGGTATATGGGGCTGGCGCCTTACCAACTGAGCCACAGGCGCCTCCCCACCTACCAGGTTTTCAACAATATTTATCCTCCTGGGTTTAAGCCTCTAAGATACTCCAAGATCAAACTCCCTTTTTTTCCTCCTTCCAAGGGTCACCTTCATTGGCTTAGATGAGATCACTCACTTGAACCCTCTCTGCCTCCAAACACATAAGTAAATGCCTTTTCTCTATTTGCCATTAATACTCACTAAAGAGTGCACTTGACTCTGTACTTGGTTAAGCTGTGAGTTTTCAAAATGTCCTGTCTGGAAAGTAAATTCATAATAAATATAACTTAAGTGACTTCAGCTAGCTGATTGGAAAAAGCCAGGCTGTTTCTGGCTCAGTCTGCAAGTCCCAGACCTTGAATTTGCCTTCAGGGGAAGGGAGGGTCCAGATAGGGTAACAATACCTGACATTTTTGCTTTTATTTGCCAACTTATTTTAAAACTCAGCCTCATTTCTTGAACGTGTTTTGATGGCATTCCTAACATTTGTAATGCTTTGATTGGAAATTTTCTAGGTTTTAGAAATGAATTTGATTATATTATCAAATTGCCTGATAACAATATTCAATGGTATGGGACAGCCCTGCAGTTTTCAGACAACATGAGAAAGTGCCTTAATAATTCAAAAACTGTCAAGAAATACCGATGTATTTCCCGGATGGGAAGTATCTGACTAAACTTCTGGAAAATGCTACTAGACATATATGTTCAGAATTGAAAACTATTAGCAATTAACATCCTGCACTAAGACTTGCATTTAGGAACAATATGTAATTTCTTCTTTTTTTTCTGAGTGCTTTCTAGATTCTCCCATTTAAAAGAATACTGTAACTTCTAAAGGAATGATTTAAGGCAGAAAACACATATACAATGAAAAACTCAGTGGGGAGGAAAACCCTCTATGAGTATGTGAATCAAACTTTTATCTACCAACACTGTTCATATGATTTTATAAAGTTTGCAGAAATCCCATTGCTGCTGGGAAGGCAAATAAAAACAGTAGACAACACTGGCTTGGGAGAAGTATGAATTCCAATCCTACCATTTTGTTAACTTAATTATTTCTGTTTTGTGATGAGTGCATTTAAACTCAGAATGATGGGGGAGTCCAAGTTGGAGAACAGGATTGGAAAAGAAAAATCTTTACTTGATGCCTAATCTATGTTCAAATGACACATTAAAAATAATGTTAAGGAGAGAAACAAAGCAGGTGACTTAAGGGTGCCTGGGGAGATATACCACAAATTCTTATTCTAGTGCTATGGTGATTTTGCGGATTTAATTTTGTTTCTCTATCTCAATTTTTGGGTAGTAAAAGAAGGTGCATGTCCTCAGGGAAATAATTATCGCAATGTTTAAGAACAGTTTTTTTTTTTTTTTTTTTTGTAGAGACAGAGTCTCACTGTACCGCCCTCGGGTAGAGTGCTGTGGCGTCACACGGCTCACAGCAACCTCTAACTCTTGGGCTTACGCGATTCTCTTGCCTCAGCCTCCCGAGCAGCTGGGACTACAGGCGCCCGCCACAACGCCCGGCTATTTTTTGGTTGCAGTTTGGCCGGGGCTGGGTTTGAACCCGCCACCCTCGGCATATGGGGCTGGCGCCCTACTCACTGAGCCACAGGCGCCACCCTTAAGAACAGTTTTATCTCAACAGTTCTGGAAAAAAAAATACTTTATTTTCCATAATTTTTGATATGTTTACCCAAAGAAAATACTTTCACAAAAGTCAGTACTTTCAATAGTACTATTTTTAAAACATTCATTTCACATGTAACTACCTGTTGTGTTTTAATGAAAAAATAGCCTAGGAATTATATTTTCAAATCCAATTTTACTGATTTCATTTAAACAATAAAACCGTTTTTCCTTCTATTTTATAACAAATCATATTTTCGCTTAATTTCTATACCCTTTGGCTCAGTATTAAAAAAGAAAAAAACCCTCAAAGTGGTGTGTTTTGCAATATTAATGACCAAATAAGCTCAGGATATTTATTCCCATCTAGTGGAGTTCAACTTCTGCCTCTTGTTTGCTTTCTTTCTTTCTTTCTTTTTTTTTTTTGGCCAGGGCTGGGTTTGAACCCATCCACCTTTGGTATATGGGGCCAGCGCCCTACTCCTTGAGCCACAGGAGCTGCCCCTCTTGTTTGCTTTCTCCATCCTCCTGCCTCCCCTTCTTTTTTTTTTTTTCTTTACTTTTCTTAATGGAGTTCGAGTTAACCCTGTCTTAGGCCTAATCATTTTAGCAGGCTCACACCATCTGAAATTTTGCGGTGGTGTTTCAAGTAAACTTAAATGTATACACCTCCTACGTTTAGAAGCTTCAAATTTTCCTTTTTTTTTTTTTTTTTTTGTTACTCAGATTTTTTTCCAATATAGCCTAAGCTTTGATTCACGTTATTAAACCCATCTTCGGCATCTAGCTTTCCTATCCGCGTTAAGCTGGATTCAGTAAGGCTTCTCTCCTCTCCCTAGCTGAATTACTGAAACAGCAACCACAAATGGCCTTACTAACCTACTTACTTGGCAATTAAACTTTTACAAAGACAACCCCCACCCCTCCCTAGGGGTGGAGCAGAACCAGCTCTGTGGAGCCGGCAGCACGTCTGCCAGGGAACCTGGGCTCTGAGGCTGCAGGCCGGTTACTCTGGCACAATGCCCCGACAGCGCCGGTTCCCCCCACTCCTCCCCGCACCCCCACAGCCACAGCATGGGCACCCGCGCCGCGCCGCACGCTCAGCCAACCCGAAAGGGGACTGGATGTAAACACCGAGTACGCAAGGGGACCGGAGCTGCGGACGTGAGCCCGATCTGAGTAGACAGCGCTCGTGTGGACACAGCCGGAGCCGGACGGATCTTGTGTAGAAAGCTCTAACTCTGCAGGCCAAGCTGCCCGGGGCAGCTCACTCCGGCAGAGGGGTGAGCTGGCCCAAGGCCTCGACTCCCTAGGAGTAGGAGGAGCTAGGACTGGGGGAGGAGCTTTCACACGCGCACCCTCTGCTTCCTCTGTCCCCAGACACAGCAACTAGGTCTCCAGCAGCCACTCGGGGTTTATTTGTTTACAAGCGGATTACGTCAGCTCCTCCCTCTCTTCCCTGTCTCTAGACCCGCCCCTAAGCCCCTTTTCTCGCCCCCTCAGGCTCCGAATCTGCTTGCGTCACAATGGTGCGATCTCTGGATTGGCTGGCGTCGTTCGTCACGCTCCAGCTACGCCACTTCCTTTCCGCAGCCTATAAAAAGTGCTGCACGGCGGCTGTATCTCTTCGCCCCTCGGAGCTGGAAATGCCACTGTTGGGGTCTTCGGAGGCTGCGGAGCTGGAGGCGGAGGCGGCTGGGGAGGTCCGAGCGATGTGACCAGGCCGCCGTCGCTCGTCTCTTCCTCTCTCCTGCCGCCTCCTGTCTCGAAAATAACTTTTTTTTTACTCTAAAGAAAGGAGAAAAAAAGTAGCCGTCCGCCCCTCACGCCCTCTCTTATTCTCAGTCCTCTGCCCTGTGAGGGAGCCCGGGGTGGCCGCTCCGCCGTCGGGGCCGCGCCGCCGAGCCCCGGCCGCCCCGGGCCGCCCCCGTCCGCCGCCCCCATGCATCCCTTCTACACTCGGGCCGCCACCATGATAGGCGAGATCGCCGCCGCGGTGTCCTTCATCTCCAAGTTCCTCCGCACCAAGGGGCTCACGAGCGAGCGACAGCTGCAGACGTTCAGCCAGAGCCTGCAGGAGCTGCTGGCAGGTGAGCGGGGTGCGAGGGGCGCCAAGGCGGCGCGGGCCCCACACTCCGGGTTGGGATCGAGGCCGGGCCGTCGGGGCCGCGGGCGCCTCGGTAGCGCCCCTGGCCGGCGGCGCTGGGGTCTGGCCGCGGTGGGCGGCCGCTAACGGCGGGTCCGGGAGCGGGTTTGGGGGCTGGACCGAGGGCGCCCCCTCCCCGCGGCTGGCAAACGGAGGAGAGGAAGAAAACACGCACAACAAAGAAACTAAAACCCACGGAGGCGGGAGCTGCGGTCCAAGAACCGTCGGCGCATTTGGGGACAAAGGACCCCTGGGGCTGGGGTTGGTTTAACTCCCCTCCCCCCAGCCCCTTCCAACCGTTGCGTGGTCGCGGTCGGGCCCCGGGGTAGGAAGCTGCGCTGCTGCCCCGGAGTCTGCTCGGGACCGACGTGCGGTCTCCCCGCGCCTGTGCCCTGCCCATTAATCATCCGGATTTGTCACCGGCACAGTTACAGCCCTGCCCAGAGCGTGGTTTAGGGTTGCTTGTTTTTCTTGCCTTCGGGGTTAACAGTCCGGTGGCCCTTCTCTCCTCCAAAGCCATAAACTCCATTATGTTGGCTGGGGTAGGGTGGAGAAAGTAAACAGGTTCCCGCCCGGCCGCCGGTGCCATCCGGCTTCCCGGCTGGCGGAGGCTGCGCGCCTGATTCCTGTTTTGGCGGCTCAACCGGTTGGTTCCTGCAGATTGTTTTGTCCGGTACTTTGTTGTTTCTAAACCCTGCTCGCTCTTTCTCCATCCCCGCACATGCCCAGCAGCGAATGCAGTCCTGGACATTTTCTGAAAAGTTGATAGTTTTCATTTTCGCTCCACAGAGGAGCCAGCGGAAGAAGGAAAGTAGAGCGGGAGCTAACAGTAAGGAGCCTAAGCATTGTTTTCTCTGTTCTTGTTTTCTTCTATAGAACATTATAAACATCACTGGTTCCCAGAAAAGCCATGCAAGGGATCAGGTTACCGTTGTATTCGCATCAACCATAAAATGGATCCTCTGATTGGACAGGCAGCACAGAGGATTGGACTGAGCGGTCAGGAGCTGTTCAGGCTGCTCCCAAGTGAACTCACACTCTGGGTTGACCCTTACGAAGTGTCCTACAGAATCGGAGAGGATGGCTCCATCTGCGTGCTGTATGAAGCCTCACCAGCAGGAGGTAGCACTCAGAACAGCACCAACGTGCAAATGGTAGACAGCAGGATCAGCTGTAAGGAGGAACTTCTCTTGGGCAGAACAAGCCCTTCCAAAAACTACAATATGATGACTGTATCAGGTTAAGATATAGTCTATGGATGGATCATCTTATAATGGATGGATAAATTTGATTTTTGCTTTGGGTGGGCTCCTTTTGGGGATGGATTATGGAATTTAACCATGTTACAGCTGTGAAGATCTGGCACAAGATAGAATGGTAAAAAAAATTTTTTAAGTGACAGTGCCATAGTTTGGACAGTACCTTTCAATGATTTAATAGCCTGTGAGTCCAAGTAAATCACTTTATTTGCTAGGGAGTGAAGTCCTAGAGTGGTTTCAGTTTCTCCCAGACATCCTTAAATTTTACATCAACCCCTTGAATGAAAATCTGTATTTCAAAGAACCTTTCTCTGCAGTAGATCTTGCAGAGGAATTTGCACTATTACACTTGAAAATTGTTATTGTTAACCTTTTTGGCAGCTCAGTAGGAAAGCTCCACGTTTTAAACATGGTAGTACTGGAAATTTTACAACAAGACTTTTACCTAGCACTTAAATATGTATAAATGTACATAAAGACAAACTAGTAAGCATGACCTGGGGAAATGGTCAGACCTTGTATTGTGTTTTTGGCCTTGAAAGTAGCAAGTGACCAGAATCTGCCATGGCAACAGGCTTTAAAAGACCCTTTCAAAAAGACACTGTCTCAACTGTGGTGTTAGCACCAGCCAGCTCTCTGTACATTTGCTAGCTTGTAGTTTTCTAAGACTGAGTAAACTTCTTATTTTTAGAAAGTGGAGGTCTGGTTTGTAACTTTCCTTGTACTTAATTGGGTAAAAGTCTTTTCCACAAACCACCATCTATTTTGTGAACTTTGTTAGTCATCTTTTATTTGGTAAATTATGAACTGGTGTAAATTTGTACAGTTCATGTATATTGATTGTGGCAAAGTTGTACAGATTTCTATATTTTGGATGAGAAATTTTTCTTCTCTCTATAATAAATTGTTTCTTATCTTGGCATTTTAATCAATCTCTTGTCATGATTATAGCGGTTCAAGCTATAAGGAGGATTTTTCTCAGAAGACTTAGGTTCTATAAGCTATGTGAATGTCAGTTGCACACTGGTCATGCTGAAACAAACATTTGATGAGGAATGAAGATGATCTGTGTATACATATTTAGGTGTTAGAGGAAATAGGAGTAGCAACATGTCTAAAAAATGTCTGAAGTTGAAACACATTCACAGGCTTAGGAGCTCATGAAATGAGGATAAGAGACAAAGGTAACATCTACCAAAAAAGTGATGCTCAAAAGGATTACATTTCATTGCTTCCCTGTTGAAGTGAAGATGTGTTTTATTCTGGCACACCTTTGCAAAACAATTACTTTGCCCCATGGATTCCTTGTTCAATTAGAAAATCACGGGGGCAGGTGACCCATAGTTTTAAAAACCAGGCTAAGCACTTCAGAGAGATTGGTTGCTCTTTGCTTTTCATCACTTGCAAGATTTACATAAAAATCACTTAAGCTGGAATTCTACAAAAGGTATGTTCATGAACTTTATTCTCAAAAGTTGAAATGCTGACTATGATTCCTCATTTTCAGACTTTTATTTCAGATAAATTCTAAACCTAAATGAACATGGAAAATGGTGTAGTATAGGTTACTCCACTATCCCTTGCAATTCTTTGGTTGTAGAGGATAAAATGGTTTTTCAGTGGAAGTAGGCAGTGAAAAATTGAGCTTTGCTCTACACATTTAACTTACTATATAGGCACCTTTGGCGGCGGTATGTGTGTAAACATGTTCATGCAGGAAATACGCAATCTAAGGTAATTGGTAATCTGAAATTTCAGAAGTTATTTCTGCGTGTAAGATTAAATTCTGATTTTTTTTGTAGGCTACAGTACAGAAATACACATAGTACAAATGATGTCTGTTCTTTCGCAGGCCATTTTGGGGAGTTTGAGTTCTTATAAACAATACATACACTATTTCTAATTGTTACAGTTTTATATTTTAATCTGTTACGTGATAACCCCCCAGTTTTTCAAACTTGGTATAGTAAAAGCAAGTGGTAGTTTAATTTTTAAACAGATCTCATCCCCTTTCTACATGTGGTTTACTCTTTTGAAGCTAGTAGCAAAACTAAGGTTTTTCCTAATCTTTGAACTTAAGTGAGGATGACTTCCGGACAGTTTAGAGACATATTTTAGTATGTACATTTTTTTTTTTTGTCATAAAACCTTTTTTTCAAGTAGATAATTGTTTTTTGAAGATCTTCACATCAGACTTTTTGGTACTTAAAAATTTTGATGGGAAGATAACTTCTTAAAAATGTTTATTTTAGAATTCAGGTGGTGTCTGGCATGTGAAGAACTGTTTTTAATTTCTCTTCAAGAGGCTTGCAAACATCACTCTTTGGGGTCTAGCACCCAGCTGTTTCCTGTTACTTTAACCTTACATTCCCTAGACAATTGAGCTGAGCCTCTGTCTGCAGTATAGCAGCTGTTTCGTATTTCTTGCTTCTGGAGAAAGTTTTGAAAGATTTCATTAGAAAACCTTAGAAGATGACTACTTTCCAAAATTGTTAGTTGCTTTTGGTACCAGGAATTTGTAGTTACAAATGGCAATAAATTTGAAAAATACTATTTAATTTTAGCAGGTAGTTTAAAAGTTATTTCCATTTTTCCAAATGTAAGTAGTTGTCTCCCTGTGTAATGCTGAAACAAGACTTCAAGTGGCTTGTATAGCAAGAGTTACCCTCGTTCTTGTAGGGTAATGTGGCTGTTCCTTTCGTCGTCTGGAATTGGAATCTCAGGTCTGGAATTGGAATCTCAGGTCGTTAACTTTATTTGCAATGCTGCTTCTCTAATAGATTGGAAAGACCACCAGAAAATGGCTTTCAGGTACAATTTGTATTAATGTTTCCTTAAGTCACTATAACTCACATGTTGCAGGTAATTACTCTTGTTTTGTATTAGGTATTTCAGATTACAGACTTGAACTTCAAGTTAAAAGGAAGGAAGCAGCATTTCTGATGTTTAATGCTTAGTGCCTAGAGATTTCCAGCCAGGTTCCCTGTAATTTTAGGAACAAATCTGCCATTAGACTTCTCTGGGTGATTTTTAACATTTCTGATTCTCTGATAACTGAAGCTCTATTTTGCATATTGAAGCTTAAAGCTATTTCCTTTTTCCTTTTCACCCCTATTACAGATGTGAGAAGATGCTGTTGGTAGGCTATATAGAGAAATTTTGTCAATAATCTATGCACAAGAGGCTTCAAAAAGTATATCTTGGATTGCCTAAAAATGAGTGGATTTCTTAGTATACAGACTGCCAATTATATATGGCTATTGTCATAAATGGCTTATTTTCATATTTGGAGCATAACAGTATTACAGTTTTTTTTAATAGTAAAATAGTTTGTACTACTAACAAACTAGGCTCCTTAACTGGGTCCTTAAATTATTTTACATATTGGAGTGTAAATAGACCAGAGAAGTCTGTATACTGTGAGTTATGATTTCTGGTTATGTCTAATCAATCTTTATATAATATTCTGATAATAATGTAGGTGAAGGAATATTGTAAGCAAGATTTTAACTTTCGTATTTTTGAGCCTTAGATTGTAGTGTGAGGATTGACGACATCAATAGAAAAGTTGTGGAGTAGACTTGATGGCAAGTTTTTTGATTGCGGTTTTAACTTGGTTCATCACTTTGTTTTCATATTGCTCAGTGTGTGAAAAGGAGGAATAAAAAAATGGAGTTGAGCTCCTGTTACGTATGAACCTTTTCATGTTTATCATTTTAATGTTGAAGATGAAGTGTTCTTTTGGGAATTGTAGGTGCTCAGAGTACAGATGCTGAAGAGTGAAATGATGTCAATCTAGGGTTGGATAAAAACAGGATGGGAAATAAAGTAAGAAACTTAGCTGAGAAGGAAGGCGTTTAAAAGCTCAGTCATAAAAATTCATTTGCTATGGTCATAGGTGTGTATCAAGAGAGGTCTGTGCAGCCTGGTATTTTGGCAGAGTTTTGGGAATGCCTGTTGTAGAGATTTTGCAACGGCTGAATGTGGGGTGGACTCTGCATTCAACTCTGGTTCTGTGAACACACAGGTCAGAGTGGCAGTGTAGTTTCAGGCCTAGCCTGTGTGGAAACTGGCCTTGGGGAAGTATAAATAAAACATCCTCCTAAAGGCATTTTTAAAGAAAAATGTGGTGCCTGTGCCTTTGTCTCAATATTTTATATACAAAGGGAGATTATGTTTTAAGTTGTCTGTTACAGGGGCAGCGCCTGTGGCTCAAAGGAGTAGGGCACTGGCCCCATATGCAGGAGGTGGCAGGTTCAAACCCAGCCCCCTCCAAAAACTGCAAAAAAAAAAAAAAAGTTGTCTGTTACAAGCCACTCGATTATAGCCTCTTTTCCTTGTACTTAGAAGTTGTTCAGGCCATTTGTGACCCCATTCCTGGTAGCAGAAGGGTGATCAGGGTAGGCCAGACCTCTAACATCACAGTAGGGACCAGGTGGCACAAGAAAAGTAGAGTTATCCATTATCCAGATAACTGCATTTGGACAATATTACATCAAATGCCACTTGCATAATTTCGAAGTTTAACATCAGTAGAACACATCTTACCCATAGGTACATTTACTTTTAATGACTTTCTAGATAGGTGTCTCTGAAGTTATTTTGTGATTCTTCTAAAATATGTTCCCATACATTTTCATGGGTATATGCAAAAGTACATGGTACATTTTATAAAGAAGTGCATATATATTGGGACTGCACTAGAGATTGTATTGATGGGGTGTCTGATCGCAAATGTTTAGTGATTATGTCACTAAAGCAGGTGAATCTTTGCTCCCTCAAAATAACTCATAATTAAGTTCTTTAAGTGATAAGTTTTGAAATGAGAACCTATTGTAGCAATACAAAGAGGCATGCCTTATGTAATTTTGGCTTATCTGCATAACACTTTATTTGTAAAATTAAGTCACTGTCTATTACAGCCAACATATCCAAAATTTAGTGTTATACCAGTTGAAGTCTGTAAGGTCATATATACACAACTATACGTTGCTATGTGTTCATCTTATTTTTCACATTTTGTTTTTTAGAAAAATAATTTTTTAAGTGTTAGGGTCTTTGTGACACTGATAGACCTGGCTGTAAGAGAACTGGATTATTAAAGTTGCAGGTCTGTGATTAAATTATTTTTAGCGCTTATGAGTTGGGCCAGAAAATCCTTGTATCTTTTTTTCTCCTATTCTGAGCCATCCCACACCTAACTTTTGGAAGGAAAGATGACTAACTGATTGGACTTACTTGAGAAGACCCCATGAGCCTTAAAATGATTAGACTTGACAGTCGCACTGTGAGCAGAATTGAACACACTTTCTAGTTTTGATAGATGGCATTTTGTCACCTAGGCCAGTAAACTAAGTAGAGCTGTGTTTCCTGTAAATTGCACTTGTGAGCATTTACGTCATCAGTATATATTCTTTGACCTTCCAACAACTGGATGAGGTTGGCAGGTAGTTCAGTATTTTTTAGCTTCATTTTAGGTTATTTTAGGAATAGAAAACTGAGGCTTAGTTTAAGTAATTTGCCCCAAAAGCAAACAGCTAATCTGAACTGAGGCCTTTCTGACCCAGAATCGAAGCTCTGTTGGTGTGTGATTCATTCACCTTGCTTCTCACTGTTGGAGCACGCATTTTATCTTCCCATTGTCAGTAGATCATCTTTGGCGTCTCTTTCCACTCTCCACGTTTACAACTCGGCTTCTTTCTTTGAGAAGCAGTTGGGATTTAGTGTAGAGGACACTAGTCTTGAACTAAGACAAGTGTGGGTTGTGACTTTAGACCAGTTACTTAGTCTCTTGAGTCTGTGACTTCATTAGTAAAAATGGGGGTAAGAAGTTTGTCGCCAAGGTCAGATAAACATGATAGCATGTAGCCAGTGAATGTTTGGATTCTCCAGATTTCTTTTGAGACAGTCTCACTCTGGCACCCTGAGTAGAGTGCTGTTGTATCATAGCTCACAGCAACCTCAAGCTTTTGGGCTTGAGATTGTCTTGCCTCAGTTTTTCTATATTTAGTAGAGACAGGGTCTTGCTATTGCTCAGGCTGGTCTCAGACTTCAGCTCAAGCGGTCCATCCACCTCGGCCTCCCAGAGTGCTAGGATTATGGGCATGAGCCACCGTGCCTTACCTGGATTCTTAGGATTTGAATTCTCTATCATGGAGGCCAGTTAAATATGGCAGATTATTTTCTTGTATTTTTTTTTAAGATTTGATTTGTTTAAGATTTCTTTAAGAATTATGTTTGGAGTTTTTGAAAGTCTGCTTTAGCCAATAGCTGCAAGAAATTACTAGTCTTTTTGAAACAGTAATATAGGAAGGAAAATGAACAGCTTTGCTCCTTGAAAGGATGAAAATATGAGTAACCCTGTTGTGTGTATTTATTTCACAGAATTTCCTGAGCTAGGTCCTTAACACGATGGTTTTCAGAGCTGTTTTCTCACTAAAAAGGAAGGAATCCTTCAGATCCTTTGTCTGTGTTAAGGACACCTTTAGTTGGGAGATAGCCCACCGTGTATAAAAATGTAGCCTTGTACAAAGCACGTCTGCATCCATCATGTTGTTTAATCCTCACAACAACCCTTTGCTGTATGAAGTAAGTTGACTTTTCCCAGGGTTTGCAGTCCTTCAAGCCATTTGTATTTGGGCATGCTTTTGCAGGAGATTTTCAAACAAGGGTTTGCAAACAGAACTCGGTGGTTCTCAATCTCTTCTTAATCTAGAGTGGTGTTGAGTACCTCCCTGACTGCAGAGGCAAGCTGCCTTTTGATAAATTATCAGTTTGGTTTTGAGTTTCTTCTTGTGATGTAACCTGATGCAACGCTTGTTTGGATTACTAATAATGTAATTGATTTCCCCCAGTCAGTCATAGGTGAGTCATTGACCACGGGTGCTTTTTGGTTGATTCTGGTTTCTGTGCGAAGATCCTTGTTGAATAGCTTGCCGCTGGCTTGTGTAGCATTACGGCATACCTCAGTGAAGTACATACTTGGCCAGCAGAGCTTTGTGCTAATTTGTTTTGCAATACTGCAGAAAATAAAGGGTCTCATTCTTAAAAGAACCCCAAGGGACTTAAGCAACATTTCTTCTGAGTCTTGGATCTTAAAGCCCAGTGTGGTTTAGGCCCTGCTTGGAGTTGTGTACGTCTTACAGATCATTTAGGTGACCAGTGTTGTCCAACAGTTATCCCTTGAGACAGTGGTTGTGGTTAGGATTAGGATGGAGTGCTTATGTAATACTGAAACATTAGATAGAAGCTCTTTCCTTTAGCTCCCAGACTCTGGCATTTTCCTTTCTACCCTTTAAGCCTGTAAGTTCTTCACATCTCCTGAAATCCTTTCTGATCATTAAAATACAGCTGGTATTCTGTCCTCTATCTCTTACCTGGATTAAACACATTTACTAAGTCCCTCTGTACGCTGAGCACTGTGCGAAGCACCTGGGATGCAAAACTAGTTACTGTCCCTGGCCCTCCAGGAGCCTGGAGCCTAGTACCCGACACACAGGTGAAAGTTGTACCAGACCTGCGGTATGCTAAGGAAAGGAAAGTGGGGCAGTGGTGTCCTGAGAGCTGTAATAGGTGTCTGCTGTAGAAAGCTTCCCAGAGGAAGGGACACTTGGACTGAGATCTAAAGAACGAGTAGGCATTTAAGTGGAGAATGCAGGCAACGAGAACAACAGTACAAAATCCGAGGTGTGGTGACAGATGGGAGGAGTTGAATGAACACCAGTGTGGCGGGGGGTGAAGGGGCTTTAATGGGAGCCAGGCCAGTTGCGGGCTTTATAGATAGAGTGAACATGTAATTTAATCGATACATTTATCAACCAAACTGTGACTCTTGAGAGTAAAAGAGGGCACTATTAATATTAATAATTAAACACAGGCTATAAGCATCAGCTGGGACCTCTGGTCACCTCACTTTTATAGGCCATGTTAACAGTATTACCTCTTTTTAAGGTCTCAGCGACCGGCCATGTGTCAGCTTCCTGGTGAATGTGTCAAGAGTTAGAACACTTTACTTATCTGGTGCAAAAGGGACTCAGAACTCAAATGAGTGCGTTTTCCAGATAGCCAGGTTGTATGACTTGTTCTGCTGTTGATCTTAGTGATTGTTTCATGTTTCGAAGGTTTGTCATGAAAAGACAGATTTTACTGAGAACGACTAGATTAGAGTCACTGTTAGGGTTTATGAAAATAGCATAGTTCAAACACATTTGGAGTATTTGCTGCTTTTTGGTTACAACCTTTGTCTTTTTTGCAAGAAACTTCTTACATAATAGAATTTAAAATAGTTTCATTTATTCTTTGAGCGTAAGCACTTCCCTAGACGTAACTCTCAAGGTATGGGCCACTTTGGGCCACTTAAAATTTTTTCTTGAAAAATTTATATCGAGATCTATACAGTGAAGCGCAGAGAGTTCGGGGAATTTTGCACAACATGTAATCTCCCTGATGAAGAGCTAAAGCATTTCTATCACCCCCCCAAAATTCCCCTTCAGGGTGCTTAAAATTTGACAAGAAATATGGTTGTGGAGCCAGGCCTCAAATTAGAAATGAGTTGTTTGGCTCAGTGCCTGTAGCTCTACACCAGAGTTGGCGGGTTCAAACTCAGCCCAGGCCTGCCAAACAACAATGACAACTACAACCAAAAAATAGCCGGGCATTGTGGGCACCTGTAGTTCCAGCTACTTGGGAGGCTGAGGCAAGAGAATCGCTTACGCCCAAGAGTTTGAGGTTGCTGTGAGCTATGACGCTACGGCACTCTACCGAGGGTGACAAAGTGAGATTCTGTCTCAAAAATAAAAAAGAATTGAGGGGCAGTGCCTGTGGCTCAGTGAGTAGGGTGCCGCCCCCATATACTGAGGGTGGTGGGTTCAAACCCGGCCCCCTCCAATCTGCAACAAAAAAATAGCCGGGTGTTGTGGTGGGTGGCTGTAGTCCCAGCTACTCGGGAGGCTGAAGCAAGAGAATAGCCTAAATCCAAGAGCTGGAGGTTGCTGTGAGCTGTGATGTAACAGCGCTTTACTGAAGATGACAAAGTGAGACTCTGTTTCTAAAAAAGAAAAATAATTGAATTGTTTTCCTTCTTTTGTAACTTTATTTTTGTTTCCTAAACATGTGGTAGTGGTAACTTTACACATGAAACAAATTGTCACCAGAAGAAACTGTTGCCTTTCAACTAGTTATTATTTAGTGGTTACTAATATAGTACATCCCTGCCCAATTTGCTATGAGTTTTTAGTCTTTTAAAGTAAGTAGTAAAATCTGAGTCATACTACCCCCCATCACCCACTGACTCACAAGCTTACTCAGGATGTGTGCCTGTTTATCATTAGGCCCAAGCTTTAGAATCCTGATCAATTGAAAAAGACTGCGATAATGTCAGATTTACATAACACCTCACCCTTGTTTCCTGGTGTTCCTTTTAACTTGATTGTGTCACACCAGCTTTTTGCAGATAAGAGGGCAGTGGGCAAGTGTCAAGCCAGTAAGTATAGCTGAGCCCTAGCCTTGAGCACTTCCTTTCCTCTCTAAATTCTCAGCACTAGTTACCAAAGAGCAGTTAGAATATTGACCTAAGTTACAGTGCAGTTAGTGGTGAAATTGATTCAAGTCAAGAGTTGTATGTCTCTGTCTTTAAAGATTCTTTTTTTTTTTTTTTTTTAATTGAGTCAGAGTCTCATTTTGTTGCCCTGGGTAGAGTGCTGTGGCATCACAGCTCATGGCAACCTCAAACTTTGGGGCTTAAGAGATTCTCTTGCCTCAGCCTCCCAAGTAGCTGGAACTAGAGGCGCCCACCACAATGCCCAGCTTTTTTTGGGTTGTAGTTGTCATTGTTTGGCAGGCCTGGGCTAAATTCAAACCTACCAGCTCTGGTGTATGTTTGACGCCCTAGCTGCTGAGCTACAGATGCCAAGTCAGTCTTTAAAGATTCTTGAATCAAAGACAAAGAACTTGTCCCCAAAAGAGTGTTTGTTTTTAATGAGCTTGGGATTTGCTGAGGAACAGGGAATGGGGATAATTCACCAGTGGTTGAAAAAGGGGGCTTGCTTCTTTTTTCCCTGTAGGTTAGAGTTCCCATTTGGAGCCTAATCTGGAACAGACCTTGAATTAACTATTTTTTCCTGAGAAGGGCAATGGATACTGCTTAGCACAGCCTCTGCTGTCAAAGCACTGGCAGGCCATGGTGGTGGTGATGGTGAGGATGGGGGTGATGGTGAGGATGGGGGTGATGGTGAGGATGGAGGTGATGTGACTGTGAAGATGGGGGTGATGGTGAGGATGGGGGTGACGTGATGGTGAGTATGGGGGTGACGTGATGGTGAGGATGGGGGTGACGTGATGGTGAGGTTGGGGGTGATGGTGAGGATGGGGGTGACGTGACCGTGAGGATGGGGGTGATGGTGAGGATGGGGGTGATGTGATGGTGAGGATGGGGGTAATGGTGAGGATGGGGGTGACGTGATGGTGAGGTTGGGGGTGATGGTGAGGATGGGGGTGACGTGATGGTGAGGTTGGGGGTAATGGTGAGGATGGGGGTGACATGATGGTGAGGTTGGGGGTGATGGTGAGGATGGGGGTGATGTGATGGTGAGGATGGTGGTGATGGTGAGGTTGGGGGTGATGGTGAGGATGGTGGTGATGGTGAGGATGGGGGTGACGTGATGGTGAGGATGGGGGTGATGGTGAGGATGGGGTGACGTGATGGTGAGGATGGTGGTGATGGTGAATATGGGGGTGACGTGATGGTGAGGATGGGGGTGACGTGATGGTGAGGTTGGGGGTGATGGTGAGGATGGGGGTGATGTGATGGTGAGGATGGTGGTGATGGTGAGTATGGGGGTGATGGTGAGGATGGGGGTGATGGTGAGGATGGGGGTGACGTGATGGTGAGGTTGGGGGTAATGGTGAGGATGGGGGTGACGTGATGGTGAGGTTGGGGGTGATGGTGAGGATGGTGGTGATGGTGAGGATGGTGGTGATGGTGAGTATGGGGGTGATGTGATGGTGAGGATGGGGGTGATGGTGAGGATGGGGGTGACGTGATGGTGAGGTTGGGGGTAATGGTGAGGATGGGGGTGACGTGATGGTGAGGTTGGGGGTGATGTGATGGTGAGGTTGGGGGTGATGGTGAGGATGGGGGTGACGTGATGGTGAGGTTGGGGGTGATGGTGAGGATAGGGGTGATGGGTGGTTTACAGACATTTCTTTTTCAGTATACTAATATTTTAGTATCAGTTGGGCTTTTTTTTTTTCCCTCTCTCTTTACAATCCATTTTAGAGAGAATGGTGAGTGAATGAAGAATTAAGGAGGGATATAGCCAGATTTGGATAGCGGAAAGACTTGTTAGTAATAACCCATTTCTGGTTGGAGAAGTCCCTACTCTGTTTACTCCAATAGGATTATTTTCCTAGTAGGGTTCATTACTCATTTTCTACAAAACATTTCATTGTTAATACTTAATGGTTACTCACTATAAACACATCAATTCCCATGTGAGTTGTATGTGAGCCAATTCGAAAGTTTTGAGATCCACAACAAGAAATCTGTGCAGACAGAACCGAATGAAGCCCTCCCAACAACACCAAGAAGACAATTTGAAACTTGTGTGGGTGAATTAGGACACGGCTTATTTCTTGGAAGGGAAATAATGGCCTAGAACACAGTCTGTCTCAAAACTTTTGTAGTGACCCACCTGTTTAACTTAGGCTAGTTTTAGTGCTCCAATAGCGCAATCAGTTAGTACATGGTACTGATAACTTATGCTAGTTTTGAGCCCAGGGCCTCGTGAAGCATAAATAACTCTCATGTCTCTTGACCTAATAAAATGCAGTGGCCCCAAGGAAAAACATTGTTTTCTTTAGTATGGCATTGAATGTTTCAAAAGGAGTTTTGTGCATTAAGCACAGGACAAATGAACGTGATATTTCACTGTATGCATGCTGCCAACAGTTTTCCTTCAATCCTACCTCTGTCCTTTTCCTGGTAAGTCTTCCTAATGCTGCCAGACAGCTTTGGACCTCTGCTTCTGTTCTGCTGCTCTGCTTCTGTAAAATTTTGTCCTGATGCTGCAGTCGCCTCCTGCAGGGTTCCTGAGTGCCAGGACTATGCTAAGCACCTCCGAGCATCCCCTCACTGACTCCTCATCACTAGAAGAGTAGATATTTGTCAGAGTCGTCTTCGATTTGAGGATATTGTGGTACAGTGATGTTATATACCTTGCCCAAGGTCATATACAGCTATGAGCTGATTTGGGGCAAGATCCAGATTTGTCTGAAGTCAAGCCCAGCTCCTCACCAGTTCATGTCACTTCCCTGGGCAGTGCTTTTCAATTCTTTTGCATAGTAATGGTTTGTGTTCGCATCTGATTTTCACATTACACGTGAAGATGTTAAAGTCAGGAACCAGAGTTACTCTTACACCAGAGCTTTAAAAGATGCCAAAATTAGATTAAAAGATTGTTCGTGAATATTTATTGAACACCTACTATGTGCCCAGCATTGTTGTAGGTTCTTGGAAATACAACAGTGAACCAGATAAATAAGAAAGGAAAGTGTGTGATGTATCAGATGGTGACAGCTGCAAGGAGCAGGGCTGCCATGTTGGTTTTGGGAGAATTGCCCCCTGCAGTTGTACAACACTGTGTGAGCTCTGCAGAACAGGGAGATAAGGAGTTGCTGGGGTGGAGCTACTTTAAGTAAAATAGTCAGGGAAGGAAGGCCTCACTGATAAGGTGACATTTGGGTAGAAACTTAGAGGGAAAGAATACTCTGTTCAAGTAATTGGGTAAATTCCAAAATCTTTCCAGACTTATCTCTCTCCAAAACACAATTGTAATTTGACATTATTGGGTGCTTAGTGTCAACTCAGCTGATTTATGGCAGTTGTTTTTCTGCCCTCTTTTTATCTGCTTTCTGGTTATTGCATTCCATAGGATTAGTACAACTTGGATTGGGAGAAATCAGCTGTTCCCCACCCCCACCCCCATTTCAGAAAGAATTGCAAATCATAATAAACAGGTTCTAAGAAGTCTGATCTTTAAAAACCCTATAATAAATATGAAATGGGAATTGGTGTTCAGTATAATAGCACAAGAACATCAACATGCTTGATATTTTATTTGGATGTCTAGCTAGGCAGGCAACAGACAAGTGTTGAAAACAAAGAATTTTCTTGCTATTATTTGGATAACCGGAAAATCCAGTTATCTAAACTCCTGTTCCTTACAGAATCTGAGATTACAGTACAAAGACTTGTTATCATTTGGAGCCCCTGGCCTTTTGTGTATAAGACTGGAGATAAAAGCAAAGGGTACATTAATTTCATCATATAGTCACTTAAAAATCAGGGACACTTAGTTTTTTAAGGTGCTGGCAGATATCTGGCTTGTTTTTGAGTTACAGAAACTCCCTGGTGTTAAGATATATAGATGGATGGGTCTCTGGTTCCACTTCTTATCAAAGATGGATGAAAAGTACTTTCTCAAATGTATTTCACCATGAATTCTAACCCCTCGCCCATTCTCCCCAGCCAGAGAAGTAAGACTATCTCCTTCCACTTTGAAACTTGCTGTATCTGTTCAGTCTAGGCTGTCTTCCTTTCAAACCCCCTCCCCCCCAAAATTAGATAAATACTTTTGCACATGTGAAGATTGGGTCCAACTCACTATCAAATATGTTTCTTCTTCACTCTCTAGGAGGCAAAAACCTCTTAATGGGTTTAAGAAAGGTTTAACGCTCCCTAATAAATATTAACAAAATAATTCTGGCCATTTAAAAATGGTGGGATAGGATTTGGGGAAAGAGGAAGGGACTGAATAGAAAAGTAGGGAATTATACTTTGGAAAGCAATAAAGATACTAAGTGCAATTTCATGCAGAACTAGAAATTTTATCCAAAGCAAACATTTACACAAAGTGCAATGAGACTAGATTCTTCAAGCCCAAAACTTGTCTTGTAAATACTGAACAATCCTATCCTGTCTAATTATCTCAAAATTGTCTTCAACACACACACACACACACACACACACACACACACACACACACACACACACACATATATCTGCCTAATGATAATAGAACCACAAGTAAAAATTCCCTAATGTTAAATTTGGGAACACAAATAAAATAACCGTGTCAGTTTGAAACTCAGTACCATGGATACCGATAGTCATTATAGCCTTGTGAATCTGCTAATAATTTGTTGTAATAATCTGTGGCATCTCTCCCAGAAGACTTCTCAGATTCATCAGTGCAGATCAAAGTTCCTTCTTTTATCAAAATGCTGGCTATGATTCTTTGGCTATGCAAGATGTTTTTTGCCCTTCTGTTTTCATGAGAAAAGTCCTGCCTTCATTTCTTAATGAGTATCCCTTTGTTTTTCCTTTTTCCACCTACTCACACTGAACTTGTCAACTTAGACGGGAAAATATTTTGCTGTGTAGAATGAAATAAAAACATCTAACTGTGTGGTTGAACAAACTTATTTTTAAACGTAGTCATTTGATTTAGCACTGTATGTTAGGCAATAAAGTGATGATAAAAGCTAATTGAAATGAAGTTATTTAGTGGATTATTTTGTAGTTCAAAGTTTCAGGATGTGTTGTTAAAGTAAAAATATATTTCAGTATCTTGAGTACAGCACCCTGGTCTAACAGGGTGTTTGTGTGTGTGTGAGAGAGAAACCTTTCACAAGAAATCTATTTCGGGGAAAAAAAAAATAGTCTGTGTGTATGTCTGTGGGTGTGTTACACATGTATTTGCTGGGAGCGCAGGGTGGGTAGTTAGCACTGGAAAGAGGAAGGAATAAAATTCCAGAGATGGTGCAAAAGGAAGATTTCTGTCCACATCTGTGTGTCATCTGCGTATATCTTCGCCCTTCTTAAATTAATCCAGGGAAAGAAATGTCCTGATTAGGTTTTATATATATATAAACATACACGTGTGTGTATATATATGTGAAATAGACAACTGTTTTTTTTATCTGACCCCTGGCCTCTGGTTTTGATAAAAGGTGGGTGTGAGTGTAGTCCCAGCTATTCAGGAGGCTGAGATGGGAGGCTGTTTTAGCCCAGGAGTTTGAGGTTGCAGTGAGCTATGATTGGGACAGCCTGGGAGACAGAGTAAAACTCTGACTCTACAAAAACCAAAACAATAAAAAAAAGGATGAAGTAGCAAGTTGAGCCTTGGGTTACAGAAAGAAGGGATTATCCTAGTTAAAATCCCACGTTGAACCTTAGAGATGAACTGCCCATCTATGAACTTAGCACCAAAGATACTGGGTTGAGATCAGACAGAGGAGGCTGCCCAAGCGGAAGACCAGGTGGTGGATGTGAAGCCGCAGTATCCACACAGGACTCTGATTCTTGCGCCCTTGATATTTTGGGGTGTCAGTTTGGCCACCAACCTTGTTTAGCCATTTCTTCACTATGATAGGTGTGGTAAAAACCATCCACAAACCACCCACTTCCACAGGCATTCAGGGCTGCAGGTAATTCCAGGTATAGTCAGTGTGACTCTGCTCCTTGCTCTCCCTGGGGCAGGCACATTAGAATGTGGCAGGGTCTGGGTAGCATTGCTAAGGAAGGGCTCTAACTTATGTGTATGCATGCAAACAGTGGCCTCCGTTGCAGCCAAGGTCACCATGTACCTTGAAAGCTGGATTGATGAACACCCATTCTTCTGGCCAGGTAAAGTCCAATGTCATTCTCAAGTTTTTGCATTCCCAGGTGGCACAGCCCTTCTTTTCCAACTCCTGTCCTTAAGCAATTCTCCCCGCCTCTTCCCCCGTAACTGAGATTACAGGTCACCACCACACCTGGCACCCCCCCTCCTTCTGAACTCTGGCCTTGAACCCCTGCCTCTGCGGGATTTGTCAGTTTGG
This sequence comes from Nycticebus coucang, assembly GCF_027406575.1. NCBI lineage: Eukaryota > Metazoa > Chordata > Mammalia > Primates > Lorisidae > Nycticebus > Nycticebus coucang. Next base: position 29,841,859 of record NC_069782.1, read on the forward strand.
TCACCATTTTACCAGCTCCTGTGGGCTATCCGCTTTGTGTACTCCCCAGGTGTGAAGCTTGGCCTCATCTTCATTTCCAAGAAGTCACCTCTACCAAAGACATGATGAAGGAGACGTACGCTGAAGCAACATAGACGTTTTGAATTACTAGGATTTTTTAGTGCTTTGGTCATTTCTTCATCTCAGGCCACAGGTCCTCTCCCCATCCTTGTTCTCCCCTCTCCCCCTCCTCCCCTCCTTTCCAGGCAGCTTTATCTCTGGGGAGACCACAGCTGACATTGCTTCTCTTTTGCCATCATGGAAAACAGCATTTGCCTTTTTTCCTTCTTTCTCAAGTCATTTTCTAGGTGAGATTGCTGCAGTGAAAAACAAGTGAGGAAGAGAGAGGGCAGATCAGGTCTTCAGACAGACAGAAAGCCTTTGGAGACCCCACATTTGCTTAGATAGCCACAGAGAGCCTGAGGGGCAGGAGAAAGGGGTTTTAGGCACAGGCTCTGGATTCAGGCTTTTCCTGGTTAAATCTCTGCTCAAACACTGTCAGTGGTGCCAGGAGGCAGGACACTGCACCGTCTGCGACTCCCACTTCCTTTGCCTGTAAAATGGAGTTGATAATGCCAAATTCAACCACTGAGAACAGATTTTAAAAAAGAAATCTAAGTTTGGCAAAAATATTTTTGGCGGTACAAAAAGGAACTTAACCCAGTGTGACACTACTTGATGTGGTCTTCAACCAACTTTGTGTTTGAGTCCCTGCTCCCAGGGAGGGGACTTGCACTGTACGTACATGTTCAGTACTGTCTTTCTAAAACTGAAAAAATTCCAAAACACAACTGGCCCCAGGGGCTTTGGTTTAGGACATCCACCTCAGAGGCTATTAGGGATCCAAGGTGGGTTAATGCCTGTAGAATATCACTGATTAAGTGTTGGCTGCTGTGACCGTCAAAGTATTAAGGTTCCAAGCAAGCAGGTGCATCTCCAGGAATAGCTGCAAAACTTGTGATAGTCCTAGGAAGTCAACAATGCCCTGTACTTTACACACAGGCGTATTTTATATCCGTTTCTGTCTTGAGGGTTGCAGTTGCTTCTGATTGTCTTTTTAGATGCCGTCTCTATGCCCTCTAATTCCACTTTTTTTTTTTTTGTAGAGACGAAGTCTCACTTTATGGCCCTCTGTAGAGTGCTGTGGCCTCACACAGCTCACAGCAACCTCCAACTCCTGGGCTTAAGCGATTCTCCTGCCTCAGCCTCCCGAGTAGCTGGGACTACAGGCGCCCGCCACAACGCCCGGCTATTTTTTGGTTGAAGTTTGGCCGGGGCCGGGTTTGAACCCGCCACCCTCGGTATATGGGGCCAGCTCCTTACCGACTGTCTAATTCCACTTTTTAAACTGAGGATACATTACATTCTTCTCTCTCTTTCTCTCCCTGCACAATTCCCCTTCCCCTCTTCATTTCTCTCTTTCTCTTAGATGCCCTTTTCTCCGGATCTCAGGGAACTAGAGAACTTTGGAGGTTGCAGGACTTTTTTTCTGAGAGTAGTGATTAAAGAGGCTGAATGTGTGACAGTCATTCAGCAAAGCTGCTAAGAACTTCTCAACAGAGACATCTTAGACAGATTAATAGAACATGAACACAAACAATGTAAAACTTTGGCTATAAATATAAGGGTGGGGAGAAAGGCACTTTGTTCTGTGTTTCCTCTACTGAAAGACCTGTTGCCTAAATTAGGTAAAATTCTTTTGCTGGCACATAAACTTAGGAAGTTGAATATGAAGAAGAAAAAGAGATGAGTCTAGGCAAGAAAAACTTGACGAGTTGAAATAAAAAGTTAAAAACTTTTTGGTGATAAGATAATCAAAAATATCCCTCTATTGTAAACAATAAAACACTTTGATGTTTCGTAAACACTAGCAGCAACTTGTGGATTCATTTTACCTGTCTGTGTCCAGTTTCCCAAACTCTGGAAGAATAGGGCCTTTCTATGCTGAGTACGTGCTCCGTTAAATACTTTTCAGTTGTTGGAAATAAGTCTTGATTTTTGTTTTTGTTGTGTTTTGCTTTGGTGTTAAGATGGGTTCTCCAAAATCTTATTTTCCATGTTGTTGTCTTAATTTAAAATAAAAAAAAAAAACTACCTTAACAAGTGGAACAAATCATAAGACAGAAGGAAATGTAAACAGAGAACTAAAAACCCCACCACAACACCCAGGGCCGGATTCGAACACACCACCCTCGGTATATGGGGCCGGCACCCTACTCACTGAGCCACAGGCACCGCCCTGAAAACCTAAAGTTTTAATAACATTTTATATTTGTACACTCAGCCACAAGTCATTTCTTGCTGACAGTTATTTCAGAGGCCAAAAATTTTTTCTTGCCCACAATTACTAGGAATTTTTTATAGAATCCACATTTTTCTCTTTAATTGTCATGGCTTTCCAGGTTCTTTATGGTGCATAGTGCACCCCCTCTGCTCAATCATATTACCTCAAGACACCAATAGACAATTTATAGAACACATTCCGTGTTAAGGGAAAACAAGGAAATGGCGAAAAGATCTCTCCTTAGTCTGTAACAGAAGAGTACGTAACTACTTTTCCTGGGGCTTCTCTGAGATGCTTATGGCTACAAAAATTCCTTTCTGAATTTTTTAGGTTCCTTTGTTTTTTAAAGTTTTTTCCATTTGGTTATTAGTTTTATTTTAGTAAAAGTTTGAAGGTAATCTAATTCCTAGTGTCTTTGCTGTCCTATACCAAAAACACATGCACAATAACTTTCTAAAGAACAAGTAGAAAGGGTTCTTTGTTGAGTGACGCCCTCAGTAGTTAAAGAAATTAGGATTTGGAAAGATTCTACATATGAAAGAATCTGGAAGACCTCTTGAAAGGGGACTTTGAAGTGTTTAAACTATTTTAAGCTGTTGTTGAGTCCATTTAGGCAGATTCATTGTGACTAAGTCTCTTTTACTTGCTTTTTAAATATGCATTCAATATCTGATTTTTCTCTTACTTTTGAACTCTGCAGACCTTGATTCTGTACAATATCTGATTTTAGGAGTGTCAGCCAATGTGCAGGATTCAGCTAAATAAGTCCTAATGAGAATTCAAAGGTGATGGTGGTAACCACTGAATATATAATCTAATGCAGAAAAGGATTTACCAAGCCTAAGATGATATTTTTTATCTTGACAAAGATACAATGAAATTAGTGGAGGGAAGGAAGGGAGGGAAGGCTTCCTAATGAAAGTAGCATTTAGGAGAACCCATGACCGGTTGAGGGATGCCAGTAGTGAGAAGGGAGTGATGACAGGACTGTCAACCTAGGGCCATGTTCAGGGAATAGAGGACTCCAGTTTGCCCAGAGCGGAAGGCATGCCTATAAACTAAAGGCTTTTTCTTTAAAAAAAAAAAAATGCAGGAAGTTTTTCAGACAAAACTTCCAAAACTTCACTAGAGGGAGAAATGTAAACAAACGAATGAATGGGTACATTTTGCACTCTGAGTGATGCAGAAAGTGTTTTGGAATAAGAGGGAAAAGCCCTAACTGTGGTGATGGCTGGGGGTGGGGTGACTGGAAATCTTCATGTGAGTCTGAATCTTGAAGGAGGGAAGCTTTCCCTGATGGAGATAAGAGGAAAGCAGATGGGAGTTCTTATTCTTTGGACTTGTAATAAACACATGAACAAACTTTCTGGGGCTTTCTTTCTTTTTTTTTTTTTATTGTTGGGGATTTCATTGAGGGTACAATAAGCCAGGTTACATTGATTGCAATTGTTAGGCAAAGTCCTTTCTGGGGCTTTCTAAGGAAATTTAATTTCAAGATTCTGCTAGGCAATAGTTCCCTCTTGTTTAAGTTGAAATGTAAAGTTGCCAGGGTCTGCTTTTTCTTTTCCCACCAATTTCTCTTAGTTATTTTTTTTTCTTTTTTTTGGTTTTTGGCCGGGGCTGGGTTTGAACCTGCCACCTCCGGCATATGGGACCGGGGCCCTACTCCTTGAGCCAGAGGCGCCGCCCTTTTTTTTTCCTTTATCTATTGTCACTGTTATTGATCATTTTCCTTTCCATTTGCTTCATCTCCCAACCTGGACCTTCTAGGAAGCACCCAGGGCTATTTTAATTTTCAGACAAAACTTCCAGTCTGTCTTTCCCAATACCTCTTCATTTTCACTAAGCAAACACCTGCTTTCTGCAGTAGGCCAGAATCACATGTCCTTGTGTTTGCACTGGGAGATATTTCAAGTTGAGACTCTGCAGTTTGATTGCTTAGTTCTGTCATTTGCTAGATGTTTGATCTTCAAGTCATCTAATCCCTCTGTGCCTCAATTTCCCCCTCTGTAGAGTGGGAATACAGTCACACACCACATAATGCAACAACATTTCTGTCAATGACAGAGTGTATGCGTTATGTACGTATACACATACACGCACATGCACACATACACAGAGTGGCCATAAAGTTTGTGTGCAATTTAAAATGATTTACTTTTTCTTTTTATTAAGATAATAAACTATTTTAAATTGCACACAAACTTTATGGCTACCCTGTATATACATGATGGTGGTCCTATGAGATTATAATGCCATATTTTTACTGTCCTTTTTAAATTTGTTTATATTTATTTATTTATTTGAGGCAGCATCTCACTGAGTCACCCTCGGTAAAGTGCTGTGACATCAGAGCTCACAGCAACCTCAAAGGCTTGGGCTTAAGAAATCCTTTTGCCTCTGGGGCAGCGCCTGTGGCTCAAGGAGTAGGGCGCCAGTCCCATATGCCAGAGGTGGCAGGTTCAAACCCAGCCCTGGCCAAAAAAAAAAAAAAAGAAATCCTTTTGCCTCAGCCTCTCAAGTATCTGGGACTACAGGCACCTGCCACAATGCCTGGCTATTTTTAGAGATGGTGTCTTCCTTTTACTCAGACTGGTCTTGAACTCTTGGGCTCAAACAATCCACCCACCTCAGCCTCCCAGAGTCCTGGGATTACAGGCATGAGCACCATGCCCAGCCCTAGTGTACCTTTTTTAGATATGTTCAAAAACACAAATTTCTTACCTATTCCTACAGTATTCGGTACAGTAACCTGCTGTACAGATATGCAGCCTGGGAGCAATGGGCCATATCACATAGCCCAGGTGTGTAGTAGGCCATGCAGGTTTGTGTCCGTGCACTCTATGATGGTCATTAAGTGACACACGACTGTAAGTTAGCATCTGTCTTACAGGGTTATTGTTAGAATTAAATCAGATAATCTGAGAGCACTTAGCACCGTGGCTAGGATGATGTTAGCATTTTAATAAATATTAGCTGTTATTCTTAGATGTTTAGCCAGCCATTTAGGCCTTTCTTCCTTTGCATGTTGCATGATTACAGTCTGTGATGGTAAATTTTATTTTTGATAAGTTTAATCAGTTATTTTATTTTTGATAAGTTTAATAAATGATAAGTTTTTTTTTTTTTTTTTAAACCTATTCAACAACTCTCTGAGAGATATTGGGGGAACATTTCTTTTTCTTGTTCTTTTTTTTGGAGAAAGAGTCTCTCTCTTCACTGGGCCATGTGCTGCCCCCAAATCTGGTTAATCATTATTCCCGGGTGTGTCTGTGAGGCTGCCTCTGGAGGAGATTAGCATTTGGATTGATGCTCTAAGTAGAACAGATGGCCTTCCCCAAGGTGAGGAGACCCTGGTTACACTCAGGCCCTCATCTAATCTGTTGAGAACCTGAACGGAAAAACAAGGCAGAGGAAGGCCTCATTCTCCATCTGCCTGGCTGCCTGGCCGGGGACATTAATCATCTGCCCTCGGTTCTCCTGGTTCTCAGGTCTTTAGATTCTGGCTGGAATCTACTCCACTGGCTCCTTAGTTCTTAGGCCTTCAAACTGCACTATTAGTTTCCCTGGGCCTTCAGTTTATACACTGAATCACGGAACTTAACCTCCATAATCAAGTGGGCTAATTCTTGTGGCAAATCTCTTTATACATATAAATGTATGTTTTTATAAACATACATAAACATATATAAAAATGCTTCTGGTTGCAAACTACAAATTAGGGTTTTCCTCAGAAACAGGACTAATACACGCACACACAAATATATATACACACACACATATATTTTGTATATATGTAGACACACAATCTCTTTATATATATAAATATATGTTTATATAATATATACACACAGTCTCTTTATACATATAAAGAGGTGTGTATACCCACAATCCATACATATAATGTATGTTTATATAATCTATACACACAATCTATACAGATAAAGGGATATGCATACACACATATGTATACACACAATCTCTTTATACAGATAAATATATAATATCTACATTTATATGTGTAAAGAATCTGTGTGTATACATCTATATAAAATATATGTGTGTGAATTGGTTCTATTTCTATGGAAAACCCTAATTTGTGGTCTGCAACCAGAAGCATTGGCATAATCTGGGAGCTTGTTAGAAATGCAGATTATTCAGCCTTGTGCCTGCAATTTTAACAAGCTCCCTAGATGAATGATATACACAGTAAAGCACACAATTCCCACATTCCTCATGAAAATCCCATGTTCACATTGATGTTTTATCAACCAGGGAACAGCGTGGTCTCATATCACATACTGGGAAGAGTATCAGTTAGACAATGATAATTTCAGCAAAGGTGCAAAGTTCACATAGATATGGCCCCATTTCAAATGGTGATGTTATTGAGAAATAAATGAAAAGTTTTTTTTTTTTTTAAAGCCTATTCAACAACTCTTAGAGAGATATTGGAGGAACATTTCTTTTTCTTTTCCTTTTTTTGGAGAAAGAGTGTCTCTCTGTCACCCTGTGTAGAGTGCCGTGGCATCATACCTCATAGCAACCTCAAACACTTGAGCTCAAGCTATCCTCTTGCCTCAGCCTCCCAAGTAGCTGGGACCACAGGCTCCCACCACAACACCCAGTTAGTTTTAGAGATAAGAGTCTTGCTCCAGCTCAGGCTGGTCTCAAACTCCTGAACTCAAAGCAATCCACTCGCCTTAGCCTCCCAGAATGCTAGGATTATAGGCATGAGCCACCCCACCTGGCCTTGGAGGAATATTCCACACCTCAAAGATATAGAGGAGGTGCAGGAGAAGAGAGACCTGACCAGGGACATTTCTGTTTGCCGTGCTTTTATAAAGAGAACAACCCAGAAGGAAATAAGGGTGGGGCAAGTGGTGGGGCTGAGAGTACCTAGGAGTGAAACATCTATTGAGACAAGTTGAGTAAAGAGAGGTAAGTAAGAACTAACCACTAAAAAAAAAAGGCCTTTGACAGAAGAGCTCTCACACAGGCCTGGGCTTTCTATAGAGATAACTTGTCATGTTGAAGGGGAGAATGACTAGAATTTAGAAGATATTTTTCTTCGTGGGAGTACCTGGAATGAGGATAAGGAGATGTGTTGGGAAAGTACCTATCGGTTGTACAACTATACTCGGGCTGCAGCTGCTCACCACCTCTCTCTACTTCTCTTCCTTCCTCAGTTGTCCGAACACCTGGAAAAATATCGCAATCTCTGTGTCCAGCTTTCCAGCTGGAGTTGTAAGGAATAGTAATTCAAAGGGGCCAGGTAAATAGTAAGTGGATATAATGGTAATCTAAAATGCGGTTGGGCAAATATAAGGACCAGATAAAATTGTGCCTAATAAAAGATAAAGAAGGAGTGTGGGTGTGGTGGCTTATGCCTGTAATCATAGCTCTCTGGAAGACGGAGGTGATAGCCTGAGCTCTGGAGTTTGGGAGCAGCCTGAGCAAAGTGAGACACTTGTGTCTACTAAAATAGAAAAAACTAGCTGGGTGTTGTGGCAGGTGCCTATAGTCGCAGCTACTTGGGAGGCTGAGGCAAGAGGATTGCCAGAGCTCAAGAGTTTGAGATTGCTGTGAGCTAAGATGATGCCATGGCACTCTCCCAATGGCAACAGAGTGAGATTCTGTCTCAAAAAAAAAAAAGGCGGGGTGGGGAGGGACTTCTCATGTCATTAAAAAAATAATGAAAAAGGAATATGACGTGTGAAAGAAAGGCAAAGAATACACATTTGAAAAAGAATTACTTCCGGAAATAAAAATAATAGACTAAATTTCCTTTGTCCTCACAAAGGAATTAAAGTCATGATGAACAGAAAAGAAAGCTGGCATGCTTAAGAAAGAAATGGAAGGGGGAAATATAATTAGCTTGAAATGCAAATTGCTTTAGAAGGAGCAGAACCAACATTGAAAAAAGATGAGCGATATGGAGGGTAGGCATGAAAAGAAACCACAGAGAAGGCAGTGGAAAAACACAAGGCAAGGAAATAAATTAAGTAGGAACTCACAAATGTGGAGGACCATGTTAGATGTGATTCATACACTGGAGATGAAAATTCAAACTGAGCTGGAGCTAAATAGTGCAATGACATTATATAACCATATTGTTATCCAAAACAAAGCAAATAGCAGAAGAATGCAAGTAGGTTTTAATCATTTATGTAAAGCTTAAAAACATGTAACCATTTTTGTATGTATAACACATTGTGAAAATATAAGGGAATGGATGAGAACAATGAACTCCAAATTTAAGAGAGCGTCTGCCTCACAGGTTTTGGGAGCAGAATCTGAAATGTGCACACAGTGAGCTTCAATCGTATTGATTATGTTTTATCATTTTTGGGTAACCTAATGGGAGGATGGATGTTCATTGTATTCTTATTTATATCTCTTTGTTTTGTGCTGGTTAGGAAGTGAGAAAACAGGATTTCTCATGCTTTACAGATGACAATGTGAACTTTATTAAATTATTTCTGGAACTTAGTGGGTATTTTCAAAATTCATATTCAGGAGTTCCTGTAGCCAGGAAATTTTTCATCTATTATATCCTAAAATTTTATATTCTGAAAAAATTTATGTATATAATGTTTAAGAAAACCTTTTGAAATTCCAATTATGTTTGTATTAAATTTATCTTTTTTTTGAAAGGATTAACTTTTTTTTACTTAACCCAAGTCATGGCAGCCTAAGAAGTAACATTTTAATGATACTAAGTCTAGGAAAACTGTATCTAGGAAAAATGTACATCTTTACATTTATTTACATCTTTCTTTCTTACATAAGCTTTTTCTTGTTCAATGTATTTCTAGATAATTTAAACTCTATATCACTATTGTAATGGGCTAACTACATGTGTCCACTTCTAAGTCTGTAATATTAATATAAAGAAAGCTGTTTGTTTATATTTTCCTCATATTTTGGTACCTGATGACATTTTCCTATTAGTCTTGATAATTTTTTAGTTACATCTTAGGTTTTCTAAGCCTACGTTATAAAGCCTGCATAAATAAATAATTTATCTTTTTTCTACATATTTTTATTTAGTTTTCTTGCTTTAGTACATTATTCAGATCCTCCCAAATAATTTTGAAAAATAATAGTGATAAGAGGAATTCCTGATTTTGAATCAAATCATTTTATTACTCTTTTAAATCTGGATGTATTCAATATGCTTATATTATATTTAGAACATTTGTACTTAGATTTGTAAGTAATTTTTTTTGTGCTTTTTAAAAATTATTGTTTGGACATTCTTTTTTTTTTTCACAAAAAAAATAACAACAAAATGTATTTAAAAAAACAGACTTCAGGGCGGCGCCTGTGGCTCAAGGAGTAGGGCGCCGGTCCCATATGCCGGAGGTGGAGGGCTCAAACCCAGCCCTGGCCAAAAATCACAAAAAAAAAAAACAGACTTCAGGTGGCATTTTGAATGAGATAGTTAACAATTAACTCCACCCTCTATGTTGTGTTTCTTTTGCTCCTGGAGTCCTCTTCCAGCTTTAAGTCTTGAAACTCAGGCAGAAGCACCAGACATTAAATTCCCAAAGGGAGAGGTATAAGTAAACCTTTTGCTGGTCATTCTTTTCTGAACGTAATGGACAAATTCTTAAGCCTTCTTATTCATTTCATGACAATGATTAGAAAAAAAATTAAACTAAACTTGCAGATTGAAAATAAAAACAAAAACAGACAAAAAATCCTGCACATAATAAATATCGCTGATTTACTCATTTTACACAAAGTCCAATTTTATTCCTTCTTAATATCCTTCTGCACTGGTCCTTGTTTCAGAAGCTATTTGATACCTCTTAGAATGCTCTTCATATCTGTTAAATAGATGAATTAAAAACATCTTTATTTCTTAAGCAGCTGGTGTCTTACTATCAAGAAAGGTGTAGCAAATCCAGATCCAAAGTACAAAGTCATCATAATTAGTAACCACCACTTATTTTCCACCCAAAATGGCAAATTCTTCTGGGGCCCTCATAGAGACTCCTGTGGAGGTTGTGAACTTCCAGATGCTCTTCCAACCTGATGCTTTTGGAAGCTCTGTGAAAGGCTCAGGGACTGAGAAATAGTGGCACCATGCTCCCATCCCTAGAGTTTAAAGAGCATGTTTCGAGGGAAGACTCATAAAAGGCCTCATGACAACCGTGGATCTGAATTAAACAACGACCCATCTCCAACTTGACAGCAAGTAGACATCCCCACACATGCACATGTGCATCCAAAGATGATGCCTTGTCTCTTCTCAGGCCCACATTCCACAACATACCCCACAAAAACCTTCTCTTGCCTCTTCTGTTAACTGTTCTTTTGGAAAATCCACATCAAAAGTGATTATCAAAGAGCCCTTGATGTTGTTGTTGTCAAAGTTGGGGAGCCCTTCTCCCTTCTTCCATAGCTTGACTCCCGGCCCGGTGATCTTAACCTGGGAGATACATACCTTGTGACCATCCAAGTGAGTAGTGTCCGTCTCAAAGCCAACCAGAGACTCAACTAGTGAGACTGTCACATTTGTGTATAAATCATCTCCTTTCCTTTCAAATAGTGGGTGCTTGACAACTTTGATTCCGAACCGGTAAGTCTCCAGGCTCCCCATCCACATGAGGCTCACCTTCTCCAGTAAAGGGTTACTCTATGCTGTCTCTCACCCCAGGTTCTATTTCTACCTCTAGTGTTCGTTCTTCATTCACTAATTTGACGTTGGGGCATTCATCGCAGACCACCTGCTGGGTCATTTGGAAGCGCCCAGGGCCCAGCTGGGTGGTCCGCATCTCTTGCTGACAATTGCTTTTCCGTTTGCCTGGAGCCTGTCTTGCCACAGGTTTGTTTCTAACTACCTGATGAAAATGCCTCCTTGCTTCTGGCAACTTAATCCAGGACTATTTTCCTTTAATATGCAGGAAAAGACACAGCCACGATCTCTTTATAGCTGACTGCAATCAAACCTTCTGATCCCTCTCCACAAAATTTCCTGCATTCACTTCTTCCAAAGTGACTTCTAGAGCTACAATAATATCACTTCCTCTAGGAATATTTGTCTTGCTGACGAGGGGTTCCTCCAAACATGAAACCAAAATCTCCAAAAAAGTGTGAAAAAATGTCTCCATAGGAGCTCTGATGACCATCTTTTAATCCTTCTTCACAGTAAGTATCATACTATTTCCGTTTCTCATTATCTGATAGAACCTCATATGCAGCACCTAGATCCTGGAATTTCTTCTGGGCTTGGGTATCATCAGGGTTCGGGTCAGGATGAAGCTGCAAGGCTAGTTTCCTATAGGCCTTTTTAATATCTTTTATAGAGGCACTGCGAGGCACCCCCAAAATCTTATAGAAATCTCGCCTCACAGCAACCTCAAACTCTTGGGCTAAGTGATCCTCTTGCCTCATCCTCCCCAGTAGCTGGGACTACAGGCGCCTTCCACAACGCCCGGCTATTTTTTGGTTGCAGTTCAGCCGGGGCTGGGTTTGAACCTGCCACCCTCGGTATATGGGGCCTGCGCCTTACTGACTGAGCCACAGGCGCCGCCCAAAACCAGATTTTATCAACCATCCCAAAGAACAGATTGAATTACCTCCCTATTTTCTCTATAGAAACTTACTTAACAAAACCGTTGTTATATGAAGAGAAAGTCAACAATGTAGTCAAAAACTGCAGTAAGTAAGATGTGTTTGGCACTGAATTCATAATAGTAATGTGTCATTTTCTTAGGACTTTGCGATGTTTGTAGTTTGTCAACTTTTTAAAATTTGTACTTTTCAAAATCTCTTTTGTCATACTTAATACTCCCCTTGATCTTAGCCAAAAGGCCAAGAAGTGAGGTGTCATACTAAATAAATATTCACTATACAAGTAGTTTTTGAGCCGAGTTTTAAAAACATACAGTTTTACATGTTTTTCAAGATACACCTTCCATTTTCAAACTACCCTGTTTCCCCGAAAATAAGATATCCTCGGAAAATAAGACCTACTTACAGGAAAGATAAGACATCCCCTGAAAATAAGACCTAGCGCATCTTTGGGAGCACACCTTAAATAAGACACTGTCCTATTTTCGGGGAAACAGGGTATGTAAGTTTTAGGACATGGGGATCTTGGTTCTATCCCTGAAGAAAGGTGTGATGTCCTGCCAGTCAAGTGAAGACAGGGCTTGGAAGAAGAGGGATGATCAGTGAATGTATGAAGTGGTGCTAATAGGTCAAGTCCCATGAGGATTGAGGAAGTGCCCATTAAATGTAGCAACATTTAGTCATTAATGACCTAGATAAGGAAAGTTCCTGTTAATGATGGTGGAAGAAGCCTGCTTGGAACAGGTTCATGTAGGAGTGAAAAAAATTTCAAATAGGGATCATGGGTAAGTCTGCTCTAACAGGATATAGAGAAATAGATGATAGCTGAAAACTGAGATAGATTAGGAAAGGGCTTTTTGTTTGTTTGTTAATTTGTTTGTTAGTTTTAAGACAGGAGAAATAACATGTTTGTACAGGGAAGACGTGGAAATTTTTTTTTACATTGTATTATTTATATTCTCTACATCCTTACTTTATCTACTTGATCCATCAAATTCTGATACAAAATTTCCCACCATGACTGTGACTTTTATAAAGGTTCTACCTGTCTTTGTCAGAGTTTTGCTCAATGTATTTTGCCACTGTAGATTTTGATATACAAGAATTCATTAATTGTATTTTTAGATTCCATAATAGACCTCTTTTCCCCACTTAATGGTCTTGATCTTGAATTCTTCCTATCAGATTTTGATTCTGCCATTTCTTTTCTTTTCTTTTTTTTTTTTTGAGACAGAGTCTCACTATGTCACCCACAGTAGAGTGCTGCAGCATCACAGCTCACAGCAACCTCAGACTTGGGCTTAAGTGATTCTCTTGCCTCAGCCTCCTGAGTAGCAGGGATGCCTGCCACAATGCCCAGCTACTTCTGTTGATGTTGTCATTGTTGTTTAGCAGGCCTGGACCAGGTTCGAACCCGCCAGCCCCAGTATATGTGGCTGATGCCCTAAACATTGAGCTATGGGCGCCTGGTTTTGCCATTTCCTGCTTTCTGTTTGCATACATTTACCTGGTATGATTTTCCACCTGCCTTTATTTTCAAACTTCTTTTTTCATTCTGTTTAGGTGTGTTTCTTGAATAAAGCATTGAACTAGTATATCTGAATTGCAAATAATGCACAATTTTTTTAAATAGTGAAATGGGATATATTTGCTCCTACGAAGTTCCAGGATAGATCTGGTTTCAAGCTTGGTGTTTCAGCACTCTTGCTTGACTTCTCTCGGCTCTTTCAGCTCTGTTTCTTAGTGTGTGGGACTGTTTTTCTTATGGCAGCAAAATGGCCAGAGAGGTTTGGCTCCAGGCCTCCCATGTATTTAAACCTTACAGTCCAGGGAAGAGCTCCTCTTCTGAAAACTCTTGAATCACTTGCCTAACTACCCCCCACCCCAAATCAATATGATTGGTCATGTGCTGTGGAACTCCTGTGTGATTTACCCTTGAACCAATCACTTTGTCAAGGAAACATCTATTAGGATAAATAGCTACTTAAGAGAATTAACCCTTATGCCTAAAACTGAAGTTTAAGATTCATTTCCACCCAAGTTACTGTGCCATTGCTCAAGAGAATAGAGTAAGGAATATAAATATTGTAAAGAAGTTAGCACACTTCTTCCTACTGGATAATAATATGATGTCATATCTTTAAAAGCCAAATGGGCCAACTGATAAAACATACCAGTTTCTTACAAGATTAATAATGAAAAAAAAAGTACTTTTCTTAAGAATAACAAATTAGAAAATAAAATTGAGAGAATATCCTATTTATTAAACTATAAAATATAGTGAAATGAATTTTGTTAAGAAGCATGCAGTGTTTATATGAAAATATATGAAGTTTAACTGAGAAATCTAAGATGTTTCTAGCTAAGAAAATGCAGTAATGTACACATGTCTTGTCTCCTTAAATTAGTCTCTAATCATTACAATTTTAATCAAAATTACGATGGTTTCCATTTTGGGGTATGTGTTCGGGGAGGGAGGTTTGGCAATCAACGCAGGGAACAGATATCTTCAACAACTTTGAAGGAAACATCATGAAGTTGGACTGAATTTGGTAAATTTCATGAGTTTGTGTACAGACAGCACACCTTCCATGACAGGAAAACATGAAGATTTATGCACAGATTAGCAAAAAAGTATTAATAGATGGAGATGCTCCTTTCCTTCCTTTTTTTTTTGAGACAGAGCCTCACTCTGCCTGGGTAGAGTACTGTAGTATCACAGCTCACAGCAACCTCAAACTCTTTGGCTTGAGCATTCCTTGTACCTCAGCCTCTCCAGTAGTTGGCAATACTGTTATGCACCACTATGCCTTGCCAGTTTTTCTATTTTTAGTAGAGACAGGGTCTCACTCTTACTTAAGCTGGTCTCAAACTCCTGAGCTCAAGGGATCCACCTACTTTGGCCATCCAGAGTGCTAGGATTACAAAGTGTGCTAGGATTACAGGCGTGAGCCACCATGCCTGGCCCCAGATGCTCTCATTTCTTTTCGTTGTCTCTTGTATCAGCAACATCTCTGTGCTAAAACTACTATTTTAAGTGACACTTTGCAACAAGCACTGTTAACTCTACTCCCTCAAACTCCACATGGCATCATCCATTTTCTAACGTGCCAAAGCTGAGTAATAAGATGTTCAGTGTAGATCTGCTGTATCACTCTAAAGTGCATTGGCCATGCAGGGACAGGCAGGAGCCAAACTTTTATCTCTGAGAGAACAGATAAATTTTATGAAGAACAGGATCAGCAACGTGAATTATTGAGAAACAATTTCTGTAAGAACGCAGCATTTCTGTGTGATATGTATCATAAAATCAAAACAACTTGAATATTTCTTTGTAAGGTAAAATTAAGTCTATATATGACATGTGGCAAAAAATAAAAAACAAAAAAAACAAAAAAACCTAAGCATTTTAAAAAAGCTATCTTTTCTCAAATACTTCTTCTTAAAAAGGAAATTTCAGATGAACATTTTCCCCAGTTAGCAAAGGTCACTGATGAGCAGGATGATAGATGCAGATCATTCAAAGAATACACAGCTGTTACAGACCTAATATTAATTGTAGAATACAATGAAAGGTTCACTGACTTTGAGAATCATGACACCACACTCAAATTAGCATTTCAGCCTCACCTAGTTGATATCACCAAGGCAGCTGAAGAATTATAGGTGGAAGTGATTGAACTCTCAGTAGATGACATTTTAAAGTCATTGGTACTAAGAAAGATCTAAAATTGAAATGTGGAAAAAACACAGTAGAATATCCCCAGCTTTATCAACGTGCCCAAAAATGTTCTCTTGCTTTTTGACCACTTATTGCTGCAAATCTACATTATCTTACCTAACTCAAATCAAGATTGCCTTAAGGTTACAAATGACTGATACCCATTAGAGGGACAACTGAAACTGCCAATCTCTGGGCTGCAACCAAATATATAAATGCTTTCCCACAAAAAGCAGACACAACAAAGTCATTAAAAGGTGAGTTAACTTTAAAATTTCCCGCTAGCTTTCATTTTTAAAAATTATTAAGCACATAGTAGTTCTATTTTTAGTGCACATTTTAAAGTATATCTAATTGAAGTTTCTTGAATGCAGCTTTATTTGTTTACAGCTAAATGAATGTGGCCTTCCAACAGGAAAAGGTTCCTCACTTCCGACATAGGTTGTACCCCCGAAGGAGCTCATAGACATGTGAATAATGGATTTCTGTGAAGCAGGGTATGGCAAAATTGAGAAAGGATATGACCCAGCACAGAGCATGAAGAATGCACTTTGGAAGCAGAGAAGAAAGAGAAGGCTATTTTCTGGCTGCAAAAGGCTTCACAATGGATAAAAGAGGAGCTGGACCTTGTTTGGAAGGAGAGCTAGAGAGGATATTCTAAGGAAAAAGAACAGCATGCATGCAGAAGCAGAATGGCCTGCTGTGGAGTGGCAAATTGTCCATTGTGTGTGGTCCATCACATGTACAGAATGGGAAGTGGACAAGTAGACCAGGGTTGATTTGTGATTACTTTCCTGTGGGATTTAGAAGTACTCAGAATTATTTTAGAGGCAGATCTTTTATAGGAAACCATTAAATAAAGTCATACTTAAGGTATAGATGTACTTTTCAGTTGGTAGAAGAAATTCAGTATGACTCTTCCCTGAGGAGTGCAAGACGTATTGATAGGAATTTAGAGTTTAGAAATAGAATCACTTTCTTAAATTATGATTTCTTAATAATCCTTCCATAAATTATTAGTTATGACCCACTAAATGTGGACCTGGACATTTGATGAACTATTTTCAGTATATGATTTGCAAGTTTGGACTATGATAACGGTGATAAAAATAACAGCAAGAGTAATAATACCATCTCACATTAATTGACAGCTTTTTATGTGGTAGGAATTATTGAAAAATCTTTTAATTTCACTAGCATATTTAGTCCTATTATTATGAGGCAGATACGATTATGTAGACCAGGAAACATTTTGTAAAATGTAAAAAACACCACACCAGCAATAATGGTGGACTCTTTTATTTTCTTCACAGGTACAATAGGCCTCATCTGCCTCTTAGTTTTCTTATATGCTTCTCTTTCCCCAGTTTTATGCTGTAGGAGAGAGAGAGACAAAAATGTAAAAGTGACACAAAGAGAGTGTGTGTGTGTATAACAGGGAAGATCTTTAGGAAATTATTATCCCTAACTGATTGCAGGTTGAGTTTTGTTTTTCTTTTGAAACTCGTTTAGAGAGAAGAAATAAAGACAATTCTCTCACCTAAGAAGGTTCTAGCTTGTTGATTTTGCCTAGTTTGAAACTGGTGTGTGCTAAATTAAGGATTCTGGAAGATGCACTGGATTTCAAGCAAGCGAGGCTTTTGTCTTCTGCCTATGAAGTCAGACCCCAAGTAAGCACCATGGTATCTGTTGATCATTCTTCTCATTCTCCGCATTTGCTCAAAATCAGGTGCTAACTCAAGGTAGTTACTAATCTTCCACTTTCCATATTTAGGTCATGGTGAGAAACAAAGAAGGGACATTTGAGACTCTCAACTCTCAGGAAAATGTCAATGGACAGTCTATTAACATTGGAATTAATTCCACAGGGAGGGGATGGCAGAATCGTCTGTTTAGACTTAGATTCAAAACATAAGAAAACAAAACCAAAAAAAAAAAAAAAAATCCTTGCAGAAGCAGAGGTTTGCTTAAAGTTCCTTATAAAAATCCTTAGCAACTGTGAGTCTAAGATTTTCACAAAATGAGAGGAAAGGAATTATGTGTAATTTTCTCATCTGAACTAGTCTCCTTTGGCTCACTCCTTTCCAAATTTTAGCTACATAGCATGTCGGCCAAATCCTGCAGGGAACATCTCTTTTGAACAATCAGAATGAGAAAACCACAGCCCTTTAAAATTATGCACCAACAAATCCAGAATAATCAGAGGAAGCTCTTGACAGATTAAGTTATACCTAAGGTGGAATTTAAGACATGCCACTAGTAATTGATTTTCTTTCTAGGATAACTTGAGGACAAAGGCTTATTTGACTTAAATACAACAGCAGGTCACTACCAAACATTAATGTAAAGCAGGAATACTGGAGACCTTTCTGATATAACTGACCTATTTTTTTCTTTTTATCACCACTGTACTGCCCCCTTTATTTTAGGACCTGTTCTGTTACAGTTCTTAGTTTAAATTCCTGTTTCCAGACTGAATTTTGTGAGAGCAGGAATCTCTTCTTATTTACCCATATTTTCTTTTTCTTTCTTTCTTTCTTTATTTTATTTTTTTTTTGTAGAGACAGAGTCTCACTGTACCGCCCTCGGGTAGAGTGCCATGGCGTCCGTCACACGGCTCACAGCAACCTCTTAACTCTTGGGCTTACGCGATTCTCTTGCCTCAGCCTCCCGAGCAGCTGGGACTACAGGCGCCTGCCACAATGCCCGGCTATTTTTTGGTTGCAGTTTGGCCGGGGCTGAGTTTGAACCCACCACCCTCAGCATATGGGGCTGGCGCCCCACTCACTGAGCCACAGGCGCCGCCTACCCGTATTTTCTTAATATCATCTGCCACAGTGTCTGGTACATGGTAGCCTGTCAAATGATGCCGAATCACTGAATGTATGCCACGGTGAGAATAATTAATGTACATTAGTAGTTAGAAGTCCTGAATTCCAGTTCAACCTCTGTCATTAATTACGTCTATTTTTGAACAGTTGATTTAGTGTTTCTTCAAGTTCAGTTGCAATTTTCTTCCAGCAAATGTTTATTTCTGTAACAGAGATTCACAGCCTTCTATGAAATGTGAAGCATGAAGCACATGTTTTAAATGAATCATTCAAGTTTGGGTATCTGATCACCATGTGTTGGAGACCTACCTATCTTATACTCTTTTTTTTTTTTTTCTCTCACAATGCCAAGGATTTCGATTGCACTCCTTTCTGGTTTATTTTGTCTATTTTCCACCGATTCTTGGAGGAAGAAAACAGTCACTGTGTTAAAGATATTCAAGGTCAGAGAACTTTGTTCTTCATGCTGGCTGCTGGGGGTTTCATTTCTGAGTTCAGTTTCCAGGCTAACCTAAAATAGCAACCTGGTGCCTTTTCTTGAGCATGTTATAGTTCTACTACAAATTTATGACAGTGAAGAGAAAAACAGTGGGAGAAGACAAATCAAGTTGGATTTTCTGAGAAATCTCCCTGCTGCAGGTTAGTTATTGGGTGGCATCTACTTGTTTTTAAAACCGTCTAAATTGTTACAATTCTATATAGATGACAATTGCCCTAAAATTTTTCCATGCTTCTGAAAAACTTACCTAATTGCTGATGGGGCAGTTGCAAAATCATCTCTAGATGGCAATTTACACCAGAGAAGGAAGTGTGTGTATCTTACTTAAAATTTCAGGCTCTCCCTCCTGCAGAGAAGGGAGGGAGGCGGGAGGAGAGTGTTAGTCAGGAAGATAGGAAGAGGGGAGGAGTTTGTGTAATGAGTGGAAAAATCATTGAAGAGGTTATAAACAGTTTCAGCGTACTGAGGCAACTGCATTTTCTGAGATCGTGGGGGGAAAAAAACCCATAGACCTGATTATCTTTCCTTGTTTTAGTAGAGGTGATTGTATTTTTTTCTACGTTTTAAAGAAGATGGATGTCAAAATAAGAAGGAGATACAGTATTTTCTTTCCTACTTTGTCAACTAAGAATCAACTATTCAGATGAGTTTATTCAGAATTTCTATTAGCTGTCATTTTAGAATTTTTTTTTTCTCCTTAATTTTAGGAGAGCGATGATGAATAACTCAGTGAGATCCTCCAGCGCGCCCCCCCCTACCAGAAATGAGTTTAGAGGTCTCTGATCTGGGGGAGGACTGGTGGTCTACTATCTAAAATCTGAAGAATAGGGGAAGGATTTTTCCAAAGGATGGAAAGCAGAGGAGATATTAAGATGTTTTGTGAGAAGAGAGACTAGTTAGGGGATTTCAAAGTCCGCTACTTGATAGTTTTCCACAAAGTCTCGTGGCCTGGAAAGAATAAGCCTTTCAACCCTGTCTCTTCCAGAGTGCATGCCTGTCTGCGTGTGTATGTCTGTGTGTGCGTTGTCTGTGTGTGGATACTCAATAGCTAAACAATTAGACAAACAAAAGGACCAAAAAAACAAAGTCCCCGTTTCCCAGCTCTCTTAGACATTTCCCCCACAGGCAATCCCATGTGCAACCTTTGCTTTGTCTCTTCGGGGCAGCTCGGCCTGTGTAAGACAATAGACATACAAGGTAATAACCGGGCAGTTGCTCTGTGGCCTTGCCCTTTCTCAGGATTAACTGTTACACCAATAAGCAGAACAGGGTTTTTCCATCACTGGCCTTTGCCGTTCCTGGGTGCCAGATGGCATTATATCCATGAAAAAAAAAATGCTGCAAGTTATAATGTTGACCAGGCACTGTTACTTCCACTTGATCACACTGTTTGGGGCTCTCTTTGATGTACAAAACACTCCTAAGATAATGAAATGCATTGGCAGCTGGCTAATGGCTGGGAAAGTGCAAACCCGGCACTGAACCCTTCCCACCAGACTATTGAATGGCTAGGTAACGTCAGGCCGAGCTGCAGACGGGGCAGAGAGGCTCGTTGCCAGGCAGGCTTGGGACTCCTGAGCAAGCGGCTGTGGAGGGGCTGGTATTTTTCTCTCTTCAATAGAAAGTGGTCTGTGCCCGCTGCAAATGAGACATAAATCCATCAAGGACAAGCTCAGGCTTATTTTGAGCTAGCTTCTGGAATTTGCATAAGAGCCTTGTGCATACAGGTAAACAAAGACTTCCTGGAACGACTGACGTGGAGGTGATCTGAGAACTGTGAACAAAGTCAGGCCTCATCTTTATGCAAAAAAAGGAAAAGAAAGAGTCTCCTGAATTAAATTTGCCTTTGCTACCGCTGACATTCTGCCTGGCCTGAGTCACTGGGAAAGTGGAGCATGTATAATTGGACAGGGAGGCGTTTCCTCACCCCTCTCTTTCTTGCTGCTCCAGGCCAACTCTGTGGAGATACACCTAGGGTGCCAGCCCCTTTAGGGGGTCTCTCTGTGCTCACATGCCCCTCTACCTCCCACAACTTCACTCTGATCCAGCTGACTGCTGGGCACTAAAAGCTCATCAGCCATCTAGACAGCCCCCTGCCCCGGTCTAAGTAGACATCTCTGTTTCCATAGCCTCCATGTCATCCAGTTGACCTTTATCTGTGTTAGAATACAAACGTGGGCCAGGAACTCTGCTTTTACGTGAGGAATCAGCAAACCAGAGTCCTGACACCTGTTTTTCTATAGCCAACACGCCCAGGCAAGTTTTTCCATTTTTATTTTTTTTTAAAGCCAGTCAAATTTACTAGTGGGGGGTTGTGTACCAACTTCAGAGACACTAATGGCAATAAGTTCTGATAACCCACTACCCTCAGACCAGCCTTCATTTTTATTAATTTTTTCTTTCTGTTTTGTTTTTATTTTTTTTTTCTAGCCTTCATTTTTAAATGATGGAAGGAAAATCAAAACACATGATCATTTGTGACACATGATAATTCTGTGACATTAAAATACCAGTGTCCATTCGTAGAGTTATTGGAACCCTATGATACCAGATCATTTATGTATTTTTTATGCTGCTTTTGGGTCAACAGTGGAGTTGGGTAGTTGCTTCAGAGGCTGGTCAGCCTGCAAAATGTGAAACAGTTACTCTCTGGACCTTTAGAGAAAGTGTTCAATCTGATCTATGCTTTTTGCAGAGCTGAATATATCCTTTCTGACCATTTCTAAATGGTCAAGTCTGAGGATAAGTTTAGCTGGGTGAGACGCTGTCCACAATTCCAGTCCTTCCATCACTGTTGTCTGAGAAAAGTTGTTATTGCTACCAGCTACTGTTGAGCTTAGAATGGAACCAATCTTTGAAATTCTTTCTGTGCTTGCTTTCTGTACTGTGTCTCTCTATAGTCAACTCCTATGTTGGCCTTCAGACAAATACTTCAGGTTTGAAATGTCTCAAGGGTGTCTGTTCAGCCTGAGTGAAAATTAAGGGGCAAAAGGGGAGATCTGATAATGCTTCTCATTGTGACATTTTCACTTTCCAGACTCCCTCTGACAACCAATGTTGGGTTCGCAGTCCAAGGTTGCGAGCTTCTCTGAGCCAACAGAAATGACTCTGCCTGTCCCACACCGGGTGCCACATTTCTGGCCTGAGCTTTGCCTTTGTTAATTCCAACGGGGTCTTTTTCACAAGAAGTCACTGACCACATCTTTGCCTCCTTCTCCTGTTTGTTGGGGGCTCCTGGGCTTGCGACCCATAACTTCCTACCTATTCACTTCATCTGGTGCTGAGACCTTCATTTTGGACTCAGCCTTTCACAAGATTGTTGCCTGCAGCGATTCTGGGTCTATTAAGTAAGGAATCTTTCTTCATCAAAAGTTAACAGTGGGGCACAGTGGCTCACCTCTGTAATCCCAGCACTCTGGGAGGCTGAGGCTGGTGGATTGCTTGAGGCCAGGAGTTGGAGACCAGCCAGAGCAAGAGCAAGACCCTGTCTCTAAAAAATAGAAAAACCAGCTGGGTATAGTGGTGGGTGCCTGTAATCTGTAGTCCAAGAGGCTGAGGTGAGAGGATCACTTGAGCCCAGGAGTTTGAGGTTGCTGTGAGCTATGATGATGTCACAGCACTCTACCGAGAATGACAGAGTGAGATTCTGTCCCCAAATAAACAAATAAATAAATAAAAATAAATAAAAGTTAACAGCAGTTGGCTCTGCATGGAGGATTATGGGTGACTTTCCCTCTTTGCACTTTTCTATGTCTTCTAAGGGGAACACATACTTCTTTTATATCAAAGAGGAAAAAGTTTACAGAAAGATGCTAAAAATACTACTATAGTCCTAATCTCTACTTATTGATATGTGTCTATAAATTCCTTCTTCCTGCCAGGTATAGTGCTAGGTGCCTAGAGTCTCAACTACTTGGGAGGTTGAGGAAAGAGGATTGTTTGAGACCAGGAGTTCAATACCAACCTGAGCAACACAGCAAGGCCCCATCTTAAAAAGAAATAAAATAAAATAAAATAAATCCCTTCTTCTCTTCCCTTTCTTATTGAGGAATTTCCCGATTAGTGCAGATAGTATTTAAATCAAGGAAACGAGGTAAATAAACTGTCTAATATTACTCCATTAAAAAAACTTATGTTTGTGAGAGAGAGAGAGAAAGTATTTAAGAGGGTATTGTATTTGTATTAAAAGAACCAGGTCTTCTGTTTTCTGTTCTGGCATGTAGTAAGGACAAGCAAAAAGCTGAAGAAACACGCCCCCAACACAAAATAAAAACCCTGGAATGACACTCAAAAAATCTTTAATAGTAGTTATCTCTATAAGTAGATTTGAGGATGATGGGTACTTTTATTTTATATTAAACTGGTTGGTTTGTTTTAAATTTTAACTGTGATTATATTTATAATGATAAAAATACTTGAAAATAATGAAAAAATTTCAACCTCACCACAGACCTTTGCGTATCCAGTGGTCCCAGCCGCATCTGTGTTTAATCAGGCCCTGATCCCACCCTCTCTCAGCAAGAAACCCTGATTCTTAGCCCCTGTATCTCCCGCCGCGGAGCATTTGGAGCTAGTGTTATATATAGCTCATCTGGGAAAAGCAGCTAAACTTCCTTTTTAGCTTCAGATTTCGGGGGTTCTGCATAGAAAGGCTTTTTCTACTGCAAGAATGTAAAAATTAAAAAAAATTGCTATTTTTTCTAATACGTTGTTATTTATGCTTAATATTATATAGTTCTTAATACACTTAGAATTTATACATAAATAAATTGTGATGTAATAATCTGATGTAGATTATTTTGACCCCAGCACTTTGGGGTCAAAATATAAGTCCGCATGGTAAAGTAAGTTATTAACTAGTTGCTTTCAAAAGAATAGAAGCTTTTTGAGAAATTTCTACTTATAGTATTTGACTTGATAAAAAAATGGTCATAGCAGAAAACTAAGAGTGGCAGAAGCTTCACCTGATAAGATTCAATAAGGATCAAACAATTGGCTGTATGCCATAATAAGATTTACATGGAAAAAAATCTTGGCCTTAATGAAAATAATTTCAGTAAGATTAAAATTGAAATGGTAATAATTAAAAATTTTTAATTATGCTATATAGAAAATTGACCAAGGAAAAATAAAGTTGATTTAAATCCAAATAATTTCTCAAGAAAACTTCATCAGGGCAGCACCTGTGGCTCAACGGAGTGCGGCACTGGCCCCATATGCCAGAGGTGGTGGGTTCAAACCCAGCCCTGGCCAAAAAAAAAGAAAAAAACTGCAAGAAAACTTCATTGGTGTTGGTAAACTATGATTTTAAAACATTGTGTGAGCTGGCTCAGTGCCTGTAGCTCAGCAGCTAGGGTGCTGGCCACATACACTGGGGCTGGCAGGTTCAAACCCAGCCCTAGCCTGCCAAACAACAATGAGAACTACAACCAAAAAATAGCACAAGTTGTGGCGGGCGCCTGTAGTCCCAGCTACTTGGGTCAAAATATAAGTCCGCATGGTCAAAATATAAGTCCTCCCTACTTGGGAGGTTGAGGCAAGAGCATCACTTATGTCCAAGAGTTTGAGGTTGCTGTGAGCTGTGATGTCACAGCACTCTATCAGGGATGACATAATGAGATTCTGTCTCAAAAAAAAAAAAATAGTGTGCACTGGACATGGTGGGTTTACGGATATAATCTCCAGCTACTAGCAAGGCTGAAGTTGGAGATCACTTGAGCCTAGGAGTTTGAGACCAGTCTGGGAACAGAATGGGACCTCATCTCAAAAAAAAAAAAAAAAAAAAAAAAAAATTGTTGCATTAGTAAAACCAGAGCAAAAAAAAGACAAGTGTGGGGCCAAATCACTAGAGTCAATTTGTTCCTTTTTTGTGGCGATCACACTTTATTTTTCTAAATGATTTACTTATTATTCCGACACCATTTATAGAGGCATTAATCAAACTTTCTCAAATGACTTGAAATGAGCCTTTTTCATTTACTGAATTCACTTAGATTTATGTCTGGACTCTGTTTCTTTTCTGTGATCTGCTTAACTAATATGCACGGTTTTTAATTATTATTGATTTCAAGTAGCATTGAAAATAAGTTGAGCAAGCTTTCTTCCTCTCAGTTAGAATTATTTTTCAACATTTTGTTAGCTATTCTCTCACATTTACTCTCCCAGGGAACTTCAGCTTTAGTTAGTTAAACAGACCAGATTTTTAATAAATCATTGACAAGCTGCATGATATGGAGATTTTAGTTTCAATCTCCTACCTTGAAATATTTTTTTTAATATCTTGGGTTGGTGTTGTATTTAGATATGTAGATATGTGTGTATAATCCTGCATGTTTGTTTTTTAGCTTCTAAAAAATTGAATTTATGTATTTTAGTTTTGGTTTCAGATCCTGTTCTAAATTAGAGTCCTTTATGATCCTTTGCTGTTCATTCATTTTGAAGATAATTCTAGTTAGTGTATCATGTTTTCTCTATTATCTGTTTCCAAAAATGATTAGACCTGAGAACTTTCATACTCCTGCTGCTCCAATATGATATAATTTTGGCACCTATTTGGAAGTAAAAATGGCGAAAAGTTTTTTTTTCCCCCTCTGAAATGTATTATATAGTCTGAGTGTTGATGAAGGGCCAAGATATTTAAATGACCTTACTAGTGGGATTTCCCTATGTCTTCTTTCTCTTTTCCAAAGAATAGGAATCTATTATTTATCCTGTCCTTTGCCGTGTCCTCTAAGTTCTTGAACGAAATTCACGAGGCACTTTTAGAGTCTACCTCCCCGTTTGATGATAGTAGATGATTTGAATTTGCATTTTAATGCATTTCCTAAGGGAAGAGCCTTAACCTTCACAAAATTTTACTTTGTGAATTTGATATGAGGTAATGACCAATTCTTGGAACTACTGTCTTGCTTATCACTTGTTTATGGTTTAGTTTTGGATTAATCACGTGACCTTTGGTTTTCTGTGGTTTTCTTTTTGTTGTTGTTGCTGTTTTCACACTCCCTTTTATATACAAGTCATATTTTATCAAAGCAGAAATTTGTCCTAATTTTCAGTTCTATCTTCAGTGTATAAAAGAATGCCTGGCACATAGTAAGCCCCCAGTAAATACTTTTGATTGACTGACTTATGTGTTTTTGTTTCCAAACATAATTTTTGAAGAATGCCAGATTATCATTCTACATTTACCATGTTTTGCAAATACCCCTGTAAGATGCACCACTGTAGAATGTAAATGTCTTGCCACAGTAACTGAGATAATGCCAGGAAGGCTATGTTAACCATTGTGATGAAAATGTGTCAAATGGTCTATGAAGCGAGTGTATGATGCCCCATGATCATATCAATGTACACAGCTATGATTTAATAAAAAAATAAATAAAAAACAAACAAACAAAAAAAGAATGCCAGATTATCTAAATTAGCTGTCTGCCCCATGCCATTACAGCATATCTGATACAAAGCCTCTCACTTTTCTTCTTCCCAAACTCTGATTTTGGTGCCTTCCTTCTCATAATGTTAAGGATCAAATCTGTCCATTCATCTGTGAGCCTTTTCCCTCTCTCTCTCTCTCTTCACCTCATGTCCATATCCATTTAGGCATCCAATTTGCTGATTTTTTCACTTCCCTTTTGTTCTGTCTCACTTAGCTTTTATGATTGCCTCTAATTATTACCTCTTCCTTCCGGGGCCTCTCCCTACTCTCCTACCTTGGTAAAATCTGTTTTAACATTGCTTCTAGATCATTCTTCAACACACCTGACCTTGTCACTGCCGTGATTCCTCCTGTTGCAATTTCTTCTCACCTGCTTTGTATATTCTTCCAGAATGTGCAAGGCCCCAGGTATCATTGCCGGTTTTGTTTGTATCCTGCCATGCACATTATTCTCCAGCTAAGATGGTATGCTCTCAATCCCTGGACATAACCTCTGATCTCTGTGCCACTGTCTCTGTTCCTACTCTGTGCTCCAGCCATAGGCATCACCTCTCAGTTGACTGTCCTCCACGATCTTTTCTACCACAGTCTTTGCCAGCAGCTTGCCTCCCAGCTGCACTTGGCTGCATAATTGTTACTCATCCTCCAAATCTCATTCCTAAATTATTTCTCAGAGACATCTTTCATGATCCATCGCTGTCATTTCCTACCTTTGTGCTAGGTCAGATAGTAGGTCACTCTTACAGCCCTGGTACCCAATAGTGCACAGTTCATAACCACAAGTGTATTTGTGAGATCATTTGATTAAGGATGGTCTCCCCCAGTTTACTCAAACTCTGAACAAAGAGATGTGAACCACTTTGCCCACATTGTATTCCCTGTACCCAGCACAGAAGGACATACTAAATAGCTAATGGATCAATATCTGTAAAAGCCTGGTCCATGATCCCTTCCTCATCTCCTCTCAGAAACTGTCCAAGAATCCCAATTTTGAATTTGTCTCTCTCTTTCCTTCAGTTTCATCATACTTATCTCTTCTTCAGTGAATAATAAGCTCCTAGAGACTAGTTAAGGCAGGAAAATTGTCAGTGTTGTGTTTACTCAACACTTACTCAAGGCTTTGTTCACGAGGGGAAGTAATAAAAGTTGGTAGACATTGAAATCTTGGTAAAATTTGAAATGTTCAGAGTGTTATATCACACTTCAGTGACACCAAAGTTTGGATCAGAAGCCCATCTAAAACAGTGTCCTTTAATTATACTCAAATCTTAGCCAGTCAATTCACAAATGTGTGAGGGTGTTCATCAGGGAGAATGAGGTGGAATGTGTGGTGAATTCAGAGGGAATCCGCATCTACAAAGAGAAACCCATGCTCTGGTGCTGGTGTAGGAAGATGATATCACCTAACTCGATAAACTTGTTAATAAATTCTAGCAGATAGGAACCAGGAAATGGAAGGAAATAATGATTAACTAATCTATGTTTATCCTGTCTACTGAACTCTACCTGGGAACATAAAACCTCAGGGAAAAATTTGGCCTTTGTTTATTTAAACCTGCTCTCACAACGGAAAAGTAATGCATGAGTTTTACCAAGGCTGCGGGCTGATAGAGCAAATTGTCCTTCGACCTTGTTTTGCCAGGTTTCCATTTGGACTAATAGATGGTCTGTTTCACAAAGAAGTGTTCAAAAGATGATATAGCACTATTAGCTTTGGACTGTCACAAAGGGTCTGGAGAATTTCCTGGGAACTATGTGTTGATTTGAAGTCACAGGGAAGAACTTGGGAAGAAATAGGAAAAGCTCTGGTTATACTCTATCCTGGAGCTGCCAAGGAAGTTGTTATTAATGGGATCTCACAGGGAATTTTCTTATCTTAACCATAAGAAGGGAACTGAGGTTAGGTTTTATTTAATGATAACAGAAGAGAGACTCATTTATCCTTCTTGCTGTTGAAGAATGTAAGAAAACTCCTAAGAGAGATAATTCATCTGAGAGTCAGACAAAGTATTTTCCTGATCTCTGAAGGTGCTCAGGTAAAATTTACTCAATTTGATATGACAGCACCTAAGAACAACACCTGTTTCTTAATTGTTTTGCTGAAAAAAGGGGGACTTCCTGAAGGTAGAAATATATTTCTTCTTTGCCTAAAGGTAAGGTCTTGAAGAAGGAAGAGTCAAAGTCCACACTCTAGAAGAAAAAGCCACGGGGCGGCACTTGTGGCTCAGTGAGTGGGGTGCTGGCCCCATCTACTGAAAGTGGTGGGTTCAAACCCAGCCCTGGCCAAACCGAAACAAAGGAATAGCCAGACCTTGTGGCAGGCACCTGTGGTCCCAGCTACTCGGGAGTCTGAGGCAAGAGAATCACCTAAGCCCAAGAGCTGGAGGTTGTTGTGAACTGTGATGCCATGGTACTCTATCGAGGGTGACAAAGTGAGACTGTCTCTAAAAAAAAAAGAAAAAAGAAAAAGCCATGGTATATGGGGTTTCGAGAAACCACTTAGTGGAGAGTCAGGATCTGTAGATTTTGTCAGGTTCTAGGAATTTTGTTCTTGTCCTTATTTGTTACTGTGGTCACTGTCTGTCCCTATCATACATACCAGCGAACCAGTAAAATGCTTAAAATGACAATCATTGAATAGATATGGTGAATTAATTCATCCACTCAACCAACTAACTTCCTTCCTTTCTTCTGTCCTTCCTTCCTTCTTTTTTTCTCCTTATTTTTATTGTGTTCACTGTCTCCATCATACATACCAGCAAAATGCTTAAAATGAGAATCATTGGTGAATAGATATGGTGAACTAGTTCATCCACTCAACTAACTTTCTTTCTCTCTTTCTTTTGTTCTTTCTTTCTTTCTCTCTTTCTCTCTCTCTCTCTCTCAGTTTAAGTCATTGCTTATTTCTGACCCAATCACTGTGGTCAGAGCAAATGCCATGTGCTGATGGTTTTATGTTTTTGTCACTTACTCTTCCTGAATGACATAGACAGAGAGAGTATGTGTGTGTCTGTTTTGGTGGGAGAACAGGAGGCAGGGGTTCCCCTGAGGAAAATTGAGGCCCCAAAGAAAGGTCAATGGACTTTGAGATAGCAAAAACAGCAAGAGTCTGTCACACCCTGACTTTTAGTTTAAATAAAATCATTGCTATATGTAGAGCTGGATATTTATCACAAACTTGCTTGGAAAAGCATTTCATCTTAATTGAACCAGTTTCTCTTTCTCTAAAATGGAGAGTTTGAACTAATGATCTTTAACATGACAGCCTTCTTTATTATCTATGATACAGTGTACATTTCAGAGTATTTTTTAAAATAACAAATTTTAAAGATTCAGAATTATATATACAATCTGTTGAAGGGAAGTAAAAATGAAACATTAGGTTTTTAGTATGGCTGTTGATATTTGGCATAAGGGCCAGCATGAACCATTGAGTATAGAGCTAAATTATGTTTCTTAAAAGCTGTTGTGATTAATCTCAGAAGCTCTGTGCTCTGATGTGCTGTTTCCTCTATGTGATACACTATAGGAAGAGAGAGACCAAACCCAAGAAGCTCTGCTGGACAATGTCCACCAGTTGTAAGCCTTGCTTGAGGAGCCAGATGTAGCTTTCTACGTCTGGAACTGAGAGTGGAGGTTTTACACGCTTTTGTAATGGCCTCTGTGACATTAAGTAATGTGAGCATAGGGTCTGTTGAAGTTGGAAGCCTCTTGGGATTCATTCCTTGGACTTTCAGTACTGCCCAGCTCTGCCCTTGTGGTGGGTCAGATGAAGAAGGGCCAAAGTGAATGGCCACTCCCACACTTAGTCTTGAGCCTCAGACTCTTCTAAGAACTGATACTTTCAATGAGTGGACCTTAGAAAGTATGTTCCCTGGCGGTGCCTGTGGCTCAGTTGGTAAGGCGCCGGCCCCATATACCAAGGGTGGTGGGTTCAAACCTGGCCCCGGCCAAACTGCAACCAAAAAATAGCCGGGCGTTGTGGTGGGTGCCTGTAGTCCCAGCTACTCAGGAGGCTGAGGCAAGAGAATCGCTTAAGCCCAGGAGTTGGAGGTTGCTGTGAGCTGTGTGAGGCCATGGCACTCTACCTAGGGCCATAAAGTGAGACTCTGTCTCTACAAAAAAAAAAAAAAAAAGTATGTTCCCTATGTTTGATATCAAAGCTCAGCGTTTTATATTAAATTTGTAGATGTGTATGTCTGACACTTTGCATTATAACTGAGAGAAAGGTATCTCCTTCAAGCTTCTTGCTTCACATGGGCAACATCTAGGATATGTCCATGTACAATTTCCACATGTCAGGAACAGCACAGGTAGGTAACCCAAGACCTATGTCCGTGCATAGCTTCCCAGAAATTTCCATGCTTTTCCGCATGGTGTACAAAAGTCACATCAGACTATTCTTTTATGACAGATTCAGGGATTTATGCACTCTTGACCTTTTTTTAAAAATCAAAATAAGTTTTTATCCAGTCTCAGAAGGTCTTCAGGGTCCAATGAAGTCCACTTGCTTTTCTCTAAGAAGCCTTTGTTTTAAGTTGGAAACAGAGGCTTCAGTTGTTTCTAGTCTTCCGGGAGGAAGTAGGATTCCTTGTAACATCCTCCCCTAGTTATCCAAAATATTCTTCTTATCAGATTTTACATGGTTGACTTGACTTATCAGAGTGACATTTGTCTTTGAACTATTTTCCTAAAATAATTTATATCGAATAATCTCTTATAATACACTGTGCTCACATATTGCTTCCATATTCTGTTATCATATGCTCTTAGCCAGTCCCAGAAAACTGTGTTATAAACGTTCAGCCAATAAGAACTATTCTGCACTTCCTGAGTTGAGTGTGTCTGCAATACGTGTTGTTTATTCAACTGTGCTCTCTCGCCCTCTGCCATCAATTTGTGTTCTTTTTGTGGCAGGCAACAGACTTACTGCAAAAAGGGAAAGGCATTTACAAGAGATAATATGGTGAACATTTTATCAAAAGAATGAGAAAACCGGGAAAAAAGATTTGCAAAAGACATATCTAATAAAGGACTGCCATCCAAAATATACAAGAAACATTTAAAACTCCACAAAAAGAAAACAAATGATTCAAGGAAACAATAGGCAAAATACCTGGGCAGATACCACACCGAAGAAGATATTTAGATGGCAAATAAGCATACATTTGACATCCTATGTCATCAGGGAACTGCAAATTAATATAACAATAACATACCAGTACAAACCTATTAGAAAGGTCAAATCCAAAGCACTGACAACGTCAAATGCTAGGGAAGATGTAGAGCCACAGAAACTCTCATTCATTGCCAATGGAAATGCAAAATAGTACAGCTACTTTGGAAGACTTTTTGGCAGTTTTTACAAAACTAAACATACTCTTACCATATCATTCACATGATCCAGCAATCACACTCCTTGATGTTTACCCAACAGAACAGAAAACTTATGTCCGCACAAAAACCCACAGACAAATGTTGATAGAAGCTTTATTTATGATCGCCAAAAATTGAAAGCAACCAGTATGTCCTTCTGAAGGGGAATGAATAAACTGGGAAACATCCAGACAATGGACTGTTGTGTATAATGGGCTAAAAACGTACGAAGTATCAAACCATGGAAAGACAGA
Organism: Nycticebus coucang; assembly: GCF_027406575.1. Lineage (NCBI taxonomy): Eukaryota > Metazoa > Chordata > Mammalia > Primates > Lorisidae > Nycticebus > Nycticebus coucang. Next base: position 29,873,883 of record NC_069782.1, read on the forward strand.
GAGGAAACTTAGATGCTTATTACTAAGTGAAAGAAGCCAGTCTGAAAAGGCTGCCTACTGTGTGATTGCACATGTGTGACCTCTGGAAAAGGCAAAACAGGGGAGGCAATAAAAAGACCAGCGGTTGCCAGAGGTTAGGTAAGAAGGAAGAATGAATAGACGGGGCCCGGAGGATCTTTAGGGCCATAAACCTATAGGTAAGTATGATACCAGGAGGGTAGATACATGGGATACATTTGTCCAAACCCATAGAAAGGAGGTTGCTAAGAGTGAACTTTAAACTGGGGCTCTGGTGAAGACGTGTCAATGTAGGTTTATCATTTGTAACACGTGAACCACTCTGGTGTGGGATGCTGGCGGTGGGGAAGCCTGTGCATGTGTTGGGGGCAGAGGGATAACGGGAACTCTCTGTGCTTGCCATTCCATTTTCCTGTGATCTTAAAAATGCTCTCAAAACGAAGCCTATGAATATTTGCATCATAAACATGCAAATTTTGTTTTTTCAAGATGCTTTGCGTGTAAAGTGCTTTGATGTTATAAAGGGCATCATTGCCTTGGTCTTGAGAGGACCAACGTTCAGCTCCATGGAACACAGAGGAAAGAAACCACGTTGGCAAGACGTCCAGGGACCGTGAGGAGCCCTTGCTAATGGCTCCCTGTGAGGGCTGTGTTGTATGGGGTCAGCCTGTGCAGAGCTTTGCAGTTAGTAAGCAAGCTTTCCTGGCCCTTCCTTGGGTCTGTTCCTTAAAGACTAGGGAAGGAAGTGGAGAGGACTGCTGCTCCCCTGAGTTTATAAAAGGCCTTCATTGGAGATAACACCCCTCCCTTATCAGAGTGGGGCCAGCCCTCTCAGGGAGAACAGCTCAGGAACAGCTGAAGCTGTGTTTACCCAGACAGCTGCTGTAGCAGCAAGAGGCTGCTCCCTGCTGCCTCCAGCCCTGCCCCTTGCTGGCTGAACAAGGAGAAGGGTATATTGAGTGACTTTGGGTAATAATTATGGTAATGGCTAACATCTAATGTAAATTTGTGCCAGTCAGGAACACTAAGTGTTTTACATGGGTTGTCTCAATCCGCAAGAGAATAGCAGCCAGCAGAATTTAGTGTATGTCAGGCACTGTGCTCAGAGCTTTAGAGGTGCTATTACTAATGTAATCATGAAGGAACCCAATGAGACCCTACTGTGTGATCATGCCTGATTTATATAGGAGGAAACTGAGGCTTAGAGAAATTGAAGAACTCTCCTAGTGTCACAGAGCTGCTAAGGAGGTGTGTGTGGTCAGGAATTAAACTCAAGGGTAGCATGACTCTAGAATAGTCTTTTAATCATAGCTCTGCAGTTGATCCATTATAATTTTATATATCTCTAAAATATTTTCGAAAAATAAAATGCATTTGAAAATCAATTTGGGATACCGAGTACATGTTTACCCCTCCTATTCTTAGTATGCCTTATGTTCTGGGCTACTGAGAGCTAAGCTAGCACAACAGACTGTACCATACTCTCTTAATCAAACCAGGTGATTATATTGTGATTATGACTGTTAAAGTTTAGAACAGAAATCACGAGGCAAGGTGGGGAGAAGTGGTAAGGGAGGAAGGGAGACTATGCAAAGACACTTTGCAGGTTGCCATAATCCTGGAGAGTTTGCCCAGTACAGGAACTGGCTTACAAGGCTGCGGAAACCTGACTTGGTCAGTCCACTCGAAGACCTATCTTCTCCGGAATGGGCTTCTGGAAATTACAGTAAAAACCAGACCACTTGTATCAATATGCAGTATTATAACTGTCAGGGTAACTGGGCTAGCTCATTGTTGGGTCAGAAGAGGCTTTCCTTGCAGATGTGCTCTACAGAAAGTCACATTATAATTATAATTAAGCTGTTGGGTGAATATGGGATCAGACCAAAGCAGTTTTCTCTATAATGCAAATATTCAAAGGTTACAGTCGCTGGATACAAAATCAAGTCCATTGAAATGTCCCCCCCACCCCCCACCCCCAGGAGCACTGAGCTGGAATCCTTGGAATTGAGTCCAAAAAAAACTTGACTAGTGTGTTTTCTTCTTTGGCTAGAACTTGCCCTTGTGAATTATTAAGATGTAAGCTACAGAAAAAATTCAAAAAAAGATAAATGCTTATTTCTAATTAATGGCAAAGTCTGGCATAATGTTCCATTGTGCCAGAGGCCCCATGTTCCCTTTACATCTTGTGGCTCTGCCCTGTGAGGCCTCAATTTTTGTGTCTGAGACAGTGACTTTTATGTTTCGGAAGGAGGTTGGAGGGAGTTAGAGAGCAAAGCACATGTGCGTGCTTCTGTTACGGCAAGCTCCTGCCAGCCACCACGTGACATTTTTACGTATGTTCCACAGTCCAGATTTTAATCTTATGGTCCACTTGCATGTAAGGAAGTCTCTCTCCAGCACAGCCTAATGTTCTGCCAAAATTCAGGGTCTTCATCAGCGTGGACCAGGTGGAGAATAGGTAAGAGCTCATCATCCATGACTGATGACCCTGGCTCTGGTCATGACAGGGAGAGGAAGACACATCCCCATCCATGAACACAGAGGTAACCAATCCTGCTATTCACTCACAACATCCACACAGTACAGCTGCAAGACTTGGGCCCCAGCTTCTGGTCACTTCAGAAGGACCCTCAGTTATTTGACCTGAGCAGAGAGGAGAGTGCTGGAGTCTCGCTTCTTCCATTTCATACTGTTATTTTTTTTCCTGGCCCCTGATCAGATAAGGAGAGGGACTACCACTCATTCGTTTGAAAGCCTCCTCTCTCCTGTGTCTGATAACCATGTCTTCCAATTTGCTTTGTGGTATCCCATAATATAAACAAGAGAATCTCCCCTAATCTGCCCCTGCTCCTTCTCCCATGAGTTCATCTTCCTGGAAGCAGCTCCACTGGGTCTGCACGTGACCTCCTCCACTCCTGTCTGTAGGTCATGGGACACCCAACACTTTGGACCACATAGGATATCATTAACATTATCCCTTTCATCTTTCTGTGCTTCACGGCTGTTCCATGTCCACTCTGTGCCACATACAAGGTCCACCCCAGTCTTGCTGTGGAGGGCAGCCTTTCTTCATTTTCATCCTTTAAGTGCCATTTTTTCCTCTTTTTCGGTTTATTTTGAGTCATATTATGGAACTACTTTTATAACAGAAAAAAAAGCAAGATTTGATAAAGAAAAACATTAGGGAAAATACTGCTTGAGATCTGTATGCCTTAGAAGCAGGGTGTCAGCCCATCCATCACTTCTCCCCCTCCTTGGTTTAGCGTTGACACAATCATGAAGAAACATCTCGTGTTTGAACCCAGCATTTATCCAAGGAAGAACCTCTTACTGAGGGTGCATTTGGACGTAATAGGATCCAAGGAAAGTATTCAACTTTGCTGGCATTAAAGAACTCAACTTTGCTTTTTAAGTATTTATTTCTCTGTCCAAGTAAAAGCTTTCTCTATTCCAGCAATTTCACTATCTCCACAGCAGGCAACTAAAAGGTACCCAGGAAGAAGTGGCAATATGTAACTAGGGGGGTGGAAAGGAATTAAAATTAGCAAACAAGGTGTTTTCCCTTGCTCCATCTTGCTGCAGGTTTCACCAGCTGCTTTGGAAACACTGAATTCCTCTTCTTACCGCGTGACCCAGTGCAATAAGAAGACTAAATTGCAAATGTTTCAAACAAGAACGGAGAAGCAGGATCATAACCAAACAAGAAATACCTCTACCAGTAATAAAGGAAATCCTTAGAACTTTCACACTTGCCCCAAAGAACATTACTTTCTGAGTTCCAGCTCACTGAAAAATCTACCTTTGACGGAAAAAGCAAACACTGTTTGAAAGCTAACCACATTCATGTCTTAGACCACATAGCTGCTCTTTAAAAATGCCTCAAAGAAAAAAAAATTTGTGCAGAAGTGGGGACACCTTACTATTTGAGTGGAAATGCCAAATCAGAATGCAGATATTTTATAGAAGAGGTTCTAACAAGGCTTCTGATCTTGGGACTTTATTCTTTGAAAAACAAAATCAAAATAATATAATTAGGAGTTAAATAAATGTTGTTTAAATTCATTTCTGCCTGAGCTGTAGTAAGTACATTCTTCTGCTTCTTCTTTTTTTTCTTTCAGAGACAGGATCTCAGGATTTCTCTCTGTTGCCCAGGCCAGAGTGCAGTGCTGCAATAATAACTCACTGCGGCCTCCAACTCCAGGGCTCAAGCAATCCTCCTGCCTCAGCCTCCCATGTAACTGGGACTAAAGGCACACACCACTATGCCCAGCTAATTAAATGAAAAAAAAAATGTGGATATGGGGGTCTCACTATGTTGCTGAGGCTGGTCTTGAACTTCTGGCCTCAAGTGATCCTCCCACCTTGGCCTCCCAAAGTACTAGGATTACCGGCATGAGCCACCATGTCCAGCCCTGCTTCATTCTTATTTGCTTTCTCTTTTAGTCTGTTCTGTTTTCTTTTTCTGTCTCAGTTAGATTGGACCCGTGGTCTCTCATTTTAGTATGAGCCTCTCATCCTTTCTTCCCCAATCACTCTTTACATATTTGCCAGAATGTGCCTCCTTAAGCACTTGGGTGTTGTATATAATAGTCCCTGTGGTGTAATCCGGGTTTTCCTTTCCAGCTGCACCTTCTGTCATTCCCTCTCCTGTCCTTGAGACCAGTTATACCAAGTTACTTGCTAGCCCCCAAGCTCACCATCCCCATTTTTGTACCTCTATGTGGCTTTCCCTCTGTCCAGAGAACCCTTGATCCTGGGAAGAACTTTTCATCCTTCAGTCCTAAGGTCAAGCTCCCTGTTCTGATTCCTCCAGCCTCTCCTCTGCAGAATTTTGGGACTTGGACACACTTTGATCTTAGAGCAATAGGCACACATTTCAGCTCACATTTTTTTCTATTGCCCAATTTAATTTACATTTGGAAACCTCATTCTATTTCTTGTTACCTGAGCTCAGACAAATCAGGATACTTTTCCTTCCTGTCATTTATTTGAGGTTTTCTAGCCCCAAAGTGTATGGGGTGGAGAACATGTTTTTGACTATCATCTCTCATTGCTGGCCTCCACTTGTTGGCCATTGTCTTCTCTGGAACTTTGGTTGTTGGTTCAGACGTGACTATAATGTAGCTCTTGTCCCCCCCCCCACCCTTTTTTTTTTTTTTTTGAGACAGAGTCTCACTTTGTCACCCTCAGTAGAATGCTAAGGCATCATACCTCACAGCAACCTCAAACTCTCGGGCTCAAGTGAACCTCTTCCCTCAGCTTCCCAAGTAGCTACAACTACAGGTGCCTGCCACAATGCCCCGTGATTTTTGGGCAGAGTCTTGCTCTAGCTCAGGCTTGTCTCCAACTCGTGAACTTAGGTGATCCACCTGCCTTGGCCTCCCAGAGGCTTGTTCCCATCTTTGAAGTATCTTCATGTTCAGTAAAACTCTCAGCTTTGATGCCTTTCCTGGGCACACAAAAATTTATGTTCCTAGGCTGGGCTGAAAAAGGGAATGTTTAGGGCGCTGAGACCTGTCTCTTTCTGGATTGCTCTCAGAAACATGAGACCATCTGTTAATCCACCAAGGCTGCCAGAGGCCCCGTCCTAGATATAGGCCCCATCCTAAAAGCATACTGTTATTTCTTTTCTGCACTCTGAGTGCTTATCCAGGGATCCACAAGGGACGAAAACAAATTCTTCCATCCTGAGAGCTCTACATTTTGTTTGAGGCCCTAGCATTTCTTTTTTGCTGCACGCTGACCCTTCTTATAGACCCAGTTACATCTAATTTCTTCTCTGTTTATTTTGACTCTTCCTCCTCCCACACTCTAAGGAAGCATCATCTCTTTTAGTAGACAGTGAGATGGGTAGAGGGTGGGAGGGTGCACATGCTGAGTCTCCATCTAATTCACTCTGTCGTCTCCGAGTCCCCTTGGTGCTTGGCTTTTGAAACTCAAAGGCTTTTACTCTACTTTTTGCTAGAATATCCTCTTGGCAAGGATTCCCATAATTCTGAAATGGGGGAAAAGCATGAGATTCTGATTAAGAAATGATGCTATTATTTCAAAATATCATCCCACTGCAATAGTACTTAACACAGTGTTTTAAAATAGATCATTTATTTTTTTCCTTGACTACACTGTGAACATACACTTTTCCTTCTAATACTCTCTCAATCATGGCATAGCCCAGAGAAAAGATGGAAAAGACTCTGATTTACCTGAATTTAGGTACTTCAGCAGGTAGAATGAGGCCTCACTATATAAATTTAAGTGAGAAATAGAAAAATACATTATGTGAACTGAAATATGTACCTACTGTAATAAATCTAGGTATGTCCAGGGCCCCATGATGGTGCAGTGCAGGGGGGAGAGGGTAGGACCTCAGTGTCTGATAAATTCATTTGTCAGTTGTATAATTAATGCTAGCATCTTCCATTTACCTATGGCCTACCGTGTGCCAAGTACATTGATATTTGAGGAAAACAACTGAGCCTCTAAGAAGCAACATGTTTTGTCCCAAATCCAGTAGCTGGTGAGTAGCAAATAGAGAATTTTGTTCTGGGTTACAGGTCTGTTCTATCTCAAATCCTCAATTCTTTCCCCTGGCCCATATTGTAGAATTAATTTTTGTTGAACTTCTGAGGTGCTTATAGATACAGGCTACAGTGTGAAATATATATGTATGTACACATATATATGTGCATAGGAGGGCTTTTCCGAAAGTATCCAACCATGTCCATCTCTATTTTTCATATTACATGTCTGGGTACTTTCTGGACAGCCCTTGTGAGTATGCATATGGTATATGTGTATGTACAAAGTCTCTTACTTTCTAGAGAATTAAATGTATTTTCCAACCACCAAAAAATATTCTTTAAACACATATGTATTTTTTGCTGTGCTATTTTTAGAATTTTGGTGATGTCATTTTCCTCTCTGTGAGGTTTATTGATTCGCCTAATATTGATTGCCTTGTTTATTAATAAAAGCAGGATGCAATCTCGCCATTTTACACACGAAATCTTGGTATGTTTTTGCCAATATATTTCTCATTTAAACCATTTAGGCATTGGTGGAGATGAAGAGGAGACTGTTTGCGTAAGTTACATGGGGATAAATGCTTGCTTTTTGCACGGCCTGGCAAGATGATAGCAATAATTTTACAAATAGGATATGTGATTATGTGTGTACTCCAAGCAGCTTGTTTATCTTTCCCCCCAGGGTTCAACTTTCTTAAATGTCTAAACTACTCTGAGGGGAGGGAGGGAATGCCATAAATTTTTACAAGCAGACATTGTCCCCGTTTCCCAGGCAAAGTCAATGCACCTTCTGTTGGGTAATTGGAATCCAAGAAGTAACATGGAGTGTTTTAACAAAACGTGAATGAGCTGTATTTATAATGGAATGGCAGAGATTTGGAAACCCAAACTATTTATGTGAGAACAAGTGATATAAAAGCACACAATGAAAGAGCAGAGTTTGTTGACTCAGTTGTAGGATTTGGCATTCGACATATTAAACAGAGGTTAATGGGAATAAATAGTTCCAGAAAACTGGTCTGACACCCTTTGTATTTCTGGGGTAGAGAGTTCCAGGGCATTTTTCTGGTAATACACTTCTTTTGGGGGGTGCCCACTGGTGGGGATGGTGGTGGTAAACTGCATCATTAAAAATGAGCTGTAAAAAAAAAATCTGAGAGTGGCATCTTTTTTTCCTTTCTACTCTGTGTCAATTTAATGGGAAAGGGGCATTTGGGGAGCTGTGAGTGAGCCTCCTATTGCTTTCTGTGTAGTAATAGCACCCTTTACAACAGGCTGTGCATCTGCCTATGTGTGTATATGTGCGTGTGTGTACATGTGTCTTAGGAGATCTGAGCTCCTCGTGTTTTATATGTGCAGTAATGCCACACCTGAGGCCATGGTATTGAACAGTGTCAAGAACCAAGGACAAAGGCCTAGTTCTATGTTGCTGTGAGGACCAGGAGGGCTGTGTCAGGCTGTGCAGTGTGGCAGAAAGAAAAAGGCGACTGGTGATTAAGAAAGTGTTGTGAGCTTTCCTGCCTCATAGTCAGTCTTGAAACAAGGATTTAATGAGAATTTACTTGTATGAATATGTGAATATGCCTCCTGTGCTCTCTTATTTGCAATTGTCCATTCTAATTTTCTATACTATTTCTTGGTTGTTACATCTTTCAAAAATTTCAAGTTGTTTTTCTTTCTTTTTCACGAGAACAGTAGTTTTCAGTCTTTTTGGAGTGACATATTTCTGGGAATCTTATGAACTGTAGGATTTTTTTTATCTTAAGAAAAATGAATAAGGACTCAGAATATTAGGGCGTTCAGAGGTCTCCGGAAGTTTATCAACAGACCCCCGGTTGAGGATCACCATTCTTATGATTTTACTTTCCATTCATCTCTGATGTCATTCCTCTGCTTCTTGTCCCCAGATAACCTCTTTCATTGCAATTTGGCAAACTGCTTCTGTTCCTAGTGTTGGTTGATCCAAGATATCCTGCTTCTTCTGTACAACCAATGCAGGGACAAGACCGGGAATGGTGAGCTCCTTCAGGGCCACGATCCCTTAGGAACAGTCTTCCTCTGTGTTATTCCATGAAGAAGTATCTTATGGACCCTTTCCTCTACCAGGTAAGGACGACAATGGAGATTTTGTATCTTTGTAACAACCTGGAAGTATTTAGAGAACACTCTCCAAAGTAAAGTATTACAAGAGTGGAAAAATAAGGCAGGTTGTGTTGGCTTATGCTTTTAATCCTAGCACTCAGAGTGGTTGAACAGGGTGGATTGCTTGAGCTCAGGAGTTCAAGACCAGCCTGAGCAAGAGCAAAGATCCATCTCTACTAAAAACAGAAAAAGTAGTTAGGCACTGTGGTGGGTGCCTGTAGTCCCAGCTACTCCAGAGGCTGAGGCAAGAGGATCAGTTGAGCCCAAGAGTTTGAGGGTCCTGTGAACTATGACACATGGCAATCTATCCAGGGTGACAGAGTGAGATTACTGTCTCAATGAATGAATAAATAATAACAAATAAATAATAATAATAAATAAATAAAATGAATGGAAAAATGAGCATCACATGTACTCAGTACTAAATTGAAACTAGTAGATTAACAATTACAAGCTCACATGAGAGAAAAACTCAATTAAATTCAAGAAGGAGGGAAGGCTGAAGAGGTTCAGTAGGTTCCCACCCAATGGGTACAAGGCTTGGGTATATGGAATACTTACTGGGTGAAGGACTCAGTTACAACTCAGACTTTACCTCACAACTGTAAACAATGGAACCTAATAATATATATCCTCATAGAATCTGAAATTTAAAAATGAAAAGAAAATGATTACTGAGCTGGTTTGCCAAAATTGGAAAACATTTTGTATAATACTGTCTATACTGTTTAACATGGACCCTCTTGAATTCAAAATACCTATTTTTGAGATGGCATCCCCATCAGATGGGGTCTTTGTAGCTAGAGCTGAACAAAGTTAAATGTTTCCATAGGAATCTTTTCTCTAATTAGACATCAGGTCTAGAACTGATAGAAAAAAATGACCTGTGTTTCTCAAACAAAGAAACACTTTAAAAATATCACAAATATTCTAGATTGTAATCCACCTACTCCAGTTTGAAAAATGATGATTTGCAAAGTGAAAGTATTATTTCAAGACACTATTTTTTAGTTTCCAGTTATAAATGTAATAGAGTTTCGTGTTAGGCAGAACGAAGTGGCTCCCCAAAGATAATCCTCAGAATCTGTACATATATTGCTTTTCGTGCAAAAGGACTTTGCAGATATGATTACAGATCTTGAAACTGGGAGATTATTCAGGTGAGCCCAAGCTGAGAGATGCTCCGCCACTGGCTTTGACAGTGAGGAAAGAGACCACAAGTCCAGGAGTACAGATGGCCTCTTGCAGCTGCAAAGGCAAGAAAGTGATTCTCTTCGGAGACTCAGAAAGGGGCCCAGCCTGGCTGACACTTTGATTTTAGCCTAGCAAGACCTTTGACAGATTTTTGACCTCCAGAACCTCCAAATCTGTAAGATGATAAATTTTATTGCTTTAACCCTCTAAGTTTACAGTAATTTGTTACAGCAGCAATAGAAAACCAACACAGTTTTGTTGTCAAAACTATAAAAGGTTTAAAACATTATCTTTTGCTTTAATATGCAAAAATTTAAAAATTTTATATAATTATGACCCATGAACAGATATCTATAGATCTTCCAAGCGTCCTTGGTTCCAATAGTTAGAAACATGACTGTATTTACATATTTAAGAAGAAACAGATTAGAGATGTCACAGATTAAATTTTTTTAATTTCTACTTTTGTCAGGTAGCTCTGTGAATTCCTTGAATTTGGTGGGCTTATTTTGTGAAATAGATATCTTTTGCCATATGTCACACCACTTTCCCTTAGAGTTATTTAAACCCACCGCCTCTCGCGCTCAGATTAACGATAGTCGCTCTAAGCAATGGTCTTTATTAATGCATTTATGATCACCAGAACCTATGCATTTTTTTTGCATAATTCAAAGTTTTCCTGTTTCATATTAAAATAGCAGATTTTTTAATCTGTAGTGAGCTTTTTTTCATCTAATAAAAATATAGCTGGTTTTTCTTAGTAATACTTTGAACTACAACCGTGTTATCTCTTGGAATATTTCATTTGTACCATGTGGAAAAATAGGCATCTCACCCAGGCAATACTGTTGTCTTCTCTCTAAGTTTATTGATAAATTGATTAAATAGAGAAAGAGAGACAGAGAGAATATAGTGGATCAAGAATAGATCTTGAGAGGTTACCTCTTTCTTTAGGCAGGACTATATCTGTACAGATAAATATCTATCTTAGGGATGGAAATGAAATTTTTCCCCCCCAAGGGAGACCTAAATATATTTCAGTTGGCTCATTTGCATGAGTCATTTACATTGATTTTCATGAGCCATTCCTAGGCCTATTATTCATATAACCCTTGACTTAACAAAACCTCTTTGCCTCTCTTTCTCTCTTCCTTTCCCTTATTTATTATTCATTCAATTCATATTGAGTGTCTGCTCTGGGAATGGCCCTGTGCAAGGCAATATGAGAATCTCTGAGAAATGAAGTGGGTAGTCTTATCCCAAAGAACTTACAATTTACTGGGAAGCCAGAGTGTGGGCCAAAGGAAAGGTTAAATGACAATGTGAGGGATATTTATAAGACATCAGAGGGTGAAGTGCAAATGAAGGATAACTTAGCACTCTGGGAGGGTACCTTGAGCTCAGGAATTGGAGACAGCCCCAACGACCCTCTCCCCTGGCTCTACTAAAAATACAAAAATTATCCAGGTGTTGTGGTGGGTCCTGTAGTCCCAGCTGCTTGGGAGGCTGAGGCAGGAGGATGGCTTGAGCCCAGAAGTTTAAGGTTACTGTGAACTATGATGATGCCACTGCACTCCACTCTGGGAGATAGAGCCAGACTTTGTCACATAAAAGCCCCCAAACAATAACAAAACAAAACAAAAAAAAAAAAAATGAAGGATATCAATAGATGAGTGTGAGTAATGGTGATGGTGGGATAAACATTGTCGAGTACCTACAGTATGTCGGGCCCCTAAGTATGTTCTCTTTTAACCCTCAACAAACTTTTTTTTTTTTTTTTGGGGGGGTTTTGGACGGGGCTGGGTTTGAACCTGCCACCTCCGGCATATGGGACCGGCACCCTACTCACTGAGCCACAAGCGCCGCCCCCTCAACAAACTTTTGAAAGAAAGAATTTTATCCCCATTTATTAATTACAAAATACTGAACTAGTATTCAAACTGAATCAGCCTTATCTGAGTCTAAAATTCATGCTCATTTCATTGGCCTGCAGTGTCCTTGACATGTATTAGGGAAGGAAGAGCTGCCCGTGGGCTGAAATATTTCTGCGGGAGGCATTGATTGTTGGAATCACTTGTCAAGCACTCAGTGCCAGACACTTACTAGGTCTATTCTCCCATTCTAAAAATGAAGACACTGAGGCACAGGGAGGCTGAATAACTTCCCAAGGGCACATGTAAGAAAGTGAAGGAGCCAGGGTATGAATCCAAGTGGGCTGATGCCCAGCACTGCACTGCCTCCTCGCCATGCTGGATACCAGAGGCAGAGTGTTGAGTGGCACAGGAAGATCTTTTCAGCCCTTGCTGCGTAACGAGGAAAGAAAACAATTCAAGTTATGCCATGAAGTGTGACAACTATCTTGACAGGGGAGATAGAATGCTGTGAGGACACAGGAAAGGGTTTCCAACATAGACAAGAAACAACAGAGAATGCTTCTCAAAGAGGGGATCTTTAAGCCCAAACCTGAGTGAGGAAGGGAGGAAGAAAGGAGCATATGAAATCAGCCAGCAAAATCAGCCTGTATCCTTAAGTCAGGGATTGGTTCAGAAATCAGATAATTGTCTTCGTTAACCTCTTCCTTTCCTAGATATGCACATACTTTAGTCCTTAATTTCATGTAGGCCTTGAATCAACTGTCCTCTTCTTAATTTTAAGATCACACCACACCCACTATACTACCCTGTTTCCCCCCAAATAAGACAGTGTCTTATTTTAAGGTGTGCTCCCAAAGATGTGCTAGGTCTTATTTTCAGGGGATGTCTTATCTTTCTTGTAAGTAGGTCTTATTTTTGGAGGATGTCTTATTTTTGGGGAAACGGGGTACCAATTTCTCTCCATGATATCCTTTTGGTTACATATATTTGAATTGGAACTTATTTTTTTTTCTTTTATGAGACAAAGTCTCATTCTGCTTCCCTGAGTAGAGTGCAATGATGTCATCAGAGCTCACTGCAACCTCAAAGTCCTGGGCTCAAATGATCCTCCTGGGTAGCTGGGTCTCCAGGCACACCTGCCACTATACCTGGCTCATTTTTCTAGTTTTACTAGAGACAAATTTCTCTGTTGCTCAGATTAGTCTCAAACTCCTAAAATCAAGCAATTCTTCTGCTTCAGCCTCCCAGAGGGCAGGATTATAGGCCTGAGCCACTGCATACGGACTAGCTACACATTTTCTCGCCTATTTCTTCCCTCCAGAATATATGCATCATGAGAACAACAAAAATTTTTTTTACAGTGTGGTAGACTCTCTATAAATACTTGCTGAGTGACTGTTGAGTGGATGAATTAAGATCACCACAAATTCCTGGCTTCATGACCCCTGTTTCATGATTCAGACATACTTTTCATTCGGGTGCCCTTAACGGCAGCTTTCTAATACCCTTACTGTTTTATGTCCCCTTCCAGATACTCCGGAAGCCCCTTGGTGATGTGTTGGGCAGATATCTTTCACCAGGTCCTTTTTATCTTTATAAACCATGCATATAAAATTTTCTCCAACTTTATATGGGGCGGTGGATCTTAGTTCTAGTTTCTGTCAATCACATGCAATTGACAAAGACTCTCTCCCCACTGAGCCCTCTTCTCATCAACGAGGCTTCTAATTTGGCCTGTTGAGCCCCGTTTTTGCAAATAGTCCTGCCAAGTCAGTTTAGCAAGAATCATTTATCCTTACTAAATTTTCATGCACTGACATCCTCACTCTCCTCCTTGGTTATAAATCTCCAGGTGTCTGCTGTAATTTGGAGTTGAGTTCAGTCTCTCTCCCCTATAGCGATCATCTGTCTTCTATCATAATAGCTTTGAATCCTATGTTTTTTGCTACTTTTAACAAGTGTTTGGTGCGAATTTTTTTCTCTCACAACATTCTCCCTTTAATTTTCTTCCTTTAAAGACATTTGTTTCTGGACATCTTTTCAAATTTTATTTCCACAAAATAAGCTCACCAAATGCCAAGACACTTTCCACCTGAAGTTCAGCCAGTCCTCCAAAGCTAATCCCCACGCTACATCCCTGTGTCACGGTGTTCATTACACCAAAATTTAATAATATATTTTATTATGTTTGCTTAACAAGTAAGACCTCTGGCTTTGCTTGACTATATAGGTTTAAATGTTAACAGTGTATCATCTAACGTATTTAACCTATTGTTAAACAAAATTGTTTAACTATTGTTAAGTTGGTTGTTTTGGCTAAATCTATAAGCTTCTCTTATTTTCTCAGTCTACTTTACAAACATAGGCTGACAGTTGATATTTTGCTTCTCCTTTTATATTCAGATGGAGATGTTACATCAGAGAACCTAAAGCTTGTTTTCTGAGCTCCTGATTCCAAAGGAATCTAAAGACCTTAGAGGCAAGGGTAACTTGTTTGATTAGAGAGACACAGAGACAGGCAGACAGACAAAGTGTTATGAGTATATTAATGGCCTGACCAGGAACCCGCAGAGGAAGAGTTTCTCACAGAGAGTGTAATTATGTTGCCCTGGTGATGTATACTGATGTGAAAAGAGTTTGGCGATAGTAACTGTGCGACTTTTGGAGGTAGTTTTTGGAATCATTGATTAATCAGGTAAAGTCTGTCGACGTGTTTGTCTGGAGAGCGTCAGCACACCAGAAATAAAAACTGGAAAGAAAACTTGAAGTTAATGTCTAATTTCTGCCTGCCAGAAGTGACTGGACCTTCTGCATAGTGATGGCCACATCTAGAGTAGGCTGAGAGGACCACGGTCAGTATAGCCACCTGCTCTCTGCCATCACTTCTGCTTCAGCCTTTGGACACAATGCAAGCTCTATTTGGAATTTTCCTGGCTGCAGAGACATCCATTCAAGACTCTTTTAAGGTGGTTTATTTCTTGTTTCTCTAATAATAATTCAGAAAAAAAAAACGAAAAACCAAAGAATGATTCATGAATCTTTTCATCAATAACTTGGCTGTTTCCTTGGTCTTTGAGCAATTAGCATGCAATTGCTGAAAGCCAAATATGTAATTCTGAATAAAACATTGAAGAGGTTTTGGGTTTCCTAACTGTTGAATTTGATTGTTTCCATGTGTTTCTACTGATGAATCAACCTATAGTCGTTTCATAGTTTACTTAAGAACATTTATTTTTGCAATTTTGTTTTTCTATTACATTTGTGCTTTCCCTCATCTAACATAAAACCTATTCCCTAAGAGAGCTCATGAATGAGAAAGAAGAGAGGACAAGGCAATGAAGTGTGAGCACAGAGTCAGTTGGGCAAAGCCCCAAAAGTCTCCTCACATGAAGGAATAACAAGGGTGGAGTACACAGTAGGAGCAAAGAGTTGCTGAGTCATATGGAGACCAGCATTCCCACACTAGGATAAGAAGATCTTGGCAGGAAGACAACAGTTTGTTCAGGAGTATTTTCTGGTGTCATTGGGTTGCCTAAATCACTCTGTCCAGACATAGGTGTACAATAATATGATGGCTAGTGACTTGACTCTTAAGACTCTTCCTTTTGACTCATGTCATGATGGCCCCATAAAAATCACTTCATGAGTGGTTTGTCTGTGGCTTGTGAAGAGACACTTAAAACATTTGAATACAGTAGCTTCTAGAATTAGTGAATTAATTTTACACATTTATTGAACACTCATTATGTATCAGTAGTGTTTTCTAGGAACTAGGGATAGAGTGATGAGTCTCCACCTCATGGAGCTTGCATTCTAGTGATGGGTGGGGAGTGGTGAAGATGGATATTCAGCAGATAAGCCAATAAACAAACAAGATAATTTCTTTCTTTCTTTCTTTCTTTCTCTCATTCTCTCTCTCTCTCTCTCTCTCTCTCTATTTATTTATTTATTTGAGACAGAGTCTCACTGTCACCCAGGTTAGAGTGCTATGGCATCAACCTAGCTCACAGTAACCTCAAACTTCTGGGATTAAGCAATCCTTTTGCCTCAGCCTTCCCAGTAGCTGGGACCACAGCCACCTGCCCCAAGACCTGGTTAATTTTTCTATTTTTAGTAAAGATGAAGTCTCACTCTTGCTTAAGCTAGTCTCAAAATCTTGAACTCAAATGATCCTTCCTCCTTGGCCTCCCAGAGGACCAGGATTACAGGTGTGAGCCACTGTGTCCACCAAGATGATTTCTTTTTGTTTTTAACCAAGATGATTTCTAACAGTAATGTTCACCAGGGTGTTAGACCTGAGGGTTATGGTTGAAAGCGATGAAGAAAAGGTAGAGGTGGAGAATTCCAAGCAGAGGGAACACCCTGTGCAAAAACATAAGTAGAGATGAGGATGGCTTCCATCCGTCCCTCCTCAGCATTGAAGGCTTCTAGGAATCTTGGCAGAAGTTTTGACATCACCAGGAGGGCCGTCCAGCCCCTAGTTGGTATATCAAATCTAGGGAAGAACAAGGCCCTTAGGCAGCATGGCTCTACCCAGAGGAAAAGGAGCTTGATTGAACAGAATCCTGATTCACCCTGTGTCTTCTTTTGTCATCTTTGCTATTTGACCTCCCCTCTCTGTCTCTGCTCACTTCTAGAACAATCTCATCTTTTGGGCAGCTGTAACCACAGTCCCATGGAAATACTGAATACAAGTATTTGAAGAACTTCTGTAAATAACTTTGAGAAATGATACTGGAATTACGCAGGGCTTAGAACAAACACGATATTCTATGGGATGATGAGTTTTCAGTTCCTTGAACTAGTGATTCTTAACTGGGGGTGATTATGCTTCTTTTCTCATTACTCCCCAGAAGGCATTTGGAAATGATGGAGAAAATTGTGACTGTTACAGTTTGAGACAGGAAGCATCCAGTGCAGTGATGTTCAACCAGTGGGCCGTGACACACTGGTGTGCCTTGAAAATTTTTAAAGAACATCAATTAAACTATTTTTGAATAAAGTTCAAATATATTAAGTATATTTTTTCTTTTTAGACAGAGTCTCACTTTGTCACCCTTGGTAGAGTGTAGAGTGTCGTGGTATCATAGCTCATAGCAGTCTCAAACTGTTAGGCTCAAGAGATCCTCTTGCCTCAAGCCTCCTGAGTAGCTGGGACTACAGGTACCCACCATGACACTCAGATATTTTTTAGAAATGGGGGTCTTGCTATTGCTTAGGCTGGTCTCAAGATCCTGAGCTCTGGCAATCTATCCACCGTAGCCTCCCAGAGTGCTAGGATTACAGGTGTGAGGTACCAGGCCCGGCCTACTCTTTTTTTTTTTTTTTACCAACATAATTTAAGTGTGCTGAGGAAGTTTAACTATTGGGTCAAGTGTGCCATGAGATAAAAAAAGGTTGAAAAACATTGAGTAGTAAATACAGTCCAGAGATGCAGGTAAACATGTGACAGCACACTGGACAGTTCCCCCAAACAAAGCACTGTCCACTCTTCCCCTTTAATGTTGAATCAAAGATCTTGTAGTTGTGAGTGGTGTCTATAGCTCAAAGGGGTAGACCACGGACCCCATATCCCGAAGGTGGTGGATTCAGACCTGGCCCTGGCCAAAAATTCCAAAAAAAAAATAGTCTTGTACTTCTTCTCACCAGCATGGTTTTGATCCAAATCAGTCTCCAACTTGGTCAGAGTACAGAGTAAGTTCGGGGTTTCTGGAGATTGCTGATCTTCTGGATTCATTACTGGAGTTGGATTTCCAGCTCTCTGACTTACTAGATGTGTATCCGTGTGTGAAACCTTGAGCAAGTTTCTTCATGTTTTTTCTCCATTATTCTTATCTGTAACATGGAGATACTAATTGTCCCTACCTCATAAGGTTATTTTGAAGAAAATGTGAAGTGATGCCTTTGGTTATTAGCAGGGCCTGGCATACAATGATCACTCAATAAATGTTAATTATTACTATTATTATTATTTTTGCTGCAGTGGCCTGCCTTCTGCTGTTGGACTATCTAGGCCTAAGAGTTCTTAGCTGGCAAATAACAGAGGATTTTGGTGGAGATCACATCTATTAGCATACCCTGTCCCACAAATTCAGTTTCACTCCTTCATCAATTAGCTGCCACATACCACCCAGGGTACTTGGCATGTGGCAGCTAACAGGCTCACTTCCTTACTCACGTTGGGGCTTGTCCCTAAAAGCTCTCTAATAAGACTTCTAGCAGATACCAAAGATGATTCAAATTCAGTTTGAACCATGCTTCAGGAACCAACTGCAGCTGGGTACTTGGCATGTGGCAGCTAATTGATGAAGGAGTGATAGGGAGTACACAGACATGACGGAAATTGGGGATAGGGAGTAGACAGACATGACGGAAGTTGGGGATAGGGAGTAGACAGACATGATGGAAGTTTTCTCCTTGGGTGCAGCAAACTGATGACCCCAGAGAAAAGCAGCAGACACATTTGTCTTTTCCTTGAAAATAGAGCTGATGTTTTAAAGCCTCCCTAAAGTGTCTTGACTATGTGAAATGTACATGTACCACTGTTGACTGCAGTTGGTTCCTGAAGCATGGTTCAAACTGAATTTGAATCATTTTTGGTATCTGCTAGAAGTCTTTTTAGAGAGCTTTTAGGGACAAGCCCCAACGTGAGTGAGGAAGTGAGTCTGTTACTGGGCAAAGAAGGCTTGGTCCAGAAGCAATGGCTACCTCGAAAGTGTCCTTGTCAGAGGTGTGCTTAGAGTGACCAGCCAAGCAGCAAAGGTTGCCTTTAGATAGTACGCGTTATCTGGCAGAAACAGCCTCTACCACAAAGGGCAACAGCTTCCAGTGGGTCTTTCTAGAACTGTCCAGAGGTCTGGTTTTCTTAATGGGCAGGTCAAGATCCTATCCTTTTATTAACACCATGCCCATGCAACATTTTTTTCCTATGATTTTGTCATAACTAGAAAGTAATATATTTTTTCCATGTTTGGATACTTTTCTTAGATTGCTGCCATCTTTTCAAAGCTTACTGACATGGAACAGTTGAAACTCCACTGTCATATCTGAATTTCCTATTCCTGGAGCATAGTGATTTAAGAGCCTCAGCTCTTATAGGAAAAGTCTCTGAGGAAATTGAGCAGAGATATGAGAAATTGTTATTTATTTATAATCAGATTCATTCCTCTTTAATAAATTTTATATTAGAAGCTGCCAAATCTAGTTTTAGCTTTATGTTCCTCCCCCAACCTGGACACAAAAGCATTCCATTCAGCGGCCCCTTTGAGTGACTGATTTTTTCCCAGGGACTCCCAGCATGCACTGCCATCGGTTCACCTCTCAGCTATTTGAACCCACTTTTCTTCCTAATTTGGTACTAAAATTCTTCTTTCAAATGCCAGTTCTTTTGGATAGTCCTTTAGGCAACAGCTTAATTCCTACCTAATTCCAAGTATTAGGATTCATCCACTATTATCTAGGAAGAAACAACAGCAACACAACCAGGAAACCAAATCTATCTAAATGTATGTCCCAAATCAGCTGCTTAAAAACAGTCCTGCACTCATAAAGTGTGTCTCACAAGGAGACTATTGGGTTATTTGTATCAGATTTTTTTTTTTTTTTGAGATAGAGTTTCACTTTGCTGCCCTTGGTAGAGTGCTATGGGGTCATAGCTCACGGCAACCTCAAATTCCTGTGCTCAGTGATCCTCTTGTCTCAGTCTCCCTACTAGCTGGGATTACAGGCACCCACCACGACACCCGGCTAGTTATAGAGATGGAGGTCTCACTCTTGCTCAGGCTCGTCTCCAACTCCTGAGCTCAGGCAATCCACTTGCCTCGGCCTCCCAGAATCCTAGGATTATAGGTGTGAACCATGGTGCTTGGCCCTTGATTCCAGATTTGAACTGGAGGACCTTGTAGAGGCAAATCCTTTTTCTGTTCTCTTCTCCTTCAACTGCTGTTGCAACATCCTGAATCTTTGATGTATTTTAGGGGGAAATATAGGATGTCTCAAAAGTCCCCCCAGGAAGTCACTGTATATGGGAAAATGGGAAATTGTAGCAAAATATATCTTTATTTACAAAACAGTCATTACAAAATTTTACATAATATTTGCAAAGTATTCTCTATATGTTGGCCACCCCTTTGTAAAACACTAGGATTGGCTGGTGCTGGAAAAGGCAGCTGTCTTCTTTCTGTCTTCCTGCATGAATCTGGAGGAGGTAATAGATTGCTTAGTTGTATACCTTCAGCATGAATGTTTTCTTTGCTTAGCCCTCCTGCCAATATTCCAGTCCATACCCTGCTTTTTTCCTACATGTCTTACATTGCATTGTTTTCCTATATAAATTTATTAAAATTACTTTGTTGCTATCTGTGTAATTCTTTCCAAGAGAATGACTTAATATGGGAAATGGAAAAGAGCAACATAACTTGTCTGTAACTTGTTTCTGATGTGAGTCCCTAACCATTAATCATAGCTTCCCTACCCTGGGCAGAGGGGTACACCCATCCCCCTACCATCCTCCATTCTGGGGGCCCCCACGCAAATCTGAGGGAGAGCTAGGCTGACACCCTGTCCTCCCTTTCCCTCCAGGAGCCCCCAGCATGTCCTGACCTTTGCAAAGGGGACAGGGGGACAGCTCCTGTCCTTTCCCTACATACCCCACTAAACCATCTGACAAAATTAATGAATAAAATTGGTGAAAATGTGAAAAAAAAGATTCAATTTTAAGAATAAGAAATTAGTCCTTATTGTTCTTAAAGCATATAGCAAGAAGAAAAATAATATATTTTTAAAAAAGAAATTGATGTAGCTCATTTTATACTCATCAAAATGTGGAAACAACCTAAATGCCCACCAATGTAGGAATGGATTAACAAGCTGTGGTATATGCGTACCATGGAATGCTATTCAGCCATTTAAAAAGATGGAGACTTTATACCCTTTGTATTAACCTGGATGGAGGTGGAACACATTCTTCTTAGTAAAGCATCACAAGAATGGAGAAGCAAGGATCCAATGTACTCAATTCTAATATGAAGGCAATAGATGAACTAATATAAGGTGAGGGGTAGGGGAATGAGGGAGCGGGGAGAGGGCAGCAGGGAGGGAGATATGGGGGGGTCATGGTGCATGGCACACCTTTTGGGGCAGGGCACAATTATAAGAGGGACTTTACCTAACAAATGCAATCAATATAACCTAATTCTCTGTAGTCTCGATAAATCCCAAACAATTAACAACAACAACAACAAAAAGAAATGGATTCAAATTTTACAGTACTCATGAATACAGAAAACAAGAATTGCTTTGGGGTCCTCACTGGCCATTTTCCAGGATTCTTTCACTCAGTTTCTCTGCCCCTGGCCATGTACACACCCACAGCATGCTAAAACACACACACACGTACATGTGCACACACACAGGAAGTATAGTGTCCAAGCAAAAGTTTCTGCATTGGTTCCTGACTAGACTACCTGGATGCTGGCTTTCATCCCTCTTACATGACCGTAACTCCCTGCATGTTCCCCTCCTTTTAAATTAAAAACGTTTCTTATTACCTCCCACTGGCAGATGACTGTTTGTTAAATACCCAACCAGCTGCGTGCCAGTAGTAAAGGAAGAAGAAGATAAACTGTTATGAGTTTCCCTCAGAGAAAATCTACTTTATCTCAGAGAGCTGACTTGCTAGGTGGAGTTGAGTAAACGGGGAGGTTGCAACACGGTGGAGGCACAAAGTTCACCACTAACGTAAAACAGCCAACCCAGTTCTGCTTTTTAATGTCTTCTAAACTGACAGAACGGGGCAGCATAAACAAGGGTGAAGCAACAGCCCGAGGGGAAAGAGAGCCCTGTTACGTTAACAACTAATGACTAAATGGCCATTTTATCATCTTTACGGGCAGAATGTAATTTTATTTATTTGTCCCCCATGTTTGCGAGGAAGGGGGAGCGGAGAATAAAAGCCAAGAAGAGCAAAGCTATGTGGAAATTATTAGAGAAAAATTGTTTATTTCCTGCTAGGTCAAATGATTCACCGGCTTATAGGAATCGAAAGATCTTTTTGAGAGCAAGTCATTTAGACTCCTTGTTTTCTTAGGTAAAAGCACTGACACTTGGGCTTATTAAGTGGCATGAAGCAGATGGTTTAATGTGAACTTTCCAGGCTTTGGGTTGAAGTCTCTAACTTTCTTTCTTTTTTTTTTTTATTGTTGGGGATTCATTGAGGGTACAATAAGCCAGGTTACACTGATTGCAATTGTTAGGTAAAGTCCCTCTTGCAATCATGTCTTGCCCCCATAAAGTGTGACACACACCAAGGCCCCACCCCCCTCCCTGAAGTCTCTAACTTTCTAAAATGGAGATAAAATAAATAGTTTATAGGTTCTGCTTAGGAGGAGAGCACAGAGTTCCTAGCTTGTCCATTTGTGAGTTTCCTTCCCTCCCTTGACCAGGGCTACTCAGCTGATGCATTACAGACAAGGCACTATCCAGCCTTCCTAGTTCCCTGTCTCACCTCCATTATCTTGATGTATGTAGGACAGGATTCCTGAAATCCCCACATGAATGAACTCCGCGGTTAAACTAAAAACCTCTTTTCAGTTTGCTGTTTCCACCAACAGCCCCACCAACAACTCTTACCGAGCTGCTAATAATTAACCAAAGGGAGTGACTGGATGGAAAGTTTTTCGGCCTGCGCAGAGTGTACCTTGCCAGAAATGGTGTTAGAGGCAGCCAGAACAAGGAGGGAGACAGGGAAGCCAGAGCCTGTAAAACACACATGTGCAATTGAACGTCTTGGCTCATAGAGCTGTGAGACACCCAAGTGCTTTCTTTGTGTATTTACAGATCCAGGATCTCATCAGGATCCAAATTCTGAACAGCGGACCAGTGCTCTGGGTTTTCTGATTGGCATTTTCTTAAGAAATACATTAGTGACTTTCTGTAGCCTTCCCCAAGTCACTGTCTTCCTTTTAACTTCCTAACTTTTCTAGGGGGTCTCCCATGGTGGATTTTGGAAGTGAATAGAGAGAAATGGAGCGGGGAGCCTCAGTGTTTGACATAAAGCACTTCCTTGTTGATGCTCTGGCACTTGGCACAGTGCCAAGGTCTTCACCAAGGTCAAAGAACAAAGAATGCTTAAATTAGATATGGAAATAGAAGGAAAAACTAGCCACTCCTAACTTTTTCTAAAGTGCTAGTGAAATTAGACCTCCCATTTGATCCTGCAATTCTTTCCTTCCTGGGTAGGCATCTACCCAGAAAGAAAAAAAAATCATTTTATCATAAGGAGATTTGCACTAGACTGTTTATTGCAGCTCCATTTATAATTGTCAAAATGTGAAAACAACCTAGATGCCCACCAACCTAGGAATGGATTAACAAGCTGTGGCAAACGTATACCGTGGAATACTATATAGCCACTAAAAAGATGGAGACTTTACATCTTTTGTATTAACCTGGATTGAGTTAGAACACATTCTTCTTCATTAAAGCATCACAGGAATGGAGAAGCAAGAATCCAATGTACTCAATTCTAATATGAAGGCAGGAGATGCTCTAATACGAGGGAGGGGTAGGGGAAGGAGGGAGTGGGGAGAGGGGAGGAGGGAGGGAGATGGGGGTCACGGTGTATGGCACAGCTCTTGGGGGGCAGGACACAATTATAAGAGGGATTTATCTAACAAATGCAATCAGTGTAATCTGATTCTTTGTATAATTAATGAATCTCAAACAAAAATAAAATAAAATAAAATAGTAGTGAAGAAATTATTTTCTAAGTACCAGTGGTGGGCAGCTAATAGCAGCCACTTTTGTGGCCCTTTCACTGTTCATTTGCACAGTGTTTGGATCAGGCAGAGTCACTATGTCATTAGAAGCTGTCTCTTTCTCAGGAAGGATCAGAATCCTGTCCTACGATGTCAAAAACGCTGGTAATTTTTCTTGCCCAGATTCAGAATGAGAGGTCAAAATACACTTGTCCAGTGTGAGCTGTTAGCTGCTAAGAGGCTCTCAGGGCCAGCAGCAGGTCGCCAGGCCTAGATCTGTGCAGGAAATATTCAGTGATTCCTGATTGAACAAATAAGTAATGGAACAGCCTAATTCTGGTAACAGGTGCCCTTGACTTCTATGACTTTCACCAACCTTGCCTAGTTGAGTGGATATAACTCTCTTTATAGTATCTTTTACATTGAGTCTTCAACATCCAGACACTAAGAAAAACAAACCAGGATCTCTAAAGAAGCAAATAAGATGACTGATTTCATTTTAATTTTTTAAATGTTCTGCTCTTAAGATATGGGGAAGTAAGTTGGACTCTCTTCTTATTAAACATAAGGATATTAATATCCCCATTGTAGGGTTCTTACGAGGATTAATGAATTGGAACGTGTTTAGAACAGTGCCTGCCAACAGTAAGGGCTCAATAAATATTAGATATTTTTATTAATATTAATGTTGTCATGGTTTGACCTTGCTTTTTGAATAACTTTTCAATCTTTTTTGTAATTTTCCATATACACAAGCACACATATAGTTTTGCATAAATGCATAATGTTGTTTCACACACATATTCATCTCTTGTTTAGAAAAGTCTTTTTAAAACCTTTGCTTAGTTTCTGCCTCTGCCTTTCCAGCTCCCTTCACCCTTCTCGGCCATGTAACTTGTGTTAGTGACTTCATATGCACTTCTCCATTTTCCCCTTTACTCATATGATCAGAGATATATATTTTATACTTACACACACGTAGGAGAGCTTTGGTGATTGATTGTTTTGTGAGTATTGAACAAGGTATGCTTTCTATGCCTCTGTCTTTTCCAGTTAAGGTTTAACTGTGTAGAAATCTCTTGTATGTGGCTATTTGGCTCTAATGAGTCTGACTCTTTCTTTGGGACAGCTGAGTAATAATCCATGGCCTGGATGAGCTCTGACCTATTCAGATGGTCCCCATTGATTGGCATTTAATTTGATCCCTGTCCCCTCTACTTTTCTTGGTACTATCAACTCTCTGACATGAGATGTCCTTTCAGACACACTGTACTGTTGATCTGTGAGAGGGACTAAGGGGAGAGATAGCAGGATTGAATGGCAGACATATCTTTAATTTTTTATATAAGCTGTTAAATGGCTTTCCAAAACAATTTTTGCAGTTACATTTTTCTCAGCAGTGTATGAGCACCCATTTCTCCACATACCTCCCAGCAATAGAGGTTATTGATTATTTCAATTTTCACTAGTCTTATAGATATAAAAATATGCACTATTGTTATTTTATTTAATTTTTCCGGTGGTAAGGGAGGATTTTATTAGACAGAAAGGAATATAGAAGCAATAAAAAAGGCACCAGAGCTTCTAGCAAAGAGGGAAGACCCAAGTCGAAGGCTCTCTTGGATCCTTTGTTTAGGGGTTTATATTGTACCATTGTTATTTTAGTTAACATTTCTCTGACTATGACTTAATGTGAACATCTTTTTATTTGCTTGTTTGGGCCAGTTGGGTCCGTGCCTGTGTAAATTTCCTGTTCTAATTATCTATTCACTTTTCCATTAGTTTGTTGTCTTTGTTTTTGTCATGTTATGAAAGTAAACAAGAACACAAAATAACTCTACTGTCATCTATGCTACAAATATTTCCAAATCTGTCATTTGCCTATTTGCCTTATTATAGAATCTTTCTCTTGCCAAAACTTTCTTATATTTCTGTCTGTTCTTTTATAGCTTCTGAATTTGGTCAAGAGAGTCTCTTTCCACTTATAGATTATACATATATATATGTATCATATGCTAGGTTGTCTTGAAAATATTAATTTTTACAGTTGTCCTAATCCAAGAGGCATTTACTTCTGTAAATGCTGTAACATTGGGGTTTAAGTTTTTTAATCCAGTTGAAGAGCTAGCTCTCTGTGCCACAGCCAGTTAAATATATGTACGAATGTGTATATATATCCCTATGTACACGTGTATATATCCATATGTGTATGTATATGTATGGTATATCTATTTCTGTACATATGTGTACCTATAACTTCATATATGCATGTGTTTATCTTCTATATATATGTATAAATATGAGATACCTATATATATATATGCCTCTACATATATAAATGTGTGCATAGGTAATGCATCCATTCCTTGGTACAAACATATATGTGTGCACATACATATATACTTACATACATGTGTATATGCCATGTACACTTACTGATTCTCTATTTAGTTTCAGGGACTTCTACTACAACCTATAGGCTTTGTTAGCCATTTGACTTGAGGATTAAAAAGAGGTTTGAATTGCTGAGCAGGGGCAAATATCATGTACAATCATAGATTCCAAATCAACCATAGATTCCAAATCCTCTGTTTCAAACATTTGGATCTTATGACAACAAAATTCACACCCCCTTCTCAAAATGAACCACTGTCTTTCCCAGCGCTTGCATCTGTGGTACTATTTACCATCATTAGCCACTGGACAAGTTTCTGCATGTTTAGTTAGACTCTAAGGGTTCCACATGTCTCCTGATCACGTACATGTTCTGTGTTAAGTAATGAAAGCAGCAGGGTACCATGTTGGTTATCTGAGAAGATAAGAAAGAGTTAATACAGTAATTCTTTTTCCTCCTTAATTTCTTTTGTTCAAATATCCTGCTTTGGTATCTTGGTAACAGAGATTCAGTTTTACTTATTTCTACACCAAAATTTGAAGATCAGTGGTGGAGATTTGCCAGCAATTATGCCAGCAAAATGACAGAGTTGTGTCTATACATGGCAGAAAAGAACAACTGACATATTTAGAAATATCTCCAGTGAGTCCAGGTCTGTTTCAACTTGAATTCTATTAAAGTCATGGGAGAAAAAAAAGCAAGATACAATTTAATTACTTAATCTGACTCGTGACATACAATAATGACTCTTCTTCATCTTAGGACAACATGTCTCATATTTGCAAGTAACTGAAGGGCAGTGATAATGGGTTTTCCCTTTGGTGATCTTTACAAAAAAACTATGGCAAAGCTCTGTCTCAAATCTTATTACTTCCCCCTCACTGCTCTAAAAGAAGTATGGGGAAGTGTCATTTCTACAAATCAAGTCCTAACTCAGTGCCAAAATATTTCAAGGAACCAAATTCTATATGCAGATTTCCTAGCCCCAAACAACTTTATAATTCCCAGGACTTTTTTTGGGGGGTGGGTGGAAGGGAGGGGACACCGTTCATCGTGAAATTTTATTATATAAAGAATATCCATTTTCTCTTTCTTTTCTGTACTTAAGAAAGTAGTTTTTCTTTTTTACAACACGTACACTTATAGAATCATAAGATCTTAGGATTGTAAGAGACACAAGGCAGCCAACATTAGAAATCAGCTACTTTGAACTCCTGCTAAATGCTCCTCCCCCCACACACTTTTTTTTAAGTTGCTAGTTGATTTAAGGGAAGGCAAGATTCTGTGAATTCCTGACCTCCTGTTTCATGTGCTACTTCTGTCTTCCTCTGAACTTTGTTTAAATGTCTTTGCCAGGAGGACTTTCCAGGGGTGGGGTTTTGTGCTTGAACACGTGCAAGAAACCATGGGTGCCCTACATTTTTGAGGGAGGTGATGATCTCTGCAGGGGAATTTTTTACCCATGGATGGGGAGAGTGTATGAGTGCATTTTTTTCTACCCGGCGCAGCTGGTAGTTCCCTACCGACTGGTGTTTGTTTTAAAGTCATGTGGCAAAGGGGGTTTCTGCCAATATTTACTCATTACACATTCAAATATGACACCCTGACGCCCATTCACAGGAGAACTTCAGGGTTGCTGTCCAATTCTCTTGCCAGAAACAGAAAGTTTATTCTCAGAGTGAAAGTAGCTTTCTTTGTGAATGCAGACGATTTATTGTTCAACGGTCCCAATTTAAAATCGTTTCTTTTTAAATATCAAGTGTATTTAATTATTTGATGTTTACATTATTTAAGATGACTGCTCAACTGATTATACCTGAACTATGTCTTAATCAGTACCACATTTTTTAGAGAATAACTTCGTGGTACAAGGAGGCTGACGAGCCCTTTGTACATCATTATGCTGATATAAATGGAAAACATTTTCACGCCCATTTGGGGCTGCTCCCTATGGAAGGATCATCTACTCCCACCATGTTGCAATGGACAGGCCATGTTGTAATGGACAAAGCCATGAGACTTTCTCTGACCAATGAACTGAAGGTGAAAACCTCCTCTCAGAAGCCACAGAATTCCATCTGCTGTCCATTAGTCACACTTTTTTCTCCACCACGTGATGGGCGATGTTCTAGACAGAGTCTCCTCTGTCAGCTGGGTCCTGGGTGAACACAAAGTAGGTGAAAGCCACAGCAGACAAGGAACATGAGCAAGAAATCAAGCTTATCTTTGTGACCTCCTGAGATCTGAAAGCCATTTGTTATATGACTTAGCTCAACCTAACCAACAGAGATCTAAATTCAAATCTCTGTTCTGCCTTTAGATAGTGATGTGAACTTGGATATTTGGAAACTACTGATGACCTTTACAACTTAAACCTCAGTTTCCTCTTGTGAGAAATGGGTGTAATAACAACGACCTTCCAGATCTCACTGAAAGGTAGGGGCTGAAATGGCATCATTTATGTCACAGAACTCAGAAAAGGACCATACCCTATAGAAAGGTAAGGTGCTACAATAACCTTGGACGTTTTCCTCTTTCAGTGAGTTGCATGCACTGATCTTTGCCTCTTTTCTACTTCAATGTGCTGGATTGTATCAACCCTATAAAGTTTTATAAGCATTGAAGCACAGATACCCACTTCTGACCAGAGAGGACCATTCTAAACATCGGCTTTGAGATGGGCCCACACGGAGTGGTGCTGAGACATTGGGACACTCAGCTGGCCAGGCCAGTTTGCCCAAGGAGCTTTTCTGAGCCACGAGCATACCATGTTCTGGCCAAACTGCTTTCACATTCTGAAGAACATTATAAATGTTAGGTAAGACTGTTGTATTATTTTACTAGGAAGAATTCTATAGTGAAAAGAGCATTAGCTTTAGAATCAGACAGACCCAGCACATAGTAGGCACTCAATAAATATTTGTTGAATAGATAAATGAATCAAATCAGATGTCACCAGCAGTGTCTAGCTGCATACTCTTGGGCAAGACATTTAACCTCTCTGAGCATCACTTGCCTCACTTGCACCATGCCAAGTCTTTCATAACAATCTCCATCCTAAAGGGCTTTCTTAAAAAAGGATTAATGAAATGGTAGATGTATTAGACTGATCAAAATGGGTAATAAAGATTGAATACATGTGAACTTTTAGCTTATTAGCCATGTTTTGTGTGGAAGTGGGTGATCAGCTTATTGGAAAAGAAATATGGACTTTAGGGCTTGTTCCTCAGGCTTTGTCAATGAAGGAGGTCTCTAGATTCTTTCTGGAAAAAAAAAAAACCTCAATAGCATTTTGATAAGCCCACACTTTACCACAGAAGCAGCGCTACAGGAGAGCACCAGAGGAAAGCATTTCAAGTGCCTTTGTTACACAACAGCTTCAAGGACTCTGCTTTGGAAAAAGCTTTCCTAACAAAAGGAACCACACAGCCTCCCATTTCCTGGTTTCTGGATTGGTTTTCCATCGCCTCTCAACCACAAGACCTTTATCTCTCTGCCCCTGGATCCGCCTCTCTGATACACTTGCAAGTGCTTGAAAGATCCTTCTGCCCATTTCTTAGTATCAAACTTAGGCATTTATATGAGCAACAGAAAGGTAGATGGCAAATGTTTAAATGATCTGCATCAACAAAGGAGGAAGACAAGGAGCACCGGCCAAATAGAATGCCTCTTAGATTCCTGGTGCGTTTCCAGATCCTGTGTTTATCATTTCATTTAATCCTCACAGCAACCGTGCATGATAAGCGACTTTATTTATTTACTTTTGTAGCGGTGATTTCAAAATGAGGATAATAAGATTCAAAGAAGGGTAAGGATTTGCCCAAGGTCACATACCCGATGAATGGTGCAGCTGAGGATTGAATGCAGGTCTGTTTAATCCCAAAAGCATGTTCTTTTCCTCCCGTTACCCTGCCTCGCTGTTTACTGACTGTTCACTACCTCACTGCATGAAGCAACGGAGAAGTCTACAGCTCTCTCTGTATTGTGACAGAGACTCTGGGGTCTCTTCTGATAATGTCATTTACTAATGGTGTGGCCTTGGGCAGGTTACTTATCATCTCTGAGCCTCAAGTACTTGTTAGTAAAAAGAGAAAAATCACCTCTTTCAGGCAACGTCAGTGAGAGAACTAGGGACAACGTGTGAAGAGCGTCGAGACGATCAATTAATGGAAGTTACTGATATTATTATTATTGTTATCCACAGTAAATTAATCTCTGGATTGGGTGATGAACCCCACGGAGCTGTACTTACCAAGAGTTGACAGGTGAAATGGATAGCGTGTACATTTGAAAGGAAGCGCAAGGGGGAAGCTGTTTCTTCCTAGAGCAGCTAAGCATAGTCCCCAGACGGAAGTTTAGTCCCCAGTAAGAAGGAAGCATAGTCCCCAGACTGTAATGTCCACTAAGGTAGGGACTGGGCCTGCTCTCCTTAAAGGATGGACTTTGAAGAGGCATAAAGAAGAATGGGGACGGGCAGCGCCTGTGGCTCAAGGAGTAGGGCGCCGGTCCCATATGCCGGAGGTGGAGGGTTCAAACCCAGCCCCGGCCAAAAACCACAAAAAAAAAAAAAAAAAAAAAAAAGAAGAAGAAGAATGGGGACAATACAAAGGTGATTTTTTTTTTTTTTGAGACAGAATGTCATTCTTTTTTTTTTTTTTTTTTTGTAGAGACAGAGTCTCACTGTACCGCCCTTGGGTAGAGTGCCGTGGCATCACACAACTCACAGCAACCTCTAACTCTTGGGCTTACGCGATTCTCTTGCCTCAGCCTTGCGAGCAGCTGGGACTACAGGTGCCTGCCACAACACCCAGCTATTTTTTTGTTGCAGTTTGGCCGGGGCTGGGTTTGAACCCACCACCCTCAGCATATGGGGCCGGCACCCTACTCACTGAGCCACAGGCGCCGCCAGAATCTCATTCTATTGCCCAGACTAGATAGTGCTGTGGCATCAGCCCAGCTCACAGTAACCTCGAACTCCTGGGCTCAAGTGACCTGTCTCAGCCTCCCTAGTAGAGTAGTGGGGACGATGCCTGGCTAATTTTTTCTATTTTTAGTAGAAACAAGATCTGACTTTTGCTCAGGCTGATCTGAACCCCTGAGTTCAAGGAATCCTCACACTTCGGCCTCCCAGAGTGCTAGGATTATAGGCGTGAGCCCCACTGTGCCCAGCCCCAAAAGATGATTTAAAAGGTAAGTGTCAGAAAACATAACGTTTACAAGAGACAGAAAGTGAAGCAACAGTACCGGAGGAGAGGTGTGGGTAGATAAGTACATTGGGAGGTCACAGATAATGGGAGTTTCAAATACGGAACAGCATGGTCAGCATTGTCTAACGCTGAGAGTGGGAAGAAAGGCTAAGACAGTGGTCAGGAACGAAAAGTCCAGTGGCTGCCCTTGGTGTAAGACATGTGTGCTACTAACTGGTCTTGTTCTGGTGGGGATTAAATGAATGACTACATGCGAAGAGCTTGGGACACAGAGTAGGCACTCAGCAAGTTAATTTTTACTAATGTCAAATTATTATTTACCAGTTTGAGAGATTTTAGTGAGTGATGGTAGTGGAAGCCATGTTGTGGATGTAACAGGAATAAACTAGAGAGACAATGGGTGTTTATATCTACCAAGACCCTGCGGTATATAGCACTGTCCAGGCCTCTGCCAACACAGAAATGGAACTTCCTCTTACAGCTGTTGGTCACCCTGAGATGTCTCTTATATACCTTTTAGCCAAGTATAGAGTTAGGGTCTGTATATTGAGAGACAGTTTTGTGAGTTTTTTTTTCTTTCTTTCTTTTTTTTTTTTTTAGCACTGTGTCGCCCTGGGTAGAATGCTCTGGTGTCATGTAGCTCACAGCAGCTTCTACCTCTTGGGCTCAAGCCATCCTCCTGCCTCAGCCTCCTGAGCAGCTGGGACTACAGGTGCCCACCATGACACCTAGCTAGTTTTTCTATTTTTAGTAGAGACAGAGTCTTGCTTTTGCTCAGGCTGATCGTGACCTCCTGAGCTCAAGGGATCCACCTGCCTCGGGCTTCTGGAGTGCTAGGATTATAGGCAGGAACCATCACCATGCTCAGATCAGTTTTGTAAATTATCTTGGGGACCCCATGACATCCCTAAACCCATTCAGTTTCTGTCCTGCCCCTGATACCATTCTGGGGATAAAAACAGGCAAAGAAGTATCCAGGGCCCAGCCTTTATCCAAAGGTGACTGAGAAACCTCAAGTGACTGTGTAAATTATAGGACTATCTCAGATTACGAGATAGCACTAAATTTTACTTCTATTTTTTTTCTCACTTCCAGCGGGTCTTTTGAGGAGGAAGAGAGCAGTTGTAGACTAAATAAAGAGCAGTTTTAGAACAAATGTTCTCTGCATAGCTGAGTAGTGCCTTAGCAATTTTATGACCTCACTATGTGAGTACTTAAATAACTATAATACAAAGTAGAAAGTGATAAACGTAAGTACGTAAGTGCAGTGGGAATTCAGAGGAATTGTTTTGGCTAATTCAGGAACAGTTTTGTGGAGGAGACAGGACTGTTGTGGAGGAGACAGGACTTTCAAAGTCTAATCTCTCCAAGATTAGACTTCGAAAAATTTCAAACATACTCAGAAAATGGAAAAAATCGTAAAATGAACACCCGTATACGTGTCAATGAGATTCAATGTTTAGTAATCTCTTTGTATATTTTATCTCCTCTCTATAAAAATGCATGCATACATGTATAATTGTATGTATATGTAATATACATATCTGTAATCTTCGGGACCATTTGAGAGTAAGTTGTGGACATAAGATATTTCATTTCTAAATACTTCAGAGTGTATTTCTTTTCTTTTCTTTTCTTTTTTTTTTTTTTTTTGAGACAGAGCCTCAAGCTGTCCCCCTGGGTAGAGTGCCGGGGCATCACAGCTCACAGCGACCTCCAACTCCTGGGCTCAAGAGATTCTCCTGCCTCAGCCTCCCAAGTAACTGGGACCACAGGTGCCCGCCACAACGCCCGGCTATTTTTTGGTCTTATAGCCGTCGTTGCTTGAGCTGGATTCGAACCTTCCAACTCAGGTGTATATGTGGTTGGCGCCTTAGCCACTTAAGTCATAGGTGCCCAGCCCAGAGTGTATTTCTTAACGAACAAAGACTTTCTCCTACAAAACTACAGCATCCATATCATTATCACCAAACAAAATTGAGGAATCATGACTGGAGTTAGATTTTGGAAGAAGGGTAGAGTTGAGATTTTTTGATAACAGTTTAAGTGCCTCTGGGGCTGGGGACAATGGGTAGGCACAGATGTAGTGGCCTAATTTAATCCCCCCATTTGAGGGGAAACTGTTATTAGACCAGAAAGTGAAGTGATTTGCTATAGGCCACAAAGGCAGTTTGGAAAGAACCGGGAGTAGGGACCTCATTTCCTGTTTCCCTTTGCATTTCTCCCCCGCCCAACCTTCTCTTCCTGGCATGCCACTAAATTTGATGTGATATACTCTCTCCGTTTCTAACATGGGCACCTTTAAATCAGTCTGGGATTGGTTTTATTTCATTTTATAATTTTATTTGTTTTTTGAGATAGAGTCTCACTCATTCTGTTGCCACAGGCTAGAGTGCCATGGCATCGCAGCAAACTCAAACTCCAGGGCTGAAGCAATCCTCTTAGCTCGGCCTCCCCAGTAGCTGGGACTACAGGAGCCTACCAGCAACCCCAGCTAGTTTTTTATTTTTAGTAGAGATGGCTGCTCTTGCCCAGGCTGATGTCAACCCCCTGAGCTCAAACGATCCACCCCCTTAGCCGCCCAGAGTGCTAGGATTACCGGTGTGAGCCACCACACCTGTGTGGGCTTCCAAGATGTTGCCAATTCGAATCCCGCCAGTTCTCCTGGAAGATCAAGAATTAAACAGGAGAAATAGAAGCATGACAGGCTCAATGCACAGTAAGTCATTCCCAGGAAGAATGTTCCAGGTTCTTGGAAAAAAGCAGCACCGTCTGTCACCTGCTCTGGCCTCAACTCTCTCACTCGTGGCCTTTATGGCCTGGGTGCCCTCCTCTCATTCTTCCTCTCATCAGAGGAAGAGCCAGCAGGCGCAGGGAGAGGGCATGCTGGCCACCTCCACTTCTGAGCATCTCTGGGATTTTGAACAGTGATTCTCAACCAGGCACAACTTGACTTTCCTAGAGGCATTTGGCCATGCTTGGAGAAATTTTTGATCATCACCCTTAGAGGGGCTGCTAGTGGCAATTGACTTAGCTGAGGCCAGGCATTCTGCTAAACACCTAGCAGAATGGTGTAGTAGGACAGCCCCCTACTACAAAGGATTACTCAGTCCAAACTATCACTAGTACTGAGATGAAGACATTTGGCTTGAGACAAGTCACTCATTTTCTCCAGGCTTCCAAAGCCTCACTTTAAAATGGGGACATTTGGGTTCGTTCAGTGGCTCTCAGTTTTGAGCAGTGCTTAAGTGTGCCTTGGAATACTTGCTAAAAATTGCACGTTACCGGCCCAATTTAAGGATTCAATAGTTACTACCGAGCACACACCTCAAGAAAGGCCACCCTGAGTAGTTCTAAGATCTTTCTCAGTCTTTCCATGTTCTAATTCGGAAAATGTAGAGTTCCCACCTGAGCACCAGATGAATATGGAAACAAGAAATGATAATTCCTTATTCTCTCTCACAGAGAGTGGCCAGTGTGCATATTCTAAGACTTGAGGCCAGTTCTTTTTGCCTTTCCTTTGAGGAAGCCTGTGAGGCCACCTGGTGTGAATACTTCTGTAGACATGTGGCAGCATGGTTATTCTGAAACACCCCAGGCGAAAGGACACCAGACTACAACCCACAGGCCTGTAAATTCAAGTGTCAGTTCTCTTACATTTTCTTTTTTTTTTTTTTTTTTGGCCGGGGATGGGTTTGAACCCGCCACCTCCGGCATATGGGACCGGCGCCCTACTCCTTGAGCCACAGGCGCCGCCCAAAAGGTTGTTTTTTTTTGCTGTTTTTTTGTAGAGACAGAGTCTCATTGTACCACCCTTGGTAGAGTGCCGTGGCGTCACACGGCTCCCAGCAACCTCCAGCTCTTGGGCTTACGTGATTCTCTTGCCTCAGCCTCCCGAGCAGCTGGGACTACAGGCGCCCGCCACAACGCCCGGCTATTTTTTGTTGCAATTTGGCTGGGGCTGGGTTTGAACCCGCCACCCTCGGCATATGGGGCCGGCACCCTACTCACTGAGCCACAGGCGCCGCCCAGTTCTCTTACATTTTCATGCAAGCAGAGGCTCTTTGTAAAACAAAAGACCATCTTCTGGATTTTCATGTTTGTACTAATTGGTTTGCAGGATACTATCAAAGAGGCTGTAGACATGTTTGATTGTTTATATATTATGGGGTTTGGAAAGGAAAAGAAGAAATCTTATTTTGGGGGGTAGGATGAGGCTGGGTATATTGTTACTGTCAGCAAAAGCATGACTCCAAGTGTATTTGGAGTTAAACCTCTTTGTGTCAGATGAGATGCTTATGGGACATCACTTAAATCTCACAGAGTCCTGCAAGGAAAAAACTATTTTTTCCATTTTTCAGAAGGGAGGACTGACGTTCAGAGGCATTTAGTAATTTGCCCAAGATCACGTTGTTTATGAGTGGCAGAGTCCACTTATCAACTCAGAACTGTTTGATTCCAAGTCTTAACTGTTATTAATTATTTTAAATTGCTCCTGTGTTGATTGGAAGTGATCCTAGAAGGGCAGAGACAGGGAAAGTAGAGGGTACCAGACAGAACAACTGCACGTGTGGCCTGTCCCCAAACAACTGTGTGTGTTTGTTGTTGGGCTGGATTTTTGCTTCAAGTTTATTTGGCTACACAAGGGTAAGATGCGGTGCTTGTTTTGTTTAAGTGTTTTGTTTCCCTTAAGTATCCAGACTTCTTCCCCAATATTAGTGTCTTCTAAGGAAGAAGGATGTTTTTAAAAAATATTTTTTAATAAATGTGTTTATTTTTCTAAGACCTTACATGAAAACTACTGAGTATAGGGCCCCTGGGTTTTTTTCTTTTGTATGTGTGTGTGCATCAATACCCAAAATTTCCACAAAAATTTCATTATTCTTTTTTTAGCTAAGCTATTATTTTCTCTAGAAGGCTTCAGTCTAAACGCAAACCTGTTACCTGGAAGTGGTGATCCAGTGAGTCACTGCCTCTGCCAACATAGTGGCGTGGGCAGCACCAAATCATGTCTCATGAAAAAGTAACCTACAACAGGAAAGGAACTGATGAAAGATGCATCTGGAAGGAGTCTACTCATCTTATCCAAAGTGTGGTAAAAAGACAGAATCTGGGTGGATCTTTCAATGGGAAGTTCTAAGTAATATTTTAGTACCCTTAGTAAAGAAAATGGGGATTGAAATTTGGAAAAGTTCAAGTAAATATTAAAGAAGTTGATTAAAAGGAGTTACCAGAGGTGAATTTCTTTTATGTTATTAAAGTAACTTGATGGTAAGTCCATTATGATCTTTTTTAAAGGAATTTAACACTCAAATTATAATTTCATCTATAATCTGTTAAAGGCATTTTAAAGAGAAATGGAAATCTCTGGATTCAGGTCTAAGAAAATAAAAGAAATGGAAATTGCAGTCTTTAATATGGATAATAATGTGCTTTGCATACTTTAGAATTGGAATGATCTTTTTTTTTCTTTGTTTCATTAGCATAATTTTAATTTGTAATAATAGTGACTATGATCAGAAATATCAAAGCCTTTCTTTGAAAGGTATTTTTTTCTGTCAAAATTGTGAAAGTAATGCACACTTCGGATCGTAAATTTGGAAATTTTTCTATGTGTATTTCATGTATAATTGTGATGATCTTTCTTTTTACAAATAGGTCTATGTTCACGGTTGGCTATAGCATACTTTTTAGCTAACACGTTAGTACTGGGTCTTTCTTATTTTCTTTCTAACGTTTAGAATCTACAAATTGGTAGCTCATCCCTGTCCACCTCTAGGCTCCTTAGAAACTTGTTCACATCTCTGTAATAGAACTTAGCAAGTTTTGTTGCATTTATGTTTGCTTTGCTGCTCAGTGAGAGGCATGTAAACAGCAGAAACTGGGTAATATTCATTCTTACTTACCCACTGAATGACATAGAGCAAGCATTTAATGAATGATCAAATGACTAAATAAATGCATTGTTTGCCAACATAAGCCAAGTATTGCTTTGGTGGGCTTTCATTAGCCATGCACTTACTAGGAACATAAATGAAAACATTTTCTGTTTGTATATGAAGGTAATGCTAGGATCATGACTTGGAGGTGGGGTGACTGACCAGGAGCAGTCATGGGGTAGTGAAGACCCAGCCACATCTTTAACCAGGTTTCTCATAGTCACATCTATGTCTGACCAGTAACTTTTATATTTCATTTGTCTAATTATTTTGAATAAAAGGCTAAACATGTTACTTTATTATGATAGAATAATAGAAAATATAGATATGTACGGGATATGCTATTTAGGGTTCCTTGTCTAGAAGTAACAGAAACCAGTAAGAGTGAATTTAGCCCAGAAAGAAAATTCATTGGAAGTATGTAAGACTGTTTCTCACCTATGGTAGAATGGACAGGGGGCCAGAGAATTGTTTAATTCTGGGCATTAATGTAGCAGGCACCAGATTGCCTAGTTCCAGTGCCACCATAGGATTGAATGAAATCTAACATTTTTCTGTCCCAGTGTCGTTTACCTAAGGAATCTCATTAGCTCGTGTCAGGATGCTCCTAGCTCTTTGGCTTATTTATACTGGACTGGTGAGCAAAAGGATCTGGCCGAGGACCCTTTTTAGCGACCCCGATGTGAAGCAAAGACCGTCAAACATCATCCCACCAAGATGCATGCATGAGGCAGAAGGGGTTCTCCAGAGTCAGTGTGGGGC
Organism: Nycticebus coucang; assembly: GCF_027406575.1. Lineage (NCBI taxonomy): Eukaryota > Metazoa > Chordata > Mammalia > Primates > Lorisidae > Nycticebus > Nycticebus coucang. Next base: position 29,911,697 of record NC_069782.1, read on the forward strand.
ACTAGCAGACGGTGGGAATAGATGCTGGTGGGGGGAAAAGACTGTTATTTAAACTATAATCATGCCGCCATGTACTGATTACACTTGGTATTTGGGTTTTATTTTCAGACTTCAATTGAAACTATAAGAACCAGATTAGGATCTTACTACACATAGTTTTCTTCCTCACTTAAAAAAAATTTAATATATATCATAAGCATTTCCCCATTAAGGAAACGCATCAGAAGCATCCTTTTTGCAGTATAAAATTTCACATTTTTGCTATTCCATCATCTATGGAACACTCTAGAAAGACATTTTGGCTTTTGTTAGTTCTTTGCTGTTGAAATACAATGGCAAAGAAACATGGTGGAACAAAATGGACTTTGATGTCTGAGAGAATTACATTTAAATTTCAGCTCTACCACTCCTTAGTTAAATGCTCTTAGGTAAAATGTCTAACCTCTGAGTCCGGGATTGCCAACCCCACAGATTTGGAGACATTGAGTTTGAAGTGATTCTAGGATGTCCAAGTGTCTACAGATTGGGGCAAGAGTTCTAGACTGAAAGGATAGCTTTAAAAAAAATCTAATTTCCCTTGGTGTGTGTCACACTTTATGGGGGCAAGACATGATTGCAAGAGGGACTTTACCTAACCATTGCAATCAGTGTAACCTGGCTTATTGTACCCTCAATGAATCCCCAACAATAAAAAAAAAAAAATCTAATTTCAGGGGACATTTGAAGTCCTAAGAGAGCGTGAAATCAGGTAGGAGGAGCGGGTAGAGCAGGAAGGGCAGTCTGCAAAGGGCCCTGGGCACACCAATGTTTAATGGGTCAGAGCAGAGAAAGCGTAAGGAGAATCATGAGGACGGTGTGGACAAGGGAATTGTTTTGAGGCTAGAGAGGGAACAGTCAGACAGATACAATGAAAAAGAAGAGATGGTTGGGGTCGAGATCGGAGGACAGAGAATCACTGAACAATACAGCTCTGAGGTGCAGTGAGGCACGAACTATTACAAAGGCAGACATTCGATCTGGAACAGTCTCCAGGGGTGGAGGGTCAGAAGCTGGAGAAGGACGGGCTGTAAATATAGACCAGTGTTTAAAAACATTTGTATGAACAAGGAAGGAGAAGGAATAGAGAGAAGCTAGAGTGGATTGAAAGAGGATTTTTCTCTTTAAATGATGTTAAGAGATTTCAACAAAGTTTTAGGCCAAGGGAAGGGAAAGAAGACAGTGAAGGGGGAAAGTTATAAATGCAGCAAAGAAAGGGGAGTGGGGGAATTCACTCATTTGTTTATTTCTTCATCCATTTATTTACTCAACAGACTGAAGTGCTCACAGTGTGCTAAGAATCCTTCTAGACACTATGGCGACTGCAGTGATAAGGCAGGTGAAGGTATATGCTAGTGGGAGAAAACAGACTAACAACAACAGTGTAACAACCCTAGAAAAGTAACTTGGGAAAGAACATTAGAGAATAAAAACTGTATGCAGAGCATCAACATTGATTCCTTATTTCGTAACGGGATGCTCCTTTAGATGTGTGTTCACGGATGACCTATCATAGGAGCTGATGTTTAAACTGAGGACTATATGACAAGAAGGAGACAGTCACACAAATATCCCTACAAGGAGATTCCAGGCAGAGGGAAGGGACAGTGTGATGGCTCCAAGATGAGCTTGGCACCTCTGGGAAACAAAAGGAAGTTGGTGGTAATGGATTAGGGGAAGAGTTGGAGATGTGGTCGGAAAAGGAGGCAAAAACCCCATCTTCAAAGGACACTGTGGGCTATGGGTTCATTCTAAATGGGATTGGAAGCCATCAAAAAAAAAAAAGTAATATGATTATATTTAGTATATATATTATATTACTTTATAATATATATTATAAAGTAATATATTATATTTCAAGAAGAGCACTCTGGCTGCTGTGAGATTATATTGCAGGAGGCAGGAGCAGCTGATGGGGGCCAGTGAAGAAGTTATTGCAGTAGTCAAAACAAGTGGGGGTAGGCCTTAGACTGGGGTGGAGCTGACAGGAGACCAGGCCGTACTTCAGAGTCAGAGTACATGCTGATGGATTAAGTGTGGAGATGTGGTATCAGAGGTAAAAGAGGGGTCAAGAAGGGCTCATTGCTGGAGGATTCATCTGTGTGGGAGATTATTTCATTGAGATGAGGCAGAGTAGGGGGATGTGTGTAAATCAATGGTTCTACCCTGTGCACAGGAAGGGGATTAGGATGGAGAAATGCCTTGGAGAAACACGTTTATTGCCGACCCTATCTCTTGCTTGCTAATTGCAGTTGGACCTCCAAGCCTCTAGGCTCCTGAAAGTGTGAAAAAACCATTCGGAGTATCCACTTCATGAACTCAGCCCACTGTCTCTGGTGCTTATTGGCCCATCCTTCTGCTCTCTGGTTTCATTCTCTGGCTTCTGACCCACCTGCCTAGTTTTGGAAAGTTATTTCTCCTTTTTCTCATTTATTACCCAGCTTCCCATTGGGGTCTCGGGTCTAAGTACTTCCTCGATCTCAGCATTAGCCTCAGCTTCAGGGTACACCATTGGAGGTCACCAGGTGTTTCTTGTTCTATTTCACCATTCCACAGAGCCAGTCCCAGAGAACCTCTGCTACCCAGCAAGGGAGAATGCAGCTATTGACAACTGGGTAAATTCAGACAACAGTTTATACATTCTGTGATTGCTGGTCCTGAAAAAAATCCTACTTTGTTAGAAGCACCAGTTTAGACCAATTCCTTCTTAGGATTTTTATAAAAGTGTCTGGGTTTAGGAGTCTGTTAACCTGGCACTCCGACAGCTCTGTGTTCCAAGTCCACCATCTTCTCTTACTTGAACCTTTGAGAAACCTTTTAACTGATTTTTTCTCCAGCAAACTCATTCTTCACAGTATAGGCAGAGTAATTTACAACATCAACTTGATCCTGACAGGTTCCCTTCTGGTGGTTGCCCATGACCCTTAGGATAAAGCCTGCTAAGCCTGCGTGCCACGGTAGAGACATTGGTCATTCTCAAATGGCCCAGGTGCTCCCTGTATGTTTTGGCCTTTCTTGTAGTTAGGTGGGTCTTTGTGACTAGTTCTGGCCAGCAGGGGATGAATGTGTTACTTTTGGGCCAAGGCCTCCTCCACACCCTCTCTTCACCTGTCATGGGGACCCAGAAATCCATATGTTGAGATGGCAACATCAAAGAATAGTAGAATGGTGGGTGTGTCAGTTTCCCCATGGAGAAGACTCATCCTGGAATTGTTATGTCTGCTGCCAGGGCCCTGTGTTGCCTGGTTCTTGGTCCCTAGTACTGAAGAACGGTCACTGGTACCAAGCTGATGAAATAAATGAGTAGAGCAAGCAGGCGCAGACAGGCAAAGGGCCAAAGTTTGTTAAAGCAGAGTACATGTGGCTGGGTGTAGTGGCTCATGCCTGTAATCCTAGCACTCTGGGAGGTTCAGATGGGTGGCTCACCTGAATTCAGGAGTTTGAGACCAGCCTGAGCAGGAGCAAGACCTGTCTCTACAAAAAACTGGCCAGGCATTGTGGTGGGCACCTGTAGTACCAGCTACTTGGGAGGCTGAGGCAAAAGGATTGCTTGAGGCCAAGAGGTTGAGGTTGCTGTGCGCAATGATACCATGGTACTCCACCCAGGGTGACAAAGTGAGACTCTGTCTCAAAAAAAAAAAAAAAAAAGAAAGAAAGAAAGAAAAAGAAAAAAGAAGCATAGCACGTTTCAAAGAAGAAATGTGTCTGCTTCCATGAGGTGAGTGGAAGAGACCCTGAGTTTAACAAGATTTCTCTTCTTATGTTGATTCCTTAATTTTATGTTAAGTGGGGGGTAGGATATTTATGGATTTTCTTGGAAAAGGGTGGAGGATTCCTGACATTGGGAACCCTCTCCTTCTTTATCCTTGTAAGGCCATTTCCAGGGGTTGCCATGCTATTTGTAAACTTTCCTGGTGCCTGGTGGGTGTGATTTGTGCTATGTTAATGAGGGTAGTTCGTTTAGGGACACTGTGATCTCAATTGTACACATGCACCAAAGACCTTGACCATGTCTCCATTTCTCTCTTTTTGATTGGTCAGTCCTTAGAGACCCTCTATTGTGAATCAAACATCTGTCAGTCTGTGGGGACCCCCTTAACATGTCATCTGTTTTTCCTTGAGAGCCCCCTTGTTCCTCCTGGTAGACAAAACATCTCCTAGCACCATCTGCCTCTGAATGGATGACCCTACACAAAGCATCTGTCCCCTTCCTCCTTATCCCTGCCGAATAGAATGTCACCGGACCTGCATTAGCTTCAAGTTGATGGAGAAGCAAATCTTTGTTGGATGAGGGACTGAGCTTTGGATTTTCATTTCTGCAGCAGAGACCAGACTACTTGACTAATGCATGTGGCTGGCACCACTCTGCAAGCTCTGGCTCTAGCCTACCTCTCTAGCTTTTTTGAGACTCCAAACAGGTGGGACACTTTCAGTTCCTCCAAGGTGCCATGTTTGCTCCTGCCTTTACTCCCTACTTTCCAGGCAACATCTGCCTCCTCCTCCTGCTTTCAACACGTGCACTTTGGCTAAATCTTACTCATCCTTGAGGTCACAACCTAACCATACCTTCTTCATAGCTTCTCATCATCATGACACGTCATTGCAATTGGATTTCAACACACCTGTGTGTCCTGCCAGACTGTCAGTTCTGTCAGGGTCTAGACACTGTTTTGCTCATGTACTATTGGAGTGCCAGCCCCTACCTACATTTAGTAATGGCTCAATAAATATTTGTTGAATAAGGGAATGATTGATTAAATGAACGAATGACTAGCAGGTGATAAATAAAGACAAATGGCACAGAGACTACAAAAAGGGATGTATGGTTACGTACAGGTTCCAGCTTGTGCTTGAACCATGGCTGGCCTAGGTGGAGGGCCACGTGAAATATGGATCATAACTGGACCTTCTCATATGTGCCCTGTGATACCGCCCAGATTATTTGAATGGAAATGAGATCTTTCCTCCAGAGGAATCCTTCATGGCTTTCTGTTGCATGTGGGGTGAAATTCAGGTACCTTAGCATGAAGGACCCACCTATTCAAGGCTGGCTTCTATTTTTCCTCATCCACCACCTCCTTCATCCTTCTCATGCAGACTCTGTTCCAGTCAAAGCAAATACCTCATCCTCTCTGAGATATGTATGAAGCTTCCTCCCACCTTGCCCACCTCTTACTCATATTTTGAGATTCAGCTTAAATGTCGCTTCTCTGTAGAGAAAATTTCAAGTCCCCAAGTGTTAGACACTCAGCATCATGGGCTCCAATAATGTTCTGCCAGTAGTCCTTAGGTTGTACATAGAGCACAGTTTATTTGTTAATGTGTGTGTCACTGTCACTGAGCCCTGAGCTCCTCTGGGTAGAGGCTGTGTGTATCTTCCTCATCCTTTACTGCCTATTATAATGTTCAGCCAAAAGAGAACTCTGTGAGTGCTTATTGAGTGGATGGATGAATAAATGAACAGCCTTCATAGAAACAAAGCCAGAGTATTACAAAATGCAACTTCTAGTTTTACTTTTTGATTTAAAATATTTTTTTCTTTTTCTCTTTCTGCCTCCTCCCCCCACTTTTTGTGAGATAGAGGGTGTCACTATGTTCCCTAGCTGGACTGCAGTAGCTACTTTCAGAGGCACAATCACAGCACACTACCTACAGCCTTGAACCCCTGGACTCAAGCAATCCTTCCACCTCAGTCCCCTGAATAGCCTGGACTATTTGGAGCACACCACTAGGTCCAGCTTTTCTTTTCTTTTCTTAAGTAAGTACATAGGCAATGGGAGTTGAGGTTGCAAAGGAGAAGAATAGCTTCTTTCAAAAATTTGTTTTTCACTTTTTACATTTTCTCTTAGGACTGGCTAGGTTTCAAAGGGCTTCAAAATGTGAACAACTTATTTCATACTTCATGACTATTTATGGTTTGGTAGTAAAACTTTAACTCAGAAAGCACATACTTTTGACTTCTGACAAATACATAAATAATTTTTCCTAATTACATAAAAATTAATGTTCTGAATTTATTTTAAAAATTGAGCTTTTCTTCTAAAAGTTTCCTTCTTTTCTGGAGCACATAGGATTAACATTTTTCCTATCTTGGGGATAGAGGGAGTTGAATTTACATTGATCTTTTCTTCTAGATTTGAGTGTTATTTTAATTGTTATGATTTTTTTTTTTAAACAGACATTCATCCTCAGACACTGGGAAAATTCCATTCACCCTTCCCCAATGCAGATATTATGGTGAAAGGTTACTAGTCTTGATGACTCGCCAAGATTGTGTCACTGGTCTAGGATGTGAGGCTGATAAAAAGCCACAAGTCTCAGAAGGAGTGGGTTGGTTGTTAAGAAGCAACTGCTGAAATGATTATCAGACTCAGTGCTGGGTCTGAGTGTCTGTACGGAGCATCCGTCTCATACCCCCATTGACTCTGACTGACAACAGCTCCTGACCTCTTCCAATCCCACGGGAGCTGGGGGTTTTTTGAAAAGTGCTTAGGCACTGGAGCAAATAGTCTAGGAATAAATAATGCATTGAGGCACTCCATGTGCGTCTTAGAAACTTTAACTGGGAGAAGGGACTTGAATATTTTTGAAGGAGAGAGATTTTCACTCCTTTCAGATCTGTCTAAGGATTTAGCCGAGTCACTACTAAGAAGATCTAAAGATGTCAGTGGGAGCATAAAGTTGCAGGATTTAGTTATACGTGGTCTAGAACTGTCAGCCTTGACTCATTCTACTTTAACCTGGCTAAATGATTTTTAGCATGATTTCCTGGACTGTCATGAACAATTTGTATGTGCACGCTTGTGTGTACACTTGTTTTCTCATGTATACATTTTTACCCCACAAGGACACTGGTGTTTTGGTTTACAGGCATAAAGTTGGGTTTTCCCCCTGTCAGGTGGCCGTGGGTTTTGTTGTACTCAGCAGGCCTTTTGTCTGATGCATTGACACTTTAATGAAAATCAAAGGGTGTATTCATCAAAAAAGACAAGATTACTGGAATCATAAATGGAGACCATCAGGGAAGCTAGAAACAATAATAATAATAAATTGCAGCCATTGTCCACAGAAACTTGCTTTTCTAAGGCACTTTTGATAATTACCTGTCAATGTTTCAGTTTTAACACCCACTCTTTGAATTGATGGAGTCTATTTATATCCCATGAAATTCTTGTATTTGCCTCTACAAGTGTATTCTATTCCCAGGCATGAATAGGGCAGGGGTTATTTTATTTTACGGGGAGGAGAAAGTGGAGTTGTTGAATTTGATACCTTGCCTTCTGGTGGAAGAGAAGTAAAACGAAACAGCAAAACATCAAATAAACATCAGCCTTAATAGGCAAGGAAAAAGATACAATGGAAGCTCCGACAGTTTGGGGATGAGTTGTGTTTGTGTCCCTAACAGAATGACACCTGTCCCTTCTCTGAGGTTGTTTAACCCAGGTAACGTCTAACGTGGTATCACTGTCAGGGATGTCTTGAAGCTTACGTGAAATAGTACAGGGAACAAGGGAGTTAGGAGAAATGGAGTTGGTGAAAATCTATGTTAATATCATAATATCAAAACTTCAGGGATTATAATTTGTCTTCATTTAAAGGATGTTCTAGTATGAATGACTTAATTCAATAAAACCACAATCATCTAAAGAGAATAGAGGTGCTGTTGGCTTAGTTCATCCTTCTCTTTGGTTTAATTCACATAACCAGAAACAAGGGGATCGGTTGCATAGGACAACATAACAGAGAACCCCCACATTTCCATCAGAGGACAAGGGACCCCCAGATCAGGAGATATGTGTCCTGGTACCAGCTGTACTATTATGGGACTTGGGACAACTTATTTGTCTGCTCTGAGACTCAGTTTCCTTATTTGTTTCATGAAAACATTGGGACAGATCCTACTCAGCTCCAAAATTCATTTTTTGAAATGTTCATTTTAAAAACTCCTAGAATCCTTAACTCTCCACATCATGTTTGACATAAAACTAGGAGTCAACCAGTATTTATTAAATAAATGAATAAATAAACAAACAAGTACCTGTACGGGTCCCAAGTTCAGTCCCTTAAATAGAAGGTTTTTCAGAATTACAAGGACTATCTGGTAAGGCAACACATTTAGTCAATGCATTTTTAGTGGTTTCTCCCTGTTTGTGGAAGACAGTCTATAAGATGGGCTCCAATGACCAACACCTCCCGGTATTACCCAACACTCCTAGGTAATCCCTTCCTCTTGAGTGTAGGCTGCATTTGCTGGCTCACTTCTAGAATACAAGGGAAGTGATGGGTTGTCACTTTGGAGATTAGGTTATAAAAGTGTTGTGACTTATGATTAGTTTTTTCTCTCTCTCTCTCAACCTTTACCCTGAGGGCCATGTTGTAGCTGCCCTCTGGAGAGACCCACATGACAGAGAACTCATCTCTCCAGACAACACCCAGCAAGGACCTGAGGACCACCACGGTCACATGTGTGAGCTTGGAGTGGGACCTTCCTCAGGCAATCCCTGAGATGACCGCAGCCTTGCTGGACACTGTAGCCTCTCCAGAGAATCTAAGCCATGCTCAGATTTCTGATCTATAGGAATTGAGATAACAGATATTTGGTTAAACTAATAATTTTTGGAGTAATTTGCTGTGCAGAAATAATGAATGTGCTCCGTACAAAAAGAAAAATGCATAGATTATATGCATTTTAAATTATTTGAATTAGACATAATTTAGAATGCATATAATCTAAATAAAAATGCAAAAACTTACTATTATAACTGTATGTAATAGTGACAATAACTAATGCCTGCAGAAAGCTTACAATGTGGCCCAAACTAACACACGCACACACATATCAACCCACTTACTCTTCACAACACTGAGGTGGGTGCACAGTGTAACCCTTCCCTTTTATAAATGAAGAAACAGAGTTATAGAAAAGGTAAGTCATTCGCCCAAGGTCACTCAGCTAGTAAAGGTAGTAAGTCATTGATCAAAAGTTCAAATCCAATTTCCAGATGGCTTGTTACCACTAAGCTTCAAGCTTCACTGTACCCATACATGAGGCAAGGGAAATATGACGAAATGGTAAGAGGTTCAAAAGGAGAGATTCATCCAGCTTGAGGGATAAAGACAGGATGTTATGAGGGCAGTGACTTGTAGATGGAGAGCATTGAGCTTCATGAGATGGAAACACAGTGTCATAAAGAGAGTTCTCTGCTGAGGGAATCAACAGAGAGCCCAAAGGAAGGAAAGGCAAATAAGCAATTGAAATTGAAACAGTTCTGTAAGGCAGCCTGTTTGTCACATGCCATTAGTAGCTGGGACCAGGAAGAATGGGCTACAGAATGGTCTAATTTTTCTGGGGCACAGTTGTTCAGGAAAGTCCTGCTCGTGGCAGAGCAATATTGAGACGGAGTTGTCATCTGAGTTGTCTTTACTCATTCCTTGCTTCTTTCTCTCCTGAGTCTTGATTTTTCTACCTTCTATTCCCTGCCCTTGAATTCTATCTAGTTTTCATTCTGTTCTTTCTTTATGGTGAGACCCATTTCCTCATCTAATGTTTCCATTCTTACAGCCCTTGGATGGCAACAAATAAAACAGAAAAACAGCCAGAATTCCAAATATAGTATTAAATATAATATCTGGATGTATCAATACTCTTTTGGTACCATGTCAAAGTAGTCCTTTCTCATATTCGAAACAACTAGGAATTTCCCAAGTTGTTGGTGAATGATTCTACAAAGGTGTACTTCACATTGATGGAGCTGGTAAGTGACCAGCTATTCTCATGTGTTATCCAGCTAATGTAATTACTGGAATTTTCCATTTTATATTTTGCTAATCATAGACGGCTATTACTAAAATTACCACTGTCATTTATTCATTCTTTCTGTAATTCTTTACAGCAGGATTTACTGGTGCCAGCAATGTGGGCATGTTGCATACTGTTCAGTTCACCTTCAGCCGGCACAAACGGGGCAAAACTCATGAAGTCGGCGTGCAGGAGGAGAGGAGGTTGCTGCCACTTTTCCTTTTCTGCTAGAGAGGTTTCGAGGCTCCCATTCCATTCACCCATCTTGGATCTCAAGCATTCAACTCAGAGGCAAAGTCTCATTTTCAGAGGAGTTACGTGTGTGTAATTTGTTGGCTGGGGATATCAATAGCTCAGGTAAATCAAATGCATCTGCATTCTGCACAAATGAACATTTTCTCCCCTTTGCCCCCAGGCCCCCATGGTCTTACTATAACCATTCCTTAAGCCCCGGCTCTTTCTTAGACTTCCTCGCCACATTGCAGCTCATGCTCTGAAATAACTTTGGCTTCGTAGTCATTTCCTGATTCACCTGTGTGTGCCTTCCACAGAAAATCAAGGCTTACTAGTTACCAGGGTGGTGAAGGGCAGGAGCTTCAGCCTCAGGTGACCTGGGCTGAACTCCTGTTGCTACACCACCAAAGTGAGCACCACTCTGTCCTGCCTGGCTGCCTGTAGTAGCGTCCAAATGATTTTTCTGCACTTTTTCCAATCTGTATTATATAGGAGAGTCGACAGAATAATCACTTAAAACAATTACTTTACTTGTTTTTAAATTTAAAAACAACACATGAATATAGTATTTTTTAAAGATAAGTTCACAAGTTTTCATTAAATTCTTTCAAGTTTAATGAATTCGAAAGTAAGTCTTTCTAGTAAATTAGTTCTCTATTCCCCAAGGATCTCTTCCTACAACCCATCACATTTACCGGTTGATTGTGTATTTTTCAGAAATAGTTTAAATATATAGTGTGTGTATAAGATATACACATATATAGTATATGTATGAGATATATACATACATATTTTTGATACACATTTTCTATATATTAATACTTTTAATATATTGTATTTTGCCATTGTATAATGCCCACTGAAGTTTTTGGCCCAAACTTTCAGGAAAATGCCCCTCAAAAAGTAGCTAACTCTTGGGTGGGAAAGAAACACATGGGGAGGGCTGATGCTCCCCTGCTAAATGTGCACAGCACACCCTCCAGCTGCTGCCCACTCTGAAGGCTGCCCCTTGTCTCTCTCTCCTGCCAGGCCTTACCTCCCCAACATGTCAGAGGCCATGGCTGAGATGGCTACACATGTGGCTGGTGGGGTAGGAGCACAGCACGTGGGCAGCCAGGCAAGTCCCTGGGGCCTCTCAAAGCTCCTGGTCCTTTCCACACCAGCAGGTCTAGGCCTCAGCCTTCACTCTGCAGCTGCCTCCTCCCCTGATAGTGGCACTGAGCAGAAACAGCTCTGGCCTATCCCCACTGGATCCTAAATCTTCCTAGAACAGCGGTTCTCAACCTATGGGTTGCAACCCACAGGAACTGTATTAAAGGCCCACAGCATTAGGAGGGTTGAGAGCCACTGGCCTAGAGTAAACCCTGTGTGCCTGGCAGGTCCAGGTGGGCAGGTGTGGAGGTCCTTGCAGGATCATTAGGCTCCCCAACTCCTGAGCCATACTACCCAGGGATAACGTTCATCCTTATTTTTCCCTCAAAAATTTGGGCAAAAATGGGCATTATATATGACAAAATATGGTAAAGGTTTGACCATGACATGCAACAGAAGCCCTTCATTAACCTGAAGTTAATGTCTAATTTGTTTTGTTTTTTTTTTTGAGACAGAGTCTCACTATGTCACCCTCAATAGTGTGCTGTGGCGTCACAGCTCACAGCAACCTCAAACTCTTGGACTCAATTGATTCTCTTGCCTCAGCCTCCCAAGTAGCTGGCACTACAGGCGCCTGCCACAACGCCTGGCTATTTTTTATTGCAGTTTTCATTGTTGGTTAGCTGGCGCGGGCTGGGTTCGAACCTGCCAACTTTGGTGTATGTGGTTGGCTCCATAACCACTGTGCATGGGCGCCGAGCCGATGTCCAAAATTTTTAATTTGGGCTTCAACCTCCTGCATGGTCTGGCCCCTGTTTGATTATGCAAATCTGGTTCACATCATTCTCTTCTTCCTTTTCTTTTTTTTTCCCTATGTTTTCTTTCTTTATTTATTTTTTCACCTTACAGTGAAGAGATTTTTTTTTTTAATTGTTAAATCATAGCTGTGTACATTAGTGCAATCAAGGGGTACAATGTGCTGGTTTCATATACAATCTGAAATATTCTCATCAAACTGCTCAATGTAGCCTTCATGGCATTTTCTTAGTTATTGTATATAGACATTTGTATTCTGCATTTAGTAAGTTTTGCCTGTACCCATTCTAAGATGCACCATAGGTGTGGCCCCACCCATTATTCTCCCTCCACCCTAACCTCACTGCTCCCTTCCCCTTCCTTGGCCCTTTCCTCATATTCTTGTGCTATAGTTGGGTTATAACCTTCATATGAAAGCTATAAATTAGCTTCATAGTAGAGCTGAGTACATTGGATACTTTTTCTTCCATTCCTGAGATACTTTGCTAAGAATATGTTCCAGCTCCATCCATGTAAACATGAAAGAGGTAAAGTCTCCATCTTTCTTTAAGGTTGCATAATATTCCATGGTATAATTGTACCACAATTTGCTAGTCCATTTGTGGGTCAATGGGCACTTGGGCTTCTTCCATGACTTAGCAATTGTGAATTGGGCTGCAATAAACATTCTGGTACAGATGTCTTTGTTATATGTGATTTTTGGTCTTCTGGGTATAAACCTAGTAAAGGAATTATAGGATCAAATGGCAGGTCTATTTTTAGGTCTCTAAGTATTCTCCAAACATCCTTCCAGAAGGAACGTATTAGTGGGCATTTCCACTAGCAGTGTAGAAGTGTGCCCTTTTCTGCACATGCACGCCAACATCTCTGGTTTTGGGATTTTGTTACGTGGGCTACTCATACTGCAGTAAGGTGATATCTCAAAGTAGTTTTGATTTGCATGTCTCTGATGATTAAGGATGATGAGCTTTTTTTCATGGGTTTGTAGATCGTGCATCTGTCTTCATAAAGAAGTTTCTCTTCAAGTCTCTTGCCGACCCTCAGGTGGGATCACTTGTTCTTTTCTTGCTAATACATTTCAGTTCTCTGTGGATTCTGGTTATTAAAACTTTATTGGAAGTATAACCTGCCAATATTTTCTCCCATTCTGAGGGCTGTCTGCTTGCTTTACTTACTGTGTTATTGGCTGTGCAGAAGCTTTTTAGTTTGATCAGGTCCCAGTAGTGTATTTTTGATACTGCTTCAATTGCCTGGGGAGTCCTCCTCATAAAATATTCACCCAGGCTGATTCCTTCAAGAGTTTTCCCTGCACTTTCTTCAAGTATTTTTATAGTTTCATGTCTTAAGTTTAAATCTTTTATCCAGTGAGAGTCTATCTTAGTTAATGGTGAAAGGTGTGGGTCAAGTTTCAGTCTTTTACAGATCGCCAGCCAGTTCACCCAGCACCATTCGTTAAATGGGGAATCTTTTCCCCACTGAATGTTTTTAATTGGCTTGTCAAAGATCAAATAACGGTAAGTAGCTGGATTCATCTCTTGGTTCTCTATTCTGTTCCAGACATCTACTTCTCTGGTTTTTTTTGCCAGTACCATGCTGTTTTGATCACTATCGATTTATAGTACAGTCTCAGGTCTGGTAGCATAATTCCTCCTGCTTGTTTTTATTGCTGAGTAATGTTTTGGCTATTCGAGGTTTTTTTCTGATTCCATATAAAACGAATATTATTTTTTCAAGATCTTTAAAAGATGACAATGGAGCTTTAATAGGAATTGCATTAAAATTATATATTGCTTTGGGTAGTATAGACATTTTAACAATGTTGCTTCTTCCCAGCCATGAGCATGGTATGTTTTTTCCATTTGTTAAAATCTTCAGCTATTTCTTTTCTTAAACTTTCATAGTTCTCTTTGTAGAGATCTTTCATGTCCTTGGTTAGGTATACTCCCAAATATTTCATCTTTTTGGCACTACTGCGAAAGGAATAGAGTCCTTGACTTTTTTTTGGCTTGGTTATTGTTGGTATATATAAAGGCTACAGATTTATGGGTGTTGATTTTGTAGGCTGAGACATTGCTGTATTCCTTGGTCACTTCTAAAAGTTTTGTAGTAGAACCCTAGTGTTTTCCAGATATACGATCATATCATCTGCGAAGAGTGAAAATTTGATCTCTTCTGATCCTATGTGGATACCCTTGATCGCCTTTTCTTCCCTAATTGCAATGGCTAGAACTTCCATTACAATGTTAAAAGCAATGGAGACAATGGGCAACCTTGCCTGGTTCCTGATCTAAGTGGAAATGATTTCAATTTAACTGCATTCAGTACAATATTGGCTGTGGGTTTGCTGTAGATGGCCTCTATTAGTTTAAGAAATGTCCCTTCTATACCAATTTTCTTAAGTGTTCTGATCATGAAGGGATGCTGGATATTATCAAAAGCTTTTTCTGCGTCAATTGAGAGAATCATATGGTCCTTATTTTTTAGTTTGTTTATGTGCTGAATTACATTTATAGATTTATGTATATTGAACCAGCCTTGAGACCCTGGGATAAATCCCACTTGGTCATGGGGTATAATTTTTTTGATGTGTTGTTGGATTCTGTTCATTAGGATCTTATTGAGTATTTTCACATCAATATTCATTAGTGATATTGGTCTACAATTTTCTGTTTTTGTTGGGTCTTTCCCTGGTTTGGGCATCAAAGTGATGTTTGCTTCATAGAATGTGGTGGGTAATATTCCTTCTTTTTCTATGTTTTGGAAGAGGTTTAGTAATACAGGTACTAGTTCTTCTTTAAAAGTAGACGTAAAGCCATCTGGTCCTGGGCTTTTCTTTTTAGGGAGATTTTGTATAGTTGATGCTATTTCAGAACTTGAGACAGGCCTGTTCATCATTTCCATTTCGTTCTGGCTAAGTCTTGGTAGGTGCCGTATTTTCAGGTATTGGTCAATTTCTTTCAGATTTTCATATTTCTGAGAGTAGAGTTTCTTGTAGTATTCATTAAGGATTTTTTGAATTTCTGAGGGATGTGTTGTTACTTTATTATTGCCATTTCTGATTGATTAAATTAGAGATTTTACTCTGTTTTTCCTGGTTAGGTTGGCCAAAGGTTTATCTATTTTATTAATCTTTTAAAAAAACCAACTTTAGGATTTATTGATCCGTTTTATAATTCTTTTGTTTTCAGTTTCATTTAATTCTGCTCTGATTTTAATTTCTTTTCTTCTGCTGAGTTTGGGGTTGGAATGTTCTTCCTTCTCCAGTTACTTGAGATGTCTCATTAAGTTATTAACTTCCTCTCTTTCTGTTTTCTTGAAAGAAGAAGGAAGGCTTGCAGTGCTATAAATTTCCCTCTTAGGACTGCCTTTGCAGTATCCCAGAAGTTCTGATAATTTGTGTCTTGATTGTTGTTTTGTTCCAAAAAATTGGTGATTTCCTTCTTAATCTCGTCTATAACCCATGTATCCTTCAGCATAAAGTTGTTTAGCTTCCATGTTTTTGTATGGGTATGCAGATTCCTGTTGTTATTGAGTTCAACTTTTATTCCATGATGGTCTGAGAAGATGCAAGGAATAATTTCTATTTTTTAAAATTTGCTGAGGTTAGATTTGTGGCCTAGGATGTGGTTGATTTTGGAGTATGTTCCCTGGGCTGATGAGAAGAATGTGTATTCAGTTTTATTGGGATAAAATGTTCTGTAGATGTCTGTTAAGTCCAGATGTTGAATGGTTAAGTTTAAATCTAAAATTTCTTTGCTTAGCTTCTTTTTGGAGGATCTATCCAGTACTGCTAACGGGGTGTTAAAATCTCCAACTACTATGGAAGTGGAGGAAATCAAGTTGCTCATGTCTGTTAGAGTTTCTCTTATAAATTGAGTTGTGTTCTGGTTGGGTGCATAAATATTAATTATTGAAATCTCATCATATTGAGTATTACCTTTAACAAATATGAAGTATCCATCTTATCCTTCCTTTTTTTGTTTGGTTTAAAGCCTAATGCGTCTGCGAATAGGATTGCAATGCATGCTTTTTTCTGCTTTCCATTTGCCTGGAGTATAGATGACCATCCCTTCACCTTGAGTCTACATTTGTCTTTTTGTGTATGATGCAATTCTTGTATGCAGCAAATATCTGGCTTGAGTTTTTGTATCCAGTCAGCCAACCTGTGCCTCTTTAGAGGACAATTTAAACCATTCACATTAATTGAGAATATTGATAAGCTTTTGGAGATTCCAGTAGACATTTTTAATCCTTTTGTGACTGTGGAAGTTGGAATTTGATCAAAATCTTCTGAGTGGGTTTTCTTTTGCAGTGGAGGGTTACGCTGGTATTTATGAAGGATAGGTCTGAGAATATCCTAGAGAGCTGGTTTAGTTATGAAAAATGTCTTCAACATGTTAATGTTGTTAAAGTATTTAATTTCCCCATCATAAATGAAAGTCAGTTTAGCTGTACAGGATCCTGAGTTGAAAATTATTTTGTTTTAGGAGATTAAAAGTTGATGACCATCCTCTTCTAGCTTGAAAGGTTTCAGCAGAGAGATCTGCAGTTATTCTAATATTCTTGCCCTTGTAGGTGATGGTTTTCTTTTGTCTGGCTGCTTTCAGAATTTTCTCCTTCATATTATCTTTAGTGAAATTGATTATGCTGTGTGGGGGGGATGTCTTATTTGGAGTCGTGCTGGAGTTCTGAAACTGTCTGCTATCTGAATTTCAGAATCTCTTGGCATGTCTGGAAAGTTCTCCTTCATAATCTCATGGAGAAGAGACTCTGTGCCTTGTGAAGCCACTTCGTCGTTTTCGAGGATCCCTATTAGACGAATATTGGTTTTCTTGGAATTATACCAGAGCTCTCTGAGTGATCTGTTTTTGCCCTCCATTTCTCTTCCTTTTTGAGAGTTTGGGATGGTTTGAAAGCTTTGTCTTCAATGTCGGAAATCCTCTCTTCTGCTTTCTCCATTCTGTTACTGAGGGATTCTACTGTGTTTTTCAGATCTTTGAAGGCTGCAACTTCTTGTCTCAATGTGTCAACATCTTTGGTCATTTGGTCTTTGAATTTGTTGAATTCTTGAGATATCTTTTGGGTTACTGCTTGGAATTCTAATTCAATCTTATTTGCTATCCAGGTTCTGAATTGGATTTTTGACATCTCAGCTATTTTTTTGTGCATGGGATCTTGTGCTGTGTCTGCCGCATTGATCCTTGGGGGTGTTGATCTACTCTGATTATTCATATTGCCAGAGTTTTTCTGTTGATTTTACCTCATGATTATTTTTCACCATTACCTCTGACCGTCCTCTGAGTTGGGGAGGTGTCTCTCCAAGATTAGACCCCAGTGGGATCACTCTACTGTTGCTGGATCTTTGTATGGAGTGACCCTGTGTAGTTCCTCTGGGGCTGCCCCAGCCAGGGAGTTCTGGTTGTGGGAGGAGCTCCGGAGTTTGACACACCCAGATCCAGCAACAAGGCGAGGGGTGGTGCACACATTTTTGGGAGTGCCTAGTGCCCAATGATTTTGTCACAGAGAGCCCAAGGCTTCAGCAGTCTCTGGCCAGTAGAAGGGCTCTGCACAGAGGCAGGGAGGGCTCCAGAGGGCATGTGGCTACCAGAGTCCCTGACCAGATGAGCGGGCCGGTGTGGATGCAGGGAGGGTATAGGAGGTAGGACGCGGGGTTGTGTAGCTCCTGTAGTTCCTGGTCAGGGTGTGCGGGGGCCTGGTGGTCATGGGTTAGGGGTCGCGGCACAGTTCTTACTGAAGTCTGCGCAGGTGCCAATCGTGGGCACGGTGCAGTTCTTACAGAGGTCTGGGTGGCACAGCTCTTTTGGAGGTCCGGGTGGGAGCTGATCCTCTTTTCTTCATTTTTCTGGTTTCCACACTGCTTAAATTAGATCCATAAACTTCTAATCTTAGCACCTAAAATTCTTTGTACATTTTTTTCTTTTTTAGTATGGGAACTGTGGCTGCCTCTTTGATATGCATCCCATCTATGCTTGGTAGTCATACGTTTGGATGGAACAGACCAACCCTAGTGTTCAGTTCAGGCATCTATTGATCAGAAAGACTGGTTTGGGCTTGCTTATTTAGCATAAGAAGGAAATTCTCTCTTTCTTTCTCTGAATGTAAACAAGCAAACTGTTTACAGCTTTAGATGTTGGCAGATATCATCATGAGAGAAACCCAGGATCTGACACCAGTGATAAAGTTGGAAGGACAGCTGATCTCTAATAAACAAAGCCAGAGCCTTGATCAAACTGTGCCTGATACTGTCAGTTCTGATAACTACCTTTTAGCATTTTAAGCGAATTTGCATTGATTTTTCCAGCACTTGCAGACAAATTAAAGCATTCTTATACAACCCTCCTTTCTTGTATCTGGCCAACTCTTACCTAGTCTATAAGCCTCTTAAATATTACTTTTTTAGACAGTAAAAAAGTAATTTCTCTGACTTTCCCAGACCAGGCCAGGTCTTTCTTTCATCTGTTTTCCTGGCATTGAGGCCTCTTGTTCCTGCATTCTTGCCACAATAGTAATGAATAATTATTTTTAATGTCCCTCTCCCCCAGTGGCCTGTAAATTAAGTGAAGTTGGGTCCATGTCCCTCTGGTTCACTGCTCTAGCTCCAGGGTTCTGCCATGTACCTCACGCTTACCAATACTCAATAAATATTTGTTGGATGCAAAGGTGAAGAAATGATGGAGTTTGTTATGGATATGTGGATCTTTCACAATGATTTTTAAATGAGCATTGACAGTGTTCCCCTAGATTGAACTATAATTTTTTTTTGTTTAATATTTAGTATAACTCATGCAGTGTATCTGGATGGCTCAGGTAGGCAATATATCTGCACGGGTGACAGGGAAGAGCCCCATTTCAGTGCAGGTCAGATCCTGGATTAAATAACTGGACCTTCCATCTCCTGGGTTTCTGGTTTGGGCCAAATCACGAGTAATTTTTGATCATTAAAATGTAGATTATAATGGCGTCTGGTCCAAGGGATCATTGTGAAAATTAAATGCTGCAATGCATGGGACACCCTCTCTCACTAAGTCCTCACATAGAGTACATCCCATCACCCAGTCAATAATAAATGTATTACATGCTAATACTCGGTATGTGGAGCTACTGGTTGTTATTATAATAGTTGGACCTCAAACCCTAGAGTTGGAAAATGAGATTTCTCATAACTCTACTCAAGGGCTTTAAAAGCCTTTACTTATGAATGATTTAATATACGTAGAATCAAATGTTGGGTTTTTGATTATTTCTGTCTGGTTCAGATTATTGTGTAACCCTGTGATTTTGAAGAGCTATTGTTCTCCAAAAATGAGAATAGATTTAAAAGAATATTTATATTGATTTATTGTTGGTTGAAATGTAAATAGCCCTGAATGTGCCACTCACAGGGAACAGACAGGGCTTTTCATAACGGATGAAATAGCCTTGTTTCACTTTAATAACTGCTTCTGGTCACACCGGTCCTGAGGTTCCTTAAACACAGCAGAATGCCTGCTACTGTCATTTGCATATCAAGGAGCAGACTTCTCTCTGCTCACTGCTGTTACACAGCCCTGCCTCTTCCCTAACTTGGGGACTGTGCGGAGTTTACATGAGAAATGAACATATATCCCAAGCCTCGGCAGAAGCTGCTCTCTTGTTTATTTGTAGAAGTTGGAAGGGCAGGAAATAAATTGCCTACTCCTAGAATTTTATAGACATAGGTGTGTCTTATGATCTTTTACGGAAGTATGCTGTGAACAGTCATTCTGGGTTTCCAAAGTTGAGTGTATTAGATGAAGCAGGCTTACAGAAAAAACCCAAAAAACCCAAAGCACAGTATTACTTACACAGGAAGACTTTAAAATTCAGAGGAAAAAACCCCCCACATTTGTTTTCTCTGCCCTCATTCTCACCAACGCATTTTCCCAGAGTTGGAAATAGCCCTTCTACTTCATCAGCTTGGAAATAAATGGCATGTAAGTCTCTCCCCCAGGGCTCCAGAGGGAATGGAGGTTGAATACCGACTTGTGTGATTCTAGACGGCTGCCTGGGGCAGCACAGGATGTCAGGGTGTCTATCTCAGAAATCATCTCTAGCCCTCTTTAACCAGCCCAAGCATCATGCTTTTAATAATCATTTTAGGTGACCTTAATCGCCAGTACAGCATTAGACAGCAGTTTCACCACAGAACCACAACTTGGGCATGGATTTATTATTCGACCAGTTCAGGGGGAGAGCAAAGCTGAGGAAACAGAGTCTCCAGAGCCTCATCATGTGAGCGGCCCCTGTACTCCACACTGGGAAAGAGCCAGTGGGGGTAAATACCCAAGTGTTCCGGATTTCTTTTTTCAATTGAAAATGGCTTATTGATGTCATACTCATCTTTAGAAAAATGGTAAGGAGGGTGGCGCCTGTGGCTCAAGGAGTAGGGTGCCAGTCCCATATGCTGGAGGTGGTGGGTTCAAACCCAGCCCCGGCCAAAAACCACAAAAAAGAAAAAAAAAAAAAAGAAAAGAAAAAACGGTAAGGAACACACGCTACTGGTCCCCCCCACACATATGATGTAATAATCACGCCTGTTACCTGCTTGGCAACCTTCTACATTCCATGTGGGAATTAACTCATATAATTCTCTACTCCGATAGTACAATGAGACACATACTATTATTATCTAATTTTCCTGTTGAGCAACTGAGGTAGAGAAAGATTCAGTAATTTGCCTGTGGAAGCGGAAACGTGAAATGCACGTCTATCTCCTTCATGTAGATGTGTGTACAAAGGGGGGCAGTTAACCAACTTGTGATGGTCTGAGATCAATTGCCCACCCCTGGTGTCTCACTATGTAGATAGTATATGGAGGAGAAATGAATGATAACAATAATAACAAGCATTGATTGGGTGCTTCCTAGCCAGCCCAGAAGTCTCATAGGGGAATAAGGTGTTGCATGTACCCTGTTTAATCCTGACAAGAGCCCAAGAGGGGAGTTAAGGTGATGCTCAGTTAGGGTGACAATATCCAAGGCAGATGGGAGTTAAATCCTTTGCCTCAGTCATACAGGAAAGCAGGGAAACACGTGAACTTGTGTGCTTAGCCACTGATCAGTGGTGCCTCTCGATGGGAACGTTCTTCCTCTACGTTACCAGGGAGAATGGTGGGTTCTCTGTGCAGTGCTGGCTGCCAAGGACATGAACTAACCTATTGGGTGTCTTCTTCCTCTGCCAGACCTCAAGATCTTTCTAGCTTCTTTTCTCATATCTCATTGCCTCCACCCCACACTTTCCTTCCTAGTGTTCCATTTCTTTAAGAGCTGGCTGGGAGTTGTTGGCAGAGCTCCGATCTGAGAACCTACTTCACAACCACTTTGTTTGTAGAGAGGGAGCAAACGAGTTAATATATTCCAGATACTTAACATATTTTTGGCATAGAATTGAACCAGTATAATCACAGTTTATTATCCTTTATAGGCAACAATCATTCTTTTATTCGTTTAATAAACATTGAGTGACTATGATGGCCTGGGCACTGTGCTGAGTCTACATTAGCATTTGTGATGGGAGCATTTTGGAAATGCAGCACCCCATTCATCTGAGTGACTTTAATGGTGGAAGCCCTTGGCACCTGGGCAAGCCGGCCTTTGGGCTCCTCTCAAGTATCATGAACTCTGCTCATCTCGATGGCTG
Source organism: Nycticebus coucang (assembly GCF_027406575.1). NCBI lineage: Eukaryota > Metazoa > Chordata > Mammalia > Primates > Lorisidae > Nycticebus > Nycticebus coucang. The sequence goes on from NC_069782.1 coordinate 29,933,352, forward strand.
GTCTTGCTGTCTGGCTGGCACCACCTTTGAAAAAAAATGATCCCCCCAAAAAAAAAGAAAAAAGAAAAAAATGACAGAGTTTGATTATACTGTGGAAAAAAAGAAGAAGAAAATGGCTTGTCTAGGGTTAGATGATTTTTTTGTTTTATTTTTTAAAACTAAAGGATGTCGCTTTTGAACAGGAACATAAAATTGATGGAATGGAACTTAACTGACTTGAAATTTAGCTTCAGAAGAAAAGTTTATATTAATTTCCATGGCGGTATTGGGACAATATCTTTCTAATTATTAATATTGCTATCACTTTTTGGTTAATTGATTTAAATAACTGAGTTTTTCTTTAATCTATTTCCAGCACATTAGCAAGCCTGTTTGCTTGGCCAGGCCTTACCAGTGTTTGACTGTTTTTTCTATCTTATTTTTTTCCTAATGGAACCCTGTCTTTCTCTCTCATACGGGATGACCATCATCTGAAAAGCACTCTGTTGAGAGTCCTCTCCGACTTCGGACAACCAATTTATGGTGACGTGAACAAGTCAAAGGACTCAGAGCTAACACAGGCAGGATTTCTAGATCTAATGAAGACTCTGTCAGGCCTCATTTAGATCTAGTTAATGAGGATCTGATTGAATTTGCCGCTGTGAGGTTTTTGGGGACAGTGAACGATTTCTCTGATTTTTCTGCACAGGAGCAAGGATGAGGTTGCATTGTCAGTGTAAACGTTTGTCTGTCGTAAATGGTCAGCTATCATGCCTCTTGGGTGGATGAGTTGCAGGGTCATCTTAGTGAGGCCATTTAGTCTGTTTGTGTTTTAGCTTTTTCTCCTGTATGGTTACATATATTGGCCTTTATGGAAAGTGCTATTAGGAAGAATATATAAAGTGTGTTAACTTCAGGGGCTTTTGCAAAAGAGCCTTGCTTTTTTACACCTTGAGGTGGTGTAACATTTTCATGGCAAGATAGGCTGAACAAAAGTGCTTGCCAAGGAAGCATCACATCTGAGGGAAGGGAGGGGCCGTTCTTGTTGTTTCATGCATTTGGAAGTGACATCTGACAAGGGCTTGTCGGTCCTATAGTTTCTCCAAGGGAAAAATTAAAATCATGAGAACACTCTTTGGCAGCCCAAATTAAATGTACCCACACTTTAGAAACACAAATTCTGGCCGGGGGTGGGGGGGTGTGGTGAGGGGTGGCTCATGCCTGTCATCTTGTGTGAGGATCTCTTGAGCTCAGGAGTTTGAGACCAGTCTGAGCAAGAGTGAGACCTGGTCTCTACTACAAATAGAAAAAATAGCCAGGCATTGTGGCAGGTGCCTGTAGTCCCAGCTACTCGGGAGGGTGAGGCAGGAGGATCACTCCTGAGTCCAGGAGCTTGAGGTTGCAGCAAGGGAGGCTGATGCTACGGCACTTTAGCATGGGTGACAAAGTGAGACTCTGCCTCAAAAAAAAAAAATTATTTTTTAAAAATAAAAAATAAAAAGTCATATGCTCACCTTCAAAATATAAATTACCAATAATGACTTGTTTTGTTGTTTTGCTGTGAAGGGACTTTGGAGCGACGGCTCTTCTCGCACAGTTTGTAGACAGTGTGAGCCTTGACAATGGTATCAGTCTTTGCAGAACTGGAGGTTAGCACACTCTGAGTTTGTTGTCTTCTGTCTACGATCCAGATTGTCCTAGATCTCCCAGACCAGATAAGCTTTTATTAATGTACACAGAACCAAGCAGTGTTTATTTTTGGGTCACTAAAACCATTCCAGTAAATTCCTCAATAAAAACCCTGAATGAAAATATCTGAAATGAGAGAACAGTTTTGCTTCCATGACTTCCAAACCCTGTGTCTTAGAAGACTGGTTTAAACTTGTTGTACATACAAGCGAAACTCAGTGGAACCCTTTATTTCACGTCATCTCCTCGCTTACCCAAGCCTTCCTCTCTTCTCCCACTTCTTGAAACTGCCATGGTGAGACCTGTTGCTTTTATCTGCGTGAATTTCTCCTCTGTGGCACCTCCACCCTCAGAATCATTATTTCCCCCATGGGAAGTGCCCAGGGCTCGGTGTGTAACCAACATGCCCTGTGCTGTTCGGCTTTGCCTGGGCTTGCCTGTGTGTCCTCCCAAAATGTGGCAGGCAGGACTTCACATCAGTCAGAAACCCAAACACACACAGGAAATGCTGCTTCTCCCCCCAATCTGAGCAGGAGGACGGGCTCTCTCAACACACTGCGCTGGTTGTGGTGATGAAGAAAGGAGAATTCTATGGCATCAAATGCAACCTGTGAAGAGCTGTGACACAATGTCAATCTGTGTTACACTGGACTTTAAACATCCCCAGCAACGTCATTTCTCCCAGTATCACGGGGAGATAGTTATGTGGTGAAAGCTTTAAACCAACAGTTAAGTTCACTGCATATTATCTGTAATAGCTCAAAACTGAAAAGGGCCTAAATGTCTAAAAAAAGAATTTGATGAAATAAATAGTGTTTTCTACCTGTTTGGGGGTGTCTCTCTCCCTTCCAGATCTATTTCTACCATTTATTCATAAAATGAGGTATAAGTGCTCTTTTTTAAATTTAGATTGTAGATACCCTTGGAAAGCTTAGTAAAAGGCATAAGCCAGGAGAAAACGTCCATTTGGTCACTATTGTCATGTACTATCAGGAGACTTCAACAAAACTTGTCTATCACTCAAAGGTTAGGAACACTTAGTATTACAAATTTATTAGAAATAATTGGTAATTCAGATGTAGGGGGCAATAGAATGAGTAGGTTATAGAAGAGTCTAATCCTGGCTGGGTGCAGTGGCTCACCCCTATCACAGGAAGGACTCTGGGAGCCCGAGGCAGGTGGCTCACTTGAGCTCAGGAGTTTGAGATCAGCCTGAGCAAGAGGGAGACCTTTCTCTCTACTAAAATAGAAAAAAAAAACCACACACACACACACAAAAAAAAACCCTACCCTGGTGTTGTGGTGGGTGCCTGTAGTCTCAGCTACTTGGGAGACTCAGGCAAGAGGATCATTTGAGCAAAAGTTTGAGGTTGCCGTGAACCATGACTTCATGGTACTCTACTCAGGGTGACAGAGTAAGACTACGTCTCAAAAAAAAAACCCAAAAAAACCCAAAGATAACTAAAAGCATAATCCTATGTTTTTCAACAAAATAAAATAAAAAAAAAATACCACTATATATGTAAAGAAAAGGCCTTGAAGGGCTGACAAGAAGATGCTAGTGATGGCTTCTCTGGGGAGTGATAAGTTTCTGTGCAAGTCTTCCTTCCACCTTCTCTTCCTCTCTCCCTCTCTTCTTCCCTCCTTTCTTCTCTTCGTTTCTTCCTTTGTTTTCCCTCTCTCCTTCCCACCTTCCCTTTTTTGGGGGGTCTATTTTTATCTTCAGACTTTTCTACAACTACCCATAAATTGCTTTTATAAGGAGGAATATATCACACGGTTTGTTTTAATTTGTTTTTAAGAGCTGTGATCAGTTCTGGCAGGTGTGTTCGGACACCTGTGGACATTTCTAGCTCCCGTTTGATAAAATATTGGGAAGAATCAACACTGAGGATGAAGGAGCACAATTCTGAGTGAGATGTAATTGGAGCGGGATAAAGCGTGGATAGTCTGATGGAGTTATTTTCAACAGGAAATACAGACGAAACATGTGAAAATAATTCCGAATGATTCAGAATAAATCCATATGCAACCAAACCATATGTGGCAACCAAGAAAAACCAGTCTACCTGTGACCTTTAACTTGACATTGAGAACAGTATTTCTATTGCCAGAAGGTCCTTTGGGAGCGCTTTTGGCAACTAAATGTCTTGAAGGGTTTGGGTCTGACATCCCTATTTTTCTCACCTTAGAAGGGGTCTGGTTGTTCTACCTTTGCCGACCCTCTCAATTTTAAGGGGATGTTTGCATTTCTTCTGTTTCCTGCAAAGTACCTTTAGGAAAGTGAAGTGAATTTCCGGACTGTGAGGATCTTTGCTCAGCATTCAGGCCCCTCTTTGAGTCACAGAGGACCCTCATCTTCCTTGGGGAACCCCTCCCCTACTCCCCACTGCTGTGGCTTTAGCGGGGCTGGCATCCCCCTCTACTCCAGGTTGAAAACGTGACTCACACTTGGTGGAGTAAAGCCTCTTTCCGTCTTTCTGCCGCAGTCACTGATACAGTGATGGGCATATGAACCAGTTAACGAGACGGAGCCAAGGTTTCTCAGCGGGGAGAATATAAGCCCAGAATTGTTCTGGAAAAAGCCTGCGGAGAATGATGGCCAAAGAGTAAAGTGGAGCCACAGACGGAAGAAGATGGGGAACGGGGGGCGGGGGGGCCAGGGGGGTTGATCATTATGTCCCAGGGATTCATTTGATCCCCACGACCCTTTGGTTTTGAAACAAACTTGCCACTAAAGTTTCAATTACATGTGGCAAGATTTTCCCTTTTTTAAAAAGCCATTTTGAATTGGATGTTTTACCTACGATCAGTTGAGTTTTGATTAATACACTGATTTAATAATAATAACACTTATTAAGTATTTTCTTACCTGACAGTTTCTAGCATTCTCTTGTTTAATTTTCAGGACAGTTTTGTTTTTGCAGCACAGTCTCACTCTGCTGCCCTGGCTAGAGTGCTGTGGCATCATCACAGCTCACTGGAATCTCAATCCCTGGGGTCAGGCTATCCTCCTGTCTTGACCTCCTGAGTAGCTGGGACTACATGTCCATGCAACTATGCCTGGCTAACTTTTTCTATTTTTAGTGGGAATAGGGTCTTGCTCTTGAACTCTTGAGCTCAAGCAATCCTCCTACCTTGGCCTCCAGAGTGCCAGGTTCAAAGTTAGTGCCTAGCTACTAACATTTCTTTCTTTCTTTCTTTTTTTTTTTTTTGTACCAACATCTCTTTTTAAGAAAGGAAACCCACAGGATTGGGCGGCACCTGTGGCTCAAGGAGTAGGGTGCTGGTCCCATATACCAGAGGTGGCAGGTTCAAACCTGGCCCCAGCCAAAAAAAAAAAAATGCAAAAATAAAATAAAATGGTTTTAAGAAAGGAAACAGGTTCAGAAAGATTAAGGAACTTTCATAAGATCCCTTGCCAAAGGGTAGTAGATCTGGATTCAAACCCAGATACTTCTAATTCCAAAACTCCTTGCTTAACCAGCGTGCTATCGACTAAGCAGTGACACTTGACAGAATTTAGACGTGACCATGGTGGACGGTACATCTCAGGCATTCATTGCTGACAGCAGTTTACAAAGGGGTGTTCTGACATTAAGAAAGATTTACTGAGCATGGCCCCTTTAGGGGTTAATGCTCTTGGCCTTCTGTTTCCTGGTCAGGGCCTCCTTTCATTACTCTGTTTTGCTTTCAGTAGCAGACAATGCTTATCAGAAGCATCCCAAGGACCTCTGTGCTTTCAGTGTACCGTCTAGTGACACCTCCAGCTTATCTGATGCACACCCCACCCCTGCTCTGGGGCTCACCTCGGCTACCAATAAGCAGACGGCTACCAATAAGCAGACGTGGAGATAAAGCCTGGGTCCTTTACGAATCAGGGAAGAGCAACAAGGCTGCTGATGGTATGTTATGATAAACCCAGAGCGAGCTTTTTTTCCATCAATAAAAGGAAAATAAAAAGGTTTATCCATTCTGCACTCCTCCTCTCTCAGGTAGGGTTTGCTTATACTTTGTAGGACAGCGGAGTTCTCTTGAAGACTGAAGAAAAAGTAAACACTTGCCTGGGAAATATGGTTTTGACGCTAGCTTTGAGGATCACGCTGTACTCATAACATCCTGTTCTTCTCAGCCTCCTGTGATGTGGTGGATACCGGTCCCGCCCCAGGCTGTTCACTGCTGAGTTCAGTTTTCAGAAAGATGCTGCTCGGTGGGGACCCAGGAAATGGGCCATGGTTTTCTCCTCTTTTGTCACTCTTATGCTTAAGGACAGGTGCTCCCAGTTGGTTTGACAGAAAAAAAAAAAAACTAAAACAAAACACTTTCCATCTGTTTTAAGCTTAGGTCTTTAATTTCTTTGATATATTTCATCTCCTTAGATTTTATTGGGAGGCCAGAGCATATGAGTGGAAAAAAAGTCTCAAAAAAAAAAATCATTTGTTTAGCAAAGGACTAAGCTTCTCTGGTGAGCTCTGCAGCTTACAGGGTCAGGAAAAGAAGAGTAGCTACCGGGGAAAGGTGTGATAAAACTGAATACTGAGGCTTAGGGCCGGTAGCACAGTGGTTAAGGCACCAGCCACATACACCAAGGCTGGTGGGTTGGAATCCAGCCCAGACCAGCTAAAACAACCATGACAACTGCAACCAAAAAATAGCTGGGTGTTGTGGTGGGTGCCTGTAGCCCCAGCTACTTGGAGGATAAGGCAAGAGAATTGCTTAAATCCAAGAGTTTTAGCTTGCTGTGAGCTGTGATGGAACGGCACTCTATCAAGGGCGACATAGTGAGACTCTGTCTCAAAAAACAAAAAACAAAAAAACCCGAAAACTGAGAAAAGCAGCGTTAAGTGACATCATCTACTTTCCTAAGGACAGGAATTTCTGACTTCTTACCCACCCCTTTAGGAGAGGCAGGAGGAGCTGTAGCGTGTGTCTAGAAACCACGTCTATTGCAAAGATATAAGAATAATAAGGAATAAAATTTTCCTTCTCTGGTCAAGGAGCTGACCCCAAATTGGTTTATGGCATTTGGAGATCTGAGGGTGTAAGTAGAATAAGGATGATTTCTGCTCACCTGCAAAGAAAGACATCTTCCTTCTATCTTCTCCACAAGCTGCAAAGTCATTGCTTTGCCATTCAGGAGATGGACAACAGCAGGTCTGTTGTCTGATGGCTTCTGTTAGAGAATGTAATGGGTGTCCAGTAACTGTATTTCTCATTAGTAGTTCCAAAAATTGTCTTATTACTGGATTCACGAAAAGGCTCTAAAAAAATATAGAGATCCTTTGTCCCATTCCAGACCTGCCAAATACAAAAACAAGACTGGGACATTTGTAATTTTCACAGGTGATTCTTATAATCAAACAGGGAGCCACAGCTCTAGTCTTCCTTCATTAGGATTAATTAATCCGATTAGCAGCTCTTACCACTCAACCATCGGGGGCTGCAGACCTGACTCCAGGGCAGGCTGGTCTTCAGTTGGGGTCGGGGGTAGGGAATGGAGGTGCTGGTTAGAGGACCTGGCAGAAGTCAGCCTGGGACTATGTGGCCAGTGTTGGGGCATCACGAAGGACACCCCTAGAGGGTGAAGAGGATTCCTGGGATGGTTGTCTATAGGGGTTTTGAAGATTGGATCGTGAGGAGAACAGAGTGGCAAAGCCCGTACTTCCCCCTTCAAGGTAAATACACGAACAAACAAACAAACAAACAAAATCTCATTTCTTCCTGACTATAGTGCCTACCATCTTTGTGTTATTCAGAGCTATGTGTTAAAATCTCAGTCCTCCCAATGCAGACACTTCAACACAACATTCCCGTAGGTGGGGTGTAGTTTCCCTTCCTCACCTAAGAGAGTACGTCACGTGCCCGCATACCCATTCCGTCACATGATGGACCATCATTTATTGAGCAAAACCAGCACTAAGGAGGCCTGGTGCCAGGTGGTGGGAACAAATACCCAAAACGTGATCTCCACCCTTTAGGTGGTCACAGTTCCACAGGCATGTAAGAGGTCGTGTGGGAGAGGGAAAGATCATTTCTCTCTGGGCAAAAAAAGGTGAAGGAAGAGAAGGTGATGCCAGAACAAGGTGCTTAAAGATGAAAGGGAGATTCACTTGGAAAAGAGTCACTGTCTTCTTTAGAGAGCAGCCATAGCTTAAACAAAAGCACAGCATGGCCTGGGAGGTCAGGGAGAGTCTGTGTAATTTGCTAGCATAGTGTGAGAAGGGAACATGGGGTGTGAGCTGGTGGTTTGGCAGCATCCAAATCAAGCAGGGTCTTGAACATCTCTGCTTCTAGGAAAAGAACTTGGCATGCCCTGAACACTTGAATTCATGAGACACAGTCATAGAGAACAGAGGCTGCTCAGGTAAAGATGTTGATGAGTGCGAACAAACTCTTGCTTTTATTTTCCACCTACCTTGAGATTGAGTTTAGGGAGTCTCACCTCTCAGATAAGTTGGGCCCAATAATGTTGCAACTTACAACTTTTAGAGCATTGCTATATTTTTTTCTTAGCTGCAGAATATGTTTTGAAAAAATGAAAACCACTTCTAGCTTCAATTTTAAAAATGCCTTAATTTGAGAGACCATTAGTCATGAAGGTGTTTCCATAGCAAACGTGTGTGGGATGTCCTAGCTTTGTTGGCAATGGTTCAAGGGAACTTACATCATTAAATTGGGACAGGGTCTGGCATGATGGCGAGAAAATTCATGGCACTGTTCCCATAGCATGAGGCCTCCATTCAAGGGCAAGATAAAGGGAAGGCAAAGACCAAGAGGAGGAATGCTAGAACGAAAACAAGTTAACAAAGGGGAGATAAAAATGGAAATCACAGTTCAGTGTGAATAATAGGAATGCAAATGGTGCTACTAAAATAGGAAGGAACATTACTTTTCAAAATGGCAAAGCAAAGGCAAATTGTAGTAGCAAAAGCGTTTTGCACGGTAAAATTGTACACTGTGTATGCCTCTCAGAAGCAAAGCCACCTACTCTAATTTTTCCCAGCACGATGCTGTGAATTTGGTGAGTCATTTTATGAAGGTTTACTATAAAGCCCCAATCTGCATATTTTTTTTTTAAATAATACATTTGGATTAAATCCTCCTTTTCCCAGCAGCTGCCTACTAATGGACCCAGTTTATAGTCAAGATTTTTCACCTGGGATAGAAAGTAGGACACTTTTTAAAAAATCAAAAACCTTACGGAATAATCTTTAAGGTTTATTGTTAAGTGAAAAAATAAAATAAAATTACGATGGGAAAAATGTATACGGTAAGCTACTATTTATCTAAGAAGAAGGTAATCTGAATATAAAATTGCTTATGTTAAAAATGCAGGAAAAGGTTATTTATGGGCAAGTGAGGAAAGAAGGTGGAGGAGGAGGTAGGTTTAGCCGCTAGATGTCTCTGAATCTGTTTTGTTTTTGTTTTGAATTCCAAAGCATATCAATGTTTAACATGGTTCTGAAGAATTAGTCATGAAACAAAGCAATCTCTAAAAATTGAAAGCAAAATGACATAGATCAACTTAAGTCTCAACTTAGTGGCATTATCACAGACAGAAATTATTTCAGGTGGTACAGTCTGCAGATACATTCTAAGAACAAAAGAATCGCCACTGTCCCTCCTCCCCCCAAACAAACAAACACAAACAACAAACTAGTTTTTTCTAATCTTATTATTGGTGCTAGTATTGTCTTCCTTCCTTCCTTCCTTCTTTTCTTCCTTTCTTTTTTTTTCTTTTTGAAACTGTTGTGTGTACTAAGGAATAGAGCAAGTGAGAAATTGTTTTGGTATTGGGGAAGTAGGAAGTAAGGTAATTCAAATTTAACATCGACGGTAATAAGTAACCATCTTATAGTCTTGAATTTATATTGTCACTATCAGTTGAAATTGTGATGTATTTTAATATAAAAATACAGATTCCCTAGGTTTATTCACTGAAAAGACTTGGAAATAATTAACAGGAAGGTAAAATGAGTATCCCTAGGGTTCACTTACTAGATGCAAAACCTAGTGCTCAGATTCTGATCTCTTAATGCCATCCCCCATTGAAAGAAACCTGGGCTCCTTGGGAGAGAACTGATCACAGACCTGGGTCAGGAATAGTAAAATAAACCTGGAATGATTTCTCATACCAAGAGTAGGATAGCTATCGATGACTTCTGAGCTTATGAAGGAAGACTTTTGCTAAGCAAAAATGGTACAATTTGAGCTGCAATAAAATAATGACTGCAATGAACTGAAACACACCAGTTATGTTCAAATCTACTGTGATGCTAAGACACACACACATATGCACACAGCCAAAAATATCCCGTTAAAACTAGAATCATTGGTTATCTTTGGAAAATGCTAGGTAACTCTCAGATTTCAAAACTAGTAAATGAAGGGAAAAACAAACCAACATTTACCCTCTCATTTCTCTACACACTGTACCACTGGGTAACCAAATAGTAAATAACTCTTGATTCAAAACAGTAAAAATTAAAATGAAATTATTAGACAATTAGGGAACTGTGAAAGCAGTTGAATGTTAGCAATACTATGTACTTATTCTCAATTACCTTTAGTTATGATAATGAATTGTGGTTACGCTTAAGAAAAAGTTCTTATGTATATGTGATGTGTGTGCGTATATACATATGTATATATGAAATGAAATGATATGATTTCTTGGTTTTGCACAAAATAATCCAGTGGTATGGAGGAGAGGGGAATTAGACAGTAGAATAAATAAAACAAGATTGACCATGTTGATAATTATCGACATTGGCACTGAGTACATAAAGTTTATTATATTATTATTTTTTTCCTTTGTATATATTTGAAGTTTCCTATATCAATTATTATTATTATTTTTTTTGAGACAGATTCTCATGATATTGCCCTTGGTAGAGTGCTGTGGCATCACAGCTCACAGTAACCTCAAAGTCTTAGGCTTAAGCGATTCTCTTTCCTTAGCCTCCCAAGTAGCTGGGACTATAGGTGCCCACCATAACGCTCGGCTATTTTTTGTTGCAGTTGTTGTTGTTGATAGCAGGCCCGGGGTGGGTTCAAACCTGCCAGCCCTGTTGTATGTGGCTGGCACCATAACCACTGAGCTACAGGTGCTGAGCCCTATATTAAAATTTTTAAAGAAATCAATTGCTTTGCTCATTATTGTCTCCAGATAACCTCATCATCTCGCTTTCCAATGTACTTTTATGCTCACATGGCAAGGACTCAGTAAGTGAGAGAAACAAATTCAAGGCTTTATTCAAACCTGTTAGTGGGTAACTCTTTTGGGGGCAATCATGTGCTTTCAGAATTAAGCATCTGATGTCTGGAATTCTAAGAGACTCTAGTCTCAAAGAGAAAGACATAGCACTTTTATCTAGGAACAATACTTCTTTAAAACGCAAGAAAACACAATTTTACTCAACTTGACCACTTATGAAAACTGACTTTATATAGTCTCACAACTGATTCGATCCTACCTGCAAGAAGACCTAATCACTAATTATTTTACCATAAAGTTGTTGGGCTTATCACTCTGTTCAGTAGGCATGCATAATTCTTCACCAGCGGAGCCCAGGTTTCAATACATTGCATTAAGTCACTCTGGTATATTTGCGGTCATTCTGAAGATTGGAATCTATACAATCTTCAATCATATGCTACATTTTTGCATATTAGCTCATTGATAGCCCCCTACTTTGTCTTTTTCTGAAACAATTCCAAACTCCGACCTTTGCATTGCTCTTCTAATTGTTTTTTCTTCCTTCTATCCTATCTTCCATCTTTATTATTTTACGACTTTATTTTTCTGATCTTATTTACTTAGAAAATTTCTGTTCATGTAGAATTCTTTCTTATATTTCTTTTTTTTTTTTTATTGTTGGGGATTCATTGAGGGTACAATAAGCCAGGTTACACTGATTGCAATTGTTAGGTAAAGTCCCTCTTGCAATCATGTCTTGCCCCTATAAAGTGTGACACACACCATCTTTCTTATATTTCTAATGGTTTCTACTAAAAAGGAGTATCCTATTCTTGTTTTATTTCTTTGGTGGTTACGGTATCTTGTTAGGTTTCACTGAAAGTACGACTTTTTCAGTTTTCTTTTGCTCTGTGAATTATCTGTTTTCTCTCCAAGTTTTGTTTATTTATTTATTTTGTTGTTGTTGTTTTGCTTTGCCTGCCACATTGGAGGCTTTGTTTAAATATCTAGCGACCCCTGGCTGACTATTCATATTTAAAGATGGCAATGGAAATAACTGACTGAATGCTTTCTGCATAAGCTGGGTCTTACTGAATGGGGAATTTCCTAGTGATTAAGAACAGAAAGAGTTAGTTACTGAAGGCCTCCAAGGGTAATCTTTGAAATACTTTAATGATTGGTAGGGCATGGGTACCATTCAGAGAAGATAGGCCAGATAGGGCATGGGTACCAGACATTCAGAATACATCAGCTATGAACAACTCATTCAAGCATACTGTGTGTTCAAGGATGATTCCACTTCACTGGTAAATCTTTTCCTTGGACAGGATGGTTTCCTCAGAGATGACTTCGCCTGAGTGAAATGAGATGGGGATCACAATCCTGCTGCCCAAGCTGGATGGCTCTGGTGTTCTTTATGTAGGCTTTCATTTAATTTATCAGCTATGCTTTATGTCTCAGGAGTTCAGAGCTTCTCATATTTAATTTCTTTAGAATCATAACTTTCCCGTCATCTCAAGTAGGTTAGAGGTGATCATCCGGCTATTGATACGAGAGAGGACATTTGGGGGGTCTGATTGCATCTTATGTAGACTTTGTTCTTCTGGACCACTCCTTGCCCTCCCCTTCAGAGCTTCTTGGAGCCTCCAATTCCTAAATCATTCTGGGTTTCTCCTGCCCAAATTATCTTGCGTTCTGTCAGCATCCCTCCCATCAGGCACAAAGTTTGGCTTTTTCTGATCTATTAAATTAGTTGTCACTTATCTAGAAGCTTTATTTTTTTATTTTTAACTAAACCTTATTTGCTGTCATATCCTTTCCGATTCCCTTTGGAATAAAATGTTAGGTTAAAATATCTCTGGGTGTGAGTCTGCATACATGCTTAATTTCCTTTATAGTTTTTGGTAGCATTCTAAAAGAAATTAAATTGGTATGCTTAACCCATCGAGTATAACCAGAAGTTTTACTTTTACATTCTTAAGGATATGTCTTCAAACATAATTATGTTTTGATCACAATTAGAGTTTATCAGGATTTTTATGCTCCCGCAACACAGCATGAGAACGTCAATGTTTTTTCATTTCCTTAAGTTTTACCACCTCCCAATTTGGGACCATCTGAAATTTTAACTTCAAATTATAATGAAATTAATACTCTTTTATGTTATACATCAAAAGTGACTTAAACTTAACAATACATTTTTACAGTTTTTTTTCTTACCATGCTGTCTTGTATCTCATATCTTTCCCTATATTTTGTTGGTTTACGTATTTGAATAACTTGCTCACATTTTAGTAGAGGCTGATACAATTATAGGATTTTGTCTGCAGTGGTTGTGAGGATAGGACAGGACATCCTCCTAGGAGGAAGTTTGAGCTGGTCTCAGTGTGTCATTGGCTATGGGTGACAATAGATTGTCCTATATCTTTGGTCCCTAGGGTCCACACTCATCTGTTTTAACCTTAGGCAATGGCTGGTCTCTTGCTCAGCTTCATCAGGAGGTAGAGGGCTGTGACCTTGTCCCTCTAAATGCCCTGCCCCAATTAATCACTGTGACCATTGCCCCTTAACCTACTTCTGCCTGGAGTTTCCATAACCACATTCACCTCCACAATGATTCTTCCCTGGGTTTCTCTCTGGTCTTGTTTTCACCAAGAAGTCCACCTTATCTTCCTTACATCTTTCATGATTATCTCAACATCTTTGATGTTGACATCATCCTTTCTTGTTTCCTAGTGCTGTTACAGATCTGTTTATTTATTTGATCTTCTCACAGCAATATGGATGGGAAAGAATGTGTGTTTGGTCTGACATTTTGCTCCTATTTCTGGACACACACACACACTCTTAACATAGTGTTCCCGCTAACCAACTTGTCTACAATTGTTTATTGTTTCAAAAAGAAAATTTGATTTGGTTTTCCTTCCTTTGATCTTGCTTTTTTTTTAATTTTTTGCTTAAGTCTGCTTATTTTTCATCTTATTTAGTATAATCCGATCTGAAGGTTAGAGGCTGTCTTTTTTTAGCCAGCTGCAGATAAAATACTACCAACAAAATCCTAGCTATGATACTTACTATGTATATATACTCTGCCAAATGGCAAAGAATGCATTTCCAGTATAGATTTTCCACTGGTCATAAAGGCATCTGTAAAGACGCAGTAACAGGAAAGAGAGCCAAAGACTTACAATGGAAGTAGTGTTGTCTGAAACGGTTTTCTTTAAATGTACTTACATGGAAAGGACTCTGTAGGCTCCCTCAGGGAGCAGGGTACTTTCTCTTCCCACATTTTTAGTGGGCCATCACCCTGTTTACTGCAACTGTGTTACAAAAGTTCTTGTTCAACACTTTAATCAGTACAGAGATTAATTAACATTTTATTAGAAAGTTGTTTTCTAGAAAATACATCATTTTTAAAGAGGTGTTTCTTTCCTCTTTAAGGTAAATTGTTCTCATTTATTGATGCCAATTATTGCTTTTACCATGAATTCCATCTCTTCAGTTACAATGTAAAACCTAAAAATGTAAGTTAATTTATACCATTTTATTTTAGGCATTTTACACATGAGGGTTAAGGGTGGGGTTAGTGACTCAGCTCCAGTAGCTCAGCTGCTAGGGTACCAGCCACATATACTGGAGCTGGCAGATTCGAATCCAGCCCAGGCCTGCCAAACAACAATGACAAGTACAACAAAAAAATAGCCAGGCATTGTGGTGGGCAACTGTACTCCCAGCTACTTGAGAGGTTGAGGCACGAGAATCGCTTAAGCCCAAGAGTTGGAGGTTGCTGTGAGCTGTGATGTCACAGCACTCTACAGAGGCCAACGTAGTGAAACTCTGTCTCAAAAAAAAAGGTGGGGTTAGTATTAATTACATTGCATGCAATAAAGACATATGTGAAGTATGGTTTACTTGAATTAATATGATGCTCTTAGATTGAAGGAATGATGACATTTTTCTTTTAAGCCTGTCTGGAAGGAAACATTCATAGCCTAATATCATTGCTCATGTAAATTCAGGAAAACTGATCAGGGTATAATCATAATTTTTTTAAAAAGAACTTTATACATTTAATATATTTTTTTACTTTTATTTTTTTATTGTTAAATCATAGATGTGTACATTAGTGTAATCAAGGGGTATAATGTGCTGGTTTCATATACAATCTGAAATATTCTCATCAAACTGTTCAATGTAGCCTTCATGGCCTTTTCTTAGTTATTATATGTAGACATTTGTATTCTGCATTTAGTGTGTTTCGCCTGTACCCATTCTAAGATGCACCATAGGCGTGGCCCCTCCCTCCACCTAACCTTGGCCCTTTCCCCATATTCTTGTGCTATAGTTGGGTTATAGTCTTCATGTGAAAGCTATAATTTAGCTTCATAGTAGGGCCGAGTACATTGGATACTTTTTCTTCCATTCCTGAGATACTTTGCTAAGAAGAATATGTTCCAGCTCCATCCATGTAAACATATGAAAGAGGTAAAGTCTCCATCTTTCTTTAAGGCTGCATAATATTCCATGGTATACACGTACCACTATTTGCTAGTCCATTTGTGGGTCGATGGGCACTTGGGCTTCTTCCATGACTTAGCAATTATGAATTGGGCTGCAATAAACATTCTGGTACAGATGTCTTTGTTATATTGTGATTTTTGTTCTTCTGGGTATATACCTAGTAGAGGAATTATAGGATTGAATGGCAGATCTATTTTTAGATCTCTAAATGTTCTCCAAACATCTTTCCAAAAGGAATGTATTAATTTGCATTCCCACCAGCAGTGTAGAAGTGTGCCCTTTCCTCCACATCCACGCCACCATCTCTGGTCTTGGGATTTTGTGATATGGGCTAATCTTACGGGAGTTACATGATATCTCAAAGTAGCTTTGATTTGCATTTTTCTGATGATTAAGGATGATGACCATTTCTTCATAAGTCTGTAGGCCATGTGCCTGTCTTCATCAGAGAAGTTTCTCTTCAAGTTCCTTGCCCAGCCTGAGATGGGATCACTTGTTCTTTTCTTGCTTATACGTTTGAGTTCTCTGTGGATTCTGGTTATTAAACCTTGTTGGAGACATAACCTGCAAATATCTTCTCCCATTCTGAGGGCTGTCTGCTTGCTTTACTTACTGTGTTCTTGGCTGTGCAGAAGCTTTTTAGTTTGATCAGGTCCCAGTAGTGTATTTTTGAAACTGCTTCAATTGCCCAGAGGGTCCTCCTCATAAAATATTCGCCCAGACCAATTTCTTCAAGAGTTTTCCCTGCACTTTCTTCTAGTATTTTCATAGTTTCATGTCTTAAGTTTAAATGTTTAATCCAGTGAGAGTCTATCTTAGTTAATGGTGAAAGGTGTGGGTCCAGTTTCAGTCTTTTACAGATCTCCAGCCAGTTCACCCAGCACCATTTGTTAAATAGGGAATCTTTTCCCCACTGAAAGTTTTTAATTGGCTTGTCAAAAGTAAAATAATGGTAAGTAACTGGATTCATCTTTTGGTTCTCTATTCTGTTCCATACATCTACCTCTCTGTTTTTATGCCAGTATCATGCTGTTTTGTTCACTGTTGATTTATAGTGTAGTCTGAGGTGTGGTAGCATGATTCCTCCTGCTTTGTTGTTATTTCTCAGTAATGTCTTGGCTGTTCAAGGTTTTTTCTGATTTCATATAAAACAAAGTATTGTTTTTTCAAGATCTTTAAAGTATGACAGTGGAGCTTTAAAAGGGATTGCATTAAAATTGTACATTGCTTTGGGTAGTATGGACATTTTAACAATGTTGATTTTTCCCAGCCATGAGCATGGTATGTTTTTCCATTTGTTAACATTTTCAGCTATTTCTTTTTTTAGAGTTTCATAGTTCTCTTTATAGAGATCTTTCACGTCCTTTGTTAGGTAAACTCCCAAATATTTCATCTTCTTTGGCACTATTGTGAATGGAATAGAGTCCTTAACTGTTTTTTCAGCTTGACTATTGTTGGTATATATAAAGGCTACTGATTTATGAATGTTGGTTTCGTAACCTGAGACACTGCTGTATTCCTCGATCACTTCTAAGAGTTTTGTGGTAGAATCCATGGTGTTTTCCAGATATACAATCATATCATCTGAGAAGAGCGAAAGGTTGATCTCTTCTGACCCTATATGGATACCCTTGATCGCTTTTTCTTCCCTAATTGCGATGGCTAAAACATCCATTACAATGTTAAAGAGCAGTGGAGACGATGGGCAACCTTGTCTGGTTCCTGATCTGAGTGGAAATGATTTCAATTTAACTCCATTAAATATGATATTGTCTGTGGGTTTGCTATAGATGGCCAGTATGAGTTTAAGAAATGTCCCTTCTATACCAATTTTCTTAAGTGTTCTGATCATGAAGGGATGCTGGATATTATCAAAAGCTTTTTCTGCATCAATTGAAAGAATCATATGGTCCTTATTTTTTAGTTTGTTTATGTGCTGAATTACTTTTATAGATTTACGTATATTGAACCAGCCTTGAGACCCTGCGATAAATCCCACTTGGTCGTGGTGTATAATCTTTTTGATGTGTTGTTGGATTCTGTTTGTTAGGATCTTATTGAGTATTTTAGCATCAATATTCATTAGTGATATTGGTCTATAATTTTCTTTTCTTATTGGGTCTTTCCCTGGTTTGGGGATCAAGGCGATGTTTGCTTCATAGAATGTGTTGGGTAATATTCCTTGTTTTTCTATATTTTGGAAGAGGTTGAGTAATATAGGTACTAGTTCTTCTTTAAAGGTTTGGTAGAATTCTGATGTAAAGCTTTCTGGTCCTGGGCTTTTCTTTTTAGGGAGATTTTGTATAGTTGATGCTATTTCGCAACTTGATATAGACCATTTCCACTTCATTCTGGCTAAGTCTTGGTAGGTGGTGTACTTCCAGGTATTGGTTGATTTCTTTCACATTTTCATATTTGTGGGAGTAGAGTTTCTTGCAGTATTCGTTAAGGATTTTTGAATTTCTGAGGGGTCTATCATTATTTCATCGTTAGCATTTCTGATTGATGAAGTTAGAGATTTTACTCTTTGTTTCCTGGTTAGGTTGGCCAAAGGTTGATCTTTTCAAAAAACCAACTTTTGGATTTAATGATCTGTTGTATAATTCTTTTGTTTTCAATTTCATTTAATTCTGCTCTGATTTTGGTTATTTCCTTTCTTCTGCTGGTTTTGTGGTTGGAGTGTTCTTCCTTCTCCAGTTGCTTAGATGCCTTGTTATTAACTTCCTCTCTTTCTGTTTTCTTGAGGAAGGCTTGCAGTGGTATAAATTTCCCTCTTAGGCAGTGTTTGTAGTATCCCAGAGGTTCTGGTAATTCATGTCTTGATTGTTGTTTTTTTCCAATAATTTGGTGATTTCCTTCTTAATCTCGTCTATAACCCATGTATCCTTCAGCATAAGGTTGTTTAGCTTTCATGTTTTTGTATGGGTATATAGGTTCCTGTTGTTATTGAGTTCAACTTTTATTCCATGATGGTCTGAGAAGATGCAAGGAATAATTTCTATTTTTTTACATTTGCTGAGGTTAGATTTGTGGCCTACGATGTGGTCGATTTTGGAGTATGTTCCCTGGGCTGATGAAGATTGTGTATTCAGTTTTATTGGGATGAAATGTTCTGTAGATGTCGGTTATGTCCAGATGATGAACGGTTAAATTTAAATCTAAAATTTCTTTGCTGAGCTTCTTTTAGGAGGATCTATCCACACTGCAAAAGGGGTGTTAAAATCTCCAACTACTATGGAACAGGAGGAAATCAAGTTGCTCATGTCTGTTAGAGTTTCCCTTATAAATTGAGGTGTGTTCTGGTTTGGTGCGTAAATATTAATTATTGAAATCTCATCATATTGAGTATTACCTTTAACAAATATGAAGTGTCCATCCTTATCCTTCCTTATTTTGGTCGGTTTAGAAGCTATTGCATCTGCGAATAGGATTGCAATGCATGCTTTTTTCTGCTTTCCATTTGCCTGGAGCATAGATGACCATCCCTTCACCTTGAGTCTATATTTGTCTGTTAGTGTACGATGCAATTCTTTTTTTTTTTTTTTTTTTGACCCTTGATTTGGAATTTATTTTTTTTATTGTTAAATCATAGCTATGTACATTAGTGCAATCACCTGTACCCATTCTAAGATGCACCATAGATGTGGCCCCACCCATTACCCTCCCTCCACCAAAACCTCCCCCCTCCCTTCCCCTTCCTTGGCCCTTTCCCCGTAGTCTTGTGCTATAGTTGGGTTATAGTCTTCATGTGAAAGCTATAATTTAGCTTCATAGTAGGGCTGAGTACATTGGATACTTTTTCTTCCATTCCTGAGATACTTTGCTAAGAAGAATATGTTCCAGCTCCATCCATGTAAACATGAAAGAGGTAAAGTCTCCATCTTTCTTTAAGGCTGCATAATATTCCATGGTATACATGTACCCCAATTTGCTAGTCCATTCATCGGTCAGGCACTTGGGCTTCTTCCATGACTTAGCAATTATGAATTGGGCTGCAATAAACATTCTGGCACAGATGTCTTTGTTATATTGTGAGTTTTGGTCTTCTGGGTAAAAACCTAGTAAAGGAATTATAGGATCGAATCGCAGGTCTATTTTTAGGTCTCTAAGTGTTCTCCAAACATCCTTCCAGAAGGAACGTATTAGTGGGCATTCCAACCAGCAGTGTAGAAGTGTGCCCTTTCCTCCACATCCATGCCAACATTTCTGGTTTTGGGATTTTGTTATGTGGGCTACTCTTACTGGGGTTAGGTGATATCTCAGAGTAGTTTTGATTTGCATTTCTCTGATGATTAAGGATGATGAGATTTTTTCATGTGTTTGTAGATCTTGCATTGGTCTTCTTTAGAGAAGTTTCTCTTCAAGTCCCTTGCCCACCCTGCGATGGGGTCATGTGTTCTTCTCTTGTTAATATGTTTGAGTTCTCTGTGGATTCTGGTTATTAGACCTTTATTGGAGATATAACCTGCAAATATTTTCTCCCATTCTGAGGGCTGTCTGCTTGCTTTACTCACTATGTTCTTGGCTGTGCAGAAGCTTTTTAGTTTGATCAGGTCCCATCAGTGTATTTTTGATACTGCTTCAATTGCCTGGGGAGTCCTCCTCATAAAATATTCACCCAGGCCGATTCCTTCAAGAGTTTTCCCTGCACTTTCTTCAAGTATTTTTATAGTTTCATGTCTTAAGTTTAAATCTTTTATCCTGTGAAGAGTCTATCTTAGTTAATTGTGAAAGGTGTGGGTCCAGTTTCATTCTTCTACAGGTTGCCAGCCAGTTTACCCAGCACCATTTGTTAAATAGGGAATCTTTTCCCCATGAATGTTTTTAATTGGATTGTCAAAGATCAAATAACGGTAAGTAGCTGTATCCATCTCTTGGTTCTTTATTCTGTTCCAGACAGCTACTTCTCTGCTTTTGTGTCAGTTCCATGCTTTTTGATCACTATCGATTTATAGTACAGTCTCAGGTCTGGTAGCGTGATTCCTCCTGCTGTGTTTTTATTGCTGAGTAATGTTTTGGCCATTCGAGGTTTTTTCTGATTCCGTATAAAATGAAGTATTATTTTTTTCAAGATCTTTAAAGTATGACAATGGAGCCTTAATAGGAATTGCAATAAAATTAGATATTGCTTTGGGCAGTATGGACATTTTAACAATGTTGATTCTTCCCAGCCATGAGCATGGTATGTTTTTCCATCTGTTAACATCTTCGGCTATTTCTTTTCTTAGAGTTTCATAGTTCTCTTTGTAGAGCTCTTTCACGTCCTTTGTCAGGTATACTCCCAAATATTTCATCTTCTTTGGCAATACTGTGAAAGGAATAGAGTTCTTGACTGTTTGTTCGGCTTGGTTATTGTTGGTATATATAAAGGCTACAGATTTATGGGTGTTGATTTTGTAGACTGAGACATTGCTATATTCCTTGATCACTTCTAAAAGTTTTGTAGTAGAATCCCTGGTGTTTTCCAGATGTACGATCATATCATCTGCGAAGAGTGAAAGTTTGATCTCTTCTGACCTTATATGGATACCCTTGATCGCCTTTTCTTCCCTAATTGCAATGGCTAAAACTTCCATTACAATGTTAAAGAGCAATGGAAACAATGGGCAACCTTGCCTGGTTCCTGATCTAAGTGGAAATGATTTCAATTTAACTCTATTCAATACAATATTGGCTGTGGGTTTGCTGTAGATGGCCTCTATTAGTTTAAGAAATGTCCCTTCTATACCAATTTTCTTAAGTGCTCTGATCATGAAGGGATGCCGGATATTATCAAAAGCTTTTTCTGCATCAACTGAAAGAATCATATGGTCTTTATTTTTAAGTTTGTTTATGTGTTGAATTACATTTATAGATTTATGTATATTGAACCAGCCTTGAGACCCAGGGATAAATCCGACTTGGTCATGGTGTGTATTTTTTTGATGTGTTGTTGGATTCTGTTTGTTAGGATCTTATTGAGTATTTTAGCATCTATATTCATTAGTGATATTGGTCTATAATTTTCTTTTCTTGTTGGGTCTTTCCCTGGTTTGGGGATCAAGGTGATGTTTGCTTCGTAGAATGTGCTGGGTAATATTCCTTCTTTTTCTATATTTTGGAAGAGGTATCGTAGTATAGGTGCTAGTTCTTCTTTAAAGGTTTGGTAGAATTCTGACATAAAGGCATCTGGTCCTGGGCTTTTCTTTTTAGGGAGATTTTGTATAGTTGATGCTATTTCAGAACTTGATATAAACCTGTTCAACATTTCCACTTCATTCTGGCTAAGTCTTGGTAGGTGGCGTACTTCGAGGTATTGGTCGATTTCTTTTAGATTTTCATATTTGTGAGAGTAGAGTTTCTTATAGTATTCGTTAAGGATTTTTTGAATTTCTGAAGGGTCTGTTGTTATTTCATCATTACCATTTCTGATTGATGAAATTAGAGATTTTACTCTTTTTTTCCTGGTTAGGTTGGCCAAAGGTTTATCTATTTTATTGATCTTTTCAAAAAACCAGCTTTTGGATTTATTGATCTGTTGTATAATTCTTTTGTTTTCAATTTCATTTAATTCTGCTCTGATTTTGGTTATTTCTTTTCTTCTGCTGCGTTGAGGTTGAAGTGTTCTTCTTTCTCCAGTTGCTTGAGATGTTCCATTAAGTTATTGACTTCCTCTCTTTCCGTTTTCTTGAGAAAGGCTTGCAGTGGTATAAATTTCCCTCTTAGGACTGCCTTTGCAGTATCCCAGAGGTTCTGGTAGTTCTTCTCTTGATTGTTGTTTTGTTCCAAAAATATGGTGATTTCCTTCTTAATCTCGTCTATAACCCATGTATCCTTCAGCATAAGGTTGTTTAGCTTTCATGTTTTTGTATGGGTATGCAGGTTCCTGCTGTTATTGAGTTCAACTTTTATTCCATGATGGTCTGAGAAGATGCAAGGAATAATTTCTATTTTTTTACATTTGCTGAGGTTAGATTTGTGGCCTAGGATGTGGTCGATTTTGGAATATGTTCCATTGGCTGATGAGAAGAATGTGTATTCAGTTTTTTGGGGATGAAATGTTCTGTAGATGTCTGTTAAGTCCAGATGTTGAATGGTTGAGTTTAAATCTAAAATTTCTTTGCTTAGCTTCTTTTTGGAGGATCTATCCAGGACTGTTAAAGGAGTGTTAAAATCTCCAACTACTATGGAAGTGGACGAAATCGAGTTGCTCATGTCTGTTAGAGTTTCTCTTACAAATTGAGGTGCGTTGTGGTTGGGTGCATAAATATTAATAATTGAGATCTCATCATATTGAGTATTACCTTTAACAAATATGAAGTGTCCATCCTTATCCTTAATTATTTTGGTTGGTTTAAAGCCTATTGTGTCTGTGAGCAGGATTGCAATGCCTGCTTTTTTCTGCTTTCCATTTGATGGAATATAGATGACCATCCCTTCACCTTGAGTCTATATCTGTCTTTTAATGTAATATGTGATTCTTGGATGCAGCAGATATCTGGCTTGAGTTTTTGTGTCCAGTCTGCCAACCTATGCCTCTTTAGAGGACAATTTAAACCATTCACTTTAATTGAGAGTATTGATAAGCCTTTCGAGAGACTGGTGGACATTTTTAATCCTTTTGCGACTGTGGAAGTTGGAATTTGATCAAAAATTTATTGCGTGGGTTTACTTTTGTGGTGGAGAATTACGCTGGTCTTCATGGAGGATAGGTCTAAGAATGTCCTGGAGAGCTGGTTTAGTTGTGGCAAATTTCTTCAACATGTGAATGTCGTTGAAGTATTGAATTTCTCCGTCATAAATGAAGCTCAGTTTAGCTGGGTACAGGGTCCTGGTTTGAATGTTATTTTGTTTTAGGAGATTAAAAGTCGATGACCATCCTCTTCTAGCTTGAAAGGTTTCAGCAGAGAGAGCTGCAGTTATTCTGATATTCTTCCCCTTGTAGGTAATGGTTTTCTTTTGTCTGTCAGCTTTCAGAATTTTCTCCTTCATATTAACTTTAGTGAAATTGATTATGATGTGTCTGGGGGATGTCTTATTTGGGTTGAGTCATGCTGGAGTTCTGAAACTGTCTGCTATCTGAATTTCGGAGTCTCTTGGCATGTCTGCAAAGTTCTCCTTCATAATCTCATGGAGAAGAGACTCTGTGCCTTGTGAAGCCACTTCGTCACTTTCCGGGATCCCTGTAAGACGAATATTGGTTTTCTTCAAATTATCCGAGAGCTCTCTGAGAGAGTGGGTTGTTTTTGCTCTTCAGTCATCTCTGGCCAGTGGGATCTGCCTATAATTGTCCCTTTGAGATTCCACTGGCCAGAGATGACTGGAGTCTTGTCTCCCTAGACTCGTTGTTCCCAGTTGCAGGGAAGCTGTTACTCGGCCGTCATCTTTAATCTCTCCTAATGCAATTCTTGTATGCAGCAGATATCTGGCTTGAGTTTTTGTATCCAATCAGCCAACCTGTGCCTCTTTAGAGGACAATTTAAACCATTCACATTAATTGAGAACATTGATAAGGCTTTCGCGAGTCTGGTTGTCATTTTTAATCCTTTTGCGACTGTGGAAGTTGGAATTTGATCAAAATTTTCTGTGTTGGTTTACTTTTGTGGTGGAGGATTATGCTGGTCTTTATGCAGGATAGGTCTGAGAATATCCTGGAGAGCTTGGTTAGTTATGGCAAATTTCTTCAAATGTGAATGTCATTGAAGTATTTAATTTCTCTGTCATCAATGAAACTCAGTTTATCTGGGTACAGGATCATGGGTTGAAAGTTATTTTGTCCTCTTCTAGCTTGAAAGATTTTTGCGCAGAGATATGCAGTTATTCTAATATTCTTGCCCTTGTAGGTGATGGTTTTCTTTAGTCTGGCTGCTTTCAGAATTTTCTCCTTCATATTAACTTTAGTGAAGTTGATTATGATGTGTCTGGGGGATGTCTTATTTGGGTTGAGTTGTGCTGGAGTTCTGAAACTGTCTGCTATCTGAATTTCAGAATCTCTTGGCATGTCTGGAAAGTTTTCCTTCATAATCTCATGGAGAAGAGACTCTGTGCCTTGTGAAGCTACTTTGTCACTTTCGGGGATCCCTATAAGACGAATATTGGTTTTCTAGGAATTATCCCAGAGTTCTCTGAGAGAGTGATCTGTTTTTGCCCTCCATTTCTCTTCCTCTTTGAGAGTTTGGGAGCGTTCAAAAACTTTGTCTTGAATGTCAGAAATCCTTTCTTCTGCTTGCTCCATTCTGTTACTGAGGGATTCTACTGTGTTTTAGATATCTTTGAGGGCTGCAACTTCTTGTCTCAATGTGTCAAAATTTTTGGTCATTTGTTCTTTGAATTTGTTAAATTCTTGAGATATCTTTTGGGTTACTGCTTGGAATTCTAACTCGATCTTATTTGCTATCCAGATTCTGAATTCTATTTCTGACATCTCAGCTATTTGTTTATGCATGGGATCTTGTGCTGTGTCTGCCCCATTGATCCTTGGGGGAGTTGATCTACTCTGATCATTCGTATTGCCAGAGTTTTTTTGTTGATTTTACCTCATGATTGTTTTTCACCACTGCCTCTGGCCGTCCTCAGAGTTGGGGAAGTGTCTCTTCAATTTTAGACCCCAGCTGGATCACTCTATTGTTGCTGGATCTTTGTAGGGAGTGACCCTGTGCAGTTCCTCTGGGGCTGCCCCAGCCAGGGAGTTCTGGTTGTGGAAGCAGCTCTGGAGTGTGACACACCTAGATCCAGCAACAGGTCGGGAGGTGGTGTGCATGGTTCTGGGAGCGCCTGGTACCCAGTAACTTTGGCACAGAAAGCCCAATACTCTAGCAGTCTCTGGCCAGGAGCAGTGCTCTGCCCATAGGCAGGGAGGGCTCTGGAGGTCACGCAACTACCAGAGTCCCTGGCCAGGTGAGTGGGCTGGTGTGGAGGCAGTGAGGGTACATGAGGGAGGATGCAGGGTTGCATGGCTCCCCCAGTTCCTTGTCAGGGCATGCGTAGGCTCAGCGGGCACGGGTCATGGGTCGGGTTTGTGTCACAGCTCTTATGGTGGTCCAGGTGGTGCCGAGCCTAGGAGTTTGAAGTTGGTATGAGTTGTGATGGCACGGGACTCTACCCAGGGTAACAGCTTGGGTCTCCAGTGTGCCAAAACTGGTTGCACTCTGCCCCTGAGGGTTAAGGCTGTAAGGCAGGTGAGTCCCTGCCTTTAGGCTGCTCAGTCACTAGGTTACTAGCTCCCGGCTGATACTTGCTCTGCGACCCTGAGGGTGGAGCTGCTGGGGCAGTTCTTTCACAATGGCTCCCTGTGGCTCACAGCCTAACACTATTAGCTCTTTTTGGCTCAGTGGCTCATTCTGGGGCCCTAGACAATGCCCAAAGTTCTCCGCACTCCTGCTCAAGCTCTCTCCAAGTCAGTTCAACTGAGTGCCAAGTCCAAAAATACTGAAACAGTTCACAGGTAAGGCCTTTCCATTTTGCGTTCCCAGTGCTGCTTGTACTTATGGCTGCTGGTGGGATTAGGTTGATCGAACACACGCAACCACTTGCCAGTTTTTCCCTGTTTTTGTCCTCCTCTTGGGGTCCAGAAGTCCATTGCTGACTCCCTGTATCCTCAAAGGGATGATTATAGGCAGATCCCACCAGCCAGAGATGCCTAGAGTCTTATCTCCCCAGACTCACTGTGCCCTCTTGCAGGGAAGCTGTTACTCGGCTGCCATCTTGGATTGTTCTCTCTCTATTTAATATTTTTAACACATTGAAATCCACATTTATTGGTAGGATGGTTATATAAGCCTCTCAAGAAATATCTGATCATTTTTCTCGTAACACTTATGTGATCCATGCATATTTTTAGATGTTCTTTTTTTGCTATGCATATTATCATGGTGAGGATCTCTGGGACATGTGTTGAGTCATATTTAGATTGTGAGGGAAATAATAAAAACGAAAACCAAAAGGCACAAGGTAATTTGATACTGCAAGAGACTTAGAAGGTAGCAACTCATCTGGGTTTTTTATTGTTTACATGGGATAATTTAGGCCTAGAAAAAGAAATGGCTAGTTAAAAATTCATAACTATCTAGCACTAACCAGCAGCCATAGGAGGGATATCTGTTGTTGGTAGGGGGAGTAAGTTTACCAGCATCTGTCACCCGTCTTTGCTTCATGCCAGATGACTCAAGTCAAGAGGATGTCACATTTTAAGAGATTTGAAACTATTCTTAGCTCTAGAACATGGAGAGTACATATCAAATTTCTGCCTTCCTTTGGAAAAAACTTATTCTTAAGCTCAATTGTTTTCATGTTGCTTTTCATTCTTAATCAAGTATAAGCTGAGCTTATGCTATTGGAATACATAAAATAAATTAAGTTGCTCAAGTAAACCCTGATTTAACCACAGTATGAAATATATATGAATGTCACCTTGGAAAAAAGTGTTTATTGCCAAAGATTAAGCATAATAATACGATATTTATTTTGAGTCCTTGAAAGAGTTCTAGTCTGTTCAACTTGGGCTTTGATGTTTAAACATTAAACTGTTTTCTGTATAAAATGAAACAATCCCACAAGTATATGTCAAAGTATCTTGAGTAATCAACTTGGCTTTATCTAAAAGCCTTTTTTTAGAGGTTCAATTAACAAAGAAGAGATTTTTTTTTTTCTATTTGCCGTATTAACACTTATAGTGGCAAAGAAGATTACTATACAGTTGATACTTTTGACTTCAGTATTTATTTTATTGTTTTTGTGTGTGTATGTTTGCATGTGTCCATCTGAGAGAGAGAAAACATGCTTAAAGCAAAATTACTATCTCTTTTGTAAATTAGCATTCTTAAGAAATTTAGGGCTCATTGCAACTTGAGTAGGAGGAAACAGCACTGAATCAGGAAACTCAAATTTCACTTCCAGCTGTTATATTCCTGCTCATGTGATGTTAAGCAGCTTATTTGCATTCCCTGGGTCTTGGTTTCCTCATCTGTAAAATGAGAGAGAATAGGATTTCATTTCAAGCCCCCCCTTCCTACTCTGAAGTTTCATAATTCTTCAATAAAAATGAATATTCTTACTTTATTGATCCTCACAAATTAGATTATCGTTTAGTATCCTTAAGTGTCAGCATGACTTCCTATCATTTTCTTCTCATACGTCAAATGCACAGAAAGTGTTCTGTCTTGTAGGAAAAAGCCTACTTTTAGATGTAATTTTTTGCTTCATCAACCCAGCAGCTTTATCTTTTGGGGAATTAATTATTGAAAACATTTTTTTTATTATAGCAAAAATTTCAGTTAGATCTCTTTACAGAGATCAGTATATCATACAATAAATAGTTTTTAATTGATTATTTTCTTTTTGAGGTATACACGGTTTATATTCAATCACCTATTTTTGTAGTTGTTTGATTATTCATCTTCACACCAGAGTACACTTCCCATGAGGCAGGGATCATTTCTGTTCACAATGTAACCCTAGAGCTCAGCACGGTGCCTGGCACCTCGTGTGTTTTCAATGAAAAAGTAAGTTCAGTTGAATAAGACCAGGATGGCTCTACATCTGACGCCATACATCGTCTTGGACTCACCAGAGAAAATTTCCAGAAAGAACATGTGTGGCTCACGCGGTTTCCTGAGTTCTCTGAATTGCGTTACTAATGCTGACATGCTTGCTTAGTTACAGATTCTCTCTTTGGGGAGGAGAACAGAGACGGCACCCATCTGGCATGAAAAACTTTCCATAGCCGGTAGGTGTGAGAGTGTGTTTAGATGTTACTCATTTTTGCTGTTTGTTATCCGTGCAGAAAGGCTGTTTGTAAACCAAGCTCAAGCCAATTTGTGAGGCCTCCTCTGCTCTCTCCTTGCAAACTCTGAGGACTCTCCACATTGACCCTTAACCCCAATTTGCTAAAGTACTTGGCCAGGCATTCTGACCCTGCATCCTCCACAGAGACAGTGTGACTCGCATCGCAAGCAGGGCCAAGATCAGGACAAAGCTAACAATTGCTGGACATGCTGACTGAGGCCACTGTGGGAAGAGGGCGGTGTGCATGGAGCTTTCATCTGGACGGTGGGTAGTATCAAGTCCAAGTAATGTGGCAGCTCGATTAGACCAGAGGTTTTGATTGTTTGCTTTTATGATTTCCTCTCCCAAGTCATACCTGTAACAGTTGAAGCCTGGATGCTAGATGAACAGCAAAGTGATGAAACGTGTTTGAGAATTTTGCAAGGATTAGGGTTGGGTAGGGTTGATAGGAAAATAGTCTCAATCTTCCTTCCTTTCTTCCTTTATAAATTTCTCCTTCTTTCTATTCTTCCCTGTCTTCCTCCCTTCCCTTGTTCCCTCCCTTCCTTCTCCCTTCTCTCCTTTTCTCATTCTTTCATTCTTTTCTTCCATCTATTTTACAGAGTGTCTGGGTGCTGTAGTGACAGAGCTTGGGTCACTCACTGTCATGGAGTTATCACTTTGAATCCTGACTTTACCATTTTTTATCATATCACTCTACCGCCTCTGAGACTCAGTTTCATCATGTGCCGAAAGACAGATAATAATACTCACATCACAGGGCTGTAGCAAGGTGTAAGTAATATAATAACATTAGCCACTACTTATTAAATACTAAGTATGTGCATCATCTAATTTAATAACTTTATAACTAAAAGGGATGGTACTTGAGTTTCCCATGTAAGGGAAATACAAATAACAGGGTGATGGAAATAGAGTGTGTTCTTTGTAGCGTATTTTTGAGTATGCGCTTACTTATATAATTGCCAGTTGTCATTATTTATGTCATTTGCCTCCACAGTTCCTGTTACCAAAATGAACTGGGTCATTCATTGATGCAATCATTCAACACATGTTTCTTGAGCACCTGTTATATGCCAGATATTGTGTGAGTTACTCAAGGGAAAATAGGGAAGGAAGAACAAGATATAATTCCTAGGTTTAAAGTGTTATAATTTGGTAGGAGTTAGAGATAAATAAACAGCCAATTGTAACCTTTGGCAATAGGAAGTGCAGAGTGGATGTTTTAGGAGAAGGTTCAGGGAGGATTCTCCAGAGGAAACAACAGCTATGCTGACAGTGGAGGGATAAATAATGGGCATCAGGGGTTGGAGTGCTTTCTAAAGAACTACATGTGTGGGTTGGCACCCGTTGCTCAGTGGTTAGGGTGCTGGCCACATACACCAGGGCTGGTGGGTTCGAACCTGGCCCTAACCTGCTAAACAATAATGACAACTACAACAAAAAAAATAGCTGGGGGTTGTGTGGGCACCTGTAGTCCCAACTACTTGGGAGGCTGAGGTAAGAGAATTGCTTGAGCCCAGGAGTTTGAGGTTGCTGTGAACTGCGATGCCATGATACTTTACCAAGGGTGACATACTGAGACTCTGTCTCAAAAAAAGAAAAAAGTACTACCTGTGCAAAGATACCAAGATGAGAGGCCCACAACACATAAGAGAAACCAGTTTATTCTGGAACTTGGAGAGCTAGATGCTGAGAGTGGCGGCTAAGAGTAAACTGGACTGTTAAATCAGGAGAAGGCCTGGGCCCAACTAGTGTAGGTTATTTAATCTTGGGGTACATTTTAGCTGGGGGTGAGTTCTCAGTCCCTCTCCTCCTTATCTGGGCTTTGGATCATGAGCCTTGCTGTACTGCTGCTGCCCTGGACTCCTGACCTGAGAGAACTCGTGCTTAGCTGCTAATCCCTCATCCTGTGTAATCTATCAAGCCATGTGTTTGGTCCCGAAAGAGAAAGATTTATCTTCCAAGGCAGGACATTCTTGGTCAGTTGGCTGCCTCTAAATATCATCCCTCCCCTACTCTGAGGAGGACTGGGCTATCAGGCATGGACATGCCTATCAAGGATCTCTTCTGGACAGCACTTTGCAGTCTGGAAGGCGCCTTAGCCCAGTTGGAGGCCAGGCTCATCCAGGGGCCACTCTCACACCGCTTGGCCTCTCTGAATCTATCCACCTCCTGGAGAACCTAAGCAATCTAGCCTCTTGACATGACAGCATAGTTACCATTTCACTTTTCTTGGGAGGGGGGAGAAAAAGATATTAAACCTTTAAAGATATTAAATAAGCTGGGTGGAAGACTGATTCATTTATTGACACGCAGATAGCTAATCTTTGAATGTGTTTCACAGAAGGGACTATCCTGATAGCTAGGGCTGCCACAGAGTGCTGGGGAAGGTCTGAGGTGTGCCCCAGGCTCAGAGACAGGAAAGCAGGCAGCCAGTTTCCCCCAAATCTTTGTTCATCCCCCTTTTGTACAGGCAGTCAAAGGCTAACCAACACTGAATAAGATGACTGTATACTTTATTGTTCAAACCTAGACATGTTGAGAGTGAAATGGGCTGTTGTTAATGAGTGTACTGGGACAGCAGGCATGGACTGAGAATGTTCTAGGCAAACTCAGACATATGGTTGGCCTAACCATGAGCTCCGTGTTGGTCCGAAGCTGACCCCCTAGTTAGTGGTGTTTTTGCTTCCGGAGAAAACCCTAGGCCAAGTTCATTTCTAGCTCTTTTTCTGGCATTCTTTCCTTCATGCTCCAAAGAGCAATTTTTGTAACAGTCTCCATTTTGTGAGATCCTGTGTTTCCGAGAGATCAAAATTAGCCATCTTAATACAAGACAATCATTTCTATTTAAAGAAAAAAAATGGAGGGGGTAAAAATGAAAAAATCTGAAGGGAAACATAATCCTGAAAAGGAAAACTTTGGCTGTCTCTTCTGGCTCCTTATAATCCTTTATTAATTAGAACAGGGAGGCTGAGACATTATTTTCTTTCCAGCACTGACCCATAAAATGTCTATCATACATTATT
Organism: Nycticebus coucang; assembly: GCF_027406575.1. NCBI lineage: Eukaryota > Metazoa > Chordata > Mammalia > Primates > Lorisidae > Nycticebus > Nycticebus coucang. Next base: position 29,964,531 of record NC_069782.1, read on the forward strand.
AGCTTTGCTGATACAAAACGAAGAGGATGGTGATGATTATGTTTGCTATTATTGTTTGTTCAGAGAGGTGACAAAAAGAAAATATTTTACATTCAACTAACAGACAAGAAGCTGAGGGGGCAATTTCTTGATTTATGAACTGTTTTCTTCGAAATGTGTTTCTAGGTAAAATAATAAGTAAGATGTCAGTTCGCTGTGAAGACAACCTTATCGCAGCCACCATGTTTCTCTCTACCTCAAATTAAGGAGGTTGTGGGAAACTTTGGCCACCAAATGTTACTTTATTTTGTATTCTTTCTCTGTTAAAATAATATAAAAAATCATCTTTTTAGTACTTACTGTATTGCAGAGGGTCTCAATACACGATGGTATTGCCCCTCAGGGAGCATTTGGCAGTGCCTGGGCACAATTTTGCTCATCACAGCTGAGGGTAGGGTGGTGTTGACATCACGGGTAGAGACCAAGGGTGTGACTAAATATCTCACCAGCTACAGGACAGCAATGATCTGGCTCCAAACTAGGGTGAACGTTGGGAAGCTGCTCTGTAGCACCCTAATCATTAATTAATGCAACAATTATGTATTGAGAGCCTACCATGTGGTAGGTATGATAATGCTGAGGATACAGCAGTGAACAAAATAGGAAGACATTCTTACTCTTGCACGGTTGGCACTCTAATAGGAGAGACAGGTAACAAATGGGATAAATAACTAAACTACTGAATATGCTAGAAAGTTCGAAGTGCTAGGGAACAAAGTAAATCTGAGAAGGGAACAGAGATGTCTGTAGGGAGCAGTGAGATGGAGACTCTCACATCCCTTGTGAAGGAAGGAGTGTGGATCCCTATTTACAGATGAGGAAACAGAGAGGTGGCCAGGTGAGGTATTGGTCAGAATCAAGCCTGGGACTTGACTTTGAATGTGTCTGACCCCTTAGGGTCCAGGATGTTAAGACCACCGTGCTGTTTCATATACAACCATTAGTAACTTGATGAAATTCTCGTTTTTTAACTCACAGATAACTACCTCCCTCCACTCCCAGAATATGCATTTCTAGTTTCTGTTTCTGTTGGTCAGCATTCCCAGGCTATGTCCCTTTCCTAGGCTCACTAAACATGCTCAGAGCTCTCTACTGTTTACCAAAGAAAATGAAGTAAGTTCCCACATTCATTTTCCATGTCCTTTCAGCTATAGCTCCTCTTTCCTTTCACAGCTGAACTTCTATTTTTTTATTTTTTATTTTTTTGAGACAGAGTCTCACTTGTCACCCTCAGTAGAGTGCTGTGGTATCACAGCTCACAGCAACTTCAAACTCTTGGGCTTAAGTGATTCTCTTGCCTCAGCCTCCCAAGTAGCTAGGACTACAGGTGCCTGTCACAATGCCCGGCTGTTTTTGTTGTTGTTGCAGTTGTCATTGTTGTTTAGCTGGTCTGGCCGGGTTTGATCCTGCCAGCCTGGGTGTACGTGGCCGGCACCCTACCCACCGAACTACTGAGCTGCCCACAGCTAAACTTCTAAAAGAAAAGCTCCAAACATGCCACGTGTCCTCTAATCATCCCCAAGTCATTGGAATCTTCCTGCCTGCAAACTGTTCTGTCAGGCTGCACGTGACTCCGGAACTCTGCTTACACGGACTGTTCTGTTCGTCCACTCTTTCTCCCTTGGCCTCCCGCACTTGCTGCCTGTGCCCTTCCTTCCCTGTGTCTTTCTTCTTTGACTTTTTCTTCCAAGAAGACTGTATGGATTTCTCTTCTTTTATAGCCTTTTATTTACAGGTGTCCTTCAGGATCCCGTCCTCTGCTTTCTTTCCTTTCCAACCACAGCTTGGACAGATTTGTCATTCAGAGTAGTCCCAAAGATACATGACATCCTTTGTAATTTGCTGAGACATGAATGTGATTTAAATGCAGGAAGAGGGTGACATGCAGTGTGAGAGAATCTTGACGATCCTCTCCATAACCTTGTTGCTTGATTTCTTCAACCCCTTTGATGGCAGTAAGAACTCCTAACTGGTCTCTTTTGTACGAATTTCAGTTCCATCCCTTACTCTTGTCATAGTCATTTTTTCCAAAAGGCAAACCGGTCATGACCTAGCTTTTAGCACCTTCATCATTCACGACACAACCCATCTACACTCCTGTTTTCATGCCACGGCACAATCCGCCATCTTGTGCCCCTTCCCAAATTTCTAGGCCTGGTTTCATCTTCTCTATGCCGCTGCGTCCTGTAACCAATCAGGTTGTGCATTCCTTCTTGGCGCTCAGAGGAACACTCAAAAAAAGCAAGGTTTCTGTCTTCAAGCAAGCTACTCTACCCAGAACATTATCTATTGTTTTCTTGTTTTAAAGTTTCATCACTCTCTCAATTTCAAATTTTAAAATTTCTGATACTAACGTGCTGTGTGACTCTATATAGTCTACTCAAACTATCTGAGCTGCCATTTTGTCCACTCAAAGTCTGTCAAACTTTTTTCATTCCAACTCTAGAAAATATATCAAATTATTTGAGTTCTCTAGAGGAAGGAAGATAAAATAAAATGTCATTTATCACAGAATACTATGTATAATTTTTTTTGTTATCAAATTTTTCATTCAGAACCCAACAAAGTACAATTATTTCCAAAGAAAAATGTTCTGTTCCTTCTCTTGCTTTAAAACTTGAAGCCACTTATAATATAAAAAAAAACTTTGCCATGTAATTTTTTATTCATATGCATGCGATCACTCTTTATCTCTAATTTTTCCTTAAATTTTTGAAAAACCTAAGATTTGCCTTTTACTGTATTTAAAAATCTGTTTCCCCCAAAGTGAAAGGAAATTTTCATGTCAGAGAAAGGAGAAGATAAAAGTTTAAATTTATAGCCCTTGACCTTGATCCAAAGCATTCTTAGATTATCAGAATGTGACTATGGTCACAACCTGGAAAAAGGAAGTGAAACAATAAAGGAGGAATTAGAAAAAAGAGACATATACACGAATCCCAGGCACCCTCATTCATATTGTTTTTCCAAGTTTTTGAATTAAAGTCATTTTTTAAAAAATATCATTTTGGGGATGTGGGTAAATGTATGGCAACGAATAATTATATGAGAAAATAACACAAGAGGAAGGGTTTTAATCAGGGTATCTTTCTTTTACAACATTTTTGTGTTTTATTGACACTACTAAGACTTCTGTGGAGTATCTCCATACATACAGAACTAATGTTGGGGGTGGAATTGCGGGGCTAGGGGAGAGAGAGAACACTATAGTGTGTCCCTAAAGTCTCCCTCAAAGTTGCCATACATAGGGAAAATGAGAAATTATTGTTAAATGTGCCTTTATTTCAAAATATTCATTTAAAAAGTTTACAAAATATTTACAAAATATTCTTTATGTGTTTGCCTCTTCTTTGTAAACATTTTTAAGGAACATTTTGCAAATCAAGGTACATTTAGCTACCATTTCCCACTTTCCCTATGAATGGCAACTTTAGGGATGACTTTGGGACACCCTGTAGAATTTTTTGATTACATTACCTATGCAATGTTGCAATATGTTTACATCATTTATTTTACTTCATATAAAATAATTTGACAGTTCCATGAAGTGTACTGATCTAATTTTTGTGTAAAGCAAACTAGAGCTCACTTCAGTTAGTGGGCAATAGAGCCAAAATTTAAACCTAAAATTTTGAGTTAAACATGATAGCTCACTGTTATATCCTGTTAAGTAGAAAATAAATGTCCTGGCTTCAAGAAGTTTATAATCCAGAGAAGAAATTCAAATGCCCCTGTAAAAGGCAGAATTGGCTTTGTTTTTTAATTTTTGTTTACCCTACCTTAAGTACTGTAAAAATGACTTCCTCTACTACTTCATTCCATAAGTGTGAAAGTTCACCTTTACCGCTTACTCTGTACCCACTTTGAGTTGTTTTTTTCCTGCAGCAGTAATGCAGAAACAGACACTATTTGGCTACCATGTATTTTCAGCAGAAAATGCAACACGCTGCAGAGATTTTTGAACTTATTCAGCCCCTTCACTTGCTGGGCAAATTTGCCAAGATATTTAATCTCTTTTAGACTCAGTTTCCACTTGTAAAATAAGGATGATAATATCTTGCTTGTGGGGTGGCTAGTAGGATTAAAGAGGTGCTTGAAACATGCTTAGTTCTTACACCTGATGGTTGTGACAATTTGCTACAGCCATTATTGTTGCTTTGCTACATTTTGATGAGGTCTGCAGACCTTTGGTGGGGGCGTCTGGCTGTGACACTAGGCAGGGCCTCTGTACTCATGGCCACTGCTCCTAGTGGGTGTGATACGTCCACCAAAGTGCTAAGTAATCGTGTGTGGGGAGGGGAGAAGCCAGGGTAGAGGGAGTACTGGAAAGAAGGAACCAAGAGCTTTACTAAAAGGACTGCACAAAATCAAGTCAAGGAAATAGCAGGAATCTGCCAAAAGAAAGCAGGAAAGGAGCTGGGGCTTGGATGGTTGATGAATATTTGTTTTTCTCCAGTTAAAAAGTTCCTGGGCTAGTAGTCACAGCATCTTACTCCTAAAGGGGAATTCTCTTCGGAAAGACGCAGTCACAAAATGATGGTGCATGTTTCCCCTTCCTTATTTCATTCTTTAATGTAATACATTTAAAAAAATAATGTGCTTGACATAAACCTGATTAACTCTGAAGAGAGTCGTAATCCACCCAAACCAATCTAAATGAAGGTAAAAGGAATTATCAGGCTCTCATTATGCAAAATGGCGCTCAGTTAATTTATCGCTCTACACTAAATAATAAGCTGGTAGGCTCCACATTGCTTTTGCTATGTTAGATCAAATAGCTTTATTGCTGCTGGAGTTTATTTCGTATCGCATGAAATTTGGATATATTATAATGGAGTTGATATTAGTCCATTATAAGAGACAGGCTTAAGCACTTCATTTATAGTACTTCATTTATAGGATCTCTCCATTTGGAAAATGGTCAGGGAGAGGAAGAAATGCTAACCAGGTAATGGACAGAGGGGATTTGCTTGCATGGCCGGATGGGCTGGCTCAGCGCCGGTGGCAGCTGGTTGCCACGCACGGGGCCGAGTACCTTGGAGAAAAGCAACATTTCCAGTGGGAAGAAAATCCGAAGAGAGTTTATGTTCTTTTTCAGGGAAGTGTTGACATTTTAATTACTTTCTGTTTTCTTTGGAGCTACATTTGAGAATTGGAAACAAGTTAGAAAAATAAGAATTGGCTTTATTAGAAATAAGACGAATTGACAGGCAGCCTTGAGCTGGAGAGGGTCCAGCTTCAGCTCTTGAAGTCTCCCGTAGGACCCAGAGAGCCAAAACATACTCAGCCATGGAAAAACTAACCAGAAGAATAACTCTTCGGGGCTTATCATCTCTGAGAGCAGGCTGTGTGTCAGCAATCTAATCTCCTCTGGCCTCCGGCCGTGGACTGCATTAAAAAAATTTTTTTTTCTTTTAAACTTTGATCTTTTGTAAACAGGGCTTTGCTAGGGTAAGTAGTACAGGAATGCAAATCAAAAAGAGAACAATTAGGGAGGGTTGGAATGAGTTGAGGAAATTGGTGAGTCTAGAATTATTTAGTTTTGAAGATAATCTGATATTGTTGGTATTTCATAAATGAGAAATGCCTGGGGAAGGGAGGGTGGGGCTGGAACAAATGGCTTTGGAGATATATTTGTACCCTCTCTCCCTGCACTTGGAGTTGCCCGGACTTGAATAAATATTTAGCAAATACAGGGTGCCTACTTGTATGTTCCAGCAATTCTAAGAATAGTAAATCAGTACAAGATTGAAATTAAAGAAAGGAAAAAAGCAAACTAAACCCTCCTAACCAAAATCTTCAACCAGCATCTCTGTGGTGACACCTGTGGATACAGGTCCTCCTTGTCCCTTGCTGGCCCTCCCAGCCTGTCTGTGCCCCAGAGACAGTGCAGAAACTCCACTGACTTCAGACCAGTCAGTTCAGCCATAAGTGGATAAAACTGAGTCCTGCAAAAGTTATCTAATGTCTACTGGGTGCCAGATGCTTTAAATACACTAGTTAAGTTTATTTTTAAAGAGAACCTATAAGGAGATATTATCTCTGCTGTAGATATTGTTATTTCTGTTTTACAAATGAGGAAACTGAGGCTGAGGCGGGTTAAGTCAATTTCCAAGTTATGTACACTTTTTTTATAACATGTTCCAGATAAAAACATAAGAAGTCACTTTGGGAGGCCGAGGTAGGCAGATTGCTTGAGCTCAGGAGTTCGAGCTGAGACCCTGTCACTAGTATAGTAGAAAAACTACCTGGGCATTGTGGTGCACACCCTATTTCCAGCTACTTGGGAGGCTGAGGCAAGAGGATCTCTTGAGCCCAAGACTTGGAGTTTGTTGTGAAGTATGATGCCATGGCAGTCTACCCAGGGTGACAGGTGAGGCTCTGTCTCAAAAAATTAAAAAAAATAAATAAATAAGAGGATGAGATAGTGTAAAGAACTGCCATACTTAACTTTACTTCACTATGTAGGGTCAATTTTGTTCATCTACTCTTACCACTGTCATTATGATTTTTTATTTAAATTTTTTATAAAAAAATTAATTAACACAATAATCATATGGGATCAATAATTGTATAATTATAGGGTGCCTAGTGGTGTTGTGAAACATGTGTGTGATGTTATGATACATATAATATATAGTGAACAGATTAGGGTAATTAAGATATCTATCATCTCAAATATTTATCATTTCTTAGTGTTGAAAACACTCAAGATCTTCTTCTAGCTGTTTGAAACTGTATAATGTGTTGTTAACTGTAGCCACTGCATAGTGCTGTAGAGTGCTAGAACTTATTCTTCCTGCCTGTCTGTAGTTTTGTATTTTATTTATTTATTTATTTGCAGTTTTTGGCTGGGGCTGGGTTTGAACCCACCACCTCTGGCATATGGGGCCAGCGCCCTACTCCTCTGAGCCATAGGCGCCGCCCTGTAGTTTTGTGTTCTTTAACAAATTTCTTCCTAGTGCCTGTGGCTCCAGTAGGGCTCCGGCCCCATATACCAGAGGTGGTGGGTTCAAACCCAGCCCTGGCCAAAACTGCAAAAAAAAACAACAAAAACAAAAAAACAAATTTCTTCCTGTATCCTTCTCCCTTCTTGAAAGGTTTGGTAGAATTTAGAGGTGAAGTCATCTAGTCCTGGACTTTCCTTTGTTGGGAGAATTTTTGTTGCTGATTTAATCTAGTTGCTTGTTACTGGTCTCTTCAGGTTTTCTGTTTCTTCTTGATTCATTCCATCTTAGCAGGTTGTTATGTGTCCAGTTCCAGTAGCTTTTTTAATTTATTGACATACACGAGACTTTGTATTTCTGTAGTATCTGCTATGACATCTGACATCTGACATTTTTCATTTCTGATTTTGAGCCTGGTCTCTTTTGTACTCAGTTTAGCTAATGTTTCATTAATTTTATCTTTTCAGAACACCAACTTTTTATTTTATTGATCTTTTGTATTTTCTTTAGTCACAGTATTATTTATTTCTGCTCTAATATTTGTTATTTCTTTTCTTTACTAATTTGGGGTTTGGCTTAATCTTACTTTTCTAGTTTCTTGAGATGCTTTATTAGGTTGTTTATTTAAAATCTTTCTAGTTCTCTCTCTCTCTCTCTTTTTTTTTTTTTTGCAGTTTTTGGCCAGGGTAGGGTTTGAACCCACCACCTCCAGTATATGGGGCCGGCACCCTACTCTTTTGAGCCACAGGCACCGCCCTTAAATTTTTCTAGTTTTTTGATGTAGGCATTTTTTCTATAAACTCACCTCTTAATACTGCTTTTTCTGTGTCTCCTAGATTTTGTTACGTTACATTTCTATTTTCATTTGTTTTAAGGAATTTTAAAAATGTACTCCTCAATATTTTGCTCACCTATTGGTCTTTCCAGAGTAAGTTGCTTAATTATCACGTACATGTTATTTCTAGTTTTATTCTACCATGATCCGACAAGATACTTGATATCTTATGTTTTAATTCAAATCAATTTTTTTTCTGATATAGTATAGCTATTCCTGCTCCCTTTTGGTTTCCATTTGGATCGAGTATCTCTTTTCAGCCTATGTGTTTCTTACGGATGAGAAGAGTTTCTTATAGACAGTCTACAGTTGGGTCTTTTACTCATAATTTTGAAACAAATCCCAGGCATCAATTCCTTTTCATCTATATACCTTTCAATACATGTTTCTAAGAGATAGGGGTTCTTTAAAATACAATAATCACACTCTTTTCATCAAATTTAAAATCATTACCAATAATTAGTAATGTCAAGAAACTTCCAGGCAGTGTGTCCACACACCTAATTGTCTAGCAATCTATTTTTTTTCAATAGTTGAATTCAAATCTAAACAAGGTACACATGTCGTGCTTGGTGTGTCTTTAGGGTCTCTTTTTATCTGTAGCTTCCTTCTTCATCTCTATTTTTTTCTCTCTTGGAATTTTTATTAAAGAAATGGGATTATTTTTCCTGAAGATTTTCTAACCATTTGAATTTTCTTTATTTTATTCTCTGACATGTTCTCAGACTTATTTACCATTTTTCTTTTTTCTGAGACAGAGTCTCACTCTGAGACCTGAGTAGAGTGCTGTGGCATCATAGCTCACAGCAACCTCAAACTCTCGGGCTCAAGGGATCTTTCTGCCTCAACTTCCTGAGCAGCTGTAACTATAGGCACCTGCTACAATGCCCAGCTAGTTTTTTCTATTTTTAGTAGAGATGGGAGGTCTCACTCTTTCTCAAGCTGGTTTCAAACTCCTGAGCTCCAGCAATCCACCCTTTTTGGCCTCTCAGAGTGCCAGAGTGCTAGGATTACAGGCGTTAGTCACTGTGCCTGGCCCTTTTTGTCATCTTGTATTGTGTATTTTTTATAAACGCAAAGGCTAGAGATTTTATCAGATTCTATTTCCATGTTTTTGCCAAACTACTTCATAAATAAGAAATTTGCAATGTGTGTAACCACTAGACTACTCCCTGGATTCATCAATTAATTAGTTAAAAGTGGTGATATATTATTTTATAATTTTGTAAAAAAAACTTTACCTTTTAGGGAAGTTTCAGCTTACAATAAATTTGAGTGGCAAGTACTTAAAATTCCCATATACCTCCTGCTCCCATAAATACAGCCTCTCTTCTTATTTATACTCCTCATCAAAGTGATGCATTGGTTACAACCCAGGAAGCTGTGTGGACACATCACGATCACCCAAAGTTCATCCTTTCATTATGATTCACTCTTTATGTTGAACATTCTGTGGGTTTTGATGAATGTATAATGACATGTATCTATCAAGGATTTCTTTTTTATTTATTGACCAGGATGCTTCTATAAGTAGAAACTTCTCCCCCTCTTCGTTTCCTATGTCGCTATCTAAGCAAAGAAACACAAAGTTAAAGCTTTGTTCTTTTTCTTGTCTGCCAAATTGTAGAATAATAAGTTGGTTCTCTTCTCCAAGGTGAACATGAATTGTTTTTTTGTTATTATTGTTAATATTAATAAGGCTCGCATATTTAAACATATTTGATGAATTTTAGTGTTCTATTTTATATACAGGGTGTCCCAAAAGTCACTTCTAAAGTTACCATACACATGGAAAATGGGTAGCGTTAGCTAAATGCACCTTTATTTACAAAATATTTGTTACAAGAGTTTATAAAATAGCTACACATGTGTACATGTATATGCTGATAACTCAGTAGTAAACTTTGAGGTCATAATGTCTATATATCTACATTTTTTTGTCTTGATTTTTGAGAAAGTATTCTTAAGATTATTTTTTTCTATGACTATTGTAAGACAGCAAGACTCTTTAAAAATTTTACTTTAGAGCAGCGCCTGTGGCTCAGTGAGTAGGGCGCCAGCCTCATGTGCTGAGGGTGGCAGGTTCAAACCCAGCCCCGGCCAAACTGCAACCAAAAAATAGCCGGGCATTGTGGCGGGCGCCTGTAGTCCCAGCTGCTCGGGAGGCTGAGGCAAGAGAATCGCATAAGCCCAAGAGTTACAGGTTGCTGTGAGCCGTGTGACACCACGGCACTCTACCCGAGGGCGGTACAGTGAGACTCTGTCTCTACAAAAAAAGAAATTAAACAAAAAAATAAATAAATAAAAAAAATAAAAATTTTACTTTAAAACACTCTTTTCCATTTGCTGACTCCCATAAACATTCCTCGGAGTCTCTGAGGATGGTAGAAAACCCTGCTTTGTTGCTAGAAAAATAGATGCAACTATTTTTTTTTTATTTGATTCTATTTTATTTTTTTAATTAATTTATTTTTATTGTTAAATCATAGCTGTGTACATTAGTGCAATCAAGGGGTACAATGTGTGGGATTCATATACAATCTGAAATATTCTCATCAAACTGTTCATCGTAGCCTTCATGGCATTTCTTAGTTATTGTATGTAGACTTTTGTATTCTGCCTTTAGTAAGTTTCGCCTGTACCCATTCTAAGATGCACCATAGATGTGGCCCCACCCATTACCCTCCCTTCAACAAAACCTCCCCCCTCCCTTCCCCTTCCTTGGCCCTTTCCCCATAGTCTTGTGCTATAGTTAGGTTATAGCCTTCATGTGAAAGCTATAATTTAGCTTCATAGTAGAGCTGAGTACATTGGATACTTTTTCTTCCATTCCTGAGATACTTCGCTAAGAAGAATATGTTCCAGCTCTATCCACGTAAACATGAAAGAGGTAAAATCTCCATCTTTCTTTAAGGTTGCATAATATTCCATGGTATACATGTACCACAATTTGCTAGTCCATTCGTGGGTCGATGGGCACTTGAGCTTCTTCCATCACTTAGCAATTATGAATTGAGCTACAATAAACATTCTGGTACAGATGTCTTTGTTATATTGTGAGTTTTGGTCTTCTGGTATAAACCTAGTAAAGGAATTATAGGATCGAATGGCAGGTCTATTTTTAGGTCTCTAAGTATTCTCCAAACATCCTTCCAGAAGGAACGTATTAGTGGGCATTCCCACCAGCAGTGTAGAAGTGTGCCCTTTCCTCCACATCCACGCCAACATCTCTGGTTTGGGGATTTTGTTATGTGGGCTACTCTTACTGGGGTTAGGTGATATCCCAAAGTAGTTTTGATTTGCATGTCTCTGATGATTAAGGATGATGAGCTTTTTTTCATGTGTTTGTAGATTGTGCGTCTGTCTTCTTTAGAGAAGTTTCTCTTCAAGTTCTTTGTCCACCCTGCAACTATTGATATTGACATAAGAACAGGAATCAAAGAAGGAATGAGGGAGAAGGCAAAGAGGAAGGAAAAAATGGGTATGAAAAGATAAGCCAATTATCTATTGAACAGTCTCGGAAAATTATTGTAGTTAATTTATTTATATGGTCTCAGGTGACATCATTGTTTGGAAATGGTTAAACTTTTGAGCTTGAGATTCAGACTGCTTGGGTCAAATTTCCAGTTCTGATGCTTCCTGGTTGTTTCAGTGTGGGCAAGTTAGTTTTCTATCTTCCTCAACAACACAACAGTGATTATAAAGCATAGATTTGTAAAGACAAAATAAATAAAGACATATACAATTCTTAGACTGTCCATACTAAATGCTTAATAAATGTTCATTAATTTTGTTGTCATGGAGATGATGCTGAAGATGATGATGGTGGGAGTGATGTGGTGTAAATATTGGGATGGCAATGTAGCAATGTCTTTTTGGACACAGAAAAAAGTGAAAATGAGATTTATTGAGTAACTTCTATGAACAGGTACTGAACTAGCATCTGTTTCAATTAAATAATTTGTTATACATGTAATATTTTAAAAATATATCACCCTTATATATTATTTATTTTAGCATAGTAGCTGGCCTAGGGAAGGGCTACAATATACTTTCTCTTGATTTGTAAATTGAGTGATATGATTGGTGTGTTCAACCTGTATTAGGCTTTGCTGTATCTGTAAAAAACCTTTTATAAGACAAAGAAGGATACAGGACTGGCAAATAGTGGAACTTTACGAATCTATAAGTAGAGCTTAAGGAAAAATATCCCAGTAAATGCAAATAGCAAGGCACATGTGAATCACACAATTATCGTACTTTCCATGGGAAATACGTATCAATACTACTGAAGTATTTTTTTCCTCTGCATAGAAAAAGAAAGAAAGAAAGAAAAGAGGAACAATTTCCAAATCACTCTCTCCAACCACAGAAATGATTTTAATTACCAATTCATCTGTTGGCAGACTCTTTTGGCAGCTGTACCTGCAACTTGGAAAGATAGCAAATGAACCAATTCCTTGGTCCAGCGTTGACACTGATAGCGCTTACTGAATTTGCTCTCAGGAAAGACTCCTGGGCAACAATACATCTGGCACTCTGCTCGAGGAATTTGTCATGTCATTGACATGTTCAGCCTCCATTGTCCATATCACCCCCGACAGCAGGTCCTTTATATTTCAAAGAAATTGCAGTCTGAATTAATATAATTAGAATGTAACTGCTATGTACTGCACAAAGTCCTTATTTCCAGGGGTACAGATCTGATAGCTTGTCTGTGCTTAACATCTTTCCAGTGATGGGTGGAGGATGGTGAGCCGATAATACAGTGTCAGAACGTACACTATTTCTCCACCTTTTTAAGACTATTAATGGGAATGTAGAAGGAGAAGAAAACTGTCCTAACGTTTCTGTGTCAGAATAGAAATACCTTTCAATTTACTGGCCTGTTTAACACTCCTATAAAATATGCAGTATCGAGTATCTGAATTAAGAGAAAGAAATGAGATAGGAAAGATTACATGTCTTTCCAAAGGTATGCGTTAGAGTGACTAATTCACAGATTGAGTTGCCACACTGGGAGGTGATCAGCAAATCTTTCCTGCTTCACTTTGAATTGTTGATGTCACTATAAACAAGCCATTGTCATCAAGTTCATAACTTCAGCTAACTTCTTGAATTTCATTCTTTGTTATTGTTCAGATCCCACACATACTTGAAAGTGAAAGTTGACATCAGCACCTTTCTTTTGAAAATAAGATTAATTCATGTTGTCTTAAGTAAGTTGAGCTTCTCATCTGGAATGACTCATTTGAGAACAAGGGCCGAGGCATCAGTGTGCAGGCTGCTGCACGTGGCCTCTGCTCCGAGGAGTACAATCTTGGTTCTTGTGCATGTTATGGACTATTTGTGTCCTCCCAAAATTTATATATTGAAGCCCTAACTCCCAATAGGATGGGATTTGGAGTTGGGACATGTGGAAGGTATTTAAATTTAGATGAATTCTTGAAGGTGAAGCTAATCCCATGACGGATTAGCACTCCTATAAGAAGAGGAGCAGAGACGGGAGTAGAGCTCCCTCCTTCCTCCTCTCCCATCCTCCACACTGACCATCAACCCTGCCATGGCCTTGTGAGGACACAGTGAGAAGGTGGTTGTTTACAAGCCACGAAGAGAGGCTTCGCCAAGGGACTAAACCAACTGGCACCTTAATCTTAGACTTACCAGTCTTGAGAACACTAATAAATGTCTATTGCTTACTCCACCCAGTTCCTGGAATTTCATTGGGCAGTCAAACCTGACCGAGGTGGTGCACGTGAGCACGTTGGTTTAGGACTCTTGAGAATAGCTATTGATTTCTGCTTTTTTCTTTTCTCAGAGAGGCATCTATTGATCTTCATGTGAAATTCTGGGTCAGAAGAATGAATAGAAATATAGAGAATGGGCAGAGGGGTGCAAGAATAGGTCAAAGTTATGCAAGTGAGAGATGGTTTCAAAGATAAATTCCAGTAGCTTTTTTAAAAACAAATACATTTTATAAACTAACTGCATTATGTTATAGAGCTGAGACCTTTGTTTTCTCCTCATGAAGGTTGGATATGCCCTGCCGGTTAGCATCTTGAACAAGTCAGGAATAGTTCCTTGCCTCCACCGTGTCCTATGCGGTATCTGCCTTGTCTTGCTCAGCTGGGGGGAAACTGCCCACCGTTCTCTATTAACTAGCCCAGTGGCTTATGTGTTTTAGAGTCACATATATGTTATGGGTATGTGTGTGTGTGGTGTTTGGGATAGGAGGTTGGGGGGAATTGAGGATGGACTTTTAAAAATGCCAATGTTTGCATCCCCCCCCGCCCAGAACCACTAAGTCAGAATTTCCAGATGAGGTACCCAAATTATGTTAATTGAAACCACTCCAAGTGCTTCTGATGCACTGTGTATTCCAAACTTGACAACCATGGACCAATGTTCTGGCACAAATATTCAAATTTCCTACCTAGACAGATCTTTCCACAGATGAGGTGCGTGATTTAATTCAAGGCATTTTGGGCCACTGGTTTTGAGAATGGCCTATCAGAACACCTGCTGGGCTTCCCTGCCCCTCAGGGCACACGTTCCTTCCCCCTTTCCTGTGAGTTTTGTCGTTCTCTAGTCCACATGTCTGGTCAGGGTTAAAAAGAAAAATTGGCAGTTTCAGGCAATTTATTTTGCCAATGAAGGCATAGAGGTTTCTATTTTAATGTGAAACATTCTTCAAGAGAGTAAATCATGACCCCTCTCTCCAATAGATTTGTCTTTATTATTCTGGATATCTAATCATACGATTGTATGTTACAAACACATAGTTAGAAATCCAAATATATGCCCAGTTGGAGTACATCAAGCTTGCCAGAAAAGTCCATCCCCTCAACACAGACACACAAGGGGCTTCGCTTCTGTTTTCTCTAAGGAATTTGAAAGTCAGACTTGAACAAAGGAGGTTTTTTAGGAATTCTCGTCACTACCTGCCTAGCTCCCGCCAAATCCAAGCTCTGACGTTGTCTTTTTGATTTTTAGTGGCCTTCAGAGAATTCTCAGGGGGGTAAGAGGGAAGTAGGCCGAGGACGAAGGTTGATTTTTATCCGCTATTTGACCAATGGATTGTTGGATAGACCAATCCTGTAGAAAACAACCTGATTTATCCATGAGAGATAATATGCACTCCCAGAACTCAGTCTCCCCCACAACACCCAAGAGGACTTCATTCTAAGTTTTATTCAATAAATTGCCGAATCAAATAGCTATAGGGAATATATAACAATTATAGTCCCCCAAAGAATTTTTTTTAATTGTGAAAGAAGAATATACTCCTGGACAAGAATACCAGGGAAAGAGGAATGTGATAGAGGGGTGGAGAAGACAGAAAGGATGAGTAGGAGTGCTGATGTTAGACTCAGGGGCATGTAGGTTAGAATCTACCCTTCTGTGTTGTATGCTCTTGGGTCAGCTGGTCTTCTGATCTGTTAGATGAGAATAATATCTCTCTTCTACTGTGATGGTAAGGGTTTTTTAAAGTACGTTCTTTAAAAGTACTTAGCAAAATGCCTGGTATAGAGCAGCTATTAACACAACACATCTGGGATAACAATATTGTTATTTCTGATAGCTGAGGGTGGTAGTTACCAAGTACGTTCCTTCCAGGCAAGCAGACTTTGAACCCCTTTTGCTTTTAGCCAGCATTATTGTTACTGGCATTTATAGCACTAAGCCTACATAATAGTCTAGGAATTTGTTGAGATCTCTTAAATTAAAGCAATTAAAATCAAAAAATAAGTTTCAGTGAGCCCGTCTTCATGATTTATTCACTGAAATCCTGTAATCCTTGCCTTAAGCTTACAAGCGTTCTTCTTAGTTTGTAAAGAATCATTTTTAAGAATACCCTCAAAAACAATTGATGTTCACAAGAAAGAAAAAAGAATCCTTGCCATAATGCTTCGTTTTATCACCATATTTTTTTCTTTCCTGAAAAAACCACTGAGGAACGGCAGTTTTATATGTTAAACAGTAGTTAGCCTTTATAGGGATGGCATTTTCCTAAAAGCCTAGAAATATTTCACATTTGCAGAAAAACACCCTGTTCCTATGTTGGATCAAATCTAAAATTCAAATCTATATTAACATCTCATCACTTTTTGAAAAAAATGAACACCATGTTTAGTGGAAATGAGCAGTGTCTGCCAGCTCTGACTTTTCAGGTTCATTAGCAAGGTTGTCTTGGCACCCAAAAGGGCTGGGACACAGCTCCATCCTTGTTAAAACGGTCACCCAATGTCAATGCTGGACCTTCGTTTTTCCTTCCTTTCACCTCTCCCATCCCTAGCTTGTTTCAACTGCCAATCCCTTAGTATTTTCTCTGAAGTAAGGGAAGGGCAAAAATGACTTTGAAAGAATAACATTTCTTTCTATGGACTTACATAAAACACTCGACACAAAACATCCTGTGTTTTCTTTTCATTGACGACACAGGGACTATTGGAATGAGTGACTTGATGTTGAAATGGGCATTGTTTTAGTTGCATGTTACTTGATGGAGGGAAAGTTGCCCAACTATTTAAAATTACAACCTGTCCTCTTTGTCCCGGACCTTCCAGATCACCTCATCCTGCCTCTGAGCCTTTGTTCATCACCTAATAACACATATTTATTCTGTATTTGCCTCATTCTCTGACTTTCCTGGCCCTCACAGAAGCCCATGAGAGCAAGCATCTTTGTTCATTCTGTTCACTGTTGGATTCCTTGCTCTGAAAACAGTGCCTAGCACAAGGTAAGCACTCGGTAACAAATGCATTTTGCAGCATGAATAACTTAACTAGTTTCTTCCTCAGTGACCTTCCCTATACAGTTGGGGAGGAAATAACTGGTTAAAATATAGTATAAAAGCATCCTCTAGACATACGCTTATACCTAGTAGGTATATTTAAAAGTATGACTCTATTTGAAGTTTACATATTTTAGTTGGTGAAGAAGAGATAAAAGACTTGGATAAAGCCTCTCCTTGTCACCCTCTGTTCTCTTCCTCTGCTTTTTCTTCAAACCCTGACTTCCATACAGCCAACACAATGTATATTTCTTTGATTATTGTCTAGCTCTCTTTACTAGAATATAAGCTTTTTCAGGACAGGATCTTGTTTCTTTTGTTTCCTGCCTTAGGCCCATGGCTTAAACTAGTTTCTGACGCTGAGTTAGCACCTGATGTGTATTTGTTGAATAAGCGAAGTGTTTGAAGGAGTCTATTTATTTGTGCTCGGCCCCGACTCTATATAAAGCCTTCATAGGACTGTTCATGACGACCTTGGTACTGCTGGGGTTGACGATGGGTGAGGAAATGAGAAAAGAAGATGACCAAGATGACATAAATATTTTAAGTTTTTTGTTCATAGTGAAAAAGATACCCCATTCATTTTTGAATGGACTGCAGTTTGGCTCCTGGAACATCACCTACTAATGTCTTAATTTCTCTGTTACATTTTCATTATCTGTAAAATTAAAACAATGTTACCCAACCCCTGGGTATAGTGGGAGAAAAAAGGAGGGATTGACACATTGTAGCTGGTCGGTAAATGTTAGCTACTGTTACCATCAACATTGTCATCCAAGTGTTGGCAAACCACAGCTTGTGGGCCAAATCTGACCTGTGGTCTGTTTCTACAAGTAAGTTTTGTTGAACACAGTGAATTCATTTTTTGAGTTGTCTATAGCTGCTTTCACCCCACAATAATGGAACTAAGTAGTGACAAGAGACTATGTGGCTTACAAAGCCTAAAATATTTACCCTTTGGTTTTTCACAGAGAAAGTTTGTGAGCCCTCCTCTAGAATGTATTCTACCAGCATTATAACTAATCCCAAGGTCTAGCAAAGTATAGTCCATGGAGCAGTTTGATTCATAAATTGCTTATAACTTATTCATGACCAGCACACACCTACGAGTAAGTATTTAGACACTTCTATAACAACTTGATGAGCTATTAACATATACATGCATGATTTGGGGCTTATACAAAAATGTTGTTTCATGCCAGATTGGAAATAAAAATATAACCTGGCCTTTCCTACTGGAATAGAATCTGGTGTTCTCTAATGGGATTTGGTACTTGTATTCATGTGGTTTCAGATGGAGACATCTGGGGGCCCATCAGGTGGGAGTGACAAGCATGTCCCAAGCTTGCAAGTGACCTGGGAAGGTTGATGAGGAGGCGCATTAATAATGTCATGCAAATGGATTTTATATGCAGATGGATGGACCAGCCACAGTTCACTTATCAGCTAATACAGTTGTAATGTGTTGGTTCACATCCTAGGGAAGGCAATCTCCTTAGGGTATTAAGTGGGTGTCACATACACACATAAATGAATTCCCTTTTGAGGTAAATGTATTTTTAAGTTGATAAGTCATCTTCTCTGAATAGTAAGCCAATAACTTTCCTGGAAATCTAGCAAAACAACCGTTCTATGACCAGCCTTATGTTTTGTTGCATGTGTGCGTAAAAAAAAAAAAAAAAATGCAGATTGACTTTTTCCTTTTCTGTTTTAGAATCAGCTCCAAACACTCAAGCCTGCCAGGAAAAACTCTCAGGAACAACAATGCCCATTATGTGTGGGGTAGAAGCTGCCAGACCATGATTACTGGCCAGACATTAACCCCTTTGGTGTCTCATGGGGGAAATGCCAAGTCTGAATCCAGACATTTCCGGGATTTCACAGTCACTCAAAGTGACCAGGCAACGGCTTGTGCAGAAAAGGACTATTGGGAGAAGGAAGTGCCAGATAAAGGGCCCTTCTCCTCCCTTCCTGAATTCTGCATGACTCATCCCGGCATGTGAACACAGACCCCATTATCTCTGCTTTTCCCTCTGAGGACCTTGGTCATCAGTGAAAAGCACACCGCCCTTGCCATCTTTCCCCACCTATGTTCTGCCTTGATAGCAGAAAGAGAATGGCAAATTTGGCACTCACAGAGGAAAACCTTTGGGTTTCCTGAGACCCCAATTACAGTGAAGCTGCTAGAAAGAAGAATCTCTGCAAATTCTTTTGTGATCATATACCCTCTGTAGGTCGACAAATTATACTGCATTTTGAGAAGAGAGCAATGAAATTTATAGTGGGAGGATGAGAGTCTACGTAGGTATGTGCTGTCTTAAGTATATACAGTATGTGTGTATGGCTGTATGTGTGTGTGTGGTTTCATTGGTTCTTTCACTGTACTCTTCAGTATACATTTATTGAGAGTCTACAGTGGGGGGAGAGGACTGAGGATACCAAGTTCATTATAATTAACTATAATAATTGCTGCCATTTACTGAGAGCTTATTGCATGTCAGCAATGTGATAAACGTTTTACATAGGTGTACTTTCATTCATTTAATCCTTTAAGAAATCTTTATGAAAATAGCCCCATTTTACATGCTCATAAACTGAGTCCCAGAAAACTCAAGGGTAATGAAACTTGGTAATGTCAGAGCTAGGATTAGTGTCTGGTTCTCACTGGTGCAAAACCTATTGCCTTATTCATTTGGCTCAATTGTCTTCCCAAAGATGAATTAATGGATAAAAAGGCATTTACCTACTTTCCTGGAATTCACATTCTGGTTGGCTAGAAAGGCGTATGATGCAGAATAAAAAATGCTATAATAAAGCTATGTACAAAACACCACACTCACTATGTACAAAATACCATAATTAACTCATTCTGTGGGGGGTGAGAGAGGATAGAGGAAGGCCCCATCTAGAAAGTAGTACCTGAGCTATGGCCCTGGGGAGTGAGATGCGTACTCACAGAGAGAGAGAGAGAGAACGAGAGAGAGAAAAAGAGGAGGAGGAAGGGAGAGATCTTTTAGCTGGGTGTGTCTTTAGAGATCTGGACTTGCTCAGGCCTAAAGAGACATGGCTTAGGGTGGTGCCTGTGGCTCAAAGGCGTAGGGCGCTGGCCCCATATGCTGGAGGTGGCAGGTTCAAACCCAGCCTTGGCCAAAAACCGCAAAAAAAAAAAGAGAGAGAGACATCTGGCTTAGGGAGTAATTTTATCATACAAAGTGGAGGAACTAGTCAGTGGGAAATTACTGAAGGTCTTTCTCCATTTACCATGTCCACATCTTTTCCTTCTGCGTTCTCCTTTGGCCATTGCCAAACCTTAGTAAAAGGGGACACAGGGAGAAAGTGAGCTCAGGCTGAGTAAATTGGAGGTGATGATGTCTCAGGAGCCCCAGGAACCAGAGGCAAAGGCAGCCCTGACCGTCTCCTCACTACAATGGTAGGACCCTCATGATGGAATTGTTTCAGGGTTGAAGGTGTCTATTCACTCTGGAAATGAACAAATTTTGGCTGTGGTTTTACAGCGCACAGAGGGAAAATGGAATTGAAGTTTCTCTCCAATTGTTTGTTTCACCCTGAAGGGCATGGCTGTCTAGTTCTTTCCCCCAAGGCAGGTGGGTAGATCAAGCAAAGTAGCATCCACAGAGACCCTTACATGAGGATGACGGTGCGGAAGAGAGCGCTCAATCTGAATACTAGTAAGTAAAGTGACCACGTCTTTCATTAAGGGAGGTCTTTCCCCACTGGGAGCTCCAGTGCAAAGGAAAGGAGAAGAATGATATTATGGCCAGGCTACTTCTAAGCCTTTGGCTGTTCTGTGCAGGACAAATGAAAAGAGCCCGGAGCATGAATGAGACCCCCATTGTCAGCAACCACAAAATCATAGTTCTCTGGAGTTTCACTTGGAAAAATGGAAACCTGCTTTTCCAATTTTAGAGGTTAGGATTTCAGACTAGAATGATTACTGAAATATTCATTTACAGAAATTCTGGGGTTTGCACATATATTAAAAAGGAACACTGGGCTTTCCTATATTTATTACAAAGTCCTCCCGGGCTTCAAATCTTCCTAGGAAATGCCTCTTCTCTGGTCCTTTTAAGTACATGCTGTGACTGAATGTGGTTATGGGATATTTATCTGCATCCTTGTCTGTTGCATCCAAAGATCAGGGTGAAAAATACCCAAAGTCATTGAGTTGGCATAAGGAACAGGGATGGGGCCGGCTGGGGAGAAAGGATCTGATGCTGAGATTTCATGAAATCCAGAACAATAGGGCAGCTGCTCTTCCATAAACAGATGATTATTATTATTTCTACCTAGACAGCTTGATAGCAGCCATTATCTTCTTTCTGGGTGACTTATCAAGTTCCGGCTGTGTGCAGCATGGGTGATAAGGAATGAGAAATGTCACCCATGGGATTGCCAAGGATTATTTCTATGCACTGCTGTGCAGCAGCAACTGATCCCTCAGAACAGAGAAGTGGCCCTATTGTTCACACTGGGCAGCTGCGATTCTCACTACACCAAGACAGCCGAGGAAGGAAGCAGTCGCCATTGTGTGCAAGATTGAAATTGCATTACTCTCTGTTAAAGTTCAAGCAGTCTTGATTTTGAAAAGCACCATCATCATGGAA
The DNA here is from genome assembly GCF_027406575.1 of Nycticebus coucang. Lineage (NCBI taxonomy): Eukaryota > Metazoa > Chordata > Mammalia > Primates > Lorisidae > Nycticebus > Nycticebus coucang. The sequence continues at coordinate 29,985,771 of NC_069782.1, forward strand.
TATCTTTGAAGACACGGAAAGAAAAGAAGAGTGAAATGAGTTCAGAGCTTTTCAGAAGTATAAGGGAGTGTGACAAAAAAGAGATGTGGGACTTTCCAAAGCTGCAACTTAAAATGCCAGACATGGAAGCCTTGGAGGAATTGAGCATCACCACATCTCTGACTCAGGATCCCATTCGCTCATGAAAGGACTCCGTCCCACATTAATCATCTGAAAATAGTTAATTTACTGGATTTCTGTTTGTTTCATGCTTAGTCTGTGAATGAAAATCATCTGTTGATATTGAACATTTTTCCTTTCCTCCTCAATGGAAAATATAAACATCTTATTATGGAGATAGATGTACCGGCTCTATGTATTAAAAAAAAAAAACCCACAAAAAAATACAATCTCTTTGTATTTTTATTCTACCAACCTTTTACCTTCTTAGAGAAAAGAAAGACTGCATTAGGAAAAAAATAAGAACTGAAGTGTATGACTAACCTGAACAATATTCACAGAGACACCTCCCCCCCAAAGTGTTCTGAGTGCTTTCGTTGCCTTTCTATACAGTTTTAGGGTCGTGCTGATATTATAATGTAAGCTGCTTGGCAGTGAGCCAAAGCAAATTTTCCCAACGTTTTAAATCACTATTCCGAAATTGAAATTTCAAATGAATCAAATACTTTGCTCTTAAACCAGTGACTTCAGAAATGATATCCTAGTCGTGGAATTATGAAGATGGGGAGTGGGAGGAGGTTGGGAAGGTAAAGAGCAAAGAGAGGGCACAGAAGGAGAAAGGGATATGGGAAAAGAGAGGGGGGCTTTGGGAGCCCCAGGAAGGTGAGGACCTGCTCTCTGGGTTTCTGCAGCACCGCACATGGGGCAAGCACCTAGGAGGTGCATGTTAAATGAATTAGTGAGAAGTGTGCAGAAGAAATGACTTCAGTGTTAAGATAGCCAAAGGAACATTTCCATAACTAAACAGATTATTTTACTTTTTCAGCCCTTAAGCATTTATTAGGAAGTCTGAAAATTCTCCAACTTTAATACACATCTGAATTATCTGGGGGTCTCGTTAAAAGTTCAGATTCTGATTCTGTAAGTCTGGGATAGGGTCTGACAGCCTGCATTTCTATTAGGCTCCCAGGGGATATGGTACTGATATTACTGGTTCATGGAAAATTCTCCAAAAAGCAATGGGAGAAACCCATGGGGGCTGGGCTAGGAGCCATGAGTTCTGAGTTCCAGTCTCTGACATTCGCCACGCATGCTTCTAAGCCAGCTGATGTGCTTTCCTAGCCTCAGTCTCCCCATATATCTGATGGGTGGGTTGCATCTACGTGTGTTCTCAAGTTTTTACAGTCTTAATTTTTTTTTTTTTACATATACATGTGTTTATTAGGTTTCCACTTTTGCCTTTACAGAATTAAAAAGGCTTAAAATTTAATAACAATAACAATGTTTAAGATAAGGACTAGAAACAAAAACCTCCTAAAGAACAAATGACAATAAATACATTCAGAAAAGAAATCAGATAATTGTTGCATCAAAATATTAACCGATAATAATAATGCAGAGAAAGTAACATTCACATTGTCAGATAAGAGTATGTCTATTACAGAATGCTTTGACTCTGAGGTTCAGTATGGAGTCATCAGTTAACTTCTTCTTTTTTTTTTTCCAAAGTCTCAAAAAATAGACAACTAATATTTATAAATAAAAGTAAAAGATAATTTCAAAAAAACAGATTTGCCAAATCTTGTAGACAATAGAAAAAGAAGAAATACTTCAAAATCATTCTACTGAATCTGGATACACCTGATATTAAAATTGGAGAAAATATATTATTATAAAGGGGAAATTACAAACATATTTCACTTATAAATGAGGATGCAATATCCTAAACAAAATATTAACAAGTTTAATTAAAAGTTAATGTTTAAGGAATGTACTTTAGTCAGAATTAAATCCAATTTATGTGAGAATTAGTCACTATTTTCTTTTTTATTTTTCTTTTCCTTGCCCACACCCCTACCTCCTTGTCTGTCTGGTCTCCCCAGAAATATTAATATTTATTTATATTATTGTATTTATATTTATTTAATATTTATATTATATATCATATTATATTATTATAATATATCTTATAACATTACCTTATAATTATATTATATTACATCATATTTCTATTTATATTAAAATTTATCTCATTTATAAAATATTTATATTAATATTTATTTTTATTATTGTATTTATATTTATTTAATATTTATATTATATTTATTTATAATATTGTATTTATATTTATTTAATATTTATATTATATATCATATTATATTATTATAATATATCTTATAATATTACCTTATAATTATATTATATTATATCATTTATATTTATTTATATTAAAATTTATCTCATTTATAAAATATTTATATTAATATTTCTGGGGAGATCAGACAGAGAAGGAGGGGGTAGTATGGGCAAGGAAGTGTTAATATTAATATTTACAGTCTTAATATTTAAAATTAAAGAAGAAAAGAAATATTTAAAGTTAAAGAAGAAAAGAAAAAATCTAGGGAATGCCCTGTTTATCCCTATTTCTTGAAATCCCAGGGAGTTAAAATCACTCCCTTCTAGTTGCACAGGAAATTTGGCATAAGTGACTTATGTCTCCAGTGATTCTCTGATTTCTAGTATAGTAATTTTTTCCACTATCATTTATTTAGTCATCACTACTATCTTTTTGGAAAACCTACAATTTGACTGATGTGGCTAAGTGCTGGGAATACAAAGATGAGTAAATTATTACAAGTTGTTACTAAATCCCTTGCTTAACATGCTATAAGATGACAACCAGCTAAACCATGCAGATGTACAATGTGGGTAGATACGCTAGGCTTCACTCCCCTCTTGCAAAGATGATCACAATTCCCCATCTCTACCCCTTTTCCATATATTCACTTATTCTATTGAGAATTGGAATTTCTTTCCTCAGCCCTCTACTCTGGGCTGGTCTCATGACTTGCTTCAGCCAATAGAAGGCAGTGGGAGGGACAACACGCCAACATTGAGGCCAGGTCTCAAGAGGCCCGGCCCACGTTGGTTTCCTCTGTCAGACTCCTTCCACTGCCATAAGAGCAAACCTGAGATGATCTCCTACAGAGTGAGGGATCACAAGAAGTGACCAATTGTCCCAGCTGAGGACACCCTAGACCCGCCTGCAGCTTGCCATCCCCAAGTATGCATGAATGTCCAACCCGAAGCCACAGAATGGCTTCCTCAATCCGCAGCTGATGCAGATGTGCTGAACTGAGACCAGAACTGCCCAGCTGCCCCTGAACTTGTGAGCAACACCAAATGCTGACTAAAGCCACTTAGTGTGGGGGTGCCATGTTACTATGCAACGCAGCTAGTTGGTACTATGGCCTTCTGGACACAGAGCTTTCACTTAAATAAATGATTATAGTTTAGGTTCTCCTGGTTAGACAGCAGATGACATATTATGGAGGGGCACAGGCTTTGCTAGCTCTTCCATGTTTTTGAGCTATTGCTCATTTACAAAAGAGGAGGATTAACTTATATTGTTTTTATTTTGGTAATGAAAGAGATGTGCACAGTAAAGGGAGGGAATGCCAAGTTTGGAGAGTAAAGCTCAAGGTAACACATGTGCATATTCCTTTTCTAAAGGAGCATAAAATCCAGAGCCGAGATCTGAGATTACAAAAGAAAATGAATGTTCCAGCCCTGGCTTTGTCGTGTGCGTGTTCTCTTGAGCTTCAGTCTTATTCTTGGTAGAAAGATATAACTCTGGCTGCCTGCCTTCCTTCAAAGATGATATAAGGATAAACAGGAATAGTAAATATAAAAATGTTCTGTAAAATCTTAAGCAGTATACAAATATTACTTCTTTTGAACATTGAGCTATATTATATTTTTATATAATGGCATCTAGTATTTGTTGAGGATTCATAACTCCCTTTGTAAGTATCATAATAGCTACTATATACATTTTACATTTTTCAAATTGCTTTTGTATAAATTATCTCGTCTTTATTCTTTAATGATGCCTTGCAAAATGTAGGTTTATTTTTCTCATTTCACAGTCACAGAATCTGCTGTCTTTTACATGGTAGAATTTATAAAGTTGAGATCACGGGCAGGTTTTGCAAAGATAGGAACCCTATCATGTTGGAGTTCTTTTTTTTTTTTAAGAGTCAAACTTTGTGAATAAATCATAGCTCTTTTACTATCTAGTATAAGACCAAGCTAATATTACCATTTTTTTCATTTATTCCAATTCTTTTCATAGCAGCTATTATCTATGAGGTGTATTCCTTTTCTCCCCAAGACATTTTTAAAACAAGAAAAAGATAAGGGTTACTCTGAAATTGCATCTTGGTCTGCTATTCATATTCTTAAGCAATCAGATTGTCTATTTGATGATGTTAATGGACTAAACACATAATTACATTATTGTCATCAGAGGCTTGAGCCAGGAAATTTTATTTATGACTGTGCAGTTGCCTTCCTGATGATGTAGAGACTGGGCTTAGGAAGTTTTTATTTGAAATATGTACAAGGGCCTAAATATCTGGTGAATATTGCCTGGCCCCTGACCAATGATTTAGTTTCACCCAATGGTTAAAATGAGTCATGCAAGTAAAGCATTTCCTTTGTTCTACTTAATTTTAAATGTTGTACTTGTTTTGAGTGTAACTTATAACTATCACAGTTGCATCACATTTTGATAGTGTGAAAGACATTGCTGTTATGACAATATTATAATAGCTTCTGTTTATTGAGCAGCTACTACACAAGTGCTAGCATTCTAAGTGAAAATTAACTCTTTTAATTTTCAAATGAGCCTATTGAGATAGGAAATATTATTATTATTATTTTGACATAGAATCTCACCGTTTCACCCTTGGTAGAGTGCGGTAGCATCAGCTCACAATAACCACTAACTCGTGGGCTCAAGTGAGTCTCTTGCCTCAGCCTCCTGAGTAGCTGGGACTACAGGCACCTGCCATAATGCCTGGCTATTTTTAGAGATGAGGTCTTGCTTGCTCTTGCTCAGGCTGATCTTGAACTTGTGAGCTCAGGGCAATCCACCCACCTTGGCCTCTCAGAGTGCTGGGATTACAGGTATGAGCCACTGTGCCCAGCCAAGGATCTATTATTGTCATCATTTAATAGACAAGGGAACTTAGACACAAAAAGATCAAATGAATGTCCCAAAGACATACAGCTAGTAGGGGCCAGAGTGCTAGATTTTTAGCTCAGACCATTGGAGTAGAAAATCTGTAGACAACACTATATTAGTTATTCTACAGACTTTTCTTTAAGTCAGATATTAAGGAAATTCTATGGATCAATCAGCCACAGTGGTGCTACATATCAAAAATCATGTTTTTACAAGCAGTCTAGGTACTGTGAACGCCCCTGAAGAAATTTAGTAATCCACCTTCAGGAAGCTATTTCCCTGTGCACTAGATTTTACCTTTGAAGGAGGTAAAAGAAGGAGAAAAATACTCCCTTTTAGCAGACCTGGAGATTTATAAGAGTAGATGATCTTTTGGGGATGTTGAGAGGATGGAGTTGGTTCTGTACAGTCTCAAGGTGATAGTGGAGAAGCAATTGATAGTAACACCTTGTTTACTTTATTCCGGGACATTGTCCAACAGGTTTTAGCTGTGTCTATATCTCATTCCATTTTGTGCTGCTGTAATACCTGAAACATTTATTTCTCATAGTTATGGAGGCTGGGAAGCCCAAGTCCAAGGCACCGGAAGGTTTGATGTCAGGTGAAGGCCCTGTCTTCACTTTCAAGATGGCGCCTGAATGTTTCATCCATTGTGTGTGTGTGCATGTGTGTTGGGAGAGGAATGCTATTCCTCATGTGGCAGAAGAGCAGAAGGGGGACACTCTCTATTCAAAGCCATTTTTATTGTGGTATGACCTAAACTCTTTTCATAAGGCTCTAGCTCCTAACACTGTTGCATTGGGGATTAACTTTCCAACAGGTGGGTTTTAGAGCAGACAAGAATTCAAACCATAGCAGTTTGCCCTCCCCCCACTCGAGACATGGGTACCCTTGTCTTTAATCACACAATTCCTAAACTTAAGAAAGCTTTAGGCCACTTCACTTATCTCACAGGCCTCATAGGATTGTCCTATGAGATGGGACTTATCTTCACTTATGTCACAGGACAATCCTATTGTCCACATCTCATGGTAGATAAATGGTCTCTGTGTGTTTCCATACCAACTCAGGTGTAGAACCCAATCCCTTTACACGTTTCCTCAAGAAATCCAGTCCACATTGGTTATGGATTGAGTTGTGTGCCACAAAAATTTATAGGGTGAGGTCCTAACTTCCAGAACCTATGAATACAACCTTATTTGGAAATAAAATTGTTTCAGATATAAATAGTTAAGATGAGATCACACGGGAGTAGCATAGGCTTCTAATCCAGTATGACTATGATCTTTTTATAAAAAGTGAACATTTGGACAGAGACATAGACTCAGAAAGAATGCTATGTGCAGATGCAGAGACCAGAGTGAGGCTTCCACACACCAAGGCATACTAGAGATTGCCAGGAAGCCACCAGATGCTAGAAGAGAGGCTTGAAACCAATTCTTTCCTCACCACCTTCCGAAGGAACCAATCTTGCCAACATCTTGATTTCGAAAGTCTAGCCTTCAGAACTGTGGCAATACCTTTCTGTTGTTCAAGTCACTTTGTCTGTGGCACTTTGTTAGGGCAGCCCTAACAAGTGAATACAATGCCAAACGTTTCCTGACTTCAGTAGATTTTACTGAAGATATTTGGGGAGAGGCATGTCATGAAAGGAATCATATCACATGTCCCACAGTATCCCCTGATAAAACTGCCCTACATCTCCCCTCTTCCTTCACGCTCTCCTCATCTTCTCCACCCTGAATTAATCTCCAAATGCCCAGACTCATATATATCTCACTGTTTTTTAAATTATTATTATTATTATTATTTCTCAGAGTAGCTTTCCTCCTCCTTTGAAGTTGTAGCAGCAATCAACGCCCAGGTACTTGAGCTCAGCTCCTCCTCGTCCAGCTGTTAATCAAACACATCTGACATCAACAGTCTGTTCCCTTAGTGGCAAATGTTATGGTAGAAACATTTTTAAGGTGTCTTGTCTTCAAATCTCATCTCTGCTATTTCCTAGGAAGGAAATAAACTCTAGTAAGTTACTTCATTTCTTGAAAATGGGGATACGAATACTAATACTCTGTTGTGTCTGTGTTAAATGCAGTCCTCCCTAAACAGATTCTGAGACAGGCATTTGTGTACAGATGGTTTACCAGGGAGGGCTCTTGGGTACAGCATGGAAAGGGGGTGAGAGGAACAGGTTGGGGCCAAGGAGAAGGTGGGCTGTGATGCAGGTCCACAGCGGCCTCCGCGCACCTGTAAGATGCTGAGGAGCCGAATGGTCCTTCAGAAAGCAGTTCCCCTTAAGGCAAAGGGGACTGAGCCTTTGTCCCTCCTCAGTGCCCAGTTACTGGAAGTGGGCTACCCCCAGTGAGGCATCTTTCTTTGGATAAGGCAGTTTCCATTGGCTGAACGCAATTTCTGGAGAGCAACTTAGCTTGGAATGGTTGGTTGCCAACACTGTCCTGAGTAGCTGGGAAAATACAGTCTTAAACCTATAGTCAGTTTTCAGGTGATACATCATAGAATGTATTGTGCTACAGGATTACTATGAGCACCAAATGGGTTCATGTACAAGAGATGCTTGGCGTGGTACCTGGAGTGTGGTAAGTGCTGTGTAAATGACAGCTGTCACCGTACCCAAGGTCCCCGCTAGCTATAATTATGTGTGTGTTATTGCACACAGTTTGTAAAAGATCACATGGATTTTGATCTTTATAAAGGCCTGGTGGGTGAGTGAGGTAGATAGTTGATCTACAATGCTTAAATGAGGAAATGTTGGCTCATAGAAGTTAAATGACCTGTCCAACATCACCAAGTAGTAGGGACTAATTCTTCCCTTATTTCCAAGGTCCCTCTGCATTTGCCTCCAGCGCAGTACTTTTATTGTTATTATTTTTCAATGGCCCTTACTTTTTAGAACAGTCTTTGATTTCCAAGAAATCAAAGCACAGATAGTTCCCACGTGTTCCACACCCAGCTTCCCTTAATAGTAGCATCTTACTTTAGTATGGTGCATTTTTTTTTACAATGAAATAATATTGATACATTAGCATTATTAGTAATATTGATACATTATCATTAATTAAAGTCCATACTTTATTCCTAGAATCATACTTTATTAAATTACCAAAATACAGGAAGCCCCTAGAGCCTCCCTATAGGCAAACTAATCAGACATCTATTTGGTGACCATAAATTGGAGCAAAGGGAATTTGTTGATCTTGAGGAATATAACTCTACTAAGAAGAACGTGCTTAATGGAAAAGCAGGTACCCAGTGTACTCAATACTAATACGAAATCAATAGAAAAACAACTACACACCTACATGAGAGAAAAACACAAGTACATTCTAGTGGAGGGAGAGGAAGGAGGAGGGAAAGAGGAAAGAGGAGGAGGGAGTTCGATTGGTTAGCTCTCATCTAATGGGCATGGTGTGGGGTATACAGCACACCCCCTGCGTGAAGGGCTCAACTACAACTTGAACTTTACCTTAGAAATGTAAACCATGTAACCTAATCATTTGTTATTAATCTGAAATTAAAAAAACCTTTATAATTAAGCTTAATTTAAAAAAAGAAATACAACTCAACTAAGATAACTGGGGGCTTCTTTCTCTTTTATAGAAGTACCAGCCAAGCAAGCCTGCCCTAATGTTTTGTCTGGTGACTGGTCTTCCCTTTCCTGGTTAGAGTTGCACTGAGAGTCCTTGTCTCTGGAACTCTCATTTTTCTGTGTTGACCATGGTTGACGAACTACCCTTTTAAGATCATCACATTAATAACTCTAATGAGTTTATGGAGAAGGCCCTTTCTGGCCAGATGGCCATTCTGCCTCCTTGGAGAGATTTTGCATAGCTCTGTGCGATTTCATAGCTTAACTCTCCAAGGGCAATGCTATGCCCCCTATATAGAAAGGCGGCTGAGGAAGCAGAGTGTGTCGAGCCCCTGCTCTGATGTCAGCTTGCCTGGGCATCTTACATCTCAGTTTGCCTTTTGCTAACAGTGTGGCCTAGGACAACGTGCTGTATTTAATTCTGTGTGCCTCAGCACATGGAAGTGGTGACAGTACAGACTTGATAGAATTATTTAAGGATTTAATGAAATAATTCATAAAAGATGCTTGGGAAAGTGGCTGGGAAAAATAATAAGTTCTGATTATTATCCCTTACAAGAGAAAAATCAGAGTGAACATTTATTGAGGGCTTATACATTTTAGGCATTATTATACACCTTTCACCTGAATATCATGTAAACCTTCCAAAACTCAGTAGGATGAAAGCTACTTTGAATCTGCTTTACAGATAAGGAAACAGAGACAGGGAGGTTGGAATCACAGCGGAGAGGTGGAGCAGGTGACCTGGGAGAGTGTGGCCTGCTGCCTCCTCGGGTCAGCTGCACAATCCAGTCCTGCGAGGAAGCTTCGGTGCTGCTCCCTCACTGGGAATCCTTTCTTTGATGACATGGTTCATCCAGCTGGTGACCTACCATGTGTTGTCCAAATCTGCAAAGAAGAAACTAGAACTTTGCATGTCACCAGGAAGCTGGAGCTCTGCTACCTGAAGACCTGCTCTTCTGTTCTGCAGGTAGCCTGCCTTACTCTGTGTCCTGGAGTCCTACTGATGGAGGCTTCATCAAGCTGTGGGGTCGTTCAGACTACATTACAGTCCCCCGGTGGCAGCTGCTGCCTAAGCCTTCATCTGCTCCTTGCTACTCATCCTTAGGCTATCATATTCTGCCCTCCCAACTGGACTGTCTTCAAACACAGGCCATTAGGGTGGCCTCTCTTGGGTTGCAGTGCCTACCACGCTCCAAGGCTGTGGGACGGGGGACGCTTCCCGGTGTCTTTTAGGTTACCTGTTGGGTAGGTTCTAACCAGGGAAAGCTCCTACGAGCCATGGACTATAATTATGAAAATCTTATGAAATAGAGCCTGACTGCCATCTTCATTGCAGGTGAAGTCGAAGGGCGATGACTGGAGCTAACTGTTTAGCTGCAGACTGCCCAGACAGAGGAAGGTAGGGCCTGGGTCAGAGGCCTGAGGCTTCAGCACAGTGCAGCTGCCCAGCATAGGAAATGATGCTGGGAGCCAAAGGCCAAAGAACTAAGCATAAGTTTCCTTAAAACAGGGAAGGCCTGAATCCCTGGAGTAGTTTATGAGACTATAAGGTCAGAGAAGGAAGAAGTAAGGGTTAAGATTAAATTGCCTGGGGAGAATTCAGAGTTAGCTGAAACAATTCAGAGGGCAAGCAGATCAAGAATGGCTGGGCCCAGTGGCCATGCCTGTAATCCTAGCACTCCAGGCGGCTGAGGCAGGAGGATCCCTTGAGCTCAGGTGTTCGAGACTAGCCTGAGTAAGAGCAAGACCCCTGTCTCCATTAAAATAAATAAAAAATAAATAAAAAGAAAAGATAGAAGAGAAAAAAGAGTATGAATGGCAAGGAGCCCAGACAACTCTGAGGTATCTGGCTCTTTTTTATGCATATCTCCCAGATGTGTGGTGCAGGGGTTAAGCTTCATGGGCCTGAGGCCTCGAGCACACTCGGGTGCTTTTCCCTTTTACCACCCTTCTGTCAGCTCATCACTTTAAGTCTTAAAAGCAGAAAAGTCTGGTGCTTCACTATAGAAAATAGCCTACCAGACCTTCCTAATAGTTTGAAATTGCTGGGTCCTGTTGAAGATAGAGGATAGAATTTTCTTTGTGGGATAGAGGAACACATGCTGTCACAAAGTCTAGGTGGCTCTAGGACAGCTTTGGAGGACTCACTGTTCTGTGTTGCTTTCTGTATTGCTGCCCTGGGTTCTGTACTTGAACGATGGAATTGTCTCATGGCTGTGTACTTTGTCTATACTGTGCCCTCTATGGGTCGTACTCTTCTCTTTCTTTAAGACACAAAGTACCCTCTGTCTTTGTACTCCCTTGCGTCACGCTATGCTTCCGTTGCAATGATAATACTTGATATTTACTGAACACTAATTATGCATCTGGCACAATCAATTCATGAACTAAGTATTCTTAGTTTGTAAGAATGATGTTTGCAATGCTATTAGTAACTCCATATAACAGATGAGGAAACTGAGTCTTTAGGCGAATTAATAACTCTTCCAAAGTAATCTATGTGGACAAAATTCGGACCCAGATGTCTGACTTCAGATCTGCAGGTTTTGAAGTTTTAAGCACTATGTAGCTGCCTGTAGCTCAGGCATCCATTCTTCTATCCTGCAGAAGAAAATTTATTGAGAGCATCTGTGCGTAAGGAACTACTCTCAGCCTTAGGGATACAGCAGTCGACAAAACATACAACCTCTGCCTTCATGGATTTTACATTCTTTCAGGGGAAGCTGACAATAAACACGAGTATAAATATGTATCATACTTCCAGGAAGTTATAAGTGCAGTGAAGAAAAATAAATTAGAAGAAGAGGATTGAGAAGTCAAGGAGTTGCCATTTTCAATGGGAGAATGATAGAAAGATGCTACTTGGAGGGGAAGTGTGTGCAGAGATCAACTGAATGACACTTTTTTTTTGTAACACACACACACACACACAAATGTGATCTCTTTTTGAAGGCAGGGCTCAGTTTTATTTGTGACTCACCAGCATACTTCTGGATATGCAGTGCCCAAAAGATGATAAAAGGAGGGATGTGATCATCAAACCATGAGCAAGTGATAATTAAATGCATTTGCAGAAGGGTTTAATTAGAAGAGACTTCAGTGAAGAGATTTCCTCTTGTCTCTTTGCATTTCAAGGCCTAAAGACTTCCTGGCCAAGAAATACACACTGTTTTGTCCACAGTGTTTTCCATGGCCTGCATTTTCATTGGCTAAATATATTTCTTTTTTTTTTCTTTTTTTCTTTTTATTAAACCATAGCTGTGTACATTAGTATGATCGTGGGGCACCATACACTTGGTTCATAGATCGTTTGACACATTTTCATCACATTAGTTAACATAGCTTTTGTAGCATTTTCTTAGTTATTTTGCTAAGACCTTTACATTCCACATTTACTAGGATTCACATATACCCTTGTAAGATGCACCGCAGGTGTAATCCCATTAATCCCCCTCCTTTCCCCTCCCTCCCCCCTCCCTCCCCTCCCTTTCCCCTTTCTCTCTATTCTTAGGTTATAACTGGGTTATAGCTTTCATGTGAAGGTCCTACATTAGTTTCATAATAAGGGTGAGTACATTGGGTACTTTTTCTTCCATTCTTGAGACACTTTACTAAGAAGAATATGTTCCAGCTCCATCCATGTAAACATGAAAGAGGTAAAGTCTCCATCTTTCTTTAAGGCTGCATAATATTCCATGGTGTACATATACCACAATTTATTGATCCATTCGTGTATCGATGGGCAATTGGCTTTTTCCATGACTTAGCAATTATGAATAGGGCTGCAATAAATATTCTGATACAAATATCTTTGTTATGGTGTGATTTTTGGTCTTCTGGGTATATGCCCAGTAGGGGGATTACAGGATTGAATGGCAGATCTATTTTTAGATCTCTAAGTGTTCTCCATATCTCTTTCCAAAAGGAATGTATTAATTTGCATTCCCACCAGCAGTGCAAACGTGTTCCCTTTTCTCCACATCCACGCCAACATCTCTGGTCTTGGGATTTTGTGATATAGGCTAGTCTCACTGGAGTTAGATGATATCTCAAAGTAGTTTTGATTTGCATTTCTCTGATGATTAAAGATGATGAGCATTTTTTCATATATCTGAAGGCCATGCGCCTGTCTTCTTCAGAGAAGTTTCTCTTCAAGTCCCTTGCCCAGCCTGCAATGGGATCCCTTGTTCTTTTCTTGCTAATGCGTTTGAGTTCTCTGTGGATTCTGGTTATTAAACCTTTGAAGGAGACATAACCTGCAAATATCTTCTCCCATTCTGAGGGCTGTTTGCTTGCTTTACTTAACTGTGTTCTTGGCTGTGCAGAAGCTTTTTAGTTTGATCAAGTCCCAATAGTGTATTTTTGAAGCAGCTTCAATTGCCCAGGGGGTCCTTCTCATAAAAAACTCGCCCAACCCAATTTCTTCAAGGGTTTTCCCTACACTCTCTTCTAGTATTTTTATAGTTTCGTGTCTTAGGTTTAAATCTTTAATCCAGTGAGAGTCTATCTTGGTTAATGGTGAGAGGTGTGGGTCCAGTTTCAGTCTTCTACAGGTTGCCAGCCAGTTCACCCAGCACCATTTGTTAAATAGTGAATGTTTTCCCCACTGAATGTTTTCAATTGGCTTGTCAAAGATTAAATAATGGTAAGTAGCTGGATTCATCTCTTGGTTCTCTATTCTGTTCCAGACATCTACTTCTCTGTTTTTGTGCCAGTACCATGCTGTTTTGATCACTATCGATTTGTAGTATAGTCTGAGGTCTGGTAGCGTGATTCCTCCTGCTTTGTTTTTATTTTTGAGTAATGTCTTGGCTATTCGAGGTTGCTAAATATATTTCAATGCATAATCCACAGCAGGGACCCTTAGTCTGCTTTCTTGTCCTCAAGGAACTTTACAAATATAATAGGAATGGTCGCATCTGTCTACTGAATATTCCTATAACTAATTACTTGCAATACCAACGATCTCAAAAGCCAAAATGATCCAAAGAGGACTGAATTCTGAAACTGTATTTAAACCGGATACAGCTCAATGATTTCACTACCTCATACCAACTCCTGAAAAAGAATTCACATTTGTTCATAAATGCTACGAAAGGGGGAAACAGAGGATGTTGCAGTTTCTTTGCAATTGAAGGGGAGTTGGGGCTTGAATACTCATTCAGCTTTTCATTTATATTGTTTATCTTCTAGGCATTAGGATACCACAAATAAATAACCAACTCTCTGCCCAAACCAATAAGAACTAGCTAACTAGTTGCAAAGGCTAACTCTGCAAATATAGGTAGTTTCAAAAAAATAGACTAAAATTGAATGGATCTCATGAAACGACAAGTAGGAACAAAAGAAAAGAATGCTACTTGCAATTTTTATTTCATTAAGCTGTTTTGCATTTAAATGTTAATGGATGAACTTCACACTGAGCCTTGGTGACCAAACAGGGCTAGGAGTGAATTGGAGAGACATCCCAGGGACAGATGGAAAGGATGAAGGTTGGAGTAAGGAGTGAACCCGGAAACTTGGTCTGGCCAGATGCATTCAACTGCTGTCAATGTTCAGTGCCCTTCTAAGCATCCTGGCCAGTCTCGAAGTATAATCTTCTCCTTTCAATTTCTCTTTCCTGATACCTCTGCTTTACTATCCAGGTACTGAAACAGACTGGGCTGTCTCAGGCTGTAAAATTGCCCAACATGCTAATTGATTAAACCTATCATTCGGAACCCTTCCAGAAGTCCAACTCCGGGAGTTAGAAATAAGTACACGATTCTCTTTATAGACTGACATGTAAATTATGTATTTGCCTGTTAATGAAAGACATATTAATATTTTATTTCATAGTCTGGGAAGATATAATAACTTTAGGATGGCAAGGAAGTACCACTCTCACTCGGGAAGCCTTGGCAGACATGGTTAACAGTCTCTGCTTTCCCTTCCATTCGTCCTGGTCTTGGCCTCAGAATACTTTACAACAGGGAGCTCCAGGCAACCACCAGTTGGTTAGGGAAGCTTTGGAATTGAAACCTTCCTGCCATCTTTTTTTTTTTTGATACACAGAGTCTTGATCTGTTGCCCAGGCTAGAGTGCAGTAGCATTAACATAGCTCACTGCAGCCTGAAATTCCTAGGCTCAAGCAATCCTCCTGGTTCAACCTCCCAAGAAGCTGGGACTACAAGTACATGCAACCATGACTGGCCACTTTTTCTATTTTTTTGTAGAATTGAGATCTTGCTCTTGCTCAGGCTCCTCCTTACCATCTTTGTACTACATGGCACTCACACTCTGTTTTAACTTACTACATATAAATAAAAAAAATACTTTGACATCTTGTTTTGGATGTGTGATATACCTTAGAAATAATATATTTTAAATTATTATCAAAAATATTACACCTACACAGCTATCTTTGCTTAGGTAAACCAGTCTTAAAAATGTACAATTTTTTTTTTTTTTGAGGCAGAGTCTCACTTTGTTGCCCTCCATAGAGTGCTGTAGCATCATCATAGCTCACAGCAATCTCAAACTCCTGGGCTCAAATGATCCTCTTGCCTCAGCCTCCACGGTAGCGAGAATACAGGTACCTGCTACAATGCTTGCACACTTTTTTTAGAGACAGGATCTCTCTCTAAATTGAGATCAGCTCAGGCTGGTCTTGAACTCCTAAGCTCAGGCAATCCACATACCTCGGCCTCCCAAAATGCTAGAATTACAGGTGTGCGCCACTACACCCAGCTGAATGCACAATTTCGTCACCAGAAACTTATGTATTTGGATGATATCAACCAAAACTCTTTAATGTCAAGGGCTACCATTTTATAGATTTCAGAAATGCTAACTATTCAGCTTTGGCGTTTGGCAAGGACATGGGTAGCTCTCAAATACAAAAATAGTCAAGCAAAAAAATGGGAGAATGTTCAAAGAAAGCTGTGGGGGATAAAATAAGGTCATTTCCTCCTCCTCTGGGAGACTCCCCTCTTAAACACATAAATAAAATAATTGTAGTTAGTATTTATGATCGTGACATATGCCTTATGTATGGGGACACTCCTCTTTCAACAATTTTATTTGTGTGAAATTATGTTTTGAGGTTTTACCACACAGGCCAAGTGGGCAAATTGAAATGAATTTTGGATCCCATATCTTTCGTGTGACTCTTGGTTCTGCCAATGATACTTGCTTGCAGACATTTGGGAAAACATTTGACCATCGCAGAGTCTCTCTTTCCTCAGGAAAATGGCTGACATGGTAATAATACTTACCTCTCACAGTTATTTGTGAAGATCAGATAAGTGAACTTCTATGACAACAATTTAAATACAAACACTACTGACAAATATGGGCTATTTTTGATAAATGGTTTGTGGAATACTTCTAAAAATATTAAACAGTTAGTATTGAGTGCATACATCAATACGGTTATCAATATCCACCTTTAATTGTGAATTACAGTTTTTAAATATGGAACATTCTATTTACGTATTTTCTGGTTTTTACGGGGGCAATGTCATTGAACTTAGGTGATGCTTTACAATATTTCTATTTCTTCTAATTTTGGAGGGGTAATGAAAATCTTATGTGCCAATCAATATAGATTCAGCCGCAACTTCTACTAGGTTTTAATTTGCAAATATGAGAAGAATGGTGGTCACTATTGGTTGGCCCATGCATGGGACAGTTATAGGTGACATTCTGTGAGTTTCTGGAAGGCAAGCAGTACCTGATCTCCTTGTTTATCTACAATTAAATTTGGATTTCAACTCAGTGTTTTTGTGGCTTAGTAAGATCTAGATGAACTACAGTTTGTTTATTTAATATTTAGTTTAGGCTAGTGAGCTGAACTGACTAAATACTCAAGATCTTCCCATAGAAAAACTGGGTCCCTGGCTCAATTCATCCTCAGTTCTTTTTCCTTTAGCGTAGTCAACAGAATTGACTTCCTGTTGTTTTTTTTTAATTTTTTAACTTAATTTTTATTAAATTATAATTGTATACATTTATGGGGTACAATGTGATGATCTGAAATACAATGTGGAATGCTTAAATCAACCTGATTAAACATAACATAACCGTCATTAAACTAAACATAACCATCACCTCACTTACTTTTTTTTTGCAGTTTTGGCCAGGGCTAGGTTTGAACCCACCACCTCTGGCATATGGGGCCAGCACCCTACCCCTTTGAGCCACAGGTGTCACTCTCACTTACTTATTTTTTAACATAGCTGACATTCACTGCTTGTACTGATGGAGGCAGAGCTCAGGTGCAGATTATTCAAGGTGAAAGCACTCCTCTATAGTCATAGAATTGGGAAAGAGCTTTCTCAGCCTTTTAAAAGGATCCTCGCCAACATATTCTTCCCTTGAGAACTAAGCATCATCGTTTTGTTTGTGGACCCTAACTCGACTCATATTTATCACCATGAATTTTGTGGTCTGCCGGTTCCTGGCCTGTACTTCTTTTTTTTTTTTGCAGTGTTTGGCTGGGGCTGGGTTTGAACCCGCCACCTCGGGCATATGGGACTGGTGCCTTACTCTGTTGAGCCACAGGCACCGCCCGGACCTGTACTTCTTGACCACACCACCAGGCCATTCTGTGACTGGCTTTGGTCTCTGGTCCCCAGGAAAGATCCCCGAGGCATCCTGTGTTTGCATTCTACTATGGCCCTGTGTGTGGCCCCAGGATTAGTGTTCAAGTGGATGGTGCAGGCTCAGAAGGGAAGGAAGCATTTCCTGTCTTTGTCTTCCTTTATAGATGTCTGCTGAACATAAACCTTGTGCATCTAGGATTAGCCAAAGTGACAGAAGTCCCTGGCTGCCATCTAGACTGTGCTCACAGCATCGTGTCACTTGGTAAAGCAGTAAGTGTTCTTGCTGACCTCTGCTCAGCATTAGTCTCCTCTTGTCCCAGGGCCAGGCCTGGTTTCCCTGGGCTCCACTGTGTGGGCCCACACTGGCGGGACTACTGAACTGAGTGCTTTTGAATTTTGTTCTAAGGTGTAAGATAAAGTGAGGACTACTGTACTGAGTGCTTTTGGATTTTGTTCTTCTTATCTGCAAGACACAAGAGAAAATTAGAATGAGGAGAGGTGGTGGGTCTGGACACTTCCATCCCCAGGGTCAGCTCCTTCCCTGTCCCCAAATGAATTATTTCCCATGTTGACGTCAAACGTCAATTTAGAGTTCAGTTGCGCCTTATCACACTGAGTGATTTGCGTCTCTCTCAGGCAAAGAGGCAACAGATTTGGACTAGTATCTACTTAATTTTTTTTTATATAATAAATGTTTAGTATTTACCAAGTGCACATGGAGCCATAACAGCCTTCAGCGTCACAGCCTTTTCCCGGACCTTCCCCCACCTGGAATCCTTTCCATCTAAATATTTCTCTGTGTCACTCCTTTTCTGTCCCTTTTCAGGATTCTGTTCAAATGTCCTGTTAGGAGAATGGCGGCTACTAAGAAGTCTGTGAAAATAGCAACTTCCTAATTATTCTCTTACTCTGTTAATGTTTTCTCTTGGTGTGGATTGTCTCCTGACAGATTGTGCACACATTGGTTTATTGATTTGCAGTCTCCTCTGCAGTCTCACACTTGTAATCTCAGTGCTTTGGGAGGCTGAGGAAGGAAAATTGTTTGAGGCCAGGAGTTCAAGACCAACCTGGGCAACACAGCAAGACCCCCCATCCCTAAAAGGCTCCAAAAGGCTGCTTTTTTGTCAACATCCATGTGCAAGTCTTTGTGCAGATGTAGGTTTTTATTTCTCTTGGATGAAGACTTAAGAATCAAATTATTACATTGCCCGTGTAAGCCTGGGAAGTCCAGGTTTAACTCTGTAAAAACTGCCAGAATGTTTTCCAAAGTGGTTACACATTGAGACATCTCTTTACTGTTGCGTTGCTCATCTGTAAAGCAAAAGGGTTTGGGAAGATGATCTCTAAATTCCTTTCCAGTGTCTCGTGGCCCTTGGATCTATTATGTTAGAATTCTGCTAGACCTTTTCTCACATATTGTAGTTGCTGTCCCTTTATCTCATTCCTGTTGATGCTGATGATGGTGGTGGGGATAGAACGCTCCCTACGTCAGGTGCAATGCTACGCGTTTTATTTGAAGTTTCTCTTTTAATCTTCATAATAAGTATTTGTAGTGGATACTGTTTTTTTTTTTTTCTTTTTTTTTTTTTATTGTTGGGGATTCATTGAGGGTACAATAAGCCAGTTACACTGATTGCAATTGTTAGGCAAAGTCCCTCTTGCAATCATGTTGGATACTGTTTTTTATAATTTGTCTCTGTGATGAATAAACTGAAGCTCGGAAAAGTCACATAACTTCCCCAAGTTAGCTATTCCATGGTAGAGGTGGGAAGCAAGATCGATCTACCTGGATCCTTCTAAATTACTGATTTCCTGGCCCTAGCACCAATGCCCTGGTTCTTACCTCTTCATCTTTTCTATGACTCTAAGACCTGCCTGGATGTATTCTGGACCTATTTCACATTCTCAATGTTGTTCATCAGGTTTTCTTCCATACCTTAGCATGACAACAGTGTTCAATGACCCAGCAACTTTCCAGAAGGCAACAAAAAGGCTATTTAGAGAGCGAGGCAGGCTAAGATCATCTTACTTATGTCAGCTCGATTAAGTTTTCATTAACACTCAGAATGAGGTTTCTCAAATCAGCATAATGCCAATAAGCATTGCTTTGAAAAAAGAAATCCTTAACTAATACGATATCTTGTCTACGTTTTGTCTGCATCGAGAGAGCCCAGTCATTTCAAAGCATCATTGAGGTCATTGCCAATTTTGCACTGAACAATCAGCATCTCTTTTCTCATCAAGTGGTGAAATTGCCATGTTAACTCTTTGCAGGGATCAGAACATGTTGCTGGCTCTTTACGCTTTCCTGTGCAGTCATCACCAGGCAGAACACGGACTCAGACATTGAGTATTATCATTTAGATTAGTAAAGTGGTGTGTGAATATTCTGAACATTTCCCATTTAATTATTATTTGGTATCATCCCATGAGTCAAGACTGTGTCAATCTCATTCCTCACTGTAAAGCCCGTGCTGTGCTGGGTGGCTCGCGAGTGAACCCGTTCTCTCCTCTACATGATGTATAGTGCTAATCAACCAAAACTACTTAAAAAAATGATTATTAACTTTTAAAAAGTCCTGATGAGAGTTCTGAAATTGCTTTTCCTGAAATGACCTCTGTTCCACCGTTTACTTCTAGACTTGAGGAGTGAACAAATCCCAAACTCCTTCATGAGTCTATTCTATTCTATTTTCAGAGTTTTCATTCTTTGAATTTCTGGATCATATATCATTTTTCCTTAAATTTAATTATATGATGTATTTTATCACTTGTATTTCTGTGGTAGAGAAGCATAAAGGCATACAAGGAAAAATATGAACACATTCACAAATGTTGGCTTTACTTCAAACATGATGTGACTCTGGACAAGTTCTCAATTCTCTCATCTTGGAAAGCAGTGCTCACAAATCATTGCGACAGCAGCTGTCCCATGAGTCATTGCAAGCAATCAATGATACAAGGTATCCATATCAGCGTACAATAAATGCTAGCAAAATGGTAGTCCTCGATTCTTCTTCCTCCTATGTAGATCATAAATTCCCTATGGCAGGGCTGTGTCTAATGCCTCTAAACATATCACATCTCCTTATTCAATTAATAAAAATATGTTTGGGCCAACTCTGGACTAAGCAATGCATTGGGCAGTGCGAACGGAATCATGAGCAAATCAACTTCCCTTGCGGACTTAAGACTTAGCAGAACAAGGGCGGCACCTGTGGCTCAAAGGGATAGGGCGCCAGTCCCATATGCTGGAGGTGGTGGGTTCAAACCCAGCCTCGGCCAAAAACCACAAAAAAAAAAAAAAGACTTAGCAGAAGATACAGAAATGTAGGGTAATAAAAATGATCACATGGCATTGCAAACATTTAGAACATCAGGGAGTTCTCTGTGCTATTAATACTAAAGTATAGGATGTAAAGTAATTTGTTCCTAAACTTTTGCCGGAGAATAGAGAAATCCTCGTTTAGGAGAGTGCCTCCTCTTCCTCTGTGATCTTTGTATTTGTACTTATTTCCTTCTCATCTGTTAATAATGTGAATATTTTGGAATTCTATATAAATGTTTTGGAATTGAATTAATAGAGACATATTATAGATAGATAGAATCTAGATTCTCAATTTTGTTCCAATCATAGATGTTTCGAAGTATTTCTTTTCTTTTTTTTTTTGAGACAGAGTCTCGCTTTCATCCTCCATAGAGTACCATGGTGTCATAGCTCACAGCAACCTCAGACTCTTGGGCTCAATTCTCTTGCCTCAGCCTCCTGAGTGGCTGGGACTATAGGCACCCACCACAATGCCCGGGTGTTTTTAGAGATGGGTCTTGTGTAGCTCAGGCTGGTCTCGAACTTGTGAGCTCAGGTGATCTGCTGGCCTCAGCCTCCTAGCGTGTTGGGATTATAGGTGTGAGCCACTGTGCCCAGCCCGTAGATGTTTCAACATATTTCATGGTAAGAAATCTCATATTTAAGAGTTAATGTTTTAGAAGAGTTTTTAGAGTTGTTTGGCCCTTTTTGTAATCTGAAGCTCTCTAATTTACTGACATTGTTGTTGCTATCTCTATATTTAGTCACACATCACTTAATGACAGGGATGCATTCCAAGAAAGTGATTTCATCTAAAGTGTACTTACACAAACCTAAATAGTATAGCCTGTTGCACATATAGGCTCTGCCGTATAACTTATTAATCTTACACTACAAACCTGTACAGCATGTTACTGAACTGAATACTTGAAGGGAATTATAACAATTCAATAGCAATGGTGTTTATGGATCTAAACATATCTAAACACAGAAAAGTTATAGTCTCATGGGACCTCTGCCATATATTTGGTGCATAATTGACCAAAACATCATTATGTGGAACATGACTACAAATATTATTTGAATATCTACTGTCGCTCAAAAGCTTCACTAGGTACCTAGGATGATTCTGTCTTAAAGACTGTCACAACTCAATTTACCATCACCAAAATGTGGAAACAACTTAAGTGCCCACCAACCCAGGAATGGATTAATAAGCCATGGTTTATGTATACCATGGAATACTATTCAGCCATTAAAAAGGTGGAAACGTTACTTCTTTTGTATTAACCTGGATGGAGATGGAACGCATTCTTCTTAGTAAAGCATCAGAAGAATGGAGAAGCAATAATCCAATATATTCAATTCTACTATGAAGGCAGTAGATAATCTAATACAAGGGATGGGATAGGGGAATGAGGGTCTAGGGAAAGGGAAGGAGGGTGGGTGATGGGGGGTCATGGTGAATGGCATACCTCAAGGGGGTGGGACCAATTACAGGAGGGATTTTCCTAACAACCACAATCAATGTAAACTAATTCTTGGTACCCTTCATGAATCCCAAACAATAAAAATAAACAAAAAAACAAACAAATAAAATCTTGTGAGAAAAAAACAATAATCATAATTTAGGTAGGAAATCAATACATGTGCATTTATTAAGGTTAATTGTAAAGTAGAGTGAGTCTGTATCTGTTAAAGGAAGGCTGAAAAGAACTAAAATCATGAGATAAAATATAAAATTCTTTTTTTCATAAAAGCAGTGAAGATCTAACAAGGAATAGTAAGACCTTATTTAAGAGACAGGATTTAGAGAAGTGAGCATATGATTGCTTTGACCTTGAAGATCTTTGCCAATCTAGATTAAATTAAGCTGTCAGATACAGCTGTGGGTTTAAAGGATTCACAGCACAGAAAGGAAAGGAAATAAAAGTCCAGAGCCCACCAAAGGTTGCCAAATCTGTAATAAATACTTAATGTCTGATCCCTCTCCTAGAGGACCAGATTTAGGCACCACCACATGTGCTGTGGGGTAGATTGGTTAGTAGAAGCCAAGTGGAGCCAGAATGGATGCAAGCAAAGGTCAACCAAAGCAGTTGTTGGAAGGGAGGGTAATTTCAGTGTGAAGCAGTGGAGGCTACGAGGTGCTCCACCCAGAGGAGGGGTGTGAGATGGAGGCTGGCAGGTAGAACCACCGTTGCTGTAGCTGGGGTTTGAGCAGATGGATTTTATATAAGGTTGATGAGCCAAAGTGAACACATAATATAAATAAACAGTAAAGGAAGGGGTTATTCAATGTGTGGGACTTATAAGCCATGTTTGTTAAAAAATTAATTTGGGCCTTACTTCCTTACCCTATTATTCCAGCTGTACTAAAGGGTTAATTGCAAAATGTCTAGCAATTACCAGAAAAAAATATTTAAAAATAAAGACCAAAAAAAAAAAAAAATCTCCCATAAATAAGTTATGTATTTCTGTAACAGGGAAGATTTTCTACATTTAAAAAAAGCAATGGCAAATATCAAGATGAACTGCTCAAAAGAAATAATACTAGCAAAATCAAAAACATTATTTAATGTTAATTATTTTGAAAGGCAAAAGAAGTGGGAATGAACTTGCAGTAAACACAAGTGAAAGTTAGTATTTGAATACACAAATAACATATTAAATTTGAATTAAAATATAAAAATCCTAATAAGTATTGAACATGGAGAGGTAATTAATAGAAAGGGAATTTAACTAGATAGTACAGGAGAGGGATGTAACAATAAAATCATTTACACAATAATTATTGAATATTCACTAAGTGCTAAGCACTATGCTATGTACTTTATACATATTATTTTTTTTTATTGAGTTGTAAACACATAGATCATGTATACATTAATGCATTTATGGGGGACAATGTGCTGATTTTAAATATAATTTGGAATGCTTGCATCAAACTAGTTAACATAGCCTTCACCTCATTTAGTTTCATTTAATATCCACAGTCCTAATAGCTAAGGTCTATTATGGGCCCTAGTTTATAGATGAATAAATAGGCAGAGATAGGCCAAGAGGCATTAGGGATAAGCTTTTGATTCCAACTCCTTTTGTATTTATTGAACCTAGCCTGTTGTTATTCTCACTATCTTTATCAAAGAGAATATCAATAAATATTTATTGTTCATGATACTATATAGAAACAGCCTCAAACTCACTTCACTTACATTGCATTACCTTTAGCAGCGTCCAGCATATTAGAAATGATATGAACAAATAAACATCTCACATTATTGAATTAGAATACATTATTACTATATAAGAATGTATAGCTGTCTTATGTAATGGATAAAGTCTGATAAAGATCACTCTAAAATTTATATGGAACTTTAGGGAAACATGTTAGTAAAAAATGTAGAGTGGTTAACTACAAGAAAACGTCTATAGTGTGTGTGGGTTGTGTGTGTATATATGTGTATGTGGGTAAACTCTTGTATGTTTTATAAAGCATTTAAAACATTTTGTGTTTATGTTTTCTTTTTATTTCTTTAAGGCCAAGAGTTTGATTTTCAATTAACTTTATAGAGGTCTATATGCATTTGGAAGATTTAGTAAATGTATTTGATGGAAGATAAATTAAGAAGATTTTGTTTATTGAAGCTGAGAAAAAAAAAATAAGACTTGCAAACCAATTGATTCCAACATCTGTCATGTTTGGACAGAGTGTGTAAACCACAGTTTGAATACCAATTGAGTTTTGGCTGGTGAACAAGTTCTTATTTCAGAAATGGTTTACCTCAAAAACATTTGGAGGATAAATGTTTTTTTTTTTTTTTACCTTTTCCAAACATTTATGCTAATTCAAGCATGGGCAAGTTTAAAAGCAGAAAGAAGGCTCTGGGAAAAGGAAGGATTGAAGCTGCAAGTGAGAAAATTGGGCCCTATTATCCCAGCATGAAGCCGGGAGCCTTTGATTTCTCCTTTCCCTTCATCACTCTTAAAAAAGTCAGTTAACCAGTCTTACAAGTTCTTTGTCTACAAGGGCTCCCACATTATCTCTGTTTCCTCCTATTTGTACTGTTAGCATCCAAATGCAGGCTTTGACTCCTTACTCTTAGGCTATAATACTACTTTAATATTTTATTTCCTTGTTTCTGGTTTGCCTTACCTTCCATCTGTCTGTAATAGGCTACCAGACACATTTTCTTAAAGAATCACTTTCTCTATTATCACTCTCCTACACAGAATTATCATTGCCTTCTCATCGCCTCTAACTTTGAGCTCTTTAGCTGATGTTGGAGACTTCCATGTCTGATTGACAACCCCCCTCACGTTCTCTAATTTGTCTGCTTTTCTGGTCTTGTTTTCAATATCCCTGGATGCTTAGACATAATCATTTACTGCCTCTTTTCTACTCTCCAAGTACATTTTACATTTTTCTGATTGCATGTTTTTTTTTTTAGGTAATCATGAGTTCTTTCAAATTTGGTTTTCCATGTTTATAACATACAGTGTGAAGGGGAAGGGACTGTGAGAAAGTGTATCTACTCTCAGGTCTATGTGCTGCATTTTCCCCTCCCACCTCTTTATTTATTTATTTATTTATTTATTTATTTATTTATTTATTTGAGACAGAGTCTCATTATGTTGCCCTCAGTAGAATGCTGTTGCATCATAGCTTACAGCAACCTCCAACTCTTGGGCTTAAGTGATTCTCTTGCCTCAGCCTCCCAGGTAGCTGGGACTACAGGTGCCTGCTACAATGCCCGGCTAATTTTTGTTGCAGTTGTCATTGTTTATTTAGTTGGCCCAGGCTGGGTTCAAACCTGCCACCCTCAGTGTATGTGGCTGGCGCAATAACCACTGTGCTATGGGTGCCAAGCTGCTCCTACCCTCTTTAAACAGAATTTATTTCTCAGAACATTTTTAGATTCACAGAATAACTAAGCAGAATGTACGAAGTTCCATATGCTCCGTATCTTCAAACACCCACAGACCTTCCATTGGCCACGTCTCCCACCAAGGAGGAGGTTAAGAACTCCCATGATGGGCTTTTTGCAAACTACAGAGCCAGAGAAGCAGGTAACATGGCACAGTACAAGTACAGGAGGCTCAGAACTGAGAAAGACAATGAGGTAACTCTATATGCCAGGCCGAAGGCCTGAGAACCCACCTGGGAAGTTTGCTGGTGCAAGTCCTACCGACCAAAGGCCAGAGAACCTAGAATTCTGATATCCAAGAGCAAGAGAAGGATTGTCACAGTTCCAGGGGAGAAAGAAAATTTGTCATTCCTGTGCCTTTTTGTTCAGACCCCCAGCCAATTTGGCTGAAGCCCACCCATACTGGGTTAGGGTGGATCTTCTCTGCTCAGTCCACTGATTCAAATGCCAATTCTTTCAGAAACACTCTTATGGACCCTCCCCCAGATAATGCTCTGTCAGCTATCTGGGTATTACTTAACTCAGTCAAGTTGACAACTAAATTAGCTATCACATGGGCCTACTACAGACTCTTTCATACCTTTTTAAATAATAAGTAGTCATCAATACGGCAATAAATAGTAATACTATGTGTGTGGTTAAATCAGAAATATTTTCTGTGCCTTGTCAGTGTGTAGAAAGCCAGAATACTGGCTCTACCCTAACAGAAATAAGCCAGATAATCTTAAAATCATAGTTTTTCTTCCATTCATCAGAGAACTGATGATACAGGACAATGAATTAGTCAAAAAGCTAAAGAAAAACAGGCACCTCCAAGAAGAAATGTAAATGTAAATACTAGATAACCTGGACACTGGATTACCTGGGGCAGAGCATGGGAGGAAAAAAAAGTTGTCACAAATAAAATATTAATTAAATTATTAGAAGCCAAGGATAGCTTTCTGAGTACACAGACTTCTCATCTGAAGCCAGCAGACTAGATTGGCATCTTTGAAATGCTGAAGAAAAAATCAATCCAGATGTTTTTACCCAGAAAAATATCTTTTAAAAACAAACAAGAAATAAGAATTTTTTCATACAAATGAAAACTGAATTTATTCCCAGGATAACTGCATTAAAAAAAATAAGTTAAAAGAAGTCCTTCAGACATGCAGGGCTACAATACTACATAGAAACTTGGATCTACAGAGAAGTGAAGAGTGTTCAAAATAGTAAAAATAAAGTTAAATGTCAAAATTATTTTCCTTATTTTATTCACTCTAAGAAATTATTTGTCTAAAGCAAAAGTCATGATGTTCAGGCTGTACAGAGTGGCTCACATCTACAATCCCAACATTTTGGAAGGCCAAGGTAAGAGGATCACTTGAGGCCAGGAGTTGAGACCAGCCTGAGCAAGATAGTGAGACCCTGTCTCTACCAAAAAAAAAAAAAAAAAATCAGCTTGGCCTGGTGGTATATATCTTTAGTCCTAGCTACTAAGGAAGCTGAGGCAGGAGGATATTTGAGCCCAGAAATTCAAACCTTGAGTGAGCTATGAGTGTCCCACTGCATTCAGCCTGAGTGAAAGAACAAGGCAAAAAAAAAAAAAAAAGTGGAAATCTATTCTGAGTTAATACAGTACATGTAAAAATGAGATATCTGACAATTACCTTAAATAATGGAAAAAAGGCTTAGCACCCGTAGCTCAGTGAGTAGGCTGCCCACCACATACACCGAAGCTGGCAGGTTCGAGCCCGGCCTGGGCCTGCTATACAACAATGACAACTACAACCAAAAGTAACCCATCGTTGTGGGTGCCTGGAGTCCCAGCTACTTGGGAGGCCAAGGCAAGAGAATCGCTTAGGCCCAAGAGTTTGAGGTTGCTGTGAGCTGTGACAATACAGTACTCTAGGAAGAGTGACATAGTGAGACTCTGTCTCAAAAAAAAAAAAAAAAAAAACATAATGGAAAGAACGAAGGGTACTGCTGTATACTGTTGTCAGGTTATTACACTATAGCCAAGGTGTTATAATATTGTTTGAAGCTGGTCTCTGACTAAACAGTTATATTTTAAACTTTAGGACAACTACTAGACAGTTTTAAAGAAGGTTTTCAAATAATAATATGATAAATACAGGCATACTCCAGAGCTATTGAGGGCAGACCAAGTTTTAACATGAATAAATAAAGCAAGTCACACAATGTTTTTAGTTTTTCAGGGAATATTCAAGTTATGTTTTATACTTTACTAAAGTCTATTAATTGTGCAACAGCACTATATCTAAAAAAAGAGCATAGCTTAAGTAAAAAATACTTTATTGCTAAAAAACAATTCTAATGATTATCTGAACCTTTTACAAATTGTAATTTCAATGGAGGGTCTTTTTTATTTTTTTATTATCTCTATACATATACATGTGTTTATTTGGTTTCCACTTTTCGCCTTCACAAAATTAAAAAGGCTTAAAATTTAATAACAGTAACAATGTTTAAGATAAGGACTAGAAACAAAAACCTTGTCAAGAACCAATGAAGATAAATACATTTGGAAAAGAAATCAGACGATTGCTACAATGAAATATTGAGCAATAATAATAATGCAAAAAAAGTAACAATTACATTGTCAGATAAAAGTATGTCTATCATAGAATGCTTTGACTTTGAGGTTCAGTATGGAGTCATCAGTTAACTTCTTTTTTTTTTTCCCCAAAGTCTCAAAAAATAGACAACTAATATTTATAAATAAAAATAGAAGATAATTTCAAAAAACAGATCATGCCAAATCTTATAGACAATAGGAAAAGAAGAAATACTTCAAAATCATTCTACTTCATTTGGATATACCTGATATTAAAATTGGAAAAAATACATTATTATAAAGGGAAATTACAAACATATTTCACTTGTAAATGAGGATGCAATATCCTAAACAACCTATTAACAAGTTGAATTAAAAATTATTGTTTCAAATAATATACTATTACAACCAATGGAGGGTCTTGCCCTGATGCTGATGGCTGCAGAATGGTCAGTATTGTGGTCACTGCAGATTGGGGTGACAATTTCTTAAAACAAGCAACAAAGAATTTGCTGCATTGATTGAATCTTCCTTTCATGAAAGATTTATCTGTAGCATGTGATTCTATTTGATAGCATTTTACCCACAGTAGAAGATTATAACCAATCCTTTCAAACCTTGCTGCTGATATTCTAAATCTTTTGTTGTCATTTCAAGGAAGTTCACAGTATCGTTCCCAGAAATAGATTCCATCTCAAAAAATCACTTTGGAGAGTAGTAAGCAGATACATTTTGAACAAATAGTCCAGGAGAGAATTCTAGGATTCACCAGAGAAGTGATTGGAAATACCAAAACAAGTGAGGAGAGAGTTTAAGGGCGCTTGTCTGGCCAGTGATGAGCTGAGAAATGGGAGAAGCTCCTAGACAAGAGGAAACAGAATCCCACAGGCATCTGAGCCTTGAGAACTTTTAGCTGAGCACCATTCTGAGACTCGACATATTGGGGATCTATGAACAAGGCTGCTGCCACTGCAATTCTATAAGAAGGGAGGAGAGAGAACAGGGCTTTCACACAGCCCTGGGAAGGTTTCTACTGCTGGGCTGCTGTTGAGACCGAAACATGAGTGGACCACATTTCCCACAGCTTTCTGCTCATGTCATTTGCCTGAGAGGGGCCCTGATATGTAGTAATAAGCTCAAGGCACAATTTTGAGAGTTCAAAGCAGGGCAGCACCCCTCCCTCGAGCCAAGTTCAAGTCGACATGGTTGCAGCTGCCACACAGATGAGGAAGGATAAGGGAGCCCAGGATCTTGTATGCACATGCAGGACAACACCTACCACCTTGTTATAGGCAGCTGTGGGACTGAAAACTTGCCCACCCAACCCATTGCAGTTACTAGCAACAGAAACACAGACTGATTATGTCCCATTGAGTGGCCGCAACTGCTCACATCACAGCAGCTACCCAGAGACTGAGAACCTGTCCACACATTTCACCAACTGCTAGCTTCTGACCAACACACCCGGAGGTCCAAGAATCAGATGTGAAGACCCAATAACACTAGTGCCAGCGTAAGCTGCTCTGGGCCTAAAACCAGGCACGATAGCCCACTGCTACAACCATCAGATTTTGAAGACTGGCTCAGCTGATGTACAAGTCCCTAGAAAAACTTCACCATAGCCTGAACTGATAATAATAGCTGAAGCCACTAAGTAATCACAGATAACACTGACCCTATGTACTGCCAAAGAAATCACACAAAGATCTTACTACTGCAGGTGTTCCAAATCAAAGCCAAAATGTGCAAACAACGTATGTACATCTTTGGAAAAATTTCTCTGCTGTGAAAGCAATTTCAAAAAATTGGAAGAAACAACTGTTACAACAGATGAGCAGATATCAATGGAAGAACACAGAAAATATGAAAAAACAAGAAAATATTACACCACCAAAGACCACAACAATTGTCCAGCAATAGATCCCAATCAGAAACTATTCCCCGAAAATGCCAGATAAAGAATCCAAAATATTGATTTTAAAGAATATCAATGAAATGCAAGAGAAATCTAGAAACGGATACAAAGAAATCATAAACTCAATCGAGTATATGAATGACAAATTTACCAAGGAGACAAATATCTTAAAAAAAAAAAATCAAACAGAAAAATTTCCAGAACTGAAAAATTCATTGAAGGAAATACAAACACATTGGAAAGCTCCAACAAAAAGGTAGACCAAGCAGAAGAAAGAATCTTAGAACTTAAAAATAAAAAAAGAAGCTCAGAACTTGAAGACAGATATTTTGAAATAATCTAGAAAAAGAAAAGAATAAAAAAGAATGAACAAAGCCTTTGTGACATCTGGGGCTACATAAAGCAAGCGAACTTAGAAAGTTTTCCTGAGGAGGAAGAGAAATCAAAAAGTTTAGAAAATTCACTTACGTAACTAATTGAAGAAAACTTCCCCAGTTTTGGAAGAGAGTTATACATCCTGATATATGATGCCCAGAGATACTCAGGCAAACATATGGCAAAAATGACTTTATCATGGCATATTATCAGAATGACTGAAGTCAAAATGAAGGAAGGAATTTTAAAATTAGCAAGACAAAAGCATCTAGTCACCTATAAAGTACTGTCAGACTAATAGCAGACTTCTCTAGAAAAACCTTACAGCAAAAACCTTCTCAGCAAAAAAACCTTACAGTCCATAAGAGCATGAGTTGGCGTTTTAAAAGTGCTGAAAGAAAAAAACCTTCAGTCAAAGATCTTACAATCTACCAAAATAAGCTTCATAAGCAAAGAAGAAATAAAGCTTTTCCCAGATAAGCAAACATTGTAGGAATTTGTCACCATTAGACTAGCCCTAAAAGAAATGCTCAAAGGAGTCTTAAATGTGGAAATGAAAGGTTGATGTTCCCCAACACGAATGGTAAAAATGTAAAACTCTCAGGTTATTATAAAAAATTCACACAACAGAGGAAAAGAATGGATCAAGTGGAAACATGAAAGAATTTCATCAAACCCCAAAGACATAAAGACAGACAAAAAGAAAAAATATATAAAACAACTAGAAAAAATTAACAATACGACAGCAACAAAGCCTCACATTTCAATATTTATCTTTAATGTAAATGGATTAAATAATCCACTTAAAAGATATAGATTGTCAGAATGAATAAAAAAGCAGCATCCAAATGTATGCTGTTTATAAGATACTAGTCTTATCCATAAAGACATGTATAGACTGAAAGTAAAGGGCTAGAAAAATATATTTCATGCAAAAGAAAACCAAAAGTGAGCAGGAAAAGCTATACTTACATCTGGTAAAATAGACTTTAAATCAAAATCAGCAAAACAAGACAAAGAAGGTCATAATGATAAAAGTATTAATTTGGCAGGAGGCTATAATGATCCTAAATAAATATGCAGTCAACATCAGAGCACCCACATTCACAAAACAAATATTATTAGACCTAAAGACAGAGATGCGGAAACACAATAGTAGATGCTTTCAACACCCCACTCACACATATTCTTCTTAGTAAAGTGTCTCAAGAATGGAAGAAAAAGTACCCAATGTACTCGCCCTTATTATGAAACTAATGTAGGACCTTCACATGAAAGCTATAACCCAGTTACAACCTAAGAATTGGGAGAAGGGGGAAAGGGAGGGGAGGGAGGGGGGAGGTAGGTGGAGGGAGGGGGATTAATGGGATTACACCTGCGGTGCATTTTACAAGGGTATATGTGAATCCTAGTAATTGTGGAATGTAAATGTCTTAGCAAAATAACTAAGAAAATGCCACGAAAGCTATGTTAACTAGTGTGATGAAAATGTGTCAAACAGTCTATGAACCAAGTGTATGGTGCCCCATGATCATACTAATGTACACAGCTATGATTTAATTAAAAACAAACAAACAAACAAAAAAAACAAAAAAAAACCCCACCCCACTCACAACATCAGTTCACATGTTAGGCTGCAAAACAAGTTGTAACACATTTTACAAGAAGAGTATCATGTCAAGTATCATCTCAGGCCACAGTGGGATAATGCTAAAGTCAATCTGAAGAGTAACTTCACAAACAAGGAAATTAAATAATATACTCATGAATGGTCACTGAGTCAATGAAGAAATTGAAGCGGGAAATTAAAAACTTTTTTGAAATGAATAAAAATAAAAACACAAGATACCAAAACTTGTGGGATGGAGCAAAAGCAGTGCAAAGGGGAAAGTTTATAGCTTTAAATACCTACACAAAAATGTGGAAAGATCACAAATTTATAGCTTAGCATCACACCTCAACAAACCAGAAGAATGAAGAACCAATGAAACCCAACATTAGTAGAAAAACAATAAATAATACCAACCAGAGCAAAACTAAATGAAATAGAAAGTAAAAAAAAAAAAAAATAGTACAGAGGATAGGCAAAATTGAAGTTGGTACTTTGAAAAGATAAACAAAATAGATAAACCACTAGCTAGAATAACCAAGAGAAGAAGAGATAAGATCCAAGTCAACCTGACCAGAAATGAAAAAGGAGATAACTGATGACCTAGAAATACAAAAGATCACCACAGGCTTATTTATGAACAACTCTATGTTACAAACTAGAAAACCTACAGGAAATGGATAAATTCCTAGAAATATGCAACCTCTCAAGATTGAATCAGGGACAAATTGACCTCCTGAATAGACTAATAATGAGTAGTGAGAATGAATCAGTAAGAAAAAAATCTCAAAAAGCTCAGGACTAGATTGATTCACAGCTGAATTTTACCAAACACACAAAAAAGAAGAATCAAAATCCTCCTGAAACTGGTTCAAAAAAAATCAAGGAGTTGAGATTTCTGCCTAACTCATCACACTTACAGCAAAACTAGACAAGGACACAAGAAAAAGGGAAAACTATAGACCAATATGCTTATGAGCCTAGACACAAAATTCCTCAACAAAACACTAGCAAATTAAATACAACAGCATACTATGATTGACTGGGTTTTAAACCAGGGATGCAAGATGGCTCAATACATGCAAATCAATAAATGTGACGCATCACATAAATAGAATTATGGACGAAACCATACGACTATCTCAATAGACATAGAAAAAGAATTCAATAAAATTCAGCATCTCTTTATAATAAAAATCCTCAACAAAGTAAGGAGCATAGAAGGAACTTGCCTCAAAATAACAAAGGTCATATATGCCAAACCCATAGCCAATATCATACTTAGTGAGGACAAGTTGAAAGCATTCCCTCAGAACTGAAACAATACAAGGATATTCACTTTCAACACTCTTACTCAACACATTATTGGAAGCCTTTGTCATAGTAATCAGGCAAGAGGAAATAAATACAAAAGGAAACTCAAATTATCTCTGTTCACTGATGACAGGAACTTATAAATAGAAAACCCTAAAGATTTCACTAAAAAAATTCTTGTATGTATGTATTTATTTATTTTATTTTTTTATTTTTCCTCTTCAACTCTCCCCCCAAATTCTTATATTTAATAAATGAATTCAGTAAAGTTTCAGGAAACACAATAAACATATAGAAATAAGTAGCATTCCTATATAGCAATTATAATCTAGTTGAGAACCAAATCCGGAATGTAGTCCAATTTACAATAGCTATAAAAACATAAAATACCTAAGAATATTTTTAGCAAAAGAGGTGAAAGACCTCTACAAGGAAAACTTCAAAACACTGGTGAAAGGAATTGTAGATGACACAAATAAATGAAGAAAAAAAATCCTCTACTCAGGATAGGAACAATTTACGTTATTAAAGTGACCATGCTGCCTAAAGCAATCATAGGTTTGATACTATTCCTATCAAAATACCATAATTATTTTTTTCTGCTGAATTAGAAAATTAATTCTAAATCTTATATGGAGGCCGGGTGTGATGGCTCACACCTGTAATCCTAGCACTCTGGGAGGTCGAGGCAGGTAGATTGCTTGAGCTCATGAGTTCGAGACCAGCCTGAGCAAAAAGCAAGACCCCTGTTTCTACTAAAAATAAAATAGAAAAACTGAGGGAAGGGGATCACTTGAGCTCAAGAGTTGGAGGTTGCTGTGAGCTATGACACCCAGGTATTCCACCCAGGGCGACATCTCAAAGAAAAAAAAAATTTTTTTTCATATGGAATCATAAAAGAGCTAGAATAGCCAAATCAATCTTGAACCAAAATAACAAAGCTGGAGGTATCACATGTCCTGACTTCAAATTATACAACAAGGCTTTTGTTACCAAAATGGCATGGTACTTGTATTAAAATAGACACACAGATCGATGGAACAGGATAGAGAATCCAGAAGTAAAGCCACATAGTCACAGCCAAGTGATCTTTGACAAAGTTGACAAGAATACACACTGGGTAAAGAACAGCCACCCTTTTCAATAAAAAGGGTTGAGAATCTAGGATTGTCCTTTGCAGAACAATGAAACTGGACCCCTATCTCTCATCATACACAAAAATTCATTCAAGATGGATTAAAGATTTAAATGTAAGACTATAAAACTTCTAGAAGAAATCCTAGGGAAAACTCTTCTGGACATTGGTCTAGGCAAAGAATTCATGAATAAGGTCTCAAAAATTCAGGCAACAAAAATAAAAACAAACAAATAGGACTTAAATAAACTACAAAGATTCTGTAAAGTGAAAGAAATAATCAACATAGTGAACAGATAAACTGAAGAATGGGAGAAATTATTTGCAAATTATACATGTGACAATGGGCTAATATCCAGAATTTATAAGGAGCTCAAACAACAACTAAATAAACCCATTAAAAGAGGGTTCAGGACACGAATAGACATTTTTCAAAAGAAGACAAACAAGTGGCCAACAAATACATAACATATGAAAAAGTGTTCAATGTTACTAATTACCATAGAAATGCAAATGAAAACCACAATACGATGTTATCTTACATCAATCAAAATGACTAACCTTAAAATGACAATAACAGAAGTTGGCAAGGATGCAGAGGAACGGGAACTCCAATACGCTGTTGGCGGGAATGTAAATCGGTGCAACCTTTATGGAAAATAACTAAAAATGGAACTATATACAGCCCAATGATCCCACTACTGTTACCTACTCCTCTAAAAAAGAAATCAAAATGTAAAAGAGATACCTGCACATGCGTGCTTATTGTAGCATTATCTACAATATTATTATAATCTCCTTGAACATCTCCATCAGAGCTCTTGGGTGACCAGGTGATAACAGCAAAAGATCTGGAATCAACCTAAGTTACCATCAGTGAAAGACCGAATAATGAAAATGTGGTATATATACACAATTGAGTACTCTTCAGCCTTGAAAAAGAATGAAATCATGTCATTTTCAGGAACATGGATGGAATTGGAGACTATTAAGTGAAACAACTCAGACACAGAAAGACAAATATTACATGCTCTTACTTATATGTGGGAAGTAAAAACTGTTTACACATGGAAGCGGAGTGTGGACTAATGGATGATGGAGACTCAGGAAAGTGTGGAGGAGGGTGGAGAATAGGAAGTTAGTGGATGGGTATAATGTGTGCTGTTCTAGTGATAGATGTCATGAAGGCTCTGATTTCACCACAGTGTAATCTATAAATGTAGCCAATTGCCCTTGTAATACCTGGATATATGCAAATTCAACTAAATTAAAAAATAAAGATGCTAGAAAAGAAAGAAGTAACTTTCTGGGTTCTTGCATAAGATGAATCTCTTCATCGGTTCAAGTTTTATGAGGCAGCAGTTCAGTCATATCTTTAGGCTCCACTTCTAATTCTAGTTCTTTGGATATTTCCATTACTTGTGTAGTTATTTCTTCCATGAAGTCATGAATCTCTCAAAGTCATCTATGAAGGCTGAAATCAACTTCTTCAACATCCTGTTTATATTGACATTTTGACTTTGTACCATGAATCATAAATGTTCTTTTTTTTAATCCAAATATTCATAGAAGCTTTATTCAAAATAGCCCCCAAATGGCATCTAGAACAGCCAGTCCTTTCCAGAAGGTTTTCAATTTATTTTGCTCAGATCCATCAGAGGAATCACTACCTATAGCAGCTTTATTTTTCATTTTATTCATTTATTTACTTATTTTTTGAGATAGAGTCTATGTAGCCCTCCGTAGAGTGCTGTGGTGTAACAATTCACAGCAACCTCTGACTCTTGGGCTTAAGTGATTCTCTTGCCTCAGCCTCCCAAGTAGCTGGGACTACAGGCACCCACCACAACACCTGGCTATTTTTTGTTGTTGTTGTTGTTGTTGTTGTTGCTGCTGTTGCAGTTGTCATTGTTGTTTAGCAGGCCCGGGCTGGGTTCTATCCCACCTGCCTTGGTGTATGTGGCCTGCGTCCTACCCACTGAGCTATAGGCACTGCCTCTATGGGAGTTTAAGACTTATGAAAAATGTATTTTTTAAATAATAAGACTTGAGGTGGCACCTGTAGCTCAGTGGGTAGGGTGCCGGCCACATACACTGAGACTTGTGGGTTAGAGCCGGCCTGGGTCTGCTAAATAACAGTGACAACTGCAATAGCAACAACAACAAAAAAATAGCTGGGCATTGTGGTGGGCTCCTGTGGTCCCAGCTACTTAGGAGGCTGAGGCAAGAGAATAGCTTAATTCCAAAAGTTTGAGGTTGCTGTGAGCTGTGACCAAGGGTGACATAGTGAGACCCTGTCTCAAAAAAAAAAAAAAAAAAGACTTGAAAGTCAAAATTAATTACTCCTTGACTCATGAGCTGCGGAATAAATGTTGATTGTTAGACATGAAAACAGCATTAATCTCCTTGAACGTCTCCGTCAGAGCTCTTGGGGGACCTAGTGCATCACTAGTGGGAAGTGATATTTTGAAAGGAATCTTTTTTTCTGAACAATGAGTCTCAACAGGAAAGCAAGTGACACACGGATGTGCATCATACAAGCTTTGTGGTTCTGTCTATAGAGCACAGATAGAGAAGATTTAGCATAATTTTTAAGGATTCTAGAATTTGGTGGATGATAAATAATTATTGGCTTCAACTTAAGATCACCAGCGGCACTGGCCTCTAACAAGAAAGCTTTGAAGCCAGTCATTGACTTCTTTCCTCTAGCTATAAAAAAGTCCCAAATGGCATCTCTTTCAATGTGAGACTTTTACATCTACATTGAAATCTGTTGTCTAGTGTAGCCACCTTCATTGATGATTTTTGCAAGATCTTTTCTATAACTTGCTCCCGTTTTTCCACCAGCATTTGCTGCTTCACCTTGTAGTTTCATGTTCTAAAGACGACTTCTTTCCTTAAACCTCATCAACCAGCTCTCCTGGCTTCCAGATATCTTCTGCAGCTTCCTCATTTCTCTCAGCCTTCATGGAATTGAAGCCAATTACAACCTTGCTCTGGATTAGGCTTTGGCTTAAAGAAATGTTGTTCCTAGTTTAATCAGTTATCCAGAACACTAAAACTTTCTCCATGTCAGCATAG
Organism: Nycticebus coucang; assembly: GCF_027406575.1. Classification (NCBI taxonomy): domain Eukaryota; kingdom Metazoa; phylum Chordata; class Mammalia; order Primates; family Lorisidae; genus Nycticebus; species Nycticebus coucang. The sequence continues at coordinate 30,023,369 of NC_069782.1, forward strand.
GCTGTTTTGATTTTTTATCATTCCTCTGTTCAATGGAGTAGCCCTTTGAATTTCCTTCAAGAACTTTTCCTTTGCATTTACAACTTGGCTATTTGGCACAAGAGACTTAGCTTTTGGCCTATCTTGGCTTTCCACATGCCTTCCTCTTCAAGCTTAGTCATTTCTAGCTTTTGATTTAATACGAGCGATGTGTGACGCTCCCTTTCACTTAAACACTTGGAGGCCATCGTAGTGTTATAATGGGTGTAATTTTAATACTGTTGTGTCTCAGAGAATAGGGAAGCCTTGGGAGAGGGAGAGAAATGGCAAAAAGCCAGTCAGTGGAGCAGTCAGATCACATACATTTATGGATCAAGTTTGTTCTCTTTGGGTGTGGTATGTGGCTCCTCAAAACAATTATAATAGTAACATCAAAGATCACAGATCACAGATCAACAGGTAGGATAATAATGAAAAAGGTTGAAAGATTTTGAGAATTGCCTCCACATGGAACCGAGATATGAACTCAGCATATGCTGTTGGAAAAAATAGAACCAATAGACTTGCAGAGTTACCACAAACCTTCAATTTGTAAAAAAGTGCAATATTTACAAAACACAATGAAGTGAAACATAATAAAATAAAGTATAAAGGTATCTTCTTTCTGGTTATCGTACCAGAAATGTCCTTTACCATTATAAAATTATTGCCATTCTGTTTTTAAATTTGATTTTCATTCACAGATCATTTCCCTTTTTAAATTTTATTTATTTATTTATTTACTTTTGGGGATTCCTTGAGGGTACAAGAAACCAGGTTACACTGATTGCATTTAGATCATTTTCCCTTTAACAGTCTCTTTTTAGATCTGTCTGAAATAATTTCATATTATAGAGATTTTTAAGGACTTATGTATATATTTTTACCTGTATAAATGAAATGCAGATTTACATCCAAAGAAAGCTAAAACAGAACAAAAACAGAGTTATGTCATAATTATATTGAAAACTACATTACTTCTCTGTCTTAAAGGACATATGAAGCAAAGAAGCTGGGATTAAACATGAAAACTGAAAATGCTAGTGGAAAATATCTTTGCAATATTCCCCTTCTATGGGTACATGTACAAATTTGATTTGGAAAGTAAGCAGCAGAACTTTGGAACAAGGGAAAAAAAAATAGGCACACACACACACACAATGGCTGATACGTCAAAGACTGGAAAAGTCATGTGATTATTCTAATAAAATATAATATCAACATAAAATAAGAGATGGTTATGGACAATCCCCAGACCAGAAAATGATGAAAGCAATTCTTAAGGCTCGGTGCCTGTGGCTCAAGCAGCTAAGGCACCAGACACATACACCTGAGCTGGAGGGTTCGAATCCAGCCCAGGCCCACCAAACAACAATGATGGCTGCAACCAAAAATAGCTGGGCGTTGTGGCAGGCACCTGTAGTCCCAGCTATTTGGTAGGTGGAGGCAGGAGAAACGCTTGAGCCTGGAAGTTGGAGGTTGCTGTGAGTTGTGATGCCATAGCACTCTACCAAGGGTGACAGCTTGAGGCTCTGTCTCAAAAAAAAAAGAAAGAAAGCAATTCTCAAATAAGGCTTTTATTTGGCCTTTCCATGTATATATTCATTGTGCCTTGATTTCAATAAAGTGCACATAAAAAGTAGAGCCAAAATTTGGCAGTGTTCACTATTTATCTTTCTGGGTCACCTTACAACTGATCTGTTGTTTTGGTTATCAACAGGAAACATTTAAATTTAACTAAACTTGGCAAATACACACACAGGATCTGTAGTTAAACGGAATTTGGATTGGGCTCAGTGCACCTTGCTTACTATTCTTGAACTTTATCTTCAAATGAGGAAAATATTTAGAGATTTTGCTGTATTCATTGGTAAATGCCAATGATGGAAATGATGATAGAATACAACTATGGTGCTCACATTAAATTCATAATATAGATTAAGCTTAACAAAAGAGCAATAGATTGGAAATAGTCTGGATTGAGAGTCAGCAAGACTTTTTTTCTGCTCCTGATTTGCAGACTGAGTTCTGGAGGAGTCTTAGGCGACTCCTGCTACCTCTCAGGGCTTCGATTTCCTCATTCCTAAAATGAGGAAGTTGAAATAGATCAGCTCTTTAAATATTTTTACAGCAACCAAACCTTTTGTGCAAATGTAATCTTAGATAAAAGGTCAGTATTTGAAAGTGATAAAGGCAGTGCTGGTACAATTGAACTAAGGAAGTGGAGCAGGAGGTAACCTCTGCGCTCCCCACCTCCGGGGCAGCCTGAGGCCCACAGAGGATGTCTTAGACTCAGCAGAGCATAGGAATAAATGATTGCCAAGATGCTTTGGAACAGGGCTTTCTGCCCTATTGATATTTTCACAGTATATTAACTGGATGATTTTTTATTAAACCAATTGTTTCTCACAGTTCTCTCAGCATGGGCCCACACAGTAGTCTTTGTAACAAAAGCAATAGACTCATGCAACCCATTTTAAAGATTAAATAAAGTTAGTGGCCCAAGCCATTGTTCAGAACTCCTTATATTAAAGACTGAGTCACTACGTCATAACAGCTGGTGTATGTTTATATATATATATATATATATAAGCTTCTAGTCAGGTCCTATACAGCCCTGACTATCATAACTGGTAGTGTGGGGACAGTAAACAACTTCTTTTGCCTGTCATTTCATTTCTATCAGAAAGGTGTCACCAGCTTCATATTGGTCAGAATAGAATTCCCAGAGTGAATAAGTTTAATTAATATTTTTGTGGAATATACTCACTTCTAAGTCAAGTTTATTTAACTATGTCTTAGGCTGTGTTGTCATTTTATCTTCAAATAACCCTTAGCAGGTTGCATTATTATTGTTATTTTATAGACGTAGAAAACGTAACTTGCATTTAAGGAATTTATCTGAAATCACATTGGCTAGCTATTAAATGGCAAGATCAATGTCTTCAGCCCAGATCTCTGGATGACATATTCAGTCCTCTTTTTGCTAAGCTCAGAGAGCCAGTGGAAATTCAGAAAGGACAATGCACCAGCTTTTCTGTTGTTGCTGTTTTCTAATTGAGAATGTGTTCTTACTGTTTTGCTTGGAAATTCTAAGTAGTTCAGAGAGGCTCTCTGAATCATCTGATGATGCACCGTTAATACATATTCAGGGCAGCCTGCATTTCCCAAAGATATAACGGGTAAATACTTTCCATGTTTTAAATTATAGTGAAAACATTTGCATTCTGATATTAATATTTATTGATTTTTCAGAGGCTCAATGAATAGTCCTTATGATAATTCCTGAATCTCCAGAGAAAACCTGCATTCATAAATAACAAATCGTGTCATTATCTACATCTGTTCTCATTTTCTATAGGCTTGAACATTCTCTATTTTTATGGGAGCCAAAAGAAATGGCCGCCAATGAATGTCTCTGTCGAATTCTGGCCCATTTCCTCACTTAATTCTTGATTTGAGAATGAAATGCTTATCGAAAGTAAATATGGGACCCACTACACTGCAATGATTAGCATGCAAAGAGTGTCAGATTCCATTTACTTACTTTAGCAATACTATTGTGATGTCAGTTGCCCGATTAGGCTGTTAAAACTGTAGGAATTACTACTTTAATATCACATTAACACATCATTAGCTTGAACCATGCCACAGCAGTATGGAAATTCGCGATTTTCATGTTTTAAAAGAGACAATATGAACTTTTCCTGGTGCTTACATTTATTTTACGGGTTTGCGTTGGGGTGGGGGTGGGGGTGATAGAAGGTAAGCAAAGTGAAGTTCTATTTTAGATTAATAACAAGTTGCTTTTGTAAAGTGTATATATATATATATTTAGAAATTAAATCTAAAGTATATTCTTAAAATTAAAAAAATTAAAATTATATAGTCCCTATATAGTGTGTGTATATACATATATATGTAGGTTCATCTAAAATATTATATATATATACACCTATATACATTGTGTGTGTGTGTGTGTGTGTGTGTATACCCTTGTTAGCTGTCTAAAAATCTTTTCTGAAATAAGGCAGGTCAGAAGTAAGCAAAGATGTAAATAAATAAATAAATGAAACACCTCTACTTTATAATTTTAAAATTATATTTACTTAGAGGCCATATTAAAAATAACATTTTGAATGGACGAATAAAAATATTATCCTTTATTAATTATGTGAAAAAAATCCCCTTTTTAAAATTTGACTCACATTCTATATTTATTATATTTTCAAGTTTTACAACATTTTACAATTTCTGAGGCACTTTATCATGTATTAGTATTAAAGAAGTTATCCACATCTTCATTTCATGGACATGAAAATTGGGTTTTGACTTTTCCTAGGTTGCACAAATTCATGTCTATTAATGCTATCTATGTGACCTTGAAAAAAGTACTGCTCTATTGCTCAGTTCTGTGACATCTATAAACTGGGACTAGCAATCAGATCTGTCTTGCTAAGATTTTTGTGAGGGGTAAATGAGATAATCTGTAAAATATCTTAGTACAAGGCTGGGAACAGAGCAAGGATGGTTAAGTGTCAACTATTGTTGTTACTGCTTTTTGAAAAAAAAAGGTGATGATAATTAGGTTATAGAAAAGGATGAGACTTCTTTAATACCATGCATCATGAATAGCTGGCTAATGCCTGATCAATGTTAAATGTAAGATATGGTTTCTAGATTGATTTATTTGCTTTTACTTGTTTCTTATTCCCCTTACTCATTCATTTCCTTTCTTGTCAATGTGTGTCCTTTTAATAGTTCTTTCCTGAGGGCCTGTGAGTAGTGAAGTTCCTTATCCTTTGTGTGTCTGAGATAGTCCCTATTTTTGCCTTCATTCCTAAATCATGGTTTAGCTGGGAGGAGGCTCTGTGGTTGTTGCCAGTGAAGAAGCTGATGCCCATCTGTCATTCCTTCATTGGCCATCTGTCTTTTCTCTCTGGAAGCTTTGAGGAATCCTTTCTGTATCTTTACTGCTCTGTACTTTCACTATTATGCACCAGTAATAGAGACTTAAGTTTATTTATTTGATATGATATTAGGCACAGTCACTTTGAATTGGAGACTCATGTATTTATTAATATTAAAAATCACTTAAAATATCCTCTTTTCACCATTTCCTTTATTATTTTCTGCCAATTAAATATATATTGGGACATATTCTATACTTCATGTCTCTTAATTTCTCAATCACATTTTTCTATCACTTAATGTTTTAGTAAAATATTTCACCTTCATTTTGGGTGATTCTCTCAAGGCTGAGGTGGGAAGATAACTTAAGGCCAGGAGTTCAAGACTAGCCTTAGCAAGACCCTGTCTCTGCAAAAAAATTAAAAAATTAGCCTGGAGTGGTGGTATATACCTGTAGTCCCAGCTATTCAGGAGGGTCACTTTTGAGCAGGAGGATCACTTTTGCCCAAGAGTTTGATGTTGCAGTGAGCTATGATGACACACTACCTTCTAGCCCTGGGTGACAGACAGACTCTGTCTAAAAAAAAAAAAAAAAAAGGAAAAAAATGCATTTTCTTTTGAACTTCCTTGGGTATAATTTTCCTCTTTGTTTCTTTTTCTAATTCTCTCCATTTTGTTTCCTTTTCATATTATGTTTTTTCCATGAGAATATTTTGAAATAAATAATGTTATTACATTTGTTTTAAGTGGTGTGTAGACTTCTATAGGAGCAATGTCATGTATGGAGTCCTGGGGAAAGTAAGAGTTTCAGACCAGTGTTCTTTCAAGTTCAGAGATTGGAATTTTCCTACTCTGAATCTTGTAGGAATTCAAGTCCCATGGAGGGTGTATAAGCTCAAGGCTGGGCTGCAGGGATTGGTGGTTCACTATGTTTTTAATCCATATTCTTAAATGGGCCTTGGTCTTGCTTGCTATGGGAAAAAAAGAAGATATAGGAAAAGTAAAAAAGCGTTTTAGAATACTGTGAACTTGTATTCAGCAAGGTGCACCCATAATGCATAATAGGATGCTATTACCCGTCCTCAAGGAGACAGCACCCAGTTGAAAGTGCCTGTGGTCTGCTAGTAATGCTTGCTTCAGGAATATACCGGGTGTGCAAGGCTTTATCCTCACGGGAATGGCACTGCCATGGCATTTACCTCCAGGCTGTCTTTCATGGTATTGTAGCAGACAGTTGTCTCATGGAATATTTCTTCCTTATTTCTAATTTTCTGTCCCTGATGACCAAAGTAATACATAATTCTGGTAAAATAAAAAAAAAGTACATAAAAATGCAAAGTAGTAGGGGAAAATAACATACTTTTATTTTAGCCATATTCTGATATATTTCCTACTGGCTGTTTGGTGTTTTTACATAATTGGGATCATACTAGAGATACCGTTTAAAAAATACACTTTTGTTGCTTAAAATTATAGTGCAAGCATTTATGTGTGTGTGATGTTAAGGGCTCTTCAAAGCCCTCCATCACTAAAACTCTTAACTGTCAGGGGCTTGCTACAGATTTGTAACATCTGGTTTGGGATGTTTAGCTCTTTAGATCTGACGCACAGCTGTCAGTTGCTAACATAGGGACTTCTGGTGAGGCAAACTGATGAATTATCAGTCATTGCTGCATCAGTCTTTGATGACTTGGCTTCTGACGTTTTATAGGCTGCGTTCCAGGTTTCCTTGGCTAAATATTAGCAGTGGGATAGACCAGCTCAGGAGAGGATAAGGTGACTGTTGTGGATGCGTGTCCAGAAAAGGCAGGTGGGTTTGTTGGGTGCAGATGATGGTCTCAAGGAGAATAATGAAACAAATCTGCATAACCACATGCTCTGAGTAGTAGTCCAAAGGCCCATCTCATGATTTGAGAGTATTTAAACACTGACTCTTCCACTCACCAGCGGTGATACCTGGAATGCACTGCTGGAAGTCTTCAATTATCAGTGTTTTCATGTGTAGTGTGGAGTTACTGATGCCTGCTTTACAGAGCACTGTGAGGATTACATAAGGAAACATGAGTGTTTGGTGTGTAGTAATTGCTCACTAGATGTTTCCTTTCTACCTCCGCTCTCCCACTCACCCCTCTATTTTATTACATAAGCACTTAGAAAAATGTGGGTTTTTTGTTTTTTTTTTTTTTTGATTTTTGGCCGGGGCTAGGTTTGAACCTGCCACCTCCGGCATATGGGACCAGCGCCCTACTCCTTGAGCCATAGGTGCCGCCCAGAAAAATGTGGTTTTTAAAAATTTTCCAATTTGCTTTATTTTTTTTCTTTTTTAAAATTTCAAATTAATATGAGGGTACACATTTTTAGGTTACATTGCTCTCTCGTCCAGAGAAAAGTTCCTGTTGTAAAAGAGCCCCCAGCTCAGGGGGCATGTCATACACCCACACATGAGCACAGCAGGGCCAGTAATTTGGGATGCTATTTTGAAAAAAAAGAGTTAGAAGTAAGTTATACTAAACTATGCTAATTCATGTCAAGTTGCAGTAGGGTGGCTTAGATACAGTCAGCCTCTCTGGTATAGTGCCTAGCACATCAAAGGTACCAAATAAATGTTTTTGTTGAACAGGAGTTTTTATAATCAGGCTTCCTTAAGGCACAGGAAATTTTATGGATCAGAAACTCTTCAAAACTTGTTGTCTTTAGTTGTTTCTTATGATAATTTACATACCATATGGCCTTAAAAGTTGTATTTGTTTATATGAAGAGTTCTTGATAATATAGTTGTATCTTTTGTCAAATTATTTTAAATTAAAACAAATTGAAACCGAAATCTGAAAAAAATTTAAGTCCAGAGACCCCCTTGGGGACATTATTGTCCCTACCCATTTCGAAACAATTTATAAGTTTTCATAATTATAATGTTTTGTCATTTTTTAACTATGCAGTTATACAATTCAAATATGGAGCATAGATTTTTTTTTATGGAATTGCTAAAAATTAGGCCCAATATTAAATTAAAAAGTAAAGTAAATAGTCTGGAAAATAGCCTAAATACTTTGACCATTATTTAATAATGGTTTGCTGAAACCTAATGATAAGGAATAAGGAATTTGGTTTTGCAAAAGGGAAGTGCACGCAGAAACTTATTTTCATTCAGGTCAGCCTTCATAATGTTTCCTTTGAATTATGGCTCTTAGCATGGGGTATAAGTAAAAAGTAGTTTTTTAAAGAGCCAGCATAACTACAGGAAATTTTATTAATCTATTAATGTAATTGTCCCAAGGCTTTTTTTCAAGTTCACAGCATTTGCATTGTGATATCGAAGTACATTAAATAAATCAGCAAAAAAAGTTTTGAGTGACCACTCTTATCCTTATATCTTCATTTAATTTCTGTTTAGAAGATCTGTCCAGCTCTGTAAGAGGAATGTTAAAGTCCCCTATTATTATGGAATTACAGGGTATCATATTGCTCACACTAATTAAGGCCTGTTTCAAGAATCTGGGAGAATTCAAGTTGGGTGTGTAAATATTTAGAATTAAAATGTCTTCTTGTTGTATTTTTCTTTTGACCAATATGAAGGGACCATCTTTGTCTTTTTTGGCTTTAGTTGCTTTAAATTCACATGTGTCTGAAAATAAGATTGCAGCCCCCTTTTTCTTCTGAATTCCATTTGTCTTCCAACCCTTAACTCTGAGTTTTAATTTGTCTTTTGAAGCTAGGTGTGTTTCCTGCAGATAGCAAATGGATGGCTTATTTTTTAACCAAATAGCTAGTCTATGCCTCTTCAGTGGGCAATTCAAGCCATTAGCATTTATTGAGATAATTGATACATGTGGTAGTGTTCTATTCATATTATTTTGTGAAAGTCCAAATGATACAATGTCTTTTGTATCATTGTGGAAGCTAGGTTATGTCCTTTAATTTCTAGGTGCTTACTTGAATGATGGTCCATTGTGATGGTCAGTGTGTAGAACAGGTTGAAGTATTTCCTGCAGAGCTGGTTTTGTGGCAAATTTCCTCAATGTTTGCATATCAGTAAAAGTTTTAATTTTCTGTCAAATTTAAAGCTTAGCTTAGCAGGATATTGAATTCTGGGCTGGAAATTGTTCTGTTTAAGTAGATTAAAGGTAGATGACCATTGTCTTCAGGCTTGAAAAGTTTCATTAGAGAAGTCTGCAGTCACCCTTATGGATTTGCTCCTGTAGGTCAATTGGTGCTTACTCCTGGAAGCTTGTAGAATATTTTCATTTGTCTTGACTTGGGAAAGGTTCATCACAACGTGTCTTGGAGAAGCTCTGTTAGTGTTGATGTGACCTGGAGTCTGATATCCCTCTGAAAGGAGTGTTCAGAATCTTTGGTGATATTTGGGAAATTTTCATTTATAATATTCTCTAGAATGGCTTCCATTCCTCTGGGGCATTCTTCTTCCCCTTCTGGGATACCTATAACTCGTATGTTTGAACGCTTCATAGAGTCCCCTAATTCTGTCAGTGAACATTCTACTTTCTCTCTTCTTTTCTGCCTCTTAAACTACCTGAGTTATTTCAAGAGTTTTATCCTTGATCTCTGAGATTCTTTCTTCTGCATGATCTAATCTGTTGTTGATACTTTCTAATGCATCCTTAAGTTCTCTAATTGATTGCTTCAGTTCCTTCAGCTCTGCTATATCTTTTCTATATTCTTTGTATCATTCATCTCTTATTTGATTCTGTTTTTGGATTTCCTTTTGGTTATTTTCCACTTTCTCAGCAATTTCCTTCATTGTTTTTATTATATGTATTTTAAATTCCCCTTCTGTCATTTCTAATATCTCTTTATAGGTGGAATCCTCTACAGTAGCTACCCCATGGTCCCTTGGGAGGTTTGCTCTGGACTAGTTTTTCATGTTGCCAGGATTTTTCTGCTAATTCTTCCCCATAAGTGTTTTATTTTATCTGTTTTCCTTGCCCTAATTTTCCTTCCACTTCCTCTTGCTCTTTAAGTTACCTTGCCTCTGGCCTAAGGTTTTGATGAGTCCTTTTGCTATAGGACTAAAAGGGTGAGAATACTGAAAAGCAAGAAGGGAAAAATGATTTTAAAAAAAGAAAAAAAGAAAGGAGAGTGTATGAGTAAAAGAGAATATTGACAAAAAGAAGAGAGACATGGAAAGAGGAAGATAGGAGTAATAAAGGTGTACAATAGGGTACTTTGACCCACACCTTAAAACCTCCCAACCTCTAGGGGTTCTGGGTTGGGTAGTTCCCTTGAGGTCAGCAGCTCTTCGCCAGCCAGAGTAGACATAGTACCCCACCTCCACCAAATAGAGAGAAAAGATAAAAATACTATAATTCAAACCAAACCAAACAAACAAACAGAAAATCTTATAGGATAAAATTGGGGGAAATACCAAATAACAGGGGCAGAAACACTAGCAAAAATGAAGTTCTTATTAAAGAAGGCAACAAAGGAAAATTATATTTAAACTAGAAAAATGAAGAAAGAAAAAAAAGAAAAGAAAAATCTAGGGGAGAAATGTTGAAATTATAAAAAACAAAAAACAACCCCCCCCCCCCCACAAAGGAACCATGAGGTAGCCACTGCAGTGGATTCCACCTAAAGAAATGTTAGAAATGACAGAAGGGGAATTTAAAATACAGATGATGAATATTGCTGAATATTGTCTGGGCATCGGTGATCTTCTGTGTTATGAGATGCTAATCATAATGCTGATACAGCTGTATGAGATGGAGACTGGAGGCCTGTGCTGACTTCTTTGCCATTAAACCCTGCAGGGTTGAAAGCCTAAATTTCTCATCAGCCTGCTTAAAACACACTTTAAACCGTTAACCTTGGCTAACGAAGAAGCTTTCCTAGGAAAGCACTTGTTGCTGGGATCGCTCCTGAAGTGGCTGTCTGCTTATTCAGCATGCCAAAACCAGCCTCTCTCTATGCCCCTGAGGGCCGAGGCTGCAAGGCAGCCCTCTTACTGCCAAACACTGAAAGCCCTGCTCTTCCCCATCTCAGTCCCAGCCTTTGGCGCTGCTCACAGTCACTAGATCTCTCGCCTAAAGTCTCACAGCCAGAGCCTCACTCTGTGACCCTGAGGGCAGAGCCTGCAGGGGCAGTTCTTCCACAGTGGCTGCACCCGTGACCCACAGCCAAATAATGTTAGCTCCATTCTAACATTCTAACTGAGCCCAGTGGCTCAGTCCTGGACCCTGGACAATGTTTAAAGTCATCTGCACTCTCACCCTAGTTCTCCCAAGGTAATTCAACTGAGTGCCCAAGTCCAAGAAAACAAAACAACCCACAGGAAAGGCCTTCCCTGTCTGCAATCTCTCTGCTATTGTAGTTATAGCTGTGGCAGCCTCAGACCAAATGCAACCACTTGACACTTCTCCACTGCTTTTGTCCTCCTCCTGAGGTTCAGAAGTTTCTCACTGTCTCCATGCATCCCAAAAGGGATGTTTTTGAGCAGAGCCCACAAGCCAGAGATGCTGGAGCCTTATCTCCCAAATCTCACCACTCCCAGTTGCAAAGAGGCTGTTACTTGGCCAGCATCTTGCTCCCTCCTCAGAAGACAATTTCTTATTCCTCCTCTGCCTCCTACCTCTCGTCCTCCTTCCTTCTTTCCCTTCTTCCTTCTGTCTATCTTTTTCTTTTTTTTGAGAGGATCCTGCTCTGTTATCCAGGCCAAGTGCAATGATATCATCATAGCTCGCTGCACATTGCTCAAACTCCTGGACTCAAGAGATCCTCCTGCCTCAGCCTCCTGAGTAGCTGGACTATAGGCTCTTGCCACAATGACCACTATTTTTTCTATTTTTTTCTTTTTTTGTAGAAATGGGGGTCTTGCTTTTGCTCAGGTTGGTCTCAAATTCCTGGCCTCAAGTGATCTTCCTGCCTCAGCTTGAAGTGCTAGAATTATAGGCAGGAGCCACTGTGCCAAGCCCTGAAGACAGGTTCTAACTGCAAAGTTCACACGTGTTACTGTTCTGCTTTATTGACTTTAGCATTCACGGATGTCATTTGTCCAAATTGCAGAAAAAAATCTTATTGTTGGCAATTCCCATGGTGCTTGTAGACTTTTGTGGTTTGGACAAATCTCAGGATTCATGGCATTTATATAAGTATATCAGAAAAAATTTTACTCCCTTTGGTAAATATGTTTTCTTATCATTTCCTCACTGCTGAACTTGGATGCTTGTGTGCTTGACTATATATTTTGGTGTTTCTCCACCCTTCTTTCTCCCTCTCTATGTACGTGCCCACACTTCTACCCTTCCCCACTCTACACACACTGTGGTCTTGTCAATGGCTATTTTTAATATATTTTCAATTTCCAGGTTCTGACAAAATTCCAAACATCTTCCTCTAGCATGAATACTACAGATTGGAATTTATTGTTTTGAAACAGCACATTACCTTATTAGTGGTTTATGCAGTTGAACCAAATTGCAAAACTGAGTGACAAACTCTGATAGTGAAAATATTACACATAGCTTATCTGCTCACCTGCTTCAATGCATTCACTATCCCATTAGATACAAAGTCTGATGTGTTCCATATCTCATCCCCCAACCTCTCAAAGATGGGTAAACAATCTTTAAAAACAGAATTATGGAAACTTAGAGCTGGAAGATAGCCAACTTTTTCCAAACGCAGAAATTCTTTCTATACCTTTCCTGCTTTTTGATCATCAAACCTCTTAAACACTTTCAATGTTGGAGAATCACACGAATTTATAAAAATGAGTATTTCCTTCTCATACAGTCTACTTCTTTATCATATCCAAAGGCTGCACCATGGAGTACTTTAAAGAAAATATACATACTCCCCGTGCTCTGTGATAGCTTCATCTTTACATTATTGCTTAGGGCAAACAATACCAAACTCCTTCAGTTAGTTGTCATTAAGTGGCTTTATGGGGTTATAGTGATTCTATATCCTTCTTCTGAACATTATCTTATTTCACAATGTCACTCTTTAATGTGGCCCTTCAAAATGGAATACCAAATTGGAATGTGACCTACACATGTCTGTCTCTAGGGAAGCAGACCAGGGCTGCATTTATTTTTCTTATACTTCTATATCTTATTGGGTCCTAGAATCTTTTTAACGTATTATATTGTCCAGCCAAAACTTCTAAATCTTGTGTTAATATGGTTTTCAACAAGAAAAGAAATTCAAGACTTACTATGACCACCACAACAGCAATAAGGCATCATTGAGAGAATTGGCCACTGTTAGCTTTATATACACCCTTACCCAATGATGTGGTCATACTTACCCTCTTTTTTTCTCCTTTTTTTTTTTTTATGAGATAATCCTCTTTTCATCAAAGCTAATCTCTCCACTCCTAGAATACTTTCATTTCTTTCTTCCCAAGACCTCGTCTTATCCTTTTTAAATTTTCTTTTCTTTTGCTAGTTCTTCCCTCTTTGCCTCTAAACTGTCTCAAATCCCTTCCATTACAAATAAAATAGAATAAAAGGTAGTTGCTCTCTGGCAGCAACTATCTTATCTTTTTCCTTAGTTTCATTACCAAGCTTCCAAAGAAAGTCTATGCCATACTTACTCACCTCTCATTTATTTTTTAAAATACACTTTAATTTGTCTTCCATCTGAACCACTCCACTGAAATTGTTCCTATTAAGTCTAACAATTGGTCTCACTGTGAAATTTGAAGGTTATTTTAAAGCCCTCATTTTAATGGACTTTGGGTTTTGCATTGAATACTGTGAATCATTTCTTTCTTGCAATCTCTATTTCCACAACCCGGAACTCCTGTAGTTTTTCTGTATCTCTGTGACCATGCTTTTCTGTTTCTCTAAGGGGTTTTGTTTGTTTGTTTTGTTTTGTTTTTGCCCTTAAACCCTGGAACACTCACTAACCACAGTGAAACTGGACTGATTTGCTTCTTTCTTCAGTCACTCTCTCATTCTTCTTCCCTTTCTCCAAATCACAGTCATCCTCCCGACGTATTACTGCCCATGTGAGCCACGTGAAATGCAAGTGTGAGCGTGCTGCTTCCTGGGTAGGTCTAGCTCCTCGTGCCTTCATACTGAAGTCCCGGCATGGCATCTTCATGGCTCACTTTTTCTGCTTCTTCAGTATCATCTCTCATCATTTCCTGGTCTGGTTTCTAGTGTCCAACATTTTCTGCACACACCAAACTAGTTTTCACCTGTGTGTCTTTCTCATGTCATATCCTCTGGCTGGAATCAAACTCTTCTCTGCTCAAGGGCCTATTTACCAGGATACCGTCCTTTCGCCCTTCACTCTCCATTGGAGGAGTTCGATGGCACTTCTCTGTGTTTGTATGAATATGACTACCTGCACTCTTCTTTTTATAGAGCTCTCTCCTCAAGTAGACTGAGTATTATGAGGAACTGGGATAAAGTGTGTTTTATTTTTTTTTAATGTCTGCATCTCCTAGAAAAGGACCTGAGTGAATGATTCACCACTCTGTGGGACTTTTGCTATTTATATAATTATTTTTATAAATAACATTCTACATTTACCTTCTATTATAGCTAGTTGATTTTGGTCCAACATTCCAGGCTGTCCTGCTCTTTTTAATTCTCCAGTTGATCAATGGCATTATTCGTTATTTTGCCATTTTTTGCAGTACTGCTAGGTTGGCTATGTGAGCCATTTTTCATCTCTATTCAAATCATTAACAGAAAATGTTCACTAGGAAAGATCTTATGGTAGAATCCTAGAGATGGTGAATGGTATCCTAGAACCTAATGTTTTGTCATTATTCTTTTCCCCAAAAATTACCAAAATAGTCACCTTTGCTAAATGTCTCAATTGCAGATTGGGCACATGCATCAATTCCAGCTGCCATCTTCTATCTCCTCCCTCAAAAATGTTTTATTGTTTAATTGTTTCCATTAAAAGACAATATAGCATACATATTTTTTAAAAAACTTGTGTTAGCAACAGTCTCAACCTTTCATTGTAGGATGTCTAGCAAAGAATTATCAGGAAAGGAATTATATGAGGTAAATCAATTTTATTTGTTAGTGACAATTATAAGAACATGGCCACTTTCGATATATCAGGGTCCCTGTATTAACGACAACCAAAAATACTTCTTAGTTTTCATTACTCCAGGGAAAAATAGCCTATTCTATGCATAGAAGACCCATATAATTGTGTTTTCTAGAATTGCATAAAATGTGATTTTAATATCGATTACAAAAAACCTAAATATTGATAATTAATTGCATTCTTATATGTGCCAGAAACTTTTTCCAGGTATCTTTTATTATTTATTACTCAGAATAACTCTATCAGGGAAGTATTATTTATCTGTTTTCCAGGTGAGACATTGAAACACAGAGAATTAAGAAACTTGTCCAAGGTTATACAGTTAGAAACTGTAAGGTCTACTAGTCTTAGTTCTAGAAAATTCTTAAATATATATTCATGTTGCCACAAAGTCTAACCATCACTATCCTGACTAACATACCTATGCCCTTCTTAGAAGGTATGTCATCTCCTTCAATACAATATACCCAGTTCTCTTCATGTACATTTCTGTGGGTGGGTGGGCAGAAATCCTGGGCATAGAGTATAAATAATGGAAACCTTGGTGGGTGCAGAAGCAAGAAGAAGAAGGTGGAGGAGGAGAGGAAGTTCTCATTTCCCATTCTGCTCATCTTCTTGTGATCTAGTCTGTTTCTGATGGGCTTAGAAGGGGATTAAGGACTAAAAACAAAAAGGCTCATCACCATCTTATTATAGTCATCATCAGTATCTTCATGGTGGTAGGATATGTTCAATCCCTTTCCTAGTCTATCTCTCTTAGCTCATAAATAGGAACTTGGCTTTCCTGAATGTATTAGGAAAATAACATGGGTTTTCCCCTTCAGCACTGCGCACTCTCAGCTTCACTCCTCTTTGCCAAGGAAATAGTGACTCATATACCTGTAGGATGGGAACTGTAACATCATTGGAGGGCCCCAGGGACTTGCCTTTCTCTAATGTGAAATCTTATCTATCCCGTATCACAATCTTGTTGCTAAGTAGCAGGTGAACTAATTAGTTATGGCTTCTTCATCCTGCCCCTGTGTGCACTAGTTCAGGGTGAGAGGAAGGTAGAAGTCCTCCTGCAGCTGCTGTCAGGTGAAACGTGAGCCAACCTTTGAAGGAGAGCTGGAATACGTATAGAAAATGAATGGGGAATGGATGGTTTAGGCAGGAGGAAGGGCTTTACAAAGTCATGAGAGTGTAAATGTATCTGACTTTTGTCTATCTTGTCAATGGGGCAAGAAGTTTTGGGGACTGCCTTTGGCTTCTCCTCTCCCTCACTGCTGTGACATATGTCACTAAATCCACTTGGTAACACTTTTGCAAAGTCTCTTGAGCTGCCTACTTTCTTCTATTCTACTGTCACATCCTCACTTCAAGTCCTAGTTTTCATTACTCCAAGGAAAAATAGTCCATTATAGAAAAACCATGTATTTTTTTTTTTTTTTTGCTCTGCTTCTTCTTTCCTAGATACTTGGAACTGACTTGTCACTGGTCTACCTGCTTCTGCTCTATCTTTAGTCTCATTGCTCTTAGAACTGTCTTTGCTAGACATGAAAGTGACCATGCTGTGCACTATTCCTGCACAGGGCGCTAGTGATAGACGGGGTCACATTTTTCTGTCACTCAAGGCTCATGTACATCTCATCGTAACCCCCTTTTCTACTCCTATTTCTGGTCTTATGTTATCTGAGTCACCATGTATTTTACCCATAATAAATAATTTTGCTCCTTAAATAATGCCTTGCTTTTTTCCCGAGTCTGCATCTTCATGAAATTACCAATCCTAGGCTTCAGGGTCTTTCCCTTCTCTCTACTTAATTGACCCTCTGAGGTCAAACTCAATGTTACTTCCTTCTGAGAAACTTTTCTCAACTCCTCCTTCTGTCAAAATGAATCACTCTTTAGACATTGCTTTTGCCATGTACACTGTGCTTTGTATCATGATGATTTATATTTGTTCCCATTCCTCCACTGACCTTGTAAGAAGAAAAGGCCATATTTTGGTTACTCAGGGCCTAGCAAATTTCCCCCCCAGGGCCTAGCAAAGTGCCATTTCCCTCACTGGCTCTCTTCATATTATGATTGTATAAAATCATTTTCTTCTACTTGTAAGATACATTATCTTTGAAAAGTAAAATAATGAATTTAAGCCATTCTTACTGTGATATATAGTCTGACATAGTGCGAAAGTCCCTGAATGTGGCTAATTATATGATGAGTTTTAAAAATTAGATCAAAACATGCCCCAGCAGGTAGGTGGCTTATCATCCAGGAGGAGTCATAGTCTTGACTTACTTAAAGACATATGAGAGGGATTTTTTTTTTTGCTGCACCCATTTTTGAAATGTTTTCTTCATAACTTGAGGGAAACATGTCATGTTTAAATTATCTGACTCAGGCAAAAATACAAGAATAGGTTAAAAATACTTTCAGTATTCAGAAATAGGACATGTTGAGGTCTTGGGAACTGTAACATTAAATTGGGGAGGAAATACATTAAATAAACTGTAACATAACATTTTATGATTGAGTGCATTTCTAGTATCCAGTCCTATACAGCGTTTGTCCTGGACTAAGGTTCTTATTGCAACTTAACTAAAATAATGAACTGACTGTTGGATTATGAATAAGAAAGCAAAGATTATCACATCCCAAGTCCTGGCCTGATTCAGTTTCTAGATTTCTCCTTTGTCATTAAGAGAAAATAATAATTGACTGTTTTTTATATATATATATATATACACATATGTAATATATATAATACATACACACACACATATATATATGAACAGTGAGATTAACAATCATTAGCTATCAGTTGTGTGACTTCTTGATCTGAATGCCTTTTTTTTGAATTGGGTGGTGCCTGTGGCTCAGGGAATAGGGCATCAGTCCCATATACCAAGGGTGGCAGGTTTGAACCCAACTCTGGCCAAAACTGCAGCCAAAAAATTAATTAATTAATTATTATTATTATTTTTTTATTGTTGGGGATTCATTGAGGGTACAGTAAGCCAGGTTACACTGATTGCATTTGTTAGGTAAAGTCCTTCTTGCCGAATGCCTTTTTAAAAATATACTCTGTTAAAAATAACTCATGATAGGAAACATATAAAATACAGGGCTCATGTGCAATTTAAAATAGACAACTATTTAAAAAAGACAACTATTTTAAATTGCACATGAGCTTTATGGACATCCTGTATTTAAATAAGCATTGAAGTGGGCATAAGATTTAGGTTTGTTCTTTACAATTGTAATGAATTTTAGCAGATGAAAATTCTAATTTTTTCCCATATTCATGTTGTTAAGAAATACTTATACAATTTTCATGCACACTTCCATCCTCATCCCCCACCTAGCCCTCTAACTGTATCACTCAATTACCACAGCAGACGTTAAACAATGTAGGAGATATTTGTTTCCATTGAAGGAATATGTATAGACATTCTGAATACATTATCTTCAATCATTTAAAGTTACCTTGAAAGGCACAGAAGGATGTCTGTAAAGATAGTCTACTCTGGCAGCTCACGCCTGTAATCCTAGCACTCTGGGAGGCCAAGGTGGGATGATCTCTTGAGCTCAGGAGTTTGAGACCAGCCTGAGCAATAATGAGACTTTATCTGTACTAAAAATAGAAAAATTAGCCTGGCCTTGTAGTGGGCACCTGTAGTCCCAGCTACTTCGGAGGCTAAGGCAGGAGGATCGCCTGAATCCAGGAGTTTGAGGTTGCTGTGAGTTGGGCTGATGCAATGGTACTCTAGGTGGTCCAACAGAGTGAAACTCTGTCTCTAAAAAAAAAAAGACATTTTACTCAAAAGTCAGAGTTACTTTGGTTTCAGAAAAAAATCTTAATTTTTTCATTAACAGTATTATAGATCTGGGCTTGCTTTTTATAATGTAAGTACAATTTGTGGAAATGTTTCAGATTACAAAACCAGGCTATGTGTATATATAAAAAAGAATTACACTGTGGTCCAGAACAGGGTTATTTATAATGTGATGCTCTTGGACATTTTTCTTTTTTTTTTGTTTGTAGAGACAGAGTTTCACTTTATTGCCCTGGGTAGAGTGCCGTGGCGTCACACAGCTCACAGCAACCTCCAACTCCTGGGCTTAGGTGATTCTCCTGCTTCAGCCTCCCGAGTAGCTGGGACTACAGGCGCCCGCCACAATGCCTGGCTATTTTTTTGTTGCAATTTGGCCGGGGCTGGGTTTGAACCCGCCACCCTCAGTATATGGAGCCGGCACCCTGCTCACTGAGCCACAGGCGCCGCCCGCTCTTGGAGATTTTTCTATCCTAGTTTTCTAAATTGTTCCTTGTGTACGTGAATCAATAAATTTTTTCTTTGTCATTTACTCAGAATAGAGCAGAGTATAGATAAAATCTTGTATCAAATGTATTAAGAATAAATAAAATGTTTCTTTAATTTATTTTGCTTCTGAAATAATAACTGTAATTAAACTACTTTTATAAAAAAGAGCACATAGTTCTTGATGAAGTATAAAGTAAATAAAAGGCAAAATGAATTTTGCTTGAAGGTTGATCACATTACATGCAGAAGTAAGGCCAAAGCTTTCATTTTTTGAAATCATGTCAGATAAGAGCTAGTGAAAGGAACTGGGATTTTGTCCCAAGGAAGAAAGAGCTGAAGAAAAGCACAGTCAGGTTTCTAATATTTAAAATCTTCCTTGGAGAAAGAGAAATAGTCCTGTTGTGGATTACCTAGATTGGCTTCTGAATGCCCTAATTCTCAGCCTACTCTTCCTGTTAACATCGGGGTGTGCTGCAAGTTAGGGAGATGCCAACTCCGGAGGAGGAAGAGGGAGTTACCAGAAGATGACTGAGTGTGTGAAATCCTTTGCCCTTTATTCTAGCATTTCTACAGAATCATATTAATAGCAATAATTGATAACAATAACAAGATAGTAATAGCTTTATGCTCTTAAGTACTGTAGACATTGCATGTGAAATAAATGTACCTTAAAAAAGAAGCATCAACTGATCTTAGATTTTTTTTTGTCCATTTAAAAATATCTTACCTACAAACATATATGTATTTTCATATGAAAAATGGACAATCTCAAGATACAGAAATAACTAGGGTGATTCAGTCTTTGAAACAAAGGATAATTTCAGAGAATAAAGAGTGCTCTATCGAGACAGACACAGACGGAGCCTAACTAATAAGCTGAGATTGTCATGGGTTTCATTATATTGTTCAACTAAGATTTAAAATTGAGTGGTTCTTAAAATCTTCTATTACTTGTTTTCCCACTTCATCTTGCTGTTTCTTTGTCATGCCTTCTTCTTTTCTGAGTCAGGGTGAGGCATGACGCTGAATGTGATCTTAACTGTACCGTGCTTGGGATAAAGCAAGTCCAAATAGCCAAGCAATACACACACTTAGAAATGAATATACCCACATCATCTTTCAGAGCAAAATATTCAACAGTGACAATGGTAATAAAATGATTAACCATACTGGACTCAGAGATGTTTTCTGTAAATAGAAGTATTTAGGAAATCATGTAGGGGACTCTCACATTAGGGGAATGCCAATTGATTTCTTCAGAGAGTGTTACTTATACATGCTCTTAGTTTATATCAAAAGAGAAATTTGTAAATCTTGTGCTACTTTTTGATAAAGGCTTTATTTATAGTTGCTCACAGAAAAGTCCTGTCCAGTATATTCTTGTACATGTACACTTGCTAGCCGTAGTTACAAAGTTTATTTGCATGTGAGCTTTCTCTATCTCTGTTTTCCCATTCCCCTCTGTCCTACAAGCAAGCCACAGATCTTCCCTTTTCTTCCTTTCTTTCCTTTTTCTTTTTTCCCCTCAATATTTCTGTATGGAATTACATTTTTGAAAAAACTATTTATTGGGTGTTTTTCTGTACTCTGACTTGGTGACTTTTCATACTCTGTTGCAGAGTATGTGGGATATATACCCTGTTGCATGGTTCAGGGAATTCAGTGCAGAGCAGCACCTGGCCAAGGAACATAACAGTTAGAAGGTTATGGTTATCAGGTGTACACACGTACAGCCATGTACACCCTGAATACAATGGCATAAGGAAAATCTTGTAAGAATTAGGTAACATTTATTTCTGATAGGGGCGAGAATAAAAAGCTTCACAAAGAAGGCTAAAATTGAACTCGCCTTTGAATTATAGGTAACTTGTCAAAGAAAATGATAGGGAGGAGAAAAATTTAGGTAAAAATGATTGGATATTGGGCGGCGCCTGTGGCTCAGTGAGTAGGGCGCCAGCCCCATATGCCGAGGGTGGCGGGTTCAAACCCAGCCCCGGCCAAACTGCAACCAAAAAATAGCCGGGCGTTGTGGCGGGCGCCTGTAGTCCCAGCTGCTTGGGAGGCTGAGGCAAGAGACGTAAGCCCAAGAGTTGCTGTGAGCCGTGTGACGCCACGGCACTCTACCTGAGGGCGGTACAGTGAGACTCTGTCTCTACAAAAAAAAAAAAAAAAAAAAAAAATGATTGGATATTATAAAAAGGCTACATAGTTTTAGTTTTTATCTTTAGCTTTATGATTCACCACAGATAAAGTTTATGCGTGGCACAAGGTAAGGTTAATATTCATTCTTTTCCATGTAATTATCCACTCATTCAAAAAAATTTGTTAAATATTCTTTCCTTTATCTGTAGAATTATCTTGGAACACTTGTCAAAAATCAGTTGGTGTTATAGATGGGGGTCTCTTTCTACACTCTCTTCTGTACCACTGATTTACTGTTCTATTCTTACACACATTCTCTCTTGATTACTGTTGTTTGGTAGTAAGTCTTAAAATTAGGTAACTTTGTCTCCAAATTTGCTTTACAATTTTAAGCTCATTTTTTTGTATTCTAAATCTTTTGCAATTTTGAATAACTTAAAAATTCATATTAAAAAATGAAAAGGTAAACTGCAGACTGAGAGAAAATGTGTATATATAGTGTGTATATATGTATACGTACATACATATATGTTCTGTGATCTATATAGTGTATATATATATACACATATATGTAGTGTGATCTATATACACATATAGTGCATATCATGTATATATATACATAATATATGTGTAGTGTGATATATATACACATATAGTGCATATATATACATGATCTATATATATAACACACATATAGTGCGTATCATGTATATATATACATATGTGTAGTGTGCTATATATACACACATATAGTGCATATATATATGATCTATATATATACTGTGATCTATATATATAACTCACATATAGTGCATATATATGCATGATATATATGTAGTGTGATATATATATAGAGATCATGTATATATATGCACTATATGTGTGTATATATATATCACACTACATATATATATCATGTATATATATCACAGAACTGCAGCTGCCACCCCCCAGGCTATGGACTGGGTGGTACCAGTCCACAGCCTTTTAGGAACTGGGTTGCATAGCAGGAGGTGTGTGGTGGGTGGGTGAGGAAGCAAAGAGCTATTAAAACTCCATCTTTATTTATAGCCACCCCTCATCACTTGCATCACCACTTGAGCTCTGCCTGCTGTCAGGTAAGTGGCCACATCATTAGGTTTTCATAGGAGTGTGAACCCTCCTATAAATTGCACAGTTGAAAAATCTAGGCTGTGTGCTCCTTATGAGAATGTAAGGCCTGATGATCTGAGGTGGAGACGTAATGCGCCTGAATCATTCCAAAACCATCCCCAACCCCTAGTCTGTGCAAAAATTATCTTCCAAGAAATTGGTCCCTGGTGCCAAGAAGGTTGGAGACTGCTGTAAAGGAGTTATATCTAGAGTACATGAAGAGACACTGCAAATTAATAATAAAAAGATAAAACCCAATAAAAGAAGGAAAAAGACTTGAGTTATTTCACAAAATAAGATATGTAAGTGGACAATAAGCATAGGAAATGTGGTTGACATCAGTAGTCATCAGTTATGCACATTAAAACACAGTGAGTTACTACTTCATACTGATTAGAATGCCTAAAATTTTGATTATATCCCATTCTAAACTAAAAAGTTTTTGCACAGCTAAGGGTGCAACAACTAAAGCATCTAGACAACCTTCAGAATGGAAGAAGATGTTTGGATGCTACCAAGGGCTAATAACTAGAATCTATAGAGAAATCAAACTAATCAATAAGAAAAGAACAAACAATCCCATTTATAAGTGAGTGGGAAACATGAATAGAACCTTCTCTGAAGACAGATGAATGGTAACAAATACATGAAAAAATGCTCATCATGCCTAATCATTAGAGAAATGTAAATCAAAAGTACCCTGAGATATCACCTAACCCTAGTGAGAATAGCACACATCACTAAGTCTCAAAGCTGCAGATGCTGGTGTGGATATGTAGAGAAGGGAATACTTTTATACTACTGGTCGGATTGTGAATTAATACAGCCTCTGTGGAAAAGTAAACCTTGCATTTGATCCCACAACCTCATTACAAGGTATCTATCCAGAAGAAAAAAGTCATTTTACCATAAAGATACTTGCACTAGAATGTTTATCAAAGTTCAATTCACAACCACCAAGATGTGGAATCAACCCAAGTGCCCATCAACACATGAATAGATTAATAAACCTGGTATCTGTATACCAGGGAATACCATTCAGCCACAAAAATGATGGAGACTTTTCATTGCTTTTGTATTTACCTGGATGGAATTGAAGAACATTCTTCTTAGTAAAGTATCAAAAGAATAGAAAAGCAAGTAACAATGTATGCAATACTAGTATGAAACCAATAGAGACACAGCCACACCCCCACAATGAGAGAAAAACAATTAAATTCAAGTGGGGAGGGGGAGGAGGGATGAGGTCAGGTCTCACAAAGCAGTAAGGAAAGGTTAGAGAAAACAGACAATAAATATTAGAAACACAAATGGCCAAGAGATACACGAACAAGTATTTTACCTCATTATCAATTAGAGAAATCCAACGTGATGTATCATTTTCATTTTTTCATATAAGCAACAGTTTAGAAAGATAGGCATAGCATTGATTCAGCAGGTTGAATAGCACCACCTTGTCAGGATGAAATAGCAAATGCACACTAGATTTTCTTCTTTGCAATGCAAAGTCAGATGCTAAGGCCTTCCCCTTGACCTCGAAGTCATTCTTGACCCCGAAGTCATTCTTGACCCTTTTAGCTCCCCTCCGCACATTCTATTCCATCAGCATGCTCTGTGGACTCTGATCCTAAGGACATTTTTGAATCCATCCACTTCTGTAGATCTCCAGCCCAGGCCACCATTATCTAGCTTTTATCCTGGCAGCTATTGCTTCTACTTTCAGATGGCTACAATCGTCCATCATGTCAGACTGCAATTAGAAAGAATGATCTTTTATTGACATAAATCACTTGAGGTCAAATTTCCTGCTTAAAACTCTGCAATCTTTTTGAATTTGGTTTAGATGAAAATTAAGACTTCAAGGTTTTACATTATCTGACTCCTGCCCATGTCTCAATACTTAACATTTTCCTTCTAGACTTTTGGCGTGCTTCTAACTTAAAAGCTAGTACTTTTAACCATTATTTTTGGGGAGAGGAAGAGGTAGTTTTTACTCCTTACTCCTCACAGTTGGGTTTTCTCAGCTTTAAGTTATGGAAAACTGTTCTGACCACTTATCATCAAATAGACCAGAGAATTTTTTCTTTTACATTCTGAAAGTTTTGAATGATTTGATCAATTCCCTGTCCTCATGCAGATGGATTCTGGCCCCTACTCGAGAGTTTTTCTTAACCAAATGACTCCATTTCAGAGACACCACTATATTGTCAATTTTGAAATATAGAGCAAGCCCTAATTCTAGGGGTCTACTTTGTGTTCATGGAATATCTCAAGCTAAATTTATATTTTCATGACTTTTCTTCCTTTTCTGGACTCTGTCTCGCCTCCAAATTGTCAGTGGTTTTTGCTGTTCTCATTTGAGCAGCCACATGATTATGGGAACCTACAAGCTGAGAGAAGAACTAGTTATTAAGACGGGGCATGTAGAGTTTGGAACAACTTATTAACTGCTGGGTGTGGCCCCCACAAATCTGGCGAGCTCAGACTCATAGCACTTCTCCTTGAATTTACCCTGGGGAAGAGGCTTAGCAGGCAGTTCTTGAAAGAACCCATGATTTGGTGCCAGGTGTTTTCCTCGTAAAACAGCTGACCAGTTTTATTCAGCACAATCAGAGTCTTGGGTTGCTTGCCACAAGAAAAAACTGGTGACCCATTTCAGTTAGTACTGCTGGAAATGTTCCCTCAGATCCAAACTGGTTTGGGGGAGCAAGGCAAGTACCTATTAATTGAGTTTTTGAGGACGTTTTTATTGTAGTAAAATGTACATCACATAAAATTTACACTTTTCACCATTTTAAAGTATACAATTCACTGGTAGTAAACACTTTCATGATGTTCTGCAACTATCACCACTATTTAAAACTGTTTCATTATCTAAAAAAAAAAAATTCTGCATCTATGAACCAATTATTTTCAATTCCTCTTGCCTCCCCACCCCTGGAAATAATAAATCTGTTTTCTGTGTCTGTGGATATGCCTATCATGGATATTTCAAATAAATGGAATCATACAATATGCAGCCCTTTGTGTCTGCTTTTCTTCACCGTTAGCATGAAGTTTAAGTTTAAGTTTAAGTTTTGTTCATTTTGTACCACATATCAGAACTTCATTTCTCTTTATGGCTGAATAATATTCCATTAAATGGACACATCACATCTGGTTTAGTCATTTATCTGTTGAGGAATATTCAGGTTGTTTCCACCTTTAGGTTATTGGGAATGGTGCTGCTATGAATATCTGTGTATAAGTGACAAGAATAGGTAATTTTGAATCAAGTCCCAGGCAGTGCTGAAAGCTACTTTCTAGGACAGTGTTTTGATACAGTCAAAGGTTAGATGTGTAGCAATATACTTTAGCTTTTCCATTCCTTGATTTAGCTCTGGTGTTACCATTTCTGCCAATGTCTTATCAATGAACATAATATGGTCTCTTCTGCTTTAAGTAGTAATAGGTGATTGAAAGTTGTTAACTTGACTCAGTATTTAAGTCATTAATTTAAAGGTCAAACTACCTACGAGGACTGTTCTGAGTCTGGCCTTCCCCACTGCCTCTGTCTATACCGGGGAGTTACAATCATGGACACACTGGGAAAGGTGTGGTTGGCCTACACACTCTTGTCAGGTCTCTACTACCTCTGCATGGTCTTCTGGCATGACCTTGCTGTATCTGCCTGCACTTCACGAGCCAGGCCTTTCAGAATGTACCAGAATTTTCTACTGATATCAAGATCTACAAGATGTAGATCCTTTGAATCCCTTTTCTCAGATCGTAGGCTGCCTCAATTCTCTGGATCACTCGACATTTATATCACCTTCTCAGGCATATAACCTATGGATGATGTGCGATAAGCCCAGTAGATCTCATAGTCCATGCCCACCACTCTGCCTTCTTAGATGTAAAGCAGGTTCAGTGGTTTGATCTAATGGTATATGGGAATTCCATTTTGTGACTTGAACTCTCTAACCTCTAAATAATGGTTCTGGCTGAGATCTTGTTGGTACAAAGTCACATTCACACCCAGAATATGTGTTGGCAATTTAAAATGAATCTTTGTTTCTTCCAGGGTAGAAGGGTTCAAGGATGTTAACTTACATTTCCAAGTGGATTGCTGGTCTCCTTAAGGAAAATTAGCATTAGTCCATGTTGCTGGCAGGTTGGACATTCAGCAGTAGCCTCCGTGAGTCGAAACTCATGTTTGTGGGTCAGTGCATAGCCAGTTCTGGAATAGCCCATGATGCAGCCTAATTGATGTCAACTGGCTATTATTCTCTGTGCTCAGTATTTTAGTGCCCCTTCCTTGAATGTTGCACTATTGTCACGGTAACATGCAACGCAAACACAAAATCCCTCTTCAATCCCAAAGTTCTATCCATCTTTTATCCCAGACCTTCTTGCCCCCAATTATATCATATTTCTTCTTCTTCGAAGCCTCTGATTAACAAAATAGGCCATATACTGAGTCTATGCACATTTTATTTTAGAACATTTCTCCTTCCGCATAAAGAGGATTAAAGCATGTTTTCTGAAGATGTGTTCATTGGGAGAATTTCACCTCACAGATCTCACCTTTAAGACCATCTTTGAAAGGAAATGTAGATTATCAGCCTATACCCACATACTGACCCACACTCAGGGTCATGAAAAAGCCCATCCATGAATCAAGCTTGCCCTACTTCCTTCACTTTCAGCTTGCCAGAGGAAGAGTTATTAATGGAGTTGTGATGAATGACATGAGTTTATTTCCTTGCATCTTATGTTTTTGTACCTCTGGCCTTGCCTTGGATTTGATCCCAGATTTTTAACTTCCAGCCCATGATGGATTACTTCTGGACCTGCACCATTTGATGTGTCTGGCAGAACCTGGTTCCTATATTGGGAACTTTGGGATTTGAGATCCCTTTGTGCCTCATGGTCAGGCACTTAACCTTTATCAGGGCCAAGTATTATATTGAAGCAATTTTTGTAAAAGTGTATAATGGCTTTGTTTGAAGCTCATGCTTGTTTTAGAACTCTAAAGGTGATTCTCCTATTGGGAATTACATGTGTAATATTAATAATTTAGGGTCTGTTGAAGCAAGTAACCCAAATGGCAAGAGCGTCTGATATATCATAGCTTAATCTTGCTATTGGGAGAGCCATTTCTTGCCCTGGTTCCCACTCAAAGTTGCCAGCCTTTCTTGTCACCTGGTTTATGAGTCAGAAAAGTATTCAGATACAGGCTACCTCTAGGAATGGGACATGAACTTGGTTGAACAGGCTCTCTTTAATGGAGAGCAATCTCTAATATGGCAGATAGCCAAGGGATGTCAGCTAGTAACAATCTAGCATCTGAGAATAGAATCCTTCAGGCCCAGAAAAGATTCTGGCAACATATAACACAGTCCACTGTGGCTTCAAAGGAGTGGTGATTAGGATGACAACTGACTTATCAATAGCAACAATGGAAGCCAGAGACAGTGGAATAATAGCAGAAATGTCCTTAAAAAAAAAAAAAAAAGGCCAAACTCTTATTTTGTATCCAGCCAGTATTTTTCATGAGTGAATGTAAGATAAAAACATGCAAGGCAAAAAATAAAATAAAATAAAATAAAATAAAATAAAATAAAATAAAATAAAATAAAATAATAAGAGTGTTTGCCCTGGCTCAGCACCTGTAGCTCAGTGGTTTGGGCACCAACCACATACACCAGAGCTGGCAGGTTCAAATCTAGTCTGAGTCTGCCAAACAACAATGACAACTGCAACCAAAAGATAGCTGGGTGTTGTGGCAGGCACCTGTAGTACCGGCTGCTGAGGCAAGAGAATCTCTTAAGCCTAAGAGTTTGAGGTTGCTGTGAGCTGTGATGTCACAGCACTCTACTCAGGGTGACATAGTGAGACTGTATCTCAAAAAAACAAAAACAAAAACAAAGTGTTTGCCCTTAGAAATTCCTAACTAAAGCAATTAATTCTGAAAGATATATTTCAGGAAACAAGAAAAAGTTTATATTTGAGTGAATTTAGGCAAACATTGGCTATATGAAATAGCAGTAATTATGTCTTGTAGGGTTTATTTAAAAGTCTTATAAGAATATTGCTAATATTGGAATTACATACAGCACTTAAAATGTGATAACTCCCAAGGGAGCCAAAGTAAAGCATTAGGTGGATATAAATTCAGATAAAAACAGTACTGCAGGATGGCGCCTGTGGCTCAGTGGTAGGGTGCCAGTCCCATATACTGAGGGTGGCAGATTTGAACCCGGCCCCGGCCAACTAAAATAGCAGCGGCAATTGCAACAAAAAATAGCTGGGCATTGTGCGGGTGCCTGTAGTCCCAGTTACTTGGAAGGCTGAGGCAAGAGAATCGCACAAGCCCAACAGTTGGAAATTGCTATGAGCTGTGATGCCACAGCACTCTACCTAGGGCAACAGAGTGATACTCTGTCTCAAAAAACAAACAAATAAACAAACACACTGTACTGCAGTGTGTAGGGTTAGCCTGTGCTGCAGACTCATACATTGCCTTCTCTTTGAAAAACAAACAAAAACACAAAAACCATACAACCAATGCAAATACACAAATACTACCAAATTCCATGAAAGTAAACAACTTTAAGTATGGATATAGAATTTCACATTCCTGCAGGAGTTTTCTGGTAGTTATTTAATAACAGATGCTAAAAAATTAATAAATAAGACACAATGAATGAATTACATCTTTCTTTTTTTTCCCCCTTAAGAGATAATTTTAACCACTTGTCTAGTATACATTGATTGAAAACCATTTGGAAATCACTCCATCTGTCAGTGAAATGCAGGCACCTATGGAGTGAAACCAAGCAGCTGTTTAAATGCTCAGAGTGTCACTAGACAAAGACATCCTCTTCCTTCACACGGGCTCTGTTTACAATATTCTAAAAGAATGACTTGTTCAGGGAAAAGTGCAGATTTCCAGGTTGCATAAACACAGACGTTATTTATAAGGAGCTTTATAGGAAGACCTGATATGAGCCACTTCCCTGTTGAGGAACTGTATGCATTAGAGTTAGGCTTGTGTGTATGTGTGTTTATTTGGTTCAGAATTGTTTGTGTTTGTGGGCTATACTTGAAACCCAGTAGCTCCAGTTTCCCTGACTTTGCAAATTCAACTATAAAGCTTGTAATAAACAGAAGTCTTACAAGCAGTGGTAAAATTTATAATTCTAAACAGTTTATTTATAACATTAAGAAATTAACAAATATTTTCTATATAAACAAAGGCATAATTTTCTCATTTTTTTCCTTAGTTATTTTCTCACCAAGGGAAATTGAGTAGTGTCTAGGTTCTACATTCTGCCTGCATTTGAATACCAGCCCTATCATTGGCTGGCTAGCTGGCATTGGGGAAGGGGTGTCTCCTTCCTAAACCTTGGTGTGCACATTTTTCAAATAGCAAAATTATTACACCACACAGAATGTTTGTGAGACTTAATCCTAAAAATGCAAGTCATTTGATGCAATGGTTGTCACTTAGCACTGGCTACAAGTTACCTATTTTTTGAATCATGAAATATTTTGCTGGGTTTAGTATTGATGATCCATGATTAGTTAATATTCAGTTCTTGTAGCTTTTGGCAATGAATGATGATAGTTCATGTAGATTATCTAAAAATGAAAACTGCTGCCAGTCACGAAGTTTCATTCAAATAAACACTGAGTAATTCAAGAGTCAATTATTTTAATTATGTGTGATATATCTTAGTGTTGGTGCATACGTCAGGCATCCGGGAGGCTAGGCTGTTTGAATCCAGCCACTTCACAGTTAGGGTCCTGGCAGGGAAAAAGAGACATGTTCAAACTGGGTAATGGAAGAGAGTTTAATAAAGGACCATTTACAAAGTCATAGGCAGGTTTTAGGAAGGAAAAGTGTTAGTGAAACACCCTGGTGTTGGGAACTATGAGAAAGCAGTTATCACTTGTAAGCTTGAATGGGCAGGGAAAGCATGGCCAGGGGAACCTGGAGTGGAGAGCTGTGCAGAGAGGACATCCTGACCGGACTGTGACCTTGGGCAGAGACATGGCTCATGTTACTGTCTGGTTATAAAGAAGCTGGGAGATACATAGCCCAACTTAATTCTTCTCCTTTCTTTCCCACCCTCTTCTAGAGCTTCCAATTGGCTAGTTCATATCAGAAGACGAGGTTACAGAAGCCTACTGATGAAGTTCATGCAGCTTAATCTTCCAGAGCGCAGGGAACTGGGGCATGGCTTCAGAGCAGCAAGCAGAAAGCAGCCGTCATCACTGTTATTGTAGTTTTCCCATCACCAGTACGGGAACTGTGAAAAATAATCTACTTCAAGTATGTGGTGGTCCCAGACCCTTTCTACTCAACTAGATGGTGCAGAACTCTGGACCTACCATGCACATTTCAGTCCCTAAAATGCATACAAAATGGGTTCATGAGGAAAATGATGGCTTGAATGCAGGTCATTTCTATGGGGAGATGGAAGGCTTTCATTGGGTAAAAATCATATCACACTGTTACCTTCAAGCCATTAAATCCTCAGATTAGAAGGCACGAAGAGTCAGATTTGTAAGCCCACTGAAAGTGAATCAATAATTATCGTGATACCTAGAATTTGGGTCCAGTTTGCTTGATTGCTGAGAGAAGATCCATGGAAAAGACTGTGCTTTGTGTTCTCCAGCCTTAGTAGAAGAGGTGAGATGATTGCATCACCAGCCATCTATGAGACTGCAAGCTTGTGAGAGATTCTGGGCCCAGTTAGATGCTCCTAGCTGTCTGACCCCCAGAAACTGAATGAGATTATACATGCTTGTTATTACTCAGCAATGGATGATGCATAGAATAACATTTAAGACATTTTGCAAAAGGCCTAGGAGACTCACAGAAAATGAATTAAGGAATAGTCTTGATCATAGTGTCATAGTGTACTGTAGAGTAAGCACGGAACCTTGGAGAAAGGAAGAAAACATAGCTGTTAAAAGTTGATTTGGCTATAACAAATCTAGAACAAAAACATAACTGACTATATGTTCAAGAAAAATATAGCTACTGTAATAATAAACACGGGTAAAGAAACAGTCATTTGCCAAGAATTTATCTTGTATATTACTTAATTTTGCAAAAATTCTAGGGTTCCTTAAAATGCAATATCTTAAATTTGCAGAGGAAGATGCTTGGCATCAGAAGTAGAAATAGCTTTTCTTTTCTTCTTCTTCTTCTTATTAAATCATAGCTGTGTACATTAATGCAATCATGGGGCACCATACACTGGTTTTATAGACCATTAGACATATTTTCATCACACTGGTTAACACAGCCTTCCTGGGATTTTCTTAGTCATTGTGTTAAGACATTTATATTCTACATTTACTAAGTTTCACATGTACCCTTGTAAAAGGCACTGTCACTCTCCACCAGTCACCCTCCCTCAAAAAAAAAAAAAAAAAAGAAAGAACTGAGAAAATGTAGAAAAAAAATAAAGACCTGAAATTAAAAACAGGGGCATAGCCATATTCCACTAAAAATAATAAGAAAAACAATATCAATACATAATCTGGTTAAAAGTTACACTATAAAGAAAGGAATTTTGAAATTTCCCAACTAGATCTGAGAAGGGTAAGCTGACTTTCAAATGAATCTGTGTGATTTTTGAATCTATATTCTTCAATAAACTCTATTTTTGACTCTATATTCTTCAATTCAAAAATCATATTACACCTAAAAAAAAAAAAAAAAAAAGAAGTAGAAATAGCTACTCAATGCCACACAGGTAGTAGATAGTAAATACGGGATTAGACTTCAAGCCAATCTTATTCCAAGTTCACTTTCCTTTTGTGTTTCTCAGTGATGAAGAGAGGGGGCATTGAACAAAGGAAGTTGTATTGGGAGATGAAGTAAGATGAACAAAACCATGAGGATGACAATTCTTCAGCCTTTTGGGAGGAGGGGAAAATAGCTTATAGTGAAAACAAAAGAAAACCCAGCAAAAACATATTGTTGATTAAAAGGAAGACAAAAAACTGACCTTATTAGAGAACAGAAGGCATTTTGGGAAATAATAGGTGTTAGAATGAAAGAAGCCCCATCTGTAGTCATCTCTTCAAGGCCAGTTTGAAATATGCAAAATATGAATGACTCTACTTTTTTGTAGACTGATTGTCCTCATCTACTCCTATGGGATGTACTGGGGGAACATGCAGCCCCTATGGTAACATAGAAACACATGAACACAACAGAGATAACACTCCCTCTCAGAGGAGACAGGGAGGAAAGTAGGTCTTGGAAAATCCTCTAGCAGGAAAATGAAAAGAGATCAAAGAACTTTGCCAAGAATGTGCCACTTGGTGCCATAATTTTCTATTTGAGTGTTTGGTGATATTGTCTATCTAAATTAAAACTAAAAGCCACACTAAGTAAAATTTATGGGAGTAAACATTCTTATTGTACTAGGGGTGGTGAAAATGATATTACAGGAAACATGTTTGCAGACTTAAGTTTTTGGGGAACTCATTTAAGCAATGTGGCTCAGTAGGCAAGGTGGTTAAACAAGAAGGCCCCATAGTTAATTATCCTGGAGTACAGGTGGGGGCTAATATTATTACATAGGAAACATTGTGATCTCCACATTTTGGACTGAGGAGAATCTATTTTTTGCCTTGATCTCAACAGAAGTAAAACATCAGTCCTGGCCCACCAAACCAAATGGTCTATCAGTTTCTCTATCACTGTAGAGAAACAGAAATCATAGAGAGAAAATACAGATCACATGGAGAAACATAGTACACAGCTGTAGCAAAGCCAAGTCATTTTTGTTGATCAGGTACTCAGCCATTTTGCTTATCTAATTGGCATTATAATACTATCTTAGCCTGGCTTCCCCTCAGAAAGCAGAGTCTGAAACACATCTTTTATGAAGATATATTACTTGGGGATATGAGCTCAGGAGTCTGGGAGACTGGGAAGAATAAAACAGGAAAGGAGGAATAGCTAAAAATGAGGATGCATTATGCAGTTGAGTGTAGCTATAGGCAACTGGGGCTTGGTCCTACTGTGACTCTTTGAAAGGCCACATAGAACGCACCTCTGAGTCATCAATATCAGGGGAAGAAGAGCAGATAGTTTTCCACTGTCTTCAGCTCTGCACTGACCAAGGGTTGGCCCAGAGCATGAAACCAGGTTTCCATAGGCATCTTGTGTTAGAGAAGCCCAAGGGCAGAAAGCAAGAGACTGTGTGTAGTGGAGGCAGGGGGACAAGTTTCAGCAGCCTGAAGTTGATTGTGGCTGCCATGGATGGATCAAAAGGTTTAAGGTTAAGTTCAGGAGGTGCTTGATACAAATATCATCTGAAAAATTTGCAAATATAAAAACTTTGAAAATAGAAATAATGTAAGGGGTCAAAAACAGTAAAACACCACCTGCTTAGCAGGACAGGGAGGTAGGGCATACAAAATACTAAGCATCATATAAAAGAGGATATATTTTGGAAAGCTATTCTATGCTCAGGCATTGGAAGAATCAGTATTGCTAAAATGTCTACATTACCCAAAACAATCCACAGATTCAATGGATTCTCCAACAAAATGCCAGTGACATTCTTCACAGAAATAGAAAAAATAAACCTTAAATTTATATTTGACCACAAATACCCAGAATAACAAAAGCTATCCTGAGAAAAAGGAATAAAACTGGAAGAATCATATTCCCTGACTTCAAATTATAGTATGGAGATGTAGTAACCAAAACAGCATGGTAATGGCATAAAAATAGATACATAGACCAACAGAACAGAATAGAGAACTCAGAAATAAATCTCCAAATTTACAGTGATCTTATCTTCAATGAAAGTGCCAAGAATGCACAATGAGGAAAGGGAAGTCTCTTCAATAAATGGTACTGTGAAAACTGGATGACCATATGCAGGGGAATGAAATTAGACCCTTATCTCTCACCATATTCACAAATCGAATCAAAGTAGATTAAAGACTTCAATCTAAGATCTGAAATTATAAAACTACTAAAGAAAATATTTGGAAAAAGGTTTGGGACACTGATCTGGGCAAAGATTTCTCAAGTAATAACATTAGGGAGTATAGGCAACCCTAGCAAAATTAGACAAATGGGATCACATCAAGATAAAAAGCAAAGGAAATAATCAACAGAGTGAAGAGACAACCCACTGAGTGGGGTTGTCTCACAAGGGATTAATACCCAGAATATACAAGTATAAGGTGCTCCAACAATTCAAATGGAAAAAATTAAATTATCCAACTTATAAATGGGCAAAGGATCTGAATAGACATGTTTTCAAAGAAGACATTCAAATGGCCAAAAAGTATATGAAAAAATGGTCACCATCACTAGTCATTGAAGAAATGCATATCAAAACTACAATGAGAGACTAGGTAACATTTCATCTCAGTTAAAATGGCTTTTATCCAAAAGGCAGGCAATAATGAATACTGGTGAGGATATAGAGAAAGGGGAGCTCTTGTACACTCTTGGTGGGAATGTAAATTAGTGAAACCACTGGAAAACCATAAGGAGATTTCCCAAAAACTAAAAGTGCTACTATGATATGACACAGCAATCTCATTCCTGCATGTCTGTGAGTGTGTATGTATGTGTATGTGTGCACATACATATGTTTTATATCAATGGAGAGAAATACAGTATATTAAAAGATTACCTGTACTCCCATGTTTGTTACAGCACTACTCACAATAGTCAAGATATGGACTCAACCTAAGTGTCCATCAGTGGGTGAAAGGATAAAGAAACTGTGGTACATATACACAATGGAAGATTATACAGCCACAAAAAAGTAAAATCCTGCCATTTGCAACAACATGAATAGAACTGGAGAACAGTATGTTAAGCTGAATATCAAGCCAAGCACAGACAAATCAGACATATTCTCACTTATATGTGGGAGCTAAATAATTAAAAATAATTTATTGTATAGAGATAGAGTAGAATGATGGGTACCAGAGGCTAGGAAGGGTAGCAGAGAATAGGAGAGAAAATGGAGATGGTTAATAGGTGCAAAAATATAGTTAGAATGAACAATATTTGATGGCACAACAAACTGACTATAATCAATAACTTAGGGTATCTTTTTTTTTTTTTTGGTAGAGTCTCACTCTGTTGCTCTGGGTGAGTGCCATGGTGTCTTGGTGTCATGGTGTCATAGCTCATAGCAACCTCAAAATTCCTGAACTCAAGCAATCCTCTTGCCTCAGCCTCTCGAGTAGCTGGGACCAGAAGCACCCACAACACAACACTGGGCTAGTTTTTCTATTTTTAATAGATAATGGATATCACTCCTGCTCAGACTGTTCTTGAATTCCTGAGCTCAAACAATCCATGTGCCTCGGCCTCCCAGAGTGCTAGGATTAGGCATGAACAAATAACTAAAGAAGTGGCATTGGACTGTTCCCAACAGAAAGAAATGTTAAATATCTGAGGTGATGGATACCCTAATTACTCTGTTCATCAATTTCTGTTGTATGCCTATATCAAAACATCACATGGACTTCATAAAACATACAACTATTATGTACTCATGACAACAAAATAAAAATAAAAAATTAAAAAGACAATGAAATTTAAGTAAATTATTCCCTTTATTGGTATTGTCATTTTACCAGTTCTGTTTAGGAATGAAAATGGAAACGACTCTAAATTCCCTACTACTTATTATTTGTAATTTGTTTTATGTAAGTATATTTAAATTAGTTGTTTAAATATCCTTATATAGTTCTTATTCCAGCGAGTGGGCTCATGAAGTTTAATTAGATTGTTTTGGGGTTCTTATAAAATCCTAAATCTTTCCCCAACTCCACGACACACAAATACATTTGTGTAGAATTTTTTAGATACCTGAATTGGTTGAACTTAACTGGGCTACTAGTCAGGATCCCAGGGCCTTGAGAGAGCAAAGTCAGAGAAGCATCTTACTTCTACAGACGGGGCTATCAGTCTGTGTGTGCTTCATGTTACAATAGCCTCTGTTACAGGTTCCTGAAAAAGGATTTCTGCCCTATGCATACATTAAACCACACTAGGTGGTCTTCTCAGAGAAAATGCCATTCAGAAAGAAACTTAGTAGGAATTTTGTTTTTTCCACACAGTAATTCTGAAAAAGCAAATCCATCAATGTGTACCTTCTGTTTGACATTTGCCTGGTATACATACTACTCAAATTTCTAATAAGCAAATGAAGAAGATAGTATACCTTCACTTTTAGTGAAGAAGAAATGGAGGCCAAACGAGGTCAGGTGCTGAAGTTCTCACGATTAGAAAGGGGCAGAGCTAAGACTGAAACCCACGCATGCCTAGATCTGCAGCTCTGCTGTCTCCCTCACCTGGGGCCTTGTCACATGCACTGTGCTAGCCTTCCTGGAAGTCAAGCATACTCAATCTACCACACCTCACCTTCTTATGTAATAACCTGGAGTGTACAGAGAGCCATCTGCCAGAACAACATATTTGAGTCCATAAGGCAATAGGTTGGCAGAGAACAGAAGGATTATGACATTGCCATTTGTCATTTCTGTCTTACGCTGTATTTATAAAATAGAAATACATAGTACAACATGCTGAATTCATAAGTTTTCCATTATCATGCATTTTGAACAGGCATGGTTAGGGACATCATGTATGAAATAAATGATCCCTGTTCTGAGGGATAATGTCAGACAGGGGGAGTGTTTGAATGCTACCTCCTGAAACACTAGCTTACAAATGATTTCATGAAATAGACTTTGATATTGAGGTCCATGCAGGAGAAAAACAGGTAAGGGAGAAAATCTTGGAATTAATCGGTCTTTAAGACACAAGATCATAAGATGAAATGAAGGTGTGGGATGAAAGAAATGGCTCCAAAACAAGACTCATCATCTAAATTCATTAAAAAAGGTCTAAAAAAGTATATATGTCAATGTGTGTGTGAGTACATATATATACACACACACACGTATCAGATCCCAATCTCAGGCAATCTCTAGGCATCCATGTATTGAAAATCTCCCATGATTGTTCTGATGGGCAGCCTTAGTTTAGAGTCACTGCTTAATAATTTGTAAGCTGATAAATGGAAAGCCTATATGCAATTTTTGTTTGTATGTCTAATATCGAGGAATAATCTCATGTTTTTCATCAGAACGATCCTTGGTGCTCAAAGCAGATTCAATACTAAGATACAAAGTATTATTAACTACTACTCAATATTGAATTATGGTAGACTCTAGATATTCTTCTAATAGCCATTTAGAAATCCTTTCACTGAGTAGTCAACAAATAGAGAAAAAGCAAAAGAGATGTTGATCAGTTAATATTGATATAATTATACTTCAGTGGGAAGCAAAATACAAAAAGTGGTTGGTGTGGCCCAAAATACTAGCTAGATAATTATGATAAAATAAAAATTTTTAAATAAATGAAAATAGAATTTCAATTGATTCTCAGGTACTTGTCAAGAAGCCCCTTAATATCTCAAACCCCACAGAAAGCCTCTGTGAAGTATCTGAACTACTGGAACTATTGAGGTGGGGAAGCTCATCAGAAACTGCTGTGAGTTCTGTATCAGACCTGTGTCCGTTCTTCTAATCATTGCTTTACTCCTTAGAGAAGGAGACTCTAATCCAAACTCAAACATAGAGCATAGATGGAGGAGATTATTTTGAGAAGTATGGTCCCAGGATTGTCCTCTGCTATACAGGCATGACAATGAGAAGAATGAAATCCTCCCCAACTCATTCTGTGAATCCAGTGTCACCTTGATACAAAGGTCAAAAAAGGACACAACAACCACAAAACTACAAACTAATATCCCTTATGAACATACATTCAAAAATCCTCAGTAAAATACTAGCAAACAATTCAATAGCACATGAAAAAATTAACACACCATGATCAAGGGAACTTAATCCCAGGGATGCAAAGATGCTTTAACATACATAAATCGTTAAATGTCATTCATCACATAAAAAGAAGCAAAAGCAAACACCAAATGATCATTTCACTAGATGCAGGAAAATGACTTGAAAAATATCAGCACTTTGTCACGGTAAAAACCCTGAAAAAACTAGACATAAATGGAAACATATTTCGATATTATAGAAGAATAATGGGGAAAAGTTGAAAGCATTCGCACTAAAACTGTAATAAGAAAAGGGTACCCACTGTCACTACTTCTACTCAATACAGTGGTAGAAGTCCTAGCCAGATCAGTCAGTCAAGATAAAGTAATAAAGAGCATTCAAACACAGAAAGAGTTGGTCAAATTATTGCTTTTTGCTGATGATGTGAACTTATTGCTAGAAAACTCGAAAGACTTTATCAAGCAACTCCTGAAATTGATAAATAAATTCAACCAAGTCTCAGGTTACAAAACTGATGTACACAAATCAGTATCATTCTGACACACCAATAACAGTCAACCTGAGAGTCAAATCAAAGACTCACTCCCATTCACACAAGTTAACAAAAAAATTAAAATACCTAGGAACATACTGTTTAAGGAGGCAAAGAAATCTCAATAGAGAGAATTTGAAACACTAAGGAAAAAAATTGCATATGACATAAACAAAGGGAAAAACTTGCCATATTTATGGATTGTAGAATAAACACTGTTAAAATGTCCATAATACACAAAATAATTTACATATTTAATGCATTCCCCCATCAAAATATCAAGATTGTTTCACAGAATTAGAAAAAATACCATATCTTGCCATGTATAATGCATGCTTTTTTCCCCAAATACTTGAGGGAAAAATAAGAATGTGCATTATGTGTGGGATAGTATGGCTCTGGGGTGAGGGAGTGGCCTCCCAGGGTCATTTCACCGTCTCACCTGTTCCTGTTGGGTACATGTGGGTCCAGTCCAGGGTTATAGGATCTCGTAGGGGTAGGCTGGAGTGGCCTACACCAAGCACCACCAGCAGAGAAAGTAAAGTGGCAGGGCTGGCAAGGTGGTCTGTGGCCATGTAGGGTGAGGGCTGAGGGCTGTGGCCTCACCATGTGAAGGAGACTGGGAGCCCTGCACAGGCTCCAGGGATCTGGCTTGGTTGCCCACAGGCCAAATTGTGGCATTCAGAAGCTTCTGCCCCACTGGCCATGTGAGTTGATTTCTCTGTTACAGTCTCCAATATGGCAGGGAGGGAAGGGCTCTGAGGAGACAAGGGGCAGCCTTCACAGAGCCAGTGGCTGTGAGAGGGCAGTGCAGTCTGCACATTTCCCAGGGGAGGCTTAGCCCTTCCCCAATGTATTTCTCTTGGTTGAGAGCCGACCATTTTCTCAAGGGGCTTATTCTAGAAAATTTGGACCAAAAACATGGCTGCACATTATATGTGGGAGTACATTTTACACAGCAAAATACAGTAATTCTGTGTTTTGTTTGAAACCCAGATATGAAACCATCGAGGTGTAGCCAACTGATCTTTGAAAAGTCATACAACAGTATACAATGGGGAAAAGAAACCCTTTTAATAATTTGTGCTGAGAAAATTGGATAGCCACATGCAGAAAAGTGAAATAGGATCTAAATCTCTTGCCACTCACAAAAGTTAATTCAAGATAGGTAAAAGATTTATATGTAAGTCATGAAATTATGAGAATTCTAAAAGAAAAATAATTGGAAAAACTCTTCTAGTTATAAGACTAGTCAAAGAATTCATGAAGAATTTTCCATTGGTAATCACAGAAACAATAAAAATAAATAAATTGGATTGATTATATTAAAATTCTTCTGCACAGCAAAGGAAATAATCACCAGAGAAAATAGGCAACGTATAGATGAGAAAAAAAATTCACAAGCTGTATTTTCAATAAAGGGCTAATAATCAGAATTTCCGAAGAACATGAAAATCAAAAAAAAAAAAATCAAACAACCCCATTAAAAAGTGGGCAAAAGACATGAATAGAAGTTTTTAAAAGAAGATAGACAAATGGCCGGTAAACATGTGAAAAAATGTTCAACATGAGGAAACATTGAGAAAATGCAAATTAAAACCACAATGAGATATCACCTTATTCCAGTTAGAATGAGTTTAATGACTAAGTCCAAAAACAATAGATGCTGGCATGGATGCAGAGAGGGAGGAACACTTCTATACTACCGATGGGACTGCAAATTAATATAGAGATTCCTTAAAGAACCAAAAGTAGACCTACCATTTGATCCAGCAGCCCCGCTACTGGGTATTTACCCAAAGAAAAAGAAGTCATTTTATTAAAAAAACACCTGCCCTTTAATTTAAGATATGTAATCAATCCCAGTTCCCATAAACTTTTAAGTGGAATAGCAAAATGTGGTATATGTATACCATGGAGTACTACTCAGCCATGAAGAAGGATGAATTAATATCTTTGGCAGCAATTTGGATGGAACTTCAGATCATTATCCTAAGTGAAGTATCTAAAGAATGGAAAAACAAATACCACATGCACTCACTATGAAACTGGAACTAACTGATGAGCACACTTGTGCTTGGAGGGAAGTAAAACTCAGCAGAAATCAGAGGAAGGGCCCGAGGAAGGGACGGATGAAAACCTACCTAACGGGTACAATGAACACACTCTGGGTGATGGGCACACGTAAAACCATGACTCAAGCATTGTGAAAGTGATGCATATAATCAAAAACATTTATAACCTCACAACATTTGAAATAAAAAAAAAGAAAGAAAAAAACAAAGGAAGGTGAGATCAGGAAGCTCAGCCAGAAACAGATCAGAGTCCAGTTGCTTCATGGAGAGGCCCACAGAATCAGGACTCATTAGCAAGGAGGGTGCCACCCATCTGGCGGCTGCTGTATCTCAAGAGCTTAGAGGATGGGTCGTCACAGAACGGGGCTCTAATCTCTGATGAAAGGACTCTACCCAGCTGGTGCTAGTATCTTAGAAGTTCAGAAGGGGTCTGTGTGGCTGAGACTCATAAAGAGTGGGCCCTGTCTAGCATACTGTGGAGGCAGACCATGAGGCTGGTAGGGAGAGCGCCTCCATAAGCTGGAAGCTGGAACTAACAGCTGCTGCCAGCATGAAAGACCAAGGGAGATGGCTTGATAAATAAAACAGACAAGTATAAATGAGCATGTTTCCCTTCTCCTCTTCTGATGCCATGAAGTCTCCCCTAGTTCTTCCTACCGATGAAAACTTCCGTCAAAGGAGACATGTCATCTTCAGAACCATCACCACAAAGCAGACAGTAAGAAAGTGGAGTTGGAACCTAATACCACATGTTAGTGGAAAAAGCAGGGAAAATAGTAACAGAATAAGCCAAGAGAAAGTATAGAGTGAAAATAAAAGGAAGAGGAGAAATAAAATAAGACACGAACACTTGATGAAAAGGACCAAGAAAACAACATTTTGATTCACTGAGGAAACATAAAATTCTGGCAAGTTTGGGTAAACAAAAGGGAGAAAGAAGACACAGTATCACTACTGACAAGGACGAGATGCAGCGAAGATAAGAAGTTCCATAAGAACAGGAACGACTTCACATCAGTACATTTGGAAACAAACAAAATAGGCACATAGTTGAGCAATGTAATTATTAAAACTTACACATAAATATGTAGACACTTGAATGAGTAAGGAAACTGGAGAAGCAGTGAAAAGTATTCCCAGTACCCCCACCACACACACATACAAAAAAGCATCACAACCTCCAGGTTTAAACTCTTTCATAAAATTGATAATCCTATTGTCTGCTTATTTGGCTTTTGTGTCCTTAATTTCTTTAAACATTTAGTATAAATCTGTTCATGTGTAGCTAACATCAACCGTCCTTGAAGGGTGTGGTAGCTATCATTGTTGATTGTTTCTGCTCACTCATGTGTATCCTTTGTACTTGCTGGTCTTTGATTTTGAACTTACTGCCCAAATTTAATATGTGTGATGTCCTTGGACCTAAATTAAGGTATCTTTCATGTAGAAATGGAATGCTTCTATTTCTGTTCCTGTTTTTACAGGTCTCCAGTCACTACCACTGACTTGGGACCATTTCAGCCTGCTTTAAGGTTTTAGGCTGGGTGCCAGAGTCCAGATGTGGCTTCTCCACCTGTGTGCTGGCCACAGGCTCAGTATCCCAGGTGTAGTGTTGCTATTGGGATCCAAGGTCAGAGCAAGCGGCCTCATTCACCTTTCTGTTGCTGTAGAACAGTAATTTTTTAACCGGGGTGCTGAGGAACACTTGTGAGCTGTGAGAGGATCTTAGGTATGCTGTGAAAAATTTTAAGGGTCATTAATTGAATTATTTTAAAAGACGTTCAAAGCACTGTAAGTATAATTTTTCTTTTTACTCTTTTTTTTTTTAGCAACATAATTTAAGTGTGCCACTGAAGTTTAACTATAGGTTCAAGTGTGCCACGGCACCTGTGGCTCAATGAGTAGGGCGCCGGCCCCATATGCCGAGGGTGGCGGGTTCAAACCCAGCTCCGGCCAAACTGCAACAAAAAATAGCCGAGCGTTGTGGCGGGCGCCTGTAGTCCCAGCTGCTCGGGAGGCTGAGGCAAGAGAATGGTGTAAGCCCAAGAGTTAGAGGTTGCTGTGAGCCGTGTGACGCCACGGCACTCTACCCGAGGGCGGTACAGTGAGACTCCGTCTCTACAAAAAAAATAAATAAATAAATAAAAATGATCCAAAAAAACATGCTGTAGTATAAGCTCCCCTGTAGTTCTTCCCCCTTTGGGGAGGAAATTACAATCCTTCCTTGTTTGAAAATCAACAAAATCTCAAATGCGTGTAGTTCATCTCGGATAGGTTTGGTTGTAAACATTGGGAGCAGAGAAAGGAGTTCAGGGATGAAGAAGAGGCTACACAGCCATGGTCAAGTTTTATTTTCTAAGGTGAATGGTGGGTGGAAGGTGTTTTATTCATCACAGGTATTATAACCCTTTTGTATGTATCATGTGGTTTGCGAATGGCTAAAAAACAAAATGAGAAAAAAACTCAAACTGAGGTTTCTCTTCAGTTTCTCTGTGCTATTGAGAGAACACGTAGATATCAGGAGTGACCCTGGACAGAGCAGTGGCACTGGCTGCGGACACAGCCTCAGTGCAGACGTAGTGCTCCAGGAGCGACCCTGACCCAGACTGCGCTGGGTGGGAAGAGAGGAAAGCCAGGTATGTCGGTTGTGTGGGTGCCTTTTCGATCTGTTCATGGAATATAGAGGAGACGACTCCTGAGTACGCCCATGTGACTTTGGGAGGAATCTGGGGTGGCATTTTCAGATACGGTGGGAATACAAAGAAAAACTATATGCTGTGGATTTATAAGCTATTGTGGCCCTGGAGACACGGATTATGCGAATTTCACATAAGTAATAGCCTTCCTTTGTCTCCTAAAGTGTCCTTTGGTCTTGAGACATTTTTTGCTTCTGTCCTCAGTTGTCCTGGATCTTTGTCCCATGTCCGGTTTGTCTTGAAATCCATTTGTCCTTCTTGTGTTTCCATCCTATACACTGCTCTTTGGTGGCCCAGTAGAATACCAGGGAGAAGCAATTTGCAAAATGGAGCCATGGTGCTTACAAACATTAATTCCGTTTTAATGGTGCACAATCTATTCCCAGGGTGTAGCATTTTCACCATCCGATCAGGCTTATTGAGATAGCATCAGAGCAAAAGGATCTGTTAAATTCTTATCTATGGGTCAGGATATCAAAATGCCATGTATTTGGAGTTCCTATTTAGAAATATTAATAACCATTGCATTGAAAACTGACCTAGTAGTAAATGAGAAAAATGCAAGCCAGGTGGGTTTGTATAATTTCACTCAATTCCATGTTCTACCCAATTTACCAAGAAAAAGATAAATTATGTTGGAAAATCAGTCATGCAATATTTCTGGCCACTTTTCCTAAAAATGGATTCTCTGTCACAGTTCTCTGAAGCTTTAACCCCATGTGACATAGTAACATTTTAGGATAGCACTGTGAGCTCAAGTGACGTAGGCACCAGACTGCCAGGCATGGTCT
Source organism: Nycticebus coucang (assembly GCF_027406575.1). Lineage (NCBI taxonomy): Eukaryota > Metazoa > Chordata > Mammalia > Primates > Lorisidae > Nycticebus > Nycticebus coucang. Next base: position 30,067,892 of record NC_069782.1, read on the forward strand.
TAGGGGCCTCAAGGGTCTGTCCTCCCACTAATATTAACTCCTCTATTGCCTGCCTATGTTTCTGAAAGGGCTGCTTTGAATTCACTACTCAATTGTCTTCTGAAGATGAAAGCCTTTTTTGCCTTTATTGTTTGCTTCTTAGCAACCTGTTCTTATTTATTTATTTATTTTATCATCAATAAGGATCATCCAGTTTGTAAACAGAGAGTTTATTCTGATGATGTCTACTGCTTGCTGTTATCACCTGGAAGACAACCTAATTTTGCATGTCTTTGCTCTATGGAGAGTAGTGATAGCAGCAGTGGAGTTGCTATTATTGCTTGAATTGAGATATGAGTTGTATAAAGTGAGCCTGTCTAGCCTGTGTTAAGTGTTCAGTTCAATGAATTCTTACATGTGTCTACACTCAAGGGACTACCACCCAAATGCTCTTTCCTATGCCTTCCCAGTCAATGCCCAGCCCTACCTCTCCTTCCACATGCACCAGGAGGTAAACACTATTTTGACTTCTATTATCACAGATTGGTTTTGCCTATTAAATTTAGAACTTCTTAAAAATACAGTCATCTAGTAGGACTCTTTCATGTCTGGCCTTTGAAACTTCACATTATATCGGTGAGATTCATTCATGTTGTTGCATTTGTGAGTGGCTTGCTCTTTTTCACTGCTGTGTATTCTTCTGTTCTGTGACTACACTACAATATATCCATTCTACTCTCGATAGACATTTGGGTTCTTTCTATTTTTTGACTCTTCTAAAGAAAGCTGCTACTACTATTCTTACACACGGTGTCTTCGTAATTAACATGCATTCTTTTCTCTCTGGTATATGTCAAGGAATAGAATTTCTGGATCACAGGGTAGGCACATGTTTAGCTTTTGTAGAAAATGTTCCAATTATTTACTAGAAGGGTTGTTTTTTTATAGGGAAGTATATTGGTAGTTCTCTGTTTGTCCCTTTAGACACATTTTCTGTCTTTCTCTGTGTTACTTTGTACCTTGAATCATCCTGGTTCCCTTGTACTTTGGATTTTGCTTGGATTCAGCTAATGGAAGCCCTGGCAGCTGATTGAATAATGAAAAGAGTAGACCCTTCGTTTGATCCTATAGTCCCATTACTAGATATCTACCCATAAGAAAAAACATCATTGTATCACAAGGACATTTACATTAGGATGTTTATTGTAGCTCTACTCACAATTTTCAAGATGTGGAAGCAATCCAAGTGCCCATCAACCCACGAATGATTTAACAAACTGTTACATGTGTGTACCATGGAGTACTATTCAGCCATAAAAAGATGGAGACTTTACATTTTTTGTATTTACCTAAGTTGAAGAACATTCTTCTTAATAAAGTATCACAAGAATGGAAATCCAAATATTCAATGTACTTAATACTAATATGAAACCAATAGAAAAACAACTACCTGCCCCCACGAGAGAAAACCACAAGTATATTCAAATGGTGGGGGGGGAGGAGAGAGGAGAAGGAGAAAGGGGAGTTGGTAAGTTTTCACCTAATGGGCACAGTGTCGGATGTACAGCACGCCCCCTGGGTGAAGGGCTCATTTACAACTTGAACATTACATGGAAACACAAACAATATAACCTAATCATTTGTATGCTCGTATTAATCTGAAATTTAAAAAAAGGAATGGAAATAGAAAATAATCAGAGTATTAATTCCCTCTGTTCTCTTTCTGCTTCAGCCCCCTTAAGAGTGACTCCATTCTTTTACAGCCACTCTTCTGCTGGCTGGTCTCTATTCCAAAAGTCCAGTTCTCACAGGCTCCATTAACACTCTCATTCTTTCTTGCATCTTTAGGTCCATCAGTCATTATCGATACCCACTGTTGCTGGTCCCTGAGCTCTTTATCTAGGATAGTGCTTTAGCCCTATTCACATGCCTAGAAAAAATGGTCATTCTCTTAAAAAAATCCAAAATCTTTGAGTATGCTGTCTTTTCTTGTAGTAATTATGACTGATATAGGAGAAAATAAAAAGGATTTTGAGATAGGTTGAAAATATGTTGGCACACACTAGAAGATCTTGTTATGCATGAGAGAATTGGCACAGGAAAGGATTTATACTGAAAACGGTTATTTAGGGCAATTCGAGTCAAAAAATATATTAGATATGGACTAGAACTGTAGGTGATACAAAGATGAGGTTCCCAATGCTGAGGAGCTTTGTTGATAAGTAAACATTAAGTTTGATCCTGGCTGTACGCAACTCCGCCAAATGTCGATTTCCTAATCTATAAGATGGGGGTGATGATAACACCTGTTTCAGATTGACTGATGGCTCAACCACTACCACACTTTTGAACCAGATGGTGAAGAAATCAAGGTAATCACCCAAAGGTGAAATAGAGATTCTGTTATTTTATGAAGGAATTCATGCAGTAGTAATAGAGTTACCAATAGGGATTCTTGGGCTGCTCTGAGCCTTGGAGTCAAGGTTCCATAACAGCCCATAATTTATAGAGAGGTTACAACCCCAACCATGGACAGAGAGGCTGGCTTCAGGATGGCAGTCTAGTATAGGGTAAGACAAAGCAAAGGTTTGAGAGTCAAATTTGTGTAGGAATCTACAATAGCCTGTTATTGCCAGTATGCCCTTGAACCAGTGATGAACATTTCTCAGTCTGTCCCCTGTAAAGTGGAGATAATCATTCTCATACCTTTCATGGTAGCCATTCTCAATGCTTTTCTCTCACACACTAAAAGATACATAAGCACCTATTTATGAACATGGCTCTTCCTATGCTTGATAAGTGCTGACATAAATTGTAAGGAAATACAAAGCTGCAAACAGAGGTTGGCGTTCGTGGGTAATTCTGCTGTGAGGGTGGTAACAGGAGCGGACACACTGAGGGCCAGGAGAGGTATATGTGGGGATCTGCAGATGGTGGGGCTAAGAGCTGACATGTGTGCATCTTGAATTAGATCCTGATTCTAGAATAGAAAATTATTATCTGCTCTACCTGAGCACAAACAACCTGAAAGGTAGTTCATCAGAGTGTATAATCTAGACAGGATCTGTCTGAAGGGAATTTTTTTTTAATTGTTTTTGAAGAGCAGTTATTTGAATAAGTTCTCTTTTTCTAAGTCCAGTTTTCAATTCCTACCATCTTCTTTTTTGTTCATCTTAGAGGCACAGAGTCAAGATCAGTCAAGGTTACACACACAATCACTTACTCTCATAACTTCATATTTCAAAGCAAGGGCTGACAGTAATTAGTTGAAAAGAAAGCAAGGACAAATAAAGGGATTTCTGAGAAAATGGATTCTAGTTTGTGGGCTCGCCCACCAAAGCAAAAAACTTTCTAAGGCTGCTAAGGCTTTGGGCTAATTCTGATAGCATTAAAGAATGAGGACTTAGGCAAGGAAGCAGACAATGTGATTCTGGCATCTGCCGGTGATTCAGAAAATTCTGATTCAGAAACGAGAACTATTTTCAAAGGTCTTTTGACAGAGCCGACAGCTCCTTAGCTGTCAGCCACTCTCCAGAGACCCTAATGAGCTCTTCCTTGTCAGGTCTTTCTGTCTAAACAAGAAATTGCTAGTGTCTCTGTCTGCCACCCAGCAGCGAGTGCACCTACCTTTGCTTATGCAGAGTATAAATTATTATTGAATGCAAACACTTGTTCAGGTTGATCAGTAGGTTGTTTCTGTCAACCTACATCAATGTGATCTTTAATGTGTAAATGACTCAGCAGCAGGGATCGCCTGTAAACAGGTGGTCAGGAAGTGCTTTTCTACTGATGAACTAATAGCTATTCCTAAAGAAGTTGTTGCAACTACTTTTAGCACTCAATGTTCCCAAAGCCCTTGTAGATGGTCAAAACACTTTTCCTTATTTTGTACCTTAACAGCTAATTGTGACTAGGGTTGAGGATGTGGCAATAGGGCTGACATCTCAAAGACAGAATACTTTCTAAAATCTCACTGTTTCTTTTCAACAATATTCAAGATACTTGCCCATTCTATATAAAAGGCCTGCCATTTCAGTTTTAGAGTCAGAAGTCCTTCTTAAAATTAGTTTCTGTTATTAGACAGCATGAATATTACCATTTTCTAAAATAATATTTTTGCTGATTTTATATTTAAAAACTTCTGTACAATCTGTATTGACTGCTTTTCTGTCTTTCATGTTCCATTGTGTTTTCCCATCTTTAGTTTTAATATTATTTCTCAGTATAGCATGTGTGATCAACAGCACAGACCTTGGAGTAATTCAAACCTGGTTTAAGTTTTGGTAAAATTATTTTTGGTTTCTTTTCCCCAATATACATTGCTTCTCTATCATCTGATGTGTCATCAACGTATTTGGAATTATCTCTTACTCTACTCTGATCTGAAGTTTCCTTTTCTTTGATTAAAATATCTCCAGACACCTCCACTCTCTTAATAAATTTGCGTTCAGTGTTTGAGAAGAAAAGAAGTTACTCATTTCATGGAAGTGAATTAAAAGAAATTAAAATAACAACAACAAAGACCAGAAAACAAATTCTAAAAAGCATCATTCTTAAAGCTTATTTCTACAATCTAATGAAACAATTTTAAGAAAGAAAAAAAAAGGAGAAAGAAAAAAATAACAAAAGGAATCTGCTATATTTCATAACCTAAAGTTTGCCTTCTGGTCTGGTCAAATAATCTACTATTAGATTTATTTTCTTACAGATAACAATTATAACAATGGACAAATTTTTAAGAAACCCTATAGCACTGCAGAGTGGTGAAAATTAAGCAAATTTAAGAGGGAAGTTGATACTTGTATGAATGGAATGACTTGATGATTGTGCCATTTTTACGACTGGCACTGGTATTTCTGGCTGGAAAAATTAGAGGACAGAGATCAAGAAAATCACAGCTGCTGAGAAAGTAAAAAGGGCATCCAGGAAACCAGAGAGCTGGAGATGAGGTGCTCTAAATTCTGTATACAAATTCAGCACTAATCTCAGACTGACTCTTGAAGCATGCATTTGCAGGGCACACTAGAAGTGGTCCGAAGCAGAATTAGGAGTTTTAGACCAACAAAATTAATTGTTCTCTAAAATAAGGACAACAGAATTAATTGCTAGGACATTCACTATGTCCAGGACAAAAATCAGAATTACTTTATGTAAAAGAATTTGAGAAAATATGAGCTGATCTTAAGAGAAAAGGTTATCAAGGAAAACCATACCCAAGCATAATGAAGATGTAGGCATTAGCAAACTAAGGAGTTTAAGGCAGCTATTATGAATAGGCACAATATGGAAAGAAAAATATGTTCACAAGAAATAAAACAGAAAATTCAGCAGAGAAACTGAAAATTTTTTTTTTTTTTTTTTTGTTGGGGATTCATTGAGGGTACAATAAGCTAGGTTACACTGATTGCAATTGTTAGGTAAAGTCCCTCTTGCAATCATGTCTTGCCCCCATAAAGTGTGACACACACCAAGGCCCCACCCCCCTCCCTCCTTCCCTCTTTCTGCTTTTCCTCCTCCCCATAACCTTAATTGTCATTAATTGTCCTCATATCAAGATTGAGTACATAGGATTCATGCTTCTCCATTCTTGTGATGCTTTACTAAGAATAATGTATTCCACGTCCATCTAGGTTAATACGAAGGATGTAAAGTCTCCGTTTTTTTTTAATGGCTGAATAGTATTCCATGGTATACATATACCACAGCTTGTTAAACCATTCCTAGGTTGGTGGGCATTTAGGCTGTTTCCACATTTTGGCGATTGTAAATTGAGCTGCAATAAACAGTCTAGTACAAGTGTCCTTATGATAAAAGGATTTTTTTCCTTCTGGGTAGATGCCCAGTAATGGGATTGCAGGATCAAATGGGAGGTCTAGCTTGAGTGCTTTGAGCTCTCTCCATACTTCCTTCCAGAAAGGTTGTACTAGTTTGCAGTCCCACCAGCAGTGTAAAAGTGTTCCCTTCTCTCCACATCCACGCCAGCATCTGCAGTTTTGAGATTTTGTGATGTGGGCCATTCTCACTGGGGTTAGATGATATCTCAGGGTTGTTTTGATTTGCATTTCTCTAATATATAGAGATGATGAACATTTTTTCATGTGTTTGTTAGCCATTCGTCTGTCATCTTTAGAGAAGGTTCTATTCATGTCTCTTGCCCATTGATATATGGGATTGTTGGCTTTTTTCATGTGGATTAATTTGAGTTCTCTATAGATCCTAGTTATCAAGCTTTTGTCTGATTCAAAATATGCAAATATCCTTTCCCATTGTGTAGGTTGTCTCTTTGCTTTGGTTGTTGTCTCCTTAGCTGTACAGAAGCTTTTCAGTTTAATGAAGTCCCATTTGTTGATTTTTGTTGTTGTTGCAATTGCCATGGCAGTCTTCTTCATGAAGTCTTTCCCCAAGCCAATGTCTTCCAGTGTTTTTCCTATGCTTTCTTTGAGGATTTTTATTGTTTCATGCCTTAAATTTAAGTCCTTTCTCCATCTTGAGTGAATTTTTGTGAGTGGGGAAAGGTGTGGGTCCAGTTTCAGTCTTTTACATGTAGACATCCAGTTCTCCCAACACCATTTATTGAATAGGGAGTCTTTCCCCCAAGGTATGTTCTTGTTTGGTTTATCGAAGATTAGGTGGTTGTAAGATGTTAGTTTCATTTCTTGGTTTTCAATTCGATTCCAAGTGTCTATGTCTCTGTTTTTGTGCCAGTACCATGCTGTCTTGACCACTATGGCTTTGTAGTACAGACTAAAATCTGGTATGCTGATGCCCCCAGCTTTATTTTTATTACTAAGAACTGCCTTAGCTATATGGGGTTTTCTCCGGTTCCATATAAAACGCAGAATCATTTTCTGCAAATCTTGAAAGTATGATGTTGGTGTTTTGATAGGAATGGCATTGAATAGGTAGATTGCTTTGGGAAGTATAGACATTTTAACAATGTTGATTCTTGCCATCCATGAGCATGGTGTGTTCTTCCATTTGTTAATATCCTCTGCTATTTCCTTTCTGAGGATTTCATAGTTTTCTTTATAGAGGTCTTTCACCTCCTTTGTTAGGTATATTCCTAGGTATTTCATTTTCTTTGAAACTATGGTGAAGGGAGTTGTGTCCTTAATTAGCTTCTCATCTTGACTGTTATTGGTGTATACAAAAGCTACTGACTTGTGGACATTGATTTTATATCCTGAAACATTACTGTATTTTTTGATGACTTCTAGGAGTCTTGTGGTTGAGTCTTTGGGGTTCTCTCAGTATAAGATCATGTCGTCAGCAAAGAGGGAGAGTTTGACCTCCTCTTCTCCCATTTGGATTCCCTTTATTTTCTTGTCTTGCCAATTGTATTGGGTAGAACTTCCAGCACTATGTTGAATAGTAAAGGTGACAGAGGACAACCTTGTCTGGTTCCAGTTCTAAGAGGAAAAGCTTTCAGTTTTACTCCATTCAGTAAAATATTGGCTGTGGGTTTGTCATAGATAGCTTCAATCAGTTTTAGAAATGTGCCACCTATGCCTATACTCTTCAGTGTTCTAATTAGAAAAGGATGCTGGATTTTATCAAATGCTTTTTCTGCATCTATTGAGAGGATCATGTGATCTTTATTCTTGCCTCTGTTAATATGGTGGATAACGTTTATGGACTTGCGTATGTGAAACCAGCCTTGCATCCCTGGGATGAAGCCTACTTGATCATGATGAATGACTTTTTTGATGATAAGCTGTAATCTATTGGCTAGAATTTTGTTGAGAATTTTTGCATCTATATTCATGAGTGAGATTGGTCTGAAATTCTCCTTTTTGTTTGGGTCTTTTCCTGGTTTTGGTATCAGGGTGATGTTTGCTTCACAGAATGTGTTGGGGAAGATTCCTTCTTCCTCAATTTTTTGGAATAATTTCTGCAGTACAGGAATAAGCTCTTCCTTCAAGGTTTGACAGAATTCTGGAGTGAAGCCATCTGGACCAGGGCATTTTTCGGTTGGAAGATTTTTTATTATTTCTTTGATCTCAGTGCTTGAAATTGGTCTTGTTCAGGAGCTCTATTTCTTCCTGGCTGAGTCTAGGGAGAGGGTGTGATTCCCAATGTTAATCCATTTCTTTCACATTGTCAAATTTCTGGGCATAGAGTTTCTGGTAGTATTCAGAGATGATCTCTTGTATCTCTGTAGGATCAGTTGTTATTTCCCCTTTACCATTTCTGATTGAGGTTACTAGAGATTTTACTTTTCTATTCCTCATTAGTCTGGCCAATGGTTCATCTATTTTATTTATTTTTTAAAAAACCAACTCCTGGTTTCATTAATTTTCTGAATGATTCTTTTGTTTTCAATTTCATTGATCTCTGATTTGATTTTGGATATTTCTTTTCTTCTACTGAGTTTAGGCTTAGATTGTTCTTCATTTTCCAATTCCATAAGATGGCTTGTGACATTGTTGATGCGCTCTCTTTTTGTTTTTCGAATGTAGGCATCTAAAGCGATGAATTTTCCTCTCAAAACTGCTTTTGCAGTATCCCTCAGGTTTTGGTAGCTTGTGTCTTCATTGTTGTTATGCTCAAGGAAGTTAATGATTTCCTGTTTTATTTCTTCCTGCACCCATCTGTAATTCAAAAGAAGATTGTTTAATTTCCATGCCTTTGGGTGGGGTCAAGCGTTTTTGTTAGAGTTGAGTTCCACCATTAGTGCCTTATAGTCAGAGAAGATACAAGGTAAAATTTCAATTCTTTTGATTCTGTTGATAATTGTTTTGTGTCCTAGGCTATGATCAATTCTGGAGAATGTTCCATGCGGTGATGAGAAGAATGTATATTCTTTATCTTTGGGATGGAGTGTTCTATATGCGTCTATCAAGCACAGATGTTGTAGGGTCTCATTTAAATCTCTTATATCTTTGTTTAATTTCTGTTTAGAGGATCTGTCCAGCTCTGTAAGAGGAGTGTTAAAGTCCCCTGTTATTATGGTATTATCAGATATCATATTGCTCAGACTGAGTAAGGTCTGCTTCAAGAATCTGGGAGCATTTAAATTGGGTGCATAAATATTTAGAATTGAAATGTCTTCTTGTTGTAGTTTTCTCTTGACCAATATAAAGTGACCATATTTGTCTGTTTTGACTTTAGTTGCTTTAAATCCACACGAATCTGAAAATAAGATTGGAACTCCTCTTTTCTTCTGAATGCCATTTGCCTGAAAAATTGTCTTCCAACCCTTGACTCGGAGCTTTAATTGTCTTTTGAAGCCAGGTGTGTTTCTTGCAGACAGCAAATGGATGGCTTGTGTTTTTTAATCTAGTCAGCCAGTCTATGTCTCTTCAGTGGGGAATTCAAGCCATTAACATTTATTGAGATAATTGGTAAGTGTGGTAGTATTCTATTTGTCTTATTTTGTGAGAGTCCATTGCTTAGTTTGTCTTTTGCATCAGTGTGGAGGTTAGGTTCTGCCCTTTAATTTCTGAGTTCTTACGTTGCTGCTGATCCATTGTGGTGGTCAGTGTGCAGAACATGTTGAAGTATTTCCTGTAGAGCTGGTCTTGTTGTGGCGAATTTCCTCAATGTTTGTATATCCGTAAATGATTTGATTTCTCTGTCAATTTTTAAGCTTAGCTTAGCAGGGTACAGAATTCCTGGCTGGAAATTGTTCTGTTTAAGTAGATTAAAAGTAGATGACCATTGTCTTCTTGCTTGGAAAGTTTCATTAGAGAAGTCTGCGGTCACTCTGATGGATTTGCCCCTATAGGTCAATGGGCGCTTAGTCCTGGCAGCTTGCAGAATCTTTTCTTTTGTCTTGACTTTGGACAGGTTCATCACAATGTGTCTTGGAGAAGCTCGGTTAAAGCTGAGGTGACCTGGGGTCCGATATCCCTCCGAAAGCAGTGTGTCAGAATCTTTGGTGATATTTGGGAAATTTTCTTTTTAATATTCTCTAGTATGGCTTCTATTCCTCTGGGGCATTCTTCTTCCGCTTCTGGGATTCCTATAACTCATATGTTGGAACGCTTCATAAAGTCCCATAATTCTGACAGTGAACGTTCTGCTTTCTCTCTCTTTTTTTCTGCCTCTTTTACTACCTAAGTTATCTCAAGAACTTTGTCCTCTACCTCTGAAGTTCTTTCTTCTGCATGGTTTAACCTGTTGATGATACTTTCCATTGCATCTTTAAGTTCCCTATTTGATTGTTTCAGTTCCTTCAGCTCTGCTATATCCTTTTTATATTCTTCATATTGTTCGTCTCTTATTTGATTCTGTTTTTGGATTTCCTTTGGTTATTTTCCACTTTATTAGCAGTTTCCTTCATTGTTTCCATCATTTCTTTCATTGTTTTCAACATGTGTATTCTAAATTCCCTTTCTGTCATTCCTAAAATTTCTTTATAGGTGGAATCATCTGCAGTAGCTACCTCATGGTCCCTTGGCGGGGTTGTTCTGGACTGGTTCTTCATGTTGCCTGGAGTTTTCTGCTGATTCTTCCTCATGAGTGATTTCTTTTATCTTTTTCCTTGCCCTAATTTTCCTTTCACTTCCTCTTGCTCTTTACGTTCTCATGCCTGTGGACTAAGGGTTTGATGAGTCCTTATGGTACAGGACTAGAAGGGTGAGAAGTTTGAGGAGCAAAAAAGGGATGAAAGAAAGGAGGACCAAGTGATAAGAAAAAAAAAATAGAGAAAGGAGAGGGGGTGGATAAAAGGAATATTGACAAAGAGAAGAGAGGCACAGAAGGAGGGAGACAGAGCAATATAGGTGTACAGTAGGGTACTTTGACACAACCTTAAAAAAACCCCACCTTCTGGGGGTGCCAAGTTGTGTGGTTCTCTTGAGCTCAGCAGCTCTTTGCTAACCTGATCAGACACAGTACCCCACCTCCACCAAGAAGAGAAGAAAGACAAAAATGCTGTAAATCAAACCAAAACAAGCAAACAGAAAACTTTACAGGATAAAATTGGGCAAAAAACCAAATAATAGCTGTAGAAACACTAGCAAAAATGAAGTTCTAGTTATTGAAAAAGGCAGCAATGGGAAATTATAATTAAACTAGAAAAATTGAGACAGAAAAAAGATCTGTATGGAAAAGGTTGAAATTAAAAAACAAAACAACATCAACAACATCAAAATAAACAAAAAAACAACCAACCAAAGAAACAAAAAAAGCACAACCAAAAACAAAGCAGTATGTATATGTTGTTGAATATTGTCTGGGCAGCACGTGGTCTTCTGGGGTATGAGATGTTAATCACAGTTCTGATACGACTGGAGGCTCCTGATTTCTCAAACCCCAGCAAGTAGACACCCTAAATCTCTCTTCAGCCCACTGAAAAGGTACTTGGAACTTGTAAACTTGCTGAGCAGAAGCTTTACCAGGAAAGTGCTTGTCATTGGAATCACTGCTGAAGTGGCTATCCACTTACCCAGTGTGCCAAAACCAGTCTCACTCTGCCCCGAGGGTTAGGGTGCAAGGCAGCTCAGACCCCACCCTCAGGCTACTCGGTTGCTAGGTTACCAGCTCCCACCCGGATTCTAGCTCTGCGACCCTGAGGGTGGAGCTTGCCGGGGTACATCACTCACAATGGCTCCCTGTGACCCACAGCCAAACACTATTAGCTCCATCTGGCTCAGCGGCTCAGACTGGGGCCCTAGACAATGGCCAAAGTTCTCTGCACTCCCGCTCAGGCTCTCCCCAAGGCAGTTCAACTGAGTGCCAAGTCCAATGACACCAAAACAGTTCACAGGTAAGGCCTTTCCGGTTTGCAGTCTCGCTGCTACTGAACTTACAGTTGTGGGTGGGTTTAGACAGATTGAACACACGCGACCACTTGCTGTTTTTCCACTGTTTTAGTCCTCCTCTTGGGGTCCAGAAGTCTCTCACTGACTCCCTGTATCCTCACAGGGGTGATGATAGTTAGATCCCACCAGCCAGAGATGCCTGGAGTCCTATATCCCCAGACTCACGGTGCCCAGATGCAAGGAAGCTGGTACTTGGCCGCCATCTTGCTCTCTCCCAAGAAATTGAAAATTTTAAAGAATCATATATAAATTGTTTAATGGAAAACTTCAAGAGGGGTGACAAGATGGCGGACTGAAGCCAGCTTTCAACAAAGGTTCCCGTCCAGAAGGAGAGTTAAGGGACATGAATTTAGTAAGTATCCTGGTGGACTTGAGCCTCACCAAGAGAGAAGGCTGAAGAACGCGCATCAACACCGCTGAGGCAAGTTGTGATCACAAGGATGCAAACAAAAGGTACAAAATCCACCACCAAGCGGACGGGAGTCCCCCTCCCCCATGAGACCGGCTCTAGAGCCCCACAATTGAAAAAGCGGGCAGAAATTAAAGGCCCTCCCACTACACTCCACGGGAGAGACCTTCTAAAAACTGGACCTACCTCCCCTACTGGGTTGCCGTGGCGTTCTCCTGCCGGACATAGGGCTGAATAAAACTTTGGGAATCCTTTGCCGGCAACCCTGAATCCCCGGCGCTCCCCTCCCGCCCACTGAGGTCTGGAGGCCTGTCCCCCAGGACTTCGGATCCTTGGGTGATTTCTCAAGGGGAGTGGACAGTCCCCGAGTTGCGACTGGTAGCATTGACTCTGAGGCCCGCAAGTAAGGAGAGGGCACCGGGCTGAGGGGGAGTCACGCCTCGCGGCACTTCCCTGCGGTGCAGTGCACCAACTCTCCCCGGGCATACGGGGCCCAAGACTGAATAAGACTCTGGCCTCCCCACTGAGAGCTGAGAACCCCTACTCTCACTCGGGGTCTGAGGGCCTATCCCCCAGGAGTTCGGCTCCTTGGGTGATTTCTCGAGGGCAGTGCACAGTGCCTGAGATGCGTCAGGTCAGCGCTGACTCTGGGATCGTGAGCGAGGAGAGGGCACTCTGCTGAGGGGAAATCAAGCCTTGGCGGCACTTCCCTGCGGTGCAGTGCAGGAGCCCTCCCCGGACCGTAGTATTTCGTGAAACTGAATGAAACTCTAGCTTCCCCCCGCCCCACTCCCAATTGGGGTCTGGGGGCCCATCCCCCAAGAGTTCTGATTCTTGGGGGATCTCTTAAGGGGTGTGGACCCAGCACAAACTGCGGCCGCTCAGTGCTGACTCTGGGGCGTGGGACAGAGGAGAAAAGGTTTGCCTGAGTGCCCACACCAGAGCAGCAGTTCCCTGGAGGTAGATCAACAGCCAATTTTTCTTTAACGGCAGAACACTCACTTCTGGATATTCTGAGGCCACACCCCCTGTCTCCCTGGGCAACCAGAGGAGGCCACCGGTGACACGGCTCACAAACCCGGAAGCCTCCAGGGCGGGGCCGACCCAGAGAGGTGTTCAGACGCAATTCTCCAGCAGCAAAGACGTTGGAACTCAAAACAGCCCGTCTCCTGTAGGCTATGACAGGAACAGAGACAGAACCTCACAAAGTTGTCTGTTCTGTTCTGTTCTGTTAGCAGCATGCATCAGGGATGGGGGCTAAGCCTGAGTGAACACCTCCTTCCCATCACCTGCATCAAACACTCAAAGATGTCAGGCCCCATCTCCTCCTGCTAGATAGCGGCAGTCTGCGGGGGCCTGGCAGACTTCCTTGCGATTCAGGCAGGTGCAAACTCCTGGAGTGTCTGTTTACTGCAGGCAACTGGGTTAGCCATCTGCAGAGATACCAGTGACTGGGTCCGACGGAGGGGCAAAGTGGGGAAGGAGACGTCAACCTTCCCAGACTGCTCTGTTTGCTGGGTGGCTCCTCCTGACTCCACGCTGCACTGGGATGAGCTGTGTCAGAGGAGTCACCAGGCCCCTGTGATCCAGTTCCCAGAGACCTCTTGAACCCTTCCACCCGAGACAAGTGCCGATTGAGACAGTTGATTCGGACCTTTTGAACTGGGCTAATAGACTGAGGACTCTTCAGGCGGTGCCCTGGGAGTGCGATTGTAGGAAGGTTTGATTCTCCTTTTCCAACTGGGGCCAGAGGTGGGCAGGCAGGGTGACTTAATTGCTGATTTTTCCACACAGCTGAGACTTCAAGCCAGAGTAGAAGTTGCAATAGGATCGAACAGAAACCAGCTGAAAACAAGACAGAACCACTTTGCTCCACCACACCAGACAGGGCCCCAGTTTCTCAGGCCACAACACTGTACGGGCCCTCGATAAAACCCCAGGGGAAAAACCAAAGGGAGTAAACCATGGGGCGGAATCAGCGGAAAAACTCTGGTAACATGAATAACCAGAATAGATCAACCCCCCCAAGAAAAGATACGGCAGATGTGATTGAAGATCCCATTCATAAACAACTGGCTGAGATGTCAGAAGTCGAATTCAGAATTTGGTTTGCAGACAAGATTAATGAAATGGAATTAGGAATTCGAGGAGAAATTCAAAAATTGTCTCAAGAATTTAACGAATTTAAAGACAAAACCACCAAAGACTTAGACACACTGAAACAAGAACTTACAGCCCTCAAAGATATGAAAAATACAGTAGAATCCCTCAGTAACAGAATGGAGCAAGCAGAAGAAAGGATTTCTGACATTGAAGATAAAGTCTTCGAACACTCCCAATCTCTCAAAGAGGAAGAGAAATGGAGAGCAAAAACGGATCACTCACTCAGAGAGCTCTCAGATAATTTGAAAAAAAAACAACATAAGGCGGAATTTCGGAGAATGATGAAGTGGCTGCCAAGGACACAGAGGCCCTTCTACATGAAATTATGAAAGAAAATTTTCCAGACATGCCTAGAGAACCTGAAATTCAGATAGCAGACAGCTTCAGAACCCCAGCACGATTCAACCCCAATAAGCCATCTCCCAGACATATCATAATTAGCTTCACTAAAGTTAACATGAAAGAGAAGATTCTCAAAGCAGCCCGGTGAAAGAAAACTATAACGTACAAAGGTAAGAATATTAGAATAACTGCAGATCTCTCTGCTGAAACTTTTCAAGCAAGAAGAGGCTGGTCATCAACTTTTAATCTCCTAAAGCAAAAAAACTTTCAACCCAGGATCTTGTATCCAGCTAAACTGAGTTTCATCTATGATGGAGAAATTAAATACTTCAATGACATTCATATGTTGAAAAAATTTGCCATAAGTAAACCAGCTCTTCAGGATGTTCTCAGACCTATCCTCCACAATGACCAACCCAATCCTATACCACAAAAGTAAACTCACTCAGAAACTTCGGATCAAACTCCAACTTCCACACTGGCAAAAGGATTAAAAATGTCCACTGGACCTTTGAAAAACTCGATACCCAAAATTCCAGCAGACTTATCAATACTCTCCATCAATGTGAATGGCTTAAACTGTCCTCTAAAGAGGCATAGGTTAGCTGACTGGATACAAAAACTCAAACCAGATATTTGTTGCATACAAGAGTCACATCTCAACTTAAAAGACAAATACAGACTCAGGGTGAAAGGATGGTCATCCATATTTCAGGCAAATGGTAATCAGAAAAAAGCAGGTGTTGCAATTTTATTTGCAGATACAGTAGGCTTTAAACCATCAAAAGTAAGGAAGGACAAGAATGGTCACTTCATATTTGTTAAGGGTAATACTCAATATGACGAGATCTCGATTATTAATATCTATGCACCCAACCAGAATGCACCTCAATTTATAAGAGAAACTCTAACAGACATGAGTAACTTGATTTCCTCCAGCTCCATAATCGTTGGAGATTTCAACACTCCCTTGGCAGTGTTGGATCGATCCTCCAGAAAGAAGCTGAGCAAAGAAATCTTAGATTTAAACCTAACCATCTAATATTTAGATTTAGCAGACATCTACAGAACATTTCATCCCAACAAAACTGAATACACATACTTCTCATCAGCCCACGGAACTTACTCCAAAATTGATCACATTTTAGGTCACAAGTCTAACCTCAGTAAATTTAAAGGAATAGAAATTATTCCATGCATCTTCTCGGACCATCATGGAATAAAACTTGAATTGAGTAACAACAGGAATCTGCATACCCATACAAAAACATGGAAGTTAAATAACCTTATGCTGAATGATAGCTGGGTCAGAGATGAGATTAAGAAAGAAATCACCAATTTTTTGGAACAAAATGACAATGAAGACACAAGCTATCAGAACCTCTGGGACACTGCAAAGGCAGTTCTAAGAGGGAAATTTATAGCACTGCAAGCCTTCCTCAAGAGAACGGAAAGAGAGGAAGTTAACAACTTAATGGGACATCTCACGCAACTGGAAAAGGAAGAACATTCCAACCCCAAACCCAGTAGAAGAAAAGAAATAACCAAAATTAGAGCAGAATTAAATGAAATTGAAAACAAAAGAATAATACAACAGATCAATAAATCAAAAAGCTGGTTTTTTGAAAAGGTCAATAAAATAGATAATCCTCTGGCCAACCTAATCAGGAAAAAAAGAGTAAAATCTCTAATATCATCAATCAGAAACAACAAAGACGAAATAACCACAGACTCATCAGAAATCCAAAAAATCCTTAATGAATATTACAAGAAACTTTATTCTCAGAAATATGAAAATCTGAAGGAAATAGACCGATACTTGGAAGCACGCCACCTTCCAAGACTTAACCAGAATCAAGTGGAAATGTTGAACAGACCCATATCAAGTTCAGAAATAGCATCAACTATACAAAACCTCCCTAAAAAGAAAAGCCCGGGACCAGATGGTTTCACGTCAGAATTCTACCAAACCTTTAAAGAGGAATTAGTACCTATATTACTCAACCTGTTCCAAAATGTAGAAAAAGAAGGAAGACTACCCAACACGTTCTATGAAGCAAATATCACCCTGATCCCCAAACCAGGAAAAGACCCAACAAGAAAAGAAAATTATAGACCAATATCACTAATGAATATAGATGCAAAAATATTCAACAAGATCCTAACAAACAGAATCCAACAATACATCAAACAAATTATACATCATGAGCAAGTTGGTTTTATCCCAGGGTCTCAAGGCTGGTTCAATATACGTAAATCTATAAATGTAATTCAGCACATAAACAAATTAAAAAACAAAGACCATATGATTCTCTCAATTGATGCAGAAAAAGCTTTTGATAATATCCAGCATCCCTTCATGATCAGAACACTCAAGAAAATTGGTCTAGAAGGGACTTTTCTTAAACTGATAGAGGCCATCTACAGCAAACCCACAGCCAATATCATATTGAATGGTGTTAAATTGGAATCATTTCCACTCAGATCAGGAACCAGACAAGGCTGCCCATTGTCTCCATTGCTTTTCAACATTGTAATGGAAGTTTTAGCCACCGCAATTAGGGAAGAAAAGGCGATCAAGGGTATCCATATAGGGTCAGAAGAGATCAAACTCTCGCTCTTCGCAGATGATATGATTGTGTATCTGGAAAACGGTAGGGACTCTACTACAAAACTCCTAGAAGTGATCAAGGAATACAGCAGCGTCTCAGGTTACAAAATCAACATTCATAAATCGGTAGCCTTTATATACACCAACAACAGTCAAATTGAAAAAGCAGTTAAGGACTCTATCCCATTCACAGTAGTGCCAAAGAAGATGAAATATTTGGGAATTTACCTAACAAAAGACGTGAAAGATCTCTATAAAGAGAACTATGAAACTCTAAGAAAAGAAATAGCTGAAAATGTTAACAAATGGAAAAACATACCATGCTCATGGCTAGGAAGAATCAACATTATCAAAATGTCCATACTACCCAAAGCAATATATAATTTCAACGCACTCCCTATTAAAGCTCCACTGTCATATTTTAAAGATCTTGAAAAAACATTACTTCGTTTTATATGGAATCAGAAAAAACCTCGAATAGCCAAGACATTACTCAGAAATAAAAACAAAACAGGAGGAATCACACTACCAGACCTCAGACTTTACTACAAATCGATAGTGATCAAAACAGCATGGTATTGGCACAAAAACAGAGAAGTAGATATCTGGAATAGAATAGAGAACCAAGAGATGAATCCAGCTACTTACCGCTATTTGATTTTTGACAAGCCAATTAAAAACATTCAGTGGGGAAAAGATTCCCTATTTAACAAATGGTGCTGGGTGAACTGGCTGGCAACCTGCAGAAGACTGAAATTGGACCCACACCTTTCACCATTAACTAAGATAGACTCTCATTGGATTAAAGATTTAAACTTAAGACATGAAACTATAAAAATACTAGAGGAGAATGCAGGGAAAACCCTTGAAGAAATTGGTCTGGGTGAGTATTTCATGAGGAGAACCCCCCGGGCAATTGAAGCAGCTTCAAAAATACACTACTGGGACTTGATCAAACTAAAAAGCTTCTGCACAGCTAAGAACACAGTAAGCAGAGCAAGCAGACAGCCCTCAGAATGGGAGAAGATATTTGCAGGGTATAACTCTGACAAAGGTTTAATAACCAGAATCCACAGAGAACTCAAACGCATCAGCAAGAAAAAAACAAGGGATCCCATCGCAGGCTGGGCAAGGGATTTGAAGAGAAACTTCTCTGAAGAAGACAGGCGCACGGCCTTCAGACATATCAAAAAATGCTCATCATCTTTAATCATCAGAGAAATGCAAATCAAAACTACTTTGAGATATCATCTAACTCCAATGAGACTAGCCTATATCACAAAATCTCAAGACCGGAGATGTTGGCGTGGATGCGGAGAAAAGGGAACACTTCTGCACTGCTGGTGGGAATGCAAATTAATACATTCCTTTTGGAAAGATATCTGGAGAACACTCAGAGATCTAAAAATAGATCTACCATTCAATCCTGTAATTCCTCTGCTGGGCATATACCCAGAAGACCAAAAATCACAACATAACAAAGATATTTGTACCAGAATGTTTATTGCAGCCCAATTCATAATAGCTAAGTCATGGAAAAAGCCCAAGTGCCCATCGATCCATGAATGGATTAATAAATTGTGGTATATGTATACCATGGAATACTATGCAGCCTTAAAGAAAGATGGAGACTTTACCTCTTTCATGTTTACATGGATGGAGCTGGAACATATCCTTCTTAGTAAAGTATCCCAAGAATGGAAGAAAAAATACCCAATGTACACAGCCCTACTATGAAACTAATTTCGGACTCTCACATGAAAGCTATAACCCAGCTACAACTTAACAATAGGGGGAAGTGGGAAAGGGGGGGGTGGGTAGAGAGAGGGGAATCGGTGGGATCACACCTGTGGTGCATATTACAGGGGTATTTGCGAAACTTGGTAAATGTAGAATGTAAATGTTTTGGCACAGTAACTGAGATAACGCCGGAAAGGCTATGTTAACCACTGTGATAAAAATGTGTCAAATGGTTTATGAAGTGAGTGTATGATGCCCCATAATCATATCATTGTATACAGTTATGATTTAATAAAAAAATTAAAAAAAACAAAACAAAAATAAGACCTACTTACAGGAAAGATAAGACGTCCCCTGAAAATAAGACCTAGTGCATCTTTGGGAGCATACCTGAAAATAAGACACTGTCTTATTTTTGGGGAAACAGGGTATTAACAAGTAATGCAATGTTTATGATGAGCATTTGTCTTTATTATTTCAATAAGTTATAGCAAATGAGGGAAATAAAATGTTTGAGAAATTTAAAAAAAAAAAAAGAAAACTTCAAATCTTAAATTAAAATATACTGGATGAGTTAGTGGAAGATTAGAGATGACAGGTAAATCAATCAGCAAATTTTAATATAGATTAATAACATTATCCAATCTGAGAACCAATTAGAAAAAAAGAGAGTCGTAAGGGCCTAACATATAGCATGTGTGGAGTTGGAATTCCAGATGGATAAGGGATAAAGAATAAAACAGTAAATGTATAGTAAATATACAACAATTTAGTGAAAGGCATTTCAGATATAAGAAGTTTGGTACATCTGAAAAGTACAAATGCAAAGTACATCACACCTGTGCTCATCATAGTCAAACCGTGAGAACACCCAAATTGAAAAAAATTCTTAAAAGGAGCTTAGGAAAAATAACACAGAGGATGGAACAATGATCAAATTCCACTCATTTCTCAACAAAAGCTATGAAGTTCAGACACAGCATAAGAACATGCTTGAAGTACTGAAAGAACAAAACTTCAACCCAGAATTCTATACCCAGAAAAAAAAACTAAATATCCTCTCAGAAATAAGCAAAATAAAAACATTTTTAGATCAAAGAAGATGAGAATTAATCTCCCTCAGACTTGTGCTGCAAAAAATGCTAAAGGAAATTTTTCAGTATTGGGGAAATGATAGAGTGTTAGAAACGCAGATCCTAAGGAAGGAATGAAGAATATTAGAAAAATAATCTGTAAAAACATATTTTTTTTTATTTTTAATTTTCTAAGACATATATGACTATTAAAGAAGAAGTTGTAATATTGTCTATGACACTTTTACTGCATGAAGATGTAATGCATATAATAATTAAAGACAGGAGACAGAGGTGAATGAACCTATGTTTGAAGATTTCATTTTATTGGAGTGGCACAATGTTAACTGTAAGATGACTGTGAGAAATTAAAGATGCATATTGTCATTCAAAAGCAATCTCTTAGAAATAATACAAAAGAGCAAGGCTAAAATGCCAACAGATACATTCCAAGTCTCCTCAAATTTGGATTTGAAAATACTTAATACAGTGCAATCCAATTATGTTTTTCAATTCTTGAATCTATACATTAATCAAAAAAATATGCAGTTAAAGAAGGTTATGGCAAGTGTTGTTTATTTGGTTTAAGGCAAAACAGAGCATTCTTTGTGAAGACTTCTGTGGTGGGATTAAAAGAATGTGTGGTTCCAGATTTTGGACTTAACTGCTAATGTTGAGTGATGTTAGAATACCCTTTGCTCTTTCCCATGAAAATCGCTTTGACCTTGACTTCCTTGTTCCATATTTAGTGTGCTCCTGGGGGAAATTTTCTGCTCCTCCTTGTTCACATCCATATAATAGGAGCAAATCTGGAAGCTTGTGATCAGAAAATGCTATGGATATTGCAGGGAAAGTAATCAAAGGAGCCTGAAATTCCTAGAACACCCTGATTTTTTTCTTCCTATAATAATAGATGAAAATAATAAATTATAGTCACTATTTTAAGCAAGAACTGACAATCAAGTCACTGAGATCTCAACCATAAGATATATACTTATCTCACTTAGGTGATGAATAACACATGTTATTCCTTCATTATTTTCATCTTTTTGATATATCTATAAGTTTATATATCTGTATCCTTATTTATACATAGGAGATCTGACAATGAAGTTTGCGAACTCATCCTAGAAAAAGTGCTACCCACCTCAATGATGCAACCTACTTCACCTGCAGAGTACTTCCCATGGGAAACTAAGCACTGATCCCAATGTCTAATCCACCCTTCAAAGCAATTTTAGAAATCATTTTCTGGAATGACCATCAGAGCTGTCATCATATAACACACAAAAACATGCAACAACAATAATGAATGCCACTCAGCAAGATACTGCCACACATTGACAAACACAGCTGTGAAACACTGATATGCCAAGGTTATGAAACCTTACTGAGTTGTTTGTACAGTGCTGTCAATTTAAACACATAGTGGCATGCTTGCAAACTTAATTGTCAGACCTGATATGATGACAGCTCTGATGATTATTCCAGAAAAAGAATTCCAAAATTGTTTTGAAGGACTGATTAGGTACTCTGCAATGCATAGTTTCCCAAGGGGAGTACTTTAAAAGTGATCACAATGATATTCAGGAGTGACATATGTAGACTTTTTCTAGGACAAGTTCACTAACTTAATTGTCAGACCTCATGTGTATGTGTATTAACATTAAGGAGGAATGTGCCTATTTTGATCCAAAATTAAATGTGTGGGGGTCACACCTGTAGCTGAATTTTGCCATAAATGATTGGAGGTTGTAACTAAATTTTATGTTAACTAGGAATAAATGCACACGAAACCTTTATACCTATTTCAAATACTTTAAAATTTTCATTTCATTCATAAATGAATTTAAGTATAGTTCAGCCTAGAGAAAAAAGGGCTTGCTTCCGTGACTTGTTGATTCTTCCTGGAATTTAACCTTCAACATGAAGCATGTGGCAAAGTATAATAAATTAAGGACTATAGGAAAATGATGACCCTATGTCATTTTCTAAGAAGGTGAAATTTCATTTCAACTCTATTCCTAGCTACTGTGAGCATGTGTACTTATTTAACTTTTACAAGCCTTGATTTTTCTCATCTTTGAAATAGGGTAATGATAGTATCAATGCCACAGATTTTTAAGTATTAAATAAAATAAACTATTTAAAGTACTTGATACAATTCCTAGTGCATTGTAAGAAGCTAGAAATGTTAGGTATTTTACCATAGTTCTGTCCATTTAACTTTTTCTATCTCAAAAATTTTCTTTTTTTGTCTTTTTGAAAAGAAACCAAAGTCACTGTTACCTCATTCCATCAAGCATCCATTAATAATGCAGATAGACAGGCTCCTGTTTCATAGCCAGAGGCCCAAATTATCCATAGCCATCTTGTCCAAAAGAGAGGATAAAAGCAGGTTGAATTTTTTCCATACTTCAGTTGTAGCCTAGAGCATCTTGAATCCTCAGCTACTTCAGCAGAAATCAAAGTTTAGCTGTATTTTGTTAATATAAGCTATTTTTCATTCAGTGATGAAAGAGTGCCAAAATAATAATATATTCTTAAGTAGATTTTTGTGCTACTCTTGATTTATAAATGTATATGAAGTCACAGAAATGTAAAAATATTCATAAGTTGAATCTCATTTTGCCTAATCATTATGTAAGTATACATCATAAACTTACAAGATACTTAGATATCTTAATGAGATAAATATAATACAGTTTCCAAATTGTAATTAATCAGAAACATATATATTTGGCAATATTCACTCAAAGTTCATTTGAGATTATGGGCAGATATCTCTCACTACATTATGAATGATTTTTTTGTTATTGCCTCCAAATCTCTCTTCCATTTTGACTCAAATCGTGTTTTCATCTTTTCTTGGTATCTTATTCTGATATCTTTTTATTTATTCATTTTTCAGTAAAATTTTACTACTCTTCCCTCTGCCTCCCATCATTAGAAAACACCTTTTGGGTATCTGCTCAACTTCTGACAATTATTTTTCTCTGGGAATTGGCCTTCTGCTTATGGGGAACACCTACACAATTCACTTAAGAGCCAGGCTTATCGTGTGTAAATCTGTGCTCTTGGCAATAGCTGATTGGACCATGGGTGGACCCTAATTTAGGCTAAACCAATTAGATCATCCCAGAGATTTGAAATTGGGTGCAAAACACGTCTCTGATAGGTAGATGAATAATAACATGTAAACCTGTTACAGAGATTTAAACTCAAGAGGAATTGGATTCCCATGAGAACAAAGTAGCAGGGAAAGTCAGGGAATAGAGAAGGAAAAAAATGAAGCAGAAATAAAGGCAGAGCAAAGATATGGCCTGAGGATCTGAGAACTTTCTAGGACACGGTTTCAATCTTCTCTTGATAACCAGCTGCATTTCTGCCCTATGATACATTCATTTATTCATTTAATAACTTATTCACTATAATGTTTTGAATTAAGTATCATATTATGCTAATAACTTTGCATACTTTATCTCATCAAATTTTAATTAGAAGTCTAAACTATAACCAGTTAATCCAATAGCAAAACAGTAGTAAACATTTATTATATTCTGACAACCTCCCAGGAAAACTTGGAGATTTGATTCTGGCTATCACTGTAAATTTTCAAGTCCTAATTGTATTTTGATTGCTCTCAGCTAGGCAAGCTGAAACAAAAGTTGCTATTTATGAAGTGTAGTGCTACATCTTTCAAGACTGTCCTGACAAGCAAATGATAATCTCTGGCCATGATTATGACCCACTTCAGGTTTTATATAATCACTGGAAAATTTTGAGGTGAGAAAGAAATTCACAGGGCAGCACAATAGAATTTTTAACTTTCACTTGTGAAATATCAATGCCCATGAATGTAAGGCTAATGGTTCCTAATGCCTGTAAGGAAAAAAACAAACAAACAACAACAACAAAAAAAACCAACAAAAAACCAAAACCTCATCATGTACTATTTTCTAACTTTCTAGGTCTATATAGCATAATGGTGTAAATTGACAAATATCAGTGTCCAGAGAAAACATATTTTTAGATTATTCAAAATGAAAGATGTGAAGAAATTATAGTTTGTCCTACAAGTAGTCAAATTTGCAAGAGAAAACGATGTGCACATTTAATTTTTATTTATTTATTTTTATTTATTTATTTTTTTAAATCATAGCTGTGTACATTAATGCGATCATGGGGCACCATACACTGGTTTTATAGACCATTTTACACATTTTCATCACACTGTTTAACATAGACTTCCTGGCATTTTCTTAGTTATTGTGTTAAGACATTTACATTCTAAATTTACTAAGTTTCACATCTACCCTTGTAAGATGCATCACAGGTATAATCCCACCAATCACCCTACCTCTGCCCATCCTCCATCCCCGCCCCTCCCTTTCCCCTATTCTTGGGTTATAAGTGGGTTATAGCTTTCATGTGAAAACCATATATTAGTTTCATAGTAGGGCTGAGTACATTGGATACTTTTTCTTCCATTCTTGAGATACTTTACTAAGAAGAATATATTCCAGCTCTATCCATGTAAACATGAAAGAGGTAAAGTCTCCATCTTTCTTTAAAGCTGCATAATATTCCATGGTGTACATATACCACAATTTACTAATCCATTTGTGGATTTATGGGCACTAGGGCTTCTTCCATGACTTAGCAATTATGAATTGGGCTGCAATAAGCATTCTGGTACAAATATCCTTGTTATGATGTGATTTTTGGTCTTCTGGGTATATGCCTACTAGAGGAATTATAGGATTAAATGGCAGATCTATTTTTAGATCTCTAAGTGTTCTCCAAACATCTTTCCAAAAGGAATGTATTAATTTCCCATTCCCACCAGCAGTGTAGAAGTGTGCCCTTTTCTTCACATCCATACCAACATCTCTGGTCTTGGGATTTTGTGATATAGGCCAATCTTACTGGAGTTAGATGGTATCTCAAAGTAGTTTTGATTTGCATTTCTCTGATGATTAAAGATGATGAGCATTTTTTCCTTTTTTTTTTTTATTGTTGGGGATTCATTCAGGGTACAATAAGACAGGTTACATTGATTGCAATTGTTAGGTAAAGTCCCTCTTGCAATCAGATCTTATCCCCATAAAGTGTGACACACACCAAGGCTCCACTCCCTTCCCTCCATACTTCCTTCTGCTCCCCCCCCCCCATAACCTTCATTGTCATTAATTGTCCTCATATCAAAATTGAGTACATAGGATTCATGCTTCTCCATTCTTGTGATGCTTTACTAAGAATAATGTCTTCCACGTCCATCCAGGTTAATACGAAGGATGTAAAGTCTCCATTTTTTTAAATACCTGAATAGTATTCCATGGTATACATATACCACAGCTTGTTAATGCATTCCTGGGTTGGTAGGCATTTAGGCTGTTTCCAAATTTTGGCGATTGTAAATTGAGCTGCAGTAAACAGTCTAGTACAAGTGTCCTTATGATAAAAGGATTTTTTTCCTTCTGGGTAGATGCCCAGTAATGGGATTGCAGGATCAAATGGGAGGTCTAGCTTGAGTGCTTTGAGGTTTCTCCATACTTCCTTCCAGAAAGGTTGTACTAGTTTGCAGTCCCACCAGCAGTGTAAAAGAGATCCTTTCTCTCCACATCCACGCCAGCATCTGCAGTTTTGAGATTTTGTGATGTGGGCCATTCTCACTGGGGTTAGATGATATCTCAGGGTTGTTTTGATTTGCATTTCTCTAATATATAGATACGATAAACATTTTTTCATGTGTTTATTTCATCTTCAGAGAAAGTTCTATTCATGTCTCTTGCCCATTGATATATGGGATTGTTGGCTTTTTTCATGTGGATTAATTTGAGTTCTCTATAGATCCTAGTTATCAAGCTTTTGTCTGATTGAAAATATGCAAATATCCTTTCCCATTGTGTAGGTTGTCTCTTTGCTTTGGTTATTGTCTCCTTAGCTGTGCAGAAGCTTTTCAGTTTAATGAAGTCCCATTCGTTTATTTTTGTTGTTGAAATTGCCATGGCAGTCTTCTTCATGAAGTCTTTCCCCAGGCCAATGTCTTCCATTGTTTTTCCTATGCTTTCTTTGAGGATTTTTATTGTTTCATGCCTTAAATTTAAGTCCTTTCTCCATCTTGAGTGAATTTTTGTGAGTGGGGAAAGGTGTGGGTCCAGTTTCAGTCTTTTACATGTAGACATCCAGTTCTCCCAACACCATTTATTGAATAGGGAGTCTTTCTCCCAAGGTATGTTCTTGTTTGGTTTATCAAGGATTAGGTGGTTGTAAAATGTTAGTTTCATTTCTTGGTTTTCAATTTGATTCCAAGTGTCTATATCACTGTTTTTGTGCCAGTACCATGCTGTCTTGAGCACTATGGCTTTGTAGTACAGACTAAAATCTGGTATGCTGATGCCCCCAGCTTTATTTTTATTACTAAGAACTGCCTTAGCTATACGGGGGTTTTTCTGGTTCCATACAAAATGCAGAATCAGTTTCTACAAATCTTGAAAGTACGATGTTGGTATTTTGATAGGAATGGCATTGAATAGGTAGATTGCTTTGGGAAGTATAGACATTTTAACAATGTTGATTCTTCCTGTCCATGAGCATGGTATGTTCTTCCATTTGTTACTATCCTCTGCTATTTCCTTTCTGAGGATTTCATAGTTTTCTTTATAGAGGTCCTTCACCTCCTTTGTTAGGTATATTCCTAGGTATTTCATTTTCTTTGAAACTATGGTGAAGGGAGTTGTGTCCTTAATTAGCTTCTCATCTTGACTGTTATTGGTGTATACAAAAGCTACTGACTTGTGGACATTGATTTTATATCCTGAAACATTACTGCATTTTTTCATGACTTCTAGGAGTCTTGTGGTTGAGTCTTTGGAGTTCTCTCAGTATAAGATCATGTCGTCAGCAAAGAGGGAGAGTTTGACCTCCTCTTCTCCCATTTGGATTCCCTTTATTTCCTTGTCTTGCCAATTGTATTGGGTAGAACTTCCAGCACTATGTTGAATAGTAAAGGTGACAGAGGACAACCTTGTCTGGTTCCAGTTCTAAGAGGAAAAGCTTTCAGTTTTACTCCATTCAGTAAAATATTGGCTGTGGGTTTGTCATAGATAGCTTCAATCGGTTTTAGAAATGTGCCACCTATGCCTATATTCTTCAGTGTTCTAATTAGAAAACGATGTTGGATTTTATGAAATGCTTTTTCTGCATCTATTGAGAGGACCATGTGATCTTTATTTTTGCCTCTGTTAATATGGTGGATAACGTTTATGGACTTGCGTATGCTAAACCAGCCTTGCATCGCTGGGATGAAGCCTACTTGATCATGATGAATGACTTTTTCGATGATAAGCTGTAATCTATTGGCTAGGATTTTGTTGAGAATTTTTGCATCTATATTCATGAGTGAGATTGGTCTGAAATTCTCCTTTTTGTTTGGGTCTTTTCCTGGTTTTGGTATCAGGGTGATGTTTGCTTCATAGAATGTGTTGGGGAAGATTCCTTCTTCCTCAATTTTTTGGAATACTTTCTGCAGTACAGGAATAAGCTCTTCCTTGAAGGTTTGATAGAATTCTGGTGTGAAGCCATCTGGATCAGGGCGTTTTTTGGTTGGAAGATTTTTTATTGTTTCTTTGATCTCAGTGCTAGAAATTGGTCTGTTCAGGAGCTCTATTTCTTCCTGGCTAAGTCTAGGGAGAGGGTGTGATTCCAAATATTGATCCATTTCCTTCACATTGTCAAATTTCTGGGCATAGAGTTTCTGGTAGTATTCAGAGATGATCTCTTGTATCTCTGTGGGATCAGTTGTTATTTCCCCTTTATCATTTCTGATTGAGGTTACTAGAGATTTTACTTTTCTATTCCTCGTTAGTCTGGCCAATGGTTTATCTATTTTATTTATTTTTTCAAAAAACCAACTCCTTGTTTCCTTAATTTTCTGAATGATTCTTTTGTTTTCAATTTCATTGATCTCTGATTTGATTTTGGATATTTCTTTTCTTCTACTGAGTTTAGGCTTAGATTGTTCTTCTTTTTCCAATTCCATAAGATCTCTTGTGAGATTGTTGATGTGCTCTCTTTCTGTTTTTCAAACGTAGGCATCTAAAGCGATGAATTTTCCTCTCAAAACTCCTTTTGCAGTATCCCACAGGTTTTGGTAGCTTGTGTCTTCATTGTTGTTATGCTCAAGGAAGTTAATGATTTCCTGTTTTATTTCTTCCTGTACCCATCTGTTATTCAACAGAAGATTGTTTAATTTCCATGCCTTTGGGTGGGGTCGAGCATTTTTTTAGAGTTGAGTTCCACCTTTAGTGCCTTATGGTCTGAGAAGATACAAGGTAAAATTTCAATTCTTTTGATTCTGTTGATATTTGTTTTGTGTCACAGGATATGATCAGTTTTGGAATGTTCCATGGGGTGATGAGAAGAATGTATATTCTTTATCTTTGGGGTGGAGTGTTCTATATGCGTCTATCAAGCACAGTTGTTCTAGGGTCTCATTTAAATCTCTTATATCTTTGTTTAATTTCTGTTTAGAGGATCTGTCCAGCTCTGTAAGAGGAGTGTTAAAGTCCCCTGTTATGATGGTATTAACAGATATCATATTGCTCAGACTGAGTAAGGTCTGTTTCAAGAATCGGGGAGCATTTAAATTGGGTGCATAAATATTTAGAATTGAAATGTCTTCTTCTTGTATTTTTCCCTTGACCAATATAAAGTGACCATCTTTGTCTGTTTTGACTTTAGTATGTATCTGAAATCCACATGTATCTGAAAATAAGATTGCAACTCCTCTTTTCTTCTGAATGCCATTTGCCTGAAAAATTGTCTTCCAACCCTTGACTCAGAGCTTTAATTTGTCTTTTGAAGCCAGGTGTGTTTCTTGCAGACAGCAAATGGATGGCTTGTGTTTTTTAATCCAGTCAGCCCATCTATGTCTCTTCAGTGGGGAATTCAAGCCATTAACATCTATGGAGATAATTGATAAGTGTGGTAGTATTCTATTCATCTTATTTTGTGAGAGTCCATTGCTTAGTTTTATCTTTTGCATCAGTGTGGAGGTTAGGTTCTGTCCTTTGATTTCTGAGTTCTTACTTTGCTGCTGATCCATTGTGGTTGTCAGTGTGCAGAACAGGTTGAAGTATTTCCTGTAGAGCTGGTCTTGTTGTGGCGAATTTCCTCAATGTTTGTATATCCGTAAATGATTTGATTTCTCCGTCAATTTTGAAGCTTAGCTTAGCAGGGTACAGAATTCTGGGCTGAAAATTGTTCTGTTTAAGTAGATTAAAGGTAGATGAACATTGTCTTCTTGCTTGGAAAGTTTCATTAGAGAAGTCTGCGGTCAGTCTGATGGATTTGCCCCTGTAGGTCAACTGGCGCTTACTCCTGGCAGCTTGCAGAATCTTTTCTTTTGTCTTGACTTTGGACAGGTTCATCACAATGTGTCTTGGAGAAGCTCGGTTAGAGTTGAGGCGACCTGGGGTCCGATATCCCTCTGAAAGCAGTGTGTCAGAATCTTTGGTGATGTTTGGGAAATTTTCTTTTATAATATTCTCTAGTATGGCTTCCACTCCTCTGGGGCATTCTTCTTCCCCTTCTGGAATTCCTATAACTCGTATGTTGGAACGCTTCATAAAGTCCCATAATTCTGACAGTGAACGTTCTGCTTTCTCTCTCTTCTTTTCTGCCTCTTTTACTATCTGAGTTATCTCAAAAACTTTGTCTTCTACCTCTGAAATTCTTTCTTCTGCATGGTCTAACCTGTTGATGATACTTTCCATTGCATCTTTAAGTTCCCTGATTGACTGTTTCATTTCCTTCAGCTCTGCTATATCCTTTTTATATTCTTCATATCGTTCATCTCTGATTTGATTCTGTTTTTGGATTTCCTTTTGGTTATTTTCCACTTTATTAGCAGTTTCCTTCATTGTTTCCATCATTTCTTTCATTGTTTTCAACATGTGTATTCTAAATTCCCTTTCTGTCATTCCTAACATTCCTGTATAGGTGGAATCCTCTGCAGTAGCTACCTCATGGTCCCTTGGCGGGGTTGTTCTGGACTGGTTCTTCATGTTGCCTGGAGTTTTCTGCTGATTCTTCCTCATTAGTGATTTCTTTTATCTGTTTCCTTGCCCTAATTTTCCTTTAACTTCCTCTTGCTCTTTAAGTTCTTGTGCCTGTGGAAGTTGTGGGCGGGTTTAGACGGATTGAACACACGCGACCACTTGCTGGTTTTCCACTGCTTTAGTCCTCCTCTTGGGGTCCAGAAGTCTCTCGCTGACTCCCTGTATCCTTATAGGAGTGATGATAGGCAGGTCCCACCAGCCAGAGATGCCTGGAGTCCTATCTCTCCAGACTCACGGTGCCCAGATGCAAGGAAGCTGTTACTCGGCTGCCGTCTTGCTCCGCCTCCGGAACCGCAGTTCCTCATGGATCACTCTTTAAACTTGGAGACATTCTTTACCACAGTGATTCAAAGTGCGAGAGAAGACTCAATCATCCATCACGCAATCACTCTTTAAACTTAACAGTTGGCAATAGAGGGCCTGTAAACTTCTCTTCATGGTATCATCTGGTCCTGCTGATCCTCCAGTTTATTCATGATTCTGTCTGTGAACTGTTTTGATGTCCTTGGACTTGGCACTGAGTTGAACCGCCTTGGGGAAGGCCTGAGCGGGAGTGTGGAGAACTTTGGCCGTTGTCTAGGGCCCCAGTCTGAGCCGCTGAGCCAGACGGAGCTAATAGTGTCGATGGCTTGTGTTTTTTAATCCAGTCAGCCCATCTATGTCTCTTCAGTGGGGAATTCAAGCCATTAACATTTATTGAGATAATTGGTAAGTGTGGTAGTACTCTATTCATCTTATTTTGTGAGAGTCCATTGCTTAGTTTTATCTTGTGCATCAGTGTGGAGGTTAGGTTCTGTCCTTTAATTTCTGCATTCTTACTTTGGTGGTGATCCATTGTGGTGGTCAGTGTGTAGAACAGGTTGAAGTATTTCCTGTAGAGCTGGTCTTGTTGTGGCGAATTTCCTCAATGTTTGTATATCCATAAAAGATTTGATTTCTCTGTCAATTTTGAAGCTTAGCTTAGCAGGGTACAGAATTCTGGGCTGGAAATTGTTCTGTTTAAGTAGATTAAAGGTAGATGAACATCGTCTTCTTGCTTGGAAAGTTTCATTAGAGATGTCTGCGGTCCCTCTGATGGATTTGCCCCTGTAGGTCAACTGGTGCTTACTCCTGGCAGCTTGAAGAATCTTTTCTTTTGTCTTGACTTTGGACAGGTTCATCACAATGTGTCTTGGAGAAGCTCGGTTAGAGTTGAGGCGACCTGGGTCCAATATCCCTCTGAAAGCAGTGTGTCAGAATCTTTGGTGATATTTGGGAAATTTTCTTTTATAATATTCTCTAGTATGGCTTCCATTCCTCTGGGGGCATTCTTCTTCCCCTTCTGGAATTCCTATAACTCGTATGTTGGAACGCTTCATAAAGTCCCATAATTCTGACAGTGAACGTTCTGCTTTCTCTCTCTTCTTTTCTGCCTCTTTTACTATCTGAGTTATCTCAAGAACTTTGTCCTCTACCTCTGAAATTCTTTCTTCTGCATGGTCTAACCTGTTGATGATACTTTCCATTGCATCTTTAAGTTCCCTGATTGACTGTTTCATTTCCTTCAGCTCTGCTATATCCTTTTTATATTCTTCATATCGTTCATCTCTTATTTGATTCTGTTTTTGTATTTCCTTTTGGTTATTTTCCACTTTATTAGCAGTTTCCTTCATTGTTTCCATCATTTCTTTCATTGTTTTCAACATGTGTATTCTAAATTCCCTTTCTGTCATTCGTAACATTTCTTTGTAGTTGGAATCATCTGCAGTAGCTACCCCATGGTCCCTTGGCGGGATTGTTCTGGACTGGTTCTTCATGTTGCCTGGAGTTTTCTGCTGATTTTTCCTCATGAGTGATTTCTTTTATCTGTTTCCTTGCCTTAATTTTCCTTTCACTTCCTCTTGCTCTTTACGTTCTCGTGCCTGTGGACTAAGGGTTACAGGACCAGAAGGGTGAGAATGTTGAAGAGCAAAAAAGGGATGAAAGAAAGGAGGACTGAGTGATAAGGGAAAAAAAAAATAGAGAAAGGAGAGGGTCTGGGTATGAGGAATATTTACAAAAAGAAGAGAGGCACAGAAAGAGGGAGGCAGAGCAATGTAGGTGTACAGTAGGGTACTTTGACACAACCTTAAAAAAACCCCACCTTCTGGGGATGCCAAGTTGTGTGGTTCTCTTGAGCTCAGCAGCTCTTTGCTAACCTGATCAGACACAGTACCCCACCTCCACCAAGTAGAGAGGAAAGACAAAAATGCTATAAATCAAACCAAAACAAGCAAACAGAAAACTTTACGGGATAAAATTGGGTGAAAAACCAAATAATAGCAGTAGAAACACTAGCAAAAATGAAGTTCTAGTTATTGAAAAAGGCAGCAATGGGAAATTATAATTAAACTAGAAAAATTGAGACAGAAAAAAGATCTGTATGGAAAAGGTTGAAATTAAAAAACAAAACAACATCAACAACATCAAAATAAACAAAAAAAACAACCAAACCAAAAAAAACAAAAACAAAAAATAACACAACGAAAAACAAAGCAGTATGTATACGTTATTGAATATTGTCTGGGCAACATGTGGTCTTCTGGGGTATGAGATGTTAATCACAGTTCTGTTACAACTGGAGGCTGCTAATTTTTCAAACCCCAGCAGGTAGACACCCTAAATCTCTTTTTAGCCCACTTAAAAGGCACTTTGAAGTTGCAAATTTGCTGAGCAGAAGCTTTCCCAGGAAAGTGCTTGTCGCTGGAATCACTGCTGAAGTGGCTATCCACATACCAGTGTGCCAAAACTGGTCTCACTCTGCCTCTGAGGGTTAGGGCTGCAAGGCGGCTCAGACCCCACCCTTAGGCTACTTGGTCACTGGGTTACCAGCTCCCACCCGATTCTAGCTCTGAGACCCTGAGGGCAGAGCTTGCTTGGGCAGATCGCTCACAATGGCCCCCTGTGACCCAGAGCCAAACACTATTAGCTCCGTCTGGCTCAGCAGCTCAGACTGGGGCCCTAGACAAAGGCCAAAGTTCTCTGCACTCCCGCTCAGGCTCTCCCCAAGGCAGTTCAACTGAGTGCCAAGTCCAAAGACACCAAAACAGTTCACAGGTAAGGCCTTTCTTGTTTGCAGTCTCGCTGCTACTGAACTTACAGTTGCGGGAGGGTTTAGACAGATTGAATGCACGTGAGCACTTGCTGTTTTTCCACTGTTTTAGTCCTCCTCTTGGGGTCTAGAAGTCTTTTGCTAACTCCCTGTATCCTCACAGGGGTGATGATAGGCAGATCCCACCAGTCAGAGATGCCTGGAGTCCTATCTCCCCAGACTCACGGTGCCCAGATGCAAGGAAGCTGTTACTCGGCCGCCATCTTGCTCTGCCTCCCGATGATGAGCATTTTTTCATATGTCTGTAGGCCGCATGCCCATCTTCTTCAGAGAAGTTTCTCTTCAAGTCCCTTGCCCATCCTGTGATGGGATCACTTGTTCTTTTCTTGCTTATATGTTTGAGTTCTCTGTGGATTCTGGTTATTAAACCTTTGTCGGAGACATAACCTGTGAATATCTTTTCCCATTCTGAGGGCTGTTTGCTTGCTTTACTTACTGTGTTCTTGGCTGTGCAGAAGCTTTTTAGTTTGATCATGTCCCAGTAGTGTATTTTTGAAGCTGCTTCAATTGTCTGGGGGGTTCTCCTCACAAAATACTCACCCAGACCGATTTCTTCAAGGGTTTTCCCTGCACTCTCTTCTAGTATTTTTATAGTTTCATGTCTTAAATTTAAATCTTTAATCCAGTGAAAGTCTATGTTAGTTAATGTTGAAACGTGTGTGTCCAGTTTCAGTCTTCTGCAGGTTGCCATCCAGTTCACCCAGCTCCATTTGTTAAATAGGGAATCTTTTCCCCACTGAATGTTTTTAATTGGCTTGTCAAAGATCAGATAACTGTAAGTAGCTGGATTCACCTGTTGGTTCTCTATTCTGTTCCAGACATCTACTTCTCTGTTTTTGTGCCAGTACCATGCTTTTTTGATCACTATCAATTTGTAGTATAGTCTGAGGTCTAGTAGAGTGATTTCTCCTGCTTTGTTTTTATTTCTGAGTAATGTCTTGGCTATTCGAGATGTGCACATTTAGATAATAGGCATACATCATTCATTAGGGACCTGGGGGTTCTTTTCCACTGAAGATACAAAATTTGTGTTAGATTCAGGCATTAATCTTGTGTTTAATTCATTGTATTACAATGAATTACATTAACAAACCAGAGTTAAGCAGTTATGGTTGGAGACAAGGCCTAGTTTTATCCCCTATATTCTCTGAATCCATGATCTTACCATTTAGCTTTTAATTTACTGCTTGTCTGGCTTTATGATCTATTTAACACACTGCCACACTAGAAAAAAAATTCCTTTTCCAGTAGGTAAGGAGACATGTGGATTATATATGCTTCATGAGGCCCTGGGCTCAAAACTAATGTAAATTAAATACAACTCACTTGGCAGTTAATGTGTTAAACTGTTCAAATATTAAATATTACCTTCTCAAAGGGTTTTGTCCTTACTGTTGACTTCCATAGCCCACTCCATCTCATTTAGAATAAAACATTAATTCCTTCCAATACCTTGCAGACCACACATAATCTTAAACCAGACTGTCTCTCCAGTTTTACCTTTTGCCACACTTTTCCCTTTTCTCTAATAGGTACGCAAAGTTGAATGAAAAAGAAAAAAAAAACATAGCTGTGTTAATTTGCTAGGGCTTCTTTAATGAATTACCATAGACTGGGTGGTTTAAACAACCTACATTAATTTTCTTATAGCTCTGGAACCTGGAAGTCCAAGACAGAGGTGGTGGCAGCATTGGTTTCTTCCGAGGTCTCTGTTTTTGACTATGGTTTGTATGTCTCCTCCAAAATTTATGTTGACATTTAATTGTCATTATAATAGCATTGGGTGGTGGGACCTTCAAGAAGTGATTAGATCATGAGGGTACTCCGTTTACTAATGAATTAATGTCATTCCTAGAGTGACCACATAGAGTTTGGCACTCATTTTCTCTTGGTCTTTCTCTCTCTCCTCCTCTCTCACTCACTCTCTTCCTCTCTCACCACATGAGGCTTCTGCTTTTCCACCATAGGCTGACACCAAAATAAGGCCCTGGTCAGATGCCAGGCAGATACTGTCATTATGCTGTTGGACTTCCCAGCCTCCAGAACTGTTAGCCAAATTAGTCTCTTTTCTTCATAAATTACACAGTCTGTGGTATTCTGTTAGAGCAACAGAAAATGGACAAGGATATTATCTTCTCACAATGTCTTCACATGGTCTTCTTTCTGTGCACATCTGTGTCTTAATCTTCTCTTTTTGTAAGGACACTAGTCTTTCTCAATCAGTGCTCACACAGGTGAGCTAATTTCACCTCAATTACCCTTGTAAAGGCCCTACCTTCAAATAGAGACTTGTTCTGAGGTACTGAGGATTATGACTTCAACATAATGGGGGTGGGGTAGACACTACTCATCCCTTAATGATAAAGGTCTTTAGACACTGATGAATATTCTCTGGCAGGCTTGGACATGCCCCGGTAAGTCCTAAGGGACTTGGAAATGGGTGACAAAAGAAGTGTAAATTTAATTACTTATAGAATATTTGGGTGTGACAGAATTTTGAGCAACTTACACTGTTGGCTACATGCATAGTAATAGGAGGTCTCATGACCATATTTTGTTCAGAAGACTGTCTTCAGGGAGTCAAAGTGGGAAAGGAATACAGCAGAGATGGATAGTTATCACTGTACCAGATCAGCAGGGTCCCAGGGCTGCCCCAGGTCTCTTCAGAAAGTTGATACCACCTGAAGGAAGTTTCAGGAAGAAAGTGCCTCTAATGTCCTCATAGGAAAAGGAGTCTTGTTTAAAATGGTAGAAATCCTTTCACTTCCTTTTATCATAAACTGGCCAATGAAATAATAGCAAGCACTATGATGGATTAGGAAAATATTATTAAGAAAGTTACAAACAAATTTTTTAGGTGGTTCCTAAAAATTGTCTTTAATAAATAAATAAATAAATGCCACATTGTCTAGCTCAGAGAAAGACCCACAGGATTTATATTATTGGAAGGAAAATAAAAGATCAAGCATTTAATGTTCTGAAAGATTTAGTGAACCTGCCCCAAATGTACCAATAAAAGTTCATGCTTAAATTAATTCTTTCCTCACATGGGAAATTAAAAACAATGAATTTTTAAAACAAAACCACAGTATCATAACGAATTCTTCCAGAGTAGTGACTAACGTCTTCCATCCAAAGAGGGGTAAAATACAAGTTCTTATTGCTGGAATCTAGTTTTGTTTACATTGTTCATAGAGAATTTTGAAAAGTTTGTTAGGATTGATGTTTTCTCTGGAAAAACAAAAAACAGCAGCAGATCCAAGACATTTCCTGTGTTTTTAGAATGGTTGATTCCTACAAAGTAAGCAAGGACTAGAAACTGATTTTCAGATCTCTGTGTACATCTAAACATGTTATGAAACCGTGAAGTTTTCAGACTTTCATGTATCGTTACCCTTTTTATCATAGTTGAGTCATGTTTAGATTAGTACATATTTGATGGATGATGTCTCAAAAAGTTATAAATAGTTATTCCATAATTCTCTCGTTAGACAACTGGGAATGTGCTATGACATGGCTTTATTAAGTAGTTATTTGAGATTTGGGATTATCAGAGAGGAAATTTTAGAATTTTGCCTGAAAACAGTCAATAGTGGTTTCTGGCTCCTAAACTCCTCCAAATAGAAAGCTGAACAACTGTAGTTTCTATACTGTGAAACAATGATGTGTGAGCACGGGTGGCTGTGGCTAGAGGTGGGGGTGCTTTACTTCTAGCATGAAAACTCAAATTCAAATTTTTCATTGATGAAAGGGTTGAAATGCAAATGTAATTTCTGGGAAGAAAATGGCTTTTTAAAAATGTTCATAATAATTAGACATGCCCTGGGATTTATTTGCAGAGCAATTTAAAACTCAAGATTTGTGTATTAATCCCTGTGGGAATTTCATACATCTTAAATGGTTGCCTAGATTTAAACATAAGGGGGTAATTTAAAAAATTACTTTTCTGTTCTAATTTATGCTGACTCTATCCAGAAATAACACAGGTTGTCATATTCTTTTTAAGACATTTAAATCTGCTGTTGAGTCTTCCTATTGATACATTTCACGGGCTGATGAGTTATGATGCAAGCAATTAAAGCAATTAACATCTTCTAGACACGATGTTCTGAGAAATTATTTACTTGCCATTAAGGTAGTAAGAGATCTATTTTTCTAATATTGGATTAACACAGAGAAGTGTCATCACAGAGACTACTTTTCAAGCAGGGTAATGTCTTGGGATAGAAAAAAATTTCTGATTTTATTAACAAATTCATACAATACAATACAAGTTTAAAGTTATGCTTCATTCTAATCACTGTGTTGTTCATTACCATGCAGCCTAGATAAGACATTAAAATCTTGTGAGCCACATCTTCCAACTTGTACATGAAAGACCTTTGGCAAGTCCTTCATCTTTTCTCATGCTTAGATTCTTATCTTTCTTTTTTTTTTTTGTAGAGACAGAGTCTCACTTTATGGCCCTGAGTAGAGTGCCATGGCATCACACAGCTCACAGCAACCTCCAACTCCTGGGCTCAAGCAATTCTCTTGCCTCAGCCTCCTGAGTAGCTGGCACTACAGGCGCCCACCACAACGCCCAGCTATTTTTTGGTTGCAGTTCAGCCGGGGCCGGGTTTGAACTCACCACCCTCCGTGTATGGGGCTGGTGCCTTACCGACTGAGCCACAGGCACTGCCCAGATTCTTATCTTTCTAATAAGGGTTTAGACAAGTTTCTCAGTCATTGCTGTGCATCCAAAATAGACTTGGTTTCAGTTGTTCTGGGGACAGCCTGAGTTTCTCTCCGCTTGCACATTTCCTCAGGTGACTCCACTGTGCAGTGAAGGTTGAGAGCTACCCACCTAGATAATGTGAGCCTTCTAGCTCTACTATTTTAAGATTCAGTGATTTTCCTTTTAAAATGGTAGATCATCAACTTTTACTAACTGAGATGAAATTTGCAGAGTTTTGCTCTGGTGAGAGTTTGGAGCTGAGGATTAGAATTTTACATGCTTTCCGTGGGAGACTCCTTAAGAGCTGGTGTGTGGACATAGGATAGAGAGGCTTACAGTGGAGGAAAGGAGCAGGAATGCAGGATTGAGGGGATGCTGAGTTGAGAGGATGCTGTGAATTCTGGGGACTTTCAGGAGACTGGAGTAACAATCACTGAAACAAAGGGGCAGGATCAGGAGTAAATGGTAACCTTTTCAGATGAGATGACACCAACCTGGGGAAATCTGCAACTCTGGACATTTCCCAGGAAAAAAATGATCTAACGTATTTGAGTAAATACATTGCTATTTTTTGAATTAGGAAAGAGCACAGACCTGTGAAAAACAAAGAAAAAAAATACAATGTTGTATAAAGAAATAAAGAAAAAGTCTCACACCCCTGCTAAACTTAACCTTCCACTTTCTAGAAATAGCTACTGCTTGCACTTGACTGTACTGTGATTCTTTCCAGATGTTTCCTTTGCGCAAACAATCTTATTACATATTCATGGAATCTGTCCAATTTGCCTATTGATATGTTATTTAAAATAAAACCGAATCATCCTATCATAATGTGACTTTCTTATTTTTAGACCATCTAATATATTGAAGGCATACATGGTATATACCAAACCAGGTAAATGTAGCTCATTTCTTTCAGAATTGTTTAGTGTTTTTGTTGAAAAATGTACCATAACTTAGTAAGGCAGTCCCCAAGGGATGGACATTTTAATCATTTCCAGTTCATTGCATCCATACAGTATTCATTATTGAATATCCTTGTTCATATATGTTTGATCAATTGTGAGGGCACCTCTGTAGAGTCAATCCAGTGATGTAAATACTTGGGACAAAAATTTTGAAGTATAGATAAGTTTCCAAATTATCTTTCTAAACTGTGGAATCAGTTTATAAAGGCATCAGGAGTGCATGAAGTTTCTGTTTTGTCACAACTGTTCCAACCTGAGGAATAATCGATGTTTTAAATCTTCACCATTTTGATAGGGGCATTGTTATTTAGTAGCTTTGATTTATATTGCTTTAATTATCAGTACAATTTTTTTAAATAAGTGAATTTACAAAGAGACTCCCACTTACCTACTTACAACAACAAAAAAAATTACATAAGGTTTCTATTTAGATGGTAATAAAAAAAAACAACTAAAAGGATATATTGGAGGAACTTAGGAAGAATGGAGGCATTAATTTGCATTTTCTAATCAGAAACGCATTTATTTTTCTCTTTGTCCTCTGCAGTTCTCCAATTTGAATATTCAGCAGGAGCAGGAGGCTGACTGAATGCTTAGATTTAACAACAATGGTTAAACATATTCCTTTCTTATGATTCAGCTCCATCTTTCTAAGGTGAAACATTTCAAGCAAAGTAAATCTTAATTTTGAATTCAGATGGCTCACTGCTGAAATAATTACGAACACAATGGAAATGGGGAACTTTTCGGAATATGTTACCTCTGCAGACAAATTGGCACTTTCAAAGAACATTTGCATGGTGTGGATCGTGGAAGCTAAGTCTCACCGTCCATCACTCTTCACCCCACTCTGCCCGTCTTGCCAACTCCAAGGCCCAATGCATGCCGGAAATTGAGGATGGCCTCCACATGAACTTCCCGTGTTGCTGGCCAGCACCCGGTTTTCCAAAATGATATGTCCTAGCACATTTGCTCTCTCACCAGGCTCTCCTTTTCCCCTTTTCCTGTCCTCCCCCTCTCTACCCATTCCAAGCCTGTCATCAATCTTCTGGCACAATCTTCCCTTCCTGCAGGGAACAACTGTTCTCTAACTAGAACAGTCACACATTTCTCTCCTGGGACACACGTCAAAGGAGCAGCTTCCACTCACCAGAGCCTTATTCCTTGGCTGTCTTTTCCTCTCTCTCCCTTTCTCTCTCTTCTTCCCTTCTCCATCCAAGCCACAAGCCAGTGTGATGGGGATCTTCTCTTTTGTCCTATGTGAGTTTACAAAAAATCTGGTCCCTTTAGTCAACCGTGAGCATCCAAGAACATGCACTTGGATCAGGCCCCTGCTCTCGGTGCCAGGCAGGGTGGTATGCATGATGAATTATGAAACCCTTTTCTGGACAAGTGTGGACTCTCTGGTTCTGCCAGGGCAGTGGAATGTGTGTGACAAATCAGAAAAATTCTTCCTGGGAAATGCTTGGGAGGAGAGATCTGCAGTGGGCTAGGGTGACAAACTGAAGACGTGATGAAGGCCCGTCAGGGGTGACCTGGAAACAAGCCACTTATGTATGTTTGAACTTTAGAGACTGCTTATGACTTAGCTAATCTAGTCCATCCAGGTTTGATTTTGAAAACTCCCACAACAAACTGCTTCTCTAGGTAAATGCCTACTGCTGCTGTAAAGGCAAACATGAGTTTGATGAGTAGGATGGGTGCTTTCACCTATTTTAGGCAGCAAATGCCATGTCCCCTTTTGCATGTCTCTCTGTCTCTGGGGGGTGACTGGGCAGGACTCATGGTTATACTGCTAGAAGGGTTTCCATTCAGCCCCTGTGAGCACTCTGATTACAGGTTTAATGCACAAGTGACAAGTTCAGTCTCTTCCATCTTTTCTTTTCTTTTCTTTTTTTTTTTTTTTTTTTTTTTGGTAGAGACAGAGTCTCACTGTACCACCCTCGGGTAGAGTGCCATGACATCACACGGCTCACAGCAACCTCCAGCTCTTGGGCTTACATGATTCTCTTGCCTCAGCCTCCTGAGCAGCTGGGACTACAGGCGCCCGCCACAACACTCGGCTATTTTTTGGTTGCAGTTTGGCCGGGGCTGGGTTTGAATCCGCCACCCTCGGCATATGGGGCCAGCACTCTACTCACTGAGCCACAGGCGCCTCCCTCTTTTCTGTCTTCCATTTTCTTTTCTTGTTATCCCAAGACTGAGCACCTGGATTTGTTAAGCCAGGAATTTTTAGCATGCGATCCGTACTTGTACACAGGAACACTCATCACATTTCTCAACACTCATGAATTATTCAACTTGGATTTCTCCTCTGAGTACTAGGCACAGATTCTCTTTTTTCATCCCAAAGGAACAGCTTTCTCTCCTTTTTTGTGCCTCTCATTAAAAATTATTATTAAAAGAATAGAATGTTTATTTGGATCATTTTAAAATAGTTTCTCAAATATATCTCGTAGCAGGGATGATCTTGTCCTAATACTTAATGAGGTTCTGCCTGTCTCATCCTTACCCTGTGTTCTTTCACAATGGGATAAAAAACTCTCTAAGATCCATTGAACACGTCTCTTTGTCCCTCTCTTGACACACCATTCAGGGAAGAATAATTTTACCGCCTTTGGCTCCATTCACAGTTGCTATTTCAATTTAGTGCGCATTTGCTGAATTTAATTGGGTGTCCTATATTTTATCTGGTAATCCTGGATAAGACCCTATCCTATGGCTGTTATGATACTTGTCTCTGCCCTTTAATAACTATGGAAGAAAATAGTTGAACGGGAACCATGGCAGTGAAACAAAAGAGATAAAAAAAAGATTTTTGAGGCCAAAGACTCAACTGGATTTTTTTCCCTGCTATATACTCAGAGCTTAGCACTCCGTAAGTACACCACAGGTATTTTGTCAAATAAACTAAAAGATGATACATATGGAGCAACTTGGTTCCTAAGTCTGTCTCTGTTTTACCTTTGATCAAGTCAAACTTCCGTAAATGGCCAGATAGTACTTTAGGCTTTAGGGGCCACAAGGTTTCTCTCGCAACCATTCAATGCTACCAGCACAATGGCAGCCGCAGACGGTATGTAATATCGAATATGGCTGTGTTGCAATAAAACTTTATAAACAAAGGTCACAGGTTCAATTTGGCTTGCACATCAAGATTTGCTGACCTGTCACAGACTCAACCCAATGTGAATGTGGTATGCGATATTGATCTGTCCTGTGAATATGATATTGATCCTTACCAACTTTTTCTGAGTGGCATTGATGGTGAAAGGGAGAGAAAAAGGATTTGTGGTGACAAATATCTATCTTTTCACTCCACAACACTTTAACCATCAACAATCCAAAGGAGAATATGCACATATTCTTTCTTATCACAAATTTGTTAATCTCTTAAGGTAAGTGTTGTTGAAATTCAGAAGTTGATGTCAGAAATGAATAATGTTTGGATTTTTTGTTGATTTTAATAAGAAAGTAAATGTAGACAACCTGTAAGGCAGTTCCATTCTTCCAGAAAGTCCCTCAGGGGAATGAGCTCTTTTTTTCAGGTTAACATTAAGGTACAACAAGGTCACAATATTTGCATACGTTAGGTAGAGTCCCTCTTGTAGTTGTGTCCTGCACCCAAAAAGTGTGCCATACACCCCTACATTGTGCCCATTAAGTTGGAGCACCCCAAACCACCCTCTTCCCCTCTCCTCCCTCCCTCATTCCCCTCCCCCCAATTTAAATTGAAATAAGTTTTTCTTCCAATGTAGGTCTGAATTAGATCATTTATGGGCTTCATATTAGTATTGAGTATAGGGGATGTTTGCTTTTCCAATCTTGTGATACTTAGCTAAGAAGAAAGTGTTTCAGCTCCATCCAGGTTAATTAAAAAAATCTAAAGTCACCATCTTTTTATGGCTGAATAGTATTCCATGGTATACATATACCACAGTTTGTTAATCCATTCCTGAGTTGATGGGCATTTAGGTTGTTTCCACATCTTGGTGATGGTAAATAGAGCTGTGATAAGCAATCTAATACCAATGTCTTCATAATAAAATGTATTTTTTTTCTTCTGGGTCAATGCCTAGTAGTGGGATTGTGAGGTCAAATAGGTGGTCTAATTTGAGTTCTTTGAAGATTCTCCATACTTCTTTCCAAAGAGGCTGTATTAATTTGCAGTCCCACTAACAGTGTAAAAGTGTTTACCTCTCTCCACATCTATGCCAGCATCTGTAGCTTTGGGACTTTGTGATGTGGGCTAATCTTACTGGGGTTAGGTGATAGCTCAGTGTGGTTTTGATTTGCATTACCCTGATGATCAGGGGTGATGACCATTTTTTAATGTTTCTTAGTCATTCATCTGTCTTCCTCAGAGGAGGTTCTGCTCATTTCTCTTGCCCAGTGCTACATGGGTTTGTTTGATCTTTTTTTGTTGATTAAGTTGTGTTCTCTACAGACCCTAGTTATCAAACCTTTGTCAGATGCATAACACACAAGTATCTTTTCTCATTCTGAAGGTTGTCTATTTGCTTGGATTGGTGTGTCCTTAGCTGTGCAGAAGCTTTTCAGTTTAATTTAGTCTCATTTGTTTATTTTTGTTGTTGTTCAATTGCCAC
Organism: Nycticebus coucang; assembly: GCF_027406575.1. Classification (NCBI taxonomy): domain Eukaryota; kingdom Metazoa; phylum Chordata; class Mammalia; order Primates; family Lorisidae; genus Nycticebus; species Nycticebus coucang. The sequence continues at coordinate 30,111,523 of NC_069782.1, forward strand.
TGAAGTATTCTTCATAAAATCTCTCCCCAGGTAGACATTCTTAAGTTTTTCTCACACTTTCCTTTAAGATTTTTATCATTTCATGCCTTAGATTTAAATATTTTATCCTTCTTGAATGCATTTTTATAAGTGGTGAAAGGTACAGGTCCAGTTTTAGTCTTTTACATGTGGTTATTCAGTTCTCCCAGCACTGTTCATTGAATAGGGATTCTTTTCCCCAGTGTATACTTTTGTTTGGTTTATCAAAGATCAGATGGCAATAAGAGACTGGTTTCTTCTCTTGGTTTTCTATTCAGTTCCAAAAGTCTACATCACTATTTTTGTGCCAACACCATGTTGTTTTGATCCCTGTGGACTTGTAAAGTAGTCTAAGTCTGGTAGAGTGATGCCTCTGGCTTTGTTTTTATTACGGAAAATTGCTTTGGTTATACAGGGATTTTTTCTGGTTCTATATGATATCAAGATTTATTTTTTCCAGTTCTTCAAAGTATGATGTTGGTATTTTAATGGGGATTGATTGAATCTGTATACATTTTAATGATGTTGGGTTTTCTCAACCTGGAGAAAAAAGCATGGTATGTTCTTCCATTTGTTAGTGTCTTACGCAATTGCTTTTCTTAGGGTTTCATAATTCACTTTGTATAAATCCTTCACCTCTTTTGTTAGGTATATTCCTAGATATTTCATTGTCTTTGAAGCTACTGTAAAGAGAGGTGTGTCTTTCATCAGCTTCTCAACGTAGCTGTTATTGGTATATAAAAAGACTACTGGCTTATGGATATTGATTTTGTGACCTGAGACTTTATTGTATTTCTTGATCACTTCTACATGTCTTGTGGTTGAGTCTCTGGGGTTCTCTAAGTACATATAAGATCATATTATCAGCAAAGACTGAGAGTTTGACCCCTTTTGTCCCCATTTGGATACGCTTTATATCCTTGCCTGATCAAATTGGCTAGAACTTCCAGAACTATGTTGAATAATAGTGGTGACAGAGGTCATCCTTGTCTGGTTCCAGCTTTAAGTGGAAAAGCTTTCAGTTTTTTTCCAATCAGTATGATATTAGCTGTGGGTTTGTTATAGATGGCTTCAATCAGTTTAAAAAATATGCCACCTATGGCTATATTCTTAAGTGTTCTTTTTAGAAAAGGATGCTGAATTTTATCAAATACTTTTTGTCCATTCATTTATAGGATTATATGGTATTTGTTTTTGATTCTATTGATATGGTGAATTATATTTATGGATTTGTGTATGTTAAACCAGTCTTGCATCCCTGGGATGAAGTCTACTTGATCATGATGTATAATTTTTTTAATGTGTAGCTGTAACCTATTGGCTAAGATTTTATTGAGTATTTTTGCATCTATATTCATTAGTGAAATTGGTTTGTAGTTCTCCTTATTAGTTGGATCCCTTCCTGGTTTTGGTATCAGGGTGACATTTGCTTCATAGAAGGTGTTGTATATAGGAGGCGCCTTCACTTTCAATATTTTGGAATAGTTTCTGCAGTATAGTTACAAGCTTTGCTTTGAAGGTTTGATAGAATTCTGGTGTGAAGCCATCTGGATCAAGGCTTTTTTTGTTGCAAGACTTTTTTTATTATTACTTTGCTCTTAGTGCTTGATATTGGTCAGTTCAAGAGATCTATTTCTTCTTGGTTAAGTCTAGGAAGATAGTGTGATCCAAGTACGGTCCACTTTCTCCCCATTGTCAAATTTCTGGCCATAGAGTTTCTTTCTTTTTTTTTTTTTTATTGTTGGGGATTCCTTGAGGGTACAATAAGCCAGGTTACACTGATTGCAATTGTTAGGTAAAGTCCCACTTGCAATCATGTCTTGCCCCCATAAAGTGTGACACACACCAAGGCCCTACCCGCCTCCCTCCATCCCTCTTTCTGCTTCCCTCCCCATAACCTCAATTGTCATTAATTGTCCTCATATCAAAATTGAGTACATAGGATTCATGCTTCTCCATTCTTGTGATGCTTTACTAAGAATAATGTCTTCCACTTCCATCCAGGTTAATATGAAGGATGTAAAGTCTTCATTTTTCTCAATGGCTGAATAGTATTCCATGGTATACATACACCACAGCCTGTCAATCCATTCCTGGGTCGGTGGGCATTTAGGCTGTTTCCACATTTTGGTGATTGTAAATTGAGCTGCAATAAACAGTCTAGTACAAGTGTCCTTATGATAAAAGGATTTTTTTCCTTCTGGGTAGATGCCCAGCAATGGGATTGTAGGATCAAATGGGAGGTCTAGCATGAGGGCTTTGAGGTTTCTCCATACTTCCTTCCAGAAAGGTTGTACTAGTTTGCAGTCCCACCAGCAGTGTAAAAGTGTTCCCTTCTCTCCACATCCACACCAGCATCTGCAGTTTTGAGATTTTGTGCTGTGGGCCATTCTCACTGGGGCTGTTTTGATTTTCACTTCTCTAATATATAGAGATGATGAACATTTTTTCATGTTTTGTTAGCCATTTGTCTGTCATCTTTAGAGAAAGTTCTGTTTATGTTTCTTGCCCATTGATATATGGGATTGTTGGCTTTTTTCATGTGGATTAATTTGAGTTCTCTATAGATCCTAGTTATCAAGCTTTTGTCTGATTGAAAATATGCAAATATCCTTTCCCATTGTGTAGGTTGTCTCTTTGCTTTGGTTATTGTCTCCTTAGCTGTGCAGAAGATTTTCAGTTTAATGAAGTCCCATTTGTTTATTTTTGTTGTTGTTGCAATTGCCATGGCAGTCTTCTTCATGAAGTCTTTCCCCAGGCCAATATCTTCCAGTGTTTTTCCTATGCTTTCTTTGAGGATTTTTATTGTTTCATGCCTTAAATTTAAGTCCTTTATCCATCTTGAATCAATTTTTGTGAGTGGGGAAAGGTGTGGGTCCAGTTTCAGTCTTTGACATGTAGACATCCAGTTCTCCCAACACCATTTACTGAATAGGGAGTCTTTCCCCCAAGGTATGTTCTTGTTTGGTTTATCGAAGATTAGGTGGTTGTAAGATGTTAGTTTCATTTTTTGGTTTTCAATTCGATTCCAAGTGTCTATGTCTCTGTTTTTTCGCCAGTACCATGCTGTCTTGAGCACTATGGTTTTGTAGTACAGACTAAAATCTGGTATGCTGATGCCCCCAGCTTTATTTTTGTTACAGAGAACTGCCTTAGCTATACGGGGTTTTTGCAAGTTCCATACAAAACGCAGAATCATTTTTTCCAAATCTTGAAAGTACGATGTTGGTATTTTGATAGGAATGCCATTGAATAGGTAAATTGCTTTGGGAAGTATGGACATTTTAGCAATGTTGATTCTTCCTGTCCATGAGCATGGTATGTTCTTCCATTTGTTACTATCCTCTGCTATTTCCTTTCTGAGGATTTCATAGTTTTCTTTATAGAGGTCCTTCACCTCCTTCGTTAGGTATATTCCTAGGTATTTCATTTTCTTTGAAACTATGGTGAAGGGAGTTGTGTCCTTAATTAGCTTCTCATCTTGACTGTTATTGGTGTACACAAAGGCTACTGACTTGTGGACATTGATTTTATATCCTGAAACATTACTGTATTTTTTGATGACTTCTAGGAGTCTTGTGGTTGAGTCTTTGAGGTTCTGTAAGTATAAGATCATGTCATCAGCAAAGAGGGAGAGTTTGACCTCCTCTTCTCCCATTTGGATTCCCTTTATTTCCTTGTCTTGCCTAATTGTATTGGCTAGAAATTCCAGCACTATGTTGAATAGTAAAGGTGACAGAGGACAACCTTGTCTGGTTCCAGTTCTAAGAGGAAAAGCTTTCAGTTTTACTCCATTCAGTAAAATATTAGCTGTGGGTTTGTCATAGATAGCTTCAATCAGTTTTAGAAATGTGCCACCTATGCCTATACTCTTCAGTGTTCTAATTAGAAAAGGATTCTGGATTTTATCAAATGCTTTTTCTGCATCTATTCAGAGGATCATGTGATCTTTATTTTTGCCTCTGTTAATATGGTGGATAACGTTTATGGACTTGCGTATGTTAAACCAGCCTTGCATCCCTGGGATGAAGCCTACTTGATCATGATAAATGACTTTTTTGATGATAAGATGTAATCTATTGGCTGGGATTTTGTTGAGATTTTTTGCGTCTATATTCATGAGTGAGATTGGTCTGAAATTCTCCTTTTTGTTTGGGTCTTTTCCTGGTTTTGGTATCAGGTTGATGTTTGCTTCATAGAATGTGTTGGGGAGGATTCCTTCTTCCTCAATTTTTTGGAAAAATTTCTGCAGTACAGGAATAAGCTCTTCCTCGAAGGTTTGACAGCATTCTGGAGTGAAGCCATCTGGACCAGGGCATTTTTTGGTTGGAAGATTTTTTATTGTTTCTTTGATCTCAGTGCTTGAAATTGGTCTGTTCGGGAGGTCTATTTCTTCCTGGCTGAGTCTAGGGAGAGGGTGTGATTCCAAATATTGATCCATTTCTTTCACATTGTCAAATTTCTGGGCATAGAGTTTCTGGTAGTATTCAGAGATGATCTCTTGTATCTCTGTGGGATCAGTTGTTATTTCCCCTTTATCATTTCTGATTGAGGTTACTAGAGATTTTACTTTTCTATTCCTCGTTAGTCTGGCCAATGGTTTATCTATTTTATTTATTTTTTTCAAAAAACCAACTCCTTGTTTCCTTAATTTTCTGAATGATTCTTTTGTTTTCAATTTCATTGATCTCTGATTTGATTTTGGATATTTCTTTTCTTCTACTGAGTTTAGGCTTAGATTGTTCTTCTTTTTCCAATTCCATAAGATCTCTTGTGAGATTGTTGATGTGCTCTCTTTCTGTTTTTCGAATGTAGGCATGTAAAGCGATGAATTTTCCTCTCAAAACTGCTTTTGCAGTATCCCACAGGTTTTGGTAGCTTGTGTCTTCATTGTTGTTATGCTCAAGGAAGTTAATGATTTCTTGTTTTATTTCTTCCTGCACCCATCTGTTATTCAACAGAAGATTGTTTAATTTCCATGCCTTTGGGTGGGGTCGAGCATTTTTGTTAGAGTTGAGTTCCACCTTTAGTGCCTTATGGTCTGAGAAGATACAAGGTAAAATTTCAATTCTTTTGATTCTGTTGATATTTGTTTTGTGTCCCAGGATATGATCAATTTTGGAGAATGTTCCATGGGATGATGAGAAGAATGTATATTCTTTATCTTTGGGATGGAGTGTTCTATATGCATCTATCAAGCACAGTTGTTCTAGGGTGTCATTTAAATCTCTTATATCCTTGTTTAATTTCTGTTTAGAGGATCTGTCCAGCTCTGTAAGAGGAGTGTTAAGGTTCCCTGTTATTATGGTATTATCAGATATCATATTGCTCAGACTGAGTAAGGTCTGTTTCAAGAATCTGGGAGCATTTAAATTGGGTGCATAAATATGTAGAATTGAAATGTCTTCTTGTTGTATTTTTCTCTTGACCAATATAAAGTGACCATATTTGTCTGTTTTGACTTTAGTTGCTTTAAATCCACATGTATCTGAAAATAAGATTGCAACTCCTCTTTTCTTCTGAATTCCATTTGCCTGAAAAATTGTCTTCCAACCCTTGACTTGGAGCTTTAATTTGTCTTTTGAAGCCAGGTGTGTTTCTTGCAGACAGCAAATGGATGGCTTGTGTTTTTTAATCCAGTCAACCAATCTATGTCTCTTCAGTGGGGAATTCAAGCCATTAGCATTTATTGAGATAATTCATAAGTGTGGTAGTATTCTATTCGTCTTATTTTGTGAGAGTTCATTGCTTAGTTTTATCTTTTGCATCAGTGTGGAGGTTCGGTTTTGTCCTTTAATTTCTGAGTTCTTACTTTGCTGCTGATCCATTGTGGTTGTCAGTGTGCAGAACAGGTTGAAGTATTTCCTGTAGAGCTGGTCTTGTTGTGGCGAATTTCCTCAATGTTTGTATATCCGTAAATGATTTGATTTCTCTGTCAATTTTGAAGCTTAGCTTAGCAGGGTACAGAATTCTGGGCTGAAAATTGTTCTGTTTAAGTAGATTAAAGGTAGATGACCATTGTCTTCTTGCTTGGAAAGTTTCATTAGAGAAGTCTGCGGTCACTCTGATGGATTTGCCCCTTTAGGTCAACTGGTGCTTACTCCTGGCAGCTTGCAGAATCTTTTCTTTTGTCTTGACTTTGGACAGGTTCATCACAATGTGTCTTGGAGAAGCTCGGTTAGAGTTGAGGCGACCTGGGGTCCGATATCCCTCTGAAAGCAGTGTGTCAGAATCTTTGGTGATATTTGGGAAATTTTCTTTTATAATATTCTCTAGTATGGCTTCCATTCCTCTGGGGCATTCTTCTTCCCCTTCTGGAATTCCTATAACTCGTATGTTGGAATGCTTCATAAAGTCCCATAATTCTGACAGTGAACGTTCTGCTTTCTCTCTCTTCTTTTCTGCCTCTTTTACTATCTGAGTTATCTCAAGAACTTTGTCTTCTACCTCTGACATTCTTTCTTCTGCATGGTCTAACCTGTTGCTGATACTTTCCATTGCATCTTTAAGTTCCCTAATTGACTGTTTCAGTTCCTTTAGCTCTGCTATATCCTTTTTATATTCTTCATATCATTCATCTCTTATTTGATTCTGTTTTTGGATTTTCTTTTGGTTATTTTCCACTTTATTAGCAGTTTCCTTCATTGTTTCCATCATTTCTTTCATTGTTTTCAACATGAAATTCCCTTTCTGTTGTTCCTAACACTACTTTATAGGTGGAATCTTCTGCAGTAGCTACCTCATGGTCCCTTGGCGGGGTTGTTCTGAACTGGTTCTCATGTTGCCTGAAGTTTTCTGCTGATTCTTCCTCATGAGTGATTTCTTTTATCTGTTTCCTTGCCCTAATTTTCGTTTCACTTCCTCTTGCTCTTTAGGTTCTCATGCCTGTGGACTAAGGGTTACAGGACCAGAAGGGTGAGAAGGTTGGAGAGCAAAAAATGGATGAAAGAAAGGAGGACAGAGTGATAAGAAAAAAAAAAAGAAAAATAGAGAAAGGAGAGGGAGTGGGTAAAAGGAATATTGACACAAAAAGTGAGGTACAGAAAGAGGGAGACAGAGCAATATAGGTGTACAGTAAGGTACTTTGACATAACCTTAAAAAAAACCCACCTTCTGGAGATGCCCCATTGGGTGGTTCCCTTGAGGTCAGCAGCTCTTTGCTAACCTGATCAGACACAGTACCCCACCTCCACCTAGTAGAGAAGAAAGACAAAAATGCTATAAATCAAACCAAAACAAGCAAACAGAAAACTTTACGGGATAAAATTGGGTGAAAAAACAGACAATAGTGGTAGAAACACCAGGAAAAATGAAGTTGTAGTTATTGAAAAAGGCAACAATGGGAAATTATAATTAAACTAGAAAAATTGAGACAGAAAAACGATCTGTATGGAAAAGGTTGAAATTAAAAAACAAAACAACATTAACAACATCAAAATAAACAAAAAAACAACCAAACCAAAAAAAAAAAACAAAAAAAAAAACACAATCTAAAACAAAGCAGTATGTATATGTTATTGAATATTTTCTGGGCAACACGTGGTCTTCTGGGGTATGAGATGTTAATCACAGTTCTGATACAACTGGAGGCTGCTGATTTCTGAAACCGCAGCAGGTAGACACCCTAAATCTCTCTTCAGCCCATTTAAAAGGCACTTTGAACCTGTAAACTTGCTGAGCAGAAGCTTTCCCAGGAAAGTGCTTGTTGCTGGAATCACTGCTGAAGTGGCTATCCACATACCCAGTTTGCCAAAACCGGTCTCACTCTGTCCCTGAGGGTTAGGGCTGCAAGGCGGCTCAGACCCCACCCTTAGGCTACTTGGTCACTGGGTTACCAGCTCCTACCCAATTCTAGCTCTGCCACCCTGAGGGCGGAGCTTGCCAGGGCAGAGCGCTCACAATGGCTCCCTGTGACCCACAGCCAAACACTATTAGCTCCATCTGTCTCAGCGGCTCAGACTGGGGCACTAGACAATGGCCGAAGTTCTCCGCACTCCACTCAGGCTCTCCCCAAGGCAGTTCAACTGAGTGCCAAGTCCAAAGACACCAAAAGAGTTCACAGGTAAGGCCTTTCTGGTTTGCAGTCTCACTGCTACTGAACTAACAGTTGCAGGCTGGTTTAGACGGATTGAACCCTTGTGACCTCTTGCCGTTTTTCCACTGTTTTAGTCCTCCTCTTGGGGTCCAGAAGTCTCTCTCTGACTCCCTGTATTCTCACAGGGGTGATGATAGGCAGATCCCTCCAGCCAGAGATGCCTGGGGTCCTATCTCCCCGGACTCACGGTGCCCAGATGCAAGGAAGCTTTTACACGGCCGCCATCTTGCTCCACCTCCCGGCATAGAGTTTCTTATAGTTGTCAGAGATAATCTCTGTGATATCTGTTATTTCCCCTTTTTCATTTCTGATTGAGTTTATTAGAGATTTTACTTTTTTATTTCTAGTTGATCTTGCCAAAGATTCATTGATTTTATTTATTTTTTCAAAGAACCAACTTTTTATTTCATTAATTTTCTGAATGATTCTTTTGTTTTCAATTTCATTTGTTTCTGATTTAAATTTAGTTATTTCTTTTCTTCTGCTAGTTTAGATTGTTCTTTCTTGTCTGTTTCCTTAAGATTATTCATTAGGTTGTTGATATGCTCTCTTTCTCATTTTCATATGTAGGCATCTAATACAATGAATTTCCCCTTTAGGAATGCTTTTGCAGTATTCCACAGGTTTTGGTACCTTCTGTCTTCATTGTTGTTGTATTTGAAGAATTTAACAATTTCTTCCTCTGTCTCTTCCTTGACCCAGCTGTCATTCAGCATAAGGTTTAGTTTCCATGCCTTTGTGTGGATGAAAATTTTTGTTGGAGTTGAGTTCTACCTTTATTGCCTTGTGATCTGAGAAGATGCAAGGTATAATTTCAATTCTTTTTTTTGTTGAGGTTTTATTTGTATCCTAGGATATGATCTATTTTGGAGTATATTACAAGGGCTGAAGAGAGGAATGTATATTCTTTAGCTTTGGGATGGTGTGTTCTGTATATGTCTATTATGCCCGTTTGTTCTAGGGTCACATTTAAGAACCTTGTATCTTTAGTTTCTGTTTAGAAGATCTGTCCAGTTCTGCCAGTGGGATGTTAAAGTCCTAACATATTGCTCAAACCCCTCAGGTTTCATAAATCTGGGAGCATTTGAGCTAGGTGCATAAATATTTAGAATTGAAATGAACTCTTTTTGTATTGTTCCCTTGACCAGAATGAAGTGACCTTTTTTTTTTTTTTTTTTTTTGAGGCAATGTCTCACTCTGTCCCTCTGGGTAGAGTGCCATGGTGTTATAGTTCACAGCAACTTTGAACTCTTGAGCCCAAGTGATCATCTTATCTCAGCCTCACAAGTAGCTGCCTGACTAGTTTTTTGTATTTTTAGTAGAGACGGGATATTGCTCTTGCTCAGGCTGGTCTTGAACTCTTCAGCTGAGATCATTCACCTGCCTCAGCCTCCCAGAGTGCTAGGACTATAGGTGTGAGCCACCACACCCAGCCCCCAGGGTAATGAGTTCTTGACTCACATGTTGGCCTCGGTAGGGGTCAGATAATGAGTTTCTGTGCTCCAACCACTACCCGGAGGAACATTAGGGCTCCAAGTAAGAGATAGTTAGACACCAACAATTATAACTTCAGGAGATATCTGGAATTGGAAAGAGGTGAATATGGCTCAATGCCTGTAGTTCAGTGGCTAGGGCACCAGCCACATGCACCAGGTCTGGCGGATTTAAATTCAGCCTGCCAAATAACAATGACAAATACAACAACAACAACAACAACAACAAAATAGCTAGGCATTGTGGCAGGTGCCTGTAGTCCCAACTACTTGGGAGGCTAAGGCAACAGAATCACTTAAGGCCAAGAGTTTGAGGTTGCTGTGAGCTATGGCACCACAGCACTCTACCTAGGGTAACATAATGAAACTCTGTCTAAAAAAAAAAAAAAAAAAGTGAATGATAGGCCAGTAGGTTCTGCAGGGTCTGATTAACATTTATACCTAGGGACAGTTTCTCTTTCAATAATATGGTATAGCTGCACTAGAGAGGAGCTAAACCCTGTCCAGCCATAAAAGTAAGAGCAACAGGAGAGGGCTTTGTGCTCTGGAAGAAGGCCATCTGACAGCAAGCCACCGTGAAGCACCCCCAACCTGGGGGAGTGTTGGTGGCTGCTGAGGCCCCTGACAGAGTGTGCTTGCCCAGCAGGTCTGTTATCAGGGACTCACTGCTGCAACTTGTCTGACCAGAAAGAAGAGGATGTCTTTGTGAAACACAGCTGCTAAATTGTTTTGTGCAGTTGCAAATAAATAGCAAAGGCAGAAACAGCACATAAAGAAAGAGAGCTTATTCTCAGTGGAAAAAGATTTATTTGGTGTGTCCAGCCACAATTTTTCTTGCCCTTTCAATCAAGATTTTTTTCTCTACCTCTTTTAACTCTTTACCTATTTTTGCATAGAATGTTTTCCTATTTTACAAATGTCTTTCTCCTTTCATACTGAGAAAGAATCTTTTAAAGATATGTTTATATGTGTATGTTTTATACAAATATGTGTATATTTATATGCATGTTTTTTGCTCTGTTTTCTCTAAGAACTACTTATTCCTATCCCAACTGCTATTTGTTTTTCATGACTTAGTCCGGGCGTCACTTACCTGCCAGAAAGTCTTTGTTGATTTGGGCCACCCCCAACCCCCACCTGAAGGGGCATACTTTTCCTGCGCTTAGGTCTATCATTGCATTCATTGCATTTATGTGACAAATACCTATTTGTGTGAGTTCCTTGTATTTAAACATCTTTGTCATTCTATCTAAGCACCATTCCTTCTACATGGTTAGCTTTTAGTAGAATGAATACCATTTTGCACTAAGGTTCACGGGGGTTAAATGTGACCAAAGCCAGAGAGGTAGAAAGTGGCAGATGGAGGATTCAGGCCTGAGCATGTCCCGGCCCCTCAAACCACTGCCTCTTCAGATTAACCTACTTTCACAGTGTCGGAATGCCTGGCCATCTGTGGCAGACAGTTTAATAAGAATAATATTCAGTCTTTTCTCCTGAGTTTTTTCATCGTTTCCCTATTTTTACTCTCTCAGCCAATGCAACCATCTGGTTCCTTAAAGACAATTCCCTTGTGGAGCTGATGGGGCATAGTCCTAGGTGCTTCTTAGACCCTGCTGGCGTTCTCTGTGGGCGTCTCTCCTGGGAAAGATCTCTCCTCCTCAGCCCTCTCTGACAACCCTGTCTCCATATACTAAGCCCTCACATTAGATCCTCCTATCCACAAACCTCCAGAAACTAGAGCTGCTCTGTGTGGCCCTCTTTCTGTCACACAGAGCTGTCACTGCAACTGCGCCTCCCTGAAATGTGCTTAGGATTGACTGGTCATCACATAGGTGTTGGTGTTTCTTCTCACATCAAGAGAAGCCACAAAAATAGCCCAGGTTTATTTTTTTATTTTTATTTTTTTCAGTTTTTGGCCGGGGCCGGGCTTGAACCCACTACCTCCGGCATATGGGGTCAGCGCTCAACCCTTTGAGCCACAGGCGCTGCCCCCCATGTTTATTTGTGACTTGCTGGTTTTCCTAGTGCTGTTTGGGAGGATAAAATCATGGCTCGTTTTACACATACACACAGACACTATTAGTGCAACTCACCCCAAGACAGCTTCACGGAGACAGAGTTACTCTAGAAAGAAAGCAGCTGACACTGAAGCCCACAATTCAAGTTAGACAAGCACCATCCAGTAGAATAGAGTCTCTCAACCCTTTTATCTCATGGCACACTTGAAACTATAGTTAAACTTCCACGGCATACTTACATTATGTTGATCAAAAAATGAGTAAAAAAGAAAATATACTTACTGAGCTTTGAACATCTTTCAAAAATAATTTAATTAATGATCTTTAAAAATTTTTGTGGCACACCTAAGATCCTCTCATGATACACCAGTGTGCCAAGGTACATCACTTGAAAATCGCTACAATAGGATTTTCTAACATATCAGTGGTGGCTCCAACACAATTGTCACTTGCCACTTACGGTTATAGAGCTCTTGCAATGTGGTTACTGTAACTGAGGAACTGCCATTTTAATTACACTTAATACATTAAAATTACTTTGAATTTCAATAGCCACAAATCTTGTGTGGCTATTGTCTCCTACAAGGCAGATTTTGAGCAGATGCTCTCCTGATTTCAATCTGGGGGTTGATACTGATTTCACTATTTGATGTTTTAGCGGTAAAGGATTGAGACATAAAATTAATTTGGTTTGATTAGAATTCCTCTCTATAAATTTTCCACTGGAGAACAGCCTTGACAACCATTCTCAGTGTAACCTAAAAGGTTGATCAACGTTGTAAAGGTAGGAAAAGGGGAATGAAGGGGAATTCTTAAGTATAACCCATATGTTCCAAATATTTTCTACAAAACTTCAAAAGTTGTGCTGTACATATGCAAGGAAGGAATTTATACCTTACATGGACACTCACTCATGAGAGGATCGGTGAGGACAGATCTGGGAAACAGTCCCGAGTTCAGGTTCCAAATGGAGCACATGTGACCCTATGAAAATCACTTCCACTCCAAATGTCTGTTTCCTCATCTGTATGTTGAGAATGAGAATAGCGCCCCACCAAGTTATTCCACAGCGTTTCTGGAACTAAATGCGTTAATACAGAGGCAACCACTTTATAAAATACTATAAAGATGGAAGTTACCATTGAAATCTCAGTTGATATTCTGTAATCGGTAATCCTTCCAGAGTAGTTCACTGTGGATAGCAGCAATAGTGGGATTAAATTACCTTTTCCTTACTTTTTAAAGTACATTCTGTAAAAGGAAGAAATTGTGCTAGTAAGCATGGTACGGAAAGAGGAGTTGCTTTCATATTAGTGTACAGAAACTGTTGTGTGTGTTCATGGGCTTTGTGGTTACACAAACCCATCTTGTTCTGAGAACCACATTTTAAAGGATGTGAATTTCTTTTCTGATGAAGGCAGTCTCAATTTTAAGATTTCCTATTTTTTTTTAGAGATAGAGTCTCATTTTGTTGCCCTGGGTAGAGTGCCAGGGGCTCACAGCTCACAGCAATCTCCAGCTCTTGGGCTTAGGCAATTCTCTTGCCTCAGACTCCCAAGTAGCTGGGACTACAGGCACCTGCCACAGTGCCCGGCTATGTTTTTGTTGCAGTTTGGCGGGGGCTGGGTTGGAACCCACCACCCTCCATATATGGGGCTGGCACCCTAGCCACTGAGCCACAAGCATCGCCCTCCTTCTGTTTTTATAATAAAAAAAGATTTCAGAAAAAAATTATAGCTTTTTCCTTCATTTATCATGACTCACCCAATATCTTGTTTTGTAATATCCTTTTCTTTGGCCAAAGCCTCCAGGGCAAGCAGTATGTCCAATCTGGGAAAGTGAAGGTTTGGGTGAAAAGAGGAAAACTACCACGTTTTGATAAAATGCCCCACCTATGGTAAACATTATTCTTCTCTCTTATAGTGACAACATGTATATAATAATTTAGACACTTCATTATTGTTCCCTCACCCACCATGCTGCTATACAAATGTGTCTGTGAAGTTGTCCCGAAATACCAGAAAATGATTCCAATGAGTAGGGGGATATGCAACCCCTTATTTTCCATACTCTGAGAATGTTCAAGTGAACTTTCAATTTTTTTTACTCAACCCAGAGTGCTTTTAGTAAGAAAGGAAATTTTTTTTCTTATGGTCACCTAATAAAACTTTTTAAAATTTAAGTATCTCTATCTGGCTACTGTATTTTATATATATTTTCCAATTTCTAGGATGAAATCTACATACTTTTTGGATTCACAAATAAATTCAAGAGTTCTCAAAACAATCCATTTTGGTTTACTCACTTGTATACATACGAAATAATTGCTTATGTTTATAAGAATTTATAACTAAAATACTATTTTACCCTAAACAGTGAATCAGAGAATGCCTTGGCAATCCCATTTCTGCCATTTTGAGCTTTTGTGCTTTAAACTTTAACATTCTAGACAAGCTTGGAGTCTGAATATTTTATGAGTTTATATAAAAATACACTTAAAATATTATGCTATTCTATAACATATATGCTATAAATATTTGTAAGTGAAAGCCTTTTTTTAATATGTTACAAAGTTTTCTGGAATGTAGCACCATGGCTGAATATAACAATATGGGTTAATATTAGATGAAACCATCTTTATGTTACATGAATCACTAAGACATGTTTTAATCTGTAAGATGTGTGTCAATTGACCTAAGTTAAAACATGCATTTAAAACTCTGAGGGAACAAAACTAAACATTATGTTTCTCTTTAGCTTCAAAGAAAATCTAGAAAGACAAAAAAAAAAAAAAAAAAAAAGCCATGGGAATGCAGCTAAGCTATATTCAAAGAAAAGAAATGGTTGTTTTGATTATGTTTAGCCATTCCCACAATTATTCTTTGGAAGCAAATCTAATGTTTTAAGCAATCTACAGCTGCTGTTGCTGGAATTGCTACTATTACAGCATATTGGGAGCCCCGTACGTGCCAGACTCTGTCATAGGCATATCATCTCATTTAACACTCACTCTTTCATGATGTGGGTATGAATCTTAGTTCGCACACAAGGAAACCAGAGCTCAAGACACTGGGTAAAATTAGCAGACAAATCGTCTTTAGTTTTAACAACCAGAGATGTGGTTAGTCTTTTTTTCTTTTTTTTCTATTTTTTTAATGAATGAAAGAAACATGTAGTTTGGGTACATCTAAGAATGTTATTTTGTTTTGTCATTAATTTTTAGTTTTTAATCATAGGTTGTGAATAATGACAATCTCTTAGACTTACAAATTCTTCAAAATATTTTCATCTAGATTTTCTCCAGGAGAAATTAACATTTATTTAGAGCACAAATTGTGTGATGAACCTTATATGTTATCTCATTTCACGATAAAAATTAGGAGGCAAACAGATACATTTTGAACTTGCCAAAGTTTGCCTAGCTAATAAAGCACAGAGGTTAAAATTTAATTTTTAGTTTTTAATCATAGGTTGTGAATAATGACAATCTCTTATACTTACAATTTTTTTTGTAAGACAAACCAAAATAACATTCTTAAATGTACCCAAACTACATTCTTTCTGATTTCAGAGTCTTTGTAATATTCTCATGATAACAAGCATTCTATTGATTTTCCCAAGGTCATAATCATGGCAGATTAGAATCCAGAATCTTTTAGTCATCACCATAGTGTCTACTACTATATGCTTAATGCATAGACGTTAGAAAGTCAAAGTTAATTTTTGTTGTTTGAAGATTTTCCTTTTCTTATGAAGGTTAAATTTGATTCAGAGAGGAAAATCCGCTAAGGACTGCTTACCTAACTAGAAATTCTGTGGAAAGCCCAGAGCAAGTATCTATGTAATTAACCTAAATGATGTAAACACTGTTTTTCATATGACCATGCCATAAACAGTAAAAGTTATCTGAAACACCATTTTACTAATGAGGAAGTTTTCCTCTGAAAATCCATTTCAACTGAAATCCCTTAAGATTAAATAAGATGCGGGTGGCACCTGTGGCTCAGTAGGTAGGGCGCCGGCCCCATATACCAAGGGTGGCAGGTTCAAATCCAGCCCTGGCTTAACTGCAATAAATAAATAAATAAAGTCTGTCAGAGCACTAAAAAAAAAAAAAAAAGATTAAATAAGATGCAACCTTTGGGCTTCAGCAACATCCTGATAAGAGCTGTCACATGGAGTTAAATTGTCTCCATTAAATTGTCAACACTTTGAGCAACAGGGACTATGTCTTTTTTACAATCATTTCTTGAATCTTAGATACTATGCAAACAGGACAATATACATAAAGGTGCAAATTTTTGGAGAAAACTTTAGAAGCTAGCAAATACGTAGCATGCAAAGCTGCAGCTTTGTTCTCTGGAATAATAAATGTCAAAGCTTCAAGGACAATAACCCCATGCAATCAGGTTTTAATAAGTAGGTATTTTATGACCAGTGGAAAGCAACAAATTTCTTTCGGCAAAATCCAGCTTCTTTTATACACATACTTAGTTCCAGGAACGCAGCCCGGGTACATTTGCTCCTTGGGAATGAGTAAAATCTGCTGTGCCCAATGGGGTAATGGGAGTTAAAGTGAACTAGTAGATACCTTTAGAAATTTTGAGTTCTGACTCTGACACAAGGTTGAATACAAACATTTCTATTGTAAAGGCCACGTGTTGCCCTTCCTGTAGTTCAATGAAAACAAAGATGGGAACTAGTGATGTTTACTTGGTGAGGCACAGATCTAGATGGCATTTAGTGGATTACTGCTTCAGGGACCTAAATGACATTTCAATGCTTAAGTGAGTCAGTGTGCCTCTGAAAATACGTTACATGCAAGAACTGGATGGGTCAGGCCAAGTAAATATCAGCAATATCAGATAATTATAGAAAAGTCCCAACTCTCAACAATATAACCAATAATGTAGGTCAAGAAATCTGGCAGGGATTGGTTCACAGGTAGGGAATTCATGGTTGGGGAGGTAGTGTGCGCTCATTGGTTCTGGACACTGTGGGAATGGCTATTCTTACCTTAAGGGCACACAGTAGATGTGCAGCTCTTTTATGGCATAAATTCCCTCTAGAGGCCATCTAGGAAAAGTCACCTGTTTATATCTCCTGCTTGTCTAGAATCTGGGGTAACAGTCATCCCAAGGTCTTTGTTTATAATGTATTTTGATGGATCTATTTTTCCATTTGTTTATTATCTGAGAGAGCAGTTCAAACAAAATGTTGTAACTTACATTCAATCTTGATGACTCAACTTTCCAAATGTTAGGAATGTGATTTAAAAAAAAAAATGAGATACACAAAAAAGTTAAAAGGAGCTTGACTTTTTATCAAGATGAGATTGCCAAAAGAGATATGGACAGAAATACAAATATTCTCCTAATGATTGAAATGTTTTAATACAGGAATAACCAGTTTGACCGAAGCCCTCATTCTAGAAATTGTTCATCTGTCTGTCATTATGGGAATTCCAAAACATCTGTTCTATGGAACAACAGTGTAGAGCCTGAGGTCTGTGCTACACCAGAGTAAATTTCATTTTGATTAAAATGAAAATAGTATTGGAATCTTAGAACTTAAAGAGACCCTATCAGACAATTAAAACTGCCTTTGTTCAAATATATTGCTAAATTCTATGAAACCATTAGTTAGGAATGGCTATGATTTTTCAGGAACTTCTAGGACTTAGTGTATTTCTGAATAATTTCTCAACTATTGGCTAAGATTTATTCTTTTTTTTAAAGACAACTCATAACATGTGTAATAGGATTTAAATATTACATACCCTTTTCAGGAACTGAGCTATTAAAACACACAACCAAGTACAAAATATTAAATAGAATATATTCTCCAACTAGGTTTTAAAAATATTCTAGAAGCGGGATTTAAGTGTTCTGATTGATTACAAATTTGCGTGTTTAAGTTATACTTTTGAAAAAAAGTGTACTTGCTCGTTCTTAAGATGTAGGGAAGAAAAGATTTTTTAAACCTTTTTATAAAAAGCATTAGATAAAATTACAAAATAATCTCTTGTCAGCCAATCTAACACTTAGCCACAGACTCAGCATGGCTCTGATTAAACTATTTTTTCATTTGCTTTTTTTGTGTGTGTCTGTGCGTGAATATCAAGGATCTTGGTTTTTGCAAAACATCTTTCCCCTACATAATGTTCTCTTTAAATGGTAAAAACAATAACAATAGGCACATAATGACTTTGGTGAGACTAGAACTGAGAGGTTTGACACAAAGGAAATAAAAGCTACGCAAGAAAAGGAAGAAATGAATGGACCCACGTACGTGCTTGGGGGTGTTGTGCTTGTCATTAGCAAAGAAACACTTGTGATTTGTCACATATTTCATGTCAAACTGGTCAAGGGCGGTACTTTAGAATGGCATGCGGTTTGCTGGGAATCAGTTTACTTGCGCTCTTACGTCCAAATGAGGTTATTTTTTTCTTTAGTTTCCTCAAAGGGTGAAACTATCCCATCTTTTTATAGGCCTCCAGGGAAAGGCGTGGAGGTTTGAAGCATGAGGACTTTAAACAGCCAAATTACATCTTGGGCACAGATTCCATTATTCAGCGGTAATCTATCTGTCTAGCTTTCTGGGAGAAGTTAAGTCCCTACCTTTGTACTGCCTGGTTAGCTGTGCAATTCTGATTGAAAAACATGTTCAGTTAGGGGATTTCTCTTTTAGACCCAGGGAGCAATGATCGTTTATAATTGTACAAGTTCATAGTTGAGGGTGATCATTTATTTACAGCATGAATGGGAAGTTTTTCTTGAAAGCATGGTGAGGTTGACTGTTCCCAGGAAATGCAGCAAAGTATGGGCTTGCAAGTCTCAGTGTTGGGATTCCTGCTTGTTTACCAGAACTGTTTCTCACCACCTGTAAAATCACAGACGGATGTTAACATTTTAGTGAATGAGATGTTCCGTTGTGTGAAACAATGAGCTGCTAGCTTTCATGCTATGACACATTTCCAGGATCAAGCCATTTCACTTTTAATAATAATGATGATAGGAATGATTACTGTAATGCATCTGGGAAAGCCACCGCGTTAAGCAAGTTGTGTTCAGTTCTCTAGACTTCAGTCTGCCTGTACCAACCATGAGGATAGTAACGTTGTCCCAAAATGTTGTTATGAGGGTTAAGTGAGAAAAGTATACGTATTACCAGCCCATAGATGTTTAATCAATGATAGCTATTCTCATTTATATGATGTGTTTACATTGTATAGGACTAAAGCCACTTTGAGAGAGCTACAGTTGTGATCAACTGGAATTCTGTCCCCAGGGAGTCAAGCTTGAAAAGAAAGGGCACACTTCTACACTGCTGGTGAGAATGCAAATTAATACATTCCTTTTGGAAAGATGTTTGGAGAACACTTAGAGATCTAAAAATAGATCTGCCATTCAATCCTATAATTCCTCTACTAGGTATATACCCAGAAGACCAGAAATCACAAAGATAATCTATAACAAAGATATTTGTACCAGAATGTTTATTGCAGCCCAATTCATAATTGCTAAGTCATGGAAAAAGCCCAAGTGCCCTTTGATCCACGAATGGATTAATACATTGTGGTATATGTACACCATAGAATATTATTCAGCCTTAAAGAAAAATGGAGACTTTACCTCTTTCATGTTTACATGGATGGAGCTGGAACACATTCTTCTTAGTAAAGTATCTCAAGAATGGAAGAAAAAGTATCCAATGTACTCAGCCCTACTATGAAACTAATTTATGGCTTTTATATGAAAGCTATAACCCAGTTATAACCTAAGAATATGGGGAGAGGGAGGGGACGATGGGGGAGATGGGCGGGGGAGGGTGATTGGTGGGATTACACCTATGGTGCATCTTACAAGGATACACGTGAAACTTACTAAATGTAGAATATAAATGTCTTAACACAATAACTAAGAAAATGCCAAGAAGGCTATGTTAACCAGTGTGATGAAAATATGTCAAATGGTATATAAAAACCAGTGTATGGTGCCCCATGATTGCATTAATGTACACAGCTATGATTTAATAATAAATAAAAATAAATAAACACCGAACTCACTGAATGATTCTCCATTAGGATGGCAATAAATACAGTTCTGCTGTCCTTGGTGAAATGGTCCTAATGACTACCACACTCTTACTTTCCTCCGTTAGGAGATGTAAGATTATAGACCTGGGTCAGTTTTACTTGAGCCCAATTTCTGCTCTCTTGGATCCAACACTAGATATCTTTTACACATTAAGATTCTCCAAGAGAAAGAGACTTTTATTTTTATTTATTTATTTATCTTTTTGAGACAGTCTCACTCTGTTGCCCCAAGCTAGAGTGCCATGGGATCATAGCTCACGGCAACCTCAAACTCCTAGCCTCAAGCAATCCTCTTGCCTCAGCCTCCCCTCTAGCTGGGCTTACAGGCACCTGCCACAATACCCTTCTAGTTTTTCCTATTATTTTTAGTAGAGACGGGGTCTTGCTCTATCTTCAGGGTAGACTTGAACTCCTGAGCTCAAGTAATCCACCTGCCTCAACCTCCCAGAGAGTTAGGGTTAAAGGTGTGAGCCACCATTCCTGGCCACTTTTAATATGGTAATATTTTAATAATCTATTTTATATAAAGCTGTAAAATTATAATAATATCAACTAGTATATATTTTAGTTAATATACATATTTTTCTTTTGTAATTGTGCCTAGGGATAGTACAAAGAAAGACATTACTTAAGTAACTGAAGGAATAAATTCTTTGGGGTACCTCTTTGGGTAAATAACCCAAATAAAAATAATTTTTTCCCCTGGATTGTGATAACTGAAAAAAAGTTTAGAAGGTAGGGTTTTATTACATATCACATGATTAGATTATTTCTTGCATTATTTTTCTTTGTATATAACACATTATGGTAGTCAAACTCCTCATCCTCCAAAATTTTTAAATGAAACCAATATTTACGTCTCTAATTTTTGAGAGCTATATTTTGTAGACCTGGGTGTAGAATATAGCAATTTTCAAAATGAATCAGCTAAAGTTCAAAATATGTTATTTTGGATGAAAGCTAACATTCATTGCCAGTGTGTGACATTCTTAGAAATTGTCAGCTATTGGATTAGTGTAGCTTTTGTTTACAACCTGCAAGGTTCAACCAGTTCAGACTCTTCAGGGTTCAATAGTTCATCATAGATAAGCATCTATAGTTAGATGTTCTTTTGAAACTTGTCAGGAAAATTTTAAAAACATTGTCTCACTAGTTTTCTCATTATTTCTCATTGTATCTCTGGTGTCAGATAATTATTAAAAACGCTCAAAACAGTATATCCAGAAAGAAAAGAAAGGACCCAATCTAAGTATGGAAAGGAAATTTTCCAAGTTGAATGTCCTGCTTCATGATCCTTATAATGCAGAGATTTGAGTGCAGGCCTGACTCCAAAGTGCACATTCATCTCCCCAACTTCCTGCTATCTCTTCTAGAATAGAAGAAATAAAAAAATAAAATCATGAGGAAAAAATAAAACCAAGAAATGAAGACTTCACTGCTCTAAAGTTCTAAATGCATTTTGAGGCCATTGGTCTTTCTATCTGGGACTCACAGCCCACGCCAGTTAACACTTACCTAAGCATTGTTCTCTTAGCCATCGTCTCTCTTAAGACAAGAAACCATTGACATTGAAAGCAGGAGAAATGTGTTGTGTGTCTAGCATTTTACAAGGTGAACTTTACATTCACTTGGCTTCAATGTCACCTTCTGCAAAATGAGTTGGGGTTAAACTGTAACCTTGAGAGTAGTAGAAAATAGTGCATGGACTCCAGTAGCCAGAATGCCTGGATGTGAAGCCTGTTTCTAACACCTATCAAAGAGCCTCCATTTCCTCATCTGTGGCATGGGCATAATTCCTCTTTCAGCGTGCTGTTATAACACACACATTACCAAAAAAGTATCTAGCACATACTGAGCACACAATACACATTAGCTACTGTGGTCCTGCCTTATCCATGGGGCTATTTTTCAAGACTCCCAGAGGATATCTGAAACCTTGGATAGAACTATGCCCTATACCTACTATTCTTTTCCTGTACCTACTTGTTTAAAATAAAGTTTAGGCAAAGTAAGAAATTAACAAAAATAACTCATAATTAAATAGAACACTTATAACAATATACTATAATAAAAGTTATGTAAATCTAGTCTCTCAGAATATTGTAATATTTTTGCAACAAAGTGGACCGAAGGCAATTGAAATTGTCTGAAAAGTGACCCACAGGGGCATAAGGGGGAACTACAGTACTACTTTTTAGTCATTTCTGTTAATCTGTGCATTGGAATTATGAGGTACAATTTATAATATTTCAATTAAACAGTGCAAAGATAATGATATTAGGATGAATAATGGAAACCATTCTAAGATATCACTTAACTCCAGCAAGATTAGCCCACATCACAAAGTCGATCACAAAGTCCACACACCAGATGCTGGCATGGATGGGAGAGAAGGGAGCACTTCTACATTGCTGGTGGGATTGCACACTAATACAACACTTTTGGAGAGAAGTATGGAGAATCCTCAAAGCTCTAAATGTAGACCTTCCATTTGACCCTACAATCCCATTACAAGGTATCTACCCAGAAGAACATAAATCATTTTACCACAAAGACATTTGCACTCAAATGTTTATTGCATCTCATTTCATAATAGCCAAGTCATGGAAGCAACCTAAGTGCCCATCAACCTATGAATGGATCAACAAATGGTAGAATATGTAGATCATGGAATACTATGCAGCCATTAAAAAGATGGAGATGTTACATCTTTTACATTTACCTGGATAGAGTTGAAATACATTCTTCTTAGTAAAGTATCGCAAGAATGGAAAGATGAATATCCAATGTACTCCATACTAATATGAAATCAATGTATAAACAATTACAAGTTCCTAAGAACAATAAAACACTATTATTGTCCAGTTTGGGGGTAGAGGGAAGCAGGAAGGAGGAGGGGGAGGATGTATGGCAGAGGGAGGGGAGGGCTGGAGGCGGGATCTCACCCAATGTGCACATTGTGAGGGTGTATAACACACCCCCTGAGTAAGGGCTCTTCTACAAATGGAACTTTGCCCTGGAAGTGAGAACAATGTAACCTGAATATTATACCCTCATATTAATTTGAATAAAGTTTTTAAAAAATGAACATTGCAAAGATAATGATATTAGGATGAATAATGAAGCCCAAAAGTTAACTGACTTAAGATTGATAGTGATAGTTAAAAAAGTAGAACCTATACCATGGCTGGGTGTTCTTACAACTACACAAACAATAATATTTTTACAACTCAGTTAATCTTTGATGGCTCATACCTCAAATTTTGTGATGTTTATAAAATTTCCTAAGAGACTTTGTTGATGTGGTAGCTGTTGTTATTTTTACTGCATGGTTAGTAAGATTAATCATAATTTGTTTTCTGAATGTCCTGATCTAGGAGCAATGTCCACATTCACAGAAAATTACAGTAAACTTGGGCAAAGTCTAAAGTCAAAACATGTTACACTGTGTTTATTAATCACACTTGGCGGTTCTCTGAGGATGTTGGTTGGGATGTAGAATGGATCGTTGCTAAGTAAATTTGAGGATTATCATGCAAATGAGAGCTGCTGCTTTCTTTATAAAGAAATGTGCTACTTCTAGGATATTCTGCAATGCTACAACGAACTGTGAGTCTAGGTGAATGCGTATTTGTGGGTCTAATGATCTGTGTGTGAAGAGTGTAGTCCTCTTTGGAAAGCCACATTAATACATTTCTGCTCCAATAGATTAATTAACACTCCCATCTCAATTATTTATTTGGGGAGAACAAGTTCAAGTGCAGGGCTGACTTACTTGGCTTCTTTACCGAAAAAGAATGTGTGATTAAATTTTGTGCTTACAAAGAGGTTCAGAAAGCTTTTGCTTTTCTTTGTCATCCATGTGACACCTACTAACCTACACCTGGCAATTCTCTTGTGACAAAAAGGACAGAAGAAAGTAGCAGTGGGCAAGAGGCACAGGGAGAGGAGCTGAGTTGAGGTACATTTTACAAGGTATGAAAATGGTGTGTTTTGTTTTTTTTAACAACAGTAGAAAAGCCGCTACTTGGAAATATAATTTGCAATGGGCCAGAAGCTTACCAGGGCAGAGCTTTCAGCAAATCTTCTGGCCTCATCCTTATTTAACCAAACTTCTTATGTTGTTTTCATAAGGGAAAAATATTATTAGTTATTAGGCACATGCCATGTATGATTCTAAGTATCTCAACTGCATCACTATTTACATTACTTCTTGTTACCAGCCGCTGTTAGCCTTAATGACCATGTTATGCAAAATGCTGCTGCTCAGACCCTAACAAGGCTGGATGAACCTACGTGTTGCCAATTGGAGATTGTTTACTCACTTTCCAGGCCTACTGTCACAGATAAGTCGGGGAACTGGACTCCATGGCACCGGGCAAGGACTCAAGGCACTCTGTGTACCCAGTGAAGTGTTAACTAACAATAAAATTAGTCTCAAATAAAAATACTTTGAAGATATAACCACGTTAAGATAAGAAGATATTATATAACTTTGAGGAGATATTATATAACCTATGAGGAAGAATCTGTTTGATGCAAACTATAATAAATAATAACATTGCCAATGTTTACTTTTACTGTAAAAATAGTCAGTAACAAAGAAAAAAGAAGAAGGCAGTTCTTTGAGGAGATGTCCTTGCAGTTCCTAGTAATCGCTGGCTTTTCTGTAAATAAAAGTGAAACGGTTGTCCACTTTTCTGTAAATAAAAGTGAAACGGTTGTCCACTTCTCCAATGACTGGCTTAGATGACAGCTGGATGGACGCCTTGGTCCGGCAAAATTCTTAACAATGGTATTCCTGTGGGTTTCTTGGTATTGGTTTACAGCTGGGGTCTAGAAGTTTACGTAGTTTTTGTAGGACTGATAAGCCAAGGGCTCAGGGCTAGACATCTTAGCCACTGTACTCATCAGCCTCGGATGAGGAGAAGGTCCATCTATGGGCAGAATTCCTCCTCCTTCTGCGGAGGTTAGTTTTTGCCTAGGAAGGCCTTCAACTGGTTAGATGAGTTGTCTCAACTCATGAGCTGTCATGAGTCGTCTCCTGTTGGAGACAATGTTTATGGGATGCATGATGGTTAATTTTATGTGTCAACTTGGCTTAGTTTATGGTAACTAAACATCACAGTGCCCAGATGTTTAGTTAAACATTATTTTGGGTATTTCTGTGAGGGTCTTTTTTTTTTTTTTTTTGCTGGTATGGGGCCAGTGCCCTACTCCTTGAGCCACAGGTGCTGCCCACTGTCAGGGTCTTTTAAGATGACCTTAGTGTTTAAAGCAGTTGATGCTGGGGGTTCATACCCAGTGGGAACGATGTGCAGGTGGATGGCACACTTTCTGGTGAAGGACAAAACCACACCTTAGACTTACAAATGTAAGCCATGGAACCTAATTGTATGTACCCTTATACTAATTAATCTGAAATGTTAAAAAATCAGTTCATGCTGGATAAAGCGGATTATCCTCTGTAATGTGAGTGGACCTCATCTAACCAGTTGAAGGCCTTCCTAGGCAAAAACTGACATCCGCAGAAGGAGGAGGAGGAATTCTGCCCATAGCTGGGCCTCTGACCTGAACTGCAACATCAGATCTTCCCTGGGTCTTCGCCTGCCAGCCCACCCCACAGATTTTGGATTGGTCAGCCTCCATCATGGCACAGTCCAATTCTTTAAAATCAATTTCTCTGTCCAGATATATATACATCCTATTGTTTTTTCTCTGGAGAACTCTGATTAATATAAGATGCTCTTTATTCATTCTCTTCATCTGGGAGAGCTGGCTGAAAGATGAGCCAGATCGCGTTTGCCTGGTGTGACTCCACGTGTCATGAAAACCGCGTTGGCACGTCGGGCCTCTGTGAGCTTTCTCAAGGGTGTTGGCTCGGTGGCTAAGAGCAGATGAATCTCCTTTTCTTCAATTCATGGTTATACTTTCTGTTCCCTGTTTTTCCCACATAAGATGAAGAACATCTGGTAAATACATTCTGATTTACTTTGAGAATGTATTCAGCTCACAGTTAGTACATAAATGATATATAGCTGCTTATATAAAATTAACAGTTCATGAAAGCTTATTTCATGTCTGGTTTCATGTTAAGACTTTTCCTTATCCAAAATTGTGTTATTTTTGGCCTTTCTAAGAAAACAAATTTGATAATCTTAATTTTTCAGATAAGAAAACTGACACCCAAAGATAAATAGTACCTAGCATTAGGTAAGTAGAGGAGCTGGGATTTCAATCCAGATGTATCTGATTTCAAAGTCCATCCATTAAACAACTAGAGTCCATACTCTCCTTTGTACATTATGTGCTCCTGAAAAGAAGTACAACTGAACGTCTGAAAATCAAATAAAGAATACTCCATCTCAGAGATTAAAATGAATATTACAATATCCTTAATTAAATCTTTGCTGTGAATATAATCTTTGGTAATCTCCTTCCATTGTCTTATGCTTTTATTTAATTTTTTTCTTTAATAGCTAAATGAATAGTTGGCCTGACTTAGTACAGGAACTATCCAATAACATTTTATCATAATGATTTTATCTGTTTCAATCATATTGAATTCGTAAACTTTACAATTGATAATATTATTAATTTCATTTATTCACTTTCACTCATGTATGTAATAAATATTGGGAACAGAAAGAAATAAAACAAATTCAGCTTTACCAACCAAAATAAGAATGTTTCTAAACCTGAACTGTGTAGCAAAAAAAAAAAAAGCTTTCAAAAGGAATGTTAATGTATAATGGATGAAAATGTGTCAGCATTTACTTATCTAATTTTTTAGGGAATAATTTGTAAAAGTTAAGAACTGTCTGGTTATCATAACATCTCTTTTATTTAGTCTGTTTTTTATTGTAAGTTACATTTCAGACTTGTGGAATTTAGTGTGGCCAGCTCACTGTTCATTTAAAAAGCTAACTAAAAACAAGTTAAAACCAATTAATGAATAAAAGTGAAGGGTAGAACTTTTTTTAAAGAGTTGTTCGATATCTTCCAGGTCATCAGTGTATTTTTACAAACTATGTTTATACACATATCATGAGAAAGTCAATGGTAGCCTCATAAACATCTATCCACTTAAACCGAGACCATCATGTTTGGAAACTGATGGTTTAAGACAACATTGTCTCTAATATCTTCCTCCAATACTGCAAGGCAATATTATTTCTTTATCCTGGAAACTTAGTATGACCTACCAAATTCAAAGTCTGAAAAAAATCAGATGAGGTTTAAAGAAGTCAGACTGTGGTAGGAAGACAACTTTAGTAAAGCCTAGAATAGAATCAAGAACAATTGAAGCTGTTCTACTAGGGAACATGGAGACATTTTGCCAAGATATGTGTCATCATTATGACAATGAGTGCATTAGGGACTAGGCAAAGTATTGGGAAGTCCCACAGTGTGGTGGCTGCCAAAGGAGTTGTTTCTCTGAGACCTTTACCCCAGGTAACGGCGGTGCTATCAAGGTTAGCCCATAAATGAATGGAAGGTATATTTCAAACTTGGAACAAACTGAGTATGTTTGTCCACAGTCTTGGTTTATTTTTTCTTTTTTTTTTTGTAAACATTTTTTTTTAATTGTTGGGGATTCATTGAGGGTACAATAAGCCAGGTTACACTGATTGCATTTGTTAGGTAAAGTCCCTCTTGCAATCATGTCTTGCCCCCAGAAGGTGTGGCACACACCAAGGCCCCGCCCACCTCCTTCTCTCCTTCTTGGTTTATTTTTAATACGTCCTGACCTCCTTTGCTTTCCTCTTCTCCCCTCTAGAACTAAAAATGTTCAGTTCCAAATAAAGCACTCTTTCTGAGCACTTACCTTGATCTAGTTATCTGTTTATTATTTTAATCTAGTTAATTAAATGAGGGAAGTTCAAAAACAGGGAAGCAAGTCAAACCTAATCATAACTTTTTATCTACAATATTTTATCAGCTCAGAGATACAGCCGGATCAAAATGTCTCATTAGTTTAAAGTTTACGTGGACTTCAATATTACAAACCTTCAGCGTAATTCTCTGCAAGTTTATTTGCCTGGTGCAAATGACATAGATGACGTTTCTCTAAAGAAGAGAGTGTCCTGTGTCTCCAAATGGACTCTCTCTGTGTCTCCGAATCTTAGGAGGATGAAGTCACATTTGCTTTGGGGTATCCAGGACCTAAAAAGGTATTTGACATATTTTGTTAGTTCAATCTTTGTTAAATAAACTTTTTAAAAAGACACACACACAACAAAGACAAAAAACAAAAGAAAAGAGTGTTTAATTGATGCCAAATGATTCAGTGTGGTGAATTATTGCTTGTTCAGTGGCATGAGCTCCAAAACATCCTGGGGGGATGCAAGCCTGCCCACATTGGGTGGACTTCTGTGGCACTCACACATACTTTCTTCTTTCAGGAGAAAAATAACAGATGTGTGTATAAAAAAAAAAATAAGGCATATCCTCTTTGTTATATCACTGAAAGGGAGAACTAGCGTGAGCGTAAGGCAACAGGATGTGGGTGTCTGACTCTGTGCAAGCCGGCCACATCATGCACATGTTGACATCAGTGGTGGCAGAGACGTTGTCCTTGGGTTTCACACCAAGAGTAGCTAAACCCACTCCTGTAAGCAGCACCACACACCCATCGAGCAAAACTTTGTGTCACAGCGTCTCTCATGCTAGCCACAGGGTTTTAGAAAGAAGCTGACATTGTCAACAGCCCTTTCCCCCTCCGTGACCTGTCTTTTCCTCTAAGTGTTTTCACAGCTGCCATATGCCAATCTGCTCACAAAGAACACCAGAGGGCTGGGAGAGGTGTGCTCACCATTCAGCACCTGAAAAACAAGAGGCACCATTTTTCTTTCCTTGTTCCAACCTTCTTGATGGTAATGAAAAAGGGTTGATTCCCTAAATAAACCGTTGAGGCTGAAAGCGCCAGAGGTTATGTTTCCTCCAGGGGGTGGAGATCTCCCTCCTCTGAGACCCCCTACAGACCAGATTCAGTTTCTTATGTGACATAGGCCATATTTTGCCTTATATGTAATTATTGTTTGTGTGTAAATCTTATTCCTTCTGTTTCAGACACAAAATATGCCCTACTATTCTTTTAATTGTCTGTGAGAGCTATAAGCTGAAAATAAATATTTGTCATTGAATAAACTCCAGAAGCATTCTAATGAAAATCCCATTAACTATTTACTGAGTGGTTAGTATGTTCTGTGCATATCCTAGTTCTAAGTGATGTGAACATGAAAATATAAGTTCCTGTTCTCATATGCTCACAAATTTATTTATACACTTGACATTTTCCATAATAAAAAATTTCTAAAAAGTAATTATCAAATTCTTGATCATCTTCAAAAAAGCACACATGGTTACCATCTCCAGATTTTTAAATGTCTGAGTATGTATTAGCTGGTTCCTCTGCTGAGGGTCTTACTGGGCTGAAATCATAGAGTTAGCTGGGGTTAGCATCTTATCTGAGGCTCGGGGATCTCTTCCAAGTTCACATGGTTGTTGGCAGAATTCAGTTCTCTGAGGCTGTGTTACTGTGGAAGATTTTTCTTGCTAGCTGTCAAATGGAGATCCCTCAAAGCTCCTAGAGGTCACCCTCAGGCCCTTGCCACATGGCCCCTCCCTAGGCATTGTCACTATGCCAGTTTGCTTCTTCTCTGAGGGCCGTAGAAGAGGTTCCTTCTGACACTTTGCTTTCCCTCAAAGCACTCACCTAATTACATCGGGTCCATCAGAAAAACAATCTCTCTTTTAAGTAATTGAAAGTCACAGGACTAGTAACCAGGGATATCTTCTCACATTCACTGGCCCTGTCCACACTCATGGGAATGGCTTTGTAACAGGGCAGGGACCCTGGGAGTCAGAATCTTGGGTGCCATCTTGGAATTCTTCCTGCCACAGTGGGAGTAGGAAAAAAACTGAAGCAGTCCCAAACTTGAACTTTCTGTAGGCCCTGTTGTGTATTATTCGTATAGTTTTGGGTCCCTTCATTGATAAAATTGTTTAACTAATGGGATAATAACTTTCAGAGAGAGGGCCTAAGTAGTAAGTACAATATATGTAAAAGAACTTTGCACACTGCTTTGTGTATTTATCTTTGATATGAAGGCTCCTGTGAGCCACGTGAGCAGTCACACTATTCTTTAGGGCAGAGAACAGAAAACTCATCAAAGTCTCTCAGAAGGGAAGAAACATGATCATATTTGCTTTTTTGCACTGGGCCTGCCTGGATCAGCAGCAATCTGGCCTCAAGGCAAATACTCATTTGTATTTTAATTATCCTAACAGCTGATTAAGAATTTGATGATACTTTTTAGAATTTTTTCGTTATGGAAAATTTCAAACATATCAAAATAAACAGAATAGTGTAATATTTCCCTATGTCCTTATCACCTGGGTTCAAGAATCCTCAACATTCTGCCAGGATTGATTCACTTAACCTCTCCTTTCTCCAACTTCCTCTCTCATTGTTATTATTTCTTTATTTAGTTCTTTTTGAGGCAAGATTTACATATATCAAAGTCCACTGATCTTAAACAATTTTCTCTAATACCTGTGCCCATGTAATCTACACCCCTAACCAGATATAAAATACTATTTGTCACCTCAGATATTTCCCTGTATCTTTTCTGAGTCAACCCCTCCCACTTTGCTAAGAGGCAGCCCTTGTTTCCCTTTTAAAATTCAACCCACAGGTTAGCTTTGTCACTTTTAGAACTTCACATGATGGGGACACACACCATGTTATATTTTTGCTTCTGGCTTTTTTTTTTTTTCACAGGGTAATGCCTGAGAGAAGCATTTATATCACTGAAAGCATTCACAATTTGTTCCTTTGAATCGTTGAGTAGTATTTCATTAAACGAACATACCACAATTTATTTATTTATTTTTCCATTCTTTGAATACTTGGGCTATTTTCAGGTTTGGGCCATTATCAATAAAGCTATTATGTACATTCATCGCTTTCAGTGGACATACATTTTCATTTTTCTTGGGTAAACATATAAAAGTGAGATTGCTGAATCAAAGAGCAACTGTATTTAAATTTATTAAGAATCAGCGGCACCCATAGCTTAGTGGGTAGGGCTCTGGCCACATAACTGAGACTGGAGGGTTCGAACCTGGCCTGGGCCAGCTAAACAACAATGACAACTGCAACAACAACAACAACAACAACAAAATAACTGGGTATTGTGGTGGGCAACTGGACTCCCAGCTATTTGGGAGGCTGAGGCAAGAGAATGTCTTAAGTCCAAGAGTTTGAGGTTGCTGTGAGCTATGACACCATGGCACTCCACCCAGGGTGAAAGCTTGAGACTCTGTCTCAATAAATAAATAAATAAATAAATTTATTAGGAACCACCAAACTTTCTTTGAGTGTGTTTGTAGCATTTGGTACTTCCGTCAGGAATGCATGGGAGCTCCAGCTGTTCTGCACCCTCACCAGCCTCAGTGTCACCAGTCCTAGTTGAAGTCACGCTAATGGATATGTACTAGGGTCTTCTTGGGTTTTTAATTTGTAGTTCCTTGTTGACTAAAGATATTGGGTGATCACATTTATATGTGGAATAACATGGCATAAAAGCATTGGCTTTAGTATTAGAACAACCTGGGTTCAACCTGGGTTCAAATCTGTTCCCTACTTTTGCCAGGCAAGACTTCTTTGTCCCCGCCACCCCCCAAAAGGAAACAATACAATTCTAATATCTGGAACACAGGATTGGTACAGAGTTCTTAGCAAAGTAGACAGCCCAAATGAATAGTAGTTTTACTCTTTATTAAGACTATTTAATAAACTATCCTTATTGACACTTAAATAAATAGGTTATTCTGAGTATTTATTGTTACTTTTTAAATGGTGAGACTTAAAGGAGAGAATCTCCGTACACCCAGATGTCTCACTCCCAATTATGAATTGGTGACTCTGCCTTTGGTGACGTCTTGTCACAAAACACCAGAACATCCTGAAGCCCTTAAACTTTGCTGCAGGGCTCAGCCAGTCCCCCATGATGGACAGACGTGGGTTTCCTAGCTACTCTCCACTTACATCTTTTCCTCAGCATTGCTTCCCAGAAATACACATTGCCTGTGCCACCCACTTCTGTCTTTTCTCTTTCTCAACACTCAGTTTCCTCTTTTTATTATTTTCAATATATGCCATTTAAAAGATTTTTTAAAAGTTGGGCAAAAAAAGGCCAAAGTAACTCATGGGAGTGTCAATTTCGAGGTGAGGAAATCACAGCCCTGCAATGTGAGTGAATGGGAATGAACTCTCTCTTCTCAAATAGTTTTTGGTTAAATTCACTAGGCATTATGATAAGGGGTACTTCTCCCTGTCTCTGCTCCCAGCAAAGTTTGGATGTATCAGGACAAGTCGAATCTTGGATGAGGGCATGGATTGTTTTAAAGCTCTCCCAGGTGATGGCTTCCTTCTCATATCTCATTGACACTCATTCATTAGATCTAACACCAGAAGAGAAGACAGTCAAGGACAGCACCTGGAGGGTCCAGAAGGGTAAGACATGGCTGAAACATCTGAGAGGCTTGAGGGCAAGTGGCTTGCAAACTAGGAGCCACATTAGGGGTAGGAGATGTCTGCACATTGGAAAGGAAGGAGAGTGCCAACATTGTGA
Organism: Nycticebus coucang; assembly: GCF_027406575.1. Lineage (NCBI taxonomy): Eukaryota > Metazoa > Chordata > Mammalia > Primates > Lorisidae > Nycticebus > Nycticebus coucang. The sequence continues at coordinate 30,143,886 of NC_069782.1, forward strand.
AATAATTCAGAGAAGCAAAGCAGAATGAGGAATAACAGCAGGTCACTGGAACTGGAAGTTAAGAGGTCATCGGTGGTGCTCTGACACCAGATCTGTGTGTCTCGTCAAAGTGAGGAGAAAAGGAAAGTTGATTTAAAAAGATCTAGCAGGGGATCTCTTTTTAAATATATACTTATTACTATATAACAGTTGTACATATTTCGAGGGTACCTATGCTATTTTGATACCTGTGTACAGTGTGTAATGATTACATTGGGGTAATTGAGATATCCAGTATCTCAAACATTTATTTTTCTTTGTGTTGGGAACATCACAATTCTTCTCTTCTGGGTATTTTGAAATATGCAATCAATTATTGTTAACTATAATTTGCTTATGGTATTATTGAATCATAGTACTTATTCTTTCTATCTAACAGTATTTTTGCACCCCTTATTCAAAATTCTTATCATCCTTAGAAGCCAAATTTCATTGGGTTAAAGAGCTAAGTGGAAGATAATTAAATTCAGATCTCTCCTTTAAGAAATAGTTTAAAGCTTCTGCACAGCCAAGAACATAGTAAGTAAAGCAAGCAGACAGCTCTCAGAATGGGAGAAAATATTTGTAGGTTATACCTCCAATAAAGGTCTAATAACCAGAATCCACAGAGAACTCAAACGTATTAGCAGGTAAAGAACACTTGATCCCATCTCAGGTTGGGCAAGGGACTTGAAAAGAAACTTCTCTAAAGAAGACAGACGCACAATCTACAAACACATGAAAAAAAGCTCATCATCCTTAATCATCAGAGAAATGCAAATCAAAACTACTATGAGATATCACCTAACCCCAGTAAGAGTAGCCCACATATCAAAATCCAAAAACCAGAGATGTTGGCGTGGATGTGGAGAAAAGGGCACACTTCTACACTGCTGGTGGGAATGCACACTAATACGTTCCTTCTGGAAGGATGTTTGGAGAATACTTAGACACCTAAAAATAGACCTGTCATTTGATCCTATAATTCCTTTACTAGGTTTATACCCAGAAGACCAAAAATCACAATATGAGAAAGACATCTGTACCAGAATGTTTACTGCAGCCCAATTCATAATTGCTAAGTCATGGAAGAAGCCCAAGCGCCCATCGACCCACGAATGGACTAGCAAATTGTGGTACATGTATACCATGGAATATTATGCAGCCTTAAAGAAAGATGGAGACTTTACCTCTTTTAGGTTTACATGGATGGAGCTGGAACATATTCTTCTTAGCAAAGTATCTCAGGAATGGAAGAAAAAGTATCCAATGTACTCAGCCCTACTATGAAGCTAAATTATAGCTTTAACATGAAGGCTATAACTCAACTATAGCACAAGATATGAGGAAAGGGCCAAGGAAGGGGAAGGGAGGGGGGATCTTAGGGTGGAGGGAGTGTAATGGGTGGGGCCACACCTACGGTGCATCTTAGAATGGGTACAGGCGAAACTTACTAAAGGCAGAATACTAATGTCTACATACAATAACTAAGAAAATGCCATGAAGGCTACATTGAACAGTTTGATGAGAATATTTCAGATTGTATATGAAACCAGCACATTGTACCCCTTAATTGCACTAATGTACACAGCTATGATTTAACAATAAAAAAAAAAGAAGAAATGGTTTAAGAAGTAGAGCAGTGGAGAAATGAAAGGGGGAAAATATGGCTTATGTAACTGTGAGCAATTTACTTCTCTGGGCCTCAGTTTCCCTCTTTTCATAATGGGGTATATGCCTCCTTTGGATTTTATGAGGATTAATTCAATTAACAACTATCTCATGCTTAAAATAGTTTGGGGAACCTGGAAAGTACTCAAAAATGCCAAGTGTTAGAAGGAGAAACTGAGTTACTCCCTTCTTACCCCAAAGTGTCAGGGACCATGGCCTTGGCCACTCGCCATGCCAGGTAGGGGCCTTCTCTAGAGCTGCATCCATAGACCCCTAATTCAATTCCTAATTGCTCTTTAGCTCTGTAGTGCTACTGCAAACTTCTTTGCTCTCCAAAAAGAGGGTTTTATCCTTCTAATAGGTACAAGACTAGAATAACAAAAAACACAACCAGTGGGGAGGTTACATGAAATCAGAAAAGAAATGCTATTAGTTCTCATTGACCTTCTTTTCCACGTAAATTGAAAACAACCCTCAGCTCTCAGAGCACCACCCTCCTCCCTCCTCCCTCCTCTTCATTCCTGCACTCCCCAGCTAGCATTCTCCTTCCTGTTTACAAGGTTTCGCAGCTCAGTCTATATATATATATTTTTTTTAATCTCAGAGCCTTGCTTCTTATTCACCACCCTTTTCTCTCCTTGCACTTTTGAAATACTGTCTCTGTCAACTAGTTAACTGTGTATTTGATATGGGAAACCAAGGGATGGAGAAAAGAAAAATGAATACAGGTGTGCAGCTACAACAGGGACTCTTCCTACATATGCAAACTTTGCAACCGAATTGTACCCTGATATTAATCTGAAATAAAAACAAAAAAACAAAGCCTGGAGACAGGGTGCTACCTTGGAAGAAACATTGTTTCCAGAAGAGCTTTTAAACACCAGATCTACCCCTCACTGGATGGTAACATTACTTTGTTTCTCTATGCTTGATTATTTAATATTATTAAAATAGGACTAACTATGTGACAATCTCGTGGAGAGGAATAAATGACGTAGTATGAAAAAGCCCCAAGGAATACAAGCCTTGGTACATACACATCAGCCGCTTTCCCCTCCTGGGCTTCTGACAAGGATTAAGCACATGTAATTTATACATGGGGATGGGGGAGGTAACTGGGCTATTATCACATCTAAAAGTGGCTCCTGCCTTATGAAGGAAACACACACACACACACACACACACACACACACACACACACGCTCATCCCATATGAGCTTCACTCTGGGCAGGAGCTACTGAATTCTATTTCAAATAATAGTGAATGGAAACTCCAAGACCTACTGAATTCTATTTCAAATAATAGTGAATGGAAACTCTGAGACCGCTATAAGGTCGTGTTGTAAAGCATATATTTATATCCATGACAATAGTTTGCTGATCTTAAAGCCTAAAGGAGACTTAAAGGAAGCAGGTGCTACTTAAGACTAAATGGCTGGGGGCAGGGTGTGGAGTCCTAAAATGTAGTCAGTCCCCTGGTGTTCATGTATTTGGAGTATTCTACATAATGTGTGGACAGAGTGGAAACTTTTCCTGTGTTTCTCAGAGGGTCATAAGGTGGAAGAGCTAACTGATTTTATTTTGCTTTACCTTGACCGACAAGAGGCTTCCTGCTACTGTAAACTGCTTTGCTGATGTGCCAACGTCCCGGCATCAACACTGCTCCTCTGACGCCAGCTGCCTGCCTGCCTCAGAGGCTGGGCATCCGCCCCCACTAGCAAACAGCCCCAAGGAGGATGAGCTTCCTCAGCAGAGCTGACAGGATTTGCCTCACACCTCTGCTCCAGTGGCTCTTCCCACCAGGGCTGGGTCTACGTGAGGAACCGCTTGCACACTGTGCCTTTTTCATAATGGAATTCTCCAAACGGGGAGTGGCAGAATCGGACACGGAGGTTGACATGAGCTCCCCTGGGCCTTTGTAGCTACTAATTGTAAAAGGTCATGGTCATGTCCATTGTGGGCAAACACCTGTGCCAGCTTTGTCGGAAAATCTTTTGTTCCAAAGGCACATACACATCTGTCTCTAGCTTCAAATGACTTCCTGCTCCAACCCAGGGAACAGTGCCGTGCTGTGGTTAATGAATACCTGCCAGTAAGACATATTTTTGTTGTTGTGCTTGGCTTTGCTTGTTTGTCTTGCACACTTCCATGGAGTTTTAAAACATGAGAAAAGCACATGGACATCTTTGTTTTCAGGCTTTCTGATGTGAGAGCAACAAATATCAGCTTGAAGCCACGCAGGGCAGTTTTCCCATATCTCCTCAGTCATTTCTTTTAGTGAAGCAAAACTCATTTTGGAAGTCATTCTGTTCACGGTAAAACCAAAGTCCTGATAGTATGGAGGTGTGTCTGAGTGGGAACTTGATTAGGTCTGAGCCGAGGTTACCTAAAACAGCTCTTGTTGGAATGGATTGTTAGCACAAAGGACCCTTAGCCCAAGATGGCAACTCAGAAGTAATTCCATTGGTTGTCTGAAATAGGTGTGTAAATATACTCCAAGAGGTAACTTAGAGCCATGGGATGATTTGTATTTAAAAATTTTTAAACTTCCCTCCAGCAGAGGCTTTGTTCCTACTGTACCAAGGCATCAAGGCCTCCTTGGCACAGTGGGCCCGGCTATGGTATGGGGATCCATAGAACATGACCAGTGAATGCTGGCTCAAGATATCAGTAGAGAAGCTATACGATTCTTACTAGTTTTGAAATTCTCTCAGAGTAAATATCTACCTTCTCCTGGCCCAACACTGAAAAACTGTGACTTTCCTCCCTACCAGTAGATGATGGCTGAGAACTGTGACTAGTATGAATGACCGAAAGTAGCTTCACACTTTGTCCGCTGCAAGTTGTCTCTAGAATTTCTCTAAGACTAACTCATTATACAAAGTATATTTGTGTATCGGTTTGTTTATTTATAGATGCAGAGTTTTAGGATTTAACGATGTTTAAGTTCTCTAACAACTTTTATTTATTTATTAAATCATAGCTGTGTACATTTATGCGATCATGGGGCACCATACACTGGTTTTATAGACCGTTTGACACATTTTCATCACACTGGTTAACATAGCCTCCCTGGCATTTTCTTAGTTATTGTGTTAAGACATTTACATTCTACATTTACTAAGTTTCACATATACTCTTGTAAGATGCACCGCAGGTGTAATCCCACCAATCACCCTCCCTCCTCCCACCTCCCCCCTCCTTCCCCTCCCTTTCCCCCTATTATTAGGTTATAACTGGGCTATAGCTTTCATGCGAAAGCCATAAATTAGCCTCTTTCATGTTTATATGGATGGAGCTGGAACATATTCTTCTTAGTAAAGTATCTCAAGAATGGAAGAAAAAGTATCCAATGTACTCAGCCCTACTATGAAACTAATCTCTAACAACTTTTAGTTTAGAACCAACCTGATGTCCTAGGGTAAGGGCCTGAACTAATTACAGAAACTGATCACACATTTCACAGTGTTTTTTTTTTTTTTCTCTCTCTACCTTTTCTCTATGTTCACCGCTCCCCATTTAGGCTCTAGGTATCTGTACCTCTCCTGGTTCTCTGGGCTTTTACTCTAGAACTAGCACTTACAAAGAGACCTTGTGCTGGGGTGGGTCTGAGCCACCACCTTTCTGTTTCCAAGACAACAGCTTCCCCTACAGTGGTCACCCCAGGGAGCAGTGGACAATAGTTTTCTCAGAGGCTTGAGACCAGCTCAGCTCCAGATTCCCTGGGATCCTTTTAGGGATCCCCTGGGATAACTCAGAGATATTGAACTCCTTGTATAGGAGTAGTTTTTAATGTAGTTTATATATATATATATATTTTTTTTTTTTTTTCTTTTTAAATATTTAGTCTGCCATCGTTCTGGGTTTGGAACTGAAAAGGTACATCAAACTGGTTTTTGGTTTCATTTCCTCTTTCAATTTGAGTGCCAGGACACACCTGCTTTAGGGGAACACGAACCAGTGGTTAGAAAGGGTTTATGACCTTGGATTTGGCACTGATTAGGTGTGAGAGCTCAAGAGTGATATTTAACCTTGCTGGGTTTTTTTTGTTTTATTTTTTTCTCAATCAGTCAGACTTGCCTGCTGGGGTGACTTTGAGCTGTTGATGAAGTAAAGCGTTAGACAATGCTCGGCACAGTGTTGGCTTATAGCTAGTCCCACCTATCTCCCCACGTCAATTTCCATTCTGGTTTTAGTTTCTTCCTTGGCTCTCCTCTTAATCCTGAATTGTAGAAAAATGGGAAGAAGTCATTCCCTCTATCCAGGATTTGGGGAGACAGTTTTGAGGCTGGTCACTTTGAAGCACTGCGAATTGCTGTTTTCAGTTTTATATTGTGATTAGTTTATTACCTTCCCTTGGTCATCATGGTTGGTACTGAACTAAAAGTTGATTGAGAATCTAACCATTAACTTGTGGGAAGTGGAGAAGGTTGTGGAGGTTATGACAGGGATTCCAGTAAGGACTTCAGCAGATACTAGGGTGCAGAACACAAAGCAATTAAGCTAGAGTGAGACTCAGTCTATGGCACCCCCCCTCCCCTTCCTGCCTAAGACAACAGCGCCCACTGAGTGCAGCCCCAGGGACTAGCGGGCCCCAGTGTTCTCATGAGTTGGGGAATCAACACAGTGGAGTGAGCCCCATTCCAGCACTTGGGTTCAAGCAGTGAGCTGTGAGAACAGACAAGACTCAAGAGCCAATGGGAGAAGGAACCTAAACTTGGACCCACAGACTTCTTCCCCTGCTTCTTGCCAATGGGACCCTCGCTCAAATAATAAGAAACTTGTTTTCTGCTTCTCAGCTGTAGCCTCCATTGTGGCCAAGACTAGACATGGGCTATAATTCTAATTCTCCCTAAAAGGAGGGCAAGAGAATTTCCTGTGGCTCTCCTCCCATGGCTCTCCCCCCATGGCTCTCCCATGCATAGAACGTTGGGCACAGCCACCAGCATTCTGCATCAGTGGTGTGTAGAGCACTCACAGCTGGCCAAATGTGTCTTTAACTCCAAACTTTGCTGCTTTCATGTTCTGAGACCCTGGGGAATTGTCTTAAACTTTCTACGTCGCCTAGCATCTTCTACTTTCTCTACTGGAGCATTACCAAATGCTTACTGCATTCTAATTGTGTGACTACATTATTGTTTTCTCTGTTAGACTAAAGATATCTTGAGAGAAGGAACTATGTCTTTAATAAGTAGCACAGTGCTAGAACATGCTAGGTGTGGAAAAAATAAATAAAGTTTATGAATGAATTAAATGAGATCAATTCCTATGCCTTTTATATTGTTTATACTTTTTGTGAGGTGACAGACAATTGAGGTGTGCTATGGAACTGTGATGTGGACTACTCATTATTAATAAGGATGACATGTTAGTAAAAGAGTTAACAGAGAAATCTGGCACATACACTAAGCATTTCATTGAGATGGGGAAAAAGATGATAGTAACATGGTCCCAATTCTATAATCAAAAGTGGGAGGGATCGAGGAAATTAACTATAGGTCTCCAGGGATCCATCATTCTCGGGAGAACCTCTTATATTTATTTATGAAAGTTTTGAGAACAGTTTTCTTGAAGGATTAAATTTTCAAAATATAATACAAGACAAGATTAGTAATTATGGTAAATTCTGAAACTATATTTTAAATACTGAAACAATTTCACTTGCAGAGAGATCAACTTCATCCTGGCCAACTCCAGTTGTAATCCATGACTTTTCTGAGACTTTGATGCATCCAACAAGATGCTTTCTCCTTACTATGCAATCTTAGTCTTGTAATACAAAGAGCTAAAAGCCTTTGCATTTATATATTTATATATTTTATACCGGGTTGCAACTTAGAACACATGATGCAATATGTTGCTTAATGTACTGGGGGGAGGGGGGATCAGGTACAACTAAGTACCTTTATGAAAACATGTGGCGAGAATGGTCTCATGGTCTCAAAAGGTCTCATGGTCTCAAAAGCATATCTGTTGGACTGTACCAAAAGAAATGACAAAAGAGGGAAAAGGGAATTTTGTCATTTCTAACAGAGTCAGAATAATTTTCTTGTGACCCTAAAGCAGTGATTTTTCAACTGGAATGCCAGGATCTTAGGTGTGCCGCAAACATGTTTACAGATCATTCATTAAATTATTTTTTAAAGAATTTCAAAGCAGAGTAAATGTATTCTTTTTTTTTAAGTCTTTTTTTCCCACCAACACAATTGAAGTGTGCTGTGGAAATTTAACTATAGCTTCAAGTGTGCCTGGGATACAAAAGATTGAAAACAGTGTCCCAAAGGGTGGCTGGGAGATTACTGAGAAAAACTGAGAGCGGGGCCAGGAGACCCTTCACTAAGAGGTTCGTTGCATCACCAGTTTCTACTCTTGCCTTCTTCTTGGAGAAATTCATGGAGCCAACAACACTTTTAGTAAACAAGATGCCAATTTTCAGAGGTACGTACAGTCTGCCAAACCTCACTGGAAAACAAAGACTCCTGTTGCCCAGTCTGCAACAAATTCTCTTGCCTCCATGCTGCACAGAACACGCTGATCCAGGCCATGACAACTGGATGCTGCCTGTCACCTGAAAGTGCTATTCAATGTATGCAAATTCCCTCTCTAGTATTCTTAGTAAAGCCCTTTGGGAGGGTGGTGCTGTGACAAAGCATATTTGAAAGAGGAAGGTCAACCATGGATATTATAGTGCACATATGGCTACACAGGCCTTGAATATAAATGCTTTTCCTGAAAAATAAGTTGGCAACCATGTAAAATCTGCTGTTAATATTTGATGCGGGGAGCTGCTACTATTCAATATCTGGAGTGGGTACGGAATAATTCTGGGCACATTTTTTTTTCAGGGCTATTGTCCTGTCTATAATCACTGCAAAACTCACATTCAGGAGATGTTAACAGTAGAGACCCAGCAGTAGCAGCCAGGGGAAACTTGGTCCATTCTTCACTGACTGCACAGCAAATGCTATTAAAGGCAGGGGAAGCCATTTGTTCATGAATATACATTTGATACATATAAATGCTTTGTGCCATGAATATTTATCTCTTTCATGGATTGCAGCTGTTGTGATTGAAAACTATTAACAGGTTGGAAACCATCCTTTAGAAACCCATGCCTTTCATTGGTGTGCAAAACCACCCCTGGAAATTTATCGTTTCCCCTTTCTCTTTTGTGGGAAAGATAGCATGCTTCTGAGGTTTATAATAAGGTTAGTCCCCTTAGAAGTCAGAGAAAAGAATTTGGTAATATGGGAGGGGAGCTTTCTGGGGAGGATTTACACACATACACATGTATGTGATTTATCAAACGTTTTCTAACTTAAATTGTTTAGGCGACGATGCAACTAAGTCAGTATTTTGTCTACTGACTCATCTCTGTGTTTTGATGAATATTTCATTGTTAACAGAGGTGAAAATGTCAGACATTAAATATTATGTAATCGTGGAGGTGGAGAGGGTCATGTGATTTCTATTTTACCAAAGATGGCACATTTAAGCCTGTGGCTACTCTAGCTCTCTCAGGTGGAATGGATAGCCTTTCAGACGTCAGTCTTGTATTCCCTCATATGCTCTATGATGTAGTCACTCTTAACTCTTCTTTTTTTTTTTTTTTTTTGTAGAGACAGAGTCTCACATACCGCCCTCAGGTAGAGTGCCGTGGCATCACACAGCTCACAGCAACCTCTAACTCTTGGGCTTACATGATTCTCTTGCCTCAGCCTCCCGAGCAGCTGGGACTACAGGCGCCTGCCACAACGCCTGGCTATTTTTTTGTTGCAATTTGGCCGGGGCTGGGTTTGAACCCGCCACCCTCGGCATATGGGGCCGGCGCCCTACTCACTGAGCCACAGGCGCCGCCCTCTTAACTCTTCTTTGTTCCTAAACAAGGCTTTCTCGTGTTTTGGGGTATCTGCTATTCTAATACCCTGAATATTCCCTGAATTTTCTGTTCCCATTGTCCAAAATATTTTTCTCGCCACCAATTCTGAGCACCTCTCCAGGTTCTCCTCTTTACCCACTGAACCAGCTCAAATGTTTCTTATCTTAGGATATCTTATGATGTCTTCTATGACCTATCCCCATCTCTAGGTACCACTCTGGCCAATACCCTGTCTCATGGTACACTTCATTTCTAGGTCCTTCTGTTGTGTTTCATTTACACTTGTATTTGCTTTGGAAGCTGTCTCCGCCTGTAGAAGGAGAGTATCTTGAATGTAAGAAAAGTCCCAATACATCTCCACTCTCATCCAGTGAATGCATTTTGCTCAATATATACTTACGCATGTAGTGGTATTTAAGGGTAGCTGTCCATTGCATAAAAAAATACTTCACTATTCCTAAAACTTAATTACAAAGCCGAGTGGTAACTAGTCTTTCCCTTCTTTTTTCTGATTTCTTCTTTTTCCTCTCTTAACTTTATACTCAGCTCTTCTTGGTCAACCCTGAATTCTTTCCTGGAAAAGGACAACTGTGGTTTTGTCATTCAGATTCATGGCCGAGCTTTACTGAGCACTCTCCTTTTTCTCTTCATCACATCTCTACCCAAAGAAGCAAATTCTTCCAGGTCCTACCCCATGTTACAGAAATATGAACTGCTGTGAAATATTTAAATACTCTCGACTCTAATGAGTTTGCAATGTATTTGATATAAACCTTGTGTTTATATGTTATGTTATTTAAGTGGAATGGAGTTTGAGCATGTAGTCATGGTTCTGGGCTGTCTGAGGTCTGTAAATAAAGATGCAAAGTGTTTATTGTCCCCTTTCTTCAGGGCCCATTTCTGCAACTTAGTTTTTTCTGGCATGGAAAATCTGCCTTTGACTTCTTCTGATGTGGATCCATTTACTGTCTGTGACGGACTACAAAAACTCTTTGCAAATATGTCCCTTTGCAACATGATGTGGCAGCTTCTTTAATAAAGAAATACAATCTATTTAGTTACTCCTTGAATTTGAGTTGTCCAAGAAAACAAGCTAGAAGGTATGCCCTGAATGTTCCTAGCCTTGATCTTCAGCCTTTGTTGCCCTTGGGAGTCTGCCACCACCATGTGAACTAGCTGAAGCTAGCACGATGGAGGATGAAAAGTGGTGCAGAGAGAAGCCACAGTCATCTGAGCCACTCCAGAAATGGCCATCATAAACCAGCCAGCCTTAGCAAACTAACCAGCTGACTGCAGATGTGTGAACAAATCCAGCCCAGATCAGCCAAGCCCAGTTCAGACCAGATTGTCAATCAAGAGAGTCACGAGCATAATAAATAATTTGTCACTAAATTTGGGGTGGTTAGTTATACAGAAATAGCTACCTGATACAATGATAGGGAACAAGAGCCTGATAACTGTAGCAAAATCTTATACTGAAGAATAAATACAGATCAGAAATTGGGACTCACACGAGACAATGAAATTGGGAATCACATGAGATAATTTGCAATGATTTTACCTGTATACTACTTCTGATACTGCTTTTCCTCAGGTGGCTTCCACAGCCTTTTACTTACTCCCACATGGTGTTTCTGGCTGTGATTCTACTTCCACCAGCCTGTGAATCAACCCTTACCCCCTATTCATTAGGCCAGTGTTTTTCAACTTTTTAAAAAATCTCATGGCACACTTGAACCTATGATTAAACTTCTGAGGCACACTTACATTATGTTGATAAAAAAAAAAGTGAAAAAAAAGAATATACTTACTATGCTTTGAATTTCTTTCAAAAATAATTTGATTAATTATCTTTGAAAATGTTCGCAGCACACCTCAGATCCTCTCATGGCGCACAGTGTGACAGGACACACCAGCTGAAAATCACTGCATTAGGCTCTTAGGCCTCTGTCCTGGGCTGATTAGTTCTTGTCTGGCCTATATTGGTCTTCTTCCAAGGCTACCTGCTCCTGTGGTTTAGAAAAGTAGCTCGACTTAAGTTTTGGTGATGAGGCAACACCCCCAGAATCTGACATTATTTCCTGAGTACTTCCAATATTCATGATCTTACTTTATCTTTGTTACAATTTTGGCAGTGAGAGGAATCTTAGCTGGAAGTCTGGAAAACATAAAAGCCAAAAGCCAGAAATAAAGGATTGGAAATATTTCCATCTAGGAGGAGGGCTGGTTACCAGGGACCTAATAATCCAGAGTAGGGTTGTAAGAGTAGGTAGGCCAGGAACGATGATTCACAGTAAAGGGGTGGCAGCCATCTGCCCACTAGCTCTATTTTCATATGTTAGCCCTGCCTTTTTTCAGCATTAGCAGATAATGGCTGATAGGCATGTTCTGGCAGCCAGGTAGACTAAGTTCTCAAATGCCTATTGCTCAGTATATGTAAAAGTTTCAGCCTCCTGGTACATTTAAATGTGGTATATGATAAATGCTATCTTCTGAGAATGTCCCTACCAAGTGGAGTGATGCTCATTCTCTTTAATCAGCAAATTTCATTTTTTCCTTTTCATTTAAGTTCTTAAATCGACCTCATCTTAAAAAAAAACCAAAAAAAGAAAGAAACCCAGGATGAGACAGATTTATCCACCTGCTCCCCAAGTAGAGGTAGAAAAAAAAAAAATCTTAAGGTTCCTAACACAAAAACAATAGGGTAGGGAGTTGTGCCCCTGTTCATTTCACAGCAATGAGAAACAGAAAGGCGTCTTCCCTGAAGGTAGATTGGTTCCCAAAGAGAGTTTGCAGTTTCTTCTTTCATTTTACCAAATACCCAAAAAAGTCTGAGGGAGGGAAATGAGTCTTTCTCCAGTGGTGGTCCCTCAGCAGGGAAATCTTAAAAAAGGGATAATCTCCCATGTTAACGTTTAAAGACTTCTCTTAGCCCCACTCTCTGAATGTAATTACACCACTTCAATTTTTTCAGGTCTTTGGCAAGCTTCATGGTCACTCTGAACTATTCCTGATTTGCTTATGTCTTTAAAAATGATCCTCGAGATAGTTCTCAGAACCTGGCCCTTGGGAAAAAGTACACTGTGTTCTGAATATTTAAACCAGAATGAACTCAGATCCCTGTGCTTTCAAAACAGAACCTCTTATGTTAGTCATAAAAAATTAGAGGCAAAAAAACCTATTCCATCATTAGCCCCCTTCGTGCCAAGCCCAGAGACTATAGGCTGCTTATTCTCTTGAACTTATACTGTTTATCAGAAGGGCAACTAAATAAAGCTTCCTCAGAAATAAACACAGTGGGGCTCATTAGGTGTCAACATCCACAAGTTCAGAAATGTCTCCAGAGCATGTGGAGAGAGACATACATGTAAAAAAAAATCAGTATTGGGACGTTTTTTTTCTTTTTTCCCATTAAGCCAATTTAATTCCTTAACCAACTTTCTGCCTAGCACACTTAACTCATACACCTACTGTAACATTTATTTTTATTTTGCTAAAATTATTCTCATCAGAATCATCGTCCACATAATTTTTTTTATGAAAAAACCTAATTGTTTCTAAATTCATATTAATATTTATAGCATCTGCAATTGAAAATTTTGTTGTATGGACATTATATCTAGTAAGTCCATTTATTCTAAGTCAAATGCTTCAGATAGGAATTTTCTTGACAGTTTTGCTTCTGTCAGTTTTTAGTCAACAACCAATTTTACTACATGCAATTTTTGTTTTATTTTGTGTCATTTTTACTACTAATATTAATTATAAATTGGGTAAAAGAAAAAAACTTATGTTTATTTCTTAGCTAATTCATGAGAAAAATAGCAAGAAATTTACCTCTGCTAGTCTAGGATTATAGAAAATTGTACATCTCTTATCACTAACCCAATTTTTCTTTATATTTTCCCATAATTTTAAGTATTTCATTCTTTTTTAATTTTTTAATTTCAAATTAATATGAGGGTGCAAATTTTTAGGTTACATTGTTTTCAAGTATTTCATTCAAAAGCATCCCATCTTAGTTTGGGCTGGGCCTGTTATAGCAAAATATACAGTAGACAAAGTTCTGTCTACGCTCATCTATACCACTTACAGATATACCTTAGGTGGCTTAAATAACAAACACTTATTTCCCACAGTTCTGGAGGCTGGGCAGTCCAAGGTCAGGTTGCCTGTAGATCCATTGTCTGGCAAGGGCCTGCTTCCTGGTTTGCAAATGGTGATAAGATGTTTTCTTGTTTCACATGTACCCTTGTTAAGACACGTGAAACTTAGTAAATGTAGAATATAAATGTCTTAACACAATAACTAAGAAAATGCCAGGAAGGCTATGTTAACCAGTGTGATGAAAATGTGTCAAATGGTCTACAAAACCAGTGTATGGTGCCCCATGATCGCATTACTGTACACAGCTATAATTTAATAATAATAACAATAAAAAGATGTTTTCTTGTATCCTCCTGTGATGGAGAATAGAGAGTAGTCAGTCTCTTCCTCTTATGTGAACATAATCCCATTGTAAGGGATTAGGAGCTATTTACCTTCACAAAGCACCACCTCCCAGTATGCAGTACTACCACAGCAGGGCTTTAATCAAGGAATAGGGGAGGGGGAAACACAAACCTTCATTCCATACCACACCCCTTATTTTGGTTGGACAAACGGTAAATGGCAGCTCTAAAATGTTTTACTTTGGTCCAGATTTATCAATGTTTGGGAGACAAAATGATGGGGATGTCAAAAGAAAGAAAATGCCCCCAAACCTCTTTGTTCTCCTATTTTTCCTGATTTTTCCCCCTATTTATTCCTCTTCCTTCTTTAAACTTTTCAGCCCATCAAGTTCCTCAACCTTTTCCTCTTCTGTCACTATTGTAGTCTAGCCATCCTTGCCCCAGTCATCTTTTTGCATGCTCTTGGCTTTGCTTCTGGGTCTCCTGCACTGTCCCTGCCAGCTCTCCTCTGGGGAATTCAGCCATCCTTTTTCCTCTGTTGTCTACTATCTTGTCTTAACAAGAGCTACTTATAAGAGTGCTCAATGTCATGATTATAAAGGCCCGTCACTCAGCATTTGACCCAGGATCAAGTAACTATTAACCAAAAGAATTTGTGAAATTGTTTCTTATGTGACTTTAAATGCAGCACTGAAAATAGCCCACTCATCTGGGCTTGATTTTATGTGGTGGAGGTATGAATGAAGGATTTCAGGAGGATCTTACCAGATCGAGAGAGCTAGAATCATCAAGTTAGATTCATTTAGCAATTTTAGATTTATCCATGAGTTTGGAGCGGTAGTAAACTATTTCACCCTTCAAGCCCTGAAATCTAGTATTTGCCTTTTCTCAAGATGCTTAAAATTTTATGGTATTGGCCTGTGTTTCTGCAAGCCTTTGTTATTATTTTTGCTGTTATTTACACAAACTAAACTTGTTTGCCTTACACTTTAGCTGTTTTCAATATATTCAGAATTGTACAGCCATCACCACAATCTAATTCTAGGACATTCTCAAAACTCGTCAAAGAAACCCCAATCCATAGCTGTTAGCAGTCACTCCCCATTCCTGTTCCCCAGTTCACCATCTCAGCCCCAGGCAACCTCTATTCCACTTTTGGTTTCCATAGATTTGCTTGTTCAGGACATTTCAAATAAATGAAATTATACCATATGTGGTCTTTGGTGACCGACTTCTTTCATTTAGTATAATGCATTTAAGATTCATTTATTAGAAGCATGTATCAATATTTTGTTCTTTTTAATTGCTAAATATTATTAGATTGTAGGGATATGAAGTGTTTTGTTTACACATTTACCAGCCGATGGAAGTTGAGATTGTTTCTACTTTGGGGCTATTATAAATAATAGGCAATGAACATTCACATGAGTATTCGTGTCGACATATCCCTCTCTAGGATGGGGATAGATGTGTCCTGTGATAACCCCAGGGTTAACATTTTGAGGAACTTCCAAACTCTTGTCCAAAATACCTGCACTGCTTTATATCCTCACAATTTATGAGAGTTTCAGTTTCGCCTCATCCCTGTTGACTCTTGTTATTGTCTGTACTTTTAACCATTTTGATGAGTGTGAAATCATATCTTGTTGGTTTTTATTTGCATTTTCCTAGGGACTAATGGCAGATAATTTTTCATATGATTATTGCTCATTTATATTTCTTTTTTTGTAGGGACGAAGTCTCACTTTATCGCCCTCAGTAGAGTGCTCTGGCATCACAGCTCACAGCAACCTCCAACTCCTGGGCTCGGACGATTCTCTTGCCTCAGCCTCCTGAGTAGCTGGGACTACAGGTGCCCGCCACAACACCTGGCTGTTTTTTTGTTGCAGTTTGGTGGGAGCCGGGTTTGAACCTGCCACCCTCGGCATATGGGGCCGGTGCCCTACCACTGAGCCGCAGGCACCACCCTCATTTCTATTTCTTATTTGGAGAAGGACTATAGTCAAATCCTTTGATTTTTTTTTTTAAAGTTATGTTTCATGTATTATTTCAAAATATGGGAGTCTGAATGTTTTAGGCTACATAGATTGCTTTTGTAATGGTTGAGTCAGGGTTATAAGTGTGCCCATCATCCAAATAGTGTTCATTGTACCTGTTTAGGTAGATTTTTGCCCATGTCCTCTTGCTTCCCTCTTCCTGCTGCTTGATTTCCACCGAGTTTAATTTTCCATCCCTCTGTGCACATTTGTCCATCAGTTACTTCCAGTTTAGTAGGGACTACATGTGGCATTTGTTTTTCCATTCTTTAGATACTTCACTTAGGATAATGGTTTGAAGTTCCATCCAAATTCCTGCCAAAGACATTAATTCATCCTTTTTCATGGCTGAGTAGTACTCCATGGCATACATAAACCACATTTTGTTAATCCACTCATGAGTTGATATTTGTAATTTCACATTGTGCTGCAATAAATGTTAAAGTTTGGGTATCTTTCTGGTAAAATGATTTCTTTTCCTTTGGGTAAATAGCCAGTAGTGGGATTGCTGGATCAAATGGTAGGTCTACTCTCAGTTCTTTGAGGAATCTCTGCACTGTTTTCCACAGAGGTTGTACTAACTTGCAGTTCCACCAGTAGTGTGTAAGTGTTCCTTTCTCTCTGAGTCCATGCCAGAATCTGTTGTTTTTGGACTAATAAAAGCCATTCTAACTGGAGTAAGGTGATATCTCACTGTGGTTTTAATTTGCATTCTCTTGATGATTAGTGACATTGAACATTTTCTCACATAGTATTTATTGGCTATTTATCTCTCTTCTTTTGAACAGCTTTTATTCATGGTTTTTCATTATTTATTTTAATTTTTTTGTTGTTGCAGTTCAGCTGGGACCGGGTTTGAACCCACCACCCTCAATATATGGGGCTGGCACCCTACCTACTGAGACATAGGCACCACCCTTTTCATTACTTTTTAATGGGGTTATGGGGTTGCTTTTTTTTTTTTCTTCTGGATTTGCTTGAGTTCTGGTTATTAGCCCTTTATTGGATGTATAGCTTGAAAATATTTTCTCCCATTCTATAGGTTGCCTATTTGCTCTGCTGTTTAGTTCTCTTAAGCTTTTTAATTTAATCAAGTCCC
The DNA here is from genome assembly GCF_027406575.1 of Nycticebus coucang. Taxonomy (NCBI): domain Eukaryota; kingdom Metazoa; phylum Chordata; class Mammalia; order Primates; family Lorisidae; genus Nycticebus; species Nycticebus coucang. The sequence goes on from NC_069782.1 coordinate 30,161,040, forward strand.
ATTATTTGAATTTGTTGTTGCTGTGATTGCCATTGGAGTCTTCTTCATAAACGCTTTGTCTAAGCCAATGTTTAGAAGAGATTTTCCAATTATTTTCTTCTAGAATCCTTATAGTTTCATGGCTTACATGTAAGTCTTTTATCTCTCTTTAATTAACTTTTGTGAGTGGTGAGAGATGTAGATCCTGTTTCATTTTTCTGCATGTGGCTGTCCAGTTTTCCCAGCATCATTTATTGAATAAGCTTTCTTTTCCAAGTGTATATTGTTATCTACTTTATCAAAAGTCAGTTGGGTATATGTGGATGGCTTTATATCTGGGTCCTGTGTTTTATTCCATTGGTCTATGTCTCTGTTTTTGTGCCAGTATCATGCTGTTTTGATTACTGTAACCTTGTAGTAGAGTTTGAAGTTTGATTATATGATGTCTTCAGACTTATTTTTTCTCTTTGTTTATTTGCTTTTTTTTTTGTTTTGTTTTTTGCTTAAGATTGCTTTGTCTATTTGGGCTCCTTTTTTGGTTCCAATGGAAGTATAGAATTATTTTTTCTAAATCTGTAAAATATGACATTGGTATTTTTATGGGGATTGAATTCAATCTATAAATCATTTTAGGACATATGCACATTTGAACAAAGTTGATTATACTGATCCATGAGTGTAATATGCTTTTTCCATTTTTTGTGTCACTTGTAATTTCTTTCCTCAGTGTTCCATAGTTCTTTTTGTAGAGACCTTTTTCCTTGGTTAAGTATACTCCCTGGTATTTTTTTTTTTTTTTGTAGCTATTGTTAGCTATTGTGAATGGCATTTAGTCTCTGATTTGATGCTCAGCTTGACTGTTACTTGTGAATATGAATGCTACTGATTTACGTACATTGATTTTGTAACCTAAGACTTTGCTGAATTTATTTCTCTATTTCAGGAGTTGTTTGGTGGAGTCTTTGGCATTTAAGAGATAATACAAAGGATAACTGATACAAAAAGTTGATTCTTCAAAAAGATAAACAAAATTTATAAGCCTCTCACTAGATTATACCATTTTGAATTGTCTATTTTTACCTTAAATTCAGTAACTTTTGCTTTATGTATTTTGGGGCAATGTTGTTATATACATAATTATTTATAATTCCATTCTTGATAACTGGCCACTTATTTTATAAAATGTCTAATAACATATTTTCATTTTAAGCTCTATTGTCTTCTGATATTTGTATAGCCACTCCAGCTCTCATTTGGTTATTACTTGCATGGCATTTCTTTTTACATGCTTTATTTTCAATTTACTTGTGTTTTTTTTTCCTATTATACTTTATTAAGCATTAAAACACAAATGGATGATCCTTATGGGGGACACCAGGGAAGGAGAAAGGGACTTTTGGGAAGAGGATCACACAACAGAGGTCCATCTTCACAAAAAGTGCTCAATATTGATTTCCAGAAAGGAACAGGGCATGGTCAGCTCAAATTTGGTGATAACATCAGGATGAAGGACCTCAAGCTTCCAGATGCTTTGACCACTGGCAAATATCTCAGAACATCACCCAGGAAGGAAAATAGGGCCTTCTGCTGCCTTGATTGCATATCCCCTTTATCTTTATCAGGACACCCATCAAGCAGCTGCATAATTCTATCCAGAAGCCCATGGACTATCTCAAACCCAGGATTCTTGTTGTAATAAACAGCACAGAGATGCCAGTAGTTTTTTGCACCAACACCTTTGCTAGAATCTTTTAGTACAATGTCAGCGTTTTCAAACAGTTTCAGAGGAAGGGGCATCTTCTGATTTGTTGCTATGGTCTTTAGGAGGCCAGGAAGAACGGTAGGGCATGCTACCTGTAACTCATCTGTTTTAGGATTACTTGTGTGGACTGCCTTTGATGCATAGATATCCAAATCAAGTTTATCAGCAATATCTTCTTGGGAGCACAGAGCAAAGGTAAGTGCTTCAGTGAAGCCAGTGGCTGCCATGGCATGCCTGAATTCGGTGAGCTTATTAAGAGGGCATTGATTAGCTATTATATATGTTTGTAGGAGAGTCATCTGAATGTTGTTATATCCTTCAGCAATAGCTGCATCTTCTACAATATCACGTGCATAGATAATGTCAGCTCTGGTCAGAGAGATTTCAATCTCAATCTGGTTCTCACCATGTATGACTTCTGACTTTAAAGACATCCTGGTCAGAAATGTAGCAAGATTTTCTGGAGTTTCTCTGATTCCAACGTTTTTGTTAATTAGATCAGCTCTCACCATCTCTTCTTGGTAAGCTAGTTCTGGAAAGGTATATGACTTTTCATTAGGAAAAACTACCTCAGCTTCTTGGACTGTAAATTGATTTTCGGAATACTCACTGAACATGGTGACAATAATACCAAGAACTATTTTTGCCTTAGTAAAGACAGTTCCTGTGCATTCAGTAAATACATTTCTAGTATTTATTGTTATTTTGGAACGATTCCAATTGATGATTAGAAGCATTGAAAGGACAACACCATTGCTATCATAGATAACTAGGTACAAGGATTTAATTTCAATGATATGCAATAATGTTTAAGGTGGTTGTCAGTCTTGTATATGTTCATCAGTTCACAGGCTGTATACTACTTGTCCTGAATTTGATACCTGAAGGGTGCTTCATGCTGTAAATGGGCCTGATGAAGTGTCCAAATCATGGGTGCCAATAGCAACCAGTACTCTCTTCCTGCAAATATTGTGATGCAATTTCTCTTGAGGTTCAGTGAAGCTATCATATTGATCTTTAGTAAATTCTATATTTCAGAGAACCACTGCCACAGCAAAAGGGTATACTATAGCTGTCTCTTCTCTGATAATCAATTTCTGGATTTTTCCATTAGGTATTGGGTGTTTATATACTGGTCCCTTTATTTTTTCTTTGAAGACCTGAAGTTCTTGAACCAATCCTTCCAGATACAAGAGATAGTATCTGTTGGCAGGGACATCAATTTTGTAAAGAATGACATCGGAAGCCCCCTGCACTTTTATATTAACATGTTCCTTAGTGATTATTTCCTTTTCAGAAGTAATTTCATCAAGTTACAAACCAAATTCAAAACATAGTTAATCAAATTCTTTGTCAGTGTAGGTTCAGCCCAGAGCTTGGAAAAGCAGACCATGCTTCATGCTGACAGTTAGCATAGCAAGTCCTTACTTAAATTTTTAATTGAAAGTGTGTCACTTTTAGACAGCATTTAGCTGTATTATGATTTTTTTAATCTATTCTTCCAACCTCTGCCTTTTGAAATGGGATGTTTAATCAATTCACATTTAATGTTTTTAACTTCAGGTAGGTTTTAAGTCTGCCATTTACTACGTTTTACAGGTTTGCTACATTTTTTACATGTCTTACATCTTTTCTGTTCATCCATAGATATTTCCTAGTGAACATTTGTAATTCCCTTATTATTTCTTTTACTACATTTGTTTTAAATATTTTTAGTGGTTGCTTTGGGAACTACAACTAGCACCTGAGCTTGAAACAATCTAGTTTTGATTAATACCAGTTTTATTTTAATAAAATACAAACACTTTGCTTCTACATATCTTTTTTTTTTTTTTTTGTAGAGACAGAGTCTCACTGTACCACCCTCGGGTAGAGTGCCATGGCGTCACACGGCTCACAGCAACCTCTAACTCTTGGGCTTAGGCGATTCTCTTGCCTCAGCCTACCGAGCAGCTGGGACTACAGGCGCCCGCCACAACGCCCAGCTAGTTTTCTGCTGCAGTTTGGCTGGGGCTGGGTCCGAACCCGCCACCCCTCACTGAGCCACAGGTGCCGCCCACTTCTACATATCTTTTGATTTCTTTGTAGCATTTTCACCAACAAATGACATCTCCCGATTATATAAGTTCTATCAAGACAGTTTTATAATATTGTTTATGCAGCTGTTTTTTAAAACAGAAAAAGAAAATTTGGAACAAAAATCTATATAATCTGTATTGTTTTTCATAATATTGCTACAATTACCTTTATTGGTGTTCATTTCATCAAGTGGATTCACTTACCATGTAGTGTCTTTTATGTCAGATTTAAGAGCTGACTTTAGTATTTCTTGTAGGGTAGGACTGCTGGCAATATTCCCCTAAATTTTTGTTTACCTGGAAATGATTTAATTTCTCCTTCATTTTGGGGAGTTTAACTGAATGCAGAATTCCTGGTCAATAAAATTTTTCCTTCAATACTTTGAAGATGGAGGCCAGGCACAGGGGCTCATACCTGTAATCCCAGAACACTGGGAGGCCTAGGAGGGTGAATTGCCTGTGCTCAGGAGTTCCAGACCTGCTTGAGCAAGAGTGAGACCCTGTCTCTAAAATTAATGGGGTATTGTGGCAGGTGCTTGTAGTCTCAGCTATTTGGGTGGCTGAAGCAAGAGGATTGCTTAAGCCCAAGAGTTTGAGGATGCTGTGAGCTATGATGCCATGGCCCTCCACCCAGGGTGACAAAGTGAGACTCTATCTCAAACAAAAAAACAAACAAACAAAAAAAAAAAATGAAGGGGTGACAAAGTGAGACTCTGTCTCAAAAACAAACAAACAAACAAACAAAAAAATAACTTTGAAGATGTTATCCCCCTCTCTTCCAGACTCCATGGTTTCTGATGGAAAGCTAATCATTTTTCTCTCACTGCTTTTAAGATTTTGTCTTTGCCTTTGACTTTTATCAGTTTTATGATGATGTGTCCAGGTGTGGATATTTTTTAACTTTATTGTACTTGAGGTCATTGAGCATCTTGGATGTGCAGATTCATATTTTTTATCAGATTTGGTAAGCTTGGGGCTATTATTTCTTCAAGTATTTTTCTACTCATCTACTCTCTTCTCTCTTTATTCTCTTGCTGGGAACCCCATTACATGTATGTTGGAATGTTGATGGTCTCCCACAGGTCTTATAGTTTTTTATATTTTTTATAAGTGTCTTCTTTTTATTTTTTTATACTAGATAATTCCTAGTATATTTATTTTTTTATACTAGATAATTTTGTCTTAAAGTTTGCTAATTTTCTCTTCTGCCTGCACACATCTGTTTTTGAGACACTGTAGAGAATTTTCTGTTTCAGTTTTCTTCTAATTTATAGTTTGTTTGTTTTTATAACTTTTACCTCAATTCTAGCCAATGTTCCCTATTTGGTAAGATATTGTCGCCATAGGCATGACTTCCTCTAGTTCTTAAACATTTTGTAATAGCTGATTAAAAGTGTTTGACCAGAGTCTGGGCTCTCTCAGGGACATTTTATTTTGACTTCTATTATCATATATTATGCCTTTATATATGGCATATTTTGCTATTTAATTTATTTTTTGCATGTCTCATAATTTAGTTTGTTGAAAATTGAACATTTTTATGTAATCTGGAATCATATTTTTCTTGTTATTTAGTGGATTTCTGGACTAATTGTGTATATTCCTGGGAGTATGTGGCAACTGAGGTCTCTGCTAGATTAAAAACAAAAATCAGAATTTTAATCTGTACTTCCTAAAAGCCACCCTTGAATCAGGATAACTTAGGAGTTAGTGCAATCTCTGAGTGGTCAGACATTTTTCTTAAATACTTTCCGGGTATGTCTTTTACTTTGGCACAGAAATCTGTGTGAAAAGAGATTCCTGCAAACTTTATGCAGTTTACAAGACACACACAGTTTCAATTCCTGTTGTATAGGATGGGGACTCAACATCAGCTTCAGGCCAGTGACTGGCACTTTCTTCTTTTCCACATATTTCCTGGTCAAGCAGGCAGCTTTGGGAATGCAATGGCTTTCTATATCCTCAGGAATACATTGGAGCTTTTCAAAGTTCAGTTCAACATCATTTTCTTAAAAATTCCTGACCATGACATCAGCTCTTCCGATCCTGCTGCACTGGGAACCACCATGGAGAGCAGATGCTATAGCTGTGCTGTCAAGTTCACACTTTTCAAGAAGGAGTGTGGCTGTAAGAACTGTGGTCGGGCCTTCTGTTCTGGCTGCTTCAGCTTCAGGGCAGCAGCACCTCGGACTGTTAAAAAAAAAAAAAATCCTGACCATGTTCTTATTTGCCATAGTTGAAATTACAACCTTCAGCAGCTTCTGCCAGAAATTTTGTATTGTTTTGGCAACACTCTAGGGGTAAGCCTTTTCCCACCCCACTAAATTAATTTCTGAGTCAAATCAAATGGCTAACACATTCTGAGAATACAGCTTTTTGAGGAAACTGCAATTTCAGACTGAATATTGACTATTTTGGGGGGATAAAGGTTTTACTAAAAGTCAAAAAAAAAAAGAAAGATCAGAGATCTCCATTTTCCCTAATGTTGTCAATTTCTGGTTACCATGGTACTGAGCTAGGAAATGAAGGTGAATGAAGAAAGCCTTAAGTTAAAATTTTATCAGGTAGTCCATAGTCTTTTCTAGGCTCAGTAATTTATAATGGAATTTTCCAATTCTCTTTCATTAATTGTCACAGTTGTAAAGTGATTGATTTTAGTTGTCTTGCCTATTTTGAACATAATTTATTTGCCTGTGTACAGACAAAAATGATTTTCTATTGCTATCAGTTATTTACAACTAGAAAAGTTGTAAAATAGCTCCCATTGAATCAGAATCTGATAATGCAGAACAGTGAATTACAGAAATACGTGATTTTTCAGTGAAGCACATGTTATTCCCTGCAAAATCAGTAAGATGCTCAGAAAAAACCATAAATCTATGTTGTTGGGGAACAGAGAATGAGAAAAACGAAGGTCCTTGAAGTTTAAAGTTTATGCTTTATTTGGTCAGAATTGAACCCCACCATAGATGAAGTAATAAGAAACCCTAGAAGTACAAAGAAGCCTAATAGCATTCCTACACATTTGGTCTTTATATTTTTCCCTAGCACCACCTTGTTTTAATCACTAAGGCAGGTTCCATTTTGGAGACTCTGTCTTATATTCATCCAAATTAAAGTATTAGGTGATTTTTCCAAGTTTAGGAGCCAGAAAACCATTGATTACTTTTTAGTTCATGGAGTAGTTACAGCGATAGAAGCAATGTCAAGCGTGGAGACAGTGCTTATGGTGTGACGGCTTCCAAAGATGGATCAGCTTTGTGAGTCTTGCTTGGAACATACTACCTGGCTTTAATCACAAAGTAGGACTCCTTTTTACCAAAACTTCCTAAATCTTAGTGTAGAATAGTTATTTGAAATAGTAGTAGTAATAGTAACAACAGCAATAATAATAAAGCAAGTATAGATATGGGCATAATATCCACCCTGATAAAATATCTTGTTGGGTTTTAGTTCAAGCTAATTTTAGGCATTTTGTGTTCAAGGCATTATTCCATTATAAAAATTTAGAATGCCTGATTCCTATTTTCAAACATGGAATGACATATTGAATAATGAGGAAGAAAACATATATCTTAGTGTATTTCTTCCAATAATTGCAATCAGAGTAACCTTAGTACTTGCTTTACAACCCTATCATTTGCTGGAAGTTGAAGAACACGTTGGGGATACTTAAGTTATTGGAGCATAAAACTTTAGCTGAAGGAAACACACATTCACTAACAAAAAATTCCTTTTAGTTTTTGGTTAATTAGAAAAGACTAACTAACTCTTTTTTTTTTTTTTTCCTTTGGTCGGGGCCAGGTTTGAACCTGCCACCTCCAGTATATGGGGCTGGCGCCCCACTCCTTGAGCCACAGGCGCTGCCTCCCACTAACTCACTCTTGAATTAAATGGTTGATATTGAACTTTTAAAGGAGGTTCTCAGAATGAAGAAATTTCACCCTAAAAGTGGTTGTGATTGATTGAATAATAGTCCCCAAAGATGTCAGGTTCTAATTCCTAGAACTCGTCAATGTTACCTGGTATGAAAACAGGGTGTTTGTAGATGTGATTAAGGATCTTGAGATGGAGAGATTATCCTGAAATATCAGGGTGGGCTCTGAATGCATTTACATATATTCCTATAAGAGGGCAGAAGAGGAAGATCTGATAACAAACAACAGAGGAACAGGCCAAGTGAAGATACTGGCCTTGACCCTTGATGGATAGGCACAGCCATGGATTGCCAGCAGCCACAGGATCTAAAAGGAGAAAGTGTGACTCTACAACACCTTGATTTTAAGCCAGTGATACTAACATCAGACTTCTGGTCTCCAAGGTTATAAGACTGTTTTAATACACCAAGTTTACAGTAATTTTTTTATGGCAGCTTCAGGAAACTAATAGAGTGGTGATAAAATATATTTACTGAGTGCTTTATATGGTTTTGGTGTTTTCTGAGATCTTCTGGTATCTCTTTCACTCACTAAGTCTCCCTGGATTATCATATGTATTCGTCCAGTTAGAGTGATCCATTGTCAACTCCATTTCTGTCCAAGTGCTCTGCACAAACTTTTATGCTAGTAAATATCACATTACTCCAGTCTGCAAAAACCCATCCCAAACTTAGTAGCATGAAACAATCACCATCTTATTATGCTTGTGGATTCTGCAGGACAGGAATTTGGTCAGGGTACAGACAAATGGCTTGGCCTGCTCCACAATGCCTGGGACCTTGCTGAGAAGATTAAAATGTCTGAGGGGCTGGAATCCTCTGCAGACTTCTTCAGTTACATAACTGCAGACTTCTTCAGTTACATACATAACTCTTGAGCTGTAACCAACTTAAAAGCTGGGTTTTCCTTGGATAGTTTATCCAGAACCCCTCTGTGTCACCTGTTAAGTTTTCCTAACTTGGCGGCTAAGTCCAAGATGGGGCATTCTGAGAGGCAACATCAGGAGGGACAGTGTTTCAAGTCACATAACATTTCCATCATAATCTATTTTTTGAAGCAATCAAGAATCCACAGAGAATCAAGGAGAGGGTCCATAGACTGAACTTAGTTACGGAGTATAGCAGGGTCCTATCCTACAAGAACATGTGGAGAGTCAGATATCGTGTGGTTATTTGTTGAAAATGCACTAACCCACAATCATTAGAATACAGTTGCTTTTTTATTTGTCTATCACCTGGTCTACAACGCAAGTTCAAGGGTGATTCTCCTTTTTATATCTTAATGTCAAATAGCCAATAAATGCTGGAGCTGAGAAAATAAAGATTGAAAAGAAGAAAATACAGAAATGTGAGAATCAGTAACGAAACTGGAAATTAACAAATCCCGTCGGCTTTCTAATGAGTGAGAATTTCTTGTGAAGTAAAAACAGGTTGGTGTGGCGCTCTCTTTTCTTGACTTATGATTCACTTTTGCTTTCACTTCCTTTTCAATTCAGCCAAGACTCAAACATTTATCATTTCCAAGGCTCCTTCCCATGACCCCCAATTCTCATTTTTCTTTCAGATTCACCATAGCAAAACTCTGCCCCTGGACCAACGATGAACCTCTCTGCTTCTATTCCACTGAATGATGGATCCTTGCCAGATAAAATTCACACAGGTCTCTTGGGTGTTAATGTGAGTTCCCTGTTGATACTTGCATCCGTCAGCATGGACAGTTCTGTAGGTGGCTGGGCTTGGCTCCAGGCTTTGGTTTATCTCCCATTTTTTCTTCTGAGGCCTAAGGTGAAGGAGCAGGAACTGCCTGAGGCATGTTCTTCTTCGTCGAGGCCAGAAACTCACAGAGATGCTGAATAGAAATAGGTAGCGCCTCGAAGACCAAGAACAAAAACTGGCATACCGTCCTCTCTGCCCACATTCACAGTTTAACAAAGCAGGTCGCCAGATCCCACATATGTATACATAGACACATACATAGAAGCTAAATAATGATCCACAACGTACCCTAGTATTTTACTAGACCCTCTCTGCTGTCTCTTATTCTTCCTATATACCTCCAGGTAGTGTTTTCTATAATTTCCTCAAAAAGCCATGTGTCATTTTCTTTGAGATTTCGGTATTCTGAGCAACTAAGGGAGTCTCCAACGTCAAAGGGAAGTTAGAGATCTTTCAACAAGAACCTTCTTGACTTTGCAATAGGTCCTTCACAACATTCATTTATCTGCTTGCTTCCCTTCCATCTCAGAGGAAGTTGTGCGCATTGCTTCAATGTTGATCTTTCCACCTTGTCTCTGGATTCCACCATCTCAGATCTTCTCTGAATTTGACACCACCAGTTACACCTCCCTATCTTATAACTTTAAATTATTCTACTCTTCTTAGTTAATATGTTGTGGAGAGAAAGGACACGTGAACTCCAAGTTGTGGATCAGTTGTGGAGGAAGGGCTTTATTTCAGCTGGTGGAGCCATGGCAGACTAGAGTTCAAAATGGCCACATTCTCCAACTGGCTGTGTCTTTTCCCTTTTATCTCCAGTCAAGGGCTCTTTGTCTACAGGTACCTTTCTCATTAGTCATTTTGAATCAACCTGGAGAAGGCAGGCTCAGGCTTTTATAGAACCAGGACTTTTACAGAAGCCTTACCTTCCAGGTCCCACGAAGTTAAGTTTCTACAAATTCCTAAGAGCTGGGTCACCATGGGGAGGACCTTGCAGGTATGTTCTTGAGGCCTCCATGAGAAGACCTCTCTTCTCTCAGACCTCACTTTTCCTGGGTACCCTCTCTCAGAATGACCATGCGGCAGTATAAACGGTGATGACTATCTAAAACTCAGTCAGACACTACTTTATTGCATAAAAATAGACATATAGGTTACTTTGGCATGGGAATATATGAAAGGAATTCAGAATCAATAAAGCAGTCAATGAATTGAATGAAACAAGTGGTGGGCAAACTGTGTGGGATGACTCAAACTGATAGATGCGGATTCTTTTAAATTTTACTTTCAATAACATAGGAACACAGAGGCTCAAGATGATGATTATAGTAGAAAGAGTATTTGGTTTAGATGTTTTCATCCCTAGATTTTAAGGCAGAGAAATCTCTTTTTGCTAAGCCAACTCCCAACTCAGTCAACTGAGATGATAAATAAGATGATAAATTGCTGAGTTAATGAATCATCCTCAACTCAGGGGTTTAAAGTAACGTATATTTCCTATCTCAGCTTTCTTGTGAGTTGAGAGTCTGGGTATGGCTTAAATGAATCTTCTGCTCAGAGCCTCAGCAGATTATGAGTTGGGGCTGCAATCCCATCTGAAGCTTGGGATCCTCTTGTTAGCTCTCTGGTCGTTGGTAGAGTTCAGTTCCTTATAGCTGTAGGACTGGAGTCCCAGTTTTCTTTCTGGCTATGGCTACCAGCTTTCAGTTGGTAGAGATTATCCCCAGGTTTTTGCTACATGTTTTCTTAATAGACAAGTTCACAATATTCTTGTTTTCTTTATGGAATAAAAGAGAATGTATGTTTAGCTTTGAATCTCTTTTTTAGGCATGCCTGGAAAGTATTTTAAATGGCTTATTTGATTAGATCAGACCCACCCACACAAAACTCTCCTGATTAATTCAAGGTTAAGTACCTGAGTTACATTTATAAAATTCCTTCTTTTTTGTCACATAAAACAAAATAATCACAAGAGTGAAATCTCATCATATTCACAAGTCTTATCTACACTCAAGAGGAGAGGATTTTAGAGAATGTGTACACCAAGGGGAGACCATGGGGATTAATTTAGAATTGTTTCCACTGCATATATATGAGAACCCCCAATTACCTTTCAAATGCAGTCTAACACTTTTAGAGATAAAGTGCTTGTTTTCCTAATGGGTACCTATCTTTAGTTCTGGTAAGAGTTAAAATTAGTACATATATTGAGGTAACATAAATAAAAGCCTTAAATTATTTTTATGCTTAATAGTTTGTAATTTGTTATTTAAAAAATCTAGGTTTTCCTTTTATTTATCACCCTGGGAAATTATCTTGCCTCTCCTATGTTGGATATCTTTTTTCCTGGTATAGTTTTAGTACTTTTGGCTTATTCCTTCATTTTTGATATTAAGTATCTTCCTATAGCCCCTGAAAGTAAGTTCAAGGATGGTAAGCATTTGGAATTCATGTTTACTTGAAAATATCTTTATCCTGTTTTTATACTTTACAGGGTTTCTCTAGATATACAATTCTATGTTGAAAATAACTTTTCCTTGAAAAATTGAAGGCATTGCTTCATTTTTTCCTAGATTTCAGTGCTGCTATTGAGAAGATAATGCCGTTATGATGTTTATTTCTTAGTTTGTGACATGGTTTAGTCTTTTGATCTTTCTGGACCTTTTCATAGTCTAATCTTTATCCTCAGTGTTCTAATTTTTAATTTTTTTTTTTTTTTGTAGAGACAGAGTCTCACTTTACTGCCCTCGGTAGACTTCCACGATTCAGCTGCCTCAGCCTCCTGGGCAGCTGGGAAAACAGACGCCCACCACAATGCCCCGCTATTTTTTGTTGTTGTTGTTGCAGTTCGGCCAGGGCTGGGTTTGAACCCGCCACCCTCGGTATATGGTGCTGGCGCCCTATTCACTGAGCCACAGGCGCCACCTTATCCTCAGTGTTCTAAGAAAAAAATAAACTTTAAAAAGATACTCACCAAGGCAGGTCAATTTATCCTCAGTGTTCTAAATTGACCTTCCTTGGTGAGGATCTTTTTAAAGTTTATTTTTTTCTTGTGATGGATAGGCACTTTAAGTTTAGATACCACATACTTCTAATCTGAACAGTTTTCTAATATTATGTCTTGATAATTTCCCTCCAGTTTCCTCTGTTGTCACTTTATAGAACTTCTGTTTATCAATAGTAGGCTTCCTGAATTAATCCTATGATTACTGTTTCCCTCTTATTTTTATATTTTATCTTTTAATTTGTTTCTTGACTTTATCTCCAGTTCTTCTGTAACAATTTTAATCTCAGCTAACTTATTTTCTTATTTAATTTCTGATAACTTTTTCTTATTCTCTAACTTTTTAAAATAATGCCATATTTTGTTTCAAGGATAAAATATCTCCTTTTATGTCTTCAAGGACAGAATGATAGCATATTAAAAATATTTTATTCTCTTTTATGTTGTTGATTCTGTCTTTCATACTATATACTATCTTCAAGTGCTTGGTATTCCCTGGTGTCTGGAAATATTAGAAATAATGGACTCTGTATTAAGGCATGGCTTATTGACAATTAGGCTTCATTCTAGGTTGTTTATATGAAGATGAGACCATTTTATTGTATAATCCTCAAATATTAGTACCTATAAGTCTTTCCAGAAGTGCCAATCTGGTTGTGAATATTCATATATTGAGCTGGTGAAGGCAGCTGATGACCTCCAGTTCAACCTGTAAACTTACTAATTTTCATTTGGCCCAGTTTGTGTACGTAAACTTGCTTTCTACCATACTTTTTGTCTCATGATGCATGATGTCTCTGGTTTAGTGTTTCTATAAAATGAAATCTTACCTTTATCCCAGGTTGAAAAGGAAGGTATTTATCTGCCTAAGAACCTTAAAATTTTAGCTAATCATATAGTTTTCATCTCCATGCTTCATCTTTCCCTTTTGCAACTTTTTCTAGGATGAGTTCACGAACTTATTGTCCAACCTCATATGATGACAGCTTTGATGAACATTCCAGAAAAAGAGTTCCAAAACTGCTTTGAAAGGTGGGCTAGGCATCAGTGCATATTTTCCCAAGGGGAGAACTTTACGGGGGATCATAGTGATATTCAACAAAGAGGTATATAGAACGTTTTCTAGGATGAGTCATGAATTTAATTGTATGACCTCATATAGATATGAACTTAGATTAATGGTCTAGAGAAAGGTATTTATTTGGGATCCAAGGGTTTTGAGATAGAATTTAAAATGATGAGAATGGAAGAGATTTAGAGGTTAGCAGATGAGAAATGAGAAAAAAGAATGTCCAGGGTGGGGCCATAGGGAATTCTAATGATTAGAGATTATGTAGGGAAGAATTAAACAAAAAAGTTTAATTCTAGAAAAGGAGGGACTAAAAAAGTAGAAGGAAACCTAGGATAAGGTAGAATCATAAATGCCAAGAAAAGAGATTCTTTCAAAGAGAAAGGCATGGCCAGTTGTGATGAATACTGTTGAGATGTCTAAACTGTCTCAAATTAGCCACAAATTTGCCACAAATTGATCATTGTTATCTCAGCAAGAGATGTTTTAGTAGTGAAATGGGAAAGGATAGAATGGAATTTTTTAGAGTTAATAGGAGATAGGAAGCAGAGAACTTCTAGAATCATTTGGCTATGAAGGATAAGCAAGAGAAGGAATGGTTACTGAAGTCATGAAGCTTTTGTTTGTTTGCTTTTAAGGGTTAGTATAGTTGCTGGCACCTTTGAATGCTGATAAGAAAAATGTAGTAGTAAAAAGAGAGAATCTGAAGAATCAAGTATAGGAAACTATTACCACAGGAAAGAGGCCCCTGAAAGAGTGAGAGAGAATGATGTCCATAACACAGATGGAGAATGAATCTTAGAGAGGAAAGGAACCTTGATCTCAAATTACAACAGAGAAAAGGAAAGGATGGGTCCAGACAGGAACATCTGTGAATTTGCTTAGAGGAAAATGAGAGTCTATATTTGACAACTGCAACTTGTAGACAGTGAGGGTAGAAAGTATTTGCAGAGAAGTGCCCAGATTGCTAAATGGTACCAGGGGCCCTGTTGAAGTTGGTAATCTTGACTTTTTAATTATGTCAATTCTAGTTATACATACAATTTCCCCTAGAATCCAACTTTTTTCCATACTCTTTTTTGAAAGGTGATTTTCATTAGAATTATAAGACAGATTTTCCTTGACCCTTAACTTAGACCTAAATGATTTAAAAATCTCTAGATATGAGGTATGCTGTATGTCATTTTACATCCTCCATATATTTTTTCTTTGTTTTTAATGCACAGAACCACTGTCTCTTCATAACAAACATGGCTCTTCATTGTTAGGCTGCTTTATACTAATCCATCTTCACCTCTCCCTAGTCCTGCCTTAGAACCCATATACCAATAATAACAAGCCATGTGTTGTTATAATGATAAAAAAAGCTCCCTTCCACCCCATCCAATGCATCACATTTTATTATCATTTGTCACTACTGACCTTGAATAAAGATCCAACAAGTGGCACATCTTCATCACTCATATTGAAGGCTTGCTTCCACATCACCACAGATTAATTCCTACATTCTTTTCTTTATCTCTGCCTGGCTAAGGGTCTAGCCTGCATTGTTTAGATGCCTTTGCTAAAGGCAATTGGGAACATAATAATTGAGATTGAAAAACATGGAATATACTGGTAGCTCTGGCAGAAGCACAAAACAGAATTAACAGGTCTGTTGTATGTAGTCCAGAATCAAGGTACCAGTTTAACCCAAGGTGGGAGAAGAAAATTTAGCCAAATGAAATCCAAGGGGGCTTGACATCTATGAAGTTATACAGCACCCAGAAGTATGTCCTTTCCCAGATTCAGAGAGGACAGCAGTGTTCAGTATGAGCAGAGCAATCAGACCGGTCAAATGCTGTAGTCACACCAGAAAAGAACTGAGAACTATCCATTGTCTTTGGAAACACCACTAAAGTCCTTGGTGACCTTTGCAAGAACAGTTTCAGTGGAGCCAAGAACAAAAGGCAGATCACAGCAGGGTGTGGAGTAAATTGCTTAATAGGACTAGAGAACAGCAAAGAGCAGGAAACTCTCAAAGAAACTTGACAGTAAAAAAGTACAAGTAGAGGGAAATGTGGAGTCACTGTGAGGTGTTTCTTCAAGTCTGGAGTGACCTAACTCTCCATATAGACTTAAACATACATATAAATTCTGGGGAGAGACCCAGAAGAGAGAGCAAAAAAAAAAAGAAACAAAGAGAGTAAGGGGCGAGAGAGGATGAGGAAGGAAAAGAAGAGGAGGAGGAGGAAGAGAAAGGGGAGAAGGGGAGGAGGCAGGTGAGAAAGAAGGAGGATGAAACAAGAGCCCTAGGGAGAAACTGAAATTCCTAAGAGAGAGAAGTTCAAAGGGAAAGATGAAATCTTTCAATATGAAAGGAACGAGTTCTAGGACGCAGGGGGATAAAATATACTCTAGGTGTTAGGAGACAAAGGTGGGAGGAACTGTTGTTCTATGGAGCAGAAAATAGTATCCATAAGTAAGGCTGAGACAGGAGTGGTCCAGTAGGGGTTTGGGGGAGAAGTAAGCCTCTACAGGAAAAGTGTTAAGGGAACGGGTGAACACAAGATGTAGCCTGGCAGCAGCTGAAGCTGGAGACCAAGAGTCGAATGTCCCTGTTGGTGTGATTTTACACTAGGAGCTCTCAAGAATTCTGCCTGTATGTCATGGCTATTCATGTGAGGTATTGTCCTTTTCATTTCAGTGATGTATAGCCGTATCATCTCATTGGATAGGGTCTTTTTCAAAGCTATAATAAATGCCAATTTTGATTCCTCTGAGGACACTGCTAGAAGGATTTATCATGAACTCTGCATGTGAAATGATCATGAAATATGTCATCTAAGAAAGCTTACAACTTGTCTTACCTAAACAGATGGCACAGCTCTGCAATATAAGCAGCAATGTCCTCACCAGCTGTTGATTTTATTTGCAAGATTTAAATCACGGCAACAATGGCTGATGGTGCTGATGAGAAGTGTGTCTAAGACAATCCCAGAAGTTCCATGCATGACTAAATAGACTAGGTTCAGGAGAGGCTGGGCTAAAAAAGATACTTTATTACTGTACATATTTGAGCTGCAGAGACTTTCAGAAAATAAGCTCATGTTTAGGTGGGCTTCAAAGTAGGAGGAAAAATAAAGGTCCATCCTGTAACATGCCCGGAGCCATCTGATGGTATAAAAACCTCAGGTCCCCCCTAAATCTCTGCCTTCAAATTGGTTCCTGTGATATTTTTACTATCCCTGAATGCTTTTGCTCTGTTTTCTTCTTTGTTTGTTTTTTTATTCTATTATCCTTTTAGGGACTCTCCAAGCTTTTATCACAGGTCTTCTCTTTCTATCCATGATTAATGACTGATGCTTTTCTTGTTTTCCCCTAAACTATTGCCTATGAGCTGTCATCCAGAGAGAGAGGCAATACAAAATAAAATGTATAGGCCTGAAATTTAGGAGAGGATGCCATACCGAGACAGAATTAGGAATGTCAACATACATGCACAAGAAAACGTCATGCCTTTCTTTCTCTTTACCACTGGACAAATCCCTCCACATTTGTGTAGAACCAGCTGTAATAATACCAATAAAATATTACTAATAATAAATAATAAATGAGTTTGTTTATGTGCCCAATACTGTTCTAAGCATTTTAAATGTATAAGCACATTTTACCCAAACCCAAACTCAGTGCTACAATTGTAATTATTTGTATGTATGATTTATTTACCTTCTCTAGTAGATATTACACTCTTTATGATAGGGAAAGTATATCATTTATGTTTTTATCATGGGGACTTCTTGTACTTTCTGAACTGAATATGTGATAAATACATTTATTGAATGAAAAAATGAATAAGAGAAAGAAAAAATACACAATTAAAAAAATTGGAAACTGTAAACTATAAACTTAGAAATCATGCCTTTTATGTAAATTGTGAGTTCTTTGAGGATAGGAGTTTTTTTTATTTTTCAGAGTGCGAGGCTTATGCTAGGTACTCATGCTTATTTGTCAGTTTATTGGTTAAAAATCTGCCAGAGCATGTTTTCACCACAGAAAAGGGAAAATTAAAGGATAGATGATCTAACTCAAAGCCAAAAATCATTGATTCTTTTCTTTCTTTTTTTTTTTTTATTGTTGGGGATTCATTGAGGGTACAATAAGCCAGTTATACTGATTACAATTGTTAGGTAAAGTCCCTCTTGCAATCATGTCTTGCCCCCATAAAGTGTGACACACACCAAGGCCCCACCCCCCTCCCTCCATCCCTCTTTCTGCTTCCCCCCCATAACCTTAATTGTCATTAATTGTCCTCATATCAAGATTGAGTACATAGGATTCATGCTTCTCCATTCTTGTGATGCTTTACTAAGAATAATGTCTTCCACTTCCATCCAGGTTAATACGAAGGATGTAAAGTCTCCGTTTTTTTTAATGGCTGAATAGTATTCCATGGTATACATATACCACAGCTTGTTAATCCCTTCCTGGGTTGGTGGGCATTTAGGCTGTTTCCACATTTTGGCGATTGTAAATTGAGCTGCAATAAACAGTCTAGTACAAGTGTCCTTATGATAAAAGGATTTCTTTCCTTCTGGGTAGATGCCCAGTAATGGGATTGCAGGATCGAATGGGAGGTCTAGGTTGAGTGCTTTGAGGTTTCTCCATACTTCCTTCCAGAAAGGTTGTACTAGTTTGCAGTCCCACCAGCAGTGTAAAAGTGTTCCCTTCTCTCCACATCCACGCCAGCATCTCCAGTTTTGAGATTTTGTGATGTGGGCCATTCTCACTGGGGTTAGATGATATCTCAGGGATGTTTTGATTTGCATTTCTCTAATATATGGAGATGATGAACATTTTTTCATGTGTTTGTTAGCCATTCGTCTGTCGTCTTTAGAGAAAGTTCTATTCATGTCTCTTGCCCATTGATATAAGGGATTGTTGGCTTTTTTCATGTGGATTAATTTGAGTTCTCTATAGATCCTGGTTATCAAGCTTTTGTCTGATTGAAAATATGCAAATATCCTTTCCCATTGTGTGGGTTGTCTCTTTGCTTTGGTTATTGTCTCCTTAGCTGTACAGAAGCTTTTCAGTTTAATGAAGTCCCATTTGTTGATTTTTGTTGTTGTTGCAATTGCCATGGCAGTCTTCTTCATGAAGTCTTTCCCCAGGCCAATATCTTCCAGTGTTTTTCCTATGCTTTCTTTGAGGATTTTTATTGTTTCATGCCTTAAATTTAAGTCCTTTATCCATCTTGAATCAATTTTTGTGAGTGGGGAAAGGTGTGGGTCCAGTTTCAGTCTTTTACATGTAGACATCCAGTTCTCCCAACACCATTTATTGAATAGGGAGTCTTTCCCCCAAGGTAAGTTCTTGTTTGGTTTATCGAAGATTAGGTGGTTATAAGATGTTAGTTTCATTTCTTGGTGTTCAATTCGATTCCAAGTGTCTATGTCTCTGTTTTTGTGCCAGTACCATGCTGTCTTGACCACTATGGCTTTGTAGTACAGACTAAAATCTGGTATGCTGATGCCCCCAGCTTTATTTTTGTTACTAAGAACTGCCTTAGCTATACGGGATTTTTTCCGGTTCCATACAAAACGCAGAATCATTTTTTCCAAATCTTGAAAGTACGATGTAGGTACTTTGATAGGAATGGCATTGAATAGGTAGATTGCTTTGGGAAGTATAGACATTTTAACAATGTTGATTCTTCCCATCCATGAGCATGGTATGTTCTTCCATTTGTTAATATCCTCTGCTATTTCCTTTCTGAGGATTTCATAGTTTTCTTTATAGAGGTCCTTCACCTCCTTTGTTAGGTATATTCCTATGTATTTCATTTTCTTTGAAACTATGGTGAAGGGAGTTGTGTCCTTAATTAGCTTCTCATCTTGACTGTTATTGGTGTATACAAAGGCTACTGACTTGTGGACATTGATTTTATATCCTGAAACATTACTGTATTTTTTGATGACTCCTAGGAGTCTTGTGGTTGAGTCTTTGGGGTTCTCTAAGTACAGGATCATGTCGTCAGCAAAGAGGGAGAGTTTGACCTCCTCTGCTCCCATTTGGATTCCCTTTATTTCCTTGTGTTGCCTAATTGTATTGGCTAGAACTTCCAGCACTATGTCACCTTCCAGTAAAGGTGACAGAGGACAACCTTGTCTGGTTCCAGTTCTAAGAGGAAAAGCTTTCAGTTTTACTCCATTCAGTAAAATATTGGCTGTGGGTTTGTCATAGACAGCTTCAATCAGTTTTAGAAATGTGCCCCCTATGCCGATACTCTTCAGTGTTCTAATTAGAAAAGGATGCTGGATTTTATCAAATGCTTTTTCTGCGTCTATTGAGAGGATCATGTGATCTTTATTTTTGCCTCTGTTAATATGGTGGATAACGTTTATGGACTTGCGTATGTTAAACCAGCCTTGCATCCCTGGGATGAAGCCTACTTGATCATGATGAATGACTTTTTTTGATGATAAACTGTAATCTATTGGCTAGGATTTTGTTGAGAATTTTTCCATCTATATTCATGAGTGAGATTGGTCTGAAATTCTCCTTTTTGTTTGGGTCTTTTCCTGGTTTTGGTATCAGGGTGATGTTTGCTTCATAGAATGTGTTGGGGAAGATTCCTTCTTCCTCAGTTTTTTGGAATAATTTCTGCAGTACAGGAATAAGCTCTTCCTTGAAGGTTTGATAGAATTCTGGAGTGAAGCCATCTGGGCCAGGGCATTTTTTGGTTGGAAGCTTTTTTATTGTTTCTTTGATCTCAGTGCTTGAAATTGGTCTGTTCAGGAGCTCTATTTCTTCCTGGCTAAGTCTAGGGAGAGGGTGTGATTCCAAATATTGATCCATTTCCTTCACATTGTCAAATTTCTGGGCATAGAGTTTCTGGTAGTATTCAGAGATGATCTCTTGTATCTCTGTGGGATCAGTTGTTATTTCCCCTTTATCGTTTCTGATTGAGGTTACTAGAGATTTTACTTTTCTATTTCTAGTTAGTCTGGCCAATGGTTTATCTATTTTATTTATTTTTTCAAAAAACCAACTCCTTGTTTCATTAATTTTCTGAATGATTCTTTTGTTTTCAATTTCATTGATCTCTGATTTGATTTTGGATATTTCTTTTCTTCTACTGAGTTTAGGCTTAGATTGTTCTTCTTTTTCCAATTCCATAAGATCTCTTGTGAGATTGTCAATGTGCTCTCTTTCTGTTTTTCGAATGTAGGCATCTAAAGCGATGAATTTTCCTCTCAAAACTGCTTTTGCAGTATCCCACAGGTTTTGGTAGCTTGTGTCTTCATTGTTGTTATGCTCAAGGAAGTTAATGATTTCCTGTTTTATTTCTTCCTGCACCCATCTGTTATTCAACAGAAGATTATTTAATTTCCATGCCTTTGGTTGGGGTCGAGCATTTTTGTTAGAGTTGAGTTCCACCTTTAGTGCCTTATGGTCTGAGAAGATACAAGGTAAAATTTCAATTCTTTTGATTCTGTTGATATTTGTTTTGTATCCCAGGATATGATCAATGTTGGAGAATGTTCCATGGGGTGATGAGAAGAATGTATATTCTTTATCATTGGGGTGGAGTGTTCTATATGCGTCTATCAAGCATAGTTGTTCTAGGGTCTCATTTAAATCTCTTATATCTTTGTTTAATTTCTGTTTAGAGGATCTGTCCAGCTCTGTAAGAGGTGTGTTAAAGTCCCCTGTTATGATGGTATTATCAGATATCATATTGCTCAGACTGAGTAAGGTCTGTTTCAAGAATCTGGGAGCATTTAAATTGGGTGCATAAATATTTAGAATTGAAATGTCTTCTTGTTGTATTTTTCCCTTGACCAATATAAAGTGACCATCTTTGTCTTTTTTGACTTTAGTTGCTTTAAATCCACATGTATCTGAAAATAAGATTGCAACTCCTCTTTTCTTCTGAATTCCATTGGCCTGAAAAATTGTCTTCCAACCCTTAACTCGGAGCTTTAATTTGTCTTTTGAAGCCAGGTGTGTTTTTTGCAGACAGCAAATGTATGTCTTGTGTTTTTTAATCCAGTCTGCCAATCTATGTCTCTTCAGTGGGGAATTCAAGCCATTAACATTTATGGAGATAATTGATAAGTGTGGTAGTATTCTATTCATCTTATTTGGTGAGAGTCCATTGCTTAGTTTTATCTTTTGCATCAGTGTGGAGGTTAGGTTCTGTCCTTTGATTTCTGAGTTCTTACTTTGCTGCTGATCCATTGTGGTGGTCAGTGTGCAGAACAGGTTGAAGTATTTCCTGTAGAGCTGGTCTTGTTGTGGCGAATTTCCTCAATGTTTGTATATCCGTAAATGATTTGATTTCTCCGTCAATTTTGAAGCTTAGCTTAGCAGGGTACAGAATTCTGGGCTGAAAATTGTTCTGTTTAAGTAGATTAAAGGTAGATGACCATTGTCTTCTTGCTTGGAAAGTTTCATTAGAGAAGTCTGCGGTCAATCTGATGGATTTGCCCCTGTAGGTCAACTGGCGCTTACTCCTGGCAGCTTGCAGAATCTTTTCTTTTGTCTTGACTTTGGACAGGTTCATCACAATGTGTCTTGGAGAAGCTCGGTTAGAGTTGAGGCGACCTGGGGTCCGATATCGCTCTGAAAGCAGTGTGTCAGAATCTTTGGTGATGTTTGGGAAATTTTCTTTTATAATATTCTCTAGTATGGCTTCCATTCCTCTGGGGCATTCTTCTTCCCCTTCTGGAATTCCTATAACTCGTATGTTGGAACGCTTCATAAAGTCCCATAATTCTGACAGTGAACATTCTGCTTTCTCTCTCTTCTTTTCTGCCTCTTTTACTATCTGAGTTATCTCAAAAACTTTGTCTTCTACCTCTGAAATTCTTTCTTCTGCATGGTCTAACCTGTTGCTGATACTTTCCATTGCATCTTTAAGTTCCCTGATTGACTGTTTCATTTCCTTCAGCTCTGCTATATCCTTTTTATATTCTTCATATCGTTCATCTCTGATTTGATTCTGTGTTTGGATTTCCTTTTGGTTATTTTCCACTTTATTAGCAGTTTCCTTCATTGTTTCCATCATTTCTTTCATTGTTTTCAACATGTGTATTCTAAATTCCCTTTCTGTCATTCCTAACATTTCTGTATAAGTGGAATCGTCTGCAGTAGCTACCTCATGGTCCCTTGGCGGGGTTGTTCTGGACTGGTTCTTCATGTTGCCTGGAGTTTTCTGCTGATTCTTCCTCATGAGTGATTTCTTTTATCTGTTTCCTTGCCCTAAATTTCCTTTCACTTCCTCTTACTCTTTAAGTTCTTGTGCCTGTGGACTAAGGGTTATAGGACCAGAAGGGTAAGAAGGTTGAAGAGCAAAAAAGGGATGAAAGAAAGGAGGACCGAGTGATAAGAAAAAAAAGAAAGATAGAGAAAGTTGCGGGGGTGGGGATAAGGAATATTGACAAAAAGAAGAGAGGCACAGAAAGAGGGATACAGGGCAATGTAGGTGTACAGTAGGGTACTTTGACACAACCTTAAAAAACCCCACCTTCTGGGGGTGCCCAGTTGGGTGGTTCCCTTGAGGTCAGCAGCTCTTTGCTAACCTGATCAGACACAGTACCCCACCTCCACCAAGTAGAGAGGAAAGACAAAAATGCTATAAATCAAACAAAAACAAGCAAACAGAAAACTTTACGGGGATACAATTGGGTGAAAAACCAAATGATAGCGGTAGAAACACTAGCAAAAATTAAGTTGTAGTTATTAAAAAGGCAGCAATGGGAAATTATAATTAAACTAGAAAAATTGAGAAAGAAAAAGGGATCTGTATGGAAAAGATTGAAATTAAAAATAAAAGAACATCAACAACGTCCAAATAAACAACAACAAAAAAATACAACCAAACAAAAAAAAAGAAAAAAATACACAACCAAAAACAAAGCAGTTTGTATATGTTATTGAATATTGTCTGGGCAACACGTGGTCTTCTGGGGTATGAGATGTTAGTCACAGTTCTGATACGACTGGAGGCTGCTGATTTCTCAAACCCCAGCAGGTAGACACCCTAAATCTCTCTTCAGCCCACTTAAAAGGCACTTTGAACTTGTAAACTTGCTGAGCAGAAGCTTTCCCAGCTTTCTCGCTGGATTCACTGCTGAAGTGGCTATCCACTTACCCAGTGTGTCAAAACCGGTCTCACTCTGCCCCTGAGGGTTAGGGCTGCAAGGCGGCTCAGACCCCACCCTTAGGCTACTTGGTTGCTGGGTTACCAGCTCCCACCCGTTTCTAGCTCTGCGACCCTGAGGGCGGAGCTTGCCGGGGCAGATCACTGACAATGGTTCCGTGTGACCCACCACCAAACACTATTAGCTCCGTCTGGCTCAGCGGCTCAGACTGGGGCCCTAGACAACGGCCAAAGTTCTTCGCACTCCCGCTCAGGCCTTCCCCAAGGCAGTTCAACTCAGTGCCAAGTCTAAGGACATCAAAACAGTTCACAGGTAAGGCCTTTCTGGTTTGCAGTCTCGCTGCTACTGAACTTACAGTTGTGGGCGGGTTTAGACGGATTGAACACACGTGACCACTTGCCGGTTTTCCACTGTTTTAGTCCTCCTCTTGGGGTTCAGAAGTCTCTCGCTGACTCCCTGTATCCTCATAGGAGTGATGATAGGCAGTTCCCACCAGCCAGAGATGCCTGGAGTCCTATCTCCCCCGACTCACGGTGCCCAGATGCAAGGAAGCTGTTACTCGGCTGCCATCTTGCTCCACCTCCATCATTGAGTATTTTCTGCATACCTTCCCACAGATTCTGTGTCAGGTATGTTGTTTGATTCTTTGGATACAATTTTATTGTAAGTGGTTTAGAGAGTGATTGCAGTGTACTCCCCCATCGCCAAAGTTCCCCGTGTAGCTGTGAGTGGCAACTTATGTTCCATCTGTTTCTCTTCTTTCCTGTTCAAGTCATCTACCACTTTGGCACGATTGTGGGTATCCATTGCATCTCCTGAAGACAACTTGTAATATACATTAAAGATGCCTTAAAACAAGTTGCATATTAATAGTGGACACTTCAAATGAAAGCATATATTATAAAAAACTGGTGAAAATTATTCAATTATAAAAGGGTTAATTTCTGTTTATGGTGATGCCCATAAATAATCAGAACATTTTACACTGGTGAAAATGAAAAATCAAGATATTCAACTAAATGATACAGATTGACTTATTTTTGTTTGGCAGTTATAAGACCATAAAAATAAAAGGTATGATAAATCTAAGGATTATTTATTGTTCAAATGCACTTAAGGATAATCTGTGAGATGTTAAATATCATTTTTTTTTTCTCTGAAAAGCAACCAAACAATTCTGTGCTGATTAGTACGTAGCAAAACACATTGGAAATGAGCTCCAAAAACAAATCTCTCCCTAATTTTTTGCCAAAAATAAAAGCAAATTCCAATTATGGAAAGGAAAAGCTCTTTGTTGTGAGAGGCTAGTAATTGGGTACTGCCTACATAATTTCTGCATTTTCTCCCAGTAGGGTTGTATCGTCATGTGGGATATAAATACATCATCATTTTACTCGGAGAGATGCCATGGGCCCTCAAACTAAGTAGCATCTCTAGAATTTAGGCTGGAAACAGCTTGTCTTTGATGATTTCATGATTCTGGCTTTTAAAGTCTTGACTTTCTGTTCTCCTTTTTCTCATACCCAGCAAAGATCAAAGAGTTTGTTGATAGTTGGATATTCAGGGGAAGAAAAAAATGCAACACATCAGAACATCCCTCACAACTCTTGGACAGGGTGAAGAATAATTGACATTTCCGTAAGGGATCACATGAGGTGAAATGTAGATACTCCCTGCTATCCCTGTGCATGGTAATGTCAATAGAACAGGCATTTATTGTTTCCGAGAAATTTTTAGTCTACTTTAGTTCTTTTATAAAGTAAGTCTTGCAGTCATTATATGAATCTTTATGTAACAGGGAAGAAAATAAAGTTATCTTTTTTCATTGTCTTTAATGTTGATCTGCATATTTTAGTCCCTAGAGAAGCATAGAAATATTTTAAAGCATAGAAGAAAAACCTATACTCACCCAGAGCACAGATCCTAGTTCTGAGATAGGTCAATTCCTGAGGATGAGTTCTATTATCCCATAAGGACAAGCTTCCAACAAGTTGAAACCAGTTTTCATATATATATATATATATTATATTAAAGAATCAACAACATTCAAAAAAATGTTCTTTGTCTTTGAGATTCACTGACTTTTACTCCAGAATTTTGGAGCAATTAGGTGGTAAACTAAATAGACAGCAGAGGCAAAAAGAGAACAGCCATATATGTCCAACAGTATGAATAGAATATCTACATATGAATTGTTTATGAAAAAGCTAACATTCTAGAACATTCTAGAGAAACCAATTTTAACTAGGTACATTTTCCTACCCAGAAATACTATTGGGCTACTTAGTACAAGTGTCTAACAAATCTATCAGAAAGCCATTTGGCAACAATAATATGAAAAGACAGCTAATTAGTCATCAGGTTACTATAGCTCACAACTTCAAAAAATGCCATTTTAAATCCATTTCATCAAAATAATTAAAAGTTTGATAATACCAATTTTTGGAATGGTATGAATCAATGAGTTCTCTTATACATTGTTGATTAAGAGATAAAATGCTACAGTCACTTTAGAAAAAAATTCAGCATTATCTTGTGAAAATGAGCTTTCACATATTCTACAACCTTTAAGTTTCTTTCCTAGACATAAACTCGAGTGCCTTCCTTGCTTATGTGCACTGGGAGACGTGTGTGTTTATAGCAGCAGTGTTTAAAATGGAAAAATGTAAGAAAGCAAAAAATATGTATGAAATGCAGATAACCACCAAGAGAATAGATTAAAAATGATTCATAAATGTGATATTAGGCAGTGGTGAAAATGAATTTTTGAGTGACAAAAAATATCTCATGAGTTGTATATAACTTAATATTTTTAAAATGCCAAAATAGCTCTGTATAAAACATTGTGTAAGACTATGCCATGTGTAATGAAACTGTCATTAAAAAACAAGATGTCTTAGCTAGCTGTAACAAAAATACAGGGTCTGAGTAGCTCATATGTAAACAACAGAAATTTATTTCTCAAAGTTGTGGAGCTTGGAAGTCCAAGATGGAAGTGCTAGCCTGGTTGGGTTTTGGTAAAGGCCCTCTTTCAGGTTGCAGACAGCTGACTTTGCATTCTATGCTCACACAGGATGGGAAGGGGCAAAGAAGGCAAGCAAACTCACTCATGAGGGCTCCACCATCATAATCTCATCCAATCCTAAAAGTCAGCATGAAGTATCCCTTGAGGTGGAGACCTTGGCCTGAGGACTGAAAGGAGAGGAACATAGATCACATGTAACCACATGTCAGCATTCTAGCTCTTAGCCTGGATATCAGCTTCATGGATATTTATTGAAATGAATGAATGCATAACTAGATAGAAAGAGCTAAAGAAATGAAAAAGCACGATAAATCTGACTGTATATACTTACAGTATATGAAAACAAGAATTTGAATAGATACTTCTGTTTGGAAGATTTACAATGCAATGTCATTGATACTCATGAGCAATCACAGAATCTGTGCTGTGTAGCTAGGCACTGGAGTTTTCTAAATTGAGATTTCATTAGGATTTTGTTTGGGGTAAGAGGATTCTCCTTATATTCATTCAACAAATATTTACTGCCTGGCCCTGAAGCTGGCAGTGCTGTGTAATGGTGAGGACAGCATGCCTCCATAGTGGAGGTGCCTTTCCACTAACATATGGATGAGTCTTTGAGAAGAGACTGATTGTGCCTTGTGATACTGTTAAGTTTGTGTCTTTTAATGTTGATTTTGTTTCTTATAACTTCCTGCCAGCTCTACCACAATTCCTATCTTCTTCTAAGTTTTTTTTTTTATTTTTCTTTCAGCCTGTTAACATAATTCCCGCATTCTGTGTGAAGGTGACATTCTAATTATCACAATATTAAGCAAACAGGACCTGTAGCTACGTGGGCTAAATGAAATAGAAAAACGGATCAGCCCTTTACTTTATGTTGTTTATAATCATCTTGGTCTGGACAATTTAAATTTCTAAACTCTAAGCTTAGGACCATATTTCAATAGGCAGTTGTCCTTTATAAACATAATTCAGATCTTATGGTCTTTCATGTTGACTGATGGGAAAGTCCAATGGAGTCAGAGGTTGGAACAGACCTCAGTGGAAGTATCACAAGGATTAGGATCTGGGGTATGTTTGTATGTGTGTGGGGGAGAGTGAGAGAGTGTTAGGTTATTTGGGAGGAGGGACACTGTGCAGATAATAGGTTAGAATAAAAATACCTTGGCACATTTTGCCCAAGTAACTATCAAAAGAACAGCACCTCCTCTACCCTTTTTCAGCCCTTGTTACAAACTGTAGTGTTTTTATAAAAAATGCCTTTATATTTGTATTTTGTTGGTCTTCTATATAAAAGCAATGAAACACCAGGGCCCTGGCTATTGCTCACCATTACATAGCACTGCCAGCTTCAGGGCCAGGCAGTAAATATTTGTTGAATGAATGACTAGGCTCCCATTAGGCAATGAGGCTGCTTTAGCAATCAGTCTCCTTAAATGGCATTATTTACTGCTGAAAATGTGTTTTCTACACTGGCTTAGATATTTAATTTACATAGGCCCATTGCCACACTGTGGTGACACAGATCACTTTGTGAACACTCCCATGGCTTTCTTGACCTGCTTCTCACATCCAGACACGTTGAAAAAGCAAAAACAAATTGCATCCATTTTTCATTCAATGGCACTGTCCCACCCTACCCCTGCGTCTACATTGCAATGCTTTTGTTTTTTTTCACTCTAGAGCTAGCGTGCCCCAGCCTGGTTAGTGATTTCCATAAACTCCTTAGCTTTAGGTTATATTCAGGGTTGCAGCTCAAGTGGAGTCTTGTCTGCCTGTTTACTAGACTGCTTTCAAGATTGTTCAAACCCAAATAGCCAAGGGAGAGATGGAAACTGAATTTGTTTCAAGCTTCAGTGCCTGGAGGCAAGACAGACGTTCAGTTTCCCATGGGTGGATGACTATTTTCAACCTCGGTGAGCAGCAAAGACTTTGTGCATAGGCCATATAAAGATTTTCTACCAAGTACAAATCACACTCACATGATGGGGTTACCTTCAAATACTGAATGAGACCCACTTACCCGGGGAGTTGAGCAATTCTTTGCTTGTTCAATACTTCAGTCCTCAAGTCAGTTAGACAGAGGTCCCAGCACACATAACAGAAAGTACAGCAAACACTCCACGTGCCAAACATGACGAGGCTTTTGCTTGCCCCCCTCTGCCCTCACCTTCACCAATCCCTACTAGAATAACAAGTTTTAAAGTTCTTTCTGTTGCCCTGGGAGCTGCTATTGTTGCAAGAAAAGGCTAAAATCAGGGTAAATTGAGTTGCTATGCAAGACTGAAGCCAGTCATTTGGTACAATGACTCAGACAAGAATTAAGTTTGAAATTTTAATGTGTTCTGTGGCGTAATGTGAAAGAATTACTGTTTTTTTTTTTAACTATGTCTAAGGAAGGATGGTAAATTCAATGTGTCCCAAACAATTCAATTTAATTTAGTTCAGTAATTATTTATGAACTCCAATAATAAAACCTCGAATTGAGCTATATGTTAGACATTAAAGAAAAAGAGAATATATTTTCCCCCATTAAGAAGGGCACTGTTTGGGGGTTGACTGATCCATTCAGGTCAATGAAATACCTATGATTAGCAGAGACCAGCACATAATAGATATTTAATAAATCTTGTGTTGTTATTATTGTGTTGTGTTATTGCTGTTATGTTATTATTGTTAATATGTTACTGCTATATGTCAAATATTATAAGGATGACTGAATATTTTTATTTGCCTAGGGGAGGTGTATTAGAGAAAGCAATGCATCAGCTGATTGTTGAATAGTGTCTCACCAGCAGGTAGCGGGGAAGGACATTTAGACAGGGGGGACAGTATGTCCAAAGCATCCGTGGTATATATACTACAATAACCAGTTCAATGGTATGAAGTCCAGATTTTTCTTGACAGGCCAGGGCATATTTGGCAAGAGAACTATTCACAGTAGTCCCGTCTAGACCTAGTGGTCCAAGTCCAGGTCTAGACCACACCAGTATAGTTTGTGGTAGTGTAGCCAGAAGGACCATTTTGGATATAGTTTAAAAAACGCAGCCAAAATAAGCAGAAGGTGAAGGCAGTGGTCAAGTTTATAGAATCAGCTGAAGCTGTCGGTGGGATGATGAGTAACGTAGTACAAAGTCAGTAGGGATTGGAAGTAGGTCTAGAAACAGGTTCACTTCATTTAGAAGTTCACTTCATTTAGATTATGTTTATTGGCACGATTAAAGCTGGAAGAAGGATAAGAAGCAAAAGCATCTGTAGGGAAGTAATTATAAATTCTAAGTAGGAGATAATAAGGATGTGAAACAAGGCCGCATTATGGGGGTCAAGTTTGAGAAAAGCGTGGGAAGCAAGACGCATCACACTTGGTGAATGAAGAATATGAGGCTGAGAAGACAGATGCAGAAATTGCTTCGATGGTGCTCAGGGACATCTTGCCAAACATGAAGTGCACATTGAAATCGTGGCTAATGGATGAAACCCAAGAGCTAGAGCACAGGGCCTGGGAACCTGGGATGGAAGCAGCATCAGCCTCTCTCTCTGTATTTCTTCTTGATCGACCCACTTGAGGTTTTATGTTTTCCATCACTTCAACCTTAGGTTCTGCCAAATTAATTCTCAGTGGAAGAATGTTTCCATCAGTGGGCAGTTAAGTGTTTCACTGAACGTGAAGCTGTGACTTATTACCAACCACATCACTTTACAGTTCTCATGCTAGTGGCCCCAAAGATAAATATTCAGGGTACAACGACCCCGATAATAAATAAAGATGGAATGTGACTAGTTCCAAAAGAGAAAAATGTAGAAGAGTGCCATGGAAATCCAGAGGATGGAAAAATTTGGTGAGTTCCAGAACTACAAAGATGAAAGGCCAAACAATGGGCTTTCTATTGGGCAATATGTAAAGATTAATAGGGAAAAATAAAAATTTCAGAAAGCTACATTTTTTTTTGTATGAAAACATTTACAAATACCCTTTTGAAAGTGTTTCTGTCAGATCAATAATGGTATAATTTATATACAACTTAGTTATATCATCTGATTATACTTTTTAATAATAGTGAAGGAAAATAAGAAATAGATATCCCTTGAGCAAATATTCTAACTTTTTCCCACTGATATCAGCAGAATATTTTTCCTTGTGTATTTGTACTGTATTACTTAGAGTTGCAATACCTTCAGGATTCAAAATATTTTTCATATAATGTTTGAAACATAACAAATAGACTCAGGGAGACCTAAATAGATTCACCCTCAGGGTCAAGACATTGTGTTTATTCCCCTTTTCAGTTCAGATTCAGATTTATATTTTAGGATAAATATAAAGACAGTAATATACTAAGTGGGTATAAAACATCAGCTTAACTTAATGGTCCAACTCTTTTCTAAATAGTATTTCTGCTTCCATTACCCAGCAGAGGGAATACTTTGGCTTAAATGATATTGCACTGACAGTCACCAAAGTGTAATGACTAAAGGCATCAGTTCTGGAGCCAGGTGCAAGTAGGCATTAACCTCTAAGCCTAGTGACAGCTGTGCTACCATGAACATGGTTTATTAAGCTCTCTGGGCCTCAGGAGCTTCATTTATAAAAGATGGATAATAATGGCATTTACCTATCTCACAGAATTTTTGGGAAAACTGGATGAGCTAGTGTAAATAAAACATTAGCTCAAGTTGAAGTTTATGGTGGATTTTTCTAATAACACAAGCTTTTAATTAATTCAGTAGCATTAGGATCTGTGGGGGTAATAATAGCAATTGTAACTGCTGTTAACAGGTAATTTTCAAAGACCAGGTAAACCGTGACTTTCATACAGATAAAATGACACATATTAAAGATTTGAATTAGCTTATTAATCAATCAAAGAACCAAAATGATGGTACAACTGGTTCAAAGAGAATTGTTAAGAACAGATACCTTAATAGATTTGGAATATTAAGATAAATGTAAAAATGGAGGCAGAACTACCCTTTCTCATAGTGGAGCAGGGGAAATAATTGAACGCCCACTGGATAAAACTTATAGAGAGATAAGATTTATTTTGCATTCTTACCTATTATCTACAACTTACAGAAAGGCAAAATAGCTTCCATAGAATCAAAATTTAACAGTCACGCACCAGCTGGTGGGGAGAGCCATGGACTGACCCCAGTGACAATTGGTTATCATATGGTTGGCTGTCCGCCTTAACCAGATGTGCCAAAACAGCTTCTTTGGTGTAAGTTCCTAACCCCACCATTTGGGATGTAACCATTTTAAAAATGGGAGAGAAGTGTACTAGAGACAACATGTATTTTTCCATTGAAATCCAATTTTCCTCAACATAGTAGTGGTGGTGGTAGTACCGTATATTTCTCTGTCACAAGTAACATGTGATATAAACTTTTTAAAAGCAGGTTTAAATCCTACAAACTTGAAAAAGAACACATTGTCTTTATTATCCAAAAGGGGCTGGTGGGAAGGACATTGTTCTAACATCAGACAAACCTGGGTTCTAGTCTCGTCTTTTTACCATTTCTCAGGTGATTGACCTTGGGCAAGTCATTTAACCTCTTGAGTTGGTTGTTTTCATTTCTAAAATCAGCCACTGGAATAAATGTCCTCTAGGGTGTCCTTCTGGACTCACATCTGTAGACAAAAAAGGACGACTGTTGTTGTGAATTTTAATGTGAAGTCTCCTGTGGATAATCTAACCACTGATAATTGTAACTTGGCTACAAGTGAGCCGTGTGATCAGTTACTGGCCTAATCGATTTCAAGAAATGACAAGTCCTTAGGGCCTGTGAAATGTCATCCATTTCTACTGTGTGTATTTAATAAAATGCTAATGTAATTTTGCTAAACATGCAGTACTTATCATTACACATGATGGATAAGAGATAGGAGTTTTCAATGGTAGCAAACTTATAGAAATAGTAATTACGCCCTACCGTTATAGGAACACCTATCTTTTATATTAGAAGGTCAACTTTCTTCAGCTTGTGTCAGTAAAAGTGGTAAGAGATTACAAATAAGAAGCAAAGTGTGTGTGTTAAAAGTATGGTTTAAGAACCTTCAACTAAATGCTACTTGTACAGTGCCATCTGGGTAGATGATACTCATCTATGACACCATAGAGTCATAGACACCTAGAGTGTTAAGATTCTTAAGTGGTTTGCTTTCATAAAATAATAATAGAACCTCTGTGAGTTGATCTGTAACCAACTGTAATCAACATAAAGAGGTGGTCAACATAAGGAAGTAGGCCTCCTGTACAGCTTTGTACAAGTGGTGCATATTTGGTCTATGAAAATTACGCCAATTTACATAGGTGGTCAACTATGGAAGTTCTTACTGTACTTATAAGAATATAAAATTTTTTTTGAAACAATTATAAAATTTAAAATAGTATTTGTTATAAAATATACAGGAAACTGCATGACACAAATGTGAGCTTAATGGCTTATTAGAATGAACCTGTCACCCAAACGAAGACACAGAATTTTGATCATGGACCAAGAGTTCCTTCAGGTATTCTGTCTTAATCACAGCATACTTTCCCCTTCCTAAAAGAAAACTTCTATCCTGTACTTAATCATTTCTTCACAGTTTTATTATTCAAGTGTTCATGCCTAAGTAATAAAGTTTAGTTTTGCCTGATTTTTAGTAATGTGTAATTTATGTCTCTTTTATCTAAAATTTCTTCCTTGCCTTCAGGCCTTTTGAAAATGTTTTTTGGCAATTTATCTGTCGGGGAACACGGGTCATTTGATACACAGAGTGTCCCATGGTACTGTAAGTTGGTAATTGAATAGCTTGATCAGACTCTTGTTTATTTGGGGAGGTGGCAGATGGGTGATGTAGTCTTCCAACAGGGAGTATGTAATGCCTGGTAATCTCTGTTTTTATGATATTGGCACTCGTTGAATGAAGCTTCATATACAGATCCATGAATCTACTGGGGGTGTTTTGGGCATGATTTTTAAGGTTAGGCACTATTTAAAATGCATGTATAAATCACTAATGTGTTGAAACCTTGTTATGCTACAATGTTGGTATCACTGAGGTTTAGATATGTTGCTATTACTCTTTTAGCATTACCTGATGTCAGTTAGCTTTGGTATTTCCAATGCACTCTGCCATTCTGTGGAGACTCTGCTTTATCTGGATGATACTGGGAAAGGTCAATATAAAACTACTAAGCCATTGGTCTATAAATTGATCTCCCAGGTTTAAAGATTGTCATAGACATTCATAACAAATCTCCCTCAACATGTCAAATGGGGACAATGAAATTTGAGCCATGTTTTGGAAGAAAAACAATCAAGTGTTTTGTTGTAATGAGTACTATCTGGGTTAAATTCAGCCAATTTGCAGAGCCCTGACTTTGTGCAATGGAGAGGCCCAAATTAGCCACACTTCTATCTTTGCATTGGGAGTCTTCTCCGTTGAGGATGCTATATACCACCAAAATATAAATCTCAGAAGAAAATGTTTACTTTGAGCTATTTTCAATAGGATTTTTATGGACTCAGGTCTAATTCAGTCTTAGTACTTGACTTTATACTTAATGAGAAAAAAAATAACTTATTTATCACCCTCTGATCTTAAATAAGAATGTACTGGATAGAACTAAAAATCCTTCCTGTTCAGAAATCTAATAACATGACTTTACAGTGGGGTTCCTCCACATTGGCACTATTGGTAATTCAGACTGGATAATAATTCTGTGCTTGGAAATTGTCACGAACATTGCAGAATATTTCTTAGCATCCCTGGCCTCTACCCACTAGTGCTAGTAGCATCCCCACCTCCCCCAAAGTTATGGCAAGTAAATATGTTGCCAAACATTGCCAAACATCCCTTACGAGGAAGGATCTTCCTTGGTTAACCCTTACTGCTCCAGATGTCCTTATGGCACAGTTACACTTGAAGGAAAGAAGGAATCTGCCTGGAGTTTGCATATAAAACACCCACCCCTTGCTAAATTTCACCAGTGTTTTCAAGTGATGGCATCCTGTAATATATCAGGGGGAAATGTGCTCCTGTATGTGCGTATATTCACCTTTATGCAATGTCAAATGTTCCCAAATTCTTTTAATACAGTCATACTGTCATGTGTTGCTTAACAGCAAGGAGACATTCTGAGAAATGCATTGTTAGATGATTTCTTCAGAGTGCGCTGACACAAACCACACGCCTCATCTATACAGCATTGCTCCTAGGCTACAAACCTGTAAATAAGCAAATCGTTAAAATTACCTCTAAAAGATGAGAACTTAAAAAAAATACTATCCACAATATTAAAAATAAATAATAATAAAAAATAAATAAATAAATAATAATTTCTTACAATTGCAGAACATTCAGTTACTGTCGAAGGCAAATGACAGTTTCAGTTCAGTTAGTGAATGAAAATATATTGGATCCAAATTCTGGGACTACAGTGTATTTTATCAACAGAATAACTTTTTTTTTTTTTATAAATTCAACAGAATAACTTTAATCGGCTATAGTATCGTCATTGAAACAAAGATTCCAGTTTGTAGAAGGCAATCATTTTCATATTCTAGTAATCCACTCCATTGTTTCTTGACAAAATGAGCACCGTATCTTAGGCAGGAGTTTGTTCAGGGTTTTTGCATTCTCCTGGTGGCCCCCTGGTGGTCAGACGGGCATTGCAAGCAGTCTTTGGCTGAGTGTATCAAACTGTGCGTGTGTGTGTGTGTGTGTGTGTGTGTGTGCGATTTTGAACAGAGAGGGGGGGTAGAACAGCTGTGGTCTCAGCTACAGCAAGCCAGAGATTTTGATTAAATGCAGCCTAGTACAGAGACCTGAAGACCACGGTCTGAGTCTTCAGTGAGTCAATTCTCTAGGCCAATGTGGGATTTACTTTTCTACTTTATAAAACAAGAAATAATAACAAATAAACTGTCAGTTCCCTTATAATCCTCCTGACTGCTATACTGTAGTTTTATAAAACAGAAACTCTGCCATCAATTGCTCCCTCAGAAGACAAAGGTTACATGGATGTTCCAATTCTGAATTTGAAATGCTTGGGAAGTTGAAACGAACAGATTCTGTTATCTTTTGATAAAATACTTGCAGTACTTTTTTCCCTAAAATTTAAATAATTAGGTAGTTATTCGGACCAAAGAAGAAATTTAAGTTATACTGCCACAAAGATAACTTGTATAAAATAAATGAATTATGTGCATATACACACATATATGCCCTCACTTGTAGCCTGTATTCTTTGCTTGTTTTGAGTACAACTTAACAGTAATAATTATATTGACTAGGCTAGATGCTTTTGATGTATTATGTCATTTAGTTGTTATAATAATTCTAAGAGATAAGCATTATTTTCATCTTTTCATCTGACACCCAAAATCCAGGTAATTTTCTCAAACAACAACAACAACAAAAAAAAAACCCAGTAAGAGACAGAATTGAGACCTGCCTCCTTGGCTTCAGTTCTTACCCAGTCCACTATACTTTAGGCCCATCATCAAGTTGGACTGCCATGGTCAGGAATCCCTCTTCTAGAGGCAAATACTTATCAGAGAAGACTATATTTTCAAATTCATTGGTCCCAGGATACTAAAATATCAAGAGACTAAAAATATTTCCATTCCCTTAAAGTTATTATTATTATTTTTAATTTTTTTATTGTTGGGGATTCATTGAGGGTACAAGAAACCAGGTTACACTGATTGCATTTGTTAGGTAAAGTTCCTCTTACAATCGTGTTAAAATTATTTTTTAAAAAAGTACTCAATGTAAGATTTGCAAGCAATCAAGATGAGCAATGGTTATTATTTTTTATTGCAGTGAAAAACATGTAACTGCAATCTACCCTCTGGATACATTTTTAATTGTATGGCACACTGTTGTTAATTACCTGCACCATACTGTACAGCAGATCTTTAGATCTCTTTCAACTTGCACGTCTAAAATTCTAGACCTTTTGAACAGTAAATCCCTATTTTCCCAGCCCCTGACAACCATCAATCTACTTTCTGCTTCTGTAAGTTTGACTACCTTTGATACCTCGTGTTAAGAGGATTCACACAGTACTGTATTTGTCCTTTGTGCCTGGCCTATTTCATTTAGCACAAAGTCCTCGAGTTTCATCTGTGCTGTTGCATATTATAGAAATTCTTTTCTTAAGGTTGAGTAATATTGCATCATTTGGACGTACATTTTCTTTATTCATTCATTCATTCATGGACATTAGTTTGGGTCTACATTTTGACTATTGTGAATAATGCTTCAACAAACATGAAGATGAAAATATCTACTCGAGATCTTGTTTATAATTCTTTTGGATAAATACCCCAGAAGTGGGATTTCTGCATCACATGGTAGTTTTGTATTTTATTTTATTTTATTTTATTTTTTGAGACAGAGTCACAAGCTGTCACCCTGGGTAGAGTGCCATGGCGTTATAGCTCACAGCAACCTCCAACTCTTGGGCTTAAACAATTTTCTTGCATCAGTCTCCCAAGTAGCTGGGACTACAGGTGCCCACCACAACACCCAGCTATTTTTTTGTAGTTGTCCTTGTTGTTTGGCAGCCCAGGGCTGGATTGGAACCCGCCAGCTCCAGTGTATATGGCTGGCACCCTAGCTGCTGAACTATAGGTACCAAGCCATGGTAATTTTATTATTAATTTCTTTATTTTTTCATAACAGTTGTACTATTTTACATTCCCCCCAACAATGTGCAAGGGTTTCAATTTCATATATTCACCAACACTCATTATTTTTGCTGTTTTTGGTTTTTAAATATTATTTTTTTTTAAATAATGAACACCCTAACAGGTGTGAGCGAATACTTCATTGTGGCTTTGATTTCTATTTCTCTGATGACTGATGATGTTGAACATCTTTGCATCTACCTCTATTAAATAATAGAAGCTTTTGAAGCAAAGCTCATGCCTTCTTCACAAATAAAAATTTAATTTAATTTAATTCCTTGCAATAAGCATGCACTGAGCATATGCTATGGAAGGTGGACTAGGCCTGCAGGGATGTACATATTGTCCTCTTGAAAACCAGTTTTCCCCATAGAAGAGGAAAGAAGTCATGTATACTTAAATCCTACTATAAAGTAACATCTGAGATGTGTTGTAGGGGTGGTTCTGATTGTTGTTGGGATGCAGTGAGGGGAAGAAAGCCAACATTTATTAACCAAGCACCATCACATACAAATCTGGTTAGATGAGGATTATCACAGAAGAATCTGAGGCACAGAGAAGTTAATTCCCCAGGGTCAGCAGCAACTAGCTTAGTATTGGAAATCCATATATCCAAGATCCATGATCTCTACTATAACATTCTGCATCCCCTTCTTTGGAGCTGAGAATACTTTAGGGAAACTTAGCTTTGGAGTTGAATCAATGTCAGAATTAGGGAGGAACTGGTCTCTCACTGACTTTTCTGCTGTCTCTGTGATTTGCCTTAGAAATTAAGTAATAACCTCTGAGATAACCTGAGAAGCTAAAGAGAAAATGGGGGTGAGTCTCTGAATTATGAATTAAAATCCCCATTCACCCAGGGGCACTGTTTAGTGCCCAAGAACCGCCTCAATTTAGAGACAGAGGTTTCTAATTAGTCAGTCATGCACCACTCTTCCTCTGATTTTTTCTGACCTGTTTCCATTTCCTAGGAACCTCAGGCCCTCACTTCCCCACACAGACTAATTGCCCTACAGTGAGCCCCCTGTAACTATTGAAAGATTTTTTTTTTTCTGTCTCTTGAGCTTTAGTGATTTCCTAATTGTTAAATGCAAATAATAGTGTGTTGATTCTGGAGGCAGTTCTTGGGGCTGCACAGTTATTAGGGAAATCAGAATTATAAATTCTGGTCCAGAGGCAAGGTCTTTAACATCATCAAGAAACCAACAATTAAGGATATATTATAATCAGGATTTGGGAGTTCTGCAGAGAAACTTCCTTTGCCGAAGATGGCTGGCTATGGTTGGTGGAGGAGTTCTGGGGAGTCTGAATGTTTATTTCCATCTGGAGTTGTTAGTAGAGTGTGTTTCTCATTAGAGTCAGCTGTGGAAATTCAGGAGTTTTATAATGTCTCCATTCATTCACTTTTAGCCAACAAACATTTAGATGCTACAAAGCATTACTGAGGTCAGTATAAAGTTCTGATTCATCCAGTTATATTCAGAAGGGAGAGGTCAGGATTTGTGGGTATTCTGGAAAGTCCTGCCAATTCACTCAGTCTTCTAGAGAGGCTCCAGTATAACCATATCCTGAGGATGTCTCATTTTTTTTTTTAAACCTAAATGAAGGGGAAAGATGTAGTAAGATGGATGCCTCCATGCAAATGCCTAATCATTCGTCCTGTTAAAAGAAAAAAAATTCAGACAAATTAAACTTAATGGAATTTATTTGAGCAAAGAAGAATTCATGAATTAGAAAGCATTGCCCAGAAGCAGGAACAGCCAACTTTTATTGGGTCAACACAGAAGCGTAGGAAAGAAATCATCTGATTGGCTGGGATGAGGTGTTTACCTTTATTGAGCATGGTGTGATTGGTTGCTTGGCTGCCTGTGATTGGCTGATGCTCAGCTATTTGTTACAGAAGTATTCTCCTAAGTAATGTTGCATTTTGTTAGTTGAGAACTCAAATTATAGAGACAGTCTCAGGCCAATGGCTTCCCTCTCATTTAATTTAACAGCCAACAATTTGTTGTCATCTTCTTATAAACTATTAAATTGACAGATTGTCACTATTTATCATTTAATGAGCTGCTCTTAGGAAAGTGTCATATGGTGGGAGGTACAGGAGACAGCCAGATACGGTGAATCCGGACTCTGTCCTGGCTTTGTGATTTTGGACAGGCAACTTTACCCTTCGAGTCTTAGTCTCTTCATCTGTAATATGGGCATACTAACACATGGGTTTTGCAAGCAATAATTTAGATTAATTGTGTGAATATCCCTATTATGTTATATGGCCTAATGACTAGCATTTTCCTTCTCAATAAAGAACAAGAACAAAGAAAATTTTAAGTAACATATGTATGTATTGAAGTATAAATTGAAGAATTTCCCTTAAATGAGGATAAACCAGTGTACTTAGGCCCTTGCTGGAAAATGTATGGTGAAATTGGTATTAATGACAGCAAATGATATTCAATGAAATTGACATGAACTTAAAAATTATCAACATGTTCTTTCAGGAAGCTTTCTTAGAATTCTTATTGTGTTTGTAATAACTAAACTTAATTTGAAATTAGGTGGTAAAGATGATTAAAATAATGCATAGCAAAACATAACATGATGTAAGAGAAGTATGTAAACAAAATAGAATTGTGACTTTTAAGAAGGAAGAAATGATTATTTTGGTTTTATTTTTTATTATTAAATCATACCTGTGTACATTAATGCGATCATGGGACACCATACACTGGTTTTATAGACCATTTGACACATTTTCATCACACTGGTTAACATAGCCTTCCCCGCATTTTCTTAATGTGTTAAGGTATTTATATTCTACATTTACTAAGTTTCACATGTATCCTTGTAAGATGCACTGCATGTGTAATCCCAACAATCACCCTCCCTCTGCCCATCCTCCCTGCTCTCTCCCCTCCTTCTCCCCCTTCCCCATATTTTTAGGTTATAACTGGGTTATAGCTTTCATGTGAAAGCCATAAATTAGTCCCATAGTAGGGCTGAGTACATTGGGTACTTTTTCTTCCATTCTTGAGATATTTACTAAGAAGAATATGTTCCAGCTCCATCCATGTAAACATGAAAGAGGTAAAGTCTCCATATGTCTTTAAGGCTGCATAATATTCCATGGTGTACATATACCACGATGTATTAATCCATTCATGGATCGATGGGCACTTGGGCTTTTTCCATGACTTAGCAATTATGAATTGGGCTGCAATAAACATTCTGGTACAAATATCTTTGTTACGATGTGATTTTTCGTCTTCTGGGTATGTACCTAGTAGAGGATTATAGGATTGAATGGCAGATCTATTTTTAGATCTCTTAGTGTTCTCCAAACATCTTTCTAAGAGGAATGTATTAATTTGCATTCTCACCAGCAGTGTAGAAGTGTTCCCTTTTCTCCACATCCATGCCAACATCTCTGGTCTTGGGATTTTGTGATATGGGCTAATCTTACTAGAGTTAGATGGTATCTCAAAGAAGTTTTTTTTTTTTTTTTTTTTTTTGTAGAGACAGAGTCTCACTTTATGGCCCTTGGTAGAGTGCCGTGGCCTCACACAGCTCACAGCAACCTCCAACTCCTGGGCCCAAGCGATTCTCCTGCCTCAGCCTCCCGTGTATCTGGGACTACAGGCGCCCGCCACAATGCCCGGCTATTTTTTGGTTGCAGTTTGGCCCGGGCCGTGTTTGAACCCGCCACCCTCGGTATATGGGGCCGGCGCCCTACCAACTGAGCCACAGGCACCGCCCCGCTCTCAAAGTAGTTTTGATTTGCATTTCTCTGATGATTAAAGATGATGAGCATTTTTTCATATGTCTGTAGGCCATGTGCTTGTCTTCTTCAGAGAAGTTTCTCTTCAAGTCCCTTGCCCAACCTGCGATGGGATCACTTGTTCTTTTCTTGCTTATATGTTCGAAGTTTCTCTTCAAGTCCCTTGCCCAACCTGCGATGGGATCACTTGTTCTTTTCTTGCTTATACGTTCGAGTTCTCTGTGTATTCTGGTTATTAAACCTTTGTCGGAGACATAACCTGCAAATATCTTCTTTCATTCTGAGGGCTGTTTGCTTGCTTTACTTATTGTGTCCATGGCTGTGCAGAAGCTTTTTAGTTTGATCAAGTCCCAGTAGTGTATTTTTGAAGCTGCTTTAATTGCCCCGGGGGGTCCTCCTCATAAAATACTCACCTAGATGGATTTCTTCAAGGGTTTTTCCTGAACTCTCTTCTAGTATTTTTATAGTTTCATGTCCTAAAGTTTAAATCTTTAATCCAGTAAGAGTCTATCTTAGTTAATGGTGAAAGGTGTGGATCTAGTTTCAGTCAGCCAGCCAGTTCACCCAGCACCATTTGTTAAATAGGGAATCTTTTCCCCACTGGATGTTTTTAATTGGTCAAAGATCAAATAACGGTAAGTAGCTGGATTCATCTCTTGGTTCTCTATTCTGTTCCAGACATCTACTTCTCTGTTTTTGTGCCAGTACCATACTGTTTTGATCACTATTGATTTATAGTATAGTCTGAGGTCTGGTAGCATGATTTCTCCTGCTTTGTTTTTATTTCTGAGTAACATATTGGCTATTCGAGTTTTTTTTTCTGATTCCATATAAAACGAACTATTATTTTTTCAAGATCTGTAAAGTATGACAATGGAACTTTAATAGGATTGCATTAAAATTGTATATTGCTTTGGGTAGTATGGAAATTTTAACAATGTTGATTCTTCCCAGCCATGAGCATGGTATGTTTTTTTATTTGTTGACATTTTCAACTATTTCTTTTCTTAGAGTTTCATAGTTCTCTTTATAGAGATCTTTCACGACCTTTGTAAGATAAACTCCCAAATATTTCATCTTGTTTCGCACTACTGTGAATGGAATAGAATCCTTAACTATTTTTTCAGCTTGACTATTGTTGGTATATATAAAGGCTACCAATTTATGAATGTTGATTTTGTAACCTGAGACGCTGCTGTATTCCTTGATCACTTCTAAGAGTTTTGTAGTAGAATCCCTGGTGTTTTCCAGATATACAATCATATCATCTGTGAAGAGCGAAAGTTTGATCTCTTCTGACCCTATATGGATACCCTTGATCACCTTTTCTTCCCTAATTGCGGTGGCTAAAACTTCCATTACAATGTTAAGGAGCAGTGGAGTCAATGGGCAGCCTTGTCTAGTTCCTGGTCTGAGTGGAAATTATTTCAATTTAACTTCTTTCAATTCAATATTGGCTATGGGTTTGCTGTAGATGGTCTCTATCAGTTTAAGAAATGTTCCTTCTATACCAATTTTCTTAAGTGTTCTGATCATGAAGGGATGCTGGATATTATCAAAAGTTTTTTCTGCATCAATTGAGAGAATCATATGGTCTTTGTTTTTTAATTTGTTTATGTGCTGAATTACAGTTATAGATTTATGTATATTGAACCAGCCTTGAGACCCTGGGATAAAACCAACTTGGTCATAATTTATAATTTGTTTGATGTGTTACTGGATTCTGTTTGTTAGGATATTGTTGACTATTTTTGCATCTATATTTATTAGTTATATTGGTCTATAATTTTCTTTTCTTGTTGGGTCTTTTCCTGGTTTGGGGATCAGGGTGATGTTTGCTTCATAGAACATTTTGGGTAGTCTTTTTCTGCATTATGGAACTGGTTGAGTAATATAGGTACTAGTTCCTCTTTAAAGGTTTGGTAGAATTCTGACGTGAAGCCATCTGGTCCCGGGCTTTTATTTTTAGGGAGATTTTGTATGGTTGATACTATATCAGAACTTGATATTGGCCTGTTCAACATTTCCACTTGATTCTGGCTAAGTCTTGGAAGGTGATGTGCTTCCAAGTATTGGTCAATTTGCTTTATATTTTCATATTTCTGAGAATAAAGTTTCTTGTAATACTCATTAAGGATTTTTGAATTTCTGAGGAGTCTGTTGTTAATTCGTCTTTGTCAT
This sequence comes from Nycticebus coucang, assembly GCF_027406575.1. Classification (NCBI taxonomy): domain Eukaryota; kingdom Metazoa; phylum Chordata; class Mammalia; order Primates; family Lorisidae; genus Nycticebus; species Nycticebus coucang. The sequence goes on from NC_069782.1 coordinate 30,204,400, forward strand.
TTCTGATTGATGAGATTAGAGAGTTTACTCTTATTTTTCTGGTTAGGTTAGCCAAAGGTTTATTTATTTTATTGACCTTTTCAAAAAACCAACTTTTTGATTTATTGATCTGTTGTATAATTCTTTTGTTTTCAATTTCATTTAATTCTGCTCTAATTTTGGTTATTTTTTTTCTTCTACTGGGTTTGGGGTTGGAATGTTCTTCCTTTTCCAGTTGCTTGAGATGTCCCATTAAGTTGTTAACTTCCTCTCTTTCCATTCTCTTGAGGAAGTCTTGCAGTGCTATAAATTTCCCTCTTAAGACTGACTTTGTGGTACCCCAGAGGTTCTGATAATTCATGTATTCATTGTCATTTTGTTCCAAAAATATGGCAATTTCCTTCTTAATCTCATTTCTGACCCAGCAATCATTCACCGTAAGGTTATTTAACTTCCATGTTTTTGTATAAGTATGCAGATTCCTATTGTTACTGAGTTCAACTTTTATTGCATGGTGGTCCAAGAAGATGCAAGGAATAATAATTATTCCTTTAAATTCACTGAGGTTACACTTGTGACCTAAGATGTGATCGATTTTGGAGTATGTTCCGCGGGCTGATGAGAAGTATGTGTATTCAGTTCTATTGGGATGAAATGTTGTGTAGATGTCTGCTAAATTCAAATGTTGGATGGTTATGTTTAAATCTAAAATTTCTTTGTTCAGCTTCTTATTGGAGGATCCATCCAACACCGCCATAGGAGTGTTGAAATCTCCGACGATTGTACAGCTGGAGGAAATCAAGTTGCTCGTCTCTGTTAGAGTATCTCTTATAAATTGAGGTGCATTCTGGTTGGGTGCATAAATATTAATAATTGAAATTTCATCATATTAAGTATTACTCTTAACAAATATGAAATGACCATTCTTATCCTTCCTTACTTTTGTTGGTTTAAAACCTATTGTATCTGCAAATGGAATTGCAATACCTGCTTTTTTCTGATTGCCATTTGCCTGCAATACGGATGACCATCCTTTTACCCTTAGTCTATATTTATCTTTTAAGGTAAGATGTGACTCTTGTATGCAACAAATATCTGGCCTGAGTTTTTGTATCCAGTCAGCTAACCTATGCCTCTTTAGAGTACAGTTTAAGCCGTTCACATTAATGGAGAATATTGAGAAGTCTGGTAAAATTTTGGGTATTGAGTTTTTTGAAAGTCCAATGGATATTTTTCATCCTTTCACCACTGTGGAAGTTGGAGTTTGATCAAAAGTTTCTGAGTGAGTTTACTTTTGTGGTAGAGGATTGGGCTGGTCATTATGGAGGATAGGTCTGAGAATATCCTTAGGAGCTGGCTTGGTTGTGGAAAATTTCTTCAACATATGAATGTCATTACAGTATTTAATTTCTCCATCATAAATGAAACTCAGTTTAGCTGGATACAGGATCTGGGATAGAAAGTTATTTTGCTTTAGGAGATTAAAAGTCGATGACCACCCTCCTCTGTCTTGAAAAGTTTTAGCAGAGAGATCTAAAGCCATTCTAATATTTTTCCCTTTGTAGGTAATGGATTTCTTACATCTGGCTTCTTTCAGAATTTGCTCCTTCATATTAAGTTTAGTGAAGTGAATTATGATATGCCTGGGGGAAGTCTTATAGGGATTGAGTCGTGCTGGGGTTCTGAAACTGTCTGCTATCTGAATTTCAGAATCCCTTGGCATGTCTGGAAAATTCTCTTTCATAATTTCACGGAGAAGAGCCTTTGTGCCTTGCGAGGCCACTTCATCACTTTCAGTGATTCCAATGAGGCGGATATTAGCCTTCTTCAAATTATCCCAGAGCTCTCTGAGAGAATGATCCATTTTTTCTCTCCATTTCTCTTCCTCCTTGAGAGTTTGGGAGTGTTCAAAGGCTTTGTCTTCAGTGTCAGAAATCCTTTCTTCTGCTTGCTCCACTCTGTTACTGAGGGATTCTTCTGTATTTTTTAGATCTTTGAGGGCTGCAAATTCTTGCTTCTGTGTGTCAAAATTTTTGGTGTTTTTGTCTTTAAATTCATTAAATTCTTGAGACAACTTTTGAATTTCTCCTCGAATTTCTAATTCCGACTTTTGAATAGCTCTTCAAATTTTTAATTCCAAAGTGTCCTCCATTCTATTAATCTTATTTGCAATGGAAATTCTGAATTCAATTCCTGACATCTCGGCCAGCTGTTTATGAATGGGATCTTCAGTTACATCTGCCATATCTTTCCTTAAGGGAATTGATCTCTTCTGGTTATTGATGTTACCAGAGTTTTTCTGCTGATTCCACCCCATGATTATTTTATATTGTTTTATTTTTCCTCTGGAGCTTTGTCGAGGACACGTACAGTGCTATGGCCTGAGAAACTGGGGACCTCTTTGGTGTGGTGGGGCCAAGTAGGTCTGTCTTGTTTTCAGTTGGTCTCTGTCCAACCCTAGTGAAACAGTTACTCTGGGTTGAAGTCTCAGCTGTGGAGAAATACCAGCAATTATGTCACCCCGCCTATCACAGGCAACAATTGGAAAAGGAAAATCAAATTTTCCTAAAACCACACACCCAGGGTACCACTTGAATAGTCCTCAGGTGATTGGCTCAGTTCAAAAGGTCCAAATCATTTGTCTCAGTCAGCACCTATCTCAGGTGGGAGAGTTTAAAAGGTCTCTGGCAACTGGATCGCAGGTGTCCAGTGACTACTCAGATATGACTTGCTCTGGTGCTCCGTGAAGTCAGGAGGACCCATTGAGCAATAGATTAGTCTGGGAAGGTTGATGCCTCCTTCCCCACCTTGCACCTCTGTCACACCCAGTCACTGATAGCCCCGCAGGGCTGTGACCCAGTTGCTTCTAATGAACTAATATTCCAGGGATTTGCACCTGCCTAAATCACAAGGAAATCTATATCTGCTCTGTCAGACCACTGCACTCTGCCTCTATCCAGCAGGGAGAAGTGAGGCTTGACAACCTCGGGTGCTTGATGGAGGCTGGGGGTTGTTCACTCAGTTCCAGCCCCACCCCTGATTGATGTTACTTACAGAACAGAACAGAACAACTTTGCGGGAATTTGTTTTAGTCCTTGTGAATTCCCCTGCAGAAGAGAAGCTGGTTTGAGTTCCTAGAGCCTGCACCTCAGGCCCTGTCTTTGCTCCTGCAGGTTTGTATTCCATTAGCTGTCAGTTCTAGCCTCCTGCCTTCCTTTGTCTATAGGCTGACGATCTGCTGAGGACCAGGTGTGTCTTAGGCTCAGTGAAGTGGTCCTCTGGGTCACCCCTGCCCTGGGAATTTCCCGGCTCTGCACGTGCGTTTTCTAGTCCCAACACTCCACCCATGCTGGTACTCCCTAAGGCAAACCCTTTACTCATGGGGCCTGAGTTTCCATCCCAGATCTGTTCCATGGTAGTTGCTACCTGAGGAGATGCCTGGCCTCCTCTTGTTGCTCAGGGAGTCAGGGGGTGTGGCTTCAGAATATCTGGGAGTGAGCCCTATTGTTGCCAAAAACGGCTGCTACTCTGCGCCTCGGGGCACCACCGCTCGCATGCCACAGAATCAGCACTGACCAGCTGCAGTCTAGGCCCTGTCCACACTCCTCAAGAAATCACCCAAGAATCTGGACTCCTGGGAGACAGGCCTCCAGACCTCAGAGTGAGAGTGGAGGGGAGTGCTGCAATCTCAGAGTTGCAAGTAGAGAATATATACAGTTTTATACAGCTTTATGCCTGGCAGGAGAATACCGTGGTACCCGAGTAGGGGAGGTAGGTCCAGTTTTTAGAAGGTCTCTCCTGTGGAGTGTAGTGGGAGGACCTTTAATCTCTGCTCATTTGTTTGTGGGGCACTTTGAGCCATTCTCATGGGGGAAGGGACTCCTGTCCTCCTGGTGATGGATTTTGTACCTTTTGTTTGTATCCTTGGGGTTGCAGCTTGCCTCAGCAGGGTTGATACGCGTTCTTCAACCTTCTCTCTTGGTGTAGCTCTAATCCACCAGGTTACTTGCTAAATTTCTGTCCTTTAACTCTCCTTCTTGACCTGAGCCTCTATGGAAAGCTGGCTTCAGTCAGCCATCTTGTCTCTGCCCCCCTGTTTTTTAATCAGAAATGATTATTTTGAAATGGCTGAATCAAGGTGGACTTCATGGAGGAAGAAATAGATTCTGATCAGGACAGTAAAGCACAAATTGAGTTTCAAAAAAATAAATTAGGCACTGGAGAGGGCCAGAGCCAAGGTGAGAGAGCTCAGAGCTGGACAGTGCCACTGTGCCTGGTTTGGCCGAGGCCAGGCCAGGTTCCATGGAAGCCACACCTGTCAGTGGTGCAGTAGCCTGCGCTTGGATCATTACTCTGTTGCTGCCATTTTGAAGTTGTACATAATTTTGAACAAGGGGCCTTGTATTTTCATTTTGCAGTGGGCCTGGAAAGTTGTGTAGCTGGACCTGACTGAAGAAAATAGCTAAAATAAAAATTCTGAAATCATACAGGATCTCATGTCTGAGTAGAGAACTTCAAAGAGTGACACAACTAGGGTCATGGAGGAACCAAACAAACTGTATGTTTTACTGAATCAGAACAGAAGAAGAGGCTACAGGCAAGGAAGGAAGTGTCTCTGGCTGGGGTCACCATACCTTCCCATTTGTTTAGAGTCACCTGGCTTATGTTGGCTAGCCCAATGTAATTATTAGTTCTCTCTTCCACTCCCTAAATGTCCTAGTTTGTAGATAAATTATTTGATCCCTCTATTTTTGTTGTTAGGGGAAGGAAATTAGGCCTGGAATTTGGATGGGGATAGGAGGTGAATAGGTGGTAGGGAACCAAGAAGAGAAAAAAATGACAGGAATTATCAAACTTTGAGGCTGAATTTCCTTTTTAACATTAAAAATTTCTGCAGATGTTAGTAGCTGAACTTTCAGTATCTGTTACTTGGGAAAAATCCATAACCTAAAATTACTCTTTTTTTGCTCACTCATAGATAAATATAGATCTAATTAATCCAGTGGTTCTCTCCTCATGTTGTGGTGACCCTCAACCATAAAATTATTTTTGTTGCTACTTCATAATTGTAATTTTGATACTGTTATGAATTGTAATGTAAATATCTGATATGCAGAATGTATTTAGGCCACCCCTGTGAAAGGCTCATTTGACCCCCCAAAGAGATCACAAATCACAGGTTGAGAACCACTGAATTAAATCACTAGCTCTTTGAGGAGCTGCATTATGTGTTTGTGTAAGATTTTAGTGATGTTGTCTAAAGTCACTGCCAGCTGATGATGCTTTTGAGATTGGTGGATTTCTTGCAAAATTCCCTTGTTCTCTATAATGAAGGATCCATGCCCTAGGAAGGTGCGATCATTAATCTGTAGGTAAAGCTCAACTTCTTTAGCATGACATTGAAGATGTTTCCCAGTGTGGAAAGAATTTATAGTGGAGCCTGCACATTATTGTTTTAAAAATTCACAAAAGATGGCTGTGGAGTAGACAAGAGTGTGTGTAAGTCAGTGGGCATGGTTTTCTACTCCCATATGAATTTAGCACAATGAAAGAAATAATTGATTTTACTCATTTATACAGTGGGAATCTGTAATGTATTTTCTTTGAAGTACACGGGGCCACTAGAGAAGTTTTGAGACAGACTGTGTTGTGGTGCATTATTTCACTCCCAAGAAACCCAGTTGACACCGTTCTGCTTCACTCCCACAGGCTTCAACTTGCTCAGCTTCCTGGTGTTGCCGAGACAACTCTGTTTGTTTCTGTATGTGTGGATTTTACATTTCTTAATTTTTCTCTATCTCCAAACTTTCATAAAGACCTGCATATTTTTGAAATCAATGAATGTGGTAGAAAGAACACTGGAATTCCAGGTTCAAATCCTGGTTCAATAACTTACCAGTTTTGCAAATGAAAACAAATTCCCGAACTCCTCTCAGCCTGCATTTCTTGATGTTTAAAATGGGTTAACGGTGGCACTCTGCAGGCTGTCACGAGGGTGAAAGTAGGCATAGCATGTGAAATGCTTCAAAAACTGTACCAGGGGCAGCACCTGTGGCTTAAAGGAGTAGGGAGCCAGCCCCATATGCCAGAGGTGGCGGGGGTTCAATCTCAGCCCCCGTCAAAAACTGCAAAAAAAAAAAAAATGGTAACAGTGGTTTTCAAACTTTAACATACATGGGAGACTCTTAGAAGGCTTGCTGAAACAAAGATTGCTGGGCCCCACCCCCAGAGTTTTTGATTTGGTAGAATTTGCATTTTAGCGAAACTCCATGTGATCTCAATGCTGCTCCTCTGAGCACCACATTTTGAGAAGCACTGCTCCTGCAAATGTAAGTATTCTTAGCAAAGTGAAAAGAATAACTCCCATCAGTCTATAGTATAGCTTTTTTTTTGGGGGGGGGATGAAGATGCACATTATAAAATGAAAGAGACACAAATATGAAAAAAAGAAATGCATGTGACTAAATGCTTTACTAGACTTTTGGCAAAATGGCTGTTTGAAGAAAGCAATGAAGATTGCTATGAATCATCTATTGGCTTCATGCAAACTAAAACCAAGGATTATACTTTCAGCTTAATTTCAACTTTATAATGATTTCCTTTAATTACTGTATAGGAGCAAACAGGAAGATGCAGGAGTGTGAAATTAATACTGACAACACCGGGCTTGCCAGGGCTCTGCAGATTAACCAGCATTTTACTGCACCAATAAAGGAATGAGGAAATAAAATTAAAAACTGATAGTGAATGGAATTACTTATTTGAAGCTAGTGATTATGTCAAGCTGTCACTCCCATAGAAGGATTAAGCACAGAGACAACCAGATAAATTATAAACTACTCAACGAGGCCCATATCCATCTAGTCCACAAGCTTGGTAACAATGAAAATCTGAAATCGACTCAGTCATGGCAGATTTGGGCTGAATGTTTAGCATTTCATAGACTCTTAGCATCTAAGAGCAGAGATCAAAAAAAATACTGGAGGTCATGTGAGATCAGGCTTCACTTTTTGAGGTATTAGTACAGTGAATTATTCGATCTAAAATGGGAAGAAAAAATAAAGGTATTTTTTCCCCTTAAAAAAAAAATCACTGCAATACAGTTTAGAAAAAAATAAAAAAAATAAAACAGTGCCAAATAGTATACCTAAAGCATGTGAAACTAGAAATTACCTTAAAATATAGCAAGGTTAGTTCTCTGCACTTTCAATAGGCAGTGTTTTCCTGTCATTTTCTTGAATTCCCATTTTTTCCCTTCTTTTTTATTGGCTACTCCTTTATAATCTAGACTCATAAGTTACCCAAAAGTCTTCTCAAAGTTACCTGGAACAATTATCCCTTATTTATTATTTCTGGGAAAACCGAATAAACAGAATATGTTGGCTTTAGCAGAAACAAAACTGCTTATTTTTATTTTTTTATTTTTTCTGTATAAGAAGAAAGAATTCTAGAATTGTGGAAAATCAGGGCTGAACATGACTTTAGAGAAGTTGACCTTCGACTCCTTTGTCCAACTGTGACAGGATGCGATGCATTGAGATTTTTCTAGGAGAGGCAATCAATATTAGCTATAAGACATTTGTTTCATTGTCGGTTATTTTTGAAAAGCATAGGAATCTAACATATTCCTTTTAGGATGAAACTTTAATCACAAGAGTATTGAAGCAGAATCGTGCCTGGACCCTGAAGAAAAGGTAGAAAAAGGAAAAGAAGAAGGAGAATATGGACCTCAGGACTCCAGTCATTCAACTAAAGATGAACTCTCTGTGGCCTAAGAAGCAACAACTTGCTTGGTCAGATTGAACTGGAAACACGTGACCACCTTCTAGTCATTGGGAATATAGAGCTAGATTTTAACCAACTTGGTAGAACTCAAAATTTTTTTAGATACATTTCTAGATCTGCTGTGACAGAGCCAACCATCTCTGGTCAGGGCTCCCAGTAGAAGAAAGAGTGTAAAAATTGGAGTTCTTTCTCTTCTTTAAGAATCTGCAGTTCCACCAGCAGCGTAAAAGTGTTCCCTTCTCTTCACATCCATGCCAGCATCTGCAGCTTCAAGACTTTGTGATGTGGGCCATTCTCTGTTGGGTTCAGTGATATCTCAGGGTAGTTTTGATTTGCATTTCTTATGTGGGGGGTAGGGAAATGAGGGAGTGAAGTGGGGAGAGGGAAGGAGGGAGGAAGATGGGGGTTCACGCTGCGTGACACACCTTTTGGGGGCAGGACACAATTATAATTGGGACTTTATTTAACAAATGAAATCAGTGTAACCTAATTCTTTGTACCTTCAACGAATCCCAAACAATAAAAAATAAATACATTTTTTTTTAAATCTGTTGCCCAATAAATTCTCTATTTGTCAATTTGTCTTAGCAGTTTTCTCACTTCCCCTTTCAACAATCTCAAAGCTTGAGAAGTATCATCAAGTCTTCCAGTAACATGGGTTCCCTGATCACACACTCAGATGTCATTGTAGCCTTTGGGGAAGGAAGTCTCTGCCTTTTATTTGTTATCATAGGTTTATTGCTGGAGTCTTCCTTCAAATGAAAAACCAACTCCCCTCTCTCTATCCCAGAGAAAGTGGAGTTAGTTAATCCAGGCTTCTGATGGAGTAAGTCTAACTTTTTAAGTGCTGTGTAGACTTAAGGTATACAGTGCTTACTATTCAAGAATTTTGCACTGACTCCTCACACTAATGCTAGGTGCTATTTTTATACCCATTTTACAGATGAGGAAATCAAGATATGGAAAGATTAAGCACATTGTCTATAGTCATATGAGTTTTAAATGAAGGAGCTGTTAATTGCAACCAGGGGATTTTATCGCCAAGGCACGGGGCTTCACCCTGTAGGCAAACTACTTTCCTTCTACTGATGGAGAATGATTTTCTCTGTCCTCTCTGTCCTCTGGGCATTCTAATCTTTTAATAGAAAGATGCTACTGGTTCTCCAATTAGTCCAGGACCAGTGATACATATAGAAAAGGCAATTTTAATATTTATACTTTTCTTAGTGGCATTCAATTATTAATATAACTACACTTCTTGATGAAGTAAAGGATAAATTAAAATCAGTGTAAGATATGCTTGATAGAAGAGTCAGCTTAGAACTTACCAGAGATGCAGTAACAAGTTTTTATTCAATGCCATTATAAGAAATTGATCTCAGATGTTAGAAAGTGGAGCTTCGTATGGAAATCTCAGACTCATCCCTACCAAGCATATACTTTTTACTATTCTTTCCAGCTCACCTCCCACTGACTGTCAGAGCAATAAGAAAATATGCAGATTGAAGAGAAATGTTGGAAGCTCTTTATAAAGCATTCAAGCTCCACTGGTAGAGAAAGTTTTTTTCTTCTTCTCTTGGCTTTCTGGGTGATCTGATGATAGACTAAAAAGACCAAAACTTTGTGAAGGACCTACTTGCTGTGGTGATCTCTTTCTCCGTCTCTCTCTGTGGAGCATATAGAACTCATTATTACTATCCCTTCTGCTTCTAAGATTATTTTATTTATTTATTTATTTATTATATTTATTTTTAAACAAAGTCTCACTATGTCACCCTCAGTAGAGTGCCATGGCATCACAGCTCATAACAACCTCCAACTCTTGGGCTTCAGTGATTCTCTTACCTCAGCCTCCCAAGTAGCTGGGACTCCAGGTGCTTCTAACACTATTAAAATTGAAAGAAGCAATTAGTATAATATCAGGTTGGTCCTTGAACGACATGGGCTTGAGCTGCACTGCTTGGCTGTGTGTGGACTCTCTTCCATCTCTCCCACTGCTGAGTTGTCAAAACCAACTCCTTTTCCTCTTTCCCTTCTTCTCGCCTTCAGCCTACTCAACGTGCAAACTACAAAGGTGAAGACCCGTAAGATGATTCATTTTCACTTAATGAATATATTTTCTCTTCCTCGCGATTTTCCCAGTAACATTTTATTTCCTAGCTTACTTTAAGAATACATTATATATGGACCGTAACATACAAAATATGTGTTAACTGGGTGTTTGTCCTGTCAATAACACTTCCAGCCAACAGTAGGCTATAAGTAGTTAAGTTTTTAGGAAGCCAAAAGTTTTTGCACATCTTTGAATGGGGAGAGGGGTGTCAGCACCCTTAATGTCTACATTATTCAAGGGTCAAATGCATGAAAAAAGTAACAGGGAAAATGAGAACAGAGGCAACAATCAGATAAAAGAAACAGGGTGGTAAATACTTAAAACAAGAATGACAATATTTATTCAGAACCAAAGAAATCACAGTGACAAAAATAATATCAGAACCCTACAGGTATTTCTTCAAGCCTTCTATGGACATTGATAGTAAATACGTGTGCCTTAAAGAGTTTCTTAAGAAAGTAAGTCATAAACACCAGGAAATATATTTATTACTTTCTTATATATTCACTGGAAGTCCTGTTAATCAGTTAGATGTAAACATTCCACATCATATATGAAATCAGCACAATGTAACCCAATAAATGCATTAATGTACACAGTTATGATTTAATGAAGAATTTTTAAAAATGCAGAACTAAAAAAGAGAGATAAAAACACAGAGACTGTTGAATGTATTAAAGGAAAGTTGAAAATAATACTAAAGTGATATACACAATCTTTTCTGTCTAGAGGTTACAGCTGGACCTGGTGCAGGTGTTTGAAGACCACTCTGTAAGTAATCCTGTCTAAGGGATGGAATATCTCTAAGGCAAACATCTAAGACACATAGAAAAATATTTAAGACTCTGGAACAAGGTTATGCCTTTAAATGTTTAGGCAAGAAATGAATCATCTCAAATACTAAAAAGAACAAAAGGATGCCCCCTAGTTGAACTGTGAATGATCTAGTAATATTTGCCATAAAATCTGGTGAAGAGAAAGTAAGCTGAGTCAATGCTGGTATGTTTGGCATATTATAAATAATTAACTGTTCATGTGATGTTAGAGGTTGAAAAACTAGTGTTATTATCACATGGCACCATCCTAGCAGATACATGAGGGCTAAATTTTTATGTAAGATATTTTCCAAAGAAAAGGGAGGAAAATCGAGAGCCTACAACATGAAATTGAGAAGACATCTGTCACGGTGGCCAAACCTCCAGTAGGCTGAATGATGACTATGAATCTATTACTGTTGATATATTACATAAAGCTGTGGGAATCGGAGCTTTTCAAATTACACAGAGAGTAATCAGCAGCCAGCAGCAATAGCTCCATCTCTCACACCTGCTGCTGTCTCCTGTGGGAATACATCCAAGACAGAAGGAGTTTTCTATCACCTTTAGATCGGCTTTCAAATTATAACATAAACCATTGATTAGTCAATCTCACAATAGGGGTGATAGATAGATACCATGCCATTACAGCATTGTTAATGGAGGCTTTCTCTGCCTCCCTTCCTGAACATCTCTAATCCAATTGCTAAAGCACTTTCCTGTGATCTTTCTCTCTTTAGTTTGTCTCTATCATGCAAATCAAATACTTTGAGGAAATTCAAGAAAAAAATTCCAGAAACTCAGAAGGTGTTCAATTTGTGAGAGAGAGAGAGGATGAGAGGGGTAGGGTTTCTTTAGAATTTTGAATAAAATAAAATAAAACATTTTTTATTATGGAAACACATTTCAGGTATTGTGACTTAGATTCTGTGCTCAGAATCTATCTAACCAAAATGGCTAGCTGAATAACTTGGTGGTCTGTGTTGATTGTGAGCAGAAGAGTCAATGCCTGATTTTCTACCTAGTACATAAATAACATTGTCTATCCTTGCCAAATACAGTTGTCCACAGTGATCAGAGGTTAAGATGACTAGACTTTTTTCATAGCCTTTAATTTCACTTGCGTTCTACCTATCCAGAAATGATAATTGGTACAACTTTAGCCTGTACAGCAATTTTATGTGAATTTGAAAAATGTACCCTTTTCTTAAGACATGATCCTATAAACTGCTATAAATTTGTAATAAATATGCAAATCTATTATGACGAACATGTTTTCCTTAGATCTGTGAAGTGTACCATCCATGCAGCCAAATGCAAATATTTTGTAGATTGTGTATGATTGTTTCTTCATCATTACAACGGACTGGATCTTGGTAATCCCATAAACTGTATTCACACAGGTGCATCTTGATCTTGTATTTTCATCCAGCCTGACACCTCCAGACATACTTGTCTGCATGTCACCTGACAACTCTGATACCAGTAGTATCTGTGGCAGACATCATGGGCCATCTTATTACTATATTTCTTCTTGCTTTGATTCTGATCCTATTTAGTTCCTGCCTCTTGAACCCATCTCTCTCTCTTTTTTTTTAGAGACAGAGTTTTATTTTGTCGCCCTCGGTAGAGTGCCAGGGTGTCACAGCTCACAGTAACCTCCAGCTCTTGGGCTTAGGCGATTCTCTTGCCTTAGTATCCCGAGTAGCTGGGACTATAGGTGCCTGCCACAACACCCAACTATTTTTTTTTTGTTGTTGTTGCAGTTTGGCCAGGGTCCGGTTTGAACCCACCACTCTTGGTATATGGGGCCGGTGCCCTACTCACTGAACCACAGACAACGCCCCATCTCTTATTTTCTTTATGGGTTACAATGTGCTGATTTTGTTCTTTTTTTTTTTTTTTTGTAGAGACAGAGTCTCACTGTACCGCCCTCAGGTAGAGTGCCGTGGCGTCACACGGCTCACAGCAACCTCTAACTCTTGGGCTTACGCGATTCTCTTGCCTCAGCCTCCCGAGCAGCTGGGACTACAGGCGTCCGCCACAATGCCTGGCTATTTTTTTGTTGCAGTTTGGCCGAGACTGGGTTTGAACCCGCCACCCTCGGCATATGGGGCCGGCGCCCTACTCACTGAGCCACAGGCACTGCCCCAATGTGCTGATTCTGTATACAATTTGGAATGCTTACAACAAACTGGTTAACATAGCCTTCACCTCCCTTATTTAATTGTTGTGTTAAGACATTTATACTCAACTCTTACTATATTTGACGTGTACCCTTGCAATATGCACAACAGGTGAGGTCCCACCAATCTCTTATTTTGGTCTTTGCTTACAGAATGTTCTTGTTAGCAATCAAGGTATTGTTTATAATTCATGCACAAACATGAAAGGTCATTTTATGAAGATGAAACTAATAACAATCAAGATTAGAAAGATGAGAAAATTTCTTTGAAAAATTATTCATGTCAAGAAATGTTTGCAAACATTCTACTGAGGAAGACTAGGAAGAAATACTCCAATAGGATCACAATGGCATTCTTAGGCCTAGAATGTAATTAAAGGAATTGTTCTTCATAGAAGGTTGACTGCACACAAGAGCAGGGAAGAACAAGAACTTCCAGTATTTATCCTACACGAACCAGTGGAGGCTGCTCCCTAGTCCTGAAGATCTTCCCTGTGTTTTTAGATAGAAATGTTCTTTGCCTAGCAAGGAAAGGTACAATTCACTTGGCAATGATCGTCTAATATGGTTATGTGTGTTTTTATCAACAGATGTTATTAATATCTGTCCAATAATGTGGTTTCCTGACAGTGAGCCTTGCTCTTTTTTCACTGTGTAAACTGGGACTAAGGGGGGTGGTGTAGCTATTTCTCATGAGTTCATTTAAAGTTAATTCCCTAGAACGTGTAATACTATATATTGATGAGCTTCTGACCAGAACACCTGACAATCTGACCCATCCATATTCCCTAAAGCGATTCCACACTCTACAAACCAAGTGTGTGTTGGTGGAACTATCTTTACACTAACGAGTCTCTCTCTTGTCCGATGTTCTAAATGCATCATTCTTGAGGTTGATGCCTAGCAAGGATTCTGCCTGAAGTCCGGAAACTATGGTTCCACACGGTCACAGCAGTGGCTCCTGGCAGCTGTACTGGCCTTGCATGGTTCACAGCCATATAGAAGACTGCAGAGGACAGAAAATGGACAGCTTGTCCCAGCCACACACAGTAGATTGGAACAGGAACGGTCAACTGACCCAATTTGACAATTAAAGATCCTTCCCCAGGAACTTAAAATTTGAAATGAAGGAATGTTCTTTATTCCTTGTGATGAGAAGTATAACAAATTGGGTTTAAAGCCATGGATAGTCATGTGAATGATGGTGGGAGTACTGGGGTTTCGAGCAGAGCATGAAAGAAGAATGCCACAGTCACGCAGACAAAGGCAGAGATAAGAAACAGAAAAGATCTTGTGGGGTTCCCAAGAGGTTTCCTTATTCTTGATTCTGCTCCTTCCACAAGTCTAGCCATCATCCTGCCCTTAGATGTTCTATCCTTCTAGACTTAAAACAGTCTGGAAGCCTCACAGCTCTTTAATTTAATTTAATGTAATTTAACTATTTTATTTGTGCTTGCTTAAGGTAGCTAGCTCAGTACTTCAAGAATTTTAACTATTATTAATGCACCTGATCTTTTCATTCATTAGAAATTTAATCAATAGAATTTCTCTATTAACACGTTTCTAATTCACATGTGACCTAGGGAAAGTCACTGAACAGATCCCTGGTCAATGAAATGAGACATTCTTTTTCATACAGTATTTGGAAAAATGAAATCAGTTAATACATATACAATCTGAATAATAACCCCTGGCTCACATCGACAGCACCCACTATACTTACATTTTATTATTATTTATTTACATTTCTATTAGTAACTATGACCCTTCTTTAAGAAAAAGCATATTGGAAACCTTCTTTATGGTTTAGCTTACCTCATATCTCCAAAATGGAGTGTTAGTGTTTATGAACACTCTGGAGGTATATTCATTCATTACTTCACTCATTCATTCAAGCAATGTTATCAAACGTTTCATATGTTTAAGCCTATTTCTGATTGTGGAAAGATTACTATTAAACTACTATTTAGAAATAGTCTCCTTTTTTGCTGTTCAATTCAGGATTTTAATTCATATGATGACTTCTCTTGAGTTACATCTTATCTGCATTAATCATACTTTTCTACTTCAGAGAAAGTAGAACTGATAAAAAGATGTTCTTTGAAGATAATTCTGGAGTATAGTTACTCGTCAATGTTTGTTTACTAAGTAACAAAGACACAAAGGTGATTGAATTATTAAGAAGATGGACAGAATCCCACCAACGATACTTACATGTGCTTTCATCTTGATTGTTCTCTAAAACGATACTCGTTTTAGAGAACAATCTCTAAATCTAAATCTCTTTGGGCAAGACTTCATTCACACAGCCCAGATGGGTTAAAATACAAAGGATCATAAATACTTCGAAGTTATAACTGTTAAAAGCAAGTCTTTCTAGACTGATTTTCTTAGACGTTGCTTTAATTAGAGCAAGTTCCAACTGAACATGCCATGAATAATTTTCTTTCTTTCTTTTTCTTTTTTTTACTGCCCTTGCTCTTTTGTTATTTTTATTTCAAATTTATATGAGGGTACACATTTTTAGGTTCCATTGTTTCACTTCCAAGGTAAAATCCAAGTTGTAGTTGAGCCCTTCACCGGGGGGGGGGGTGCTGAACACCCTCACATGGTGCATGTTAGGTGAGATCACAGTGTGCACAATCGTCCTCTCTGCTCCCCTCCTCTCTCCTTCCTCACCCCGCTTCCTTGCTGGACTATATTTGTATTTTATCATTCCTGTTGTAATGTAGTTGTTTGTATATTGCTTTCATATTAGAATTGAGTACACTGCATACGTATTTTTTCCATTCTTGAGATACTTTACTGAGAAGAATGTGTTGCAACTCCATCCAGGTAAACATAAAAGATGCAAAGTCTCCATCTTTTCTTATGTCTGAATAGTATGGCAACATTTTCAAAAGTGACAAAAAAGGATAGGATATCACCACCAGCAGCAACAGCAACACACAAAAAAACAACAAAGACAATAATCAGTGAAAAATCTTTCTCTGAACAGTTTTAAACTGTGTTCTCAGAAGGTATTGTAAATAGCACCAAAATCAATATTCACCTTCCTGGCTGACTAAGGGAGCTGAAAAGGCTAAGCTGGTAAACTAAACCTGGCCGCTAAAACATGACACTAACAACTTTCATCTCTCATAAGTGGCCATAATGACACTTTTTTGAACATATTCTAGTTGATGAGTTTTCACTATACAGTCTTATGTTTTTCTATCCTGTGATGCCTTCTTTATTTCTTATCCTGTAAATCTCAGCTCTTTCAGATAAAAAATATTCTTTTTATAATATTTTGTAATATGCTGTTCATTTTTCTGAACTAAAATTAATAAACGATGAAGCTACCAACAGTGTAATTTTACAAAATCAGTGTAATATTCTAGCTTTGATAATTTTGAGAAATAAAAGAAAAGCAAATTTTATTCAAATAATTTGCACAACTAGAGTAGAAGATAAGACTTCATCAGATGGTTTCTCCTAAATATCTGGAAATCTGGAAAGATATTTATTAAATTTTGTATAGGAAAACCTGTGCATTTGTAGGATGCTTAACATTTATAGTCCTTATTCACTAATCACCTTAGCATCATCATAATTGATATAACCAAGAAATATCTTCCATGAGATTGTAAAATTTTCCCCAGTAACTAATCCTACCCTCATTGCTAACAATTACTTTTACCAATTTTAAAAGAAAATTATACCATTATTCCAAATGACAGTAGTTTAGTCTGTAACATAGCAATTTTATCATTTATTATGCATATTGATTACTAATAGTATCATACCACTATTGTTTAAAATACATTGATGGTTCCCGGCTCTCTGAAATTCAGAGATAATTATTTCTAATAGAGCTATTCATTTGTTGTTTTTTTTATTTGAGAAATTGGCAATAGTTTCAGTCTCGGTACTGTTTTTTAGAGAGTGCTAATCTCCATCGCACGAGTTTGGGAAATTATTGACGTCTTGATGTGTCATTGTAAGCTATAGAGATTTCTAAAGGGCAAGAACTATTAAATTGAAACTCTGGTTTCCTTTTTCTCTTTCTTTTTTCTTTTCTTTCTTTCTTTTTTTTTTTTTTTGAGACAGAGTCTCACTTTGTCACCCTTGGTAAAGTGCTATGGCATCATAGCTCACCGTGGCATCAAACTCTTGGGTTCAAGTGATCCTCTTGCCTCAGCCTCCTGAGTAGCTGGGACTATAGGTGCCTGCCACAATACTTGGGTTTTTTTTAGAGACGGGGGTGTCACTCTTGCTCAGGCTGGGAAACACTTGTTTTCACTGAGAGTTTTTGTGCATTGATCTAATTATCTTTCTATATATCCCTGATGTGTCATGGAAGTCCATACACCAAGAAAAATGGTCCCTATGAAATAATGAAATAGAATATTAGTCAAAAAAGACTTGTGCCGGGTGTCCAAGCAGTTGCTATGCATTATAATCCCCCAATAATGGAATGCAATGAACAGGTTTAATTGTAAGTTTGAGAGATGTGCATTTAAATTAAAATTACTCTCACACTCTGATTTGGTAATGAATGGAAAAAAGAAATTTCTATCTTTTAGTTTAAAGGAATGATCTAATGCCTGAAGCTATATTAATCTCTCTACCTACATTTAAAGCTCTCTTTTTCTTTTCTTTTCTTTTTTTTTTCTTGTGCCAGCACATGGGATATTTTGATGACTGGAATAAATAAAAATGACGTAACCATTAGTACTGAGATAGCAACTACTCCAAATCATGCTGCCTCCATACCCTCTCAGCAGCATAGCTTTAGTTGAAATTAAATAAAGTTCTAGAAAGCTCTGGATAACTACTCCTTAGTTAATAAGACAGCCCAATTTACAGAGTCAGAGTAGTATAGAAGGAAAGTAAAAATAGTTAAACATCAATTGTGGACCTAGACTGTCTGCTTCATATCTGTGCCAACATGGCAAAGTATGTATCTTTTCAAGCCTCAGTTTTCTATCAAATAGTACAATTATAGTATCTCCATTATAAGTGACTTAGAGCTATAAGGAGGCTCACACATACAGTGTTTATACATACAGCATCTAACACAAGATTAACATTCCGTAAATATTAGTCTTACTTTCAGTTGGTTCTTCAATCCAATCAAGTTTTATTTTTAGGAAAAATCCTGGGAGAATAAAGGGTTATAATATGAATGGAGTAGCCTTTAGGCCAGCTTGTGTCCTCTTTGGATGGGGTCTCATGTGATTATATAACCTATTTATAATATTGAGTCAGCCCAAGCAGGTAAGCATAAAACCAAGTAAAGTGGAGTTAGAGGATGGTATCTCTGCTATTAAATCTCCTTCCAGAAACATTTGGTAGGGCCAGTAGTAGGGATAGGATAGGATAAAAGTCTCATGGATGATTTCAAAGTTGATCTTGAGAAAAAGACTGCAGAAAAAATTCTGATCCAATAGATATATAATGCAGATCTTTGGTAGCATGTTGTGAAAATGGCTCACTAAGCCAAGATTTTATCCCCTATAGCCTTTGTTTTTCCATCCCTAATCCTATGCTCTATTTACATGAAATACATATGTGTACCAGGGAATTATTCTCAATCAAAATAGACCAAGCCACTAAAAACCACATAATAAAAAGGAACAACTTTAGGTTTCATTAAATAAAAGCCTTTAGTTTTTTTTTCAAATATTTGTATACCTTAATGTGTCAAATTTTATGGATTTTTATTTGGAGAAATCAGTTATTTGTTGATGGTCATGGGATTATTGAGATCAATATAAAAGTAAGTCGCAAAAATATTTTGCTTTCAAACCTCCCCTGGATGAGTTTATGTGCAACCAAAGTGCTGAAGAAGACAGTGTGTGGTGCAGCAGCCTCACTCAACATCAAAGACACTCTCGAGATCAAAACAAAATCAAGCTCCGAGGAAGCGAATCTCTCTCTCTTTTTCTTAATAGGCATGTTTATGTTTTCTCTGTTGCTACTGGTCAATTCAAGGCAATGTCAGAGTCTGTGGATACCATAGTCCTTTGAAGGACTCCTTCTGAACCTGGGAGGTAAGGCGAACATGGGCGGTCGACATCTGAGAAAGAGTCTGTGATTGGAATCTGAAAACCTGAATGTGTGTTGAGAATGAACACCTTTGTACTGTTCCCTCTTCCCTCTTGCAGAGGTGTGCAGCCGCTGTCACAAGATTGGATTTATGTTGAAACATTTTTCCCCTTTCATTTCAATTTTTTTTTTGCATGAGATTAACAGGAAGATCATTGATTGTCCTTGTTAAACCTGCCTGAGCCAAAAGACATGCCCGTTTTCATGTCCTGTCATTTGCTGGGTGGGTTTGTCATAGTTTCTTGCTTGGTTTTCTGGGGGCGGGGTGGAGAAAATTCAGAGCCAATCAAACTGTAAGACTCTGACTGGGTTAAAGCCAGGCCAGGGTTGCTTAAGCAGTGCTAACATTTTCATGGATCATTTTAGTGACAAAGATTGAAAGGAGTAGAGAAAATAGCACAACGGGCTTCAATTCACATGACAAAAGGAAATTGTACAAAGTTTAATCCATTCCCATTATAGTCTCAAGATTGCAATCTCCACGATGCTGAGCCTAGGAACTTTTTTTTTTCCCTACAGTATGCATCATCAAGTTGCTTTACAAGTGGTGCTGTGGGCCGGAGGGAGGCTGCACAAGTTATATAACATGCA
Organism: Nycticebus coucang; assembly: GCF_027406575.1. Taxonomy (NCBI): domain Eukaryota; kingdom Metazoa; phylum Chordata; class Mammalia; order Primates; family Lorisidae; genus Nycticebus; species Nycticebus coucang. The sequence continues at coordinate 30,223,961 of NC_069782.1, forward strand.
ATTTAAGATAATGGCCTTTGAAAAGGAGAAATTAATATAAACAGACGAGGCCAGACAAAGCTTCAGTCATCTAGAAGGTAGTTTCAATCACTATGGACATTAAACAATATCACCCCCACTGAGTCTACACTATGTTTATTATCATTTAATTTCTTCCCCCAATCCCCTCCTTCTTATCATGATGTGGCAGGGATTGCAAGCTCTGTTATGACTACAATCGGTTGAAAATGCGATTCATCTAAGTGAGTAACCAGACACAGAAATTGAGCGATTTTTTCCTTGCGCCTTTAAATATTCCACCAAACGCATGAGCAAAAGAGGGAAGCTATAGTAGTGCTGTCGTAATTATCACAGCCCTGTCTTTGTTCTTGTAATGATGGAATCCATACTTTCAATTTGGAGAGCTTAATAATCACAGCTGTCTAGTCTGCTCAACGGTGGGGTTTTAGGGCTCCCATAATTATTCATTTTCACTCACTTGACAGTGGGTGTTTCCTTGAAATAATTCAGGCCACATCAGAAAATAGAATTTTAAAATCCTTTTACGTGTCCTGCTATACATAGCAATATTGGATTATGCATTAATAAACCAAATTTAATTGCCTTGGAGCACACCAGACCTCATGAACACTATGCCTCAAAACTAAAACCTGATGGCTACAAACCATCAGGCACACACATGCAGACTTTATGACTGTAACATTAGAGGGTAAAGCTCTGCAGTCTCTCGGTCCTTAAAACCACACACTTTGCTTTTTCATTCCTCAGCTTCTCCCTTCTGCTTTTCCTTTTCCTCCTTTTCTTTCTTTCTTTTTTTTTTAACAACACTTGTAGGGAATGCTTTTAGGTTTACAGGAGATTTGCATAGATGCTACAGAGATTCTATCTTTCACCCAGTCATCCTCTCACTCTTTAGTAAAAATGTATTAATGGGTAGCTGCAAGGTAATGGGAAAGACAGAAACCTATGCACAGAAAACCTACAGAGCATTCCATCTTTCTGATAGGCACTAAGCTAATTACAATAATAATAAAGTATGAATATGCAGAATAAACAGGGTAAACCATTTGCCATTATTACTTACACTAAATGAATGGGTTGTTTCATAGTGGGTTTATAATATCCATGCATATGGAAACCACCGCCGGCGGCACTGTGCCTTATTACTGTGGGTGAAAATTATGTCTCTGAGTGTGTTTACGTGTGCTGGGAGAGTGGTTTGAAAGATGAGAAAGGTAGTTTTATGGGCAAGGCCATGGAGATGCTGGAGAGGATAATTGAAATAGAGAAGCTTTTATGATTTAACAGGGTCTGGATGTAATGTGTGTGGGGGGGAACGGGGCTGGGAACAGGATGGGTGGGGCTGAGTAAGCAGTTATAGGATGCTCTCAGGATACGTATACGGGAATCTATGGACTCTCTAATGTTCTTTGATATACAAGACAGTGTCCCGTGATAATGGGGAAAGGCCTCACATTGTAAGTGATACTCTATGCTTAGTTTAAACAATTCCTCCTACGTTGAAAAAAAATAGTATTATATATTTTCTACAATTTTAAAATTAATGCATATTTCAGTTTTATAATTAAAAAATGAACTTTATTTAAAATGTATAAGTCCTTGCCACCATATAATTTTGAAATTTATAAAAGCAGCAAGAGGAAATGATTTACAATTTTATCACTTATATATAGCCACTCTGAATAATTTAATGCATTTTATTTTTAATTTATCTTATTAACATTTTTCTATCTTATAACAGAGTATAATTGTTCTAAATTGTGGTTTATTTTTATCTTCTTATTTTGTTTTTAATTCAATTAGATATTTTCATTTTGTTTTAGTTTTAATTTATCTTATTAATATTTTTCTATATGATAATATATAATTGTTCTAAATTTGGGGTGGTTGTTGTTTCCTTAGTTTGCTTTTAATTTAATTTGATTTCACATCCAATTATGAGACTAAGGCTCCATAGAGTTCACAGACAACATCACTCTTTCTCTAAACCCTATAAAAAGATTCTGAAAAATGTCCCTCACTATGTCTAAAATAAAAGTGTAGATAAAACCACTGGAAAGCACAAAAGAGACCATTGCAAAGGTAGAAGGTTTCTATTGCCTTACAAATACTTGTATGTGGGTCCCTATGATAGTTTTGAGACAGACTGTGTTATGGTCCATTATAGTGGCCCATAGTCTACAGTGTTTATCTGTGAGGTGGGTCGGTATCAAACATGGTCCAGAGAAACTGAAGCGCCATGCTGGTTCAAGGATGTTGGAGTTAGCAAACATCAAACTATTCCAAGAACAGAGAAGACTGGTCTAGGCATCAGCCACGATCCCTTTCCATAGCAGTGCCATTAACACATTAAAAAACATTAGTGAATCTGATTACATTACATACCGATAATGCTTTCCACCTCTTGTAAGAAAACTTTGGAAAGGCTCTTTTTATGTCTTCAGAGAGGTTCTTAAGTTATAAAAAACTTACTTTTCCTGGATATTAGAACTGATATAAGAATTAGAGCAGGCCTCAAGTCTGTTAGTCACTGGAAGAATTCCCATAGACCTCTAAGTAGGTTGAGGGTAGGGAAATTCTCAAGTATAGAGTGTTAACATGTCCATTCACATTTATTTAAATATAAATATGAAATAAACATTGTGTGGTATTTTTAGGGAGAGATGAGCCTGTGATGTAATTTCACAAAATAGAACAGGGCATCACATTGTCAAAGTTTGGAATGAACTATACCTTGAACACAAGATAAATACAGATGGAAGTGAAATAAAGTAAAATAAAACACTTGATATTGCCTAATGTATTAATAACTTACCGAGACAGGTCTAAAACAAAATAACTGAGTGTCTGTGGCTCTCTTAGTATAAAAGCCCCAAGAACATTTTTTTTTAAACCATTGGATGGTTCTGGGCATTCATTTCAATTTATTAACTATGTATTTAGTACTTCTGATGTTTCAAGAATCATGTGAGATGCTGGAGCTAAAATACTGAAGGAGACACCAGAACAGACAGCTGTATGGAGCTTATCATTCAATAGGAAAGTGAGAGCATTAAATGAGAAAAGCAGGTCTCAGTGGAGGACCTGAGCACAGGTGTATATAATTGGGGTGTTAGGGGAAAGTTCCCAAGCAAAGTGACAGCTAAGCTGTGACCTGGACTACAGGTAAGGTTTGGCCTATCAAAGCAGGTACAGAAATGTAAGGGATAGGAACAAATCAAAATCTAGATAAAAAGAGCAGCATGTGCAAAAACTGTGCAGATTGAGAGACGCGTGTCTGTGCAGAGTGGCGAGAGATGAAAATGACAGCTAATGAGACCTTATTTTCCACATATTCTGTAGGAAGTTAACAGATAATATTAAAAGAAGTTGAATAAATTTAGAGAATTTGTGTTAACTCTGCAGGACTTCTCAGAGCCTTTACTATGTAAATATGTGCCAACACTCTACAATATTTAGAGCTGGTAAAATAAATAATTGTCTTGCTATCATTGTGCTTTTTCAGCTGTCTCTAGGAAGTTAGACCTGTGACCAACTCTCTTTCTCTTAAACCTGGAAGAAAAAAAAGTAGTATGAAAGGAAGAGATTAAATGGGACATAGATGGCAATATGCTATGTTTTGGTGTAATTTCTGCTGGACTGTAACTATAAAATGGCACATCTACCATGGAATCCTCATTAATTCTAAAAAATTCATTTTTGAGATATTTGATCTGTATATTTATCTTCATATAATGTTAACAGCAAGCAAACAAGCACCATCTACTCCCATCATCCCTCAGAAATAATGGTTTTTATTTCTCATTCCTAAAGGGTATCTTCCCTTGGAAGCTTATTCAATTTGGTAGCCCCAGCTGTTCCACTGCAAAGTAAATGAATGGGTAAATAACTATATAAATATGTAAGAATGCAGGTGGCATCCTCCAAGAACTGTACATCTTGATAGAAAATCAATATACCGTGGTTCTTGAGGTGGAGACCGTTGGGCAAAATTTTTGTTTACCTTCCAGATAATTCCAGTTTCTGCTATCATCAGGAGAGTAAAAAGAGAACTTTCCCATCTCATAGAATTCTTTATGGGTCATGACAAACTATTTGCAATTCCATGCATTCAAATTCTAAATTCTGCCCCAATGCAGTTGACAGACTGAAGACAGATAACTGATGAGAATGGTACAAATAAATTCTGTGTATGATAATTATTTATTGATGCACAAAGTGCCTTTTATTTTGATATCTACTAGAACAAAGGCATGAACATGTTGAATACTCATACAATCGTATCGAGAACAACGTAGACAGGAATATCTCCTTGGCTTGTGTCAGGGTTTAAATATTCTCACTAGTAGAGTAAGACTTCCTTTTGTTTCAATTTTCTTTAACATGTAGCTGTTTAAAAATTAATAGTTTCTAGTTTTCATACTCAAAGCCAGATTCAAGAAGCTCCTTTTAAAATATTAATTACCACCTCAGCCACTATCCTGTAACTCTGTGAGTGATGTTTAAAATTTATAAATTGATAAATTAAGATTATAAATTTGCAGTCACTTAAAGAATCAGTGATTTAAAAAAATTTTTTTGTTTGATTAGCCTATCACTGTGAAAAATCCCTTTAATGCTTCCATTCATTTTAGGGATGGAGATGTGGCTTTTATTTTAAGCAAAGTTGTCTTTGTACAGCCATGGGATGGTCCTGTGCTGTGCTACCTTGATATACTCTACAAAGCAGGCCTCCTGGGGGTGTGTCATACTTCATAAAGGAAGCCTCCACCCCTTGCCTTCATATTTATAGGAGTAGATCAAATAACTATGTGCTCTATCTATCATTAAATCAATGCCAAATATGGAGGTTCCCAAGACTAATCTGAGGAATTTGTTCGAGGTCCCTATCCCTGGATATTCTCTTCTATTAAGTCTGAATTCGATTTCAGGAATATTTATTTTTAGCTGCATTCCAGGTGATTCTCATATCAGGTCTCCTTCAGCTTAGACATTTTTTGTCTTTGTGTTCCTAACACCAAACACAGAGGCTAGTACACATCAGATTTTTTTTTTTAATTGTTTTAGGTTAATTGAGGTTATAAAGAATTAGGTTACAATGTTTGCATTTGTTAGGTGAAGTCCCTCTTATAATTGTGTCCTGCCTCCAAGAGGTGTGCGGTACACCCTAACAATGTTCCCATTAAGTGGGAGAGTACCCATCCCCCTCCTTCCTCCCCTCTCCCTCCTCCCTTGTTACCTGCCCCCACATTGAATTGATTTGAGTTTCTCCTGCTTATGGTCCAGATCACGCTCATGTCCATGAAGCTAGTCAGGGATTCAGGCTGACAAAGTCTCTATTACACAGCTTCACCTCCGAGTTACGTACTCTAGTTGTAGTATAGCTTTTAAATTCACCATGCGAGGAAGAAGAGAAGGTGTGTTGGAGGAATTTTCTCTGTTAATTAATTGTTTCAGTCTGGAATTAACATACCCCAGTTTACACAGGGTCCATTGGCCAGGAGCAGCATGTAGTCCCACCAAACTGCAAGTGGCTGGAAAGTGTGACACACTCGTCCCCAGAAGGAGAAGATAGTCTGATAGCAATAAATATTAGGGATTTCTGTCTCTGGAGTAACACGTAAGAGTCATTTTTTTAATGTTCTTTGATAGGATTTTTTTTTTTTTTTGGTTTTGGTCCGGGGCTGGGTTTGAACCCGCCACCTCTGGCATATGGGACCGGCACCCTACTCCTTGAGCCACAGGCGCCGCCCTTTTTTTTTTTTTTTTTTTAAGTAGGGCTCCATTCATGGTTTCCTCTATTGTAACTCTCCCATCTTGGCTGTTAGTGCACTCCACCAAATACATGCTTTGCTTTCACGGAAGAATTTATGATCAACAAGATCACAAAATAGGCACAATAACTTTGAAAGCCATCCAAGAAAGACTTACATGAGTAAAACATGGTGTAAATAATACTCAAGTATCAAGGCCTGAGCATTAGAGAATTAAAAAACAGAACTCAAGGAACGGAGCACAGAATGGAAGAGGTCTCCAAGGACGTGTAGTTGGTGATTAGATACTGAATAAAAGACTTACAGATTTAACCCAAATAACTGATAATTCTTCCAGGGTTGATGTCAATCTTCTGCATACCAAATGACTCAGTAGATCAGAAAACTATCTAATATGTCAGCAGTATCCTTGAAGTAGAAAGAGAAGGAGAGAGGTTGTGTGTCATTACCGCTTCAAGAGAGCACAATAAGATCCAGTGGACAGGTAAACAATTATCTTAAATGCAAACTGAATTGAATGGACTGGTTAAGATCAGTCAAAGAAATGATTTTTTTAAAGAAAAATCTGCAACCTATGTGTTGTTTTGTTCCTGTATGACGACTGTGACAAAGAGAGTCACACTCAGTTTAAGAGAAGTATGTCCCTCCACCCCAGAGTTTTAAATAAATTAATAAATTTTAATATTTAAAATTATTCATTTAAATATTACAAAAGTAATATATGCTCTTAAACAGAATTGTACAAAATAAAATAATTTTCTCCTTTTCAAATCCCAGATTTAAAAATCTTGTTTCTTGATATAAATCCTTCCAGAGTTTTGATACATGTATGCAAATACATACCTACACACAATCGATAACACTTATATTTTTATTTACATATTATAAATACTTATTGATCTCTTCTAGACTTTAAGTATCATAAAAATAAAGGGGGGGGGGCAGCATTTATTCACTAGTACCAAACACAGTTCCTAGCACACTGTAGATGCTTAGTTACCAAAATGAACAAATGACTCTTAAATTAACAATATGTCTTAGACAGCTTTCCAATCAGTATATTATTTTTAGTTTTATTTTTAATCTCAGTATAGTCTTCCTTAAGACAAGTATGCTAGAATATTTTAAAATATTTTCTATTGATGAATATTTTCACTCTATCTTTACATAACTACAAATAATATATGAAAAAAAATTTTAATGTACCAATTTTGTTGACTAGTATGAATATTTATGTAAGATTAATCCCTGAAAATGGGACATTTAGGTCAAAGTCATGAATGTTTTAAAGGTTGACAGTCTACTGAAATGGTTCTTTGCCTTTTGGGGAGAAGTGCAGGACCATATGACAGTCTGATTAAAGTTAATATATTTCTTCCAGTGAATTATACGAATGTCCTATATAATCTCAGAAGCTCCTCGGTATGATTCCTAGGTAAAGAATCCCTGCATTAAAGTGGTGCATTAGCTACTGAGGTTGATTTCATAATAAATAGTCTTAGCTTCTAGTTGCGATATGGTCTGCCAGCTTTTCTTCAGAAAACAGATGCTCTTTGAAAGGAGAATTATGAGATCTTGAGATATTACACCTAATTTATCGCAAACAAATTTTAGCCGAGTTCACCCAATTTCAAAGGCAAATGCTTCAGAGTCAGTGCAATAGTCTGGCCTTAAGTGTAAGACTTTACACTCTTCTATGTCAAATTCTCAAGCCAAGCCACAATTTTCTTATTTTCTGCTTTAAGTTTCCCTAACTGCTTCGCTAACAGTGATATTATCAACATTTTTAAGAAAAAGAGGAACACAACCTCCTTGTTTCCAGTTTGATTTGATGAAGTTCTTACTTCATTCAGGTTGCATGAAGTAAGAACTTCAGTTTTGCCCAGCTCTAGTGTGAGTCATAAAAGGGAAGATTATTAGTAATAGCCAGGAAGATGCTTGGTCAGCAGAAATGCACAACTTCCTCTCCCAGTGACGAACGGCAAACTTATACCAGCCCATGTAGGGCAGTGGGTCAAAGCAATTACTGTTTTCTAATTCTCGAGTCAGAACAAGACAGTGTGACATGCCTGGGCAACAAAACTATTCCCTTTCTTTCACGTACACAAGCTAGCTGATTCTTCAGTTCTATAAGCTAGTTCATTATTCTGAAAGGAACAAAAGAATCGTTAATTTTATTAGTCCTCCTGCCCCCTTTCAGAGAAAGCAAAACCTGGGCTAGAATAAGAGATGTAAGTTTCAGCTGCCCTTCAGAGAGGAAGGATGCTTTTATTTAAGAAATTGTTATTGAGTTACAAGAGAATAAAACACTCCGGGTTTACTTCGCTACAAATAATATAGGCCTTTCCTCATTTCCCTTCTGAAAGAGGAACATTTGGATGTCGGAGAGAACCGATTTTGACATCTTTAGAGAATGGAATCACTTGGCTGGGCTCATTTCCTGGTTCCTGTGTTTTCATAGCACAGTTTCAAAGACAGTGTAAAGCCAACACACACTTAAAATTCTTGGTCTCTATCAAAACAAATCTGCCATTTCCTGCTTTCCTTTTTCAGAGAGCTTCATTACAGTGCTAAATTTGAACCTCATTAAAGAATGAAGTCGACACCTGTCCTTAGATCATGCCTAAAAAAACAACATTCTCTTATTTTGTAGTAATGCTACTGTATGCAAACCTAAAACTCACACTTAATATTATTGAGGGAAAACATTTCTGTATTTGTTTTTGTTTCTTTTTTCCTCTGAAACAGTCTCACTCTGTCACTCTGGGTAAAGTGCCCTGGTGTTATCATAGCTCACAGCATCCTAAGTCTCTTGGGCTCAAGAGATCCTCTTGCGTTAGCCTCCTGAGTAGCTGGGACAACAGGCCCCTACCATGATGGTTGACTAGTTTTTCTATTTTTAGTTAAAGATGGCGTCTTGCTCTTGTCGAGGCTAGTCTTGGACTTGTGAGCTCAAGCAATCACCTGCCTCAGCCTCCCAGAGTGCAGATTTGAGTTTTAAATTATGAACAAACATTGTGCAAGTTCTATCCCTATTGCCTTTTAGGAAATCAAATTGAGATTCATCTAAGAAGGAAATGGATAATGCCAATAAAAAATTTTAATCTAGGTCCTTGCTCTTCAAAAGGTGTTTTTTACACCAATAGCATCATTGTCAGCCTGGGAACTGATTCATCTATTCTCAAGGTGCATTTTAATTTGATTGCCACTAGATTTGCATGTACAGTAGTGCCCCATCTTCTGGGGTTGTGTTCCAAGACCCCCAGTGAATGTTTGAAACTGCTTTTCTTTACATTCACACCTATGATAAAGCTTAATTTATAAATTCGGGCACAGTAAGAGATTAACAACAATAACTATTAATGAAATAGAACAATTATAAAAATATACTGTAAGAAAAGTAAAATAAAGGTTTCTCAAACACAAGCAGTGAGATAACTCAATAGCCAATCTTATATACAAGACTTACTAAGTGACTAATGAAACAGGTCGATTCTTGACTGGTGCGGTGGCTCACGCCTATAATCTGGAAGGCTGAGGTGGGTGGATTGCCTGAGCTCAGGAGTTCAAGACCAGCCTGAGCAAGAGTGGGACTTCTTCTCTAAAAATGGCCAGGAGTTGTGGCGGGTACCTGTAGTCCCAGCTACTGGGGAGGCTGAGACAAGAACATCCATTGAGCCCCAGAGTTTGAGGTTGCTGTGAGCTATGATGCCAGAGCACTCTACCAAGGGCGACAAAGTGAGACTCTGTCTCAAAAAAAAAAAGAAAAGAAAAGAAAAACAAGAAACAGACTTGTCCTGTGTACAGGGTTGATATGCTAGGCAAAGGGACGAGTCAGGTCTTGGGCTACCAGAGCAGAGAAGCATCAGGAAGAATGGCACAGAATTTAAAATTTATGAATTGTTTATTTCTGGAATTTTCCATGCGATGTCTTTGGACTGTGGTTGACGCTGTATAACTGATACCTCAGAAAGTGTGACACAATGGACAAGAAAGGACTATTGCACCCTGTTTGAGAAACCCTGATAATGTAGGGCATTGTTGTGAAGCTATGTAGAGAACTGAATGTCTTACTCCCTAAAATACACTATGTGTGACTTAACACTATTTTCCATGGGTATTTACAGTTCTCAAGATTACAGCAAGTTATTTCTCTGAGTAGGACTGGAATTGAAGAGCATGTCTTTGAGGAAATTTAACTGGCAAAAGAAAATCAAATACTCCCTCAAGTTCCTCATAGCTATGCAGTAATGCAAAACATTACTGCTGAAAGGTCCAATGAAGACAGATTTGTTCAACTGAAACAAAAAGTTTTAGTGGAAAAAAAAATCAAGAGCTCAAAACAATGAAAAAAATAAGCTTGCTTCATTTTAGTTTAAGATATTTAAATTGTCAATTTAATGTGTTCATTATAATTGGCCATAAATAACTTTTATAAATTCAGTCCAAAATTACCAATTTCTTGTCATTATTTTTTTCTTTTTTTGAAAAATTTCAGATTAATAGGAGGGTACAGATCATTAGGTTATAAAATTTACACATGTAAGGTTAATCCGAGTTGTAGCTATGACCTGTGCAGGGGAGTGTGCCATCTATCCACACACTGCAAGGATTGGGTGGGAACCTACTGAATGCCCTCCCTCCACTGTCTTGAATTTAAATGAGTTTTTCTGTCATGCAGGTCTGTGATTGTTATCTTTTCCCCCCTAAATACTGTCTGCAAAACAATACTAAAACTCATATATGCAATAAATACTATTCAGTGGCAGGCATTGCTTTAGATATGTGAGCTACATTAGCAAAAAAAATCTCTATCCACCCTTCTGGAACTTATGTTCTTGAGGGGGGAGCCCAGGCAGTAAGAACCAAAAAGAAGACGTGAGTTGTATAGAAACAGGGTTGGTTGCAATTTTAAGGTCGATTGCAAAGATACCATTTGAGGAAAACCGGAAGGAAATGAGAAAAACAAGAGAAAGCTTAATTTTTTTTTTTTTTTTTTTTTGCTACTGGGTGGTGAATGTCAATATTTTCAGTATGTTTACATTTTCCTACACTTCAGGAAGAGCAAGGGAAGGAAGAACTCTGCTTAACTTGTAATATGAAATATTGCTTTAGCAATAGTGGAGAACCACACTCTATAATCAATCTGTCCAGTGAGCCACGTATTCAGCCACATGTGAATTCAGATTTTGTTTTTTAGTTGCATCTGAATGTACAAAAGTGAACTTCTTATTTTAAATGGAATTATCTATAGAAATGAAATCCACATCAATAACTTCATCATGTGCTTACTACGTATAAAAATTCATTATTTTTCCCCTAATATTAGAATAAGTTAATATTATTCTTACTTTACAGCAGTGTTTTTCAACCTGTTTTATCTCACAGCACACTTGAACTTATAGTTGATTTCCACAGCACACTTAAATTATGTTGATCAAAAAAGAAGAGTATGGAATATTTTACTGAATGGAGTAAAACTGAAAGCTTTTCCTCTTAGAACTGGAACCAGACAAGGTTGTCCTCTGTCACCTTTACTATTGAACGTAGTGCTGGAAGTTCTAGCCAATACAATTAGGCAAGACAAGGAAATAAAGGGAATCCAAATGGGAGCAGAGGAGGTCAAACTGTCCCTCTTTGCTGACGACATGATCTTATACTTAGAGAACCCCAAAGACTCAACCACAAGACTCCTAGAAGTCATCAAAAAATACAGTAATGTTTCAGGATATAAAATCAATGTCCACAAGTCAGTAGCCTTTGTGTACACCAATAACAGTCAAGATGAGAAGCTAATTAAGGACACAACTCCCTTCACCATAGTCTCAAAGAAAATGAAATACCTAGGAATATACCTAACGAAGGAGGTGAAGGACCTCTATAAAGAAAACTATGAAATCCTCAGAAAGGCAATAGCAGAGGATATTAACAAATGGAAGAACATACCATGCTCATGGATGGGAAGAATCAACATTGTTAAAATGTCTATACTTCCCAAAGCAATCTACCTATTCAATGCCATTCCTATCAAAATACCAACATCGCACTTTCAAGATTTGGAAAAAATGATTCTGCATTTTGTATGGAACCGGAAAAAACCCCGTATAGCTAAGGCAGTTCTCTGTAACAAAAATAAAGCTGGGGGCATCAGCATACCAGATTTTAGTCTGTACTACAAAGCCATAGTGCTCAAGACAGCATGGTACTGGCACAAAAACAGAGACATAGACACTTGGAATCGAATTGAAAACCAGGAAATGAAACTAACATTTTACAACCACCTAATCTTTGATAAACCAAACAAGAACATACCTTGGGGGAAAGACTCCCTATTCAATAAATGGTGTTGGGAGAACTGGATGCGTACATGTAAAAGACTGAAACTGGACCCACACCTTTCCCCACTCACAAAAATTGATTCAAGATGGATAAAGGACTTAAATTTAAGGCATGAAACAATAAAAATCCTCAAAGAAAGCATAGGAAAAACACTGGAAGATATTGGCCTGGGGAAAGACTTCATGAAGAAGACTGCCATGGCAATTGCAACAACAACAAAAATAAACAAATGGGACTTCATTAAACTGAAAAGCTTCTGTACAGCTAAGGAGACAATAACCAAAGCAAAGAGACAACCTACACAATGGGAAAGGATATTTGCATATTTTCAATCAGACAAAAGCTTGATAACTAGGATCTATAGAGAACTCAAATTAATCCACATGAAAAAAGCCAACAATCCCTTATATCAATGGGCAAGAGACGTGAATAGAACTTTCTCTAAAGACGACAGACGAATGGCTAACAAACACATGAAAAAATGTTCATCATCTCTATATATTAGAGAAATGCAAATCAAAACAACCCTGAGATATCATCTAACCTCAGTGAGAATGGCCCACATCACAAAATCTCAAAACTGCAGATGCTGTCGTGGATGTGGAGAGAAGGGAACACTTTTACACTGCTGGTGGGACTGCAAACTAGTACAACCTTTCTGGAAGGAAGTATGGAGAAACCTCAAAGCACTCAAGCTAGACCTCCCATTTGATCCTGCAATCCCATTACTGGGCATCTACCCAGAAGGAAAGAAATCCTTTTATCATAAGGACACTTGTACTAGACTGTTTATTGCAGCTCAATTTACAATCGCCAAAATGTGGAAACAGCCTAAATGCCCATCAACCCAGGAATGGATTAACAAGCTGTGGTATATGTATACCATGGAATACTATTCAGCCATTAAAAAAAATGGAGACTTTACATCCTTCGTATTAACCTGGATAGACGTGGAAGACATTATTCTTAGTAAAGCATCACAAGAATGGAGAAGCATGAATCCTATGTACTCAATTTTGATATGAGGACAATTAATGACAATTATGGTTATGGGGGGGGAACAGAAAGAGGGAAGGAGGGAGGTGGGTGGGGCCTTGGTGTGTGTCACACTTTATGGGGGCAAGACATGATTGCAAGAGGGACTTTACCTAACAAATGGCTTACTGTACCCTCAATGAATCCCCAACAATAAAAAAAAAAAAAAAGAAAAAGGAAAAAAAAAGAAGAAGAGTATGGGGTGGGACACAATTATACGAGGGACTTTACCTAACAAATGCAATCAATGTAACCTGGTTTCTTGAACCCTCAATGAATCCCCAACAACAAAAATAAATAAATAAAAATATCAAGAACCACTAATTTTTTTTCCAAAATAAATAAATAAAACAAAGAATATACTTACTGTGCTTTGAACTTCCTTTGAAAGTAATTTAATAAATGGTCTCTAAAAATTTTCGCGGCACAACTAAGAGCCTCTCACAGCACACCAGCGTACCGCAGCACACCAGTTGAAAATCACTGAGCTGGTTGTTCAGAGAAGAGACGTCTGAGATGAAGAGTCAAGCCCAATGTTAGAGACCTGTGTTACTGATTCAGACAAGAAGGGAACTGCTCTCCCTCTGCAGCCACAACCACTGTCTTTTCACTAAATTTACTTATAAGAGGAACTGAACTAATTTCTTATGAGCAGACTTTATACGGTATGAACAAAAAGATGCCACCCAGATAGTTAAATAATCATTTCATGGCAGCTCAATACTTACACCAAAATCAAACTTCAAGATCCTAAAATCTTGAAATAGTGATTATAAAAGTTTCTTTACAGTGAAACTTTTCATTGGTGTTCATATCCACTTATGATTGATTTTTTTTTTTTTTTTTTGAGACAGAATCTCAGTTTGTCACCCTTGATATGAGTGCTGTAGCATCATAGCTCATAGCAACCTCCAATTCCTGGACTCAAGCAATTCTCTTGCCTTAGCCTCCTTAGTAGCTGGGACTACAGGTACCTGCCACAACTCCTGGCTAGTTTTAGAGATGGAGTCTGGCTCTTGCTTAGGCTGGTCTCAAACTCCTGAGCTCCTGCAATCCACCCGCCTCAGCCTTCCAGAGTGCTAGGATTATAGGCGTGAGCCACGGTACCTGACTTTCATTTACTGAATTCTACCTATGAGTTAGAGACCACGCTACACATTCCATACATGTAATCATATTTCAACTTAATAACAACATTTTAGGAAAAAACTGAGACTTACTAACATTGTCATGATGACTGTTGAGTCCTTGGCCCTTGTTCAGAGCTCTAGCAACTTCTGAGTAAGGAGCTACTTATAGAATTCAGTCCAGGGAAGTTAAGGACTAGTCCTCCAAAATACGGTAAGTCTCAGAGATGGGCAAGGAGTGGTGGGTGTCATAGACTGTAAAGGTCAATTGGCCAGTGCAAAATACCAGACCTGGCTCTGGCTGTGTCTCTGGAAATATGGCCCAGCAACCAATTCCATTGCATGTCAGAACCCATCTGCCATTTCTGGCTGCCAAACATTTAGTGAGAGACCTGAACTATCTAGGTGGCATATATACTTAAATCTTTCCTTGCTGGGACATGGGGGGCCATGACCACTCTCTCAGAGCCTGAAATGACTCAGAGTGTCCCTGGTCATCATTAACAGCTGAAGAAAAAAAGGAGCCCCAACTATATTGTGTGTGCCTCTAAATACAGTAAGTCATTGATAGCAAAGACCCCAACTCATCGCACATACATTTAAGGAAACAGACTGTGTGCAGTACATGATTGAAAGCTTTTCATTTTTAAAAAAACCTGTTAAACAGAAAGTCTGGGCATTTCATCTGGCAAGTTTTACGAACCCTAGCAGAGAACGCACTTTGTGTGGAATTCTCATTTCCTGACAATCCTGGATAGATCAGGCATAGCTGTGATAATGTTCCTTTCTGTGTATTATAATGAAGCTGCCATGGTAACTCGACAAGTCACGTTAAAAATGTGCAATTTTAAAAGTTCATTTCTTAGAAAAAGATTAGCACAGCTGTAACACTCATAATAATCTAATGAGACTTAACACTCTGGCAAAAAATTATATATAGACTGCTCAGAATTCACAATTGCATAGCCCTCCTGAGAATGCCATGGTCCACCCATGACTTCCCTAATCAATGAGACCAAGGAGATGTTAGGTCAGAAGCTTAATTAAGTTTTGATGTGTATAATGCAGCAGTGGAACCCATTCAGCACCTACTTAGCTCAGGGTGTGAGCTAAGTAAATCACAGGAGCATTTACTTAGAAAATTTTATGTACTACCCATTTTTATAATTTAAGGAACTACAGGTATAATAAATGTTCCTGGAGGTAGTTACTTAGGACAGATTGACTATACCTTTGACATTCAGAAGAAATGAATGAGTGGGGTGTACAGAAATTCAGACTGAGAAGGAAACAAATGTGACAGTTGGGAATTGGATACATTTCTGAAGTTAAACTCTTTATCTTCACCTCCACCTACCCCAGGTTTTTTGAAAGGAAAAAGGTATAAATTTATGCTCAAGGTCTCTGTCTGTTGTGTTGGAAAACATTTATATAGTTTTTTTCTTAAGGGAGATTGTAATTTTTGAATTTTAATTGTTATTGGAGAATGAATCATATGCAACTGATGAAGAGATTCGGCATGTTCTGGAAGCTCCTGCTGTGTCTAGGACTTCAAGAGCCCTGGAAAGAAGCATTCCTGGAGGTGTTTGTGACAAACTCCTGAAGCAGCGTGTTCAGTTGGAACATCTTTTCAGGAGCTTTCCTGGAAGGTTTATGATTGAGGATCAGAGCCCTGACTACAAAGTCAAGTACGTGGAATTTAATAAATTTTTATTACAAGAAAGCTTCTGTGGCCATATGCTAATAAAAGAACCTTAATCTTCATGCACAATTCCACATTGCTCAGAAAATTACACTCTACAAAGTTTAAGTGGGTACTGACCTCACAAATGCCATTTTTTTTTTTTTAATTCTACAAAAAGCTTTATTTCTATTTGGTCCAAGGCTTGGGAGAGGACTCTAGGATGGCTAAAAAGCTGGCTTGTGGCTGGAGGGACAGGTTCTGGCAGAAGCTCTGATACTTTGAGGAGAGCTCCTCAGAGGTCCCTGTGCTCTGTAGGCTCCCATCGTGCTTGAGTGAGGCTTGGCAGAGATGCCTGCCCAGCCCAGCCTGGGGGCCGGTCAGGTGGTGGCCCATTTCTTGATGAGTTTTACCTCCTCATCTAGGGAGTGACTTTCCAGGAAGCCACAGGGATGGGGGTCTGTGCAGGCAGAACCCAGGCCATGAAGATACAAAAGAGCCTGATTCAGGCTTTTCTCCAAGGCCATGGTGGCTTCCATCGGGTCCGGAGTCACACCCCACTCATCTTTCATCTGGGTTTGCACCCCACTCATCTTTCATCTGGGGTTTTCACCCCACTCATCTTTCATCTGAGGTCGCACCCCATTCATCTTTCATCCGGGGTTTGCACCCCTCTCATCCTGCATCTGGGGTTTGCACCCCACTCATCTTTCATCTGGGGTTGCACCCCACTCATCTTTCATCTGGGTTTGCACCCCACTCATCTTTCATCTGGGTTTGCACCCCACTCATGTTTCATCCGGGGTTTGCACCCCAATCATCTTTCATCCGGGGTTTGCACCCCACTCATCTTTCATCCGGGGTCGCACCCCACTCATCTTTCATCTGGGGTCACACCCCAACATCTTGTATCTGGGTTTGCACCCTACTCATCTTTCATCTGGGGTTGCACCCCACTCATCTTTCATCAGGAGTTGCACCCCACTCATCTTTCATCCGGGGTTGCACCCCACTTATTTTTCATCTGGGGTTGCACCGCACTCATCTTTCATCCGGGGTCGCACTCCACTTGTTTTTCATCCAGGGTTGCACCCCACTCAGCTTTCATCCGGGGTCGCACTCCACTCATCTTTCATCTGGGGTCGCACCCCACTCATCTTTCATCTGGGGTCGCACCCCACTCATCTTGCATCTGGGTTTGCACCCCACTCATCTTTCATCCAGGGTTGCACCCCACTCATCTTTCATCTGGGGTTGCACCGCACTCATCTTGCATCTGGGTTTGCACCCTACTCATGCTTCTTTTGTTTTTTATTGTTGGGGATTCATTCAGGGTACAATAAGCCAGGTTACACTGATTGCAATTGTTAGGTAAAGTCCCTCTTGCAATCATGTCTTGCCCCCATAAAGTGTGACACACACCAAGGCCCCACCCCCTCCCTCCGTCCCTCTTTCTGCTCCCCCCCTTTAACCTTAAGTGTCATTAATTGTCCTCATATCAAAATTGAGTACATAGGATTCATGCTTCTCCATTCTTGTGATGCTTTACTAAGAATAATGTCTTCCACTTCCATCCAGGTTAATACGAAGGATGTAAAGTCTCCATTTTTTTTAATGGCTGAATAGTATTCCATGGTATACATATACCACAGCTTGTTAATCCATTCCTGGGTTGGTGGGCATTTAGGCTGTTTCCACATTTTGGCGATTGTAAATTGAGCTGCAATAAACAGTCTAGTACAAGTGTCCTTATGATAAAAGGATTTTTTTCCTTCTGGATAGATGCCCAGTAATGGGATTGCAGGATCAAATGGGAGGTCTAGCTTGAGTGCTTTGAGGTTTCTCCATACTTCCTTCCAGAAAGGTTGTACTAGTTTGCAGTCCCACCAGCAGTGTAAAAGTGTTCCCTTCTCTCCACATCCATGCCAGCATCTACAGTTTTGAGATTTTGTGATGTGGGCGATTCTCACTGGGGTTAGATGATATCTCAGGGTTGTTTTGATTTGCATTTCTCTAATATATAGAGATGATGAACATTTTTTCATGTGTTTGTTAGCCATTCGTCTGTCATCTTTAGAGAAAGTTCTATTCGTGTTTCTTGCCCATTGATATATGGGATTGTTGGCTTTCTTCATGTGGATTAATTTGAGTTCTCTATAGATCCTAGTTATCAAGCTTTTGTCTGATTGAAAATATGCAAATATCCTTTCCCATTGTGTAGGTTGTCTCTTTGCTTTGGTTATTGTCTCCTTAGCTGTACAGAAGCTTTTCAGTTTAATGAAGTCCCATTTGTTTATTTTTGTTGTTGTTGCAATTGCCATGGCAGTCTTCTTCATGAAGTCTTTCCCCAGGCCAATATCTTCCAGTGTTTTTCCTATGCTTTCTTTGAGGATTTTTATTGTTTCATGCCTTAAATTTAAGTCCTTTATCCATCTTGAATCAATTTTTGTGAGTGGGGAAAGGTGTGGGTCCAGTTTCAGTCTTTTACATGTACATATCCAGTTCTCCCAACACCATTTATTGAATAGGGAGTCTTTCCTCCACGGTATGTTCTTGTTTGGTTTATCAAAGATTAGGTGGTTGTAAGATGTCAGTTTCATTTCTTGGTTTTCAATTCAATTCCAAGTGTCTATGTCTCTGTTTTTGTGCTAGTACCATGCTGTCTTGACCAGTATGGCTTTGTAGTACAGACTAAAATCTGGTATGCCGATGCCCCCAGCTTTATTTTTATTACTAAGAAGTGCCCTAGCTATACAGGGTTTTTGCAAGTTCCATACAAAACGCAGAATCATTTTTTCCAAATCTTGAAAGTACGATGTTGGTATTTTGATAGGAATGGCATTGAATAGGTAGATTGCTTTGGGAAGTATAGACATTTTAACAATGTTGATTTTTCCCGTCTGTGAGCATTGTATGTTCTTCCATTTGTTAATATCCTCTGCTATTTCCTTTCTGAGGATTTCATAGTTTTCTTTATAGAGGTCCTTTACCTCCTTCATTAGGTATATTCCTAGGTATTTAATTTTCTTTGAAACTATGGTGAAGGGAGTTGTGTCCTTAATTAGTTTCTCATCTTGACTGTTATTGGTGTACACAAAGGCTACTGACTTGTGGACATTGATTTTATATCCTGAAACATTACTGTATTTTTTGATGACTTCTAGGAGTCTTGTGGTTGAGTCTTTGGGGTTCTCTAAGTATAAGATCATGTCGTCAGCAAAGAGGGAGAGTTTGACCTCCTCTGCTCCCATTTGGATTCCCTTTATTTCCTTGTCTTGCCTAATTGTATTGGCTAGAACTTCCAGCACCATGTTGAATAGTAAAGGTGACAGAGGACAACCTTGTCTGGTTCCAGTTCTAAGAGGAAAAGCCTTCAGTTTTACTCCATTCAGTAAAATATTGGCTGTGGGTTTGTCATAGATAGCTTCAATCAGTTTTAGAAATGTGCCACCTATGCCTATACTCTTCATTGTTCTAATTAGAAAAGGATGCTGGATTTTATCAAATGCTTTTTCTGCATCTATTGAGAGGATCATGTGATCTTTATTTTTGCCTCTGTTAATATGGTGGATAACGTTTATAGACTTGCGTATATTAAACCAGCCTTGCATCCCTGGGATGAAGCCTACTTGATCATGATGAATGACTTTTTTGATGATAAGCTGTAATCTATTGGCTAGGATTTTGCTGAGAATTTTTGCATCTATATTCATGAGTGAGATTGGTCTGAAATTCTCCTTTTTGTTTGGGTCTTTTCCTGGTTTTGGTATCAGGGTGATGTTTGCTTCACAGAATGTGTTGGGGAAGATTCCTTCTTCCTCAATTTTTTGGAATAATTTCTGCAGTACAGGAATAAGCTCTTCCTTGAAGGTTTGATAGAATTCTGGTGTGAAGGCATCTGGACCAGAGCATTTTTTGGTTGGAAGATTTTTTATTGTTTCTTTGATCTCAGTGCTTGAAATTGGTCTGTTCAGGAGCTCTATTTCTTCCTGGCTGAGTCTAGGGAGAGGGTGTGATTCCAAACATTTATCCATTTCCTTCACATTGTCAAATTTCTGGGCATAGAGTTTCTGGTAGTATTCAGAGATGATCTCTTATAATCTCTGTGGGATCAGTTGTTATTTCCCTTTTATCATTTCTGATTGAGGTTACTAGAGATTTTACTTTTCTATTCCTTGTTAGTCTGGCCAATGGTTTATCTATTTTATTTATTTTTTAAAAAACCAACTCCTTGGGTGGCACCTGTGGCTCAGTGAATAGGGCGCTGGCCCCATATGCTGAGGGTGGCGGGTTTAAACCCAGCCTCGGCCAAACTGCAACAAAAAAATAGCCGGGCGTTGTGACAGGCGCCTGTAGTCCCAGCTACTCAGGAGGCTGAGGCAAGAGAATTGTGTAAGCCCAGGAGTTAGAGGTTGCTGTTAGCCGTGTGATGCCACGGCACTCTACCGAGGGCAGTACAGTGAGACTCTGTCTCTACAAAAAACAAACAAACAAACAAAAAAAACTCCTTGTTTCATTAATTTTCTGAATGATTCTTTTGTTTTCAATTTCATTGATCTCTGATTTGATTTTGGATATTTCTTTTCTTCTACTGAGTTTAGGCTTAGATTGTTCTTCTTTTTCCAATTCCATAAGACGGCTTGTGAGATTATTGATGCGCTCTCTTTCTGTTTTTCAAATGTAGGCATTTAAAGCGATGAATTTTCCTCTCAAAACTGCTTTTGCATTATCCCACAGGTTTTGGTAGCTTGTATCTTCATTGTTGTTATGCTCGAGGAAGTTAATGATTTCCTGTTTTATTTCTTCCTGCACCCATCTGTTATTCAACAGAAGATTGTTTAATTTCCATGCCTTTGGGTGGGGTAGAGCATTTTTGTTAGAGTTGAGTTCCACCTTTAGTGCCTTATGGTCTGAGAAGATACAAGGTAAAATTTCAATTCTTTTGATTCTGTTGATATTTGTTTTGTGTCCCAGGATATGATCAATTTTGGAGAATGTTCCATGGGGTGATGAGAAGAATGTATATTCTTTATCTTTGGGATGGAGTGTTCTATATGCATCTATCAAGGAGAGTTGTTCTAGGGTCTCATTTAAATCTCTTATATCTTTGTTTAATTTCTGTTTAAAGGATCTGTCCAGCTCTGTAGGAGGAGTGTTAAAGTCCCCTGTTATTATGGTATTATCAGATATCATATTGCTCGGACTGAGTAAGGTCTGTTTCAAGAATCTGGGAGCATTTTAATTGGGTGCCTAAATATTTAGAGTTGAAATGTCTTCTTGTTGTATTTTTTCCTGGACCAATATAAAGTGGACCATATTTGTCTGTTTTGACTTTAGTTGCTTTAAATCCACATGTATCTGAAAATAAGATTGCAACTCCTCTTTTCTTCTGAATGCCATTTGCCTGAAAAATTGTCTTCCAACCCTTGACTCGGAGCTTTAATTTGTCTTTTGAAGCCAGGAGTGTTTCTTGCAAACAGCAAATGGATGGCTTGTGTTTTTTAATCCAGTCAGCCCATCTATGTCTCTTCAGTGGGGAATTCAAGCCATTAACATTTATTGAGATAATTGATAAGTGTGGTAGTATTCTATTCGTCTTATTTTGTGAGAGTCCATTGCTTAGTTTTATCTTTTGCATCAGTGTGGAGGTTACGTTCTGTCCTTTAATTTCTGAGTTCTTACTTTGCTGCTGATCCATTGTGGTGGTCAGTGTGCAGAACAGGTTGAAGTATTTCCTGTAGAGCTGGTCTTGTTGTGGCGAATTTCCTCAATGTTTGTATATCCATAAATGATTTGATTTCTCCGTCAATTTTGAAGCTTAGCTTAGCAGGGTACAGAATTCTGGGCTGGAAATTGTTCTGTTTAAGTAGATTAAAGGTAGATGACCATTGTCTTCTTGCTTGGAAAGTTTCATTAGAGAAGTCTGCGGTAACTCTGATGGATTTGCCCCTGTAGGTCAACTGGCGCTTACTCCTGGCAGCTTGCAGAATCTTTTCTTTTGTCTTGAGTTTGGACAGGTTCACCACAATGTGTCTTGGAGAAGGTCGGTTAGAGTTGAGGTGACCTGGGGTCCGATATCCCTCTGAAGCAGTGTGTCAGAATCTTTGGTGATATTTGGGAAATTTTCTTTTATAATATTCTCTAGTATGGCTTCCATTCCTCTGGGGCATTCTTCTTCCCCTTCTGGGATTCCTATAACTCGTATGTTGGAACGCTTCATAAAGTCCCATAATTCTGACAGTGAACGTTCTGCTTTCTCTCTCTTCTTTTCTGCCTCTTTTACTATCTGAGTTATCTCAAGAACTTTGTCTTCTACCTCTGAAATTCTTTCTTCTGCATGGTCTAACCTATTGCTGATACTTTCCATTGCATCTTTAAGTTCCCTAATCGACTGTTTCATTTCCTTCAGCTCTGCTATATCCTTTTTATATTCTTCATATCGTTCATCTCTTATTTGATTCTGTTTTTGGATTTCCTTTTGGTTATTTTCCACTTTATTAGCAGTTTCCTTCATTTTTCCATCATTTCTTTCATTGTTTTCAACATGTGTATTCTAAATTCCCTTTCTGTCATTCCTAACACTTCTTTATAGGTGGAATCATGTGCAGTAGCTACCTCATGGTCCCTTGGCGGGGTTGTTCTGGACTGGTTCTTCATGTTGCCTGGAGTTTTCTGCTGATTCTTCCTCATGAGTGATTTCTTTTATCTTTTTCCTTACCCTAATTTTCCTTTCACTTCCTCTTGCTCTTTAAGTTCTCATGCCTGTGGTCTAAGGGTTACAGGACCAGAAGGGTGAGAAGGTTGAAGAGCAATAAAGGGACAAAAGAAAGGAGGACCGAGTGATAAGGAAAAAAAAGAAAAATAGAGAAAGGAGAAGGGGTGGGTAAAAGGAATATTGACAAAAAGAAGAGAGGCACAGAAAGAGGGAGACAGAGCAATATAGGTGTACAATAGGGTACTTTGATACAACCTTAAAAAAAAAACCACCTTCTGGGGTTGCCCATTTGGGTGATTCCCTTGAGGTCAGCAGCTCTTTTCTAACCTGATCAGACACAGTACCCCATCTCCACCAAATAGAGAAGAAAGACAAAAATGCTATTAATCAAACCAAAACGAGCAAACAAGCAAACTTTACCGGATAAAATTGGGTGAAAAACCAAATAATAACAGTGGAAACACTGGCAAAAATGAAGTTGTAGTTATTGAAAAAGGCAGCAATGGGAAATTATAATTGAACTAGAAAAATTGAGAAAGAAAAAGGATCTGTATGGAAAAGGTTGAAATTAAAAAACAAAACAACATCAACAACATCAAAATAAACGAACAAAAAAAAACCAACCAAACCAAAAAAAAAAAAAAAAACAACACAACCAAAAACAAAGCAGTATGTATATGTTCTTGAATATTGTCTGGGCGACACGTGGTCTTCTGGGGTATGAGATGTTAATCACAGTTCTGATATGACTGGAGGCTGCTGATTTCTCAAACCTCTGCAGGTAGACACACTAAATCTCTCTTCAGCCCACTTAAAAAGCACTTTGAACTTGTAAACTTGCTGTGCAGAAGCTTTCCCAGGAAAGTGCTTGTAGCTGGAATCATTGCTGAAGTGGATGTCCACTTACCCAGTTGTTCCAAAACCGGTCTCACTCTGCCCCTGAGGGTTAGGGCTGCAAGGCAGCTCAGACCCCACCCTTAGGCTACTTGGTCGCTGGGTTACCAGCTCCCACCCAATTCTAGCTCTGCGACCCTGAGGGCAGAGCTTGCTGGGGCAGATCGCTCACAATGGCTCCCAGTGACCCACAGCCAAACACTATTAGCTCCGTCTGGCTCAGCAGCTCAGACTGGGGCCCTAGACAAAGGCCAAAGTTCTCCGTATTCCTGCTCAGGCTCTCCCCAAGGCAGTTCAACTGAGTGCCAAGTCCAAAGACACCAAAACAGTTCACAGGTCCGGCCTTTCTGGTTTGCCGTCTCGCTGCTACTGAACTTACAGTTGCGGGCGGGTTTAGACGGATTGAACACACGCGACCACTTGCTGTTTTTCCACTGTTTTAGTCCTCCTCTTGGGGTCCAGAAGTCTCTCGCTGACTTCCTGTATTCTCACAGTGGTGATGATAGGCAGATCCCACCAGCCAGAGATGCCTGGAGTCCTATCTCCCCAGACTCGTGGTGCCCAGATGCAAGGAAGCTGTTTCTCGGCCTCCATCTTGCTCCACCTGCACCCCACTCATCTTTCATCCGGGGTTGCAGTCCACTCATCTTGCATCTGGGTTTGCACCCCACTCATCTTGCGGCCCGGGTCGCACCCCACTCACCTTGGCATAGCTTCTGCACATCTTGGAAGAGTGTGTGGCCACCCATCTAGATTTGCATCTTCAAGAGACGTTCAGTGCCCTTGAGATGCTTCTCCTCAGCCATCTCTGGGAAGAAGTGGCCCCCGCCTATGAGAGCCACGTTGTGATGGTTGGAATAGTAGCCTGGAGAAGTAGGTGGAGGAGGCCAGCAGGTGCAAATTCACCACGTGGTTGGTGGCTACCTCCACATTGGTGGAATAATTCTGAAGACTCTGGAAGCTCAAGGTTGATCAGTAATTAGGAGCAAACCACAAAAAATGGTGTCAGCAGGCTTCAGAAGCAGGCAATGGTCAAGAAGATGGGCCTGGAAATTGGAAGTGGAAAGAGGGGACTGCAAAGCTGCCATAGGCTGGAAGAAAGGGGGGTCTCTGCGTCTGCTCTATCAAAACACTGTTTAAGCAAGACCCAGCTCTGGGGGACGGCCCACTGCGCTGCCTCCCAGATGCCTTTTAAAGAAACTAAGCTACATGGCCCAGGATGACCATTTCCCTCCTCAACCTCCCTTTCCCAAATCACCCAACAGTGATTTGATTATCAATTTTACCTGCTTCATTCACGAAAAAGACAATGAAAGTATTTGACTCCAGACCCCACATCCCTCCTCTTTCCTGCCACGATAGATTGAGTTGGTTACTTGGTGGACAAAGTAAGAGAAATAGTTTAAGTCACCTGGTTTAATTTCATGTCAAATCAGCTTTGTTGTCAAGCACTGTTTTGACCCTCTCAACAATTTCTAGACATGCCGGTGGCAGTGAAATCAAATACAAGTGGATGAGTTTCCTTGAAACTGATCCTCTGACACACTGTGGGAAAGAACTGGACAATCAGATTGGGCCAGTCGGCCTGGTTGGCCGCCTTCAGACACATGGCGCTGTCAACGTTTTAAGAAACCAGGTTCAATTTCTGCCCTGAGAACAGTGTCAGGGTTCACTGTGGCTTTATGCACGTTTAACTTGATGCTCTGGTAGCCTCATACCTATTTTCTTGGGGTACTTTCTACTTTATGACTCCCATAACTTTGGCAGAGAGATCCTATTTAGCTTTGGATGGAAAACCAGGGGACTCAGGGTTGCTGGAATTTAAGTGCTCTATTTTATCTATAAACTCATAATGACTTGAGAAGCTCTGTTCCATGCTTAATACATGTCAAATTAATAGCAACTACCTTGTTTTACAGGATGTCCCCAGAATCACCCGTGAAGTCACCATATATAGGGAAAATGGGAAAGTGAAGCCAAATCTACCTTTATTTACAGACTATTCATCACAAAATTTTACCCAACAGGAGGCCAATGCATACAGAATATTTTGGAAATATTTTGTAAAATTTTGTAATGGATAGTTTGTAAATAAAGGTGTGTGTAACTACTATTTGCCATTTTTCCCCTACGTATGGCAACTTTAGGGGCAACTTTTAGTACACCCTATAGATTGTGTTTTATGCACTGGATCTCAAGTGTGAGGGAACTCATATTTTGGTAGAAGAAATGACATGGAAGTAAACAAATTACTGTTTCCGAGGAAAGAATGGACCCTCTTTTCACATAGACTACACATCCCCTCCCCTGGCACCTCACTTCTCGATCTTACGGGAAGGTTTTTCCAAATGTTACTTCTCATTTACTTCAACCAACCCACTGTCCCCTGTAATTTTATCAGAAGACCTTACAAATATTTTTATCCTCTGAAAAAACAAAAAGAAAATCATATTTTTTTCAATGTCATATCATTCCACCTCAACATTCATATGTAGTAACTTAGACTAACTTTACTCAGTTCTTTTCTTCTGATACTACCCTGGTCCCTTTCCAAGGTGAATTACTCCCATCCATAATTCACTCTCTCATACTCATGCTCCAGGCTCCTTGGGATCCACTGACACAGGCAGCCTATCCCATACCCCATGCTTCTCTGAACTCAGCCCCTCAGCCTAGAACATTCTTCCACATTTGTCTTGCTTAAGTACCATTACTCAAATATGAAAACCTGTCTTATATCTTTCCTTTCTGTGTCTTTCACTTCTCTTTCTCCACTGACTCTGTATCTTTAGCCTTCAAAGAGATTTGTCATCCTTACGAAGAAAGTGAAAAAAATCAATAATTTTTCTTTAATGTTGCTCATGAGATCACTATAATTTCTTCCTTCAACATTTTCGAAAGAGGTACTCTCTTTAGCTCCACTTTTTAGAAAATATATGTTACTTGGATATTTTTTATTGTAAAATAAATATAGAAAAATTGGCAAAATGCTTAAGAGTTAAGAGAAATAAATGCATTCACAATCCTACCACCTATAAGAAAATGCTAGAATGGCAGAGGCGTAAGTGAGCAGTCTCTGGAGTTAGATTTTGGTTTTGAATTCTGGCTCCTCACATATCAGTTGTGTGACTTTGGCTAAATGCTCTTCTTTGTAGCTTTGTTTCCCCTTTTCATGCCACACGTGTTACAGCAGGGAATTGCTATAAAAATTAAACTTTTAATTTAAGGGTGAAAATAACTGGCACTGGTAAGTCAAACTATAAATATGTCAGCAACTTTTACTGTTGATGTTGTCTTTGCAAAGATACTTTCAGAGTGATTTTTAGTGGGGATCTTGCATACAAATTAGTTTTACAACCTGGTTTCTCACTTAACAGACGTGTCATGTGTCTCCCCACTTCTTCAGTCTTTGCTTCCTCTTTCTCTACCTGCAGCCTGGCCTGGGCACCAAGCTATCTGGTTATCTGGCTATCTGTAGCCAGCCACTTTATCACAGGTAAATGGTGGTGTTTAATACTATGAAGTGAGATTCTTCTTCTCAACTTTTTTGAGTCTTTCTTTACTGAACTTCCTTTACTGACACTGCCTTCCTAACATAGCTGACACTGTTCTCTCTTTGTTCTCTCTACTTGTCTTAGTCTACTGTAAGATTTATACTCTCTGCTGTCAAACTGCTAAATGTTGTCAGTTCTTCAGAGCACCAAATACACATTTCCTTCTTGTGTGTGTTATGCTTTCCCCCTTGTATATACCACATGCCCTTCAAGTGTAAGAGCCTTAAAACTAAACTTATTTTCTTCTCTTCTAAAAAAGTCTCTATCCCAATCACAGCTAACAGCATTACCACCCACCCAACAATCTAAGTCACTTTAAAACTTTTTGTTTTCCCTAGAGGATAGGCTCACTCAAAGCACTTTACTTTGGGTTGAAAACTGAACACTTCTACATCCTCCGCACCTACAAATCTGTTCCTACACTTTTCTCATTTCTGTCTCAACCAGGGGCACCACAATCTAGCTCTTTTCTCCAGATAGAAACTTTGGGTTGTCCTCAGTTCTGACTTTTATTTCTTGTTCCATTTCTTCCAACCATGTCTTTGTTTTCCTGTGATCTCCAGCCTTTCTCTTTCTGTCTTCCACCCCATTTTTATCTCAGATTTCATCATCTCCTGCCTGTGTCAATACAGTGGATTCCTACAGTGGGTTGATTGGTATTTCACAAAAATGCAAATCCACCCAGAACCACAGAATTTGACCTTATTTGGAAATAGGATCTTTGCAGAGATCCTTAAGCGTAAGGATCAAGATGAATCCATTCTGGATTGCATCCCATGAATGAGTTCTGTAAGGTCAGAAGAGGACATTCACCCCCCACAAGACATTTGGGGAAAAAAGGCAGGTAAAGATGGAGGCAGAGATTGGAGGGAAGCAGCCACAAGTCAAGGAGTGTGAGGGGCCACCAGCAGGTGAAAAAGGCAAGGAAGACTCTCCCCTAAAGCCTTCCGGGGCATTGTAGCCCTGTTGCCACCTTATTCAATTCCTGTTTTTAAATCGCTAACTTTGTGGTATTTTGTTATGGCAGCTCCAGGAAACTCATACACCTCGCAACTGGTTTCCCTCCTTAATCCATCTTCTGTGCGTCTGTTCAAATTCTTGGACCTGACCATGTCTCTGATAAACATCTTCCAATAAAACACCAGCAGGGTTTTTCCCAGCCTGGCCTCTTCCTTTCTGCATAGTTTTCATGTTACATATCTCTTGCAGTCATGACTCCTGAACGCAAGTTTTATCCCACACCTGAGTCCTCTCTGAATTCTGCCTCTCTTCCTGGAAGGCCCTTATCAGCCTTGTCTTCTTTACGCTGTCATCACTCACCAGTCACAGTCCAGCCTAGGAGTCTCCTTCTCTATCTGGCCCTTCTTGCCTCCTCTATGTAATGTTCATATGTTGCATTTTCTTCTATTACTGCATTGTTCACACACTGTAATTGTTAATATCTTCTTATTCATCTTTATAGTCCAATATTTTTGACAGAGATCCAAACACATAGACAAATTCAGTATTCTTGTTGAATGAAAAAATTCCTTCTCCCTTATACAGTATCTTACACATAATTAAATGTACATCTATTTTAATTTTAAAAATTGCCTGTGAGTCTTTCCTCTCAACCTCACTGTCCTGGTTCCAGTCATTTTCACTCCCAAATTAGATTTTCTTGCCTCCATCTTCCTGCCTATCCATTTTGTTTCTCCTTCTGCCATTAATAGAATATTTCTGAAACCGAGTCATGACTACATCATTCTCTCAGCTGGAAACTTCAGTAATTTTCTGTTAGCTTTAGAATAAAGCCCAAACTTTATACTGTGACTTATCCCAGTCTATCTTCCTCCATCAAGGATACTGTGTTCCCACTTCACTAGATTTCCCACAAAATTTATAAACTCTTATCTATGCTTCATAGATAAGAATCATATCTTGGTTCCTGAACTCTCTCCTGGACTAAGTCTTCAGACTCCTTAAAGGCTTTAATAATCTCTTTCTCTTCTTTTCAGGATCAGGGATGGGAATGAGAATACATTAATTTTTCTCTTACTTTCCTGTAGAACTTTGTCCCAACTATGCTTGCATTATGTTACAATGTACATACTGTTAGATCGTAGCATAGTTGATAGCATATATGTCTAGTTTTCTCTCCTTGAACTGTCCTTACCCAGAGATGAGAGCTTTGAACTTGGGACTTCCTTTACTGTTTAGATATGCAGTACGTTATCTCAAAAAGAGTAGGTGTTTAGAAATGCTCTTTTTGGAGGTGGCTAACTCTTTTTCTCCATTAAAGATATGTCTGTGAAGGTATTATTTAGATAATATTAATATTCAAATAAGTAGATGTTACATAGAGCAGATTGCATTCTATAATGTGGGTGGGCCTTGTCCAATCAGTTGAAGTCATTAACTGGAAAAATTAGAGAAAGAGTAATTCTTCTAGTAGGCTACCTTTGAACTTGAACTGCAACTCCTCCCTGGATTTCCAGCCTATTGTCCCACCCTGCAGTTTGTTCTTGGAAACCTCTTTCACAATTGCTGAGACGATTCCTTAAAATAAATCTTTCTTTCTGTACATACACACATACTATTTATCCTGTCTCTCTATAAAAATTATCCTGTCTCTCTATTCTATAAAGAATTCTGACTAATAACAGTCAATGTGTGTTTTCTCATCTGAAATATTCATTGATTCTCTTGTCACACAAAAACTTCTAAAACACAAGAACACAAAACAAGTTATAACTAAAATTTGTGAGCTTGAATTTGGAAACGTTTGTTTATAAAGGCATATTTTTGGTCCAGAAGCCCCAGAGTCACTCTGAGCCTGAGTTTGAACCCTGACTCTAGCAGCTGGGTGACCTTGATCAAGTATATTTAACCCTTTGTTTTTTCTATAACCACGAACGATTGCTGTGGTAAGGATTAAATCAACAAAAATACATAAAGTGCTTCAAACAGTACACATACCTGGAGCACAGTAAATGCTCACTGAACGTCAGCTGTCACATATATAAAGCCTCCTGTGCCTAACACTTCAGTTTAGTCATTTCCAGTTGTTAATGTACTGCTGAGGAAAGTATGGATTGCAATTGTCTTCAGCTCCTACAGTATGAAATGTGACATGCAATAATGTATTCATTAAAATAAAGTTCCACTATTAATGTTTTGGGCGGCTTACGCTGCTTCATATACTAATATTATATGTGTATTTCCAGCATGATTTTTTCTGTTTGTTTGTTATTTAAATAAAATTGTCTCTTTTGATTCTAGGATATAGAAAACGTGGAAAGTTCAAATATAAAAATAAAAATATTTTCTTTTCCTAAAGCTATAATCAACAGAAGGCATTAGGTAAGTAATTACTTAAGGGAATAAAAATGTTGTTTTCGAGTTTGCTAACTGTTCTTCCTTTCCAAGGGGGTTGCTAGGGCTCTGTCTTTACTGGAACATATGCAAATACATACATAATTAGAGAAAACTGAGTTTTTCTTACTTTGGAAAGAAAACAGTTGTTCCAAAAAATAAATCCAAAAACAATTTTTTGTTTAGTTTGGCAATACAGCCGTAGCGCATGATTTGAGGGGAATTAGTGGATTTATTTTTTGAGTATGTGTGTTTTAACACTTAATCTGAAATAAGACTAAAAGCAATCTTTATTTCTTAGCATATTTCCTTCTTGTTTTTTAAGAAGGTGTTTCAGGATCATGTTGCAAGAAAATACGGTCAATCAGGAAGGGAGAAATAAAAATGTATTCACGTGCACACGAGCATGCACCAACGTGTGTGGGTCGCACCCACAAATCCCTTCACACACTGCTTTTCCCTCATTACTTTCCGTTTTCCACTGGTGGTATTGAATTCCTTTTGCCTTTTCTTGATGAAACACCATGTCCCCAAGGCATACACTGATGTTGAAAGAAAACATTCCCCTCCCCACCGCCATTTGAGTGTGTGAAAGATTGACGATAGAGGCATTTTCCATCTTCTCTCATGTACTTCTCTCTTTAGAACATCACTGATAATTTGGCAATCAAATGCACTTGAAAGATGTAGATGAAACAATTTCGTCCTTTTTATCAGTGGGAAAAGAATTTCTGATTTTCAAATGGATCAAGAAAGACACATGCACTTCAGCAAAATGTATTAATAACTATCTAAAAGCCATATAAAAATAAATGAGAAATTGAACACAAAGCAATACACATTAGAAAGGCCCATAATCTTGAACATGTTCAAATCATCTCCTATCTTCCAATCAGGCTTCATCAAATCAATACAAATTGAGGAGTGTTTATCCCTTTCTTGTAAATTCCCGGCAACGAAGATGATTCATTGATGGGCTAATTATTACCTATATATGTACATCTATGCAAAGGTATAACATATGCTATTTAAGAAAATTCAAATTAAATTTAAACTTGATTTGACCTTGCATTAAATATTGTCTTTCTTTTTTTAACTTCTCATAGAATGTACTCATAATAGTATGTGGAATCAGTACTGATATTCCCACTTTAGAGAAAGAAAAAAAAAAAAAGAGAGATATAAACTAGCCTACATTCCACAGAGAGTTAACCCAAATTAAAAAAAAAAAAAGTTTTGCTTTTTGTTTTATTAAATGCCAGGGTTCTTTCTATAAATTCAAGTTATTGTTATTTTTTTTTAAAGTCTAAATGTTTTCTTACAAAGCTATTCTAAATGGAGGAAAATTCTCAGGGGAGGTAAGTTTTCTCTTTCACACCTTATCTTTTCTACCAAAAAATATTTCTAAGGTTTTAATAAAAAAGGCTTATAATCATAAGTGCTTATAATCATTGATTCAACATGGTAACTACAGATTAATTAGGACCCTCATTGTTGGTATTTCTGTATCTAAAAATCAGTTTGGTTTGAAATATTTTTGCTTGGGTGTTTGTCAGGTTTGCTAACTAATGTAGATACATTTGGTGAATTTTTCTTTTTTCTTCTGGCCTGATATTAACACCTTGGGGTTGGAAATGGTGTGATTTGACCAAAGCCCATGCTCTGTGGCTGATAAGAAGAACTCTACTTCTGTGTCTCCTTAAGCTTAATTTTTAATTTGGTCTTTACTGGGTTTTCCTTCTCAGCAAAAGGAGTTTTCCCTAATATGTTCAACAGATGCTCCTTCCCCATGCCATCTTCTCAGAGAGCCTAAAAGTGCTCTATTGTGGAGCCTAGCATATATGCTCAAATATACAAACACAGCAATACTTCTTTTCTTTATTGACTTGCACTGAAATCTGTGCCTCTGCTAAATAAAACACTTTGCCATCCCAGTCTCAGGCTGCCCATGTGCTGAGACATTTGTGTCTCCTTTAAATGCATCAGAACTCCCCAGGTTTGCCTCCAATAATATTTTAACAGATAGTATCCTGCCAAAAGCCGATCAAATGCTTTCCAAATCTCCCTGACAGCATTATTGATGACAGATGGCTAGCCTCCACATTTCGCCAACTGCAGGACGGTATCAGCAGTAACACTGCCTCGATATGATTGTGTAGCAGGGCAGCATATGCGATTCCTCTTCAACCCTCGACCCCTGCAAGAACATAAATATTTAGAAGACTTCTAAAATATCAGAAGAGCTATAATTGCACATGATTTTATGTGGACTGTTTACTTACTGGTACCCTTAGCGGAAGAAGAATTACTTATTTGTTTTTCTTTTTATAGGAATCCCAAGTGTCATTCTACTATATTTATAAAGTCCACTTGCAGAGGTTACTACACAAAGGCAGCTAATTTTCCATTAGTGAAAATAGATGGACTCAGAGCTTAAAAATGCAATTTCTTAGAAGTCCGCTGTTGCTTCCAGGTAGGCATTTTTTAAACCAGAAATGAAATGATATATTGTTTTTCCTATTTACTCTCTTAGTCTTCTTGGTCTATGTGAATGTTAATCTTTTAACTATATCAAAAAGGCAATTAATGTTGCATAAAAATGTACTATTACTGTAGCTGATATATATATGTACATACACGTATATATGTCTATATATTTATGTCTGTGTGTGCATATATAAGTGTATGGATATGTATGTGTGTATATACATATAATAATATTTGAGCAGGTCTCTTGGGCACCAAATATGTTATTATGGCAAATATGATAGCTTACTATGAAAGCTTTAAATGGTTGTCATGTTCTTTTTTTTTTTTTGAGGCAGAGTCTCACTTTGTTACCCCCAGTAGAGTGCTGTGGCATCATAGCTCACAGCAACCCCAAACTCTTGGGCTCAAGCAATTCTCTTACCTCAGCGTCCCAACTAGCTGGGACTTCAGGCACCTGCCACAATGCCTGGCTATTTTTAGAGATGGGATCTCTCTCTGGCTCAGGCTGGTCTTACCCAACTCACCTCCTAGAGTGCTGGGATTACAGGTGTGAGCAACCATACCTGGCCAGTTGTCATACATATTCTTGATTTTCTAAGTACCCCACACATTGGCCTTGATTACAAACTCTCTGAATTTGAGGATTGAGTCTGTTCTGTGTATTCCCAACAACAGCATAAAGTCTGATAGCATAAATAGACTTCATTCATTTGCTCAACAGCAACCACCTGTTGCCATAATAGGTACTCAATAAATATATGATGACTGTCTGGGTAACTAGACAGCTGGATACATAGGTGGATAGATTTATGTACTATTAAGCACATTACAACATTCATCTTCTCCTAAAATAATGTAGTGAAAGTTGGTATACATTGTGGGTAAAGCCTGGGCTTAGTTTTTTACTTATTAGCTTTATAAAAGTGGAAGTTTTTAGGATCTAGTGCCTCAATTTTCTCATCCTTAAAATGTGAACAGTGATGCTCTCAATAACATAAAAATATAGAGGCCCTATAGTGACTGGGCTAAGCACATTGTTGCTAGAGACAGATTTCCTGTATGTGAATTGATGTTCTACCTCAGAATGGCTGTATGACCCTGCCCAAGAATTTTTTTTAAGGATTTGGTCAGTTGAGCACGCATAACAAATGTTAGTTATTTTTGCTGTACAATACTATATTTTCTTTCTTGAACTAAATAAGTTTTTTGTTTGTTTGTTTGTTTAAACATAATTAGTTTAAAAGGAAATACACAGTAATTATAATTTAAGAGGTGTAAATATGAATTCATCAGTTAAGTAATAAATGTGATATAAAAGGGCATTAGGGCTAGAAATGGTGATAGAAAAATACCCCCACAATGTAATAGGACTTTCCAGAGAAAAATTAATCTATCCATCTTATTAATTCCCTCATTCATTTGCTCAATAGTATATTTTGAGCCCTGGGTCTGTGACAGGTACTACTCTAGGTGTAGTAAATATAGACAGCAGTGAGCAAGCAAACAGAAATTGTAGCCTTCAACAGTGTCTACAGCCCTGTGTGTGTGGGTGTGTGTAGAAAACAGTGAAAAGTAAAATAAGTATATATAATAGGTCAAATTCATGTAGGTAATGTGTTAAGGAGAAAATAGCTCAAAGGGAGTAAATTTAGAGTTTGGTGGTAATTTTTCAAAAAGTACATAGGGGAGTCCTCATTTATGAAAGTTTTGAGATGGACTATGTTATGGTCCCTTCATTATTCCACTTCCAAGAAACACAGTTGGCAGCATCCATTCTAATTCACCTGTGCAACTTTCAACTTGCTCAGCTGTTCAGTGTGTTGCTGGGAAGGCTTCATTTATTTCCATCCATGTGGATTTTAGGTTTCTTGATTTTATAGTACTTCAAAACATTTTTAATGAACCATGAATATGGTAGATTTATAATAGAGATCTAACAGAGATGAGGGAGTGAACTATGCTGATGTGCTTAGACAGGAAAGACCGAGTGGAAGCAATTGGAAGAACCCTAAAGAGAAAAACTACCTACTATATTCCAGTAAGATTAAAAAGGCAAAATTTTTTACAAGAATGCTCCCCAAAGAGAAGGGTAGTAGACCATTTCAAAGTGGAGCATGGGGATAGATTGGATGGTGTAGAGCCTAAGAGGCAAATAGAATGATAATTAGCTTTTTATCTGTAAGGAGATGAGAAGTGGTTAAAGGCTTTAATGGGAAAATAAGATTATCTGATCAACATTTTAACAGAATTATTTTAGTTACTGTTTTGAGAATACAAAATAGGGGAGACAAAGTTGGAAACAGAGTCAGGAAGCTTTTGCAAAAAAGCATGTAAGAAATTATATGTGCTTCTGGAACAGGATGTTATAGTGAAGACTATAAAGAGTAGGCAAATTCAGATGCTATTTTGGAGCTGAAGCCAAAAGGATCTGTTAACAAATTAGATGTGAGGAGGAAAGGGTTAAAAATCCATTAATGGAGTCACTGGAAGGATAGGGTTGCCGCTGGAAAGCTGAAGGAGATAAATGAGAAGTAAGCAACCTTCTTTGGACAAGTGGGGATGGTGAGTAGGCAGATACATTCATATATCTGAAGTTGATGATAGAAGCCTGAATTGGAGATTAGCAGTTGGAAGTTATCACTGTACTGCCACTGCAAAGCCACAGAACGGTGAGATTTTCAAAAGGGCAGGAATGGAAAGAAAAGAGAACATTAATTCTCTATGGACTCTATGGAAACCCCCAATATTTATGTTCCTCCCGTATGCAAAATACAGTCATCTCATCCCATCATCCCTCAACATTTCAACTTACTTCAACCATCTACTATGTCATCAGCCATTAATAATGTCATCAGCTCAAAAGTCCACATTTTATCATTTAAATCATCTAAATCAGGCATTGCTAAGCCTTTTGGGTATAATTCCTCATAAGGAAAAATCTTTTTCCATCTACAAAATTTGAAAATAAATTATCTTCTTCCAAAATACAATGGGAAGTGAAAGATACTAACCTCCAAAGAGGTAGAAATTAGAAGGAATAAAAAGGTCATTAGTTCTAAGAAGGTTGAAATCTGGAAGGCTAAGTTTCGTTATATTTTAAGAGTTTAATTTTCAGTGGCTTGAGATTCTACCTTCTGGGCCTACCCGTCTTGATGGCCTCTGGCCTTGCACTCATGGCAGCTCCGTTGACTTCTTCCTTGAGTCATTCTCCCTTTCCAGTTACATGTGGCACAAGTTTGTGGTTAAGTAGTACTATCAGCCTATTTCCTGATTATAAAATTTTTTTTATGCTTTATATAAAATAATTTAATCAGTTGTACATATTTAATACTAAAAAAAATAATTAACGATCAAAGTCCTTCATGCATTTTGAGGAAGTTCTGGATTAAAAATGATGGCCAACTAGATGTTGCTTTTGCCTGGGAAGATGGTATGACTTTCTGCTGTAGAGTCATCAGTAAAAAAAATTTGAAAATATGACATCCTTCTTTCACTTTGTCCTGGCTCTGTCTCCTTCAGTTTAAGCTGAGTGTGTTTCTGCTTTTGTAACATTCTCAATGACTTTGTGGATCTCCCACTTATGTCACAAGGGTCCATAAGACAACAGAATCCTTCACAGATACTTACTAGATAACTCCATTTCTATTTTTGGCTTCTGTTGAAATGTTTGAAGGGACTCCTGAGTAACATACCTAATCTTTTCAACAAAAAAGTTTTCCAGTCCCATTCTTGGCCTTGTCTTCAGAGTTCAGTTTCCTGACAGTGGATTTCTCAATATTAGCACATTTTCCAATCTGAATGGATATGAATTTTTCAAATCTTCAAGCACTGCTTTTATGTTTGTTTGTTTAAATCTTTTCCCTTAATTCATCTCTTCCCTCTCACATTTTACTCTAAACAGCAAGAAGAAATCATCAAGCCACACTTTCAACATTCTGTTTGGAAATATTCTCAGCTAAATATATAAGCTCATTGCTTACAACTTCTGCTTTCTGCACAACAGGAAAACACAACACAACCATGTTCTGCCACTATATGAAATGGATCACCTTTCCTCCAATTTCCAGTAACATTCTGCCATTTCTTTCTGAGCCCCTGTCTTTAGTATTTATGTTTATACCATTAGCACTGTGTCTATGGCAATATATATATTCTTAAGATAATAGACATGTTCTTTATTAGACTCTTCATTTTATTCGGAGCTTTCACCAAAATCTATGTTCTTGTTGCCATCATGCACCTCAAAATTCTTTCACCCTCTATCAGTTGCCCAACTCTAAAACCACTCTCATGATGTTAGCATCTGTTACAGCAGAATTCTACTTCATGGCATTAGAATGATTGCTCTTCATTTTTTTTTTTTTTATGTACATGTAAGCTTCTAACTGGGGATTATTTTCTTTTGTCTTTTAGTATTTCATCTGGTATGGATCTAATGATAACACATTCTTTTATGTTTCGTTTTTCTAAAAGTCTTTTCTATCTTACCTTTATTTATAAAATACATGTTTGCCATGTATAGGATTTCTTTTTTTAATTAATTAATTTATTTTTATTGTTAGCTCATAGCTGTGTACATTAGTGCCATGAAGGGGTACAATGTGCTGGTTTCATATACAATCTGAAATATTCTCATCAAACTGTTCAACGTAGCCTTCATGGCATTTTCTTAGTCACTGTATGAAGGCATTTGTATTCTGCATTTAGTAAGTTTCGCCTGTACCCATTCTAAGACGCACTGTAGGTGTCCGTTGTCTTCTGTTTTGATGTTTTTGATCCTGTGAAAGTAATGCATTGTTGGCCTGCTCGGCCTGCTTTTAAGATATTCTCTTTGTCTTCAGTTTTCAGCAGTACGACTACAATGAGTCTAAGAATAAAGTACTATCATTTATATTTATTTTACTTGAGATATATATCTGTTCTTGAAATTGCAACTTGGTATTTTTTGTTGTTTCAAGAAAAACTGTTACCATTATATTTCTTAAATACTTTTTATGAGCTTATGAACATTAGATAACTTGACCATTGCTATGGCTTGATGTTTTTATACCCTCTAAAAATTCATGTTGAATTAATCCCCAATGTAATAGCATTGGGAGGTTTGACTCTTGGTAAGAGATTGAGTCCTGAGGGCTCTGCTTTAAAGAATGGGGTTAGATGCCTTTATAAAGAAGCTTGGGATGGACATTGTTTGTTTTTGCCCTTCCTTTTTCTGCTGTGTGATTACACAGCATCTGCCCTACTCCCAGGACACAGCATTCAAGATGCCATCTTGGAAAGCAGTGGGCCTTAATCAGATAACAGATGTTGGCACCTTGATCTTGCACTTTCTAGTTTCCAGAACTGTGAGAAATAATTTTTTATATATTCATTTATAAATAATGTTCTTTGTAAATCACTCAGACTCAGGTATTATATGCAGACTAAGATAACCATATATCATATACCTCTTTTCCTGTTTTCTATATTTTTAATCTTTTCCCTTTCTGTTTCAAACTATATACTTTAAGCTACCTATTGGAGTTTTAATTCCTTTACTGTGTTATTCAGTTACAGAATTTCCATTTGCTTTTTTTAATCACTTACATTTGTCTCATGTAATTCTTCACTTTGTTTTCTATTTCTTGAGCATATATTAATCATAGTTGCTTTATGTCCATGGCTGATAACTGCAATATATGCATTTCCTGTGGGTCTGTCTTCACTGCCTTTTCCCCCTGGTTTGCTTAACACATATGTATGTGTGTGTGTTTATATAGCCAGAAATAATATTTGAAAAATGATGGTAACAAATGGAAGTCTTGAATGATGCTATCATTCACTAGAAATATATTTTTTCCCCCTTTCCTCTGGCAGTTTGGCTTGCAGCAGATCAGATTATTCCATTCTGAGATTAAGCTGATTCAAATTAGTGTTCAAGTATTTGTGAGGGCTCATCTAGGTAGTGAAGCCCAGAGTTGTGTAGCAGTGTCCTTTCTCCTTGGCTTACATTAAACTTCAGCTATTTAATACCATTACTCCTAACCACTTTAGACTTCTGTTCAGATTTTCAGATTCTTGCCATCACTTTAGAACTGGCCAATATTTTACAGTAAAAAACAGAGATAAATGTTATATTCGCCCCCTTTTTATTTCCCTTCTCTCTGAGGTCTTTATCTCTTGAGTCTTCAGTGCCTTCGTAGCTGTCTTAAATCTTTAAACTAGCTTTGAAAATTATTTCATTTGGGTTTTGCCATTGCTCTTGGCAGAATTCCGTCACAGTAAAAATTGAAAGTCTTTTTGAAAACAAAACTTGTATTTTACTATACATATGGTTCTGCTACTTGCTTATGTTTTTCTTTTTAAATACACATTAGAGAGTCTCATTTGTTAATTGTATAAAGCTCCCTGGTTCTTTTAATTGTTGCATAACATTATAGCTAATACCCCCTTGATGAAACTTAGATCTTTCTCAAGTTTATGCCATTATCAACAGTTATACAACCAACCTCCTGGGCATGCTTTTTGGTATATATGAAAACATGTGAGTTGTAGGACAGAGTAAATATTGCTAATCAAAACTGATGGCTGTGAACACAAAAACTTTAACTGATACTTCACATTTCCCTTATAAAGATGGTTCCATCTACACTCCCACTAATAGAAGTAGACTAAAAGTAATGCTTTTTTAAAAATTCAGGTAGACAATATAATTTGCAAAAAATTATTTCCTACTACTCTTTTTATGTGCATAAAACACTGACAGAATGTAACTAGTTGTTTAAATTGACAATTATTTATTGTTCCAAACACACTTTGGGGCAGGGAGGATTTATCTATGGAAAAGCTGACAAAGTTCTTGCCATGATGGAGATGACATTTTGTGGTCTCCAGCAGGTTGGCTTGTGTTATCTGATATCTTGGAGACTATTTTATTTGTTTCAATTCCTCTTACATTCTCCAATTGCCACAATTGTCTCTGAGTACTCGAAAGTTTACAATAAAAATAGTTTAAAAACATTTTGTATATAAATAAATAAAACCTAGGAAGCAAATACAATGATTAAAGACAAATTAAGAATGACAAAGTTTTAACTTACAACGCAAGGTTGAAATCCCTACTATGAAGAAATTTGTTTTTTAAACAGAAAAAGTATCAGTAATTGACAACTCAATGAAAATAATGCAAGTAGCCCCCCAACACATGAGCAAGATGTGTTAAATTTGTTCTTAACAACAGATTTGCAAATGAAAGCCACACTGAGATAGCATTGTTCATTTATCAGACTGCCAAAAATCATGGATTTGACCAAAAATTTTGGGCAAGACTATAGGGTAACTAGCACTTTCCCTCACTGCTGATGGGATTGCAAAATACATTTTCAGGGGAATTTAGAAATATTGAAAAAGTAAATGTCTTTATTTATCTAGCAATTTCTTCAAGGAACCTACCTGAAGATACCCTTGCAAACATACAAATGATATATGTTTTAGGATATCGATTGTGACATTATTTAAGATAGCAAAAGCCTGGAAGAAACTTAAATGTCTACCTACAATGAACTGGTTCAATAAGCAATACTATGTCTACATAGTATAGAGCCAATCTTCTAAAAATCTAAGGTGGAAGATCTCTATATGCTGATACTGGGTGACGGCAGGGTAATGGGAAAGTGAAAAGAGAATGCCCACAAAAACCAAAATGCAGAACATTATACAGGAGTATACTACCAAGGGTGCGAGAGAAGGGAAAAGGTGGAGGAGGAGGAGCAAGAAAGAGGAAAGCTCTAGCTGGGGGCATCTTGCATTATGGCTTTCATTTTGGGGGGGACCCTTTCGATGTTCTACAAAATTAATCAAAATCAAAATTTTGTAAGTTGCTCAAAAGGGAACAAAGTTTATGCAAATGACCCAAATTTTTATATCAAGAGCGTAGAATAACAACACAGAAAAATAAAAATCGTTTCAGGTGGTTTAAAATATGCTACTTGTACTGTGTAATACTACTAAGCTATATCCTATAGACAAAAAACCGATGTTAAAATAGTGCGCTGAATTCAATAGAATTGTTTTCAGTGGTTCCATTATTATTATTTTCAATATGTTATTAATGTTATAGGAATTACTATTTTCCATGCACAGAATTATAAAAATATAAAATCAAAGAAACTTATTTGAAATCTGAATTTTAAGTTCTAATTTAAAGTGTGAACTGTCAACTTGCAATATCACTACAAAGTCATCCTTAATGTTTTTTATCATATATACGTGTATGTGGAAACACACACACACACACACAGAGCTCTGTACATTGGGAAGACAAGCAGTGACAACTACTGTGGGAACATGTGGTTTGTACACAGGGTCATGCACTTAATGATATGGATATGTTCTGAGAAATGTGTCACTGGGCCATGTCATCCCTATGTGAACATCACAGAGTACTTGCCAACCTACATGGCACAGCCTGCTATTCATCTATGCTGTAGGACATGGTCTGTTGCTCCTAAGCTGCACACCTATACAACATGTTACTATACTAACACTGGCAATTGTAACACAGTGTAAGTGTTTGTACATCTAAACAAGCTTAGAAAATATACAGTAAAATATGGTATAAAAGATTTAAAAAATGGTGCGACTTCACAGAGCCGTTAGACTAAAGCTATGGTTCTGCCAGTTGCACTGGGTGAATTAGAGCGTGAGTGGTGCATGATGAAGGTGAAGGCTCGAGTCCTACTCTGTAGTCCTATGGACTTTATAACCACTGTACACTCAGGCTGTGTTAAATTTATTTTTGAATTTATTTCTTCAAGAATAAATTCACCTTAGCTTGCTGTCACCTTTTGACCTTATTAACTTTTTAATTTTTTAAACCTGTCGAATCTTTTGTAATAACACTAAATCTAAATCACAAACACGTTGTATAGTTGTACAGAACAGTTTTCTTCCTTTATATCCTTATTCTATAAGTTTTGTTTCTATTTAATTTTTTTTTAATTTATGTTTTACTTAAAAAACTTTTTTTGTTAAAAATGAAGACACAAACACACACATCAGCCTAGGCCTACTCAGGGTTGGAGTCCTCAATATCGCTGTCTTCCACCCACATCTCGTCCCACTGAAAGGTCTTCAAGGGCAACGACACCCAGGGAGCTGTCATCTCTTTTTTTTTTTTTATATTTATTTATTAAACCATAGCTGTGTACATTAGTATGATCGTGGGGCACCATATACTTGGTTCATAGATCGTTTGACACATTTTCATCACATTGGTTAACATAGCTTTTGTAGCATTTTCTTAGTTATTTTGCTAAGACCTTTACATTCCACATTTACTAGGATTCACATATACCCTTGTAAGATGCACCGCAGGTGTAATCCCATTATTCCCCCTCCTTCCCCCTCTCTCCCCCCTCCCTCCCCTCCCTTTCCCCTTTCTCCATATTCTTAGGTTGTAACTGGGTTATAGCTTTCATGTGAAGGTCCTACATTAGTTTCATAATAAGGGTGAGTACATTGGGTACTTTTTCTTCCATTCTTGAGACACTTTACTAAGAAGAATATGTTCCAGCTCCATCCATGTAAACATGAAAGAGGTAAAGTCTCCATCTTTCTTTAAGGCTGCATAATATTCCATGGTGTACATATACCACAATTTATTAATCCA
Organism: Nycticebus coucang; assembly: GCF_027406575.1. NCBI lineage: Eukaryota > Metazoa > Chordata > Mammalia > Primates > Lorisidae > Nycticebus > Nycticebus coucang. The sequence continues at coordinate 30,266,594 of NC_069782.1, forward strand.
TTCGTGGATCGATGGGCACTTGGGCTTTTTCCATGACTTAGCAATTATGAATAGGGCTGCAATAAACATTCTGGTACAAATATCTTTGTTATGGTGTGATTTTTGGTCTTCTGGGTATGACAACACTGTGCTCTTCTGGAATCCTCCTGAAGGTCCTGCCTGAGGATCTTTTACAGTTAACTTCCTTTTTTAACAGGTAGGAGTACACCTTAAAATAGTGATAAAAAGTCAAGTATAATAAATACACAAACCAGTAGCATAGCAGGTATTATCATCCTCAAGCATTATGGACTGGCATAATTGCATATGCTAGACTTTTCTATGACTGGCAGCACAGTGGGTTTGTTCACCAGCATCACCAGACATGTGCTGAGATGCTCCATTACAATGCCATGAGGATGACGACAACGTCTCTAGGAGACAGGAATTTTCCAACTCCATTATCATCTCATAGGACCAACGATCTTTGAATCTGCAGTCTGTCATTGACTAAAACTTCGTTATGTGGCATATGATTGTACAATTTTCTTTAAAAGTTTCTAAAAATACTTATTCATTAATGACTGGTTTCAGTTAGGTCTGGAGCAAGAAACACATCAATATATAAGAAGGATTTTGGTCGTCTTATTTCAGAGAAATAAGTACGGAAGCTCTCAAAGATTTATGGGGTCTTGTGAAAAAACAGGAGCCAATTTGGAAAGACCCCCCCCACTGAAGATAAAGACTATTTGACATTGAAAAATACCATCTGCAATCAATTGAGATACATTTAGTACATAAATATTCATGGGTCCAAAAAGTCTTTTTCAGCAGTGGTTATTTGGCTACAACTCTTTATTATAAAAATTGATAAATAAAGGAAAAAATCAAGTAATTATGTTAACTTCTTGTATGAATTTCATTTCATCATAAATATTAAGGGATGGAAATTTTTTTGAGCAGAATTTCAGTTCCTATATGCAGAAGAAAATGATTAATTGAATAATTATTATTATTAAAATGCCGTACTACCCAAAGTAACCTACAGATTCAATGCAATCTCTGTCAAAATCCAAACGGTATTTTAAATAAATAAAAACAAGGGCTAAAATGCATATATGACCCTGAATAGCCAAAGCAATTTTGAGTAAGAACAAATCTGAAGGCATAACACTTCCTGATTTCAAAATAATGTTACAGAGCTGCAATAATCAAAACATGTTGGTACTGACATAAAAACAGCCATCTGTAGACCAATGGAACAGACTAGAGATCAGAAATAAACTCCTGCATACATAGTCAACTGAATCTTTAGCAAGGGTACTAAGAATATACAAGGAGACGAGGATAGTTTTTTCCATAATGCTGTTGAGACAAATGGATATTCACATGAAACAATGAAGGTAAACACTTACTTTACATCATACACAAAAATTAATTCAAAATTTAAATGTAGGACCTGAAACTGTAAAAACTCTCAGAAGTCATAGAGGAAGAGCTTCTTTACATTGGCCTCAGCAATAACTTCTTGGATATGACATCAAAAGCCCAGACAAAACCAAAAATAAACAAATGGGATCACATCAAACTAAAAAGCTTCTGGATGGCTAAGGAAAAAGATACAAAATGAAAAAATGCAAGAAAGTCTTTGCAAACCATATATCTGAGTGGGAGTAACTATCTAAAATACACAAGAAATGCAAATCACTCCATAGCAAATCATCATCATCATAATAAAGATAATTTAATTAAAATGAATGAAGGGACTGAATAAACATTTTCCAGAGAAGAGTAAGGACAAACATAAGAACAGAAGCTCTGCATCACTAATCAAGGCAATGTAAATCAAAACCCCAGTGAGATATCATCTCATGTCCGTTAGGATGGCAATTTTAAAAACACACACACAAAAGATGAAAGATCAATGTTGGCAGGGATATAAAGAAAAGAGAAATATTTTTACACTATTAGTGGGAATGTAAACTGATACAGCAAGTAAATGAAATAGTATGAAGTCTCCTTAAAAAATTAGAAATAAAAACTACCACAAACTAGCACTTTTACTTCTGGGTATCTATCCAAAACAATTGAAATCAGGAACTTAGAGCGATATCTGCACTTCCATGCTCATTGCAACTTTGTTCACAGTAGCCACGACATGAAAGCAACTTAAATTTTTATTGATAGATGAATAGATAAACAAAATGTGGTATATGCCTTCAACAGAATATTATTCAGCTTTAAAGGAGGAAATCCTGTCATTGACAACATTAGGGAACCATAGGACAATATGCTAAGTGAAATGAGCCAAAGATGAGACAAATACTATACACTACCACTTACGTAATGACTCCAAAAATAGACTCATAGCAGTGGAGAGCTGAATGGTGCTTGCCAGGGTCCAAGGGAGAGATGGGAATGGGGAGGTATTAGTCAAAGGCATGAAGTTTCAGTAATGCAAGGGCACATTTCTAGAGATCTACTGCATGGCACAGGTGTTTATAATTCATGGTACTGTATTTCTTATTGCTTAAAAGTCTGTTAAGAGGGGAGGCGGCACCTGTGGCTCAAGGAGTAGGGCTCTGGCCCCATTAACCGGAGGTGGTGGGTTCAAGCTTAGCCCCAGCCAAAACTACAAAAGGAAAAAAAAAGTTTGTTAAGAGGGTATACCTGTGATAAGTGTTCTTTACACATAATAAAACAATAGCCATTTTTTTTTTTGGAGACAGAGTCTTACTTGTCACCCTTGGTAGAGTGCTGTGGCGTCATAGCTCACCACAACCTTCAACTCTTGGGCAAGTGATCCTCTTGCCTCAGCCTCCTGAGTAACTGGGACTACAGGCACCTGCCACAATGCCCAGCTATTTTTTTTTGTTGTTGTTGCAGTTGTCATTGTTATTTAGCAGGCCCGGGCTGGGTTCGAACCTACCACCCTTGGTGTATGTGGCTGGCGCCATAACCACTGTGCTACAGGCACTGAGCCAAACAATAACAATTAATGAAGAGAGTGAGAGAAAACTTTTGGAATTGGGGGACCATTTTATGGCATTGATTGTGGTGATCATTCCATGGATATATACTTATCTCCACACTCATCAATATCTATCAATTAAGTGCAACTTTTTATATGCCAATCATCTCTCAGTAAAATGGTCTTTAAAAATTTAAAGGAAAACCTATTGGCATTTTTACGTTGTGAGAGAAAATCTCAGTCTAGGCAATGATCATCAATGGATACCAGAGCTCACTGATAGGAAACCTTTCTGTAGATGGATGAGGATGATAAAACTGGAAATTCTGAGTAATTTTAACATTAGATTAAAATAGCCAGATAGTATGTGTCTCCTAATATGGTTGCTAAACTAGGGATATGTAATATCTCTGACTTTGTCTTACCAAAAAAAAAAAATGTAGGAATTGAATCAAATTTTACTATTTTATAGGAAATATAGAAGATGAAAAATAAGTACTAAGATGCCATATGGAGACCATCTGCTAAATACAGAATGTGGGACAGTATAAGGCAATGAGAAATAAATGCCATGAAATATGGAGGTGAGGTGTTGATAGGGTGGAGAAAGAAAGAGAGAAAAGTGGGGAGAGAGAGACCCGAGAGATAGTCATGTAGGGCATGTGTAGGCGCGAAGTGTGTCTTGATTCAAACAAGTCAACTAGAAAAGACCTTTGTGGATATAATTAAGGAAATTTGAATGTAGACCGAAATAAGATGGCGTTAAGAAATGGCTGTTATTTTTAATTTTGGTAACAGCATTGTAGTGACACGAAGAATATTTCTACATATATCAGAATATTTCTAGATGTAAAGGTATGACTGGGGTATTTAAGTTTAAATATTCTCACCCCAAACCAGAAAATACAAAAGACTGGCTTAGATTAAAAATGACTGGCTGATAACAAGTGAAACTAGGATGTTAGATACTCTTATTTCTTTTGTTTTCTTCAAAATTTTCGTATTTTTTTAAATGAAAGTCTGCTACTGAAATTCTGTTTCCTTCTAGTTAGTATGTCAATGACACGTAGTCCTGGATTAACATCGGTAACTGGCTGGTGGTTAAACAATAAATAGAAATGTAACTTCTTGACTTGATAACACATTTTCATGGCTCAACATTCAAAATGAAAAATTTAAAAGCTATACCATGAGAAGTATCCTGTTTACCTCTGCCTCTATTAACCCAGTTCTCCCCTCCTGTCTAGGTGATGACATTTATTTATTTCTGTTGTTTCTTTTTTGAAACACAAAAGAAAGGATAAAATATTTAGTCTTCTGCATCTTTCTTTTTTAACTTGAGTGTATCCTGGAGACATTTCCATAACAATAGATGGGGATAGCCCATCTTTTATGGGTACATAGTATTCCATTGTGAGATATAATGGAATATGTGTTTGGTATTTTCTTTCCATTATTTTTTATTATCTCAACAATTTCACACACATGGAAGAGTATACTTAAGGTAAACGCACAGAGCAAAAGCAATTATGATTTTAAGAGCTATTGCCAATGACTGTCCCTGTGGAAGATACTGTGTTTACTTTCACATCTGCAGTGTATGAGACTACCTGCTTTCCCACAAACCTGTCAACAGAAAATGCAGCCAAACTGTTGGATTTTCTACAATGCGATAGATAAGAAATTATATCTCTATATAATTTTAATTTGTATGTCTTTACTTATAATTGAGGTTGGACATCTTTTACATGTTTAGGAACCATTTGCATTCATTTAAAATAATTTTTTCTTCATATTTTTACATTTTGTTTTTAGATTTTTGGTCTTTACCTGTATCTTTAGGAATTATATATATAATATGTGTGTGTATATTTCTTTCTTCACAAAGAAATGTGAATACTTATTAAGCATTTGTAACACTTGTTAATGCTGCAGAACAAACCACCGAAATTTCAGGGCATAAAGCAGACCTTTCATTATACTCTTATGTTCAGTGGGTCAGGAATTCACAGGGGAAGGAACAGTGATGGCTCTCCCTACACACACACACACACACACACACAAATATATATGTATACTTTTTTTTCTCACCTTGTTACCCTTGGTAGAGTGCCATAGTGTCATAGCTCACAGCAACCTCAAACTCTTAGGCTCAAGTGATTCTCTTACCTCAGCCTCCCAGAGTGCTGGAATTACAGGCGTGAGCCCCTGCACCCAAATTAGGAACTCTTTGCATATTACAGAGATTAACTCTGTGTTTATGATGGGAATTACAAATGTTTGTCTTCCATTTTGTGATTTACCTTTGCGTTTGCATTGATACCTTGTTTGTAGATTTCTTATGCTTACATATTTGAATTTACCATGTTTTCTTTCAAATTTATGATTTTTAAATTGCAATTAAATAAACCTTTCTTCCTCAAAATTATAAAGGAATTTATTTGTGTTTTATTCTAGTACTTCTATGGTTTTACTTCTGATACTTCATTTTTATGTATTTAGAGATTATTCTGGTGTTTGTTTAGAGGTAAGGATCCAATTTTGTCTTTTTATTTCATTGTCTCAATACCATGTATTTAAAAAAATCTTTTTATCCTTCCACTTGTGAATGTTATTGTTGTTACATCCTAAATTTTCATATTTGGGTCTATTTCTGCATTTTATCTTTTGTTCATCATTCTGTTAGTAAACCTACTGTCTTGTTTTTAACCAACTGTTTTAATATAAAAGCTTTTCATCCCAGGTGCAGTGGCTCTTGCCTGTGATCCTAGCACTTTGGGAGGCTGAGGCAGGTGGATCATTTGAGTTCAGGAGTTTAAGACCAGCCTGAGCAAAAGCGAGACCACATCTCTACTAAAAAATAGAAAAACTGAGGCACAAGGATCACTTGAGCCCGAGTTGGAAGTTGCTGTGAGCTATGATGTCAGAGCACTCTACCCAGTGTGACAGCTTGAGAGTCTGTCTCAAAATAATAATAATAATAATAATAAAGTTTTTTAATGTGATGTGTATGGCTAGTGCTAATCATTTTTATATTTTTTATGTTTAAAAAATATTTTTTACTTTAAAATTTTTTCATATGTATTTTAGAATCATCTTAGTTCCCAAACAAAATAAAACAATAACAAAGAACACCCACCTTCAAAACAGAGAAACAAATAAAATCCCAAAACAGAAAGAAGATAGTGTGTCTTTCCATTGGTCAAGTATATTTCAAGTCTTTCAGAATTGTCTGTATATTTTCTTCACAAAAAATTCGAATACTTATAAAGCATTTGTAACACTTATTAATGCTGCAGAACAAACCACCCAAATTTCAGGGCATAAAGTAAACCTTTCATTGTGCTCTAACATTCAGTGGGTCAGGAATTCACGGAAGGAACAGTGATGGCTCTCTCTTCTTGAACATGACAGTTAAAAGGCATAAAGGTGGAGGCAAATCAAAGGCTAGGGTAGCTCAATGGGTGGAGGCAGGAATCATCCATCAACATCTTCTTTCATGGGTCTAGCAGAAGGTACTGACTGTTGTCAGGAATCTCAAGTGGGGTTGCCCCATGGAAAGATACATTTGACCTCTTAAGTGGCCTGGGTTTCCTCACAACATGGCGACCTTGACCATCTTACATGGTGCTCAGGGATCCATGTGTCCCAAAAGAGCTATGTGGAAGCTGTATCACCTTGTACCCTAGCCTTAGAAGTCACGTGGCATCACCTCTACCGTACTACCATACTGTCAGGTTCACCCATCGTCAAGTGGGGAATGTAGATCTTGCCTCTTGACAAGAGGAGCACGTGTCACTATGAGTGTATGTGGAATGAACGATATTGCTGCAGTCATTTATTTTATTTTATTTTTTTGAGACAGAGTCTCATGATGTCGCCCTCAGTAGAGTGCTATGGAGCCTCAGCTCACAGCAACCTCAAATTCTTGGGCTTATGTGATTCTCTTGCCTCAGATTCCCAGGTAGCTGGGACTACAGGTGCCCACCACAGTGCCCTGCTATTTTTTGTTGCAGTTGTCATTGTTGTTTAACTGGCTGTGGCCAGGCTCAAACCTGCCAGCCTCAGTGTATGTGGCTGACACAGTAACCACTGTGCCACAGGCACTGAGCCTGCGGTCATTTTTTTTTTTAAATACAATGTGCTACAGTATTTTTGAATATATTGATTTTTCTGCAGCCTTATAAGTTCGATATTTTCTCTCATTTTATGCCCTAACTCATTTATTATTTAATGAACACTACTGATGTCTGTATATCTACTTAATATAACACTACTAATTCTGTATATTACATCTATTTCTGTAATGTAAATGTTACATAATATTATGTGAATATTACATCTATTTATGTAATATATGCAACCTTATTGAGTTCTGCCTCATTTTATATGCTTGATTTTTTTTTGGTTGCCATTTATATAATGAGATAACCAGCAAAAAGTGTTTTACCTTTTCCATTTCCGTTTTTTTGACTCTTCTATGCTTGCATAATTGTGCTGGCCATTAGCCTCAGAATAATGCTCAGAGTAATTGCGACTGTGGACACCCTCACCTATTTCCTGACTACAGCAGAAGTGCCTCTCATGCTTTTACATTAATTAAAATGGTGCAACTGAAAAGAAGACGCATTCTTCACAGTGTCTCTTTTATTCACTCTGTACCACAGTGTCTGTTACACAGGTAATTATTATAATAAAATTTTTATTGTGAAGAACAATCTTTGCCTTGTAATATATCTTTTAAAAAATGCTTTTTGGTTTTATTTCTATCTGATCTGATATTAAGATCATCAACCCTGATTTTCTTTTGTGGCTTACACTTTCTTCCCTTTGCCTTTGTGTAGGTGTTTCTTCACTGTTTTCTGGCATTAAAGACTAGAAAAAGTCTGATATAAACTCTATGTTTTCCCTATAAAAGTATTGATGTTTTTATCCACCTTTCAGTGATTATTTTTTCTTTATTTTTCTTAGTGTTGACTAGGGGTGAATTTTTTAATATTTAATACATAGAGTCAATATATAGATTCACATACGTATACTGACTCCCATCTTCATTTAGTTCAGACAATTTTTAAATGCTATTTTGAAATAGTTTGTTCTCTTCCATTGTTTTTCTTCCTTGGTGCCTTCAGTCACGTATGCACTAAATTTTCTTTACCTATTTTCTAAATGCATCATTTTATTTTTATCTGTCTCCTTATTTGTTTCTTTTTCTACTTCTTTCTTGGTTACTTTCTTACTTTGTCAGACCCTTTACTAAGGTCTTCATGCTGTTATTCACCCTTCTCCTTCTAAGCCTTGTAATCTATCTTTCATTGTTGAAATATTTTTGTCTTTTTTCCCATGAGTTTTGCCAATTCTCTCTTTGCCTTTTTGAATTTTTTATTATTACCTCTTACTGTGAGTCTATTTTGTCCCTGAACTCTTGTATTTTTGCTTTGTGATCTTTCTTCATACCTGGAAATAATTCGTTCTTATTTTTGAAATTCTTATTTGAATATTAGACTATAATTTTTGTCAGCTGTGTAGAAAAATAATTTTAGCAAGTATTTCTTTTATGTTGGAAATTTTCTTTAATACTTCACATTTCCCCCCATGCTATTTTAATATATTTTTGTCTATTTCTATTTCTTTTCTTTTCTTTTTTTTTTTCATCCTCACAGAGAAAAATAATCCTGGATGTTAGTATGAGGGAGAGGAGGCTGGGTAGGGATAACCTCACTGATTCATAGCTCAAGTTGGAATGGTATAGGTAGTGATATAGTGTGGAAACTGATCAATTTAAAATAGACAGCTCAGTCAACCATTACAGATTTTAGAGGAAAACAGATATTCAAGAGGAAGTTTCCCCTGTAAATCTGTTCTGAGTTCAAAGTGTTTCCTTATACTGGAAGCGTTCGTATGTAGTTTCACCAAGTTTCCTTTGCTTCTCAGGAACTGACTTGGGTCTGGAGGGCTCTCTCCTCTAGCCCTATAACCCCTGCTTATTCTGTTGGCTGATGCTACCAAGGGACACAGGTCTTGCTTTGCAAAATGATTCATTTACTTTTAGAAAGTGAATTTTTGCTGACACTTGGACTCATTTCCTTTGAGCTTATCTGGGCAATTTTTAAACCTTCCTCCTACCCCAGTGTTTATTTCTATTTGTCTTTCAAACCTGTTCACATCACTTTTCCCTCACTGGGCTACTTTCACTTTTTTGAGGGTGGATATTTTGTTGTTGGGTTCTTGAATTCACATATGCAGTGTCAGCACGTCCTATCTTCCCTGCATTATGGCTGCTTTGGGGATCTCCTGCCTGACTCTGCTGGTCTTAGTTGGTCTTGGCAGCACGCACACATAATTTAAAATTTGTGTGTGTGTGTGTGGGGGGGTGTTTTCTATTTTAAGTAAAAATGGAGTTCGTGATTTTTTTTTGTTTTTTTCTTTTTATTATCTTATTGTTCTATTTCCAGGAGTAGTGGACAGATTCAGAATAAAGCTGCCTCTATGTTCTTCCAGAATCATAAGTGATGTGATTATTTTTGTGGTAGTAAAAAGTAAAGCATATTCCTATTTAAGTCAGGTAAATAATGAATGGAATTTTCATATGAAAATAGGAGACCCTTTGAAAGATGTCTCCTTGAACAAAATATATTCCTCACTGCCAAGTTTTCAAGATGTGCTCTGGGCATAATTGAAAAAGGGCAGCTCAATATACTTGTTAGATAAGCAAATCTATGCAGATAGTCTGTCGTTCTCCGAGAAATGAAAACTGGGTAGAGGAAAAGAGTCAGATTTACATGCTACAAAAATGCTGTTCTTTATTTTAATCGACAGAATTGGATTAGACTCCAGCATCAGCATGCATTTCCCATTGTTTTCTTTTTATATTAACTACAGGAGACTCATTAGAATTTCATGGATGTAATTGTTTCTGGGTTACATCCTCAATTAATGACTATAATTGAAAGATGGGATAAAACTGGGATGACGTGACTGTAATTTAAGTGTGAGATGTCTGGGCCTCTATTAACAATGCATTTGTTATTATTTTTTTTCCCCCTACTGTGGAGGAGTATTTACGAGAGGCAGAAATAAGTGCATTTCAAACGACAATGTCTCAATCAAAACAATGAGCATATTGTGTACTGGGTGTTGTTTTCCTGGGCTATTTTGTGACTCTGCAGCTCTCAGCATGATATGTGCGCATATTAAGAGCTTGTGCTCATATCTTTTGGGAGGACTGAGGGAAGAGAACATGCTTCAACAAAGGGAAGGTGGAATAGAGGCTGGCTCTGCCCTCCTTTACATGCCGTGTTACAGCAAGTGTTCAAAACACAGCAGCTCAGCTTGCGCTTGCCAAGGATTCCCTAATCAGTTTTAGATGCTGTTATTGGGAAAGAAAAAAAGAACTCTCACGATGCCTTAATTATGGCTCTTCTCCACTTTCCTCTCCTCCATTCTCCCCCACTCGTAGATATTAACCTTGTTAGCTTGTGGAGCAGAGCATTGCTGATTATTCACACACAAGCCTTGAGAGCAGCTGCAAGGGGCAGCTGGACAATTATCTGGGGGTGGCAGGGTATGGTCCGGACTCTGGATACAAAATCCATAAACTAGAGCTCCTGGGTTCAGAGGTGACTGTTATTGCTCTAGCCAAGGTCAGAAGTGGACCATGTAGCTCATGATGTGTCTTTTTCAATAGATGTGATTTTTCAGTCTCTTGTGCGTTCATTGAATTGGATGGAATGGCAAAAGCAGCCACAAGATTGAACATGTGGTATCTGAGCTGGAGAGATCAAGACATGTGACCGCACTAAACCACCAAGGCAAAAAAAAAAAAAAAGAAGTGGGAGAAGAAACAGGTGACAATAGAAAAGTAAGAGACAGAACAGGAAGGGAGGGGCCGCTGACTCAGTAGTCACTTAACAACAATGGTAACAACTTGACATTTATGTGTTTTTTAAAAATACAGCTCTAGTGCTGATGCTGCCCACTGAGGAGTATTTCCTAATCTGGGACTTCTTTGCAGAAACACAAAGGTGGTTGCTAGAATGCAGATTATCAGTTCTCACCACAGACTTATGCAAATCCAAATGTGTGGCTATGAATCTCAGGCAGCTGCATTTTTTTGGGCTCCTAGGGGACTCCTACAGATGATGGAGTTTAAGAATGCCTGGGATAGAGGTAGTGGGGAGGAGAAGAAAAGGAACAGCAGGAACAAGCCAGAGAAGGTGGCTGCGAGTGAGCGGGGTGAGGTCAGATTTGATAGGCACATGTTCTGTGCTCACCAGAAAAAGGGCTAAGAATCGGAAGAGTCAAGCATCTTCCTGTAAGCTGTATGTCCAATAAGCAGCAGGGCCATGGTTTACTCTCAGAGGGTTTTAAAGACTATGGCTCTTTTCTTTGTACCAAGCTTAAGTCAACAGGAATAGGAACGTGCTACTATTTGGATCGCTAGTTACTGGAAGAAGGTCGCATGTCTTGGGATCCTGGCCTTGAATTGGTTATATATTGAGATAAGCACAACTTTCAGGAAAATGGGAATGGAAGGCAAAATATGTGCCACATTTTTCAATCCAGTATTCTAAACATAAATTTTATTTTTTCTTTTATTTTTTAATTTTTTTGAGACGGAGTTGCACCAGGCCTCCTTCGGTACAGTGCTGTGGTGTCACAGCTCACAGCAACCTGAAACTCCTGGGCCCAAGCGATTCTCTTGCCTCAGCCTCCCAAGTAGCTGGGACCATAGGTGCCTGCCACAGTGTTCGACTATTCTATTATTTTGTATTGATGCTTAAGTCCATGTCCCAAAGCCATCTGCTGCAGAACTCCCTCCTGCTCCAGGGAGGTCATTTTTTTGTTCTATTCAGGCCTTCACCTGATTACATGAAGCTCAGCTACATCATAGAGGGCAGAATTTACTCCAAATCCACCAAATTCAACATTAATCTCATCCCAAAACACTTTCAGGGAAATATCCAGAATGTCTGGGCACATGTCTAAGTACCATGGCCAGCTGGATTGATCTTTTCTATAAAAGAAGTCAGAAAGAAGAAAAACATTTTTTTTCCCATTTTAATAGGTAGCATTTTCTGTATTTTAACACATCTGAATTTGGACGTATACACTCTTGTGCTGCATCCATGGAATTAACAACCTCCTTACAGTAATGTGCATATTTATTAAAGAGTTTCCTGAAATAAGTGTTAAAGGTGTACTAGTCAGACAGGAAGAAGAATAGTCCACAGGGAACACAGAAAACAATGAAACAAAAACAACAGAAAAAATTGATAGAAATTTGCTGATGGGATTCCCTAATAATAGAGAGTAGAAACAGCTTTGCTGATGCAGCATGGAGGAGAGCAAGAATGCTTGATGATTTTGTTTGTTTGTTTGTTTGTTTTCACAGAGATGCTTTAATTGATCAACACTTCCTGCAAATGAATAATGTAGGTGAATCCTATCAGCATGATAGAAGTTTCCAATTATTCAAATTACAAAAAGTCATCAAATTCGTGGAAATCAAACAACAGAAAGAGCCATTAATTCACATTCTGTCCTCCAGCCTTATAGGGCTTTACCCATTTTTGTGATGGAACACACTTTAACCTTGAAATTAATCAGAGAATCCAGTGTGGTAATTCAGTCACACATATGCCATTTAATTGTATTAAAGGTGATCTAGGCAAACGTACACATTGAAGTCTACACATTTTTAATATGCAGTCCAATTCTATTCCTGTCTTGCATGATGAATCCAGAATTTCAGATCATGCCACTTAATAGAAAATGTGTTAATTAATATCAGTTTAATAGTGGTAGTTGTGGAGGATTGAAAACATGTTTAATGTGAGTGCCACATTTCCATTCTGAAAAGCTAAGGTGAGTGGAAAGGAAGTATTTTGGCCAAGACACACCTCCTAAACAAATCATCTTTCACAGACTAGATTTCCATCTTTCCCCAGCATCAATCTATCTGTTCCTCCACAAAGGATCTGCTCTTCTCCCAGCCTTCCACTACCTCTGTATACTCCTGTGCTATCAGTAGCTTCAGAAGTGGCTACCAAATGGTGTTCAAGAGCATTGTTGGGGAGGGAGGCCCTGAAGAAGGCAGGCTCTTTGCTGAATTGGAGAGGAAATTCATAGGAGAAGGGTTCATCAGTTACTTCTCATTGATCCAAATCCCATTTATAATGTGGCCACTGGGAGTACTTCCTACGTGGCCCAACCATGTCTCATTTTAAGATGTCAGGAAAATGGCCTGAAGATTAAATTCTATCACAAAAGAGGTATTAGGCTAAGGAGATGTGACAATTTGGGAAATTCACTGCTACTAGTAAGCTATATGATGTAAAGCAAGTCATCAATCTTTCTGTGTCTACATTTCTTCATCTGTAAAATAGACATAACTATCATTTTGTTAAAGTTGTATTATGTGCTATGCACTTTTCATAATTTTCCTCTCTTAATCCTCATAGTAACATTAGCAAGCAGCCATAATAGTCCCCCCATCTTCTCCTTTATATAAGACGTAATGATCCTTAGAGATGTCAAGTATTGTCCAAGGGTGTGTAAGGTGTGGAGGCAGGATTTTCATACTCTCGCCACAGTACAGTAATTACAGCACTGACTTCTAGAATGATAATTAACACCTTACATGGTAGGGTTGTTCCTGGGATGAGTTTATATAATGCTTTTAAAATACATTAACACAAGTGTCTGAAAACAGATGTAAGCTTTAATACCCGGATAAAGCAGCAATGATAACAGTTACTTCCTAGGTATGCTTTTTAGTTAATCCTCTTTCAAAACTTGCCTTACCTTCTTTCAGCACCAATGAATCCAGAGTCAGTAGCATCATCTGTCCATGGAATGGAAACCTTTCAATTGTCCCCTATTTCATGAATGGATGTGTTGTCTCTACAGTTTCTATTGTGAGAGTTAAGGTGCGATAGAATCAGCCTGGGTCCTTAACTCTTCCACTGGACTTGGCGGAGAAAACCTCAGAAGTTCAGTTTTCTCATTTCTGAATAGGTAATAATGCCTTCTCTTCACCCCTGTCAGCCTTAGAATAAAATCCAAATGAAAGCAAGAATTCAAAAGGCTTTATAAACACCAGTGTGCCATGGAAATGGGAAGGTGGTACCACCAAGAGTTATGACATCTTCTACTTTTTTCCTCTGCATCATTTTCATGTGTCTATCAACATAACCATCATTTTTGACTTGCAAATACAGTAGAACCTCCATAGCCAATCACTTCCCTATATTGACCACCTCCTTAGGTTGACCTAATTTTCATAGAGTGGACATGCATTGCGTGTACTCCATGGAAGTTCCTTATGTTGCCATCTCTGTGTGTTGACCAGTTTGTTACAGTCCCTGGGTCAGCGTACAGAGGTTCTACTGTATTACCATTTCTACTCTACTGTTGAAAGACACAATGAGGGGATGATGAATTGACATGGTATTTTTATGTGAATAAATTATAGAAAACAATTTTTCTTTTATACTTGCTGTTTTCTGGGACAAATGGTCTCATTCAAATATAAACCAAAGGTTCAAATGTCTTTCTTCAAGTCTTCAGGCTCTAAAAGTTTATGTAAGATAACTAATTTGTATGAAGTTTGGTTAGTAGGTTTCAGATAGTATTTAGCTTGAGATCCCGCAGAAGAAGTTACTTCAGATTATGGTGAGAATAATACTTACTGAATATTCACCACTTACTAGAATCTGTTCTAAGTATATTACATAGATTATCTACAGTATTTCTATATCACAATAATCCTATAGGATGAGCATTATAAACCTCATTTTATAAATAAGAAAATAGGTTGAAGGAGGTTAAAAAGTATACCCAAGTTAGATGAATAGCAAATAATGAAAACTGTTACACTGTCTTGCATTTCATAATAGGAATCACAGTAAAGGCGGTAGGCATTTCACATTTTAATCTTAACTCAACTTTCTGATATTTTCTTACTTTCTTTGACATGTGTTAGTTCCCTTAGGCTACCTACTAAAGTTTCACAAACTAGGTGGGTTAGAACAACAGAAATTTATTATCTCACAGATCTGGAGTCCAGAAGGCTGAAGGCAATTTGTCAGCAAGATTGGTCCCCAATGGAGAGCTCTCTGAGAAAGAGTATATGCCAAGCGTGTCTCTTAGTTTCCGGTGTTGCCAGCCACCTTTGCTGTTCCTTGGCTTGTAGACACGTCAGTCTCTGCCTCCTTTGTTGCATGGTGTTTTCCTTGTGTGACTGTCATTGTGTCTCTTCTCCTTTGCTTATAAGGGCACTGGGTCATATTGGATTAAGGGCACCTCTAATAAAGTATGACCTCATCGTCATCTTGATTACATCTGCAAAGACCCTATTCCCAAATAGAGTCACAGTCACAAGTATCAGGGGTTAGGAGTTCAACATATTTTTGTAGGGAGCAAAATTCAATAAACAATACCACACAATTGACAAAAAGATTAAATCCTGGGGGCAAAAAACCCAGTAATTTGATCAATGAATACTTCTATGTCCCTAACATGTGTCCACTACTGCGCCAGCCACTAGAAGTAGAGTGGTTAACAAGATGGACTTGTCGTTGATCAATAAATCAGTCAGAAATATTTATTAAGCATCTACTGTTTGTCAGGAAGAGATCCAAGAGCTTAGAATAATGTGCAGGACAAAGTTTCTGCTCTCAAGAAGCTCATCTTGAGATGAAGTAGAAAAGAAACACATTAACGTATATGATAATTCCTGATACCAAAATGGGCTATGAAATAAGTATTAAGTAGGAAACTCTAAGGAAAAGTGACTGGAGAAGTTTGGGCAATCTTATTCAAGGAGTCAGGGAGGAACTTCTTGGGAGGGTGATGTTTGAATTGAGAACTGAGTGACTAGAAGGAGGCAACTGTCCAGAGATCTGAGAGCAGAGAGTCCAAGAAGAATGACAGCCAAGGACAAGAGCTTTGAGGGGGAACAAATTTAGAATGTTTCAGAAAGAATGGAAGTTATTTTATCTAAAGGGTGTAAACTAAGAGGAAAATGAAAAGAAGCATTTTATAGAAATTGGGTGGCGCCTGTGGCTCAGTGAGTAGGGCACCAGCCCCATATACCGAGGGTGGCAGGTTCGAACCTGGCCCTGGCCACTGCAACAAAAAATAGCCAGGCACTGTGGCAGGTGCCTGTAGTCCCAGCTACTTGGGAGGCTGAGGCATGAGAATTTCCCAAGCCCAAGAGCTGGAGGTTGCTGTGAGCTGTGACGCCATGGCACTCTTTTGAGGGCGACCAAGTGAGACTCTATCACACACACAAAAAGAAAAGATAAAAAACAAGTGGATAATGGGTTTGACTTTTATTATCAAGGATGTGCTACTTAGTTCAATGTAAGCATTTCACATTGTATATTGAAGCAGTACCCTGGACCCCATAAACGCATCAATGTACAAAATTATGATTTAATAAAAAAAAATGAAAAAAACCATTAAACGGGAAAACAAAAGGCTACTTGGAAGGTTGATTAGGAAGAGTGATTCAAATACTAGTCTTAGAAACATCCACACTGGCTGTTCTCTGTAGGATATATTGTAGAGGGACAGGAATAGTATCTGAAAGCCCACTTAGGTGGTTGCTGTCTCAATCCAAAGCAAAGATGATGCATCTTTTGGGTAGGGTTGTAGTGATGAAATTGATGAGAAAAAGTTGGAACACAGATATACAAATATTTTGAAAGTAGAGAGAATGAAACTTTCTCATGAATGGGGAGTAGGGTAAACTGAAGAAGAGAAACCAAGTATGACATGTCTCTGTCAAAGAGTTTACTGTAAAATGGGAGGCATCACAGAAAGGGATAATTTCAATTTTGCATGGTGAGTGCTACAATAAGAATAAACCTAGATGGAATTCTCAAAACCATTTAGGAGAACTTGAAAGAGGCTAAGTTTACTTAAGACTGGTGGGAATTTATCTTTCATAGCTGATATTTTGTCCTATCTCATTTTAAGGCTGGCACGCCTATGAGAAACACAGGGTACTTCTGGTATTCTGCACAGAGATAGTGCTTGTCACAATACTATGTTTTGATGAAGACTCTTGTTTTATGTGTCCTTAAATGTAGTGACTGTGTGCAGTATTGGGTAACCATTTGATGAGTGGACGGAGAGTTGGAATGAGAATATGACATTGACCTCAGCTGCCTCTCTCTACCCTAGAGGAACATGAGGCAATGAGGTACTGTTCTTGAAAAAAAATCCTTTATGAGAACATAATAGCCAGAAGCATAATTCATCCGGGGCCAATCTTTCTAGGTACTTTGCGCTAAAGAACCCCAGGTCTCTACTGCACCAACACAATTTGTCTCAAAATGTATTTGGGGGTTCTTCAGTGAGAGCACAGACTCTGAGTGGAACTTGCATGGTTTAGCCCTTAAATCATATTTCCATAGATACCACCACCTGTATTAGCAAGTAACAAAGTTATCAGTAGCACAGACTCTATGACTATCATTGCTCTGTATTAATCATATGAAGGTAGAATCATATTTACAATTGCCAAATGGCCCTGAAACTTCCTATGATATCTAAGAGAATTTAACTTCATACATGTACTACCTGTGTTTACCTCATTTTTATCTTTAAGTTTAGTTTGATCTTGACCCAGAATGTTGGCTTCTCTAGCTGCTCTCCTAGACTTCTATTCATTCCTGGGTTGTTTCTTTTGAGGGTCTTCCCTTTTACAATCTCATCCCCAACACTGACTGCCCTATTAATATGCTGTTGGAATTCTATGTACTACACCCCGTTTCCATGATAAGCCATTCCAACATATATGTTGTTAGTCTCTGATGAAAGGGGTGATATCTCTTGTGTATCTGTATGAAAATTTTCAGTCTTCCATATGAACCATGACCTGAAATTTAAATGGTTATCATCATTTGAGCTAGTGAATTAAATGTCACTATATATATACCTAAGCATTGATTAGGAAGCAAGACTTAAGATTGATATATTCACAATCAAGTGTGTATTTTTATAAATAAAAACTTCTGAATAAAATATTCAGCATACATATTGATTAAACTAAGCTGTAAAGGAAAGGGATAGGAAACAAAGATGAAAAGGGGGCAGGATTTAAGGAATTATAATTGGGTAGTCACAGGTAAGTGTATTTACTGTATTCTCAACCACACACACACACACAGAAGGTGCCAAAAATTTATGCACATTTTAAGGAAAGAAAAGGCTTTATTGTCATAAAGTATTCAGATAATGTTTGCTATCTTGTATATTGTATCTTTTACCTCTTGTAACTGCAGATCTTTCTTTCTTTCTTTTTTTTTTTTTGTAGTTTTTGGCTGGGGCGTGGTTTGAACCGACCACCTCTGGTATATGGGGTTGGCACCCTACTCCTTGAGCCATAGGTGCTGCCCTTTTTTCCTTTCTTAAAATGTATACATTTTCTTGTCATTCTCTTTACATACATGTACAATACATATATATTTAATCAAACTTCCAATAGTCTGTTAGAATTAATTTCCATACCCTAAAGTTCATAAGTCTTTCAGCATTGTGCTTGGACTCCAGTTGGTGGCATTTGAAACCTTAACTCATGTCGAGTTTGGGTGGGTTTTTATATAAATACTCAACCCTTAATTGAATAGAAAGTACTAAGTACTTTTCACCTCTCAGTTCTTTCAGTAAGTTTTCAACTGACTACAAGACACTTTATTTTCATTTGATAAGAGGAGCATAAACAAATCTCTTTGTGTCATTTTTTCATAAGATATATGTATTGAGAAAAGAAAATTTATTGATTTACATTAAACATTAATGTATTGATCTTCCTTTCTTTTCTTAGGACTGGTTTAAGAAAACTGTGAGTTCCAGTATTTGCCCATTTTGTCAATTTCTACTTTCATCATCTATTTCTGAAAAATGATCATTTATTTATCTATCTACTTACTTATTTATATTTTGAGACAGAGTCTTGCTCTGTTTCCAGAGGGCTAGAGTGCAGTGGTGTCTTCATAGATCACTTTATCTTCAAGCTCTGGGGATCAAGTGATCCTCCTGTGTCAGCTTCCTAAGTAGGTGGGACAACAGGCATGCATCACCAAGTTTGGCTAATGTTTTCTATTTTTGAAGAAATGAAGTCTCATTCTTGCTCAGACTAGTATTGAATTCCTGACCTCCAGTGATCATCCTGCCTAGGTCTCTCAAAGTGCTGTGATTATGGGCATGAGTTGCTGTGCCTGGCCCATCCACCTTTTCATAACATAGATATTCATTTTAAAGATACTGTCATTTAATTTTAAAGATACTGAACTCTGCTGTCATGAAACTTTTAATGCATTCTGAGAAAAATCACATAGCAAATATTGTAAGTGAAACCAGAAGAGTAGTTTCTTTCAAAACAGTAACTAGGGCAGTGCCTGTGGCTCAAAGGAGTAGGATGCCAGCCCCATGTACTGGAGGTGGTGGGTTCAAGCCCGCCCTGGCCAAAAACTGCAACAAACAAACAAAAAACAGTAACTAGTTTCCCAATGGAAACAATTCTTTCTTTTTGTACAGTCAAGAATAAAAATCATCAGTTTATAGCATAAACAGAAACATATTTTGGTGTCCTACATGTTGGTGAGTGCAAGGGGGTAAAAATTAAGCAACATCAAAGGACAAGAAATATGATGTGAAACAAGAGAACATATATGTGATATCAGAAAACCTGAAAGCTCATTAGGAGACATTATTTTTTAAATGAGAAAGAAATTCTACCAAAGCATGTATACAAATTTAAATAAAAATATTTGTATGAATACTCAAGACTTACTTTGGTAAAACATTTGCTGAATTGTGAAATCTTAGAAGTGACTGTTGCCAATCAGAATCCAAGATTTTCCTAAACTATCAGATTCTACCATTAATGCATACCCCAAACTAAATGCTGACATCACCCCTTCTACTCCACACCTCTGCTAAAAAGTGACGGCCATGGTAGGAGCTGGCAGGCATAGGGGGAGGGTCTCTAAATAAATCACTGCTAATTAAGCAATCACCATTAAAAATAAATCATTGTCCTGTCACTATGTAATTTCCTGCTAAATTAGCTCCTAGATATTGTAACATGTCTAATGTCTTTCTGGGGGTGCTGGTGCTGGATGTTCTTTGATAGTTCATGAGAGAAAATGAAGAAAAAAATGCTTATGGTATATTAGTCATACAGTAAGTCCTTTGGGAAGGGCATTGTTTGAGAAATGCTGGTTTCTACATTGCTGTCCCCTCCAGGATACTGCTGTATATAACTGGTGCGTAATTCACAAAATAAAACATCAGTACTCTAATATGGGTTTCATATTCATGCCAACTAGTGAGGATAACTATTGTAATTTTTTATGTAAGTATATATTCTTGGAAAACATGTTTATATATATCTGTATTTATACACATATATCATTGGTATAGTGGCATCATTCAGAAAATTTTGGGAAAATATAATAATTATTTCTAAATTAAAACCTTTTTTTGAAGAGATTCACTTTCAATTAATTTAATGTTCCTGAGTGCTGGATGATGTCATCTTTTCTACAATAATTAGACAAAATTCAATCATTGTAATTGTACCATGGATAAATTTATTGTAGGTTGCATATAGAATTAATTCTCTCTGACACATTTTATTTTTTGTTTGAAACTACCCATTACATATAATTATTGAAGGACATAATTAGAGTTGTGCTGCCTTCTGGTGTTTTGGCAAATTAACTAACACCGTTGGGTTTATTAATGTTTCTGTAATTTGCATTTATTTTAATGCTTAGGTAGCTGAGTATCTTCTTATACGTCATAGAGCATGGATAGAAAATGTGACAAGTACATATAGTGATGTCTTTCATCTCACATGAAAAGTGTAGCTTGTCACGTTGACAAGTGTTAGAAGTGTTAGGGAAAATGTGGATTAATAAAACAATAACTAAGAAAATGCTAGGAAGGCTATGTTAACCAGTTGATGAAAATGTGTCAAATGGTCTATAAAACCAGTGTATGGTGCCTCATGAATGCATTAATGAATACAGCTATGATTTAATAAAAAAAAATAAAAATTAATGATCCAAAAAAAATTTCAAATTGATATAAAACCAGCGCATTGTACCCCATGATTGCATTCATGTACACAGCTATGATTTAATAAAAAAAAATAAAAATAAATAAACGGGAAGAAAAAGTCCTGTCTTCTGCCAGTCGCATGGATCTAATGAAAAATAGCTTTACGTGTTAGCATTCAAAAAGAGAATTTGTAATGGCTATTTTTTCTTACATTTATCTGTAACGTGTACCCATGTTTATGTGCATTTACTGAACTATATATGGACTTTCATTTTGTAAATCAAAAACAAATGTTTTAAGGCGGTGTGAAGGAAAATAAGTGGAGGGGAATGTCATTGCTTTTGTTACCTCAAACGCTTTGATTTTTATGTTGTTTTTGATCCTTTAGTGCTTTTTTTTTTTTTTGATAAGAGACTTTGGAAAGTTGTCAATAACACAATTTATTTGGGATTCCAGATAACAAAAAGTAGCAAAGAATTTGAAGAAGATGGTTCTTTTACCTATGCTCAAGACCCAAGTGTGTTGTGGTTTTGATAGAAGTGAGAGGTCACCTTATTGCTGTTCATGAGAACAGGCTCTTCAAGTGACTTTTTGAGAATCACCCTTTGAAAGACAGAGTCAGAGCAGAAGGAGAAAATGATGGACAGATGACACATAGGTGTGTCAAAGCTGGCAGTTTAGGTCACAAATACACCTGCAGTGTTCCTTGGGGAACTTCCTGGAAATCATGTGAGACTCAGGAAGAGCCTGGTGATTCTGCGTGCCCAGTTGACAGCAAGAATAGTGATATCAATGAATCGATTTTATTATGCTTTCATTCATACTTATCAAATGATAATGCCTACTATTTTGGGGCTGTACCTTTTTAAAGCCTTAGTTTTAATCTAGTGGTTCTAGATAGAGAACAAAACCTAGATCTCCAAATATCATTATGTTAAGATACTTGGTGTTAGCTATTTCATTGACATAGCATATAAAGATTAGTTATTCATTGAGGAGAAGTATGGTATCGGTTGAGTATCTTCTGTTTTTGGATTTTGACCTAGATGACATGGAGGCCATGGCTTCCTCTTTCTCTTCACTGCAGCAGAAGAAGGAAATGATAGAGGAGACATCCCGTTCCCAGTATCAAAATTGGTATCAGTCAGGGTTCCCTAAAAAAAGCAAGATGAACACCAAGAGGGTTGCCTCACGAGTCTATCAAAGCCACAACATGGTTGATTTTTGAGCACAGGTGGTGAGAGCTGCCTCTCCATTCATATATCTCAGAGAGAAAGAAAAAGGAATTGGCTCACATGATTCTGGTGCTGGGCATGTTCTAAGATTTGCAGATGGAGCCGAAAAGCTCTGGAGATCCAAGAGACAAATGGCGTAGTTACAGTTTGAACAGGAAAACCATGAATGTCTCAGTTTAAAAATATTCAGGCAGAAGGAAGTCTCCCTAACTTGGGGGAAGGTTAGCTTTCTTTGTAGAGCTAATTGGATGAGACCCATTCATATTAGGGAGGTCAATCTGCTTTATTCAGTCTACTTATTTAAATGTAAATCTCATCCAAAAATATTCACATAGAAACATTCATAATGGTTTTTGACTGGAATATCTGGGCATCCTGTTGTCTATCAAATTTGACAAAAGTTAACCTTTACATGTCCACCCCTTGTCAGCTGGGCACCCCCATGCATCTCCTTAACTCATATGCCACCTCCAAATAAAGACAACACCCAGGTCAAAATTATGTTTAACATGATACAACTATTCTGCATATTACTGAGAATGCACTAATCCCCTCCCCAGAGTGCATGTAAAGTCTCTGTGTGATGTTTACTATTTGTCTTGATAGCTGATATTCTATAGTTTAAATATTTATGATGTAAAGTTAACAATACTTAAACACTATGACATAAAGTCAATACATCATAAATTGCACATTAAAAGAGTAAAAGAGGAAAGAAAACCAACATTTGTACTCATACACATATAAATACATATTCCTAACAAAATAGGGCCTATTATAAGTATTTATAATGACTACAATCCTTATTTCTATAACTGATCACTTGCTCATAGCTGGTATGTATTCTGTAAGCTGCCTTATTCTGTTAGCCATTCTGTATTTTCTTCAACCTCAGCAGGGACCTCAGCTAGTCATGATAGTTTACCTGCTGGGATATTCCTGAAGAGTATGGAAGGGGGTTCTGGAAAACAGAGAATCACTTGGAATCTTTTGGGAATCCTAAACATCTCAACATTATAGCTGAATTTTTAAAATTAAAAGGAAAATATATGAGGCTATGAAAATTAGTTATTACAAAATTAGAAAACCGGACACTTTTACTTTTTGATCACATGAGGCAGTTTTTATTTGGGGATTGATCATTTGTTTTGGGCCTAAGTAAAAATTGTTTTTATTCATCAGTTCTGGACATCTCTCCCATGGATCCCTCTTCCTTCCCATAGTTTATTCACATTGGCCATTTCCTTAGAAAGTCTCAAGCATTTTCACAATACAGTATATATTAGTGAACTATATGAAGTGATCCAGACTACCCTTCAAGCAGGTAGAAAGTTTACTTTAGGTTCTATCATGTATCATTTCTTAGTGATAGATAAACTACATCACCATATTTCTCTTCCAGGAAAAGCATCTTTTGGGATTAAGCAAACAAAAAATTACATTACATGGAGTTATCTGTCATTAATCCACAAAACATGGTGCTGTTATCTCTTCTCCCCAGCAAAAATATCTATCAGACAAAAATAAAATTGTTTACATTTTGTTCCTGAATCAGGCTGACTTCTATTCTTAAAGACTTTTCTTTCCATGAGTCCTGTGCTCTACCCAAGACTAAGCCAAAGACTGGGCAACCTTGCAAATTTCTTCTTTATCTTCTTCTCAAACCAATACAACTGAATAATAGTAATA
This sequence comes from Nycticebus coucang, assembly GCF_027406575.1. Taxonomy (NCBI): domain Eukaryota; kingdom Metazoa; phylum Chordata; class Mammalia; order Primates; family Lorisidae; genus Nycticebus; species Nycticebus coucang. The sequence goes on from NC_069782.1 coordinate 30,290,549, forward strand.
ATGACGATAAGACCAATACTACTACTATTAGTACATTTACTGAATAGCCACAAGTGAGAAAGAGTGGATAGAAATCCCAGAAGAAAAGAAGAAAGAAAGGGGAATAATTAGGACTCAATCATACTATCAAAGGAAGACAAGCCTAGGTGAGGATTTTACTATCAATTAGTTAAGTGGTTTCCAAGCTACTATGGTTTGAATGATACGGTTTGTCTCCTCCAAAACTCATTTTGAAATTGATTGCCATTGTGGCCATTTTAAGAGGTGGGGTCTTGAAGAGGTTAAGACGGATTAGTGCATTTCTTCAGGGACCTGGTTAATTCTTGTGGGAATGGGTTGGTTCTCTTGAGAGGGGGTTGTGAGGAAAGTTAAGCTGGTTTCCTCAGCTCTCTTATGCTCTCTCACCACATAATCCTTTCTGCTTTCCCACTGTGTTATGATGCACTGTTAGACACTCCCCAAATATATCACCCTGTCTTGAACTTCCCAGCCTCCAGAACCATGGAGTAAATAAACCTTTTTTTTTAATAAATTACCCAGTGTGTGGTAAGTTGGCCTTCTGTGCAAGGGTTGCATCTGTGAATTCAACCAACTTCGTATCGAGACCTGTGGCTACAGAGGGATGACTATACTATGCCATTTTATATAAGGGGATTGAACATCTGCAGATTTTGGGGTCTGGGGGGAGTGGTGATTCTGCAACCAATGGAACTAATTCCCTCCAAGGACATGAAAGGCTGCTGTATTCTGTTATGGCAACACTAGGTCTTTATTTACTTTTTCATTTTCCATTCATTTGACTATAACAGTTACATTCTAGATTGGATTTTTAAAATAGATATCAAAAATACTAATTAGAAGTAATTAATTAAATGAGAATATTAGACTTATGTTTGTCATCATATGGCTAAAATAAACAGATTTTCTAATTTGGCTTTGTTTTACCAAGTTCTCTTAGAACCGAGATCACATGGCCTTGAATTCATCAACATACAAGGTTCTGTCCATTGCAACTTCAATAGTGTAGCTAGTGGGAGGCATGAAGTAGTTGCCTGGTTTTTATTTACTTCATATTCTGCATTTAATAAAACTCTGTTTTTTAATTTTTTATTGTAACAATTTTTTTTGGCATATGAGAGGGCATATAGAATATATGTTTTTGTATTTGTTGATATGTATGGTGGTGTGTCTGAAGTCTGATGAAAAATAAGATTTAAAGTTAGCTTGAGATTAAACACCATCAAATTTCCAATTAAGTTTTCCAGTTTTCCTACTCAGCTTTTTTAACATTATTATTATCTTTGGACTTTGTTCTGAAAGAAGATGTTTAATATCACTTTTTGTAACAATACAAATGTTCAGTCAACATGGTTGAGGAATGAACATTTCTGTCTATACTCTGCTTATCTGCTTTGATGTTTGTGACTCCTTCTATAGATAGGATTTCTTGTGTTATTTTCTTCTTTCTGATCAAAGAAATGTCACAAAGCTCAGGGATTTCATATCTTAGTGGATAGAAAATTCAAGGGTATAAAGTTCAAAAAAATTTAAAAGAAACATCTGAGTGATATAACTCTATGTAGCCTGGTGGTTTTTTACAGCTTTACATTATAATATAGAAATGATGTAACTAAGACTGTATTATATGAAGTTAACAAAACATTCATATATATCACCTCATGCTATATTTACAGCAACCCTCCAAACAGGTGGTACAGATTTTTTTATCCTTATTTTATAAACAGTATCACCAGGGTTAAGGTTTTAAATACAAGTATTTAGCAGTGGACATGAGTAGAAATTATCTAATTGAGTATATTTCAAACAATGTTAGTGTTAAGTTTACACAGGGAAAAAGGGGGCAGAACTGGAACCCTGATATTCCAAACCAAAGTTCTTAAGAATGGAGACTAAAAAACTGGGAGACTGGACATATATATGAGGTCCAAAGGATGAGAGTGAGATCATTAATGGGCAATAGAACTAGAGGTTAGAGTGATCTGCAGTAAGATTAGGGTGGCTCAAGTAAGCAGGAGAGTCCTGGGTCATTAGGAAAAACAGTAGGAGCTATAAACTGGGAGTGTGCTACGTCAGTAGATTCTATTGATATAAAGGTACAGGGTCAGAATAGACAATGCTATCTTTATAGAGAATTTCTAGATGTGAAAGGAAAAGAATTCAGTCATGAGATTTACTTTATCCAATTAATGTTTGACCTTGACTAACTATAAAACTCTAAATATATATATATAATAAAAATATACTCTGTCTCTCTCTCTCTCTCTATCTATATGTATATATATAGATATATAGATATATTTGACTCTGTCTCTCTCTCTATATAGGCAACAGGGTCTCCCTCTGTTGCCCTGGATAGAGTGCAGTGGCAGCATAGCTCACAGTATCCTCAGTCTTTCAGGCTCAGGCCGTCTTTTTTGTCTCAGCCTCCTGAGTATCTGGGATTACAGGTACCTGCCATCATGCCCAGCTGGTTTTTCTATTTTTAGTAGAGACAGGGTCTCTCTCATGCTCAGTAAAAGATAAAAATTGTTTTGAAAGAAGTAATAGTGGTGACTCAGGGACGGAATTTGTATAAAAAATCAGAGGCGATATTGGTTGGTTCACAGGCAACATTTAATAACAAGATGGCAATGGGCACTGCCAGAGTGCTGGAACTCTGGTATGACCTTGGGGACTTGAGTTGTGTAGGATGACTACGAAGGAAACAAACTCTTTTTCTGTACTCACAGAACACTTCTAGCGCCAAATGTACAGAGCAGCTTTTTCCACACCAACCTTACTTTTTCCACACACCTTACTCCCTTGTAAGGTGCACCAAAATTTCACTCAATTCTGACACTATCTGCTTGAATTAGTGCAGACCCCACAGGTCAAGGGCTCAGTCTCAGAAGACTGCCTCAGATACAAATATTATGTAGTGGTCGGTACTCATAACTTTTATCTAACCTGGCTACAGGTATGAGCTTCCCATAACCCTCTCCTCATGTTTGATAATTTACTAGAACAGCTCACGAACACATGGAAAGTTTACTTTCCATTACTAATTTTTATCACAAAGGACAATAAAAGGATACAGATGAACAGCCAGTAGAGAGTTACATAGTACAAGGAGGGAGGTCTGGGAGGGTTCTGAAGTGCAAGGACCTCTGTTCTTGTGGAATTTGGGAAGCACTGCCCTCCTAGCATTTGGAGGAGTTCTTACTCATCAACCCACAAGCTCTTGAACCCTATAGGTTAGGGTTTTAATAGAGACTCCATTAGGTAGGCATGAATTATTAAATCATTAGCCGTTAGAGACTGAACTCAAACTCCAGCCCTCCTCCCATCCCCAGATGTTGGAGGTGGGGTGAGACTGAAAGATCTGACTTTGTATTCACATAGTTAGTTCCCCTGACAACCAGTGTCCCATCTTCAGTGGCTTTCTAAAAGTCACCTCATTAACATAAACTCAGATGTGGTTTGAAGGGGCTTGTATGAATAACAAATGACACTTTTTTCACCTTTATCATTCTGAAACTAGCATTCAGAAACTGGGATAAAGTCAAATATCATAACAAAAGATGCTCCCATGGCTTGTTCTTATCACTTAGGAAGTCACAGGGATTTTCCGTGCTCTTTCCAGGAACCTGGGCCAAGACCAAAATATGTATTTTTTCTTATCTCACAGTACCTCAGTGATTCACATATAAATTAAGGAAGTAGTACTAGGGAGGGCTTTAACAAAGTACTTTTAGACATGAAGTCTTTTCTTTGAAGATATCATGTGCAGTTACCCAATTCATAAAAGAGACAGAAGTGAAACTGTTGTGGTAGTTGAAGCTAGGGTGGGAGCCCAGGGTCCTGCCCTCTTCCACTCACCTCTGCAGTGGCCCATGAGGTACATTTTAGAACCCCTCATGTTCTGCAGAATGTTGTGTGAAAATTCCTACATTAGATGGTTTCTGATCATAATTCCACTGCTAAAAATACTAGGAGATTGTGGTTGCAGTGATTTTCAACTGGTATGCCATGAGAGGATCTTAGGTGTGCCGTGAAAATTTTTAAATCATTAAATTATTTTTAGATGAAGTTCAAAGCACAATAAGTATATTCTTTTTTTCACTTTTTGGGGGATCAACATAATGTAAATGTCCCAGGGAAATTTAACCATAGCTTTAAGTAAGTGCACTGTGGGTTAAAAAAGGCTGACAAGGATGCGGTCAGATTTTCACATTTGATGAAGGAAGGTAGACATGTATGTCATTGCTCTAGTTTATAACTTTTGTCTATGGTGAGAAATAAAAATAAAATCCTAAGGCACCCCAACCCCAACTGACTGAACATAACTCTCCCTTAGCCAAGGGGACTTCAGATAAACTTTAGAAACTGAAATTTTGACCATGACTGGATGGAAGGCTGGACATGCCTTCTACTCCTGTCAACGCCCCATGCACCATTAGCCATTCTTGCCTAAGGGTTAAACAGAACCAGCCCCTTGGAAAGACTTGTTCCACTGCTGATTTCAACCAACTCCCTAACGCAGCTCCTCCCTTTTGCAGTTTTGACACAACTGACAACCTTATTCCTTCCTGATAGGCGATCACTGGCCATGGAGTGGTTCTGGCCTGTCCACGAAGGTTGCTGTCAGAGCACCTTCCTGTCCCCTGCTTCACCTTTTGATGTCGGAGGACCAAAAACTCCATCCTGGGATCATGCTAACGCTGCCTTTTCTTTCTGAACAGGGGACCCATGAAGGGACATGAAGCTCAGGCGCACATGTGCATATTTTTCCTTTTGTAAATATTCACGACTCCCCCTTATTTGGCTGCCCCCTTCAGCATAAATTCCTGTTACCTTTACTTCTTCCTTGAAGTGATTGCTCTTGGTGTTTTCTGCCCCAAACAACCTTCCCAGCCTGTCAGAATGGGTGCCTGCAGGCAGCAGCCCTTTATGAAAATTGACAGACCTCTTTTCCAATTTTGTAAACCTCATCATTCTTCAGTGGACAATGACTTCTTAAATACTAATTTTACAGAGAAGCAGATCCCATTCCCATCCAGCTTTTACTGTAATCTTAAGTTTGAGGACACAATTGGGGAATGAGGGCAAAATCTATGTCAAATTACACTTCCCTCTTCCCAGGGCCAGGTGATGAATTGCCCTCCGGGAAGGTCTAATCCTTTCAGACAGCCCAAGGAATTGGGTATTGGCAGTGTAAGCAGCGTGTACTGTCACATCAGGTATGGCTTTCTGGCCTTGGAGTGGCTGAGCAGAGTTGACAATACTGCTACATTTCATTCCCAATTTGGTCATTTCCTGACTGCAGGATCCTGGGTCCATCACTTGACATAACGGTCAGTGTGACATTAAGCATGCCACTTGGAGACTCAGAACACCTAGAATCTCAAACCCAAGTTTTAGTATTTTTTTGCATCTGGGGAATGTTGCCAGGCTTATTATAAGTGGTATTTATGACAGGTACAATGAAACCAGCAGCAATCACAGTACTAATGCAATTTCTTCTCTGTGACTATCTTTTTAGGAGCAAAATTATAGTAATAAAATAAATCATTTGCTAGGGTTGAGGGGTCTTCTCTTTCTATCCAGGATGCTTCGACATCTCCCTAGAGGTGGAGTCCCATATTGGAGCAGATTCAGCAGCAGAGTACAATGGGTTCTGTTAGGCTTAATCTCAAAGAGTTATCTAGGGATAACTTTGTCACCACCCTCTGTACAGGGGAAGTAGAGAAAGGTGAGGTGGGATTGCTCACTGTATACTTTAGAAACAGGCATAGGACTACACTATAATTTACTTGGAGATAAAATACTCTTGCCTGAGATGACAACATTTATTACTGGTGAAGTGTAGAGATTCTTTCTGTGCTGCTGATATAATAAATGAGTGATATCAGGCCTCAGAGGGCACACATTTTCATGATGTATCAATATTCTCTTGCTTTTGCTGTTGCTGACAGGAAATACATAATTGGCCTTTCCTCATTCACGAAGCCTTATGATTTACAAGGTTTCAGATTTCAAAAATAAGATATTTGATGAATAGGGGGAAAAGAGACTACTGTGAAAGAACCACACAATAGATCATCTATGATCAGAAAATTGTCTAGCAAAATATTATGGGGCCCTTCTGAATACATTCAAACCAAGAAGAAAGAAAATTAAATAATATCAAATATTGTAGTGGAGTTTGGGACACTAAGGTTGATTGGGCTATCTGTTTTGTGATGTTCCCGAGGGTTATTTTGTTGAGAGTTTGCCATGGAGTGGTCTAATTGTGTCAGTGGATGGGGGCCTTTTCAATTTGCATAATTTCCTCAAGAGACTGTAGATGCTAATTTGGTGATTAATTATCCATATTACACATTGTTTATTTGACCATGCCTAGATTAATTTCTTTTTCCTAGCAAATCACATTTAGATATGAATTTGCATATCTTGATTACATTTTAATGTCTGGGCTATCATTGTCTCTTCCCTGGACACCTCATGAGATTACAGAAGAGTGCTCAAGCAGAGAATGATGGAATGTCTTAAATGACATTGCACATCAGTGGACAGATAATGCACATGACTTATTTTTAATGAAGAATGTGTTCTTTCATAATCAAGCAAGTTATAATATCTAATGTGTGATATATTTTGCTTTTACTACTTCCATTTTACCATTACCAACCAATTTCAAAAATAGTCTTCTTTAACATTAGGAATGTTGCTATATGTATGTTTATACCGTAATATACTAAGTATTTTACTTTGACTAATCCGTAATCTTGCATTGTGTTGTTGCAAACTGGGTTAATGTTCAAAGTCACTCATCAGCTAATCTCCCAACCACTTTTTTCCGGCCTTAAAAACTGTTAGGATTCTAGTAGCACTATACTATAAATTCTTTATAGTCAGGAACTATGTCTCAATTTACCTTTTATGTCATTTATCTAAAACAGTGTTTTTACTGTTATTATTTTTCCAAAATTAGGTCATAATTTATATTCAAAGCTACTTTATTGAGCACTATCTAGCTTCCAGAGAGTAAGAGCTTTACCTGCATTATCACCTAACATTGTTAAACCATCTTATGAGAAAAGTGTTATTTTGCTTGTTTTATGGTGAGTTAATGAGTTCTAGAGACAGGCAAAAAGGAATTTGTTCAATGTAAGATAACTAGGCTAAAATGAAGCCCAAATTTGACAGTTTCGGATAGTCAAGCCTGTGTGCTTAACTAACTGTATAGATCCAGACTGCCAAATGATACTCTTCACCTGTAATGAGTGAGTGCTCTTAATCAACAGAACAGGAGCAGAATGATGAGTGAATAAATGTTCTTAACCGTGAGTAAATGTACATAGACTGCTGTGTTAATGAATGTATGAATGAACGAATGAATGAATGAATAATGGACTAGTATTCTTCTATACCAGAGATGCAGCCATATGAAGAAATTCAACCCTCCATCCAAACATCAAAATAGGAGCAAACAGGGTCAGGGCTAAGGCCACCCAGAAATGGGTATTGTCAAGCTCATATTTAACAGTAATTAGTAAGTGGTGGTCTGAGCCCCGGAGAGAAGCCTGGTATTGTTCACGTCTTCCTCTGTGTTGTATCCCCCCACCCCACCTGTGGATTGAATGTAGGAACTAGATCCTCTAGGAATCTGCATCAGGGTGGCCTCTAGCCAGTATTTTGCCTTTGATGCCTACAAGTGAGGAATAGCAACCACTGGAGAATGCTGTTTAATATGGGTAAACCTTTATGATCCTGGACTGCAGATCCAGTATCCACTGTGTGGCTTCTAGAATAGGTAGGCTTCAAGCACCCAAAGGGTCAGTCTTACCTTCTGGACTTTGCTGCAGAACTTGCCTGAGAGCCTGAATACTTAAGCACTTGACCTTAGCAGTTTGTACCATGTCCTAGCTAGGCCAGAATGTTGGGCAAACTCCTTAACTTCTTTGTACTTCAGTTCCCTCACCTATAGAATGGGAGTAATAATATTATTTGTATGTTTTAAATATATTAATTATATATAAGTATATATGCAAATTATTTATTATAGTAATCAGTACATTAATAGTAATATATGCAAAATATTAATAAGTAATGAAATAATATTATGGAGTTATTCTAACAAATAAATGTTATTGCTTATCAACTATTTGGACCTCTGCCAAACACTAAATTTGTTAGGTAATATCATCACCACCAAAACACTTTTGTTTTTTGCTTTTGCTAATCCAAAATTCTTCCAATTTGCACTTCGGCAGACAGTTTTAAAAATTGAATTTCATCATCTCTACTTCCTGCTCTTTCTGAAATTCATTATTTTTTCCATCATCTCAAATAATACTGGAATTAACATTTTCATTAAACAGACTTTTATTATTTTTTTTTATTTTTGAAAAGACTTAAGGAAATTTGAGCTCTAGATGCAAAATTTGTAAACAAATATATGCAGTTTGACAATTAAGTTTCCAAACTTCTCACTATGAGCAGAACTGGCAAAAATGTTGCAAAAATTCATTGAATTTGTGCTGTCAAAATCATTGGCTTGACTGTGAGAATAATAGCAGACAAAGTAAACATTGATAGAGAAACAGGAAGATCTTAGCTGAAAATGTTGGCATGAGAAAGGTGTGTGCAAAAATGGGCTCTTGCAACACAACAATGCACCAGCTCACACAGCACTGTCTGTGAGGGTGTTTTTAGATAGCAAACCAGTAACTGTATTGGAACACCCTCCTTACTCACCTGATCTGGCCCCCAAAATGACTTTTTTCTTTTGTGTGTGCGTGTGCGTGCACACATGTGCTTCTTAACTACATCCTAAAGCTCAGGTCTAAGTTTCAATATATTTCTTTATCCCCTGTGTCTATATTTGTTTATCTAATGTCTATTTATTGAATGAAGTCCAAGTATTAGATATATCACAAACACAGGCAACTCGGCACTATCCCACGTAAGCACACTTCTTATTCTCATGGAATTTATAGTGTATTGAGGGATTGACATAAACAGATAAATAATCAAGATAGAAGTAGATAGTAACAGAGTTACTTATCCTCTTGAGACTATGGTTTCTGCTTTAAGAAATGACAAAAGAAGGGACACACTGGTTCAATCTTGTAGTTCCAGCACTTTGGGAGGCTGAGCAGGAGAATCACTTGAGGATAGGAATTTGAGGCTAGTCTGGGCAACATAGTGATATCAAGTATCTATAAAAAATTAAAAAAAAATAGCTGGAAGTGGTAGCTGATATCAAGTATCTACAAAAATTTTTTAAAATAAGCTGGATGTGGTAAAATTTTTTTAAATTATCTGGAAGAGGTATCTATAAAAATTTTTAAAAATTAGCTGGAGCCTGTTGTCTTAGCTCCTCGGAATACTGAGGCTGGAAGATTGCTTGAGCCCAAGAGTTCAAGGTTGCAGTCAACAATGATGGTGCCACTTGGGTGATAGAGTTAAAAACTGAACCTTTGAACTCAGGCTTTTCTGACAGTTTTCAGGAAGATGTGGATATATTTGGCAATGCGTATGTACCCTGTAAGATTATTAACAATAATGACAATAAAGTGGAAGGAATCCTTTATTTAGATATCAAGGGACCTCAGCTCTAACCACAAGTTAACGTGAACTAATTTACATTGATTTTTCTTTCTTAGCCTCAGTGTCTCCTGTAAAATGAAGGAGTTGGTCTGAATGATTATAAAGGCTCCTTCCCGCTTAGTGCAGTATGTTTCCAAGATCTGTGATGTTGCTATTCATACCTATAGGTCCCAATTGATCCGTCAAGGCATGCAGAATATCTTTGAAACAATACCATCAATGTCTTCTGGGAAGAGTTTCATTTTAATAACTATTAGGACAACAGGAACACTGTGTCTTTTATTAAATTTGTCTGTTCCCCAGTGCTGATGGTATCTCCTGAATATAAATTGCACAATATAATATAATAAAGCACAGTTTAGAGTTGTTTTCACAACAGTGCATTCCACAGTACTAGGCCATAAAATAAGAACCAAAAGTACATCTTGTTCTGTAAACTCATAATGTTCAGCTGTCTAAAACCTGAGTGTAAAAAGGAAATTAAGAAAAGAAAACATTTCACAGCATGCATGCACTGCTAAAAAAAATTATGATGTTTTTCTAGTGGAAAAAATTTCAGGAACCTCATTCTTTGGGAATTTGATAACCTGGAAAAATACTTTTATTTTTTAAACTTTTGTTTTTGCTATTAATTATCACTGTCATTTAGGTATTCATCCATTTATTCTTTTTGCATTCATTTATTCTTTTTTCATTCATTTATTCTTTAACTCTTAGCAAGCATTTATTTAGCAATTACTATTTACTTCTATTTACCTCTAATGTCATTAAACATTAAAAGGCAACACAGCCCAAGTGCTTGGAGAGCATGAAATTTCACAGTAGGGGTAAGTGAATGTCTAATTGAAGTTGGATACCTCTAATCTGAGTTTTGACAACCTGTAGGACTCGTTTGAAAGTGATTTGTTCTGGCACCATTACTCAACTATCTTTGGTAAATCAGTATTTTCCCAGGCATATGAAATCTATAAGCTCTAAAATCTAATGCAAAAATGCTGTGGCAGTGCAGTTCTGTTAATCAACTTTCCTTGTCATTGAGACCAAATGAGACTAAAATCTCATTTAGTGCTTTCTCACCATCCCCTGCCTCTAAAGGCTGCAGTGTCCCAGGGATCAGGCCATGGATATCGTCCTAATCTAGATATCGTCATGAATCTAGATAAAATAATAGTGGCATTAGTAATATTATTATTTATCATAAACTTAATTAGGCCAAGCATCATACTTTTATTATACAACCATCATTTCACCATATTCTTGGAACAAATCAAGGAAAAAACCAGCAATGTCATTGTACACATACATATATACACATATAAATACCCGAATATACACATGCATTTATTCACACACAGAGACACATATTCCCCTTTTTATAAACCAGTAGGCTCATCCTTATGCAAAGAGCCAGATAACATGATTTAATTCCCATTTGCAATACTTGCAAAGTAAAACTGGTCACTATACCCTTTAGGGGCTTGCTTTCCACATTTGTAAAATGACATTCATTGTAACAATATTTACTGTTCCCATATGTTGAATATTACACATTCAGTAATTCACTTACAACCCATCGTAAACTTTAAGCATTCTACAAATCTTAACCATTTATTTGAAAAATGACGATTTGTATGAAACTGTCTGAGGCATATACATATTAATCTATCAACCATTGTGTCCAGAATCCAATCTATGTACATTGGAACCAGCAGTAGACATCATATAAATTAACCGAATAATGAACAATTATATATCTCTTGTTAAAGTACTTTTGGTCTTCATTTTTATGGCAATATGTGGAATCATCTGGATAGAAAGACCTTTTTAATGCAGGAGAACTGCCTTATTTTGTTGGATCCAATGGTCATTTCTCAGGCCTCACCTTGCCTATCCACAGCTTTGATACAGTGATCATTCCCTGCCAGGAAATGGATTTACTGCATTTTTCTAATTTTATAGACACTCCTCAAATCTCATTTAGTGCTTTCTCACCATCCCCTGCCTCTAAAGGCTGCAGTGTCCCCGGGATCAGGCCATGGATATCGTCCCAATCTGTATTCATCCCCTTGTGACTTTCCATGCTATCTACTAAAAATGTATTTCTCCCACCCAGGTCCATTTTCTGCACCCTAGACTCACAAATCTATCTATTTGATATCTTTACTTGGTTGTCCAAAAAGCATCTCAAATTTGACACAACCCCAAATGAACGTAATCTTGTGTGTCCTTCCATTTTTCCTCATTTAATGAATGGAACGGTATTTCTTATTGCTCAGGTAGCTAATTTTTGAGAAACCCTTGTCCCATTCTTTTCCTTAAATGCCACATGAGGCCCATGGATGCATTTGCTTGAATCTGCATGGATAATTTGTGAGAAGAGGTACAAAGAAAGGGGCTTCAAGGGATATAGAAGGAAAACCTGGGCTGCTGAACCAGGAAATCTGCGGAGCTCAGAAGAATGTGGGTATAAGGAACCTAGATAACCAATGATCAATAGAAAGAGACAGTAATCAATGACCAATAGAAAAGGGCAACACTGTTTAGTGTGTGTCACACTTTAAGGGGGCAAGACATGTTTGCAAGAGGGACATTGCCTAACAATTGCAATCAATGTAACCTGGCTTATTGTACCCTCAATGAATCCCCAACAATAAATAAATAAATAAATAAAAAGAAAAGGGCAACACTGCCCGGAGGCACAGAAAGGCAATGAAAGACTTGAAACCAATTTCAGACAGAGAGAAAGAGGGGATTTGCGCCTCTCTCTGCCTTTGCCTCTCCATCTCCCTCGTGTTTTCTCCATCACAGAAGGGACTCACTTCCAACTCTCCTTGGCAGTTCCCTACACTTCCTCTCTGTTCTTCTTAAATAAAAATTCTCTTTGCTACACTGAGACTGGTGTAGGTTACTTTTGCTCTCCATTCATGCCACCTGGGCTCTTCTTCTTTTATTTTCTATTCATTTATGCTTTCATTACCGCCATGCCTTGATTGAACTTTCTAGCTCAACAGAGCAATCAAACACAGTCAACTGGGTCTGGGGAGCTGGGACCCTCAACTCTCAACAATTTGACCATTTATTGACTCCAGTGCTGTGTTCTGAGCTATCATCACCTTGCATTTGGATTATACAAGAACCTCCTACTTGCTATCATTGCTTCTACCTTACCCCATTCTGTGGCCTAGTCTCGATAGGGCAGGTAGACCAATTGTTTGGAAGTGTAAGTCAGATCATGTCACTTCTTTTGCTCAAACTTTCCAATAATTTTCCGTTCTGTTTAGAATAAAAGTCCTCATTACAACCTGCACCTGCACGATTCTTATCATTTGCAACGCCCTCCACTTCCCTCATGTCTCTGGCCTTCTTTTCTTTGTCTCACTTTGCACCAACTCACCAGCTTCCTTGCTGCCCCTTGAAGGCCCAGGAACACTCTTTTGGGGCCTTGGCACTTGTAGTTTCCTCTGCCTGAAGTGAGTTTTCCCAGGTGTTTGAACATCCAGATCACTTACTTGATTCACATGATTACCAAAATGCACCTTCTTTGGGAGAACTTCTCAGGCCATTCTGTCTACATTATGCCTTCATTTCATGTTTACCTTTCCTGTTCTGTGTTTCTGTCTTGGCAGCTGTCACCATCTAATAGATGCTATTACTTTTACTCTTTTATCTGAGGCTTTATCTATCTTTCCCATTCCAAGAGTATAAAGGTACCCTAAACTTGAGTTATCTAAATACATTTCTCAGACCTCTATCTATTCTGTTTTGTTTGTACAAGCAGAGTCCGAAGATAATTTGTATCACAAAATTATTTACATTTATTCCTTAAACCAGGGGCTATGAAAATATTAGAGATGCATTGTGTTAATCTGAAGACAAAATTAGTTGCACCTGTACGCAAGTATCATAGAACTATCACAAGCTTAATTAGTTTTAAAAATTCTTCCTATGACCGCCCTACTCAATTGGTGAGGGGAAAAAAAGTGTCATAAAATTTTATTGCTGCCATGATGTGATGCAAAATTTCAACATAGATCATTCGTTTGTAGCTTCAAATGCAATTTTCTTGGTAGACAAGAAATGCAGCAGTTCTGGCAAAAATATGTCACATTCTTTGTGTAGTAATAAAAGTCTGGACTTTCAAGTTGAAGTGATTAAAGTGAATGAGTTTGCATTTTCACCAAAAGAATGTGCCATTATAAGTAAGTACCATCCTCAAAAAAAAAAAAAAAAAAACACAAATAGAAAATGTTCAGTTTAACTAGAAATATCCTTAAGAAAATTGAATAGTGCACTGACAGGAGTAAGTGGGAAAACACTGAAGAACTCTTTTAAAATGTGTGGGCAGGACTTATCAGTTATCACCAAATTCTACAGGGTCATGCTGTATCTACTGAATGGTTTGGCCTGATTCATTTGTTAGTATATTGTAGGTTTACAGAAGGTGAAAACCATAAGGTTGAGGAATTGGCTACTTCTTTCACTTCTGCCAGTATCCACACTTAGTCACCTAACATAGCAGAGTAGCAAGGAAAAAGCAAGGAACAGCTAGAGGTGGGATAAAATTCAGGAAGCATTGTCCTTCCAGCAGCCTGCGGTATTGGTATCCAAAAGATTTTCACACAGGGATCTCCAGTTAGTTGTTATAAGGGCCATCTGGTAACCCTGAGATAACCATATTTAGGATACATTTCTGGATTAATGTATTTATTCAACAAATATTTTTAGAATTTCTAGAATGTTCTTAACATTACTCTAGGTGCTGGAGACATTGAGGTGAACAAATAGACAAAACTGCTTCCCTTAGGAAACATATGGTAAATGTTGAGTCCGGGTAGCTACTGTGGTCTGAAATTTTGGGCCTCCCTGCCCTAGTTCATGTGTTAAAATTTAATCCCCAATGTGTGGAAGTATTAAGAGGTGCCCTTATGAAAGAAATTATTGCCCTTGTAAAAAAGGCCTGTTTTAGCTTGTTTGCCCTTTCTACCATATGAGGATGCATCAAAGGTGCCATCTATGAGGAACAGGCCCTCAGTAGACACTGCGTTTGTTGGTACCTTGATCTTATACGTTCCTGCCTATAGAACTGTGAGAAATATATTTCTGTGGTTTGTGAATTACCTAGTCTAAGGTATTATATAGCAGCCTGAACAAAAACAGCATAAAATAACAAATCAGGAATAGACCAAAAGGGAGGATGCCCTCTTTTTCATTTTTTATGTAGTAAAAAGAAATGGTTTCTCTGAGGAAAAGACTTGGGGACTGACAGGGTGGAATTGTCCATGGGACAATCTGGGAAAAGAAGTCTACCAAAATTCTGGGAGTGGTGGGGGAGGGAGAACACATTCAGTGTAACTGAAGAGTATCAGGAAGCTGATGATGTGTGTGGTGCTTAGAGGAGCATGTGGTATAGGGGTATATGACTATAACTCATACTCAGGCCTTTGGACTGAGTTCTAATTGATACAGAAAGCCATAGATAGGGAAGTGCACAAATAAACAGAGTGTGTTTACGTGAGTCATGTTTTCAAAGATCGTTCTAGCCATTGTGTGTCAAATACAGTCAAGGACGCAAAGAGGGTGCATTGAAAGAAGAGCTTTCACAGGCTGTCAGTGGAACTGCAAATTAGCATAACTTCTATGGAAAACATATGGAGATTCCTCGAAGAAGTAAAAGTAGACCTAACCATTTGATACAGTAATCCTACCCCTGGGTATCTATACAAGGAAAAGAAGTCATTATATCAAAAAGACAGCGGCCCCCAAATGTTTACTGCAGCACAATTCAGAATTGCACAGATACAGAGTCAACCTAAATGCCCATGAATTGAAGAGTGAATAATGAAAATGTGACATACAAGTTATATGTACGTGTGTGTGTGTGTGTACACGTATATATGCATATGGAGAGAGAGATATGCATGCCCACACACACACAGACACACCAGGGGGTACTGCTCAACTATAGAAAGGAATGAAAGGACGTCTTAGGCTGCCACTTGGATGGAACTGGAAAACATTATCTTAAGTGAAGTATTTCAGGAATGGAAAAACAAACCCACATGTTCTCACTAACAAATGGAAGCTAACTGATGGGTACACAGTGGAGTAAAGGACATTGGAAACTGACAGGAAGGAGTGAAGGAAAAAAAAGTGCCTGGAGTGAGGGATGAAAACACACTTGGCAGGTATGATGTACACTACTCTGGTGACAGGCAAACTAAAAAGCATTATGCAAAGTATTCATAAAACAAAAACACTTGCACCCCCTTAATATTATGAAATTACAATTTACAAGGGAAAAGTGGGACTTGCTTTAGTAGGATGGCTGCCAATTACACTGAAATTTAAAGCATAAAAGGAGATAACATGGTAAATACGGGGCCGGTAGGAAGAGTGATCCCAGGATTGGGGGAAAGAAACAGCATGTAAGCCTCCTGAGACACAGGAAGGAAAATGGGCCATTTGTGTTGGAGGCAAAGAGAGGGTGAAAGGTAGGGAGACCGGTCAGATTAGGAAGTGAGTAAGACCTTTAAATTTTGCTAAGCTTTCCTGTGTTTCATTTTGGAAGTAGAACAAATAGCAACAAAAGACATTGGCCTTACAAGTATCAGTGCTTGCTGCTTCAGGTCAGATTGTTTTTACCCTTTAAAATTCAAGACCATTTGATATGTTTTGTAACAGCATATTGCCTATGAGCTTTATAATTAACTTTTTCTTTGAGATTATTAATTTAGTCACAAATTCTGTAGCACTACCATATTATTAAAAAATATATGGAGCCGTAATAATTTCCTGATGTAGATGTTTAGAGAGTCAGAGAGGCCTGGATTCATTGGTAAATATTTAGATGTGTGGCCTTTGTCATTTAATCTTTTTCATCCTCAGTTTTCTCCTTGAGGAAATGGGGATAATATTATTTATTTTTACTTAAGTTGTGAGAATTAAATAATATATGCAATGTGTTTGTCATAAGTTGACTCATTAAATAGGTTATTATTATTATTACTATCACTATTGTTCTCTTACTACTGATGGATATTTTGCTAGGTAAAATCATTTTCTTCCTTGCTTTAGGATACACTTTCTTATACTTTAAGATTAAATATTTGTCTTTAGATATGGTAAATTTGAAACAAAATTTCTTTTTATACACTACCTGAGACAGCCACAGAATACAGATAGAAAGCCCTACCAAGGGAGATGGTCAGTGTGTATGAAGAGTTAGGAAGTTGGGTGTGGGATTCCCCCTGTATTGCCAGTGGCAATTCTTGTGTTGACGGAATCCAGTTTGCTACACACCTGTGCGTATGATTTTTCTCCACTGTATGCTACAGAAAGAGAAAAAACAGTCAGGGGCGAGTGGAGAACTGACAAGAGAAAAATGAAACATTTCTCCTGATTAAATTTCAGGAGCAGATGGTGAAACCATCTTTCTAGAGAAAGATCAAAGATCCAAAGAAGTTGTCTCTAAAACTTTGTCCTTAAGGCTGTCGTAAAACTATGGAAATGAAGCTGAAAATGTGAGGGAATGAAAGGCTTCTTATGGAGACGCAAGATAAAAATTTGGTGTGAAAATGGAGGAATGCCTATATAATGTTCTTTTGCAGAATCTCTGTTTTGGCCAGTGGTAGTTTAAAACAGAAGATCACACAAACTAAAAACATAGATATTCAGTCTAATGGGAAAGGGTTAATCCTAACATCTTGCTTTGAGAAAAGTAAATTACTGAGTTGACTAAGTCAAAGCTTTTGGGGAATTGTCTCAATGAGATTTGTTCACTCTGGCTGGACAGGCCAAAGACCTTTATATGATTCACGTAGAAAATATGCAAGGGATGTGACCCTGAGGAATCTGCAGACAAAGGGAGTTCATGGTCAGGCTCTTGGACTGAGCTTTGGAGGTAAATCATGAGGGCAAAGGTCTCCCTCCAAAAGCGGAACCAGAAAGGAGACGATGGAATTTGTGTTTTTTAAAATGATTCTAAATTCTATGGAAATATTATAAATTTTAGTGAAATGTATTATGTACTCATCATTTGTTAACCCAGAGTTATATTCAAATGAAAACTTGTACCTGTCCAGGAAAGACTACACATAAATAAATAATACAATAAAAGGTATGGAGTAGAATTTTAATGTTTTGGAAATTTGTAATGATTTATAAATTTCTCTCTCTGGAACATGGCATAAACCTCATCTAATTCTTTGCTGTAGTACACACGTATGTGCACATTTTTTATGAAATGCATTATTATGTTTGTGATGTCTAATGACTCAATAAGCCTTTTCAAAAGTGGGTCACCTGTGACTCTGAATCCTGTTGCTCACACTTATTAGCCATATGGCAAGGGGTGAATTACTCAACCTTCTTGAGCTTTAATTTAATGAAACGGGGATAGTAATGTCTATTCCATTGCCTCTTGAAAATTATGTAAGAAAGCACTGGATAAGCATTGAATCAATACCTGCCACAGAAAAGGTGTCCAAAAAATGTTAGCCATTACTTTTAATGTTGTTTGTGTCTTGTTTCTTTCTTATTCTTAGCAGGAGAAGTAGCAGTTTTGTAATATCTAGGTAACTAAAAGGATAGTTTCTCAGTGGCTATTATTCACTTATCTATCTTAAAGGAAAACATATTAAGAACATCTTTCCAGGCTTGGCACCAGCCACATACACGGATGCTGGCAGGTTGGAACCCGGCCTGGTTCAGCTAAATAACAATGACAACTACAATAAAAAATAGCCGGGGTTGTGGCGGGCGCCTGTTGTCCCAGCTACTTGGGAGGCTGAGGCAAGAGGATCACTTAAGCACAAGAGTTTGAGGTTGCTGTGTGCTGTGACATCACAGCACTCTACCGAGGGTGACATAGTGAGACTCTGTCTCAAAAAGAAAAAAAGAAAAGAAAATCTTTCCAGAACTTTCATCTCATCAAGAAGAGAAAACATTTCTGTGGCATTTAATAAGAGTCCAGCAGTGTTCTAACTGCTGTGCTACTATTAATTCATTTAATTAGCATAATAATGAGGTAGCAAATATTATACTGTGTCACATTGTTCTAACAGTAAAGCTTCTGAACTAACCAATGAAAGAGAAGAGAAGCAATTTTGAGAAGATCGATGCTCATGAGATAATCCTGTAGATCTTCTCTCTCTCTCTCTTTCTCCCTTGCTTTCCTCCCTCCCTCTTATGTGTATTGAAAATGGATTGATGTCATACTTCCACTTTCCAGCTTTTCTCTGCATCAGATATCAACAAGCATCTACCCCGTTTTCCCAAAAATAAGACAGTGTCTTATTTTAAGGTGTGCTCCCAAAGATGCGCTGGGTCTTATTTTCAGGGGACGTCTTATCATTCCTGTAAGTAGGTCTTATTTTCGGAGGATGTCTTATTTTCGGGGAAACAGGGCATGTTACTACCCATAGAGCTATCACATTATTTTTAAATATTAGAGAATTGCAAGTCTATACTAGATTTGTTTAAACTATCTCCTATTAAAAAATATTGAGATTATTTAAAAAATCTTCACTTTTATAGGCAATGCTGCAATGAATACCACAGTAATTTCTTTGAACATCTATTTCCATAGAGTGTGACATTTTAATGCTGTTTACCATCTTTTGGTGCTCTAAACATATAGGTTCAGATAAATAATTAGATCTCACTCTCAGCCCAACAGAATGACTCAGAGAGGTAGAAAAGTAAAGGCCAGCCACTTTTACTCCCTCCTAGAGATCTACTAAGCTCCCCCACCAAAGAAGAATCACAGACCTTATCCTAATACAACTTAAAAAATAGCTTGCACTTACTAAGGGGTTATTAGATACCAGGTGTAACTCCAAACATTTTTCATGGGGTGATCTATTTATCCCATGCAACTTATTTTGCAGTTAAGAAAACTGAGGCTTGGATAGTCTAAGATCAAATGGATTTTAATCAAGTAGATTGGTTCATATCTCCTACCCATTATGTTATACTAAAAAAGAGAGGAAATTTGTTTTAAATAACAAGGGGCTACTTTTGACCACGTCTTCAGGAGACAAATGAAAATTAGTTACACGAGTGTTCACGACCCCTCTTTCCCACCAGGCTTTTATGCTGCCTCTAAGACTCAGCTTTGCTCTGTATTGATTTTAATAAAATGAAGATGAGCAAATGCATCGATAGACTCTGCAACTGGATATGGCTATGATTTGACAGTAAATATTACCTTGCAGAAATTATCTGTGATCAACTATTCATGAGAATGACAGGAGAAAGGAGGAAGAATCCTCAAGAACTCAACCAGACTATCTCAGATTCCAGGGCAAGAATAAAGAAATTTAGTGAGCACTTAAGATATATAAAAGGAAGACAAATTCCTTTCAGTGAAGTTTTCCCACCCCTTTCTCTCCTTTTGGAGCATTTCTAGGTTACTCTCTAAGAGTAATGAGAGTTGTGAATAGTAACTGAGGCTGTACTAGCTCAGTGGCCACTGTAGCAATAGTAATAGTATAAGCACGGAATATAGAATCAGACAGACTCTACTCCCAAAACTGGATCCTCTATTTACTGGTTGTATGACCTTATGAAAACTAATCTCTTCTTGCTCTAATTTCTTCAGCTATAGAATGATCATAATAATATCAACATCATAGGAGTGATTAGGAATAAGTGAGATGACTATTGTAATACCCTAGTATGTACCTGACACATAATAGTCCTTAGTTTCAGTAATAATGTTGGTTTCTCCCTCCACCCTTTTTCATTCAGTTTTTTTTCAATAAGAATGGAAAGAGTAGGATGTCTGGCAGTTTCTAAAAGTGTTATTCATTCCCCAATATTGGTGTGCTGCTGTTCATATCAACTACTCCCAGCCTCCAAAATCATTATAAGGTGCTTCTTGTTGGCTTGGTGTGATCTTTCTCCCTACTCTCTGGTCAATTAGATACATGTTAGAATCCTCTTATAAACACATGTATTCAGTTTTATTTTTCTTCAAAGCATGTATCATGATGAAAACTAAACTTTAAACTTCAGTGTTAGAAGCAAATGTATTAAAGACCTCTAAGCTCAATGCTTTTATTCTTATTAGTGTTTTTTAGAGATTCCCACTAAGACATCTGTCTTTCTCTTGAGCCTCAGGTACAAGGGGATTAGAATCTTTTCATTTGGATACTGAATTACAAAGGTTATTAGCACTAGGTACTAAGAAGGTCCAGTAATCATAGAGAACTTTTGCTAACAAGTAAAATTGTATGTCAACTTTCTGTTGTTTATTTGCATGTTTGCTTGTCAAAAGTGCAATCAAATGAAACAGCAGTGTAAATGAAGAGTGAAAACTCACATCTTATTAGGAGCAACATCATTTCTGGCCACATACACAATCTGGTCAAGGTTGCATCCTCCCTCAGGCACAGAGATAGAAAATATATTAGTTAGACCCCAGGGATTGCAAGCAACAGAAACTGATTCTAACTTACTTAGTGCAGAAAAAATGAAAATATCATCTAGCTGAAACAGAAGAACAATGGGAAGGGTAATTACAAGTGTGATGGGAAGACTAGAGAATCAAGCTCCTAAAATGATCGAATTCAGAGAAGCTCTCCAGATGTAGTTATTGAGAACTACTTAAAATGAATACACTTCAACTGTTAATTTTTCCTGCTCTTATAGCATGAGTTCTCAAGATTAAAATCTTGAAAAAGAGAATCTGGTTGAACAAGTTCAGGTTAGGGAGTAAGGAATAGACAGGACTCAATGATAAGAGTCCAGCTAAAACTGTGTACCGTGGAGGCAAGATAATTCCTCAAATTACCAAAAGAAGAATGAATGATGGCTAAGGAAGGGCAAATCAGAAAAAAACAAGTGTCCATTCTTGGCAATACATTTTTATACAAATTGTTATACAAATTTTATAATATTTTTTTCAAAACTAATGTATCATTAGATTTAACATAGAATGGTACAGAATAAATATTACTGAATAAGCAATGTTTTTAAGCCATTTAAAGCCATTTTTAGCTAAATGTATTTTACAATTCTTTTTCAACCACCAGACAGCTATGTGACTTTGGTTAAATAATATTAACCTTTCTGGATATCCAATTTTGTGTATATTTAAAATTAGGAAAATTGGGCAAAGATCTCTCTAAAGTAACAACTATAGCATAAAGATAGTCCTTTGACTCAATGTTTTCTTTTTCAGCCCTAACTCAAACCGATAAGGTGAGTTAGTTTGTGGCAGTTCTTTTAAGATTTGGACATAGTGAGCTAAATTAGCTCCTCTTGATTAACTCATCTTGTTCCAATAAAAAAAAAAAAGAAGTTCCATAATTATCCTCGGCAAGCATCCAAAAATATGCCTCGCCACCCAGTTCCAATTAATAATGTGTGACTTGTTAAAAACGGATTTTGTTCATTTGAAGGTTTTACTAGCACCCAGTTTCAACTTAGTTCTCTTGGGAAAATATTTAGCATGCATTTAAATAGCTTGACACATACAGCTAATTAATTTGTCTAAAGCAAAATATTATATGAATCATAAACAAAGAACTGAAAATTGAAATAGTGCCAGAATTAAAGCCTGAGATATCGTAAGCTTAATTAGCCTCAGGTTGTTTTCTTGTTATTGTTGTTGCTGGTGGTTTGGGTCCTTATTTTCATTAAATAATGTACATAGGATAATGTCTATTCTATGTACATAGAATCGTGTCTACATTATCTTGAGATATAACACTAAAAGTCTATATGTAAGAATGGGAACTGTTCACGTATTTCCAGAAATTGAAAGACCTTTCAGAAATCTGATTATTTTATTTTTTTTAATTTGTGAATAATTTTACATATTCATGTGGTACATAATGATGCTTTGATTCATATAATGTGTAATGATCAGGGTAATTAACATATCTATCCTTTTGAACATATACTATTTCTTTGTTTGGGGAACATTTAGTATTCTTCTAGCTGAAGAAATCAGTTTTTTTTTTTAAGAGACAGAGTCTCAGTTTGTCACCCTTGGTAGAGTGCTGTGGCGTTGCAGCTCACAGCAACCTCCAGCTCTTGGGCATAGGCAATTCTCTTGCCTTAGCCTCCTGAGTAGCTAGAACTAAAGGCACCCACCACAAGGCCCGGCTATTTTTTTGTTGCAGTGTGGCCAGGGCTGGGTTCAAACCCACCACCCTCGGTATATGGGGCCAGGGCCCTACCCCTGAGCCACAAGCACCGCCCTTAGAAATCATATATTTAAGGAATTTGTTGAAGTAACACAGATGATGACAGGCAGGGTGCCAAACTAAAATGGGCTGCCATTCCTCTCCCCCAGCCCAAACCTGGAGCTGTATAGAGTAGGAGAGAGGTTGACTGATCTAAGTGGGATATTTCATTACAGAACTTACTTAATAGCCAATACTTTATATTTTTGTTGGTGTGGGTATACACTTAGTATGGAATTAAAACACATTCTTTTAGTAAAGTATCACAAGAATGGAAAAGCGAGTACTCAATACTAAGATAAAGCCAGTAAATGATCTGATGCATGCCCACATAGAAGAAAAACTCATTTCAATTCAAGATGGGGAGAGAGGTAAGGAGGAAGGGGAATGGAGAGGGGGTTGGGGTGCTCTTACTGAAAGGGCATGGAGTGGGGTTGTCTGACACACCTTTTGTGTTTGGGACATAACTACAAGAGGGACTCTAACTAACAAAATCAAATATTTTGACCTGGTTGTTTGTACCCTCACATTAACCTAAAATAACTTTACTTCTAAAAAAAAAAAAAAGTCTTTGAAAACAGAAGATGGTCACGTTCTAGTGTGAGGTGATAACAGTCCTCTAAAATAGAAAAGGATCAGATGCAATGAGTTGGGGAGAGATAAACAGGATTTTTAATTGCAATATTCCTCCATCCTCACCCCACCACTACCCACCAGTATTTCTTCAAGGAAGTCATTGCCCAACCAGTAATTAATGCAATACAGGGGCAGTGCCTATATTGTGGCTCAGTGGGTAGAGTGCCAGCCCTGTATAGCAAGGGTGGCGAGTTCGAATCCAGCCCCGGCTGAACTGCAACAAAAAAATAGCTGGGCATTGTGGCAGGCACCTGTAGTCCCAGCTACTCAGGAGGATGAGGCAGGAGAGTTGTCTAAGCCCAGGAGTTGGAGGTTGCTGTGAGCTATAACACCATAGCACTCCACTGAGGGTGATAAAGTGAGACTCTGTCTCAAAAAAAAAAAAAAAATTAACGCAATATTAAAAAAAAGGCAGTGCCATTTCAGCTTCAGAGTGGGCTGGTAGGGTGATATCAGTTGGCTGAGGTAAGGGACAGATAATAAGAAATATGGGTAGATTGACCACTATCTGTAGTGCAACAGTTTATAAAACAAGAGCCTTTCTATTTTGAGGCATACTTCTTTCCAAGTCCTAAGCTTATGAGAGGCTGCTAAGAAGGAACAGGGCTACTTCAGCTGCTCTCCCCACCCCATCCCATTCATCATCAGTCAGGTGGTTAATACATCCAGAGGGAAGGAGGCCCCAGGGAGCAGCAGCACCTTATCTGAGGAAGACACTCACTGCAGAAGGAAGACCACATTTGTAATAGCTTGTATCAGAAAAAGCAGAATTTCTTGACTAAATGGAGAAAGGAACATGGCAATACGGTAGCTACAGTCCTTTTTTTTATTTCATCAGCATATTGAGTCAAGCCATCTATGAATCAAGTTAAAACTTTTCTTTTCTACCAACTAGTTGCGAGGTTCACCTCCCTCACGTGGCATTAGTGTACGCAGAGGGAGACTGCATGGGCAGAAGGGTGGGTGACATGAAGTCTGGGCCCCACTGTGTCCTCTGTTATAGCCAGTGCTCGATCGCAGATGTATGTACCACTTTCATCTGACTATTCACGGCTGTTGGGCCCACATGGTTTTATCTCTTGGTTCTAATAGAGCCCAGTTCATGATAAGCAGTGTGGCTGTATAGCAATGTGAGGTCCCACAGCTAAGATCTCCAAATGTACTGGAGCACACTAGCATTAATCTGGGTTTTTAGCTGTATTTCAGTTGTTCTTCACATGGTTTATAATTTTTGGCTGCAGATGACACGCCCTTGCTTCACAACCCCAAGGATTCACTTTGTGATTCTACTTATGCTTTCTGTAAACTCTGCAAGGCACCTGTTCTATCATGGATCCTCCTAATACCACACAGATTCTGCCAGTTTGCCTGGCTCGAGATGCAGCAAGTCCAAGCTACCGAGGAAACATCTATTTCTGCAAAACCTATTTCTAATCTGGGCCCAATCCAAACCTCACAGCAGTATCACTTGGTACATCTTTGTGTTTCTTTCTTAGTGATGGGAGTTATGAGATTCTTTCCTACTTTGGAAGCGATGTTCTAGTATTACTCAAACTAGCATATCCTTAAAATCTTCACCAGTGTGGTAGTCCTTGCATCTTCTACAGCACATGTGTCTCACCAAGATCAGTGATATACATGCCACTTATTGCTCATCCAGTATTATCATCAATAGGATACACTATTAGAAAATTCTGTACAGTGCGCATATGGTGGAGGCAGAGCATGATGGTGGATGGGACAGACGTGTAGCCCACTTCTCCTGGGTCATCAGGTGAGAGGAAAGGGGGTCTAGACCTTTTCCCCGCGTGGATTTTTGGTGTGGACAGACAACTGGAGACGCACAGCGAATTGGTGGATTGCTGTATATGAGGTGTAATTTAAAACCACGGACTCTGTTGTAGAGATTTTCCCTGCTTGGCCACGCTGTCCAGCAGGTCCCTCCCTCACAGAGGACAGCAGCTTGCAATTCCTGGCAAAACCCAATTGACAAAATTTATTCCCGAGCTGAGTTTAGCGAACCGAAAGGGGTCCCATTCAGAGCCACAAGGAGCTGGGCAACCCGATGGAAAATTGAAAGGAAGGGATCCTGCCTGGGAAACAGAAGTTTTGAATTCTCCGAAATGGTGGACACTTTTCCCCAAAACAATAGGAGTGATTAAATAGACTGGACCATTCCTGGTGGGGAATATTGGTGTGGGCTGGCAGTTCAGGTTGTGTGGTGAACTGGCAGGTGGCTGGACTCAAAAGTCCAGATTCAAAAGTGAGACTCTGAGCCACAAAAACTGAGGATAAGGTCTCTGTGCGCTGCAGCCACAGGAGCCAGCAGTAGCTAAAGCCGGCAGCAGCCAGCACCCTCCCCCACAGATGATTGCAGTTGCCAGTTTACAGGAGAACATGGGAGCAGAGTGGAAAGATTTGTGAAGCATGGAATCCTGCACTGAGTTGGGAGGTTGGATAGGAGTGCTGTCTGGAACAGAGCAGCTGAGGTTGGACAATAGGTAATAAACTTTTAATGAAACTCCAAAATGGCGATCAGCCAGGTAGGGTGGTTACCGTGGTAAGAGTGTAAACTATGAACTAGGAATAAGTCTGGGAACCACTCACAGCGCCACCTGGTGTCCAGAAATCATATTGCATTATAAATATATTCTATGAAAGTTGATCCCTATGTCATACATATAGATGTATATTTCTATATATATACAAGAATAATATTTTTGTGGTGATGCCTTTCTTTTTCCTTTTCCTCATCACTTTCTTGTAGGAGCTATTGTTAATTTTATTATTATTATTACTATATATATATTTTTATCTTTATTTTCTCTATTTTTAATTTTTTCTTTCATCTTTTTTAACTCTTTTAACACGACTTTTTTTGTCTCCTTTTGTTGTCCCTTCTCTCTTCCTCATCTTCCTTTCTTATGGTTTCTGAGAGTGCATACATCAGATTTTTAGAGGTTTTTTGTTTGTTCATTTTGTTCGTTTGTATTTTACCTTTTTTTCCAATTATCTTATGATTATCATTATTTTTAATGTAGTTTTTTGTTGTTGTGGTCTGTATGTCTATGTGTTTGTTATTGTTTGTGCATCTGTGGGCTTGTGTGTCTGGTAGACTTTTTATCTATTTGCTCATTTGGCCTCAATGAGTTTGGTGTTTTGCTAAGTCCTCAGGTTGGCTATTTTCCCTAACTCCAATTTTCACATTCAACAAGAAAAAGCAGGAGTCTAGAGCTGACAGCTAACCATGTTGCAAATACAAACCTGCAGGAGTAAAGATAGGGCCTGAGGCACAGGTTCTGGGAACTCAAAACAGCTTCTCTTCTGCAGGGGATTTTAGCAGGGACAGAAACAAATTTCCACAAAGTTGTTCTGTTCTGTCAATAACATCAATCAGGGACGGGGCTAGAACTGAGTGAACAACCCCCAGCCTCCATCAAGCACCCAAAGTTGTCAGGCCTCACCTCTCCCTGCTGGATAGAGACAGAGAGCAGTGGTCTGGCTGAGCAGATATAGATTTCCTTGTGATTCAGGCAGGTGCAAACCCCTCGAGTATCTGCTCACTGGAGGCAACTGGGTCACAGCCCTGCGAGGCTATCAGTGACTGGGTGTGACAAAGGTGCAAGGTGGGGAAGGAGGCATCAACCTTCCCAGACTAATCTATTTACTGGGTGGGTCCTCCTTACTTTACGGAGCACCAGAGCAAGTCACATTTGAGTTGTCAACAGACCCCTGCGATCCAGTTGCCAGAGACCTTTTATGCTCTCCCACCTGAGACAGTTACTGACTGAGACAATTGATTTGGGCCTTTTGAACAGAGCCAATTGCCAAGGGATTATTCAAGTGGTGCCCTGGGTGTGTGGTTGTAGGAAGGTTTGATTTTCCTTTTCCAATTTCTGCCTGTGGGGGGCAGGGTGACTTAATTGCTGGTATTTCTCCACAGCTGAGACTTCAACCCAATGTAACTGTTTCACTAGGGTTGGACAGAGACCAATTGAAAATAAGACAGAACAACTTAGCCCCACCACACCAAACAGGTCCCCAGTTTCTAGGGTTGTAGCACTGTATGGGTCCTCAACAAAGATCCAGGGTAAAAAATCAAACAGTGTAAAATAATCATGAGGTAGAATCAGCAGAAAAACTCTAGTAACATGAACAACCAGAATAGATCAATCGCCCCCCAACCCCCGCACCCGGAAAGATATGGCAGATGTAACTGAAGATCCCATTCATAAACACCTGGATGAGATGTCAAAAATTGAATTCAGAATTTGGATTGCAAAGAAGATTAATAGCGTGGAGGAAACTTTGGAATTAGAAATCGAAGAGCAATTCAAAAGTCAGAATTAGAAATTCGAGGAGAAATCAAAAGGTTGTCTCAGGAATTTAACGAATTTACAGACAAAACCACCAAAAATTTTGTTGGATTGAAGCAAGAATTTGTAGCCCTCAAAGATCTGAAAAATACAGTAGAATCCCTCAGTAACAGAATGGACCAAGCAGAAGAAAGGATCTCTGACATTGATGACATAGCTTTTGAACACTCCCAAACTCTCAAAGAGGAAGATACATGGAGAACAAAAATGGATCATTCACTCAGAGAGCTCTGGGATAATTCAAAGAAGGTTAATATCTGCCTCATTGGAATACCTGAAAGTGATGAAGTGGCCTCGCAAGGCACAGAGGCCCTTCTCCATGAAATTATGAAAGAGAATTTTCCAGACATGACGAGAGATTCTGAAATTCAGAGAGCAGACAGTTTCAGAATCCCAGCATGACTCAACCTGAATAAGACATCTCCCAGGCATATAATAATTAACTTCACTGAAGTTAATATAAAGGAGAAAATTCTGAAAGCAGCCAGATGTAAGAAATCCATTACCTACGAAGGGTAGAATATTAGAATGACTGAAGATCTCTCTGCTGAAACTTTTCAAGCCAGAAGAGGGTAGTCATCGACTTTTAATCTCCTAAAACTTTCAACCCCAGATCCTGTATCCAGCTAAACTGAGTTTCATTTATGATGGAGAAATTAAATACTGTAATGAAATTTATATGTTGAAGAAATTTGCAATAACCAAACCAGTTCTTCAGGATATTCTCAGAACTATCCTCCATAATGACCAATCCTCTATGACAAAAGTAAACCCACTCAGAAACTTTTGATCAAACTCCAACTTCCACAGTGGCAAAAGCATTAAAAATGTCCATTGGACTTTCAAAAAACTCGATACCCAAAATTTTACCAGACTTATCAATATTTTCCATTAAAGTGAACGGGAACTTCCTCTAAAGAGGCACAGGTTAGCTGAATGGATACAAAAACTCAGGCCAGATATTTGCTGCATACAAGAATCACATCTTACCTTAAAAGATAAATATAGACTCGGGGTGAAAGGATGGTCGTCCATATTTCAGGCAAATGGTAATCAGAAAAAAGCAGGTGTCGCAATTCTATTTGAAGACACAATAGGCTTTAAACCAACAAAAGTAAGGAAGGATAAGAACGGTCACTTCATATTTGTTAAGGATAATACTCAATATGATGATATTTCAATTATGAATATTTATGCACCCAACCAGAATGCGCCTCAATTTATAAGAGAAACTCTAACAGACATGAGCAACTTGATTTCCTCCAGCTCCATAATAGTTGGAGATTTCAACACTCCTTTGGCAGTGTTGGATCGATCCTCCAATAAGAAGCTGAGCAAAGAAATTTTAGATTTAACCCTAACCATCCAACATTTGGATTTAGCAGACATCTAAAGAACATTTCATCCCAACAAAACTGAATACACATAGTTCTCATCAGCCCATGAAACTCCAAAATCAATCCCATCTTAAGTCACAAGTCTAACCTCAGTAAGTTTAAAAGAATAGAAATTGGGCAGTGCCTGTTGTTCAGTGAGTAGGGCGCTGGCCCCATATGCCAACGGTGGCGGGTTCAAACCCAGCCCTGGCCAAACTGCAACAAAAAAATAGCTGGGCGTTGTGGTGGGTGCCTGTAGTCCCAGCTGCTCGGGAGGCTGAGGCAAGAGAATCACGGAAGCCCAAGAGTTAGAGGTTGCTGTGAGCTGTGTGACACCACAGCACTCTACCCGAGGGCGGTACAATGAGACTCTGTCTCTACAAAAAAAAAAAAAAAGAACAACCCCCCCCCACAAAAAAAAAAGAATAGAAATTATTCCTTGCATCTTCTCGGACCACCATGGAATAAAAGTTGAACTCAGTAACAACAAGAATCTACATACTCATACAAAAATATGGAAGTTAAATAACCTTATGATGAATGATAGCTGGGTCAGAGATGAGATTAAGAAGGAAATTGCCAAATTTCTGGAACAAAATGACAATGAAGACACGAATTATCAGAACCTCTGGGATACCACAAAGGCAGTCCTAAGAGGGAAATTTGTAGCACTACAAACCTTCCTCAGGAGAACGGAAAGAGAGGACATTAACAACTTAATAGGACATCTTAAGCAACTAGAAAAGGAAGAATATTCCAACCCCAAACCCAGTAGAAGAAAAGAAATAACCTAAATTAGAGCAGAATTAAATGAAATTGAAAACAAAAGAATTATACAACAGATCAATATATCAAAAAGTTGAGTTTTTGAAAAGGTCATTAAAATAGATAAACCTGTGGCTAACCTAATCAGAAAAAAAGAGTAAAATCTCTAATTTCATCAATCAGAAATGACAAAGATGAAATAACAACAGACTCCTCAGAAATTCAAAATCCTTAATGAATATTACAAGAAACTTTATTCTCAGAAATATGAAAATCTGAAGGAAATAGACCAATACTTGGAAGCACGTCACCTTCCATGACTTAGCCAGAATCAAGTGGAAATGTTGAACAGGCCAATATCAAGTTCTGAAATAGCATAAATCAAACGAAATCTCCCTAAAAAGAAAAGCCCGGGACCAGATGGCTTCACGTCAGAATTCTACCAAACCTTTAAAGAGGAACTAGTACCTATATTACTCAACCTGTTCTAAAATGTAGAAAAAGAAAGAAGACTACCCAACAGGTTCTATGAAGCAAACATCACCCTGATCCCCAAACCAGGAAAGGACCCAACAAGAAAAGAAAATCATAGACCAATATCACTAATGAATATAGATGAAAAAAAAAAAAATATATATATATTTTTGCCAGGGCTGGATTTGAACCCACCACCCTCGGCATATGAGGCTGGCACCCAGATGAAAAAATATTTAACAAGATCCTAACAAACAGAATCCAGCAACACATCAAACAAATTAGACATCATGACCAATTCGGTTTTATTGCAGGGTCTCAAGGCTGGTTCAATATAAGTAAATCTATAAGTATAATGCAAGACATAAACAAATTAAAAAACAAAGACCATGTGATTGTCTCAATTGATGCAGAAAAAGCTTTTGATAATATCCAGCATCGCTTCATGATCAGAACACTTAAGAAAATTGGTATAGAAGGGACATTTCTTAAACTGATAGAGGCCATGTACAGCAAACCACAGCCAATATCGTATTGAATGGAGTTAAATTGAAATCATTTCCACCAGGATCAGGAACCAGACAAGGCTTCCCATTGTCCCCACTGCTCTTTAACATTGTAATGGAAGTTTTAGCCATCGCATTTACGGAAGAAAAGGCGATCAAGGGTATCCATATAGGGTCAGAAGAGATCAAACTTTTGCTCTTCGCAGATGATATGATTGTATATCTGGAAAATACCAGGGATTCTACTACAAAACTATTAGAAGTGATCAAGGAATACAGCAGCATCTCAGGTTACAAAATCAACATTCATAAATCAGTAGCCTTTATATATACCAACAATAGTCAAGCTGAAAAAACAGTTAAGGACACTATTCCGTTCATAGTAGTGCAAAAGAAGATGAAATATTTGGGAGTTTATCTAACAAAGAATGTGATAGATCTCTATAAAGAAAACTATGGAACTCTAAGAAAAGAAATAGCTGATTATACAAATTTATAATTTATAATTTGCACTATACAATTTTAATGCAATCCCTATTAAACCTCCACTGTCATACTTTAAAGATCTTGAAAAAATAATACTTCGTTTTATATGGAATCAGAAAAAACCTCAAATAGCCAAGGAATTACTCAGAAATAAAAACAAATCAAGAGGAATCATGCTGCCAGACCTCAGACTATACTATAAATTAATAGTGATCAGAACAGCATGGTACTGGCACAAAAACAGAGAGGTAGATATATGGAGCAGAATAGAGAACCAAGAGATGAATCCAGCTACTTACCATTATTTGATCTTTGACGAGCCAATTAAAAACATTTAGTGGGAAAAAGATTCCTTATTTAAGAAATGGTGCTGGGTGAACTGGCTGGCAACCTGTAGAAGACTGAAATTGAACCCACACCTTTCACTATTAACTAAGATAGACTCTCACTGGATTAAATATTTAAACTTAAGACACGAAACTATAAAAATACTAGAAGAGACTTGAAGACATCAGTCTAGGTGAGTATTACATGAGGAGGACTCCCCCAGGCAATTGAAGCAACTTCAAAAATACACTACTGGGATCTGATCAAACTAAAAAGCTTCTGCACAGCCAAGAACACAGTAAGTAAAGCAAGCAAACAGCCTTCAGAATGGGAGAAGATATTTGCAGGTTATGTATCCGACAAAGGTTTAATAACCAGAATCCACAGAGAACTCAAACATATAAGCAAGAAAAGAACAAGTGATCCCATTGCAGGCTGGGCAAGGGACTTGAAGAGAAACTTCTCTGAAGAAGACAGTCACATGGCCTACAGACGTATGAAAAAGTGCTCAACATCTTTAATCATCAGAGAAATGCAAATCAAAACTGCCTTGAGATACCATCTAACTCCACTAAGATTAGCCTAAATCACAAAGTCCCAAGACCAGAGATGTTGGTGTGAATGTGTAGAAAAGGGATCACTTCTACACTGCTGGTGGGAATGCAAATTAATACATTCCTTTTGGAAAGATGTTTGGAGAACACTTAGAGATCTAAAAATAGATCTGCCATTCAATCCTATAATTCCTCTACTAGGTACATACCCAGAAGACGAAAAATCACATTATAGCAAAGATATTTGTACCTGAATGTTTATTGCAGCCCAATTCATAATTGCTAAGTCATGGAAAAAGCCCAAGTGCCCATTGATCCATGAATGGATTAATACATTGTGGTATATGTACACCATGGAGTATTATGCAGCCTTAAAGAAAGATGGAGACTTTACCTCTTTCATGTTTACATGGATGGAGCTGGAACATATTCTTCTTAGTAAAGTATCTCTAGAATGGAAGAAAAAGTATCCAATATACTCTGCCCTACTATGAAACTAATTTATTGCTTTCATATGAAAGCTATAACCCAGTTATAACCTAAGAATATAGGGAAGGGGGAGAGGAAAGGGAGGGAGGGAGGAGGATGGGCGGAGGGAGGGTGATTGGTGGGATTACACCTGCGGTGCATCTTACAAGGGTACATGTGAAACTTAGTAAATGTAGAATATAAATGTCTTAACACAATAACTAAGAAAATGCCAGGAAGTCTATGTTAACCAGTGTCATGAAAATGTGTCCAACTGTTTATAAAACCAGTGTATGGTGTCCCATGATCACATTAATGTACACAGCTATGATTTAATAATAAAAAATGAATAAAGAAAAAACAAACAATGTGCATATGGTGCAAGTCCCTTCAGCCTGTATTATGATACAGATTAAAAGAGTTAACAAAATGTTGTCCAATCCATGCGAATACAATCTGCTCTTCATCCTGTTTCTGGTCCTGGTTCCCAGTGTGACTGGGAAAAAAAATTATTTGCCGAATAGGTGTCTGCATACCATGAATTGTGGCTGTGTTAATTTTTTCCCATAACTTTCACTGTAGTATTAACAGGAGTTACTGCTTGATAAAGTTAGGGTAGTCTATCATAATGCATCAAAAGCTTTCTTTATTTCTTTTTTTTTTTTAAGAGACTAGGTTATTAAATTAAATGGAGATATAAGAACCAAGATCCTTACATCATCTAGTTCTTGAAAGCTCGCACCAGTCTCTGTCAATCTCCAGTATACAATATTGTTTTGCATTTCCTATCTTGAACAGGTTAAATAGGGGAGAACTTTTGGAGCCTTTCTCTTGGCTTTCCCCAGTCTCATAGCTCTTACGTCATACTTAACAGCTAGCAAGTATGTTTCTTCAAATTATTTATTTGGTGGAATTATTTATTTGGGAAATGCCCACTGTGTGATCCATGAACTCAATGGACTTACTGTAGGCTGAACTTAAACTAGATTACTGTTGATTGGCCCCCAAACATCCTCATTCCTACAGGGGCATCATAATTATGTTTCACATCCACAAGTATAAGTATCAGCTCAGAAAGCTGAAGGCATCCACTCCAGTAAAAATCATGACCCCTTCCCACTTTCTAGATCTGAGTCAGATTTTAGAACCAGCACAGAATAGCTGAAGAAGAGAAAGGTGAGATCATCAGGAAGAAGGATTTGGCAACACCTCTCCAAATGCATATGATAATGATTCCCTCAGTCTTCACCAAGGGGAGCAAACCACTGATGCAGGTAACTGTACACCAGGGAATGGGAAACTCAGACTACTGAGACATTTGAAAATGTGTTTGGCTTCCTAATCATCGATCCATGAATTATTTTGATTGTAAAGACTGAGGAATAACCCTTGTAGGTTGTCAATCCATCTTGCCTCGAGGGCAGTGTGTCCTATAGAACCATCTCCACATCTCTCTGTAGGTCAGCACCACCCCTATTTCCTGACAGCCATGTAGACTTTGCTGCTTATCTCTAGAATGGCAGACACCTGTTTCCTCACAGTTAAATACCACCAGCTGTCTCAATTGTTTGGAGATCTTGTTAGTCTCTCCCATTGACAAGCTGTGTAATAGCATCTTCAGTCAACAGATGGTAAGCTTCTCAGTGATGTTGGTGCCCCACTCAGTGGTACATTCCTTATGGCTTTGATAAATCAAGTGTCTCTGGGTTTTCCCATGGAACATTGTTGTGTGGTAGGTTTCCTAGGTCTTCTTATCCTTGGTAGAAGATGTAAGCTGAAGGGGACATGAAATGGATTTGACTTGATAAGAAGCCAGGAATTTCCAGTGAATGCAAAAAACTAAGATTAACAAAATGATCTAGGTAGAAGCCATTGGAAAATAATAGATTTTATTCTTCTTAATAAATACATTTTATGTTGTTCCTCTATTTAATATATATTCAATTAGTGATACAACTGACAAAATTAAAAAATTAGGTAACAGTTATTTACAGCAGAGTTCTTATTAATATTAAATCCAGACATTTCTAATTATTCATTGATATGAGTTAGTAATATACACATATCTATTCTATTACAGAAGAGCCAATTGACTTCATTACTAACTTTCCCCTAAAAAGTAAGAACTATGGGGGCTATAATGTTTTCCTTCTTATTTGCCTTAGCCAAAGTCACAAAGATTTTCTCTTATATTTTCTTCTAGATGTTTTACAGATTTTGATTCCTTTTTTACATCTCTGATTCATTTGACTTAATTTTTGTATATGGTTTCAGGTATGGATTGAATTTCACTTTTTCGTCATATGGAAATCCAATGATTGCATTGTAACCTATTTTAAACATAATCATTTTTTCCAGAAGACCATCTTCTCTCCTTTATTGAATACCAAGTGACTGTAGATGTGAGGAGTCCATTCCTGGACTCTATTTTGTTACATTTATTTGTTTGTCTTCATGCCAGTACCTCACTGTCTTGATTACCAAATCTTTACTATAATAAATGTTGAAATAAAATAGTGTAAGCCCTCCAACTTTATTTTCAAAGTTGTTATGGCTATTCTAAATCCTTTGTACTCTCATACATTTATACAAATGTAGAATCAGCTTGTTAATTTCTACAAAAATAACAATTATTTTTGGTTGGGATTCCATTGACTACATAGATCAATTTGGAGAGATTCTTAGATATTGACAGTATTGAGACTTCTAAGACATGAATAAATATCTGTCTATTTATTTAGATTTTATTTAGTTTCTCTCAGCAATGGTTTGTAATTATTAGAGGATATATATCATGTATCTTTTATTAGACGTAATCTTAACTATTTCACTTTTTTGTATTATTGTAAATAGTGTTTTTAAAATTTAAATTTCTGATTATTCAATGCTAGTATATAGAAATAGAGCTTACTATTTTACATTAATCTTGTAACTTATAAAATTGGTAAACTCTCTTATGGTTCTAACACATTTTTGGTAGAATCTGTGGAAATTTCTACTATACCACAATGTCACTTATGAATAAAGTTTAATGTATTTATTCTAATCTGAATGCTTTTTGTTTTCCTTCTTGCCTTATTGCTTTGGCTGGAATCTCTAGTACAGTGTTTAATGGCAATTACAGGAAATGTCCTCACCTTATTCTTGATCTTAGGAATTATGTTCAGTCACTGACAATTAAAATGATGCTAGCTATAGGCTTATTATAGATCACTTTTTTTTTTTGTCAGAATGGCCATTATTATTATTTTTCTTATTTTTGGTGATTCATTGAGGGTACAAAACTAGGTTACAATGATTGCATTTAAGTCCTTTATTCATCTTGAATCAACTTTTGTGAATGGAGAAAGGTGTGGGTCCAGTTTCAGTCTTTTATATGTGGATATCAAGTTCTCCCAGCACCATTTATTGAATAGAGAGTCTTTCCCCCAAGGTATGATCTTGTTTGGTTTATTGAAGATTAGGTGGTTGTAAGATGTTAGTTTCATTTCCTGGTTTTCTATTCGATTCCAAATGTCTATGTCTCTATTTTTGTTCCAGTAACATGCTGTCTTGACTACTGTGGCTTTATAGTGCAGCCTAAAATCTGGTATGGTGATGCTCCTGGCTTTATTTTTATTACTAAGAACTGCCTTAGCTATACAGGTTTGTTTCTGGTTCCATACAAAACGCAGAATCATTTTGTCCAAGTCTTGAAAGTACAATGTTGGTATTTTAATAGGAATGGGATTGAATAGGTAGATTGCTTTGGGAGGCATAGACATTTTAACAATGTTGATGATTCCTAGCCATGAGCATGGTATGTTCTTCCATTTGTTAATATCCTCTGCTATTTCCTTTCTTAGGGTTTCATAATTTTCTTTATAGAAGTCCTTCACCTCTTTTGTGAGGTATATTCCTAGGTATTTAATTTTCTTTGAAACTATGGTGAACAGAGTTGTGTTAATTATCCTCTCATCTTGCCTGTTATTGGTGTATACAAAGGCTACTGACTTGTGGACATTCATTTTATATCTTGAGACATTACTGTATTTTTTGACAACTTCCAGGAGTCTTGTGGTTGAGTCTTTGGGGTTCTCTAAGTATAAGATCATATCATCAGCAAAGAGGGAGAGTTTGACCTCCTCTGCTCCCATTTGTATTCCCTTTATTTCCTTGTCTTGCCTAATTGTATAGGCTAGAACTTCCAGCACTATGTTGAAAAGAAATGGTGACAGAGGACAAGCTTATCTGGTTCCAGTTCCAAGAGGAAAAGCTTTCAGTTTTACTCCATTCAGTAAAATATTAGCTGTGGGTTTGTCATAGGTAGCTTAAATCAGTTTAAAAAATGTTCCATGTATGCCTATACTTTTTAGTGTTTAATTAGAAAAGGATGCTGGATTTTATCAAATGTTTTTTCTGCATCTATTGAGAAGATCGTGTGGTCTTTGTTTTGCTTCTGTTAATAAGGTGGATAACGTTTATGGACTTGTGTATGTTAAGCCAGCCTTGCATCCCTGGGATGAAACCTATTTGATAATGATGTATGACTTTTTTGATGATAAGCTGTCATCTATTGGCTAGGATTTTGTTGAGAATTTTTACATCTATATTCATTAGTGAAATTGGTCTGAAATTCTCCTTTTTAGTTGGGTCTTTTCCTGGTTTTGGTATCAGGGTGATGTTTGCTCCATAGAACGTGTTGAGGAAAGATTCCTTCCTCCTCAGTTTTTTGCAATAATTGCTGCAGTATGGCAATAAACTCTTCCTTGAAGGTTTGATAATACTCTGGTGTGAAGCTATTCGGACAAGGTCATTTTTTTGTTGGAAAAATTTCTTATTGTTTCTTTAATCTCAGTGCTTTAAATTGGTCTGCTCAGGAGCTCTGTTTCTTCCTGGCTAAGTCTAGGGAGAGGGTGTAATTCCAAATATTGATCCATTTCTTTCACATTGTCAAATTTCTGGGCATAGAGTTTCTGGTAGTATTCAGAGATGATCTCTTGTATCTCAGTGGCATCAGTTGTCATTTCCCCTTTATCATTTCTGATTGAGGTTACTAGAGATTTTACTTTTCTATTTCTCGTTAGTATTGGCAAAAGTTTGTCTATTTTATTTATTTTTTCAAAAAACCAACTCCTTGTTTCATTAATTTTCTGAATGATTCTTTTGTTTTCAATTTCCTTGATCTCTGATTTGATTTTGGATATTTCTTTTCTTCTACTAGGTTTAGGCTTAGATTGTTCTTCTTTTTCCAATTCCATAAGATGGCTTGTGAGTTTGTTGATGCTCTCTCTGTCTTTTTTTTAAATATAGGCATCTACATTTGATAATTTTTCCTTTCAGAACTGCTTTTGCAGTATCCCACAGGCTTTGGAGTTGTGTCTTTATTGTTGTTGTGCTCAAGGAAGTTAATGATTTCCTGTTGTATTTCTTCCTGGACCCAACTGTTATTCAATAGAAGGTTATTTAATTTCCATGCCTTTGTGTGGGGTTGAACGTTTTTATTGGAGTTGAGTTCCACCTTTAGTGCCTTGTGGTCTGAGAAGATACAAGTTAATATTTCAATTTTTTTGATTCTGTTGAGGTTTGTTTTGTGTCCTAGGATATGATCAATTTTGGAGAATATTGCATGGGGCGATGAGAAGAATGTATATTCTTTGTCTTTGGGATGGAATGTGTTCTATATATGTCTATCAAGCACAGTTGTTCTAGGATCTTATTTAAGTCCCTTATATCTTTGTTTAGTTTCTATTTAGAGGATCTTTCCAGCTCTGTAAGAGAAGTGTTAAAGTCCCCTGTTATTATGGAGTTATAGGATACCATATTGCTCACACTAATTATGGCCTGTTTCAAGAATCTGGGAGCATTTAAGTTGGGTGGATAAATATTTAGAATTGAAACATCTTGTTGTATTTTTTCTTGACCAATATAAAATGACCATCTTTGTATTTTTTGACTTTAGTTGCTTTAAATCCACATGTATATGAAAATAATATTGCAATTTCTCTTTTCTTCTGAATTCCATTGCCTGAAAAATTGTCTTCCAACCCTTAACTCTGAGTTTCAATTTGTCTTTTGAAGCTAGATATGTTTCCTGCAGATAGCAAATGGGTGGCTTGTGTTTTTTAATCCAGTCAGCCAATCTATGCCTCTTCAGTGGCATAGATTTATTGAGATAATTGATAAACGTGGTAGTGTTCTAGGCATTTTATTTTGTGAGAGTCCATTGCTTAGTTTTATCTTTTGCATCATTATGTAAGTTAGGTTCTATCCTTTAATTTCTGAGTTCTTACTTTTCTGTTGGTCCATTGTGATGGTCACTGTGTAAAACAGGTTGATGTATTCCCTGTAGAGCTGGTCTTGTTGTGGCAAATTTCCTCAATGTTTGTATATCAGTAAATGATTTGATTTCTCTGTTAATTTTTAAGCTTAGCTTAGCAGGGTACAGAATTCTGGGCTGGAAATTGTTTTGTTTAAGTACATTAAAGGTAGATGACCATTGTCTTCTTGCTTGGAAAGTTTCATTAGAGAAGTCTGCAGTCACCTGATGGATTTGCCCCTGTAGGTAAACTGATGTATAGATCACTTTTATTAGGTGGAAAATAGTTTTTATTCCTAATTTGTTTAGGATTCATTGCTTCTTTTAAAAAAAAATAAGGAATAGATGTTGAATTTTGGCCAAAGAATTTTCTTTATCTAATGAGATAATCATCTTTTCTTTAGTCTATTAATATAATGAATTACATAGATTTATTTCAAGTTTTAAGGTAACCTTGCAATACTGAGATAAACACCATTTGCCGTGATATATTATCTTTTCAACATATTGATGTACTCAATCTGCTGACATTTTGTTCAGACATTTTAGATCTTTTCTCATGAAATACATTGGTGTGTAGCTTTTGTTTTTTGTAATGTTTTTGCCTGTTTTTGGATATTAGAATAATACTTGCTTCATAAAAATTGGGAAGTTATTTTTTTTCTGAAATTTTCTAGCATAATTTTTATAGAATTGTTTTCTTTTTTATTTATTCTTTATTTTACAAATGTCAGCCTTTTTAAATTTAAATCATAGCTGTGTATACTAAGGCAAACATGGGGTACAATATGCTGCTTTTATATACAATTTGAAATATTTTCATCAAACTGGTTAACATTGTCTTCCTAGCATTTTCTTATTGTGTTAAGACATTTATATCTACACTTAGTAAATTTCACATGTACCCTTGTAAGATGCACCATAGGTGTGGTCCCACCAATTACCCTCCCTCCATCCATCATCCCCCCTCCCCACTCTCTCCCCTTTCCCTTTCTTCTTGGGGTATAATTAATTGGGTTATGGCTTTCATATGAAAGTTATAATTGCTTTCAATTTATTAATCCATTCATGGGTTGATGGGCATTTGGGCTTTTTCCATGACTTAGCAATTATGAATTTGTTTTCAATAAACATTCTGGTACAAATATCTTTGTTATTATGTGATTTTTGGTCTTCTGGATATATACCTAGTAGAGGAATTGTAGGATCAAATGGCAGGTCCTTTTTTAGATCTCTAAGTGTTCTCCAAATATCTTTCCAAAAGGAACGTCTTAGTTTTCATTCCCACCAGCAGTGTAGAAGTGTTACCTTTTCTCCACATCCATGCCAACATCTCTGGTTTGGGGATTTTGTGATGTGGGCTAATCTTATTGGAGTTAGATGATATCTCAAAGTAGTTTTGATTTGCATTTCTCTGATGATTAAGGATGATGAACATTTTTTTCATGTGTCTGTAGGCCATGCACCTGTCTTCTTCAGAGAAGTTTCTCTTCAAGTCCCTTGCCCACCCTGAGATGGGACAAATGGTGCTGGGTGAAATGGCTAGTGACCTGTAGAAGACTGAAACCGGATGTCACCTTTCACTATTAACCAAGATAGACTCTCACTGGATTAAAGATTTAAACTTAAGACATGAAACTATAAAAATATGAGAAGAAAGTGCAGGGAAAACACTTGAAGAAATCGGCCTGGGTAAATATTTTATGAGGAGGACCCCTTAGGCAATTGAAGCAACACCAAAAATACACTCCTGGGACGTGATCAAACTAAAAAGCTTCTGTACAGCCAAGAACACAGTAAGTAAAGCAAGCAGACAGCCCTCAGAATGGCAGAAGATATTTGCAGGTTATACCTCTGACAAAGGTTTAATAACCAGAATCCACAGAGAACTCAAACATATTAGCAAGAATAGAATTTCTTTCTTACGTATTTGATACATGTAGCCAGAGAAACAATCTTGGCCTGAAATGTATTTGCTATGAAGATTTGAACTTAAAATTTGGTTTTTAAAATAAATGTAGGACTATTCAGATTATCTGAGAAGATTCAAATTGTGGTATAATTCTGCCTGACTGACAGACTTGTTTCTGCAGAAAATTGGGGGAAAAAAGAATTCTCCAGCATTAAAGACTTGTAAGGGAAAGAGGAAAAGAGAATATAAAGAGAAGAGAATAAAACTAATTGCAACAAGTTTTCAAAATTTACTTATGAGTCATGGCAGTATAAAAATATGCAGGGGATTTTCTTAACCAAAATATTGGGGGAGTGCCTCAGTATCCATGGGAGATTGGTTCTAGGACACTGCCCCCCCAATAGATACCAAAATCTGTATATATTAAAGTCCTTTAATATAGTGGTATAATATTTGCATATAACTCCTGTATACTTTAAATCATCTTTAGATTACTTATATCTAATACAACACATAGTTGCTATTCTATATTTTAAAAATGTATATTATTTTTATTGTTTTTTTCCAAATATTTTTGATGAATGATTGTATCCATGGATGAGTACCCATGGATTGAAGGTCTGACTGTGCTTGTGCATTTATAAGGTTGGTTCTTAGCAGACTTAATTAATGTAAACTTTATAAATATGGATAATTCATGGTTAGTAATTACATAATATTTCATATTAGTACTGGAGAAGATCAAGATAATATGAATGCCAAGAAATAAAATCCCTTTTATTCATACGTTTTTCACAAACTCATTTATATACTCATTGATTCAGTTTGTTAACGCATTTATGAAATTATTCATTATACACCAGCATTTACTAAAGGTCTTTTGTGTGTCAGCTACTGTTCAAGGCCCTAGAAATTTAGCTGTGAATAATAAAGACTAGTGTAATAAAATAAACCAGAAAATATCAAAGAACCATAAATCTGTGATCCTTTGATAATGTGATTAAAAATAAATGTGAAAGAGATGTGAAATAATCTAGGGGCTGCTTTAGATTGGGAGGTCAGAAATAATAAAATGAACCTAAGCTGAAATTTCAGTGACAAAGAGGATCTTGTCACAAGCACATTGAGGGGACAAATAGTTTGTGCAAAGGAAACAAGTCATGAATAAAACAACATAATGGTCTGAGAATCTCTGAAGATTGAAGGAAATGCAGACAGTGGAAGATGAAGTCAGAGAGGTAGAAAGGATCCACCTGTCAGACACTTCCAGGGGTGTCCAAACCTTTGGCTTCTCTGCGCTGCATTGGAAGAAGATGAGTTGTCTTGGTCCACACATTAAATACACAAACTCTAATGAAAGCTGATGAGAAAAAAAAAAAAAAAAAAGGCACGTGCATAATTTTTGTGATATCCACCACCACAAATAAGCAAAAAAGTCCTCACCTACATGAGGCTGGTCAAGGCACTTTTATGAAGGAAAAAATGGAAATCTCTTGGAAGATATCAAGAAGAAAATTCACACAATATGATTTATGTGTGTAAAAGATTACTCCAGATGCCAGATCGGTACAAAAGAAGAAGCAGGTAACCAAGTGATGCCAGATGGGACTAGAGTGACGGTAACATAACTAGAGATAAGTGGGCGGAGGTGTGTTGCACCTTGGCCGTAGGCAAAACGTGCTGTTCGATGAGACTGAAGACTTGGAGAACATTTCCTTCCACTTGAATTGCACATTTTTGGCCTCAGCAACTATGTGTAGTGCTGTCGTTTCCTGAGAGAGGAAATTCTGCCTAAGAAGAAGATTTGAAGGAATGGAAATCAAGATGTCTTTTTGGACATTTTAAGTTTGAAGTAACTAATGGATATTCCAGTGAAAATGTTACACAGGCATTTGTACATCTAACTATAGAATTTAGGGGGATTCCACCCTTTGATGCTTTCACTCGCTCCACAAAAACTTCTAAAAAACTATAATGTGTTAGACAAATCTGCTAAGGATGGGGGTATTAATACAAGAAAGAAATAAGATATCCCTTATTTGTAAAAGTTCACCTTTTAGTGGGGGTAACAGATACATAAATGCATAATTAATACATGGTGGAATAAGTTATAATAAAAAAGAGGAACACAACACTTAAAGTAACAGAGTATGGTGTGATCATTTCTGCTTAGGAAACCTTGTAAAGGACATAGTAAAAGTGACATTTTCAGAGTTGCTAAGATTTTGAAGTTGATAGTATTTCATCTTTAGTACAAATATGATGCCAAGTTACTAGAGTAATTGCTGAAAATAATCTTGTGAATGTGCATTGGATATTTGAAAATGAAGCTTAATATCTTCAGAAAGACACTATGGGGAATTATCCCAAGTACAAATTACCCCAAATGCAAATAGAGACACATACAAGAGTCAATGCCCTGCATGGGCTGAAAGGGAATCGTTTCTCACATGTTGCATTTCTGTCTGATTAGTCCCCACCCGCTCCCCCACCCCCTGTTTGGTATAACATGAGTAATTCAATGGACATCGAATTCCTTTCCCTCTCCTTGCGTATTGTCTAGGCAAGAGAGAATTTTTCAAAGTCTATTTTAAAAAATAGCAGTAAGTGCCCCCATCTCTTCCAGGTGGCTTCTTGGCAAGCACATACACACCAAATCTCTTTTTTTCAAGTACTTGCCCCTGTTATTACCAACTCTACTTAATTAAGGCCTTTGTTAAGTTTTTTTTCTTTCAGTTTTTTGGCCGGGGCTGGGTTTGAACCCACCACCCTCCGGCCAGAGCCCTACTCCTTGAGCCACAGGTGCTGCCTGGACTTTGTTAACTTCTTTTTCTATCTCCTTCTGTTTCTGCTTCCCAGACAGCCTTGAAAGCAGCAGACAAACTGCTAGAAACCAGAAGCTTAATGGCTTCTTGTGCCCTCCTGGAAACTATGAGTCCAGGGAAAGAGATGAATGATTAGGCAGTT
The DNA here is from genome assembly GCF_027406575.1 of Nycticebus coucang. Taxonomy (NCBI): domain Eukaryota; kingdom Metazoa; phylum Chordata; class Mammalia; order Primates; family Lorisidae; genus Nycticebus; species Nycticebus coucang. Next base: position 30,334,502 of record NC_069782.1, read on the forward strand.
GATTTCCCTCAGTCAGACTGGTTGTGTATTCCCAGCACAAACTTAAGAAGCAAGGAAAGCTATCGGGGGGGGGGGGGGGGGGGGTGGTGTTCAACCTGTGTCTCTGGGCTGCATGTGGATTATGCCAGGGCTGTTTTGCTTATGTGTGGTGGCGATATCAGGAAAATTATGCACAGATCTTTTCTTTTGCTCATGGATTACCCCCTTTCTAATTGTACTTTCCTTTCTGAGGGTTTTTGGCTTTCGTTGGTATTTGTGTAGTTAATGGAAGGCCCAAGACAGCGCTGCTTTTGCCTGTGTGGTGCAGAGAAGCTGAAAGGTTGGACACCCCTGCCTGGAGGAAGCCGGAGGGCTCTGTTTGCCGGCTTTCTGGTACCCCTCCAGAAGTGTGCTGTGAGGCCTACAATGAGGGCCCCATACTGCGTGCTGCCTTGACCTCTGGAAAAATAGGAATACCGTCAAAAAGCCTAATCCCAGCTCCCTCCCATCTTCTCCCACAGATGAGGTCGTTCAGCCACACAACCCCATAATCTCAGGGCCCAGAACACTAAGTACCCACTTATTCTCCAGTTGCGGGTTTCTGTTCCCTGTTAGCTCCTAAACAGCCAATCACATTGTGTCTTGTAACTAAGAGTTATCTCACCCTCCTGGCGCTGTGAGGCCTCCTCACCACCCCACAGGCCCTGCTTGTTCACTCTTCCCGAACGCCACCTGCGTGTGCAGCGCTGCACTGGGTGTGATGTCTCCCACCACCCAGTGAGAACATGCGACTGGTAAACTGCTGTTGTTCTCACCTGCCCCGTGCTGGGGTGGTGTGTTCAGACACCGCTATAATCCTGGATAGGTCTTTCTCCATCACCAAAACAGCTGGGTATGGAATGTTTAAAATAAATCGGTACTAGGATACACACAGCTGTTTGCTCTGGCCAAATACAGATCACCTTATGAGCAGGAAGGATGTGTCTTTACCCCAACAAGGGTGGGTGGACGGCATCTTGTATTTAGCCTAACCACAAATCAATAATTTGTATTCTTTCCCATCCTAACCTTTCCTAAGTATATATACTTTTTATTGTTGGGGATTCATTGAGATTGTACATAGAACCAAGTTACACTGATTGCATTTGTCAGGTAAAGTCCCTGTTGGAATTGTGACCCATCCCCATTTTTGAAACTTGATACCACTTATCCAGGATTCATGCTTTCATCCTTCAGGGCACCACTGAGGGCTAATCTTCCGGCTGTATCAATGTCTTCAACCTCAATTCTGCAGGGGTGACTCCCTTTCTAATTAGACTTTCCTTTCTGGGGTCTTTCCAGTAGATACGTCAGTTCTCACACTGTGCTACCAAAGCTGTTCACGGCAGGGTTTCTGCCAGAACAGATCCTTCCCATCCTCTCTTGGCCCTTGTCTTCTGAAACAGTGATGCTCCAAGTTTTAATTTTTTTTAATTGACATATAATAATTGTACATATTTACAATATACAGAACAATATTTCAATACAAGAACACAATGCCTAATAATGAAATCAGGATGATTAGACTATCCATCATCTCAAACATTTTTCCTTTCTTTGCATTAGGGACATTTCGAATCATCTTTTCTAGCTACTTGAAAATTCACAGTAAATTATCCTTAACTATAGTCACCTTGGAGGGTGATACAACACTAGAACTTATTCATCTATTATTCTAGCTGTAATTTTGTATTTGTTAACCTAACTCTCCCTGTCTTCCCCTTCTACCCTTCTTAGCCTCTAATAAACACAATTCTATTCTCTGCTTCTACCTGTACAACTTTTTAAGCACCACATGAATGAGAACATGTGGTGGTTATCATTTTTGCTTGAATGGTTTCACTTAACATCAAGCCCTCTAGGTTTATTCAACCTGCTAAGAATGACCAGATTTCATTTTTCTATTGTGTGTATGAATCACATTTGTTTTATCCATTCATCTGTTGATCAATAATTAGGCTGATTTCATATCCTGGTTATTATGACTAGTGCTGTAATAAACATATTATGCAGATCAGATATTACTTCAATATACTGATTTCCCCCACCCTTTTTGGATAAATACCCAGTAGTGGGATTGCTGTAATCCTTCAAGTTTTGATTGGAGACTTTTCCTTGGGCATCCACTCCTGCCAAGTACACTAGTTAGAATGCTGGCATGTGGTGTCATTATTTTGTTTCGAGTACTGTACAGTTTTAAACCCCCAGGCAATGTTTCTTTTGAAACCATGAAAATTTCACTATAAGTTCAAGCATAAGTGATAGGCATTAGGTTTTTTCCTGGTCCTTGGATTAGCGCAGTGAATCAAAAATTGACTAACAGCTATTACCCACAAGAGCATGTTTATTAATATTTACACCATAGTCTGTGACCCAGTTGCAGTTTCTTTCCATTTCTGAATACATGGAATTTTCCAGGGACAAATGTTGATGGCATCAGTTTTGTAGCTATTTTCATAGACATGTGTAGCTACTATGTACTCACACATGGCACACTCATGTACACACTTGTACATACCCCATTTTCACACATACAACAGATTTCTTCCTTGTTCTTTTTGCATCCTTGCTGCAAAATATATTCCATTTCCATTTGCCTCTGAGGTAAAAAGCTCTCCTGAGCAAAATGGAACAGGGATTATCCAATGAACTGGGGTTGCAGTGATAATACTTTCAGAGTTGCCAGGGAGGAGGAGATTGATTTTTGCACATGCAAGCAAATGGCAACTGAAAGTGATGGCTTCAAAACAATCTCCCCCTTCTATTTCACATTGATCCTTCTTCCATGTGCCAGATCATTATCTTGTGGGCAGAGGAGACTCAGGACTTTATGTAATTTGTGGCAGTTTTACAAGAGAGAATGGGAAGGGTAGAATGTCTGGTGCCACGCTCTGATTGATGTAGGTTTATAGCCCACAATGATGGTACGAGATACTCAAATAGGAAAAAAAAAAAAAAAAGCATTTATTCATGGACCAAGGTTGCATTTAAATAGCATGGAGATCAACCCATAATATGTAATTCTAGTCCAGGCTTATATTAACATGGCATTTCCCAGCTCATACTTTAGTCTGCTTTGCAGCTTGAAGACAATTTAATTCCACTTTGAGTCTTTGTAGTGCTTTGGTGCATTTCCAAGGACAGATTATAGGCAATTCATGGTCTGTGGAATGCATTGGTTACCCACGTTAGGACCTGGTAATTGGTATGAATGAATGAATGCATTTACTATGGAAGGTTCTGAGATCTAACAGGTTTAACGAAATTGTTTTAAATGGATTCTTCCCATCATTTTTAAAAAGTGTCTGTAACCTCATTGATTTATGTTGAAAGGTTCTTTCCATCTTTTGAAGAGATTAGTGGGGACATTTACTTTTGATAATATCAAGTGGGCGCTGCCCTCTGCTCCACAGGCTTATGTGTGCCTGTCAAAATGAGATTTCAGTCCTGGGAATTGTGCATCCCAGACTTTTAGCATTAATGTTGGAGGTAATTTAGCTTTAATGGAACCAGAATCCATGAGGCATGTAGAGCAAAGATTCCCTGCTTCTGGGAAGACCATGGTAAATAATACATTAAGAGAGGTTGCCACACAGACACACTCTGCAACCACAGATCCAGTTTTTAAGGAATGAAAATACAAAGTAATTTTCTTGTTATCTCAATGTGAATATTACTCACCTTTTACAGCACAGCTCATGTCTTCCCTCTGTGGCTGGAGAAGGTTCCCAACCATTCTCTGAGTCATCAGCCTCACCTCTATGACCTTTACTCTTAGTAGACAGCATTGCTTCTGGGGTAGGAAAAGCAAAAGGGTCACAACAATCAGGAAATGTCACAAATTCTCTCCTCTTTCACTTTCTTAACAAAACATTTATGAGGAGGGAGCCATACCACACCTCCACTGCCTCATTCCCTGTTTGTTCTCCACCTACTGAAAGAAGCTTCTAGCTGCATAGAGCTACTGGAAAAAGGTCCTCATTAAAACAACGACTTTCCAACTGAGCAAATTAAACCACCATTCCCTGCTTCATTCTACTTGATCTTGGTGGCATTAGACATTAGGGTCCACTCTTCCTCCTCTTTTTCCTTCTTCAGTAGCTCCCCCTCATCCATGGTTTCTCTTTCTAGGATTTCAGGTACTGGCAGTCATCTGTGAACCAAAAATATTACATAGAAAATTCCAGAAACAAGTAATTCATATGTTTTAAATTGCCCACAGTTCTGAGTAGTAGGGTGCAGTCACACACCTTGCTGCCCCTGTCTACCTCCGGATGTTGAATTATCCCTCTGCCCAGTGTATCTACTCTGTAGATACTACCCCACCCATTTATTAGTCACTTAGTAGTCATCTCAGTTAGCAGATGGACAAATTGCAAGAGGAACAAGGGTAAGTACAGTACTATAAGATATTTGAAAGAGACAGAAAGGACCCCATTCAAGTAACTGTTATTTCTGTAAATCATTGTAATTGTTCTATTTTATTATTGGTTATTGTTGCTAACCTCTTCTTGTGCCTAATTTATAAACTTTTTATTTTTTATTATTAAATCATAGCTGTGTACATTAGTGCAATCAAGGGGTACAATGTGCTGGTTTCATATACAATCTGAAATATTTTCATCAAACTGTTTAACATAGCCTTCATGGCATTTTCTTAGTTACTGTATGAAGACATTTGTATTCTGCATTTAGTAAGTTTCACCTGTACCGTAGGACCAATTACCCTCCCTCCACTCCTACCTCCCCTGCCCCTCCCCTCCCTTGGCTCTTTCCCCATATTCTTGTGCTATAGTTGGGTTATAGCCTTCATATGAAAGCTATAAATTAGCTTCATAGTAGGACTAAGTACATTGGATACTTTTTCTTCCATTCCTGAGATACTTTGCTAAGAAGAATATGTTCCAGCTTCATCCATGTAAATATGAAAGAGGTAAAGTCTCCATCTTTCTTTAAGGCTGCATAATATTCCATGGTATACATGTACCACAATTTGTTAGTCCATTCGTGGGTCGATGGGCACTTGGGCTTCTTTCATGACTTAGCAATTATGAATTGGGCTGCAATAAACATTAAACATTCTGGTACAGATGTCTTTGTTATATTGTGATGTTTGGTCTTCTGGGTATAAACCTAGTAAAGGAATTATAGGATTGAATGGAAGGTCTATTTTTAGGTCTCTAAGTATTCTCCAAACATCCTTCCAAAAGGAACATATTAGTGTGCATTCCCACCAGCAGTGTAGAAGTGTGCCCTTTTCTCCACATCCACGCCAACATCTCTGGTTTTGGGATTTTGTTATGTGAGCTAATCTTGCTGGAGTTAGATGACATCTCAAAGTAGTTTTGATTTGCATTTCTCTGATGATTAAGGATGATGAGCATTTTTTTCATGTGTCTGAAGGCCGTGCGCCTGTCTTCTTTAGAGAAGTTTCTCTTTAAGTCCTTTGCCCACCTAAGATGGAACACTTGTTCTTTTCTTGCTAAACTTTTTAGTAGATATACATAGCTAGGAAAAAACATAGAATATAGTACTTTCAGGCATCCACTGGGATTCTTAGAATGCATCTCCCATACATGGAAAAACTATTATAATCTAAATTCTATTTTTCTCCTGTTTTAATGTTTACTCTTATTTATCAGATTGTTCCATTTTTTGTTTACTGCAGGTACTCTGTTTCCTATGCCTACTCGGAGTACAGGTGAGTGAGGTGCATGTCAGGCTGTGAGTATTCTCGGAGGCAAGCAGGGCAGAGCTGCTTGATATTGGTTTGTCTCTGCCTTCTGCTTTGTCCAGTATCACCCGCAACACACACATAACCATTTTCTTTCCAATTCTCTACCCAGTTTGGAGATAGAAAGTGCTTACCTCGCTGCTTGGCATAGTAATCACTTAATTAAAATCACCTAATTATAGACTTAAATGACCAAATAAAATCTTTAAAAATTTTCTATTATTTGCTTTTGCTTAATTCTCGATTTCTTTTTTTTTTTTCTTTTTTTGTGGTTTTTGGCCGGGGCTAGGTTTGAACCCACCACCTCCAGCATATGGGACTGGCGCCCTACTCCTTGAGCCACAGGCGCCGCCCTGCTTTTGCTTAATTCTCAATACTGTGTCCCCTTCCATAAAACAATTCAATTAACCCGACAGAGAATATCAAATATCCATGAATTATCTTGTGTTACTTTTTTCTACTTTTCTATATACTAAATGATTTCTTTGATTGGACTTGGATCAATACTTCTTTATATATTTCACCAGAGTTCCAGTAAAGCCTTTTGATAATTTCTTATTTAATTAAAACATTAATATAATTACATAGAGCAGGAGTTATAGATTAATTTTGTTGTAAAGTTAAAGGTATTGCTGAAATGAAATGAAATTGAGGGTCACATATTTACCTTGGCTGGGCATTTAGTTAGCCCAAAGCTCAATTAGTGATAGAAATCACCATATATTTGTGGATTTAGTTTGCATTTCAAAGACAGGATCTCCCTCCAGTGCTTTTGAAAAGGTTTCTGAAGGAGAATAAACAATGTGATAAACACCCTCTGACATACATAAAGAGGGGATAAATACAAAGATGAGGAAAAATAACACACAGAGAAATAAGGCATTGAAGTTTATATACTAACATAATGAAGAATAATATAGAAGATCTAGATTCAAATTATACTTCCAGCACTCCTATATCTCTGATAACACACCCAACTCTCCAAATGGGACATTGGGAATAATTCACCTACCTATTTACTTACCAGTGCTGGAAAGTTCCTTGACTATCCGCATTAAGAATTATTTAGATTACCATGCTTCCAGTAAATATGTATTATCTATTGTATAAATTGAATTGACCCTATGAAAAAACTCAATTGTTTTTTTCCTAAAAGTCAATATCTTTATGGACATGACAGATCAATTGTATGTTGCCTGAGGCAAATTATTCTGACAATGCTAACTGTAACTTTATCTTCCCAAATTTTACTTTGTTTATCTATAGAACTGGGACATCAGTAGCACATATTTACTATAAATTAGCTTCATAGTAGGACTAAGTACATTGGATACTTTTTCTTCCATTCCTGAGATACTTTGCTAAGAAGAATATGTTCCAGCTCCATCCATGTAAATATGAAAGAGGTAAAGTCTCCATCTTTCTTTAAGGTGGCATAATATTCCATGGTATACATGTACCACAATTTGTTAGTCCATTCGTGGGTCGATGGGCACTTGGGCTTCTTTCATGACTTAGCAATTATGAATTGGGCTGCAATAAACATTAAACATTCTAGTACAGGTGTCTTTGTTATATTGTGATGTTTGGTCTTCTGGGTATAAACCTAGTAAAGGAATTATAGGATTGAATGGAAGGTCTATTTTTAGGTCTTCCTAGGAACTTGAGGGCTTCGGTGTGCTCACCTTTCTCCAAATGCAGAAAGCAGGGCAGGTCTTTTCAGGCAGCCCACTGTAGCCCCAGCCAGGTGCCACCTCCTCTGTATCAATTTGACTCTAATAATGTGGTAACTCTAAATATCAAATTCTATCACTTTTACAAGGTTTCTGTTTTTGTATTTTATTGTATTTCATTGTATTTTATATGCTTTCTATATGCCAATCGTATAGCCCATAAACTTTAGGTCTTCCCAGTTTTTTTCTGAGTCTGCATCTTTCCCTGGGCATGCATGTTAACTTTCTAATTACACACATATACATAGTGGTTTTGAATGTCTTAGTGTTCAATATCTGACCCTCAAAAGGAATAAAAGAAAAACGAAGGCAGGCCAAATCCTGTTTAAATGCCCTGAGTGACCTGTCTGTCAAAGGTCGAGGAACTTGCAACAATAGTGGGAAGTACAACAATAATGACCATCACCTCTTTGTACCTCTGTGATCAGAAACGGTGATCAGCAATGAGACCACAGACTCTGGATATTTGGAGGACAGTGTCCTTCTTTTCACACCTTGGCCCCACAAGCTGCCTGCAAGCTGCTCCTGGAGCAAGTGCAAAGCTGTCTGCCATGGGCTGTAGAGTGGAAGATCGGTAGTGCTCTAATGCCAAGAGCTGAAATAGACCAAAATTAACTGCAATTTACCTTCCCTCTGGACTTTGCAAGCCTTCTATAGGTGCCAGAGTTCCAAAATAGCTATATTAGAGCGATACTGCAAATGAAATTGTGTAGGTGGAGACAGGTTTTAGGTGCTTCCTACTCTGCTATCTTCTCTGATTTCCTGTATCCCTTCTCTTTTTCCAACATGGTGTATACATGTGTTCAGTTACATTACATTATAACTACAGTACAACCTCCATAGTTAACCACCTCTCTACATGGACCACCTCATGAAGTTGTCCTAATTTTCATAGACTAGACATATACCACGTGTACTCATTGGAAGACTGACCTCTATATTTTGGCCACTTCTGTAAATTGTACACACAATATTAATTCACCCTTTGAAACCTGACCAGTTGAGTCCACTTTAAACCAAGGGATAGAAGGCATGAGCTTTGTTGTCTTATTTCCTATTTAGTATAAATTCTTTTTTCATATTTTATTATTACCAAATGTTGGATTAGGCCTAGTGTCCTATTATTCATCCTGTGTTGTTGCAGATTTGTTCGATGTGAGCTACTGGTCTCTATTGTAGGTACATCCTACAACTACTGAAGAATTTTACAGCTAATCAAAAGAAAGAACTGGCCCAAAGGAAAGAACTCAAAGAACTGACACTGAAGGAAAAGGTTGATCTTGTATATTTTCTGGAAAGTAGCAAAGAAAGATGGTGGTGTTAGCAGGACCATGATTAGTAACATCCAAAACCATAAACATGAGGATTTGGAGAGATAAGGTAAGTGGAGACCTGTGGTAGAAAAGGAGAAAAACTTGCCTTGATAAAGTGACTGAAGGGACATTCAAACAAATAAGGACAGTTAATGCCTCAATCTCCTGGCTGTTGATCCAGGAAGTTGCAAAAAAAAAATTGCACAGAAATTCAGGATGGCAGACTTATAAGCCTCAAGTAGTTGTCTTGAGAAATTTAAACTATGACGTGAGATCTCCCAGAATCCAATGAAGTTCCAGTAGAAATTGTGGAAGAGTTCATCAAAAGTGGCCAAACTCCACCAGAGACTTCAAATATAATGACATCTTTAATACTGCCTAGTGTGGTCTCTTTTTCTAGGCAATTACTGACAGGAGCCTCTTTTGTGACATACAAAAGAGCAGAAAACTTGCCAAAATTGTTTCACAATTTTGGTTTGTTCTAGCTCAACCAGAGAGAAACTACAGTCCTTGGTGATTGGTGAATCGGCTTGCTTGCATAGAGAGTTGTTGAATTTGGTGTTTACGCAGAGGCCCGATATCCTCCATCGTTCTCTGCCCTTTCTTCTTTATAACTGGGCTTTTGATGAGAAGCTAAAACATCCATTTTGGAGCCATGTGGCTACCATGAAAATAAAATCCACCTGCAAAGGATGATGAAACAAAAAGATAAAAAGGAAGCTCGGATATCATTACAGAGCTCTGTATGGTGCCTAGCTATGCACTATGGATTTTTCTAAAATACATTAAAATATCAACTGGTTTACAAAGCCAGTATTTCTAAGTTTTTTAATGTCACAAAATACATAGAAAATTATAATATTTAACATTTGCCTAGAAAAGGAAATTCATGGACAAAGTCAAATATCCAAAATAGTCTGAAAAAAAAAAATATTCTGTGTGCTCCCAGGTAGGGGAATGGGGGTGCATTATCTTTTCACACATATAACACACTAGCAAGACAGGAATGCATTGTACAGCCCACCTGTTCAGAATCTCTGCTAAGAGTAAGCATTCCTAATTATATATAAAATCAGGACATTGTACCCCATAAAGGCATCAATGTATACATGATCTATGTGTTTATAACTTAATAAAAACAAAAAAAATGGCCTTTTTCAGACACCTGAACACCATCTCTTACTAATAGACTTTCTCTAGCTTAATGATAGATTTTTAGGCTCCAAACTGTGCATTATTTATCTTGCTTCTCACTTAGTATGGTGCTGGAAACTTAATAGTTACTCAATATTTACTGAATAAATGAAAAGGAAAAATAAACCCTTGATGTTCCAAACTGACTGGTTTTCCTCACAGTTCTGATCCACACTCATTTCTGCAGGAAACCTTTACTCATTTGTTCTCTGCTTAGAAAAACTCCTTGTCACTAACTGTAGAATATAAATGTCTTAACACAATAACTAAGAAAATGCCATAAAGGCTATGTTAACCAGTGTGATGAAAATATTTCAAATTGTGTGTAAAACCAGCACATTGTACCCCATGACTGCATTAATGTACACAGCTATGATTTAATAAAAAGAAAAAGAAAGAAAAACTCCTTGACTTTTCTCCACCTAGGCAAATTCTACCCATTTTTCAAAATCTTCCTCAAGTCTCATCTCTTCCATAAAATTCTTTCCATCTTTTTTGCTCAGGTCACACCAATTTCTTCCTTTCTCCATATAACTCTCACTCCTATTGGAAGCTTCACTGCTGGTATCATATTATAATATTATTGTATTCTCCAACTAATGACCCCTCTCTTCCATGTTGTTATATGTTAGTCATATTTTTGACAAACTGTTGTACTTTAAATATTCTTTTCCTAATGTCATATTTCAAACTATGAAAATATAAACAATGATGACAAAGATAAATAAGAAAAAATACATACATCAAATAAACAAAACAATATAAAACTATATTTTAAATGTTCCTAGGAAACTAGGAAACTATTCTGCCTGAGATAGAACACCTGTAGTTTCTGAAAATAGGAAACAAGTAAAATTTGGCTGAACAAACCAAAATGCTTGGAATCACTTTAAGGTAAGTACTAAGATTTCTCAGGGTTTCCAAACTCTTGAGACTGCATTCAAAGACACCCAAATTGCTCCTACAGATTTACTGTGAAGGTAGGCTTATAAAGGTCTTTGGTGAACTCGGATAGGGACACTTTCCAAAGATTTTTGTTTTCATGAATAATATTTGTCTGATTCATCAGCTGAAAGTATGGTGGGGAAAGTTCAAATTTCTGGAAATATTCAGATGCATCTGGATCACTGGTTATAGCATCCCTTTGAGCTCTAATTTCTTTTCATTAGAATTCTCTTGACATAATAAAATTATTCTCTGCTCCCTGTGAAACTTTTTCTTTTGATGTCTCAATTTTTTCCTGGTCAAAATTGTCAAAAATTTGTCAAAATTATTGCTTAGGTGTGTTTGTACACTCACAGCATCAAAAGCTATTGCAACTTGTGTACTTATCGATGGTAAATTAGACACTGATTAAACCATCTGTGTGTCATGCTTTCTTTGAGTTGACTTTGAGAAATTACTCAGTTCACTATTTGTATCACAAGGAGCATTACCATCTAACATAGCAAACACCATTTTATATCTAAAAGTATCCTAGAAGGTTTTCGAACTTCATGTACATGATGTTTCTAGATTTCACGGCCTTAATATTAAGGCTTTAATTCTTTTATATGATGTAATAAATGGGTAATCGCTTTAAAACTGCTACTGATAAATGTAATCGCATGGCAGAGATAGAGACAAGGCAGACATTGAAAAATTACACTTGTTTTAGAACCCAAAGTCTCTATTTTGCCTCTTACAATTTGTGTAACTTTAGGCAATAAATAAGTCACCCCGAGCTTTAGCTTTCTCATCTGTAAAATGAAGATGATTCAAAACTGACCTTTTACACGTGGTTGTTGTAAAACTCATATACCATAGTCAAAGTGCACTGTAAACTGAAGTATAGTATTATTTTTAAAATCTAACTGCAGTTACTAGTTGTCCCATAGTCACACATGTACCCCATTTTTCATATTTTATTCAACATTCTGCATTTCATTAATTTTCTTAATCATTTGGTTTATTTATCCTTTGACTATTTCTGGTTTGGTTTTCTTCCTGTTTCCTGCCAAACTGGAATATTTTGGTTATATTCTTTCTACTAACGAGGAAAAAAAATGCCTATCTGCCTGCCTTAAAGTAATTTTAAAGGTGAAATAATGGCCTAGAATTTTACATTTACCTTCAAGTTTTTGTATTCCTTGCTTAACTAGACAGGTTGATAGACGTTCTAAATTTATTGAACAATCAAATACTCATGGCTCATAAATAGACTGTATTTGGGGTGGGACTGTTTGCTTACCCTTTTGGTGTTGATGTTAGATACCCTTCAATCTTGGAGGGTAAATATCTTCATTAAAATATCTTCAAAGCTGAACACTTGTCATTGGCTACAATCAGTCTGTTACCCTGCGAAATTTGTCCCTGGCTTGTTCATTGTGGTTTATTTTGAAGGATTGGTTTACAGTGCCATTAAGTCCCTGAAATGGAAGTTCATAAGGCCTGTTTACCAGGTTATGTAGCCACATGCATTCAACTTTCATGTCAACTGTGTTTTAATTCAGAGCCACCAGGCTCTTGGCAGGTGAGGCTTTCAGTAAAGTGCTTAAACAGATGGGACATTGTTATTAACATGGATAATATATTTTCATTGTATTAGGGTTGAAAGTGATTTTCCAGATAATGGCTTAAACAAATGTTTGTGGAATCTGTCCAGTTAATCTACAAAAATATGCAGTCTAGCTTTCAGGAGCAATTCTACTTTTATTGAATGTTTTTGATTAAATTTCTAACTCCTGTGAATTTCTTAGCACATCGTTGAAGAACTTCTCTTATTTTCTTTTTGCAGTCATTGTTATTGTATAATTTAATTTAGTAGTGACCCCCAGAAACCCATGTTAAATTAAATAGCTGCATGAGATATTGTGTATATTGTGATTCATTTAAAAATAACTCAATGTAGGTCTTTTTGTCTTTTCACAGGTCTCATGAAGGTCAAAGTGTTGTTTGATAATTATTAGATGAGATGCTGTAGCAGGATCCCCCCTCCCCCAAAATGAATTTTTCACTCCTCAACCTAAGAATTAGCCACAGAATAGTAATGTGATTTATTTGTTCAAATAGCAAATTGAGTGTCTCTTAGGTAGCAGTCACTGAGCTGGGAGCTGGGGATACAAAAATAGAAAAGAGTGTTCATGAAGACAAAAAAAAAGAAGACTGACAAAAAGTACAATTTTAATTTGCTATAATTAAGGTGATATTGGTAATATAATACTTTTTAGCTATGTTGCCAAGATAAATTACATATTCTGTTTCAGCCTCAGTTTCCCTATTAAGATTGGGTGTTATTAACAAGACACACCTCAAGAATTGTTGAAAGAGGCAAATAAAACATTGTTTCTAGAACAAATGGAATCTCTATGTAGTGAAAAAATAAACAAAAAAATGAAAGTTTTGAATAACTTGGAGGTCACAGCATTTAGACATAATTTATACTCTTCCTCAAATTTCTCAGCTAATATATATCTTAGCAAATATTTGAGTACTGATTTTCTTATTTCTAAGGTCTTTTGAGTCTCTAAACTTGCCAAGTTCCTGTCTATTGTTATTACCTTATGTGAGAAATTGGGGAGCTGTGATAGCTGCTTTTGGTTTTGTTAACTTTCTCTGCTGGCATTGACTTTTTCTTTGGTTTCTTGACTCAATTATAAAGCTTACACTGCCAGTACCAGCCTTACCCTTTCCACCAACAGATAAAAAAAATGACCTATAAAAACAGCTGTGTTAGGCTAGACATGGTGGCTAAATCTATAATCTCAGCCCTTTGGGTGGCTGAGGTGGAAGGGGGTTTCTTGAGGCCAGGAGTTCAAGACCAACATGAGCTACACAGCAAGACATCTCTACAAAAAATAAAACCATTAGCCGAGTGTAGTGGTGTGTGCCTGTAGTCTTACCTACTTGTGAGGCTGAGGCAGGAAGATCACTGCTTGAACCCAGGTGCTGGAGGCTGCAGTGAGCTATGATGATACCACTGCCCTCTAGCCTGGTCAGCAGAGCCAGACCTTGTCTCAGAAAAAGAAAACAAAAAGAAAAGAACAAAACACCATAGCTATTTATATTCGTTTGCTGTTGCTGTTGTAATAAATTACCACCAAATTCTGTGTCTTAAAGCAGCATGAACTGATCTGCAATCTGTCCTACAAGTCAGCACGGATGTGTTTGTTAAGGAGAGTCCAGGGGAGTCCATTTCCTCCCTTTCTCCCGGTTCTAACGGCTTCCCATGTCTGCTGGCTCCTGCCCCACCTCACTCCAACCTCTTCTCCTCTGCTTCTCACATTTCCTTCTCTGCCTCTGACTCTCCTGCCTCTGACTCTCCCATTATTACAACACCAGTGATTAGAATAGACCTACTTGGGCGGCGCCTGTGGCTCAGTGAGTAGGGCGCCGGCCCCATATGCCGAGGGTGGCAGGTTCAAACCCAGCCCCGGCCAAACTGCAACAAAAAAATAGCCGGGTGTTGTGGCGGGCGCCTGTAGTCCCAGCTACTCAGGAGGCTGAGGCAAGAGAATCGCGTAAGCCCAAAAGTTAGAGGTTGCTGTGAGCCATGTGACGCCACGGCACTCTACCCGAGGGTGGTACGGTGAGACTCTGTCTCTACAAAAAAAAAAAAAGAATAGACTACTTGAATAACCAGTGTACTCTCACATCTTTATCATGTCTACAAAAAATTGTTTTTTTCTTTGTAAAGGAACATATTCACAGGTTCCAAGAATTAGCACATGAACATCCTTGGGAGGTCATTATTGTGTCTACTGTAATGGCATAGGAAGATGAAAACCAAGCTAAAACACATTTCACTTTTCTGGAATTACCTAGGATGGTAGGAAATAGACTTAAAAAATGTGATGCAATCTTTCAACAAACATGATGAAATTCTTTTAGGACTTATTGAAGGAAAAACCCAAGAATATGAATGGAGAGTTTGAATTACAGAATTTTGTATCTGTAAAGGCAATATTTTGGCATTGAGTAGGAAAGAATCACTAGAACTAAGATAGCTGGAAATGCCCTAAGGGGTGTTGTTGATACATTTGTTTCAGGGAAGAGATAGGAATAATAAAAAATTAGTTTATGGATTCCCGATGAAGTAATAATCGTTTGTAATTTTTTTGTGGTAATGGGGAGGTGACAGACAAGTTTCTTGGACATTATTTTCTCTTTAATCTTCTGAATAACCTCGTAAGGTGGATGGATTTTGAACTCTGAGTTACCATTGAAGCAGTGAAGCTCAGAGATAGTAAATAGGCAGCTCAGAGGTAGTGGCTGGATTGCCAACTGAGGGTTGGGGGCAAGGTCAGTCCCTGAACTCTAATACCTGAGTGTTCCTGACATCCATGTGATCCCATAAGTAGCTGAAAAATTCCCTGTCAAGTCTTATTTACACTATGGTAGCCCCTTAGTCATTCTCTAAGCCTATAGAAGTCTCTAGATTCTCAAACAGCACCCCTTTTCTTTTTCTTTTTAATAGCACCCTTAATGTAATTCATCACATCACAGAAGTGAGCTACTATTGCATTACATATTACAATTTTTATTTCCTTTGCTGCCATTGATACCAGCAAAGTGCACTGTTATTGTCTTTATTTTCTGGACCATTTCCAATAAAGGTCCAAATTTTTTTTATTCCTTTTAAAGATAACCTATCTGAAATTGCTCTGACAAATTATTAATCACTGTTAAATAGCAGACCACTTGGAGTTGCTTAACACAGAAGCATGCTTAACACAGGTAGCTCCTAATGTGAGAAGCAGCAACTCATTTGTAAACAAGTGCACCTGCCCTCCAAATCTAAACTCGGGGTTGGCAGGCCTCAGTCAGGTTTCCCAGCTGGCTCCCCTCAAGGTGCCTGAGGTCTGTTTTGGTGCTCTCACTCCACCAAATGTGTGTACCAGAGGAGCCTACACTTAAAGGCAGACCAACAACATAAGCATCCTCTTAAAATCTGGTGCAAAATCTGTCCTCAGTTTCATCTGGTCTGGAAGATAACAATTTATCTCTTTGAATTCCTCTGAAAGGATCCCAAAGGGAAATTTCATCATTCCGAATGTATTCTTTGGAGGTAGGTAATTACTCTCCACCTGTTTTCCCAGAGTGAAATAAAATCTTGATTTTATGGAAAGGTAAGAGGTACTGTTTATTGAGAAGTTAAGTAGAGAAAAATAAAAATGTACCAAATGTTTCCCTGGATTCTCCAGCTTTTTCAAGCATCTTCTGAATTACCTCAGTTAGCTAACTTTGTACCTATCCACGGGTAGGACCACAAATAGCTTAAAAGTGAATTGAATCGTGGAAATCTAGCCACTGTGTAAATTACCACGGGCTCTTCCTAGTGTAATTAATAAGATGCAATTGGGGAAACCCACTTATGCACCCACCTTAGGTACACACTTTACCCTATTCTTTTCACATTATTATTTTCGTCCTCTCAATTACAGCATAGGCAGCTGTTATGTCTACTAGAAATATTTTTTTTTTCTTAATCAATTTCTTGGTGTATGTTACTGTCCAGTGAGGTTTATGGACTAGGAGTAAAAAAGCCACCAAGATGAAATAGTAAGCACTCTGTCATTTTGAAAGGTGCCTGCCCCAGAAGCCTTTATGGCAGACTTTTCTGTATTTTTTATCAACGGCGTGTCATATGGATCCCAGTTGATAGTATGGGCCATTATTTTCCAAATTGAATTTGCTTATCTCTCCTTCCCTTTATGGGTAACACTACCCAGACAACCAAGCTCACAGTGCTTTTAAGAGTGTTCATCTGAACTCTGTTTTTCCCCTTTTGCAGTACAATTTACTGCAATTAATAAAATCATGTGTGTATCAGGTAAACTGGCTCATTTTAATCAGGCTCTTCTGTTCCTAAGGTGCCTTAGAATTAAGAAAAAAAACTTAGACTCTTGTTTCTTTTAGTATTTCACTGACGTCTGTCAAAGAGGATTTTTTTTTTTAAAAAGGATTGCTATTTGTTTTCTTGATCATTTCAAAATCTGTGGTCTGGGATTCTCCTTCTCCTCCACTCCCATCTTATACCAAGAGTGAGTGACCTTGTTTCAAGCTGAATATTGCTTTGATGTTCACATTCCCACCAACTTGTTCACTCCTATTACTGTTATCTGTTCTTATTGGTGTTGACAGAGTCACGCCTAGGATAAAGCCAACCAAAGAAGTTGCACTAGGTGATTAAAGTGCTGGGCACCTTCATGTTTTTGTCACTAGGCTGCAAGTCAGAATTGAGACAAGGGTGGCAGGCAAGGTAGGGAGATGGGGGAAAGTCTTTGATACAGAATATTTCAAAGAACAAGAGCTCAAAAATTTAAATAATTTATTAACCACCCTTTCTGTTCCATGCCCCCTCTGTAAAAAGAAAAATAAATAGGCAACACCAGTCCCTATAGGCATTTATTGAACTTCTGTATCAGCGTTGGCTTCAAGGAATAGATATCAATTCTGGCCATCTTCAGGTAAAGTGAAATTTACACAACTGTTACGTGGGCTCACAGTAATGTGAGGCCAAGTGTAGAAAAATGGTCAGACCACAAGCTGCTGCACCTGAGAGGCTTATGAGGGTGGTGTCCCATGCAAACCCCCAAAGCAAGATCTGAGTGACGGCAACTGAACAGGCTGCAACCTATGTAATCTTTCCTCTGACTCTGCTATTGGAAGGTGGATGCTACACACAGGGGAATCCCCAAGAGGGAAAATGTAGAAAGGGTAGTTAAAAAGGAGTTTGGATATTAAAAAAAAGAAATTGAGAAAGTTCCATTGTATGCCCAAAAACCCAATGAGGCCCTTTGTTGCTTATTTGTGCTTACATTTTTTTTGAATGAAAACACAGACTTGGGGTGAGGCTGAGGATGAAAAGGATTTCCCTATTGTGTGATTTGTATTGGCTCCCACATCCCCAAGTTCAGCTCGTGTGGACTTCCATAAGATCTCATAAAAGTGATATTATAAGAAAAGGATAAAAAATTATTAGTGTTTCAACTAGGAAACCATTTTTCTTATAGTGATTATGGCATTTTTAGGGAGTGAGAATTATATAAATTACACAGTTTAGGAATTATAGTGTTTGATAATGTGAAAGCTTAGACCAAATTTTGGTTTTGCTTAAATTAACTACATGCCTGGAGTAGAATTAGTATTCTTGGTATATCTAGAATAAATTAGCAAAACATCCTTTGAAAATTTATTTTATGTGTTTATAAAGATTCCATAGCTTTCTTATTAAACATAGATTAAATACATGCTTTTTATTTCTACTCTTTCCTAAAACCTCATTAAAGTGAAAGCAAAGAAATAAAAAATGAGACACACACACACAAAGAATGCAAGAGGAGACGATAGTAAACTGAAATGGCAACAACCTGCAGTCAATGGAGAATGGATGGAGGAGTTAGCAGAAACTAGAAAGCTGCCTGAAAGTGCTGGCTGGACAGAGAGGAGAACTGTGTTCAGTTCCCCCTTCAGAACTCTGAGAAGGCTCTGGAAGTGGATATCACCCAAAGCATGGGTGATGGTAGAAAATATTTCAAAGAACATTGGGCTAAAATGGCTACAATCAGGAAGGGGACGGTTAAGTCTCTTTAGACATGGTGAGATAAGATGTGTATAACCAGCAGACTCAGTCATCCCAAGCCTGGCAGGATTCCATAGGTTTATTCTGAATCAGAACTAGAGGCTCTGGCCTGGCTCAAGAGAGGGGTCAAACTGAACACAGAGGATTAAGAAGTAAAAGTTTGCACAAGCCGTGCAGCCACTAGCCCCTGCTATTACTTGGCATACACTAGCAGCCAGAGTTTAGAGGATTCTTCTCTAGGGAGAACGGCCAGTCGGGGGGTAGGAGAGTGAGATGCCCAATAGGAAATGAAAGAGTTCCCAACAGATCACCACTAAGGGGATGCTGCCCTGTAGCTGGAAAGTTCCATCTCCTCATATAGAGAATCCATTCAAGCTTTTAATGACTTAATTTAAACAATTAATGAAAAACAACAATCACTGGCCAATGAGGAAATCTTTACCTAAAATAAAAACACCATAGAGAGAGAGGGAGAGAGAAGGAGGGAGGAGGGTAGGGGAAAGGAAGAGCAGAGAGAGGGAAGCAGGGAGGGGGTGGGGTCTCAGTGTGTGACACATCTTGTACCCTCAATGAATCCCCCAAAATAATAAAATAAAATAAAACACCAAAGACTGACAAGAAAAAAAAGGAACCCATGGAAAACAGTTAATTCATAGAACAGATGAAACCTAAAATTAAAATTATAACTTATACTCACAGATAAATGAGAAGTCATTTTATCCAATAGAATACTTTAAAAATGGAACTGTCAGCTTAGCCAGATAGCCAGATAGAGTTCTTGAAAATTAGAAATGTTATAATGAAATGAAAGATTTATTATCTAGTTCTTGGAAGAATAATAAAACTAAGGTATCCTCATATACAGCAGGAGAACGTGAAATGGAAATTATAATAGGCATAAGGAGGTAAAGATATAAGTAGATCAGTCCAGGAGGTTCAAACATGGTTTGAACCAAACCAAAAATGGTTTTGACCAAAAATGGTTTTAAAAAGATAACAAGAAGGAGGGAGGAAATTAGTTAAACAAATAACCAATTCAAAAGTTCAAAACTTTATGTACCCTAGTTTCCAAATAGAAAGTGACTAGCAAAGGTCTGACTCAATTATTTTAAAAAATCATCACCCTATGGTTCATCATTATAATACTTTAGAATACTGACAATAATGAGTAGGTGAAAAAACTTTTAAAATTGACATGTATGTAGTAAAAAAAGAATTTATGATCAAATTAGACTTCTGAAGAGGAATACCAATGCCATAAATCAAGAATGAAATGGTGATAAAATTCTGGACCCTCCAAAACCAGAAAATGAGATTACCAAAAAGGAAAACTAGAGACCAAAATCTCTCATGAGCTTGTAGGCAAAAATCCTCAACAAAACATATGCACCCCACAGTATGTAAAAATAATTGATGAAATACAATCAAATGGGATTTTCCTAAGATATTCAAGGGTAATTCAACATTTGAAAATCAATTCATGGCTGGGTGCAGTGGCTTACGCGTCTAATCCCAGAACTCTGGGAGACTGAGGCAGGTGAATTATTTGAGCTCAGGAGTCCAAGACAAGCTTGAGCAAGAGTGAGACCCTGTCTTTACTAAAAATAGAAAAAAATAGGTGGGTGTCATGCCTGTGTCTGTAGACCCAGCTACTAGAGAGGCTGAGGCAAGAAGATCACCCGAGTCCAAGAGTTTGAGGTTGCTATGAGCTACAATGCCACAGCACTCTGGCACTCTACCCACAGTAACAGACTGAGACTCTGTCTCAAAAAAAAAAAAAAATCAATCATGTAATCCATTATATCAATAGTCTAAAGTAGAAAAATCTTACGATCATATCAATAGGTATATAAAAAGCATTTAACAATAACCACACCCACTTATGATTTAAAAGAAAATAAATCAGACAAAACTCTGAGAAAACTAGGAATAGAGGCAGATTTCTTGACTCAATATAGAACATTAACAAAACACCTACACCCAATATTATACTTCTAGTGGGAAGCCAGATGCTTTCCCCCCTAACATGGGAAACAAGGCAAGGATGCCCTTCTTACCACTTCTATTTAACATCATAGCATAAGTCCCAGCTTATGCAATAATACAAGAAAAGTAAACAAAATTTTTTAAAATTGAGAAGGAAACCAATAAAACTTCCTTCACAGATGACACAATTCTCTAGGTAGAACATGCAAATAATTAACAACAAAGACAAAACTGACAATACCGAATGCTAGTGAGGATGTGGAGCGATATGGATTCTTATTCATAACACAATGATGCAGCCAGGTTGGAAGACAGTTTGACACTTTCTTACAAAGCAAAACTTGGTCTTACCACATAATCCAACGACTGTGTTGCTAGGTATTTTCTCAAATGAGTTAAAAACTTTTGTTCTTCTAAAAACCTGCACATTAATGCTTAGAAGAGCTTTATTCAAAATTGGCAAAAAAAAACTTGGAAGCAACCAAGATGTCTTTCAAAAGGTGAATGGATAAATAAACTAGCCTATATCCGTACAACAGGATACTGCTGAGCAATAAAAAGAAATGAGCTATCAAGCCATAAAAAGACTTAAAAGAAGCTTAAGTGCGTATTGTTCACAATTGTGCATATTGTAAAAAAAAAAAAATCAGTCTGAAAAGGATTGTAGGATTCCACCTACCTGACATCTGGCAAAGGCAAAATTATAGAGATAATAAAAAGATCAATGGTTGCCAGAAGTTTGGGAAAGAGAAAGAAAGAAGGATTAAAAAAAAAATCTGGTTTCTACTGATTTACAATTTTCCCACATGTAGAATTCACTTTCTTTCCTAAGATCCCCCCAAATCTTATCCCATTAGGGGTTCAAGTTTAGACTCAAATCTAGAACATTTTATAATCTAAATTTGTTTGAGAATGGGGTAGGAGGAGGCTTTTCACTAATTTATTTATTTATTTATTGTCGTTGTTGCAGTTGTCATTATTGATTTTAGCTGGCCCAGGCTAGGTTTGAACCCACCAGCCTGGGTGTATGTGGCAGACCCCCTACCCTCAAGGAGGCTTTTCAAAAAAGGTTTTTTAGTCTCATCTTTTAAAGGATGTTTTTTCTTGATTTGAAGGCATGTGAATTCCAGGACATGTGATTTGACATCCTCCCAATCCCATCCCACCCCTTTTGCACACACACACCATGTGATTGGACAATCGATATTAAAAAACAAACAAACAAAAAAAACAGGCAAATAGAAGCCACTGGTCAATAACAGATGTGAAATCAAATTGAGAACCTGTTTGCCAGCCCTTAATTAGGGCTCAGTTCAGCAAGTGGCTTTCTATATCTCTTGGTAAGTGATATGGCTTGTGTTGCAGCTGAGTATTTTTCTCAATCTGTTTCCTGCTCATAAAATTTTGGAAGCTCAGATACCTCTTTTATAGGTAAATGATTTCCATCCCATTCAGTCAAAGCTGGAGGTGCTTTGACAATTATAATTCTCTTAAAAGCTTTCTGAGTTTCTTATCTATTGTTATTGTAGTTGACTCCCTTAGACAAAGCCACACCCACATCATTATTCAAGACAGGCTTCACAGTGGGCTGAGCACAAATAAGGATCTTCTGGACGTGGCCTTTTAGATTTTAAAGTCCTTTATCTAGATAAGAGGTTCTCAGAGATGCAATCTTAAATCTCATTGAGGTCACACAAGGGGTCTTACAGTCTTCTTTGAAATGACCTTTATCTTGAGGCCATATTTTGTTGGCAGTCTTTGCTTTGATCTTTGCCCTGAGACTATTTGTTACTTTTATAGTCTTTTTCAGGAAAAGACTAAGATGAGAGACAATTTTAATCTTCAACCTACCAAACCCTTGTTCTTTTATATATATTTTTAAAAATTCTGCTTGAGAATGGAACAGTTGCCTTTTCAGCTCATCTTGCTCTCCTCTTACATTATTATAAGCAGCTAACTGAGCCCAGATGGTACTTTGAACTTTCTTCTGAAGGATCTCCTTAGCT
The DNA here is from genome assembly GCF_027406575.1 of Nycticebus coucang. Lineage (NCBI taxonomy): Eukaryota > Metazoa > Chordata > Mammalia > Primates > Lorisidae > Nycticebus > Nycticebus coucang. Next base: position 30,357,049 of record NC_069782.1, read on the forward strand.
ATGTCCCCAAGTGCCTTAGGAACATTTTCTTTCTTTTACATTACTGCAGGTGGCAGTTTCACAAAATGATTTGAATGGGGATACAATCACATCCTCTTGTCTCCAACCCCCAGTAACAACTTTTTCACCACATTTCTAGCCACCATGATAGTCGGAAAAGTGAAAGAATTATGAAAACATTACCTAATTCCAAAATAAATAAGTTCATTTATTTTGGGTTTATATGTTAGCACCTGACTTTGAAGTGACATTTTTATTTTCTCTGCATATGTATTTTATTTGGGGGGGGGGGGCGGCGGAATCTCTTGCTGCAGAGCAAACTACATTAACACCTAATGGCTTAAACCAGCAATCATCTTATTTGCTCAAAGAGAATGATCTCATTTTTGAGGTTATTGTGATAGTCTTGCTTTTAGGTGCTTATGTGTCTTTAACTTCCTGAAGGATTGGCTTAGAAAGGATACGGGGAAGGCTTTGCTCTCTCTCACTCCATCTACTCTCTTCCTCTCCATGGGATTCTCTAGATGACCTCTCCTTCTTTTTTTTTGTTGTTGTTGTTGTGCCCAGGTTCATTCATTTATTTATCCTTTCTTTTTTTTTCTTTTTCCTTTTTATTTTGTTAAGTCATATATACATAGATCATGAATACATTTATGCCTTTGTGGGATTCAATGTGTTGATTATTTGTATAAATTGGAGTGCTCACCAATGAGGTTTATCTGAGGTGTGATTATTGCTAATTGAAAACTTTTCTCAGTATCCCACCATAACAACTTGAAATATGACCTCTCCTTCTTACATAACAGCACAGGTATCCTAAGAGGACAGAAAGGGACACTACCAGGCCTCCTTTCGGCTTAGGCCTATAACTGGTACAACATTACTTCCGCCATCTTCTTTTGTTTTAATTAAGCCATCTAGGTACACCCTGGACTGAAAGGATGGGCACCATACAAGGGTGTGAATACCAGGAAACCTGATCTATTGGTACTGTCAATGTGGAAGACTACCACTTTCCACATTCAATCCCACAGTGCTTCCGGGGACTCCAGTGTCTCTGGGTGCTTGATCATCTTCAAGAAGGTACAAACATCTTTACAAAATACAAATCAGATAATGGAATTCCACTGCTTAAAATTCACCAATGGCTTTCAATCACATTTAAGAATGTCTTACAAGATTCTACATGTTGTTTCTTCCACCTTCCATTCTGGCATCCTGGCTCTTCCCATTATTCCCTGAGCTCTTGCCACATTGACCTGCTCTCATTTCCTTGAACATATCTAACTCTATCCCATTTTAAGGCCTTTCTTTGTGTTAGCCATTTCCTCCCCTTAGAATGCTCTTCCCCCAGATATTTATCTAGTAAAGTTCTTGTCACTCAAATCTCAGCTTAAATGACACCTCCCAGAGAAGTCCTCTCTGACCACTAAATCAAAAGTATTCTTCCCCCTTCCCTTATCATATAGTTAATCATAGCACTTAATATTTCCTAGTTTATTTTTATTTGATTTCTATTTGCGTCTGCTCATTAAAATGTAAGATCTATGGAGTGAGGACATTGCTTTGTTTCTTCCTGTACACTCAGGTCTAATCTAGTGTCTATTACATAGTGGGCTATGATATGTCTGTATGAACCAATTACTGAGCATTACTACTAGTAGTGGTTTTCTTACCTCTACAGAAAAAGTTATTGATTTAGTAACAGTAATTACAATTATAATAGAAATGCATTTAGAAACAAACCTAAGCAATGCCATTAGAGATGAGATGATAGCTTGATCATCTTGTAGCCCCCATGTGGCCCCACAAGAGTGGTCAAGAGTGGGGATATATTCCAAAGGGTTCCATCATGCTTTCCCTTGACCTATGTCTGAATGAGATTTCCATGTCAGTGGAATTAACTATTGATAATTCCAGTTTCCTATGTATTTCAGGCTATTGGAAAAATCTAAAATAAATACCTACATAGCACTAAAGAAAAGAACCACTCAATGGAACTTTTATTGTGTTAAGAACAGAGGGAAAGAGCCTCCATCATGGAAAGTTTTCAAATATTTCATTCATCATGTTGATTCTTTGCCAGCTAGCAAACAACAATAGTGAGCAGTGAAGAAGTATTCTCTAGGATAAAATTTTACTTCTTATCAAAATAGATCTTAAACTCTTCATTGGGAATTAGGATTCAGCGGCTGGTAGGTTAAAATAAATAGGCACAATTGGGACATTTTTATTTTTCTATAAATATCCTCTGACACTATCATGTACTCTTAAAAATAGATGGGAAATGCTAGTATTTTGGGATTATTTGTCAGCTTTGTTTTTTCCCCCTGTTTTTGTGAAGTCTGCACCTCCCCCTACAGCTACCCATTCATTTTCATGGGTAGCACAATTTCAGGGCTTCCTCGAGGTAATTCCCTGTACCAAGCACTTTAGTGCTAACATTCATTCCTCATGGCAATGCTGAAGGCAAGTGCAGAACAAGGGAAGGCAAACTTTTTTCTGTAAAATGCCACAGATTAAAAAGCTTCAGCTCTGTGGGCCATATGATCTCTGCAGTAACTTTCTGCTATTGTGATACAAAAGCAGACAGGGATAGTATACCAATAAGTGAACATGGGCATGTTCCAATAAAACTATTTGTTCATCATGAAATGTGAATTTCATACAATATTCACATGTCACTGAACATTATTCTTCCTTTTTTTTAACACTTAAAAAATACAAAAATCATCATTGCTATATAAGCCATACCACAACAGCTGGAAGGCCAGATGCACCCCATGGTTCATAGTTTGCTAACCACTATAGTATACAGTCTGGGAAACCAGGCTTTGGAGCGGATGCAAAAATTTACCAAAGTGATACCCCTAGTGACCGGGGAAGCCAGAACTCAGAAGTAAATACCTCTGATTCTTAACATTTTTACTACATTGCCTCTTGGACAGTTACCTTCAATTCTCATTTTAAACTTAAATCTTTAGTTTAACTGAACTAAGAAACCTAATAAATTTTTAAAACACTATTTGTATTGATATTGCTATTTCTAATTCACATCTTCACTTTGGGATTATTTTCTATTCTGGGGATTAACTATATGTACATACAAGCTCATATATGAAAATAAATATTTCTTCCTTTTATAAGCATTTAAATGGTAATATTACAATTTAATCTAATTAATTCATACCAGTATGTAGTCACATTTTCAGCTAAAAATCAGGTTCTTTTGAGATAAGGCCAACAGCTGCAGCTCGCTCAGACTAACCTCCCAGGTGGGAATAGACAGAGCTCAGTTTACCAGCTAGATAGGAGACCACAGATTTCTACTGGATGATTCACGATGATCATAATCATTGCACAGAGCTCTGTTCTGCCTCCTGTTAGCATAACTATAACTATATAGCTGACTGAGCATCTGGGACAGTGCAGGACACAAAATGATTTTCCCAGCTCTGTAAAAACAATGTGTTTGTACAAATGCGTATGTCTTTGCCTCCTCTCCCCTGTGTCTTCACCATCTCACCCCTGCCCCCAAATCTTTCTTCTTCTGGGGAGATTTAGGTACCGTCTCTTTGCTGAGGGCCCACTCATAATCCTGAACCCTAAAAATCTTTCTTTTTATATTTAAATTAAAAAGGGAGCATTGTTGCAAATCATCCATTATTTTCAACAAGGGCATAATAATACTGGCTGTCAAGGGCCCCCAAACACAGGTTATTGATTGCTCAGAAACACTGGATTGAATGGGTTTCCCAGAAAAGCATTCTTCAAAACCAAATATCAGGCACTACTGTGCAGGAATCAGACTGTAAATGATTAAAAACACGATGGATCACTGGTCAGTTGTTCAGTCTGTCTGGAATCGTTATGGTTGGAAGAGAAGTTAAGAAGCTAGGAAAGGAAACCCTTTGAGGTCTGTTCTCTATAAAGAAAGAGGATTAAAAAGAAAGCCAGATCCTCCTCCTCCAATATCATAGACGATGTATGTGTACACACACACAGAGAAAAACACACACCCGGCCAGTATACTGCTCAAATAGCCTGGGGCTAAAGGTTGAGAATTATAGGGGAAAGAATTAAAAATGCAAGTTTGGGCAATGATTTAAAACAGGGGAGAAAGAAGTGAAAACAAATGAGCGTTATTTAATCTTATAAATTTGCTATTGTATGGTGTACATAAAGATGTAGGTAAGAGGCATTTGTTTGCTCACTGTTATGGCTGGAAGCCTAGGAAAATAAATTTATTCAGGCACGCCGGTCTGTCTGCAAAGACTTCCATTTAGCCTTTTATGGAAATCCCGAACAAAGAAGAGTATCATTGCTTCTGTCAGAAAAGGAGTTTCAATCAGACTGATGAATAAAAAGCACAGCTGCCAAAAATGATCCATTGCAGGGTAAAGTTTAGGTGCCCAATTGCCCATTTTTCTATTAAAATGTGTCATTAGTGTTGGCCTGGGCCAGTAGAGCAGGGGCTGTGTAGCACACTAAATTGCTTCTCAATTTTAAAATATCAGTTCCAGGAAGAAGTATGTAAGATAAAACATAGAACCTTAGCATCACAAACAGTAGCTGTACAGAGATACAAAGGTTTGGTTTTACAACTACCAGATACAGGTTTATGCTGCTTACCTGGTGACTTTGTGGTTATGCCTGTTTGTCTGGGAACTGCGTTTACTAAATAATTATTCTGGTACACTTACATCTTTTTCCTGAATTAAGGGAGCCAGTGAGGTTAAACTATTTCATTCAAAAGAAGTAGCTTGTATGACACTTTAAATTTTCTAAAATAGTTCTAAGGTGCTAGGAAACTCCAAGGAACTTAGCCTTTATTTTATACACTCTCATTTTACCAATAGAAACACTTAGCATGGAAGACGTTGAAACTCCCTCAAAGCACATGTCTAGCGGCAGTCAAACAGCAACCAGAATCTTAAATCCTATACATTTGCTGCTCAAATTCTCAGTGGAGAAACATCAAATTTGTGGTTCTTGAATAATATTAATAATCGGGTGAAAGGGACACCTGATGTTTTAATGATAACTAACAACAACCAAATAAAACAACAGTAACAAAAATAACTTCCCCAGAGAGAAAGATGTCCTTCAAGGGCTAACCCCTCCTGTGATAGACGTGTTCTGTCAAAACTGTCTTTGGTGTATTCGAATGGCATTGACTTTACTCTCCTTTTTCTGGCTTGCCATGCTTCCTTCTGTTCTGTGTGGCATATCACTGCATCAGAAAAGCAGCAACAAGCTACTTTCTAAATATACGTAAATTTGGATTATGATAAAAATAAAACAATGAGATAAAAGGAAAGAAAGAAAACAGTACACCACATTCTTTGTCAAGTTCACTCCAGAATGTCATGTACTTTTGTCTATTTTCAAATTCATGGCTTGAGGCCCTGGTTTCCCAGAAACATGTGTATTGCTTGTTTTTCAAAAGACTATTGTATTAGTTATCTATTGGTACATAATAGTTATTCAGTAGCTTGGTGGCGTAAAAAAAAAAAAGAGTATGTATTATTTTACAGTTTCTTTGGGTTAAGATTTCAGATGTGTTGGGTGGCCCCCAGAGCTCAGTGGGTAGGACGCCGGCCACATACACCCAGGCTGGCGGGTTCGAACCTGGTGCAGGCCAGCTAAACAACAATGACAACTGTAACAAAAAAAATAGCCAGGTGTGTGGTGGGCACCTGTAGTCCCAGCTATTTGGGAGTCTGAAGCAAGAGAATCACTTAAGCCCAAGAGTTGGAGGTTGCTGTGAGCTGTGATGCCCTGGCACTCTACGCAGGGTGAAAAAGTGAGAGTCTGTCTCAAAAAAAAAAAGAATTCGGATGTGGGTTAGCCAGATGTTCCTGGTGTAAAGTGTCTGGTGAAGTCACAGTCAAGATGTGGCCACAGCTGCTTCATCTCATGCCTGGCTGGGCCCTGGATGACCTGCTTCCAAGGAGGCTTACTCTCATGGTGCCACTGGCAGAAGGCTTCACTTTCTTCCCCAGTAGATCCCCTCCATGCGCTGTTTGTATGTCCTCACAAAATGGCAACTTGACTTCCTCAATGATGATCAATCCTGGACAGTGAGGTGAAAATCACAATGCCTCAATGATCTCTCTTTGGAAGTCACACAACAGTAAAGGAGTCATTTCCTCACTGTTGTTTTGGTTGTAGAGGTTGACCCTATTCACTGTTGGAGAAGACTCTTCAAGGGAGTAAAGGCCAAGAGTTGAAGGTCATATAAGGTCATCTTGGAAGTTGGCCTCACAACTTTCTTTACTTAAACTTTTACTGTGTCTGCATTTGGGATATTTGTTTGATTTGAGCAAATGGGCTGGTCAATTCAGATCACACAGTAATTGGTTACTCTAAGCACACTACCCCTTTCTAAAGCACCACTTTTCATTAGTATTTTTTATAATACTGCCTAAATAATAATGACAATGTAATATAATTTATAAGTATTTTCATACACATTAACTCATTTAATACCAACTTTCATTTCTTTAACTTAAAAAAATGAAATTAACTTTAAATAAGAATTATCTTTTTATCCAGCTTTCTCCATTGTTGACACTTTTATTATCATACAGTTGTCAAAAGTTAGAAATTAATCATGACACAATACAATAAATTAAATATAAGCTTCATTTGGATTTTTCCTATTGATGTCCTTTTTCTGTTCTAGATTCTAATCCAGGGCACCAAATTGCATTTAGTCACTGCATTACGTTAGTTTTCTCTTATCTTTGATTATTCTTTTAATTTTTGTTGTTGTTTTTTCTTTTTTCTATTCTTTTTTTTTTTTGCTATTCCTGACTTTGACTCTTACATAAAGCACTGGTTAGGTATTTTGTAGAATGTCTCTCAGTTTAAGTTTGTATAACGTTTTCTCCTGAAATTGGGGAAAGAATATCATGGAAGTGATATGACAGCATTATTAGTGATTATTACTTAACCATGATTATTTGGGTGAGGTGCTGTCTGGAAAATTTCTCCATGGTTACTGTTTTTCCATTACCAAATTTTATTCAAAAAATGAGTTACTAAATCTAGTCTTACTCAAAAGGGAGATGAAGGAAGCTTTACCTCTTAGAAGGAGGAGTTTCAAAGATTTTGTAGACATCAATAAAAACCATCATAGTACTTAAACATTTTGAGTGAGATACTTTGAGGTTATGCAAATATTCTGTTTCTCCTTAAAGGTCTGCCGCTAATTTAAGCACCCATCAGTAGATCTTGCTTTGGTAACAGTGACTTTCTTGTTCCTTTCATTCATCCACATTTATTCATTCAAATTGTTGTGTTGGGATGATTTCTCCCTTCTCCTATTTTTAGTTATTCATTCAATCATTTATTTATATCAACATGGGCTCATGAGTATGCATTTTTCTATTTTGGGTTATATTATAATACTCTCATTACTTATGTTAATGTTCCAATTGGTTCAGTTCTTTTGGTACAATCTCTCCCCAACCACCTATCTTCCTTTTTCTTTTCTTTTTGTCTTTTAGGACTTTCTTACTTTCTATCATCACAAAATAATCTAGGCTTATCTTGAATTTTCTCCCCCTGCCCAGTCCTGGAATTAGTATTTTTCTTCAATGAGTCCTGATTCTTTTCATTGGAGAATGATATTTGGAAACCTAAATCTGAGCCTTAGTTCTAGCCAGGAAACATTAGTACATATATTAAACCAGGTACAACTTTTAGTTTTCAATGTCTGATGTGTCAGGCACTGTGTTAGGCGTTTATTATCTCTCGTTTTATGGTATTCTCACAGCTCTAGGAAGGTAAGTTTTATTATCCTCATTTTAGAGAGAAAGCATCAAAGAGTCCAATTATATGTTACTCAGAAGTGGGGAAACTAGAAATCAGGAAAGCAGACTCTAAATCCTACCATCTTTTCCTCAAATCAGTTTAAATAGCTAAAGACTCTTTCCCTTTCTATGTCACTTTTTCTATCTCTCCTCGCTTATTTTTTTATTTTTTTTATATTTTTCAGCCTCCCCTTTTGTAAATTCCATGGCAATATTTCATTAGGTATATATTTAATAAGTGGAGTCTAGGTAGCAGAACTACTATGGGCTTATACATTGTTTTAGCTTAAATCTTTGTTTTTGTCAGGATTTTGACATTCGCAATGAGAGACACAGAGGGATTATCATTCTTCATTCATCATCTCAGTGAGTACTTACTGTGATGTACCAGGCTCAGTTATAGATGTGGGTTACAGTGGTGAACAAAATACAGAAAAGTTCTATTTTTGAAAATGTTATCTAGTGTGGAAGGAAAGCTAACAAAAAATACAATACAATAAGTAAATTCTATGGTTTCTTAAAAGGTGGTGTGGAAAAATAAAGAAGAGGATAAGAAAGATGGAGGAATTATAGTAGCGTCGTGGTGACAGGCCTTTCTGACAAGATAAGTCATCAGACGTGCGCAGGAGATGTGAGAGGGGCCTACATGCACTATGGGTGAAGCACATTACAGAGAGGGAGAAAAGCCAACTCGCGGGCTCTGAGTGAGGGCTGTGCATGTTGTACTGGGAGAAAAGAAGAACAGTGGGACATGAGCCAACAGAGCCCAAGAGAGCAGAAGACAAGCCTGGAGAGTTACATGATGAGAACACAGACCACTGAGTTTGTTAGAGACTGATTAGCCCTTTTTAGGCCATTATTGGGCTCTGGCTTTTCCTCTCACTGGGAAGGGATTCTGCAACATGTTTCATGCACTGGAGGAACCTGACGTAACTTGCACCTCAAAAGGACCACTCTGCCTGCTGTATGGAGAACAGAATGGAGGAAGCTGGCAGAAGAGTTAGAAGGTGTCTCAGTGAGATTCGGGGGTGGCTTAGACCTGTATCGTAAGTCTGGAGGTTGGGAAAGATTGTCAGATATTGCAGACATTTACGACTTGAGCCCAGAGGATTTTCTAAGCCATTGGAATAAATGGTTTGAGAGAAGTAGAAGCATCAGTCAGGACTCCCAACATTTTAATACAGGCAACTGGGAAGAGGAAGTTGCCATTGTCGTAGAAAGAGGTTTGGGGTGGAAGATGATGCTTCAAGTCTGAACATGTTGGGTTTGGAATATCTAGTATTATTTGCATGATAGAAGATTAAATGATTCTGAGGAAAATCTGATACTCTGGCAAACAGAGACGTCTTTCTAAGACAGCACGTAAGAATATAATCTCAGAGTATCAAAGCTGTGATCCAATCCTAGAGAGACGTAAGGCATAAAAACTGGGCTTTCATGGGAAAGGCTGCGATACCTGGGGGGTGAAAAATCCATCTCAAGATAAGGCAATGTTTCCAAAACACCCAACAGCAGTTGAAAATCCATATTGGATCATCCAACTCTAAATTTATTTGTACCTTAAAAATGTAATTTTTATCTCCCTTTATTACTGCAATTTACATGAATACTCCCTTTATTTTTTTTAACAACAGAGTTTGATGATAATTTCACATTCATCTTAAACCTGCCTCATGTTTTGATGAGCATTTGTCTTTTCCGACTATGAGATCTAAATTTCACAGTCTCCTTTCCTATGACCTCACTGAAAGGAATTTCCAAAAGAAATTTCTGTCTTTTTTTTTTTTTTTTAGGTCAGATAAATAGGTCTTTTAAAAAAGCAATTACAATGCAAGACAGAACTTCATGTACACGCACTGACAATGATTAGAAAAAAAGAAATAGTCTTAATGGGGAGAAGGAATGAGTTTGTTAGAGACTGATTCTTGAAGGTAAAGAATGCTCGACTTGGCTTTTAAAGAAGTGACAGCTAACATAAAAGGAAGGCCCATTTATAAGATTTCTTTGCCTGGGTGCATGAATAAAGTTCATGTGTATATTTTTTTGAAGGCAATTATAGGCTTTCTCTCTCATTTCTTTTTTGCTTTCTATTTTCAAAACCCACAATATTTCAGAAAATCTCATCCTACTTAACTCTCATGTGGTTTAAAAATCTAACCTAGACATATGTTGTTAATACTCTTACATGTCAGCAGCCTGCAGGGTAGAAACAATTTTAAACTTAACTTTTTAATTTTGCTTTCCTGACAATGCCCCCACTTTTTTTTCAGCCTGAGGAATTTTACAATGCCAAAAGTTATGAATCGTTCCAGACTCAAACCAATAACTGGTGTGACATGAAGCAGATGATGGATTATAAACAAAATGATGGGGTCCCAGAAAATGTCCCCATTTACTGACATAAATATTGGGGGTGTCTTCTTCATTTATTAAAACAACTGACAAAACAGAAGATAATGATGAAAACAGATGAGAGGAAATAATTTGAAAACAGTAAAAAAAAAAGTACAGTAAGTTGGGGCACTTTTTCTCCAAAAAGAAAAAAAAAAAAATAGAACTTAAGCGTTTGAAGACAGAAAGCACATCTCCTAGCAGAGAAGGAGATTCATGGGAAGAGCTCAGTCAATACATTTAAATTAAATCATTATGACTCAAATTTTTTAAATGTTAATTCTTCAGTCTGAAAAAAGATCAACCTTATTTCTCATTTGGTGAGTATTTTCAGATGGCTGTTAAAACGTTTTCTTTTTTTTTTTTTTTTCTCTTTCTCTTTCAACTGCTGGAGAGTAACTAGAAACAAATCTGTTCCTTGGTATAAATGTTCAGTCCATATGTTATTTTTCACGGTAACTGATAGAAGTGTGAAGTTCTCCTCAATAAATTCTGCCCGCATGTTTGCGCTCCCTCCCCGCCTCCCCCCCCCCACGCCATATGTAACGTATCTTGCAAACGGGGAGAATAATCTCTTTATCACTTGACTTTTGTTGCGTGCCTTTTTCTCTGAGTAACATAAAAAGTTTAAAGAGATTCAGAGGTACCAGTACAAAGAGTAGACAGCCACCCCAGCTGCTCTGAAAGGCCATCGTGAGAAACAATGGGAAAGAGAGAGAAGAAAGCCAATGATGCCATCCAGCTGTCCCTGGAGCAGTGCGGGGGTTACAGGCGCAGCTGAAAAGCCATTGTACTTTTGACTTCCCAGAAACCTAGCTACTAGGAGCCCACGGTGGACCAGAGGCCTTACTGATAACAGGAACAGTTGATTAACGCATGTTTTGTGTATTCCATGTATCATGTGATTCATTCTTACAATACAGTAAGGTAGAGGCAAGAAAATGTTATTAAGGAAATGATAAGGAGAGCAAAAATATTTACTAGTCAGTAAGTAGAAGTGATCATCTCAGTAGTCTATACCCTTGTGATCGTCCCATGAAGCAGCCTGACAAGGAGGAGGGATAGGAAGGGGTGGTCTTGCTGTCTTAGAGATGACAGAGGCAGAAGAAAATTCCTTTATCATTGGACAAGTGCAGTTCTAATTCATTTTGTTCAAGAGTCAACTGTAGTTGTGAGTGTTAACCTTACTCCCTAAGTATTTAAACAGTAGAAGACAGAAGATTATGGATTTTGGACTCAGAGAGATCTGGGTTCATTCTCAGCACCACCACACACTTATGTGATCTAAGCAAGTTACTTAATCTAAATGAGAATGTCCTCATCTGGAGAATGGTGATCCATTCTCTCCCAGTGTTACTGTGAGAATTTAATACAACAATCCAAGAAAAGTAACTGGAACATAGTAAGTGGTTAATAAGCATTGGTTTCCTTCTTCCACTTCACTGTCACTCCTGTTATCAATAATGAAAAACTCTTGCTGTGTTTCAATAATTTATAAGCATTCAACCAAGACCATGAATGTAATTGAGTATATGTTTTATGATGAAAGATTTACCAGAAATTTTCTTTTATATTGAAAAGCCAGCCCAAGTTGACATCTCTTGGCAAAATTTCTGGTGTAACTTGAAGAATTTTGGAGTTTGAATTCAGATCAATATGTTTGAAGAATTTAACCCCAGGCCAAGTACTTTATGCTGGGAAAGTAATCTTTGATGTTTGAATGGGTTTTAGTTTTGTACTGAGAGCCAAATGTGTGAGGTAGGACCCCATGTGAATCAAAATATCAAAAAAATATTTGCATTAAATTTCCTGCAAACCAAATATATAGAGTTTCATGCAGCTCTAATTGAAATGTAATAACTGTTTACAGATTTGATTGCCCCATCACCACAGAGTAATTGGTTTCTACACCAAGCAAATGGGAGATGAAGTAAATGTGCCTAGAAACATTTGCAAATTCAATGAAATGTTTCTAAAATTACTGTTATGGATGATGTACTGCCTGTCTGGAAGTTCAGTCGGAGCTGGACCTCGATGGAGTCAGGTTACTGCTTGTCTTGGGTGTCAGAAGAGACCATTGTCCCTCCAGATTGGCTCTGGTGCAACATGAAACTGCACTGTCTCAAAAAGCAGCAGTTTTGCTCATTGCCCCTAATCATCAGAGAAATGCAAATCAAAAACACCCTGAGATATCACCTCACCCCAGTGAGAACAGCCTACATGACAAAATCCTAAACCTGCAAAGGCTGGTGAAGGTGTGGGGAGAAGGAAACACTTCTACATGGCTGGTGAGATTGAAAACTAGTACAGCCTCTTTGTAAAGAAGTATGGAGTAGGGGTATTATGAAAGATAAGTGAAAACAGTAGTTACTTAGCAGTTAACAGATATCAGTACATTTTATGATGATAATTATCTGGTGAGTGAAGCCATCCTGTCTCATCACATGATTGTAAACAGCCCTTACTTAGAAGGCCGGTCCATTTGTTTAGTGCACCTGCTTCCAGAACCTTACTATTATGCATCTATATGCATAATATCTATATGCATCTCACAAAATAAGGAAAAGGGTATAGTGTGGCTGTTCCTACATAGTAAGAATCCATTATTGTTTTGTATTATTAATACAGTAGCTCTGGTGACATTGATAGTTAACAGCTCAGAGTACAGCTGCATATTTCTCAAATGAAAAGAACCTGCCCATTAAATTATTTTGGTCCTTTGTCAACACATTTCACACCAATGTCCTAAGAACTTTTTTCCAGGTGTTAAGTGCTGGCAAGGTACTTTTATAAGGGCTTTAAGAGATTTTAGGGTTACAGCTCACCCAGTGTAAGTTGGTAACTAGAATAATAACATTTTTCATGCAAAAAATTTTAAAGAGACCTTCACTGAATATTTACATTACATTAATTTTCTTCATCACTATATTTTAAGTTTCTATATTACCTCTTTTAACTTGAACTCCTCTCTGTTAAATGTATCTTCAAATCCTACATGCCAACACACACAACAAATAGAAAATAATAGGGCAGGGTGTTGCAGGAGGTATAGTAAGAAGCCACCTCTAAGATTTCCATGTCCTCATCCCTGTAACTTGTGACTATGTAACCGTATGTGGCACTTTGCGATGGCATTAAATGTGCATCTTACAAGGGTACATGTGAAACTTAGTGAATGCAGAATATGATTGTCTTAACACAATAACTAAGAAAATGCCAGGAATGCTGTGTTAACCAGTGTGATGAAAATGTGTTGAACTGTTTATAAAACCAGTGCATGGTGCCCCATGATCGCATTACTATACACAGCTATGATCTAATACTAATAAAAAAAAATATGGATCTTGAAATGAGAAGATTATCTTGGAATATCTGGGAAGGCCCAAGGAAATGAGAAGAATTGTTTTGTTTTGTTTTGTTCTTTGGGGTTTCTCTTGTTTTTGTTTTTTCAGAGGGGAAGGCACAAGGGTAAAGAATCATAAAAGGAGATGTGACAGGGGAAGCAGAGAATAGAGGGATGCCCTTTCCATGAGCTAAAAAGTGGAGGAAGTTTCTAGAAGCTGGGAAAGACAAGCAATGGGTGTCCTCTAGAGTACCCAGAATGAACATAGCCCTCTCGGCACCTTGCTTTTTGTCCTGTAGGATCCATGTTTGGACTTCTAACCTCCAGAAAGATAAAGTAATAAACTCATATTGTTTTAGTCCAGTAAATATATGGTAGTTTTTTTTTTTTTTTTTTTTTGTAGAGACAGAGTTTCACTTTATCGCCCTCGGTAGAGTGCCGTGGCCTCACACAGCTCACAGCAACCTCCAACTCCTGGGCTTAAGCGATTCTCCTGCCTCAGCCTCCCGAGTAGCTGGGACTACAGGCGCCCGCCACAACGCCCAGCTATTTTTTGATTGCAGTTTAGCTGGGGCCGGGTTTGAACCCGCCACCCTCGGTATATGGGGCTGGCGCCCTACTCACTGAGCCACAGGTGCCGCCCTATATGGTAGTTTTTACAGCAGCAAAAGGAAATTAATACATATGGGTATCTTTTTCATATTAAGTACTTATTTTGTTAGAGATATGAAGTGTTATTATCAAAACAAAAATATTTTATCTTACAACATATATGTACATATTTGCACACAGACACACACCAAGGATGCTAAAAAAATTTATACACATTTTAAGAGATGTTTTCTATGTATTACTTTACGAAGTTGAATTGAATTATAGTAGTAAAGTGACACTGTCTCAAAAGATAGTGTTAATCAAATGAATTCCGGCATCACCATGTGACAGGCATCATTGGGTAGATTTTTCTCTGAAAATGTGTATGCATTTTTTGGGCACCATTGGTATATGTCAAGAGTTATATGCCAATTATAATATTTCCCTATGTGTTACCTTACTTTCAAGAGCAATATTGAAATAGAGGACGAAATCATCGCAGAAAAAAATTAAATGGGCCTGTAGACATGCTAACTTTCTTCAAACTTTAAATGGAAAGTTTCTCTTTTTTCTTTTCCAAAACCTTGATTGTGAAACAGTCAATAATCTTACCTCCAAAGGAAATTTACTTGAGAAATAGAGTTCAACACATTTTAAAGAAGAGCTTTTCCTTGTAGTATTTTCTAGAGATTTGGGGTTCTGCTGCCCTGTGATGATTTTGTCTGCCTTTAATCAAACGTAGTTTTGAGTGCATGGAAGAAAAACTAAAAGAGGATTGTCTTTATTCTTTAGACATGCCCCTTACAACAGCAGTTCATGGAGAATTTTACAATAAATTTGTCTAAAGAAGTGATTAAAAACAAGTAAATGGATTAGTTTCTTGTTATCTTTTCTATTGTGATTATGGTTATAATAAATTTTAATGGGCTTACCAAAAATGGATTTAAATTGGCAAACCAACTGGTTCATAGATTGGATGAAATAAAACCCAGAGAACACAAACTTTTTTTCCCCTATTGTTATTGGTAAAATGACTTAAAATGTGCCAAGTCTGTGCATTTGATTCCATTGTTCCCTTTACTCTGTTGGTTGACCTCAAGCTGGTCCTTGAAGTTGTTGCCCCTCTATTGTTTCCTCATTCAAAACATAAGGGAGATATCAAATTCTTTATAAAAGCAGCTCTAAAAGGGCTGTATTAAAATATACCCAGCATATAAACTGCTCCACAGATGATGTAACCTGCCCCCAGAAGCTCTTAGCATTAGCACTGAGCTGTCATTCACTGTCTCCTCCAACTATATTGTTCTTACTGGCCCATAGAAGATTGATGAATAATAGTAACACAGTTCACAAATCTTGGAATTATAAAACAAATTCTTCGCAATCTGGAAATTCTAAAACCACCCCCCTCATTGTTTAACTATTTCTTTTCAGATAAATGTGGGGTAATCCAGGTAAGTACGCCACATAGTTTTTTTTGTAGAGACAGAGTCTCACTTTATGACCCTCGGTAGAGTGCCGTGGCCTCACACAGCTCACAGCAACCTCCAACTCCTGGGCTTAAGCGATTCTCTTGCCACAGCCTCCCGAGTAGCTGGGATGCCCAGCTATTTTTTGGTTGCAGTTCAGCCAGGGCTGGGTTTGAACCTGCCACCCTCGGTATATGGGGCCTACGCCCTACCGACTGAGCCACAGGCGCCGTCCCCTACATAGTCTTATAATTCAGAGATTCATAGAATGTTAGAACTGGAAAGGATCTTAGATATTATTTTGTCCCCTCCCCCCCTTAAATTTACATCCTGAAAGAGATACCTGGATGTTCCCAGGGACCTAGTTAGGTAGGGTCAAGACTATAATTGAAATTCAGTCTAAAGATTTATGAAATATTTCTCTTTGCAAGTTTTCCAGTAAATGTGCTGGCCAAATATGACCCTTCCTCTACTAATAGAGGATTGATTCTTACAGAGTGTGAAAGTCATTGATTCCATGTAAGTTTCTTATTGAATGGCAAACACCCCTAGCAGGGAATGGTATTGATAACCTCCATTGGGTAACATTTTAGTCATTAGGGAGCACTTACTAAGGGATTTACTACCAGGTAGTTAGTCTGGAGCTGGAAAATGACTAAGAAGAGAGTTGTATAGGGGGAAGAGGCTGATGAGTGAGGAAGGTTTAACATCCCATCATTATGTACTTCCCTTCCTCAAACACTAACTGCTTTCCCTAACTGGGCTATGAAACTATGCATAACTTAAAAATAAGAATCAAGTCTTATTCATTTGTTTTACTTATTTTTCTTTCTCATATCTACATATTAAACCCTTAATCAATTCCATTTGTTAAATGAACATATGATCATAGCTCCCTCTACAAAGCACACAAAATTGTCTAAGCCAATGTTTTAGCTCCCCCCACATGCATATTAGCTGTGTAGCCACAGAAAGCTAATTAACTTCCATGCCCCAGTTTCCATAATTTGTAAAATGGAGTTGGAAATATTTACATAATAAAATGATTTTGAGGATTAAATCAATTTATACCTTTAAAGTGCTTTAACTTTGCTTATGTAGGAGAGGCAAAATTTCACGTCTACCTTCTCAGGGGTTTTAGCTGAGCCTGCAATATATATTGACGTGAGACCGATTAACAGAAGAAAAGCACACACATTTGTTTAACATAAGTTTTACATGGTACAAAAACCCTCATAAGGAAATGAGTACCCAAAGAAACATTTAGAGTCAAGCACGTTTACTGAGTTGGACAAAGAAGGTAAATTGTGACAATGTGACAAACCAGGGTCTTCACGCTAGGGTGGTTAATCATGCAGAAGTGACTAGGACGATAAGGGCTAGTTTATAAGATTCATTTGTACAGATTACTCTGTCCCTGTTAGGTGAATGTTATTCTCCTCCTGGTATAAGAAGGATATCTTTCATATAATATTTTTCTCTTTTCAGGAAGAACAAGGTAAGCTTAGAAGTCCCTTCTTGAATCTACTATTGATCAATTGCCGTTAGCCCAAAAGAAGCATTATGCCAAAGTGGCATAATCTGGGGTGTCACATTCTGTAATCCTTCACTTAGGAGGTAAGTTCTTAGCAAATACTAGCTATTATCACTAGTTCCAGGGGATATTTATCAATGTCTGGGGTTATTTTTGGTTGTCACAACTGAGGATGTTCTCTGAGAATCTACATGGGAGAGGCCACAGATGCTGACAAATACCCTGCAATGACAGCCCAGAGCAGCTGCTACAACAAAGAGTAATCTGGCCCCAAACATCAATGGGCTGAGGGTTGGGATAAAACCCACAAAACTCTGAGCTACTACTGGTACTACTCTTACCACTAATACCAATCCTAAGTCATCTAGGTTTGATATAGCCCTTAAAAACTTGTTTATATTTGTAGATAGAGATAAGGCAATTCCTTGTCAAGCCAACTATTTGGAGTAAAGGTAATTTAGTCGATCTCTACTACTTTCATACAAAAATGGCTTCCATGGATAAGACGTTGACTAATCATCAGTTCAGAACAGGGCAAAGTTAACTTTGTTAAGAATACCAGTAAATCTGGTCAGATTGCTAGCTATTAAAAACAAAAGTGTTTTCAGTGGCCAATTTGACATTGGCATTCCCAAAGATCAAGGACCCCCATATTTGTGGCTTAATCAAAAGCACACAATTTAGCTGGGAGATTAAGAATGGTGATTTGCTTGTGCAAAACTCAAGTTCTTTTAAGTTATTGGTATTGCTGATATTCTAAATGTGGGCTTATGTCATATTTTTCTAATTTGTGAATCAGCTTGTCCAAGGGATAAAAATGGAAAAGTAGATGAAAGCAAGGAGTAAGAGAAGAAAATTTTATTCTACTCCTCTGTAATCTCTCTCTCTCTCTTCTCTCTTCTCTGGGACTAATTAGAGCTAGGAAATTTACTTGAAAGATGTTTAAATTTTGCATGTTTCAGTTAATTCATTCTTAAGAAAATTCCTTAAATTTACTCTTGTGTGCATAGTGTTATTCTGTCTGATTAGTCTGAGAGGTTAGTACACAGAAGAAAGTGCTCACATTTTTAAAAATGCATGAATAAACACCATATCTGTATTTTTCCATTGCAAAATACACGTCATTAGGAAGAATGTGTGTGAATACGATCTTTATTTTTAGAGTCTAACACTTAATCTGATTATAATAAGCTAATTTTGAACCAAACGGTATTCACCATATAGTTTCAACATTTATTTCACCAACAAAGCAAAAAAAAAGTTATCTCAGTTCCTGTGATTTATCAGGGGATAGATCTATTTTTTTCTATGAGAAAAATAGATCTATTTTTTTCTATGAGAAAAAAATATGATGCCATATTTTGAATGTGACTTTGGATAATTTTAAGAAATATTTTAAGTCCAACTTTCTCTAATCTCATTTGTTGAACTATCAAATCCAAAATGTCTGCCAAAATTTCCACCTTCATTTTCCCTTCTCCATCTTGTCCTCCTTCCATGCCTATTATGATGAAGTTCTACGTTATTTGGATTTGGAAATACTCTTGAGAAAAAAATTTCTTTACTATAAGTTATGGAAGAAAAAGTCTATAAAATGTGATTCAGGATGAACTTAGGTGGAATCTCTCTTCAAACCTAGTGATTCTCCCTCTAGACTAATCCTCTGTGCTCTTTCCCATGTGATGGTGAAATCTTGGTGATGAAGAGGATCCCTCTTGGATGATTCAACCATTGCCCCACCCCTGACCCTCTTCAGTTCATTGTCCCCTGAGACATCTTTTCAAAGTGTAATCAAACCCTCCCCTTCAAGCCTACAGCTCTTCAAACGGTTCAGAATGAAAACCAAACCTCTGTCTTTATATGCTACCTCCAATTTGTCATTTTGGCCATGGTTCAGCTCTCATGGCTTCAGATGGTTGTTCCTTGACCACTTTGGTTAAAGTACCACCCCAAGCCCCATCAGTCCAATCTCTAACTCTTGTCCTCTTTGCAAACACTTGCCATTCTGGAAAATCTATATATGTATTTATTTTGTTTCGCATGTGTATTGTTACTTTCAACCCATTACAATCTTTGGTTCATTAAGAGAAAGATTTTTTTTTTTTTTTGAGTTAGTCTCAAACTGTTGCCCTGGGTAGAGTGTCGTGGCATCATAGTTCGCAACAATCTCCAACTCTTGGGCTCAAGTGATCCTTCTGCCTCAGTTTTTCTATTTTTAGTAGAGACGGGGTCTTGCCCTTGCTCAGGCTGGTCTTGAACTCATGAGCTTAAGCTATCTACCCACCTCGCCTCCCAGAGTGTTAGGATTACAGGCTTGAGCCACTGCACCTGACCCAAGGCAAAGATTTTTATTAGTTATGGTGATTACTGTATCCTTGTGCCTAGATTACCATTGGCATATAGTAGATACTTGTATTCATGTTTTTATTCCTATGTTACAAAATACAAAAGATATAGAGGTTTGAAACAGCTCAAATTTATTTTCTTTTAGGTTTTCTGGGTCAGAAAGGCAGTCACACCTAAGGTAGATTCCCTGCTCAGGGTCTCATCAGAGTGAAATTAAAACATCTGCTGGGCTGTGCTGTTTTCTGGGGCTTGAGACCCTGTTTCAAGTTCACGTGGGTTTTGGCAGAATTGAGTTCCATGTGGTCGTGGCACTAAGGCTCCTCTCTGCTGCCTATCTGTTGACCAGGAGCTGCTTTCAGTTCTTGGAGGCCTCCTGCGACCTCTTCCAATGTAGCCTTTCACACTTTGAAGCTCTCTGACTCCTGACTTTGCCCACTGTCAGCTGATTAACTGCAGTGTCTTGCAATGTGCTCTCTCATGCTTTGAAGCTCTCTGACTTCCGGCTCTCTATCACCTGCTTAAGTCAAGCCCACCAACATTCAGGGGAAGGTTCCGTGGAGGACGTGCGCACCAGGGGAGTGTATCTTAGAGGCAGCTTAGAGTTCTGTCAAAACCCTATGCTTCATCCATTCCAAATTTATCAGGTACTGCCATTTTCCCTTTGCAATAAATTTCTGAAATGGCAAAGAGTGAAAAATCACAAAGAAGTATTTAACTACCTTATACTAAGAAAAATATTTTTTTGTTCCTTTGTTTTAGTTTAATGCTACCTTCCCATAACTAAATTTGAAGGACCAACTTTGTTGAACTCATGAACGTGATTGGTAACCAGTTTATGCTCATCCTTGTTCATAACTATCAATTAGAAAACATAATTTTGTTTCTTATTTTAAATTGCATTTTTAATCTCATGCTTATTTTATCTTTTCTTTCCAATGGTTGGCAATTTTATGATGGGAAGTTAGAACATGTCATTAAAAAGAGTACAACTCTCTTGACATTTCACTTTAGTTTTTAGTGTTTTTCTCTCCAAAGTAAGAGGAAAAAACAGCTTTAATTTAGTACTGATTATGAATGATGTGTTTTTATCATGATAGTAAATAGGAAAGAGCAGAGTCTTTGGGCTCATTTCTCTGTTTGAATTTTGGTTCTGCTCTTTATTTTTTGGAATATCATGTCTTTCTTAGAAGATTCTTTGGTGGAATCTTTTTTCCACCTCAGCCTGTTAATACAATGTGAATAATAATATTTAATCCAAAAGACAGGTATGAAGAGGAAAGAAATAAATCATTTATAAAAGTGGCACACAGTAGGCATTCTATGAAAATGAGATTTCTTTTTACAGATGGAAAATATAGATATGGGTAGAATTATTCTAAGCATGATTCGAGGGTACCTGCTAAAAAGGAAGATTCCCAGTCCCTTTCTCAGACTCACCAGGTCAGATACTCTAGAGCAGGACCCAGAAATCTACATTTTACACCAATACCCTAAGATGTTATTAGTGCACTAATGTTTAGAAACTAAAGATAGGGAATTACACAAAAAAATCCCTTATATAGAGAGAAATTAAGTCTATTTTAACATATTTTAGATATGAAAAGCTATCTTTCATATCTTTAAAGGAATAATCATTATATAAAGTGTCAAGTTTTAATTCTAGTTTCATTAAATGGAATACTACACATGTCAGCTCTGATTGTATAAAGTATTATATAATTTAAGAATAGTATTTTTACTTCTTCCAATAAGTTACAAATTGAAATTACTTTATCCCTCCTACTGTCCAGTATCTTAGAGGCCTGTCTAGGTTTTCAAAGAATAATATTCAAGAAGGCAAATAATATTCATTCTGACTCCTCAGTTTCACATTATAAAGATAAGCTTATTTTTTTCTATTTATGTTTGATCTTTCGATTAGGAACAGAATGGTGATGATCATAAATCAAGTGCATCCTTAGCTTTAATACATGTGTGTAGTAGTTACGTGAGCATGTTTCAGTAAAGATAAAATATCAAGATACTGTTCAAATGAAGACAATCGGACAGAATGTTAGACTATTTGAAACCAGCATTTCCTGGAAAATCAGTTAATATTTTGAGACTCAGAATGTTTGTAAGCCTAATGTGCTACTGTATAAAGAATAAACAAAAGCTGTTGTATTTTTCATGTTTAGGGTTTTGCATTTCAACTGTTATTTAAATTCGAGAAGATGTCCCTCTTCTCTTTTGTAAACCCCACCCCCACCTTGACCTTGAACTGTCTCTTGCTCTGAGTTTTGATTAGCTCCATGTGCAGCAATATTCTTTACTAGGATGGAAGCAGATCATTGTTGCACAGCACAACTGAATCTCATAAAAATCCTTGTGTGCCACCGTCCTTTGAAACCGGTAGAGAATTTGGTCCATCTTCCCACTGTGTCACATCAACCCAGCAAATTATATCGTTTCCCTTCATGAGGAGCTGCAAAACGCCCAGATGCGTTTTCTAAAGTACAATTTGAAAATAATGAGAGGAATACCACACACAACGTGCTCTCTTGACAGAGGGCCCCTGAGTCTGTCTGCAGAGAATTCGGCCAGACACTGCAGCTTAGATTCCCTCACTTCTGTGATTGTTGGAGTTTTTCAGATTTAGGAGATAGCAATGCCCAGATCAAAAATTATACTCTGAAATGAAAACTGCTCTGTTAGAATTTCCAGTAGCATTGGGCTTTGTTCTTGGGTGGCAGAACTGAGGGAGGATAGCTTCTTATATAGGTTACATTGTTCACGGGAGTGTCAAGGGTTTAGATTTGAACTATTTCCCACCCCACAAAAGAGCATTGCTTCTTTCTTTAAATTTATTTTAAACAAATAAAGACATCATCTATTTCTTTAGATGTTGCAATTTTAAACTTAACATTTTGTTTGTGATATTAAAAAGTTCTTGCCTGGTAATAAATATGACTAATGCTATACAAGGCGCTCATATACACACTAAAAAATGACCCAATTACTAAATAAAGATATAATAGAACCTAAAACTGATTATTTAGTATCTGCCATATTCTGCAAAGAGCATAGAATTTAGAAACACAATTTTTGAGTTCAAATTTCAACTCTGTCTAATTACTAGTTGTAGAATTTGAGAGAAGTTCCTTTAACTCTTTGGGCCTTGATTTCCTTCACCAATACAAGGAAAATAGGACCAACCACTTAGGATTGTTGTGAAGAGTTAACACATGAAGGGTGTTTAGAATGCCAGCTATCATACCGTAAGTACTTAATAAATAACTGTTATCATCAGCATTAACGAAAACTATTAATAACTATCATCATTTCTAATAACTATTAGCATTAATAATAATATTAATACTATTAGCAATTAATTATTAATAATGATGCTAATTAGCATTACTAATTATTTTTAGTGATAATTTCTATCATTCATGATAAATTATAATTAATTATAACTACCGTAACAAGTGATGATACGTTATACCTGTCATTACTTTTTAGGCAGTATCTCTTCTAATTTCACAGAAACCTTCTTAACCCTGGTTCTAGCTTCTCGCATTTTCAGAGATTTATTCATGGAAAGTTAAGAGAGTAAAAAAAAAAAAAAAAAATTGTTTGAGATCAGGTAGCTGACGGCTGGCATCCCTGGGCAAAAGTTGTCTGTGCAACTCTGAAGTGTGAGTCGTTACATGTTTCTGCCTCAGAATTTAAGTAAATTATTTAAAACAAATTTTAAAAGACAATCACACAGAAATCTGCACACAGATGTTCTTGGCACCTTTATCCATCATGTTTGCGAGAAGGAATTAAGATGTCCTTCAGTAGGTGAATGCATAACTAAACTGTGGTAGATACAGAGTGAGTGATTATTCAGCACTAAACAGAAATGCCACGATAGACAAGGAGAAAACTTTGATATATATATATATATATATATACACATATATATATTATAATATATAAATTACTATATTATCTATAGAAATTATATATATATTACTATTTGTAAATGAAGCAAATCTGAAAACACCTATATCCTGTATGATGTCAAACCATATGACGTTCTGAAGGACACAAAACTATGTGGACAATAGAAAGATCAAGTGAAGGAAGAGGGGAGACTCGGCGGAGCCCAGAGGACTTTTAGGACAGAGAAACTCTCTTGTGTCGTGGTGAATACATGTCACCAGATGTTTGTCCAAAATCAAAGAACATTCGACACTCAGAGTGAGCCCTAGTGTCAACCATGGACCTGGGTGATAATGATGTGTCCCTGTGGGCTCATCAATTGTCACAAATGCACCACTCTGGTGAGGGATGTTGACAGTGCAGGATGGGAGGGGGGCGGGGTGTACAGAAACTCACTTTACTTTCTGATCAATTTTGCTGTGAATCTACAACGGCTTAGGAAATGGAGCCTTGTGACTACCAGTTAGCAGGATCCTTCTATTCTCTACAGGGATCTTCATCCTGTAATGTAAGAAAAAGGAACAGAGAAGGGAGGTGGCAGAATGGAGGATACCATGCCATTTTATAGCAAGGAAATTCTCCCTGTGAAGGGACTGATAAGGTTATCAAACCAAAGTATGAATAAATGTGACTGATTGACACTTGATCCCCCAACTTCTGAGCATAACATGTGTTCATTACATATTTATGATTCCACAGACAATGTAACCTCCTGATTGCAGCAATATTTAAGTCATGATGTGTTCAACATAGCACGTAAAATAATGTTAAGTTGTGGATAAGATCAGGAAAAAATTCTCTTCTAAATATTGAAATTTCTAAATCATGCAAGTTTTCTATTTGCTTGAATGGAATTATACTACCAAACATAATATTATAAATAAAGACCATACAATGAGAAAAAAAAAATAAGGGCATACGAAATCAGGGATAATGAAGAAATCTGGGATGAGTTATTGAAAATCAGATAAAGAACAGCTTACGTTTGCTCTTTAATCAGAGACATTATGGTGCCAAAACACTTTTACTGACATTTCATTTTCCTTAATATTAAAAGTATCTTTTCAGATGTTTGCTTTAAAATAGTTAATTCTGGCTCTAGGTCTTATTGAATTGATTAAAGAGAATCTTGATCGAATTTACTTTAGCCTTGCAAGTCAAAATACCAATTGAGTTTTCATACCAAATAAAGAATGAAAGCATGTGTATTGCTAGATGGAGGAAACTGCTTATTTAATTGTTTCTTTGAAAATTCCTCAAGTTAGAAAACCAAGAAATTTGAGATTTTCGTAGATAAACATTCATGTAATGCTTTTACATTAGCAGGAAAGTTGGCAGTTGCTAATCTTGAAAATTATGGTGGGGTATTTTCTATATCTTTACCCCCTCCACTGCTTACCCCCTCCACCTGCAATTCATCCATTATCACCCTCCACCTAAGTTACACAGAGGCTGAGACTGGAAGTACACAGTGTATGGAAATCATATTCAGCCATGTTGGAACTGACTCTAATTTCCCGTGATGAAACTTCTCCCAGTGACTCCTCTCTTTTGGTGAGAAATGTCCATAAAGAATTTGAAGATAATACTAAGCGCAACTAAAAATTGGTCATGTTTTTGTTATGACCATGTGAGGGCAATTTTGAAATCCAGCGATCAACTACTCCACCTCATCTCCAAATATTTAGTTAGTGTAAATATTTTAAACAAATGTTGTAACTACTGTTGAGCTTTTATAATATATCCCTTCACAGCTGTTTCTAAATAAACAAATGTATCATCATATCATACCAATAAAGAAACAGAACTTGAGTTACTGTAATCTTATTATTTTATGTGGCCATTTGAAATTTTTATTTATGCTGAAAACCTACAAAAGTAAAATAAGAGTACAAACCGTCAGGTGTAATCCTTTTGATTAGTAAGTGAAAATTTGAGTTTACGGATAAAATATATACCATATATATTTTCTTTTTCTTTTTTTTCTTGGTACTCACTGGTTATGGCAACAGATAAAATATACTTATTGCATTTTTTGATCATTATGGGAGGGTGTTAAAAATTATCTACTCAGAATAACTGTTGTTAAAAAGCCAAAAAACAATAGACATCGGTGTGGATGCAGTGAAACAGGAACACTTATATACTATTGGTGGGAAAGAAAATGTATACGCTCTTTATGGAAAATAGTGTGGAGAGTTCTCAAAGAATTAAAAATAGAACTGCCATTCATTCCGGCAATCCTACTACTGGGTATCTACCCCCCCCCCAAAAAAAAAAATCAAAAAGATACCTGAACTTGCATGTTTATCATGACACAATGCACGATATCAAACAGATGGAATCAACCTAAATGTCTACCAATTGATGAGAAGACAAAGAAAACATGGTGCATATCATGTAATATTACTCAGCCATATGAAAGAATGTCTGTTGTAGCAACCTGGATGGAATTGGAAGCCATCAGTTACCTCGGTGAAGTAACTTAGGACCAGAACATCAAATACTGCATGTTCTCGTTTGTAAATAGTAGCTAAATCCTGGGGATGCACAATTATACACTAGAATTATAGACATTGATGGCCCCAAAGTAGGACAGTGAGAGGGAGTAAAAGATGAAATACTATCTAGGGGTATAATGTACACTCTGCAGGTAATGGAAACACTAAAAGCCTGGACCTCATTATTATACAATACATCCAAGTACTTCTACCCCCTAAATATATGGAAATGATAAAAAATTATGTTTTAAGTATCAAATATGCTAGATACTTCACTGAGTAAAAGCACAATTAAAATGTATCTCTAGGCTTAGGAGTTTGCAATATGGTAAGTCAAATGGACACAAGAATTAGTAATAGCAATACTGTATCAAAGTTAGAATAGAAGTATGTTGGATTAGGGAAAGGAGAAATAGCAACATCAATGTTGCTCCTTTAAAATTGTTCCTGACTGGGCGCAGTGGCTCAGACCTGTCATCCTAGCACTCTGGGAGGCCAAGGTGGGTGGATTGCTTGAGCTCAGGAGTTTTAGACCAGCCTGAGCAAAAGTAAAACCCTATCTCCACTAAAAATAGTAAAAGTAACCAGGTATCGTGGCAGGTACCTATAGCGCCAGCCACTTAGGAGGCTAAGATAGGAGGATCATTTTAGTCTAAGAGTTTGAGATTGCTGTGAGCTCTGAGGATGTCATGGCGCTCTACTCGGGGTGAAAGATTTAGCCTCTGTCTCAAAATAAAATAAAAAATGAAATAAAATATTACAGACTGGTTGTCAAAGACCCTAACATTCTCAAAAAAAAAAAAAAAAAGTCCCTAGGAAGGAACTCATTTTAAAGCAAATAGTGGCACTTTGTTTGCCATTATTTTCCAGCATACTATGAGCAAGGAAAAATTTTCCAGATTAGAATTGTTTGTGATTCCATTTCCATTTCTATGTTACTGTTTTTTTCAATGACAGGACAGAGTTTATGATAGAAAGATTGATAGACAAAAGGGAAGGAGAACACCTCTGTCAGTGTGTGTGTGGGGGGGTAATCCAAGTGGGAAGCTCCTCGTGTCTTCAGTCTAAGGGCCTAAGCTTATCCAGCAGGTTAGGGACTATGCTACTTTAAATATTCCTCCTCTTTCTCTGCAATAAAATATGCAGATGAAAGTGAAAACACAGTAGGAATAATTGTTGATTTGGAAATATTTGCTTCTTGGAAATCTTGTGTTTGCCTGTGGTACGCACACATGCGTGTGTGTGTTCAGTGTCAAATAAACTTTAAAAGCTGAGTACCAAGTAGTAACATTCCCACAATGTCTGAAAAGATACTGTATTTGAGAAAATATAAATACATTGGATTACAGGATAGCTGTGAACTCTAAATTGAATTTTGTAAGTTCTTTTAAGTAATTACACTCCTAATCTTTTTTGAATGTTATGAATTCAGTGAATTTTAGACTTTTATTGCTTTGTTATAAAGTGGTATTTCAATCAATATCATGGAATAAAAGTAAGGTCATATATATTAAGTAGAAAAAGTCTTATTGATATTGTAAATACCCAAGTGCGACAGAATGATGTCCTTTAATTTGAGGCATTCTTAAAGATTCGAACATAATGGGGTGCAGAATCAGAAATATTTTGGACTGATTTCTAGATTTTTCTTGTACTTCCTAAATGTATTATTTCAATACAATTATCAGAGCTAAGTAATATAAATGTATGTGTGCGTGCATGTATATAGTAAGCTGATTAATGTAAGCATCAACTCCCTTAGAATAGAATCTACTTATATAGCATAAAGAAGATAAAAGTGATCACAATTAATCAAAAGCATAATAGTTAATACACCTCATCTTCAGGCAACTTCTAATTCTTTGGAATCCTAGGATTTCAAGTGGTAAATTTCAGAATTGACTGGACATAGATGAATATTAAATTATTTATAATCCTAAACAGAAAAAATGTATTAAAATACGCTAATAAGAATCAAAGTATGCTACTAATGAAATCTGTTTTTGTAATAAATGAGAACTAGATTGATAAAATATCAGAATTAGAAATTGAATTCAATTTTAGTGCAAAAATACTAATACATAAGTAACTTGATATTTTTAATATTTAAGTTTTTAAGTATTTAACAACAATTTTTTTCTTTGCATATAAACTTTAAAAAAGGTATTAGGACTATCTTGGATCTGCTTTATAAGTAAGCAAAGTAAGGACATAATCTTTTAAATTACCAGCAGCAGTATTAATTCTGCTTTATAGGGGCTCAAGCAACTATGTTAATAGTTATCAGAGATCTGTTGAGAAGTAAGAAAATGCTTTTAGTAGATGGGGATGAATTGATGTTGAACTCTTATTTCTTCTTCTGAATATCTAAGGAATCTGTCTCAATACTTCTAGAGCAAATCTATCTCAAAAATTATGTCATAAATGTTTCCTCAATAATATTAAATGAGAGAGGAACACTCAAGACAAAGCATTTTTCATGAAGAAGAATGGGTAATGTAGACCTTGGTAAAAAGCAGGATTTGGCATCAGCATTTTGTTCCTTGCTATCTACTCTTCAAAGTCATTTTCATCAGATTGATCAGAATTTCTGTAAGTGAAGACTTGTTAAACATAGTAAAAAGGAGAGTATTCTAATATTACAACATTTATGTTATTTAATTATTAATATGGATTTCCATCAATTTGCCCAAATTTGATTTTTTTATTATATAAAACACTTATCCCTCCTCAGGCTTACTGTGTCTGTTACAAAGAGCATAAGACATTCTCCTTGTTTGTTTATAGTCGTAGGAATGTGTAGTCAACAAGCACCCAAGAATTCAGCATTCTTCAGACCAACCTTAATTCCCTGTTACATTACACATTCATTATGGGAGTATTTGCTCAAAAGAGATGGGTTATTCTTCAATATCATCTCTTTCTTGATAGTCACTGTGGCCACTGTGGTGAAGCTGCATGTACTGGAGATACTTTTCGTGATTCTTATGTGAGGTTTTAGGGATGCTAACCTCTCAAG
Source organism: Nycticebus coucang (assembly GCF_027406575.1). Classification (NCBI taxonomy): domain Eukaryota; kingdom Metazoa; phylum Chordata; class Mammalia; order Primates; family Lorisidae; genus Nycticebus; species Nycticebus coucang. Next base: position 30,386,035 of record NC_069782.1, read on the forward strand.
CAGGTTACTGTGACTTTCCCTCTGAGATGATGAGATCAGACATCAAATAAAAATGTTCCACAATGTGAGTACAGACCATCCCTGACTTACAGATGAGATAGATTTCTGAGAATATCTTTAGTTCATATTTGCATGTAACTCAAATCCCCAGTGAACAGTGTCTATACGTAATAAAAATAATAATAACAATAATGCCATGACGACTCCCATGTGGTAATAATAATACAGGCTAATACTGTAATAAAAATAATAATATTCCTATAAGTTATAGAAGCTATTGTGTTCTTTCTTTTAATGCTAATAAATAGAAAATGAAAAAAATTCATATAAAAACTTTAGACGAGAGATAAGAAAAATTTCAAAGAGGAATATTAAAGGTTAACATTCACCCAATGTCACATCAATGCTAGGTTAATAGGAATGTTATGCTTATTTACATCTTCCAACTAAATCAATAATAACCTTTCTATTTCAATAATTAATCCATTACATTGCTTAGCAATAATTGATGTTTTCGTTGGAGCAGTGCCTCTCACAAGTTCATTATTCTTATTTCATCCTCTGTAATTGTTCCGATAGTTGAGTGACTGAAGCCTAATGCTTTCCCAGTGAATGACGGAGTCCAGCATTTCTCTGAAGGCTTAATTATTTCTACTTTATTTCCATGGTGACCACTTTTCTCTTCATTGCAGGCTCACCTGGAATTGCTGTGGACTTTTGCTTTGGAGGCATCATCGTAAGAGTGAACACAGATTTACAAAATCAAATTTAAGGTTAAGATGGAAGTGATGCCGGGCATTATATGGAAGTGACCATATAAACCATGAGACCAGATGTTATGCCAAAGAATGGCTGATGCCATGGGGATTGGTTTACATGAATGGAAGAAACTAGTTTCCAAATCATTATTTAATTTCTTAATTGTAAATTATCCTTTTGAGGACCCTCAGGAGCCCATCCTTAAGTATAGTTCTCTTTTAAGTCAGGTCCTCTGTAATCTGGAATAACCAGCTTTTGACTTTGTCTAAGGAACTTTGGTTTCCTTATGTGTAAAATATAGATTTTGTGAAAAGTGAAAGTCTACAGTCATTTTACTTTAAATAATGAATGGGGTGCAGAGAAAGCCATCCCCCAAACTTTTGCTCCTCCTGCTCAGCTTCTAAATGTGGCTAAAAGATTAAGACAAGTGAGTCTTATACATCAGAAATTTGACCTCCTCTCAGGGCATTTTTAGCTGTTGTGTTTCTATCATGTTGCAAAGATGGGCACCTCATGAATAATGAAAGTGACTGTGGTTCGAGTTATTTTGTGCTAAGTGCTTCATGTTTTTTGTTTTATTGAATTCTCATAGCCAATTATTCACATTTTAAGACAAGAAGACTGAGGTTCAAGTATTGGGAACAGATAAGAGGTGGTGTTTAAAAATGTATGTGTCTAATTTCAAAGGTCATGATAACTGAATTAAAGTGCATTATTCTGTCCCAGAGCAATCTGCTAGGTGGTTAGCATTTATCTTCACCACTATGTTGAGGTTGTTTCTTCATATTCTGTCCTTGTATTTAGAGTATGTGATGAATAATGATTGTATTAATTAGGATGAGTGATGTTTGCTGCAGTAACAAGTAACCCCCAATCTCAATGGCTTAAGACAGCATAGGTTTATTTCTTGTTCATGTGCCCTACTCAGCTGGGGATTCTGATCCACAGCACCAGGCTCGATGACTACTTTTCTGGATAATCGATATATCATGATTATTTTCCACATCTTAAAATCATATTTTATGTCATCTGCTATGTAGATATACCATGAATTTCTTGACAAGTCCAGAATTATGACACCTAGGGTGGTTTCACATTATTAGCTAATGCAACTTGGTGGAGTGGATCACTTACAACTTATACAGAGTAGGGAGTGGATGAAGCCCTCATCCACATGTGAATAGGTTAATGCATTTTCAGTACTATTTTCTTCCTAAATGACACCAGATCTGTAATCACAACCCTGTATCATTTTCCTTTATCAGGTTGAGCAAAAACGATTGAACTTAACAAACATCCTTGACACATGTAGGTGCCAGTTCCAAAATTTCTGTTCAGTGACTTTGCCTCCTCTTCCCTCTATGGTTCAATGATCTCAGAAGCATATTCTCCCTCAGACGTTTGATATAACTCATCAACGTTTACAATTTTCATGCCATATGGCTCTATCATCTCTCTATATATTTTTTTACTTTATTATTATTATTTTTTAATTGTTGGGGATACATTGAGGGTATAATAAGCCAGGTTACACTGATTGCATTTGTTAGGTAAGGTCCCTCTTGCAATCCTGTCTTGCCCCCAAAAGGTGTGGTACACACCAAGGCCCCACCCCCCTCCCTCCATCCCTCTCTCTGCTCTTCCTTTCCCCACCCCTCCCTCCTTCTTTCTCTCTCTGCTCTCCCCTTCCCCCACCCCTACTGCGAACTTAATTGTCATTAATTGTCCTCATATCAAAATTGAGTACATACGATTCATGCTTCTCCATTCTTGTGATGCTTTACTAAGAATAATGTCTTCCACTTCCATCCAGGTTAATACGAAGGATGTAAAGTCTCCATTTTTTTTAATGGCTGAATAGTATTCCATGGTATACATATACCACAGCTTGTTAATCCATTCCTGGGTTGGTGGGCATTTAGGCTGTTTCCACATTTTGGTGCTTGTAAATTGAGCTGCAATAAACAGTCTAGTACAAGTGTCCTTATAATAAAAGGATTTTTTTCCTTCTGGGTAGATGCCCAGTAATGGGATTGCAGGATCAAATGGGAGGTCTAGCTTGAGTGCTTTGAGGTTTCTCCATGCTTCCTTCCAAAAAGGTTGTACTAGTTTGCAGTCCCACCAGCAGTGTAAAAGTGTTCCCTTCTCTCCACATCCACGCCAGCATCTGCAGTTTTGAGATTTTGTGATGTGGGCCATTCTCACTGGGTTTAAATGGTATCTGAGGGTGGTTTTGATTTGCATTTCTCTAATAGATAGGGATGATGAACATATTTTCATATATTTGTTAGCCATTCTTCTGTTTTCTTTAGAGAAGGTTCTATTCATGTTTGTTGCCCATTGATATATGGGATTGTTGGCTTTATTCATGTGGATTAATTTGGGTTCTTTATAGATCCTAGTTATCAAGCTTTTGTCTGATTCAAAATATGTAAATATCCTTTTCCATTGTGTAAGTTGTCTATTTGCTTTGGTTTTTGTCTCCTTAGCTGTACAGAAGCTTTTCAGTTTAATGAAGTCCCATTTGTTTATTTTTGTTGTTGTTGCAATTGCCATGGCAGTCTTCTTCATGAAGTCTTTCCCCAGGCCAATATCTTCCAGTGTTTTTCCTATGCTTTCTTTGAGGATTTTTATTGTTTCATGCCTTACATTTAAGTCCTTTATCCATCTTGAATCAATTTTTGTAAGTGGAGAGAGGTGTGGGTCCAGTTTCAGTCTTTTACATGTGGATATCCAGTTCTCCCAATACCATTTGTTGAATAGGGAGTCTTTCCCCCAAGGTATGTTCTTGTTTGGTTTATCAAAGATTAGGTGGTTGTAAGATGTTAGTTTCATTTCCTGGTTTTCTGTTCAATTCCAAGGTCTATGTCTCTATTTTTGTGCCAGTACCATGCTGTCTTGATCACTATGGCTTTGTAGTAAAGCCTAAAATCTGGTATGGTGATGCTCCTGGCGTTATTTTTACTACTAAGAACTGCCTTGGCTATACGGGTTTTTTTTGTCTGGTTCCACGCAAAACGCAGAATCATTTTTTCCAAATCTTGAAAGTACTTTGTTGGTATTTTAATAGGAATGGCATTGAATGGGTAGATTGCTTTGGGAAGTATGGACATTTTAACAATGTTGATTCTTCCCATCCATGAGCATGGTATGTTCTTCCATTTGTTAATATCCTCTGCTGTTTCCAATCTGAGGATTTCATAATTTTCTTTATAGAGGTCCTTTACCTCCTTTGTTAGGTATATTCCTAGGTATTTAATTTTCTTTGAAACTATGGTGAAGGGAGTTGTATCCTTAATTAGCTTCTCATCTTGACTGTTATTGGCATATACAAAGGCTACTGACTTGTGGACATTGATTTTATATCCTGAAACATTACTGTGTTTTTTGATGACTTCTAGGAGTCTTGTGGTTGGGTCTTTGAGATTCTCTAAGTATGAGATCATGTTGTCTTCAAAGAGGGAGAGTTTGACCTCCTTTGCTCCCATTTGGATTCCCTTTATTTCCTTGTCTTGCCTAATTGTATTGGCTAGAACTTCCAGCACTATGTTGAATAATAAAGGTGGCAGAGGACAACCTTGTCTGGTTCCAGTTCTAAGAGGAAAAGCTTTCAGTTTTACTCCATTCAGTAAAATATTAGCTGTGGGTTTGTCATAGATAGCGTCAAGAAGTTTTAGAAATGTGCCACGTATGCCTATGCTCTTCAGTGTTCTCATTAGAAAAGGATGCTGGATTTTATCAAATACTTTTTCTGCATCTATTGAGAGGATCATATGATCTTTATTTTTGCCTCTGTTAATATGGTGGATAACGTTTATGGACTTGTGTATGTTAAACCAGCCTTGCATTCCTGGAATGAAACATACTTGATCATGATGTATGACTTTTTTGATGATAAGGTGTAATCTATTGACTAGGATTTTGTTGAGAATTTTTTCATCTATATTCATGAGTAAAATTGGTCGGAAATTCTCCTTTTTGGTTGGGTCTTTTCCTGGTTTTTGCATCAGTGTGATGTTTGCTTCATAGAATGTGTTGGGGGAAGATTCCTTCCTCCTCAATTTTTTGGAATAATTTCTGCAGTACAGGAATAAGCCTTTACTTGAAGGTTTGATAGAATTGTGATGTGAAGTCATCTGGACCAGGTCATTTTTTGGTTGGAAGCTTTTTTATTGTTTCTTTGATCTCAGTGCTTGAATTGGTCTGTTCAGGAGCTCTATTTCTTCCTGGACAAATCTAAGGAGAGGGTGTGATTCCAAAATTTGATTCATGTGCTTCACATTGTCAAATTTCTGGGCATAGAGTTTCTGGAAGTATTTAGAGATGATCTCTTGTATCTCTGTGGGATCAGTTGTTATTTCCCCTTTATCATTTCTGATTGAGGTTACTAGAGATTTTACTTTTCTATTTCTGGTTAGTCTGGCCAATGATTTATCTATTTTATTTATTTTTTCAAAAAAACAACTTGTTTCATTAATTTTCTGAATGATTCTTTAGTTTTCAATTTCATTGTTCTCTGATTTGATTTTAGATGTTTCTTTTCTTCTACTGGGTTTAGGCTTAGATTGTTCTTCTTTTTCTAATTCCATAAGGTGGCTTGTGAGTTTGTTGATGCGCTCTCTTTCTGTTTTTCGAATGTAAGCATCTAAAGTGATAAATTTTCCTCTCAAAACTGCTTTTGCAGTATCCCACAGGTTTTGGTAGATTGTGTCTTCATTGTCGTTATGCTCAAGGAAATTAATGATTTCTGGTTTTATTTCTTCTTGCACCCATCTGTTATTCAACAGAAGGTTGTTTAATTTCCATGCCTTTGTGTAGGGTTGAACGTTTTAGTTAAAGTTGACTTCCACCTTTAGTACCTTGTGGTCTGAGAAGATACAAGGTAAAATTTCAATTCTTTTTATTCTGTTGATACTTGTTTTGTGTCCCAGGATATGATCAATTGTGGAGAATGTTCCGTGGGGGTGATAAGAAGAATCACCCCCACGGTGATTCTTTATCTTTGGGATGGAGTGTTTATATGCATTCTATCAAGCACAGTTGTTCTAAGGTCTCATTTAAATCTCTTACATCTTCGTTTAATTTCTGTTTAGCGAATCTGTTCAGCTCTGTAAGAGGAGTGTTAAAGTCCCCTGTTATTATGGTAATATCGGATATCATATTGCTCAGACTGCGTAAGGTCTGTTTCAAGAATCTGGAAGCATTTAAATTGGGTGCATAAATATTTAGAATTGAAACGTCTTCTTGTATTTTTCCCTTGACCAATACAAATTGACCATCTTTGTCTTTTTTGACTTCAGTTGCTTTAAATCCACATGTATCTGAAAATAAGATTGCAACTCCTCTTTTCTTCTGAATGCCATTTGCCTGAAAAATTGTCTTCCAACCCTTGACTCGGAGCTTTAATTTGTCTTTTGAAGCCAGGTGTGTTTCTTGCAGACATCAAATGGATGGCTTGTGTTTTTTAATCCAGTCAGCCAATGTATGTCTCTTCAGTGGGGAATTCAAGCCATTAACATTTATTGAGATAATTGATAAGTATGGTAGTATTCTATTCATCTTACTTTGTGAGAGTCCATTGCTTAGTTTTATCTTTTGCATCAGTGTGGAGGTTAGGTTCTGTCCTTTAATTGCTGAGTTCTTACTTTGTTGCTGATCCATTGTGATGGTCAGTGTGTAGAACAGGTTGCAGTATGTCCTGTAGAGCTGGTCTTCTTGTGGCGAGTTTCCTCAATGTTTGTATGTCCATAAATCATTCAATTTCTCCATCAATTTTAACTCTTAGCTTAGCAGGATATAGAATTCTTAGCTGGAAATTGTTCTGTTTCAGTAGATTAATGTAGATGACCATTGTCTTCTTGCTTGGAAAGTTTCATTAGAGAAGTCCGCAGTCACTCTGAAGGATTTGCCCCTGTAGGTCAACTGGTGCTTACTTCTGGCAGCTTGAGAATCTTTTCTTTTGTCTTGACTTTGGACAGGCTCATTACAATGTGTCTTGTAGAAGCTCGGTTAGAGTTGAGGCAACCTGATACCAGGTCTGATATCCCTCTGAAAGCAGTGTGTCAGAATCTTTGATGATATTTGGGAAATTTTCATTTATAATATTCTCTAGTATGGCTTCCATTCCTCTGGGGCTTTCTTCTTCCCCTCCTGGGATTCCTATAACTCGTATGTTGGAACACATCACAAAGTCCCATAATTGTGACAGTGAACATTCTGCTTTCTCTCTCTTCTTTTCTGCCTCTTTTACTATCTGAGTTATCTCAAGAACTTTGTCCTCTACCTTTGAAATTCTTTCTTTTGCATGGTCTAACCTGTTGCTGATACTTTCCATTGCATCTTTAAATTCCCTAATTAACTGCTTCAATTCCTTCAGCTCCACTATATCCTTTTCTAAATTCTTCATATCATTCGTCTCTTATTTGATTCTGTTTTTGGATTTCCTTTTGGTTATTTTCCACTTTATTAGCAGTTTCCTTCATTGTTTCCATCATTTCCTTCATTGTTTTTATCATGTGTAATCTAAATTCCCTTTCTGTCATTCCTAGCATTTCTTTATAGGTGGAATCCTCTGCAGTAGCTACCTCATGGTCCCTTGGAGGGGTTGTTCTGGACTGGTTCTTCATGTTGCCTGGTGTTTTCTGCTGATTTTTCCTCATGACTAATTTCTTTTATCTGTTTCCTTGCCCTAATTTTCCTTTCATTTCCTCTTGTTCTTTATGTTCCCATGCCCAGTGTGCCAAAACCGGTCTCACTCTGCCGCTGAGGGTTGATGCTGTAAGGTGGCTCAGTCCCCACCTTTAGGCTGCTCAGTCACTAGGTTACTAACTCCCGCCCCATCCTTGCTCTACGACTCTGAGGGCGGAGCTTGCTGGGGCAGTTCTCTCACAATGGCTTTTTGCGGCCCACAGCCAAACACTATTAGCTCTGTCCAGCTTAATGGCTCAGTCTGAGGCCCTAGACAATGCCCAAAGTTCTTCACACTTCTGCTCAAGCTCTCCCCAAGGCAGTTCAACTGAGTGCCAAGTCCAAAAACACCAAAACAGTTCACAGGTAAGGCCTTTCCGGTTTGCAGTCTCACTGCTGTACTTACAGCTGCCGGCAGGATTAGACCGATTGAACACACACAACTACTTGCCATATTTTCCACTGTTTTTGTCTTCCTCTTGGGGTCCAGAAGTCTCTTGCTGACTCCCTGTATCCTCAGAGGGATGATTATAGGCAGATCACACCAGCCAGAGATGCCTGGAGTCTTATTTCCCCAGACTCACGGTGCCCAGTTGCATGGAAGCTGTTACTTGGCCGCCATCTTGCTCTCACCTCAAAACCACCATTTTCTCAGCTCAGATTTCTGAGACACTGACCTCAGGCCTCTTCATTCCCAACAAGTTGCTTTGGACCATCACTGATCATTTCCCGGCTTCTATGGTGTTTTGTCATCCTCCCTACAACTTGGGGGACCACTGCAAAACAGGCTCTAGCCCAGAAACCTGATGCTCTTCACAGCGCCCAGCACGAGCAAGAGCTTAGAAACCATTTTCAGAGGTCTTGCTTCCCATCTATATAGTTTTTACACAAGGCAATGGAGTTTTCAATATTCAAAAATATCACTATGGTACAGTCCATATGTTGCTAGGATTATTGTGCTTACTATTGAACTATTTTTTTTTTTTATGAAGAATTTAAAAATCTTATGTTCTTTTCTGGAACTCCATGTACTTACTGCCTATAGTTTTTTACCAAAAGAATACACATATTCCAGAGAAATAAACACAGAATTCACCTCTAAATATACTGAAGTGGATGAGTTGACTGGTGTGGTTTCAGTCATATCACTGAAATCTGAGAGGTCTGCAATCCCTATATTGATGCATGAAAAAACTTACCTACTTTTGATTTAAAAGCTCAACATCCATTGAAAACACAGAGCTTAGATTTAGTTCTTTGTTCCCTGACCCATCTGACTAGCATTTGGTTAATGTCAGTGTCTTGATAAGACGTTTAGTGCAATCTCTTCTTCAGCATGATTAACTGTAATAGGGATGCTGCTGAAAAGGTGTGTTTAATGTATTGTAAAGGGTCACAGATGGTGAGAATTAGGTCCAAGATGGCCAGCTAGCTACACTATGGAAGACATAATCCATATTTAATATCCTTTCTCATTAACGGTAACAGTCACATTTAAGTGATTTCAGTTAAGAATTAATTGAAAGCAGTAGCAAAGTTAGATGGCATCCCTAATTATAAGAGGTAGGGCCCCATTAGTCCCACCCACTATTGTATGTTCATCAATGTTAGTAGAAATTAATGTGGGTTTTATGACAATAGGGTGCCCAAAGCAGATATTTGGTATATGGTTATTTCAGTAAAACATTTTTTAAAGGGTCAAGTTCATTACAAACTTTTAGCCATGTTTTTCAAAAACATGATTAAAAATAATCTAATTTAATACGTAACCATGTGGCCTTTCCTTTTTCTTCCCTTGCTATTATTAGATATTTGTTGGACAATGTATTTACTTAATATAAATGAAGCTTCTCTCAAAATATGACTTTTCCTAGGTCACCTGACTTTTTTTAGTTGTATTAATTGAATTTACTTTATTTCCACCTGCTAGAGACTCTCTTCTTTTGGATAGTACTTTGTGAAAGTGAAATACTGCATTTACTACTTTACAAGTCCAATTACCATGAACACAGAGTCTGCAGCCCTGAAATATATTATTTAGTATCATCATAGTATGGATAAACTACAATAAAACTATCAAGGCATCCACAACAGAAAGGTACCTATGCTCAACTGTGTGTCTTACCACTTCTGACTTAGCAGCAATTTCCCATATGAGTTTGCAACTTGGCGCTCACAGCCTTTGACAGTTATCTACCTTTTTTCCATGTGGGACCATTAGTCTAGGACACATCCATAAACTGGCATTCATCTGTTCAAGTTCAAACAGTATTTATTAATCACTGTACCAGTTAATATGCTAAGAGAGAAATAGTTGTAAACAAAATAGACATAAATTCCAACCTTATAATTATATCTTTAATAATCTAGTAGGGGATGGAGGTGTTCAACAAATACACGTGCCACCATGTACATAAATTGTCATGAATTCATGTAAGAATAATTCATATAAATATCTGAATACAAAACTATTTTATAAAGTCAGAGTTCACTGATTAAATTGAATGAAATAGAGGAAACTTTTTTTTTTTTTTTGTAGAGACAGAGTCTCACGGTACCTCCCTCGGGTAGAGTGCCATGGCATCACATGGCTCACAGCAACCTCTAACTCTTGGGCTTATGCCATTCTCTTGCCTCAGCCTCCCGAGCAGCTGGGACTACAGGCGCCCGCCACAACACCCGGCTATTTTTCTGTTGCAGTTTGGCTGGGTCTGGGTCGGAACCCGCCACCCTCGGCATATGGAGCCAGCGCCCTACTCACTGAGCCACAGGCGCTGCCCCGAAATAGAGGAAACATTTTAAAAGGAGTACATTGATGTGAGGCACAAAAAGTGAATAAGAATTACCCGGACAGAGTAGGGGAATGCTTCCAGACATAGGAAAGAACATGTTCAGGTTTGTGGGTGGTAACAAGCTTGGTGCCATCAGGAAACTCAAAGATCTGAGTGAGTTTTAAAAAATGTCTTTTGCATGATTTCACTGGGGCTTCATTACACAAACATAATTGATTGATTGTTCAGGCAATTGAAGTCCTTCTTTGGTCACCTCTATCTCTTTCCAGAGGTCAGACTCAGAACACATGACCAGAAGGGAACATCATGAGTCACCTTGTTAGTCCAAAGGGTCAGATGTGGTCTGAATGACAGAGACATTCCTAAATCAATTACCAGGGATAAGCACAATAGCAAACTATAGAACAATTGAGAGAAGACTATAAATAAAGATGATTACAACCATCTATCCCTAGGTGCTGGTCAGTGAATAATCTCTTCCAGTCACCTGAATTCAGGGTTATTAAAGTTGGAAAATGAGTCATTCATGTCACTTAACATATCAAAATGCTTCCAGGAATAAAAAAAAAAATAAGTGGAAATAATATCAATGAATTGTCATATACATGAAATAAAAAAAAAAAAAAAAACTAAAGACCTTTCAAAATTCTGTGTTAGTGTGACAGTAAGGTTGGATTCTGTATAATCCAGGTAGAAAAAAAGACCTGAGGAAGTTAGTTTTGATAACAGTTATGGAGAGAGAGAGGAAAGGGAAAATTTATCTATATTTTTACAACTAGAACATCTAGGAGGTTACAATTTTAAGTCCAACATGTAGTTTATTTCTTTGTACTTAGTAATGTTCTGATTTATGAATTGCATTTGCATGGGCTCTACTCATGCCAACAGAAAGAAGATTTCTGAATGTCTCGATCTTAAGAATGAATAAACAGGAAGGTGATACAGAGGAATAAGGACAACATTCAAAGTTCAGCTTCTATGAATAAGTCCTAAATGAAATGTGATTGATACTCAGAGGCAAGAACGGTGCCTTTGTGTCTTTTTGATGGGAAGTGAGAAGAAGCCACAGGTGCACACTAGATGTCTGATTCAGATGACATAAGTGGCTCATCGAGGAAGGGAGATGAAGCTCCACTAAGTATCTAGGGGAAAATGTGGAAATACACATCCTGTGAGGCATAGGAAATAAAGAGACAATAACTAATGATCCATTCAATCCATAGTCATCATCTTGTATGTATAAGGTGCACTGCTAGGTACAGGGTGTACAGCAATACATCAGACAAAAGGAGTCCTGGCCCTCAGGTAGCTTATAGTCTAGAGGTAGAGATATATAACATACAATACTTTATGCAGCTAATTAATTATAATTCTGATAGATCTTTAAAGAAAATTACAAGGTGCTAAAGAATACTCAGCTAATAAAGATGACCAAGAATATGGGAGGGGGTGCGTGTATGCATGGGTACTGTGGGAGACAGAGAAGTAAGGACAGGCTTTTCCAAGGGGGTGATACTTCAAGGCAAGACCTAAAAGATAAGATGAAATTAACCAATTAAGATAGAGGCAGGTGGCACGAGCAGCTGGTTGGCAAAAACTAAGGTTACATAACCTTAGTTACACAGTTGTATAATCCTCTGGCCATGTGGTATCAGCCTGACTTCTAGGAACGTACAGAAGGTGGCTGGAGGCTGAGTTCAGTTGTATGGGCAATCAGTCAGTTATGCCTGTGCAATGAAGTTCCAATAAAACCTCCAGACATCAAATGAAGAGTGAGGTTCTCGGGTTGGTGGTATTCTTTGCATTGTTGTCATACATCTCTGCTAGAAGGGTAGCATGTCCCAAGAAAACAGTTCACGTCTGGAGTCCTCCTAGACAGGTCTCTATGGCTAAATTTAGAAAGCAAGAGGCACAGAGGCAAAATGAGGCTACTAAGGTTGTCACAGGCCAGATGATGCAGAACCTGATAAAACCTGTTAATGATTTGGGTGTTTTATTGTTGGCAATAGATGGAAAGCTATTAAAGATAACCCGAGATGATCACTGTATAAGATAGGGAAAAAAAGCAGAGTCAGGACACAGTGCAGGAGAAAGCAGTTAAGAGACCACATCAGCCCACCACTGGGCAGGATGCAGCTTCAACTCAAGGCACAGCTTGGATATGGGGAGAAGTAGACAGATTAGGGAAATATTTTAGGAACTAACATTGATGCAGCTTAATAAATGCCAATACAATGGCTGAGAATAAGGAGGTGTCAAAAATGACCTCTATGTCTGTGTACCATTTTGGAACTTAGAGTTTTGAAGAACAAGACTTGACTTGAATTTCTTTTACACTCTTTTTTTTTTTATTGTTGGGGATTCATTGAGGGTACAATAAGCCAGTTACACTGATTGCAATTGTTAGGTAAAGTCCCTCTTGCAATCATGTCTTGCCCCCATGAAGTGTGACACACACTAAGGCCCCACCCCCCTCTCTCCATCCCTCTTTCTGCTTCCCCCCCATAACCTTAATTGTCATTAATTGTCCTCGTATCAAAATTGAGTACATAGGATTCATGCTTCTCCATTCTTGTGATGCTTTACTAAGAATAATGTCTTCCACTTCCATCCAGGTTAATACGAAGGATGTAAAGTCTCCATTTTTTTTAATGGCTGAATAGTATTCCATGGTATACATATACCACAGCTTGTTAGTCCATTCCTGGGTTGGTGGGCATTTAGGCTGTTTCCACATTTTGGCGATTGTAAATTGAGCTGCAATAAACAGTCTAGTACAAGTGTCCTTATGATAAAAGGATTTCTTTCCTTCTGGGTAGATGCCCAGTAATGGGATTGCAGGATCAAATGGGAGGTCTAGCTTGAGTGCTTTGAGGTTTCTCCATATTTCCTTCCAGAAAGGTTGTACTAGTTTGCAGTCCCACCAGCAGTGTAAAAGTGTTCCCTTCTCTCCACAATCTCCAACACAAAGTTACCCTTCTGTATGATATCTGTGAAGATTGTCCTTCAGTAAGGTTAGACATACTTTTGGTAGATGGGTTTCTGACCTTTCTGAGTGCTATATTAGATACTTTTCTGTAACATGGGGAGAGTGGATGAGGGTTCCTTAGAGAAAAAGAAATTGGCAAAGCAGTGGTTAGTTGGCAATGATAAAATATGTTTACAGAATTTACTCACTTGTCGCTTTGGCAGTGACCTAAATTGAGGAGCATTGCAAACATTTCTGACAGCTTCATTAGATAATTCAAGTTCAAGGCCGTCAGTAAAGCTAAGCTCTCTTCTCCTCAGTCTTCAAAACCAGTCCATAAATTTACCTTGCTACATGTGCTGAAAAGAGCCTGGAATTGCTATCTTTAAAGACATCTGCTTACAAGGTTGTCCCTTGGCTGGCATCTAAGGAGTTGGCCATCAAATGGTTCCCTATTCTGACACAAAACTTTCCCTAAATGTTAAGAGTAGCTCACTGTTCCTGAACTGAATAAATACTATGCTTTCTGCTAGACATCTTTTACTTTAGAAGCTGAAATTTTGGTACATGCTACAAAGAGGATGCCTATGTGACCAGGTTCCAGTTATATCTCGAGGTGCTGAGTCCCTAACAAGCTTACATAGAAGTTAAAATTTCACATTTGTTGTTCCAAACTGATGGTTGAGGAAATCAAAGCTGTTCTGTGTGACTCCCCTATAAGACAACTCTCATAGATTGTGCCTGGTTTCCTCTGAAGTTTGCCACATGTACCTTCCTTCTTTGCTAATTTTGATTTGTTTCTTTTCACTGTAATATATCTTTGCTGTGAGTATGACTAGAAAGGAAGTCCCGAGAGCCCTTATAAGGAATCATCAAACCTGGGGGTGATCTTGAGGATCCCCAACACTAAATTATTGGGAAGCATTATCTTGCCATCACCTACATTAGTCCTGTGAAGAGACATTGGACATGGATTATCCATATAATGATAATGAGAGTGATCGTCTTGTCATGTAATTTTGGTAGAAATTATTTGCACAATTGCAAATATAGCAGCATCCCTTTAATATAGCTTGAATTTCTGGCACCTATGGCTCAAAGGAGTAGGGCGCCGACCCTGTATGCCAGGTGGCAGGTTCAAACCCAGCCCCAGCCAAAAACTGAAAAAAAAATAATAATAATAATAAATAAATAAATAAATATATAGCTTGAATTTTCCAGATTCACATGAAGATAGAAATAAGATTGATGCATAATTTTGCATGCATATGATCATCTCTAGACGTAAGAAAATGTCACTAATGGAAGGACTCTGGACTTTGTTTTCATTAATTTTTTTGTTGTTGTTTGCTCACATTCATATTTTTGACCATATTATATTCAGACCATAAAGCTTTTACACAGGAAGGCTCTAGTATTTAAAATGTTTTTTATCAACAAAGCTAAAATATTGCATAGAATGGATGTGAAATGAACAAGATGCAGGAAATAGCTGAAAGCTGTTTCATGCTAAAAGCCTCTTGTGCTACAGAAGATGGAACAGCATCAATAACACTGTCAACCGTAAGTGACCCCTGGATTTGAATTGTGATTATAGAAATGGTAATGTCCTTTCATTTAGGCAATACTAAGCCTCTGAGAGCACCTTTGTGTGGAGGGTCCAAGATTCTTATTACCTTTTGAAGCCTTTATTACCTGGACAAATTTAGTACTCGCTTGCTAATGCTCTGCTTTATAAAATTCTCATAAAATATCAATAACCTGCTCTGAAGAATTTTCTACATTTTTCCCCCTCTGGAGCCATCATAGAGTTCTTTAATCTCTGGTTATTATTTTTCAGTTGAAACACACTAGGCTATTCCTTTAGAGTATTCCTCACCCCACCTCACACAGCCCATGATTGAATTAACTGTGTGTGTGTGTGTGTGTGTTCCTCCTAAAAAATGCCCTTGGGTGAGGATAAATGCTAATTGTGAATATTAGCCCAAACTTCACTGATGTAATTTTGGAACTCATTCTTAAGCTCTCCGAAGGTTTGAAAATAAAAGCTAAATATTTACAAGGGGTTATTACTTGCTTGATACTATTCTAAATCTATTAAACAAACTAACTCATTTCAAACTCACAGTCGTTTATGAGGTAGGTGCTGTAGCCGTTTTCATTATATCAGTGGAGAAACAAGATGCAGAGATGTTAAGGCACTTTCCTAAGGTCGCACAGCTATTCAGGGGCAGAGTCAGCATGAGAGGGGTCAGTCTGGTTCTGGGGCCTGAGGTCTTAACCTCTAGGACTTAACTGCCTCTGAACCATCCCTCCCTTGATTTTCTTTTCTTTTTTCCCTTTCTTTTTTCCTGCCTCCCTCTCTCTTTTTTTGTTTTTTAGACAGACTCTCACTCTCTCACCCTGAGTAGAGTGCCCTGGCCTCATAGCTCGTTGGAACCTCAAACTCTTGGGTTCAAGAGATCCTCCTGCCTCAGTCTCCTGAGTAGCTGGGAGTACAGGCACTCGCCACAATATGGGGCTGATTTTTTAAATTTTAGTAGAGCTGGGTCTCGCTCTTGCTCAGGCTGGTCTAGAACTCCTGAGCTCAAGCAATCCACCTGCCTCCATCTCCCAGGCGTGAGCCACTGCGCAATTCCCCATCCCTTGGTTTTCACCCACTCATTAACGACATTGGCTCCTTCCACCTACGCTTGGTCCGTTTCTGCAGCTGCAGCTTTGTCTAAACTTTAGCAAAATAACTAAGAAAATGCCATGAAAGCTATGTTAACTAGTATGATGAAACTAGTATGTCAGTCTATGAACCAAGTGTATGGAGCCCCATGATCATACTAATGTACACAGCTATGATTTAATAAAAAAAAAAAATAAAAAAAAAATAAACTTTCACCCTCGCTGTGCTTTGCGCTGGGTATTCTCATCCCAGCCGCTCTCCACTGGGGCTCTGTCTACCGTGAAAGCTTTTCACAGTCTGATGGGCAGCCTGAGAAACACCGGGCAGACGGCGCAGGAACAATCGTTGCCCGTGGGCTTCAGACCGGGAACAAAGTGTGAGAGATTATTTCTGATTCCATTACCTTCAATGATTCAGGCTCTCTTGCTCTAGTGTGAGGAAGGGGGACAACACCAAAAATCTAGACTTCTCACATCAAAGAACGCCATTCCAAAAGACAAGAATTCTGACATAAGAGGGGCCGGCACTGCCTGCCCAGTGTCCCATCTACGTTCCTACTGCAGAGCATGTCAGACAGTTTTAAATACGAGCTGTCAGTTTCTAGTGGCATGCTTTGGAATATTTTCCCTTCCAGTGAAATTATATAATTCTCATTAAAATGTTATTTTATGGTTCAAATGATTAGCAAGTCCTATATTCTCTGAAGCCAAGAAGCCTGACATTTTGTAGGTGAATGAAATTCCACTAACTGCTAAGTGTTTTGTTAACCAAAAAATCTCCCCAACTTCTTCATATAGAATTTTTTTTTTTTTTGTTGGTTATAACTTTCTGGATGCTTGTCAGTGATACCACATTTTTCTGCCTCAGAAATAATTTGTATTATGCCATGAATTGCGAAGTGTTTATTGTGAAGTACTAATAATTTCCTTTATGTTTTTCAAATACAGTCTTTCTTCTTGTAAATGGCAACTATTTGGACCTTTTCCTTCCCCTTTTCCTTAGCAACTTTCCAAATTTATTTATGAAGCTGTTAATAGTCTAAATAAGTTAAAGAAACACATTTAAGCTAATGATAAGACTCACCAATCCTACATATTTTTCAGATAAATTATTATTATTATTATTTTTGCAGTTTTTAGCTGGGGCAGGGTTTGAATCCACCACCTCCGATATATGAGGCCAGTGCCCTACTCCTTTGAGCCATAGGCGCCACCCCAGATAAATGAGTTTTTGAGAATGAAGTATAATCTGTATCTTACCTGCTTATATGTAAAATCCCTTGGAAAAATTAAGACACACTGGAGATCAGTGGAAGTCATTTGAATGGGGGAAAAGCTTAAGTAATGCTTGACTATATCTTTCATCAAATTAAAAATTTAATTGATTTCTACAAGTATGAAATTGTACCTTCTATTATTGGCTCCGTACTTCACAAAGAAGGATTACATGTAAGAAAACACAATGGAATCTATATTTCATAAAAGATTATGAGGGAGGGTGATTGGTGGGATCACAGCTACAGTGCATCTTACAAGGGTACATGTGAAACTTACTAAATGTGGAATATAAATTAAAAAAAGAAAAAAGAAGAAGAAGAATTAATTTTTAAAACTTTTAGTTTTTGTCAAAATAAAGAAGTTTCTTTCTGCATAAAAAAAGATTATGAGTCAGGTCCATTCATGTTTACTGAGCATCTATAATAATAAATAGTTATATGGATAGACATTAAGAAGATAAATTCTTAGAAAATATTATAGCCAGATGAATGAATGAGTTTAACACTCATTTTATATGTATGCATATTTGTGAGTGTCCATTTTATTTTCTTCTGTTTTTTTTTTTCCTATGTGCCTGAGATGAGGATTGTCACATAGGAAGAGCTCAAATAATATTTGTTGGATGAATAAATGAGTAATTATCTGATATCAGATAATTCACACCACGAGTTTGTAAGATGAGTGGCATCATCTCTGGAATTTCAAAGCTGCACAATTAGCACGCTAAAATCATACCTGCTTAAGCCCAGGACTCTTGACATAATTTCTAGTTTCGGTCTCATCAGTGGTGATCTCTCCCAAAAGTTACTCCACAGTGAGTAGACGGTTAGATTGATGTTCAAATTAAACTGTGTCACTCAGTATATTCCCAACCCATCTTAAAAAGAAGTCAGCTTTCCACGTACTCTGATACATTAGGACAAAGACTGAAAGATTTATTACCACCAATGCAGCATGAGAACAATTCAGGAACTGCAAATTAGCTGGACATAATTTTAGTTGTGCTGTTCCCCAGAGCCCTTCCCTGAATGAGAAAATAATTGAGGAAAAAAGTAAGTGAAAAGGAGAAGCTTTCATCTGGGACACATAGCAAGTGTAATTGAAAACTTAGGCACTTGCCAATCACTTTTGGAGAAGTGCAGAGCCTGGCGATCAAGGGTACTCAAGAAATGAGTTATTGCTGCAAGAACAGAGAACTACTTCAGGTAGAGAAAAGCTATCACTGCATCTTTTTGGTTTACACACGTTGTAATGCAGTCACTTCTGATAACTTTCTGAAACTGAAGTCTATAAATTAATATCACTGACAGGCATTCATTTAGTTCATTCTTCCAATGAATATTTGTGATCAGAATGTTAGGCTTTCAGTGCAGTACTAGCTCTAGTCATGTGGTCATAAGAAAGCTATGAATCCTATTATTGCTTTGCACATAATTTTTTGTGCAAAAAATTGTTAATCTGGTAAATTATTAATCTGGCAATATTAATCTTGTAAAGAAAAAAGGGACTCCACAAAAGAGGGGGCAATGTAGTATATGGATTATCAGTTAAAAATTAATGCTTAAGAAATCTTGATTACTATTAACATCATTAACTGTTTATTCAGCATCAATTTTATGGAAGGACTGAGAGTGCAAATATTATGCAAACTGTTGGGGATATTGTCATCGCAAAAGAAAAACAAAATCTTTATGCCTAACCTATCATCCATCCTTTCTTCCTAGCAGCACCCTGATTTCCTTTAGAAAAATTCTCTTGGTGATATGACCTATCCAGAAGACTTCTATCTCAAAGACCTGCCTGTCTCTTGACCAGCCCTTCTAAGGGCTGTTTTTCAGTTTTCCGTTCAAATGTGTTAACCCTGATGTACTCTTTAGTTTAAGTCAGTTCAAGTTGTCTTCTGTTGTTTGCGATCAAAGAAGCTTAACTAATTCTTATACTAAATCTCCTTGAAAGATGTGAGTTTAGTATTTTTAGGCTTCAGAATGAGAACATTCTTATTTCTTATCTAAGGAGACCACCTTGGCTATGAGAAATACATAGAGGTAGAGAATAGCATAAAAGTCTTTTTATTCAGAGAAGAAAGGCACAAGAATCTTAGCATTACTGAATGCGTGTGCTAAAACACCAATTTTATACCAGATACTGGGATGAATCTTCAAGATGAAAAAAAAAATCGCTATTAGTTTTAGACTCTTAAAGATGCCAAAATTCAAGAATTTCTAGACATCCAAAAGTTCTGATAAAAAAAAAAAACTTGATTCTTCATATATTCATGAATAAGAATTGAGAGAGGAAACAGCTGAGGCAGCTTGAGGTTTAGATTTCTTTCTTTTCACTTCCAATAGGAAACAGGGCCTTTCTCTGTGGGCATGAGGCCTTGTGGGAAGCTCTCCAGTCAGGGGTGGGGCCATATCTTTCTGCTGCAGCGATCAGCACGACCAACTGCAAAGAGGGAAACTGGTGGGGTCAAAAGTTAATGTATTTGGTAAGATCGTACACATGCAAATGTAGGCAATGATTTCTGTCTCACCCTTAGCCACTGGTAAGACTAATTCACTCCTGCATGTAAGCAGAAATGTGGAATAGCCACCAGCAGAGATTTTAAGAAAATGCCAGACAACTATCCATTTCTAATGGTACAAAGCAATTTATTGTCTTGCTATTAAGACAACTAGAATTCCTGACTCTTCTGACACTGGGAAGACTGTCATTCTATTACTCCACTCTTGAGGACTGTTGGAACCTGAAGCCTCCTTTTGTACCTTTTAGAAATTGGCAAATGGTCAAGGACACATGCATGTCCCTCATCACTGTAAGTCACCTCTCCAGACCCTCTCAGATGCAGGTGTGGATGGAGCCCCAGCTGCTGCACACCTGGTGAATTACCCTTGGCCTTCTTCAGGGCAGCAGGGCTCAGATCTGCTATGTTCCCGATGACTCTTCTCCTATTTGCTTCACTGTGGATCCTGATAAGTAATCCTTTCCTCAACTACCCCAGTTCAAGTCATAGCACTTTAATTATAACATGTTATATTTTAAGCAACAAATACCTGAGAAAGAAAGAAAACCCTGATAGGTTTTCTTTTCTCTTAGTCCCATTAAGTGAAACTAACTAGTAGACATTATTTTCTAATTGTCCTATTGCAATATAAAGACACTCAATTCCATTTTAGACACAAACCATTTGGGGAAATGAAAATGAATCTTAACATACAAAGCATTACTGTGTATCTACCTTCATATATGAAAAATATCAAATTATGATCGTCTAATTTTGCTAAATTTTTCAATTCTGCTCACTCATTGGGGCTTAGGACATTGTAAGAAAGAGCAAAACTCAGTTAAATTTGAATTTTAAAAATGAATCTTAAAGCTGTCCCTGTACAAGAGTACTTAGTACTGAGAACCATAGGGCCCTTTATTAGCCTTTCCATGTAATCATAAGTACACTTTACAACTGTGAGCTGATTTAGAGTTAATCAAGGGCTAATATTCTTTAACCCAGTATTTTGTTCACAAGAGGGATAGATGCAGTCTTGGTCGCTGTTACTTCCCCCCCTTTATCCTATGAAGTGGTTAAAAATAGCAGCACAGTAAAAATACATCAACATATGGAAAATGGGAAGGTCTGTTTGTTTTGTTTTTTTAAATTACAGTCTGCAAGCGTTTCCGATTCACCACACACACACTCATATTTGTTAGCTGTGATTACAGTAGCTATTATGCTAATGGATAAACAGATGGGAACTTAGTGCAGGGCTTTCTAAAACCTGCTTCCTTTAGTTGTTCCCTCTGCAGTTCTAGCAGTGCTGAGTTTGAACAAGATTGCTAGACAGCAATTTATGTCACCGATACTGGGAAGAAGTAACTCATATGTGTTCAGTGCTTATTGTGCAGCAAATACTGCCCTGAATTTTTTTTTTCTTTGCTATGACTAAATCCTCACAGCAATGTTGAGAAGTAAGCATCACCTGTATGTTATCCCCAAGGAAACTGAGTCACAGAGGCTCCCTAGCTTGGTGCAGGCTACCCACAATTCTTAGTGGCATCGGGCTCCTTCTATTACTTGCTAAGCATTACATTTTTTTTTTTATATAAAAAGTACCCCTAAAGGCAAAGGAAAGTGAATGTACACCCCTCGGGAGTCTGGGGGTGTAGTTCAAAGGAAATCACAGCAAGTGTGAAATTTCTTTGAAGTTTCATCTTTTATCTTTAACATGCATACAGTCTGTTCCATAATATATCTATATTTGTTTTAATATAAAGTATGTTTGTTTTCCCAAATCTTCAAGTGAAACTGAAACCCTAGAAATAAGCATTGTGTTTGTCATGTGGCTTCTGGATTCCCTCACGGGTATAAGAAGTGCAAACACTACCACCTCGAAAAGAGTGAGGCATACAGTTCTAGCCCTGTTGATTTTAATGTGAAATCTCAATTTCCAACCGTGGCTCTTCAGAAGTGCCATTTTTTTAAGCAAGCCCTTCTATGTTTCCACAGCAGACTGTCCTTGTCTTTCATAGCATTTACAATATTTATAATTACTTGTTCGATGTTTCTCTGTCTCATAAGACTGTCATTTCTATGAATTAGAGATTCTGTGTGTGAGTTACTTCTATATCCCTAAAAGCTACCTCGGTACCTAGAAAAGAGTAATGCTGAATACATATTTGTTAAATAAATAATTGATGCACTTTCTTTGCAAAATCTTTTCATACCAACTCAGAGTAAATAATTACATAGGTAAGATATACCTTGCTACATCGTTACAGGGCTCACAAAGATTTAATATTAAGGCACATATTGGAGGTTTAAGAGCTGTAACTCTTCTCACAGGATTGATCTAGTCAGTGGTCCTAGAGAGAGGAAATATTAAAAATGAAGAGTAACAGGGCAGGTGATAAACGTCTTGTGGTTTTACATCCCCATCTGGAATATGTATTTGACCAGATGTTAGGGGTTCAAAAGCAAGGGTGCTCACCCCTTGTTATCCATGCAAGCCCATGTCTGGATAGTAGGCCCTGGGTTTCCACATAATCACACTTCCAGTTTTTCAGAGCCAGGCTAAAACTGAACATATCTATACTATCCAAAGTAGAATCTGAAACAGAGCTATTAAAACTGATGGACCAAAAATCTAAAAGTATCATGACAAATATATTTAAAAACATCAAGAATGGCATTAATGTTTTCAAGTACAAAAAATAATAAAAAAGAAGCAAATGCAAATGTTAGGTATGCACAGTTAATAGCTGAAATAGAAAAAACTGTAGATAAGCTTTTTAAAACAAGTGAACTTAGAGAAAGAAATGGTGATTTGGAAGATCAGAGGACAGCAGGTACAGATAAAAGAAAACTAAGAGATATGGAGGGGATAATAGGAGTTTTAGAAGAGAGAAAAATAAAAATGAAAGAAGAATGTATTTGGAGAAATACTAGAGGTAAATATCCAAAATTAGTAAGATGAAAGACCTCAGATTAAAAGAATTCCTGAAGGTTTAAGTAGGAAGGACAAGGGAAAATCCCACATCTAAGTTCCTGAGAATAGTGTTTAAGAATATCAAAGGCCAAAATAAAATTCTAACAGCTTCCAAATAGGAACAATAAACATTAGATTCAATCAGACTTCTAATAGGAACAGTGAGACCTAGACAATAATGGACCAACATTTTTTAAGTTTTGAAGGGAAAGAAGCCATAAACCGAAATTTTTTTTTGGCCGAGTCTGGGTTTGAACCTGCTACCTCTGGAATATGGGGCCGGTGCCCCACTCCTTTAAGCCACAGGCGCCATCCCATAAATCAAATTTTTAATCAACAAAATTATCATTCCATAATGAAGATACAATAAAAGCATTCCCCAGACCCAGATCAAAACACTTTCAAAGGAAATTCTCATTAATGAATTGGTCCAGGAGATACTGTGTGAAGTTGGTAAAGTATATTGCTACTTAAAATTCTAGAATATTAATATAATAGCAGAAAGGAGACACAACTGGTATGGTAATAGGCTAAAATATTTATCTTATTAGAGGCAAAATATAATATATTAATAATTTTCACAAAATAACAGGGTAGTGTAATTTTAAGTACAGATAGTAAGACCAACCATTAAAAGAACAGAAAAATAGAATGTTCTATTTTTAAGTAAGTAGAAGTTTACTCAAGCTATCCAATCAAAAACCAGAATTGAAGAATAGAAGAGACAAAATAAATACACCAAGAATAAAGAATATGGTATGTGATAAATAGAAATAATTTGGTATAACTATACACATGATAAATTTAAATTTGTTGAAATTATGATAGAGGCTATCAAATTGGGCCTAAAAACTATCTGGTGATATGCTTATAAAAAAGTTATTCTCAATAAAAAACATACAATACTTTGTGTATAAAACAAGTAACAAATGGTCCACAAGGGTGGATGTTTATTCTCTCACACTTTGTAGGGGTCAGAGGCCTGGGCATGGTTTGACTAAGTCCATGATCAGAGTCTCAGAAGCCTCTGACAAAGCGTTCACTTGTTACTTGACATCACCAGAGACGTCTGGTGATTTGACTAGGGAAGAATCGCTTTCATGCTCATTCAGTTGGTTGGCTATGAGATGGAGCCATCCTCAGGTCTTAGAGGCCAACTGTAGGTCCCTGCCACCTGTGCCTCTCCAGAAGTCACTTACATCATGCCTGTTGGTCAGTGGGAGTCTGCCTCGCCATTCCCAGCCTTAAATAATGTAACATAATCAGAAGTGATGTTCATTACAGTTGCTACATTCTGTTGGCTAAAAGCAATTTAGAGAGTCCACCCACTCAATGGGACAGCATTGCATAAGGAAATGGATCATTGGGAGACAACCACAGGGAATAAAATAAAAAGTCAAAAGGCCACCAGAATTACAAGCAAATCAAAGGAGGCCATACCCAGGGTAACTAGTGACTGATTTATCAGAGAGCATACAGATGGAAAACAAACCTTAGTATTACTCTTGATAAAGACACATATTTAAACCTTTACATAACACTCAAGTGTGATATGAATTTTCCAGAGTCACTCTAAAACAACAATGAAACAAAACAAGAAACAGAGAAAAGGAGGCTACTATCATTAAAAAATGACCATTCTAATGGGTAAACTATGGGGAATCAATAGAGCCACCAAATATGGGGTGAGAGTAGATTTTAATTGAGCCAGAGCAGAGATGCTCCCCCTAAATTAACATGGCTGATGATTTTATCTAAAGGAGGAATTTGAAGTCAAAATCAAAACCAAATATATAGATATACATATATTTTTTCTTTATATCTTCCAAATGTATAATCAAGCCTTAGAAAGCTGCTTAACAAACTATATGTAATTCATATGGGCTTACTTGGTTGTTTGTAGTTAATTTTCTGTGTTTATTATCATCAAATCCCTCCCAAGCAGTGTTACTCATAAATATAAACTTACACTTGCAGAACAGAGTGTGGCTTTGGAGCACATTGATGCTATGGGGTGTAGTGGAGGGAGGCGGCTCTGTTTCTGTCTGGATCCACCTCATGTTATATACCTCTCCTCTGTTTCCCCATAAAGCAAATTTCCTCAAAGGATTGTCTATACCTGCTCTCCCCAGGTTTCATGTCCTTTTCCCAGGCCACTTCAGCCAGGCCTTTTCAACTGTAGGCAAACTGCTGTGGTCTAACTTACCACTGATGATCTCCACCTTGCTAATCTAACATCAGCCCTCAGTGTGACCTTGCTAATCTAGGTTAGTCCTAGACCATCAGTAGTTTAATACCCTTGACCCCTGGGCCTCCAGGCTTCACCTGGTATCTGGAAAGCACACTCTACTGGGGTTCCCTCCACCTACCTCCCTGGCCACTCCTTATCAGTAATCTCGGCTGGACCCCCCTCACTACCTTACTGGTCTCATTCAGTCTGATACTTGGTGACTTCTGAATACACATCTCCAGGCCCCAACAGTGGCTCCACCCTCTGACTCCCAGTTTAAGTGCCACCAATATTCATTCTTCAAGTTCTTACCTCCATATGTGTTCATGCTGTCCCCATCAGGTAGAAAGTTGTAACCATTTCCCTAACCTGCAGGATTCTCTCAGTTGCTGTTTCTCCATGTAGTCTATCAACCACCCCTGCCTTTGATGCCTTGCTATGGACTGATCAAGTCCCTCAAAATTCATATGTTGAAGACCTAATGCCCAGTGTGACTGTATTTGGAGATATGGACTTTAAGGAAATAATATAAGTTAAATGATGTCATCAGGGTGGGGCCTTAATCTGATAAAAGCAGTGTATTTAGAAGAAGAGTAGGTGAGACCAGGGTGCTCTCTCTCTCTCTCCTCTCTGTGTAAGAACACAGCAAGAAGGCAGCTGTCTGCCAGCCAGAAAGAGAGCCCTCACCAGGAACTGAATTATGCCAGAAACCTGATCTTGGACTTCCCAGCCTATAGAACTGTGAGAAAATAGACATCTGTTGTTTAAGCCACCCAGCCAATGGTATTTTGTTATGGCAGCCCAAGCTGACTGAGCCATGTTTTCTCAGGGCTCTGAGAGCGCTCATTTATAGCATAGAGCATGCTGCATTATAATTGTTTCCTTACTTCTCTTTCTCCACAGCTAAATTTAAAGATATTTGTGCGCAGGCTTCATTTTATTCCTTTTTATTTTCCAACAACCTACAAGTATTCAAAGTAAAGAAACAATTTTGTAGAAGGGGAAGTTCTGTGAAAGCTTGGGGTGTGACTTCTTTCCCTGACAGAAAGTAAGTTGATTCCTACATAGAAGTGGAACTTAGCAAAACCAATGAGTGGGACATATCACTCAAAAAAAAAAAATGTATATATGTGTGTGTGTATGTGTTCGTGTTTGCTGATCATTTCAATGAATGCTCAGGCAAAACTCTAACAGGAGTGTCCACCCTGTGTCCTACGACCTGTGTGCTGATTTCCTGAGGACTCTTTCTGCTGTGGTCAAATGTCATGAAAAGTATACACGGACCTTTTTTTTTTTTTCTAATCAATTTTCATTAGTGTTTGTGTATTTAACCTGTGGACCAAGACAACTCTTATTTTTCAAAAGAGAAAAAAAAAAGGTTAGACATTCTTGCTTGAGTTATGGGCTAAAAAGAATAGAAAGGCAACTTTATCTGGAAAGAGGTGAAGGACAACTCTCACCAATTATTCAGACCCTGTGGAAGATCTAATTTTGAATGTATGTGTGTCCTCATGAGCCTTTCAAAAGTAGGGGGTTTAAATTCTACCCCACATAACAGAATTCAAGCATTCAATTATTCTGTCATTTATTAATTTAACAGGTATATACCATGTCCCAGATAATGAGCCAAGTGCTGAATTAATATTGAGCATAATAGACACAGTACTGACACTCCTAGAACTCATGATAGTGAATTTAAAAACCTAATTATTTTTAATTTTGTTCACATAAATGTTGAGTATATTTAACAGAAGCAATGATTTTGTTTTAAGCACAATTGCTATAAAAATAAAAATGCCTTCATAGCATAGATAGCCAGCAGGTTTATCTCTTTCTTAAAACCAGTTTATGATAATAAGCCATTACTAGTATGAGGCTGAAAGCCACCTGCTATATTCCTTATGCCTTTTGATCCTCATATCCCACTGCATACTGCAGTGGCTGGCATACAAGCAGTGCCAAATATATGTTTGTCAAATGAACTGTTATCCTGTTTCTTATAGCTAGAGAATACACACACTATTTATGTAACAGTGGTGGCAATTTATTTATGGGCAAATTGTAAAGAAACTGGTTTCAGACACAACTGTATGCTATGTCTAGGAAAAACTACCAATCAAAGCATATTTTATATTTAAATTCATACTTTTTCAAGAAGGTCAGCTACTTATTGTGACTCTTTTCCATACCTGTTTTATGGGCGTCAAGGAGGGATACCATCACCTCGTTCATACCCAACAGTATGAACACCTTAACTGTAATAACCACCTGTGAATTGACTGGTTAATGATTTTAGCTAGATTATTTTTCAGTATTGTAGTTATCTAATTAAGGGTCCTTGATACTCAAGATGCTTCATGATAACTCTTCATGCTTCAAGACTGAAAGAATAAGAAAGAAAAAAAAATATGTCTTGAAGCCATTCACTTCTCTCTCTCATCACTTTCCCCCTATTCTAAGCTACCACCTCTCTAGCCTGGACTAATGAGAAAACCACCTTTACCTTCTTTTCTATCCATTTCTTAATTTATTTTATTTGTTTTATTTGTACTAAATCATAGCTGTGTACATTAATGCAGTCATGGGGTACAATGTGCTGGTTTTATATACAAGTTGAAATATTTTCCTCAAACTGGTTAACATAGCCGTCATGGCATTTTCTTAGTTATTGTGTTAAGACATTTATATTCTGCATTTAGTAAGTTTCACATGTACCCTTGTAAGATGCACCGTAGGTGTGGTCCCACCAATTTCTCTCCCTTCGCCTTCCCTCCCTTTCCCCTTTCCCCATCTTCTTGGGCTATAATTGGGTTATAGCTTTCATATGAAAGCTATAAATTAGTTTCATAGTAGGACTAAAAAGTGTGTCATAATACAGCTCAGTTTAGATATACAAATGGGAAGGCATCTTGAAAGAAATGATATATGAGCTGAGATTAAAGGCTGAGCACATGTAAGTCAGGTAGAGTCTGGAAGGTATACAGTGTTCTAAGGAGAGGAAGCCAAATTTGCAAAGTTCCTGAAAAATAGGAGATTGCAAATTTAAAGACAAAGGGGAAAAGCTTGATGTCAGTAATGACTGGGGAGCAGAGGGTTAGAGAGGAAATTGTAAAGGGAATGGAGGTCAAATTCTTAGCACTTTACAATGTCAGGGATTTGGTATTTTATCCTTCAGACAGTTAAAATATCTGAGAATGTGATGCAGATGAGTGTCTAGATCACATGTGCATGTTTAGAAACTGGCTTTGACTGCACTATTAAAAATGGATAGAAAATAGAAGAAAAATTATCCAATGTACTCAGCCCTATTATTTAATGTTCATTACAATGTTGATCAAAACATCCCTAACAGTGGCAGCTTTGGGGTCTGCTCTACAGACTGAAGAAGGAAAAGTACCCTTTAATTTAGACATGGTAGAAAAGAATATTCTCCAGATTTCTTATTTGACATATTCTTTCCGTTAGTGAAAAAATGACAAATTCCCCATTAGTTATCAAACAGCTAAAAGTGGAAGGCAACATTAGCTAATGCAATAAAATATAATCTATGATTAATTATTGAGCACACATTCCTGAATTAGGGATGACTGGAGGTTGGGGACATGAGCAACTTCACTGAGGGAGAAAATTGAATTTACCAGGCAGAAGATCCCTCCAGTGTCATGACTCAAACTTGACTATAATAATAATATAATAGCTGTCATTTATTAAGTGCATACTATGGGTACAGCACTGTGAACTGATTTACATATATTATCACATTTGTTCTTGGCAGAGACCTTCGAAGATTTTATGATTGTCATCTTGGAGATGAGGAAACCGGGGCTTACTGCAGGTCAGGCTGCTTCCCCATGTCCTCACCCCTTTGGAAAGCAGCAGCGGTGAATGTAAACCCCAACTATGGGGTTTGAAGCCCTATGCACCCAACCACCACGCCTATTGTCTCCTTTCTATGATTGAGTTTCCGCCTAAATTGAAAGTCTACAACCATTTCTGCTTCTTCATAGTCCTGAATTTCAACGTTTTTACCTTTTAAAAACATAAACTCAAGCAAGTCCTTTACAAAACAATTACACAACTCACAATATGTCATTTGTTTCAGAACTGAACTTCTTGGCTTTGAGTATCAGCTATGTTGATCATTTGTTCTGAGACTTTGGGGAAATTAGTTAACTCCTTCATGCCTCGGTTTTCTCATCTTTGAAAGTGGAGAGCATAGAGTACCCATATCGTAGGGTTGTCATGAAATAAAAGAATGTCTTTCCTTGAAAGCTCTTATAGTAGCTGCTGGCACACAATATGCTTCAATAAACGGTAGCTCTTTGCATAGTATACAACTTAATGATGTAATTTTATTAATGGCCTGAAATTTAGATGCTAATAAAGTATTTCAAATAGTGCAAAAAATACTCATGCTTCAGAAGACATATTATTAATGCAAAAAGAATACTGTAAGAATACTGGTGTATATTTTAGGCCCTATATCCTGTTTCTTTCTTTTCTTTTCTTTTCTTTTCTTTTTCTTTCTTTTTTTTTTTTTTTTTTTTTTTTTACCATTTTTAACTTCTCCCTTTTTATTTCTCTGAATTTTGCCTCCTCCTTTATCCACAAACTGACTCTAGGAGAAATTAAATGGAATAGTTATAATATTAAATCTTGTCCCTTGAGGCAACAAAGGCCATCCTTCTCCTCTTCTCTCTCTCTCTCCCTCTGTGTTTCTGTGTGTGGTGGGAAACCAAAGTCACAAATGTGAAAAGTAATTAAAGGCTGTGGATGGCTGCCTGCTCAGTACAAGTTAGCAAGCTGATCTTCCTGTCATAAAGATAATCTATTTTCATCTGTGTTAACAGATGCTGTTCAGCAACTGGAAGCAATCACCCTGTCTGCTTTTTATCGGTCAGTTTTTCCTTGTGAAATATTCTCTCAAAAACACTGACAAACAGAAGCAGGCCTCAGAGGAGAATCGCCTGTTTATGAAAACAGAAGACTTAAAAATCCCATTGTGTGAGATACAAAGAATCTTGGAAGGTTTACATTTCAAAGGGAAATATTTTGAAAGTTTGAAGAGCTGTCCAAAGGAGGAGGAATGAATTTGACCTTTCATGGTGGCCTTACACAGAGAACTTAGGACAAAGACACTGAAATTTCCAGGGGAGTATATTTTAGACCATAGTAGTGCCAACTCTCTAGCACTGAAATTCACCAGAACACGTGGAGTGGATAGCTTTGTGAGAAAATCACTTTAGGGGGAAGTTCACTGCCACTAAAGTCTATCATGGAGAGGTGCTGGATCTTCCTGTGGGCGGTGATGTAGAAGACACTTCAGCATCTAGCTGCAGACTGCATCCCATCAGTATTTGCTACACTATAGTTTGGGTACCAATGCCACTGTACACACAAAGTGCAAAATAGAAGGGCAATTGTTTTAACTTTGCATAAAGATAAATATTTTGGAAGGATGTTCATTGTTCTAAGATGGTATTCTTTTCACTTTTTCAGTTGTATAGTATTCTCATCATGCAGTGGTTAAAACTGTGTTATAAAATTGCTCTGGGACAAACTCTGGCCTGGGAAATTATGAATCTTCCTGGAGCCAGACTGTTCTCATTTGTAAAATGGAGACAATACTGCCACCCATATAGGTTGCATCTAAGGAAAGAGATGATGCCCAGGAGGTGTACTCTGCAGGCTGTTTGGGACATAGTCAGCATTCATTAGGTCACTTCTTCCCTAGTAAAAACATTTACTTTCAAAAAAAGATGGTGTTGGCAAGAAAAAAAATAATAAAATAAAATTACACAGTGTATTTATTCATTTAGCTAATGAATATATTATAGAGTCATAGAATTCAAGATGCCAAAAGTTCCAGAATATTCCATCCCTAAGCCAGGTACCACCAATTTCTCTTCCCTAAACATATAAATCATGTTTCTTTTATATACTTTTGGAGATATTTTATATAAATTTAAGCAAATACAGAAGGGTATGTATATCATATTTCTTCTCTTTTTGCACAACTGAATGCATATATTACTTGCTTTCTACTTCTTTTTGAAATAATATGTATTGCTTATCATTTCATAGTAGCATATAAAGAAGTTCATGACTGTTTTTTGCAGTTTCTTGTATTCTATAGATTGCATTCTATTGATAATCAGGTTTGGTAACCTGTTAACAGTCATAGGTATTTAGTTTGCATTTAATATTTTGCTATAAAAATCAATGTGCAGTAAACAACCTTGTATATAAGTTATTTCATACATAGGTAATATCTGTAGAAAAAATTCTAGAAGTAGAATTTTGGGGTAAACAGGTTATGATGTTTATAATTGTGATTTTGCCATGTTATCTTCTGTCAATATAGTATCAATTAAACTCTTGCCAGCAATATGTCTAAGTTCCTTTTATCTTTCATGAGTATGTCATCATATTTTTTGATCTTTGCCTAAATAGAAAGTGGAAATGTTATCTACCTCACTCACAGCCAGCAAAGAAATGGGAATCTCAGTTCACTTGGAATTCAACAGAATGCATTTGGAGGCTTCAGCACTAAAATAGGAAAATTTGGTAAATTTTAATGTTTTACTTAAATTTTTAAAAAATCCAAGAAAACAGTAAAATGTATTTTTAGGTTAGGAAGTGCTAAAATATTTTTTACAACATTCAGGAAAGAAATATGACACATCATTTTTTATATTCTTTACATGTAAGGCCATTGACAATCCGTCAAATGAAGGGTTGAACAGGCTAGATATCTGAGAATATCATTTCCATAAGTATATTCTCAGGCATCTAGTGGAGAATAAACCTCTGCCACTTCAAAATGACTAGAAATACTTCATTATAAGGTCTATGAGAGGTTTAGAAACAGGGTAGAAAGAGGAAGATAAACCTTGGTAGAATAATAGTACGTAATTGTAATGTGCTCTAAGGAATAAAATATTCTACAACTAACAAAAATATGAGAAGGGAAAGTACGAATGGAAAGTAGGACTAATTCCCTGAAATTTTCAGTGATTTTAATATGAAGTATAATGGAATACATTGAAATTCACATATACAACTATCTATTACAAATATTATTGTTAAATATTAATATTTAATACAAATATTAAAACCAAAATTATGCTGATGATAAAAATTTGAAAATGAGAAAAAGGAAAGAAGAAAGTATAGTAAGAAAAGAAGCAGGTGTTGCCTGATTTCAATATTGTTCATAGCAAAAGCTAAGTTTCCAAAGAAAGAGGTGAGTTACCATTATAAAGGTTATTAATATAAAGGGAGACTTTACCTCTTTCATGTTTACATGGATGGAGCTGGAACATAGTCTTCTTAGCAAAGTATCTCAGGAATGGAAGAAAAAGTATCCAATGTACTCAGCCCTACTATGAAGCTAAATTATAGCTTTCACATGAAGGCTATAACCCAACTATAGCACAAGACTATGAGGAAAGGGCCAAGGAAGGGGAAGGGAGGGGGGAGGTTAGGGTGGAGGGAGGGCAATGGGTGGGGCCACATCTATGGTGCATCTTAGAATGGGTACAGGCGAAACTTACTAAAGGCAGAATACAAATGTCTACATACAATAACTAAGAAAATGCCATGAAGGCTACATTGAACCGTTTGATGAGAATATTTCAGATTGTATATGAAACCAGCACATTGTACCCCTTGATTGCACTAATGTACACAGCTATGATTTAACAATAATAAAAAAGAGGTAGCAAAACCACAGACTTTCTAACTATCAAAAGAAATACTCAAACCACAGTGATCTCAAATTACAACATGAAAGACATAATAAAAATGAAACAATACTCGGTAGAATTATAACAAAACTCATTAGTCGTGTCAATAACGTGAGTTTATCATACATATTTTTTGTTGCCTTTTTCCTGAGACACAGTCTCACTCTGTTGCCCTGTGTAGAGAGCCAGAGTGCTGTGGCATCATAACTCACAGCAACCTCAAACTCTTGGGCTTAAGCAATCCTCCTGCCTCAGCCTCCTGAGTAGCTGGGACTACAGGCACCCACCACAATGCCAGGCTAGTTTTTCTATTTTTAGTAGAGTCAGGGTCTTGCTCTTGCCCAGGCTGGTCTGGAACTCCTGAATTCAGGCAATCCACCCAATCAAAGCCTCCCTGAGTGCTGAAATTACAAGTATGAGACACCACGCCTGGCGATTACAAATAGTAAAAGAAAAATTGGCCAGGTAGTCTGGCTCACGTCTGTAATCCTACCAGGCTGAGATGGTAGAATTGCTTGAGGTCAGGAGTTTGAAACTAGCCTAGGCATCATGCTGAGACCTCGTCTCTACAACAAATAGAAAAATTAGCCAACTATAGCTGTGCGTGCCTGTAGTCCAGCTACTTGGGAAGCTGAGGCAGAAGGATTGACTGAGCCCAGGAGTTTGAGATTGCCTTGAGCTGTGATAATGCCACTTCACTCCAGAGTCCAGGCAGCAGAGCAACACCCTGTCCATCCCCTTAAAGAACAATTCAATTTGACTAACAAAGCACAATGCAACTCATGGCTATTCAAAGAGATACACTTAAAACTAAGAAATTCAGATGGTTAAAAGGATTGGCAAAGAAATAACAGGCAAATTACAAAGAAAACATGAGTCATAATGTTAATAACAGATAAAATGGAATTCAGGCCAACAAAAGCAGTTCTCCTTGGATGATTGTGCCAATACTATATGCAGAATGAAGTCTCTTATTTCAGACATTTTAACTGTGCTTTGGGACAAATTCAAATCTATATAAAGAAAGAAGAATTATTAAATAAATCTCTCAGTTTCAACAAGATCACATTTTTGCTATTTTTGTTTTAACTGTACTTCCACCCGCTCCCCAACTTCTACGTGATTATTCATTACTATTAGTTGTCCTTTTTTGTAAGTCAAATGTACATAAATTTAAACATTTCACCCATATAATGTTGACACATAGAAACACTTCTTGAGCTCACATCCCATCAGGGTAGAATACATTTCCACCACCCTAGAAGGGCGACACTTTTATGCCCTTTTTCAATCAGACTCCCACTTCATTAATTTTTTAAATATAGTTAAGGTTGCCTATTCCTGAATTTCACACAAATGGACCCAGATAGTATATGACATTTTCCATCCAGCTTGTTTCATTCAGCATATGGTCTGTGATATTCATTCATGATACTGGAGGCATTAGTAATATGTTTCTCTTGACAGCTTAGCGCGCTTCCACAGTGTATTTTTTGTATACCTGTTTTTTGGTGAATGATTAATGAAATTTATATATATATTCTTCTATGAAAGCATTATCTTAATGGACATTTATTTTTATTTATAAAATTATCCTACTTCTAGGATAGTTGCCTAGAAGTAGAATTTCTGTGTCTAAGGTTCACACATGTTTACCTTTGAAAGAAACTAAGGAACCTTTTCCTAAGAAGTTGAATCACTTTATTTTCCCACCAGCAATGCTGAGTCTGTGTGAGCCACAACCTCCCAATAGTCGGAGCTGTCAGTCTTTTAATTTTAACCATTCTGATATGTGTACCGGGATCAAATTGAGGTTTTAATGTCTATTTTCCTCATAACTAATAATTCTGAGCATCTTTTCATGTGCCAGATAATAGTTTTACACATTTGTTTTGTGTATAGTACATTTTCTTCATTGCTGTTCTTTTTGTTGTTGTTGTTGCAGTTGTCATTGCTCAAAAATATGGAACGCTTCACAAATTTGCGTGTCATCCTTGTGCAGGAGCCATACTAATCTTCTCTGTATGGTTCCAATTTTAGTATATGTGCTGCCGAAGTGAGCACCATTGCTATTCTTATTGTATCTATATCAGATCTTCCAAATTCATCATTCCTGCTTCTATTTTTTCTTATTTTTTAAAATTTTAGAATATTACAGGGTGCACATGTTTTCTTTACCTACTTTGTTTTTGGAAAGATTGAGTGAAAGCTGGAAGCATGCCCTTCACCCAGATAGTGTGCACTATACCGATAGGTGTGAATTTACCCATCCCCTCCCCCCAGTGTGATTTTCATTGAGATTTACTTCCACCTATGCACTTAAGTGTTGATCAATTAGTCCCAGTTGGGTATTCAGTACATGTGTTTGTCCCTCCATTCCTGCAGGGCTTCATTTAGAAGAATGCTTTCCAGTTCAATCCAAACTGTCACGAAAGACACTAGATTGCTCATATTTTTTATGGCCGAGTAGTACTCTGTAGTAAATGCATATCTGCTTTTATTTTTCACTCCGTTTTGTTCCTAAGCTGCATTATCTCATATTTTCCATATTTGTGTTTCACGTCATAACCTACTTGAGCTACTATACCTCTTCTTTATATTCTCTCTTCACCAGGAGAAATAGTTCAGTAGTTTTTGTGAATGATGGCAGAATATTTGGTCTCAATTTGAAGTTACTCCACAAAAAAGTTTTCTCGTGAGGACTTAATCTCTGTTTTTCTAGTAATTTATTTTGATTCTTGTAACATACTTGAGACAATCATTTTGGGACTCGATTTTGAGTATTTCTTTTCTTTTTCTTTTTTTTTTTTTTTGTAAAGACAGAGTTTCACTTTATGGCCCTCGGTAGAGTGCCGTGGCCTCACACAGCTCACAGCAACCTCCAACTCCTGGGCTTAAGCGATTCTCTTGCCTCAGCCTCCCGAGCAGCTGGGACTACAGGCGCCCGCCACAACGCCCGGCTATTTTTTTGTTGCAGTTTGGCCAGGGCCGGGTTTGAACCCGCCACCCTTGGTATATGGGGCCGGCACCCTGCTCACTGAGCCACAGATTTTGAGTATTTCTGAAGCTAGTATGTACTTGGTGTATCATTTATTTGTATGGGCTCATGAGGAGAAAGCAGAATTTGCCCACAGTTTTCTCAGAACATAGAATTTATGGTGAACATTTATTTCATTTATATATTTTCTTAAGTCAGTGGGAATGGTATTTGTGGCATTTTTTGCAATTTTAAAGGAAAGTATCTTCTATATAGTTTTTTGTTTGTGCTATCGGGGTGGTAGACTACTTTCTCTCCCTCTCTCTCTCTTTTTCTTTTTTTCTTTTCTTTTTTTTTATTTTTTTGAGATAGACTTTATATCACTTGGGCTAGAGTGCTGGGGATTCAGCCTAACTCACAGCAACCTCAGACTCCTGGGCTCAAGCCATCCTCCTGCCTCAGCCTCCTTCTTAGATGGAACTACAGGTCAGGCTGGTCTCCAACTCCTGAGCTCAAGGGATCCTCCTATCTCGGCCTCCTAGAGTGCCAGGATTATAGGAGTGAGGCACCAGGCCTGGCCCAGACTACATTTTTTCAGTTACAGTGCACTGTACAGCCTCCCCTGCTTCTTAAAACAAAGCTGGAATTAAACATGTATTGGTAATGCGTGCACACACTTTTTATGCTGCAAATAGGTGGTTGGGTTTCTACTTCAGAAAGTGGCTCCCCAGAAAAGTACTCTGCTACTTTGTCATGCAGCACTCCTACGTTCTGTCATCCTCTGCTACTCTGTCATGTGTCACTCCCACGTTCTCTGTCACCCTCTGCTACTCTGTCATGCGGCGCTCCCATGTTCTCTGTCACCCTCTGCTACTCTGTCATGTGTTGACCCCACGTTCTCTGTCACCCTCTGCTGCTGTCATGTGTCACCCCCACATTCTGTTACCCTCTGCTGCTCTGTCATGTGTCACCTCCACGTTCTGTCACCCTCTGCTGCTCTATCATGTGTCACTCCCACGTTCTCTGTCACCCTCTGCTACTCTGTCATGCGGTGCTCCCATGTTCTCTGTCACCCTCTGCTACTCTGTCATGTGTTGACCCCACGTTCTCTGTCACCCTCTGCTGCTGTCATGTGTCACCCCCACATTCTGTTACCCTCTGCTGTTCTGTCATGTGTCGCCCCCATGTTCTGTCACCCTCTGCTGCTCTATCATGTGTCACTCCCACGTTCTCTGTCACCCTCTGCTACTCTGTCATGCGGCACTCCCATGTTCTCTGTCACCCTCTGCTACTCTGTCATGTGTTGACCCCACGTTCTCTGTCACCCTCTGCTGCTGTCACGTGTCACCCCCACATTCTGTTACCCTCTGCTGCTCTGTCATGTGTCGCCCCCATGTTCTGTCGCCCTCTGCTGCTCTATCATGTGTCACTCCCACGTTCTCTGTCACCCTCTGCTATTCTGTCATGCGGTGCTCCCATGTTCTCTGTCACCCTCTGCTACTCTGTCATGTGTTGACCCCATGTTCTCTGTCACCCTCTGCTGCTGTCATGTGTCACCCCCACATTCTGTTACCCTCTGCTGCTCTGTCATGTGTCACCCCCACGTTCTGTCACCCTCTGCTGCTCTATCATGTGTCACTCCCACGTTCTCTGTCACCCTCTGCTACTCTGTCATGCGGCACTCCCATGTTCTCTGTCACTCTCTGCTACTCTGTCATGTATTGACCCCATGTTCTCTGTCACCCTCTGCTGCTCTGTCATGTGTCGCCCCCACATTCTGTCACCCTCTGCTACTCTGTCATGTGTCACTCCTGTATTCTCTGTCACCCTCTGGTGCTCTGTCATGTGTTGTCCCCAGGTTCTCTGTCACCCTCTGCTATTCTGTCATGTGTAACTCCTGTGTTCTCTATCACCCTCTGATGCTCTGTTATGTGTCACTCACGCATTTTCTGTCACCCTCTGCTGCTCTGTCATGTGGTGCCCCCTTGTTCTCTGTCACCCTCGGCTGCTCTGTCATGTGGCGCTTCCATGTTGTCTGTCACCGTCTTCTCTCATTGCCACTGCTCCTGGAAACACCTTGCCTATTCCACTGTTTTGAACTACAGCGATCTTCTGATTTTACTGAAAGTATATTTTATACTTTTGTTTTTCATCTTTCTGCTTTGGATCATTTCTAAAAAAAAAAAAAAAGAGAGTGAGAGTTACTAAATCCAAGTTGCCATTTTCAAACTGGCAGTCATATTTTTAAAAACTTTTTCCACTATATAAAAATTATATGTCTGTATTTTCCTTATTTCTGCCTATTCTCCTAAGTTATTTTAGCTTTAAAAATTTTTAGCTATATTTTCAAATGTTGCTAGTCCATGAAATTCAAGTCTGAAAAGCACTAGGTGAGACCATCCATGCAAATCTTTCAGCTTTAAGTTTTAATTTTTTCAGTGGTGGAGACAGAACTATTTTTTTTTCTACCAATAGTGGGGATAGAGGAATATAAGCTGCCATTTGTCATAACAAAGATGCTTTCTGGGGGCAGGCATGCTGAAGAGTTCCTCTGCTTGCCTCCTGAAAGCTCAAAGGCCTGTGTCTACTCTGGCAGAGCCTTTCGTGAAGAGACAGGGTCAATATTGTTTGTCTGATACAACTCCAGGCAGGAGTTTAGTTATATTTATTTGAAGTAGCAGAACAAAGCTTCTTCACCAGCCACCATGCAAAGTACCAGAGCTTCCAAGTCATTCGTTAGTTAATTACATAGGAATATTTTTGGAGAGTAATTGAGTGTGTGTGTGTGTTGTGTATACAGGTTGATGGTCACCAGGGAGTATTTCTTTGATAATTAGATTTCATAGATTCACATAACCGTTGAGTTATATATTTTAGCAAACTCAATATATTAAAAATATGTAAAAATTAGTAAGCATCATTTGATGAAGGGATTTATACAGAGTTCATTTATGGGTGGCTTCAAATAAACTTTCCCAATTCATTTCAAATGGGAGGATTTCTCTCCCCCCTCTTCAAATTTTATTAGCAAAAATGTAAATACATACCCACTGTATACTGTATGGTACATACAAATGTAGGTACTTCCATAATCTAGGAAATGCTCTAGTATTGTTCACAACTAACCATTTGGTAGAAGAAACCAAGTTCCTTCTGACTTGAGCTAAGAGGAAAAGTCTGACCATGAATTAGAGAGCTATTTTCCTTAACTTGCAAATTATCTCATCAATTATTCCAAAGAATAACTAATCCAGGAGGACTATGAATGCCTACTGGACAGCATTATATTAAAAGATGTTTAAAGAAAGGTAATACGGGTGGCGCCCGAAGCTCAGTGGGTGAGGCGCTGGCCACATATACGAAAGCTGGTGGGTTTGGACCCAGCCTGGGCCAGCTAAAAAACAACAATGACAAATGCAACAACAACATAAAAAAACAGCTGGGCCTTGTGGCAGGTGCCTGTAGTTCCAGATACTTGGGAGGCTGAGGCAAGAGTATCGCTTAAGGCCAAGAGTTGGAGGTTGCTGTGAGCAGTGACACCACGGCACTCTACCCAGGGCAACCTTGAGACTCTGTCTCAAAAAAAAAAAAAAAAGAAGGATACTACCTTGCTGTTTATTTTGTGAGTGAAGATTTTCTGCAACCACAAAAGATGAGGAATGATCTTAGGTTGCTAAGCTCCCATTTCCTTCAGATACTCTGATATTCTGCAAGACTGATCCGTAGTAAACAGATCTTGGAAGAATTTCTCCACAAACTTACCCACAAATTTTCTATATACAACAGACAATGTAGATTTCGCTATATCATAATACAAACATTTCTCTTGGGACCCTTTCCATGGTATAAAAGAGAAAATTTAAAAAAGGAAAATTACATTTGCTGAGAACCTAGTGTGTTTATTCAGACTTTTATATGTGTTTTCTCATTGAATCCTCAAGCAATTAATAATATAGTTCAGAGCAAAATTCAGTTAATATATGTTCACAGGCCTATGTTGTTCCCATTTTATTATCTTAGGAGAAAAAAATTGGTCATCTGAAAGTTTGA
Source organism: Nycticebus coucang (assembly GCF_027406575.1). NCBI lineage: Eukaryota > Metazoa > Chordata > Mammalia > Primates > Lorisidae > Nycticebus > Nycticebus coucang. Next base: position 30,425,677 of record NC_069782.1, read on the forward strand.
GGTGAACATAGGAACTGAGCAGAGGGATCCAAATGAGCTCGCAGGATGATTCCACCAGGGTCTGTAAACCCCAGTGGCTTGCCCTACATCCTAAGCAGTTTCAATCAGCATAATCATAACTGAATCCGGAGCCTTTAATCTATTAAATTCAAGGTTAATGCAAGGCTCCTGACATATCCTGTGGCTTTCTCTATTTCTGCTACACTAAACGACTCAATTGCTTTATTTTCCTCTCTAAACATTTCTATCCATTGGAGGCTTTCTCCACTCAGGAGCACCCAACAAATGCAAACAATGTAACCTAATAATTGTACCCTCACATCAATCTGAAATTTAAAAAGAGCAAAACACAAACAAAAAGAGTGCCTATAAACTGACTTTAGTTTAAGATTTTCCCATTCATTTTCATCTCTGAAGATCAGCACATGGTTTTTTTATGGATTTAGGTTTTTGTTTTTTTTTTTTTATAAAATCATAGCTGTGTACATTGATATGATCATGGGGCATCATTCACTCACTTCACAGACCGTTTACCAAGTTTCACATGTACTCTTGTAAGATGCACTGCTGGTGTAATCCCACCAATCCCCTTCCCTCTACCCACCTCCCCCTTCCCTCCCCTCCCTTTCCCCCTTCCCCCTATTCTTAGGTTGTAACTGGGTTATAACTTTCATGTGAAAACCCTAAATTAGTTTCATAGTAGGGCTGAGTACATTGGGTACTTTTTCTTCCATTCTTGAGATACTTTACTAACAAGAATATGTTCCAGCTCCATCCATGTAAACATGAAAGAGGTAAAGTCTCCATCTTTCTTTAAGGCTGCATAATATTCCATGGTGTACATATACCACAATTTATTAATCCATTCATGGATCGATGGGCACTTGGGCTTCTTCCATGACTTAGCAATTAAGAATTGGGCTGAAATAAACATTCTGGTACAAATGTCTTTGTTATGATGTGATTTTTGGTCTTCTGGGTATATGCCCAGTAGAGGGATTACAGGATTGAATGGCAGATCTATTTTTAGATCTCTAAGTGTTCTCCATATCGCTTTCCAAAAGGAATGTATTAATTTGCATTCCCACCAGCAGCGCAAAAGTGTTCCCTTTTCTCCACATCTGCGCCAACATCTCTGGTCTTGGGATTTTGTAATATAGGCTAGTCTCACTGGAGTTAGATGGTATCTCAAAGTAGTAGTTGCTGGGTGAACTGGCTGGCAACCTGTAGAAGACTGAAACTGGACCCACACCTTTCACCATTAACTAAGATAGACTCTCACTGGATCAAAGATTTAAACTTAAGACATGAAACTATAAAAATACTAGAGGAGAGTGCAGGGAAAACCCTTGAAGAAATCGGTCTGGGCAAGTATTTTATGAGGAGGAACCCCTGGGCAATTGAAGCAGCTTCAAAAATACACTACTGGGACTTGATCAAACTAAAAAGCTTCTGCACAACAACTAAGAACACAGTAAGTAAAGCAAGCACACAGCCCTCAGAATGGGAGAAGGTATTTGCAGGTTATGTCTCCAACAAAGGTTTAATAACCAGAATCCACAGAGAACTCAAAAGCATTAGCAAGAATAGAACAAGGGATCCCATCGCAGGCTGGGCAAGGGATTTGAAGAGAAACTTCTCTGAAGAAGACAGGCGTGCTGCCTTCAGACATATGAAAAAATAAATTAGGTTTTTTGTTTTTGTTTTGTTTTTGAAACAGAGTCTCATTATGTCACCCTCAGTAGAGTGCCTCAAACTCTTAGGCTTAAGTGATTCTCTTGCCTCAGCCTCCCAAGTAGCTGGGACTACAGGTGCCCACCACAACACATGACTATTATTTGTTGAAATTGTCACTGTTGTTTAGCAGGCCTGGGCTGGGTTTGAACCTGCCAGCCTTGGTGTATATGGCCGGCATCCTAACCACTGAACTACAAGCTCTGAGCCTTTTTTTTTTTTGGAGACAGAGTCTCACTATGTCATCCTCGGTGGAGTGCCATGGCGTCACAGCTCACAGCAACCTCCAACTCTTGTGTTTAAGTGATTCTTTTGCCTCAGCCTCCCAAGTAGCTGGGGTGACAGGTGCCTGCCACAATGCCTGGCTATTTTTTTGTTGTTGTTGTTGTTGCAGTTGTTATTGTTGAGCTGGCCCATGACACTTTCGAACCCACCAGCTTTAGTGTATATGGCTGGTGCCCTAACAACTATTTTACAGGTGCAGAGCCTATTTTTATTTTATTTTATTCTATTTTTAAACAGAGTCTCACGCTGTTGACGAGGCTCAAATGCTGTGGTATCAGCCTAGCTCATAGCAGCCTCAGACTCTTGGGCACAAGCAATCCTTTTCAGCAGCTGGGACTGGCCACTATGCCTGGCCAATTATCCTATTTTTAATAGAGACAGTGTCTCACTCTTGCTTAGCTCAAGGGATCTTTCTGCCTCAGCCTCCCAGGGTGCTAGGATATAGGCATCGGCCACTGCACCCAGCCAGGTATTTTTATTTTTACTTTTAGTGGGGGAAGAGGTAAATTTTTTTCTTAGACATGGCTTTTTCAAATCATCCAGCTATTTATCACTTCAGCTTGGTTTTTCAGATATAACATAGGTTCGTTCTGTCTAAGTACTCTCTTTTGTGTTGGTCAACTCTTCTTCTTTATACAGGTTAAACCACATTTTCCCTGCTTCTCAGGTCTCATCTGGGCAATTATTTCTCACCCAAAGGTGAGCCCAAGGGGACTCTGACCTCCTTCCATAACGTCAAGGCTAAACAAGTTCTCTCTCCCCAAAATTCAGAGTTTTGAATGGAAAAGCAACACTAATTCACTCTCATGCCAGTTCTCTAGAAAATGGTTTTACAAACTGCCATCACTGAGAGAGCCTCATCTATCTGGTCTTACTCTAAAGATCTAAGATCTCACTCTTTCAGAGATTTAGTCAGTATTTGCTTGAATTCACAATGGCAAATATGGGGAACCAACTCACGTGGCCATAAATACTGGTGTAAGTATGCCTTGGACTACTGCTTAGTCATTAACAAATGGTGAACTAATACCTTTGGATGGAACTGGAGATGATTCTTCTAAATGAAGTATCACCAAAATGGAAAAACAAACACCACATGTGCTCACTATTAAATTGGAACTAATTGAGTAGTACCCATCTGCACATATGGTAGTAAACCTCCAGGTAAAGCACACAGGTGGGACGGCACAGGATGGAGGGGTAATTTCACACCTAATGGGCACAGCGCACACTATCAGAGTGCTGGGCACACTTACAACTTTGACTCAAACTATTCAAAAGCAATACATGTAACCAAATCATTTATACACCCATAATATTCTGGAAAAAAAAATTTTTTTTAAACCACTTATCCTTTCCTATAAATCCTAAGCTTCTGGTTCCATGGGTTGGACTGTGTCCCAAGGACTAAGTGCCCTTCCCAAGCAGAACCCTAAAACCCCAGCCACAGCTCTGATGGTGCTGCCTCTTTAATATGCCCAGCAATTGGCAAGGACCTAGGGCAAGAAGAGGCTTTTGTAATTCCTGCTGCCTCACAAGAGGCTCAGCTCCCTCCGGCTCTGCTACAGCTTAGAGAGGAAAACAGATGGTGAAACTTTATTATCCCTTCCGAGTCTTTCCATGCTTGTGACAGCTTCATTAGACGACATTACGTGCAAATGAAGGTCTGCCTTTGGAGAAAGATTTAAGGTTGAAAGACTAAGAACAATATTATTCTGTTATTCCCTAATTCTTTAAAAAATTCAGTCGCCTTATCATGATGTCACACCTGGCATGCAATGGCCCTGAGACATAACGATAGATACAGGTCCCAGCCCAGTCCTCTTCACCGTTCCAAACCACCTCCCAGCCTATGTCACTTAGATGGCCCATATTAGTCACATTATACTGGTTTGCTCAGTGTCCATTCAGATGGTGACGTCTCCCTCGTTTGTGGCTCCCGTTCTGAAGACTCGGCACTGACCTGTAGTTGCTCTAGCTTTCTACTGTGCTAAGGTCATTTCTAGGCAGTTTCCTGTGAGGCGAAACAGCTGCCCAGGATAATCTCATAGCTAAGGATTGGTGCAGGGAGGCATTCTCTGCTGGCAGCTGTTCGATCAAAAATCTTGGGTTGCAAATGAGGTCATATACTCATCTCTGAACCAATCCCTCTTTCTAAGGGGAAGGAAGCCACTGCTGAGTTTAGCTTTGAGTCAGTTCACCCTCCGAGAGGTTGGGATGGGAGCCAGCTCAATTCAGGTCACACGGACTGAGTGGGACCAAGGGAAGCAGAGGCTGGGCAAGCCAAAAAGTTATATAAATGTACGTGGGATGAGGGAAGGGGAGAGAAGTGGGGAGAATCTTTTCTTGTAGGAGAAAATATGAAAATTTTCAGGATGCTTATCCTGAGAAGCATGATTTGTCATGGCCGTTAAAATTGTTTTTATTAATAATATGTGTGTAGAGAAATATATTTACAACCACCACAAGCAGACATAGAAACACTATTGTACATGTAGCTAATATGTATACATGTGCGGTACCTATGTAATAGCTATGGCTTATTTAACTAACACTTCTTGTATCTCATTCTGCTACTATAGGACTTGTACATTTCTCAGGCAAGTGATTAGGTTTTAATTTTAATATATTACTATTACTCAAATAAGACATGTGATAAGTAATTTTTCACTTTGTCTAAGAAATAGTTATGATCTGTAGCTGTATTTTTATAATTTATGTGACCCATGTTCTGAATATTTACAAATAATATACATTGTAAACACACAAGTATGTTCCATAGACAAACACGAATGTGTGTATACGCAAACAATCTGTGTACGTCCCTTTATGAGCAGGTGTGTGTATGTATGTATAGAAAAAGAAACCAAAATATAGGACAATTCCCAGGGGGGAATATTTGGTGTTCCCTTTCCCTGTGGGAACCATTTGTAAGCCACCATTTGGCTAAATCATTGTCTCAACTACCCTCTGACTATTTTGTTTACCTGGAGCTAAATAGATTGTTAAGAATTTGCCTAACATATCTACAAGCTCCAGTTAATTTGCTTCAGAGTCATCCATTTATGGATGTGTCAAACAATCCTGAGATATTTCGGGGAATCTCTCTTTCAGAGAAACCAAACTCTGCTTTGGCTTTTTTCCCCCCTCCATTTAGTCTGTGTAATTAAAAAACACTCTTCTCCCCCAAAGACCGGAAAGAAGATTTCATTTCTTCTCTCCTCTTCTGGGAAGAACTTTGCTTTTCCAGGCCTCCTGAACTAGCCTTAGCCTCTTAATTCCCTCTGATCGTCTCAGAGTTGTATGTTCTGCCAAGGAATTGAATAGTGGTGCATTCCCTGAGTTTGAACCAAGAGCAGTCCGTTGACGTTAAAAGGTGCCACTGCGTAGAGTTTTTCCCACTCTGAAGCACGATGTCCTCTCTCTCTCTCTCCTTTTCCTTTCTCCAGTCCTATGAGCCAAAAGAGGAAGTGAGGCAAACTAGGGGAATGCGATGAGGGGGTCTCTGTGTGTTATCTTCCACAGGATATGCTTTCTACTGCATCTGACTATTGCTCCCAGTAGCAAATCTTCACTGGCTTGGGTGCTTGTGGGCTCTGTTGCAAACCAGGCAAATTGCATTAAGCCGAGTCACACAGTTATGTAGAGGGGACGCTCTCTGAACCCCTGAGTACACACAGGCACCCTCTCGCTGTGGCCCCAAGAGAGCTGAATTTAACACTTTCTCAGGTGTTAAGTTCTGCGAAGTCCTGATAATAGAGAAAGAACAGCTGGGAAGGAACCTGTAGGGACTTTTTTTTCTCAACTATCAATATCAAATCCAATCTTTCAGAATTCAGAAAAGGAAAGAAAAAATGCAATAACCATTATCATTTCAGATTAATGAATAGAATGAGCCTAAATGAACATAAAAATATCCAGAATTGAATATTTGGTTATCTCCTCCTGAAACTACTTTGGATTCAGTTTTTCTCCACATCTGGTTAATTTAGAAATTTTGGAATAAAGACAGAGTGGAGAGAATTGGTAGAATTATCTGGATATTTTTGCATTTTCTAATCATTGGAGAGGTTAAAAACTCACCTTTCATTAAAAATCCACTACTCTACAAATAGACATTTGCTTCTCAATAGTTTACACATAGGTATTTAGTGTCTTATTTTTATCTGGAGACAAGAAAGGATAAATGCATACATAAATATACCATTATGTCTGTACTTAAGATATATGTATTTAATATATCCTCATTTACAAATACTTTCATTTTCAACATCAGTAAATAGTTATAATATTTAAAATTTGCTTTCTGCATAACATTGTTGGAGAGAGAATGTTTACTCTGACATGGATTTATTACCAAAATTGATAAGAAGCAAATTATTATTATATGTGGAGAACGATGGCAACAATTGTGCCTTCTATCACCATGACTATTATGGCTATTTATATTGGGTCTTAGAGCATTCAAGGAAACACGCATTTGAAGTTTAAGAAAACTAGATGAGAGAAATAGGTTTTTTGTTTTTTTATTAAATCATAGCTGTGTACATTAATGAAATCATGGAGCACAATGTGCTGGTTTTATATACAATTTGAAATATTTTCATCAAACAGGTTAACATAGCCTTCACGGCATTTTCTTAGTTGTTGTGTTAAGACGGAGAGAAATAGGTTTTAACTATTTTACAGAATTGGAAACTGGAGTGATTTGTCTAAGGCCATGTGATAAGGAAGTTGTGGAATACAGGTGTAAAAGTGTATTACATCTTTTATGTTTACCTGGATGGAGCTGGAACATATTCTTCAATGGAAAAAAAAAAGTATCAATGTATTCAATACTATTATGAAACCAATATATAAATACTTACACATTCATACAAATGATAAAATATAAATATAGTCCAGAACGAAAGAGGGGAGAGATGGGGAGGGAGGAGGCGAGTGAAAGGAGCGTATTTGGCAGAATCTCACCCAATGTGCACAATGCAAAGGTACATTTCAAAACAACCAAGAGTATATTATAAATGTCTTACCACAAAATATAAGTAAGTGAGGGGATAGTTGTATTAATTAGACTTAAGCTTTCCACATTGTATATCAAATCATCACATTATACCCCATCAATGTATACAGTTATGATTTAATAACAATTAAGTTAAAAACGAAAAAGAAGTATATCTTCTAAGTGAAAATTCTATGCTTTTTTCATGATACCACACAACTGGTCAAGTAACAATGAAAGGTCAAGTGCTCTGACAGACACCATAGTGCTACAGCAGAAAGAGGTGAGAGGAGGCCCTGACCTTGAACAACCCTGACAGTGAGGACCACTGAGCCTGTACAAGGGGTATGCATGGAAAGAGTAAGAAGAGAATCATCCTAGGGGAAGCACGCACAGCGCTGGGAAGTGAGCGGAGAACAGATAAACCAGCTTGAATGAAATGGAAGGTTCAAACAGGAAAGATAGATGTTCAAATAGTGGACAATGACATGGAAAATGCATGTTAAGGCCACATTCTATAGATCGTTAATGCAGGCTAAGAAGCTTAGCTAGAGCTGTCCAACGGTCTGTGTCTGAGCCACACAATGTGGTTGTCACTAGTCACAAGTGACTGTTGAGCACTTGAATGTGGAAAGTGCAACTGAGAAAATGAAATTTCCAATTCTGTTTAATTTTAACCAACCTAATTTAAGTAACTACATGTGGTCAATGACCTCTGTTTCAGACAGCCATATCATTGTCAGAGGAGAGTCACTAAATACCTTTCAACTTGTAGTGGCCACATGATGCTCTTTCAGGGATTGGAAGTGAAGGTGCTGGGTTCTTCTCCTTGGAGAGACACTTGGAGAGCAGTTTGGTTGAGGCTGTTTGTATCAATCCAGATTTACACGGGCAAAGCCCACACCGGATGGTAGGAGTAAAAGTGCAAATAAGACAAATTATAAAGAAGCTGTTTATTGAACTTCAGTACTTGCTAAACGTAAGATACCAGTTTTCCTTCTTTAGTGCCTGGGGACAATAAAATAATTTTAAAAAATAGGTTAATAAGTGCAGGAAGCTGGTTTTGAGGTAAACCAAAACTGGTTTTGGTATTTTTAAAGCATCTGCACAGCACATACAGGAGAAACCATTGAATGTCAGTAAAATCAGCGTAGCCATTTTAGAGTGCTTTACGAAAGCAGGAGACATCGCATTTAAGTATCTGGCACTGTCTGTTCATGGTAAAAGCTTGTGAAGAGCAGAGCTAACATTCCAATCCAGACTCTGCTTGCTTCAAGTAGAGTGCTTATTTTTGTTTTATACATGAGAAATAAATAAAAAATGGAAAAATAAAAGAGAGTCTCATAAGGGAATCAGGCTCAGCACATCCAAGGTTTACATCAAGGAACGGATATGAATCAAATCTTGGGGCTGTTGCTTTCATATCATGATCTTTATCAGTTTGTTTTTACATCTATGGCTGAGAGAGATTTAGCATTATTTCCTGAGGTATCAAGTTCAGTTAGTGCTGATTGGACAGTGTCTTTGTGTAAGCCCCCATATCAGGCATTGTTATAGCTTTAGAGAAGAAGTCTCCACCTCAAAGAAGTCTACAATCTTGTTGGAGCCCAAGGACCTATACTACAATGAAGAACGTATTGTGATACATCACTCTGTTTAAGTCTAAAGGAGGGAGGAAGAGATGAGAATTTATAAAAGATATCAGCAGCGGGTTTATGGAGAAAATTAGAACCCTAGAGTTGGCATAGAGGGATAGTTAAGACACTTGCAGAGACAAGGTGTCAAGAATATTCCAAGCACTAGATTAATTGTAAGTAACATTATTTAGACTTCCTTGAAAGTCTAAATCAGTGATGTATGTCAAGGTTCATACCATGGAGAGTCTTAAAATTAGATGTGTTCATTCAACAAATATTTAGCAAATATCCACTAATTGCTGAGTGTTTTCTTCATAGTAATGACCAGGACATGTTCTTTACTATGAAGCTTAGATTTGAAGGGGGTAAGAGACAGTATACAAAACTAATTAAATGTTTTTAATTATGGTAAATTCTTTTAGGAAATTAAAGATGATCCTTAAGTATTAAACAGGGAAGCCTGGCACCCTTTAAGGAGTGAATGGAGGGGTTACCTGAGGAAGTAAGTTTAGACGTAAATGACATGTGGGCATTAACTGGACAAAAACAGTTTGGATAGTTGGCAAGGGGAGGAAAGATACAGAGATTGTTCTAGACATGTGCAAAGGTCCTGGGGCAGGAATAAGCTTATTTAATTCAAAGGCCCAGAAGAAAGTCAATTTGGCTGATGTGTGGGAGTGATTGGAAAGGTAGTGAGAGATGAGGTTGGGGTCTGATGGTGGACACATCAGGCAGGGCCTGTGACCACATAAAGCATTTTGACCTTTACTCTAAACGCAATGCATAGCCATTGGATGTTTCTCAGATAACATCAAGATGGGAATGCTGCTCATCTAGTTGGGATTTTATTTGCAAATTTTATAAATCTGCTTAGTTGGTTTGAAATGAAAACTTATTAAAAATATGAATTAGTTTATAAAAGACTTAAGTAAAATATATGAGGTGATTTAAAGAGAAAGTGAAATGATTGAACAATATTGGGATAAGAGAATTAGGATACATAACCAGGGGTCCCAAACTGCTTCTTTGGAGACTCTACTGCCACTTGCACTGGTAGGAGAAGGGGCGGCAGATTTATTCACTGGTTCTTGCCGACAGCTAATAAAACTTCAAGTGGAGCTGTCTCTCAAGTGTCAATGGCTATAAGTCACATTTTTCCTCTAAAGAATCTTCCTTCTTTATGTTGCTGCTTTGCAAATTAAAATCTCTAGGAGTACATTTGATAGATTCACATACCTTTTGCCTTTAGGAAGCATGGGCTTTTAAGGTTGGAAATTTCTTCAAATATTAAGAAAACATTTAAAGTTCTTGAGTAACAAAAAAATGTAATGTCCTCAAAAGGGGCTATATTTAACTTTACCGAAGCCATTAACATTTTTGAGCCATTTTGAGCAGAAGAGATCCATGATTTGAGCTGTATTTTAGGAAAATCAATCTAGCAATAATAGGTAGCCTGATGGGTATGAGTTCTGTTAGGTGGTTTCTGCAGTGTCTTGAGGAAGCAGTAAGCATCTTGAGAATTGGCAGTAGGAGAAAAATGGGGTGAACGTATACAAGAGACATTCTGGGCCAGAGGATCAGTTATATCAAGTGTGATCCAGTAATACATTACACTTTAAAAATGGTAAAGATCGTAGATGACTCTTAAGTTTTCAGTCCAGCATGAGATTCAGAGAAATCAGAGATTCCGTGTGAGAATCAGAGAAATTTAGGCCCTGCCCTTTTTTTTGTAATGCTCTTGACATGCTCAAGTGAAGATATGCAACAGATACTTAGAAATAAGATTTTTGAACTTAGGAAGGAGACAAGGGCCAGACAAGTAGACACTGTTGTTATTTGTAAAGGTGGAGGAACCACTTTTTCATTGGAGTTTACTGCCCTTTTCTGGAATCTCAAATATACAAGTTTTAAGGTCTCCTACCTCTCCACTTACTCACCAGGACACGTGATCTCATTGCTAAGTGCTCGGCCCTGCTTAGCCATGCTTTGCTTTTTTTCATTCTTGAAAGTCAATTCTAACTTTCAGTCATTTGCCCAACTCTGGTACTCATGCGGGGGCAGCCTCTGGTGATTCAGGGGGAGGACTCAGGAACTGCAGCTCTTGAGAAAACAACATTAAGACCCTGAAGTATTTTTGTTTTTTATGATGGCTAGGAAGATAACAAAATAAATCAAGGATGGAGAAGCAAGAATACAATGTACTCAATTCTGATATGAGGACAATTGATGCTAGTTCATGGTTAGGGAAGGAGGGGGAGGGTAGAGCTACAGTGTGGGTGTGTGACACAGCTCTACTATTTATAGAGGGACTTCACCCAGAAAACTCAAGCAGTATAAGCTGGCTCATTATATCCTCAATGATTCCCCAACAATGAAAAAAAAAAAAAAAGAAGAAGAAGAAGAAAGAAAGAAAAAGAAAATAAACCAAGAATAATTTAGGGGAGCAAAATATACATATTGAGTGATGGAGCATCTGGTGTTGCCAGAGTATACAGCCCTGGGGTTTGAATTTTACATGTGGGCAGGATGTTTTGACATCAGTGGCTTTGAGAGCGTATATGGACCAGCTTTAAAGCGCTGCCTGACCTGAACAAAGCTTAAAACTCTGGGCCAAGGGTGTTTTAACTTTGCGGAGTGACTATCAAAGCTTCGTCCACAACCAAATGGGCTGTTTCTACAGAGGCAATAACCTAAGTAAACCCAGACCTTAAACCAGGGGATTCAGACCACAGAAAAGACAATTGGGCCTGTCAAAAGTGCTCAGGTGGTGGAGACATGTACAGGAGGCTTAGTAAAGATCTGAGGACATTTTAGATAGCACCAGAGAACTTCAGCCAGGCCGATTTTGGCAAACTGATGACAGTTTTAGCAGTTGCAAGCAGTTTCAGTGTGTGGGCCAACGCAGTTCACTTCACATGAACCACATGGCATTGCAGGCTTGACTGAGGGGTGCAAAGAAGACTAGCTAGTTTCAACCTATTTTCTCTTCTCTCAGGGCACAACATCTCATTTCTATCTCCCTTGAAGTGAGCAGGGATGATACAATTGAGTTTTAGCCAATAGAATGTGTTGGTGACAATGCTGTCCTGTTTTCTGGTCTGGATCGTATAAGCCATCCTCGTGCTATCCTCCCTGTTTCCTTTCTCTCCACGGGCATCATTTCAGTCAGATGAACAAGATGACCTTGGGAGCCACCTATAGAAGATGGTAGGACTAAAGAGATAATTAGGGTGGCAACTCTGGCTTGATGGGTAGGGCGCCAGCCCCACATACCGAGGGTGGTAGGTTCGAACCTGGCCCAGGTCAAACTGCAACAAAAAAATAGCCAGGTGTTGTGGCGGGCACCTGTAGTCCCAGCTACTTGGGAGGCTGAGGCAAGAGAATCACTTAAGCCCAGGAGTTGGCGTGCAACCACGGCACTCTACTGAGGGTGATAAAGTGAGACTCTGTCTCTAAAAAATAAATAAATAAATAAATAAATAAATTTTTTTAAAGAGAAAATTAAACTTAGGAAGAATAACACATAGGTAGCCCTTGCTTCCCACCCCTGAACAGTAAATACTTAGGATTTAATCTAATACCTTGATGGTAAATTTCTTCCAGTTAAGGTTAAGTCTACAGGTTACAGTTGGATTAGATTTGCACCCTGGTAAGATTAAGATTAAGAATGTCTCCATCTACTCTTTCCTAACTCAGATACCAAGGAGTTTCTGCTACGTTTTTGTACAATGTTGCTGAGAATCGAATTCCTAATTTTATCTAATAAGAAAAACTCTTAAGGAGCTGGAGAGTGAATTGTCTGAGAAAAATTAATTGGTGTGAGGCAAGTGCTATAGTAATCTGGATATTTGGATACCAGTACTGTGAGGCAAAAATACTAATGACCCTAAGATACTGTTACACATCTAAAAATGGATAAAATCAACGATATTGTCATGTTCTGGAGGGGATGTACAGCAACCAGGACACTCAGTGTTGCCATCGGAGTATAAAATGACACATCTATTTGATAGTTTTTTGTAATATTAAATTAAATGTTCTTTTATCTCACGACCCAGGAATTCTATACCTAAGTATTTGTCCAAGCAAAATGAAATATGGACACAAGAATACTTGTAAAATAATGTCAAATACATGTATTTAAAACCTCCAAAAAGCTGGAAATGGTGCAGGCTTCCATTAACAGGAGAATGGATTAAAAAAAAAAAAGAAACTATGGTCTATTCATGCTTTAGGATACTAGTAAGTAATACAAATAATACACATAACAACAGAGATAAATCTCAGAAAAAACTTCCTTGGGTAGAGTGCCACGACATCATAGCGCACAGCAACCTCAAACTCTTGGGCTTGACCGATTCTCTTGCCTCAGCCTCCCAAGTAGCTTGGACTACAGGCATGCACCGCTGTGCCAGCTGGTTTTTCTATTTTTAGTAGAGACAAGGTCTGGCTGTTGCTCAGGCTGGTCTCAGCTTCCTGAGCTCAAGCAATTCACCCATCTTGGCTTCTCAGAGTGCTGGGATTATAGGTGTGAGCCAGCAGGTCTGGCAAGGTGCATCTTCCTCCTTAATTTTAGTAATGCAAAAGTGATTGTGCTCTCCAGCTGTAGACTTATATCTCAAATCAGAATTCAGATAAGGTTTAAAGTTGATATTTCAAATCAATAATATTTAAATTGTCTACAGAAAGAACGATCAAAGAGAAACAATGGGGACTGAGAAAGTTGTTACATAATGGGGACTGAGAAAGTTGTTATTATTTATAAAGAATCTGAAAGAATAATAGAAGTCAGTGAATTAGAGAATGAGTGACTGCAAGAGAGAAGCTACAGAAGGGTAGAGACCAACAAAGAGAAGCTTTAAGAAGACTGACTCATCATATGAGCATTGAGTACATAGGATTCTTATTTCTCCATTCTCGTGATGCTTTACTAAGAAGGATGTGTTCCACATCCATCCAGGTTAATACAAAGGATGGAAGGTCCTAGTACACAGTGTGGGGTGGGGGGAGGGGAGAGCTGAGAAAGGGAAGGAGGGAGAGGGTGGGGGGTCAAGGGGTGTGGTACACCTTTTTGGCGTGGGGCACAAATATAAGAGGGTCCATATCTAACAAAAGCAATCAATGCAACCTGGTTCTATGTACCCTCATGAATCACCAACAATAAAGAAAAAAAGAAAACTGAGTCAGCCAGGTTCACTGACGCAGTGGTCAAAACAGAGGACAAATGAGAAGGGCAGTTCTGTGTCCCGACATCCGTTCAATCACAAGACACATGGCAATTTCTAAGAAGCCTTGAAACACAGGGTCATTGTTCATGCTAGCCTGTAATCATTACTGGAATGAACGTGAGTTCCTCCAGGGGTAAGATTGGGCGCTGTTCATTTTGTGTGCCAGCCCACGGCCAGCCTGGAGTAATGTAGATGTGGAATAAATGGTTTTTATACTTCCTCACCACAATCTTCAGTAGATATTTTTTTCTGACTTGCAGTTTACAGGTGGAAATACTTGGCCAGGGTCACCAATTTAGTTAATGGTAGAGTCAGACTCCTGCTTACTGGGATTTTGGTCTGTTTAGTGGCAGTTAAGATACTGAGATCTCTCTCAGCTCCCTTACATCTTTCTTCAAATGTCACTTTCCCAAGAAGGTCAATCCTGACCCTCCCAACTCACTTCCTTCTCCAACCATTCCCACTATCTGAGGGCTCTTCACAGCATTTATTACCTTCTAGTAGGATCTAAAATTACCTTAACTTGTAGTATTTTTAATTTGCTATTGATCCAGAATGTAAGCAGAAAGACTTTTCTCAGCTTTGGTTCCAGAGGCTTTCAAGACTGACTTTCATTAAGTAGATAGGTAAGAATTTTTTGCTGAATGAATTAAAAGTTATAGGTCTTTGGGCACAAAAGAACAAAACACCTTTTCAGTCACAAGTCTAATTGGGTTTCAGAAAATATATAACAGTAGCCTTTTATCCTTTTCAATATTATAAAATCCTTAAACCTTATCAATGAGCAGAAAATTAGTGGTGCTATTGTTTCATTGCACATTATGTAGCACACAGAGCTATTTGGCAGTAAATGACTCTAAAATGTAATATATGGTAACATATGTAAAGTGGATAGTGACTGATTTTCAAAACATTATTCATACATGTGTGACTTTAATTAGGAAGCTATAATAGATACATTTTGAATTTTCATGAAGAAGAAAGCCGGCGTCTGGACTTGAGATTCTACACAAAGAGAAAGCTGGGTTTTCTCCTCCTTTTTACAGAGTCTACAAAATCTAAATTTCTTTCCATCAGAATTTCCTCAGAAATAGCAAAATAAAACCCTAAACTGTAAAATCAATAAGCTGTCACCACCAATTTTAACACTGGTAATTCAAAGCTGATAAAGAAGGACCACAATTCCGTATTTTTAAGTTTTCTCACTGAGCTATAATATGAAAATATTTCCTGTAAGTTATTGCTTTATATATACACACATTTTCAAAAGATAGTACTTGTTACAAGTATATTTATCTGAAGGCGTTCATCTTTTCTGTTGTTTCTTTAAAATTATTATCAGCTATAAACCTTCTAAGATTTGAGTTCTTTAGCATTGTCAAAATACTTTAAGAAATATTATTCTCTAAATTTATGTAAAATACTTGAAGAAATTATAATTTTATATTCAAGTTGCATAAAGAATTTTCTATCACGTGTCAATAGATTTTGACATCTTCAAAGTGTACATAAAGGCAGTAACTTTAATGCACTAACATTTCTACTTAGCTCCTAGAGCATTTATATCTTACATAATGAAATAATTTCTAAGTATTTTATAATTGTTCCTTTAATTAATCATCTCCCCAAGAATTTTGAGATCTCCTGGAAGATAATCTACTGAAATAAATTTTTGTCCTCATTTTGGTATTAAACATAAAATAGACATTCAAAAATATTTGTTTGATTCAACAATTGGAAATTTATTTGAATCCTGCCAACTCGATGCAAATAGTTATACATATGCATATAAAAAAGCAAGGGCCATTATCATAGGCCAAGTATCATTTAATTCAAGTAAATAAGTAATTGTTCCAAGAAGCAAAAAAGCTTTATTTTTTCTTTTTTGTTAAATATTAATTAATTCAACTTTGCCTTTTTGAAAAATTATGGAATGCATGTATATGGCTTTAAAGTCATATATATATATATACATCTGTATATATAGCATGTATATACATATAATATATATGTATGTATTGTGTTAGATACATTAGAACATGCTTTATTTTTTTCCCTAACAATGTCTTAAAACCATCATTCTATTTTATAGAACAGAAACTTGAGGCTTAGAGAAGTATAATTAATTGTCTAAGTTCTTACTGGCCATGACAATCAAAGTTGAGATTTAAATGCAATTCTATAGAAAACAAATTCAATTATCTTTCCAAAGTAACACAGCTGAGTTTTTACAAGCATATTCCACCTTCAAACTAAAAGTCATTATTGATGTACACGATGTATGTGTATAACCAATTAGAGCCTATTACATAAGACAGAGCAGCCTCTGAACATAGATAAACATGTTTGGATGGATACAGAGTAATGCTCACACAGGTACAGGGCTGCTTTATATACAGGGTGTCTATAAAGTAGGTGTGCAATTTGAAATATCTTAATTAATTTTAATTAGTATTTTAAATGGCGCACAAAATTTACGAACACCTATATATTTATCAACTGAAAGAGAGTTACATTTTAGCCCTTTATAATGCAGCTCTTAACTGGAGTAGAAAGATGCCAATTTTTTTTTATACCAGGAAGGATCAGATAATTTGAATTCATCTTTTACTTTGCATCTGCTCTTAATATTTTTCCTGTCTTGAACTACGAATTAGTAATGTTTATGTTTATTGCTGAGCATTACAAAAAAATTATGTCGCAGTCCAAGTTCAACTTTATACTGTTTAGGTTGGTCATTATTTGCCATGTGTTAGACATCTGATAGATATTTATATATTTACTTTACACAGAGTCAAGATTATCTCGTGAGTTTTCACTGAAACTAAGATGGCTAAGTCAATTACAGTGCTCCATTCAAACCCCTGTGAATTATATTGCTGATTTTAAATGAGCTTCCATCCAGGCTGTCTAAGCACATATTCCCTTTGGCTCTCGGGTGTCTCTCATTTTATTGTACCTTCAGGAATTAAGAAAATTCAGTTGACTGCTCAATTTCATGCATTCTCTCCATAAGTAGCCACTGTAATAAATGTCAACACATAAAGATTCGTCCACATCTCCGTATACAGTAGGATTCATGAAAGACAACTCCACCATTTTTATTAATTATCACAAATAAAATTGAAAATGCCCACTTCTGGGTTTGCTTTTTTTGTGACTATAAAGGCCACCAGTGTAGGGATGCATCTTTTTGGTAAAGCTCATAATCTCTGATTCATCTTCTCCAATTCTGAAAAAATAGGCACTGAGGGGGGTCTGGTTTACATGACTGGAATAGGACAATGGCTCTAATCGGCAATCTTCTGTTTTGTTTCTACTGTTCAAAGATTATTTTCTATTTTAACTTGACTGTTTTTCCTTTTCTCTTGGTACAAAGCTGTTTTGATTGCAGGAGGATGAGATGAGGGTGGTGGTAATTGTGGAGGTAATGTTGTGTGTGTGTGTGTGTGCGTGTGTGTGTAGGAGGTGGAAGAGAGGGGGATGGGAGAAAACACCCATGAGCTATACACATATTTGTTAATCTGCTTATAAACCTAACAGATTTTTCAGCTGAAATTTGGCCAATGTTAATTGTACATGCTGAATTCATGCTGGGAAAATCTCCTTGGGAAAAAAAAAAATAAAGACAGAAAGCACAGCCGGTCGGTTATGTAAGATGTTTATTTTCATCCAGTCCAACCCACCATAGGCAGTACAGAAAATAGGCCAGTGCTTCTGACCGGTGACATCACCTCTTCATCAGGGGAAGCGGGAAAGGCTGATCACCATATTGTTAGTAAAGAGGATAATTTCCTTTCACAATTGTTTTTCTTGTGGAAACCTTTATTTCTGGAGATAGTGATCTCATCTCCCTGTGATATTTATTTCTTCAAATTCTAAATAACAGGGGAGCTACCTGAATTTCAGTTCTTGTACTATGCATGTAAACACTTATTTTAGTACTTTCTCTTCAGGTCTCTAAACTTTGAAAGATTGGATTATTTTAGCAGAACATTGACCATGTGAAGGAAATTGTGGAGGGAGAAGGGATAATCATCCTGATATTTAATTTTCTGTGGTGTGTCATGTAGCACTGAGTAATCTTCTTTGCAGAATGCTTCCTTTTCTTAAGCTGCTTCACAGGTATACAGTATTTGGGTAGATGAGCATTGTGTTTATTTCGTGAATGTTGAGAATTAAATGCACAATTATTAAAAAATATTTTATGTAGCTCATTATGTTATAGACATTTTTGCAATTTATATATAGTAATGTGGGTGGCATTGTGTGTGTGTGTGTGTGTGTACAGCTTTTATCTATTTAGAAGAAATCTAAAAACGTGATACTGTTTAATTTAAAGGCTGGTTCAGCTGCTTAGGAAATATACCACAATAAAATTGACCATACTATGATTTTGTTTATGACAGCTTTGGCAAAATGACTTTTTTCTGTTAAGGGACTATCTTCAGGATTATTGTAATTCACCCAGTTTTTTGTAAATACATGCAGTAAATTTGCCTATTCTTGTTTTATTCTCCCTCTAGAGGAAATTGGTGGGTATTACAATTCAAACTTAAAAAAAAAATGTATTATGTCAGTATGTCTAATTTACATACAACACAATCAAAAGAATAATTCCTTGACATCATTTATATTCATAACTCAGTCCTAGAAGCTATTATCTTAAGTAGCTCTAAGTTTGCAGCACCTTTTCCTTAGCCAGAGTATAATAGTTTAATATTATTGTATAATAAGAATTTTTTTCTTTTTCTTTTACGAAACGAAAATCTTAACCTGGTGAAGAGCAGTTGTATTAGAAAGGATGGGTGTAGTGAAAAGTTTATAATTTTAGTTTCTAATATAATGAATGGTGTGCGTTTGTAGTTTTAAAAGTCTGATTAGTGTGTTCTGAGAGCCACATTATATCTGCTGTGTGGTCTTTGGGGACACTGGCGACATTTAATGTTATGTAAACTAAATATCACAATAAAAGGTATGCAAACACAACAGTCAAATATTACAATTGGATCAAAAGTAATCATAGACATTGGCCTTGAAGATGAGTACAGGAAAGGGCTCCTTCTTCTGCTTTCTAGAGACATGAAAATGGTTTGATTTAGGGAGGTTGTATAATCTCTCAGAGCCTGTTTTCTGCAGCAGTGAAATGGGAATAATTGTATCTCCCTCCATCAGTTTGAGGCTCAAATAAAATATGTAAGATGCCTAATACGTAGCTGACTGAGAGTAAACTATTTTTTCTCTTCTGTTGCTGTAATAAAAATTCTCTGGTTTAAGCTGGCAAGTAAAAACATAAAAATTACCTAAACCTTTCAGGACTTTCCCCTTGTGTTTTGATAAATTCTCTTCCACGCTCTATACTTTCAATTTCAGAGTCCTGGCATGACACTCTCTTTAAAAATCTGTTGCAAGACACTCATAGAAATGCCAGTTGTAGTGGACAGTCTAAAAAGAAATCTGTGAATCTGTGTTTCAGGGTTGTGCTGTGGGGCTGAGTTTGCAGGGCAGTGGGGGGGAGGAATGTTGAAGGAAAGGGAGAAACAGGCAGCTCTTTATGTTTTGACCTCAAAAGAAGTTCAACATATACAGTTTAAAAGAGTAGGATGTAGTAGAGTGAAATAGTACATATCCTATCTGCATTTTAAAAGTCTAAAAAATTGTGTATGAAACTAACTGCTGAAAGGCACGTTTAAGTAGGACTTTGGACATTTTTCCTTTCTACTGCTTGAATAAAAATATTTTCATAGATCATATACACAGCAAAACATCATAGGTGAAAAGTAAATCTTTTTCCCACTTCTAAACTCTAAGGAAGACTTTAGTTCCCTCCCTCCCAAAGATACCCAGTGTTTACATTTTATTTTATCATTTTCTTAATAATTTTCTAGGTACGATGTATACATGTGTGTGTATGTGATTATATTGTATTCGATTCATTTTATTTGCAACAGTTGTTTTCTACACAATCTCTGTGAACATTGAACTAGCTACTACTGGACCATTGCTCCTCTGGGAAATACAGACTCAGGTTCCCAACAGTCTCTGGTCACAATATTGTCACCATGTGATCAATACATAATCTTGTTTTATGGGTGTTTCTGTTTAAAGACATTCATGATTCATTAACATTGAATTCACAGCCAATAGCTCCTAATTCCTGCCTGAACAATGTTTATCTAACACGTACTTTCTCCATAAGAAGCATCACAGCTTTCTTGTACTTGAGAAAAGTACATAGGACTACAGTTGGGGGCAATTTTAAGTAGTGAAATCATGGACAAAAAGCACAAAACCGAGAAAAATCTGGCACTAAATAGACTGTAGAAAGGACACTGGTAATATTAATAGTATGGAAGCTGAAATAAGAAGACTTAACATCTCCCTGTTTGACCAGAAAGTTCTTCGAGCGTTGATTTTGGAATTACAGATAAATTTTAGTAGGTAGACAAATCCACGAATAATGAGGATTGACTGTACTCACATCCGTATGAATTTATATGTATGTGTGTATGCATATATATTCTTTTCATCACACGCTAGTAATATACACTATTCTGATCGTGGCTTTATGGTACTGTTCAGTGGTTAACAGTGCAGGGTCTGAAGTCAGACTGTCTCAGACCAAATTCTAACACTACCCTTCACTAGCTGTGTTCACCTTGGGCAGGTCACCTAACTTTTCTGTGCCACTATTTACTTATCTATAATGGGGGAATTATAATTCCATCTACTTAATAGACTTACTGTGAAGATCAAATAAGTTAATATACAAAAAGTATTTAGAATATATCTGACATATCATAATTATGCATATATTTGTTATATCAATATTTAAGAGCCTATTTGGAGATTATTTATTGGCCCACATGGCATATTCATATTTTTTAAAATAAACAGCATAGTGTTACCTTATATGGATGCATCATGATTTTTCACCCGGTGCCCAGAGTACATTTAGAAAACTTCCTATCTTTTGCTTCAAAAATGAGAATCTTAGAAATCATTCCTTGTGCACATGTTGCAATCTATCTGCAGGCAAAGGAGTTGGGTAGTTTTAATTTTGATTTTTATTACCACATTTTTCTCGTAAGAGTTATTATAAAAATCATGTAAAAATCAGAAAAAAAGTTAATTCCTTTCAATGAAAAGAGGAAAAAAGAATGACTCGTAATAGTTCTTGCCTTTTGCTCAAATGCAAAGATTATTTTTTTCCTATGCTAAGTTGAACAAATGCTTAAAAGGATTATTTTTAATGCAAAGAACACAAAAATAATTCTAACACGACGGAGTCTTCTGGCTTCCTCAGTGTTAGCCTTGCTGACGTCTGCCTGCCACCCAGATCCTTTCAGGAGAGACATGATTGAGTTTTTGCTTCCTATTCGCGACTTCTCCACAGCAGATTGTTTCGCATATGTGTTTATTTGCTTCTTTTTCCTTTAGGAGCATACGCTGATCTCTTTACAAGCAATCACAGAGGTTTCCAGAATTCTGATTATGGGCTGAGGAGACAGTCACCACAAAGGACTGAGCTAGGGTTCATTTTCAACAAAGGGAGGGTGTCGTCGTTGTCGGAAGCTCTGGATGGGACTGAAAAAAAGATTCTAGAAAATACTCTGTGTCACTCTTAGGAGGAGAGTCGGGGAGGAGAACAGCTGTGCAAAATTAGTACCAGTAGCTTCCTATCTTCCATTTTAAACTTTTCAAGAGACCTTTTTTTTTTTTTCCTGGTCAATTCCTCTTGAGAAGGGCAAGGTAACCAGACATAATCTTTGCTTTTAGAGGTTGCCATGGTGACTGGCCAGGACAGACTATCTTCTCTCAGCACCATAAACACCCATTCTGGATGACGCTGAATAAGCCTGTATTCCATCAGAGTTTGAGTGATAAAACAAATAGGGAACATTGAAATTGTTCACAGCAATCAGAAATAATATTTTCCCATATTGATTTTTCTCTTTCTTTTTACCCCTTCTATGTCACGCCATATCTTTTGAAGTATATCCATCAAGGCACTATACTTATCACAGGAATCAAAACAGAGTTAAAAAAAAAATGAACCAAGACAGTGAAAGATTTACCTACCAAGTATGTTCTGTTAAGTGAAAACCAATGCCATTCACTGAGAAACCACAGAGAAGGTCAGAAGGCAGTGCTGTGGCCATTAACCGTGGGAGGTGGGACAGAAACTGTGAATAATAATTTTGTAGTTTTTTAAAAATAGTCTTTATGTTTTGAGCAGTTTTAGTTTCATAGCGAAATTGAATGGAAAGCATAGTTTGCATATACCTCCTGTTACTCACATTCTCTAGAACCATTCACATCTCTCACCAAAGGGGCACACTTGTTTCAATCCCTGAACCTACACTGATACATCATTCTCACAGAAAGACCAGAGTTTGCATTAGGGTTCATGATCATTCTTACAGAAAGACCAGAGTTTGCACTAGGGTTCACAACTGGTATCTACTCTCTTTGGGTTTAGAAAAATGTACTACATAGAACGACATGTATCTTTTGTTATAGTGTTATCCAGAATAATTTCACTGCCCTAAAAGTCTCCTGTTCCCTGTCTATTCACCTGCCTCTCCCCAGCCCCTGGCGACCATGTTTACTCTCTCCGTAGTTTTGCCTATTCCAGGACACGCGTGGGGGTCACGTAGTGTGGAGCCTTTTCAGATTGGCTTCTTTCACTTAGTAACATGCATTTAAGGTTCTCCCATTTTGAAAAAAAGGAAATCCCATTTTCTTCTTCTGTCACGTGACGATTTCCTTTTCTTAAGGTGTCTGAACAAAGTGCAGAAAATGCTAAGTACAAGTGGTTTCAAATTTGAAATCAGTTATTCAGGTGGAGAAAAAAGAGCTAATGGAAAACACAAGCAATAAAAAGAGAAACAAACACATACTCCCACCACCACCAAAAGACCAAAAGGCAAGAGAAGAACTGACCTGGACTCTGGGACGCATAGGCTTTAAAAAGTGGGTAATGACTAATGGGAACAGGGGGAGGGGACCTCTAACAGCGAGTGAGAATATACATTGTGAAGGATCCCTTAGCAGAAAACTACCTTTAACTCCCGGACCCTTCAAAGCATACGGATGCTATTGTTCAGAGTTGAAGAAGCACTGAGTAACTGTCTGTACCCCCATCCTCAAATTACCCAGAAAGCAGAAGAAATACCCAAGGACTTATTAACATTCTCTTTGCTGGTAGGCTATGACTCAGTGCTAGGTCTGAAGTCTTCTCCAATCCCCCGATTAAAATTAATCGCCTCCTCTGTGCTCTCAAAGCTCTTCGTTTATGACTCCTGTGAGCAGATTAATCATTTTAGGTTTCGTATTACTGTTATTTATATTCTAGTCTTTCTTCTTCATTGGACTGCAAATTCCTGTAGGACAGGCATCTTGTTTTTCTTCAACTGTGCATTATGCAAAATACCTTACAGACAGTAAATGTTCAGTGAACATTGCTAAAAACAAACTGAGTTTGAGTTTGTAGTTACTGGGTAGGAGTCCTTCCCCCAAGAAGAATGCAAAGTCCCTTTGGATGGCAGAATCCTTTACTGATTTGATTGTATTCTAGCAGAACGGTTGGCTATGATAGACAAAAACATGGTGGGCAAACACATTTTGAGATACTATCTTTTCCTTGTCTCCTAATTTCCCATAAGTCTTTCTGGGTTTTGGTTTTTAAAAAAAATCTAAACACTTGGAAGGAGGATTTCGAAGGGATAGACAGATTATCTCATAATAAGCTAGCACACAAAAATCAAGCTCCCAGCTAATGTCCTTATAAAGAGGGCCCTGGTTTGGGATGGAAGAGCAATAAACAATAAGTAGAGAGGTTCGCATGCCCCCAACATGGAGGAGAGCTGTATATTGCAGCACTGCTGGGAAGCCCACAAGACCCAGGAAACGAAGAGCATGCAAGACAGATGGCCCCCCAAATGCAGAATGGTAAAAAAAAATCCATGCCTGAATCATCGTTCAGAACAGAAGAGAATCCCTGGATTTGAAGGGAACTAGGCAGATGGAGATAATGCATGTTCCAGAGAAAATCAGCGTGGACAACTGACTAGGAAACAGATGGCCTCTCTCTCCTCCACCACGTTCCCCAGCCTTCCAACTGTCCTGCCAGCATAAAATCCCGGACTCCATGCTGAAGAAGAACCACAGGGAATACTTCCCCAAAGTTTCTGAGGTTGGTTCCCCAGCAGTGGTGGAGTGAAGGTTTTGTGTTAAGTTGCATTAAAGTAGAATAGAGACCGTTATAGAGAGATGTACAGCTTAGAGTGTAATAAGCTGCCACTCTTAAGTCTCAGTGCCTCTTGAATAGAAGGAAGGCAGAAATAATTATTGCAGCAACTTAAAAAGAAAGAGAAATAATTCACCTAGAGTTCCTCATTTCTCAATCTGAAACTCTAAAATTAATAGATTTAGCCCTAAATTTATTTGTTTATTTTTGGAGACAGAGTCTCATTCTGTTACCCCCACTAGAATGCAGTGGTGTCGTCACAGCTCCCTGCAACTTCAGACTCCTGGACACAAGCAGTTCTCCTGCCTCAGCCTCACATGCAATTTAACTCTAAATTGATTACTTACATCATCAGTCTGAAAATTTATTCTCATTTAGAATTAGGTAAAATTATATGAGATAAATAAAATGAGTTCTATATACTTATGTATAAGATTTTGTATTTTGTAAGAGACAGTTTCTAGTTCAATAAAAGAGTTGAGGCTATTATCATATGATCTTGAAGTTTAAAGGGGCATCTGTGACACTTTTGTCAGGCAACTGCTATGTCACTCCCTTTGTGACTGGATAGCAGGATAAGGATATAAGCAACTTCATTGGGCTTTAAGTTTTTTGGTACCACTTCCTGTAGACTCAAGAGAAACATACAATGAACATTATTATAATGAGATATTACAAATACTTTCTGTTCTCTTCCAGCCTCTTAGCTCAAGCTATCCTCTCATTTATTTGTTGGCAGAGGACCCTCCTCCTATCTCCTATTTCATACAAGAGTCTGACCAATAATCATGGTCCCAACATTAACAAATATACATAAAATAACATGTATCACATACTCATATGTGTTCAATCAGAAACACTGCTTTGCTCTTGTGAGAGTCCGGCTCTTGTGTTTCCTCTGATCTCCTTAACTCTAAGGTAAGCACTTGTCATGGCAAAGGAGACCATCCCTTGAGACCATCCCTTGAGACCATCCCTTACCCCCTTTCTTGCTGTCTTCCAAAGCGCGTCATCTCTTTTCCTGCATGCTGAATTGTATTGAATAACTTCATTCCTTACTCATGCCCTGTGATTTCACCTTTTCATTCGCAGCTCACTTTGCCTGGAGTTCTTCATGGTTACTCCTTAGCAGTCCAGATAAGCTCCTACCACTCAGGAAGGCCAAGGAAGGCTTCACTGTCCCTCCACTCACTCTCAGGCAGAATTGCTGACTTTCACTTTGTGCCCCACTGCACCACACACATCAAACTGTATTCAACAATACCTATGGTGCTTTAGACACCGTTCAAGGTGTTGTCCTCCTGAGGAAGGAGGTTTACATTTTCTCTGGCCATGTGGCCGCAGTTTAGATGTGTCCTCACTCTCTTCCAAGAAGGTTCACTGAAGATGGTGACTGTAGCTTATTCATGCTTGTGGCCCAAGCATCACACGTAGGGGTTGGGACCTAATAAGCATTAAATAAATATGCTAAATTTAATGTTTCCTCTTGCCATAAATGATAAAGTGGAATTCCTTGAAATTTTTTTTTTTTAAAAAATCACGTATTTGAATGTTAAAAGCTGATGCATTCATAGTTGTTTTAAAGCAACACAGAAATGAAAAACACGATTTCTTCACTACTCTTAATCTCCCACAGAGCCCAATGTTAACAATATGGTTCTATTCTTTTCTCTACCCCTGATCCAGAGCTAAACAAACCTATAGGATTTCATTTGCTTATTTTATTAAAATGCAATATATATTTTCATGAGGAATATCTGTAGTTTTCTTATTCTTGGAATAAGTTATTAACTATGCATTTAATCTGCAATATAAAGAATCCTAAAAACACAACCCCAAATATGCAGAAAAGGCATTCTATATATGTGTGCACATATAGACATAGATCTGCATATATATTTGTGTACACGCATCTACATATCTATAAATACCTACATCTATAAGACATAGATATTGTCTTTAGGGAAAAGAGCTAGCTATTTTGTAAAAAATTATAGTTTAAAAATAATAGTCACTTGTTGAAAGCTATTACTCAAGGGAGTTTTCAAAATTGAATGTATATTGTCACTTATATTTCACATAAAATTTATGAGATTACTTCCACTTCACAGATGAGAAAACTGAAGCAGGAAGTCAGTAATGTGCTCACAGCCCCATGGCTTTGTAAATGACAAAGTTGGGGTTCAAAGTCAGGTAGTCAGACTTCAGAGTTTGAGCACTTAGCAGAGTTTCAAACACCTGCCATGTGTTCTCAATAAAATTCTCAGATGACAGATTATACTAAAAGAGATAATATAAAAGATGTTGAAAAGGAGCTGAAAAATTAATAGACACGAATAGAAAACACAGTTTTAGGGGGTAGGGAAATGTCATAAGGACAGTTTAAAGCAGCAGAATTAAAATCAGCATTAAGAACAATAAACAGTACAGACAAATTCCCAAAGTATCCAAATCAGTGATGTATCAGAAAAACAAAACATAAAAAGTAAAAAGGCTTTCTCTGAACCTGGAAATAGAAGAAAGGATGAAAGTATAAGAGCGAATGCATTAGCTCTAAAGGCTGGAAAATAGAAAACGCAGAATTAGCACAAAAATGCCTGCTTTTATCTCCTGGCCAGCTTAACTGAATTTATACAACCAATGCTTAGAGCAATCATAGTGTAATTTAAATATTCAGGTATACATTTTTGAGATCCTTTGAGGATACTCAGGCTCAGAGATGTTTAAATGACCTTCTCAAGGTTTAATATGGAGTGAAGGGTTAAAGTATTCAAGCCTAGGTGTTCTGAGAGTTAAAATATCACATTACCCTTTATATAACCAGTGTCTTTTATAATAATTCACTCAAAGTTTCTCCAGTAGCCTAAATAAGATGGGCAGAGCATGTTGGAAGGAGTCCTTAAACTGATACCAGGAGACTAGTGGGCTGATGAAGATCGGACTGGCACAACTCCCTCACCACAATTTCAGCTCATAAAATTCAGCTCTGAAACTGTTTCAGAAAGTCTATCATGAGACCACTGTCAGGAAATGCAACCTCAGGAGCCCTTAGAGTAGTCCTTTCTGTAAACTCACTTAACTTGAACCATCTGGAGAGAATCTATATTCTACCGCGATCCTGATTGACGATGCACAAGTCACCCAGACTTTGCACCCACTATGTCCAATGGCACAGAGAGAGATTCCCCTTTTTAATGTCATGTGTCAAGTCAAAGGGGTTATCATAAGCCTTAAGGATGGGAGGTAGAAAAAGAAAAAAGGAAGGGAGGGAAGGAGGGAAGGAAGGTGGGAAAGAGGGAGGGAGGGAGAGAAGGAAGATAAGAAGGAGGGAGGGGCGGAAGAAGGAAGACAGGGAGGATGAATGTCAAGAAACCAATTTCCTACCCCTGTGTGATCACCCTGGAACTGGAGGTTTTAAAACATCTCTCCATGCCCTTCCTCTGGAGGGAAAATCAGCCACACAAGGAAACTTTAAATAGAAGCAGCTGATTGTTCCCTTTAGTCAGTCCCTGTGGGAACTCCTCTCTTATTGCAAAAGCACTCTTTCATTTTGAAGTTTCTATTTGAGAATTTCAAATGTTAGGATTGTTTTTCAGTAAACTGTTTTATACACATGACAGCCCACTCTGGGGTCTGTGTTGGTCAGCCAACATTTGCACGCCTTCCGTCCACTGAGGCTCTCTCGTGTGCCTCTGTCCTCAGTCTGCATCAAGCCTGCTTTGTGTTGGCTGCTGAACATAGAGTTGTGTGTTATTAATTCCATGGCTTATTTTGAAACTTGCCCCTGAGACCGTCCCTTCAACTGCCCTTCAGCCCAAGATACAAAGCTTTCAGTCTCTAATAATTTTCTATCAAAATAACTTCTATTATCATTATTTTTCTACTTTCCTCCCAGAACAATACCATCTATTTTGAGTTCTCATTCAACTTGCAGAGCCAAAGGACTCTGGATCAGAGTAATTACATGAAGCAAATGAAACATTTATCGATGGAAGTTTGTAATTGAGTGAAGGGGAGCATTTTTGAGGTAATTTTTTTCCCCACAAGTAACATATCACCATCTGTTTCCAATCCACACAAATCAGTACTGAGGTAACAACTTGAAAGAGAAATCTGGGTCAACATTTACATTTCAAGTCAGGTTAAATTTTGCTTTGTCAGTTTCTCCAGACTGGAAAGCTAAAGGTTAAAAGATTATTTCAGTCCTGGGGTAAGCAGGCCAAGAAATGGATCCCACTGGGTAGCTCCAAGAAACTTAGAGACCCAAATAGTGACAAGAAAGATTATAGGGAAGGAATAATGTTTTGTGTGATCTTTTTAAGATCTGTCCTTAAATTTATGAGACCAAAAGGATCAGAAAACTAATTTTAACTTTTCATTGTTAAATTTCTCTGTTCAAAAAGCCCTGACTTTCTAACTGTTCTTGGTCTAAACATGTGCCTCTAGATTGCATACAAAACTACTGGGATATATATCTAACTGGTGACCTAGAAATATCCAGTACTTAAAAAGATAAATCACAGCTTGGTGCCTGTGGCTCAGCGGCTAGGGCACCAGCCACATACACTAGAGCTGGCAGGTTCGAATGCAGCCTGGGCCTGCCAAACAACAAGAACAATTGCAATAAGAAATAGCCGGGGAAGGCTCTGAGCCTGTGGCTCAAGCTGTTAAGGCGCCATATACCTGAGTTGGCAGGTTCGAATCCAGCCCAGGCCCACCAAACAACAATGATGGCTGCAAGAAAAAATAGCCAGGCATTGTGGCGGGCACCTGTAGTCCCAGCTACTGGGAAGGCTGAGGCAGGAGAATTGCTTGAGTCCTGGAGTTGGAGGTTGCTGTGAGCTGTGACACCAAGCACTCTACTGAGGGCAACACATTGACATTCTGTCTGAAAAAAAAAAAAATGATAAATCAAAAAAACACATAACAACATCTAAAATAAAATATACTATACTATTGTAGGAGACCAGGCACCAGGCTTGTGGAAGCGGCCACCTGCCCTTGAGGAAGGTGCTGGGAGCAAGACAATCTCCTAGCCAGCATGGAGATGTTTGGCTGCCCAGAGACAAGCCCTCAAGCAGCTGCCCCATAATGAGATAAGATCCGTAGCTTGTTAGCAAGCAGCTGTTATACTTTGGACATTCATGGTGCAGGAGGGTGGGAGTCGAGCCTGGGGGAGAAGAGCAGGTAGTGATCATTAAGCACATAGTTCTTGTGCATGGGCCCCCACACCAGTTGTTTAATACTTGAATAAAAGGCTATGGGAGAGGTTGCTTAGGGCTCTCCCTAGAAAATGGGAAGCCCCCTCTTTCAGGCATTTGTACCTCCAATTTGTGTTCCCTGCTGTTTTATTTGCTCAGCAAAAGGGTACCCACAGTGGGCACTGACATACTATCTTTACATTTCCCTGCCTATAGCAAAGCCTAACATTCAGAGTGACTGAATTGTGGCATTTTAGGTCAAGGGAGACCAGTAGAACTAGGAAACCACATTCCTAATTCCAATAATATCTTGGAAGCTTCTGAGCCAAGATGAGTTATTTCCATTCCCTGCTGGCTCAGCATCTCTCTCTCTCTCTCTCTCTCTCTCTCGCTCG
Organism: Nycticebus coucang; assembly: GCF_027406575.1. Taxonomy (NCBI): domain Eukaryota; kingdom Metazoa; phylum Chordata; class Mammalia; order Primates; family Lorisidae; genus Nycticebus; species Nycticebus coucang. The sequence continues at coordinate 30,455,411 of NC_069782.1, forward strand.
CTCTCGCTCTTGCTCTCACTCTCGCTCTGTGTGTGTGTGTGTGTGAGTGTGTGTGTGTGTGTGTGTGTGTGTGTGTGTTTTGAAGCTGGCACTTCCAGCTGTATTTTGTTGCCCATTCCTACCTAAGTGTTATCAAAAATCTCCTTTCTTCATTCTGTAAATTTTATTGTTACATGTTAAAAACATGATTTGATGCTGATAATATTTTTTGCTTTGTTTTTCCTTTTAGAACCTTATCCTTCATGGTCTAAACCTATATAAATGTTCAGCTTAGCACTCATCTGATGACACTTGGAGTAGGTTTGAGTAAATACACGATATACAGGACACTATCAGATTTATATCCTTCACTTCCCTGCTGAAATCCTTCATTGTTGTCTCCCTGACCTTTCCATTAAAAACAAATTCTTTATTTTAGTGTGAAAGATCTAGATGGTTGGTGTCTTAAGATTTTATTGCTTTTAAGATTTTCTTCCTAATTCTACCCTGCAAGCATGGATTCCTCAGTGGTGGGGTACTGTGTTCTAAAAATGTCATCTAGGTCAATTGTTTAACAGGGTTGTACTTTCACGAATATTTTGACCCACTTCTAAAAATTACTGGCAGAGACTATTAAGGTCTCTATCTATGATTGTCAATTATTGTACTCTTCTGTTTTTTTTTTATGATTATTTTTGCTCTCTATATATTTGATGCTTTTTTTATTAGGTGCATACAGATTTAGGGTTTTTGTGGCTTCCTGCCAAATTCATTCTTTTATCATTATGAAATATCCCTTTTTAATCTTTCTTAATATTTTGTGGCATAAAGTCTTCTTCATCTGATACTAATTTAGCTGTACCATGTTACTTATATTTGGTGTGGCATCATTTTAGTTTCAATGTAGTTGTGTCTTATATTTAAAGTATGTACATATCAGATCTGGTTCTTTCCATTGAACTTGAACTAAAAAATGGAGTATTTAATCTAACTACATTTTTTAATGTTTAATTTATTTTCACTTTTATGATTTTAGATTTGCATAAAGGTTACACTAGTACAGAGTTCACATACAACCTATCCTCTAATTACCCTGATGTTAATTTACATAACTAAGGGACAATTACCAAAACCAAGAAATTAACATTGGTAGAATTCTAAATAAATTTACTAAACCTTAACCTCACTTGAATTGTACCAGCCCCTCTAACCCCACCAATGTTCCTTTTACTCTTTCAGAGTCCAGTTTGGCAATTCATAATGCATTTAGTTATTGTGTCTCCCACATCTCTTCCAATCTGTGATTGCTCCTAAATCTTTTCTTATCTTACATGATCTTGACACTTTTTTAAAATTAAATCATAGCTGTGTACATTAATGCAATTATGGGGGTAAAATGCGCTGGTTTTATATACAATTTGAAAGACCTTGACACTTTTGATGAGCACTGTTCATTTTGGGGGACGGTATTTGGATTTGTCTAATGTTTTTATGAGATCGTATTCAGATTATTCATTTGGGGGGCAAGAATACCACACCACAGGATTGTTATCTTTTGCTCAGTGAATTATGTCAGAGAATAAGATTTTGAGATGTCTCATTGCTAGTTTATTAACTTGGATCATTTGATACGGGTGGTATCTGCTGAGTGTCACCACTATAGAGTTACTATATTTCTCTTTATAATTGATAAAGAAACTGGGCTGGATGGAGCGAAATTCATGAGAAAGTGATTCTGAGTGGTAGAAATAGTGAATTATGACTTAGCCTTTTGGAACCCTGCTCTGATTCCTGCTTAACAGCCAGTGCCCCACTCCTAACTATGTGTCAATCAGTAAGGACACACAGCTTTCTTCCTTTAGTTGAGACTTTCCCTTAGCTGAATGGGAATTACCTTCCCTTGGGATGCAGCACTGCCTACCCCTGTACCTCTGGAGGCAGAACTTGACCCAAGACTGACTGGCCCGGGATACAAAACACATCAAAGAAAGACAACCTGTGGTCTTATCTTTGTTCCCAAACTTAACTATGAGATCAGATCAAACCTACTGTACCTCTGAGGCTATACCTTTGCTTTCTTTATCACCTGCTTTATCCTGCTTCCTTCATCCCTTTCTCCTGAAAGAAGAATCCAATAAATTACTTAAATAGGAATCACCATGTTAGCTTCTAATTCTAGATAACCTGAATAAAGACACTGACCATCAGATCATCTATTTGGAAGTATGCGTATGTTTATATTTAACATATACGTATGTTAAACAAGATATGTTTATATCTTCTGTGTTCTCTTGCCTACTTACTAATTCTTGCGTGGAAGATACATTCTTTCTTATTTTTGCAGTCTTTATACACCATTTGCATAATGCCATGAATGTAGCAGGTGTTCAACTTCCACGAGCACCTCTGGATATAAAGGCAGGACCTAGGAAATCATGTGAAGATTTTTTTTTTTTTTTTGGTTTAAGCGAAGCATCCACTTTATAACATTTATGGAGCTATATTCTCCATAAATGAATTTTTAATGTATTTTATAGTGGAAAGTTGGCTAATAAAAGAGAAGCTCAAATATATAGCATTAAATCCTCACAGTCTCAATTCCTTACCAAATAGCGTCATTTTTATTGTTGTTTCCAAAATGAGATCATCTTTCTCTTTTGCTTCACCTTAACTAGATTTGCTCAAAGATCTGACATTAATGACATCGGTCCAGGCTATGGCACTAGATCTGCTAAATGAATTTTAAAATATAGCCAATAGCACACCAGGGAGGAAGATTTGATCTCATCATGCTATAAATCACTTGTTTTCCTGAGAAGATTGAAAATATGACAGGCAGCTGTGCTTTATCAATGTTTCCATTTATACATAGATCTTTTCCTCTCCAAAGTATGCAGAAGAAAAATGAGATAATGTGATTAGGTAGTCAAGCATATTCAATGCTCTGAAAAGTAGGTCATTGTTGAGATTAACTGAAGGATTAAAAGGGTTTAGAAAGGTAGTAAATTTTTGATTTGCATATTTCTCTAAAGAGTCTTGACTCTACCCCACTCCAATCTTTCACAAAGCAGCAAGCCAAAGCCTTACATCTAGCAATTTAGTAGTTGCAAATTACTCTTGCCTGTTTTTTTTTTTTTTAATTTTTTGACCTACAGCACATTATCTGTATTTCCACACTAGATTTATTTTCCATAATCTATCAACAGCATTGCTTTAAGGGTACTGAAAATGAGACAAGGGAGTGCTAATGTGACAGATGAGGACTGGAATAATTAAACAGTGCTCAACATAAGGCTACCATACATCTCTTTGAACAGGCATCCTTTGAAAACGCCTTAAATGCCAATTAAATAAAGACTGCTTAGTGGAGAACATTGCTCAGTGCCACTCTTCCTTTTAGTAATTTTGACCTCATCAATGGCATTTTTTCAAACGATAAATTAAGAGCCTTCTATTATAAGGGTGAACATAATTTATTCTATTTGGTTCTTTAGTTAACACACACATATATAAAGATTCAAGAGAGAATTCTTTTTCAAGCTGGAAATAAACCAAAATTTACAATATTCACTCGTTCACTCATTGATTTATTCATTTACTTATCACTTACTACTTGATAAACCAGCTCACATGTAGTAAGGAAAGGGGCACATACAATTCCACCAAGAAACAGTACCTAATCCAAGGGCAAGATATTAGGAAAGTCTTTCTGGCAGAGACAATGCCAGTGGCTGTGTCTTGGTGAATGAATTAAAGTCAGCCAGGTGAAGGGTAAAATGAAGAGCAGCACAAGTGGGGTAAGATGTGATGACATGAGTCCATTTCAACAAGAGGGAAAAACACATGTGAAATCAATGGAGCAGGACTAGAGGAAGACTTCTAGAAGGAAATTAAATATAAAGCACTGGTTTCTGAAATGACACAAGATACATGTACATGCTAAAATTAAAACAGTTCTTTTTTCCCCAAGACTTTCTGTTGGCAAAATTCTGGATATATTCATCCAAACTAATCTTTTATTATTTAGAGAAGCTGGGTGGGATGGAAGTGGGTTTGCTTTTTTTCTAGTACCCAAAATTTGGCATTCACTTTGCCTAGGGCAATAATTCAGCAATGCACAAGCATAGAAGACAGCCAGCATGCCACCGGTGTCAAATGAAGCTAAAGATTTTGGCAGGTTCACATCATGAATCGACTCTGGCTGATCCACCAAGAAGTTTGACCTTTGTAGATGACAATGGGAAGTCAATTAAAATATAAAAACTATAAGCAGCAAAGGAATATAAAATTCTGATATGAAGTCCTGGTGCAGTAGTTATTTTAGCTCATCTATCCGAGATGTGAAGGCAGAATGAATCTTTTAAGTCATTATTTTCACAATCCTATATCTTACCATTGGCAAAGGTTTCTATTTTTATCATTTTGTTCATAAGATTATTTTTTCTTCACTAATGAAGCATGTTTTCTGTTAATCTATTCAAAGGATAACAAAGGCAGTTTCCTATGAATGGTCAATAAAAGCGAGTCAAGCAATATTTATTTATTCAGAGCCTGCGATGTGCCTAACACTGTGCATTCTTACAGTAAATGTCATGAGACACCTGTTACAAAAATTTAATGTAAATATTTTATAAGCGAAAACTAAAACGTGACCCATGTTTATTTGATTATTCCACTAAATAATTGCTTGATTTCATATCAAAGGACAATGTCATATTGCCTTATTTAAAAAAAAAAATCTTACCCAAATCATTGTAACTTTGATACATGTTCAAAAGGCATTAAGTTTGTACCAAAAATTTTATTTTTTGAAATGCCTATGGCAACTAGAAAAAAGACAAACTATACATATTACTTATCTGAATCTTCTGACTTTCAAAAATATCAACAGTGCAACTACTTCATTAAAAAAAATCACGTGGTTGACCAACTAGCTTTTCACATAAACAAATTGTAGCTGAGGGTGAAGAGTAACACCTCTAAGGAAAATCATCAATGCTGAAAGATCATAACTTGATTATAAAGTCAGATGAAATCAATCACATGACCCTATTAAGTCTATAAACTTTACCACTTAAAATCAGAAACTAGAATGTAATTATAAAACAGTAAAATCTCCATGCTTGGCCATTTCTCAGCTTAAGAAGTTGACCTAATGTTATGTATCAGACATGCACCCCACGTACATATCAGCACAGAAGGCCCAATTCCTTATGTTGACCACCTCTGTATGCTGACCAGTTTGTTATATCCCCTTGGGTGGCCAACTTACAGAGGTTCTACTGTATGGATTTGAAAAATTATGAAAGGCATGTTGTCTAATTATAAAAAGGCAAACAGTATAAAAGTGTGGAAAAGAAAGAAAAATTCTTACCTTCTTTTCTCTGCTTTCCAAATTCTGCCCCAGAGACAATCACTGATACCTGTTTAGTTTGAGCTTGCTTGTTTTTATCCTATACATTTTCAAATAAATGGAGGTGCAATATTTTAATCAATACATGACAATGTCATGATTATTTGATTATTGATTTGATCATGACATACACGATTTTCTACATATTTATTTTATTAGTGAATATGCTCTTGAAAAGCTTTTCACATGAGTATCAATAGGGGTACCATGTTTTGTAAAATGATTTCAAAGTACTTAAATTTTTATGATTGCAAAGTATTTACTTGTAGAGATACAAGAGAACTTTTAAAATATTTGTTCTACTGATAAATTCTTAACTTACAGGCTATTATAATTTCCAAATAGTGCTGCAATGATTCTCCTTATACATGTTGTATGTGGGTACATTAATGTAAATTGCTGGCTTTGAGGTTGCTGTGAGCTAGGCTGACAGCTTGGTATTCTAGCCAGGGCAATAGAGCAAGACTCTGTCTCCAAAAATTAACTAACTAACTAACTAAATTTTATTTAATCTTATGAACTAAATATGGCATTTCATTGAAAAAATTATCCTCTTGCTGTCTTCTTAACTAGAAATGTTATTCACTGAAACTAAATGAATAAAGGCAGGGTTAATGATGACTGAAAAAAATTTTGTTAGAATTTCTTCCTCTTGCATCAGATGTACTTACAGGCGAGATTCCACTATGACATAGTGATCTATGCCTTCTTCCAAATTATAGCACATACTGAGAAATCGTCCTACATCTTATATATCACACATTTCATTTTTGGACTAGAATTTAATTAGTAAGAACAGTTGTATTGTTAATAAAAGTCCTAATCTTTTGTAATGAGTTGAAAATTGTAATCATACTGCAAAGTCATGCATAGATGCTTGATTATTCAAATTTTACAGAAAAGTTTGCAGATTCAGGTAGTAATGAGGGTTGAATAGGGGATTCGACTAGAAAATGTTACTATGAACCTCTGCACATTCATTGAGTAGCATAAAAGCTCGAACTACATTCAGCTAGTGGGTTTTTATTAAGAAATAAACCAAACTTAACAATATTTATTTGTAAACAAAAATCCATGTAAATGGCTGATCACTTAGACTCTAGTATTCCAACCTCTTTGTTAAAGCTCTCATATGCTGTGTGACTACAGTCTAATGTTCACAGAGAGATAGAGAAGCAAAGTCATGCAGAGAGGGCTTATATTTCTACCATGAAATATAAGAATTTGTTCACCTAAGGGAGTTACCTAAATCTTCCCAAGAGTGAATGGTAAAATAATGGCAATAATCGTGGTCATCATCTGTCTATGACTGAAACAAGAGGCCAGACTCTCACTGTTACTATATCCTACTTAAACAGGGTTTCTCAATTTCTAAACTATGTAAGCTACAGGGTAAATTTAGACTGATACGTTATACAAATACATTTTACTATTTATAAAATTTTTCCCCATTTCTTACGCTTCCTATGTGGTACACAAGTAAGTTATTGATAATCAAAAACTACATTGAAAATGTAGAACTTTAAAAGATCTACATACACATATTCATATACAAAGTTTTTAGGAATACATATACGTTTTTAGTAGAATAAGACTATTTAAAACAATAAGAAAGAAGGCTTATATTAATAATGTTACTCTAACTCATAAAGTCAAATAATCATTTTTAGTGCTTGTAAATATTCAGTTATTCAGTATTACCCAAATAACCAGAGTCAAATTACTAAATCCTTATAGAAATGGGGAACACGGAATATTCATTTATTCATTTACTTGATATTCATTCAGCAAACATATTGAGTCTTCTTAATATATTGACAGTTACTTTGAACAATTTATTGTAGGATCAAACTATTCAAAATTTCTAACTCTTACGTTTCTGTTTAACTGTCTTCCTGGGTTTAATTAAAATCCTTACCTCTGCAGCCTTTCCATTGTGACTTTACTTTTGTAAACATTTTATCTACCAAGAAGTATCCTTATGTTATTCGTATTTTCATTATCTCTCCTTGCCCCTAAAGATACTCCAAAGACCATCTGGAGGACGGTCTTGTAGGACGACTCATAATTTACATTATTGTTTTTAATTTTTCTCAAATCCTTCTTCATACTTTTTTCTTTGCATAAAACTTCTCTAAAGTAGGGATAAATTGTTGTGTCCCTTGCTTCTGGAGTGCTCATTCCTACTTCAAAACACAATTTTCATGTATCATTGATTACTCCAGAAAGAAAAAGATTCCTGTTTTAAGATCTGAAATAGATTGTATTTGCAAAGCAGTAGCTACAAAACGAACCCTAAAGTGTTTTTGAAGAAAAATTAGTGGGACAAATGGACAGTGAATAGTGACTCAGAAGCTTAAAACATTCACTAAAAAAGAGTGATGACTGTCATATTGTGATAAATGAATTGATATTTATATTTTCTTTTTCTGATTTAGCCTTCACGTTTTCTATCCGATTGGTTATTAGACTGAAGGATATAGGAATTTCTGAATTCAGATAGTTTCCACTCTGCCACTTACTACTTTAGGCAAATTGCCACATGTTTCTGATTTCATTTTTCATCTGTTACATAGAATGGTAATACTCTTACAGTTTTGAGGAGAAAGCTTTGAGCAGTGTCTGCCACAGGATAAACCAGATACTCCTCAATTTACAATGGGTTTACATCCCAATAAACTCATTGCAAATTGAAAATATCTTAAGTATAAGATACATTTAATACACCTAACCTATCGAACATTACAGTTCAGCCTAGCCTACTTTAAATATGTGCAGAACACTCACATTAGTCTACAGTTGGGTAAAATCATCCAACACAAATCTTATTTTATAATAAAGTGTCAAATCTCTCATTTAATTTATTGACTACTGTGCTGAAAGTGAAAAGCAATGATTGTATGGGTACTCTACTGAATGCATATTGCTTTTGTACCATTGTAAAGTCCAAAACTTGTAAGTTGAACCATGATAAATTGGAGGTTATCTGCACTCATTCAGTAGTAGATATTACAGTTCCTGAATTAAGAACTAAGTACCCACAACCCCAGGCTACTGATCAGTTTCTCTGGAGTTCAAGGTGGTTGGAGAGAACCTAATTTCTGATGCAAAGGAGAAAATGTTTTTAATCCAAGAGAATATATTTTGGCTGCTTTGTAAATGCCTAACAATCTGTAAGGTAAAATTCTTTGCCTTGGTTTGTAGAGCGTTGTAGATTTGCATTTCCCTACACATTTCTCTTACACATGTAAGAGGATGTGTAATAAATATTATTTAGTTTGGTTTCATTTCTGGGGAGGCACTTACAATGATAATGATAATCATTTTGGCCAAATGAGGAATTTTAGGTTTTTATCAGATTCCTATGACATAGTAATGTGAATTTGGAAATAAAATGGTGGGTTCAAATGATTCACATAAGAAATGTGATTTGAAAAGACCAAAATACCTTCTCATTAAATTGTCAAAAAAAAAAAAGAACTTAAAAAGATAGGTCACAGAGTACTTTTCATGGATAAAATTTGAAATTTATGTAGAGGCATTTCAAACTTGCCTGTAAATTATCTTCTTATTCTTTAAATGAATCTTATGTAGGAGAGTGCTGTATTTTTGCATCTTTGCTAACACAATTGCATTTATCATATATTTCTCTTTCAAAGTTATTATTTTGAACTGCCGATTACTTCTGGCTCTTTACTCCTTTCTAACACATTTAGCATTGAGTCAAGATGGTGTCATTTTCACATGCAAGCTCCAACCCATTTCAAGCCCCTGGACCTTTCTTCAAACAGCTAATTCCCTGGGGCATGGAGGTGGTGGCAGAGATGGCAGCAAATGACAAGGTGCTGAAAACTCTATGGCCCTCATTAACTACTTAGCTGTCAAGGTCTTTATTTCTCCATGAGACTGACTGAAACCAATATGATTCAAAAAACATCGAAACACTTTATAAGAAAAAGTGGAGGAGAAAAATTGATCCCTGAGGACCTTTGTAACTACATAGCTATGAATATTTGTAAGATTTTAATTTTTACTCCTACTATAATAAAAACTAACATTTCATTGTGTGTACTTAATAGCCATGCAAATACCAGTATTATCCATAATGGTTTATAGTAAGTTGTCACTTTAGTATTGCCTAAAAAAAGAGAAAAAGCAGGGGAAATATTCAGTAGTCTCAGGGAACTGTATGCATTGTTCCCTGTGGTAGGCAGAATTCTAAAATGACTTCCAATGACCCTTGATCTTATAAAATCTCTCTTTGAGTATGGGTGGAACCTATGGTATTGGAAGATATCATTGCTATGATTATGTTGTATTATATGGCAAAAGGGATTTTGCAGATACAATAGATTTAATTAAGGTCTCAAATCAATTGACCTTAAAATAGGGAGATTATGCTCGGCCTAACTGAATCACATTGACCTTCTAAATCTGAGTCTGAAGGACAGAGACAAAGGAAATTAGAGCAGCACAAGGATTCAAGCTGCAGTTGTTGGCTTGAAGATGAAGGGGGTTGGATGCCAAAGAATGAAAGTGGGGTGGTCCTTGGCTGACAGCCAGCAAGAAAATACAGACCTCAGTCTTAGAAAATGAAAGAACTGAATTCTGGTAACACAAGGTGAGCTTGAAGGTGGATAATAACTCTAGAGACTACAGACAAGAAATCAGCCCTATCACATCGTTGTTTAGCTTTTTAATACTCTGAAAAGCGAACCAACAATGTCAGGCCATGTTTCTGACCCACAGAACTATGAGCTAATAAACAGTTATTGTTTGAGTTTGCTAAATTTCTTGTAGTTGGTTAGACAGCAACAGATAACTAATACTTCACCTTTCCCTATGAAGACTCAAACTAATTTTCACTGAATATTCCAAATGAATTTCATGTTTTATATCTTTAAAATTGTCTTTTTCTCAGTTTTTATTAATTTGGGAAGTACTTTTAGTTTTAATACCAGATTTAAATGTTTTAACTTTTAGCTAACATGAGAAACATCTCTGAATGTTCAGATACTATTCTGTTTTATATAGTGACACCAGTTTTGACATATTCATTGACGGAGATGAGGCTAGAAAGAAATATGGGCCATCTAAATTTCTCCCTATTAAAAAAATCCAGATGGAAAAACTATACGGCTTGCTTAGACACATCATATTAACGCTAAATTTTACTCAAATGATAAAACTAAATGCACACAGGAATGTAATTAAAAGCAATTTAGCCAAGAAAAATCACGGAAAAGATTGCCTGGATTGGACAAGAAAGTTAATGGAAATTGATGCTTTTGAAGATACTATTTATTATCTTCTAAACATGGGAGTTTCCAGAGAAAGGCTTCAGGGGGAAACATGTTTAATTTACAATAGAGGTGCTGGTATTTATTTGATGTAAGAAAAAAAAATACTACTCTGGGTAACCAGAGTGTTTTCTTGGTTTTAGCTGAAGTGAAATCAAAGAATAATTCCCCTTTACCACTACATAGCTGGGACAAGCCCAGGCAACCTGCCAAATGATGGTGCAGGAGATAGGACCTACTTCTCATTTCTTGGTTAATCTTCAACAGCATATGCCTCTAGTTAGTAGAAAAAGGAGCACTGAAAGGATTTTTCTTTACAGTTCAGTCTTAATTTAATTTAGTAAAAGAGCTCTGAGGAAAAATAGAAATTTTGCAACTTCTTTTACCTAAGAGCTTCTACTCTATTCTCCCAAAACGTTGAATTTTAACCTATTCCAAAACACCCTTAGGGTTTTCAACCAAAGATAACTCTCTTGACAACTGATGGTTCTCCTTAGGGAAAAAATAACTCTTGGCTTACTAATAGTAAAGGTGCCATATATTCTACTTTCTCTAGTATAGTCCTATTTTAGCCTTCCTGTCTCAATTTTGTTAATAAATTATATGGTCAACTTTTTTAAGGGACTCGATGGGCATTTGATCATTGGCTCACCAAATGATCATGTAATCCAACTTTTAATTATAAAATATGTATTGTAAATTATTTTGACATGTCCAGCAGCAATACATCATCAAGTATAAATAATCCAGTTTATGAAAACTAAATGAAAAGTTTCTGAAGACATCTTGGAAGTGGAATAAGTAGGTAGGCCACACCCACTGTGTGCCTATACTAAGCATAATGTCTCTTCTTTAACCTGTACCTGTGGCTTGGTGGGAAGGTTTTTTATGAGCACTTGGCTGAGGAGAAATAGAATGATTTGAACCTAAATTATAGGTGACTCTGCATGATATAACAAGTTGTAATACTGTGATATTACAGCCTGAATGACACACCAAGTGGACAGGATATATAATATATCTCACCTCTATCAACTATTACTACGCCTTTCCCCGAAAATAAGACATCCTCCGAAAATAAGACCTACTTACAGGAAAGATAAGATGTCCCCTGAAAATAAGACCTAGCACATCTTTGGGAGCACACCTTAAAATAAGACACTGTCTTATTTTCGGGAAAACAGGGTAAATTGAGAAATAAGCCAAAAGTAATGTAATGGATTCATGGGCAGTGGCTAATGATCTGTCTAGATCTCCACATTGGGATTCTGAAGTTTCACAGTTGGAGACCTGATGACAGAGAAGATTGAACATATCTGGGTCATTGAGAATGTGCATCCAGTGCAAGAACTTTTGAGTTCCATGTAAATGTACAACACAAAGTTGATCATGCAGAGTAGTGGTCTCCAGTCTTTTTGGTACCAGGGACTGGTTTCATGGAAGATGATTTTCCATGGATGAGGCGGCAGAGGGGTGATGATTTGGATATGAGTTTGCAAGCAATTGATTCATTATGGTCTCTGTGCAGTCAAACCTCTCTGTTAATGATAATAATCTGTATTTGCAGCCACTTCCCAGTATTAGTATCACTGTCTTAGCTCCACCTCAAATCATTAGGCATTATTAGCCCTCACATGTATACACAGTTTTCAGTAGGGTTCTTGCTCCTATTAGAATCTACTGCCACCACTTATCTGACAGAACTCAGGTTGTGATGTGAGCAATGGGGAGAGGCTGTAAATACAGATGGAATTTCACTCATTTGCCTGTTGGTCACTTCCTACTGTGCAGCCGGGCCATCAACTTATACTGGACCAGGGTGTAGAAGAGAATTTAAATATCTATATTGAAGATTTACGTGCTTTGCAATTATTTATCATTTCTTCTCCAACTATCCTATAACATGCCTAATGTACTTAAAAACAATACAGCTATAGCAGCAGAGACAAATATCCCTTCATCAAGGCCAAATCTGGCCCTAGCACAGGTAATGCCTCATTGACAATAAGTACAAAGTCCATTGAAGGGAACATCTTGGTAGAAAATACATTTTCTGAGACACCATTAATTTTGGAAAGAACTATTTCTTGTTTCTCATTGAAACAGACACTTATTCCAAATTTATAGTCTCTTTTCTTATTATTATTGCTTCTATCAGGACTTCTATTTAGTATATCTGAATATGGTTGTCCTTCTCTGTTTCAACAAAGGAAATCCACTTAAAGTGAGAGAAAGTAGGCTGAGGACCATGAAATTCACTGATCTTATCACTCATTCTGTGGTTGTATAGAACTATGGAATGGTCCAGTCAGATTTGTAATAGTGCCAGTTGGAAAAAATCATCAATCTTTCCTCTATCAAAGTAATGAGTACTTTCAAGAAAAAAGAGCATTTCACTAGAAAAAAATTAACAGTGAAAACAACAAAGAAATAATATGGTGAAATAGCCAGGTGCAGGTTCAGGACACACTTTTCTTTCAAATGGAGTAATCAAAATAACTACAAAAGAAAGTAACAGTATACAGAGGACAATGATATCTGAGATATTTGACACCAGTTTTTGAAGTACAGTAATGTTTCAGAGAGGTTCAGGGAAGGGAACCTAGACAGAATGTGATGATTTCCTTGAGTTAAGATGGATCTTCGAGTCTGAGGAAGAAAAGTTGACCAGACCTTTCAAGGCAGAGTACTGTGGAAGAAAGAGATGTATAGAGAAATAACTCAGAGGGCCCAAAGGAGGTACCCCTAGTGTTTTCAGCTGAGTATGATCTGCACATGCATGTTAAAAAGCTAGCCAATTCAGAAAAAATAATCATCTAAAAGAATCAGAAAGAAGAGTGAGCCAAATTGCAAAGGATTGTTCCTAATAACATGTTCCTAACACCGTGAGAAGAAAACTATACTTCATGAAGAATCTGAGCACTGAAAAGTTCTTACCTCAGTAGTGGAGAAAATTAACTCAAGATTAAACACTGCTCTGGTCTATTTTATAAAGCTTAAAAGATAAAGACCTGAAAGGATCAAATGGATTCCAAGTAACACCTATAGACAGAAAAAAGTTCAAGAATATTTTGAAATGAAAAAGTATAACCCTTAACAAGGTAACAAGGTAAAATCTACAATGCCTGTGATCCAGTAAAATTTGACGGGGCACACAAAGAAGTAAGATATGAAGAGAAAGCTCTAGAATTTAAATTAATGCAGCAATAACATGCATGATAGTTTTAGCAGAAAAAAATTAAAGCGGTTATTATAAACATACTCCATATGTTTAAGAACTTAAAAGAAAGATTAAACAGGTGGAGTGGAGGTATGAAAGCTATAAAAAAGTTCCAAATCAAAATTCTAGATTTGAAACTACAATGTGAGAGATGAAAAAGATGTTTGGATGACATAAGGGAGGATCAGACATTGCAGAAAAATGGACTAATGAGCTTGAACATAGTAAACTGTTTAAAATAAAACAGAGGGAAAAGAATGCTATAAGAAATGAACAGATCACCAACGAACTATATGGTAATTTAAGCTGCCAAATATATGTGTCATTGGAGTTCTGCAAAAAAAAAAAAACAAGGAAAGGGAAGGTGGGGAGAAAAAATTGTGAAAATATAATAGCTATTTCCCAAAGTTGATGAAAGCCATAGTCAGTAGAAGCACAAGAAACATGAGGAAAATACCTGTCTTACTTCCTTTTGTGACTATAAAGAAAATCCTGAGGCTGGGAAATCTTTAAAAAGGGATTTATTTGGCTCACAGTTTCTTCAGGCTGTACAAGAAGAATCTGCTTCTGGTGAGGGACTCAGACTGCCCCACTAGTGGTAGAAGGTGAAAGGGAGCCAAAGTGTGTACAGAATGTATAGGGAATATACTCTATGATATTCATAAAAGCATGCAATCCCCTAATGACCCATTTCTCAAACATATTCCCATTGTTAAGTGATGAATGACTGTGTATATGCAACCTACAAAAAACCTACTTTAAATACAAAAACACAGATAGATCCAAAACAACCTCAAAACCATATACTCTGCTAGCAATAAACAAAAGAAAGATGGAATGACAATATTAGTATCAGTCAAAGTAGATTTCTGAATCAACAGTATTACTGGACATAGGGGCAGTGATGTCAAACAATAACTGATTATTGTATCATGATGTGTGATAAATCTGTCGAGAATATGTAATAATCATAAACATTTATGACTTGATAACAGAACTTCAAAATATATGAAGCGAAATTTATAGAACTAAAAGGAGAAAATGTTATATACGCAATTATACTGGAATATTTGAACTTTACTCTTACAATAATTGATAGAATACATGAACTATTAGTAAGTATATAGAAAACATAAACACTGTCGATCTACTTTACCTAACTGATTTTTATAAAATACTCTACCAAGTAATAGCAGAACACATATCTTAAGTCTACTCAGGCTATTATAATGAAGTATCATAATCTGGATATCTTATAAACAACAAAAATCGATTTTTGAATTTACGATATTTAAGACTAAGGCAACAGCAGATTCTATGCCCAGTGAGGGGCTGTTTGTTGAGTCCCAGATGGCAACTTCCAGGTGTTTCCTTACATAATAAAAGGTACAACACTATGGATTTTCTTTTTTAAGGACACTAATTCCATTTGTGAGGGCTTCAACCTTATGACATAATCACCTCCCAAAGGCACCACCTTAGTAACTGGGCTTTACATATAAATTTTGAGGGGATACAAATATTCAGTTAATAGTAGCACATGAAACATTTGTATATATGTAAAATATTTACTAATATAGATCATTTTCTAGGCCATAAACTTATTTTCAATATGATTAAAGTAATTCAAGTCATAGAACATGTAGTGTCTTACTATAGTGAAATTAACATAGAGAACCATTATAGAAAGATATCAGAGAAAATTCCCCAAAGATTTGAAAACACAATATCAAATATCTAGATAAATTGTGGATCAAATAAGAAATAAAAATAAAAACTAGAATATATTTGAAGTGAATAAAATCAAGATACACATCAAAACTTGTAGAATCCAGGCAGAGCAATAATGGGAGGAAATTTTATAGTACTAAACATGTACAATATAAAAAAAGATTAAAAGTTAATAACCTCATATTCTATAGTAGGAAAATATAAAAAACAGGAACATATGAAATTCAGAGTGAGCTAAAAAAAACTGCAAAAATCAAAACAAACACGAAAGAAGTAGAAAGCATAAAAGTACAAAAGTCAAAAATGCTAAAAGCTTTTTTGAGAATAACTAAAAGTTTATTTGAGAAGATTAATGGAACCGATAAGCCTTTACTCAGACTGATCAGGAAAAAATGAGAGAATATACAAACCATTAATATCAAGAATAAAAGATATGGTATCACTGTAGAAACTATAGATATTAAATTCATAATGATGATAATATGAAAAGCTCAGGGCCAATAAATTTGACAATTTACATGAAATAAAAAAATTCCTTGAAGGACACAAACTAATAAAATTTACTAAAGAAAAAATATAATACTTGTACAGTCACATATCATTAATATTATTGAATGTACTCTTAAAAGATTTTTACAAACCAAAAAAAAAAGAGCCCAGTTTTAGAGATGAATGCTAGCAAATATTCAAGAAATCACTGATTCCAATTCTATAGAACTTAACATAGAAAGTTGAAGAGGAGGGAAAATTACTAATTCTAAAGCTAGCATTACTCTCATACCAAAACAAAAGATGTTATAAAAAATGAAAACTATGGACAAATAATACCCAGAAGAATACCTATAAAAGTTTTAACACATTTTTAGCAAAAGGCTCTAACATGGCATAGAAAGATTAATATTTTATCACTGAGTATTTTTTCTCAGGCATGATTGGCTTAACATTCAAAATTCAATCAATTCTCACTGGGGTTAGATGATATCTCAGGGTTGTCTAACCCCAGTGAGAATGGCCCACATCACAAAATCTCAAAACTGCAGATGCTGGCGTGGATGTGGAGAGAAGGGAACACTTTTACACTGCTGGTGGGACTGCAAACTAGTACAACCTTTCTGGAAGGAAGTATGGAGAAACCTCAAAGCACTCAAGCTAGACCTCCCATTTGATCCTGCAATCCCATTACTGGGCATCTACCCAGAAGGAAAAAAAATCCTTTTATCATAAAGACACTTGTACTAGACTGTTTATTGCAGCTCAATTTACAATCACCAAAATGTGGAAACAGCCTAAATGCCCACCAACCCAGGAATGGATTAACAAGCTGTGGTATATGTATACCATGGAATACTATTCAGCCATTAAAAAAAATGGAGACTTTATATCCTTCGTATTATCCTGGATGGAAGTGGAAGACATTATTCTTAGTAAAGCATCACAAGAATGGAGAAGCATGAATCCTATGTACTCAATCTTGATATGAGGACAATTAATGACAATTAAGGTTATGCAAGGGGGGGGGAGGAAAAGCAGAAAGAGGGATGAAGGGAGGGGGGTGGGGCCTTGGTGTGTGTCACACTTTATGGGAGCAAGACATGATTGCAAGAGGGACTTTACCTAACAATTGCAATCAGTGTAACCTGGCTTATTGTACCCTCAATGAATCCTCAAAAATAAAAAAAAAAAAAAGGAAAAAAAAATTCAATCAATTGAAACCTCCACATATAATAATCAAAAGTTTAATGGTGTCTCATGAATGTAATCCTAGCACTCAGGGAGGTTGAGGCGGGCGGATAGCTGGAGCTTAGGAGTTCGAGACCAGCCTGTCCAAGAGTGAGATCCCATCTGTAAAAATAGCCAGGTGTTGGGACTTTGCTCAAAAAAAAAAAAAAAAATATATATATATATATAAAACACAATTATTTTAATAGATGCAAAAACACCATTGGATGAACTTCAACATCATGATAAAAAACTATTATGATGCATCTGTAAGAAAGTATCTTACATTTGTTTTTTATAGACAGATATATGAGATATATGAACTGTCCTTATAGGTACCAAGGTAGAAACATGTTATTTTTATGCATTCTCAAGATTAGACCATAAAGGTGTTCCTGTTCACCAAAAGAAAACAGTTTAGAAGTGTTCCTTTTTCTCCACATCCATGCCAACATCCAGTTATAACAAAGACATTTGTACCAGAATGTTTAAAGCAGCCCAATTCATAATTGCTAAGTCACGGAAGAAGCCCAAGTGCCCATTGACCCAGGAATGGATTAATAAATTGTGGTATATGTACACTATGGAATATTATGCAGTCTTAAAGAAAGATGGAGACTTTACCTCTTTCATGTTTACATGGATGGAGCTGGAACATATTCTTAGCAAAGTATCTCAAGAATGGAAGAAAAAGTATCCAATGTACTCAGCCTTATTATGAAACCAAGAAGCCCAAGAAGAAGGGGAAAAGGGGGAGGGAAAGGAGTGGAGGAGGAGGATAGGTGGAAGGAGGGTGATTGGTGGGACCACACCTACTGTGCATCTTACAATGGTACATGTGAAATTTACTAAGTGTAGAATATAAATGTCAACACAATAACTAAGAAAATGCCGCGAAGGCCATGTTAACCAGTTTGATGAAAATATTTCAAATTGTATACAAAAACAGTACATTGTACCTCATGATTGCATTAATGTTCACAGCTATGATTTAATTAAAAAAAAAAGAAAAGAAAACAGTTTAAGTTTATGATGCATCATTGAGAAAGCAACTCAGATTTAATCTTAATAAAACTTCTTAGCAAACTTGAGATAAAATGAGATTTCCTCAACCAGACAAAGAACATCTAAGATAAATCTATAGCTGAACACTATGGTTAATTTTGAAAGACTAAATGCTTTCCCTTCAAGAACAAGGCGGGGATGTCTGCTCCCATTCACGTTTTCCCTACAGATTCTAGCCAATGGCTTAAGGAAAAATGAATAAATAAATAAAAGACATCCGGATTTGAAAGGAAGAAGAAAAACTACACGTAAGAATAATATGATCATCTAAGTAGAAAATCCTACAAAAGGCTCATAAAACCAAAAGTTAAATTTAGCAAGATTTCAGGATACAGGCTCAAAATTTAAAAATAAATATTAGCAATGAGCAATTAGAAATGAAAAACTTTTAAAAATACTATATTTGTATAGGAGAATGCCAAATATGAAATACTCAGACATGCATGAAAAATGAAATGCAAAGACTAACAATGAAAATGACAAAAATGGCTAAATTAAATTAAAGTCCTATACAAGTGGAGAATTAGAAATTGGTCATAAGCCAGAAAACTCAGTATTGATAGGGTGTCAATTCTTTACAAATTGAGCTGTATACATTTAGAGTGATCCTGAAAAGATTCCAATAGATGTTTTGTTTGGTAATATTTAGAAAGCTGATTCTAATATTATATTATATTCTAATATTCTAATTCTAAGAATATAGAATATTATAGAAATGCAAAAGATCTATAATAGCTAAAACCCTTTGAAAAGGAAAGACAAAATTGAAGGTCCTATATTGACTTAAGATTTATTATATTAATATATTTGCATTAATCAATACACTTTGGTATTGTTATTGATAAACAAGTGATTAATGGAACAGAAAAGAATCTGGCAAAATACTCACACATACATGATCAATTGTCTTAAAACAAAGTGCAAAAGCAATTAAGTGAAGGAAGAATTTTTCTGTTCAACAAATGTTACCAGAACAATTACTTAGGTTATTAAGTGCAAAATGTCCAATGTCCTAAAGTACTAAGTTTGACAGGTGATATCTGTGACATTTCATTTTGACGCTTCTTGTTTTATTTTTATTGTGAACGTACAGCCTCATTTTTTCAAATTCATATTTTTGTTTGTGATCATCTTTCAATTTTTTAGAGCAATTTTTTTGAAACCACAAATAAGTCAAAAACTCATGTTATTTTCAAATATGAGTTCCATCACGGACCAGTGCAGTACAGACAGCTCAAAATGTCAACAAAGAGTTTGGGAAGAATACAGCTAATATGATTTGACAAGTTCCATTCTGGTGATTTTAATCTTGAAAATGAGCCATGTGGGACCTTAAACCAAGGTGGATAATGAGGAGCTAAAAGCTGTAGTGGAATAAGATCTATTTTATACTACTTATAAATTAACAGCAAGGTTTGACATTAATATTCCAACAATATTGGACCATCTGAAACAAATTGGCAAGGTAAAGAAGCTGGATAGGTGGGTTTTTCATGAATTAAATGAGCTCCAAGACAGAAACAATCTCAAAACTTGCCTTTCTTGCTGTCTTGACTTAAAGGCAAATCAATTCTACACCACATTATTACATGTGATGAAAAATGAATTCTTTTCAATAATCACAAGCATTTGGCACAATGATTGGATAAAGGTAAAGTACCAAAACAGAGTCCAAGACTCAATATTCATCTATAAAAGCTAATGGTATATGTTTGGTGGTCCAGCGCTGCTATTACTCATTACAGCTTCCTAAAACATGGTCGCACAGCTACACTGGATGTCTATTGCAACTCATTGGACAAAATGATGCAGATGCTCGTGATTAAGCAGTCAAAATTGGTCAACAGAGACAGGCAAATCTTCCTGCAAGGCAATGCTTGACCAAATTTCACAAACAAACTACAGAAGCTAGACTTGGAAATTCTGTCTTCCACTGTATTTTCCAGACCTTGCACCAACTGAATACCATGGCTTCTGGCTTTAAACCACTTCTTGCAAGAAAAAATATTCAATTCTCAACAAGCTGTGGAAAACACCTTTGGAAATTTCATCACCACTTCTTCTTCAGGCTTCCTCCCTGTTGGCATACACAAGCTACCATTAAGATGGCAAAACTGTGTTGGTAGTTTAAGCACATATTATGATTAATGGTACTGCTTATTGTTTGAGATATAATAAACTACAGTTTGATTTGAAATCAAGCATTTCATATGTAATGACCTATATACTCAGGAGTGTATTAGTTTACTAAGGCTGCTATAACAAACTACCACATATTGGATGACTTAAAAAATCAATAGAAATTTATTGTCTCACAATTCTGGAGGCTGGAGTCTGAATCAAGGTGTCAGAAAAGTTTGTTTCTTATGAGGGTTGTAAGGAAGAATCTCTCTGTCTCCTACCGTGTAGTGGTTTATCAGCAATCTCTGGTATCCTTTTGCTTGAAGTGCATCACCCTAGTCTTTATCTTCATGTCAAAATGTTCATCTCTATGTGTATATCTCTGTTTAAATTTTCTGTTTTTATAAGGTTAATAGTCACTTTGGAGTAGGGCCCACTCTGATGATCACCTCCAGACACTCTATGGACAAATGAGGTCATACTACATATTCACAGGTGCTTTATATACTGGGGGTGACCATTTCAACATCTTTTAAGGGTGCACAATGCAATCATAACAATGTGCAAAAATAAATTAT
Organism: Nycticebus coucang; assembly: GCF_027406575.1. Classification (NCBI taxonomy): domain Eukaryota; kingdom Metazoa; phylum Chordata; class Mammalia; order Primates; family Lorisidae; genus Nycticebus; species Nycticebus coucang. The sequence continues at coordinate 30,476,537 of NC_069782.1, forward strand.
TTTCATAGGCCAATATCTAGAAGAGGTTTTCATGTTTTCTTCAAGAATGTTTTATGGCTTATTGTCTTAAATTTAAGTCTCTTATTCATCTTGAATTAATTTTTGTATGTGGTGAGAAATAGGGATTCTGTTTCATTCCTCTGTAGCTATCCAAATTTCCTAGAACCATTTATTGAATAGGGCTTCCTTTCCCCAGTCGGTTTTGTGTTTTGCACTTGACCATTTTTTAATTGGGTTGTTTGGTTCTTATGGAGCTTTGAGTATTATTTATCTAGTCTAGATTTGTTTAGAAGACTTTTATTGGATATAAAGCTCATAAATATTTTCTCTTGGTCTTTGACTCACTTTTTCATTCTTTTAACAAAGTTTTTGAAGAGCAAAATTTCTTAATTTGGGTGAAGATTATGTTGATTATTTCTTTTGCCATGTGGAAGCTTTTTAATTTAATTAAGTCCCAAAGTAAGTACACTAAAAGTGAAAATAAATAAATAGGACTTAAAAGAAATAATCAACATAGTAAATAGACAACCTACAGAATTGGATAAAATGTTTGCAAACTCTACATCTAACATGGGCTAATATTCAGAATCCATAAAGAACTCAAACAAATCAGCAAGAAAAATACAAATAACCTCATCAAAAAGTTGGCCAAAGACAATTTTTCAAAAGAAGATAGACAAATGGCCAAAACCATATGAAAAATGTTCAATATCACTAATCATCAGGGAAACGCATATTTAAACCATTACCCCTGTTAGATTGTCCAGAGAAAAAGAAACACAGGAATCATTAGTGGGACTGCAAACTAGTACTACCGTTATGAAAAATACTATGGAAATTCTTTAAAGAAATAAATGTAGACTTACTATTCAATCCAGCATCCCCACTGCTGGTTATCTACTCAAAGGAAAGAAGTCATTATATCAAAAAGATACCTGCCCCTGAATGTTTATCATGACACAAGTTATAATTGCAAAGATGTAGAATATTGGAATATCAACCTTAGTTCCCGTCAATTCATGATAAAGAAATGTGATGTATGCAGATGCACACACACACCATGGATTACTATTTATACTATTTAGCCGTAAAAAGGCTAATAGCATAGCAACTTGAATGGAACTGAAAACCATTATTGTAACTGAAGTATCTCAAGAAAACAGACACCACATGTTCTCACTACTAAGTGGGAATAAAACCATGGGTGCACAGGAACACAAAGAGATGTAAAGGACATTGGAAACCAAGAAGAGGGGAGTGAGGGATAAAAACCTACCTATGGGGTATACTGAATACTGTTGGGGTGCTGAGCACAATAAACGCCCTCTTAAGAATTACATAATGTATCCATGTAACAAAACATTTGCATCCCCTTAATATTGTAAAATTAAAAAACATTATGTATAAATCTATAATGAACGAGACATCAACAATGTTAATAAAGGCAGCATACACATTAATAAATAAATAAATTAAAAATATGGTCAAGTATTTAACAGACGTTTTTGTAAGGAAGATATACCGATGGCAAATAGGCACATGAAAAGATGTTTAACATCATTATTTGTTAGGAGAATGCAAATTAAAGCACCATGAAATACCAATACACATCTATTAGAATGTCAACTACATGTGTGGAACAGGTGAAACTGTCATACTTTCCTGGAGGGGATACAAAATAGTATAATCACCTTGGAAAACAGTTTGGCAGTTTCTTTATAAATTAAACTTACACCTCTCATGTGACTCCAACCTGGCTCCAAGATATTTGCCTAAGAGGAACGAAATCATGTTTTTATACAAAGACATGTATGCAAATGTTCTTTGCAGTTTTAGTTATAAAAACTGAAAATAGCTGTTAATCAACAGGCGAATCAACAAACTGTGCTGCATCCATAAGAGAGAATGCTACTAAACGAAAAAAAGAAATGAACTATTGATACACACAACAACGTGAACGCATCACGTGTAAAAGAAGCAAGGTTAGAAGATGATCTATTCTATACCTCTGTTTATGTATAATTCTAGAAAATGCAAACTAACCTATTATACTAGAAAGAAGATCAGTAATTGCCTTGGAATGGGGGTTTGGAGAAGCAGGGAAGGAGGGGTTATGAAGAAGTATGAGAAAATTATTGTGAAGGGTGAGGACTGTGTTCATTATCTTGATTCCTACGGTGGTCTAATGGCTCATGTATGTTAAAATGATCTAATTGTACTTTGCAAATGAATGAATTATACCTCATAAAAACTGCTTAAAAAAGAAAGTTTAGACTTTTGGGACTTGGAAAATGATACCCCAAATGTGACTCTTCGATATACTGAACTAAAGAAACAAACACACACAAGTTCTCTCTGACCTTTCTCCACCATCCCCCCTCCTATCTCTCAACTGTGTCTCTCCCAAAGCACAGTATGAAGCTGTTCCCTGAAATACTCTTATCTACCTAGAAAGCTGCCCAGGAGGAACACAATTGCCTTTGATTCTGTCCCTGAGATTTCATTAACCAGAGAAGATTAAAGGTCATATCACAGAAAAAGAGACACAGAAAATTAAACACCACACCTACAGCCCAGATGAACTTTGTTCCAAACTATAGTTTCTTTTCAGTTTACAAAGAGAATCATTTACCAGCCAGTTTCTGTTTTCCAAGTTCACTTTTATCTCTCCTAAAATCATTTACTAACCACTAAAACTGCCTGCGTCTCCATTTCCCTGTCCCCTATGAGGAGGGTATTTAAATTTCAATTGTCTGATGCCTCTAAAGATCTCAAACTTTTGTGTATAGCTCTCATTTTATGCATGTTAATAAACTGTATGCCTTCTTCCTGTTCACCTGTCTCTACTCAATTCATTTCAACGGGCTTAGATTTGAACTTTCTGAGGGAAGGTTTCAAATTCTTTGCAAGAATCTGAAGTAGTGATGCTTCAATTCAGACCTCTGCTCTTTCTCTACTAGCTCTGTGTGGAAATTACTGAACCTATTTGTGTCTCAGTTTTCTTATCCTCCATATGGGTAATACCCAAAGTATTTAATCAGGTTTTGGGGGAGATTAAATAAATTAGTACATGCAATCTGCTTAACGCAGTGTCTAGCAAATAATGAGCTCTTACAAATGCTACTGTGGTTGTTTTCCCTGACAGCAGCCACAGTGGATATACAACCTTGGAAACAAGGAGTTTTCCCTTTTCCAGTTGAAATATTAATCACAAATATTCTTTTTACAACATCATTTCTTCCAGTCCAGGTGACTTGATGAAAAGACTTGATTACTGAGGTAAACCTGACAACAGAACTAGTACACTTGAATCTAAGTAAGAGACTATAGTGAGTCCTTTTATAGCTTATTGTATTAGAGAAGTCCGTTATCTCTGGCAATCAAAGGAAAATAGGTAAATAAGGTAATTACTTCCAAATAAATTCAGGGATTGCTGGAAGAAAGAGAGAGAAAGAGACAGAGAAGAAAGGAGGGAGGGAGAAGAGAGGGAGGAAGGAGGGAATATATGATAAGGCGCCTTCCGTGATCATACCTGACAGTAGAAATTGATGGACAACTTTTGGAACATAGCATCAGCAGTATCACCAAGACCTAAATATTTGCAGGAAAGAAGGTTGGGTTATCACATCGGTACTAGTGAAAGGCAAGAAGATAAAGAAAAAAAGTAGAAAAATGAAGTCATACATACTGTTCAGAGGTTAAGTTTGAGAAACAAAGGACTGAGTCTTTACCCACATTCCTTCATGTGGAAAAAATAATAACATTTTTATTGAAGCAGAACACACGACGTGGATAGGTAAAATGCATATATGTTAACTATGCAGATTTATGTAATATAAAAACAAAAATAAACACACCTGTTTAACAACTAGAAGTTCAAGATGTAGAATGTCACCAGCACCCCAGAAGCTCCTATTCGGTCATTAAATCCTGCCCATATAATTACCCTTCTGATTTCAATCGCCGTATTTAATTGTGCTTGTCTTTGAACTTTCTGTAAAGAAACATTTACAAACAATATTCCTTCTTGTCCGGTTTCATTTGCTCAACTATATCTGCATCTCTTATTTTTGTTTCATTCCTACAGCTCCCCCTCTTCTTCTGACAGCCTGACTATGCTACATTTAAGTATGATTTTACATGTATTTACCCTGCTTAGTATGCGTAGAACTTTTGAAAGCTTTGACTTGATCTATCTCCATTAGATTTTGAAAAATTTCAGCCATTGTCCCATCCCTTCTTCCTCTGCCTTAGCCTCATCGTCACCTTCCTCGAACTCCTCTCTAACTATATGTTATATACACACACACATTTATGTAAAATCTTGCCTTTGTCTTTTTGGCTCTATTTGTAATTATTACCTTCCAAAACTTACTTCTCTTTATTCTGAAATCTGGATTCTTTTTAATTGATGTATCTTTCACTTCCCTTATCTTCTCCTCTCCTGTGTTTAATCTGCTCTTATAACCTCCTTTTATATTGACAATTTTAGTCATTTTTAGACTATGATTTACATTTAATTTATAATAGATTTTAGTTCTCTGTTGAAATTCTTCCTCTTTTATGCATTTCCTTGATCACCATAGTAGGGTAATACTTGTTTGTTTTTTTTTTTTTTACAAGTTTGAATCTAATAGTGCCAATGCTTGAATTACCTATTGATCTTTTTCTCTTAGTACTTTTTTTGTCATTTGGGGTTTTTTTCTGACATGTCTGATAATTTGTTTTAATTTGTTTATTGAATTCTAGATACCATGGATCGCATGTCTTGCGATTATTGTTTCTTTCTTCATAAAGGATTTAGTTTGTGTTTGGTAAGCTGATAAATATTTTTTAAACCCACATTAATCCACCTGGTGCAATAGTCCATGTCAGGCTGTCCTTCTAAGGTGGAGCCTTTTTGGAGTTGTATCTGTATTCGTTTCTCCTTGGTGAACTTTGAGCTACAGTTTGCTTTTTCAGTATCAGGAAATGGTTTAAAACAAACAAAGGCTCTGCGTACCTCTGCTTGTCTTTTTAGCTCCTTAGTGGCTGCCTTATGCTTTGTATCTCAGTGTCTCTTTCTGCATGTTTGCAATTCAGAAGCTGGCAATTACCTTGAGGGGAAAATAGGCAGCAGCATACTGAGATCACCTCAATGTGTTTTACTTCTAAGCTCTTGCCTTTTAAATCCATGAGGCTTCCACTTCCATCCAGGTTAATACGAAGGATGTAAAGTCTCCATTTTTTTTAATGGCTGAATAGTATTCCATGGTATGCATATACCACAGCTTGTTAATCCATTCCTGGGTTGGTGGGCATTTAGGCTGTTTCCACATTTTGGCGATTGTAAATTGAGCTGCAATAAACAGTCTAGTACAAGTGTCCTTATGATAAAAGGATTTTTTTCCTTCTGGGTAGATGCCCAGTAATGGGATTGCAGGATTGAATGGGAGGTCTAGGTTGAGTGCTTTGAGGTTTCTCCATACTTCCTTCCAGAAAGGTTGTACTAGTATTCTTAGTAAAGCATCACAAGAATGGAGAAGCATTAATCCTATGTACTCAATCTTGATATGAGGACAATTAATGACAATTAAGGTTATGGGGGGGGAAGCAGAAAGAGGGATGGAGGGAGGGGGGTGGGGCCTTGGTGTGTGTCACACTTTATGGGGGCAAGACATGATTGCAAGAGGGACTTTACCTAACAATTGCAATCAGTGTAACTTGCTTATTGTACCCTCAATGAATCCCCAACAATAAAAAAAAAAAAGGAAGAAAAAAAAAATAAATCCACGAGGCTTTAGGTTTTCACTGAGGCATTCAATCAGTTCTTTCATGCATTTATCGAATATGTATAGTCATTTTCTGCGGAAATGTTAGCTTAAATCAGCTACTCCTCATGGCCATTGGTATATGAAGCATATATATTTTAAGGAATTTCCACCTTGTCCTACCTGCTTGCCCAAATATAGTGTGTAGGCCATGTTGGCATTTGTGCTTAACTGTAGCATTAGGCTAGAATGGTGACACCCAATATAAAGATCATGCCAACCACATATATAATTTTAAAATTTCAAATATTCATTCTAAATAAGTAATAGAAAACAGATAAAATAACTTTCAATAATACATTTTACTTAATGACAATTGGTTATATTTAAAATACCATGCCAACATGTATGTCTTCAAAATCTGTTGCATATTTTATTGAGTTTATCTTAATTTCCGTTAGCCCCATCTCAAGTTCTTAAGAGACTGACTCATGTGACTTGTGGCTACCATATTGAAAAATATGGTAGGTCTACAGGTTTCAGCATATTCCAGGGAGATTAAAGGACATATGTACATTACACATTGATACTAACTAGAGGAAGAAGATGAAAGTCAGTATTGTCCTCTGGATAAAAAATGGGTCTCGATTTAGCTGTACAAAGAATATTTTCATCATGTTCGTTGAAAAAAAATTTGTAGAAAGAATATTTGTAACTTCTAAGCATCAAATGTTCCATCCAGTATTGGAGAAATAATTTAAATCATGTGATTCAAAGGAAGGTACCATTCAACTTCATTGGACTAAATCCCAAAGCATGACAATTTTCAGTATCCTAAAAGCTGAGTCATACATGGAGCTCTGACCAATCATATATGCCTTCCAAGGATTTAGTAAATTAAGCAGAGAAATGTAGGGAAAGTTTTAAAATATTCCCACAAGTGGCCTTGACAGAGATAAAAGAGAATCTCAACAGTGACCTGGTGCCCACAAGGCCAGGCTGACCAGGCGGTTTCTGGGCTCTGAGTGTCACTGTTGTGCTGAAATCTGGATTTTTTTAAAATTAATCTTTCTTTCAGTTCACTTACCTTCTCCTCTACTGTTTCCTCGGCTTACTCTGTTCCTGCAGGTTTTTGGGGACTCTCCATGAGTCCATGATTCCAGGGGTTTTGTGGACCTGTGTTTTCACTTTTTAGTCCAGCAAAGTTGATGTATTAGTGTAAGTTAGTACATACATTTAGGAGCCAAATGGCCCAAGTTTGACTCTTGGCTTTCCCACTCATTGACTTTCAAGATTAAAACACGTCATGTCACTTTCTTTTTTCTCCTCAGTTCATTCACATACCAAAGTAGCAACGATAATTGCACTTACCTCCTGAGTTGTTATGAAGCCTTAACGAGATAATCTATATAAAGTAATTATATTTGTTATAGGTACTTATCATATACTGGGTATTTAGCTTCTGATAACTTAGCTTTTTTTATTACTAAAAAAAAATTATGGAGGATTTAATATGTCCTAGGTACACATAAGATGACACTTCTTATTTTTATCATTTAAAATTACCTTCACAAATAATAATAATCATTCCATACCCTTATAGTTTTAGGAAGGAATTATGGAGAAACCACGGCAATGGTAAACATTGTTTTATTTTATTTATTTTTTTTTTGTGATAATGTCTGAGGTTTATTTTAAAACATTTTAAGGTTATACTGTTGTTGCAATGCAATAAATACATGATGAAAGTGGTTTCAAGCACATATCTGGTTGAAGTATCAACCTTTTTCTTTTGCTAGAACTGTATTTTCATTAGCCAGAAATTTGTTTTCAGCTGTTATTTTTCTGAATCTAAACTTGAGATTCTCCGTAGATTCTGGTTATTAAACCTTTGTCGGAGACATAACCTGCAAATATCTTCTCCCATTCTGAGGGCTGTCTGCTTGCTTTACTTACTGTGTTCTTGGCTGTGCAGAAGCTTTTTAGTTTGATCAAGTCCCAGTAGCGTATTTTTGAAGCTGCTTCAATTGCCCGGGGGGGTCCTCCTCATAAAATAATTGCCCAGACCGATTTCTTCAAGGGTTTTCTCTACACTCTCCTCTAGTATTTTTATAGTTTCATGTCTTAAGTTTAAATCTTTGATCCAGTGAGAGTCTATCATAGTTAATGGTGAAAGGTGTGGGACCACTTTCAGTCTTCTACAGGTTGCCAGCCAGTTCACCCAGCACCATTTATTAAATAGGGAATCTTTTCCCCACTGAATGTTTTTAATTGGCTTGTCAAAGATTAAATAACGGTAAGTAGCTGGATTCATATCTTGGTTCTCTATTCTGTTCCAGACATCTATTTCTCTGTTTTTGTGCCAATACCATGCTGTTTTGATCACTATCGATTTGTAGTATAGTCTGAGGTCTGGTAGCGTAATTCCTCCTGCTTTTTTTTTATTTCTGAGTAATGTCTTGGCTATTCGAGGTTTTTTCTGATTCCATATAAAACGAAGTATTGTTTTTTCAAGATCTTGAAAGTATGACAGTGGAGCTTTAATAGGGATTGCATTGAAATTGATATTGCTTTGGGTAGTATGGACATTTTAACAATGTTGATTCTTCCCAGCCATGAGCATGGTATGTTTTTCCATTTGTTAATATTTTCAGCTATTTCTTTTCTTAGAGTTTCATAATTCTCTTTGTAGAGATCTTTCACGTCCTATGTTAGATAAATTCCCAAATATTTCATCTTCTTTGGCACTACTGTGAATGGGATAGAGTCCTTAACTGTTTTTTTCAACTTGACTGTTGTTGGTATATATAAAGGCTACCGATTTATGAATGTTGATTTTGTAACCTGAGATGCTGCTGTATTCCTTGATCACTTCTAAGAGTTTTGTAGTAGAGTCCCTAGTGTTTTCCAGATATACTATCATATCATCCGCGAAGAGCGAAAGTTTGATCTCTTCTGACCCTATATGGATACCCTTGATTGCCTTTTCTTCCCTAATTGCAGTGGGTAAAACTTCCATTACAATGTTAAAAAGCAATGGAGACAATGGGCAGCTTTGTCTGGTTCCTGATCTGAGTGGAAATGATTCCAATTTAACTCCATTCAATATGATATTGGCTGTGGGTTTGCTGTAGATGGTCTCTATCAGTTTAAGAAATGTCCCTTCTATACCGATTTTCTTAAGTGTTCTGATCATGAAGGGATGCTGGATATTGTCTAAAGCTTTTTCTGCATCAATTGAGAGAATCATAAGGTCTTTGTTTTTAATTTGTTTATTTGCTGGATTACATTTATAGATTTATGTATATTGAACCAGCCTTGAGACTCTGGGATAAAACCAACTTGGTCATGATGTATAATTTATTTGATGTGTTGCTGGATTCTGTTTGTTAGGATCTTGTTGAATATTTTTGCATCTATATTCATTAGTGATATCGGTCTATAATTTTCTTTTCTTGTTGGGTCTTTTCCTGGTTTGGGGATCAGGGTGATGTTTGCTTTATAGAATGTGTTGGGTAGTCTTTCCTCTTTTTCTACCTTTTGGAACAGGTTGAGTAATATAGGTACTAATTCCTCTTTAAAGGTTTGGTAGAATTCAGACGTGATGCCATCTGGTCCCGGGCTTTTATTTTTAGGGAAGTTTTGTATGGTTGATGCTATTTCAGAACTTGACATGGGCCTGTTCAAGATTTCCACTTGAATCTGGCTAAGTCTTGGAAGGTGACGTACTTCCAAGTATTGGTCAATTTCCTTCAGATTTTCATATTTCTGAGAATAAAGTTTCTTGTAATATTCATTAAGGATTTTTTGGATTTCTGAGGAGTCTGTTGTTGTTTCGTCTTTGTTGTTTCTGATTGATGAGATTAGAGATTTTACTCTTTTTTTTTCTGATTAGGTTGGCCAAAGGTTTATCTATTTTATTTTCTTGAAAAGGAAAATAAAAGAAACCAGCTTTTTAATTTATTGATCTGTTGTATTATTCTTTTGTTTTCAATTTCATTCAATTCTTCTCTGATATAGTTATTTCTTTTCTTCTACTGGGTTTGTGGTTGGAATGTTCTTCCTTTTCCAGTTGCTTGAGATGTCCCATTAAGTTGTTAACTTCCTCTCTTTCCGTTCTCTTGAGGAAGGCTTGCAGTGCTATCAATTTCCCTCTTAGAACTGCCTTTGCGGTGTCCCAGAGGTTCTGATAGTTCGTGTCTTCATTGTTGTTTTGTTCCAAAAAATTGGCGATTTCTTTCTTAATCTCATCTCTGACCCAGCTATCATTCAGCATAAGGTTATTTAACTTCCATGTTTTTGTATGAGTATGCAGATTCCTGTTGTTACTCAGCTCAAGTTTTATTCCATGGTGGTCCAAGAAGATGCATGGAATAATTTCTATTCCTTTAAATTTACTGAGGTTAGACTTGTGACCTAAGATGTGATCAATTTTGGATTAAGTTCCATGGGCTGATGAGAACTATGTGTATTCAGTTTTGTTGGGATGAAATGTTCTGTAGATGTCTGCTAAATCCAAATGTTGGATGGTTAGGTTTAAATCTAAGATTTCTTTGCTCAGTTTCTTGTTGGAGGATTGATCCAACACTGCCAAAGGAGTGTTGAAATCTCCGGCGATTATGGAGCTGGAGGAAATCAAGTTGCTCATGTCTGTTAGAGTTTCTCTTATAAATTGAGGTGCATTCTGGTTGGGTGCATAGATATTAATAATTGAGAGCTCATCATAGTGAGTATTACCCTTAACAAATATGAAGTGACCGTTCTTGTCCTTCCTTACTTTTGTTGGTTTAAAGCCTATTGTATCTGCAAATAAAATTGCAACACCTGCTTTTTTCTGATTACCATTTGCCTGAAATATGGACGACCATCCTTTCACCCTGAGTCTGTATTTGTCTTTTAGGTTAAGATGTGACTCTTGTATGCAACAGATATCTGGCCTGAGTTTTTGTATCCAGTCAGCTAACCTATGCCTCTTTAGAGGACAGTTTAAGCCGTTCACATTAATGGAGAATATTGATAAGTCTGGTGAAGTTTTGGGTATCTAGTTTTTCAAAAGTCCAGTGGCCATTTTTAATCCTTTTGCCAGTGTGGAAATTAGAGTTTGATCCGAAGTTTCTGAGTGAGTTTACTTTTGTGGTATAGGATTGGGTTGGTCATTATGGAGGATAGGTCTGAGAATCTCCTGAAGAGCTGGTTTGATTATGGCAAATTTCTTCAACATATGAATGTCATTAAAGTATTTAATTTCTCCATCATAAATGAAACTCAGTTTAGCTGGATACAAGATCCGGGGTTGAAAGTTATTTTGCTTTAGGAGATTAAAAGTCGGTGACCACCCTCTTCTGGCTTGAAAAGTTTCAGCAGAGAGATCTGCAGTCATTCTAATATTCTTGCCTTGAAGGTAATGGTTTTCTTTCTCCTGGCAGCTTTGAGGATTTTCTCCTTCATATTAACTTTAGTGAAGTTAATTATGATATGCCTTGGGGATGTCTTATTGGGGTTGAGTCATGCTGGGGTTCTGAAGCTGTCTGCCATCTGAATTTCAGAATCTCTAGGCATGTCTGGAAAATTCTCTTTCATAATTTCATGCAGAAGGGCCTCTGTGCCCAGCGAGGCCACTTCATCTGTTTCTGGAACTCCTATGATTCGAATATTTGCCTTCTTCGAATTATCCCAGAGCTCTCTGAGTGAGTGATCCGTTTTTGCTCTCCATTTCTCTTCCTTCTTTGAGAGTTTGGGAGCGTTCAAAGGCTTTATCTTCAATGTCAGAAATCCTTTCTTCTGCTTGCTCCATTCTGTTGCTGAGGGATTCTACTGTATTTTTCATATCTTTGAGGGCTTCAAATTCTTGCTTCAGTGTGTCTAAGTCTTTGGTGGTTTTGTCATTAAATTTGTTACATTCTTGAGACAACTTTTGAATTTCTCCTCGAATTCCTAATTCCACTTTGTTAATCTTATCTGAAATCCAAATTCTGAATTAGATTTCTGACATCTCAGCCTGTTGTTTATGAATGGGATCTTCAATTACATCTGCCATATCTTTCCTTGCGGGGGTTGATGTATTCTGGTTATTCATGGTACCAGAGTTTTTCCGCTGATTCTGCACCATGGTTGTTTTTACTCCCTTTGATTTTTTTCCCCTGGGGCTTTGTCGAGGGCCTGTACAGTGTTGTGGCCTGAGATACTGGGGCCCTGTCTGGTGTGGTGGGGCTAAGTGGTTCTGTCTTGTTTTCAGCTGGTTTCTGTTCCACCCTAGTGAAACAGATACTTTGGATTGAAGTCTCAGCTGTGGAGAAATACCAGCAATTAAGTCGCCCCACCCCCCACCAGCAAACAATTGGAAAAGAAAAATCAAACTTTCCTACCACCTTGCACCCAGGGCACCACATGATTTATCTGCAGGCGATTGGTTCAGTTCAAAAGGTCCAAATCAATTATCTCAGTCTGCATCTGTCTTGGGTGAGAGAGTTTAAGAGGTCTCTGGGAACTGGATCACAGGGGTCTGGTGACTACTCTGATGTGGCTTGCTCCAGTGCTGCATGGAGTCAGGAGGACCCACCCAGCCAATAGATCAGTCTGGGAAGGTTGCTGCCTCCTTCCCCACCTTGCACCACTGTCACACCCAGTCACTGATAGCCCTGCAGTTGGCTGACCCAGTTGCCTGTAGTGGATCAGTACTCCAGGAGTTTGCACCTGCCTGAATCACAAGGAAGTCTGCCAGGCCACTGCGCTCTGCCTCTCTCCAGCAGGAGGAGGTGAGGCCTGACAACCTCGGGTGCTTGATGAAGGTTGGGGGGTTTTCACTCAGGTTCAGTCTCGCCCCTGATTAATGTTACTGACAGAACAGAACAGAACAACTCTGCAGTTCCCCTGCAAAAGAGAAGCTGAATTGAGTTCCAAATCAGCTTGTCTTTGCTCTTGTATTGTCTATAGGCTGACGATCCCCTCAAGGCCAGGTACGTCTTAGGTGTAGTAAAGCGGACCTCTGGGTCAGCCCCGCCCTGGGGGTTTCCCTGGTTTACAAGTTGGAGTTGCCTCAGGCATACTCAGAGTCTCTGGTTGCCCAGGGAGACAGGGGGTGTGGCTTCAGAATATTCGGTAGTGAGCCACATTGCTAGCAAAATAGGGCTGCTATTTTATGGTTCAGGCAACCGCTGCTCCGGTGTAGCTCCCTTCCAGCCAACCATCCTCTCTCCGCACCCATACCCCAGAGTCTGCACCAACTGGCTGCAGCCCAGCACTGTCTACACCCCTCGAGCAATCGCCCAAGAGTCTGGACCCCTGGGGGACAGGCCTCCAGACCTTAGAGTGAGAGCAGAGGGGAGTGCGGGGAGCTCTGGGAGCCTGGGGCTGTGGGCAGAGGGGCTGCGGGCAGAGAACACACACAGCTTTATACCGTTTTATGCCTGGCCGTATTGTCACCAAAAGATGGCTGTCGCACTGTACCTCAGGGAACTGCCACTCTGGTGCGGTCCCCTCTCCGCCAACCCGGGACTGACCTCCAGACCTCAGGGTGAGTAAAAGGGGGCGCTGGGAGCTCAGAATTCCAGGTAGAGACTATATACAGTTTATACAGTTTTATGCCTGGCAGAAGGATGCCGTGGCACCCTAGTAGGGGAGGTAGGTCCAGTTTTTAGAGGGTGTCTCCCGTGGAGTGTAGTGGGAGGAACTCTGCCCGATTGTTTGTGGAGCAATCTGAGCCATTCTCATGGGGGAGGGGACGCCCGTCCGCTTGGTGATGGATTTTGTACCTTTTGTTTGTATCCTTGTGGTCGCAGCTCGCCTCAGCTGGGTTGACGTGCGTTCTACAACCTTCTCTCTTAGTGCAGCTCAAATCCACCAGGTTACTTGCTGAATTTTTGTCCTTTAACTCTCCTTCTGGACGGGAGCCTCTGTGGAAAGCTGGCTTCAGTCAGCCATCTTGGCTCCTCACACAACATTGTTTTATTTTTTTGCACTGAGTAATGTGTCCTTTTTGTCCCATGCCTGGAACTAGGGCCAGATATATAGCCTTCTACCCCAATTTAAGAAGTGTAGACAAAATAACATAAGTTAATACCAATGATAAACCTTTGATGTGGGCATTCTTTTTCCAATTTGTAGATGAGAAAATTGATTCAGAGAAGTGAAATGATTTGCTTAAACTTCATAGCTGATGTATATCCAATTATACATTTTATTTTGATTGTTTATTCCATTTTCTTAGAGAAAGGGTTATAATAAGGTCTTGGAAGGCCCTAACTCAATAGGCCTACAGTTCATAAAAGGATTTTGCCATTGTTGGGAGCATGTATGATATTTTTAGAAAGGTAAGCCAAGCCTCAAATAATGCATACATTATATAAATTTATTTCATTTCACTAACATCACCACTTTCTTACTCTCTCTTTCATCTTCTTCTATTTTTTTCCTTTCTCTTCCCAAGTCTGTGATCATAAATATTTCTGTAACTATAAACAGCCTATAATTTAAATAGCTTTCATCCAAAAAACAATTCTGGAAATTTACTTCAGGTAAATTTTGAAAAAGTGAAAATGAATCTTTCTGAAGAGAATGACTTCTAAGTTCTCCTTATTACTGTGACAGCCAATACAAATGAGGTAGAGTTTAACATAAGACATTTTTCCAATTGTACCCCTAGACTTTTTCAGGGATCAACTAAATGTTTGACTCTATCCAATAATATTGAAACTGTGTGGAGGTGAAACTATTCCAGGTGGAATTCAAATCAAAGGCCATGTATCTAAATTTCTCCATCTTCTAATAAAATATGTTATTTTTTTTCTTTTTCAAGAGTTTTGTAAACTAGCACAGGCATTAAAACAGCCATGGCACTTTGGTTAACACGTGGTGTTAACTTTCTGATAACACTTTTTGACTTCTAAGCACGAGCATGTGTGAATTCTCTTCTCCCATGAATCATCCTAGAAGCTTCTCATCTCACCTCTATTTAGATGGCTCTCTTCCACTCATTTTTGGAAATGATTCATTTTAAACACAAAGAATGAAGTTCTTTATCATTCTCATTAATGAAAAGCATCTCTGTGCTGTAGAAACACACTGGTCAGCCAGTTATCTTCGTTGCTGTTTGCCTCTGCATAATGAGCTTACCATGAAAAATAAAGTGTCAGCCCAATTAGAGCAAAGCCTTAGTTATTAACACATACACACACACACACACACAAAGCCATCCACATACCTCACGCTTTTCAGGTAGCATTGTTAAACTCTGATCTACATTTTTGGTAATGTTATTCCAAGGTGAATCCAATACCTGATGATTAACTATGCTAAATAAAAAGTTTTGCCAAGTGAAAATCCATTTGCTCATTACAATCAACGCACCTATTATTTAAAACTCATCCAATCATATTTAAGAATTAAAAAATAAGCAGTCAAGTTTTTTCTTTTTAGATTAGTATGAAAATTTCTGTAGTGTTCTGGTTCCAGGAGAAATAAACAAGTAAAATAAGTGACAAGGTAAAATAACAACTGTTATCACCAATAAATCTTCATATGACATACCTACACTTATATGTGAAGTCCACAGGGTTTGATTTAGCAGAAATATGCAAGAAGATAATATCTTCATTTCAATAGCCAGATCCTGGGGCTCTCTACTGTCAATTTTAAAGGAGTTCATCACCAAGAGGACAACATCTAGCTAACCGGGTGAATGTTTTCCTCTTCTGGTGGCCAATTCGCTCCCTGAAATCCCGACCACTATAATCAGTCACATGCTGGATATCTAATTTTGGACCTCAACAGACTCAAAAATAATTTACTCATCTCCTTCTGAACACCTGTTTCTCCACTAGTATTTCTATATTTTCTATCTCATGAAGGATGCTATTATTCGTGCAGTGGCTCAAACCTGCAATTTGATTCCTCTACCTCTATTGTATTTTGTATCTACTGAAGCAACAAGTTATATGCTTTCAACATTGTACATAACTCTCTCCCCATTCACCTTGCTGCCTCTACACTAAGTTTTCTGGTGGAGATCTCTCGCCTACATCCGGAGACTGATTCTAAACAAAGCTCCTGTCTCTTAGTTTTTCTTCTGTGTCTCCTTCAAGTCATTATACCCTAGAGTGATTATTTAAATATATAAATCCTGGCTCAAAATTCAGAATAAGGTCTTCATTGCCCTCCAGTACAGGAATCTCCATAATAAGGTTTTTAGGGTCTTTATGATTCAGCCCCCAGGTATTTCTATAATTGCTTCTTCAGCCACGCGAAGTTCCCTCCTCTCCTGCATGTCAGAGGTGCTAGCTTCCTTGCATCTGGATGTTTTCTTGTGCATTTCATTTTCATTCTCTCTGATACCTTCTCTTTTTTGCTGGGCTTTTAGCCTTCAGCTCTCACTTGGGCTTTCACTTTTCCCCAACAAGGGCCATAGGTCTTTTCTTTAAGCTCTAATGGCACTACACAGTTCCTCTATTGCAGTAATTATACACTGTAGAATAATTTCTTGCTCATTCCTCCATATTTCTAAGTAAACTGAAAATCCTCAGAGGACAAGCACAATATCTTTCTTGTTCGCTGTTGTATTTCCATATCTAACATAGTGACAAGAACAGAGCAAATGTTTAATAAATATTTTTTGCTGGGCGTGGTGGCTCATACCTGTGATCCTAGCACTCTGGGAAGTTCAGGTGGGAGGATCACTTGAGCTCAAGAGTCCTACACCAGCCTGAGCAAGAGCGAGACCCCATCTCTACTGAAAATAGACAAATTAGATGGGCATTGTGGCAGGTGCCTATTGTCCCAGCTACTCTGGAAGCTAAGACAGCGGAATCACTTAACCCCAATAGTTTGAGGTTACTGTGAGCTAGGCTTATGTCATGGTCTAGCCTTGGCAACAGAATGAGACTCTGTCTCAAAAAAATAATAATAAAAATGAATAAATAAATATTTGCTAAATGAGGAATCCAAGAATATATAAATGTTAAGATGTTAGGCAAATACCTACATTTTTAAAAATAACTAAAAATATGGAGGTATAAGAAAAACAAATCAAAAAACAATTTTACATAAAACATTGATTTATTAAAAACTAGAAGTGAGCTAGGCATGGTGCCTCATGCCTGTAATTGTAGCACTCTGGGAGGTCCAGGTGGATGGATTGTCTGAGGTCAGAAGTTCATGACCTGAAGCAAAAGCGAGACCCTGTCATCACTAAAAATAGAAAAACTCGACTATTGTTGTGGTGGAGTCTATAATCTCAGTTACTCTGGAGGCTGAGGCAAGAGGATCACTCGAGCCCAAGAGTTTGAAGTTGCTGTGAGCTCTGATGCCAGGACCCAGAATGAGACTCTATCTCAAAAAACAAACAAACATTAAAAAAAAAAAAAAAAAAAAAAAAAAACAGACAAACACACACACAAAAGCCTATAAATAGGTGAGAGGCAATAAAGGAAAATGTTCTGATTTTCCTCCTAATAGGTCACATTGATGTCACGTCAGATTTTATACTGCTAGGACAAATTGTCATTGGATGTGTTTTACATTTTCAATTTTCTCTCTAACAAAATATAGACTATCCTTTCTCTAATCTTCATCTCTTGGCCATTTTCCAAACCTTTCCTAATATGTTTCTAGCTGTTTTTTAGTTTGTTAGTCCCCACCACGGCCAATTTCCAGGCCATTGCCACCACAAGCATTAGGTTTTTTTTCTTTGTTTTTCTTTTTTTTTTTTTTTTGACAGGTCTTTTTCTGTTGCCCCAGCTAGAATCCAGCTGGGACTTATCATGCTCATTGAAACCTCCTGGGCTGAAACCATCCTCCTTCCTCATCCTCTTATTAGGTGGGTCTACAGCATGCACCACCACAACTGGCTATGTTTTTATATTTTTTGTAGTGATAGGGTATTATTCCTGCTTAAGCTGGTCTCAAACTCCTGGCCTCAACCAATCCTCCCATCTTGGCATCCAAAAATGCTAGTATTAAAGGTATAAGCCACCACACCCTACCTGTTTTAGGTATGGGGGGTGAAAACAACACACTTTTAAGAGCTTGAATCAGGCTTCAGTCAAGGAAGGAGAAATATTTCAAGTGGTAAGCATTAAGGGGTTTCTTATAAGAGTCAGATCTTACATCATTTTTTGGAACAGATGAGGAGGTGAAGGTCTTGAATAGTGAGTTGGAGGATCAGAAAAAGAGTCTTCAATCAGTTCTCTGGAAGTACTGGTACAGGACGTCAAGCAGGAGCTTATGTGAAGGATCTAAAAAGTCAGCAAAGTGAAACTGCGAAAGTCAAGTGAAACTGACAGATTTGCAGAGAGGCTAGTAGAGGCTGTCACCTCTGTGTAGCCACCACCCCTGCCAGCCCTCCATACATGGATCAGGTGGATCCTCCCACCTTTCATGAATCCTAAAGACATTATTCGTCAGAATGTCCAGTGGTCAGTATGAAGAGCTGCAGTGTAGGTCAAGGACAAACAGGAAAGCACAAAGCACATTTGCAACTGGTAACTGTCACTTTTCTAACCATGAAGACCTTCCAGGAGTAAATGTGACAGAGGTTGAGTTTTGCCTCCCAAGTCTCTCACAATCTCTCTCTCTCTCTCCCCCTCCCGCCCATGTGTAATTCAGTATCACACAGAGAAGGACATTTATTTTTCAGCTTGACCCAGGTGATGATGAAATAATCCAGCACAGGAGGGCAATAAAAACGTTTCTACTGATGAAGGGATGATACCTTTCTACATCCTTACGCAGGTCTAGGATTTAAACTGTGCTAAGATACCCAGGCAAGGCAAAGGCATACTTATGTCTCTAAATACAAACTAGTGACCACAGGAGAACTCTGGGACTTTTAAAATACCAGGGTTGAAGAACATTCCTCTTAGTAAAGTATCACAAGAATGGAAAAGCAAATATCCAATGTAATCAATACCAATATGAAACTAGTAGATGAACTATACACAATTAAACTCAAGTGGGGGAGAGAGGCAGAAAGGAGGGATAGGAGAGGAAGAAGGGGGCTTGGTGAGCTCTCACCTAATGTGCACAATGTAAGGATATGCAGCACACCTCCTGGGTGAAGGGCTCACCTACAACTTGGACTCTACTTAACAAACACAAACAACATAACCTAATCATTTTTACCCTCATATCAACCTGATATTTTTTAAAAAAGAAAAAGAGAAAAGAACAAAAACAAAAATCAGAATTAATGCACAGGTGCAGACTAGCTGGGCTGGGATTTGTCCTGATAAACATCCTATGTAGAGACTCAGTGGTTAGATCATTCTTTCTTATGGGATGGTCCATATCATTCAGATCCCAATTTATCTCATGCCCTGTAAGTTTTAGAACAACCCCCTACCCCCGCCATACTGAGACTAGCTCTCTAAAATACAGAATTCAGTCATAGCTATTATCTGTGTTGTTTTCTTCTGAGAAACTAACAAAACATCTTAGACATAATAATTCTCAATAAATGTTTATTAATGATGAAAAGCTAAGTGGGGAGAGAGAAGATAAGTCATGTCTCCAGGAGTCATGAACAACTGGGCTAATCTCTTCTTAAGTTCAAAAATAAACATGGGGGGGTGGAGGTGTGTGGGCGGACCATGATGGCGGATGGGACGGATGTGTAGCCCACCTCTCCCAAGTCATCAAGTGAGAAGAAGGGGGGTCTGGACCTTTTCCCCATGTGGATTATTGGTGTGGACAGACAGCTGGAGACACGCAGCGAATTGGCGGATTACTGTATATGATGTGTAATTTAAAACCACAGACTCTGTTGTAGAGATTTTTCCTGCTTGGCCCTGCTGGTCTGCAGACCCCTCCCTCACGGAGGACAGCAGTTTGCAATTCCTGGCAAAACCCAACTGATGAAAATTTATTCCTGGGCAGAGTTTGGCACTTGAAAGGGGAGCCACTCAGAATCACAAGGTACTAAGCAACCAGATGGAAAATTGAAAGGAAGGGACCCAGCCCGGGAAACAGACATTTTGAATTGTCCGAAATGGCGGGCAACTTCCCCCAGAACAACAGGAGTGATTAAATAGACCGGACCATTCCTGGTGGGGAATATTGGTGTGGGCTGGCAGTTCAGGCTGTGCAGCGAACTGGCAGGTGGCTGGACTCAAAACTCCAGAGCCACAAAAACTTGAATATAAGGTTTCCACGTGCCACAGCTACGGTGGCAGTGAGACATGGCAGTACCTGCAGGACCTGGCAGCAGCCTCGGGAGCCGGCAGCAGCCACAGTAGCCAGCACCAGTGAGGTCTGGAGGCTGACAGCACCCTCCTGCACAGCTGATTGCAGTTGCCAGTTTGCAGAATGCAGGAGCAGAGTGGAAAGATTTGTGAAGCATGGACTCCTGCACTGAGTTGGGAGGTCGGATAGGAGTGCTGTCTGGAACAGAGAAGCTGAGGTTGCACAACAATTAGGTAAAAAATCTTTTACAGAAACTCAAAATGGTGATCGACCAGGTAGGGTGGTTATCATGGTAACAGTATAAACTGTGAATCAGGGATAAGCCTGGGAACCACTCACAGTGCCACCTGGTGTCCAGAAAGTGTATGGCATTATAAATATATTCCTACAAAAGTTGATCCCTACGTCATCTATAAAGATGTATATTTCTACATATATGCAAGAATAATATTTTTGTGGTTGGTGCCTTTTTTTTCTCATCATTTTCTTAGAGGACTATCCTTACTTTTTATTTTTTTAATGTATTTTTTATTTTTATTTTCTCTATTTTTAATTTTTTCTTTCTTCTTTTTTAACTTTTTTATGAGCACCGCTTTTTTTTTCTCCCTTCTGTCTTCCTCTTCTTCCCTTCCTATGGTTTCTGAGAGTGTTAACATCAGATTTCCACAGGGTTTTTTGTTTGTTTGTTCATTTTGTTTGTATGTTTTTTACCCTTTTTTCTCAATTATTTTATGATTATCATTATTTTATTATAGTTTTTTTTGTTGTTGTTGTCTGTATGTCTATGTGTTTCTGATTTTTTGTGTATCTGTGGGCTTGTGTGTCTGGTAGCCTTATTATCTCTTTATTTGCTCATTTGGTCTCCATGAGTTTGGTGTTTTGACCTGCAATTCTGAGCTCCCAGCACTCCCCTCCACTCTCACTCTGAGGTCTGGAGGCCTGTCCCACAGGAGTCCAGATTCTTGGGTGATTTCTTGAGGGGTGAGGACAGGGCCTGGACTGTGGCTGGTCAGTGCTGATTCTGTGGAAGGGGAGTGAGGAGACGACAGTCGGCTGAGAGGGAACCACACTGGAGCGTCAGTGCCCTCAGGTGAAGAGCAGCAGCTGTTTTTGGCAATAATATGGCCCATCCCTGGATATTCCGAAGCCACAACCCCTGTCTCCCTGGGCAAACAGAGGAGGCTGGGCATTTTCTCAGAAGGCAACCACCAGGGAACAGATCTGGGACTGAAACACAGGCCTCGTGAGTAAAGGGTCTACGTGTGGTGGTACCAACCAGGGTGGAGCGCAGGGACTAGAAAATGCAAGCGCAGAGCCGGGAAATTTCCAGGGCAGGGCTGACTCCGAGGACCACTTTACTGAGCCTAAGATGCACCTGGCCCTCAGAGGATCATCAGCCTATAGACAAAGGAAGGCAAGAGGTTAGAGCTGACCATGCTACAAATACAAACCTGCAGGAGTAAAGACAGGGCCTGAGGCACAGGTTCTAAGAACTCAAAACAGCTTCCCTTATGCAGAGGAATTTAGCAGGGACAGAAAAAATTCCCACAAAGTTGTTCTGTTTTGTCAGTAACATCAATCAGGGGCGGGGCTGGAACTGAGTGAACACCCCCCAGCCTCCATCAAGCACTCAAGGTTATCAGGCCTCACCACCCCCTGCTGGATAGAGGCAGAGAGCAGTGGCCTGGCTGAGCAGATACAGATGTCTTTGTGATTCAGGCAGGTGCAAAGTCATGGAGTATCTGCTCACAGGAGGCAACTGAGTCACACCATGAAGGGCTATCAGTGACTGGGTGTGACAAAGGTGCAAGGTGGGGAAGGAGGCATCAACCTTCCCTGACAACTCTATTTGCTGGGTGGGTCTTCCGGACTTTATGGAGCACCGGAGCAAGTCATATTTGAGTTGTCACCAGACCTCTGAGATCCAGTTCCCAGAGACCTGGGAAACCCCAGGTCCCAGCCCCGCCCTGGGAATTTCCCGTGAAACTCTCATGCCTGAGACAGATGCTGACTGAGTCAATTGATTTGGACCTTTTGAACTGAGCCAATTGCCTGAGGACTATTCAAGTGGTGCCCTGGGTGTATGGTTGTAGGAAGGTTTGATTTTCATTTTCCAATTGTTGCCTGTGGAGGGCGGGGTGACTTAATTGCTGGTATTTCTCCACAGCTGAGACTTCAACCCAGAGTAACTATTTCAATAGGCTCGAACAGAGACCAACTGAAAACAAGACAGAACCACTTAGCCCCACCACACCAAATAGGTTCCCAGTCTCTCAGGCCGTAGCACTGTACAGGTCATCAACAAAGCTCCAGGGGAAAAGTCAAATGGTGTTAAAGAATCAGCGGAAAAACACTGGTAACATGAATAACCAGAATTGGTCAACTCCCCCCCCCCAAGGAAAGACATGGCAGATGTAACTGAAGATCCCATTCATAAACAGCTGGCTGAGATGTCAGAAATCGAATTCAGAATTTGGATTCCAAACAAGATTAATAGAATGGAAGAAAATTTCAAAGTAGAAATTCAAAGAGCAATTCAAAAGTTAGAATTAGAAATTCGAGGAGAAATTCAAAAGTTGTCTCAATAATTTAATGTATTTAAAGACAAAACCACCAAAGATTTTGATGCACTGAAGCAAGAATTTGCAGCACTCAAAGATTTGAAAAATACAGTAGAATCCCTCAGTAACAGAGTGGAGCAACCAGAAGAAAGGATTTCTGACATTGAAGACAAAGCTTTTGAAGGCTCCCAAACTCTCAAAGAGGAAGAGAAATGGAGAGCAAAAACAGATCATTCCCTCAGAGAGCTCTCGAAATCCCTGAAAGTGATGAAGTGGCCTCGCAAGGCACAGAGGACCTTCTCCATGAAATTATGAAAGAGAATTTTCCAGACATGACAAGAGATTCTGAAATTCAGACAGCAGACAGTTTCAGAACCCCAGCATGACTCAGTCCGAATAAGATATCCCCCAGGCATATCATAATTAACTTCACTAGTGTTAATATGAAAGAGAAAATTCTGAAAGCAGCCAGACGGAAGAAATTCATTACCTACAAAGGGAAGAATATTAGAATGACTGTAAATCTTTCTGCTGAAACTTTTCAAACCAGAAGAGGATGGTCATCGACTTTTAATCTTCTAAAACAAAATAACTTTCAACCCCGGATCCTGTATCAAGCTAAACTGACTTTCATTTATGATAGAGAAATTAAATACTTTAATGACATTCATATGTTGAAGGAATTTGCCATAATCAAACCAGCTCTTCAGGAGATTCTCAGACCTATCCTCCATAATGACCACCCCATCCTCTACCACAAAAATAAACTCACTCAGAAACTTTTGATCAAATTCCAACTTCCACAGTGGTGAAAGGATTACAAGTGTCCCCTGGACTTTTGAGAAACTCGATACCCAAAATTTTACTAGACTTATCAATATACTCCATTAATGTGAACGGTTTAAACTGTCCTCCAAAGAGGCATAGGTTAGCTGACTGGATACAAAAACTCAGGCCAGATATTTGCTGCACACAAGAGTTCACATCTTACCTTAAAAGATAAATATAGACCCAGGGTGAAAGGATGGTTGTCCATATTTCAGGAAAATGGTAGCCAGAAAAAAGCAGGCATTGCAATTCTATTTGCAGACACAATAGGCTTTAAACCAACAAAAGTAAGGAAGGACAAAAATGGTCCCTTCATATTTGTTAAAGGTAATACTCAATATGATGAGATTTCAATTATGAATATTTATGCACCCAACCAGAATGCACCTCAATTTATAAGAGAAACTCTAACAGTCATGAATAACTTGATTTCCTCCAGCTCCATAATAGTCAGAGATTTCAACACTCCTTTGGCAGTGTTGGATAGATCCTCCAATAAGAAGTCAAGCAAAGAAATTTTAGATTTAAATCTAACCATCCAACATTGGATTTAGGGGACATCTACAGAACATTTCATCCTAACAAAACTGAATACACATACTTCTCATCAGCCCACGGAACATACTCCAAAATCAATCACATCTTAGGTCACAAGTCTAACCTCACTAAATTTAAATGAATAGAAATTATTCCTTGCATCTTCTTGGACCACCATGGAATAAAAGTTGAGCTCAGTAACACAGGAACCTGCATACTCATACAAAAACATGGAAGTTAAATAACCTTATGCTGAATGATAGCTGGGTCAGAGATGAGATCAAGAAGGAAATTGCCAAATTTTTGGAACAAAATGACAATGAAGAATGAATTATCAGAACCTCTGGGATACCATAAAGGCAGTCCTAAGAGAAAAAATTTATAGCACTACAAACCTTCTTCAAGAGAATAGGAACAGAGGAAGTTAACAACTTAATGGGACACCTCAAGCAATTAGAAATGGAAGAACATTCCAAGCCCAAACCCAGTAGAAGAAAAGAAATAACTATATCAGAGAAGAACTGAATGAAATTGAAAACAAAAGAATTATACAACAGATCAATAAATCAAAAAGTTGGTTTTTTGAAAAGGTCAATAAAATAGATAAACCTTTCACTAACATAAACAGGAAAAAAAGAGTAAAATGTCTAATTTCATCAATCAGAAACGACAAAGACGAAATAACAACAGACTCCTCAGAAATTCAAAAAATCCTTAATGAATATTACAAGAAACTTTATTCTCAGAAATATGAAAATCTGAAGGAAATTGACCAATACTTGGACACACATCACCTTCCAAGACTTAGCCAGAATCAAGTGGAAATGTTGAACAGGCCAATATCAAGTCTGAAATAGCATCAACCATACAAAATCTCCCTAAAAAGAAAAGCCTGGGACCAGATGGCTTCACGTCAGAATTCTACTAAACATAAAGAGGGACTAGTACCTATATTACTCAACCTGTTCCAAAAGGTAGAAAAAGAAGGAAGACTACCCAACACGTTCTATGAAGCAAACATCACCCTGATTCCCAAACCAGAAAAAAACTAACAAGAAAAGAAAATTATAGACCAATATCACTAATGAATATAGATGCAAAAATATTCAACAAGATACTAACAAACAGAATCCAGCAACACATCAAACAAATTATACATCATGACCAAGTCGGTTTTATCCCAGGGTCTCAAGGCTGGTTTAATATATGTAAATCTATAAGTATAATTCAGCACATAAACAAATTAAAAAACAAAGACCATATGATTCTCTCAATTGATGCAGAAAAAGCTTTTGATAATATCCAGCATCCCTTCATGATCAGAATACTTAAGAAAATTGGTATAGAAGGGACATTTCTTAAACTGATAGAGGCCATCTGCAGCAAACTCACAGCCAATATCATATTGAATGGAGTTAAATTGAAATCATTTTCACTCAGATTGAGGAACCAGACAAGGCTGCCCATTGTCTCCACTGCTCTTTAACCTTGTAATGGAAGTTTTGGCCATCACAATGAGGGAAGAAAAGGCGATCAAGGGTATCCATATAGGGTCAGAAGAGATCAAAATTTCGTTCTTCACAGATGATATGATTGTATATCTGGAAAACCCCAGGGATTCTACTACAAAACTCTTAGAAGTGATCAAGGAATACAGCAGCATCTCAGGTTACAAAATCAACATTCATAAATTGGTAGCCTTTATATATATCAACAATAGTCAAGCTGAAAAAACAGTTAAGGACTCTATTCCATTCACAGTAGTGCCAAAGAAGATGAACTATTTGGGAGTTTATCTAACAAAGGACGTGAAAGATCTCTATAAAGAGAACTATGAAACTCTAAGAAAAGAAATAGCTGAGAACGTCAACAAATGGAAAAACATACCATGCTCATGGCTGGGAAGAATCAACATTGTTAAAATGTCCATACTACCCAAAGCAATATACAATTTTAATACAATCCCTATTAAAGCTCCACTGTCATACTTTAAAGATCTTGAAAAAATAATACTTCGTTTTATATGGAATCAGAAAAAAACTCGAATAGCCAAGACATTACTCAGAAATAAAAACAAAGCAGGAGGAATCACACTACCAGACCTCAGACTATACTTTAAATGGATAGTGATCAAAACAGCAGAAAAACAGAGAAGTAGATGTCTGGAACAGAATAGAGAACCAAGAGTTGAATCCAGCTACTTACCGTTATTTGATCTTTGACAAGCCAATTAAAAACATTCAGTGGGGAAAAGATTCCCTATTTAATAAATGGTGCTGGGTGAACTGGCTGGCAACCTGTAGAAGACTGAAACTGGACCAACACCTTTCACCATTAACTAAGATAGACTGTCACTGGATTAAAGATTTAAACTTAAGACATGAAACTATAAAAATACTTGAAGAGAGTGTAGGGAAAACCCTTGAAGAAATCGGTCTGGGTGAGTATTTTATGAGGAGGACCCCCGGGCAATTGAAGCAGCTGCAAAAATACACTACTGAGACCTGATCAAACTAAAAATCTTCTGCACAGCCAAGAACACAGTAAGTAAAGCAAGCAGACAGCCCTCAGAATGGGAGAAGATATTTGCAGGTTATGTCTCTGACAAAGGTTTAATAACCATAATCCACAGAGAACTCAAACGTATATGCAAGAAAAGAACAAGTGATCCCATCGCAGGCTGAGCAAGGAACTTGAAGTGAAACTTCCCTGAGGAAGACAGGTGTATGGCCTACAGACATGAAAAAATGCTCATCATCTTTAATCATCAGAGAAATGCAAATCAAAACTACCTTGAGATACCATCTAATTCCAGTAAGATTAGCCCATATCACAAAATCCCAAGACCAGAGATGTTGGCATGGATGTGGAGAAAAGGGAACACTTCTACACTGCTGGGGGGAATGCAAATTAATACATTCCTTTTGGAAAGATGTTTGGAGAACACTTGGAGACCTAAAAATAGATCTGCCATTCAATCCTATAATTCCTCTACTAGGTATATGCCCAGAAGACCAAAAATCACAATATGAGAAAGATATTTGTACCAGAATGTTTATTGCAGCCCAGTTCACAACTGCTAAGTCATGGAAAAAGCCCAAGTGCCCATAGATCCACGAATGGATTAATAAATTGTGGTATATGTACACCATGGAATATTATGCAGCCATAAAGAAAGATGGAGACTTTACCTCTTTCATGTTTACATGGATGGAGCTGGAACATATTCTTCTTAGTAAAGTATCTCAAGAATAGAAGAAAAAGTATGCAATGTACTCAGCCCTACTATGAAACTAATTTATGGCTTTCATATGAAAGCTATAACCGAGTTATAACCTAAGAATATGGGGAAAGGGGAGAGGGAGGGGGCAGTTTGGGCAGAGGGAGGGTGATTGGTGGGATTACACCTGCAGTGTATCTTACAAGGGTACATGTGAAACTTAGTAAATGTAAATATAATTGTCTTAATACAATAACTAAGAAAATGCCAGGAAGGCAATGTTAACCAGTATGATGAAAATGTGTCAAACTGTTTCTAAAACCAGTGTATGGTGCTCCATGATTGCATTAATGTACACAGCTATGATTTAATATTAATAAAAAAATTAAATATGCTCAGAACACTTACATTAGCCTAGAGTTGGGCAAAATCATCTATCACAAAGCGTATTTTATGTTATGGGCTACCAAAGTGTTGAGTATCTCATGTAATTTATTGAATACTGTTCTGAAAGTCAAAACCAGACTGAATGGGCACATAAAATACAGTTTCTACTGAAGGTGTATTGCTTCTGTAGCATCATAAAGTTGAAAAATATGAAGTCAAACCATTATCTATGTATGTGTAACAAATCTCAAAAATGTATTGGCTTAAAACATCAAAATAAATTAATAAATAAAAATAAACACGGACCTAAATTTAGGAAGAAAAATCAAATGCATCCTGAACTAGCTAAATACAAAGATAAAAAGAGGATCAAGCTAAATCAAGAGTGAGTGAGGGAATCCAGAAAAAATAAGATGCAAGAAAAGGACACCCATTTGTAATATGATTCCCTGGTAAATTAACATAAAGGTCCCAAGCTTCTGTCAGTTACTTCCTAGCAGTGTGACCTTGGGTAGTTTACTGAACCCCTCTAAAATACCCTAAGTCTCATTTTCCTCATTTGCCAAATATAACTACTTCATGGGATTTTTGTGTGAATTAATGTAATTGCACATGAAATGTACTTAATCTAGTATAAAGTATTCAATGAATGCTAGTCACTATTATCAAAGTTTGTGTTAGATTATATCAGTCTTTTCCAATGTACTTAAAAAGTTGTCAGAGTACAATATTCCCAACATGTCTACTCACTCTCAATGCAATGAAATTATATTCTCTCTGATCTGATGCTGCAGCTCTGTGGAATTACTGATTTTTGCATAAATGGCTAATAGAAGACATAATGAATACTTCTATATAAATTGTATATTCCCTGAATGTACTATACATACATGTGCCATGAAAACTCTATCTAATTTCCCCCTTGTTACCAACCTGCTTATCAAAAATCTAATTAAGATCACAACTAAAAATTTTGACAGAAATACTTAATGCCATTGCCTCAACACATTAAGGAGAACTTGGCTCATATTTATAGCTTGCCCTTGCTTTGTTTTAGAAATAATTTAAAATTTATCTCCTTTTAAAAAGAAACATTGAATGCTTGCAAGAATCAGAGTAATTCAGTTTTAGCTTTTATGGCCCTCGTGATAAATATTTTCCTTACATTGGCAAACAAGTGATGGTTATTTAACTAAGGCTGAATTTAAAAGGACTTTTGAATTTCTCTGAATTAATTAAAAATGATCCTAGGAAGGGGATAGAGAACATAGATGGCTATAGGTTTTCCCATTATATCTTACTTAGAATTCATCGGCCTTCGTAGTTCAGTTCAGTTGTGACAGCTTTTCTGTTATTTTACTTTTCTGCATCTATGTGTGTATATGTGTATGTGTGTGTGTGTGTGTGTGTGTGTGTGTGTGTGTATACACACACATATATCTTCCTTCTTGTCTTCTTCTTCTCATTTTTTCCCTTGGGATTTTCCAAGGAGCTAACTAGAAATTATCCAGCCTCGTACCTGATCTTGTCCTAAACACCACTAGTGCAACCCCAATATCAGCTGAGTTTGTACCATCACAGATTTATGTAGATTTGCAACAATCCTTCTTTCTAAATGGTCAGCCCAAGGTTCTCAACATGGTCCCAGTGTCTGACATTGGACTTCCTCTTCCAATGAACATGTTCTCATGAGTGTCTCACCTCCTGTGTTGCTCATGACTCTCTAACTTATGATGACCAATAGGTTGACTATTCATCTCTGATTTCTCCAAAACATCACCACACCAGTCATTTGTAGGTACAGCAGGTTTGACCAAAAAGAGGAATCCAAGCTGGGCGTGGTGGCTTATGCCTGTAATCCTAGCACTCTGGGAGGCTGAGGCCGGTGGATTGCTTGAGTTCAAGAGTTTGAGATCAGCCTGAGCAAGAGTGAAACCCCATTTCTAAAAAAAAAAAAAAAAAAGGTGGGGTAATGTGGTGGGTGCCTGAGTCCAAGCTACTAGGGAGACTAAGGCAAGAGGATCACTTGGAAAAAAAAGAAGAGGAATGAAGTGTAGCAAAATTTCTTAAACTGTTTAACACTGAATGATTAGTATCAAGTACTTTTAGATCTGTTCTTCAGAAGCTTGTGGCCACAAGCCACCAACCAGGAATTTCTCAATAATCACAGAGTTCCAACATCTCTAGCTGCCATGTTCTTTTCTCTCATTCTCTCTCCATCTCACTATATTTCTATCTTTATCTACTTTGGAAGGGATAAGATCTAACTTGCTGCCTTCTCCTATTTGTATTAAATTTTTATTAATTTTTGGACATAAATTTTATCTTTTCCTTCTGGGACACTTCCAGAACATATCCAGAGAGTTCACACCTCTAAAGCAAAATAGCAAGGTGTTTTCATAAACAACCAGAATTTCCTCTCCAAGGAGGACTCTGAGCCAGCTGTTAACATTACAATCTTATTTATCCTGTCACCTTTGCTTATAGAATAAATCAATGAAGGTATTTGTGGATTTACCTTCTCTAGAAAAAGGCATATATGAACAGCAGGAATATTGTCATGATATAATTTTTCTTAAAGGTTTTGGTTGAATTAATATATGTAGTTTATCCCAGATTGATATACTCAAACTGTCCCAGAACACAGAACTTCGTTGGAGAAAACCAGGTTCAATGTAGTAGTAGCATGCATTTATTTCTAGTCCTCATATATTCGCACAGTATTCACAAATATCTGCCCCCTCCAAATCCTGATCGCTGCCCTGGAATCAAGCTTTAATACCCTTTTCTTACTTTCTCTTAGGGTGATTTCTCTCCTCATTATCTGAAATGCATTCATTTGTTTATATAAATAAGTCAAGTGATCTTCTAAATTATGAGACAAATGAATGGAAAATTAGGTCCTGATGCAAGGAGCTGAGTCCATAAAGGGTGTCAATGCATATGGTGTCTAGTTGTGGTCCCGGTCCATAAAGGGTGTCGATGTATATGATGTCTAGTTGTGGATGTGTCTTATTGGAGTAATTAGTGATTCGAATTTTTCTTTATCAATTTAGTGTGCCTGTGTCTATTAACTGTGTTGTGGCCCTCAAAGCTGAAATGAAAAGAGCTTAGAAACATGTTAGCCATAGTATTAGTGAAGACATCTTGATAGAGAACCCAATGTAACTGAAGCTTTATGCAAGGAGCTATGGAAAAGCTGCCAAGGAATAAGTAAATCATGCTACTCATGTGCGTGGAGGAGGGGTTCAAGGGAAAGTAAGCAGAAAAGTAGAAAATTTGCAGGAGTCATACTTCCTTATGTATGAGGTCTGACAGTTAAGTTTGCAAACTTGCCACCATGTGCTTACATTGGCAGCACAGTACAAACAAGACAGTAAGGTTTCACAACCTTGATATATCAGTGTCTCAGTTTGCTTTCATGTTGACATGTATCTTTCTGAGTTGCATTCATTATTGGTTGCATGAGTTTTTCTGTCATTGCAAGAATTTAGGAGCTTGCATTACAGTAACAAATAAACATTTCATTTTGTATTAAACTTGCCAAGAGGGGACATGAAATCAGGGGCGTGTTCATCCAAGTTAATGGGGATAATGCCACGAAGAAAACAGCAGTATGCAAATGTATTAAACGTTTTTCTGAAGTGAGAAAAAGCACCACTGGTGAAAAAAGGTCAGGGTGGCCAGTACATAGCAGAACTGACAAAACATTGCAAAAAATTGTTGAATTGTGAGTCAAAATTGTTGGCTGAACTGTATGGAGCACATAAGACTAAGTAAACATCAACAGAGAAACAGGAAAATCTTACCTGAAGATTTTGGCCAACAACTCATGGCTCTTACATCATGACAATGCACCAGCTCTCATGGCACTGTCTGTGAGGGGTTTTTTAGCCAGTAAATAAATAAAGGTATTGGAACACCCTCCCTACTCACCTGATAAGATCCTTGGTGACTTTTTTCTTTACCCAAAGATAAGGGAAATATTGAAAGGAAGACATTTTGTTGGATTCAGGGCATCAAGGGTAATGCAATGACAGCTTTGAGGGTCGTTCCAGAAAAACCTTGCCAAAATTGCTTTGAAGGGTGGACTGGAGGCTGGTATTGGTGCATCGTTTCCCAAAGGGAGTACTTCAAATGTGACCATAGTGGTATTCAACAATGATGTATGCAAAATTTTATAGGATGAGTTCAAAAACTTAATTGTGAGACCTTGTTGTATGCACACATTTGAGTCACTTATACGTATGCATATACATTTGTGTGTGCATCTTCATAAATAGACAATCAGACTTCTGACTCCCCAGAGCTACCTTTTGCCACATTCTAGCAGTGACACTGAACTGCTTGTTGCCCTATTTCTTGCCTCTGTGATCTGCACGTACCATCTACACTAACTCTAAAGTCACTGACAATGAGCCATTCTTTTCGCAGTAACTCTCCCTTGTCCTTCCACTTTTCTTCTTGGACTCAAATTATCCAAAAAGCCTAGCTTGGGAAATGCACATAATGAAATAAATCCTTGAGTTTTAATTTGTTCTTTTCTTAATAGAAGAACTAGGAGTCATAACCAGGACATGATGTGAGGTTAGATTTTTAAAATGATCTGCAGTATACTATGATTAGTAGAGACCTACACATTTTCCTTGTCACAGCCACCTTGTTAGTTTTTATAGTCAGCATCTGTGAAAATGTCTCTTATATGATTCTTCCTCAGTGTCTCCTTGAAGATTATAATTCCTTACAGAACTCACTCTTAGGAGAAGTCCCTGCTGCAATTACTAAACTGGTTCCAGGAGGCAGGGTTAAACAATTGTGTATAATCAGTGGTGTGATGCAAGACTTATATGATGTGTTTCTCATCTTTTTCAGTGGCATGACAACTATTGGGTGGGGCGGGTTCAGAAATTTTTTTTACCTGGTTCCTACAGTGCAGCAAAAGAATAACTGCATTGTGTGTGTGCTTTTAGTGTTTCCTTCTTACTCATTGCTGGAAGTTTGTGGTGTGAGATTGGCAACAAGTCCTGGTTTCTTCTTATTTCTGTTTCATTTTGTGCTCTTAAAATCAACTCTCACAAACCCCCTTTTGCTATATTAATCACCTCCAATTAGGAACATACCCTAAACTAAAATAAATAAAGCATATTTTGAGAATTTAAATTCATGAACGCACATGGAAAGCCTGCTCTCAGTCTGCTCTTCATGGCCATTGGTTTTGATAGTGGTGCAGATATGTGTACACACGTATTGTACAAGAAAATGATGAGAAGCTCCTTCAGCTTCAGTTGAGCTATGGAAGTTACTGAAACAAAGTGAGGACTCACGTGCACATATTCCTCAATGTCTCATGAACACACACATGCACACACACTCAGAGCCACCCACACCAAGATGAATTCAAATAGCAAAGTCAGCATTGTGTGTGTGTCAGCCTTATTCATACAATATCTGCAGTCCAGTTTCTCAAATTACTCTGCTTCCTACGGAACTAATTTTAAAATTATTTCCCACTGACTTCAAGGGGCTTTCATCTCTTTAGAATCGTGATGACACCTAAAAATTTGTACCTGGTGCCCCAGAATACTGAAAAATAAAGCCTGTGTCAGCCTTGGTCAGCAGTTCTGAAACAGGCCCAATTTCTCCCTGGGTGCTGACCATTAATCCCTGTGAAACCTTTCAAAGGGTTTTAAGTGATAAGCTAAGAGAATATGGGCCTGAGAAAAAACACCAAAATTTTATAGTCACATCCTAAATGAGATTGCTCTTTATACAGTTCCATTTGTGCTATGAATACGGAATTTTTTTTTTCTTTTTTCTTTTTTGAGACAGAGTATCGCTTTGTCATCCTTGGTAGAGTGCCGTGGCGTCACAGCTCACAGAAACCTCGAACTCTTGGGTTTAAGTGATTTTCTTGTCTCAGCCTCCCAAGCAGGTGGAACTACAGGTGCCTCAAGGCCCAGCTATTTATGTTTTTTTTTTAAGAGATGGGGGTCTCACTCTAGCTCAGGCTAGTTTCAAACTCATGAGCTCAGGCAATCCTCCTGCCTTGGCCTGCCAGAGTGCTAGGATTAGAGGTGTGAGTCACTGTGCTGGCCAGAATGATTTATCCTTAAAATTTTTATCTTAAAGATACTTTGGGGCAGGAATGCAATTCATCCATATCACTATAAGAAATAATGCAGGCAGTTGTGTTAAACTCAGCCTCTCAGCATCTTGGTGAATAGTAAACTCCAAACAACTTCCAGGACATTAAAGATGTTTTAAGTCATTGAGTTTGATGAAAAAAGAATCCTTAGAAACACACACACACACACACTCTCTCTCTCATTACAGTGTAACAACTGAACAGCTGGTTTAGAAGTTTGGAGGAACCCGGCTTTCTTTTCTGTTGATCAGATGTAATCTGATTTTGCTCCTTGCTTGAAGTATCTCTGGTTCCTCAATCTCCAAATATAAATTTTCATTGAAGTATGACATTTCCACACTTAATGACTAATTAAGAATGGGATTTATTTTATGTGGTTTTAAGCTAATCCTTTCACTCATTTAGATTACATCACAGTTAGGGGTTATCAATAGAGTAAATTTCTCTAGAAGAATAATCTATCAGAATTCATGACTGAGTCCTGGTCTTGCCTCTTCTTTGTTAATATTCTGACAAGGTGCCACCAATGAAGATTTTATTTATTTTCTAAAGTATTCTTTTAGTTATGTTCCTTTTTTCTTTCTTCATGGAGTCTTTTTCCAATTTGCTGCTGCTTTCATCTTTTCTATTCCTGTTCAGAAATGTTTCTTCAGTGTTTCTTTTTTTTTTTTTTTGCTATTGATGTAAGTTTTCCTTCACATCATTTTGTACACTTTTAAGAAAACAAACTTAATGACAGTTAGTTGCATCAAATCCTGAAGTCTTTCATGATATCTAGCTTTCTCTCTTCCCAATCTAGAAGTATAACATTAATATTCGCTTGGAACTTAAAACATATGATGTATATTTACATCTACAACACAGCAGCCTTTAGAACGTTATAAAGACTTGTCATTAATTTTTATAATTTCATAGTTGAAAAATGAAATCAATAGGTATCCCAAAGTGGACACATGTAACAAAGAGGAAAGGGAGATTTGAACCTGTGTGTTTAGTTCCAAAGTTCAGCAGTATCTATTTCAGCACAGTGTCTCATTTAAACAGAGGCTTTATAAACCACAATCCCTACAGTTTATATTAATAAGCAATATAATTCCATATAATGGAAAAATTCTATAATATTGGTAGAGATATGTTAGTCTGTAGTACTCATAGATACATGAATTAAAAACTTGTGATTTTGAATGTCATTGTCTATCAAATCATATAAGGAGTTAGGACCTAACCCTGACAGATTGGAATCTTACTCATAGCCATTGTTTATTAAAATCAA
Source organism: Nycticebus coucang (assembly GCF_027406575.1). Taxonomy (NCBI): domain Eukaryota; kingdom Metazoa; phylum Chordata; class Mammalia; order Primates; family Lorisidae; genus Nycticebus; species Nycticebus coucang. The sequence goes on from NC_069782.1 coordinate 30,511,410, forward strand.
TTATGTAGTCTGTCCTTCTTGCCAAAAGCAGATAATTCAGATGATACACATTTCTTTGGAGATGATTTGTTGTATCAGCAGGAAGTCTTATCACATTAGATTTTAAACACAGACAGTTTCATTGTAATAGCTGTGGAATGAATTGCTTTCCAAAGAGTTTTGCATAATTTTAATTTGCCTTTTTATTGCTATTAACAGACCATCTGTACCTGTGGTTTTCTATGAAATTTAAAAAGAACATACTGTGCAAGTCTTGTCATTTAAAAAGTAGAAACATGTAACTAAGCCATGTCAAGTGGAATGAAAAAGGTACATTGATGAATTCTAAAAATCAATATGAATAAGAAAGTTAACATCCAGGGTAGACGTTAAAAAATTTGAACTAGTGAAAACCAGTTTGAATCAATGACCTAATTGTTAGCGTGCCTCTTTTTCCTAAATTAATTTGTGAAGCGTGGAGAGACAGAAAGAACAAAAATATTTAATTCCAAGTTGAATACTTTTCCCTCTAATTGAATTAAAGTTAGAAACCAGGATTTACTTAAATTATATGAACTAATATAAGTTATCAACTGATTTAAGTTCACAGTGGAAATTTGATAACATCTTATTGAAAATTTTATGGTATAATTGAAATCTTAAATAGGGAACTGTGATTCTTCCCAACATACCATAATTTTAATTCATGGACCTTTCATTTTTCCTTTTAAGCATTCCTCCCCCCACCCCACCTCCGTGATTATGGACAATTCTCAATGTTCATTGGTTCATTTGTGCATAACAGTTATTCACATTCCATTGTCACAAACTTAATCATATGGTCACCCCAATTGCTAGCAATGCTGGGAGGGCGATACTGTCTCTTCCTGGGTATTCTTGTGCCCATCCTTAGGGATTAAACATATGTGAATTTCTGCTTAAAGAGATGGTTATGAGTATTACTGACAATAGTTGGTGATAGCTGACAAGAGGGATTTTTAGCAGAATAGTTATGGGGATTGTGGACAATAGTCCTCACCTTGCATATCCTTTTCCTCATTAACAGAACATCTTTTACCACCCTCAGTGGAGACACACCTGTCCTATACATTTTTTGGCTCCAATATGAAGGCTAGAATCTCTTAGTATTCAGTCCTCAACTTGTGACCCCTCACCTGTGAACTAAGAGATGTGTTATCTTCCTTTACCCATCCTCATCACCTAATATATAGAGTAGAAAAATAATCCATTCATAGAGATAAAAATAGAACACATGGATTATAACTGGGTTATAGCTTTCATGTGAAAGCCATAAATTAGTTTCATAGTAGGGCTGAGTACATTGGGTACTTTTTCTTCCATTCCTGAGATACTTTACTAAGAAGAATATGTTCCAGCTCCATCCATGTAAACATGAAGGGGGAAAGGGAGGGGAGAGATGGGGGAGGGGAGCGGAGGGAGGGTGATTGGTGGGATTACACCTGCGGTGTATCTTACAAGGGTATATGTGAAACTTAGTAAATGTAGAATGTAAATGTCTTAACACAATAACTAAGAAAATGCCAGGAAGGCTATGTTAACCAGTGTGATGAAAATGTGTCAAACGGTCTATAAAACCGGTGTATGGTGCCCCATGATTGCATTAATGTACACAGCTATGATTTAATAAAAAAATAAAAATAAAAAATAAATAGAACACATGGAGTACTCAGTGGTTCCCAGCAGTTATATATTAATGCATAAAAATGTTGAAATTTCTTAGTCCATGCTTGGTTTCCCTCCGATTTTGCTCCCTTGGCTGGCTTCCTTGGTCATTGCCCTTCATGACTTCTGGAGCCCTCTGGGAAGTTTTCCTCTGCATATTACACTTTGCTGTCAAACGTAAAGTGAGTTTTGGGAATTATGCTCCATTAGCAGATGTTATAATTTTCATATACCGCTTCTTGAATATATACATTTAGGAACTAAGGGTTCACCTGTAGATCAGGATTCTCTCTCTCACTCTCTTAAAGAAATATTAACTTCTGCAAGAATATAGCGAGGCTTCTATTTGCTTTCCAATCAGTTTTATGTGAAGAGTATTATATATGATGATATCTCCTATTTTATCCACTTTTACTTTTTGTGTTTTGTGCTAGGACAGGACCATCACTCTGAGATTACCATCTGTAGGGAGAAGTTAATATAATTCTACCCTGTCTTTGTAGTTGCGGGGAGTTGTCTGGCTAAGTAGAAGTGAAAGGCTTTTGAGAAGGTCCCTGAGCAAAGGTCTTCTGCTGAGACATCCAAGAAAGGACCTCCCTTTTACCAGTTTTGGTCCAGGTTAAACTTCTGCCAGAAACGGAGTCCCTTAGCAAGGTCTATTTCTGTCTCCTTGCATACTGGCAATCCTTACTCAAGCTTTTCTTGTTCTTTATATCTGGCTAAGTGTATCAAGGAGCAGCTAACACAGACATTACTTCTGATAATCTTCTTTAGAATAACAGAATTCAGAAGTATAACTTTCTTTTCATTATTGCCAACAGCTTTACTCAATATAAGTGCCCCCAAAAGTCACCATACACCAAGAAAAATGGGAGTTGCCTCTAACTGTACCTTTATTTACAAAACATTCTGTACACGTTGGCCGCTTCTTTCTACACACATGCAGAATCTTCTCTCCCAAGTCATGGCAAACGTGTTCCAAGATATCTGTTGTACGCAATTTTTCCCATGTATGGAGACTTTTAGAATACCCTGTATTTTGCCATGCCGTAACAAAGGTCATGAGCTTTCCAGCCTGCAATGTTTAAGATGCTGTAGTCTGTGTCTCAGCTGTTAAGACAAGGCCACATATTTTTCAGGGCAAATATTTCTTTGGTACCAAGTTCTTTATTAGTTGTGACATAGGCTAAAGACTTGTCACAAAGAAACCTTAAAATACAGAGTCTTGAATTAGGTAGGAGAATAGTTCTCCAAGACTGAAGATGGTTGTATTATCTTCAACATATGGCTTCCATCTTTGGGTCCACGATCTGCTACAGCTACTACTCTGGGCCAAGAGTTGGTGAAACAAGAATATACCAAGCCAGCAGCTTTATCTTAATGAAATAATCTATAAGTAGCATGTATTTCTGCAGTACCTCACTGGTGCAACCATAGGCATTGACTGTTAAGGAAGGGTAGGAAAATGGTTTGGCTAAATGATTGTGGTCCCCAAAGTAAATTTAGAAAAACAAAGGATAGATCCTGGAGGACACTGATTATTTTCCACCAATCTTTGGAGAAAGAAATATAATAAACATCCTCTTAAGACCTACCCCGTTTCCCTGAAAATAAGACATCCTCCGAAAATAAGACCTACTTACAGGAAAGATAAGACGTCCCCTGAAAATAAGACCTAGCACATCTTTGGGAGCACACCTTAAAATAAGACACTGTCTTATTTTCGGGGAAACGGGGTACATATATAAGCAAATATTCCGATACTCTGATTAACTCTATTGAGTATATTAATTCTCATTAATGAATCCTGAGTTAGTTTCTTTATCAATACACTAGTTTTAGTTTTATAGTTTGACCTTTTACTAGTCTACTGCCACAAAGTATTTACAAATATTAAGACTTTCAGCCTTTATTCCTGTGTTCAATTATGTCCAGACACGTAAATGTCCAAATTTTCACATACATAATTAGTTTTTAAACAGAAATATACTGTTTGATTATTGGAGGAGAAATATTGAGCGACTATTAAAGTATCTAATGATTCTTACTCTCATCATTCTTTCTTTTTAAATTTAATCCAATCACCACACATTGAAATGCTTCATTTAGAATGTTCTGTGAATTCATTTTTAATTCTAGGTTTAGTAAAAAATTTTAGCTGTTTGAGTTCCAGTCTCTCTCTGTGAATTAGACGTTCTGCAGACAAGATTTTCTATCACATACAATCCTTATTAATCTAGCAGAGTAATGATACATTGTAGACTAATTCCTTTCCTTATTCTCCCAGTCTTTTGTATCATTCACAAGCATGTTTTCAAAGCTGTGTTATATAGAGCCATGGAACTCTGTAAAGATACAGCAAAGAGGTTTGGTGCCTGTAGCTCAGGTGGCAAGGGCACCAGCTACATACACTGCAGCTGGCAGGTTCGAATCCAGCCTGAGCCAAAAAATAGCTGGGTTTTGTGGCAGGTGCCTGTAGTCCCAGCTACTTGGGAGGCTGAGGCAAGAGAATCGCTTGGGCCCAGGACTTTGAAGCTGCTGTGAGCTGTGATGCCATGGCACTCTACCCAGGGTGACAGCTTGAGACTCTGTCTCAAAAAAAAAAACACAACAAAGTGATGAAGGGTCAGATTTTCTCAGGCTCAGAGCTCCTGAAGCCATTTCATAGATAAAAGCTTGTCAATTCACCTTTGTTATAGGCATATATTATAGCTCTGTTTAAGATTTTCTTTGAGAAAAATTTATAATGCTTAAAAGTGAAGTTCTGTGTTATTATTTCCAACTTCCTACAATTATCCCCATCTCATGGAAAAATAAGAAAGGAGAAAATAAAAGAGCCAAACAGAGCTTCCTGTTCTAAGAAGTCAAGTATCTCTCTTCTAAATAATTCTGTCCAAACAAAAATACAAAGTTAATTTTCCATTTTGCTCTTTGAGAATTAAACATGAAAACAAGTGAGTAACATCCTATATTCCTCTTTCTGAAAATTTCACATCTGGGGTTAGATAAGCAATTGTTACTTGATCAAATAAGGGGACAGAGCAGTGGAGAGAGGGTAATATTTGCATTGGCATGATAACTATTGATGAATGTTTCATTGAAATAGAAAAGTCTCATTCTTTACAACGGAAAAGTCACAATCACCATATAATGCCTAGATCCTCTATTTAGATGGTCATTTTGACTTGTATCCTAACTGTGTTAAAAAAAAAAATACTGCAAAGATATTAGAGTTCCCTATATGGACGAAAAATAATTTTATATATTACTAGCTTTGAAAAATCAATTTAATGCATTCCATTGAGAACCATCTTCTGGAAATGTTACCATTTTGACCTCTATTATTTCAGCATGTCCCTGTAATAAATAAAAAGTAGATTGGTCTCTTTTTGCATTTTGTCTTTTGAAATAATGCATATAGACCAGGTATGGTAGCTCATATCTGTAATCCCAGCCGTTTTGGAGGTTGAAGTGGGAAGATCATTTGAGGCTGGGAGTTCAAGAGCTGCCTGGGCAATATAGTAAGACCCTGACTCTACAAAAAAACTTAAAAATTAATGGGACATGGTGGCATATTCCTGTAGTCCCAGCTCCTTGGGACACCCTGCAGGAGGATCGCTTGAGCCCTGGAGCTTGAGGCTGCAGTGAGCTATGAGCACACCACTGTACTCCAGCCTGGGTGACAGTTTCAGATTCCATCTCTGAAAGTACAAATCTAAAACCAAAACCAAACCAAGCCAAACTAAACAAACAAACAAACAAACAAAAAAAACAAAAACAACTTATTTCAATGGAGAACAAGAAGACAAAAGAAAGAATGCATTATTAACTCACTTTGGGTTTATTGAATGTTTCTTTAATGATCATATATTATGAAATTTTCAGTGCATCCCTTTGGGAAAGGTGGGAACTATTAAGGAAATAAAGAAAAAGCTTATTTCTGAAGTGGTGGTTTAGTCCTGGTGTAAACCATGTCCGTAAAGGTTTTAGTTAGAAAAGATCAGTCACAGTTGTTCTGAACTTTAAAGTTAACTTTCAAATAAACATTTCAAACCTAATTTTTGGAAAAGTTAATTAACATGTAGGATGGGAAAATATCTGAGAAACTTAAGGAGCCTTATTCTTGATAAACACTGATCATTTTAGATTTTAATTATGTTAACATTTTAGTATAAAAATAACCATTTACACTTCACTGAATGTCCAGAATTCTATTAAAGGAAAGCAACCTCTTTACACCTTTCATTTTCTAAGCTGTGGTTCTTAAAAAGAAGCTGACAGTCACTGTTGCTTGAGATGGGTTGTGTTTTACTGTATTTTGTTCTATTCAAACAGTATTAACTGATAACTGGAGATTTCATTTTACTTATTCATAATGCCACATGTGCCAAATTATATTTTAAGAGTAATGCATAATGTTTTTAAATGTATGTGGTCATTTTCTCTTTTAAGATGACTGTCTCTGATTAAATAAGCCTAATCTTTCGCTTGATCTTGTGGAGCCTTGTTCAATCGTACTTTTTCCAGTTGCTCACATCACGGAGATATTTTCAAACTTGGCCAAATGCATCTTTCCATAATGTTCTGGAAAGCAGACACTTGGCTTTTATCTTTCTGGGATAGAGTTATGAAAAGGCTCAGGCATTTGTTTTAATTTTAATTCCTGAGGCCTTTAAAATAACATTCTGGAATAGGTGGGGGAGGTTTTCTGCTCTAACAATACATTTCCTCGGACTCAGCCCAGTGCTGCTGCTCGGCCTGGATGTACCCCCTTTGGCATTTCTTGGGGGAAGTGGGAGGTTGATCTACTCTGGTTATTCATGTTGCCAGAGTTCTTCAGTTGGGTCCACACCATGTTCATTTTCCACTGTTTGGTTATTAGAACTGTTAGAGTGAGATTGAATTGGGATTCCCGGGTAGTAGAGATAGCCCCTTACCAAAGCTCTAGGCCAGGCGTCCTCAAACTTTTTAAACAGGGGCCAATTCACTGTCCCTCAGACCGTTGGACAACTATGAACAAATTCCTATGCACACTGCTCATATCTTATTTCAAAGTCAAAAAACAAACTGGGAACAATTTAAATTAGCCATTGATGCCTCTCAGCCTGGCTTCGGACTCTCCCTTCGCAGAACTCCATGCAGGTGATCCGTGAGGAGCCCTGGAGGACTCCAAACATTCCCTCTCCTTGGAAAAAGAGCAGGTGCACCAGGCCACCGACCACAGCCAAAACCGAACTGGGGTGAGAATGGGCCCAGAGGGGTCCCCACAGACCCAAAGAGGGATGCCCCAGGCTCTGTTCTTGGCAATTTTACCACTTGAGTGACCCACAATCCCCTCACTAAGGAATCCGGCCGCAACTTGGTAAGATGCACCATCCCTGCTCACATACTTGTGGGGATGTCAGAGCAAATGCTTCCTGTAGTTTTCACTTTACACTAGTCCAGGGATAGTTTCCCATGGAGCTGCTGCTCTCACAGCTTTAACAACCCGGCCCAGGGGTCTCCTTGAGCAGGCAGGCAGCTCCCTTCCCCTCCAGGCCTCTCCAACACTTAACAGCCAACACTGCACCAGGGGGGCTATACACAATGGGAGGGGGTCATACACAAAAGGAGATAAAGCTACTGCACGCTGTTGTCCGCAAGGTGCCATCTCGCTTCTTGTACTCTCACCAGGCAGGAGCTCTGCCCTCCGGTCTTGGCCATTTTACCTCAGGGAGGCCGTTTCCTGCTGGCTGCGGTCCAGCTTTTCAATGCCGGTGGAGCCTGACTGGACACAATCCTATTTCTCAGTCAGCCATGCTGCAGGGAACCTGCTATGCCCCAATTGGCTGGAGCAGTTTTGGGGAACTGGCAGAACTCAGCCCCAAGGCTGAAGGGTTCTGTCCACAGAAATTGACTTTCCTCAGTTTCAGAGGCTGGAAGTTCCACGGGAAGCTGCCGGCTGGGGAGGTCTCTCGGAGGCCTCTCTCCTTGGCTTCTGTGGCTGCCTTCCATCTCCGCGTTCACAGAGAGGTCCTCTGTCATGCCTCTCTGTGTCCTTAGCACCTCCTCTTGTTAGGACACCGGTCATATGGTATTAGGGATACGTAAGTACAAGGACCTTTTGTCCTAATGCAGTCACGTTCTGAGGCTCAGGGCTTTGGACATGGAAGTATGAATTTCGGCCCATGACATGTGCTCAGGCGGGCTCCCAGGAAGCGGGTGCTGGGCAACAGTTTACATGTAGACAGTTGTATTGGCTGTGGCAGTCCACTTCCCAGACTTCCTGTGGCACGGACAGGTTACCAGTGGTCTTTGAATGTCGCTGCTGCTCTGCAGCCAGCCTCCCTGGTTGTTAATACTGTTTTAAGTGTTTTCCAATCTAGCTTTGGTAGAAAATACAATCACATCATTGCTTCCATTTCCGGTTTCGCGACTGACACCTGGGAGTCAGCTTTCCGTGTCTTAATACCTATTTGGGATTTCTCTCCGCTGAGTCACCTGCTCAGCCCCGTGGCCCTGTGATGAGCTTTCTTCCACCCCAGGGTCTCACAGCATTTGCCCCTATGCCAGGCCCAGAGTTGCTGAGGCTGTTTCTCAAGACTCCATTCAATGTAACAAAGACAGACACTTGTGCTGTTCTCAGCAGAGAGGCCTCTCCTGGGATGCCTGGCCCTGCGCATGGTCTCTACAGAGAGGGGGAAAACAGGCTGGCCCAAGACCCTCTCCCCGAGTGAGAGCAGGCTGAGCCTCTGTGAGCTTAGGGGAAATACATGCAGCCCTCCCTGGGAGGGCCGCAGCTCTGACCCATGTGCTGGTGACAGCCATATGACATCCCAGAGCCTGAGTTTTCTCATCGGCACGGTGAGGGCCGTATGGGGACTCACTGGCACAATGCTTCTCATTCAGGTGGTCTGAGCACGGCAATGTTGTTCTGCCCAACAAGCCCCCTGAAGCAGCCTGGAAGGTGTCAGTGGTTTCTTGCAGCTCTTCGTGCCCATCACATTTTACATGAAAAGTGTAGAATCATTTCCACCATGGACACCCATGACTTCTAGAGGCATAAGTCTCTGAAGGGCTGGAGCTTCCTGCATTGAGCATCAGACCCCATTCTCTGGAGGGTCAGGGTCACTGATTGTGTGTCTCTCTTTGTCCCCGCTAGTATGGAAATGATTCCACCCTCTACTTCAGGGAGCTCAAATTGATGAGGACTTCCCAGCCAGCCACCAGGGACAGCTGGTGAGCTCCCTGGTGCCAGTCTTTCCAGCTCGAACCATCTCCTGCACCACCTCCCAGGGCTCCTACCTGGATGTCAGCACCGTGTCATGGTTCTTGGAGAGACTGTTCAGGAGGTGAGTGTCCAAGGCACAGTGCTGTCTGCCACCTTCCAGCTATGTCTTTCCAGCTATGTCTGTGGATGTCATGGCAGCTCCCCTGAGCCTCGCTTTACACCTCTGAAAAGTGGAGTGGTCAGAGGATGAACTTCATGAGGTTTGGGTGGGGAGTAAAAGGAATAAGAGGTGGCAGGCGGGTCCCTCGCTCCTGACTCTGTGGAGAGGCTGCAGGGGGTGTTGTGGCTGGTCACATTTACCATGTGTCTGTCTCCTGACAGAAGGTACTCTCTGCCTCACACCTCAGCAGACCACACCCCTCCCTGTGTGGGAAAAGCACAGAGAGAGCAAACCTGGTCCCACTTGTAGAGGTTTGAGTTTCCTTCCAGCTGGTCTCTGTCCCTGAGAGAACAGGGTTTCCTGGGGAGGGGAAAGAGTCCCCAGGACCACTCAGGTATCTGCAAAGGCTCACTTGGAGTCATTCATTAACCAGCTGCTTTGTGCAGGCACGTTCTAGAAACTTAGTTTAATTTCATGAACAAAGAGAATGACAGTCCTTGGGCCGCAGCTCTGTGCAGGGAGGCAGGAAGTCAGAGCAGACACCAGGAGGTCGCCTTGTCCTCCTGGAGGACCTCCCAGCATCTTCTACACAGGGAGGAAAATCCCAGATTTGGACCAGGGTCACAGACCCCAGGAGCAACTCAAAACCCATGAATTTGGGTTTCCAACGACAGAACTCCCTGTCCCCTCAGAGGATGGGGACTCTGTGGACTGTGGCTGGGGAGAGAAGACAGAACCGGGTCTCACCCGCTTGAGGACTCCCATGAGAGGGCTGAGGTCAGGGGATTTCAGGGAAGAAATTACTCAGGAAGAGCTGTGGGTGGGGTCCCCGGTCCCTGCAGAGAGGAGAGGTGGGCCTGAGGGGCCCTGAGGGGCCCATCCTCAGTACAGTCCCTTCCCAGCTCTGCCTGTCTCCTCTACCCCACACCCCCTCCCTGACCACAGCACCAGGGAGCCCAGACTGGAGTGATGGTGAGCACCCTGCTCACTCTCCAGCCTCCAGTCACAGCCCTGAGGGCCCAGGGGTACAGAGGTCCATGCGGTTGCCCTGGGGTGACAATGGCAGTAGGAAGTCGAGGTCCACAGTGGTGTGTCCATTCTGCATCCATGACCAGTTCTGTCCCTGCCAGGGCAACAGAGACAGCAGGGGGAGATCGGCCTGTCCTCTAAACTGGAGGTGCAGGCCCAGGGACCCATTACCGCATAGGAGTGTCCTGGGAAGGGTGTGGGAGGAAAGGCCAGGCCTCTCTGACTCAGCTTCCACTTGCCACCCCCAGAACTGCCTCTTCCATCTGCATCTCTGGGCTAGAAGGATACACTGTGGTCTTCGACCAGCCTCTGAACATTGCGGGGCTCATGTTTGAGGTGGCTCATGTAGAGGTCACCCTGTCCACAGCACACCTTGGGCATCTAGCAAATGTTGGTCTTGCCTGGCTGGAGTAACTGGGGCCCAAAGAGGCAGACACAGAGGATGAGATGGCCATGGTTGACCAGCTCCCCGAGGTTGGAGTTTGAGGCTGAAATTCCCTTTATTGTGGGGAGGTAAAGGTGTGTTTGAAAAACCCAGGAGGCAATGATAGATGCTGCTGACTTCAGCAACTTTTCCATCTCCCATTCAATCTCCAGATCAACAGGCACTCCCAGTGCTGGCCCTAGAGCTAGTCCCAGCAGGTCTGGGAGAGCAGAGGGCTGCTCTGGAGCCAGGGGCACCTGCAGCCCTGGATCTGCCACTGTATATGGAGCCAGCACCAGGGCCAGGGTCAAGGGCAGAACCAGCACCTAGGACAGAGCCACCACCAGTGACAACACCAAAGGCACAAACGGAGCCAATTCCAGGGCTCTGCCGTCCCTGTGCTGTGCCTGAGAAAAAGCAGCGCAGGTCTCGCATCATGACCTACGCAGCCAAACATCTGGCCGAACAGCTGACGCTCATGGCTGTGGTGAGCAGCTACTCAGACCCCCTTCCCTGACCAGAGGCCAACGATCTGGTCCCACCCTGTGCCACGTCTTATGAGCCATGCCACCTGGATGAGTTTCTTTCTGTAGCTAGGTCTCTGTGTCTGTGGCAGCTACACACAGCTGCTGTGCATATCCCATGGGAGGGGACAGAGCACAGGATAGGGGCCTGACCCACTCGGTGCAGGAGTAGCCCACTGAGCAGGCCCCCCAGGCTGTTCAGCCCCTGCCCAGGAGGCCTCACCAGGCTCAGCAATTACTACACACCTGGCACATGCTCTGTTTCAGAGGAGACTCCCGCACTGAGCCCCTGGAGGTAACCGCCACTGGCAATGTGACTTTCAATGGAAAGAAGGCCCACGGGCACAAGCAGGGGGCAGAAGCAGTGGCCTCTGGAAGGGCAGGGCTGAGCCACCTTGTGGAGAGTGCGGTCAGGGAGTATGGTCTGGGGAACATACCACACGCTGTTCTCTACTTGTCTGGCTCTATGCAAGTGGTGCCCTCCGTGAAAGGGCGATGAAAACCAGGACTCTGACTAGTCTGGGAGAGCCAATTCCAAATCTCAAAATATGGTCACCTGCCTGGAACAGGGAGTGACTGCGGACTGAGAGCTGGCCTTGGCTGTGTCCATGTGCATCTTTCTTCCTCCCCAGAGCAATTCAAGAAGGTGCTGCCCTGTGAAAATGCCTGGGCTCCATTTGGGTGAGCGGGAGAGGACTGACAAGGAGCAGGTGGCACGCACAGTCTGCGCTGTCCTCACTCACTTTTATAATGTGGCGTATTGTGTAATAACTACATGCTTAGGGACCCGCACCAGGAAAGCCCAGGACAGGGCCAGTGTGCTGCAGTTATGGATCCAGGTGGCAAGGGTAAGCCATGGGAGGGCCCAAGACATGGCCAGGGTGCTGGGGCTCTGGATCCGGGTGGCCAGGGTCAACCGTGGTAGGGCCAGGACACTCGTTTTCTCCTCTGACAGATCTCAAATGTGCTGAAGAGGGTCCAAGCCCTGAACAGCCCCTAGTCCTTGCTGCCAGGGGCACACTGACCGTGACTTCCATGCCCGGTGGTGGTGCTCACTTCCCACCTGGACACCTACCGTGGTGTAGTTGTAATTGTCCTCCCTGAGAGTGAGACTCACTGGGGCCATATTGCTCTCCTGTGCCTCCCAGGGCCTCTGCCTCCCCAGAGGAGAAAGGTCAGCAGAGGGGGTGCACCTGGGGCAGTGGGGCTCCAACTCCCCACCTCACGGTGCATCCACTTCCCTCCCCAGGAGTGCATTGCTGTGAAAAATTACTCATCATCTCACGCCATTGTCACTGCTCCAGAGTCTACACCGATCCACAGGCTCAAGAAAACCTGGAGGGCATGTCCAAGTGGGTGGGCGTCTGTCTCCTGTGGTGCACCCAGCACCTCTCCCGGGTCTGCCAGGCTCCCTCACTACACTGGGAGGGGAGGGGAGGCCAGGGGCTCTGGAGACAGGGGTGAGCTGTGCGGGAGGGTCTCTCAGTCCACTGGATGTTAGCCCCGAATGTCTAACTCAGGACCAAGTTTTCTTAACTGTGGAGGACGGGTTTTTGCCACATTGGAGATATTCATATGTCTACTACACAGCACATCTAAACTGAGAAACTGAGCTGCCCAGTTAAAATGGGGCTGGGCCAGGTGAACAGCACAAAAGCGCCCGCCCCAGTCCTGTAGAGCCCCTGGGAATCAGGAACCCAGAGGAAACACAAATCCTGCCGGTTTGCATCCTTTGCATTCCCAGTTAAAGGAATGTGAACTCGCCCTCCTCCCCGTTACTCCCTCATTCATCCTTCTTTCTTTCCCCTCTGCACAGAGAAAGCTCCAGAGCTTATGAACAACTGTGTGCACGAGATGAGGGCATAACACAGAAAAAGCTGATAAAGGTAAAGGGGGCTGGAGATGGGGGCAAATGTTTAGAGGGAAGGAAGAGGTGAATTTGGAAAGGGTACTGGGCCAGGTGTTTTTGGTTAATTTTCTCACTCAACGTTTACCTGAAAAATACCAGTTGTCAGTCCTGTCCAGAAGAGGGAAGGGTCTGTCCAGGGGCAGGTGGGTGTAGGCAGTGGCTTTGGCCATGGGGCTTTGCTGGCTGTTAAGCAGCCATGAGCTGGAGAGTTAGCAGGGCTGCGGCTCCCACGTTGATCCCTCTGGTTATGGAGCTTGCACCAGGCGATGGGGAAACATGGTGGTGATGGGGGCTTCCTTCTTTCCCCAAACCAGCCAGAAATTTTTCAAAAAGCCAGGCCCCTGCTGCTGGTGTGTGGTGAGGGCAGCTGGGGAAGGGTGTCCAGACAAAGGAGGGGCTGAGCTACATGCCCCAAGTGACACAGCAAGGGGAAGTAGGACACAGGGGTGGGGCTAGAACCAGAGCTCTCCGAGTGACTGTAGCACGGCACCAGCTGACTGTGGCCAGGTGTCCACGGTGCGAGGTCAGGGTCCTGGGAACAGCTGAGTGAGGGGAGGATGGTTTCACTGACCTTGTCCTGACCCTGGCAGCTGGGGATCTCCAAGCTGGTCACCCTGGAAAGAAACCCCCAGAAAGCCCAGATGAGGCAGCGGAGATAGAAGGTGACCCTACTTTGGTGTGAGTGGGGAAGGCCACCGGGACAGAGGGCAGGGCCTCCCCTCCAGCTGGGGCCTCCTCATCAGCAGAGCAAGGGCCTCCTCCTAGGCCCTCCTACCTGCAGCTGGTGCCTGACATGCCCTCATCAGAGGGACCAGGGCAAGGGCCTGGAAGAGCTGGGCTCAGCATGCCCTTAGGGAAGAATGGGGCCAGAGACCACAAGACATTGTGACCTGTGAACAGCCCAGAGCTCTAGGTGCCGTGGGTGCAGCTGGGGGAGGAGAGGGAGAGAATTGAAGGAGGGAGCTGAAGGTCTCTGGCTGCTCCAAGTGAGAGACCTTGAGTAGGGGTCTAGCAGACAGGGGTGATGAGATTCCGGGGGAAAGGACTGGCAGGCCACCTGCAGGTGGGTGCTCATCATCACTCCACCCCAATGACACAGGGCATCATTCCCTTTCTCAGAACCTTCCTCAAAGACCTAGTCCTGCTGCGCAAGAGGACGCACAATAATATGGCTGTGAGTGAGCCTGGGGCTGGCACGCTGGGGCCCAGAATCCTAAGGCTGGGGGGAGACATTCCTGGACTGAGCCCTGAGAACTCAGCACTCAGCAAAACTCCACCCAGAGCGCCTCACAGGCAGCCCTGTGAGCTGAGGTATCAGGCCTCACAGCAACCTCCAGTCCCTGCTCCTGAGGCAGAAGCTGCAGAGCTGCCTGACTGCTGAGCCGGACTCAGCCTCTCCCTCAGGTGCTGCCCACAGGAGGAGTTGAAATTGGCCCCTCCACACTCAGGCAGCTCCCATGTGGTTCCAAACTCTATTTGTGTGCAAGGACACAGTCTCCCTACTTGTCATGAGGGAGTGTTGGGACAGAAGGCCCCTGAGCTTCAGCTCCCAAGCCCCCTCCATCATAGCCTACATCCTGATGTGGGTGCAAGTGCTGTTCTGTGCAGGTCCCCTGGCCTGGTGACCCTGGATGACCTGCAGCAAGGGATTCCAGGGAGGGGAGAGTCATGGGTAGGAGTGTCTCTCTCCAGGGCATTGGCTGTGCCTTGCAGGGAAATGTGCTCAATATAACAAAAAGGGGAAGGTGTACACCTGGGGGCGTCTCTCTGGGGGAGCATAAGATGTGGAAGTCAGAGACTCCCCGGGGAGGACATTCCCTGGCTCCATCCTCCGCATTGTAGATTTCCTGGGAGGGTTTGACATACGGAGAAGCAGGAGTCCATCCCCATGAAGCATGCAGGATGAGAATGAAAACCAGTTCCTGGAAAAAGGGCAGTTTACGTCCAACTCTGAGGCCTTCATGAGATTGGAGGGGAGAAGGGAAGCACTCCAGAGAAAGGCCCCAGAGCAAGGTCCCTTGCCCCTCCCCAACATGGCCCCTTCAGAATCTTCCCCCCAGGCCCAGTCAGAGTCTGTCCTTCTCTCTGGCTTCAGGCCATCAAGATGCTCCAGCAGCTGCAGCTGCTGCAAGTGACTGCGGATAATTTCCGCTTTGAACTGGACAAAGAATTTCAGTCCTGGTTCCAAGCCATGAGGGGACTGGACCACGATGAAAGGTGAAGGCCAATAAGGTTGGCGGAGGGCAGGGGGACCTTTGTGCATCTCTCTGGTGGCCAGTTGCAAAGAGCCTGTGGCCGTGGTGCCCTGGTCACCAACAGTCCCTGGTGCATGGTGACTGCTGGGGTATCAGGACTCCAGGCCTGCCAGGCAGACCCTGGAAGGGAGACCTGAATTTGGTTCCTGGTGGCCTCATAGCTGCCTCTCTGTCCCACAGCTACAACTTCTCCCGTGAGCTGGAGCCACCATTCAAATAGGCCAACAACAACATCAAGGCCGAGGAGACCCGTCCTGGGACTGTGTCTGCTTTTGAGTTCCCTTTATTTACTCTGCCCTGCCCCTCCCTAAGGCACTGTTTATTTATTCTTCCCTCCTCCCCCTTGAAACATGTTCATTTACTCCGCCCTTCCACTCACTTTTCCTGTTATCTAAATTCCTTATTACTTGCTCCTCATCCCTGGTTTTTACCTAAAGTAATAAATACATGTTACCCATTGTTTCCATTCTTCCTCGTGATTTTTTCTGTATAGCTTTCATAGAGATAGTCTGTATAATTTTGAGAATGTGCTCTGTCAACGCGTGGATGCCACAGACATGAAACTCTGTGATCTGAGGCTGTTGCACATCTATGTGAACTGAAGGTAGCTGCGGCTGTGTGGAGCTCCATTTCTCCTGTGTAGTATCTGCGAAGGCAGCCTCGTGAATGACATCTGGAGGATTGTCTAGTATCTGCTTCCTAGTTCATTTTTTTTTTTTCTCCTCCACTTCCTGGCATGGATTTAGAACACTTCCCAACTGACCTCGTGCCACCAGTTTCACCCTGATACCAGCACCAGACAAACACAACTTGATCTTTACTATTAAAAGTGGATGTGTATCACCACAAAGGTCTTCATCCTCATTCTCCCACCCACACTGGCTGAGAAGGGGGAGGAAGAGGAGAGGTTGGACTAGCCGAAAAGTGGGGCTGGCAAAAGAGGCGGACATGGGTTCCCCCGTGGTGGTACAGTTTGTCCTGCCGACTCCACTCTGGAGATGCCAGATGGTCTGAAAATTGATGAAAATGCCAGAAAAGATGATTTTTTAGAGTTCAGTTGTCATAGAACCATAGATTTTGGAGGACTTGATGATCAATAACGGCTTCATTGGTGCTGCCCAAGCCACATTTTCTGGACCAGGGGACCATTCTACACGATCGTGGCTGACATGGTCTGGATTAGACTAGTAGTAACCATTTTTCAAATCCAATTAATTACTTTGCTACCAGCACCGCCACCCTAAACATCCCCTACCTGGTGTTTCTCACCAGCTCCTCCATGTACTTAAAGCATCTTCTGTTTTCATTTGCCTTTAGAGTACTAATGATTTGAACTCCTCCTCACCAAAATTTCAGGGCCTGTGCGTTGGAGAAAGTTCAGTTTTGAAAAAAAGAATTAGATTCTCTAAATCAGGTCCTAGTCCTTCTTGCTCATGTTAGTATTGGGGGAGAGTAATACCCCTGTTGTTTGTTCTATTTCTTTCTTCTATTTTTTTTCTGAATTGTGTTGGAATATGATGGTAAGGCGGGATTCTAGCCCCAGACTGTCTGGATTCTTCCCCCAGCTGCTCTGTTACATACTCTTTGTGCAACTTGGAAAATATTATTTAAGCAAACGGCTCCTTTGCCTTCACTATCAAATGAAGATTGTGTTAATAAAATTGCTGTGGGCATTCAGTGGGTTGATGTTTATAAAGTGCTTTGAACAGTGGTCAGCACATTGTGTCACCCTTTGTAATTGCTTACACTCGTAAGAACAGCTGTCATTTAAAATTTGGGGTCTTTAAGTAATATTGCTGTTTAAAAATATGAGTCCTTTTTTTAAGCTCAGAGAGGAATAAGAGTAGATTCCTTTAAAAAGTGTGAGGCTTAGGCGGTGCCTATGTCTCAGGGAGTAGGGTGGCAGCCTCACATACCAGGGGTGGCGGGTTCAAACTGGGCCCTGGCAAAAAACTGTAAAAAAAAAAAAAAAAAGAGTAAGAGGCTTCAGGTGAGATGAAAATTTGGTTGGGCATGGTGGCTCACGCCTATCATCCTAGCACACTGGGATTGCCTGAGCTTGGGAGGTGGAGACCAGCCTGAGCAATAGTGAGACTTTGTCTTTATGAAAAGACATTTTTCTATGAAAAATAGAAAAATTACATGGGCACATGGTGGGCACCTGTAGTTCCAGCTACTGGGGATGCTGAAGCAAGGGGATCAGATCATTTGAGCCTAGGATTTTGGGGTTGCTGTGAGCTCTGACACCACAACACTGTAGCCTGGAGCAACAATGTGAGACTCTGTCTGAAAACAAGAAAACTTAGAGATGTGTGCCATCCTCACTGCACCACCCCATGCATTCTTTTCACTTGCCACCTCTTCCCTAGCACAGCTTGGTAGCTACTCCAAACCTTGGGGCCAAGGTCAAAGCCTAGTCAATCTTTCAGTTTAGTTAACCTTGTGGCTACCTGTACCACCCTTGCTTTACCTTGTGAAATAATTGGAACCCCACTGGTGCTTTCCCAGGAGACAGTGCCATGTACCTCTTGCAGCAAAATTATCACTGAGTTTTCAAGTGAAGGAAAAACACACACACACACGCTTGTGCTTATATTACAATAAAACTTCTAAATGGTTTCTTCAAAGACCAGGAGGCCTCAGTGTGTACATGCAGTTGGGTCCAAGGACACCTGAGGAGATACACAGTGGTTTCTGTGGAAAGGAAGCTTAACTTTAAGGTTTTACACTGTGGTCATTGAGCATTTCTGGTTGTGGGAGCAGCTCCAGAGTGTGACACACCCAGATCCAGCAACAGGGCTGGCGGTGGGTGGGGGGGTGCACAAGGTTCTGGGAGTGCCTGGTGCCCAGTGACTTTGGCTCAGAGAGCCCAAGGCTCCAGCAGTCTCTGGCCAGGAGAAGGGCTCTGCACAGAGGCAGGAGGGCTCCGGAGGGCATGCGGCTACGAGAGTCCCTGGCCAGACGAGCAGGCCAGTGTGGAGGCAGGGAGGGTACAGGAGGGAGGACGCAGGGTTTCGTGGCTCCCAGAGTTCCTGGTCAGGGTGTGCGGAGGCCCAGAGGGCGTAGCTCTTACCAGGGTCTGGGTTGTGGCAGATTGCTGATCTCCACGCAGCTCTTACAGAGGTCCGGGCGCCACTACATGCGGTGTTTTTACGTCCTTGAGATACTTCACATAGGATACTGGTCTTCCGTTCCAACCATGTTGCTACTACACAACCCAGCAATTCCACTCCTAGATGTTTACCTTTACAATGCCATTTATTCTATGAATATTGTCTTGAAAGAAGTCAATTTTGTCTCTTAGATCAAAATATAATGCAAGCTTAAAGAATTAGGGGAGTAAATCCTGTACCCTTTAGATTCCCTACCCACTCCTAGAAAAACACTGACCTTAATTTTCTCTCTATAGATTTGCCTATTCTGAACATTTCATATGAATGAATTAGTATTATAGGCATTTATTTTTGTCATTATTAACTTTTACAATGAAACACTATAAACCAGGTAGCTTACAAATAAGAGATAATTATTTCTCAAGGCTCTGGAGTTTAGATTTGGTGTCTGTTAAGGGCCTGATTTCTGGTTCGTAGAGGGCAACTTTTTGCTGTGTTTTCACGTGGGGGAATAGTTTAGCTAGAAATATTT
The DNA here is from genome assembly GCF_027406575.1 of Nycticebus coucang. Taxonomy (NCBI): domain Eukaryota; kingdom Metazoa; phylum Chordata; class Mammalia; order Primates; family Lorisidae; genus Nycticebus; species Nycticebus coucang. Next base: position 30,530,249 of record NC_069782.1, read on the forward strand.
GTCTCTTTTATAGGAAATTGTAAATCCATTTGTGAAGGTAGAGCCCTCAAGTTTTAATCATCTCCCAAAAGTCCAAACTTCTAATACCATCACCTTGGGGGTTATGTTTCAACAGACAAATTTTGGTTTAGCTAGGAATAGTTTAAGACCCAAAGGAGCAATCATTTGTATAAGTTCATTTCTCTTATCTAGAATTCAGGGCTGAGGTCAGGGCTGTAAGGCATTCTATGGTGTCAGGGTCATGACCGCTTCTTTCTGTTTGTTTTACCGTACCTTTGGTTTATTTTTAAAGATGTTTATGTGTAACTTCTCTCTCTGACAATAAGAAAACTGGCTTTTAGCATCCTTTGTCCATTTACTCATTTGTTCTACCCTATTGCATACCCTATGCTTTTTTGACCTTTTAGTCTGAGATAACAACCTGAATTTTCAGGTAATAGAATGATGGTAGAGGTGAAGAGTTGTAGGCAAAGGCACACATGAAATTTTCTTTAAGAAATGCCCAAAAACTGCCTCACAAATTTTCTGTTTGAATTTCATTCAGCAGAAATTAGTCACCAGCTCACATCATGCTGAAAGTAAGTCTGGGAAATACAGCCTTGATCCCAGAAAACCAGATACCAAGCTAACACACACACACACACACACACACACACACACACACACACACACACACTTAATATGAAAAGACAGAAAAACAAAGGGAAGAGAAATTGGAAGATAGTGGAATATTATGCAGCCTTAAAAAGATGGAGACTTTACCTCTTTCATGTTTACATGGATGGAGCTGGAACATATTCTTCTTGGCAAAGTATCTCAGGAATGGAAGAAAAAGTATCCAATGTACTCAGCCCTACTATGAAGCTAATTTATAGCTTTCACATGAAGGCTATAACCCAACTATAGCTCAAGAATATGGGGAAAGGGCCAAGGGAGGGGAAGGGAGGGGGGAGGTTAGGGCAGAGGGAGGGTAATGGGTGGGGCCCCACCTACCATGCATCTTAGAATGGGTATAGGCGAAGCCTACTAAATGCAGAATACAAATGTCTACATACAATAACTAAGAAAATGCCATGAAGGCTATGTTTAACAGTTTGATGAGAATATTTCAGATTGTATATGAAACCAGCACATTGTACCCCTTGATTACACAAATGTACACAGCTATGATTTAACAATAAAAAAAGAGTTTTTGTACACATTTTCTATGCACATTTTTTTCTGAATAGTATATTATTATTTTAATGAATGAAACAAGAAAATAAGTAATATTAATTTTATAATTCATTTGGGAATTTAAAAACCTCCTTTAATTAGACCCCCCACTGTTTCCTTAATTGTTCTTAATTGTCCTCATATCAAAATTGAGTACATAGGATTCATGCTTCTCCATTCTCGTGATACTTTATTAAGAATAATGTGTTCCACTTCCATCCAGGTTAATATGAAGGCTGTAAAGTCTCTATTTTTTTAATGGCTGAATAGTAGTCCATGGTGTACAATACCACAGCTTGTTAATCCATTCCTGGCTTGGTGGGCATTTTGGCTATTTCCACATTGTAAATTGAGCTGCAGTAAACAGTCTAGTGCAAGTGTCCTTATGATCAAAGGATTTTTCTCCTTCTGGGAAGATGCCCAGTAATGGGATTGCAGGATCAAATGGGAGGTCTAGCTTGAGTTCTTTGAGGGTTCTCCATACTTCCTTCCAAATAGGTTGCATTAGTTTGCAGTCCCACCAGCATCGTAAAAGTGTTTCCTTCTCTCCACATCCACGCCAGCATCTGCAGCTTTGAGACTTTGTCATGTGGGCCATTCTCACAGGGTTTAGGTGAGATCTCAGGGTGGTTTTGATTTGCATTTCTCTGGTGATTAGGGGAGTTGAACATTTTTTGCATTTTTTCATGTTTGTTAACTGTACATCTGTCTTCCTTAGAGAAGGTTCTATTCATGTCTCTTGCCCAATATCTATGGGATTGTTGGCTCTTTGTTGGTTAATTTGAGTTCCGATGAGGACTCTTAACTTTGATGGGCATCCCGTCTCAAAAACTTATATATTTCTAAGTATGATTTATTTTTGTTAAAAATACACATAATCATACTAAAATCATTTGGCATTAAAGTAAATAAGAATTAGGAAAATACTCTTTCTTAGAGGTGACCACTATTAACATTTTGCTCAATGTTTTTCATAAACAGATATGCACATACCATGTGTAATTGAGCTTCTGTTGTAGATAATTTTATAGTCTATTCTCCATCCTACTACCACGCAATTTGTGAAAATATAATTTTTATTTATTTTTATTTTTTTTGAAAATATAATTTTTAGTTGAGACATAATTATCTATGAAATATTTTTGCATGGTTTTTAGTGATTACCCTATCGCAAGACATAAAAATTATTTTCAACTCTTTGCTGTATATGATAAAATTACACTGTGGGCAACAACCTCGTGCATAAAATCTGAGTACATTTTAGACTTTTTGTTTCCTAAAAGATTTCTAGAAATTGCATGGTCAAACGATTTAATATTTTAGGATTATTCGCCAATATTTTAAATGTCTTGAGTATGTAGTGAAATATTCTATGTGCTCATTGACACCTAAGTGATTTGCAGTCTCAATGACGGTAAAGCAATGTTTAGTCTCACTGACATTGTGTAGAACTTTCCCCCGATTATCCCCATACCAGAACTGACTATTATCATTACATACACACACTCATGTACACCCACACATACACACATACTTGCAGGGATAACTTTGTAAGGGCTTCTCTATTTTAGACACTATGAGACTTTTGTTTTCCTTCCTAATATTTAGTTTCATGACACAGCTGATGTTTTTCTGTTGACAAATGAACAAAGCCTCTTACCATCTGTCTGTATGATATATATCCTAGGCTTAATACCTAATATTTGTTTAAAGCTGTGCCTTAACATGTCAGTAGATGCAGGGGGCTATCAACATGATGCACTGTGTTCCTAGATGAGTTCTAATTTTACTACTACTAGAATTTTCTTGTCAAATTAAGCAAAGTAGAAGCTGAAATAAAATTACTGTGTAAATTAGTATAATGAGAATTAAATTAAAGTTTTGAAATATTGATAGTGAAAATACTCTCATTCATTGCAAAACACAGGCCCTTAAAAATAAAGATTTCAAGGGACAAGACTAATACATTCTTACAGGCTAATTATATTTAAACATGTTTATACCATATTATGGGCGTCTATGTTTCTGGAGACCTAATTTAATCCAAGCGTGTGCTCTCGTAGAGTGGGAAAGAGACAAAGTCATAGGGATTTGAATCTTGGTTTTGTTACTCATTGTCTTTGTGATCATGATCAAGTTACTTCATTTCTAAAACCCTACAATTTCTCATCCTTCAAATGAATGAAAGAATGCCTGCTTCCAAGAGCTATTGAAAGGAGCAGATTTTAAAATGCATGTAAACATATCTTGGAGATAATATATAATAGCAGTTTTATATATAAAATAATTTTTACGTAATAATAAAAGCATCAATTTGGGGAATGTTCCTTTAAGGAAACATGTTTACTATTCCAGAGGCTAAAGATTTCAGAAATAATTTTTCTTCTGAAATTCTAATTCCTGACCTATTCTTCAATACAGTATAAATTCCACTTTGTTTCCAGAAACTTTAATTTTGCCTGATTTACCATCCAAAACCTTAACTCCTGTTCTTTTAGACTAATGCCTTGATCTCCAAATATTTCAATACTTGCCAAGATTCCACTGAGATTTAGGAAGTAAAACATGAGACATACAAAGAAATTTTAGAAGGGCATTGAAGACCTCACTAAGGTATCTCCTTGCCCTGGAGACTCCTCCTAATCACTTCCCTTTCCAAAGGAGTAGGTCGCCAGCCCCATATACTAGAGGTGGTGGGTTCAAACCCGCCCCGGCCAAAAACTGCACCAAAAAAATGCACAAGTTGTAGATTGTATTTGGCAGCTGAACATTTTTCTAATTTTGTCCAGAAACACAAAATCTTTCATTGTTTCCATCACTAAGATACCACCAAGAAGAAATATTTTGAAAACAGAAAACATTTCACGTGACATGCATGAGAAATATTATGATTCTCCCTCCAGATATTTGCAGATTGAATTTGAATCTCAAAGCACAGACAGAATTATGTGGTTTTCAGAAGGTTTGGATTCCTTCTTTCACATTCAGGCCTTCAAACTTTTCTTGAGTGGAAATTTCGTCCCTTGGATATCCATAGTAAAAATATCTTTTGTGAACACCAATTAAAAGATAAGAAGGAACAGACTGATTAAAAGAAGCTTAAATTGCAGCTGAAGAGAATTAGATGAGGCAAAGGAAACTTCTTTAAGGGTAAGTTTTGTTCGTCTTTGATGTATATTTTAAGGGATATGTCACTGTTTCGGAAGCACTTTGGAAAATCTTAAGAAAATGGTTTAGATGTTTCTCATTTTTATCAAAGAATAATAAATATTAATAAATGAATGCCTCAATTTCTTTTTCATTTATTCCAAACCCCGTTTTAATTTGCTGCTGGTTTACTTGAAGTATACACCAAATCATCACTGTATCCCTACTGGGAAGAGGGATATGTCTTGAGCTATAACAGCATGGTCTATATTCTTCTCATTTTATCTTTGAAAATTAGAATTGGTCTTGTATTGTCAATCTCACTCTCCCAGAGAAATTCTTCTCTGATAGCTACATTTGAAGGCCTTGTCCTTCCCTAATTATGTATATTGAAAAGTTCTAAATCAACACCACTGTATGCTAGAAGTCATTTTTCAGACTTATTAAAGAAAAAAAAAAAGAAAAAGACCTGAGCGAAGAGAAAATAAGAGGCTGATGAGGTTACAGTGAACTATGATCGGGCCACTGCACTCCCTTTAATAGTGAAAAGTTATAACTGGGGGGCGGCGCCTGTGGCTCAGTGAGTAGGGCGCCAGTCCCATATGCCAGAGGTGGCGGGTTCAAACCCAGCCCCGGCCAAAAACATACAAAAAAATTAAAAAAAAAAAACTCATTAGAAAAGTTATAACTGCATTTTGCTTCCAGAGATGATTTTATTCTTTTTAAATCTGCAATATGAAAACACCAATTAATTATTTAGTCAACAACTGATTGAATCTACCAACATATTTTTATCAAATTCTGTATTTGTTGCTGTTTCTTGTGTCTCGCATTTTCCGGCTAGATTTAATTTTTCCTCATGCTGAAGTTCACCTTCTCTTAGCTCTTTTTGTAGGATTTATGTAGTTTCTTAGATTTTGTGTGTGTGCATGTCTGAACGTAGCTTGGTTAAGAACTTGTCCAAACTTGTTTTAAGTGGGCTGTTATTTTCTTTGGCACTTTGAAGATGTCGATCCCTTGTCTTTTGCTGTCCGGTATTGTGGCAAATGAGACTGCTGGTAAGTTAATGATCATTTCTTTATAGGCTCCCTATTTTTGTCATTTATAACACTATTTAATGCTTCCAGTTTAAATTTTAATCAGTATATGGTATTCTTATAATTTACCATATTTTTCGTTTCCATAAATAAGAAACATTGAATGTTTCCAATCTATCCTCCATGGTTCTTAATCTTGTGTGTGTGTGTGGTGTTTTTGTTTGTTTGTTTTGTTTTGTTTTGTTTGAGATAGGGTCTCACTGTATTGCCCAGGCTAGATACAGTGGCGTCATCCGTCATCATAGTTATCATAGTTAACTATAATCTCCAACTCCTGGAATCAAGCAATTATCCTGCCTCAGCCTCCCACGCAGCTGGTACTATAGGCCCACACTGCCATGGCCACCCCATTAATTTTTTTTTTGCAGTTGTTCAAGCTGGTCTGGTATTTTCTCTAATTTTTAAATTTTCTCTAATATTTAAAGTATTTTTTTCAAGAGTTCTCTTATACATATTCACGTGTTTTGTTTCGCTTGTTGGTTCAAGTATCATTATGCTTTTACCTCTTTTTTGTATGCACTATTTTAATTTTAAAGACTACTTTGGTTGTTTTATCTGAAATAAACTCTTATTTTTATTGTTGGCCCTGTGGGTTGTATTTATTTAGAATGATGTATTTCATAAGTATTAAGAAAGTTAAATAGCCTTTTTATTGTATCAAAAATAAAATAAAGAATATCTTTGTATCCACCATATAGTTTCACGGTATTTCATCTCCTGGTGTAATGCACCGTGCCTACGCCACTCTCAGTGGTAATCTGTCTCCTGAATATTGTATTGGTTATTTTCTCTTAATTATAGTTTTACTAATAAATTGTTTTTAAAAGTTTATTTTTCAGTTTTGCAGTTTAAAAGTTTAAATAAATACTATTTTATAAACTTCATGCAAATTCTTGTTAATGTTGAGCTCTATGCTGTGAAATTCTTTCTGCCTGGTTCATTGAGCTGTTGTTGATTCATCCCAACCCTCATGTTCATGCATTTTCCATCTCATTGTCTCTCTGTGGCTTATTTTGCAGATTTTCCTCTGTCTTCCAGTTTTACTAATTTTCTCTTGAGCTATGGTTTAACTACTATTACACTCACCCATCAGACATTATACTTTAATTTTGTAATATTGACAGTTTCCAATTCTCCACCAGAGAATTGTCCATCTTGTCATTTACTCCTTTATTATATGTCATAGTTATGCATGTAATTGATAACAATAATTTCTGGAACTCTTTTTTGAATTGCATTTGTTTTTTTTATTTTCTCTTGGTTTTCATTCAAGACTTACTTCTTATTTGCCTGTTTTTTTTTTTTTTATAGTTGGGGATTCATTGAGGGTACAATAAGCCAGGTTACACTGATTGCAATTGTTAGGTAAAGTCCCTCTTGCAATCATGTCTTGCCCCCATAAAGTGTGACACACACCAAGGTCCCACCCCCATCCCTCCTTCCCTCTTTCTGCTTCCCCCCCCATAACCTTAATTGTCATTAATTGTCCTCATATCAAAATTGAGTACATAGGATTCATGCTTCTCCATTCTTTTGATGCTTTACTAAGAATAATGTCTTCCACTTCCATCCAGGTTAATACGAAGGATGTAAAGTCTCCATTTTTTTAATGGCTGAATAGTATTCCATGGTATACATATACCACAGCCTGTTAATCCATTCCTGGGTTGGTGAGCATTTAGGCTGTTTCCACAATTTGGTGATTGTAAATTGAGCTGCAATAAACAGTCTAGTACAAGAGTCCTTATGATAAAAGGATTTTTTTCCTTCTGGGTAGATGCCCAGTAATGGGATTGCAGGATCAAATGGGAGGTCTAGCTTGAGTGCTTTGAGGTTTCTCCATACTTCCTTCCAGAAAGGTTGTACTAGTTTGCAGTCCCACCAGCAGCGTAAAAGTGTTCCCTTCTCTCCACATCCACGCCAGCATCTGCAGTTTTCAGATTTTGAGATGTGGGCCATTCTCACTGGGGTTAGATGATATCTCAGGGTTGTTTTGATTTGCATTTCTCTAATATATAGAGATGATGAACATTTTTTCATGTGTTTGTTAGCCATTCGTCTGTCGTCTTTAGAGAAAGTTCTATTCATGTCTCTTGCCCATTGATATATGGGATTGTTGGCTTTTTTCATGTGGATTAATTTGAGTTCTCTATAGATCCTAGTTATCAAGCTTTTGTCTGATTGAAAATATGCAAATATCATTTCCCATTGTATAGGTTGTCTCTTTGCTTTGGTTATTGTCTCCTTAGCTGTACAGAAGCTTTTCAGTTTAATGAAGTCCCATTTGTTTATTTTTGTTGTTGTTGCAATTGCCATGGCAGTCTTCTTCATGAAGTCTTTCCCCAGGCCAATATCTTCCAGTGTTTTTCCTATGCTTTCTTTGAGGATTTTTATTGTTTCATGCCTTAAATTTAAGTCCTTTATCCATCTTGAATCAATTTTTGTGAGTGGGGAAAGGTGTGGGTCCAGTTTCAGTCTTTTACATGTAGACATCCAGTTCTCCCAACACCATTTATTGAATAGGGAGTCTTTCCCCCAAGGTATGTTCTTGTTTGGTTTATCGAAGATTAGGTGGTTGTATGATGTTAGTTTCATTTCTTGGTTTTCAATTCGATTCGAAGTGTCTATGTGTCTGTTTTTGTGCCAGTACCATGCTGTCTTGAGCACTATGGCTTTGTAGTACAGACTAAAATCTGGTATGCTGATGCCCCCAGCTTTATTTTTGTTACAGAGAACTGCCTTAGCTATACGGGGTTTTTTCCGGTTCCATACAAAACGCAGAATCATTTTTTCCAAATCTTGAAAGTCCGATGTTGGTATTTTGATAGGAATGGCATTGAATAGGTAGATTGCTTTGGGAAGTATAGACATTTTAACAATGTTGATTCTTCCCATCCATGAGCATGGTGTGTTCTTCCATTTGTTAATATCCTCTGCTATTTCCTTTCTGAGGATTTCATAGTTTTCTTTATAGAGGTCCTTCACCTCCTTTGTTAGGTATATTCCTAGGTATTTCATTTTCTTTGAAACTATGGTGAAGGGAGTTGTGTCCTTAATTAGCTTCTCATCTTGACTGTTATTGGTGTACACAAAGGCTACTGACTTGTGGACATTGATTTTATATCCTGAAACATTACTGTATTTTTTGATGACTTCTAGGAGTCTTGTGATTGAGTCTTTGGGGTTCTCTAAGTATAAGATCATGTTGTCAGCAAAGAGGGAGAGTTTGACCTCCTCTTCTCCCATTTGGATTCCCTTTATTTCCTTGTCTTGCCTAATTGTATTGGCTAGAACTTCCAGCACTACGTTGAATAGTAAAGGTGACAGAGGACAACCTTGTCTGGTTCCAGTTCTAAGAGGAAAAGCTTTGAGTTTTACTCCATTCAGTAAAATATTGGCTGTGGGTTTGTCATAGATAGCTTCAATCAGTTTTAGAAATGTGCCACCTATGCCTATACTCTTCAGTGTTCAATTAGAAAAGGATGCTGGATTTCATCAAATGCTTTTTCTGCATCTATTGAGAGGATCATGTGATCTTTATTTTTGCCTCTGTTAATATGGTGGATAACGTTTATAGACTTGCGTATGTTAAACCTTGCATCCCTGGGATGAAGCCTACTTGATCATGATGAATGACTTTTTTGATGATAAGCTGTAATCTGTTGGCTAGGATTTTGTTGAGAATTTTTGCATCTATATTCATGAGTGAGATTAGTCTGAAATTCTCCTTTTTGGTTGGGTCTTTTCCTGGTTTTGGTATCAGGGTGATGTTTGCTTCATAGAATGTGTTGGGGAAGATTCCTTCTTCCTCAATTTTTTGAAATAATTTCTGCAGTACAGGAATAAGCTCTTCCTTGAAGGTTTGATAAAATTCTGGAGTGAAGCCATCTGGACCAGGGCATTTTTTGGTTGGAAGATTTTTTATTGTTTCTTTGATCTCAATGCTTGAAATTGTTCTGTTCAGGAGCTCTGTTTCTTCCTGGCTGAGTCTAGGGAGAGGGTGTGATTCCAAATATTGATCCATTTCTTTCACATTGTCAAATTTCTGGGCATAGAGTTTCTGGTAGTATTCAGAGATGATCTCTTGTATCTCTGTGGGATCAGTTGTTATTTCCCCTTTATCATTTCTGATTGAGGTTACTAGAGATTTTACTTTTCTATTCCTCATTAGTCTGGCCAATGGTTTATCTATTTTATTTATTTTTTCAAAAAACCAACTCCTTGTTTCATTAATTTTCTGAATGATTCTTTTGTTTTCAATTTCATTGATCTCTGATTTGATTTTGGATATTTCTTTTCTTCTACTGAGTTTAGGCTTAGATTGTTCTTCTTTTTCCAACTCCATAAGATCTCTTGTGAGATTGTCGATGTGCTCTCTTTCTGTTTTTTGAATGTAGGCATCTAAAGCGATGAATTTTCTTCTCAAAACTACTTTTGCAGTATCCCACAGGTTTTGGTAGCTTGTGTCTTTGTTGTTATGCTCAACGAAGTTGATGATTTCCTGTTTTATTTCTTCCTGCACCCATCTGTTATTCAACAGGAGATTGTTTAATTTCCATGCCTTTGTGTGGGGTCGAGCATTTTTGTTAGAGTTCAGTTTCATCTTTAGTGCCTTATGGCCTGAGAAGATACAAGGTAAAATTTCAATTCTTTTGATTCTGTTGATATTTGTTTTGTGTCCCAGGATATGATCAATTTTGGAGAATGTTTCATGGGGTGATGAGAAGAATGTATGTCTTTATCTTTGGGATGGAGTGTTCTATATGCGTCTATCAAGCACAGTTGTTCTAGGGTCTCATTTAAATCTCGTATATCCTTGTTTAATTTCTGTTTAGAGGATCTGTCCAGCTCTGTAAGAGGAGTGTTAAGGTCTCCTGTTATTATGGTATTATCAGATATCATATTGTTCAGACTGAGTAAGGTCTGTTTCAAGAATCTGGGAGCATTTAAATTGGGTGCATAAATATTTAGAATTGAAATGTCTTCTTGTTGTATTTTTCCCTTGACCATATAAAGTGACCATCTTTGTCTTTTTTTACTTTAGTTGCTTTAAATCCATATATATCTGAAAATAAGATTGCAACTCCTCTTTTCTTCTGAATTCCATTTGCCTGAAAAATTGTCTTCCAACCCTTGACTCGGAGCCTTAATTTGTCTTTTGAAGCCAGGTGTGTTTCTTGCAGACAGCAAATGGATGGCTTGTGTTTTTTAATCCAGTCAACCAATCTATGTCTCTTCAGTGGGGAATTCAAGCCATTAACATTTATTGAGATAATTGATAAGTGTGGTAGTATTCTATTCTTCTTATTTTGTGAGAGTCCATTGCTTAATTTTATCTTTTGCATCAGTGTGGAGGTTAGGTTCTGTCCTTTAATTTCTGAGTGCTTACTTTGCTGCTGATCCATTGTGGTGGTCAGTGTGCAGAACAGGTTGAAGTATTTCCTGTAGAGCTGGTCTTGTTGTGGCGAATTTCCTCAATGTTTGTATATCCGTAAATGATTTGATTTCTCTGTCAATTTTGAAGTTTAGCTTAGCAGGGTATAGAATTCTGGGCTAGAAATTGTTCTGTTTAAGTAGATTAAAGGTAGATGACCATTGTCTTCTTGTTTGGAAAGTTTCATTAGAGAAGCCTGCCATCACTCTGATGGATTTGCCCCTATAGGTCAACTGGTGCTTACTCCTGGCAGCTTGCAGAATCTTTTCTTTTGTCTTGACTTTGGACAGCTTCATCACAATGTGTCTTGGAGAAGCTCAGTTAGAGTTGAGGCCACCTGGGGTCCGATAGCCCTCTGAAAGCAGTATGTCAGAATCTTTGGTGATGTTTGGGAAATTTTCTTTTATAATATTCTCAAGTATGGCTTCCATTCCTCTGGGGCATTCTTCTTCCCCTTCTGGAATTCCTATAACTCATATGTTGAAACGCTTCATAAAGTCCCATAATTCTGACAGTGAACGTTCTGCTTTCTCTCTCTTCTTTTCTGCCTCTTTTACTATCTGAGTTATCTCAAGAACTTTGTCTTCTACCTCTGAAATTCTTTCTTCTACATGGTCTAACCTGTTGCTGATACTTTCCATTGCATCTTTAAGTTCCCTAATTGACTGTTTCAGTTCCTTCAGCTGTGCTATATCCTTTTTATATTCTTCATATCATTCATCTCTTATTTGATTCTGTTTTTGAATTTCTTTTGGTTATTTTCCACTTTATTAGCAGTTTCCTTCATTGTTTGCATCATTTCTTTCATTGTTTTCAACATGTGTATTCTAAATTCCCTTTCTGTCATTCCTAACATTTCTGTATAGGTGGAATCCTCTGCAGTAGCTACCTCATGTTCCCTTGGCAGGGTTGTTCTGGACTGGTTCTTCATGTTGGCTGGAGTTTTCTGCTGGTTCTTCCTTATGAGTGATTTCTTGTATCTGTTTCCTTGCCCTAATTTTCCTTTCACTTCCTCTTGCTCTTTAAGTTCTCGTGCCTGTGGACTAATGGTTACAGGACCAGAAGGGTGAGAAGGTTGAAGAGCAAAAAAGGGGTGAAAGAAAGGAGGACCGAGTGTTAAGGAATAAAAAGAAAAATAGAGAAAGGAGAGGGGGTGGGTAAAAGGAATGTTGACAAAAAAAGAGAAGCACAGAAAGAGGGAGACAGAGGAATATAGGTGTACTGTAGGGTACTTTGATACAACCTTAAAAAAAACCACCTTCTGGGGGTGCCCAGTTGGGTGGTTCCCTTGAGGTCAGCAGCTCTTTGCTAACCTGATCAGACACAGTACCCCACCTCCACCAAGTATAGAGGAAAGACAAAAATGCTATAAATCAAACCAAAACAAGCAAACAGAAAACTTTACGGGATAAAATTGGGTGGAAACGCAAATAATAGCGGTAGGAACACTAACAAAAATGACGTTCTAATTATTGAAATAGGCAGCAATGGGAAATTATAATTAAACTAGAAAAATTGAGAAAGAAAAAGGATCTGTAAGGAAAATGTTGAACTTAAAAAACAAAACAACATCAACAATATCAAAATAAACAAAAAAAAAAACAAACCAAAAAAAAAGAAAAACACAACCAAAAACAAAGCAGTATGTATATGTTATTGAGTATTGTCTGGGCAACACGTGGTCTTCTGGGGTATCAGATGTTAATCACAGTTCTGATACGACTGGAGGCTGCTAGTTTCTCAAACCCCAGCACGTACACACCCTAAATCTCTCTTCAGCCCACTGAAAAGGCACTTTGAACTTGTTCACTTGCTGAGCAGAAGCTTTCCCAGGGAAGTGCTTGTGGCTGGAATCACTGCTGAAGTGGCTATCCACTTACCCTGTGTGCCAAAACTGGTCTCCCTCTGCCCCCGAGGATTAGGGCTGCAAGGCGTCTCAGACCCCGCCCTTAGGCTACTTGGTCGCTGGGTTACCAGCTCCCACCCAATTCTAGCTCTGCGACCCTGAGGGCAGAGCTTGCCGGGGCAGATCACTCACAATGGCTGCCTGTGACCCAGAGCCAAACACTATTAGCTCCGTCTGGCTCAGCGGCTCAGACTGGATCCCTAGACAAAGGCCAAAGTTCTCCGCACTCCCGCTCAGGCTCTCCCCTAGGCAGTTCAGCTGAGTGCCAAGTCCAAAGACACCAAAACAGTTCACAGGTAAGGCCTTTCTGGTTTGCAGTCTCGCTGCTACTGAACTTACAGTTGTGGGCGGGTTTAGACGGATTGAACACACGCGACCACTTGCAGGTTTTCCACTGTTTTAGTCCTCCTCTTGGGGTCCAGAAGTCTCTCGCTGACTCCCTGTATCCTCTCAGGGGTGATGATAGGCAGATCCCGCCAGCCAGAGATGCCTGGAGTCCTATCTCCCCAGACTCACGGTACCCAGATGCAAGGAAGCTGTTACTTGGCTGCCATCTTGCTCCACCTCCCTGCCTGATTATTTTTTATTGACTATCAGACATCATAATGAAAAAAAGTATGAAATAATATAAGTTAAAGGATGTTATCTTTATTTAGAGGGGCAGAAATTTCTGATGGAACTTCCTAATGTACTGAGAGGGCAGGACATTGGGCTTTGGAAGTGTCTGGGAGGACTGGTCTACTTCAAGGTCACCCTCATTTTAAGGTAGAGACCTCTATGGTTCCAATCGGAAGACTCCACTCCTTGCAGATCTGTGAATGTCTTTTTGCCTCTTCAGCTCCATATGACCGCAGGCGGTTCTGCAAAGCTTCCTAACTTCTCAGCCATACCTTCTGTAATGTGCTGTAAGTTACATGAGAAACAGCCCATAGCTAGCAGGATCGATGTAGATAGACCTATATGTTGAAGTTTGTGTCTGTCTGTTTATCTATCTATATATCTTTGCTTTTTTCAAACCTGAATGATTATTTTTGGTTGATTATTACTCTTTACCTCTGATTTAATTTCTTCTTTTATTTCTTCAATCATATTAAGCATTTTATCTTCCTGACAATTTCAATATGTGAATTCTCCTAGGCCAGATTCTTGAAGGTGTTTTTCTGTTTACTGTCCTTCCTGGTATTTTGAGAGGGGAATGTTTTGTAATTTTCTAAAAATAACTATGATATAATACATATTGAAATGATTCTGTAGCCCTTCTGTAAGGCCTATATTGAAAGTACATTATTCAGAAAGGGTTGGGTTGTTTTTCTTTTTCTCCTCAATAGGAACATGAGTTGCACTAGCAACCTTGGCAGTAGCAACAGAAATCCAATTCCCTACTTGAGTTTTTTAGATTTTAGATAATGCAAATTCTTGATACGAAAAAGTATAAAAGTTGACTTAAGAATCCTTGATATTTCCTTTCCACCAACATCTAAAGTCAAAGTAGATCAATTTCATTTCAGGTCAATTTTGTGGGAATTTTTTCTAATGGATCATGATTTATGCAAGGGCTGTATCTTTGAGAGTATTTGCTTTACACTGATGTCTGTAATATTACCACCTTGAACAGATTCAGGGCTTTTAATTCCTTGAATTGGGTGGTTATTTAAAAGGAAACTCAACTGGTATTTGAAGGTTCTTGTTTTCATAATTGCTTATCTCTCTGGATAATGGGTCCCATTTTGCTTCTAACCTTGGAGGAGTTAGCTGACTTGAATGCAATCTTAGTCATCCATTTCAATAATTTTTTCAATAATACCTTAGACCTCTTTTTCAGATGTTTGAAACTAAGGGTGAAATATTAGAATCACAATGCCCAAAGCCTCATCTGGATCTTCAGATTCTCCTTCCTGGAGTTTTTGTAATAATCTTTCAAGTCAGAGGTTGACAAACTATTGCTTGTGAGAAAAATCTGGTCCACCATATGTTTTATTGAAAGACGTCCACTTTCATTTTTTTTTTAATTTTTAGGTTTGGAAATAGATGTTTTGGACTTCAGTTTTGCAGTCCTTTGCAGTGTGTGTGAGTCAGTGGGTAGGGATTGATTCTTTATTTTTATCTTCTCTTTTTATTTTCTCTTCCTCTTTCTTCTTCTGTCCTCACCCCTCTTTCTCTAGAAAGAACTTCCTTCCAGGAGCTCAAACTAAAATCATTCTCAGTGATTTAACCTTGAAGGCTTTAGAGAAAATTTAAGTGAAGCCACTAAGCCAGTGTGTGAGTTGGTCCAGTTCAAAGCTGTCTGGGTCCTTCTGCCCCTTGAGGCCTGCGTCTCACCACGTGCCACAGCCCTTGCAATGATAGAGTTTTTCTCAGGCTCTTTCCATAAGGTGGGGACTCTGGCTTTGCTAAGAAAAGCAGGCTTCTGCTCTCAAACACCACATTACCACATTCAATCTCTTACCTTGGGAGGAGTCAAACTCTTGGCTCCCAGTAACTGTTTCTGGATATGAACCCCCATGCACCCCACTGTACCAGTTCTGCACTGTGTTTCATTTCTGGGCAAGAGCAGTTTATCTTGTGTTTGAGACAGTCATGTCTTTTGTTTTTAATATTTTATCCATCATATATGTTTCCTGAGAGCTGAAGGGGCTATCAAAATGTTAATCACTGTATCGTCTGTCTGGAATTTGAGTTTATGTCATGCTTTTAAAAAAGGAAATTTTGTCCTCACTTAGGTACCAGATCTCATTAACTTCTTCAAAGAGATCTCTCTTCAGGCACAAAATCAGAAGTAAGAGTAGAAAAGACGTCTGTTCATGTTAACTACCTTGAAATATGGTATCTGTAAAAGGAAATGTTCTCATTTTAAAAAGTCATTATTGTCAGAAACGTTTTCTAATAATAATACTTGGAACATCCTGCAATAAGCAGAGAATATTAAGTGACTATGATTCGTGATTTTTGAAATATTTGATTATGAGAAATGTCACCCTTTGGAACTGTTCTAAGGATCATCTTCTGGGTAGTGGTTATCCAGTATGTAATCTGAATGATGAAAAGGACTAATGACAAAAGTACCCAGCTGGACCGTTTCTTGCCCACGAGAGTAGAGGTGAGTTGGGCCATGTGTAAATACCCTCTTAGTATTTTACCTGCAGGGAAATGTCAGGGTGCCAGGAAGGGACTTGAGGATGCATAAACACGCACCGATTACTATGTTGGTTCACTGAAGACATTCTATTTATACCCCAAATTGAAAGTATGGTCTGATAAATTGTTAATATATTTTATACATTCTCTCTCATGGTAAAGCATTTTAGAAAACTATCCTACTTCCAAATGATTTATGCAGCTCCATGCCGTGCGTTAAGGAGTGCAGCAAACTGTGTCAGGCAACAGAAATTTTATTCCTGACTCTGCCCCTAATTAGCTGTATGACTATGGCCAAATCAGTAAACTTCTTGGAGGCTGTTTTTCTCATTCATAAAAATGAATGTACATTGGACTTTATGTTTATCAAAATTTTTTTACAGCTATAAAATTCTTTTTTCATGGCCTTAGGAACATGCTTAATATTATGTATCAGCATAAATAACAGTGAAAAATCACCATTCCCCAATTTTTGTCTGAGGTGTTGTATGGATCAGAGATTCAGGAGCTCACAGAGGACCCTGGGCATCCTGTCAGAGAGAAGTTGGTAGAAGAGACAGTCTGAGAAGACAAGCTTTCCAGCTCCCTCACTAGTTTCTGATAACAGCTAGCTCCTACCTCTTTTGATCTAACATACTGAGCATCCTATCTTATCTTATCTTATCATCTTATCTCATCTTATCTTATCTTGCCTTAGCATTACCTTATCTTATCTTACCTTACCTTACCTAGACAGAGTCTCACTCAATTGTGGTGGGATACAGTGCCATGGCATCATAGCTCACAGCAACTTCAAACTCTTGAGCTCAAGAGATCCTCTAGTCTCTGCCTCCCGAGCAGATGGGACTGGACTACAAGGCTCCAGCCACAATGCCCAGCTGGTTTTTCTATTTTTAGTAGAGATAGAGTCTCGCTTTGCTCAGGTCGGTCTCCAACTCCTGAGCTCAGATGATCCACTCACCTTGGCTTCTCAGAGTGCTAGGAGTATAGCCATGAACCACTGCACCCAGCCCACATATTGAGCTTTCAGTAACTGAGATAACGCCGGAAAGGCTATGTTAACCACTGGGATAAAAATGTGTCAAATGGTTTATGAAGTGAGTGTATGATGCCCCATAATCATATCATTGTATACACTTATGATTTAATAAAAAAATTAAAAAAAAAAAAAATAAATAAATAAAAAAAAAAAAAATGTTATTTGAAGGAAGTTTTTTTTTTTTTTTTTTGATTGAAAAACTACAAACACTATTGATCAAAGCTGTTTGGCAGGAGTAGACTAACCTTAGTAATGGAACAATTCTACACTTGATGCTTTTCTACTGAAAAAGAAAAAAATGAAAGTGGATGTTTTGTTCATACCTGATTGAATAACTGAATTATACATTTTGATTTTATGATATAGGATTATTGAGGATACATTTCGCATGTTTTAAGAAATTTTACATTATTCATTTATCCTGTTTTTAATGGATCATGCCGATTTTTAAAATAATTTAATGCAGAAATAAACTGGTTTGGATCAAATAAAATTTGTTACATTTACATGCAAAAAGAAAGGTTCCAAAAATATGAAAATCTATGTCAGACTATTGTCAAATTGAATTGCATACATTTTCTTGAAAGGTTTAAAATTTATCTCAATATTCTCCTTTTAAGGTTCTGTTGTATTTTACTTTTTTTTTTTTGAGACAGACCCTCAAGCTGTCACTCTGGGTAGTGTGCTGTGGTATCACAGCTCACAGCAACCTCCAACTCCTGGGCTGAAGCGATTCTCCTGCCTCCACCTCCTAAGTAGCTGGGACTGTAGGCTCCCACCACAACGCCCGGCTATTTTTTGGTTATAGCCATCATTGTAGTTTTGTGGGCCCAGGCTGGATTCGAACCCACCAGCTCAGGTGTATGTGATTGGTGCCTTAGCGGCTTGAGTTGTATTTTACTTTGCTTAGAAAATATCATGGTTACTCATCAAACAGAACCCTACGTTTGAATTTTTTCTTTCCTTAGCTTATAAAATGGGGATTAAGGTATATAATTCAAACAATTAAGTTGTTTAAGTCCTTTTTATATCCATGTTACAAGGTTTAAAACATTTAACTCAGTTTTGGGAACATAGAAAGTAATGTACCAAGTCATTATTGCAATATGTAGAAAAGATTTTACCTAATAATACAAACTTCAGTTCAAACCTATCTGTTCTTCAAAGCTATGTGTTTTGAATAATACTAATTCTTAAAGATAAAAGGTATGTAGCTAAATGAATTTAGAAAAGTGTTAAATAACATTTTCCCTTTCTGGAGATTTAGCTTAGCCTTTTAGAAGTTCTGTGAAGTCTTGCGGTAAGGAGAGACTTGTTTAACCCAGAATTTTCCAAAGCTATTTGAACACAGATCTCTCATAAAAATAACTTCCATTACATTTCCTTCAGAAATTTCTGCAGAACACATTTTGGAAAATACAGCTTGTAATAAAAAGAGTTTATTACATAAAATCAAAACAAAATATGAGATTCATATCCTGGCCCCCACTCTCCTGCTATTTTGAACTTTACTGCCTTCTGGAAGGTGGGATAGGAAGGGATCATTATGGCTGTTTCACCATAAGGAAGCAGGCTGATGTTTTCTGACAATGGAAAAAGTGACACAGCTTTTAAGTAGTAGAACTAGGATTTACAACCAGGTGTTCTAACATCCAGGCCAGGACTTTCCCAGCTAAATTTTTGCTTTCCCTCTAAAAATGTAAGTCCAATGTCTAATATGTGCTCTGAACATTTTCTATGTAAAAACTGCAGGGTTCAGACTCTATGGTAACTTTTTACTTTTCTACAGAGGGAATTTAGCTTATTGTTATCCTTCTGTGTGCTACTCACCTGGTACATGTGTTCTCTCTGCTGAGCTAGACAGGGTCAGCGTGGAGATGAGCTGGCACTGGGACAAGAAGAAGTTTGAACTATAAGCACTTCTAAATGTGATGAGCTTGGTCACTTAAAATCCCTGCCTTTTTTGTAAATTAGAAAAAAATCAATTCTGCAATTTGTCCAACGTGCCAACGTCAGGTAGAAGAAAAACAGCGATGACTATCATGCTGTCTATATTTAGATAGAGCCCCTGGCTTGATTTTCTTCATGTTTGGAGAAATTGAACTCAGAATTGGTCAAAGTAGAACCCAGTGAGGTAATTCCTATATTCCCAATTTAACCCATTAAAGAAGTAAAGCTCAGAAAAGTAAACAATTGTACTTGTAATCATGTGGCTGTTAGGCAGTGAACATAGAGATTTAAACCCTAAGTTACTGGGCTTAGCCGAAATATTTCTCAACTTTGATTCATACATGACATTTTATGAAACTTCATAGTTTTAGAATGACTCTCCCCTTCTGAAACTTTCATTTATTTATTTATTTATTTATTTATTTAATGACAGAGTCTCATTTTGTTTCCCTGGGTAGAGTGCCCTGGTGTCATAGCTCACAGCAACCTTTAACAGTTGGGTTCAAGTAATCCTCTTGTCTCAGCCTCCTGAGTAGCTTGGACATAGGTATCTGCCAAATGCCTGGCTATTTTTTCTATTTGCAGTAGAGATGGGGTCCTACTTTGCTCAGGCTGGCAGGGGACTCCTGAGCTCAGGTGATCCACTTGCCTTGACCTCCCAGAGAGCTAAGATTGCTGGTGTGAGCCATTGTGCCCAGCCCCCGCTTCTAAGATTTAATGACTAATTACCTTTAAACATAGCTCCTTTAATCTGGGGAAAATCAGGCACGGGCATGGTTGGGATGGCCTGAAAACTAGAGCACACCCATAAGCCAGGCATTTTCACAACAGCTCCCCGGTACAATAAACTCAGAAGGAGGAACACTGGATATTGATTAGTGCTGATGTGCTGACTGCTATGGGAATTTCTGGGTTCACACAGATGAAAGCACAAACTGCTTGTAGAGACCATGGCAAAGACTGTACTTATTCATTTATTATTTAATTAACCACATGTCACACATGTGCACATGTTATCAATTAAATGTTCAGATCATATACAGGAATGAGCATTGTATGTGATCTGAAATATTTACATGGTCAACATTGTTCCCTCAGCTTATACACAGGAATACTGACCCACCACAGGGTAATGAAGATAGGAGTGAATATTAACAGAGGAAGGAGCCTCCTGTCCTTATGTGCTCTACAAATTGACTTAAAATGTTCTCCTGAACATAAATCTCATCACTTCCTTTCTACTATTGATTTCATATAACTGCTTCAACATGGCCAACAAAATAAATATTATATAATGATTTTTAGCTTTTGGAGTCACTATTTTAGAAATAAATTTACTTGTGAGCTGAAGATTGCATGGAGTCTCTGCCATTTTGTAGCTAAATATTTTGTCTTCCATTTACTAAATATTCAGTCTTTTATTTAATAAATATACCTATTATAAGTAAACACTTTGATAAGTATTAGGAATGTTGTAATGAGAAATATACCCATGGTCTCTATTCTCAAGGCATTTATTATTTTATGGGAAAGATACACATTAATAACCATAAAGTCAGTACCAGCAACAAACATATGGAATACCATGAGAGGAGAATGCAGCCAAACCTAGAGTTAGGGATGACTTCAATGAAGGCGTGACCTTAAGAGGTATGGAGGCTGAGTACCAGTTAGTGAGGCAAAGTGTAAGAGCAGGGATGTGGCAGAGCGGGCCTGAAATCTCTGAAGAACAAAAGAATTAAGACAGAAAAGAAGATATTGATGTGTGACAAGAACTGGAATAGAATAGAGGGTTGAGCCCCAACAGAACCTTGTGGGATAGAATGAGAATTTTATATAGGTGGAGTGTAGTGTGTTAAAGTTGCCGGGTATTTCAATCCCAACTTGTTTTGCTTGAAATATGTTATTTCAAATACATAAATCAAATAAATTAGCTGTAATTAAATTACTGTTGTTGTTATTAGTATTTAATTTCTATACAATCTACCAGATTGACCATGCGGTTAATCCTATAGTCTATGGCTGTCAAAAACACTTGCTCTACTGATTTTCCTTATGAAACATAGTGACTGCATAACATATGGACTACTGTTTTTTTTTAAATCAATGTTAGCAAGCATGTTCATTTTAAAAATAATAATATAATGCTTTCCTCCATATCAAAGATCTAAAAATATCCATTGAAATGTAAACATTGGACTTTGTGTCAGTATGATTTTAAGGTTTCATGTGAAAAGTCCAAAACTAAATGCATCTCACATTTTCTGGAAAAAAAAAAAAAAAGTCTCCATAGCTCCCTTTTATGATTATATTTTGGCTAAGGAGTCAAGACCTCTCACCCATTTTTTTTTTTTTTTTAAGAGACAAAGTCTCTCTTTGTCACCCTCGGTAGAGTGCCGTGGATCACAGCTCACAGCAACCTCCAACTCCTGGGTTTAGGCCATTCTCTTGCCTCAGCCTCCCGAGTAGCGGGGACAACAGACACTTGCCATAATGCCTGACTATTTTTTTGTTGTGGTTTGGCTCGGGTCAGGTTCGAACCTGCCACCCTCGTATATAGGGCCAGCACCCTATGCCCTGAGCCACAGGTGCTGTCCGAGACCTCTCACTTTTTACTCATGTATGGATGTCTGGTGTAAATACTTTCTCTCACTTTACCTTTTCCTTCTTTCCAAAGAAGGAAACAATTTCTAGAACAACATTAGAGGCAACATGAATTAGAGTATGTGTAGCATTAGTTAAGATTCTGCTTATTGAATATTCTCTGGGCTATGCAGGGGACAGTCTAGGGTATGACATTTCCACTAACTACAGATGAAAAAATACAAAAAGAACTTTTTAGAACAATATTAATAAGTAATGTTTCTGTTGTACATTTCCACTGAAAACACTTTAAAATGTTGTCTTTATCTGAGTGGTTCACAACCCCAGGAGATACAAGAGTATTATTATTTCCATTTCATAGCCCAGGAAATTGAAAGTCGAAGACAAAAAGTTTTTTACCAAATGACATCAGGCAATTGATCGATGGAGAAACCTGTTGTCATTTGCTTTGGGTCTCATTCACCTTCCTGTAATCCACTAATTGTCATATATACATTAGAGCCACTACTACTGAATTTATAGAGGCAGATATTATATAGTTAATTACATGTTTAATTTGTATGTGGCATATTAGAGGGTTCCCCCCACCCCATTTCCTAATGTAAAAATCTGCAGCAGCAGAGGCCATCCAAGGAACAGAGCTCATCCTTCCATCATCATTCCGCAGGAATATTCTGACACTTTGACATCACTCCTTCCTGTTTTCAATCAATTATCTCCCCGATTTGTGAAAGCTCTGAGCCTCAGATATTTATGAGTTTTTCTCAAGAACTAAAATTGTAATATTTCTCTGAAAGAATCCTCTCCTTTGTTTCCATGTTGGAGTTAATGAGGGCACTATTCTTATTGTCACTGAAGATTCTAACCTCTGTGCTAGTGAGAAATTTGAAATATGTTATTTCAAATTCCCTTTTACATGCAGAATGGACTCATCCAATGGTTTTTTTCTTACAGGTATCTCTCCCTCTTTTCTTTCTGAGGTACTAATCTGGAGACAGATTGCTGGTTTACATATATTTACACTCTCAGGAAAAGATTCAAGCCTTCCTCTTCCATTCTTAAGTGTATAATCTTCAACAAAGTGATTGGTAGGATCCCTCTGCTAATGGCCACCCCTTGACATATAATAGAAAAGGTTAGGATGAATTAATTGAAGCATTTATGCAATTGCATTAATGCCTCATGTATACTCACAAACTCATCATAAAGTGAGGAATTTTATTTGTTAAGGGGATTTTATGAATGTCTAAAGTATGTTCCTCTGTGCATCAACATTTTAAACTATTTATAACCCTAATGTCCATAAGCCAGTATGAACTAGAGGTATTAATTTGGTAAAATACCTGAGTTTTATACACTCTTGTTCTTCTGCTAATGTCTCATCTGCAATCTTGTGGAGTTTGCCAATTATTTTCAGGTTAGCTAACAGACTGTGCACCCTGCTCCAGAGGACGCTGCCTTCTTCTCTGAACTCTTTGGAAACTTCCGTTCTCCCCAGCTCCTGTGGCTACTTCTTTACTACATCCTCCTTCACTGGCCTTCAACGTGTTCCCCGGATGGTGACACACTCCACCATTGTTCCTATAGTGCAAAATGAATTTTGTCTTCCCTGTTTTCCTTAGGCCCCAGGACTTTCCAGATGCTCCCACTCCACAAGGTTCCCAAAGATTCCCATCCATTGGACTTGCTGTTCTTTTGAGTATGAGCATCTTTAAACATGGTATTCATTGGTAGCTGCCTGAAGATTCACTGTGCCAAAGCCTAACTGTGCCCAGTAACACAGCATGGGAAGCTGCAAGGCAATGAGGTTTGGGTACAGATCTGTTTTACGGTTTGTTTGAAATAACTCTCTCAAGTTTTATTTGTTGTGTTCTGTTGGAGCTTAGGTCCAAGTCTTTGACTGTACCCCTTTCATCACAATATGCACAAAGTACCTCTTTAATTTAGTCATTTATGTAGATACTCCTTTATGTCCATCAATCATTTTGTCTTCTCACTTCTTTCCACAGTCAATAACTCTTCCGTGTTTAATGCATATCCTTTTGATCTTGGAACTGTACTCTTAAGACATGTTGTTAGTTTAAATTACTATCATAATGTCATATTCTGACATAGGTTATAATTATTTCTTTTTTTCTCATCTTGCTTTCAAGTTTGCTGTATGAACATCTAGTCCATTGCTTCTAACTGTTGTGTGGCACTACAGAATGGAGAATCACAGCATTCGCCTCTTCATTCGACTGATAGTCACCCACATTATAGCCATCTCATCACCATCTTAAATAATACTTCAACCTGAATGAAGAATCCTGACCCTTATCGTCCTGTGTGCGTTTTTTTGTTTGTTTGTTTAGTTAAGTACCCAGCACAATAACTGCTGGTGATAAAAGTATAAACACACCTGATCTGGCCAGTTGCTTGTCCTCTGGAATATCAGCATCGGTCCTGTGTTCTCATCACCACGTGAGGTTTCTTACCTATATCCATGCTATCCTAACACTTGGAATTATCTGGCAATGTACTGATATTTTCTAATATTTCTAATTCTGTACTTCATGAGAATAAGACAGAGTTGGACATTCCCACCTTTTGAAGTTCCGGGTGCCTGTGTGATTTTCTTTGAACAATGGAATGTGGACAAAAGTGACGTGAGAGCTGATACTTGAGTTGCAATCTTCTCTCCCCCTGACACAGAAACCAGTGACATCCTAACCTGTGGGTACTCCATCCGTCTTAGGCCTATGAGAAGGTGAAGTGGGCCAGATTGACCTATCCATCTAATATATGCACGTAGATGAGCAAAATGGAAATCTTTGTTGTTTCAAGTCCTAAGAATTCGTGTGTTGCTTCTTACCTTAAATTCTTACCTGCTTAGCTCATTAATCTGACTCATATACGTGTATATAACTTGTTAAATTTGCCAGTATATGAAGCCAAAGTAATAATCCACTGTCATTTTAATTTACATTTATCTCATAAATAATGACTGATATGTCTCAGTCCTTTCATTTTCTCCTTTCCTGAATTTGTCATTCATTTACTTTGCCCATTTTACTTTCATCAAAACGCTATCGTTTTTTTTTTAATTTTATCTGCAGAAATTTTTCTGTTTTAAGTTAGTTCTTGTTAGTTATAGACAATTAGAGTATCTCTTTCCAGTCTTAACTCTATCCAACCTGTACTTTGTTAGACGGAAATCACAACTTTTGATGTACTCAAACTGATCAATTTTTGCTTTGCAAGTTTTCTTTAAATGTTCTTATTTGTCATTAAATTACAAATATACATACTTTCTACTTCATTTTATCACCACCACAGTTCTAATTTTCACATGTGTCCTGTATCCTTCTGGAGGTCTCTTTTTCTGCAGGTTAGGTGAGATTCTAGTTTTGTTTTGTTTTGTTTTGCTTTTCCCATAAACGTGAAAAAGGTTTTACAGTAACATCTACTAAATGATCCATTGCTTTCTGGTGCCACAGTTAATGTTTATTTTATAATTCTTCTCTGATATCTCTATTCTTTTACATTTATTGCTATGGTTTGAATGGTTTTAGCACTTACAAAATTCATTTTAATCTCTCAAGCAACAGTTTTGGGAAGTTGGATTTTTGGGGCGGTGTTCGGGTCACGAGGGTTCTCCCCTCACAATGGATTAATGCCATTATGCAAGGGCTTGCAGACAATGTTTGGTCCCTGTGGTGATTT
Source organism: Nycticebus coucang (assembly GCF_027406575.1). NCBI lineage: Eukaryota > Metazoa > Chordata > Mammalia > Primates > Lorisidae > Nycticebus > Nycticebus coucang. Next base: position 30,555,481 of record NC_069782.1, read on the forward strand.
CATCCTTGCACCATAAGAAGACAGAGTTTTCCCCCGGCAGAGGATACAGCAAAAAGCACCATCCTGGAAACAGAAACTCAGCTCTCACCAGACAACAAACCTATTGTCTTGATCTTAGAGTCCTCATCTCTGAAGCTGTAAGAAATAAATTTCTATTCTTTATAAATTACCCAGTATCAAGTGCTTTGCTATGCCAGCACCAGGGAACAATGCCTATTTTTCCCCTTTAGCACTAATGTTGCAGATTTTTTTTAATAAAGAGTGGGTTTGTATTATGTTTCAATGTCATTAAAAATAATTTCTCGAAAAGAAAAAAAAATCCAAACTGAAGTGTTAATTTAGATTGCCTTGACTTTTTTGTTTTGTTTTGTTTTGTTTTGAGACAGAGTCTCACTCTGCTGCCCAGTTTAAAATTCCCTGGTGTCAGCCTAGCTCACACCAACCTCAAACTCCTGGGTTCAAGTGATTTTCCTTCTTCAGCCTCCCAATTAGCTGGGACTACACGACACCCTGCTAATTTTTCAATTTTTTTTTTAGTAGAGATGGGATCTCTCTTTGAACTCCTAAGCTCAAGAGATCCTACTGCCTCAGCCTCTCTGTAATCTCAGAATACTGAGATTACAGGTATGAGCCACCGTGCCTGGCCTTGCCTTGAATGTATTGATAACTTGATGGATATGTATTTCTTAAAGCATTAACTCCTCAAATTAAAGAGAATGAAATGTCTTATTATTTATCATATCAACTTCGATGACTTTGTTTTTAAGTCATACTTTGTTTTTTCATAGAGACCATCTTATTTTTCTATTAGTTCCTATATTCCTTATTGGTTCCATGGCCATTGTAGAGTATAATTTATATGTTTATGATATTTAGTTATTGCTAATATAGAGAATTATTTGGGACGTGTGCAAGGCGAACTTTCATCCTTGTTGTATGCCTCTTTGAAATGAGATACAAACCAAAAGTTACTAAAGTAATGACTTTCATCTTGGGCTCAGGATTTATACTCCACTGGAAATATTAAGTCTTATTATTTGTTCAATTTGTTGTTGCCTGGATGCACCTTGCTTTGGGCTCTGTGAAATGACATTCTTTCTAGTGAGGTGGCATTGTGGGATCGCTCGGTTCTATCCCCTAGGTATAACCAAATATCCTTGAACTCCCATCACTAGACATAGATCTGGCTCAAGGGAAGATCTGTCAGAGATTTACAATGTGCCCACATTAGTCTGCCTTTTCAAATAAACTTTATTGAGTATTTTATTGACGTCTAAGTCCACCATTTGGAACATGAAATACTATGAAATATTGTATTGGATTGATGTCCTTAGAAATTCCTGAAATGTTCAGGGCAGCCTGACCTTAAGCTAAATGAGCTCGGAAAATGATGCTGCTTGGGCTCTTGCACGTACTTTTCTTCAATTTCCCATTCTCTTTCAGCCTGCCCTCTGCAGATGCTCTTTCCTCCTGTTCCTAGTCAGTGTGCTGCTTCAGCTGCTCACCCCTCTCCTGAGCTGTGGGCTCCACGGAAACAGAAGCAATATGTAATTTGATCAGCTCTGATAGAAAATCTCATAGCTATAATTAAGAAGAAGGGGGGGGAGAGGGGAAGAGTGGTGGAGGGAGAGTAATTGGTGGGACCACACCTACGGTGCATCTTACAAGGGTACATGTGAAATTTACTAGGTGTAGCATATAAATGTCTTAACACAGTAACTAAGAAAATGCTGTGAAGGCTATGTTGACCAGTTTGATGAAAGCATTTCAAATTGTAAAACCAGCACATTGTACCCCATGATTGCATGAATGTACACAGCTATGATTTAATAAAAAAAAACTCATAGCATGTACTTGATCTTAATCATATTTGCTGTCTGAAATTTGATGTGATTTTCAAAACATGCAAAGTAAGATTGTTGTCATCAGACCTAAAACAATTGTGACTATGTGTTAGGGAGGGACTGAAGGATCATTTATGGATAAAGAGAAAAAGAGTTAGGGTCAAAACTTAATGAGCCAGATTGGATTCCTCAAGGATCTTTAGTGCTAGTTTGGTTTTTAAATGACTAATTCTCAGTCCTGTTCCACTTCATTGAGGTCACACAATAAGTTGTACTTTAAAATAATGCCATTATTATATGAAAGGTTTTTAGAAATTTTTCAATATATCTAGGGGCCAAGAACTTTAGAATATTTAGGATAATAATCTTTCATGGGGGACATCAGAATTCTTTCCCCCTGGGTTGAGTTTTCTTATCTATAATATCAAATGGCAACATAAGATTGTCTTTCACTTTCTTTTTCTTCAGACGTGCTATCATGTCTATAATTCCATATCAAAGTTTTTGATTTTTATAATCACGTGACCCTCAATTTAAGTATTCATAGACAAATATTTTAAAATACCTAGATGCATGATGATTTCACAGTATATACTTGTCAAAATTTATCAGATAACATACCTCATCTATGTGCATTTTAATGTGCATCAACTGTACTTGAATAAAGTTATAATAAAAGAGAAAATCTAGAAACAAAATCCACATTCTAGACTTTTATTTTTATAGGAAAAAAATCCAGAATACCCAGAGGCATTGCCGTCTAGGGTTTGGTTTTGGAAAAAAAAAAAAATCCTAGACTTTACTTCAGAAAATTATTTTTACATCGCACCCAGATGAATATTTCTCAATATGAAAGCAAAACAGAAAGATTTTCTATAATACTGTTTTACTCACTTGGGAACCACTACTAATTTCATACTCTAGGAATTATGAATCATCATTGCAACAGTTGTCCTTTTCACAAAGTCACCAGGGTGTATCTGTGTTGCTTTTAACAAGTTCAAGTCAGGCAACAGGAGACCAGCTAAAGACTCAGAGGTGCTAGAGAAAGACAATATTTTTTCTGTTTGTTTTACTTTTTAAAGTGCCATCTTACTTGTAACTTCATGCAGGGTGATGTTCCACGGGGGTGCAGTGAGAGGAGGTGGGGGATGTTAAGGTGGGAAGATGTTCGCCAAGAGCAGTTTACAGAGTAAGCTCAGTTCTTACAAAAGTGTATGGATCTACCATGCACCCTTCTGAGCCCAGAGTATTGCAAAACTTGGTTCCCACATACCACATTGGTGACAGCTAAAAATGGCCTTCAATGTAGCTTTTTAAAAGGGGCCTCATAGGCTCATATCGTGGCCTGTTTTATCCAGTATGGAGGAAGGAAGACTCCATTCTAGCAAAGGTTTGGAACTAGTCTGAGATGAGTCAGGACTAGAACTCATTTGCCTCCCGCTCTAACTTTCTCCACGGCACGGTGCCTCTGGTTTGTATCTTATATAACTTTTTCCTCTTTTGGCTGTATAGAACAATTTTACATCTTCTACTTCTTTGGATTCTTTACAGAAGGATTTTTCCTGAGCTATTCTATGGAGCCAAGGACTGAAGGTTCACCTACAGATAAAGAATCTTTAGTGTAAAAATTCAAAATATGTCACTTTCAGAGAGAAAGAGGATAAGGGACACTGCTTAACTTCACCCACACTAATATTGACTGTAGAAATTTCCATAGTTCAAGCAGCCCATTGTGTATTTATGAAAATAACTAGATGGTTTTGTCAGCTTGGGGCTTTATGCAGGCAACAGAAACATTTACTAGGAAAACTGAAACGATATATCACCATCAGGAATAAATGCCGTTTATAGTTTGAACTATTTCAAATTAAATCATTTGCTTTCTGAGAACAGTCTCTATTCCCTCTTCAATAGATATGGAAGGTAACATGTCACCAGAATGGCTACAGATATTTTTATTTAAATTGGGAGAATTTTCCTATGAACCACAGTTTAGTTTCTTCTAGCGTACGTCTCTCCTGGGATGTCAACTTTTTGATTCTTTTTTCTGCCTAGGTGCAAAATACCATCCCAACTATAAAAATTTTATGTCTTGATATCTTCCAGAAGCTTTGCTTCCTTCCAATACATTCGGGAAAATGCTGCGAAGATTGGGTTGCGTTAGCTTTCTGTCTCTCTCAGAATTCTGAGTCATGGTTCCCTTTGCTGAATCTTTCATTATTCTTTCTCCCGAGAACATGGTTTTAAGGCCAATTTGCCTCAACAAGTCCCCACTAAAAATGATACCCTTACTGTACAAAATATAAACACTGTTATCTTTCCTTTGTATCTCTCAAGCAGCGTTGTAGCTCAGAAGTAGCCCCAGGGAACCTCAAGTTTTATCATTCCTTGCTCAATATCATGTGATTTACTCTAATATAATTGTTTGTCTATCAAATGGCCTTGTGACATAATCCAAGTATTTTGAGCAGCTTCTTTTAAGGCTCATAGCATCAACCATCCACATAGCATCAACCATCTGAATAAAAAAATAGGAAAATTTGTCTCCTTATGAAACAAAATAAATCAGCTTTGTATTTTGGAATTATTTATGTGTTTATGCCCCTATATGAGAGACATATGGTGATATATAAAATAGATGTAGTAAGTTTTAATTTAGAACAAATTGGATTTAAGGGGTAGAACATGGCCAACAAGAATCAATTCAACAACTGTTTTTCCAAAGTATACTTGGTGCAAGGAATTCTGGGAGTTACAATGACGAATGAAATCTGGTTCTTCTTTTCTAAAGAGTCTAAAACTAGAAAGCAGGAAAGATATACATGTAAACAACTGAAATATGGGGCCCTGCTGGGACCTCCCCTCTGCTTACTGCTACAATTTGGGCTTCCTTGGACAATTAGGATGGACTGACAGGACTTATTTTGCACCATTTAACTTGAGGAATTAGGGCTGAAGAGGTCTGAAGAAGCTACTGCAAGAGCTTTAGCTGAAGATGGAGGAGTATGAGGCTGGGAAGACCAGCTTGAAGTCCATCTCAGAAACTGTCCCCTAAAACTGACCCCATGGGCTTTCAAAAAATTCCTTAAGTGACCATTGTGACCATTTGACATTATTAAGAATCTACAACATTCAATGGACTGAATTGAAATACAGTTTGAATTTGAACTATATTTCAATATTCAATGAATTCAGTATTCAATGAATTTTCTAATAAATCCTTTCAATACAGAGACGTCCTTCTGATTTTGGTTCCCCTACAATTATTCTCAAATTAGTCATGAAAGAGAAAATAATTTGCCCAACTCAGGAGCACCTTAGTTTTAAATGATTGCTCATAACCAAAACATAGAGCAATTTTAGGGGAAAACATCGCTATTTCGTATTATCTAAAGAAAATCAGAAATGTTTGTTTCTTGGGAAAATGTTTTCCGTGCCTCCTATCAAAAGAGAACTGCTTTAGCTACGTGGAGATAGAAGTCCCCATCTCTTTAAATTGGGAGAATTTCCCTATGAATTACAGCTTAGTTTGTTGTTCATAGGTACTAAAAAAGATGATGATTTATGAGTTTGAATAAGAACCTCCTGAAACTCCTCACACAGAACAAGACTTTAAAAGGAGCTCAAGAGTCCGTTCATTAGCAGGAGAGCGAGATCTAATTATTATTGCTACTCTTGTCCCATTTACATTCACAGGCTGTAAAACCTGATAAGACCTGTTTACATAATTGGAAGATGAAATGGAGGCTCCGTAGGGGCAGGTGCTGAGTCTATCTTGTTTTTCATTATGTATCAATAATCTGGGGAAATGTCAAATATTTTGGTTTGGATGGTGTGGGTATATGAAAGATTGTAATGGGAAGAGTATGGGAGTTGCAAATGCCATTGTAAAGAGTTGAGCTTTGGTCCATAGAAACTAGTCATGTTTGAAGCTGTTCGAACCAGGGAGTGATGAGTGTGGGATTCTTCAGTCTACCACTTCAGGTCTTATATATTGCACTTCACTCTATTTTGAAATGCAAATAAATGCACAGAAGAAGGAAATGAGCACTTGGATAATGATATATATACTGCATTCAGAGAGACACATAATTCTTTCGATTCATAGTTATGAGCTCTGTGAAAAACTAATTTCAGAAATATTAGTTTGCCTTGGTGAACAGAAAGTAGTTTTAGAAGAAACAGCTATCTTTCTCTGAAGTTCAAGGAGCCTTGGATTCCCATGTCTTTGTGGGTATGTTCCTTTAAGGTTTGGAATTTGTTGAATGCTAGTATGTCTTAGCCAAGAAGATTGGGCTGTCTGGCTTATTTTAGGATGACTGTTGTCAATCACCATCTGCAGAGAACAATTACAAAACAGCCTTGATGGGTACCTATACAGCATGCATTCTCAAAATAAATTGCTTCAACAGGTTTCAGAAAATAAAATAGTAAATACAACTGTCATCCAAGTTTCTATTCTGTACCAGCTGGATCTGTTGATGAGTTACATGCATGTTGAGCACTCTTGTGGATAAAAGCAAAACCTGGCTTCAAGTTCTAGATTTTCCTCTCTGCCTGTTCATTTTGTTTTTTTTTTTAGTTAGTTAAAATATGAATGTGTATTATTAAAGTTACATTTCTATTAAAGTAGAGGAAAGTTTTGTTAGAACAATCAGCTGAAACATAAAAATTAGGGTGAGCTGATCACTTCCTTATATTGGTTATGGCACAATGTCGGGGCAAAGAAGTAACTTCCAGAGTCACAGAATTCTTCATTCCAATATGAATTTAAACACTCAGGAGCTGTGTGTCTCTGGGAAAGCCATTTAATTTTTCTGGGCTACAGAATATTCCCTATAAGATTGAGATAAAAATGTGCCTATTAACCAGATTTTCATTTGATTTAATGAAATATGGAAAAATATATTCCATATTGCTTTGCTGATACTCTGGAAAAATTGAGTTGTCATTGTATTTTCTTTCTGTCTTTTTTTTTTTTTTTAGTTTTGTTTTATAATTTTAGGCATTCTTTTTTTTTTTTTTATTAAATCATAGCTGTGTACATTGATATAATCGTGGGGCATCATTCACTAGCTTCACAGACTGTTTACCAAGTTTCACATATACCCTTGTAAGATGTCTTTTTTTAGAGACAGAGTCTCACTTTGTCGCTCTCAGTGGGGTACTGTGGCGTCACAGCTCACAGCAACCTCCAACTCCTGGGCTTAGACGATTCTCTTGCCTCAGCCTCCCAAGTATCTGAGACTACAGGTGCCCACCACAACACCTGGCTAGTTTTTGTTGCAATTTGGCCGGGGCTGGGTTTGAACCCATCACCCTCAGTATATAGTGTCCGTGCCCTACCCCCTGAGCCACAGGCACCACCCCTGAATAACTTTTTTTAAATGACCATTATTGGGGTTTCCTTTTTCTTGCTGACATTTATACCTTATATATGCATATTGCATTGTATATCTCCTTACTACCATCAAAATTAATTTGAGGAAATTTACATTATAAAAAAATATAAAAAATACAATTAAATTTTTTAGATTAGTATGCAGAATATATCTCAACAGAGCAATAAGAAAATAAAGGGTATGAATTAAAAACTGAAGTTTCTCCTCATAGTTTTCAAAGATGTGCACCATACACAGGAAAGCATACCTTTCCACACTTATTTCAGTCTTCTCCGACGCACATTTTCTGCTCCAATCAAATAGGATAATTTGATAATCCCTACATTTGTATATCATTTATTTTCCTTTACCTACTCACTAAAACAAAAAAGCTAATGCAAAATGCTGCTCTTTCATGCAGATGACAGACTCTTAACTTTGGATATTTTCTTGTCTTCATTTACGTCCCCTTGATTCTACCTTTGGGAACCATCAGTGGTTATTGTCTTACCCAGCTCCTCTGTTCACTTGCTTTGCCTGTCCTCTCCCTGCAGCAAGTGCACAGGATGTCACCATGCCTAGTGTGAACTCAGCCATTTACCTGCCTCTCTTGTAATACCCAGAATACTATTTTCCTTATTTTTGTTGTTCATTATGTATTAATTAAGTAGCACTGAATAGGAATTTAATATCAAACTATTCTTTGACCTTCCTATCAGCCAAAGGGAGGGAAAAAAGGAAATTAGTAATATAATTTAGTTATCCATTAAACAAAGCATAATAAGGTCATTTGAAAAGACCATTCTTGGGTGGCGCCTGTGGCTCAGTGAGCAGGGCGCCGGCTCCATATACCGAGGGTGGCAGGTTCAAACCCAGCCCCAGCCAAACTGCAACCAAAAAATAGCCGGGCATTATGGCGGGTGCCTGTAGTCCCGGCTGCTCGGGAGGCTAAGGTAAGAGAATCGCGTAAGCCCAAGAGTTAGAGGTTGCTGTGAGCCGTGTGACGCCACAGCACTCTACCGAGGGCGGTACAGTGAGACTCTGTCTCTACAAAAAAAAAGAAAAAGAAAAGACCATTCTTTTTGTGCTTCTGATTTCTAGGACTAATCTATCTCATAGATCATGACATAAATTCTGTTGTATGATAACTTGACAATAAATAAAAAAATTGTTCTCCAAAAGATTAAAACAATTTTTACAAAGGTGAATTCTTCTTTTGTTAAACATGTTGAAAGTTATGGCCCCAACCAATTTTAACTTCAGAGAGATAAAAGAATTGTTTTCTGATTATGTTTCTTAGCGTAGGTAAGAATTTGGAGAAAATGTAAGAGTAGATGGTTAGCTTGTCTCTTTAAATCATTCCACGTTCAAGCAAAGTTTTGACAAGACCTGGTTTTTTGCGGTAGATTTGTGAAGCAATTCTCTGATGAGTGCCCGGAGCGCATATGTCTGTGTTGGTGATTAGAGAGTACTATGGGCATCGTACGTACCAGATGTGCAGATGGCAGAGTTTATGAAATCTTCTGGAATGTTAGAAGTCTGTTTTGCATTCTTACCTAGAGAGAAAACCATATAATTTTCAGAAAGCATAATGGTAGGATGTAGGAAAGTAGGTATGTGTCTGTGTGTGGTCAGGGCAGGAGATTTGGGGAGAAAGTGGAGAAAGGGGAAGTTATTGGGACCTCTATGCCTGCTTAAGAATTGGTATAAATGATTATTTAGACATCCTAGGGCTCTATGTCTCAATGAATGACAGGAAAATTATGTTTTGAAATATTTTTTATTATCTAATTAGGCAATTTATTGCTTTGATCAGAAAGTTGAGATGGAATTTCTAACCCTGATGTCATAGCACAACTGCTTTGTAGTAATAAACAAAAACATATAATTACAATAATAAAGACCCGCAATTCATAGATTCTCTTTTCTTTTGTCCTTTTTCAGCAATAAATGTTAGATCAGACACTTTGCTACTTGGTAGAACTCCTGAACACACACAGGGAATTTCCTTCCTTCCTCCCTTTCTTTTCTCCTTTTACCTACTAACCAGGCAGGATGTGTGACAGGCAGTTTAATTAGGAACAAAATCGGACATGGTCCCACTGCTCTTACTGGAGATAGTCATCCATCTTTTTGTGGCAGACATCTATTTGCATTATACTTAACAGGGGTGTCCTAGCCCACCAGCTCAGAGTAGGATAATACAGCAGATGCAGGCAACAAATCAGTAAGTATGGAATTTTTTTCTTTTCCAGCCACCAATTACTTCCAGACCTCCACAAAGTACCACAGGGCTCATTAAAACCCGATTTTTCTGGTTTGGGGGGTGTTCCTACTTCCTATGACCCTCTCCTAGGTTAGCCCTCAATTCCTCTGGGTTGATTATTTTATTTATTGCTGTGTCTAAACATAAGTTTCTTGGTAGGACAGCATGTTGGGAGGCCAAGGCGGGAGGATCCCTTTCCTTGAGGCTGAGAGTTCGAGACCACCCTGACTAAGAGAAAGACCCTGGCTCTAAAAAGACAAATTAGCTGTGCCTGGTGGTACATACCTGTTGTCCCAGATAATTGGGAGACTGAGTCAGGAGCATCACTTCAGGCCAGGAGTTTGAGGTTGCTATAAGCTATGAAGATGCCCCGGCACTCTAGCCAGAGCAACAGAGCAAAATAGCGATTCAAAAAAAGAAAAAAGAAAGAAAGAAAGAATAAAGAAAAAAAGGTAAAAAGTAAACATACATACAGACACAGAATTCTGGTTGAGCATCCCAACATCTCATCCACTTTTGCCCACCCTCCTCACAAAACATTATAGGTGCGCAGCAAAGGCAGTCTCACCCTTTCCCCTCTATCCTACCCAGACCTAAACATGAATATCTTCATGATTCTTGTTCTGAAGACACACTGACTTCCAATGACCATGTGATCTATGCCATCACTTCAAGCATTTCTAGAACCTATGTTACAATATTTTCTAATGCAAGGCCACCCAAATGCTCCATTTGCAGAGTTAAATTTTATATATTTTCCTTATTTAATGCATCTTCGGCTTTACATAACAACTAAAATTTCACACAGTCTTAAGAAAGAGGCTGGTGGGAGGTAGAAGTAGAAAAGAGGGTCCCTCAGAAATTTTTTTACTAATGAGATGGAAATATTTGTTAATGTGTCAACACATAACAATAGAATTAAGTTCAGGGAGAAAATTGCTTTGTTTGAAAAAAATACCTTTAGAAATGCTTGAGACTTTTGTTTTCAGTAATTACAGACTAAGTAACTCAACTGAGAAAATCTTTTAAAACTTATAAAAAATAAACAAAATAATATGATGAAGTTGTGGAAAGTTAAATAGTTATTTCAAATTTTGATTTGAGATCATAGAGAAAACAGATATACTCAAGTAAAAGATTGGTGTTTAGGGTTCTTGTCCTTTGTGGATATTCACTGAATCTGGACAAGGTGCTGGAAGTTTGGGAAGCTGAGCATGGGGATACAAATGAAAATTGGGGGGGAGGGGATACAAATGAAAATTATGGTGGAGGATCCCTGAGGGAGAGTAGGGCACCAGGAAACAACAGGCCCTCTGCAAAATTAAACCAGAAAGTTACCTGGCCATAGAGATGGAAGCCAACCTTCAAAGTCTCAATCTCTGAAGTCAGATTAACTGGAGTATATATTTCTAGAATCAGACATCTGTTGAAAAGAAGAGTCTATCATTTCTCAAGAATAGCAACATCGTTCTTGGCTTCTAATTATTTTTTTATACATAATGTCTAGGTCTCCAAGAAATTTACCCATGTACATGAAGGGATTGGAGAGCACGAACCAAAATGAGCAGAAAGAAGAGCTTCAGATGTTTGCAGTTGTCAGATACAGATTTTAAAGAAAAACTGTGTGCTATGTTGAAGGAGAGAAGTAGGATTACTGAGGATTTAAGAAGAGACTTGGAAGCTAAAGCAAAAAGTGGTTAAGGAAGAAATTGAATTTAAAAATGTAATAAATTGACCACCTAAGGGGCTATAACAGACTGTTCACCACATGGACATGGTCAACATGAAGAACTGGACCAACTATACTGATACATACATGTGGTGCAAGTACATGAGAAAATAAAGAAAATTCGGTCAATTTAAGGAGGTGGCCAATGTGGGGAGGTGGTCACTTATGAAGGTTCTATTGTAATTAACATGAGGAGCTCAGAGATCAATTTAATGGATGATTAGAGTTAGTCTTGGTTACTCATGAGGCTGAGACAAGAGGATCTCTTGAGCCCTGTAGTTCAAGGCTGCAGTGCAGTAAGCCATAATGGCACCACTGCATCCCATCTTGGGCAACAGAGAAAGACATTGTTAATAAAACAAACAAACAAAACCAAAAACAGAGAGTTGGTGGTGTGGAAGAGAAGCTAAAAGAAAATATCCAAACCAAATTCATAAAAGAGAAAATAACCAATATAAATGCTAGATAAATGTTAGAGCATTTAAAACTTTGTGATATTTGGCCAGATTACCAGATACCAGAACGCAAAAGCAGAACCGCACGTATGTAGCTACCTGATGTGTAACAGAAGCAGCTGTGCAGTACAGTAGAAAATGTGGTCTTTTTTTTTTTTTTTGTAGAGACAGAGTCTCATCCTATGGCCCTCGATAGAGTGCCGTGGCCTCACACGGCTCACAGCAACCTCCAACTCCTGGGCTTAGGCGATTCTCTTGCCTCAGCCTCCTGAGTAGCTGGGACTACAGGCGCCTGCCACAACGCCCGGCTATTTTTTGGTTTGCAGTTTGGCAGGGGCCGGGTTTGAACCCACCACCCTCGGTATATGGGGCCGGCGCCCTACTGACTGAGCCACAGGCGCCACCCCGAAAATGTGGTCTTTTTAATAACCCCCACTATCTAGAAAACTCAAATTCAAATAGAGAGTTAAAGTAAACAGCAAAGGTCAAACAATATCTTTTAAGAGAAAACATAAGGGTTGCATTATAACCTTGAGGTGGTCATAACATTTCTTAAGTAGTAAATAATAACCCGAAATAAAGAAAAATTCAAGATGGGCTATGTTAAAAATCTGTTTGTCAATAGAAATTCTAAAAAAGAAAAAAAGGAAGAAACCCATAGAATGAGAGAAGATACCTACTTCACAACCTATAGTTATCAAATTGCTCATATTTTGAATAGAGAAAAACTTTCATAAATCACCCAATAGAAAATGGTTAACATGTTTGAGAATGTACTTTACAATAAAGGAAAATAAATGAATAATAAGTACATGAAAAATTGCTTAACGCATTAATCTTCAAGGAAATGAAATTAAAATCATAGTGCAATACCACTGTATACCCACCAGAATGGCAAAGATGAAAGAAAAATACATTACTGAGTTTTGGCAAAGATATGGGACACTTGGAGAGCTATATATGCATATCCTATAATCCAATAGACTACTACTAGGCTTCTAGCCAACAGAAATACAGATGTCTTCACCAAATTCATGTACGAAGTTATAAATAATAGCACTGTTCCTAACAGCCAAAAATGTCTCCCCAACCAAAAACAAAATAGGAAAAAAAATACCAGTGATCATAGCAGCACTATTCATAGTGGTTGGAAGTAAGAGACAACTCAAATGTCCATAAATGGTAATTTGGATAAATATACTAGCATGGTGTGTTTATGTAACAAAATACTGTATTTTTACAAGGATGAAGAAACCATAAACAGCAGCATGAATGAACCTTACAAATAAATCTTGGGAGAAACAAGCCAGATACAAAAAATGCATGTGATACGATTCCATTTATGTAAACCTTAAACAGGCAAAGTTAATTTTTGTTTTGGAAATCGTGATAGTGCTTGGAACTATGCTTGATGGGGTTGCTAGAGGGGTGCATATGTTCTCTTTTCTGATCTAATTGCATATGGTACGAGTGTGATGAGTTTGTAAACATCCACAGAGCTGTGTACATATAAAGTTTTTGCTTTTCCGTAGATATGATATAATTCAATGATATTTACCTCACAAGAGGTACTATTTTAAAAGGTCATCCCTGAATATCTGACAACTAACTGTAATTTTACCAAAAAGCATAAAAGTCTTTTTCACTGAAAACCATAAAATACTTTTGAGAAAAATTAAAGAGTATATAAGTAAATGGAGGGACATACCAAGTTTTTGGTTCAAAAGATCCAGTATTATAAAGATATATGTTTTACTCAAGGTGATATTAAAATCCAATGTAGTCCCAGGCAAATATTTATGTGAAACATAAGAAACTTATTCTAAATTTTATAAAGAAAGGAAAATAACCAAAGTTCTCTTAAAGAATAGCAATATTAATGAAGATCTTGGTTTAACAGTTAAGATTTGTAGAGCTTTAATAAAACAGTGTGATATTTGCAAAAAAATGCATAAACCACCCAACGGAAAACAAGGAAATCTAAAAACTAAACCACACATCTATACTCGATTTGTTGCAAAGCCAATGTTATACAATCTTTTCAACAAATGACACTATAGCATTTAGATATATGTATTAAAAAATTAGCCTTTCTCTCATAGCTTTAATAAAAATCATTCCAGATACATTTAGACTTCCAAATGTGAAAAACAAAACAATAATGCTTCCAGATAAATATATAAAACACTATTTTAAAGACCCTGAGGGAGGAAATTTCTTAAAAAGAATAAAAAGTAATTAATAATAGGGTGGTGCCTGTGGCTCAGTGAGTAGGGCACCGGCCCCATATACCGAGGGTGGAGGGTTCAAACCCAGCCCTGGCTGAACTGCAACCAAAAAAATAGCCGGGCGTTGTGGCGGGTGCCTGTAGTCCCAGCTGCTCTGGAGGCTGAGGCAAGAGAATCGCTTAAGCCCAGGAGTTGGAGGTTGCTGTGAGTCCTGTGACGTCATGGCACTCTACCCAAGGCGGTAAAGTGAGACTCTGTCTCTACAAAAAAAAAAAAAAGAAAGAAAGAAAAAAGTAATTAAAAATAAAGAAAATATTTTCAATTGTCCACTAAAATGTAAAACTTTAGCTTAGTAATGATACAATTTAGAAAGCAAAAAAGTAAAACTGAGAGTGAGAGAAGATACTATAACACATATAACTGTCACAGTTTTTACAGTATTCGGAACGTTTAAAGAAATCCTACACATCAATAAGGAGAAAGATAATTAAATGAAAAATCATAAAAGTCTTGCAGAAAGATTTCAAGAGAGAAGACAGCTAAATAAACAGATGAGAAGAAGCATAATTTCTCTAGTAATCAAGGAAAAGCAAACTAAAATGACAATGAAATATTATCTGCCCTACCAGAAAGACTAAATATAAAGTTTGACAATACCAAGTGTTGACAAAATTAGAACCACTTAGTGGGAGTATAAATTTGAGAGATTTGTTCTTCTGTGTTGACTTTGCAAAACCAAATATGATACTGTCTTTAAATACCAATTTGCTTCTGCGTTTAATGGCTAAACAATGATTTCTTCTTAGTCTTCTGTCAGACATCTTTTTTAATAGACAATTAAGTTATTAACACAGGATATTCCATACCCATGATTGTAAATTTCACCTGAATTCTATGCAAATTGTAGTTTATTAACACCTCCAGGGTTATTCTTTTTATTTTGGCTAGTTTTCTCCTTTCTTGCTCCCATCAGACTTCATAAAACTAGAGGCACAGTAAACAGTCTTCAGATCTCTCCACAATGGTTTTAGTCTGACAATTTGTTGTTAGATAGAGGAAAGACAAATCCCCCAAATTCATACCTCCCAAATTCAATTCCCCCTCAAATTCTCATTTGTGAGGAGTACATAAATTTTATATTAAACCTCTTTCTTATCCCCACAATCTCATTGGTTAGTAAAATTGAACAATTGTAATATTGGAGACCCATTTCCTTTTTCTCCTTAATAATGGATACAAGAAAAATAAATTATTCAATAATTAATCGCATTACTTTTTGATAAGAGGGATGACTGTAGTTCTCCCTAGAATTATCCTACAACATTTAGCATTATTTTTGCATAACTACAAGTTCGGCTTAATATGCATTTATTAATTGGCTATTTTATTGGCTTTAAGATAGATCACAACTATAGTCCAGGATGAAGGAGAGAAATGGAGAGGGATGCGGGGGAAGTTTGACAGAGGGAGGGTAAATGGTGGGACCACACCTACAGAGCATATTGCAAGGGTACAAGTCAAATCTATCAGTAGAATATAAATGTTAGCATAATAATTAAGTAAATGAGATGAAAGCTATGTTGATTAGTTTGATGTAAGCACTCCAAATTGTATAAAAAAATCAACACATTATATATAAATGTATTCATGACCTATGTGTATATGACTTAATAAAAGGAATAAAATAACAAAGATGGCAGCTTCATCCTTTTCTTCTAGGAAGCCGTATGAAAGTCTCTGGAGCATAAAAGAATTAGAAAAGGAATCCCTAGAGAAACTAGGGAGATAGATAATTTATTCATTAGTTATGCAAAATGTTAGTAAATGTTTATGACACATCTTACATGCTCCACATACTGTCGTTGTGTTAAGATGCAGAGCAGTAATCAAACAAAATATTCCAACTATGTAAAGGGGCTGCTAAATTTAATGCCTGTCATATGGGGAAGTGGAAGGAAGGTCTCCAAGAAACTATGGCCATGGCTGCATATTTCAGAAGAAACTGGCCTATTTACCAAATTAAGCAGTCTAAACCTGGACAGAAGGGTGAATCTGACAATGCATTATTTGGATGACGCTTGGCCTGAAAACTTAAAAACAGGAAGATTGGGATATATGCAGGATCATGCACAGACGGTCATATCTGCAGAAAGCAGTCTGGCAGACAAGCAGCATGGAGGGGAGGAACACCGCAAGTTGATCAACCCATGGTGCCAATCTCAGTGAGTCTATAGCCCAATAATTTACACACACAACCCTGAACTGTATGCAGCTGGAGACACGATGTTTATGCTCCTATTACATAAACAACCTGCACATAGTTGACTTTGGAAGGGCTCACCTATTTCAAAAATGAGTCATAGGCATTAAAAGACACTTATAGAATCTCTTATGAATAGATTGCTACAGTGGTCCAAGCTATATCCTGTTTTCTTAACCATTAATGATCATGCTTCGAGAATAACATCAATGTCAAATATTGAGCAACAATATCTCTACCAAGAGATATCAGCAGTGGTGTCTTCCTGCAGTAGTTCTGCATATGATGTTTGAAGCTGTTTCTAGCAGGGTAGCCCCAATTGTGACTAATTTCATCCTCCCAGAGTTCTGTGAGCCATCCCACATTCTTGAATATATCTGTTTCTATTTCCCAGTGAACTTTATTTTATAAATTATTTCTGAAAAATTAGTGCTTTCCTTTAAATTTAATTATTTAAACTTGTAGTAAATAGTTTATCAATATCCATCAAATTAACTACATGCATATAAAAATCAAACTTTAATTAGCTATTAATGTGTTAGATCCAAATAGCATGGATCAGCCCTGAAGAGCTTATAAGTGATATTCACCATTTAAAACAGAATTAAACTATCCAAAAGTGGTGTGAATTATTGCAAATTGCTTTGTAGAGATACTTAAGAAAATGATTGTATAGATATATTTTAATGTGATAAAATTGACATTTTCTTTTGAGTTTTATCTCAGCCTACCCAGGACAAAATATACCCTCATTGTGCATATTTTTGTATTTATCTAGCATGTAACTTTTATATTTTTAAAGTTGATACACAAAATTTCGTATCAAAGTTTGAGGCCAAACTTACTCTTCCTATCTAACTATAAATATGAGTCTTTAACCTGTATCTCCCCAACTACCTTTCCTTCTAATCACCTCCAGCCTCCCTCTGGTAACCACCAACCTATTCTCTGCTTCTATGAGATCAACAATTTTTAGATTCCAGATATGAGTGAATTGTGCAGTATTTGTCCTTCTGTGCCTGGTTTATTTCACTTAACGTGATGTCCTCTAGGTTCAATCGTGTCTCCAATGACAGAATTTCCTTCTTTTAATGGCTGAATAATATTTCTTTATGTGTATATACCACATTTTCTTTATCCATTAATCCTCTGATGGACACTTAGAGTGATTCCATATCTTGGCTATTATGAATAGTGCTACAATAAACATTGGAAGTGCAGATATCTTTAACACTAGATTGATTTTGTTTTCTTTAGATATATACACAGTAGTGTGATTGCTGGATCATATGGTAGTTGCATTTTAACTTTCTGGGGAAGATTGATACTATTTTCCATAATGGTTGTACTAACTTACATTCCCACAAACAGTTGACAAGGATTCCCTTTTCTTCACGCCCTCTTCAAGACTTTCAATCTTCTGTCATTTTGATAGATTGGTTTCACATCTTTGCAATTGTGAATTGTGCTACAATAAACATTCAAGTGCACATATCTTTTTGATAAAATGACTTCTTTTTTCCGTTGGGTAAATACCCAATAGCTGGATTGCTGGATCAAATGCTTTGGTATACTTTATTTCTTTGAGGTATCTCCATACTATTTTTCAAAGAAGTTGAACTAGTTTGAAGTCCCACCAGCAGTGTTTAAGTGTTTCATTTCAAAACCACACCAGCATCTGTTGTTTGGGGGCTTTCTGATAGACACCATTCTCACTGGAGTTAGGTGATATCTCATTGTGGTTTTGATTTACATTTCCCTAATGATTAGAGATGATGAGTATGTTATCATATGTTTTTTGGACATTAGTCTATCTTGTTTTGAAAAGCCTCTGTTCATGGTTTTGCCTACATTTTTGTGGGGTCCTTAGATTTTTTTTCTTGCTGATTTGTTTGATTTCTTTATAGATTTTGTTTATTAACCCTTTGTTGGATGTAAGCATCAAAATATTTTCTTCCATTCTGCAGATTATCTATTGGCTCTATTGATTATGTCCTTGGCTGTACAGAGCATTTTAATTTAATCAAGTTCCATTTGTTAATTTTCATTTTTGTTGTGATTGCCTTTGGAATCTTCTTTATAAATTCTTTGCCTAGGCTTATATCTGTAGGAGTTTTCACAACATTTTCTTCTAGAATTCTTTAGTTTCCTGTATAGGTTTAAATAGTGAATTAATTTTTGTGAATAGTGAGAGTTGTAGGTCCTGTTTTGGTCTTCTGTATGTGGGTATCCAATTTTCCCAAATCCATTTACTGAGTAGGGATTCTTTTCTCCAGTGTATATTTCTGTCTGCATTGTCAAACATCAGATGGCAATATGAGGATAGATTTATACCTGGATTCTCTGTTCTGACGCAGAGGTCTATGTCTGTGTTTTTGTCCCAGTACCATGCTATTTTGGTTACTATAGCCTTATAATGTAGTTTGAAGTTGGTAAAGTGATGCCTCCTCATTTGTTCTCATTGCTTACAATTCCTTTCACTATTCGGGGTCTTTTATGATTTCCTATGAAGCATAGAACTATTTTTCCTAGATCTTTAAAAAAAGACATTGGTATCTTAATGGGGATTGCATTGCATCCGTAGATCGTTTGGGGCAGTATAGACATTTTGCCAATGTTGATTCTACTGATCCATAATCATGATATGTTTTTCCATCTGTTATATCTTCTGAAGTTTTCTTCTTCAGTGTTTCATAGTTCTCCCTGTAGTGGTCTTTCACATCTTTAGTTAAATATATTCCTAGCTATTTTGTTGTTGTTGTTGTTGTTGCTATTGTGAAAGATCTGTAATTCTCAGCTTGACTGTTGCTGGTATAAATGAATGCTACTGATTTGTGTACATGGATTTTGTGTCCTAAGACTTTGCTGAATTTATTTATCAATTCCAGGTGTCTCTTGGCAGAATCTTGTGATTTTCTAAGTATAAGGTCATATATCATCAGTGAAGTCTGTTAGTTTGATCTCTTCTTTCCCCATTTAGATACCTTGACTTCCTTCTCCTGTCTGATTGCTCTAGCTAGAACTTCCAGCACTATGTTGAATAAAGTAGTCTTAGTGGGCAATCTTGTCTGGTTCCAGTTGTAAATGGAATACTTGAAATTTTTCTCCATTTAGTATGATGCTGGCTGTAGGTTTATCATTTATGGCTTTTATAATTCTAAGGTAAGTCTCTTCTATGTCTATTTTGTTAAATGTTCTTGTGATAAAAGGGTGCTTCAGGAGTTATTTGTTTTATTGTTCTTCAGTTGTCTGAGTTCCTTATATATTTTGGATGTTAACCACTCTGCAAATGTATAGTCTGCAAATACATTCTCCTATTCTGTAGGTTATCTCTTCATTTTGTTTATTGTTTCCTTTGTTGAACAGAGTTTTAGCTTCATATAATCTCATTTGTCTATTTTTGCTTTTGTTGCCTGTGTTTTTAAAATTTATATCCAGAAAATCATTGCTCTAGGCCTATAGAGATTTTTACCCTATTTTTCCATAGTTTCAGCTGTTACATTTAAGTTTTTATTCCATTTTAAATTGATTATTGCATATGGTGAGAGATAAGGGTCTAATTTCATTCTTATGCATATGAATATCTAGTTTTCTCACATCTCTTTATTGAAGAGATTGTCCTTTCTTCATTGTGTATTCTTGGAACTTTTGTCAAAAATCAGTTGACTGTAAATGCATGGATTTATTGTGCTTTCTGCTACATTGACCTATGTATCTGTTTTAATGCCAGTACCATGCTCTTTTGGTTACTATTGTTTTGTAGTATATTTTATGAAGTCAATAGTCTGATGCCTTCTGCATTGTTCTTTTTGATCAACATTGCATTGGCAATTTGGCATATTTCATGGTTCCATATGATTTTAAGACTATTTATTTCTATTTCTGTGAAGAATATCATTGATATTTTGATAGGGATTGCATTGAATACTTCATTCTGTTAATGTGATGAATCAAATTTATTGATTTGCATAGGCATTGGTTGGGGTGTGGGGGTAAATATGGTGAATTTAAGTACTATCTATGCTTGTATCTGTGTAGTAAGTAAACTTAAGTGGAGAAAAACACATGTTCATGCACACACACAATTACTTAGTCACATTTGAAATTCATGACCTCAATTGGGTCATTATTCAGGAACAATTCTAATTTACAGTGAATAAATCATGATTTATCTAAGTAATTCCTTATTGTCAGACCTATACAAGTAGGTCAATTATTCACTGATAGAAAAATTGCTATATTATACAACATCCCCCTTGGAGGAAAATATTAATAACATTATCCAAAGAATATACAATGTTTTTAAAAAACATATCATTTCAAGAATCAAATTAAAAATTAATAGCATGCTAAAATACAAGACTAGGTGAACAAAGCCAAGAGAAAAATGGATAACTGAAACTGACTCATGAGTGAATTATATATTAGAATTATGAAAGACTTTAAAGTAACAATATATATAATTCAAGAAAATAGAGGAAAGAATAGGAATCTTCAAAAGATACCTAAAATTTCCCCAAAAGAAAAATAAACCCAGCGAAAAGAAAATTCTACACGAAAAATATAATCTCTAAGATTAAGATTTCATTAGAGTAGTTTATTTAATAAACACAAAACAAAATCAAACTTAAGATAATTATTAAGTCAGGTGATAAACCAGTAGAAATTATCCAGAACAACGCACAGGGAGAAAAAACATACAGGAAAAAAACATAAATAGCATGCAGGATACAGTGGCAATAACATACATTTAACCAAATGTTGAGTATATACTTACTGAGAACTTCCCAGATGTGATAAAAATATTAAGCCACAAATTCAATAACAAGTATAAACCTCACATACTATAAATAGATAGGAAACCTATCTATTTATACTATTTAGAGGCATCACAATCAAATTACTGAAAACCATAGGCTGAAATCATGTAAGGTAGCCACAGAGAGAAAACAAAAATTTGAAAATGTGAATTACATGGTAAAACAATATATGACTTTTAAGACTATCTTAATTCACAATCTACTCTCCAGATATTCTGTGTATCTTCCCCACATTCTTAAAAATCCTCTCACAAATCTTGGTGTGACATTGACATTCTAAGTAGTAGATGCTTTAAAGTTCTTTGATCTTTAATCTTTTGTGGTTTCTTAATGATGAATGAAGCTGTTGGAAACTTTGGAGAATTCAGGTCTTATGATACTTTTAATGAACTTTGGCCCTTTTTTTGTTTGTTTTTTGTGATTACTTAAGTATAGTTTATATTTAGACATTTCTTATTTCCTATGTATAGCATATGCTCAGTTATGCCTGTACATACACATACAAGTTTTATTTTATAGCTGTAGATACTAATTCTTTTTTATGTCAAAGTATAAAATAGCAGGGGCTGTCAGAGTTTGCATTACTTATATATTGTAGTTTTTAAAAACACACACAAGCCACTCTCACCCATAGAATGGCTCATACAATTGCGGTTCATTTTCTAAGTAATTTTGATTTTCTTGTAGCTCTTGGTTTTATAACATGCTTTCAGGTGTCCTTGAAAGAAGTGCTTTCATGTTGGTGCATTCAGATGCCCTCCATTGGCTTCCATGGGCAGCAATTATGGTGTCTTGTATCATCTGGTCTCTTTATATGGCCATCCCCATGTAAGCTAAGACATAAAGATTCTACCCCCAGCGATTGAGGTCTGGCCTCATTCCAAGGATTAATTGATGGAGACTTTGTCCTGTGTTTAGTATTCAGCAAAGAGCAAAGCATTTCTCATGAAAAGTTCCTGGGAATAAAAAAGGCCACTTTCTTTTACAAAATAATTTCCTAATGTGAAAAGTAGGCTTATTTTGAAAATATAAAATTCTATTAAATATGTACAATAAAGCAAAAAAGGAGGGTGAGAAATGTGATTTGCAAACATTAGAATTGTAAACAAAATAATTAATAAAACCATAGGAAGAAAGGCTGGAAGGAACTCCACCAAAATTATAATCATGGAGGTTTGAGTGCTGGGATAATAGGCAATTATTTTTCTTTTCACCATTTTACATGTTTTCTAGATTGTAGTTATATTGCCTTTATAATTAGACAATAAATTTCCTTTAAAAACAATGTTCAAATAACTTCCTGTTAATGATTTTGACAACCTGTTTTTATAACCTCCTCTCCTTAGCAATAGACCTGGAAGTACAATACAGGAATGCCATAATTAAGATCATAACATGTTAATAACCAAACTGGATTTTCTGACATTATGGTTTGCTTATTTTGTAATACACTTCTTTATAGCACCTGTACAATTCAAATCTTTTAATTACATTTTGCATGAATGTCAGGCACAGCAATTGCCAACAAGTTTCCGTGTAGACTTTTTTCTTAAGCTTGACTTATTATAGCAATCCAAGTGTGGTGAGAACACTGCATCTAACCAAGCAGGAAGACAAAGCAGTAATTGTGATTTTATCCTAAGTCACCAGGAATAGAATGTTAGAACCAACTTTTTAATCTTACAGATGCCTTAATTGCCCAAAGTAAGACGAATTTTTAATTGCCCAAAGTAAGACGAATTTATCAAAAATATGTTATCTCCTATATACCCGCTAGCAATCTTCAAGGCTATATAAGTAGAAAAAATATGAAAATTAAAAACTAATAATAATATGAAAGATATTTTTCTCGAATTTGTTTTATTTGACTCCAAAATAGGTTTAGAAATAGAATCAAGATTTTATATGCATTTAATCTATGTTCATGCTGATAGTTCTCCTTGATATTAATGCTATATATTTGACTGACTATAGAGAATATCCACAACACTTTAACTTACTATAATTTTCACCTTTACTTGCATTATTGGAGAAATTCAGTTATCCTTAAGTTTTTTTTTTATAGAAATAAATTGCACAATTAATTTCTTTCTTAAAAGGAGTATGATCAGGAACTGTAGAAATGGCTTCCGTTGAGAATATGTCACTCTAGAGTCACCTCGTAGTGGACCTCTTTCTTTGTCTTTCTGTGTTAAGCATTGAAGCACATTTTTTGGGCTTCTAATGGACCCCAACCTGGAATAGTGTCCAGCAAGGGAGAAGGCACTGAGGAAAGGATGAAACTTATACCAAACTCAGTGCATAAATCCGGAAGCCTGTGAGGGTACACACTATTTCAAGTGCCTACGGGAGCAGCATGAGAACAATGCAGCCCCTGTCCTGTTTCCCAAAATCTTTTTATTGGGTACATAACAAAGTACATGTGCAAGAATGCACAGCAGTCAGTAGGTAGCACTCAGGGTTAAGAATGAGAGAGGGTTGATGGGCACTTGGACTTCTTCCATGACTTAGCAATTGTTGTAAGTCTTTCAAATTGCATAGAAGAGAATGGGGATGACAAATTTAATTTAAGGGAATTTTGAATTAATCAACAATTGTACCCCATTAATGTACACAGCTATGTGTACCCCATTAATGTACACAGCTATGATTTCATAAAAAAAGAAAAGAATGAGAGAGGGGAGATTACAGCCCCCAGGAAGGTTGGGTAAAGGGTAGATAGGAACACAGGTTAATGCAGCATCTGAAGAGGCCAGATAACAGTGCAAACAGGAAAGAGACAGGGGGAAGAGAAAGTCTCATCTCCTCAGACAGACATCTCAGCTTTTCTAGCCTAAACTACTAATTGATGCCCTCAGCTGCCCACACTGCTGATTTCCCCATGCAGGGATAATCATGTAGACATTCCCCTGACTGGGCCATTTACCCTGAGTTGGAAGGTCTGTAAGGAATTCAGCCTGTCTGCTTCCCACACACATTTGTTTACCGTCTTGGCAAATGTATGCCAATTTTCGAGATTACTCAGAGTCCATAAAATGTATTTCAAATAAAGCCTTTCCTTGCCTGAGATGAGTAAGGCAAGGGGCACCTTGTTATATTTGTTCACTAAACAAGGTTGAGTAGGTGACATCAAGCATCAAAGCAATTTCATATGACTCCAACCTCACCATATGCCATAAAAAAGTTAACATGAATTAACTTTTGCTGCTTTGAATTTTTTCATTTAAACGCATTTTCATAAAATCATAGATAAGTAGAGATAGAAGAAAATTCTAACCTAGTGATTTTAAACTCCCTTTTTATAATTCAGTCTTGTGTGGAAGCCTGATTCATAAACAGAGCTTCTCCATTGATTAAGAAGCCACTAAGCAGCCCACATGATTCAATTGTGCTATTTTTTCTTTATCCATGGGACTCATGGAGAAGCTCAACAAAATACAAGAGGTCCTTAGAACAGATTGCAAATCCAATATCTAGTTTCAATTTGTTGGTTTATTGCAAACAATGTTTGCAGAAAAAAAAACTTAAAATGAAAGCAACAGAACACAAATTTTGTACATATTATGTCTAAAAATATAAATTATCATAGTAATCAGAAGACCCAGGAGTCCGAATTTCTAGAGCTTTCCATGTCTGATAATTTCTCCAACTCGAATCTATAGTATAGATCCTCTACAATGAAGATCCAGAATATCTTCAACTCAATCCAGAGCTGGCCAGAGCTCTTGTTCTTGGGGAATTCTGGGGTGATGTGCACAGTGGGCATTTGTGCTTCCAGTGGCAGCCAGGGGCCCACCAGATCTATGCAGCCCTGGTGCTACCACTAAATATTCTGTAGTTCCCTCAAGACATTTTGAGATATCTTCCAAATGTTTCATAAAGTCCTTGGCCAACCCATCAGCTTTTGGGTATTATTTTCACAGTATTCTTCTCTTATACTTTCCTTTGAACATTTTCAGACAAATTTTTAAAATTAAAAAAAGAAATTCTTTTAAGTAACAGCAATAATTTTTATGAGAAATAATGCTCCAGATTTGTAGTTCTGACGCTTTCCCTAACAAACATGTTTATAATTATCATGACTTGAAAACTACAGTGTGCTATGGCATATATTCTTGCTTTATATTATTTCATATTATTTAAAATTTTTTATTTAATAAGAGCACTAATTTCTTATGTCAGAAGACAACTTTTCCTCTCTACACTTTAGTTATCCCATCACTCAAGAGTTCTTATTCAATATACCAGTTTTTAATAGAAACACAAAATAAGTTACCACAATATGGAAAAGCTTTGGTTATATAACAACCCTGGGAGCTATGTAGGGAATGCAATGAGATGTTTGTCTCAGAATTTCATCTAAAGTTTGAAAGCAGGGATGATGAAGGAGAAGTATGGTTGTTTATCCAAAGAGACACAAAAGATTCATCCCAGTGGTCAAACTGGTTTACCTGTCACCCCCTCGTCCCCCGCCAAATGGCCAGTGTAAGAGAAGATTAGAGAGATGTAGGAGATCAAAGTTGCTCAAGAAATTTAAGGGGATGACAAATTTAATTTAAGGGAATTTTGAATTAAACTTTGAAAGCAAAGTTGATCAACAAATTTCTTAAGAGGCAATCACGTTCCCTTTCTCTCTAGTCAAGTAAAGGTGTACCCCAATAACCACCTAGAGATTAGAATATGGATTAAAAAGGGGAGATCAATATTTCACTAATATTCCCCAAATTTTTGCTAGATACTTTTGGTAGCTACAAAACTGCATAAGTTTGCCAGTGCTGCTATGGAGCAGACACCTCAAGTGTGGTGTGTGGAGGAGGAGAGAATGGTACTTGTCGATTGCCTAAAATATTCTGAATGCAGGAGGTTGCCTCGATCAGACCACAACTGCAGGGCAAGCAAAAAGAGTGTAGTTCATTAGTCTCACTCCTGGAGGGGCTGGCTGGTGTGCTTTTCACATGTACCACCTGGATATCTAGAAAGGTACCAGGCTTGAATATTTTTGAGAGGACTCAGGTACTGCCAACAGGGGAATAGGACCAATTTGCCTTTTTTTGCCAGGAGGGGAGGGTAGATTTTAAGAAGTCTTCCAGAGGACTTCTTGCCTATGTCATGAAATGGTGCAGCATAGGAGCTCCAATAATGGAGGGGGGTGTCGCTGACGTATACTTTGCACCTGTCCTTCATTCCGGACCACAGAATAGTTAGAAGCAGAATGAGGAAAAGATAAAAGATTAAGAAAAGATCAAGGCCAGGAGCAGTGGCTCATGCCTGTAATCCTAGCACTCTAGGACACCAAGGCAGATGGATCAGGAGTTCAGGAGTTTGAGACCAGCCTGAGCAAGAGTGAGACCCTCATCTGTACTAAAAATAGAAAACCAGCTGGGCTTGGTAGCCCATGCCTGTAGTTCCAGCTACTCGGGAGGCAGAGGCAGGAGGATCATTTGATCCCAAGAGTTTGAGGTTGCTCTGAGCTACAATGCCAGGGCACTACCCAGGGCCATAGAGTGAGACTCTGTTGAAAGAATGAAAGAAAGAAAGAAAAGGAAGGGAAGGGAAGAGAAGGGAAGGGAAGGGAAGGAAGGAAAGAAAGACCAGATGTATCAAGAACAGAGAACAGTTTTCCTGCTCCTGGTCTCAGTGAGCTCAGAGTAGGCTCAAAAGAACAAAGCAGAGAAAGTCATATTTGAAGTCAGTAGGAAGAAGAAATAGTCACTTTATTTACCTTGTTGAAGACAGACTTGTTTAGTATACTGGCTGTACTTTTTAGAACTTATAGCTTGTAGTAAAGAAAACTGAATCTGGGAAAGATAAGTGGCACAAAGGCATAGAGGTGGGAAATGACCGAACCAGGATTCCTGTGACTCCAAAAAAGAATTCCTTGAGCAAGTGCTCCCTTTCTTCTTCAGAAGGTCTGCGAAGAGCTCAAGCATCACAGTACATCACATGTACTGTGCTACCTTTGTCTTTGCCATTTTCAAGTCATATCCTAAAAAGAGCAGAATTAAAAATTGTGACTGAAAGATGCTGGAACTTGCAGGTGACCGGGAAGGCTTCACCTTCTGAGCCTCCTTGTTGTTCAATCTATAAAATGAGATTGGATCAACTTAGCTCTAAACTCTCTTTTAGATTTGATGAAGACAAAATCCTAGCTCAGAAAGAGAGAGGGGAACGAAGGAGGGCAGAGAGGAGAGGAAAGCACAGGAGGGGAGGGGAGGAGGAGGCCAGAGGGAAGCGTGCAGATGGGGGGTGGGTAAGAGCGGGAATCATTGTATTGGTTGAATAAACAACTCAAGATTTGAATTAGAACTTCAAAAAGTAGCTTTATTTCCATACTCTCCCCTCTCTTGTCACGTGTTTTAGAGGTGTTGTAGAGCTAAGCTGATTTCAAAATTTAAAAAACGATAATTTTAAAAGCTGGAAGCACATTTACTTCTCTTGAAATAGTTCAGTTGTGGACAATAAAGAAAATTCTGCAGCCCCTTGAAACTCCCCCCTTCCCCGCAACCCCCAATCACCAGATTCCCAGGAGAAATGGTGATAAAAAGTCTAAAAAAAAATAACATGCTGGGAATGAGACTGGGAAATTGTACCCCCAGATGGGTTTGTTGCTGCGGCTTTCAATCCTGTCACAATAGGTGTCATGAAGATGAATACAGTTGGTGCCATCTTCTGTTTTCATTACCATCGGAGGGGCTGGGATCGGAAAGGATTCATTTTGTGGCACTGTCATTTCTCATTACTGTCTTTGTCATGCGAGTGAATTATAACATTCCTCAGATGCCAGCCATGGCTTTGCTCTCATTACAGACTTCCATTCCTGGGATGAAGATGGTAATAAGAATGGAATGTCGTGTAAAAACAGAGCTCGCTTTCATGACAGTTGGAAATTGATGATGAAAATGGAAAATGGCAGAAAAAATTAATCCTTTTTTTGTGGCAAATATTGCCCTGCAAACAGCATTGGGCACCAAAGGTATCCCTCACGGCAGAAATGACAAAGCAATGAAACGGCTGACAATGAGAAGCTTGTGGAGCCAATGAAGGGATTCCAAAGCATCCATCTTTCTGGGTGCTTTGGAAATATATCCCTTAATCCTGAATAATGTAACATCCATTTGGCTCTAAAAGTAATGTGATAGGCAATTAGGAGCAACTCTGTTCTCCCTTCATTGATGTGAATGTCTCTATTACATACTGGCAGAAAGGCGCTACCAAATTTATGGAAGCCATTAGATTCTCTGTACAGAGCACCTTTTATACACACATACACACGCCTATATGGGTCTGTGCATAGGTGTGTTCATATAATATATGTAATTCCAGAGTAATAGCAGTATTCAAAGAAAGGACTTCCATATTCTATTTTACACATACACGATTCAATACAATACATTCAATACATTCTTGCAAGGATCGATTTAAAAAAAGAATAAAAGCATTTATCACTCTTAAAATTACAGAAATAATAACCTTCTTTCCTATTAAAATAAATGGCTTTGTGCACCATGAATTACCTTTATTATTAAAGTCTATTTATGGTTGCTTCGAAATACATATTCTCTCCTTAAAACTGGAAAGCAGAAAGCGCCATTTACATCCAAATTTTGAAAATGAATGCCCCCAGTCTCTTTCTTTACAGATTCTTTTTACCACCTTCTTCCAACTGTGTTGTTTTTTTTTCCCACCCAGAGGTCGTATCTTTTCAGAATGAGGGTTAGAGTGTGTTAATAGTGGAAAAGAACTTGGTGTGAAATGGTCTTTTCATTAGATTTCACTTAGAGCAGCCTATTTAATGTTTTATCATTTGCCAACATATATAACAGATATTCAGTATTTATCCACTTTTCAACACATGTCATTGTTGGAAGGGGAAAACAGACATTTTAATATGCACATTGAGCACAGGAACATTTATAAGATGGTTATTGAATACAGAAACGTTCATTATACGCTCCTTAGTGTCTGGCATACATTTAAAGTTGCTAAATGTTGACACAGTTGCCTATGTTATACGGACGAGCCAGGGAAAGTAGGCATGAGAGACCACTTTTATTAGCATGAAAAGAAACCAATTACCCTGTAAGAAATCACCTGAATTCACTTGGTTCCTTTTACATTGGAGTGGTTCATAGCAAGGGCACTTTTTAAATCTGAAACTGTTTTACACTTACTGCAAGGGGCTGAGGTGAGGGGAATAAAATGATAATTGTTAGAAAAAGAGGGGAAAATTCTTTTTAAATAAGTGAGATTTTTTTTATATAGGAAATCCTTCAGAAAAATTTTACATGGATTGCCAAGTCACTGATGGAATGTTCTCAATTAAAAATCTGAAATTATGAGTTCCAACTCTCACAAGAATGGAGAAGCAAGAATGCAATGTACTCAATTCTAATGTGAAGGCGGTAGATGAGCTAATACAAGGTGGGGATCGGGGAATGAGGGATGGGGAGGAGGAAGAGGGATGGGGGGCCGTGTATGGCACACCTCTTGGGGGCGGGACACAATGTAAGAGGGACTTTACCTCACAAATGCAATTAGTGTAACCTAATTCTATGTACCCTCAAGGAATCCCAAACAACAACAAAAACATCTGAAATTATGAATTAGTCTAAAGGCTTTTTCTAAAAAGAGTATTGTGTAACTGCTAAGGGCGAAAGTATAGAACCCTTCAAATCATACAAAGTAAGCTAATTTTACAGCAAAAGTTGTCAACTATGTTAGAAAAACCATGACACATTTATTTGTACATATCTTTGACCAGAGGTTGTAATTCAGTAGATTTGCAGCATGGCAAAAATGGCAAAAAAAATTTTGTATTTTTGTAAGTTTTTTTTTTTTTATTTCTGATCTATACTTGATTGTTTGTCTACCTTCTTTTATTCTTCATCATTCTGGCTGAGGTATTTTAAATTCGAATTTCTGAATAAACCAGTTTTTAGATTCACTGATCTTATTTTTTATTTCTTTTTTAAGCTTTTTATTGCTTATTTCTCTTTATCATTATTTTTTTCTTCCTTTTATAGTTTATAAAGTGAAGAATTAGTGTATTGGCTGCTGACATTTCTTTTTTTGGCCAATTTTATTGAGGTAAAATCGACAAATTTGTATACATTTAAGACAGAACATGATGATTTTATATACATATATATGGTGAAATGATTACCACAATTAATTAATATATCTACTATCTCACATAGTTACAAAGTGTGTGTGTTTATGTTAAGAACACCGAAAGTCTACTCTCTTGGGAAATTTCAAGTGTATAATACTACTGACTATGGTCACCATGCTATCGTGCTGTGTAAGTTTCTTACATATTTTGGATGTCAACCCCTTATCAGAAATATGGTTTGTAATTTTTTTCTCTCATCCCATGACTTGCCTATTCATTTTGTTGATTATTTCCTTTGCTGTGCAGAAGTCTTTTAGTTTGATGTGTTTCCACTTGTTTATTTTTGCTTTTGCTGCCTGTGTTTTTGGGGTCATAGTCAAAAAACTATTGCAAAGACCCATGTAAGAAGATGTTTCCTTATATTTTCTTCAAGAAATTTTATAGTTTCAAGTCTTATGTTTAAGTCTAGAATCCATTTTGAGTTTATTTTTATGTATGGGGTAATTTTTTTTTACATATGCATATCCAGTTTTCTTCATACCATTGAAGAAATTATCTTTTACCCATTGTGTATTCTTGGACCCTTGTCAAATATAAATTAGCCATCTATTCTTGGGTTCATTTTTAGCCTGTCTAGTCAGTCCCATTGATCTGGAATAGGTCATGTATCTATTTTTATGCCACTACTATACTGCTTTTATTACTATAGCTTTAAAATACAATTATAAATTAGGAAGTTTGATGCCTCCAACTTTGTTCTTTACCAAGATTGCTTTGCCTATTCAGAGTCTTTTATGGTTTTATATATGAACAATTTTTGGATTGTTTTTTCCATTTTCATGAAAAATGTTATTGGTATTTTGTTAGAGACTGCCTTGAATCTGCAGATCTCTTTGAGTAATATGAACATTTTAGCAATATTAATTCTTCCAATCCACTCCCCTGGATATCTTTCTTTATTTGATTCTTTAATTTCATTCATTCATATTTTATACTTTTCAGCAAAGAGATCTCTTACCTTCTTGGTTAAATTTATTACTAAATATTTTTTATTTTTTCGATGGTATTGTAATGAAATCTTTTTTAAATTTCATTTTTAGGTAGTTGATATAGTTGTTCATATAGTTCACCAGCATCAATAATTTTAATGTACTATATGGGCTCTTTTGAGAAATGCTACATTACCAATATTCTTTTAGTATAAGAGATAATATCAGATAGGAAAACATGGGCTTCAATGACCTCACTCAGAAAATGATCAAAAAGTAATTAAAATGATTGGGATTCTGAATAGAAAGAAATTTTAAATATACCTTAATCAACAGTGAATGCATCTTTTCTTTCTATATAGACGCAAGATAAATATCAAATTTTTATGTTTAAATATATCTAAAAGTGTTCCTTTAGAAATCGAAGTTAAAAAGTCTAAGTAATATTGTCATTTGATTGGCAGAATATTTTTCTTGTTTAGATGTATAGAAAACAAAGTATAACTTAGAAATAATGCAGTGAAACTCAGTCAAATATGGTCTACTTAAATGTTGTGTTCATATGTAGTAATTGACAACTCTCAATAGTAGTTATTTAACTTATTTCTATTTACCTTTTGTGAATTCTATCTTCTAAACAAACTGCTTTTTATCCCAATTTTTAAAATGTGTTAATTCCCTCCCTCTCCATATAAATATTTATTAAATCCTTAAATATTTAATTTCACCTTAAATCATCTATATATTTTGCCTCTGTGAAAAAATAAAATTTGATCAGTAAGGCTAATAAATGTTAACCAAATTCAGAGTCTATCAAAGCAGAAAAGAAGAAAAGAAAAGGGTAAGGGCAGCCTCTTTTCTTCTTTAGAATATGTTTCATTGTTTAGATACTACTATAGAAATAATATTCACTAATTATTCAAAACCTGATGTTTTACTTCAAAGCATACAATTATAAAGATGGATTATTATGGCTTCAGCAGATAGAGCAATTGCACAGAAGCATTTCTGACATGCACGGTAAGTACCAATACGCTGTGCTCCCAACCTGTGATAGAGAAGGCTTTAGATAGTAAAACCTTATGAAACTATGTGTTTTGTTTTAGAATTTTGTTCAACCTCTTCCCCTACAGTTTGGGAAAAAAAGACCTTTCTCTAAACCTGCGGCAGTTATGTATTTGACGTACAATTGCTGTTCATGCCAAGAACTTTAGAGACTCTCAACAATGGAAAGCCAACGTTAGTATGGGCTTAGTCTACAAAGATAGAACTGGGAGTTTGTTTCCGGTTTCTGCCACTGACATGCTGAGTGACTTTTAACAAACTACCTAAACTCTCTGTCCCTATGTCTTCAACTACAGGATTGTGATTAAATGATACCTGTGATATCAATAACTAGCATATACAGACTATTTAGTATTGAGGCCGTACACTGGACACTTTCTGCGCGTCCTTCCACTCTTGTCCATATAAGACACCTACTGAGAAGGTGCTATTAATACCTCCATTACAGATGAGGGTATTGAGTCACTATAGAACTAAAAGAAATAATAATTCTGACACTCTTGTTCTGGACAGTTAAGCCCTCATTATGGTTATGTTGAGGATGA
Organism: Nycticebus coucang; assembly: GCF_027406575.1. Lineage (NCBI taxonomy): Eukaryota > Metazoa > Chordata > Mammalia > Primates > Lorisidae > Nycticebus > Nycticebus coucang. Next base: position 30,588,178 of record NC_069782.1, read on the forward strand.
CAGAAGCGGTGGTCATAGTAACAACAATGACCAAGACAAAGGTCTATCTATCAGCACTGTGCCATCATCTTAGATGAATACGCATTTAGCTGTCAGAAATATAGTATGAATAGTTTATGTAATAAGCATTGAATGACACTTTTGAATAGCCAGACATTGAAGACTAAGATATAAGACTAAGATGTAATGTTATTTTCAAGGACTCCCCAGACCAGTAGTTCTCAACCTTTCTAATGCTGTGATTCTTTAATACTATTTCTCATGTTGTGGTGACCCCCAACCATATACAGTTCCTCATGTTGTGGTGACCCCCTCCACCATAAAATTATTTTCATAGCAACAAAAATAATTTTATGGTTGGGGGTCACCACAACAAGAGGAACTGTATTAAAGGGTTACAGCATTAGAAAGGTTGGAACCACTGCCGTAGACTAACATAAAATGGAAACAAGGTGATTAAAAAAAGAAATTTTTAAGGGAATGAATGATGGGAGAGAAAAGGAAAAAAAAAAACAGGAAGGAGCTATCAAAGAAAAGATAAAAGGAGAAAAGAAAGAAGGCAGGATAATCTTGCAGGAAATACACTTAGCTTCATCTGGATTGCACAGTAGGAGGTATATTCCAATCTCTAATACAGGCGTGCCTCAGTGCCTGTTTTCAGAAATCAGCTGCTGGGAAGACACGTGTAAACACAGCAAGGATTTTTCTTAAGGATGTATGGTGATGCCTAGCACATGTCAAACTAGAATCTGGCTTTATACAAAATGACTTGCTGGATCACTGGTCCTAATTCCATGTGCCATCTGTGAAAAAAAGAAAAAAAAACACTGTAGCACATGAGTATACAAGTTTCATTATGACATATGGTAAATTATGAAATCCAGTGAGAAAGAGACCATTTTTTCTTTTCGTCCATGCTGTGACCAGCACTATTTTTTTCAAATGTGCATATCTAAAGATTATGGGGGGGAAAGTGCAAGAACATCATAGTGGCTTCCAGCTGCTTCAGATCTCATGGAAAGAGATTTGTTATAACTTCTATCCAGAAAAAGCAGGTGCATTCAATAGCTTTAGATACATTTTGTGCTGATCCAGTTAATATGTCAAAATGTTCTGTTTCAAGCAAGAAGACAGAAAAGCTTCACCATACCACAAAGGGACATCTAAATCCCATTAGTCCTCTGTTACCCTCTCAGGAAACAGCATTATGTAAGCATCTGATTTGCTTCAGGGGAAGGCCTTGATTCTGAGAAAGCTGTTTACAATTCAGTCAGCCCCATGCACAATGTTGCCTTTCATGTGATTCCTTATGTTGCTGTTGATAATGTTCATAATACGTTTTTTCTCCCAATGGAGAACGCTGAGGTAATACTGAAAACTCACTTTGTTTTTTTGCAAGCTAGGGGGCATATAAAGATGAAAAGAGATGAGCATTCATATTTTACGATCTCTGACGTAGATTAAGTTTCCGCAAAGGTCACTAAGTCATATACAGGCAAGGGTGAATTGATGGCCTCCAGATGAAAGCTGGAACGGTTTGATGTAAGCATGCTACATTGCATGACAAATCAGCACATTGTACCCCATAAATGCTTTAATGTACACAGGATTTAACAAAAAAAAAAGAAAGAAAGAAAGAAAAAGAAAAGAAAAGTGAAAGAGAAAGGGAAAGGGGGAGAAGAATGAAAGGAACAGAGAGAAAGAGAGAAAAAAAGGCAAAGTGAAATATATGAACTGCTTGAGAGCCTGGATGGAAAAGTAACTTTGCCACCCTTGAGAAGGTCAAAAGTTCACGTGAAAATTTATCAAATACTCATTTTCCTCTTTCATTCTTCTTAGCTTTTGGAGTTTCCTGGTTATGCCACAGGATCTCGTAAAGCCTGGGATTTTCTTTCATTTCCCATTTTGAAGAGTTAGATAACAGCCACCTCCTTAATAGTCCTGTAAATCTTAATTCTTTGTTTCCATCTGAGCTGAGTTTTTCAGAAGTTAATGATGCAGAGCTGCTTCCTGCCTTGGCATGCTTACTGTTTCACAGGGAACATCTGAGAAAAGGCGCTTCTTTAAGTGATGGGCGTGGCCACGGGTCCCTAACTTGGACTTCCCCGTGATGCGGCTGCAGTGTTGAAAGCAGCCCGGCTTCCACCTACAGACAAATCCGCCCATGTGAGAGAAATGAGCAGTGACATGACAGACACTAAGGAAAGGCAAAGAGGGAGCAGTAACAACAGTGACAAGGACTTTGAGAACAAGGTCCATGTGTTTGTAGCCATCCACAGTCTGGAAAAGTGTCCAAAAGAGACACTTCATGCTCCTTATTATTTAAACACATGACCTATTAATAACTGACTGGGGGCCCATATTCAAAACAAGAAGAAAACAAGATTTCTAATACCAAGTTGCTTAAAGTCAAGCAAATGTGACAAAAGTCAGCCAACAGAAAAAATATTAAATACCCCTACTATAGCCTCACACAACTTTAATGTCCCAAATGATATACAGTATTTTAAAAATATGAAACACATTATGTATAATAGACTTGCTCAACTTTACATTATCTACATTTTGAGCCAGGTCATGTTAGCGGGTTGTGGTGGAGGCTGTCCGCTTGTGTCCCGTGCAAAGAGGAACAGTATGTGGGGCCTCTGCGTACTGCGTGCCAGTTACATCTCCCTCCCAGTTTAACAACCTCCCAAATGCCTTCACACACTGCCAAAATGTCTGGGTTGAGAAACACTGGCAAAATGTCTTGGTTGAGAAACACTGGCAAAATGTCTTGGTTGAGAAACACAATGAGAGGGTACTCGGGTTCTTTCTGAGGGATTATATTTTGGACTTTCGCTGCCTTATTTTACATCATTATGTGCAATAAAAGCAGCAAACTGCTAAACTTCTCCTGTAAACCAATCTCACCTTCTTCTGAGGTAGTGTCATCTTCCATGAGCACATAGCCACTGCATTACATGCCCCGGCTTCCTCTGGGGGTGGATAAGGCCATGTGACCATGTTCAGTGACTAAGTCAGCTCAGAGATGAGCGGACTGAAACAACGAGCATACATCCACTCTTCTGTTTCACTGTTCTTTCTACTACCAGCTAGAACAAAGGCAGCGAGGCTCATGATCCAGATTCAACACCTAGGGGACAGGAAACTAAGGAGATGGAATTATATTTCTGTGACAGATTTTATGAATTACTTTGTGGAACAGAACAGCCTCATCAGCATCAACCTACCTTGAAACTCTCAGACATAAAGAATGAAAACTTCTATTTTATTTATGCTCCTGAGATTGGAAGTCTCTCTACTAGGGAGACTTAGCCTTTACCCTGATAAACATAGAATAATAGAATATATGTGTAATTTCAAGCACATGTGTATTTTACATACATGCTACATTAGGGTTCTCCAGAGAAACAAAATGAATGGAGTATGCGCAGACATGGGGTTGGAAAATTAAGTTCTCGTACTTATCATAGAAAAAGTGCTATGTACATCATTGCTAAAGATCACTGTGGTCACCTTCCAAGTACTTCCCCTGGGAAACCGTGCACTCATGCCGGCACCTGATCTACCTTCAAAGCAATTTTGGAATTCTTTTTCTGGAATGGCCATCAGAACTGTCATTGTAGGTTAGGCAAGACATTTTAAAAGAGCAAACTATGTAAGCAGATGCATATTTATATGAGAACATCTCTCACAAAGCTATAGGAACATAGACCTAGACAGTGAAGTGATTGATTCTGCTAAAATGGCTTTTGGGCCTTAAATGAGAAATAAGTGTTTGAGAGAGAGAGAGAATGATTTATTGTGTAGGATGGCCTCATGTGATACGGATGCTGAGACATCCCACCATCAGCTATCTATAAGCTGTAGGCCCTGGAAAGCTGGAGGTAGGAGTAGGTGCAGTCCAAGTCCGAAGGCTGAAGACCCAGGGAAGCCAATGATATAAGCCCCAGTGCAGTGGAAGTCCAAGTCCCTGTCCAAAAGGCCGAGAACCAGGAGCACTGATGTCCAAGGGCGGGAGAAGATGAATATCTCCAGTCAGGTAGAAAGTCATTTGCCTTTTTTCCATCTTTTAATTTTATGTAAGCCCTCAATGTATTAGATGACACTCACCCACATTAGTGATGGCAACTTCTTTACTCAGTCTGCCAATTTCATTGCTAATTTCTTCTGGAAACACCCTCAGAGACAAATTCAGAAAAAAATGTATTCCTGGCTGCCTGGGCAACCCTTAGCTCAGTCAAGTTGACAAATGCAATCAACCATTACACAAACTCATACACACATAAGATCAACATCCAAAATTCTGGTTAGGCAAGATATGTTGAAAAAGCAGACTATGTAAGTAGATGTATGTTTACATCAGAATGTCTCTTACAAAGCTGCAGGAACCTAGATAATGGAGTGTTTGATTCTGCCAATACAGCTTTAGGGCCTTAAATAACTGTCAAAAAGATGAGTGAACCAGTGAAGTCCTGCTTTCTGGTTTCACACTACCAAGTCTGATCCAGAAAAAAAGATAGTCCTGGCTCTATAGACAGCAGCAGTCATTATCTGAGTGGTGTGGACATTCTTTTCTAGTCAGATCACTTAAAGGCACTTCACCTCCCACCAGGCTGATCACCAGACTTTGGTAAGTGACAGGTGCTTTAGCATAGAAGACTGTACCTGAATATTGAGCATTTTGATTAAAAAAACACCTCCATGTTTCTTTGCCATCTGTACTGAGTCTGTGAAAGGAACTTTACCAGAATTTGATGAAACTTCTAATGATTCATCTTCCTCTATATTCTTCCATTATTTAATGAGTATGATTGTATATCAAATGAATAGCCCCCTCTTCTGAATTAAATCTTGTTCTCTAAAACATAATGTTTCCACCTACAAAAAGAAACTAACATTTGAAGTGTAACTTGTGTAAAGGGTACATGATTCTGCAAATATATTTTCTTGAAACAAACTCAAACTGCCTCATAAAAATCAATACAAATTGTGCCAATTTGCTTACATTACTGAAGGAATTAGCTATGTGAAGAAAAGTAATTGACTTGAAAAAAAAAAAGTAATTGACTTGGTCGAATTTTTATCTTTTTAGAAATTTACAATCTCTAATATAGGAAAACCAGTATTATATCTTTTAGGTGGATCACAATTAGGTCTCACTATAATTAATTTCAAAATTCTGTATGCATTTATAAATCAGTGAAATTTCTCATGAAATCTCACCATACCCATATCCCAGCATGTTAAAATATAATTGATGTTCTTCTGGTGAGTTGTACTTTGAACTTCTTTCAACTTAATAGTCTAAAGAACCTTGTTATCAACTTTTATTTATTATTTTCTTTTTACTGTATAGTACTAAAACTCTTTTTAAAAAGTCTATAAGAAATTGGATCTGCTCATTTAAAAAGTCTTTCTCTGCTCTTTTTTTTTTCTTGTTTAATAGTTTTAAGAGATGATCTCTTACTCTTTTTTTCTTGCTGCAACTAAATAATGTTAATTCTTTCTTTTAAAGGGGCTCAGTGCTTCCGTTGTGTCCATGTTTAACCCTTGCATGGATGTTGTAAGGAAGCAGTGTGCTCCAGACAGTTTATGTGTAGAAATGTGCTGCTGAGCTTTTCTTAATAACTTCCTTAATAATAATTTCATAATCATTATTTCTTAATAATTTAAATTTCATTTATTCTTAAATATTTCATTTTTAAAATAATTTTACTTTATACTTTATTTTATACTGCTAGATTATTCAAAAGCCTTTTAGGAATAAAGTTCTGATGCTAACTACCCAGATTTAGTGCAGATGAAAGGCACAGTCCCTGGCAAGATTTCCTTCATGGGATACGCCAGTCACAAGTTTGGGGAAGGGGGGGTGGGTAGAGGGAAGGAGATTGGTGGGATTATACCAGCAGTGCATCTTACAAGGGTATATGTGAAACTTGGTAAATGTGGAATGTAAGTGTCTTGGTGCAGTAACTGAGAGAAAGCCAGGAAGGCTATGTTAACCAGTGTGATGAAAGTGTGTCAAACGGTCTGTGAAGCTAGTGTATGATGCCCCATGATCATATCAATGTACACAGCTATGATTTAATAAAAAATAAATAAATAAATAAATTCCATTGGCAAAAAAAAAAAGATTTCCTTCATGGGATACACCAGTCACAAGTTTGAGGGTGCCCAGGCTACTTGAAATTTTGATGACTTGCTACCACTTTGGGAGTCATACTATCCCCTCAGCTTCAATGAATTGCTGGAATGACACAGAATTCATAAAAAGACCGTATGTATGAATTCAATTTTATTATAGAAAAAAGTGACAGAACATAATTCTTCCCCCCTCCACCCCCATCTTCTTCCAAGAACATAGAACCCCAACTGACATCATATGGTTCAATGTTCCAACTCTCCAGTCCTGTGCTGGTCTTTCTGGGATGGTCGGACTCCATCTTCCGACTATCTGAGAACTTGCTTTGAGTCACCTCACCTGCATAAATTCAAGTATGATTCCAAGGACTCATCATGAAAAGCAAAATCCTCCTTTCACTGTGGAAATTCTAAGGATTTAAAGGTCCCTTCCAGGAACCTGGGGCAAAGACAAATTCATTATTATACAACAATCCTCCATTTAAAAGCAAACTCAATTTTACCTACACACATCTCTGAAATATTTACTATGTTTAATTTTTTATCTACTGATTTTTTTTTCCTTCAAGAAGAACAGTATAAAGGAAGTTTGAGGGGAGAAAAAGAACCAAGATGAGTTATGTAGCACTTTTTCTAGGATGAGTTCATGAACTTAATTGTCAGACCTCACATGTTTGGGAGCAGCCTTGGGCACAATTGTGAAATAGTTGGACAACTGCATTTTAGAACTTGAAGGGATTTTAGAGATTGTATAATGCTCTGTCTTTTTTTGGTCCGGGTAGAACCGATAATTAACTCTCCTGTAATTATGAACCAGTTTCCCAGCTCTTCCCAATATTCCACTTAGCTTATCTTCAGAGCCTGCCCCAGCTCTTTTGGGGTCACCACTTTGTGTCCCTTCTCTGCACTGCATCCTTCCTCCCCATCTCTTGGGAGACTTTATGATATGGTCTGTCTTTCCCCACTGTTCTCTGCTACCTCTCCCTGTTCATTCCTTTGCAACTCCAGTGAGTCAATGAATAAATGACAAAAATTCTTTTTCCTGCAAGTTCTGATCTCTGAAATGTGGCAAGGGAAAAAATATCACAATTAACCCATTTTACAGCTCATCTAGACACCATGATACCTTCACTCAGTTTTGTAAAAATTAACCTTCTAGACTGGTGTTGTTGAAGGAGATTTCAGTAATGAGGTCTTGACACTTCTGTGCACAGAAGACAGGATCTGAGCAAATAAAAAAGAACTGTATTTTGCAGATTGAGTCACTATCCAAGTGTGATGTTTAAACTATTAATAATAGGACAATCGGCATAACAGAGCTGGTCATCTCATGGTCAGTCTACTATTCCTCTCCCAGAGTAAACTTTCTAAAGCACAGATCTTATCTGAAACACAGGCTGTGATTCTGCTGTGATTTTTGTCCATAGCTTCATTCTCTTCAGCTTTGCATACAAGGGCTGCTACTCCTCTTCTGGCCTAATCTCCAGTCCAGTAGCTGCTCTCACTTTGTGCCTCCTCCAGCATGTAATGCTAGTCCACACCTTGAATGCCCTGTTCCCTCTGGCCAGACTTTTCTCCGGCTAACCTAACCCTTCTGGGCCTCTTTAATATAGAGAGGTAACTCACTGAAAAACCAGCATAAAAATATTTTTCTTTTCTTTTCTTTTTCTTTTCTCCTCTCTTCTTCCTCCTCCTCCTCCTTGTCGTCATCCTCCTTCTCCTCCTCCTTCTCCTCCTCCTTCTCCTCCTCCTCCCTCTCGCTCTCTCTTCTTTATTTACAGAGCCTCACTTTCTGGCCCCAGTAGTGTGCCATGGTGTCATAGCTTACAGTAAACTCAAACTCTTGGCCTCATGTGATACTCGTTTCTCAGCCTCCCAAGTAGCTGGGACTACAGGCACCTGGCCCAGTGCCCAGCTATTTTTAGAGACAGGATCTTGCTCTTTCTCAAGCTGGTCTCGAACTCCTGAGCTCAGGAGATCCACCTGCCTTGACCTCCCAGAGTGCTAGGATTACAGGTATGAGCCACTAGGCCCAACCTAAAATGATTTTCTTTGAATAATTCTCAAATACTCAGATTTGATTAAGATGCTCCTCTTCTGATCCCCTTTAGCAAGCTTTAGAAACCCTGAGATAGGACTTTGCATGTTGTATTTTTATAGTAACTTATCGGTCTCTCTCAAATGGATTGTGAACTCCCAACAGCCAAGGGGCATACATTGTTTTATTTTGTATCCCCAGAACCTGGAATAGAGCATGCACTAAATTAGTGTTTGATGAATAAATGCATCCATGCATGAAGGATATATACATCACCATCCTTATCTACCTTCATCTTTCTTAGAGAATTAAGGGAAAGGTCTTTAAAATGTAGACTTTACTAAATGTAGAATATAAATGTCTTAACACAATAACTAAGAAAATGCCATGAAGGCTATGTTGACCAGTTTGATGAAAGCATTTCAAATTGTATGTAAAACCAGCACATTGTACCCCATGATTGCATTAATGTACACAGCTATGATTTACTAAAAAAAAAAAGGAAAAACATGTAGACTTTAAAAGCTAATATCCACTTTAGGCTTTGGAAAAATCAGGACCTTCCATAAAATTGTGTATGTGTGTGTGTGTGTGTGTGTGTGTGTTGTGTGTGTGTAAATGTGTCTCTCTCTCAATTCCTGTGTTCACAGGATGTTTTTTTGAAAGTGAATTCCACATTATGATTTTTTTCCCCCCAAGGAGTGTGTTATATGATCTTTGTTTTCAAATATAAAGAGTAGCATTTCAGGGCTCTGCTGAAAGGTGAATGTTAGACCTCTACATTCTTGGCAGTGATAAATATTTCAAAAGAAATGAAAGAGTAACATCTGTGGCTTCATCCACAATTATCAAAGCCACAATTATATTTTGACAAAATACCCATGGAATTTTGGTTGCCGTCTTTTATATTATAAGTATCACAATTTTTAAAACTTAAATACTAGTGTTTTATCCTGGCTTCTACCATCATTGTCCTCATGTCATAAACATGTCTCAGAATTGACTTAGTTACATACAGTGCACAGAATAGGTAAACCTAAGTGTAAGTTCCTAACACTGAAAATTTTCCAACCACCTGTTGAGGAATCTACAGGGCAGCAGGCCTCCCACCTTCTTCAAAAGTCACCTTTATTACTTAGTCCTCACAGTGACAAGGCTAGAGCTCTTTGCTTGGAATTTCATTTAACAGATTATAAATAAGGGATGAGTTAGTTAAGTGTGTCAGTTATTATGTAATACGTATCTCCTCCAAAAGTGACATTTCACAGAGAAGGGCTTATACTCAGAGTGAGAATTTTTCATGCTATGAAATATGTATACATGTTGATGGACACAGGAATTATAATTGACTGTTTCAAAATTGATTATAAAATTTGAAAGTTCATAACATAGTAGAATGTAATTATTTTGTGTTAACAGCTCCAATTTTGTTTACCAGATATGAGCATCAGAAAAGAGTAATGGTACTTGAGCCTGTTGTTCTTTAGATTAACTCGTACCTGTTTTTGTGAGTTGATAGCTGGTGCTGCCTTTTGGAAGTGTCAGCTTTTGTGTTTTTGTACCCATGGAGGTTCTCTGGTTTTGTGACTTTGGAGGACCTCTGGAGTCCCTGTAATGATGCTGGTGAAATTTCCTTAGGCTGTTGTAAAGTAGCATGATGAGAAAAATGAAGCAAGACATAAACATTTTCACGTGAATAATACACAGAATTAATGTAAGTTGAGAAAGTGCCAGTTTTCCTCAGAAAGATCAAGAAGATTTCTATTTTCCTGGAATTAAATACGTAGAATTGTGCCCTTTCTTGGGTACATTAAAAGTAGTTGTACTATGGAGGGCAACAAAGGGAGACTCTGTCTCCAAAAAAATAAATTAATTAATTAAATAAAAAAAAGTAGTTGTAATAGTACTGTTTTGGTTATTTTTAGATAATTAAGAAATCAAATTAAATAACAATATAAATGTGCTCCCTTTTAATACTAAAATCTCAAATTTTAGAATACTATATAGACTTTTGTCATATGTACTAGTATGATAATGTTAGCATTAAATATATTATGCTTAGACAGAAGATCCATGATCTTGGTAGAAGTTACTGAAATAAGGCAGTATATACTTTTAGATGCATATTGTCATATTTTGCTGCATGATTTAGAAGCAATGATGTAGTTTGCGAGGTCAGCTCAAAGCTTACTGAGAAAGGCTACAAATGTTAGTGATAGCCTCGTTTCCATTAAATTCATTGTTTTCTTGATAACTAAACTTGAATCCATTTTCCCCCAATAATTAAATCTCTACTATTTGCCTAATCTATGGGAACAACTGAGTCATTTTTCTTACATAATCATTAAAAATGATAAAATGTAGGAAATGTTTGCAGGTATGAAAAGGATTTAATAGCAGTAATAGATTATTTTGGGAGACATAACATATTCTTTTGGGGAAAAAATGATTTTTTTTTTCCCAGTAGTCTTTCTCTAATTTTCCTCCTTTGGCTCTATTATGTCAATTGAGAAGAGGACGAATCTGAAGACGATTGAACAATGTATTTTCATGTTGCCTAGACGACCTTTAGTGCAGACATTGGCTGGTTTGCAGGACTTCCTGTAACTTAATTCAAATTTCTTGCTGATCCTAAGGATGGACTCAAAACAACCTATAAATGGCAATAAGTACTGAAAGTTCTGCGTTTTACTGCCTGTAGAGTGTTTTGGTAAGAAGTCTCCTTTTCCTATGAATGTTCTGATGTAAAAAGGTTATAGACCACACTGAGATTACCAAGGTCAGTGAGGTTGGAGGCATTGAGTTCTGCCAGTGACTTGCTGTGTGGTCTATAGGAAAGATATTTAAACTTTTAGTGTCCACCTTCCCATGTATGGAAGAGAAATAATAGCACTTAAATATTTCTCATAGTGTTACAGTAATTAATTCTGCTGAAATGCTTTGAAATAAGCATCAAAGAGATTCAATTATGTGTCTCAGCTTTTGATTTTATTTGTTAATGAAGGAAAACATGCTTTGCATGGGAAAATAAAATTCTGGAAAGTACAATCTTAAAATCCCATACATTACCTTAAATTCATTTTCCCCATTTGTTTTTTTAAAATTTCACCTTAATATGGGGGTACAAATGATGAAGTTACTTTTTTGTGTTTGTTAGGTAAAGCTCAAGTTGTAGTCAAGCCCTTTACCCAGGGGGTGCCCATTAGGTAAGAACATCCTCCTCCCCTACCTCTTTTCCCTCCACCTCCCTCCCCCCAACTTGAATTTAATTCATTTTACCCCATTTCATTAAGACCATTTCAAGAAATGGACAGGTTCCATCTATTTTATCTGGATATCTACAGAGATAGTCCTAATAGTCCTAGAAATGGTGACCCCCATCCTTGTAGCCACCATTCTGTCGACTAACCATCTGGCATTACAGACACAAGATTATACACCTATTATGATGTATCTTTGGGAAGTTTTTGTGTTAAAAGGTTTTCCTGATACAATTAGGATTAACAACACCATGTAGCATTTAATTGCCTAAAATAGAGTTGTAGGGAGCATATTTTCAAAAGCAAATAACAGAAAACTCATGCTGGTTTTGACAATGAAGATTGTCAATGATGACATGAAGCCAATTTGAGATTCATTGGTTTATTTAATGGTAAAGTTCATAGGTGATAGTATTAGTCAACTTTCAGCAGACTGTACTATAAAAAGAAACCCAAACTTGTTATGACTTACAACAAATGTTTCTTTATCACGCCTGTCATGCGTTCATAGAGACCACCTTCTGCTCTATGGTCTTATCCATTTTGGGATCCAGGCTAAAGGAGGAGCCCTTGCCTAGGACATCTCACGGCTCCACAGAAGGTGAAATGTCTTAGTGGAAATGATGAAACTATATATTGGATTTTAAAGCTTCTTCTCAAAAGTCACATGTATTTTCTTCAACTCACATATCATTTACAAGGTTACATGGCAAAGAGACTGGTGTCAAGTGGTAGATAAGGATAGTTCTTAGAGAAATAGGCAGTAAATATCCTGGAACCGTAATGCAAACTACCACATAAAGTTCAGGTGTGGTGTGATCCGGCCCCGCCCTGTTCCTCCTGGGAGTCTCTGCCTTATTCCATTCTCCAGCTTTGACCTTAGATCAGCTTTCCTCATGGTAACAACTGCCAAGCTAACCATGGTAACATGACATGTTATCATGTTCCATCATGATAACAACTGATATTCTAAGCTTCATATCCAGAAATCATTCACCAAAAGAAGAGAAGTTCTTCTTTCCCGACTATCAGAAAAAGTTTCAAGAGTCATTGTGATTGGGTTATCACAATGGGAATCATTACTGTGGCCAAGGAAGACGAAACAATGACTGTCCCAGTGTCAGGATTGAGATCAGTTTGAGACCGGGGTCCTCAAACTGCCGCCCGGGGCCACATGAGGCAGTGTGATTGTATTTGTTCCCGTTTTGTTTTTTTACTTCAAAATAAGATGTGTGCAGTTTGCATAGGAATTTGTTCATAATTTTTTTTAAACTATAGTCCAGCCTTCCAATGGTCTGAGGGACAGTGAACTAGCCCCCTGTTTAAAAAGTTTGAGGACCCCTGCAAGAGGATGCGTCCTGAGTCTGGATCTTTGTGGGGAATGTGGCAGTAAGCTTGAGTTTAATCTCTCCGAGGCAGTAAGAAACCATCTGAGGCTTACAGGCTAGGGTGCAGAGGTGAAAAAACACACAAAACAAGCTCAGAAAATTGGGGGAAAAGTTAAGTTTGTTCTTTGAAATCTTTAATTCACATCTCCCTCCACACTTCATCTGTCTCTATCCCCAAGCCTGAAACAATCTGTTTACTCCATCAGCAAAGATATCTATACCTGTGACCAAGGTTCAAGTCTAAAATTCTCCTCTGTGGGACTTCCTCAGTCATGAATAAGGTTCTACATTCACACTTTTCATAAATACTTGCTTATTCAAGCAAGGCCTTTTGAATAGTTTTATCTATTTTATCATGTTGTTATCCTTTTTACTTACATGTTAATATTTCTTCATTTCTAAAGCACTAGGTACATGAATTTAAAAGTACATACCTTTGCTCAAAATGTGTATAATTATACTTTCTGCTGACTTAAGAGGAAAAAAAATAACTTTCCAAACAGAATTAATTTTATGCACAAAAGGGCAATTAATAATCTCTACAATGTACATTGCATATAGTATTTTTCATTTAGAGAATGACACAAAATTCATTTTTTTCTAATTGAATTGCACTTGTCCAAAAGTGTGTGTATGTTATTTATCAATTCACTCAATTTTAAGAATACAATGAATTAAGTATCACAAAACTAGCTTGGGTTTCCTGTAACAGTTTTGTCCTTATATGATTAACACAAGCTGGAAACATTAGGGAGCCAACTAATTCTACAGATCATTTCATCATCAAAATACCAAGTACAACACTTCCCAAATTTCTGATATAAAATATATCATTTTGGTTGCCTACACTCTAAGTCTTCTTTTGCCAGACCTTTATAATAACTTTTCCTTTTCTGTTTGATACCTATTTCTCATGGTTTGCTGATACTTTGAAAGGCTTTGCATAGTAAAGGTAACATGTTACCCTTCTACTATAAAAAGCTGGATCAACATTTTTGAAAAGAGGTGCGATGATTACAGATATAAATTAGTTAAGACAAAGAAAGGGTAAATTACTTTTATAAAAATATTGTATTTGACATTCTTAGAATGGATTTTGTTGTTGCCATTATTGCTTTGTTGGTGTGATTGTGTATTAGCCGGCATTTTGAACTGCTATTAAGTATTCAGTTATGTTGCAATTGCTTTATCAGCCAGCAGAGAATGAAGAGAATTTCTGGTACAATTCTGGTCAGATCCTGAGAGAACTTTGAATGATGGCCCAGAGAGTCAAGTGTATGCACCTCTCATCTGTCCAGAGGTTAATACCCCAGGCATTCCTGTATCCTGGTAAAACATTCCTGGAGCTTTTTATACCAAAAATGGATTACCTTTTTTCTCACTATCTCTTAGTTTCAAATAAAAATCAGAGGTTTTTAATCAATAAGACCAGTTAGTTTCACCTGGACTACATTAGTTTGACATTAAAAAAAAAGAAAGAAATAAAGAAAAATCAAAATAAACAAGAAGTTTGAGCCATATGTCCAGTCATGGAAAGTTCTGATTTGCATCATGATGACCTCAAGGTTAACTACATTCAATCTCAGTTCAGACACATCACTCAGAGCTACCAAAAAGTAAAATATAAAAATGAACTGAGGTAACATTTTATTACTGGGTATTCTGAATGATCGCTGATAATACAAAGAAGTGGAAAATCTCCAATATACGGAAGTTTATCTGTTAAAACAGAACGGATAAGTTTCCTAAATTCAGATTTCGATCTAGAAAAAAACAAATTTCTGAAAAAATAATTGTATACAATAAGATGTTAATTTGTGCTTACATTTGAGACACTAAAAGTAATTAAAATATCTATAGGGAGGATGCTATGGTGTGGACTTGGGGGAAAACATTTTTTAAAGTTCTTTAAAATCACAAAGAGAATTCATAGATCTATTTATAAAAATATTTTCTTATCTTAGATATTTCTATGTCTCCACGGAATGCTGTCCTTAGTGGGAATGCTCAGTAATACAAGTAGCTAAGTATAATATGCAGAACCTTCCAGTATAACTCCATACCGGCCAGTATTTCCTGTCAGGCGACACAGGCAACTCTGAACTATTCAGAGAACTAACTGTGATAATAGACACACGATCACTTTGTGAAAGTTCACAAGCTCATCAAATTTAACTTGTTCTACCTCATGGCATGCCATCGCTCAGCGTCTTCTGAAGGGCAAGATGAAGTAAATTCTGCTTTTATAATGAGTTTGCCTCCTGGCAACTCTTATGGTGTTTATAAGTGTATATGCCATTTAAAATGGAAAGGCACTGTCAATTTCATACTCAAATAAAGACCTCCTTGGGCATGTGAGAACTTTCATTACTGATTCTGTGGATTTGTTTATTTTTCCTATGGATGCGGCCAGTTCTGCAAATTGTGCTCCAGGTATAGACACGCTGGGTTTTGAGTACAGATGTAAGTATTAGTTTCCAAGAAACTTTCTCTTAATGATGATCATTCTTTTGTCTGCAACACTGAGGTCTCATCAGGGAACCTCCCACCATGGCTCCCATCCTGCTTTTGTTTTGTGTGGTTGCTCTGGAGCACAAGTTCCTGGGCATTTTGTTGGTGCACCTTTTTTTTGCCCCTTTCAATTGGTTACCTTCTACCCTGTAACTCATCCAAGTACTTTTCCACCCACTCATGCTAACATGGTGCATCCCCCCACCCCCACCTCTAGCGTGGCATTTCACTACTCAGAGAAAGCTTAATGCCATCCGCAAACTGGGAAATTCAGTTTAGAGAACTCGAGAAAATGTAAAATATAATTGATCTTAGCATATTTCCAGTAGAACCCAGCTCTTAACCCTTTTATATCTGTTTGAATAAAAACTACGGAAACTGTAACATAATTTTTAAAACAAAGTTCCATGTGAAGAAACTAAGCTTTGTACCTATTAAGTTGATTTGTTTTTAAAAATAATGGTAACACATTGAATACTTTCTAAGTATTTTATAATAATAACACCTTATTTTGAAGACTTATTGTGAATCAGGAACTGTGCTAGGTTTTTACATTAACTACAACATCCAGGGACTTAGTCATTAAAAACTTCATTTGGCTATTGAAGTGGTAGATTAGAAATCATGTGCAGTTCCTTACCCAGCCACACAAACCTGTTAGATGATTTGTAGCCATTGTCTAGATACTTAGTTAAAATTAGCATGACCTTAAGTTGAATTTTTAAAATCAATTTTTTTCTTTTTGACAATAACAATGCATATACCTTGTAAACATTCGAACAGCGTGGAAATGCATAATGTAATAAATGTGAGAATTCTATTTGACACATACAAAACTTTCAGATAGTAATTTATGTAAATGTTGAAATCAGATCAGCCTTGGCATTCAATTTGTTTTTGTAATTTACTGTGTTGTTTAGAAAAAAGAACATCTGGGGAGGCGGAGCAAGATGGCAGCCGAGTAACAGCTTCCTTGCATCTGGGCACCGTGAGTCTGGGGAGATAGGACTCCAGGCATCTCTGGCTGGTGGGATCTGCCTATCATCACCCCTGAGAGGATACAGGGAGTCAGCGAGAGACTTCTGGACCCCAAGAGGAGGACTAAAACAGTGGAAAACTGGCAAGTGGTCGCGTGTGTTCAATCCGTCTAAACCCACCCGCAACTGTAAGTTCAGTAGCAGCGAGACTGCAAACCAGAAAGGCCTTACCTGTGAACTGTTTTGGTGTCTTTGGACTTGGCAGTCAGCTCAACTGCCTTGGGGAGAGCCTGAGCGGGAGTGCGGAGAACTTTGGCCTTTGTCTAGGGCCCCAGACTGAGCCGCTGAGCCAGACAGAGCTAATAGTGTTTGGCTCTGGGTCACAGGCAGACATTGTGAGCGATCTGCCCCGGCAAGCTCTCCCCTCAGGGTCGCAGAGCTGGAATTGGGTGGGAGCTGGTAACCCAGCGACCAAGTAGCCTAAGGGCGGGGTCTGAGACGCCTTGCAGCCCTACCCCTCGGGGGCAGAGGGAGACCAGTTTTGACACACAGGGTAAGTGGATAGCCACTTCAGCAGTGATTCCAGCAACAAGCACTTCCCTGAGAAAGCTTCTGCTCAGTAAGCGAATAAGTTCAAAGTGCCTTTTAAGTGGGCTGAAGAGAGATTTAGGGTGTCTACCTGATGGGGTTTGAGAAACTAGCAGCCAACAGTCGTATCAGAACTGTGATTAACATCTCATACCCCAGAAGACCACGTGTTGCCCAGACAATATTCAATAACATATACATACTGCTTTGTTTTTGGTTGTGTGTTTGTTTTTTTTTTTTTTTTTGGTTTGGTTGTTTTTTTTGTTTATTTTGATGTTGTGGATTGTTGTTTTGTTTTTTAAGTTTAACCTTTTCCATACAGATCCTTTTTCTTTCTCAATTTTTCCAGTTTAATTATAATTTCCCATTGCTGCCTATTTCAATAATTAGAACTTCATTTTTGTTAGTGTTTCTACCGCTATTATTTGGTTTTTCCAGCCAATTTTATCCCGTAAAGTTTTCTGTTTGCTTGTTTTGGTTTGATTTACAGCATTTTTGTCTTTCCTCTCTACTTGGTGGAGGTGGGGTACCGTGTCTGATCAGGTTAGCAAAGAGCTGCTGACCTCAAGGGAACCACCAAACTGGGCACCCCCAGAAGGTGTTTTTTTTTTTTAAGGTTGTATCAAAGTACCCTACTGTACACCTATATTGCTCTGTCTCCCTCTTTCTGTGCCTCTCTTCTTTTTGTCAATATTCCTTTTACCCACCCCCTCTCCTTTCTCTATTTTTATTTTTGTTTCCTTATAACTCGGTCCTCCTTTCTTTCATCCCTTTTTTGCTCTTAAACCTTCTCACACTTCTGGTCCTGTAACCCTTAGTCCACAGGCACAAGAACTTAAAGAGCAGGAGGAAGTGAAAGGAAAATTAGGGCAAGGAAACAGATAAAAGAAATCACCCATGAGGAAGAATCAGCAGAAAACTCCAGGCAACATGAAGCACCAGTCCAGAACAATCCCGCCAAGGGACCATGAGGTAGCTACTGCAGAGGATTCCCCCTATACAGAAATGTTAGGAATGACAGAAAGGGAATTTAGAATACACATGTTGAAAACAATGAAATAAATGATGGAAACAATGAAGGAAACTGCCATAAAGTGGAAAATAACCAAAAGGAAATCCAAAAACAGAATCAAATAAGAGATGAACGATATGAAGAATATAAAAAGGATATAGCAGAGCTGAAGGAAATGAAACAGTCAATCAGGGAACTTAAAGATGCAATGGAAAGTATCAGCAACAGGTTAGACCATGCAGAAGAAAGAATTTCAGAGGTAGAAGACAAAGTTTTTGAGATAACTCAGATAGTAAAAGAGGCAGAAAAGAAGAGAGAGAAAGCAGAACATTCACTGTCAGAATTATGGGACTTTATGAAGCGTTCCAACATACGAGTTATAGGTATTCCAGAAGGGGAAGAAGAATGCCCCAGAGGAATGGAAGCCATACTAGAGAACATTATAAAAGAAAATTTCCCAAATATCACCAAAGATTCTGACACACTGCTTTCAGAGGGATATCGGACTCCGGGTCGCCTCAACTCTAACCGAGCTTCTCCAAAACACATTGGGATGAACCTGTCCAAAGTCAAGACAAAAGAAAAGATTCTGCAAGCTGTCAGGAGTAAGCGCCAGTTGACCTACAGGGGAAAATCCATCAGAGTGACCGCAGACTTCTCTAATGAAACTTTTCAAGCAAGAAGACAATGGTCATCTACCTTTAATCTACTTAAACAGAACAATTTCCAGCATAGAATTCTGTACCCTGCTAAGCTAAGCTTCAAAATTGATGGAGAAATCAAATCATGTATGGATATACAAACATTGAGGAAATCCACAACAATAAGACCAGCTCTACAGGAAATACTTCAACCTGTTCTGCACACTGACCACCACAATGGATCAGCAGCAAAGTAAAAACTCAGAAATTAAAGGACAGAACCTAACCTCCACACTGATGCAAAAGATAAAGCTAAGCAATGGACTATCACAAAATAAGACGAATAGAATACTACCACACTTATCAATTATCTCAATAAATGTTAATGGCTTGAATTCCCCACTGAAGAGACATAGATTGGTTGACTGGCTTAAAAAACACAAGCCATCTATTTGCTGTCTGCAAGAAACACACCTGGCTTCAAAAGACAAATTAAAGCTCCGAGTCAAGGGTTGGAAGACAATTTTTCAGGCAAATGGAATTCAGAAGAAAAGAGGAGTTGCAATCTTATTTTCAGATACATGTGGATTTAAAGCAACTAAAGTCAAAAAAGACAAAGATGGTCACTTTATATTGGTCAAGGGAAAACTACAACAAGAAGACATTTCAATTCTAAATATTTATGCACCCAATTTAAATGCTCCCAGATTTTTCAAATAGAACTTACTCAGTCTGAGCAATATGATATCTGATAATACCATAATAACAGGGGACCTTAACACTCCTCTTACAGAGCTGGACAGATCCTCTAAACAGAAATTAAACAAGGATATAAGAGACTTAAATGAGACCCTAGAACAACTGTGCTTGATAGACGCATATAGAACACTCCATCCCAAAGATATACATTCTTCTCATCACCCCATGGAACATTCTCCAAAATTGATCATATTCTGGGACACAAAACAAATATCAACAGAAACAAAAGAATTGAAATTTCACCTTGTATCTTCTCAGACCATAAGGCACTAAAGGTGAAACTCAACTCTAACAAAAATGCTCGACCCCAACCAAAGGCATGGAAACTAAACAATCTTCTGTTGTATAACAGATGGGTGAAGGAAGAAATAAAACAGGAAATCATTAACTTCCTTGAGCATAACAACAATGAAGACACAAGCTACCAAAATCTGTGGGATACTGCAAAAGCAGTTTTGAGAGGAAAATTCATTGCTTTAGATGCCTACATTCGAAAAACAGAAATAGAGCACATCAACAATCTCCAAGAGATCTTATGGAATTGGAAAAAGAAGAACAATCTAAGCCTAAACTCAGTAGAAGAAAAGAAATATCCAAAATCAAATCAGAGATCAAGGAAATTGAAAACAAAAGAATCATTCAGAAAATTAATGAAACAAGGAGTTGGTTTTTTGAAAAAATAAATAAAATAGATAAACCATTGGCCAGACTAACAAGGAATAGAAAAGTAAAATCTCTAGTAACCTCAATCAGAAATGATAAAGGGGAAATAACAACTGATCCCACAGAGATACAAGAGATCATCTCTGAATACTACCAGAAAATCTATGCCCAGAAATTTGACAATGTGAAAGAAATGGATCAATATTTGGAATCACACACTCTCCCTAGACTGAGCCAGGAAGAAACAGAGCTCCTGAAAAGACCAATTTCAAGCACTGAGATCAAAGAAACAATAAAAAATCTTCCAACCAAAAAATGCCCTGGTCCAGATGGCTTCACTCCAGAGTTCTATCGAACCTTCAAGGAAGAGCTTATTCCTGTACTGCAGAAATTATTCCAAAAAATTGAGGAAGAAGGAATCTTCCCCAACACATTCTATGAAGTAAACATTAGCCTGATACCAAAACCAGTAAAAGACCCAAACAAAAAGGAAAATTTCAGACCAATCTCACTCATGAACATAGACGCAAAAATTCTCAACAAAATCCTAGTCAATAGATTACAGCTTATCATCAAAAAAGTCATTCATCATGATCAAGTAGGCTTCATCCCAGGGATGCAAGGCTGGTTTAACATACGCAAGTCCATAAACGTTATCCACCATATTAACAGAGGCAAAAATAAAGATCACATGATCCTCTCAATAGAAGCAGAAAAAGCATTTGATAAAATCCAGCATCCTTTTCTAATTAGAACACTGAAGAGTATAGGCATAGGTGGCACATTTCTAAAACTGATTGAAGCTATCTATGACAAACCCACAGCCAATATTTTACTGAATGGAGTAAAACTGAAAGCTTTTCCTCTTAGAACTGAAACCAGACAAGGTTGTCCTCTGTCACCTTTACCATTCAACGTAGTGCTGGAAGTTCTAGCCAATACAATTAGGCAAGACAAGGAAATAAAGGGAATCCAAATGGGAGCAGAGGAGGTCGAACTCTCCCTTTTTGCTGACGACATGATCTTATACTTAGAGAACCCCAAAGACTCAACCACAAGACTCCTAGAAGTCATCAAAAAATACAGTAATGTTTCAGGATATAAAATCAATGTCCACAAGTCAGTAGCCTTTGTGTACACCAATAACAGTCAAGAAGAGAAGCTAATTAAGGACACAACTCCCTTCACCATAGTCTCAAAGAAAATGAAATACCTAGGAGTATACCTAACGAAGGAGGTGAAGGACCTCTATAAAGAAAACTATGAAATCCTCAGAAAGGAAATAGCAGAGGATATTAACAAATGGAAGAACATACCATGCTCATGGATGGGAAGAATCAACATTGTTAAAATGTCTATACTTCCCAAAGCAATCTACCTATTCAATGCCATTCCTATCAAAATACCAACATCGTACTTTCAAGATTTGGAAAAAATGATTCTGCGTTTTGTATGGAACCGGAAGAAACCCCGTATAGCTAAGGCAGTTCTCTGTAACAAAAATAAAGCTGGGGGCATCAGCATACCAGATTTTAGTTTGTACTACAAAGCCATAGTGCTCAAGACAGCATGGTACTGGCACAAAAACAGAGACATAGACACTTGGAATCGAATTGAAAACCAAGAAATGAAACTAACATTTTACAACCACCTAATCTTTGATAAACCAAACAAGAACATACCTTGGGGGAAAGACTCCCTATTCAATAAATGGTGTTGGGAGAACTGGATGTCTATATTTAAAAGACTGAAACTGGACCCACACCTTTCCCCACTCACAAAAATTGATTCAAGATGGATAAAGGACTTAAACTTAAGGCATGAAACAATAAAAATCCTCCAAGAAAGCATAGGAAAAACACTGGAAGATATTGGCCTGGGGAAAGACTTCATGAAGAAGACTGCCATGGCCATTGCAACAACAACAAAAATAAACAAATGGGACTTCATTAAACTGAAAAGCTTCTGTACAGCTAAGGAGACAATAACCAAAGCAAAGAGACAACCTATACAATGGGAAAGGATATTTGCATATTTTCAATCAGACAAAAGCTTGATAACTAGGATCTATAGAGAACTCAAATTAATCCACATGAATAAAGCCAACAATCCCTTATATCAATGGGCAAGAGACATGAATAGAACTTTCTCTAAAGATGACAGACGAATGGCTAACAAACACATGAAAAAATGTTCATCATCTCTATATATTAGAGAAATGCAAATCAAAACAACCCTGAGATATCATCTAACCCCAGTAGAATGGCCCACATCACAAAATCTCAAAACTGCAGATGCTGGCGTGGATGTGGAGAGAAGGGAACACTTTTACGCTGCTGGTGGGACTGCAAACTAGTACAACCTTTCTGGAAGGTAGTATGGAGAATCCTCAAAGCACTCAATCTAGACCTCCCATTTGATCCTGCAATCCCATTACTGGGCATCTACCCAGAAGGAAAGAAATCCTTTTATCATAAGGACACTTGTACTAGACTGTTTATTGCAGCTCAATTTACAATCGCCAAAATGTGGAAATAGCCTAAATGCCCACCAACCCAGGAATGGATTAACAAGCTGTGGTATATGTATACCATGGAATACTATTCAGCCATTAAAAAAAAAGGAGACTTTACATCCTTCGTATTAACCTGGATGGAAGTGGAAGACATTATTCTTAGTAAAGCATCACAAGAATGGAGAAGCATGAATCCTATGTACTCAATTTTGATATGAGGACAATTAATGACAATTATGGTTATGGGGGGGAAACAGAAAGAGGGAAGGAGGGAGGTGGGTGGGGCCTTGGTGTGTGTCACACTTTATGGGGGCAAGACATGATTGCAAGAGGGACTTTACCTAACAATTGCAATCGGTGTAACCTGGCTTATTGTACCCTCAATGAATCCCCAACAATAAAAAAAAAAAAATCCCTTCAATTTGAAAAAAAAAAAGAAAAGAAAAAAGAACATCTGGACTCAGTGATAAATAGGAAGGTACAACCTTGTGTTCTGTGTGTGTGTGTGTGCGTGTGTGTCTGTGGGTGCACACATATGCACTGGTGTGAGTTACAAAAAAAAATACAGCACACAGTTGAAATCATCTTAATCATTGACACATGTTTTCAAGTTCAAATATAGTCCTAGAGATGGTAAGAAAGATTGTATGTTAATGCCTGCATAAAAATGAACTAACCTGGAAGCAGAAGTCAATATGTTGGTGGTCTACAATGTTTTAAAATTTATTATATAACATACTTGACTGTGTCTTAACACTATTACAGTTAAAATATTAGATTGAAATCAAATGTCAAGAGACTTCTCAAAACACCTTTAAGAACTATGGTTCTTAAAATCCAGTTTAAAGGTCACTTCTCAAAACATGATATCCACAACTAAAACCCCTTTGTTTAAGAACTGTAATCCTTTCCAACTTGTGCTAACCTGTAGATCTTCATGTTCCACAGTTGGCAAGTATCAGAGAAATCAAATAACACACACACACACATACACACACTACTCTAAATAATCTTTGTTCAGTATATACCCTAAACATATGATATAGATCAAATATATTATAATTCTCAGGTCATAGAAAAATATGGGAAATTGCTATAGTAACGTCTCATGATGAACCATGACAACGGTAAGAATTATTATATGAAATAGACAATATGTATGAAAACAGAATATGGTTAAAGGTGGAATAAGTAGCATATAAATCATGCGACGAGTTTAGAGTTGGTGTTTAATATTTTAATTTTTGATAATGATACCCAAAATTCACTGAAATTGCATTTTTTCCCATAAACGCATTTTCTTAGTGGAATAAAATCCTCAATCAGGGATATTACCTCAATATTCTCATACACACAATAAAATTGGTTAATTTTGGCTATATTAAGGGAAGTCCAGTCATAGAAATTATAAACTTACATTCAATGGAAAATACATTTTTCTGCAAGTTTGTTTGTTTTATTCTTCCCGTATCTTGAATTCAAAGCTTTAAATAAGCCCTTGAACCGAGGATATAGGTAGTTTTGCCACATGATTAAGTAAGATCTGTTTTGTAAGCTCCATGTGCTGGTAATATAACAGGTATGCTAAAATATAAAAGGGAGATGGATTTTCTTTATATTTTAAAAACATTTGCTTCACAATAGTTAATTTAATTATCCCTTTTTAAATCCTGTTTTTTTTTTTTTTTGGTAAGACTTACTTAGACTTTTATTATTCATTTCTGTGACCCTACAGGATGAACTGCAAAGCTGAAAAACACCAGACACATAAGGAATTAATTTAACTTGGGGCCCAGGTACGAAGGAAGGAGGGAGGGGCTTGGTTCTGTGCCATATACAAAAGTGAGGGGCAGCATTTAGTTTTGCTTTTGCAGTATTTAATACGCCACCTCAAATAATGTTTTCAAATAATCATTATCCATGTGGCTCCTGACTTGCACTTTAAAGATGTTAATTTTTTTAAGCATTGGAAAACTTTTACATCATAATAAGTTTTTTGTTTGTTTGTTTTTAGCTTTACCAAGAAAATCAAATGGGGTATAGGAACTCTGAGGAACCTCTACTCTTTAAATGTGGTCTGTGAAATAAAAGATTTGGGGTGATACTCATAGTTCTATTTACATCACTGATTCCATATGTCACAAGGTTTAACATTAAATGAGGGAAATATAGATCTGGAATCCCTTATACCAAATTCTCAGGGTCAGATATGTTTCAGAATTCAGAAGTTTTCAGATTTTACATAGGTAGCACAGGAAGGAAGCTGTAGATCACATAATACTGACTGAATGTCTGTCTGGAGCAGCACCCAGTAATTAAACATAACAACATAGCAAAATGTATGAAGAGTCACTTTAGCAGGATAAAGAGCATAAATTACCTTATTTCCATCATGTTCGGGCAAGTTTGGCCACAAAATCTGTTTTTAAGATTTTCTAGATTTCAGATTTGAAGTTAAGAGATTTTTGGATCTTTGTTTCATTAAGGGGAACCAAAATCTTTTTTTGGTTCCCTTCAATGTAATAAAAAAGGAAAATATGTAGGGCCGTGCCTGTGGCTCAAGGAGTAGGGCACCGGCCCCATATACCAGAGGTGGTGGGTTCAAACCCAGCCCCAGCCAAAAAAAAAAAAAAAAAAACCAAACTAACAAAAGAAAATATATGTGTGTGTGTGTGTGTGTGTGTGTGTGTGTATTATTATGAACACACCTATTTCACTTCATGGGCCTTCAAGCCTCACCTACCCCACATAAACCTGTTTCAATTTCACTAAACTCCTTCCCATTCCAAAAACACCATAATCTTAATTTTGAACCTTTGTTCATACATATCTTTCTGTTTGTGATTTATTCCACTCCTCAGTAAAACTCATATTTAGCCAACAGGAAACAGTTCAAATGTTGTCTTGAGGGAAACTCTTGCCAGCTCCTCCCCCTCCCTGGTCTGTTACTGGTCTGCTCCATTTACCACCTTCTCTACACCACCAGTTTGTCCGTGTTATTTTAAATATTCTGACATATTTCCATCTCTTCTTAACCTTTTTCTGTGTCTTCTCCAGAGTATCTCAGATTCCCAAGCGCAGTTTTGGTATTCTATCAATGTACTTTAGTTGATAAAAACAAATACATTTTATGGACTCATAAGCAAATCTTTTGGGGGAGGGGTCAGTTCATAACGCACCATGAAGTCTCCATGAAACAGAGACATGTTTTCCTTCTTTAACACAGTTTATACAATAAGGCAGAATGTCATGTGATTGCAAACAATATCTTCTGTCATAATGAGAAGATTTACAGATCTTTCTCAACAACTGGGTTTTGAAAAGTCCTCTGACGCATGACAGAGGGTGATCCATGTTCTAGGAAATGCTAGCAATTAAGGATTACAATAATAGCCAACACTTGTGTTAAATAGATGACCTTGAACCTTGCACATAATTCTTGGAACATATGACAGCTTAAAAAACAGTGACAAAGAAGCCACCCAGGCGCTGATTTCAAAGCAGAGCTGAGCCTGATGTCTTTGCAGGGCACATTGAGGCCATATGTGTGCAGCAGAGGCATGTTTCTCTGGGCTGTTTCTTATTTTGAGAAGGGCGGGAAGGAGGATTCCCTGAGCTCCCATTCCATGCTGTCCCCTCTCTCCGCAGTCCGAGAGCAAGACCAAGCAGAACATAAGGGAACTGGAATCTGAACCTAATCCAGGTCCTGAAGGGACAAGCCTCTTGGTCACATTCCCTCACCAGAGGAGAAGCTGTGTCTACTCTAACTTTGGCTACACACAGCTGAGTAAAAAGCATTGTTACAGATGCGGCACGTTCTGGTCAGTCCAGCCTGGTTTTATTTGCAGTGATTGACTTCTTGTCTCTTGTTCCATGCTGACCATTCCAACCACTTCTTTTCTATCAATTTCTATTTTAGCATTCTCATTCATTTGAAGCAAGGTAAGATTATATTTTTTGCTGAAATTTATATTACTCATTATAAAATTTTCTACAACATCTTCCTCTTTTTGATGTTGTGGGGTGCTTGATGTCTCTCCATTTTTCTATACTTAACAATATTGGACTTTAGAAGGTAGGGAAGATAAACCTGTGGACTTTTACCTAATCTCTTGAATATTTGTTTATGATCTTTACATTTTTCTCAACTCAGCCTTCTCCTTTTAACTTCTAACATAGAAAGCGTCAACTATTGTAATAAACAACGATACCCAATTCAGATAACAATTATCTTTCTTTTTAAAATTTTACTTATTCATTTTTCTCTTAACATTTTTTGTATTAAATTATAACTGTGTATGTTAATGCATTTATGGGGTACAATGTGCTGACTTTATATGCAATTTGGAATGCTTACATCTTCATTCATCTGGTTGTAGAAGGAAACAAGAGATCTAGTTAAGAAGGGTAACTGTACCTACAACTCCTGGGAACAGTTATATTTCTTAACTGGATCTCTCATTTCCTTCCACAACCAGATGAATGAAGCCAAGTTGCTGCCAATATGTTTACTGTTTCACTCTTTCATTCTTGAGACCTAGTTTTGCTTCCAACTTTACAACAGTTGTCTCTACTGTTTCATTCCAACTAATAAGTTATTTTTTCTATCATCTTCTTTCCCTTCTTCAAAACTTTCTTCCCCCACTGAATTTCAAGGGCTATATTTTCATGTTTCTGCCCCCCAACTCCCTTACACTAGTTGTAAGACCTAGCATGATATTTCCTATATTGCATTCCCACATTTCAGAGACTACTAGTGCCTCTGGTTACTAAGTGGTGAAAATAAACACTATGAAAATAAAAATAAAACAAGAAAAACAGTCAGGTTTCGACAACACAAACTCAAGATTCTTTTACTGTGGAGACTTTAGTATGCTAATGTTTATCATGTATTATTTGTCAGAAGTTATGATATATGGTCTTTATCAAACATGTATGATTTAAAAATCTTTCCATGGAAAATTTTAGCAAAAACACTTACAATAGGCTTTCAAAACATCAGGAGGATGATGTAAGAGTGACTAGTGGAGCTTAAAAATTACCATGCCTACCACTGGGTCCTGAGTGATTCAGGCATCTTCCCATTTCTCAATTTCCTCATCTATTTTATTCTTATGCAATTTTTCCAATTTTATCTTTGGAATTAGATTTCATTTCATTGTTCAATAACCTATTAATTCATAATTTCTCATCTTTACTAAACTCATCTTTATAGCAGTTACAATGATCCTCAAAGTTCAGAATTTTTTTATATGACAGTATTCAGTGTTATTTTATATGACAGTATTTTCTTCTGAGCAGCTAATGGGATTAGTTTTAGATTAAAGTGTGTTTTAAAAATAATTTTGGGGGAGACAGCAGGGATGGAAATGGCGTTAAGAAAATGACAGCACCTTGGATGAAAGCTTAATTCTGAATTGCCAGACTGTTTCCATCATGTATCTTGTGTGGTCAGAAAGAAGAACTGGAACTCAAAGTGCCAGTTCTGGGGTTGTAGCTGCCATGTTCAAGGTGATTAGAAGTACATTTCATCATAAGGGCGGCACCTGTGTCTCAAGGAGTAGGGCGCCGGTCCCATATGCTGGAGGTGGTGGGTTCAAACCTAGCCCAGGCCAAAAACCAAAAAAAAAAAAAAAAAAAAAAAAGAAGTACATTTCATCAAGGTTGCAGATCACCAAGGTCACACTTGGAGCTAGACATGTGCTTTAAGAATGTTTCAACAGTTGAATTAAACCAAGCTCCCTCCTCCTAAAAGAAGGAAGGCAAAGCTGTAGTGAAAGTATTAGTTTCCAGGTAACATAAAAGTGTGACCTAATCAATAAAAAATTGCAAAGAATTCAGGTGCCATTTTGCCTTCTTTGATCAATATGATTTCTGGCATATTCATGGAGTACTTTCAAAGGTGAAGTTCCCTGATTCCCAAGGGAAAAGTTAGAAAGAAGTTCCAAACTCCACATTTATGAAACCAAGAGCTTAGACCCTAATGTCTGGCACTTAAGAACTAAGGGGGAGGGAGGGAAGGAAGGAGGAGGCAAGTATTCATTAATTTAAAATAAAACGTGTAAGCATTTCTACCTGATAAATGAAGTGATGGTTTATGTTTTGTGTTCTCTTTGCATGCGTTTAGTTTATAAACTTTCTACGTTGATTTTTAACTTGGGTCTTTCGATTCTCATTTTGCTTACTATTTACTTGCAAAATGAATACACTTTAAATTTAGTTTTAATATAGATGAGTTAGTCATTTAATCAATATTAAATATTAAAAACATACTTATCTATAATTAAAAATATAAGGTACAACACAGGAGAAAAATAGTTTTTCCCTATTAATCATGTAAAGATCTTCAATCACTGTGTTTTCTGCTGTGTGTTCTTTTAGAAAAATAAGATTTTTTTCTATAATTTTTTGAATATGGAACCACAATGTATGGCCTAGAATTTTGTCTGTTCAGCTTTCATGGTAGAGAATCTTACATTTCAGGAAAAGAAAACATCTTTCTCTTTGAAATCCTTATTTATTGTGATTTTGATATGAAAGATGTTCTAATAGCCTTGGGAGAAAGATTTTCACTGAAAAGCTGATTATACATGCAGATCTTCAAAAGTATGCTTTAAGTTCAGAAATTCATGGTTAAGGGATTAGGTCTTAGAGCATGCGATGATCAATTTTATGAGTCAAGTTGGATGGGCTATCGTACCCAGTTATTCAATTAAAACACTAATCCTGGTGTTGCTGTGTTGTTATTTTATAAATAATAACAATTGTATATGTGATAAACATATACAATCAGTTGACATTAAATTAAGGAGACTAATTTCTATAATTTGAGTGGGCCTAATCTAATTAGTTTAAATGTTTTGCAAGAGCTACAGTTTTCCTGTATCAAAAAAAAGAAAAAGAAAAAAAGAGAAGAAGAAAGGAGAGGAGAAGGGAAGGAAAGGGAAAGGAAGGGAAGAAATTCTACCTAGGAAAAACAGCTTTAGCTCCTGCCTAAAAGTTCTCAGATTGCCCTATAGATTTTGGTCTTATTTAGCTAGCCCCTATGATAAGCCAACCACTTATAATGAAAACACACACACACACTTTCACGCACTATATGTATGCATATGTGTGTTTGCAACAAGAAGGGTTTGTGTCTAATTGTGAATTCATACATTTCCTTTTTGTTGAGAAATAATTGCACAATATAATTTTGTGTGTGTGTGAGAGAGAGAGAAACTGGTTCTGTTTCTCTGGTGAAACCCCGGCTGAGACGGAGAGCACATAGCATTCACAATGTCCACCTCTGCCTCAAAGACCCTTTTCCAGCTCATCCTGAAGTCTGTGTTTCCTGCTGTGTGTTATAGAACAATGTATCCTGCTTATTTTCTTTATAAAACTCATGCCAGTTTGTAAATATTTAGAATTCAATGTTTCTACTTAATTGAAATAAACATTCTGAAGCCAAGCACCCTGAGTGTCTCCCTCATTAATTTACCCCCCGGATGTAATGCAATTCTCGGCTCACAGTAGGTACTCAGTTTGTTGAATGAATGCAAAATACATGGATTATCTTGTTGAATCTTTATAAGCCTCTGTAATGTGAAGTCTATTATCCCCATTTTAGAAGCCTCTATATTAAGTGATTTCTCTCAAATTGCACAACTGATGAGTGATAGATCTGGTATTTAAACACAAATTGTCCTATTTCCAAAGTCTATTCTATTTCCTTTACATGATGTTGGCTGATTTGGAATTTGGCCTCCTATTGAACTGAACAGCTACAGTGCGTCAGGCTTTCATTTAAGCACTGTGGAATACACAAAAAGGAGTCACACCCAGTGCCATCAGGAATATCTATAATTAGCTCTGTTACTCAACCACACGCACCCAGTAGATGAAGCAATTGCATGGGTGGTCCTCCTGCTTAAGAGATTGGGAAGGAGAACAATGCCATTCAGAGCCATTCAGATAGGCCTTGAGTTGTGGGACTACCACATGAATAAGATCAGTTTAAACCCGGGAGACAACATTGGCAAAAGTGCAAGCATTCGCAGGTTAGGAATGTTTGAAGAATGGACCAAAGTTGAGTCACTTTAGAGTGTGACATATGCAAACGATGAGGGGACAGATAGGAGGACATTGTATGAAACAAATTTAGAGTCTGGACTTAATCCTACATGTAGCTGTGGCAACCGTGCTGGGTCCTGTTCATGTTTATAACATACTGAAATGTAAAATGTCATTTAGAGATTGTTAGCAAAGTTGACCTTTGAAGGTGGAGAAATTTATGATTTCATGTGGAACACAAGGTAACTCTCATGGAGACCTTTTGGTATGTTAGTCCAGGCTTCCAAGAAACAAATGCGAAGATAGGATTAAATATGCAAAATATTATTAGGGAACCCAACTGTGAGAGAAAATGGAGAAGGAAATGGAAGAGGCTAAGATCTGAAGGCACATGGTACAGGTGTGACCCCTAGAGAAGGAGAGATGGAGGGGAGATTGAGTAACGGTGTCCTAAACTGCCCTATAACCTAAAGGATGTTCAATAAATCCATCAGAAACTTTTAAGTGAAGACTGATTAACAGAAGAGTTTTGAGCCTTCCAGGAGGACCTGCGCTCTCCTCCCTGTTGTAATCAGCAGTGCACCTACCATCAACTGTGGGAGGTTTAGCACAGAAATTGTTGGCCAATAGTGCTGATGTAGTTGAAGGTTGGACTCTTCCTACACAACTTAGGTAGCCTGTGCTCTTGCAGAATTAAAGCATTTTTCTTCACCCCTATTAAAACTTTAGATTTATAAGTCTCCTTGAAAATTATAATGTAACTCTTGGGAATGTTGGGTGACTTTCTGTGCAATTATTCCTCAACAAAAAGCCTGCAGATTTATTTTGCAATTAGACACAAAGTCCTCTAACTATGAAAACACGAGGGTGAGTTTCCATTTAATTTTGTATAGCTGAAGATACATCCCTTGGACTTTAAAAGGAAGACTCAAACTCATCCATAATGGCCTACTGGAGGGAAGAGAAGAGATTCAGATAACTAATGCTTACTGAGGGTCATGCTCTTACCAAATTAAATCTCTTAATATTAGTCATTATTTTTGTGCCCATTTTACCAATGTAGAAATTGAGGCTCAGTGAATCTCATACAAGCAAATTGCATCAAAGTCAGTAAAGGTGGCATCCTTCCCATCTCATGCTGCTCTTAGAGCCTTAGTGTGAAGGGTGTGAAGGTCATTCAAGGGAAAGGGAAGAAGGGAGAGATGAGTGGTTCACAGGACAGAGTTTCACATACATATTCTAGGTCAGTGCCGCCTTCTTTTAAATGGGAGGATAGTTTTGGAAGTTTGGGAACAGTACCCCTTGGGAATAAATAAAAACTGGGTGAGACATCATACAGGAGGTGATACAATGAAGAGGCTACCCCACACTGCCACTAACCCAGCCTGGAAGAGACAGACTGCCTCTTCCTTCTCTTGGATCAATGTAAATGTATTGATGAGCCCAAGCTTTCTTTCAGAGTTGCTACTCCACTGAATCTACCATTTCTGAAGTTCATTGATACATTATTCTTATACTGGTCCATATCAATACAACATGAACTTAACATTTGTCAATTATCCATTGGAGAAGTTCTCGCTGCTTGCTGTGTGCCATCTAGGGTGCCAGGAACTTGGACAGAACAACCTTCATTAAGGTCCCCACCTTAATGAAGCCTGCTCTGATGTGGCAACGTGGCAGCTTCCCTTTCTTAAACTAGTTATTTTATATTTTGCAATATGCATTTTGGGAGAATCGTAACAAACTTCCCTATTTATGGGCATTTTTGCTTCCCTTCTTATTCTTCTACACAAACACACACACACACATGAACGCCTAAAACTGATTCCCCAAACAGCTATCATATTTTCTCACTCTATTTGCCATAAAAACCACCTATGAGCTCCAGGTCTATGGTATGATGTCCCTGTAGCCACGGCCTGATGTTCTAGAATTACTTCTGTCCATACTTCCACCCACCTTACACTCCAGCCACACGGAGATGGTCCAGATTCTCTCATACTATCCCAAGGTTTGTATGTGCAATTCCCTTTATATAAAATGACCTGCTTTCCTTTTTTTCGACAAACTCCTATGGACTTGCAATGACCCAACTCAAATGTCCCTTGGTCAAAGAAGATTTCATCCTCTCTTCCAGAAAACTGGTCATGTTTCCTTTCATGATTCATCATTTACCCGTGTTCTGACAAACATTGCATTTTATTACAATAGTTTGCCTAATTACATGTCCCATTTTTGTTTTTAAGCTCCTCTAAGAGACCATATGTTCTTGTTTCTGAGTTTTTGGTCCCTAGCAAAGTTCCCAAACCTAGTAGGAAATGAAAAAAACAAAAATAGCTAGTTGAATTGATGTAATTTGAATGAAGACTATACTTGAGGTAAGTTGATTTGGATTGTGATGAGCATTATACCCCCTCAGAAATGTCATTTAATTTAACTAAATTAGGGTATCAAGTTCTCATGTTTTGATGACTAAACATGTAAGTAGAAATCTAATCTGAGTGGTCACCTTAAGAATTGTATATCAGTATTTCTCAACATTTGGTTAATTATGATTTGAGGCAAAGACTGGACATTTAAAAAATAAATTATGATGAATGATAAGTGCTTAACATTTTAACATTTCAAATGCTACATATTTGGGCAAAACTTACTGTGGAGATAAGTTACACTCTTTTAAAAAAGCCAAACATAGGCTACTCCTGGGGCTGTTTATTTTTACATGATATACAATGAAAACACTGTAATTAAGAACGTATAAACCCAGCCGTGCTGTGGATTTATCCAATTTCTTAAAGTTGGTTTTAGACGTTTTGAAGTCTGTGAAGACTATAGTCATTCTAACTAGGGTAAGGAGCTATCATGTGATTTTAATTTGCATTTCCCTGATAATTAGTGATATTAAGCATTTTTCATATGTTTATTGGCCATCTGTCTACCCTCTTTTGAAAAGCTTCTGTTCATGTCTTTTGCCCACTTTTTAATGTGGCTATTTTTTCCTAGCTGATTTTCTTGAGTTCTTTGTAGAGTCTGGTTACTATCCCTTTATTGGTTGTATGTTCTCCCATTTTTCAGGTTGTAAATTTGCTCTTTTGATTTTTCCTTTGCTGTGAAGAAGTTCTTAAACTTAATCAAGTCCCATTTATTTATTTTCATTGTTATAGTCATTGTTGCTGCTGTGATTGCTATTGGGGTCTCCTTCACAAATTCTTTGTGTAGGCTGATATCCAGAAGAGTTTTTCCAATATTTTCTTCCAGAATTATTATGGTTTCATGCCCCAATTAGAATGGCTTTTATTAAGAAGTCCAAAAGCAATAGAGACTAACATAGATACAGAGAGAAAGGAATGCTTATACACTGTTCCTTGGACTGCAAATTAAACCTCTATGAAAAACAATATGGAGATTTCCCAAAGAACTAAAAGGAGATATACCATTTGATCCAACAACCCCACTACTGTGTATTTATCCAAAGAAAAAGGAGTCATTTTATCAAAAAGACACCTATATTTTCATCTTTATTGCAGCACAATTAACAATTGTGGAATCAACCCAAGTGCCCCTCAGTTCATGAATGGTTTAATAAAATATGATATATGTATGCCATGGAGTACTACTCAGCTATGAAGAAGGATGAAGTCAGGCCTTTTGCAATGATTTGGATGGAAAGGAAGACCATTATCCTAAGAGAAGTATCTAAAGAATGGAAAAACAAACACCACGTACACTTGCTATTAAACTGGGACTAACTGGTGAGTACCCAGTTGTGCAGAAGGAAGTAAAACTCAATGAAAATCAAGCAGAGGGGAGGGAGGAGGGCAGAAAGTATGAAAACCGACCTAATGGCTACAATCATCATCATCTGGGTGAAGGGCACCCTTATAACCCTGACTCAAGCATAACAAAATCAATACACATAACTAAAAACATTTGTACCCCCACAATATTATGAAATAAAAAAGGAAAAAAATGACTATAGTCTGCTTTTCCAAGAATGAATTGAGACTGGGCAGTTCATTACATGAGAGTTATAGATTGGTAGGCACAAGGAAGCAAGGGTTTTGGTATAAGTATTGGTGAACACTTATGATGAAAAGTGTTAAATAAGTTGTTTTTATTGGTTTATCTTCCAGAAGCAATTATTTCTTAGTCCATGTTGCTGTTTTGTTGTTGTTTGTTTGTTTTTGCCTGGCCCCAGCACAGTTTAGCACAAAATTGGGGAAATACGTTGGTTTCAGTTTTCTCTCCAGATGTCTCAGGGCTGAATTGTAGCAATGATCATTATTATTTTTTATCATCATGATCTTACAGGTGAGATAGCTGAGACTTCACAAAGTTAGGTAATCTGCCCATAGTCATCCACTCCAAATATCATTGCCAGCTTATCGCCCCTTAGCTATTTGCTAGGTGACAATCCATTGTCTTGGTAGGAGAACTATTCGGCTAACTCAATATTTGAGCAAGCTATTTGCCCAAATTAGTTTGTACAAATTTTATTAAAGACTCAAATTATTTATTGGTTATATTCTTATCTTCCTAAAGGACAATTTTCCTGAAATAAACATGTAAGTCATGTTGACACAGGTGAGCTCAGTTCTCAGTCCTAATAATTAAGATATGGGGATGTGGGTGATTTCAGTTCCTAAATCACACAGAGTGATGGATTATACTTGGGTTGATTCTCATTCCCAGGGTTATTTCTTTCTTAAGGCCTCTTTTGTTACATTAATCTTCTAATCGTGTGAATTGTCTGCAGATTAAAAAAGTAAACATTAGGAAAAACAGTGTTACTTAGGCTAATAAATTGACTAATTATTTTTACCTTTACCTGAAACATTCAGATAGAATTATTTTATTTTATTTTATTTTATTTTTTTTTGTGCTTTTTGGCCAGGGCTGGGTTTGAACCTGCCACCTCCGGCATATGGGACCGGTGCCCTACTCCTTGAGCCACAGGCGCCACCCTCACATAGAATTGTTAATTTGTAGCAACTTTCTTAATATCTCTACCCTATAAAAGGTGTTTAGTCACTTATTCCCCAAAAGTTTACCATCTTATAACATGGTTCTGATGGGAGTAAACCGCTTTCTAAAGCCAAAGTCCAGTGGTCTTTCCATTTAGAGATACAGCATCGGTATTTATCCTCCATATCTGAAGGGTATTGACTCAAGGACCTCCACAAATACCAAACTCCACGAATGCTCAAGTCCCTTACATAAAATGACATGATGTTTGCTTAACACTTACACACATTCTCCCATACACTTTATCGATTACTTATAATACCTAATACAATGTAAATGCTATGTTAGTAGTTGTTGTACTATTATTGCTTTTTATTTTTATTATGTTCTATTATTGTGTTATTCTTTATTTTATTTTTAAAAATATTTTCAATCTACAGCTGATTAAATCTGTGGAGGCAGAGCCCTTGAACACCTAGGGCCAGTTGTACATATGTATGTTTAATTTTCTATCTCTTCATTGTAAAATTAATGGAGGATGATCTCTTTTTTCATGTTGCAGCTGATCCACTTAAGAGTTTTACTTATAAGTACTAAAAAAAATTTAAAATTCTTAATTATAGAGAGAGGGGGACAAGATGGCGGACTGAAGCCAGCTTTCAACAAAGGCTCCGGTCCAGAAGGAGAGTTAAGGGACAGGAATTTAGTAAGTATCCTGGTGGACTTGAGCCTCACCAAGAGAGAAGGCTGAAGAACGCACATCAACACCGCTGAGGCAAGCTGTGATCACAAGGACGCAAACAAAAGGTACAAAATCCACCACCAAGCGGACGGGAGTCCCCCTCCCCCATGAGACCGGCTCAAGAGCCCCAAAATTGAACAAGCGGGCAGAAATTAAAGGCCCTCCCACTACACTCCACGGGAGAGACCTTCTAAAAACTAGACCTACCTCCCCTACTGGGGTGCCATGGCGTTCTCCTGCCGGACATAGGGCTGAATAAAACTTTGGGAATCCTTTGCCGGCAACCCTGAATCCCCGGCGCTCCCCTCCCGCCCACTGAGGTCTGGAGGCCTGTCCCCCAGGACTTCGGATCCTTGGGTGATTTCTCAAGGGGAGTGGACAGTCCCCGAGTTGCGACTGGTCAGCATTGACTCTGAGGCGCGTGAGTGAGGAGAGGGCACCGGGCTAAGGGGGAGTCACGCCTCGCGGCACTTCCCTGCGGTGCAGTGCACCAACCCTCCCCGGGCACAAGACTGAATAAGACTCTAGCCTCCCCGCTGAGAGCTGAGAGCCCCTGCTCTCACTCGGGGTCTGAGGGACTATCCCCCAGGAGTTCGAATCCTTGGGTGATTTCTCAAGGGGAGTGGACAGTCCCCGAGTTGCGACTGGTCAGCATTGACTCTGAGGCGCGCCGAGTGAGGAGAGGGCACCGGGCTGAGGGGGAGTCACGCCTCGCGGCACTTCCCTGCGGTGCAGTGCAGCAACCCTCCCCGGGCATATGGGGCCCAAGACTGAATCAGACTCTGGCCTCCCCGCTGAGAGCTGAGAACCCCTACTCTCACTCGGGGTCTGAGGGCCTATCCCCCAGGAGTTCGGCTCCTTGGGTGATTTCTCAAGGGGAGTGCACAGTGCCTGAGCTGCGTCAGGTCAGCGCTGACTCTGGGATACGTGAGCAAGGAGAGGGCACTCTGCTGAGGGGAAATCAAGCCTTGGCGGCACTTCCCTGCGGTGCAGTGCAGGAGCCCTCCCCGGACCGTAGTATTGCATAAAACTGAAGGAAACTCTAGCTTCCCCCCCCACTCCCAATCGGGGTCTGGGGGCCCATCCCCCAAGAGTTCTGATTCTTGGGGGATCTCTTAAGGGGTGTGGACCCAGCACAAACTGCGGCCGCTCAGTGCTGACTCTGGGGCGCGGGACAGAGGAGAAAAGGGTCGCCTGAGTGCCCACACCAGAGCAGCAGTTCCCTGGAGGTAGATCAACAGCCGTTTTTTCTTTAACGGCAGAACGCTCACTTCTGGATATTCTGAGGCCACACCCCCTGTGTCCCTGGGCAACCAGAGGAGGCCACCGGGTGACGAGGCTCACAAACCCGGGAAGCTTCCAGGGCGGGGCGACCCAGAGAGGTGTTCAGACGCAATTCTCCAGCAGCAAAGACGTTTGAACTCAAAACAGCCCGTCTTCTGTAGGCGATGACAGGAACAGAGACAGAACCTCACAAAGTTGTCTGTTCTGTTCTGTTCTGTTAGCAGCATCCATCAGGGACGGAGCTAAGCCTGAGTGAACACCTCCTTCCCATCACCTGCATCAAACACTCAAAGATGTCAGGCCCCATCTCCTCCTGCTAGATAGCGGCAGTCTGCGGGGGCCTGGCAGACTTCCTTGCGATTCAGGCAGGTGCAAACCCCTGGAGTGTCTGTTCACTGCAGGAAACTGGGTTAGCCATCTGCAGAGATACCAGTGACTGGGTCCGACGGAGGGGCAAAGTGGGGAAGGAGACGTCAACCTTCCCAGACTGCTCTGTTTGCTGGGTGGCTCCTCCTGACTCCACGCTGCACTGGGGTGAACTGTGTCAGAGGAGTAACCAGGCCCCTGTGATCCAGTTCCCAGAGACCTCTTGAACCCTTCCACCCGAGACAAGTGCCGATTGAGACAGTTGATTCGGACCTTTTGAACTGGGCTAATAGACTGAGGACTTTTCAGGCGGTGCCCTGGGTGTGCGATTGTAGGAAGGTTTGATTCTCCTTTTCCAACTGGGGCCAGAGGTGGGCAGGCGGGGTGACTTAATTGCTGATTTTTCCACACAGCTG
Source organism: Nycticebus coucang (assembly GCF_027406575.1). Lineage (NCBI taxonomy): Eukaryota > Metazoa > Chordata > Mammalia > Primates > Lorisidae > Nycticebus > Nycticebus coucang. The sequence goes on from NC_069782.1 coordinate 30,626,502, forward strand.
AGACTTCAAGCCAGAGTAGAAGTTGCAATAGGATCGAACAGAAACCAGCTGAAAACAAGACAGAACCACTTTGCTCCACCACACCAGACAGGGCCCCAGTTTCTCAGGCCACAACACAGTACGGGCCCTCGATAAAACCCCAGGGGAAAAACCAAAGGGAGTAAACCATGGGGCGGAATCAGCGGAAAAACTCCGGTAACATGAATAACCAGAATAGATCAACCCCCCCAAGAAAAGATACGGCAGATGTGATTGAAGATCCCATTCATAAACAACTGGCTGAGATGTCAGAAGTCGAATTCAGAATTTGGTTTGCAGACAAGATCAATAAAATGGAATTAGGAATTCGAGGAGAAATTCAAAAATTGTCTCAAGAATTTAACGAATTTAAAGACAAAACCACCAAAGACTTAGACACACTGAAACAAGAACTTACAGCCCTCAAAGATATGAAAAATACAGTAGAATCCCTCAGTAACAGAATGGAGCAAGCAGAAGAAAGGATTTCTGACATTGAAGATAAAGTCTTTGAACGCTCCCAATCTCTCAAAGAGGAAGAGAAATGGAGAGCAAAAACGGATCACTCACTGAGAGAACTCTCAGATAATTCGAAAAAAAAACAACGTAAGGGTTATAGGAATTCCGGAGAACGATGAAGTGGCTGCCAAGGGCACAGAGGCCCTTCTACATGAACTTATGAAAGAAAATTTTCCAGACATGCCCAGAGAATCTGAAATTCAGATAGCAGACAGCTTCAGAACCCCAACACGATTCAACCCCAATAAGCCATCTCCCAGACATATCATAATTAGCTTCACTAAAGTTAACATGAAAGAGAAGATTCTCAAAGCAACCCGGCGAAAGAAAACTATAACGTACAAAGGTAAGAATATTAGAATAACTGCAGATCTCTCTGCTGAAACTTTTCAAGCAAGAAGAGGCTGGTCATCAACTTTTAATCTCCTAAAGCAAAAAAACTTTCAACCCAGGATCTTGTATCCAGCTAAATTGAGTTTCATCTATGATGGAGAAATTAAATACTTCAATGACATTCATATGTTGAAAAAATTTGCCATAAGTAAACCAGCTCTTCAGGATGTTCTCAGACCTATCCTCCACAATGAACAACCCAATCCTATACCACAAAAGTAAAATCACCCAGAAACTTCGGATCAAACTTCAACTTCCACACTGGCGAAAGGATTAAAAATGTCCACTGGACCTTTGAAAAACTCGACACCCAAAATTCCACCAGACTTATCAATACTCTCCATCAATGTGAATGGCTTAAACTGTCCTCTAAAGAGGCATAGGTTAGCTGACTGGATACAAAAACTCAAGCCAGATATTTGTTGCATACAAGAGTCACATCTCAACTTAAAAGACAAATACAGACTCAGGGTGAAAGGATGGTCATCCATATTTCAGGCAAATGGTAATCAGAAAAAAGCAGGTGTTGCAATTTTATTTGCAGATACAGTAGGCTTTAAACCATCAAAAGTAAGGAAGGACAAGAATGGTCACTTCATATTTGTTAAGGGTAATACTCAATATGACGAGATCTCAATTATTAATATCTATGCACCCAACCAGAATGCACCTCAATTTATAAGAGAAACTCTAACAGACATGAGTAACTTGATTTCCTCCAGCTCCATAATCATTGGAGATTTCAACACTCCCTTGGCAGTGTTGGATCGATCCTCCAGAAAGAAGCTGAGCAAAGAAATCTTAGATTTAAACCTAACCATCCAATATTTAGATTTAGCAGACATCTACAGAACATTTCATCCCAACAAAACTGAATACACATACTTCTCATCAGCCCACGGAACTTACTCCAAAATTGATCACATTTTAGGTCACAAGTCTAACCTCAGTAAATTTAAAGGAATAGAAATTATTCCATGCATCTTCTCAGACCATCATGGAATAAAACTTGAATTGAGTAACAACAGGAATCTGCATACCCATACAAAAACATGGAAGTTAAATAACCTTATGCTGAATGATAGCTGGGTCAGAGATGAGATTAAGAAAGAAATCACCAATTTTTTGGAACAAAATGACAATGAAGACACAAACTATCAGAACCTCTGGGACACTGCAAAGGCAGTTCTAAGAGGGAAATTTATAGCACTGCAAGCCTTCCTCAAGAGAACGGAAAGAGAGGAAGTTAACAACTTAATGGGACATCTCACGCAACTGAAAAAGGAAGAACATTCCAACCCCAAACCCAGTAGAAGAAAAGAAATAACCAAAATTAGAGCAGAATTAAATGAAATTGAAAACAAAAGAATAATACAACAGATCAATAAATCAAAAAGCTGGTTTTTTGAAAAGGTCAATAAAATAGATAAACCTCTGGCCAACCTAATCAGGAAAAAAAGAGTAAAATCTCTAATATCATCAATCAGAAACAACAAAGACGAAATAACCACAGACTCATCAGAAATCCAAAAAATCCTTAATGAATATTACAAGAAACTTTATTCTCAGAAATATGAAAATCTGAAGGAAATAGACCGATACTTGGAAGCACGCCACCTTCCAAGACTTAACCAGAATCAAGTGGAAATGTTGAACAGACCCATATCAAGTTCAGAAATAGCATCAACTATACAAAACCTCCCTAAAAAGAAAAGCCCGGGACCAGATGGTTTCACGTCAGAATTCTACCAAACCTTTAAAGAGGAATTAGTACCTATATTACTCAACCTGTTCCAAAATGTAGAAAAAGAAGGAAGACTACCCAACACGTTCTATGAAGCAAACATCACCCTGATCCCCAAACCAGGAAAAGACCCAACAAGAAAAGAAAATTATAGACCAATATCACTAATGAATATAGATGCAAAAATATTCAACAAGATCCTAACAAACAGAATCCAGCAACACATCAAACAAATTATACATCATGACCAAGTTGGTTTTATCCCAGGGTCTCAAGGCTGGTTCAATATACGTAAATCTATAAATGTAATTCAGCACATAAACAAATTAAAAAACAAAGACCATATGATTCTCTCAATTGATGCAGAAAAAGCTTTTGATAATATCCAGCATCCCTTCATGATCGGAACACTCAAGAAAATTGGTCTAGAAGGGACTTTTCTTAAACTGATAGAGGCTATCTACAGCAAACCCACAGCCAATATCATATTGAATGGAGTTAAATTGGAATCATTTCCACTGAGATCAGGAACCAGACAAGGCTGCCCATTGTCTCCATTGCTTTTCAACATTGTAATGGAAGTTTTAGCCACCGCAATTAGGGAAGAAAAGGCGATCAAGGGTATCCATATAGGGTCAGAAGAGATCAAACTCTCGCTCTTCGCAGATGATATGATTGTGTATCTGGAAAACACTAGGGACTCTACTACAAAACTCCTAGAAGTGATCAAGGAATACAGCAGCGTCTCAGGTTACAAAATCAACATTCATAAATCGGTAGCCTTTATATACACCAACAACAGTCAAATTGAAAAAGCAGTTAAGGACTCTATCCCATTCACAGTAGCACCAAAGAAGATGAAATATTTGGGAATTTACCTAACAAAAGACGTGAAAGATCTCTATAAAGAGAACTATGAAACTCTAAGAAAAGAAATAGCTGAAAATGTTAACAAATGGAAAAACATACCATGCTCATGGCTAGGAAGAATCAACATTATCAAAATGTCCATACTACCCAAAGCAATATATAATTTCAACGCACTCCCTATTAAAGCTCCACTGTCATATTTTAAAGATCTTGAAAAAACATTACTTCGTTTTATATGGAATCAGAAAAAACCTCGAATAGCCAAGACATTACTCAGAAATAAAAACAAAACAGGAGGAATCACACTACCAGACCTCAGACTTTACTACAAATCGATAGTGATCAAAACAGCATGGTATTGGCACAAAAACAGAGAAGTAGATATCTGGAACAGAATAGAGAACCAAGAGATGAATCCAGCTACTTACCGCTATTTGATTTTTGACAAGCCAATTAGAAACATTCAGTGGGGAAAAGATTCCCTATTTAACAAATGGTGCTGGGTGAACTGGCTGGCAACCTGCAGAAGACTGAAATTGGACCCACACCTTTCACCATTAACTAAGATAGACTCTCATTGGATTAAAGATTTAAACTTAAGACATGAAACTATAAAAATACTAGAGGAGAATGCAGGGAAAACCCTTGAAGAAATTGGTCTGGGTGAGTATTTCATGAGGAGAACCCCCCGGGCAATTGAAGCAGCTTCAAAAATACACTACTGGGACTTGATCAAACTAAAAAGCTTCTGCACAGCTAAGAACACAGTAAGCAGAGCAAGCAGACAGCCCTCAGAATGGGAGAAGATATTTGCAGGGTATATCTCTGACAAAGGTTTAATAACCAGAATCCACAGAGAACTCAAACGCATCAGCAAGAAAAAAACAAGGGATCCCATCGCAGGCTGGGCAAGGGATTTGAAGAGAAACTTCTCTGAAGAAGACAGGCGCACGGCCTTCAGACATATGAAAAAATGCTCATCATCTTTAATCATCAGAGAAATGCAATTCAAGACTACTTTGAGATATCATCTAACTCCAATGAGACTAGCCTATATCACAAAATCTCAAGACCAGAGATGTTGGCGTGGATGCGGAGAAAAGGGAACACTTCTGCACTGCTGGTGGGAATGCAAATTAATTCATTCCTTTTGGAAAGATATATGGAGAACACTCAGAGATCTAAAAATAGATCTGCCATTCAATCCTGTAATTCCTCTGCTGGGCATATACCCAGAAGACCAAAAATCACAACATAACAAAGATATTTGTACCAGAATGTTTATTGCAGCCCAATTCATAATAGCTAAGTCATGGAAAAAGCCCAAGTGCCCATCGATCCACGAATGGATTAATAAATTGTGGTATATGTACACCATGGAATACTATGCAGCCTTAAAGAAAGATGGAGACTTTACCTCTTTCATGTTTACATGGATGGAGCTGGAACATATTCTTCTTAGTAAAGTATCCCAAGAATGGAAGAAAAAATACCCAATGTACACAGCCCTACTATGAAACTAATTTGGGACTCTCACATGAAAGCTATAACCCAGCTACAACTTAACAATAGGGAGAAGTGGGAAAGGGGGGGGTGGGTAGAGGGAGGGGAATCGGTGGGATCACACCTGTGGTGCATATTACAGGGGTATTTGCGAAACTTGGTAAATGTAGAATGTAAATGTTTTGGCACAGTAACTGAGATAACGCCGGAAAGGCTATGTTAACCACTGTGATAAAAATGTGTCAAATGGTTTATGAAGTGAGTGTATGATGCCCCATAATCATATCATTGTATACAGTTATGATTTAATAAAATAAATAAATAAATAAATAAAAATAATAAAAAAAAAATTCTTAATTATATAACCCACATAAGCCCACCAGGAACCGTGCTATTTTCTTTATTTTAGGAGATTCAAAATGCATCAATTTGTCTTTTACTTTTGAGGTGATACCCCAGCAGGGCCACACTATTAAACCTCTAAAAAGCATACTGATGTGGCAGGTTCAAGTATCTTATAGTTTAACTTCTACTCTCTGAAATATCTGTTGCTTACCAAGATTTCTAGTAAAATAGCTACTTATTTCTCTTCCTGTTTAGTCAGTAGCATGTTACCGATATAATAAATTTATATGATGTTCTGTGGGATATCCTGATTGTCCTGAGTGCTTCAGACTACATCATGTTGTGGATTAGGAATATGATTAATATAACCCTGAAGCAAAACTATAAATGAATATCATTGCACTGAATGCAAACTGTTTTCTAACTTCTTTTAAATGGGAATAAAAAAAAGAATGCCCTTACCAAACCAAAATCTCCATGCCGTAGACCTGAGGCCTTATTGACCTGCTCCAGAGCTGATTCCACATTTAACACAATAGATACATTCAGTACTACTAATTGTTTGAGCTTGAAATAATCACTATGCATAATCCATTTGTTTCTGCTGGGGCCAGAAACAGAAATGTCATAGCAATCATCACTCTAGGTATCTATTGGCTGCTTTAACCTTTGCTGTCTTCACCCTACTCTGCAATGGGATATGGTGAGATATAGTTTTTAATTTGGTATCTTGACCACATGGGGCCAATTTCAGAGGTTTCCAATTAGCATTTCCCACAATGATGGCTGTTACCTGACCAGCCAAGGACCCGTTTGGAGAGATTACTCCATATACCCACTGTATCATTTCTGTCAGGGTCTGGGAAATGACGACCGTGTGGGTCCGTAGACCAAATGGTCCCACTATGATCTGGCCTGTAGTCGGTACTCCAGAGCCCTTCCTCAAAGAGAAGGGCCATGATGCTGCTGCTTGGCTCTCTGGCTATCAATGCCATCTTGGACAAAGTGTCTAATACTCTTTGAAATATTTGTTCCCAGTGTATAGTCACTTCAGCAAGTGGCCGTAAGTCCCTTTGGGATAGGACTGAGAAAATCACTACATTATTCACCAGCTGAAATGTTATAGGACCCTTCATACTGGAAACCTAGCTGTTTTTAGTCAATGGGTTTCAAATCTAAAAAGCAGTTCAACAACCAAGCAAGGAATTATAACTTTTTTTTTTTTTTGTAGAGACAGAGTCTCACTTTATGGCCCTTGGTAGAGTGCCATGGCATCATACAGCTCACAGCAACCTCCAGCTCCTGGGCTTACGCTATTCTCTTGCCTCAGCCTCCCGAGTAGCTGGGACTACAGGCGCCCGTCACAACGCCCGGCTATTTTTTTGTTGCAGTTTGGCCGGGGCTGGGTTTGAACCCGCCACCCTCGGCATATGGGGCTGGCGCCCTACTCACTAAGCCACAGGCGCCCCCCGGAATTATAACTTTTTATCAGGGAGGCTGCCCTCAGACTCCCACTCCTCTGTACTTAGCGATTTTTACTTGGAAATATTAATCAGAAGTATATTTTACCTTTATGGATGCCATCCTTGTGCTAATAATCATCTCCTTAACTCCTCAGAGATTTCACACCTTTCTTTGTCCTTCTGATCCTGTTGATCTTAAGGGTTGAAAGTTGGCCCAAGAATATTCACAAACTCAGCTGTGGTCTGCAGAGAACGGCTAATACTGAGCTCATTAGTGATGCTGGTGCTACAGTCACAAGCACATTTGTTATGGTCTTGTTACCTGTTGTCTTTTGGGCCCTCCCATGAAATATAAACCTCTGCTGGAACTTCACCCTCACACGTCCATTCAAGCAAGCCCTTTTTCATCAACTTTTTTATTTCTTTCTCGCCTGTCTGCCAGGGCAAAACAAGCAATCACATTTGGTCAGTATTTGGGTCCATTTATGGTCACCATGGCAGAATGTTTTTTTCCATCTTAGGGCTTCCTTGACAAGATATTAAAACCCTTGTCTTAGAGAATGCCCTCAACTCAATGAATCCTTATCCTCAATCAAGTACTCTAGACATTCAGAATTAATAAGTGAAATTCCAGGTAGCTTCACTTATGAGTTAGACCAGATGTTTATGGAGGAAATGATAAATACTAATTCTACACAAAATCTTCAAGACAGTTGAAGAGTAGTATATACTTCCCAACATATTCTGTGAAGCCTGTACTACTCTTGTAGGATAATTCTATAGGTCACACGGAAAGCAAAAATATCAAAATAGTTTTTAAAAAACTTTATAAGATAATAATAAGCTAAGAGGATTTATACTGCCTGATTCAATACTTATCATGTATCTATAGCCATGAAGACAGTGTGGGGCTTGAATAAAGGCAGACATAGACTTACAGATCAATAGAATAGAACAGAGTCCAGAAATAGACCCAACCATGTGTGATCAATTAATTTTTGACCAAAATCTAAAAGCAAATCAGTGGAGAAAGAATAATCTTTTCAACAAATGGTGCTGGGATAATTGGGTATCCATATACAAAAAAAGAAAATAATCCATACCTTGCAACTTATGGAAAAAATGGCAAAATATGTCATAGACCCAAATATCAAATTTAAACTATAAAAATTCTCATAGGCAAGGATTTCTTAGATATCTTAGATACCATGCAGCCCACAGCTTAAGGCCAGATGCACAATTATTAAAAAAGTTGTAAGTTCAACTTCACCAACAATTATAAAAAGCAAATGACTTTTGTACTATAAAAGTCACAGAAGAAACTCTCCTTTGTGGACAGGACACCAATGTCCCTAAAGTCTAAGATCTTACCTCAGGAGGATGAAAAGATAAGCCACAAACAAAAGATAAGCCGCAGACACCAATGTCCCTAAAGTCTAAGATCTTATCTCAGGAGGATGAAAAAATTACTTGCAAATCACATATCTGAAAAAGGACTGTGTCTAAGATATAAAAAGAATTAAAAAAATTAATTGTTATAAAGCAAACAACATAATATTTAGAAAACAAAAACAAATACAAGGCTGGGTATGGCAGCTCACACCCATAATCCTAGCAGCCTGGGTGGCCAAGGCAGGTGGATTGCTTGAGCTCAGGAATTCAAGACCAGCCTGAGCAAGAGCAAGACCCTGTTTCTAAAAATAGCTGCCATTCATCTGTCATCTTTAGAGAAGATTCTAAAGACAAATGGCTAGCAAACATATTAAAAAATGCTCATCATCCCTAATTATTAGAGAAATGCAAATTAAAACCACCCTGAGATATCATTTAACCCCAGCGAGAATGGCCTATATCACAAAGTCTCAAAACTGCAGGTCTGACGCGAAGGTGGAGAGAAAGGAACACTTTTACACTGCTGGTGGGACTGCAAGTAACCTCCTGTTTGAACCTGCAATCCCATTACTGGGCATCTATCCAGAAGGAAAAAATAAACTTTTATTATAAAGACACTTGTACTAGGCTGTTTATCGCAGCCAATTTACAATTGCTAAAATGTGGAAACAACCTAAATGTCCTTTAACTCAGGAATGGATTGGTAAGTTGTGGTATATGTATACCATGGAATATTATTCAGCCATTAAAAAAATGGAGATTTTGCAGCATTTGTACTGACCTGGATGGAGGTGGAACACATTATCCTTAGTGAAGCATCACAGGAATGGAGAAGTATGAATCCTATGTATTCAATTTTGATATGAGGACAATTAATGACAATTACTAACATAGTGGGGCATGGGGGAAGGGGAGACCAGAGAAGGAGGGAGGGGGTGAAGGAAAGGAAAATAAGAAAAAAAAAAAGAAAATAGTGACTAATTCTCACATAAATTGGATTTGATTTTGACCAAAGTGCATTACTTAAACATTAATTTTAATTCAACTTGTTAATATGTTGTTTAGGATATTGCATCCTCATTTGTAAGTGAAATATGTTTGTAATTTCCCCTTTATAATAATATATTTTCTCCAATTTTAATATCAGGTGTGTCCAGATTAAGCAGAATGATTTTGAAATATTTCTTTTTTTTTCTATTGTCTATAAGATTTGGCATGATCTGTTTTTTGAAATTATCTTTTACATTTATTTATAAATATTAGTTGTCTATTTTTTCCGAGTTAAAAAATAAGAAGAAGAAGTTAACTGATGTCTCCATACTGAATCTCATAGTCACAGCATTCTATAAAAGACATACTCTTATTTGACTATGTGAATGTTACTTTCTTCGCATTATTATTATTATTATTGCTGCTTAATTAAAAAAAAAAGACAGTTGCCATTGTGATGGGTGCCTGTAGTCCCAGCTACTTGGGAGCCTGAGGCAAGAGGATCACTTAGGCCCAAGAGTTTGAGGTTGCTGTGAGCTATGATGCCAGGGCACTCTATCAAGGGCAACAAAGTGAGACTTTATCAAAAAAAAAAATATAATAAGATTTAAAACAGATGCTTCTCCAGCTCCACCCATGTAAACATAAAAGAGGTAAAGTCTCCATATTTTTTATGGCTGAATAATATTCCATAGTATATATATACCACAGTTTATTAATCCATTCATGGGTCCATGGGCACTTGGGCTTCTTCCATGGGCAATTGCTTCCATGGGCAATTATGAATTGGGCTGTAATAAACATTCTGGTGCAAATATCTTTGTTGTAAAATGACTTCTGGTCTTCTGGATAAGTTCAACTTTATCAACATTATAACCTAGTAGAAGAATTGCAGGATCGAACGGCAGGTCTACTTTTAGTTCCCAAAGTGTTCTCCAAACTTCTTTCCAAAAGGAATATATTAGCTTACAATCCCAGCAGCCCAGTGCAGAAGTGTTCCCTTTCTCCACATCCATGCCAACATCTCTAGTAATGGAATCTTGTTATGTGGGCTACTCTTACTTGAGTTAAATGATATCTCAAAGTGGTTTTGATTTGCTTTTCTCTAATGATTTAAGATGATGAGCATTTTTTCATGTGTTTGTAGGCCATGTGCCTGTCTTCTTCAGAGAAGCTTCTGTTCAAGTCTCTTGCCCACAATCATATGGGATCACTTATTCTTTTCTTATTAATTATTTTGAGTTCTCTGTGGATTCTAGACATAAAATTCTTCTTAGTGAAGTATCTTAAGAAAGGAGGGAAGAGGAGGGGGAGGAGTGGGGAGGATGGAGGCCTGGTGAAGGGAGGGTAATTGGTGGGACCTCAGGTATAGTACATATTGCAAGGGTACATTTCAAATCTATTAAGAATAGAGTATAAATGTCTTAACACAATAATTAAATAAATGGGGTGAAGGCTATGTTAGCCAGTTAGATGTAAGCATTCCAAATTGTATATAATATCAGCATATTGTACCCCATAAATGTACACAGTTATGATTTAATAAAAAAATTAAGAGAAAAAAACTGTAATACTCAATATCTATAGATAACAACTCTTACCTTATGAATTATATCTTATATATCTTGTAATTGCAGAAGTCAAATATGACCTGAATATTACAATTTTAATAGTTTTTTCCTTTCTTAAAAAAAAATACAATTCAAAAAACAAATAAAATAAAATAAACAGATGCTTCTCCAAAGAAGATATATGATAGGCCAATAGACAGAAAGATAAATGACAATGATGATGATGGTAAAAAAGTGATAAATGTATAAATTGCGAGCTATAATTGATTTTTACTGAGTTACGATCATCTAATTTAGCAGATTGCGTTGAAACTTCTCTCTAAGGTTCAGGTCAGATTTCATGAAACTGCGGGCTCTTTTCTTCATTCTTTTTAGTTGTCTTTATTTGTGGGTTTTGTGCTTGTGGCAGCAAATAGCAATGTCAGGAATGATTTGGTGTAGCTAAGCATAGAGATTGATTTAATATTTGCTCTGGGAAGATATAAATTTTAATCTGCCTTCTTTGGGGTTTTTTTGCAATGTTTCATAATTATAAAATTCAAATAGCCATTCTCATGGTGGAGATGGAGGGGATGGGATGGAGTTGGGTGCTTCTTGAATAAACAATTTTAGGGAAGCCAAGAAATTATGTTTAGCTATTAACTGAAGTGGAAAGGGTCTGATTGTCCATTGAACCCATTTCTCTTATAAATATCATGCAGCCAACTGTTACAAGGAGAGGTGCTCAGGACCAGCGGCCAGGGCCAGAGATAAGATTAGAAAAATATTCTAGAATGGATGGATCCCCAGTAAAGGAAGGGACACTGGCATGCTCCTATGTTGAAGTCTTACTTCCTCAGTTCAGTATTTAGCTCCACCAAAGGAAAGTGGTAATAGTCTACTTATTCATTCAAAGCCTTGTCTGCTTTCATAGACGGGGGATACAACCGTGCAAGGACAGACTCAGTCTGTGATTTTATAAGTTGATAATCTACAGTCAGCATTTGGGGTCATGAGGATAAAACTTTTACACTTAGTTTCTTTATTATTCCAAATCAGGTCAAGCTCTAGACCTCTAATTCATAGGCTGCAGTATTAACATTCAGCCACATTATGAAAACCACAAGTCATCAGAATATTTTGAGAAATCAATCATACAGGTCTCCAAGGATAGAAATTTTGTCCCACATTAATAAGGTCCACATCTTTTCCAAAGTTCCTCTTCCAGCCAAAGACAAGATCCAGGTCCTTGGTAACCCTGGTATCAAGTCAAAAGCAACTGTTTAGAATGAGCAGATTAGTCTACACACAAATCCTTAAAGTATTTTTTAACTGTTGTCCCTGCCAAAATACTTTAAACAGAGTGTATGTGCCATCTTAGAACTTCTCATACAGATTTTTGGATAGGAAAATCGTGAGATGAAGAGGTACTCAGATGGTCCCATGGTTTTCAGAGGTTTTTCTTTCTTATTTTCTTTCACTCTGTACAATATTTTAGAACTACCTCTATTTCATTTGGTTGATATTAATGTTGTTTAATTATTATTTTGTTTAAATTACCCAATGAGCCCCAGGATTATAAGACAGATTTCCTCCAACATATTAGTAACATATGATTACTAGCTCTAATTCATTTTGGACAACTTTTCTCAGGAACTCAGTATACTTTAATGAGGAATTAAAAACAATAGTTCTCCTCCTGCCAGATATTTTTGTTTTAACAAACGCAATATTCTGGAACTGTATGTTACACAGCGAAAATTTACTAAGCACTTATTAGCTGCAAATCACTATGTCAGTGCCTGTATACACGATTAATTTTGATCTTTAAAACAACCTTATAAACATATTGCTACTTTCAATAGATCAGAAAATTGAAACTAAAGAAGAGTTAAGTAAACTGTACAAAGCCGCACAATCAACGTAACTCCAAAGTCCTTTACCTCAACCTCTGCACTCCCCCTTACTATATACGAAATTCCCTTGATCTCAAGGAGCTAACGTTGCAAATAGATGTTAATATTATTTTTTTCTCTTGCTATTTCCATTCACAGTTTGGCCCAAGACTTGGGTCGTGTCTAGTTTTGATTACATGTAACATAGGCCACCTAACAACAAGCACAAGAGAAGGAGAGCTTGGTAAACTTTCTACTGACTTTTATTGAGCAGCTCAGTACTTTAACGGGAGAAATTTATTTTATTATTTCAAAGGCAGAGTGAGTTCGTTGTGAATAGTCTTTTGTTACACAGTGTTCCAGGGCAACAAACCAGGAAGACCAATATAATTGCACACATTCCCAACTAAAGTACATTAGTCATGTTCTATTTCAGAAGAAGAGTCAGGTTTGGGGTAGGCGAGAAAAATGCGAGGCGGGGCTGTACCCATTAACCTTTGTAGTGGGATATATACAAAGCAAAGGTGCAAAGTTGCACTCATAAAAGGAAGTGCAGTGGGGCTATGTCTTCTTCTTTTTGCTTTATTCCTGACCAAGCACGTATAATAGCTACTTAGTTAGAACAAAGTGAATTTTTATTTTTATTCTAGACCATCAAAAGTTTTTGGTTTAACTTTTTTCTCCCTCTTAGAAAATGAGTGTCATATTCTAACAATTTCAGAGTCACAGATGCAGTTAATATTTTGTGGGGGGCAAATGTGAAGATAGTCATGTTATTAGAAAGCAATTCAAAGATCAAATGACGATATTAACTAGTTTGATGTAAGCACTCCAAATTGTATAGAAAATCAACACATTGTACCCCACAAATGCATAAATGTATTCATGATCTATGTGCATATGACTTAATAAAAGGGGAAAAAAAAGCAATTCAAGTCCCTAAAATAGCATCACTTTGAGTGATCATTTGAAATGAAAAAAAAAAAAAAAAAACCCACACTTGACATTACTTTTTGAAAAATCTTAAATAAATTCTGATTAAATGTGCATTTAAGTATTATGATGTATGCATTTTGGATTTGTACTTCAAGATAAGATGTATAGTCGGGATAATATGTAGTAGTCTTTGCCCCATGTTATATATTCTGATTAAAATGCTTGCTCTAGTAACAATCGAATGAACAGTTCTCTCTCATGTAGGACAAAATTATTTATTATGAAAAAGAAGCAGGAGGCCAGCTAGTAATATGAATGAGAAAACTTTACCTAATTAGGCAAGAGACTAGCTTTCATAAAGATCAACATCCTCACATCCTGGCAAATTAACAACTCTTATCAGGAACCAGAAGGGAACTGGAAAGAGGATGTGGTCTTTATCTTCCACAATGGTATTGTTATTTCTGTGATAGCAGGAGATGGAAGGGAGGTATGGTGAGAAAAAGCAAACTCATGCTGACCCATGATTAGCTGACTGCCAACTTCTTGAATAAGACACCAAGTAGGGTATTTATTTGATTTCTCTTAGTTCATGTGTGAAAGTTAGAAATTGTGTACAAGTATGCAGAAGTCATGTGTGTACGTTATATATATGTTTGTGTGCATATGTTTGTATGCATGTGTGCGAGAGAGAAAGGGAGAGAGAGAGATCTTTTCATACTGCCTATTTGGTTTTTCTCACTAGGAAAATAAGTACACAAATAAAATGCATAAAAACAATGCCACAACTATAAGAAAGAAAATATAATGATTATTTCAAGGAAATATAAAGACACAAGATACATGTTTTTGTCAAAACAGGATACAATTAGAAGAACATTAAAAGATAATTAGAGGAAAAGAAGAAAGAGAAAAGTAGCAAATTGTGAGGAGTTTATTACTAAACAGGTCTTGGTAGTTTATTTGATTTCATGCATCTGAAGTTATTTTGTATTTTAGTGAAAGGTTTAGCAGATTGAACAAATTGTTGCAATAACTGTATTAGTCAGAGGTCTTTAGGGCAGCCATGAAGGTCAACTGCTTAGATAGCACTTCAAGAGGAAACCTATCGAAAGGAATGTGGTTAGAACGTGACCTCCAGGTGCAGATGCCTGCAAAATATGCCCCAACTTTGAGCCAAGGCCTCGTGTTTCCTAGACCTTATTTAGCCAATGAGTATTGTAGTGTTGCAAGAGCACCTCAATTTTGAGGCCACACAGAATTCTGCAAAAAGCAGTCTTTCTAATAAAATTCCTCATGAGGTTGGCTGAAACCTCACAATCGCATTGTTATGTGAGGCTCAACCTACCCTATCTTCCGGCCTGCTACCTCTCCTTTCACAGGAGCAGACTTTAACCACTGTCGTTTCACAGGTGTTTCTCTGTAATAAATTTTTTTGCACTTCTAAATCAATCACGCCTTCTACCCCGTTCCCCCGAAAATAAGACATCCTCCGAAAATAAGACCTACTTACAGGAAAGACAAGACGTCCCCTGAAAATAAGACCTAGCGCATCTTTGGGAGCACACCTTAAAAGAAGACACTGTCTTATTTTTAGGGAAACAGGGTGCTTTCTAGAAGAACCAACTGATACTAATTGATATTGGAAATGATCTGTGATATTACTGAATGAGATGGAGTGGACCACCCACCAATGAGAATCCCCTCCCACTGGTGTGTGGGGCATGAATATTGTCTGGCACAAGACAGTAGTTGAGTAGATAAAGTTTTTATCAGTGGTGACTTTGGAGAATGTTGGAGGTGAAGGCCCAAGCCAGGATAACTTTCAGGCATTTGAAAAAGACAGAGTAAGGAACATGGAAATGCAATAGAATTGGGTATAAAAAGGAGGGATTGGATAATTATTACTGAGTTGCATTGTGGGATAATGGGAAACTGAGTATGATTAACAAAAAGCTCAAATGTAAGTGTGAAAGCTGGTAGGCACTGTGTGTAGCCTACAATGACCTTATTATCTTTTGCAAAGGGAGAATGGACATAGGTGGAGAGCAAATTCAGGCTCTGCTATTTAGGGCCATTGAATTTCTTGTATCCCTACCACAAAGAAAGAGGCACCAAACTTTGTGCCTCTTCAAGCTCTGTAGGCACCTATCCCAAACCTAAGAAGAATCTCTGGCCCACCTATTATGTAACTCAAAGGCTACAGGTTTTGAGTGGGACTCACAGCACGAAGAGCCTCTCCACAAGTCCAGGCTGCAGTCTGAGCATCCCTTGGGTTTGGCCCATATGGTCCAAAAGACCCTGTGCTGTTGGAGGTGTTGGTTGTGGGAAAGGTGTAGTTTGTAGTATATACCAAGAGCCAGCAGGTGAATCACAACATTGAGTTCTTGGATTTCAGATCAAGGCCACTTTTTCTCTATAGTAGAAAATTATAAGCCTTTTAAGAAGAAGAAAACTCCTGGCATACTCCTAGGCTCTGGTAGAGATGGAATGTCTGACCATCAAATCAAACAAGGGATTATGTACCCTGAATTTCTCATTCAGGGAGGCCCAACAGCAGTCCACCACCACATGGAAATGATACATCTGAGAGCTAGAAAGTAGAGCCAGAAAGAGAAGATAAGCTGCATGAATAGGAAGTCTAGGCTTCCCTGTTACCTACTAACATTGAGCCAGTTCCCCTCCCTTAACATGCTCTTGAGATGATGTGCATGGATTCCATGAGACCAAAAAGCAGAAAAAAAGGATGACTTGATTTATGGATGTGTTAGTTTAATATACGGATAATACATGCTGAAAAGAGATGATAGCTTCATTACAGTCACAATCAGAAGCATCTTTTTTTTTTTTTTTTTTTTCTTTTTAGAAGCATCTTTAAAATACACTGGTGTTGGGACTGCAAACTAATACTACCTTTTTGGGAGGAAGTATGGAGAATCTTTAGAGAACTCAAATTAGACCTCTCATTTGATCCTGCAATCCCATTATTAAGCATCTACCCAGAAAAAAAAAAATCGTTTCATCATAAGGACATTTTTACTAGACTATCACAGCTCAATTTATAATCATCAAAATGTAGAAAAAACCTAAATGCCCACCAACCCAGGAAAGGATTAACAAGCTGTGTTATATGTATACCATGGAATATTATTCAGCCATTGAAAGAGATAGAGACTGCATCTTTTGTATTAACCTGGATGGAGTAGAAACACTTTCTTCTTAGTAAAGCATCACAAGAATGGAGAAGCAAGACTCCAATGTACTCAATTCTAATATGAAACCAGTAGAAGATCTACTTGTGGGGGTATAGGGGACTGAGGCAGCTGGGAGAAGGGAAAGGGGAGGGGAATGGGTATGGCAATGTGACCACCACCCCCCCATTGGGAGGCAGGAAACAATTATAAGAGGGACTTTACCTAAAAATAAATAAATAAATAAATAAAATAAAAATTTTCACATCAAAAATAAATAAATAAAATAGTGAGGGAAAATTTTCCCAGAATGCAGAATTCCAAGCACTGCACTTTGTCATACATTTTTGTAAGAAGTGACCTATGGTAAGGCTATAGATGGATTCATGGAAATGGGCCAATAGCCTGGCCAGCTAGCCAGGGAGGAGCATGAATACAAAGAACTAGATCAGATAAAAGGTCATTAGATATAGAAAGATGTTGATAGGTGTATGGGACTGGAAAAAAATGGTATAATTTATTTTATCACTTTAATTTCTATTATAAAGTATTCACCAAGATGAGACACGGATGGACAAAGTTTTTAAAAAGTGTCAACCAGTTGATACTAGATAGTTCTCATCACTGGTTCCCTGAGAATAGGTACAATGGACACGTTAACCCAGGGGCACAGTGGCTGGCAAGGAGGCCAAGCCCAGGCCCCATAGTGTGGATTCTCACCTACCAAGGCTGATCTAGACACTGCCACTCTAAATGTGCCAGCTGTCAGCAGTAGAGACCAACACCGAGCATGTGCATGGCATTAATCCTTGAGAAGGTCAACTTGACACTTGGCTAGACATCAACTAGGTTCTGTCCAGAAAGTGCTGGTCTTTTGTTACTCCAGGAACAGACACCCATTCTAGGTGGGTTTCCCTTTCCATCACCTCTCTTGAGTGGGTGCTCTACAGATTCTGCATAAAATACTGGCAGACAGTTTACTTCAGAGTAAAAGAGATATAGGAGTGGAACTTGACAGCAGGGTGCACTAGTTGTAGGTGTACAGTATATCGCACCATTTAAAAGCTGCTCATCTGACAGAGCTTTGGAATGACCTTCTGAATGCAGAAGCTGAAGCACCAGCATGGAGGCCACACTCTGCAAAGCCTGTGTGTAGACTGTATAGATGCCAAGACTACAGCAAAAGCCCCGAGGCAGAGAGGCTGAGAGTAGCATGGCCAGTCCTGGCTGCAGACTCAGAACCACTCAAGTCAGGAGTAGGTTGAGGTAATGGGATCTGTGGCACCAAGTCTTTGCATTAGGCTCTGTCCACACTTGAGGTTTTACTTTCTGTCATTAAAATAGCATGTCACAGAGAGTGGTGGTTTCATTCGAGGTCCCAGAATGATAAGACATACGAAACAAGACACATCTGAGACCAATAGAGCCTAGCCGAGGTGAAGCCAGCCAAGTCCTCAGGCAACATAAGTAAAAACTAAATGTGCTATGCTATAGGCTGAATGTTTATATTCCTCCAAAATCAATATGTTGAAATCCTCACCCTGAAGGTGATGGTATTAGGAGGTGTGGCCTTCGGGAGGTTATTGGGTCATGGGGGTGGAGCCTTAATGAATAGTATTAGTGTTGTTATGAAAGAGACCCCTAAAAGGTCCCTTTCCCATGTGAAGGTAGAGTAAGAGGGCCATGCATGAGGGTGAGGCCTTCTCCAGACACCAACTCTCCTGCAGACTTGATGTTGGAATTTCCAGTCTCCAGAACTGGGAGAAATACATTTTCTGTTCTATGGAATTTTGTTATGGCAGCCTGAACAAACTAAGATGTCATAACTACTGATGTTTTAGAGTCACTACTGAACAACAAGATTTGAGTAGAAGTTTGCATAGATTTATATCTTATTCTTTGTATTTTTTTGGCTTTACTTCCAAAAGAAAGAAATCAGTGGAAAACTTGGCTTTTGTACAAGTAATATAGAATTTTAATGGTAAGAAGTATGGACTAATGGGCATTTCAAATCTCTTTCTGCACAAGTTTGAAATACTTTCTTTTTATTGTATGTGTGCATATGGATACACATCAGGGGTACAACCTGGTGTCTTGATACATACAGTGGGATGGTGACTTGACTGATCTTTACAGTTTTACCTTGATAGACTACATTAATATGCTGTGATATTTCCAAATTTTTTGATATTTCAAAAATATCTCTTAGTGATTGTTCCAGGAACTTGTCTATTTAAAACATCATATCTCTAAGAACGATTTAAAATTAGGTTATAAGGGTGCCCGCAAGAGCACCAAGGCACGTCAAAGACCATTATTTTTGTTGCTTTGAAATTTTATTTTCATTGCCAATCTCTTAAAAATGTCTTTTCATTAAAAAATAAACTACTCATTTAATATCAACAATGGTAGACAAGTGTTTATTCACTTAGTAATGTTTTTAAATGTTAAAAAAACATTTCTAACTGATTATGATTTTAAATAGATAAGGACAGTAACTGAAATGGTAACTCACAAATCTGTACTTACAGAGACAATCAGAGCACAGTAGACAGCATAGAATATCATAGAATATTTCAAGCTGTTTCTCAAGATAGATAAATTTGATAATTACCACAGAAAACTATTATCTGCATATGAGATTTAAATGTTATTTATTCCATCACTCACCAAACAAAAAAAATCATAAAACACTACTGAGTAATCTGAATAAGATGTTTCTTTCCTGTAGAGACAAGTAAACTTTTAACACAGTGCTGTTTTTCTGGTTGCTTTCATCAGATAAAAGCAGCTTCCTGCTCTCCTCCATGCTCTTAAAACCTCCTGTCCTAGTTTGGGGCTGAGTTTAATCTGTCTAAATACTACTTAAGAGCTGGGGAGAAACAATCAAGCAAAAACTGTTGTTTAGTGTTCTCAATGCACTTGGGAGTTTGGACTTCAAAATCCATCCCAGCTCCTTGAAGTTCGGCTCACACAAATTTCCCACGGTCACTGCTTCTAAGGAATTCATTCTGGTTCTCACTGCACTTTCTCCTGGTCTCTACATAGCATCTTGTTCCTACATGCCTTTCCTATACACACTAAGGTAACCAACCCAGTTCTTCTTTGCCAAGAACTTTCCTGGTTTAAAAATGAATGTACTAGGCAGGGTGCTATGGCTCACGCTTGTAATCTTAGCACATTGGGAGGCTGAGGCAGGTGGATTGCCTGAGCTCACAAGTTAGAGACCAGCCTGAGCAAGAGTGGGAGCCAGTCTTGAAAAACTAGCTGGGTTTTGTGTTGGGCATTGGACACCTGTAGTCCCAGCTAGTTGGGAGGCTGGAGCAAGAGGATCACTTGAACCCAAGCGTTTGAGTTTGCTGTGAGCTATGACATCATAGCACTCTACTGAGGGTGACAAAGTAAGATTCTATCTTAATTATAAAAAAAAGGAATGTCTGTCATCCCCAGCAGTCCCATGAGGCATGGACAAACCAGAGCAGTTGTTCAAGCTGACTCAGTTTCAGCTCTAATTCTATATTTTCTATTACCCAATTTACCTTCAGTGGTAGAGTCTGCAGTGGTGTGAGAAAGAAAAGAGAAAGGAAGAATAAATGAGAATATGAGAATGAGAAATAATAAAAAAAGAATCCAAAAGCAATGACAGGTAGGAAGAAAAAAAATGGACGCAGAGTTCTAACCAGTATATTAATAGAACCTTCTTCATAGTGAGCTATTGTCAATTCCTTGTTCCCGTATTCTGTCCCCTCACTCCTGCATTTGTTTTGAGCAGTTTTTTCTCCCCCTCCCTCTCCAGACTTTTCCAGAGGGATGGTTGAGAACACTAGGCCAGAGCCAGAATGCCTCGATTCCAATTCTCCTTCTACAAGTTGAGTGCTGTGCGCAAGTAACTTAAACTCTGTGTCCTTCGAAACTCTAGATGAAAGGAGCACCTGTCTCAGAGAGTTGCTGCTTGGCAAGCTAATATATGCAAAGCACATACAGCTGCATAATTAAATAATAATTAATAAATAACTGCCGGTTATTACTGTTCTCCC
Organism: Nycticebus coucang; assembly: GCF_027406575.1. Taxonomy (NCBI): domain Eukaryota; kingdom Metazoa; phylum Chordata; class Mammalia; order Primates; family Lorisidae; genus Nycticebus; species Nycticebus coucang. Next base: position 30,647,348 of record NC_069782.1, read on the forward strand.
ACTCATGGTCCATGACAAGTGGTCTTTAGGAGGCCTAGCAATCCACACCAGGCTGACCGTGGCCTCTCACCACAGTGTAGCACTGTTTCAATGAGTAACACATTCTAAGTTCTAAGCAACTCACAAACAAGCTCTTGGAAAAGAACCTTTTCATAAACATGAGATTGCCTGTAGGTCAGATAAAATTTATATTGCACTTGTCATTTGCAAGCTTTGTTACTAGAGCTGATCAGATCTGAGAGCAAAAATCTGACATGAGCTATTTGCTCACGCATTTTTAATTTATGGACTTGAAAGTTTAGAGTAACGTTCAAAGTCACTGATGCTTGTCTAAACCAATCCCAAAATATTTTGAGGTTTAAATATCAGTTACAGCCATCAGGGAACTTTAGCTAGAAAAGAAAAACCTTTGACAAAAAAAAAAAGAACTGCAATTTATTTTTAATATTTACCATGAGAATTACTACCTCTAGATTTATAAACTTTATCACATGTATAGGTAGATTCAGAAATACTTTTGCCTCCCTAGAAGCAAGAACCCAAATACTTGAAAACATTTATGATGACAATGTAAGAAGATTTCTAAACAGGACACAATATTGAGGAAAAGAAAAAAAAAATAGTGGGACTTGGGATGGGACTTAGCATACTAGTGAAGAAGGGAGCTTCTTCAGGTGCTGTAGAAGGTAATGCTTGATAATTCCAGTGGGACGAGGTAGCACAGATCACAAAGCTGGCTGTATAAAGTAGATAGATACATATTACAGCAAATTAGGCTTAAAATTAGTGATAAGACCAGTCACAAAACTAAATAAATTTTACTGAGAAAAGCAGCCACAATTACAAATGAGTCCAAAGAAGAGAGCTTGAAAAACATTCTGAAGATAGATCTAGAGAGCTTGTAGGTCAAAAAATTTACCGGCTGCATCTCCAATAACATTTGGGCATTAGAAACCACGAACTGAGGCATCCGTACACTAAAATACCACAGCAGTCTTCAGTTTTGTAGACACCAAGTACATGATTTAGATTTTAGATGCACCTATAGCAGCTAAAGTTGAATGGCTATCATATGAAAACCATAAAACAACAAATAAACCCAAAAACCTGACCGATGGATCAAGGATGACAAAGTTGTTTGTCCTTAATTTAAGATGGGAGTTGGAGGAGAACAAGAAATAATAGAATGGAATCTACATCTGTGGCTGTATGAAGCCAAAATTGAGAAATGGGATCGATTTAATGAATTATTTTTATTTTACAAAAGACTTCCTCGAAATAGTTTCATGTGTAGGCAACCATTTGTTGAATGTTTTACTGCTACCGGTTGCTTCACTGTGGAAATAGTTCTAATTTGTATTTTACATCAGCTCCTTAAAATCAAACCCTTCTATACCAGCATGGCATCCCACCTCCACCACCTCTGTGTCCCACCTCATTTTACTCTAGCTTACTCTTACTTTGCAAAATGGTTTTGCATGTGCTGTTTCTTCTGCTTTGAACTCTTTAGCTTTTCTTGGTTTTATCAGCCTGTTATCCTTCAAGTTCTAATTCAAGTATCTTCTGTCAGTAAAGCTTTCCTTAGACTGCTCTACAGTCTCATCTACCATTCTTCTAGCGTTTTGCATGAAAATCCATCATCAGTGGACAAGGGAGCATCCCCAGGTCCTTGTACCCCTGTAGTTGGTTCAGTTGCCTGCCTCCTCCAGTAGATTGGCAGCTTCTAAAAAAGCAAGCATAGTTTCTATGCTTTTATGTATTTCTACCTAGAACAGGAATTGACATTTGGGAGGATAAGGATATGCAGAAAGTTATTTCAGCTCTATTGTTTTTTTTTTTTTTTTTTTTCAAGGAAGTAAGACACATTTTCAACTTTATTGTGAGAAGAGAAACAGGTACAAATTCCCAGGTAAACATAATCTATTATTACTGTGTGACCTCTAAAATATGAGCAATACTACATATCTACAAGATTATCTGGAAAATGTACAGGACTGCTTAGAAGTGCAGCTGTGAGGTTAAAAGCTAAAGTTTTAAGAAAAACATGTTTTTCTTCTGCTGGGTTAAAAGTTGAATCTTAGAGAAAATACGTTATCTTTAGATGAGGGCCAGTAGAGGGAGCTTTGTACCCTGCACATTCTCCCAAGATTCAGGGGAAGAAAAAATACCCAATGTACACAGCCCTACTATGAAACTAATTTGGGACTCTCACATGAAAGCTATAACCCAGCTACAACTTAACAATAGGGGGAAGTGGAAAAGGGGGGGGTGGGTAGAGGGAGGGGAATCGGTGGGATCACACCTGTGGTGCATATTACAGGGGTATTTGCGAAACTTGGTAAATGTAGAATGTAAATGTTTTGGCACAGTAACTGAGATAACGCCGGAAAGGCTATGTTAACCACTGTGATAAAAATGTGTCAAATGGTTTATGAAGTGAGTGTATGATGCCCCATAATCATATCATTGTATACAGTTATGATTTAATAAAAAAATTTAAAAAAAAAATTTGAAGCTTAAAAATAGAAAAGGAGGAGATGCAGAGGTCAGCTCTATTGTTAACATAAGGTTTGTTCAGTTGCCATGGCTGTCATGAGCACTTGTAGAGGTTTCTGACGTGGATGCTGCTATGAGAGGAAGAGGTTTCCATGATCAATTAATGATGTCTGCCCTGAGAGGAGGAACCTGAGAGTGGCAGCATAAGAATCACACATTCACTCTTTTATCACAATTGTTCATAAAACAAATACATGATAAAACCTAATGGTTATATCATTTGACTTTATCCAGCAATATAGATGAAATATTCTTTTACCTCATCTCAGAACCTCTGGTCCTAAGATCATAAAACTCATTGGGTACTTCTTACATACTGCCTGCTCCATTTCAGTTTGGGTGTAGGTATTACTTCCCTTAGAAGGGAATCTGAGACTCAGAATCCTTATGGTCACTATGGGTGTGCATAAAATGAATGTGATTTACATGATATCAAATACTCAGGGCGTTTTCTCCAGTGACTTAACTAACAGGTTCTACACAGACTTAAAATTACGTGGTCAGTCAGAAGGAGCTACTAGATGCCTCACCAACTTCTCCATAAATAAAGAGACAATGTAATTTACAGACATACCAGGACATTTTTTGAGAGAAAATGGATGCAACGAAACAAGAACCATTCTGGGCAATCTGTGATTCATAGGCAACTTACCCCATAGAACCATAATTCTAATTTTCCAATAGTCTCCATTAACTCATTTGCTTGAAATAGACCCAAACTTATAATTACAATTGATTATCTATGGTATCTTGGGGAACTGCATGCAGAAAGATTCTTAGGCTACTTCTGGGTTTCAGAAAAGGGTGCTCTGGTTTGTTGGTGGTTGACAAATATGAATGAAAAACAACGATAGTGGGGAGTATTCCTCACTATGATACCTGACGTGGAACTGAGAATCCACAGCTGGCAATTAGACACTAGAAAGGGATTCTTTCCCCCATATTGACTCCTCCTCAATCACTAGTGCCTCAGTTCCGTTTGGGAGGCCTGGATTCAGAATAACTTAACTTATAACCAAGATTTCCTGCTAACTTTGTAGCCCTATCTATGATTCTCTGGACTTGAGATCTACCGTTTTCAGTTTCAGCTGGACTTCTCAGAATTCTAGACTCTTAGTCCAGCCATATCATCACATTTGAAGACATTTTTGTAGAACCACTTCCACAATTATTAATAAGGGTAAGTAACTTTACTAATTTTGGAATTACTATGGTTCTGTTCCTGGTGACCAGCCTCTTCATGCAGTGTGCAGCTATGAGATCTTGTCTTTTATATCCTTTGGCTTCCAATTCTTAACTATGACCAATTTCTTCCTGCCCCCTATAACTCATTAAATCCTAAATTCTTATGTTACAATTAATCTCAGAATCTAACTTTCAAGCCAATGCTCTTTCCAGATCCTGTGATTACGGAAACTAAGAATATAACATAAGTGATAACAGGTAATTCTGACAAGAAGAGAATTTTGTGATAAAATTACCCAGAACAAAACGATTTTGTTTTGGCACAGAATGTAGAGTATGAATGACCTTTGCCAAATCCCTCAACTTTGTGTTTATAAAACTTTAAAATGTTTAATAAATGGAGATTCTGATAATGATAAATCCCAGGGAGTGTTGTGAGGAATAACATGAAAGTGAGACTAGCTTGCTTTGTTAACGCTAAGTAATAAACACCTGTCCTAATTCCATGATAGAATTGTACTGAGGATCAAATGTGATAATGAATAAAAAAGCTGTTGGAAAATAGAAAGGGTGAGGTTTTGTGTGACAATCTTACATAAATAAGAAATGACTCTTGCATTGTTTTTCTTAAACTAACTTGCTTTTGACTCCAAGACCCACTTCCCATGTTGTGGAGCCCTCTCAAACAGCACCAGTGACTGGGAGCCTTAAATCTTCCTGAAGGGAAAGGAATCCCTTTTTTGAAGGAATAGCCCTGATGCAGGAAGACTGTTAGTATTTGAAATAGAAAAGATGGGTAAAAATTGAAGAGAAACAAGGAAGACGCAGAACAATAATGTTTTAAAAACATACATTTTATGCAGATGATAATGCAAGGCTTTATACTTGTTCATGATAACCAGCTGTGGAAAGAAAACAGCTTTGATTTACTACAAAGGACATTTCAGGCCTCTAGGAAAATAAGGAAGGCAAGTTGCTGCTTCTGAGTCTGGTTTCAGAGCTTGCAGGGGAGGTGGAAGAGAATGCTTGCTTTCCTTCTTCTCTTCTTGTCTCAGTGAGCAGGCACCTGATAATGGAAGTGGGGCAGCTGTTAGGGCTGGAGCTTGAGCAACTCAGCAGTTAACAGGCTCAGGAAGACAGGCAAATACATATTTCTCTCATAGACCAGGCCTCTTTCACCACAACCACCTCACCCCACTTCTAAACTAAATTCTCTCTCATAGGTTGTTGCAGCTCCACATTGGGTGATGAATTCCATCAGCTGGCTCTAGGCCAACCTGATATAGGCAAAGATTATAGGCAGAGACTATAAAACACACAAAAGTACTGTAAGGAAACAGAACTCATATTCTTTCCAGACCTAGCATGTTGAAAACTACATATAAACAAATCTCTGAGGAATGAGTTGTTTAGGAGCATAACTCCTGGGTGGATTTTTCTTTTCCTTTTTATTCTTTTATTATTATCAAAAGAAACTATTATAAACTAAATGTAATAGAAAAAGCGTACTACCATTCTAGTTTTTGTATTATTTGACGAATGTGATATTTCTCTCTGCAGCTTCCCCCTCCCCCCAACACTCATGTTTTATGGCAAAAGATTACAGGCTCATAAATGCAATTGGGACCAATAATTAACAAATACAATATTTTATGATCTTACACTGGTAACTCTTAAAGAAGCATTTCCCCTTGGTTATACCTGATCAGAAAATGAATAAAAATGTTTCCATTTTACTAAGATGCCACACCACAAATAAAACTCAATTAAGGTTTCATTTACTGATTGATTACCACAAAAGGTACATCCAAGAGAAAAAAATGACATTGAACTCATAGTTCAAGGGGAAAATATGCAAGCAGTCTATTTCTTTCCAACAGTGCTCTGGACTTGGTCACCTATCTAGCTTTCCCATATAAAAGGTTAAAGTGTGTGTTCTTGTGTGTTTCCTAGAAAAAACTGAAGCCCATAAAACACCACCACATCCTTTAATTATTACCCATACACTAAAGCCAATTTAAAGCCGTGACAGGGCTCATGAACTCTTACTTGTGTAACATTTTCAACATTTTGCCCTTTATGGCATTTCCCTTCTATGGTAAGTAACCTGTATTGTTACGGGATGCTTTGTCCCATAGTGATGACCATAAACCATACTTAAGGGTTTCAAACACTGCCTCCCCGCTCCCTTTTGTCCTACCTGAAAGGCACCTGCAAGCCCATTTTCTCCTTTTATTCAACTTTAAAGGGGGATGGGGGGGTGTGCCCTGAAGAGATTTGTCCGCTGTGCAACAGCGACCCCTAGAGGCGCAAAGCCTCGAACGTGGCCCAAACCTCCGAAAGCTGAACGCCTTTCTCCACTGAAGCCCCTGCTTTATTTTGCTTACCTCGGGAGCCACCACAGCATTAATCGAAAATGTAGGCAGTTTCTGATGCCCTAAATCCAAAGCCCATAGTTTTGGGAGCTTTACGACACCTACATCTTTGTTTTCTGAGATTTAAAGGAATCGTGGCACGAGCAGTTTCCTAGTCATCGACAAATCAGCGTAATTAATTTGTGCATAGTCAAAATACAACACTTCTGATTATTTTTTTGTTTGGGTAGAGAAAATGCCTGAAAAAATAAATTAAAATCTCAAGAAGAAAGAACATAATAGTAATAAACCCCCCGAGCGCTGTTTCTTTTCTGGGCTTGCAAATGTTGTAGCTCAGGCAGAGGGATGATTCATCCGGTGAAAGCCCGAGCGCTCCATTTGTTTTTTCACTAACCCCTTTGTTCTGCTTCAAACCTTTCAGAGGGCTGACATGCATTATTACCTCGTTAATTCTCAACCAATATCACTTCTACAGCCTGGAGCTGTTTTGACGTGGTTGAGCACCTCACACACACAAAAGAATAGCTTTTGTTCCCAGAAGCTCTCATTGGCTGACTGGTCTTTGCGCTAAGCCAATCAGAAGCTAGTTGTTAGGCTTGGCTGGCTATTTTTATCCCAACCCTCAAAACACTTGGTTTTAGATGGGGCAGGCTGGAAAAGGAACGTCCCTGTAGTAAAAGCCAATAGCCAAATGCATTTTGGATGTCACAGCGTGTTTGACATTTTCCATTTAATTCCCCATACGCTGTTACATTAGCATGTGCTTTTTGTAAACAGCCAACTTAGAAACAGAGATGCATTTTTCACTTCTGAAATATCCATTTAGTAAAGTCAGAAAGTTTAAGAAACTGTATGCCCTTTTTTCTCCCAAAGCAATGCACGATAGTATCTAGTTATTTCACACACATGCATTTTATCATAGAAAATACTAAGGTGTTTTTTTCTAGAATATAGTTACATATTTTTATTTTTGAGTTAATAGAAATTTAAACAACTTGCCCGTAATGAATTATGAAGAATGCTAAAGTCATTTTTTACCCTTGCCCATTAAATGTGTATATGATTATACAAACAAGTATACATATGATATGCAGCAGTTAAAAATCATAAATATTCAGTGTGCTTTATATATTTAGATTAAGCGTTCTTTTGAGCATGTTCTTGCATTACTCAGCAGACACAGAAAGTATACTTCCCAAAAGCTTTTCAAACGACACAACATTAAAATGCAGAATTTGTTAATTCAATATTATCAGGAAATGAAAGTTGCCAAATGAGAAAATTCAAGCCCCCAAATTTGATTTTCTCTCAGTTATTATTCAACTGAGCAAAAAGGAGGAACCCAAGTTCAACCAAACTTTGTAAAGCAAAGCAATTTTACTGGCAGGAAAGAAGACCCTCACCTTCCTGAAAAGAAAGAAAGAAAAAATACTGAAACTATGTCTCATTCTTAAAATAGTATGTTTCAGGGTGTAGATTTTAGCAATATTTATTACACAAGCTTGAGAATATGACTTCATTTGTTACTGCTATTTGCTTATATTGAGGAAAAGACTATCAGACTGCCATTTAAATGGGCTAGTAGAAAATTCGGATCACGGGAATGTAGAAAAATATGAAAGACTTGAACCACAAGAAAAGTTTTGAAATTGAATCCTGCTATTGCAGAAGCGGTTTGCTGTGGACTTCTGTGATCAAGAGTGGCTAAGCATGTGATCAACGTGGGCCGCAGAACTCATGAAAAATTGTATCAGAGTGGAGGGAGCACAAAGGGGTTTTGGGAGGAAACTTTCTTTTCTTTAAGTAATATAGAATACATATTTAAAAGAAATGTCCCCTAGGATTCAGAAGGTGAGTTAGAATGCCTGAAGTAAGATACTTTGGGAAGAAGTATTTTTCCATTTCCAACATCAATTTGGTGCAGACTGGGAAAGTTTTTAAGTTGTATAATCGCTCCCACGAGTTTAGCTGGATTTAGGTCAACCAACAGCTGCTAACAATTTAGCTTAATATGCAGTCTTAGTAAATTAAAGGAATCTGATAAATGGAGACCCAACATAACTCTTGTTTGCTATAGAATAACATGTTGAACACCAGCACAAATTAGCCCATTGCAATTTTTCCACTCAAGACCCATTTTATTTTCTCCTTTCCCTGGGCCAGGTGTTTTTGCTCTCGATTTGGTCATCTGAGTAATTCCTTAGTTTTGTGCTTGTCTGCTTAACAAATATAATAATAATAATAATTTTAGTATCATGTTTATTTCCAGTTCTCCCTATGTGTTTGCCTTTCCCTAAAGGCAAAAAAATAAATAAAATAAAATAAAAGGAACCTGTTACTCCTTTTTTGTCTTAACTTTTCTACCTAGCAGTTTGTTATTCTTAAACCTGCATGATGTACGTTTTGTTTTCTGTGGTAGCTGACTCTCTTGTGGGAGGAGAAACATACAATTTTTTTTTTTTTTGAGAGTCTCATTATGTCATCCTCGGTAGAGTGCTGTGATATCACAGTTCACAGCAACCTCAAACTCTTGGGATTAAGCGATTCTCTTGCCTCAGTCTCCCAAGTAGCTGGGACTACAGGCACTCCTACAATGGCCGGCTATTTTTTGGTTACAATTGTCATTGTTGATTTTAGCAGGCCCAGGCAGGGTTCAAACCCACCAGCCCTGTTGCATGTGGCCGGCGCCCTAACCATTGAGCTATGGGCGCCAAGACAGAAACTTACAATTTTGTACTTGGCTACATCTTCATGGGAGAGGGGACCAGAAAAGGCAAAGTGTGCAGGATAAAGGATATAGCATGTGACTGAAAATTCCAAAATGTAGCCCGGACTTAATTCATTTTTTAATGTATCTACGAACCGTCCTGTTACCTGTGAGTGTAGATGTACAAACCGCATCTTTATGAATAGGTGGATAATTGTTCTAACATTAATTGGGAAAGTGTGAAATGGTTGGAATAACTACACTTTAGCACTTTTACCTACCAATTCATAAAGCAAGAAAGCCAGACAAAATTATAACAAGTCAAATTATAGCCCGCTTATGATGACACAGCTACTTTCTCAGCTGTAACAGGGTTTCCTGTGTTCTTGGCAAAATTGTGAAATAAATCTCATGGGTAGTTCTGGCATCTTACTTTATTCTCATCTCATGGGTGCAAAACTTTTAAGTTTTGTTTTAATTCTCCCTTCTGTATCCTCTGTATTCAGGCTAAGGCCCCCACTCCTAAAACCTAAGTGCCTTCCAAACGTGCATTTAGGAATGAATATGGAATCCTTCTCTCTTTCTCTCTTAAATAAATTGATAACATTTCATTTAATGTTAGCTTTTCCAAAAATTACTCATTCTCTATCATTTGTGTGTATCTTTTGTGCCACTGAACTTAAGCATGTGAAGAGTCCCTTAACATACCCCAGAACACATTCGTTGTGATTTTTGGATGTCATCCTTTCAATCTGATTAATTTATGATTCCCTAGAAAATCTCCTGTTTGAATTACACTAGCCTATATTATATAGAAAGTCAGTCTGTATAAGTGTTCCCCTAGACATAACAGTTTCTTCTCAAATAGGCTTAATAGTTGCCTGTCATTTATCCCTTGGCCTGTTTTTTTTTATCTTGGAAATGGTTCACCATTGGGCAGATCATTTGTGCAATATCACTATGAAAACCTAAAAACATGAAAAGAAAATTGATAAAATTGATGCATAAATACCAGATAAGTTATGCGTAAAGGAAAATATCTTTCTACACAATTTGGAGGATCTTGTAGAAAATAAACATCTTCAATGACGCGCAAATATCCCAAGTTGAAGTAAGAGGAAGTTTGAAAAGAAAGATTTCAGGCAGGGGTAACTTTGTGCATGGATGACTGATACTTGCAAATTTTAGTTTATAAGTTGCAATGAAGCCTACAAAAGGAAATAAGATTTTTAAAACAAGCCATGTAAATTAATTTTTTATCTAGAATGAGGTAAATGCTCTGGTGAAAATAAAACTTTTATTGTAATAATCAGTTCAAGTAGATGTCATTACAATTTTTATAATTATAAAATAAAGAAAAAGGGAAATGTAGCTAATAATGGAAACAATGAAAATAGGAAGATTACAAATAAAAAAAGAACATAGAATTGTACCGGCTTAATTCTCCTGGCTTTTATGAACAGAAAAAAGCAATATTGTATGTTGCTATTAGCTACTATAAAATATATTCTCCAAATGAGAAAATAATTGTATTTACATTATATGGTAAGTGTAAACTTAATTATGCTTTCAAAAGTAGATGCAGGTAAGTGTAAAGATAGATCTCAGGATAATAGAATAAAAATCCCAATATTCCTTGTATTTTTTCATAAAACATCAGAGTTTATTATGGCTTTTATAGTAAGGAAAAACACTGGAAGATCTTACATCAAGAAGCTGAAGGAAAACTTAGGTGGGGCAAAAGAATTTAAACAATTTTGAAATTTGATGTACATGTAGGCATACTTTTTTAGCAAATCAAGGACATCTGTGAATACTAGCTAAATATTCCTTTTCTTTGGCATTCAAAATCATTCATCATGTAAAAATTCACTGTATAGTTGGATGTGGAACAATTCAGAAGAATGTGGGGCTGGATGTTGGTCCCATAACTTACATTTTCAAATGCAAAAGATTACAGTGCTCTTAAGTAAATGTCCAGAATGCAAACAGAAAGCCTGCAGTGGCACTCTTAGTAGGCCTCATTACAGCTATGTGCCTACGGGATCTTATTTACAGCTGGCCCTTCCTTCCAGTGGTAGCTCTTTCCTCTTTCTTGTATTTGAAAGTCTCTGTAATTTCTTTTTTTTTTTTTTATTTTTATTTTTTATTTTTAATTTTTTTTATTGTTGGGGATTCATTGAGGGTACAATGAGCCAGGTTACACTGATTGCAATTGTTAGGCAAAGTCCCTCTTGCAATCATGTCTTGCCCCCATAAAGTGTGACACACACCAAGGCCCCACCCACCTCCCGCCTTCCCTCTTTCTGTTTCCCCCCCATAACCATAATTGTCATTAATTCTCCTCATATCAAAATTGAGTACATAGGATTCATGCTTCTCCATTCTTGTGATGCTTTACTAAGAATAATGTCTTCCACGTCCATCCAGGTTAATACGAAGGATGTAAAGTCTCCATTTTTTTTAATGGCTGAATAGTATTCCATGGTATACATATACCACAGCTTCTTAATCCATTCCTGGGTTGGTGGGCATTTAGGCTGTTTCCACATTTTGGCGATTGTAAATTGAGCTGCAATAAACAGTCTAGTACAAGTGTCCTTATGATAAAAGGATTTCTTTCCTTCTGGGTAGATGCCCAGTAACGGGACTGCAGGATCAAATGGGAGGTCTAGCATGAGTGCTTTGAGGTTTCTCCATACTTCCTTCCAGAAAGGTTGTACTAGTTTGCAGTCCCACCAGCAGTGTAAAAGTGTTCCCTTCTCTCCACATCCACGCCAGCATCTACAGTTTTGAGATTTTGTGATGTGGGCCATTCTCACTGGGGTTAGATGATATCTCAGGGTTGTTTTGATTTGCATTTCTCTAATATATAGAGATGATGAACATTTTTTCATGTGTTTGTTAGCCATTCGTCTGTCGTCTTTAGAGAAAGTTCTATTCATGTCTCTTGCCCATTGATATAAGGGATTGTTGGCTTTTTTTATGTGGATTAATTTGAGTTCTCTATAGATCCTAGTTATCAAGCTTTTGTCTGATTGAAAATATTCAAATATCCTTTCCCATTGTGTAGGTTGTCTCTTTGCTTTGGTTATTGTCTCCTTAGCTGTACAGAAGCTTTCCAGTTTAATGAAGTCCCATTTGTTTATTTTTGTTGTTGTTGCAATTGCCATGGCAGTCTTCTTCATGAAGTCTTCCCCCAGGCCAATATCTAATAGTGTTTTTCCTATGCTTTCTTGGAGGATTTTTATTGTTTCATGCCTTAAGTTTAAGTCCTTTATCCATCTTGAATCAATTTTTGTGAGTGGGGAAAGGAGTGGGTCCAGTTTCAGTCTTTTACATGTAGACATCCAGTTCTCCCAACACCATTTATTGAATAGGGAGTCTTTCCCCTAAGGTATGTTCTTGTTTGGTTTATCAAAGATTAGGCGGTTGTAAAATGTTAGTTTCATTTCGTGGTTTTCAATTTGATTCCAAGTGTCTATGTCTCTGTTTTTGTGCCAGTACCATGCTGTCTTGAGCACTATGGCTTTGTAGTACAGACTAAAATCTGGTATGCTGATGCCCCCAGCTTTATTTTTGTTACAGAGAACTGCCTTAGCTATACGGGGTTTTTTCCGGTTCCATACAAAACGCAGAATCATTTTTTCCAAATCTTGAAAGTGCGATGTTGGTATTTTGATAGGAATGGCATTGAATAGGTAGATTGCTTTGGGAAGTATAGACATTTTAACAATGTTGATTCTTCCCATCCATGAGCATGGTATGTTCTTCCATTTGTTAATATCCTCTGCTATTTCCTTTCTAAGGATTTCATAGTTTTCTTTATAGAGGTCCTTCACCTCCTTCGTTAGGTATACTTCTAGGTATTTCATTTTCTTTGAAACTATGGTGAAGGGAGTTGTGTCCTTAATTAGCTTCTCATCTTGACTGTTATTGGTGTACACAAAGGCTACTGACTTGTGGACATTGATTTTATATCCTGAAACATTACTGTATTTTTTGATGACTTCTAGGAGTCTTGTGGCTGAGTCTTTGGGGTTCTCTAAGTATAAGATCATGTCGTCAGCAAAGAGGGAGAGTTTGACCTCCTCTGCTCCCATTTGGATTCCCTTTATTTCCTTGTCTTGCCTAATTGTATTGGCTAGAACTTCCAGCACTACATTGAATAGTAAAGGTGACAGAGGACAACCTTGTCTGGTTCCAGCTCTAAGGGAAAAAGCTTTCAGTTTTACTCCATTCAGTAAAATATTGGCTATGGGTTTGTCATAGATAGTTTCAATCAGTTTTAGAAATGTGCCACCTATGCCTATACTCTTCAGTGTTCTAATTAGAAAAGGATGCTGGATTTTATCAAATGCTTTTTCTGCATCTATTGAGAGGATCATGTGATCTTTATTTTTGCCTCTGTTAATATGGTGGATAACGTTTATGGACTTGCGTATGTTAAACCAGCCTTGCATCCCTGGGATGAAGCCTACTTGATCATGATGAATGACTTTTTTCATGATAAGCTGTAATCTATTGGCTAGGATTTTGTTGAGAATTTTTGCGTCTATGTCCATGAGTGAGATTAGTCTGAAATTCTCCTTTTTCTTTGCGTCTTTTCCTGGTTTTGGTATCAGGATGATGTTTGCTTCATAGAATGTGTTGGGGAAGATTCCTTCTTCCTCAGTTTTTTGGAATAATTTCTGCAGTACAGGAATAAGCTCTTCCTTGAAGGTTTGATAGAATTCTAGAGTGAAGCCATCTGGACCAGGGCATTTTTTGGTTGGAAGCTTTTTTATTGTTTCTTTGATCTCAGTGCTTGAAATTGGTCTGTTCAGGAGCTCTATTTCTTCCTGGCTGATTCTAGGGAGAGGGTGTGATTCCAAATATTGATCCATTTCTTTCACATTGTCAAATTTCTGGGCATAGAGTTTCTGGTAGTATTCAGAGATGATCTCTTGTATCTCTGTGGGATCAGTTGTTATTTCCCCTTTATCATTTCTGATTGAGGTTACTAGAGATTTTACTTTTCTATTCCTCGTTCGTCTGGCCAATGGTTTATCTATTTTATTTATTTTTTCAAAAAACCAACTCCTTGTTTCATTAATTTTCTGAATGATTCTTTTGTTTTCAATTTCATTGATCGCTGATTTGACTTTGGATATTTCTTTTCTTCTACTGAGTTTAGGCTTAGATTGTTCTTCTTTTTCCAATTCCATAAGATCTCTTGTGAGATTGTTGATGTGCTCTCTTTCTGTTTTTCGAATGTAGGCATCTAAAGCGATGAATTTTCCTCTCAAAACTGCTTTTGCAGTATCCCACAGGTTTTGGTAGCTTGTGTCTTCATTGTTGTTATGCTCAAGGAAGTTAATGATTTCCTATTTTATTTCTTCCTTCAGCCATCTGTTATTCAACAGAAGATTGTTTAATTTCCATGCCTTTGGGTGGGGTCGAGCATTTTTGTTAGAGTCGAGTTCCACCTTTAGTGCCTTATGTTCTGAGAAGATACAAGGTAAAATTTCAATTCTTTTGATTCTGTTGATATTTGTTTTGTGTCCCAGGATATGATCAATTTTGGAGAATGTTCCATGGGGTGATGAGAAGAATGTATATTCTTTATCTTTGGGATGGAGTGTTCTATATGCGTCTATCAAGCACAGTTATTCTATGGTCTCATTTAAGTCTCTTATATCCTTGTTTAATTTCTGTTTAGAGGATCTGTCCAGCTCTGTAAGAGGAGTGTTAAGGTCCTCTCTTATTATGGTATTATCAGATATCATATTGCTCAGACTGAGTAAGGTCTGTTTCAAGAATCTGGGAGCATTTAATTTGGGTGCATAGATATTTAGAATTGAAATGTCTTCTTGTTGTATTTTTCCCTTGACTAATATAAAGTGACCATCTTTGTCTTTTTTCACTTTAGTTGCTTTAAATCCACATGTATCTGAAAATAAGATTGCAACTCCTCTTTTCTTCTGAATTCCATTTGCCTGAAAAATTGTCTTCCAACCCTTGACTCGGAGCTTTATTTTGTCTTTTGAAGCCAGGTGTGTTTCTTGCAGACAGCAAATGGATGGCTTGTGTTTTTTAATCCAGTCAACCAATCTATGTCTCTTCAGTGGGGAATTCAAGTCATTAACATTGAGATAATTGATAAGTGTGGTAGTATTCTATTCTTCTTATTTTGTGAGAGTCCATTGCTTAGTTTTATCTTTTGCATCAGTGTGGAGGTTAGGTTCTGTCCTTTAATTTCTGAGTTCTTACTTTGCTGCTGATCCATTGTGGTGGTCAGTGTGCAGAACAGGTTGAAGTATGTCCTGTAGAGCTGGTCTTGTTGTGGCGAATTTCCTCAATGTTTGTATATCCGTAAATGATTTGATTTCTCCGTCAATTTTGAAGCTTAGCTTAGCAGGGTACAGAATTTTGGGCTGGAAATTGTTCTGTTTAAGTAGGTTAAAGGTAGATGACCATTGTCTTCTTGCTTGGAAAGTTTCATTAGAGAAGTCTGTGGTCACTCTGATGGATTCGCCCCTGTAGGTCAACTGGCGCTTACTCCTGGCAGCTTGCAGAATCGTTTCTTTTGTCTTGCCTTTGGACAGGTTCATCACAATTTGTCTTGGAGAAGCTCGGTTAGAGCTGAGGCGACCTGGGGTCCGATAGCCCTCTGAAAACAGTGTGTCAGAATCTTTGGTGATATTTGGAAAATTTTCTTTTATAATATTCTCTAGTATGCCTTCCATTCCTCTGGGGCATTCTTCTTCCCCTTCTGGAATTCCTATAACTCGTATGTTGGAACGCTTCATAAAGTCCCATAATTCTGACAGTGAACCTTCTGCTTTCTCTCTCTTCTTTTCTGCCTCTTTTACTATCTGAGTTATCTCAAGAACTTTGTCTTCTACTTCTGAAATTCTTTCTTCTGCATGGTCTAACCTGTTGCTGATACTTTCCATTGCATCTTTAAGTTCCCTGATTGACTGTTTCATTTCCTTCAGCTCTGCTATATCCTTTTTATATTCTTCATATCGTTCATCTCTTATTTTATTCTGTTTTTGAATTTCCTTTTGGTTATTTTCCACTTTATTAGCAGTTTCCTTCATTGTTTCCATCATTTCTTTCATTGTTTTCAAGATGTGTGTTCTAAATTCCCTTTCTGTCATTCCTAACATTTCTGTGTAGGTGGAATCCTCTGCAGTAGCTACCTCATGGTCCCTTGGCAGGGTTGTTCTGGACTGGTTCTTCATGTTGCCTGGAGTTTTCTGCTGATTCTTCCCCATGAGTGATTTCTTTTATCTGTTTCCTTGCCCTAATTTTCCTTTCACTTCCTCTTGCCCTTTAAGTTCTCGTGCCTGTGGACTAAGGGTTACAGGACCAGAGGGGTGAGAAGGTTGAAGAGCAAAAATGGATGAAAGAAAGGAGGACCATGTGATAAGAAAAAAAAAAAAAAAGGAAAAGAAAAATAGTGAAAGGAGAGGGGGTGGGTAAAAGGAATATTGACAAAAAGAAGAGAGGCACAGAAAGAGGGAGACAGAGCAATATAGGTGTACAATAGGGTACTTTGATACAACCTTAAAAAAAAAACCACCTTCTGGGGTTGCCCAGTTGGGTGATTCCCTTGAGGTCAGCAGCTCTTTGCTAACCTGATCAGACACAGTACCCCACCTCCACCAAGTAGAGAGGAAAGACAAAAATGCTATAAATCAAACCAAAACAAGCAAACAGAAAACTTTACGGGATAAAATTGGCAGGAAAAACCAAATAATAGCAGTAGAAACACTAACAAAAATGAAGTTCTAATTATTGAAATAGGCAGCAATGGGAAATTATAATTAAACTAGAAAAATTGAGAAAGAAAAAGGATCTGTATGGAAAAGGTTGAACTTAAAAAACAAAACAACAATCAACAACATCAAAATAAACAAAAAAAACAACCAAACCAAAAAAAAAAAAAACACAACCAAAAACAAAGCAGTATGTATATGTTATTGAATATTATCTGGGCAACACGTGGTCTTCTGGGGTATGAGATGTTAATCACAGTTTTGATATGACTAGAGGCTGCTAGTTTCTCAAACCCCAGCAGGTAGACACCCTAAATCTCTCTTCAGCCCACTTAAAAGGCACTTTGTACTGTTCACTTGCTGAGCAGAAGCTTTCCCAGGGAAGTGCTTGTCACTGGAATCACTGTTGAAGTGGCTATCCACTTACCCAGTGTGCCAAAACTGGTCTCCCTCTGTCCCCGAGGGTTAGGGCTGCAAGGCGGCTCAAACCCTGCCCTTAGGCTACTTGGTTGCTGGGTTAGCAGCTCCCACCCAATTCCAGCTCTGCGACCCTGAGGGCGGAGCTTGCCAGGGCAGATCAGTCACAATGGCTGCCTGTGACCCAGAGCCAAACACCATTAGCTCCATCTGGCTCAGCGGCTCAGACTGTGGCCCTAGACAAAGGCCAAAGTTCTCCACACTCCCGCTCAGGCTCTTCCCAAGGCAGTTCAGCTGAGTGCCAAGTCCAAAGACACCAAAACAATTCACAGGTAAGGCCTTTCTGGTTTGCAGTCTCGCTGCCACTGAACTTACAGTTGCAGGCGGGTTTAGACGGATTGAACACACGCGACCACTTGCCGGTTTTCCACTGTTTTCATCCTCCTCTTGGGGTCCAGAAGTCTCCTGCTGACTCCCTGTATCCTCTCAGGAGTGATGATAGGCAGATCCCACCAGCCAGAGATGCCTGGAGTCCTATATCCCCAGACTCATGGTGCCCAGATGCATGGAAGCTGTTACTCGGCTGCCATCTTGCTCCGCCTCCGAAAGTCTCTGTAATTTCTAAGTGAGGGTGATTTGTTGATTACTACTAACAGAACTACAAAAGAATGCTTTTAAATATCCACTTTAAACATAAAGACTATTTGCAAATGCTGTGAAAATCTCTTTGTGTCTACTTTTGGAGGGGTCAGTGGAGGGGGTGAGGGTGGAATACCTTTGGCCTTCTAAAAGAAGAAAGGCAACCGCCTCAAGAGTTTGTCTTAACACACAATGACTTTGGGTTGTATCAGAAGGTCCTTTATTAATCAACCTGTCTTCTATTTGGGTGTGGGTACTAATGTCTATGTTAACTTTGTCCTTTCATTGACTTACTGAAATGTCAACGATATGTTTCTTTTGATTAAAATAATAAAATAGATGATTGAATATTTTATAGAATCCATCATCTTATGGACAGTGGCAGAGGTGACACAGTGAGGTTGTCAAATAAGCATTATGTACTGTGCAGGGAATTGCCTCTGCAAAAAGGCATATGCACAGGCTACTGGAAAACCTCGCAGCTGTGGTACCCAGATGTTGGCTGATATGTGCCACTGGGGTCAATGTGGGAAAAGGAGTCAGGAAGCTTTGTGAAGGGTCTATGTTAAACTTCGCGTCAGTAGCAACACAACCCAAATTGATGATGGATGCAGTGGCTTGAAAGCTGCTGAACATTACTTTGTCACCACTGAAAGGCATTACTCTTTACACAATGGACAACCCCATTAACCTCTGGGGCTAAATTTCCATAATAATTATCCGTACACTCTGCAAACTTTGCTAAAAAATGTACTCATTAGTATCAAAAGGCAATGAGACAACATGGGCAACTGGAAATAGAAGCAGGTTTCTGATAGAAAATACACAACGTAGTGTGGACGTTCCACATGCTAAAGGCTAAGGAATACAAAATAGACATGTTGGTCTCCTGCCTTTCATCCTATGTTAGACTTTGTAGGACAGACATAGAAATAAGGGATCTAGAGGAGAATTAAATACCACAATGCAATCAAGTGTAGAATTCCCTTCTTAGCATTTCATCTTTCTTCATTGAATATTTCCCAGAAGCACAAGAGGTCATATGGTGTGTTTGCAAATTGGATTTCAGTTCATGAGTTATGCCAGCATCATCCAGTGTGTTCATATCAAAGCACAGGCTAATGCAATCCATCCTCAAGAGGATGAAGTCTTCGTTTGCTACACCTGCCATAACCAAACACCATGGATTGGGTGACTCAGGCAACAGAAATGTATTTTCTCACAATTCTATAAGCTAGGGGGTCCAAGATCAAGGGGTCAGCGGGACTGGTTTCTTTGAGATTTTTCCATGGCTTGCACGTGTGTCTGCACATGGTCTTAATCTGTGTGCTCACATCTGTTGCTTCCTTGTGTGTCCTAATCTCTTATATAAAAATGCTACTCAGATTGGATTAGGGCCACTGCTATGATTTGAAAGTTTGTGTCTCATCAAAATTTATTTCTTGAAACTAATCCCCAGTGTGAGAGAATTTGTAAGCAGGACCTTTGGGAGTTGAGGTCAAGCCCTGATGAATGGGATTAGTGTCCTCATAAAAGAGGATTAAGGGACATCCCTCATCTCTTCCACCACATAAGCACACAGTGAAAAAATTAAATGGCTGTCCGTGAGCTAGGAAGCAGACCTTATCAGACACCGAGTCTGCCAGGGCCTTGATTTTGGACTTCTCAGCCTCAAGAACTATAAAGACCTACTTTTCTTTTGTTTATAAGCCATTTAATTTATGGTATTTTGTTACAGAAACCCGAGGACACTTAGACAGCATCCTTTTGAGGAGAGTCCTAATTTGAGCTCACATGCTTTTTCTGGGTGGTCCTTTCTGTTCACTCCTCACCTCTCTGTCTAGAGGGATCTCCAGACATTCCCTAACCTCATGATCCCACCTGTGCCTCTTTCCTCACTCACTTTATTCTGACTTCCTAGAAGCCCACAAGTCATCTCCGACAGCAGCTCTTGCTTTTACTAGACGTTTGTATGTAGATATGATAACTAGGAGGCTCTGCCTGCTCTTTGATAAAAGGTGTAAACAGTTCCCCACTCTCTATGGACAGCAGTTTCAGCTTCTCTCAACTCCTCTGGAATTCTGAATTAACTCTACTACTTTTCCCTTCTAGCCTGATTCATTATATGCTCGAATTTTTGCCCTCCTTCACCTTGCCTGGCCAGTTCCAACCAACCTTGCAATCCTCCTCTTAGAAATAATTTTTTTGAGAAGCTTTTCCAGCCCCTGCAAGGCTTGGTTGGCCTTTGGTTTTTTGGTTTTTGTTTTCATGTCCTCTTCCTGTTCCACTCAGTATTTACATCTTGTATTCTAATTCAGTGCTTTTCAAACGTGAATGTGCATAATACTCAGCCAGAGAGTTCCTTAAAACAAAGGCTGCCAGGTCCCCACCCATAGTTTCTGGTTCTGTCCCTTTGGGATGGGATCAGTAATTGGTGTTTCAACAAGTTTCAGATGATACAGGGTGGTACAGATCCTGGGAGTAACTGCTATAGATAAATAAAGTGTTTAATCCCATTAACCTCCCCCATCTCACCATCAGTAAACTGTAAACATTTTAAGGGCAAGAATTTTGCCTTGCAAGCTGTTGTGTGTCCAACATTTTGCTCAGTGCCAGGAACATGGTAAATAGTCAACAAATAATTATTTCCTATATCGATAAATAGAAATGGAAATTCATTATATCCAGAGAATACATTTTAGAATATTCTTTAAAAGATTTTGTTGTATCAAAGTTGATTCAAAATACACAAATAGGAGGCCAGTATTCATTTCGAAAGAGCTATGTCTCTAAAACCATAATGTAGTTTGTTCTGATTTGATATATATACAAAACCATTTTATAGGAACTTTGGCTAGAGTTATTTTGCCTCAGGGAAATGTCATAAAATGTAGAGCTAAAAAAGAAAAATGTAAAATAAGACGTGAAAATGAGGCATTAGGAAAAATGTTCATTATCTAATGAACCCAGAAGGGAGCCAGGAAGTAAATACAAAACAGAAAAGCCTCCATCACCCATTATTCCTTCTCTGGTAAAACTTGAAATTTTAAATCAGAGTGTAGAAGACAGAAGAAAAACCACTGAAAGATACTTTTGCAAGCTGTGGCTGTCAGAGACTTCGCACAAGGAGCAGACACAGCTGTACTCCCTTTGGGCTCAGTTGCTTTACAAGAGTAACTTTATTGAAGTTTTAATATGCCCTGAAACCTCCAAGCTTTCCTCCAAAACTACCTCCTGGTCCCATCAACCACTTCAGTAGGGAGCACCATGCAGTGACCCAGTGAACTGCACAGCACTGACTCAGCTATAGCTATGTAAGTATTAGTACCCTGGGACCACTGGCAAACAAAGAGTAATAGTGACTCACAAGCCCCCAGCCCTTCTCTTTCCAATATTTTCCTTTGGCTTTCATAAAATGGCAAGACAACCAGGTAGACAGCCTCATTTTGCTGCTAGCACACCAACATTTTATGTTTCCCTGACTCAAAAGAGCAAAGCAACATTGCTTCTTGAACTTTGAGATGGGGTTTGCAATGAACTGAATATGGACGTCCGCCCCCGCAAATTCATATGTTGAAATGCTAATCCCCAAGGTAATGGTATGATGGCTAAGTACTTACGAGTGAGATCAGTGTCCTCATAAAAGGTCCCAAGACATCCCCCATCCCTTCTACCATGTGAGGACACAGTGAAAAAAATGGCTGCTCATGAGCCAGGAAACAGGCCATCCTCCCACACTCAGTCTGCCAGCCCCTGGACCTCAGACCTCTCAGCCTCCAGAACTGTGAGACACAAATTTCTACTGTTTATAAGCCACTCAGTTTATGAAATTTATGTTATGCCAGACCAAATAGACTACAACAGTGCTCCCTAATGGCTTCATTTTAACTTTACCTTTCTAAAGCCATATCTCAAATACAGTCACATTTGAGATAGTAGGGGTTAGAGCTTTCCCATATGAATTTGGTAGGGTAGTAAGGACACAGTTGAGTTCATAAATGATGGCAACAACAAAGGAGATCCCCAAGTTCAGAAGAAATGGAATTCTCTGTATTTAATTAGGGCATAGACTCAGGTGGGAGTAAGCTGCTGAGATAATTCAAGCATTTTGTAACCAGAACTACAGGTCCATGTAAGAAGATAGCCTGTTGGTCATACAACACAGGAGGCCCCTACCAGGGGATCCTGAAAGTTCCCTGGGCTGAATAGAGTTTGGTTCTATATTTGGAGCATCATGAATTCACAGGTGTGAGAAACAAAATGTGATATTAGGACATAATATGTGCACAAACTTATTGCTTTAAAGAGATGTAGTATACTGATATGTCAACAGATTTGGAAATCAGAAGATGTACACTTGAATGTGGAATCTGTTGCTTTTTTTCCTTGTGCGATCTGGTTTAAAAAACTGAAGTCATTGTTTAATCTCAATTTTCTCAACAATAAAAAGTCCTAATATCTACTTCACAGGTATAAAAGAACCTTAGAATATATGTATTAAGTAACTATAAAATCTAACCGTTTTACAAATGTAAAACATTGTTAGTGATATCAAACTATACTGGTTTCTGCCTTTTTATTGATAGTTTTCCATAAGTCATTATATTAATGCCTTTATATGCAGATCTCATCTAACTATTATTTACAAATCAAGTTATTTAAAAATACCTGAAATAAATGGTCAAAGGAATTCACAGAAACAAATATGTGTATCAAAAAAATTTGTTCAAATGGTTTGCCAATGTTAGCAGGGATTTCTAAGTTCAGTGAAAGTGAATGTATTCATAGGACAATTTATCCACAGGAAAACATGACTAAAAATGTGGTATGTGGAAAGGAGGCAATAGTTCACTTTTATATAATTGTCATATTTCGAGTAATTCAGTGACAGATAAAAGACGGTGAGTGAGAAATGAAGCAGCAGCTATAATCACTGTCTATGGTTATTCAGCTGTCTAACTTCCCTAGTGGAGTTAGGTGCATTTGAACTTTACAGACTAAGGGATATTCTAATGGTATGTGATTTCTCAGGAGAGTACTTTGAAGGAAGAGAAAGAGCCAACCACCCGTGGAAGTTTTTATATATCAATAAAGAATATATTAACAGTCTATTTTGTCAGAAACCTTGATTTGATTCAACCAAATCTTCAAGGATATTCTGCTGTCGATCGTAGAAAATACAAGAGATTCATTAATAATGTAGATGTGGACCTGTAATGTAATTTGAAAGGAGCAATTTTAAGAGTTGTTTTTCAGGTCACACACAGATGGGTTTATGGGCAAGGAGCAAGGAAAGCTTCATTGAAGAGATGGCATCTGGATGGGGTTTGGAACTAAATGAGGAATTGTATGAATAAGGCAAGAAACAACATTTGGAGAAGAATTGGATGTTCAAATCAAGAAGGTGTGAAAACCACCAGGGAAGAGGTTTTTGTGTGGTTGGTTCCTCCTTCTGTGCCCCTCCACACTTTGCTCTATGCTCTCAAGACTTACTGTGATCCTCACCTTCCCTCTTTTATTTGGAATCAGTGGGAAGCATCAACAGCACACTGGAAATACAGAACAAATTGAGGCAAAGGACTCAGCCCCTGACTTCTCCTGCCAGGTTAGATCTGTCCCTCTTTGGAAGGTGGCAGCTTCTAACTGAGCAAAGGCAAATCTCTTAGATTATCTCCTGCTCCCTTCCCTTTTCCCCTTAGGCTCAGCTTGGTAATAGCTCCTTAAATCTGCTGCCACAGGGCACCATCACTTCCCAGTTTCCTTTCACTCAGTCCACCTTAGAGTAGAATAATCCCTTTACAAAACTTCCCTTAAGCACCTCCTTCAGGTATGTTTGCCTTCTATATGCTAATGGAATTCTGATCAAGACATTTACATGTAACACAATTGTGGGAAAATCAAAAGAGGTCTGTCTAGTGGCTGGTCAACCCCCCAAAGTCAGCTTAGTTGATTTGATTTTTTCCCTTCTCTTTTCTCATCCCTCTTTTTCCCATTTAGGTAAATGGACATTTTGTGAACTAAAATAAAATCTTAAGCACCCCCGCCCGAAACTGGCTGGACCTCCTTTTATCCAAGGGGATCCCTAAAACTGAGTTTCCAGCCAGGAGAAAGGATATCAGACTTGCCTCATCATTCACCCCTATCCTTCTTAGAGAGGTCCTGTGGCTCATTAACAGGCTAAGGCTATGAAGACTTATCTGCAAGTCCTCAATAGACATAGCAAATTACTTTGGTACTTTGTTTCTAATTAATTGACCCTTTAGCTTAAGCATTCTTTTTCACTGACTCCTGCTTTTTTAGGCAAAGCCTAGCTCTTTAGGCCAATTGTCAGCTAAAGAATCTTTAAACTCACCTACCACCACCTGTAAGCCCCTCTCCACCTTCCAGACGTCCCACCTTTTGGGCCTAAACCAATGCATGTTTTCCAGGTATTGATTTAGGAACTCACCTGTAATTGTTGTCTCCCTAAAATGTATAGAACCAAACTGTAACCCCGCCACCCCAAGATCACTTGCTCAAGACATCTTGGGTGTAGCTCTGGGTCATGGTCCTCAAATTTGGCTCAGAATAAACCACCTTAAATTATTTTACAGAGCATACCTTCTTTTCCATTGAAAATTTAATGTTACCAAGTGTACTCATAATGATTCAGACTTTGCTTTTTGAAGAACTGGCATCCTTGAGGTGAGGAACTTATCCTAGAAAAGATTTCCCATTCATACATCTGTGAAAGACCTCAGAAAGCATCTGACATTGTCCAGCACTGCCAAAGACTGACTGGCTCATGGTTAAAATCACATAGACAGTCTTTTAAAACTATCATGTATTTATTTCTCAAGCTCACCAAGATCTCCCGCATCAGAATCTCTAGGGGTGGGGGACAGCATCTAAAATTCTATTTCATTATTTTATTTATTTTACTTTTTATGTTCTATTCCTGATTTTCTATTGTTGTGAATAAGGGGAATTTAGAAATGGGGAAAATCAGCAGAAATTTTAGAGAGACAGTTAATGTTCTCACCTCATTAGGAAAAGTATATAACTGAACATAAATTAAAAACAAACAAGATTATGTTTCCCAATCTCCTAAAGTGTATATTCAAAAATGTTCTTCAACTGATTTTAAGACTGCTATCTTTGGTAGGGCTGTGTAGGTTCAGTTGTTTCTTAACAATGATGTGATAACAAGCAGTTCCCAGATTCTATTTACATACTAGGATTGCAATTCCACAGGAAGGACTCAGCGTTCTGATAAATGGTGGAAATAGTCATTTCATAAATCAGATGATAACCTCAAGCCATTGCTTTGAAGTCTCCCTGATGTTTTTCAACTCATTTCCTACGGAGAAAAAACCTGCCAAAGCCCTCAGAGAAGATAAACAATATTTGGCCAGTGGAAATCTGGAATCTGAAGACAATCAACTGATCAAATATTTTCTGCCAGATAATCATATAAAATCACTTAGTTTTTAAAAAAGAGTTTCTCCTACCACATATTTTTAACAGTAAGATATTCATGTATTCTCTCTTCGCCTATGAAGTAAGAATGAACTACAAAAAGGGAAGTAACCCCCTAATTTCAGCTTGCATGAACTTCTTTGATCCCTGATAACTTAAGGGAGATTTTTTTTTTTTAGCATCCTCAAGTATCTAAAACCAGAGAAGGAAGAGTCTCCTACAGCACAATCGGTTTACAGTTAGCCAATTTATTTTATCCTCTGCTAGTTTTCTCTTTATTAGTTTATACTGCCCATGCAGTGTGTTATAGAGAAAGGCCTGGGATTCTCCGGGCACAGGGGAAGGTTGCTCCTTACTCCTGCAGCCAGAGTCCTACTGTCTGAAGAGCCCTTCATAAATATTGACAAACCTCATTGTGACCAGTTCAAGCTAAAGTATTTTTATTTATCCCAGACCCTTCCACCCCCTTGAAACTCTCTTGAGCTTTTAGGTGGAGAGGACCTCGACACCATTTCCAGTTCTCTAGTAACGTTGAAACTCATCTGTACAGAGCTCTGTTTTAGAATTTGTAAAAGAATTGTGATGATAAGATACGAGAAGAGCCCTAGTAGCAGTTGCATATTGCTTTGGGAATAAAGTAGACAAATCGGACATTGTATGTTTGATCTGTATTAGGCAATGAGTTATTATTCCGTTTAGTTTTGAGATGGAATACAAAAGCACATTTCCACCAGTGGAGTTGAGGGGCAACTTGCCTTTTTCCTCAAAAGTTTGCTGAAAAATCAACTCATAATTCAGGCAGATTAGTAAGAGAAAGAAGTTTATTTATCATGTGCACAGGAGAATTGCAGTGATTATCCAGTATCCTAATGGGATCTGATTTTTTTTTTAATTTCAGTTTAATGTGAGGGTACAAATGATTAGTTTGCAATAGTTGCATATGTTAGGTAAGGTCTCTTCTGTGGTTGGGTTCCACACACCGGCGTGTGCCACATACCCTTCCATTGTGCTCATCCGATTCTCCTCTCTCCTCCCTTCTCCCCCCTTCCTCTTTACTCATTCCCCAACTTGAATTGAATTGAGTTTTTCTTTTAGGTGTATTAGTTCATCTACTGGCTGCATTGAGTACATTGGGTACTTTCTTTTCCATTCTTGTGATACTTTATTAAGAAGAATATGTTTCAATTCCATCCAGGTTAATATCAAAGATGTAAAGTCTCCATCTTTTTAAGGCTGGATAGTATTCCATCGTATACATATACCACACTTAGGTTGTTTTTACACCTTGGAAATTGTAAATTGAGCTGTGATAAATACTCCAATGCAAATGTCCTTATGATAAAATGATTTTTTTTTCTTTTGGGTAGATGCCTTCTGGGTAGGGTTGAGGGATCAAATGAGGAAGTCTGTTTGGAGTTCTTTGAGGATTTTCCACACTTCTTTTCAAAGAAGCTGTATTAGTTTGTAGTCCCACTAACAGTGTAGAAGTGTTCCCTTCTCTCCACATCTGTGCCAGCCAGCACCTGTAGCTTTGGGACATTGTGATATGGGGTCTTCTCACTGGGCTTAGATAATATCTTAAGGTGGTTTTAATTTGCATTTGGTGGTTAGGGATGATGAACATTTTTTAAATATGTTTGTTAGCCACTCATCTATCTTCTTCAGAGAAGGGTCTGTTGGATCCGTTAATTTAATACATGTATTTTAGAGGGGAGGAAAAAGATAAGGAGTATACGTAATTCTGTTTAGGAGCAATAAACGATTGCTGGGAAGGATGAAAAGATACTCTGGAGAATGAATGGATGGTATGAAATAGACTGACTTGGTTTTAACCTGAGAGACAGGTATAATGTTTAAAATGGCTTGTGCCAAGTCTGGTTGCATTCTTAACTCTTTCTCCTGCAATGGAGTGAGATAACAGGGAAGAGAAGGGAAGTTCATCATTCTTTTGATGGACCCATCTTGTTGTGCAGGTAGAGAGACTGCCCCTGCTCTAAGGGGTTTCAAAATACGCTTTAAACCAAGAAGTCGTATTTTAGGGTTCAGGTATAATGACAAAACACCATAGAAAGTGGAAATCGTGCAATTGAATATGTTAAGACCCAAATCGATTTCTCTTATTTAACTATCTCATTCTTTCCAAATTTGAAATCCCATGCTTCTTCAGAATGACCTCGGTCTTAATGATTTTAGATGGTGTTCTAAGCAATACTCTTAGACTTGGTGCCCTAAGGCAATAAAAAGAGAATATTTGATCTCTGAAATCTTTTATAATATTTTAATAAAGGTTAACACATTGTACAAACCACTTGTGGTCCAAAAAATGAAAAATCTATGGACACATATATTAGGATATATTTTATCTCTGACTTTAATTTAGGAGTTTTGACCCAAAATTGCCTTATTGGCCACTTGGGGTCACCATTGTTCTCTGAAAATTTGGGAAACAGAAGAAATTGGCGTCTTAAAAGCATAGGGAGGGAGGGTAGTGGGAAGATAAAGAATTTTCCTATAGCAATGTTATTCTCAATAACATTGCAACGTTTAATGGTATATTTTATATGGCAAATTTCCCTTCTACGCCATTACTGATCTGTGATAAATGCAATGGGAATGCTTTGAACATTTTAGATCCCATTCACATTCTTTGACAGTTTATAAAAATACAAAGTTTAAAGTTGTTTTAGAACTCTAAATTTTAAGTGCTTTCCTTTTTGGCATTACAAATTCGAATCCTAACTTTCATTCTTAGAATATTTTTTTCAAAAATAAAAATCATCTACCTTCTCATTTCTCCAGTGTCTTAGAGTGGATTGCCTAGAAACAGAACCTGCAACAGGGATTCAGGGGGAGCTGCTGTGCATGGGGAGAGCCTTGCAGAGGAGACAGAGGGAAATAAAAGAGGTCAGGGAAGGGGGGAAAGGACGTAGTCTTAGCTGAACAGGAACTCTCGCCTGTCATGGGCAGTAGAGCTCGGAATGTAAATTGCATCTCACAGCGGGTCCTGCAATGCAACAAAAGCATCAC
Organism: Nycticebus coucang; assembly: GCF_027406575.1. NCBI lineage: Eukaryota > Metazoa > Chordata > Mammalia > Primates > Lorisidae > Nycticebus > Nycticebus coucang. The sequence continues at coordinate 30,675,478 of NC_069782.1, forward strand.
CACTGTTCTCCCAGCTCAGTCTGTCATTAGCTGTGAGTTGTGGAAGGGTGGGGGTGAGATGGATATAACTCCTTAGACTGGGCAATAGGAATCTGAAGAGGGAAATTCTTTAGAGATGGGAGTAGTTGTGAGCTATGAACGGCTGTCAGCTCAGCAAGTGGGAACTGGTGTCTCAGGCTGCAAAGTGTATCACGGTTTAGCAACACCACCATCCACTCAGATAAGAAGAACCCTTTCTTATTGATTTCTGGGTTAAATAACAATAACCACTTTATCAGATTATGAGTGTACTTATGATAAAGCTGTTTTTCTTCTCTTTAATCATTTACTAATCATATTTAAGTAAGGGAGAGTTCACTTTTGCCTAATAAAAGGAAGCTAGATTTGATTCCTGGTCCTATCTGTAGTGCCAAAAAAAGAAAAAAAAAATCAGTAACTTGACTTTTCTAGGCTTTCTTTGTTTTAAATATGCAAGTAAATTATGGCAATTTTCTAAAGTAAGGAAGTTTGATTTCTTTAAATATAAAGAGATATTAACATGTCAGGAATTATTATTGGTTCTATAACAGACACTGAGATACTTTATATTCTATTTGTAGGACAGAAGTTCAAAACTACTGGGGCAAGAGTAACCAGCAAAGACAGAGCAGTTTTACTCCGCGAGATGCAGTCTTTGCACTTTGCCTTTGAAATAAATCACTTTTAACCTTCCCAACACATCTACTAGGTAGACATTGAGATCTGCTCTCCTCTAAGAAGAAACTGAAGCACAGACATTTTAAATGACTGATCTAAAAGTATGCAGCTCTTCTTGGGGAAGAGCCAGGATTTGAACATGAAGCCAAAATATTTTCAGTAGAATCAGGTGTTGAGTTGCTCTATTTCAGTCTTATGTTCCATAAACTACCTACCTATTTTGGATAAACTACTTACAATGAGAGCTTTTTCCCAACCAATTCATCTTGGTATCAAAACAGTGGGCGATGTACTTTAGTTTCTGAGACAATAATCTCATGGAAAATGCCAGAAGAATGTGACAGTTCAGGACTGTTTAGATGTTGAGGACCTATTTCTTTCTGGTTAATAATTATATATCACTGGCCCCAACTCTCCTACTGCTATAGAAATTCAATTCCTCCCAAGTTGTCTCTTTTAAAGACTGTACAACAGGTTCCTGAAAAACCAAACTTTCAAACATGCAAACAAGAGAAAAAAAGTTTTTATCCCCTTTCTTTTCCTCCTTCCTTGAACCCTGTTTCTTTAGTTCTTTTTACATGGCAGTACCCGGTGGGTTAATGAGCTCTTCACCTTTTCTCTGGGCTCTCAGTGTCAAGGGCTGAAAACAGGTCCGTGTTTCACTTAGTGCATGTGTCAAGGGTGATGGAAGAGGAAGCTTTCCTTCACAGATGCAAGCGCCCTAAAAGAATTATGTTTTAAATCGAAACGTTGCATATTGTTGCCATTTACTTTATGGCTCATTAAGAATACCACATCTATTATTTTCCATATTTCATTGTCAGTGTTTTTCCCAATGCTTTTCTGCTGTGCAGGCAGTTTTCAATTATTGCATTCTCCTTCTTGCATTCCTCGTGCCTCTCTAAATACTCTTCCCAGGACTCTGCCGTTCTAGACGAGGGGAGAAGCTTGGGATGATGATGGGGGTAGCAGAGAGGGTTTGGCCATCTTTCCATATGTCTTGTGGGAGGTATCTGGCCCCATGGTTGATGAATACTTGATTGATGTCTCATTTGAATGTGGGATACATAATACCGCTTTCATCCTCTGCTTTGAGTCCTGGCAGTCCAATTCAGGCCAACAGGAAATATCACACTCACAATTTTATCATAAACACATGATTTGATTTAACTTCCTTCAAATCCATTTTTCAGTTGGGGAAACTGAAGCTCAGGAGGTTTCAGTATTAATAACTTGTCTGAAGTCACACAGATGGTGGAGGCAGAATTGGCAGTCAGCTATTGGCTTGCCTGGCTCCAGGCTTTGTACGTATTCAGTAATTGTGACTCCATAGAGACATCAGATTTCCTGGCGCAGGGTCTTTGTCAACTTTCCTACAGATTTTAATCGAATTTTCTAGGTGAAAACATCAGAGTATAAAAAATACAAAGCTCTTTTGGCCCGCCCCTGTATTTGGGGGCTCCTGTCTATTAGACGTCCTGCTCCTCTGTCTGATTCACACCTGGCTCTCTCCCATATATGGGCATTCTGCTGCCGTCTCTTGGCTCTAAGGCAAGTCTCAGTAAGCAGAGAACTTTGCAAACCCCACCAACAAGTGAAGGGCCATTTGGCAGGGAACTTAAAGTTCTGGAGTTAAGAGAGGTCTAGAAACATGGACAATCTGGGTTACAAATGGTTGTGTGCCCTTGCCCTAAAGACTTCTTATCTTTAGAGAGGGCCACAGCTGACAGAGTTGCAGTTCAAGCCAGGACAGTCACCTTAGTTCCCGAGACTAATGGAAATACCGAACATGGCTTGGTGGGTTGCCTGTATCCACAGACGAGCACAGGTCTGTAAGTAGCCCCCCAAAGCACTAAATGGGAGCTGAGACTAATTTGCTGTTATGTAGCACACCCAACGGTATGAAACCTTCCTCTGTCAGCCAGTGCAAGCATGTGGACAGGGTAGGGTGTCATGCCGAAGAGAGTGAATAATTGGTTAAAGAAAAAAAAACAAAACAAAATGAAAAAAAGATCCAGAATATTCTTTACAGCTGCAGGCAATTACATATTTTTATTTAATTGACTATTTACCAAGTCACTTTGTGCTGAACAATGGAGTTATGTAGAAAATAGTAACAAAGAGGATGAAATTAATGGCAGTCATACAAAGGAAATAACCTACCATGTACTAGACATTGGGGGCATAGTTGCAGACACGGAGATTTACTTCTTCAACCAAACAGCCGTGGTTCCTGCCCTCTGGAAACTTGCAACATTTAGGCATATAACAGACATTAAACAATGAATTGTGCATGTCAATAAATATACTTATGATAAGTAACGTGGAGAAATTTTGAGGTGTTGTGAGAATATATGTTATGGGCTGGACTGTTTTCCTTTAAAAGTCGTATGTTGAAGCCCTTCCTATCAGCACCACTGAATGTGACTGTGTTGGAGAGAGGATCTTTATAGAGACAATTAAGTTAAAATGAAATCATTAGGGTGGGCCCAGGTCCACTATTACTGGTGTTCTTATAAAAAGAGATTAGGACGTGAACATGTGCACAGAAAAGATGATGTGAAGTTACAAGGAGAAGACGGCCATCTATAAGCCACGGAGAGACTCCTCAGAAGACACCAACCTGTCAACGGCTTACTCTTCAGCTTCCAGCCTGAGAACTGAGATTCATTTCTGCTGTTTAAGCCACCCAGTCCGAGGTATTTTGTTACATCTGCCAACCAATAGAGAGTGTAACAAGGAATCCAGAGCTAGTGAGGGGTGACTAAACGAAGACATTTTTGAGACCCAAAGAAGAAATAATTCAGTCTTTACCTGGACCACTAGGCATTCAAACGGGATGGGGTGAAATATGTACAATTCCTGGTAGAAAGTGTGGGCGAAGTTACCCAAACAGAAGAAAGCTGAAATCATGGATGAAGTAGGGAAAAAGTCAAGGAAATTGAACTACAATGTCGAATGGCCTTTGCCGTTATCTTATTTGGTGAAAGCTGAAGGGAGCTGAGCTATCATGGAAAATTCATTTTCTCAGTTCAGCCAGTTGCCAGCTACATAAGCCTGAGCCTCTTTGTTTATGCGTGTGGCTCATAAAGTGATCATCAGGATTAGAGCAAAGGCTTTGCTCTTTGTGCTCAGTATTAAAAACAAAAGGAGAAAAGACAAGGGAGACTATACAAATTTGATTTTCTTGATAGGTACTCCTAGACAGTTGAAGTTTTGTAGAAGTAGAGTGCATTATTTTGTTTATAAATAGTTGTAGCGCCCTATATAATTTTCACAAGGAGACTTAATTGCATATTGGAACCAGAAGCCAGGAAGCCCAGCCTTGTTTGTATAGTGACGTATATTTATTGACACCTAGTGGCAGGATTCTGCATTGCTCTAGCATGCTCTTGAGAAATACTTTGTTCCCAAGAATACAGATTTCAAGTCATTCTCAAGATGAATTTATTTATTTGTTTATTGTACAACTATTCACTGAATCCATCTTTTGTATTCAGTACTATTTGTTGTATGGAGTTCACCTAAACTGAGCTCTATATCATGATTTAACGTATATGATATATGAATTTAATCATGTCAGTAGAAGAGCCTTTTATCGACAGCCTACTGCATACTAGGCACAGATCTAGGCAGTATTATATGTTATCTCATTTGAGTTTGACAACAAATTTCAAAGCTGTTATCCTTTTTCTCAGGCGAGGAAACTGAGGCTCAGAGAAGTGAGGAAACTTGCCCAATTTCACCTAGTTATTGGAAGAACTACAGTTAAATCCTAATCTATCTGACTGTAAAGTTCATGTTCACTCCACTCTACCACATAAAAATCTCAAGCAATTCATTCATATATTAACCTGTTTAGTTGATATTTATTTAAGATATATACACAAGGCTTATTATATGTCAGAAACAGTATTAGATAAGGATTTATTTCATTCACAAAATGGTTATTGAGCAATTACTATGCATATGTTGAGTTCCGATAATACAACAATTGTCAAAAAGACACACTCTTTTTGCTACTTAGGGTCAAACAGGATACAGGGACATTAATCGGAAAATCACATTAGTAGGAATGTATGCATAATTATATGCTGGGATATATTTTTGTAGGAATGACAGTTCAAGTATATGCACATTAAGTGCTATTTAGGGTTCAAAAAGATGTCCCTAAGGCACTGAGATCTGAAGGATGGATATAACCTAAACAATTGCATGTGTAGAGGAGGGAATGGAGGGGAAAGTTAGCAGGTAAGAGGTATGTTTCAGACAGCTAGACAGCCTATGCAAATGACCTGTGGTAGCTAGGAGGGAAAAATAAACTATCAGAGAAAAGAGATAGGAACTAACTGAAGAGCACATATCTGCACAGAGGGAAGTAAAACTCAATGGCAATTAACCAAGGGGAATTGGGGAAGAAGGGAGGGGAAGAAACCAACCTAAAGGGTAATATAAAAACTATGTGGTTGATGGCATACCTAAGGCTGAGAAGCAAAGATTAAAAAAATTGTTCACGTAACCTGAAACATTTGTACTCCCTTAATATTTTGAAAATTAAAAAAAAAGGTGGTATGGAGTCAAATGTGACTGGACAAGTAGGTAGATAAGGGAGGAGACCTGGGTACAGCCTTGCCCATCCTATGATGTGAGTGTTTTCACCAATGTCATGGTATCTACAAAAGGAAGTCCTCTCCTAGTGCTGGGAGAAAGAAAAGCCAGTATAGACCCAGTTCTAGTTCAATAACACAACCTTAATGAAAACTAAACACTGAAAAACTTTCTATACATTTCTACTTTTTCACCCAGAGATCAGGAACCAACCAGGCTCTTTTGAACGATGAAAATATAAGTGGAAATCCAGTGGCATCATTTCTGGTGTCGTTATGGGAGCATACAAGGAGAACCAGCTGCCAGGGAGAAGTGGCCAGATATTCAGCAGAATTTGTTTTGGATAGTTGACTTATTCCATCTTTGAAAATTCCCAGCTCTTTGTTTCTGAGGATTAGAGATAATGTGTGAAACCAACTCCAGGACTTTGCTGTAATGAATACATTCCAGGCCAGGTAAAGGTGCTGGCAACAAGATCTTTATAGGGAGACCTGGATCTCACATTGGAATTGATTAATAACTTCTGCCATTTTACTTATTTATTTATTTCACCATACACTGGTTTTATATACCAAATAAAATTTTATATACCAAATTTTATTGACAAATTTTCATCACACTGGTTAACATAGACTTCCTAGCTTTTTCTTAGTTACTGTGTTAAGACATTTATATTCTACGTTTACTAAGTTTCACATGTATCCTTGTAAGATGCACTGTAGGTGTGGTCCCACCAATTACCCTCCCTCCACCCATCTTTCCCCCTCCCTCCCCTCCCTTTCCCCTTTCCCCATATTCTTAGGTTATAGTTGGGTTATAGCTTTCATATGAAAGCTATAAATTAGTTTCATAGTAGGGCTGAGTACATTGGATATTTTTTCTTCCATTCTTGGGATACTTTACTAAGAAAAATATGTTCCAGCTCCATCCATGTAAACATGAAAGAGGTAAAGTCTCCATCTTTCTTTAAGGCTGCATAATATTCCATGGTGTACATATACCACAATTTATTAATCCATTCATGGATCAATGGGCACTTGGGCTTTTTCCATGACTTAGCAATTATGAATTGGGCTGCAATAAACATTCTGGTACAAATATCTTTGTTATAATGTGATTTTTGGTCTTCTGGGTATATACTTAGTAGAGGAATTGTAGGATCGAATGGTAGGTCTAAATGCTCATCATCTTTAATCATCAGAGAAATGCAAATCAAAACTACTTTGAGATATCATCTAACTCCAGTAAGATTAGCCCATATCACAAAATCCCAAGACCAGAGATATTGGCGTGGATGTGGAGAAAAGGGAACACTTCTACATTGCTGGTGGGAATGCAAACTAATACATTCCTTTTGGAAAGATGTTTGGAGAACACTTAGAGAACACTTCTGCTATTTTAGGTAAAAATCTTGGTCCAGATTTATTCTAAAGCACTCTTTCTGAACAGACTGCAAAAACCAGCCAGGGATATGTATAGGACGGCACGATTTCTTTCCTTCTTACCTTTTTCTAAACTCTAGATTTTTTAATATGGCCTTTCACTAATGACTTCTGGATTATTCCAATCTGCAGCCAAGATCTTAGACTCTTAGTCCTAACCACACCCTTTTGCCCTTTACCTGGAAGTTCTTCCCCTTTATAATTTCCATTAGCTAGGGATCAGCTCACTGTAACTCCTTCCTCTCTCATATCCTAAACTTAGTAGAGCAGCTTGGCTAGTTGTCCTCTGAATATCCATGCTCTACTTCTTTCTTGGTAGCAGAACCCCCAAACGAAATTAAGTTGCCAAACGAATGTCTCTGCTTACATTTCACAGCCTTCCTTTCAGCCAGGCATAGACCTGTGACTGAGTTCTGGCCAGTAGTATTAAGTAAACTCCCCAGCAGAGGTGTCCCACCCGCAGCCCACAGGCTGCATGTAGACTATATGAGGACTTTTTTGCTTATCTGTGGTAGTGGTTATCACAAAAATTATGCACAGACCTTTTACTTTTTTCAAATTTTTTTCTTGCTCATCGGCTTTTGTTATTGTTTGTGTATTTAATCCATAACCCAACTCTTCTTACAACATGGAGTAGAGAAGCCAAAAGTTTGGACACCCCTATACTTACCAGAGGTTTCTGATCATAATTTTCAGGAAAGATTTTTGGGGAAAAATGACATACAGATTGAAAAGTCTGATTTTCCCTTCTCTTTTTCCTTATTTCTGTGTTGGACTATAGATGCCATGCCAGAGCCTCCACTACCTATTTTGTACTAGGACAGTGGTTCTCAACGTTCCTAATGCTGCGACCCTTTAACACAGTTCCTCACGTTGTGGTGACTCCCAACCATAAAATTATTTTCATTGCTACTTCATAACTGTAATTTTGCTACTGTTATGAATCCTAAAGTAAATATCTGATATGCAGGATGGTCTTAGGAGACCCCCGTGAAAGGGTCGTTCGACCCCCAAAGGGGTCACGACCCACAGGTTGAGAACCTCTGTACTAGGACGTGACCTTGAGGTTAGGAGTCATACACAAACAATGGTAAAACAGAAAGCCAGAAGAAGACTTAATGGAGAAAATCTAGCAGCCCTAGACTTTGTATCTCTGTTTATTTTGCATAAGGGAAGAATTAAATATTTTCCTTAATAGACAGTTACAACTTCTCCTTCAACTTAATTACACGATTTATCACTTATGTATGAAGAAGATGCCAAGTGATGTGGTGTGAGTCCCACCTACCCAGGGGCTCCCTCCATTTGTTTGGGTGTTGGAGGCATCACAAGCTTTTGCTCACAGAACTATATAGAGCCACTTTTCATTCTCAGAAATACATATTGCCCCTTGGGAATCCCAATTTCCGTGACATCTTCCCTAGGAATAATTTCATCCTCTTCAATGTTATTTTCAGGAAGGTGCATAAGTTACAGCTATGACTGCTCACCATTGCCACTCTGTACCTAATTAAGTATTGGTATGTATGCACAGGAGCTGTTGTTACATCACAGTTCAGAAGGTACCTCACTATGTTTCTGTGATGGTAAATTGTTAGGGCAAGAATGTTAACCTGGGAAGAATACCGTATGTCTTACTTTCAGACAATTCCACATAGTGACAACTACTGGCTTGTTCATGACTCCCCCAACCCCCATCCTGGGCTAAAAATCAGCAACTGAAGGGGACAGTAGAACTAATGAAAGATAAGTCAGGGGCTCCAGGGAAAGTGGCAGAGAAGCAGGAATGTGCTCAGTTGCACTTTGTTTTTTTCCTTTGTTAAACAGAATGTCCTAGGATCTCTCATAACCACAGAGTTAATGAAACCTCCAGTCACAGAACCCAGAGAGCACTTAGTTCCCTTTGATTAATGAGTCCAAGCATGTTGGTGATCACAGATTTTGTTTTTTCAATGGAGTTAATTTTGCTTGTTGGGATACCCTATGTCCAGTGCTTTTCATAGACTTCCGGCAGAACTGGCAATACCGAGGGACAATTTCAAGCCTTCAGTGTCACCCTGGAGAGCTGTTACTTGTGTTCTTGCAGAACAAGCAAGGATTTTGTCACTTCATAGGAACGTGAAGTGTTCCTTCTTCATTACCTCCTTCAATAATCTCCTCTGTTAATAAAAACTGACAGTAGTAAGAGAAATAATTAATAGCATCCTTTGGGGTATGAGAGGACCCTACAGGGCGTGGTACATATTAGCCATTTGTTTACTTTCATTTTGCCTTCAACCTGTATACATATTTGATAGTATTCGTTTCTCAAGATCAGCCTTGACCATGGTCTCAAAGACATTGTGCAAGGCCCTTTATCTCAGGATACAGTGCCCTGATGTGATCGTCTTCTGTGTAGTATGGTCTCAATACATCTGTATTTTCTTAACTTTCTTATGAGCCCCTGTGATGGCAGGGGCAATAATTAGTATCCTTTTATTAGGATCTCTTAAGTCCTTGATTTTTTTTTTTTTTTTTTTTTGTAGAGACAGAGTCTCACTTTACCGCCTTCGGTAGAGAGCCATGACGTCACAGAACTCACAGCAACCTCCAGCTCTTGGGCTTCCTCGATTCTCCTGCCTCAGCCTCCTGAGCAGCTGGGATTACAGGTGCCTGCCACAACACCCGGCTATTTTTTGGTTGCAAGTCCTTGATTTTAAGTAATGTGATCTTTCTGACTCTTAGCTTGAAACTGACAAACTGTATTCTTCTGCGTTCTATTGTCCCAGGGCAAGTCACCAATCTAACCTAGATTCAAGGGAACGGGGAGGTAGCCTTGAGGGGAACAAGGCCAAAGTTTCACTTCAAAGCACATGAAACAGGGAGGCAGGAACAACTGGGGCTATATCTATAATCAATCAATCTGCCACAGTAAAACAGCACAAGGTGCTGAGGGAGCAAATAGAACACGCATAGATTCAGCCCAGGAAGTCATCGCTCTCCCAGAGGATGCAATTTCTGGGCTTAATCTCAAATGACAGTTGTCATTGAAAAAGTAAGGATGGGAGTGAGGGAAGGCAATTTAGGGCAGAAAAGGTAACCTAAGCAGGCATAAAGTCAGGATATTATACCTTTTTGAAGAATATGGTATTTGTGGTGAGCAAACGAAGAAGAGAGGCTTAAATCAAGTTCTTATACACAATTAGCTTGCTATGCATGTAGCAAATGTTGTATTTCCTTAACCAGGAGACATTGCTTACATTCTTTTAAAGTTATTTTGTTACCTTGTTATTTGCCTAAAAAGCTTAAGTTTTTCTGTTCTCCTTGACATGAAGAGGCAGAGGAAAACACACCCTGGATAAACGTGATTTTTGATTTTCACTGTGCATGGAAATGTCAATTTTGACAAAGTCATTCTTACTGCAATGTTTTGAAGGACTAATGCACACTTCCTCTCCTGAGAGGATTCATTTAGCATGAATGCTGTGTGAATAGATGGCTGTCAATCAAGCTGTCCTAAAAGCAATTCTCTGAATGCTATTTTGAGGAAAATTAGAAGGGAATGTAAGAGAAAGTATGACTTTTAGGCCATTAAGATTTTTTTCAAATACCAGATATGATGAGCAGGAAATAGAAGAAAACTCTTACAGTTGTTCACGCATGGAACCAAAAAACAGGTACATCAAATAGAAATTGATAGAACCATTACTCTAGATGAGCTTTCCTGAAACCATTCAATTCTCATCATTTTCTATTGACTTTCTAAGTTATATACTATTACATTATTTAAAATGATCTTGGTTTTTATAGCAGCAAAAATACTTCATTTTTATTATAAGTTATAAAATAGTGGTCCTAAGCCAAATTATTTTGTCATCTGTTTGGAATGAGAACCATGAGTTTCTGAAGGTGCATGGCCATAACTGAAATATTTTCATAACTGTGGAATAATTACTCTTCTTAATGAGTACTTTTTAGGATTTTACCATTTCACATCTAGAATTTTCTCTTCACAACTATTCTCACCTACTTCTCTGGCTCACTGCTACTATTTATTTGAGACATAACTTAAGCTTTTTTTTTTTTGCCTATACGAAGCTTATTCTGTCTGTGCAACTGCTCTCTCCCAAACTCAACTCAATGGACTTGAATACTTTTTTTACCTGCAGGCAATAAAGTTGATACTTGTATCTGGGCTCTATTCTAGTTATAACCATGCTTTGTAAATATTAATGTCTTCTTCATTTATTAGACTGTGACTTTTTTAAGGTAAAGATCTGTGTTTTCATGGTCTTTCTGACTTACTTTCCTAGGAAGATGACATAGCCGTTGCTTGATATACACTCAAGGAAGTAAATCATGAATAAATGAGTGAGTGGCTTTCAACTGAAGATACAGATGAGATGGCATCTGTTTCTATACCAAAGTGTTCTTTTAGGAAAAAAACACGTTAACTTATATTTTCTTTTTAATAATTTGCAAATTCCTTTCACATATTTCAGCATTCAATTGATTTAATTGTATCAGCGCCATTTCAAAAGTAAGAACACTCAGGCTGGGCATGGTAGCTTATGCCTGTAGCCTGTAATCCTAGCACTCTGGTGGTGAATCACTTGAGCTCAGGAGTTGACCAGCCTGAGCAAGAGCAAGACCCTATCTTTATTAAAAAGCAAGAGAAACTTGTGGGGTGTTGTGATGAGAGCCTGTAGTCCCAGCCACTCCTGAGGGAGGCTGAGGTAACAGGATCTCTTGAGCTCAAGAGTTTGAAGTTGCTGTGAGCTATGAAACCCCAGCATTCTACCCAGGGCTGCAGAGTGAGACTCTGTCTCAAAAAATAAATAAATAAAAATAGATAGACAAACAAATAAAATAAAATAAAGTAAAAAGGGAAGCACACTCATGTTCGTATGAAGTTATGCAGCCACATGAAAACTCCAGTATTCAGCGGCAATCAGGCATCCCATATTATACACTGTTAAGGGAAATAGCAACTCAATGAGGTGACAGTTATGCATTTTACTGTCTGTAACATAAAGGTGGGGTCTTTTTTTTTCTTGGATTCATTTTGTGTGTGTGTGTGTGTGTGTGTAATTAAAGGCTGTAGTCAAGGCAACTCCTGGGATCCCTCCAATTCTGACTTAAGAAACCCTCTCACGCACCCAGCAGGCGCGGCAGGTCTGGCCTTCACGTCATCTGACCACTAGATGGCGATGCAGCTCAACTCAGTACCTGGGTCTGTTAACTCCAGCGTCTGAAGAAAGCAGCGCCCTGGGCAATTTCCCATCACGAGGAATGTCTGAAACCTAGACAATTTGATACAGTTGAAAATTCATCACCTCCCCTACCAAATGTGACTGCCTAAATTTTCTTTGTAAAGAAAATGTTTTAGGCTGCTAATCATCCCTAAGAGCAAGCAACAGGAACAGTCAACTTGGGGCGTTGAGGCCGGTGCTAAAACACAAACCAAGAAAGGAACCAGGGCAACTTTGCCAAGTATAAAAGCACAAAAGTAGAGGCTACGTGTCTTCATCAGACCCTAAAACTTCTCATTACAAGCGCCGGGTTTGTTCACTGTCGAATCCCTGTAAATATTTAGAGTGAGCAAATGTTCTAAGCATAGCTAGGAGGGCACTGATATGACGGAGTCTGGGGAAGAGGTTCTCATTCTTCAGCAAGTTCACAATCAGACTCATAGTTGAAATAGTTGTCTGTTTTAAAATAGTTGTCCATTTTAAATTGCACACGAACTTTATGGATACTCTTTATTTCATATACTTTCAATGAACCCATACTATGTGCCAGGTTCATTTATTGCTAACATCAGAGACGTATTCAGCACTCTAAATACTTAACTCCTTAAACTTGTATGAAAACATGGCACATTAAGCGTCATCACATCTGTTTCTCAGATAATAAAAGGGAAGTTCAGAGTATGGCAATTGGCTAAGATCACTGCCAAGATTACCCAGTCCTGGTTTATAAAATAATAATGGGAAGGCGAGAAGAACATCAAGAACAGGTGAGAGGCACAGGCCAACAAATGTAACCAGGCTACTGCTGGCAGTAACTAGACGTGGAGGCAAGAACACTTCCTACTTCTTGCTCTGGTCCTTGAAATTCACATCCACTGGTTCAGACAAAAGGGAAAGAGTGAGTTTTCTGGCTTGTCTCACAAGGGCCATTGTCTACCACTTCCATCATCGCTGTGTGTTCGTTGGCTGGCCCACCGGGTGATGCTTAGTAATCCCAAAAATTTTATTATCTCATTTGCATCCATTGCTACTGTGTCCATACTCTGAGAAATATTATTTCATAGTTAAGACTGCTCTAATCTAAGCAGAATCTAGGCAGAAGGCAAGGAAACAAGGCCCCAGGATGCCAGAGTAAGACAACCCTATTCAGGCCTTATTTGGATCGCCACTGCAACAAGATGATTTTCACAAATGTACATTCCTTCTACCAAGGTGCATAAATTAGCTATTAATCTGGCTTTAATTAGCATATACTTGATACATGATTAACTTAAACACAAAATAGTTCTATACAATATCAAGGGTCTGTTATAAATGTTAATTACTCCTTAACTAGGAGCTGTGGGTCCCAGAATATTCTTATCCCATGTCATCTGTTCTAGGTGGTTAAATTTTTATTTCCATTTTTTTTAGTTTTAGCTGCTATTAATGTACTTGCTTTAAGTATTATATGTATTTTTTTTTCACACTTTGATTCTTGCTACATAAATCTAGCTATTTTGCTAGTATAGCACAGTGGGGCGATATGGCATAGAGGTAGACACACTTTAAAGGCAGACTGTGTAGCTTCTAATCCTAGTCCTGCCACATATTTTATGGGTGACATTGGACAATGTGATTAACTTCTCTATACCTCGATGTCATGACCCATAAAATGACAATGATGCATTTGCACATGCCATAAAGAGTTATAAAGCATCTACTTTGCCCTGCAATGCTCAAATAAAAATGAATAAACACAGTATATAAAAAAGTCTTTGCTCTTGTGGAAGTTACATCCTAATAGATTATATGGAAAATGAATCAAAGGAATAATAAATAAATAAAGTATACAATTAGTTAGAAGGCAAGAAGTATCTTGGAAAAAACTAATGTAGGTAAGGGGAATATACCATGAACTTTCTATATAGTCTGAAACCTGTTCCTACTTTTCCAACAACTCATGGGATTTCATACTGATGAATTTCTGACTACAAACCATGTTAGTTACGCAATTGACCCTTGAATACTGTGGGAGGTAAGGGTGCTACCCATGCACAGTTGAATAATCTGCATATAACTTTTTTTTTTTTATTGGCCAGGGCTGGGTTTGAACCCACCACCTCTGGCATATGGGTCCGGCACCCTACTCCTTGAGTCACAGGCACCACCCTGCATATAACTTTTGATCCCTGAAATTCTTAACTACTACTACCCTACTCTAGACCTGAAGTCTTGCTAATAACTTAAAATAGTCAATAACATGTATTTTGCATGTTATATGTATATGTACTGCATTCATATAATAAAGTAGAAATATTTATTAGAAATATTAACATATAGAGAAAAGAAAATGTTATTTATAAAATCATAACAAAGAGAAAATATGCTTCCTATTCCTTAAATGGAAGTGAATTGACATAAAGGGCTTCATCTTCATTGTTTTCACATTGAGTAGGCTGAGGATGGGAAAGAGAAGGAGTTGGTCTTGTGGTCTCAGAGGCAGCAGAGGTGGAAGAAAATTTGCATACAAGTAGATTCACAGTAGTCAAATTAGTATTGTTCAAGAGTTGACCGCATTTTCATTTAATGCATCCTCATAACAATCTATGAGGCATGAATTCTGATTTTACACGTGAAGAACCTAAAGCTTAGAGAAGTGAAAGAATTTATCAGGAACCCTATGTTATCTTTTTGTTTGTGAACATCAATATCAATGCCGCTTCACCTATTGAATTTATCTAGGAGATACAAATATGACCCATGACTTTATATCATCCCTTGTCTGTTGAACTAGTGATTATGAATTGTGATGGCACAACTAACTCATATATTGTTGTACATCTTCTGTACATTTTATTTGTATGCCTCTAACAGCCAACATTATTACTTACTACATTTACAAAGGACTGGCAAATATCTATACATTATCAATATTTTTCATCAGAATGATAAATGTGTTACAATTGATGAACCTATAGACACATCATAATCACCCAAAGTCTGTAATTTATGTTAAGGTTCTCCCGCTGTCTTACACTCAGTGGGTTTAGACAAATGTACACTGACATGTATCACCATTATACAAGGTATTCCAAAAATCTCCATATGCAGGAAAAATTGAATAACAACAGACATCTTGTAATGGGATTGCTGTGAGTGGGAGAGAAGACTTTGTATGTGTGTAGAAAGATGTGGCCAACATGCAGAGAACGTTTTGTAAAATTTTGTAATGAATATTTTCTAAATAAAGGATGTTTAGCTAGAACCAATCTCTCATTTTCCCTGTGTAGGGTGACCTGTGAGATACCCCTAATGTCATATAGAGAGCATTTTCACTATTCTAAAAATGCTCTCTGCTTTGCCTATTTATCCTTCTCCTCACCCAACCTCCTGCAATCATTGATCTTCCTACGGTCTCCATGGTCTCGGCTCTTCCAGGGTGTGATGTAGTTGGAATGATGTACCCTGTTTCCCCGAAAATAAGACAGTGTCTTATTTTAAGGTGTGCTCCCAAAGATGAGCTAGGTCTTATTTTCAGGGGACGTCTTATCTTTCCTGTAAGTAGGTCTTATTTTCGGAGGATGTCTTATTTTCGGGGAAACGGGTAGTATAAAGCCTGATCAGATCAGCTTCTTTCACTTCACAATATGCGTTTAAGGGTCCTCCGAGTCTTTTCATGGCTTGATAGTTCATTTCTTCTTAGCATTGAATAATATTCCATTGTCTGGATGTTACACAGGTTATTTATCCATTTACCTAACAAAGGACATCTTAGCTGCTTCTAAGGTTTGGCAATTATGAATAAAAATGCGATAAACATCTATGCACAGGTTTCTGTGCAGACGTAGGTTTTCAACTCCTAGGGTAAATACTAAAGAGCATGATTTCTGCATTATATGGTAAATAACATGTTTCATTTCTAAGAAATTGCCAAACCCATCCTGCAAAATGGCTGTTCCATTTTGCATTCCTTCCCATAGTGAATGACCATTTCTGTTTATTACATTTTTTCCAACATTTGATGTTGTTACTGTTCTGGATTTTGGCCATTCCGATAGTTGTGTAGTGGTATCTAACTGTTGTTTTAATTTTTAAGTCCCTGATGACATATCACCGTGGTCTCTGAAAGTTTGTGTCCTCCCAAAATTCATATGTTGGAATCCTAAACCCAAAGGTGACGTCATTTGGAGGTGGCACCTTTTGGGAGAAGATGAGGACAAACCCTCATGAAGGGAATTTGTGACACTTAGAAAGGCCAAAAAGGGCTCATTTGCTTATTCTATTATCTGTGCACACAGCAAGAAGTCTTTAGTTTGCAACCCACGAAAAGGCCCTCAGCAGAACCCTACCTGATCTTGGACTTCACAGGCTCCAGCGGAGTGAGAAAGAAATTTCTGTTGTTTATAAGCTACCAAGTTTATGGTGCATTGTTATAGAAGCTTAAAGGGACTAGGGCAAATGAGACCTGAAGCATCTTTTTATATATTTATTTGACATCTGTGTTTCTTCTGTCATGAGGTGTCTGTTAAGATTTCTGGCTCATTCTTTAATCAATTGTTTGTTTTCTTATTGTTGAGTTTTAAGAGTTCTTTGTATATTTTGAATAAAATTAAAGAACTGTTTAATTTGCAATTTTTTTTTCCTAATCCAGGGATTGTCTTCTCATCCTTTTGACATTGTCTTTTGCGGAGCACGTGGACGTTCAATTGTTCCTGGACTGTTTGCCAGAAGAACAATCCTTGCTCCATGATATTGCATTGGCTCCCTTGCATTCAGTTAACTCTATTTATATGTGTCTATCTGTGGGCTCTTAATTCTTGTGTACTGGCCTGTTTGTTTATTCCTTTAACAACACCTCTCTGTCTTGATTACTGTAGTTTTATTTTATAAGCTTTTAAATATCACGTAGCTTATTCAATGGTCAGTTTTTGTAAACATCTCATAAATAAAAATGATACATTTTATATTTGAGTGGAAAATTGTTGTTAGAGGTGTACTTTTTAAAAATTTATGTTTGAATGGCCTTTGTAAATTCCTTTTATTGTTATTGCTTAACAATTCTACTCCCTGATTGGTAGGCTGTCGACATGTAATGGGAATCAATCCCTCTTGAATGTTCCTCAGAGGTAAATATTAAGCAATAACCCAATTGCACACTTTCATCTCCTGGACAGTGACTGATTTGAGGATATAAATATAGCTCAGTGCTAGACAAGTCACAGGGCACATAAGGGGGAATCTGCTGAGGTCTTAAAAGGGTGTCCTTTCCTTTATACAACAGCTCAGAAATAATCCCTCCTGGTCCACTGAATAATACTTTATCTGCATATGACCTCTGAAAGGTGGCAGCATCTGTGACAATGAGCGAAAAGAATGTGACACATCTGTAGTGGCAGAGCAGAAAGAACAGTTTCCTAATTCTGTCCTTCAAGCACTGTACTAATTATTAACCTTCCTTGTGACAAGACATTTGGCAAATCAAGCATTAACTACCCTTTTTACTCAAGTGATTTATTTTTAGGTTAATTTCCAGTACTTCAGAGCATTCTATCTGGTATAAATTTTGTAACCAAAGTGAGGTTCTGTAAATAACTTATCTTAAAATATGGAATTGGCATGGTGGGATGACCTGAAGGAGGCAGGTGAGGACCAGACTATTCTAAGATTTGAAGTTGGTAACTTGTTTTACTCTTGCAAAAGTAGTACTCTTTCATCAGTATCACACTTACTGTGAGGTGGGTTATAGATCATACATTATTTTAGGAGGAAACAAATATTTTAGGAGGAAACAAATTTCTTACACCTTTCAGTTTTCTCCTAGAAGTAAAGCTACCAGCAAACAAAACATAGGATACCAAATTAAATTTAAACTCCAGATAAGTAATGCTTCTAGCTAGTTTGAAATATATAATAAATTATTTTTTTTTAATTTTATTAAATCAGAACTGTGTACATTTATGGGGTACAATATGATGATTTGATATACAATGTGGAATGCTTAAATCAAACTAACATAACCATCACCTCACTGACTTATTATTTTTGTGGCAAGACATTTATAATATACTCTTAGTTGTTTTGAAATGTACCCTTGCATTGTGTACATTAGGAGAAACACAAAGAAATGATACATTTTGAGGTGACAGATATCTCAATTACCCTTATTTGGTTATTACACATTGTAATTATGTATCAAAATATCACCTGGATGCCCAAAATATGCACAGCTATATCAATAACCACACAAAACACATCTTTGTTGACTATGTATCTTAGGTACTTAGCAACCCCATCACTGTACATCACATGCAAATTCACAAACATGAACTACAGTACTACAAAAAAATAAAATACATTCCAGTTAAGTAATGACTGCTTTTAAAAAAAGTATTGATAGTGTCCAAACTATTGCATGAGACATACTTAGAGTGAAAGAGAAAAATCCTTGTTTTCTGAATGTCAAATACAGCTTACAAAAGCTATATCTATATCTATATATACACACTTTTTTTTTTTTTACAACCCTAACTAAAAGGAAGGTATCAACCTAAGCTAAAGAAAGCATTTCAGGAAGCAACGGAGAAAGAAAACAAAGAGAGGCCCTTTTGGCCGTGGATTACAATCCAGTATCAACTGAGAGGCTGATAACACGAATCCTTTAAGGATTGAAAATAAAACAAAGCATATTTTGTATCACAAACCAAACGGAGAGGAGGAACAAATCCAAGCAAACAGCCTCCACCCACCAAACCATGGCTCTTGCTATATACAAACTGACAGCAGAAATTGTTCCCAAGAGTTGTCCTTTATTTCTAAGGCTGTTTTTTTCTTTTTTCATTTACCTCAGAGTATAAAACAGTAAACTAAAGGGCAGAGAGGTAGGGCTGAGCACAGAAACCAGCATTTAGGAAACACAATTTCTCAAAGATTATAAATGTTCCATTTTAGCTTTGCTCATTGGACTTAAAGTCTACCGTGGAAGAGACTGCCAATTATCTTGGTGTTTTTTCTTCCTTCATTCCTCTTAGTAAGAAAAGCTAATTTTAAGTGCAGCCTTGTGACTGGATTCCTCCCCGCCAGTGGAATGTGTGTGTAACTGATGTGCCAACTTCCACATCACCCTCTTTCCTTGGCTCCAGAAACTCAAGGCAATCGCTGATAGCAGCCGCCTCCAACCCCCGACATCTCATCTCTGCTTAGGAGAGTGACTAACGTACTGCTGTCTTATAACATTTACTGCATTTTAAAATTACTTTTGCTTCTTCCATGACTTGGCAATTATGAATTGGGCTGTAATAAACATTCTGGTTCCAATATATTTGTTATAAAATGATTTTTGGTCATCTGGATATATACCTAGTAGAGGGATTGCAGGATCAAATGGTATGTCTACTTTTAGTTCCCTAAGAGTTCTCCAAACTTCTTTCCAAAAGGAACGTATTAGCCTGCATTCCCACCAGCAGTGCAGAAGTGTTCCCTTCTCTCCACATCCATGCCAACATCTGTAGTTTGGGGATTTGGGTATGTGGGATACTCTTACTGGAGTAGATGATATCTTAAAGTGGTTTTGATTTGCATTTCTCTGTTTATTAAAGGTGATGCCCATCTACCCGTGAATGTAACAAATTGTGGTATATGTATACCATGGAATATTATGCAGTCATAAAAAAGATGGGAGACTTTACCTCTTTCATGTTTACATGGATGGAACTAGAACATATTCTTTTTGGTAAAGTATCTCAAGAAGGGAAGAAAGAGTATCCAGGGTGCTCAGTACTATTATGAAAGCAATATATAATCACTTGTACTTTCATACAAATGATAAAATACAACTATAGCCCAAAATGAAGGAGGGAAGAGAAGGGTGAGGGAGGAGAGGGGAAAGGCCAGGTCGAGGGAAGGTAATTGGTGGGACCTCATCTATGGTGCATATTGCAAGGGTACATGTCAAATCTATTAAGAGTAGAGGGTAAATGTCTTAACACAAAAATTAAGTAAGTGAGGTGAAGGCTATGCTAACTAGTTGATGTAAGCATTCCAAATTGTATATAAAATCAGCACATTGTACCCCATTAATGCATTAATGTACACAGTTATGATTTAATAAAAAAATTAAAAAATAAAATTACTTTTGCTACTGCAACTAGATAATACAGAAATTTATTCCCATATATTGATCATTTTATAACTTAAATGCAGCAATTGATTAGCAATCAGGCAGTGAATGCAAACAAATAGAGTAACCTGGATATCTACGGATTTTTGATGCACTTTGATGCACTATGGATTTTGATGCACAAATATTTGCCAATATTTGTGGCAAAATATTGCTACAGTATTGGTGTGATAGTGTAAGCAGACTTTTGTTTACAGAATGCATACCTAACTCTAGGGGAACAGTTCCAAAAAAAGAGAAATGAATTGTCCAAATTCATATTGTTAAAATAGAACTTAAGTCCTCTGATTGGTCGCATATTTAATTACAGTACAAAGGGAAGCTCCACTCACACCCCATCATGAGAAAATATTTAATGTATGTCCTTGTAATGCGTGTTCAGCTCCACTTCTACTAAAGTAAAATGTACACATATTCCTATGTGGTATGCATATTTTATATCACTGTCCACTAGAAGAATATTTTCTATTTTCATTAACACAGTAAAAATAAGGATACATGTTTATGAAGGAATAAACAAATGGGACTTCATTAAACTGAAAAGCTTTTGTACAGCTAAGGAGACAATAACCAAAGTAAAGAGACAACCTACACAATGGGAAAGGATATTTGCATATTTTGAATCAGACAAAAGCTTGATAACTAGGCTCTATAGAGAACTCAAATTAATCCACATGAAAAAAGCCAACAATCCCATATATCAATGGGCAAGAGACATGAATAGAACCTTCTCTAAAGATGACAGACGAATGGCTAACAAACACATGAAAAAATGTTCATCATCTCTATATATTAGAGAAATGCAAATCTAAACAATCCTGAGATATCACCTAACCCCAATGAGAATGGCCCACATCACAAAATCTCAAAACTGCAGATGCTGGCGTGGATGTGGAGAGAAGGGAACACTTTTACACTGCTGGTGGGACTGCAAACTAGTACAACCTTTCTGGAAGGAAGTATGGAGAAACCTCAAAGCACTCAAGCTAGACCTCCCATTTGAGCCTGCAATCCCATTACTGGGCATCTACCCAGAAGGAAAAAAATCCTTTTATCATAAGGACACTTGTACTAGACTGTTTATTGCAGCTCAATTTACAATCGCCAAAATGTGTTTTTTGAGGAAATACGTGTCCTCAGGTGAAGAGATAATGGCCACGTCAGCACAGGGAGATGCAGGTAGATCAGTGTGAATGCACCTTTTTAGTCAACACGAAGTCATTCTGCCACATTAAGTCACCGAGAGAGCTTACAGATGACTATGCCTGAGCCACCCCTGCTGAACCTGCTTGCCATTCCTCCAATTCTTTGGGGGCCCCTCGGTTTGCTGCTCTGTCCTCAGCCCAAATGCCACAACTTTTCACTGTTGAAAGCTGTGGAAGAGAAGTGCCTGATGCTACCTACCTAGGATTCATGCTTCTCCATTCTTGTGATGCTTTACTAAGAATAATGTCTTCCACTTCCATCCAGGTTAATACGAAGGATGTAAAGTCTCCATTTTTTTTAATGGCTGAATAGTATTCCATGGTATACATATACCACAGCTTGTTAATCCATTCCTGGGTTGGTGGGCATTTAGGCGGTTTCCAATTTTGATATGAGGACAATTAATGACAATTAAGGTTATGGAGGGGAGGAAAAGCAGAAAGAGGGATGGAGGGCGGGGGGTGGGGCCTTGGTGTGTGTCACACTTTATGGGGGCAAGACATGATTGCAAGAGGGACTTTACCTAACAATTGCAATCAGTGTAACCTGGCTTATTGTACCCTCAATGAACCCCCAACAATAAAAAAAAAAAAAAAAGATTCTCTCCTTGACTAAACTCTCATCAGGGTCCTCTGAACGCTCTTCCCAACTAGGTCTTGACTTTTGAGCTTCCATGTTTATTTCTGCAATATCTAATGTTAATAGGAATCTACACACATCCGTTTAAGCAGAATCTTTCGCCCTCCTGTTAGATCACCCTGCATATCTGATCAGGTTCTGCATCTTTCACTATCCATGCAATGTCTGATCACCCTGGCCTCCTCCCAGCAAGAATCCTTTTACCTTTAGCTAGAATGCCTCTTACCCTGGATGTTTCTCTTTATGTTTCCATTCACTGACCTCCCTCAAACACTGTTTCTTACCTATAAATTCTCACTTTTCTTTGTTGCATTGTTGAGCCCAATATCTCTCCCCTATTGAAAAATTCATTGCAGTAGTCCCTATAACTACCTCCAAGGCCCTGATTAAAGTCTGCTTTCCCATTCTTTAGCAAGCGTCATGAATATTTTTTTTCTTTAATACTATTAATAGGTTGTGGCTAGGCATGGTTGCTCACGCCTGTAATCCTAGCACTCTGGGTGACCAAGACAGAAGGATCACTTGAGCTCAGAAGTTCAAGACCACTCTGAGCAAGATCAAGACCCCATCTCTACTAAAAATATAAAAATTAGCTGGATGTGGTGGCAGGTGTCTAGAGTCTCAGCTATTCAGGAGGCTGAGGCAGGAGGATTGCTTGAGCTTAAGATTTTGAGGATATTGGGCAGCGCCTGTGGCTCACTTGGTAAGGCGCCGGCCCCATATACTGAGGGTGATGGGTTCAAACCTGGCCCTGGCTGAACTGCAACCAAAAAAAAAAAAAAAAAAAAAAATAGCCAGGCGTTGTGGCGGGCGCCTGTAGTCCCAGCTACTCCGGAGGCTGAGGCAAGAGAATCGCTAAGCCCAGGAGTTGGAGGTTGCTGTGAGCTGTGTGAGGCCACGGCACTCTACCAAGGGCCATAAAGTGAGACTCTGTCTCCACAAAAAAAAAAAAAGATTTTGAGGATATTGTGAGTTAGGCTGATGCCTTAGCACTCTAGTCTGGGCAACAGAGTGAGCTTCTGTCTCAAATTTAAAGGACAGCCAAAAAAAAACAACAACAACAACAACAAAAAGAACCCAAACCCCACTAATATTAACAGGTAAAATTAGAATTAACAACTTACCTCTAATTCTTGACATCCCTATTAGTTATAATTAAAAATGATGCCAAACAGAGCTGGAAGATGAGCGTTTAATGTAACTTGGTTCCTCACACCCTTCACCAAGTGGTCGCTCCCTGGACCCTGCCATCAGCCACCCCACGTGGCTGTTTCATCACTGGGAGGTTTCACACTAAGCCTCAGCTTGTTTCCAGGTGAACTTTGCCTGGAACAAGAAGGCACATGTGACCACAACAATTCAAAGGTCATTAGAAAGCCAGCAAAGGGTGTCTAACTCTTCCTACTAACAAGGACAATTGTACGTTTGATTTCCCACGAATGCCATCTTTTTGAATTCCAAGAATCTGGGATCTCACAGCAGTCCTCTAGAACCGAGACATCCTTTCATTTTAGCAACCAACAGCAGCATCTTCCTCAGTTTGAACTGTAAAAAGTGAGATTGGAGGGCAAATATTCAAGAATGACTACCATATAGGATTTCTAATTAGTCTTCTCAGCACATTTTAGAGGTGGAAAAATAGGGCATTCTACCAGTGTAACACACTCCCGTATTTACTCCTAGCAGAACTGGAAAAGTCATCTTTGAAAAGTGAGGAGCTATCATCATTCTTTGCATTTTACCTTGGCATTTTGGCATTCACCTTGGAATTTCTTCCCCTACTCTTGTCATTCCAGTTTTTTTCCCTGTGGCTATGGGCTGTTAATACCATTAATTCCTTATTTCAAAGGAAAAAGTGTCATATTGCTTTTTGGGGAATATTCAGCAACCCAAGACTACAATTAGTATTTCTAAACACACGCCAGTTTCTATTTTTCCTTTTCATTTTAAATTAGAAGAGCCCAAATAAGTATTTTGAAATTATTTTGGTTTGTTAAGTTAATTTTGAGAGCAGCTTTGTCACAATTATTTAAATAACTAATCAGGAATCTACTTTCTTCCCCTAAATAAATCAGAACATTCATATTTCCTGAGATCAAATTTATACCAAGAAATATGTGAAAATCGGCAATGGATAGAATTATGTAAAATTTGAAGAAATGTTTTATAAAGCTGTTGAATTATTTTACATTCTAAATAGATTTAAGGGCTGAATAGAGGATTTTAAACATAACTCTGGATGCCTTTTGCCATTGCAACTGCAATGCTGCAAAAAGAGAAGAAAAACATTAAATTTGATTTGCTTTAGTTTGTAATTTTGATTAATTAAAGAATTATTAATCAACACCTGTATTTTATGCCACTTAACATAAAAAGAACTTCACGTGAATTGGACCCCTCAAACACTGATGGCCCCGGCCTTTGGACGAGGCCTAGACATAGGACCCGAGGGGCTGGGAGCCTCTGGCCGAGTGTTCAGGACTAAGTGCTACCAAGACTTTTGTGGGAGAAGCAGCAGTTATCCCCAATGATGTGAAATTAGAGGCAAGGACTCTGTGAGGGCAACTCCGTCTTTCATGCGTGGCACCAGTGCTTTCATTGAAAATGCTGAATCTGTACATGTGGCATGTTTTCAAAATTTATCCTTAAGGCCAGGTGCAGTGGCTCAGGCCTGTCATCCTAGCACTCTGGGAGGCCAAGGTGGGTGGATCTCCTGAGTTCAGGATTTCAAGACTAGCCTGAGCAACAGCGAGACCCCATCTCTACTAAAAATAGAAAAACTAGCCAGGCATTGTGGGGAAAGGCTGAGGCAAGAGGATCACTTGAGCCCAAGATTTGAGGTGGTTGTGAGCTTCGATGATGATGCCACAGCACTCCACCCGGGGTGACAGGATAAGACTCTGTCTCAAAAAAATAAATAAATAAAATAAAATTTGTCTTTAATGAATAAACCAAAGGCTGGCTCTGGGATAATGTAAAGAAGACCATGAAAGCCTTTAGGATACCTGGGCCCGTAGCTGTTTTGTAATTTCCAGACAGTAGTCATTTCATCACTCATCACTCACGGGCAAAATGAAGGAATTGGTTTCTTGCTATGATCTGAGAGTGGTTAGTGAAGACAGCAGCGAACGTTGAAATCAGACTGACACAGGCTAGAATTTCTGCTCTGCTGCCTTTTCTACATGGTGTTCTGTCTAATAAGTTAGAAGTGGGAGCATTTACCTTTCAGAATTGTGAGAATTAAATGCGCTAATAAGAAAAATCTCTGGACACAGAGTGGTGGCAGCTGTTAGTACTGCTGGTCTGACGCTGTCCAAGTCTCTACAAAGCCTCCTCCCAGCTTTCCTTCTCCCGACCTTGCGTGTCCTCCACGCTAACGGAAACTCTCTGCCATCCATTTAGGGCTCGATGAAACTTATGGATTCATAAGCCAAAGTAGAAAGTAAAAGCAAACTAAAACCATATATAGGCCAACTTTTGAGGAATAATTTGTGGAAAGGTACAGAATAAGAGTGGTGTTTGGGAGACTCATTTCCTGCTTTCTCTCTCAACTGTATTTAGAGTGATAAGTCACCCATTCATTCATTCGCCCCATTCACTTGGCATTGACCAACCTCTGTGTGCTACGTCATCGTCCTTCTTCCTCGGCCTTCCTTTTCCCAAGCTGGCTGAGGCTACGATGCTTCATGAGTTGAAATGATAAATATATTGGTACCAATTATTGCATAATTATGGTGTTCTCATTTCACCAAGGCAGCTTTTCTCTGTTTACTTCCAGATGATTCCATGGCATGTGGTTTGTTCTTCGGAGATTTTCTTCACACTTCCCTAATTAGTTCAAATTTGTCTTTCAACTCCCTATTTAGAATATCTTCCAAGACTATTTTCTTATTACTTGCATTTTTAAACTTGAAAATAAATATATTCAAGTTCCTGTGATTTTTCTCTACCCATCAAATCTCATCTTCTTTTACATTTACTTTGTAATGTGTTGAAACTTAATGGGAAGCTGAAGTTCCCAATATTGGGGGAAATTTCCATTAGGAAAAAAAAAACAAAAAATAAAAATCGATGTGACTTTCTCCTGGGTCTTTAATCCTGTGCTTTTTATAAGGTGTTATGCAGAAGCAGCAGGAAGGAAGAGACACAGATTAGGGTCCCCAACACATCAGCAATCAGTTGTGATAAGAGTTAACAGATCTGGCCTTCTGTTTCCACATCTTGAAGATTAGGGACTACAAACATCTCCTTATGGCTAGGTGCTTATAGCTCAGTGACTAGGGTGCCGGCCACATACACTGAAGCTGGCAGGTTCAAGCTGTCCCTGGCCTGCTGAACAACAAGACAACTGCAACCAAAAAAATAGCCAGGCATTGTGGCAGGCACTTGTATTCTCAGCTACTTGGGAGGTTGAGGTAAGAGAATGGCTTAAGCCCAAGAGTCGGAGGTTGCTGTGAACTGTGATGCCACGGCACTCTACCGAGGGTGACATAGTGAGACTCTGTCTCAAAAATAAATAAATAAATAAATATCTCCTTACTCATGAGAGTATTTTAAACTATAGCATTAGAAAGATATGTGATTAGACCTTACTAATTACTTACTAATGTGCTCTACAACAAACATCAGCAACAACCACATCTTGCCTGAGGTAGGCCAGGCCATCAAAGCTGGGTCTGGCTCCTGGGTCCCATTGTTCACTCTAACAGAGGGGATGCCCAGAGCTATAGTCAGATCAGCAGCTCTCAAGAGGAGAAGCTCCCAGGACAGAGGATGCTACAACTATAGGATTCATGCCTTAAATGCCTTTTCTCACTTCAGGATGGCTATGGGACAGTGTTCCACGCTATGCCACTACTACACACATTCACGGGTGAACTCTTTCGGTGTTTGGGGACCTTCTTGAAGCTTCAGTCATCTGGCCAGCTTTATGTGACCATTGTGCACATAATAGATTCTTCAGGAAAACGGAAGACTCTGCCGCTGACCTCAGTCTCATAGAAGCCACTGCATGGAGAAGACAAGGCAGCCACCACCCAACAGTGGACACAACAGGGGCAAGGAGACGAAAACCCCACCAGGCTCTGGGATAAGCTGGGTTCCTGCAGAGCTGTTGTGCTTTTGTCATTTTCCCTGAGATCCCTCCACCTCTTCAGTCATGGCCCTCTCCAGGCAGCCTCTCCTTGAACCAGTTTTCCCCTCTGCCCTTTACTAAGTGCACCCGGCTACTTCAGGTACCACAAAAACATCCACTTATCCACAGCCTGCACTGCAGGGATCTTTCGACCTTCTCCTCTCCCCATGGGATGTTACTGAGTCTCTCCCACCTCACAGGGGTCTCAAATTTTAAGATCCATGTTCCATGGTACAGGATACTCTATCTTTATGAAATGCAAGTCAATGGAACTTAAAAGAAAGAAGGCTGACTTCAGAATCATATAGAACTGGAGGTAAATCTTGGTTCTGTCATTTATTTGCAAGGGAATTTTAAGTAAACGATCTAATCTCTCTAAGCTATTATCTCCTCACTACCCCATTTCTCCGAAAATAAGACCTACTTACAGGAAAGATAAACGTCCCCTGAAAATAAGACCTAGCGCATCTTTGGGAGCACACCTTAAAATAAGACAGTCTTATTTTCGGGGAAACAGGGTAGTAAAACAAGTAAAATGGGCATGGTAAAAACTAACTGAGAAGCTGGGTTGAATTCCACATGTGATTTTTAGATGGCAAAGCACATAGTGCATTGTCAACAAATGTGCACCTTTCTATTTGTCCCGATGGACAATTTCGGAAAGAGGACAGCAGGGAATAGTTTTGATCTTAGAAGCTTAACTTGCTAAAGGGCTGCTCTGGCTTTTTGGCTGTTTCTTGCCTTGCCATCTTCAGGTCTCCACCAACATAGGTCTGCACTCTAGGAAACTGAGATGGAGGATAAACTATGTCTAGGTCATATTTTCCAGACACTGTTTTTCAATAACCGTTCAATTGATATTTATTTGTGATAAACAATATTCAAATATATTGACCATTTGCTTCTGATTAGAAAATGGACTTTTTTGCTGAATTTTGATAGTTTTATATCTAGTAGTTTCAAGCTCTGCTAGTTTCTTTAATTTATATTATTAAATATTTGTTAGGAATGTTGATGAGGGTATGTACGTGGGAGTATATTTATGGTAATGAGAACAATTTGGAGTGAAATTTATTTTCTTTTTTCTTTCCTTTTGATCATTTGGTATTTTATCTATTTATATCAATCTCTCTGTTGGTCTATTGTGAGTACTGAGGATGATTTATAGCTGCAAATGCTTTCTTTTAGAAATATGAAACTTTTCCTTTGTCTATTACATGCTTGTGTGTTCTTTAAGACAGTGAAAACAAGAAACACTTTGAATGCACATTAGATTCGTTTCTGAAACCCTACAAGTTAAAAATCATTGTACCATTTACAAGGAATATCTTGGGGGAATGTTTCTACATTTCCGAGGAGGAATGTTTCTACATTTCCGAGGAGGAATGTTTCCACTTGTGGGAAATGTATAATATTCTCAAAAATCTCAAAGGACTTAGGAGTCAAACAGCCCTTCCAATAGTCCAATCGGGATGACCTAGTTCCCATGGGTTTATTAGTGTGCTTCAATATCTTCTAGGTTCTTGCTAATACACGATTTATTACTGAATTTAGGGGTTTATTTAAAATACCTTAACAGTTAATCATAAACTGTTAAGCTCAGGCCTGGAATACTCTTTGCCCCTCAAGAGTGTCTGTAACTCAGTTACATGAAAATCTGAAGATTTGATAAGAGCCTATTAAGACATACATATACTGGGAAATGCCTAGAAATGGAATAAAAATGGAATGTATGGAATGGAGAAGTGACATTTATTTTATATATTTAAAATCACCCTACTAAAGCAATAAGAGAAACATATTTGAAGGACTATGAACAAGGGACAATAACAATTACAAAAGCATAATAGAGACTCAGGCAGCATTATACTCATTTTAAGATAAAAGCCTTTATAGCAACATGAAAAAAATAATCAGTGTTTAAGTTGCAGCTAACAAAAAGAAGAAAAATCATTTTTGTATTTATACTAGTACCAGCAAACCACAATGAAAGTTCATTCCAATTCCATTAAATATTAATATATTTTAGAAAGCGTCAAACTTTTGTGACTTTTGCCAACTGAACCTCAGAAATCTCTCAAGAATCTACAAATGTTTCCAATTTCAGTGTTTATTGGCCTTTTTGTAACAGGGATGGATGCTGCAGAAATTGGCATTGATTGTATTTAGTGATAGAAATATTATGTAACATGAAAAGACTGGCTATGCTTTTGAACCCTGAATTCCCTGAAGACCTGAACTATCTGCAATAAAAAGGCAGAAAAAATGCTTGGGCATACAGAATCCAAAAGAACTATTTTTCACGAGGAAATATACATCCTTGCAATCTTAGGATGAGAAGGCAACACAATTCCAGTTATACTTTTGTTTCTTGTATCCAGAAAGCTGAATTCTAACTGAATCATGTTTCTTGAAAGGTCATGTTAAAATGACTTTATTTTTGATTATCTAGATTAAGCTACATGATCCAGTCTCCTAGGCTACTTCTTCTAAGTGGAGCTATTATAAACGTTTGCCTTTTCCAATAAGAATAGTAAATGCTGGCTTGACCTAAGGGCCAAGTATTCATGGCATCACTAATGTGAATATTTAAAGGCTAATTTAGTTATAGCATTGAACTCATTGGATGCTTTGAATTTGTAAATATGGCATATCCCTGATATTAATTCTTACAGTGAATTTGTAAAGCAGCAGTTCAGAGAGGCAATGTGGAGGGTTTATCTGTTCCTATAGCAGCCTGTCTGGAACAGGATTCCCCAATGTGTGTGTGTGTGTGTGTGTGTTTTACTGAGTTTAACCTCTAAATGTACTTAAGTACTTTTAATTATCTACTTCTTATTATGAGTTTCTTAAATGGAAAACACTTTGGGGCACAGGTGTTCTTCATGAAGCAAACCCAGCAATATAATTAATTCTATCCATCCCTTTATTTTGCAGACTTTATCTATGAATGGAGTTTTGCCTCACATCTTCCAACATCTCCTTGCTTTTCCCCTCTACTCCTCAAGTCTATGGGCCCAAGAGGAAGAAGGCATTTCCCCTGAGGAAGAGGATAAGATAGGTACATATTATTATTGAACTGAGCCAAATGAAATTTCAAGCATGCGTTTAAAACTAGATATATAAAATCTCTTAGGCTAAAGCCCACACACAACCGATGAGTTGTCTTCGTAGTCACAGAGACCGAGCAGAGCAAACTTAGCTCATCATTTTGGTAAAAACCTATTATTACCAAAATAGTGTTTTATCTTTGTGGGTGTTGATTGCTTTATACAAACAAATGTCTAACTTAGCCAAGATAAATAATTTTCATGATGTGTTTATTTTGTTTCTTCTTTCCCCTGAAAAACCTCGAGAACGAAATATCACAATATCTCCTATAAATAGAAAAAAAGCGAAACGTGCATTACAGAGGACAAAATGATAAGAAGGAAATGCTCGACAATGTTACTTACCAATTAGGTTTCATAGCAAATTAACAGAAATACATAAAGTTTATTGTTCTATTTGATCTTGTAGCAACAAATGTTCCCCCACATTTTAAACGGGCTCTCAAGAAAACTTTCCAAATAATCTTTTCTCCACCTTTCTTATGTTGAAATTTAGCGGGTTCCTTTTATGTTTTTTATATTTTTAAGAAAGTGATGGGATTCAATCCTATGTACTCAATTTTGATATGAGGACAATTAATGACAATTATTATGGGGGGGGAAGCACAAAGAGGGACGGAGGGAGGGGGGTGGGGCCTTGGTGTGTATCACACTTTATGGGGGCAAGACATGATTGCAAGAGGGACTTTACCTAACAATTGCAATCAGTGTAACCTGGCTTATTGTACCCTCAATGAATCCCCAACAATAAAAAAAAAAAAAGAATTAAAAAAAAATAAAAAATAAAAAAATAAAACCAGTTCATGACAAAAAAAAAAAGAAAGTGATGAGAAATTGAAATATAAGCCCCCCTGAAATCTGATGGACTGGATCTGACAGAACAGAGCTCATTTTGTTCAGTTGTACCTGACAGTGCCTTTCTCAGACGGACACATCCACATAGACACCGAAAAACAAAAAAGAAAAATAAAACCTACAGCAAATATCAGGGAATTGTTCCTGTGGCGTTAAATGTACTCAAAGATTAGAGCCATGTTCGAACTCATCAAGTGTGTGTGAAAAGCAGCTGATGGCAGGTACTTGGGGAAGCAGAAGTTAAACTAGTTTATTTTGTAAGGAGGTTATTGAATTTAAAGGGAGATGAAGTACCTTCGATGGAAGGTAGGAGGCCAAGGGATCCCTGTTGTGTAAGTTTGATACTTACCGTGTTCTACTCCAGCCCATAATGGCTACTATCTTGCTGGCCCAAGCAGATAACTGCTTTGGAGTTTTGGCCTCTGCTGTTCTCTCAGATAGTTATATGGGCTCATCCTTTAGATGTTTGTTCCAATGTCATTGTATTAAATAAATTTCGTACCCTCTTATTTAAATAGTGCCCCTCCCATCAAGCTCTAATTACCTTCTTTGATTTCTCTTCCCCATTGCAACATTTTTGTACTATCTAATATGTATCTTGAGATTTCTGGTTTAGAGAATTTTGGTAAGCGAACTTTTTTTATTTCAATACTATACTTCATCAGGTCCTTATGATGTCTCTCAATGTCCTCGTTAGGATTTCCACTTCATTTTAGGGTATGATTGTTATTTGTGGACCTGCTACGCTTTGTAACCAGTGGACATCTCAAAACACCCAGGCTGCACATGAGCGTTTGTGGGACACAGGTTTTGCAGCCCAACCCTACATTAGTATTCTAACCCTCCTGACACATTTGGTTGTAGGCGATGCCAGTTACCATTTGTGGGTACTTTCTCATTATTTATGGCCTCCCTGGAATCGTCCACGTGACATAATGAAGACAAGCAGGGAATAATCTAGGATGTAGATCCTGGAAGCTTTACTGACATCTTCTCTTGTATTTAAATCAAGAGAATAAGTACACTTATGATAGAGAGATTCCACAAAATTGTAGTTGATCTAAATCTCAGTAAAGCTCATTCATGAGCCCTCTGTGCCGATCAGTTCAAATTACAATAGATTGGATACTTTAAACAGCAGACATTTATTTATCACAATTCTGGAGACTGAGAAGAATCAAGGTGCTGACAGATTGGATGTCTGATGAGGACCTGCTTCCTGGGTTGCAGATGGCACCACACAGAGTCATGATATATTACTGGCTTTGTTTTGGTAAAATTTGGTTAGAATTTTTGCAAATATATTTGTGAAAAATATTGGTGTATAATGTTATTTGTGAGAATGTTTTTGTCTCGTTTTGATATCTGTGTCATTCTGCTAATACCTCATGACCAAGTAGTATTCATTCTAGAAATGTAAGCCCAATTTAACATTCAAAAAGCAATCAGCTTCATTCACCATATAAAAAAACCTAAGAAAGACCAACCAAAGGAATTTTTTCTAATAATATCTATTAGAAAATTAGGAATGGAAGGTTATTTTCTCAACCTGATAAAGGCCTGCATAAAAATTATATAACCAATATGTTCTTTAATGGTGAACGACTTAATGCTTTCCCTGAAGATGAGGGAAAAGGTAAAGATGTCTAGTCTCGCCAATTTTATTCACTATTAAAATAAAAAAGAAGCTGAAGGGATTCAAGTTAGAAAGGAATAAGAAAAATTTTACTTGAACTTTTTAATAAATAATTGAATAGAATCTAATGGAGTCTACAAAAATGATATTGGAAATTAAAAGTGAAATTTAATGAGCTTTCATAATAGAAGCTCAATATAAGTCAATTATATTTCTATGTATTATCCATAAACTACCAAAAATTTAAAAAATTTACCATCACAATAAATATATGAAGTTATTAAGGAAAAATCTGACAAAATGCATGAAGAAAACCTATGCACTGACAACTGCCTAAAATTGCAGAAGAAATAACTTAAGACTTAAATAAAGTAAAAACTATAACCTGTCTGTAGGTCTTTAGTAATATTTTTTTAAGTAAAAATTAGAAGAAACAATTCTAAAATTCACATGGAATAAAATAGAAGTTTCAGAAATAGGCTTGCTTGTATATGGATAAGCAATTTTTTAAAGTGCATAAAGGCAATTCAAAGGTGAAAGAATAATCTTTTCAACAAATGATACTGGAATAATTGGATAACCATATGCAAAAGACAAAGTAAAAGCACATATACATTATCACAATATAAAATCAATTTTAATTCATGCTTTGAACTATATAAAAACTTAACATAAAATGGATCTTAGACCTAAATATAAAATTTAAAACTATAAAATTTCTAAAAGGGAGCATAGTCTCAATTCAAGCTTCATGACCTCTGGTCAGTATAGAATTTATTCGATAGTACACTGAAAGCATGGTCCATAAAATAACGCATTGATGCATCACATTTCACACAAATTAAAAATTTCTGCTTTTTGTAAGACATTGTTAAAGAAATAAAGGGCACAGTGTGGTATGGGAGAAAACATTTGCAAAGTATGTATGTGATATGGATATGTCTTCAGAATACACAAAGAACACTAAAATCCAAGATCATACTTCTCATTACTCACAAAAATTAATTTACAATGAATAAAAAACTTAAACCCAAGGCAGCAAACTATAAGAATTCTAGAAGAAAGTGTTGGAAGTACTCTTTTTTTTTTTTAATTGTTGGGGATTCATTGAGGGTATAGAGAACCAGGTTACATTGATTGCATTTGTTAGATAAAGTCCCTCTTATAATTGTGTACCACCCTCAAAGGGTGTGTCACACCCCCAACCCTCTTGCCCCATCCCTCCTTCCTTCTCTCTGCTCTCTACTTCCCCCACCTCCCCACCATGTACTACATCATTAATTATCCTCATATCAGAATTGATTACACAGGATTCTTGCTTCTCCATTCTTGTAATGCTTTACTAAGAATAACGTATTCCACTTTCATCCATGTTAATACAAAAGATGTAAACTCTCCATCTTTACATCTAACCTGCATCCAGATTGTTAACAAATATACTATAGCAACTTCTTCGTGGCTGTGTAATACTCCATGGTGTGTGTGTGTGTGTGTGTGTGTGTACACACATATATATTCCACATTTTATTAATCCATTCATGTATTGATGGACAGTTTCCATCAATGCAGCTGTTTGCACGTCTTTGCAATTGTGAATTGTGCTGCTATAAATATTTGAGTGCAACTGTCTTTTTGATTAAACATATTTTTACCTTTGGGTAAATACCTAGTAGTGGAATTGCATTTATTAGGTACAGTCCCTCTTATAATTGTGTTATCATTATCACAGCTTGTAAATCCATTCCTGGGTTGGTGGGCATTTAGATTGTTTCCACATGTTGGCAATTATAAATTAAGCTGCAATAAATAGTCTAATGCAAATGTGCTTATAATAAAAGAATTTTTTTTTCTTCTGGGTATATGCCCAGTAATGGGATTCCCCATACTTCCTTCCAAAAAGTTGTATTAGTTTGCAGTCCCACCAGCAGTGTAAAAGTGTTCCCTTCTCTCCACATCCACACC
The DNA here is from genome assembly GCF_027406575.1 of Nycticebus coucang. Classification (NCBI taxonomy): domain Eukaryota; kingdom Metazoa; phylum Chordata; class Mammalia; order Primates; family Lorisidae; genus Nycticebus; species Nycticebus coucang. Next base: position 30,710,155 of record NC_069782.1, read on the forward strand.
AGCATCTGCAGTTTTAATATTTTGTGATGTGGGCCATTATCAATGGGGTTAGATGATATCTCAGGGTTGTTTTGATTTGCATTTATCTAATAATTAGAGATGATTAGCATTTTTTTCATATGTTTGTTAGCCATTCGTATGTCTTCCTTAGAAAAGGTTCTGTTCATCTTTCTCGCCCATTGATATAAGGAATTGTTAGCTTTTTTCATGTTGATAATTTGAGTTCTCTATAGATTCTAGTTATCAAGCTTTTGTCTGATTCAAAATATGCAAATATCCTTTCTCATTGTGTAGGTTATCTATTTGCTTTGGTTGTTGTTCTCTCCTTATTATAAGGGAAGAATTAATGAAGAATCTCACAATGAGAATTAAAGCAACATCAAAAATAATCAAATGGAACCTGATAAAATTAAAAATTTTCTGCATACTCTAGAATATAATCAACAGGGCAAATAGACAGCTACAGAATGGGCAAAAAATTTTGCATTTTAATCCATAAAGAAGTCAAGCAAATCAGCAAGGAAAAGATCAAACCCCATTAATAACTGGGCAAATGACAGAAACTTTTCAAATGAAGATAGTGAAATGGCCAACACACATGAAAAATGCTCAACATCTTAAATAATCAGGGAAATACAAATTAAAACCACAACAAGCTGTTGCCTAACTCTAGTGAGAATAGCTCATGTCAGAAAGTCCAAAGCAATAGATGTTGGCATGGATGGAGGGAGAAAGGAGTGCTCATTCCCTATTGGTGGGACTGCAAACTTGTACAACTTCTATGAAAAGCGGAGTGGAGATATGTCAAAGAAATAGAAGTAGACCTACCCACTATTACGCATTTACCCAAAGGAAACAATGTGTTTAATCCAAAAGACACTTGCGCTCAAATGTTTATAGCAGCACAGCTCACAACTGCAAAGTCATGGAAACAGCATAAGTGTCCATCAATACATGAATAGATTAATAAAATGCGGATATATATGTGCATATGTATGTATATATGTGTGTGTGTATACCTGTGTGTATACCTGTGGAGTACTACTGAGCCATGAAAAAAGTTCTATAGTATATTTGGTAACAACTTAGATGGAAGCCCTAGTCTTTTAAAAAAATGTGGTATACATATACCTTTGAGTAATATTTAGCCATAAGAAAAGATGGAGACTTTTGTGTTTACCTGGATGGAATTGAAATACTTTTTTTTTTTTTTTTTAGTAAAAAGTATCCAATTTACTCAATGCTAATATGAAACCAATATATAAACAGTTAAAAGCCCACATGAAAGAAAAACACCAGTATAGTCTTTATATTAATTTTCAAAGATGGAATTTCTGTCTTCTCATGGCCTCCTTGGCATCTATCCACGATCTGATGTGATCTGCCCAAAGATCATAACTGAAATCACTTCAATCAATTTAACCTAAGTACCTTGCAGAATCAGAAATGTTAATAAATATTCATTTGGAAATGTAGAAGATGCCAAAGTTTAAAATTATTTTCCAATATATAAAAATTATGTAATAAAATAATGTAATTAGAGATACCATTTATTTGATGTCAAGTGTGTTTCCCAGGTACTATAAATATACCATTTCAAAGTCTCATAAAACCTTAGAAAGTGTATGTGGACATCCCAATTAAAAAAAAAAATCTTTAGCTTGGGGTTCAGAGAAGCTGAGTAATTGGACTGATCTCAAAACTACCAAGTAGAAGGGTGAGAATTCAACTCCAGGATTTTCCTATAATCGAAAGGCCCGTCTTTCTCTCTGATTTACATTGACAACATACTTATTAACAGTAATCAGTATACAGAAGAATAAACATGCATAGTCTTCAAAATCATTAAAAGTAAAAACTGTAGGGAATTTGTGGCAGAAAAATGGCATTTTCATTATCACTAATCATAGCTGAGTATTCAAGTTGAAAGTATTTATTTGACTCTCCTTTTTCCTCCTTGTACATTTATATTTCTATATTTATGTTTAAAATTTAAATATAAATTATATTTATATTTTAAATATATTTAAAAAATAAATTAGTTAAAGCCTTGAAAATTGAGAGATGATTCAAATGGTTCTGTATCCCTATGAAGATTTTTAAGTAGCACCAACTTTTCAAGCTGCCATTTGCATGAATGTTAAGGTAAACACCTTAAATTGAATTTCTTTTTTCAAACAGCAGGTGGTGGTGCTGGGTTATTCTTTCAAGTTTTTGGACTTAATTATAGATACTGTTGTGTTGTTGAAGTAATATATAACATACATTTTGGTTCCGGAACCTTTTATCTTATTCCATTAAGATAATGATAGACATAATGAGGCCTAATATTACAAAACTTAAGAAAATTACATATTCATAAATCCTCTTAGAAGAAAGAAAATCATTATATATATTCAAAATACATGCCATTCACATAGTTTAGTACTTTATACAATTATTTAAATGATGGTACTATTTGTTCTAAATATGGTTTTATATTGAAAATTAAATATTTAGATCAAATATACCCTGAGTTTACAATTATTTCAAAAATAATAGTGCTAAATGGTAAAAACTAAAGAAATGTTTGCTATTTAGTGGAAACAATGGGCAGGAAAATAAAGTTTCTTTCCATTTATTCAATTAATTTCTAATTGAGTACAATGATCATCTTTCATCACTTTCCGCTAAGCCTACAATGCACTATATGTTTTTGATTACTCATCTATTTATATTCCTATTCCACTGTCTTCAATGTCAGTAAATAATTTATTGTGACTTTTAGCTACACTTCAGTTCTTAACTGTTTATTATTAAAACTTAAAGAGGGTAATGTCTTCCAGGATATTTGATCCAAGGCTGAATTTCTTTAGATGGTAGAATGACAGGCAAAGGGAGTTTGAACTCTTTTGAAAGCCATTGCTCCCCCAAGTGAAAAACTATTTGAATGTTGTGGTGTTCTAGGCCATGATGATAATTATGATGTTAAGTTATTTGAGCCAGTTTCTCAGAGGTCCCAGGCCACACAATGCAAATGTAATATTTATAACCTTGAATGATTCACAGACAATACGAGGCAGCAGATGGCATCTCTAAAGATTCTAATGACTGTTTTACAGTGCCTGCTTTATGGCAGATGGAATGGAGGAGTGGAGAGACAGGTGGCTAGGAACTATTGGAATAAGGTAGAGTCAGGTGGTTGGCAGGAATTGGGGTGTATCATGCAAGGAACAGAGGTTAAAACTGAGATAGGAGTTAAAAAGAAACAGGGTGAGTTGGCATTAGAATTAAAAGTGCTTTATGAAAAAAATAAAAGTTGCTTATGTAAATTGTGTATCAGCATTTACAATGTGAAGATGTGGGGATAATTTACATTTTATTTGGGGCCTGATCAATATGACTTCAACATTTTTTTTTTTTTTTTTGCAGTTTTTGGCCGAGGCTGGGCTTGAACTCACCACCTCCGGCATATGGGGCCGGCACCCTACCCTTTGAGCCACAGGCGCTGCCCTCAACATTTTTTTTTTATTGTGGCCTCTGTGAAACTGGAACTGAAGTTTAAGTTTGGAAAAGTCACTACCAGCTGTTCTGAATGATCAGCAGTGTCAACAGTGGGATAAATCAGTGTAATCAATACCTCCAAGTTTCTCCTCAAAGAACTACTTTTTGTTTGTTTGTTTTTTTCAGTTTTGGCCGGGGCCAGGCTTGAACCCACCACCCCTGGTATATGGGGCCAGTGCCTTACTCGTTGAGCCACAGGCATTACCCCTCTCAAAGAACTACTTTAAAAGTGAGTGCTTAATCAAACTTAGTCTCCCCAGTCCTTCGCAGTTGCCATCATTTTAGAAAAGGAAGCCACCAAAGGGAGCAGCAGAAGTTTCATTTTATCTTAAAATAAAGAATGACATTAGCAGATAAATTCTAAAGCTCCTTTCAATTTTAAATGTTTGCTTTGTATTTGATGTTCAGTATGTGGTCTATAGACCAGCAGTGTCATCTAGGATACAGGTACATAGCTATGTATGTATGTTTGTACGTGTGTGTGTGTATACACACATCATGTAAAATATTTTATATATAGTATTTTTATATACTATATCATACAATATGATACGTAGAAATATTATAAACTATAGACTATATATTATATAAATATTACATATAAGCTATCATATATAACACATAAATATTATATATAAAATATCATATATATTATATGTAAATATAATATGTACTATATATATATATCTCAAACAGAAAACCAAATTACTCAAACTGTACTACCCAAACAGAAGCTATGCATTGTGGAAACTTGAGGATTACATATTTTTCAATACCTCCAGACAACTATTATGCACAGCATAGGTCAGAATCACTAGTTTGCATATTTTAAAGGCTGTTTCTAAAAATAATACCTTCGTAATATGGTGCAAAAAAACCAAACAAAACTAGATTTTGCATGGCTTGAAGCTTATAAATATTAGGATCTCTTTTTTTTTTAATGTTTGGGATTTTCATTTTTTTATACACATACATGTGTTTATTTGGAATATTGGGGTCTCTTTACAGAATAAAGTGAAAAAGATAAATACAAAATTAAATACAATGTCTTCAGCGAAGTCTACCACTAAGGCATGAACATTGAGGCCAGCTTCATTTCTTACCAGTCTGGACGTGTTTCTTGGCTTCTGAGTTGATAATAAAGACTCACGAAGTTGCCGAAGGTAAATAAATGAAAAGTGCTTCATGCCAAGGGTGGCGGGTTCAAACCCGGCCCCGGCCAAACTGCAACAACAACAAAAAAAAATAGCCGGGCGTTGTGGCGGGCGCCTGTAGTCCCAGCTACTCGGGAGGCTGAGGCAAGAGAATCACGTAAGCCCAAGAGTTAGAGGTTGCTGTGAGCCGTGTGACGCCACGGCACTCTACCCGAGGGCGGTACAGTGAGACTCTGTCTCTAAAAAAAAAAAAAAAAAAAAAAAGTTACACACCCTAGACTATGGGGGTATCATCCGCTTCATCTCTGACTACCTAGTTCATATGCAGTAGCATGAAGTCAGTAGAGGAAACTAATCAAGATTTTGAGACACTCGGTAGGACAATTATTCACACCTGCATCCTCTATGCTGCTCCAGCCTTTTCAGAGAAACCTAACACTTCTCCATACTCAAACCTTAAGGAGCATTTGTTGAACAAATGACTGAATGAAGAACGAACAAATAAATATATGCATGGACGAATGAATGAATGAAAGCTACTGTCCTAAAATGTCTTGGTTGGGCTAAATCTTGGTACTGAGTTGTTTTTTTGGAGGACTTTATATTGATTTAGTACATGTTGGATGACTGTGAATAATTGCACCTGGTAGAGTTTATCTGTAAGGGCCTCCTGGAAGAACTGCCTGTTTGCAAAGCTTTGGAAGGAAGGAACCTGTGTTTATAAAAAGTAGCAAGAAAGTTTCTGACTAGAAAACTGGAACTTCAAGGACTTAATCACTTTCCAAAATCACAAGATCTTGGATATTGCACAAGATATTAGAAATAAAATTCAAATTCCTTGGATTTTATACCCATTTTTTATTGTATAACCTTAAGAATCAAGCTTTTTTTTATACTTGAAAATATAAATAATTTTAATTATATGCATTGATTGTAGCATTTTTTTTACTAGATCAAAATTGTACATTTCCTGGCAATGGCCACAGACTGCCTGAATCCTACCCTTTCCCATACACAATGTGGGAAAATGTGAGGACCCTAAATTTCACACATACATCCTGCACACATACTACATATATGATGTATATGCATCCTTGTGCAAATACATATACCTAATCATTCTTGAAGAAGTAAAACAAGTAAACTGAGCTGAAAATAATCAGGAACGTTCTGGGTGCAATCCATACCTGCATTTTGTTGCCCCTCCTAGGTGAATTTTAATTAAACATATTCAGAATAAACAAAGATTTACTGGAAGCTATAGGTCAGAGAAAATTAAGTTCTCACATAATTGCAAGGAGATTTTTCTTATTTTCTACAGGGCACCATAACAACCTCGAGATTCACACTGTTTTCTACAGAGGTTGTATTACTTTCTAGTCCCACCCCCAACAGGTAAGCATTCCTTTCTCTCTGCAGCCACACCAGTATCTGCTATTTGGGGATTTTTTAATAAGCTACTCTAACAGGGCAAGGTGATATCTCCTTCTGGTTTTAATTTGCATTTCCCTGATGATTAGTGACACTGAAAATTTTTTCATATGTTGGTTCACCCTTTGTCTATCTTTGTTTGAAAAGCTTCTGCCCATGTCTTTTGCCCACTTTTTGATGAAGTTCTTGCTGATTTGCTTGAGTTTTTTGTAGAGTCTGGTTATAGCTTGTGAAAATTTTTTCTCATTCTGTAGGTTGTTTATTTGCTCTGTTAACTATTTCCTTGGCTGTGCAGAAGCTTTTAATTTAGTCAGATCTCATTCATTTATTTTTATTGTGGCTGAGATTGCCAATGGAGTCTTCTTCATGAATTCTTTGCCTAGGTTGATCTCTAGAAGAGTTTTTCCAACATTTTCTTCTGAATTCATATTGTTTCATGCCTTACATTTAGGATATTTGTCCATTTTGAATTAATAAAGACATAGACCAACAGAACAGAATAGAAAACTCAGATATTAAACCATCCACATACAGCGAACTTCTCTTTGGCAAAGCAGACAAAAAACATACACTGGGAAAATAATTCCTATTCAATAAATGGTGCTGGGAAAATAGCATAGCCACATGTAGAAGAATGAAACAGGATCCTCCAGTCATTTTTAATAATTTCTCTATTTTATATCGATAGCATACCAGAATCCAAGAACATTAAATGCATTGCTGATAGTTTGAGGTACATGTCAAATTCATAAGAGCAACTCCAAATAAAGCAGGCATGTGGCCAAATTATGGAAGTCCTGTTCATCCATAGTGCAGGGACAATGGGGACCAAAGACCCCATTTTTGGCAAAGGAAAACACCCTCAGAAAAGGGGCAAAACAGAGAAATAAGCTGAGCAAGGCAGAGTAAAAACAGTTTAGCTAGCTTACTTTTAAAATAACAGTTAAATTACTTGTCTGAGCAGTTTCTGCTTTTACTGGAAGCCTGGTCTGTAAGGAATACACCTTGCAAACATCCCTGTTGAGTCTGTAAGCACGGTAAAGAAAAATGGCCATAGATGAAGGGCCTGGGAAGGAACACTAACCAGGCCCACACCAGGCCCACTCCTGCCCAAGCAACAGTCAGCAACCTTCCAGAAGCATATACTCATTTTGGGGATTTGTGTAACTGCCAGGTGAGATCAAGGGAACAGGTTGAGCCCTCAGATATGGGCAGGAGGGCTTGTCCCCAACCACAGAGGGAAACACCTCTGGGTGGAGATAAGGGGAAAATTCCTCTTTTTCACCAATTCTTCAGAGGAGAACTGACACCACCACACCTGCTCCACAGAGAAACTAAAGGCGTCTGACCTCCCCCAAGAGAGGAGTTGTGACCACAGACAGGAGGCTGCTCCCACACAAGGCTCAGGGTACAGATTTCTCAAGGCTGCCCAGACCCTTAAAGTTAATGAGTATAGATAGGTAGGATAAGAACTAACATGCTTACTCAGAGAAACTGCTGATGTTTTTTTCCCTTCCTCAGCTTATACTCTCAGCTAAATGAGAAAATAGACTTCATTAAAAGCTGAGTGAAACAAACACTGAGGGCCATTTGCTGGAACCCCACAAGGTAGTGGTGGTCTCCTGTGTCCCACCTTTGAAATAAAGTCCTGTTTATTTCTCACCACTTTTAGCTTTATTTTTCATCCGTCGGATTGCTGCCAGATCTATAGGTCTTAAAAGACCCTGCCCTGGGGCAGGACCCCAGCATTTAGGAAAATACCAAAGGTAAGAATGCTAATGAGAATAGTAATATGATATTATCTCTGGGCTTCTGGAAGGTCATTCAACGTGCTAAATTGCTTTGAAAGGGCTTTATTTTTACCTTTTATGTGAAGTTACAAATTACTTTTGCAAAATCAGTTTTAAGTGACACCTTTAAAATGTCTACCCTTAATTAATTTACAGGGTTCAATGATTGTAGATTTATGCCATCAACTTGATTCCCAAATCCTGGTAGATGTACAAAAACAGAGGAATAGGCACAAAACTTCATACTCAAAACTGCCCATTAGTCAGCTCTGAGCATGCCAAGTTGTCAAGTGATATTACAGTTATGATCTTTAAAGCATTCAAAAAAAGCTGGATAACTTTATGTAAAAAGCTGGTTTTTATGGCTTTTGTCTGTGCCAAAGGGATTGTCCAACAAAGTATCCTGGTAAGCCTAATTATTACTCCACAGATGGTACGTGGCATTATAAGCTATTTTGAGGGTTTTGGAAAGGCAAACTATGAGTGACAATCACGGCAGGGAGTGCTGAGGCATTTTAACTCCAACTCTATCATCTCCCTGTTGGCACAGCAAAAAACACACAATGCTGTTTTAACAATTATTCTTTCACATATTTAACAAATTTTGTTAAAATTTACAGGGTGGAGTAGGGAAGGGAGTGACATAAAAATCAATATAGCATATTTCTATTCAATGAGGATTGTGCTTCAAAGTATTACGGCTGCCATTTGCAAGGGTAGATTTCATTTCATATTTTAAAATTACAGCAGCTTTTGTGACATTTTATTTAGAGATTAATGAGGAATCTGATTTAGAGTATACCTTAAGTTGAACACTAAAAACAGACCCCTTAATTCTTGTGCAGGTTTGTTGTCGCACAAAAAAAAAAAAAAAAGGGAGGGGAGAATGAACTCAGAGAACATGGAAGCAGTAAGTCTCAATGCTTTTAGTCTCTGTGGTTAGAAACATTCTTCAGAGAGAGAAGAGAAATTAAAAAGTCTAAATGAAGAGTGTTATTTTATGATTATGACTTCAACATACTGGCTAATGGGAATTATTTCCAAGCCAAATTTGTGTATATCTCAATATGGCTTAAAATGAATTCAGATATCTCCCTGATTCCATCCCTGATGTATTGTCAAGGTCAGTGTTGTCTAGTGTCTAGTTGCAGAATTTTTGCGAGGTGGTCATTTTAACAGTGAAGGGCACGCCTTCATGCCTGGGATGGGCAGTACTTTTACTTACATCTTTTCCCATGTTTTGTGGGATCTCAATAGCCTTTGATTCTTTCCTACAGTTACTAAAACTTAGCAGATTCATAGAACCACTTTTTTCCTGGTTCTAAAGAAAAATAAGTAAGAACTGTCTTCTCTAGCAAAATAGAGGAATTTGCCTTTCTAAATATTAAAAATGGGATACTCTATAGTTAAGGATTATTTTATCCAGGATAGAGTAAATGGAAGCTAATAATTAATATTCCCAGTAGATATATACTCATGACTAAGGATAAAAGAAAACCATAACATTAGGATCTGAGGTATTACTTTGTTCTTTTTGGATTATTTCAGACTTAATTTTTTAAAACAAAATCAGGTATAGTTTACTTACTGCCATTTTAAAAATGGGGAAAGCTAAGTTCAGGTTTTAATTTAGCCTTCAGTTTTAAAGTCAGATAGTTTATGTATCTCCTTGCATATTGAGTTTTTCCTTTTGCGGGTGAAGCATAGTTAATGGTCTTAAATCTGACCTCGTTGCTGCTATTGCTGTTTTCTCCAAAAGGTGGCACTTGTGTAATCTTTTTCTTCATCAGGGTGCAAAGAACCAGGGGAGCCAGAGGGACCAGAGTGAATTTTCAGAATTGCTTTTCTTCAACAAACTCCAGGTGGCCACATCAGAAAAATCTGCATTTTTGCAATCATAGCTCCTTTATTTTCAAAGAACTCTTCGAGGAAGAATTAATCTGATTTTGTGGGGAAAACAAAACAAAACAAAATATGCTTCCCCTCATAGTTCAGTTTAAATTTTGGAACACTTTATATCAAGTTTATTTTATAATGTTTTTCTTCCTTTCTGATCTTTGACTAAAGTTCTAATTCTTTTTTTTTAGATAACCGTAATTCATTTGGAGTTGTCCTTCTTAATTAGAATGCATAAGCAACACACGCGTTTGTCTGGACTCTGTCTAATCAGAGCTTTCTGGCAGCATAAACCCAGAAGGATAGATCTATCAAACAGGAGAAATCTCTTGAACTATGGACAGAGATGAGAGTGAGTCAGAGGCATGGAGGAAAATCAAAACATTTTGGAGACATTCTGATGATGAGAAATCAGGATTTAGCAGATGAGACATACAATCAAACTTTCAAGTTCTTCCCAGTAATTCATGTAAATTCACTCCCAATCTCTGCAGCTGAAAAAAAATTAAATATGATTCAATAAAGTCCAATCACTTTGCTTTACAGAAGAGGAAACTGAGTCTCAGATAGAAGCAGTGTAGTCAACCAAACACACCTCAATTCTGCTTCTATTTCTGGTGGAAGAATACAAAGTTTTGTCAAAGAGATGTGTTCAGTTGCAAGTTGTAAAAAGCAACATTTAAAAAAAATTGGAGTCTCTTTAACACTGATTCTTTTTTTTATTTTCCAGATACATATTACACTCAGATACTATGCTGTCTTATAAGTTCTCCTGTACTTACAGAAGTAAATGTGGTTATTCGTTAATCATATAAGTTAAAAATCTATACTATCCAAGACAGTAGCCATTAACCACAAATGACTATTTAATTGAATTTTAAATTACTTAGAGCTAAATAACATTAAGAATTTAGCTCCTCCATGACACTAGCTGCATTTCAAGTGCTCAACAGCTACATGTAGCTAGTAGCTACTATTTTAGACGCAGCACATATATAGGCATAATTGTGCTTTGCTTTACTGCACTTTGCAGACACTGTATTTTTTACACATTTTAAAGGTATGTGATAATCCTGCATTGGAGGAGGCTACTGACACTATGTTCCATTTTTCATGTCCCTATGTCACATTTTGGTAATTCTCACAATATTTTAAGCTTTTTTCGGTATAACTATGTTTGTTATGGAGATCTCTGATCAGTAATCTTTGATGTTACCATTATAATTATTTTGGGGTGCCACAAATCACACCCATCTAAGACAGTGACTTTAATTGATAAATATTTTGTGTGTTCTGAACTACTCTCCCTCTTCTTGGGCCTTCCTGTTTCCTGAGACACAAAGACATTGAAATTAGGCCGATGAATAACTCTACAATGTCCAAGTGTTCCAAGGAAAGAGTCACATATCTCTTTCACTTTGATCAAAAGCTACAAATGATTAAACTTAGTAAAGAATGCATGGTGAAAGTCAAGAAAGGCCAAAAGCTAGCCCTCTTGCATCTAATAGTTAGCCAGACCATGAATGCAAAGGAAAAGTTCTTAAGATAAATTAAAGTCCTACTTCAGTGAACACATGAATGATAAGAAAGCAAAACAGTCTTACTGCTGATATAGAAAAAATTTGAGTGGTCTGGATAAAAGATCAAGCCAGCAACAACATTCCCTTAAACCAAAGCTTAACCCAGAGCAAGGCTCTAACTCTCTTTAATTTCACAAAGGCTGCAAGAAACAAAGAAAGTGCAGAGACAGCAGAGGTTGATCCAGGAGATTAAAGAAAGAAGCCATCTCCATAACACAAAAGTGCAAAGTGAAGTAGCAAGTGCTGATGTAGAAACTGCAGCAAGTTATCCAGAAGAATGAGCTAAGATCATTGGTGAAGGCGACTACACTAAACAAGAGATTTTCAATGGAAATCAAACAGCCTTATATTGGAAGAAGATGTCATCTAAGATTTTCCCTGCCAGAGATGAGAAGTCAATGCCTGGCTTCAAAATTTTAAAGGACAGGATGACTTTCTTAGTAAGGGCTATTGCACCTGGTAACTTTACACTGAAGCCAGTGCTCCTTTACCATTCTGACAATTCTAGTTCTGTTAAGAATTATGCTAAAATCACTCTTCTTTGCTTTATAAATAGAGCAACAGCCTGGAAAAAAGCACATTTTTTAATAGCATGCTTTAATGAATATTTTAAGCCCACTGTTGAGAACTGCTGCTTACGATAAGAAAAAAAAAATTCCTTTTAAAATATTACTGCTCAGTGACAGTGTGCTTAGTCACCCAAAAGCTCTAATGGAAATGTACATGGAGTTCAATTTTGTTTTCATCTCTGCTAACACAATACTCATTTTGCATCCCATGAACGAAGGAATACTTTTGACTTTCATATCTTATTTTTCAAGAAATACATTTCATAAAACTATAGTTTCCACGGAGGGTGATTCCTCTAATGGGTCTGGACAAAGTAAACTGAAAGCCTTCTGGAATGGATTCACAGTTCTGGATGTCATTAAGAACATTTGGAGAATACTTAGAGATCTAAAAATAGACCTGTCAGTTGATCCTATAATTCCTCTACTATGTATATATCCAGAAGACCAAAAATCACATTATAACAAAGGTATTTGTACCAGAATGCTTATTGCTGCCCAATTCATAATTGCAAAGTCATGGAAGAAGCCCAAGGGCGCATCGCCCCACAAATGGATCAATAAATTGTGGTATATGTACACCATGGAATATTATGCAGCCTTAAAGAAAGATGGAGACTTTACCTCTTTCATGTTTACATGGATGGAGCTGGAAAACATTCTTCTTAGAAAAGTATCTCAAGAATGGAAGAAAAAGTATCCAATGTACTAGCCCTACTATGAAATCAATTTATAGCTTTCATATGAAAGCTATAACCCTATTACAGCACAAGAATATGGGGAAAGGGACAAGGGAGGGGAGGGGAGGGGGGATGATGGATGGATGGAGGGTAATTGGTAGGAGCACACCTATGGGGTATTTTAGAAGGGTACAGGTGAAACTTACTAAATGCAGAATATAAATGTCTTAACATAATAACTAAGAAAATGCCATGAAGGCTATGTTTACCAGTTCAACGAAAACATTTCAAATTGTATATAAAATCAGCACATTGTATCCTATGATTGCATTAATGTATATAGCTATGATTTAATTTTAAAAAAGTTAAAAAAAAGAACATTCATGATTTATGGGAGGAGGTCAAAATATCAACATTAACTGATATTTGAGAAGTTGATTTCAACCCTCTTTGATGACTTTGAGGGGTTCAAGACTTCAGTGAAGGAAAGAGCTGCAAATGTGAAAGAAATAGCAAGAAAACTGGAATTACACGTGGAGCCTGAAGATGGGACTGCATTGCTTCGGTGTTATAATAAAACCTCAGTAAATGAGGAGGTAACTTTTATTGATGAACAAAGAAAATAGCTTCTTGAGATGGAATCTACTCCTGGTGAAGATGCTGTGAATATTGGAAATGTCAACAAAGGACATAAAATCACATAAACTTAGCTGATAAAGTAGTAGTAGAGTTTGAAAGAATTGACTCCAATCTTGAAAGATGTTCTGTGGGCAAAATGCTATCAAACAGCATTGCCCACTACAGAGAAATCTTTCCTAAAAAGAACGATCAATAGATACAACAGAAATTATTGTTGTCTTATTTTAAGAAATTGCCACCCTGACCTTCAGCAACCACCACCTTCATGAGTCAGTAGCCATCAACATCAAGTTAAGACCCTCCATTAGCAAAACATCCCTACTTACTGAAGGGGCTGATAAAAATTAGCAATTTTTAGCAATAAGTTATTCTTACTTGAGGTATGTACATTGCTTTTTGTAGACATAATGTGATTTCACACTTAAATAGACTACCATATTGTGTGCACATGAATTTTACATGAACAGAACCAAAACTTTAGTGTGACTCACTTTATCATGATAATCCAGTTCCTTGCAGTGGTGTGGAACCCAAGCCACAGTATTTTTGTGCTATGCCTGTAGAATTTCCTGTCATTGCTGAAAGTTCTCCTGCATGGCGCTGTTATAGATGGTTACCTGTAGAGAGTTTGAAGAGAGTACAGCACAATGCCAGTTGTATAGTATGATATATATGGCGTGTGATAGCTAAAAGCGTTTGTTTCTGTGATTTACTTGAGTTGATAAATAAATTTATAACATGGAAAATTATCAGGTCAATATCTTTTTATGCCTCTCTCCCTCCCTTTCTCCCTCTACTTGTTCCTTCTCTAATATTTTTCACTTTTGAAAGTTCAATGAATCTTCATACTTATTTATTTCCTCTGTGGTGCAGTGTTCAAGTACATGTTGCAACATCTGTTGAATGCTTACTCTGCATCACTGCATTAAGCAGCTAAGAAGAAAGAGTCAGGGCAGGACCATGTGTTCTAGAGCCTAATTCAAAGAGAAAATGAGCTCCTCAAACCATATGCAGTAGCAAAAGTAAGTATTTAACCGTGTAGATTAACAGAGGAGAATTTATCTTGAAGTATAAAGTGCAGTGCCAAGAATAATGAAGATGATAAAAAGGGGTAGCCTCATGCTGAAATCAATGTTTTTTTTTTTTTTTCTTTTTTCATTTTGAGACAGTCTCACTTTGTCACCATTAGTAGAGTGCCATGGTGTCATAGTTCACAGCAACCTCTAACTCTTGGGCTCAAGCAATCCTCTTGCCTCAGCCTCCCAAATAGCTGGGGCTACAGGCATCTGCCACAGCTCCCAGCTATTTGTTTAGAGGCAGGGTCTCGCTCAGTGCTCAGGCTGATCTCAAACTTACGATCTCAGGCAATCCACCCACCTTGGCCTCCCAGAGTGCTAGGATTACAGGCATGAGCCATCGTGCCTAGCCTTGAAGTCCATGTTTTTAACTCTAAGTCTGGTGCACTTGCTAATTTCTCTATTACTAACCCCAGAGCAGAGATTTTTTTATGCCAACTTCCTAATTTTTTCTGACATCTGCCAAGGAACTATCAAGTAAAGTTGTGTGCCTGGCATCCATCAACATTTGCTTTTTTTTAACATTTAATTTTCCAATTTTTCTTGAATAAAGACAGAATTATATTTGTGCTTTTACATAGACTTCTGTTTGGAGCTCTGAGCTAAGTTGCAGAAGGTCCCTGGGTTGGACTAATTTGCGTTATGAACTCTCAGAGGTTGTCAAAGCTTAAATGCAAATAAAATGAATGTTTTCTCTCTCTCTCTCTGTCTCTCTCTCTACACACACACACATACACATATATATGTATGTATATAGATAGATAATTCTTATTAATTGGTAGATGAATAAAATCACACTGTTCGCAGGCAATCAGGGCAGCATGCAACTTTTTAGTTTTGGCATTTCCCTTGCATTTCTGTGTAACAGCATAATTCACTTAGGCACACCTAAATCCAGATGTTATCCTAACTCTGAGTCTTATAGATTTTCTTTTTACAGCAGCTCCAGCCTGGGAATTTGGCCGCATCACCCCATCAGTCAAGTGGCTTTAGCTGGTCCAGTTACTGTCTCTGTATTATGTTATCTGTCAATGTTCCACTCACATCATCTTCCACTCCGGAGGGCCTCTTAAGAAAGTTCTTGTGCTGCTAGAGAATTTCTCCTCACATACAAGTTATTGGTCCAATGTTAATTTTTATGTTTTGACAGGGTGTCACATACCGGGTGCTACTTGAAATTCTTTTAGTTCCAAATTGTATTAAAGTAAGATGGCACTGCATTTGCTCATAAAATGAAACTAGCTAGAAATTATCCTTCTGTTCTTCAATACAAACTCAAAATAATGCTGCCATGTTTTCATATCTTAATCATTACATTTTTCAAACAGGGTTTAATCCACTGAAACTTTTTGGGAGATTTTTTCCAGGTTCTTTATGAGCCACTGCCTAATAGCACCATCCTTTTGATGGTGTCTTACTCCCCTGCCCAAAACAAACAAACATTTAAAAACAAAACAAAGCAGCATAAATGCTCTTTTCTACTTTTAGTGGGATGTATTGCTTTCTAATCCATCATCTTAAATATTTTAATTTTATTTATGGGATGTAAAGTGATGTTTCAATTCATGCATACAATGTACAGTATGAAATGAATGAACATATCAGTCACCTCAAAAATGATTTATTTGCAATGAGAATATTTAAAATTCTCTGTTTTAGTTACTTTGAAATATGCAGTGTATTATTAACTGTAGTTATCTTGCTGTGCAATAGATAATCAGAACTTATTCCTTCTAACTGTACCTTTGTACCCATTGACCAACTCTCTCCTTCCCTCAACCAACTTTGGAAACAACCTATGTGTCCATCGATAGAGAAATGAACTTTTAAAATGTGATATATATTACACAACGGAATACCATTCAGCCTTACAAAAAAACTTGAAAATTCTTTAATTTGCAACAACATAGATGAACCTAGAGGACATTATGTTCAGTGAAATAAGCCAGGCACAGAGACATATGCAATATAGTCTATACATGGAATCAAAAAAATTGAGCTTATATAAGTAGAGTAGAATGTTGGTTACTAATCTGTCATTTTTAATTTAGAAATTTGTATCTATACTTAATTTGTTTCCCTCTTTCGAGATTTTCCTTTAGTGTCCTAGAATTCAAAATTTCTCCCAAGCAAAAGCACTTTTCCTGAATTTCAAATGTGCTATTCTTTTATTTTATTTTATTTCTTCATTTTTAGACAGAGTCTCACTTTGTTGCCTTTGGTAGAGTGCTGTGGCATCATAGCTCATAGCAACTTCCAATCTTGGGCTCAAGCAATCCTCTTGCCTCAGTCTCCCAAGTAGCTGGGACTACAGGTGCCTGCTATTTTTAGAGATGGGATCTTGCTCTTGCTCAGGCTGGTCTCTGACTCCTGAGCTCAAACGATCCACCTGCCTTGCCCGCCCAGAGTGCCAGGATTACAGGTGTGAGTCACCCCACCAGGCCAAGTTTGCTATTCTTAAATAAGAAAAGTACATTTATGCATTGAATAATATACACTGCCCCGTACAGTGAAACAAATGAACTTTTTTTCATAGAAAAACACTTTCTAGCTGTGAGACTTTGCACAAGGCAAATGATTTTATCATATTGGATTTTAATGATCTTATCTGAAAAATTTACATGGAAAAATAAAAAAAGAAACCTGTAAATATATTGCTGGTGTTCTATTTCTTTCAGTAAGTTTCCTTTTAAGAGTCTAGTAAGAACAACATAGTAGCTGAAAAAATTTTTTCTATAGGTTCTGTGACAAAGCATTAATCAAAATATTATTTTCCAAAATATGTTATCGCTGGTAAAAGTGATTTTAGAAAACCAAAACTTTTGAACATTTTTTTGAAGGACTTTTACGACTTTGTTAAAAGACTATAGGTGAAAATTTTGCAAAATAAATTCTTTTACTACCTACAAAAGTAAGGGAAAATCATTATTGCTCAATTGAAGAGTGACTTTATACTATTAAATAATATCCCATTACTTCACACAGCATTAGAAAACACCACAATATCCCAGACTGCAATTGGATTCAGCTGGAATTATTTGTGTTTATTCTTTGAGAATCTTTCCATAGAGTAAAAGAATGCAAAGCTACCATTCTCTAGATCGAGTTTCCAACTCACATTCCCTCTCTCTTTCTAGCCAGAGCACATATTTTAACTGGTCCACTTAACATTTTACTAAAAGTATATATCATGATCACATGGAGATATATGGCTCTTAATATTCTAAAAATAATTTTGTATACAATAAACAAATTCTAAATTTGAGATATTACTTTAAAAATATTTTAGAAACCAAAAGAGCCAGACTTTACATAATTTTCTTCCAGAAAAACCTACTCCTGTTGTCTATTGGCTAACTCAATCACACTGTGAGGTCAGTTTGAATCTCAGGTACCCCAGGAAACCTAACTGCTTACATGGGTTCCCTTTACAAATATTCACAACACCCAATGGCCATTGTCATAGTATACTCCACCTCACTGCTTATCTCTTTAATAGGGTTTTATTCTCTTCAGAAAAAAATGTAAGGTCCTAAAATGCAGGAAGTACTTATTATATGTCTTTGACATCAGCAAAGCACCAACTGGAGTCAACTCTCCCCCCCAAATATAAATTTAGTTCAATTATTTTGGACAAATTACTCATGAAAAGAGGTACCTGATAAATAGAAAAAAAGGACACATTAACATAAATCATTTACTTTTATTAATTTTGACTGTGTAACTTTGCACTTAATTGGTTTGTAGTCATTACTTACTGATGCGCCAGGAAAGGTCTTTTTTTTTTTTTTTGTCTCTGATTCTGTTTGGCAAAATGCAATTTATACTTCCTGTCTATTTTGGGATGATAGAGTGTCCCTTTAAAACAAACAGCTGTGTATGAATTCATCTCATTTCAAAGTGACAATATCGTGTTTACTAACTTATTATGTAGAGGCAAATGGATTCCCTTACTTTATAAAGTGACTTTAAACTGGGAGGATGGTGAGTTTTTGCATCTATAGATAAATTCTGTTAATCTCAGTTATGATAACGAGAGAGGGAAAGATATGCTTTTCTGATACTATTTAAAGAACACAGATTTCTAACCTTCCCTGTCTCAAATGTACAGAATGGAGTCAATATCTTCTGAGTTTTTTTCTCAACAAAAATCACTGGAAATTAAAAGACAGGGAAAATATAACTTTGCTGTAGCTTTAACTTGTCCAGATTAAAGGAGGAAAGTTCTGAAAACTCTCCTCTGGCTGAAGTCCAGTGTTACTCTATGCCAAATACCATTCTCTTTTTTTCTTTCCTGCAAATTGAGAAAAAAAGATTTTTAAATAAAAATTATTTTCATTGAAAAGGATTTGTACTCATCTTCCCATAATTATGACAAATTTGACTAATCTTATGTATTTAAAATCTTGACCCTAAAGCTTCTTTTCAAAATTATTTTCTTTCATTTTTATTTTTTTAAACTCTTAATTTACCTAGAATGACTGACGATTGAGCAATTTCCCACCATAGCCATAGACCTATTAAATGCCAAAAAAAAAAGGAAGTAAAGGATGGATAAAATGATATTGGAAAATTTTTATTTAAAAAACGGAGACGTCCTTTATCTCTGTGAATATTTATATCTTCAATATAAAGTGAACTCATCAAGGCATGCCCATCTGTTTATTTTTTAAAAACCGTAGTGTCAACAGTTTATAAGTTTCCAGTAAAAACCAGGAATGAAAGCATTCTTGTGGGATGTAGTCAAATCAAGGAATTCTGTCCAGATCTTGGAAACAAACAAATTTTCTGGCTTATTTTTCATGAGAGTTTGGATCACGCGTTTGATTTTTATAATTTACAAACACTCCTGCAACTGAATATACATGAGAAATATGTAAATATATACGTACGTGAATATTTAGTTAGAAGCACGGTGCCAAAAAGATGCACCATTTAGTTTAATGGCCATAAAACCTTGGTGACCTAAAGTACAACTTAAAGTATAACTAAGTGGATAGACTGTCAGGAGGACACTGAGATGAGAAAGAACCACCTTTAAGGGAGGATTATTTAGTGGGACTTGGCCATGAACATGATACTAGAGACCGTGAAGACATGCTCAGTCTCTTTGTCCCCTTATTCTGTGCTCTATCGTTCTCTGCTGTTGTTAGTCCCTGGGTGCAAACATCCCGTGTTTGCCCCTTTTACTGTTCCTGTGCCTTAGGAAGTGCAGTACGTTTTTTTTTTTTTTTCCTCATTTAAAACATCTGTACTGAATTCTGTGTCCTATAAGGCAATATTATTTTATAAATAATAAAATAGTTGGATTCTTTAAAAGTAGATATCTGTATGCAGCAGAATAAAATGGAGCCTGTATCTCACACTATAGACAAAAATTGATTCCAAATGAATTAATGATTTGAGTCCTGAAAAACTTCTGTAAAACTACTAGAAGAAAATATAGGGGAAAAGTTTCACAACATTGGTCTGAGAAATGATTTCTTGGCTATGGCTCCAAAAACACAGGCAACAGAAGCAAATATAGACACATAAGATTGCATCAAACTAAACACTTTTACACAGCAAAGGACATGATTAACAGTAAAGAGAAAATTTGCAGATTAGAAGAAAAAAAATTGCAACATATACAACCAAGAAGGAGCAAATATCCAACATATGTGAGAAACTCAACTTAACAATAAGAAAGGAACCCAATCAAAACATGGGCAAAGGACCTGGCTGTGGGCTGAGTGTTCCCCAAAAGTCATGTGTTGAACCTTAACCAGCAATGTACTAGTATTAAGAGGTGGGACTTTTAGGAAGTGAGTTAAGTTGTGAGGACTTCTTCTAAATGGCACTCCGGTGCTTAAAAAAGAGACTTCATACAGCACTCAGACTTTTTTTCTTCTGCCTTTTGACATGTGAGGACAGAGCAGCAAGGCACCACCATGAAAGCAGAGAACAACCCTCACCAGATACCACACCGACCTGCGCTTTGATCTAGACTTCATAGCCTGCAGAACTATGAGAAATAGATTTCCATTATTTATAAATTACCCAGTCTGTGATATTCTGTGAGAGCAGCACAAATGTACCGAAATACAAACATCAACAGATATTTCTTTTTCTTTTCTTTTCTTTTTTGCAGTTTTTGGCCAGGGCTGAGTTTGAACCTGCACCTATGGCATATGGGGCCAGCGCCCTACTCCTTTGAACCACAGGCGCTGCTTCAACAGACATTTCTTAAAAGAAGACATACAGATATAGGTGTATATAAGAGGCCTGAACAGACATATGAAAAAATGTTCAACATCTCTAATTGTCAGGGAAATGCAAATTTAAACCACAATGAGATGTCACCTAACATCTATTGTCAAGAAGGTAAAAAAAAAAAAATATTGGTGAGGATGTGGAGAAAAGGGAATCGTGGTATACAGTTGGTGGGAATGTACATTAGGATAATCATAATGCAAAACAGATTAGAGTTTTTCAAGAAACTAAACATTGAATTACCAAGTGATCCAGTAATCCCACTTCGTAATCCCACATCCAGAGGATTTGAAAACCACACATCAAAGAGACACCTACACTGCTATGTTCATTCCAGCATTAGTCATGGTAGCCAAGATATGGAATCAACCTACATGTCCATCAACAGACAAACTGATAAGGAAAATGTGGTCGACAATGGAATACTGTACAACCTTAAGAAAGAAAGAAATTCTGTCATTCGTGAACACATAGATGAACCTGGAGGATCTTAAGTTGAATGAAATAAACCAGGCACAGAAGGACAAATACTACAACATCTCATTTGTATGAGAAATCTAGAAAAGTTTATCTCATGGATATCGAGAGTGGAATGGTGGTTACCAGAGGCTGGGGGTAGGAGACGGTGGGGTGAATGGAGAAAGGAGAGACGTTGATCAAAGGAAGTAAGCGGCAGTCACAAATGAGAAATATGTCCTAGTGATCTATTGCATGGCATGGTGATTATAATTAATACAAATGTCTATTTCAGAATTGATGAGGGTAGATTTTGATCTTACTACAAAATAAAGAAGATATCTCCTAAGATAAGGGTATAGATATGATATTGAGCTTGACTTAATTATTCACAATGTATATATATTCTACACACCACACTGTATCACACACATTAAAAACATTTAAAAAGTGGCTATGTGGCCAGGAGGGATGGCTCACATCTGCAATCCTAGCACTCTGGGAGGCCAAGGCAGGTAGATTGCTTGAGCTTACAATTTCAAGACCAGCCTGAGCAAGAGTGAGATCCCATTGCTACTAAAAATAGTAAAACTGAGGCAAAAGGATCCCTTGAGTCCAAGAGTTAGAAGTTACTGTGAGCTATAATGCCACAGCACTCTATCCAGGGCAACAGCTTAAGACTCTGTCTCAAAAAAAAAAAAAAAAATTGCCTATGAGAAGAGAAAAGATAGGCTTTGTGTATTTGTTTATTGTCTTACTGGTTATGGTTTTATAAGTAATTAATTATTAGCTCATACAATCAAATTATGGAAATTAAAAATGAATTCATGCTTATTATACCACCTCCTCACAAAGATGGTGCATAGCTTCTTTAATTCTTCCAAGTTACACATATGCTTGATTTTATTTTCTCTTTCAAAGAATGTAAGCTTCTTTGCCAGGAATGGATATTATATAGACTCTATATTTGTAGATAAAAGGCAAAGAGACCAGCTTTGTACAATACCCAGTGACCCAGTCACTATTCTAGTTCCCCTTGGTTTGTACAAAAAAAATAATAATAATAATTACCAAAGGACTTGAAACTATAATGTTCAAAGCAGAAGAACATTCAATATGAATATTTAAAAGAAATTCATTGAAGAGATAAACTTTTATTGATATCTTCTAAATTGAACTTGTTACAATTTCTAATTAGTCACAGGATTTATAATTAAAAAAAATTACAACAAATAAATATAATCATTTATACACATGCTTTGTAAAGAGAGCTCTACTAAAACAAATTCATATCTAATGATTTTGAAATACACTGGGAGAAAATAACACAAAAATATTGTTAATACTTAACACAATAATAGACATGCAACATGCTATCCAAATTCTACCAAACTGGACATCAAAATGAGAAAACTATATAAGAAACCCATCTTGTTCACAATGGGAGAAAAATACACATTGCAATTTCTAGTTTGATGACTACTCTTTGAAACTGCCTGAAATTTAGTTTACTATACAACTTGCTGCTTTGACAACTTGGAGTACGTTGCTACATTGTTCCAAATTAATTTTTACAGAACTATTTCCTTTTCATGCCCAAAGAAATCAAAATGGAAATATATTATCCTGTTTATTCTAAGGAAATCATGAATCAAGTTTTATTTCCTTCTTTGCCCTGCAAAACTCCTACCACTATAAACACTAAGAACCCCAATGGCCCTGATTTGATTAATTCATATTGTATGCCTGTATCAACGTATCACATGTACCCTATAAAGATATACAACTTTTATGTGACCATAACAATTAAAGATAAATAAAATTTATTAAGACTAAAAAAATTAAAGCAATTTAAATAAAAAATTATGCTCAACATTATAAAGGTTTTTGTTCTAAAATTTCACATTGATACTTTAACGTATATTTACTCAGATAAACTATCAACAATAACTATTTCTATTTGTTTATTTTATAAAATAAAGATAAAGATGCTATGGTAGAAATACGCAAATATTCAGGCAACAATAATTTATGGAAATAATTTTCTTGGATGACTTATGAGCTAATCCTGATATAAATTCCCAGAAATTGCTCCAAAAATATCTTGAGCAATAACAACATCACTATGATACCTACTAGGATGATGATGACAAAAGATCCTAGCTCTTTCCAAGTGTATGTTTTGCCAAAATTATTATTTTTATTGATAAAATTATACCCAATGTTTGGCCATTTTTGCTTTATGTCCTAAATATGATGGGCATTATACTTCTGGCCAATTTCTGCATTTCTCAAAATGTTTTTTGATGAAATATACTGCAATCAGGAATGATTCACGTGCTTATTTGCTCTTGGATAATTTCCCTCCCCATATTCTGATAAACTCTGAAATAATTTTGAGAACACTGAGTAATGGCAGAATTGGATGTGTATCAAGCCCAGTTCAATGTTTAAAAATCATAGCACTGCCTCTCACATAGGAGTAACCTATTCCCAGAGTATATGCAGCTGAAAATACTCTCAAAATGAAGTTATCTCCTTTATGACCCTGTAAACATGACTTGTTCTTTACAATATGGAAGCAAATGCTACTTGGCGTCACCAACATATCTGGAAGGAGTGAGATAGAAACTGCTAGGAAGCATTACTTTCATGACTCAAATTCATTTATCAGATTGCTTAATCAGTCATCAAACAGAACCTGGAGGACAAAGGAAAAAGAGAAACACCTTAAGATTTTGTTGGCAATAATAAAAAAGGAAATAGTGGAGCCAAACTTGGAAGGCCACGAGAGAGAAGGAATATGAGTTCAACATGTGACTGACAAAGACTCTCTCCTTGACCAGACTTTAGGCTCCTCTAAGTCGTTTGCTCAATCAGGCTTCATCCTTGGGCCTGGTACTCAGGCCTGCACAGCCCACTTTGAGCAAGAACCTTGCTGAGTCAACCTGGTCAGAATCTTCTTCCTGGAAATCTGACTAAGTTGTTTATCACCCAGTGTCTCCCTTGTGATATCATATAACCTTGACTTGTCTTCAGCAATAATCCTAGTAGATCAGTTTCGCCAGAATTCTCCCTTATCCTTGATGTCTCCGCTCAATAACTTTCAATCCACGTACCTTCACCTCCATGCAGCTTCTCCTTGGCTACAAATCCTCACTTGGTCCTTGCTGTATTTGTAATAGAGTGTTTTTACACTGAAGCCACATTTCCCTTATTGCAATCGTTCTTGAATAAAAGCTATTTTTACCTATTTAGCTACTTGCTGGATCTTTTTAAAAAATATCCTCAGAACATCTTTTAAAAATGAGGTGAGATGATGCATTGCTGAAAAATGAATAAGGGTGAGAAGTTGGGAAAGGAACTAACAGAGAGGGGAGGTCCATTTCCGCTCACTAGAGCAAGGGCAGATATACTATTATACAACATGTCTATGGTGTGGATGAATGGAAACTGCAACTTTCACCAGATGTGTAAAGTGTTTTATTTCTACCTTTGCATCCTCCTTTTTCTTTGCTCTCCTCGCTCTGTGTCACGCTTTCCAACTGGTCCATCATTAGTCTTTACTGTTTATCCTTCCACTTTATTTTACCACGATCTATATTTATGTTGCTTTTTCCAACTTTTAAAAATAATTTATTCTCATGATGCAATCCCTTCCCTCCTGTCTTTAATACAGTTAGAGTTTGTCGAAGCCTGAACTGATGTCATCGTTTTCCCTCTTACTAGTGAATCATAAAAATAATCAATGTGATGACTTCGTAAAGATGCACTCTCAATGCTATTTTTATTTCTCCTTGCACTCTTTCCTTTTCTTTGTACATTTCCCCTTTGACTCGGGATATACTTCTCTTCAACTCCTATTTTGACTTCCGTGGTTGATTTAGTTCAAAATACAGCAGGAAGCCATTTGTTTTTTTTATAGACTTTCCTTCTAATCACTTCTCTAAACAACTTCCTCATCTCTTCCCTTCCCAGTGAATTCTGATGGACTTTCCTGTTCTGTTTACTCTCCTGAGTAACAGTTTCTTTTTCCAAAGAGACGACTTGTATCTGCCATAATGACTTTTTCCCCTTTGCCATTTTGTTTTGTCACCACCTGAAAACATCTTAATTTTCCCCTTTCTCCTCAGAAGGCCTTTCATCCTTTGTCTCTTTCTTTTAATAGTTTTTGGGTCTTGTTCACATAATGCAGATGTTACCACTCAATTTTTAAAGTTCTCCTTCCTTCATGAGGTCTTGAAGATGACCCAGCTGCATCTGTCTCTACTCATTTTGACTTATTATTAAGAAGTTTGCTCAAGCTTATTCTCCACACAAACACTCGCTGCCTTGGTTTTGTTTTTGTTTTTGTTTTTTTTAGTAAGTTGCCTCTATGTTCTATATATCCTAAACTCTTATCTCACACAAATTACCTCAAGGTTTTTCCATTCTATTCACTTTTTTAATGATCAAAATATTATTTTTTTTAACCTAATCATAGCTGTGTACATTAATGCAATTATGGGGTGCTGGTTTTATACACAATTTGAAATACTTTCATCAAACTGGTTAACTTAGCTTTCATCGCATTTTCTTAATTTTGAGGTTAAGACATGTATATTCTACACTTAGTAGACTGAACATGTACCCTTGTAAAATGCTCCATAGGTGTGGTCCCATCAATTACTCTCCTTCCACCCATCCTCCTCTCTCCCTCCCTCCTCCTCCTCTTTCCTCTTCATCTTGAGCTGTAGTTGGGTTATAGCATTCATATGGAAGTATGGGTGCTTATAAATTGATTTCATAGTAGGGCTGAGTACACTGGATACTTTTTCTTCCATTCTTTTTTTTTTGTAGGGACAGAGTTTCACTTTATCGCCCTCTTGGTAGAGTGCCGTGGCGTCACACAGCTCACAGCAACCTCCAGCTCCTGGCTTAGGTGATTCTCTTGCCTCAGCCTCCCGAGTAGCTGGGACTACAGGTGCCTGCCACAATGCCTGGCTATTTTTTGTTGTTGTTGTTGTTGTTCCAATTTGGCCAGCACCCTACCCACTGAGCCACAGGCACTGTCCATCATCCATTCTTGAGATATTTTGCTAAGAAGAATATGTTCCAGTTCCATCCATGTAAACATAAAAGAGGTAAAGTCTCTGCCTTTTTAAAGGCTGCATGGTATACATAAACCATGGTGTACATAAACCACATTTACTGATCCATTCATGGGTTGATGGGTACTTGGGCTTCTTCCATGACTTAGCAATTATGAATTGAGCTTCAATAAACATTCTGGTGCAAATATCTGTTATAAGGTGATTTTTGGTCTTCTGGATATATACCAGAATATATCTCTTCTTACCTAGTAGAGAAATTGCAAGATCGAATGGAAGGTCTATTTTTAGATCCTTAAGTGAACTCCAAACATCTTTCCAAAAGGAACATATTAGTTTGGATTCCCACTAGCAGGGCAGAAGTGTTCCCTTTTCTCCACATCCACACCAACATCTATGGTTTTGGGATTTTGTGATGTGGGCTAATCTTACTGGAGTTAGATGATATCTTAAAGTGTTTTTTATTTGCATTTGTCTGATGATTAAGGATGATGAGCATTTTTTTTTTTTTGCAGTTTTTGGCCAGGGCTGGGTTTGAACCCACCATGTCCGACGTATGGGGCCAGCACCCTACTCCTTTGAACCATAGGTGCCACCCAGGATGATGAGCATTTTTTCACATGTCTGTAGGCCATGCACCTGTCTTCTTCAGAGAAGTTTCTCTTCAAGTCCCTTGCCCAGACTGTGATGGGATCACTTGTTTTTTTGTTGCTAATACATTTGAGTTCTCTGTGGATTCTGGTCAGGAAACCTTGTCAGAGACATATCCTGAAAATAGCTTCTCACATTCTGGGCTGTCTGCTTGCTTTACATACTGTGTTCTTGGCTGTGCAGAAGCTTTTTCATTTGATCAGATCCCAGTAATGTATTTTTGGTGTTGATTCAATTGCCTGGAGGGTCCTCCTCATAAAATATTCTCCCAGGCCGATTTCTTCAAATGTTTTCCCTGCACTTTCTTCTAGTATTTTTATAGTTTCATGTCTTAAGTTTAAATCTTTTATCCAGTGAGAGTCTATCTTTGTTAATGGTGAAAAGTGTGGATCCAGTTTCAGTCTTCTACAAGTCGCCAGCCAGTTCACCCAACACCATTTGTTAAATAGGGAATCTTTTCCCCACTGAATGTTTTTGATTGGCTTATCGGAGATCAAATGATGGTAAGTAGCTGGGCTTATCTCTTGGTTCTCTATTCTGTTCCATACATCTACCTCTCTGTCTTTGTGCCAGTACTATGCTGTTATGATCACTATTGATTTATAGTATAGTCTGAGGTTTGGTAGCGTGATTCCTCCTGATTTGTTTTTATTTCTAAGTAATGTCTTGGCTAATTTAGTTTTTTTCTGATTCCATATAAAATGAGGTATTATTTTTTCAAGGTCTTTAAAGTACGATGTTGGTGCTTTAATAGGAATTGCATTAAAATTGTCAAAATTACTTTGACATATCATCTAACTCCAGTGAGATTAGCCCATATCACAAAATCCCAAGACCAGAGATGTTGGCGTGGATGTGAAGAAAAGGGAACACTTCTACACCGCTGGTGGGAATGCAAATTAATACATTCCTTTTGGAAAGATGTTTGGAGAATACTTAGAGATCTAAAAATGGACCTGCCATTCAATCCTATAATTCCTCTACTAGGTATATACCCAGAAGACCAAAAATCACATTATAACAAAGGTATTTGTACCAGAATGTTTGTTGCAGCCCAATTCATAATTGCTAAGTCATGGAAAAAGCCCAAGTGCCCATCGATCTATGAATGGATTAATAAATTGTGGTATATGTACACCATGGAATACTATGCAGCCTTAAAGAAAGATAGAGACTTTAACTCTTTCATGGTTACATGGATGGAGCTAGAACATATTCTTCTTAGTAAAGTATCTCAAGAATGGATATGAAATTAATTTACAGCTTCCATATGAAAGCTATAACCCAGTTATAACCTAAGAATATGGGGAAGGGAAAGAGGGACGGTAGGGTCTGAATGTTTGCATCCTCTTAAAATTCATATGTTGAAATCTTAACTATGGGAATAGAACCCTCATGAATGGAATTAGTCTCCTTACAGAAGAGGGCTTGCCCTTGCTCCTATTTTCTATCATGTGAGGATACAGCTAGAGGGTGCCATCTGTGAGCCAGAAAGTGGACCCTCCCTTGACACTGAATCTGCTATCACCTTGATTTTGTACTTTCTATACCTGAAGCTAGAAAAAATTTTTTGTTGTTTACAAGTCACCCAGTGTATGGTATTTTTAAAAATAGTATCCTGAAGAAACTAAGCCATCCCATCCAAATTTCAAATCGAATTTTTGTTGTAATGTCTAATGTGCCAGAATAATTCTTGACTGTCTCCCATTGCTCCTTCATTATTCCTCTAATCACTGTGGGAACCAAATAGCTTTCTACTTTGCTGCGTGAAGTGAGGCTTCTTGACCTGCACTGTTAACATCACCAGTCTGTAAATACTTGCACTGAGCCACAGAGCTTCTAAAAAATGATCTACACGTTCACAAGAGGTCTAGGTAGTATAAGAAGCACTGGTAAGTTACATCCATGCAACCCAGAGGATACTTAAGAGTCTCCCAAGTGAGCTCAAGTGTACTATGATCTGTACTCAAATCATACTGCTATAAAGTCTCTTACCTTCTCTCAGAAAGCTCATTTAGCTATTCCTCTTGGAATACCTATGAACTATTCAAATTTACCAAACACCAGCATCCATTGTGGTCATGTGGATGAATCTCTTTCCATGCTCATGGGGTAGGTAAAATGATTATTTATTTCCTATTTTGCTAATGGAGAAACTGAAAAGATAAATTGCATGATATTCTTGGGGCCACTCACTTAATCACAAGTAGAATGAAATCACATGCACAAGACTTCTTAACACTTGATCTGATATTTGTTCCATTACAATGCTATTGTTTGTTGAATTAATGTATAAAGCTATGTAGGTTATTTTGTCTATTCACATTAATATTAAGTCGCTTGAATTCCCAAGTATTGCCAAAATCTCCATGGAGATTTAATCACATCTGTGGAATTTTATCAAGTCCCCCTTGAGAGACAGTAACAAAAAAAAAAAAAAAATGGAAGCTTTGGCAATCATAGGCAAGAAAGAGTAGCACATTTCTTTATAAAAGCACAGAGCTTTGTAAAAAGATATTCACAAGAGAAAATATGTTAAGCCCATATATACTTTGGGGATGACAACTGGAACTATTCAGTGGTACCTAAGGACTTTTTTCAATCTTCATTGCCTCCTCATCCAATTCGTCTCCTGTTATAGTGGTGAGAACAATACTTCAAAATACGGGCTTTAGAAGCAGCCTCAGAAGCAAAAGTCTCCCTCTGTCCTCCTGCCCACCTGTCTCTGGCTCCTCATTCTCTCTTAATGTTAGTCATAGAAACCAGACTCCTACGTTGACAAGGTGGGTCATACACACAGGAACACCTTTTGCCCAAAGCCTGCTATAAAACCTAAAAATATTGCTATATCCTGCCCCTGTCTATCTGGGCAAAAATTGGCATTGAAAAAAAAATTATCTGATGGGTTGTAGATGATAAGCTTACCAATCCAGAGAGGTGTTCCCCCACATTCAGAAGGAAGAAATACTGTACAAGACAAGAAAAATCTAAATAGATGGGTCTTGCTGGGCTTTTCCACTGAGTCTACTACTATTCAATCACACTTTTTTGACCAACCATAATTCTACAAGATTGTCTCAGATTTAGTTGAACTCAAGCATAAAAATGAACTGCTTCTCCTGTATCTTTGGATGTTCCTTTAGAAAGATCATGTGTCATATAAAGCTATGATCAAATACATTTGTATGCCTTTTTCCCTTTTAATTACCTTTTAATAGTTGATTTTCACTGAATCATCAGAGAGTGAAGGGAAGTTTTCTCCCACCCCTACCCTGGACTCTTTTGTTCCATAACTCACCCATTAAATGATCCCCTTTCTTTTCAAATCAATGAAAATATTATCATTTCTGTTACTCTTCTCCAAATGTTGTAAATGTTTCTAAAATTAATATGGAGCTAAATTTAGGGGAGGGCACTTTGAGGGACATTAGAACTTTATGAATGTTCACAAAAATTAAGAACTACTTACTGTCATATTGGGAGCGATAGTCTAATTTGAATCTTAACATCTAAATCTTTTAAAAATTAAATAAGTTTTACAACATAGTGCCATGCAAAATAATCTATTAGTGAGTAATTTTGACATGTAATTATAAGATGAACACCAGCAGCCAAAAACAAACTACTATGCTACTAATTTATAATTTCATTTGAACACTTCACTGGAAGCTTCCCATTTCTCTGTTGCTTTTGAAAACTTCAATAATTTGCATAAAATGGGATGGCTAATGTGGACATAAAAATTATGGAAAACATCCAAATCAGGAAGCCAAAAGATGTGGAGAAAAGGGAACACTTTTGCACTGCTGGTGGGAATGCAAATTAATAAATTCCTTTTGGAAAGAGATATGGAGAACACTTAGAGATCTAAAAATAGATCTGCCATTCAATCCTGTAATCCCTGTACTGGGCATATATCCAGAAGGCCAAAAATCACATCATAACAAAGATATTTGTATCAGAATATTTATTGCAGCCCTATTCATAATTGCTAAGTCATGGAAAAAGCCCAAGTGCCCATCGATCCACGAATGGATTAATAAATTGTGGTATATATACACCATGGAATATTATGCAGCCTTAAAAAAAGATGGTGACTTTACCTCTTTCATGTTTACATGGATGGAGCTGGAACATATTCTTCTTAATAAAATGTCTCAAGAATGGAAGAAAAAGTACCCAATGTACTCACCCTTATTATGAAACTAATGTAGGACCTTCACATGAAAGCTATAACCCAGTTACAACCTAAGAATAGGGAGAAGGGGGAAAGGGAGGGGAGGGAGGGGGAGGTAGGTGGAGGGAGGGGGATTAATGGGATTATACCTGCAGTGCATCTTACAAGGGAATATGTGAATCCTAGTAAATGTAGAATGTAAAGGCTTTAGCAAAATAACTAAGAAAATGCCACGAAAGCTATGTTAACTAGTGTGATGTAAATGTGTCAAACGGTCTATGAACAAAGTATATGGTGCCCCATGATAATACTAATGTACACAGCTATGATTTAATAAAAATAAATAAATAAATAATGGAAGCCAAAAGGTAGGGCATTAACCTAGAATACAGGGGCTTTTGTAAGAATGAGTTTGAACTTTACATCCGCTACGTATGTAACCTCAAATATTTAAGTAAAAGGGAGACCTCCTCCTGATTTCCTTGAGATTTTCATGGGAAAGTTCTGCATTTAGGAAACCTTCTTTGTTTCAGGCAAACCAGGATAGTTGTCCACACTAATAAAGTGACATAGGCTTTCTAAGCATCAGATCCCTTATGTGAAATGTACACATATGAGATGTGATTTAAATCAATATTTCTCTCTCTCTCTCTCTCTCTCTCTATATATATATATATATATATATATTCATTCTACCATATCAGTTAGAAAAGTTAATAATCTAGGAGGATACACCATGAATGTAATAGATAAATCATAGTTACAATAAGAACAAAATATGTCACAAACTCAGCAATAGAATTTACACTTTGAACCAAAATTCAGCAACACAGATAATTTCTCTAAAAACTTCTGGAGGAAAATCAGATTTTAAGTGGCAAACCAAAGGCAACCTTGATGTCGTAATAATGAAAAGAGTCAAGGTTTTGAGATATTTTGCAGTCTGGAAACAAAATTTTCATTTTTTATGAATAGACAGTTTTGGCAATACTGTGAAGTCCACAGTGGAAATGAAAGAAATTGATGTCATTTTCCACTGAATTTCAACAGAGATTCATGAGAGGATGTTCTTTAAACAAAATAACTGAGACATCTCCTTGATTCATTTTCTGCTCTTATTTAGTCAAGTTTTAACAAGAGGCTTTCTGGAATGTGGAGACTCCTGATCGCTGTGGAAGAGCTCCATTTATCCAGTCATTTGCACAGTCCTAAAATAAACACACATCGAAACTTCTCTGTGTCAGGATATGAACTGACATTGTGGTATAAGATTATCATTCTTGTGCCAGAGGAGGTCATGATTTACAGAGGGAGTCAGGTGTATAGTCAGATGGTTACAATGCAATCTGATATATGATAAGTAGAACTCTGAACAAAAATCAACAACTATTTGCCTAAAGGAGTTAGGCATGAGGAAGATATTCAGAGACTGTGACACTTTGATAGAGTCTTAAAGGATGAGTTGGAATTCACCAAGCAGAACAGCGTCAGAAAGGCATTCCCACAAAGGAAACAGTATATTCAAGTGCAAGAGAGCGTGAGAGAGCTGGCCATCTTCTGGGGAGAGCAAAGCTGCTTGACTATTGGAATCAAGACCAGACAGATGGGCAGAAATGAGTTGGAGAGACTTTCCTAACTTTGTTATTTCATAACATTAAGGGTCCCCCCCACCCCCCAGTTCTTGTAGGTGTTGAAGAATCATCAAAATTGTTTATGGAGAAAAATGAGAAACTTGGGTTCTTGTTTTTGGGCAGAAATATAATGGACGGATTAGTGTGGTGAGAAAGAATAGAGGTAAAAAGACACAAGGCTACTGTACTATTAACGATCAGGAAAGACATGAAAATAACCAAATCAAGCTGGTGGTCATTGAGAAGGAGAGGTGGGAGGCATTCCGATTGGCCGTCTTCTATAGGACTCTTTTTTCCTTTTTAATTTTTTTAATTGTGAGATCCATAGGTTATACTGATTACATGTTTTAGGTAAGGTCCCTCTTATAATTGTGTCCCTCCCCAAAAGGTTTGTCATGCACCACGAGACCCCATCCCCGTTCTGTTCCCCTTTCCCTACTCCCTCATTCCTCTTACCCGCACCACTTTGTATTAGATTATCTACTGCCTTCACATATGAGCAGAGTACATAGGATTCATGCGTCTCCATTCTTGTGATGCTTTACTAAGAAGAATGTGTTCCATCTCCATTCAGGTAAATATATAAGATGTGAAATCTCCATCTTTTTAATGGCTGAATAGTATTCCATGGTATACATATACCACAGCTTGTTAATCCTTTCCTGGGTTGGTGGACATTTAGGTGGTTTCCATATTTTGGTGATTGTAAATTGAGCTGTGATAAACAGTCTAGTGCAAATGTCCTTATGATGAAAGGATTTTTTTTTTTCTTCTGGGTAGATTCCTGGTAATGGGATTGCAGGATCAGATGGGAGGTCTAATTTGAGTTCTTTGAGAATTCTCCATACTTCCTTCCAGAAAGTTTGTATTAGTTTTCCATCCCACCAGCGTTTAAAAGTGTTCCCTTCTCTCCACATCCATGTCAGCATCTGCAGCTTTGAGACTTTGTGATGTGGGCCATTATCACTGTGTTTAGGTGATATCTCAGGGTGGTTTTGATTTTGATTTGTCTGATGATTAGAGATGATAAGCCCTTTTTTCACGTTTTTGGCCATTTGTCTACTTTAGAGAAGGTTCTATTCATGTCTCTTGCACAGTTATGAATGGGATTGTTGGGTCTTTTTTTGTTTATTAATTTGAGTTCGCTATAGATCATAGTTATCAAGCCTTTATCCAATTCATAACAAGCAAATATCTTTTCCCATTCTGAAGGTCGTCTGTTTGCTTTGGTTGTTATCTCCTTAGCTGTACAGAAGCTTTTTATTTTAATTAAGTCCCATTTATTTATTTTTGTTGTTGTTGCAGTAGCAATGGAAGTCTTCTTCATAATATCTTTTCCAGGCAGATATCTTCAAGTGAGGAATGCCAGAAAGAGATTCTTTTGGACAACTGGTTGGATTGAGTTTTTCAGATGAAATTTTACTGTCTTAAACTATTTTTGTTGTAAATGGAGAGCCATAAAAGGATTCCCTGCTTGAGTTGTCATGATGCTTTGAGGCCACTGTGACTTTGAAAGGCTGAAATTTAAAACATGAATATTGTTTTCCTAGACCAAAAGGGGTGGTGGTGATTTTACAGTCTGTGCTTTACTTGAATTTTCAGAGGAAAGAAACTGATCTAGTAATAATAGGATTTAGGTTGTCAAGGTGAGCCGAAGGTACAGAAATCTTAGGTGACAGAGTAAACTGAAGTGGAATGTGCATTTGGAAATTCAAACAGGCTGCTTTCAACTTAGAGGTAGGGCCCTACTTTCACAGTGTCTAATGCTTTCCATCACTCCAAGGGATGTTCAACATTTATCTTGGGTTCAATCTAGAGTCTTTGCAATTCAATAAAAGAATCATCTCTTAGAGAATCACGCCAGCAAATAGTATTATGGAAACTGGAAAGCATCCAGAGAAAAGTGTGCCTTTGGGTGCTGGCAAAGCATAAAGAACCCAGATAAAATCTTGATGTAAATAAAAGTAGAGCAATGAACTACAGCAAATTAACAGATAAAGGCATTGTAAACTGGGAGGATTTACCAGAATCCCCTTTTAAACTTGGGCTGCAGAGCCATCTTAACACGCCTTAAATGCTTGTAGGATGTAAATAACCATTATAATAAAAGAAAAGCTGGCATAGCTCAACCAGTTTCAAGGGAAGTAATGAAGTGGACAAGTAGCAACTGGCACCAGGAACTTTAAGTGGATGAAGATGAAAGGAGGGAGTTACGTGGAAAGCTAAAGAAAGCGCCATGTATTCGATTCATGAAGGAAACATTAAAAACAATTTCTTAGATTTAAAAAATATAAATGTATGCTCATTGTAACAAATGAAACAACCAAAGAGGAAAAGAAACAAGAAGAAAACCTCCCCAGCTGACTCCCAGCCTCTTCCATTCCATTATTTCTAAAAGTAATAGATTAGGAATGTCATTTACAAACCATTATTCGGATAAATTAGGTTTATGTGGCAATGACTTTACAGAACACTATATAATATATTATGAACAGCCCTTCAGATGAGTAGACAAAAACTCTTTCCATTAATTATGAGCATTCAGATGTCCCCAGTATTTGCCCTTGTAAGCAATGGTGCAAACAAAAAGAATCTTGTACCTATTTTTCATATATAATGTTGTTATTTCAGTAGAATCAAACAAAGGGCTTTTGGAATTTTAATTATACTAAATAGTGTCAGACTATTTTTAAGATAAATTTTAGCTATTCACTCACTCACTGGTAGTGTGGTTAAGGGAAGTTTCCTCATATAACTAAACCTGAACATTACAAATTTTACAAATTTGTTAGTGAAACGTATCATGGTTGTTTTAGTTTGCTTTTTCGTGACTCTGTGACTTTGAAGTCTGGTGGGCAGCTCATGAATGATTTTTCTCTCTTTGCATTGTTTCTCTTGCACCTTGCTGATCTTTTTTGCTCATTTTTATGGACTCTTTCCCTTTAATTATTTTTTATCAATTTCTAGGATGCCTTCATATATTCTGGAACTTAGGTCATCTCTTGTTTTGTTTTTTTCTTATACTTTATTTCACAGAGGCAATTAACTTCTGTTATAAATTTTGTTGCTAGGTATTTGTAGTTTTGTTTTGATTAGGACGTTTTTATTTTTTATTTATTTATTTATTTTTGCAGGTTTTTTTTGGCTGGAGCCGGCTTTGAACCTGCCACCTCTGGCATATGGGGCCAGTGCCCTACTCCTCTGAGCCTAGGATGTTTTTATTTTTAATTTAGGAGTATATCTAAAGAAAAGTGTAGAATGTATAAATATACACTTCAGAATTAGCACCCATTAAGCATACAAGTAACTACTTTTAGGTCAGAAAGAAGAACATTGCCATCACCCCATTAGGACCCTTGTTATGCTACCTCCAAATTGCTACTTCTCCTTATTCTTCAAAAGAATATTCTCCACATTCCAAAATTCAAATACTATATATGTTTTGTGGATTTTTCATACATTGAACAATATATAAAATAAATAATATAACAACTATTCTTTTGTGTCTGGGTATTTGGGGCAATATTGTTTTAGATGTAGACTTATTGCAAGTATCTCATTATTTTCGTTCTGTTTATTAATTCTATTATTAAGCGCTATGAAGATGGTTTTCTGTTTGGGGCTCTTCCAAATGCAGTTGTTATTGGGTTAAACTCAATAATTCATTCCTGCAAATCACACAGGCTATGTGAAAACACTAACTAGAGGGAATTTCTCATTAATTTAAGTGAGAAATTTATGTGTCACATGTCAGCCCAAACTACTAATTGTTTTGTAGAAAATAATATCTGCCAATATAAATAAATATACTTACTCATTTTGCATTCCTTCCTTTTTCACGATTTTCACCAATACTTCCTTACTTTGGGGGAGACCCATTGCACATTCTTCTGCAAATATAAGAACCAATTTATCCTCCAACAGTAGCATGTGAGCATTTATTTAATTTCACTCAGTCTTAATTTTAACTCTTTAGAAAATACGTACTGTTATCTCATTGTGAGTTTTTCCTTTCTATTTTTTATTGTGGTAATATACATGGACAATAAAATTTACCATCTTAACTATTTCTATGTTGTGTGATCATCAACACCATCCATCTCCCGAGCCCTCTTCATCTGGAAAAATTCAAACTCTATACCCATTAAACAGCAGCATCCCATTTCCCTTTCCTTCCAGCCTCTGGCAAGACAACCATCTTCCTCTTTCTTTCTCTATAATTTTGACTAGCATGTTTTAATAATGTTGTAGCCTATCTCAGAATTTCATTATTTAAGGCTAAATAATGTTCCATTATATCCATATACCACCTTTTGCTTATCCTTTCATCTGTTGATGGACATTTGGT
Source organism: Nycticebus coucang (assembly GCF_027406575.1). NCBI lineage: Eukaryota > Metazoa > Chordata > Mammalia > Primates > Lorisidae > Nycticebus > Nycticebus coucang. The sequence continues at coordinate 30,747,118 of NC_069782.1, forward strand.
TTGCTTTCATCTGTTGATGGACATTTGGTTTGCATTTGGAAAATGATACTATTTTCACTGGTGTACAAATGTCTCTTTGAGGTCCTGCTTTCAATTCTTTTAAGCATATGTCAAAAGTGGAATTGCTACATCATGTAGCAATTCTATTTTTAATTTGATGAATAACTGCCATACTGTTTTTCACATTTCACATTTTACATTTCTACCAACAAGAGTTCTCATTTCTCCACATCTACATCAACACTTCTTATTTTCTGCCTATTTTGATAGTAGCTATTCTAATGTGTGTGAGGTAGGATCTCATTGTGTATTGACTTGTATTTTCCTATGATTAGGGACAGTATCTTTTCATTTGCTTATTTGTCATATGTACATCTTTTGGAGGAATATCTATTTATATCTTATGTGCATTTTAATATTGGTTTGATTTTGTTGTTACTTTTAGGAGTTTGATCTATACTGTGGATAATAATTCTTTTTCAAATATATAATTTGAAAATTTTTTTGCATTCTTTATATTGGATTTTTGCTCTGCTGACAGTATCACTTGACAAAAAAAGGTGTTTAATTTTTATTTTTACTTTTGTTCACTATTCCTTTGGTGTCATATTTAAGAAATCATGGCCAAAACTCACATCATGAAGCTTTTGCTCAATGTTTTCTTCTAAGAGTCTTATACTTTTAGCTCTTATAAGTCTTTGATACATGTTGAGTTAGTTTTTGTCAAGCATGTTAGCTAACAGCTCAGCTTCACATGGGTGCATGGATATATAATTTTCCCAGCATCATTTGTTGAAAATACTGTCTCGTCTTCATTGAATAATATTGGTGACCTGGTCAAAAAATTTGACCATATGAGCAAAAGTTTATTTATGGACTCCTCATTCCTTTCTATTAGTTATATACATCTACCTTTTTGCTAATACCACACTGTATTACTGTAGCTTTATAGTAAGTTTTGAAATCAAGAAATGTGAGTCCTCTAACTTAGGTTTTCTTTTTCAAGATTGTTTTGGCTATTTGGCATCTATTGAAAGTCCACATTTATTTTAACATGAATTTTTTTCTATTTCTGCAAAAACATTGTTGAGACTTTAATAGGGACTGCATCTGATCTGTAGATTGCTTTGGGTAATATGCAGTATTGAGATCTTGACTAGTGTGAACATGGGGTATCTTTTTGTTTATTTATGTCTTCTTTAATTTATTTCAGCAATATTTTTTAGTTTTCATTCCACAAGTCTTTCATCACCTTGGTTTAGTTAATTTCTAAGTATTTCATTCTCTCACTCTCTCTTGCTGTGTATATATATTTTAATAGAACTGTGTTCATAATTTCTGTTGTAGACTGCTCATTGTTAGTATAAAGAAACAACTGATTTTTATGTGTTGATTTTGTGTCTTTTTACTTTGATGAATTTATTTATTAGTTACAACAGTTTTTTTGTGTGTATGTATTTCATAGTACTCTACATATGATATCATCTGTGAACAGAGATAATTTTACTTTTTCCTTGCCTATTTGGTTACTTTTTATGTCTATTTCATTTTATTTTACTGTTTTTTTTTTTTTTTCCTAATTGCTCTGGGTAGGACTTCCAGTACTATGATGAGTAGAAGCAGCCTTTCATGATGTTTTCTGTGGGTTTTTATTTATGGATTTTAATATGTTGTAAATTCAATGTATATGAACCAGTAGCATTCCTGCAACCAATGACACTCAAGCTGAGAGTCAAATCAAAAACTCAACACCATTTACAACAGCTAACAAGGGAAGACAATACCTAGGAATATACTTTATCAATGAGTTGAAAAATATCTACAAGGAGAACTACAAAACACTGAGGGAATAATTTCAGATGATTCAAATAAATGGAAAAAAATCATATCATGCTCATGGATAGGCAGACTCATCATTGCTAAAATGTCCAGACTACCCAAAATGATTTATAGATTCTGTACAATCCTCATCAAAATAATAATGTTATATTTTTCAGATCTAGAAAGAATAATTTTCTGCTTCGTTCAGAAGCAGAAAAGAGCCTAAATAGTCAAAGCAATCTTAAGCAAAAGGAACAAATTTGGAGTATCACAAATTTTACCACACTTCAAACGTGCAACATGGCTATAGTACCCAAAATAGCATGGCATTGGCACAAAAATAGAGACACAGGCTTACAAAAGAGAATAGAAAGCCCCTATATAAAACCATCTAAGTATAGCCAACTGATCTTTGACAAAGCAGACAATAATATAGACTGGGGAAAAGAATCTCTATTCAATAACTTGTGCTGGGAAAATTGGATAGCCACCCGTAGAAGAATGAAAAAACATTCATATCCCTCACTACTCTCAAAAATTAATTGTAGATAGATAAAAGACTTAAATGTAATGCATCAGACCTTAAGAATTTTAGAAGAAAATGTGGATAAAACTCTTCTATATATCAACCTTGAAAAATAATTTTTAAAGGAGGTTCAGTTGGCAGTCTCAGCAACAACAAAAATAAATGAGTGAGATACAATTAAATTAAAAGCTTCTACACAGCTAAGGAAACAATTAACAGAACAAATACACAATCTAAGGAAGGTGAGAAAGTATTTGCAAGCTATACATTGGATAAAAGGCTAATAACCAGATTTTACAAAGAACTCAAGAAAATCAACTAGGAAAAATTAAACAACCCCATTAAAAAGTGGACCTAAGATAAAAACGGACTATTTTCAAAAGAAGATAGACAAATGGCCAACAAACACGTGAAAAAATGCTCAAAGTCACTAATATCAGGAAATACAAATCAAAGCTACAGTGAGATTTCACTTTATCCCTGTTAGAATGTTTTTTACTAAAAAGTCCAAAATTCATAGATGGTGGCATGGAGGAAAAAAGGAACTCTTGTACACTGTTGATGGGAATGTAAATTAGTACAACTTCTAGATAAAACAGTATGGAGTTTTTCAGAGAACTAAAAGTAGACCTATCATTCAATCTAGCAATTCCATTATTGGCCATTTACCCAAAGGAAAGAATTTTTATCAAAAAGACACTTGCTTCTGATTGTCTATTGAAGTGCAATTCACAGTTGCAAATATGTGGAGTCAACCCAAATGTTCATCAATTCCTGAGTGGATTAAGAAAATGTGGTATACGTATACCATGGTGGGATACTACTCAGCCATGAAGATGGATGACCTAATGCTTTTTGCAACAATTTGTATGGAACTGGAGACCATTATCCTAAGTGAAAATTCTAAAGAATGGAAAAACAACCACCACATGTATTTACTATGACGAGCACACATGCACATAGAGGGGAATAAAACTCAAAGGAAATCAAGCAGAGGAGGCCAGAATTGGTGAAAACCTGCCTGGTAGGTACAGTGAACACTATCTGAATGGTGGCCACACTTAGAGAACTTATCACAACAAAAGTGACGGATGTAATAAAAAACATTTGTACCCTGTAATGCTTTGAAATTTAAAAAAAAACAATGTGGCATTTCCTGAATGTGTCATCCCTATATTTCGAGGACTTTAATGTCTTGGCTTTGCTGTTAGCATAAAACCCAAAGTTCCTCATCTAATTTACAACATTGCCTGTGATGTGTTTCTGCTTTCTTCTCTGCCCTTGTCCCACAACATTTTCTTACTTTGGAGTTCAAGTGATGCTGGGTTTATTTCAATTCCCTGAGCATGTCAAGCTTGTCCACCAGACCCTAAGTTTCAGAAGGATGGAATTAGTTCCGCCTTGCTGAATAAACTTTCTCGATGTCTAGAGGCATGGCATATATGTAGTAGGTGTCCAGTAATGATTTCTTGAATGTTTTAATGGCAATTCTTATGATTAAGTAAAATATACGGGTGAGAAAAGAAAAGACAAGGGGAAAAAGTGGGGAAGTGGAGGAGAAGAGGAACAAAAGGGTGAGTAGAAAAAGAAAAAAGAAAATAAGAAGGGCAAATATTACCATTTTTTCTAGATAAAGTTCAAGTTTTAATATAGCTGTAGTTTACATATGCTTTAATGATTTACTTCGTGAGTAAATTTGAAGTTCTCTTCTGTCAATTTGTCCACACGCACCTGAAGATGCTCTTGTAACTACTTTCCTGTGAGTCTTAAACCATGTATCATTCATAATTAAAAGTAAAGTAGCAGTAACTAAGAAATTGAATATTAATATTTTTTTTTTACTATCTCTAATATAGTTTTAATAGTGTCCAACTGTTGTTACACCTGGTTTGTCATTTGTTGAGCATTTGCAATGATTAACAAGCCTTGTGGTGCTACATATATCCTAAGTACTCAGAAAGAAAGAAAGGCAGTGGTGTGTTCCTTTGAGATCACATAGATGTGGGGAAGTGGGTTATATGGACACTGACAGCTTGATTGTTGAGTATCTTCCTCTTGGAATCTATACTTTTCTTCAAGTGAGCAGATAAGTTCAAGGCAAAATTATATTTTGTTGATCTTAAGAAAAGACACAGTCTTTATTTAAATTTCAGATTAATGTGAGGGTATGTACACTTAGTTTGCATTTATAAAGTTAAAGTCCAAGTTGTAGCCATGTCCTTCCCCTGGGAAGTGGGCCAAGTACCAGCATTGTCTCTACTGGGTGGGAGCCCACTTAACATCTATTTCTCCTTCCCCTTACTTGAACCCAACTGAGGTTTTCTCTTGTGTTATCCTATAGTTGTTAATCTACTAGTTTCAATTTAGTACTGAGTATGTGTGATGACTGTCTTTCCATACCTGTGATACTTAGCTTAGAAAGATGGCCTCCAAGTCCAAAAGAGCCTTATGCACAAGGGTATGTGCTTGGTTTTCTTCTGTGACAATCAGTCTTGTTTTCTTTAATAATACCCTGAACAAAAAAGGTAAATAAACAAAAAACTCACAGAATTCTAAATATTTTATAAACATAATAAATTGGCAAAAAATGCTGAAATGAATTTTTATATAATTTCATTTCATTGAAAATAACACTTTACTTAAAATCTAGGATTAGGAATTATGGGGTGAAAGGCAAAAACTTGTCTATTTGAATTCTAATAAATGATATATTAGTCACAATTCCATGTTGGGGATTTTTTAAAAATATCACAATATTAGATCAATTTCAAAATTTTGAATTAATCCAATCATGAATATATATTTTATGATACTTTCCACAGGAAAGATATAATTTAGTCATCAGATATATTCTGTATGGCTTCTATGTGTGTGTATATATGTTTTATATTTCAGTTGCTAAGGATATAGCAATGAACAAAACAGACAACCATCTCTGCCTTTCTACATTTTCAATCCAATATGGGTGGAAAAATTAATAAACATACAAATAAGCCATATAACGTGTCAGAGAATCTTGAGTGCTATGAAAAAAGTGTAACTAAGCAGGGAGGGGAAGAGGGACAGGAATGTCAGGTGTAGGGGAGAGTTGCTATTTGAGAAAGAATGTGAGGGAAGCTTCTGGTAAGTTACATGAGACTTGACAATCAGATATGTGGAGAAAGAGGATTTGGGAGGGCAGAGCAGAGGGCAAGTACAAAGACCCAGAGATGAGATTGCTCTTAATGTGTTGGGGAATGGTAAAGAAGTTAGTGTGTGATCATGATAGTAATTCACTGAAATAGTGTGAATGGTAATGTCAATGGAGGAGTGGATGTCAGGGAACACGACAGGCAGAAATTTGGAAAGATCTCTGTGGATATTGAAATCATCAAGAATATCACATGAGCAACATTGGAAAGAATGGCTGAGCTAAGAGCAGAATTCTGTTTTTGTTTTTTGTTTTTTTTTTCTCTTTTTTAAGAGCAGAATTCTTTAAGAAACAAATGGAATAACCCAGGGACTGGAAGATGTGGGCAACAGAAAATAGACTTTATAAAATTTAAAAAAAATTAGTAATGCATATTTCTATTTATGAAGTACATGTGATACTTTGATACATGCATAGAATATGAAAATGATTAAGTAAGGGTATTTAGGTTATCCATCAGCTCGATCAATTACCATTTGTTTGCCTTGGGGACATTTCAAATCCTCCCATCTAGCTATTTTGAAATGTACAATGCATTGCTGTTAACTGTACTCGCACTACATAGAAGTTATTCCTTCTATTGAACTGCATGTCTGTATTTTTGTAAAATGGCATTCAAAGAAAGATGTTTGTATGAAGAAAAAAGGGAGTGTAGCCTGAAACGAAGCTTCTGGAAGAGCAGAGGGGATATCCGGTTGCAATGATCAGGAGAGAAAAGAGACAAGTCTAGAGTTTTGAGGATATGAAGGAAACAGTCACCACTTCAGAAGGCTGCAGGGCTAGCCTGGTGCTCCAGGGGTGAGACAGAATTCAACTAAAGCAACAAAATGAAGTCAGAGACTGGAAGTGAGGGTGAGGATTTTGTTGATGACTGACAGCACATCAGTTACAAGGTACTCAATCATTTGTCAACTTCACAGAAGGTGTTTTGTGGTTTGGCCTCTAAGGTCTATTATACACTAATCACTTATTGTATTTGTTCAGATTTAGAGGCAGAGACACAAATGATGCCAAGTTTTCATAACTAGTCTAAATATAAAATACCTAGAGCTTTGGCTTTGCTCCAATTATATCATAGAAATAATTGTAAATATCCTTTAAAGTTTAATTTATTTTTTTCTGAATAGGGCCCATAGCTGGTATAAAAGCAACAATTTAACAAACTTCTCAAAGGAAAAGATGTAAAAAAATGCTGATCAAGAATATCTATCTGAACAGAATAAGAAATCATACTAAGAAGACTTGGGAGAGTTTCTACTCAGTTTCTCTAAATTCCAGGATGTTTTCTTAGTAGAAATGTTGATGCTTGAAAGGCACTTCATTTCCAGGATAGTAGAGACTTCTGGGCTGCATATGTGACTGGAGGGAGAAATAAATAATTCATATTTTAGAAAAACCCTAATTACCCAAAGATGACTTCTCAGTAAAGTTACGGGGTAAGAGAGAAATGGACATATGTCTTGTTTTTGTAAGCTCTATCAGGACACAGTGAATAGTTATTGAAGGTAACAACTTGATTTAGGGAGAGCTTCTATTTTATTTCTCTTACTTGTGCAGACTTACATTATTGCACGTGAAACAAGCATTTTCCTTATTTCATCTCACAGGACACATACTACTTTGTTTTTATACTACTTCATTATGAAAGGCAGAGAATGTGTCCCCTTTACCTTTATTTTCCTCACATTTTGGAAACAGAATGGATATTCAAATATTGAATTCACTTGAAAAACATAAACAGTTATTTTCCAAAGTTTCCATTTTCAAATACACGAGAGATAATAAGTGCCAAGAAAAGTTTCAGCAGGTAAAAGGAAAAACAAAAACTAGTCCAGGTAAAAATGAACAACAATGAATGTAGGTGGGTGTGCGGTTTATATTTGTGTCTCATTGTCGGATTTTCTACTTCTCCATCTTGCTTGACAGCAGTCATGAAAAAAATCCAACTCTGAAAAGCAGATCATTCATATTTTTGAATGCATGATAAATGCACAGATGCCTCTTCCACAAGAAAATTTCAACCTTTAAATGTGATGCACATACAAATCTTTTTTTTTTCCATAGTCTAAGACCAACATCTCTTTCAAACAAACAAGAGCCTGTCATCCAAGAAGTAGTTAAAAGCAATTTGCATCTTTACTGGAGCCTCTTTGAACATGACCAAAGAAGGTGAGAGGGACAATATATTCTGAACACTTAGACAAACTTAAATCAATCCCTTTTCATCATATCTCATATTTTATTTTTTTAATTTTTTTCACTTTCCTATCAGACTCTTCTTTTTTTTTTTGTTTTTATTAATTATAACTGTGTACATTGATGGATTTATAGGTTTCAGTGTACTGATTTGATATACAATGTGAAATGCTTCCATCACAATAATACTCTTTTCTTAATAGTTTTGAAAGGTACCATTGCATCATGCATATTAAGTGAAGTCCCCCCAAATACCCTCCCTCCTCCCACCTCTGTTCTCCCCTCCTCTCTCTCTCCTCTTCTCTTCTATTTTCTGGACTATAGTTATGTTTTACCATTCATATGAATATGTAGGTGATTATACATTAATTTCATAGTAGTAATGAGTACATTGGATACTTTTTTTCATCATCTGGGTATATGCCTAGAATAGGAATTGCAGGATTGAATAATAGGTCTACTTTTAGGTCTTTGAGTATTCTCCAAACTTCTTTCCAAAAAGGTCATATTAGCTTGCAATCCCATTAGCAGTGTAGAAGTGTTCACTTATCTCCACATCCATGCCAACGTCTGTAGTTTTGGGATTTGTAGTTTATGTGGGCTAGTCTTGCTGAAGTTAGATGACATCTCAAAATGGTTTTGATTTGCATTTCTCTGATGATTAAGGATGATGAGCATTTTTTTCATGTGTTTGTAGGCTGTGCACCTCTCTTGATTCTCACTGGGTAAAAAATTTAAACTCAAAACATGAAACTATAAAAATACTAGAAGAGAGTTCAGGGAAAACACTAGAAGAAATTTGCCTGGGAGAAGATTTTATGAGGAGGACCCCCCAGGCAATTAAAGCAAAACCAAAAATACATTACTGGAATCTGATCAAACTAAAAAGCTTTTGCTCAGCCAAGAGCACAGTAAGTAAATCAAACATACAATCTTCAGAATGGGAGAAGATTTTTGCAGGTTATACTTCCTACAAAGGTCTGATAACTAGAATCCATAGAGAACTCAAACTAATTAATAAGAAAAGAACAAATAACCTCATTTCTATGTGTGCAAGAGACTTGAACAGAAACTTCTCTGAAGAAGATATATCTCTTATTTTAAAATATCTCCCATAAAGAGGTGGATCTTCTAAATCTCTCCTTCCTTTCTCAAATACCCCAAACTTCCCTTTCTATCTTTGGTTTTATTGATCATATATTTTTTCGCCATTGTCATTATTCTGTCCCCTGATATGCTGTAAACTCCATTTATATAAAACATCCAGGAATCTCTTGGCAAAACCAAATCTTCCTTAGCTAAAATGGGAGGAAATTGAGCTGTGAAAACTCAAGCTTTAATAAAAATTTAGTCCTGGCCCAATAAGTTAGAGTAGGGGCTCCAGTGGGTGAGAGAGAAAAATCTATTTGATCTTTAGGATTTTCAACTACAAACTAGTTTAAAAAGTACTGAATTTAAGCCTCTAAGATCAAAGGATTTTGCTGGATTTTTTTTCTTTTTTAGTTTAAATTTGAATAGACATGAAAGCTCCTCGTGGCTTTTAATGCATATATATATATATATATAATCTATCTAACTGTTTATACATATAGATTTATTCCTTACCCAAATTTTCTTTTGCTTTTTCTTTATGGCTCTTTATAATTTTCTCACTGTCAACCCATGGAAGACAGAAGAACACTCAAGGAGAAGATTCTAACACTAGGCTTCAGGAAGGTTGAGGGACAAAGGGAACTACCATCTTCCAGAAGGTCCTGAAAGTGAAATAGAACAGAAATCCTCTAATTAGCAAGAGCAGAATCAAGACAAACAGACAGCCTTCTGTTTACCTCAGGACTAGGAAGGAGACCAGCTGGCTTTCTCTCAAAGACAGCAAATGCTATTTATTGCCTTGTGAAAGGCACTGGCCAGATTAAATGTATTTGAAAAAAAAAAATAAGTAAAGTTTGCATGGGTGTTTTTTAAATCCCTGAAGAAAATGAGTTTGGTATATGAAGATACTCTGGAAGACAAGTTAACTCTGCAGGATTCCTTTCCTTCCTTATCTACAAAATGAAAATCATACTATTGAGCCTACAAAGCCTCTCAAATTTGCTGTTCACAGACGATGATTTTGGGGAAAGTATCAGAAGAAATAAGCTATTGATTTTCACTCACAGTATGCAAATATAAAATATAGTTTTCTACATTCTGCTTATTAAACTGTTATAACTAGGTCAAGTTATAACACTGATTCTTTTGAAATGAAATAGAAGAGTTTGACTACTGAGACCCTATGGGACATGTGGAGCAATTTAGAAAATAACTGAATATTAAACAATCATTTAAAAATCATTTGGATTCAGATGCAGTATCACTTTGATGTTTCCAGGCTGTCGTGGGCACTCAAGTGTATTACTATAGTGCTTTTTTAGTGTATGTGTGTGATGAAGAGCAAACTTCTATGAAAGACTAAAAAACAACGAGATGTACATAATATAGAAAAAACTGCAGAATACTTTAATTAATGCAAATTATAGCAAGATGCAAGCTGAGAAATCACCAAAATAATAAGCTATTTTAAACTTAAAACCAATTCTTTCTATTGAATTAGAATACAAAGAAAATCATTTTAATCAAAATAAAACTATGGGATGCAAAAAAATGTTTTTCTAAAGAAGGAAATTCACTTTGTAAGCCAACCAGTGTTAGTATTGGTCAATATCACTAATAACTTTTCTATGCCATGTTTTGTTAATTGGCAGAGACCTCAGTAATACTCCAGTAATGCCTTTTCTGGGGTAAGAGGTTCTCCTGACATTTAAGGTGGAAAAATTTTTTCTTGTGCTTTGGAGATGTGTTGCAACACTTTTCTGGGGAAAACAAACATCAGGTAGTTCTTGTCATTATGAGAACAAATTGGCAACATCCTTACAGATTTCCAGTAGCCCTCTGGCTGCAGGTAAATCATACCCCACCTTTCCTGGGAGCAAATCAGAGCAAATCAGGAATCAGAGTTCCAAGGAAGTTAAGCGATTCTCCAAAAGCCACGGAACGGCAGACTTGGGAAGGACATTTTCTTATTGGTACTTTTCCACTACCTCATGCTGCTTCTTGTAAAGTGCAACTGGAGCAACTCTGGAAAACGACACAACAAATTTCAAACAGAGATTACCTACCTACAGTGAGAATGAGGAGACAACAGTGAAAGGAATTTATTCTTATAAATTCTCCAATTCACATACAAGTACACATTAGATTTGTAATTTTGAAAGCAATAAAATTTCATTTGATGTCCTTTCTTGGTATTCTTAAAATAGTTTATAGAAGAATACTCTGTGGAGTATTTTTTTCCTTTTTTACCCATTGAAAGAAATGGCAGCAAATTCTTTTCTGGGGGTGTTACTCTTCTGCATGATTGTAACTCACACACTCCTGACATTTAAGGTGGAAAAATGTCAGGTTTTATTATTCCTTTTAAATATTAAGAATTCAGCATGCCTGTAATTCCAGTGCCCTGAGGCAGGTGGATTGCTTGAACTCAGGGGTTCGAGACCAGCCTGAGTAAGAGTGAGATCTCGTCTCCACTAAAAACAGAAAAACTAACTCTGTGTTGTGACAGGTACCTATAGTGCCAGCTTCTCGGGAGACTGAGGCAAGAGGTTCACTTAAGCCCAAAAGTTTGATGTTGCCGTGAGCTATTCATGATGCCACGGCACTCTACCCAGGGCAACAAAGCAAGACCTTGTTTTGAAAAAATAAATGGAATTCCAGACAGGATTTTTCTTCCATTTGATCTCATTCTTACTGCTATTTTCCACTCTTTCTTCCATTTTGTACATGATATTGATAAAGTATGTCCACATTTTCATATGTTGACTCAGACACTAAAAAATAGCAGAATTGTGGCAGAATAAATGGGTTGGATTGCTGAAAAATACAAAGGACAAAATACATTTTTCTAAGTATACCATTTACAGATGTAATTTTTCAGTACGATAAAAGGCACAGTGGGTTAAGTCATTTCCAATATGAACAAATGAAATATCTCTTTTGAAAAATCAACAATATCATTTACCAAGCAACGTAAAACCACTAGTCTATTGTATCAAATAGGACCTCCCTTGTTAGTGGTGCACGGACTGCATTCTTTAGAGCAATATTCATTTTTGCACATATTTTCTTCACCAAAGTCTTTCATCACATGTAAATTCAGAAGGCAATTAAGTTGAAACAAAAAGAGACTCCATGTACTACCAAGTCACCTCCTCCCAAATCAGGCCAACTTTCCCCTTCCTTTTCCCCTTGTGTCCACATTTGTTGAGACTTCGCATCCCCTTTGAATTTCTGGTTGTCATAGGAACATGTGTTCCTGGTTGACCTTTTGTTTTTCAAGGGGAAAGATAAACACGCCACCCACCATGTGGGCCCAACTAGATCTATTCCCAGAGAGTTGCACCTTCCCAGCTGCAGAGTCCAGGCTGCTCGGGAGAACAGCTCTCTGCCAGCCCTGTTGGCAGTGACAGGCGGAGAATGGACAGCAGCTGTCCTAGGTCTGGGGCTTCACAAACTCTTTCCTATTAGGCCACATCCTGTCTGTCTATTAGGAGTGAATGAATGTTTCAGGTCAAACAAAGAGCAGTCTTATGTAATATAACCCCTAGGATTAATCTTTGGAAAATAACAGCAGGCAGGCCAGCTGAGGTGAAGGTAAGGAATAAAATATCTTCAATTGGACATAACAAAAGCATCTACACATTTGTAGATTAGAATGCATGAAGGGAGGAAAACCCCAATGTCTATAAATCCTGGAGACTGTCAATGAAGTTTAGATTTGGGAAATACTTTGGGTTTTGAGACCAGAATCTGGACCCCAGTGACGGCGGCATGGCACCTGGCATGTCCTGAGTCTCTGTGTGGCATTTTCCCAGGGAGCTCCCCCTGAGGAGGTGCTGCAGGCTACCTTTTGGAATCCATTAGCCTCATGAGTCCATGTAGGAGCCCTGCTTGGGTAGCTATCACTGTACTTGACATCTTGATTTAAATGTTCCGCAAACATCTTTGGGCTTAACACATAATTCTTGATTTCTTCCACAAACCTTTTTTATTCTCTCTACCTTTTCCTATTTTAGTAAATGGAAGTTGAGTACAAACAGTGGTTTAAGCCAAAATTCTTGTGGTCATTTGAGAGCCTTCCTCTTACATTGGTGAATCCCCACTTCATTTGCCACATAGAAACTGCCAGAAAGTCCATTAAGCCTACCTCCAAAGTACTTCTGGAATAGACTTTCTTCTCGGTTTCCAAGACGGTTCCCAATTCAAACCACCATCACCTCTCTCTGGGACTGAAAGGGCAGCCTCTAGTCAATCTCCCTACTCCCCTAAGTTCTGCTCTCACCTTCCATCATTCTCCAGCAGCAACTGAGGGGTTCTTTTATGAAGCCAAGCAACTATAACCCTTAAGACTCTTCCAAATCATTTTAGAATTAAACTCAACTTCCTTCCTATAGCCTAAAATGCTGTGCCTGGTCTGAACTCTCACATATACCACAACCTACCCTGACTCACTACACCCGTTTTTCTTCTCTCAAACATGTCAGACTGAGCTGCGCATGTGCAAACCTCTGCCTGACCTATTCTTTTGCTAGAACTTCCACATGACATGCAACTTACATTGATTTGGCACTGTGTTTTCATGAGCACCTCATTGGAAAGAACTTCTCTGGCAACCTGCCCTATAATGAAGATAAAATCAATTAACTAAAACACTTTAAAAAAGAAAGAAAGAAAGAAAGAAAACCTTCTCCCAGTTATCATTGCATCACCTGGCTCATTTCCCCTGCAACAGCTACTACTGTCTAAGGTTATCTTATTTATTTCTGTTTATTTGTTGTCTTGCCTAGATAAGGACCTTGACTGGGCCTGAAACATTGTTTGGCAACATGACAGAAGTTAAAAAACACATAAATAAATGAACACGGACACTTTCTAAAAAATGGATATTGGGGTAAGGGGTGGGGGAAAATGGATATTTTTCTAATATCACCAGAACAGTAATCACTCCCATGCCTGTCCTGGAGGCTGTCTTGGCACACTTTTCTTTCTACTCTTACACTTCAGTATCCTTACTACTTCTAAAAGTGAACAGAAGCATGACTTAGACATTATGCAAAGGGAAAAAATGGGTTAATCCACAGCTAGTTTTGTGCCGTTCAATGGGTGGTGATCTGGGACCTTCAATCACCATTTCCCAAGGGATCCTTCTCAAGAAAGCACTTTCATATATTGCTTTAAAGGAGATTGATGAGTGTCTTACCCTCTCCAGTTTGGCACAGAAGAACAAATAAACTTTGACTCTACATGCTTCAGGGCATGTGTGTATAGATTAGTATAACATGCTCTGAAAGCCTCTTTCTCTTAGAAAATGCACACATATCATCCAAATAGAGCACACTCTTTGATGCATCCAATTATCTCCTGGGTGGTCTGGCACTAGATTTGTCACATTGATAGTTCTGTGTATTGTTCCTGTGTCCCGAACTCAAGGAGATCAAAGTTCACTCATGATATTATTATGTTGTTAGCACTAAAAATGTCTACTTCAGTTATAATTATCATTGATTTTTTTATAAATATGAGAAAAATATATTTGTGCCTATATTTTTAACTCTTTTTCTGTAACCAGTAACAGCAAACTTTCCATAGTTGTATCTTCATCTTTAACAATAAACTAAATAACATATTTTTTTCCTTTACCTTTGGAATAGTCTTTACCTTAATCAAATAGTTTTTTTAATCTAAAAATATCTCTAGCCCCCAAATTATAACACGTTTTGTCTGCTTTTTAATTTTAAAGAATCTTGATGAATATTTTACATATGGAGTTTAGCTGTTCATCCTCACCTCTTTACATCCTAATATGGTTTACATGATTCCTAATATGGTTTACATTTTTGATCAATCCCATTAAGAAACTGAGCAAATGTGTTCAGGAGGGACTGTCCTCGGGAAGCTATGCATTGACGTCAGTACCTAGTCCATCCTTCAAAGCAATTTTGAAACTCTTTCCATTCTTTTACTGGAATGGCCATCAGAGATGTTATTGTATGAGGTATGACAATTAAGTTTGCAAACTCATCCCCAAAAAACTGCTACAGACCTTGTTGCTGAATATCACTGCAGTCACCAGAGGGCCAAGGAGAATATTTTGAAGAAGCATTTTTTCTAGGACAAGTTTGCGAACTTAATGGTTCAACCTCTAATGTCAGTGTGATTCCTTCATCATGTCTTTTCCTAAGTCAATTTCTTATTCATCCTATGGACTTCCACTTTTGCATAATCCAATGATTTATGAACTTCAATTCTCTAAATTCTTAGAAGTTCCAAGGTGAAGTGTCAAAGCAAACGTATGATGAAGAGGGGACCAAGAAGGCAAGGCTCTGAGCTCCTGTGCGTCTCCTTCCACCAGAGAAGATTCTTTTGTTCTGTTTTAAATGTTGGATTCCTAATAGTATTTACTTTGAAGAAATTATTTCCAGTCTAAAAAGAGGTAAAAATTGTCATTAGACCCCATGACTTGTGTAGCTCTGATTAACACAAGACAAGGACCAGATCGAGGCAAGCTCAGTCCACCTTGTACTACTGAAGGAACTTGGGTCTACAAAGAACCAAATATTTATACTTTCCAGAGGTCATGGAATGTGACCTTCAGAACTCAGGCTTGTTGGAGAAGCTCAGTGCTTCCTGTAGTATGCTGGGGAACTCTCTTTTTCTAAAAATTCAAATATCTTTGTCTTTAAAGTAGACCACTTTCCTTGGCATTTCGTCACAGTTTAGTGAAACAGTAATCGGCATTTATGCTCTTACACTTTTTACTTCCTCTTCTCTGTTATTGGTCATATTGTCCCTTAAGCCTAGCATCCCCCAGGCATTGCCCTATCAAAAATCAGACTCATCTCTCCAAACTTACTTAAAAATATGTCTTTTCCATGAAGCTTCCTGTGATGCCATCAGTCAGAAATGATTATTACTTCTTCCATACTGTAAATGGGCTTTGATTAAGTGCTAAAATAATCTTGCCTCATTTTATAATCATTTAATACTATTTGCCCCAAGAGAGCAGGAATGTGTCTTACATTGTTGTGTATTCACCTCTGCCTCTGCCCTTTCACCCTGGCATGTGGCATAGCTCCTTGAATTCCGTAAATAATCAGTAAATTAGAGTTGGGGATTTATTAAAAAAGTAGACGAATATTCAAGATTCTTAATGTTAAACATCATGATCAACCCAAGCTAATGTTAGCAGAAACTAACTTGATTATAGAACATTTAGAATTGGTGTTTAGGGACCAGACCATCAGGAACAATCTCTAAAGTGATGTCAGAAAGCTTGTCTATATAAATCACTCTGCAGCCACCACTGAGCACAGATGCTGCTCAGATAGGATGGAAACCAAGATGCTGGGGTTTGGATGAGCTGATAGAATTTCCACCATCGTCTCTTTTGCTGCTTGATGCAGTTTTACCGACTACCCTACTCTTACCAGAATGATTTTTCCACCAATTCTGTCTGTTACTTTGCATTAAGTGCCTTTGAGTCAAAGAGTTGGAATCTGTGAGATTGCATCATATTAACAGAACCTGTGTTCTAGGTGCAAGGCGGGGGAGGGGCTAGAGAGAAGAGATTTTCTTTCTATAGAAGTGAGTCTAGGGTGCCCTCATCAGGATTCACCAGGTGAAGAAGTGACAAATAACAGAAAGGGGCTTTAGTAGCTTGGAGTACAGATAAAAGTCATCATGGGTTTCATTGTTAATTCCATATGTCAAACTTCATTTATTCAATTATCCAAATTTTCAGTTTCTCAAATGCAAGGAAAATACATGTCCTTAATTTGTTTCCCTTTATATGTATTTTTTAATTATTTTTAGTCCTGTCAAAATTCTACCAAAAGCCAACTGGAATTTATTCCCAAAGGCAATGCTTTTGTTATACAAAACAAAGATGTTTACACATAACTTGTTTTTTTTTTTTTTTTTTTATTAAATCAACACATAACTTGTAATGCTACAACCTCATGTTTCCTTTACCGCAAATCCCTTCCCTAAACTTATTCTCTGGCTCAGACTCTAAATTGGTCTGCTACTTTTCATATGTAACTATTGCTATACCCTGATATATTTTTACCAGGACACAGCTGAGCATTCTTCTACCGTTTCATTACCGAAGATGAGCGACAGAGGCCTGGATTCTTTATCAGTCATGCAGGAGACATCCTAATCCTTTTTCACAGCCCCCCAAACACATCCATGTTCTTCCATAATCTGAAGCTTACATAAAAGCTTCTTTGGAAGCTTACATAAAACATTCTCTGAGCCTCAAATATGGTTCCTGTTCGAGTCTCTGACAAATCAATGATGAAAATGTGCCAAACGTTCTATGAAACTGGTGTAAGGTGCTCCATGATCGTATTAATGTACACAGCTTTGATTTAATAAAAAATTAATTAATTAATTAAAAAAAATTGAGATCCCCACATAACCTCTTACAGAGAGGTTTCTTTTTATTCCTTTACTAAGTGGAGTGGATTCATATAACATTTCTTCTTTTAAAGAAATTTGAATCCATTGAAATTGAGTTGGTTTCAACTCAATTTGGAATAGAAACAAGACAATCTTGGAATAGAAACAAGACAAAGTCCCTGTCTTGAAGAAAGTCATAGGATAACTGGGAAGTAAGACAGTGAAAAAAAAAATCACAATATTGTGTGCAAAGTACAAGGTTAGAAAGAATTAGGTTTAAGATATAAGGGTGATGTGGTGGGGAAGAAGTGGACACAAATCACATATCTTTGATGATTGTAGCTAGATTTTGAAGGATGCATATGCGTTTTCTAAGGTCGAAAAGAAAAAGAAAAGGTCAATTTTCCAGAGGGAACAGCATGCACAAAAGCTCAAAAGTTTGAAACAGTCTTAAATGTTTGGAGAATTTTAGGCAACTCACTTAATAGGCTAGATATGACCGGACAGCTATGTAGGGACCAAAGCGTGCAGGTTCTTGCAGCTAGAGACGTTCGGCAACAATTTAGTCTCCCATCACCTGCCGGTGATAGGGAGCTGTTGGAGAATTTGGAATGAGGAAATGACATGATCAGACTTATGTTTTACATTTATTAGAGTGATCTATTTGGGCAGCATGTGAAGAAAAAGATGAAGGAGGGTAAGGCTGGGAGTAAGAAGACCAGTAGAACAGGAAGCTGTTATAGTGCAAGAGGTGATAAGAACCTTAGTAAGTAACTGCATGTGGGTACTGAGGAATAGATGCCGATCTGGAACCCAAGATCCTTGCGTGTCTCTAACAAAGATAGAAAGTGAGAGACCAAAGATCATTGGTGAGTGGAGAAAACACACCTGCCAGCATCTAATAGGCCTGTGGGTTCTATGGGTTAGGCACTTTGTAGGGAAGTCTGCAGTAGAGATGCTAAGTTGAAAGTTATTAGCACGTAGGTTTTGTGGATTCAAGTTTCCTAAGGATGAGGCATAGACTGGTAGGGGATGTGAATGCAGAAACATACACCTTCAAACAGTGAAAACAATTCCAGCAAATAAATGAATGAAAATGTCATGGAAACCCAGGGCTTTTCCTCTACTAATGCTATTTCAGTCATATTGTAAGAGTAGAAGAAGATAACGGCTTTTGATTTTTTCAAAATGCCATCTAGAAACAAAAACAGTATACTGGAAAAAATTCTCTTTGGTGAAAATTAAACATATATATGTGAATATATATGCATAATTAAGTATATATTGGAATACACATATAGACACACACACACACACATATATATATAGACACATACACTGAAAAACAAGACTGTTATATGGAAAAAGTTTGAAAGAAAATGGACAAACTAAGATCTAGAGATGAGGCTTACAGATAAGGACTTAACCTCATGAAAGACATGGAGAATCTTCTCTCTAGAGATGTGAAAGATGAGAATAGGATTCTTGTGGCTTGAGGCACTCTACAGTTGGTATTGTAGAATATCATGACTTTTCTTTTTTTCTTTTTTTTTCTGTCACCCTGGGTAGAGTCCACAGCATCATAGCTCATAGCAACCTCAAACTCTTGGGCTCAAATGATCTTCTTGCCTCAGTCTCCCACATATCTGGGGCTTCAGATGCCAACCACAATGCTGCTTAGTTGAATGTTGAGTCCTTTGGTCCCTAATGATCTCATATTTCTGTGTTAGGTGAAATAATTTGCTTAGAGTGGATGTTTGAACTGAGTGGGGGTTGGAGGGGGTGGTGATTTGGAACATCTAATGGAAGAGTCCAAAAAGAAGTGTATCAAAAGGGAGCAGAGAAAGTATTTTTCTAAATTCATTATAATACTTTCTATCTTTACTGCTTATGTCATTTTTTCCATCTTGATGTATTACACTAGTGTAATTAAATAACTAGTCTCTTGTTCGTTTCTGTCTTAATTTTATCCTTTTTACATTTTCTTCTCTCCCACATTGACCACACTTTTAGAATTTCCTGTTTTCCCTCTTCTTCAAAATTCTCCAGCAGTTGACATTCACCAAGATTCTGAGGTGGGTTAAAGGAGGAATACTCGGAAATGAGAACAGCCAGATAACAGCTGTACATTTCCTGTTTTGTTCTTACAACATTTTTTTCTTCTATTACATCTGCATGGCTAATGCCTGCATTGATCATCCAGTACTCTGACTTTTCATTTCATTTTATCTGGAATTTTAAAATGCTGTTCTAAAATGTATAGTAGCCCAACCTACACTTCGACCTCTTTCCTCAAGCCTGGTCATCATGATGGATTTTTACCAGCTTAAAATAAAAATTTGAAGGAGTTAGCCACATATACCTTTGAACACTATATACCCAAGCTGGCTTTGGGTACAGTAGAAACCTATACCCAAGGTTTTCAGTAGAAACCTGGCTTACAAAGTTCCACGCCTCACTTCCAAATTCAGTCTCACCCACCAAAAGACTTTTGCCACCCCCCTACCAATAATATGAACTTCAATCTGATTAGAACAGTCAGAACAAATATCTCCCCTCTAGAAACTGGTCTTCACTCTATTTAGCTTAGACTTGTTGGGTTATTCTGAGATGATGGAGATTATGTGGATTATAAAATTATATGGATTTGTTCACGCCATTTAGGATCCAGTTATGTCTGAGTAGAGGTCAATTCAACTTCAGCCAAATTGACCTATATAACAAGGGATAGACTGGGTAGATTCCCTTGGGATTGACCTATCCCAACAATGGGATAGACTGGGTGCTTGGGAATCAATAAGATGACTACTAGCCAGGTGTGTGGTGGCTCACACCTGTAATCCTAGCACTCTCAGGTGGATTGCTTGAGTTCAGGAGTTCAAAACCAGCCTGAGCAAGAGTAAGACCCCATCTCCACTAAAAAAAAACCAAAAAAACAAACAAAAAAAACTAGTGGGGCGTCATTTGTGGGGAGCTGTAGTCCCAGCTACTCAGAGGCTGAGGCAAGAGGATTGCTTGAGCCCATGAGTTTGAGGATGCTGTGGGCAATCATAGCATTCTAGCCTGGGGCAAAAGAGTGAGCCTCTGTCTTTAAAAAAAAAAAAGTGCCTACCATAGCACTCACCCTTAGTCCTTATTCAGGGAAAAATCTCCTGTGCAAGGCCTGGTTCACGGACATATGATCTATGTGATCACATACACGATAATTATCATGGCACTGCATAAAGTATATAATACATGTTATATTGTGTAAATAAGGCACAGCAATACTTAAAATCAACTACTACATTTTTGATCTTCCTCCACCAATATGAATTGCATGTGAAAGGTGATAGTGTATTTATTTCTATATCCCTACGACTGAGTAAAATGACTGTTTATGAAACGAAACACTGGTATCCTTCTAGTCAGGATAGGACATTCTTTTGTTTCCTTTCCTCATCTCCCCATGGAGATGTAGCTTGACCTCCAACTGGCATTAAAGAAATTGCATTTGTGATCTAGCATGTGGTCTTGTGCAATTCACTTAATTTCTTTAATGATATATGAAGATGATGATAGTAATAATAGCTCTAACTCACTGGGAGGTTTTGAAGCCTGAAACTCTTCTTTGTTGTTTTCTTGTTGAATTCTTTTTTTGATGTTCAGTTTGTTAGAGAACACAGCAGTTGTGTTTTAAAAGTTCATGTATGCATTTTAAAAATTACATATGTGGGAATATATATAAAGAGAAATATGTGCATGACTTCATTTGGATTTATCACAATTTTAATTTCAAGACATCCAAGTGTGAGAATGAGGCAAATGTTCTCACAACTTTCTGCACAATAGGCTCTGACTATGCCTTAATTGCAAGGAACAAAATTACAGGGCCCTCGCTTATAATTGTATAGGCAATGTTCTTCCCACCATGGAGGATTTCAGTTACATTGTAGTCCTGCAAATGGTGCTTCATGCAGTTGGCCAGTGCCATATGTGATAGCCAACAAGTAAATATCTGCACTCTTTTAATTTATTAATTTATTTAAATGTCTTTGTCTCAATCTATATAGTCTAGAACCCATATGCTATTTTAAGAAAATGAATAATAATCATATAAGTGAGAGATTGATACTTTCTTTTTTTTGTAGAGACAGAGTCTCACTTTACCACCTCGGTAGAGTGCCATGATGTCACAAGGCTCACAGCAACCTCCAGCTCTTGGGCTTACGTGATTCTCTTGCCTCAGCCTCCCGAGCAGCTGGGACTACAGGCGCCCGCCACAACACCCGGCTAGAGAGATTAATACTTCTTAAAAGAATGCAAACTAGTGTAATAAGTAGAATATGCTTTTATACCTTTAAATTACAAGTATCCTTAAAAATACTTGCAAAATTTACATGCTGTGCCAGTGACAAATTTGGCAAATATCAGAATCTTCTCATCTTGTCTCTGTATTCTTTTCTATCTTTTTTTTTTTTTTTTTTTTTTACATGTAAGCTCAAGAATCTAGCATAGGGTCTATCTCAAAATGGGCTCTTAATTTTTTTTTCATAAATAAATGAATTCCTAAGGTAAATAACATGGGAGTAAATAATATAAGTTATTGTTCCATTTTTGCCAGGATAGTTATTATGCTTTTGCTGTGTATGCTTTCCTTTTCTTTTTGTTTAAAAATAGAACTATGGCCATTTATGTGGGTGTCTATACGTTAGAGTAAGGATAATATCCAGATGTTTCATAGAATATTGGACATTGGTTCTGAGTGGATATGATACTTGGAAACCTGAAGCCTCATGTGTCCCCGAACTCATTACAGAGATGACATGTAGGGTCCAGGTAATAAAGACTGGAGTCCTAATAAACTCCAGCTTTCAACAGGACCACTGAGTTCATTTTCCTGGTCATTGGGATTGCCATGCTTGACAATTGGGATAACCCCACATGCTCAGGGTAATCCTCAGGCCCTTGGAATAACAGCTTTGATAGCAAGGATGTCCATATGGAAGTCTGCGACTTCTCCTACCCTCTCACCAAGTTATCAAATGAAATATATATGTTTACTAATAAACATATTTTATCATATGTATTTGTGTGTATTTCATTTCAGAGTGGAGAAGAAGATTGTGCCATCCTTGAAGATCTAAAATGTACAATAATGATGATCCTCATCATAATATCCATTTAATGTATTAGTCTGGTCCCTCCCACAAACAAGACTAATATATTAGTCTGGGAGGTCCCAAAGAATGACTGTAGTCTCCTAAATGCTCAACAAAGTAATTGCCCTGATCAGTGTTGCTATGCTGGGTATGTATTCTTTGCAGGAGCCACTAAATAGACACTCGGGCATGTAATATGTGGTCATTTACTTGGTAAATGTGTTCTTCTCTAGACTGGTTAATAAAAGGCAATGGAGAACAAATAATATTTATTTACAGTATGCTGTAGTTCAAATAGATAAGGTCAATTGGGGACATCTCACAAAACATTACATTGACCTGTTAAATGATGATATCTTACTGCTCAGTCAGGATGGGCAAGAGTTTACAAAGACTCTGGGTGCTTGGTAAGACACAGGTATGCCAGAAGGATTGAAATAAACTCTCTGAAGATTCAAAGAAATAGCAGTTCAGCAAAATTTTAAAAGGACCAATGGTCGGGGCAGGCTGATACAACATTTACAAAGTAAAAGATAATTTTTGTATTTTGATCCCTTACTACAGAGTGAGAAACACAATGCTCGGAAAGGCTATTGGGTGCTGGAGGCAACAAATTTGACCTCTAGGTTTATGTTTCTGGCTGATATACCAGGTAACATAAAAGGTTCTCAGGTCTGAGGTGAGCCATGAGAAGTAAAGGCACCATGAGAAGTTTTAGGCTACAGAGCAGACAGCCCAGCCACTGGGTCGTATGATCCAGCCCAGAGAATGAGAAGAGTAAGTGGTTGAAGGAGATGAAGTGGCCTTATGAAAAGGCCCTGTGGGAGAATCATAACACAGCCCCTGGGTTCTTTGTGGATGATGGCCACACCACCAGTAGATAGTTTATACTCATTTTGAGAAGCAGCTCCCAAAATGTTACTGGGCCCTGGCAGATATAGAACAATTGATCCCAGGGTACCAAAGTAACTGCGTCTTTGAAACAGTTCATTCTAAGCTGGGTTCTGCCTGACTTACCAAGCCTAATGTCAGAAGAGTTCAGCAGCCATCCACTGTCAGAAGAAAACAGAATTGAGCCCAAGCAGGATCAGAGGGCCTGAGTAACCTGCCTGGTCAGGTGGACCCGGGCTCCATGCCACCACCAGAGGGACACCAATGGCCTTCTTTCATTTTCCATTTTCCCTGATGATCATATCAGTGTACAACCAGATGAAAGAAGAGAAAAAAGCCTTTGTTTTATGTAGGGTTCAGCATGGTATATGGGTGCAGGCCAAAAATAACTGGGGGCTGCATTGTAGACACACCAAAAGGAATTAACTGGAAGATCAGGGATGTCGGGAATGGAGGCACGTGAATGGACATGTGAGAATGGGCATAAAATGCAAAGATTTTGTGTCATCTTGTGATATTATCTATCAGACAATGTCCTCCCTAGAGGATATAGAAGGTACTGAACAACTGAATAGAAAATATAGTTCCTCCAGCCTTTGTCTTTAGCTACCCTGGAACTGGCACCTGGGGCCCATGAAAAGAGTAGTTATGATGGCAAAGATGGAAACTGTAGAACTGGCCCAATGGACTACCACTTACTAAGACAACAGCTAATTCTGATTGCCTGATCTTCCAGCCAGCACCCAATGCTGAGACTTCGGTATGGCACTCCTTCTCCAAGAGGCTAAGTGGCCACTGGTAGGTCGTCACTCTCTTTGGTTGCTCTTTATTCTGTATCAGAGGAGTGAAACAATTACACATATACATATATTAGTAGCAGCCCTGAGATTACTGCAGCAAGAGACGCTGTGGTTGGAGAGACCCAGGAGCACTGTGGAGGAAATGCTCTCCAGGTATGTGTGGAGAAGATTTTCATAAATGAGGGGTGTTCTGAGATGATTCTATATGCTATGGACCTACAAGGAGGAGGATAGTGAGTTGATAGCATTAGTTGCTGAATATCTGATTAGTCACAAAGATCTATCTGGGCTATGTGAATGATAAGAATACAGCAGGTGCCAAGCCATTTTGTTCCACACAGAATTCCATTAATGGAAAATCCGTGGTTTAGGGGCTCCCCATCAGCATGGCTGAGACCTTCTTGGATATGCAGGATAGTCTAAATTCTTCCTATTTTCACCAGGTGTGGTGGCTAGGCTGTAATCCTAGCAGTCTGGGAGGCTGAGGTGGGTGGATCACTTGAGCACAGGAATTAGAGACCAGCCTGAGCAAGAACAAGACCCCTTTCTCTACTAAAAACAGAAAAGTGATCCTGGTATTGTGGTGGTGCCCATAGTCTTGGCTACTTGGGAGGCTGAAGCAAGAGGATCACTTGAGAGTAAGAGTTTAAGGTTGATGTGAGCTATGATGCCACGGCACTCTACCTAGGGTGACAGAGACAGACTCTGTCTCAAAAAATAAACAAATAATAAATAAACTTGTCCTATTCTCTTTTTTTCTAGGTCTGAGACCTATTTAACTTTCCTAGTCCTGTTCTTTGTGCCCTTTGATGTTTATGTGTATTTCTCTCAAAAATTCTCCACATTTCTAATTCTGTCTTGGCATCTTCAACCTGGAGGATCTGTGCCAATCCACTGAGCAAGTGGAAATTGTGCAAATTTTGCAGAAATGTTAAAAACAATTAAATTCTGGGAAATTAGAGACATTTAGTCCCACCTCATGATTTCTCCTGACTCCTCATCTCTCTGAAAATATGGGACAGAATATCAAGGTATATCCCACAGGCACGAATTCAAGCCCAATAAGTAAATAGACTTTTAGTTACACAACAGATCCCTCGGTTTCTAGTTCTTCTGTAGAAAATAACACCAGGTGAATCTAATTCTGAAATCTTGTGCTGGCTTTCTCTGGGTAAAAAAATGATGAATGAAAGTCAGATTTAGGAAATGAAATTCTTGAGCAAAATCCTCCTTTTATTTCCCTTCAACAAAACCCTTTGTGCAGTTTTGGCCAACGCCTAAAATTGAAGATTTATATATTCATTAAAACTTGTCTCTAAACTTTAAAACCTTCCAGTCCATAACATGAATATATTTAGATCTCTAAATTCAGTATTAATTGAATTCTTTTATCTTTCAAATAATTTATTGAAATGGATAGCAGGAGCCAAAGACATGAATATGATTTATATCTACTTTGAGTTATTAATAAAAAGGTTTAAGACCTAGTTTATGAAATTAGCGTATCTTTTCAAATTATCGATCATTCCAGTTCATTATAATGCTGACATATTGAGAATATATTTCTAATGCAACATTAAAGCGTTAATCCTGATATTTAAAATATGATTCCATTTTATTTTTACACATGTAGTCCTTCATGATCAGGAATTTCAACTTGTTACTCTGAATTTATTAAGAATCTTAATCTTAAGAAGAGGGGGAACTGATTAGTTTCCTGGTGACAAATAGACAATTTGCTACTTCATTATTACTCCCTTCACAAGGAAGAAAGGTGTAGCCTTCCTTACCTTTCAACTGAATTTTATAGCAACATTCCAGCTATTTGGTGACCTTCCTTAATACTATTCAATACACAACTGCTGACTGATCAATCCTGTCTCAGGATCCACCTTCACGCTAGGTCATATACTCTGTCCTTTAGTATAACTGAATTACTTGCTATTCCTGTACCCGAGCCCCTGGTCCTTAGACACAGAAGCCCCTTCTTCTCCACTTCAATCTTTAGAAATCTTTTCCCTTCATCCAGGCCTTGCTCTAAAGAACATGTAGCAAGAAAAGGAGCACTCAACTGTCCCTAGGTGATTTAGGTGTTAATCCCAGTGTCACTACTAACAAGTTATGTAGCTTTGGGCAAATTTTCATTCTCCCTGACTCAATGTTCTCATCCAATAATGAGAAGGCAAACCAGATGGGTGGTTCTCACAGTGTGGTCCTTGAACTCAAAGCATCTGCATCACTTGGGAACTTGTTAAAAATATAGATTCGAGACCAGTTTTGACACACAGGGTAAGTGGATAGCCACTTCAGCAGTGATTCCAGCAACAAGCACTTCCCTGAGAAAGCTTCTGCTCATCCACAGGCACAAGAACTTAAAGAGCAAGAGGAATTGAAAGGAAAATTAGGGCAAGTAAACAGATAAAAGAAATCACCCATGAGGAAGAATCAGCAGAAAACTCCAGGCAACATGAAGAACCAGTCCAGAACTACCCCGCCAAGGGACCATGAGGTAGCTACTGCAGAGGATTCCACCTATACAGAAATGTTAGGAATGACAGAAAGGGAATTTAGAATACACATGTTGAAAACAATGAAGGAAATGATGGAAACAATGAAGGAAACTGTTAATAAAGTGGAAAATAACCAAAAGGAAATTCAAAAACAGAATCAAATAAGAGATGAACGATATGAAGAATATAAAAAGGATATAGCAGAGCTGAAGGAAATGAAACAGTCAATCAGGGAACTTAAAGATGCAATGGAAAGTATCAGCAACAGGTTAGACCATGCAGAAGAAAGAATTTCAGAGGTAGAAGACAAAGTTTTTGAGATAACTCAGATAGTAAAAGAGGCAGAAAAGAAGAGAGAGAAAGCAGAACGTTCACTGTCAAAATTATGGGACTTTATGAAGCGTTCCAACATACGAGTTATAGGAATTCCAGAAGGGGAAGAAGAATGCCCCAGAGGAATGGAAGCCATACTAGAGAATATTATAAAAGAAAATTTCCCAAATATCACCAAAGATTCTGACACACTGCTTTCAGAGGGATATCGGACCCCAGGTCGCCTCAACTCTAACCGAGCTTCTCCAAGACAAATTGTGATGAACCTCTCCAAAGTCAAGACCAAAGAAAAGATTCTGCAAGCTGCCAGGAGTAAGCGCCAGTTGACCTACAGGGGCAAATCCATCAGATTGACCGCAGACTTCTCTAATGAAACTTTCCAAGCAAGAAGACAATGGTCATCTACCTTTAATCTACTTAAACAGAACAATTTTCAGCCCAGAATTCTGTACCCTGCTAAGCTAAGCTTCAAAATTGACGGAGAAATCAAATCATTTACGGATATACAAACATTGAGGAAATTCGCCACAACAAGACCAGCTCTACAGGAAATACTTCAACCTGTTCTGCACACCGACTGGATCAGCAGCAAAGTAAGAACTCAGAAATTAAAGGACAGAACCTAACCTCCACACTGATGCAAAAGATAAAACTAAGCAATGGACTCTCACAAAATAAGACGAATAGAATACTACCACACTTGTCAATTATCTCAATAAATGTTAATGGCTTGAATTCCCCACTGGAGAGACATAGATTGGCTGACTGGATTAAAAAACACAAGCCATCCATTTGCTGTCTGCAAGAAACACACCTGGCTTCAAAAGACAAATTAAAGCTCCGAGTCAAGGGTTGGAAGACAATTTTTCAGGCAAATGGAATTCAGAAGAAAAGAGGAGTTGCAATCTTATTTTCAGATACATGTGGATTTAAAGCAACTAAAGTCAAAAAAGACAAAGATGGTCACTTTATATTGGTCAAGGGAAAAATACAACAAGAAGACATTTCAATTCTAAATATTTATGCACCCAATTTAAATGCTCCCAGATTCTTGAAGCAGACCTTACTCAGTCTGAGCAATATGATATCTGATAATACCATCATAACAGGGGACTTTAACACTCCTCTTACAGAGCTGGACAGATCCTCTAAACAGAAACTAAACAAGGATATAAGAGACTTAAATGAGACTCTAGAACAACTGTGCTTGATAGACGCATATAGAACACTCCACCCCAAAGATAAAGAATATACATTCTTCTCATCACCCCATGGAACATTCTCCAAAATTGATCATATCCTGGGACACAAAACAAATATCAACAGAATCAAAAGAATTGAAATTTTACCTTGTATCTTCTCAGACCATAAGGCACTAAAGGTGGAACTCAACTCTAACAAAAATGCTCGACCCCACCCAAAGGCATGGAAATTAAACAATCTTCTGTTGAATAACAGATGGGTGAAGGAAGAAATAAAACAGGAAATCATTAACTTCCTTGAGCATAACAACAATGAAGACACAAGCTACCAAAACCTGTGGGATACTGCAAAAGCAGTTTTGAGAGGAAAATTCATCGCTTTAGATGCCTACATTCGAAAAACTGAAAGAGAGCACATCAACAATCTCACAAGAGATCTTATGGAATTGGAAAAAGAAGAACAATCTAAGCCTAAACTCAGTAGAAGAAAAGAAATATCCAAAATCAAATCAGAGATCAATGAAATTGAAAACAAAAGAATCATTCAGAAAATTAATGAAACAAGGAGTTGGTTTTTTGAAAAAATAAATAAAATAGATAAACCATTGGCCAGACTAACGAGGAATAGAAAAGTAAAAAAAAAATAAAAATAAAAATATAGATTCTTAGAGTCCACGCCAGCTTTACGGAATCAGGAATTCTAGAGATGTGACTCTGTGTTTTAACGAGCCCTCTAAGTGATTCTGATTTTTACTAAAGTTTAAGAACCATTGACATATATATTTTCCAGTCCCTCCTGTATCTCAAATGTATTTATTCTGTAATGCCTTCATCTGAGGTGCTTTCATGGCATTTTCTACTTCTCTTACTTCATACATCCCATACTGTATGTTAGAATTATTTTTCACATATCTCTTCCACCACTTACTAGATGTTCCCTTGAAGATTAGGATTTCGTCTTATTTATTTTCACATCTTAGACAGTGTCTAGTCCAGAGCCATGTTAGATACTTAGTACATTTCCACTAAATTACCTTCTTCATTAATTTTAATCTTCATTGGAAACCAAAAAAATAGGCAACAATATTAAAAATAATTAATTAAAATTAATTGAGCTAGCAGCAGAGTATAAGTGGGGAAAAAAAGGCGAAGATTCAGATACAAACCTTAGGGAGTAGCGAGGCATCACCGCTGAGGTGGAGTTACTAAGCTTATGCTTACATCGTAGGCTAACAGCCTAGAGAATTCAAAACGGATTAATTTACAAACACCATTACCCTTCAGGGTCTTCAGCTGAGAAAGATTCAACTTGGAAAAGGATCTACTTACATCCTGATAATGTACAAACAAACAAACAAAGATATAAGTAGCAAGCACAATACAAGCTGTCCCTGGATGTAAAGCATACGTAATATCTGTGAAAGAAAAATCTAGGGAAGACACCATTATTCAGGCTTCTCAAGATGGGATTCCAAGGAAAAGGATCACATTAGTGTATGTAAAGGGCAGAAAACATTGTGAGAAAAATAACTGTTTTGTTATTGAGTTAAATAAAAAGTTAAAGAACTTTTCTCAAAAGGGCAGAAATAGTAATAAATCATCAAGGCAGCTAATTCAAAATGGCTATGGCACAGGTAGAAAGGCTGTTCTATTTACGAATTGAATTGGGGTAAATGTTGTATTAGGTGGATTAATGATCAGACTCAGACCATGTGAAGACAGCACAGCTGATGTTCTTACCTGAAATTTCTCTGTCTCCCTTGATGACTTTTGGGAGGGATGCCCCTTCTCCCTTCTTGGTTAATGATTGTAGGGAGGAATAGGAATGATTTTTAAAGGAAGTAATGTTATAAGAATAGAACATTATCTTTCTCTTCAGTAATATGTATCCTGCTCTTTCAAGCAACTTTGAAGCCTGTGTCTTGAAGACTGTAGGACATCATTCCTCTACTCTTCACCTCCCTGGTGTGGGTTCAGCTCTGCCTCTCCTGACATCCTCGGAAGGCTTTGTGCTCCCCGCTGCCCATACCTCAATTCAGACAAAAACTGTTAGGATTCACTATTCAAGCCAAGGCACTTCCCTTCATCAGGAAGAGCAGTGATCCTCTCTGGTAGTGCTCCACCCTATTACAGAGGCAATGAAATCCTATACACCTGATACCCAGTAAGAAATTGTAGTAAATTTTTGAACAATTTTGGCCACTCATCTTTCTCATCTTTCTGCAGGGCGTATGAGCCTCTAGACCACTGATGGGCCCATTAGAATAATTAGTGTTAGTGATGCCTCCTTAATCAAAGTTGATACTTGACATAAGGCTTAATTTCCTTGTCTTCAATGTTAAATAAATTTATCTCCTGGGAAAAGTGTGGCCTAAGAAATGTTTTTAATTAAGATATGGTGAGTGGGGAGATGAAAATAATTCTTTTATTTTAATGATCTTGCCTTTTGGTCCTTATACATTTATTTCCATCAATTAGCTCTATTTATTGATTCTTTGATTAAAAGAAACATATTGAAAGTAAAATGTATTTTGGTAACTTTCATGAAAGGGGATGTTGTAAATGTATACTAATTTCAATAACTTCCATCAAAAGTGATGCAAATTTATACATCACTTTATATAACTATTTTCAATTAAAAATGATTTGTGGTTTACAAACAAAATCCATCAATTTTAAGTATACAATTCAATGAGTTTTGGCAGATATAGTAGCAAACCTCATAAATCATGTGGTAAACCTCATAATCAATCAATCTGTAGAATATTTGCATAGCTTCAAAAAGTTCCCTTTTGCCCTTTTGTGATCAATCCCCTTCTTGACCTCTGGTCCTCAGAATCAAGGTCTACATTCTGTCATATAGTTGTGTTTTTTGTAGGATTTTACAAAACAGAATAATACAGAATATACTTGTGGTCTTTTCTATTGGGGATTTTTTATTGCTCATAACGTATTTGAGATTCATCTGTGCTGCTGTATATATCAGTGGTTCATTTATTTCTATTGCTAGGTAGTATTGTGTTGTATGGATACATAACATTTTTAAATCTCTTTACTAGTTGGCAAACACGGGGGTTGCTTCTAATTTGGGGCTATTGTGAATAAAAATACTATAAACATTTAAGTTCAAATCATTGTAAGGATGTGTATTTTCTTAGTACTTGGATAAACAGCTAAGGGTGGACTGTTAAAAATTGATAAATTGGTGATAATATTTAGCAATATTTTGATCTTCAAAATAGTCTTAAGAAAATCAAAAGGCTCATCACAAACTAGGAGGTGTGGCAAACACACATCAAGCATTTCTGAGCAAAATATCTAAAAAACTCTTACAATTCAATAATAGGATAACCTGATATTTTTTTAAAAGGGCAAAAAAATTCAACAAATGCTTCACCAAAAATGACATAGGAGCAGCAAATAAGCTATGAAAATATGCTCAACATTATATAGTATCAAGAAAATAAAACTTAAAGCAATAAAATAAAACATTACACATCTATTTAAGTGAGTAATTAACAACAGCAAAAAAATTAATAATAGCAAGTGTGGGCAAGGATTTGGGACAACTGGAAGTCTCATGCACTGCTGCTGGGAATGGAAACTGCTGCAGATTCTTGGGGGAAAAAAATGTTTGGTCATTTCTTACACATTTAAACATATATTTTCTATATTCATTTTTTAAATTTAGGCAAATTTCCATATTTCCCAAATACCTTAAAATCATATATGTATTTATTATTTATTTCTATAAATTATTTATAAAATATAGATTTTATAATATATAATATATCATACATTCTATTCTATAATTTGTAGAATTAATACAATTATTAATACAATAATTTTAGACTGAATTCCTTTGTTTTCTTTCTTGATATTAACTTTCTCACAGTGAATTAGGGCAAGGGTTATCCATGTATAAAAATGTACTATGCTTTAGGAAATCAGTTTTATTTAATTAGGATTGAGTCCTCTAACAGTTGATGAAAACCATATAAATTCCGTCAAAAACAATTGCAATTATTATTGTTGTTTACCACAAAGAGAAATTGCTAATATAATTGTCAAGTGTCTGTCTCCCTGTCTTTTGAAGTTATTTTGTCCCCATCAGCAATATTGAAATAACCTAAGAGAAAAATAGAAAGATATGAAATTTTCCATCCTATGGAAATTTACCCCAGTTTTGCCGAATTTCGGCCTTATAGATGTGTCTCTCAGTGAAAGGACAATGAAAACCAATAACAACTTGAGCAGTTTTGATTAATCCTTGCAGGTATACTTTTCAGAAATTCAGAAAGCGAGTGACTCTTGGTAATGAATTCATTTAATGTCCCATAGTTTTTAATTCTTTGCTTTCAACAGAATTAAAGGAATTATTATTTGAGCTATTGATCCATCAAAAATATTTGGTGGTATCCTATTATGTGACTTTTTTGCATAAAAATTAAAAGAAGTATTAAAATTGGTACTTTTGTTCTAAAATATTCTATCCATTTGCAATATATATGAGGTATATATCAAATTATATAGAATACCATTAATATACTCAACTAGAGAAAGTGCTCCACACCCTATTGCTGAATATCACTACAATCACCTTCACAGGACTCTCCTTGGCCATCTGGTGACCATAGTGATGATATTCACAAGGTCTGCAGCACATTTTCTAGTGTAAGTTTACAAACTTAATTGTCTGAACTTATATTTATGTGAAAATGGTATACAAATATCAACCTCTATGAAAAGGAGTTTTAAAAACAGGAATGCAGTTTGTCGTATCCTTCTTTACTCATGCAAAATAGTCATGAAAAAATAGACGAAATAATTAAAAACATTTCTCATATATCTTAGTAATTTAGCCACATATTTCTGTTTATCAGATGGCAGTAATACATATTATAATGATAACTCTAGACAAAATATTGTAACATCTGATTTCAGGAAATTGATAAAAAGTATATAAATTAAATTGATATAGTTCATTTATATTATTAATATAAATTATGTTATCTACTAAATTGTATATTCAAATTATATTTTAAATTCATATAATCTATATAATTGTTGTTTTGCGTAAATGATGTTAGGACAATCAAAAAATTTTTAAAGTGTTAATGTACATTTATTTGAAAAACTTTAATAGGAAAATTAAAATGGAAATATGAATTCAAGGATTAAAAGGAATGATGGACAATGTCTGACTTCCAATGAATAGCTTGTTTATTTACATGTTAATGGGTGATGGTAGATATTAAATTGCTTTGTAATTTAAATTTCATGGGGAATAATTTAAGGAGAGATATATCAGTTTTGTTTATAAAAGTAAATATTTATATTATAC
This sequence comes from Nycticebus coucang, assembly GCF_027406575.1. NCBI lineage: Eukaryota > Metazoa > Chordata > Mammalia > Primates > Lorisidae > Nycticebus > Nycticebus coucang. The sequence goes on from NC_069782.1 coordinate 30,780,570, forward strand.
TAAAAATTAAGTCCTTTGGAACTGTATGCTATTGCCTCTCAATATCTATGTGAGATTCCGGACATTCCAAAGACAGCAAAATCCATGGATGCTCAAGTCTTTGAAATAAAATGGTGTAGTAATATTCACCTATAACCTACACATATCCTTCCATATACATTATTATGTATTATGTATTATTATGTAATTATTATGATTATTATGATTATTATTATTATTTGAGACAGAGTCTGTCTCAAGCTGTCACCCTGGGTAGAGTGCTGTAGTGTCGTAGTTCACAGCAACCTCCAATTCTTGGGCTCAAGTGATCCTCTTGCCTCAGTTTTTCTATTTTTAGTAGAGACAGGGTCTCACTTTTGCTTAGGCTGGTCTCTAACTCCTGAGCTCAAGCAATCCACCTGCCTAGGCCCTTCCATATGCTTTAAATCATCTCTCGAACACTCATAATACCTAATGCAATGTAAATACTACGTAAATAGTTGTCACTCTATTGTTTAGGGAATAGTGACAAGAAAAAAGTCGATGGGTATTTAGTACAGATGCAATCATCCCATTTTATTTTCTACATATTTTAGAATCTTGATTGTTGAGTCCATGGATGCAGAACCCACTGCTATGGAAGGCAGACTGTATATTGTTGATAAAAAAATTTTTTTTAGACATGAAACTTAAAATATGAGAGGGAATACATAATTTAAAAAAATGTAGAGGCTAAATGACAAAAAGAGATTGGAGAACAGTGCTTTAACCTACCACACAATCTGGATAAAACGTGGCATCTTAAGTATCTTGCACTTCCTTCTGTCATAACATTGCTACAATTTTTTGTAATAGTCCATTTGCTTATTCACTTCCTCCACTAAATAAGAAGTTCCCGTTGTCAGAAACTGTGTTTTGTGTAAACTATCTTGAGACCGAGGTTGAAAATAATATATGTTAAGATTTGGGGGTGTAGTTCAATCTCCAACAAGATAAATGTGTAACGTCAACAAGTCACAATTCTTCAGGACAAAAGTTTTCTTATTTGTAAAATTGGAGACAGATTCTTAGGTCCTTCCTGCCCCAAATTCATTTTACTGTCTTTATTTCCTACATAACTAAGTGTGCTTCAGGTCATAAGTTACTTATTCCCATACAGTCTTAAGTGAGAAAGGTGAGCTGGCTGCTGCCTCATTGCCCTGGTCAGAACTAGGCTGTCCTTGGTCCATAAGAAATAACAATGATTGACAGTTATTTAAGATTAGAGAATTGTTACATTTAAAACATAAAAGGACTTTTACTTTTCGCTTTTATTTTCAAAATGAGAAAGAAGATATCTATTTTGTTTTTATTTTTTATTAAATCATAGCTGTGTACATTAGTATGATCATGGGGCACCATACACTTGGTTCATAGACCGTTTGACACATTTTCATCACACTAGTTAACATAGCTTTCATGGCATTTTCTTAGTTATTTTGCTAAGACCTTTACATTCCACATTTACTAGGATTCACATATACCCTTGTAAGATGCACGGCAGGTGTAATCCCATTAATCTCCCTCCCTCCACCTATCTCCCCCCTCCCTCCCCTCCCTTTCCCCCTTCTCCCTATTCTTAGGTTGTAAGTGGGTTATAGCTTTCATGTGGAGGTCCTACATTTGTATCAGAATATTTATTGCAGCCCTATTCATAATTGCTAAGTCATGGAAAAAGCCCAAGTGCCCATCGATCCATGAATGGATTAATAAATTGTGGTATATGTACACCTTGGAATATTATGCAGCCTTAAAGAAAGATGGAGACTTTACCTCTTTCATGTTTACATGGATGTAGCTGGAACATATTCTTAGCAAAGTGTCTCAAGAATAGAAGAAAAAGTGCCCAATGTACTCACCCTTATTATGAGAAAGAAGATATCAAAGAATGTTAAATTACTTGCCCCAGGTGACAAAGCTATCATGAGAGCTTGCTATATAATTCTACTCATTCTCAGTCAAGGGCTGGTTCCATCAACAGTGGGTAGAAACTCAGGCTTCGGAGTCAAATCTCAATCGTGGAGTTTTGCGAAAGTTATTTACATTGTTCATTTTTTAATTTTTTTTATGAAATGGAATAATATCTTTTCTCATAGCTTGTTTTTAGTAAACAATTACATAATGATTGTACAGTCATAGGCATACAGAAAAGAGATAAATAAGTGACAGCTATGAGTATGATCATGCCATTCAGCCCAGAGACGTACCATATCAATCTGATAATAGTAATTTTACTTTAATATCATATCTAACTGAAAAAAAAAAAACAGATTCTCAATGTGTGTATTTAACTTTTGGTATTTAAATTTCATTAGATAGCTAGGAGATGGGAATGAGACCTATGATTTAAAAATATTTACATAAGAATTTACCTAGCTAATTATGTATCAATTGTCTATATATTTTTTTCACACTGCATGCCAATCTCTGGCAAGCACTTGGGAGCCACATGGAAATAAAACATGACCCAGTCTCCAATTTTGATGAATTCAAAGTCAAAACATTGAATTAAAGTTTCTAATAAGGATATGAGCCAGTTCTTATAGATCCAAGAAAGACAGATACATGATCAACAGATATATTAAAAAAAATGCTCAATATCATTAATCATCAGGAAAATGCAAATGAAAACCACAATGAGGTATCACCCATGTCTCGATGGCTACCATTAAAAAAAAGGCAAACCTCAAAAAGGTCATGGAGAAACTGGAACCCTTGCACACTCCAGGTGGGATGCAAAATTGTGGCACCCTTATGGCAGACAGAACGGAGTTCCTCATAATATTAAAAATAGGACTACCATTATGTTCTTGCAATCCCACTTCTGTGTATTTATCCAAAAGAACGGAAATCTGGATCTGAAAGTGCTATTAGCACTCCCATATTCATAGACAAGATGTGGGAACAACCTAAATGTGGAGATGAATTAAGAAAGTGTGGTCTATACCTACAATGGAATATTATTCAACCTTGAAAAGAGAGGAAATTCTTCAAGTGCAACAACATGGGTAAAGCTTGAAGACTCACGCTAAGTGGAATAAGTCACAGAAAGATAAACATGATATAATTACATTTATGTCAAGGATTAAAACAATCAAGTTCACAGAATTAAAGGATGGGATGATAAGTGGTAGGTATTGGGGAGAGAGGAAAATGCAGAGTTACTAATCAGTGGGTAAAGAGCCAATTCAACAAGAGGAGTAAGTTCTGAAATTTTGCAACACAACATCATAAACAATGCAAACATGTAGATCTCACAAAACAAAATTAATAAAGTAAAAAGAAAGAAATTGGCTTTGCAGCCCAAGATCCCTGTTGTGTGTCCCTTATTTTTCTTTATATTAAATTGCCTCTCCCTATCTGATATCACCTGTGATGTGTAATGAAAATTGTTACATCAGATTTTCCCTTAAGTGATGGGAAAACCCATCTACATGAAACTGACACTGACTTACCCCATTTAAAAGAGATCTTGGAACATGGCACCTATCTGAATACAGTGAGAAAAGGATGAGAACCCAACAAGATTCAGTGAGAAAGAAAATCAGAATTACAAACTGCTTGATGGTCCAAACAGTTAAGATTTTGTAATCAGAGCTCTCCCAGATGTTCTCAGAGTCCCAGGGCAGTCATGTGAAAAAGGAGGATATGAGGCAACGAGAGAACTATATATCCTGGGGATTTGTTTCTTTATAACAGAACTCCCATCATGTAATTTATCAAAGTCACCCAAGAACTGAAGACATTTAACATGGCTTATAAAACCTCAAACTTAGTGACCCTTTTTGGAAACTAAAAGAGATGCAGGCTTTTTTGATTAGACTTTCTTTATAATGCCAGATTGCCACTTGCCATGAACAGGGGTAAGAAAGGATGAAAAAGAAAATATTGCCAGAAAAAAACAGAGGGATGAAACTTGGAAGCTGCTAACGGAGTTTATACTGGAGGTAATTCTTTAAAACATGACACAATGCGTACATGGAAATAAGGCTATAAGAGCAAAGTCTATTTCTGTTTTTGAATAAACAGCACATTCTGTGGATTTTAAATCCATAAACATCAGGAACTAATCTCTTACATAAGCCTTTCTATTATCTTTTCCAAAGCTGAGGTCATACACTTGGGAGATAGGGGTGGGCTTTTTATTTCACACACACCCCTCGTAGGCTGACTATAACATGTAAGTAAATCTGTTACCCTATTAATTATACGAGCTGAAAATGATTCTCGTTCATATTCGTCTGGAGAATATAACTTAGTAGTAAGTAAAGGTAGAGATCGCTTTAAAATATTTTGGAAATTTTTGTAAAAACACAGTTGGGACAGAGAGCTGCTGCCAGCTGTAGAACTGCTTTTAATTAAAACCTTGTTCCACATGCTTACAACAGAGTTTTCTTATTTTCCTATTATATAAAGATATACTGATTCAGCAATTATCGAACCCTGGACACGTTATAAAACTTTCTTCTGAGACTATTAAGCCAAAAAAATCAGCTGTGATTCATTAGATAATAACGCTGTCAGGAAGAATGTTCTCTAAGTTATCCCATCGGAATAGGTCTTTGGTGGCCTTAGAATGTAAAGGCTCGAAGAAAGAAAAGACACCTCTCATTTTTAATTTAATAGAAATCTCTGTAATGAAATGGTAAAGGCAGACTGATATATGGGGACAATGGGCCTGTTAACTACAGTATAAATGTTAGAAAAGCCAAGTCTATTTTCTTTATTAAGGGATACTGTGCAATTTTCACGTAATGTGTGTTTGTATAGAGGACCAAAAGAAGGAATGCACCGGTCTTAATTGTTCAGCATCCTCTTGGATTCCTGGGCCTCTAAACACTCCTCCTGGGCCTCTAAACACTCCCTCCCTGTCCACAATTTACTATTTCTTCCAACTCTAAATTTGTGCAAGTGACTTTGTCACTAACTGTGTGCCTTAAATCAAGTATCTGTTACTTCTTCACTCCACTTTCTGAGAATAATATTTGTAATGGTGGAAGAAAGCCTTTTCAAGATCATGTTCCACCAAGTTTTCTAATTATGAAGTAATTAAAACAGTATCTACATGATCTTCACAAAAACACAAAACCACAGTGACAGTTGGGAAATTCAACAACCTTCTCTCATAAATTGATATAACTGCAAGACAAAGGGTCAGCAGAGACACTGAAGATCTGAAAAACACTATCAACTAACAACATGACATTTATGAAACACCCCACTGAGCAAAATCTCAATATACAATTCAAGTACCTATAGGACATTCTCTAAGGTATATATGTATGAAATCTTGGGCCATAAAACAAATCTTAACAACTTTAAAACAACTAAAATCATAAAGAGTATGTTCTCTAACTGTAAGGAAATTAAACTAAAAGTAATAATAATAAAGTAATAGCAACAAAATCTCCACACCCTTGCAAATTAAACAATACATTAGCAGATAATCTGTGGTTTAAAGAGTTTCAGAAGAAAATTTTTAAAAGCATATATGTGAGTGAAAAATAAAAATACATGTCAAAATATGTGAGATCTAAGTAAACGTTTTTCTGAGAGGTGAATTTATAGCATGAAATGCTCAAGCTAAAATAAAAAAGAGCAAAAGTTTTAAATTGATAATATAAGTTTTAAATTCAAGAAAGTAGAAAACCAGAAGTAAATAAATACAAGGCTGGCAAAGGGTGATTAAGAGCAGAAATCAATACAATTGAAAATTAGAAAGCAATAGGGGAAAAATCAATAAAGCAAAAATTGATTCTTTAGGAAAAATAAAGTTGATGAACTTCTAGCAGGACTGACCAAAATAAAAAGTCATAAATATCAGCCATTAAAATCCTAAGGGGATATTATAAAAGCTTATGCTCATAAATTCAGCCTTAGATTGATGGACCAATTTCTTGAACTCCACGAACTGCAAAAACCCAACCAAAGAACATTAGATAATTTGACCAGTCCCATAACCATTAAAGAAATTGAATTCGTGATTGAAAGTCTCCTGGAAAAAAAAAATTTGCGTGCCCAGATGCTTTCACTGAGAAATTCTATCAAAGTTTTAAAAAATGAATATAAATTTTATACAATCTTTTTCAGAATATGGAAGAGGGAAAACTTCTTAATTTATTTTATAAGGCCAGAATTACCCTGATACCAAAACCAGAGATAATAATACACATTAAGGAAAACTGTACACCAAGATTCCTCATGAGTGTACATACATACAAAAATCATTAGCAAATCGAATCCAACAATGTATAAAAATAATTATATGCCATGACTCAAAAGATTTATTTCAAGTTATAAAACATTGACTTAAAATTCAAAAATCAATCAATGTAATTCACCCTGGGTGAAGGGCACTCTTACAACCTTAACTTAAAATGTACAAAAACAAATTATGTAACCAAAACACGTGTACCCCTGTAATATTCTAAAATTTAAGAAGACTAAAAGAAAGGAAAAAAATCATGTAATTAAATCAACTGCAGTGGCAGCATTTTTAAAAAATCCAACCCTCCCTCAGCATAAAAACTCTTGAAAAGACAGGATTAGAGAGGAATTACCTCAATATAACAATCATGTAAAAAATCAAAAGCATAGCTAATGTCATGTATAATGCTGAAAGTCTGAAAACTTTGCCCCTAAGATTAAAAACATGTTGAAGATGTATGTTTACATCTCTTTTCTTTAATTTAATTTTTTATTAAATCATAAGGTTATACATTTACAGGTTACAATGTGATGATTTGATACACAATGTGGAATGCTTAAATCGAACTGATTAACATAACCATCACCTCACTTACTTAGGTTTTGTGGTAAGACATTTATAATTTACTCTTAGTTATTTTGAAGTGTAAAACTGCATGGTCTGGTCACCATAATAATGCAAGAGAAAGAAATATAAGCGATACAGATTGGAATGCAAGAAATAAAATTGTCCCTATTTAGATAGACATTTATCTCTTATCTAACAAAAGCTAGATCTGTTAAGCTAGTTCAGTAATTTCCAAGATACAAGACCTACACAAAAAATGCCCATTCTTAGATTCTAATAAAAAGCATGTGGAAACTGAAATTTAAAACAGAATACCATTGATAACCAGTCCAAATGAAATGAAATGTACGTATAAACATAAGAAAAGGTATGTAGGATCTTAATGCTGCAGATTCCAAAATGCTGTTGAACGTAAAAATGATCTACATAAATGGAGAGACTGTGTTCATGAACTGTGAGTTTACAACTCAAATTGTAAACTATCTTTGAATTGATTCCCATGTTTAATACAATTTCTAGCAAGACTTTTGTAGACGTTGCCACGATTATTTTAGAATTCATATGAAAATACACAAAGACTCAAGAATAGCTTAAGCAACCTTGACAAAGAATGATATGGAAGAAAGTATTCTACATTATATTAAAGTTTACTATCTAGCTATAGCAAACAAGAGGATGTAATATTGTCAGGGTCCTGCTCCAGGGACAGGGTCCGTTAAGACCTGTGGATCTGGTGGCGACTGAAGAAAAATAGAAACGAAGAGAGACAGAGATCAGACACACAGAAAACAAGTGTATGGTGCCCCATGATCATATTGATGTACACAGCTATGATTTAATAAAAAAAATAAAAATAAAAATAAAATAAAATTATAAAAAAAAAAAAGAATTTTTAAAGGTGGAAACACAGGGGACCACCATTCTTTTGTGGGGTTCTGGCGAGTGCCCCTGAGTGTCAGTTCTACTCAACTTTTATTGAAGACTATTTATTTATTAGCCCAGAGGATAAATTGGGAAAGGGAACAAAGATACCAGCAGTTTCTCTGAGTGAGCATATCAGGTCCTATTGTTTCTATAATCATTAACCTTAAGGGCCTGAGTAGCCTTGAGAAATCTAGAACCTGAAATAGAAGCTGTGGGGGCAGCCTCCTGTCTTCAGTCAGACACACAGATTTTTTAAGATGTTAATCTCTGCTAGTTTACTATGAAGTTAAATGCCACTGGCACATTTCTGCTGAAAAACCCGCGAGAAACAGAAATTTTCCTCTCATCAGCACCATTTCTGTGATAAGGGATATAAACCCTCTTACCCATATTTTAGGGCTCGAGCTGTTCCCTTGCTCACTGGCCACATGCTCCTGGGCTTGTGGGTTCAAACCCAGCCTGGAAGTGCTAAACATATATATATATATATATGTTTGCTGGGCAAGAAACAGCCTAGTTAATATGTCTTGTTAAGCCTTGCCAAAACATCTTCTGTGACCATTATTTTCTTCAGAGTGTTCACAGTCCCAACAGAGATGTTTATAAGATGTATCTACCTGTAGGCTAGGCTTCTAAAAAAACCTAAAAAACTAGCCGGGCGTTGTGGCGGGCGCCTGTAGTCCCAGCTGCTCGGGAGGCTGAGGCAAGAGAATCGCGTAAGCCCAAGAGTTAGAGGTTGCTGTGAGCCGTGTGACGCCACGGCTCTCTACCCGAGGGCGGTACAGTGAGACTCTGTCTCTACAAAAAAAAAAAAAAAAAAAAAAAAAAAAACTTTAAAAAAAAACCTAAAAAACTTGTTCAAATAAAAAATTTAATAGTGGCCGGTTTAAAGGTAAACTAGCTGACCTTTCTTTATTCTCCCTCACTCAACTTATTTTTTTAATTTTCCCCTTTTTCTAGGGGTGTTTTCCCTTGCCAACAATGGGGTCTTCTGTCTGCATGGTGCCTATATAAGATGACATAAGGATATAAGAAAATATCAATGGCAAATGCCAGAAAGTCCAGAAATAGACCTGCACAAATACTGAACTCTTTTTTGACAAAGGTTCAAAAACACCTCAATGGATGAAGAATAGCCTTCTCAATAATCAGTGTTCGAGCAATGGTATATCCATAGGCAAAAATTGAGCCTTGATGTAAGTCACATGTTATTTGAAAAATGAACTCAAAATGGATCACAGACATAAATGTAAAACAAAAAAATGATAAATTGAAACTTAATAAAATTTTAAGTCTTTCCTTCATGAAAGACCCCATTATGTGGATGAAAAGACAAACCACAGATTTGAAGAAAACATTTGCAAACCACATGCCTGACAAAGGACTGGTATATAGAATTTATAAGGAACTTTCAGAATCCAACATTAAAAAGAAAATAATTCAATTAGAAAACAGGGAAATTACAAACAGACATTTCACCAATTAGGCTTTGCGGACAAGCAAATACAAAGATGCTCAGCATCACCATGTATTAGAAAACTTCAAATAAAAACCATAATGAGGCATTACTACAGTGAATAAGTAATGAAAATGCCAGATGCTCTTGAGAAAGCCAAGAAATTGGATCACACATACACTGCTGGTGGGAATGTGAATGGTTCAGCCATTCTGGAGAATAGTTTAGTGGTTTCTTATAAAGCTAAAAATGTAGTTACTTTCTGACTCAGCAGTTCAAATTTAGGGTGTGTTTTCTAGCAGGGTTTCCTGCTTTTGGCTTTTCTGCACCTCATTGGAAAAAGAAGAATTATCTCAGGCCACACATCGAATGCACAAACACTAATGAAAGCTGATGAGTTAAAAAATAGATCTGTGCACGATTTTTGTGATATCTGATAGCATATAAGCAAAAAAGTCCTCTTATAATCCATATACAGTGTGGGCTACAGGTTGGACACCCCTGTCCAATTAAAGAAATGAGAAGTACAAGAATGTACAGAGTGTTCACGGTAGTTTTGTTCATAACAGCAGTAACTTGGAAATGATCAGATATTCTTCAGTGGTGAATGGTTACAGGAGCAGTCAGATCATAGAACACTACCAAGCAACAACAAAGGGAAAAAATAAATTATTGGGTCCACAGCAACTCGTATAATTATAGGGAATTGTTTTCAGTGAAAAAAGCCAGTGCCAAAGTTTGCATATTGTATGATTCTATTAAAATAATATTCTGGGATTGACAAAATTCCAGCTAGATAGATGCCAGCTTAGTGGCTGACAGGTGCCATGGACAGGGGAGAGGAGATAAAGGTAGATGTTGTCATAAAAGTATAACCAGAGGTCTTCTTGAGGTGATATGTTAAATAAATGAATTAAAAATAAGTTTATATATATTTTTAAAAACTAAAAAAAGTAAAAACGCAGTTCATGAGATCATTGCAAAAGTAAGTAAAGAAACCTGAAGGGAAACAGGATAGGCTATAAGACAACAGGACATCAAATTAGCATAAAACAGTTACAAACCTACAGTCAGAAATAGCAAGATGCATTTTTAAAAATATAAACTTTACTCCCCTTGGAAAGAAAAAAAGCATTGGAAATGATATCGTTTTTTAAAAATATAAAGTTTATTGCCCTCGGAAAGAAAAAAAAAGCATTGGAAATGATATTCATATTTTCAGAAAACTTCAACCAGCAATTCTTATTCTGGGAATGTTTTATGTGGTTATGTAAAATCTATGAATACATGGCTGCAGGCTTTGTCCTAAAAATGGGTCTCTTCTTGGTATCACAATCTCAGAAATTATGCACATTTTCCTTTTCTTCTCTTCCCTTCCCTTCCCTTCCCTTCCCTCCTCTCTTCTCCTCTCCTCCCCTCCCCTCCTTTCCCCTCCTTTCTTTCTTTCTTACCCTTCCTTCCTTCCCTTCCCTTCCCTTCCCTTCCCTTCCCTTCCCTTCCCTTCCCTTCCCTTCCCTTCCCTTCCCTTCCCTTCCCTTCCCTTCCCTTCCCTTCCCTTCCCTTCCCTTCCCTTCCCTTCCCTTCCCTTCCCTTCCCTTCCCTTCCCTTCCCTTCCCTTCCCTTCCCTTCCCTTCCCTTCCCTTCCCTTCCCTTCCCTTCCCTTCCCTTCCCTTCCCTTCCCTTCCCTTCCCTTCCCTCCCTCCCTTCCTTCCTTCCTTGCCTCACTCTGTCACCCAGGCTTGAGTGCGATGTTGTCAACCCAGCTCGCAGCAACCTCAAACTCCAGGTTTCAAGTGATCATCCTGCCTTAGCTCCCAAGTAGCTATGACGACAGGTGCCCACCACAACACCTGGCTATTTTTTTCTATTTATTAGTGAAGGTCTTGCTGTTGCTCAGGATGGTCTTTATCCCCTGAGCTCAAAAGGATCTGCCCGCCTTGGCCTTCCAGTTTCCTAGGATCATAGGCACTAGCCTCTGATCCTGGCCAGAAATTATGAGCATTTTCAAAAGTATAAGAGAATTTCAGAATATGATTAAAGAGTTGGAGGAAAACATCTCTTTAAGTCAAAGCTAGAAGAATCAGTATAGTTTGAGGCAGAAAAGAGAATGAGAGGAAGAGACTTCAAGCTTTGTGGAAGGTTATTAGCTAAAGCAAAATTCTCTGTTGTCTAGTCAGACAGAGGATGAAGTAAGGGGACTGACACATGATGACTTGCCTTCCTGAAAAATTTTAGCCCAATTATAAAGCTACTTATCAGTACACAGGAAAAATTTAACTTTATTTAGCCCTTATGTTATTATTCTGCCTAGAAAAAAGAAGATACAGAGGCTCAGTGGTTTGCATTTTGCCCAAAGCTGCACAATAATTTCAACGTCTAGGTTTCTAACCATGCATCATGTCAGAAGCTGACAAACTGCAACTTATCGAAAAATCTATCCTCAGCCTATTTTGTATGACCCATGAGCTAAAAATGATTTCAATGTATTAACCATTTAAAGGTTAAAAAATGAAGACTAGGACGGTGCCTGTGGCTCCAAGGGGTAAGGTACCAGTCCCATATGCCAGAGGTGGCGGGTTCAAACCCAGCCCCAGCCAAAAACTGCAAAAAAAAAAAGAAAAAAATGAAGAGTAATGTTTCATGACAAGTGAAAGCTGTATGAAATTTAAATAATTACAACAGGGACTATATGGGTCACAAAGTTTAAACATTTTTTAGCAGAAAAGGCCTACTAACCCCTGCACAAGGATCTTTCATGTAGTATGAAACCACATAAAGAAATTTTCAACCTCGTGATTCTAGGAAGTATCAGAATTTTCTCTGATGGATTGTAAAGCAGGATGTATGTTCCTGTGTTAGGAAGATGAATTTAGAGATTTTTCTGAAGATAAAGAAGCAAAGTAGAGAATTTTCAAAAAAATTATAAAACAATTATTCTTTATGCTTTTAAGAACGGGAACATAGATAAGGAAATTGGAATAGGAATATGATGTTTCGTGAGCCACAATACAATGGAAATGGCCACACATTGGTAGAATGCATGGACGAGATCACTGTGAACCCAAATTGTGTTATTCACCCTTAGTGTTCAATAACGTGAACCTCTAAATCCAGTTTTTAAAAGAACATTAGAGAATAATATTAACCTCAAGATGATATTTCCGAAAAGATTTCAAATCAAATAAATATATTTGGAGCAATTCCATCAGTCCATTATTTTCTTAAAAGGATAATCTAGGCTGGCTTCTACAGATCATTGAGGGAAAGAAACACAGTTCTTATTTCAAAGGTTCTCTTCCACATCCCAGAATGATATCCTCAGTTGACAAGAGATAATCCCAGGCAACTGGTCAATACCCCTCCAAGAAAGAAGCAGAGGGCTGGGGAGAGATGGGTGGGAGAGTAATTCCTCTTTACTTTCTTTGCTTCTTTATTACCTTTCAGAGATACCTTTGAGTCCCCTTTGGCATATTCCTCTCTTCCTAGATGGACCTTTCTGTTTAGTTTATATGGGTAAATTCTTTTGCCATTAAACATTGTACAGATTCCCATTTTTATTAATCAAGCTGCTCTGTAAGAAGTACTGCATTTAGAAGAAGTATTTAAACTTTGGAAACACTCTTGGGACGCTAGCTAACAGTGCAATACTTATCCAAACAACTATTGACCCTCCTTCATTTCAGGGTGTTGGTTTTTTCCATTCATAAAATAAAATAACTCCTTTGTGTGGCCACCCTTAAAGGATGAAATCACTCTAGAGGCTAATGAAGATAATCATGAAGAGACATTGAGTATGCAAAAGTAAGTAAAGAAACCTGAGGTCAAACAGGATAGCCTATAAGACAACAGGACATCGAATTAGTATAAAACAGTTAAAAACCCTACAGTCATAAATAGCCAGATACAACCTGCTGTTTCCTTTTCCTGTTTTCCTTTTAAAAATGAATTTATGCTATTCAGGCAATTAACTTCATTCTATTTCAAGGTAGTTTTGGCTTGAGAGACAAAAAGGGGACATTTTTAGGAATATTAGCCATTTTACTCTGGCAACGAAAATGATTTCATGTCGCTGATAAGCATTCTATAAATCCAGACCGTGGCATCACGTTGCTGATAGTATAGTAAGTAAAGGAAGGAGGATGAATTCTGATTGAGCGGGACTGGGAGAAGTCACTTTTTGGTTCATTAGTGGTTTCAAAAGTTGATGTTAAGAAAGATCCAAAAAGTTCTGTTTTTCTATGACGAAGAGTGGATGTCCTGAGAGGTTCAGAAAAAGTTCATGTTGCCCTTGAGCAAATATGTTTTCCACATTTCATTGCCAGAATGGAGAAAAATAGAAGAGCCAGAAATTAGTGAAAAATTCTGATCTCACTTTGTGTTTCTGGACTTCTCTGGAGTAGGGAGTACCAAAAATCACACTGGAGAGACAAATGCCTTTTTCCCATTGTTTTTGCCAGAAGGAGCAAAAAGTATTTTCTATCACTCTACGCCTAAGCTAACAACAGACTGTACAATTTTAGTTTTCTTCAAGTTCTCAATCACTGACACATTTTCATTTATCCAGTTTAAACCCTCAAATACATGTATTAGAAAAAAGTAGTAAGTAGAAATCATCATCATAAAACCGATTTTATTTACATAGAACTTAACATGATTTCTTTTCCTCCAAGAGAAATCATGACCCAAAAGTATAATTTTTTTTGAGATTTTAAAACATAATTCTTTCCTTAGTCATCAGGCAACACTTGATTTGCCCTGAGGTGTATAAATGGTGCTAATTTTAAAAATCTTTGCTTACTATATTAAAAATTTACATGAAGGGCAGCGTTTCTGGCTCAAAGGAGTAGGGCACCAGCCCCATATACTGGAAGTGGTGGGTTCAAATCTGACCCTGGCCAAAATATACTTATATGAAGACCAAAAATCCATATAAAATTAGCTGGGGGATGTATTTAGACTTTTTAAAGAAAATTACCTAAATTTTAGTATTTATTCTTTCATTTATTCACTCATTTATAAAAGATCCTATACACCTCAGGTATTTTGAAATTAAATATCTATGGGCAATTTTCACTCATAGTATACACAATGTACCTAGTTAATTGCTCCATTACACTACATATTTTTACATTTTTCAAGACACAAAGAAAGGGTACCATTGTTATAGTTTAAGGTACAGGTGAAAAAATAATATTAATAGATGTCAAATTCTAGTTTTACCATAGATTTAGCTAATAGCTTTTAGCAAGTTACTTACTTTCTGATCCTTGGTTTCTCATCATGAATACTGGATAATTACACATAATTTTACTTAGCTATCCCAGGTGTGAAGGGAAATAGCCTGTGAAGTGCTGAGCCTAATATCAGGTCCAAGGGATTGATCCACGTAGAGCAACTTTTCTCCCCCCCCCTTTACTTTTCTAGGTCATTTTCAGATTTTAATCTTTAAAACTAAGAATAGCTACTGAGATTATGTGGTGACCTATTATATCCATACCGAGGGACTTTTTCTTTTCTTCTTTGTATTCACAACAGGTAGTATACGTGTATCAGGACCTAACATTTGTAGAATGAATACGTATTTCTTATTAACGTTGGTGTAGCTCAAAAGTCCAGCTTCCAAACAACCGTACCTTATCCAGAATCTATTAGGCTATTTTCTATATTCCAAGTTGGTTGTTATTTTTGGTTGGACTCAACCTTAGCACTAAATTGATCTTATAGATACTCAGCCTTGTATCTCATTATTGATAATTCACCATCTAGACAGTGAGCCCCACAAGGTCAGGAACAGCACCTGTTTTGTTCAGTAATATATCCCAAGTGTTCCTCACTTTTACAGACATTGACTAAATATTTGCTTAATTAATGATAACATGAAGGAATGTTAATTAATGAATAAATGAACAAGTAAGGCGTGCTATGGGTGTTTGATTTTCACAATCTATAACCATGCAGTCTGCTATGTTATTTTGGTAGAAGTTTGGCTTCAAATTTTGGTTACAGTTAGCCTTACTTTCCGGATGTTACTTGGAAATTCCACTACTCATTACTCCTTGGAAGATTTATAATCTGATGTTTTTGTGGTAAAATACTCTCAACAGCCAAAATTTTAAGACTGATTAGTCAGTGTTCAGGCCATCTAGGGGAACTCCAAGGCTGTATTCACGGAAACGTACAATGTACTAGTTGTATTATCTATTGAAGGCCCAGGTCCTAGACCTTTATGAGATCAGACAGCTTTCTACACTTAAGTATACATTTTAGAAAAACAACAATTAGCTGACATTTATTTTCCATTTACTGTAAAGCAACCACTGGCCATGGTGTTTCTTAAAATATCTTATTTAATTTTTTCAATGAAGTATGTTTATTACCAAACATTTGGATTATGATTCCAACCACCAGTAATTATCTAATCCCCAATAAAGAAAATGCATGTCAATTTTTGGGCCCACAATGTTAAGCAAGATAATGCATAATGCCACTTAGTAGATAAGTGGCCTATTATAGAGTTCAGAAGAGTAAGCGATATCACTGAGTGTCAGATTTTGATATTCATCCAGTTTTTATTATTTCATCTCTTCAGATGTATTATTTAATTTTCTTTGGCATTTATTTGATGTACAGATACAAGTTTTTCTTGAACAAAAAGGAGCTATAGTTATTTACTCGATTGACATATTTTATTGCATTATTCCATTATGATCAAATGCAGTGGTTTTGTCAGTACAGATTAAAACATTAATATTTTTCCCAAATGGGACTAAGCTCTAGACTTTCTACAGAGTGTTGTACCTTTCCCTGTACAGATTTCAATGAGATTTTCCTATAATCTTATTTTACTTACAACATTGTTTCTTTACTGATGGATTCAGTTTGATAAATTATCCTAGATACTGGTCTGCAAGTCCAAAAAAAAAAAAAAAAAACCTGTTAGACTATCTTCCAAGTCATAAATTTTTAGTTTAAACAACTTACTCAAGCATTTTTATGTGGAACAGTTGAGGTTTTGTCAATGTGAATCAATTCTTTATTTCTTTATTTTAAACGTTTGTCCCTAAACATGTATTCTTATTTAATACATAGATGCACATTCAAATGGAACCATGAATCTGGACTCTGATAACACACTCATGTTGATATTAATTCTTTCTAACTTTATAATTTACAGTGAAAAACCTTCTGATGGTATTAGTAGATTTTTCCATTTGCCCTTTCACTATTCACTGATAAAATATAGGGTGGTCATAAAGATCATGTACAATTTAAAAGAACTTTATGGTCATGTATTTTATGTATTTTGGTATTATTTTAATGTTTTATTTTGTAAAACTGTTTCATGATGCTTTTTTAAAAAATAATTTCTCTACCAATAATTGCAATTTCTTTTTATTTTCCCTAAGAGATTTCGTGAGGCATGATTATCATTTTGGTCAACTAGGTATTTTGTATTTTCACTGCTCACAAAATGAACATGGGGTGTCCATCCAACATTTTTAGCATTGGCATCAAAAGGCCACCTATAAGTTCCTTTCGTTTAAGTAATTAAAAGGCCTGTATTGTCTGAGAAATGCAAGTGGTTTGTGCAGTATCTTGCACTAATTCAGGCATACTACCAAATTATACTTCCTTTTTCTGTGCAGAATCAGCAAATGTTCCAGGCTGAAGTTTCTTATTAAATTTTTTTGTGTTCTCCTGCAGATTCAGAAGATTAGTTCTGATTAAACTTAAAAAGTAGCTTAAGAAATTTATAGCAACCTTTTTGTCTCTCTGTTCTGGCTGTTTTGCTTTAGTGTTTCTTATAAATATTTAAACTTATTAATAACCGATGACTATGTATTTCACACTTAATAGAGAGAAAAATGTGAAATGTCTATTGTCTAGAAGAGGAGCGAGTCCACGTGTCCAGGAAAATGATAATAAATTATCCCAAAATTTGGTAATTATCCCAAAGCCAGAATGTTTGACGTGTTGGATGACAAAAGCATTTATCATTCAAAGAAGGATACGCTTGCATATGAAAGTGGATACTATTAAAAATTATACCAGGATAAATGCAGAAACCAGGACTACCTCTGTCGAAGCAGGCTATGTGCTGAACATACCGTAAGGAACGTACACGGAAGCTGCATGGTCTGTGTGAACACGGAACAAGCTGGCAGATCGTGGAGGTTGTTCTCGTCACAGAAATGTAGGACAATTAGCCTGGGCTAATGAATTAATGCTAGCATTTATAATAATAATTATTTTACTCTTCACTAGCCAGAAAGAAGCATTTTGATTTTACTGGTGGGTTCAGCAGAGAGGCATATAATTGTCATTGTACTTGAGGTGATTCTTCCTCCATAAATTGGACATATAAGAAACATCATATATCATGTTTCTCTTTAAGCCAAAGTAAATCTGATGATAAGGCCCCATATCTTAGAACTAGCAGAAAGTTAAGTTTTAGTTATTAGATTATTTCCCTCTTCCCATTCAGATTATTCAAGGTCAAAGGGCCCTTTGTCCTTACTGAGTTATCTCTCAGCGGTCAGAGAGGCTTGGTGCCAAGATGTTCTGTCTTTCTGGGTCTTCTTAAGCAAAGGGGAATTTGATAAGGCTGAAGGACCAGAGAATGGATGCAGGCTCCCTTGATTGGTGTCCTCGCCATTTCCCTGGGGGCTTCAATGCTCTTGGTCTGCTTTGCTCACAAAAACAGCTAATCTCTGTGTCTTTTCTTTGGATTGAGGTGAAATGTCTCCCTACTGTCTGTCTGCTTCTCCCACTCTTTTATGATCCCCATGACATTATTTTCAAGTGGCTTAAAAAAGTCAGAAAGAGAAATTTGGGCCAATATACACTCCATAGGCTTTTCCTGAGTGTGAAGTGTCTGCCTTGCTTCTTCAAATAGAGGGAATATAGAACCAGAACCAAACACAGATTACTATCTCAGCAGGCTGATATGTGACTCTATGACCCCACCATGATCCCATGAGTAAATCAGGCCTAGACAGACATTCTTTTCACATTGGATACCTCTCCCTGAATTTACAATTAAAAAGAAAAAGCCTACTCAATCTAAATTGGTCTCATATTTGAGGTCTCTTGACCCTCCTCCAGGTTGGAAAGGACAAAGGGAGGGAGGGAGAAAGTCTTTTGAGGTGCAAAATAAAAAAGGAAAGATACTAGTAACCACTGTGACCCAGCCCCCTTGATGTGGAAGGCATTGGCACTAGAAAGACAGAGCCTTCTTTTTTTTTTTTTTTTTACCACATGTCTATAACCAAAATAGCACTTCAACATCATTTTCAAGTTAAACCTTTACTTAGCATACTTCAGCATATGATGTTTGGAATAAACCAACCCCCAATAATGTGTACTTATGCCAGGACTGACCCCGGCAATCACAGCCTCATCTTCCAAAAAACAAAAAGAAAAACAAATAAAATGCATCAAATCTGTAGTTGGGGATAGGTGCTGGCCTATTGAGTGCTCCCCTGACCCACTGTTAGTGGGAAAGTCTACTTTGGGTACAAAATTTTAACGTCTCTTCCATCCTATGGATATATTTATCAACCCCTCAGATGTCAATAAGGAACAGCAGAACAAAACTGTGTTTCCTCAATTGAATTTTTTAATTGCAACTTTTGCTCTTGATTGATACAATATTTACATTAAAATGCTAGATTTGTGTCACACTTTATGGGGTCAAGACATGATTGCAAGAGGGACTTTACCTAACATTTGCAATCAGTGTAACCTGGCTTATTGTACCCTCAATGAATCCCCAACAATAAAAAAAAAAAAATGCTAGATTGGATGTTTTCATTCATTTATCATGTATTCATTTCATTTATTTATTGTGTTTATGTGGGCTTCCATTTATTTCTTTGGGTATATTTTTTCCTTCCATAAAAGTAATCCTGTCTATTTAGGTTTACAGAAGAAATTTGACAGAAGCTCTGTTAGGTCAATAACTGACAGTGGGACACAAATATTGTAGCAAGAGGCATTTCTTTGCATTATTATTATTATTGCTTAATATTTCAATGTAGCAATTGTCTGGTTCCTTTTCTAAATGTATTTATGTTCATTTGTTCTTTACGAGGTTTTTGTTTCTAGTCCTTATCTTAAACATTGTTATTGTTATTAAATTTTAAGCCTTTTTAATTTTGTGAAGGCAAAAAAATGGAAACCTAATAAACACATGTATATGTAAAAAAAAGAAGTTTAGATCTGTATCAGTGTTATATTATTTTAAAAGAATTAGGTTAGGTGTAATCTCTAAATTAGATGATATTGTGATAGATAAGAAGGGGGAGGAAGGGAGGTGGGAGGGCCATGGAGTGTGCTCCCACTTAATGGGCACAATGGAAGGGTATAGGGCACACCTCTTAGGTGTGGGACAAAAATACAATAGAGACTCTAACAAGCACAAACATTGTAACTTAATTGTTTTCACCCTTGCATTAATCTGAAAAAAAAAAAAAGGAGTACAAATATATCAGATATTTTTGTAAATATCTGAATCATAGATTGGTTAATTACATAAAACATTTGGCTTGTCCTATGTCAAGATGAATGTAAATGTCTTAGCAAAGTAACTAAGAAAATGCCAGGAGGGCTATGTCAACTAATGTATGAAAATGTGTCAAATGGTTTATGAACCAAGTGTATGGTGCCCCATGATCATATTGATGTACACAGCTATGATTTAATAAAAAAAAATAATAAATAAAATGAAGGAATAACTACTTAACAGGGTAACATTTCACTAAGACTTAAAGGACTAGAAGGGACTGATTTTGAATGAAGGAATGCTGTAGTAAAAATGATTAGAAGAGTTTGTCAGTGATGAAGAGAAGACAGTGATAAAAAATAAAACAAAGCCAATTTTGATTGGGTAAGATATTTTGATTCTAAAACAAAGATATCCGATCAAAGACTAGTGTCACCAGTGTAACAATGAAAAGATTGGTTAAGTTGAATGATGTCAAGTTGGTAAAATAGTAAGAAATTTTTTTTGCAGTTTTCTGGCTGGGGCTGGGTTTGAACCCACCACCTCCAGTATACGGGGCTGGTGCCCTACTCCTTTGAGCCACAGGCGCTGCCCAGAACATTTTTTTGAGACAGTCTCGAGGTGTTACCTTGGGTAGAGTGCCATGGTATTATAGCTCACAGAAACCTCCCACTCAGGCTCAAGTGATCCTCTTGCCTCAGTTATTCTATTTTTAATGGAGAAAGGGTCTCACTTTTGCTCAGGCTGGTCTCAAACTTGTGAGCTCAGTCAATCTACCCCCATTGGCCTCCCAGAGTACTAACATTATAGGCATGAGCCACCGAGCCTGGCCCAAAATATTAAGAACTTAAAAGAGATATTAAAAACATTTAAGATTACTCAATTTCTCAAATTAAATGATTATAAAATATTATCGAAAGAGAATTGTAAGATTTTAAAGCTTAAAGAGACATAGGAAAGGAATTTCAGAAAGAGAGATGTCAATGTTTTCACAGTAAGTCACAGGAAGTAGAAATTTCAGAATGCAGATTTTTTACAACTCTCAATTACCTCTGAATATTTTCTATAACTGAAGTACTGGAAGAGTGAAGCAGAACTTTCTGGAATGTGCAACAGAACTTTCCACTGCAAATCTCTGGGGCATTGTTTGCAGAACTTGAGTACTTTTAAATTATAATTACACATACATTTCCCCCAAGAAAGAATTATTATTTAACTCTAAATAAGTGATTTCAGAGCTCATTTATATTCACCCAAGACCAACCAATTTCCCCTATCCATCTGGTCAAAGCTTTGGACTTGGACACGGCTTTGCAGACAGCAGGTGCCCATGTGGTATGGCCAGGAGCCTTTCTTGGCTCCATGGTCACTGCTCCTCTTCAGTGGAATTTGGACAAAAACAAAAAAGTACAGTCTTCCAAGTTCCATGTTTTCCCCTGTAAGTCAAATTACTAGGAGAAAATTACTCTATCCTCAACCACATATCCAACAATTACTGACTCCTCCACTTAACCTAACATTTGTGGTAGCCTCCATTACATTTTGACCTCAATTTGGACTTCTCACTGTCACATCTTTCATCTTCGTTACTTTAGGGGTGAAGTTAAACATTGAAGTTAGATCTCTGACCTATTTGGAATTCTGCTAAGGTTCTCCACAGGATATGGCCTGAAGATCAAATGTCCTAGGATATCATACAAAGCCTCACTGTCCTCATCCCATGTTCTTCCGTAATTTAGTTTCTAGCAACACTCTTTCTCCTATAATTTAGTCATTCAATCATGTAGAAATAGCACAACTGGTGAATATACTGATGGATAAATGAACACCAACTGGCTCCATTACTAGTAGTTCAGTATCCTTGCAACTATGTGCTTTCTGGTGAATTTTTCATTCATTTCTCTTCAACTGAGAAAATTCTGTTCCTCTTGGTGTTTCTATCACAGTGTCTGATGAGCTCCAATTACTTAAAAAAACATGTGCTGAATGAATTAATTAAACTCTGCCCCAATTCAAATTCTGTTTTCTTCAAATGGAATAACTTAATCCCCAACTAGAAGTATTTTCTCCCTACCTCAAGTCCCCCATAATTACTTTTAAGAAGATTTGCTAAACAGCATAGTATAGCTTCCCTATGGTTATTAGAAATTATTTAAATATCTCATTGTTTACACTAAAAACTGTATCTTGTTGAATCGTTTCCTCAATTAGACCGTGAGATTTTGAATTCTTGGTGATTATAGCTAATTCTTTCTTCTCTCCATGCCTTCACACATATTCAGTGTTCGATCATTGTTACTTGAATGGTCTGATACAGAAGAAAAAGGCAGGTGTCTGTCTCAGGTTAATGGTGACATTAAAGGTATGAGTGGTTGAATTAAACATGACTTCTTTCAGCTACAGAGCATTGATAAAGGAGGAAATGAAGAAATATCAGATAATATTGCAAAACCCATACCTGTAAAGCGCTGGAGGAATATAAAATATAGAATTTATTGGAAAAGGGAGGAAAAGTTAGAGAAATTTCCTACAAGGAGTAGATTTAGAACATTCTCTTTAATCCAAGATTACTTAAAACAAACTAAAAGAGTGAATTCCATGAGAGTATTGTGGACCGTACGTACTACTATGACCAACTTGAAGAGCTCCAGAAGACTCCAGTAGAAGAAGTGGCTATGAGCCCGTCCTACCAATAATGACGCTCCCCACAACCCTGGGCCTCCCTCATTTCTCCAACCCACCCCTCACACCCCCCTCGCTCCCCCCCCCCACCCCTTCCAGATCCGAGAGAGTTCTACTTATGTTCTATTAACTAATTTGTCCTTATAAAATATAAGGTTCGTTAAATGAACCTATTCCAGCAATGTTCCTATTTGTCCTGAAACCATGTAAATATAACAGAAACATCATAAGTAATGTATTCCCAGAGGAAACAGACAAATATGTTCCATTGCATTCTGTTAAAAACTCAGCAAGGGGGGCGGCGCCTGTGGCTCAAAGGGGTAGGGTGCCGGCCCCATATGCCAGAGGTGGTGGGTTCAAACCCAGCCCCGGCAAAAAAAAAAAAAAACTCAGCAAGGGGATACTGACATAAAAGTATGAGTACTTTGCATCACTTCATTAGACCTTTGATGACCACAATAGCAGCTCCTATTTTGAGTAGGTCCTGGGTTTTCATGAGGTCACTATAGTGCAGGAATTTAGTGGTCACTCCCTCTGCTTGTGAAAGAAAAGACAGATCTTCGCCAAATAGCTTTGGTTTGGTGGATACCGATCCCAGGCCACATCTGCTTGAGTGGCTATTTATGTGAGGTGGAAAATGGAAACTCAACAACCTCATTGACTGACTGTGAACGTGAATATTCAGTGAATGTTGAAAACTTCCAGAGCTGGAAAGAAACTAAGCTGACGACGTTAGAAAAATGTGTGTATTTAGTAATATAAAGAGCCCACAAGAAACCACCACTGGGAATTTGTAAAAGCCAATCCCATCTTTGCAAGATGAAGAGAGAAATCTTGTCGACTGCTCTGTAACAATGCCTTGGAACACCCTGACTTCTTGAATTAAACTCAAGAAGAGCAGTCAGGAACGTCAGGTTGCATCCCAGATGTGATGAAATCCCTGACTGAAAACAATGTGTAAACAAAACACGAAGTAGAAAACAAAATGATCTGAAAGACTGGGAAAATCTACTTGATTATACTAAGTGAATGTGTTTTACCTCAAAAACTGGAGCTAAAAGGAAAACATAACACACATCAACTGCACAACCCCTTGCTTGCTAAGCCAGGAAAAATAAATTGTCAAAGTCACAGCCATGTGGAGAGGATGGCCACAAATACACAAGAACTTTCCTTTCATAGGGCCATTTTTAAATAATCTCAATTATTCATACCATGGATATTATCTCCCCAGAGCATTCCCTCTTGCTATTTTTAATTTGATTAACCATATGCCTTATTTTTAAAAATAAAATAATACACTATAAGTTAGGATGTAGTAGTCTTTGAATCTGCCTTTTTTTTACTGCCTTCATCTTCCCCAAAAGATCTCATCATAAAATTTGATATGTATCTTTCCCATCCCTTTAAAATGTTTATACCTACATACACATACAGTCACAAACATCACACTGTAAATAGCATTATACTGTACATTGTCTATCACTTTTTAAACTCAGATTTCATTTTTTAAATCTACTGTACACATTTTACCAACTAGACAGAATTGTACCATATGAATATAGTATATATTATCGATCCATTTTCTGCTGAAATATTTTGAGTTATTTCCATTTATTCCACGTTACAAATAGGACTGCAGACATCCTAACATATATCCTGTGCAAATATGCGGGTAAAGTATTGATTATTTTTCACTTTGTTGTATAATCTAATTTTATCGTCACACAAAGCCTAGGAGAAAGGTTGCTTTATAGGTATTGTAACAATTACTATATTATATCAGAAAGGTTAAGAAACACTGTCAAGTTCACACAACTGATAAGAACAATGGAGCTGGGCTCACATTTTTATCCATTGTTAAAATTAAAATCATGTTTGTTCATTTGTTCACGTGCTTATTTTCTGTCACATCCACCAGAATATGAATGTCATGAAGATAAGAGACGTTGATTTCTGCCTTGTCTGTGTTGTATTCCCCTGCACCCTGGCATGGAAAAGGTACTCAGCAAGGACTTGTTAAGTGAATGAACAAATAAATAAACACAATTATTCCCCCTGTATATTGCAGAACACGGAAGAGTGTAAGAACTGAATCCCAGTCTGGGGTCCCTGCATAAGTTAGTTGTAATTCAAGGTAATTCCACCTTATAAAGAGCCCAGAAATGCTGTCTTGGGTTGGGCTCCCCACAAGTCTCTATGTGTGCTCAGACTTGGGAATTTGCGGATGTGGATATTGGTTGGATGACCCTTGGATCATTTCAGATGACATACAAAGGGTTTGTGGTTCTGCAGGAGAAATCTGGAAAGTCCAAGTCAGTAAAGTTCAGTGGCTTGGTATATTTCTGTTTGTTTTATAAACTTTTGGGGGAAAAATAAGTTAGTAAAGTTACAGCCACAGGTTTCGTGACACGTCATTCTCTTAAAAGTGAGTAATTAAAATAATATGAATTTCTGGCACTTTCAACTACATGAGTAGTCCTGATTCTGGGAAAAAGTTTAGCAATCCACTTCTTCGGGGATGTTGGTAAAAATTTTTTAGTCCCTTTGTCCTTTGCTAGATGTTGGTTAAGACATGAAGAAAATGCTGTTACTGTTATCAGGCAGGGCTCAGGACTGTTGACAGCAATGGATTCACATGAGTTATGCATTTTATTCTACAATATTGTCCTGAAACTAAATAAGTAACACTAATTCACAGAGAATGATGATTTAAGTTTACTAAAATTTCTAGTTGGTAAAAATAAGTGAGGAAAACATCTTTTTTGTTGTTGTCCTTATCCTAGCAACTTTCTAAAATGCACTGACATTTTTTGTGACCTTAATGCATTTAGTGAAACTAATAGTCTGATCTTTCTCTAGGCACATATGATCTTTGTGTGTCTTAGAACCATCTAACTTGCAGTAAGTTCCTGGAAGTTTTCATTAGAGGTTGCCCCAAATCTGTAGAAGTCAGAGGATATACCCTAGAATCTACTTCAGTAAATGCATCTTTTCTGTCAATCTATTTGGGTTAACTCTACTCTAAGATTTTAACATTGGGTCCCAAGTAGGTAATTTCTGTTGGATTACTCTTTTACTAGGTTGAGCATGATATGAACCATTATGGACTATAGAAACTCACACATTCAAGTTTTGTACTTTTATAGAAATAATACTTAATTAAAAATATTGAAATTCTATCAGTATAAAAATGAACAAAAATCGTTTTGCAAAAGCAGAAAGGATGACTCTATAGCATGCTGTAGAAAGTCCAGCTTCTGATTTATTTGTGATAGAATCATTAGGGGTAAGTGTTTTAAATTGCTAAATATTTTGTCATCTGTACTTACTTTCCTCAAATATATGATATTCTGATAGCTCTGTATAAATTATAATAGCTTACTAAACAAAAAAAATGAGCTCTTCTTACTTATGGTTTAAACTTTTTATATGGAGATTTTCAAATAAAGTCAAAAGTTGCAAAGAGGATAATGAACCCCATGAAACTGTCACCCAGGAGCTGCACAGAGGCAATTTTATTTCAGCAGTATCTTTCCACACATTTCATTTTATGCATTCCTAGTACAAAAATTGAACTACAGAAGCACCACTTACTGGTAGGCAGAAAATCTGGGTCCAAGTCTTTTTTCTTTCTTTCTTTTTTTTTTTTTTTATAGAGACAGAGTCTCACTGTACCGCCCTCGGTAGAGTCCCGTGGCATCACACGGCTCACAGCAACCTCTAACTCTTGGGCTTACGCGATTCTCTTTCCTCAGCCTCCCGAGCAGCTGGGACTACAGGCACCCACCACAACGCCCGGTTATTTTTTCGTTGCAGTTTGGCCGGGGCTGGGTTTGAACCCACCACCCTCGGCATATGGGGTCGGCGCCCTACTCACTGAGCCACAGGCAAGTCTTTTTTCTATCGTGGAGAAATCCTCTAGTTTCTCCACAGCTTACTCACCTCCCATGCAACATGAGGGGCATATGACCAAATGCCTTTATGCTCTCTTTGCAATATTGTTTCACACACTCAGCTGTAGTAGTCTATCTTGAGTCATTGTAATCCAATGAACACACCCTGAATCTTAAGTCATCTTTCTCTTTCCAAACAGACACTTTTATATAATCTACCTACACCAAAAAGGCAAAATTATAACCAACATAAAAATGACAATAGAATGGGATAGTTCTCCTAGCCATATTTAAGCAATCATTACAACAGCATCAACACTTTAAAAGTGCTGATGTACAGGGCCAAGTGTAGTGGCTCATGTTGGTAATCCTAGCACTCTGAGAGGCCAAAGCAGGTGGGTCCCTTGAGCTTGGGAGTTTGAGTGAGAGTGAGACTCCATCTCTATTAAAAAAAAAAAAAAAGAAAGAAAAGAAAGACTAGCCAGGTGTTACGGCAGGTGCCTATAGTCCCAGCTACTTGGGAGGCTGGGGCAAGAGGATCTCTTGAGACCAAGAGTTTGAAGTTGCTGTGAGCTATGATGCT
The DNA here is from genome assembly GCF_027406575.1 of Nycticebus coucang. Taxonomy (NCBI): domain Eukaryota; kingdom Metazoa; phylum Chordata; class Mammalia; order Primates; family Lorisidae; genus Nycticebus; species Nycticebus coucang. Next base: position 30,807,408 of record NC_069782.1, read on the forward strand.
GTAGCACAGTACCCAGTGTGACAGAGTGAGACTTTCTCTTAAAAAATCAATCAATAAATTAATAACTAAATAGAAAAGGAAAAGAGAAGAAAAGAAAAAGATGCTGATGTACAAAATAGAGACACAAGCTAGATTTAAAATGATTATATAATTTACACAAATAAGAAATTATTGAAAACAAAACTTAAAATATCATAAATATGCTATAATAATAAACATTCTGAAACAAGCTGATGGCCTTTTTCGAACAGTGTAAAGTTATAAAAAAAGAAATGGTTACCTCAGAACAAAATGTTCTGAAATTTGTATTAATGGAATCACGTTTCAATTAATTTAAGAATTAAGATTGATTACACTTGCAGAATTGAAGGAGTTTTGGCTTGAGGAATGAAGAGGCTTGACACAAAATCTGTGCTGAGAGACTGAGGAGCCTAGGGAAGCATTCTCTTGAGCAAACCTTGGGTCATATTTATTATCATAAATCAGAAAGACGTAGATAAAAGCTGCTTATCAGATATCAGAATTGATAGGGAGGACGTGGAGAAGATCAGATAGAATGTTTTCACCTTCTTTTTGCAAAACCACAGACCTTGAGCACGACCTCTGCCTCCAGCTTTAAGAGACCTTGGGAATCCAGAGAATCTTTATTGCCACACCTCAACATACATTCTGTCTTAGAGGTCAGTTTCTGCCCTCCGGCATGTACACAGCTCACATGCCATTATCATAACTCTTTAGGTCTGTAAAGCAGAAAGTTAGCCTATGCTGAAGGTCAGGGAATAAGTTTCCCTACACAGAATCCATGAGAAGGTTAAGCCAGTGAAATACAATCGCCCCCATGTCACTACTAACTGTAGTGACAAGACCTATTCTGCCTGTTCATTGCTCCATCCCTACCACCTAGCCGAGAGTATAGCACAATTAAAAAAAAATTGTGAGTGAATGAATGACTTTTAGATCATTGTGTTCTGTGAAAGAAACACAAATATAACAAATATGAATCATGCCTTTGTAATCATTAATTTAGACCTATGTAAATGATTTTTGTTCATGTTCAAATACATTTTTGGTGTGGATTCTATTAAAACTTCCTCTATCTCTCTATCCAAGTTTGGATAAAAGTTGACACATATGTAACCATACATTTTTGGTGAAGTTAGGTGTACTAAAAATAATGTGAAGCTGTCAAGAACAGAACCAATATGTCTGTGGACAAAATTTGTATACTAAAAATACAAAAGATACAAATTGAGGAGATGGGAATGTGTTACGAGATGAAACCGACAGAGAATAAATAGAAGACCTTCATTCACGCACAGTCAACGGAATTCACTGGTATGAAATACGGAGGAAATGCTTTAGTAGCTTTTGGTTATCAAAACATTCAAGATCCACAAAGAGAATTTTTAAACTTCATTAAGAGAAGACCTATAGGTAAAACTAGGGAGGCATTAGTCCAATTTTATACTGATTAGGCAATGCTTGCCCTATTTCCTTCAGTTATAAGTACTTCTATTCAGAGGGATTTAGATAAATTAACCTATATTTACAGAGGAATAATACAAAATTAAATATGAAGAATGTTTAAAGGAAGTAGAAATATTTAGCTGAAAAGATGTGACACTTTAGTAAGAGGCATGTAACAATTTTATTTTATTTACTTATTTATTTATTTATTTATAGGCAGATTCTCACTCTGGCCCTGGCTACAGGGCCATGGTGTCATAGCTCACAGCAACCTCAAAGTCTTGGGCTCAATAGATCCTCTTTCCTGAGCCTCCTGAGCAGCTAGGACTCCACACACCCACCACAATGCCAGCTAGTTTTTCTCTTTTTAGTAGAGATTGGGTCTTGCTCTTGCCCAGGATGTTCTCCAGCTCCTGCCTTAGACTCATATAAAAATTTTAAAGATATGTTGGTGGATTTCAAGAAGAATTTCTTGTTTTTACTTTCTGATCAGCCTCATGTTAACCTTTCTCTCTCTACACCACCATCATGGCTTGTCTGGGCCAAAAGTAATCACTTGCCTTCTATCTCAGCTCTGCTCCCTACTCCCCAATTCCATTATCAACTTAGCAGGTAGAGATTTTCATCTAAATAGACATAGGCGATGTGAACAGAAATGACAATAGAGCTCACATTTATTATCGCTGCATTTGATCCTCACAACCTCCCACGGCATAAATGTCATCAGCTCACCTTTTAAAAAAAAAAAAAAAGATGCTAAAACTTTCCCACTGACTCACTCAAAGACACATGATCAGGAAGTTGTGAATCTATGATTACAAATCAAGTTTACCTTATTTCAGATTTTATGCTTAACGAGTAACCACATTTCTGTAGGTCCTGGGACTTTAAAAATGTGAGTTTGGGAGGGGCGGCGCCTGTGGCTCAAAGGAGTAGGGCGCTGGTCCCATATGCCAGAGGTGGTGGGTTCAAACCCAGCCCTGGCCAAAAAAAAAAAAAAATGTGAGTTTGGGAATGAGAGAGAATATGTAATCTTCAACAGATCTCTTTTATTCACCTATCCTCATGTGACAAATTACCCAAGACTTAGTAAAAAGAAGTCTTGCTTTGTCAGTGTTGCTCTAAAAGCTAGGAAGGATGGGAGTTTCTGCTGTTGTGTTTTGGGGAAACACATGTAAGGCTTTGGAATATCCTGAAACCACCATGCCATGAGGAATATAATCCAGCTACATACAGTGACCATGTGAGTGAGGCCATCGGGGAAAGGGGTGTTCATTCAGTTAGTCCCACCCAAATGAGCCACCCAAGTTAGTGTCACCACCAGCAGGGACAAATTGCACAACTTAGTAGCCTTATACTGCAAATATGTATTATCTTTCACAGTTTCTGTGAAGTATTTGTCATTCATTAATGTATTTCATCTGCCTAGTGCCTGGCACAAAAAAAGAAACTCTATTTTTTTTTTCTTGAGATACAGTGTCACTAGTGTCACTTTTTCTCCCTGAGTAGAGTGCCATGGCATCATAGTTCACCACAACCTCAAACTCTGGGCACCGGTGATCTTCTTGCCTTATCCTCCCAAGTAATCGAGACTATAGGTGCCTGCCAAAACGCCTGGATATTTTCAGAAACTGGGTCTTGCTCTTTCTCAGGCTGGTCTCAAACTCCTGAGCGCAAACAGTCCACCTGTCTTAGCCTCTCAGAAGAAACTCTATTATCATTAAAATAAATACTGAGTATACTAAAATATAAATGGGTATACAAGTGATTGAAAAGTAAGTATTATGGAGGTGGATAATATTTTTATCCATGATTGCTTCTTAATATGTTTTCTTCTATACATATTTTCTTTTTTCTTTCTTTCTTTTTTTATAGTTTTTGGCTGGGGCTGGGTTTGAACCCACCACCTCCGGCATATGGGGCTGGCGCCATACCCCTTTGAGCCACAGGTGCTGCCCTTCTATACATATTTTCTATTCCCAATATGTAGTGAAATGATTGGATAAAGGAATGTATAAATTAAATGAGGAATAAGAAAAAAGTTAGTTAATTAAAGAGTGTACGAATTAAATAGAGGACTAACATAAGACTATTTAAAAATTTCCAACGTTGCACAGCCAAGCTTGGATGAATTCAGGTAAGAGATTTCTGAGAGACACAGGATGTCACAGGGCAGATGGGGGTTGCCAGGGATCTTGACTCAGTGAATGTATGTGGCCTACTCTAAGGAAAATCAAGCTATCTATGCAATTTAAAGTTATGTCATTCAAAACGTCTTTCTTTCAGCATGTGGCAAATAGATAAAAATTAGTCATGAATTTTAACAAAACAAAACACTTATTGCCTATAAGAAATGAAGCTCTGCAGAACAAAAAAAGTTAAATAAAGGATCATAAGTTTTTAGAAATTCCCACCCTTCAGATAAAGTCATTCTTCAAGCATGCAGTCCTGCCTAGGAGAGTCCTGCTGGAAAAACTCAAGTTTCAGCCATCATGGCTCATACAATAAAGTAATCAAGCACATATTTGAGTTTCTACTCAAAGTTGTTTATCTCTGGAATTTGGGCAAATGTTCAGAAACTCAAAATTGGCTCTGAAGTAGCCTATTATATCATTGTTTAATTCCGTTTGACAGTTGGGTTTCCTTTAGAAGGCAGGGGAAAATGTAAGGGTATTTAATGCTCAAAGTACATTTTGTTTGGCAGCAATGTATTCTAACATACATAATAGTCAGCATGTGGAAAAATAAAGGAGACTCAGTTTGACTTTGGGGTTACTGTTGTAGGGTAGCCTGAGCTACTAATGGGAATATATGGTCAACGCAGTAGACGCTCATGTGATCAATCATTTAATAAACAGGTATTGAAATTATCATATGTGTCATGTCCGATTCAATATACCCAGAAAAAAATCAGTAAACAAAATAATAATGACTTCCTTATTGGAGCTTACATTCTGATGGGAGAAATAGAAAGTGAATAATAATGATAAAAATGCATTACATAGTGTGAGCGAAGGCAGGATAGTGCGGTAGAAGTAAGGGTAGAGGAGCACAGTAAGGGATATTGAGTGTCCAGGTGGGAGGAGGAAGAGGATGTAGCATAAATAGAGTGGCCACATTAAGCTTCCTACAGAGGCGACTGAGTTGCACAGGTAAGGGGAAAGTATTTCAGTCAAAGGGAACAACTTATGTAAAGAGATGGGAAATACCTAGCCCGTGTGAGCAACAGCAAGTAACATTACTAGGAAGTAACTCTGCCGGGAGGGGAAGGAGTGGTACAAAGTCAGTCTGAGAAGTTACAGTGTTGTTGAATCTCAGAAGGCTTCATAAAGCCTCACAAATAAGAATTTTTATTGATATTTTTCAAGGGATATGAGGAGCCATTGCCGGGTTTGTGCTGAGGAGTGCTTTGCTGTGAATTAGGTTTTAACACCAAGATTGTTGTATTAAGAATAGCCTTGCAGGGGTTAACCCCGCTCTCCTCCAGCTTATTCTCAGGCCTGAAGTTCCTCCCTCACTGCTTCCAATTTCTCCATTCATCATCTTCTGATGCGGCCTCTCACATGATTTGAACAAGTTCTTTGGAACACATCATTTTCATTTGCTCTCTGGTTTTGAATGCCATATAACTTAGTCATAAGCAAAGAGCTTTTGCACATCCTAGGAATTGAGTGAACAAATGCACATTTTTACCCCAGCTTCTGCATTTGTGGTCTCTCCAATGGTAAATCATAAGAATCGAAAATATTAGTGGTTTAAGTAAATGTTTACTGAAACTCTAGTAAATGTTAGACACTCTTCTATGACCTGGGAGTTCAGTAGCAACCAATAAAAGCAGACCCTTGTGAAGCTCACAGTGTAACTCAAAGTAGTAAATGTAACATACACTGCACCTTAGAAGGCTGGCTTTCATCAACAGAATTTGGATTTTATTTCAAAGAAGTGGGAGAAATCATGGTCAAGTATATCACCCTCTTTCCTAGAAGCCATAGTATCCAAGGTCAAAGAAATTTTCAGATCCAGTTTTGTGATTTTGAAAGGGGAGGATATTCTCCTTATTTTTAGCACAGTCCTTAATTCTTTGTGTGTGTGTGTGTGTAAGGGTAATTGTGGTTTAATTCTGGTTTCCTCCATCACCTTAGAGCTCATGTGAATGAAAGGCAGATAATCCCTGCCCTCTGTAGGTCCTGGCAGAAGGAATCTAATAGCCACAGTGTATACTTTGGCCTTCAGGTCAAAGTAATGGGAGAAAATGATTTCTGAGGACCTAGGAGAAAGAGTTTTGTTTTATTTCCCAAAGAGATAAAGGGTGATGAATTTTAGGGTAAAGAGAAGGAGAAGGATCCACCTTGCAAGAATTTACTGTTAGAGAGATATAAGGAAGGATTGCTAAGGACAATTTCTAGGGAGGAGATAATACCCAGGTGCCTTTTATAAATGAATAAGGCAAAGAAAGAGAAGTCAGTCATTAGAAACAGGTCTGACACTATTAATGGTAATAATGTCTGCTAACATTGGCGTTTTGGTTTCTTTCCATTGTGCTAAAATGTTTGAAGATACTGTTTCATTTAATCCCTATAACAACCTTATGAATACTTTTTATAAATGGGGAAATTGAGACAAATAAAATTTAAATAGCCTAGCCAATTTCAAACATGAAAGTCATTGCATGTGGGAACTCAATGACTCTAGGACCTAGATTCAAACGTATCTTATACTTCTGGCTTTCAGAATTTAAGACTAAAACAAACATTCTGTAAATGGAGAATGTTAAGTATTATATATATGTATCTGGAGCTTTGGATATGAGGAGTGAAAATAAGACGAGGATAAAATCAAGGGCTATATTATAAAATGGTAATGTGCTTAAAAGTTTTAGGTCTAAAATGTGATTTCTTACAAAATAGGATCCTAGGTTATAATTCTTGGATCTCTCTATGACACCTCTGACCACCAGAGAACATCCACATCATTTAAAGGCTAAGTACTGAGATTAAATATTATCCACGAGATCTGTGATTATTTCAAAAGCATTGAAATTCTGGAGGCTCATCGATTGTATACACAACTTGTAGTAATATAAATATATGTGAAATGTATTAAACATTACCACATGTAGCTCATGGTGTTCCTAAAGGATCGTACACAAAAACAAACTTTTCCATGCATACAGAGTATCTTAGATACATATTGTAATGGATGGCGAAGTCTTCAGAACATCACAAGTGGACATACAGCAAACAATTGTTTTCTTGCATAAACAAGAATCGCTATAATATGAAGGAAGTTTATGTTAATTGGTTTATCTCTTAAACCATTCATACTCAGAAGCAATTTTGCCTGACTTTATTTAGATTGTATTTCTAAAAATGAAAACTTTTGTTTATAGAAGCAGTTATTCATTGCTGGCGAAAATACAAAATGTTAAAACAACTTGGTAAGACACTTTGACAGTGCCTTACAAAGCAACAGGCAGACCCAACATGCCATACAGCAATTACGCTACCTGTACTCACATGGGGAAAAATTTTATGTCCATACAAAAATCTGCTGGCAAATGTGTGTAGCAGTTTTATTCATAACTGCTAAACATCACAAGCAATCAAATGTCCTCCAATAGGATAATGGATTTAAAACTATGGTATATCCATACAATTGAATATTACTCAAAAAAAAAAAGAAGAAAGAATGCACTATAACCCACAAAAAGACAAGGAAGAACCTTGAATGCATATTGTGAAGGAAAAAACAGCCTGAAAAGGCTATGTACTAAATGATTCCAACCATATGATGTGTTATCAAAGGCAAAAGTATAGAGAAAGTGGAAGAATTTGTGGTTTCCAAAGGTTCAGAAGAAGGGAAGCAGGACTGATTAGGTGGAGATATTCACAGGGCACTGTAGACTGTTGGAACTATTCCATGTGATACTGTAGTGATGGGTGCATGGCTATGCATTTGTTAAAACCTACGTTAGTCTTGGGAGAAACTATGAAGAGGGATATAAAGTGTACAGAAAATTTCTGTACTTTCTGCACAATTTTTCTGTAAAAAATGAAATGTAGAGGCCAGGCTTTTGACTCAGCCAGTAACCCAGCATTGTAGAATTCTTAAGCAGGAGGATCCCTTGAGGCCAGAGTTTGAGACAGTGAGCAACGTAGAGAGGCTCCATCTCTGCAAAAAAAAAATAAAAAATAAATTAGCCAGGCATAGTGTGTGGACATGTAGTTCCAGCTTCTCAGTAGGCTTAGGCAGGCAGATCACCTGAGCTCTGGAGTTTAAGGCTGCAGTGAGCTATGAATGTCCCGCTGCACTTCTGCCTGGGGGACAGAGCCAGATATTGTCTCTTAAAGAAAATGAAGTCTATTAACATTAAAAATATAATAGTAAAGACTTTGGGGGAACATAGCCAAGAATAATTGAATTCTAAAATTAGAATAAGTCTTAAAAATTTTCAAAATTCAAGGGCCCCTGAAGAGTCTCTATACATGTATTTGCTCATTTTAGAGACTCAAGTCCAGAAAGTTTAATGACTGTCCACGTGGCCACAAAGAACGCAAGTGGGAGAATGTGGAGGTGAACCCATTCCACGTGACCTATAGTTCATAATGCCTGACACTACAGCAACGGACGGATGTGGTGGTGGGAAAGAATCAATGATGCAGAATCACTGAGCATGAAGAGTTTTTGCACAGTGGTGAAAATGTGAATGTACATTCCCTAAAGGCTTTTAGTCTCCCCAATAATTATCCATATTTTGAAAACACGCACACAAATACACACATGCAAACATCTACTCCTAGGAGCTTTGGGAGTGTTTCATATAAAGAAAGAAAGATGAACTCTTAGAGCAAGGTAGAATATGCCTAGCTTTTAGTTTCTTCCAATAGTATTCCTTTCAGTTGCTAGATTGCTTTTTTGGAGGTGACCAGGAGTAACAATCTCTGAACAATTTCTAATTTGTATAAATGCCTTCTTTTTAAAATCCAGCATCTGTGTAAAGTTTTGCAACTTGGCAGATCTCATATCTGGACATGACAAATTTCAGCTGGAAAAATATGTTGTGAAAAAACATTCAGTTGTCACATCCCACTAGGGCCTCCGCTAAACGTCAATGCGCAGCTGGGCCATATTATTACATAGCTATTTTATGCATTCCTGAACTGAAAGAAGTAAGTAGATTTCCTCCTGGTATATTATATCATTATTCTTCTGAAATATATATATATATATGAAGCTTTCATAGCATTATTTACTGTTGTCAATCAAATTATTGGAAATATTATTCTTTACTAATTTTGTGAGGAACTATAAAATTGTATCTCACAGCTCAAAAGAAAAAGAACTGGCATGCATATTATAGTTAAATACATTTTCACTGTGTTAAAATGATAAATTTTCACTGTGTTAAAATGATAGAAAAATGCTTGCTCAGGAGAGCAAGATGGTGGCCGAGTAACAGCTTCCTTGCATCTGGGCACCGTGAGTCTGGGGAGATAGGACTCCAGGCATCTCTGGCTGGTGGGATCTGCCTATCATCACCCCTGTGAAGATACAGAGTCAGCGAGAGACTTCTGGACCCCAAGAGGAGGACTAAAACAGTGGAAAACCGGCAAGTGGTTGCGTGTGTTCAATAGGTCTAAACCCGCCCACAACTGTAAGTTCAGTAGCAGTGAGACTGCAAACCAGAAAGGCTTTACCTGTGAACTATTTTGGTGTCTTTGGACTTGGCACTCAGTTGAACTGCCCTGGGGAGAGACTGGATGGGAATGCAGAGAACTTTAGCCGTTGTCTGGGGCCCCAGTCTGAGCCGATGAGCCAGCTGGAGCTAATAGTGTTTGGCTGTGGGCCACAGGGAGCCATTGTGAGTGATCTGCCCTGGCAAGCTCCACCCTCAGGGTTGCAGAGCTAGAATCGGGTGGGAACTGGTAACGCAGTACCGAGTAGCCTAAGGGTGGGGTCTGAGCTGCCTTGCAGCCCTAACCCTCAGGGGCAGAGTGAGACCGGTTTTGGCACACTGGGTAAGCAGATAGCCACTTCAGCAGTGATTCCAGTGACAAGCACTTTCCTGGGAAGGCTTCTACTCAGCAGGTTTACAAGTTCAAAGTGACTTTTAATTGGGCTGAAGAGAGATTTAGGGTGTCTACCTGCTGGGGTTTGAGAAATCAGCAGTCTCCAGTCGTATCAGAACTGTGATTAACATCTCATACCCCAAAAGACCATGTGTTACCCAGACAATATTCAACAACATATGCATACTGCTTTGTTTTTGGTTGTGTTTTTTTTTTGTTTGTTTGTTTGTTTTTTTGTTTATTTTGATGTTGTTGATGTTGTTTTGTTTTCTAATTTCAACCTTTTCCATACAGATCTTTTTTCTTTCTCAATTTTTCTAGTTTAATTATAATTCCCATTGCTGCCTTTTTCAATAACCAGAACTTCATTTTTGCTAGTGTTTCTACTGCTATTATTTGTTTTTTCACCCAGTAGTATCCCGCAAAGTTTTCTGTTGGCTTGTTTTGGTTTGATTTATAGCTTTTTGTCTTTCCTCTCTACTTGGTGGAGGTGGGGTACTGTGTCTGATCAGGTTAGCAAAGAGCTGCTGACCTCAAGGGAACCACCCAACTGGGCACCCCCAGAAGGTGGGTTTTTTCTTAAGGTTGTGTCAAAGTACCCTACTGTACACCTATATTGCTCTGTCTCCCTCTTTCTGTGCCTCTCTACTTTTGGTCAATATTACTTTTACCCATCCCCTCTCCTTTCTGTATTTTTTTTTCTTTTCACTCGGTCCTCCTTTCTTTCATCCCTTTCTTGCTCTTCAACCATCTCATCCTTCTGGTCCTGTACCAAAAGGACTCATCTAACCCTTAGTCCACAGGCACAAGAACTTAAAGAGCAAGAGGAAGTGAAAGAAAAATTAGGGCAAGGAAACAGATAAAAGAAATCACTCATGAGGAAGAATCAGCAGAAAACTCCAGGCAACATGAAGAACCAGTCCAGAACAACCCCGCCAAGGGACCATGAGGTAGCTATTGCAGAGGATTCCACCTATAAAGAAATGTTAGGAATGACAGAAAGGGAATTTAGAATACACATACTGAAAACAATGAAAGAAATGATGGAAACAATGAAGGAAACTGCTAATAAAGTGGAAAATAACCAAAAGGAAATCCAAAAACAAAATCAAATAAGAGATGAACGATATGAAGAATATAAAAAGGATATAGCAGAGCTGAAGGAACTGAAACAGTCAATTAGGGAACTTAAAGATGCAATGCAAAGTATCAGCAACAGGTTAGACCATGCAGAAGAAAGAATTTCAGAGGTAGAAGACAAAGTTCTTGAGATAACTCAGATAGTAAAAGAGGCAGAAAAGAAGAGAGAGAAAGCAGAATGTTCACTGTCAGAATTATGGGACTTTATGAAGCATTCCAACATACGAGTTATAGGAATCCCAGAAGGGGAAGAAGAATGCCCCAGAGGAATGGAAGCCATACTAGAGAATGTTATAAAATAAAATTTCCCAATTATCACCAAAGATTCTGACACACTGCTTTCAGAGGGATATCGGACCCCAGGTCGCCTCAACTCTAACCGAGCTTCTCCAAGACACATTGTGATGAACCTGTCCAAAGTCAAGACAAAAGAAAAGATTCTGCAAGCTGCCAGGAGTAAGCACCAGTTGACCTACAGGGGCAAATCCATCAGAGTGACTGCAGACTTCTCTAATGAAACTTTCCAAGCAAGAAGACAATGGTCATCTACCTTTAATCTACTTAAATAGAAAAATTTCAAGCCCAGAATTCTGTACCCTGCTAAGCTAAGCTTAAAAATTGACGGAGAAATCAAATCATTTACGGATATACAAACATTGAGGAAATTCGCCACAACAAGACCAGCTCTACAGGAAATACTTCAACCTGTTCTGCACACTGACCAGCACAATGGATCAGCAGCAAAGCAAGAACTCAGAAATTAAAGGATAGAACCTAACCTCCACACTGATGCAAAAGATAAAACTAAGCAATGGACTCTCACAAAATAAGATGAATAGAACACTACCACACTTATCGATTATCTCAATAAATGTTAATGGCTTGAATTCCCCACTGAAGAGACACAGATTGGCCGACTGGATTAAAAAACACAAGCCATCCATTTGCTGTCTGCAAGAAACACACCTGGCTTCAAAAGAAAAATCAAAGCTCCGAGTCAAGGGTTGGATGATAAATTTTCAGGCAAATGACATTCACAAGAAAAGAGGAGTTGCAATCTTATTTTCAGATTCATGTATATTTAAAGCAGCTAAAGTCAAAAAAGACAAAGATGGTCACTTTATATTGGTCAAGGGAAAAATACAACAAGAAGATGTTTCACTTCTAAATATTTATGCACCCGATTTAAATGCTCTTGAAACAGACCTTACTCAGTCTGAGCAATATGATATCTGATAATACCATCATAACAGGGGACTTTAACACTTCTCTTACAGAGCTGGACAGGTCCTCTAAACAGAGATTAAACAAAGATATAAGAGATTTAAATGAGACCCTAGAACAACTGTGCTTGATAGACGCATATAGAACACTCCATCCCAAAGATAAAGAATACACATTCTTCTCATCACCCCATGGAACATTCTCCAAAATTGATCATATCCTGGGACACAAAACAAATATCAACAGAATCAAAAGAATTGAAATTTTACCTTGTATCTTCTCAGACCATAGGCACTAAAGGTGGAACTCAACTCTAACAAAAATGCTCGACCCCACACAAAGACATGGAAATTAAAGAATCTTCTGTTGAATAACACATGGGTGCAGGAAGAAATAAAATAGGAAATCATTAACTTCCTTGAGCATAACAACAATGAAGACACAAGCTACCAAAACCTGTGGGATACTGCAAAAGTGGTTTTGAGAGGAAAATTCATTGCTTTAGATGCCTACATTCGAAAAACAGAAAGAGAGTGCATCAACAATCTCACAAGCCATCTTATGGAATTGGAAAAAGAAGAGCAATCTAAGCCTAAACTCAGTAGAAGAAAAGAAATATCCAAAATCAAATCAGAGATCAATGAAACTGAAAACAAAAGAATCATTCAGAAAATTAACGAAACAAGGAGTTGGTTTTTTGAAGAAATAAATAAAATAGATAAACCATTGGCCAGACTAACAAGGAATAGAAAAATAAAATCTCTAGTAACCTCAATCAGAAACGATAAAGGGGAAATAACAACTGATTCCAGAGATACAAGAGATCATCTCTGAATACTACCAGAAACTCTATGCCCAGAAATTTGACAATGCGAAGGAAATGGATCAATATTTGGAATCACACCCTCTCCCCAGACTTAGCGAGGAAGAAATAGAGCTCCTGAACAGACCAATTTCAAGCACTGAGATGAAAGAAACAATAAAAAATCTTCCAACCAAAAAATGCCCTGGTCCAGATGGCTTCACACCAGAATTCTATCAAACCTTAAAGAAGAGCTCATTCCCGTACTGCAGAATTTATTCCAAAAAACTGAGGAAGAAGGAATCTTCCCCAACACATTCTAGGAAGCAAACATCACCCTGATACCAAAACCAGGAAAATACCCAAACAAAAAGGAGAATTTCAGACCAATCTCACTCATGAATATAGATGCAAAAATTCTCAACAAAATCCTAGCCAATAGATTCAGCTTATCACCAAAAAAGTCATTCATCATGGTCAAGTAGGCTTCATCCCAGGGATGCAAGGCTGGTTTAACATACACAAGTCCATAAACGTTATCCACCATATTAACAGAGGCAAAAATAAAGATCACATGATCTTCTCAATAGATGCAGAAAAAGCATTTGATAAAGTCCAGCATCCTTTTCTAATTAGAACACTGAAGAGTATAGGCATAGGTGGCACATTTCTAAAACTGACTGAAGTTATCCATGACAAACCCACAGCTAGTATTTTACTGAATGGAGTAAAACTGAAAGCTTTTCCTCTTAGAACTAGAACCAGACAAGGTTGTCCTCTGTCACCTTTACTATTCAACATAGCGCTGGAAGTTCTACCCAATACAATTAGGCAAGACAAGGAAATAAAGGGAATCCAAATGGGAGCAGAGGAGGTCAAACTCTTCCTCTTTGCTGACGACATGATCTTATACTTAGAGAACCCCAAAGACTCAACCACAAGACTCCTAGAAGTCATCAAAAAATACAGTAATGTTTCAGGATATAAAATCAATGTCCACAAGTCAGTAGCCTTTGTGTACACCAATAACAGTCAAGATGAGAAGCTAATTAAGGACACAACTCCCTTCACCATAGTCTCAAAGAAAATGAAATACCTGGGAATATACCTAACAAAGGAGGTGAAGGACCTCTATAAAGAAAACTATGAAATCCTCAGAAAGGAAATAGCAGAGGATATTAACAAATGGAAGAATATACCATGCTCATGGATGGGAAGAATCAACATTGTTAAAATGTCTATACATCCCAAAGCAATCTACGTATTCAATGCCATTCCTATAAAAATACCATCGTACTTTCAATATTTGGAGAAAATGATTCTGCGTTTTGTATGGAACCGGAAAAAACCCCGTATTGCTAAGGCAGTTCTTAGTAATAAAAATGAAGCTGGGGGCATCAGCATACCAGATTTTAGTCTGTACTACAAAGCCATAGTGCTCAAGACAGCATGGTACTTGCAAAAAAACAGAGACCTAGACACTTGGAATCGAATTGAAAACCAAGAAATGAAACTAACATCTTACAAACACCTAATCTTCGATAAACCAAGCAAGAACATACCTTGGGGGAAAGACTCCCTATTCAATAAATGGTGTTGGGAGAACTGGATGTCTACATGTAAAAGACTGAAACTGGACCCACACCTTTCCCCACTCACAAAAATTGATTCAAGATGGATAAAGGACTTAAGTTTAAGGCATGAAACAATAAAAATCCTCCAAGAAAGCATAGGAAAAACACTATTAGATATTGGCCTGGGGAAAGACTTCATGAAGAAGACTGCCATGGCAATTGCAACAACAACAAAAATAAACAAATGGGACTTCATTAAACTGAAAAGCTTCTGTACAGCTAAGGAGACAATAACCAAAGCAAAGAAACAACCTACACAATGGGAAAGGATATTTGCATATTTTCAAACAGACAAAAGCTTGATAACTAGAATCTATAGAGAACTCAAATTAATCCACATGAAAAAAGCCAACAATCCCTTATATCAATGGGCAAGAGACATGAATAGAACCTTCTCTAAAGATGAGAGACGAATGGCTAACAAACACATGAAAAAATGTTCATCATCTCTATATATTAGAGAAATGCAAATCAAAACAACCCTGAGATATTATCTAACCCCAGTGAGAATGGCCCACATCACAAAATCTCAAAACTGCAGATGCTGGTGTGGATGTGGAGAGAAGGGAACACTTTTACACTGCTGGTGGGACTGCAAACTAGTACAACCTTTCTGGAAGGAAGTATGGAGAAACCTCAAAGCACTCAAGCTAGACCTCCCATTTGATCCTGCAATGCCATTACTGGGCATCTACACAGAAGGAAAAAAATCCTTTCATCATAAGGACACTTGTACTAGACATAAGGACACAGCTCAATTTACAATCGCCAAAATGTGGAAGCAGCCTAAATGCCCACCAACCCAGGAATGGATTAACAAGCTGTGGTATATGTATACCATGGAATACTATTCAGCTATTAAAAAAAATGGAGACTTTACATCCTTCGTATTAACCTGGATGGACGTGGAAGACATTATTCTTAGTCAAGCATCACAAGAATGGAGAAGCATGAATCCTATGTACTCAATTTTGATATGAGGACAATTAATGACAATTAAGGTTATAGGGGGGTAGGAAAAGCATAAAGAGGGACGGAGGGAGTGGGGTGGGGCCTTGGTGTGTGTCACACTTTATGGGGGCAAGACATGATTGCAAGAGTGACTTTACCTAACAATTGCAATCATTGTAACCTGGCTTATTGTACCCTCAATGAATCCCCAACAATAAAAAAAAAATGTAAATACCTTTTTTTCAATACTTTTTTTTTTTTTTGAGGCAGGGTCTCACTATGTTGCCCTCTGTAGAGTGCAGTGGTATCATGGCTCACAGCATCCTCAATCTTTTGGGCTCAAGTGATTCTCTTGCCTCAGTCTCCCGAGTACCTGGGACTACAGGCACCTGCAACAATACCCAGCTTTTTTTGTTGTTGTTGCAATAGCCATTGTTGTTTACCTGGCCCGGGCCAGGTTCAAACCCGCCAGCCTTGGTGTACGTGGCTGGCACCCTACCCACTGAGCTATCGGCATCGCCTGTTGAACATACTTTTAAAAGACTATATCTATTATCTGTCTAGTGTTATGTAACTACTTTAAAGCCTCAAATCTAGGCAAATACAGAAGTCATAACCATAACCTCAGGTCTCTCCTGATTTAAGGGACAGCAGACTTTGTTTTATGAGAAAAAGAGAAAGAAAAGAGGAAAAGAAAGTAAGAGAGAGAGGAAGGAAGGAAGGAAGGAAGGAAGGAAGGAAGGAAGGAAGGAAGGAAGGAAGGAAGGAAGGAAGGAAGGAAGGATGGATGGATGGAAAGAGAAAGAAGGAAAGAAAGGAGGGAGGGGGGAGGTAATTTTCCAAATACATTTTAGTTTACATAAAAGTTCCACTCGGTGAGATTAAGGGCTCTGTCTGAGCTAGTGAGGGGAGTGGTCAAAACTTTACCCTAATCTTGTGCTTTAAGTGATACCTAGCTGCTTCTAAAGCAATGGATAAGGGACCTTATTGAACTGTGTTTTCTGTTTTATCACATCATGCTTTATCTTATTCCCTCTGAAGCATTTTGGTGGATGGAACAATTTAAAAGTACCAACCATTTCACATGAAAGGAGTTTCTGAACAATATTCGCTGAGATTGAGGGCGAATACTGACAAGCATTTTATACTCAGTGAACTCATCCTCTTCTATTCAGAGTCTTCTGTTAAGGACTCAGAAAAGGAGATTAAATACTACTTGTGTTCCGAAACGTCTGTCTTTGGGAGAGATTGTGGTGAGGAAAATGTGGTTCTGGTCTGGCTGCTGGACTCAGAGTTGTGGGCACTGGAAATGAGCTAATCGGATCACTCAAGTCAGCCTACACCCTGTCTTCCCACCAAAAGACCCTTGGCAATGATTTTCCACTGCCAGGCTAGGCTAAGAAGGTTTTCTGTACAGGAACATTGTGTGGACTTGTGACCTTAAAACCGTGATTTCAAAGAGGAATTCCAAAGGGCTGGGTGTCCAAAACCATGAGACTGAGTGGAGGTCACAGCTATGTCCTGGACAGGACAGAGTGGGAGCTCTCTGAGCAAGCAGGCTCGTGCTGGGAGAAACAAGCCTGAGGAATCAACTGCTGAATGTAAAACCCTGGTGGCTCTTCGCTCTTTGTCCTTTCTGGTCATTTTAGACCCATCTCTATCTTGTCCTGTGCCCCCAGGGCTGACCTCTCTGGACTTCATTAGGGTGCTGTCTTAGTATCTGGCTCCCATTAGATCTAAAAAATGGAAAGTTCTGCAAGGATGTACAGGGCAGAGGGAGAAATTTTTGACCTCCTCTCTTCTACCACCAACTATGATTATGAGCCTATATGACTATGTCCCTGGCTGTGTTCTCCTGGCCACAGGACTTATTCAGTGACCCCCCCACCCCACCCTTGTCCCCAAGGATATGGCCATCCCTGATTCTGAAAACATCTTTTTCCTTTTGTCCTGCAAGGGTAGTCACTGCTAGCCCCTACCCCATTGGTAGTTCCTGAATCATTAACCATTCCTGCAAGGTTTCTCTATCCCCTAACTACAACTTTATGTAGCCTCTTTATTAACCATTTTTAATTCAATACTTTCAATGTGCTATTTCTGCTCAAAAATTTATATATGCAAAGTAACAACAATAACCAGTAAATATTACTATATGTCAAGTATTTATATCATGTTAGGAAATTAAAATGACTTAGCTCATAAAAGCCTATAATAACTATCTGAAGCTGATACATTTTACTTACAGATAAATATTCTGGATCTTAGGTAAGTTGAGTGGCTCCCCAAAGGTCATATGTTTCATATAGATGAACTTGGACTCAGATTTTGTGATGTCAGATCTTAAGTCTCTTAATGATCACATAATCCTACATCAAAAATCATAGTACCCCTCAGCAAATTCAAAGGAATGTACCTAGGAAAGGGCTTAGCAAAATTTGTAGATGAGAAAATCAAACCAGGACTGGCTTTTCAAATTAATTTTCCAGAAAAGTAAAATTTCCACATAATGCTTAACTATTACAGCCTAAGATGATACAGCAGATATTCATACTTTTAAAACTAACAGTGTATGTTTTTACATGTGGAAATTCTGGTTTTAACATTAGCTATGTGGCAATGCAATTCCTATATAAATCTGCCCAACAACAGAAAAGTAAATGATACAACATCTGTCACTGTTTTTCCTCAAAAACACCAATGGCTATGCAGACTAATCCCTTTCGGGCTGGTTAGTGTCTTCCTGCATTTGATGTTCTAATAAAATATCTACTGATATGTAAAACTCATGGCCAGCTATAACAGACAATATTCGTCATTAGTTAGTAGTGGTAGTATCTTTTCCAAGAAAGCCTAATAAAGCTGGAGAATATCTTGTCCATTAATGCATACATTTTTAAATCAGGCACAAGTTTTCCTTGGCCTTGCTTACTTATTATAGGGGATATACTACTTAGATGTTCTTTGTTAAAATTATTCCAAAATATGTAACTGTTTTTAAGATATGAAAATAAATTCATGCTGGGAGCAATGGACTAAAAATCACAGCTATCAGCTGAACTGGCATTTTTATTATAGGGTCTAGGCAGTTTCATCTTTGGTTATTCTATTCTGTATCAGGAAAGAAAAAAGGAAGCTTAGTTCCAAGAAATATGAGAGCACAGATCAATTTCATTCTTCCTTGTTCATTTTAAAACATGAATACCATACTCAAAATTTATTATTATTCATTTTACCTTGTATTTTCTCTAAGATGTAAAAATAGCTCTACATATAAATGAAAGAACCAAGCAAACCACATATGAGACTAAACATTATGTATGTCCTAAATTCTGAGAGCTAATTATTCTAATAATTACCTTGTATGATTTGTTAAAATATGGACTTTACTTGATTCTCTCCCTACTCACAGGGCAGTGAAATGGAATTTATGGTTATTGAACATCTATTATGTGGGAGATGTTGGCTCATAAAATGACTTAAACCTTAGGGTCATTGTAGCATGTAGGCAAAGATGATTAACAGTTACGAATAAGGTCTTTGATGCCAGGCCTGTGTGTGAATCCCAGCTGGAAACTAGAGTGAATCCAGCATTTCTATATAGAATAGGTGTTGAATTTTTAGGGAGTTATGAAGACAACTTACCCTGGAAACTAGAGTGAATCCAGCATTTCTATATAGAATAGGTGTTGAATTTTTAGGGAGTTATGAAGACAACTCACCCTGAAAATAGAAAATATGGAGATGGGTCACGCATGTCAGCTTTTTCACCAATAAAACCTAGATTGGAGGATATGGTTTAGCAGATGGCCAGATGAATTTGGTGATATATGTTCTTTCTAGCCATTCTAATTCCCACTTCATGCATTAGCAGAGCCCACCCAAGGAATATTCGAGGTCTTTAGAAGATAAACTCACTTACCAATGATCACTGTTCTCATACCCTCTTCATCTCTGGGCTAAAGAGGGAAGGTAATAGATAGGGGAAGAATAGAGGGGCATTCCTGATACTCATTAACTTAAAATAATTTAACTACATACGATTGAACAGAATGCTGGGTATGTAATGCTTCATGCATGGTAGTTATCACTACTATAAGGCACAACTCCTCTCATATTTTTTTATTCAGTAACCCCTGTCTTCAATAGATAATGTTGTACGTCTTAGTATCAGAGAACAAGGATCCAAATCTGGGGCTGACTCTGTGGTCGGCAGAAAAACGGCCTCCCCAAAGATGTCTATGTCCCTGGAACCAGTGAATGTGCTGGATTATATGACAAAGAGATTAATGGTAGCACTGGAATTAAGATTGTTAATTTGCTGAACTCAAAAGAGCCACCATATCCTGGAGTATCCGTGTGGGCTCAAGGCAATCACAAGGGATATTAAATGTGGAGGAGAGTCAGTATCACAGCAATATGCCACGAGAAAGACCAGATGAACCCTTGCTGGCTTTGAAGGTGGTGGAGAGGCATAAGCCACAGAATAAGAGTAACCTGGGGAAGCAAAAAGGGCAAGAGACGGTTTCTACCTTAGAGTCGCCAGAAAGGAGCCATGTCCTGCCTACACCTTCGCTTTGGATGGGTGAGACAATTTCAGATTTTTGACCTTTAGTACTATCAGATAATGAATTTGTGTTGCTTTAAGCCAGTAAATGGATGGGAATTTGTGATAGCATTCATAGAAAACTAATATAACTGCAAAGATAAACAATTCTGCCCCATCATCACATTGTCTCCTTGCTCCCCAAATGCACAAAGAGTGAATCAAAGGCTGAGATGGGAGGGCCGAGTTAGAGAGTGGGGAGGCAGCAGAAATTCCAGAGGCTGCATGGGAGCTGCAAGTAATCTGCCACTGATATGCTTTGAGATATATAATCTGGAAGGTTTTGAAGGAAGAATTATGGAAGAGTGAACTCTCTTACCTCAGTGAAATGCCTGCTTTTGGAGAAATGGAATAAAAGGGCAAAGAAAGAGCATTTCTGTAACTATTTTTTTTCCACGAACATATTGTGCTTTGTAAGCAATTTTAAACCACACTGTCATTCTGTGGCTCTGTTAGTAAAAACTGGTTACAAAAATACAGATTACTCCAAAGCAAAAGAACGCCAAACAATGCATCGTGTCCATTTAACTCTACCTTTTAATCTAACGCTAAAACCAAAACATTTTGTGAAAAAAAAATCCAACATTAAGACAAACTTGTTCTATTTTAGATGTTAGCAAAAATGGCTATTAGTAGTTTAGGTTAATTACAGCCTTTGGGACAGAAGCTGCCCTTCTGAGTTGGAGCTTCCTTAAGTCCGTGTAGTAGAAATGCAGCCTTTTATTGGGATCTACCTAAACAGGAAACCAGAGCAGACAAGAGGATGTGAAATGCCATGGGCTTCAGGTGGGAGAGCGTTAGGACATTGTAAATAATATTAATGACTTTTTGTTCTCTTCGTGATAATTTAGAACAATGTATTCTGAGTTTGTCCTTGCTCCGTGTGTGTGTAGATATATAGATAGATAGATAGATACCTACATATTTTCCCCATTCCTTTTTAAGCACAAATTTTTGGAAGATGCTGTGTTCTTTTCATCCTTAATTCCGGATGGTCAGAACATATTTCTTTGCTTACCCATCCCTGACCATTTTTGTCTCTGCTTACCATCTAACATTAGAATTCAGGAAAATTCGGAAGACTTCCTCTGAGGACATCAGCACTGCTTTCTTTTAGCAACGTGGAGTTCTGAGTTGGCAACTTCAGCCTCTGCGACTTCTTTCTCCTACCAATGTTTCCAAGAGAAGCAATTTATAAAATACGTCTAGGACACACTCATTTATGAAATGTCAATTCCCTTAAGTGAGTGCACGTGATCAGTGACAAATATTTTCTTATGTATTTATTCACCAACTGGTTTGCAAAAGTTTGAGTCATCATCCAAAAAAAAAAAAAAGTAGAAACCACATACGGTGTAAATAAAGGGGGTATTAATAAACTGAAGATGTGGATTCCACAAAATCGCAACCATTTCTGAAGAACTGAAATTCGAATATGGCCTCTTGGCTCCAGAACAACTTCACTGAGACTAGGCATATGGTGAAGATTTCAGTCTTTAAACATAGGTTTTGTATTTTAAAATCCTTAATTCACAGATTTCCTTCTCTGGAAATGAAATTTCTGTTCATCCAAGTAAAGGGCCTTTTCTCTTTTTTTTGGTTTTTGGCCGGGGCTGGGTTTGAACCCGCCACCTCCGGCATATGGGACCGGCGCCCTACTCCTTGAGCCACAGGTGCCGCCCATGGGCCTTTTCTCTTAAACCTGATTGCTAATTCTGCCTCCAACAAACCTACAGTACCTTTTATGGCCTGGTTGGTGTAAGAACACAGCTCTTTGGTACCGTTTTGAAATTTTTTACAGATTTCTTTTTTAACAAATTCAAATAAAAGAAGAATGCTGAGAGCTATTTTCCTTAGCCAAAGATTTTATTTCTTTTTAATTAAATAAGCAATACCCTCAGGTTTATCAAGAATTATCTAAAAATTCCAGCTCTTTTTGATGGAAACCTAATTGCTTTTACAAGGAGTAGAAAAGTACCATTGTCAGTACTGACACGAGGTTTTGTGAAGGGAGCTTTGGAGAGAAAGTGAAAGGTGTTCCTTCATTTTAGGGAAGTGAATTAAAGAAAAAAAAGAAACATCTCTGGGCAGAGAAAGACAGATTAAAGGCTGGATTTCAGCCTTCATTCCCATTCATTCTGTGCTAGCACCTAACCTACCCAAAGGCAGCTAGGAATTTTGTATAGACTCCCAGTAGTTTATTTGCTTTCACTTCTTAAAGGACCTTTAAAAGTACTTGCTTCATTCTTTTGTCATGCAAATGAAGTTGTTAAATGCCTATGGCCCATCCAAAGGCTAGTAAATTTAAAGTGATTATGCAAATGAAAACAAAAACCATGGTAATTACTTAAAGACAACTGTTAGATGAACCATAAAAGCTTACTACAAATGCTATGGAATAACACAATAATCAATCAACTCCTGGGGGGCACTTTACCTTTTAAAAAGTCCTTCCCCTTGAGAGTCATTGTTTTACTAAATCAGTGTTTTTCAATCCCCCCCTTTTTTTAAATATGGGGCACTTTTGAACTTATAGTTAAACCTCCTTGACACGCTTAAATTTTGTTGATCAAGGGAAAGAGTAAAAAAAGGAATATACTTATTATGCTTGGAATTTCTTTTCAAATAGTTTAATTAACAATCTTTAAAATTTTTCGCAGCACATCTAAGATCCTGTCATGGTGCACACCAGTGCACAGCCCAAGCTGAAAATCACTGCACTAGATTTTCATAATAATTGTGAGAAAAGTTGTTTTTCGTTTTTCAGATACACACTCTTAGCCACAATATATGCTATGTCGAGGATATAATGATGATTGTAATATAAAGTGCTCTCCAAAGGTAAAATTCAGACATTGCGAACAGGTAGACTGTGGGGTATATATTCCAATTGGTTTTGTTTAGAATTTAGAATAAATATATCATAAGAAATTTGGGCAAATATTTAAAGTTGATAAATTTCATATTAAAAACCATATTTCACTCTTAAAAAAGGTGTGTTCCTTTCGAGTGGACATGTCTCAGCAACTAAATCAACACAGGCAAGTACACTCCTATTGGCAGGCTTCAAACAAGAAAAGAGTCCCACCAATCCCCCTCTCTCTCTGATTCTAGAATTAAAACTTTCTTTGATTCACTGGCGCAATATTTATATGCATCTTGAGTGTCCACTAGGTACATTATTTTGAACCTGGGATAGAGCAATGAACAAGACAAAATTCCTGCCCCTGTGGAGATCACCTTCTAGTGTGTGAGATTTTAATGGGGCCTGATGAATTCCTCTTTTATATTTCACTGTAAGATCACATGCAATTATTTTGAAACATATTCATTTATTTAATGTGCTATGATTGTTGGCTCTCTGTTGATGATTTATGATATTTCAGGCACCATGGTGAGCTTTTTGTATGTCTTATCTAAAAGTGAAAGCCCACAAAAATCTTTCTGGGATAGGGTAATCATTTTCTTTATTTTACAAACCAAGTTTCAGGGAGAAAAACTTGGTCATTGTTTTTCAGCTATGAAGCAGTGAAGTGACGAGTCATACACCTGTCTGATGAACACAAAAGACCATCTTTCTTATAGTAACATATCATACAGGGCGGCGCCTGTGGCTCAAGGAGTAGGGCGCTGGTCCCATGTGCCGGAGGTGGCGGGTTCAAACCCAGCCCCGGCCAAAAAAAAAAAAAAAAACTTATCATACACTTCTTAAAGCAGCTAGTTCAACATTTGACCTGGAAGCCATTCTCCCAAACCTGTAAGTTCACTGGATCTGTCTATCTGTGTGGGTGACATGATTTGCCTTTTTTTCCAGCCTACTCTCCTATTTTCCTTTCCATTTTTTGAGTCTTTTAAAAAACCAGTTTTCTTTTCCTCCACTGTTCAGTCCTAATATTTGAAGTTTTTGTTATAGCAACAGCAAACTTCCAGATGAAGAGTTAGTTCATATAGAGAATTTCTGCTTTATCATAGAAACTTCCCTCTGTTATTAGCCTTGTGAAACCAAGGCACATATATTTGTGATGGTGAAAAGAGAGTAAGGAAACAGATATGAGATCAGAGCAAATAATCCTAAATAATTAAGGAATATTACCCTCATTGAAAATGAGAAACATGTCATGTAGAATATGTAGCTGTCAACACATTTCTGCTTTAGATGTGTGAATGTGATAATAATTTGGCCTTAAAGAAATGAAATTCTGAAACAGTAATCTTAATTAAGTGTCTGGCAGGGCTATTTTATGGCTATTGTGCTTTCTTTTGTTCATAGGTAGAAATTCTCATTATTCTCATAAAACAAATGAATTACTTCTTACAAGCTAATGTTTTTTTCTTAAGAATAACTTCTGAATTTTAATCTTTAGCCACACTATAAATCAAAAAATTCTGTTTGTAAAAAAAAAAAAAAAACAGCTTGAGTAATATTTACAGTTATTTTCAGGTCTTCAGGGTATAATTTAATGCAAGAGAAAACATGCAGTAATGCATTCCTTCACATACATAAATTATGTGTCTTTATGATTCATAGTCCCATATTCCATGGAAACATTGTGAGAAAGGAATTTATTATAAAGAACAACCAGGTTTAGTTAATAATGACTTACACAAAGCAATGAAGGAGAAAAAGGCAATCGGTTAGTAAGAAATTTGGAAATCTTAGATTAACAATTTCAACTGTTCAAAACAGTACTATTAAATCACCGAACTCATCTGTTCTTATATTCTCCCCCAAAAGCCTCTTAAAAGTTTCAAAAATAGGAATTCTACATGTGCAAGGGCAAACAAATTTCCTCTCCCCTATGTTTTTATAAATGATAATCAAGGTCTACCTTGAAAGCAAAGTGTAGTAGGATTGCTTGACGCTAGATTTGACATTTCACAGTTTTACAAATTTCAACTTTTAGGACCATTTTTGAGCAATCTCATATAAACAGACACAGATCTGCACCAATGAAATTCAAAGGGAACTATGATCACACCTCTAATTTCAACCAACCTCAAATCCTGTGTTTATAGATCTGAATTTGTAAGATGTTAGCCTACAGGGCAGCGCCTGTGGCTCAAGGAGTAGGGTGCCGGTTCCATATGCCGGAGGTGGCGGGTTCAAACCCAGCCCCGGCCAAAAACCAAAAAAAAAAAAAGATGTTAGCCTACAAAATAAAAGGGATTTTTCCTCTATTCCACTTTTAGAGAATCTAATAATATGGTTCTTAATTACATGGAGTTATTTTTTTCAGATTAGGTATTGATATGCCCGTGTAGCGAGTTTTTAAATGGATTGCCATCTTAGTCCCAAAGCAATTTATCTATTGATTTATTTACCATGTACTGACTTAGCATCTATAGAGGACCCATGGTGTTAGGTAGTAAAAGTAACAATGCAATGTCGTTATTCTCAAGTGATGCACTAAATGCACTGCACCGTCTTGTAAGGACAATCACACACACACACACACACACACACACACACACACACACAAACAAACAATCACAGTAGAATGAGATAGATGAGACTGGAGACCTAAGGAAGAACCTAATATTAATCTCATATTCCAGATAGTACGGTTTGTTTCAGTATTGTCCAATAAGATAAACTCTAGCCACATGTATCTACCATAATTTAAATTTAATTATTTACAAGTAAATATAATGGAACATTAAATTCTACAGTCACCATAACCATAATTTAGGTGCTCGATGGCAGAATGTGGCTAGATGTGACTACCCTTCAAAAAAGTTCAGTTCAATGGCCCTGGGTCATCTAGAATAGTAATCTCAAAGTATAAGTGCTTAGAGAGGCCAGAGAAGATTAAAACAAAGGAATGAATCTGGGGTAAGGTATATTGTATCTTTAAAAATGGGAGTATTTTTAATTTAGGCAAAGAAGTATAAGACTATTGGGTCATTGTGCAATCTTACAACTGCACAAAATGTTAAATACATTAAAATAATAGAGCCAAAATTCCTATCTAAAGTTTAGTCTTCTCTTTCTGTAGGTTTTGAAGAACTTTAAGCATAAATGTCATAATGAGTTTCGTAAATGATGTATGCCGCTGTGACAGCTCCACAGACAATGGAGGGGGATAATATCGGAGGCAAAACATAATAATAGTTTAAGACATAGGGAGAGGGAACCGCAGTCAGGGGAGAACTATCAGGATAAAGAAAATAAAATAGATCAATATCATCTGACTCCTTAGACCATTGATTAATTGCGGGGGCAGGAGGGATGGAAGGTGAAACGAGAACGACTACAATATTTTTAGCCTGATTCGTCTCATGCAATTATTTGTTCTGATTGTGTAGGTTATCTATATGATCTTTGAATTGTGTTGTTGGCTGTGTAGAAGATATAGTTAATGAACAGGTAGAAGTTTTGCCAAGTCTTTCTTTTTTTGTTTTTGGTAAATAAAATCTTTTTTTCTTTTCAGAATATTACAGGGTACATATATTTTGATCACATAATTTGCTTTTGTACACTTTAAGTTAAGGTTGTAAGTGTGCCTTTCCCTCAGAATATGTGCATTGCACAAATTAGGTGTAAATTTGTTAGACCCCTCCCCATTCCTCCCACCTATTTAATTTCCTTTGACTAATTTTAATTTAGTATTGAGTACATATGGTGTTTTTTTTTTTTCCAATTTTCACAATACTTCATTTAGGGGAATAGTCACCAGTTTCATCCAGGTGATTATAAAAGATACCAAATCATCATCATTTTATGGCTGAAAAATATTGCATGGTATACATATACCATAATTTATTAATCCATTCATGCATTGATGGGCACTTGAGTTGTTTCCACACCTTTGTGATTGTGAATTTTGCTGCTATAAACATTTAAGTGCTAGTGTCTTTTTTATAAAAATACTTTTATTCCTTTGGGCGAATAACTAGTAGTGGGATTGCTGGAGAACAAGATATATCTACTTTTCTTTACGGCATCACCATGCTACTTTCTGCAGAGGTCATACTAGCTTACAGTCCCACCGACAGTGAATGAGTGTTCCTTTCTCTCTGCATCCTCGCTAGCATCTGAGTTTTGGGATATTTTGATTTCAAAATTCTCACTAGTGATAGGGAATATTACATTGTGATTTTGATTTGTATTTTCCTGATGATTAGAGATGTTGGACATTTTTTGCATGTGTTTGTAGACCATTACTCTATCTTCACTTGAAAAGTTTCTGTTTCTGTCTTCTGCTCACTTTTTAATGAGGTTGATTGATTTTTTTTTTTTAATTTGCTTGAGTTCTTTTTAGATTCTGGTTATCATCCCTCTATCAGATGTACAGCATGCAAACATTTTTTTTTCCCATCCTGTAGGTCTGCTTACTCTATTGATTGTGTCTTTGTGCAGAAACTTTTCAACTTGATTAGCTTCCCTTTGTATATTTTTGTGATTGCCATTGGGATCCTCCTCATAAATTCCTTCTCTAGTCTGATATCTACAATAATTTTTCCAACACTTTTTTTTAGAATTCTTTTTATTGTTAAATCATAGCAGTGTACATTAGTGCAATCAAGGGGTACAATGTGCTGGTTTCATATACAATCTGAAATATTCTCATCAAACTGATCAACATAACCTTCATGGCATTTTCTTAGTTATTGTATGTAGACATTTGTATTCTACTTTTAGTAAGTTTCACCTGTACCCATTCTAAGATGCACCATAGGTGCGGCCCCACCCATTACCCTGCTTCCACCCTAACCTCACCCCTCTGTTCCCCTTCCTTGGCCCTTTCCTCATAGTCTTGCGCTATAGTTGGGTTATAGCCTTCATGTGAAAACTGTAATTTAGCTTCATAGTAGGGCTGAGTACATGGATACTTTTTCTTCTATTCCTGAGATACTTTGCTAAGAAGAATATGTTCTAGCTCCATCCATGTAAACATAAAGAGGTAAAGTCTCCATCTTTCTTTAAGGCTGCATAATATTCCATGGTATACATATACCATAATTTGCTAGTCCCTTCCTGGGTCGATGGGTGCTTGGGCTTCTTCCATGACTTAGCAATTATGAATTGGGCTGCAATAAACATTCTGGTACAGATGTCTTTGTTATGTTGTGATTTTTGGTCTTCTGGGTATAAACCTAGTAAAGGAATTATAGGATCGAATGGCAGGTCTATTTTTAGATCTCTAAGTATTCTCCAAACATCCTTCCAGAAGGAATGTATTAGTGTGCATTCCCACCAGCAGTGTAGAAGTGTGCCCTTTTCTCCACATCCACGCCAACATCTCTGGTTTTGGGATTTTGTTATGTGGGCTACTCTTACTGGGGTTAGATGAAATCTCAAAGTAATTTTGATTTGCATTTCTCTGATGATTAAGGATGATGTGCTTTTTTTCATGTGTTTGTAGATCGTGCGTCTGTCTTCTTTAGAGAAGTTTCTCTTCAAGTCCCTTGCCCACCCTGAGATGTGATCACATGTTCTTTCCTTGCTAATACATTTCAGTTCTCTGTGGATTCTGGTTATTAGACCTTTATCGGAGGTATAATCTCCCATTTTCTCCCATTCTGAGGGCTGTCTGCTTGCTTTACTTACTATGTTCTTGGCTGTGCAGAAGGTTTTTAGTTTTATGAGGTTCCAGTAGTGTATTTTTGATACTGCTTCAATTGCCTGGGGAGTCCTCCTTATAAAATATTCACCCAGGCCGATTCCTTCAAGAGTTTTCCCTGCACTTTCTTCAAGTATTTTTATAGTTTCATGTCTTAAGTTTAAATCTTTTATCCAGTGAGAGTCTATCTTAGTTAATGGTGAAAGATGTGGGTCCAGTTTTAGTCTTTTACAGATCCCCAGCCAGTTCACACAGCACCATTTGTTAAATAGGGAATCTTTTCCCCACTGAATGTTTTTAATTGGCTTGTCAAAGATCAAATAACGGTAAGTAGCTGGATTCATCTCTTGGTTCTCTATTCTGTTCCAGACATCTACTTCTCTGTTTTTGTGCTAATACCATGCTGTTTTGATCACTATCGATTTATAGTACAGTCTCAGGTCTGGTAGTGTGATTACTCCTGCTGTGTTTTCATTGCTGAGTAATGTTTTGGCCATTCAAGGTTTTTTCTGATTCCATATAAAACGAAGTATTACTTTTTCAAGATCTTTTAAATATGACAATGGAGCTTTAATAGGAATTGCATTAAAATTATATATTGCTTTGGGTAGTATAGACATTTTAACAATGTTGATTCTTCCCAGCCATGAGCATGGTATGTTTTTTAATTTGTTAACATCTTCAGCTATTTCTTTTCTTAAAGTTTCATAGTTCTCTTTGTAGAGATTTTTCACGTCTATTGTCAGGTATACTCTCAAATATTTCATGTACTTTGGCACTACTGTGAAAGGAATAGAGTCCTTGACAGTTTTTTTGGCTTGGTTATTGTTGGTATATATAAAGGCTACAAATTTATGGGTATTTATTTTGTGGCCTGAGACATTGCTGTGTTCCTTGATCACTTCTAAAAGTTTTGTAGTAGAATCCCTAGTGTTTTCCAGATATACAATCATATCATCTGTGAAGAGTGAAAGTTTGATTCTTCTGACCCTATGTGGATCCCTTGATCACCTTTTCTTCCCTAATTGCAATGGCTAAAACTTCCATTACAATGTTAAAGAGCAATGGAGACAATAGGTAACCTTTCCTGGTTCTTGATCTAAGTGGAAATGATTTCAGTTAAACTCCATTCAATACGATATTGGCTGTGGGTTTGCTGTAGATGGCCTCTGTTAGTTTAAGAAATGTCCCTTCTATAACAATTTTCTCAAGTGTTCTGATCATGAAGGATGCTGGATATTATCAAAAGCTTTTTCTGCATCAATTGAAAGAAACAGGTGGTCCTTATTTTTTAGTTTGTGTGCTGAATTACATTTATAGATTGTGTGCTGAATTACATTTATAGATTTACGTATATTGAAGCATCCTTGAGACCCTGGGATAAATCCCACTTGGTCATGGTGTATAATTTTCTTTTTTTTTTTTTCCGTTGAAGGATAAAAATTTTATTTTTGAGGAACTTCTTACTGCACATTGTCAAAGAGAGTCACATAAGAAAGCAAAAATGTTATCCTCCCCTCATCCTAGAAATAAATAAGAAGGGCATAAAATTTCTTTTTAAATCATGACACTTGGAAGTTTAGCACCAGCATCCAAAATGAACTAAAAAAGAAAAAAAGCATTTACTATATATTTCAGATTTATTTGGTTGGGGTTCTCCCCATGTGATATTAATATTTCTTTTCTTTCAATTCATATTACCAAAACAGTAAAAACCAGGAAAAAATATAAACCTAGTGGTTACTGAAACTGGGGAGGTTGCTCTGTAGTCTTTCGTGCAGGCATTCCCAGGATCTCAGCTTGCTGGAAAAATCTGCTGACATTTTCCTTTTGCAGTTGTTAGTTTCTTGAAAAATAATAATAAACATTCTAATGTCCAAATCTTGGTTAGTCTTCCACTTATTGCTTGGATGTTTCTTTGGTGTTGATAAGGTTGTAGTCTGCTTTTTGCTTTATTTTACTTTTGAATGGTCATTAATTCTTTAGGTCACCCTATAGATGGTGAAGGTGCCCGGGAGCCTGGTGTTACTCAGCACTGCTCTGCTGGGTGGAGGGAGCAGGGTTCTCAGTTGGGGCATCACCTGCCTTGGTCTCTTTGCCATCTTGTGAAGGAGCATTAAGAGGACGGGGGCAACGCAGATAGTTGTAGGGACACTGGTACCCACGGTGAGCAGATGGCTGGTTTGGACCACTGGCTGCTTGCTGATTCTCTTTATCTTCAGCCTCTCCTGCAGCTGGGGCAGGTAGTGAGCGAGGAGGTCCCCTAGGGTACCTTGGGCGATAGGTTGGATTTCGATGAACTGGTCCCTGAAGCTGTGCTCCCTCTGGGACCCCATCCTTCATCTCTCTAATCTTACCAGCCTGCATTCTGCTGGGATGGGGAAAGACCTGTGAGCAATGGTCAAAGGCCTGTCCCACGTGGTAAGGCGGGAACCGCTGCTGCTGGTACTGAGGGCGGCGCAGCTGATTCCAGACCCCAGAGAACTGCCGGTCAGTGGCAGGGGCTCAAATCCTTCACTGCTGCCGCTCCCTTCCTCCTCCTCCTCCCCAGCGTAATTCCAGGGAGGTCCACAGCGTCTGCCATAGTAGCCACGTCGGTAACGACACCCATCAGCAGCATAACGACTCCCTTCCACAGGAACTCCGTCTGGGCCAGTCACGTTGGCTGCTTCTGCACCCTTCTCTCCTTCAACCACATCAAACTCTACAGTTTCTCCATCTCCTACGCTGCGCAGATATTTCCGTGGGTTATTCTTCTTGATGGCAGTCTGATGTACAAATACATCTTCTTTGGTGTCATTTCAATTTATAAATCCATATCCATTTCTGAAGTTGAACCATTTGACAGTGCCAAGGACTTTGGAGAACGTTTTTCTCTGTGTCTTTGCTGCCAGCGGGGGCTGAAGAGGTGGCCGTGGTACCGGTGGCTGTGGGGGCAGCGTCCCTACCTGGGTTTCCTGTCGCCAGAATGGAGCCTGCGGAGGGTGGTGCTGGTGGTGGTGGCGGCCTTGCCTGCCTCGCTCATGCCGCCTCTTCTGCTCTCACTTGGGCACCTCTGTGGTGGTTGGTCTGCTGTTAGCGTGGCTGGTGGTGGCAGGCGGGTGGGCTGGTTCTCGGGGAGGCCAGTGTGGATCTCTGAGGGCCCTACAACAGCGGCAGCGGCAGCGGTGGCTGAGGTGGGGTTGCCCTGCAGAGGCGGCTGGAGCTGTCCGGGTGCACTCGCTCTTGGGCTCCTCACTCGATCTTATTCCGTGTATAATTTTCTTGATGTGTTGTTGGATTCTGTTTGTTAGTATCTTATTGAGTATTTTAGCATCAATATTCATTAGTGATATTGGTCTATAATTTTCTTTTCTTGTTGAGTCTTTCCCTGGTTTGGGGATCAAGGTGTTAGCTTCATAGAATGTGTTTGGTAGTATTCCTTCTTTTTCTATATTTTGAAAGAGGTTTAGTAATATTGGTACTAGTTCTTTAAAGGTTTGGTAGAATTCTGACATAAAGCCATCTGGTTCTGGACTTTTCTTTTTAGGGAGATTTTATATAGTTGATGCTATTTCAGAACTTGACATAGGCCTGTTCAACATCCACTTCTTTCTGGCTAAGTCTTGGTAGGTGGTGTACTTCCAGGT
The DNA here is from genome assembly GCF_027406575.1 of Nycticebus coucang. Lineage (NCBI taxonomy): Eukaryota > Metazoa > Chordata > Mammalia > Primates > Lorisidae > Nycticebus > Nycticebus coucang. The sequence goes on from NC_069782.1 coordinate 30,839,491, forward strand.
ATTGGTTGATTTCTTTCAGATTTTCATATTTCTGAGAGTAGAGTTTCTTGTAGTATTTGTTAAGGATTTTTTTGAATTTCTGAGGGGTCTGTTGTTCTTTCATCATTACCATTTCTGATTGATGAAATTAGAGATTTTACTTTTTTTCTGGTTAGGTTGGCCAAAAATTTATCTATTTTATTGATTGTTTCAAAAAACCAACTTTTGGATTTATTGATCTGTTGTATAATTCTTTTGTTTTCAATTTCACTTAATTCTGCTCTGATTTTGGTTATTTCTTTTCTTCTGCTGGGTTTGGGGTTGGAGTGTTCTTCCTTCCCCAGTTGCTTGAGATGTCCCATTAAGTTATTAACTTCCTCTCTTTCCATTTGCTTGAGGAAGGCTTACAGTGCTATAAATTTCCCTCTTCGGACTGCCTTTGCAGTATCCCAGAGGTTCTGGTAATTCATGTCTTGATTGTTGTTTTATTCCAAAAATTTGGTGACTTCCTTCTTAATCTCATCTATAACCCATCTATCCTTCAGCATAAGGTTGTTTAGCTTCCATGTTTTTGTATGGGTATGCAGGTTCCTGTTGTTATTGAGTTCAACTTTTATACCATGATGTTCTGAGATTCAAGGAATAATTTCTATTTTTTTAAATTTGCTGAGATTAGATTTGTGGCCTAGGATGTGGTCTATTTTGGAGTATGTTCCCTGGGCTGATGAGAAGAATGTGTATTCAGTGTTTTGGGATGAAATTTTCTGTAGATGTCTGTTAACTCCAAATGTTGAATGCTTAAGATTAAATCTAAAATTTCTTTGCTTAACTTCTTTTTGGAGGATCTATCCAGCACTGCTAAAGGGGTGTTAAAATCTCCTACTATGGAACTGGAGGAAATCAAGTTGCTCGTGTCTGTTAGAGTTTGTCTTATAAATTGTGGTGTGTTCTGGTTGGGTGCATAAATACTAATAATTGAAATCTCATCATATTGAGTATTACTTTTAATAACTATGAAGTGTCCATACTTATCCTTCCTTATTTCAGTTGGTTTAAAGCCTATTGCATCTGCGAATAGGGTTGCGACCCCTGCTTTTTTCTGCTTTCCATTTGCCTAGAGTATAGATGACCATCCCTTCACCTTGAGTTTATGTTTATCTTTTAATAAAAGATGTGATTCTTGTATGCAGAAGATATCTGGCTTGAGTTTTTGTAACCAGTCAGCTAGCCTGTGCCTCTTTAGAGGACAATTTAAACCATTCACATTAATTGAGAACATCGATAAGCCTTTCAAGAGTCCGGTGGACATTTTTAAACCTTTTGCGACTGTGGAAGTTGGAATTTGATCAAAATTTTTTTGGTGGGTTTACTTTTGTGATGGAGGATTATGCTGATCTTTATGGAGGATAGGTCTGAGAATATCTTGGAGAGCTTGTTTAGTTATGGCAAATTTCTTCAACATGTGAATGTCATTGAAGTATTTAATTTCTCCATCATAAATGAAACTCAGTTTAGCTGGGTACAGGCTTCTGGGTTGAAAGTTATTTTGTTTTATGTGATTAAAAGTTGATGACCATCCTCTTCTAGCTTGAAAGGTTTCAGCAGAGAGATCTGCAGTTATTCTAATATTCTTGCCCTTGTAGGTGACGGTTTTCTTTTGTCTGGCTGCTTTCAGAATTTTGTCCTTCATATTAACTTTAGTGAAATTGATTATGATGTGTCTGGGAGATGTCTTATTTGGGTTGAGCTGTGCTGGAGTTCTGAAACTGTCTGCTATCTGAATTTCAGAATCTTGGCATGTCTGGAAAGTTGTCCTTCATAATCTCATGGAGAAGAGACCCTGTGCCTTGTGAAGCCACTTTGTCGCGTTTGGGGATCTCTATAAGACAAATATTGTTTTCTTCTAATTATCCCAGTGCTCTCTGAGAGAGTGATCTGTTTTTGCCCTCCATTTCTCTTCCTCTTTGGGAGTTTGGGAGTGTTCTAAAGCTTTGTCTTCAATGTCAGAAATCCTTTCTTCGGCTTGCTCCATTCTGTTACTGAGGGATTCCGCTGTGTTTCTCAGATCTTTGAGGGCTGCAACTTCTTGCCTCAGTGTGTCAAAATCTTTGGTCATTTGATCTTTGAATTCATTGAATTCTTGAGATATCTTTTGGGTTACTGCTTGGAATTCTAGTTCGATCTTATTTGCTATCCAGATTCTGAATTTGATTTCTGATATCTCAGCTATTTGTTTGTGCATAGGATCTTGTGCTTTGTCTGCTCCATTGATACTTGGGGGAGTTGATCTACTCTGATTATTCAAATTGCCAGAGTTTTTCTGTTGATTTCACCTCGTGATTGTTTTTGACCATTGCCTCTGGCCATCCTCAGAGTTGAGGAGGTGTCTCTCCAAGATTAGACCCCAGCGGAATCACTCTATTGTTGCTGGATCTTTGTAGGGAGTGACCCTGTGTATTTCTTCTGGGGCTGCCCAAGCCAGGAAGTTCTGGTTGTGTAAGCAGCTCTGGAATGTGATACACCCAGATCCAGCAACAAGGCAGGAGGTGGTGCGCACGGTTCTGGGAGTGCCTGATGCCCAGTGACTTTGGCATGGAGAGTCCAAGGCTCCAGCAGTCTCTGGCCAGGAGAAGGGCTCTGCACAGAGGCAGGGAGGGATCCAGAGGGCACACAGCTACCAGAGCCCCTGGCCAGATTAGCAGGCCGGTGTGGAAGCAGGGAGGGTGTAGGAGGGAGGATGCAGAGTTGCACAGCTTCCGCATTTCCTGGTCAGGGCATGCAGAGGCCCGGTGGGCACTGGTCATGGGTCAGGGTTCGCAGAACAGCTCTTATGGAGGTCCAGGTGGCACCAAGCCCAGGAGTTTTAGTTTGCTATGAGCTGTGTTGCCACAGCACTCTACCCAGTGCAACAGCCCGAGGCTCCAGTGTGCCAAAACCGGTCTCACTCTGCCCCGAGGGTTAAGGCTGTAAGGCAGCTCAGTCCCCACCTTTATGCTGCTCAGTAACTAGGTTACCAGCTCCTGCCCGATCCTTGGTCTGCGACCCTGAGGGCGGAGCTTGCCGGGGCAGTTCTCTCACAATGGCTCCCTGCGGCCCATAGCCGAACACTATTAGCTCTGTCCAGCTTAGCAGCTCAATCTGGGGCCCTAGACAATGTCCAAAGTTCTCCGCACTCTTGCTCAAGCTCTCTCCAAGGCAGTTCAACTAAGTGCCAAGTCCAAAAACACCAAAACAGTTTACAGGTAAGGTCTTTCTGGTTTGCAGTCTCACTGCTGTTTGTACTTACAGCTCCTGGCGGGATTAGGTCGATTGAACACACCCAACCACTTGCCAATTTTCCACTGTTTTTGTCCTTCTCTTGGTGTCCAGAAGTCCCTTGCTGACTCACTGTATCCTCAAAGGGATGATTATAGGCAGATCCCACTAGCCAGAGATGCCTGGAGTCTTATCTCCAGACTCACCATGCCCTGTTGCAGGGAAGCTGTTACTCAGCCACCATCTTGGATTGTTCCCCTAGAATTCTTATAGTTTCATGCCTTAGCGTTAAGTCTGTTGTCCATTGTGAATTAATTTTTATGAGTGATGAGGTGAGGATCCTGTTTTAGTCTTTTTTACGTGGGTTTTGTCATTTCTTGAGATAGAAAATACATGAGAAGATGCTACTCTTGGTGAAACCTAATAAGTTTCAATTTTTGGCATGTTGAGATTGAGGTTCCTATAAGGCATCCCAGCAAGGATATTCATCAAAAAAAAAAAAGGAATAGAATATCATATGTAGTGGAGCATAAGAGAATTATCTAGAGTGTGCTACAGGGTTTGTTAAGCTTATGTAGTGTCCATGGCTGCTTTTGCTCTACAACACCAGTGCTGAATGGATGTAGCGAGAATATGTAACTCACAAAGCCAAAAAAGACTGGTCCATTGCATAAAATATTTGTTGACCTTTGCTCTAGAGCAAATGTGTAGTGCGCTATATAGTGAATACACATTCCTCATTTGTGTAAATTAAACCCATTTATTCATTTTTTTCATCAATTAGAATATATTATTTTTTAATAACTATGTGCTAGATCTTAAACTAAAAATGATGGATGGAAATTCTTCAATAAAGTGATTCAGCATAGTTATTATTACATAAAATAAGTACATATCATATATATTATATATATGTATATATATATATATATGTGCAGTATCATTGTGATAAAGGAAAGGGCTTAACATTAAATAATTTTTTTCTCTCTCAAGATAACACAGGAAAAAACAATTACCAACTCAAATTTATTAATTCCTCCAGTTTTGACAGTTTCCAAACAGTTTTGCTTAAGTTTATGGAAATTTATTTATTTATTTATTTATTTGCAGTTTTTGGCCAGGGCTGGGTTTGAACCTGCCACCTCTGGCATATGGGGCCAGTGCCCTACTCTTTTGAGCCACAGGTGCTGCCAATTTATGGAAACTTCTACAAAAATATTAGGTGATCCCAATAGCCAAGATATAGAAGCAACCTAAATGTCCATTAAAAACAAATGGATTATGACAATGTGGTATATATATGGAATGGAATATTATTCAGCTTTAAAAAATGAAGGAAATCCTGTCCTATATAACGATATGGATGAAACTTGAGGATATTATACTGTGTGAAACAGGCTGCAGGGGGATACTATTGTATGATTCCACTTGGATGATGTGCCTAAGTAGTCAAATTATTAGAAAGAGAATGTGTAATAGAATGGTAGTTTCCAGAAACTAGTGGGAAACAGAAATGTAGAGTTGATGTTCGGGAGATAGAAGTTGCAGTTATGCAAGATGATTAATTATTAAGAGACCCGCTTGCAAAATTGTGCCCATAGTTAACAATACTGCACTGTACATATAAAGATTTTATTGAGAGAGTTCCTCTCCCACTGTGTGTCCTTACCATCATATATCTATATGGATATAGATACAAAAAAAAATAGAAAAAGGAAGGGAAATTATAGTGCCAGAATTTTGTAAGCTAGAAAGACAAAATGTAGTGCCTTAAAGGAACTAATAATTCTAGTTTCAGCAACAACATATACAGAGCTTAAACATCACTTGGATATTTACGGTAAGAAAAAACTGAACAAACTGAATATGAATGAACTTTCTTGGGCACATTAGAAAACTCAGGTTTTCTGGTAAAATGGAGACTGTTGGAGACTGAATATGGACTCCCAGGCAAGTGAGAATCTCGCTGGCTTCTGAAGTCTTCAGGTGAGCCCACACTTTCATGGGTAGGTACCTCTAGAAACTTCACCAAGTTCTCAAGTTGAAGATACAAAGAAGAGCTCCTAATGGTGCTGGGAGGAGGAGAGAAGGTGTAGAAATTGTGTAAGATGCCCAAAGTATTCTTTGTAACCAACATTTCCTATCCAGTGAAAAAGACTTTATCAGTGTTGTGTCCTAGTTGAGGTAGTGGTTTCCTGACACTCCAGTTGCTCTAATCTTCATGTTTTACCAAAGAGAGGGAAGCTATGCCAGGAGAGACACACTTGAGAAGGTCACTGTCCAGACATACAGGCTCAATATAACTAAGATGTAATCATAATGCCATAGAATTATTTTTTCTCCTACTCCATATCATTCCACAACAGAGCTCCTGTATTATTATGTAATAATAGCAGATTATGGCTGTAAGAGCTGTTTCTCTGAGGAAGAGTAGTTAGGGAAAGCCAAATCAAGCAGGGAGACAACACAAAGACACTAGAGGAATTTGAAATATTTCTCACCCAAAGCCACATCAATTACGTATTTTAGGTCCTAAGCAAATTAACATAAATCCTCACACTGACAACCCATTTATCTCACTCAATAAAACATACTTAGGTTTGGGTGGCGCCTGTGGCTCAGTGAGTAGGGCGCCGGCCCCATATGCCGAGGGTGGCGGTTCAAACCCAGCCGCGGCCAAACTGCAACAACAACAAAAAAATAGCTGGGTTGCTATGGCGGGCACCTGTAGTCCCAGCTACTCGGGAGGCTGAGGCAAGAGAATCACTTAAGCCCGGGAGCTGGAGGTTGCTGTGAGCTGTGTGATGCCACGGCACTCTACCAAGGGCCATAAAGTGAGACTCTGTCTCTAAAAAAAATAAAAATAAATAAAAAAAAACATACTTAGGTTTTATTTAAAAATGATAAAAACATGCTAAAAGCCAAAAAAAATCATCTAAAGAGGCAAAAATCTATGTATTATTCTTCATTATTCACCTTCCCTTATGAACTGTATTTAATCTATTATGAAAATCTGCTGACACTACCCTGCAATCCCACTACTAGGCATCTACCTCAAAGAAAAAAAAAATAATTTTATCACAAGGACTTTTGCAGTAGATTGTTTATTGCAGTTGAATTTTTAATTGCCAAAATGTGGAAACAACCTACATGCACATCAACTCAGGAATGGATTAACAAAGTGTGGTACATGCATACTATGGAATACTATACAGCCACAAAATGATGGTGATTTCACATCTTTTGTAATATTCTGGATGGAGCTGAAACACATTCTCCTTCAGTAAAGTATCACAAGAATGGAAAAGCAAATACCCAATATACTCAATACTAATTTGAAGCTAGTAGATGATCCAATGCATGCCCACATAGGAGGAAAAAATCATTTCAATTCAAGTTGAGGGGAGGGGGTTGGGGTGCTCTCACTGAATGAGCATAGGTGGGGCTGTTTAGCACAACTTTTGTGTGTGGGACGTAACCACAAAAGGGACTCTACTTAACAAAATTAAATATTTTGACCTGGTTGTTTGTACCCTTACACATTAACCTGAAATAAATTTACCTTTCAAAAAAATATTTTGACAACATTCTAAAACATAAAATATGCTTTAACAAAGTTAAGAATGGGAAACACGGAAAGTATTTTCTCAAACTCAATGGAAATAAAGAGAAAAGTGGTTAACAAATCCCCACATATTTAGAATTAGACATACTTCTCGATAGCATTTGGCTAAATAAGACATCTAAAGAGAAACTTAAAAAAATATTTGGAGAAAATAAAAATATAACTTATCAGAATCTGTTGAATACAGTAAAAGCAGTGCTAATAAGAAAATTCATAGTATTAAAAATATATGTGAGAAGGGAAGAATAGCTAAAATCAATAGCCTCAACTTCACCTTAGGAAATGAGACAAATTTTATTTCTTTAATTTGGCCAAGAACTACATGAAAACAATTCACATGGTACATCGAATTTTATATATTGTTTATACAGTCTATTTGATATATCACTTAGAATTGTTTGTAAATTCAAAAATTTTTCATATAATATTTTCTTCATAGGCACAGTATGAAATGACTGTTGAGAACCACTAGATTTTATAGACCTTTTCTTAGTGATGGGATGATGTCAACATAAGATGTTAGTGTTGTTATTATTGATAGAGAGGTTTGAATGAGAACCAGCCACATATTTTCTCAACCTTTAAGTAGTAGAATGTTAATTAAAAAACAAAAAACCTCTGAATTCAATTACAGTTCATCATACTTTATAACAAAATGCTATATAATATAGTGCATTTGGCATTTGTATCCTGCTCACGATATATAAAAATTCATGGATAATTAGCCAAGTCTATGATTTCAATATACTACCAATATAATGTAATTTGATAGTTTACAGATTCATATCAAGTGTCCAGCTTTTTAGTTTCAATTATTGTTGAATAATTATTGAACAACTTTGCAACTATTATGGCAGATGTCAGGAAATGGGCTCTGCCTTCAATCAACTCATAGCATAGTAAGACAAACAATTATAAAGATATTTTAAAAATAGTAGAACATACTGTGAACTTTATTCATATGGAAATTTAGCTTGATTTTTTTCTGTAAGATAGGACAAGAATCTCTTTTGGTGGCTAACATGGGTCATTGCTCAGATTTCCTCTTCAAAACCAAGATACTTCTTTCTCTAGTTGTCATAAATTTGACAATGACTGTTCGTAGCTTGGTGTGGTGAAGGGAGCTACCTTCTCGAAGGTTAAGCCTCTTCCCAGGGCACTTACATGAAAGGTCAAGCAGAAGTTTAGCTGCCTTGCTGAATTCAGGTCAACTCTAAAGTCCTCCCAGTTCCAGGGCTTCCCATGGGATTGGCCAGGTTGATGTTGGCACTGCAACGCTCTTCAATGTCTCCTTTTATATCTACTGTTTAAATCTCCTAAATATCTACTGTTTCCCTAGCTTCCTTACAAGTGTTGTTTCTGAGAGGTTTTTCCAATCAACTATCTGCAAGTAAGCTTTGTCTTAGGGTATGCTTTCTGGTGAACTTGACCAAAGTCATCTCTGATTGTATTCACTCAAGAGTCTAAAGAGTCAAGACAACTATTAAAGAGAGCAGTCTGAGAATAGGCAGAGGTGTTGAATAAGAGAATCTATAAGGGAAGATGTAATGTGGCATTTACAGGGCATTGGAATGTCCATGGGACGTGGTTCAGATCCAATAAGCAACAGCCTAGGATCCATATGGAGTAGATACGATATACAAGACATTAGTGCAGCCTTTAGATTTATTAGGAATATTCTGACCTAAGGAAAGAGGGTTTGTCATTGCAGTTGTTGTTGTTGTTGTTGGCAGATTATTGTTTTTCTTTTTAATGATGTATCTCCTACACTGTAGGAGATCTGAGACCCTTGAGCAGTTACAAAGGGAAAAGAAACCAAAACAACTGCTGGGCCTGAACAGAGATTGATAATCAAGCAGGCAGAGAGGAAAAGGCAGGCATATAAAGGGAAAGAAATGAGAAGAGAGTTACAAGGGTCATCTCCACCATTACCTTCCTGCTAAGAGGGTTGCAGGAGAGAAGGCCTCAAGCAGTATAAGTGTAGGTATTGGAGAAGGGAGGCGGTGCTTACGCCTAAGGGAGGAGAAAAAGGTCAGAAAGGGAGGCTACCTCTTTCCTTGTAGAATGGGTTCCCCACACCTCAGGGCAGCAGCTTCGTAGACCAGAGATACTTTCCACACTGCAGGCAATGGTAGAAAGACGTCTTCTACGTCATGCTTCTTGTAGAGCTGACCCATATGGCACTGGTGCTTATGATGGCAGTGTCGATGAGAAAAAAATAAAGGGCATCTTCAGCTCAGAGGTGAATTTGCTCCCAATCAAGAAGTAAAAGGGACCAAAAATAAGATTAGAGGCACAACATCTGAGATTTGGGAACCCTTTCTCCAACCACCACACCCGGTCTGGATATTTCTTTCAGATCTTCTCCCCCTCAGCCCAGCCCTTCTCTAGTTTGGTCCCCAGTACATGAACTTCATCCTCCTGGAATCTGGCTGGACTGGGTTGGGCAGAAGGAAACAGGATTTTTTTTTTTTTAACTAACATTATTTTTGACCGAGAAGTCATACTTGTATACACTTTGGGGTATAATGTGATGTTTTGTTAGATATATCCAATGTGGTATATTAAATTAAGGTAGTTAAAATATTCATCACCTCTCTTACTTTTTGTGGAGAGACATTTGAAATTTACTCTGACCTATTTTGAGAAACGCAATATATTATTATTAACTATAATCATCTGCTATGCCATGTATCTCAAAAACGTATTCTTCTTAGCTGAAACTCTGTAGCCTTTGATGAACATTTCCCCATTACCTCCTTTTCCACCAACCCTCTTATAACTACTTCTATGAATTCAACTCTTCTTCCACATATATATGAGATCATCTGGCATTTGTCTTTATGTCTCTGCCTATTTCACTTACCATAATATCTTCTACTTTCAACCACATTGTCACAGATGACAGGATTTCTTTCTTTTATGAGGCCAAATGATATTCCTTTTTGTCTCTATGCTACATTTTCTTTATCCATTCATCTGTTGATGGGCATGTGGGTCAATTCCATGGCCAAGAGAGCAGCAATGAACATGGGACTGCAGATGTCTCTTTGAAATACCGATTTCACTTCCATGGGATACATACCCAAAAGTGGGATTGCAATAGTTGTTTTTAGGTTTTTTTTTTTTTTTTTGAGACAAAGTCTCACTCTGTCACCAAGGCTAGAGTATTGTTGCATCAACCTGGCTCACAGCTACCTCCTCAAATGCTGGGCTCAAGTGATCCTCCTGATGTAGCCTCCCAAGTAGCTGTGAGTATAGGTGCCTGCCACTTAGCTAATTTTTTCTATTTTTAGTAGAGATAGGGTCTCAATCTTGCTCAACCAGTCTTGAACTCCTGTGCTCCAGGAGCCTCCCACTTCAGCCTCCCATAGTATTAGGATTATAGGTGTGAGCCATTGCACCCAGCCTGTTTTTAGCTTTTTGAAAAACTTCCATATGATTTTGAGTGCAGAAGTTTGAATGCCTAGAATCCACATGGAGTAGATGTAACTAACATATAGGTCATAAAATCAATGTAGCTTTTATATTGTTGTTATTGAATTCTTAGAAATATTAAAGATAGAAGTTTGAATGACCTCAGAAACTTGGAGAACTAGGGAAATGTTTTTGATGTAATCCCAAGAAACTAAAGCACTGTTAGATGGAAAGCTTCCAAAACATCTATCTGCCTGGCACCTTTTAGGAGTTAATTGTTAACAATTTTAAATTACATATGTTTTATACTTACTTTTAAGAGTACTGGTCTAGGTGTTATTAAATATTTTCCAAAAAATAAAATTACTGATAGTTGGCAACATGATATTAAGAGTTATAATTTATTTTAATGTATAACAGAAAATAAAATTACCATACAATAATATGATTTTGCAGACTTTACCATTATTTAGAGTAATATTCATTAAACAAGTAAAGAGCGAAAGTGATACATGTTATGAAGTTGGTAATTGACTGAATTTTGAGGATTATTGAATTATGGGGAAAATAATGTAGCTTGAAAAAATCTTGGGGATATGAAAATGGAAGAGGAGAGGAAGTATAGACAGATGGGGTTCTGAGATTCAGCATATGAGGCCCTGAGAATCGTGTGTGGGGCTTTGAGGAGAACAATTAGGGATTGTGAAGTTTTATTTTTGGAACACGGCAAGGAAAGCTGGAAGAACTGAGGTCTCCAAAATTACCACTCTGGCGAAAGTTAGACTTGATCTTATGCCAATCTATAGGATTTTGCCAGTGGAAACATATTCTTAGCTGTTTAAGAGGATGTCCTGAAAAAAAATTCAATGTATGTGCCCTGAGATTTGCAGAATCTTAGGTGCTCCAGGTCTAATATTCAGTAACTACTTACCCAGGTTCATCAGGTACCATGACTGTTTTAGGCCAGAGAGAGAAAACAATGAATGAAGTTCAGCGACAGTATATCTGCCTTCATGGAGCTTGCATTCTGGTAGTAACACTGAAGATATCTTAGCACAAATTAAGATTATGATGAGCTAAATTATGGCTTTTAAACCCAAGGCAAGTATTTTCTGCTAGCAATATTTTTCCTAAAATTCTGTATACATTTTTAAATTATTTCTATTGTTTAGAATTTAGAATTAAACTCTGAAGTGGTTTTTTAAATTTTAATTTCAGTATACTCAATATTTTTAGAAATTTTAAGATAACACATTACAGAAATAGGTGTTATTCATTCAGAGTATCAGTCTTACACACTTTTATAAAAATAGCTAGTTTTTATAGAAAATATTTCTAATAAGCCCAATATCAAAGCTTTTATTTGACTATGTTAATTTAGCTTAACCATATTTTATAGTCACAAAATATATCTTTATCTTTGTTTCACAGAATTACTGAGACAAGACTGATACATCACTGAAGCTCTATTTCTAGTACTAATTAAAGAACGTAAAATATGTACCTGCTCATAAGGGGTCAAGACCATTCTTCCAAATATATTAGTTGACCTTCAAATTATATTCTCTATGGATATTTTGTAAATAAATATTGGGTGACATTAAAACTTCCTTGAATTATTTTTTACAGAAAATTTTCATTGTTAATTTTCTGCTTAGTATTTATTTTAATAAAGAAGGTTAAGCCTCTCCAAATTATATTTTTGACATAATCATAGCAAGTTTTCATGGTTTACTGACAGAAGCAGGACTGTCTTCCTAGAAGTCTCTTCCTTGGCAGAGAAGGGAACACTTTTACACTGCTGGTGGGACTCCAAACTATTTTATTTATTTATTCATTTATTTTTGTAGTTTGGGGCCGGGGCTGGGTTTGAACCTGCCACCTCCGGCATATGGGGCCGGCGCCCTACTCCTTTGAGCCACAGGCACTGCCCAGGGACTGCAAACTAACACAACTTTTTTTTGGAAGGAAGGAAGTATAGAGACTCCTCAAAGAACTCAAAGTGGACTTCCCATTTGATACTGCAATCCTATTACTAGGCCTCTACACAGAAGGAAAAAAAATCATTTTATCATAAGGACATTTGGACTAGACTGTTTATGCAGCTCAATTTACAATCACGAAAATGTGGAAACAGCCTGAATGCTCACCAACTCAGGAATGCATTAACAAGCTGTGGTATATGTATACTATGGAATACTATTCAGCCATTAAAAAACATGGAGACTTCAGTCGTTTGTATTAACCTGGATTGAGTTGGAACACATTCTTCTTAGTAAAGTATCACAAGAATGAAGAAGCAAGGACTCAGTTCTAATGTGAAGGCAGTAAATGATTTAATATAAGGTGGGGGTATGGAAATGAGGGAATGAGGAGAAGGGAAGAAGGAGGGGTGGTGTACGGCACATCTCTTGGGGGCAGGACACAATTCTAAGAGGGACTTTGCCTAACAAATGCAATCAGGGAAACCTAATTGTTTGTAACCTCAATGAATCCCAAACAATTAAAAAAAAAAAAAAAAAGCCTCTTCCTTGAAGCATCCTGGTTCTGGCTCCTACAGTCTACATTATCTCTGCTGGTTTTTTTCCATTTCATTCTCCCCTTTCAATCCAAAAAGAAAACCTAGCACGAACAAACCAAAAGAATAAGGAAAGCTCATTTCTTCCCAAGTAGTTAAACACTTGCGTGGTTGTACTCTTCCCTATCTTAGAATAGGCAAATGTATGGAGACAAAGTAGAATAGAGGTTATGAAGCACATTCAGAGAGAAGGAAATCTGGAGTTATTGTTTATTCGGTGCAGAGTTTTATTTGGGATACATGTTCTGGAAACAGACAGTGGTGATGGTTGCACGGCATTGTATATATACTTAATATCACAAACATGAACACTAAAAATGTAAAATGGTAAACCTTGAGTTTTATATATATATTTACCACAGTAAAATCATACCCTCCCCCCAAAAAAGAAAGAAAAAAAGAAACCATTCGATTTTTAATGGCATCATAAAATATTTGTTAATATAATGTTGACATCACCGTGTTTTAATTGTCAGCTGGCAATAATCAAGATTTGCAACAGCATGAAATTAAAAATAACCAATAAAAAAATTTTACAGTATTTCCTGTAATCTCTCAACAGCTTTTACTCTCTCCAGACCGGCATATAATGTTCTTAGTATTCAGAGGGTTGACAAATCACCTGTTTAGAGTGTTTTGATAGCAGGAACTTCTACAGTTCTCAGCCTATGGGAGGAATTAACTGCTCCTTTTCTAGTTAGATTTTGTATTGTCTTAGAAGACCATGAGTAATGCCTGAGAAGTTATTGAAACTGGCCTCCAGGAATGAAGATGTTTAATGAGAAGCCAATCTTTTGATGAAGAATGCACCACAGAGATTTAAAGCTGTAACACCAAATGTGATCATGCCCCAATTTTCTTTTGTTATCCCTACAGGCTCATAATTATAAAGTAAGCATCCACACTGGTGATTTAATGCTTTTATAAAGGATAATCTCTGACATTATTCTATAAACAATGGACACAGAAATGATTTCTGAGCAGCTGTATTTCCTCAGGTAATTGAAGTGAATTTATTCAAGACACAGGATTGTTTCCAAAAATAAAAACACTTGTGTGATTCGAACGTAAAGCACGTTTCCCTGTGTTGTCATGTTAATATATACTTGCATCAAAAAATGCATCTATTGAATTACTGAAGATATAAATTCGAAAAATCAAACTAAAGAGATTAATTGTTGCCATTGAAGAGATAACGTGAATCAAATCAAACACTTCTAAATAGGCTGAAACTATCTCAGAAAAAGTTCCCAAATTAATCATTATTTTACCATACTGATATTAGAATAAAACTTTTCATACCTACTTAAATTCTGGAGGGCTTTACTCTGTGTTGGAGCATTTACTTTTCCTAGGATACAGGGTAAATTGAAAGGAGAGTATTTACACACCAAGTGGGTACCGTTCAGTAAATACACACTGCGCAGACATGACCTGCATTTGAATGCTCCAAACTAAACAGGACGTTAAGTTTCAGGCTACAGTATGAATAAAAAGCAAGAAAAAGAAGAAAACAATCTCTTGAAATCCTCCATTAATTCTGAAATTTTCATTACCTAACATAAAATTTCAAAGCTTGTCCTATATGACAGGTCTATTCTAAACCTTTTCATGTACTGACTCATGTGATGTAGGTACTACTGTTAACAGAGAAAGTGCCTAAGGTTACACATATAGTCAGCAGGGAGCTGAGAATCAAACCCAAGCAATCTGGCCCCAGGGTCAACATCCTTAACTAGAACCCCAGGCCATCTTCCTGAAAAGTCAGCAAAAATAAGAATTTTTTTTTTTTTTTTGAGACAGTCTCACTATGTCGCCCTTGGTAGAGTGCTGTAGTGTCACAGCTCACAGCAATCTCCAACTCTTGGGCTTAAGCAATTCTCCTGCCCAGCCTCCTACAGGCACCTGCCACACACCCTGGCTATTTTTTTGTTGCAGCTGTTTTAGCTGGCCGGGTCAGGCTCGAACCCTCCACCCTCAGTGCATGTGGCTGGCTCCGTAACCACTGTGCTACAGGTGCTGAGGCAAGAGAAGAGGTTTTTGTTGAAGGAAATCACAAATAGAGTCTTCTTTGTTTTCTATAATTTAGGGACGGCACATTATTTTATCATCTCTTATCTTGTGATTGGCCTCAACTTTTATCTTCACCCAGGACAGTCATCTTTGTTTGAAAAGGAAGATAGCCTTACCAAAGGAGACTGTGGGTTTATGGTGAGGGGCCTTGGTTACCCAACTAACTTCCAGACAGGATCTGGGAAAGAGGAGGTTTTCCAGGTAATGTCTGGCTTTTATCTTTCTCTTTTATAGTTTCTATATAGTTTCTATTCAATTCCAATACAAACAATTCCAAAACTAGTCTCATCTATAAAATTTTAACATTATTCCCATTGCTTAGTGCAAGAAGCTTTCACTCCACACAAAGTCCTATCCTACATGAGAATTCAACCAATCAAGGAGAAAATTCTGTGTTAATTCTTTTTTCATTCTGTAATTCAGATTGTATGATTTTTTTCTAACACTGATCAAACAAAAGAGACTATCAAGACCTCACATTATTTTAGTGAGAATAGATAGAATAGTTGAACTCACATAGAATGATTAATTTCTCATGATTTTTGCATATATCAAGAGATTTTGTTAACTTAATCACTTTTGTTTGTTGTTCCTTCAAACTGAAAAGGCATTCTCCTTGGAGATAAAGAAAAAATGTGAGCAAAGCATTCAATTCTCGCTGCTGCCATCATGTAAATGACAGAAGTCATTGGTCAGAGTGTACAGAGAACAGTGTCTGGAGAATGAAAGGGGTTCAGCATGGAGTCAGGGTACACAGCTTCATGACTCATTAGCTCTGTGCTTTGGAAATTAATTATGAAAATGGACCATGATAGTGCCTAAGCCACAAGTTAATCCTAATCCTTAGGTGAGATCATACGTTTAAAGACTATATCGTCGTGTTTTAGGCCGCTGCCTGCATCCTTGGTTCTTGGTGTGGTCATGGCTGAAGGATGATCAGAACCACCATCCCGAGGCAAAAAGGGAAACAAAGTTTATTGAGAAAGATAAGTTTACAGAGTAAGAAAGTTTACATGGCAAGATAGGTTCACCACAGACAGGTTCATCATAAGCAGGCCCCATTGTCACTATAAGGAAAAAAACAAAGGCCTTGAATATGGCCAGGGGTTCTCTTTTATATTGCCTAAGTTGCACCTACCTCATTGTTCACCTAAGAACCAGATTCTTACTGTGCATGCAGACCTCCCAGGAGCCTGAGAGCCCACTGGGGGTTTGGACCACAATGTAGATTTAACATAAATACATGATAATTACCCGTAAGGCTGTTCTAGGTCACCTTCAAGATCCATTGTACCTTTTGCTAGGCTAGAGAGTCTTCTACATCCCCTTGCAGTTGGCATGCTAAGTTTGATTGGCAGATTGGTAGAGCCTTCCTTCTCAGGTGTGAGTAATCACTGGGGCAGCACCAAGACAGAGGCCAGGGAGGTTCAACCCTTATCCTCCTTCCCAAGAGATCAGGATTTCTCGCTAACTACCTAACAATATCACAGTGCCTGGCACAGAATGGATGCTCCAAATATTCACCTTTAATTTGTCACTGCTTTATAAGCAGGGCTTCTATACCTGCCATGCTCATTACCTCCTTTCTAAGATGACACTAAAGTAATAACCTCCTAACTAGTTTCCTTGACTCTAAGTTTTACCACTTAGATGGTCAAATCTACTTGCTAGATTTGATGTGCTAAAATGAAAAGTTTACAATGTATTACCTCATTCGGTCTCCTCTGATAACATCCAGTTCCAAGCACAGTAATCAACATGTTAATTACTAAAAGAATATTTGCTAAGATAAATGAATGAATACATGGATAAGTGTCCCATGAGAGACCTTCAAGTCCTTCCACCATTAGACCCTATCTTCATTTATTTCTTTATCTCTCTTTGGTTATTTCCATAAACACAGACATTCATTTATTGTGTGACTTTGACACATCAGACACCATGGCAGCTGCTGACTATCAAGGATGATAAAGGGGCTCATGAGTTCTTTAACAAAAACATCCTCTTCAGCCACATTGATTTATTTATTGTCTCCTGCCAAAACTCTTGCCAGAGTTTTGTCAAGGCCATTTTGCCAGCCTAAAAAGCTATTTCTCCCCTTTCACTCCATGTACATTCTTTTTATCCCTCAGGATTCAGCTTCAATTGTACTTTGTTCTCCATAAACACTTACCTAACCACTCAAGTATAAAGTGATTTCTCCCCCATCCTTCTCTGATTCGCTAAGACAGTTATTTTTAATTACATCATACTTTACTCTGGTAGGAATTATGCATTACAAGTTTTCTGGTATGCTAATACTAATGCATTGTTATAGAAATGCACATGTACAGTTTAGGAATATGTAACCATTAAAGTCACGCCCTTCACATTGTAGGTCATGTTTGTCGGTATCTTCCATGGTACCTAATCTTAACACTTTATTTTTAGGTAATACTTACAGATTTGTTTTCTGTTGGGGTGCTGGAAATTTTCTAGTATTTAACAAGCAGGCATGTGCCTTACACAGGCTCATAGGTATTCAATAGAGGTTAGTGTATTGTCCAAGTACGAACTGATTGATTATTATGGAAAGAGTAATTAATCTCCTGATTCAAACTGACAAACTAAATACTCCAGAGCATTAAAAAAAAAAAAAAAAAAAGGGCGGCGCCTGTGGCTCAGTGAGCAGGGCGCCGGCCCCATATACCGAGGGTGGCGGGTTCAAACCCAGCCCCGGCCAAACTGCAACAAAAAAATAGCTGGGCATTGTGGCGGGTGCCTGTAGTCCCAGCTACTCGGGAGGCTGAGGCAGGAGAATTGCCTAAGCCCAGGAGTTGGAGGTTGCTGTGAGCTGTGTGACGCCACAGCACTCTACTGAGGGCCATAAAGTGAAACTCTGTCTCTACAAAAAAAAAAAAAAAAAAAGATTCAGGGAATCTAGGAATTCTTGCAGTGAGAGAGGGGTACATATTTCTACACATTTTCCCTACCTGAATTAATTACTTATCCTGTCCCTGTCTCTATTTTCACTTCTACTTTATTGCTCAGAGTAATGGTTCTTAACCTGGAGTCTCTGAATGGATTTCAGCAGGACTTAAACCCAATAAAATGTTATGCACAAAGAAAGCCAAGCAGTTATTTAACAATACAAAATAAAGCTGCAC
Source organism: Nycticebus coucang (assembly GCF_027406575.1). Lineage (NCBI taxonomy): Eukaryota > Metazoa > Chordata > Mammalia > Primates > Lorisidae > Nycticebus > Nycticebus coucang. The sequence goes on from NC_069782.1 coordinate 30,857,564, forward strand.
ACCCCAGCTTATCTAACTCCAAAGTCCTATTTTCTTCAATTATATCATAGTTTAGGTGATTTCTTGGGTTGTTAGCATGAAAACCTATTGAGCTCTAAGAGGGACACAGTCTGGTTTTTGTACTGAAGTGTCCAAGGAGAGGTTTCTAATAGCAAAAACCACAAGAGAAGCAGCAGCAGCAGAAGCAGTGACAACTGCCTGAGTTGAGCTGTCAGGTGCAGACCTAAATGCTTTCTGTATTAGCCTTCTTTAACGCCCCCCCCCCACACACACACCCATGAAGGAGACAGCACTATTCTTAACTGTATCTTATAGTTTAAAAATTAAAGAGCAGAGAGGTTAAATTGTGCAAATACAAGGGCACACAGCACAGTGGTGAGGTGGTGAGGGTCAGGGGAGTAGAGGCACAGATGGTAGCCAAAGTAAAATCTAGTGTTTTTTACACTAAATTTTGTATCAAGCTATCCTGTATTCAAGGCTAAATTCCGCCCTTCCTTTATTTCTTAGCTAAGGAAGAGCTCTGTCTAAAATGGCAAAGTACAAAGCCAGACAGTCCATGTCAGCCCCTGACCTGACTTTGAAGAGTCAGTCTAGGAATAAACCAGTCTAGTAATAAACCAGGTTAGTGAAGATAATCACTTGCTTCCAAACCTCTTGGAAAATAAAAGGGTGTCAGAGGAGACCTTTCTAAGTTCTGGCATTCTTCACATCCTTAACATGCAGGTACAATTTAGACCACTTGTATATGATGTCCACGAGAATGAGAAACTAGCCCTGCAATGAACTTTGACGGCATTCAGAGCACAGCTACCCTGTCAGCTGGTGGGTTGTCAGTAGAAATCATGGTTTAAGTGGTTTTAACAGCAGATGTGGCATGTGCTCTGAATTGGAATATTTCAAATATCTATGTGACAGCCAAGGTTTCAGGGAATCCTACCCCTAACATTCCAAGCCAGGATGAGTTTAAGTAATCTCTGTGCAAGTGCTGTTTCTAGACATAAAATTATTCCATTTTATCTTAGATTGCAAGAGACTTGGATGATGGTGATAAAGCCATGTGACTTAAGGGCACATGACTTTCTTGTGCCTTAATTTTTCCATTTAAAAGTAGGTGTGACAATAAATGTATTTTAACATGTGATTAAAGATCCAAATTTTTAAAAATTTCAAATTAATAGGAAGGTACAAACAATTAGGTTACAATGTTTGCATTTGCTAGGTAAAGTTCCTGTTGGAGTTGTGTCCCACCCTAGAAGTTGTGCCATACACCCCTACATCGTGTCCCTCAGGTGGGGGAGCACCAGTCCTATTCCTCTCCCCTCCACCAATGATCCAGATTTTAAATAACACGATGTTTGGTTAAGTGCTTGGGATTTTATGAGGTTCTTATGAAAATAAAAAAATACGTAATTTGTTCCTGAACAAATATAAATAAAGTGTAAAAAGCATTGTAACTTGGTCACAGCATTTAAAATACTCTGGAAAGACAGGTTACCCTAAAATTTTAATAATTAATTTTCTATACATTAAGAGTTTTCTTTTCCTTAAGATGAAGTATAGCTATGAACATTGGATTAGCTATGAGAAGACCTGAGTATTAGTTTCTGCGTTTCTTCTTACCATCTCTGTGAACTTGGGAAGTTTATTGGGTTTTGCTTTCTGCAAAATACATCAAAAAATAATAAAAGCCAATATTTATAGGGAGTAATTTTAGCCTGAAACGGAGAAAGTGAGATTCAGAGAGGTTACATAAGTTGCGTAAGTTCAGACCGCTTAAACTCTTACAGGGAATAACCAAGATGTGAAACTAAGACGGTCTGCTTTTCTAAAAGTAAAATGATACCAGGGTAATATGTCTTTGTTTTCTCCTCCATATACCTTTCTGCGCCTTCTTCTACCTTTTCTTTAAGACTCCCTATATATGCTTTCTTTATGTCTCTGTCTCTGATAAAAATTATTGCCGCTAATTTTCATATACACTGTAACAGGGCTGGGTTTTGATATCGTAGTCACGATATGCTCCATAGACAATGATTTGGCTGTCTTTATTAATTTATCAAGTGTCTCCCGAGAATTTACTTTATATCACAAAATATTTTGATTCAAAGACTCCTCTACAAATGTGCACACACATTTACTCCTTGGGAGTAAGACAGCCACAGAAATAAATATCATATGAAGATGTTCTTGTACATCCTCAAAAAGAGAGAAATGCCTTGCAAGAAGAGTTAGGCAGAAGAAATTAATTAATTCCGGGTAAAGGAAATGTTGTTCTTGTCTTTTTCTAAACTGTCAGAATGACTATGTAATAGGTACATGGTCATCAAATGTCAACCACAGAGTGAGATGGGTAAGGTATAAACCTGGAAAGCAGAACGCGGGATATAAAGCAAACTGCAGCGTGTTGTCATATGTAGAGAAAATGTGAAATTATGGCTAAGTATACCTCTATTTACAAAATATTCATTAAAAAATTTTACAAACTATTTCTCTACACGATGACCACCTCTTTCTACACACACACGAAGTCTTCTCTCCCACTCATGGCAAACACGTTCCAAGATATGTGTTGTTAAGCCATTTTTCTTGTGTATGGAGACTTTTGGAATGCCCCCTATCATACCGTACCCCTCCCCTTCAAGAACACCACCTAAGATTTCCACTCAAGAATGTAATGCTTTCAAGTTTTATCAAGGCAAAAGAATACGTACTGTAGAGGGAGATACTTAACTGGTTAGAGGATACAAGTAGGAGGTGGAGGATGGGAAGGGGATCCTCTCATCTTTCACAGATGTGGATTTCAAGTTTCCACCTGGTAACAGCCTAGGGGCCAGAGCACAAAGATGCAAGTCAGAACAGAGAGACTCACACGAAGACAAGGAACAACATCCTGCAAGGGAATTAAAAGACTCTGAAAACCTTCCCAGTGGCTAAACAAACATTTTTCCTTGTACTTCTATTTGCTTTTTTTCTATTTAATGACATCTGGAAAGTGCCATAGAACCTATTACCTTTTCAAAGTTCTGGATCTCATAAAAGTAGAGTCTGTGAAAATCAAGTTATGTACAGACTAAACTATATGGGACCAACTTCTGATATCTATGCGTTTGTTAAAAAAAACAACTGCTGGACAACAAGAAATATTTTAAACTATTAAGTAATGAAAATGATAAATGACATTTTTTTTTCATATAAAACCGTGGCTTTCTTCCAGGATACTTCAGAAATATGTTCGAAACCTATGAGAAAAACTCCATGGCACAGTATTTGAATTTGCACAAAGATTCCTAGGCAAGAGTCTGAATGAGCATTTAAACATAAGGCTACTCACTTATTTTTGTAGACCACATTTAAAACAACTACAAGATTAATTTCAATGTTTCTGGAGATACATATCCAGAAAGCAAGAAAAATTGCCGTTTTGGAAGTATAATAAATGTTACTTATAAACCAAGGCTGCAAAGGGTGAAGAGTGGAATGGGGTGGGGGGTGGGGAAACAAACCCTTTAGTTACAATATTTTAGAGAAATGAATCGGCAATAAGACAAATTTCGAGTCAAATTGCTACACTGTACTACATAAGCAGTTTAGAATCTTAAGCAGATGAAAAAGGAATAAAGCAAATGGGGAGAGGAAAAAAAAAAAAAAAAAAAAACAGGCCGATAAAGTTTCTGGCTCCAATACAAGAGACATATCATTACCATATGATCTAATGTGGGTGTCAGCCGGACTGTGTTCATTGAGGGAAACCTTACTTTTTAACCGTGCTATGGAGTAGAAGCAGGAGGTTTTCAACCTAGTGACAGTCACAGAGCAGCACCTACCCCCTCCTCCTTTCCACACCTGCAAACTCTTTTGCCTGGGCTGAATATTTAGTGTAATTACATCTCAGCTTTGAGGGCTCCTGTGGCAAATCCCTGGATTAAAAGGTATGGTTTTCAATAATTGTCCTGAACTCTGCTACAGACTAATAAAAACTTTGGTCAAATTGAGAGCAAAAGGAATGATTTGGCGAGCAAAAGAAAAGAAAAAAAAAATCATGCTAAACTTTGAGTAACCTTTATGCAACATTTATTTTAAAGAAGTCTTTCTTGAAAACAGAAGTTCAGTGTTTTGTAAAATGATTGCATTGCTTTCTTTCTCTTCTGTTCTTGCAAAGAGGATTATTAAAAAAGAACAACTGTAACTTAACACGGTGGCTATGTATTGATGTTTTTGTATTTTTATTAATGAAATGTTTATCTCTTTGGGAAGTGTTAACAGAAAAGTATTTAAAGCTAGCATACTGTGTGTAGCTGTGCTATGCACTTCAGGATTTGTTCCCCTCCTGAATTCTTGACTATTTTAAGAACTTTTAAAACCCCAGAGAAGTGAACTTTGGTGATTAGTTCTACAGATCTAATGTGTATTTTTATAAATCCTGAAATGAATGGGAAATATCTCCAGAGAGGTGGAAATGAACTTTCATAATATTTATGCTGTTTAAGACCTGGGATAGTCTTACAACTGTGTAATTCCTTAAATGTAAAGAAGTGTCTCTGTCACTTCAATACAAATGAAATTTTATTATACGATACATTCACTATAAAATGAGGGTGTGGGTTAATTTTCTAGTTTTAAAACAGAGTAACACAATGACCACTGGTTAAGTGGATGCCCAGGGATATAAATTCCTGTGGCTTCTATTTTTTTTTCCCTCTTGCTGTTTTTTTTTTTTTAAATCAAAAAGGAGCCAGATATCTTCTATAGTAGCCCTTGTTTATAGACAAATGCCACTTTTATTGTTGACTTTTTAATTTCTACTATTATTGAAGTTTTTAATTCATCTAGTGCTACGGGATTTTAATTTTGCTTTGGATTTATAACTTTACTTATCTCCTGAGGGTTAAATTTTGACTTTAAAAGTCAAACCAAAGGCTTAAGTGATATTTTATACAAATGTTGATCGGAATGGTTTAATTCACTTAATGGGCTAAAATACTTTCAGGGGCTAGAAAGTATTATTTTTGAAAAAAAAAAACAAACTATAAACTATGACAAATGGTTTAATGAGGTAGTGATATTACACTAGCAATTAATATCCTGGAAAGTGTTACATGTTTTGAGACTACTTACAAGAGTTTCAGTAAAATTTTAAAAGTGCATCATCTGAATAACAGTCCCTTTGGTTTCTACATGGGCAACTGCTTCTTGCTGTTCATATTTCTGATTTAGTAAGGAAGAAAGGGAACGATTTAAAAATGATCAGTATCAATGCCTCATACACAGTATTAACTGTTTTAAAATTCTGGGTCTTTAAGATGCTAGAGCTTTAAGATTCTGGGTCTTTAAATATCATGACACCAATTTAAAAGAAGTTATTTCACAGAGACATTTACATACACTTTTTTTGATGTGCTAATATTCTTTCTTAGGGCATTCTGGGTTAAAATGCGCGCACACACACACACACACACAAACAAGTGAAAAGTAACTAAAGCTATAAGCTGCCTGTCTATATTCTGTTCCAATCAAAAAAAGAATAATATGTGGAGAATTTGCACCATTTTAAGAGGGCACAAATACAAAGGATGATACTATTCCTCTGAGCTAATGCTCAACATTTCTTTTTCAGGGTTGTTAGTGAAATAACCAGGCATTTTCTGCTCTGGAGAAAAGATTACAGAGAGACATCTGCATTAACTCCCTTTGCTATTTATTAAATCTGCAATTAGTTTGTTTCATTTTTCTTCTAAAATTGTAAGACATTAAATATGCAAGGTTAGCAAGCTTGTGGTAAACCGTAAACATTGAATTTTAATGTGAAACAGATAGAAAACCACTCCCTTAGCTGCAATCCAAGTGAACAGGCTGCCAAAACAATAGTTTCCTCTTAAAGGGAAAGTCAGCAACGAGGTGGGAGGGGGCTCCTGGACAAAACTTGATGTTGAACTTAAAGTGGCAGTGTCAATCATAATCTTCAAGGTACTTTTTAAAAATAAAAGCCACAAGCCTGCATTGTATGTGTGCTACCTTAGAGAAACTTCCGTGGTAAATATGAACTAAGAACAAAAGTGTAAGAAATTGCAAGAACATTTGTTTACTCTCCAGTGAATCTAGGCAGAAACGTCCAGAAAATACATTAGTTTTAGAGTTAAGGAATACAAAATTTCTTTTTATTATTATTTTTTTTGATTATGCTACAATTAGATAATGACTCCTAACAACCCTTGAATGCTGTTTATGAATGTACAGCTTTACTACTTGCAAGGTAGAGGAAACAAAACTGATTATAATATCTGCAATATGTTTTGGGAATACTTAGAATAATTTCAAAGGAATTTGAAAGTTTTTCACATTAAAAGTATTATTACTATTTTTCTGTACAATCAAGTATGATTGTTATTCAGAAAGTTCATTTAACACCATAGATGATTGTCTGTAAGTGCTTATTGAATGAATGGATAAAATTGTATAGATTTGTCAAAAAACTGTTCTTTGTGTTTGTTTTTTACCAAATGCCATGTTGGTAAAACCAGATAACATATAAATCAAATAAAAAGCTATTAGAGATTTCCATTTATTTTTCTTAGCTTATTGAAAATAATCAGTTTGAGGAATGAGACAATAGATTTATTTCTTAAAGTGAACCTTACTTATGATACCAAGTTAGGGTTTTCCATTCGATAACTTTCTTATACCAGAAATTTGAAAAAAATAAAAGATAATTTTTGAATTCTTAAAAATCAGACAGATTGGTTGCATGAAACAAACTGAAGAAACTGCATTGTTAATAAAATGATGGTCCATTGAGTCATTATCGTGCAAAATATTGTGCAAGGCTCGGGTACAGAACAAGGAATAATAAGACACGCCCTGGAGGAGCACATCGTCTTGTGGGGGGATAGACCAGGCACGCAAAACAAATTGCAATATTATGTGATAAGTTCTTTAAAAGAGGTAAGAGCAACGAGGTTTGGGAGCAGAGAAGAGGAAGGAAGCTGCAAGTGGCCTGGATGAGCCAGGGGACACAGAAGGCAAGCCCAGCATCTCATTTCTTCTTCAGAGCTCTCCTACAAGGTCGGTCACCTAAATGGCAAGTAGCTCTGAGGGCTGAGGCAGGGGAGGGGAAATGGGACAACTGGGGCTAGAAATATCACTACCACCAAATTAAGAGTGCTCTTATGTACAGCACAGAGAACGTGAACATTATTGGCAAGCCATGGAAAGTCAACAGGTGGTGTACAGTAGAAATGAGTAAGATAAAATTTAACTTTTAGAAGAATGACTCAGGCAGCAGTGTGGAAAAGAGCCTGGAATAGAGGAAGTATTCAAGGAAAAGATGAGTTAGAAGCCCTGACTATGGTTCAGGGAGTGGTAAGAGAGGTCTGGACCAAGATAAATGCAGTAGCACAGAGAGACGGTATTAGCTTCCGGAAATGTTTCCGAAGCAGGAGTTGGAGATTTCTCATCAATAGACAAACTTTTATTTGACGGTGGTCCGGCATGTGTTAAGTGAGCATTCAGAAGTCCAACATGATTTATAATCATGACAATTTTGCAACTGGTTTGAATATATAATCTATCATCTTAATTCAGACACAAAACTTAAGCAGATGTAAACAATATTCTAAATTATCTTGGTAAGTAAATAACTGTGCAGATGATGCTGGAATTTACCTTATCATCTTTCAAATACATTTTTAATGCTCTGCTTCCTAATAGTAACTGAAATGTTCTTTTTGTCTCTTTTCTCTGTGCTCACTCTAATGCCCACTGTGGGGCATTAAAGAAGTAATAACACACCCACTAGGCAATGGTACTTTTGCTAAGCTCTTTGTTTGTTTCCTAGGTACCCCGGTTGTGAAAATACATGAGATAAATCATGAAGGCCACTATCATCTTCCTCCTACTTGCACAAGTTTCTTGGGCCGGACCCTTTCAACAGAGAGGCTTATTTGACTTTATGCTAGAAGATGAGGCTTCTGGGATAGGTCCAGTAGATCCCACTTCTGATTTTGAGGAGCCCCTGGGACCAGTATGTCCCTTCCGCTGCCAATGCCATCTCCGAGTTGTCCAGTGTTCTGATTTGGGTGAGTGGGATGCAGGTTTTCTTCACCTACCTTGTTTGTTTAATTTATAGGAATGGCGTCTTTGAGAGTTTACCATTTTATTTTCAGTTTTAATCTCTGCAATTCCAAATGTGAGAGACAGTGCCACCTAATGGGCAGCCAAGGGAGCAGAAAAGGATAGAGAAGTAGCTTGGAAATCAGAAGACTTTCTTTCCTCCTCTCCTCTCCTCTCCTCTCTTCCCCTCCCCTCCCCTCGTCCCCTCCCCTCTCCTCTCTTCTCCTCTCCTCTGTTCTTTTCCCCTCCCCTCCCCTTCCCTCCCCTCTCCTCTCCTCTCCTCTCTCTCATGCTTGCTTGCTTTCCTCTCTCTCTCTCTTCCTTCTCTCTCTTTCTTCCTCTCTTCTCTCTATCTCATCAGGCCTTCAACATTTTGAAATCTTGGACAAATCATTTACATAAATATTTCTAAGCTTTATAGCCCTCTTTCTACAAAATAATTTTTTTAATTATGTCTTTTTTATGTTCTATGATTCGATTTTATAAAATCTTAGACAATAACCTGGACAATCTCTTTACTCTTGACTTAGTCCAGATAACAGATTTTAACATGACTAAATTGTAAAGTATGCAGCTATCCAAAGCAAAGCAAGTAAAATTTGACAGCAACAACTTATCTTTTGAGTACCAAAATACTCCCTTAATCTCTGGATGTTCGTTTTGCTTTTTTCCCTTTGGCATTTTGTAAATCCAGCTGTTTATATTCTTTAGAAAGTTTCAAAGGAAATACTTATAACTAAGGAAATATTTATAACTTATATGGTTTAAGTATTCAGTATAATCTTGCAGCATATATCTCTAGTCTAACACTCCAAAGATGGTTTGCTTTATCATCTTTAAGAAAAGAGGGCCTGGAAATTCCAAGAGCAACATACTTAGAAGATAAATCTCCAGAAAGTTTGAGGCCCCAGAGGATAGGCCAAAGGGTAATTAACTTAGTTTACACAACAGCTGATTCACATTCCTCTTTTCTCTTTAGTATATTTTCTTATTGAAAAGAAAAAAAAATCCTTAGAGGATGAATATGCCACGGTGTATCTTCTTATGGAAGAAATTCCATTGCATAGTCAGGCATGTCTTTCAGAAGCCCTGTATTTACTCAGAACATGCTTTCTAGCAGTGTTTTGTAGGGGAAAAAATGTCACTAACTTCTGCAAATGGAATTAACTACATTCAGTACTCCAGAAAACCATAAAAATATTCATTATTAACAACTGAAAGCAAACTTCTTCAATGCTGAAATGTATTGTGTAGCCATTTAAAACCTCAATAAAAAGTATATATAAAGACATTTGAGAGACTGTAAGTCAGTTCCAATAGCTTAATTTATTCACTTGTTCAGCAAATATACTGAGATCCCATTATGGGTCAGTTCCATTCTAGGCCTTTGGGAGAAAGGGCTAGGCAAGGCCCTGTCCTTATGGGTCTTACATTCCAGTTGTGGTGACTATTCTTTTTTGAACTATGTATTTGCTATAGGGGAGATTGGGTTGCCATCAAATTCTTAGAAACTTTCATAAGCATCTAAAGATGGCCTTCTTTATTGTCTCAGTAGGAAAATAATGGGATTGAAAAAAATTAGAGCAAAGACATCATCATTTGATGGACATACTGGGGTAAACTTTTCTGAAGTTATTAAAATGGCCAAGTTCCCAAGAAATGTGATGAGAATTAAATTTCACTTCTCCTCTGAGAATGCAGTTGAAATGATATATTATTACTTTGGCTATATAAATTATCAAAAATGAAACGTTGGTATTTTTAAGAAGGAAGGAGTTGGCTAGTCGTTACTGGAATTTTGCTTTTTCATAAATAGAGTTTCCATTTGCTTCTATGAAAAAATAGTTCATAAAGTTTGATCCAGATGAGAGCACTGGGCTAGTTTTATAATTCCCTTTCATGTAAAAGGTGCAAAACTATTGCTCACAACTAAAAAAAAAAAAAATGTAGTCATAGGAAACATTGAGATTATGAGCTTGGTATTATGTGCTGTATTATGATGCAGTTATGTTTTTATTTATTTTATTTTTTTGTTTTTAGGTGAGATTATTTTCTATATATGCTGTTTTTTTTCTAACAGCCCAAAGTGTATGTCATTTCTTTATTACACCTAGGTTTACTGACTCTTATATATTAGCAAGTAGTTATAGTTAAGACTGTAATAATGATTTCTTTTTAGAAACTACATTTAACCAAGAGAGTAAGTTCCTATGAGCAATGGGCTCAGCCAAGGCACTTTTAATCTTTATTGGTTCACAGATGCATATTTAGATACACTGTGAGCACTTTAATCATTGTTTCTAAGACATAACATGCATTTCTTAAAAGGGAGAGAAATCAACTTTCCTTTAAAGAAAACTGACTCCATTCATCCTTTCAGCTACTGTTTAACTCTTGCTTACTTTATGGTCTTGGCAAACTACTGAAAGCCTTGTCATCTTCATCTCTAGAAATATCAGTCACTGAGATTTCATTGTATGTGTAAGGTACCTGGCTCATAGGAGCAACACCATGCCTGCTTTGATTATATAACGATTATGTTAAGTAAAAGATGAAGAAGAGTAAAAAGGAAGCCAGGAAGGAGAAATGGGCAACTTCAAACCTTCCATACCATAGGATATGTATTTATTATTTGTTTTATGTCCTCTAGTGATCTGAGCATGAAGCTCAAATTGTTATCATAAAGAAAAAACTGCAATGCTCTTGTGATGGCCATTAGTGGTGCTTATCTGTATCCTATAGTGTCTTTAGATCTATCCTTGCCAGAGGTTTTAATGCGCAGACAGGAGCTACAGTGTTGAAGGACAATACTTCTTTGTCATCATACTATCTGAACAACATTTACTGTAAACAAAGGGTTTTAAAATTAAAATGTGCGACTATTTTGTTCATTTTAAAAATAGTTTTAGCCAAGTTAAAAACATCAAAATTTTTAACATTTCTTTCAAAACTAAGAAGTAAGACCTGTGAAATTAAAATGAAGTAATCACTGTGTGGGAAAATTTGAGGACTTCTGGAATATAACAGACTTTTTTAGTCTCTCACTCTAATTTATCAGAGTAGTATTGAAATGGGATTTTCTATGGGGGTCTTGGGAAATGAAACATAAATTCTCCATAATATTGGCCAAATTGTTTTGTTGAATGTATTACAATTGAGCTTGTAATTGAAGCCAGAATTTTATGAGGCCTTATCTTCTTTCTTTATCTATCCTTCTAAGATATTAAACAATTTACTCATAACATTTGTGAAAATAAAAATATTTAATATAAATATAGGATTAGCAAATTCAGAAATCTATGGGCTACTTTGAAATAATAAACCCACATTGTAACTCATTCTTGTCAAATCTTTTTACAATGTCCCAATATTGATGTTTGTTGGACGCTATGTTTTATGTTCTTGGTATCTTGAAGGAAGGCAGTTTTCCTTTCTCTTTGGCTCAGCCACTCATCTTTGGATCAAGTGTCACCAAGTAGCATAATTTGGTAATGACTTTCATCTCACTGCCTAAATGTAAATCAACCCTGATAGGATGAATAAGCATTAAGTATTGTCTTTTAACCATTTATCCAAAATTTAAGTAATAATTATTGATGTATTTATTTGTAATTGTTGAAAATTTCAAAAGAATTGAAATACCTCTTAAAATTATTCCATAGTGGAAAAACTTAGGTCATACAGTTAAGTACCTCTGGATTCAAATTCTGCTTTGCCAGTTAGTAGCTGTACCTTTGCAACTTTCCAAACCTTGTTTACCCACTTGATAAATGTGAATACATCTTATTTGACTGGGTAACAACAGAAAATACAGGCAAAAATGTTTATCATAGTAACTGTTATGTTCCATTTTCCATTTCAGAGCAAACTGGCTAACAACATAAGGCCACCTCTGACATTTCATTTTAGTTTCAAATTGAAATTGAGAGTTTCTATCAAGTATATGGCTTTCCAAGCTGGATAAAAGATAATATCTTCTCTTCCCTTCCCTTTAGAAAGAGTTATACCATTTTGAAGTGTAAAGACACAAGAAACAAAAAATTGTACAATTATCAAGTGATTCAGTGCTCTCCAAAAGAAGATTGCTTTTAAGAAAATTGATTTGATTGAGTCAATGACTATGAAGCATTTGACTATTTTGTAATGATAAACAATTCACAGCCCATATGCTTAGCCTTCTAGAAATGGTGCCAGAAGATGGACCATGTTTAATTTTGCCATGTAAAAATATTACAAATAACCACAGGCTCCTAAGTTGTATCTTATAATGCAAAGAATATTTTAATTTTAAAAAAATCAGGAAAAAGCATAATCTGTTAACTTGCACAAAGATAGTTTCTTCTTTATTAATTGTGATGTTTCAACTAGTGAAAATTGCACCAGTGGTTATCATTTGGACATATTATACCACAGTCTGCTGCTTGGATGGGAAAACTCATTTTCCAGAAGGAGGCCTTATACATGTGGTAAATGAATGTTTAGACTTCTTCTATAAAATCAACCCAGAAAACCAAACCAGCACTTTTTTGTGAATCTAGAAGCTCAGTTGTCTTCCAGTTTATCTCTGGCTCTGTAGCAGAGATGCAAAGAATGGGGCGTCCCTCATTCAGTTTCAGATGCACCAAAACACAGCACAGAAAAGAGACTGTGCACAGAACAGGCCCAATGGGCTACTAAATTGGCTTTAGGTAGGAGTGGAGTATGGCTGACTCTCGGTTCTCAATTTTTGAATAAAACAAGGGCAGCACCTGTAGCTCAAAGGAGTGGGGCACTGGCCCCATATGCCGGAGGTGGGAAGTTCAAACCCAGCCCCGGCCAAGAACTGCAAATAAATAAATAAATAAATAACAACAACAAAGAAAAGAGTAATATGCAGATGTGACCCAAATAATCAAGGCTCCTACCTCGATGGGTTAAAGATAGGCAGGAGGAAGAAAGGAGTCAGAAAAGGCCAAGGGTGGCATCTCTCTGTCTGACCTGACTGAGAACTGACATATCCCTGGTTTCCTTCTCTGCCCCAGGAAAGCATGAGAGGCAGCTGTGTAGGATTAAGGCTTTTTTAAAGACTGCAGCTGTGATTCATTCTCCTTAGAAGGACACCCCTGGCTCCAGGGGAACATGGTGGGAGCATATTAGCTGGAATACGTGTATCAATTCCCTGGGTAAATAGAGGAAAATCATGAGACACTCTAATCTTAAGTTTTCTCCTTCAAAAAAGAGTACCAGACGTCTATACATTTTCTTGAAAAGAAACATAACAAAAGTTAACCAGTTTGCAATCCATCCTTAATAAAAGAAGAAAGCCCTCTAGCAACTATGCTATATTCAAAACTCAGTTACCCTTGACTTAGTCTGAAGAATGGTTTGCAATGACTTCTACAACCTGTGTATTTCTGTACTTTTATATAATCTACATTTTCCTTGATTATTCTATAATAATAAATTATATACGCATACATATCTAATTCAATATACTTCAATATGGTTCAGTATCTTTAACCACTTGTCTATACATTTACCTCTCTCCTCACCAGAAGGGAGGGGTGGTTATAATTTATCTTTGTACATTTTCTGGCCAGTCAAGTGCCTTATACTTGGCAGGCTCTTAAACATCAATAAATGCTTTGTGCTTGGATGAGTACCTGGATGAATATTTGACAATATTTTTGACTCCACCAAGCTGGAACAGGAGAGAACATAGCCAACGAGGAAATAGAGGTCATGGAGTTGTGGTCTAGTTTCTCCTTCCCTTTTCTTTTTCCCTTGAGGATGCCCATGAAACCAGGAAGCTTAAACATCCCTTTGAGTTTGTTTGGAAAGATAATGCAATTAAAAGGATGAGTCTTCTATTTCTGTAGCTTGCCTAACTGACACCACAACAAAATTGCCATTTTTAGGAGAGAGGGGGAAATATGTCTGCCTCAAGCAGAAAGGATTTTTAGTGGGGCTGGGTCTCCTAAATATTATGTTTTGCCAAAAACTGAAATGTATCACTATTATCCTAATTATGAAGTTGAAGATGGAATTATATAAAAAAATATTGTTGGAAATTAGTAACAATAAATCTTGGAGTTTGGACTCCTGCCACATGGCAGGAAAAAACCCCCACAATGTTTTAGGATGACTTGGCCTTCGTTCAGCCTGTTTACCAGATTGATGACATTTGCAAACAGAACAATGCTCTTCATCACTGAGACAACCAAAGGAAGAAGAAGAAAAAAAGGTGCATTTTCTACTAGCTTTTATATAAAAATGATGTTATGGTAAAGTCTTAAGTAAAGTCTTATTTACTTTACTGACTATATTTTAAAGAAGATAGAGCTGCTTCACTTTATCTTCTTTCAATGGTAAATTTAATGGAAATTTATACTAAAGGATGCTCATTGAAAAATAAATTTAGGAAGCTACTTGGGAGGCTGAGGCAAGGGAATCTCTTAAGCCCAAGAATTTGAGGTTGCTGTGAGTTGTGACGTCATGGCACTCTACCAAGGGTGACATAGTGAGATTCTGTCTCAAAAAAAAAAAAGAAAAGAAAAAAAAATGAAATTTAAGAAACCACTTTGTTCCTGTTACCACTGCTCAATAAATATTGCCCCCAAAACATGGTAGCTTAAAAAAATAGTTTTATTGTACTCATTTATGAATTCATTAATTCATGAATTAATGAATCTTCTATTTTATTCAGAAATAGAACATTCCCTCTTTTAAGTACAAGAAATGTGAGAAGGGCTCAGGAGGGCTGTTCTCATTTGAAATCTGTCATGCATTTACAATCAAATGTTAGCTACGAGCACAGACACGGGAAGGTTATCCTGGGCTAGACACCCGAGACAGTTCAATGTCATTACTGACAGGTGGTGTTGCTATTGCCTGCGAGCTCAGCTGTTCTGTCATCTGGAGTCTTCAGGTGGCCTCTTACATGGTGGGCTCAATGCAGATATATTTTGTCTATGGCCCTTGGCTGTCCAAAAGCAAACATCTCAGAAGAACTGGGGAGCAGCTGTGCAGCCTTTTCTGACCCAGCTTCAAATGCCATAATGTTTCACTTCCAGTATAGCCTTCTGGTTCCTAGAGACATCATAAGGCCATCCCAAATTCATGGGAATGGAGGAGAATCAGATTTCACCTCTTAATGGGATTGGGATAAGTTCCTATTATAGAAGAGCATGTAGAATCAAAATTTTAATTACTGCTATTTTTAGAAAATATAATTATCTACATGTATAGGTTTAGATACCTTTCAAGTATATGTGCAAGTATAATTTTATAGATTTAGATACAGCTTTCGAATATATATAAGCAAAAATTATGTAATACATGAAAAATGTCTACAGACATTGCATGCCCCCCATGAATGTCACTATTTAACAATTAAAAACTACTTGAGAGGTTAAATACATTGTATGTACATTAATTTACAAGTGAATTTCATAGATACTTAAATCTTCAACTTGAGATTGTGAGAAAGGCATTAAGTCGTATCCTCATGACATAGTTACTGTTATAGAACATCGTTTGAAGCAAATTTTGCTTGGCCAATTGATACCTCATTTAAAATGCTTAGTATCTTATTTTGCATGCAATTTTCTGAATAACCATAAAATTCATCAGTATACATACGCATTATTTAGTTAAAAATTATACATCATTAATGCAATAATATAATATAAGATTAAAGGTAGGGTTTGTTTAATTAAAAGTTAAAAAAATTAAGGTAGAATAGCTTTTTCCACAGAATACTACTTAATTTATACTCCTCACATTAATTTTAGTTCAAATAAATAATTTTTAGTCATCCTTAGCTCTATTGTATTTTTACCTCAATTTACCTGAAGCTCAGTATTTGCAGATGAGGAGCTAGAGACCAGGGGAGGCCAACTGATACATTCCAGCCATCTCTACTTAGTGCCTGTGCTGATTTTAACCCAGGTAATTTGGCTTCTAAAGATGTATAAACAAAGGCTGGTATTTTATAGATTTGCAAAAGTGTGTAGCATTAGCCACCATTAAAGCAGGATTAAATTGACTGGGAACAGTTTTTAAGGGGTCTAATTACTCGATGGGGAACATGTTTTTATGAAACTGAAGGCTTCCTATCCAAAGGCAGAAAAGAGGTTGGTAGACAAGCTCTCCAAAGACCTCAGACTTCCTGAGAACAGTGAATAATGCAGCAAGACCAGGAAGAGACTGACAAGAAAAAGCAACCTGGTGTCAAGACCTTTAGATGGAAAACCTGTATTTGACATACTCGCAAAACAAATTTCAACCTCTAAGATAATATACATTATAATTGTATAGGAAAAAAAACACATAAAGACTAAAAATCATCAAGATAATTAGAGCTGCACCTTCTTTTTTTTGCCTATTGATAGTTGTGGGCAGTGGTAATTAAGACCCTGCTATGCACTGTGGTAGAAGATTATTTTGTAGTATAGTTTATTGAATTTTCAGCAAATTCTGTAAAAGATGTAGGGACACTGAGGCACAGAGAGCTTAAACAACACATCTGATGATCTTAGCAATTAAGAAGAGGAACCAGAATTGAAATTCAAACAACAGTCTCATTATGGAATCTTTTTTTTTTTATTATTGTTGGATCGTTAGGGATTCACTGAGGATACACAGAAGCAGGTTACACTGATGGCTTTTGTTAGTTAAGGACCTTCTTATATTTGTGTCCTGCCCCCAAAAGGTGAACCCTATCCCTTGACCAACCCCCCACGCCCTCCCTCCTTCCCTTTCTCTGCTCTCCTGTCCCCCAGCCCCCACTGTGTACTCGGACCTTAATTGTCCTCATATCAGAATGGAGTACATAGGATTCTTGTTTCTCCATTCTTGCGATACTTTACTAAGAATAATGTGTTCCACATCCATCCAGGTTAATACAAAGGATGTGAAGTCTCCATCTTCACACAGTATACAAATAACACAGCTTCTTAATCCATTCTTGAGTTGGTGGGCAATTTAGGCTGTTTCCACATTTTGGCAATAGTAAATTGAGCTGCAATAAACAGTAAGACCCTTGTGTCTCCATGCCAGAGTTTCATCCAGTATCAACAAATGCTAAAATTTCTATGTATCCCCACCCAGTTCCTCCTTTCATATTATTATGAAGTAAATTCTACTTATCATAATAATTTATCTAATAATATACATATGAGCATATCTCTATGAAAAATAAAACTCTCGAATAAAAATAATTATAAAAACTAGGTCACATTCCAAAATAACCATAATTTATTTTTATTTATTTATTTTTTTAATTTTTTGAGACAGAGTCTCAAGCTTTTGCCCTGGGTAGAGTGCTGTGGCATCACAGCTCACAGCAACCTCAAACTCTTGGGCTCAACTGATACTTTTGCCTCAGCCTCCAAAGCATCTGGGACTACAGGCACCTGCCACAATGCCTAGCTATTTTGTTGTTGTTGTTGTTGTTGCAGTTGTCATTGTTGTTTTAGCTGGCCTGGGCTGGGTTCGAACCCACCAGCTTCAGTGTATGTGGCCAGTGCCGTAATCACTGAGCTCCAGGAGCTGCCACAATAATTTCTTGACGTTGAAAAGTGAGAGGGATTTTCAGGTGGTTATAGTGGAAATGACATGTTTGATATTGTCGTCCATTTATAAAATGTTACTCCCTAAAAGAGACTGAAAAAGAAAATCATGATCACTACAGCCAGTTGTATCCCAATCCTACTGAGGAAAAACGAGAACCACCATTGATAGCAGGATGTAGAGAGATGGTTACAACAAAAGATGGCAGAGAAGACCTCAAAGCAACGCTCAGCAACTTTCCACCATGGGTCAGCCAGGCAGAATGAATTTAAAATTAACCAGAAAGTCACCTTCTATGTGCAGAACATCCAGAACAAAGGTCCAAGGAAAAACCGTCATTTGACTTGCTTACCAGAAATTACAGAAAAAATAGACCCTGAAATAGAGAGGAGGATAGCTAGCACAAACTTGTGAGTTATTAGTTAAGAAGAGTTTGGAGGTAGGGTGGCGCCGGTGGCTCAGTGACCAGGGTGCCAGCCCTGTATACCGTGGGTAGCGGGTTCAAACCCAGCCCCAGCCAAACTGCAACAACAAAAAAATAGCCGGGCATTGTGGCGGGTGCCTGTGGTCCCAGCTGCTTGGGAGGCTGAGGCAAGAGAATCACCTAAGTCCAAGAGCTGGAGGTTGCTGTGAGCCGTGTGACATCATGGCACTCTACCAAGGGCAGTAAAGTGAGACTCTGTCTCTACAAAAAAATAAATAAATAAATAAAAAGAGTTTGGAGATAGGAGATCTTGGTTATCTGGGTGGGTTGGGATAAGTGCCATACAGGTGGTGGACAGGTGGGGAATGTTAAAGGATTGATGAAATGGAAGTAGAAGGAAATGAATGAGTTTACCATAAAATATGCATTGTATGAACAAAATTGAGTAAGTAGGAATTAGCATAGTGTGTTCAAGGGACGGTTGTGAATTAGTTATTTTCTTTTTAAATATGCACAATGATCATGTGCATAAGCGGCACACCGCACAGTTCTGAGGAAGAGCTTATGGCCATTTGACTCTTGATCTATGTTAGCCATGAGGCACATTGGATACACTGTTTATCCCCTTTACCTGTGAAAAGAGAAGATTAGACTAGATGTAATACTTTAGAAGTTCCCTGATTTCTGAGATATATAACTTGGTTGAATGCTGAGCAAATTAATTTCTTATTAAGGCCAAAACCTCACCTAACACACTAAGAACAACTTTTCATATGCTATTATAATCAATTTTAAAATAAGGAATATTTAATAGTAGTAAGTGGAGACAGGAACTAGTCTCAGAAGTTTGTGTGTGTGTGTGTGTGTGTGTGTGTAGGTGCGTGTGTAGAGAGAGAGACAGAGAGATTATATTAAACTAATCAGATTCCTTTATTTATTCTTATTTTGATATAGACGTTAAAACTTCATCATAGAATCTACATGATCAGCATTTGGGAACACAGAACTACCTGATAGTTAAGGGTCCTTCCTCTTGTAATATTCTAGAGAAGTCATGACTGGGGTAATTTCCCCATTTTACTCTGCCTAAGATTGTCTTTGAGTACAGTATTTCACACTCTTTATACCTATCTAGCCCTTAAATGTATAGCACATTACTGTGTCTGATGTCAGAACAGTTCTTTTGGGGGATACAGATAAGTAAGCCAGATAAAAATATCATTTTGGAAGCCAGGAGGATTGGTTTTGGCCCACATTTTGTCATCCTCTGATAGATGAGCTCAATCATGTCATTAAAAATTTTCTAAAATCCTCTGAAAATAATGAAATTATATATTGCTCTATCTATCTCACTGGTAAATAAAATAACACATTTGAAATATTTTGGACAGGCATAGTGGCTTATGTCTATAATACCAATGCTTTGAGAGGCAGAGATGGGAGGATCACTTGAGGCCAGGAGTTCAAGATCAGCCTGGCAACATATCAAGAACACATTTCCACGAAAGAAAGAAAGAAAGAAAGAAAGAGAGAGAGAGAGAGAGAGAGAAAGAGAGAGAAAGAAAGAAAGAAAGAAAGGTTGTTGGGCATGGTGGTGTGCACCTGTAATACTAGCCATCCAGGAGGCTGAAGCAGGATGATTACTTGAGCCCAGAAGTTAGAGGTTACAGTGAACTATGAACATGCCATTGTACTCCAGCCTGCATGACAGAGCAAGATCTTGTGTCTAAATAAATACATCAATAAAATAAATTTTAAAATAAATTATAAAACTAGATAAAATATTAATAATAAAATACTCATATGTTAAATCTCCCAAATAGATATGAATTTATTGATAATTCAGAGCAGGTTGTAGGATTAATCATTAAAATGGCTGGCTGTTTAAGAACTAAACTGCAAAAAGTGCTAAGCTGAAGATGGTATATTTTATTCTAAATCCTTAGGAATAAATTGTATGTTATTGATCTAAAGCACTTCCCATTGTTATGAAACTTTAGAATGACAACCAAAATGGCAGCCATCAAGACACATCAACTCTTTCCCTAATAATTTTAATTTTTATCTGCACTTGACATTGACCAAATGTTAAGAAAGTCACAAGAATTTAAGCTCACCAATGCAGAAAAGTAATCATAGAGGAAGTTAAGATTTTACAAAGAATTAAAAAAATAATGATAAAATATAGTAGCTATATTTCAAATGAAAAGAAGTGAGTCTTTTCTTGGTTAGAGAACATTAATTATCAAAGATTTGACAGAAATCTACTACTCCTTATTGCATGAAATTAGCAAATTGACATTTCCAAAAATGACAGTGATTATAACTGCTTGGTGTCATTAAATTTATCCTCCTACAAGGTGGATAAATCCCTGAAACACTTCATTCTTGTTATTTCCATGGGAACTGTTTCAGTTGTGAGTTATATACTTCCATAAGTTCAGAATCACCTGCATTTTAATATTGAAAGGATAAAGAGAGTTGGTCACTGAATTAGGAACAAGACTTTTGTTCCCACTATCAACAGAGCAGGGATATTGTGAACAAAAAATAATTTGCAAAGAACTCAGAAGTAGGAGATTTCAATATGTTTTCTGTAATGTTCATGGAGGAAGTGAAGATAGTTGAAATATGTCTACCATGATAGTTTATAAATATAAAAGTTATCTTCCCAATATAGCAGTTATTATATTCTGAGTTAGCTTTATTTTTAATTGAAAACTGTAGATTGAATTATATTTTCTATGAGGACATAGGTGGTATCTGTCTTGTCTGTGCTATATCCCCAGGATCTAATAAATAGATTGTGCCTAGTTTTGTTGAATAAATAAGAAAATCATCTTCAGTACTTCAAACTTCAGATATGATGGAGAGGTTGCTTCTACCAAAGGGGTTTATGTTATGTAATCTTAAAGTATATACATTATTATATTAACTTGATTTAATAAAATGTCAAGGTTTTACTTACTATCCTATAACAATTTGGAATAATGCCAGAAGTTGAGAGAAAGGCAAAAGGCCTCATGTGACATTTTCTCCATAAACATTTATAATGATTTATTCAAAATGACATATCTTTTCAGTTTTTGGCCGGGGCTGGGCTTGAACCTGCTACCTCCGGCATATGGAGCCGGTGCCCTACTCCTTTGAGCCACAGGCACCCCCCTAAAAAATGACATATCTTTTCAATAATATTAATTCATCCTAACCTCTAGTTGAATGACTGTGGAAACATTTTTTAATACCATGGAGCATTTGGTTACTCATGCTTACATTTATAAGCTAAAAACGGTAACTCAGTTAGTTAGACCTAAATATAAAGTCCAAAAGGAATACTTCATTATTATTTTTAGAGAAGTCACACTACCTTATTTATTTTATTTTATACTAATTAGCCACTCATCTATTGGTTAGAAGATGTCACCTAAAATTGATATTTTTTCAGCATTCCAATTAAAACTGAAATGACTATTCTTCCAAAAGTCTGTATAAATTTTCAAGTTCTGGACACAAAAACTTGGTTACATGTTCATACGATTGTAATTTTAAGTGTATATCTGTGATGGTGTTAGGTTTATTAAAAAGATATTTATAAAGCTGGGCGCAGTGACTCATGCCTATAATCCTAGGACTCTGGGAGGCCAAGGTAGGAGGATCACTTGAGCTCAGGAATTCAAGACCAGACTGAGCAAGAGTGAGACACTGTCTCTAAAACAAACAAACAAATAAACAAACAAACAAAAAAAAACGGGCATTGTGGCAGGTGCCTATAGTCCTAGCTACTTGGGAGGCTGAGGCAAGAGGATCCCTTGAGCCCAAGAGTTTGAGGTTGCTGTGAGCTGTGACTCCACGGAACTCTATCAAGGGCAACAAAGTGAGACTCAGTCTCAAAAAAAAAAAGAAAAAAGATTTTTATAAGTGATGATTTGGCTAGAGTAATTCTCCTCTGTTGAAAGGATATATACGTAGAACTGTATAGATTTACAAAACATTCATGCTGAACACTTACCAAAGAAAATGCTTTATTTTTATTTATTTATTTATTTATTTATTTTTATTAAATCATAGCTGTGTACAATAATGCAATCATGAGGTACAATGTGCTGCTTTTATATACAGTTTGAAATATTTTCATCAAACTGGTTAACATAGCCTTCGTGGCATTTTCTTAGTTATTGTGTTCAGGCATTTATATTCTACATTTAGTAAGTTTCACCTGTACCCTTCTAACATGCACCCTAGGTGTGGACCCACCAATTACCTTCCCTCTACCCATCCTCCCCTCTCCCCTCCCCTCCCTTGCCCTTTCCCCCATATTCTTGTACTGAGGTTGGGTTTCATATTAGGGCTGAGTACATTTGGTACTTTTTCTTCCATTCTTGAGATACTTTGCTAAGAATAATATTTTCCAGCTCCATCCATGTAAACATGAAAGAGGTATAGTCTCCATCTTTCTTTAAGGCTGCATAATATTCCATGGTGCACATCTACCACAATTTTAATACAAGAACAATGAGGTAAAAATAGTGGGTACTGAGAGATTTGACCCACATCCTAACAAAACACAAATTTCCCACTCTTGCACAGAGTAATTCCATGAGGAAAATGTCAAGTTCAGCTCACAATTCAATAGAAAAATTCACTTGACCTGGTTGGAAAAGATGAGGCAAACATTATAAACTACAATTAATGTAATGCTTATAATGAAAAAAAAATAAGTTTCTGAAAAACTACCATCATGACTTTGTTTTTTGATAAACACACTAATGACTGTAGTTGTGTGTTCTTTTTTTATTAATCACATATTCCTTTTACTTTTATGCTAGGTCTGGACAAAGTGCCAAAGGATCTTCCCCCTGACACAACCCTGCTGGACCTGCAAAACAACAAAATAACTGAAATCAAAGATGGTGACTTTAAGAACCTGAAGAACCTTCATGTAAGGTTAATCACAATAAGATATATCTCAAAGTATTTTTCAAAATAAAACCTAGGTAAAGCCAAAAGTACTATATGGCAATAACTAAACACAGAAGTTTTGAACTTCTCTCTTTAGTGTAGTGGGAAGGAAAAATATATTCATTCACTGCAGCAAACTGACTCAGTTTTCCTACATATACCTCCCATATCTTTAGTATTTGCTTCATAAATAATTCTTTATATCTTAATCCTCTATCATGTTTTCATGAATGAAACTTATTTTCTCAATTAGATCATGCTTTACTAGTGGAAAAAAAACACAAAATGGATTGTTATTTTATATCTTTATTTTTTTCATTCATTTTCTAAGAAAATGTGAGTGACCTTCCAGAGTCTCAAAGATTGGTATTAAGAGAAAAAGGGATGATTATCTATATTTTATTCAGCAAATATGATGGTATCCTCATATTTTATACGTATACATATTGCTGGCTTTGCATTTAGAATTATGCATGCCGCACCTTCATTGTGTTTTTATTTTGACTTTCACTCACCCGTATTTCAATGTTGAGTTGGTCAGTCAGTATTTCATCAAGAAAGAAATGGCCCTGTCAGGGGTTTCCTACTTGGGTCTTTGATGGCTGCACTTAGAGGAGGACAGAAGATGAGGACATTTGTTTAATGCAATGCCCACAGGTCAGCCTCCCGGGATACAAAGAAGGGCAAGACAGGGCAAAGACTGAATACAGTGAGCAACTCAATCCAATAGTGCTAAGCATTGCCAATGCAAGACCAAATACATGGTCTGTTCATGTAGTGCACCAGGGTCAGTATAAAACATGTTATCTAGCATAAATTTCTATCTGTGAAACTAGTGTGATGCAGCCTCCTTTAAAAATATCAGTGCACATTTAGCATAAAGAATCCAGACTTCAATGCTCAAAATCTATACCATGAAAATCTCATTGTGTATTGCATTCTGGTAGGCCACCCTTGAAGTGTTGAGTCTGATCCTTGGTATGAATTTTAAGAAGGTCATTAAAGAGCATTTAGGAGAAGAGGATCATAAGGATAAAGAATCTAGAAATCTTGTCTTAGAGGCACAGCTGATGGAGATGTGATGTTTAGACTGAATATTAAAGGTCACTAGTGACATGTTTGAAGGGCCATGTTGGAGAGGAATAGTACTTACTTGCTTCAGCTACAAGATAGCAGAATTGTCCTAGTGAGTAGATGGTTGAGGGAAACAGGTTTTTGTTCAACATTAAGAATGAAATTTAAAGAATTGGAATTTTCAGAAAATGGGGAAGGTTGCCAAGTGATGTGTTACATACGTGTGGAGATTAAGAATTCACAATATAATGAAATAATTATGTTCTTAAGGATTCCCAATATAATGAAATGATTATTGTGTTTTAAGGATAAGAGCATAAAATTAGTAAACTCATTTCATATCCATTTATTTTCTTTTGTTATTATAGAAAATAATTGAGGTGAATATATAATAATAATAAGCAATACATAGTAAAATATAAATGTAAAATAAATTATCTGGCTGTAATATATTAGAATAATAAATATATAAAAGGGACAACTATAAAATAGAATAGTTGTCATAATATATTGTCATAATATATTACATAGCTAATATAGTAAAGATAAGATTTAGATACAAAAGATCTTACAACCAAGAAGAGAAAAGAAACATTTATCCATTGAGAGAAAATATGCCATAGTTTTTAAAGGAAGCAAAGATTTCTTTTCCCTAAGATTGTAAGATTTTACAGTTTAAAAAAATACCATGTAGTCTTATGCCATGATCAATAGATATAACGCATCACTTTATTGATGTGTCCAAAAAATACAAACACAAAAATATGATAGAAGCTGTAAATGTCAAGGGCACAATGCAAAAGAAAAATCAGACATCATCATATATCAGATTACTTGTTAGGGTTTTGAGAAAATATGTGTCAAAAGAATTTTAAAAGATTATTTGATATTTGAAAGGCAGTGAGAAGAAAAGAGGGCCACCAGTAAAAGCAGGAAACAAGGGAGAAGAAAATTAGCAACAGACAAATAAAAATGCAAGACTGCCTACAGTAAAAGGTAACAGGCTCCAGAACCCTGGAGGGTGCAGCATGAACGTGTGGTCCTGATGTTAGACCTGAGGGGTTTGTCTATACTGGTAGGATACTAGCTCCAAGCCCTACTCACCAGCTCCCTGCTTTCATCTTAATTTTCCACTGCGAGTAAATTGATGGTGAAAACAATGTTTGTCAGTGACTATTTAAACTGTAGCTGGAATAAGTTTAATGATGAAATCATAAAAAGTTAATATTAGTTTCAGCGAACTGAAATATCCCCAAAAGCTTTATTTGTATAAGTTTACCCTAGAGCTATTTTGGTTAAGGGGGGGGAAATGCTTTTGCTACAATCTCAACTTCTTGCACATTTAAGTATAATCTGAATACTTCCTTCAAACTTTTTATATCCTTACAGGAGAGACATTGAGACATTGAGTTCCTTGATGCTCCCATTAAATCTGGCATTTGCAATAATGTGTTCTTCATTTTCCCAAGTTTCTTCCTAAGTATGGTTTTAGGAAACTACCTTTTGGCAATCCCTTTCTTTCTACTTCAAAGTATATGTCGGAAGAAGAGAGAGAGTTTATTAGAGCTTTCACCCCTTCAAAAGATTTGAAACAGCTACTTTTCTCTTACTCTTTAATTCATGATCACGTCTATCTTTGTTATTATGAAAATAAACATCTTAATTTCACCTAGGAAAACCACAGTTGAATGGGAAGGAAGGAAAGAAATGAAAATTTAGCAAGTATTAAAATAGAAGGGATTTACAGGAACATATTTATTTTTTCTTCAATAATGATATTCATTTACAACTCTGTGGCTCATGAACAGTCCATGTTGCGTGAGGGAAGTGTTATACATGTAGAAAAACATAGTTGCTCTATAAGATAATGGAAAAGGAAGTGTGAATACTGAATGCTAACCTTCAATATTGAAGCTTAATAAATCTAGTAAGCAAGGGTGTATTTTTAATAAAAATCAAAAATTGTCACGGGCTGAATAACAACAAAACACTTGTTTGGCAATTACTATATACAAGACATAGAACAGTTAAGTTACTTGCTCATAGACACATACCACATAAGAGTCAGAGCTTGAGATTCTAAACTCCAGAGAATTGTGTCTTGACCAAGTGCACTAATAATTAATTGCCTATAGTGGTGATGGTCACCCAAACAGCCTAGGACAATACTCGCTTGGTAGAGTGCAAGTTCCACATAGGGAGAAAAATGTATATGGTATTAAAAGTCAGGTTCTGGCCAGGCACTGTGGCTCACGCCTGCAATCCTAGCACTCTGGGGGACAGAGGCAGCGGATTGCTTGAGCTCAGGAGTCAAAACCAGCCTGAGCAAGAACAAGACTCTGTCTCTACTAAAAATAGGAGAACTAGCTGGGCATTATGGTGGGCACCTGTAGTCCCAGCCGCTCTGTAGGCTGAAACAAGAGAATGGACTGAGCCCAGGAGATTGAGGCTGCTGTGAGGAATGATGCCGCGGCACTCTACCCAGGGTGACAGAGTGAGACTCTGCCTCAAAAAAAAAATAAATAAATAAATAAAAGGTTTCAACATTTAACATAAAATACACTTTTCAGATCATGTTTATTATGTTTAATTATGTCAAGCTTTTAAGATACTTTCCCACGGAGGGTGGGTGAGAATCTCCTTTCCACTTTTCATTAAGCATCTGCGATTTTCCGTAATGACACAGTTTCTGCACTTCAGGCTGTGGCTATTCCCTGACTTTTTGTTAGTTGATGTCAATTGACCTTAACCCGCATAAGATTTTTGAACTTCAGTAATAACCATTAGAATTTCCTTGGATTTTGTATGAAACAACCAATGCCTCTTTGAAGATTAGTTAAAAGATGATATTACCTAACAGGAAGTTTTGTCAAATAATGTGAACTATGCAAGGATGTACCTAGATTCATTAACCAGGTATTACCTTTGGAGAACATTCTCGCCTTCTTTTTTTTTTTTTTTTTTTTTTTTTGAGACTGAGTCTCACTTTGTTGCCCCCTGTACAGTGCTATGGCGTCATAGCTCACAGCAACCTCAGACTCCTGGGTGCAAGTGGTCTCTTTCCTCAGCCTCCCGAACAGCTGGGAATACAGCACCTGCCACAATGCCCGGCTATTTATAGAGATGGAGTCTTGCTCTTGCTCAGGCTGGTCTCCCACCATGAGCTCATGCAATCCACCTGCTTTGCTCCCAGAGTGCTGGGATTATAGGCGCAGTGGCTCACGCCTATATTCTTGCATTTCTGAGACTGAAGGTTCCCATCGTTTTATTATTTCAGTTCTGTTTTAGTCCCTCTGCATTCTCACATGTGCCAAAAAGTAAACTACAATTGAAAATGGAACTTTCTTAGATCTTAACACAATTATTTTATGTTCCTTAAGAGTGATTAATAAGATGACTTAAAATGATAAAAGTAGTGCAGTTCTGTGAGGCATAGAGGTAATGGAAACAGAATAAAGTGGTACAAAAATAGCTACAGGCATAACAATAATGAATTAGAAGTAATTTCCTATTTTAGGAGAACTCAGAGACAAAAATCAAATAAAAAAATTAAAATACTTGTTACATAAAATCTTTGTGTGTAAAAAAGACACGAAGAAAATAAAAGAAAAATACACTAATGTTCTTTGTGCCATATTGACTACACCTTTATCCTCTATAGTAATTATTAGACTATACTAAAATTTAATGAAATGAGAAGTATTTGTGATCAGGCAATCTCCTCCCTCCAAAAACTATAATACATAGTAGGAAAACAAAATTTTCTTAACCTTTCAACTGGCAAAGAAATACAAAAAAAAAAAAAAGCAATGTGTCACAACACAATGCGTTATTTGGGCAATACTTTTTTTTTTTTTGTAGAGACAGAGTCTCACTTTATGGCCCTTGGTAGAGTGCCGTGGCCTCACACAGCTCACAGCAACCTCCAGCTCCTGGGCTTAAGCGATTCTCTTGCCTCAGCCTCCCGTGTAGCTGGGACTACAGGCGCCCGCCACAACGCCCGGCTATTTTTTGGTTGCAGTTCAGCCGGGGCTGGGTTTGAACCCACCACCCTCGGTATATGGGGCTGGCGCCTTACCGACTGAGCCACAGGCACCGCCCCTTGGGCAATACTTTTAAAAAAGATAACATCTAGGGCGGCGCCTGTGGCTCAAAGGGGTGTGGCGCCGGCCCTATATGCCGGAGGTGGCGGGTTCAAATCCACCTCCAGCCAAAAACTGCAAAAAACAAACAAACAAGAAAAGATAATATCTAGTTTTGCAAATACCCCTGTAATATAAAAATGTGTCAAATGGTTTATGAAGTGAGTGTATGATGCCCCATAATCATATCATTGTATACAGTTATGATTTAATAAAAAAATTAAAAAAAAAATATCTAGTTTTGCAAGGCTGTAGCAAAATTGTATGCCCTTGTATTGCCAGTGATAGCATAAACTGGTATGACTCTTTTGTGGTGGAATCCGTTGATAATAGTTCATAAAGATGGACTTTCAAGTTGAAAAGCTGACTGAGAGATGGATGTCTGTGTTACTGATTGTTTTTAGGTATCTTAGGTCATTTGAGTGATCATTCCTTATCAACATTTATGTTTTACAAATTATATATGTGTACATATGCATACTCATACCGTATCTGTGTATGTATGTGTATATGCAGGGGGTGCCGTAAAGTCTACATATTTCAAGAAAGGAAAAAACTGTATTGGGCGGTGCCTGTGGCTCAAAGGAGTAGGGCGCCAGCCCCATATGCTGGAGGTGGCGGGTTCAAATCCAGCCCTGGCCAAAAACTGCAAAAACTTAAAAAAACAAAAAACTGTATTAAAATTGTAGTAATATATACTCATAACAAAAGATGAAAACAAGTTACCTTGAGCACCTCTTGCAGTTGCTGAAGTCCAATGTGACTTGGGTCTTACAAATTTAATTTGGTATTTTCCTTCCTTAAATGTGTATACATTTTGCCAGTCTCCGTGTATTCCTATATATTCCGTATGTCATCGCATTCCTCTCTTCTTTATTCCTGGTGGGCAGGTCCTCATGTTATGTATTTCTTGTGTGTGTGTGTGTGGTGTGTTTATTTTTTTTATTTTATATTTTTAACCATGGTAGAATTAATATTTTTATTTTTTGATTTTTTTTAGCTTTTTACTCATACTATTGTATATATTGAGGGCATTCAACATGATGTTTATACATACATGTAGTAAAATGATAACCACAGTCAAGAAAATTAACATATACATCACCTCCCATGATTGCCTTTTTGGTGTGGTCATTAGCAGAGTTTCAGTTCACAATATTGCTAACCGTACAGCCCTCATGCTGCTGCACATTAGATCTCTACACCTGATCATCCTGCATAATTGCAAGTTTGTATCCCTGGACCTACCACTTCCCATTTGGGTCCGCTGCCCCATTCCCTGTTCCTGGTATAGCACCATTTAATTCTCTTTTGTAAATAGTCAGCATTTTTTAGATGATACAAAGACGTGAGATCAGGCCATGTTTTTCTTTCCGTGTCTGGCTTATTTCACTTAACATGCCTGCCTCCAGAGTCATCATGTTATCACAAATGGCCGCATCTTCTTTTGTAAGACAGATGAATAGATAGATTGCACATTTTCCCTATCCATTCATCTCTGTTGTTTCCGTATGTTGTTTCCGTATCTTGGCCACTGTGAAGAATGCTGCCATGAGTTCATACACCTCTTCAGGGGCTGATGTCATTTCCTCTGATGAGGGCGTGCTGGGTCATAGGCTAGTTCTATTTCCCGTTTTGAACTTCACCAACAAACGCTATCTTTTATCTTTTTGATAATAGCCTTCCTAACAGGTGTGAGCTGATACCTCATGGTGGTTTTGATTTCTATTTCTCTAATCATTAATGAGGTTGAACACCTTTTCACACACCTGTTGAGCATTTTTACCTCTTCTTTGGGGGAAGAGTCTATTAAGTTCCTGTGCCCATTTTTTAAAACTTAGATTATTTTAATCAATTGCTATTAAATTGTGTGACTTCCACGTATGGAAATTAACCCCTTATCAGATACATGGTTTACAAATATTTTCCCCAATCCCCAGGCTGCCTTTTCTCTTGATTATTTTCTTTGCTGTGCAGAAGATTTTTAGTTTGATGTTGTCCCATTTGTTTTATTTTGGTTTTGTTGCCTGTGATTTTGCTGTGATCTCCAAAAATATCATCACCAAGGCCACTATCAAGGAGGTTTTTCTCTACATTTTCTTCTAGGAGTTTTACATTTTCAGGTCTTACATTTGGGTCATTAATCCATTTTTAGTTGATTTTTTGTGTGTAAGAGAAGGGTCCAACTTCATTCTTTTGTGTGTAGATATCTAGTTTTTCCACCAGGATTTATTTCATAGACTATTTTTTCCCACTGTTTTTTTTTTTTTTTTGGTGATCTTATAAAAAATTAGATGACTGCACATGTTTGCATTTATTTCTGGGTTTTCTATTCTGCTTCATTGGTCTATGTGTCTTTTTTTTTACAAAATACTTTTTTTTTTTTACTGTTAAATCATAGCTGTGTACATTAGTGCATCTTAGAATGGGCACAGGCGAAACTTAAATACAAATGTTTACATACAATAACTAAGAAAATGCCATGAAGGCTACACCGAACAGTTTGATGAGAATATTTCAGATTGTATGTGAAACCAGCACACTGTACCCCTTGATTGCACTAATGTATTTCTTAAAGAATCACATTTGCTTATTTTTTCCCCTGATTTCTTACAATTTTCCAGATGTCTCTGCTAGTTCCATAAATGGAATGAATAGATGATGCACTTGTTTTATATGTAAGAGGAAAGATTTAAATTTAAGGAGATGTTTTTCTTCACTATCTATAGGCATTGATTCTCGTCAACAACAAAATTAGCAAAATTAGCCCTGGAGCATTTACACCTTTGGTAAAGTTAGAACGACTTTATCTGTCCAAGAATCACCTGAAGGAATTGCCAGAAAAAATGCCCAAAACTCTTCAGGAGCTTCGAGCCCATGAGAACGAGATCACCAAAGTGCGAAAAGCTGTGTTCAACGGACTGAACCAGATGATTGTCGTAGGTACAGACATTTTTCTTAATATTAATGTCAGGATTCGAGGAGTCAGGATTCATCTTAAGAGATGTGAAGTAAGCTTTAAGCACAAGAAGGTAAACTAGCTGGAGCCTACATGCCTTACGCTTGTATGAATTATAGCAGCAGGGATGGGAGAAATGGGACTTTGAATCTGTATCTTTTGATGACGTTTGTATTCCTTGTCCTTGTGGATCTGAGAATATAGAGAAAGCTCTAGCGCTGAAGTCTCCCTACCCCATGCTTAATTTGCACGATGGATTTCAGTAGAGCTCAATGAAAATTTTTCAAGTTATTTTTCCTGTGTGGGGATTTGTGATGTTTTGAATATCCACAAGTCATTTGCTTTAATGAAATGTGTTATAATGTATTACTAACTGTATGGTAAAAAATTGTAATTTTATAATTAGCTTACAAAATAATAGATTCAAATTCTTCAAAGACATTTTTAAGTATCCTGGGAAAGTAACAAATAATATAAAGTATGATTTGTAAAGGCTTGGTTTAGCTGATTTCTGGATAGAACGTGTAGAGGCACCTTAAATAATTTTCTTGTTATTGTGTTAGATGGTATTGTTTTTCTATAAATCCTTGTTTTTTTTTTTGCAGTTTTTGGCCAGGGCTGGGTTTGAACCTGCCACCTCCTGCATATGGGGCTGGCACCCTACTCCTTTGAGCCACAGGCGCTGCCCGATCCTTGTTGTTTTTTTATTATTTGTTTGGGTTTTGTTTCTTTTAAGGTTAGTTTTTTTTTTAATTAAGTTTAATTAAGTTTATTTATTTTTGTATTTTTTTGTTGTTGCAGTTTGGCCAGGGCTGGGTCTGAACTCGCCACCCTCCGTATATGGGGCTGTCACCCTACTCTCTGAGCCACAGGCACCACCCTGGGTTTTTTTTCTTTTAATAAAGGAAATCTTTATTCTATTTGGCTATTCTTCTGAGGAACATGGTCTTTAATCTCTCTCTTTGTCTCTTTTTTTTTTTTTTTTTCAATTAAGTTGTGATTGACCCAAATTTCTTTCTGGATTCTTCAATGAAACAGATACTACTCTGTTGGGTAATATCCTAAAATTGCCTCTAATAGCCTTGTACTTATTGCATTTGTAGAACTGGGCACCAACCCCTTGAAGAGCTCAGGCATTGAAAATGGAGCCTTTCAGGGGATGAAGAAGCTCTCCTACATCCGTATTGCTGACACGAACATAACCACCATCCCTCAAGGTAATAGAAAACTCTCCACTGCATTTGGAAAATTTAAGTTCAAAGACTGTGACATTTTACAAAATTGTGGAAATTTGAATTGGGATCCAAGTGGTCAACCTGACTCCAGTAAATTTTCTATTCATGGAAATGTTTCTACCAAGTCCCCCTATAGAGATGCATAGACTCCTTAAAAATTCCCTTGTAAAATGTAAGATTTTATATTATACAGGATGGCTATAAAGTTCATGTGTGATTTTAAACTGCACACTATCTTAAATTGCATACAAGCTTTATGTCCACCATGTAGAATGGTGATATCACAAAGAAAAATAAGCATGGTTATCTGAAGAATAGCGTGCTTTGGTGCTTTGTGAGCAAGAAAAGATACATGAAAGTATTTATAAAATTGAGCCAATTTTTACTTTGGATTTCCAATTCCTTAGGGAATTCTTTTCCTTTTTAGGACATCAATGTTTGAAAGAGGGGATTTAGCACTCTTAATAATGGTGGCTGTGTGTTGTAAAGAGTATAGCTATTAGAGTTTGCTTGAGTTCAAATTACCACTAATAGGCTCGGGGATCCAGGACCTTGGCTGAGTCATTCATATGTCCCTCACTCTCTTTATCTATGAAGCAGAAATAATATTAATATCCACCTTGCTGGGTCATTTCAAAATTAAATAAATAATTAGAGAGATGTTTAGGATGTTGATGACTTGGGTATTAATGTTACCTTCTGTTAGTCATTGAGAATGTTTTCAACACTCACTGTGTGAAGGCAATGTGGTAAACACTGGAGACAGGCCAGTGGACAGGGCATCCTACCTGTCTTCAGGAGCCACACAAGGAAACAGCAATGACCGCTGTTTCTCCCTGTCCTAGGTATAGTCACCCGGGCAAGCTCTTTCCACTCTGAGAGACCCAGGAGAGGCACATAAGCCAATCTTTGTGAGTCAGAAAAGGCATCAAACCACCAATGACAAATTTGCCTAATTTGCCCATTTTTCTCTACACCAGGTTTTTGAGTTTTGCAAAAGCCCCTGTGTAAACTTCAGACCATAGTTGAAGTGTGTTCCTTTGTCATCTTAGATGTCCTGGTCTCGGACTGAATATGACATCAACATACCTACAGAAAACATCAATTGTCCTTTTTTGGACAGAGATTTCAGCTCCTGAGATGACAAATACTGTAGTATTTCCAACCACCCCATGTCCTCTCCACAATCTTTTGGCTACAGAGGATGCTTTTGATGCCCTGAATAGGAGCTATTTGGATGGAAGGATGGGTGGGAAGAAAGAAAGAAAGAGAGAGAGAGAGAGAGAGAGAGAGAGAGAGAAAGAAAGGAAGGAAAATAGATAGATACACAGATTATAGAAATTGATTTATAGTTTATAAAAGTGCTTTTGTGTTAAGTCTATAATCCATTATATGTAATGTCTTTTTCATTCCTTGTGCAGGAATGAAATATCTATATCTATAATGAAATAGCATTTGCTGAAATGCTAGCTAAAATTCTTTTCACCCCTTCAGGCTGCCAGATGACGTTCAGTAAGCACAGTCTTAGACTTCGCTGTCCCTCTTAATGGTTCCTCCAGATTCCTCCAAAATATCCTTCAGCAACACATTTTATCAGTTAGTAACCTGTTTGCCTTTACTTTCTTCTGTTTTCTCCCTATCCTAGGCACTCTTTTATTATTATTTCTTATTGCGTTTATTCAATACCATTTAATATAAAAATTATAGTAACTATCATTTACTGAGTATGGTTTCAGTTCTAGGTCTTGTGCCAAGTGCTTTTCATAGACTCTTTTATGACTCTCAAAACATCGCTGGAGTAGTATCATCCCTGTTCCATAACGTGGAAGACGAGGCTTAAACAAGTGATATAAACTGTGAGCAAGGTCTTAGAGCTTGGAAGCCACAGAGTTGGGATTGTGCAGGGCTGATGTGAGAACTCGCATCCTGAACTGTTTTAATCTGTAGCTATCTTGGGTGTGCATGTGTACGCCTGTCTCATACGCAATTCTGCCCTGCGTAGACTGGGATCCTTACAACTGAGCCTCAACAACCTCCTGGTGACATTTCCCCCCATCACTCATGGAAACAGAAAGGCAGTAGAATGTAAAGTAGAGGTGAAAAAAGCATCCTCTCAGGTTAGACCAACTGGGCAATAGACCCAACTCAGTTATTTAGTTGTTTTATGACATTGGGTTAATTTAAATTTCCAAACTTATGTTTTGTTATCTGTGAAACGGAGGTATTAGAGACACCTATCTTCT
Source organism: Nycticebus coucang (assembly GCF_027406575.1). Taxonomy (NCBI): domain Eukaryota; kingdom Metazoa; phylum Chordata; class Mammalia; order Primates; family Lorisidae; genus Nycticebus; species Nycticebus coucang. Next base: position 30,892,258 of record NC_069782.1, read on the forward strand.
AGGATTATTGTAAGGATTTCTACATAAAATTAAGCCTTATGATGTACACACATAGTACCTGGCCCAAGGTAAGCTTCAATACATTTTGTCTTATAAAGAAAAAAAGAAGAGTATAGTTATGTTCTTTAGCTAAATGCCACAATGGCAAGGACTAGTGACCCTCTTTGTAAGTTTGCCACTCTCTGTCCTATTGCAAATTTTCTTCTGATACCCCTAAAAGGGAGATACTTAGAAATTAGGTAAGGATAATGAATGTGATGGTATTTGGTATCCTACAGGCACTGTAGGATACCATGAAAATGGTAATCCTTTTCCTGGTATTTCCATGGAAATTTTTTCATGGTGAATAGGGAAGAAAGAAAATGCATTAAGTTTTCTTTGTTATCTATTTGTGGGAGTATTTAAAACTTCGTATTTATTAATTATAAAGAGAATCAAGTGGGTGAAATCCTTTATTTCTGGAAAGATTGTAATTTTATGACATTTATTTGTAAGAATAATGCAATTATTATTTCATTTCCTTCAGTTAAGAGCATGCTATTTTAACTTCCTTTGGCCAGCTGGGAGTGTATTACTTTTCCTACTATAGTTAAGTAGATTATAACATTATAACTGAGTTTCTCTGTTTTTACCTATGAAAGAGCATTAAGCATTCATGGTCAATAATTTATACATTGAGAGAACTAAAGGAGATGAGCAGGGAGAAATGCCAAAAATCAATGTTTTGCATGTAACAGACGCAGTAGGCAGATACTCCTTTCCTTAGCAACTCCCGTACAAACACACTGCTATAGAAAACATTTTCAAATCAAAGGTGAACTAAACTATTACATTAAATAGACAATATTTACAGAACTCAGTGGGAGGTAATGAAAATTTCGGGACAAATATAACCTGTCCCTTACCAATGCTCTATCTTTGCAGACAAATAACCAAGACTTTCTACCAATCACATGTGACTTCAACATGTAACCAATTTGTTATTTTCCTTGTATTTGTTACTATTCTTTTAAATAGAAACTATGCTATTTTACAAGCTATATACAATATATTCTCATATGGCAGAGGAAATGAAAACAAAATACTTAAACCTTTATATTTACATTCCTAAATCTTTGGAAATCACAGCCATCCGAGAAGTACTATCCAGAGGTTTAGTGGATACTTTGGATCTAAGATTATTTCCCCAGCTGGTCCACATGTGGCAGATCACTTGCTTATAGGCCTCTGCACTCCTCCTGTATAAAGAAACACTCTGGATTTAAAAGGCATAAGTAAACTTTAGCTCTTTCTACACAGACATGTTACAGGGACATTTGATGGTTTTATGGAAAAGTCAAGTAAGGCTAAGGCCAGCACAATTATTAATCATGCTCATTAGTGAAATAGCTGGTTCAGTTTGTATAGAGGGTTAATTTGAACATAATTTTATTTTAGACCAAATGCTTATCACTGCATTTTATAGTTATTATTTTTTGTCGATGTCAGCGTGAGCCAGCCCATTAATAAAAGTAGAAGAGGTTATGAGATTCAGTGTTTACTTTCAGTCCTACAATTGTCAGGACAGAAAGGTAGCACATGGTAAAAACTGTGCATGTTTTTGTTAAAATCTATCAAACAGAAAGCAGCAAGGGTTGCACTACTCCCATATACTTATCTGTGTATTATTATGAAAGAGGTAGAGGAAAAGGATGAAAATAGAAACTTGTTCTTTGAAATTGTATGTCTTTTAGAAAACTGATAGCATGTGATTTCGACTAAGTCTTTCCACACTCTGTATTTATAACGTTTACCTGCTAATGTCGCATCTTGTATTTCTATATTTCAGGTCTTCCTCCTTCTCTTACTGAACTACATCTTGATGGAAACAAAATCAGCAGAGTTGATGCACCCAGCCTAAAAGGGCTGAATAATTTGGCCAAGTAAGAATAGTTTTTCATGATTTTTTATCAGAACATTGACTAGGTATAGAGCGGTCTACATAATCAGAATTAAAAGCACGATGGTTTATTTTTCACTTTATCCTATTTTGTTGTTGCTATTTATAACAATCTTAAACTTTAGTTTATCCAATTATTTCTTGAGAAAAAAATCTAAGAAATAATATAGCTACCATAACTGCCAACATCACCTTTTTATTTGAGGAATACTGTACTGTTTTTCGATTAGTTATAGCCTATGTACAAGATGATTGATTGCACTTTATTTACTATGTTCTAACTTATTTGCATCAAATAGAAGGTTAAGTAAATTTTAATTCAGTGTCCAGAATTTGATAATGCATTAAAATGAAAGCTACCAAGACATAGAAATATTGGGCTTAGAATATTCATGACAGGATTCTATAATCCCCTATTCTCTAAAGTGTTTAAAATAAAATATCTGTACATGTTTAATGTAGCCCAACAAAAGAAACGTTTTTGTTTCAGTTTGGTTTTTTAAATGAATGATTACTCATGCCTGTCCTGCTTTCTAGCTTATGTCAATCTTCCCACATTTGTAATCTGGTTAAGTGATCAGAACAGGATAGAGTCCTGGCAAACGTTTTCATTCGTCTTCAAGGAGCTCTCTGTTCTTGACTGCTGCATATCACTGGCACAATAGTATGCCAAATTCAGTCACTCTCCTTTCTTTATATACATTTCATGATAGATACATAAATATAAGTATATCCTTGAATCTTTGAGAAATACCTGTGACCAAACGGATGGGCGATGCAGCTTGTCCATTTCCGTCGATATTCCCCAGAGACCCAGTGGATGGTGGGGGCTGCAGAGAACATGTGGATGGGAACTGGAAAATGTTCCCCCGGTGTCCGAAATAATACTAAATCCTTCATTCACCTATTTTCATTACAGTTTCTAATGGGGAAAACATTTTTCACAAAAGCATTATTCAACATCTGCCTTTCTTTGTTGATTGGGTCCTTCCAGCTGCGGAAGAATGTGGGCAGGTTTAAGGTGCATTGTTTACTGGGTAGAACTGTCTTCTGAATGGTAATTACTATTGGATTATCATTATCAGTAGTATTAATAGTAGAAGGAATATGAAAATTATAAATATATAAAATCATTTACATTATGGTTGCTATTTTAGGGAAAAAGTGTTCATTTGTACTAAAAAGTGATACAGAGATTTGGAAGATTCTGCACTTTAATAGGGACATGGTATGCTTTATGTAAAACAGAAGTATAAAGACTGAATAACATTTGAAAAGGCCAATAGATATTCAGATTTGTCTTTAAATGGATTTTGAATTTCATTCTTTAAATTAGAGCAGATTGCTTCATGGGTCAAGTAAATTTTCTCAGTTTTTGAATTTATTAAATTCAAGTATTTATTCATTTCTTTTTGGAATCAGACTCATGTTTTTTTTAATATCTAATTGACGTTGGAACATGAGAAGTACTTTGGTGCCAAAAAGCAAAACTGTGAAAAGAAGGAAAAAATCAGTCACTCATCTCAGAACATTGTTTCAATTAATTATTAGGAACAGGTTAAAAGCTAATAGAGTATTCCCTTAATTCTCGTAATTTTTATAAAGTATATTTGTAGAAGAGCATGTGTGTGTACATATAATCATCTCCCTTACTAGGTAAAATAGTCTTGATGGAAGTAATCACTGTTCTGGATCCATGTGACCTACAAGTATGCTCCTTAACAATGCTTAAAACAATATTATATGCACATGGAAGGTTCTTGAAAACATTTGTTGATAGACTATATAAATAAAAGTTTAAATGAGTGAACAGTTTCATTACATAATTTATTGGGAATATTATATTCTAATAAATACACGGGTCCAAAACTGGATTTTGGAACTTAAATTTTAGATTGGAGACATAATTCTTAAATAGAAAAGGAAAGGTGAGGAAAAAAAGAATGGATGCCCAAGACTGAGGGGAAAACAAAACATTCTGAGCCAAGACACCAAGTTAACAATCAGTAGGTAAGAAAAACTAGCTGTGCTGTTAAAGCATAAAATCTGTCATCTTTAACCTCCATTATTTCAAATATCATGCCATACTTCAAATCACAATTAGGAAACTTTTCTTACCTAAGCCAGCATCTAAGTCCCCAAAGAGCTGAAAGATTGGAACTAAGCAAACACTAGCAGAACGGTCCTACAGAACATGTCCCCTTCTCTTCCCCTGCATTTGAGGGAACCTTTTATATTCTTCCTCTTTCTCTTGTTGGAGACTTTAAGTTCTGTTTCATTATCTTGCTGCCCCATCCCTGCTATTCCCTCTCTGACTTTTGGGTGGATATCACTCTGCTTTTGGGAGGTCATGCCTAGAATGTCAAACAGACCAGCCATGTCCTCATTATCATGAAGGAGTATAACGGCAGCAGAACTCTTACACGATACACTCTAAGTTAAAACATATGAAAATCTTGAGTGAATTAAACTTGAAGGTCATAAATGAGCAATGTCAGAAAAGACAAGATACAGATATCTGGGTCAGAAACCAGAAATGTTGGCACCAGGAAAGTTCTGAGAGTCATTGGTTGAAGGTCACTGAGGAACTACCAAACTAGTGCAGAGTGCTAGTTCTAATTCTTTAGCAGGTAAGCCTACTGATTTTTAGAACACTGGGCCTTTTATTGTCATTGAGTAAATTTATATGATAAAATGTATAATTTCTTTATTTGCAAAGTGATCAAAGTGATAATACTACTTATTTCAGTTCTCTCATGTGAATTTAGTCTATTCATTGCACATAGAAGTCAACTCAATAGCTATTTATTGAGCATGTCAAGTACTGTTAGTGTTGGATTTACTTAAAGACAGTCACTGTTCCAAAGGAGAGGCATGGGATTGCACAGTTTTTAAAATAGTCTCTTAAGTTTTATAAGAGGTTGATCACAGCTATAGAGAAATTTATAAGAGGTACCTGTCCTGTCATGTTCTGTCATGAAATATCAAAGAAAGTGACTATGAGCTGAGACTTTAAGAACAAATAGGCATTGTGCAGGCTCAGAGAGGTTGGAGAAAGGACTCTACGCAGAGGGAACTGCCCTTTTCTGTTGACTTGATTAATCACACAATACCTATAAGATAGGCATCCACATGTGGTGTTTGCTTTCATTTCTGCTTTCTTTGGTAGATTGGGACTGAGTTTCAACAGCATCTCTAATGTCGACAATGGCTCTCTGGCCAACACACCACATCTGAGGGAACTTCATTTGGACAATAACAAGCTCACCAAAGTACCTGGTGGGCTGGCGGAGCATAAGTACATCCAGGTAATGCAAATCTATTACTTATTGTGAGAAGTCTCTAGAGACTAATTCCTCTCTACTGGGAAGGAGGCAGGAAGCTCTGCTTAGAAATGTTCTTTTCAGAATCAGCGTAACCTGGTTTCTTATACCCTCAATGAATCCCCAACAATAAAAAAAAGAAAAAAATTATTTAACAGAAACTCACAAAATAAAGGATAAAAAGGTAAAATAAAAATTAAAAAATAAAAAATAAAAGAAATGTTCTTTGCAGAGGGTCTTCATCAATTGCTCTAACAAAATTCCAGAAACCCAGTGGCCTAAACTACTCACATTTATTGCTCACAGTTCTGCAGGTTTGAAGTCTAAACTTAGGGTATCAACATAATTTCTTGTGAGGGTCCTCTTCTATGTTTCAGTTTGCCAACTTCTTGCTTCATCTTCACATGGCAGAAAGAGAGCTAGCTAACTCTCTATGTTCTCAAAGGGCACCAATTCCATTTCTGAGGGCTCCCACCCTGTGATGTAATCATCTCCCAAAAGCCTCACCTCCAGATACCACCACATTCAGATTAGGACTTCAACATATGAATTTTGGGCGATACAAACATTCTGTCCATTGCTCAGATGCATATTTTTAATATTTTATTAAATTGTGCATATACTCATTCTGGGGGGAAGCAGAAAGAGGGACGGAGGGAGGGGGGTGGGGCCTTGGTGTGTGTCACACTTTATGGGGGCAAGACATGATTGCAAGAGGGACTTTACCTAACAATTGCAATCAGTGTAACCTGGCTTATTGTGCCCTCAATGAATCCCCAACAATAAAAAAAAGAAAATACAGGTTTAAACTAATTTTTGAAATTAGTAGCATTGCCTTGAACTTACTCTAATGTTTGCTAAAAAAAAATGAATATCTTTTATGAAGCACAATAGTTCAGGGCAGGGACCAGAATAATGAGTAAATACTATTTGGGAAAAAACCTGTGATAGATTGATATGGAATAAAATAGTAGTTTTAACTCTTAGCTTCATCACCCCAATTCACTGTTAGAAAATTTCTCTTATTCCCCAAATATCCTCTTTTTCCTTTTCTAGTCAATTCTCAAACTCATCCCCACAAGAAATCATTAATCTACTTTATGGATGAGAGTTTTAATGTAGAGTCTAGGAATATATTATTTATATTCTAGAAATTTTATAATTTTAAGTCCTATATTTAAAATTAACTCCTAATTTTAACTCCAGTTTTGAGATAATCTTAGTGTACATGGTGCAAGAGTCTGATTTATTTTTTGCATGTAGATAGCCAATTGTCTCAATGCCATTTGTTGCAAAGACTATATTTTCTCCAATGCATTGCCCTGAAACTGTGCTGAAAAATCCCTTGACCATACATGTAAGCATTTACTTCTGAACTGCCACGTCTAACACATTTATTTATATGTCTATCTATATAGATAGTACACATTTTGATTACTATGGCTTTTAGTTCAGGTTTAAAATTGAAAAGTATTAGTTATCCAAATTTGTTCTTTTTCAAAGTTGTTTTGGCTATTCTGATTCCTCTGCCTTAAATATAAATTTTAGGTTCAGTTTGTTCATTTCTGAAAAAATATCCTTTAGGTCCTTAAAAGAATCATTTTGAATCAACAGATAGATCTGAGGATAATTACCATCTTAATCATATTGACTCTTCCAATTTACAAACAAAGATTATCTCTCTATGTCATCTTTCATTGTTCTCAATGATTTTCATCATCTTTAGCATAGAAGTCTTATAATTCTTTTTCTACATTCAATTTCTAAATTTTTCTTTTTTTTTTTTTGAGACAGAACCTCAAGTTGTTGCCTTGGGTAGAGTGCTGTGGCGTCACAGATCGCAGCAATTAAGCCCACAGACCACTCCTGGGCTTAAGCAATTCTCTTGCCTCAGCCTCCCAAGTAGCTGGGACTACAGGTGTCCACTACAACGCCTAGTTATTTTTTGGTTGTAGCTGAATTCAAACCCACCAGCTCTGGTGTGTGTGGCTGGTACCTTAGCCACTTGTGTTTTGAATTAATTGTTACTTGACTTCATTTTTTATCTGTTGCTAATGTACAAAACTATAATTATATTTGTATATTTATCTTATTTTAGTATATTGATGTATCCATGCTAAACTTATTTAACTTATTTTAAGTTGTAGTACTTTTTATGGATTCCTTTGCATATTCTATATTTAGTATTTGTGAATAAAGACAGTTTTAATTATTCTTTTCTTATCTGGATTATTTTAATTTTTCTTTCCTCATTGTACTGGCTAGAATCTCCAGTGCAACATTGAATAGAAGTGGTGAAGTGGTTAAGTATGATGGTAGCTATAGGTTTTTGTAGATACCCTATATCAAGCTAAGGAAGTTCTAGTTTATAGGAAAATTTTTATTACAAACGTTGTCTTTTTTTTCACATTTTTTCTGTCTATGGAGATAATCATGTAGGTGTGGTCCCTTCTTCTTTTAGTATGGTGTGTTAAATTGACTTTTCAGATGCTAAACCAATTTTATATCCCTGTGATAAACCAGGCTTGGTCATAGTATAATAGTTATTTTATGTGTTAAGCTACTCTTCACTAATATTTTGTTAACTATGTTTGTCTATATTCATTAGAGATATTTGATTATATTTTTCTCTTTTTTGTGGTTTCTGTCTGGTTTTGTTATTAGAAAATATTGCCTTCATAAAATGAGTTGGGAATCTACCTGTTTTTCCTTTTACATACATTGACACTTGCTTTATGTCTTGATATTTTTTGTCTTTCACTTTCCATGTCAGCCATATATTTTTACCAAACATCCTCTGCTTTTTGGTAATCAGTTTTGGAAAATAGAGGGTGGTAAATGATAATATGAAATTAAAAAAATTTGAGAATCATGAAACGTACTTAATAAGTATTGCTTTCACTTTAATGTCTTTTGTTTCTGTTTTTATGTGACTTCTACTAGTCTTTTTAAAAACCTTTTCATAAACAAGGCCCTCTTCACCAACATGCAGAGTTTATGTTCTTATAAGTAGAGCATTTCAAGTCGGTTGTTTAAGGGAGCATCTTGTTGGTTTTATAGCTGTCTATAGACAGGGCTCCTTTAGCATTATACTCCAGGCCTGGTTGTTTAATTTCAGGTAAGTCACTTCTTGACCTCCAGAACTTACATATAAAAAGTGGAAATATAAACTCCTTTCTAAAGTTCTTTGTGTAAGTTTGATATTTGATGATCTTAAGAAAATCTATTAGTAAATTACCATTATCTTAAGCATGATTATGAAATGTATTTCAGAAGAACATCCTAGTAAATTATAGCACTATATTCATAGTGTAGAATTTATAATATAGAATACTTGTTAAAACTTTCTAGTTATATTTACACTGAGTGCTGTAATTCATGGAGTTTGTGATTATTTAAATTCCAATATTGTATGCCCTCTTTTCCTTTTTTGGAACACTTCTTCATTCCATACATTTTTGGTACTTCTTAATTCCATACATTTTTTTTAGATAGATTCTCTCTCTTTCCTGCAGGCTAGAGTATTGTGGCCTGAGCCTAGCTCGCAGGAACCTCAAATTCCTAAGCTCAAACGATCCTCTGGCCTCAACTTCCCAAGTAGCTGAGACTACAGGCACACCACTACCCCCATAATTTTTCTGTTTTTCATAGAGACAGCATCTCAGTCTTGCTCAGGCTGGTCTTGAACTCCTAAAATCAAACCAGCCTCCTGCCTTTGTCTTCCAGAGTGCTAGGATTACAGGCATTAGTCATTAATCCTGCACTGCCCCCTTCCCTTTCTCTGTAATTGTATTGAAAGGTCTATCATTTTATTTTTGCCCTGAAAAACATACTATTTTATGCAAACCCCAAACAGTCCATATAGACCTGATATCTGAAATATCAATTATTCATTCCACACATATTTATTGAACACCTGCTCTATTCTAGTAGCTACCAGAGATACAGCATTGAACAAAGAGAACAGTATCCTGCCTCATGGAGCTTTTACTGCAGAGCAGGAAAATGGACAACAACCAAATAATTACATAACATGCTGCATATTGATAATTGGTATGGAGAAAAACAAACAAATGTAATGTAATTCTGTCACAGACGGTAGCAGAATAGGGTGGTCAGGGAAGGCCTGTCTGGTAAGAAGATATAAATTACATGAGACATCAAGTCTTGTAGATACCTTGGAGAAAATTATTCCAGGTTGAATAAACTATGTTTGACAACCTACGGAGAAACCATACTTTGTGTACTGGAAAAGCGGCAAGTGGAGCAGGATGGTTAGCTTGAATGGTGAGGCGAGGCGGGCAGAACAGAAGGCTGTGAGATCGTGCATTTGCAGGCCATTGTAAGAACACTGGATTTTGTACTGCACAAGATGGCGCTCCACTGGAATGCTGAGGCAAAGAATGTATAATGTGGCTTGCTTTAAAAAAAAAAAAAAAAATCACTGGCTCCACACCTGTGGCTCAAGTGGCTGAGGCACCAGCCACGTACACCTGAGCTTGAGGGTTCGAATCCAGGCTGGGCCTGCCAAATAACAATGTTGGCTGCAACCAAAAAATAGCCAGGTGTCGGTAGCGGGCACCTATAGTCCCAGCTACTTGGGAGGCAGAGGCCGGAGAATCGCTTGAGCCCAGGAGTTGGAGGTTGCTGTGAGCTGTGATGCCGCTGCACTCTATCCAGGGTGACAGCTTGAAGCTCTGTCTCAGAAAAAAAAAAAATTGTTATGAAAGTTGAAAAAAAAAAAGAATTTAGGAAGGCAAAGGAGGAGGCAGGGAAAACAATCAGGGTGATGTCAGTCATCTAGAAAGAAAAAGGTGGTGGCATGGACAAAGTTGTAGGAGTAGACTGGGGGAGAAGGAGTGGATGATGTGTGAAGGTTGAGCTAGTGAGATTTGTTGATTGTGTAGGGAGTGTATGAAAAAAGGCGTCTCAAGGATCATGACAAAGTTCATAGCCTGAACTTCCGGAACAATGAGCATGAAGTGTTCTGAGATTTAGAACATTAGGGGAGGGAAAAGCAAGTTTGGGAAGGAAGGGAGGAGTAAAAAGATTGGTTTGAGAAGTATTCAAGTATTCAGACTGAATGATGAAAATATTGAAAGGAATGAAGTATTTCCAGGAGGGCCTTAATGTATTTAGGAAACACAGTCAGTCACTCCCCACTGTTTCACATTGCAGGTTGTCTACCTTCACAACAACAATATCTCTGCGGTTGGGACAAATGACTTCTGCCCACCTGGGTACAACACCAAGAAGGCTTCTTATTCCGGTGTGAGTCTTTTCAGCAACCCAGTCCAGTACTGGGAGATCCAGCCATCCACCTTCCGATGTGTCTACGTGCGCTCTGCCATTCAGCTCGGAAACTATAAGTAATTCTTAGGAAAGCCCTCATTTTTGTAACTTGGCAAAAATCTCATTAATGTAATTGCTAAAAATAAGTAAATAAATAAAAGCTAGATACTGGAAACCTAACTTCAATGTGGATGTTTTACCCACATGACTTATAATGCATAAAGCCACATATGCAGTTTAAATAATTGCCTATAATAAAAAAAAATATTTTGCCTGCCATTTTCAGAATCATTTCTTAAAGCTTTCTGTTGATGTTAACTGAGCTATTATAGATATTCTTATTTCACTAAATGTAAAATTTGGAGTAAATATATATGTCAACATTTACTAAACCTTTTTTTTATTTTCAGAAAAAAATCAAATATAAAGAGCATCGGTTTTCTATAATTCGTTGACCAATCAGCTCTTTGAGATAAAGTCAAATGCCAAACACTAACTCTGTATTAATCCCCATTATTACTGGTAAAGCTGCATTATTTTTATGTGTGAATTCAATATGGGCTATGTCAAATTTTTGCTAATGTCATTCTTTTGAAAAAATAAATTAAAAATACGTTCAAAATTACCATTGTAGAAAAGCTTAATTGTAAATATTTCCCAAACTCAGTTTCCTGAAGAGAGTAGACATTGCTTTAGGGACAGGGATAGCACACCCGTTCAAGTTCCCAGCCATTTCTTCCATGCTGCTTTTTCCATTTTAGCAACTAACATTATCTGTGTTCAAGGTGAAGCTTTTAAGGCACAGAGCAGAGTTCTTCTGATGGTACAGAGAATTTCCAGTTGCTAATTAACTGAGACAATTTAAATCTACTACACATGTAATCAGGCTGCTTATCTGAGCATTTATACAATTGCTGGATGTATTAGAAAAACTTATTGTCTTTAGTTAAATCGTTTTCTGTGAAATTCAGAAACACTATCATAGCAGATGACAACTCAGCAAGCCTGGGGAATGGGCTTATTTACTTAGAGTAAATATGTATTAAATTGTACATTTATCCTATCCACATCTAATAAGTAAATATGTGAAAAATATGTTTGTTGTATAAAGTTAAATGTTTTATAGTTGAAAATCTTTAAAAATTTTCAAACCATTTTGATCTATAAAGAGAAATAAAGATAGTCTTGTCAGCTAAGCCTCCAGGAACAGTTTGACCAGACCTCTAGTTGAGTTTCTCTGTGGTTCTTTAGTTCTGTATTTTTTTTTCCTTGTATTAAGTCATATACACATAGATCATGAATACATTTATGCATTTGTGGGGTACAATGTGTTGATTTTTTTAATGCAATTTGGAATGGTTACATCAAACTAATTAGTATAGCTCTCACCTCGTGTACTTAATTATTGTGTTAAGACATGTATGTTCTATACGTGGTAGATTTAACTTGTACCCTTACAATATGCTCCATAGGTGTGGTCCCACTGTTTACCCTCCCTCTGTCAACCCCCCCAGCCCCCTCTACTTCCCTCTGGTTCTTTAGTTCTTTTAGCTTTGCCTTTCTCATTTCATTTTCAGGGTGCCTTCCCTCATGGCTGAAAATTGTAAATCTTACTTATTAGTTACCCCATTCAGAACACACACAAATCTCAGAATTTCTAGGAATAGTCATGAGATACCCTCTAATTATTACATACATATTGCACAATCTAGTTCGCAGAGAAATAAACTAAGATTAGGATAAATTACCTAACTTTCTCGTAGCCATACACCAGGTATCTGGTACCAGTTCTTTCTCTTTACATCTGTGCACAAGTTGGGGTTTGATAGAAAATACAATTTACTCCAGAGGTCTAAAATGAAGATGAATTAATGAAGGGACTATTCTAGAATGGAAATAAACTATTCTATTTCCTGCACCAAATAGGGGATGGTGAGGCATCTAGAGATGGACAATGAAGGGGATCCATTACCCAAATGGCTGAAGGGACAGAGGAAAGATTGAGTTTCTGAAGCCAAGTGGGACAAGGGTGGAGGATTTCCATCCCCAGGGAGCTATGAGCCTAGAAAGGATTCAACTTGCATGTGGGTGAAACACCGAAGCAGAGTATCTGCTTTCTGTCTTCACACATAGCTGCTGGTGCCTACCACGGATCAAGCCTGAAGGGAACAACAGCCATCGGAAAGCCCGGGAGATGAGTGGTAGGCAGAGGAGGGAGGGGAGTGGATTTGATCAGGACCCATGGAGAATAGCCCAACCAGGATAACTGTAACTGCAGCGTTACCGTGAATATCACCAGCCACAGAGAAGAATGACATTCATATCATACGTTGTGCACTGTTTCTGAACTCCAATTATAGATTCTTATAGACTTTCTGCCTTTAGCAGAAGCGCAAATAAATTAAAAAATATTTGATGAAACTTTGCCAAATGGTGAGCTGACTCTGTTTTTCCTTCATGAAATGCCAAGCATTTTTTTTTTTTTTTGGTAACCAGGTCTATGCTGAAAGCAGACTTCACTTGTTCAAAAACTATAGTGTGAAAGATCAAAGTACAAAAATAAAATGTATACTCCATCAATATTATGAGAAGTCAATTGCATGTTCTGTAAATATTGCAGAAAGCAAAAATAATATTTGGATAATCAAGAGAAGTGTCAGAATCAGAGTATAAAGCTGTAAGTTGCTGCAGTTAAAGCTGTGGTCTCCTTGTAATAGTTACTGCCTGGAATACACAAAGCCTTTGCATGAACTAGTTGCTTTCTTGTTTGACTTTCATGAAGTGATTATGTCAGTAATCATAGCCTGGTATTAAACAATAACTGGAGGAGGATTTTTACTGATTTAATGTACTCCATTCATCATATACTCATTTCTCCAATGAACTAGCACTAAATATATTGTAAACCTAAGATAACTCCTGATAGATAGTTGGAAACAATAACAACACATATTTATTTCTGGAGTTTCTTAAAAGCATATGCAAATTTCCAACTTTTGTGCTAGGCTCTGTTTGGACAATGTCTTTATGTTTCTAAAAAAATCCCATAAGAAGGTATTATTTCCATTCTACCAATGAGAAAATTGAGATACAGCAGATTCAGAGTAGAAATTATAACCTGTTAAGTGCTGATCCAGAGGTCAGTGTTTGCTTTTGCAATAGTTTACACATCCTTAATATGTCAGGACCAGCGGCAGTGGTGATAGACTGCGAAGGGGAACATTCACGATTCTTAGCAGGTCCCCTGTGGCGATGGATTAGGGTCTTGAAGTGCAGAGGTCATAAAGAAAATAACTGTCATTTGTTGTATACTATGCCTTAATGGTTTATATACAACATCTTATTTATACCAGCTCTGTGGGCTTCCTGTGGTTGTTTAACATTCCTCTACCCAGATGGAAATGGAGCCCCAGAGAGGTCAAGTAATTTGCCTGTGGACACACACTTGTGATGAAGAAAGGTAAACTCTTCTCACTTCATTGTCAAGAGGAGTCGCTTTCTCCTACTTTAGAAAAGAAGGTGCTCATGTCCAACTGTTGAGAATCATGGAATATTTATAGCAGCTCCCATCTTCATTACAATAATGTGCAGGGCTATAAAAAATGGGGAATTTTACCAGCCTGAATTAGCATTCTTACATTTCAAAGGGTTGGATATGTTCATCAAAAATAAATAAATAAAAATATTCTACAAGCTGTTCAATTTTGAAAATATACTATATCAATACTTTCCAGTAAGGTATCCACTAGCCATATGTTACTATAGAGAACTGTAAATGTGTTAATGCAATTGAAGAACTCAATTTTCAGCTTTATTTTCTTATAACAAATTTAAATTCAAATAGCCACAGATAACTATTGGATATCATATTTAATAAGAAAACTCTATACATTCCCCAGGAGTTTAATATGGCTTTTACAGTATAGGGTGTACTTTCTTGCTTTTTTTTTTTGTGGTTTTTGGCCGGGGCTGGGTTTGAACCCGCCACCTACGGCATATGGGACCAGCGCCCTACTCCTTGAGCCACAGGGGCCGCCCTGTAGGGTGTATTTTCATACGTGTAAGAATATTTACTAGACCTGTACAGAACATGGGGATATAAGAATGAGTAAAATGCCATCCTTGACTTGAAAATAATCAAAGTTTAACAGAAGAAATGGTAAAATAATAATTGAAATGTATTTAATAATTTATTAAATATTTGAAATACAGCAAATAATTGAAATATGGCATGATCAATATTACTGTAGAAATATATGCAAGTTATAGCAGTGACCAAAGATGGGTGATCCCTTCTGCCAACTATAGTAGACTGATTACAGAGAAACATGGACAATTTCATTGAGGAGTTAACATCTGAGGTGGGTTTTGAGATATGTGTATGAATTTAACAGGAAGATTGGGTGGAGAGGTGCTATTCAAAACAGAGAGTACATTCAAAAGCCAAGGTAGATGTGTCTGAAGATATCTTATTATTATTATTATTAGGGATTCATTTAGGGTACAAAGAACCAGGTTACTGCATTTGTTAGGTAAAGTTCCTCTTATAGTTGTATCCTACCCCCAAAAGGTGTGTCACACATCTTTGATAATCTGGCATAAAGCAAGGCTTAATTATCTTCTTTTTCTTCTAAAGCATAAGCAGTAGTTTTCCATTTACATTTGATATATAAAGAGATTAGAATGACTTTAGGGGAAATTACCCTTTTCCCTCTTTCCATAGTCTGGCAGGACCACAAAATGTGAATTTCCCCATCTGTCCAATAAAAGGAAAGAAATGTTTTTCTTTTCTTCTCTTTTTCATTTCCCAAGAGGCCTTGCTCTCATGACTACAGGTGAAGAGGTGGTTTCTATGGAGGAATTCAGATGTTCAAGGTTGAGGTCCATCACGGGACATTGAATAATGCACCCATCTCTTTTTTACAACTTTGAACAACGTCCCCTCCAAGTTGCATCCTTTCTCTCATACAGGAAAGCCTATGGTTACCCTGCTGCTCAACTGACACCTGAGGTGAGGAATAAATAGAAACAGAAAGCGGGGAAGGCTATTCTGGACATTCATCAGCCAGGCAGATCCTCCAACACACCTTTTCCAATAGTCAAGCCATTTCTACTTTGGTTCAGTATCTAAAGTGGAGAACCAACTGAGACTTCAGCACTCCACTCTTAAATATCAGCACAACTCTCACTTCATAAAGTATCTTTCTATTGAAGTCAAGATAAATGTAGCTTATTTCATTGACTTCAACACTTAACTATTTACTTGACTAAGAGAAATGACTTAAACTTTCTGTGGCTCATCTCCTCGTCTGTAAAATGGGAATATTAATTAGTATATATCTTACAGGCTGCTGTGTGAATTAAATGAATTAACATATGGTGTAACTTTCTGATCTGAGTCAAGTACATAGAAAGGTTTCACATATATCTGTTGCCATCACTGTTGTTATTTCAGATACATAGTTCGGGCTGCAATCATCTCAAGATATATTCTTATTGTTTCTGGTCTGGACTGGGGTCTGAGATTCTGCATTTAAAACAAGCTCCCAGGAATATTGCTGCTCCTTGGTCCATACTTTGAGGAATAAGGTAACAGAGAGTCAGTCCTCTCCTGTCATATTACACCATGCCTGTCTTTCATCCCTCGCTGGTTTGCCCCCAGGAGGCACCCACATTACATGAGTTTCCTAGATCTGCTGTAACAAAGTACCGTGAACTGGGTAGCTTAAAATAACAATTTGTTCTCTTATAGTTCTAGAGGCTAGAAGGTGTAAATCAAGGTGTCTTCAGGGCCATCCTCCTTCCAAAGCCTCTGGGGGAGGGTGCTTCCTTGCTGCTTATAGCTTCTGGGTAGCTTTCCGTGTCTTTTGGCTTGTGATAGTCTGACTCCAGTTTCTGCCTCTAACCTAAGGAAACCTCTCACCTGTCGGAGTCTCTTCTTTTCTTATTAATACAGACACTGATCATGTTGGGTTAGGATTCACCCGAATTCAGTGTGAGCTCCTCTTAACTAGATCCGGTCATTAAAGACTTTATTTCCAAACAAAGACACATTCACAGGAACTGGGGATTAGATTATGAATATATCTTTTGGGAGGAAACACACATTAGCCTTTAATGCCCATTTTTTTCCTTTATAAAAATGCTTATTTTTAAATTTTTATTTCTATCAAAATTTTTGCTCAATTACGTGTGGTTTACAGACAAGGTTGGAAACTGTGAATTTGCCTCTAACCTTTGGGCAAACTCCCACACACGTTTCTTTTGCTAGCTTCAGCTGTAGCACTTTCTGTCACATGGGAAGTCATCTTGGCACATTCCAGTGACCCAGTATTTATGTTCTTCTAAAGCATTTCTCTTTAAGGACCTTAATCTGGCAATGAACGTTACTATATCATTCTCATCTCTTAAATCAGATGTAACCTGGGTCTCCTCTTTCTTTACGGCTCAGTCATTATCCCGAGTCATCATCATCATTGTCTTTTTTCCCCCTTTTCCATAATACTATTCCAAGAAACTCCTTCATTCCACAGTTTTATTGCAGCTGCAGAGGGAGGAAATCATCATCTTATCTTCGTGCAAACCAAGAAACGCCTAATCCCTCAAGTAAACTAAAAACGTTTTATACAGTCATTACTCCCCATCCAAGGTTCCAGCAGGCCTGGCCCAAGACTGCCCGTTCCACATGCCTCGCTCTTGCGCAAGACCTCATTGTACCTCAGCCTCTGACCTCCCGCAGCACAGACCTTCCAGAGCACGGAGTCTGCGTCATGGCGCACCCACTCTCAACGCTGCTGCTCATTTTTAAATTCCCGCACTTCTTGCTAAACCATTTCTTTTAGCGGATCTGTTTAAGTATTCAAGCACGCCATCTGTCACAGTGACTTCAAGTCACAGGTCTATGACAGACTATCAGTTTCACACGACAAGATATAATAACGCAAAACAACGTAAAACCAAGAGAGGGGAAATACTAAACTTATTAAAACCATACACAAGCATAAACATCCAGGAAAGCAAAACAACCTTTAACGGATTAAATCATTTTGAACTAAGAGAAAGGCCGTATGTCACTCAACATAAGATAGTCAAAAAGGCAACTTGCCTCCTGGACAGACGACCCAGCAGTGAGTTAGGCACCAGAGATCTGGAAACTTCCTTTCCGGGCCTCTTATACAAATAGGGTCTGTGTGGGCTAAGTTAACACTTCCAGGCCATCAGGAACAAGCTCCGAAACACAAATCAATTTTAAAATATGCTGAAAATATCAAAATAATCTAACTCTCTTGTCCTGAACTGATGTGTCTACCAGCCCAGTACTATTTCGTTTACTCAGCCAATATTTACAAGCAGTGCAGTATGTGCTGCTGCTGTTCACGGCTGGTACAGAGCAGTAAATAATGTCCCTGGGGACATTCCTGGGAGGGAGGGGCAAGTGGAGCAGAGGAATGTCAGCGGAAGCTGGAGAATAAGGATTTGTTATTCTACATAGAATGGATGGAGAATGATCTTATCAGAAGTGAGAGACAGAAGGGAGCACGCCAAGGAAAGGGGCCCTATTTTAGGAAGGAACATGGCAGCACCCAACGGGTAGATGGCGCGGGTATATGGATGCAGGGCACAACCACAACTTGGACTTTAACTTACACAAGTGAACTATATAACATAATTGTATGTGCTCTCCTATTCATCTGAAATAAAAAAGAAAAAGAAAGCTACATGGCAGGTTCTCATAAGATCGGTTAAGGTAAATGTGAGCAGAGTTAAGTGAGTAAGGAGAGACGATGTAAGTGTGTGACATGAGAATGTGACACTTACACAGTCAGTGTAAGGGTAAGTGTCAGACCACGTCCTGCAGGGTCTTTAGGGAAGTGTAAAGACTAGCTTTTACTCTGAGTTAGAAGGGAAGCTATTGGAGAAGTCTCAGCAGAGGAATGACTCCATTCCACTATCTTTGAAGGGATGCCTCTGCCTGTATAGACCGCAGAGGGACAGGGATGGGCTGAAGAGGAAGGTTTAAGATGCCCAGTGCAGTAATCCAGCAGCAGATGATGGTGGTTTTGACATGGATCATGGCAGAGAAGGTGCTGGGAAGGGGTCAGAATACAGGTTTGTTGTGACAGTACAGAGGACAGGGATGAAATCAGACGGGGTGTGAGAGCGAAAGAAGAGAGAGAGGGATGACTCCAAGAATTTTGGCCTGAGCCAGTGGAAGGATGAAGTCACCCATACTGAGATGGGAAAGACTGTGAGGAGGCTGAGTTGGAAGAACTGAGAATCAAAAGTTTGGCTTCAGATCTGTGCATTTTGAGATGCCTTTTCAACTTCCGGGTGGAGATATGAAGGCGGATTTTGATCTAGGACTTTAGAGTTCAGAAGAGAGGATTGGGTTACAGCCATAAATTCTGGAGATGCCACAATATAGACTGTGATCCTTCTTTATCGGTACAGAAATGGCATGAGTTGATCCAAACTAAGCAATCATACTGTACATGTTAGCAACACATTTTACAGGGCCAATTTGGCCTTTTGCAATGTTCTGCGGTTTCTAAGATAAATAAACATATTGTATGTTTCCCTCTGGATGCCTTCAGCATGATCCCATCAGCATTTCCAAACAGTTCTTGCTTAAACAACACCGAAAATAAAAACTTCTTGAGAAAGGATCTATTGTTTAAAACATGAGAAATCCCTGTGTTTTGACGTGTGAGTTTGAAATTGTATAAAAACAGTCTAGAGTCTGTTTCCTTCAAAAATTCACATTGCCAAAAGTGTGGCCTGCCCTGAATGTGGCTTGATGACTTACTGTGGTTTGACAGTTACAAATAAACAGTTCTGTACCGTAAAGAAAAAATGTGCCTGAAACTGTAGGCGGTCTCAGTGGGCCTCAGCATTGTACCAGCACTTTTAACTAGAAACTCATGGAAACATATATAAATTCTATAGCTGAGGACATTTTTTAAAACATGGAATCCTGACATAGAACAGCTCCAGACAATTCTATAGCAACTTACATTGATCCTTACTTTATAAAGAACCCAGGTGGTCACTTAATCTGGCATCGATACGTGAAGAACGTACAGAGTTTCTTGAAATCATTTACTTTTCCCTCTGTTTTCACAAAACCTGGTATGTGTATGTGGCCTCATCCTCTTCCAATTTTAACATGCTCGAATGAGAGAAAGTGAAATTTTAATTAGTTCAACTATTTACTTTTTTATTCCATGAATGCACACATTTATTACAGACTTAGGAACGACGTGATGTCTGGAGAATAAAATCAAAGAACCATCTATCTTCTTCCCTGTAGTCTAGTAGATAACCTTGGAATGTGAAAGCGAGATATTATTTCAATAAGCTTCGAAAGTAAATAAAAAGACAATATCTGAAATGGTTCTGGGAGGAAATGAAAGTCAAAAGTATTACATACTCACTCATGATTAAAAATTATAATGTTTTACAAATTTCCTGTGGCTGTTCCGACTTTAGGAAAAACATCTGGAACATTGTGAGGAACGCCAGGCCACCTACAAATCGCAAAAGAAAGCTTGTTCAGAGGTCCAGGAAATGATAAACAAAGCTTAGGAGACCAGATGTTTCTGGATATCATTATTTGGAGTAAGATTTTTCTTCTTTTCACACCATCTTGATTAATAGGTGGATTTTTAAAAAGTTACCTCTTCCTAGCTTCAGCAACTCTCATGGATAAATATAATAGAGATCGTATTTACCTAAGATAAATGCTGATGGAGTTAGAAGCAAGGGAAAATGAGTGCAGGAAACTTCAACTATTGGTTAGTGGGCTGCACAATGAAGTCTAAGTTTAAAAATTGCTGCCATAGTCACAAAGCCTACATTTTCTCCAGATGCTATTGTCTAGTTTTAAATTCATTCCTCAGAATGGAAGCCTTAGGTCCTACTCAGTAAAGGATGGAAATCAGGTAATAATGGAAAAAGAGCTTTCATAAGCTCCTGGAGCACCTTAACCTTAGTCCTTTTTGATTCTTGAAATTATCAAATTTATTTCAATTTTGTATCCATTCTTTGTGTTTCTTACAGCACCAATAATAACAATAGCAGTGCCACTATGAGATTATCTGGCTTTTGACTTGCAAGTGTATTTACTGACACAAACGCATTGCTGTTTTGTGACCAGCTGTGTGAGTTATATTATGACAAAAACAAGAAACAAGTAATAATTTAAAAGGGGTTTAAAGGTAAGCGAATAGACCTGTGCTATTGGGTAGGCCTAATCCATTTGCCTGGGGAAGGGGAGTTGAGAAACTAACAAAGCAGGGGAAGGAAAAGGTTTCTGTTCTCGGTGACTTTCTTTCCACCTCTCCACCCCCTTAGCCCTGGTTCTCCAGTGATTCCTTCCACCCACATCAAGCACAGAGAATCACACCTTGCTGCCTGAGTGCTTCATAAAGGGCAGTTCTGCCTCAGTGGGGGTCCCCCTGGGATGGGCTTTGGCTGTGTGTCCAGTGCATGCCCAGGTCTCAGAGCCAAGGGAGGATGTGCCTGGGGATCTGAGCCTGGGGCAGGCAGCCCATGTGGAGTCCTCCATCCTTGCTTCAGACTCCATTCAGCTTCTGCTGAGTCAGTGCAGAGCGGCCCTTCAGAATAAAAGCCTGCTGACTTTTGTCCTGTGCTGCTTCTGTGTCAATTGAGAGGATCATATGGTCTACTCATGAATAGATAAACTATGGTGTATGTACACCATGGAATACTATTCAACCATAAAGAAAGAGGGACGTTTTGTATCTTTTGTTTTAACCTGAAGTTGAAACACATTCTTCTTAGCAAAGTATTGCAAAAATGGAAAAGCCAAGTATCCAATGTTGTCAATACTAATATGAAACTAGGAGATGAACTACTACCCACCCACACAAGGGAAAAAACACACAATTCACACAATTAAATTCAAGTGGGGAGGAAGAGGGAGGGGCGAGAGGAGAGGAGGGGGTGGGGTGGAGCACTCACCTAACCAATGCAGTGAAGAGGTATGTGGTACACCCTGAGAGAAGGGCTCAACCACAAATTGGACTTTTATCTAACAAATACAAACAATGTAACCTAATTGTACCCAGATGGTAATGTGAATTAATAAAAACAAATAAAAGCCTGTAGTCAAATTGACCTGGGGTAGTCTTTGCTTTGCTTTTAACAGCTGTGAAACATGAAGCCTATCGGTTTATCACTTTCAGCTTAAAATGAGGACAATGATAAAGGTACCTGCCATACACGTTACTTAGGACAATCAACTGAAATATTGTATATAAATAACGAAAGGCAGAATTCTTTACCCCTAAGATCAGGAAATAACGAGTATGACTGATCTTAACGTTTCTATTAAATGTTCAACAGAAAAGCCTAGATAATATAGTAGAAAAGAAAAATAAATGAAAAGCATGAAAACTGGAAAGAAAACTGTCAAACCATGTTCATTTGAAAATGACATGAAAAGGTCCCTAAAAATGCGAAGACACAAATAAAAATACCTACTAGATTAATAAATAAAATTTTTTTTTGAGAGGGAGTCTCAGTTGCCTTGGAGTTGAGTGTTATAGAGTCATAGCTCCCAGCAACCTCAAATTCTTGGGCTCAAGTGATCCTCTTGCCTCGGTCTTCCAAGTAGCTGGGATTATAGTGTCCACCACAATGCCCAGGTCGTTTTTTCTATTTTGAGGTCTCACTATCACTCAACCTGAGCTTGGTCTTCCGAGCTCAAGCAATCCACCTGCCTTGGCCTCCTAGAGTGCTGGGTTTACAGGTGAGAGTTACCACATACTATCTAATAAATAAATCTAGCAAGGCCCCAGGATGTGACATTAACATATGTGGTCAAATAAGGAAGTTCATGAACTCATCCTAGACGTAGTGCTCCAAGCCTCCTTGCTGGATATCACTAGGGTCCTTTCTGAGGCATTCCCCTCAGGAAGCTGCACTGATTTCAGTACCTAGTCCACTCTTCTTTCAGAATTCTTTCCTGGAATGACCATCAGAGCTGTCATCATACAAGCTCTGACAATTTAGTTTGCAAACTCATCCAGGACAAAGTGTTTTGGAAAGCTAAAAGATCTGATTTCATCTATCCCAATAACTTCTTATTTAGTTATTAGTTAAAGTGGAATAGGTGTTTTAGAAAAGAAAAGAAAAGAAAATCTATCTCTTGGTGATTTAATACAATAAAAGTTGATACCTTGTTCATATAACAGTCAAATATTAATATTACTTGTGTTTATGCAAGTTTCCTTCCCATGGTGAGAGAGGAACCCGGACTCCTTCCATTTTTGGCAGCTCCACCCTCCCTGAGGATTTTGGCATGCAGCTAGCAGATAAGAGATCAAAGTGTGAAGAATAAAACCTGGAAATGACAGCCATCACTTCCACTCACATTGCTGTGGTGTGTTTTTATTTTTATTTTTTCTTTTGACAGAGTCTCACTCTGTTGTCCTGGGATTATAGCTCACAGCAACCTCAAACTCTTGGGCTCAAGAAATCCTCTTGCCTCAGCCTCCCAGATAGCTGGAACTGCAGAGTTGACCACAAAGCCTCACCAGTTTTTTTTTTTTTTTTTGTTGTTGTTGTTTGTTTGTTTGTGTTAGTAGAGATGGGGTCTCTCTCTTGCTCATGCTGGTCTCCTGAGCTCCACCCACCTCGGCCTCCCAGGGTGCTGGGATTACAGGCATGAGCCACCACACCTGGCCTACTGGGGTGCGCGTTCATCAGGTGCTTCTTTTTGCCATAGTCAGGCTGCAAGATGAAATCCCCGATGGAGAAACTGCTTCCCAGAGGAAGTTCTACATTGTAGAAGGAGGAACACAAATATGTGGTGGGCTCTTTACCAGAAACTGCATGTTTTCATCAGCACAGAAAACTACATTATTGATAAATGCATTGTCAGACTCCAGGAAGAATTTCCCTTATCCAAGCTCAGATATGAATTGGAACGGAGAAAAGCGATGAAACAGAATTGCCATAAAATTGGGAGGAGTCATGGCATGGAATTTAAGAGCCTTCCATGTGGACTTCTACTGCATTATCTTATTGCTAAAATACTTGTTGGCCAGAGTGAAGAAACCAAGAACACTATTTATTTAGAGTTAATATCTGGGGTAGCAAAAGCTTTTACAATCCCTAACTGGTGTGCCAAGTAACCTTTATTTGTTGGTGTTAGAATTTCAAGGAGTACGTGCAAAATTGGATAGAAGATGATATTTTTATGTTTACCAATGTAAAAGTTGGGAATAAAGAAGTAATTCATTTTATTAACATCTTATTTAGGCTTTTTTTTTATGTTTCCTGACAGAGCCACAGTTAGACTCCAGAGTCTCTAAGTTATCTGTTAAACTTCCTTTTTACTTGTCTGGTCAGATAAGATAATGAGGTGATGGGATCAGAAACTTCCCCTTAGTTCGGCAAATTCACATTTAAGAACAACATTGTAAAAATTCAAAATGCTGCATCCCGTTCAGTTTCCCTACTTAATATCTAATGGATCATTCTTTAAAAGTTCGAAGAAAGAAAAAGATGTCAAGTAGAACTTGAAAATTGCGCTTATGGGCAAAAATGCCAGCTTTTGTAGGAATCACTCAAGGTTGAGAAAATATTTAAACATAGTTACAATATTATGAAAAGATTCTATATCATAAAGAGAAACACTGAAAAGTTACAGAAAGAAAGCTCTGTTTTGACAAACATTCTTTCCTAGGAAACAAATTTCAAAGCTTTATCTTCTACTCTGAATAAATAAGAAAAAGTATTTATGCAACAAAAGATGTAAAGATAAAGGAGAATAGAGAATGGGATGCTAGGCAAACCATTTAAAAAATGAAAATGCTATATGAGAAGAGAAACATAAAGCTTCACACACAGTACAGAGGTAAAGGGACAGGCGAGAAATTCAAATCAGCCGTGCTTCTGATTTTAGTTGTCTATTAAGAGGCGAGAGAAAAAGACACAGAGATGAATTATTGAATATGAGTAAAAATAAAGACTCAAAGATAAATCTATCCTAAAGAATTGATGGTCTTTAAAAAGAAAATAACCAAAATAGTGAAGAAAGTATAATTAAAAATAAAATAGGAAACCTTCTCTGAGTTGAAAATTTAAATCTACAGGCTTAATGTAGTCCAAAGAAGTATTAACAAAGCTTAATAAAACCTGTCAAGTCCTCACATTCCGAAATGAACAGCCATACCAATGACAAAATCACACAAGCAAAACGTGGGGAAACAACAATGACTAAAAGAGGCTCTCTGCAAAGGGAAAACAAGCGTACCTACTTCAGACTCCTCCTCCAGCAAACTGCAGGAGAAGCACAGCAAAATTGTTGGAGTTTTAGTACAAAAACTTTCAGCTATGTCTATGTGCCCCTCTGTGTTATTTTCCCGAGACCGGAATGATAGTAGGTACTCAATAAATATCTGTTACTCGAATGAAAAAAGAAGTAAATAAAAATGTGAGTGGATCACCTTTTTCCATATCTCTACGGAACAGAATAATGTGCTGCTAATAAGACCTCTGAACATTAAATAAATGGTGGGTATTTCTTATGAATTTTGGAGGACTGATTATTGTACTTTGTTTTCAACTCTATTTGCTGCTAATCAGTATTTATATTCTAAAGCCATTTATTTTTTACCCAAGAAAACAGAGTGATTTTTATGGCTTCAGGGTTGTAGAAATGAACATTAGTTGTTTCTTATTTATGTAATATGGGGGGATAGCACCATTTGTTTATTCATCCCAAATCCAGGAAATGTTTTTGATAGTCTATCAGCAAGTGTTACTCTTATAACATCTAAAACATGTTCTTAACATTTTCTTTTTTTTTTTTTGTAGAGACAGAGTCTCACTTTATGGCCCTCGGTAGAGGGCCGTGGCCTCACACGGCTCACAGCAACCTCCAACTCCTGGGCTTAAGTGATTCTCTTGCCTCAGCCTCCCGAGTAGCTGGGACTACAGGTGCCCGCCACAACGCCCGGCTATTTTTTGGTTGCAGTTTGGCCAGGGCCGGGTTTAAACCCGCCACCCTCGGTATATGGGGCCGGCGCCCTACCGACTGAGCCACAGGCGCCGCCCAACATTTTCTTTTTTTGAATGTTACCATTACTGCCAACGCCGTGGTTCTCTCACCTGGGCTGTGAAATTCAGGAGTGATTCCTATACTTCCAATCCCCCTTCTCCCTACCCCACCACTTCAACCTGCAGCCTCAGTCCTTTGTAAAACTCAGTGGTGTCCCATCAATTCGCAATTCCATCATTCAAGGGGTTCCCATGATATTTAGACAAAACAAACCACGTGGGTGTACAGTACCGGACCACTTGGTTGCCCAGGTCTGGGCTTAACTCTCACCACCACCAAGTGTGCTCCATCTCATAGCATCTATACTCGCTCTTTGTTCTGCCCAGGACACTTTCAGATCTAGGCTCACATGTCACGTCCCTGGCCACTATTTATAAAACAACACATACTCTCATCATTTCCCATCCTTTCATTATCCTGTTTCTAATTGAATTTTATTGCATAGTACATATTATTCTCAGAAATATTGTTTACTATTTATTATCTTTCTTCTCCCCAATTTATAAGCTCCTTGAGAACAGAGACCTTTTCTGTCTTATTAGTTGTGATATTCCATAGGACATAAGATAATTCTCAACACACAGCTGGGCATTCCATATTGATTGAATGAATGAATGAATGATTAAATAAATGAATGATTAAACAAAGAAGACTATTTGATTAGTCTTCAAACTCATCCTCACAACAGTGATTCAGAAGGTTGGGGATTATCGTTTAAAACTGTTTTTACAGGCCTGGTGCAGTGGCTCACACCTGTAATCTTAGTGCTCTGGGAGGCCAAAGTTGGTGGATTGCCTAAGTTCAGGAGTTCAAGACCTGCCTGAGTAAGAGCAAGACCCCGTCTCTCATAAAAATAGAAAAATTAGCCAGATGTTGTGGCAGGCACCTATAGTTCCAGCTACTCAGGAGGCGGAGGCAAGAGGATCTCTTGAGCCAGGAGTTTGAGGTCACTGTGAGCTATGACACCATGGCACTCTACCCAGGGTGACAGTGTGAAACTCTGTCTTAAAAAAAAAAAAATTAAATCTTGCTTTTTTTTACCCCCTTGTACTTAATTTGAAGTGATGGGAAAAGTCAGGTTAAAAGGGATATTTTGTTACTTTAATTCTGCCAGAGAAATGTGAGGGAGTAATTCAGATACTAAAGAGGGGGAAAGGTTCATGGTGGCACAATATTAGCACACTTAGTATGGCCTTCACTCCTTGTAAATATCCACAATTTTGTAGGTAACCACTCTACAAAACCAGTGCACTGGTACAACTTTTATAATGAAAACTTACACTTTCAACAAGATTGCTTTCATTTTGTAGTCCAAAAAATGGTTATAGGAAAGAGAGAAATAAAGAACGTGGGAGAGGGAGAAAAAATGAAAAAGAAGGAAGGAAGGAAGGAAGAAAGGAAGGAAGGAGGAAGGAAGGAAGGAAGGAAGGAAGGAAGGAAGGAAGGAAGGGAGGGAGGGAGGGAGGGAGGGAGGAAGGATCCATTTCAACAGCTGGACTAAATTAGAAAACCAAATGAAATTCTCTGGTTTGGTTTTGGACACAGAAAACTGTAGTTGTGATAGAACACCACATTATTTTAAGCAAGCAAAATGAAGAGTTACTTCCACAGTTACTGGTTTGTGTGAGTGTTGGTGAGTCTGGCAAATACCTCAGGGAAGAGTCCTTAGGAACTGTGGGGTATTGTTACCCGTAAAATGGAAAATCAGAGTTAATGAAGTTTAAAAACACTCACCTCAAAGATTCCTTTTTACAAAGTAGGCTCAGTCTTGTTTCAGGTTTGCTTATGTTTATATGAGGCACCATGTCTGAAAGGTCTTTTTGGTCATTGGACTGTCCATCTATTTAAAACCGTAATTTTTGGGGAGTGAGGTAATGATTTCTGAGAAACCAGGTGATTTTCTTTAAAAATAAACATAGGTGTAAAAACAAAAAGAGAAGTGCCTTACAAAATATATCATAATATTTATCATACTATATAAAAATGTGGTGGTATTTGTAAAATATAGAATTTTAATTTTGCTGTTCTCAGTTTGAGTCAGAAAATATCATTTCATTTCATAAAGCTATTATAACCGCCAAAGCATAAAAATTAAATTAAAAGCTTTTAAGGTTTTATCTGAAATCCCTGAATAAGTTTAAATCTTAAAACCTATTTAAAGAGATAATTGCTTCACTGATTTCACTTTATTTTGTTTGTTAATTCGTAAGGAGTGCACGCATACCTACATGCATATTATATCATTATAAATATTAAGAACTTTTCTATTATGCATTTACTGATTTATATCCCTTAAATAGAATTATTTCTACTTTTGTTATATAATATAGTTATAGTTTCAATAACTTATATTTCAATGTATGAATTAACCACATAGGCACTTATCCATGTTTTTACACCTTTATTTTATAATTTCCTTTACATTTTTATTATCATATAGTGTTGAAATATATATCGTCCTGATTATAAATCACTTACTATTTTGATGTTTAGATATTGAGATGAGTAAATCAAAGATTATGAATATTTTGGTACATATTGGTAATAGGAAATATTCATTAAATTACTACTATTGGATAGTAGGGGGACCACAACTATGGAGCACATTGCAAGTACAAGTTGGATCTGTCATGTGTAGAGCACAAATGTCCTAATGTTATAACTGGGTAAATGAGGTGAAAGCTATATTGATTAATGATATAAACCCTCCAATTTGTACAAATAATCAACACACCGAAATTGGCATAAATGTGTTTATGATCTATATGCAAAAGACTTAAAAAATAAAAATAAATAAATTACTACTATTGAAAAATGAAGTACATATATTTAATTTTGTTATTTTCATAGGTACAAAATGGTACCTTGTTTTAATTGACATTTTCTACCTTTTCTCTTACTTTTGTTTTTTAATTATTTATATTTTATTAGTTTCATTAAATTTAAAATATTATAAAGCTTAAAGAGGTTATATGATTACCAGAAATAAAATAGATCACCAGTGAAGGAATGAATACTACCATCCTCTCCCAAGTCCTGTATTCTTATCAGTTACACATAACTTTAGTATTCATAGTACATGTTAAATTGGTAAACACTGGTAAATTTGTGGGATCCAGAGTGTGACTATTTATGAATCATGGATTGGTTGGTAAGTAGCAGTTTTGTTTGTTTGTTTGTTTAAGAGACAGAGTCCCACTTTGTCACCCTCGCTGGAGCGCTGTGGCGTCACAGCTCACAGCAACCTCCAACTCTTGGGCTTAAGCGAATCTCTTGCCTCAGCCTCCTGAGTAGCTGGGACCACAGGCACCCACCACAACGCCCGGCTATTTTTTTGTTGCAGTTTGGCTGGGGCTGGGTTTGAACCCGCCACCTTCAGTATATGGGACTGGTGCCCTACTCACTGAGCCACAGGCGCCACCCAGGAAGTAGAAGTTTTAAGAGACTACTGCAATACAAGAGAAGCAAAATTAAATGCTTGCGTGCGAAGCATGAGGAAACTGAGTAGCAATGGTGAATTTCTCTCTCACTACGTGGAAAACTCTTTTAAGGAGTAAGGCATTAAAGTAAGCTACTTGTGGAAGTTCCACTTAGACAATGAGGTCTGTATGGGGGACCAAATTAAACCTAGTGCTTTAGAGTTGTAGTCTATAAATGCCAAGTAATGTCTTGGATATCTTTTACAACTCCTTTCAGAAATATTCATACATTGGTGAGACAGGGCGATCTTGGAATTTCATTTATGTTTGCAACTCCTTTCCCAGTGTTTATTTTCTTCCTTCCCATATTATACAGTAATTTGGGGAGAAATATGATATTTGGAATTAAGGAAGAAAGGGAATGGGCTTCAAACCAAAGCACCTATTAAACATATCTAAGAATACCCGGCGTTGTGGCGGGCGCCTGTAGACCCAGCTACTCGGGAGGCTGGGGCAAGAGAATCGCTTAAGCCCAGGAGTTTGAGGTTGCTGTGAGCTGTGACATGACAGCACTCTACCCAGAGCGATAGCTTGAGGCTCTGTCTCAAAAAAATTGTTTTTTCTAAGAAATTTTGAATATACATATATAAACATATATGTGTGCGTGTGTGTGTGTGTATTCTAACAGTATTCTATTTTTTTTTTTTTGAGACAGAGTCTCACTATGTCGCTCTCAGTAGAGTTCTGTGGCATCACACCTCACAGCAACCTCAAACTTGGGGGCTTAAGTGATTCTCTTTTCTCAGCCTCCAAGTAGCTAGGACTACAGGCGCCTGCCACAACGCCTGGCTATTTTCTTGTTGCAGTTGTCCTTGTTTAGCTGGCCCAGGCTGGGCTCAACCCGCCAGCCTAGGTGCATGTGGCTGGCGCTGTAAACACTGTGCTGCAGGTGCCGAGCCTCTAACAGTATTCTTTGTGGCATAGTGCACACAAGCAAGAATCATATATAAATGCTACTTGAATGGAGGTAGTAAATCTAAAAGTCATGAAACACCCGCTGACTTGTACTTCCTTGCTCTGTTCAGCCCTCAGTTTTGTGGGGAGCCTATGTACTAAAGTCACACCCATTCATGGAATGAAGGCTTTGCAGGAGATCAGAGCAACACAGGGAAATATAATTGAGAAGAAGGCAGGGGACAAGGTGAAGGGAAGGGAGGAGATTAACATGGATCCTGATAATGTCATGGCTACAATGACAGTAGTTTGGGAAGATTTTTCCCATAGTTGTTACCTACGACCCAGTCCGAGTGCAGTGCAGTTTACTTTCCTACTTTTTTTTTCTTTTTTTACAAAATGAGATGATGATTTATTTTGAGATTCCACTCTGAGTCATGATCATGATGATCACAGAACTAACTCCAGACTTGCCAACACTCACGCCCTCCCTCTCTGGTCATCCAGTCCAGCATGCACATCACTTCTGGGAAGGACAATCCGCATACCCACAGGCAAATTTCTCAGTGTACTTTTTAGGTTATTTCAACGCTTATTCCCAGAAAGGTTATTAACCAGATCCAGAATAAATCCATTATGATTTTATTCTCTCTGGCTTCCTATGGAGGATGGAATTAACAAATTTGGAGCTGTAACAGCTAAGATACTTCATCAAAGGTCATATCTCAACTCACCTTCCTAAGTGAATATTAAAAAAATTAAAAATAGACAAGTCAAATTCTCTGCTATATGGTCTGGCTGTAATTGATTTATTTTTATTTTTTTATTGTTAAATCATAACTGTGTACATTAGTGCAATCAAAGGGTACAATGTGCTGGTTTCATATACAATCTTAAATATTCTCATCAAACTGTTCAACGTACCCTTCATGGCATTTTCTTAGTTATTGTATGTAGACATTTGTATTCTACATTTAGTAAGTTTCGCCTGTACCCTTCTAAGATGCATTGTAGGTGTGGCCCCACTCATTACCCTCCCTCCACCCTGACCTCCCCCCTCCCTTCCCCTTCCTTGGCCCTTTCCCCATAGTCTTGTGCTATAGTTGGGTTATAGCCTTCATGTGAAAGCTATAAATTAGCTTCATAGTAGGGTGGGGTACATTGGATACTTTTTCTTCCATTCCTGAGATACTTTGCTAAGAAGAATATGTTCCAGCTCCATCCATGTAAACATGGAAGAGGTAAAGTCTCCATCTTTCCTTAGGGCTGCATAATATTCCATGGTATACACGTACCACAATTTGCTAGTCCATTCCTGGGTCGATGGGCACTTAGGCTTCTTCCATGACTTAGCAATTATGAATTGGGCTGCAATAAACATTCTGGTACAGATGTCTTTGTTATGTTGTGATTTTTGGTCTTCTGGGTATAAACCTAGTAAAGGAATTATAGGATCGAATGGCAGGTCTATTTTTAGGTCTCTAAGTATTCTCCAAATATCCTTCCAGAAGGAACGTATTAGTGTGCATTCCCACCAGCAGTGTAGAAGTGTGCCCTTTTCTCCACATCCATGCCAACATCTCTGGTTTGGGGATTTTGTTATGTGGGCTACTCTTACTGGGGTTAGGTGATATCTCAAAGTAGTTTTGATTTGCATGTCTCTGATGATTAAGGATGATGAGCTTTTTTTCATGTGTTTGTAGATCGTGCGTCTGTCTTCTTTAGAGAAGTTTCTCTTCAAGTCCCTTGCCCACTCTGAGATGGGATCACGTGTTCTTTTCTTGATAATACGTTTGAGTTCTCGTGGATTCTGGTTATTAGACCTTTATTGGAGGTATAACCTGCAAATATTTTCTCCCATTCTGAGGGCTGTCTGCTTGCTTTACTCAGTATGTTCTTGGCTGTGCAGAAGCTTTTTAGTTTTATGAGGTCCCAGTAGTGTATTTTTTATGCTGCTTCAATTGCCTGGGGAGTCCTCCTCATAAAATATTCACCTAGGCTGATTCCTTCAAGAGTTTTTCCTGCACATTCTTCAAGTATTTTTATACTTTCATGTCTTAAGTTTAAATCTTTAATCCAGTGAGAGTCTATCTTAGTTAATGGTGAAAGGTGTGGGTCCAGTTTCAATCTTCTACAGGTTACCAGCCAGTTTACCCAGCACCATTTGTTAAATAGGGAATCTTTTCCCCACTGAATGTTTTTAATTGGTTTGTCAAAGATCAAATAATGGTAAGTAGCTGGATTCATCTCTTGGTTCTCTATTCTGTTCCAGACATCTACTTCTCTGTTTTTGTACCATGCTGTTTTGATCACTATTGATTTATAGTACAGTCTCAGGTCTGGTAGCGTGATTCCTCCTGCTTTGTTTTTATTGCTGAGTAATGTTTCGGCTATTCAAGATTTTTTCTGATTCCATATAAAATGAAGTATTATTTTTTCAACATCTTTAAAGTATGGCAATGGAGCTTTAATAGGCATTGCATTAAAATTGTATATTGCTTTGGGTAGTATAGAGATTTTAACAATGTTGATTCTTCCCAGCCATGAGCATGGTATGTTTTTCCATTTGTTAACATCTTCAGCTATTTCTTTTCTTAAAGTCATAATTAAGCGCATTGGAAATCATAGATCTAAAGAGCAGAGTTTCTTTCGATTAAACTTTTTTGTAGATTTTTATTTCAATGAAACTGTAATCCTACAAAATGGGTTTGGAAACTATTGTAGGCAGAGTAATGACTTCTCAAAGATGCCCCTGTTTTCATTCCCAGAACTTGTGAATATGTTACATTACATGGAAATATGGAATGTAGGTAGGCCGGATGAAATTAATGGGTAATACTCAGCTGACCTTTAAATAGGGAGATTATTCTCAGCTATCTGGGTGGGACTCATCAGGGAGAGACAGAAGAGTCAATATCAGAATATTGTGATGCAGTGAGGAAGAGACGGAAGGCCGCAGTTATCTTTGACAATGGTGAGCTTAAGAGCCACGGAATCTGGGTGGTCTGTAGAAACCAGAACAGGCAACAAAATGGATTTTCTCCTAGCTACTCCAGAAGGAAAGCAGTCCTGCTGAACATTTGATTCTAACCAAGGGAAACTCCTATCTGATTTCCGAGCTCCAGAACTATAATAAATTTGTGTTTTTTTTAAAGCCATGAAATTTCTAATGATTTGTTATAAAAACAATAGGAAAGGAATATAAGAACTCAGGTTCCTTGTCCCCTTCCCTCACTAGATACCAGGAATCTGTTCTTGATTCTAATACTCTATGTAGGAGTTTGATGGGAGTCACGGGACTGTGTTGATGAGGGCAAGGCTGATTTAAGAGATGAGGTTGTAAGCTCAAAAGTCATAATTTTCAGGTACAAGAGTCAGTCAGTAAAGATACTCAGAGGAGGAAAAGAACCATAACACGGATCCCAATAGCCACATCTCACTCCAGTCCCCTGCCACCAGGAGGCTAGACAAGCTTCCCGACATCCATACCCCACAGAGGATCACTGTGAGATTGTTAAACTCTGAGGGGTTAAAATCACTTTATCAATTAGAGACACTATTTAAACAGAGACAAACAAAATGCCAATTAGTAAATTCATATTTTCTACCATCTAGTGCTGATGGAAAGGAGAATAAATTAAAAATTAAAAATAAATAAATATGCCAGTTTTCCTTGCAGATCTGAATGAAATACATTAATTTTCAACCAATGTAAAATGAATATACACTTTGTATTTAGATAGCCTTCTGTCTTTCCTGAGCCTACATCCAAACAGAAAATGTATTTTTGAAGGCTCCCAGTTTTTCAATATGTTTATTTCTTAAATTTGTATTATTTGTGGACTTGGTAGCTAGGCGGGAGGAAAACAACTCTGAGCTACACTCTGAATCCTCCTAGAGGACCCTCTCTTGACTTTCAATTTCTTTCACTGTAGACAAATACTTTATTAAATTTTTTTTTTAAAAGGCAAAGAATCTCTCTCTAAAGGACAACTGAAAATGAAGGAAGGCTGTGAAGGAGCTCTTTAGTGTAGAAAATTACAAGAAATCAAGGATTTGGAATCTGAGGTCTTTAGAAGATCATTTCAACAGTGCAATGGAGGAAGCTTTTCACGCCATATTGATCTGAGGCCTCTAAACTTAAGATGATAGGATTATCTATTACATAGAGAAGTAAAACTAGGGGGATTAATGGAATGTAAATTATTTCCACCCCCATTATCCTGATCCTTTTACATAATAGTTAAAAATATGTATTCCTCAGTCATGCCTATGTAATCAGGATCTCCAAGGGAAATCTCTTGGGTATCTGTATTTTCTAAAGTTACTTAATTATCAACATTAAGTTGATCAACAGCCAACTTTAAAAATCCTTATGTTATTTCAAAATTGGAATTATGGTCAACCTTAACTAGAGAAACAAAAATAAAAGACCTAAAAACTACAAAAATATCTCAAACAAAAAATCTTTGCCAAACTTAGTATAACGTGTTACCCAATTTTCTTCTTAGAAGGATTTTCTGTTGACATTAAGGTAATTCTTGTGCAAAGGAAGAAATTGGGCCTGGGTTGGAATATGATAGGTTTGGGTGAGTATTCAGAAAATATTTAGTCTACAGGAGGGAAGCTTAGAAGCATAACTAGAGTTTTCAATATTGAAATAATTATCATGAAAACATCTTTGTGGTTTATGAATAAGTCATCTACAACTTGTATTTTAAAACCCCAGAGCTATTTTCTGAAATTCCCTTCTGAAGCTTAAGGGAACCCATATAACTCTGGAAAATGTGTATCATCTGAAAGTATGTTAACTACATAATCTTAAGCCTCAATAATGTCCTTACAAATATAATAGAGGAAGGATATGGGAAATGTCAGGTACATATCACATTTCAAGACCAAAACTTTCAACACTAAAATAATGAGTACATATACCATTTGCCGTTAGAAGTCCGTTTGTTTTAAGTGGAACTTATTTTCTAATGAGTCAACATTATGTCATTGCTAAAACATGTCACATGGTTTTGGTCTACAAAAACACACATAGGATTATTTAAATCCTCAAAACTTTATGAGGATATGCCTACTGGACTCCTAAGAAAGTGTTGACTTGTACATAAGTTAAGTCAGAAATATATTTAATCTTAAATGTTACTTTCAAGTAACATTTAGAGTAATTTAGCTCCTTGGGAAATGATGTGTTCTGAGCCGTCCCAAAGTTAATCCAAAGAAAAGGAGGTTTATTTATAACTTGGAATATCTCTACAGACCTATTCTTGAATTCAGTCACAGAGAACCAGTCAATTTTCCGAAGTATAGGTTTCCCCCTTCATTTAAACCTTTATAAAAACTTCCCTCTGCCTGGAATTGCCTGGACATTTTTTTTCCTCTGGCTAACATCAGTCTGTCCTTTGCTCTAAAGCTGTATTTTAGTCTTCACTTCTCTGATAACCCAGGGCTGGGTATGATGCTGTTGCTGTACTATCCCATACTACCATGTTCTTCCTCCTGGGGAAACATTCATCACATGGAATAGTAACTGCAGCTTTATTTGCATCTCTTTCACGTAGTCTATGTGTTTCTTGAGGTCAGGAGTTGTTTTCTAGTGCAAACTGGTGCCTAAGTCTTTATAGATATTTATGTATGGAACACTGAATAAATGATGGGGGTTTCCATGAAGGGGCAAAAATCAGAGTTAAAGAAAAGTTTTATGTTTACTTTATAGGTTTGTATTGATTTTAATTTGAATTGCTACAGAAGTTATAAGGGAGTATTTCAAATATGGCCTTTTTATTATTAAATCATAGCTGTGTACAATAATGTGATCATGGGGCACCATACACTGGTTTTATAGACCATTTGATATATTTTCATCACACTGGTTAACATAGCCTTCCTGGCATTTTCTTAGTTATTGTGTTAAGACAATTATATTCTACATTTACTAAGTTTCACACGTACCCTTGTAAGATGCACCATAGGTGTAATCCCACTAATCACCCTCCCTCCGCCCATCCTCCCCTTTCCCCATATTCTTAGGTTATAACTGGGTTATAGCTTTCATATGAAAGCCATAAATTAGTTTCATAGTAGAGCTGAGTACATTGGATACTTTTTCTTCCATTTTTGAGATACTTTACTAAGAAGAATATGTTCCAGCTCCATCCATGTAAACATGAAAGAGGTAAAGTCTCCATCTTTCTTTATGGCTGCATAATATTCCATGGTGTACGTATACCACAATTTATTAATCCATTTGTGGATCGATGGGCACTTGAGCTTTTTCCACGACTTAGCAATTATGAATTGGGCTGCAATATACACTCTGGTACAAATATCTTTATTATAATGTGATTTTTGGTCTTCTGGGTATATACCTAGTAGAGGAATTATAGGATTGAATGGCAGATCTATTTTTAGATCTCTATGTGTTCTACAAACATCTTTCCAAAAGGAATGTATTAATTTGCATTCCCACCAGCAGTGTAGAAGTGTTCCCTTTTCTCCACATCCACGCCAACATCTCTGGTCTTGGGATTTTGTAATATGGGCTAATCTTACTGGAGTTAGATGATATCTCAAAGTAGTTTTGATTTGCATTTCTCTGATGATTAAGGATGATGAGCATTTTTTCATGTGTCTGTAGGCTGTGCGCCTGTCTTCTTCAGAGAAGTTTCTCTTCGAGTCCCTTACCCAGCCTGAGATGGGATCACTTGTTCATTTTTTGCTTATATGTTTGAGTTCTCTGTGGATTCTGGTTATTAAACCTTTGTTGGAGACATAACCTGCAAATATCTTCTCCCATTCTAAGAGCTGTCTGCTTGCTTTAATTACTGTGTTCCTGGATGTACAGAAGCTTTTTCGTTTGATCAGG
This sequence comes from Nycticebus coucang, assembly GCF_027406575.1. Taxonomy (NCBI): domain Eukaryota; kingdom Metazoa; phylum Chordata; class Mammalia; order Primates; family Lorisidae; genus Nycticebus; species Nycticebus coucang. Next base: position 30,929,150 of record NC_069782.1, read on the forward strand.
TCCCAGTAGTGTATTTTTGAAGCTGCTTCAATTGCCCAGGGGTCCTCCTCATAAAATATTTGCCCAGACCGATTTCTTCAAGAGTTTTCCCTGCACTCTCTTCTAGTATTTTTATAGTTTCATGTCTTAAGTTTAAATCTTTAATCCAGTGAGAGTCTATCTTAGTTAATGGTGAAAGGTGTGGGTCATGTTTCAGTCTTCTACAGGTTGCCAGCCAGTTCACCCAGTACCATTTGTTAAATAGGGAATCTTTTCCCCACTGAATGTTTTTAATTGGCTTGTCAAAGATCAAATAATGGTAAGTAGCTGGATTCATCTCTTGGTTCTCTATTCTGTTCCAGACATCTACTTCTCTGTTTTTGTGCCAGTACCATGCTGTTTTGATCACTATTGATTTATAGTATAGTCTGAGGTCTGGTAGCGTGATTCCTCCTGCTTTGTTTTTATTTCTGAGTAATGTCTTGGCTATTTGAGTTTTTTTCTGATTCCATATAAAACGAAGTATTATTTTTTCAAGATCTTGAAAGTATGACAGTGGAGCTTTAATAGGGATTGCATTAAAATTGTATATTGCTTTGGGTAATATGGACATTTTAACAATGTTGATTCTTCCCAGCCATGAGCATGGTATGGTTTTTTCCATTTGTTAACATTTTTAGCTATTTCTTTTCTTAGAGTTTCATAGTTCTCTTTATAAAGGTCTTTCACGTCCTTTGTTAGATAAACTCCCAAATATTTCATCTTCTTTGGCCCTACTGTAAATGGAAAAGAGTCCTTAACTCTTTTTTCAGCTTGACTATTGTTGGTATATATAAAGGCTACCAATTTATGAATGTTGATTTTGTAACCTGAGACGCTGCTGTATTCCTTGATCACTTCTAAGGGTTTTGTAGTAGAATTCCTGGTGTTTTCCAGATATACAATCATATCATCTGCAAAGAGGGAAAGTTTGATCTCTTCTGACGCTATATGGATACCCTTGATCACCTTTTCTTTCCTAATTGCAATGGCTAAAACTTCTATTACAATGTTAAAGAGCAGTGGAGACAATGGGCACCTTGTCTGGTTCCTGATCTGAGTGGAAATGATATTATGGCCTTTTGATATACTGGACTAAAGAATAAACCTCCACGTCTCTCTGACCTTCCCTTTTCAACACGGGGAGTGATTCTCTCTAGAATTGTCTTATCTGACCAAGGAAAATTATCTCTAAGAAAAAAAAAAAAAGCAATTGTCTTAAGACAGTTTTCTCTAGAAATTTTATCAAATAACCAGGAAAGATGAATGACCAGAAAAGTGACTGAAAGTCACTCATCATCAGGTCCAGATAGACTTTTCATCTATTCTCAGGGGGCAGATCTAATGAATCCAGGAGACTTTACACACTAAGGTGAGCTTTTCCAAGGTGCAGTTCTGCCCCTCACCTTCCTTTAATTTATTGGCCTTCTTCAGTTTTCTAAGAAAATGATTTACAAGATAATGTCTGCCTCTGAGAACTATTCATTCCCCCTGAAAATCATTTACTGGTCCTCAAAATTGTCAGATTTTTCCCATTTTTTATTCTTGTACGAGAAGGGTATATAAGCATCTGCACATGACTGAGTTACTGGGTAACCCTGTCTTGTGAGTTTCTCCCACGAACATTAATAAATTTGTATATATTGTTCTCCTATTCATCTTCTTATCATAAGATCAGTTTCAGCAAACCTTCAGGGCATAAACAGAATGTTTTCCCTCTTTTCCCCTACTCTTGACTGTGTTGTAATTGTATATTCCAAGTACATTCCAATGTAACCTCTTTAGGGCAAAACATCATCTTTATTTATTGCTTAGACTAATACTGGTGTATTTCATTTGGACGTCCCACCTCCCATTCTCATTCCACTACTTTCAGTCATTAGCATCACAAAGACCTTGAACAAAAATCCAAAATCCATAGTATGCCCCCGACACCTCACATAAACCAGTCACCATTACATGTCCATTCACCATTTCCATGCCACTCAACCACTTTTACTGTCTCATGACCATTCAAAAATTCTGCATTGAAATGCCTGCATTGAACACCTTTCCTCTACTTCCTTACCTTTTCCTATCCAGCTTAAATATTATTTTATACAAGAGGGAGGCTTGTCCTGCTTTATAAAATTTCTTGTATTTATATAAGTATTATATTCCCTTTTGCTGCTTTTTTATTACTTTGTTTTATAACATTTAAAAATAACTTGTCATTCTTATTGGGTTTCACACCTTTTTAAATGTAAACATTAGCCTGAATATTAAGCACCCATTGATGAATATTAGTCTAGTTTGTATGTATGGGTTTATAAAAATCAATCACTACATGATTACAATGTTCTAGCAATTTTATTTATCAATTCGATACCCTTAATATCCCCATGATGGATGTAATTAACTCTATCTTACAAATGTTAGGAATGAAGTTTAGAGTTTATATACATGGAGGAAATAGCTGCAAAGCCAACAATAAAAGAGACAGAGTGGCGATTCTCACCTCAGGGAACTTGCTATTGCTACACTACGCACGGTGTTCCTGTGAACCTTTCAGAGATGCTGAAAGGATCTCTGTGATGGTAACAACAACTAAGACTGACTGAATGCTCACTCTATTGAAAGAATTATTCCAAGAAGTTTACATGTATTCACCAGTGAATCTCACAAAGAAAGTTTTATGAGATAGGCACATGACAATTCTTGTTTTAAAGATAAATAAACTGAGGCTAAGTGAATTGCCTTTGATCACACAACAAAGTGTTGTTGGATTATCTTCTTGTACTTCCTTATGTTCATATTTCAAATGCTATATTATACTTCTTCATATTTCACTTGAATTAAATCCAGGGCTATGTGTAATCATTATATATCATTACATATATCATTATATATAAACGCAGACAAACATATATATGCATAAATCTAAAGCATCTGACAGAAGTGCGTCACACTCAGTGGCATTCACCTGTTCTGAGAGCTTTAGAAGACATGCTGGACGGACTTCTAGGTTTCAACCCAGAACTTTGAAACAAAACTGTAAGTGTCATAAAAAAAAACTATATTAAAAAAAAAAACTGTAGCGTCAAAACTACAAGTGGCATTTTTTCTTTTCCTTTACTTGCCTTTCCCATATCAGCATTTTATCTCCTATGTTTGAATGGTTCATTTATTAAGACAAGAGAGTTTGGACCTAAAAAAAAAGCATTAAAAGAAAAAAGCTATTTTAAATTCTTTAGTACTTAAGATAGGATCCATAATAATTCTGTCATAGCATGGAATTTTCAAAAGTTAATTTATTATTGTGATTCACTTAAAAAAGCTAGATGTTCACACACACACACACACACACACACACACACACAAATGCTGAGACAATCCACCCTTGTGGTCAAAACACAACATTAGTAAGATGTCAATGATGTCAACTTCTCCTCAGATGATCTGTAAAATCAGCGTGATCAGTCTCACTGATATGATAATGATATCATTTCTGATACAGAAAAAATGTATATAAAATATATCTGAAAAACTAGACAATCGAGAATAGCAAGAAATATTTTAGAAAAATATTTTGTTCATTCAACAAATACGCATCGAGGCCTACTCAGTGTCAAGTCTAAGGGACAGGCTTGTTCTTGTGGAAGTGACATACTAGAATCTCAAAGTTAGAAAATAGTTGGCTAAGAAATGAACCCACTAAAATAGCTTCTAAGAGTGGTAAATGATTCAAAACTATTAAAATTATAGAGAATAACTAGACAAGGAGCTTGGAGACCACCCCAGGGTGGGAGGTTAGGAAACCTCACTGAGGAAGCTGAGACCTAAGTTACAAGAAGCCAACCATGGGCAGTGCCTGTGGCTCAAGGAGTAGGGCGCCGGCCCCATATGCCGGGGAGGTAGGGGGTTCAAACCCAGCCCTGGCCAAAAACCGCAAAAAAAAAAAAAAAAAAAAGAAGAAGCCAACTGTAATGTGGCTGAGGGCAGCAGTTCTCTGTGATGACTCATGAATCTTGAGGAAATCTATCCCATAAAAATTATTTTTATAATGATAGTAAGTTGTCATTTGCATTTTTCACTTTAATTCTCTTCAAAGTGAACAATGGCATTTTTCAGAAGCTACATCTGATGATGTCATTGTTCTTAATAGCTAATAAAATATCTGCTTATGAATTCTGGTATTTTCTAGAATTTTCTATAATGGTGGCATTAGACTACAAACCTGTTTTTAGAGATTACCTCGATTTACTTTTGGTAGCACTCTTGTCTTTCTAACTACTTAGTTTATGCCTGTTATTGATTTTGTGCACTAGTTATTATCCAATAAATTATTATTTATTATAATAATAATTATTGTAATTTGCTATAATCACTGCAAATTTATTTTGCAATATCTTTATTTTTTCAAAAATTTTAACCTTTGAAATTTTATGTAATGTTACTTATATTTTGAATTAATATTTTATTCATTTATTGAATTAATGATAAATAAAAGTTATAATATGTTCTTTGTATATAGATGGACAATTGTCTTTACGGCAAAAATTGATATATCAAGGAGTTCTCTGAATCATGAAAGGAGGACTCTACTCACAAAAAAGTAGGTGAAAATGGAAATAACAGAAAGATTATGAAAGTTATATTTATGTTGAAGTTATAGATGTTAACACTTTAACTTATTTTGTCTTATACAGCAGAACATTTAAAATAGATTTAGGGTAACATTGAGTTGTGGCATGATTTAGAGACCAATTATCGAGATTTTAAAGAAAAATGAACTAAACATTCAACTGTATATATGATGAACTCTAAAAGCAAAAGATTGTTTACTATGTGGAACATATTGAATGGTCTGAGAAGTGCTCACAAAAGCTGAGGACCTAAGCTGGCATTGCTGACAGCTTACTAGATGAAAAGTCAGTAAAATAAATCAGAGTGAACCACTTTCATGATCTGTTAATTTATCACAATAAGTATTATCCAAAACCTGAAGTTTGAGCTAACATCGTATCTGCAGAATTGTATTTTGTCTTAGAAATGAACAAATCTAGAGACAACTCTGGCTGAAGTAACCGCTTTTTTTTTTTTTTAATGGAACATAATTTTTAATTAAAAGTGTAACTGAATACAAATTACGATTTTTTAGATATTTGGTAAATATATTCTCAGGAAACAAAGTAAAGTGTGTCTTTTTTTTTTTTTTTTTGTAGAGACAGAGTCTCACTCTATGGCCCTCGGTAGAGTGCCGTGGCCTCACACAGCTCACAGCAACCTCCAACTCCTGGGCCCAAGCGATTCTCTTGCCTCAGTCTCCGGAGCAGCTGGGACTACAGGCGCCCGCCACAACGCCCGGCCATTTCTTGGTTGCAGTTTGGCCGGGGCGGGGTTTGATCCCGCCACCCTCCGTATATGGGGCCGGCGCCCTACCGACTGAGCCACAGGCGCCGCCCCAGTAAAGTGTGTCTTTTAGTTCAAGGAAAACAATTGACAATAGTTGACAAAACCTGAACTTACAAGAAAATATCAGAATTTTGGAAACTACATTAGAAAATGTTCCTTGATATGATTTCAGTTTCACATTGAAACTAATCTTTATTTTTTGTTAAAGAAAGGCAGCTGAAATTACCTAAAAATGCTATTACTATACTTTTTTTCAATTTGATATCTATGTGTGGTGAGATTTCCCTTGTATTCAACCAAAGCAACATATCATACCATATTGAACTGAACGGCAGACGTAAAAATCCAGCTCACTTGTATTAATTAACACATTAAATAGATTTGAAAACATATAAGGCAATATCATCCCTATTACTATGTATTTATTTATTTTTTTTTTGTAGAGACAGAGTTTCACTTTATTGCCCTCGGTAGAGTGCCGGGGCATCACACGGCTCACAGCAACCTCCAACTCCTGGGCTTAGGCGATTCTCCTGCTTCAGCCTCCGGAGCAGCTGGGACTACAGGCGCCTGCCACAATGCCCGGCTATTTTTTTTTTTGTTGTTGTTGCAGTTTGGCCGGGGCTGGGTTTGAACCCACCACCCTCAGCATATGGGGCCGGCGCCCTACTCACTGAGCCACAGGCGCCACCTGCTATGTATTTTTAAATATAGGTATTTTCATAAAAAAAATGTTATTTAGATTAACATGAAACGGTTCCATTATTATCTTAATGAATTACTTAAATACTTAAAATATTTCTCAGTATTAATTCTGAATGTGGTAAATAGTGAGAGATGGACCCTACATATATCTTTAGGATCCTCAAAATATCAATAATTTCTTAAGAATATAAAGAATCCGAAGGGGCGAGAGCAATTGGTGGGAGGAGAGAGGGCATTTGGTGGGAATCTCATCTAATGTGTGCCATGAAAGGCTTTGTTTCAAAATAACTAAGAGTAAATTTTAAATGTCTTAACACAAAATACAAGTAAGTGAGGTGATGGCAATGTTAATCAGTTTAATTTAAGAATTCTACTTTGTATATCAAATCATCACATTGTACCCCATAAATGTATACAGTTGTGATTTTAATTAAACATTAAATTAAAAAATAAAATATATCTTTAAAAAAAGAATCAATCATATAATAATTAACTGACTTGGTTAAGGGTTCAGGAGTGAGCCTTTCTTCCTCCCCACCACAAAAAAGAATATAAAGAATCCAGTGAACAAAAATGTTCCACAACTGCTGATCTGTGGGAAAAGCTTCTGAGTCAGAGAGAACAGCAGTTTAAGGCCCTGACAGAGGAACAACTTGGCGTATCCGAGGGCCAGGGTGAGCGCCAGAAAGGCCAGACCAGAGCATAAGGGAAAGAAGAAGGAAAGAAAATGACAGCAGGGAGTTTAGCCATGGGCAGGTCCGTAAAGGCCCTATAGGCCTACAATTAAAGAATAAAGCAGGGATGATGACACTACTGGATACTATTAAGGAAATAAAACATTCAAGAGCTCACAGGAATTCTCCACTTGATCATATTCAAACTTCAGGAAGGAATGGTGAAATTCTTATATACCATTGATGGCAGTGATACCCGAACAAAATTTTGAAGGTAATTAGGCAGTAGCTACACCATCTTAGCAAGTGTTCTCTTTTCTTCAGAAATCTCACTTACTTTTGGAATTTTCCTTAAGCCACTCTGCATACGATTTGTTTGATAACATGTTTTTGTTATAAGGAAAGAGGATTCATTTCTCCCTAAAACAAATTTATGACTCTCTCCTTGCCTAAGTGAAGCAAGCGTCTTAGTGCTGAGCTATTTAAGGTATCTCATAGGTTGTCATAAAAATGGAAATGAAATGCCATTGCGTGTACAGGACATGTCCAAAATATCTCAAGAAAATCTAAACAGCAATGACTCCTAGAGAGTGTGATTGGAGAGACAGTTGAGGGAAGGATACTTTTATATTTAGCCTGATATCTTGCTATGCTGGTAAATGTTTTAGCAAATTGTACCATTCATGTATGTTTATTCTAATGAAAACATAAGAATAAAAATATGCAGCAAACCATATCACTGATAATTCTAAAAATATATTTGTCATGTAAGATAGCAAGAAAAATGAAGGCAATTATAGAATAAGTTTAAAAATATACATCCATATGAGCATAAGGAACTGCGGAGATGAAAGATTGCTTCATGGCTCATAAACAATATTAAAATTCAGAGTGATAATGAGATTGAGGTGGGGAAGAAGAATAAAACTTTTTATTGTCTTATTTGAAAGTATAAACCACTTAATCAAGAGGTGTTTTTATTTAAATGTGTCCATTGAGATAAACAGAGTGGACAGAGCCCTGTTCAATTCAAAGAATAAAATTCCATTGTATGTGATACTGCTTTGTAAATTATAGGAGAAAGCAAGGGTTCCACAATAAAAATTAGCAACTACGTTATGAAACATTGACATAATAGAATTTCATGTGTCAAATAAAAGTGACATTAGAAAATAACATTTAATGATATAGAAAAGTATCCACAACTTAAAGGTGATATGAAAGTGGGTATAAAACTATAAGCATAATCTTATCTTTATGTGAAAACCAAAATGTCCATGTGTTTATGTTTGTACCCACTCACACATTAAGGAAAAACACAAAAAGATGGTTATTTCTGGGCTCACCATTTACTTTCTGCTTTTCTCCCACAAGTATTCTCCAAAAAAGGCTAGCATTTTTCTTTTTTTTTTTTTTTTTACTCCTGTAAGTCAAGGTCTGGGTTCAGAACAAGGTTGGTAAAATAATGATAACTTTCCTCGTTATTCTTGCTGGTTTTAGAGAACAGAGGGACTCCAGCAGGCTGGAGGGGGACAACTCAGTCATTTAAACCTGTGTTCTGATGGAACACATTCAGCCCTCAACACCTGTTACCATAAATGATGCAAGTCCCCATTTGTCACGGTGAAAAGTTCACCCTTCACCCCAAAGTTCTGAAATGTGGATGTGGCGATGTGTGTGCGTGTGAGTGTGTGATACACAATGAAGAAACTACTGCTCAGTTCACATTTGACTTAAAAATATCTATTGCCCAGTTAATATTGAAGCTTTTTCTCAATTCGTAATGCTATTGATTTTGATAATAATATTGCTTATAAAATATTTTAAGCCGATTGAATTAACCACCTTGTCTCAACTTTACTCTGTCCATCCTCTTTCCAATAAATGAAGGTGTTTCCTGGTTTCATTCCTATATTTACTTGACAGGTGACTTAGGTTTTCGAAGTCTCCATTTCTACTTCTGAAAATAAATGTATAAGTTTTTAAAATATGAGATTTAAAGTAAGAAATGTGAATATTTTGAGAATAAAGCATAGAATAGATTAGAAACACCATAAACATTAATTTCATTTCTTTCTAATAGACCCTGGCAATATATTTTGAAATGTGCAAGTTATTCAATTATTGGTCTCATAGAACTGATTTTATTAAAAATTATAGGTTGACAATATTAGCTTCACAAGGAGCTAAATTCAATTAGTTCTTTAAAATTTGTTATAGATTACCACACATTTACTGCTTTATAAAGAAAATCTTAAGGAATAGATAGGTGTAATTTTTCAAACATGATCTCAGATTATAGAACTCGAGGCACTCAAAACTGATACTTAATAATTGTTTTGACAACTTGCATATAACAAGATCACTATTTTGTCTTTTATGTTCTTGTTTCCTTTTAAGTTTATTTCCTTTATTAAAAAACTGATGTCTCTCCACTTTCTTAAAACAATAATAGTAAAAAATACTATACTTACGAATCATCTTACAATTTTGTGAATTGTTCTCAAGAAGGTTACTTTTTATTTTTCAAGATTTTTTTTAATAACAATAACATTGTTTAAGACAAGGACTAGAAAAAAACCTCATAAGAACGAACGAATATAAATACATTCGGAAAAGGAATCAGACAATTGCTACATTGAAATATTAAGCAATAACAATAATAATAATAATGCAAAGAAAGTAACATTCACATTGTCAAACAAGAGTATGTCTATTATAGAATGCTTTGACTCTGAGATTCAGTATGGAGATTCAAGATTTCTTTTAAAAAAATAAAATATTCAAACTGTCTTCTCAGGCAAACACAGCATTAGTATTAACTTTGCAGAGGTCTCACTGCTAAGAGGTGATATTGTTATCTTAAAAGGGAAAAAGATTACAATGTGGCAACTTAACATTGAAATGTCTGCTTGAAAGAGTCCTTTGAAACATGAAGAAATAAACCTTTTGGAGAACAAAAACCTCAGTAATACATCTGATAAAAATCACAAAATAAAATAGACAAGGACCCCAATAAATCTCTCCTTTGCTGAAAGCATGCATCAGGAACTGACAATGAAAGAAATTTCAAACCAGGCAAATGGGAGATCACAGCTTTGAATAACTCTTATATTTAGAAAAAAAAAAATCACTAACATGCACTGAAAGAATGAAATATTATTGCCTTGTGATATTCTTAGTAGACCTTTTTTCTCTGTTCTTTTATATTTTTTGGCATTAAGCTATAGAATGCTATTTCTAAGTAAGGTTTTGGGTGAATTACTAAATGAAACTCACAAAAATAAGAAACAGGCAAGCCATTGCTGATTGGTTCCAGACCTGAATAACATAAAAAGAGTCCTCTTAGCATAGAAGTAAACTGAAAATATTGACATTTTCCATCTGTAATCAGGTGTATATGAAGCATTTTTGTATTTCAGAAACTAATGTAGGTTATTCTCATGGCTAAAAATTAAATTAGTCCAAGTAAATCAATATAAATTCCAAGAATGAGGGGCAAACAAATTCAATTCCTTCAAATCTGCTTATTTGCATTTTCCTCAGATTATTTGTTCTGTATATAATTTACGACACTTTTAGATGAACATGACAGTTGGCTGAATGAATTGCACTTAATTGTTGCCACAGCCCCAGAAGTAAAGAGATCTGTGAGAGAAATGTTCTCACGGCAGCAGCCTTATTTAGAGTTGGACTCGATTCTGGGTTAAAAGCTATGGTATTTGAGCTAGTTAAACATGTCTCTCTCTCCCATTCCATAGGGAATGAGCTGTCCTCGTTCCCCACGTCCACCTGCACTTCGTTAAAGAGCAGTGTATCCGCATGCCACACCACAAGATCCCCACAATGACATAACTCCATTCGGAGACTGGCGTGACTGGGCTGGGTCCCCCCCCACCCCCTTCAGCTCTTGTATCACTAAGAATCTGGCAGTCAGCTCCCTCTTGACAGAGTTTACAGCACATATTGGTGGACTCCTGTCCATAGTGCATCTGCTTTAAGAATTAACGAAAGCAGTGTCAAGACAGAAAGGTAAGTGCTGTTTTAACTGTAGCACTGGGGATGCTGTTTGGGATAGCGTTTGTTGTAACAGGAACAGAAAAAATTCCAGAGCAACGTTGCCAATTGCTATTCAACAGCAAATCCACAATTTTGAGCATTTACTTTCACATTCTGTTTAATGTGCTTTCCATGATTTATGGATTTGAGATACATTTTATGCAATGTATGCTGTAGTGCTTGGCAAAGAAAGTTATAAAAAGTTTCAATGTTAGAATGAAGTAGACACGGTGGAAAAATATGGAAATTAGGATGTTTGTTACTAGTTATGCTAACTAGTTAATATCTGTTAGTGTTGTTGGAATTTAATATTGGAGCGAAGAAAGGTCATTTCAATCAGCATTCAAAATAGTTTACAATAAATGTGTTGTGACAATTTGCTGTAATTTGCAATGACATTCTATGCTGCTATAAGAGAGAACTGAAGGACTTGGACACTTACAGATTACTTGTTTTTATTCTGTTAGTTTTAAAGATTTGTTTTTGGATGTGTGTCGTAAGGAACATGTTTTAGACAAATTCTGGGAAAAGATTTACATCTTGAGAACAGCATTTTCTCTATTGCCACAGGCATTTGAACAAATGAGGGGAAGTACAGTGTGCTTTTGCCTCATAGTGGAGTCATTATATGGTTATAAACTTTCATTGAATTTAGATCCCCTGTTTTACTCTGCCAAAAATATGCAAGCATTTTTTTCCTTACTACTCAATACTCACACTATAGTCACCATGAGGATTTTGGTGTGTACTCAATTTGAAATAGCTTATTAATGAAGAAAGACAAATCTTTATAGTATTAACATCCTAGGAATATGTCATCATGCTCTTTCTAGTGCTATGAAGTTATTGTCACGGCCAAGTTCTGTCAACTAAATGAAATGCCTCTGTCACAATCTCAGGGAATAATTTACCAAGATCTGGCTGCATGCTGTTACATTATGTCAGCAATCAAACTATAACAACTGTTTTTAGTATTTCATCTGATGAACTAGAGCGCCTTATAATCCCAAATTAAAGAAAAGATGCTTTAAGTTTCTAATCCCAAAGATTCTGCTTATCTCAAACCACCTTGATCCAAAAGCTTGTATCATACTTTCATAGGAAGATAGAGTTTGCGTTATCTAAAAAAAACGTGAATCCTTCATATTTCTATTCTCCATCTATCGACTTCACCTGAGCCATAAACTCTTCACTCTAATAAAGTCCAACTCTTAGATAATAATTTTGCTTTCCCTAACTCTGAACTTCCCCAAGAAAAGTGAAATGGGCTTTTTTGAGCTTCATCTTAGATATATGTTAGAAATATGTTAATATGAAAAGATAACTATTACAAGTTATTTTAAATTTATGTTCTCAATTGAATCTTTTCCTAGATGATTCCTACTGCTAGTGTTAAATATAGACATTTCCTTTATTCTCACCTCTCTTCCATCTGCTTTCTGTGAGGCCACTAAAATCTGGATAAACAAACACTGTCACCTTAACTTTTGCATGAGAAGGAAGGGAACTTGTGATTTACTGAGAGAGACTATTACTTTGATTCAAAACTTGGAAAGAATATCTTTCTCTACCTGTTGGATATCTTTCTAGATTTAAAAGTTCTTAGAATGTGTGTGACATTTCCCTGATTAATACATACAGTTTTGCTAAAACTAGTTTACTAAATATTAGTTACAGTTAGTAACTAAATGTTTCTAAATATTAGTTACAGTTCTAAACATTAGAACACAGTTTTGCAGTGTTCTTAAAAGAATGGAATGTTAAAGCAATCTTGAAATGATATGCACGCACACTAGCACCAAGAATTCTATTCCCTTTCCTGGGAACCAACAATAACCAGATACTTTTAAAGACATGTATTCCCCTCTTCTCCCCCACATATGGTAAGAACAGCTTTCCTTCAGGCAAAACCACAGATTGCCCAAGTTCCCAGTAAAGCTCTTAATGAGACATCTTGATGATGTCAAATGGCAGGGTAGAGTGTACAGCTTACAACCGTCTTCTCATTTTCATTTCTTCTGGTTTTGAGGGATGTTCTGAGCAGTGGTCTAATATAGAGGTCAGCGAGCACCACCCGGAAACCTCTTGCAGGAAAGCATTTAATCAAAAAGGAGCTAAGCGACTCAGTGAAACAATTAGACCCGGCTCTCCCAGAAGGGGGCTCATGTGTATGCAGTCTAAGCTGAATCCTGTTCACCCCAAAGTTGTAAACAGACACCTTCATCCTCAAAATATAAACGAAAATTAAAAGATACCATTATATACACTCAAAAAAAGGTGACAAAATAACAAAGTGCACATTTACTAATGCATTTAGTGTTGCAGATTTAATTTATTTTCTTCTTTTGTGGGGGGAAGTCTACCATTTTATAGTAACAAATGTTCCCTCTTTATTTAGGGTTCAAACCATTTGCCAAAAATGAATCTGGGTGCATTTGCTCTCTGTTTGGCTTTAATTGGGGGTGCCAGTGGCCAGTACTATGATTATGATGTTCCCATGTCCATCTATGGGCTGTCATCGCCAAACTGTGCACCAGAATGCAACTGCCCGGAAAGCTACCCCTCTGCCATGTACTGTGACGAACTGAAACTGAAAAGTATGCCGATGGTGCCCCCCGGGATCAAGTACCTTTACCTGAGGAATAACCAGATTGACCATATTGATGACAAGGCCTTTGAGAATGTCACTGATCTGCAGTGGCTCATCCTAGACCACAACCTCCTAGAAAACTCCAAGATAAAAGGGAGAGTTTTCTCGAAGTTGAAACAGCTGAAGAAGCTTCATATAAACTACAACAACCTGACAGAGTCTGTGGGCCCCCTTCCCAAGTCTCTGGAGGATCTGCAGCTTACTAATAACAAGATCACAAAGCTGGGCTCCTTTGAGGGACTGCTAAATCTGACCTTCATCCATCTTCAACACAATCTGCTAAGGGATGAAGCGATTTCAGCTGCTTTCAGAGGACTTAAATCTCTGGAGTACCTCGATTTGAGCTTCAATCAGATGACTAAACTGCCTTCTGGCCTCCCAGTGTCTCTTCTCACTCTCTACTTAGACAACAATAAGATTAACAACATCCCCGATGAGTATTTCAAGCGCTTTAATGGGCTGCAGTATCTGCGTTTATCTCACAATGAACTGGCTGACGGTGGAGTCCCTGGAAATTCTTTCAATGTATCATCCCTGGTTGAGCTGGATCTCTCCTATAATAAACTTAAAAGCATTCCGACTGTCAATGAGAACCTTGAAAACTATTACCTGGAGGTCAATGAACTGGAAAGTAAGTAGAAATTGTGCCTGTGTTTGGTTTATGTATCCTCAACCTTTAAATGCCTGAGCTATGCAACACCAATATTACTCTGGCTCCATTAAAATAATAAATAAAAATGCCAATGAAGTATCCCTCTACTTCAAACATAAAAGAATTCTATCTCAATTATGTGCCCAATATCTAGTCTTTTCTTTGGAGTATCCAGATCAAGAACAATTAAGATCATAAAAATTAATATCTAATTCCTTCAAATTTAATATTCTGTGCTAATTTATCCTTCTGTGTTATCTCTTGATATTTATCTTGTATTCATTGCCCCCTTTATAACAGGTTTTCTGTGTCTTACATTTATTATTTATTTATTTATTTATTTATTTTGAGACAGAGTCTCAAGCTATCACCCTAGGTAGAGTGCTGTGGCATCACAGCTCACAGCAACCTTGAACTCTTGAGCTTAAGCGATTCTCTCGCCTCAACCTCCCAAGTAGCTGGGACTACAGGTGCCCACCACAATGCCTGGCTATTTTTTTTTTTTTTTGGTTGTAGTTATCATCATTGTTGTTTGGGGAAACCGGGCTGGATTCCAACCCACCAGTTCCGCTGTATGAGGCTGGTGCCCTAGCCACTTGAGCTACAGGTGCCAAGCCCTTACATTTATTTTTTAACAAGATCTAGCTTAGGAAGGAAGGAATGATCAAGTTCAGAAGGAGTACAGTTGGCAGGGGCATTCAAATCATCTTCCATAACCCCGGAGATGCCCATAAATTCTTATGGTCTTCCTTGACATGATTACTTGTAGCTCTGATGACCATTCATCTACCTCTGCTTGGAAGTATGTGGTCTTTGTAGTATTCTGATGAGGACTGTGAGAAAAATTAAGGAGGGAAGGAATATGATGAGGGTTTGGAACATCTTTATAAAAAATATGTATGACAAGGGTGGCACCTATGGGTCAGTGAGTAGGGCACTGGTCCCATATACAAGGGTGATGGGTTCAAACCCAGCCCCAGCCAAACTGCAACAAAAAAAATAGCTAGGTGTTGTGGCAGGTGCATGTGGTCCCAGCTACTCGGGAGGCTGAGGCAAGAGAGTCACCTAAGCCCAAGAGCTGGAGGTTGCTGTGAGCTGTGATGCCATGGCACTCTGCTAAGGGTGACAAAGTAAGACTCTGTCTCTAAAAATGTGTATATATATATATATATATATATGTATGTATGACAGGGCCCCTTTTCTTATGTACAACCTTTCTCCTCATCGGATGTTTCCACGGTTTCTTCCTTCCTTCTCCTGCTGCCATGGTTACCTTTTCATTTATGTTCTGGATGGACTTTGACCTGATTCACATAGATTATACACTTACCTGCTCTTTGGAGACTTTCAATTCTAGAAATACAGATTCAGGTGGGAAATTATTTCCCACTAACAGCGTTGACTGAAAAGAAAAGCCATGATTCATGGACAAGTGTTTAAAGTAAAAATCATGTGAGAAGCATCAACTCACATATACAGCAATTATATAGAAAAAATAATCTACCAAAATTAAACATCTTTATCTGCTAAAATATTTTCCTGCCATCCTGAATAAAGATAATGCTATCAGAAAAACTTGCAGCCTTATCCATGTCGCACTTTTATTCTTCCTTATCCACCTTATCCATGTCGTACTTCTTTCTTCCACAGTTTGATGTAACTCCTAGTAGGGTTGTGGTTATGAAGGAGGCCAGGATTGCCAGCTCTGAAGTACCACATGTTCTTTGCTATATCTGGAAAGCATCCAAGGTAACAGTTGGTGCGGCTTGACTGTCACACAACTGTTAAGCTAACAGTTAAACTCCTAGAGTTGTTTCCAGTGGAAAATTCACTATGTGGCAATACGTGATACCACATTTTAAACATGTGTGGTTAAAAAGAAGCATACTCTGAACGACTAAAATGCTAAAGGAGTTTGAGACGTTTCAGGGCTGAAGAAATCCATCAGCATTGGTGGGTGAAGGTTAGCCACACAGCTACTTCTTTCACTGAAACAAAAAAGGATACAGATGCAGGCCCCTTTGGGAGCACACACGTTATGAGTAAAAAGGAAGAACTGGCGTAGAAGGTGGGAAGAGGGGCTTCTAGGAGTGAAGCCGATGGGAACTGAAGGCTAAGTTGAGAGAGAAACCACAATGCCCAGAACACAGTGCATTTGAATAATGGCTCCTTTTCTTCTTTCTTTATCTTTGATGTTGTCAGGTACTCCACAATTTAGGTTAGTTTGCCAGGTAAAAATCATGCATTCCAACTCTCCATGTTCTATTAACTGTCAATAGAGTCCCTTAATATTTTTCTAATATCAAAGAATATATAGACAAAAACAATTTTCCATATTTCAGATTTGTAATTCGAAGCATTCGCCCAATCACAGATCTTCTTAATGTAGAGTAAATTAGAAAAGAAAAAAAAAATTAAAGGTCATCAGTAAATATTTAGGACATGCTGTGCACTGGTACTGTCTGAAGTACTTTATGCTCCTTAGTTAATTTAATCTTCATGCAGCTCAGTGAGATGGGTTTGTTATCTCTAACAGGGAAATCAGATAAGTCCTCCAAGGTCACTCACCTGGTAAGTGGGAGAGGTAGAATCCCAACATCCATCTATGCTCATCCTCTTTCCATTGTTCCATACTTTTTCTGAGGTAGGTACCGTAGAAAAATCCCTGGGATTAAACTACTGAGTTAAGGGGGCAACTTGAAGTAAAAAATTACTGTGTTTGGGTTTGCCCTGAAATTATGATTAATTGGAGTTGGAGAAGGAAACAGAAGGAAAAAACATGACCTTGGGTGATACACATGTCATGATTTGGTTTTGCCTGGAGTTTGTCCTATTTCATAATATAGACTTGAAGAATTTTTAAAATTATTATTGTAACCCAGTGTATTAAAAAATGAATACGATTTTCTATTCTTCAATTTTCAGAGTTTGAGGTAAAGAGCTTCTGTAAGATCCTGGGACCACTGTCCTACTCCAAGATCAAGCATTTGCGTCTGGATGGCAATCGCCTGACGGAAGGCAGTCTGCCTCCTGATATGTACGAGTGTCTACGGGTAGCAAATGAAATCACTGTTAATTAACTTCTGCTAATCCCAGTTATATTGAGGTGTATCCTGGAGGAAAACTGTATGGTTACATTTCTGTGTGTAAGTTTTCATTGTATCCTTTTTGTTGTTGTTGTTGTTGTTGTTACTGTTTATTCCATGAATTTTTAATTCTTAAGGAAAATGTTTTGTAAACATTTACCACTTTTTCTTAAAGAAAAGATGAAAGGCAGGCCTATTTCATCGCAAGAACACACACATACACACAAGTAGAAAACAAACTCAACTCTTTACTTGTAAATTTGGTGTTTTCTGTATCTCTCCTGTCAAATGATGTGCAAAACCTTCTACTCATTGCATGGACATCAAAGTTTATAATCCGTATATCTTAACTTAATGTGTCCAAAACCATGGATTACATATATTTGGATGTTTACTGTCTTGGACAAAATTATCTTGATATCCGAATTTGTTTCTGTTAAAAAATAGGTGATATATTTGGAGACCAATAATTCTGCAAAATATTAGACAAAAATTATAAAGCCACATGCATTTAAAGAAGTATTTTAGCATTAAGAATTTGCATACTTACCTAGTATAATTTTGTTTTCTAGAAGTATTTTTCACTCTAAGTCATGTATGTGTTTCTTTTTGATTATTTGCATGTTATGTTTAATAAGCTAATAGCAAAATAAAACATAGCAAATGGCATCAGTGTTCGACTTTTTGTGAAATTCATATCTCCCCCACATAAAATAAAAGAATAGATTAGGATTAAAAAGATATCTCTAGCCTGTAATATTTTACTAAGGTGGACATGGAATTTTTGATTAAATAATTTGCTTTTAGAATTCATTACAAGGAGTTTATAAACACATCTTATAATACATAATTAGATCTCAAAACTTTCTTAGTTTCTTTATTACCATCCTTGTTTTTATAGATTCATATCCAATAATATTTGATTAAATGAGAAGTCTCTCTAAGATCTCAGCAATCACTTAATGTGATTGTTAAGCAAAAATGGTAGATAACTCCCAGGATTAAAAATGTTAAAATTTTTTGAAAACGATACTTTAAAAATGAATTAATCTTGAAACCAATACATCTGGAACAGAGGTTTTGAGTTTGTAATATGTAATAACACTTTCAGCTTTCTATAATACTGGTACCCACAATTTGACACAATTGAAAGTAGTAGTGCATATAATTTATTAAAAATAACTTTCATCTTACTTAGTTAAAAACAAAAACTATGTTTGAAGCCAAATGTACTTAGAGAACATGGCACACTCATGGAAGCTTCCTAAAAACAATCTCTAATAATAATTAAGTTCTGTTCTTCAAAATATTCTTTGAGTATCTTGATCTACCACAGTTCTCTTCACTACCTATTTCCTATATCATTTTGGTAGCCTGAAATATTCCTTGAGTGGCCACAAATTTGTAGTCTAATGCATATTCATCCCATAAAAGTGAATTTGGAGTCAAACATGTATCTAAAACAGAGTAATATCTCCAAAGCATAATAAACTTTAAGAGATCATTTTTGGTGAACTCTGTTTTATGATAAAATGGGCTGTCATGAAGGGGTCATTATCCTGACTGATTGGAAGATGCCTGAGATCTATGGATTAGATTAGGTACACTGCATTTTTCGTTCTGTCTTTTCTACATTCAAGTAAACTCTTTGAGCTGTGACAGTACCCTTAGGTCATTTCTTGGTGTAAACGTAAGAGATATTTTTTTTCTCAATAAAACTAACTTCCTCTATGTCTAAAACCACCATCAATCTTTGGAGACTTATTCTCAAGTAGGTAGCAGAGAATGTGCCCTAAATTCTCTTTTAGAAAGAATGTAATGGACTTAAATGGATTTGTCTCCGTTCTACTTGGGGAAAGCGTCTCCCTAGCTGACTGTTGCCATATTCAAAAGCCTTTGATTTATCTCTATGCAAAGTCGTATGTTACTCTAAAATCTGCAAAGCACAACTATAAATTTAATAGCACTATTTCTTCTGGAGTTAACATTGGTGGACAAGGACCAAGGTAAGCCCAATGTGACATTTCTTGTAGAAGCGTCTGGGATCTGGGGAGGCGCGAGTTAGAGCCTGTTCTGGGACAACTACTCTACCAGGGCAGCCCTAGGGAGGTGCTGAGAGGAGGAACTCTGGAGACTCACTTACCTCCTCTTCCCTCACTTCCCTACATGGACTTCACTTTTTTTTTTTTTTTTTAATAAGAAAACATTTCTGAAGCCTTTTACAAAAGCCTTAAAAACAAGTAATACCCTCTGTTTGCAAATAATGTTTTGTTTAAAAAGGACCACCCAGTTACAGTATTATATGATGAACGAAGAATATACAAGGGAAACAAACCAATATGCCTAACATTTGGAGAGTTGCTAATATTACTGATTGAAGTGTAGGTAACACACATTATAACCTGCAGTCCATCATTTTGGGGCAGAGTTAATAATTACCAAAAAGTCTTTCTACACATGCTCTGGTCTGGTCACATATTCTGCCTGGCTAATTTCACAGTCTCTTTTGTCAATATATATAAAATAGATTGCAAAGATATACACAAAAAAATAAACAAGCATTACACTCCTCAGGTAATTTTAATAAGATATATATATGAAAATATAGATTTTGTATTTTGTTGTTTTGCACCAAATCTTTCCATTATTTATCTTTGTAGCAACTATGAAAGCACAATTTTTTGTCTTCTAATTTAATTTAGTACAAAATATACCTAACGACTGGTTTTCTTTGGATTTTAATAAAATTGATTTGTATAATCAACAAATCAAGAACATCATAAGTATGGCTATAAAATAAAAAGCAAGAGTAAACAGTGATGGAATAAAAAGAGTTGTTAAGGGGAAGTGTGCTATCATAAAATAACTGTAGCTTCAACATCTTGAGTACCAGTTTCCTGGCAGATATAAACATCCAATCACAAGGGATGTTTCCTGAAGGGTGTAAAGCTGGTTTAAAAGTTCTTCAGTCACAGAGCAGCCTACACATGCCAGTTAGAAACCAACAGACACTGGATGTTGGGAATCTTCCTAATCTTCCCTAATCTTGGGAAGATTAGGCACCAGGTACAGAAACAGTAGTTATTAAGCTCCTCAGTAATTTCTTGTCTTTGTTTTTGTTAGTCTTGCTGAGTGTGCACAATGAATGTGCTATATTCTGTGGATCAAAAACAAGTATACTGCATAAAGTTGGCAGATGGTCCTTTCTCCAGCTAAGAGCAAGGAAAACCAACTTTCTGATAAAACAGAGGATTTTGAGTCAGAATCTCTCTCTAAAGTGCAAAATTGATGGTCCACAATCTCAAATAGCTAAAACTCGTGGAGAATGGAAGGGAGAGACATGAAACAGGGAAATAAATTACAGTCAGTGCCAATTAATTTAGGAAAAGGGAAAAAATAAACCAAGCTCAAGTAGGTAAGTTTATCAAAATACTCAGTATGATAGAGCTTTCCCCACTCTGTGTTACAAATGCTTGCTAACAAGTATATTAAATTGAGGCCAAATTTAACCTGAATACGTTTCTACTTATTAAGATCTGAGTTAGGAACGGTCATACTTAGTACTGAAAGGCAGAAAATAAAATGGGCTCTAAAAATGAAAAAAGAAACTAGTGTATGGTGCCCCATGATCACATTAATGTACACAACTATGATTTAATGAATCACTCAGAGATCTAAAAATAGATCTGCCATTCAATCCTGTAATTCCTCTGCTGGGCATATACCCAGAAGACCAAAAATCACAACATAACAAAGATATTTGTACCAGAATGTTTATTGCAGCCCAATTCATAATAGCTAAGTCATGGAAAAAGCCCAAGTGCCCATCGATCCACGAATGGATTAATAAATTGTGGTATATGTATACCATGGAATACTATGCAGCCTTAAAGAAAGATGGAGACTTTACCTCTTTCATGTTTACATGGATGGAGCTGGAACATATTCTTCTTAGTAAAGTATCCCAAGAATGGAAGAAAAAATACCCAATGTACACAGCCCTACTATGAAACTAATTTGGGACTCTCACATGAAAGCTATAACCCAGCTACAACTTAACAATAGGGGGAAGTGGGAAAGGGGGGGGTAGAGGGAGGGGAATCGGTGGGATCACACCTGTGGTGCATATTACAGGGGTATTTGCGAAACTTGGTAAATGTAGAATGTAAATGTTTTGGCACAGTAACTGAGATAATGCCGGAAAGGCTATGTTAACCACTGTGATAAAAATGTGTCAAATGGTTTATGAAGTGAGTGTATGATGCCCCATAATCATATCATTGTATACAGTTATGATTTAATAAAAAAAAGAAAGAAAGAAAGAACCTTCTGATGGAAAAAAAGAAAAGTAAAGCTGTCTACTGTTCAAGGATTCAACCAGAGACAAAACCTATACACAAGCATGTGTGTAGCTCAAATAAAATAAAAACAAAAGAACTATTTCATGTCATGACTGCTTTTTGGCTTCCTCTTCATACGCATTCCCTGTGGCATTTTGTACATAGGATGAACCAGAACCAAGGCCATACAAATGACCACACTATTTGGCACCATCACTATGATCTTCAAAGAACATTTCTCTCATTTTGAAAAAGGTCATTCCTGTGGAGCAATGAATCAGATCCTGCCTGATGTTGTGGTCCTATCTGTTCCAGCTCTAACTGTTCAGCAACTTCTTGTAATCCACCTTTAAGATTTTTACAGCTCATCATGAGATACTTCACATCATAAATGACAGGAAAAAATAATCGAAGGATCTCAAAGAAGTCAAGTTCTTCTTCAGGCAAGTTAGAGTTGGTCAGGATTTTGATTAAATAGCCAAAGTCATAATCACTATCAAATGACAACCATTTGACTCCTTCACAGAGGACCACTCCCGAAGTCATAAGAAGTTCTGCAAAGTACTGGGTCTTAATTCCTTCCTCCTCGTGTTTCTTAAACTGGATACCAGATGTTGTTAGTAGTTCCATAGACTCCTGGGCATACATGTCCTCCGTCAAATTAAATTTAAAATTAAATTGCCAAGTTGAAGTTCCTGGGGGGTATTCTCCTTGCTCATTCATAAATGTCAGTTCTAGCTGAATTATCTTTAACAAGTCTACATTACATCGCAATAGTTGGTGCTGATAGTCAGCATTGCTCCTGAATTCTCCAAAGGGTCTTGCAACCACACCTGGAAACTCAGTGTCCATAGCAACATAATTATATTTTCGAATAACCTGACAAATTTTCTTCATCTCTTCATCCAGGTTGCAAGCCCAAACTTCACAAATTCTTTGGCTATGATCTATAGTTGCTGCTGGCATAGTGAGGACACAAGGGAGTAGCTTTCAAATTTTGGTTGGTCCAAAAAGCATCACCTATATTTTTGACTGGCTCCTCTTAAAATGCACCCACTATTCTAAAGAAAGAAAGAATTTTTAAAATATTTGAGAGCCTTAGCTACCTTATGCTATGGATTGTGTTTCAAACCCTTTCTATCCTCACTGCTACTGCCTTAGTTCAAGACTTTGCTCAATTTCCATCAAGATTTCTAAAAATTCTTATATTTGGGCTAACTTGATTATCCACAGTATTGTTAACATGAGTTTTCTAATACATAAATCTGATGCTTTACTATCTATTTAAAACTGAATTGCTTGAATTGTCAACCATACTTAAGAGTTTGAAGCTTGCTGTGTTTGCTTTCATGGTGATGAAAACTTCCCTTTCTTCCTGGAATTCCTGTATGCTCCTTTTGCTTGGAAATACATACAGATCTTTTAAGACTCATCTTAAGCTATTCTGTCCCTTCACCAGAATACCCCCGAACCTCCTCAGATAGAATTAATATCCTTTATTATAAAAATAAAATAAATAAACTAAAATAAAATTCATCATAAAAATAAAAATACTTTATCAAAGTTATTAAGTTCTTTGATAACTTCCTTCATTGTGCCCGTATCTGTATCTTTCTCATCAATCTGTCAACAAATACACATGTACTGTGGCAGCCCCTAGTGGCCCTATGGCCCTGGTCTTGATCACCACAGGAAGGAACCAGGCCCGACCTGATGCGGATTAGAAGTATAAGCTTGCAGGAGGCAGGCTAACCTTGATTGCAGGGTAGCCCCTAGCAACCTCCGCAGTAGCCTTTTATTGACACAGCACAAGACAGGTGAGGGGAGTATTAGACAATGACTGCGTGCCAAAGGATTGCCATGGGCTCAGGTTCTTTCTCTGCAAGGAGCACCTGCGGATGAATCACCTGAGGATCCACTCCCTTTCCCCCCCTTCCCCCTCACTCCCACCCCACCCCTGCTGCAAATCATCCTGCTCAGAGGTCACCTGGTTCTTGGGGTCCTCTACAATGTACTGCATTTTTTTCTTTCTATTTCTTTTTCTTTTCTTTTCTTTTTTTTTTTTTTTTACATGTACTGAATTTATTAAGTTTCTCCTATATTTTAGGAAAGGCTTAGATGCTAGCAATACACTAGTGAACAAGGCCAACAAATCCTTACTCCCCCAAACTTAGCATTTATAGGAAATTCCAACAATCAGTAGATAAACACATAGTTCATAGTATGATGTCAGGTAGTAAGAACTGGTAAAAAGAAAATCAAGTCCCTGAAGGGATGTGAAGGAAAGACAGAGAGGAAATTTTGATTGGATGATAAGGAAAGACTTTGGAGAAGAAATTTAATTGAAACAATAATATCTATTTGGACATTTATTTAGATTTATGATGTGTTAGCTAATTCAGAAAATGTTCTTTAAATCTTAGCTCAAAAAGGTTCGTTTCTATTTAGGCATGGAGAAAGTCAGAATGTAGGATCAGAGATATTTTAAGTATTGCAACCCTCATTTGAGACCAGAACTGCGCTCTGAAAGTGTATGTTACAACGTGGCATTAAGGGGAGCTTAGATGTGTTTACATGTGTGCTCATAAATTTCTTCTTCTCAGCCTTGAGAAAACAGAGGGCCCGGTAGTGAGCTCTTCCTATGTGGTTGCTGAATGGAATTAACTGGAAGGAAACTGTGGTGGGAAAGAACAAGTTACAAAGGTCAGTCTTGAGCCGGGCCTCCTTTAACAAGCTCCAGTACAATTTATTTTGCTCTACTCTCTTTAACTTCTGGTACAACATTTCAATTTACTTTAATTCACAGGATCATCCACTTCTATCAATTAAAATTGTCTTTTAAAATACTTGGCAAAAATTGTATATATTTACAGCAGACAATATGATATTCTGAGATATTTGTATAGATACAAACATACATTGTAAAATGTTTAAATAATTAATATGCCATCAGATCACATACTAATAATTTTCTGTTGGGAGAACATTTAAGACCTATTTTGTTCACACTTTTCAAGTACACAGCATGCTATTATTAACCGTAGTCACCATGCAACACCATACATATCTTGTACTTAGTCAATTCAAGAAACTTGGCTGATTGTTCCATATGAAAGAACACACTCTGTTGCTTGGATGCACAGATACCAAGAACTGGGGGAGAACAAATTCCAGCTACCTTTTTTTGAAATAACATTAATTAATGATGGTGGAGAAATGTGTAATCAACGCAGTTCTCATTATGCTTAACCTGGTACTTATCTGCTTGCTACCTGACTGTGACTGAAATAAAGTAAAACATCATGAGCCATAAATACGTGGGGAACATGTAACAAAGACATCTCAATGTACCCATAGGAAACAGGATGTCCAGGGCAGTAGCAAAAGTTACTGACTTGTGACAGTAGGTAGGTGTGTGAAACTGTAAGAAAGTTGCAGTCACGTGCATAGCAAGGAATAGGGCATCTGTATCACCAGTAACAGTTGCAAACATGTGCATAACAAATTAATCACTTCCCTAGGCAGAAACATTTAAGGCAGATACTGGTCAGATCTATAAACAGCAGCTGTCAAACGAGGTGTTCCCAACATCAAGATAAAGTAACCCAGAAAAGCAGTCACATCTGCACATCCTGCTACACAGGATAACAGTTATTGTAACTTCTTCCTTATACTCCTTTGTTTGAATCTCCATAAATACCAGTTGGAAGCTGGAATCAGGACTGTACCCTAACAGGACCTGGCCCCAGGACCCTCTGTTGAACACTTGTATTACACCAAGCATTTTGCATCTTCACTCTGGGGGGTTCCCAGAAACCTCCAGGCTCCTCCCTCTAGGGGTCGCCTCAAAGAACAGCACTCTCCTTATCAGATTTCCAGAGTTAGTTCTGTTCCTTAGCAAGACGTTGGGTGAGTTGCTTTGCTTCATGGGCTAACATCTAACAAGACTGAAAGATTTGGGCTGAGTAATACCCAAAGAACCTTTTGTTCTGAAGTCCTATATAGACTCACAGAGACCATGGCTTAAAATGGCTGGATTGTCATCAATCTTTGGTGTCCTGTAGATTCCTTCTCTATAATGGTTTGGTCATAAATACTGCTGTGAAAAGAGGATGGGGAAGTCTGGGGAGAGCATCCATTTTACTAATTACATTTGGCAAGTGTTGATTTTTCTTTCTTTCTTTTTTTTTTTTTTTTGCGTTTTTTGGCTGGGGCTGGGTTTGAACCCACCACCTCTGGCATATGGGGCTGGAACCCTACTCCTTTGAGCCTCAGGTGCCGTCTGTGTTGATTTTTGAGAGAGAGAGAGAGAGAGAGAGAGAGAGAGAGAGAGAGAGAGAGAGAGAAAAAAAAAAAAAAAGAAATCCCTTTAATTTTCTCATTTCTATTCCTTGGCATTTTCCCAGAAAAATACTAGGATAAAATTTCATTTCACTTTTTTTTTTAAATGGCCTGGAGTCTTGAATGCAATCATCTTAATTTTAGGTTTATTATTATACTTTTATTGTTCTGAAAGAATAATAACCTTTATTTGTCTAAGATGGAAACTACAAAAACTATGACTTCATAGTTCAGATGTGTAAAGAAGTGTTCAGAAGTCTTCGCTTTGAAAGTGTCAAGGTGTTGTCCGAATTTTTTGGTGAGACTTGCTTAAAGAAGGATATATTTTTTAAATTAAAAGAACAGGGAAGTAAATTCCATTTGCTAAACTTCCCAGTCAGGGCTTAGATATCACAATTTAGATCACATGAGTGAGGGATATTTCCCAATAAATACGCATTTAACATTTTAACAGAAAAGATTACCATGCATATGAATTAGTCACCACACTCTCAGAAGTTGATGTACCTATGATGTACCTGTGAAAAGACCCTTGGGGAAAGTTTCTTGGAGATTACAATTTTGGTTTTTTGTTGTTGTTGTTATTGTTGTTAGGGATTCCTTGAGGGTACAAGAAACCAGGTTATACTGATTGCATTTGTTAGGGAAAGTTCCTCTTACAATTGTGTCTTGCCCCCAAGAGATGTGTCACACACTGACACTCCACCCCCGTCCCTTCTTCCCTCTCTCTGCTCTTCTTTACCCACTGCCCACCGCGTACTATGTCATTAATTGTCCTCATATCAAAATTGAATACATAGGATTCATGCTTCTCCATTCTCGTGATGCTTTACTAAGAATAACGTGTTCCACTTCCATCCAGGTTAATACAAAGGATATAAATCTTGAAAACTACATTTGACTCCCATACAAGAGTATTTTCACTGAGGTCTCAGCTCTTGCTATGTCTAAACTTTTCTGAACTCTCACTAGCTTTCCCTTAGTTATTTCTAGGGTAATACTTTCCCTCAAAAAAAAAACAAAAAAAAAAAAACACAGAGAAAAACTAAAGAAATCTAAAAGCACTTTTACTCTGTTTTTTTCTATTTACCTCATTTTATTTATACCAATTCATTATTTGAGTTATTAAGCTAAAAGGTAATTACATGAAAAAAGTAGCTAAAAATAAGACTAAGCAATAAATGCCAAAGAGTAACTCTAAAGCAATTTTAGCTGACCTTTATGCAATAGATATATTTTTAAATATTCTCAGTTTCAAACAGGACAACCATTCTGAGTTTGCCTTTATCTCTAGCCTTTCTTTATCTTTCCAAAGAAATAAGAACCTAGTGGAATTGGATTTCATTTAGACCTTGCAAAAGTTATTGCAGATACGCTTTAGTGCTATTTGTAATTAGGGTAGTTGCCTCTACTTTGAGCAGAGAAGTCTTTCATTTTTGTACTTTCCCCCACAACCTGTATCTAATTCTCTCTTTAGAGATGAAATATCAGGCGGCAGTCTACCAGGTTCCAAATAATCCTTTTACTGTAGAAGTTAAATGCTTTCTTTGTTCCTGAAGTAAATCCATCCAATCCTTGCTGAGCTGATACACAAATTCCAATAGCATGAGTCTGGTCTCCCTCCCAGAGGGTGAGAATGTTTAGTTTAAGATAGAAGAATCCTCTCTCACTTACAATTTTTCCATCTCAAGTTTAGAGTGAGGACGAAGTTTGAAGGTCTGATTATTCATCTTACGTACGAGATTTGGCTTCTTGTCTTATTTTTACTCTATTCTCCTCCTGCACCTCCTCTCTTCTTCACTTTCACCTGGGACCACACACTCTAAGCTGTGGCTATAAACATGAAAAGCATTGATAAAACGAATAATTCAATTTATACCAAACCGCTCACATAGGTTATTTTTCTAGTCATTGACATCTTTATTCAAAACCTCATCTCATTATCAGGATCTCCTAATAATCACATGAGTTCTATGAGGTGGATCCCATCCCCATTTACAAACCAGGATTTTGAGGCTCAGAAGAGTTCAATCGGCCAAATTTCACACAGTAGTAAGTTTTGCAGCTAACATTTAAACCCCAGGTAAGTCATATTCAAAAGACTATGAATTATTCCATAGACATTAATGACTATTTTTGAAATGAAAATGAAATGAAGCAGGATTTTTTTAGCCACATTGTGGTTTCATACAGTGAAAAGAGGACTCCCGGGGAAATAAAGAGGCTGCCATTAAATATGTGATTAAGTGATTTGCTCTCTGAACTTTGATTTCCTCATCCACAAGTGAAAGAAGCTGTACTAGCAGGTTCTAAAGTCCTCTGAGCTCTACAATTCTGTGCTTCTAACTTATTCAAGACCAAAGAAGTAGACACAGACTCGCCCTGAGCCCTCTTTCCCCTTTTGTCATCTCTAGATTGCCCACTGAGCTCTAGACACCTAGAGCAGGACACCGGAGCAGAAAGTAACATTCATGGCTCCTCTCCATCCTTTTGAGAGGAAAGGAGTAACTCAGCGATGCTTATGCAAACTAGTCTCTCTTCTTAGGCCCAATTCCTAATACTTGCCCATCTCCAATGTCCTCACACCTGTGGAACCTCCTCCCAGCAGTAATACGCTTCCTCTGACTCTTTTGGTTGAAGTTGATTTTATTAAGCACTGAGGTGAGTTGGAGGAGCAAGATGGCAGCCGAGTAACAGATTCCTTACAACTGGGCACGGTGAGTCTGGGGAGACAAGACTCCAGGTATCTCTGGCTGGTGAGATCTGCCTATAACTCTGATTCCATTAACTCAAAGTTGAAACCCCCTCACACACCCTGTCCAACTCCCCTGAGCTTGTCACCACCTAACATAAATATTTTACTGATTTACATCTTCTTATTATGTATTGCTCCTCACAGAATATATGTTCTAGGGAGGTAGAGATTTTTAGTCTTTTTTTTTTTTTTCAACGTGATATCTGCAGGATATGAATAGCTCCTGCCAGATAGAAGTCATATAGCAGGCATTTGTGTGATGCCTGGATATTTATGAGACTAAGGTGTTGGCATATAGTCTATCTCTTGGGATTTTTAGTCTACTTCTGAATTTTCCCACCTTCTTCCTCCCCTCTCTTGTGTCCTTATATTCTCTTCCTTCTCTGTGTCTCTCATTCTTTCTTACACAAGTCTGCTTTTGCTTGTTACTTTTCTTTCTTACAAGCCGATGGACCAGTAGGATGGTACAAGGTAAAATTTTCCCTGCCAGACCCATACCTAGGACTTACTTTTCTCACCTTTTTAATGAAATGGAAAGGAATCTAATGTTCAGAGTAGGCTTGGACAGGAGTAAGGCTGCTGTTAGTGTTCTTGGCCTCTGATGCCTGTCTGTAACTTTGCAAAAGGATATTTTCCATGTGGGTCAAGATAGTTACTCAGAAATGCTGTGGAAAGACAATCTCAAAAAATGCGATTTGTATGGTCTTGACTTCTGTACATTTATTCTCCTGGTTCCTGGAGTGGAGAAGGGGAGTGATATGCAGGACAAAATAGAGACATGATCCCTTGGTCACAGCCATTGTTCAATCTTTTTCCCCTTGGATTCAGGAAATTGAAAGGTTAAGAGTAAAAAAACAAATTTCAAGAGAATACAATACACAGTAATAATTTGAAGGAGGCCAGATTTCTTATTCAATGTGTTTTCCTGTATTATTGAAAATGGGTAGCCGGGCATTATAGTGGGCACCTGTAGTCCCAGCTACTTGGGAGGCTGAGGCAAGAGACTCTCATAAGCCCAAAAGTTTGAAGTTGCTGTGAGCTGTAACCCTACAGTACTCTACAGAGGGCGACATAGTGGATTCTGTCTCAAAAAAAAAAGAAAGAAAGAAGAAAATGGGGCTAGATATGGAAAGAAATATATCATGATTTCACTGTTAGTATACATTAAATATGCACATATTCTAAAATATGACACAAATATTTTCTTTGAGTGATATATGCAATTTCTTTTTCTTACAGGAAGCACAATAGGATCAGTAAGTTGTGACATTTAAGCCAATTTTATCAAGATATGTGTCCTTTCCCCAAAAGTTAACACACAATGAAAGAAAGGTAAAGTGTGATACCTAAAAAAAATCTCATTTACAAGACCTTTTTTTTCTTTTTCCTTTTGGGAGATTAGCTTGGCTCGCTTTTTGTGTTTTTGACTACAGAGAAAAAGACAAAGAACAAAAAAACTTTTAAACTCTGTGTCCTAAATGATGATTAGGTCAGTAAAATAAGACGGGCTTGTCTTCGATACCAAACATGCATGGTGCTCAGTGGTGCAGGCTCTTCCGTCTTATTTTGTTTAAAAGTTTCCTAGCTCCTCTCAGCCCAGTAAAGCCTATTCTGTACCCTGTAGAACATCCACTTGACTAAATGCTGATTAGACAAATAAAGTGTCTGGTGAGGTGCTTATTACTAATAATCCTAACTGACCATGGGCTCCTCTTAGAGATTGAATTTCCCACCTTCCCAGGTCCTTGTCCCAGGTGCTTTTAGGCGATTTCAGTGCCACTTTTGTATAAAGTCATTATTGCAATGCACAATGAAATCAAATCACCTTTGCCTGAGTTTCTTCTCATTCCCTTTCCTTTTCTTCCTTCTCCTCCCTGCCCTTCTCTTCTGTTCTCTTTTCTTTCTTTTATCTGAACCCTATGACCTTTACACCTGTCTCATGCCTCATACTCCTTTATAACTTGTGTTAAGCTCATTTCCACACCTCTTATCCAACGTTTAGAATACTAGTTCTATGGAAGAGGTGTTTATCCTCATTTTGCAAAAGATTACTGAGGATTAAACCTTTGCCAAGAAGTGTGTTAGTTTGGGGGACACAAAGTGATATCTAACCTGGAATGTAAGTTTCAATGTGCCAAAGCATCTGTTGGGTTAGACCAGTTAGGAAAAGAAGAAAGTTTTCTTTCTCTATGCCCGCGGAGTAAGTTCATGCTTACACATTTAAAAAAAAAAAGAACAAAATTAAGTAATTGTAGAGACTAATTAATGGCTTTTGCAACAATCTTTGTTAGTGTTCCAGAGATAGACGCAAGGGCTAGCAATAGGGTTTCTGTCAACACTGGAGTTTGTCTACACCACACCCTCCTAGCCCAAGGGCCTTTTCTAAAAAATTGATTGTTATGATAGATTCCATCTGGTGAAAATGGCAAGAAAAGAACACAGGTTTTTCATTACAGTCCTCACATTGGCATTGCAGCCAGTTGGCAGCCGCGCACATTTGCAGTTTCTCTACTTTTTTCCTCTCCCGTCTCATAGGCTATGGAAAGTTCTAAATTTTAAAGGACAACAAGGCTATATTTCAGAGGTGACAGAGTGAAATTCTATGCCCTTCCTTCCACTCAAGTTCAAGTAACTCCCTACGAACAGATTATAATGGAGTAGAAAGAAAGAACAGACCTGACTTCTTCTTCCATATGATTTACTCTCATGAGAAGCAGGAGGGAAAAGAAAATTGAGGTTGAGGTCAAGAATAATTTAGTAAAAAATGTAGAGTAGATTTGCTGAGAGTGTTATGCTTGGCCGATCTGAGTCAGTGTCACCCTGGAGTCATTATAGTAAGTGCAAATTTCTGGGCTTCTTCTCAAACCTAAGTCAGAATCTCTAAAATTAGCATTTAGCAACATGAAATTTTGACAAGCTCCCTGGATGATTCTAAATTCTGAGTCGCGTACGTAGAGGTATTGAAAGTATATGGAAGGATTCTAGAAACAAATATTTATTTAAAAGTTGCTTCATTTTATCTTCTTGGATTATTTATAGAGGATAATTGTTTTTAAACTTTGAGTTTATTGTTTTCGTCTTTTAAGAATTTTGAAGAGAGAGGGACTCTGCCTAACAGAATCAAATATTTTGACCTGTTTTTTTATACTCTCCCATTAATCTGAAATAAATTTACTTTACAATTAAGAAAGAAACACTAAGTGATGTCGATGGATTAAATAAATAATGTCTGAAAAATAAAAAAAAGGAAGAGTGTAAGGTATATATTAATAATTACCTTGGAGCATTCTACTCAACCTTCATAGAGTGAATACGTTAAAAATAAAGTAATTAGTTTGGCCATTAAAAAACTTAGAAAGCCAAAGAATTCACTTTTTCTTGTGAAAAGATTATGAAGTTGAACTGAAATCCTAGAAATGAGTGTGGGGAGTGAGTTTTCAATTTATCATGCCAACAGGTTAAAGGCTTTTTCAGCAGTTGAAAAGGAATATAACACTGAAAATATTTATTGTCCTTGGGCTGACAGTATTATTTAGAATTAAGTTGTTGGCTTTGGAGAAATTTGTGAAATATATAGTATATAACGTGGCCAGCTTTTTTAAAGTTTCTAATAGTTTGAATAAAATCCACAGTTCTCTACATGTGGAAAATAAAATGTTTAGTGGCACATAGTTCTGGCCAAAGTCATTTTAGATTCCAAAAGCTTTGCTTTACAAGAATTCTTTTCTATAAAATATGTGTACTTGTTTAATTCTTACGTTTTCTTCTTCTCTAAATGAATTTTAGTTAGTCAAATTCCAAAAAGATGTAGGAATAACTCTGAATACAATTGAAAATATACAAAGGTGAAAATAACATTCATTTTGGATACAGGCCCATTTATAAACAAAATGCTTGAACTCACTACATCAGTTCAACAAGATATGAAGAAACTATTTTATAGTTTCTAGAAGCAATAAAAAAACGCATTTTGAAAACCCACTGTCCAGCAATCCTTTTGTTAAGGTTTCTTAAGATTGATTTCAGTGCATAAAGTGTATTTCATAGTCCTTCAAATAGTCATTTGACACCGTGCTACCTCCTGTGTGCTAACTGATCACGTTTCAAGGCAAAAATTACAGAGTTTAAGCTTGTATCAAATTTTAATTGGATATTCGTCTTTCCCTTCTGGTTCAATAAGGTAAATTCATTTTTAGTAACAGCACTCTTACACACACAAAGACTGAAATGTTAAGGATTCTATAAATAAGATCTTCAAAAATAATTGACACAGTTAAAATGATGCGCTAGATATCATTCCACGAAATCTTCAGAGTTTAACAGTCAAATATAAGAGAATCCAACTATTTGAATTGAATTTGGGGGAAAGTTTTGATTGTGTGACATTTTTAGGTTGCATAGTCTAAGAATAGTTTCAGAGCATTTATTCCAAGCTCATTTATACATACATTAGCATGCATTGCACACTTCAGCATTTAATTAATTTATAAAAACATTAAATGCAAATTATGCAGAGATTAGAGTCAGTTTATTACAACGAATTTTTCTTTGAGATACTGACTTAACGTGTAAATGGATGGTGAAGGAGTTTGAGACCTAATTGAAATTTATGAACTCTGGAGTGAACTATCTCTTCTATATCTCTGTAAATTTTGCAGCACTTACTATGGTATTTCGTGACTATTTATGAATGGTTGTTGAGTTAACATTGATCTAGAACTTCCCATAAGTTATTACCATCAAATTCTAAATTACTTACAAGCAAAATATGTGTTAAAAGACAATGACAATTTCATAATTATTATCCTTCTTGAACTTTCTGAAGCATTGAACACCAATAGGTACTTGGCATTAATATACATACACATGTTTATACAGGGTATCCATAAAGTTTGTGTGCAAAATAAAATAGTGTGCAATTTATGACTGCACACAAACTTTATGGACACACACGTGTGTGTGTATGTATATTTGAAACACTAAGTTACACAGTGTTTTTATTTTATTTTATTTTATTTTAGAGACAGAGTCTTACTATGTTGCTCTCGGTAGAGTGCTATGACGTCCCAGCTCACAGCAACCTCAAACACCAGGGCTTAAGCAATTCTTTTGTCTCAGCATCTCAAGTAGCTGAGAATACAGGCACCCGCCACAACACCCGGCTATTTTTTTGTTTGTTTTTGTTTTTGTTGTAGTTGTCGTTGTTTGGCAAGCACGGGCTGGGTTCAAACCCGCCACCTCTGCTTTATGTGGCTGACGCCCTAGCCACTGAGCTACAGGCGCTGAGCCTACATAGTGTTGTTAAAATATTTTTATTTGTTTATTTATATACTAATTCATTTGTATTTTCACCACGAAGAAAAACTAAATTACAATGTGTACAAAATTATAGGAATGGAATCACTTATATGCAAACAGTGGTGAAAATCAGTGATGAGATAATTTTAATGGAAAAGAATGTAGTTGATTACTTTTCCTTTATACTTAGAGAAAATGTCTTTAAAAAACTTAAGAAAGATAAAAAGGGTGAGATGGAGGCATCGCAATATAATTGCAATCCTTTTGTTTCTGTTTCCCTAATTTAGCAGATAGAGGGTGGAGAATATTTGGCAGTGTTACCATCAGTGCGGTTTAGTTTTTCAAATTCAGTAAATGAAATTCTCAGTGGTTTCTGGAATTTCCATTACTACACTGGCAGCCAACACAGAAGAATAAGCACATACTTTGGTTTTATTCAAGAATTATATGTAAGAAAAGTAGGTTTGTGTTACACTTCTTCACAATTTCTGGTTAGTTATTATGTTACTCATATTACTATTTGATACAATAACATCAAACATATTTTAGGTATACATTTGTAGATAGCTTCTGTTTTTAAATTTCCGATTAATATGAGGGTACAAATAATTAGGTTACATTGTTTGAGTTTGTCAGGCATAAGTAAAAGATAGAAACTTTATATCTTTTGCATTTACCTGGATGGAGTTGATGGCTTCTTTCTGAATGCCTTCATTAGGATTGGTATTCCTTTAATAAAAAAAGAAATCACATCTTATCCAAATTTATGAATATGGAAAACATGGATATGATCTCCATCCAGGAATATGAATGACTATTCCAAGAAGAAAATGAAAAGAGGAAAACTATTACACAACATTCTAGTTGTTTCTCAAAGAATATACTCCTATGAAAAATAAGCTTTTAAATTAAAAGTCATGGACCAGATGTATATATTGCAAGAATAAAACAAAAATGCTGGGTGCAGTGGCTCATGCCTGTAATCCTAGCACTCTGGGAGGCTGGGGTGAGTGGATTGCCTGAGCGCAGGTGTTCGAGACCAGCCTGCACAAGGATGAGACCCCTGTCTCCACTAAACATAGAAAAATTACCTGGGCATGGTGGCATATGCCCGTGGTCCTAGTCTCTGGAAGGAGGACTGCTTGAGCTCAAGAGTTTGAGGTTGCTGTGAACTATGACACCACTGAACTCTAACCAGGGCAACAGACTGCGACTCTGTGTCATAAAAACAAATAAACAAATAAAATATCCAAGAGAAGAAATCAATTAGAATATTCAGCTCCACAGTGTAGTGGTAGTCAGTAGAACTGCAAATGCCTAAGGGAATAAAAGATAACTATGCTAATTACTAATGATATGAAATAATTTCATTTTTTCATAACCAATGCTCAAAGTACAGAAAAGAGTTAGGAACTGGATGCTTAAAATTCAAGAGGAAAGGAAGCTTAGTTAATTTGTTAGGGGGATAAAGGTTGATGAATAAAGTTATTAAGCACATTTAATTCCTCTTTTTAATCAAACAAGCACCTAGAATATGTCCCCACACAGCTAGTCATTGAAAAAGAAAAAAGAAAAAAAAAAATTACCTGGCAAGTTATAAGCTTGCAAACAAGGAGAAATGTATGGCAAACACTACACATTGTTTTATTTGAAGTCATTTGAGGCTTCTTTGAGAACAGTAGTTCCTGAAAGGAGCATGCACTTATTTCTAAAAGTGGAAGGGAGTAAACTTGGAAACCTT
Source organism: Nycticebus coucang (assembly GCF_027406575.1). Lineage (NCBI taxonomy): Eukaryota > Metazoa > Chordata > Mammalia > Primates > Lorisidae > Nycticebus > Nycticebus coucang. Next base: position 30,964,863 of record NC_069782.1, read on the forward strand.
TATGGAGGAAGCTGTGCTCTGTGTGAATGTGCGGTCTGTGGACCGGTGGGTGGTAACAGGGTTTCTGGCAGAGGAAACATTGCAAGCAAGGCTTGGACCTAAAGATTTAACAGTAAATTGGGAAAATTGCAAAAAGTTTGGTAAGGCTGCAGCAACGTACCTGGGGATTCAGGCTAGACAAAGAGTCCGGGAGGGACAAATCATGGAGAAGTTTCCTGAAGGGGGGAAAAAGTCTGGTTTATTAGTTTAATTAGCCTTTATACCTTTATATACTCATGGGTAAAAGACAATTACTTCTTCATCTATCCCAACACCAAAGTCTTCTACTAGATGTACAGAAATTCTTTTAATTTTCATCTCACTGTGACTCAGTAGCCCTAAGTATTTCTCCCCTGCTTACCCTTGTAAGGCCAAGGTGGAACATGCCATAGCTTAGCCCAGCAGATGCTTGCTCTTTGTTTAAGATGAGTCTGCACTGGCCCCCAGGGAAGGCTGTGTAGGTGGGAACTCATGCTCCCCATGAAGTTCAGTGCCAATGACAGTGGCCACCTGGGCAGATTATTTCTCTCTATTTGCCAAGAGCCTCCTTGACTCCCGCCTGGTTTCCAAGTCCACTCTTTCAGCCTCCTCTCATTTATGTGATTCCACACAACTCCTTGAAAGAAATCCTTCTATTGCTAAGATGCCTGGAGTTACTATTGGTGTTTATAACCTGTTTAATCGGTAACAGAAATTGGTTATTGACAACAGATTTTTGGCAACATGGGAACCTTAAGATGGGCTGTCTGCGTGCCTTAGGTAAAAGGTAGTCAAAACCCCGAAATTATTCAGGAATGAGAGTTTGGAAGATAGTGACATGTAAAGATGGAAGGTGTCATCTGTATCATCCATTGTTGACTGAAATGACACAGCTCTTGAAGGTTTGCAGGGCCATACATCCATTGCCATGGAAAAGCATGAAGGAATCAATAGGACTGGCAGGTGAGGAGCTGCTTAAAGGCCCATGGGATGGCTAGATAAGAGAGAATGAGAAACTCAGCTTCTTTAATCCTTAGCTCAAGTTTAGGGCTTGTCATTCGGGGGCTTTAAACAATCTTTAAAATGTAAAGGTCTTATTTCTTTCCATTGCAGGATAAGAGAGCTAAAATCAAAAACTACATTCTGAATTGGGAGACCTTTGTCTTCATCAAAAATTAGATCATTGATCTGGAAACAGACAGGTCCCCCTCACCCTGTGTGTTCATGTGTGCGCGCACACACACACCAAGAATTGGAATAGGAATTATACAATAAGATCCAGAAGAGTTGGAGTGCCTAGGATCCCCACCCCCACTGAACTTCTTTGCTGTTGACAAAGCCCCACTCTCCTTGACTCGTAAAACGCTTCCTAGCTGTCTGAAGATGCTGATACTTCCCCAATGCAGGGCAATCACTTTTGGAGGAACTTTATTAATTTCATGCCCTGTTCCCCTTCATCTTCAATGTTTCTGGACCCAGTATGAGAAATAGCATAAGGTATCAATTAAAAAATGGGATTTAGGGAATAAGACATTAATCTGAATGAATTTCAGGAATTCCCTAATTTATACTGGCTAAATATTAAGAAATATACATAGATTCTGAGGATACTCAACTAGTAAGGGAGAATAATGACAGTGCAGCAGACTGAATTTAGTTACGAGCACGCTTCCAGAGATGATAGATACATTAGTGTAAGCAGCTAGGAGTCTAAAAAAATATTTCATTCTCAACATGCTATGGAAAACACCTTTTGTAATTTCATTGCCACTTACTTTCTAGGCTTCTTCCCTGCCAGCATGAACAAGCTACCCTTAAGATGGCAAAACCGTGTCAATAGTCTAGGCACATACTTTGATTAATTCTACTGCTTCTTGTTGGAGGTATAAAAACTACACTTTTGATTCACAATCAGACATTTCATATTTGATGACCCATTTGAAATGGACATAAGCCAGAAAGTATCTTTTTGCTGTCTCCTTGTATGGGAGAAAGGATGAGTGGTCTTTCTGAGGCTTCTTTTGTTACTTTTATTAGGGTCTTATTCTCATTCTTGAGGGCTCTGCTCTTGTCACCTAATCACCTTAGAAAGTCCCAAACTCCTAATATCATCAGGTTGGGGGGTACAATTTTAATATGTGAATTTCAGGGGAACACAAACATTCAGAGAATAGCACTGGTGGAGATGGAGTGATGCAAATTAATTCTCTAATTTCAAGGAGGAAGGACGATCTTGAGTATGAGAGATCAATTAGTGTCACTTAACTGCCAATGAGTATAGTAGATATACTCACCATTTGGATAGCCTGCTAGTAACATGAAAAGCAGTGTGAACATGGCTGGATACTCTGAACAGTCCTTGTATAGTTGTAATAGATGACCTCAGGAAGTGATTGATTTCTCCCACTGGCTCTGCAATCCTTGAAGGAAAGACCATTCTGACAGAAAACAACTACTCCAGTATTGCATAGCTCCTCACTTCTACAAAAATATCAGATGTGATAGTAAAATCACTTCAATAAAAATATCAGAAGTATCCATGCCACCTTCAAAGACTCAAAAATACAAGGCTAACGACTCCCAGCAGATTCCCACTTAAATCTACTGTTGGCAATAGAGTTGATGAATAGTCGTAGAGGATAAAAATGAATTTTCCAAAGTTTAATTAGACGGCAACTCCTGTTGTAACTGCTGTTCCATATGTGGTTCAGATCATTACAGCTCTTAGTGCCTTGTGGAAAGCAAATGATCTGAATAATGTCTGTTCCTTCTATTCCAATAAACAAAATAACCAGAAGCAATCTGCTTTCTTTTACCAGACAAGAATGGCAAAATAATTTTGGCCTACTATTTCTGGATTGTGTTAATTTATTGACTTTGTGCCACATTTTATTCTGCAGAAATACCATCTCATAGGACATTATGTGATACAATCTAGAGGGCAGACTTTATTAGGTAGATACTTTGTTTAGGTTAGCCACTTGAATGCCAGAACATTGGAGATAAATAAAATGGAAAACTATACGCTGCCAACTCAAGTCATTGATTTATGGTAGGATTTTCGTGGTCTAGGGAAAGTTGGGCTATCTCTCCAAAGTGAAAACATTTTGCTGAACCCTGTATCTATTACTAATAGTGCCATGGATAATCTCTTTGAATTGTGCAGAGCACCTGTTACCACATGTGTATTCTCTATTGAGAAACTATAGGAGTTGGGTTTGTCCCATGGCAAGAAAAGGCTTTCCAGGGATTTGAGGACACTGCCATCCCACTACTTATCACCCATCTGATTCAATGATGCCCAAAGCGTGTATGACAGATCAAACAGCTATACATAGCCAGTGGTAAACCATAACAGGAGAATTGAAACTCCAGCTTGCCAAACCAAAGGCATTCTATCTTTAGTAAATAACTATTATCTTTTTGAGAAACTGGATCCTAGAGGAGGTTGAAAAACAGTTTGATGTTAGCTGCCCATAAACTCAGTGTTACCTGATCTGCCCAGCTTAAACTGTATCTCCCTGTAGTGTGGAGTCAGCAAATATATGAAATAAATGGAAAGGGGACCAAATAAATCTCAGTCTTGTGGCCTGGCTGCCTCTCTGTTAAATCACACTTAAGACCTCTGGGAGGCTTTTTTTTATGACCAGCTGACCGTGAAGGGTAGAAATACTATCAGATAGTCAATATCATACGATATACAGGAGCTACTTGATAGTGACTTTTGTGATAATATAGCTCCTATTTGAAATGGTCTGGGAGGGCAATTTCATAAGAGACTAAGGATGACAGAATGCATCTAGGATTTAATGGCCTCTCCTCAAGATTACTGCAGACGTAATGAGTCTGGTAGTATGTGGTCAGCACTCTGATGGCATGGTGTCTTGCAGAAACCTCTTCTAAAGTGTGTTGGAGATGAGCTTTGAACAGATTGGATTCTAAGCTGCTTACCTGCTGCTCCTTTAATACCTTCTGCAGGGTGGAGGCGCTAAAGCTAACTTGGTAGAAATGAAGAGGACTTGAGAAATCGGAATGAAACCAGAAAGAGAGAGTCGTAAACGTCAAAGTTGGATCAAACTGTAGGGATCTCAAAAGTGACAGGGTTTACAACTAGCTTCATATCAGTTTTGGAATCAGAATAGCCTCAAAATGCTTCAGACACAAAGACCAAGCTCTGAACAGGGGGTTAGCTATTATTTATTCACAATGATAAAAAAAAAAAAAAACTCACTGTTTTCGGTGTTAATGAAGACTCATAAAAAGTTCACTGAGAACCAAGAATTTTCCTTGTCAATTAATACCCAGTATATAAACATATACGTGGGTGTTAATAACGTATGTAAGTATGTTTGAGACCGAGAAAAAATAAATTCTAGGAAAATTGAATGATTACAGAAAAAAGACACATAGACACTGAACTGGGAGTTGATTCTTCTCAATGAAATAGCAAAGTCTATATCTGTTCTCTCTAGAGCAGTGTTTTTCAACCTTTTTTATCTCACGGCACACTAGAACGTGTAGTTAAACTTCCACAGAACACTTAAATTATGTTGATAAAAATAAGAGTTAAATAAAAGGATATACTTACTGTGTTTTGAACTTCTTCGAAAATAATGTAGTTAATGATCTTTAAAATTTTCATGGCATGCCTAAGATCCTCTCACAACACAAGGGTGTGCTGTGTGGCATACTGGCTGAAAAATCACTGCTCTGGAGTGAGGCCAGCAAGTGCTATCAATTTTCATAGATTTTTCCAATAAGGACTTTCCTTTTAAATGTCAATTTTCAGCAAAGAACCATTTACACATGTGAGGAAAGTGTCACAGCTCCTATGGCTCCTATGGCCGTGGTTTCGATCCCTGCAGGAAGGAACCAGGCATGATGCAGATTAGAAGTACAAACTTACAGGAGGCGGGCTAACCTTGCTTGCAGGATAGCCCAGAGCAACCTCCCTATTTTAGCCTTTTATTGAGACAGCACAAGACAGGTGAGGGGAGTGTTAGACAATGACTGCATGCCTAAGAATCACCAGGGGCTCGGGCTCTTTCTCTGCAAGGAGCACCTGTGGAAGAATTGTCCAAGCGTACGTTCCGCAGCTGCAAATCATCTTGCTCAGAGGTCGTCTGGCTCCTGGTCTCCTCTACAGGAAAGACTCCAACATAAAAATTCTCTAAGATTTGGATCAAATCAAGAAAAAAAATTAAAGAAAATTATCATCACAGGGAGAAGAAAAAGCCTACACAGCCATCAAAACTCTACAGTAAATATCCTGAGACAAGAGATGATAGTAATTACATGACACAAAAGAATGCTCTAGGAAAAGAATAACGAGAGAACGCATTTTCAGAATAAATCTGTAATATAGAAAATTCAAAAAATAAAGAGATGAAATTAAAGAACATCACCAGGAAGCATTTTTGAGAAGGGGATTAGAAAAGATGAAATAGAATTAGAAAATCTAACCAAAGGGTTCACTAAGACTTAGAAAAAGAGAGAATAGAAAAAGATCGATGTATGATAACAGACACAAGCTTTCAGGTAGAAAGGACTCCTTGCATATCTAGTGAGTCAGAGAAATACATGATCTTACATTACATTATTATAAAATTGCAGAAACTGAAGATGAAGTCATGATTTTATTGACCTTTACAATCTCTACTTCAAAAACCACAAGACAATGACTTCTTTAAATATCTTCAAAAAACATTATTTCAAAATAGAATCCTATCCTGTCAAAATATCAGGTAAGTGGATAGGTTTTATTCAGCCCACATGTTTGAACATGTGATGTGAGTTCTCAAAAAAAAAAGTATCTCAGGCAAGAGGAAACGAGCAGAGAATGTTCTACACTGATGTGTAGAATTATAGAGTTAACCAAGAAAGGGAAGAACCAGGATGGAGGAAGCAAAATGGGATGTAACACAGGAGATGGATGAAGGGCCCAGGGCCACAACCATCCCTCAGCCACAGAGAGCAAGGGTTGTGTCATACATTTACTTTAAAAGGCAGTAGTTCAAAAAGACAGTGTGATTTATTTTTTTGTTAGTTTTAACCTATGCCTTAGGTATTCTGGTATACTTAGATCACATTTGAAGAAAACTTATAATTAAGGCCCACTGCACGAATTATTTTTTGAAATAGAGTCTGTTGCCCAGGCTAGAGTACCGTGGAATCAGCATAGCTCATAGCAACATCAAACTCCTGGGTACAAGTGATCCTCCTGCCTCAGCCTCCCAAGTAGCTGGGACTACAGGTGCCCACCAAACACCCAGCTAATTTTTTCTGTTTTTGTGTAGAGACAGGGTCTTGCCCTTGCTCTTACTCAAGCTGGTCTCAAACTCCTGAGCTTGAAGCGTTCCCACTCAGCCTCCCCTCACAGGTGTGAGCCACTGTGCCCAGCTGCATGAATTCTTTTAATGCCTGTTGGATGTGATTGACTTGCACTTACTCTCATTGATCATAACATCTCCATGGAGGTTGTAAGGGAGGATCCCTATACTCTTCATTAACTATGAGGCAACTGAAATGTCCCTGAGGAACCTAATGACTGTGATCTGCTAAATTAGCTTAGGTTTGCACGCAACAGCAGACAAACTATTTGGAAGCAGGAGGATGTGACATTCCAGGGTAAATCCCCCCCCGGGAGAACAAAATGAACCCAATATATCTGATTTTATTCATCATCACTTTTGTAATTTTCTAAATCATTTATTGATTCATTTGATCATTGCAAAACCTCTCTGAGGTGAGCATTATTACTATTATTATTTTTATTATCACTATTATTATTCTTAATTTACAGAGGAGGAGATTAAGGCAAAGAAATAATTGTCTAAATTTTCACAGCTAGTAAATGGCAGATGTATATTTAAACCCTAGAAAGTCTGTTTTTTTACCATCACACAATGTCATTTCTACACATTGAGTAGAAACTTTCAAAATGTTTTTATAATTCTACTTTAGATTTTAGAAAGTACTAATGAAATATTTGTGTATGTATATATAATGTATTACATGCGAGGTCAGACAAAGTTTGTTTACTCTTCCTAGAAAAAATGCTTTATACCTCATTGCAGAATATCACAAGGGTCACCTTCGGAGCTCTCTCCTTGGCCATCTGGAGACCAGAGTGATATTCAGCAATGAGATATGTAGCAGTTTTTCTAGAATGAGTTTGCAAACTTCACTATCAGACATTGTACAGGAGGGCTCTGATGGCCATTCCAGAAAAAGAGTTCCAAAATTGCTTTGAAGGGTGGACTAAGTGCTGGTGACAGTGCATAGCTTCCCGAGGGGAGTACCTCAAAAGGGTCTGTAGGGATTTTTAGCAATGAGGTATGTAGCACTTTTTCTAGGATGAGTTCTTGAACTTAATTGTCCAACCTCATGGTTATATAGAGCAAACAAATGCTCTACAACGAAGGAATTACAATATTTTGCAGTTTGTTTTAGTGAAGGTATTATTTATATTGCATAATTAATTATGCACTAAATATTTACTTAATCAAAGTTTATGATATGTATATATTAGGAGTTATTGAAGGGAATCATGGCTTTAGGTGAAGTAAGAAATTAGACCAAGCAAGAATGCCAAATTTTTGTTTACTAAGAAAATAGAACACTCTGGGAGGCCCAGAAAATAGAACACTCTGTAGTCCCAACTACTTGGGAGGCTGAGGCAAGAGGATCACTTGAGCCCAAGAGTTTGAGGTTGCTGTGAGCTATGATGCCACAGTACTCTACCCAGGGTGACAAAGTGAGACTCTGTCTCAAAAAAAAAAAAAGGAAGGAAGGAAGGACAGAAGGAAGGGAGGGAGGGAGGAAGAAATAAAGAAAATAGAAGATGTTTAAAATTTATAAACTTACCAAAAATAATATAATTAAGAATATTCAAGAAAATTTTAAAGAAATCTATAATAAAGTTGAAAATAATGGTTTCTTAGGAGCAGGATGGCTGGTATGAAATAAATGGGGTACGTAATTTGTTACCTTCATTATCAGTTTTATGGTGTTCTTAACCTTTTAAATCTATCATTACGGTATTTTAATGTATTATCTTGATAAAACTTTTAAATTACATATATGTGTGTTAGCTATGTAGTTTAGTAGGGTCCTTTTATATTTTGTAAATTATTTAAGAGAGGTTAAATAATTGACATTGATTTACTGAGAGGAAATCATTTTCCTTAGCAAAAGTTCATATACACAAACTAAGCTCCCATGCAAACATAAGTAGTCCAAGCAACCATCACTAAAATACCTGTCAGACACATGTGCCAGCAAACGTGCAATTTCATGTCCCATAAGCTCTTACGCATTCCCTTGTCTTTTAAAATGTCAATGGAAGTAAATATGAAACAAAAAAAATGCTAAAATTGAAAAGACAAAAGAAGTTAAAATAGCAATGACACTTAGACTCCATCTCATGTTCTGGAAGGACTTCTCTCAGGTAGGCAAAAATATCGACTATTACATTCTCTACTGAAAGAAATTTCTGGCCTCATTTTCATACATATCAAAAACAATCACTTGAATAGATGATTTATAAGATAAACTGCATTTTAACTTTTTTTCTAGGAAATTTGCCTACATTTGCCCAACATCTTCATCTTCATTACCTCACTTGATCTTCAAAGGACCTTGAAGATTTATCAGGGCAGGTGCATTGTGGGTAGATTTGGGCTCATGATGATCAAACGGCCCATGCAAAATCAAATAACTACAACTTTCATAAGGAAAACTCAAACTCACATTTTATAAGCCACATATTTAATGCTCTTCACTATGTTTTTACTGCATTGTTACACTGATAGAAAAATTCACCACCATCAAAGTAATACACATACCTTATGTGTTTATTTGCTCATCTATAACTCATTTAATATTTATTGAACACCTACTATGTGCAAAGCCTCATGGACTTCTGAAATATCAAACTCTAGAAAGATAGTTTCACAACAACATCATTATACCTTAGTCTTTCCTTTCTTCCTCTTTGCAGAATCAGATAGGACTTGGACAGAATCTTAATTCTTGTATCAACTCACATGACTCAGACACCTCATTATCTTATTATTTTAATTTATTCAACTTCCACTTAATTAAGCAACTGCAGAGAAGAGTTAAAGTCTCTATTCTCCATGAATCAATAATTAAAGAAAGGTAGATTGGATTGTTATAGGAAAAAATCAAGATACAAATGACAGATAATCCTCACAGTGAAAAGTATTTTGTATTTTTTAGTCTGGAAACAATGATATCCAAAGCTGGCAAACACTGTAGATGATCATTTTTATTTGGGTCATGTCTCCCAGAATCCTTAAAATGTGATTGTTATCATATGTGCACAAAATGAGAGGGAAGAGTCAAGAATGATTTCCAGATTTCTGGTTTGGAAGACTGAATATGATGATAGTGTTGCCCTAAAAAGTATAAAATGACAAAAGTAGTAGAAGTAGCATAAGACATAGAATTCCATTTTAGATATGTGCCCTTGAGACTTGTGGTGGGAGATGTCTAGAAAGCAGGTGCACACGCACGTGTGTGCGTGCACACACATACACATATGGCCTTGGAGTGCAGGTCTTATTCCATAGACTGGGTTGGGAGATACAGACTCGGGAGTCATCATGATGGAAGAGACCATCAGAACCATGGACTCATGCAGGAAATGTGTACAGACCAAGAAAATCATGAAACAGGACAGAATCTCAAAGAGCTCTAGATGCTAAAAACATATACAAATGTTAGAAGGAAAAAACAGAGAACTTTGGGGTGAAGAGAGAAAGAGGAAATCAGGAGAAGGGAGGAAGAAATAGGAGGGGAGGCCCAACACTTAATAAAAACAGTGGGAATTAAATTGGTGAAGTTCCTAAGTCATGTAAGCTCAACACTACAGTGTTTCAATAGATTAGTAACTATGAAGATTGTTGCTGATTTTTGTCTGAACAATTTTAGGGAAGCAGAACTAGAAGTCCCTTTTTGGTGGGTGAATTGGGTGTGGAATGGTGAACAGGCTGCTGATTGAAGGCAGCCAGTACACTGCTCTAAATTTGCTACAATGAACGTGTAGCTACATTGGTGTGATAAAATTAAGAAGGACATGAATTCGCTTGACTAAAAAAGGAAATTGAGGAATAAGAGGGTAGCTAGCAGGAGCTGTACAGATTTGAAGGTCATCTGTTATTTGAAACTTTGGTGTATAGAAAAAGAAGAGAGAGGGACAGAATGAAAAAATCCAAGAGAGAGGGGGAATAACCATGAGAAAGCAAATAACATTTTTTTTCTTAAAATATGTATGAATGTATGTACAAGGTTACTAGGAGATCGTGTCTGAATCAGATCTTAGTCTATAAAAGATTTGAAACATAAATGCATTTTCCCTTTATGTCTGACCAATACCATATCATTTACAATAAAACTAAGGCTAGCCCTGTGAGGTAGCCCATTACTATTTTATAGATAACAAAATTGAACTCTATTTGACCTTCAACCAGCCTATGGTTAGGAGGAAGGAAAGAAGTGGTTTAGGAAAGGTTTTTTGAATCCAGTGTTCTATAGATGCTCTCTCTTTGGTAATTCTCCTTGTGAGCAGTGTTAAATGAGTCACACAAATTCAGTATCCTGATCCAACAGAATAAGATAGGTTTTGAAAAGTAAAAAGAATTACAACCAATCAAAAAATAATGTCAGAAAGCATTTTATGTTTGCATCCTTTTCCAAGAAGCACAACTTTTTTTTCTTAAATATAAGAAATGGAAGACTTATTATCTTAGATATGAATTTAAAAAATGACAGTGTAACAGAATGTCTTATAAGGGACTAAAGCAACATCTGTTATAATGAGTAAAAAAATGCATCCTATTTTTTGTAATTACTTGGAATACATTATTAAAAGAAATACAACAGGAAATAGACATACAAAAATCATTTCTATAAAACAAAGCATAAGACCATGTTTTTGTGCCAAAATTGGGTATAGCCCCCCAGATATCATTTTAAAATTTTTCAAATACATTTTTTTCTATTTCTTTTTCCCTTAAACCTATTACAGCATCTGTTTTATATCTGAAACCAATACAACATGTTCACATACACAGAGACATTGGCTGTTATTTTGTATTCATTTTTTTTGAAAGATCTAGTGAAAAATGCTTTAAAATCTCTTTCTTGTTACACTTGAAATGATAGCCATCTTCAGTTGCCTGCTAGTAAATCAGGTGTAGATATTAGTACCTTATAACATCTTTTGAGCTGTAAATTAGGAGTGAAATTACCCTGAAATTTTGTTATACATTCTTGAGATTAAATAAGACTTTCCTTTGCTAGGCTGCCTAGGTACCAGAGATTCTGTGGTTGCTGGAGGGGTTAAAGTTGGAGCCATTAGTGCATATATATTACAGAGGATTCCTAAAAACACGACAGTAGAGCCTGGGTCAATCCATTACTGTGAACAAGCAGGGACCAATAGAAACCGGGGAAGAAGATCCAAGGAGGCTGAGGTAAGCGGTCTTCTGAGTCCCTCTTACAGTGGAAACAATAGATCAAAAGGTGTTCTTGGTGACGGGGGTGAGTAGGTTTTACTTTTTCTCATCAGAGGTTTGACAGCATGAAGTAAAAACAAATTATTTTAGTGAACTTTTCTTTTTTTTCCTCATAAGTGATTTTTTTTTTTTTTTTTTTAGCAAACTTCAGACCCAGACCCAGGACTCAACGGTATATTCCTGGAAGGCACGGTAAACTATTTTGCACTTTTTCAAACTCTTGAAAGTTAAGAATTCAAAGTTTTGACTAATCAGATGCAGGGTTACAACTTTGATAACTAAAGTAAATCCCTATTCTGAAAAAAAAAAAAAAAAAATTAATGTTGTCTGTGTTGGAAACTGGCCAGAGCAGCGTACCGCCGGTCCTAGGGACTTGGACAGCTTGGGGAAGCAGCTCTGCACTTGCCACTTTCTGAAATTTAATGACATAATTTAAAGATCAGCATTTCATAAATGAAGTTGATTTTGTCTTTTCCTAAGGAATCAGTAAAATTTGTTCTGTCCTTATTACCAAATGATTCAACTAAATGCACATAGGTCTGAAATATATAACATATATATATTATAAATACACGATTAAATGTATGTTATATATATATTTTTATAAAATATATTATATATATACATATATATCTTTCCTGTTAAGATAGTTCTTCTTACCCATAACCTTTGATGATATTCAATGAGGAGGGCTTATGTTTTAAATGTACCAAATACCAGTAAATACTAACCTATTCTTTATTATCCATACTGGAAACATGAATACACCCCTATAAAGGAATTCTCTACCTTTATTCTAAATATGTTTTTTGTTTCATTTGTTTCTTATTTCATAATAATGCCATAGTTGTACTTGTGTAATTGTGATACCCCTCCCAGTGTTTACAACTCTTCACAATAAACTCTTTCTCTTTACGTATACACAACATATCTATAAAGAGCTTATAAATCAGTTTCTCACCTGAACAACTTGATTATGTACTTAGAAGTATAGAGTTCTTTTCCCACTCCAAAAAATAAAACTTACCTGAGAAGTTCAGCTACAGAACAAGAGATTAATCACACACTTTTCTTCAGATGCTAGAACCTTCCTTCACGGTAAATTGCTAAAATGTTCTTTGATCGCTTCATTTCTTTGGTTCCAGGGCCAGAAGTCCTGTGAAATCTCATCCAGATGTTATGCTCATTTAGGACTAAAAGGAAAAGCACATGCCTACTCTTAGGAACGACACAGACGCCCAGCTGGAATTATTAACAGATCTCTTTTTTGTAGTCTTGTATTCAGCTACTAGTTTTAGTGCAGTTCTTTAATTCAAATAGCTTGAAATGGGAAAACACTGAGAGCTGCTAAAATTCACTTTCCATTCCTCAGCTTTCATTGTGATTGGGTTAGAAGCAGAAGCCTACCAGCTGGTGAATTAGTTTCAATGTTTACAAAATGTTTTGTCTATGATGTCTGCTAAATATATGTGTATTTATTAATGTTATCTTACTGTGAAATGTTGACATCTCTTCAACTCTTCTCTGGAGAAGCAATGTTTACTGATCGTTTTGATGTATACAATTATCAAACTATTCAAGGTCAAATTCTCCAGTCTCTAACAGTTACATCTCTTATACCTCAGGTACTATAATGGCGGCCACACTCTTCTTCATCATCTGGGTGTTTTTCATGACAGATACCGTGTGGACTCGAAGTGTGAGACAGGTCTATGAGGCACACAATCCAGAGGATTGGAGTGTTCATCATGACTTCGACTGTCCCATGGAGTGTTTCTGTCCCCCCAGTTTCCCTACTGCCTTATATTGTGAAAACAGAGGTCTCAAGGAAATTCCTGCTATTCCTTCAAGGATCTGGTATCTTTATCTTGAAAACAACCTGATAGAAACCATTCCTGAGAAGCCATTTGAGAATGCCACCCAGCTGAGATGGATAAATCTTAACAAGAATAAAATAACCAACTATGGAATTGAGAAAGGAGCCTTAAGCCAGCTGAAGAAGCTACTTTTCTTATTTCTAGAAGATAATGAGCTAGAGGAGGTACCGTCTCCATTGCCAAGAAGTTTAGAACAATTACAATTAGCTAGAAATAAGGTGTCCAGAATTCCTCAAGGGACCTTCAGCAATCTGGAGAACCTGACCCTTCTTGATCTACAGCACAATAAACTAGTAGACAATGCCTTTCAAAGAGACACCTTTAAGGGCCTCAAGAACCTGATGCAACTAAACATGGCCAAGAACGCCCTGAGGAATATGCCCCCAAGACTGCCAGCCAATACAATGCAACTGTTTTTAGACAACAATTCCATTGAAGGAATACCAGAAAACTATTTTAACGTGATTCCTAAAGTGGCCTTTCTGAGACTAAACCACAACAAATTATCAGATGCAGGTCTCCCATCAAGTGGCTTTGATGTGTCATCAATTCTAGATCTTCAACTATCTTACAATCAACTCACAAAAGTTCCCCGAATCAATGCCCACCTGCAGCATCTTCACCTTGATCATAACAAAATTCAAAGTAAGTAACTATCAGGGTGTGTATAAGAGTCTCATGGTTGTTAAATGTATTCTACATCTTCGTTAGAAATAGCAATGTGCTGCCCCTTCCCTGCCACCACCATATGTCCTATTTTTCATATATTTTCAGTTTTCATTATTAAATTTTCCTAGTCCCAGACAGTCTTAATGGGCCAAGAAGTTCAAATATTTACGTTAAATACCAAAAAGTGGACTTCAGTAATCCAAGTGGCCATTATTTATTGGACAAACTAAATGGCTCTATCTTCTTTTCCTCTAGAAAATTCTAATAGTTCTACCTCACTGAGTAGACTTATTTATGAAAATTTACCAACCACAAACAACCTAATGGGTATGCAGAGGGAACATGATTTAAGAGGTATTAGGAAGGAATCTGTGTCCTATTGAGCAGATGATCCCTGAAACTCTTCTAAGTTGAATCTGTAACTAAATGCCACATTGGAGTGGAAGTCTCAAACTTTATGTGTACAAGGTGGTGGCTCCATCTCCAGAATTTCTGCCTCAGTAGGTCTGGGTGGATCCTGAGAATTGTCATGTCTAACAAATTCACAGGTGACAGTGATACTGATGCTTTGGGAAACACATATTTAGAATCCCTACTGAAGTTTAAGGCTTTACTTAATTAAAAGGGAAACGAATGCCCCTGGAAGCTGGCAAGTCCTTACGACTTACTGGCAATCATCAAGGTGGAAAGAATACTCTATCTTTTTCCCTGAAAATAGCTATTGATAAGAGAGGAAGGGGCAAGTGCAAAATTTTTGGAGGCAGAGGTGTCAGCAAGAGAAGTGGTTATAGAAAGTGAAGGCTAGAGACATTCAACACAAACTGAGCATCTGCATAAATAAACCTCAGATCAGGCTGGATCTGGGGTAGAAGTCAGCAAGACCTTGGTCCAGCCTGACACCTACCCATGCACCTTCAATCCAAACATAAAGCCATTAAGAAAATAACTTTCAGTAGATTTTTCCTGGACGACCTAAAAAAATACAGTCCTAAAGTCAGATTCGGTCAGAATGGTTTGTAAGAAAGTAACAGAGATAACTGTCAAAAGTTTGTCCTGCCCAGTTATTACTCACCAAATTTTCCTTTAAGCAAATAATGACATAAACATACCATTTATAAGAATGGAATATTTTTTCCACTGGGTACGGCTCAAGATGTTTAAGATTTTTATTTTTTTTTTAATATAACAGCATACTTTGAGCATAAAATCCAGGAATGGGTGAAGTGGCAAATTGCCCCCGCAGCGGTGATTTTTCCATGATAATGAAAGATACAACAGAAAAACGTTTCTTAATAGATCAATCTGTTTAGCTGAACCAAATAGTACAATAGCAGAGACTGACCTGAACATGCCATTTTTTTCTGATGTTTTCTGTGGTTCCACAGGTCCCTTCCTTATGTGACAATAAAAGCCCCACGGACAACTGTGGGAAGTTAATTTCAAGTGATTCCGCATAGAACCTATTTGTGAATTGTGGATTCTATCTCAAGAATTTGTGAACGAGGATGTTTAGACGTGAGATAGTAATATGCAAAATATAGTCAAGAAGTATAAGACTATCCTTCTTCCATCTGCATGTGGTTTTTTTCTAAGTATTATCTTCTATGTTCCTATTTTTCAGTTGTTCTCTTTGTCTCATTGTAGTGGACACCTGAAGACTGAATTAAAACACAGGTTTCTGGTCCCATCTCTAGGGTTTATGCCTCAGTAGGAATGAGATGGGGCCTAATAATTTAGTTTCCAGGTAGCACTGACACTGCTGGTCCATGATGTGAGAACCACTAATTAATTCCAAAAAGAACCTTGTGAGGCATTATTAGCAATTTCTGAATAATGAGAAACTGAAGCCCAGCTACTTGAAAATATTTGCCAAAGGACAAAGAGTAAGTACGACAGCTAGCACCTGATGTTTTAAGTGTTTTTCTCCACTCAGACAGTGTAATAACAACACTTTTATTCAATTCCCTGAATATAAGCATTTAGAAAAAATTTTCTAGGGCGGTGCCTGTGGCTCAAAGGGGTGGGGCGCCGGCCCCATATGCCGGAGGTGGCGGGTTCAAACCCAGCCCTGGCCAAAAACTGCGGAAAAAAAAAAAAAATTAAAAATTAAAAATCAAACCCAACCCCTGCCAAAAACTGCAAAGAAAAAAGAATTCTATCAGTAGAACAACGACGACATCAACAAAGAGAAATTGACTTATTTGCTTCTTAACGCAGATATCAAATGTGGTTTCTATATGCCAAGAAAATAAATGTGAAATAAGAATTTTCCTGGCTAGAATTTTTGGCTACCAATTATATCACACCTTTTTCTAATAACTGTTAAAGAACTTAGTTCTTCTTTCTACATCATCTACTATAGCTGTTAATAAAGTAGTTTCCGAGAAACATACTTTTTATATGAAAAGTCCTCAGAATGTATTGGACAGTGAACTTTTCTTATGCAGTGTGATAAAAGACTTATTCATTTCTTCTGAATACCTTAAAGGACTTCAAATATGGTAAAAAAAAATTATTTATTCAAATCACTTCCTGGCATTCTCTGAGAAACACCATAATTAATTTACGAAAAAATATATTTAGAACACTTGTTTCTTAGATTTCATTGATTCAGACATGCATTAATTATGGGGCATGAGAGGGATAAGGATCAGGGGATGGCGCATGCAAAGAAACACTTCCTTTTCATTATAACCAGAAAAGAAGGAGGCTGGGCCGCAGCTCTGCTACTCACTTGCTAAAATACCTTGTGTACATTTCCTTACTTCTCTGCACCACTGTTCCCACAATGCTTAAGTGGGGAAATTAATATTCCCTGATAAAGCCTGTGTTATGATAAAGTAGTGATACATGTAAAAAAAAAGTTTACAACCACAAAACGGCTATACAAATACTAGTCATAATTATCTTTATCAAGATGAATTCACACAATGACACAAGATCAGAGCAAAGCTTTGCTGTCAGCATAAAATTATTCAATACAATATGCATATATGTGTAACAATAGGACTCAGAGGAGGGTCACTGCCCAGGTTAGGAGGTCCAATCAAGGAAGGTATTTTTGCCTAGAAAAGTTTTGAAAGGGGTTTAAAGGCAGTATGTGAATTACAGGTTGAAATCGGCTGTTACACATGTCTCTAAAATAAATTTTGCTACTTTACAGCCTTCTCTTCTAGATGTTCCTAAATCTCAATATAGCCATTAGTGCCAAGGGCTCTGATCCAAGGCAGGTGTGCAATTTCTTCCATCCTCACCAAGTAAAAAGGCTTATGGGATATTTCCTGGCTTGACATCTTTGCAATTCAAATCTTGGCAAATGTTTTCTTTCCAATTAAATACACTTAAGTATGAAGACTCAAGGTTGTTTTCTGTGTCACATATGTAAGATTATGTTAATTCCACTTTTTAAAACGTGTTTTCATAGACTATTTTTCATCTTTTAAGGTAATTTAAAGCATTTTCTCTTAATTACACTGATTTTCTACCTACTCATCCATCCATCCATCCATCCATCCATCCATCCATCCATCCTTTCATCCATCCAGCCATCTTTTTGTTGATCTTACCCATTCTTCCAGTAACAAATCTGAATTGTTGTCTCCACCTCTAATACCCTAACTCAGGGTTTTCAACCTTCATTATATCACAGCACACTTGAACCTGTAGTTAAACTTTCACGGCACATTTAAATTATGTTGATCAAAAAAAGAAGTGAAAAAAATATATACTGGGGCGGTGCCTATGGCTCAGTGAGTAGGGCGCCGGCCCCATATGCTGAGGGTGGCAGGTTCAAACCCAGCCCCGGCCAAACTGCAACCAAAAAAATAGCCGGCCGTTGTGGCGGGCGCCTGTAGTCCCAGCTGCTCGGGAGGCTGAGGCAGGAGAATCGCGTAAGCCCAAGAGTTAGAGGTTGCTGTGAGCCGTGTGACACCACGGCACTCTACCCAAGGGCGGTACAGTGAGACCCTGTCTCTACAAAAAAAAAAAAAAAAATATATATATATATATATATATATATACTTACTGTGCTTTGAAATTCTTTTGAAAATAATTGAATCAATGATCTTTCATAATCTTCGTGGCACACCTCAGAGTCCCTCAAGGCACTCCAGCGTGTCTCCGCACACCAGTTGAAAATCATTGCCCTAGAGACCATCTGTCTTACCCTGTAGTAAATTAAACCTGCCTATCTCACCCGCAAGCTTAGAAGACCACTGTTATCTTACATACGTAAGTTTCCTGTGCTCTATATTAAGTAGTGCAGAACGTGGAGTGAGACAGCTGTACTTTTACGGAATGTTTATTCTAGGTTCCTTTTAGATAAAGAGCAATGCACAGTCTCTAAATGACCAGAAATAGTTTATGTCTCTAAGAGATTCAGGCATCAGGCCACCAAGCCCCCCATCAGACCATTGCAATAGTTTCTTGGTCTCCCATCCTCCAGTGTCTCTCTCCTTCTAATTCATTCCTTCCCGTTGACCTTGACTCTGCAGGTGTTAACGTCTCCGTCATATGCCCCGGCTCCTCCACGCTGCCTGCTGAGCAAGACTCCTTGGGTTACGGACCGCGCCTAAGCTACCTCCGCCTGGATGGAAACGAAATCAAAGCCCCAATCCCAATGGATTTAATGACCTGCTTCAGGCTTCTTCAGGCTGTCATTATTTAAACACATTCTCACCAAATCAAAAAATTGGTCTAATAAGCTGTTGTTTCTGACAAGAAATTGGGTTACCACTTATATGCTTAGGACAAAAGTCACGTTTCCAATTGCCCTTGACCGCCATTTTCATTCGTGCAGCTTCTTTTTTTCTGTTCAAAGATGCTTTCACCAAAACCAGCACACCCTGTATTATTATTTTTTTTTATTTTAATTAACAGAACAGACACAGGGTTAAGATAATTTAACTCAAAGATAGTTCTTTTTGGTCTTTTACGCAGCTTATAAATACCAAATAATGCAATTACCCTGTTACATAATAAAAGGACGTATTGGTTTGTATATATTCAGAATTACTTAGTCAGATACTATATTTACAGAATAAACACAGTAACCAATAGGAGTTAAGAAGATCTAAAGAAAATTTTAAAATAAGGTAGTTCTTTACCATAATCATAATGAAATAAATGCAGATTGCTCAGTAGTTTTTAGAAGTATAATTTTGGTATTTACCTTGAGAAAGAGAATGAAAAGAATCAAATACTTCATAATGAGAGTATTTAGTCAATTCTAGAAAAAGTAATGGTGATTTCTAGTTCATTACCATTTCTTGTAGGTGTTTTATTTAGATGTAGTCCACTATATTCTAACAATTATACAATTCCTAAAATATACATTTATTATAAGGCACTTCTTACACTTGAAATCCACTTGAATTAGAAATTGTTCAATTCTTATATTTGGTTGTGTTTTTCAGATTTTTGAAATAAAATAATGAGTGCTTTCTAACAAAACAGAAGTAAAACAATTATTTCAAAGATATTTTTCACAAGATTCATTGAAAAACATAGTTTAAAAAGTTTTACAGTAAAAATTATTTCTAACTTTAACATAAATACATTCAAATATGTTTCCCCCACCTTGATGTTCCTATTTCTGTAAACAGAAGAGAAAATTCGTGCTCTAATCACTTAATATAATATGCGTGATTGTCATGAGTTACAAAGAAATAATCCAGGCTTTCATTAAGTAACAAAGTCCTGTATATTTCAGTTTAGCTTTCTGATTTTATAAGACATATACTATAAGCAATCAATATGCTATAGAGATTAATACATGCTTATGTACAGAAGGTGCCAAAAACGTATACACATTTTAAGAAAGGGAAAAACTACATTAAAATCATAATACTCAATATCCACTGATAACAAAAAGATGAATTCAAATCACGTAGAGCAGCTCTTATAATTGCAGAAGTGAGGCATGACTTGAGTATCACAATTTTCATGTAGTTTTTTCCTTTCTTAAATTGTATATACATTTTTTGGTACCCTTTGTATGCATTTTCTGAACAGTGTTGTGAAAAATTTTATAAAACTCGGTACATTTCTCTAAAATATAAAGATTATATGCATTTGTGAAGCACTAGGTTAAGAAGTCCTATAGGCTAGTGTATTCCAAAGCTTCTCAGAGACTTAGTATGCTATTACATAATGTGAATTCCCAAGAAGAAAATGTGACATGCAATATTGGCTACTCATTTTCACATCAAAATGTATTTGGAAGGGAGGGAAAAAAATGAACACATTTTGAAAACAGTTTTGAAAATGCTGAAGGCAAGAAAACAAATTAATTGACCTTAAGTAAAAGAAAAAAATAAAATATATCAGGGTACATAAATGTGATAAAAGATATCAGAGCAAATAAATAAAGGTCATATAAAATGTCAAAAACAAAGGTAATCAGATACCATTACCAGATTTAAGAAGAAGAATATGTTAATGAAAGGGATTCCTAATCTGGAAACGAAGTTGTTATGAAATGTTCTTTTTAGACCTGTCAATTCTAACAACTTTCATCCTTTCCACCTTCCTCCCTTCTTTTTTTTTTTAACCTCCCTTTTCTTCATTTATTTATGTATTGAGTACTACCCTGTTTCCCCGAAAATAAGACAGTGTCTTCTTTTAAGGTGTGCTCCCAAAGATGCGAGGTCTTATTTTCAGGGGACGTCTTATCTTTCCTGTAAGTAGGTCTTATTTTCAGAGGAAAAGGGTATTACTATACACAGGGAATATAATATTGTTCACAATTTATGCTATAGTGAGTGACACACAAAATATGTAAATTTTTTCTATGATAAAGACTACTAATAGAGCTGAATGATGCAAAGGCATTAAAAATAGTGATTCGATAGAAGGATTTTTCAAAGAAATAATGATTAAGGAAACATATAAAAGATTAAAAATGATGTCATGGCACTCTACCCGAGGGCGGTACAGTGAGACTCTGTCTCTACAAAAAAAAAAAAAAAATTTAACAATACATGATGGAAGGGAAAAATAGGGTTAGAGTTAAGTTTAAGAGCATTTAAAGATCCTAAAGTCCCTAGGAACAATTTGAAAGTTACCTAACAGTTTTAAGTCAGGAGAGATTGTGTTCACTGAGGGCAATATCATGTAAAGAACATTAATACTGAAGTGAAAATTGCTGAGTTCAAGTCCCAGATTCACCGTGCACTAGCTATGTGGCCCTGAGATGACTATTTAGATTCTCTGGGCCTCAGTGTTTCTGCATCTATAAGACAAGGGACAAATAATAGTACCTGCCTCAGGGTAAGGGTTAAATAAGCTGTAATCTGTAAGTGCCTTTAACAACACCTCTCCCATGGTAAGTACTAACTAAGTGTTATTTATAAATATTATTTTATATACGGGCGTGTGTTTCTTCTTGGCACTGTGCCTAAAACAGTTGAGAGGGAACCGAGCCTGGATTTGAGGAAAATAAAAGGTAGTGTGGAGAATGAGGGCCTTGATGGTCATGGTGAGAACAGGGAGAAATGGATAAATGTGAGAGCATTAGGAGGTAAAATTGCCAATATTTGGTCATGGCCTCCCTTCCTCGAGAAAAAGGAGGGCAGCCATCTCTCCCTGCAAGACTTTTTGTAAGAAACTCTGCCACGGTCACCAGCTATTCATTAACTTTTAGGACTTGGGTTGGCACAAGCGGATCATTGCACCCAAGGGAATCATGGCAAATTACTGCCATGGAGCTTGTCCTTTCTCACTGACCACCTCTCTCAACAGCTCCAATTCTGCTTCCATGCAAGCACTGATGCATGCAGTTGACCCAGAGATCCCCCAGGCTATTTGTGTCCCACCAAGCTCTCTCCCCTTTCCATGCTCTACCAGGACAATAATGACAACGTTATTCTACGACATTATGAAGACCTGGTAGTTGATGAATGTGGGTGTGGGTAGGATGTCAGAAGTAGGAATTAAAGGTGTATTCTTTGGGCAAATATTCTAATAAAACTACCTGACATGTCAAAAAAAAAAAAAAAAGAGGGTGTTAAGGCTTCTGGTTTGAATGATAGAAACGGAGGCAGTACATTTTCTGAGAGGGACATATTTAGGGAAGGTCATGAGTTTGGTATTGGACATGGTAGAAACTGATTTGAGTCATCAAAGAGCTGTCATGTAAAATGATGAACAAATGATGCTTAGAGTTACTAGGAGATATGTACATCAGTGGTTCTCAGCCTTCCTAATGCCGCGATGTATTTTCATCGTTACAAATGGGTCACAACCCCCAGGTTGAGAACCGCATCTAGATGGATAGGTAAACATATACATACAATTTTCTAGGTCTTATGAATGTGCCCAATAATTTTGGAAGAATTCCATGTTTAAACATTCATACTCTCCTGGAGTAAAACTGATTAGGGACTGGGGACAGATTAGGAGAATGCAGGCATTATTTTAAATCCTGACAAATAAAGCAACAAATGATGGAATAAACTTTCTTTATATAACTCTTTTTTTTTTTAACTTATGCACATAGAGATTCCCTGAAGTCCTCAAATATACACTGTTCTCTTTCTTGATGTCATAAATGATGTGATTATTATTTAAAAATTTTGAGATTAATAGCTAGAAGATAAGCTCTAGTCATTGTATAAATTATGAACTGTTAATAATTATCCAATCTCCTATTTTATGGACCCAATTAAAATAAAAAACAAAATAAAATAGCGTTATCTTCTTGTGGATGTCATGGACCCAATTCCTAGGCAAGAAAAAAAGGGCACTGATCAAAGAAAAAGGAATACCTAATTACAGAGATTGAGCAATTTATTTGTGAATGTTATTTAAAAAAATTCTTTTTGTGATAAGAACTCTGTAGCAAAATTCTTTAACTTCTCCAAATCCCCTTAAAAACAAATTAGATCGAATAACTGGAAAGACAGTCAAACTTCTCAGATGACATCTTTGATAAAACTGGTGTCAACGAATCCAATAAACCCTCAAAAACAATTGAGTAAAAGTGTATGTGTATGTGTGAGAGGCAGGAGAGAAGTTGTTTTACCTACTCACATCTCTTCACCTCTTGTTCACCAAGATGTATGGGGATTTACACCCACCAACAACCAGTTCTCAAGGAGATACTACCTGGGGATTCCAAAATACAATTGAATTCTGACACTATATACCTAGGGATGGTGTCATATCCCAGAGATTAAGGGTTCAGTTCCATAAGAGGGGCAGCCCCACCTATTTCAGGCACCAATCACAAGTCATAGTTTATCATCTACAGTTCTGACCAACCAGAATCATCCAGGATAATTTGGAATCTCCACAATAAATATGATCACATTGTAGAACTTACTACTCTTAAGCAAATATAATACAATTTGCAAAATCACAGAAGTATTATCTCTAAATTTGTATTTATTGTTCTACCTTTGAAAAAATATCACTTTCTCTGTGACATTCAGCTGAGTAAATGAAATTCAAGTGCAGCAAAAGACTCATTGTCTGAGTTCTTAAAGGTTTCTGAAGAAAAGTTAAAAATGTCCTGAAAAAAGATCAAAACAGTAAAATGACTAGCAGGACTATATTTTGCAAAAGCCATCTGAAAAGCTATACCTTGTATATGCTGTGGTGCCAGGGTTTGTTTCAAAGAGGGCAAGAGTCTTGCCACATATTCCAGTCATTAATATATATATCATTTAACATATATATATATATCATTTAATATGTAAACTATATTATATAATTTTTAATATATGTATTTATGTAATCTATGTATTTATATAATATAATTTAAATATATATTTTTAATTATATAATGTAATTATATCATATAATTTTTATATATTTTTTAATTACATAATATAATTTTTCATTTATAAGACAACAGCGTATAAGCTTGGTAAAAATCAAATAGCTAAGAAAAGTTTCCAGTGAAAACAGTAATTACTGTCCTATCCTTTCTACCCCACTCTAGAAATAATCATTTATAGTATTTACTATTTTCTGTAGTTGTCTTCATACTGCTAATAATAAATACATTTGCATCTCTTTTGCTTTACAATACATTTGTAAGCAACCTACATTAACTCAGCTATGGAAGAGCATTAATCTATAATTTATATTATAGTGTATTGTAAATACAGTGGTTTCAAGAGTTTACAAAATCCTGATCCAGACAGTTAATGCATATTTAACTATTTACTCCCTTCTTATATTTTTGTAGCTATCTTATTACTTGTACTTCTTCATTTAGTTAATAAACTTTTGAAGGAAAACTCCTCATATTTCTATTTCTAGTTTCAACTGTTCCACAAGGTCATCTCAACTTTTCTGTAGGTGAGATAAGGTAATTACTTTTCTAATTATTCTCTCTATGTTGACATCACCTTCTGTCAAATGAACTTTTAGTTTAATGGTCAAAGTTGTTCACATTTATATTGTCTTAAAGTATTAACTGCGTTTGCCATGCGTTTCCTATAGACTGATTCTAAAAACATTAAAGTTAAAACAAAGACACAGTTTGCAGCAGAAGGAGTGTATGAAGACTGTGTTTCCTCTGGGTTTCTATAAGAGACAGACTTTTCTGCATCTATCCCTTAGCAAAAATTGTCCTCACTGACCCTCCAGCCAACACATTCTCACCTTGTTTCCCTTATCATTCAAAGTTATACTGAAATCCATTGCCCACAGTTGACCTCCACCTCAAACCTCTTTGCAGAAATGGATTTATTCCTTTTTGAAATTCTGCATAATGATTTTGATGGGATGCTGGGAGGAATGTGAGACCAACGTGCTCAGATGGCATCTGCTTTGTATTACTCCCCTTAAAAGACTTCACGTCATGTAGCTTTTGAAATCTTCCACCCGAATTATCTGTGTGAGTCCTGGGATAAGGAAAAAGTGTGTGGGAAAGTGTTAGTGGGGAGCTAAGAGTTAGGGAGTGGGGAGTTAACAGTAGAGCAGCCAGGAACAGAGTATCAGGGAAGAGCTGCAACAGGAAGGCAGAGGGGGGATGCCCAGTCCCCTGGGCCGCTCAACTGAGCTAAGTCTAAATGACCTCTGACTACATCTGGAGCTGCATATGTGGAGGTGGGTACACATTCCACATTTGGGAGGCCAGTGCCTTTAAGCTTTTAGTAACAACTCATTGTTCCACGTGGTCTCTGAAAGCACCTTCGTTCGCATGCTCCACTGATGCTAATCCAGCATCGCCTCCAAACCTCCTCTCCTGTACTCACCCTCTCTTCACTCTTCTCTCTAATTACAAGGATTCGTCCTTCAGTTCAATATTAAAATGCCTTGTAGTTGCCGGTTCTTTTTTTCTTCAAATCTATATGACTCCAAATTCTACCTATGCTTATCATTACTTTCCAGGTTTATAGTTAAATGTGCCTCTCTCAGTTCCAAACTTTAGAATGTACAGATCCAGAACTCCTGAGCTCAAGCAATTCACTCACCTCAGCCTCCCAGGGTGCTAGGACAAACTGATGTCTTGATCTTTGACTTTTAGCCTCCAAAACTATGAGAAATAAATTCCTCCTCCTATATTAATCAGTCACACAAAGATAGCATCTGAGAATGTTTCCTTTTACTGTTTGTTTAGGTATTTTATTGAGTAACTAATAAAAGTGTACAATATAGATTTTATGTGTCTTTCTCCCCCACACGTGGCAGCCCAGCCACTACTATTTAGTAACATACACAAGGATTCACGGTAGGAGTTTTTAGAACTGAGAGGATAATCTGACAGCATTAAGTTGCTGTAGCTTTAAGACTTATCTAATTGGTTCTTTAGAAGCCTTAAATGCAAGTCATCTCAGCAAAAGAAAAACACACTGATCACTGCTACATTCAAGCCTTAATTATTAGCTCCACGAATATATAAAACTTTAAATATAAACATACATAATTTCTGATAGAAATGCAACTAATTAGTGAAACTGGTACATTGCTTATAAAAATGGAAGCTTTTGCTCTGAGGATTGAAGGAAATAAACTTTATAAAGAATGGACGATCACTCTAAATTCTCAGCAATAATAAAGACCAAGATAGTTCAACAATGTCTAAGCTATCTGATGGAATATTTTTGTCCTAAGGACTAATTCCAAATGCCTGGCAGAAGATCTCAATAGAATAAAATGAAAATTGCCACATCAAAGCTTCTGTTTTTATAAAAGAAACA
The DNA here is from genome assembly GCF_027406575.1 of Nycticebus coucang. Taxonomy (NCBI): domain Eukaryota; kingdom Metazoa; phylum Chordata; class Mammalia; order Primates; family Lorisidae; genus Nycticebus; species Nycticebus coucang. The sequence goes on from NC_069782.1 coordinate 30,991,122, forward strand.
GCTGTGACTGAGGAGCCTGAGGGGAATGAATTAATATTCAAAGTTAGATTTCAGAAATGGAGTTATGAATTTAAACATGTTCACTAGAAAATATGATAAGCTCACAGCCATTTGAAATGATTTTTACAAATGCCATGTAAATATATGCCAATCAGCTTTTCAATTTAATACCACATAATTAGTTCAGGGCCTTCGTGCCAAAAGCATATTGTAATTGTTCTAAATTTAGATCATGCACAGTGGCAAATGAGAATGGAGATTCCAAAATGACAGCCCATTTTAGTGTGTTCCCCTACACATGCAAGAATGTATGTACACACATTCATATAAACAATAAAACACACATACACAACAAAATGAAGCCAACTAAATCTGGAAAGAATTGTATCATTTCTATTGGCAAACCCAAAGAAGAGTTCACAAGAAAACTAGTTTTACATTTAATTTCTCGTATTTTATGCACACTGAAAAAAGTTGGCAAGTACATTTTGTTTCAGTGTAACTTTCATGACTTATTCTACAGTCATTTTACAAAGATGTGCAAATATTCATTCTTTATCTGCTTTATTAAATAGGAAGAATTTTGATTCCAGATGGTACATACTATACAATATCAGTCATCAAAAAACTGTGGGAGTCTAAGTACATAAAGCTGTTTCGCAAAAAAAAGAAAGAAAAAAGTTTAACTTCTCTAAAGTCTTTTTTTTTATTTTTATTTTTCCCATTCATTTGGGGAATGGTGGTTGTGGTATTAATTTCTGGTAAGGTGAAACATAATAGTATCCTTGGAAAGCAAAAGCAATAAAGATTCAGAGATCACTATTCCTTTTTTTCTAAGTAGAAAGTCAGCCTTTACTCATAGTTTTTTTTTTTTTTTTTTAATAAGCATTTATTGAGCTGTGTACTTTGTCTAGAGAGTGTGAAAGGCTTTGCAAGATAACTAGCTTAAAAGAAAACCATCGGGCCTGGCGCTGTAGCTCATGCCTATAATCCTAGCATTCTGGGAGGCCAAGGTGGGTGCATTGCCTGAGCTCAGGAGTTCAAGACTAGCCTGAGCCAGAGCAAGACCTTGTCTCTAAAAAAGTACCTAGGTGTTGTGGCCGGCACCTGTAGTCCCAACTACTCAGGAGGCTAAGGCAAGAGAATCACTTGAGACCAAGAGTTTAAGGTTGTTGTGAGCTGTAATGTTACAGCACTCTAACCGAGGGCAACAAAATGAGCCTCTGTCTCCAAAAATAAATAAATAAATAAAATAAAAAAGAAAGAAAATCATCAACATTCCTGGAACAGCAAAGAAAATAATTGGTCCAATTTAAGCAGATGATAATGTGTCAAAAATGTTATGCTATGTCTTCTTAAGGCTTAGAAACAAATCAGAAATTAGAATGAGAAGTTCTACCAGAGTCTTAGGTCTTAGTAGAATCAATTTCCTATAATCAATTAGCCCATAGTCTAAGAGAATAAAGCAGTCATTGAGGTTATGACTGGAAATAGGAAGAAAAAGAATTTTAAGGAAAAAGTGGTGGTCTTTTTTTTTAATCACCAAAAAGGAAATTGCAAAATGCGTAGATAACATTGTAAGTACACGCGTGTCTAACGTACATGATCAGTAAACAGTAGTAGAAGTCTTAACTACACAAACAACCCAGCAAAGTTATTTTAAATAAGAAATTAAAGATGTTATTTCTCAGTATAAAAAGCAGAGAAAAGAGGTTGTAGAATCATAAAAAGCTCAAGAATGTCAGTCCTCTTCTATTTCAGACTTACTCCAGCCACAGAGAACCTAGTCTCATTTCCTTTAGTTTGTGATGAGTAAATAACAGATGTTTGTCACTCACACCACTGATTTCTTGTGTGATTTCAGTGAACTCACAGTATACCTAGACTTTAGTTTTATTTGTTAAATGTGATTAATAACAAATGCTACAGCATAAATGACTTGTTGGCCACTCCATAACCATTCCAATGATCCATTTTCCTATAGAGACTTGAAAAGCTTCACACGTCCCAATTCTTCTTTTGTCCTAACTTAAGTTCTCCATAAAACAGATTTTGAGACTAGGATTTGGGTGTGAATAGCTAAGTAAAGTTATTTCAGGAATAAATTGAGGGGTAATTGAGGCAGAAAAGCAAGTTAAATTAATAACCTATGTTATAATGAACAATTACCAAGGTGGGAAAGTAGAAATCAAACACTATCAGAATCATCTTAGATACCACATAGAACCCCTCTTGGAGATATCCAGGGAGGAAAGAGGTAGCTGGGGTTTTTGTGTAACTATTCTCATTCTTACCAATTCAATTATTCTCTGCAAAATGGGTAACTGAAAATTATTGCATCAAGACCAATGATAGATGAAGGCGTAATTTGAACAACGTCATGTTTAAATATATGGTTTATATATTATTGCAAATATGTCCTGGTAGTAGAAAGAGTATGGAATTTGACCAGGATTTCTCCCTTTTATCTCATCCTAGCCTTGTCAGTAATTGATAGCAGTTAGTGTCTGTCTAGATCTTAAGTCTTGTCATTTGTAAAACAGTAATCTTGAATCTTTGATGAAAGTAACTCTTCTTCCATGTCTAAGAATCTTTGATTAAATGCCTCTTATGAGGCTTGCAGTAATTCTACTCCTTTTATTGTTGAGGCCTAAAAACCTTCACTGCCACAATTCACCTTCTTTTTGTTAAATTCAAGGCATAGAAAATAGAATGCCTTTCCCATATCAGAAAACCATCTGCAAATTGAATAATGAGCACAGCTAAGACAAAATCTCTACACAGGAGAAATCAAGCAATCTGTTAAAGTAATTGGACAAGCTCATGAATTCTCACGATGGTCCCTGCAGTACAAGCACTATTACCTCAAAACTTGGTTAAAAAGTAGTCAGTCTTTAATTTTGAATTTTAAAGAAAGAAGAGAAAGAATGATGCCATGTGTAAGTAATAAAAATACAATTCCAAACAAACCAGATCCTCAAGAAAACCTTATGATTAAAATTGTTTCCCAAACTATCATATTATTGATGCCAGATGTTAATCATGAAAGCAGAAGATGAACAACTTATGGAAAGAGAAAGCTCCATTTCAAACAGTAGGAAGTTAACTTATGAAAATAAGGAGCCAGTGTAAGTCTGGTAAGGCAATAAACCTTCTGTAACATATTAAAACATTTTTCCATTGACAACTGTAGTGTATATAGTCAAAATCTTTTTACAGGATTAAACACCTGCATTTATATGAAGTTTTAGACTATTAGAGACTAAAGCAGAAAATAAAATTAAAAGTGAATTTTGAGAGATTTCTAAGAGTTTTTTCTTTTTTGTGCATTTTATTTTCCTACAAAGAGATTAGTCACAATTTCTGATCTTTACCTCTATAAATCTTATAATCCAAACCCATGTTTTAGAACTTTTATAACATCTTGACGTGATTGCTACTTAAGCACCACAAACTTTGTGCCCAAACTTTACTTCTTTTCACTGAAATCTCTTTACTCTTGATGATTTCCTTTTTATTCAAAAATGCATTCTTTCAGTCAATAGTTCCTTCATTCATATAACTATCTCTGTAGTCAAAGAACTTCTACAGTCTACCAGGAGGTAGATTTATTGATGAAAGCTAAGGTATATACAAAGGGTAATGACATATCTTTCCTACTCTTGAGGGGTCTATCAGGTGATTGCCATATAAAGTAGTTATAATACAATGGAGTAATTCTACGTATGCCTTCGCTGTAAAGGAAGCCAAGAATACTTATGTACTCGGAAAATTCTCAAGAGGTTGCTTCAGATAGAATCATATGACTTAAATCTTGAAAGCTGAGTGAGATTATTCAGTTTACAAAGAGAAGCAGTAATACAGCATCAACAAAACCAAAGGATGGGGGAGGCAAAAGAAATGTGACATGTCCTAACTCTGTGTTTCAAGGGGTATAGTTCTATGTATTTTCATCCTTCCTGCCATTATTATCACACATACTATGTTTGTATATGTTATCATTCCTATATAAAAGCATGTGATTTTGCTGTAAGAACATATGCAATTTTTAAATAAAGAAAATATTGTTTATGCTTATCTTATATATTTATTATTTCTGATGTTTCACATTTTTCTTCAGCTTCAATTTTTTTCTTAACCCTGAAAGCTTTTTCATAAGTATAGTTCAGCTGATTCAAATGCTTAAATTCTTAATTTATTGAAAACTCCTTTATCTTTATTTTTTTATTTATTTTTTTTTTTTTTTGTAGAGACAGAGTCTTACTTTATGGCCCTCGGTAGAGTGCCGTGGCATCACCCAGCTCACAGCAACCTCCAACTCCTGGGCTTAAGCGATTCTCTTGCCTCAGCCTCCCGAGTAGCTGGGACTACAGGCGCCCACCACAACGCCCGGCTATTTTTTGTTGTTGTTGTTGTTGTTGTTGTTGTTGCAGTTCAGCCGAGGCCGGGCTTGAACCCGCCACCCTCGGTATATGGGGCCGGCGCCTTACCAACTGAGCCACAGGCGCCGCCCTTATCTTTATTTTTTAAAAGAATACTTTCTCCTGAATATAAATTTCATAGTAGATATCCTTTCAACACTCTAAAGATGTCATTCCACCGTCATTTGAACTCCATTGCTTTTGATATGGAGTCAGCTGTTATTTGTGTTGTTAATTCCCTATAGGCAATACATGGTTTTTCTCTACCTGCTATTAGGTCATTCTATTTATTTTTTATTTTCAACAGTTTTATCATGATAAAACTAGCTATGTTTTTCTTTATATTTATCTTTCTTGGAGTTTACTGAGGATCTTGGACTTATTGGTAGATGTCTGCCACCACATTGGAAAAAATTGGGCAATTTTTTCTCTATTGTGAACTAAATTGTGTTCTACCAAAATTCATATGCTGAAGACCTGACATCCCTTCCCCCAATATAACCGTATTTGGAGATAAGACCTATAGGGCTAAATAAAGTCATGGGATCAGGCCTCAATCGAATAGGACTGGTGTCCTTACAAAAAGAAAAAAAAAAAAAAAACGACACCAGATATTGCTCTCTCTCCTTCCATGCATAAAGAAGAGGTGAGATAAGGATGTAGCCAAAAGGCAGCTATCTACAAAATGCATTCAGGAAAAGCGGCCTTACCAGAAACCAATCCTTAAAATACCTTTATCTTGAACTTGTAGTATCCAGAATTATGAGAAAACAAATTTCCCTTGTTTATGCCACCAAATCTATAATATTGCATTATTGCAGCCCAAGGAGACTAAAATATATTCTCCAAATATTTTTTCCCAATTCTTTCTCTCCTTTTCAATTTGGATTTCAATCACATGTATCTTAGACTCTTTGATGTAATCTCATGGATCACTGAGAATCCATAGATTTATTTTCAACCTTTCTTCTCTTTCCTACTTCAATTGTTTATCTGTTTATTCATCTGTCTCAAGCTTAGTAACCATTTATTCTGCCACATATGAAGACATTTTCAATAGTACATATGGTTTTTCTCGGTTTTAGAATTTCCATTCAGTTATTTTCTAGAGTTTCCATTTCTCTGCTGAGATTCCTTATCTGACTATTCATTATGACCATCCTTTACTTCAAGTTCCCAAACTTATTTGTAATTATTTATTTAAAATTCTTGTATTCTGATTTTAATATTCAGGGCATTTGAGCATTGTATTTTTTGAGTTTTTTTTTTTTTTTTCTCATGACTGGGTCACAATTTGTTTTTTCTCATTGTCTATTACTTTTTTTATTGCATGATGGATACTGTGAATAATGCATTGGAAAGACCAGAGTCTATCTTTTTTGAAGATTATTCCTTTGTAATCTAGTACGAATGAAATTGGTTTGACTCAACTTCAAAATTCTGGCTCCCCTGAGGTGAAAAGATAAACTACTAATTTTTCTTAGTCTTTCAGCTCTTTCTTTTTATTGAGTGCTCTGAAGTCTCCCCTATGTGTATATAGCTTGGTGATTAAAAAGTAATTTCAGTGAAATTTATGTATACTTCTGGGACTCCCCTCTCAGTTATTCCCTCTTTTGGGATTTCTCTCATTACTTTTCCAATCTAGCAAAAGTTGAGCTTGTGTATTAACTTTAGAGTACTTAGATACATCAGATTTTATCTCTCTCTCTCTCTTTTTTATTTCATTTTTGGTTATCTTTGGTAATTTTTATTTTTTACATACTAGTTGATGTCAGATACTTTTGTGAAATATATTTGTATATCTCTCAAGTCTATTATTATTCTATTGAGTGATATATCACATAGAAATAGGTGCATGCCTTGGCTCTGGACTCTGAGTTGTGAATTACATAATACTACCTGAGCAATTATAAATTCAAATCAGATTTTGAAAACATTTTATATCTGATGGCATTTTGACTAAAGAGTATGTGTTCGATACATGCTGATATGAATTAAGTTGCTAACATATATAATTTTTACATAATAACTTACTTCTACATATATTACTATCAAATAAAGTTTTTCAGATAAAATTGGCAATTTCCTTATTTGAAATGCTTCTTTGACACTGATCTATGTGTGGTTTAGTAGGAACGTGGAAAATCTGAGAATTTCATTAATAAAGCTTGAAGTAATTTGTTTTAATTAGTCCCTGGTAGATGAAAGTAAAATATAGTTATTCAACTTATTCCCAAACAATTGAGGGAGATTATTGTAAGAATACAACTGGATATAGAAAAGCAGGAAACTAAAACATGAAATCAATTCTGAAGAATAATGGAAATCGTAGTAGCACCTGGCATCATAAATACTGGCTAGAACTAGATTCTAAGCAGCTCTAGAAGATTCAGTACTGATCAAATTTTATTTTATTTATTTATTTATTTACTTTTGAGACAGAGTCTCAGTTTGTTGCCCTCAGTAGAGTGCTGTGGCATCATCGCTTGCAGCAACATCAAACTTTTGGGCTCAAGCAACACTCCTGCCTCAGCCTCCTGAGTAGCTGGGACCTGTCAAAATGCCTGGCTAATTTTTCTATTTTTAGCAGAGATGGGATCTTGCTTTGGCTTGGGTTGGTCTTGAACTCCTGAGATCAAGCGATCCATCTGCCTTGGCCTCCCAGTATTAAGATTACCAGCATGAGCCACTGCACCTGACTACTGATTAGACTTTAATGCATCATCACTATTTCTAAACATCTGCTCTTCCTTCTTTTCCCAAAACCAATCTGTTTCCTTAACAGCTTCTGCTTCCTTATAACTTTGTTTTTCTTATGATTCATCATGCTTTCTCTTGCCTTAGAGATGGCCATCTCTGCTTCTTTTACTTTTCATTTCCTTTCACCTATACATAAATTAATGTATTAATCTGGATATTTTCAATTATGATTAATAGAAATCCAAAGCAAATTAACATAAGCAGAAAACACAATTTGTCAGTGTGCAGAACTGATAAATAAAAGCTTATCATTGAATTCAGGAAAGTTTGTTGCAGGGGCTCAAACAATATCTCTCTCTCTCTCTCTCTCTCTCTCTCTCTCACACACACACACACACACACACACACACACATACACATTAGCGCATTCCATATGATGGGCCATACTGACACTACCAGTCCTAGAATTACATTTCATCTGAGTTACCTAGTTGGAAGGGAATGTGTATTCCCATTGTGCCAATATAATACTGTATCTCCAAAGAGGAGCATTTGGATGGACTCCATCTGGAAGGATTAATGTTACATGCTCATCTTTGTGTTGTATGTGTAGCAAAGGAAGCAAAGCCAGTGTCAAGCTCTCCTGAACCGTACCCAATATGTTGCTCACAAGTGAGGTTATTCTAGAATTACTGGAGATTAACAGAAAGAAAAGAAGAGGATCCTACTCTAGTTGCTAATTCACACTCTGACAGTGATTGTGTTGGTGTTCAGAGTATTTTCCACATACACATTAGCATATTCCATATCATGGGCCATACTGACACTACCAGTCCTAGAATTACATTTCATCTGAGCACCACCATTGTCTGGTATGTTTACACTTTTCTCAAATGCAGGTTTCAGTTCATAGTCTCATAGGTGCTCATGAGCACTATCACACTGTACAAAACGAGGTGTACAGGGAATTCCTGTAATAAAAGCCCTGAGCTGAAATGTTTCCCTTATAAGTGCTTCTGGGCATGACAGATATCATAATTGCCATACCTAGATGAGTAATAATTACTTCAAGATACAGAAAGTCAATTGGTTATATTTCTTTTACAAACTCCAAATGTATCATATTTCTTTTCATTTCTATATAAAAGGTTTATAATTTTTGTTAATTCTTAATAAAATTACAACCATAATATAATGACATTTTTTAAAATACAAAAATATGGCGTATAGTTCTATTTGATTAGGCTTAATATTTAGGAAGAAGAGAGTTGTGACCACAGATCATCCCTTAACTAGAAACTTTTTGAAGCCTGGTTTGATTCTTTCTGTAAACTGAGACAATTCCAGTAATATAAAACTTTATTAAAACCAAAGATACTGTTTATGGAAAATGACCACTTAGACATGGAAAGGGATAATTAATTCAATTCAGAATGACTGTTATATTATTTTTACTAAACTCCACAGCACATTTAAGTTCTGCATGTTCTTTAAACTACATAATTTAGTGTCCAAATAAAAATGTTTAAATTGCATCAGCTGATATTCATCAGGCCATAAATACATAGTGTCTTGAACATAGTGCTGAGCACCATCATACAGTAGAAGAAAAATGTGAATAAAAATTAAAAGAGAAGTTTAGCACCCATAGTCCAGTGGTTATGGCACTGACCACATGCACCAAGGCTGGTGGGTTCGAATCCAGCCCAGTCCAGCTAAACAACAATGACAAATGCAACAACAACAAAAAATAGCCGGGCGTTGTGGCGGGCGCCTGTAGTCCCAGCTACTTGGGATACTGAGGCAAGAGAATCACTTAAGCCCAAGAGTTTGAGGTTGCTGTGAGCTGTGACATCACAGCACTGTACTGAGGGTGACACAGTGAGACTCTGTCAAGACAAAAAAGAGGAATAAAAACAATATTTAATTGTCTGTCTTGTGTAAAAAAAGAGCTCACCAACTGGATACAATCATGCTTGATATCTTTTTGAGTTTTTTAGCAAAAAACTTGGGATGTACATGATTTGAATGCCAAGCCTTATAAAAAGTAATATTCCATTCAGAAAACAAAACAAGAAGAAAGAAAACAAGAACATATGTTCCCTTCCATCCTTGCTATCTCTAAACCTCAGAAAAGCTTATCTTTGAAATCTAAATTCTAAATTAAATATTCAATAATTCTGAATTTCTCAGTAAAATTGAAAGGAAATTCTTTTTCCTTAACTAAGTATTCTTCATGCATTCCTCACAATAAAAGATATGGTTGGCCTGATTTACTTACTAATCATAAACACTTGTGCAAACACAGTTTTTTCATGAGGTTCATAAAAAGTTCACCCTATTTCTCAATCTTACTCCACAGCCCTTCCCTTCAGTGGGAAATAGCAACAGACGAATCAAACTGTCCCTATAAACTTCCGTACGGTATTTTTAAGTTTGTTCAATATGTCTTCTAAAATAGCGGCAGGGCCATGTTCATTTGCTTTCTTAGGTGTAATGTCTGCAAATTATTCATCCAGGAGTCACATGTAATTCCTTTCCACAAATGAGAAATTAAAAAGAAATATCCAAGATCATGTGGCTTCAAGTCAACAGACAATTGAGAATCCATTTGCTGTATCGACATTCCAAAGGTAGTATTTGTGATAAATTTGTTTTAACCCAAATTATGATCTTCCAAATCATTTCATGTTGTGAAACTCTTGCCCTGATTTTCAATTTAAGGAATACAAGGTCTCTCTCTCTCTCTTTTTTTAATTGAGGCAGAGTCTCACCCTGTCACCCCGGCTAGAGTGCCCTGGCGTCATAGCTTCCAGTAATCTTGGTCTCTTGGGCTCAAGTGATCCTCTTCCCTCAGCCTCCTGGGACTACACAGGTACCCACTATCATTCCCAGCTAACTTTTCTATTTTTAGTAGAAATGAGATCTTGCTCTTGATCAGGTTGGTGTAGAACTCCTGAGCTCAAGCAATCCACCTGCCTTGGCCTCCCAGAGTGCTAGGATTGCAGGCATGAGCCATGGCACTCAGCAGGAGTAAAAGATCTTACAACTCCAGACACGGATATCTGTTCATCTATACATGTATGTATATTTATATACACGTTCATACTGGAGAATATATACATGTGTGTTTAACAAACTTAGAAAATAATTTTAATTTAAAACTTCATCAACTTAAAGAGGACTAATAAAAATAAAAGCATGTGTATATAATCGTGTGTTGCTTAAAACTCTCCCTGTACTCAGGTTGTCTGTGGCTACTCTTTAAGATTCAGATTTCATGAAAAAATTTTGGCACCCACAGTGCATAGAAAAACTGCTGATATCACAATTGACAAATATTTGTTGAGACAGTAAGCATTCAGGACATATGTATTTGAATACTATATTTTTACCTACATAAGACTAATCTTTTCTCACAAATATGATAGATTTCCAATTGAGATAAAGTTTAGGCAGTTTGCAAAGTCTGTTCTAAAATTTATTTATTAGTTTTTTCATTTCAGGTTAACATGAAGGTACAAACAACCAAGTCATGATATTTGAATTTGTTAGGTAGAGTCCCTCTTGTAATTATGTCCTGAACCGCAAAGGTGTCTGTACACCCCTACATTGTGCCCATTCAGTGGGTGTACCCCAAACCCCCTCCTCCTCCCCTCTTCCCGCTTCCTCTTTTGCTCCCCTGCAACTCAAATTGAAATGGGTTTTTCTCCTAAGTGGGCATGAATTAGCTCATCTACTGGCTTCATATTGGTTTTGAGTACATTGGCTATTTGCTTTTTTATTCTTACGATACTTTGCTGAAAAGAATACATTTAATATGGTACATCCACAAACACATACACAACAGTAACACCTATGATTTCACAGAAATCATTAGACAGTATGAACTGAAATTTTTAAAGAAACCAGGTGGCATTTGATTTAATAAAATTATTAAATAATAGAATGAACTTATGTAAATTTGACAAAAATCATTAAAGTGGTCTGAGAATAGTGGAAGTTTGGAAAATACTGCATTGATTCATACATTTAAAAAAGACATTACTAGGCCACCCCAGTCAGGAATTATAACACAATAAGACCTACTCTTTATCACTCAAATTGCAATAATCCTAATCTTCTACCTACCCCAGACAACCTTTTCCCCAGACTTTCTCTTTCCAGATATCTGGTTTACCACTATTCCCAATCAGAGGATCAGGAACTCAGGACCTCAAAAAGGAAGCTCTGAAACTATTGATGTAAAAAGCAATTGGAGGTTTAAACCTACCCCAGACAACCTTTTGCCCAGACTTTCTCTTTCCAGATACCTGGTTTACCACTATTCCCAATCAGAGGATCAGGAACTCAGGACCTCAAAAAGGAAGCTCTGAAACGATTGACGTAAAAAGCAATTGGAGGTTTAAGAAAGGTAGAAGGAGACAAGTTGAATTTTGAATACATTTCTAATTTTCTTTCACTTCCCCTCAGGCACTTGTTCTTTATCCTGATAATACCTGCTCTCAGCAGCATCTCACTGAAGTCACGCATTTGAAGCTTCTCCTACATTTTCTTACATACATCTTTCCTTTTCCTCTCAAAGGGTGAATTATTCACCTAAATTTTCACATTTCAGGGTAATGCCTGGAATTACTTGGAAGGCTTATCAAAGATGTCAGGAAATAGACCAGCTAATAGTAAAGTTGTATCTGATTTCTTACTTCTTAATGTTCCTTATATGTGGAGATCCTTTAGACAATCTACCAGGGAAAAGGATAGGGGTCAAGGAAGAATGTCAGTTTTCCTTGGCATCTAGCTGGGGTGTAATTGTTAATTTTATGTGTTAAATAGGCCAGACTAGGGGGCCTAGTAATTTGGTCAAACATTAGATGTTGCTGTTCAGGTATTTTATGGATGTGATGAAATTTACAATCAATTCACTTTATACACACACAAAAGATTATTCATGATAATGTAGATGGGGTTCATATTACAAGTTTAAGGTCTTTTTTTTGTTTGTTTTTTTGGCCAGGGCTAGGCTTGAACCCACCACCTCTGGCATATGGGGCTGGCGCCCTACCCCTTTGAGCCACAGGCACCACCCAAGGTCTTAAAAGAGAAACTGAAGTTTGCTAAAGAAGAAGGAATTCTGCATCAAGACTGTAATATAGAAATTCTGCCTGAGTTTCCAGCTTGCCAACCTGCCTACCCTACCCTGATTTTAACTCAAAACTACACCGTCATCTCCTGCCAAAGTTTCCAGTTCAGTAACTGCCTTAGGAATTTGGAACTTGCCAGTCCCCAAAACAATGTGAGCCATTCCTTCAAATAAATTTCTAAGGATATAAATACATGTACTGAATAATCGCCAGGACTAAGTACTGTTTCTATCAATAAATATCTTGAGTGTAGGAGAAAAGTGATCCTCGTGGTCCTCCTGGAACTGTGCTTAGAGCTGATGCATTTCTTTACTAATTGCACTCAGTGAAGCAGAATTGAAATTATAAATTCTTCACTCAAAAAACATTGATTGGAGCCCACCTGGACAGAACTAGATACCACAAAGGTGGGAAAATAAAATGTAATATTTATTCACATAGAAACCTGCTTTTATGGAAATTAGAGAATGATAAACATAAAATATTCAATAAGCGATATGGAAAAATAAATCAGGATTCTCTGGCAAATAATAACAGAAAACATATTTTAATCTGAAGAACCACTAAAGGCCTGAGACATGGTATGAATGAATTTGAAAAAAAATATACATATACAACTAAGAAAACAACAGTGAAGAATCTGGAGTGAGAAGGAGCTTTGGTTATTGAAGCGAGTGAAAACCAATGTGACTCACATCTGGAATATGAGGTGAGTTCTGGGTTAAGATGAGGTTAAAAAGGTAGGAAGCCTTATAAGAAAACACATTTTAAGGTATTTTCTATTGGATCCTAAGTATAGCACATGATAACAGAGTCATTGTTTTATTGTTTGTTGTCAATGAGCAAAAATGTCAATAGAGGACTTTGTTTTGAATAACAGCAGTAATAAAATGGTGCATTGTAGACTTCTTAAAGAAGCTCAGACTAGACCCATTGCTTTAAGTAGAAATATGAAATTCTATAATCTTTTCCATGGAAAATTTCTCTGGTTGCCGCAAACAGAACATCTAAATTTTCCTAACAGAAGCATTTCTGATTTTTTTCAAATTTTTTTTCATTTCTGATTTTTTGAGGTATTTATTGGGTGTCTTTGTTGCCCAAAACACCTTATAGTCACATTTTCAGCCATTTAGGTAAATATAGTTTTTTCTAAACTTACTAAAATCTCATTTTAACTGTTAGGTATATGTATTTTTATTATCTAAGCATTTTGGGGAACAGTGATGACAATAATATTTCCTAAAGTGAAACTTGAAAACTTACTATGAAGTGAATGAACTTAAGAGATAAGGAAAAAAAAAAAAAAAACTTACTGGCAACTTATAATAACTGTATTAAATGCCCACAAGCTGTAAACGCCAGAGTAAAATTAATAGTTGAGGTGTAGAAAGAGTGAAAATTGCATGTTTGGGGATTAGAATTGACCCTAGAGCAAAAAGCTAATTCACCTCCACCGGCTGTGCAAGCCAAGATGAAACACACATCATTTTGTAAACAAGTACATGAATGAGCTTTTTAATTCAGAACAAGTGATTTAACCAAGTTAGACAACATAAGGAAAACTTTAGCTAGAAGAAGAATCATAATGAGCCAACAAACATTGGAGTTGGAAAACTTGAGAGCTAAGTGTTAAGACCGCTGACGTTTATATGCAAGTGTGGACCTTAAAACTTAGCCGTGAGAGACTATTCTGCAGTGAGAGCAGCATAAATGTACTTTGTGATACAGTTTTCTGGTTTGGTAAAAGCCTCCTTTGATTTCAAATGTTTGCTTTAGCAAAAAAATATTTGCTACGGGAGTCTGTGTATAATGTGTGTAGTTGTTACCATCGCAGACTAATGTGAGAACCAGTCCATAACCAGAAGTAGTAACAGTGGCAGTGACCGTACCTCTAAGAAAAATTACTCTGCTTTCAGATGTAGTCTATCCTGAGTTCAGTATGATATGCTGTATTTAGTCTATAGTCTCACTATACCATTAGAATTTTATAAGGACACCCCAAGTACAGCACCTGTGTATTTAAAATGTTAGGCAAATAAGTGAACAAATGAAGATGTTCATTTTTGTTGCTAGTATGAAATAAAAATACTACTTTTAAGAATAGTTTTATATTTACAGACACATTGAGCAAGTGGTACAGGGATTCCAACTATACCCTCCCCCCTTTCATAGACTTCCTCTATTATTGCTATGTTGTGTTACTGTGGGGCATTTGTTATAATTTATGAACTGATGATTAATACATTCTTATTGAGTAAGGTCCACAGTTTATACTAACGTTCACTACTTTGGTTGTACAGCTAAATCTGTAATGTTATGGATTCATCAGTACAGTATTACACAGAACGGTTTTACTGCCCTACAATTTCCTTATGCTTTCCTGGTTATCTCTACCCACGTGTTTTGAACCTCTGGCAATTATTGGTCTCCTTATTTTCTCTATAATTTTGCCTTTTCCAGACTGTCGTATGGTTGAAGTCATCCAACATGTAGACTTTTCAGTTTGGTTTATTTCATTTACAAATATGTCTTAAATTTCCTGCTAAGTACTTATAGTTTGATAGCACAGTTTTCTTACATTTCTGAATAGCTTGCTATTGTATGAATCTACTACAGTTTGCTTGTCCATTCATATACTGAGAATATTTTAATGGCTTCCAGTTTGGGGATATTAAGAATAAAACTATAAACAGGATTCACAATCCCTTCCTTTCATCCTTTATAACATTGTCATTCATCTCTCTTGTTCATAAGCTGTAATTGCCCAATGCATTGTTGCTATTATTATTTCGAAAAAATCATTACTTAATAGATAAATTGTAAAGAAAAGAATCATTTGTTCTTCTTCTCTTTATATACATTTAAGTTTCTGACCTGTATCATCGTACTGTTCTAAGAACTTTTAACATTTCTTACAAGTCACATGTACTGGTAGCAAATTCCCTCCAATCTATGTTTGTCTGAACGAGTCTTTCTCTTTTGCTTTTGAAAGGTAATTTCAAATTTTTTTTATTAGTATTAAATCATAGCTATGTGCATTAATGCAATCATGGGGCACCATACACTGGTTTTATAAACAGTTCGACACATTTTCATCACACTGGTTAATATAGCCTTCCTGGCATTTTCTTACTTATTCTGTTAAGAGAATTATATTCTACATTTACTAAGTTTCACATGTACCCTTGTAAGATGCACCGCAGGTGTAATCCCAACTATGACCCTCCCTCCTCCCATCCTCCCCCCTCCCTCCCCTCCCTCTTCCCCTTCCCCATATTCTTAGGTTATAACTGGGTTATAGCTTTCATATGAAAGCCAAAAATTAGTTTCATAGTAGGGCTGAGTACATTGGATACTTTTTCTTCCAATCTTAAGATAAAGATAAGGCTTTCCTACTCAGCCTGTATTCTTTCAAGATTTTCACACTGTCTCTGGTTTCCTGCATTTGGCATACAATATGCCTAGGTGTATATTTTTCGTATTTATTCTACTTAGTATTCTGAGTTTTCTGGACCTGCAGTTTGCTGTCATTAATTTTGGAAAAGACTGTTGCTATTATTATTTCATATATTTATTCTGTTCCTTTCATTCTTATATTTATATTATTTCTATTACACATATATTACATCTTTTGTAATTATCTCACACTTGTTAGATATTGTGTTATCCTTTAAATTTTTTTTCTTTTTGTTTTTCATGTTTGGAAGTTTCTACTGACTTACTGTCAGACTCCCTGGTTCTTTCCTTGGTCAAATTCAGTCTACTGATGAGATGGCCCAGCCCATTGAGCTACTGATGAGATAGCCCATTGCCCATTGAGCTACTGATTAGATGGCCCATTGCCTATTGAGCTACTGATGAGATAGCCCATTGCCCAGTGAGTTGGTCAATTGCCCCTCTTCAGTCCACTGATGAGAGTGTCAAAAAACATTTTTTGCTTATACTAGAGTACCTTTGATTTCTAGAATTTCCCACTGATTCTTTGTTGGACTTTCTCTCTGCTTAAATTATCCACCTGTTCTTGAATTTTGTATATTATTTTTATTAAAGTTCTGAACAGGTTAGTAATTATTTATTTTAAATTCTCTATCTGATAATTCTAAAATCTACTTCACATCTAAGTCACATTCTGAGGCTTGCCTTGTCTCTTCAAATTGTTTTTTGTTTTTCTTTGGCTTTTAGCATGCCTTGTAATTTTGTTGGCTTAATGTACTAGATAATAGGTATTGAAGTAATCAGGATTTTAGTATGAAGTTTTACGTTATTTGGGCAGAGATGATTTTTCCTAAGAATTTCATATTAAAGAGTCTGTGTCTCCAAACTGTCTTAGTTGAGACACATTGTTTTTATACTAAAGCCCTGTGAATGTGGTGGTAAAGTGTTAGGGAGAGTAATCATTCTATATTCTCTTTTCTTTCTTTCATCTCTTATTTTGATACAGAGTCTTACTTTATCTACTTGGTAGAGTGCCATGGCATCATAGCTCACAACAACCTCAAACTCTTGGGCTCAAGTGATCCTCTTGCCTCAGTTTTTCATTTTTAGCAGAGACAGGGTCTTCCTCTTGCTCAGACTGGTCTTGAACTTGTGACCTCAAGTGATCCACCCAACTTGGCCTCCCAGAGTACTAGGATTACAAGGTGTGAGCCACCATTCTACATTCTTAAGGTTAAATCTCAGATTTCAGTGGATCTGAGTTTCTAGATTATGACCTTCAGAAGCTCTTAACTCCCTTTGTTTTTTCTTATCTTATCTGAGGGATCAAGGCTGGTGGGAGCTGGAGTTGGCCCATGGCCCCTCTTCTTGGTCAGACTGGGCTTTGTTAAAGGAGATTCTCATAGCGGGCAGGCATTTGTTATTCTTCCTTTGGGCATAATTAAAATATTTACTAAAAATAGTAGGAGAGTGGTAGAATTAAGGAAATAACAAAAAAGAATAAAATAAAACTGGAGTAAAAAAATGTTAGTGATGAAAATGGAATAAAAAAATGAGCTTTACATCCACGCCAGCGTCTGCAGTTTTGAGATTCTGTGATGTGGGCCATTTTCACTGGGGTTAGATGATATCTCAGGGTGGTTTTGATTTGCATTTCTCTAATATATAGGGATGATGAAAGAGAAGGGAACACTTTTACACTGCTGGTGGAACTGCAAACTAGTATAATCTTTCTGGAAGGAAGTATGGAGAAACCTCAAAGCACTCAAGCTAGACCTCCCATTTGATCCTGCAATCCCATTACTGGAAAAAAATCCTTTTAGCATAAGGACACTTGTACTAGACTGTTTATTGCAGCTCAATTTACAGTCGCCAAAATGTGGAAACAGCCTAAATGCCCACCAAGCCAGGAATGGATTAATAAGCTGTGGTATATGTATACCATGGAATACTATTCAGCTATTAAAAAAAAATGGAGACTTTACATCCTTCGTATTAACCTGGATGGAAGTGGAAGACATTATTCTTAGTAAAACATCACAAGAATGGAGAAGCATGAATCCTATGTACTCAATTTTGATATGAGGACAATTAATGACAATGAAGGTCATGGGGGGGGAGGAAAAGCAGAGAGAGGGAAGGAGGGATAGGGGTGGGGCCTTGGTGTGTGTCACACCTTTTGGGGGGCAAGACATGATTGCAAGAGGGACTTTACCTAACAAATGCAATCAGTGTAACCTGGCTTATTGTACCCTCAATGGATCCTCAACAATAAAAAAAAAAAAGAAAGAAAAGGAAAGGAAAAAAAATAAGCTTTGACATAACATACCTTTTATGTCAGAAAATAGATCACAATGAATTAAGCAGAAATAAAAGTCCAAAGGCATAGTAGAAGAGCTTTGTGCAAAAAGTAAGAACAAAAATTAATCTGCAAATAATAGTGCATGCATCTTCTCCAAGAAATATTTGTATGAAGACACGAAGGTTGGGTCATCATTTGGTGATGTTACCAAGATTTGAAGTCTAGAAAACATCTCATGAGTCTCCAGAGGGGAAAAGCAAGTGGCCTGAACAGTGAATAATAATTAGGCTGGATTCAGACTTTTCCACTGCAACCTTCAGTGCCAGAAGACAAGGAAACAATGACTTAATATTCTAAGAAAAATGTGACACCAGAATAGCCTGCTGAAAAATTTGTCCTTAGAGTAAAAAGTTCATAGACATTTTCCAGCATGCAGGGACTCAGGGAACATAGCACATATGAGACTTTGGGGACAAAAATGAAATAAATACACCTAAAAAAAGAACTTATATAAAAATTGTGTATTTCAAAAATGAGGTAGATACAAAAAGAATGGATCATTAGTATTAAATACATTATCTATATATCTAAGGTAAGTGTCTATATGTGTATGTCTAAGGTCAAAAACACAGTATTGTATAAAAGGATAGAAAGAATGCTTTGGATACAGATCCTCATAATTTCAGTTCTCACACTTCCTATTTGTATCTTCTTGGGCAGATTGTAATAGTAACTATTTAATAGGTTGTTGTAATGATTAGAAATGTTGTGATACGTGGAAGTGAAAGAAAAGGAAACATTAGAACCCTTCAAAATGTATCACTGAAAGCGAGAAAACAGTGTGCGATTTAGACAAAGGAAAAATTGTTATCAATCTCACCAGAGTAAAAACATAAAAATTGGAATGTGGGGTGAAGTATGAATATAAATAAGTACATCTAACTTGGAAATATTTTTAAGTGATTCTACTACTCTTAATATTTTTCATGATTATTAATCTTCAGATGAGCATTTTTTTGACCTAGTTTTTCTTATGATAAAATAACTACCTGACTTTCACCAATTCTTTCAATTAAAATTTTCTCATATTAAATATAAGTAGAGTTAAATATTGTAACTAAAATATCATACTTTTAACATTTTTCAACATTTACAGATAATAATATCCAGCTCTTACATACAAATGTAATAACTAGCTATGTTACTTCTTTTTCATCTATAGATAATTGGGGTGGTAAGTATTTGGGTAATTATTTTTACTTTTTCTCAAAATAATTATAGTCCCTGAATTTTTAGAGTGATGCATATGTGTGATTTATACCAAAACAATAATCTTTTAAAATGCATAATATGAAGTAGGCAAATAGAAAAGAACAATTCAACATCCAAATAATAATAATAAAGTTAGCAATAATGGTGATTGACTATAAATGTTATTTTAATTATTATTGATAAAGTGTGAATAATGTGAAAAGAGATCTGGAAAACTGCTGTTTCATAAGCTAAAAGCAAAGTGTAAATTTAATAATATTACCAGAGCACTTTGTTTATCTATGATATTGTTGGTATTTTACATTAAATTCATTTGGAAGATATACAAGAATAAGAAATTTAGCAAAAGGAACATTAGCTCAACAAACTATGTTTCTGAAAGCCCAGGCACAGAGATCAAAGACTTTTGCAACTCATGATACATTTGTTCTTTCACTAGTCTCTGCTGGGGACCATTCTTTGTGGCTTTTTTAGTTCACTGGAGACTAGAAGATAAAAGTATTTGGCCTAAGGGCCTAAGTCAGTTCATTGATTGGACAAATATTATTGAATGTCTACTATGTGTTATGGGCTAGGATAACAGCAATAAACAAAACAGATAAACCACATGTTCATGGTGGTAAAATTCTAGTGGAGGAAATAAACCAATAGTTCATGCAACAATGTCCAAGTTTTTTTTTTTTTTTTTTTTGTGATTTTTGGCCGGGGCTGGGTTTGAACCCTCCACCTCCGGCATATGGGACCGGCGTCCTACTCCTTGAGCCACAGGCGCCGCCCAACAATGTCCAAGTTTTAAGTATTAATCTAATAAAAGATTTGGTCCTATTTTAAATGGAGTGGTTAGAGAAGGAACAACTGAAGAAGTGACATTTGAGCAGAGCTTTGAATGAGATGAGGGCTCAGCCAACTTAGACATCAAATACTCACAACACCATTTGTCTTTCTTTGAATGAATGAAGGATGATTATGTGGTTCATTCAGAGGACACAATGTTTTGGGGATTTTCTAGGATGAAGGCATCCTCTCTTTTTCACTGGATTTTAACCTGAACAAATGTAAGTATCAGAGACCTATAGTCATCTCCTCCATTTGAAGCCCATCTGAGAATCTTGCTAACCAAAGGAAGCTCCCTGGAATAAAGAGATATTTGAACTTTTCAGTTCCTTAGGCTGGTCGGTGAAATCCCTTTTTCCTAAGACAATATGATGTTTTGTTTTCTGTTATTCTAGCCAGGAGGAGTCTTACGTGGTGCAGAAACTCTCTCAGGGTTTTATCAAAAATCCATACCATGTATCTTTCTATGTGTCATATGAAGGTAGCAAATAAGGGTAAAACCTCACTTTAAGGGGCCACAGTTTGGACAGTATCACTGGAGAGGTAGGCAGTCAGCTGCAACAGAAAAAAGGAATAAAAACAAACAAACAAACAAAATTAATTTATCATGTTAGTCAAGAATCAGTAATTACTACCAGAAATGCCAGTAACTCCATGTATATTAAAATAGCTCAAACATATCATAGCTATTATTCAATAATTTACTAATTCATTGATTAAGTCAATCATTCATCATTGGATGTGTTCAGAAAACACTGAAAATGTGGGGTAAGGACTATTTTAGACACTCAAGATATAATTGCAAATCTGACCAGTAAAGTTTATATATTATGGAGTTTATATTCACCTTGGGCAGGTATATAACATAGAAGAATTAAAAAAAAAAAAAAAAAACGTAATAACAGACTGTGGCAAGTACTATGAAAGAATAAATGTGACCAGCTTAGGGAAAAAGAGGGTCTGCTCTGATGAGGAAGGGGTCAGGGAAAGCATCTTTAAGGTGAAATTTATGCAAAAATTTATTTAGTTTTAAAAGTGAGATAACCATTCTGAACCATGGGACCAATCATTTCATGCACCACTGCACACATAGTGACTTAGCATGATGGCAGAACAGAAAGATTGTTCATATAACTGTAGCAGAGGGACCGAGGGAGAGGTACTCAATCTAAATTTACCTCAGTAGCTAGGATCTAGATAATGGAGGGCTTTGCAGGCCATGGCTTAGAAGTTTTAACTCTACTCAAACAGAAATATGAAGGGATTGGATGTTTTCGAATAAAAAATGTGAATCCTTTGTACTCAATTTTGATATGAGGACAATTAATGACAATTAAGGTCATGGGGGGGGAAGCAGAAAGAGGGACGGAGGGAGGGGGGTGGGACCTTGGTGTGTGTCACACTTTATGGGGGCAAGACATGATTGCAAGAGGGACTTTACCTAACAATTGCAATCAGTGTAACCTGGCTTATTGTACCCTCAACGAATCCCCAACAATAAAAAAAAAAAAAACAACTATGTATAAATATAAAAAAAAAATGTGAAGTTTTATATATTCACATTTTTGTGACCTCTCTGGCTGATGTTTGGAGAGTGAATGATACAAACTCAGAAGAGGAAGCCAGGAGACTCTGTAATATGCTTTTTTGATAGTTCAGGCATGAGATGATGGTGATACAAGATACATTTGAAGTAGAAATAACTTCTTTTGCTAGATTTGATGGAGGCAGAAATACAAGGGAAATAGAAGCAATCAACAGTAATTCTAACAGTTTGGATTGGAACAAATTAGGGAGCTGTGATATCACTTACTCACTGTTAAGAGTAAGGTCCAAAAGCCATCAGATCAGACCTATTGTGATTTTTCTAATTAGATATCCAGGTGAAGATATCAGTGTGTAAGTTGGCAAAGGTACATAAGAGCCATCAGGTTAGAATGAAATGTGGGGCCTGGGGCTGTACAGCCGAAAAGTTAACACACGAGATGGTAATTTGGTGATGTAGTTAAGATCTCGGGCTCTGCTGTCAGACTGCTACAGCTTTGATTTTGGCTCTGCCTCTTACTCCTTGAAATCATTTACCCTCTCTGGACCTTAATTTTCTGTTCCATAAATGAGGATGATAAACAATGCCAGGCTTAGAGTGAGTATTCAGAATGTTAGTTATTGCTAACATTACTGTTTTTGCTGTAATTTTAGCATAGCAGTAGCTGAGGTCATCCAAGGGAAAAGGAGAAATAGAGAAAAGATTAATCATAAAAATAAAGCTCAAGGCACTCCAAAATTTAGAGGCTAGATAGAGGAAAAGAAAGAAAACAAAAACAAAAACAAAGGGAGAAGTCTTAGCCGATGAAGTAGGAAAAAAAACAACACATCAAAGTCAATGTAGAATGTTAGGACATTGATCGAATCAGCCAGAAAACTACCCATCTGGAGCCCAACCTGCAGCGAAATGAAATGAAGAGTGAATGGGAGCACAGCAAACAGAAACGGCAAATGCACACGGTTTATTTAGGATTTCCATTCTGTGAAAAGGGACATAGAAATGGTATAGTAGTAGAATGAAAATGTGGAGTCTTACGGCTTTTTTTTTTTTTGTAATGGAATCTAATTGCAGATGCCAAAATTGAAGGGTTTATATGTAGGCTAAGTTAAATCTACAGATGCATTTTGAATTCTACAATGTTTTAAAAATAATTCAATCCTGCATTCCCTTAAACTTAGTATGTGCTCTCTCTGTTGCTGTTTTCCGTTGACTTTCACTAAGCTCACTTGGTTTACATAGCATACCTGCTTGATCCTGTGCCCAGAGGATGTGTGTATATGAGCCCTGACAATTAAGTTCGTGAACTCATCCTAGAAAAATGCTACACATATTATTGCTGGATATCACTATGGCCACCTTTGAAGTACTCCCCCAGGGAATCTATGCTCTGATGCCAGTGCTTACTCCACCCTTCAAAGCAATTTTGGAACTCTTTTTTCTGCAACGGCCTTCAGAGCTGTCGACATATTACCCTTGATATCAAAAGTCATCAAAATGTCTTCTTTTCAATATTTCATTTATCTTAGGGTAAAGAAAAAAGCCATTTGGGGCCAAAGTAGGGAGTGTATTCCAATACAGTTATTTGTTTACTGGCTGAAAACTCCCTCAAAAATAGTGCCATGTGAGCTGGTTCATTGGTGAAAATTTCAAGTTGTTTCTGTCTTAACTTTTTTTTTCACACAGCCTTTTCAGCACTTCCAGTAGTAAACTTGGTTAACTGTCTACTTGTATAAAATCGTAATGAACAATCCCTCTGATATCAAAAAAGTTTAGCAACACTGTTTTGACTCTTGATTTAGACTGACAGAACATGTACACCATGACAGTACACCACGGAATATTATGCAGCCTTAAAGAAAGATGGAGACTTTACCTCTTTCATGTTTCCATGGATGGAGCTAGTGGAAGAAAAAGTATCCAATGTACTCAGCCCTACTATGAAGCTAATTTATGGCTTTCACATGAAAGCTATAACCCAGTTATAACCTAAGAATAGAGGGAAAAGGGAAAGGGAGGAGAGGGAGGAGAGGGAGGAGGGAGGATGGGCAGAGGGAGGGTGATTAGTGGGATTACACCTGCAGTGCATCTTACAAGAGTACATGTGAAACTTAGTAAATGTAGAATATAAACGTCTTAACACAATAACTAAGAAAATGTCAGGAAGGCTATGTTAACCAGTGTGATGAAAATGTGTCAAACGGACTATAAAACCAGTGTATGGTGCCCCATGATCACATTAATGTACACAGCTATGATTTAATAATAATAAAAAAAAAGAATAAAAGAATGGAAGAAAAAGTAAAAAAGAAAAAAATCATGTCCCACAGCATAAAAAAAAGAAAAAGAAAAAGTAAAGAGATAATTTCTGAAGAAAATATAGAACAAGAAGAAACTCTGCATCCTTGAATTATGTGAATGAGAAGACACAATCACCCTCCACTTCAAAGGGACTACCCAGGAAGACCTCTGTCCAGGAGAAGGCCGGATTCTCTCCAGGCAAAGGAATTCAAGGAACGTTTTCCATAAGGAACTGAGGACAAAGGTGAGTTTGTAGATTGGAGGTCAGGCTGAAAATGTTTTTGGATAAGAAGATTGGAAAAGATTAGGGGGTAGCAGTAACACAGTAATATGTGTTTATGGTGACCCTGAGAAGTGTGGAGTTTTGTATCTCTTCTGGGGAGTAGACATTCTCTGGAGCAACATGACATTCATTCTAGTAACTCTTTACAGGAAGGTAGCTAATTATTGCAGGCAATGCTTTTATTCTTTATAACCAGCAGGGTAGGGCCTCTATACCCACCTGCCATTTTTAATGATGTGACCATTTGTGGATGGGACAAGGGCAGGCAGCCGTGGGCTATCCTCAGAGTGCCTGTCACTCTCTGCTCCCCACAGGCACAGAACAGACAGAAAGAAATCATTGGAAAAAGACTGTGCTTTGTTAAAAATTAATTCTGTGTAAGCAAGTAGGGCAATGCTTAATTAATTTTGTAAAGGCTTGTAGCCAAAAGGTTTTAAAAAGTGTTTGGGGGCTTAACGGGATAAAGGCACAAAGCCTCCCTTACTAGATAACCTCCAGGAGTCACAATAACTGATCCCCTGAGGGTTTCTAATGACCAAGCTTGGGCTCTATTAAGAAAATTATCATGAGACTAGAAGATATTTACCAAGGATGAGAGAGGCTGGAACTGGCAATTAATCCCTTCTACTGCTCAGTGGTGATTAGGAACTCATGAGATTGTTACAAAACTTGAGCTCTCACAGTTTAAAATAGATTTTTTAAATATTGGTGAGGATCCAGATATGACCAGAGGAAACTACTTATGAAGTTGTCAATTTCTATAAGGAAAAGGGAAGGTCTTATTTGGTTGGAGTAAGAAAAGGTTCACAAATGATAATTTATGGTTTCAATCTTATACTAAGACAATTAGTTTGGCTTTTAAATTATCATGAAAATGGGACTTCAAGTGCATTGGCAGACAATGTTCTGAGGTCTGAGGAAGATATTGTGTGAACATCAATAGTTCTACAAAGGATTCTGTGGAAATGTTATTTCTGGAAGTAGTTTTATAAGTGCAGTCAGCACCTTCCAGGAAGCAAGGGGCTAGATTGATGCCACATTCCTGCCACCTAAAAAGTATGAAAAGTACTAGACTAAATAATAAGAAAAGAGGAAGAGATGTTAGGTATTTTTGTGGATATTCTATTAATCTGTTTTTCTTCTAAAGAATCTGAAAAAGCCCCCAAATTATGGGAGAATATAAAAAGTCAGCTGTAGCTCTTGGCTCTTTAGATTCTCTTTCAAAGCCTGACAGGTAGACAGGCTCAGTGATCTCTGGGGACCTGAACCACAGAAACTCCAATTTGATTTTCTCTTCTTTGTGTGTGTGTGTCACATGTGATTCTTGATTTAACCTCTGAGTCTCAGTTTTCCCATCTGTGAATAGTGACAACCACTGTGCTCAAGAAAGTATAGAGATAATAACAATAATATATGAAACCACCTACTAGCCAGTGTAGGACCGGACTGTTAAACAAAGCCAGCCTAGGAATTCCACCAGATTCAGGCCTCTTTCCAGAGTGCTACATCTGAAGGGAGTCTCTGTGTGATGAGGTGAGACTCAAACATGCCAGGAAGAAGTCCCTTCCTCCATCATGGACTCTCTACTTTTCAAGAGGCCTTAGTAGACTTCATTCCTTACCCACTGTCCTTGCTGTTTTTGTTCCTGTAGACCCAGCTACTTGGGAGGCTGAGGCAAGAGGATTTCTTGAACCTAAGAGTTTGAGGTTGCTGCAAGCTATGATGCCACAGCACTCTACCCAGGGTGACAAAGTGAGATTTTTGTCTCAAAATTATAAAATAAAATAAACTTCAATACAGCTATTTACTTCTGGCCATGGAAGAAAGATTCCTTATACACAAGTGAGAATCAGACTCCTAGATATCTATAAAGCAAATACAAGTACAAAATGCAAGTTTCATCTTTCTCTAGAACGTTTACAGTGTGAAAGTGAGGAATGGACATTTAATACATATATATATTTTCTTTTTATACTTGTAATAAAAGCCAGTTTCATAAACCACATCAGGTATCAAGAGCCTAAAGTAAATCTTATACTCTAGGGGAATTTTTTAAAATATATATAACTGTGTTTTTTTGGCTCTGACAGATGAACAAGAAAAGAGCCCCTTTCTTTCAAAACACAAAGATCATATTTATGCATGATTTCTGGACATGCTTTTTTTCCAGAAGTTTTATACAAAAGGTTCATTGTTCATTGCTATCAAAGCATTCCAAGCAATCAAAATAATTTGGATATCTTATTTTACTTATGCAATATTGAACAGGTAAGATTTTTGCAACATTTACTAAATTTCAGTTAACATTAATGAAAAGTAAGGAAAGCAATTCAAGACATGCAAGATTTGGGAAAACCTTTTGTTATTAGAACATTTCTGAAACATTCATCTATGGTATCACCGTATTCATTAACGTCTTTTCTTAATTGGTGACTTTGTTATAGACATAAAACCAACATTTAAAAAATTTAAGCTAACACACTGGCAAATTTGAAGTCCATGAACATAATTTTAAGAGTTTTATATACTATGTAATTTGGATGCTGCTTCCTAGTTTGGGTGACTATAAAATAATTTGGGGTTTTTAAAGACTGAGAAGTATTTCTCAAGGTTAGCTTTTCCAAACAGAAAGTTGAGTGTTATAAAGTCCACCTCCCACAGACCAGATTTCACATCCATTGGTCAGGGGCAAATACCACTGCCTCTGCCTCAGTCACTCTGTGCCACTTCACCAAGTCGGAGCCAAAGGTAGGTTTTTATACTTGCTTTCTTCTTGGGTTAGAGATTTTTTTCCCCCTAATATAACAACCTTTAAAAAATAGTTCAGCTTGCTTTAATATCTCCTGGTGAACTTAGATTGAATGGATAGGGTTTAATTTTGCTATTGAATTTATATTATTTTTGGAAAATGCAAAATTCTGAATTAGCTTAGGAATTAATAACATGCTACAAAGTAGATGATCTCAATACTGATGTCATGACAGATGCCAATAAAATTACAGTAGTTTCCAATACATGCCTTAAATCAAGTGCCCTGACACAGACCACACATCCTTTGCCTGGATAGACAGGCATTACTGATTGATATTGGTTGAAATATTATGCAAAAGAAGAAAACAGTGAAATTTCAGGTATTTAAAAATATTCTAATGATCACGATAGTATGCTTTCAGAATGTCTTTTTGAGCTAAGTGTTTTAAAGTTTTAAACAAACATGCCTTTTCAAAATATTATGAACTAATATTATAATGTGAACAACAGTTTTAAGTCTCAATTACAAGCTACATTAAGCATTGATGTCATTGCTTGAAGGAAGAATGTAATTTTTAAATTAAACATAGATAGAAGTTTCTCACTATTTTAAGGTTCACACAGATGACCTTATTGTTGATAGCGTTAGAAGATACGCCAAATGCAAGTAAACTCTGGATTGTAGCCATCTGTAATCAAATATAGAGTATAGACTAAGAAAAAGTATGAGCAAGTGCATGATTTCTTGAAACAATGGAGGTTGCCAGAAGTGTAGGAGAAAAATATTTTCTTAGGTTGGTAGTAGCATCTGTTAATGATTCCCTCTTGAATATGGAAGAACTGTTCCTAGAAGATTTGCAAATCACACTGTTTTATTAAGAAGGACTTCATGGGTAATTGCCTACAACAGTTCCAAATCTGCAATCCGGAAAAGACCTCTGCAAAGGCAGGTAAAATAGAGGCTTAGTTTATCCAGTGTGAATAAGAAATATATTGGAAGAAAGCACAGGAGGGAATAAAAAGGAGCTCCTTGTGCTACTTCTTATTCTCAGAGGAATTCAGATCCTTCTGCCTAAACCTGCTTCATAAAGACCTTCTTTCAAGTAGCTGAAGGTCAGTATGTCTGCCAGTGCATTCAAGTTTAAAAGTAATATTTACCATGAATTCCCTTTTATATGTGTGCGTAGGCACTAACACCATACCTACTATTCTTAAAGTAAACCCAAGTAGTTTATCCAAAATATAAAACTTTATAAAACTAGACATGCTTGATAAAAAGTTTTATACTTTGTCTACTCAGTAAGTGATCATTAGGTAATATTATTCTCAGAGGGCCAACTTAACTGTTTAAAAACATGAAGCTTCCCCCCAAACTAAATGTATTCATTAGAGTATGTAGAACTAAAATAGTTAATATTGTTATATTTTGGTTGAACTCCCTAATGTAAGAATTATATTTATTAAATAATTACAGATCAAAAGATGGCTCTAATACCAAGTGCATGCAAATCCTCCTCTACGTGAATCTTGCCATATGATGTTTTTTGATGTGTATTCCTATTGATTCTGAGTTCAAATCATAGATATGAAATACTAAAATAAAATATTAAGAACAAAAGGAAAAAATCTTTCATATTTAGTTAAGAACATTTTGAAAAGTGTTGAGTGAGGCATTAACTTATGTACATATTATGTACATATTATGTATAAATTATGTATATATTCAGATACCCAGAGACAACAAAGAAGTAGCAAGAAAATTAAAAATTCGTAATTTTGTTCAGGAGAAAACCTGTGAGGCTTTCTCCAGAGGTTTTCTCGGGCTTTCTAGGAAACAGTTCTAGGGGTATCACTAACCACCTTTGCCTCATTTTCCTCATCTGAGAAATGATATGGCAGGTGTAAGTCATCATCATTGTTCTCAACTCTGTATCCCAGAGCTCGTGTAAGTATCTAAACACTTGGGGGGAAAGGAAGAGCAGAGAGAGGGAAGGAGGGAGGGGCGTGGGGCCTTGGTGTGTGCCACACCTTTTGGAGGCAAGACACGATTGAAAGAGGGACTTTACCTAACAAATGCAATCAGTGTAACCTGGTTTCTTGTACCCTCAATGAATCCCCAACAATAATAATAATAAAAAAAAGAACCTTAACACTTATTAAATGGTAAAACTCTTAGACATATTTAAGAGGCTTTTGTGAATAAATGTTTCACAATCTTTCTGCATTCCATTTCCTCCATTTTTCTCTGTAAAATGAAGTCAGTTTCACTGTAATCAAAATATCCACTGTACAAAGATGGATTATTGTGTGGATTGATTTGGACTTGGGATAGCAATGATCTTCAGAAGCCGTATAACTTCTTGTGTGTTAATTATCCATGGAAGGAAAGCCACCAGATTGAATTCCTTTAAGCTAACATTGATTTATAATTTCTATTTAATACAAACTATTTATAAATTATTATCAGTTAAATATTCATTCATTTTAATATTTTATGATCAGGAAGTTTGAAACATGAAAATATTAGCAAGACTTGTTCTGGGCCTTGTTATCTTGGATGCTCTTGTGGCTGCCCCAACTCTACCATCCATCAACTATGACTCAGAAACCTACGATGCCATGTTGGAAGACCTGGATAATTTATACAACTATGAAAACATTCCTATTGATCAAGCTGAGGTAACTGATTCCTCCCACCATGGAGACCTTGTAAAGCATAACATGAGGAGTGATTGGGGTTTATTCTCTTCAAACAGATTTTTGCTTATTTATAGGTAGACAGGCTTTTATGTTAATAATTTTATATTAACCTCTTCTCTTCAGAACATTTTCAATCTTTTGGAAATTCATACTAAGTCTTTTGATTTCTTAAAGCTCATAGTATTTTTTTTATCAAATTTCTTCACTAAAATGAAAACAA
This sequence comes from Nycticebus coucang, assembly GCF_027406575.1. NCBI lineage: Eukaryota > Metazoa > Chordata > Mammalia > Primates > Lorisidae > Nycticebus > Nycticebus coucang. The sequence continues at coordinate 31,021,025 of NC_069782.1, forward strand.
AAATAAATTTCTATCAGACTGCAGCAAAGAAAATTAAAGGAAAAGGCAATCAGTGACAGTAAGCAAAGTTAAAATAATATGTATGCAGTGATGAGGATGATTTGGGATAAGGGAGGAAGATGAGAGATTAAATGAATTAGCAGAAAACAAGAAGAATACAGAGAGAGGATAATGGGTGGAAAGGCTACTGTGTCCTAAGAGTGAATGTGCTAGCCTCGGTGATTGTCTCTCAAGAACAAAAATTGGCAAAGTTGTAGCCCATCACGTAAATCTGATATGACATGTTCCTAACTAAATATGAAGCTTTTTATATAACTAAAGGATACAGGCTAATTTTTATGAATAAGAAAGCAAATAGACCTTGAAGTGCTAGAGTGTAGCCAATGTACAACATTGACAAAACTAATTATAAATAAACAAAAATAATTACATCACCTTTAAAGAATCATGACATATTTTGGGGAGTTTCAAGTATGCATCTCCTTAGAACAATTACTTTGATAGCCAAGAAATATGAAATATTTAGACAGAATAATATATCTAATTTGCAATGAACTTAAATGTATTAAGAAGATAGTAAATATTTTCAATATTGTTTGTTGCCTTGTGAAATAGAAGTCAGATTTTCACAATATGATAGTGTTGAGAAGTCGTCCCCCTCTCTCTCTCCTTTTCCTGCATCTTCCCTCCCCTTCTCACTTCCACCCTCACTACCTTCTTCCTTTTCCAACTCATCTCTCTCTCTCCTTTTCATTCTCCTTAATAAAGTTTTAGGCTCTGTAGCAGATCAATTCTGCACATTTGATTGTGACTCTACTTTTTAATTCTTTATTAATATTCACTCTTTGATTCATTCCACTGTATGGCTTCTGTTATGATGAGATTTTATGTTGGAAACTTATGATCATTCACATAAATCTTGCTCTACATGACTTCTTTATCTCTAACCTAACACATCAATGTAAAGTATAAGACATTTATTTGGTAGTTAATTCATTTGCTCTTTTCCATCTTGCATAAAAATACATTTTAAAAAGTTATGACATAGCTTAGTTTATCTCCCAAAATAAATATTTTAGTTCAACATACTTTTCATTCTCCACACACACACACACCCCCAAAAAATTCCATTAGACCAATGGGATTTGACAATTACCATAATGAATGCTACATTTTGAGCAGGGTCGAAGAATAGATTCAAGGATCCTGTTTATTCTTTTCACAAGACCAAATGCACAATAGAAAAAATACATTTAGGACCAAGGCTTGGCCGTGTAAAAGTGTAAAGAAGATGAGCTGTATTTCCAAATGCCTTTGACCCATCCCTGTTTGCGAGGGTCCTTTTCATTGTCCATTAAGCCTCAGACATTCTCATGGAATTCTGAAGTTTTTCGTACTATCCAGCTATATAAATGTTATTTAATATACAATCTTTACCCAATATTTCCAGATTCTGGAATAGCAACCTCCTGTAAAATATTAAATATGTAGCAAGTATGTTTACCCAATGCCAACATCCCTAGTTTTCCACAGAATTATTTCCAAACAATTCTAGTGCTAGCCAGACATAGAATTCTCAATGATTGAGAGCTGCAAAGAGCAACTGACAATCCCTTGTGATTGAGTGAAATGTATCATTTGTCCCTGACTTAACAATACTTTCTGATAAACTCATCATCCGAAATCAGTTTATAGATTGATAATGTTGTTACAGATATAAATACACATGTACAAGTACTATAAGAAAAAATAATGTATTTTTTTCTTTTTTTTTTTTATTGTTGAGCATTCGTTGAAGATACAAGAAACCAGGTTACACTGATTGCATTTGTTAGGTAAAGTCCCTCTTACAATTGTGCCTTGGCCCCAAAAGGTGTGGCACACACCAAGACCCCACCCCTCTCCCTCCTTCTCTCTCTCTGCTCTTCCTTTCCCCCACCTCTCCCTCCTTCTTAAAACATAAACTATAAATAATTTTTAAAGATATATTTATAGGGTTGGTCCAGTAACAAAAAAAAATCAACCAATCCATACACACACACACACACACACACACACACACAGTACCACTGAATATGCAAATACAAACACAAAAATAATAAGATAAAGTGATTAAGATGACAAGAAACAAAATTTAGAAGAACTTTGGTTCAGATAATGACAAATTAATATAAATTATTTTGTACGCGAAATGATTTTACATTTCCTTGTGGGATTATGTTAAATAAAGTTAATAGATCCAGTCATGTGAATGGATTCTAGAACATAATTTCTCATGGTATAAATGTCTTGAAGCAGTATTGGAAGCCCAATTTTTAGTGATGTTTGGGAAACTTGTTTGTCTCATTTTTACATAATAGGACCAGTTATTTCATATGTTCTTGATCCTACATGACACATTCTGACTAAATACTAGTAACAAAATCATCTAGGATACGGTTGATAAAAAAAAAAAATTCACAGTAAATAAAACACATGGAGAATGATGGGAACAGATTCTTCATTATTTTCTCCTCAATGACAAGGGTAAGTTTCTGCCTGTTTTAGCCTAAAATTCATCTCATCTGTACAAAATGCACCTTTTATTGTAAAATTATAAATTTGGAGTGTAACTGAATAATACTTCTAAAATACAAGCCAGTTCTTTTTCTTCTCATATATTGTGAGAATTGTAGAACCCTTGGTCTACAGCTTTAGCTGATAAATCCTTGGATCCTTGAGGAGTTGACATACGTTGTAGGCAAAATTCCAAGACATTCTCCAAGAGGTCCACTACCCACTGTGTCCATATTCTGTATTATCCTTAAGATCATGAGTAAATGTGGATATCATTCCTATAATTAGGTTACATTATATGGCACAGTTGAATTTTAAAAAGGGAAATTATCTAGGTGGGCTTGACCATCCCTTTAATCAGCATCTTGATTTCATGGACAACATTTGAATCATGAAAGGGGTTTAAGGCAAGGTAAAATGTTTTTGGTTACCTTTAAAGATGGTCCATGTCTCAAGGAATACAGGAGGCCTCCAGATGGTGAGAGAAACTGTAGCCAGTAAGCATTTGGGGACCTCACACCTACAGACATGAGGAACCCCAGATCCACATAAGAACACAGCCCCGGCTATCATCTTGACATTGGTCTCATGACTTGCTGAACAGAGAACTTAGGCCATCCATGGATTTTTACCCACAGAAACTGTGAACTAAAAAATGGATATAGAATAAAGCTGCTGAATTTATGGCAGCAATAGAAAATTAATGTAACACGTAACAACTGAAACTTTTCATTTCTGAAAACCAAATCTGAAATAAGCTGTTACTGCAAATCTTGTACTTGTGAGCCCAATAATTTGGCTATTTGATAAGACAAACCAGCCCCCAAAATCCAGTGTGAGAATCTCAGTTGAGCTTTGATGATTTCTACTGGTGGTGGTATATTCATGGCCTCTTCTGTGGTAAAGGAAAGGTCGTTACGGTATTTCTGTTTTTGAAAACTATATACACTCACAGATTTCCAGACTGATGACTTATATAAATGTCTGATGATCTAGCACAGTGGTTCTCAACCTTCCTAATGCTGTGACCCTTTAAAACAGTTCCTCATGTTGTGTGGACCCCCAACCATAAAATTATTTTTGTTGCTACTTCATAACTGTAATTTTGCTACTGTTATGAATCATAATGGAAATATCTGATATTAGGCGACCCATGTGAAAGGGGTCGCGACCCACAGGTTGAGAACCGCTGATCTAGAATATCCAGTATTCATAAGATTTTATGTTGGGAACAGGTTTTAAACTCAACAGTTCCATCATATGGTTATATGTTATCCTGTAGATAAACTTGTTATGACATAAAATTGTTTCACTTTTTACTAAGCTTTCATTTTCCATTAATGGTATGAATGGGAATCGGTTACAGACTTCATGATCACAACCTTTTTGCTTTCTGATAAACAATAGCTAACCCTAGGGCGGTGCCTGTGGCTCAGTGGGCAGAGCACCGGCCCATATGCCAAGGGTTCAAACCTGACCCTGGCCAAACTGCAACAAAAAAATGGCCGGGCGTTGTGGCAGGTGCCTGTAGTCCCAGCTACTTGGGAGCTGAGGCAAGAGAATCACCTAAGCCCAGGAGTTGGAGGTTGCTGTGAGCCGTGTGACGCCTTGGCACTCTACTGTGGGAAATAAAGTGAGACTCTGTCTCTACAAAAAAAAAAAAAAAAAACTAACCCTAAGCAAGCAATTGTTCTGTTCCAGGTAACTATCTGAGTCATGTTATATGTCTTACCTCATATACTGTTCACAACAAAACTATGAATTCCTGTTGTTTTTCCCATTCAGTAGATGAGGATATTGAGACAGGAACAGTTAATTAAATAACTTGAAAAAGTCAGTAATGACATATAATCATATTGATGGTATCTTCTTATATCAGAAAATAATTTCCAGCAGGGTAATAAAAGATGTATTATCCTTCATTTATTTTCCATCCTGTTCCAAATGTCCTTTTAACTTGACATTGATTTTAGCCAAACTGAATGCCAGGTGCTCCAACACTCCTAAACGAGAAAGAAAAGCATCCTTCTGTGGGTGGATAACATGAACTAGAAGTAAGTTTTATACATAACCGACTCTGTTATCCAATTATTCTAAAAAAGAATCACTTAAGGCTATTTCAAAGAATAATTGTGAATATGCATTCTTCAATATACGTCTAAGTTCTGGACAATAACAAGTAATGTAATTACATACACACACATACACAAACTCACGGAAGGTGCCAAAAATATAGACACATTTTAGAAAGAAAAAAATGTATTAATATTATAATAACATATATCAATAACAAAAGGTGCATGTTGCAGAATTCGAATGTAACTTGAGTATTGCAAATTTGGTACATTTTTTTCCTTTCTTTTTTTTTTTTTGTGGGTGTACATTTTCTTGGCACCCTCCGGATGAGTGTGTTTTTTGTGTAGGTGTCTCTCTCATATATGTAGTAGTCTAGGGACACATTTTTTTTTTTTATTTGCCTGCAAGTGTTCATCAGAAAACTACATTGTTCTAAGGCTGGTATTCTTTGAGTGGCTTAAATTGATATTGTCTTTGTTGGATGTAGGTAGTCATTTGAAATTTCCATTTTCACGACATAGTTTTGGGTTACTGCTATTACGTTTCCCTTAGGTTGGAGGGGGCTTCACCTTGTTTCCAAAGAAAGACATTGAGTCTGCCCATGAGTAGCATCTCTTCCCAGCAGTGTTCAGTAGCAATGTTGATATAATAGAACTTCAGGAAGATGACAACCAAAGGATTGTAGTAAGCTGGTCAAGGACTAGGCCTACTGTACTGAGAGATACGTGTGGTGCATGTCCGGTCATTATAGGAAGGTGATCAACTGTGGAGGTTCTACTGTATTTATGGGGGCTTTTTACTGAGCTGTTCTTTCAGTAAAACTACCATTCTTCCAGTAAAATTTACTTGGCTTCGTCTAGGTAATTAGACTTATTCTCTCCTTTACAGAACACTATGGAGTTCTTAATTATATTTACTGTAAGATGGTGTGGAGGATTCACAATGATATTGAACAACCATCTTTATGAGAATATGTAGGAGAAATTTCTCTCAGCCCTCAGTGTCAGAATGGGCTTCAACTTTTTAAGGAATTTGCTTGTAGTTTAGGTTCTATATTGTGTAACTTATTGTGCTTGTGAATTTCTCTTGCCTGTGCAAAAACTTGGAGCCCAGTTTTTGTGTCATCCTTCTCTGGATTTATAGAACTTCCCCCATCTTTATTGTTCTGTCACCCTAATACCTCAGGTAGATTTTTTGAAGTATGACAATTAAAAATTGTCTCATATCCTTTCCAGAATGAGAGGGTATGTGCATTCATCAGTAAATAACAAGAACAATGCAAAAAGGAATATCAGTAAGAATTGTCCACTGAAACCTTACATGAGAGTTGCTTTCATTGCTATGACCACTTCATTAACGATTAAATTGATGATAATTGTTCTTTGTCATAAAGAAAACAAACTAGACTGTTTCAAGTCATTCTTACAAAGAAAATTGCCATTAAGCCAAATTAATTCAGCTTGAACATTGTATTTCTAAATGAAGAAGTTGTAAGTTTCATCAAAAGGACTAAAAATTAAATTCAGCAAAGTTGTAGGAATGGGGGAAAACTCAATGAAGGCAATTGTATCAATTATCAAGTGAGAAATGATTTCTTTTCAACTGTCATCAAAAGAGTATGGTGCCGCACAAAATAATTTCAGGATCCCCAGTAATAACATAAACTACTTAAGGACAATGAAGATAACTCTGGAAAATTTACAAATATCAAAGTCCACTTCAGATAATGATATATAAAAAGGATCTTCACATTAGGTTTTCTGAATATAATAAATTGGTATAGAACTTTGTTAACGTTAAAGTGTAGGCTGTGTCAAAAATAATTTGTATGCATTCTGAACAAAACATATTTAAATTAGTAATATCCCTACCATTTCTTTACTCTGGTACCAAAAGATTACAATATATGTATTTATATTTGAAATTAGGTCTCACTTTGGCTAATTTATACAGTTATGTTAAAGTTTCAAACAGATGGTTTGCACATCAAAAACTTCATATTGGAGTAACAACATTATTCCCCTGAATTAATATTATTTTCAGGGTATGGGAGAAGAAAGCTAATCTCCCTCTTCACTGAGAATACTTTGGAGGAAGGGAGGAAAGAATTTTGTTAATGAGATTTTAATATGGTTGTCTGATCTATTTCCATGATTCTTTTAAAATGACTATTGAACCAATTGATCCTAATTTTAAGGTACAGTATTTTAAAATCTTAAAACAAACAAAAAAATCATGGAGGTTCATGGTGGAAAAAAATACTGATAGTCTTCGCTAGTAACATCTTTGTATTTGTATTATACATTATTTATGAGATCACAAACATAAATTTATTCAAACATCCTTGCAAAGAAGATATTTTTGTACCCATTTAATATGAATAACTGAAGGTCAGAAATTTTTTTCAAGGTTATTCAGCCAGAGGATCTCAGTGTAAAATTTAAACCAGATTCTTTTAATACCAAAGCAGAGACTTTGGCATTAAAAGCCTCCATTACTTTTCTGCTGCTTCTCTTTAATCTTCACTTCTTTCATCTGTGTCCAATATTGACGGTTTTTTCCTGAAATTAAGTAATTTGATTATTAGGAATTAGAAAAGCAACAATTTTCAAATGATTACAATTAACACAGTAGCCAAGTATCTCTTTACACTGTCAAAGTATTTAAGGGAGAGAAGGGTAAGATGATCCTTTTGAACTGAAAGCTGCTTTGTCAGAAATATGGAGATTGAACAGTCTCTGCCAAATATGTTTCTTCGTCATCCATTTCAAGATAAAATAGAAAATAAGATACAGCTTTCATTGGCAGGCATTCATAGTCACATTTTTTAGATAATTAATATGGATCACTTAAATAAATTTGAGCACCAGGCTCATGTTTAAAGCAAAATTCTATCTCGCTTAACACATCTACATGCCTGTATGTTAAACTCATAAGAACACGTCTTTCATGACTTTGGCTAAACAGCTCAGAGGTTTGTAACATCTTTGGAAGCCAATTTTTGACATAATAGTCACACTGAGGAATAGCTTCAAGATCTTTGCAGTTGTGAATTGTGCTGCTTTAAACATTTAAGTGCAACTGTCTTTTTTATAAAATGTCTTTTTTTCCTTTGGATAAATACGCAGTCGTGGGATTGCAGGATCAAATGGTAGGTCTACTGGTAGTTCTTTGAGGACTCTCTATGCTGCATTCCACAGGAGTTGTACAAGTTTGCAGTCTCACTAATAGTGTATGAATGTTCCTTTCTCTCCACATCCACACCAGCATTTGCTGCTTTGGGACTTTATGATGTAAGCCATTCTCACTGGGGTTGGGTGATATCTCAGTGTGGTTTTGATATACATTCCCCTGATGATTAGAGACATGGAGCCTTGTTTTCATGTGTTAGTTGGCCATTAGTCTAACTTCATTAGAAAAGTTTCTGTTCATGATTTTTGCCCAATTGTTAATGGGGAAATTGGATCTTTTTGTTAATTTTCCAGATTTCTTTGTAGTTACTGGTTATCATGCCTTTATCCTATGTGTAGCATGAAAATATCTTCTCCCACTCTGTAGATTATCTATTTGCTTTACTGATTGTGCCCTTGTCTGTGCAGATTTTTTTTTAATTGATCAGGTCCCATTTATTTATTTTTTGTTGCTGTGATTGCCATCAGGGATTTCCTCATAAATTCCACCCCAGGCTGATATCTATAAGAGTTTTTCCAACACTTTCATCTAGCATTCTTACAGTTTCATGTCTTAAGTTTATTAACTATTGTGATTTCTTTTTTGTGAGTGGTGTGAAATGATGCTCCTCTTTCAGTCTTTTACATATGGCTATCAAGTTTTCCTAGAACCATTTATTGAACAGGGATTATTTACCTCTGTGTATGTTTTGTTTGCTTTGTCAAAGATCAGGTGGCAATGTGAGGATGATTTCACATTTGGGTTCTCTGTTCTCATCCATAAGTCCATGTCTCTATTTTTACATCGTTATCATGCTGTTTTGATTACCACAGCCTTGTAGTACAACCTGAAGTCTGGTAAAGTGCTACTTCTAGATTTGTTCTTGTTATGTAAGAAGTAATTAGCTATTAGGGGGCTTTTCTTTTTCCACACAAAATGTAGAACTATTTTTCAAGACTTGCAAAATATGACGTTGGTATTTTAATGGGAATTGCATTGAATTATATTCTAGTGATCCATGAACATGATATATTTGTATATCTATTTATGTCATCTGTTATTTCTTTTCTCAGTGTTTCATAATTCTCCCTATAGAATTGTGTCTTTGATTTGATTCTCAGTTTGACTGTCTTTGGTGTACATGGAAGCTACTTAAAGGTTAGGTGTGTTTTTTGGAGACAACAGATACTGAGTTTGAGCTTTTGTATCCACTCAACCAGCCTCTTCAGCATCAATGGAATTCAAGCCATTCATGTTTGTTGAGATAATCAATAGGTATGGTGGAGTTTGGGTTATCTTGTTTTGCAGAGGTCCAGAACTTAATTTTATCACTTGCACCATGTGGAGCCTGGGCATGTTGACTTTGGTGGTGGACCACCATGCTGTTCAGTATGAAGAATGAATCTGAATATTTCCTGCAGAGCTAGTCTAGTTATGGCACATTTCCTCAACATTTGTATGTCAGTAAAATATTTGGTTTCTCCATCACATATGAAACATTTTAGCAGGATACATCATCCTGGGCTAAAAATTGTTTTGTTTAAGAACGTTGAAGTTTGATGATCATGCTCTTCTGGCTTGAAAAGTTTCAGCTGAAAAATCTACAGTCATCCTGATAGTTTTCCCTTTGTATGTAGATTTTTCATAGCCTGGCTGCTTGTAGGATTTTCTTTTTCATATTAACTTTGGAAAAGTTAACTACCGTTTTTCCAGAAGAGGCTTTATTTGGATTGAGTCACATTGAGGTTCTGAAACTATGTACTATTTAAATTTCTGTATCTCTCACAATGCTAGGAAAATTCTCCACCATTATGTCTTAAAATACAGCATCAATGCCATTAGGGCCATCTTCTTCAGGAATATCTGTAATTCAGATATTTGATCTTTTGGTATAATCTCATAACTCTCTCGGGGAATATTTTGTTTTTGTTCTCTTTTTCAGTGAGGGCTTTAAAGTGTTAAATGACATGTATGCAAGTATATAATTATACATTGTATTTCTTGACACATTTGAAAAAAACAAGGAAAATATATATTAAAATATTGATGCTTGATCAGATCTTTTCACAAGTATGTTCTCTTTGGTGTTTTGATATCAAAAACTCTGATTAAAGAAATGAAAATGAAAAGAAATCATATATAAGAAATACTGTACTACATTGAATCTATAAGATATATAAAGAGAGATTGGAGACTGAAAAGGATAGTAAATTTTGGTAGCAGAAAGAAAAAGGAAAACCCCAGAGGCTTATATTCAAGGTCCATAAAATACCATTCAAAGGTCTTCTATTAGCAGGGTAACTTCTTTTTTTTTTTTTTTTTTTAATTTGGCCGGGGCTGGGTTTGAACCCACCACCTCCGGCATATGGGACCGGCGCCCTACCCGCTGAGCCACAGGCACCACCCAGCAGGGTAACTTCTATTATGCTAATGACTGCAAAAAAAAATAGTATGATAGTTAGCACATGTAAAGATTTTGATTCCTTGGGAAACAGCCCTTATTTTGCCTTTTGCTATTAGAGAGCTGATTTATCTAGAGTTCTTTTTTCTGGTTCTGTGGTTGTCAACACTATTATATTTAACTTCCCAAGTGGGTCTATCTACACAGAATGTGTCGATGACAATGGGAATACTCAAGCTGGCATTCTGGGTTAACACAGTCTTTTGAACTTATTTAAAACAAGTCTGCCCCTCAGATATAAATTTAGGTCTCTAAATATATAAAATTTTGCAAGAACTTGCCACTGATAAGGGACAGTAGAATAAAAGTATATATAATAATTATCCCTTCCAAAGGCAATCAGCTATTACCTGGGCCTCTCTGGGGCATCCTCTGTAAAAGCACATTTTTGTTCTATTCAAAATGTCTATAGTTACCCTGTGATAATATAGTCATTATCACTATCATCTTCTTCCTCCTAAATAAGCAGTAGTTTTATGCAAAGAAGTTTTACAAATTAAAATGCTTGGCTTATTATACTTTGTGCCTTGATAAAGGTTGTTAGAAGGAACAATTTGTTTTTGTGTTAGGATGAAAAATTTAGGGAATTACTCCATCAAAGATAAAGAGCTAGAATTTGGAAGATTCCAAATATCGTGGTTTTCAGTCCTGTGTCTTTGATTTCAATTACCTTGACTGTGACCAACTTCTACACCCTCATCCTCATGACATTACTGATTTTGGTTTACGCTAAAGTTTCTAAATTGTTCTGGCACCTGTACATGGAGAACAAGAGCAGTAAGGAGAAAGAGAATATGAACTGACTTTCCTGTTAGATAATGTTTCTAAAGTCTTTGCCAAAGTTCTCTACCAATATTATTTGGAGACATTTAGTGAGAACTAGATAATATATTTTAAGAAGCATATTAAGTTTCTGGAGCCTAAGGAGATGACGGTGAATGGCATCTTGACTAAACTGGGATAAAGCTGAAGTAAAAAATGTTTCTGGCAACTCAAATGGAATATTGCCATTTTCTGACAATAAGAAAAGGAAATTAGAAAATAAAAATGTGAACAAAGAAAAAAATAGTGACATCTCAAAAAACAAAACAACCAAAAAGCAAAGCCTAGACAGTATTGGGGTATGATTAAGTCACTTCTTGTCTCTTATTGAGTTAATTTTTTCACTTAGACATTACATTAAATGCAAATAAGCATTATCTTTTAGACTTATAAATTAAAAAAGAATAACCATACACTGGGATAGATTGGGAAGAAAACTAAAAAGCATTTCCACGTTCAAAATGCATGCTATCCTAGCAAGTCAACATCAGTTATGATAATTTTATATTATTAGATAAAAACATGAAGCCATTAACTAATTTTCATATTCAACTTGTAAATATTTATTTGTTAATAAATGTTCATTTTGAAGTGTTAATAAAATCTTGAGATTTCAAAATAAATAAATTGAAATAATGATACATTTACTCAAATTTGTTGGTATAATATTTAAGTAAGTACTACACAAAATAACCAAGATCAAAGAAGAGTTGTTTGTAAAAAGGAAATCAGAGAGAATAGATTAAAAAAAAAAAGTGCATGTACTTTTTTCTGTCAATGATAGGTGCTAGGTAAACCAGCCCATAAAAATGTTAAAAATCACTCCCCCCATATAATTAGGAAACAGTAAATTTAAAATACTGGGGCAAGTTACACTAGTAGCTGTAAAAAACAACTCTAAAGCCTCAGTGGCTTAACACGATGAAAGCTTATATCTTGTTGACATGATTGTCCAGCGTAAGTCAAAGGATACTGCTTTGTCCTACTTTTCTACTTGTAATTACACAGCGATCTAAAGTTCTTTTATGCTAGAACTTCTTCCACTTCAGACTTCAAAGACTTAAGTCTTTCTTTCACTGACAGATTAAGGGAAGAGAAAGAACGAGGAGAAAGTATACTTGTTTTTCACTGTCTTGGACCAAATATTCACTGTCACTTCCTCTCTCCCACATGACCCAACCTAGATTCAAAGAAAGTAGGAAATGTGTCTTAGCTGAATGTCCAGAAGAGAAAGGAAACACATACACACATGGAATTGTCCCTCTCCATGATGCACAAGTAGGCTGCTCTGACACAATGCTTATTCATCACAAAAGTATGAGGAAGTCTTAACAAATGCTGGTTATTTCACAATTCTCCTACATCAACGTCAGATGAAACTCGTCATGATTGTCATTTTCTGAGAATGACTGACTGACTGTCGAGTACTCCTATTGAGCCACAAAGCCTTGGCAAGGCCTTTTAGCCTTTAGGTTTAGCAACTAAATTTTATAAACATAGTCAGTCAGTCATGGTCATATTAGTTTCTAGGTTGATGAACAATGTCATGCAAAAATCATATGAAGCTTAAAAGACAAACAAGTAAGTCTATTTATGAATTTATAATGTGAGTAAGCATTTCCCAGTAATGACAATGCTAACTTCTCCTATAGAGAGCCCCTTGTTCTCAGACAAGAAGAAGAAGCTGGATTATTCAGCACAAGTTTTCTTCGATGAGCACAGAATCCACGCCAGTTATTGTCATAATTTTCATCTAGCCCGTGATGATATCCAATGAAACATTTCTTCTCCATGTCAGAAATAGTCTCCATAGCGACTACATTGCTCATGTTCAATAACTTCAATATTTCTCAAAAAAACTACTCTTTTCTGAAGTTAAATTTTCTAGGCTGCATTTTTTTTAATTTATTTTTATTTTTAGCTTTATTACCATCACAGGTAGAGTTAAGAGTCAAAAAGCAGTTTCCAAGGGCTCGGGAGAAAAACATACCATGCTCATGGCTAGGAAGAATCAACATTATCAAAATGTCCATACTACCCAAAGCAATATATAATTTCAACGCACTCCCTATTAAAGCTCCACTGTCATATTTTAAAGATCTTGAAAAAACATTACTTCGTTTTATATGGAATCAGAAAAAACCTCGAATAGCCAAGACATTACTCAGAAATAAAAACAAAACAGGAGGAATCACACTACCAGACCTCAGACTTTACTACAAATCGATAGTGATCAAAACAGCATGGTATTGGCACAAAAACAGAGAAGTAGATATCTGGAACAGAATAGAGAACCAAGAGATGAATCCAGCTACTTACCGCTATTTGATTTTTGACAAGCCAATTAAAAACATTCAGTGGGGAAAAGATTCCCTATTTAACAAATGGTGCTGGGTGAACTGGCTGGCAACCTGCAGAAGACTGAAATTGGACCCACACCTTTCACCATTAACTAAGATAGACTCTCATTGGATTAAAGATTTAAACTTAAGACATGAAACTATAAAAATACTAGAGGAGAATGCAGGGAAAACCCTTGAAGAAATTGGTCTGGGTGAGTATTTCATGAGGAGAACCCCCCGGGCAATTGAAGCAGCTTCAAAAATACACTACTGGGACTTGATCAAACTAAAAAGCTTCTGCACAGCTAAGAACACAGTAAGCAGAGCAAGCAGACAGCCCTCAGAATGGGAGAAGATATTTGCAGGGTATAACTCTGACAAAGGTTTAATAACCAGAATCCACAGAGAACTCAAACGCATCAGCAAGAAAAAAACAAGGGATCCCATCGCAGGCTGGGCAAGGGATTTGAAGAGAAACTTCTCTGAAGAAGACAGGCGCAAGGCCTTCTCATTATGCATTTTTAAGATCACCTTTCCATCATGAAAACAGGTTAAAGAGACTTCAATCTTGGAGCAGCGATCTCAAAGTGACACTATCCCTAATTCTAGATGAATCTTCACTAAAATAGGCATTATTATTCCGATTCTACAAAGGTAATTACAAAAGTTTTGAGGCAGACTATGGTATAGTCCATTATTTTACTTCCAAGAAACGCAGTCAGCAGCAGTGTCCTTTCTGATACACCCGTGCAAGGTTTACCTAGTTCGGCCGATCCGTGTTGCTGGGAGACCTTCATTTGTTTCTGTCCACCTTGCATTCAGTCAGCACCAACTATGGAGCTGGGAGGAGACCACTTACATGTCACAATTTTCTAATGATTTTAAAAGTAGATTAAATGAGTCTCAAATGCTTGAACATTTGCAACGGGCTTTCAGGGACTTTACTCTTACACATGCAACAATTTTTTGCTGGTCTCAAGAATTTAGAAAAGGCAGAACTTCACTGAAAGACAAGGAGAGGAAGGGGTGTGTGGCAACCACAGAGACCGAAGATAGCCACTGTGGAAAAAAAGCTTCACAAAAATAATAGAGTAGCATTTAAAGTCACTGGAGAGCACTACAGATTGGATCGCTGGCAGTGTCCAAAATCTTGCAGGATGATCTTTGAGTCAGGAAAGTTTAACCCCTATGGGTGCCTCGCACTTTGACAGATGAGCAAAAGCTCATCTGTTTTGAACAGTGAGAAGAAATGCTGGTCAGCTTTGATGGAAGCGAGTATAGATGCGTTTCTGACATCATTGCTGGTGATGCAATCTTGGTTTACCAGTTTGATCCAGAGAATAAGAGTCAGTCCACAGTGTGGATTTTTCCCAGTGAAAATCCACTAACAAAAGTGCCTGAGGGTCAGAAAGAAAATGGTGGCAACTTTCTTCTCCAAAAGTGGTCACGTCCCAACTGTTCCTTGGGAGGAACAAAGAACTGTTACTGCTAAGGAGTACATCATAATAAGTCTACCAGAAGCTTGGAGGGAGCTTCAAGAGTGGCAGCCAAGGACAGGACTGCGGAGGATCGTCTCGCACATGCCAGAGCATCTACTCCAGCTAACATCACACCATTCGGTTCCTGGAGACAATAGAGGTTGAACTTACGACTCCTCCACTCTACAGTACTGACCCGGCCCCATGTCAGTGTTCCCTGTTCTCTAACGTAAAAAAAGAAGAAGATTTCCAGCACAGAAGAAGCTGTTCACACCTATGAAAATGAGTTTACAGCACTTGAAGAAAATGAGTGGGAAGGGTGTTTTCAAAAATGGTTTAGAAGAATGCAAAAGTGTGTAGAATGCTGTTGAGATTATTTTGAGAAAATACAGTAATCAAATGATTTTCTTTTTCTTAATTATTATTTATCTAAAAATTTTCATAGTGTGTCTCGGCCCAGATTAGAATGAAAATTACGTTCTCATTCTGCAATGAATACCAATGAATTAACAAGTATCTTGGTGTGTACATTCTTATGCTTTTTCTTCTGGGATTTTCTGGACTGTTCTTATGTACCATTTGCAAAGGGAATATTAATAAAACATTTCCATCTCTGCCTACGTTAGGGTGTGAGGTCAGTATGCAAAGCATGTGGCTAAGATAAAATTTATATATTATTTATATTAAATATATTTAATATATTAATTAAATATATAAAATATTTATATGCGTCTCATGGGGGGACAAACGTTTATATATATATATATAATTTTTTTTATCTTTTCATATATATATATATATATATATATATGAAAGAAAAGGGAAACCTAAACATGAAGATTGGTTAACTGATCACTTAGAGCTGGTATGGACTCAAGTAGGGATATTGCATTGTACACATCCCGGGACCACCATTCACACAGAATACTCCATGAATAGCGCCTCCTGAAGTTGTGCAAAAGAGGTGCTTTACCTTTGGTTACAAAACTCCATCTTTCCCTCAAATATTGAACATTCCTAACATTCCTAATAATTTTAGATCAACCATAGATTCAAAGCTAGTTTCGCCAAAGGAATTCAAAGCACCCCCCCTTTCATTGCCTTTCACAATGAGTTTGCTCCTGCTATGCATGTTCTTGGGCAATCATGGAGCTGTCTGGGAGCCATAACTAATTTATTTTCACACCTACTCTCTCAGGTACCTTTAACCATGTTATAATGTTTTCTTACCCTGCATTGTACAAAGCAATGTATCAAAAAATGCCACTGTTTACCTGTATTGATTCAACAATATTTATTTGCAGGGAACTAACAGCTAGGCGCTCAGGGGGCAGGAGCTGGGAATATAATGGTGACAAAGAAAAGAAATACATTGTATGTACCCTCATGGGGAGATGGCTATTAGTCAAATATTCACAAGTGCAATGTAAAATATGTATCAGTTTTTGCTCTATAACAAGTCATCCCATATTTCTGTGACTTACAACAACCATTTATTTAGCTCACAGCTGTGTAGCTCTGCGATTTGGGCTCTGCTGTGCTTCTGGTTTGGACTGGGCTCATTCAGAGACCTGTGACAAGATGGTGAGTTAGGTCAGGGCTGGCTGGTTGGTCTCAGGAGGGATGGCTGCTCCTCTCCACCACACACTCTCTCTCTCTCTCATCTTCCATCAGGCCGGCCACATTCTGTTTATGTTGACTAGGCAGGATTCCTAGAAAGCAAATGGAAATTTGCAGTGTTTCAGAGGAAAACCCTTCAAATTGATGTAGACCCAGCACATTCTATTGACTAAAATAAATCAGCTGGCCAATGTAAATTTAAACTTCAACAAGTAAAATGGACAGTTGATCATAACTTAAGCATAATGCCTGGCATAGACACCAGTCTGATTGATTAGATAACTTTGGAAACCGGTAAAAGTTCCAACCTACACAAATTCACACTTTCACTTAGTGAGCTTTTTATTCATTCATGAAGACAGGGATCAAATCTGGTAATGTAAAATTTATCACAGTATTTTTTTTCCATCACACATATATAACATTATTTTCATTGGAAAATTATCTGTAGATGAAGTGCTGAGATTTTTTAAAAATCAAAATATCACACCAAAAATCACATTTGGTTTTATTAATTCAAACACAATGTTGAATGGCAGCAAACATTTGTGATATCATAATTAGGTGTAATTAGCGTGCTGAACAAGAAGTCTGGGAAAGGGACTTAGGTGCACAACCAGCCCCCAGGAGAAGGTGTGACTAGTGTTTCTGAGCACACCACTTTTTCATGATTTTATTTTGAAATTTAGATGAATGAAGTAGGTTTCATGGTAGCAATATAGGTACATGGGTCATTTAGATGTGCTTTTTCCTAAGGGACAAATGGATTTGGTCAAAATAATTTTTAACCAAACATTACTGTCACTTAAACTGGGACCAAGTACATTTATAGAAGAAATTTCTCTATGGACAACAATACTGATTATTGGAAAATGAAAGTCTTAAATTTTTTTGTGGTATTATCGATAACAACATACATACTGCTAGCAAAAGTTTCAGTTCAATCTGATCCAAGAGCTGTAACCAGATAATTTTCAATTTATTTCTATAAAGAAATTGTCTTTATTTCTCCAGGGCACAGAAGCTAATCTGAGACATTTCGGGGTCATTCTGGCCCTTTTATCCTGAGACTAGATTGAGATGCGGCATTGCTTACACGGAGTCAAGGCTGCGCAGGGTGCAGACCCTGAGGCAGATGTAAGGACCTTTCTTCTCGGCAATTATCTCCTAGGCTGACATCTGCTGAGACCTAGCTCTACCCAGGTCACCGTCTGTGGGCTATGCATCTGTCATCCCTGGTATAGATTTCCTCTTTCAGGACACAGATTGTACTTGTAAGCTCAGTCTATCATGACTTAAATTATCTACAGTTCTAAGAAGAAGAAATCAAGACAAAAGAAATAAATCAAGTACTGCAAACCAATCAAATCCAAGATGTACCCTCCTGCTACTAGGTCAAGATGTCATGCACGTGCCATGATGATTAAAATCAAAGTCTTATGTAGTAGTGATCTTTGTATTATGTTTTTAAGTTTTGGGGTGACATAATGAATAGGTTAAAAAGTCCATTCAGTAGGAAGCATAAACAAGGAGGTATAGGGAAAAGGGTAGAGGAAACTCTAGGAAAATTTATGAATATTTATATAAGTGGCCCCATTACATTTGCATTCTTGTGTTACAAAAAGCAGCAGAGATGTTTCCTGGCCATTTGGTTTACACTGAAATTTAGTTTTCTGTAGGGTAAGCATAAAAGTCTGCCACACGGATGACCAGGTTGTTGTTTCCCTGGCCTCATTATTTTGCAAGCTTTGCCTTCATAACTTCATATCACAATATCAATATTGTTAAAAGAGAGGAAAAGACAGAAGCCTATTTAACAGTGAGAATAAATGTCTCTACAAAGCACAAGGCTCTGCAGGCACAGCCCTTTGAGGTTACGGTTCTGTAACTGTGCTGAACTGAAAAGACATTCCTTTTCCTTGGTTTTCAGAGTTGTTTCTGCATTCACATTTTATTTTCAAGGAAGCCTGAACAGAACAGTTTCTGATAAACACAAAAACTGTTTTGCTTCATTATACTGGATGGCAAGTGAGATCTGACAGCTTCACACCAAATCAGTGGAGAAACAATTATCTGTAAAAAGTATGTGCAAACATTTTCTTGCAAAGCTACAGATTCAAGGCAACGTGTCTGGAATTCGTCTCTCCCTTTAGGCTGCCTCCATTCCGTGAAACAGCTGTCTCAATTTCCACTCTTCCTGGAGCCTCCTTTGGGTCTCTCTGCAAATCCTTTCCTTCTGAATCTTCCTCATTCTGACCCTACAGATGGAAACCGTATGTCTTTCTGTTTAAGGAAATATACGCAATGTTCTCTGCCGGAGATTTCTGGCCCAGCTTTATAGTATCTTCACGTAGGGCTTCTAAAGTAACCAACTCAGTACCATCTACTTTTGGTTTGATTTCACGCTTTAATTTAAAGTAAGCATTTGCACGTTCATTGATTCTTCTCAGAAAATCTCTAAAGTTAAACATAGAACTATGAATTAGATATATTTTGAAAAGCATTTTTTAAAAAATTATACTTCAATGGTACTTGTGGATCGCCTATCATGTTGCAGCCTAGAGCTACAAAAATGAAAGACATAACTCAGAGTTTACCATCCAACGGGCTTGGATAGACCGAAAACTGATGAAACCAACCAACACAGGGTAGGAAAAGCCGAAATGGAGCCACTCTATAGAAGTACAGAAGAAGGCACAATTCAGAAATATCAACTGAAAAAAGAAAGTTTGGTCTCTGTTAAAAAGAATAATTTTATTTTTGTTTTACAATGCATTCAAATCTATGGAAAGTGACATTAAAAGTGTGTGGCACACCTCTTGGGGGTGGAACACAGGTATAAGAGGACTTAATCTAACAAATGCAAGCAGTATAACCTAATTCTTTCTACCCTCAATGAATCCCAAACAATAAAAAAAGTTAAAAAAAAAAAAGCCATGTCTTTAAATTCTTATGGTTATCTAAAACATCCAAAAATATCTGGTCTAATTATGTGCTTGTTTTACAGATGAAAGGAATAGTTGCACATCCACATTGCTTAAGTGGCATTAAGCAATTTAGAAAGTAACTTGGGTGTGTCTTTTCAATTTCAAAGAAAGCAAATAAAGAAAGGTAAAAAGGAGCAAGAATAAATATTGATGTTGTCAAAAGACAACCTGGTGACAATATCGGACCCCAAAGGGTGTGTCTGGATGTGGCCCTCCCAGCAGTCTGGAGCAAGTTTCCAGCCCACACATACAAGGGCATCAGGGAGGTAGACATTTACTAAGTGATACAAAGGAATAGACATCAGACAAGGGGAGGCAGATGAAAGTAAGGGTTTGTTCTAAATCCCAAAAGTATTCTTAGAAGCAATGACTCATTACTTAAAATGAGCATGTAAGAAACCGAGTGAGATCCAAAATATAATCTTTGAAAAGAAATCTTTGAATACTTTTGCAATTTTACAAATTCTTCCTACTGTGAATGCTCTCAAAAAGATCAATTTTAAACATATCCAAACATGGTTGCTGATATTTGTTATTCAAATAATATTGATACTGCCAGAAATGGCACATCATAATAAAATTGTATAGCTTTTTTGTTACCATAAATTTCTTTTAATAGAAAGGATACTTTTAAATAAAATGCCATTAAAGGGAGTATACAATGTTGGTAAGTAACAGAGTATTTGAATCTAGGAAATTAAGGCTCAAAAGGACATGAAAATGCACATCAATTTCTTATTAGTTATAATCTTCAACAGGAGGAAAATTAGGGCTGGAGGGTAAAGGGGATTTTGAATTTTCCTGTGCACACTTATGGATTAATTTGAATCTTTCACAAAGATAATGTACTTTTGAAATATTATGTATTATTCGCAAACAATAAGTAAGGCTTTTTACACCTATGAAGTGAGCAAACACATATGATTTTCAATGGCCAAGAAGACAATATATATATATATATATATATATATTAGAAACAATTCTGAGATTTCATAAACTAATTAAAACCAACAGTTCCTAAAACCTGATCATGCTGCCCCAAGCAAGGAGCCACTATTGTGTCGAACCTCAGAGCAGCACTGACCTCTTGTGGTAAAGGTGGGTACATCTTAAATTTGTGTCACAGCCACCCAGGGTGATGGAGAAATTTGCCTGATGGATAATATTGTTTTCTTCTTTTTCTTTTTTCCAGATTGAAATAGCTACAGTGATGCCTTCAGGGAACAGAGAGCTCCTCACTCCACCCCCACAACCTGAGGAGGCCCAGGAGGAGGAGTCGGAGGAGGAATCCACCCCCAGGTTGATCGATGGCTTTTCCCCACAGGAGCCAGAATTCACGGGGGTTCTGGGCCCCCACACCAACGAAGGTCTGTACATCAAAGCTGAATTATAATTGAGTTCACTTCATCATCTCTCCAGACTGCCAAGCTCCATCTCCCACAGGGAACCCATATGACCCAAGGAGAGAGTTTCAGAATAGGCTACATTTGAAGCCGGAGTTGTTCATGTTTCATATTCAAACATAAAGCAGTTTGTATAATTCAGTTTTGGCCTGATGGAAATGATCAAGTAACCAAAGATTTGGAATGGAAATATTTTTTGGCATCATTAGTGAAACAACTTTTGGATGGAATGCTTTTTTAGAACAAAAGGATTTATATTAGCAAGATGAAATTGATGTCTCTGAGATCAGGCCACAGCAGCTCAACGTGATAAGGTGACAAGGGGTGATGGTGATAGTGATGAAAACTGTAGTAACAATATTTTACATTGGTTGAACACCTTCCTATGAGGGTGTTAGTGTTATTATTTTTATCATCACTGAGAAAACTGTAACTCAGAGGGGGTTGTAACTTGGGAGAGGTCACAAAGCTATTCGTACACTGGGTTTAAAGCCAGACTGCTGAGACACTTGTCTGGGTATTTATTGGAAAAACTATAAATTTATTGGAAAAACTGGGCTTCTCCTACTCACTCAATCTGAGGAAAAAACAGGGAGAGGAAAAGAGAAAAACATTCCATAACATCAGCTACCATCTTTCATGGCCTGAAGATAATCTAAACCAGAGCCTGTCAGTTAATGAGAAGGAATTTCTGGTGCTAACTGTAATTCTATAATTTGTCTATATTTCTCGTTAGAATCTGTCACTGTCAATTTCAGGGGTTCTCAAGAGGATTCACACCAGAATACTTTCAGTACACAAAAAATAGCATAGTAAGGGAATATGGAAAAATGAGGCAGGTAATGAGGCATTATAAAGGTTTATAGAATATTGAGCGTCTGTATTATACGAGGAAAATTTGTTCAGTCAAAAATGGATAAACTCTTCTATCAAGAATAGACTCTTGAAATAACTATTATTTATTATACTAGCTATGGGACAGACACTACATTCATTCATTAAATCCTGTCACCAACTCTCAGTTCTAGTAGCTTACAACTTATTTTTCTTTAGATACAACATATTTTTAAATGGCCACTCTTCATGGGAGACAAACACCTAAACAAATTTAGAGCCAATACTGTATTTTGTGTAAGTCTGTACAGAACATATTGGAAGACAAAAGAGAGAGAAGAGCAACACCACATATATGTGAGTCACATACAAAGTTTCAAGTGAGACATTATTTCACTTCCAAAAAAACAAACACAGTTGACTGTGCCCCTTCGGGTTCACCCGTGCAAGTTTCCTCCTGCTCAGCTGATCGGTGTTGCTGAAAGGGCTTCATTTGTTTTCGTGCACGTGGATTTCACATTCCTTGACTTTTTTGTGTATCTCAAAACTTTTGTCATGACCCACATACATAAGGCAAGACTAACAGCAAAGGTACAAGCTTCCAAACTGAGCGTCTCTTGGAGAGGCAGAACAGCCAGAGACCATATGCATCTAAATCCCAACTCTGCAACTTGCTAGCGCAAGGCTTTCGATATTTTTTATGTCTTAGTTTCCTGATCTAAAAAGTATTAGATAAAAAATAATAGGATTTACCTTATACAGTTGTTGTTAGGGTTAAATGAATGAATATAGTGCCTATATTACAGTAGATACAGTAAACATTAGTTATTATCAAGATTCTATTATTGATAGAGTTTACCCATTTTTTTACTATTCACAATTTTTTTCAGTGTACAGTACAGCATTAACTGTAGATACTATGTGGTATCTAGGAATAAGTTGACCTCTAGAACTTACTTATCCTGCATAACTGAAACTTTATACTCCTCAAATAACTCCCCATTTCCTTTTGTCCACAACCCTTGGAAGCCACCATTCTACTCTTTGCTTATATGAGTTTTTAACTGTTAACTAAGAGATAACATTAAAAATTGCCTTTTATCAAATGCTTCCTATCTGCCAGTCACATAAAGTGTGCCTTAACTCTTTGATGCACCACAATGACGTCACGTACTAGGAATTATTTTCTCCATTTCATAAATAAGAAAAATGAAACTCCAACATAATATTGGTCCAAGATCATGGAGATGGTTGGTACCTTGTGGTCCTGGAAGGCAAACACAGACCACTAAATCCAAAGTCAGTGTCTTTACAGAAAGAGATGGAAAGATGCTCACACAATGAGAAGGAAATGTGCACATCCAGCCCAAAGCATGCCAAGTAGGAAAATTAAATATCTTTAGAACATTACTTATTTTTAAGTAATTTCACATTGTTCAAAAATTAACCCATCTGGAATCAATACTTGGGGTCTTTCGTCTGATCTAATAATACCAAATTTTTTCCTTTTCATTTTTTTATTTTATTTCGAGACAGAGTCTGTCTCATTTTGTTGCCCTCAGTAGAGTGCTATGGTGTCATAGCTCACAGCAACCTCAAACTCCTGGGCTTAAGTGATCTTCCTGCCTCAGCCTCCCAAGTAGCAGGGACTACAGGTGCCTGCCACAAGGCCCAGCTAGTTTTTCTATTTTTAGTAGAGATGGGGTCTCACTCTTACTCAGGCTAGTCTCAAACTCCTGAGCTCAGGCAATCCACCCACCTTAGCCTCCCAGAGTGCTGGGATGAGCCACCACGCCTGGCCAAGAATAACACAATCATAATGCTCAATACTTTTAAAAGCTTTACTCAAGTTATGACACAATAATGTCTGTTTTGAAACAATAAAAATGTGACTTTTTCCATTATTTTTGTCTCTAAAGTACTCTGAAGATGAATAATGATGTTAAAATTCTCATTCATATTTTAATTTTCAGAGAAGAAGATAAATTCATCAAAGTTAAATAGTTTGGAAATATTTAGAATATTAAAAATCGAAATGAAATGTTTTGATCATTAGTAAAAATGTCTAAGTATTTCAAAGCCATGTAACATAGGCTTGAGTTGAGAGTAGAAATACTAGAATTAAATTATAATAAATGTACATATATACAAATTACTCTAAGCAATGATTGCTAAATTAGCAAGACTATGAATATAAATAATGTCTGACAATTAAGTTCACAAACTTGCTACTGTGTGCTTACCTTGACAGCCCTGCCCAAACAAATCAGTAAGGTTTCATAACCTTGGTATATCAGTGTCTCACATCTGTGTTTGTGTGGACATGTGGTGGTGTCTTGCTGAGTGGCGTTCAGTATGTCATGTGTGTCTTTGTGTACCATCAAAAGAATGTCAGGGCTTCCATTAAAGCAATGAACAAACATTTGTAAACTTCTTGTTAAGCGTGGCAAGAATGGAAGTGAAATCAGGGACATGTTAGTCCAAGTTTATGGGGATAATGCCATAAAGAAAACAGCTATGTACAAATGGAATAAATATATATTTTTTTTTTCCCTGAGGGGAGAGAAATTCAAGGTAGAGTTCGCTGATAGAGTTCAAGATAGCCAGTAACAAGCAGAACTGAAGGAAATATCACAAAAATTCATTGAATTCTGTGTCAAAATTGTTGGTTGACTGCGAGAAACACAGCAGACTGAGTAAACATTGATAGAGAAACAGAAAATTCTTTTTTTTTTTTGTGTGTGTGTGGTTTTTGGCCGGGGCTGGGTTTGAACCCACCACCTCCAGCATATGGGACCAGCGCCCTACTCCTTGAGCCACAGGCGCTGCCCAAAACAGAAAATTCTTAACTGAAAATCTTAGCCAATGACAGTGCACCAGCTCACGTGGCATTGTCTATGTGTGAGTTTTTAGCCAGTAAATGAAGAGCTGTATTGGAACATCCTCCATACTCACCTGATCTGGCCTCCAGTGACTTTTTGCTTTACCCAAAGGTATTGAAAATATTGAAAGAAAGAAACTTTGTTAACATTCATGACATCAGGGTGATAGAACCACATATCAGATGGCCATTCCAGAGAATGAGTTCCAAAATTGTTTTTAAAAGGTGGACTAGGTGCTAACTAACATCTGTGAATGGATTGTCAAAGGGAGTATTTTTTTGAAGTATGTAGCACTTTTTCTAGGATGCGTTCATAAACTTAATTGTCAGACTTTGTAAAAAAGTCAAATGTCTTACCTCATACAATTTTTATGATGAGTGGAAAAAATTTATAATGATTGAATAAATTAGCGAGTATTAAATATTTTATAGCTCCCTCATAACATTTTTTGTATTTTTTCATTCTTAAATAGTTTTCATTCCTGCAAATGTTATTATAAATAATTTCACTATTTAATTATACCCTTTCTTGGGTGGTGCCTGTGGCTCAGAGGAGTAGGGCGCCAGCCCCATATGCTGGAGGTGGTGGGTTCAAGCCCAGCCCCGGCCAAAAACTGCAAAAAAAAAAAAAAAATTGCTTTCCTTCCTTCCTTCCTTCCTTCCTTTCTTTTTTTCTTTCTCTTTCCCTCACTCAATCTTTCTCTCCCCCTCTCCCTCTCCCTCTCTTTTTCTTTCTTTGTCTCAAGCTGTTGTCCTGGGTAGAGTGCTGTAGCATCATAGCTCACAGCAACCTCCAACTCTTGGGCTCCAGCAATTCTCTTGCCTAAGTTTTTCTATTTTTAGTAGAGATGGGGTCTTACTCTTGCTCAGGCTGATCTCGAACTCATGAGCTCAGGCAATCCACCCTCCTTGGCCTTCCAGAGTGCGAGGATTATAAGCATGAGGAACTGTGCCCCGTGAATGATAGTATTTCTAGATCATGAACCACAAGTAAACCTTTTAACTAGGGCAACCAAATGCCCTGGTTTGTCTGGGTCTGAGAACTTCAGGTACTGGGTGTCTTTTAATGATAAAACCAGGAAAATCCCAGGTAAACCAAGATGAATCCATCAGTGAGAAATTCCAAGGCATTTCTTCCACCATTCTCTTGTAGTTTCTCTCATGGCTATTTCACTTTCTCCACTCATCTCACATCTCACAGACCTTCTCTACCTCCTCCCGGAGAGCCCTCTGCTCATCACATAACCTAGTGCCCTACTTCACAGAGCAAATGCAATCTCCTAGGCAGCAGCCCCTGGGGCTTTGTGTTTCCAGACTTCTAATCTACCCACATCTGAATCAAGGCACTCTATCTCCTTCTCCTAAGGCAACTGAGACACTGTCCTTACACACTTAGGACGTGTACCCCTTCCACTGTGCTTTGAGTTCTATTTCCCACTGCCCTGTCATGAACCCTTTATTTTTAAGCTCTCCTCCCCTAGATTCTCCACCCCCATCATGATTCCTCCCATCATATAAACCACAAATGCATCTTCTTATAGCTCTTATTCCTCAGTCCTCTCAAATATCTCAAGAGTATTTCCTGTATGTGCGGCAACATTTCCTTTACTGTCAACTCCCTTAGATGACTCTTTATCTGGCTTCCAGCCCCATCACTCCAAAGATCTTGAAAAGTGTCTGATACTCACTGTAATAATTTATCCAAAAATGTTTTTAAGTTCACTGATCTGACATCTCAACAGCAGCCTTAGACTATTGATTATTTCCTTAAAACTCTCTGTCCAATCTCCCTCCATATTGTTGCTTTATCCTATTTGTCTCCTTTCTTCTTGGTCATTGATTTCTTATCTTCTTTTGAAGCCCACTGTCCTCTGTCTGTCTGACCACCAAAGAGAGAGTGAAAGAGGGGAAAGAGTATGTGTGAGTATGTGAGACAGATGGATAACAAAAATTATTAGTGTTCTGAGACATAACCAACCAAGCCTCGCAGATATCTCTGCCTCTGTTGCCTTGTCTGTCGCCACCACCCTAGCCAAGCTACCATCTTTAATCTAGACTGTGGCTCATCTCCAGTGCCCTCCTTCAATCTCCCACCACTCCTACAGCAGGGTGCTCTCTTGGCATGCAAATCAGATCATGTAATACACATATCTTTGCCCATCCTTAGGATAAGGAATAAAACTCACAGCATAATCGAAAAGGCCCCTGCACATTATTGCCCCACACTTTCTAAAATGTCTGAGTTTTAGCCACAAGGTCCGTCTTTCAGTTCTTTCAAACTAAAAGTGATTGACACATGTTACTTTTTCCTTCCTGCCTGCATAGCCAATTTCTTCTCTTCTTGCAGATTTCAACTTGGTTATCACCTCCTCAGAGAGCCCTTCCATGACTCCCAGACAGGGTCAAATCCCCCTAGGTTAGGCTTCTGTGATAATTCATGATATTTATCACATTCATCATCGCATTTGTATTTAACCTTCATTAATCCTTTAGGTTGCCTCTTCCCTTGCACTTGGGCTATGAAAGAGTTGTTGGGGAGAAATTCTCATTTCTCTATGTTTATTAGATAAGGGAAATTCTTGCTCTATCTACCCAAATCCTGAAATTCCTACTGCAGAATGTCTTCCCTGGGAAGAAGCTGCATATAGCAGGATCATAAAACAGATGTATTCGTTGATACCGCAGATCATAAAACAGAACTGTTTATCTTTGTGCTCACCATTGTTTTACCAGCTAGTATTGTGCCATTTATATAGAAAGGATTCAGTAATACGTATTGAGCAAATAAATATTAATTATTGTTACCTTTTTTCTTGAAGTAGATTTTGTTTCAATGAGATGTGTAAATGTTGAACCAAAGACCTAATGAAAATATTACATGTGATATTTTAACTTCATAAAAAGCATAATCCTAATATTTGTATTTTGAAAATTTAATTCCTAGGAAGTATAAAAGTAGCAACCATGCTATATTCGCTCAGTAGTTTAAAATAATTTTTAAATTTTTACAAGGAATATATTAATTATTAAGGGAAACTTTGATAAATTTGACTTTAATATTACATTTGTAGGAAACTTTACAAAAAACATAAAATATGCCAATGAAATCTGTGTTATGGTCTAGCCTTGTTTACCAAATATTCTTAACTACATTTTTTCTTGGAAATGTTTTTGTGACATATATGTATATATAATTTTATTTGCCTCTGTCTTTTAGACTTTCCAACCTGCCTTTTGTGTACTTGTATAAGTACCACCGTATACTGCGATGACCATGAACTTGACGCCATTCCTCCATTGCCCAAGAACACTGCTTATTTCTATTCCCGGTTTAACAGAATCAAAAAGATCAACAGAAATGACTTTGCAAGCTTAAGTATGGATGACAGCATTAATCTCCATCTCTCCTTTAGAGACTTAACATTTTTACAGTGAAAAATGTTGGTACTGAGAATAAAACTTGAATGCCAAAATATGGCTCATAAATTATATTTTTTCTTATTTAAATATGAAGGTTTGTTTTAATGATGAGAAAGATTGTCATTATAATTAAACATAAATCATAAGTAATTATATTTTATATTCTAGGATTTTTTATCATGTTAATTAAGAGTAACATGTCAGGGTTGTATATTTATAAGGAGTTGGCTTTTTTTGAGTAAGCTTTCCTTAAAGCATAGCTGCTTTGTGATTGATGAATGCTTCAATGCAAGGCCTACATTCTGACTTTAGAATTACTGCCAACTGAGAAGAATTTTTGGTACATGTCATCATAAATTGTTTTAATCATTGGAAGATTCTTTAAAGTTCCTGTATTAGACTATTAGAAAACACAACACTTTTCATCGCTGAGAACATTTTAAATAGTAACATCCAAAGATTATGAAAATATGGAGAAATGCCAGTTATTTTAAATACAATATGCCAATTTATTTGCTAAAGTTACAGTTCTTTATTAAGTGCATAAATATAAATAGTGTTGGGAGGAAATACATTTTTATAAAATAGTAAGATAATTATGTCATTAACACTCCATTGTTAAGTTCATATTTATATTTGCTATATGTAGGAAATTTGCATTCATATTTTTAGGTGAGAGAAACACATTTAACTTTTTTTTTTTCTTCTAGATGATTTAAGAAGGATTGATCTGACATCAAATTTAATATCTGAGATTGATGAAGACGCATTCCGAAAGCTGCCTCAACTTCGGGAGCTTGTTCTACGTGACAACAAGATAAGGCAGCTCCCAGAATTGCCCACCACCTTGACATTTATTGATATTAGCAACAACAGACTTGGAAGGAAAGGGATAAAGCAAGAGGCATTTAAAGTACGTTTGAATTTGATATGAAAGACTTTCTTCTTCCTATTCCATTCAGTAGCGTTATATAGGGGATTTAATTTAATGAGATTTTTAACTTCCAAAATAAACTCCATAACCATATCTATCATACGTTTAAGAAATAACGTGTAGTGTGTTCTGGTACATTCTGAGGGTGGTCAAACACCAAGAACAGAATACACAGCCGGAATAGGGAGCAGGTGTCTGCAAGGAGCTCCTGGAAGTGGTGCAACCCAGAGCACTCACGTTTACCAAGCCCTTTGCTGAGGATCCTTTATGTGCTTAAAGGAGCACTACGAGGGTGAGGTGCAGGCCATGTCTGGAGAAGCCTCCTAAGAGAACTTGTAAAGGACTCAGATAACCTTATGGGTTTTCTAAGTGAGGGAAGCAGGTTTGGGGGAAAGGGACTTGCTTAAAACAATGGCATAGAGTCTAAGAACAGTAACCCCACTGGCTTTCTTACTTACCCTTACTGCATTCAAGCTGCTCCTCTAAATATACACTGAACAAATAATTTTAAAATACTTTTTGAAGGGATATGAAATTATTTCCAGGGAGGTTGTAGGAGTTAGTATGGCCTCATTACCACTAGGCAATGGTGAAAGTCCTAACTCTCTGCTAGGTCTCCTATGACACCACCAAGGTGGCTCAGGGGATTAGGGTACATCATAATAGCCTGGCAAGGATCCAAGTCTAGTCTGTCCACCCAGCTCTGTTGGCACAGGTGGTGCGAAGTCACAGCTTATTCTAGTGTTTGGCTAGAGTAAACAAGTTATCGTCCTTAAGTTTTCTGTCTTGATAGGCTGACATTTTCCTTGCACTTGGGCTATGAAAGAGTTGCTGGGGAGAAATTCTCATCTCTCTATGTTTATGAAATAAGGGAAATTCTTGCTCTATCTGCCCAAATCCTCAAAATCCCACTGCAGAATGTCTTCCTGGGAAAAAGCTGCCTTGAGTTGAGAAAACTGAACAAAATAAGGACCTTCCTAGAAACACAATACATTTTGTTTTCATGAAAAAATATTTGCTGATAGATAATTTTTCCAAGATTCGTTGGAATTGTCTAGTGACTTAGAAAACTAAAATACCTCAACTTTATACAACAAGACCTAGACAGGCACACGTTGCTTCACAAATATTTCCATGTAGAGGGAATGGAAAAACAACTGTGGCACCATTAAATTTCGTTAAGTCCCTACCTTTGGAATGTTTACAGGATATGTACGATCTCCATCATCTATACCTCACCGATAACAACTTGGACCACATTCCTCTGCCACTCCCAGAAAACCTCCGGGCCCTTCACCTGCAGGTAGGGCTCTAATAGGAATGTGTGCCCAAAATCTTTGGGGAAAATAAAACAAAATAGGAAGAAGTCAGGACACAAAAATTTGTCTATAAAGGCATGTTGACATACTGTGATAACTTTTCTTTTTTTTTCCCCTATCTCATTCATTCTGTCTCTCAGACCACAAGTTATTTATACATTCACAGTCTTATCTTTCTTTATTGATTCCTGACAACCTTTGTCTTTATTTTTATTCATTCCCCCCCAAATGCATACTTGTAGTCCACAAAGCTTCTTTTGAAATAAATTGAAATCTTCACCTGATGAAGAAATATGTAGGGATTAGAAGTTGAAGAGAAAAGGGAGAAAGAAAAATTTAATTTGACTTCTAGCATTGAGGGGGAATTTCAAATTCAGATTTTGATTTTATGTACTGAATTAAATTCAATTCTAAGGCACTCCTGTTGCGGAGAGATGGCAGACTTCCATCTTTCTTGACAAAAGAGGATGCAGTTGTTATTTTTTTTTAAACAACATATTTGGAAGTTTGAGTTATTTTAAATCCTATTATACCACATTTTATCTTTGAAGTAATTGAGTAAAAACACATTTTCAAAATTGTTATGATCTCATGTTTTCTAAATATGTTTAAATTTCATCATGTGATTAAAAATTGTTCAATTAAAACACATTTTTGGTTGTTGAAACAAAGAAAGATAAATTATTTATTTCAGATGTGGATAGCTTTTGGTCTACAGCTGTGATTAGCTTTCTTTAATAATTTCATCTATTATGTGCAATAAAATGTAGAGAAGACATCCATATTATGAACAAGTAAACAATGTCATAATCCAAAATTACTGGAAAGTGATTTAATTACAGGAAGTGATTTTGCTATGTACAGGCATGTCTCTGATTCCTATCTTTTTTTCCTGTGGATCTACAAATGTTTACCTCCGTGTCTTTTCTTTTATTCCTATGAAAATATACTTTCCTTCCATAGGAATGAGATATCATTATAAACCGTATAGAAATAGAACAGATAATAAGGAAAGACTATGAACAACTTTACCCCAACAAATTAGATAGATTAAATGAACAAATTCCTAACATGACAAAAATTACTAAAATTGACTAAATAATAAATACATAATTGTAATAGATCTGTAACAAGCAAAGATATCGATTTAGCAATTTTAAAATCTTCCAACAAAGAAAAGCACAGTATCATATGGATCTATTAGTTAATTCTACCAAGGATTTAAAGAAGAATTAACTATCAACAAATATATTCCAAGTAACAAAAAGGAAGAAGTATTTCCTATTCCATTTTAGAAGGTGAATATTATCCTATTAACAGAACTAGACAAAGACAACGTGAGAAAAGAAAACTCCAAACAGACCTTATCAATATTGATGCAAATAGCCTCAGCAAAAAGACACAAACCAAATCCACCACTATATAAAAATGATTACACACATGATTTAGTGGGATTAAACATAGGAATACAAGCACAGTTTTAATGTCTAAAATCAACCACTGTAATATACATATTAATAGAATGGTAGATAAAAACCATGTGATTATTTCAATGGGCTCAGAAAAAAATTGAGAAAATACAACACCCTTTTAAAATGCTAAAATCACAGAAATAAAAGGAAACTTCCTGAATGCAATAAAGAGCATCATTATTGAGTGAAAGAGTAAAAAACTCACAATTGACATCATATAATGCAGAAAGACTGAAAACTTTCATCCTGTGATCAAAAAGAAGAGCAGGATTGTTTTTCTCACCACTTCTATTCAATATTATATCTGGGAGTTCTACATAGGACAATTAGAAAAAAATTACAATATATAATACGTAAATAAATAGTATCCAAATTGGAAACGAAGCAGTTTTGCTATTTTCAGATGACATCTCGTATAAAAACAATGTGAGGAATCCACTGAAAAACTATTTGAACTAATGAATAAGTTGAGCAATGTAACAAATCAAATTACAAGATCAATATATAAATTGCATTTATATATATAGGCAACGAACAATCTTAAAGTAAAACTAAGATAATCATATATACAATAGTTACAAAAAATGAAAAATAATACCTAAAAATAATTTCAACATAGGAAATATAAGCCTTATACACCTAATGTTACATCGTTGAAAATAAGAAAATTCACATAAAGGAAAGATGCCCATATTCATGGATCAGAACACTTAATGTTTTTAAGATGAAAATGCTCCCCAGATTTTATATATGGAAATCCTAGGGAATACATAAACTATTTGTGCTAATGGGCTGAGCAATGTGATGTTATTAAAATCAATATAAAATACCAATTTTATTATAATAAACTATTAATGAACAATGCCACAATGAGAAATGAATTCCCACCTACTTTTTTTGGCTAAATTAGATATGTATAAGTGGTGATTAGGATGCAGGAAAAACTAAAAGCCTTATATATTGTTGGTGGAAGTGTAAATGGTGCAGCTACTTTGGAAAGCAGTTTAACAGTTCCTCAAAATGTTAAACCTAGAGTTACTATATAACTCAGAATTCCAATGTCCATAATAACTGAAAACATTTGTCCACACAAAATTTCTACATGAATGTTCACAAATGCTTTATTCATAACAGTCAAAATTTGGATTTGGAAAGAATCTAAATTTCCCTAAACTGGTGAATAGATAAACAAATTTTTGTGTGTCTCTACAATGGAATATTATTGGACAATAAAAAATAAGGAAATGCTAATATATGTCACAACATGTATGAACTTTGAAAACACGGGGCTGAGAGAAAGAATTTAGTCACAAAGATAACATAAAGGGCTGGGTGCGGTCGCTCATGCCTGGGAGGCTGAGGCTGGTGGATAGCTTGAGCTCATGAGTTTGAGACCAGACTGAGCAAAAGTGAGACCCTGTCTCTACTAAAATAGAAAAACTGAGGAAAGAGGAGCCCAAGAGTTGCCGTGAGCTATGATGCCATGGCACTCTACCCAGGGCAACAGCTTGAGACTCTGTCTCAAAATAATAATAATAATATAATGTATAATTCTATTAATATTTATGTGGCATGCTCAGAATAAGAAGATATATAATAACAGAAGGTTGATTAGCAGTTGCCAGGGACTAGGGAGATGGAAATGTGTATGGTTTTTCTTTAAAGAGTGTTAAAATATTTAAAATTAGATGGTAGTGATGGTTGCGCAACTCAGAATATATTAAAAATCACTAAACTATACAATTTAAGTAGGTGAATTTCATGGTATGTGAAACATATTTAGTAAAACTATGTAAAAATCCAGTCCTGGACTCTGCTGTCTCCCTTGCCTTTCCCCCTCTCTCCATCACTTCCCTTCGGCCACCCTGACTTGAGGGAGCAGCTTTCCCTGCTAATTCTTCCCAACTTTGAACTCGGGGCTCTCTCTGTTCCCTTGGTTCTTTCCATGCCCTTGTCTTTTTGTCATTCCCCTCTCACTTCAATGGCAACCTTTGAAGGTACGTTTTCACACTCACCATTTTTCTTCATAATACTCAACATTTTTGGAAATAACATTTAAAAATGTATCCTATTACCTCTGTGTCTTATATTTCCCCTCCTGAAGTATAAGCTCTATGGGAACAAACACGTGCCCATTTTTTAAATTATGCCCGCTTCCTGGAAATGCTTGGCATATAATATTACACAGTTTTGATTGAAGGAAAGAATAAGAGAATAAACACAAGAGTGAAGCAAAATGGACTAGGGTATCAAGCAATATTAGGAACATGTTGTATCTTGTCTCATAATTTATTTTTGTCTTTTTCAGAATAACAACATTCTGGAGATGCATGAAGATACTTTCTGCAATGTTAAAAATTTCACTTATATTCGTAAGGCACTAGAGGACATTCGATTGGATGGAAACCCTATCAATCTCAGCAAAACTCCTCAAGCATACATGTGCCTGCCTCGCTTGCCTATTGGGAGCCTTGTCTAATTTCAGATAATGTTCAGCATTCTGAGGCCTCCCACAGCAAAACAAATCTTACTGCTTTCTTCAAAAACAAAACTCAGTAAGATACTTTCAAAAAATTGTCTGAAAGATTATGTGATTACCAAAAATACAACTATTATGGTGAAAATGTAGTTATTTAAGAAAACACTAGATGAGTTAGGAATAAACCTAAAAGTTGTACATAGAGTAAGACTAAGTGATACAAAATCTTTCACAGATACACTTATAAATCACATAATAGCTTGCAAATTTTAGAGGTTCATATCCTATACAATTTTGAATTAAGTAAGTAATAAAGAAGAATTTAAAAATAAACAGTTAGCTATTTTGTCAAGGTTTAGATATTTTTAATTGAACCTTTGTATTTTTTTCATGAAAGCATGTTTTTTGCCCTAATTCATTAAAGCATGAAGAATAAATGTATTTGAAAATTACAATGACCTTGTGGGGAAATATTCATTATAATCACACTATGCAAAAATCATATACAACAATAAAATACATAATGTTCATCTTCTTGATGATAACATTTTATCATCTTAAAGACCTATCAACTCATTTTAGACCTCCAGTAAACTGATTTGCTATCTTCTGTATTACAGTATCTGTAAAAAAGAAAATAAAATAGAGAAAATAGAAAATATAGAAAATGATATAACTACATTAGGAAATGTATCAAGGAACAAGCATATTCTAAGGAGAGTCGATCTTTCCAAAAATGTGCAATCCTAACATAGGCACATGGTTAAAAACTTAATTACAAAATAGTATCTAATTTAAGGTGAATTTCCTCCCAACTGTAAGACTCTAAGTTCTAGTAACAATGTTTCTGCACAGAAGACCCTTGCTTGAAGGTAAATAACTTTGTATATATGCGAGAGTACATCTATGGATAAATTTATAGAAGTAGAATTATGGGTTAAAAATTATTATTTTAAATATTTTACAATGTTATTAAATTGCCCTTCAAATGTATTCTATCCCCTTACACTTTCATAAACAGTGTAGGAATGTACACAACTCTCTCCACCCTCATTCAGATGAAAAGTCTAATATCAAACTCCCCAGAAATAATGTTTTCTTGTACATGTTTATGAAGTTTTCCAAAAGAAACACAAACTTATACATAATGACTTTCTTATACACAATTATAAATGTGCACGGGCTACATGTGCATACATTTCACCATTACCTATGGACCTACACATAAAACATTCATTCTTAAGTGCAAACAATAATCACTATTCTGAACCTTGCTTGTTTCATTTAAAAATATTTCTTGGTGATCTTTCCATATCCGCACATTTATAACTCTATAAATTCTGAAAACCACATATCAGGCCATGACATGGATGCACAATTTCACACATAACACCAAAACTGCACACAATGTCCTTGATTGAACAGAAATAATTTTGTGTACACGTGAGAGTACACAAATTTGGATACAAATATCTATGGATAATTTCATGGAAGTAGAATTATGGGTCAAAGATTATTATTTTAAATAATTTAAGATGTTACTAAAGTGCTCTTCAAAGAAATTATATTCGCTTACTTTTTCAGTGTGAGAAAGTACACAATTTTTTTTTTTTTTTTTTGTAGAGACAGAGTCTCACTGTACCACCCTCTGGTAGAGTTCCATGGCATCACACTCACAGCAACCTCTAACTCTTGGGCTTATGCGATTCTCCTGCCTCAGCCTCCTGAGCAGCTGGGACTACAGGCGCCCGCCACAACGCCCGGCTATTTTTTTGTTGCAGTTTGGCCGGGGCTGGGTTCGAACCCGCCACCCTCGGTATATGGGGTCGGTGCCCCACTCACTGAGCCACAGGCGCCGCCCCAGAAAGTACACAATTTTTTATAGCCTCACTATCGCAAGTCTGTTTCTGCATTACTAATATATTTTTTTAAAAATGAGATGATTGGTAATCCATCTCCTCCAATATTTAAAATCACTATATATATATAAACTATATATTTCAATCAGATATACTTCCATATTTAAATTTTCTAAAAGTTTTCCCATTGCATTGCATCATCCATTATGTGCTATGATTCATAGACACTATGGATAAATCCAAAATTTCTAAACTATAACAATGAGGGGACATTGTTCTAATATGATGCATAAGCAATTTCCTGTGCCACTTTAAATGTACACAGATTAATATCTTTAATAACTGGAAATATATATTAATTTACTTGAGACAAACGAGGCAAAACTAATCATGCATTTAATCAGTTTGTATCCCCCCAAAGTTGAAAAGCTCAACCTGGAATAACCATCCAAATTTCAAATGCCACAAACCAGTGACATTTGAACATTGAGTTTTTGTTTTGACTTTTTAGATACATTTCCTCATAACTACATGACTGTGGACCATATGAAAGTAAAATTTTAATCTAATGTTGTGTATCTGTATTAGATTTCTATTGAGACCTAAAAAAAGTCCTCCAAGTTGCAGCTTAAACAACACCTCCTTATTATCTCAGTTTCTCTAGATCAGAACTTCTACTTGGCTTACCTACATCCTCTACTTAAGATTTCACAAGACTCAAATCCAGGTGTTACTGACTAGACACTTAACCTAAAATGCAACAGGGAAGAAACCACTTCCGAGTGTATTCATTTTGTTGGAAGAATTTGTTCCTTGCTATTTTGAGGCTGAGGTCCCCAATTCCTGGCTGTCCATCAAGGCCCCTCACGTCTTCTGGAGGATGCCCACATTCCTTATTATATGACTTCTTCCATTTTCAAAGCCAACAACAGCATGTCAAATCTTCGTGCTTTTAATCTCTGATTTCCTCTTCTGCTGCTATCCAAACAAAATCCTCAGCTTTTAAAGTGTTCCTTTGACGGGGTCAGGCCCATTAACCTCCCCATTTTAAAGTCCCATAATTTGGGACTTTAATTACATCTGAAAATATTTTATTACTTAGAGGAATATTGAAAATTCAGAGGGCAGAGACATCTTTAAAATTATACCTACCAAAATCTCAAATGCCAATAGTATTAAGCAAAGGGTGCTTCACTGTAGATTATGGCTTCTCTTTTCTATTCTTAAACACATAGAAAATAGTGATAGTAGCTGTGGAAATAACAAGGGAACACTAGTAACATTTAATGAAGCCATTTTACTATTACATCTTGGACATGAAATGTTCTTTAGTCAATTCGGACAAAGAAATAGACAAAGGGTACCACTGACTTTTCTAGTTCTGGTTTGCAGAGAGGCAGTTGGTTTTGATTCATCTCTTATAGTTTAAGAAAAAGAATTGTAATAATCCTGCAAAAACTTCAGTTATTTTAAACACACAGACATATTTTTAGCCAAAACTATCTTCAATTGTTACTTTTGTTAGCGTCTGTGAGAAATATAAAGATAAGTAATAAGGGAAAAGGAAAACCATCTATTCTATTTTACCGGCTATGCATTTTAATTCAGTTAAATGGTTAACACTCTCAGTGGACAAATTGATAGCTCCCAGAATGACCACAGAGTTATGACAACTTCGCACAAGGTTAAGTTATTTAAAATAATAAGAACTATACCACAACACTGCTATAGAATAGAAGGTGATAAAATACAGGAGACCACGAGAGAGTATACTTCAGTGGATAGCCTCAAAAAATCATTTTTGGCCTCAAGTTTAACTCTGAAGGATACTAAATGTTATTTAAAATTAGTCCATATATACACACATTGTTATAATAGCAAACAATTATTGGTTACAAACTAAGATGTTCAGCATGTATTAATAAATAATATTTTAGGAGCTGGGGATAATAATTATTCCAAGTCACGAAGCAGATGAGAGAGCTTAAATAACTTGCCCTCGGCCAACAGCTGACTCCTATATCCTGTGCTATTCCACTCCATTATCATGCTTCAAATACCACAGGCATGCCTTTCTCCTGTTTTGGAATGGAAGGAAATTGTGTACAGACTGGACAGAGAAGACAGACTGGACAGATCAGTATTGTCTTTTTGTATGCAAAGTGACTTCCAAATGACAAAGGGCCTTCTTTCAAGTTACAATAAAGCAACAATTTCTGTGGTCTTCCAGATATCTGGCCTCCAGAAAGTCAGAGAAAAGTGGATTGACATCCTTAGAGCCATGAGTTCAAAGGAGATTCCTGGCAGGCAGTGTTGACTCATGCCCTGGGCACAACAGGCTTAGGGCCCACAATAATTTTAGGAACCTATGAAAATATTTAACTTCTCTTAAAACAAAAACAGAACATGGTAATAATAATAATAAATATGCAATTATATATATGTATGTTTAAATTCTCTTAAAACAAAAACAGAACATGGTAATAATAATAATAAATATGCAATTATATATGTATGTTAAAATAAAAATAGTACATGGTAATAATAATAGTATGCGATAATCATTTAACCTGGATTATTTTCTTTCTTACAGCAACAAGCCACATAATTTTAATATTACTATTTGTATGAAAGGGGCCCATGAAAGTCATAGTGAGGCCCTGCCTTCAAGAACAGCACTGATGATATCAAGTCTCCCACAAGTAGCATAGAATATCTTGTTGCTCTCACAGCCTTCTCTGTATACCATTATTATGACAACTGGGGTGGGGGGGTATATTGTAGCAAGGAATTAAAATAAAATTAAATAATAAACTATTAGGATTAAAAGGGCACAATTATGCAAATGATATGGTGCTGATTGACATTCTCTTATGAATTACGATTTCCTACTCACAAGGTTACTTTGCAGATGTTCACCATGAACTCAAGGACAAAGGACTTACTACAATAAAACTGAAAATGTGACAATGATAATTTAGTGATCCTAACTACATCATGTTTAAAGGGAAATTTAATATGCCTCACATTCTTTTTTTTTTGTTTGTTTTTTCCTTTCTTTTTTGAGATAGAGTCTCATTCTGTTCCCTGGGTAGAGTACCGTGGCATCATAGCTCAAAGCAATCTCAAAGCCTTCTGTTCAAGCGTCCCTCTTGCCTCAGCCTCCTGAGTAGCTGGGACTACAGGCGCCCACCACAATGCCTGGCTAGTTTTTCTATTTTTAGTAGAGAGAGGGGTCTCTCTCATGCTCAGGCTGAACTCCTAAGCTCGGGTTATCTACCTGCCTCAGCCTCACAGAGTGCTAGGATTGCAGGTGTGAGCCACTACACCCAAGCATGCCTCACATTTTTAACTGACAATTCGAATTTTAAAACTGACCTCTAATTAAACACAGTCTATGTCTTTTTTATAACCCAACTTTTTTTTCCTATTCAATAGCTACTCACATTTATTTTTCTCTAAATGGAACAGGTTATTTGCCAAGATAAAACACTGTCTTATATTTCCCCAGAACATACTGTGTATTAACACTATTTACAGGTAAAACATTGTCTAGGCTAACAATTCCTATGTAAGCCTTACTGATAATACATGCTTTTCATATATCAAGACTATGATATATTGTGCTAACCCTATGAAAATCTTGAGCTGCTATAGAATTAATGATATTTTCATAAAGTTGAAACTTTTTGACAGCAGACAGTGCCCATACATAGTATCATTAGGAGTGTCAATCTGACATTCTTTCTTCCTCTTTAAATCTGCAGAACTATTGTCTTTGTTGTTATCACATAGCTCACTTTTCATAATTTGCTTAAAATGATTGAAGACTCGTACATGGACAAATGCCACAACTGTGATCCATGACACACAACACAGCTTACAAATTTGCAAGTTAATCCTACAACTTTTTAAATTACTAAAACAGAGTGACACGTCATTTCAAATCTCTTTGCTTCACCTTTGAAAAGCTAGAAAGACTTAATATTTAGACCGTGTGATCAAAAGACAGCGCTAACCTTTTAGATTTTAATATCTGTCTTTGGACGAATTCGCAGGGTGGAATAAAGGCATACCTTTGATGGTGCATACCATACATTCTTTTATTTTTTGTATCCTATGACACTGCATTAGTTACATAGATGGCTCTAAAAATATTTGTTGAACTTAATTTATCTGACCGTTATCAGTCATATCTGATTTCTCTCTGAAGAATTTTATTTACCAGTTTAATTAGCTGAGGTTAGTTTTGTAAAAGCCATCGAAAAATGCTAAATTCTAATATATACCAAATTGTATTGCACCAGAAAAAAAGGCAATTAAGATTGGTAACACGGAATAGTTTAAGAGTGGAATTTGTGATAAAACACAGAAACGAGGTGTTTACTTCTGTTTTGTATGGGGATGCTTGCTGACTGAATTTTGAATGGGCTACTACTGCCATCATGTGTTGGAATACATTCTTTTCAAGTCACACAGATGCACAAAATCCCACCAAAATCACCATGTGTTTTCAACTTAAGAACGTAATGCTCTGTATAACATAAAATATGCCATCTAGAGGCATTTTTGGAATTTCCAAATGCCAACACTGTTAAATACTTCCCAACACAGTTGTTACCAGTGAATATGAAAGACGTATTTTTACTAAATTTACTTTGTATATATGTGGTAAATGGACTCTGAGGAGAACCCCTCAATTATTTTGCACCTCCTGGTTTCCTAGTTTTCATAGCTTGGTGTAATGCCAATGCCCCTACCCTGTATGCTGGCAGGATCAGCAAACCTTCTAGCCAATAGCAGTTGGCAGCAGTGATGGATGACACAACATCAAGGCCATGTCTCGATGTCTACACCTATACTTGTATCTTTATGTCTACCTTGCTGGGAAGAACTAGGGAGATTCTCTTTGCTGGTTTGATGAAGTGAGTGGCCAGGTTGAGGAAACTCCTCGCAAGGAACTGTGGGCAGCATCTAGGAACTGCCCTTGGCCCCTAGGACACGTGGGCAGCCTCTCAGTCTTGACAGCAGCCTACAAGCAACAGATGGAAATTACGTAGGGCTCTCAGTCACAGACCCACAAAGAAATGATCTGGGAGTCAATTTCCCAGAACCCAGCTCATGGATGAGAACCCAAACCAGCCAACATTTTGATTATAGCTTACTGGGATACGAGGAAGAGGACCAAGCTAAGCTGTCCTTTTAGCCCCTGGCCTCTAAAACATTGATATAATAAATGTATGTGACTCTAAGTAACCAAGTTTGTTGTTATGGGAAAATAGAAAACTAATAGACTATAGAACAACATGGTAAATGTGTTGTATTATAATATTGAATCAGAATATTTTATTTTGCAGTATTTAAAGAATATGGACCAATTAAAAAGAAGTCTTCATGTTGGTCAATGGGTGCAAAGTTATAGTTAGCTAGGAGGAATAAGTTCTAGTGTTCTATTGTACAACAAGGTGACTAGTCCACACTAAAATATTATATACTTCAAAATAGCTAAAAGAGAGGATTGTGGTTGTAAATGTTGACATCACAAAGAAATGATAAATAGTTGAAGTGACAGATATGCTAATTAGTCTGATTTGATCATCCCACAATGTATATGTGTATTGAAGCCTCACATCGTACCCCATAAATATGCACAATTATTTTTCAATTAAAAAAAATGAAACTATAAAAAAGTGTCTAAAAATTCCTCAATTGAATTTTTGACTGTAGTATTTAATATGTCCTGGTAGTAAATTTTCTTGAATGGTTTATCATTTCATAACAAATCTGTATTATAATATAGACTGTCTTCATTCCATTTTGAGTCAAGCAGAAGAGGGTTAGAATAACAGCCGAAGGCACAAGTCTATTAGCCACAGACCCTGGAGACGACAAGTGTCACATTCTGTACTTTGAGTCAAGCAGGCTTGTCCTCAGCAAACCACAGAGAAAATGAAACAGAATAAAGTCTGTGAAGTCTTCCGGCCCCAAGGTAGCAGTTGGTGTCCTAATATAAGAACCCCCATACTGTTCTCAATTTTTAGCCAGGGATGTATAAATGACCTTTGCTAGCTTCAGGGCGTTCACACATTTTGCCTCTCTGGCATTAATGGAGGCTTGTATAGACTGAGGTTCCCAGCAGGCAGTGATCCATTTTTCACAATTCCACTCAGCACAGGAAAGTAATAAGGAGATAGACTCCAAGATGATTTTCTCCATGATCAAGCCTGGTAGCACTTTGTTGATGTTTCTACAAAGTGGGACACAAAAAGAATACGAAGGTAGGGATGGCTAGTTTTGCCTAAGACACAGGTATCTTTGCATATATAATATCGCCCCCTTTTCAAGTCCTCAAATATTTAATTGTGACAATGATGACAGTTACTAAGGACGTATGGGGTACCTGCACTAAGTTATTATTATTATTATTATTTTTTACAACAGAGTCCTTTTATTGAAGAGCCAGCTGGCATCTGCCTCAGTGTTCCAACATGGGGTTTCTGAGACCTGCCCTAAGTGATTAAGGGGTGAGGTTTTTAAGGCCTGGTCTGCATCCTGGTTGGCACACAGGCTGTCCAGGGGCATCCGGATAGGGTAGCAAGCAAGCATTGTACAGAAGCAGAATTTTGCAGTTAGCCATACATCATACATCTTTGCTTTAATTTTTCCCATACATTTTAGTTCCAGTACTTTTGTCTCCATATATATGTCCATATATCTTTGTCTCAGTATTATCTCCACCTGGTATTCTCTAAAGGTTAGTCCGGGGACAGTGGGTTTGTTTCCCAGGCCCAGGAGTTAGTCAAGGAAGAAGTTAGGGAGTACTTTTCCATCTATCTTGGGAGTGAACCAGACTTATTCCATTTTATTGAGGGCTTGCAGCCCAGGAAATTGTCAGGAGTTAACTGGTATTTTTCTACATTAACCTAGGCTTAACAGGTGTATAA
Organism: Nycticebus coucang; assembly: GCF_027406575.1. NCBI lineage: Eukaryota > Metazoa > Chordata > Mammalia > Primates > Lorisidae > Nycticebus > Nycticebus coucang. Next base: position 31,064,083 of record NC_069782.1, read on the forward strand.
TAAATACTTGGGTAATAAGTACAAGTGTATGTATAATAAATAAAATAATCTGGATATGAGTCCAAGGTCTTTCTCCTCTTATCCAGGAGTCCTTGAACAACTCACTTAAACTTTCTGAGCACAGTTTACTCACTTACAAAACGGTGATATAATACCTTATTGTAAAGTTGTATAAGGATTAACAATACCAGAATTCCGAAAATAAAGCCTGACCCCAAGTGAGAACCCAACAAATAGTGAATGTTTGTTTTTCTCTGCCCTGTTGAAGCACAGAGTATCTTCACAGGACAGGTTAAACATTGCCAGTCCCTGAGCTGAGAAACTTGACAGTATGTGACAGCCCTCTGCCTCCTGCAGGTGGGCTCTGGGGTCATTCTTGCTTCCTTATGCCTGGCACCCAGAGTACCAGTATGAGTCCTGGACCTGGGTCACTAAAGTAGCAGCCACCCTATGCTATAACCCCAGTCCCCATTTTGTCTTTTTTCATTTGCCTCTGTGATTCCTGGTTTCTGCTGATTCTGACTCCAGTTTCTGTTCTATTCTGTTCTGAATGTGTGTCTCCTGAAAATGGAAACCCATTCAACAAATCTTGCACAAGTTTCCATGTGGAATAGAAAGATGGCAAAAGCATGGGTCTGTCTTTAAGGGACTCACAACTTGGTGGTGGAGACACCCCAGGTACACAGAAAAATTACAATCCATAGTTGTAAGGGCTATCACACAGAGATGCAAAATCCTCGTGGCAAACCTGGGGACAGGGTAACCACAGCCTTCTTACCCTCTCTGCTCTGAGAACTCCATGTTATAAGCCCTGAAGCTTTGGGAGGGGCAATGAACTTTGCTCTTTTTAATGGAAAGGGAAATTTTCTGATGGTGGGAGAATCTGGTGGAAACAGGGATCAATTGTTCATATAGTGGCACAGCTCCAGGCTTTCTCTCTGTTACAATCCCTACCTGTCATTCTCCCAAAAAGGGGGAAGAGCTCCCAAATGGGAACACGGCAGAATGGAGACAAAATTAGGCCACCAGGCTAGATCATGTCTGGTGGGACCAGATAAGTCCTTTCTTGGCTTCTTCCTATCTCTTTATGTTTGGGGTCTGCTCTACCCATCTATGAGATCTATCTACCTCTATTTCTATCCCTATCAATTTCCTAGATACTGGTGTGATATAAAACTCTGGTGCCTGATACAGCTTATGTCCTTCCAAAACAGCAACATGGGAAGGACAAACAGGAAGGAATCACAGGGCAGGCTGCTGAGGTCTGCCTCTAGGCTGGGTAAAAAAAAGGCTCAGTGTTCACAGGTGGTTTGGCTCAACTAGGGTAGACCCACAAGGAAATGTAGGGACCACAGCCCATGTAGTAACTAAGACTGTCTTCATCTTCTGGACCGTAGAAGGACTGAGTCCATTCACAGCAAGCCCTGGTCAGAGATTCAAACCCTGGATATGTCCTCCAGAAGACACCATCTGGAGCTCCCCACCCTTGAAGCTCCAGGTACAATGAGCTCAATGCCAAGAACTGAGTGAAAGCACAAAGCCCTTGAGTATTGGTAAGGGGGCGTCTTTGCTCATCTCCTCTCCTTCCAGGTACCTGCTGTTCTACATCTGTCTCTGGTTTCCACCACTTTCTTCAGATGTGAGTCTGTCCTCTTTTGTGAGCTCCATAAGAATGCCTCCTTTCACCTGTGCACATGCAACTGATAACCTTGGTGGGAGCTTTCATGGGGGAGTGGAAGTGAACGCACATTACCACAGAAGCAGCGTCCAGCAGGATGGTGGGCATCATATCACCCATTCCTCAGGCTCTGTGCCCTGAGCCTCACTGACCCTTCAACTCCCAGCATCTCTTGTTCAAACCTTTCCCTCCTGCTTGCTTTCTTTGCCTCTGACATCACCCTGCCAATTGTCCATAGGAGCTCCATATTTTTCTCCTCCTACATCCAAAACTATAGAACCAAAGTCATGAACTCACTGAAAGGAACAAAGGACTTGCCATTTAATATTACCTGCCCTCTTTACAGATAGATGTGAATATATAACTGTGTGGGAAACTGAATCCTGACCTTTAGCATAAGACTCACTTCCTACTTGAGAGACCTGGAGAATCACTAGAATGGCACGTGAGTTGTGTGCGTGTTCGCACTAAGTTCTTTAAGGAATTACAGTAAGTGCTCACATCATATCATAGGTTCTTGGAACTTGTCATTTTAAGCATAATGATATACAATGAAATGATTTTTCCCTCATCAACATTATAAAGAAATGATTTTGAAATGAGCTTATTTAATGCGATACCTTGCAGTATGCAGTTTCCAAGAACCTATCCAGAACAGTAAGCCTATTCTTGTATCTTGTTTAGGCCTTAACACTAGGGAACATGTGCCAAACTATAGTCGTGATATGGTAAGGAATTTGAGGCTTATATAGGTTAGGAACTGGTGAGCTGAAGTTGAATCCTAGCCAAAAAATGTATACATATTTTAAGAAAGAAAAAAAAACCTGTATTAAATTCATAACATTCAAGTCGTGTTTGACGTCTGCAATTACAAGAGGTGCTCTCAATTGTATTTATATTTTGTTCTTTTGTTATCAGTATATGTTATAATTTTAATGCAGTTTTTTCCTTTCTTAAAATGTACACTTTTTTGGCACCCTCTGTGTTTAAGTCAAAACCAGGATAATTTAAAAGCTCATAATGTATGTGAGGTAAGGTTAGTTAAGGAACAAAAGACATGACAATTAGAATACTCCTATTCTCAAGGAGAAACCCACTAACTCAAGGTTAGTTAAGGAACAAAAGACATGACAATTAGAATACTCCTATTCTCAAGGAGAAACCCACTGGTGATAAGGTTACCTCTATCAACAGACGTATGTATGGTATATTACAATTACCAAAGTATTTCCCCATATGTATGACATTTATGTATCTCAAGAATCCTCTCTAAGCTGGGTGGGTAGTATCTATAGCAGTGTGGTAAGAACTTAACTCTGATTCAAACAGGCTTAGGCTTAAATACTAGCCCTGGAATTAATTCATCAGGCCCACGACTTTGGACGAATTAACCTTTCAGTTCCGAAAATGTGAAATGTGGTAAGAACACCTATATCTCAGTGTAGCTGTGAGGATTTGCACGAGCCCACTGTGCCCTGTCAGTATGTGCAATAAATGCTGTCGGTCGCATTTCATGTACCATGAATCCCATCTTCCAGGACTGAGAACAGCTGGCACTGGCCATAAGGTAAGGAGTAGGCCGGGTTTACTGACTCCAGGAACCTTCCTTTATTCCCTAAGACCTTCCCAAAAAGTGTAGAATGTGGGTTTTACAATACACAAGATCTCCCACCCCCACCGGGGTCTGACTGAAAAAGACCATGTTCAAAATCTCCTGCCTCAAAGTGATAAAAAGGGTTCAAGCGAATTGCCTCGAGCCTCATCTGAGACACGCAGACAAAATCAGCCCTTCCCCTCCCCCTGCAAGAATTGCGTCACAAGCACCCTGTGAAAGCTCACGGGGCACTTGGTTCTGGTCAGAACCCCGCCTCTCGCACCGGGAGAACGATCTTGATCCCAATTGGCTGTCGCCATGGGCAACCAAGGACGCGGTGCGCACGCCAGGGTCCCAGCCGGTATTTAAAGGCCGCGACTGCCCGCTCCGCTTCAGTCGGGCCAGGACGGCGTTGCACCTGGGTTGAGAGGGAGCAGCAAGGTAACGCGCAACCCCCTGCCTCCGCGTCCCCAGCCCACGCCTCTGCCGAGGCGGGTGTATGTGGGACCCGGGAGCGGGTCTCACTGTGTGTCACCCATCAACACCTTCCTCCCCCACCATCCATACCCAGCCCCAGCCCCACCCAACACACCTGGGCGAGACAACGCGGGTGTGAAGGACAAAAGTTTATGACAGACAAGCGCGCAAGCAGAGAATAGGAACGCCTTCGGGAGAGGAAGGCCTGATCCCTGGGACAGACACGTGGCGCTGCGCGAAGAGACACAGGGTGACGAGGCTCTAAAGACCGTCCGAACTGGCCAAACGTCATAGCTTCTAGGACGCTACCATTTAGACCTCTCGGAACACCCTGAACCATGACCCAGACCCTCGACACAAGAGAGGACCCTCTTAATCTGGGTGGCGGCTGGGCACCATCAGCTCCCTTACGCACCTGGTCGTCCTGCCACCGAAGGCGCAGGGGCGCCCCGATATACAGGCGACGACACCGCTACGGCCCCAAGGCAGAGTACGAGCCTCCGAGGAAGCAGCCAAAGCATCAATATGGCCCGGGATCTTGGTTCCAACCACCACCCCGAAGGCCCAACTGGGCCGTGTGCTCTAACTGGGAGCGCTGGGGAGGGCCCTGGCGCCCTCCTCCGGTGGGATTCTGGAAGCCCCCCAGTCCGATGCAAGTGATTCGGGTGTATGGTCTGAATCCGTTCTGCCTTTGCTGCTGCTCCTGCTGGCGCGGGCCCTGGAACCCCGGCTGGGCGAGACCTCCAGGCAGGAAGAAGCGCTGGGGCCGCAGGGGCCGCCGCCACCCTCGCCGCTCCTCCCCGAAGAGCCCACCGCCGCGGGTGGATCTGGGCACACTGTTGCGGCCGGTCAACTTGTGCGGGTGGCGTGCACCTGGCATGCGAGCGCCGCAGAACACCACTCAGTTCATCATGAACCAGATCTACGAGGATATGCGGCAGGAAGAGGAGCTGGGGCGCCAGCAGGAGGCGATGCGTGCACAGCAGGCTGAGGCCCGCGGCCAGGTCTCTACAGGCGGCGGCTCCGGAAACAACGCGCCCCTCAGCGGCAGCGAGGACGACGCGGAGCTGCAGGAAACGCCGTACAACTTCGTGCAGAATCCCTCTCTGCTCGTATTCACACCTAGGCCGGAGGAAAACCAGTCTCCCACGCCGCAACCGGTGGAGGAAGAGGAGAAAAATGAGGATGAGGAGTGTGAAGAAGAAATGTGCCATAGGAAGGAGGAGGAGAGTGAGGAGGAGGAGGAGGCGGAAGAGGCTGAGGAAGATGAGGAGGAGGGGGAGGGGGAAGAGGCCGAGGAAGATGAGGAGGTGGAGGAGGAGGCTGGCTACTTGGAGGAGGGCGAGGAGGAAGAGGAAGAGATGGAGGAGCTGGAAGAGGAGGAGGAGGGGCTGGAAGAAGAGGAGCAGAAAGAGGAAGAGAATTTGCCCTTGGAAATGCCTTTATCCATCCTAGTGGGGGCTGAAGACGAGAGAGAGAACTATTTCAACTGCACTTACTTAAGCCCAGAACAGATAATTCCCCAAGGGCCACAGGAAACTCTACTCATGGTACAGGACATTAACTGTTAAACATCAGGAAAGGGATTGAGGAATGGATGGAACTGATTTGAGGCTAAATGGATTAGCAATTTATTAAAAACTGATTACAAAGTGAGTTCCATTAATAAGCATATCTATGTAAATCCCTTCTTTGGCCATTATAAAATATTTGAACATTGATGTGTTTGTGTATGACTATGGGTGGGGGTGGGGGAAGTTTTCAAATATAATTTTATTGAAAGTAATTAAAGGCCAAAGATTTTATTACTACAGCTTGAATATTTTCATGTGGTGTTTTCTCCTGTAGACAATTGAATGTGTTTTTTAAAATTCTGGCAATGCTGAAAGAAAAAGTGTTTCTTTTTGTAACAAATTTCTACAACTTTAGAGATTTTGACTGATGTTTGAGAAGCACATGCCATGACTATTGAATGTCCACCAGTGCTCTTAACGTAACCGACGCCATTTTAAAACCCTGTATTTTTTTAACATCGTTTTTTCTTGTAGATTTTTCGCCTCCAGAGTTCATTTTTGAGGGTTGTATTTTGGTAACCCCATTTGCAGTCTGTTGTGGCATCGCTCATTTATATTCCTTGTTCCACAGTGCTATGGATCTTCCTCAGAAGAACATGAAGTTGCTTCTGTGGAACTGGTTATCTGCCATGGCCTCAACAATCCATAATCCATGCATGGAGAGGATTCCCCATGGTCAGAAGTCAACTTGCACATCTAGTTAAAATCCAAGGTAACTGCGTGGAACATAGGTTAGGTTTTGACGCCGTGTTCCTGGATATAGTCCTTGTCATAAGGTCAGAGGATCCTAAAAATTGTTTTTGCAGAATGGATTTTTTTGAAAAAGATTATTGTCCTTTTGGGGGTGGCATAACTTCGATCTCCCAGTTTGTCCTCCTTATAAAGGAGAGTAAAAGATGTGTAGGTGTGAGCCTGGTTTCTAATAATGTCTAAGCAACTGCCTATGGAGAATACATCATTTAAAATAATCCCTTTAGTTCAGACATTTTTAGGAAGTAATTATATATTTCTTCCTGGGTACTTAATAAAATGTTCCATTGATAGCATATTTCCAGAATATCCCTAGATGAAGAAGTTGAACCTGCCCTCTCAAAAATTATATCTTTTGCCTTTAAACGACATCTTAGTATTTATTTGTTGAAAAGAAATCTATATGATGATATCTAGATGTGGATTTTTACTCATATATCTCAGTTCAATATATTGCAGCTTTCAAGTGATAAGTTTAAGCTGTTAAATAATAAATAAGTAAAGTATTAAATGAAAGTATCTCGTCTCTCATTTCTCATTCTTTGAATATTAGAATTCTACGGAGCAATGCATCAGTGAATGGGGGGAGGAGCTAACACAAACATTGTAGGAATTTTAAAAGTATACCAAACATTCCAAAGTACAGCACTGAATAACAAACATTTAATTTTACTCTTAAGAAATCAATACTTCCTACATGATGCAGTTTGAGTAACTTACAAAAGAATTTTAAAATTTGCCACCCATATGAGTTTTATTTCTTTTCTAATGTATATCTGTAGAGGTAAATCAAGAAACCTGTTCTAAATCCTTATAAGTCATATCCTTTAAATATTAAAGTCACTGGAAATAATCACTAGGCCAAACTTCAGTAGGTTCTCATTAAAGAAACCATTTCATTTAGGGTTGAATTTCTTCACAATCACAGCTAGACAATTCACAAGTCCTTCCTTCAAAAGATTCTACTCTTAAACTTGGAAATTCAACATATATTAATTGCTTCTCAGTGTGGTGACTAATCTTTGTAAGGGATGTAAATAAGATCAATTCCTCAGGAAACAATATTCTAGTTCACATACTGTCCTTCAATAAATATTTGCAGAACTACTAAGGGCCAAACACCATCAATACTGATAAGGATACAATGTGGAAAATACCCTGCTCTCATGCTGCTTACAGTTCATTAGAAAAGCCAGACAAATAAAGAGTTAGACAAATTGGTCACCACAAGAATTCTAAAGGAAATATTCCACTATAGAAACATGTACCACAAGGGAACCCAAGAATGAGGTTGGCAATGTTTGCTGTGGGCAGAGGGAACCCCGAGTCTGAAGGCCAAGAGCTGGGAGAATGGAACTTGGTGCTGTTGAGGAACAGAGGACAGAAAGACCAAAGTTTCTGAAGGAGCGGCCAAGTGAGAGAGGTAGGCAGAAGCCCCACACTGTCTAGTCACTGCTGTGCCATCCATATCTTCCTGAAATAGATACGAGAAAAAATAATGAAAGGAGAAAAGTATTATCCATCAGCGACTTTCTACCTGAATTTATTTATTTATTTTTTTGTTAGACAAATTGTTATGGTCACTTTGCTAATACCACAAGCAAACATAAAATGATTAAGCTATGTTGGGGTTTAGAGGGAGTGATCATCCCAGTGTACCCATCATTACACTTTCTGAGACCTCCTCACCTGCTATCACGTAAGGAAGGGGGATTCTAGGGGTTGTTGCTCAGCATAATTGGAGCAGCATAGTTTTCAGTTCCCATGGAGAACTTCCTACAGTTGATTCAGGGAGGATGATTCAGTAGACTTTAAAGCATTAGTACGGCTCAGAATAAACAGTCTTTAGTTTTAGGGTAATTGTACACTTGAAGGAAAAACAATTTTTCTACATGAGTTTCTTCTTACTGTCATTTCAAAACTTTATATGGTGAGTACAATGAAAATGATGTGTCACTTAGACTTTTCTTCAAGAATGGAGCAATTTTTTTTGTCAGTTGTCAGAAAAATAACATTACAAATCATCACAGACATGTATAGCAGGCCTAGACTTGACAATCATCTTTGCTGTCTATTCTGAGGTGTTTTAACATGTAGGAATGCTGGTTATTTTCCTCTCTTAGTGACAGCATTTCTTGAATTATTTGTCCCCCGAGTAAAACCCCCAGAGGGAGATTTTTTTTCAGGGGAAATATTAGTCTCCAAAGGTGTTAAATACACTTGACATTTAGAGATCAACCCTGAGCTCTGAGTATGATTTCATAAAACTTTAAGAACTGTTTGTGAGCAAGACAGTATTTCTAACATAATTAGTTCCATTAAAATAATCTGCCAGCTATACTATATCTATGGATTTGGGAAGTAAATGATACATTACCTCATGGGTAGGGAGTGGATAAGAATAAGAAAACAATGTCCTTAAAATTTATTTTTATTTTAGTAGCATAATAAAGTGATATATGCAGTTTTATCATTTGTATTCAGATGGTTTCCTGTTGATTAAACAATTGAAAGTTACTTGATGTTTCCAAATCATTGGTCTGAGTATTTAAAGCAAAATCAGAATGTGGCTGTGTCTTAGCTGTTTCAATACTAGCAGTTGTCTGGATCTATTCAGTTTTAGATAATTAGTGGAGCACAACCCAATGTTAAGGTCAGCTGATGGAAAAAAGAAGATATAGGTATAGGATGGGAAAAGCTGGATGTGGATACCTGCGGCCTTAGGACTTGTAGTGATCGCCACTTGCCTTGGCTTTCTGTTTCTTCGAAGGTGGTGATCACACTCCATTATCATGTAGGCTTATTGTGAAGATGAAATTTCCGCTATTTAAGAAGATTCATAATATAGGAAATCAGTGTTGCTGGTTATACATTAAACTGCATTTTATAAAGTTATTGTTTCTCTTACATGTTGACTATCATCAGTCTAGATTTATTAGCAAGGCCTAAGAAAACTTACTTCAATTCTGTTGAACCAAGATATCCAGATATTTCAATTGTTACTACTAAACTAAGCACACACAAAAATAAATGCCCTTGACATTTATTTAGTTTTGGCGCCATGTGCAAATGTACACTGTGCACATGGTTTTACCTCTGTATTGAAAGTGTGGTCTATGAACCAGCGGCATCAACTGTTGAGAGCTTATTTGAAGTGCTGAAGCCCCAGCTTCCTGACTGACCTACTGAATTAGAAAATGTCTTAACAAGGACTCTAAATAATGTATGTGTACATTAAAGACCTGGAATCCCTGTAGTGTAGTGGTTAGATCCATTGCAATGGTCTTAAGGACTCTAATGAGTAAGATCATGGTTTGTGCATTGAAAACTTTTATCACTTACTACTTGTGTGACTTCAGGTATGTTACTGAAATTTTGGCTTCTCATTTTACTCATCTTTAATATCTACCTCATAGAATAAATGAGATTATGAAGGTTAAGTGGGCCAACACTTACCAAACACTCTGAATAGTGGCATTCAGAACCTTCTAATCGTAATTACAAGTATTCAATAAATATACAAATAAGGTCATAGGCCTATTATGTGCTGTCTAAAAGTAATTTCTTACTGATGAGAACAATTGTAACTGTCAAATCTCCCAAGGTAATTTAACATAATTATTCATTAACTCTTTTCTGTGTTCTCTAGGATAACCACAGTTACATTTCTTTGAGCTGCACATACCATTATTCAGACTATGAAAACCAGTTAAATCTTTAGAGCTAAACTCATTCCCAAGATAACATTTTTTGTCCTTTTTCCTTCTGCTCTTACCCAAGGTATTAATGTAGCTGACATTAATACCCTAATAGCTGCTGCTAAAAATTATCCCCTCTTTCCCATATAAGCAATGGATATTTGAATGCATCCTTTCAAAATAAAAGTACATGCAACTGTACTACTTGAAGAAACTATTTTTTGTTGGTAGTTGTCTGATAGTTTACATATGATGACAGTCTTAACACACTGATTAAATGTATATGTGTATCAATGCACATTTTGGAAAAAAATACCGGAGTGCGATAAATTGGTCTAAACATAGTTGTGATGGTTCTCATCTATAATTAAGTAAAACTAAAATTTTACTTTAGAAAATTATTAATAAGAATTTATAGGTAATTTTACAGGCATGTAAGATAACTTGATATCATTCATCATATTGTGACTTTATTGAAGGTTTTGATTTATGTTAGAACTAAAGCTAAGCTCATTATGATATAGACATATGTAAATGCCCAACAATATTAAATACTATTTATGAGACACTTTGCCAAACACTTGCTCAGAACATAAAGGTTAGATTTAAAAAAAAAAACAAACATTTGAGCACATGCAAGATTCTTAATATACATTATCACATTTAAACATAACTTCCCTGGGACCTGATGTTTTGTTTTCCTTTCACAGATGAATGACTGAGGTTCAAAAAAGGAAATTATTTCAGAACCCAATTCCTCCAATTTTAGTTCAAAGTTGTAGATACATGAGCACACTGTTCTATTTCAAACCACCTCTAGGGAGACTATTGCCTCTTCAGTGTGAGATTGAGAATAGAGGCACCTGAGGAAGATATACTGATATTTTTGTCTCAAATATAATAATCAAATATATCTCAAAAATATGAGATATTTTTGTCTCACACAAAGTCAAAAGTGTGATATGCAAGGTTGATTCACCCCTTCCAGGCCAATGAGCTGGGCTCAAACATCCTTGAGTAAGAATGTTTTCCATGTGGTCAAGAGGAGTTAAGAATGATTTATTTGGAGAGATCAAAAAGCTGAAGGACACCTTTAAAATACATTACTCTACCTGTACGTTGCTACATAGTAATATGATTCTAGTATGGTTCTAGTAGTGGTTCTACTACTGGGCAGGGTGGGAGGTAGGGAGGCAGCGTTTGACACATAAGTATTCCTCGAACAAACTATATTTAGATACTTCTCTAGCAATGTCTCAAATCAAGCATACTTTCACATCAAAATATATTCAGTCAAGATGGATATAACAAGTGCAGAATTTAACTTTTAGATGTCAACCATTTAGAAAACCTGCTTATATATAAATACACATATAAATACAGGCACACAGCCAATTTCCTCTCACAGAAAAATACTATATTCAGAAGGACTCCCAAGAAGAGAGACCAACAATCACCCTCCTTCAGTCATGGACAACTACAGGATGTTATAAACAGAACTACAATATTCTACGTAACTATAAGCACTAGCTCCTAATGCCTTGTAGTTGAAAGCCCCCAGTAACCTTCAGCAACTTGCCAAGGTCATTTCTCCATTATAGATGCTATAGTAGTCCAGGAGATTTACCTTAGCGTGAAAGAGTGATTTCTAACTTGGAGACCAGGCACAGATTTCTAACTCCAGTTTCCATCTGCTGTAAGAGTATCTATAGTTATCTGTGTTACTGTTATTTTGAAAAATACAAACATATAGCTTTAAACCAAGGGCTTATAGACTCTTTTGGCTCCCTTCATTTTATATAAACAGTATTTTAAAGTTTCCTCTATGAAGATCACATACAGAACTGTTTTTTACATCTTAGAATTCATGGTCCTATTTTCAACAATAAGTAGTTCCAGTATAAAGGATTTTTCAAAAACATGATCCTTGACTACCAATTGACCCTAGTTTTGAACTAAAGGAAAAAGAAACAAAGGCAACACATTCCAAACACAAAAAGGACTTGGATGTATTTGGACAACCTTTTGGTAAAGTAACTCTAATCCTTTATATAATTGCATAAACCATTGAACAGATCGTCGTGGTAGGCTGCTTCATTTTAAATTATTATGTTTTTTTAATGTTGCTTTTAAAAGGGATTATTCTAAATTTAAGACATCCATTCAGACTACAAGCTTAACAGGGCAGTCTCCTCATGATCTAGAAGCTGTATTTCTTTCTAGTCATCTTTGTATTTTTCCATCACACTATGAAACTTATGCTGCCTAAATTCAACATTGCAATTTTTCATCAATAAATGTAATGTAATACTTACTAGAGCTTAGACCCTATCAAGAGTTGTAATAAAAATGTGATGGTTACTGCCATGTTATTTTACTTTTTAATTTCTTTCAAATTCTATTGGTGTTATTTTATGAGACCTATATGAAGGATGTATAAGGAAAATAAAGCATTACCTCACAGGATAGTTATGTTTAAATGTGATAATGTATGTTAAGAATCTTGCAGAATGGGCGGAGCCTGTGGCTCAGTGAGTACGGCGCTGGCCCCATATACCGAGGGTGGTGGGTTCAAACCCAGCCCCGGACAAACTGCAACCAAAAAATAGCCAGGCATTGTGGCGGGCGCCTGTAGTCTCAGCTGCTTGGGAGGCTGAGGCAAGAGAATCACTTAAGCCCAAGAGCTGGAGGTTGCTGTGAGCTGTGTGAGGCCACGGCACTCTACCGAGGGCAGTAAAGTGAGACTCTGTCTCTACCAAAAAAAAAAAAAAGAATCTTGCAGAAAAGTTACCTTGGGTACACTTTTAACATCTAAGACTAGTAATACAGATTTCTTTTAAGTTTTGGGCTGATGTTAACTAGTATTTTTAGCTGTTATATAAACTATTATTATTAGCATCTTTTAATACTTGCGTATGGCATTTGATAATTAATGACTGATAATGCCATTATCATGCTAAATGCATCATTGCATTTGTTCTTTTATGAATATATTTAGATTTTTAGCATGACACTTTTAGTCTTGGTAATTTTAAAAAAAAATTTTTTTACCTATACATATGTTTATTAGGTTTCAACTATTCCCTTCACAGAATTAAAAAGGCTTAAAATTTAATAATAACAATGTTTACCATAAGGACTAGAAACAAAAACCTCGTAAAGTATGAACGACAATAAATACATTCAGGAAAGAAATCAGACGATTACTGCATGGAAATATTAAGCAATAATAATAATAATAATGCAAAGAAAGTAACATTCACATTGTCAGATAAGAGTATGTCTATTATAGAATGCTTTGACTCTGAGGCTCAGTATGGAGCTTCTTCTTTTTTTTGCCCCCAAAGTCTCAAAAAATTGACAACTAATATTTATAAATAAAAGGAAAAAATAATTTCAAAAAACATATTATGCCAAATCTTATAGACAATAGAAAAAGAAGAAATACTTCAAAATCATTCTACTTAATCTGGATAAGCTGATATTAAAATTGGAGAAAATACATTATTATAAAGGGGAAATTACAAACATATTTCACTTATAAATGAGGATGCAATATCCTGGTAATTTAAGACTTAATTAGGGTTAATTTACTATTTCTCACAAAAATCATTATTGTACTAGACAGTTTCATTTTGTATCAAAGTTATAAAAGTAACATAAAGCTCAATTTTAATGGTGCTGCGTATAATTTCACACTTTTATTTTTATTAATTTCTATTAATTATAAAATTTCCTTGAACTGGAAGATTGTTATATGGAATGGCAAGCTAAGGTCAAGATTAAGTGGCTATATGTTTCCACCACCACCCTGGTGGATTTTACAAAGTAAATGTTTATCTTAAAAAAATATTTAATGAATTTTCTTTTTAACAAAAATAAAATAAAAATAACATTTTATTTTTGTTAAAAAGTGAATTCTGCAGTTTACTGCACAAGTATTTAAATACAAAGTAAAGTTTACAAACTCATGCAGAATTTTTGCTCTGCAACTATTAATATCAATATATAGGTGCCACCTAGTGGTAAAAGTAAAACATACAAATGTAAACAGATGATCGCTGTGCTCCTGATGTATTTAGAGATGCATGTTTTTTTTTTTTTTTGGAACACATAATACACTAGTACGTATAAAAAGGGTATCATAATGGTGTTGGCACAAACACCATATTAAGACACTTCAGTTATTTATTTGAACATGTCATATGGCTCAGCGTTTAATCAGGAGGGTCTTTTTGACCTTAAGACTAAGCCATTAATATAAACTATCAAGGTATGCAAAGGTAAGAGGGAAAATACAGGCCCACAAGAGTCCTTGGACTTCTGTGGATTATTATTATATAGCTATAATAATTTTATTGCTAATTACATTTTAGCTAAAGGCATTCCTATTTTGAATTCCTTTAGACATTAGCACCACTAGTTAACATCAACAATCTGCATTTTAACAAAGAAGACAATCAACAAACTTGTGAATTATAGGGTTAAATTTTAAAACTAAATTTCTAAACTGATGCTTACTCTCTTAATCCTGAGGAGTAAAAATAAAAATGTATGTCTACCAGGTAGTTTTAAAATCAGGACTTGTGATGGCCAATCACCTCCTGGGATTCAAGCATTGTTTAATTAAGGGACAGGGACATTAGTTAGGAAACATCTCATTAGGGACAGAAGCAAACCAATGTGTTTGCTGGTCTGGAACCCAGAGGATAATAAATGCTTTTATTACTGTTCTATTTCTAGCTCTTTCTAGCTACTTAAACACTTTTACTGGGAACATAAACCCGAGAGGCAATTTCTTCATTTACAACTATCTTAGTAATGCACATGGCAATGGCTCCAGACCACCTTTAGAAAGAGTAGGTGCTCCTTTATTGAATTCCTTAGTGCTTCACTTCACTGACACTTCTATTATCCTATCAAATTATGGTTAGTAGCCTGTGTGTCTCTTCTGCCTAGAAACTCCTATAGGGTAAAGAATGATCTATTTCCTGTGCAGGCTCTTACACGTAAGAAGCATACAATAGATAATTTCACTATTGAGGAAAAAAATAAATAAAATAAAAATAAATATATGAAATGAACTGTAGTTATAAGGTGGTTCTAACCGGATCACGGCAACTTACGCAAGTGCTTACTGGAATCACTTCCAGAAGGAAAGCAGAGGGAAGAATGAGGGGGGTACTCCACCATATTTCCTGCACTCTCAACACTGTGGTAAAGTAGTCAGGTCCTCATAGATAGACAGATCGTCATAGAACTGAATGGAAATTTCTTCAGTGAAACAAGAAGCTCTTGGTGCCAACCTGCTAGACTTACCATGAATATGGACCACCTTGAAAACCTCACAGTAATTTTTTCTTTTAAAGGGTTCCTGAAAATGCATTTTAACATTATAATTTTACAATTTAAAGTACCTGTTTCAAGAGTTTAAAATAGCCAACACTCATTTTATCCTGTTTTATGTGTGCTGGGCTTTTACCCTGTGCCATGACTAAGCTAAGCACATGTAATTAGTTCACCGGTGAGAAAGCTGATGCTAAGGTCTGTTCACTTATTCAAGGTCCCAAGACTCACTGATGAGAGAACTTCAAAGCCAAACAATCTATTTCCCTAGATCATTAAATGAATTCTGAAATGGAGGGGATTATGATGAAATCTTAGATTCAATTCATATTATTCAAGGACATTGAGTTAATATTGAAGCCAAACTTTTGTATTCATAAGTCATGCATACTGTAATTCTCTCCTGGAAAAATGCTGAGTCTCAGTAATTGATGTCCAAAGGTTCTGTGATAAATTATTTATGAGATGAGACATTTTAAAGCGAGAAAAAAAGCAGAGTGCAAAACTGTGCTAGAATATTCACATCATTAAAGCAGTTTCTTGGCCCTTTTCCCCTTTCTTCTAAGGTGAAAGTATAAAGATCATTCTGAATGAAGAATTCTTAATTCTCTAAATTAGGGATCAGCTGTCACGAATAGAAGTCACAGTTAGGAAAAAATAAAATAGAGCATAAAAAAGAAAAGTACTAGTCACCATCCAGAAGCAGTGGAAAGATGAGAATTATGAAGAATTAAAATATAAAGGCTGATGAAGTTTCTCCATGAGGAAAGTATCTGGAATTTCAGAGTGTACAAGAATTTAAATAGAAAATAGTGGTTAGATTTGGTAAGAAATACAACTAGTAATACTGTCATACTACGTCAGATAAAACTCCTGGGTAGATTACCATGAGTCCTAGCCATAAGTATGGGTAAAAGACAGGGAGTTTCAATTTTACTGTATCTTAAAATCTGCTTTTTTCAAAATAGCGTCTACTGGTCAATGCATGTTCTTGTTCACTCTGAAACTGATTTTCAACCGTTGTGCCCCACTCACCCATGTGCCACGAGAGGATCTTAGGTGTGCCATGAAATTTTAAAAAGATTATTAAGTAAATTATTCTTGAAAGAAGTACAGAGCACAGTAAGTATATTCTTTTTTTTTTTTAACATTATATTTTATTTTATTTTATTTTTTTGGATCAACACAATTTAAGTGTGCCACAGAAGTTTAGTTATAGGTTCAATTGTGCCGTGAGATAAAAAAGGTTGAAAAATGCTGCAAAAAAATCTCACCTTGAGCCTCACCACACCTTTAATTTAAGACAGGTTTCATTCATATATGTCAACTATTAAATTCTACATTTATCAGGAGAGAGCCAATTGATTATGATCAATAAATATAATAGCATGGATTAGTTTATCCAGTTTAGCGAAGTCATTGTCTTAACAAAGAGTACCTGTAGAGACTAGATCAGGATAAAATTTCATAGGGATTCAAACTTAATGATAAACTTTTGATAGAAGCTTTGGGGAGGAAGCTATTTGGTCTATGTAATATACACAAAGCATATCCACCACTATGGTGCTGCTGAAATCCTTGAGGCCAAGAATACAGAATTTTTCATCATTTATAGAGTGTTCATTATTAGACATTTTTACACAAAAACAATACCCTGTTTCCCCGAAAATAAGACAGTGCCTTATTTTAAGGTGTGCTCCCAAAGATGCGCTAGGTCTTATTTTCAGGGGACGTCTTATCTTTCCTGTGAGTAGGTCTTATTTTCAGAGGATGTCTTATTTTTGGGGAAACGGGGTAGTATACTGAAGTTTAGACTCATAACACATCTACCTTGCAAACTGAAGATAATTAGTGCTTGTTAAATTTAGCATAACTAAGGAGTATTACAGGTGGACTGCCAAGTAATTTAAATAATTTTAACAAGCAAGGATCAAATGTCAAGTTTACCTATCCAAGTCTGCAAGTTCATCTTAGTTAATCGAAGAATCTTTTCTATTCCATGACCAAATATACTGCAGACTCCTAAAATTGTATATTTAAATATATACACATATAATTCCATCTAACGAAAACAGTTACCTTTGATGTATACTGCTAGCTCTTGATTGTCTATGAAGATGATTAGAATAGCAGTCATAAAGGGATAATAGAAATAATTTATATTTACCTTATAAATGCTTTCTATAGTAGATTAATTTGTTGATGTTTTTCTTTTATTTCAATGGGAGAATGGTACATTTCATACACATGCACTTAATGCAGGAGCCGGGCCTCGTGTGTTACACTTAACATGCTTTCACTCTTCCATTGTGTTTTGTTTCCCTTCCAGAAGTCAGGCATTATGGCACATCACATAACATCTTGGAGTTATATTCAAAATATTTAACCAAAAAAAAAAATATATATATATATAACCACTGGTTTGATGGTACCAATTAATCAGAACAAACACTAACCAAAAAACATCTTAGAAATAACTACCTGTAAAACACAGTCATGGCCCATAATTGGCTTATTATTTAGTGAGAAAGATTGAGTTAATAAGCAGTCACTAGACATAATCTGATGAATGATTAAAGGTAAGCAAAGAATACACAAAAATTCTTCAAAAAATTGATTAAGTTGTTTTCCCTATTTAAAAATCTGGCCTACTTCATTGATTTCAATGCATTAATAATTCATAATCCAAAGGCATCTAATAATTAAAAAATTATCTTTACAGCTTGTGAGTTTATTTAAAATTATAAATAAAATTGTAGCCACAATTTAGGGCCATTTAGAAAGCTGACTTTTGTAAATAGTAACTTAGTTTTGCAAAATAGAACATAAATTTCCAGTAACAATTAAATCGTTTACTTAAACTTCGTTCTCTTTTAAGTTTGAGTATCTTTAGCATAGCGTGCAAAGATTACTACATGAAATATATTTTATGATAAATATACTTTCGGGAAGTGCAATCATTCTTGGAGACATTTATCAAATCAACAAAAAAAATTAAAAAAAATTAAAGCAAAGAAAAATATCCTATTTTTAGCAGAATCAGCCCCTAAATTATTTTACATTTCACTTGCCCTTTTTTGAATATCTAGTCATAAATTCTTAGAAACAACTAAGTAAGCTTAAGAATAAATATC
This sequence comes from Nycticebus coucang, assembly GCF_027406575.1. Classification (NCBI taxonomy): domain Eukaryota; kingdom Metazoa; phylum Chordata; class Mammalia; order Primates; family Lorisidae; genus Nycticebus; species Nycticebus coucang. The sequence goes on from NC_069782.1 coordinate 31,082,334, forward strand.
TTTCTTATATTCTAAATCTTCATTCGGATAGAAATTCTTTTGTGTTATAATCATCAACACTTTGAGGGGACTAACTAAAACTATTATTTTGAATTTTCAATTTACCCAAACTACAAGTATTTATTTAAGTAATCATTTATTTGTATTTAATTTCACGTTAATGTGAGGATTCAAACAACTAGGTTACAATATTTGCATATGTTAGGTAGAGTCCCTCTTGTGGTTGTGTCCTGCACCCAAAAGGTGCGCCATGATGTGTCCATTAAGTAGGAGCAAACCAACCCCCCCCTTCCCACACCCTCGTTCCTCCTCCCTAACAAGTTGAATTAATTTTTTTTCTTATATGTGGGAAAGTGTTAGATTATCTACTGGCTTCATATTAGTATTGAGTACATTTGATATTTGCTTTTCCATTATTGTGATACTTTACTAAGAAGAATGTGCTTCAACTCAATCCAAGTTAACACAAATGATGTAGTCTCCATCTTTTTTAATGGCTGAATAGAATTCCATGGTATACATATACCACAGTTTGTGTTAATTCATTCCTGGATTGATGGGCCATTTAGTAACATCTTGCTAACTGAAAATTGAGCTTCAATAAACAATCTAGTGCAAATGTCTTTATAATAAAATGAGTAATGGTATTGTGGGACCAAATGGGAGGTCTAATTTACATTCTTTAAGGATTCTCCATACTTCTTTCCAAAGAGCCTGTATTAATTTGCAGTCCCACCAACAGTGTAAAAGTATTCCTCTCTTTCCACATCCATGCCAGCATTTGCAACTTTGGGACTTTCTGATGTGGGCTATTCTTACTGGGATAGGAGATATCTCAGGGTGGTTTTGATTTCATTTCTTTATGATTAAGGGCAATGTGCATATTTTCATTTTTTTATTATTAAATCATAGCTGTGTACATTAATGCGACTGTGGGGCACCATACACTGGTTTTATAAACAGTTTGACACATTTTCATCACACTGGTTAACATAGCCTTCCTGGCATTTTCTTAGTTATTGTATTTTCATATGTATGTTAGCCATTTGTTTGTCTTCCTCAGAGCAGGTTCTTTTCACATCTTTTGCCTAGTGATAGATGGGATTATTTGCCCTTTTCGTTGATTAACTTGAGTTCTCTGTAGATTCAAGGTATCAAACCTTTGTCCTATTCAGAACATGCAAATATCTTTTCCCATTCTGAAGGTTGTCTATTTGCTTTAATTGTTGTGTCCTTACCTGTTCAGAAACTTTTCAGTTTAATTAAGTCTCATTTGTTTATTTTTGTTGTTGTTGTTGTTGCAATTGTCACTGAAGTCTTCTTCATAAAATCTTTCCCCAGGCTGACATCTGTGAGAGTTTTTCCCATAGTTCCTTCTAGGATTTTTCACATTTCATGCCTCAGATTTAAATCTTTTATCCATCTGAAGTCAATTTTTGTAAGTGGTGAAAGGTGCAGGTCCAGTTTTAGTCTTTTACTTGTGTTATCCAGTTCTCCCAGCATGATTTATTGAATAAGGATTCTTTTCCCCAAAGTATGCTCCTGTTTGGTTTATCAAAGATTAGATGTCTGTAAGAGACTAGCTTTTATCTCTTAGTTTTCTGTTTGGTTCCATATGTCTATGTCTCTGTTTTTGTGCCAATAACATGCCAATACCATGCTGTTTTGATTACTATAGACTTGTAATATAACATAAAGTCTGATAGAGTTTTGTTTTTATTGCTAAGAATTGCCTTGACTGTAAGGTATTTTTTTTTCTGGTTCCATACAAAATGAAGATTTATTTTTTCCAAATCTTGAAAGTATGATGATGTTATTTGAATGAGGATTTTATTGAATCTGTAGATTGCTTTGGGTAGAATAGACATTTGAAAAATGTTGGTTCTTCCCAGCCAAGAGCATGGAATGTTCTTCCATTTGTTAACATCTTTTCCTATTTATTTTCTTAGGGTTTCTTAATTCTCTTTGTAGAGGTCTTTCACCTCTTTTGTTAGGTATATTCCTAAGTATTTCATTTTCTTTGAAGCTATTGAGTCTTTGATCAGCTTCTTGACTTGGCTGTTATTGGCATATACAAAGGCTATTGGGTTGTGGACATGATTTTACACCCTCTGATGTTTATGTATTTTTTAATCACTTCCAAAAGTCTTGTGGTTGAGTCTCTGGGGTTCTCTAAGTATAAGTTCATATCCTTACCAAACAGTGAGAGTTTGACCTTCTCTGCTCCCATTTGGATGCCCTTTATAGCCTTCTCTTCCCTGATTGGCCAGAATTTCCAGCACTATGTTGAATAGTAGTGCTAGTATCCAGAATTTCCAGCACCATGTTGAATAGTAGTGCTAGTATCCAGTTTTAAGTGGAAAAGCTTTCCATTTTACTCCATTCAGTATGATATTAACTGTGGGTTTTTTGTAGATGGCTTTAATCAATTTAAGAAATGTGCCACCCTTGCCTATATTATTAAGTGTTCTTGTTAGGAACGGATGCTGAATTTTATCAAATGCTTTTTATGCATCCATTTAGAAGATCATATGGTCTTTGTTTTTGCTTTTATTTATGTGGTCAATTACATTTATGGATTTGTGTATGTTAAACCATTCTTGTATCCCTGGGATGAAGACTATTTGAAACTTCTTCAAAATGTTCTATGAAACTTCTCCAACATGTTCTATCAACATCACACTGATATCAAAACTAGGAAAGGATCCAAGTGGAAGGAATGTTTCAGAATCTTCAGTGAAACTTGGGAATTTTCATCTATGAAATCCTCCAATTGGGCCTCCATTCCTTTGGGGCATTCTTTTTCCCCTTCAGGGATTCCTATAATTTGCACGTTTGAATGCTTCATGAAGTTCCAATTGTCTGAGTGACTGTTCTGGTTTCTCTCTTTTCTTTTCTATCTCTTTAAGTGCATAGGTTATCTCAAGAGCTTTATCCTCAAGTTTTGAGATTCTTACTTCTCCAGTCTTATTGGTTACTGGTACTGTTGACGGCATCTTTAAGCTCCCTGATTAACTCCTTCAGTTCCTTAAGCTCCACCATACCCTTTCTATATTCTTCATTTCTTTCATACACTTTTTGGTTCTATTTTTCCATTTTCTCAATTCCCTTTATTGCCTTTGCCATCTATATTTTAAATTCATTTCCTATAATTTCCATTAAATCTTTATAGATGGAATCCTTTGTGTGGCTACCTCATGATCCCTTGGAGGGGTTGCTCTGTACTGAGTTTTCTTGTTGCCAGAATTTTTATGCTGGTTCCTCCTCATGTGTGTTTTCTTTTTATTCACTTCCTTCCCTTACTTTCCAATCACTGCCTCTGTCACTTTAAATTACCTCATCCCTTTGATTAGGTGTTGAAGTGGCATTTAGGTAGAAGGCCAAAAGGAAGAGAAAAGAGAAAGAAGGCAGCAAACAAAGAAAATGATGCAGAAAAAAATAGCAGTGGGGAGTGAAAGAAAAGTATTGAAGAAAAGGAGAGAAAAGGGATAGAAAGAGGGAAAGAAAGGGTCAGGAAATATGGTGGTGTTCAGCAGGGTGCTTTGACCCACACCCACTTCTCCATGACTTTGGAGGGCTTGGGTGAGTGGGTGGGTCCCTCAAGGTCAGGATCTCCTTACCAGCCAGTGCAAAAATGAGACCCAACCTCTGCCAAATATAGAAAAAATCAGCAGCATGTCACAATGGGACCTACCAATACCATCTTTCCAAAGGCCAAAGCTAGAAGGACACCTTTGACTATGAGTTCATGGCCACCTTGAGACAGACCAATGCACTGAACCCCCAGACAGACCAATGTCAGGATCCCTAGCCCTCAGAGAAAAGAAAAAAAAATAGTATAAACGGTTAAAGAAAATTCAAAATACAATTATATAAACTGAAGGGGAAAAAAAGGGTAACTTAGTTGTTGCATGAGAAATTAATGTGAGATAAGTAGAAAAATCTCAACCAAAGGTGAAACAAAAGGAGAGAAAAAAAAATAAATAAAAAGGGGCTGAAAAACAGTTACCAAAATGGAGGAAACCTTGCTATTAAAGAAAGTAAAAATGAAAAAGTAAAAATAAACCCACACCAAACCAAACCAAACAAAAAATAACAGCAACAACAGGAAAAGACAAAAATAAAAACCTAAGGAAAAAAAGGGGGGGGGAGACCATGAAAAAATATATATGTGAGTATATACACACAGGCACACACACATATGCACACAAATTGCAGTACATTGCCTGGACACCAGGTGGCACTGTGGTGTTCAGAGATGCAAAACACATGCTGTTTTCCCAGTATATTATTGGGGGCCAGAAGCCACTCTTCAGTTTCAGGACCTGCCCTCCTGATATACTTGCTCCCAATCAGGGAATGGTTACTCCACTATCACTCAGTCCCTGAAATATGGATCCCAAAGCTCTCACCAGACTTTACGGTTATCACATCTTGACCTTTCAAACAGTGCCCCTTGAAAACAAAGTGGTTTTCCGGGATTGAGGGGCACTCAACTCACCCTAAGAATGGCTGCTGGAGCTCAGCAGGCATTCCAGAGCCAGCCATGCACTGAGACTTTGAGGCCCGTTTCTTCCACATGCCTTTCCTACAGTGGCAGCCTGGCCATAGCCAAGCCAATGGGAGCTTCAACCCACTCAATCTCTGCTCAAGTTCCTTTGCTCCTCCAAACCCCTCCAAGGCAGGGGAGCGTTCTAGTCCAAAACCAAAAACTGTTGGATAGCACTTTCCCACCTCTAGTCCTCCTGAGGAGGGCAGCCAGCTGACCTCTGCCTGTACCCCAACACCTGACTTCTGTGCTGGTCTTCCTCAGCTCCAGACCTCCTCTTTGGCTCTTGGAGTCTCCTCTAGTGCTTCACTGTGCCCCTGGAGTGATGTTTCTGGGGGTTCCCCTAACCAGAGGTGTCTGAAATGCTCTGTCCCCTGTCTCACCAAGAGTGGCTTGCAAAGAGATGTCTCTAGTCTTCTAGCTTTCTCTGCCAAAGTATACTCCTCCAAAGTATACTTCTCCAAAGTATAAAATTTTTATCCTCATAATCAAATAGGTATCAATTTTATAAAAATCTTTCTAAATATGGAGGAAGAAATTAGAAGTCAAGCCCCAAGGAATAAGCAATAGCTATATGTAGTTCTAATGTTAGTATTGAAAATAAAATTATACACAAACACACTTTATGAGCACATTAGGTAGTCTTTTTCCTAGGTGGATTATATGATTTGCTCAAATATGAAGACATTTAGCTTTTTTTTCCCCCTTAAAATACACATCATTAGACATTGTACAGCTAACTAGTATGGTGCATTGCAGATGTTGCATTGACTCTTGTTAATTTCCCCTAGGTGGCGATCTATTCAAAGAAGCCCGGCAGGCACTTTATGGGAGAGATTTCATCTAACATACATTCTATTTTAGCTATTATTTTCATCTCCACAGGAGGGAAAGATGCAATTTTGGGACACAATATGATTTTAAGGTCTATTCTCAAAATCTCACAAAAATGGAGAAGTGGATATCATTTCAAAATTTAAATACATGTTTGAGAAAAGATAAAAACAGTCATGCTGGGATTTTGGTTAATTTTTAACCAAAAATTCTACTCAATTTGTGAAAAATTCTACTCAGATTTTAATTTCTGCACTAGTTGTTTATAGCTTTTCCCCTAAAATCCTTACACTGTTACTTCATCCAATGTTTAATTATTATCCTTAGATTTATAATTGGAGTTTTTCCCACCCTGCCCATAGTTAGTCTTTTGTGACAACTCTTTGTGTGATATTCCACTTGTGAGTGGGACAAGGTAGCTAGACAAGGCTCAGCCTACTTACATCTTAGGCCTTTCCATAATATGTTGAATGAGAAGAGACAATACTATAGAAAAGCAAACAAGTTAAGTAGAGATTAATGATATGGAGTGAGAATGATTCTAAAATTCAGCAAGATAAGATTTTTTTCTTCCTCTTCCCACCATCTTCCTGCCTCAATACATAAATCTTCTAAGACACTACTTATACACCCTTGAGGTTTGAATGTATAAACTTAAGATTTCATTGGTCTGATGATTGCTGGTTATAGCAAGGCCCAGTTAATGCTTTGAAACTTCACCTTTTGATTTTCCTTTGTTTTTAAACTTTCTATTGCTCCACCCTAAAGCTCCACTGTCTCAGAGATTTGGGGCTGGCAGTGAGGAAGCATGGCTGCGTCTTCTCTCTACAGACTCACTGGAAGTATCCTATGATCTTCCAAAGAACAAGGAAAAAAGAGGTATAGAAATAAAATCACAATGTTAAGGCAGTTATTTGCAAGGAAATTCACATAAATTATGCACTTTGACACTTTCAAAGACCCTGAGCAATCAAAAAAACAGTAATTATCATCATTACTATTTTACAGATCAACCTCAAAGAAATTAAAATCTCTCATGATAGTTAAAAATTCAATAATTGAAAAACCAAGGCTCAGAGTTTTCTTTTCCCTTTGTAAGTTCAATAATTGTTTGGCTGTAACCTGCTCTTGATAATGAGATCAGTACTCTGCCTGCACTGGCTTCTTTTGGCTTGTACTGCTCACACATATCATGAGAGTATTGCTGTATTCAACATGTGGAGCGGTTTCAAACTTAGTGAAGTTTATCTAACTAAATAGCCCCTGAGAAATGATGTATTGAACCAACTACTATCAACCTCTCAACTTTGTATTTGATACTCTGAGCAGAGGCCATTAGCTAAAGTTAAAGCTTTGGAGTTCAGTGTACTCACTAAAACTTTGGCCAAGTTTCCATTTGGATCTTTGACAGGCTAACCTCTCTGTCTCTCACAAACTTATTCTTGGCCACTACTCAAAATGGGAAGTTCATCATCCCATGTTATCTCAATTTTTCCATCCATCCTGTCCTAAGGCCTCATTGATGTCCCTTCTCTCTGACTCCTCACCATTGAGTTCCTTCCAGACTCTTTCCAATGTGACCTTTGGAAACCTGCAATCAAAACCAGCTACATAATTTGTGGGACCCAGTGCAAAAGGCCAACATGGGACTCTTTGTTTAAAAAGTGTGGGGAAAATAGCTTTTACCTTTCTTCTCTGATCTCTTCCTAACCAGTAATTTTAAAAAATTATTATTATTATTTTTTAATGTCATGTTCCCTGGGTGTGAAGAAATATGCCAGGCAAGTTCAGACTCTGAGGTACCTGGTTCCAGCCCAAAACTCTGACTGTGAGAGTTATATGGCTGACCTTCTCTCTCACCTAGCTCTATGCCTGGTCCCTAATGGGGGGAGCAGCAGTAATTGGACAGCAGTGGGAAGCACCTGTCTGAAATCTGCCCTGGGAGATTGGGGAGGCAGGGAGGAAGTGTTGCAAATCCTGGCACATGCTCTAATATTCCATCAAAGTGCTTGCAACACTCAAATTTAATGATAGAATTGTCAAGAATTTCAAGACATTGTTCACAGAGCCTTTAGACCCAAGTGCAAGGTTCCCTTTTGAGAGCAAGGACCTTTCTGAGGGCCTTGAGAGCTCAGTCTTACCCCTTCCACCTCCTCAACATTCTCAATCTTTTCAGAGATCAAGCTTCTGTGTTCTTCAGATTTGATGCCCCTCAGAGCTATTTGGTTCCTTCGAAGCTGCCTGAGTATACAAGCATTGCTGATTTTCTCATATCACGAGAACCAGAATCAGGTGAAAGGAGGCACAGTTCCCAGCTCCACAATGCTGGCTGCCTTGTAAAGAATTACTCTTTCAGCCGAATGTAAATGAAGTGCCTATCATGACTGTGGCAGGCTACACTGTCCTCCTTTTCATCAGTCTCCTGTATACTCTCCACCTTCCATTGATTATTTTATTGTCTCTAGTGTACCATCTTCCTCTCCACCTTCAAGCTGTCCCATGCCCCCAGTTACTTTAGCCATCCATACATTCTCTGCCGTTGGCCCTTGACCTCAATCCCATTAGTCTTTAACTCTACTTTAATCACTTAATTCTTTGGTCATATCCTGGGCCTTGTTATAACCAGCAATCATCAGACTAATGAAATCTTAAATACTAATTCTTTACTTTTTGGCAATTTTCTTTCCTTATTGTTTTCTCTAACCATGAACTCTCACAATGAGTGACACATCCTTTTAGAGAAGTACAGATTCGTTGGATGCAGTAGAGATAGGCTTTTGTTTTCTCTTGAGGGTTTCAAATTGTCACATACTAAATTGTCCAGAGTCTTATGTTTCACATCTTTGTAGTTGATTTCATGTACTTTTGGAAGTATTATCATATTTCCAACAATTTTATTCTCTCTCTCTTTCATACACACACACACACACACACATACACACACGCACGCACACACACACACACTCTTACATATGTCCATCTTGGAAATTTGAAATGAAGGAGCATAGAATTTCTTCTCTACCTTCCACCCTGACAATTCTTTAGTTAGGCTCACTACAAATTTTCTCTGACTTTATTAAGATTCCCAGACCATCCAATGCTCTTTTTTCTTTCACTCTGCTACATCTTTTTTGGTTTCACTATAATCAATAATATATACATTTCATGATCTATTCCTTAAACTATTTTCTTGGAATATCCTATCTTTTGTCTTTCTATTGAACCAGCCCAGAAAATTAGGGTTGAACTATGGTTCAAGTACAGTGATACAAAATACCACCAAAGACTGCATGTTTCACATTTCTTCTTGTTTATCTAATTTAATTTTCAAAAGATCTTATGTGGTAAATATATTTATCCCCAGTTTAGAAATAAAGAAATTAAGCATCAAGAATCTTCAATTATTTATTCCTGTTATTTCTGAAGTTAGAATTTGTGACTCTGAAACTTTAGTTGTGAAAATATCATCAAAAATATTAAATAAGATTTATGGATCCCCCTCTAGAGATATCATTTGGTAGGGCTTGCATATGATCTAAGATTCTTTATGTTTAATAAACTTTCCAGACAATTCTGATAGTGAGGCTAAGTAACTCTTCTTTCATTGGGTCTTTATTTTGACTTCTTAAGTAGAGAAAGGCTGGCCAAAGGGGAAAAGACAACTTGGGGAGTCTTAGTTCTTCTTTTTGGTTCTTGGCCCATCAATATTGCCTTTTTGTGAGCAAAATAAGGTTAGAATTATCTGTGTCCAAAACCAAGTTGACTTTGAACTATTAGTCATTCAATGAATAACATAAAATATCAGCTCTCAGAATCAATTATATGACAAAGAGTTCTAATAGTGACTCAGCTTGAAATTCTAATGCTTTGTATGTATTTTTCTTTTTATTTTATTTTTTTTCTTTTACTGATTTTGATCACTGGGACATTCAGTAATAATTTTCTGGTAAGCAATGGTGCCAAAAAACTGTTTCAACACTTGTAGTTCCTACCATGAAGTAGTAAAACATATGGGGACATGTGCTGATTACTCTGCACAATTACTCACATAGTGATTCCAAGTTAGACAAACAAGATTATGAATGTCATTATAGTAAAATGTTATAGAAAAATCTTATAAATAAACACACAATTTAAAATGTGAATAGCAGGAACAACTGATATTTTGTTTTTGTTGATAACCTGTGATTTTTCTAGTTGGTTAATAATGTATGCATTGTAAACAGTATTGTCTTTGAATGTCTCGGCCTCTATGTGCACTGTAAGGACTTCCCATCTTCCATAATTTCTAAACTTGCATTTTAACTAAATTTAATATCATTCATATTATTCAAAAGCCCAAGTGTATCTGAAAAACCTCTGAAATGTTATATTCCTTTCCTTTTTTCCCCTTATGTCAGTGGTTGCTTTATTAGATGTAGACAGCTGGGACAGCATATGTTTCTTTAAAAGAAACCTTTAAAACTTTAAAATTTGGAGAGCATACTTTTAAAATCCACAAGGGTGAATTTTATTTTTTTATGAGATGTATGAGAAGGATATCTGGAAGGATGCAAACATCAGCACTCGAAGGTACATTGTATCAGGAGTCAAGTCTAAAGATGTTTCCATTAACTTTTGATGCACTTTTCTATAAATCATTCCAATTAATGGTATTGTATTTCTTCATTTATAAATCAAAGATAATATTGCTTGCCCTGTCACCTTAGAGCGTGTTTTCTTAAAGACCACATGAAGTGATGAAAGAAAAGGCAGCGTGTAAAGGGTGGGAGCCAGGAGATGGGAGAGAAAGGGGTGTTTATTGAGCGTCCAGTTGTGTTCTGGGCCTCGTGCCAAGCACATCACATACATTTTCCATTTAATCCTCACAATCTGTTCAGTAGAATGGACATAGTATCCCTATTTTAAGGAAAAGGCACCAAGGCTTTAAATAATTAAGTTTGCTTTTTTTTTAATTTTTTTTTTTTTTTTTTTGTAGAGACAGAGTCTCACTTTACCGCCTTCATTAGAGTGCCATGATGTCACAGGACTCACAGCAACCTCTAGCTCCTAGGCTTCAGTGATTCTCCTGCCTCAGCGATTCGCCTGCCTCCACAGGCGCCCGCCACAACGCCCAGCTATTTTTTGGTTGCAGTTCAGCCGGGGCTGGGTTTGAACCCGCCACCCTCTGTATATGGGGCCGGCGCCCTACTCACTGAGCCACAGCTTAAGGCCAAGTAGTAAATTGTGGATTCTTGCTTAGCGAATTCTGTTGATTCCCGTTCCAAATGTTTCCAGATTGTAACCAATTCTCCCCACCTGCACTATTCCGTCCTGGTACAAGCTACCAACAATTCTTTCCTAGATTATTGCAATAGTTTAACTTTTATCTTATTTTGCCTCTGTTTCTCTATGGTTTATTATTGATATAGGTGGAAGCCTTATCAAATTTGTCAGATCGTACACACCTCTCCTGAAAACCCTCCGATAGCTTTCTTCTTTCAGAACAAATGCCAAAGTACTTAATAGGTCATAAAGCACCTTAATTACCTAGGTTTCCATCTCCTATTAAATTCTTTACCTTTATCTTTTTATCATTCTGTTCTGTGCAGGATGTGATCCAGCCACACTGGTCGTCTCCCCGTGCAGTCCCTCAAATGTTCCAACCTGCTGCTTCTCACGCTGTTCATGTCTTTCCACCAAAAATTGCTTGGTTCCCGAAGTGCATATGTCACTCCTCCTCATCTCTTTAAAATCTTTGCTCAAATGTTACCTTCCCAATGCGGCTTTCCCTAAATTGTGTCAAACTCTCACCCTTGAAACTTCCTCTCCCTGCTTCATTTTCTCCTTGCAACCTGTTACCATTTGCCATATGTAAAAATTTTATTTAGTGACCGTTTCTCCCATTTCTGCAATAGCAGGTAAACATTGTGAGAGCAGGCACTCATGTGTTTGTACACTCCAGTAACCACTTGGGATTGACCCACAATTTGAGTCCTTTTTCTCTGACTGCCTTTGGCAAAAGGGATGTGTCTCATCAAGCTCAGACACTTGGTCACAATCCAGAACAACTCTGAAGGCCCCTAGCTCTCCAGAGGCCCCAGGAAACATAATGAGGTCTATTTTGTATGCGTGTTGTGATTCAGCCTCTCCCTCTGCCCACTCTGTCCCTTCACGTCCCTCTGGTTGTTCCTGAGAGCATGCTGCAGTGGACCTCCCACATGCAAATCTCCATCTCAAACCGTATCTCCTGGGGAACCCAATCCATACCCCAGCACCTACATAAAGGATGGCATACAGTTCATAAAATGGGATTGGATAGAACAGAATAGAATTAAGGATTTTTTTTTCCTGAAGTTAAAAAAGTCTCTTAAACCCTGTGACTTAGAATTATTTACTTAAAACGATCCATGAACGAGATTATAACAATAACTTTCTCAGATAAGGTTTAGGATTAAATGAGATAAAGCATATAATGCCCCATCATAGGGTCTGTGATTTATGTTATTAACAGATGCTCTTAAAAATAATTCTTATTATACATTCATATGTCCAAGAAATACTGTCAACTTTCTCAGGGGAGATTTTTTCTTTCTTGTAGCTTGTGCAAATCTCTTACCAGGTGAGAATAAAGAGAAGAGAATAAATGGAGACACCTCATTTTTATCATCCATAGGAAAATGCACGTGGGAAAGAAAGTGAGAAGTATGAAAAGAGTCATGATGCATGTGGGTTAAATAGATTAAATAAAACTATCGTCACAGACATGCGTGTCAGAAAAATAATGTAATATGGCAATGAGCATTATAATTCTAAGTGGTTAAAAGGCAACTAGTCCAGCCCATCATTTCTAGACTGAGCTTAATACCATTCAAAGCAGTTTGTCATCGAAATGATTCTAATAGACATGCATACAGAACTATTTCATGATCTCCCACTGAAGTTTGTTCCAGTGTTTGGTCACTTGGTATCATCAGGAGAGTCTCCTTCAAATAACTTTTACACCGCTTCCAGAATTTTCATCTGTTTCATGCAGTTTTGGCCACCATACTAATGTAGGCCTACTGATCTTTGTCCTTTGAGCCTCCATTGGAGTACTTTAATTAATCAGAAAGTTTTTTATTGTGCTTTGTGCCAAGTATTGGGTTGGGCATGATGACAAGTTTTAATTCGTGATCTTCCTTCCTGTTTTCTGACCTCTTCAGAGCCCTGGAATTCCTTTTATCTTTTCTAATAGTTTTATTTTCATTTTTCTCTCTCTCCTTTGAATGAGCTCCAATTTCTCTACAACTTTCATAAATGCTTTAGGAAAGGCTTGATTATTGCCAAATATGGAAGAAAGATTACTACTCAAGATAAGCTAGTCATACTCCTATTAATATATTCCAGCAGAATGTTTGCTTTTTAAATAATTGCTTTATGCTGCTGACTCATTCAATTTGTATTGTAGGATGAGTTTGAGCTATTTTTCTCCTCAGTACTTGAGCATACCAAAATCTTCCCTTTCTTAAAACAATTGAATTTGTACTTTGTTCTTCATTGTACTCTTTTACTTACATTTATTAAATTGAGTCCTAGTTTTTAAAAATTGCTTTTGACATATTTAAGTTGAATTCTCATTCTTTGCTAAACATGTAATTTTCCTGCCTTCTTCCTCATTTAGTTCAGTTATATTTAACCCAATATTTTCCACCTATTATAGATGAGGCATTGTGTTTAATATGAAGGGTACAAAATGGTAAACACAGGCTGGATTAAGAAGTTTCTCAATATTGAGGTGACAGAAAATATGTTAAAGTTCAAGGGTGAAGATAGAGGAATGCCTAAATTTGTAAGGAAGTTGCCATGGTCAGCTTAGAGGTATACTTTAGGGTGGAGATAATGCTAACTTGAACTTTAAAGACTGAATGGAAATTAAGTAACAAGGAATAGAGGAGGACACATTCCAGGCAAAGGGAGCTATTCAATAAAACTTTTACAGGCTGATAACAGTAAATATATGTGGGGACTACAAAGAGCTTCTTTATTACTATTGTAAAATTCAAGCTGATAAATGGGGAGAAATTTAATAAACAGCATTTCAATCTCACTAAGGAACTAGTAAAATGTATACTATTTAGTATGTGATGGTTGAATAGTCCGTAGTACAATCACACTTCATTACTTACAGATTTCATATTTTTCAATTCATCTGCATTCTAAAATGTATGTGTTAATGTCAAAATCAATACCTCTACTACTTTTATGGTCATTGGTAGACATGTGCAGAATAGTAAAAAATTTGATTACCCAACTAGCACATTCTAAAATTTATTTGTTACACTAAAATCTATACTCCGGGCACTTATGTGGTCATTGGTAGACACATGTGGAATAGGGGAAAATTGTGATGACACGACTTACATTCCCAGGAGAGGTCAGACAAGATGATGCAAGCTCGTATTTCAACTCTCATGTTGTAAACAAGTATCACTTCCAAGGTGCATTCTGTGCCTTTTTTCCTGCATTTTCATACTTTTTGTTGGTGATAGAATTGCTTAAAATGGCCTAAAGTATGGGGCCCAAGGTATAGTGCTTGTATGTGCTTTAGTATTTCTGAGTGCAAGAATGCAGTGATGTGTTGTATGGAGAATATGTGCATGTTAGGTAAACTTCCTTCAGGCATGGTGATAAGGATACCGAGTGTGAATGTAATGTGAATGAATCAACCACTCACATCAAATAAGGTGTCTTTGAGCAGAAAGATAGGCAAAACAAGGTATAATCGATTGGTTACCAAAAATATTGTGACTAGAGACTCGTAAAAACCTAATTCTCTATTTTCCCTAGGAGCAGTGGTTCAGCATTGGCTAATTCAGTGTTTTCGGTAACTTTAGAGAAAATAACTACCATGAGCAATAAGAACAAAGTGTATATATGTATTTTGTAATACATCAATTGGTCAAGAAAAAAATCAGTGAAAAAGGCTAAACTAACAAGGAGTGAGTTACATCTCCAAGCAAAAACATCCCAGGGCCATTCCAACATCTCCATTCCTTCAATATAGGGAAGCTATCTCATCTCAGGATTTAAATGTAGTGTCAGTATTGCCAAGCTATGCTAATGAAGTTTTTTGTTTGTTTGTTTTTGTTTTGCTTTTGACTCATGGTGTTTCGTTTTTTTTTTTTTTATTGTTGGGGTCTCACTCTGTGGCCCTGGGTAGAGGACCCCGACATTGTGTAGCTCACAGCAACCTCAAACTCTAGGGCTTAAGTGGTCCTCTTGCCTCAACCCTCCCCAGTAGTAGGTACTATAGGTGCCTGCTACAATGCCCACCTCATTTTTCTATTTTTAGTAGAGACTGGGTCTTGGTTTGTTCAGGCTAGTCTTGAATTCCTGAGCTCAGGAGATCCAGCTGCCTTAGCCTCCCAGAATGCTAGAATTACAGGGGTGAGCCACTGCTCCTTGTCTATAGCCAACGAAGTTCTTAAGTGAAAGGTTTTATTTGTATTTAATCTGTTCTGACTATCTACAATTTAACCAAATTCAAGTATTTTTCTATGTATAACCCATACTTTTATGCCCAAATTTTTGAGGGAAAAATAGTATGTACATTATACATGGGTATTACTAATTCCATATCTATATAAATGTTTTTAATTTTTTTATTTTTGCTTATGTATTAAAAGTGTGCTCCTAGGAAGCAATAATATTATCCATATGCAAAATTATACACTGAGTTACAGTAATGAGTACTGTAATAAGTTTTATTGAACTTACAATGAACTTGTAACAAAAGCATTTTCAGTCAACAAAGAGTGAGTTATTTCTCTTCTTATTCTTAGGCAAGATCTAGCAAACTACCTGATATTTTTACAAAAGATATTTGAAAGTCCTTTGGAAAAACGTTGAAATGGTTTTCACATACTGCAAGCTTTAACCTTTGAATTGAAGTAAAAAATTAAAATGAAAGATTGTTTTTCCTGAAAGTTTGGGCCAAAAATCTAAGTCCACATTACACACAGCAAAATATGTTAAGTTTGCATCTGTAGATCATCAGTGACTCTTTCTTGATGATGAACACAATGATGGTGATCTTGATGATGAAAGGCAAAATAGCGCATGAGAAAATGGTGCCCGTTCACTTTAAATGCATCTGCTATACCTACGCTTCGAAAATTTATGCTAGAGTATTTGTCCAATAGAATTAAATAAATATGATTCTTATTGACATGCTTCTGCAATGCAAGGCTCTGCTAATGTCAATTATGGACAAGATCGCCCTGCCCACAAGTTTAAACTGTAGTGAAATGTTTTTTTTTATTTTTATTTTTTGCAGTTTTTTTTTTTTTTTATGACTGGGGCCGGGTTTGAACCTGTCACCCTGTCACCTATGGTACATGGGGCCAGCGCCCTACTCCTTTGAGCCACAGGTGCCACCTAAACTCTAGTGAATTTATGATGTTAAAATAATTATTTCGATGATGTAAATGAAAGTGAACATCATAAAGAATTAAGGTATTAAAGTCCTGTGAAATTTTAATGGTGCTTAAAACCATAGTTGATAATAAGGTTAAGAATATTAAACAAACAAACAAAAAAAACCTTCATAGGGGAGATCATGTTCCAGCTGACCTTGGTAAGAGCATATCCAAACTCAGGAAAATCTTTGGAATACCATTGAATGAAGCAAAAATATCAAGCTTCTAAACAATAAAAGTTAGTATTACCTTGAAGTCTTACTAAGGACTGTAGACTGAGGACCACTGGCCAGGATGAGCCTCTCAGAGAGCTTCTGTCAGTTTCCCCCAAGACAGTATTTCGGTTCACAGTTTACATACTGCTGGTGGGAACTCAGTGTGTACATAATCACATGAAGCTTACTCAGAAGTTACATTCAAGCAGAATCACATCAAGGTTTGGATGCAAGGATGTATCTGGTTGTAAGCTTCTAAACAATAAAAGTTAGTATTACCTTGAAGTCTTACTAAGGACTGTAGACTGAGGACCACTGGCCAGGATGAGCCTCTCAGAGAGCTTCTGTCAGTTTCCCCCAAGACAGTATTTCGGTTCACAGTTTACATACTGCTGGTGGGAACTCAGTGTGTACATAATCACATGAAGCTTACTCAGAAGTTACATTCAAGCAGAATCACATCAAGGTTTGGATGCAAGGATGTATCTGGTTGTAGATTACAGAAACACAATCCCTAACCTGGTTAAATGTTATCTTATACATAGTAAAAGGCAAGAACTAGGGTTATTTACTGTTTAAGGAATATAATGACTCAGGCAACAGATATGTGGGAGTGCTTTATTCTGTTTTGTCTCCAAAACGTCTTTCTAGAGAGCTTCCTGCCTCCAGCGTTAGGAGCTCTGTGAAAGTATGGGGGCGAGAAGAAATAATCAAACACAGATTTTTACATTTCCTACTTTGTTTCATAATATGAAGGGCAGAAAGCATCCAAATCTGTTGGAGAATAGACTTTGCCAAGGTGAGAAGGGGAAATAGCAACCAGGGAAGCAAGTTGCATTTTTAAATGCAACAGGAGGTTTCTGAGCAGGGGGCTAGCATGGGGAAGTTTCACTTTGGGACGTTTCATCCTATGATATGTGTAGGAGGTGGCACATGGAACAGTTAAATGGTTCTGGATGCAGTTTTCAAGAGCTATTTTGCGGCCTATGAAAGAGTGATGGGAGCAGCAATGGAAAGGAGGATGGAAGTGAAGCCTTGCACAGGATGGACATAGAGGAAGTTGAGCCTTTTGGTCTGTAGTATAGAAGAAGGGATGCCCCATTTATGGACATAGGAAATTCAGGAGAAGCAACTGAGTTTGATTTTATATAAATTGAGCTTAAAGTGCCAAGAGATTTTTAAAGTGTGCAGTTGGCAAATTGGATATGGATCATGAAAGTGATTGGGATAGAGTTATTAGGAAGACGCCTGCTTACGAAATAATATTAAATCCTACAAAGTAAAAACAATTTCTACTCCATATGTTACATATGCAGATACAGGCATATAACATATTACATGCTGCTGTATATGTTCAAATGTGCTTTTACAATAAATTCTGTGTGAATTATATACAAAATAAAAATTAATTTTTTGAGTTGATAGTTATAGAATTGAAAAGAATTCTTTAACTCAGAAGTCAGAAAGGGAAAAAATGAAAAGTACTCTGCCTTCTCCCCCAAAAAATATTGATAGGAGGGATGAAAATGGGCTGAACAATGGTAGAAATGGCTCAAAAATTCCAAAGAATCTTTCCCTTCTATTTGCCTTCATTTTTTTTAAACATTTTTCAATTTATTTACTTTTTGCCATTGTGGTTTTAACTGGCTCAGGCCAGGTTTGAACCCTCCAGCCTCGGTGAATGTGACCCACTGAGCTATGGGCGCCTCCCCTGTTTGCCTTCATTTATACCCAGATTGCTAGTATAACAACTTTCCTACCTTCCAGCTCACTGATGGGCCATTACAATGCCAGACTGACATTTTAAAACTTCAAACTTGACCCTCTGTACAAACATATATAGTGGCCCCTCTTACAACATTAAAGACGCCCCCCCCCCGCCCAATTTCATTCTCATCTCCCTTCATTCTCATCTCCCTGGGCTTCAAGTTCACTCCAGAGCACGTGGCATTTTCCCTGTCTGAATGTTCAAAACTATGGAACTTTTCTGGTGTTACTATTTCTTCCTTTAAGCCTACATCCTGTAAAGTATGCCTTGCCTAACAAACCTAAAGTTTCCAGACCAAAGGTTATCCCCTGAGACTATGTTTTTTTTTTTGCAGTTTTTGTCCGGGACTGGGTTTGAACCTGCCACCTCTTTGAGCCACAGGCACCGCCCAAGAGACCATGTTTTTTATCTCTATCCCTTAAGCAGACATTCAGTCTTGTGTTGCCCTAGCAGAGAGCCCAGGGATAATGTGGGGTTAATAATTTCAGCAGAATCTCTGTGTTCATAGGAACCTGTTCCTTTAAGGGTATTACATAAAAATTAGAAAACACAAGTGGAATAATTGTTTTTGTTTATTTGTTTTTAGCAAAAGTATTAGGACATCCATAAATTTGAAGTCTTATCTATGTTAATTTCATCAGAGTAGATTGGATTGAAACATGCTCAGGGTATATATGAAACCCATCAAAGTGAAACCACAGTTTTTGTATTCAGTACAATATAAACCTGTTCAAACATGAAGAAATTTATGAAGAATGGCAGCTTCAGCAAATATTAAATATTTGATGAAAACCAAGGTCTGCTTTAATTTCTATTTATTGTGGAAAAGATCATAACATATGGTATTTCACTCAGACCTTCTTCATTACATAAGACACAATCAGATTATGAAGACATTCCATAAGGATATATTTGAATTTAAATAACTATATCAATATTATATTTAGAATAATAATAGTGTTCAGTTTGATTCTTTTGTGACATGACACAATATGCAGTTCCAGAAGCATAAATTGCACTTTTTATTATTACTCAATAGATGGGATCCTAAATTGAGTTGGAAAACTGCCTACCAATTGAATTATCTAAATTGATAAAAAGAATTCTATATTAGTGAAGACACAGCAGAAGCAAGAGAAAATTTCAGAGCTTCAAGTCATTAAAATTTCATTCCACTCTTGTCCTTTTTAATATTTATATGAGATGCAGCATGTACCATCTCACATCGGAATCAAAATGACCTTCCAGGCTCCCCTACAAAGCCGTAATTTTAGTCTACACCAATTGCAAAGCAAATATGTATAAAAATAGTTAAAATTACTGAGGACAATCACACTTTCTAGGAATTTTTCCAAGATAGCTATTGCTATTGTTATTGTTACAGAACCAGACAAAATAAATAAAATTGATGGTTTTGGGAAATGAATTTTCCAGAAAACAAGTTAATTTAAAAAAATTGTGAGCACTGAAGAAACTTTGATAAGCATTATTTCTGCATTAAGGAAAGGTCACAGCTTCTGACACTAGTAAAATTCTACTTCATCTTTTGTTCTTGCCAATATCCACCCCCCACCCCAAGCCCCTCAGCTCTGTGTAAAGTGTTTCCAGTCAGCTCCAGGGTAACAATTGTTCATGTCTCATGTTGTGCGTCTACTTCAACTATTTTGTTAATACTATTATGACAATAAGTGGCTCCAGTTATAACCTCGCTGCTTAAATAGCTCCTTCTGCGTTAATTTGTCTCCCCTTATGTCTATTCTCTTTGCTCCATTATGGATAAAAAACTTCACTACTCCCCAAGTTTTTTTTTTTTTTTTTTTTGAGACAGAGTCTCATTTTATCGCCCTTAGTAGAGTGCTATTACGTCACAGCTCATAGCAACTTCCAACTCCTGGGCTAGGCGATTCTCTTTCCTCAGCCTCCTGAGCAGCTGGGACTACAGGCACCTGCCAGAACACCGGGTTATTTTTTGTTGCATTTTGGCTGGGGCTGGGTTGGAACCTGCCACCCTCTGTATATGAGCTGGTGCCCTACCCATTGAGCCACAGGTGCTGCCCTCCCCAAGCTTTTTTGTCACCTCTTCTCCTTATCATCTCTTTCTATCCCAAAGATAAATTATCTTATTTCTTCTCTAATATCCTTATTTCTTTTTCGTAATGCTAAACCAGAGGATCTAGTGGATCAACTTTCCCTCCACTTCCTAAGGCTATTTTTCAGGACACTAGAAGTGCTATTACACATAGATAAAGCCTATCCCATCATGTGTATCATTCTTTTAGAATTACTACTGGCACTATCTCTTCACCTAACTTGTTTGTCCTTTGGCCTGTTCGTTGAGCCAATTTTATACATTTCAGCACCTGATTCCTTAAACCTACCTAACCCATACAGAACTGCCTTCTCAGGACACATCATGCTGGGCGCGGCCATTATAAGGTGTGCCTTTTCTGAGGTCTCCAACTCAGTGCCTTGTTTCTTCAACCACAGATGACTTTCAATTTAATACTCCAACTCAGCTTCTCTCTAACCTAATAAGAAAACATATGATTTAAGCCTTTAGAATACCAAAAGCACAGGTCTCTAGCAGTAATCTCTTAAGTTTTCTAACTTTGGGTTGGTGACTTCAAGATTAGCATAGTCAATGCCATCACCTTTTCTGAACCTTCCAAACCATCTACGTAAATCTCAATTAAGGATTCTTTTTTTTTTGAGACAGAGTTTCACTTGGTCACCCTTGATAATGCCATGGTGTCACAGCTCACAGCAACCTTAAACCCTTGGGTTCAAGTGATCCTCTCGCCTCAGCCTTCCAAGTAGCTGGGACTACAAGCTCCCGTCACAACACCCGGGTATTTTTTTAGAGATGGGGTCTTGCTCTGGCTTAGGCTGGTCTTGAACCTGTGAGCTCAGGCAATCCACCCACCTTGGCCTCCCAAGTGCTGGGATTACAGGTGTGAGCCACTGTGCCCGCATATACCAATTAAGGATGCTTAACATTAACCACTGCCTCAGCTCTCCTAACAAGCTTTCTTAGTCAGGGCTGCTATAACAAATTAGCCTAGATTGGGTAACTTCAACAATAAATATTTATTTCTCACAGTTCTGTAGGCTGTGAAGTCAGAGATTAAGGTGTCAGCTGATGCGTGTCTTGTGAGAGTCCTCTTCCTGGTTTGCAAATAAAAAATTGTTCTCATATGGTAGAGAGCTGAAGGAGAAAGTGTCCTTTCCTTACAAGGGCAGTGAATCCATCATAAAAGCTCCACTCTCGTAACCTAATTACTTCTCCCAATGCTATGTTATTGTGGGTTAGGGTTTTAACAAGTAAATGTCGGGGAGATGTAAGTAAGCATGCAGTCCATAACACAAGCCCACATCCTTCGGTAGGGAAGATACAAAATGATGAAGAACTAAGAGATTCCTGATGCTTGCTTTCCATTTTCAGCTGGCCATTGCCATAGCCGGGTACTTTTTTATTAATGTCTTATTCATTCCCATGTTTCCTGAAGAGCCACTGGGAAGTTTCATATTCATGATTCCTTCAATCCTGACAGTTGACATTTAGATGTGTTGTAGAGAGATGTGATTATTTGTTATATACAATTGACACTGAGACTTGAGGTATTACTTTATAAAACTTAAGGAGGGTGGGACTATAAAACATTTCTCACCAGAAAATTCCAACACATGATCAGAGTGTGGGTGACAAGAGTCGTGACTGGAATGCAATCCATAAAGGCTTGAGAACTTTCAGCTAGGGTCCGAGAGTCTAGGCCATCAGTTTAGGGAAAGAGGCTGGGAGGATAAAATAGATCCACTTGTAGGGCTTGGTGAGAATTTTGAAAGTCCTACCAGGGGATCTGGCAACTAGGCTTGGAATATGCTATAGAGACCAGGAAAAGGAAGCTTCATTTTGCAGAGATAGTGAGGGCAAGATTAAGCACAGACTGAGAAGGAAATACAAAGTTCAAAAGCAAGAATAGCAAGAGGGACTTTACCTAACAATTGCAATCAGTGTAACTGGCTTATTGTACCCTCAATGAATCCCCAACAATAAAAAAAAAAAAAAAAAAGCAAGAATAATTCTAACGCTAAATAAAATCTTTGAGAGCAAAGGCCTAGAGCTAACCCTGTCTGCAAGGCAGGGGATGAACTGGATGCACAGTAAGAGCAGAAATAATGCTGTGACCAGACCAAGGAGGAGTGGTGACGAGATGCAGAAGTAAAGAGCATGGAGCCCAACAGCGTCTCCGGGTGGTTCTTCCTTCTCCTTTCCCCTACACCTTCCCATCAACATATTTGTGACCTCTTCAAGCTTTTCTTCAGATTCACAAGATAAACATTCTCCAAAGATAATAAGTTAACAGTTTTGTGTAAGCACAACCTTTGGTCTTGAAGAATCTACGGAGAGCTTTTTGACGTATTTTAATTTTCTTTGCTTAAGCTCCGTTTTACACCAGCACAAACTCATTATACTTTCAGTTATCTACAAATGATATTTTAAGGGTCATATTGACCTGAGAATGACAGTCTCGACTTCGATTCGTTGATGGTGCTTATCCTGAAAACTGCTGTTGTTTTATGTAAGTTCCTCTTTTTATTTGTTTGATTTTCAATACTGTACGCCATTCACTTGGATTGCAATATCAAAATCACTTAGAAAAACTCAAGAAGCTTGTTGGAAAAATAATATTTTGAGAGGATCAAAATTACAAATGTAATTTTTTATTTCCAACAACTTGTAGGACTTGGTGAGAATTAAAAAAAAAGAAAATTGATGGTTTGGGGAAATGAATTTTTGAGGCCCAGAATCTAGTACTTAACTAATCTTTATTTGCATAATCCATAATACTTGATTAAGAAAAATATAGTTAGCCATTCCATTAGATTATGAACCAGACTTCTTTATATTTTCTTCTAGAAACTTATTCTCACAGTGATCTTTGAATAGTTTGACGGTGGTTCCTATTCTTCTGTTTCTTTGTTATCTGCTCTTTGAAAAAACTAAACAAAAATATATTTTTTTTAATTGACTCTGGTTCCAGGTTAACTTTCTCCTTGCTTTCGCCTGGCAGATTTTAAGCCAAGTACCTACCATCATCAGAATGACCTTAAAGATGACATACTCTCATTGGAACCTCAATTTTTAATATAAAATGTTCGACTAATGTTCCCTGAATCCCTTTTTTGACACAATTCCGTAATTGTAAAGCACAACTTTTTTGCCAGCCTGGTGGT
Organism: Nycticebus coucang; assembly: GCF_027406575.1. Lineage (NCBI taxonomy): Eukaryota > Metazoa > Chordata > Mammalia > Primates > Lorisidae > Nycticebus > Nycticebus coucang. Next base: position 31,105,374 of record NC_069782.1, read on the forward strand.
TTATACCTCTGGGAGGCCAACATGGGAGAAGGACTTGAGATTAGGAGTTTGAGACCAGCCTGAGCAAGAGTATGGTGCCATCTCTAGTAAAAAATAGAAAAAAATTAGCCAGGTCTGAAGGTGGGTGCCTATAGTCTCAGCTAGTTGGGAGGCTGATGCAGGAGGATTGCTGGAGTCTAAGAGTCTGAGGTTGCTGTGAACTAGGCTAATGCCAAGGCATTCTATCATGGAGTGACAGAGTGAGACTGTTTTAAAAATAAATAAATAAATAAGTATATAAAGTAAAATATAATCTTAAGGAGTTTACAAGCTGGGGAAATTTTAGAAGTGAAAATTTGTTTAACCCCTTCATTTTACAAAGAGTGAATTATTTACAAAGTAGCACATGCTTGAAGAATATAGTTTTTCCTGATACATTCATGATTTCCCAATGCACAATATAACATAATATATAAATACTAAATAAGGATCACTAACTGATATTTTCAAAAAAATATAGTCCTATAAGAATATAAAGTATAATATAATACCACTTTACCGATATTATACTTTTGTTCAATATACTTGCCATTAAATACACTCAATAATTGTTACATTGAAGTTTCAGTTTGAGAAACAGGGGTATATATTGTGAATACTATCCTAGGAGCAGTTATAAACAATTTTGACATTTTATCATTTTACTGGGTAGAACAGAGGGCCAAAGAATGTCATAAAAAATTCCAGCATGTACACAGCACTTAGGCATCAGAAATTGTCCTAAACACCTCATATAAATAAATTCCTTCAGGTCTCATGACAAGCCTATAAGATGCTGTCTTGGAAATGAGTAACCTGAGTCACAAAGAGGTTAATTTTTCTGCCTACAATATTCGGAAAGTTTGGTATGCAAATCGAGACAGTGGCCCTGCTTTGCTTTCTTCCACCTATCAAGATTTTCTGTTTCTATCTATCCTCCGGGTTTGCATGTTCCTTCTTTGCTTGATTCACACAATGTCCCTCTCCTCACTTCCAAAAGATGGACACCAGGATCCCACAGAAAGACGCAGACCTTCCCTTAACTCCAGGTGAAGAATTCCAGGAAAGAACGTTGTCAGTTTAACCCACTCCCTGTAGTCAAGGAAAAACGTGGTACTGGTACTGCAATTGTCTAGATTTCAGCCACGTGGGAACTCTTTAACCAGTGATGACTGATCCTGCTAAAACCCATTTTAAAATAAATATTAGAGGATCACCAAAGTTTCAAATAGCAATCTTTGAAGTGCAGTCTGGATTGGGCTAAATGAGAATTGAGGCCTCTGAGAAACAAAATAAGCCCATTTCACTTTTTTGTTTCTTTGTTTCTTTTTATGCTTGGTGAATATTGTTTAAATCCAAAATTTGAAACCTAAAGAAAAACCCAACCAGGCCCCTTGTGTTCTTAGTTAACTCAGCTGATACAAGCTTTTTAAAATCTAGTTCCAGGAGTCCTTGTGATCCTCTATCTTTCATATCTCAAGGAAAAATCTTAGTAGGGTATTCAAGTCCCTGAAAGATATTGAAGGGGAGAGAGATGGGAAGGAAATTTTTTGATACGACTTATGAGGTCTTTTACCTATGGTGTTCTGAGGAGAAAAAAAAAATCACATTTTCCCCAATTATTACAGACATAATGCTAATGTTTCTTTGAATGGGAAAAGATTCAAAGACAGAGTACTAAAATGCTTGAGCTATAAATAAAATGTATATTTTATTTACATATTATATAGGTTACTTAATTATGCTAGCTTAAGAATCACGTACCTGTTAAATGAGATAATATTAGTAAAGATTCTAGAACATACAAATAAATCAGTATGGGTCATTTTTCTGTCTTATAAGAATAGAGTAAGACAGAGGACAAATAAAGCATCAGTGCATCAACTTCTTTTTTTTTTTTGTTTTTCATTTTCCAACTTGATATATGTCAAGTCCACATCCTCATTCCTAAAGTCTTCAAAAATATTAACTACAACATGATACATACAACGGTGGTTTACAAAATGTGGTTTCCCAGACCTACATCATCAGGATTATCTGGGACTTTGGAAGTGTAAATTCTGGTGCTCCAATCCCAACCTATCGATTCAGAGTCTCTGGGGTTGGGGTCCAGCCATTCATGTTTTAACAAGCCCACCACTTGATCCTGATGCATGCAGACAGTAAGACTTTCTCACACAGAGTTCTTCCCTGTCTTTGCAGGGCCTCCTAACCTGGTCTAGGGAATAAGAAATTGCATTCTGTACTAATTAGTTTATAGACAGAAATTTATGTCAGTGGTTTAACATAACCAATCCCATATGATTTTCTTTCCAAACATAGACTATATCCCCAATCTTTAACACAGAGTTGGAAAACTATTTCTTGACCTATCTATTTTCTGCTTGCCTGTGACCTTCTCATTTGGCACGAATACAATTCGCCCTATGTGTTGCTCATGGTATAAAGTGTTTATCCCTTTAGGAAATGCTATAGTCTGCTTCAGTGGCTGATCTATAAATTCAATGGGATTCTTTTTACAGTTTGAGTTCTCACTGGCTGAAGCTCCCAGAGTCTCTCTACCATAAGTCACTACGACCCATACAACATATAAGTGCTAAACATTAAAACAGGTAATTGAGGGCCAGGGGTGGTAACTTAGGGCTGTAATCAGAGCCCTAGGAAGCCAAGGAGAGTGGATTGCCTGATCTCAAGAATTTAAGACCAGCCTGAGCAAGAGTGAGAGCCCCCCACACACACTAAAAATAAGAAAACTAGCTGGACCTTGTGGTAGGTGCCTGTAGTCCCGGCTACTTCGGAGGCTGCAGCCAGAGGATCTCTTAGCTCAAGAGTTTGAGATTGCTGTGGACTGTGATGCCACCACTCTATCCAGGGTGATAGAGTGAAATCCTGTCCAAACCCCGCCTCCCCCTCCCCAAAACAAAACATGTTACTGAGAATCACTTTTATTGGATACATCTGTCAATTTGTAGGAATGCCCGGTGAAGGCACTATCTATCACTTTTCTCTGACAATATGTCTCCAATATACTATTCCTAAATATTTGATTAACTCTCACAGGCTAAAAATCTCTTAGCAGATGATATAAGGTGGCTTGTCACATTTTGTACCAACTATTTTGATCATAGTAATAATTTCCTTATACTTGTCTACTGACACAGTTGTAATCAAAATACCACAAAACCCCATGGCAGACAGACAGACTGTATTGATTTACGTAGTGAGTGTTAGCTTGGTTATAACAGTTGAAGTGATGCATCACCACGTATTTGTGTTTGAATTTTCAGGGTGAAAGCATATTTGGTCACCTATGTAGCTTAATAGCATGACAATTTGCCAGAAAGCTGTTCAACACTGCCTACTTTTAGGCTGTAAATGACAATCAGCCTCATATTTGCATTAGACTTTTATACAACCAGTTTTACCAATTATTTTGGCTGGAAGGAATGCTTAGTGGAGTCCCTCCAAGAAAAATCTCTGTTTTAAGTACAACATGGGTATTCATTTTCCATTGTCTTAGCTAATATGGCATAGTATTTTTATTAATATTTCATCCTCCAAACACTGGTGTAGGAGTTCCTTCCAAACGTCTACTTAGTGACTAGAGGTCCCTGTTGATCTTATAGTACATAACACCAACTTTTGAGCACTTAATTATGTTTCAGGTATTGAGTTTAGAACTAATAGGGTAAAGTGGGGAAGTATTCCAGGGGAAAACTCAGAGGTGGCATGGGATTATATCAGACACGTACTTGAGTACAGGTGACTTAAAGTCTGAAAATGCTGAAAATGGGCACCTGCTGAGTTTGACATTCCCATTCACGTGAAGACATGGCAGTCCTCTGATGAGGACACTGCTGCCATATGGCTCCTGAGCATCCAGATGACTTTCCAATTTCCTGGTCTCTTCTGTGCCTCATCATCACTCATGATTGCTCTTCAAGTTTGGGGCTCCTGCATGGCATTTACACTTTCCTCTTTGGTCTTCCTTTCTTCCCAGAGGACTTTGGAATTTATATATATATAATATTTATATATATAAATATATATAATATTTATATATATATAATATATATATAACTTTTTCACACCTCCATACAAAAGCCCTCCTCTTCTCTCCTCCTCGCAGTGGCTCTTTGTAAGCCGTAAGGTGGATCCTGCTTAACTATTCCAACTTCAACCCCAATTATTAACAGCAAAACTGTTTCCTCCACTCCCACTAGAGGGCAGTAAGAGCTCGATCTTCTAAAGGCAGTTACTTGGTATTCTTACCGAGTTCTAGGGGCTTTGGGGCAGCTTTAGTCAGATGGCTTAGTCTAGAAAGTGTTCCAGAAAACGTGAGAAGGTATGAGGGAATAGACAACATATGCAATATTAACCATCAGTGGGACCCTGTTTGGAAAATTAATTTATTAGTAACATACAGTCAGTGGGCTTTTCTACTTGCAATGTCCAGTATATAAACAAAGCAAGCTACAGATGGTCTGACTATACAGCCAAAGAGTTCTGATAGCATTATACAAGAGCTTCTGCCAGCATGCTTCACAGACAGAGGCTGGAACACCCTCCATGTTCAGAGTGTTTCAGAACACTTCATTTCTGAAAGAGTGTGTGACAGCATCGGTTACCTAAACTTCTCCGTAGGTAACAAATGGTCCCTTCCCTACAGGCTGACTAGGCAGCAGGGACCTCTGTGGTCTGACTTGAGAAGATGACTCAAGACTGTCAGCTTCTTGTTTCTATAAAATTCAATGTGGAACAAAGAAATAGATTAAATGTCTTCTACTTAACATCGAGAGTGTAAAGTGAAACATTATCATGTGGCAAAGGATCGCATGGTTTGCAGCAGAAGAAATGAGAAAAGGAGAAGGCGAGAAACCATTTTCTACTGTAAAAAATGCAAGAGGAAGCCTGGACTTCATCCTGGAGATTGCCTCAAGAAGTATCACACTCAGTAAATTATCAACAAAAATTTAAAAAAAGTTTACTTTGCATAACCTAAAATATAGATAATAAAATCGTCATGAGTTCATAGTTATGCTTTTCTCTTCTAAAAACATAAATAATTACAAGTAATCCATCACCTTCTTTCCTGCCCCAAATAAATTAGTTAGGGAGTATGCAAATGGCAGAAAAAATGGATTAGAAAGTGTTTTAAATACTCATTTAATCCTTGACAGTTTATTTTCTACCAGGTTCCTGTTTTCCTTTTTACCTTACAGTAACAGAGACTTATCAGTGTTCTCATACTGCCAAATGCCTCCCCTCAATAATTAAAATTGAAGGCTTTTGAAGAGCTAGTAATTGTACCACCTTCCCAACCCTCTGCTTATGGCTTTTGTAAAATTGCCTGTTAGCCAAAATTAGACTAACTCTTTAACTGGGGATCAGAGAATTTGCTTGACTTCTCACAAAATGATCCTCTTACCTGTCGAATCCCCAACTGGAAATTTCAGTTCCCTTACCTTCTTTGTAGCTTGAAACATTCTTCTCTTGAAGACTGGCTGGCTCTGAGGAAGCCATCAATAATCTAATGCTCTCTTCTCAGACCTTTCATGAGCTGGCCAAGACATACAGGCATTTCATTCACATCTTTCCATAGGAAGAGAAATTAGCTCACTTGTTTCTGCAGGTTACAGATTAAGACCACATTCCTGCTTTCTTAACTTTGAAACCAGTAGCTAAGCCCAGGATTAATTGACCCTGAAGCATTCTCTTCATTTGTCATGTGTGCCCTTCAAACTACTTTGTGCTCCATAACAGAGAAACTACAGATGGATAGTACCTAGACACAGGTCATGACTTCTCCATCTGCTTTGCCCTAGAGGTCAAGTACATAAGGTCGGTCTGATCATCTTCTTTCATTCCCACAGAAACCTTAAATTGAAACAACATTGCATTTCACCATGTCATCCTGTGCTACTCAACTCCTGATTACATTGTCTGCTTTAGAGTATTATTTTAATAAATGTCTTAATATCTTTCTTTTTCTTTCCTTTTATTAAATTAAAAAAAAAGTAGAGATAGGATCTCCCTGTATCACCTGAGCTTGTCTTGAACTTCTGGTCTCAAGCAATATTTCCTTAGCTTCCTACATTTTAATACTTTTTAAACTTTTTCTTCCTCATCCAATCACTCATTTACCACAATGATATTACGTTTTCTACCAAAACATAGGGGAAATCAAGTCAGTTCTTTCTTCAGAAACTTGCTGTGACTTTCCTTTGTCAAGCAAGGCCATAACCTACATGCAAGATCTTTTGGTGCATTTCAGTAATCCATCCTTTAGATTTTCCCACTAGGTCTCCTTAAAATGTAAACCTGAGCACATACTCCCAGTTTAAGCTAACCCTTTAGCAACCACAGAATCTACTGAGTAGTAAGGTTGAAACTCATGCAAAGATATCAGCAACCTGAGATACCTGACGGCCTCTTATAACAAGACTTTGTTTGACTTTTCAAGTGCAAGTTGACAAATTGTTGTTGTATATATTTTGAGGGCAGAAAATTATGTTATTTCATATAATACAATGTGGAATAATTAAATAAAGCTGAAATATACATCAACTTATTTTTTTGTGTGTGTGATGAGAATGCTTGACAAAATCATGCTAAATGAAATAAAACAGGTACAAATACTTCATGTCCTCACTTATAAGGACAATCAGGCTCAAATAAAGAGTAGAATGGTGGTTATCAGAAGTTAGAAGTGGGATGAGAATGTGATGTTCAAAGGTTCAAGGATTTTTGTAAACATCTTGTACTACTTTGACAAATAAGCCTGATGATAAAATTTTTTGTCCTTTGAGATATGTTAAACAGTGAGGTAAATGTAGTAAATAATAATATATCATATATTTTGAAATTGCTGAGGGTAAATTTCAAATGTTCTTACATTATGTAAAGATTTTTGCTGTGTCTCTATTTTTTTATAATAATTCTTTTTTTTTGGAATGTTCCTTCTTTTCTTCTTAAATAATAAAACTCTTTCATTCCTCCTCAATATTTAGCTCAGGATGAACCTCTGCTGTGTGTTTTCTTTATTCATCACTATGATGTGGCAAAAGTCTGCGTGTCTTTTTCCCAAAGAGCATGACATTTCTTACCCATCATTATGTCTCTAGTGGAGAGCTTTGCATGTTATTCCCAACACTGTGATTCGTTGAAGAACTTGTGCTAGAGAATGAGAGAAAGACAGTGCTCAGATGACAGCACTTTCAGGGATTGGCTTAGCTATTGAAAGCCACCATGATGGAGATCATGCCCCTTCCAGGAGTTCGTCATCCAGTGAATATTCAATCAAAGAGTATAAAGGTCTGGACATTTTGCTTCAACTATGGACAAAATAATAGACTAGACCAGTCTAGCTTTTAAGCTTCCTGTGGTGTTTTCTGAAGATGTCAGTGGTCATGCACTGCTTTTTTTTTTTTTTTTCAAGTGCAAGTGATTTTTTTTGTTTGTTTTTTTATTATTAAATCATAGATGTGTACATTAATGTGATCATGGGACACCATACACTAGTTTTATAGACTGTTTGACACATTTTCATCACACTGGTTAACATAGCCTTCCTGGCATTTTCTTAGTTATTGTGTTAAGACATTTATATTCTATATTTACTAAGTTTCACATGTACCCTTGCAAGAAGCACTGCAGGTGTAATCCCACCAATCACCCTCCCTCTGCCCATCCTTCCCTCCCTTCCTCCTATTCTTAGGTTATAACTGGGTTATAGCTTTCATGTGAAAGCCATAAATTAGTTTCATAGTAGGGCTGAGTACATTGGATACTTTTTCCTCCATTCTTGAGATACTTTACCAAGAAGAATATGTTCCAGCTCCATCCTTGTAAACATGAAAGAGGTAAAGTCTCCATCTTTCTTTAAGGCTGCATATTAGTCCATGGTGTACATATGCCACAATTTATTAATCCATTCATGGATCAATGGGCACTTGGGCTTTTTCCATGACTTAGCAATTATGAATTGGGCTGCAATAAACATTCTGGTACAAATATCTTTGTTATAATGTGATTTTTGGTCTTCTGGGTATATACCTAGTAGAGGAATTATAGGATTGAATGGCAGGTCTATTTTTAGTCCCTAAGTGTTCTCCAAACATCTTTCCAAAATGAATGTATTAATTTGTATTCCCACCAGCAGTGTAGAAGTGTTCACTTTTCTCTACATCCGCGCCAACATCTCTGGTCTTGGGATTTTGTGATATGGGCTAATCTTACTGGAGTTAGATGATATCTCAAAGTAGTTTTGATTTGCATTTCTCTGATGATTAAAGATGATGAGCATTTTTTCATATGTCTGTAGGCCGTGTGCCTGTCTTCTTCAGAGAAGTTTCTCTTCAAGTCCCTTGCCCAGCCTGAGATGGGATCACTTGTTCTTTTCTTGCTTATACGTTTGAGTTCTCTGTGGATTCTGGTTATTAAACCTTTGTTGGAGACATAACCTGCATATATCTTCTCCCATTCTCAGAACTGTTTGCTTTCTTTACTTACTGTGTTCTTGGCTGTGCAGAAGCTTTTTAGTTTGATCAGGTCCCAGTAGTGTATTTTTGAAGCTGCTTCAATTGCCTGGGGTGTCCTCCTCATAAAATACTCACCCAGACTGATTTCTTCAAGGGTTTTACCTGCACTCTCTTCTAGTATTTTTATAGTTTCATGTCTTAAGTTTAAATCTTTTATCCAGTGAGAGTCTATCTTAGTTAATGGTGAAAGGTGTGTGTCCAGTTTCAGTCTTCTACAGGTTGCCAGTCAGTTCACCCAGCACCATTTGTTAAATGGGGAATCTTTTCCCCACTGAATGTTTTCAACTGGCTTGTCAAAGATTAAATAATGGTAAGTAGCTGGATTCATCTCTTGGTTCTCTATTCTGTTCTGGACATCTACTTCTCTGTTTTTGTGTGAGTACCATGCTGTTTTGATCGCTATCAATTTATAGTATAGACTGAGGACTTTTCATTCTGCTCAATCCCTCTTACATATCCTCTTTTCAGAGGTGTTGACAGCAAGACACTGCCTAATGATCTGCATGAAACATTCCAACACACAGATACTTGCGAGAGAACTCCACCCGTAATGCTTGGTTCCAGAAGCAATCCAAAGAAGCAGAAGGACCATAGGGGTTTAGAAAATGGATTATTCACCACACAGCCAACAAAAGAACCCAAGTACTGGCATTTAGTGGGCATGGTAGACTCTGGCTCAAAACTGTAGTCCAGTTGCTAAAATTTTCACTTGTGTGCATTGCAATAGTGCACTAGTATAATAGTGAAGAGAAATTCACTGGCTTGTGCATTGGGTGAATAATTCAATAAATACAGGGAAAATAGTTAATTGTAAGGTCAATGAAATTCAGTCGTTCTTACTCAACTTAATTGACTCTCTAAAAAATAACAACAAGCAGTGAGTGATTATTCACTAATTGAAAGCTAATATAAATATCAGAGGGCCTGTTTGGAAGAGTACAAAGAACTCTTATTTTTCTGTTTCTACATAAAGGAGGGCAAAGAATACTGAGGACAAGACCAGATATTTAATCTTTAGAATAATTGAGCAAGGAAAAGTTTAAACTCCCAAACAGGAAAGGTCTTCTATCAAATGAAGGCCCTTGTTGGGGAAGGATGATGCTATAACACATGACACAATAAAAGATCATGTGGGTTGAAACCCTGTTCTGAATCTTGAATTTGTAGATTCAATTCTCCTAATATCTCTGAGCCTGAAGAAAGGTCCACCCCTTCTTATCAAAAACTAGATCTCTCTTCTTCCATGAAAGCAGTGCAGTCTCTTCCACATAAGATGTTTACACTACTCTCCACCTCTGAGCCACTAAGGTCAGAAGTAGTGTTGAGTTCCAGAATAGCCCAGTAAGGGACCTCTTGGGTCAGATAAAGATGAAAGAAAGCTATATCCTAAAGAAGCTTCAAGACCCAGCAAGAACTAGAAATTTTTTGGATAGTTGACCACAGGAACTGGAACATAGTTTGATAAAAGAGAGTTTATGATTTGAGAACATTTGCCCAACATCCAGGATTTACTACTTCAGAGAAAACCCCAGGAGATGGTACAAATTCAATACTAGAATGGCTCCTAGACACATGGAAAATGTGATGGGCTACATTAAGTAAAGTTGAATGCCAGAATTTCCATAGCAGATGGTATCAGATGGGATTAAAATGTTCAGGGAATTGGTCATATGAGAATGCACATACTATGTACAGCTAAAAGATCTTCCAGATGATTATGAGTGCCCAGGAGATTTACCATTTTCCATGACCACTAGGAATCTTCTGTCCTCTGAAGAGTAAAAATGCCAGCATCACTCAGAAGTTCACTGGCACTTTTCCTTTATAGGTCAGGTCTGACAGTGGCCTATTACACTTGCCCAGTTTCTTTACCTGAGTCAATTTTTAGACTCAATCTTACTGATTGAAGAAGAGGCAGAGTTCCTAAGAGAAAACATCTTGTACTACTTTGACAAATAAGCCTGATGATTATTTTCCCCATCTATTTCCAAAGGTAACTATGGCTATTTACTCTGATAGCTATGCACTGGGAAAAGGGCAATACTAATACATTTTTTTAACACATCAATCATGGCCTCCTGTTTTGCATGTGGGACCAAGAAATAAATGGAGTTCTGGTCAACTAACACATCCAGTAGGTTCATTGAGTCCATGTGCACAGGTGGAGTTATTTCCCCACTCTCTAAATGTATAATTGAAATGGAAATACTTGGTAATTGGAATAGCACTCACCTCAAGCATTGTCTTATGGGATGAGAGTTAGTAAGATGTGGAAGGTTAAGTAGAACCCTCTAAAATTTTCTCCCTCCAATATAGCAAATAATACATATCTGCAGGCAGAGAGTGGAAATAAGTATCATTTGTAAAGATTTAAAAGATGCAGAAATGGTCATCTTTGTAATATTTGCACCCAGTTATCAAACACAACCAATAGTAATCTATTTGTAGTTAGCCACTGTGCTTAAAGTACCTTTGCTAGAGCACATTAGCATAACCTTAGCCTCAGGTATGTCCTATGAGACTATATTGATTTGGCTAAAGTATTTATTTCTCGGTCCATAAGTAAAGAGTTGGAATGTACATGAAACAGAAAACAATATACATTTACAATGCTACCCCAGAGGTATATTAACCTTTCTCTCCTTTATCATAATATAATATGAAGAGGACTTGACCAATTGGTTATCTTACAAATTAACCTACGAAATTGATGGCATCATGTTCATTAGATTTATGGAACAAAAAGTGCCTTCTCATTGGGGGCCTTAATAAGACATCTCTGCTGCAAAGGAGGGACGATGAAATGTACAAACATTCATAAGCTCTCAAATGAGAAAATTTTGTGGGTTCAGTGCTCTAAAGCAGTGTATCTCAACCTGTGGGTGATGACACACAGGAACCATATTAAAGAGTCACGGCATTAGGAAGGTTGAGAACCACTGCTCTAAAGCATTCCAGAATATTCATCCATTAAGAAAAGATGAATTATGAACATTCTGGCTTTCTACCATAAGAAAATAAATCACAATGCGTACAAGGCTATCAACTGTGAGTTGACTCATGACCCAACAGACTATTTCTGATATTAGTGGTGGGGACTGTTACTGTGTAGACTTTATGGCAAGTCTCAAAGACAGAATCACAACACAAACCTCTAGGATTCTGGAGGAAAGCCCTGTATAGTTAGCACACTGGAGAGCTATATATCATTTGAAAATCAATTCCTGGAGTTATACTGAGCCCTAGTAAACTTGAAAAGCATGACCATAGAACAACAAGTGATGGTAATCATGTCAGATGCATCAAGTCATAAGGAAGACCCAGAAATGGCCCATTCATCAGAAGGGAAGTGGTATATCCAAGATTGACTACACATGAGAGAGGATAGATAGCAGGCAAGCTGCATTTCATTCGTCACCATTGTATCAATCCATGTCTCTCCCTCAGCTTACATGTATGGCCTTACGAGGGATATTTTATTATTAGCTGAAGGTAGAAGAAAAATACCCAGTGTAGATTATGGACTGATAGATGAGGTGAGTACAAGCTAAAAATATTTGGCACTCAAGGATGGCTTTGGCAGAGGTATGTGAAAATCTTTCCAATTGGCAGAATTTCAGATAAAGCACTCGGTCCTCTACTTTGTATGAGAAGAGAAATGATGGAGGTTAGACTATAGTTGGACTCAAGAGCAATGATGAATGGCTTGGCTGGCTTATCATCATCTGGAAGATGAAATATTGCAATATTAAAGACAAGGGGACCAGCGGTAAAGGCAAGTGGATGGACAAAGGATGGTGAACAAAAGTGTAAATCTGTTTCTATTATACTTTAATGCCTTTGAGAGAGCATCCACTATTGAAATAGCACAATAAAAAAAGTAGATACAATAACCTGAACAGCTGATGTTACTCAGATTTAATTGCTAAGCCATCCACTTTTGTCTTGATCCATCCCGTGCTTGTGGCCATGGTGGTAGTGATTGACCCTATGCTTGGGCCCGGTATCAATGGCTTTCACTGACTGATGCTGAGCTAGCAAATGCTGCCACCAAGTGTCAACCTGCCAGCAACACAGGCCAGTGCTAAACCTCTGATGGAAAACCATTCCTCAAGAAGATGAAATTGACAGCATTTTGCTCCTTTATTCCAAAAGACCCAGCAATTCATTCTGATAGCAACAGACATTAATCTGGGGGATGGATTTTCCTTTCATACTTACAGACCTTCAGTTTCAGGGTTAAAGAGTATCCAATATATCAGTATAATTTCCCACACATCATTATTTTAGCTCAGGACAACGACCTTTCCATCAAAGAAGTAGGGGTGGGCCCCTGACTATGAAAGTTAATACAGTCACATCACATATGACACCACCCAGACACTGAAACCTGATAGACCATTGGAAAAGCCTAGTCGAGGCATAGTTGGACATCCAGCATCCATAGGTATCAATTCCAAGGGGTGCCCTAATAATCATCCCATACCTTAAATTCCATCTCCGTGACTGCCCTGTAGGCAAACAAACCTGCAACCTGAATACCAGGCACTCAAACAACATTTGCTGAAATGCATGCTCCTTCTACTTTCTGCCCCCTATGCCAAGGCATCATGGCTAAAAGACTGTTTCTGCTCAAGACTGGCAAGTGATCCACAGGGGACCACTAAATTGGTAAATCTGGGAGTGGCTGTCTAACCTCTGATAGAGAACTTATCATGCCCAGGCTTCCACAGAACTTGAGATTCAGTTCTCTTCCATTAAGAATAAGCAGCGAAGGCTTTTGTGAGCCATAAGGACAAAGCTACTGCCTTCTCTGAGGCAGGGTGGGGCTAGCAGTATTCTGGATGATCTATAAGCTGCTTTTCTGTTCTTTGAGGAGGCTAATCTCCCTGGAGGCAAGTCCCTGAAACTGTTCTCACTGGAGAATTTCAAGTATAGCTCACACCCCATCTGGGTGGACACAGTGGGTTAAGCTATCTCTACGTCCCCTGCTACAGCTAGGCTATGGCAGAAGTTGGGATTCAGGGTGTGTTAATGCCCTGAAGGACAAAGACCATTGTTAATGGTGAGAGAGGAAAGTCTGAACAGCTCCTGCATCCCATAGCTGCCTGCCTTTGCTAATATAAGCTAGAAGGGCCCATAACTCCTATTGCAGACTAATAGAATATCTGCCTTTCTCCCTCCTGAGCATTCTTCTGGATTAGGAGAGTACCCCACTCCTTGCTCTTAGAGCCAGCATCTGAACACAGACAGGCTAGAGAGCAAGTTTGTCATCTTAGTCTTTGGTCTCCCCATAATCAACCATGCCATAGTGGGGACTGGGATCTGGAGTTTGCCTCACCTAGACCATACCACTGGCACCTGAACATTCTCCCAGGCGTCTGAGATCCAACTGACCCATATTGGCAGCAACACCAGAGTGTGTGGTCACCTGCATGAAATGAAAGGCAATGTACCTCTCCCTCTCTATACTGAGCAGCAGAGTTCCCCGTAGAGGAGAGCAAGTGAATTGCAATCAGTTCTGAGCTGAAGAAAGGTTCCAGGTAGGAATGAACCTGCTTAAGAACTCTGGCAACATGAAAAAGCAGGCTGTTTCCACACCCCTCAAAAGATCACACTAGCTCTCTTGTCATGAAATCCAATCAAAGAGAATTTTTTGACATGTCAGATATGGAATTCAAAATACAGATTATAAGTAGCCTTAAAGGGATCATTTAGAAACTTGAAAACCAACACAAAATAACCTCCCCAAAAGATCAGCATATGAATGAAAATTTACTAAGGAGCAAGTTTATAAAAAAATAGCAGAACTTTTGGCAATGAAATAGTGATTTAGAGAAGTACAAAATGCAGTGGAAAATTTTAACAAAAGAATAGACCAAACACTAGAAAGAATTTTAAAGCTTAAAGATAAGGCTTTTGCATTAACTCAGTGAATCAAAAATGAAGAAAAAAATCAAGAAAAATGAATAGAGTCTTTGAAAATTAACAAATTATATAAGAACACTTAACATGAGAATTACAGGTATTCCTGAGGGAGAAGAAAAAATAAAAAGAAAAAAGCATGAACTACCTAGTTGAGGGCATATGAAGAAAAATTTCCATAATCTTGCTAGAGATTTAGACAAGATACAAGATCATTGAACTCCTGGAAGATTCATCTCAAACATGACATCTCCAAGGCACACAGCCATCATTCTGGCCAAAATCAAAGTGAAAAAAGAAAATCGTATAAGCTATAAGTTGAAACCATCAAGTAACTTACAAAGGAAAGCCCATCAGACTATCAGCAGACCTCACACAGAAAACAAATATTACAAAGTGTCTTTCAGCCATTTTTTTTTTTGTATCCTACAAACTATGGTTCAAAAATGAAGGAGAAATAAAGTTTTTCCCTAACAAGCAAACAATAAGGAGATTTGTCATCACTAGACCTTCCCTATCAGAAATCATTAAAAGTATTCCACACATTGAATAGAACAACCAATGCACCCACCAGTGTAAAAGTAACCAAAAGTAAAAACTCACACCTCTCATAAAACAGTAATACTGGAGAGAAAATAAAACAAATAGGTAGCAATCAACATGATGATTTGTAGAGTATCTTACATGTCAATATCAACATTGAATGGAAATTATCTAAATGCTCAACTAAAGAGATATAAAATGGAGAAATGGATAAAAATCACAGCCTAAATATGTAACATCGCCAAGAAATCTGTTAAGCTTGTAAAGATTAACAGATTGTAAAGATTAGGCTCAAGGATACAGGGTGGAAAAGTATTCCATATAAATGGAAATAAAAATCCAGTCAAAGCACCTATTTTTATACCAGAAAAATTGACTTCAAATAAGCAACAGTTTAAAAAAAGACAAAGACAGTTATTATATATGGAAAAACGAATAAATTCAATAAGTAATTATAATAGTCCTAAATATATATATTCTTAACCGGGAGCTCCTAGATTTATAAAACAAATATCACTAGATATAATGAAAGAAATAGCAACGTAACAATAGACGAGGACTTCAATGCTTATCTGACACAAGTAGCACATAAAGAGAGAAAATCAACAAAGCAACATTGGACATTTATGGCCCTTTAGAACAAATGGAACTAACAGACATTACAAACATTCTATTTAGGAATTGAGGAATATGTATTCTTCTGCTTAGCAAATGGAACACTTTCCAAAACAGATCATATATTAGGCCACAAAAGAGTCTCAGAAAATATTTAAGTCATACCATGCAAATTCTTAGACCATAACGGAAACTAAAATCTTGAAATTGGTTCCAATAGAGCAGCAGTTCTCAACCTGTGGGTTGCGAACCCTTTGTAACAATGAATATACATTCTGCATATCAGATATTTACATTATGATTCATAACAGTAGCAAAATTATAGTTATGAAGTAGCAAAGAAAATAATTTTATGGTTGGGGGTCACCACAACATTAGGAACTGTATTAAAGTGTTACAGCATAAGGAAGGTTGAGAACCACTGCAATAGAGACTCTCAAAACTATACAAACCCATGGAAATTAAACAATCCATGGCTGAATGTCCTTGGCTCAATAATGGAAATCAAGTAATTTTTCAAATGAAATGACCAAAATGACATATGCTACCCAAATCTCTGAGATACAGAAAAATCAGTGTTAAGAAGGAACCCTACTATGAAAACCTTTCTGCATACAATGGTCACAAACTAGAAAATACAGAAGAAATGGACACATTTTTGATAACACAAAATCTCTGAAGTGTGCATCAGGAAGAAATAGAAATCCTGGACAGATTATTTCAAGCTTGAGACAGTAATAACTAATCTTCCAACATCTAAAAGCCCAGACCAAGATGGATTCACAATCAAATTCTACCAGACCTATAAAGAACAAGCACCTATCCTAGTGAAACTGTTTTATAACATAAGGAAGGAGGGATATTCCCTAACTCATTCCTCAAAGTCAGTATCACTTTCAGCCCAAAGACAGGAAAGGACACAACAAAAAAGAATACAAAGGTCAATATCCCTCATGAACATAAATGTGAAAGTTTTCAATAAAATATTAGAAAACTGCATTCAACAGTATATTGAAAAGATAGTTTAGCATGATCAAGTCGATTTCATCCCAGGGATGCAAGGATGGTTCACATCCCCAAATCAGTAAATGTGACTCACCACATGAACAGAATTAAAAATACAAACCATATGATCATCTCAACAGATATAGAAAAAGCATTCAATGAAATCTAGCTCTCTTTAAGGAAAAAAAAAAAAAAAAGCCCTCAGCAATGAAGCATAGAAGAAATATACTTCAAGATAATGAAAGCCACATATGAAAGATTCACAGTCACAGTCATAGTGTATGGGGAAGAGTTGAAAGGGCCCTCTAAGAACTGGAATAAGACAAGGATGACCACTGTCACATCTGCTCAACATTACATGGGAAGTCCTATCCAGAGCAATAAGGCAAGACAAAAAAATACAGCATCTAACTCAGAAAATATTGATGACAATATGATCTCATACCTAGAAAACCCTAAAGACTCCTCCAAAAGACCCCTAGAATCGATAAATAAATTCAATTAAATTTCAGCTTACAAAATCAATCTCTACAAATCAGTAGCATTTCTATCTACTAATAGCAGTACAGCTGAGTACAGCTGAGCACCAAATCAAGAACTCAATACCATTTATAATAGCTGCAAAGAAAATAAAATACCTAGCAGTATACTTAAGAAAGAGGTGAAAGCTATTTCCAAAGAGAACTACAAAACACGGTTGGAGATGAAATTGCAGATGACACACACACACACAGAAAAATGGGAAAACGTCCCATGCTCATGGACAGAAAGAAGCAATATTGTCAAAAAACCTGCACTGCCCTAAATGATTTACAGTTGCAATGCAATTCCCAACAAAATACCAATGGCTTTTGTAAAATAACTAGAAAAGTAATCCTAAATTTCATGTGGAACTAAAAAAGACCCTGAATAGCCAAAGTAATACTAAGCAAAAAGAACAAATCGGGAGGCATTACATTACTCAGTTTCATGGATTCAGTGAAATGGAAATGTTTATAAACTCTCGGAGGAAATGTAAATTAACAAAATCTTTTATGTGAAACAGTGCAGAGAGTCTTCAAAGAACTAAAAGTACATAAAGTACTAATATTCTTACCTACAAGTGGGAGTTAAATGATGGGTGTATGTGGTCATAAGTGCTATAATGGACATCGGAAACTAAGAAAAGAGAAGGGTGGCCTGGGAACACAGTATTAAAAATTACATATTGTGCACAATATGGTGAAGGGTAAACTGAAAGCCCTGACTTCACTACACAATTCATCCATGTAACAAAAAACACTTGTATCCCTTAAATCTATTCAAATAATACTAGTAATACAAAAGAAAGTCTAAAACCCAAGGATTTTTTCAAGATGATTAGCTGTCATCAAGCTAGAGAAGAAGCTAGAAATTCTTAAATAGCAGTTTCTCAATTTAACTCATGTACCAGAAATAGTTCTTTTTACATATTGCCTATTTCATACACACATGCATACACGCATGTTCAAAATAAATTTCTTTTCAAGCAACCATCCCATGGAAATTTTTTAAATTGTTTCATAGAAAATGTTTTTGGATAATAAAAACTGGTAAGCTGATCGAGAAGATAGAAATATATGTTTCAAAGAAATTGCATGACTGATTATGAAAAGTTGCATGTACTCTTATGAGAAAAATTTATCCTAATTTTATTTTAAATTCTTACTTACATAAAATAAACCTCATATGTACTACTTGTGATTTTCCAGATCCAGAGTCAGGAAGGAGTAGTTAATAAAACTCTATGTTAAAGTCACTTTGTCTGCACAAACTCATTTCATATCAGATACATTAAGAGTTTGAAGTTTTTGCAAAGATATTTATTGTATGAGATATAAATTCTGTAGCTGGTTTTTATTAACTTTTTAGCAATTCTCTCCAAACTGAATACAGATGATTGATAGATAATTTTTTTTTTTTTTTTATTGTTGGGGATTCCTTGAGGGTACAATAAGCCAGGTTACACTGATTGCATTTGTTAGGTAAAGTCCCTCTTGCAATCATGTCTTGCCCCTAGAAGGTGTGGCACACACTAAGGCCCCGCCCCTCCCCCTCCCCTCTCTGTGCTTGATACAGATACAGATAAATATTATCTACATAGACATATACTAATACATATATTCTATGTAAAAGGATTATTGTGGTAAATAAGACAAAGCCCATTCCTCCATAGTGCTTTTTATCTATTCAGGGAGGAAGACAAAATATATAAACAAATACATTAAGAGATTCATGAGTAGTAAAGGTGCCACTTTATTTAATGTGGTCAGGGAATTAGTATAAGAAGGTAACATTTGAACACGGACCTGTAAGTTCAAAAAATCAGTTACATGAATAGAAAAAAAATTCAGTCACATATCTTAGAAAAGAGTCATTTCAAAAAGAAGTGAACAATATAGAATGTAGTTACAAGTATCATGGCATTGAGGAAGTGCTAACTGCCAAAATGCTTTCAAATACTTTAAGTAAATATACATAGTCAAATTTAACCTTAATTCTGTCTTTCAAGAAAATCATATCCTCAGGTAATGATTCTAAAATTTTCAGTAAAACCTACTGCTTTCCTTTTCCACTGTAGTTTTGTAGGAGACACTATTTTGGATGTGTTGATGGTACAACTCCTGTCTTCTATGACCTTCACAGAGGTGACCACCATGTTACATAGCTCTGGCCAATTGGACATCAAATGAAAGAAAACTGAATGGGCTTCTTGGAAGCCTTTTTTTCCTGATTAAGCAACTTTAACTTTTTTCCCCCTGTGTTCTTTCTTATGCAAATAATCAAAGCTTCAAGAAACACTGGGAAAAGCCAAGAAAATCATAGAGATTCTGAATATTCCTGGACTGAAGAATCATCACCAGTAGTTGTTGACCTTCAGATTTCATATTATATGCAGAAAAAGCATTCCTATCTGATCCAAGCATGTTCTTCGCTCTGTCTTTGATCCCTCTTTTTATCACTTCCAGTCATTCTTTTTGGCCATGTCCTTACTTCCATGAAACGATCAATTTCTTCTTCAGTGACAAGGAACTAGATCTCAGGGGAAATTTTTTAACTTCATGATTTTCTTGCATACTCAGATTTGGTGGGTTAATGCAGCTTCTCTATGAATAATTTCTAAAGTTGTATTTGTTAAAATGTTCTCTTCATGTTCTTTATTTCTACAAAGAAAAAGTAAGTAGCATGTTCATTTCTTCTATTGGTAGGACTTGTTAACTCTTAGAATTGATATATACAACTTTATCATCTTTCAAAGTTTTAGAGATTATAAAATTGGAGCTGAGAAAAAAATACTTTCTTTAAGAAATCATGAAATAATGCTTTAGGTTGAATTTCTCATCATTTTTTAGATGATTCTCTTTCACACAAATTGTTGTTCAGGAAGGATGATTGAATCTAGAAAGGGAAGAGGGAGGTGAATCATTTTTTCCATCCCTACACAGAGCAAATAAGTCACCGAATTTAGCATCTTGATTTGGTTTTCTCAAAGCATTGACTTTCTTGGTGTTTTTTTTTTTATATTTACATTTGAAAATAAAATTAAATAATCAATTACATTAACGAACATGTCCACTTCATCTATTATGTTATTTAGAAGGAATCGAAAATATTCCCATTTTTGTCATACTTAATTATTTTATATTTCTTCAATATGTAGATAATTACAAATAAAGGTTACTAAAATTAAATTTTAAACAAATTTCTATATTTAAAATGTGTTACATAATGTAAGAGGATACCCACGGGTGAGAGAATAATACATTGGTGAGTCAGAAATCTGAAGGTCAACCTTTTCCTTTTCTTTTTCTTTTTCTTTAAATAACCTAAGACAAATGGTTTTAGCCTCTATTTAGCTTGTGTTTAATGTGGTCATTTGATTTGTCTTTCACCAGATGTACTCATTTCATAACTTACTAAAATAATGTCAATAAGTTGGCATAGAAAGGACAGGAAACTTGAGTGAAGATTACCAGAAAGAGATGGAGATACAGGAAGTTTTTCATTAAGGACATTTATCAACCAGTTTGTAGTCAGAAAAGACTGTCTCTAAGTTAGTGTTTCTCAAAGTGTAATTGTTGGGCCATCTCTACTCAGGGGCTTAATAAAAAAGCAAACATAAGGATCCAGTTGCTGCTGCTGCTGATTTTTATGGAAATGCTATCTGCTTTGCAATAGGAGAAACATTCCTCTGAAGTCCTTTAAGAAGTCGATGGAAGACCCTCGCTACACTACAGCTAGTAGTTGTCTGAAATAGGCAAAGCAGTTGCAGCCTCTCCCGTCCTGCAGCTATTCTCCACGGAGGAGAAACTTAACCTAATAGAAAACAAGATCCTCCTCTTAGATCATTGTCACCTTCAGTAAAGGTTGAGTGAGCTTTTCCTGCAGATACAACCAACTCATCCTGATACGGCTTTCTAATCCTCCACAGTTCCTCTGAAGCCTGAAACGTCTTGAGCAGATTGGCATTCTTTTAACTCATTGGGGTTAAATGGATACAGGAAACCATTAAAATAAATATATCTTGTTGTAGGCAAACATTTGTTGTTAAATCATTTTGTCAAAGTGTGAATTAGGTTGTGTGACATGCAGAAAAACAAGCTTTCATGTTGATAGAATGGTTGGGGAAAAGATCTGGAAGGCAATAAAAAATAGGTGATTAACTCAGCAGGCATGATAGAGTGAAAATGGCCATGAGAAGGAGATATATATTCAACTCTGCACCTCTATGTTATAGAAAAAAATACATTCATTCTTTTGGACCCCTCATTTCCCAACTTATACTATAGGGATTTTCTTAATCAGTATAAGTGTTGTAGCAGCAATCTTGTTCTGTCACAATGTAGGTCTCAATGAAAAATGTTTTCTTTTCTTTCTTAGATTTTGGGAATGTTTTATTTTTAACGAAGACAAATGATTCAGAAAGTTGAGGATATATAATCACACTTTTAAATCTCATATTGCTCACAATATGCTAAGTATCTGCAACATGGAAAGCTACAGATAGGGAAGATGTGACTAAACTGTAAATATGACCTTTCCCCTTACATCAGCATCAGGACCTGGCCTTTGTGTATCATCATCCAGCAGAATAGTCAATTCCAGGCAGAAAGCCATGTCTTGGGATTTTTGTAAGGCCACTCCTTACCAATTTTCTTGCTTTTGCTCCACTTAAACTTTTGATTCCTTGACTTTAAAATCATGTCAGGGTGTCTGATTGGACTGTTTTTCCTGTACTCAGATCAACCAAATTCCTTGCCCCTCTGCTCATTTTTATTAACTACACTCTCATCTCCTAAGTGTGTACTTTGCTCCTCAAATTAGAAGGGGTACTAGTATCAAGTGTAATACCTTGCAAATCAAATGTTCTAAAATTCTATTAATAAATTGAATTTTTAGTATTGACTACAATGGATTTTTTTATGGAATTTTAAAGCTTGATATATTTGTTTATGAGCTATTATTAACAAGGGTGATTTTATGAAGATATGGTTTGGGCTGTAGGTTAGGTTAGGGTGACTTCCAGCTTTTCCCCTTGCTCCCAGCCAAATGCAGTAGTTAAAATGTGTTTCCACTTGAGGTCATTAAATACATCTTAAAAAAAAAAAAGCTTCAGCTGCCTGTGAATATAATCTACAAAAATGTCCCAAATGTATTTAAGGGTGGTTTCTAATGTTCTTATATGTGGTTAGGCCATAATTTAAAATATATATTGTGGTCAACTATTGGCCAACTTAGGCATAAACGAAAAAGACATAGTGCTATGAAAGCTTATAATAGGGGATATTGTTCTAGTTTAAGAGTTACTCTAGACTTCCTGAAAAAGTGTTGGCTGAGTGAAATCTTAAATGTGAGTCAGCTCAGATATGGAGCTTTCCAAAACTGAGCACATACAATGGTCCTGAGGTGTATAAAGAACATGATACATGCTAATTTACCTGAAAGAAGTTGGACAGGGGAGTAATAACTGGGTGTTAATTATGGAGAGGCTGGAAAGAAGAATCATTATGTGAAGACTTGCAAGCTTTATTATGGATTTTGGTCATAAGAGCAAGGGAAATCACAAAAAGGTTTTAAACAGAAAAATGACATTGTAATACTTCTATATTAAAACTACTCTGTGATGCTGAAAGAGGATTGATTGGTAAGAAAAGTAGACGATAGAATATCAGGTGGTTAGTGTTTGGGGGTTGAACTACAAGAAGGGGACATCTAGGATGTTGAAGAGAGTAGTCTTTAGGCAAATGCAGGGAGTAGTGTGGAGAGTCATGCTTTGGTTGGAAAGAAGCTAAATTTTAGAATATTAATAATAAAATATGCCTTGATCATTTACATTGGGGTAATGAAAGGGAGAGGAAGATTTTGATGATAACACTCAAGTTTTGACTTCGGACTTGCTCATCTGATTGATGGTGAACATCTTTGTGACAGGCAAGGGCTTTAACTCTGTATACATGTAAAGATTGATAGATACATGGTAGGTGTGTAGACAGATGGATAGATAAATTTTACATTTTATATACTATTACTCCAAACATATATGAACTTGTTTAGGCAGACTTTGGGCAGCCTAGGTTGAAGGATCTTCTTTCTGGTCATAGGGAGCTAACATTTTTGTCAGCAAATCACAAAAGATATAAAAATTGCAAGAGGGACTTTACCTAACAATTGCAACCAGTGTAACCTGGCTTATTGTACCCTCAATGAATCCCCAACGATAAAAAAAAAAAGATAGTATGGTCTGGGCGGCTCCTGTGGCTCAAAGGAGTAGGGCGCCAGACCCATATACCAGAGGTGGCACGTTCAAACCCGGTCCTGGCCAAAAACAAGCAAACAAACAAAAAACTACAAAAAAAAAATGCTAGTATTGTCAAATAACATTTTCTTGCCCATTGTGGTTCTTTTTAGCAACAACGTATATGACTAGCTGTTTCTTTAGCTCACCCATCTCAAAATACATTCAAAGTCCAAACCAATATTTGCATTTGTCAGTGAGGTGGTATAAGGAAACAATTAGCATGTAGATTGTAGGAAAGAACTTATTGATCTACAAATCTTCGTTTTGTTTTTAGGGCCTTATATAATTTATGAATTTCTTTGTATGACAATTTTCTATGAAAATAAAAACATGTAGAACCTACCTGTACAGTTGCGAGAATTAAATGAATGAATACATGCAAAGTCCTTAGGAAAATATCTGCATTAGACCTACTGACCTTATCTGCTCGGTAGTGCGGTTACTGTGTTAAGAGTGTCTTACAAACAATGCGAGGAAAAGTCTGGACTAAAAGTAGTTGCTGGAGGAATTCATGTGGAGGTCAGAGTGGAAGCAGGTGTGCGCGGGTCCAACAGAAGGAAACATGGCTGCCAAAGTGTTGGAGTCCCGCGGCAAGTTCGGCCTGGCCTTAGCCGTTGCAGGAGGCGTGGTGAACTCTGCTTGGTATAATGTGGATGGTGGACACAGAGCTGCCATCTTTGATCGATTCTGTGGAGCACAGGACATTGTGGCAGGGGAAAGGACTCACTTTCTCATCCCATGAGTATAGAAACCAATTATCTTTGACTGCCACTCTCGACCACATAACGTGCTAGTCATCACTGGTAGCAAAGATTGACAGAACATCAACATCTCGCTGGCATCCTCTTCCGTCCCGTGGCGGGCCAGCTTCCTCGAATCTTCACCAGCATTGGAGAGGACCAGGATGAGCGTATGCTGCCATCTCTTGCTACAGAGATCCTCAGGTCGGTGGTGGCTCACTTTGCTGCTGAGAACTAATCACCCAGAGAGAACTGGGTCTCCAGGCAGGTGGGCTATTACCTTACAGACTGAGCAGCAACCTTGGGCTTATCCCAGGTGATGTTTCCTTGACGCACCTGACCTTCGGGAAGGAGTTCACAGAAGCGTGGAAGCCAAACAGCTGGCTCAGCAGGAAGCAGAAAGGGCCAGATTTGTGGTGGAAAAGGCTGAGCAGAAGAAAAAGGCAGCCATCGTCTCTGCCCAGGGCGACTCCAAGGCAGCAGAGCTGATTGAGCTCACTGGCCCTGGCGGGTGATGGCCTGATGGAGCTCGTCAGGCTGGAGCCTGCAGAGGACATTGCACTCCAGCTGTCACACTCTCAGAACATCACCTACCTGCCAGCTGCCCCAGAGAGGGCCTGCCCTGCCTGTACTCCTCAGGCCGACTGGGCCACAGCCCTCATGATGATTAACACCACCTCCTTTCTGCCCCAGCCCAGAAATCACCAGGAAATCTCATGATTGGTTTAAAGTGAAGGAAATAAAAGTAAAATCACTTGAAATCTCTAATTATCAAATGAAGCTCTTTCATTCTCACACCCATCTACTTTTTAAACTACCTCCCTACCAAAAAATTGCCAAGTGCCTACACAGACTAGCCTTGGGTCCCAGTTCCAGGCCTACGGGAGCTCCATTCTAGGCACTGGCAGGTAGCAGAACAGAGGTAGGCCAAGGCCTGTGTGGACCAGGGAGCCCAGGTGTCAGCCTGGGCAGATGTGCAGTCTCCGTGCTATCTGTCGAAGGTTTGAGGATGTGGCACACAGCTCCACTGAGAGTATAGCCTCAGTGTTTCTGGGGTTCCTGCACCCACACAGCTGAAGAAAGGTGCTGGGGAATGTCAGAGAGGAAGCAGGTGTGTTCAAACAGGGTATGGATTGAAGAATCTGCCCCCGTTGAGGTGGGTGGGTCTGATTGAGCTGCCCCCCAGGGTCCCAAAACTGGGATGGACTTGGATAGGGAGAGAGGAGGCCTGGACTGAGATGTGAGTCTGTCGAAGACTTCCTCTCCACGCCGACCTTGGTTCCACTCAAATACCCAACGGAATTCCAGCTTGAAGAATTGCATCCTGCCTGGCTGAACATGCCTGCCAAAGACTTGCAGCATTCTGAGTTCCTGGCTCCCTCATTCAGAGACTGCCCTTTTCAAGGGCTCTGTGCCTATGCTTTGAAGGAGACCACTCTGGGAAGAAAACAAATGTATGTAAACTCCTGTCAATAAATGACTCACAGACTTTCCAAAAAAAGAAAAATTAAAATAAAAGTAGTTTCTTAGACTATATTCCAGTTATGCTAAAATATGGCTGAAGAGAGGGTTTCAGAGAGTAAATCATGATTTCCATCTTTGATATGTTCCTTTTTAGTTGACTGTGAGGTATCCAAGTGCACATTTTAGGTATCTGTGAGATAAATGAGGTGGAGTTTAGAGAAGACTGAAGTAGAGATAGAAATTAACTTTTAGATGAAAAAGAAAACAACTATGTAAGTCGATAAAATTACCTGCAGTAAGCATATACAATGATGCTACACATTCAGTCATGCAGAAAATAAGACTCTGAAATGGGAATTAGTCTATAGGCAGTTTTTTAGAGAGTGATTTTAGGCTGAAAAAATATAAAAACTAAGAGGGCTGAATTAGGTAGTGGGAAGATTAGGACAGTGATAAAGTGTCAACAAAGGCCACAGACAACCTCACAGGGCAGCTGAAACCAAAGCAGATCTTCAAAACTTTCAAAATTAAGGGAAATTTTTAATCATTTATAGTGCTATGTTGGCCAGTTATTGAAGGTAGGATCTTCCAAGAGATAAGGCCTCTCTGCTAGCAGCACTCCCAGTGCCTAGAAGAATGGAAGATGGAAATTTTTGTAGAGAAACAAATTGTTGCATATTCATGCAATGAGATAATATTAGGTAACAGAAGGAATAAAGTACGGAAGAGCCGGTCACCAAAGACTACATACCATATGGTTACACTTAGATGAAATATCTGAAACAGGCGAGGAGAAAAGTAGATTAGTAGTTGTCAGGAGCTGGGGAGAAGTGTAGGTAAAGACTTCCAACGAAGTTCTCCATGAAGTTATGAAAATATTCTGAAATTAGACAGTGGAGTTTGCTGCACTGTGAATATACTAAAACTCATTGATTTGTGCACTTTACGATGATGAATTTTATGACTTGTAAATTATATCTTAGTAATTCTGTTATTAACATAAACCATTGAGGTGGAAATAGTAGTGGTGATAAAACATTCTCCTTGTATAAGCCTTGACATGAAAACTCTTTTTCATATGTTGATTTGATGGTAATTATAATGATGATATATTATCACTGAGTATGTATTTGATATATTTTAAACTTTGGCTTGTCTCACGTGATATTAAAGGAATTGAGATTATTCAGAAAAAAGTCTATTATAGTTAGCAAGATGAAAGCTGTTTACTACTTTATTAAAAGCCAATTTTGCTTCAATTGTGTCAATATAAACTAGAATGGAAAACATGGACCAGTGGATGCTAAAGATGTGTGTGTACAGTAAATGAATAACACTTTCAATATGTTTGGCTATGAATGTCTGAAAAGCAATAGTGCTATTAGGTAAAATGGGAGAAAGGCAGGGATTTTACTTTATGATAAATGTACAAACTTGTTTAAATATTAATAGGAGGAAGCTATTGCAAATGGAAAGATTAATGGATGGGGAAAATAGTAGATTATGGGGAATGTCTAGCAAAATAATAGAAGTAACACTATCCATTGTGTATTATAGAATGAGATGATCTCATAGGTCTTATTCAGAGTAGAACCTCTGTAAGTGGACCACCCAAGGGACTGTAACTAACTGGTCAACATACCCATGTGATCAACATAAGGAGCTAGGCCTCCTGTACTGTTACGTACATGTGGTGCATATTTGGTCTATGAAAATTAGGTCAACATAAGTAGGGGGTCAATGCAGGGAGGTGGTCAACTATAGAGGTTCTACTG
Organism: Nycticebus coucang; assembly: GCF_027406575.1. Taxonomy (NCBI): domain Eukaryota; kingdom Metazoa; phylum Chordata; class Mammalia; order Primates; family Lorisidae; genus Nycticebus; species Nycticebus coucang. The sequence goes on from NC_069782.1 coordinate 31,132,816, forward strand.
TATTTACTGGTTTAAAGTGTATACATCTGAAAAGATAATAGTAGATACACAAAAGATAAATAACTCAGCTCAAATTTTATAATCTTAAACTTGGTTGTTTGTGATCCTTTGTTAAAGCAACTTCTAAAAATTAATCCCTATGTTAATCCCATCACAATTTCAGGGGATCCTCCCTATTCTTTCTTCCCTTGTCTTTTTGAAAAGTTTGGAGCATTTAGCAGAGGAGTTTAAAGCTCTATGGAATGACAGAGCTGTTAAGTTATTAGGACACATTTAGATACAACTGTGGCCATCAGCCAAACATTCACATTGAACCACTTTGCAAGTAATATTGTGTTATAACACCCGTTATATGCTGTGTGATATATATTTCACAAGTTAGATGTGTAACAAAAGTTATGTATTGTGCTCTAACAGAAGTTAGATTGTGTTATAACACAAGTTATATTATGTTATGACACTTATGTTATGTTACTTATATTGTGTTAAGACACTGAGATTTGGGGATTTGTAGGTTATAGCAATTAGTGTTAGCTTAATACAGAAAGTGGTATACTTGAAGAGGAATGTTCTCATAACATAAGCCTACAATGTTTGGGAATGCCTTAGCAGTTTGGTAGTAGCGAGCAACAAAGAAAAATGATATCTGAGGCTGTACAGCTGGAGAGCTGTGTGTGTGTGTGTGTGTGTGTAGGAGGTTTTCTTAATGCTCATTCAACAAAACTTAAAAAGTTTTAATGGACTAGTAATGACTGTGTATAACTTACTGTTTTCCTTTGTATATTCAAAATTGTTATTCCATACCTGGTCCATCTTTGTGTACTAACTGTGGTGGTTGGGTGTTAGATAAGTCATTTGTGTGTTTTGTTTTTTAGTTATAGGATCCTGTACTAGGAAGACCCAAATCCAAAACTGATAGAAAGGACAATGGATCACCTGGAGCTCCTAGAATTTGAACTGGATGTAATCACTAGATGGACCTGCAGGTTGGCTGTTAAGTCTGACCATGTGACTAAGTTTTAGCTGATGAAGGGAGAGCAGAAGTTACATAAGCCTTTTCCAAGTTTGATTCATAAAAATACTTTGTATAAAACCTCTGGTTTTCCTTCTCCCCTGTCTGCAGGCCAGATTTAAAGGATTTAGTATAAGAATTCAATACTTTAGGAAGCCAGACTTCTAATACCCACAACAAACTGTTATATGAGTAACAAATAAAATTTAATTTTGTAAAGCTAGTGATATTTGATGTTATAGCCCTTAGCCTACTCATATAAAATTCAAAATTTACCAAAATACATTATTCAAGGATTACCTTTTGTATGCATGAAATTAAGGCAACAAAACTATATTATCTTATAGTTCTTCTGGATGCTAGAAATTTAAATTCAAGCCATAAGAAGGTTCGTGTTCCCTCCAAAACCAGTAGAGGATTTCTTCCTTGCCTCTTCCTGGCTTTGGTGGTTTGCTGACAATCTTTTGTGTTACTTGGCCTGCAGCTGCATACCTCCAATCTGCTTCTCCCGGGGTGTCTGCTTGGCTCAAATTGAAATGCTCTTCTAAGGATACCCTCCCTATCAGATTAGGTGCCGATCCTACTCAAGTATGACTTCATCTTAACTTAAGTAATTATAATACATCTGCAATTACCCTGTTTCCAAACAAATACTGAAGTGCTGGGGGTTAGGATGACATTATGTATTTTGGAGTAAAGAGGTACAAATTTCAAACCTGTAACAGCATATAAATGACATACATTATTTTTCTTCATATTACATTATTCAGAATCTAGAATTTGAGCTGAGTATACCACGGTATACCTAACTCTGAGGAAATGTAATCTATTTGTGTGTGTTCAGGAGAAAAGGAGGCAGTTTTGGACAATGTCTGGGCAATCACTGCCACACTGATGGAGAATGAACTATATCAGGTCAGAAAAGCAAATCAGAGGACTGAGGTTGTCCCTGGAGCAAATGTCTATGACATGCAGCATTTGAGGTAAGGAAGAGAACACATGATGTGTGCTCCCAGGACAGATGTTAGATTGTTTTAGCAGACAAAGACAGTTCATGTTACCTTCTCTCTTGTCCCAGGCATTTAGAGAGTTCATACCTGTGCTGGCTTCTCTGGGAGCTGGAACTAGGTGGCTCATGGCTTGCATCTATGATGAAAGAAACTGAAATCAGAGTTGTGCATATTGAATTATCAAGACAATATAAGAATAGTCTGTGAATGAGAACTGATCCAAAATAAAGTTATCAATCAGACAGTGAAGAGCAAATGTGTTCAAGAGGCAGACCTTGGGCAGGATATGCGAGGCACTGTTTATTCAAGAGGACAGTCTTCCACAGAACACGTGTAACAGAATCTTGACTGGAACAATGTACTGAGATGTTAAAAACACTGAGACAATGTGTGGAAGTCACAGAAGGCAGGGTAAATGTGGACATAACTAGACTGGTCATGGAAAGCTGAACAAAGTACGCACAATGAATTTGGTGGACACTGTGTTTACACAAAGACAATTTGTGTTTTTTGAAAGATGAATCATGTAATCAAAAACTTTGAGGGAAACTAATGATGTTTTGTAGAGAGTAGTGGTAATGATGGTAGTGTAGAGAGAGAGAGACGATATATAGGAAAATATTTTAGTACACATTTTAATATGTATAATATGACAAAGGGCTTGGATTGGGGACATAGCAGTGGAGATATATTCAATTATTTATTCATCAAACTCTGACTTACTAGGTTTTGTATAAAACTATAAAGATCAAAGTCCTGGCCTATTGTATTGGAAGAATAATAATGCCAGAAACCTAAAGGTGTTATAAAGAAAAATATTTAAGGAAAAGTGAATTAAATTAAGGTTGCTCTTTCAGATGGGGTGGGACCAGAAGGCTTCTTGGGCATGAAATGTTTAAGTAGATCGTTATTTGAAAATAGGGGATTGATCTTGGTGAATAGGTTGTCAGGCAGGAAAAAACCTCAAGTACAAGGGCCCTGAATCAGGCAAGAAAGGAGTAAGAACAAGTGGAAAGTGGATAGGTGTCGAAGTGGGAGGGATAGTCACGGTCAAACTGTATAGGTCATGGTGAGATCTGTATTCTTTTGGAATATGTTGAATTTGAAGCATTTATTAAACATTAAAATGAGAGATTGCCTCTACAGCTGGATTTACTACTTCGGAGTTCAGGAGAAATATGGGAGATGAAGATGTAGTCATTAGCATACAGATTATAGTTAAAGCTAGAGGACTGGATATCATATGCATTGAGCATCACAGAGTTCATGAAATTATTTACTTGGTAGATGCCTTATTAGATTTACTAGGATTCAGGAGATGGATGTATTTTACAGCATAATGGATTGTAATTATAATAAAACTAAGAAAATCGTTGAATTATGTCATAAGGTGCATTTGAAGGGTAACCGGTGACTTTGATTTTGGCTATGTTATTTTCAAAAGACATAGATCTTGTAAAGATGTATTACAGGCATCTGGAGAAGAGGGAGCACAATTTGGAAGGGAAGAAATATAAAGATTTTGGTGTTGTCAGCCAAGAAATGGCATTTGAAGTTACAAAATGAAATACAGTGTCATTTTATCAGCAGGAGTGAGTATAGAGGGAACTCTGAATTTGTAACTGACTGCAGTAATCTGAGTAATAACTCCCCCACTATATCCACTTAGGCACATCCTCTCATCTCTGGAACCTATAAATACATTATGTGGCAAAAATGACTTTGCAAATATGATTAAAGATCTTGAGATAAGGAGATTTTTATTGTGGATTATTTGGGGGAGCCCTATCTATCACATGTACCTTCATAAGAGGGAGGGAAGCAGATGGGAAATGTGTGTATGTGTGTTGTGTGTGTGCATCAAAATATCCCTGGCACTTCACACGATTCCTTGAATATAACTTTTAATATTTAAGTCTCTATTAAATATTCTTCTTTGTATGTAAATGTTTATGGCATACATCTGACCACTTATAAATAGTTCCATGAATACTAATGAGAGGAAACTAAACTTTAATATGGGAGGTGCCATAAAAAGGTATACACATTTTAAGAAAGGGAAAAAACTGTAATAAAATTGTAATACTCAACATATGTTGATAAAATTTGTTATCTTTTACATTTTATCTTGTATTTCTTATAATTGCAGACATCAAACACAACTTGTTACAATTTTACTACATTTTTTTCTTTTCAAAAACAGATATATATTTGACCCCCACTGTGTATGTAAGCATTATAGATAAGTAACTGAAATAAGTTTCTGCATAGAAAAAGAATAAAAAAAGTTATGAGAAGCTTGTGAAACAGTGATGTTCATGGGAAAATAGGACTCTGTTCTTGTTTTAACTAGATACACAATTGAAATATATGATTGTACCTCTGTAAGTTGACTATCCAAAGGAATGTAACAAACTGGTCAACATATGGAGGTGGTCAACATAAGGAACTAGGCCTACTCTACTGACATGTACATGTGGTGTACATCTGGTCTATGAAAATTAGGTCAACTTAAAGAGATGGTCACTGTAGGGATGTGGTCCACTATGGAGGTTCTATTTACTATTTACTAATGACGAATTAAAGCAATAATCAGTAGGCATGATATTTAGTGATTGCTGACTACATACTTACACTTAATGCCTTGAGCTACCATAATGAATAAGACAGAGTTTATACCCTAATTTACACACGGGGCAGTGTTCCTCAACTGTGGTTCTGGACCAGAGGCGTCAAAATCACCTGCAGTCCACTTCAGCTCTCTTATATAAAAATCTTTGGAGGAAGAACTAGCATCTATCTTTTTCTTTTTTCCTAAAATAGACTTCTCTGTAGGCTCCTCGTAGCTGTAACTATTTCTTAGATAATCTTTATTTTTTGATGACATTGTAAATTTTGAGAAACAGTAGTAAAGTATTTTGCAGAATGCACCTATGCTGGCACATTTCAAATTTGTCTGATGAGCTTGGGGAAGAAATATGGCAGAGATGTAGTCTTATCTTCATCACATACATTTTATCTTCATCACATACATTTTATCTTCATCAAATGTATACACTGTCAACAGGACTATTGATGCTGACCTTTATCACCTGGCTGAGGTTTTACTTGCCATGTTTCTTTGCTGTAAATTTATTCTTTCTTTCCCCCCTTTTCTATAATGTCCTCCTAGGAAGAAAGTCATGGTCAGCCCATTGTTAAGAAGCAATGAGTTATTCCACCTCCCTTAAGGCAGAGTGCAAATTATTTGGCACTTTTATGTATAAGAGACATATCTCTTCTCCACCATTTGATATTTTATTCATTGTTTTATGTCTCGATGGACTCATGGATATTGATTTCATGCTTCGGGTTATAATTTCATGCTACTTTGTTTATTCTGTTGCTCAGAGTATACCAGTGTTGGACACTGGGCGCTCATTCTGTTGTCTCTGATGCCCCATTGCTGTTCTCCATCAATGTGGGGTATTTTAAAAATACTTTCTTACTTTCTGGTACTCTAAGATGCTCCAGGCTCGCCTTTCCCACTCCAATTCTAAAAACCATTTTGGGGGGAAGTGACTTCTCACTGATGCCTCCAACCCTAACCTATCATCAGAGGCATCATCATTCTAGCATTCTCTCCTTGCTTAAATGTGAATTCCCTCTGCAACAGTGAGAAACCTGGCACCCACCACCACCCACCATGCATTACTTAATCCTTCAATTTCAATTTACATTCAGAGCAGCATCAAATTTTTAACCTGTAACTTGCCATACATTTTTTAAACAAGTTTCTCAGTGCCTATTGTACATGTAAAAGTGATATGGTGGGTGGATCACATTGAAGAAAAATTTTCTGAATTTAATTACATTCAATTCTCCCTGCCTTACAAGATTAAAAAATGTCTTCTTAATTAGGATCGCCACTTTCCTTCTTTGTATTTTAAATATTTAACACTAAGTAAAATTAAAAATAGCTTACATTAATTTGTAGATTTATTAGTAATTAAATAGCTGTAGCAACAATCACAATAATAAAATTTTCCTGCATGTAATCTCTTTGTGTTGCTCTTACGGGTTAGATGCCTCACTCTGATTGTAATTAGATGATATTGTCCACCTCTGCAGGTTCTACTTATGAGTCATAATAAATTTAATTCATTAGGATATGTAAAAAAAAAAATGTGAGCAGTTAACTGCCTAACAGAAGAAATACCTTAGTGAAGCTTTTGGAGGTAGCTATTAGTGACCTACATAAACTAACTTAAGGGAGAAGAACAAAAAGGTAGATGTGGTTTAAATATGAGCTGTCTAATGGGAAAACCTGAGAGGAAGATAGGCCACAGAAATATGTTGAAATGAGAGCCTGCCTGGGCATGTTGACTTTCTCTTTCACAGCTCTGTTCCTCTCTGTGCTCCTTCTTTATTTCTTTTTCTTGAGTAGCCCCTCGGTTCACTCATCCAAACTTGTCATTCCTTGATTCTTGAACTTGCACTTTCCTGAAATACCTATCCCAAATATAAGTCTTTTCTGTGAACAATTTCTCAGTCAGAGACAATGATTGGCCTCTGATTTATCAATCAATATTGAGCATAAGAGAGGTACATTAATCTAAATGGCTTCCAAGGCTAACCATGGTGGCAGAGCTGGGCACTAAAGAAGTGGTGATTGAGACTGGGTAGTACCACTGAAATGTGCTCTACAAAGCTGAATAAAGCATTGAACATCAAATTAGTAACAGATCTACTCATGTCAAAATGGCAGGGTGAGGTCTACAGAATTGCCTGAACCATTTCTCTGTCACGGCATTTCATCTAATAGCTTTTATTTAGTGCCTCTATCACTTACATTCATTCTTTTCTTCTTTTCAGATAACACTTTATTTTTTAAGGCAGTTTAAAGTTCATAGCAATATTGAACAGAAAGTAGAGAGAGTTTCCATATATGAGAGGTGTTCAGAAAGTTCATGGAAAATGCATATGATGGAAAAAAATAATGCAATTCAAAAAATTTTACATCAGAATAAGCTCATAGGAATTTGTTATATATAAGCAGGATCCAGTGTGAGGAACTAAAAAGGGTAAGGCATCACTTTCCCCTATCAGAGCACCACAAATTCTACTAAAATTGAAATAAGAATAAACATCAAATTTATGGTGAAGTTTGGGTGAAAGAATGGTGAAATCACTAATACTTTACAAAAAGATTTTGGGGACAATGCCCCAAAGAAATCAGCAGTTTACAAATCAAAAACTCATTACAAAAAGGAACAAGACGATGTTAAAAATTGTCCACAGCAATTTTCAAGTATAAAATGTGTCTTGTTTATGCCCTAAGTGAAGAAAAACAACAATTAACAGTGGAAACAATAACCATTACTTGTAGACATCTTTTTTTATTTATTTATTTTTTAAGATAGAGTCTCAGTCTGTCACTCTGGATAGAGTGCTGTGGCATCATCTTAGCTCACAGCAACTCCATAGACATCTTAATTGGTTCAAAGCACCATCATTGCAGCGGCTACCAAGATGAGGAAGGAAGTGGTCCAGTTAAAAGTGGACCAGTTGAGAACAAAATTCTTAGAGAGTCAAATAATACACAATGGAGATTCAGAACAGTGAAGGGTGGAAAGGGGGTGGATGATGACCAATTAGTTAATGGGTATAACGTATGTTATTTGGGTGATGGATACCACAGAAGCCCTGACTTGATCACCACACAATGTATGCACACAAGAAAACTACACAGGTACCCCATAAATTTATACAAATATGAGAAAAAAGAGCAAAGAATATGGCAACAGTTCTTTGGGATGCTTAAGGCATTTTGCCTGCTGACTTTCAGGAGGGCCAACCAAAAACATCTGCTTGTTACGAAGGTGTTTTGGTAAAGTTACCCAAAGCTTTAGGGGCACAGTTTCACCAAAAAGTCTTTCTCTACCAAAATAATACTCTTTCCTTTCATCAAGCAAAGGCAATTTTGCCAGATTGCAATGGAAAATCTTTAAGGATCCACCTTACGGTCCTGATTTGGCTCCTTCTGACTTTTTTATTGTTTCCTAATCCAAAAAAAAATCTGTCAAGGGAATCTTGTTTTTGTTTTTTTTTTTTTAGTAGGTAATGTAAAAAGATTGCATTGACACACTTAAATTCCCGGGACTTTCACTTCTTTACTGATGGACTAACTTGAGAGAGAAAGTGTATTTTAAAATTCTATCTTTTAATTTAATTTTTCTATGAACTTTTTGAAGTCTTCTAGTAGTTCATGCCCCCACTCATGCACAGCCTCCCCTACCCATGCCCTACCAGAGTGGGACATTTGCTACACTTGATGAGCCTGGGTTAATACATCATTATCCCACCAGGTCTACAGTTGATATATTAGATGAAGTTCATTCTTAGTGCTGTACATTCTGTGGTTTTGGCAAATGTAGAATGACATGTACTCATCATTATAATATCATACAAAGATTAGAAATCTTGGGCTCTATTTATTCATTCCTTGCTCCCTTCAACCCTTGGCAATCACTCATCTTTTTACTGTCTTCACAGTTTGGCCTTTGCTACAATGTCATATAGTTGCAATAATGAAGTAGGCAGCCTTTTTATTCCAGTTTCTCTCACTTAGTAACACACATTTGCAGTTTCTCCCTGTCTTTCCATGAGTGGTTAGCTCATTTCTTTTTAGTGCTGAGTAATATTCCTAGTGATTCATTCTCAATCAGTCATCTCCTGAGTCTCCCCTCTGTATTAACTAAATCACTACTTTCAGAAATGTATATGGGAGTGAGAAATATACCTCACCAAGTCCCTGTAGCATAATAAATCTCACAATAAGTTAAAGTGTGATTCCCCATTATATGCTTTAATACAAAAAATAGGCACTCCAAGCTTCTCAAAACTCCTATTTTCTGCTTCTATACAGTTACTGATCTTGAAATTGCTAGTATTATATTACCTCAGAGATACAGAGAAACCAGCTGAACTCAGTTAATACTTTTTGTTGTTGTTGTTGTTAACATAGCCTTTACAGAATTTTCTTGGTTATTGTGTTAAGAAATTTGTATTCTACACCTAGTAATTTCACACTAGTTTATTTAGGAGTTCCATTTTCACCCCTCAGCAGATTTTACATATTTCTCATATGCTTCTTCACTCATTTAGTTCGTGTAGTTCTGAAGGGTTACGCAGTGTCATCTTGATCAGCCAACCATCTTCTTAACAAGATTTGGTGACAAGTCCGAGATTTTCTGCCAGAGCTTCATTAATTTCCGTTACTTCTCCTGATAAAGGAGAATAGTGTTCACTAGCTGCTTTCACACTTTCCAAAGCACCAAATTCATCTTGTTTGTTTAATTTTGTCCCAACTTCAGGTAGACTACAGTAAACATCTCCCAAAGCTTCCTGTGCAAAATTGCTGATTCCCACTGTTCCAAGACCATTTTCTGCTGTCACCCATTCATGATTCTCCGTGAATTTACTCACTGCAAGCAGTGGGTCCCGTGTGCAGCGACTGGATGGTGCCTGCCCCCCACCAGGCCTCCCCAACCCCTACAGCCCCCAGCTGCCAGGACCATGGCAGGCAGGGCGAGGCCGCGCGGAGGCCCAGCACAGGCTGCAGGCCATAGCCTGCAGAGTCCACACCACTCACAATGCCACGTTTGCAGGGCTGAACTCAGTCAAAAACTTAAAAGAATAAAATAAAGGTCAAAACAGACACAGCCCAGCACCTATGTGAATATACCTTTAAAATTACTTTTCTTACTTGGGGTAATGTTTTGTAATTAAATCCCTCAAAGGAGAGAAGGGTTAGCCTGAGTGGTTTACAAGTTAAAATGTAGACTTTAGGAGTCAATGAAATGCAAGGAGAACATCATTTCCCACAAGATAATAGGAAAAGCTTTGTCCAGTGAAAAGATAATGGAAACTTATCTTCCTAGATCCCACTTGATTTAAAAAAATCGACTGCTGTATAAATTATGTAATTTATTTTTATATGCCTATAAAGCTCTTTTCACTACATTTCCTTTATTTAGTTACTAAGAGTTAACCAAGTTTTTAAGTGAATGAAAAATTTTGAAATAAGATGGCATACTTCCTAGCAGACGACAAAGCTATGCTATTAAACCACAAATGCCTGGTTTCCTGATGTCACACACAGGAGGCACAAGAATGCATTCATAAAGAGCGGTTTGGCTTTCATGGTTTCCTCAGTGAATCTTCCCAGGTTGTTAACATTCTTTATGAGCCCTTGGATTCCATCAAGTCTTGCTCTTTTAATGTCAAGTTAATTATCAATTTCATAATTCGTATTCAGAGACAATGCTCCCTAACTATGGATGATGCTCCCTCGAAATGAACATTGGACTGGTGTATAGATACACAGACATCAAAACGTGAACAACCTAATACCAACCTAATATTAATTAAAACTTCCTGGACCTGTAGTCCCAGCTACTCGGGAGGCTGAGGCAAGAGAATCGCTTAAGCCCAGGAGTTGGAGGTTGCTGTGAGCTGTGTGAGGCCACGGCACTCTACCGAGGGCCATAAAGTGAGACTCTGTCTCTACAAAAAAAAAAAAAAAAAAAAAACTTCCTGGAGAGAGACAAAGATAGATGGAGATAGAGATAGAAATAGATTTGGCTCAGTCTGTAAGGCGCCGGCCCCACATACCGAGGGTGGTGGGTTCAAACCCGGCCCCGGCCAAACTGCAACCAAAAAATAGCCGGGCGTTGTGGCGGGTGCCTGTAGTCCCAGCTACTCGGGAGGCTGAGGCAGGAGAATCGCCTAGGCCCAGGAGTTGGAGGTTGCTGTGAGCTGTGTGACACCACGGCACTCTACCGAGGGCCATAAAGTGAGACTCTGTCTCTACAAAAAAAAAAAAAAAAATCTGTAGAGCAGCATGCACACAGAATCCATTACTTATATCTATTGTCAAGTCAGAACACAATGCATTAAATGGATAGATGGTTTTGCTGGTAGCAATACAGAGATGGCCTTAAGGCAGAGAGTATAAGCTAAATATTAGGTCCCAGGGCAATATTGTAATAATCCCATATATAGGCCCTAACCTTAAGAATGTTACAATGACATCAAAATCAATGTCAATGTCTTTATTAATATTCATTAAATTAAATATATTTTAAAATATCTTTTAAAGTGAGAGCCAAAACAAGCCTACTGTCATAAAGAAATACATAAAGATAATATACTTCTAGCTGTATTTTAGGGTTCCTGAACATTACAGAAATGGAAGGTGGTGAAAAGTGAGGAAATCTCTATTTTAGGCATATATGAATTTATTATGTAACTCCTGCAGAATTCAAATTTTAATTTGCATATAGTGTCATATGCCAGAAGCAGATATTTTATGCATAGCCACAGATGGAAACTGTTAGCTAAGATTTTTTCTTCGGTTTATCATCATTAGTTATTAATTGGAATGGATTGGTATCTACCTGTAGGCTTTGCAAGAAGAAAAATGCAAAGTTAGTGAATTTGAAGATCACAGTTCAAATGACTATAAGGAGAACAGTGCAAAGTATGGGAAATATTTGGCATATGCTCTTCAGGTATTCGTTATACCTGGTTAATTTTAGAGTGTTTAAAAGGAAAATCTGCTACTCTAAGAATCCCAAATTAGGACTGCAAGAGGGGATGAGAGTTCACCTTTCTCTTGTACCAGTTCTGGGACCTAACAAAACAGTCAGAGAAATAAAATTGGCTACATTTCAAAAATAACTTCGCTTTGATCTTTAGCAAGTACACAAATGTTTATATTAATGAAAATCACAAATATTCTTTACAAGATACTATTTACATTGCAGTATACATTATGTATATTCATTTTATTTAAACAATGAAAGATACTGCTTTTTTTTTTTTTTGAAGAATGCCCTCTTTCTCAGTTTTTACTTTCAGAGAGTTTAGTTTCTCTTGTTTATTATCTTATATTTAAAGAACCCCAGTACGATGGGAAATATATTTAAGAACAAAATTTAAATAAAGACAACTCAAAAGCAACAAGCAGGGAAGGCCCGATGTCACCACCGTTCAGAGTCTGGTGTCATATAGCTGCCTCAAGGAATTTCCTTCACGAAGTCTGGATTCTGCTCTCAGTTCTATCACTCCCCATCACTCTAACGTTCAATTTATTCACTCCCTGTCATTCAGAGATAAATACGGTATTTAATTCATAAAGTTCTTAGGAAGATCAGCTAAGACCATACACTCCATAGCTTCACACAGTGGCAGTATTGTATCCAGTGAGGTTTATCTGCTGAGGTGCCATTATTGCTAATTGAAAACTTGCCCAATTCCCTGATGTGACAACTTGCAATATAGTTGGCATTGGCATTAACAAAAAATGAAAGGAAGGAAGGAAGGAAAGAAGGAAGGAAGGGGAGAAAGAAAGAAAGAAAGAAAAGAAAGACCAGATACTCTGAAACACCATTCACATTGTACATTAATAATCACTCCCAGAGCCTTGTGTGAGGATGGGGAGAGAGACAGGAGAGAAAGATAGATTCAGATTGAAAAGAACTGTTGCAGATTAATTGATAAGGGAAAGAAAGGTGAAATAACAAAGAAGAGAATGTTATACTTCATTTCTAATCAAGCTCCATTTTCCCCCACTGTCTTTTCTTCTCCTTCATCTCCCCCTCCTCCTCCTCTTCTCAGGGGTTGACATTGATAGAACAGACTTTATTGTTTATTCTTTCAGGGTAGTTCTTAAAAAGGGAAAGCAGAGAAGTGTCACTGGCATATTGTTTTTAGGAAGCCCCTCTGGTCACATCTGTTTACGGGGAGAAAACAATGACAAATTCTGACAATTCTGCACACTTGTTAATTCTTTGGCAAAGCATTCAGTTCCTTTATACGACATTGTTAATAATCATCATTTAATTGTTTTGCAAGCTTAAATTTTGAGCATTGGCTTTATTAAATAAACCAACAAGTATTAAGTGTATTTTTAATATTATTCATCAATGAAAGAGAGAGAGTGAATTAATAATGGAACTTAAGTAGAAGCCTTCCTTTGAAGAATTTTCAGTTTGGCTTATTAAACAATACATGGATAAAAGCAATACATAAAAGAAACTTGCATGAAATTAAATAGATTATTTCCTAAGCACCAAATTATATGGTAGTAGATATAAAATGCTGTAGGAAATAAGAAAGGAAAGGGTAAGGTTGGGAAAAACATCCTCTAGTCCATACAACTTTTAAGCAGGAGAATAACTTAGAAATTATCTAGGTAGACCCTTGTTTTATGTACAGACTTCAAAGTAGGGATAAATGCAAGACAGCCACATGAAAACCTCCAGTGATCCATCATCTCTCCCCATGAACACCTAATTCTACGACTATCCATGCAAGCAAGCACCTTCAGAAGGAGCCAAAAATCAGGTGAGCGATCATACTACCTCGTTTTGACACTATATTAAGGAAACAGGCACAGAAGAGGGTAGAAAAGAGGGTATTCCATTGCCCACATCCCTGGCAGTGCTGCACGAGCAGTGTGGTGCCAGCAAGTCCAGTAGAAAGAAAATCTACATGCCCAAGGGAAGGAGAGTGAAGTGATTGTGGGGCTTTGAATTGAAATTCAGGGATTCCTTGACACAAGGAAACAGCACAGGGCAGATTTCTACCAGTGTCCACAGAGGGAGCAGCATTTAGAACAGCCCAGCCATATGGAATTCTCTGCCTTAAAGCCTGAGTTCTCATTATTCTCACTACTAGTTGACAGAAAGCAGCCCTGGGGCCTGGACTAAATTTATAAGCCAGTAGGCCACCAAGTTTGCATTCCTTGGACACTTCCTACAGCTGTGTTGGTTCAAAGCTAGTGGGCTTGGGATGTACATAACCCAGTGAGACATCAACAATGCAGCCAAAACAATACCTGTGTCACCTCTCTTCCTGCTACAGGCAGAGTCACTCAGGAAGAATCTTTTTCACTAAAGGAAGGGAAAGGGAAGAGCTCAAAGGACTTTGTTTTGTAACTTGGGTACAAAATAAAGTACTAAGCAGACTCTCAAGGACCCTGAGTCTGGATCCTAGATCCTGGATGGCTTTTCTAGACTATGCCTGGGTCAGAAGGAAATATGCTGCCTTGAAGGGAAGGACCCAATCTTGGAAGGATTTAATACCTGCTGAGTAAAGAGCCCTTAGACTTTGAATAAGCAGCAGGGGTAGTCAGGCAATAGTCACCACTGGCTTTGAGTGAGATTAGGCTGGCTTCAGGTGTGACTTGATGCTGGTGGCCTTGAAAGAGCACTCATATCACTCCTCTCCCAAATCTAGCAGCCCAGAATAGAGCATAAAGGAAGTAAGTGGGACAGTTTGCCTGATAATCCAGGAAATTCTCTTATATTTTACCTAAGCTCTCCAAGATGGTAAAACCAGGAGCCTCATTACTGGGCTTGGTGCACCCCCCGTGATGACACAGCTGCAGTGACAATGCTCAATTCTGTTTGAATGTCTGGAGAGCCTTCTAAAGACGACAAGTTTAAATAAGCCCAAACTGTGACGATTAAAATAACTCTTCAATGCCCAGTAATGCTTTGCACATTCAGAAAATTCAGACATCAAGAACATTAAGAATAACATGACCTTACCACACAAACTAAACAAGGAACCAGGGACCAATCCCAGAGTGATAGAGATAGGTGACCTTTCGAAGAATCAGGATAGCTTTTCTGAAGAAGCTCAATGAACTTCAAGATAATGCAGAGAAGGAATTCTGAAGAGTATCAGAGAAATTTAACATGGATTGAAATACTTTTTAAAATTCTAGAGCTTAACAATTCAATAGACAACATAAGAAATTCATGAGAGTCTCTTAATATCAGAATTGACCACACAGACAAAAAGTTTTAGACTGAAGACAGGAAATTTGACATACATAATCAGAATGGAAAAAAATACATAAAAATGAAGTACATCTACAATATCTAGAAAATAGCATCAAAAGAGCAAATCAAGAAATTATTGGCATAAACAGAAGGTAGAGAGAGAGGTTGGGGTAGAAAGTTTATTCAAAGAAATAATAACAGAAAAATTTCAAAACTTAGAGAAAGACATTAACATTCAGGTACAAGAACACCAAGCAGAATTAACATAAACAAGGCTACATGAAGACGTTTAATAATCAGGGTCATGAATAAAGAAAAGATCCTAATGGAAACTAGAAAAAAATAAATAACATATAAAAAATCTCTGGTACATCTGGCAAAAGACTTCCCAGTAGAAACCTTACAGGCAAGAGAGAGTGGCATGACTATTAAAGTGTTGAAGAGAAAAACACTTAATGTAGATCATTATATCCTTCAAGAATACCCTTCAAACATGAAGGAGAAATAAAGATTTTTTCCAGACAAGCAAACCTGAGGGATTTTATCAACACCAGACCCATCCTACAAGAAATATGAAAAGGAGTTCTTCAGTCTGAAAGGAAAGAATGTTAGTGAGCAATAAGAAATCATGTGAAGGTACACAATTCACTACGAATAGTAAGGATATTGATACAGAATACAGAATAGTAAGGATATTGATACAGATATTGTACTCATATCAACCTATATCTTGAGTAGAAAAGCTAAATCACAAACCTTTCAAAAATAACATTTTGAGAAATAGTCTAAAAATACATGAATGGAAAAAACAAAAAGTTACAAAGTGAGGTAGGGTATAGAATTAAAGGGTAGAATTTCTGTTAGATTTCTCTTTGTTTGTAAGCAGATTTGTCACATGTTTAGTTTAATTGGCTATAAAATGTTTTTTGCACACTTCTTGGTAACCTCAAATCAAAAAACTTAGAGAATATACACAAAAAGTTGAAAAAAAATTAAAAACACACTACCAGAGAAGATGACTTTTAACAAAGGCAGGCAGGCAGGTAGGCAGGTAGGCAGGAAGGAAGGAAGGAAGGGAGGGAGGGAGAAAGGGCGGTGACAAAACAACTAGAAATCAAATAATAACATGTATAAAGAGATTTCAAGCTTGAACATGGCTTAACTTAGAAGTGATTCCAGACATGAAATTCTAATTTTCAATACCTTGTAATAAATAAAACTTGACCTTAACAATGAAATGAGCAGGCTTTGGATAATAAGATGATAAGAACTATGGGTATTTTAGCTAAGCAGTTGGGTAAATCATAAAACAAACAGTTTTTGGAGCGGGCTATATTTTACCGCATCAATATATCTACCATGGAAGTAGTTTTGTTGATTTAAAGCAGTCATCTTATTAACAAAGAACTTTGTTTCACACATTGCCGAGCCGCCAAATAAATATTAGCTGAATTTACACACATGGTAATAACCTAAGTAAGGGAATCAATTTTATGTTTTTGTCCTTTACAATCCTAGAAGAGTAGATGATAGAAATGTTAGTACCTCATAATTAATGTTTTTGACTAGGATACAGGGATTGTGAATTTGATGTTTAGAGATTAAATTTCCAGCCCTCTGTTTACCACAAATTAAATATACAGCTTTATAGTCTCATCTGAAAAGGAGAAGTAGGCAATCTCAGATTTGCATTCTGAATCATCATTTGGACTTTATGAGTAAAAACCTATTTCAGTGACAAGGAACATCTTTTGTAACCTAATATTTGAAGAAAGAGCAATAAAATACAGGTCTTACATGCTTACTTTATATTCTTAAGTCTTTTATTCCCCCCCTTGATCTCTAATTGTTTAAAATTCTTATTATGATTTTGATTCTGTTTTCATTGAGTTTCAGAAAACATTTATTTAGAAACACTCTGGGTCAAACATGATGCAAGGTGCTAGAAATATGGAGATAAAAAGGCAGTCATTTTGCTAAATAAAGACATTTTGATATATTATCAACACATTTTATTATGAGTCATATGTTCTGTTTGATTCTAAAGATAAATACTTTGTCTTCAAGATGCTGCTGATCTATTATAAAGACAGACATCAAAGAAATAATTGAAATATCATGGAAATATTACTAACAATTTATGTGTCAATCAGGGGGAAAAGACTGATTATCCAAGTATTAAGGTTTAATATGAGAAATAGAAGCTGAAATAAATGTTGGGAAGTTTGGCATAAATGGAGAGGTTTCATTTAAGGTACAAAACAAAGTACTTTAAATATATTAATTAATTTAAATCTTCTAAAAATTTGTAAATTCTTATTTCGTTTGTAGAAAAAGAACCGAAATATAGCCTAGTATAGCACAAAACAGGAAAAAATAGGCAGAAAAGAATGTTTAACATTTTATTAATTACAAACAGAAAATTATTTTATATTTAAAAAGAAACTTCTTTGAAAATGTTATCTTTATTTTCTAATTGTACTTTGAAATTAAGCACATAAAATTTACAAAGACAATTTAGTTTTTTTTTGTTCTGATTCAGTATATCTAGGGCACATCTGGTAAATGTGCATTATTTTTTTATTTCAGGTTAATGTGTGGGTACAAAAAAATAGGTTATAATATTTTCCTGTTAGGTAGGGTCCATCTTATAGTTGTATCCTGCATCCAAAAGGTGTACTATACACCCCTACATTGTGCCCATTAAGTGGGAGCAGCTCAAACCCCTTTTTCTCCCCTTTCTCCTTCCCTCATCCCTCCTCCCCCTAACTTGAATTGAAATGAGTTTTTCTCCTCTATGGTCATGAATTAGATCATGTACTTCATTCATATTAGCATTGAATACATTGGATAGTTGCTTTTCCATTCTTGCGAAACTTTATTAAGAAGAATGTGTTTCAATTCAATCCAGGTTAATAAAAGATGTAAAGTCACCATCTGTTTATGGCTGAATAGTATTCCATGGTATATATATATATATATACCACAGCTTGTTAATCCATTCCTGGGTAGGTGGGTATTTAGGTTGTTTGCACATCTTGGTGATTGTAAATTGAGCTGTGATAAACAATCAAGTGCAAGTATCCTTTTAGTGGAGTAACAAACACTGGGTCATCTTAACACAAATAGAGCATTTGCAAAACAACTTGTAATGAACCTGTCCAAAATCAAGATGAAAGTGAAAATTCTGCAAGCATTCAGGACTAAGTGCCAATTGACCTACAGGGACAGATCCATCAGTGTGACAAGGGAATTTTCAGCTGAATCTTTCCAAGTGAGAAGGGAAGGTCATCTACCTTTAACTTACTTAAACAAAACAATTTCCAGCCAAGAATTCTGTATCCTGCTAAACTAACCTTCAAATTGTATGGAGAAATCAAATCTTTCACTGACATAAAAACATTCAGAAAATTTGTCACTACAAGACCAGCTCAATGGGAAATACTCAGACCTGTTCTCCACACTGACCATCACAAAGGACCACCAGCAAAGTAAATACCCAGAATGTAAAGGACAAAATATAGCTTTCACAATGGCACAAAGGATAAAACTAAGCAACCAACTTTTACAAAATAAGACGAATAGAATTCCACCACACTTACCAATTCTCTCAAAAAATATAAACAGGTTGAATTTCTCACTGAAGAGGCACAGACTGGTTGATTAAATAAAAAAACACAAGCCATCTGTATGGTATTTCCAGAAAACAAAGCTGACCTAGAAGGATAAAATATGAGTCAAGGTTAAGGAATAGAAAATAATATTTCAGGAAAATGAAAATAAGAAAGGAGGGGTCACTATCATATTTTCAGATATAAGTCGATTTAAAGCAACTAAAGTTAAGAAAGATGAAGATGGTCACTTCATATTGATCAAGGGAATAATATGTCAAGAGGGTGTTTCAATTCTAAATACTTATGTATCCAACTGAAATGATCCCAGACTTATGAAATGGACCCTATTTGTTCTGAATAACATAATACTGTACAACATTCTAATAATTGGGGTCTTTAACACCCCTCTGACAGAACTGGACAGATCCTCTAAATAGAAACTAAACAAAGAAACAAGGTACTTAAATGTGACCCTAGAACAATTGAGCTTAATAGATGTATACAGAATATACCATCCAAAAGCTAAAGAATATAAGTCCTTCTTATCATCCCATGAATTATATTCCAAAATAAATCATATCTTAAGACTCAAAACCCTAACAAAATTGAAACAATTGAAATTTTACATTGTATCATTTCAGACCACAAGGCAATAAAGGTAGAACTCAACTTCAACAAAAATTTTCATCCCCACACAAAGGCATGGAAACTAAATAAACTTATGCTGAATGACAGTTGGTTTAAAGAGGAAATAAAGGAGGAAATTATTAAATTCCTTGAATATAACAACATTGAAACCACGTGCTACCTAAATTTGTGGAATACTGCAAAAGCAGTCCTAAGATGGATATTCATTGCATTAGACAGCTACATCTGAAAAACAGAAAGAGAGCATGTCAACATACTAATGAGTCATCTCAACAAATGGGAAAGGAAGAGAAATCCAATCCAAAACCTAGCAGAAGAAAAAAAAAAAAAAGCAAAATTAAGTCAGAAATAATTGAAACTGAAAATAAAAGAATCATTTAGAAAATGAATAAAATAAAATGTTGGTTCTTCAAAAAGATGAACCAGATCCATAAAATGTTGGTCACATTAACTAGAAACAGAAAAATAAGATCTCTAGTAACCTCAATCAGAAATGAAAAAAGGAAAAATAACTGTAGATACCTCAGTGATATAGTGATTATTACTGACTACTACAAGAAACTCTATACCCAGAAATTTGCCAATTTGGAGAAAATGAACCAATACCTGGAATCACATTTTTCTAGACTTAACCAGGAAGGAATGAATCTCTTGAAAAGATCAATGTCAAGCAATGAGATTGAAGAAACAATAAAAAACCTTCCAACAACAACAACAGGAAGAAGCTCTGGACCAGACAGCTTCACACCAGAATTCTATCAAACTGTCAATGAATAGCTTGTACCTATACTACAGAACCTACTTCAAAACATTGAGAAGGAAGGAATCTTCCCTAACATGTTCTCTGAAGCAAACATCACCCTGATACTAATACCAGGGAAGGACACAACTAAAAAAACAAACAAACAGCAGACCTATTTTGAATGTTGATACAAAAACACTATAGAATCTTAGCAAAAGGTTACAGGTACACCTTAAAAAAAATTGTACATCAGGATCAAGTAGCATTTATTCCAAGGATGCAAGGCTGGTTTAAGATATGCCAATCAATAAATGTAATTCACCATATCACTACAAGCAAAAACAAAGACCATATCATCCTCTCAATAGGTACAGCAAAATAATTTGATAAAATATAGCATCCTTTTCTAACAATAACCCTTAAGAATATGGGCATAGGTGGCACATTTCTTAAAATGATTGTAGCAATTTATGAAAAACCCACAGCAAAATAATACTGAATAGACTAAAAGTGAAAGCTTTCTCACTTAAAACTGGTACCAGACAATGATATTCTCCATTACCACTACTATTCAACATAGTGATGGAAGTTCTAGCCAATGCAATAAGGCAAGAGAAGAATATAAAGGGCATCCAAATGGGGGAAGAGGAGATCAAACTCTCACTCTTTAATGATGATATGATCTTATATTTAGAAAACCCTAGAGAATCCTGGAAGGGATCAAGATGTACAATAATGTCTCAGGGTATAAAATTGATATCTGCAAATCAGTAGCCTTTGTGTACACCAATAACAGCTAAGTCGAGAAGCAAATTAAAGACAGAATTCCCTTCATAGTAGCATCAAAGAAAATATAACACCTAGGATTATACCTAAGAAAAAATATGAAGGATCTCTACAGAGAAAATTATGAAACACTAAGATGAGAAATAGCAGAAGACATTAG
Source organism: Nycticebus coucang (assembly GCF_027406575.1). Taxonomy (NCBI): domain Eukaryota; kingdom Metazoa; phylum Chordata; class Mammalia; order Primates; family Lorisidae; genus Nycticebus; species Nycticebus coucang. The sequence continues at coordinate 31,153,624 of NC_069782.1, forward strand.
CAAATGGAAGAGCATACCATGCTCTTGGCTGGAAGAATCAATATTATTAAAATGTCTATACTACCTAAATTAATCTACAGATTCAATGTAATCTCCATTAAAATACCGACATCGTTCTTTGATGTACTGGAAAAATATTTCCTTGATTTTTATGGGACCAAAAAACTCCCCTGTAAAGCCACGGCAATTTTTAGTGATAAAATGCCAGAGTCATCACTCTACCAGAGTTTAGGTTATATTACAGGTCCACAATGATTAAAATAGCATGGTATTTGCATTAAAATGGAGACATAGACATATGGAATCAAATATAAAGCCAAGAGATGAAGCCAGTCTCTTGTTACCATCTGACCTTCAATAAATGAACCAAAACCATATCCTGGGGAAAAGAATCCCTATTCAACAAATGGTGCTGGAAAAACTGGATGACCACATACAAAAGACTGAAGCTGGACCACATCTTTTACCACTTACAAAAATTAACTCAAGATGGATGAAAGATTTAAAATGAAGACATAAAATGATAAAAATCCTGGAAGAGAACATAAGAAAAAGTCTTAAGGATGTCAGCTTGGGGAAAGATTTTACGAAGAAGACTTGAGAGAGGCAGTCACAACTACAACAAAAATAAACAAATGGTACTTAATTAAGTTAAAAAGCTTCTGCATGGTTAAGTACACAAAATTTAGATGAAATAGACAACCTTCAGTATGGGAAAAGATACTTGTATTGTTACCAATCTGAAAAAGGGTTGATAACTGGAATCTACAAAGAACTCAAGTTAATCAACAACAACAAAAAAGATCAAACAACCCCATTTATATGTGGGCCAAAGACATGAACAAAACTTTCTCTGAAGAAGACCAACAAATGGCTAACATATTAAAAAATGCTCATCTTCCCTAATCATCAGAGAAATGCAAATCAAAACCGCCCTGAGATATCACCTAACTTCGGTGAGAATAGCCCACATCACAAAGTCCAAAAGCTGCAGATGCTAGCATTGACATGGCGAGAAAGGAACACTTTTACTATGAGTGGGACTGCAAACTAATACAACCACTTTGGAAAGAAGGATGGAGAACCCTCAAAGAACTCAAAATAGATCTTTTATTTGATCTGATCATCCCATTACTAGGTATCTACCCTAAAGGAAAAAAAAAATCATTTTCTTAAAAGAACATTTGCACTAGATTAATTATCACAGCTCAATTTACAATTGCCAAAATGTAGAAACAACTTCAATGCATCAACTCAGGAAGGGATTAGTAAACTGTGGTACATGTATACTATGGAATACTATTCAGCCATAAAAAGATAGTGGCTTTATATCTTTTGTATTAACCTTGATGGAGTTGAATAACATTCTTCTTAGTTAAATATCACGAGAATGTAAAAGCACATATCCAATGTATTCAATACTAATATGAAACCAGTAGATAATCTAATACATGTCTATAAAAGAGAAAAACTTAATTCAATTCAAGATAGGGGGAGGGCAAAGGAGGAAGGGGGAGAGGGATGAGGGAGGGGTACTGGAGTCCTCTCATTTAATGGGCGCATTGTAGAGGACTACAGGGGTACTGTAGTCCTCTCATGTAGCGGGTGTATATGGTACACCACCTGAATGCAGGACATAACTACAGCAGGGACTCTACCTATATGCAAACATTGTAACCTAGTTGTTTGTACCTTCACATTAGTCTGAAATTAAAAAATATATATATCATTGAAAATGAATACTAAAACATTTATGTTTGAATGAATTATATGCATTTAATTTTTTGTCCCAATTGTTTTTGGAAAGACTTCTGCTTAAGAAAGTGATCAAGCCTTTACAGTTCAGTGAATAATGTAAGCTGTTCATTTATATACTTAAAAAAAAAAAACACTAAAGAAAATAGAATAGTGACTGCAAGTTTAATTAGCATGAAAGCTATCTAGCCTTTATTTCTGTGCTCTTGCAATCACTTAGTCATTCTTTAATACCTATTTCAAATACCCTTCTTATTCAATTATCAGCACATTTTATTATGAGTCATATGTTCTATGAAATGCTGAAGAAAACAAAATGAAAATATAAAGCCCTTGACCTCAGGATGCTATTGATCTATTAAAGAGACAGGCATCAGGGAAATAATTAAAATATAATGGAAAAGTTGCTTAAGGCTAATTCATCATGGGACGGGGGGCTCTGATTATCTAAATAGTAAGATTTACTATAAAGCAATAGAAATTTAAATGACTGTGGGAAGCTGTGGTGTAAATGCAGGATGTCAACTCACCTCTCTTCAAAGAATTTATATATGTAGATTCGGGGGCACAGGGCTTCTGGCTGTTAGCTCTTTAAAGGTCTGCTCTAGTTACAACAGCATCCTTGTTCATGACTGCAGCAGCCCATATCTGGTGACTGAGGCCAGAGTGATTATAAGCCCAAGCCATTCTCCATCAATGTAGAGCAATTTAATAGCCATCACTCCAGACGTCCCCATGAGATTGGCTGAAACTTTTTCAGGTCTGCATCACTGTTTAACCTCTTTTTTCCCTATCTAACTTCTTCCATCTTCTTTTGAGAATGGATCCCAGATAAGCATCTTGTATCCTAAATAGGGTTTCAATGTCTCATTCTGGAAACCCCTAATCTGGATAGAAGGGCTGGGGGATTCCGAGTCAGGGAAGTTGACACAAAAAAGTCTCAGCAACATCAACATCTGCTTCTAACTTCATCTTCCTGTAGAAACTGTTCTCACAAAAGTTATTCATGTCTTCTTTTTTTGTGAAACTAAATGAAGTTTTTCTAGACCCTTATGTAACCTGCAGGATTAGTGATGCTGATCACTCCTTTTTTTTTTTTTTTTTCTTTTTCAGACCTATTTCTTTCCTTGTACACATGGCAATTAAGTACATGGACTATAAACTCAAGTCCCAGTGTTCTTTTCTTAGCCCCTGTCCACTTCATTTTCCAGCATGTAAAATGGTAATATAGAATTGTACAATTGTAACTATGTCACAAGAATGTAGGGGTGATTAAATGCATGTATATTTATAAAGTGTTTAGAATAGCGCTTATCAAATAATAATCTCTGTACCTGTATCTTCTATGTTCATCCTGTTACTCTGTTTTATCTTGTTTTTCTTCTACCTCTCTGACAGTGTCTTTTCAGCCTACTTATTTTATCTCTCTTCGTACCCCTATTGCCACATTAAATCTTGATGCTATCTTTCTATGAGTTCTTTCTTATCTTTCTCCAAACCATCTAACAAATGTCTAGTTTAAAATGGACTTTTTTCTTGAGCAGTACATCCATATTTCAAACACTGTACTGAATTCTTCCAACTTAATGTCTCATAGATACCCAAACTCAGCATATCTTCATACAGATTAATTTTCCTAATCATCCCTAAAAAAAAAGGAAAACAAAACAAAACACAAAACAGAAAAAACACAATTAAATGTACTACTAAAGTTATGAATATCTAACTACCCCATCAAAAGTATGGACTGAGATCTCCCTCACTGTATTCGTCATGTCTCTAGAGTATACAGTATCACATGTATATCTTCCATAGCATCCTTTGTATTTCTCACCTTCTCTCTACATCCATTGTAATTACTCTTCCTTTTGCCTGAATTATCACCTCCAACACCCAACATCCTGAATTAGTCTGCAACTATTCCTTACAGCACAACCACAGAATATGAGTGGGATTTATGCACACAAATCTGGGAGTTGAGTGGGAATTAGCTTATTTAGGTTAGGCCTTTCCCCACCTGCCTTCCCTTCTCCTCATGGCACCTGTGGGTTATCCTGAGAATGTTCATTCCATGGTGATGGTAGAGGTGCAAGAGAGAATATGGAAACATGCAAGATCTCTGACGACCCAGTCACTAAACTGGACTAATATTGCTTCTGCCTATAATTAGTCAAACCAAATGAAAAGTGCATATTCAGAGTAGAGAATGGGGAAAATAGACCCTGCCTTCTCTAAGGGAGAAACTCCAAGGCCATATGGCAAAAAGTGTGAGTACTGCAGTACTGCAGGGAGAATACTGTTGCCTGTAATGCAATCTACACCACCTTTGCCCTTGCCATGCCTACTAGTTCTATAGGTTTCACATCAAACGTTGCTTCTTCCAGGTACCTCAGTCTGGCCTTCAGTCTGATTTTACTAGTCTGACATGCTTTCCTAGTTGCCAGTCCATGCCCATCTTTGTCATTATGTTCAACTTTATGATTATAATCACCAAGACCTGTTTTCTTTTTTCTCTTTCCATTATAATAAAGGGTCTTTATAATGTTTTGGTTTTATCCCACTTAGCAATCTAGAATATATGATGTATTCTCAATACTTGTTTGGTATATCATTGAATAAATAAATACACGAGCACATGATTAATTGAACAAAAGCATAAACGAATAAGTTGCACAAAGAGAAGGTAAAAAAGACCTGAGCCAGAGGAATGACAGTGAAAATAGAGAGGGGGAAATAAATTAAACCCCATTGAGGAGGTAGAATTGTCAGACCTTAGTGGTGATTGATTGTAGGAGGAAGTAGTAGTGAAAAGCAAGATATTTAGGATGTCTGTCAGGTTCAAGGTTACAGCAATTCATCTAATAGTGGACAGATAATTCAGCTTTGCATATTATGCTTAATGAAGATGTGGCCTTCCGTCAGGTAGTACCTGTCCTTAATAGTTGCTTTAATTGGCAACTCTGAATACCATCTTGACCTCAGTTTCCAAATCTGAAAAATGGGGGCAAAACCTATATCAATGACATATCCTGGGTTAAAATAGGGCAATGTATCAGAAAAGCACATAGTCTTGCAAATAATAAATAAAACATAAATATTTTATAATTCTATTTCAGAGTTTTTCAATTGACATTTTGAGCCAGATGAATCTTCATTAGGGCAGGGCTAAGAGGTTTTGTCCTGCGCACTTGAGCACATCGAGTAGCATCCTTGGCCTCTCTCCTCCAGATACCAGCAACATCTCTTGATGTTACAACCAGAATTATCTCCAGACATTGCCAAATATCCCCTGTGGGACAGGAGGTATGTCGAATTATCCAGTCCACATTGAGAACAACTCCTGTACCTGAATTTTTATCTGGGAGGTAGATGGTGGTTATAGGCTATTTTTTGGTGGCAAGGGATTATTAAGATACAGACGGGAAATTTTTCAATGTATAATTATTGCTAGTATACTGACTAAAAGAATCTTAGAAGAAAGTGATCTAAATTTCTAAAGCAGGAAGTAGTTGGCATATGTTTCCTCTCTTCCCACTTCTTACTCTTCAGCATGAATTTAGTAGCTACCATCTACAGGTTCCAGGTTTCCAGAAAACTCTTTAAAGCTAACGTATTCTTACCCAATTTCCATAGGACTTTTTTTTTTTCCTAGAATAGAAGATAATCAGTCCTGCACTTTTTAAGCCTAACCTCTATCTTCCACTGCCATCTTACAAAAATTCATCTTTTACATATTTCCTGCTCTTTTGGCAATTTTGGACAGTTGCTAGAGATTACCAGGGAATCTGATTTGTTTGCATAATTTATGGCATTTTCAATATAATCCCCAGAATTCTTTCACAGTCTTAAAACTTACAGAAAGTCAGGGGTCTCTTTAAAATAGGAAGTGGAAGAAGGATTATAAGAGATGGGGAATAAGAATAATTTGAAAGAGTAAACATTTCAAAATAAGAATGAATATATTTTGAAAGTCAAAGTCATAACAAGAAGAAAATATACTTAATGCACAGGTGAGAGATGAAAATATTTGCTTTTAGATAGAATTATTATGAGTAAATATTTTATATATTGGAGATAAATGGCATGATCCAGTCAGAGGAATATGTTTTTATCTGAAATTACCTGTTCAAGTTAGATAAAATAGTTGAATCAACAGTGTGTTGAAAATAAGTCAATAAAAAATAAGCTTATTCACTTAGGAGAAATTGTCTTGGGAGTGAAAGATCCCAGAAAACAACAGATGTGCTCTGATGGGGCAGAGCCGAAGTCATGAGTGTGGCACTATACAAAGAAAGCTGAGCCCAGCCAGAGAAGAGGAGAATACAGAATATATATTCCCCTTCAGACCTGGAAGGATTTGGAGAGAATCCTCTTAAGTAAAGCATCACAAGAATGGAAAATCAAGTATCTCGTGCAGGCAATGTTAATATGATACCAGTAGATGGACACCTATAGGGTTGCACAAGAAATAGACACATTTAAATTCAAGAAGCAGGGAGAAGGGAGGGGGTGCAATATAGGGGTATACCGCAAACCTCCTGTGAAGGGCTCAAGTCAACTTGGACTTTAGATTACAAATACAAACAATGTAACCTAATTACATGTTCCCTTATATTAATCTGAAATGAAAATAATAAAATAAATCAGCACTGCATTTTAGAAGACAAAAAAATAAAAAAAATTATGCTGTGTTATGAAGTCTACTACTCAGAACGTACTTTATTTTCCCTGTAAAAACAAACTAAAAATTAAATCAGATCCCCAGATACCCAAGTCCTAGCATAAGAAAGTCATTGCTATCTTTAAATTGTAAAGAGTGTCTACATTGGGTACAAATGCACAGACAGGGAAGATCTTCCACTTGAAACCATGGACAGAGCCCATAGACTGTCCAAGTATTTGATAAAACCACTATGAAAGTTATTCATCTCTTCTATTTCAACCAGTTAATAAGGTTTCTTTCCTGGTATGGAAAAACTTCTGAATAATTCGAGTTTTACCCAGGAGGCATCTAGATGAGAATGCAGGTACATAACTAAATATCTGGATCTCAAATTTAGGAGAGTCTGGGTTAAATATAAATATCTGGAAGCAGTAAATCAAGAGGCAGTAATAGTAACGTTGTGCGGATGGATATAAAGATGATGATTGTACATGATGGTACATGATGGATGAGTTTGCTCAGGCTCTCAACTTAGCTATTTCCTCTTATGACTTATTAAAGTGGTTTGTCTATAACTCTATAAAACTAGGTTATATGCTGTGTCTGTTCACGTGTTTATTCCTTCCATAGAAATAGTAGGAGTCCCTTTTGGGTAGAGGACATATTTATAACTTTATATTCCTAGGAGCTGTGCCAGTGATCAGCATTTGGCTGGAAATCCATCATTTTTAGATGGATGAATTACTTTGTTTATATTAATATTACTGGTGTCAAATACTTAATAACTAATTGAAAAAAGTTATGAGAATAACTAATTGAAAAAAGTTATGAGAAAAACTTTAAAATACACCACGACATTGATTATGATGGTTTTTATTGAAACGGTCATTAGTAGAGCAAATAATGTGGCATTTTTTTGATAAACTTGCATGAACTCATTTGGATTCTCTCACTCAGATTCCCTTTCATTGTTACGCATTTAAAATAAAGGTTATTAAAAATGTAAGCTGCAGTTTCAGTAAAAAAAACTCCTGGCATGCAATTATCAAATATGTCACACCGTTTTATGTACGTACTCTGTTTTCCCTAAACAAACTTGAATAGATTACAGAAATGAAATACTACTTTTGACCAAAGTGTTTAAAATTTTGTATTTGCACGAGTTCTATGTTTTAAAAATATCAAATACTTTAAACCAAAAAACTAAATTGTATTAGCAAAAGAAGAGTAAATAATAAAAAAAAAATCATTTTATAGTCAAGAATATTTGAGAAAACACTTCGGAAACAATTATAATAATAAAAGTTAGAAAAAATTTTAATACATGGATCATTACAAATTTTTGACATACACAAATATCAGGAAATGTAAAATCTCCATGATGGAAATAAATGAAACTCTCCCAACAACACGGATAAACCAAGCAAATTGCAATTTAGCCAGATGAATGGAAAAGGATGCTGTTGACTGTGTTTCGGTATTTTTTTGTTTTCCCTTTTTGTTTGCTTATATGCATATTAAAGAAGAGACAAATATAGCAAAAATATGTCTGTCTATAGATGACATGGTTTGTGCTTGTCTTTTTCTGATGTAACCTTTTATTGTAATTGTAGGAAAAGGTAATAATTATTACCAAGGGATTACCAGAATGTAAATTATAGTTAGAAGAAATGGTAATGAATAGACTTAGAAAATAACATTTTCACAGAAACTCAGGGATGCAAAAAAAAAAAAAAAACACCCACTAAACCCTTAAGAGCAATATTCACCACAAAATTCTATCATTAACTCAGTTTTTGCAGAACCTTTGAGTAAGCCATCCACTAACACTTGTGATCTAAAATAATACATTTGAAATATAATTTTGTTTTTTAAAAAAGTCACTATCAAGTTAATATCAGTGTAATAATTTCAATGAAAAGTAGTGTGGCTTGCATCCACCACACATATTTTTTGGCCTTTAAGATGTGGACTCAAGGCTTTGAATTTATTTCTTTACCTCAAACCTGAGAATCCTCCTAAAATCCAGGTTTCGCTTTCAATACATATGTAACACTTTCAAGGCAAATGATTGTTACTTTGGAAATCATTGTAAGACTTTTATTGCATTCACCTTTGCTCTGTTTAGAGTTTCATCTTATTCTTAAAATTAGAGTGTTTCCTCTGAATCTCACATGATGGTGAAAGTGACAGAGAAGCAGGGAGGGAGATTGTGAATCCAGGTTTGCAGGATACTGAGTTTCTATTTAGTTGCTTCCCTATGACTAATAAAATCAACATGCAAAATTATTCACTTTTTGATAACTCTGATTCACGAAATGGAAGAATTTAGAGACATTTAAGAATCAATTCTAATTTTTGTACCAATAGCAGGTTGATAGCCTCTGATAACTGGGTCTTTTGGTTTTTTGATTGGGCAGAAACATTCTAGAATCAAATGCTTTATTCTAAAGGCTAATAATTATTACTCATTCTTCAAGCAGACACTTTACATTCCCATTAGAGCAAATAAAAACTGCAAATAACTTTTGAGTCTCTATCAATCAGCTTACCTATGTTTATGCCTCTCTCATAACAAAGAGTCTTTTTAGAAATAAAAGTTAGACCAGGAACCAAACAAATATCACAGAATCAGTGACCAAAAATGCAGGTTAAAATGAAGAGCTGAGAAATTGTGCAAGGAATTCAATCCATTTCTTTACAAAGCAAGTAACCAAACTTCACTTTTCTCCCCTGACTTATCAACTTCCTCTGCCCATCCTTGAACCAAATTATCTTATTGTCAGACTGACTTTTCTTGCATTATAATAGTGATAATGATAATAATAATGAACAACCATCTACTAAGATCTTATAATGTAAAACTTTCTGCCTAGAGGAACTTGGCATATTTTGTCTATTTTGTCTCTTCTACTCCTTTGAATAACCCTGGAGTTAGGTAGTATTGTACAATTAGGTAATAAATTCAGAGACTCGAAATACCTGAATTAAGGATGAAAAGTACTAAGTAGCACAACCATCATTCAATTTAGGCTTCCTCTTTCCTGGGGTTAATCACCCATCTATAAGGCATTCTTGAAGTCTCAGTACTCACAGGACCTAAAAAGTTAGATAAAAATATCCAATTTAGAATTTCCAGCCAGGCCTGGTGGCACGCACCTGGAGTCCCACCTACTCAAGAGGCTGAGGGAGGGGAGTTGCTGAGCCCAGGAGTTTGAGGTTACTGTGAAGTTGTTGCCATGACACTATGGCCTAGATGGCAGAACGAGAATGTTTCAAAAAAAAAAAAAATCACAACCTAAAATAATGCATAATTTTCCCTTTCCAAAGCATTTACCTGCACCATTATGGGTATTTAATTGTAGCCCTAATTGTATGCATGACATTGATGACTTCCTCAAGTATCTTTAAGTGCTAAAATAATTTGTCATCATATAATAATAGTACATTAGACAGCAAGAAAAAAAAATTTTTTTTTTTTTTTGGCCGGGGCTGGGTTTGAACCCACCACCTCCAGCATATGGGACTGGCGCCCTACTCCTTGAGCCACAGGCGCCGCCCTAAGAAAAAATTTTGAAAGAGTTAATTCTTCAGCTATGGAATGTAGTGTGTTTCTTTACTTCCAAATGTGTGTGTATATGTATATGTATGTATACTTACATCTTTATTGCATTCACATAATGCATACATTTATGCACAGAGCTACTGCATATATATATATATATGTATATATGTGTGTGTGTATCCTATTTTCTTTAAGGAAAATTTATGAAGCCATTAAACATAAAAATAGGTGAAAATTACAATGCCAATTCTTTAGCACAGTCTGGGTATTAAAAGAGTCAGAGGCAAGTGAATTTTGAAAAGTGTAGTGTTAAATGAAATTAAAAGAAAGATGCTATGCTATCACCATGAATTTAAACTGAACGCAACTTGTCTCTATCTGCAGGTGTTAAATGATACGTCTTTGTTTTTATAGTGAAGCAGAATAATTATCACAATTCTTCCAAGTGTACACAATAAAGGAAATTTTGGTTGTAGAAGAATTATCTGATTATGTATTTGACTTTTACAATCTCATGGCACTTTAACCCTGATTATCCATTTGGATGTATATCTTGAAAAAAAGAAAAGGCAAAGATCTTAACACTTTTGAGTACATTACCAAATGGTGATTTTTTTTTCCCTCTGATTGTGTTTAAGTAATATTGTGCTCTAAAAGCTTTCAGATAAACAGGACAAATTTCCTTCCCTCCCTCCCTTCCTTCCTCCCTCCCTCCCTCCCTCCCTTCCTTCCTTCCTTCCTTCCTTCCTTCCTTCCTTCCTTCCTTCCTTCCTTCCTTCTTTCCTCCCTCCCTCTGTTTTTATTATGCCAACTTTTTCATTTTAAGCCAACACTGTCTAAATAAACCGCCATGTTTTTTTCTCAGCAGAACACCGTGGAAAGAATAAGCACACACGCTAACTTCCTACTTGTTTGGACCCCATTGCTCCTAGAGCTGTGAGATCATATTATAGTCGGAGGCTAGTTTAAGTTCTGTTTTCAGTTCTTATATAAATGTACATGATTTCTGTGGTAGCAAAGTTACTTGTTTAGTTTGGTTCGGGAGAAAGATAGTGGGGAAGGTTTCTAAATGCTGATGATTCATGTTGAGATCTTTGGGTATTAATTTTTGAAAACAAGTTCCAAACTCATCTTAGTTCCAGGGGAGCTGTAACATCCTTCTCCTTAAGGACTGCTGTTTGTTGTGGCCAATACTCAAATAACATTCAGTAGTACATGCTGTACACAGGCATTATTTGTGATACACTTAAGGTTGAGAGGGTTTTCTCAGGAGCAGTATCTGTCAAGAACCATCAGGAAGCTTTGCTAAAAGGAAAACAATGCAGAGAGTGACTGCACTCGCCTTTCCACCTGAAACCTCAGGGTCATTTCTATCCATCACAGAAATATTAGAACAATTAGGCAGCCCATTTTAACAAAATGCCAGGGCTCCAGTAAGATGGGGGCTTGCTGATATGAATTAAGGTGCAGTAGAAAGATCGGTGGCAAGGTTTGCAGAACTTTGTGCTATGACTCATTGGCAGCCTTTTGCAAAATTTAATGTGGCAAAAGTACTGCGTTATTATGATGTACCATGTGGTATCCCGATTTGTCATCTTCACTTGACATATCTTTTATTGAGGGGTACAAGAAGAAACCCCACATTGGCTGAGGAAAAATTTTCTACTTACATCCCACACGGAGATTTAAAAATATATTCCTAGAATTTGGCATTTACAAGAACATGTTTCACTTCAGTACTTCTGAAAGAAGATAGCTTTTTTTTACCCTTCAAGTGGAAGGATCTTTAATCCTAACACATCATCACTAGAGGGCTAATGGAATCCACCTACATTGGTGAATAGTGGTAGTGTGGGGGAAATGGAGTGAACCAACGTTTGTGTTTACTTTGCATCTTCAGATTTTACAGTGTCGACTTGTTTATCACTCAAAAGGATACTCTAGATTTTTTCTTTATCACTTTAAATTTTTTGTGTGTGTTAGAAAATACTATGTTTATATTTTAAAGCACTGAATCAAGTTCCAAATTGGAATATTTTATTCCACAGATAAAAGTTATTTCATTAGAAGACTATTCTGTCCCAATCCCCGTTATTTTCACATATAGTTATTTAAATTTTTTCACAATATAATTGATACAATGGCACTTGATGTGTGAAGTTCAACAGGAAAAATATGAAAACCTGCACAAAGCAGCCATATTGAGAGAAAGACATTGCATTCCTTTCCTTGTAAGGAATGAAATAATTTCCACGGGATAGCTCATGGTTGAAAACACTTTGTAAGTAAGTTATTTTGACATGTACAGAAGTTCAAGTTCACAGAGACACATACAAGTATATCTCAAACAAAATGCTTGCTTAAGGCAACCAGTAGCAAATGTCTTCGGTCTTTTATATTTATTACTATACATGTACTATTTCTAAATCCGTGTAATAATAGTCTGCTTTCATAAGACAATGGCATATTTGCTTTTATGGGCTAATTTTTATTAATAATACTGTGTAGAATGAGATGAATAATTGATTTCAAATTTTCCAATATAAACTCTTCAATTAAAGTCATTGCTATTAATATTTGGGAACATTAGCCATTCTTCTTAAGGGTCACATGTCACAGAGGACCCTGATGTGAAAGATCAGTATTACTCTCTGGGTTGTATCAAATTTTGCTTGGTTTGGTTTTCAAAGGAACATCTGGGTGTGTAATTACTTCACTTGACAATGAAGAGAGCCTGACTGGCATGTGTACCTAAAATGCATGAATGAATAAATCAGTAAATAAATACTTTCTGGTAGGTTTTTCACTGTAGTTTTTTTTCTTTGAATTCAGGAAGAATTAATCAAATATATGTCATCCCATCATCACCTATTTATGTTATAGTGACTGCCACATTCCATAAGGTGTTTTTGTTTATATGTTAGTTTCTCCTACTTTCCCATGAGCTTCCCCCATCCCTTTAGGGTATAGCCCTTACTATAAATTAATAAGACCTTTTTAATGATAGTAAATTTTGGAGCTGATGACATAGACGTTATTTTTCCTCCACTTTGGTAGAAATATGCCTGTTTCAAGCCACTTTAAAATTAACCTTTTGAAATAGAGAGCAGCTCATTTATCCAATACGCTTTAACAATGCTGCTCTCTGCTTTGGGTTGAGCAACAGACAGGATTTCCTTTCCATCTTTCTTTAACCTACTTACCAAAGAAATTGTAAAGACCCTTAAATTTTACTCAGGAGCTTTGACTTGTCTGTAGATATTAATTATTCTGAGTGGACAGTTTATAATCCAAATATCATAGCACTGCTGATTAGTGTCCCGTGATACATGATGTGCTCTGGTAATGAACAGAATGTGTTCCAGTCTTTGCTCACCTACAGAAAATGACATAAACCCATCTTGCCTCAATTTTCTTCTTTGTAAAATGGGAATAATAATTATACCTACCTTATATTACATAATTTTATACTTAAACCTTAATTTGAGATAATTACAGGATCACATGCAGTGATAGTAGTAAGAGCTAACATTTGGTAAACATTTCCTGTGTTTCAGGTGCTCTTTGAAACCTTCGATGTCTTCCACTCATTTTTTAATCTTTAAATTTGAGGTACACACACGTCTTTGTCTAGGACTGATGACACACCAAATATAAAACACCTGTATCAATTAGCTTTCCTACTTCTAACAGTTTCCCTCCCCTCTTCCTTTAATGAAACTCTGATATGTACAGTGATAATCATGATTTCAACATTCACTGGTTCTACTACTTGCCTTGAGCCAAAGACTAGACTATTTTATATAAGAATCTTGTTTTAATTTTACAATAACCACAGATAGTTGCTAGCATTTTCTTCATTTAATATTCTAGGTACATGAGGTAATAAAAGTGTAATAAATAACTTATCTATTGAAAATAACCAGGTAGGGATGTAAGAACAACCACAGACTGATACGGAAGACTATTGCTTATTAACCTTTATGTACACTGTTTCCTGAATTTACAAATTTACAGCTTACCATTAATTTGATATGTTCCAATAAATCTCTTCTAGAGCAAATTTATGTACTAATATCTTTTTCTGTACACTATAGTGAGTCATTATGTTGTCACTCTGTTCTATGGCAACCCATATAAATCCTTTTTTTTTTCCTGTACTCTATTTTCGAAATTTTATTTTCAATTGAGAAAAATAATTCTATGTACTTATAGGATACGATGAGACGTTTTGATATATATTCACAATGGGGATTTTTAAATTAGGTTGACTAATATTTCTTCTTCAAATAAAATCATTAGATTTAGCATTCACTTAAATTATTAGTTAGAAGGATGTGGACAGATTACATTTCCTCCTTCTTTATGTGTCATGCACAGACATTATATTCTCCCTGCTTCATAGGGTATGAGAATAAGATGAAAAAACAGTTGAGAAGTTAAGGAAATAACCTGGAATAATTATCATAATTTATGTTATATTAAAAAAAGGAGATTTATATTTTAAAATCTTTGTTCACAGAAAAGTAACTCAGACTTATACCATGTCAGGTTACAATTATTTTTATTTTTGAAACAGAGTCTCACTTTGTCACCCTGCATAGAGTGCTGTGGCATCATAGCTCACAGCAACTTCAAACTCTTGGCCTCAAGAGATCCCGTTGCCTCAGCCTCTGGAGTAGCTGGGACTACAGATGCCCACCACAACACCTGGCTATTTCTTAGACAGGGTCTCGCTCTTGCTCAGGATGGTCTCCAACTTGTGAGCTCAAATGATCCTTTCACCTTGGCTTACCAGAGTGTTAGGATTACAGGTGTGAGCCAGCATGTGATAATATTTTTATTGCAGAACTGCTGCCTCAAGATGTATAACCAAGATATCAATCCCATTAATGGTCTAAGAATTAAGGTAGATTTTATATGACAATGCTCTTTAATTGACAAGCCTACTTTAATTAATTGAGATTTACATAAATTTCATTGATTTCCAAATAGTTCTTTGAAAAACAGGATGCTTTTTCTGGCCACCCTTATCAGTAAGCAAGTAGCACTTTCAAGACATTGTGCCAAATGCAATTCAGATTAGAATGTCCACA
Source organism: Nycticebus coucang (assembly GCF_027406575.1). Taxonomy (NCBI): domain Eukaryota; kingdom Metazoa; phylum Chordata; class Mammalia; order Primates; family Lorisidae; genus Nycticebus; species Nycticebus coucang. The sequence continues at coordinate 31,168,703 of NC_069782.1, forward strand.
TACATCTGGTTTAACTTAATTTTGTTCATATATGTTAGGTCATATATTTTTGTTATGTTTATCATCACTGTTTATGAGGGCTTGAAAATTGGCCTTTAAGGAGTGATGTAAAATAATTTGTAGTAAAATATTGATAAGAATGTTTGTTGTTCATTACAAGACTATTCTGAGAAATGTAATTTAAGTAATCATAGACAAAAGCTAATTTAGTCGTGGACCATATGCAGCCAGAAAGAAAAAAATCAAAGCAGTAAAAGTTCATGATTAAGAGTGAGGAAGCTCATCCCCAAACACAAATGATTCTAATTTCAGCTATGCTACTTAATAATGCTGTCACAATGAGGAAATGTCTTACATGCATCCTGCCTCTATTTTCTTCTTTGTAAAATGGGACTAATAATTATACCTACTTCATATGACATAATTTTATAATTAAATTTTATTTTGAGATAATGGTACATTCACACATAGTTGTATAAAATAATACAGAGATATCCTAGGTATCGTTTACCTAGTTTCCCCCAGTGGTAATGTCTTACAAAACTATAGTACAGTATCACAACCAGGATATTGATAGTCAAGATACAGAACATTTCCACCAAAATCCCTCAAGTACACCTTTATATCCACATTTATTTCTCTGTCACCTCTTACCTTCCTCAATCCCTGCTAGCAAATGAAAAATTTAATTGTTTTTAAATTTTAAATATAGGGTAACAGAAGAAAATTTTATGAAGTAATTGCAGAAGCAAGACAAAACAATTTTGATTTGTTAGAGAGAAAGTTCCTAGTTAGAGGTTAGTTGGTGGTTTCTGATTCTCATGTATGAGAGACAGAGCCTAAGAGTCCCTTTCTCTCACTGTTGTAATAGGGCTTTCTTTGTCTCAGTGTGGAACTCATAGGCAAGACCTCAGGCTTGTTGAAGAAGATTCCTGTTGTTGTTCATCTCATTTTTGTTGCTCTAATCACAGTGAAACCATCTGGTATACTGTTGATAGCTGTGAACACACATCTAAGACCTTTGAGAAAATATAGAACACCAGAGAAATTACACTGTTAACTATCAGGCAAGTAACACCAAGGGACTGGATTATGCTCTTCAGCCAAGTTCCTCACAAACCAGGCCAACTATTAAATAACGATGCAACTGGCAAAAAACGTTGGTTATTTTATGTAGTATAAAACATTTTATAGCCAAAATTCCAACTGATAACATATCCAGTTTCTCGAAACTTCATGTGGTTTCTCAAACACATAACAAATTGCCATTTGAGTATAAGTCAAAGAAGATGAAACACCGTTTTTGACTTGACAATGCATCCCATATAATATAACATACCAAATGAATCTAATAAGTTTAATACAGAAGTTCCCCCCCCATGCCTTATCCACAGGGGATATGTTCCAAGACTCCCAGTGGATTTCTATAACCACACATATTTGTATCTAGGATAAGGTTTAATTTATAAATATGGCACAACAACAATTTAACAATAATAACTAATAATAAAATAGAATAAATTTAGTTAAGTGCAGTCTCCCTCTCACTCCCCAAATACTTTATTGTCCTGTGCTCACCTATCTGTGGACCATGCTGAACCATGTAACTGAACCCTCAGAAAGGGAGAATCCACATAAGAGGGGAGTACTGTATCCCTCTTCCACAGTTTTTTTCAGACATTGCAGGTGCCAAAATATATATTTCAAGCTTATGTTCAGCAATTAAGGATTCAGTGTTATTTATTTACACGTATTTTATTTCAGAATATTAAGTGTTTTGGTTATGTAGATTACTTTTGTACTGCTTGAGTCACCACACGGACACTGCACATTGAACTTGTTAGATATGATTTCACCCATCCCACCCCCACCACATAAGTTTTACTTCCCTCTGTGCATGTGAGTCTGTTTCTACCGTCTGACCGTTCTCTTTGAGTCTGGTTACACAATGATGTTTTTTGGCATAACTAATAATTTTTGTTTGAATGATAGATAAGTTGACTCATGTTATATTACTATTTCACCAGAGAAAGTTTAAAATTTCCTCTCATAGGTATCACAAGTCAGAGGGAAGGCAATCCTTTTTGTCCAATTGGAATAGAGCTGACTAAAGACTGTTACGGTTGGTAAAATTAAGTTTAGCTCTAATTAAACCCTGAATCTCACACAAGACACTTTAGGGCTTTTAACTGAGAATCTGATGAGTCTTTGCTTCCCCAGAACTAAGAGATGTGGAAAGCCCCTTCTGTTTTTGAACTTAGATTTATTAATTTTCATAGGCATCTTCAAAATTTGGCAAATACATGAGAACCTCTGTAAGTTGACCACCCAAGAGATTGTAGGTCAACTTAAGGAGGTAGTCAAGGTAGGGAGGTGGTCAGCTATGGAGGTTCTTCTGTATGTTGAGGAGAAAAGAAACCCTGTGTTTAAGACCCTTCAAGTATTTAATTTTTGTAATTCTAGCCTTGTGCAACTGAAAAAACTCTACCTGTTTGACTTCCAACAGATATCCTCTGCCTCTGCCAAACAAAATTTTCAGCCCATGGGAAGAGCTGACAATATCCTTTGGGGAAGAGAGAGAGAGAGGGAGAGGGAGAGGGAGAGGGAGAGAGAGACAGAGAGAGAGAGACAGGAAGAAGAGAGAGAGAATGAAGATTGTTACCTTATCTCTAAGAGGCTCTCTCCTTTCCAGAGTTTTACACCTTCTATTCTTCATTGCTTCTCCAGTAGTATGTGTTTCATCTATCTTTTTTGGATGTTTTCAGCAAGAATACAAGTATGACACAGTATGACAGTATTTGTTTGGGAAGTAAAAGAAATAGTAGTCTTAATTACTTGCTACTTGAAAAAGGTTTTGAATCCCTAAATTCTGTCTAAAGGGTTTTTCTTTTTCTCCTTTGATTGTTTTATGGAGGAAGGATTTACATTAGAGCCAATATTTATTTTTTAAATCCTGTTTGTCTAAATGCCAAGGGCAATGGGAAATAACAAAATTAAGAGGGCCTTTTGTAGTTTGTTCATGTTTTTTGTTCACTTTTTAGTGAGCTTATTTGATTTTTTCTTACTGATCTGCCTGAATTCTTTGTAGATTCTTGTTATTAGCCTTTTATTGGACATACAGCATGTGAATATTTTCTCCCATTCTGAAGGTTGCCTATTTGCTTTATTATAATAAGGTTGCCTATTTTAAGGTTGTTTACTTATCTGTGCAGGAGACTTTTAATTTAGTCAAATCCCATTTATTTATTTTTGTTTTTTGCCATGATTGCTCTTGGGATCTACTTCATAAATTCTTTGCCTATGCTAATATGGAGAAGAGATTTTAAACATTTTCTTCTAGAGTTTTGATAGTTTCATGTCTTAGATTTAAGTCTAAAACCAATCTTCAATTAATTTTAATGCATGGCAAGAGGTGCGAATCCTGTTTTAATCTTCTACATGAGATTATCCAATTTTCCCAGTACCAATTATTGAACAGAGATTCCTTTCTTGCCAAAGAAAGATCAGTTGGCAATATGTGGATGGTTCTCTGTTATGTTCCATTGGTCAATGTCTCTATTTTTGTGCCAGTACCATGCTGTTTTGCTTACTATAATCTTTTAGAATAGTTTAAAGTCTGGTAGAGCGGTGAGGTCTTCATATTGATTCCTTTTGCTTAAGATTGCTTTGGCTCTTGGAGCAATTTTTGATTCCAAGCAAAGTGTACCAGTATTGTTTCTGTATCTGTGAAAAATGATATTGGTATTTTGGTGAAGATTTAATTGAATATGTAAATCGCTTTGGGTAGCATGGACATTTTAACAATGTTGATCCTGCTCATCCATGTGCTCAAAACATTCTTCTATTTGTTTATATCATCTGCCATTTCTTTCTTCAGTCATTCATATTTCTCTTTGCAGAGATCTTTCACCTCCTTGATTAAACTTATTCCTAGGTATTTTATTTTCTTTGTAGCTACTGTGAAAGTTATGAGTCTTTTATTTGATTCTCAGATTGTTGTTGGTGTATAGGAGTGTTATTTATTTACTTACAATGATTTTGTAACCTGAGACTGCTGAATTTTCAATTCCAGGAGTCTTTTGATAAAATTTGGGGGATTTTCTTGATATAATATTATATCATCAGCAAAGAATGATAGTTTGACTCCCTCTTTTTCTTATTTGGATATTCTTAATTTCCTTTTCTTGCCTGATTGCTCTGGCTAGGATTTCTAGCACTGCGTTGAATAAAAGTGGTGACAAAAGGAATTCCAATTTTGTTGGAATTCTGAGTGGGAATGCTTTTTACTTTTCCCCATTTAGCATGATGTTGGCTGTGGGTTTGTCATACAGTCTAGATGAAGCCATGTTGTTATAATATGTTAGGTATTAAATATTTTCAACTTAGGAAGTGTTTATCAGGATCTAACCTCATAGTAAATTGAGGAACAACTGTATATAAACATACAGATAATTCTAAGGTTCTTTTAAAATGTTCAAGAAACTTAACTAAACCTGTACCTACCCTTGTGTATATTTTTTTAAGTTAGTGTGTGTATATACACATATATATGATATATATGTGTGTGTATGTATTTATGTATATGTATGTATATAAAAATTATATATATCTGGGGAGAGTCTTTCTACATAATGGGTGGCTACAGCTGTCTGGGTTAAACAGAATATTGTAAAACAAATGAAACATTTGAGTGGGTTTTGAAATCAGGAACAGTTTTCTTTCTTTTGCCTGCAGGTCTGGTTGATTGACCCATCAGGGTGAGTGGGAGTCACTTTGTGAATGGCTTTGGAAATTTTATTTGGGGAAGTTTTGTTGTTGCTATTGTTGTTTGTTTTCTTTTTCTGGCCCGTATGTGGACCACTTGGGGACTTGTGGCCACAGACATCATCCTCAAGGCAAATATGACTGGGCTCTTCCATCTGATTTTGAGCTTCTTCAGGTTCCATTTGCATGCATTTAAATTACCAAGTCCATAGTGGAACTTAATTAATAAGTCAAATTTTTTTTACACCAACGGGGAATAACTTTCACTTTTTCTATGAGCTCAAGGCTTTCACCAAAGCGTAAGAGTGGTTATAAAGCAGACCTTATTGATTTGAGTGGGTGATGTTAATAAACTCTTAGCTAATTCTTTCTCCCTTACTGCCCTTGGGGGTCCAGACAAACAAGAAAATAATATCAGCAGATTCAGCGTACAGGGGAAAATAAAGAGAAATAATGCTGAGAAGCCTCTACTTGCCAATCAAATTATGTCCCATTATTTGTGAGGCATTAATGGTGCTCCTTTTTTGTTGTGCCCTATAGATAAACAATTTTGTTTGGGTTGAGACTTTCCCATTGTTGATACCAAATTTCTAAATTATTTTTGGTACAATTTAGCTATTTTTCTAGAAAAGTACAGGTTCTGAGATGGAGTCCCAGACTCCCTTGCATTTAAATAAATCTAATATTTCCTTTTTTCCTGGAACCTGTCTTACCGAAGATCTTTAATTAAACTCAATTCAGTTTCTGTTGATCCAGTAAGACATCTGAAGCCTTCTTACTGTACCCAGTCTCACTTCTGTTGTCATTTCCAAACCTAGTTTGGAACAAAGAATGTTCAAATAAACTTGGAGGACTAAAAATAATTTGTGGAGCTCTTTATCCTACAGTGCCTCCCAGGGATGACCTCCAAATGCACAGAGAGAAACAGTGAGCACAAGAAAGTCAGCCAGGTATCTCCACCTGTTTGCTTGTTGCTCCAAGATGCATAAATTGTGCAGTGTCTAAGTGTGAGATTCTCACTTCCGACACCACATCTTACAAAATGAAAACTTCAAGAGTTAATCTTTAAAATTTATATGTGCTAATGTTTTGCTTTGTTTTTAATTTCTTTTATTGTTGGGGATTCATTGAGGGTACAAGAAACCAGGTTACACTGATTGCATTTGTTAGGTAAAGTCCCTCTCACGATTGTGTCCTGCCCCCAAAAGGTGTGTCACACACTAACACCCCAAACCACCTCCCTCCTTCCCTGTCTCTGCTTTCCCCTTCCCCCACCCCCCACCATGTACTAGGTCATTAATCGTCCTCATATCAAAATTGAGTACGTAGGATTCATGCTTCTCCATTCTTGTGATGCTTTTACTAAGATGTGTTCCACTTCCATCCAGGTTAATACAAAGGATGTAAAGTCTATCTTTTTTAATAGCTGAATAGTATTCTATGGTATACATATACTACAGCTTATTAATCAATTCCTGGGTTTTTGGGCATTTAGGCTGTTTCCAAGTTTTAGTGATTGTAAATTGAGCTGCAATAAACAATCTAGTGCAAGTATCCTTATAGTAGAGTGATTTTTTTCCTTCCGGGTAGTTGCCCAGTAATAGGATTGCAGGATCAAATGGAAGGTCTAGCTTGAGTTCTTTGAGGGTTCTCCATAGTTCCTTCCAAAAAGGTTTTATTAGTTTGCAGTCCCACGAGCACTGTAAAAATGTTCCTTTCTCTCCACATGCACACCAGCATCTTCAGTTTTGAGATTTTATGATGTGGGCCATTCTCCCTGGGGTTAGATAATATCTCAGAGTCATTTTCACTTGCATTTCTCTAATAATTAGGGATTATGAGTATTTTTTCATGTTTGTTAGTCATTCACTTGTTTTCTTTAGAGAAGGTTCTGTTCATCTCTCTTCCCCATTGATGTATGGGATTGATGGCTTTTTTCATATGGATTAATTTAAGTTCTCTATAGATCCTAATTATTAAGCTTTTATCTGATTCAAAATATGCAAATATCCTTTCCCATTGGGTAGGTTGCCTATTTGCTTTGGTTGTTGTCCCTTAGCTGTACAGAAGCTTTTCAGTTTAATTAAGTCCCATTTGTATATTTTTATTTTTGTTGCAATTGCCACGGAAGTCTTCTTCATAAAATCTTTCCCCAGGCCAATATTGTCACGTGTTTTTCCCATGCTTTGAGGATTTTTTTTTATGGTTTTATGCCTTAAATTAAGGTCTTTTATCCATCTTGAATCAATTTTTGTGAGTGGAGAAAGGTGTGTGTCCAGTTTTAGTCTTTTACATGTGGATATCCAGTTCTCCCATTTATTGAACAGGGATTCTTTCCCCCAGAGTGGTATGTTCTTATTTCATTTATCGAAGATTAGGTGGCTGTAAGATGTTAGTTTCATTTCCTAGTTTTCTATTTAATTCCAAAGGTCTATGTCTCTAATTTTGTGCCAGTATCATGCTGTTTTGACCACTATGGTCTTGTAGTACAGCTTAAAGTCTAGTATGCTGATGCCCCTGGCTTTCTTTTTATTACAAGGAACTGCCTAGCTATACCTGTTTTTTTCTGGTTTCATACAAAATGAAGACTTATTTTTTCCAAGTCTCGAAAGTACAATATTGGTATTTTAATAGGATGGCATTGAATCTGTAGATTGCTTGGGAAAGTATAGACATTTTAACAACTTTGATTCTTCTCAGCCATGAGCATGTTATATTCTTCCATTTGTTAATATCCTCTGCTATTTCTTTTCTTAGGGTTTCATAATTTTCTTTGTAGAGGTCCTTCACCTCTTTTGTTAAGTATATTCCTAGGTATTTCATTTTCTTTGAAGCTATGGTGAAGGGGCTTGTGTCCTTAATTAGCCTCTCATCTTAGCTGTAATTGGCGTATACAAAGGCTACTGACTTGTGGACATTGATTTTATATCCTGAGACATTACTGTATTTTTGAATGACTTCCAGGAGTCTTGTGGTTGAGTCTTTGGGGTTCTCTAAGTATAAGGTCATATTGTCAGCAAAGAGGGAGAATTGACTTCCTCTTCTCCCATTTGTATGCCCTTTATTTCCTTGTCTTGCCTAATTGTACTAGCTAGAACTTCCAGCACTATGTTGAATAGTAGTGGTGATAGAGGACAACCTTGTCTGGTTCCAGTTCTAAGTGGAAAAGCTTTCAGTTTTACTCCATTCATTAAAACATTATCTGTGGGTTTGTCATAGATGGCTTCGATCAGTTTAAGAAATGGGCCACTTATGCCTATGCTGTTCAATGTTCTCATTATAAAAGGATGCTGGATTTTAATGAATGTTTTTTCTGCATCTATTGAGGGGATCATATGGTCTTTGTTTTTGCTTCTGTTGATACGGTGAATAATGTTAATGGACTTGAGTATGTTAAACCAGCCTTGCATCCCTGGGATGAAACCTTGATCATGATGTATGACTTTTTTGATCATAAGCTGTAATCTATTGGCTAGGATTTTATTGAGAATTTTTGCATCTATATTCAGTAGTGAAATTGGTCTGAAGTTCTCCTTTGTAGTTGGGTATTTTCCTGGTTTTGGTATCAGGGTGATGTTTGCTTCATAAAACATGTTGAGGAAGATTCCTTCCTCCTCAAATTTTTGGAATAATTTCTGCACTATAAGAATAAACTCTTCCTTGAAGGTTTGATAGAATTCTGGTGTGAAACCATCTGGACCAGGGCATTTTTTTGTTGGGAAAATTTTTATTGTTTCTTTGATCTCAGTGCTTGAAATTGTTCTGTTAAGGAGATTTATTTCTTCCTGGCTAAGACTAGGGTGAGGGTGTGATGCCAAATACTGATCCATTTCCTTCACATTGTCAAATTTCTGGGCATAAGGTGTCTTATAGTATTCAGAGATAATCTTTTGTATCTCTGTGGCATCTGTTGTTATTTCCTCTTTATCATTTCTGACTGAGGTTACTAGAGATTTTACTTTTCTATTTCTAGTTAGACTGGACAAAGGTTTATCTATTTTATTTATTTTTTCAAAAACCAACTTTTTTTTCATTAATTTTCTGAATGATTCTTGTGATTTTGATTTCATTAATCTCTTATTTAATTTTGGATATTTCTTTTCTTCTGCTGGGTTTAGGCTTAGATTGTTTTTCTTTTTCCAACTCCATAAGATGGCTTGTGAGTTTTTTGATATGTTCTCTTTCTGTTTTTCTGACGTAGGCATCTGAAGTGATAAATTTTCCTCTCAGGACTGTTTTTGCTGTATCCCACAGGTTTTTGTAGCTTGTGTCTTCCTTGTTGTCATACTCAAGGAAGTTAATGATTTCCTCTTTTATCTCTTCTTCCACCACCCAACTATCATTCAGCATAAAGTTGTTCAATTTCCATGCCTTTGTGTGAGGTTGAATATTTTTGTTGGAGTTGAGTTCCACCTTCAATGCCTTGTGATCTGAGAAGATACAAGGTAAAATTTCAATACGTTTGATTCTGTTGAGGTTTGTTTTGTGTCCTAGGATATGATCAATTTTGGAAAATGTTCCATGGGCCGATGAGTAGAATGTATATTCTTCAGCTTTAGGATGGAGTGTTCTATATATGTCTATTGAGCACAGTTGTTCTAGGGCCTCATTTTAGTCCCTTACATCTTTGTTTAATTTCTGTTTAGAGGATCTGTCCAGCTCAAGAGGAGTGTTAAAGTCCCCTGTTATTATGGTGTTATAGGATGTCATATTGCTCATACTAATTAAGGTCTGTTTCAAGAATCTGGGAGCATTTAAGTTGGGTGCATAAATATTTAGAATTGAAATGTCTTCTTCTTGTATTTTTTAAAGTTTTTCTTTTATCACTGTCCATCACTTGCTCTAGGCTTCATTTCCATAACTTTATTATTTCAATGATGGGATATAAATGAAATCACACAGTATGCAACTTTTTGATTGTTTTCTTTCACTCAGCATAATTCTCTGGAGATTGGACTACATCAGTAGTTTGTCCCATTTTAGCAGAATTCGATGCTACAAACTACAGTTAACCACTCACCCTTCAAAGAACATCTATGTTGTTACCAGTGAAGAGTTGTTACACATGAAATTTCTATAAACATTTCTATATAGGGTTTTGTATAAAAATATGTTTTCATTTTTCTGGGATAAATATTCAGAATGGACTTTCTCAGTTATAAGACTCTTTCTTTCTTTCTTTCTAAATCCTGAGCTATCATTCACAGTGACTGCTACTTTTTCACCAGCAGTGCATAAGCAAATCAGTTTCTCAGTATCCTCATTGGCATGTAGTGTTCTCACTATTTTTTGTTTATTCTAATAGATGTGTGTCAGCATTTCATTTTAATTTGCATTTAACTGGTGGTTAATGATGTTAAACATGTTTTCATGCACCAATTTTTCACCTGTAGGTACTATTGCTAAGATATCTCTTTGTATCTTTGTTCATATGCTGTTTTCTACTGTTGAGTTTTCAGATAATATTCATACATACACACACATCACCACCACTACCGTAAATGCTATATAACATTTTATATATCACAGAGCAAAAGTTTCTAATTTTGATGCATTCAAATTTGCAAATTTTCTCTTTTGGTATTGAGTCTAATAAACTCTTTGTATCATCCTAGATTCCAAAGTTTTTTTTTTATTTATAAAACTTTCATTTTTTTTTTGCATTTTATTCCATAATCCATCTTGAGTCCAAAGGTATTTTATTTTGCTTTGTTTTTTGGATGTTTGATCCATTTCTTTGGCTTCCCTGAGCTGAGACTTCCTTTTTGGTCATTGGATTATGAAATGTTTTGTGTATTTTCCAAGAGTTTGGAGATTTTTCTACTTTTTTTTCTGTTATTAATTTTTAGCTTGGTTCTGTTGTGTTCAGAAAAGATACTCTGTTTATATTCAATTTTTTTTTTAATTTTTTGAGAATTGTTTTATAGTCCAGTATTGGGTCTATACATGGGCACTTGAAAAGACTTGTCTCTTTTATTCCTATATGCATGCTCAACTCTCAATATAAAGAAACAAACATAAATACATTTTGTCAGAATTTCTCAATTTTTCATAAACTTTTTCTTTTCAGTTGTTGTATGGTAGAAAAAGAATTAATTGAAGCTTCTGGAGAACTTGTATATATCTGGCAACTCTCATGAGTCAAGAAATTTAGGTCATGAACTCCATTCATTCCTTCAACAAATATTTACAAAGTGCCTATTCCTAGGTTTTGAGGTACCAGTGTGTTAGGTTTTGAGGTACCAGTGTGTGTCAAACCTATCAGTACATTGCATAAGATGAGCATTAACAAGTAATCATAGTAGTGAGTGTAAAAACCTAAGGCATAATCTCAGATTGATAGAAACCCATTTCCAAGATAGCATGTAACAAAGAAATCTCCCTTTTGTCAGGAACATTTTGTTTGCCAATATCTGAAGAATGATCAGGACATGCATTCTAAAGGAATTAACTTTATGGGGGAAATTTGCTAAACTGGGCACCAATTCTCAAAGTGGGTGTGAGGTGGCAAATCATTACAGGCAATGATCATGTGGCTTTGATGGAAGATGAAGAAACCACTGTGATAAAACAACACTAAATGTCTCTTTTGGATTGGTTTCCATTGTTGCTGACCAGCTTTTCTCTCTGAATCTCCAATACACACTTCCTTCCTGTTTTTCCCACGTCACCAAATGTTATCTCGTAACCTTGTGGAGTACTTTTTGTGCAGAATACTCTTAGAGGGTCTAATATATCATAAATTTGTTCTTTGTATTCCATCTATTCATCAGTTACCCACTTCTTCCTACTTTGAAAAAAAAAATTAGTATTTCTAAATATTATAGAATCCATGCATTCGAGTTTTTTTTCCCCTGCATGTGTGCATGAGAATGTAATGGAGAATAGCCTTATTGTACATGGCATACTCTTGGCTAGGGGATAAGGAACGTGATGAGAAGTTACAATCAGTAAAAAAGAAAATAATGTGTACAAATATAGATCATTAGATTCAATTTCTCCTGTTCTCATATTTCTCTTCCCACAATGTGTACCTACAGTCTTTTCTCACCAAGGATATATTAGATATGTTCATGAGTCTTCCTCAAGCAGTGTTTTCCAGAAATGTTCTTCCTTTCTAAAACCTGAAAGATTTATCTCAGATTAGAACCTTTGATGTCCAATTCCAGAAGCTTTCCTTCAAAGAAGAAAGGAAATTTCAGTTCAACTTCTATCTTTACTTATTTACAACATTCCAAGAAATTTTTTGGAATTGAAATTTTGCAGCCTTGGTCTTATGAGAGATGTTTTTTTTTATTTGTTTCACATCCTATCACTACCATTCCTCCCCCAAGACCTCCACTTTCGCAAAAGTAAATTAAATCAACTCAGTTATATTTAAGTTATGAGACAATGAAAACTATATTTTTCCTCTTTTTGAAAATTGCTCAACGCTTTGTTTTTACCGGTTTAACTCAAAAGTAGATATAAAATTCATTCTTGGCTCTATTTTAGGAGAAAAGAAAAATAAAGCCAAATTTTAAAAATCTTATACAATCTAAACTTTAACAACATAAGAAATACCAGGTTCTTAATTTTTGTTATTCAAATACATTATGTACATTTTCACATGTACAAATGCCCAAGGAGAATATTATAACTTTATTTATTTTGGATAAATGAGCATTGACTATGTGCTACATATAGAAAGTATCTAGAATTCAGGAAAAAATAGGGAGTGATGCTTAGTCCTGCTACCAAAAGAGTCTAAAAGAGGAGTGCAGGATTATTATAATACAAAGAAGGGATGCAAAAAAAAATATTACAAGAGTTCAGAGGAGGAAGAGATCCCAGGCATCCTGAAATTCCATCATAATCACTCTGTTCTAAGCAGCCGTCATCTGCTGTTTGGACCAAAGCAATAGCCTCCTGTCTTGTCACTCTGTCTTCACTCCTGTGTCCCTTTACTCCATTCTCTCCAAGTGCCCAGACTAATCTGGTTTTAAAAATGAAATAAAAAATAAAAATAAAATAAAAATGAAGATTTAATCACATCATTCCTTTGCTTAATATGCACTTAGGATGCCCTCCTCACTAACCCCACGAGTCCCATACCATCCATGCCCCGCCACATTCCCTTTCAATTCTTTAAACATGTCAATGCCTTCCTGCTTGTGAGTCTTGGCTCTTTATCCTCCCAGAGCTTGAAATCTTTTCTCTAAAATCCGCTGTGACTTGTTTCCTTACATAATTCATGGCCTTGGTCAAATACGCTTGTAAAGTGCTGAGAACAATGCCCGGCACTCCTGTGAGGCTTACCGTGCATCATGAACGTGTTTGCCGAGGATAATCACCTAATCTCATGTAAGCCTTCCACCACTTTTTTCTTTTCGATAAGACAATCCTTAAAGTCTCTTAACAGTAATATTTAGTGTGTTTTTTATTTACTTGCTTGTTTATAATTATCTCTCCTTAATAGTCCATGAGCTCTGTGGTCAAAAGCTGTTGGTTTAGGGCAGCGCCTGTGGCTCAAAGGAGTAGGGCACCAGCTCCATGTGGCAGAGGTGGTGGGGTCAAACCCAGCCCTGGCTAAAAACTGCCAAAAAAAAAAAAAAAAACTGTTGGTTTTGCTTTCAGCTGGATTTCCAGGGTCTGGAAATGCGCCTGTATCTTGTGGTCCCCTAATAAAAAATATGCCACATCAAATTTTTGAATAACAACAACAAAATTACTTTAATGAAAGTTTTATTGTTTCAGTTTATTTTAAAATTAGAAGTCTTCTTTAGACAAGGAGACTATGCGTGTTAATTTTGTCTTGGGACTAAAATTGTATTTGTGTTAGCACTGGAATTAGACAGAGATGTTTTTAGGGTGTGGAAGATTCAGTACTATCACTGTGCAGACCACCTCGACTCACACTCTTTCATGCTATTTTTCCACTGCCCAGTCTACGATTAGGATTGTATGCCTCTGAGACCTGAAAGCTTTGGGAAGGCTAAGACTTTAATTCTTATGTAAATTTCATAAAGTCAGGGATGAAGAGTTTCTTATTGGCCATAAAATTGATTTTCAGCACTTCTTGCTAAAGGGACCCTTTTGCTGCAACATAATTACATATTTTCATGAGTCTTCCTCAAGTAGGGTTTTCCTGAAATGTTCTTCCTTTCTAAACCCTGAGAGATTTATCTCAGATTAGGACTGTGATGTCCAGCTGCAGAAGCTTTCCTTCAAAAGTGAAAGGAAATTTCAATTCCACATCCATCTTTACTTGTTTACAACATTCCAAGAAATTTTCTTGGAATTGAAACGTTACAGCCTTGGTCTTTTAAGAGATGTTATTTTTTATTTGGTTCACATTCCTTATCTGAAGGGATCTGTTGATGTATCATAATGAGATAGGTTCATGAGTCTTCCTCATAGGGGTGTTTTCCTGAAATTTTCTTCCTTTCGAAAACCTGAGAGATTTATCTCAGATTAGGACAGATAACATGGCAGAGGCCACCATGGATGATTGGACAAGAGCATTGTCAGGTACACAGTAGTAGCTCAATAAATATTTTTAGAATGATCAAAGCAATTAATACCATGAAAGGATTAGAACAGCTAATAAATATCTGTGAGAATAAGCAGGCCATAGACTCTTTGGTCCATAGAAATGTTTTTTCTTGGAAAGAAAGAGACTGTAAAATGTTGCAGATTGAACAGCACAGTGATTCCACCACAAACTGGGATAGCAGAACTAAGTTTAAATTCATTTTCTGCCATTTATGGCATAGGGGAAGTTATTCCATATGTCTATCACTGTAATTTCTGACTTTTGGGACAAATTAGTCTTGAATTGTTCAATTGACACACTTTTGAAATGGCTGTGTTATCATTTTAGCTCTCTGGCTTCGTATTATATAGTTAGTAGTTGCTGCATCCATTATAATATATGTCCTTAACGTTTCAGTCTGCACAGTTGCCATCATATTTGAATGAAGTGCTGGAAAGGTACAACCACACAGCTCCATGTATATCGTCTTCAATCCTTTATTGAAGGATTACACATTTAATTTGTACACATTATAAATCTCACAAAACAAAGTTATATTTTTTACATTCAACAGATCTATGTATTTTTTTAAAGATAGGAAAAAATCAGTGTTTATTCAAATATTTACTATTTCTGATGCTTTTTAGCCTCCCATGATCCAAATTTCCCTTAGTCTCATGTCCCTTCCACAAAAGTAAGTTCCTTTAAGCATTTCTTTTTTTTCTTTATTTTTTTTATTAAGTCGTTTGTACATAGATCATAAATACATTTATGCCATTATGGGATTCAATGTGTTGATTATTTGTACAAATTGGAGTGTTTACGTTCTACTAATCAACATAGCCTTCACCTCATTTACCTAATTAAGCATTAAGACATTTGTGCTTTACACCTGATAGATCCAACTTGTACTTGCAATATGCTCCATAGGTGTGGTCCCCCTACTAACCCTCCATCGACCTTCCTCCTTCTCTTCCCCCTCCCTCCCTTTCAAGAATTTCTTATAGTGTAAATCTGTTGAAATCTTTTTTATCTAAGCTTGTTAAAAAATGTACCTTTATGTTGCCTTTACTTTGTCATGAACTGAATGTTTTCATCCCTCTCAACCCTCAAATTCAAATGTGGATACCATAACTTCTAGTGTGGCTATATTTGAACTAAGGAATTTATTATTTTGAGTGAGGTCATAAGAGTAGGACCTTGATCCAATAGGATTAGTGTATTTTTTTTTTTCTTTGAAGAAACACCAGAGAGCTAGCGTGCTCTCTCTCTCTCTCTCCCTCTCTCCTCCCCTACTCAAGTGCATGCCTCAAAAAAGGGCTATGTCGATGCATGGTGTCAAGGCAGCCTCTGCAACTTAAGAGGTAAGCTCTCACCAGACCCCAATGGTGCTTGCTGGCACCTATATCTTGGACTTCTAAGTTTTCAGAACTATGAAAAAATAAATTTCTGTTAAGCCACCCAGCCTGTGGAATTTTGTCATGGAAGCCTAAGAAGATGAATGCAATTCTTAAAGGATATTTTGCTGGATATAGATTTCTGGGTTGGACACATTTTTTGTTTTCTTTTCTTTTCTGTAAATGTTAAAATGTCCTGCTATCTATTGGCTCCTATAGTTTTACAGTTTCTGATGAGAAATCAACACTCATTTAAATTATTGTTCTCTTGTATGTAAAGTGATAATTTGCTGTAGCTACTCTCAAAAATTTCTCTGTATCCGCGGTTTGGCTATGATATGGGTAGGTTTAGTTTTCTTTGTATTTGTCCTCTTTACAGTAAACTAGCTTATAGAATTTGAAAATTTACATCCTACAAAAATTTTAAGCCATATTGAGCCATTATTTTCTCAATTATTTGTTCTGTCTCATTCTCTTTCTCTTCTCCTCCCAGTATTCCAAATAAATGTGTTAGAAATTTTGATATTATTCTTTACATCCCTGTGTCTTCATTTTGTTCTAACTTTTTATTCCTCATACTTTATATTGGATCATTTTTATACCTTAATCTTCATGTGTATGAACTTTTTCTCCATATTCCTATCTAATTAATTTTTATTGATTTTTTTCTTTTAGTAGTATTTAATTCTAGAACTTTTTGTTTTATTTTATAACTTCTGATTTTCTGCTGAATTTTCCTATCTTTTCATTCTTTATAAGATTTAATTTTGCCTGATTGAACATAATTTTAACATCTTCTTTACAAATCTTTATATATGCCATAAAACATCCTGGATAGTTCAGAGTTGATGTCTAGTGATTATATCTTTTTCTTGAAAACAAGTTAGATTTTCCTGGTTCTTTGTATGTTGGCTAACCTAAGATTGTAATGTGGATAATTTGTGTATCCTTTTATACTTTTCTAAAGAGAACTGACTTTGTTGTTTGTTTTGTAAGCAATTAATTAGCTTGGATGCCAATTGTAAAAGCAGTTCAAATTTTTGTCAGTTGTTTTATGCTTAGATAGAGTTTCTCTTTATATTTATTATGAGCTACTCTAGCAAAATATTGCTAAAACTGGTGTCAGTCACAGGCTAGAAAATAACATCAAGGGTATATATTTGTCAGATAGTAGCCGGGGGTATGCATAGGACCAGATTGTATGTTTTTATCAATTGAGGGACCAAAATAAGTCATTTGGGCAGTTGGTCTCTTCCCATGTTCTCTGTGGATGTGAGTCTTCTATGGAAAGCTACTCCTGGGTATGTTGTGCAGGTGGGCACCTCTCTATGTCCTGAGACTAAGTCATGCCTATTCCTCTTGCCCCAGGTGGACCACCTACTACATTTCCAGTGTTAAGAGTACTGGAAAACTTCCAGAATCTTGATGTGGATAGCTATTAGATATGTGAAAAGTTAAGTTTCCAGAGTCTGTACATCTTTTACTTGGGCTGTATAATGTTAAAACTTACCTCTAATAATCTCCTATTAAGTCATAAGTTAATAGAAGTTCAAGATACATTTTGAATAGTTCTGTGATTTTGGAAGAGTTACTCTAGTCTCTCTGAGTGAAGATTTACTTATTTGTAAAATGAAGGTAATAATATATATCTTTAAAATCTATTAGAAAAAAAATAAGATGACCTTTGTAAAAAAAAAACTCTGGCATATAGCAGGTCCTTTAAAGATGATGATATTTCTACTACAAAAAAATCTAACAAGTGGCTCATACTATCTCAAAAGTTACCCTTTGAAGCGCAATTAATGGCTAATGCCATACTTTTTTTCTACTAGTAGAACTGTTAAAACTTTTATATTGAAATCATGCATCCATTCATTCATCAATTATTTTTTATTATTGTGTGCCAGACACTCTGATAAGTACTTAGGACAAAGAGGAATCAAGTCTACCATGGTTCTGATATTTATGAACCTTACATTATAGTAGAACACATAGTAACAATGAATCTTTAATCATTTAATTACAATCATGAGAAGTATTGCAAGGATAATAGACAAGGCTTATAATTTATGCCGAGGACCCTTAGATCACTCTCTTTTGGAGCCCTTGATTTCCCAATAAGAAGCTTGACTCCCTGGATGGAGAGGGCAGTTGTAGTGATTTGAGACCACATGAAAAGAAAGAAGAACTCAGCCCACCATCAATTGGTTTTTAGTAGAATGCTAGGGATTTCAGCAAAGCCCTTATGCATCCTACAGAGAAGGTCAGACATTAATTGGAAACAATGGCCTATCAGGGTCCTCAAACTTTTTAAACAGGGGGCCAGTTCACTGTCCCTCAGACCATTGGAGGGCTGGACTATAGTTAAAAAAAAAAAAACAAAAAAAACAACTATGAACAAATTCCTATGCACACTGCACATATCTTATTTTGAAGTAAAAAAACAAAACGAGAACAAATACAATCACACTGCTTCATGTGGCCCCGTGGCCTGCAGTTTGAGAACCCCTGGCCCTAGTTGATATCAAGTGATACCAAATTACCCAGCAGGCCTAACTGAATTTCTGCCCCAAATGGTGAGATATAATAAAATGGCAGTGGTGGTTATATTTAGAGTTGGATCACACAGCAGTGTATAATAAGACAGATGGTGAATTCTATTGAGAACAAGAATTGTGCCCAATTCATTTTTTTAGTTATGAGAAATATTTATGTATATGAGAAGTAAATAGATAAACAATGAAGAAAACTTATATTCGTAAGAGGTTTTTATTTTTGAAAGAGCTGAGTGGTATAATTTTTGTGGAGTAAGACCACTGTCATTAACTCCCCTTGAAATGAGTGGGACAGCTGTGGAAAAAGTTTCATTTCCCATCATTGAATGAGGCCTACTAAATTTCTGGCAGAGGCCACTTTCAAGTAAATGCTGTTGAACAGAAACTCTAGGAAGCAGGCATGTTGATATAGGGCAGATATTCTTTCCCTTGCTCTGTGTAATGCTTGAACAGATGACATTCTTGTTGACAACCCAGAAGAAGAACCATATTGTAACACACAAAAACTATCAATACCCTCCTGAATCCAACAGTTACAGAATAAAATTCTACTCTTTGCCTTTTTGTTTGTCGATGTCTCTGTTTATAACTGTTCCACTTCTAACAGTATGCCTACTTTGTAGGATACACAGAGAAGGGCTCCGTGTAGTGACAAAGAAACAAGGAGATCAAGAGTCAGAGCACATTCACTGGTGATGGGAGGTCAGTCACTTACCAACTGTTAGCACAGTTTTCTCCACTGCAGAATGGGAATAGCTACGCCTGTCTCAAAGGATGGGGGTCAAATGATTTATTTCCTTTATTAAAGAAAGTAGGGTAACATGTAACTTCTTTTTCAATACCCCAAAGTTCTTTACCTTTAGTCTTAACTCATAATATGTTAGAATGATTTCATAAAGTCAGTCTAAAGTATAATTGCCTATATTCATAAATAGCAATTTTGCCATAACTTTTCCTTTTGCTGCTGATCTCTTATCTAGATGGATTTGCTTGCCTTTTAATTGTATGTGTCTATTTAAGTGAGAGAAGAGCATTTTGCTTTTGAAAATGAAGAACCTCAGTTTTTTTCACAGCTATTTACCAGCATTAAAATAAAAAAAGTCCCTGAGGTCCTTCACTAAGGAGAATAAGGGAAATGAAATGCTGATGCCATTTCATGAAGGGACATTTGAATCAAACTCACAAAATCGAGTGTAGTTTATGGCCACTTTTTTTCAGTGGGTTGTAATACAAATTTTTAGCTCTAAAAGGCAGAAAAGTTGATAGCATGGGGATGTATTTATTTATCATTATTTCTATCAAAAAATTTGGGTTACTTATCTAGAGGCTGCGGTAACATGAACTACTTCATCTACCATTACTTTAAAATAAAGTCCTCAATGTATTTTAATTTATAAGACTTTTAAAGGCTTAAGTTGTATGGTTTATTTTCTTAAACTACTGAGTTTATGATGTGAGGTCTGTGGTGAAAGTTTACTAAGAGTTTGACTGAAAATATCAATGAATTTTCTAATCTGAGCTAAGAAAACTATTCTTAAAACAGTGATTGATTATTTGTATATTACTTTTGTCATTATTTTGAAGATATAATAGATGATATTAATACTTTTGTCATCACACTACAGTGGGAGAAATATGACTGTTTCATCACATAATACATTTTTTCTACATTAAGGATATATATCATATTTAATTAAACTTAGGATGCAATCAATAATATAGTGTTCTTAAAAATGTAGGCAATAATTATGATAGTTAGATATTTATTCAAATACTTTTTAGAAATGGAAAAATAAAAAGGTCAATCATAAAAATTTGATAAATACTGTGTTAATATTAAAGAAAAAAATACAAATATCAAAAGTTCACTAAATTTTCATATATGGTTTATAAGATGATTAAATGCATTCGTGAAAGGCCCTTATGAAAGGGAACAGAGGGCTATACTCTAGAATAGGATAGTTAAAAGTTATTTTAGGAATATTTACATTAAGAATTTTATGAATTTTGCCAGTTTACTGTGGTATGCTTGCTGGGTATTCATGTTTCTTCCACAGGAAGGGTTAAGAGAATAGAGTGCCAAAGATTTCAATCAGCAGAAATCAGGGGCTACAGTTGTAACAAAACATTACTCAGGACATCAGGAAAAGAGTCATTACCATAAATAATTTATCTCATATTCTGGTATCAATTTCAATTCCTTTGATGAAACAGATGTTTCTCCCATCTCTCATATTCATTTTCCACTTTCTTTTTTTTTTTTTTTTTGTAGAGACAGAGTCTCACTGTACGCCCTTGGGTAGAGTGCCGTGGCGTCACACGGCTCACAGCAACCTCTAACTCCTGGGCTTACGCGATTCTCCTGCCTCAGCCTCCCGAGCAGCTGGGACTACAGGCGCCCGCCACAACGCCCAGCTATTTTTTGTTGCAGTTTGGCCAGGGCTGGGTTTGAACCCGCCACCCTCGGCATATGGGGCCGGCGCCCTACTCACTGAGCCACAGGCGCCGCCCTCCAAGAATCTGTTTCATTTGTGGGCAATCTAGAGACAAAGACATTTGTATGGAGTTGTGTTCATTCCCTTACTTCTTACAACACCTGATAGAAACCATTAAGTATTTTGAAGAAAACAATCTTTAAGTTACTTTAGTCTTGCTCAAACTCTTCAACTTTGCATGGTACAGAATACTCAAAAAGAGAGAGAGAAAATAAAGAAAAACAAGGGTAGCTAAACCTGACAGATAACTACATACCTTTCCTAATTCATTTCAACTTAAATCTGTACCATGAAATGTTACAGATAGGGAATTTCTTCTACCCCATATTCCTGCCTGAATATAAAATATCATCATCTCAAGATTAATAATAGAACATATTAGCCTTCGCTTCTGAAACTATTATTTATGTATATGTAGCTCAGTATAATTCAAAGTGATAATGTGGTCTCTTTTATGACTCAAGTAATAAAAATACCAATTTAAGAAAACAACCTTGAACATCTACTCTTTATAAGATAATTAGTAAAGTCTGATAATCTCAAAAGAAAAGCATGTTTTGAGGACGTTCGCAATTGATTCAAGGATGCCAGGCATGAATATATGTAGAGTTGAAAATAATATAAAAAAGTGAACACACTTAGCCCCAGACAGAACATAATTAAATTACTAATGATGCTAACCCTAAGGAACAGCTCCTAGATGTGTAAATATTTCAATCAGGTCTCAGGACTTTGCCCGTCAAGATATCAAAACCAAATGCCTCAGTCACATTTCCATTTTTTTTTTAATTTTTTTTTTTTATTGTTGGGGATTCATTGAGGGTACAATAATCCAGGTTACACTGATTGCATTTGTTAGGTAAAGTCCCTCTTGCAATCATGTCTTGCCCCCAGAAGGTGTGGCACACACCAAGGCCCCACCCCTCTCCCGGAGTGTGCCTATGTGGTTCTTCTTACCCTGTGCCCTGAAGTACCTCTGTTGATCTGACTCAATCTCTCATAAAGGCAGGAAAAACTCCCTCTCTTAAAAAACACTATCACTCTGTTCTTCGAAACTCTACATTTGTCATCAGTGAACATTTTTTAATTCCTACTTTTTTCTCTGATTGTTCCCTTCATGTCTGTTTTTACTAAAATTGAGCTGTCCTCTGAGCAGGCTGTTTCTCTTCAAATGGAATCTGTTGTTTTTCTTTTCTCTGTCATACTATGTTCCTCGAGGACAGGAGGGGAAGTGGACTTCCTCCTGGCCGTACATTGAAGGTTTCCAAACATAACAATCTCTTCCTTCTACAAACACCTTGCTCATTTGAAGCATGTGCTGTCAGGTTATATGACCCACTTCCTTGCCTCGTGGATTTACCCACCCATCTCTTGTCAAGACCCCCTGTTCATTCAAAGTTTTAGCCCTGGTTTCTTTGCACAAGAATCCTCAGTGTAATTCTTTTTTGTTCTCATTAAACGCTCCAACCTCTGACCTACTACTTTCCTATTCGTCATCAGCTTCTACCTGTTTTCACTTCATTCATTGTCTAGCATAGATTTTATAATCCATAGTAAAAAGACAGTAACCATATTTAAAGTTTATGGAGTACTTTCTGAGAACCAGGTGCACTGTTTGAAGAGTTTCATGTGCTTTCCATAAGATAAGGTCTATTATTATCTCTGATTCAGAAACAGAGAGATTCAAGCTCAATCATTTAAATCATTTTTTTTCCTTAATGATTCTGAATTTGCTCACCTTCCTTCTTGGCAATCATTCTACATATACTAAACTTTCCCAGCCATGCCTTTGGACTAACTCAACCAAATGTCTTCTCCTCATATGCACACAAACAGGTGAACCCTGCTACAATAAATAACAACTATTCAGACTGATTGCACTTTAAAGTCAGGTTCTCAAGTGGGCACTCACTACTCCTGACCCTCTATTTGTTTTCCTGTAGGAATTAGTTTCAGTTCTTCACAATAATTACTTCAATCTCCCCAACACCTCCCTCTTACCTGCTGACCTCACTTCAGACATCATTTAGAAGTAAGATGCCATCCAGAGAGAAACTCCAATATTTTCATACAAAGGAATCTGTGAACATACCTGTCCCTGCAGCCTTCTGTCACTCTTTGGTGGTGATGAACCCTTTGTTCTTGCTGTTCAAGGCCTGGCCCGGCACCTCTGACCTGAATCCAGTTCTCTCAGCTTCTCAAGGACTGTCCACCCCTCGCTCTCTGGAATCATTAATGTTTCTTCAAATCTAAAATGCCATAAACTCTAGGCTGCACCATTACTTGATATACATTTAATTTTTTATCATAATAAAGTATACAAAACATAGAATCTGCTATGCATGTTAAAGTGTTTGGTTCTGTGACATCAGGAATATTCACATTGTTATGCAGTAATCACTACCACCCAGCTCCAGAATGCTTTTCATCTTCCCAAATGGAAACTCAATACCCATTAAAATGGAATTCCTTATTTTCCCATACCCTTTTCTCCCGAGCCCTGGAAACCAGCATTCTGCTTTCTAGCTTTATCCATTTGACTACTCTGTTTTCTCATATAAATGGAATGTGCCCTTTGTGACTGGTTTTTTTTTACTCAGCAAAATGTCATTAAGGTGCATCCACATTATATCATATTTCAGAATTTCTTTCCTTTTTAAGGCTGAATAATACTCCATTGTATATATGTACCACATTTTGTTTATCTAGTCACCTATAGATTGACACTTGGCTTGATTCCACCTTTGGTCATTGTGAATAATGCTGCTATACGCATGGGTGCACTTTTAATTCTTTTAGATATATACCCAGAAGTGGAATTGATGGATCATACAGTAATTATATGGTTTTTGATAATTTTTTGAGAAACTACTATACCATTTTTTTATAGCGACTGCATCATATTACAAACCTACCAGCAAAGGTGTAAGGGTTCCATTTTTTCACATCCTTACTAACACTTCCTATTTTCTACTTTTGTTTCCATTTTTAAAATAATTCCTTGTGTACATTTTTAAAAGAGAAAAAGTGTCCATTCCAACATAGGAAATCTAATAGAAAACCTCCCAAATGTTGGAACATCAAAGAACTCAACTTAAGGATACGTGAGGACAAGGCCCGCTAACAGAAAGAGAGAGCAGTGGAATGTATCAATTTTAACTTTGACACAGAATGGAAAGAAGAGGGGAGGAAATAGGCCACAACTGAACAAAACACACTTCAAAGATCAAGTAGAAAATTTAATCTAAAAAGGATTTTAGTGAATATTGCCTCAAGATGATTTGTAGGAGCTAATGCCAATCCCCTATACTTCATTTAATGGATTATGAAACACATTCCAGTCTCTGAATCATTAAAAAAAAAAACCTGTATCTTAGTGTTGAAGAAATACAGTATTTCTATTTTGCAAATGATTTTCAGTTAACATATGAACAGTGTCCTTCATCTTAATAAAGTAATAAATCTGAACCCTTATTTTCCTCAGCTGTAACCCAATTTCTTTGATTGCCTTTGTTAATACATTTTTTTTCCCAAGAGTGAGCTATACAAGGTTATATCTTCCTTCTTTACTATTGGTCACTTTTTTTTTCATGTTTCTTCTTTTTCGATAACAAATACTATATGGGCATATTGCCATTGTCTAGGACACAAACTATATGGAAGGAAGGAAGTTTCTGACTCTCCACCAATGCTCCTTTCCTTCCTGGAGGTTTACCTCCTTGCAGCTTCTTTTCTATACATTTACATAGTACATATTATATTATTACTAGAATTTGACTTCTTCCTTTCTGCAGAAACAAGTGAAGGCTGGATTCTTAAGAAAGTATATGAAGAAAAACTAGCAAAAGTGTTTTCAGAATTCCCCCAGAACTCTAACCTCATTGGCCAGGACTGTGTTTCATGGCCTCTTGACCTAACAATTGTAAAATTGGGTAACAGGATTTCCATTTTGATTTAGCTCAATCTTAATGTATATTCTTCTATATCTTTATTTAAATGCATGTTAAAGAATTAAAGACAGCTGAAATCATTTTACCAACCAGGGGTTATTACTGATGAGAGGAAAGTATTACATACATATCTAAACAGAGGAAAATTATATAAAATTGTGACATGGCATACTAAGCATGGGGTTATAAATGTTACCCTACTTTGGTATCAGAAGGTATAGATTTGGTCTCAGTTCTATCAATAACTATGTAATCTTGATTATGTCAGTAAGCTTACGATTTTCTCATCTGTTGAATGAGGTTGAGAGTAGCCTCCTTAAGTACTTCTCAGAGCTGCTGTAAGAATCAAAATGCAATGGTGGATGTGAAAAGCAGACATGAACCCTAATATATCATTTAGCTTGGCCTTTATTACATGTATACAAACTTTAATTGTTTTATGGAAGATACAAGTTATTAATAAGCACAGAGTGCGATATGATACTAATATTACTATTTATATTTGCAAATGAATATGTATGAGACACAGAAAGGTCATAACATTTCAAAAGGAAAATTAAAATCATTGCAAGGAATTGAAACAATAATGTTACTTAGTAAGTTCACACAAAAACAAGCAAACCAAAAACCTTGTGTACCATTTACTATATGTCAAGTGGAGTTTCAAATCCTTTACAAATATTGACTTACACATAATTGAAATAATTTGTGGTAGTAAATTCTATTTAAGTTTTACATGTGATGACACTGAGGCAAAGAGGATTAAGTAAATTGGCCAGCATCATAAGGCTAGTCAGTGCCTGAATTAGGATTGGAAGGCAGATATTTTGCTCTAGAATCTATACTCTAATTACCATCTGGGCTGCCTCACTCTTATACCAGTTGAGATCAGGTTTAACGCTAAGAAAACTGTGAATAACGACTTACGTAAATTGGAAATTGTTTATTGTATAATCCGAAGTCTGGAGATGGATCATGTTGGCTTATCTAGGCAGAAACATGGCATTAGAGACCCAGGATTTTTCTATTTTCCTAATAGCTTATCATCTGAAGGTGGTTTCTCTAGATTCACAAGCACCTTCAAGAAGCACCAGCATTCACTAGCACTGCAATGTTTAGCCTCCGTCTCCACATTGTGCAGAGCTAATTTATGTGGCTTCTTCACTTTGGCAGTTAGTGAGAGGAATATTTACAGGTGGCAACAGGGATAATAGAGGTTTGCATATCAAGCTAACCGGAATTCAAGTTGTTCTACTTTTTTGTTCTGTGACCTGGAATAAGTTATTTTTAACCTCCCTGAGTATTCTGTCTTGTTTATACTGGAGACAATAATTCCTTCCTTTCTGTATTGTCATGGAGAGTAGACATTGTGTATATAAATCACCTGTTCCAGAACTGTCATTATTAACACAAAGTGACATTATAACCATGTTACTACCCTTTTTAACCTATGAGGGACCATTCCTTAATAAGTTAACTGAAAATGTCTTCTCTATCCCTAATAGGATCCTTCAATTGGACTTGCCAGGCAATGAATTACTCCTTTGCCTTCTGAGGTGGGAAGAGCAGAGGGAGTCTGTATTAACTCAGACTAGTTCTACACCTTGCTGCGTAGTCTTTATTGCACAGTTAACTTAACTTCCACCTCATGGTCTCTTTGCAGCACCAGCCTCATTCTATTCCTAACTTCCCTTTCTTGGTATCTTCATTAGTTAAAATCTGGGCAAGAGAATTAGAAACACCTTTTCCTCTGGAAGACCCAACCCTATTGCTCCATCGTATCAAAATTATTCTGAAATAAAGATGCACATTTTCTCTCAACAAGGCACCTACCGAAAAAGGGGCAGGTGTCTTAATAGTGCATTTATTTTCTGAGCCCCTCAAGTCTCAATATACTCTGAAATGAAGCTGCTACATTTTAATTAGCCTTTTGTAAACCCTGAATTCTCTTATCTCTTATGTTTGCCTTTGTCTCCCTTCTCAGAGTTTAAGTTAAAAAAAATAAGAAGAAAAAAGCACAAGTAAGAACCGTTGACCTTATATCTATTTCTCTTTTCTTATGGCAGAAAAGCCACTTGAACTTTTGAAAACGGCCAATTCTGGGATTATAAAGTAAGATGAAAGCCTCAAGACTATTCCTGGCACTAATTGCAATTCATAGAAGGAGATACACAGTGAAATTGGAAAGAAAAATAGAGTGGGCTTCTTCCCATGTCTTTTCTGAGCAAGGAACAGTGGTGACAGGGCCTGACCTTAGGAGGTTATGTTAGCAAGAAGTCCAGGCCCTCCACACAACCATAGGGCTAAATTCTTCTGAGCCCGCTGAGCAAAAACTCTCCTCTTGAGAAGATTCCTCTTTATTTTTATGCTGTATTTGTATGTGGAGTATATTTTTCTATTATGAAAATGTTGCTAGTATACTTTGAATGGTCATTTTCATGGTAGTGGGTGAGTGGGTGGTGAGTTGTGGAGATGGAAAGGGTCTCAGTCCTCAGCAGAAACTTGGTGAATATGTAGGGAAAGTAAACCAAGCACAAATGGCCTGATTATTTACAGGTTCAGAACCTGTCATCAGGAGCTTCGAGGGAGGTCTAATGGGAGAGTGAAACACAAGAAGAGTGAGTCTGCTGCAGCATGTTGGAAACCGTTAATAGAAAGTAAATAGGTTTCGGCAATAGTGGTGCTTGCCACAGGATCAGGACTGGATTCACCAGGCAGAAGATAATAGGTGAAGAAATCATGTTTATTCTAAAAAAAAAAAAAAAAAAAAAAAAAAAAAAAAGAGCCAGCCTTATCCCTAGCTCATAACTATTCTTCAATAAAACAAATAGATCAAAGATCAGTTTCAGGAACCCAGTCCTTCAACCCTCCAAGAAAGATGTGAGAAGTTATCCATATCACAGAGCTGGAAGGTTCTATTTCTAATTTAGAGACAGATGGCTACCATCCAGGTCAAAGCCTTTCTCTCTCTTGATACTCTTAATCTACTTCTCTTGAAAGTTTTACCCAAGCCCATAGACATGGACAAGGATCCTGACCACTCAGACCCATGTTGTTCACATCCATATCCAATATTTTATGTCATTCGCTGAACTGATAAGTTCACAGAAGCAAGGATAAAACCTGTATCATTGGCCACATTCCCCCTACCTATGATTTAATAGGTGCTCAATGAATAAATGAATCAAGCTTACAGTGGAGACCGTACATTTTGGATTATCTTTTCAACAGTCACATTGTTGATAGATTCAATATCATTTGTATATTAAATACATCAAGCACATCAACTGGTCTGCAAATGAACTCTCAGCACATGGACCATCTGTACGTTGGAGACTGTCTGTCTTTACATTTATTTATTGAGTCTTTTTTTTTTCCCTACCTTAAAATTTTTGCCTCACAGAATGTGCCTCAACATGTTGCACTGAGTTTTTTTTCTTTCTTTTTGTTCCTACTTTCTTTTCCCTTTAAAAATGAGTCCTTTGAAGGTCTTGGCCACATGTCAATTCATGAGGATTAAGCATCAGCAGGGCTGCTGTGCGACAATTCAGAAATTGACTACATCCTGTGAATTGGCAGCACACAGCCGGCTATCATGCAGGAGGCACTGTTGTTGCAGTGAAGGCATGTGAAATTAAGCAGCTGTCTTGTATTCGTCACTGGTGATGGGTGGAGGCGGTTGGCTGTAATCTAGATCCATTTGGGAGTTTTACTTGAAAGTTTACTTTAAAATAGGACTCATCTGAAAGAGAACATGTTTCACCTATCCTTATTTTCTGTAAATTGCAACAACTCTATAATGAAAACATACACACACAGATACACACATATCTGCACACCCTAAGATCTTTATGGTTATCATCTTCTCTGTCGTAAGGATTACATTTAATTCCATATAAACTGTCAGGCTACTCAATGAGGCCATTGGTCTGGTTACTTTTATTCATAATCCAGGTGTGTTCATGATGCAGCAATAAATCATTTTCGAAAGAAGTGGAAGTGGGGAAAAAGGAGTTAGCAGTAAATCTTGAGATGACAACAAAGTTGTTTTTTTTTTTTTTTTTCCAATAGACACTCTGGCAGGTGGGCAAGGATTCCCCATTCCCTCCTTATCTCATCATAGTCTAACTTTGCTAATGATAATAGATTCAAGGAAACTTCAAGGCAGAAGTTAGCGCTGGAAATCAGCTAGATTAAGCCCCCTCTTTTTTAACCAGAAAGCAAACTGAGGTACAGAGAAAGGATGAAGGGATGAGAATAAGACAATGATAACATAAATGAGGACAAGACTTGATTTCTAGTCTAGTGACAAGCTTATTTCTTGACAGCGTGTTCACACCACAGAGATGAAATATAAAACCTTTCTCTACACCTAGCTGGGATTTTTGGGTTTCCATATTCTAGAAACTTGCAGAAGCACGGAAAATATTCAGGGAATTTTTTCAGGAACTGCTTCATTTTTAGTCCCTTGCTAGACCTTGCAAAGGAAAGAAAAAAATGTTGGCCCATAACATCATGCTGCCAGTGGTAACCCTTTGGAATTCAATACTCTATGCAGAGTGAGGAAGGTCAAATACAAAGAAGCTAGGGAAGTCAAAACATCACTCTAGCGAACAGCGTACAATGTTCCTACATTCTTACTCTGGGTACCATATAGTTGAAAGGGTGTTTATGAAACATAACAATTCAAAAGTTTCTCTGCTTAGGCTACTTGTCATATACTTTCACAAAGATGAGCAGCATTCTAACACAGAGGTATAATGTGAATGATTTTTGTCTTGAGGTGTGCAGAGGGGTAAACAGGCAAGGCTGGTGGGTGCAAGCAGTTGATGCCACTTCATACGTTTACCAAAGCACAAACCTATTTTATTCATTGATGAAAGATCATTGAGAAGCTGCTTAAAAGAACAGCATTACAAGCTCCAAGGATTCAAAGATGAACATGGTACATTCCAAGACCTTAGGGCACTCAGGAATTTCCTACCCCATCTATGGTATTATTTATTTTAGATTTTTTTTTCATCCCAATTTAAATCAAGTCATCTTTTTAAATTTTGTTTAATCCTAAGCAACCAGGCCTTTAAATCACAGTTTTAAGTGCACACTGTATTTTTCCTGTCCAACATTAAAATATATATACATTTACTAACATAAAATAAAACATTTATTGACGTCTCATCTACAGCTACTCATATACTACTAATATTATACAAATCCTATTTATGGAAACATGTGTTTAGAGGTTCAGCCTCATGAACAAGGACTATATTTCCTCTCATCCAAAACACAGTTGAAAAAGCAGTTGATACAATAACATCACATACAGTAGCAAAACAAAGCAATGCCACTTAAATCAAACATACCAGATGTAAGGCATAAATTCTGATTTACATCTTATTACATTTTCTTAAGTGTACATTTTAGAATCAATGAAATAGAATGATGAACAATGTACAGAGCAAGTATAGTAATGCCTCAAAAGAAGGATGAATTTTTTCAAACACTGGCCTTTCAATTTTGAGGAAAACTAGAGAGAGTGATGACTTTGGAATAGGATACCTGTGGTGCAGGGTGTCCTGGGTGGTATTATTCCCTGGGGATTTTGAAAGGCCCGAGGGCAGCCAGAGAGCCCTGAATGAGGTCTTATAAAAGAAAGACTGTTCGAGGATGCTGGGAGGGTGAAAGAAAGTTGTATGCAGGACTGTCTGTAGACTTGGACCCAAGTGTCAGTGGTGAAAGTCATTCTCTCTGACATTAACACCAGGCCTGCAGAATTGTGAAATTTGTCCTATAATTTTTTTAAATGGGGATTTGGGGGATTTAGCTACAATATTTCAACAAAAAAAATTTTTTTTTTTTTTGCTCTTAAAATGAGGGCCTTGGGAGGGCTGATTTTATTTTATATTTTAAATGGTTAAAATTCTTGTGATGGTGTAAAGCTAAGTAGTGCTGTTAGGTTTAAATATGATCCTAGACTCTGAAAAGTCTAAAAAAAAAAAGAAAAAGAAAGTCTAGAAATCACCTTAAGAGTCTACACCTGGGTCCAACCCTTATCTAAATTACTATATCATACATTTAATACAGAGAGTCCTCAACTTATGATGTGCAGTTCAGGATTTTGCAACTTTAGAATGGGACAAAGCTATATGCCCTTGGCATGTTCCTCCACGGTATGATGGATAAATCCATTGTATAATGGAGATATTGTGAATAGGGGGCACACTTTTGATTTACTGTATTTATTTATTTATTTATTTATTTATTGAGACAGTGTCTCACTACGTCACCCTCAGCATCACAGCTCACAGCAACCTCAAACTCTTGGGCTTAAGCGATTCTATTGCCTTAGCCTCCCAAGTAGCTGGTACTACAGACTCCTTCCACAACGCTGGGCTATTTTTTTGTTGCATTTGTCATTGTTGATTTTAGCTGACCCAGCCAGGTTGGAACACGCCCACCCCGTGTATGTGGCCTGCACCCTAACCACTGAGCTATGGGAACCAAGCCCATATTTTCTACTTCTAATAGGGTTGCTGGGATATGGCTCCATGGTAAGTCCTTGTTTTGTTTTGCTTTTTCATTTAAAATATTCCATTTGAAAGTAATTTGAATAGCAAAAACAGGAAAATTCAATATGTTTTCCCTAGCAGAAAATATTAATAGTTTTTAAGCTGGCAGACATTAGAAAAATCAAACAGTTTCTAAATTTAGTTTTTGAGTAAAAGTTAAACACATCTAGATAAAACAGAAATTCAAAGATGATAGCCGAAAAGGACAGATTCTTATTTTAGTCTAAAACACAAGCAAAGCCAATGTTATACATTCTAAAGTCCACTAAATGTATTTACAGCTTTAATTTATTTTACAGAATTTTAATTTAGAATCGGCTTAAACTCAGGAAAATTGCCTTTCAATTGTTTTGAAAGGAAAATGTGGTATGCTGCTGAGATCCAGGAAGTATGTGGACTGTGATGGTGAAACAGGAAATATCATTTGACTTTCAATGGCCAAACATTTTAACAGCCTTTCTATCATTCATGTTATTGTCTAGTAAAACACTAATTTCGTGAATTTGAAGACATTTAAAAACATTTGCTCATTTGATACTTGCCATAGGTGGCAGCAGTAGATTGATTTTTGTTAATCTGGACTATGCTTTCACAGTTATAATGCAGATAAATCCAGCTGGGGTAGGATGTGACTTAGTCACCAGAAGGTCATCAAAGATATGCATTAATTAAAATCTTAAGTATTAATATGAAATATTAAGTGAACTGTAACTAATTTTGGAAGCTCTGCTTAAATAAAAATAATTTGAGATAACCTTAACAAAGTCAACATAAGAGATTATAGGAAGGACATTATTTAGGAGGTTATTGAATGATGATTTTTTAAAAACAAAATTGTTTTATCTTTACCTAATAAAGATAAATCTGATGCTGAAATCATAGAATTATAAATAGACCCTTAAGTAAACATTTGGACTTCAAGTACCTGGATATTGAACATGAACAATCAAAACTTAAATAGTTCTTATGTATATTTTAATCAAGTTAGTGGCAAAGATGGTAATTTGGTTAGTTTTCAGCCAACTTGGCTTCACCTTTATTGTACATTACAATCATGTCATTTTGACTACCTTAGCTTTGGGAAAATAACATTGATTTTGTACATTTACAGTCACGAGACCCCCACCTTCCATTGCATTCATGTCCATAGATGCACCTTTTTTCATTTTGGTTTGGGATCTGTTATTTTTTTCCTCACTTGTGGCATGAAATAATAGATATATCTCTCACATGTATTTACATCATTTTGCTGATTTTCACTCATATGCAAAAGGCAATATAAGTGGAGCTAAATAAGGCAGTAAAGCAATAAGCCGTTGACAGCCTGTAGTCAGAAGAATTTGTATGCAAGGCAGTTTCATTTATCCCCATCAGTTTTCAGTGCAAACAAGAATATGCAACCCAGTTAACTGTACTATGAATATTCATTCTAGATTTTCTGTATTTAGATTCCCAAGAACCATGAGCATATTTTCACATGTTGCATTAACATATGCTTGTTTATATAATTTTGTTTTTCTTTTAATAAAAAGAAATAAATGAATACATTATAAGATTTGCAAAATTGAGACAGTAATGGAGGCTTAGCAGAGGGTCTATAGTTCTCAAACCTGGCTCATGTTCGGAATCATCCTCAAAGCCTTTGAACACTGGTACTCCCCCTTGTTTCCAGTGGGAAGATCTACAAGATGGTAGCAATTACTCTTGTCTGTTCTAACTCCCACTTGCTAGTATGTGTAAGATAGCCTCCAACTCCTAGTGGAGATACACAAGACTCCCTTTTTCTCATCAGCAAGACTAGTTCCAGGTTGCTAGAATCTCACCATTCCTGTTGACTTGAGTCATGGTGTTGGTGGACCATGGAAATTAGAAGACAGAGCAAATTAGCTGTAACCAAAGATCTTTCTACTGATGTTCTAGACTGAGTACAATCTCCAGGTGGTGCTTTTCTCAACCTAAAGAAGAAATCACCATAATACTCAGATTAAATTTGCTATTGGCCAGAGGCATGGGCGCTCCTAACAGTTGAGTGACTCAGATTTATAATAGCATTTAACAAATGAATTACTTAGTGATACATTTTCAAAGTATTTGTAATGGTTCTATGCTTAAAACAATAAAATGATGATAAGTGAATGTAAATAGCAACTAAGTAGAGGCATACATTCATGTACTAGAAGAGTTGATATTGTTGAGTTGTCAATTCCATAAAAACTGATCTCCAAATCCAAATAAATAGCCAAGAGTTTTAAAGAAATTGACTTGCTGAATCTAGAAAAGCAAAGGTAATTAAATTGTCAAAAACAGTAACCCAGAGAAGGAAAAATGTGAATCCTGGTGGAACTAAATTCATAACAGACACAGTTTTAAATGTCTCTACTGTTACTTAATGCATTCAAAGAGGCTACCAGCAAAAATATAAAGCTGTAACAGGGCTGGGAACTGAAGGTTATTCCCATGAGACATTATCATACAAGATTAAGTTCAGTTTTGAACACAACTTCATCTGGAATTGTGAAACAACTCCTAGGTAGCTGTGGAACTCGATGGTTCCTGTGCCTGGAATCACCCAGTCAGATCTGCTGCTTCACTGATCTTCTGGCCATCCTCTGTTAAAATGAATTATCAAGGGATAATAACAACGTCAGGGATTGTTGAGAAACTATATCTGCTTTGTAAATAGGAGTTGAATTCCTCACCGCTTGTAGGCCTGGGATGTTCTATAAAACTAGGATATTTAAATCCACCTCACAAGGTTGTTTCATAAACAGAATAAATAGTGCATGTGAAAGTACTTTGTAGGCTACGCAACCCTAGTCAAATGCTGCTGTTAGTAATAGTGTGAAGCTGCCCTTTTTGAGCTGGATGTGCTCCACCATGGTTCATATTAGTCACCAACTGATCATTGTGTCGGTTTTCAATAGCTTTATGATGATGAAAAGAATCTGGTGAGTAATAAAGATGAATCAAAGAATGGAGAAGAGACACTATGAAGAAAGGTTAAGGTGGTAGGTGGATGTTAATCTGAAAGAAAAAAAGTTATTGGAATTGGTTACATCACTGTTTTTGTACAGAGAATGGAAGTCAGTTGTTAGTCATCAAAGAGTCATAAACAAAATGGAACAGGCCCATGTTGACAAAGTATAGAAAACACAGTTGAGCATAAAAACTGCTTGAATATAATGGCAATCACATCCTGGAACAGCCTTTAAGAGTTAAGTTTGCCAGAGGTTATGAGAAAGCCATCAGGAAAATGATTTAGAATTCACAGGCAGAGCGAGTGGGTGGGCCAAGTCACTCGCTGAGGTGGCATCTACCTCGACACTGTGACAATGAGCAAGCACAGATACACTGCTTATGTGATAAAGGGATCTGCACAGAGATGTCTGAGAGCTCCAGGTTGGTTCCATTTTCAGGGTTGCTTTTACATCTCCCAGCCTGGTCTGTGAACTAGTTCTATCAGAATCGCTTTGTTTTCTTGTTAAAAATACCAACTTCCTAGATATCAAAACACCACTGCTACTTAATCAGATTCCCAGAGAGTACAGTCAGACACAAAATCCAAATTTAATAAAATGCAAAATGATTTTGATACACAATAAAGATTGATAACTGCTGTTTTTAAACAGATGATGGAATCGGTTAATCCCTGCTATATTACTATTAAACTATAAATGTTAAACATTTATCATCTTTCCCACATAAATGTCACCTGAGCTTCTATCCGGTGTAGTTAGCCTCCATAATATTTAATTGATAGTTAATATTTCAACCATCTTTATGAGAAATTAGTAAAACTTGCATTCACCATTTGGTTCTTTAACTGTCTAGTTGAAAGGGAGCAATCTCTCTCAACCAGACCTATGTACACTTTTCTATACTTATTTTACCTAGTTGGCTTTCTAAAATAAATGGTGAAAAATGATGTTAGCAAAAATAAATATGTGATAACTACAAGCAAAATTTCAGTAGGTCATATAGCTACTTTATTTTTATTTATTTATTTATTTATTTTAAGTAAGACTATAATGGCCAGGTGCAGTGGCTCATGCCTGTAATCCCAGAACTCTGGGACACTGACACGTGCAAATCGCTTCAGCTCAGGAGTTCAGGACCAGCCTGAGCAAGAACAAGACCCCGTCTCTGAAAAATAGCCAGGTGTGTGGCAGATGCTTCCCAGCTACTCAGGAGGCTGAGGCAAGAAAACCACTTAAGCCCAAGAGTTTGAAGTTGCTGTGAGCTGTGACACCACAGCACTCTAACAAGGGTAACAAAATGAGGCTCTGTTTCTGAAAGAAAAAAAAATAAATAAATAAAAAGGAAGACTGTAGACCAAGAGTGCTGGCTTACTAGCTTACCTGTTATTCTAACACTTTGGGAGGCTGAGGAAAGTGGATTGCTTAAGCTCAGGAGTTTTAGACCAGCCTGAGAAAGAGTGAGCTCCTATATCTACTAAAAATAGAAAAAAAACTAGCCAGGCATAGTGGTGAGCACCTGTAGTCCCAGCTACTCAGGAGGCTGAGGCAGGAGGATCTCTTGAGCCCCGGAGAGTGAGATTGAAGTTGCTGTGAGCTAGGCTGATGCCATAGCATTCTAGCCTGGAACAAGAGAGAAGACTCTGTCTCAATAATTAATTAAATATAAAGTAAGAATATACATGGAACACAGGATTTTTAGGGTCAATGTGAGAGAGCCAGACCACGGCCATCTTAGGCCAGATCGCTGCCATCTTAGAAGTTAAGTTTCACTTTTGCCGCCATTTTGCTGTATAAGTTTCACTTTCCTATAAGAGGGGGCAATTCCCTGAAATCATACGAGTGCGACCTCCCAATCAGGGACCACCCTCTGCATCAGACCATTTGGCAGCCAATCCCGAGATACCCCCTGTCCTGAAGCCTAGAAAACCCCTCCCACTACCCCATATTATAAAAACCCTATGCCCCAGAGCTCGGGGCTCCTGGTTCGGATCCATTGCAGTGGAGCCCCTGGGAGCCTAGGCTCGAGCTTGTGACAATAAAGGCTCTTTTGCTTTTGCATCGAAATCAGCTCCTTGGTGGTCTTTGGGGACTTGGTGATTTGGGCATAACATTTGGGGACTTGTCTGGGATTCCCAAGACCCCTGAGAATCCCTGATCTGGAGAGCCAATAAGTGGTAAGTGTTTGTCTTGTCTGTTGTGGTTGTTTTTGGAAATCTGTAAAAGGGTGGCTGGTGTGGAGTCAAGGCAGACGAGCTGGCAGCTGATGGCCAGGGGTGCTGTGGAGACGTCCCGGCCCTTTCTGAGAGGGACCTGACCCCTTCAAACTGGGATGTGGAATCCCTAGAGTGCAGAGGGGGCTCAGACCCTCCGGTGTTTATTGAAGAGATTGCCCCACTGGACTGGGACGTGGAATCCCCAGAATGTGGTGTGGATGCAATTCCCCTTGTGGTTCTCTTGAACAGACGTAGCAGGTTGCTCCCACAGCATAGTCAGAGACCGTCGTCCTATTTTCAATTTTGTTTCTGTGGACCGTCAATCTTATGTGTCCTTAGTGTGTTGTGTGTGTTGTGTTTCATTGGTGTTTTAGTGTGGTTGACTATAATGGGGCAACTTTGACTGCTAAAAATAGGACAGACTCAGACGACCCCCCCTGTCTATTTTCCTTGATCATTTCTTAGAAGTAAAGACTAGAGCTCAAGATTTGGGGCTTGTGGTGAAATGAACTAATCTGATTACTTTCTGCAGGAGCGAGTGGCCAACCTTCAATGTTGGCTGGCCTCCAGAGGGAACCTTTCATCTCCCCATTATTTTCCAGGTTAAGGACATTGTTTATCATCCACGAACCGGTCACCCCAACCAGGTTCCATACATCACCACCTGGAAGGACCTACTAGAAGATCCCCCACCCTGGCTGAAAGCAATTCTGCCCCCAGCAGATAAAAACTCAAGCAGTGTGGTTCTTGCAGTGTGCGAGAAGCCTCACAATTGAAAAACCCTCTAAACCCAAATCCTCTGCACCACTCTACCCTGTCTTGCACGATCGTACAGATCAGGATTTCTTTTGTCCTCCTCCATATCACCCTCCAGCCCCTCCACAGGTTGAGCCCGTACCTCCCAGTGAAGTGGCAGCAGGGGAGCCCACTGCTGAAACAGGGGCAGCAGCAAGACCTGTCGCTGGAAGTCCGCCATTCACCAGTGAGCCCATTGGGAGGTGGCTGCTGATTAGACTATCCTTCCCCTGAGGGCCACAAGTCCCCCAGATGCGAATGGGGTTCAGAACCTTTACTATTGGCCCTTTGCCACTAGTGACTTGTATAACTGGAAAATGCAGAACCCTAACTTTTCTGAAAAACCCACCGCCCTACTTGACCTCTTAGATTCTGTCCTCTTCACCCATCAGCCCACCTGGGATGATTATAAGCAGCTTTTACAGGTGCTATTCACCACAGAAGAGAGAAAGAGAGTTCTGTCAGAGGCCCGGAAGTCAGTCATGGGCTGAAACGGGACTCCCACTACCAATCCTGCTGAGATTGATGATGCCTCTCCCCTCACCCGCCCTGATTGGGACTTTAATACAGAATCAGGTCAGGTGAGTCTCTGAGTCTACCGCCAGACTCTAATGAGGGGTCTCCGAAAAGCGGCCCTTAAGCCGACCAATTTGGCTAAGGTAGGGAACGTGCAGCAGGAGAAAAATGAGTCTCCTGCTGCCTTCCTGGAAAGGATCATGGAGACATTCCATACTTACATGCCCATGAATCCTGAGGCAGAGGATAGCAAAGCTGCAGTTATTATGGCCTTTGTTAACCAATCTGCCCCTGACATAAAGAGGAAACTCCACAGAGTAGATAGGCTGGCTGAGAAGTCTTTACAGGATTTGCTTGCAGTGGCTGAGAAAGTATATAATAACAGAGATACTCCAGAGGAAAAGCAGACCCAGGCTCAGGCCAAGCAAACTCAAGACCTGGCTAAAATCCTGCTGGCCACCACTGCTACCAAGCCTCAGGACCAGCAGGCTCAGCTATGGCAACTAACAGAGGAAGATGAAGAAAAATCTTGGGGTGGGGGGGCTCCAGCAACTGCAGAAGGACCAGTGTGCCTACTACAAGGAGATGGGGAACTGGGCTAAAGAATGTCCTAAAAGGAGAGCTGGCAAGCCCACTCCCCATGGTAAGACTCACATTCTAGAACTTGGGGAACTGAGTGACTAGAGGATTCAGGGTTTAGCACCCCTCCCTGAACCCAGGGTAATCCTCAAAGTGGAGGGGACACTGGTAGATTTCCTAGTGGACATGGGCACCCAGTTTTCAGTACTTATAGAAGATCAGGGTAAACTAGACACAAAGAAGTCTTGGGCTCAAAGGGCAACTGGCATGAAACAGTACTTATGGACTACCTGAAGAACTGTGGACCTGGGCACGGGC
Organism: Nycticebus coucang; assembly: GCF_027406575.1. Taxonomy (NCBI): domain Eukaryota; kingdom Metazoa; phylum Chordata; class Mammalia; order Primates; family Lorisidae; genus Nycticebus; species Nycticebus coucang. Next base: position 31,207,346 of record NC_069782.1, read on the forward strand.
CGGGTATCCCATGCATTTATGGTCATCCCAGACTGCCCATACCCTTTATTAGGCAGAGAGCTGCTGAATAAAATTGGGGCCAAGATATCCTTCAAGCAGGATGGACCCCAGGTTACAGATAACTGAGGGCGCCCTATACAAGTTCTAACTGTCCAGCTAGAGGATGAATACGAGCTTCACCAACAACCACCACGAGCCCAAGCTGACATTAGTGCTTGGCTCCACTCCCATCCTTCGGCGTGGGCTGAGACAGGAGGAATAGGGCTGGCCATTCATTGGCCTCCAGTTCTAGTAGAGCTTAAACATGGAGCAGAACCCATACGGGTAAAACAATACCCCATAGACGCAGAGGCAAAGAAAGGAATACTTCCACAAATTAGACGCCTCCTACAGGCAGGAATTTTGATCCCTTGCCAATTGACATGGAATACTCTCTTGTTGCCTGTCAAGAAACCCCTCACTAATGACTATCGTCCAGTGCAGGACTTACAGGAAGTCAATAAATGGGTAATGGATATTCACCCAACCATGCCCAACCCGTATACATTCCTGAGTGCCTTAACCCCGACTCAGACATGGTACACAGTTTTGGATTTGAAAGATGCCTTTTTCAGTCTACCCCTAGGTCCACAAAGCCAGGCTAAGTTTGCCTTTGAGTGGAGTGACCCGGAGGAAGGCATCAGCGGACAACTAACCTGGTCCTGCCTACTACAAGGCATCAAGAACTCTCCAACTATCTTTGATGAGGCTCTATATGAAGACTTGGGTGAGTTCCATTTGTTACACCCCGGCCTGACCCTCCTCCAGTACGTAGATGACATACTGATAGCAGCTGCTGATGAACAAGATTGCCTGCAAGGAACGTGGGATCTGCTCGCCACCCTGGGAGACTTGGGATACAGTGCATCAGCGAAGAAAGCCCAGATCTGTCAACAAACTGTGAGTTATTTAGGATATGTGCTTAAGGACGGCCAGAGGTGGCTGAGCGAAGCCAGGAAACAAGCTGTGCTCAGAATCCCAACTCCCACTACTCCCAGGCAGGTGCTGGAATTTTTGGGAACAGCTGGATTTTGCAGGCTGTGGGTGCTGGGATTTGCTGAATTTGCCAAGCCCCTTTATGAAGCCACCAAGGAGGGGCAGCCTTTCCAGTGGTTAGCAAACAGGGACCAAGCATTTAGAGAACTCAAGACTGCCCTCTTAACTTCTCCTGCACTGGGCCTCCCTGATATCACGAAACCTTTCCACCTGTATGTGGATGAACATAAAGGGGTGGCCAAGGGAATATTAACCCAAACCCTGGGACGCTGGATTCGCCCAGTTGCCTACCTATCCAAAAGACTTGACCCAGTGCCCTCGGGATGGCCTCCTTGCTTATGCATTATAGCAGCCACTGCCCTGTTGATAAAAGATGAAGATAAACTTACCCTGGGACAAGAACTGTTGATAACAACCCCCCACACCATTGAGGGGATCTTGAAGCAGCCCCCGGACCAGTGGATGAGTAACACACAGTTGACTCATTACCAAAGTCTACTACTGAATCCACCATGGATTCAATTCCTTCCCAGTGCAGCCCTGAATCCTGCCACTCTCTTACCCAACCCAAATGCAGAGGTGCCACTCCATCACTGCCCAGGTATACTAGTACAAATCCACGGTCTTCACCAAGACCTGACCGACCAGCCGCTGCCTGACGCTGAAGAAACATGGTTCATGGAAGGCAGTAGTTTCATGAAGAATGGACACAGGTATGCAAGGGCGGCAGTGGTCTCAGAAACGGAGACATTGTGGGCCGAGCTCCTTCTGAGTGGCACCTCTACCCAGCAGGCAGAGCTCATTGCCCTCACCAAGGCCCTGGTTCTGGGGAAAGGTAAGAAAATTAATATCAATACTGACAGCTGATATGCATTTGCCACGGCCCATGTACATGGAGCAAACTACCAAGAGAGGGGGCTATTAACTGCAGAAGGAAAAATTGTTAAAAATAAACAAGAGAGGGCGGCGCCTGTGGCTCAGTCGGTAAGGCGCCGGCCCCATATACCAAGGGTGGCGGGTTCAAACCCGGCCCCGGCTGAACTGCAACCAAAAAATAGCTGGGCGTTGTGGCGGGCACCTGTAGTCCCAGCTACTCGGGTGGCTGAGGCAAGAGAATCGCTTAAGCCCAGGAGTTGGAGGTTGCTGTGAGCTGTATGAGGCCACGGCACTCTACCGAGGGCCATAAAGTGAGACTCTGTCTCTACAAAAAAAGAAAAATAAATTAATAAACAAGAGATACTAGACCTCCTAGCCACTATCTGGCTGCCAAAAAAGTTAGCCATCATTCACTGCCCAGGGCACCAAAAGCCAATCTCTCCAGTGGCCAGAGGTGATCATCGAGCAGATGAGGCTGCCAAGAGAGCAGCCCAGGCCCTAACCCTCAGCCTACCAGACGCAGGACCACCAGTCTTGCCAGAGAAGCCTGAGTACACCCCAGAAGACCTAGCATGGCTCCGTACTATTCCCCAAGTACACAGCCCTCCACGATATAACAGCTGGTGGCGCACTGCTGATGGCAAAACCCTCCTTCCAGCACAGCTAGGGATGGAGGTGCTACAGCGCATGCACCAAGCCACCCATATGGGTAATAGGAATCTAAAGGACTTGGTTCGCCATGCAAAGATTAAAATTGAATGATTGGACACCAAATTCAACCAGGTAATTAGTGCTTGCAAAGCTTGTCAACTCACAAACACCAGGGCTGGGCCAACCGCCCAAGGGACCCGAGAGCGGGGAGACAAGCCTGGTGCATATTGGGAAGTAGATTTCATAGAAGTTAAACCAGGACGGTATGGGTATAAATACCTCTTAGTTTTTATAGATATCTTTTCCGGGTGGGCTGAAGTCTTCCCAATGAAGCACGAGACCGCCCAGACGGTGGCGAAGAAATTGCTGGAAGATATCCTCCCCAGGTATGGACTGCCAGCCCTGATTGGCTCAGACAACGGCCCTGCCTTTATATCTCAGGTAACACAAGGGGTAGCAACTGCTCTGGGAGCACCCTGGAAATTACATTGTGCATACAGGCCCCAGAGCTCGGGTCAGGTAGACAGAATGAATAGAACCTTAAAAGAGACCTTGACCAAATTAACACTTGAGTCTGGCAGAGACTGGGTGGCTCTCCTTCCCTTTGCCTTGTATCGGGTTAGAAACTCTCCTTATAAGCTTGGGCTTACTCCTTACGAAATACTCTATGGGAAACCACCACCCATCATTCCCAACACTCGCATAGATATATTAACTGAAGCAGATGATGAAAATTTCCTCCTCTCCCTTTGATGTTACCAGCAGGTACAAAAGGACAACTGGAGCCACCTGCGAGCCACTTATGAGGTTGGTCCTGTACCTGAACTCCACAAGTTCTGGCCCGGTGACTGGGTCTACATGAAAAGGCACGGCCGGGAGACACTGGAGCTCCGGTGGAAAGGACCTGATGTTGTGATTCTAGTGATACCCACTGCTCTCAAAGTGGACAGCGTTGCCTCTTGGGTACAACACACCCACGTCAAACTTGCAGACCCGTTTGCCATCCAGGAAGACTTCATCCCACAATGGAAGATTCAACAGGACAGGGACAATCCATTGAAACTCAAGTTGCAGTGAACTCCACCCACTCCACGCTGATACTATTACTTGTATGTGCCCTCTTGTATGCCTCCCCGGCTTGAGCCCTCACCAGACATATAATGTAACTTGGCAAGTTTTGGGGGGACCTGTCCATGGGTTTGGAGGGCTTACCTGATCCATGGAATGGACACTCTTAAATGCTACCTGGGAAATACACCCCAAGTACACTTGGTACCCTGATTTGCACGTGGACCTAGATCAAATAGTGGGCCTGACACAAAGTTATTGGTCTCCCCACCATAGCTCTTATTATATCTGTCCAGGTCACAAAATTGATAAGTGTGGGGGAAAGGACCATTATTTCTGTAAACATTGGAAGTGTGTCTCCACGGGTCAGATTTGGTGGACGCCCCCCAATTGCTCTGACTTAATCGAGGCAAAGAGGAGCCCGGGTCCTTGGACAGACCAGGACGGCAGGAATAATTGTTACTGGATGGGGATCCTTGGAGGACAAAGATTATGTCTCCTGGTACGCATTCAGTTCACCAGACTAGGGAAAGACAAGCTCACCCACTGGGAATTTGGGAAAACCTGGGGACTCCGTCTGTATAGCCCCTGGCAAGTCAACATATATTACTATGATAAAGGAGGCTTCTTTGAAATACAAGTAGTATACAGCCCAATTGCTGCTGATAAACCTGCATCCTTGAGCCCCCAACAGGTCTCCAGGCTTTTCTAAATTTGACTACCTGTGCCCCTGAGACGTCAAGGGACTTACCCAGTGCCCATTTTAATGCTGAGCCAGCATGGGAATTACTCAAGAGTACTTACCAGGTAATTAACTTAACCAGGCCTGATTTGACAGCAGCTTGCTGGCTCTGCTTTAGGGTAAAACTCCCTTATTATAAAGCATATGCCATCCTGCGAAACTACACCTTTGGGAAGGCTGAAGCTTGTCGATGGCATCAGAATCACCCTAGACTTACCCTTCAAATGGTAATAGGGACAGGCTTGTGCATCGGGAGGGTGCCTATCTTCCACCAACATCTGTGCAATGCCACCGGCCAATGGAATGGAACCGGATATCTGATACCCTCAAGCAATGCCTGGTGGGCCTATTCCACTGGACTAGCCCCATGCATACATGCAGGAGTCTTAAATCAGACCCAAGATTACTGTGTCCTGGTGCAGCTAGTACCTAGAATACTCTACCATAAAAATGATGTAGTACTTCAAAGATTTTTAGACCCAACCCCACGCAGAAAGCGGGGAGTAATCACTACACTTACCATCTCAGTGCTATTAGGAATAGGTTTAGCAGGGGCCGGGACTGGAATGTCTGCCCTAGTCCTCCAGGATAAGAACTATGGGACCCTCCAGGAAACAACTGACTGGGACATAGAAAGGTTAGAAAAGTCTATTACCCTACTCCAGGAATCCATGACTTCCCTTTCCGAAGTAGTTTTACAGAACTGGAAGGGACTAGACCTCTTATTCCTCCAGCAAGGGGGGCTGAGTGCGGCCTTGGGAGAAGAATGCTGTTTCTATGCCAATCATTCAGGAGTAGTAAAAGAGTCAATGGCTTTTGTGAAAGAGAGATTGATAAAGCGCCAGGCAGACCGAGAAAATAACCAAAGCTGGTATGAGTCCCTCTTCAATTGGTCTCCCTGGCTAACCACCCTAATATCAGCCCTGGCCGGCCCCTTGATACTATTACTCTTACTCCTGACAATAGGCCCTTGTATCATCAGTAGACTCATCACTTTTGTACGGAAACACCTAGGTGTCGTACAATTACTAGTCTTAAAGGGCCAATATCGCTCCCTAGCTGAAAGAGAATTAGAGATGACAGAGATGGAACTGGACCCATAATTGGGCTCTGAGTCACAAGTAGAGGGGGAAATGAGAGAGCCAGACCACGGCCATCTTAGGCAGGGTCGCCACCATCTTAGAAGTTAAGTTTCACTTTCCCCACCATTTTGTTGTATAAGTTTACTTTCCTATAAGAGCAGGCAATTCCCTGAAATCATGAGAGTGCGACCTCTCAATCAGGGACCACTCTCTGCATCAGACCATTTGGCAGCCAATCCCGAGACTCCCCCTTTCCTGAAGCCTAGCACACCCCTCCCACTACCCCATATTATAAAAACCCTATGCCCCAGAGCCCGGGGCTCCTGGCTCAGAACCGTTGCAGCGGAGCCCCCAGGAGCCCAGGCTCGAGTTTGTGATAATAAAGGCTCTTTTGCTTTTGCATCGGAATTGGCTCCTTGGTGGTCTGTGGGGACTTCATGATCTGGGCATAACAAATGCAACTATTTTGTTATGATATCATAATGGTGGATACATGTTACTTTATAGTTGTCCTAACCCATAAACAAATATGCTACACAAAGAGAGAACCCATTGAAAACTATGGACTTTAGTTAATTATATATATCAATATTTTCTTGTCAATTATAACATGTGGGCTATGGAATCAAGATGATAATGACTGGAGACATTATATGGGGAGAGAGAGGGAATACATGAGAAATCTCTGTACTTTCTGTTCCATTTTTCTTTATTTAAAACTCTCTGAAAATAAAGATGATTATAAATTAAATCTGCTTTTTAAAGAAATATTTTATTACTATTTCAGATTATGTGATGCTGGGGTAATTATATCACTAAGTGTCATTTATTTAAAATTTACTTGATTTATTACAAGAAAATAGAACTGTTACTATTCTAAAGTCATGCATAATTTATGAAACACACAAACAAATATAGTTCAATACAGCATGCCTACATGTTATAATTACATTTCCTTCAAAAATAAACTTCTTGTAATTAAAAATATTTTAAAAAATTAATAACAACTTTTTGCTAATATAAATTTAAGAATGTAAAGTGCAAAAATAATTGCAATGAAAACCTAGCAGACCTACTAGTCTGACATAGATGTGTGACTATTTTGAGATTAAATATACTATCTTGCTTAACATTTTTCTCTACATTAATACACAAATATTTCATAATAAAACCAAGAACTAAAGTAAAATATGATTGAAAGAAGTACAGTTGACCCTTGAGCAGCATAGGGTTAGGAGCACTGACCTCTGAGTAGTCAAAAATTTGTGTATAACTTTTGATTCTGCGCAAAGTAACATGAAGGTTTATTGACAACACAAAAAGTCAATTGGCACATATTTTGCATATATTATATATGATTTATTATTATCATGAAGTAAGCTAGAGAATAAAAAATGTTATTAAGAATACCATAAGAAGGAAAATATGTTTACTATTCATTGTTGGAAGGATATCATCATAGAAATCTTTATCCTTGTCCTTTTCATGTTGAACAAGCTGAAGAGAAGGAGGGCGCAGAGGTGGAGTGGGTGGTCTTGCTGTCTCAGATGTGCCAGAGGTGGAAGAAAACTCACATGTAAGTGGACCCATGAGTTGAAACTTACATTGTTCAAGGTTTAAATGAATGTGTTTTTCTAGAAGAAAAACTGTGAAGCTAAAGACAATGAGATTGTCCTCTTTTGTTACCTAGTCTTATGAGAAAATAAGGATTGATTCATTTTTACCTCTGGTTTAGTATCTTTGGGAAATGGAGACCAGTGAACACAGCACTCGCTGGAAGGCAAGATACAAACACTGAGCCTTGGTAACAGACAGGAGCTGATGGTTTTATGTTCTGTTTGTATAACTGTACTCTGAGATCTGTTCTTTAGTAACCAGGCTTTTATGGAAAGTTTCCTCTGACCAGTTCAGGTCCGTCTCTTCTCTATTATATTCTAGTGTTACACTCACACATAGAAGATCCTTCTGTGCCAGTTTCCCTCAACTCTCTGCCCTCATGGAGCTTTTTTCCTCCTAGGAGAAGACTGACATCAGATAAAATCATGATGGTGAGGAAACATAGGCTAATTTGTATAGTCCAGTGTTAGTAAGTGCAATGGAATAAAGGTAAAGCATGGGAATTGTGTATAAGGAGGGGTTTAGTTTTGAAAAAGGACAGGCAGTGCCTCATTAAAGTGTGATATTTCAGACAAAACTGAAGGAAATGAGTACTCATTTTTTTTGTAGAGACAGAGTCTCACCTTATCGTCCTCGGTAGACGGCCGTGGCGTCACACAGCTCACAGCAATCTCCAAATCTTGGGCTTAGGCGATTCTCTTGACTCAGCCTCCAGAGCAGCTGGGACTACAGGCGCCCGCCACAATGCCCAGCTATTTTTTTGTTGCAGTTTGGCCGGGGCTGGGTTTGAACCCACCACCCTCAGCATATGGGGCCGGCGCCCTACCCGCTGAGCCACAGGCACCGCCCATGAGTACTCATTTTTAATCCCTCTGGCAACTGGAAGATTTGCTTATATAAAGTACTCACTGCAAATTTAAACTTTATGACAAAAAATAATAGATCCAGAACAATAATGTAGCAGATATTAACTATAAAGAGGAAATTAAATTAACCTTAAATTTGTTGATCTCAATTTTATCTGCAGGATCAGATATTAGGAGATCACAGCGAACTTAATGTTCTTTCAAAATAGATCTAAGACAAACTCTAGTTGTAGAGCATCATGCCCCAATGATTAAGGGAAAACAATTATTATTATTAATGACATGCTAAAATGCATAAAGATGAAAGTTTAAAATACTTAAAATAATACATAAAATCTTTTCCTCCCATTTCAGGAATAAGTAAATAACTACATAAAGTAAAGGGCAGGGATATTTACTGAAGGGGCAGGTAGTTTGCAGCAGAGTTTACCAACACGAGTATGAGTACTTACTCATTTTTAATCCCTCTGGTAACTGATTTAAAATACCCGATATTTATTATTTCACAGTATATGTCTATCAAGAATCTGGGCTGGGCTTAGTTAGGTGCCTCTCTCTCAGCTTAAGTTTCCTTACAGGGTATTGGCTGGGGCTGCGGTGACCAGTCTTTACGAGCCTCCACTGTGGGAGGCTTTTTAAAATAGATTCTCACTGATTGGTCACAGATACCAGTTCCTTGCCAACCCCTTCTCTCCATATGGAAGCTTTCCCCTCGTAGCTGGCTGTCCCCACAGAGAGAGCTCTGATAAAGAGAAAGAAAGGGTGCCCTTTTCTAATTAAATCTTTGATTTAATCCCATGGCTTCTGCATCTATCCTTTTGTTTGAAGCAAACTACTAAATTTAACGCATGCTTAACAGAAAGAAATTAATTACCCAAGTACAGGAATGCCTACCACAATCCTGGCATCTTATCCATTTTCAAAGTAATGAACAAAAGGAAGCCCGCTTTAATGATATTGTCACAGATGAATGAAACATTTTTTCTCAGAATTTAATCTAACATTTTAATTTTAGGAAAAGTTTTATATTTCTTCAAACGGGTTTCATTTTATTTAGTATAATAGTGGTATTAGCAAGCTTTGGCATATCTCCAGGGTGTTAAATACAACTTGAATGTAGTGTAAGCAAAATTAGGTGATACTTCTTTTTAAAAAGATTATAGTAACAGGTTTTTGCTCTTCCTGACTGAATACTCTGATTTGAAGTGCTTTAGTATATTTGTCCTTCTCTTAGATTTATTTTATTCTTAAATTTTCTAAAGTTTGTGAAGCTTACACAAATATCATTGGCATTTACTTTGAGATTCTTTAGAATTCCTGGAAAATAGACTGAGTTTTTATTTCACATTAGAAGTATGATCTGTACATACAAAATTTCCCAGTGCTTTTAAGATTAGAATTAGCTTGTGAGTGTATTTTCAAATAACAAATTTATCAATTTATTAGATAATGAATAGGTCGCAAGATAGGAATACTCTTTTTTCCTGACTTGTTCTCCTACCTCAGTATTTACTTCCTAAGCAGCACAACTGAGAAGAAAGAACACAAGCTAAGAAGTAAAAGTAAGAAATTCATAAATTCTGATTTTAATACCCATTTTCAACGTAGTACTGTACAATAATTCTGAAATGCCTTTATATAAACCTGAAATGACATGGTTTACAAAGTTGAAAAACTGAATGAGATGAGGCATACTAAGTGCTTGAAAATTGCCAAATAACATTGAAATATTACTAGTAGGCCACACTAAAGACATAAAAATAGAAATGAACAATATTCCCCAATGCCATGATCCTTTATATAAACTAGGATTTCTGAGTTGCAATATTATCTATTTGGGTCATTTATTGAGTGCTTATTCTGGATCAACTTCTGTGAAAAACACAGAAATACAAAGATAAAACACACACACACACATACATCTTGCTTCATGCCACTGAAAGTTTATGGATGAAAATTATAGTATACCTAGATATTTAATAAAATTGGGGAAAAGTTTCAACAGTGTGATACCATATACTCCAATTAAGTCTTTAATTAATAATTGCAACTGAATCTTGTTAGAAACCCATATAACCTTTCCCCCAAATCAGTTCCAAGGGTAACAACTGAAAAGGTTATCTGATAATTGCATCATTACATAGGTTTCATTTCAGGATGTAACAAATCCTTTCAGATGCAGCAGTAATTTTATTTGAAAACATTTACGAATTCTTTGTAGACATGCATTATTTATGATAATATACATAAATATTGAAGAGGTGGAACATTTAAGATACATTATTTACTTAAGAAAATTATTTATTCCCAACTGAGCTAACAAAAGACGATGTTTTGGTACACATTGAACACCAAACTTTTCTAACTATTTCCTTTCTTCAAAACAAAACTCACAGGTAAGTGGACATAAATCAATTATAACACTTAGTATTCACACTAATTTGTCTTAGCTTTGGCTGAGGTAAGAAATAGCTTACTAAATCAAAGTGGTTCACAAAAACAAATATCTATTTCTTTCTAATGTTGTATGAAGCCTGCGTTGTGTCCAAGGCTCTGATGTAGGACCATGGGTTGACTAAAGGTCTGCCCCTCTTGACATTCCATTCTGTAATCCAGGATGAACAAATAGCTTCTAACTGGAATATTCTATTCTTGTAGCAGAGGAAGAGAACACAAGATAGACTAATTTGAAACAGTCCCTTTACATTAAAGCTTTTTTGTTCATACACAGCATGCTGTCATCTTTAAGCACAAGACATTGACCAAAACCAAGTACCATGGACAGGCTGGTTATTTAGATAGGACACAATGAATACATTTTCACAAATGTGAAATATACGACAGAGCTTTATGAGTGGACAGAGTAGAAATCAAGTCCTCACTTTAAAGATACAACAATTGAAATACACAATTTAAGGTTCATGACAGCATAGTGATCAAGGACATGAAATGTGGGTCATATAGATCTGAGGCTAAATCTTGGCTCTGCCATTTGCTAGCTGTGTGATTGATGGAAAATGATGTATTTGTCTGGTGAATGGGAGTAATAATCTGTATTTTAGAATAAGTATTAATATTTAACCAAAGTACATGAGACCAGCAGTACACGCTATGTTGAATATAACAATCGCTTAATAAATGCCACCTCTCACACTGAGAGAAACTGCTTATGTCACTTGATGAGTGGCTGGGAAGTGCTATAATGAAACTCTGAGCTTGTTTCAGTCTTGCTTGTTTTTGCAGAATGCTTATTTGTCTTCATATTAAATGGCCCTGCTTGGGTAATAATTTACCCTTAAGTCTGATCATTACTATATGGGGATTTCAAAAACATTATGCAGAATGGCTCCAAGGAAGTCTGAGTAATTTGTACTGGTATATATCTATAGCTCTATATTTATTCATATTTTCATAAAAATAAAAATGAAATGAAAATGTTGTGTACTTTTTAAATCATATACCCTATGACAATATGAATCACTTGATAAATTACACTATATTCTCACTTTTTAAGTAAACTGGTTTAAAATAAATAACTCACTAGATGGCTACCCCTTTACTAGCTAGTACACATTTTATTAGTGTTCTAATCAATTTCCTTGAGATGTGCACTAGCACACAAAATATTTATCTTAGTCTGTTTTCTGTTGTTGTAACAGCATATCACAGACTGGGTAATTTATTTTTATTTATTTATTATTTATTCATTGTTATTTATTTATTTGAGACAAATCTCACTCTGTCTCCCTGGGTAGAGTGCCATGGTGGCATAGCTCACAGCAACCTCAAACTCTTAGGCTCTTGCGATCCTCTTGCCTCAGCCTCCCAAGTAGCTGGAACTACAGGCACCTGCCACAATACCTGGGTAGATTTTCTATTTTTAGTAGAGATGAGTCTGGCCTCAAACTCCTGTGCTCAAGCAATTCACCCCCCTGAGCCTCCCAGAGAGCTAGGATTACAGGTATGAGCCACCACGCCCAGCCAGACTTAGTAATAATGAAAAAAAAAAAAAGTTATTTAGCTCTTTGTTCTGAGGCTGTGAATTTTAAGAGTATGGCACTGGCATCAGGGAAGGTCCTGGGTGCTGTCATAATATGTCAGAAAACAAAAGAGGGAAGCATCACCTATGAGAGAGAACTCCTAACTAACCAACTTCTGAAATAATGGCATTAATCCATTTGTGAGGGTAAAGTCCCTCAGACCTAATCACTTCTTAAAGGCCTGATTTCCCAGGACCATTACATCAGCACTTAAATTTCAACCCATGAACTTTCAGGAGACACATTCAAACCATACTAATATTTTACTTGCTGAATTTAAACACTGAACAAATTTGTCCTTTACCTTGACTTCCATTAAATGAATGTAATTGAAAAAAATAATCTTAAATAACCTCATCATCTTTCTCACCAATAATGATTTTATAGTATGAATTATACAAATCAGTCACCTGGTGCAACATTTTCTTTTTTTATGAATGTAACAGTGGACAAAAACAGTGATTTGCCTGTGAACCCAATAGCAGAGGCCAAAGCAAAGCTAAAATTAAAGTGAAATCCAACAAATTATTAGAAAATAGTAGTATGAGTAAGGTTTGTTAAGATTAAGTAGCTTTATTATGTTATAACAATTATTTTAAAGTATATATATTCTTTCTTGTTTATAATGAATATTTGAAATGCCAAAGGAATTAAAAAAAAATAGCATCATGTGGAGCCCTTTTTTTATTTTTTTTACTAATTTACTAATGTGATAATGGCTCATCATCTTCTTTGAACTGTGAATATTGAACAAATATGTCAATATTTGTGTAAACAATGAAAATACAACATACCTTGTACTAGTTGCTATAGAGAACAAACAGGAAATCGAAAACACCATGGCTTGGCTTCATGAAAGACAACCGAGGACCAAACAAGCCTTTTAAAGACAAAAAATTAAACAAGCAAACAAAAAAACCAGATGACACATATATAATGCAATGGCCTAAATCTGTTTTTTCAGACAAGAAAAAGTTGATACTATGATCAGGTTGATCAAAAAAGTATTTCCAATTCAATTATTTGGATTATTGCCTCTTTCTGCAGTGCACAACAGAAATATTTTAATAATTTTTCAGAAAAACTCATAGAACTCAATCACGCTAGAACAGCTAGCTGCTGACATTACTTATTTTAATACTATTACAGAAGAGGCCATCCTCTGTCCTCAGCATTGTTTCAGAGGCATGGTAAGTAGTGACATTGGCAAACATCATTTAATTACAAAAAGTAATATACATTATCCTTTAAGAGACTTGGAAACCAAGGTCTTCTGAAACATTAAAATATAGTGAGACTATGAATAATGGTGAATACAACTGACTTGATTACATATGAGTAGCATTGCTGTATATTTTGAATTATGAAAAATAATATGTCCCAGAAAATCTGAAAAGAGAAGAAACTGTGCTGCAAGAATCACAGAGAATTTGTAAACTGGTTACTCCTAGATAATGTAATCAAGTTTGATGCTAGCATATGTAACAGGGATTGTTATAAAAGAGGAGAAATAAAGACTAGAGATTGCTATCTTTTAATTAGAGTCTGAGAATGAGGTTTTTGCTATTCCTTACAACTGAATGTAACTCATGAAAATGTTTAGGAAGTCAAACTTCAAGGTAAGTCAGTGCTCAGGTATAAGTAATACAACTCTATGTATTCAATAGACTGTTCAGATGTGTCATTTTAGGTAAAAGGCTAGGAGCCTTCTTTTCAAGAAACTTATAGGTGAAACTAATGTAATTTAGGGAGGTGAAATTTTATCTTGTGAGACTGTCTTTTGGTATTATGCCCTGACAACTTCACTCTTCATTTTCTTTACTAATAATATAAATAATTATGTTAACTTGGTAATCTATATATTAAATAATTTTTCTTTATTATTATAATCTTACATTTCACAAATAATAAAACAGTTGGTTTCTAGATAACATAGTCTTCCACAGTAGCACACTGAGCCAACTAAATTTCTTCACTTCCAAAGAGCCTCTATCTCCTTAGGTTCTCTGCTTGATCCTGTTACTACTCTTACTTTACAAAAGAAATAGAGGCCATCAGATTAATCATCTCTGCTGTCCACACTTCCTTTTATTTGTCCAACTTCAAATGAAGTGGCATTGTTTTTGCCCAAATCCAAGCCACACATTTGTTTTTGAACTGCATTCTTCCTCTGTCATTGCAAATGTTCAGCTTGTCATCTTTCCCTGTATCAATTTTTTCTTCATTCTTCTTTCCACCTCTTCTTTCTCTCTCCTTCAATCACCTCTTGCCCCTCAGATTACAAGCATGAACTAAGGAAAGACTGGAAAAATTGTCTGACCAGCCAAAGCTCTTTTCAAAGACCTCCAAATAATCAAATTCAATAGGTTTTCATTATTTATTTATTTATTTTCCTCTTTTCTATTAATCTGTATTAACATTTTCTACTCCGTTGGCCTTTGATACAGTTGTGTCTTATTTTCTTCACAGCTTTCTGGTTGGTTTATTTATTTCTTCCAAGATTTTGCTTACTCTGTCGCTAAAATGTGGAGTTTCCCAGGACCTGTCTATAGCCTAGTACAACTGTCATGTTCATGTTCATTTTGGGTGAACCTATAGTTGTATATTGTTTCACCTATGCATTTTTCTTATGTCTGGAGTGCCTCAACATGTAGAGGTTAATCATTGTGGATTTAGAAGTCAGACAGATTATGAATTAAATTCTACCTCTTCTATGTATAAGGTTGTGAACTCCCCCTCTATCCCAGGTTTCAAAGGATATCCTTCTGACTTCTAATTACTATTGTTATTATATGCCACAGTTACCTTGATTGATCTTTAAGTACTATAGTTCAGTAGAGTTATACCTGGCCTACCACAAAAGACAATTTCCTGATATCTGGTAGTTTATTCATTTATTTAACAAAAATATGCTTATAGAGCACTTACACCGTGCCAGTCATTTTACAGGCACTGAGGACAGAGCTACATAGAAGCCAATTAAAATCCCCAAACCTTTAAAACGTAGCAGGGGGTTATCTTATAGGATGCATTCTTTCAAAAAATAATGAAATAAAATTATTATTCCCTCTCATCCTACACTATAATATCTTACAGAAAGGAAAAAAAAACCCAGAATTTTGGTGGGTTTTTTGTCTTGTTTTGTTTTACTACGTACATATTTGATGATCCCTATGTCATTATTTGTATGCCTGGATGGTATTTTTATACCTTTTAGATCATTTACCTTTTTATAAAAGGCTACAGGGTTAGAAAATGTGAAACTAATGTTATTTCCATTCTAATGCTCTTTGCCTTTACAGTTTTATCAACCCACCTTATGTCACATCTGATCCTGTGGGATCTTTCAAGCAGTGATGTGAAAGTCTACTTTGAACGCTACTGTGTTCTGTGTGTAAAAATCAACACACTGGCAATAAGCAAAATGAATACTGAACGCAAAAGAGAAGGATTTTCAAATGGCGATCTAAATTCCTGTGATGCAATTCAGTGTCCCATAGTTTTACCTTCTGAATGAATGCACAGATTTGGTGAGGAAAAAAAAATAAGTGAATAATTCTCTGGTGAACAGAATCCTGACAGCTTTAGAGGTCTGGTATATGAATGCAAAATGGTAAGTCAACACAGTAGTCAAAGATATTTACCCAGCATCTAAAACAGCGTATTTATAACAAAAGTTCCTACATTTTATTTTTTGTGTGTGTGAAAATATGACCATTGGCAGCTAAACTGATGGGTATTTCAAGATTACTAAATTTTTTTTTTCTGTAACATTAAGTCCTTAGTAGAGCTGCAAAAGGCAAAATATGAGAACAACGAGAGAAAGAAATTAAGAATCATCACTATAATTGTGGTGAGAAGTGAAAGGAGGAAATAGACCAATAGTCAAAGGCATGAATGGATGGGAAAAAGCCTGTCATCATTAGATTACGGAGAAACTAACTTTTCACAGCTCAGTAATTCCTGAGGACATTACTGTTCTCCATTAAAAGATGATAAATTCAACCGATTCTGTGCCTAAAAATTCAAGAAAGTGAGTAACACAGACTTCTAATAGCAGTACAGATAGAATCAGAGACAGTACAGAGACATTAATTTAACACTATATGATATACACTATATGTACATGATATAGGACATACACTACACTAATACTATATGATATACACTATATGTGCATGATATAGGATATACACTACACTAGCACTATATGATATACACTATATGTACATGATATAGGACATACACTACACTAACACTATATGATATACACTATATGTACATGATATAGGATATACACTACACTAACACTATATGATATCCACTATATGTACATGATATAGGATATACACTACACTAGCACTATATGATATCCACTATATGTACATGATATAGGATATACACTACACTAACACTATATGATATCCACTACACTAACACTATATGATACACATTATAACACAAAAGCTAGAGTTTTAAAAATGGACATGTCTGTATATTTTATATGACTCTCTCATGCCCTAATCATAACCTAACATTTCTTTCTAAAAATATGATTCTCTTCCAACACTAACCATGTTCTTAGACAGCAGCTGTATTCTTGTTAACACAAGCTTGCTATACTGGGAGGAACCAATAAAGTAATTCCCAAGAGAAAAAGAGAAAAATCACATCTTTTAAAAGCAAAAATTTCTGGTGTTTGGTAACAGACTATGGTACGGTCTGTCAAACAACAAGGCAACATTCTAGATCCTATAGATCTGCGTGATTTCTACAAATAGTTAACCAAAAGCTTTAAGTTGAAATGACTATATGTCATTAAATAACATGGAATATGCAATAGTAATTATCAGAAAGAGAACTGCCTTCTGACATGAATAGAATTGTATTATTAATAAAGAATATTGATTTATATCAGAGTCCAGCTTACATTACTAATGTAAATGCAATTTAGATTTAGGCAAATGTCTAAAATATAGACAATGTCAAACTCTTCTACAACTTAATCTATTGTAAGTGATTTTATTTATTTATTTTTTTTTAATTTTTTTTTGTAGAGACAGAGTCTCACTTTATGGCCCTCCATAGAGTGCCGTGGCCTCACCCAGCTCACAGCAACCTCCAACTCCTGGGCTTAAGCAATTCTCTTGCCTCAGCCTCCTGAGTAGCTGGGACTACAGGCGCCCGCCACAACGCCCGGCCATTTTTTGGTTGCAGTTTGGCTGGGGCCGGGTTTGAACCCATCACCCTCGGCATATGGGGCTGGCGCCCCACCAACTGAGCCACAGGTGCCGCCCATATTGTAAGTGATTTTTAATAATAGTATGTTTTTAATATTCCAAAATGTATTTTATTACTGACATGTGAATTTTTAAATTTTTGCTTTCAGCATCTCCTTCATCGATAAACGAATTGATGAGAAGTGCGAACACTAAAATTGTTAGTATATCAGACTTCTGATTGTTTATTTTATAATGAATTGTTTATTTAAATTTTTAATACTTAATATGGATAATTATAACTATGTCTTCACTCTCTCACTAGTACTATATGCTTTTGACCCTACCTTTTTATTATATATTTTTTTATATTTATGGTTTTTTTATTAAATCATAGCTGTGTACATTAATGCGATCATGGGGCACCATACACTAGTTTCATAGACTGTTTGACACATTTTCATCACATTGGTTAACATAGCCTTCCTGGTATTTTCTTAGTTATTGTGCTAAGACATTTACATTCCACATTTACTAAGTTTCACATATACCCTTATAAGATGCACTACAGGGTAATCCCATCAATCCCCCTCCTTCTGGCCACCTCCCCACTCACTCCCCTGCCTTTAAAATATCTTATTTCGGAACAATTATGCAGACATTTGAATAAAGACAGAAGAATATGAGTATTTGATCCCACTGATGTCCCTGCCATGGTAAATGGGTAAGAAACGATGTAATTATGATTCCCCAAACATTCTTAATCATATAAAATAACACTACCATTCTAAATTCTTCTATTATTAGGATTGGGCGTGGTGGTTCATGCCTGTAATCCTAACACTCTGGAAGGCTGAAGCAGGTATAGATTGCTTGAGATCAGGAATTCAGGAATTCAAGACCAGCCTAAGCAAGAGCTAGACCCTGGCTCTACTAAATATAGAAAAACTAGCCCAGTGTAGTGATGTACACCTGTAGTCCCATCTACTTGGGAGGCTGAGGCTCTTGCATTGCTCAAGCCCAAGAGTTGCTGTGAGCTATGATGTCATAGTACTCTGCCCAGGGTGACAGAGTAACACTTTGTCTCAAAACAAAACGAAACACACACACATACAGACACACACAATAAATCCTTCTATTATTTAAAAAAGGGGTGACCACATTAGTAAAAATGTGGATCTCTTGGTACTTCCTCTTCATTTTATTCTTTGTCGATACTAGAAAAAAAATGGGTAAGTTTCAAGAATGGATAAAAAAAAGGATAATAGGTATGATAACCAAATGTTAAACATGTTTCTAGTTAGAGGAAATTTTTGCTTTTAGAAACAGCAAAACTTCCATTTTCTAAAAACATTTTAGTAATGTAGTAAAATGTCATGGTCAATATGAAATTTTGACCACATTGGAAGAAAAAAAATTGTTTTTTCCCTCCTAACAAATCAGCCTTTTGAGTCAGTTCACAAAAACCTCAAACCTTCAGGCAATCCTGCCTATTTAGTTAATCCTTGTAGAACTGAGTGAAGGTCCAGGACCTTGTAACCATATTTAGTGTTTCCCTGACATTCACCTCCTGCAGCTCCACTGGGCTGCAACATCATCCTCACCCTACTTGTTTCTTTATAAAGGTTTGAAATGCTGAAACACAAAAGAGAATACATTTTACAAGGTAATAGTACTTTCCATCCTTTCTTTCTCCTTAGATATTGCTTATGGTGTCTTTATCAGTTGGGGTTGTTGTAACAAAGTGCCACAGACTAGGTGGCTTATAAACAAAATAAATTTATTTCTCCCTCTTCTGGAGCCTGGAAGTTAAAGATCAGGGTGCCATCATGGTCAGGTTCAGGCGCCGGCCCTCTTCTGCCTTGCAGAATGCCAACTTCTTATTGTATATGCTTGTGGTATGACGACGGAGAGAGAGTGCTCTAGGTTTCTCTTTTTTTTGCAGTTTTTGACCGGGGCTGGGTTTGAACCTGCCACCTCCAGCCTATGGGCCCCACTCTGTTGAGCCACAGGCGCTGCCCTCTCTAGGATTCTTTTTATAAAGTCACTAAACCCATCTTGAGAGAGACCACCATGAGGGCACCACCACCATGACCTAATTAGCCTCGAAGCCCCCACTTCTTATTGCCATCACATCGGGCTTGACATTTCAACATATGAAATGAGGGGAGACACAAACATTTTGTCCATTGCACTTGTGCAAGACCTCCTAAGTTGCATTGAGATTTTGGAGTATAGGACTAAGTACAGAACAATGTGATCAGAGACGTGTGTGATGGAGAATTGAGGGATGCATTTCCGTTGCCTCATAACTGAAATAAATGTGACATTAAAAAGACTGCTCAATTTTCTGGATCATATAGGCCCTTGATCTCCAAATAAGGAAGAAGAAAATGGGTTAAAAATAATTATCCTCTTCATCTTTCTGACAAATGGGTCGGTTCCAGTATAACTTTTCAGCTCTCTCAAAATGATTCTCAATTTCCATTTTGTAGGCTTTATAATTTAATGAAGAAATAAGATTGCTGTCATTTTTAGTATTACGTGTTGTTATAATTGTGTGTTGTCATACATTTTAAGTCCTCATAGGTATCTTGAATGGAATTTGGGAGAAAATGAGCCATCTTAACTAGGAAAGATAGCTATTAGCAATTATAGTATGAAAATAATTTTTAGTTACTCTGGCAGAAAGCATTGACAATTAAAACCAAGTTTAAAATGAAGTTTGAGTGGTGTCTCATTAGCAGTTGTGTTTTTAGCAACTTTTAAAAATTAGCTAGCAGCACCAGCTATACATTATATATTGTTAATTTCTTTTGTTCCCATCATGAGATAAAATATATATTTGCTGCAGAAATTTTGCATTTGGGGAGCAATAGAAATGAGGAATGAAATTCTGCAGACTTATTTAATGCAGTTTTAATTCACAGCTTGGGCATATTTGAAATAGTTTTGTTCTTGGTTGTCTGTGGAAGTTTATTTTCCAGAACAGATGGTGACAGATTATATATACATGTTCCTTTGAGCTTATATACACAATACAGGTAGATGTTTTTTCTCTTTTCTATAGAAAGTAAAAACAAATCTAAAAACACTCAGTGTGATTTTTAGTACCTAGAATATTATATTATTTTAAAATAGGCTGCATATCTTATTAAAAACAGATTAATGGCAACATAAAACAATGTGGGACAGGATAGTATATTTAAAGGTGAATGTTTAACTTTTTTTCCCTCCATTCTATAAGAGACTAAAATAACAAAAGGCAATTTCTTCATACCAAACACCCACCACACTCCACACTAAGGATCTGAGGCTTAGAAGATCCAGGCAACTAAGGACTTGATTCAGATTTTGTAAGTCCAAAAAATTAATCTTGAAGGCCTCCTTTAAAAAAAATACAAAATTATGCATTCAAATTGAAGTATGAAAATTAACATTTTTAGACCAAGAATAAAAATTCCAAGAAATTATAAATTTGTTAGAAACTGAAGAATATCCCAAATCCAGGGAAAATGTATAATTCAATGTCTAACTCATCTCTAGAATACGTTTGTTCTTTGCTGTTGTTATTATATACTCTTTGATCATCTTTTTCATATAATGATTCCTTGATAAATATTATCTTCTATAATATTATGGGGTAACATAGGACATCCATTTGAAATAATTGCTAGAGTCTTTCCAGTCTCTCTCTATAGAGAGAATAAAAGTAATTCACTTATTTAGTAAGGTTGGTAAAAAATTATTTTTTTATTATTGGTAATTTAGAAAAGGTTAAGCTTTGTAGTTCTTCAACTTACTAGTCTATCATACCATGCTAGTAATGTATATGGAGGTAACCTTCCAAAAGGACTCTATTCTGAAAACTTAATTCCCGTGAACCAAATTTCTTTCTGTGTGTGTTTTTTTAATTTTTCCATTTATTGGTTCAGATTCATTGAGGATACAATTAGGTTACACTGTTTGGATTTGTTATGTAAAGTTCCTCTTATAGTAGAGTCCTGACCCCAAGAGGTGTGCCATACACTATAACCCTTCATCCCCTCTCTCCTCTGCCTCCCCGCTCCCTCGTTCCCGGCTCTCCATCTTGAATTGATTTTTTTCTCTTATGTGGGTATATATTAGTTCATCTACTGGCTTCACATTAGAATTGAGTGCATTGGATTCTTGCTTCTCCATTCTTGTGATACTTTACTAAGAAGAATGTGTTCCAGCTCTATCCAGGTTAATGCAAAAGATGTAAAGTCTCCATGAACCGAATTTTTAAATTACTTCCCATACTTCAATGCTTCTCTACCCATTCCCCACAGCCTCCACATCCCCCACAAGTGAGGAGAGTCTACCTAGAGGTTCAGAGAGAGAAGAGATTATAGCTTCACCCATGGTGGTTAAACTTCTTGACTTCCATCAATTTTGTAGAAACTTAGGGCATCCGTATAAACTAATTGCTAGAGTCTTTGCAAAGTTTTGGAAGAGACTCTTAAAATGTGAAGTTGGGAAGCTTAAACTTCTTTCACTTGTTAGTTAAAAATGCCATTGCTGTCATTACCAACACCTCCATCCTCCAAAGGCACCCACAAACACACTTATATTATGGGATTAAACAATGCGGTGTCCTCACAGGTCTTAGTTTAGAATGGTTTTTGTTTGTTTTGCTTCCATTTTGTTGTTGTTGTTGTTGTTGTTCTGTCAAGAAATGGAGCTGGTATTTCCCCAGTAAGCAAGAAGGAAATGAATCAGAGATAGTGGACCTATGAGGAATGGCCCTTTTAAGAGAATGTTCTCCAAAGGCTAAGAAAATAAGCACTGCTGCCAGCTATACCAATCGAAGGAATTGAAGCACCAGTTAAATGTCACACTTACACAGTAATGATTAAATGCAATCTAGAAGTTAGATGCT
Organism: Nycticebus coucang; assembly: GCF_027406575.1. Classification (NCBI taxonomy): domain Eukaryota; kingdom Metazoa; phylum Chordata; class Mammalia; order Primates; family Lorisidae; genus Nycticebus; species Nycticebus coucang. The sequence goes on from NC_069782.1 coordinate 31,229,445, forward strand.
AGACCTTGGATGCCAAACACCCGACGTGGTATGAATAAACCATGTGGTCATGCACAGCAAACGAAGCACGAGGTATAAGTGATAATAAAAGTGGTGAGGATTGAATGTTCCAGCTATCTGGTTGCCAGAGGCTTTTCCAGAATCCATCTGATTAAAGAACATCAATGAAAGTGCCCTCTCTCCACCCCAGGTTCTATACAGCAGATTCACGTTTGTTACCTTTACCTTTACTATTACTCTTTATCAGTGTCATTTGAAGGTACATCTACAATCACATGAACCACCTCAACCTTTAACTTATAAATATAAAATGATTTAGAAAATATAAAACTCAGAAATATGCAAAAGGATCGTGTGCCTTCATTTGAGTTCCCATTTACTATCCATTAATATATTTTATGACTGAAGGAAGGATGTTAATTTGTAGATAACCAAGAGTAATGCAAATAACTCTTGTCCAATAGCAATGAAATATTTCTTCTTTCACAGCTTCACAAATGAATTATTTGGTAGAGATTCAAATAATATCAGCAAAATTATAGTTTTAATGGCTTATAGGACATAAACCAGCTTTATTTCTAAATTATAGCATCCTCTTTTCCTGCCATAAATACTTGTGCTTTCTCCAAATCACTTCAGACCTGCCTTACCAAGTTGCTGGTTCTCTACTAATGAATTAAGTAAATATTTGACGTATGCTGACCATATTTGTAGAGCAATCAGGCTCTACATTTTTGGAAATTCTATATACCTTAAAAGTATACATAATCTGAAAAGAACCTCTTGGTACTCTGAATCATGATATGGAAATGAGGAGTTTGCTTTCTGCCAAACTGACCATCAAAATTTATTACTCCTGAAAGAACACCATCACATAATTCTTTTGGCCATGGGCTCCACCATTTATATAACAAAGTAACTGTGAATGAAAAGAGAAAATAGGAAATTGCATAAGCAAGACAGGCAATGGTTATTATTATCATTATTAATAACTTTGTCTAAAGGTCTTTAGAAAATTAAATGAATTGGAGAAAGCATACAAAGAGCACTTATTTAATCAAAAAATACAACTGGATTTCATAATCCATAATCATAAAAGGTAGGAGACAGTGTTTTTGAATGTATTTTCTTTTTTCTATATTTCCTAATTTTTCAATAATAGACAAGAGTTTGACGTAAACTAAAAATGTTTTAAAAAAGAATGTATCTTGGATTTGTGTCTTATTTCTCTCTTATTTTTAAAGATAATTTTGGGGGAAGTTTTAGGTTCACAGCAAAATGGAGGGGATGGTACAAAGGCAGCACATACACTCCCTACCTCCACACAAGAATAGCCTCCGCCATTGTCAACATTCCCCACTAGGGTGGTGCATTCGTTATGATCAGTGAACTAACGTTGACACATTATCTTCATCAAAGTCCTTAATTCCCATTAGGATTCACTCTTGATGTTGCATATTCTACACATTTGGACAAATGTATAATGACACTTGGGTAACATTGTACAAGATTGGACAATCTAGAAAAGGTACAACACACCTCATTGCTGAATATCACTAAGTCACTAGATGGCCAAGGGGAGTACTTGGAAAGCGACCCTGGAGATAATCAGCAATGAGATCTATAGCACTTTTTCTGGGAAGAACTAGTGAACTTACTGTCTGGCCTCGTATTATTTTATTTTCAGTGCCCTCAAAATTCACTATACTCCACTAATTTATTTATTTTTATTCATCTCTCCCTTTACCCAACCCTTGGCTACCTCTGGTCTTTTCACTGTCTGTGTAATTTTGCCTTTCCTAGAGTGTCATGTAGTTGAATCATACATTCTTTTCAGAATGACTTCTTTCATTTCATAATATGCATTTACATTTTCTTCTTACTTATTCGTGGTTTGATGGCTCATTTCTTCCTATGACCTTCATTATGTGGATGTACCATGGTTTATTTATCCATTCACCTATGGAAGAGCAGTTTTGGTTGTTTCCAGTGATTACGAATAAAATTGATTAAAACATCCATATGCGAGTATTTGCATGGACATGAGTTTTTAACTCTTCTAGGTAAACACCAAGGGACACAATTATTAAATCATATCCTAAGCTCCTCTTTACTTTTTATTTTTTACATACCTACATATGATTGTGTATGTGTGTATGTGTGTATTTCAAGCCAAATTTCCATGCTTTTTATTTCAGAGAAGATTGTGTCTTCTACAAAACAAAACTATGCCAAGCTTTGAGATGGTATACAATGAAAGATATCTTATTAAAATTTAGGTCAATTTGTTTTCTATATTAACTTTCTTTTAAGTTTCTTGTATAGTAGAAAATTGCTGAAATATTAACTTTCCTTTAAGTTTCTTGTATAGTAGAAAATTGCTGAAATTAGAGTACAACCGGAATATGTTGATTTTATTTTGTACAATAAAAACATTGCTTATTTATGCCCATTTGTTGAGTGTTGGTGTCAAATCTTTATTAGTTTTAACACTTAGGTTTTTATGGTATTTTATTGATCTTATCTGTCAGGAAAGATGCCCTCAAATATGATATCATATTATGAAAAAATAATAGATGAGGTGAATATTTACATTTTAATAAATATGAGGTGAATATTTACATTTTAATATACATTTTAAATTAATTTTACATGTCACATTTTATAGTCTTAGTTATCATATGACAAAAAGAGGAGGCTGCCAAATGCATTTCTGTTTCCTATGATATGTGTATGATTTTTTTAGTTCCTATTGAAGTAATTTGAATTAGTGTTTCTTTGAAAGATTTCAAAATTGATTTTTTTTTTTAGAAGAAAGAAGTGAAGTGTGATAGTAGGCATTAGCGTGGACATACTCTTTTCTTATATACAAGAAACCTCTTTTAAGCATTTCACCTGGTTGAAGGGATTAAGTGCTGATATCTTATTTAAGTGAGATAGCATTGAATAGGTAGAAACAGAAGGGCAGAATTGACCAGTTACTTTCCAAATAGGATCTTTGCACAATGTATCAAAATATCATGTATACTCCATAAATATGTAAAATTATTACATGTCAATTGATAATAATGTTACAAACCAGAAAATAAATATAGCAATTGAGAAGGTGCCATAAAGAATTTCATTATCTTGACATTGTACCTTTATCATGTAAAATTGTATGAGCTTTAATGTATATTTACATACATATAGGTAACTACTACCAAAATAAAGAAGGAAATTGCCTCACTGATTTGAGAAATGCCTCCTATTTTCTTGTTGAGTTACAACTCACATGGTTGTTGGCAGAATTCTGTGATCGACATTGCCTGACTGAAGTCCCCATTTCTTGCTAGCATTTGGCTTGTGATAGCTCTCAGCTCCTAGAGGCTCTCCTCCACTCCTTGCCACATGACCTTCTCCATAGGTGTGGTCATAACACATGCCAGTTTGCTTCTTCAAGACTGGGAGGAGAGCAAAGGTGTCCTTATTAGGTCTGGCCATCCTAGGATGTTCTCCTTCTTGATAAACTCAAAGTTAATTAAATAGTAATATATTCATGGGAGTGATATACTATCATATTGCCTGGTCTCACCCACACTCCGGGTATGAACCACGAGTCAAGAATCTTGGAAGACATTTTAGATTTCTGTCTACACTATCAATCTTAGGAATATGTTTAGATTTCTGTCCATACTATCAGTCTTAGGAGGAACACATTTAGTCTTCATTACTAGGTATGATGTTAGGTATCAGATTATTTTAGATGCCTTTTATCAGGTTAAGGAAATCCTTCCTTATTTCTAGTTTACTGAGTTCCTTTTTGTTTTCTCTCTTTTATTTTGGTGAATAGACATTGGATTTTATCAGAACTTTTTTTCACATTAATTGATATGATCATGTTTTAATCTTTAGTCTGTAAATATCTATAGTTTATCAAATTAGTAATTTTTAAACCCTGAAATAATCTTGCATTTTCATGATAAATTGCACTAGAGGATGATACATTATTCCCTTTACATGTTCTTGGATTAGATGTACTAGTATTATGTTTAAATTTATTTCCATCTAGATTCACATGGAATATTTGGCTATAGTTCTCTTTTGCTTTCTTTGTAGAATTTTATTATATGGGTAATTATGGCCTCATAAAATTAGTGTACTCACTTCTATTCTGTTATTTGGAAGAGATTGTGTAGCCTGGGTGTCATTTCTTTTAAATGTTATATGCAACCATTTAGGCCTAAAAATCAATTTCATAAGGTTTAAGCTATAACTTAAATCCCTTTAATTATTATGTAACTATTCAGTTTGTATTTTCATATTTTGGACTTCCAAGGAATTGGTCCATTTCATATATATAATATATACATATATATATTTTATTGTTAGTGATTCCTTGAAGGTACAAGATGTGTCACACATTGAGAACCCACCCCCTTCCCTCCTTCCCTCTCTCTGCTCTTCCTTTCCCCCACAACCCTCCTTCCTTCTCTCTATAATTTATAGATAAATTATTTTATCTATATATTTAAGTTGTTCCTATTATTCTCTGATTTCCCATTAAAGTTCTGCTGAGTCTATAGTGATATCCCTCTTTTACTCCGGATGATAGTTGGTGTCATTTATTGTTTCTTCTTTATTCGTCTAGTTAATGGTTTATTGAATGTATCGATATTTGTAAATATAAATATATAGTATATTTTAAAGAATAAAAAATTTTCTGAATCATTTGAGGGTGAATATACGTATATATTTATAATATTGATACCTGTACCCAGAAATTGATTGATATGACAAGACAAAACACAAACAATTGTTAAATCTGTTCCTTATAACTTTGCTTTAAATATGAAGTTATTATAAAAGTAAAAGGTAACAGATATTTCAATAGGTAGTAGAAACATTAGTGACTGAAAAACAAAAGTAAAAGAATCATAACACTATTTAATTACCAGGAAATTTTAGTTTTGATGGAGAAGTGACAGAAGATGGCATCTATGAAATGTGCTTTAAGAAGCGTTGCATACAGTGCTGGAGGTTAACCCATATTAATTAAAGTCAATATAGGAAGATTTGAATTAAGAATTCACAAATGACAGAGTACATCAAAAAAGAGAAGGAAAGAAAAATAGCAGTGTGGGGGTCTGTATGTGACAGGCTCTGCAGATCTTTCTTTTCTTTGCCACAATTTGTGTATCTGCAATTCCATAGGTAAGTCAGTCATGGAAGCTCAATATCTAGTTTTAGCAATGAGGATAGAAGCATATTCCTTATTCCAACTGTAACAGTAAATTTTAAATAATGCAAAATCCATTGGCCTCTTCTTTTTGTTTACTGTAGACAGAAATCTGAGCATGAAAATGGTTTACTGAATTCCACTTACCCAAACCAAACTGACATTGACTGCCTTAATTCAGATGAATGAATCACTCTTCCCATTTCTATGTGGAACCTCTGTAAGTTGACCACCCAAGGGATAGTAACAAATATGTCAACATACAGAAATGGTCAACATAAGGGAGTATGTCTATAAGTACATAAGGGAGTATGTACTTATATGTACATGTGGTGCATGTCCAGTCTATGGAAATTTGACCAACTTAAGGCCTTGGTCAATGCAAGGAGGTGGTCAACTATGAAGGTTCTACTATATATGTATATTCCTTTTTCAGAAGGTGGTATAAGTACTATCTTAATTGCTAAACTGTTTCAGCTCAAAGCATATGTTTGATCTTAACTCAAAGAGAGATGGGACACTATGTCTTTTTAACAACCATGTTCTAAGTACTATAAATTTCTGCTAGTTTTAAAGGATCTTTTACAAGCAATTTTTAATAATAACTGATTTAAGAGACTACATCTATCTAACTCCACTAAAACATTTTTTCAGATGCATTAACATGATTTTCTCATAGCAGAATCCAATGTATTTAATGATGAGAATTTTTAGGAACTCAGAAATGACCAAAAATACTATATTATGTTGATTATAAGTCTACTACACATATAAATTAAAATAACTAATGGCTGGTTTTAATTATTAAATACTGAAATTCAGTTTAGACTATAAGGTTGTACAACTGAGAACATAAACGGATTAATGCTAAAAGCAGTAAAAAAAAAAAAAAAACAACAGCGGCCCTGTCTTGCCTTTAACAATGGCTAAAAATTTACTCTTTCATGTGATCAAGGTTACCAAGATATAAAAAGTTCAAGAAGAATTCTAAATAATTCATTAAAAAATCTCATTTGACAGCTTTTATTCAGAATAAATGCACATGTGTCTTGTCAAAAAGAAGACTAATTAGTTTTGAAATATTATATTAAAGACACTAGGCCTTTTTTTAGAGGCAGGAAGAGAGTGGTGAAAATTTATGTTACATCTCATTAAGCAAATAAATGTGTAATGAGATACTGGATTATTGATTTCACATCATTCAAGCTTAGAAAATTAATCATTTGTATCTAAAGAGAAATAAGTCAGAATATTTTGGTAAGCTACTTGGTATCTTGCATATGAATGTCCTTTATTTTTAAAGCATGCAGTGCTTTCCAAAAACTCCTTTTTATGTTTAGCAAACATTAAAATGTACCCCTTTAAGTCTGCTTGCCTCAAATCTGTCAAGTTTCATAATAGTGACACTTTACATATTTAAGGGTAAAAAAAAAGTATATTTTTTCTTCTAATGCTGTATAAGCAGTGTTTCCACTTGTTAACAATTGTTTTGCCTTGCTAAAGTTCACTTGTCATAAATGATAAAAAGTAAAATTGGATTTTACACATTAAATTCTGCTAGCTAGCCTTAGGTAAAAATCTTTTTAAGCCCACTGCTTCCTTATTTTCGAGTATAAAAGGTTACTAGTAATATGGAGATCTATTAAAAAGTTACTTTTATAATTTTACAGAAACTGAGATATATTATGCATGAAATAGTAATGTGTATGCCATGTAGAATTTATACTTTATGGGAGATTACACTTATTCTTTAATGTAAGAATTAAAAATAAGCTGGGTATAGTGACTCACGCCCATAATCCTAGCACTCTGGGAGGCTCAGACAGGTGGAATGCTTGAGCTCAATAGTTCAAGACCAGCCTAAGCAAGAGCAAGACCCTTTCTCTACCAAAAATAGAAAAATTAGCCAGACATTGTAGCCGGCCCCTATAGGCCCAGCTACTTTGGAGGCTCAGGCATGACGATTTCTTGAACCCAAGAGTTTGAGGCTATTGTGGGCTATGACACCACAGCACTTTACCCAGGTGACAGAGTGAGACTCTGTCTCATAAAATAAAATAAAATAAAATAAAATAAAATAAAATAAGGCGGCACCTCTGGCTCAAAGGGGTAGGGCACTGGCCCCATATGCTGGACGTGGAGGGTTCAAGCCCAGCCCCAGCCAAAAACTGCAAAAAAATAAAAAATAATAATAATAAAAAATAAAATAAAATAAAGAATTAATAATAAAACATATGCAAGCTATAGCATTGACAAGTAGTTGTAGTTCCTTTTTAAATATAAATCTGAACATAAATTAGTAATACATGAAAACTAAATGATCAGTTAAAGGCATAATAATACTGGGAAAACTTTCTGGAATTATTATGGTGAGCATTATTTATTATCAAATTTAACATCACATCAGGTAGTCTGTAAAATTAACTGAAGAGTTCTTAGTTATTCACATGTTCTGATAATTAGGTGAAACATTCCCCCTAGCCATTGATCTGTGGGTGTCCAGTGGGTGTCTAGTGGTATATTTAGATATGACAGGTCTTCCAAATAAAATACAAAGCAAAAACATTGTTTGTGTTTTATGTGCCTGCATTAGTAGAGAAGGACAAGTCTTCAATGAATAGAGAGGGATACCATTACAGAAGCAAAGGAAAGGTTGGTAACAGAGTGTAATTGCAACTCTTTGATGAAGATGTTCATTTCCATGACAGTAAGGTAGAGCTGTAAGAAGACAGTTTTAAATGGACATAGTTTTTGGTTTGTCTTGGAATTTTAGGAATTATAAACATACATAGGGTATTTCAGTCTACTGGGATTGCTTTGCTCTAGAAGAATGCTTCACACATGTTCCTTTACCATCAAACAATAATATCATTGGGCACCTACACTGGAACAGATGGTGATTTAGGAACAGTGTATCAAAAGGTGAACTAGGCAAAATCCTTGTCCTCAGAAGGTTTAAATCCCCAGGTCTAACATATGTCCATCAGTACTCACTGTTGTCTAATGTTTTAGTGGTGGGACACAGCCCAGTGACCTGACAAAGCAGTGTTATTGCCAGCCTTCAGTCAGTAGAACAGCTCTCTCTACTTTCTCTCTCCACCAAGGGGCTGCCTCTGAATAACTCTGGATCTTGCTTAGTTACTGCTGCATGGAAGATTTTGCCTGTTACAGTCTTGAGTCTTCATAGTTTATTGTAGGTGTGATTACATGATCATGATGTTACACCAACATCATATGTGGAACAAACTCTCTATCCTTTGATTTAGCTCTCTGGTGTCTATCTATCTATCTATCTATCTATCTATCTATCTATCTATCTATCTAATGTGAATTATTGAATTTCTTTGAAAAAGCAAATTAAATTATTTGGCAAGAATTATGTGTTTGACTCTGCATTAGCTGATCCAAAACAGGGTGGTCCAAATGCAATATCAGGTGCCAATGACATTCAGAGATTCTCAGGGTTCCATGGTTTTTGGAACCCTGGTTAATATCAGGCACCTTTATTGGCAACTAACATTCCATACGATGTAGGTCAATTTATCTTCACCAGGACTAATCACCTACAAAACAAATGGCCATTTAGGAAAAAGGTGCCTTGGTAATATTACAGTAAATTATACCATTTAGGAATTTCTGTTCAGATGGTTTAAAATCAAGGTCTTGGGAACCATTACTGTGTAAAAGTAAGTAGAATCTGTGATGGATACAAGGCTAGAAATCGACAAAAGACCAGAGAATTCCATTATATTTCCTGATACAGTTACTGAGAAGTTTACAGTGGAGAAATGGAAGATGAGAGGGATTTGCAATAACCATGGAACCCTGAGAATCTCTGAATGTCATCGAATGGCCATGGCTTGCCAAATGAGATTATTAAGATCACACTGATGCTTTAGTTAGGTAGGAATGTCCCCTACTCAATTTCTGTTGCACAATGATATACACTTTCTGGGGCTGGGCTGGAGATGGTGCTCTAGCAATAGCATTTACCTAGTTTGGAGACAAATGAACATCCCATCAAATATGAAACTTCCATTCAGGATGTTGCATACAATCCTAGAACATACCTGTTTCTCAGTCTTAGGTATATAAAAAGCTTTCTGGTAGGAGATACCCAAAATCTCTCAAAGGATGGTCTAGGGGATGCTTATACAATGTTAGCAACTGAGTTTTAATAAGAAATAAAATGGGTACCTGTTGATATAATATATATTTTCATTATTTAAGGACATCTTATTGGCATAAAGAAAGTTGAAGAAATTATTTTTGTATACCCTTTTAATCTTGTAATTTACCTCTTCTGATTCAATTTTAAGTTACAATCCAGTGTGGCCCAGTTTCATAGCTAAAGAAGATATGTGCTTGGTATATTGAAAAGCTAGGTTGGGAACACAGTATATTGGTGATTATAGGATGACAGAGTATAGAGCAATCCTCCATCAGTGCATTTCTTTCCTTGCTCTGTGATTATCTATATATTAAAGTATTTATATACTGTTACCTCATCAACAACTATAAGGCATCTTGTGGTAAACACACTTATTTTAATATCATAATCATTTTATGGGGTAACATTAGCCTGGACGTATCCTATTCACATCACTAGTTACTCAACCAATACATTTTATTAAATGCATCAGAGAATGATTCAGCAAGACTTATTGGCATTGTATCTGGTGAATCACCACATTGTGGTACAAATTATAGACAAAGGTGGAATAAACAAGCTCTTTATTCTTGAGTTGGAAAGGACAAACCTACAAAATGAAGGCAAATTGCTTGTGCAGTTATGCCTTTAAATGTTTTCATAAATAACACAAATGGAAAGGAATTATTAACAGTAGGCACATGCTGCAAGGCAAATTAAGTGCAGAAGTGTCAAGGTCACACTTGACAAGAGCATAATGAGATGGAGATAAATTAAGGGGATAAAAAGGGGATTCATGAGATGTACCGAAGGGAAGCAATTGGAGCCTTTCAAAAGTTAGATTTTAAGAAAAAAAGAGCTACCAGCCAGCCCCAAGGTAGCACACACCGATCTTTGCCTCTTTATACAACCACTAGGAAAGGCTTTTCCCACTTCCAAAGCCCCAGCATATTCCTTGCTTTTCCCCCAGCAAATCACTTTACGATTGCCTTGTTTTGAATCATTGTTTATCGTTCCATAAGAGCACATCCCATTAGGGTAAGATGATTTGGTCAAGAGGTAGCCGATGCAATTGAATTAATTAAAACTGCACTACATTGAGCTAATACTCTGTGAATATTTTTGCATTTAAATGAAAAAGGGACCCAAATATCATGGCCCATAATGAAAAATAAATTAAAATCACAGGCTCTTTCTATTGAATCAATTACAAATGAGAATTTAATCTCAATAGCACATATGTTTTAGATCCTCCAATCGCAAACTTTACAATAATGAGATAAAAATTAGGCCAACAAAATAGATAGTAGTTTGATCTAATTTATCCATTTTAAAACTGTTTCTGATTTTTAATGTTGAAAATAAATTCACAGGGAAAAAATATTACTACTGGTTCTCTTTGTCAGTCAGATAAAAAACCTTATCTTTATATACGTTTTACATACATAAATTTATGTTCATGACTAGAAAAACAAAAACACAGGTAATCAAAAAGAAAATAAAAATAACATTCAATTTTAACAAAGGGAAAAAACTCTTAAAACTTTGACATATTTTTATGCTGATATAAGTTTATTTCCTGAGTATTTATAAAGTTAACTACATTGTATCACTCTATTAAATGAGTCACATTCTTCAAAATAATGAAGAAAAAACATATTTATATGTAAATATACATAAATAATGGAGAATTAAGATGAGGCTGGTGCAAGTTTAGTTTTTGAATCTAGTTTCTGTCTCTGGAACATTTTATCTTTCCCATGATGGCTATGTCCCAAACCACACCCAGCTGCCAAATAGATGTGCATGTGGTCATGCATCTCCTCAATGGCACACAGACTTTATGGAGAATTAGCAAGTTCTTGTCTTTATCATACTCCCATTAAACAGGCTGTGGGATTTGCCATCAGATCCCACTGATATAAATCACCCTGGAAGATTCCCTAATGTGTTTTCCTTCTCTCAGAGGCAAGTGGCAGGGCTGCAGTCCCCAACCTTCAGGCCACAGATGGATACCAATCTATACCTTGTTAGGAACCAGGGCCACATAGCAGAAGGTAAGGAGATGGGCAAGAGAGCAAAGCTTCATCTGTATTTGTAGCATTCCCCATTTGGGGGCTATCTGCCTAAGCTCTGCCTCTTGTCAGGTCAGCCAGCCTGGGCACCAGATTCTCACAGAAGCATGAACCCTACTATTAACTGGACTTGTGAGGTGAGTAGATTTCATGCTCCTTATGAGAATCTATACTTGGTGATCTGAGGTGGAGATACTTGAATCACTCTGAAACCATCTTCCCCTTTGCCCCTGGTTCATAGAAAAACTGTCTCTTGTGAAACTCCTCCTTGGTGTCAAGAGGTTTGAGGACCACTGGCCTAGAGGATTCAGCTGGTTAGGCCCTATATAGTTAGTCCAGTACCTGGAGTGCTAAGTTTCTCCAACATCCTAATGAGTACTTCTTGGACTACTCTAAATATTTGAGTGTCTTCAAAAATTGTCCTGATCATTTTTACGTTTTCTTCTTAGATGATCTCATCCATTCCCAGAACTTTCATTATCATCTCTATGCAAATGACTACAAAATTTATATAACACCCTACTTCTCCCTTTCGAGTTCCAATTTGGAACATCCAACAGCCTAATTTGCATGTAGTTTGAATGTCTTCACAGATATCTCAAATTTAACATGTCAAAAATCAAAGTCTTAATTCCTACCTCCCTTCTCCACAGACAGCCACCTTTCCCATATTTTCTTCATCTAGTTGTTCAAGATAGACTTGGGACTGTCTCTCTCTTATCTAAAATATCTTCAGAAATCTATAGTAAACAATGACAACCCATTGGAAAATGGTCAAAGACTATAAACAGACAGTTTATTGGACAAATGTGTAAAAATACACCAAATTTTACTTATATGAAGTGGAACATATTTATTCTGAAATAGCATTTCTATCACTCAGTGGACAAACTATCCAAAAATTTGAAAACTATTGTATCTGTGAGACTAGCACACATGCAGTGGGGCAGCACCTTTGAAGAACAAGGAGTTCTAGCAATAAGTACCAAAATTAAAGACACATTTATCCTTTGAGCTAGCAATCCTACCTCCTGGAATCTAAACAAATGGTATATTTTTAATGCACATGTTTATATACAAAATTGTGGGAGTGTGGTGTGTTTCAGAATAACAAATCTTTGGAAATAATTCAAGTATCCATAAATACTGGCTAAAGAATCTATATTTCATTCAATAAAGAAATACACAATTTTTTAAAAAAGTAATTAACTAAAGATATTGAGGATATTTCTTTTAACAGAAAGAAAAACATCAAAGTACATAACCATGGATATATTATGCCACCTTGTATAAAGTAGGAAGCTGATATATATAAACATGTTTGCTTTTATTTCCATAAAAACCAAAAGAATAAATGATAAACTAAGAAAAGTGGTGAAAAGAGGTGGAGGAACAAAGATAGAATGAGGTTTCTCAATACTGAATCACATAAATAAATTACCTAATTACAAACTTTATATAAATTAATGAAATTCAACAGAATAATGGAAAAAATGAAAATACATTTTAATCAAGATTTCATCTAGGAAATATTTGATGTTAGAAAATGTATTAGTTAATAACAAAAGAGAAAAAAATTGTATGATTCTTGTCAAGATTTGAAAAAATATAAAAGGATGTATTAGGGTTGAATAATCATTTTTATAACAAATCCCTTAGCATTTTCTCTCTTCTTCCCCTATGCCATCCTGAGAATTCACATGATATAGTTTTCAAATTCCAGGAAGCTGTCAGTCAAGCATCTGGTAATTGAGTGAAAACCATACTTGTTAATTTAGCAAAATTAGTACTGAGAGATGACAGATAAGTAGCTACTTATAAGAATTTCAAATTTCTCTGAACATTCTTTCTTTTAGTCAACACTTTAAAAATTTTAAATGATTTAAACATACCTGACTACGTATAAGAAATCTTAGACATTATAGAATTGCTAAAGTAACACTATATAGATCATACAAAACAATAAGCACACACAAAAATAAATAGAAATGCTTGTGTTAAAACACATTTTCTTGACCTCACTCTTGGAGATAATGACTCAGCGAGTCTTGCGTTTTTGCCCTGCTAACAAGTTGTGTGGAATAGACTTTATAGGAGCCCATTGGTTTGGACTGAGCTCCTACACTTAGCCCAACAATCTGAACCAAAATAGAGCCATTCATGCTAAAATTTCATGTCGCTAAGCAGAACTTAAATTATTTTACCTTCCAAAAAATCAATGGGGTTCAGGGTGGGTGGGTAAGAGAGAGATTATCCAAATTCCCAAACAGGCCAGTTTTAGCCAGAATGATAAGGAAGTCCTCTCTGTTTGACATTTGCAAATAATAATAATAACAACAACAACTTGGAAATGACCAATGCACTTTTCGTTTTCTGTTTCTCTTTTCTTGAGCCCTTTTCTGTCTATAAAACCCACCTCTTCTGCTCAGCTCAGTAGAAAGAGGGGTTGCCCATTTAACTATATTTGTTGTAATTTTGTCCTTGGACACAAGGTGCCAATGATGCCTCTCAGAGACTGATATTTTTAGTTGCACTGAACTAGACCGTGAAATTAAGACGCAAAGATGAATAGATAGAAGATGCTGGAAAAAGAAAGCAAAATAATTACATTAATAAATTGTGGTATATGTACACCATGGAATATTATGCAGCCTAAAGAAAGATGGAGACTTTACTTCTTTCATGTTTACATGGATGGAGCCAGAACATATTCTTCTTAGTAAAGTATCTCAAGAACGGAAGAAAAAGTATCCAAAGTACTCAGCCCTACTATGAAACTAATTTATGCCTTTCATATGAAAGCTATAACCCAGTTATTATAAGCTAAGAATGTGCGGAAGGGGGAGAAGGAGGGGAGGGGAGGGGGAGGTTGGGCGGAGGGAGGGTGATTCGTGGGATTACACCTGTGGTGCATCTTATAAGGGTACATGTGAAACTTACTAAATTTAGAATATAAATGTCTTAACACAATAACTAAGAAAATGCCAGGAAGGCTATGTTAACCAGTGTGATGAAAATGTGTCACACGGTCTATAAAACCAGTGTATGGTGCTCCATGATCGCATTAATGTACACGGCTATGATTTAATAATAAATAAAATTTTAAAAAACGATAAAGAGAATTGTATTCACTAGATGAATATACATCAGGCCTCATGGTATATATTATAAAAATACAAAAGTACTTGTAAATTTCAATAAAATACCACACATTTTTATACCTCTGTGTACTTGCACACTGCATGCTATTCTTTTTGACAGGTCCTCTTCCACTAGCCAAAAGTGTTAAAGGTATTATGGACATTGTGAACGTGCCTTGTGTTTATTCCATGGGGAACTGGGGAAGATTTTTAGTACGAGAGTAGTATAATAACACAAATAATTTTTTTACAAAGAGGTTGGCAACACATAAAGAATATTTTATATTTTTGTGAAATTTTGTAATTAATATTTTCTAACTTAAGGTACATTTAGCTACAATTTCCCATTTACCTATGGATGACAACTTTATGGGTGACTTTTGGGACACGCGTATTTATGTTTTATTTCTATCAGTAGAACAGTAGTGTGTAGAATGGATTGCTAAGATCAAGTAAAAAAAGGGCATTTAAAGATTATAAATTATAGACATAACTTCAGTGGTCCATTGATTTTGACAAATGTACCAACATAATTCAATAGGGAGAAGATGATAGTCTTTTAACAAAAAGACCCAGAACAATTGGATATCTATTTGAAAAGAATGAACCTAGACGCTTAATTCAACTATATATAAATTAAATTGAAATTGTAAGGTTGAATTACAATTGAAATTGTAATTGAAATTAAATTAAATTTGTAAAAGAAAACATGGCTGAAAATCTTAGTGTTATGGGCTTAAGTACAAACTTCTTAAATAAGACATAAGAAAAGCACAAATCACAGTAACATTTGATAAGATGGACTTTTATGCTCTTCAAAAGACAAAGTTAAGAAAAGACATGCCAGAGATTTAGAAAAAAAAATGTAAAATACATATTTGACAAATGGTTTGCATCAGAATTTTTTAAAAATTACCCATACAACTCAATGCTCATTGAGAATCCATTTTTTAAAAGACAAAGTACTTGAACAGATACTTTACAAAAGAATGTATCTGAATGACAAACTAGTGAACAGATAGCTACTCAACATCACTAGTCATCATGGAAATGCAGATTGAAATCACAATGAGATTCCTCTATCCACCCACAAGAATTGCTAAAGTTAAAACAAAAACAGAAACAACTGGCATTGGCATTTGTCGGATATAATGTGGAACGCTTAAAAAACTCATGCATTCTTAATGAAACACAAAGTGCTGCAGTCACTTTGGTCAACAATTTCATCATTTCCTTAAAAGCTAAACATATATTTTTATATGACTCAGGCATGCTCTTTGGATTTTTCCAAAAGAAATTAAAACATATGCTTGCATAGATTTGTATGATAGCAGAGTTATGAATAATAGGCAAAAGTGAAAACAAATCCAATGGTTATCAGCTGATTAATGAATGAAATGTGCTGTAGTGTAGAATACTATTTTATAATTGTAAGGGGTTTGAGGAAGTTGGGGACTGATCAAGGAAAAAGATAACATCACATAAACCACAATAATCTTTATGGAGTGATGTTTGGACACAGTTGAATGAGAAGAAAGGGTCCTCACAAAATAAGTCTGTCAGAGGCTTAGAATGGGGACCCATCTAGACAGAGAATTCCCTGGGCAGATGGAATCAGACAGGAAACTTGTATGTCTAGGTGAAATCACTTATCAGCACAATGGGAGTCTCTGAGTCAGTGACCAGTGACCAGTCTCCAAGGTGATGGCCATTCAGTGTCTTAAAACCAAAAGGCTCCAGGTTGCCAATGAGCAGCAGATGCTGGGTATATGCAAAACAGACAGACCCTAAATGACTTAAGAAAATCTTGTTGGTTGGTTATTTTTGAAACAATTACATGTGTAAGAAATTGAATGTGGTGCCAGCAGGCTTTTGTGCTAATAGACCTTACAATGCTGTGAAGAAACAAACAACCAGAGTCCAATATACATGGTGCATCTTGGTTCATTTATTCTATAGTAATGAAAAGGAGAAATGAATTATTCCTGCAAAAACATGCATAAATCTCAAAAGCATTATTACAAGAAAAATAGGTTAAATACAGAGAGATATACAGTATCCCCCACCCTATCCATGGTTTTGCCGTATGAAGTCTTAGTTACCCACTATTTGGTAAGATAAAATATTTTGAGAGAGCGAGAGAGACAGAGAGAGAGAGACTACATTCACATGACTTCAATTATTATTGTTAGAAGTTTTCTATTTCATTATGTTATGGCTGTCAATCTCTTATTGTGCCTAGATTATAAATTCAACTTTATTAAAGGGGTATAAGAAAAAACATAGGATAAATATTCTGAATTTGATCCTAAGTACTGGGTGGGGTATCCACTGGGGGTCTTGAAAAATATCCTCCAACAAAATAGAGGGGACCACTGAGTATATTGTTTGGTTACATTTATATAAAAAAGTTAAAATTATTATGGCAGAAAGCAGATCAAAAGTGTGTACATGTATTTACAGCCAACCATTGAAGAGAGACAAGAAAAGGGAAAAAAAATGGAGGGGAAATAAAATCATCCCGTGTTTTAATGGTGGTATGTAGCATCCCGTATAACCTATGACTAGGAGGAGTGAGAGTTATTAGAAATACCTGTATAGCTCAATAATGGAACACCTTGGTGGAAAGGGCATGGAGAGGGATTTAGCTCTCCTAACAAGCATGAGAGCTTGCGTGATGAGAGCAATGGTGAATTGGCAGTCTCAACACCTGCGGTGTCTAGAGGCATGAAATCAGCCTTATATTAGGCTGGAGGAGAAGTCAGTCAGGAGCATGTGCATTCTATCCCAGACCCGCTTACTCTGACTATCTCCTCTCCTGCCTGCAGAACGGCAGCACTGCGTCTCTCTGCTGAAGATTACCAAGCTCTACTAAAGACTAAGATCATCTATTCTAAGACTGCTTTACTGTCTCTAAGACACTGTTTCTCTCTCTCCAGCTAAAGTAGATAGGCCTCAGGCACCTAAGAGAAACTTTACCTGAGCAAGGTAACTTAGGGGTCCGCGTCTGGAACCTAGTCTTGGGCCCTGGCAAGTGGTGTCAGGAATGAGATGTGACAGTGGTAGTGGTTACATAATTGTATGCGGTCACCGAAACTAATAAAATCGACCATTTGAATGGAAGGATTTTATTGTTCATGTCAGGGAAAAGAGCTCAAACTCTGTAAAATAATTTAAAGAGGTTTATTCAGAGCCAAATGTGCACTACCACGGCCCAGAGAGCCATGTCCAAGAGGCCTCGAGTAAGTGGTCTTGCAGAGGTTAGGGTATAGTTGGTTTTTGTACGTTTTAGGAAGACCGAAATTGTGCATGAAGTCAGAAATCAATATGTAGAAGTTACACATTGGTTAGGCGAGACATCTTGAAGCAGGGACTTATAGATTATAAGTGAGTCTAAAGATATTTTACTTGTTATCAATTATAGAAATGAAGCTTTGTCTAGGTTTGGAATCTTTTAAGTAAATATGAAGTCGGCCCATCACACATAAGCCACTAGACCTATGCCGAGACTCAAGTGATCT
Organism: Nycticebus coucang; assembly: GCF_027406575.1. Lineage (NCBI taxonomy): Eukaryota > Metazoa > Chordata > Mammalia > Primates > Lorisidae > Nycticebus > Nycticebus coucang. The sequence continues at coordinate 31,247,549 of NC_069782.1, forward strand.
GTTGAGTAAATTGATTACCCGCAGATGTGGTTTAACCTTGGTTTTATATGGTCTTAGGTTTGTTAATGATTTTGTGTCTTACTTTTATAAAGAATAACTCCAAAAGAGACAGAGAGTAACTAGGCATGTCTTATCTTTCTTCTCCTCTTGGCTGGCAACTCAGCTTTAAGATTTTTCTGGGATGACCCTGGCCCAAAGGAGCTCATTCAGTGGACTGAGGGGGGCTTAAAATTATATTTTAAGTTATATTTGCAAGTTTTTGGTATGCTCTCACCTATAGGGCACACCACCCAGGTGAGGGGCACAGCTACTACAGGAACCTTACTTAACAAACTTTTTCTGAGATATTATAATTTATAATTTATGTATTCTAATACTGATATTCCACTAAATTATGAGAAATCCTTTTTTTTTTTTAAGTTTAACTTGAGCATTTTTGTTTTTGTTTTTTGTTTTCTTTTTGCAATTTTTGGCCAGGGCTGGGTTTGAACCCACCACCTCTGGCATAAGGGGCTGGCGCCCTAGCCTTTGAACCATAGGTGCTGCCCTTTTTTTTTTTTTTTTGAGACAGAGTTTCACTATGTCGCCCTTGGTAGAGTGTCGCTGTGGCGTCACAGCTCACAGCAACCTCAAACTCTTGGGCTTAAGCCATTCTCTTGCCTCAGCCTCCAAGTAGCTGGGACTACAGGCGCCCGCCACAACACATGGCTATTTTTTTTGTTGCTGCAGTTGTAATTGTTGTTTAGCTGGCCTGGGCTGGATTAGAACCCGCCAGCTTGGGTGTATGTGGCCAAGTGCCCTACCCACTGAGCTATAGGCATTGCCAATTATGAGAAATCTTAACCAGGAAATGTAATCTGTATGTATTAATATTTGATAAAGAGTTTAGATTTCATGTCATAGGCAAGAAGGACAGTGGCAGAAAAAAAATGACACTCTTGCAAATGATTATTCTGTTACCATCAAAATCAACAAACGGAAATGGTGATGACTGCCATTGACAGAAGACAAAGAAAATAGTTAAGAGTAACTTCATGACTTAGACGCAAAATCACCTATGGTGGTAGCACTGGTAAAACAGTGACAGGGAGAAAAGGACAGTGTTTAGAAATACTGTAAAGAGTCACTGACAGAATCGGGAGGCTGAGGCAAGAGAATCGCTTAAGCCCAGGAGCTGGAGGTTGCTGTGAGCTGTGTGGTGCCACGGCACTCTACCAAGGGCTATAAAGTGAGACTCTGTCTCTACAAAAAAAAAAAAAAAAAAAAAAAAAAAAGAGTCACTGACAGAATGTGATGGGACTGTGTAGAGAGGAAGCAGGAGGGCCCAGGTATTCTGGTGTTGAAGTCTGTATTTGGCAATACCATTAAGACATGGCATGTAGGTGAGGTGGGTTAGGCAGGGAAGATAATGAGCGCAATTTGGGCATGTTCATTTTTAGGGGCTTGTGAGCTACCTAGGTATAGCTGCCAATTTGACAGTTATAAATGTGGTGCTAATGTCCCAAAGAAAGATCCACACTGGAAATAAACATGTAGGGGCATTGACTTAATTCAGATCAAAATAAGATGGAATGATTCAAAAAATCACTTTAATTGAAAAGTGATGGACAACATTAACAGCTGGTCTGAAGGTAAAATTTCAACATAGAATTCTGAGAAGGAATGTTGTAAAGGAAAGTAGCCTTAGAATTAAATAAAGCAGAGTTTTAAGGAGGAGAGAGAAACCCATGTACACAAAGAGCCAAGATGAGATGTGTAGGTGAAGAAATGAAAAAGAGTTCCAAAGCAGAAAAAAATCCAGGGCACTCTAAGCGTTAGCACAATATATTGGCATTGTGCTTGAAACAAATGCAAGGTTAACTGGTTAAGAAGTTAATAGGTGCTGAGAAAAGTACACGAAATGCAGATCAATGTTTTAAAAGGTTTGTTTCAAGACAATAAAATAAAAAAGATCGTAACTTGGAAGAGAATTGAAATAAAAGGAAAGGAATTTCTATAATTGACTAACCAATTATGAATTGATTTCATTTTATGGAAGGAATATAGCGATAATAATAGAGGATGCCAGGACTGGATTCTGGATCCAAGTTCTCTACTGTTGGGATAGACAATGTATTGTACTAGTCAAAGGTATGAATTTTGGAGTTATGTACTTTGTGTATAAACCTCATGTAACTAGTTAGCACCTCAATTCATTTTCATATAAAGGAAATGATAAGTCCTAGTTCATAGATTCGCTGTGCCTGGCACACAGTGAATATTCAGTGTATATTGAATGTATTATGTTCAATGTATTATGTTCTTAGATCATTTTTGTAGATATATTTTTATATAAGCAATGAGTACCTTTTAAGCAAATGCATATGTATTTATTAGACAAGAATTTGGCTCCAAATTAATTCTTGGTAAGATTTTTATGCAAATGCAAAAGCTGTTCTATGTTTACATGGGAGGATAGTTTTTCCAGGATTAGTGGAAGTCTTTTAGACCATAAAATTGTCAATCAGACTTCTTGAACTCCAGAAATAAGTCTTATCAATGTTAATACCAAAATATGACTAGAGATCTTTTCTTAATGGGAAAGACAGAGTTGAGCCATATGGCCTCAGTAAGTTAGATGTTCATGTTCTTTAAAGTTTTAAAGTTTCTGCATGGTTTTACCTCCGCAATTCTACTTCCCTGAACATTGTCTCATTTTAAATGGGAAACAAAGTACACTCAGTGTAAGGAAGAGAATAAAGATGCCCCGATGACATTCTTAATTAGATGTCCATAGAGTAAAGCAAAGCATAGCAGTTAAATATGTGAGTTATGTAATACAATTTATGAGCTCAAACTTTGTGCCAAACATAGATGGAAAATGAGTTGAGTAGAAGCTTTTTTCTTCTGTGGTTTTATGCATCCTGATCCACAGCTCCTTCCCCAGAGGTCTGGACTGATTCTACTTGGACACTTTCTAAGGACAAATATATCATTTTAATTAGGAGAATACACTAGGTGTGTTTCACCATGGCAATTGAAAGCAAGGTAAGCAGAGATAATAAGGTGATCTATAAAAGACGGACTTCAAATAGGAGAAGGAAGAGCTAGAAGAGGAAAAGGAAAAGGAGAAGTAACGGAAAAGAGGGGAGTGACAGAGACAAAAGGGAGAAAGGGTGGGGAAAAAAGGGTGACGGGAGAGTGAAGAAATGGGAATGAGGAAGAGGAGGGGCGGGACGAAGAGAAACAGCTGCCACCACCACTGCACAATGACATCAATTTCATGAAAAACGATCTATGAACCAAGTGTATGGTGCCCCACGATCATACTAATGTACACAGCTATGGTTTAATAAAAAAAAAAAAAAACATAGTTAAACTAAGAAAAGGTACAGTGAAAATAAATATTGTACTCTTAAAAGAAAAAAAAAAAAAGTAAACTTTTAAGTCCCCCATTGCTAACAAGATGCCCTTGCACGGTAGCCCACCTAAGCATACCTGATGTCCATGGTTTCTTCCAGGATACACGGAATCCCTCTTTCTTATAATTGAATGGAAGGGCAGGGGAAAACTGAAATAACGCATTGGGAGTTAAGTATCCAAAACCAAAGGAGAAGTCTGGACAATCAAGCTGAAGGCAAAAAGCCAGAAAATAAAGGGAAATTATAAAGAATAGAGAAAATACTTATGAAGTGAAGTTCTAGAGAAAGAAACTCATCTTTTATCATAGGGAGGGAAAAAATATGTGCTGAAGAAAATATCTACGTTGAAGGAGGGGGGAGGAGGATATGGAGCCAAACTTCTAGGAGCTCCTGACTGTCAGAAGAGCATGAGGGCCCGTTATGTCCTCAGTGAGGGGCTGAGGAATTCTGTAACTGTGTGCAGCACATCACAGGGCATCCAAGGGTTAAGATTATGTAAAAGGAACACTATGTAGCGAAGGCAGCAGAGATCATGAGAATCATAAAGCCTAGCACATCCCTCTCACTAGACTTGACCTTCTCAGAGGCAGGGAATAGATTTTATCATCTTCGAAAACTCTGCTTAACACAGCGTCAGCACATTGCAGTAATTAAATTAAAATGCAAGTGAAATTATTTTGGAAATTATCATTCATTAGGCAGACATCAGTTTAGTTTCATATAGATGTAGTTTTAACATAAAAATAATGGAAACTGAAAAGATATCTGTTTAATATATTTTTATATTTAAACTACATCTATATAGATGTAAACTATCTCTAATTTTTAAAACTGATATGAAAGGGAAACAGGAGTGATTAAAAAAGGAAATCTTGGGAGGTAATACACTATTCTTTTTTTTTTTTTCCCTTGAGATGGGGTCTCACTCTGTCACCCTGAGTAGAGCTTCATAGCTCACAGAAACCTTAAACTCTTGGGCTTGAGCAATCCCCTTGCCTCAACCTCCTTAATAGCTGGAACTACAGGGATGCACTACCACATCCTACCTACTTTTTTCTATTTTTAATAGAAACGGCATCTCTCTCTTGATCAGGCTGGTCTCAAACTCCTGAGCTCAAACAATCTTCTTGCCTTTGCCTCCCGGAGTGCTAGGATTATAGGTGTGAGCCACCATAACCACCCCACTATTCTTATTATTACATAAAAAATTTCTATTCCCGATACAAAGTCCCTTTATTAACTTACATAAAAGATGATCTAAATAACTTCAGGTGCTCATAAAATTATCCCATGTTAAATGATATAATTTATATATTAATTAAAAACTTTAATTTTAAGTGAATGGACATGCACACAGAAAAAAGAAAACTAATATTTTAGAAAAACAAAGAAAATGAATATATTTTATTGATGAACTAATCTCCATAGTGGGGGCAGGTATAAAAACATTGACTTTGGCTTGGCACCTGTAGCTCAAGCAGCAAAGGCGCCAGCCATATACACTGGAGCTGGTAGGTTCAAATCTAGCAGGGCCTGCCAAACAACAATGACAACTACAACCAAAAAATAGTCAGGCATTATGGCAGGTGCTTGCAGTCCAAGATACTTGGGAGACTGAGGCAAAAGAATCGCTTTAGCGCAAAAGGTTGAGGTTGCTATGAGCTGTGATGCCACAGCACTCTACCCAGGGCGACTGCTTGAGACTCCGTCTGAAAAAATAAAATAAAATAAAATAAAATAAAATAAAATAAAATAAAATAAAAACACTGACTTTCAGAGAAAGGAACTATGAATGATCCCAAGCTTCATAAGTCTTCAAGAAACTTTTCCTTATGGGTCACATTTGGAAATACATATTTCATTTGACAGATTTTGCACATCACTTTCCCCCACCCCTCAGGGTAGCACAGGGAGAGAAGTGAGTGCTTCCATATGCTATAAATTAATTTCCTCATTTTTCTGCGAAATTTTTGGAGGAGGGGATGGGAGTACAAGGGCAACAGACAGAAGTTGAAGAAAGAACAGAAAAAAAAACCCTTTACCAATTCCCAAGTCAAAGTAGAATTTTCTTTCTTCTCAGAAAGAAAAGAAACACTGTTATATTGAGTGTTGATTTTGTCAGGAAGCATGAAGCTCATAAAATTTTAATTACTTCACTATTTTTCACATCACTTACATTTTCCCATGCAGGTAAGATTATTTTCATAATGGCAGTTCTGATTACTGATAACTCTTTCCTTCCATTTTAGAGTTTGTTTTCAGCTGCTCTAAAGATAATTGAAAACCAAAAGGCTAAAAGGAATCTGATTGCAACTGCTTTCCAGTTTAAAAATCCTTAAAATCTCTATTGTCCTTGCTCTATAGCTTATGTTTTTATTTCTTTTTGGTTTTGTTTTAAGAAGAAAAAGGGCATTGAACATGAAATGCTAACTTGATAGTACGAGCAGGGGCGCTGATTACAGCAGCTCCACTCTATTCTGCTGTTAAGGACATGGTCAAGAGGAAAGACACATTTTGTTTTTCAGTATTAGCTAGAAAATCAGGCACATATGAGACTATTTGCATAAATATGATTGGAATACAAAGCTTCTTATGAAAAATATTGTTTCAGCCTTCAAATTGAAGTGTTATTTATTCTTGAGGTACTGAAGATGGTTTTATGTAAAATCTATCCATGACATAGATTTTAGAAGAATATTTTGTGGTGAGAATATTTAACGTTTTATTGCAAGTATTTTATTCATAAAATAATTTAATCCTTACCCCTATTACTGTTCTTTATGGTGAGCCAGAGAATACCTCTGGGTACTTAGACACAGAGGGGAGTTTCAGTGGAAGAGCAGGTGACAGCCTAGGTAGCCTAGAAGGATCTAATTGATGAAAAAACGTGTCACAAAGGGTGTGGAAAAGAAAAGTTCCACAAATCCAGGTAGTAGGAAATAAGGGAAAGTTTTAAGACCCGGCTCTTCTTGGATGAATCAGTCCTCCTCATTCCTTCTCTGTTACTCTACTGAAGACAACTCCTAAAATGATTGACGTCCAGGTCACAAGTCTACTCCTTGGCAAAGACAAAGCAGAATACTTGCTAGTCCAAGCATATTGCACAAAGTAGGAAGAAGTATTTCTGTAGAGGAATTTGGAGTGCTGCAGGAATGGCTATCAATTCCAGGAAGGGGGGTGGTTATAGAAATACTAGATTCTTGTGTTTGAGAAACGAAAAGGTTTCATTTCCATCCATTCATGACCAGTAGCTTCCACCCCTTCTTCATGTTTTAGTATTTTTTTCTTTTTTTTTGCAGTTTTTTGGCCGGGGCTGGGCTTGAACCCGCCACCTCTGGCATATGGGGCCAGCGCCCTACTCCTTTGAGCCACAGGCACCGCCCTATGTTTTAGTATTTTCACAGAATTTTTTTTTTAACAAAGTTCTTGCGATATTTTCTTTCAAAATCATATCAATGAGGAAAAAATGTGATTTCTAATTTTGTCTTTTTAAATTATATCGCAAATATAATCTTGTTCTCATTTAAAATTGTTTTCCTTGAAATCTATACCTGGGAGGGAGGAACCAAAGGCACAATGGTGCTGGATTTTACTTTATGTAAATAATGGGTAGAAGGGAATGAACATTAATAATTTAGTTGAAGCACAGAGAATCCTGTCAAACGGGATATATCGAGCAAATAAGAAATGAATCCGAATAACCACCTGTATATAGCAATTTTTGACAGAAATGTTCTGTCTTGCAAAAGCTTTCTTTGTGTGGTTTGGTACACAGGAGACAAATTAAAAAGCTTCCTCTGACACTTCTGACTTCAATATGTATGCTAGTAATATAAACTAAAAATAAAGAAATGGAATTTTGTTTTTTGTACTCATGTAACACCACTTGAAATATATATTGTTCAAAAATAAAGTCTATTATAAAGATATACAGAAAGTTATATTGGTTTACTTTTCCTGGTAAAATATACAAGTTCAAGGAATGTATATTTTGAAGTGAGTTTATGTTAAATTAATTATATTTGGTTTAGTATATGAACAGATCAAACTTTTTATTGGCAGGCTTTATTTTCTTTTTTTTTTCTGTAAGAAATAACGAAAACTGTAATACATCTGGTATTGGGACATCTGGGTTTCAGACTCAACTTTGCTGCATGACTGTGAGCTATTTACTTATTTAATCCCTGCCTCTTTAGGCAATGCCTAAATATTTCGCAAAGAGTTTAACACCTACCCTAACTCCCCACAAGGTATGGTATGCTTTATAGTTTTAGCAAGTATTCTGATGTCCCCAAAATAAAAAAAAAAAGTTCACTGGGGTAGTAAACCAGTGTTAACAATTCTAAAGGACATGCACTAATTCATCCAAATTTAAGATCTTTTCACATCTTTGTGTCTAATCCTTCTCTTTCTTGTTCATAAAAGCACTAGTAGCTAGCCATTGATACATTCATGTACAATGGTGGTTTCATTCCTTCCTAAAGTATTCCTGCTCCAAGAAGCATTTTTCCCCCTAGAAATGAGTCTTTAATGTTCTACAAGTTGTGAAATAATTCCAAGTGTTGATACTACTTACAACAATTTTCAAATTAATAGGTTTGCTGAGCATGTCCTCATTAGGAATGATTAAAACAAATCAAGTTACACTTAATGAGGTTCGACAATTATGTTCGCAATTCATCCTAGAACAAGTGCTCCATACATACCTCATTGCTGAATGAGATCACCTTCAAAGCATCCCCTCAGGAAGCCATGCACCCAGGCAAGTACCTAGTCCACCTTTCAAAGCAATTCTGGAACTCTTTCTGGAATGACCATCAGAGCTGTTGGTACTGAGGTGTGACAATGAAGTCTACTAACTCATCCTAGAAAAAAGAGCTTGAAGGCCTAGTTCCACATGTTGACCATCTCTGTATGTTGACCATTTATAACAGTCTGTTAGGTAGACACCTTGCAGAGGTTCTCTGTATCCGCTTGACAGGATAAAGCAGGAAAAGCCTAGGTGTTTCTGATGAGGTTTTTGGTTAAGTTAGCAGGCCTGAAAGGACTGATGAATGTGTCTTTCTTCTCCATCCCTGATTTGGGGAAGATGAGTTTTCTAAATTTCAAGACTAATAGGCAAATTTTCTCAATTATAGAGTGACATCATTTCTATATAGACATAAATTAAAAATGCACCTGAGCACAGCAGGCCGTACCCGTAATCCTAGCTACTGGGAGGCTGAAGAGGGAGAACCACTTGCACCAGGGTGTTTGAAACTAGCCTGTGCAACATGGCGAGACTCTGTCTTTAAAAAAAATTGTAATTATAAATAAATTAAATAAAGAAAGAAAAATAAAAATGAAATTTACCTGATTAGGGAGCAAGGTTCTACTTCTGTTATTGTGTTTATTAATACAATATGTCTGTCTTTAGGGAACAAATGTTTAATTAGTTGCTTTGTCTCATAAAATTTATTGGTCATTCAGTTTTATGATTTCCTCCAATTCAGCTTTTTCCTTTGCCCATGCTTTTAAACACAGAAAATTTTACTAAGATTCTTTCAAGTTAATGTTAGTTCAACAACATTAATGGTCTAACTTTCTCTCCAAAATAAATAGCGATTCAGTGTTCTACTGTCTGAGGTGGAATCAGGCAAAATTTCATTTATCAGCCAGTGATTCAACGTAAATTGATTTTTAGAAAATTATTTTCAGAGGATATGATTTGGCTCTTGGACATGCAAGAAAATCAAAGACATACAAAGTAAGGCAAACTAGATATTAGAAATAAGACTGCTAACTAATTTAAACATACAGGGATACTAGTCAACAATTTTTTTCTTTTAAAAACAGACAATTGGATCATGCCATGGGGCCAATTTCCTTTTTTCAAATTTAAGATCAAGCAAAAAAATACTTGAAGAAGTTGCAGCTCAGTGTTCAAAGGGGGAGTTGCTTGCATTAAAGTTGGACTTGCCTACTTGCTTCTTGGCTTCTCCTCCTCCTCCCCAAGCTGCAACTGAGCATTCTTCAGAATGTTTAGCATTTATTAAAGCCAAATTTAAAAAATTCTACCTTATTATTTAACATTTATCACCGTTTTTAATTATATACAAATAATTTTTATTATATTTTGAGAGATTGTTGCTGTTAGGACTTCAGAAAGCAATATCAAAAATAAAAACCTGGCTCAGAGCCTTAGCACAGCGGCTAGGGTGCTAGCCACATAATGGGGCTGGAGGGTTCAAACGCAGCCTGAGACTGCCAAACAACAATGACAACTACAGAAAAAAAAAAAAAATAGGCTGGGTGGCCACTGTGGCAGGCGCCTATAGTCCCAGCTACTTGGGAGGCTGAGGCAAAAGAATTTCTTAAGCCCAAGAGTTTCAGGTTGCCGTGAGCTGTGATGACACAGCACTCTACTGAGGGCAACATAGTGAGATTCTGTCTCAAAAATAAATAAATAAATTAATTAATTAAAAGCAGAAGCAGCCTCAGAAGTAAACGTTTCTCTCTGATCTTCCCTTACCCTCTTTCTCTCGCTCCCATTCTCCCAAGAGGCTAGCCATAGAAACTAGAATCTCTCTTCTCCAAGATAGGTCACAGAAACAAGAAATTCTCTTTCCCAAAGCCAATCATAAAACAAAAAATTCCTACTCTAACTTTCTCTCCACCATTCTGTGTGAAAATTGGCCATAAAAGATTTATGTGACCTACCATGTTTAACTAAAGGTCATAAGTCTCCCATTGAAAGGGGAAGAAATGAATACTTTTGTGACAAAGGGAGAATGTCTACTTTACCCTTACAAGGTTCACTGAAAAATCAACTCACAATAAAGCAGATTAATAAGAGAAACCTACACAAATGTTTTCATGTGAGTATATGGAAACCCTCAGAAAATGAAGAGTCAACTCCCTAACAGGGTTCAGATGCTTCCATGCCATCTGGTAAAGTGACTTAAGGGAGAATGGAAAAAGGGATTTTACTGAGGTACAATAAAGGATTACTAATGAGGATGATTGAATGAGAGAGAAGATTAGCTGGTAAATAGTTCCCTTTGGAATTTGAATGGGTCTGCGAGAAAGGAAGTTATCTTTTTAAAGTGTCTGTTCTGGTGTAGTCATATCCCAGTCTTACAGGGAAGTACCAGACTGAGTAAAAGAATGTTTTTGATTTTTTGTTTGTTTCTCCTAGGTGGGTTTGGATCTCAGGCTGAATAGGGGGAAGGGGTAGAGTGAGGGGAGGGAGGGGGGAGGAGGGCGGAGGGAGGGTGATTGGTGGGATTACACCTGCGGTGCATCTTTCAAGGGTACATGTGAAACTTAGTAAATGTAGAATATAAATGTCTTAACATAATAACTAAGAAAATGCCAGGAAGGCTATGTTAACCAGTGTGATGAAAATGTGTCACATGGTCTGTAAAACCAGTGTATGGTGCCCCATGATCACATTAATGTACACAGCTATGATTTAATAATAAAAAAAAAGTCAAAAAAAAAAAGGAAAAAACTTCAATGATTGTGGGAGACCCAGTGATAGATGCAGGGAGGTCAGCAAGATCTTGAGGTTCCTTAAGTCAGCCCATAATGTCAAAATCCCCTATTTGAGAGTAAAATATTTTTAATTTCTTTCAATGCTCAGACAGACCAAGAAGAATCTAGACAGGCCTTACTGGATTTCCCCATTCGGTTAATCAGCATTAGATCCTACCATTTTTGCCCAATCTTATTTCCATAGAGCTATCCATACTTTGTTAAACCTAAGTGTTAAGTGTAAAGACTGACAATTCCCCTATGTCTTTGTGTAGCCAGTGTTCTATTTTTCAGTGCCCAGTTTGAAAACTTCCTTCCCCTTCCTTAATGGGGAAATTCTGATCTTTACTCTACTTCTTTCCACCAGTTACTCCTTTGCAGAAGTTTCCTCCATCTAATTATGTGCTTGTTGTTTAGAAGTTCCAGAGACTGAGTCTCAACAGACCCCCCCAGGAGATTAATCAGGTCTGCAGTTAATCTATACACACACAGCCTTTGTGATAATGCCAACCCACTGACCAGATGGAGCAACAATTCAACACAGTCATCATGCTAACCAACATCTCCTTGCCACTCCCGCATAGCCTTTACATCAAGTTCTCTTTTTAAAACCCTACCTTCAGCCCACGTCTTTGAAATGGGTTCTTTGAGTCATGATTCTTGGCTATTTCCTCACTGCCAACTCTGTGAAAAAGTCATTTTCTTTCAATACATCTGGTCCAGGGAGCAGCTGAGCCTTCATTCGGTTACATTTGGGTCTCCATTCTAAAGGAGAGAGAGGATACTCGAAAAAGCAAAGTCTAAGAGAACAGAGATCTGCTCAAGGACACCCCAAGGATACACCTGTGAGGTTCTCCCTATGGTGACTCAGCTCTTAGGAATTTGTAGAAACTTAACTTTCTGGGACCTAGAAACTTGAAGCTTAGCTTCTGTAAACCCCGTGGTTCCCTAAAAGCCAGAACCAGCTTTTCTGGCTCGATTCGAAGTGACCAATGAGAAAGAAACCTTAGGCCAGAATGTTTTTTTTGTTGTTGTTGTTGGGGATTTATTGAGGGTACAAGAAACCAGGTTACATTGATTGCATTTATTAGGTAAAGTCCCTCTTACAATCATGTCTTACCCCCAAAAGGTGTGCCCACACCAAGGCCTCACCCCCTCCCTCCTTCCCTCTCTCTGCTCTTCCTTTCCCCACCCCTACCTCTTTCTCTTTTTTTCTCTCTCTACTCTCCCCTTCCCCCACCCGCTCCATGTCCTTAATTGTCCTCATATCAAAATTGAGTACATAGGATTCATGCTTCTCCATTCTTGTGATGCTTTACTAGGAATAATGTGTTCCATTTCCATCCCGGTTAATACGAAGGATGTAAAGTCTCCAGTTATTTAATGGCTGAATAGTATTCCATGGTGTACATATACCACAGCTTGTTAATCCATTCCTGGGTTGGTGGGCATTTAGGCTGTTTCCACACTTTGGCGATTGTAAATTGAGCTGCAATAAACAGTCTAGTGCAAGTGTCCTTATGACAAAAGGATTTTTTTCCTTCTGGGTAGCTGCCCAGTAATGGGATTGCAGCATCAAATGGGAGGTCTAGCCTGAGTTCTTTGAGGGTTCTTCATACTTCCTTCCAAAAAAGGTTGTACTAGTTTGCAGTCCCACCAGCAGTGTAAAAGTGTTCCCTTCTCTCCACATCCACGCCAGCATCTGCAGTTTTGAGATTTTGTGACATGGGTCATTCTCACTGGGGTTAGATGGTATCTCAGGGTGGTTTTGATTTACATTTCTCTAATAAATAGGAATGATAAACATTTTTTCATAAGTTTGTTAGCCATTTGTCTGTCTTCTTTAGAGAAGGTTCTATTTATGTCTCTTGCCCATTGATATATGTGATTGTTGGCTTTTTTCATGTGGATTAATTTGAGTTCTCTATAGATCCTAGTTATCAAGCTTTTGTCTGATTGAAAATATGCAAATATCCTTTCCCATTGTGTAGGTTGTCTATTTGCTTTGGTTGTTGTCTCCTTAGCTGTACAGAAGCTTTTCAGTTTGATGAAGTCCCATTTGTTTATTTTTGTTGTTGCAATTGCCATGGCAGTCTTCTTCATGAAGTCTTTCCTCAGACCAATATCTTCCAATGTTTTTCCTATGCTTTCTTTGAGGATTTTTATTGTTTCATGCCTTAAATTTAAGTTTTTTATCCATCTTGAAACAATTTTTGCGAGTGGAAAAAGGTGTATGTCCAGTTTCAGTCTTTTAAATGTGGATATCCAGATCTCCCAGCACCATTTATTGAATAGGGAGTCTTCCCCCCCAACGTATGATCTTGTTTGGTTTATTGAAGATTAGGTGGTTATAAGATGTTAGTTTCATTTCCTGATTTTCTATTCAATTCCAAATGTCTATGTCTCGGTTTTTGTGCCAGTACCATGCTGTCTTGACTACTGTAGCTTTGTAGTACAGCCTAAAATCTGGTATGGTGATGCTCCCAGCTTTATTTTTATTACCAAGAAACGCCTTAGCTATATGGGTTTTTTTCTGGTTCCATACAAAACACAGAATCATTTTTTCCAAATCTTGAAAGTACAATGTTGGTATTTTAATAGGAATGGCATTGAATAGGTAGATTGCTTTGGGAAGTATAGACATTTTAACAATGTTGATTCTTTCCAGACAAGAGCATGGCATGTTCTTCCATTTGTTATTATCCTCTGCTATTTCCTTTCTTAGGATTTTCTAATTTTCACTATAGAGGTCCTTCACTTCCCTTGTTAGGTATATTCCTAGGTATTTCATTTTCATTGAAGCTATGGTGAAGGGAGTTGTGTACTTAATTAGCCTCTCATCTTGACTGTTATTGGTGTATACAAAGGCAACTGATTTGTTGACATTGATTTTATATCCTGAGACATTACTGTATTTTTCGATGACTTCCAGGAGTCTTGTGTTTGAGTCTTTGTTATTCCCTAAGTATAAGATCATGTCGTCAGCAAAGAGGAAGAGTTTGACCTCCTCTGCTCCCATTTGGATTCCCTTTATTTCCTTGTCTTGCCTAATTGTATTGGCTAGAACTTCCAGCACTCTTTTGAAAAGTAATGGTGACAGAGGACAATCTTGTCTGCTTCCAGTTCTAAGAGGAAAAGCTTTCAGTTTTATTCCATTCAGTAAAATATTGGCTGTGGGTTTTTCATAGATAGCTTCAATCCGTTTCAGAAATGTGCCACCTATGCCTATACTTTTCAGTGTTCTAATTAGAAAAGGATGTTGGATTTTATCTAGTGCTTTTTCTGCATCTATTGAAAGGATCATATGGTCTTTATTTTTGCTTCTGTTAATATGGTGGATAACGTTTTTGGACTTGCGTATGTTAAACCAGCCTTGCATCCCTGGGGACCAGAACTTTTTGACTAGGGATATAAAGGAGAAAACTGTGCCAGTCAGGGAATGTGGCTGTTTTAAATTCTTCTGTGCTGTCACTCCACCAGCCAAAATAAAGCCCTTCCTCTTTTAAACATGGTGTTTGAGTGTCCATTCTCTCCATTGGGCCTTGTCATCCTGCACAAAGTTTCCCATGTAGACATTAAATAAATCTGCATGCCTTTTTTTCCAATTAATTTGACTTTTTTGAGATGATTTTTCAGTGAACCTTTAGAGGTTGAAGGAAAAACTTCCTCCTGGCATCTACATTGGGAAGAAGAAACTGAAAAGGGAAGCAACTTACCAGATTAAAATGTACACGTTTACCCCATCTTAACTTTTCTAAATTGTCCTTGTCAATCTAATGAACCTCAAAATTATTACTTTGTAAATTAGTTGTCTCTCACAGAATGAGAGCTATCAACAAAACCTCATCCTGTTACTCCAGCAGCAAACTAACAAATAAATTAGTTATTTTAATGGCAAATTTCCATGTCAGGGGCAGGAATTTGTGGGGAGCTTTCAGTTATTCTGGTAATTAACCAGTTTGTCAGACTATAACTTCTAGCTAGAATTTCCAGATCATTGAAGCATATTAAAAGAAAAGCAGGTTCATTGCCCAAAGCACAGTGGTTACAGCACCAGCCACATATACTGAGGGTGGCAAGTTTGAACCTGGCCCAGACCAGCTAAACAACTGCAACAAAAAAATAGCTGGGGCATTGTGGTGGGCACCTGGAGTTCCAGCTACTTGGGAGGCTGAGGCAAGAGAATCGGCTAAGCCCAAGAGGTTTGCTGTTTGAGATTGCTTTGAGCTGTGATGCCACAGCACTTTACTGAGGGTGACATAATGAGACTCTGTCTATAAATAAATAAATAAATAAATAAATAAATAAATAAATAAATGAAAAGCAGGATAGTATTTACCCTGTGGAATGGACCTCAGGATAGGGATGGAGTGCTTTGTAGTATACATGTATAAAAAGCCATGAAACTACCTGACCTGGCACTATTCCCCTAAAATGTTTCAGAAATAGAACAAGCAGAGGACAAGAAATCTGTTGAGAGTTAACCATAGAAGTCTTTCTCCTGGAAAAAGGGAAATGCATATCTTACAAAGTTGTACCTAAAGCTGAACCATAAAGTTTTCTTCCCTAAGAAAATACCCTTCCTGTCACTTAGTAGACTGAAAGAAATAGAAAAACAAACAAACAAACGAAGAAAAATACCCACAAGTCCAGAGACCTGGTGTGATATTGTGAAATTATACACTTTCCTTTTCCTCCTTTCCTAGAATATGACTCCTAAAATCCTTGGAATCTTTAAAGGACAGTTTTATTGGATGCTAATGATTAAGTGATAACTTTTGGATGGAGCTAGTCTCTGGAAAGACTAGAACTCTAGAGCATGATTAAAGAGTTGGAACTTTCAGCCATACTCTGCTTCCTCTTGGGAGGAGGGGCTGAAATTTGGGTTGATTACCAATGATCAATGGTTTAGTCCAAGAGTGTCCAACCATTTTGCTTATCTGGGTCACATTGGAAAAGGAGCAATTGCCTTGGACCACACGTTAAACACACAAACATTAACAAAAGCTGATAAGCAAAGAAAAAAAAGGCCTTTGTGTAATTTTTGTGATATCTGCCACCACAGATAAGCAAAAATGTCCTCACATAATAATCCTAATTATTCAGCTGCCCAGTCAGAGAGTCTTCTAAAATCATTGAGCAGGTCCCAAGTTTGTGATCACTAATATAGACAATATACATACCTAAGTGATAAAATGCTGTTGGGAGTTTTTAAAAAGATTTTTTAACATAAAAATAAAAGAAAAGTGGGAAACACAAAACTAATGGGATATTTGACATTGAATTTAAGAAACTAAAGCATCAGTATCTGTTTTGATGGAAGTAGTTGGAATTCTCACTGAGTTTTTTAGATGCTCATTTAATATTTTGGTTCTAATTTTATTTTACTTTAAATGTGCTTCATTCTTTCTTGAAAATAGTTGCTCACAAATGTAGGTGCTGCCAAAAAGTAATGATATGAGGAAGGCATGATTGTGAAGTGAGGGATATTTGTCTCTGGGAAGATGGGACCTATAGAAATCCAGTAAAGTGACATGATCAAACTTTTCATTAAGTTGAATGTCAGATTGCAGCTCTATGCATTCCATTTGAAAATTGGCAGGCAACATATTTATGTCAACTGAAAACAGAGGCTCAAATGCACCAAAATATTGATTATTTTCCTGGAAATCTTGAAATCTGTTTTCAAATTCTTCTATAAAATCGAAAAACAAGACTGCATATTTTTCACTGTTCCCAGGACTGTGTTTCCTGGTGTGTGGAAATGCATAAAATTGTGTGCCCTAATTTGAGCTTGCCATAATTTCAGTTCTATTTGGAATGCTGTTATAATTTGAAATGTTGTATTGATAGGTTGGTTTTTACCTTGAAGACATATGTTTAACTCATTTATATGAGACCTTAAATCCACTAAAAATGCTAACTCTCTGGAAAAAGAGAAAGCCAGTTTTCATTGTCAAGTACTGGCATAAGTTTGGTTTTTGATAATGTGCAAATTATAAGATGTTTTCAATGTTTGGCCTCAACTTACCATTTTACCTCCAAATGTAAAGGATGTCACCAAATCAACAGTGATGCTTTTAAGGAATTTCTGGAATTGGTGATGATTCGATCACTTGACTCATGAAATTCAGTCTCGATGACAATTTGCATAAATTTTGTTTACGTGCTATTCAGTGATTCTTCATCCAACATGAGTGTGGGGCAGCAATTGCATTGTTTTCTTTTAATTTTATTAGTCTCTCTCTTTTTCCTACCATCAGTTGGCCGCCATCAGTAACTATACTACGTATATTGACAATGGACTAAAAAAACCGCTTTAACATATTTTTTACTGCTTTGTACTATGTGCAAGTCTCTTGATTTAGTTGTGTCTTTTAATGGCACTAGAGAAGCCATTTCTTCAGTGACATGATATTTGTCATAAATACCACTAATACAAACAGCAAGTTGATCCGTATTTGTAGTCTCAGTGCTGTCATCCATCACCAAAGCATAACATTTAAATTTAGCAGCTTTTCTCTCTGAACTTCTTTTGATCAATTTTCCAATTTCTTCAATTAGGCTAGCTGTAGTCTGATGTGGCAAACTGATTTTAGAAATATTCTCCTTTTTTATAGGGAAAATTATATCTGCCATACTTTCCATACATCATTTAATAAGCTCACCCTCAGTAAGTGGTTTTGATTTTTTTTGCTTCTACTAGCTGTGACAGTGGAATCCATCTGAGCGGTAACTTAAAAAAAAAATTATTTTTTTCTTTGAGTAGACAGACTTTTTTCTGTTCTGTTATTTTGTCCTTACAACACAGTCCTTCACACACAATGAATTTGGCAGCATGTTTTTGCATAAAATGCCTTTTTGAATGATAGACTTTGAAAACTTGCACAATTCCCTACAAATTAAGCAAAGTACCTTACTACTTGCCTTGACAAAAAAAGTAGTCATCTGTTCACTTTTTATCAAATACACTTTCTTCATCCATTATTTTTATTTTTTTTTTTTGACGGGGGGTTATGATTTCTGTTGAGACATTATAAAAGCCATGCTGGGATTAAACAATTATAATAGATAAAGGACTATATTTACTTCTTATGAAAATTAATTAAGAAGAAAATCAAAAGCAAGGTTTGGGCCCTTTTACATCTCTGCTGCTGATGAAAGAGGAGGTAAAGGGGCGATTGTAAAGCACAGTGGGGAATGTATGAGGTGTCTCCCAGGTGTGAAAGAACCCTCAATAATCAAATACGAGTGCTCACCTGACTTCTAAATAATATTAAACACATAAAGTTGCAATGGTAGGTTGAAATATTGATTATCACTGCCTTGCCAGGTTACCACAAGCACCTGTAACATCAGATGGTGTCGATTTGACCATCATTGCTTAAAAAATAACACAAAGGAAGCTGCATACTGCAATCAACCGAAGCCATTAATGGAGACAAATGGCCACAGCAGATGTGTGTTTAATTTAGATGTTGCGACACTACCTTGTCATCTACAATGTTCACACCAGAGAACCATGTAGTCAAGTTCCATCAAAAAATCCCCCAAATTCTCATAATGTTTTAAATAAGTTTATAGTTTTGTGGTGGGCTCTATCCACTGCCATCTTGGGTCTCATGGGGCCTGTGGGTGGAATGTTGGACTCACTGGTTTAGTTGATCATTCCTACATAATGAAGCCTCTATAAGTCCTTGGAAGGAGAGCGTTAGAGAGCTTCCAGAGACCTGAGCACATGGAGATTCCTGGAGAGTGGTGTGCCACTTCCTTGCCCTATGCATCTCCTTATCTGTATCTGTTGTCATATACTTTAGGGTGACATGTTTTCCTGAGTTCTGTGAACCTCTCCAGAAAAGCAATCAAGTCCAATGAGGGGACTATGGGAACCCGACCTTGAAGCTGTTTGGTCAAAAGTCTAGGAAGCCAGCCTTGTAACTGGAGACTGAGCCCTCAACCTGTGGGATCTGATCAATATCCAGGTGGATAGCATCAGAATTGAATTGGAGGACCACCAGCTGGTGTCTGCAGCAGAACTGATTCATGGTGATGTGGAAGAAATTTGGTCCCGTATTTGGTTGCAGAAATCTTCTGGGGTGATGATTGCTGTGTTAAATAAGAGAATAGGGAAAAAGGCTTGAATTTTTTCTGAGAACAAAGACCAGGTGACCAGACTTTTGAAAACTGAATTAATAATTAAACAATAATAATTGATATGCACACATATGTTTAGGCAGATAAACCAAAATTGAAATCTACATCTTACTTAGAATTTGGATAAAATTGTTTCTAAATCAAGTGATTTCAAATTTAAAAGCTAGTCCCAATTTAGAGGGTTTTTTAGAGCTGCCACGTACGTGGCTGCACAATAAAAATGACAGCAATCACAAAACCACCACCATCACAACATAAACATGTTTGGGATAAAATTTATAAAACTTTGACTCAGTATGGACCCATTTGTTCCAGTTATCAACTGAAGACACGGCCAGGGCAAATAGGTGTCAAGTCCAGAATGATCATGGACTGAATTTCAAAATAAGCTTTTTATCACACTGAGAGATTTTAAATATTTAAATGACATATAAGGCCCATAAAGGCTATGATTTGTAAAATTTATGGCAATGGATGGGAGTACTTACTAACGACTACTGCTCTTCATAGCCTGTCCTCACAGCTAGATAAAAGTAGCACATTCTCATTTACTGGGCTACAGGGCTTTCTGTATATTTTCTAACCTTGGAGTGGTTGAGGTAGTGTTTTCTTATTTAAAAGGATGGCAATGATAAGAAGCTGAATGGAAGAACACATATCCAATGTACTCAGAACTATTATGAACCCAATTTTTAATCACTCACACTTTCATATGAAAGATAAATCACAGCTATAGTCCAAGATAAAGGAGGTAAGAAGAGGGGGAGGACGGGGGGAGACTTTATGGAAGGAGGGTAAGCCATAAGACCATTCCTATGGGAGAGGAGACAAGATGGCGGACTGAAGCCAGCTTTCAACAAAGGCTCCCGTCCAGAAGGAGAGTTAAGGGACAGGAATTTAGTAAGTATCCTGGTGGACTTGAGCCTCACCAAGAGAGAAGGCTGAAGAACGCACATCAACACCGCTGAGGCAAGTTGTGATCACAAGGACGCAAACAAAAGGTACAAAATCCACCACCAAGCGGACGGGAGTCCCCCTCCCCCATGAGACCGGCTCTAGAGCCCCACAATTGAACAAGCGGGCAGAAATTAAAGGCCCTCCCACTACACTCCACGGGAGAGACCTTCTAAAAACTGGACCTACCTCCCCTACTGGGGTGCCGTGGCGTTCTCCTGCCGGACATAGGGCTGAATAAAACTTTGGGAATCCTTTGCCGGCAACCCTGAATCCCCGGCGCTCCCCTCCCGCCCACTGAGGTCTGGAGGCCTGTCCCCCAGGACTTCGGATCCGTGGGTGATTTCTCAAGGGGAGTGGACAGTCCCCGAGTTGCGACTGGTCAGCATTGACTCTGAGGCGCGCAAGTGAGGAGAGGGCACCGGGCTGAGGGGGAGTCACGCCTCGCGGCACTTCCCTGCGGTGCAGTGCAGCAACCCACCCCGGGCATACGGGGCCCAAGACTGAATCAGACTCTGGCCTCCCTGCTGAGAGCTGAGAACCCCTACTCTCACTCGGGGTCTGAGGGCCTATCCCCCAGGACTTCGGATCCTTGGGTGATTTCTCAAGGGGAGTGGACAGCCCCGAGTTGCGACTGGTCAGCATTGACTCTGAGGCGCGCAAGTGAGGAGAGGGCACCGGGCTGAGGGGGAGTCACGCCTCGCGGCACTTCCCTGCGGTGCAGTGCAGCAACCCTCCCCGGGCATACGGGGCCCAAGACTGAATCAGACTCTGGCCTCTCCGCTGAGAGCTGAGAACCCCTACTCTCACTCGGGGTCTGAGGGCCTATCCCCCAGGACTTCGGATCCTTGGGTGATTTCTCAAGGGGAGTGGACAGCCCCGAGTTGCGACTGGTCAGCATTGACTCTGAGGCGCGCAAGTGAGGAGAGGGCACCGGGCTGAGGGGGAGTCACGCCTCGCGGCACTTCCCTGCGGTGCAGTGCAGCAACCCTCCCCGGGCATACGGGGCCCAAGACTGAATCAGACTCTGGCCTCTCCGCTGAGAGCTGAGAACCCCTACTCTCACTCAGGGTCTGAGGGCCTATCCCCCAGGAGTTCGGCTCCTTGGGTGATTTCTCGAGGGGAGTGCACAGTGCCTGAGCTGCGTCAGGTCAGCGCTGACTCTGGGATACGTGAGCGAGGAGAGGGCACTCTGCTGAGGGGAAATCAAGCCTTGGCGGCACTTCCCTGCGGTGCAGTGCAGGAGCCCTCCCCGGACCGTAGTATTGTGTAAAACTGAATGAAACTCTAGCTTCCCCCCACACTCCCAATCAGGGTCTGGGGGCCCATCCCCCAAGAGTTCTGATTCGTGGGGGATCTCTTAAGGGGTGTGGACCCAGCACAAACTGCGGCCGCTCAGTGCTGACTCTGGGGCGCGGGACAGAGGAGAAAAGGGTCGCCTGAGTGCCCACACCAGAGCAGCAGTTCCCTGGAGGTAGATCAACAGCCATTTTTTCCTTAACGGCAGAACGCTCACTTCTGGATATTCTGAGGCCACACCCCCTGTCTCCCTGGGCAACCAGAGGAGGCCACCAGTGATACGGCTCACAAACCCGGGAAGCTTCCAGGGCGGGGCCGACCCAGACAGGTGTTCAGACGCAATTCTCCAGCAGCAAAGACGTTTGAACTCAAAACAGCCCGTCTTCTGTAGGCGACGACAGGAACAGAGACAGAACCTCACAAAGTTGTCTGTTCTGTTCTGTTCTGTTAGCAGCATCCATCAGGGACGGGGCTAAGCCTGAGTGAACACCTCCTTCCCATCACCTGCATCAAACACTCAAAGATGTCAGGCCCCACCTCCTCCTGCTAGATAGCGGCAGTCTGCGGGGGCCTGGAAGACTTCCTTGCGATTCAGGCAGGTGCAAACCCCTGGAGTGTCTGTTCACTGCAGGCAACTGGGTTAGCCATCTGCAGAGATACCAGTGACTGGGTCCGATGGAGGGGCAAAGTGGGGAAGGAGACGTCAACCTTCCCAGACTGCTCTGTTTGCTGGGTGGCTCCTCCTGACTCCACGCTGCACTGGGGTGAGCTGTGTCAGAGGAGTCACCAGGCCCCTGTGATCCAGTTCCCAGAGACCTCTTGAACCCTTCCACCCGAGACAAGTGCCGATTGAGACAGTTGATTCGGACCTTTTGAACTGGGCTAATAGACTGAGGACTTTTCAGGCGGTGCCCTGGGTGTGCGATTGTAGGAAGGTTTGATTCTCCTTTTCCAACTGGGGCCAGAGGTGGGCAGGCGGGGTGACTTAATTGCTGATTTTTCCACACAGCTGAGACTTCAAGCCAGAGTAGAAGTTGCAATAGGATCGAACAGAAACCAGCTGAAAACAAGACAGAACCACTTTGCTCCACCACACCAGACAGGGCCCCAGTTTCTCAGGCCACAACACTGTACGGGCCCTCGATAAAACCCCAGGGGAAAAACCAAAAGGAGTAAACCATGGGGCGGAATCAGCGGAAAAACTCTGGTAACATGAATAACCAGAATAGATCAACCCCCCCAAGAAAAGATACGGCAGATGTGATTGAAGATCCCATTCATAAACAACTGGCTGAGATGTCAGAAGTCGAATTCAGAATTTGGTTTGCAGACAAGATTAATAAAATGGAATTAGGAATTCGAGGAGAAATTCAAAAATTGTCTCAAGAATTTAACGAATTTAAAGACGAAACCACCAAAGACTTAGACACACTGAAACAAGAACTTACAGCCCTCAAAGATATGAAAAATACAGTAGAATCCCACAGTAACAGAATGGAGCAAGCAGAAGAAAGGATTTCTGACATTGAAGATAAAGTCTTCGAACGCTCCCAATCTCTCAAAGAGGAAGAGAAATGGAGAGCAAAAACGGATCACTCACTCAGAGAACTCTCAGATAATTCGAAAAAAAACAACATAAGGGTTATAGGAATTTCGGAGAACGATGAAGTGGCTGCCAAGGGCACAGAGGCCCTTCTACATGAAATTATGAAAGAAAATTTTCCAGACATGCCTAGAGAATCTGAAATTCAGATAGCAGACAGCTTCAGAACCCCAGCACAATTCAACCCCAATAAGCCATCTCCCAGACATATCATAATTAGCTTCACTAAAGTTAACATGAAAGAGAAAATTCTCAAAGCAGCCCGGCGAAAGAAAACTATAACGTACAAAGGTAAGAATATTAGAATAACTGCAGATCTCTCTGCTGAAACTTTTCAAGCAAGAAGAGGCTGGTCATCAACTTTTAATCTCCTAAAGCAAAAAAACTTTCACCCAGGATCTTGTATCCAGCTAAACTGAGTTTCATCTATGATGGAGAAATTAAATACTTCAATGACATTCATATGTTGAAAAAATTTGCCATAAGTAAACCAGCTCTTCAGGATGTTCTCAGACCTATCCTCCACAATGACCAACCCAATCCTATACCACAAAAGTAAACTCACTGAGAAACTTCGGATCAAACTGCAACTTCCACACTGGTGAAAGGATTAAAAATGTCCACTGGACCTTTGAAAAACTCGATACCCAAAATTCCACCAGACTTATCAATACTCTCCATCAATGTGAATGGCTTAAACTGTCCTCTAAAGAGGCATAGGTTAGCTGACTGGATACAAAAACTCAAGCCAGATATTTGTTGCATACAAGAGTCACATCTCAACTTAAAAGACAAATACAGACTCAGGGTGAAAGGATGGTCATCCATATTTCAGGCAAATGGTAATCAGAAAAAAGCAGGTGTTGCAATTTTATTTGCAGATACAGTAGGCTTTAAACCATCAAAAGTAAGGAAGGACAAGAATGGTCACTTCATATTTGTTAAGGGTAATACTCAATATGACGAGATCTTAATTATTAATATCTATGCACCCAACCAGAATGCACCTCAATTTATAAGAGAAACTCTAACAGACATGAGTAACTTGATTTCCTCCAGCTCCATAATCGTTGGAGATTTCAACACTCCCTTGGCAGTGTTGGATCGATCCTCCAGCAAGAAGCTGAGCAAAGATATCTTAGATTTAAACCTAACCATCCAATATTTAGATTTAGCAGACATCTACAGAACATTTCATCCCAACAAAACTGAATACACATACTTCTCATCAGCCCACGGAACTTACTCCAAAATTGATCACATTTTAGGTCACAAGTCTAACCTCAGTAAATTTAAAGGAATAGAAATTATTCCATGCATCTTCTCGGACCATCATGGAATAAAACTTGAATTGAGTAACAACAGGAATCTGCATACCCATACAAAAACATGGAAGTTAAATAACCTTATGCTGAAAGATAGCTGGGTCAGAGATGAGATTAAGAAAGAAATCACCAATTTTTTGGAACAAAACGACAATGCAGACACAAACTATCAGAACCTCTGGGACACTGCAAAGGCAGTTCTAAGAGGGAAATTTATAGCACTGCAAGCCTTCCTCAAGAGAACGGAAAGAGAGGAAGTTAACAACATAATGGGACATCTCACGCAACTGGAAAAGGAAGAACATTCCAACCCCAAACCCAGTAGAAGAAAAGAAATAACCAAAATTAGAGCAGAATTAAATGAAATTGAAAACAAAAGAATAATACAACAGATCAATAAATCAAAAAGCTGTTTTTTTGAAAAGGTCAATAAAATAGATAAACCTCTGGCCAACCTAATCAGGAAAGAAAGAGTAAAATCTCTAATATCATCAATCAGAAACAACAAAGATGAAATAACCACAGACTCATCAGAAATCCAAAAAATCCTTAATGAATATTACAAGAAACTTTATTCTCAGAAATATGAAAATCTGAAGGAAATAGACCGATACTTGGAAGCACGCCACCTTCCAAGACTTAACCAGAATCAAGTGGAAATGTTGAACAGACCCATATCAAGTTCAGAAATAGCATCGACTATACAAAACCTCCCTAAAAAGAAAAGCCCGGGACCAGATGGTTTCACGTCAGAATTCTACCAAACCTTTAAAGAGGAATTAGTACCTATATTACTCAACCTGTTCCAAAATGTAGAAAAAGAAGGAAGACTACCCAACACGTTCTACGAAGCAAACATCACCCTGATCCCCAAACCAGGAAAAGACCCAACAAGAAAAGAAAATTATAGACCAATATCACTAATGAATATAGACGCAAAAATATTCAACAAGATCCTAACAAACAGAATCCAGCAACACATCAAACAAATTATACATCATGACCAAGTTGGTTTTATCCCAGGGTCTCAAGGCTTGTTCAATATACATAAATCTATAAATGTAATTCAGCACATAAACAAATTAAAAAACAAAAACCATATGATTCTCTCAATTGATGCAGAAAAAGCTTTTGATAATATCCAGCATCCCTTCATGATCAGAACACTCAAGAAAATTGGTCTAGAAGGGACTTTTCTTAAACTGATAGAGGCCATCTACAGCAAACCCACAGCCAATATCATATTGAATGGAGTTAAATTGGAATCATTTCCACTCAGATCAGGAACCAGACAAGGCTGCCCATTGTCTCCATTGCTTTTCAACATTGTAATGGAAGTTTTAGCCACCACAATTAGGGAAGAAAAGGCGATCAAGGGTATCCATATAGGGTCAGAAGAGATCAAACTCTCGCTCTTCGCAGATGATATGATTGTGTATCTGGAAAACACTAGGGACTCTACTACAAAATTCCTAGAAGTGATCAAGGAATACAGCAGCGTCTCAGGTTACAAAATCAACATTCATAAATCGGTAGCCTTTATATACACCAACAACAGTCAAGTTGAAAAAGCAGTTAAGGACTCTATCCCATTCACAGTAGTGCCAAAGAAGATGAAATATTTGGGAATTTACCTAACAAAAGACGTGAAAGATCTCTATAATGAGAACTATGAAACTCTAAGAAAAGAAATAGCTGAAAATGTTAACAAATGGAAAAACATACCATGCTCATGGCTGGGAAGGATCAACATTATCAAAATGTCCATACTACCCAAAGCAATATATAATTTCAACGCACTCCCTATTAAAGCTCCACTGTCATATTTTAAAGATCTTGAAAAAACATTACTTCGTTTTATATGGAATCAGAAAAAACCTCGAATAGCCAAGACATTACTCAGAAATAAAAACAAAACAGGAGGAATCACACTACCAGACCTCAGACTTTACTACAAATCGATAGTGATCAAAACAGCATGGTATTGGCACAAAAACAGAGAAGTAGATATCTGGAACAGAATAGAGAACCAAGAGATGAATCCAGCTACTTACCGCTATTTGATTTTTGACAAGCCAATTAAAAACATTCAGTGGGGAAAAGATTCCCTATTTAACAAATGGTGCTGGGTGAACTGGCTGGCAACCTGCAGAAGACTGAAATTGGACCCACACCTTTCACCATTAACTAAGATAGACTCTCATTGGATTAAAGATTTAAACTTAAGACATGAAACTATAAAAATACTAGAGGAGAATGCAGGGAAAACCCTTGAAGAAATTGGTCTGGGTGAGTATTTCATGAGGAGAACCGCCCGGGCAATTGAAGCAGCTTCAAAAATACACTACTGGGACTTGATCAAACTAAAAAGCTTCTGCACAGCTAAGAACACAGTAAGCAGAGCAAGCAGACAGCCCTCAGAATGGGAGAAGATATTTGCATGGTATATCTCTGACAAAGGTTTAATAACCAGAATCCACAGAGAACTCAAACGCATCAGCAAGAAAAAAACAAGGGATCCCATTGCAGGCTGGGCAAGGGATTTGAAGAGAAACTTCTCTGAAGAAGACAGGTGCACGGCCTTCAGACATATGAAAAAATGCTCATCATCTTTAATCTTCAGAGAAATGCAAATCAAAACTACTTTGAGATATCATCTAACTCCAATGAGACTAGCCTATATCACAAAATCTCAAGACCAGAGATGTTGGCATGGATGCGGAGAAAAGGGAACACTTCTGCACTGCTGGTGGGAATGCAAATTAATACATTCCTTTTGGAAAGATATATGGAGAACACTCAGAGATCTAAAAATAGATCTGCCATTCAATCCTGTAATTCCTCTGCTGGGCATATACCCAGAAGACCAAAAATCACAACATAACAAAGATATTTGTACCAGAATGTTTATTGCAGCCCAATTCATAATAGCTAAGTCATGGAAAAAGCCCAAGTGCCCATCAATCCACGAATGGATTAATAAATTGTGGTATATGTATACCATGGAATACTATGCAGCCTTAAAGAAAGATGGAGACTTTACCTCTTTCATGTTTACATGGATGGAGCTGGAACATATTCTTCTTAGTAAAGTATCCCAAGAATGGAAGAAAAAATACCCAATGTACTCAGCCCTACTATGAAACTAATTTGGGACTCTCACATGAAAGCTATAACCCAGCTACAACTTAACAATAGGGGGAAGTGGGAAGGGGGGGTGGGTAGAGGGAGGGGAATCGGTGGGATCACACCTGTGGTGCATATTACAGGGGTATTTGCGAAACTTGGTAAATGTAGAATGCAAATGTTTTGGCACAGTAACTGAGATAACGCCGGAAAGGCTATGTTAACCACTGTGATAAAAATGTGTCAAATGGTTTATGAAGTGAGTGTATGATGCCCCATAATCATATCATTGTATACAGTTATGATTTAATAAAAAAAAAAAAAGAATTCTCAAGAGAAAAAAAAAAAAAAGACCATTCCTGTGGTTCATATTGCAAGAGTATATGTCAAATGTATTAAGTATAGAGTATAAATGTCTTAACACAATAATTCAGTAAATGAGGTGAAGGCTATGTTAACTAGTTTGATGTAAGCCTTCCAAATTGTATATAAAAACAGCACATTGTACCCCATGAAGGCATTAATGTATACATGATCTATGTATTTATGACTTAATAAAAAAAAAAGAAGAAGCTGTGTTGAAAGTGACATCAATATGAGTAGTACTCCTTCTAAATGGGCTACTTTGGGGAAAATAATATTAATGTTCCTGTTTGAACACCAGTTTTACAAATAAAAAAATCACATTGAATGGTATTACTTTATTATTCAAATCCCCAAAATTTCAAATATAAGCCTTTTATTACAGTGGTCTGTGCTTTCTGTAAATGCAAGCATCTCAAATACATTGAAAGGGAAAAAAAATAGATGCATCTACCCTGTTTACTTAAAAACTCTTTTCTCATATTCTACGCCTAGGAATCACATAGGATGTATTAAGAGAATGTTGTAATAAATAATAAATGTTCACATTAAATCATGAATTTGCATTCTAAATAAGAGCTGTTGATCCTATTTGGCAGTTTTGACTAGTTACATGGACCTGGTCTTGTTTTAATGCAGATCAGGTTCATTTATTTGGAAAAGCTTAAATCACTTTTTATTTACATGCAGTTTTATTTGCTTCATAAAGGGAGTGACATTGACCTGCTTATCATTTAGAGAAGTAATCTCACAATTTCTCTTGAGATTTTCTTCACTGAAAAAAAAAAAAGGGTTTTTTTGAAAGGCTCTAGACTCTGAGGCAAAACAATGGGCCATGTCTATTATGCCCGGATACATGTTTGTACTTTATCGCGGTTTCCTAGCATTCTCTTTTTAAACAATGCCCACTCTCAAAATCAACATCGTGCTCAATGATGTTTCTATTTTTGTTTTACTTGATCAGTACCAGGGGAAGAGAATATAATGGGCCTTTCAATAAGACTTTTCAAGGTGACATAAAATTAAAATCTAAAGATCTTAAGGCAGTTGAAATGCTTGGTAGCCAGTGCACTCTGTCACCACTTAGTGCCTGACGAGTGCCCACAGGGCTAAAACATTGCTTGCACATTTCTGCCACTTTTACAAAAGCAAAGCAGAACACATGTACAAAGCACGTGAGACAAGAACTAATCCTGTTCTTTTGTCAGAGCTCAACTCAAAAATCAAGACAGAATGAAACCAAATGTAAAACAGGTTATAAATATATGTGTTTGTTTGATTTTTTTAATATAAGGAGATATCCAAAAGAAAAAATATAGAGGACAATTGTGGTGCATGAGAATGTATTTTATATTTAGAACATAAAACAACAGGGTGGATATTGGAAAGTGTCTAATATGAAAGAAGTACGGATTGAAACAACCCAATGTTTATGAGTCCAAGTTTGTGTAGAGAAAATCCCAAAGAATAAACGGGGAGCATCCAAGAAAAACCAACTGGGCAGCAAAGTGGTAAAGACAGATTTTACTTAGGAACTATTGCAATATGAAAAAAGAGATCTCAGTATAGAACTGGCCTCAATTCCAAATACAACATGGAAAAGTGGATATTTGTAATCACAGTATACAATAAAGTAGGAGGAAAATGTTGTGAGTAAGGGGGGATATGGTTCAAAGGGATCAAATGAGATTCCTGCTGAAGATAGACCAGGATGATAAGATATCCAGGGTGTAGGATTCTTCCTAAGCTGACTCAGCAAGATTCTTGTTCAAACTGGGTGATGCAGGCCCAACAAGGAGAGACACTGAAGGTTAAAGCCTGGAGGGAGGTCAAGGAGAAAGCCTTTCTTTGGAAGCATGAGAAATAAAATCATTTTTACCTAAAAGGATGGTAACTTGGTGGCTGAAAATTCTCCAAATAAAGATTTTGATACAATTTTGTTTCCTCACCTAAATTTTATTTTTAATATTGAAAAACCTGCTGTTATTAGAGTTTCAGTGATAGAACATTTCAAAAGTGGATTGCAATTATATAACTTCTCACCTCCCACCCCAACCAAAACGAAAACCTTACACGAAAGTCTTTCAGTAGAGAATCACTAGCCATGAATAGCTCAAGGTCTTGCAATAATACCAAAAAGCAGAAGAGGATATGAAAAGAAAGAAAATCTGGACAAAGTATGGTCTAAAAAATTCATTTAAGACTTCTTTTTCCCCCTTGTTTCTTCCAACAAAGTAATTAACAGCACGGAACCTTTCACATGGAATTGGCCTCAAGCAATCCATGAAATAACAGAATATGCAGAGAAAGAGATTTAAACTTAAATTGTTTCAAAGACCTCTACCTCTACTGTCCTTATATATGTGATAGAACTTTAACAATGGGTTTAGGAAAGTCTGCTTGCTTGTTGGGGGAGGAAAATGGAATCTTATGTAAATCTCCGTACTCAAGACTGAATATATATTTTACATTATAAGATCTAAACACTTTGCTTTACTTCCTATGGGAAATATTGACCATATCATTGTGTGGCCAGAATTTCTCTCTGCTGAGTCCTTGGAAAGTTGAAGAATGAATCACTAGACTACTGAGTAAGCAAAAGGACAGACTTTATTGAAAGATAAATGGATAAGTGAAAGAGGAGAACAGACAGAACCTCTTGCAGTGGCGTGGAAGCCTGTTTGGGCCTTCTATCTAGGGATTTATAGACTTCTTTGCCCAGCCTATGGAATGGAATGTATGTCTAGAGCATGTCACAATTGCCCAGGGCCCTATGAGCAGAAATTAATTTTAAAACTGCCATAGTGGGGTGGTACCTGTGGCTCAAGGAATAGGGTGCTGGCCTCATATGCCAAGTTTGAGTTCAAACCTGGCCCCAGCCAAGAAAGCTGCAATCAATCAATCAATCAATCAATCAATAAAAGCAATTAAAAAAAAAAAAAAGACCTGCCATAGTGCTGTCAACAGAAAAGAAGCTACACAAGTAAAATAATTTAAGGTAGTTTATTCTGAGCCAGATTTGAGGACCATGACCCAGGGCTACACCCAAAAAGCCTAGAGCAAATGGACTCCCAATGGTGGGGTTAAGGTTTGGTTTTATACATTTTATACAAAATTACAGAGGAGGTCATAAATCAACACATAGAAAGCATACGTTCACTTGGCCCCCAGAAGTGGAACACCTGGAAATAGGGGAGCTTACAGGTGAAAGGTGAGTTTAGAGATTCTTTAGCTGACAGCTGGCTGAAATAGTTAAGCTAAAAGACCTGGAGTCAGTGAAAAGAATGATTAAGATGAAAGATCTGTTATTTACATAGGAAGTACTAGACAGGCTCAAGTGGTTTATGGACGTTGAGGACATGCAGATAGGTCTTGCATAGCTTTAGGCCTGTTGGCGAGTCACAGAGGACATCTCTAAGAAGCCAGGGCATGATGGAGGCATGTCTGATCTCTTTTCTCTTGGCTGGCAACTCAGTTTTAGGGATCTTCCTGGCCAAGAGGGGGTCCAGTTAATTAGCCACTTAGGGGGACACTTAAGATTTCATTTTAGTTCACAGTGCAGAATAAAAACGGTGGTCCTTGGAGTCTTTGCTCCAAGCAAGCTCTTCTCTGCTCCAGAAGAAGCAGGAGAGTGTGTTCAAAGAGGGGCAGCCCACAGGACATACCAATCAGGTTGCTTTTAATGAGGTTTGTTTCTGTCCAGAGAATGCAGCTTCCAAAGGGCCTGTTTTGGCCTAGAGATGAAGTTTGTGATGAGACTGACTTCTGAGCCTACTTAGACCTAGTAAATTGGGGGACAGGGTCCCTATTTAGCCCTTAGTAGGGGAACTCTGTATCAATTGTGATAAGAATTAGAATTCATTAATGGAATCTCTAAGGATGTATTCACTTTTACAAGTTATAATTTATTGATTATTGTTATTATTTTTGGAGATAGGACCTCCCTCTATCTTCCAGACTGTGGTGTAGTCATGTCATCGTAGCTCACTGAAACTTCAAACATTTAGGCTCAAGTGATTCTCCTGCCTCAGCTTTCAGAGCGGGTGTGACTACAGGCCTGTATCACCATTCCTGGCTGATTTTTCTATTTTTTGTAGAGACAGGGATCTTACTGTCTTGCTCAGGGTTGTCTGAAACTCCTGATCTCAAGCGATCCTCCAGACTTGGCCTCCCAAAGTGATAGGATTATAGGGTGAGCCACTGTGTCTAGCCATTTAAAAGTTATAATTTTTAAGTGTATCATTTATCTGCTCAAAGAAATTGCATTAAAAGATTGCACATTATATGGTAGTAAAAACTTAGTACTGTATGCATTAATATTATTATAAAAATATGAACATATAATGTATTTATACTCCAAATCATGCCCTCCCACACCACACACACAATGTATTCATGTGTGTATACATATACATATTATAAATAATATTATGTATGCAATATGTAATGTATGTTATATATACATTATATTATATAAAGTATTTATTACAGTATATATATACATTATTTAAATCTATAAGATGCATACATTTTATCTATATGTAAAAACTTCTTTCACTTTAAAATAATTTCTATGTATAGTGGCACGAAATATGAGGCAAAAGGACTAAGGCAGTCATAAAGACTCATGATGCAATTATTAACATTTATAGTTAAAAATTAAGATCAATCCCGAGATAAAACCATCAGGTTGTGGAACACTTTGGGTGTGTGCAAATACACGGTGCAGGATGAGAGCCACTCAGAGTGGGTGTCTTTTGTCCGCTTCTCACCCAACGGCAGCAACCCTATCATCGTCTCTTGTGGCTGGGACAAGCTGGTTAAGGTGTGGAATCTGGCTAATATGCAAGCTGAAGACCAATCACATTGGCCACACCGGCTATCTGAACACGGTGACTGTTTCGCCAGATGGGTCCCTCTGTGCTTCTGGAGGCAAGGATGGCCAGGCCATGCTCTGGGACCTCAATGAAGGCAAGTACCTTTATACGCTAGATGGTGGGGACATCATCAATGCCCTGTGTTTCAGCCCCAACCACTACTGGCTGTGTGCTGCCACGGGCCCCAGCATCAAGATTTGGGACTTAGAGGGCAAGATCATTGTAGATGAGCTGAAGCAAGAAGTAATCGGTACCAGCAGCAAGGCAGAGCCACCTCAGTGCACTTCTCTGGCATGGTCTGCTGATGGTCAGACTCTGTTTGCTGGCTACACGGACAGCCTGGTGTGAGTGTGGCAGGTGACCATTAGTACTCGCTAGAAATGAATTACGGCACAAATAAAAAACTGGTTTGTCTGCCAAAAAAAAAAAAAAGATTAAGATCAAAATTAAGATGTCAAGAGCCTCAATCATAAAATAAAATATATCATCTTGGCAAAGTGATTTTAGAATCTGTTATACTAGAACGTTTGTTCCAGGAACTAATTATTTTACATTGTTAATATCAGAAGATCATATTAAAAGATCATAAAAAGGGAAAGTTTAGTATGGAGATAGAATTATATTACTAAATAATTAAATGTAAAATAATTTGTACAGATTTCCATGTACCCAATGCCTCCAACATTTTTTGTAGCAGTAATAGAAAACTCTATAGTCCATTTATTTTGTGTCAGACAATATTCTACAAACTTATATCAACTTATTATTCTTGTCAGAGTGGTTAAGTTTCACCTCTATCATCTCAGGCTTTTTCATCTGGGTTTGAGAATTAAACTGACATAAAACAGATTCACTGGAGAAAACCACAGATATTTATTAATATAAGTTTAATGAGACACAGGAGCTTTCCATAAGGACATGAAGATCCAAAGAAGTGGCAGAAAATAAATATTTTTTATAGTAGTTGAATGAAGAGAGATAATTGTAGAAAATATCTGATTTCTGTAGAGAG
The DNA here is from genome assembly GCF_027406575.1 of Nycticebus coucang. Classification (NCBI taxonomy): domain Eukaryota; kingdom Metazoa; phylum Chordata; class Mammalia; order Primates; family Lorisidae; genus Nycticebus; species Nycticebus coucang. The sequence continues at coordinate 31,281,178 of NC_069782.1, forward strand.
GATAAACAAGAGAATTATTTGAACAAGGTCTGTTTGTACAGAATTCTCTTGGTCTCAACTTCCTTTCTCTGTCCTTCTTCTGATAGAGGGAGGATATCCTTGATAAAGTGATTTCATCTCCTTCTTTCAGAAGAAAAAGGGAAGGTCAAAATGCCCCTCTTGTATCAGCTTCAAAAAAAAAAGAGGCATATTTTGCAGTGCTGTATTCCGTCATCCTTCACTGACAAGAACCTATGAAAATTTACAGTTAACAATAAAAATAGTATCCTTTCTTTCCAACCTTGATTGTTTGTTTCTGCTGGGAAACAAGGGGATGCTGCAGTTTGTCAGTAGTGAGAAAAGTCCAGCTTTCTTCCCAGGAAAAATAATCCTCAGCTACTCCTCCTTCCTGTTGACTTAATTTTCTTTGGGGGGAAAAAAAAAATATATATATATATATATATATATGGAGAGAGAGAGAGAGTTTGTTTTGTTTTGTTTTGAGATAGAGTCTCACTTTGCATTTTTGGTAGAGTGCTGTGGTGTCAGAGCTCACAGCAACCTCAAACTCATGGGCTCAAGACATCCTCTTGCCTCAGCCTCCTGAGTAGCTGGGGATACAGGTGCCTGCCATAATGCCTGGCTATTTTTAGAAATGGGATCTTGCTCTTGCTCAGCCTCATCTCCAACTCCTGAGCTCAAGCAATCCACCCACCTCAGCCTCCCAGAGTACTAGGATTACAGTCATGAGCCACCACACTGGGCCTTTGACTATAATTCTCAATAAATATGATCAATCTACTAGACATCAACTCTTTATGCTTACAGATCTAACACATACTATAAAACCAGACAGATAGTTAAATATAAGTGGAGAATTGGGGAAAGCTGGCTGAACTAGAGACCTGATTGGCACATAGTCTCAGAAAGAAGGAAAAGATACAGATGAAAGAAGGGAAAGAAGCCACATAGCTCAGGCGAGATTCTGAGGGAAAAGTGCCAGGACCTGTCAAAGATTTCTTAGGAAATTTGCAGAGCAGAACAAAAAAGGGCAATATTTTGGCAGAACTCAAGCCTGGAGCAACTTGGTGTCCCACAGAAAGCATAGCAAGGGGACTTGTTTCTCAGACCTCTGGCAGACTTCGGGCTCCCAGGTCGCTGCAGAGCTTGTTTACTCTCACAAGCCCCACAGCTGTACTGGGAACTTCATGAAAACAAAGTACTGGGCTGCTACCACCTTTGAGGCCTGAACCAAGATGGTGGGTATGATACTGCTTTTCCACCCGTCGTGTGCCTTTGACCTCCACAGGCAGCTTCTGACTCTCAGTTTTCATGTTGTCCCCTCATGAAGATTTTCCAGCCTAACCCTCTCTCCCCCAGACTGCAGTGGCCACAGGGTGCTGGTGGATCCTGGCGACACTGTGTGATACCCAAACGTGGACTTCCTGGCTAGGCTGCCGTCTGGGGAGAAGGACACAAGGGACCCGAGTCAGACCTCTTCTCCATTCAGACTCTGTTCCTCCCCATGTCTCCCCTACCCACTGCTACCGAGTGACATGGGTGCCCCAAGGGACAACTGAGGCAGGGTTCTCAGTCATGTGTGCTATGATGAGCATACAAACCTCATCGAGCCTTCCACAAAGAATGGGGCCCAAATATCTCTCCTTAAAGACCTTCCACAGACCGAGGGGGCTCAGACCGTGAGCTCTGTGCCCACCAGCCCTCCCTGGTGCCACCTGCCTGGCTTGAGGGATATCGAGCTTGCTTGAACACTCACTTCATGGGCAGTGGGATCAGCATGGCCAGGGATTGAATTTGGGAGATCTGAGGACAGAGCTCCAGGCCATGTCCCATACCCAGGACTTGATTGTGCTGCTCAGGGAAACGGAAGGGAGAATTATAAACTAATCTTGAGAGATGGAGGAGCCCGAGACCAGACCAAGCAGAAGTTCCACATTGGTGGTACTGAAAGGAGAGTAAGTGGGAGAGTCTCCCAACAGGAAAACTGCACTTTTGGTCTGGGACAGGATCCTGGGCAGAGAAGCTCCCAGTCCCCACTGCCATCGCTGGTGAGCTAGAGGAGGAGTTTGGGCTGCTGCTTACAGCTGGATGCTGGCAGAGATCTGTAGGGCAGGGGATGAGGGAAAAGAGCAAAACCCATTCCCGATGACCAGTCTGTGAATCACATATGAGAACTCCCCCGTGAGATTTTCTAATTTGGTAGGGCTGTTTCAGTCCCCACTGCCGCCTCCCATTGCTTCCTCCAGCAGCTTGGGGGTCCTCATGATCCTTGTTGAGACAGATGCTTGTGTCTGCCTTTTGTGGCCTGAACACAGGCTTGTATGACTCAGCCCCACCCATCCTCCGTCCTCTACTCATTTCTGCTGTGGCAGACCATAAGGAGTCCTCTGAGGTCTGGTGCCCTGGCCATCACCAGGGGCATCTGAGGGCTTCTCTTCTGGGGCTTATCACAGGTCTTCCCAAAACCCCACTGAAGCTGGCTCTTTCTTTCTTTTCTTTTCTTTTTTTTTTTTTTTTACTGTTGGGGATTCATTGAACGTACAATAAACCAGGTTACACTGATTGCATTTGTTAGGTAAAGTAAGTCCCTCTTGCAATCATGTCTTGCCCCCAGAAGGCTCTTTCTTGCAAGACTACCTACTGAAAGGGAGGACAACTTGTACAGCCCTCTATGACCTTTACTGACTCAATAATAAAGGGCATTATTCACAAGAATGACCTACTGTCTCAGAGATGAAACTGTAAGGTTATATATATATATATATATACACACACATACTTTTTTTTTTTTGCAGTTTTTGGCCAGGGCTGGGTTTGAACCTGCCACCTCTAGCATATGGGGCTGGTGCCCTACTCCTTTGAGCCACCCCAAACTGCAAGGATATCTTTACCCAAGGTACCAAGGTATACATACAGAACCTACACCCCCAGCAAAGTGCCCATGAGCAAAGCCAAAGGTCATTACCCAACATATGTTACAGACAGAGCCTTAAGAGTATGAGTGTTGGGGAGTACCATCTAACAAAAAGAAAATTTAAACATAATAAGTGACAGCTGCTTCAGATGAGAAGGGCTTAGCACAAGAACTCCAGAAGTGTGAAAAATCAGCGTGGAAGGACATCCCCAAAGGAGCAGACCAGCTCTCTATGAAAGAATCCTAGCCAGAATAAAAATATTGAAATGACAGATAAAAAAAATCCAAATATGGATTTTAAGGGAGCTCAATGAGGTACAAGAGAAAATGGAAAACCAACTCAAAGAAAACAGAAAAAAAATCCAGGCAATCAATTAAAAAATTACTGAATACGTAGATACATTAAAAAAAAAAAGAACTTCTTGAAATTAAACATTCATTTAAGGAAATACAAAGCCATGGTGGAAAGTTTTAAGATCAGACTTGACAAAGCAGAAGAAAGAATTTTAGAGTTTGAAGATGACTCTTTTGAATTAACCCAGTCAGTCAAAAATAACGAGCAAAAGGAATAAAATAATTCTACAAGAAATATGAGATCATGAAAAATAGCAAAATATAAGAACCATAGGCATTGCTGAAGGTGAGGAAGCAAAAGCACAAAGCCCAGAAAACCTATTTGAGGGAATAATTGAGGAAAAAAATTACTTTTTTGATGGGCCCATCAGTCTAGTAGTCTGCCCTCAAATATAACCATGGAGAATTTTGAAGTTACTACTTGAAACAAATAAAAACATACCACAAAAAATGCTTTTATAAATCACATTCTCATTTTATTCAATAAATTAGGAAACACAATTTTGTTTAATATAAATGTCTTCCTCTTAGACTTATAGGGCACCACTTGATTAGAAGCTGGGAAGGTACGTGGGTCATTCCTACAGCTTTGAGGTACACAAAAATCAAGAAATGGAAAATCCATGTGGACAGAAACAAATGAAGCCCTCCCAGCAGCACGGATAAGCTATGCAGGTTGAAACTTGCATGGGTGAATCAAACTTTTGTAGTGACCCATGACCTAGCGACCCCCCCCCCATTTTTAATCCAATGGTTAGTTGTTAGTGTTACTCATATTTAACAGCCAGCAGGGTATGACACATGTGATTACTGCCTTTCTTAGAACATACTTATTTGTTTTCAGTGTACTGGGCTATTCTGATTATTCTCCCATATCTCTTGTTCCTCCTCTCACTTTGATGATTTCTCCATGTGTCTCTGACCTCCCTCTGAAGATCTGTCATCTTCCTAACTCTTTCCTATCTATACCCATTATTTGGAGTTTCCTTCACTTTCTTCCACCTTCGTGTCTTTATACACACACATCCATATGTACATACACACATACATCTTTATGCTATTAGCTTCCAAATTTGTATTTCCAACCCAGATCTCTTCCAGACTCATGTCCTAAATTGCCTTCCTGGTGACCCCACTTGGATGATTAATAGTTATTTAAACCTAATATATCAACAATAAGAACAACAACAACAAAACCCACTTTCAAGCCCATAAATGTCTTTCGTCCCTTCTCAAACTCTCCTTTCACATTTTCCTCATCTAAGAAATGGCAGCTTTTTCTTAAATTCTTGGGCCTCAAGACTTGGAGACATCTTTAGCCACTCATTCAATACACACACTCCTACCAAAAATCCTCTTTGTTCTATTCTTAAAATATATCCAGATTCTAACTTCTCACCACCTCCATAAGTTTCATTCGTTCTAAGTCACCAACATCTTCCACGTGATGGCAAAACAAGCTACCAACCTCTCTTGCTTGGATTGTTGCTATAGCCTCCTGACTCATTGCCTCTTGTTTTTAACATTTAATTTCTATTTCTGACAGTACACCCAGAATGCTTTTTTCAAACATCCCACATCGCTTTAGCACTCTGCTCAAAACCTTCCAAAGGTTCCCATCCAGTCCCTTCCCTTCCCTTTCCCATTACTTTCAACTTGCTCATTTCTTTCCCAAAGCAATGAGTTCCCCTCTATTCCTGTATTTCAGCCAGCAACTTGCAGCCTCAGCCTCTCTGTTGGGACTGCATCTCTGCCTGGCTGGGCAAATAACCTTAAGACATGCTCCACTCTGTAACTCCACGGAGTTTCCCCCACTCCGCCCTGTTTTAATCACTTTATCTTATATTTTATGCAATTTATTTATTAATTTCTTACAGTCTGCCTTACTACCCAAAATGGATACTCCATGAGACAGGTATTTTTGTCTGTTTAATTTCTGCTCTATCCCAGTGCCTATCAGGGTCACTGGCACATTCTGATCAATGAGTATTTTGAAAACTAATGAATGTGAAATAATTCATCATTAATGCACAATACATGTGGGCCAATTGTTGCTTCTTTCATGAAAAAAATGCTGAATGCAGCTATGCATGTTTACTCAAGTAGAATTTTTAAACCCCTAAGAATATATCTGCAAACTTTTAAGTAAGAGAAATATTTGGCATAAAGCTTATTTGCATGAACATTAAAGTTTACCAAATTGTTTCAAATCCTGGTTCTGACACTGGCTCTGTATTGTCAAGTGGTTTACTTGACGTGTAAACCTAAATTTCATCTGCAAAATAGGTATAAAAGATTAATATGATGAAGCACATAATTTGACTTCAGTGTTTATTTATTACAGTTTTCTATTATAGCATAACACTATTGTTGGTTTTAATGTTATGTAGAACCTCCATGACTGGGACTATGTGTTCTTAGATGAGGATATAGATTAGGATTAGCTATTTTGGAGAAAACCTGGCTGTCTCCAGGGAAATCTAAACCTGTGGTAGAATTGTCAGTAGCATCATACTCTAAACATGTGAATAACACTCCACTGGAAAAAGATGCTGGACACATCCTAATTCTGCTCCTTCCAAGAGCCTGTGACATAAAAGAAATATTTAAAAAGAAAGTATCCCTTCAATTTCACAACTAAATGTTCATTCAACAGATTGACTTTTTTATTTTTATGTTCTATTGTTGGGGGTTCATTGAGGGTACACAGAAGCAGGTGACATTAATTGCTTCTGTTAGATAAGGACCCTCCTACGTTTGTGTCCTGCCCCCATGACTTTTTAAAATAAATACTTCTGACAATATAGCACATTCTATTGCAGCTCCATGGATCCAGATTTTTAATTCATATTATTACAAAAGAACTATTTAATTATCATGAAAAACTCAACAGGACACTTGTTTGTATTTCCTTTGTAATTGCTTTGTGCCACTATGTAACATACTTCTGAGGTTTAGTGAGTATATCCTGAGATTTGTCTAATGAAGAGTTCTCTTCCTTCCCTGTCTGTGCCTCAAAATATTAACTTTAAGTGAAGTAGGATGGTCACACTTACCAGTTTTTCTTTACGAATAATCGGAAAGAATTAAGGATATTAGAGAGGCAGAGCAAGATGGCAGCCGAGTAACAGCTTCCTTGCATCTGGGCACCGTGAGTCTGGGGATATAGGACTCCAGGCATCTCTGGCTGGTGGGATCTGCCTATCATCACCCCTGAGAGGATACAGGGAGTCAGCGAGAGACTTCTGGACCCCAAAGGAGGACTAAAAGAGTGGAAAACCGGCAAGTGGTCGCGTGTGTTCAATCCGTCTAAACCCACTCGCAACTGTAAGTTCAGTAGCAGTGAGACTGCAAACCAGAAAGGCCTTACCTGTGAACTGTTTTGGTGTCTTTGGACTTGGCACTCAGCTGAACTGCCTTGGGGAGAGCCTGAGCGGAAGTGCAGAGAACTTTGGCCTTTGTCTAGGGCCCCAGTCTGAGCCGCTGAGCCAGACGGAGCTAATAGTGTTTGGCTCAGGGTCACAGGCAGACATTGTGAGTGATCTGCCCTGCAAGCTCTGCCCTCAGGGTCCCAGAGCTGGAATTGGGTGGGAGCTGGTAACCCAGTGACCAAGTAGCCTAAGGGCGGGGTCTGAGCCGCCTTGCAGCCCTAACCCTCGGGGGCAGAGGGAGACCAGTTTTGACACACAGGGTAAGTGGATAGCCACTTCAGCAGTGATTCCAGCGACAAGCACTTCCCTGAGAAAGCTTCTGCTCAGTAAGTGAACAAGTTCAAAGTGCCTTTTAAGTGGGCTGAAGAGAGATTTAGGGTGTGTACGTGCTGGGGTTTGAGAAACTAGCAGCCTCCAGTCATATCAGAACTGTGATTAACATCTCATACCCCAGAAGACCACGTGTTGCCCAGACAATATTCAATAACATATACATACTGCTTTGTTTTTGGTTGGGTTTTTTTTTTTTGGTTTGGTTGTTTTTTTTGTTTATTTTGATGTTGTGGATTATTGCTTTGTTTTTTAAGTTCAACCTTTTCCATACAGATCCTTTTCCTTTCTCAATTTTTCTAGTTTAATTATACATTCCCATTGCTGCCTATTTCAATAATTAGAACTTCATTTTTGTTAGTGTTTCTACCGCTATTATTAGGTTTTTCCAGCCAATTTTATCCCGTAAAGTTTTCTGTTTGCTTGTTTTGGTTTGATTTATAGCATTTTTGTCTTTCCTCTCTACTTGGTGGAGGTGGGGTACTGTGTCTGATCAGGTTAGCAAAGAGCTGCTGACCTCAAGGGAACCACCCAACTGGGCACCCCCAGAAGGTGTTTTTTTTTTTTAGGTTGTATCAAAGTACCCTACTATACACCTATATTGCTCTGTCTCCCTCTTTCTGTGCCTCTCTTCTTTTTGTCAATATTCCTTTTACCCACCCCCTCTCCTTTCTCTATTTTTCTTTTTTTGTTTACTTATAACTCGGTCCTCCTTTCTTTCATCCCTTTTTTGCTCTTCAACCTTCTCACCCTCCTGGTCCTGTAACCCTTAGTCCACAGGCACGAGAACTTAAAGAGCAAGAGGAAGTGAAAGGAAAATTAGGGCAAGGAAACAGATAAAAGAAATCACCCATGAGGAAGAATCAGCAGAAAACTCCAGGCAACATGAAAAACCAGTCCAGAACAACCCCGCCAAGGGACCATGAGGTAGCTACTGCAGAGGATTCCACCTATACAGAAATGTTAGGAATGACAGAAAGGGAATTTAGAATACACATGTTGAAAACAATGAAAGAAATGATGGAAACAATGAAGGAAACTGCTAATAAAGTGGAAAATAACCAAAAGGAAATCCAAACACAGAATCAAATCAGAGATGAATGATATGAAGAATATAAAAACGATATAGCAGAGCTGAAGGAAATGAAATAGTCAATCAGGGAACTTAAAGATGCAATGGAAAGTATCAGCAACAGGTTAGACCATGCAGAAGAAAGAATTTCAGAGGTAGAAGACAAAGTTTTTGAGATAACTCAGATAGTAAAAGAGGCAGAAAAGAAGAGAGAGAAAGCAGAACGTTCACTGTCAGAATTATGGGACTTTATGAAGCGTTCCAACATACGAGTTATAGGAATTCCAGAAGGGGAAGAAGAATGCCCCAGAGGAATGGAAGCCATACTAGAGAATATTATAAAAGAAAATTTCCCAAATATCACCAAAGATTCTGACACACTGCTTTCAGAGGGCTATCGGACCCCAGGTTGCCTCAACTCTAACCGAGCTTCTCCAAGACACATTGCGATGAACCTGTCCAAAATCAAGACCAAAGAAAAGATTCTGCAAGCTGCCAGGAGTAAGCGCCAGTTGACCTACAGGGGCAAATCCATCAGAGTGACCGCAGACTTCTCTAATGAAACTTTCCAAGCAAGAAAATAATGGTCATCTACCTTTAATCTACTTAAACAGAACAATTTTCAGCCCAGAATTCTGTACCCTGCTAAGCTAAGCTTCAAAATTGACGGAGAAATCAAATCATTTACGGATATACAAACATTGAGGAAATTCGCCACAACAAGACCAGCCCTACAGGAAATACTTCAACCTGTTCTGCACACTGACCACCACAATGGATCAGCAGCAAAGTAAGAACTCAGAAATTAAAGGACAGAACCTAACCTCCACACTGATGCAAAAGATAAAACTAAGCAATGGACTCTCATAAAATAAGACAAATAGAATACTACCACACTTATCAATTATCTCAATAAATGTTAATGGCTTGAATTCCCCACTGAAGAGACATAGATTGGTTGACTTGATTAAAAAACACAAGCCATCCATTTGCTGTCTGCAAGAAACACACCTGGCTTCAAAAGACAAATTAAAGCTCCGAGTCAAGGGTTGGAAGACAATTTTTCAGGCAAATGGAATTCAGAAGAAAAGAGGATTTGCAATCTTATTTTCAGATACATGTGCATTTAAAGCAACTAAAGTAAAAAAAGACAAAGATGGTCACTTTATGTTGGTCAAAGGAAAAATACAACAAGAAGACATTTCAATTCTAAATATCTATGCACCCAATTTACATGCTCCAAGATTCTTGAAACAGACCTTACTCAGTCTGAGCAATATGATATCTGATAATACCATAATAACAGGGGACCTTAACACTCCTCTTACAGAGCTGGACAGATCCTCTAAACAGAAATTAAACAAGGATATAAGAGACTTAAATGAGACCCTAGAACAACTGTGCTTGATAGACGCATATAGAACACTCCACCCCAAAGATAAAGAATATACATTCTTCTCATCACCCCATGGAACATTCTCCAAAATTGATCATATCCTGGGACACAAAACAAATATCAACAGAATCAAAAGAATTGAAATTTTACATTGTAGCTTCTCAGACCATAAGGCACTAAAGGTGGAACTCAACTCTAACAAAAATGCTCGACTCCACCCAAAGGCATGGAAACTAAACAATCTTCTGTTGAATAACAGATGGGTGCAGGAAGAAATAAAACAGGAAATCATTAACTTCCTTGAGCATAACAACAATGAAGACACAAGCTACCAAAACCTGTGGGATACTGCAAAAGCAGTTTTGAGAGGAAAATTCATCGCTTTAGACGCCTACATTCGAAAAACAGAAAGAGAGCACATCAACAATCTCACAAGAGATCTTATGGAATTGGAAAAAGAAGAACAATCTAAGCCTAAACTCAGTAGAAGACAAGAAATCTCCAAAATCAAATCAGAGATCAATGAAATTGAAAACAAAAGAATCATTCAGAAAATTAATGAAACAAGGAGTTGGTTTTTTGAAAAAATAAATAAAATAGGTAAACCATTGGCCAGACTAACGAGGAATAAAAAAGTAAAATCTCTAGTAACCTCAATGAGAAACGATAAAGGGGAAATAACAACTGATCCCACAGAGATACAAGAGATCATCTCTGAATACTACCAGAAACTCTATGCCCAGAAATTTGACAATGTGAAAGAAATGGATCAATATTTGGAATCACACCCTCTCCCTAGACTCAGCCAGGAAGAAATAGAGCTTCTGAACAGACCAATTTCAAGCACTGAGATCAAAGAAACAATAAAAAAGCTTCCAACCAAAAAATGCCCTGGTCCAGATGGCTTCACTCCAGAATTCTATCAAACCTTCAAGGAAGAGCTTATTCCTGTACTGCAGAAATTATTCCAAAAAATTGAGGAAGAAGGACTCTTCCCCAACACATTCTATGAAGCAAACATCACCCTGATACCAAAACCAGGAAAAGACCCAAACAAAAAGGAGAATTTCAGACCAATCTCACTCATGAACATAGACTCAAAAATTCTCAACAAAATCCTAGCCAATAGATTACAGCTTATCATCAAAAAAGTCATTCATCATGATCAAGTAGGCTTCATCCCAGGGATGCAAGGCTGGTTTAACATACGCAAGTCTATAAACATTATCCACCATATTAACAGAGGCAAAAATAAAGATCACATGATCCTCTCAATAGATGCAGAAAAAGCATTTGATAAAATCCAGCATCCTTTTCTAATTAGAACACTGAAGAGTATAGGCATAGGTGGCACATTTCTTAAACTGATTGAAGCTATCTATGACAAACCCACAGCCAATACTTTACTGAATGGAGTAAAACTCAAAGCTTTTCCTCTTAGAACTGGAACCAGACAAGGTTGTCCTCTGTCACCTTTATTATTCAACGTAGTGCTGGAAGTTCTAGCCAATACAATTAGGCAAGACAAGGAAATAAAGGGAATCCAAATGGGAGCAGAGGAGGTCAAACTCTCCCTCTTTGCTGACGACATGATCTTATACTTAGAGAACCCCAAAGACTCAACCACAAGACTCCTAGAAGTCATCAAAAAATACAGTAATGTTTCAGGATATAAAATCAATGTCCACAAGTCAGTAGCCTTTGTGTACACCAATAACAGTCAAGATGAGAAGCTAATTAAGGACACAACTCCCTTCACCATAGTCTCAAAGAAAATGAAATACCTAGGAATATACCTAACGAAGGAGGTGAAGGACCTCTATAAAGAAAACTATGAAATCCTCAGAAAGGAAATAGCAGAGGATATTAACAAATGGAAGAACATACCATGCTCATGGATGGGAAGAATCAACATTGTTAAAATTTGTGTACTTCCCAAAGCAATCTACCTATTCAATGCCATTCCTATCAAAATACCAACATCGTACTTTCAAGATTTGCAGAAAATTATTCTGCGTTTTGTATGGAACCGGAAAAAAACCCGTATAGCTAAGGCAGTTTTCTGTAACAAAAATAAAGCTGGGGGCATCAGCATACCAGATTTTAGTCTGTACTACAAAGCCATAGTGCTCAAGACAGCATGGTACTGGCACAAAAACAGAGACATAGACACTTGGAATCGAATTGAAAACCAAGAAATGAAACTAACATTTTACAACCACCTAATCTTTGATAAACCAAACAAGAACATACCTTGGGGGAAAGACTCCCTATTCAATAAATGGTGTTGGGAGAACTGGATGTCTACATGTAAAAGACTGAAACTGGACCCACACCTTTCCCCACTCACAAAAATTGATTCAAGATGGATAAAGGACTTAAATTTAAGGCATGAAACAGTAAAAATCCTCCAAGAAAACATAGGAAAAACACTGGAAGATATTGGTCTGGGGAAAGACTTCATGAAGAAGATGGCCATGGCAATTGCAACAACAACAAAAATAAACAAATGAGACTTCATTAAACTGAAAAGCTTCTGTACACCTAAGGAGACAATAACCAAAGCAAAGAGACAACCTATACAATGGGAAAGGATATTTGCATATTTTCAATCAGACAAAAGCTTGATAAGTAGGATCTATAGAGAACTCAAATTAATCCACATGAAAAAAGGCAACAATCCCTTATATCAATGGGCAAGAGACATGAATAGAACTTTCTCTAAAGACGACAGACGAATGGCTAACAAACACATGAAAAAATGTTCATCATCTCTATATATTAGAGAAATGCAAATCAAAACAACCCTGAGATATCATCTAACCCCAGTGAGAATGGCCCACATCACAAAATCTCAAAACTGCAGATGCTGGCGTGGATGTGGAGAGAAGGGAACACTTTTGCACTGCTGGTGGGACTGCAAACTAGTACAACCTTTCTGGAAGGAAGTATGGAGAAACCTTAAAGCACTCAAGCTAGACCTCCCATTTGATCCTGCAATCCCATTACTGGGCATCTACCCACAAGGAAAGAAATCCTTTTATCATAAGGACACTTGTACTAGACTGTTTATTGCAGCTCAATTTACAATCGCCAAAATGTGGAAACAGCCTAAATGCCCACCAACCCAGGAATGGATTAACAAGCTGTGGTATATGTATACCATGGAATACTATTCAGCCATTAAAAAAAATGGAGAATATACATCCTTCGTATTAACCTGGATGGACGTGGAAGACATTATTCTTAGTAAAGCATCACAAGAATGGAGAAGCATGAATCCTATGTACTCAATTTTGATATGAGGACAATTAATGACAATTAAGGTTATGGGGGGGGAAACGGAAAGAGGGAAGGAGGGAGGTGGGTGGGGCCTTGGTGTGTGTCACATTTTATGGGGGCAAGACATGATTGCAAGAGGGACTTTGCCTAACAATTGCAATCAGTGTAACCTGGCTTATTGTACCCCCAATGAATCCCCAACAATAAAAAATAAATAAATAAATAAATAAATAAATGCGAAAAAAAAAAAGAATCAAGGATATTTTTACTTTGTGTGTTAGACTTACGTGTAGGTATATATTTGTATATATTTTTAGTTTAAACAATTTTCTTCTGAAAATATCAATAGAAATGATGAAGACATAAAAAATTACATAATAAATTCTATACAGTATTGACTTGGAAGCTTCCTTGATTTAACTGTAGATTCTGAGATGGTTCCATTGAAGCTGGAAAATCCCTTTTTCCCTTAATTTGGTTTTATTAGTGAGCATGCCTCATATAGCCATCATTTATGATAGAAAATTAAATTATTATGTATAAACAATACATCATCACTCAGTACAGAAGAACTCACAGACATATAAAAATGTTTAAGTAATTTGTTCCATTAGAATTCATAAGTTAATTGACTTGCTTTTGTCACCCAAAATAAATGTGCTTTTTTAGTTCAACTTTCCTTTGCATCTAAAGAAAGACATGGCTAATTCAGTAAATTATTTTTCTTGTTTCTCTTCAAAATCAGATGATACAAATTAATTAAATTGCTCCTATTTGTTCCTTTCCACTATTGGCTCATATTAAATGCAAGAGTTTCTGAACTGTGGCTCTCATTTATTTATTGTACTCTCCAAACAAAAATTTCCATCCTTTCAGGTGTTTTTCAATTCTACTTTAAGACACAGAGTTGTTCAATTTGTTCAGTTCTAACCATAAACCATTTATCGAACCCTTACAGGCTAGTCACTGTGTTATACACAGGGGAAGCAGAAAAGAGAAAATATAAATTATAAAAGAAAAAAATATAAATTCTATAAATGTATTTATGGCATCTATATCTCTCATAAAATCTTAGATAGCTTATAAAATATATGTGTAACATAAAAAGGATAAATAATATTCTGTTATTCTTTTTAAATAAAAAATACAGTAAAACCTAGAATAAAATCAGTAGGAAGGCACAGTAAAAAAAAAAAATTATAACACTGCTAATAGTTTTAAGGATTATAGTTTTCTCGCTACTAGGACTGAAACTGAGAAAAAAATTAATTACCTGTTTTAATAAAAAATAAAATTTAATATGTCACAAATAATAGATATGCCTGTTTTAGGCTTCCTTTCCTGAATACTTTGTTTTATGTTTAGAATTTTCATAAATACTAAACATTTGATAGTTATGGTTTATTTTCAGGATGAGTGCCTGGAAGGTTAAATGTTCTCTGTTTCTTTCTTTTTTTCTTTTTCTTTCTTTCTTTTTTTTTGCAGTTTTTGGTTGGGGCTGGGTTTGAACCCTTCACCTCCAGCATATGGGGCCAGCACCCTACTCCTTTGAGCCACAGGCGCCACCCAAATAATTGATTCCTTTTTTTGAGACAGAGCCTCAAGCTGTCACCCTGGGTAGAGTGCGGTGGCATCACAGCTCACAGCAACCTCTAACTCCTGGGCTCAAGTGACTCTCCTGCCTCTCCCTCCCAAGTAGCTGGGACTACAGGCACCCACCACAACACCCAGCTGTTTTTTGGTTGCAGCCATCATTGTTGTTTGGCGGGCCTGGGCTGGATTCAAACCCCCAGCTCAGGTGTATGTGGTTGGCATCTTAGCCACTTGAGCCACAGTCGCCGAGCATGTTCCGTTTGTAATTGAAGACATAAGCATGTGCTTTGACACTTGATCAGCCATCGGGTCAGATTAAAAATGTTTTGTAAAGTGTAGCCTAGACAGTTGGCTCTATTCATACTTCTGTAGAAGTGAGGCTACAAAGATAGGTTCACTGTGAATGGGGAGAAGAAGATAATACAACCAGACCTCGGTACAACCATATCTGAAAAGGTATCTCCAAGCTAGATTTGTTTATTAAACAACCATCATTGGGCACCTCCTATACAAGAGGCACAGAAGATGCAAAGAGGAAAGGCAACAGTGCCTGTCTCCAGCAAACACAAAGCCATGGTCCCTTTTGAAAGCCTCTGCTCCTATCAGCTGTCCCAGGAACAATAGAGAACTATGGCTTGTCATGACTCCCGCAAGGGTGATTTTTCTCCTACAACTTTGACAAAGAAAAGCATAATCAAGAAATGTATGCACTGTCTTTATTCTCATTTAATTTAAACAACCTCCATAAAGAATTATTTGGAATTATATTTGCTTATACGCAATATTTACATTCCATGACTAGGTCTCCTAATTATTAAACTACATCATGGATAGCTCACAAAACCTTACACTACTGTGAATAAGTGAAGACTTTGCATGTCATTCCCCAAAGGTCATTTGGGTCTGTAAGCCATTCCACTCTGAATGCACCAGATCTCAGAAGCTAGGTAGGGTCTGGCCTGGTTAGTACTTAGATAGGAGCCCCTGACTGTTGATTTAATTGTTGAATGTTGAAAGTAGTATTACCATATATGTAAAAGAAAAAAAAAAACACCTAAAAGATAAGCATCTAGAACAACTACTTTGTTAAAATAAAGCATTTCTGTAGTCATAGGCAAACACAGATTTCCTCTATATTAAAAAAACTCAATAGACCTGCCATTCAATCCTATAATTCCTTTACTAGGTTTATACCCAGAAGACCAAAAATCACAATACAACAAAGACATCTGTACTAGAATGTTTATTGAAGCCCAATTCATAATTGCTAAGTCATGGAAGAAGCCCAAGTGCCCATCGACCCACAAATGGACTAGCAAATTGGGGTACATGTATACCATGGAATATTATGCAGCCTTAAAGCGAGGTGGAGACTTTACCTCTTCCATGTTTACATGGATGGAGCTGGAATATATTCTTCTTAACAAAGTATCTCAAGAATGGAAGAAAAAGTATCCAATGTACTCAGCCCTACTATGAAGCTAATTTATAGCTTTCACATGAAGGCTATAACCCAACTATAGCACAAGACTATGAGGAAAGGGCCAAGGAAGGGGAAGGGAAGGAGGAGACTAGGGCAGAGGGAGGGTAATAGGTGGGGCCACACCTATGGTGCATCTTAGAATGGGTACAGGTGAAACTTAATAAAGGCAGAATACAAATATTTACATACAGCAACTAAGAAAATGCCATGAAGGCTACGTTGAACAGTTTGATGAGAATGTTTCAGATTGTATATGAAACCAGCACATTGTACCCCTTGATTGCACTAATGTACACAGCTATGATTTAACAATAAAAAAAAATCTCATTAGTATTTCAAAGATAATAAGCTGATAACTTGATCACTCTGTCCCCGGAAGATAAAGTGTCATATATATAAATGCTGTAGTTCATCTATGAACACCTTTATTTTCTCTCTTTTAACAAGCAGAGATTCTCATCATTTTCTTTGGCAGGGAATAAAAATAGAACAATGTATAAAGCAGCATTCCTTTAATGAAGTTTTCCTGATTAAAAACCCCAGCTTCTCAAACTTCTGCTGACGTTCATGCCTTTTGATTTTAATGGCACAGCTTTATCTTTTGGGCAGAGTGCTCTGACACAGAACCCAATTTATATTTGCCTAATTAGAATTTGGGAGGTGAGGAGATGTGGGCAGTCTCTTAAACTGTTTTTCTGTTTGCCAAATTCCATCTTTTTCATGGCTATAATTCAAATTCTTTAATTGAATGAAAATGTTATTTAGGGTCTTCTAGTTAAAAATAAAATATAAAGAGAGACAAATCATGACAAACTGTAACCAAGAGTACACCATACTGATTTTATCCGAAAACGTATCTGTTGCCAAGTGTGTGTGTGTGTGTTCCGCACTATGAAATTTGCGTGAGCATAAAAATGTCAAATAGATATTCACTTGAGCCTCTTACAGAGGATCAACTGAAAAGTAACTTAGTTTTTTAGCCCTTTAAAGTAATTTAGAATGAAAATACATCTAAATAGGTATATTCTGAGTCCCCTGGTGATGCCACTTTATTTAAGGCTTTCATTTTTCTCCCTCAGCCTCCTCCCATGGGTATTGTCCCTGGATCACACCCAAGACATCTGCTTAGCTGTGCTGTACTCTTTAAACAAGATGATGCTGTGATTGGTGAGATGCAGTGCTTAGCTCTGGGACTAGGTTTTATAACACAGCCCACTGTTAGTAATACTTACCATGATCCTTTGCTTATTTGCTAAGCAGATGGTCAGGGTTAAGGGCACATCTGTAAGCATGAAAGAAATACGTCTTTGGTATAACCCCAACTGGCCTAAATACGGAATGAACTCTTGGACCTCAACTTGGTTAGCCCTTACTCTAACAAAAACAGACAATCCATCCAGGTGAAAGTCACTAAGTCAAGGGAAAACTAATTTATACCCTAGAAGAAAATAATCAGGTTCAGAAGGATATTTTTGTCCTGGAAATACTGATTCAAGCCAACATTCCATAAGGAAAATGTTAAAGCTTCAAAAGTGAAGGACAAACATTAAGTGGGGTCATTGAAAAAAAATCTATGATGAAGAATACTTGAAATATTGTAGAGAGTTACACGAATTAGCTAAGAGGGAAAGGGCACAAAATGCATGTCTAGAAGCTCTGACACATTGAACCATGGAAACCAGCTCAAATTGCAATAGACCCTAATGCTGAGCAGTATGCTAAGTGATTAACATGTATTATTTTATTTAATTCTTAAAATATCCCTCCAAAGTAAATATCTTTATCTTCATGTTACAGGATAAGGAATCTGAGACTCAGAAAGTTTAAGTACCTTTCTCAAGACCCCAAATATCTTCACAGGCTGATATTCTTAAGGACTGCAAAGAAGATGAACTAAAAAAACTTGACATGCCTACATTTTAAAAGAATAAAAAGGCAGGAATGTGTCCAGCATATTATAAAAAAGGTAGCTGCAAAAGATAGGTGGTGGTGCAGGTGCTTTAAGGGCAGTTTGTTGTGCCAAACATTTACACTTATTTACTTGTCTACACATAACAGTGACATCTTGCTGTTGACATCTGCGGGTGAAAATGTGCAGGGCACCTTCTGAATGTAGACAGCATATGCTCCAGCAGCTGGTTCTAAAATAAATGACAAAAAAGCAGCACTTGAGCGAGGCAATAAGAACAAAGGAAACAGGAGGCAGTGCCCTGAGATTCTGGATAAAATAACCTTGTGTCGATTCAGGCAATTGTTGAGGTTTGGGTATTAAATATGTCATTTCAGGAAAAGGTCGAAATGGATACTGATACTAGAAATATTTATACAAAGATAAAGCTAAATAGACCAGTAAGTCTCACAATTCAGCTAAATTAATATTTTACATATATATAAGTAAATACACTATGCACGTGCATTCATATATAACATTATTTTATCCATTATATCACATATAAGTGCACATATAGCTACTTGAAAAATTATCATCTTATGCCATAAATATCATAAATTTAAATACATGTATAAGTTGACTATCCTATGTCATTTACACATAATTATTTTAACTTTATTATAGCTCATATACATATTTGTTTAGATATTGTACGTTATAGATGCTACGTATGATATAAGATTACCCATTGTACTCAATTTTACATTTTCCCCTCATCACATTTTTGTAAGATCAAAGAGGAAAATTGTGATATTCCTTTCTTTTAGTTATTTAGTATATTTGGGACTTACCACTACCAATGTCTGTCTTTCCCACCAGACTCTGATCTCTGACATCTGGAATCCTATGTCTCTCTATATACTGTTGGTCGCCTGCACCCAGCACTGAGGCTCAAATATTATTGAATCAATAAATGAAAACATTAAGATATAACATAACTGAAACCAAAAAATTGGAGAAGTCCAGCAAAAAAAAAATACTACCAACTTCTGGTAGCTCTCAACTTACACTTCAAAACACTTTCTATTCTGTAAATCGTAGAAATACTATAATACTCTATAAATGTCTACATCCTTACTATTTTTTCTTTTATTTATGTTACTACTTAGTGATGAAGAGATACTTAAATTTCCTATGAGATTTTGGATATCTACTATTTTCTCTAGGCTTAATAATTTCAGCATCATGTATTTTGAAGTTTTGTTGTAAGATCTGTAAACTTACGGTTGCTATTTCGTCTTGACAAACTGATCGCTATTATCTTTATTAAATGCTCTTGTTTTCACTGTTAATGTTCAGTTTTGAAACTAACTTTGTATGATATTAACATAGCCACACAGAGTTCTTTATGCTGATTTTCTTTAAGATGTATCTATTTCCCTTCATTTTTTTCCTACCTTTTGCTGTCCTTAAATTTTAAGCATAGTTCTTAAAAACAGCACATAGTTAAGTCTTGGTTTCTATAAAATCACTGCTTTGGGGGTATAATTTTGTCCAATTACATTTAGTCCATTTATTAGTATAGTTATTTTAAGTCTATCGTCTTGCTATTTGTTCTTTTTGTATTCCCAATGTTTCTTTTCCATTTCATTCTAAATAATTTTGTTTCTTCGTTCCATTTTTTTTGGTCTTCTTTTCAGTAAATGAAATCATTTTTAGTATTCTATTTCACATCTTCTGTTGACTTTTTAACCATTTGGCTTATATTGTGCTTGTTCTGGGTATTAACATGTGGAGCCCTAGTACCAGAATTTACCCTTCAGTTGATTTCAGATCACTTCAAATATAAAATTTCCACAAGAGTATGATTTCATTAACCTACTAATTCTCACCCTTTGTCATATTTATATTGTTATCACGTCTTTTACTTATATATTATAAACATAAAAATCCATTGTTGTTTTTTATTTCAGCTATGAATTGACTTTTAAATATCTTTTTAATCGATTTCTTTTATCATTGTTTTATAGTTCTCCTTGTGGAGATGTTTTATTTCCTTGGTTTAGTATATATGTATTCCAAGGTATTTTATTGTCTTTGTAGTTATTGTAAACAGTATTGAGTTCTTGATTCGACTCTCAGCTTAACTGTTAGTGTATAAAAATGCTGCTAATTTGGGCGTCACCTGTGGCTCAAAGGGGTAGGGTGCCGGCCCCATATACTGGAGGTGGTGGGTTCAAACCCAGCCCCGGCCTCCCACCCCAAGAAAAAACACTGCAAAAGAAAAAAAAAAAAGGAAAGAAAAGAAAATAAATGCTGCTAATTTGTGTACATTAAGTTTATAACCTAAGATCATAGATGTAGCAAACAAATGGAAAAATGCACCATGCTCATGGATTGAAAGAATAAATATTGATAAACATATTTTTACTGCCAAAGGTGACTTACAGATTCCCATCAGAATACCAATGTCTTTTTCACAGAGGTAGAAAGAAATCCTAAATTTTGTGTGCAGTGGACCATGAACAGTGTTTGGTGGTAGGCACACTTTCAGCTGTGAGTCAAGCTTTACAAAAGCAAGCTATAATACTGAAAATATTTGAACCCTGTCAATATGTTGAAATAAAAAAGAAAATAAGAATCACAGCAAGAAAAGAGAATGGGTGAGGATATTTTTCTGTGTGAGAGTGTGAATGTGCACAGACCAGCAGATACTATGCCCTACGGAAGCACGCATGTTGACACATCACAAAAAATGCTGGCAATTGAGAAAATTTAGTTTTGGGATTTAAAAAAAATATTCTGTGCATCTAAATATGTAAATGTACATGTGTACACATGGAAATATACATACACACCATACACATGTATAGTACAGATGCCAAATTGGTGATTATTTTCTCATTTCAGCAACAATATCTATCACCAGTTTTCCCTTTCTTCTGTAATATCTTTGGGTCATCTTCGAATGGATTTCACTTAATGAAGTTGTGCACTTTCTTGTGGGAAATCTTTTTATTTTTATTTTTTTCCAATTCTCTGTTTCTTTTTATTTCTTTCTTTATTTTTTTATTAAATCATAGCTGTGTACATTAATGCGATCGTGAGGCACCATACACTGGTTTTATAGACCGTTTGACGCATTTTAATCACACTGGTTAACATGGCCTTCCTGGCATTTTCTTAGTTATTGTGTTAAGACATTTACAGTCTACATTTACTAAGTTTCACATATAGCCTTGTAAGATGCACCGCAGGTGTAATCCCACCAATCGCCCTCCCTCCACCCACCTCCCCCCTCCCTCACCTCTCTTTCCCCCTTCCCCCTATTCTTGGGTTATAACTGGGTTATAGCTTTCATGTGAAAGCCATAAATTAGACACAAAACTATAAAAATACTAGAAGAGAGTGCAGGGAAAACCCTTAAAGAAATCGGTCTGGGTGAGTATTTTATGAGGAGGACCCCCAGGGCAATTTAAGCAGCTTCAAAAATACACTACTGAGACCTGATCAAACTAAAAAGCTTCAGCACAGCCAAGAACACAGTAAGTAAAGCAAGCAAACAGCCCTCAGAATGGGAGAAGATATTTGCAGGTTATGTCTCCCACAAAGGTTTAATAACCAGAATCCACAGAGAACTCAAACGTATAAGAAAGAAAAGAATAAGTGATTCCATCACCGGCTGGGCAAGGGACTTGAAGAGAAACTTCTCTGAAGAAGACAGGCGTGTGGCCTACAGACATATGAAGAAATGCTCATCATCTTTAATCATCAGAAAAATGCAAATCAAAACTACTTTGAGATATCATCTAACTCTAGAAAGATTAGCCCATATCACAAAATCCCAAGACCAGTGATGTTGGCATGGATGTGGAGAAAAGGGAACACTTCTACACTGCTGGTGGGAATGCAAATTAATGCATTCCTTTTGGAAAGATGTTTGGAGAACACTTAGGGATCTAAAAATAGACTTGCCATTCAATCCTATAATTCCTCTACTAGGCATATACCCAGAAGACCAAAAATCACATCATAACAAAGATATTTGTACCAGAATGTTTATTGCAGCCCAATTCATAATTGCTAATTCATGGAAAAATCTCAAGTGCCCATCGATCCACAAATGGATTAATAAATTGTGGTATATGTACACCATGGAATATTATGCAGCCTTAAAGAAAGATGGAGACTTTGTCTCTTTCATGTTTACATGGATGGAGCTGGAACATATTCTTCTGAGGGAAATCTTTTTAATACAACTCTTTCACCTTTGAAAGTGACAAACAGCCATTTGCATGCTGACAATTTATTGCAGCATATGAAGTTTAGAATTTGCATGCACTATTATAGGAAGGAGGTGAAAAATATCTCATATTTTATAAGCACCAATATCACAATATCAGTTCTCATTGTGCTAATGAAACTTGTGGCTTTTGAGCAACACAATCTTCCCTAATGAGGGAAAAATTTCCTATAGACGTGAAAACTTGTGCTCACAGAGATGGTATGTTTATTTAATTGAAGTTTTTTTTTCTTTTTCTGTACCACTAAAAGGTAAAGATATATTATACATTGGCTCAGCACCCGTAGCATAGTGGTTATGGCACCAGCCACATACACAGAGGGTGGAGGGTTTAAACCCAGCCTGGGTCAGCTAAAAAACTGCAACAAAGAATACCCAGGCGTTGTGGTGGTGGGCACCTGTAGTCCCAGCTACTTGGGAGGCTGAGGCAAGAGAATTGCTTAAGCCCAAGAGTTGGAGGTTGCTGTGAGCTGTGATGCTACAGCACTCTACTGAGGGTGACATAGTGAGACTCTGTCTCAAAAAAAAAAAAGATGCATTACACATTACTTACGTAGATGAATTTTGTTAAAACTGCAGTTGTGTGTGTGTTTGTGAGAGAAAGGGGAAAAAAAGAGAAAAATTGAGAATGTGAGTGAGGGAAAGTGAATTAGAGGAAAAGAAAGAGAGATGGCTGTAAAATGTGTGGCTCCTAGTTCATTATTACCCCAGGGCATGGGCTATGAATCAAAATGATAGTTCAATTCTATTGAAACATTATTGCCTTCACTCCTAATTTTAAAAAAAAAATGATATACTTTTGGCATATTTGTTCAGAAATATTTAGATTCTACAAAGAGGAGAAAATGAAAAATGAGGTTTGGAGATAAAATATTCTAGCAATCCTAAAAATATGATCGTCCACCATTTCCTTCTTTCATGAACCATATGCTTTGCTTTTTTCTGTCTACGGGAGATGTAAGGCAGATGATATCTGGAAGGCTTTTACTGCTCCAGAGATTTTGATTTTTTAAAGTTTCTGTCTAAAAGTTGGAATGTGAAATATTAGAAGAAATGACAGAAATATGTAGATGCAAGCTTTATGACTACCAGCAGTGCTAAAATTTTAATATCAAATGTATTGGTTTCATATTTCATTTCCAATTTACTTAGCACAAGGTAGTTTTGGAGATTGTGTATTAAGTAGAGCTCAAATAAGCTAGCAAAAAAAGACAGTCCTTCCTTAAATCAAGACATTTCTCCTTGGTAAAAAAGGAAAGGTGAACACTGACTTTAACTCCCCACGTAAGAAGTATAGTATAGGAATTTGGAATCATTAAAATGTACCTAATACCTAAATGTGGCACAGATTTGTTTACTTGTTTAATGAACACAGTTTCTTCAATCAGTAAGCACACTGGATATCATGATACAACCACCACCCACGAATAGTAGGCTGACTTGTAAATGTTTCCAACTGTCTCTAATTTATACACATCTCTCACCTTGAAGTCTGAAAATAAATATAGCGTCAAGGGGTGTCATCAGTTTTAATAAGTCTAAAGATAGCATTGTTAAATGATATCTAAAGAAAATCTAGTCTGAATGGCGTTTACCTTAAGAAATTAGGAAAATCAAATAGTTGTACGTGTGTGTGTCTATAAATACAGTATGTATCCTTTCAACAAAGGGTAACAAATGCCATGTAAAAACAAAATTATGGGTGTTGTTACAATAAGTCTGCCAACTCATAAATCAGGATTTTTAATGTCAGCTTCTTCCATAAACAAAAAGTTCTATGGCTAATTAATGCTATAACATCAATTTGATAATTAGAGCCAAGGTTAAGACACCCTAGATTCAAAATTTTTCTTAAATACAGTGTATTGCATTGAAACACTTTTCCTTACACGCTTCAAAACTAAAATTCTGTTTCATATTTAATATGGTTCATCTAATAGTGAATGAAATGTGCTTCTTCCTGGGAGGATATAGAATATTCCACAACTGTTAATAGAGCTGTGCTAATTCCGTAGATACTAGTCACATGTGGGTATTTATATTTCTTAATGAAAATTAAATACAATTAAAAAAAATTGGTCCTTCGGTGCCTCAGCGCCTTACTTGTCAAGCATTCTGCAGCTACATATGACTGGTCGTTACTGTTTGGGACAAGATGGAAAGTTCTGTTGGACATGGCTGCACATAGAAATACCTCAAAAGGATTTTGGAGGTAGATATTCAGAACTTCTAGAAGTGTTAAAAATGGTAGAATGATTTAGCCTGGAGTAAAGAAAGAGGCCTCATGATGATCTCTGAGTGACAGGAAGGAAACGAACAAGTGACAGTCAGATGTTTTTCATAGACTGGTTAGAAACAGGAAGGATTTAGGTCAAGCAGAAATAGTAAAGGTTATTAAACAAGCAAATGACTTACAGGGATGTTCCTTTTCAAGATTTTGTGTGAAAAAGGCACATACCTAGTTTACTGTAGGTTAATTATCAATGATAATTGATATCAATTGATAATTATATCAATGATCAATAATATAGCAATTATCAATATTACATCAGTTAGCAATTGAATTGTCAATTGATAATTGATATAATTATCATTGATAATTAACCCAAATGCTTTGGTGTCTTTTCTAAATTCAGAGAGGCAGAGTTAGCTAGTCAATAAAACAATCAACATTTAGTGCATGGGTACCATGTATCAGACGTGTACTAGAGGTAGAGATTGGAGCATGAGCACTGTGTGAGGTTCACTTCAACCTACCCTTATAATATTACATTCCAGAAGAAAAGAGAAGTAATGAATACACAAACAAATAAAACAAATTTGGTCCCAAGTTGGATAAAGTGGAATAGTAATAAGGAAGTGACTATGGATAAAACATGAATATGGGACATCAAGGACGATCCGATCCCTCTGGGTAAAGGACATTTGAGTTGAGATTTCCATAGTGGGGTGGAGGGAGCCACAAAAGAATGAGATAATCTGGGAGACACTGTTCCAAGTAGAAGAAACAAAAAGTTCCAAACCCTTAAACCTCCACAGAGATAAGAAAACAAAACCCACTGCCTCTAACACAGGAGGAGAATAGTGCCCTGGGATGAGCTGGAGAAATATGCAGGAGCCAGGTAATGTGGGGCCCACCCTGTGGGCCATACTGTGGTGTTACATATTATTCTGGATGTAATTGAAGTCACTGGAGGATTTGCCAAAATCATTACATCTCCTCTTCCACATCTCCTCCCTGACCAGAGGCTGTAAGGAGAAGGGCAGGGCAGGGAGGCCAATCCGTGAAAGAGACCATGACCACCGGACTACAGTTTTATCAGTGGAAACGGCAATGAATGCTCAGATTTAATGTTTGGAGGTAAAATGGAATTCATTGATAGATTGAGTGTTGAGTGTAATATAAAGAGAAGTAAATGATTATTGTTAGTGTTTTGGCGTCAGCAAAGGGTGAGAGGAAAGATGGTGGTGAAAATTACTGAAATAGTAGAAACTTGTGGCTGGGGGTGGGGCAACATATTTGGGTGGAGTACCTTGTTTTGTCTAAGATGCATTTTAGACATTGAAGGCATTTGAATATGGGAGTCTGTGAGTGAAGGGAAACCCAGTATAAAAAAAATCAGTAAAAATATAGAAAAAAACGAACACTTCTATCAAGCATCTTCATCTCATTGACATTTTTAGAACACTACCACACATAAAAAATATATAAACTTTTCATATGCTCATGAAAGATTCACCAAGACAGACCATCTGTTGGGGATAAAATAAATCCAATTAATTCAAAGATTAAAATCTTACAAACTTTCATCTTAAAACTACCAATGAATTAAATTAGAAGTTAACAACAATAAAATATCTAGAAAACACCCCAAAATCTGAAAATTAAGTAACATACTTGTAAATAAACCATGGTTTTAAAAAAAATCACCAAAAAGGAGGAAAGTAGTTTCATTGAATTATAATGAAAATGCCGCACATGAAAAGTTAGTGGATTCAACTAAGACATTTCTTAGAAATTTATACTTTTCAATTTATATAATTAAAATAAAGGATTAAAGTAATGACCTAAGTTTTCAATTTAAGAAGCCAGGGAAAGAAAAGCAAATGAATCCAAGATTCAATGGAAAAGTAATAAAGATGAAATTAGTGAAATAAAAAACAGAAAAGCAATAGACAAAATTTTTAAAAGCCAAAATTTGTTTCTTCTTCAAGCTTAGGGAAGTTGTCAGACTGACCTACAAATAATGACAGAGGTACAAATAATGAAGCAGGAATAAAGATTGAAATAAGGGATTTAAAACTGTCTTTATACACAGTTTATATAGTTGTTTTCAAAGAAACTCTTAAGACATTCATAAAAATAGAACTAATAAGAAAATTTAGAAAGTACATTATATTATATAGAGCCCAATCTATAGAAAAATTAATTATATTTTTATATACTAACTGCAAATAATTGAATAATGACATTAAAATATAAACAAATACTCATTTACAATACCATCAAGAGAACTTTGGTCAGCTTCAGTGGTTTAAGCCTGTAATTCTAACACTCTGGGAGGCTGAGACAGGAGGATACCTTGAGGTCAGGAGTTTGAAACCAGCCTGAGCAAGAGGGGGACCCCATCTTCACTAAAATTAGAAAAACTTCTCTGGGTATTGTGATAAGCTACTTTGGAAGCCGAGGCAGGAGGATCACTTGAGCCCAGGAGTTCGAAGTTGTCATGAGCTAGGCTGATGGCATGGCACTTTAGCCTGGAACAGCAGAGTAAGACCCTGTCTTAAGGGAAAAAAAAAAAAGAAAGAAAGAAAAGAAAAGAAAAATTTAAATACTTGCTGATAAATTTAACAAATGACATGCAAGACCTCACACTGAAAACTATAACACATATAACATGTTGCCAAGAAAAGTGAAAGAAGACCCAAGTCAATGGAGAGATATACCATGTTCATAAATTAGAAGACTCAATATTGTTAAGATTTCCCTCACCCCCGAAGTGAGGTACAAACTCAATGCTATCCTTACCCACACACATTATAGCAGCCTTACATATGTCTCACATACATCTAATGAAAGATTTTCATTCAACATATACAAAATAACCGCTATATAGCAACAATGAAATATAAACTAAACATATGGAAACAACCTGGACACTTGTTAGAAAAATTAAAACATATGGCTACATATTCTTTTCTTAGAAAATATTAACATTATCTTTGTTTATGATTACCCAAACTGACAACTGATTGTCTCAAGTGGGACAATCCAGTAGAAAAATATATGTACAAATTGTAGTGTATTCAAAATATGGAATGTTTCTATAATTTTAAGAGGAATAAATGGTTGATATACAGGACAAAGTAAATAAATTTCAAGTGTTTTTGTCTGAAAAAAAGAAATTAGCAAGACACAAAGGGATACACAGTATGAGTCCATTTACATGAAGTGTAAATGCCTATGAGGAAAGTGGGAAAACTTGGGTGGGCAAAAGGTAATTGCAGATGAACTCAGATTAATAAAGGTACAGCATTTGATAGTTAATGTGAAGTGTGGGTTTCTGTTGGTGACTGATACTAACTGGACAATGAGGCATTAATGTGACTCATTATGGAAGCCTTTCTGACCGGTGATTGTACCAGAGCCAGGTACTTTGTCTTGTGATGGAGAGAGGCTGATACCTGAGCAGACAGGAATCAAATCTTTCAGTGAGTAGATCCTAAGGGCAAGCCATTATTAAAGATTCAGGAGTTGGTCTTATACAGAGATTAGAGAAGCTATAGCAAAATAAAGAAATAGAGATAGATTATGAGATGAGTCTGAGGACTTTGAAAAAGAATGGATGAACTGTAACCATTAATTACATAATTACATAATTCACATAGAAAATAAATTAATTACTTATTCACATGGAATATACATTTTGCTAGTAAACATTTTGAGTTGTGCTCAAAATCTTCCATAAGGCGATTTAGTTGTTACTTTAAAAAAAGTCATTGATAACTTGGAGCAAACTATTGCTTTTTTATAATTGTTTTTGCACACACTCCTGTTACCAGTTTTCTGTATTGTAAATTAAGCACTTAGAATTATGCGATAGGTGTTGATCGTAAATTAAAACAGATGTGGTATAGATTGGTAAAGCTTGATCAAAGCTATTCTTCTGAAAGTCTTCTATAAAACAGTATATCTTAAAATTAATAATTAAGTCCTAATAATATTTATTCTTATAATTGTATTAAAGAATGTGTTGTAGTATAACTTGGAATGTGGTATGTGATGCCTCCAGATCTGCTCTTACTTCATAGAATTTCATTGGCTATTCTGTTTTTTTTCTGGTTTCATGTCATTTTTTTTTTAGCTTTAAAGTATGGCAGTGGTATATTAATGGGTATTGATTAAATCCATTAAATCTGTAGATTGCTTTGGGTAGTATAAACATTTTAACAATGCTGATTCTTCCCAGCAATGAGCATAGCATGTTCTTTAACTTGTTAACATCCTCTGCTATTTCTTATCTCAGTGTTTCAGAGTTCTCTATGTGGAGATCCTTCCAAGATATTTTATTTTCTTTAATACTATTATGAGGGGCCTTGTATCTTTGATTTGATTCTCAGCTTGCCTATTTATTACATATATGAAGGCTGCTGATTTGTGAATATTGATCTTATATCCTGATGTTACTGTATTTCTTGATCACTTCTAGGAGTCTCGTGGTTGAATCCTTGGGATTTTGGAGATATAAAATTGTTTCATCAGCAAAGAGCATTAGTTTGACCTCCTCTGTCCCCATTTGGATGCTCTTGATATCGTTTTCTTGCCTGATTACATTGGTTAGGAATTCCACTGCTATCTTGAGTAGTAGTGGTGATAGTGAACATCCTTGTCTGGTTCCAATTCTAAGCAGAAATGCTTTCTGTTTTTCTCCATTCCATATGATATTTGAATCATATTGATGACTGGCAGTGAATTTGTCAATGACAGCTTCTATCAGTTTAAGAAATGCCTCATCTATGCCTATTTTCTTAAGTGTTCTTATCCAAAAAAGGTTGCTGACTTTGTCAAGTGCCTTTTTTTATCTATTGAAAGGATTACATGGTCTTTGGTTTTACCTCTGTTTATACATTGAATTATATATCTCTGAATTTGCATATGTTGAACCAGCCTTGGATGTCTGAGATGAAGCCCACCTGGTCATGATGAATTATTTTTTTGATATGTAATTGAATTTTGTTTTCTAAGTTTTATTGAGTATTTTTGTGTCAATACTCATTAATTATACAGGTATGTAGTTTATTTATTATGTCTTTTCCTGGTTTTGGTATCAGGGTTATATTTGCTTTGTAGAAAGAAATGGGGAGGATTTCATCCTTCTCTGTGTTTTGTAATAGATTCTGCATTATAGGTACAAGCTCTTCTTTGAAGGTCTGGTAGAATTCTGACGTGAAACCATCTGGTCCAGGACTTTGTTTTTATTGGAAGATTTTTTATTGTTGCAACTTCATTGCTTGATATTGGTCTGTGCAAGAGTTCTATTCCTTTCTGGAATTAACTCTAAGAGGTAGTGTGATGTAGGCATTGGTCTATTTCCTACACAGTTTCAAATTTCTAGGTATAGTATTTTTTGTACTATTCAGTGATGATCTTTTATATCTCTGTGGTATCTGCTGTTATTAATCTTTTTTGTTTGTTTGTTTGTTTCTGTTTCTTTCTTATTAAAGATCCTACTTTTTTGTTTCTAGTTAATCTGGCCAAGGGTTTACCAATTTTATCTTTTCAAAGAACCAACTTTTTTTTTTTTTCTGGTAATCTTCTGAATGGATCTTTTGATCTCAGCTTCATTTAGTACTGTTCTAATTTTGGTTATTTCTTACTTCTACTTGTTTGTGATTGGATTGCTCTTCATTTTCCAGTTCCTTGAGATGATTCATTAGATGACAATTGATGCTTTTTTATATTTCTAGATGTGGGAATTTAGTATGATAAATTTTCCTCTTACAACTGCTTTTGAAGTATCTCACAGGTTTTGATAGCTTGTGACTTCCTTGTCCTTTTGTTCAAGGAATCTAATAATTTCCTTCTTTATCTTGTCCTTGATCCAGCTATTATTCAGCAAAGCATTGTTTAGTTGTCACGACTTTATGTGGGGATGTGTGTTTCTGTTGGTATTGAATTCAACTTTTATTCTGTTGTGGTCTATAAAGATATGAGGTGCAATTTCCATTCTTTTAAATTTTTTAATGTTTCATTTGTGTCCTAAGATATGATTGATCTTTGAGAAAGATTCATTAGCTGATGAGAAGAGTGTATATACAGTAGTATTGTCCAACTCTGTCAGTATTGAAGTCCCGAGATATTATGCTGTTATAGTTTACTGTACTGCACAGATCAAGTATGATTCATTTTATAAATCTTGAAGCATTAATGCTGAGTGCATTAATATTTAGGATTGAAATGTCTTCTTAATGTACTTTTCCCTTGAATAGTTTATAATGTCCATCTTTGTCTTTCTTTTGTTGTTTTAAAGTCTATCATATTGATTTCTGGTTTGTTTTGATTTCCATTTGACTGAAATATTGTCTTTCAGCCCTTCACCCTGAATCTTGATTTGTCCTTGGGACATAGATATGTTTCCTAAAGGCATAAAATACTTGGCTTCTACTTTTTTAACCAGTCAGCCAAGACGTAGCCAGTTAGGATGCTGTATGCTTTTTTTTTTTTTTTTTTTTTGAGGTGGTGATGTATTTTAGTAGTCCAAATTAAAAGGAAGAGATTAAAAGGAGGACTTTGTGGAAGGTCAGACCTCCCAGATCTGGTCTATGGCATTGTGGAATCAGACAAAGATTGCTACCAGAGCTTAGGAAGCAGAAGCAGAGTTGGCTGCATGGCTGGTCCCTGGGAAGCCGTGCCAAACTGGCTGCATATGGGAGTCAGCCTCCTCAGGACCTCAGTGATTTCTCCTTCACCCTGTGTCCCATTGCAGTGGGGGTGGTGGGGCATCAGGCAGTTGTTTTCCAACTGACCCATCACTATGCCTAGACCAACCTCTGCTCTGCGCTGGGGAGTTACCTGGCTGCAAGCCACCATCTTCATTACAAAGAATCCATGGGTAGACCACACTCTCTCTAGCCCTCCACAAAAGGGTCAGATTCTGTGTCCCTGACAGTCCTGTGGGTCCCCAGTTCCTGCTCATTTTACACCACACCCTCCACCCAGAAAGATAGGCCTATACAGAATTCAGATCAGCCCCTGGTGTACCCCTAAAGGGGATTAAGGGATGGAGGAGATTATGTGGCAGCCCTAATCCCATAGGGATTCCATATATAGGCTCTTTCCCTTGGTTGCCACCCCTCACCCAATTTCTGTGTTACCTTCCTACTTTTATCTTTTTCATTCCTGGTATCCATGCTGTCACTCTTTGCCTTCACAATGCTATTTCTGGATGGGATGGTGTAGATAGTGGTAGCTGGTCCTTCCTCTCCCCAATCTTACTAAGAGTTGCTGGTGAGAAGATGTCTCTAAATCATTATCTTGGAAGCCCTCATTGAGAGTAGCATCTGAGGAAAATATTATTGTATTTGTTCTGAGAAAAAGAAGTATAATTTGTTATAACTCTACTATATATGAAGTCATTACATCAAGGAATGGAAGATTTCATCAGGAATGTTTTCAGTTAAAGTCACTATTTACATTCTGCCGTCCCTTGTCTCTGTACTCAGAACCTTGGTAGGAAATTCCTTTGCAGCATGGCTCATGTCCTGAAACACTTAACATTTCTGACCTGTTTTCTTGCCTTCATTTCCTGTGCTGAGCATGCCAGTAAATTTGACTTTTTATTTACCAAGGATGCACTTCAACATAAATGGAACAAGAACTGTGGCCTTTTGTACCTTCTATGAACTGAAAAATAATATTTCAATTAAGCAAAATATATAGTTTGGCTCAGAGCATATCCCCCCAACATGCTTCTGAGTGGATAAATTTACATATTGGGTTATAGTCAATGCTTTATATGTTCTTTATGTTACTATAAAGATGCATTAATTTGCATTATTAGAAGCATATTGCATTATTTATTATACTAGTCATCTTAATTATTATTTAGACAATAAGCAAAATTAAGTAACTATGATACCATGCATTTCTAGCATATTCAGTTCATTCTTTAAGCAGATTATATAAGCCTAAAAGCCTTGCATGTAACCATTTAAATTTTCTAATTGAAAGTAACTTCAAATCATTTTTAATAATTAGTATGTTCATTTGAATATCTTTTAAAAGCCTCCACTCAGTCTACCCTTACGTAACAAAATTTCTGGCCACTTATGTTCTCTCACATACTCAATAAAAACAAAAAACAAAACAAAACAAAAAGAAGTTAAAGAAAAACAGAATTAAGTGGCAGCATTTTCTAGTATTTTACCGTATAAGAGTAACATTCAAATCTGTCACTTGCATTTGTTTTAAAATTACATTATTTAGAATGAGCTTGGTAGTTATTCTAAAGTATAACTTTAAGTAATCACTTTAAAAATATGAACTTTAATATTTCACTCATTTGCAATATTTATTGTTCATTTATTAATGCCAAACACTATTGTAGATATTGGAGATATAATATGAATTAGACACAGTTCTACCCTCAAAGCAAAGTATAAATAAATAGGCAATTAATAGAGAGGCAATGGAATTAAGTAAATGATGCTATGGAAGTTACATAGGAGAGAGACACATTTAGGTGTGATGGAGGAAGTAAAGTGGTATCAGCTAAGAGCTGGAGGTTGAGCAGGAATTAGCCAGATAACAAGAACAAGTGAATGGACACTCTCAGGTCTTAATAATTTTTTCAGTTATACATCAATTCCTCTTGATCCATCCTGAGTTGATAAATATTAAATGGAATGTATGTTGGAGAGCATAGCCCACCTCTTATTCTATGGTTGAGACCTATGGTATTGGTATGACTTGCCACAAGTGAGAGAAGTTAATGGAATAATTGAAATCTTGGCCCAGGGAGAGTCGATGCCTATCCATTCCCCTGTAGTTTTTCAGTGAATTCTTATGGCATGATTCCTCCAACCATTTCAAGAGAAAGCTTTAGTAATTTAGATATTGTATAAGATTATGTAAAATTTTATTTAAAATATATGAGATTTAAAACTGTAAATTTTAAAAATTATTGGCCCTGGCCAGATGTCTAGAATGCTGAAAAAAATGTAATTAACCAAGTTTGTGAATCATTTCTCTCATCTTAATAGCTAGATTAGATGGAACAAGCCGAATGATTATGTGGTGATCATCCAATATCATTGCTATTATTATAATACAAAATGCTCAATTATTCATAGTTTAATTTGGTCATGTCACAATGACAGCCACAAAATGAAAATCAGTTAGAAAAATGAAAGAAGACACAAATATGTTTCAGTTTAATTGCTTGAATTAAATTTCATTATGAGACATATATGGAGGGGACCAAGTTGAGGGAATGAGAGTAATAAGCAGCAATTGTCTGAAAGTATGAAAACTTTCTAGCTATATTTTAAAAAGTGTATTTGAGGAATCAGGCTTGATATTTCTACAAGAGGCAAAATAATACAAGACTACAATTTTTATTGATTTGACTACTGTATTTTAAACAATATAGGGAAGAGTAAATTTTATGGGTCCATAAAGGCTTTTATTGAAAATAGATTTAGGTCACAGAGAGAATGATCGTATTTGATAGTTGCTTCTACTAGAAGATAATCATTTCTTATTGCATATCTCTTATACTATATGCACAATCAGGTTTAAAAGATGTCAGCAAATTATAACTTATATTGACCCCACAAATCAAAAGTTCTAGAGATATATTCAATGTATAATATTATACTGTATAAATACCCTAGGCAACACACCTATATGTCCGTAGAATTACTCACCAAGTAATCAGTCAATGGAAAAGCTATCAATTCCAAATGGAGCCCAAAGAATTATCATATTGCACTAATAAAAACAATCTGGTGAACTATATATCCACTAGAGAAGGGTATATAGTTGCTGTCAATTTAAATAGAATTTGGCAATATGGCATGTGTTAGCCAATGGAAGCAAAAGAATGTAAGATCAATAGCCTTCTGTAATGGTTAATTTTAGTTCAACTTGACTGGGCCAAGGAATATCCAGAAATCTGGTAAAATCTTTGTGTCTGTCTGCCTTTGAGGGTATTTCTAGAGGAGACAGGAGGGTGAGTCAGTGGACTTAGTGAGGAAGATACATCCTCATTGGATCTTCGTGGGTGGGCACCATCCAATCAACTAGAGGCCTGATAGAAAAAGGCCGAGAAAAGCAAATTTCTCTTTTCCTCTCTCTGAGATCTGGGAAATTCATCCTTTCCTCTCCCTGGACATCAGAACTCAAAGCTCTTCAATCTTTGGACTCTGAGGTTTTCACCCCCTGGCTTCCTTGGTTCTGAGGCTTTTGAGCTTGGACTGAGTTATGCCATTGAGTTCCCTGGGTCTCCAGCTTGCAGATGGCGTGTCTGTCATGGGACTTCTCAGCCTTAAAAATCACATGAGCTAATTCTCCTATAAATCCCCTCTCATATATCATTCTTTATATGTTCCATAAGTTTTGTCTCTCTGGAGACCCCCTGACTAATACGTTTTCCAATTACCCTATCACCCACCTAGAATTTTCCAACTTTCATCGTGCTTTGCTTTATGTTCTTCACTGAATGCTTTTTAAAAAGTTATCTTTAGTTGTTTTTAATTCCATGTTAAGTCAAACTGTGAAAAAGTAACAATTCACCATAATAGCTGAAGAAAAGATTGATAAGATCCAAGGACTACGTGTTGATCTGTAAAATTTTTATCGTGAAAATTTAATTCTTTAATAACTAATTGCATGTTTGTCAACATAGGAATCTTAAAAAGCATTTAACTTGACATTTGCTGTCCCAGGATCCCATAGACTTTGGCATATATCCCAGATATTTGACTTTTGTTATTAGTTGTATTAAAATACTATAGGATGTATTGTTTAAACCAACAATTTGTACACTCAGATTTGGCCATGGTTTCATGTACTGGTATAAGATACATATGCAGTGAGCAGTTTTTATTTTGGATAGGTAAATCTAAGGGAGAGCCAGAGATAAAATGCTTCTTTTCTAAGTTAGAAGAAAGTAAGATAGCTAACAATCCCCTTTCAAGGACGGTACATAGAGTGTTAACTGATAAACATTAGATACAACCAAATCCTTTCAGTAGAACAAGATTAGGAATTTGTGGCCCTGCTGTCCCTGAATATTTTGACATTTGCTGTGGACCTTGTTGCACCCTATGAGATGCGGATAGTGGGTCATCAGTTAGTGAAACAAAAGAGAAACAGGAAAAGTATAGTTTTGAACCGTATACAAAATTATGTATGGGAATTAAAGGCTGGTTAGTCCTGGCCTAGAGTATATTAAAAAATCTTCCATGTTCTTGCTCTAGTGATTTTCTCAATTTTTATTCATTTATAAATACTTATTTTTAACTTTTTTTGGCTTAGAAATAGTTTACTATTATTTTTTAATTTAGAGTGAACCCTTTTGGATATGAAGTAAACAAAAATCAACATCTAGTGTTATTTTTGCTGAACTTGAATGTCTTTAGAAAGTTTATCATAAAAAAACTTGTATAAAATGTTAATATTTAACATTTACTTTGGGAGTCTAGTAAAGCATTTACTTTAAAGTTTGGAATTAGTATAAAAACCCAGAAAATTTTAGCAGATATGCTTGGAATTTACTTTGTGAGATTGATTTCATGTTTAGATCAAATAGCTTGTTTTCAATTCCAGGGTTTTTTGTATATACAAGGAAAGTAAAACAGAAGCTATTATAGAAGAACAGTAGAAGACTTTTCCAAATACTTAAATAGTACAAATTTCATTTTAGTGTCATCAGATAATTCAAATAGAATATTAAGAAAGTTAATTTAAATAAATATGATAGTGTTCCATTTAATTTATGTAATCCACATAAGGGTTTAGGAACTTGATTACATCAAAAGTAATATATCAGACATTATTTTAAAATCGAATATAATGTTACTTAATATTCAAAACTGAATATAATTATTTTGAGGTGATAATGTGATTACAACTGTTGTTAGAGCACAGTATAGAGACAAATACATATTCTTACAAATAAAGAAAATCTAAGAAATAGAAATGAACTTGGACCTGGTTATTATGAGCACCTAATTTATAATTTTGCATAAACTACCTGTAATATTATACCAATTGAAGCAAAAGTTGAAATGTCAATATATACAACTATTTTTATATATACCTGATGAAAGTAACTTTTTAAATAATCAAGCCAATGTTGAATACAAAAGAATATTTTCAATTTGCAGTGTATACCTTCTGATTTAGCTTCCCATTATCAATTGATTTTAAACATATGTTAGACTTTGAAATCTGTTTTGCAAATCAACCTACATGTGCAATGATTTTTAACTTTTGAGAGGTATATAAATCTTCTGAATTTTATTTGCATTTGTTTACTGTTTCTGTGAACTATTTATTCAGAGTATTTTAAAAACTTAGCACCAAATGACTTTGAGCTTTTATAAACCTTTATTGAATCAAAGCTTTTATTAAAATACACATGGAAACAGGAAAACATTACAATTTATTCCCACAAAAGTAAGGGAGGAACTTTACAAATTAGATGACGAGAACTTATACAGTGTTTCAGATTTCATTCTGTAATTTCACTTCAGAATATTCCCATTTTAGAAGGATCTTTTGATTGTATTCCTATTTTTAATTTGATAAATTTATATTTTGTAAAGGAAAGAACTTACATTAAGAAGATCCACAATTTCACAGCACCTAGCTTTGCCAAACCTTTCAAAATAAACATAAAGATGTTATTTGGTGAATTTTAGCTTGCAAAAAATATTTAAGATACTCAATGAAGCAAAAATACAAAACATAAGAAAATTCTCGGATTGAAATGCTTTTACTTTAAATTAAAAAGACCTTAAAATGAGTTGAGGAGAACTTTCATTTCACATAATTTTCTCCAATCTTCTAGGTAGCTTAACATCTATAGACGATGCATTTTTGTCAATTAGAAGATTATGATCTTTAAAAAGCAGTTAATTAAAAATGTCAAGTTTGTTGAAGATGTCAACTAATCCTAGTTTAGATAATGAAAGGTCTGATCAATGAGCTCTGAACAGGTTATACAGTTAGAAGTCTGGAACATTCAAGATTTCCTCAAGCATCAATGTTCATTACACTGGTGGATGTTTTTAAAAACCTACACAGTCTTTTTGAAGTAATTTTTAAAATTACACAGACACACAAACAGTGCTTAAGTTGTAAGTGTAAAGCTTAATGAATTTTCACAAAGCTAATACACCTGTGTAACCCACACTCAGCTCACACACATAACATAAGCAATATCCTAGAAGCTCCCTCACATTCTTCCTTGACCACCCTTTAGGCAACCTAAAGGCAGGCTTCACATAAGTGTCATCCTATGGGTTATTTTTAACTTTATGTAAATGTTGGTCTGAATTATTTAACTCAATATCATTTTCATTAGATTCATTCACATTATTATAAATATTGCTAGCTGCTAATATTCTCCTACCTATAGGATATTCCATTATAAAAATATACTACAATTCATTTATCCAAACTACTCTTAGTAGACATTTTATTGTTTCCAGTTTGGAGCTATTGGATATAAATATTCTTACATGAGTCTTTTGGGTATTTATGGATATTCTTAATGTTAACTTTCAAAACATAATTTTACCTTTTAATTCATTTTAAATAAATAAAACCCTTTATTAAAGTGAACTCTTTTTTTTCCTCTGTTTTTTTTTAATGCATATCAGGACAGGTTAATGTCTTGATACATATTTGTTTCTATATGTACCTATATAGTCATTCTTTTTTTCTTCCCCTATATCTTCAAAAAAGGAAATACTGCTCCATAGAATATATACAATTATATAGATTAGATATGAGATGTCGTGTGTGGAATTAATTGACAATTGAGAGGAGTTTTTATTCATCTTCTTTAAGAAGCAGGGCATTGTATTGAATTGGGATCACTTGTTTTGGTGTTATACTTTAGGATCCTCTATTTCAGTATATTTACCTCTTAAAAATATGAAATTACCTCTTTAAAATCGTATAAACTCCTTGGAAGCATTAATGGCTGAGAAAGAAATCTATTTCCTGTAGATATTTCTTTGTCTAACAGTCATGTTGGAAATGTCATAGAGATTACCGAGAAAATACCCATAACTAATTAAACATAGGAAAAATTCATTCAATCTAATATTGCTTAACTATCATTTCATATGCCTGAATCACTTTATACTTAGAGATATTCTCTGTTTCTAAAGATTGAGTAAATCAATTTCAACCTCTGTTTTGCTGAATACATTGTAGGTAACCTCAGCTGTGTCTAGCCATTTTAATGTAAACACTAGCTATGAAATCAAAGAGCATTACATTAAATATCGGCTTCCTGATTATGTGCAAAAAATGATGGTGTAAAACACTTCAATGAATCAACCCAAATTGATTAAATATAATGCATAATCAAAAAAACAATGGCAACAAAAATAATAATATCTGATGCTTACTGGAGATTTATAACCTATGTGCTGGAACTTCTGCTAATTCCTCTTTATTCATTAATTCATTTTATCCCAGAAAAAAAACTGAGTCTTCCAGAGATTAAGTACTTGCATAATATAACAGCCTATAAATGAGAAACTCAGAAGTGGGCCAAGACTATTTAATTTAAATGTCTACCCTTTTAACCACTTTACTGGTTCTCATTAGAATCAAGAGGGATTTTTAATAAGAAATAATAGAGGGAGAGTGTTTATTGGCTAGCATAATTTTTCTTCTCAAATAATCTTACAATTCCTGAAGTGTCCATCCTGCAGTAAAAGGTCTGTGAACTCATTGCCTTAAATCACAGTGACAGACAAATTCTTCATGCCTGCTTTGAGATGGCCCAGTGTGTAATATTCCTCCAATGAGCTGTGAACAAGCCCCAGGCCTGTTTCATAACGTGCATTTGGCTTTCTTGGCCCTACAGAAAAGCATCTTTTAAAACTCAGAGTTTTTTCCCAAGCACTTCTCACATTTATTCCTATAACAAATTTTTGATTGCCTTCTACTTACCACCCACATCAAGGTCAAACATCTCTCTAACCCACTGCTGTGCTTTTGCTTCTGCCTACATCATTTCACTTATTCCTCCTACCTGCTTTCCTAATGTCTCCTTTCATTTTGAACACCTCATCTTCCACCTACCTGCACTAAGATTTGAAGATTCTTTTAGAGAATTCTATCTACTGCTATATACATAGATAAGTTTCTCTCAAACTTACTCTAAAAAATGAAAAGTTTGCTTTTCCAGGCAAGTGTGTGTCCAGGCCCAATGCTCTATACATGGGGTGTCCATAACATGAACTTTATGGACACCTGTATACTTTGATAAATGCTGGTAATAAATACATATACTTCCTTATTGAGTCTTACCAAAAATTATGAAATATTTCTTCATATGATGTAAGAAAATCACAATTCCATATACCTTATATAATTATATCTAACTATAACTAAGAATAATGATTCTATTACCATATTTTTGTATTGTAGACTTGATGTTAGTTTGTGATTTTTAACCTTACCCTTTTCTTAGCTTGCAATGAAGAAATCTTGAATTTCATTCAATGCCATGCAATATCATTTTTTTAAATTTACAAGTGTTTAATACAAATAAAAAACATATTTTATAAAATAAATTCTATAATTTAGTAAACTCATTTGTTAATACAATAAACCTACCATGTGTTAGGCAGTTTGCACAGGACACGGTACTGTGTAGGATACAGGAAGTCCAAGCTTTTATAAGCCTATAGTCTTACCTCAGGGTAAACAGTGAAAAAAATCCATCTAAAAACAGAGTAAATATTTCTTACAGGTACTGAAGTGGTGTTGTCTGTGTTGTTTAATTAATGATCGTAGCCCATGGAGATGGACAAAAGAAAGGGGATGGGTACTACAAAGGTGGGATCAGGTGCAAGTATTTTGATCCTTAATTTCGTAAGTTGTACATTTCAGATTCTGTTAAAGACCTATCAAATCACTTATACATGAAAATATTCTTTCAGATGTTGTTCACCAGCAGTAAAACATGAGTTCACCAGCAGTAAAAAATAAAATTATTTTATTTAATTTGGGGTTGTGCTTTTGCCTTTCAGCACTGAAATAAAAGTTGGGAGAGTCAGCATTCTCTGTAACTCTTC
Organism: Nycticebus coucang; assembly: GCF_027406575.1. Taxonomy (NCBI): domain Eukaryota; kingdom Metazoa; phylum Chordata; class Mammalia; order Primates; family Lorisidae; genus Nycticebus; species Nycticebus coucang. The sequence goes on from NC_069782.1 coordinate 31,321,557, forward strand.
CATCCCACCTAATTTATGTTGACAAATCATTAGAATGTCAAAATGGTTTCTTATACATAGAATGAAGAATTTGGACTAGCCAAGGTTATTAATATGAGGTCCATAGACTCCTGAGTAGTCTATAAGTAAAATTCATGAACTTAAATGAGAAAATTTATATATTTATTTACAAAAAATATTCTCACTGAAATTTAGCATTTTTCTATTGTGAATATACTTAATAGTATCAGCACATCCTGTGAATTTTTAACTAATACAAATCATAGATATTTTGCATTCTGTTAGAGTTGTCATAGATAGCTAAAGCTGTCATTAATAATCATCACTACTGAGACATTATAATAATTATTAGATCCTGCAGTTAAAGGCATTAATAAAAAGCGCATATATTTCCAAATCAAAAATGCTTTTAAGTACAGTAATGATACCCTTTAATTTGTTTCCTGCATAATTTTATGTGTTTCACTTTGTGATTATTGGAAATAAAAATACATAAACATCAAATGGAATCCGTATACTCTATTTTAAAATTTCAGCCAGAGAGGGCCTCTGTGGGGATTGATATTTGAACTGAGTGTTTGAGAATATGGGGCAGTAAGTCCTATGAAAATGAAAGAGGAGTCTCCAGGCCAAGGGCACAGGCAAAATAACAGACCTTCAAACAGGGAGAAATTTGGTGCACACTTATGGGAGATAGAAAAAGAGGATAAACATAGTAACAGATAGCGTTCTGCGTTTCTTTCCGGTCATGGTCAAATACATGAGTGCAAGAACGAAATTGGTAGGTAGATGAATGTTAATTCGGAAGGGATTTTAGTCAAGGGAGTTTGACAAACCAGCATGTGCCAGGTGTTAGTAATAATAATCACCATGAATATTTATCAAAGTAAAGAGAAATATGAATATTGGAAGTGGAAAGGTGGAGGAGGAAAAACAAGAAGTGGCCCAAAAATAAAGGATTGTAGGGTTTAGTGACAGCTGAAGATTTCTGGAGCTGGAGGTTCAAGGAAAGCCTATCGTAGTAGTACTAGCAAGAGGGATCAGTGGCTATGGGGGTGCAGAAAAGTATGCAATTAAAGATATTTTATGGTTACTTCATTGTTAGGATACTGCAAAAAAAGCTCAGTGAGGTAAGTTAGTTCAGTGAGATAAGTTACCTCACTGGGAGGTGAGTTCCTCTATTGAGGATAAAGGATTCACTGCTTTATTCCTAGTCATTGGAATTGTTCCTGGCATACAAAAGGTGATTAATAAATGCTATAAATTGAATAATGATTGTATGTGTGATCAAGATTATGATGAACGACAATTTTAGAAATGGATGCAGTGTTTTAAATAGAGGAGGGGACAGGCAATAGATTTATGTTTTTTTTCTTAAACATGGAAATGAAATCATGCTTATTATTATCATCTTCATGAATACCTATTACAGTAGAAATATTTTAATAAGTACTATAAGAAAGAAATGAATGAGATATATGATTTCTTCTTCCCTGGAAATAAAAACATGAGAGGATTTAGTTAAAATTTAGGCAGGTATGGTAGAAAAGGGGAATAGAATTCTCCTCCACAAAACTACACATTTAAATAAAATGCTGAAATATCTTCACTGTTTTTGATTCGAAACTGCTTTGAACATTGAATTCCATTGTGGGCTTACCTATCAATCAAGGGTGATCAAACTAATGACATATTTAGAATACAAAGATGAGGAAAGTCTATAGTTTTTCTGAAAAGTATATTTAGAGATATATTTTAGCAAAGCCTTAAAATAACTCAGGTAATCAATAAACGGTTAAGACTTCAAAATGTGATTAACAAAAATCTCTGAATTATGACCTCACTGAAACCTAAGAAGTCTGCCTCAGACTATTCTTTTAAGAAATAGTACTATTAAGTGATGACTCAACTGAGCAATAATTTGAAGATAATTATTTCATGTTATATCGACATTCAAGAAACAAATCAAGGCCACGATGGTAGATTAGAAGCAGGTGGCACACAATGCTCTTGAGGAGAGGATTCAAAGCTGCAAGCTACCCAGCTAAGGATGGAACTTCTTGGAGAAAGTGTTATAAATCACTGGAGAAGCAATTGGGGGCACCCGAGTGAGGGTGGTGGGGACAGGGTGATCCACTTACCAGACTGGAAACTACCTGGGAGAGGCATCCACACAGGGGAAGAACCAGGGGAAGAGAACCCTGGGGCCGTGGACACAGTGGCCGTAGCTGCGCACTCCCCACCCCCAACTCCACCCCCGCCAAGGCCTCTGTCCTAATTGGGGAGCTGCTTAGAGACTTAGTAATAACACTGCATTTGAGGGAAGGCACAGCAGGGACCCATTGCTTCCATTTCCAGGTCACCACAACTGATGCCAGTCTGAGCTCTTGGATCCAAAGCACCTAGTCTACATGAGGGTCAGCTTCACTACAACAGTCAACATCACTCCTGCCAGGCCAGGAGGGAGCAAAAAGAGCAGATGTTCTCCCATAATTACAACTGACAGCCAAGTGGCCTTCCCACTGTGGAGTTTGAACAAAGCAGGAGCCAGCACCACTGGAGAAGTACCATGGCAACAGCCTCAGTGAGGCCTTCCAGGTAAGAGAACTCCAGCTGCCTGGGAGTTTGGCGCCCACGGTGTACTCAGACCCCACAGTCCTGTGCATCACAGGTGGATGCCAAGCCCACACACAGCCCCCATGTGCCCACCTGGCAGAGCTGCCCCCACAGCCCCACTAGCTGCCTGGCTCCATGCCAGCAGGACAGGGCTCCCCGACAAACATGCTAGCCATAAGGCACCTTTCCTTCCCTACTGTATATCCTGCCATTGAACCTGCACCTGGATGAAGCCAACTCTACAGGTCTGACACCCACAGCCTCTGCCTAGAGACCTTGCCCAGTGACAAAAGCCACTGCTGTGGGAAGACCCAGGCACAGCAGTCTCACAAGACGCCTGCTTCCTTAGGGAGAGACTCATCCAGCACCACACTTGAGCTGTCCACAGTGGCCTCAGGACCAACCCACTGCTCTGCCTGAAGATTCCCCACACTGGTTTGGACTATGACATCCACAAGGGAATAGGAAAATACAAAACAGCTACATGCAGGTTCGCAGTGCATCCTCCTCTCTCTTCTGCCAGATCAGTGCCCTGAAATAGGACACAAATGTGCAATCCAGGGGCCTCTCTTTCTTCTTACTAAGTAGGAGCTGTCTCAGTAAAAGATGATAAGTACAACACAAATCTATGTGCCCTGAGCTGAGAGAGGAGGTTTCAGCTGAGATTTGTAAAATACAATTCTTTGTTCTTCATCTAAGCAAAGAAATACACAGTTGGAACATAATCACCAGGGACTTCAACGCTGCACTGACTGAACTGGACAGATCACAAAGCAAAGAAACATTGGGCTTAAGAGGGACTATAGAACAAAAGCACCTAACAGACATTTTCAAAACACTGTACTCAAAAACTACAGAATACACATTATTCACAACATCACATGGATATTTTCTGAGATTGATCATCTCTCAGGCCACAAGACAAATCTCAACAAATTCAGAAAAATCAAAATCATATCATATATCATCTCAGACCACAGCAGAATAAGACTAGAAATCAATTCCAAGAGAAACTCTCATATCAACATGAATTTATAGAAATTAAACAACCCTCTGCAGAACAATCCTTTGGTCAATGATTAAAGTAAGATGAAAATGAAAAGATTCTTGAGTTGAATTACAGAGAAGAGACAAGATACCAGAATCTGTGGGAAAACAGATTTAATGTTTACGTTAAAAAAGAAAGATCAGGGCGGCGCCTGTGGCTCAGTGAGTAGGGCGCTGGCTCCATATGCCGAGGGTGGTGGGTTCAAACCCAGCCCCGACCAAACTGCAACAAAAAAATAGCCGGGCGTTGTGGTGGGCGCCTGTAGTCCCAGCTGCTCGGGAGGCTGAGGCAAGAGAATCGCGTAAGCCCAAGAGTTAGAGGTTGCTGTGAGCCGTGTGATGCCACGGCACTCTATCCGAGGGCGGTACAGTGAGACTCTGTCTCTACAAAAAAAAAAAAAAAAAAAAAAAAAAAAAAGAAAGATCACAAATAAACAGCATAACCTCACATCACAAGGAAAAGAATAAATTAAATCCAAAGCCAACAAAAGAAAAGAAATAAAATTCTGAGAGAACTAATGAATTAGAAAAAAGCAAATAAAAAATTTCAAAGGATCAATGAAACAAAAAGGTGGGTCTTTGCCAAAGATAAACAAAATTGATAGACCACAGGCAGATTAACCAGAAGTAAAAGAGAAAGTATTTAAATGAGCTCAATCATAAATGAAAAAGGAGACACTACAAATGATACCACAGAAATACAAAATATCATCTGTGAAAACCTTCACATGTGTACACGCGCATGCATGAACACCCTCACACACAGTAAAAAACATACAGGAAATAGATACATTTCTGGAAACACACAATTTCCCAAGTCTGAGTGTAGAACTATGACTCTTGAACAGACTAAAAATGAGCAGTGAGATTAAGGCAGTAATAAAAAATGTCTCAATGAAAAAAAGCCCCAAATTAGATAGATTAACAGCCAAATTTTATTGGACCTACCAGGAAGACCTAATACCTACCCTACTCTACAGGAGTAGGAAATTAGCCCATAACATTGACAAAGAGGGAATCATTCCTAATTAATTCTGGGAAGCTGATATTACCTTGACAACAAAGCCAAGAGAGGACACTAAAAAAACATAAAACTACAGATCAATATCCCTATGAACACAGATGTAAAAAAGCTCAGTGAAATACTAGTAAGCCAGACTAAACAGAATGTGAAAAGGATAATTCACCATCATCAAATGAGTTTTACCCTAGAGATGCAAGGATATTTCAGCATATGAAAATCAATAATTGTGATTCACCACGTAAACAGAAACAAAATTATGGGCATATTGTTATCTCAATAGATGCAGAAAAAGCATTCAATAAAATCTAGTGCTCTTTCATGATAAAAAAAGCTCCGAACTAGCTAGGCATAGAAGAAACATACCTCAAAATGATCCAAATACATACTGAATGGGGCAATGTTGAAAGTGTTTTCCCTAAAAAGTGGAGCAAGACAAATGTGGCCCCTGTCACCACTTCTATTCAACATAGTAGTAGATGTCCTAGCCATAGCAATCTGGAAAGAGAAAGAAGTAAAGGGCAACTCATTAAGGGAAAAGGAGGTCGAACTATCCCTGTCTGTTGATGACATTATCTTCTATTTACAAAACTGTAGAGACTCCACAAAAAAATCCTAGAATTGATAAACAAATTCAACAAAATCTGAGGTTATAAAATCAATGTACACAAATCAGTACCATTTCTATATACTAATAACAGACAATCTGAGAATTAAATTGTGAACTCACTAACATTGGAAATAGCTTCAAAGAAAATTAAATACTCAGGAATATGCTTAAGTGGAGGTGGAAGAGCTGTATAAAGATCTCTTTTACACAGATACATAGTAAAAGTAATAGTAGATCATCCACTAAATGGAAAAATGTTCTATGGTAATAGATTAGTAGAATCAACTGGAGAGCAGGCACCCAAATCAAAATGCCCATACTGCCCAAAGTGAAATACAGATTTAATGCAATTCTCATCAAATACCAATGTCATACTTCACAGATCTGGAAAAAATAAACCTAAGCTTCATTTAGAGCCAAAAAAGAGCCCCGATAGCCGATGCAGTCTTAAGCCAAAAGAACAAATCTGGAAGGCATCATATTCACAGAGGTGAAATCATACTACACAGCTATAGTAACCAAAACAGCATCCTATTAGTGACATAGGCTAATTGAACAGAATGGAGAACCCAGACATAAACCCATCTACCTATAACCAAGTAATCCCTGACAAAACAGACACATGTACTGGGGAAAGGAAGCCATATTCAAGAAATGGTGCTGGGAAAATTGGATAGCCATGTCAGAGGAATCAAACAGGATCCCTATCTCTTGCCATATACAGAAATTAATTCAAGATAAATTGAAGACTTAAATTTAAGGAATGAAATCACAAAAATCCAGAATATAACATGAGAAAAAGTCTTTTACAGTCTTTTCTTTTTCTAGGTGAAGAAAAAGGTAAAGCCTAGGTTAAGAATTAGGTAAAGAATTTATGTCTAATACCCCAAAGCAAATATAGAAACAACAAAAATAAATAAACGGGACTTAGATAAATTAAAAAAAAAAACAACTTCTGCACAGCAAAGGAAATAATCAACAGAGTGAATAAATAAGCTACAGAATGGGAGTAGATATTTGCAGACTATACACCTGACAATGAACTAATATCCAGAATCTATTTAGAAATCAAATGAAACACCAAGAATAAAACCAGGCGACTCCATCAAAAAGTGGGCAAATTAAATGAATAGAATTTAGTCTAAAGAAGATAAACAAAAGGCCAGAAGGCATATGAAAATTATTAAGCATCATTAATTATTAGGAAAATGCAAATTAAAACCACAATGAAATCTCATCATACCCCTATCAGAATGCCCATTATTATAAAGTAAAAAAAAAACAACAGTTTCTGGTATGGATGGGGAGAAAATGAAATGTTTATACACTTTATACACTGTTGGTGAGACTTTAAATTATTACAACCCTTATGAAAACAGTATGGGGACTCCTCGGAGAAATAAAATTAGATCTACTATTTGAACCAGCAATGGGCATATACCAAAGGAAAAGAAGTCACTTTATAAAAGTGACTGGGCATCTCCCAAAGGAAAAGAAGTCACTTTATAAAAAACAAAACAAAACAAAACAAAAAAAACACCTGCAGTTGAAGGTTTATTTTAGCACCATTTACAGTTGAAAGATATGGAACCAATTTATCTGCCCATTGATTCACAAGTATAGAAAGAAAATGTGATATGTGTATACCCTGTAGATATACCACCAAGAATTACCTAGACAAAAAAGGAATAAAATAAAGTCTTTTGCAATAACTTAAATAGATTTGGCTGCCATTACTGTAAGTGAAATACCCCAGGAATAGAAAAACAAACACAATATTTTCTTACTAATAAGTGGGAGCTAAATGATGGGTGCACCTGGGCACAGAGAGATATAAAGGACATTGGAAACCAAGAAGGGAGGGGAGTGGAGTAAAATGTACTTCTTACATATCAGGTACAGTGAAGACTATCCTGGTAATGGGCACAAGTACCTTGACTTCATCATTTTATAATTTATCCATGTAAAAAGTCATGTCTCCCCTTAATATATTGAACATATACACAAAAAGAGAAAGGCACAAAGCAAACCCAAGGGCAATTAGAATTTCTAGGAAAAATAACAGTTATATTGGAAATCCAAATAAGAAGTAAACCAAATGTAACATTACTTGGAACAAGCTAATTAGGTCTAGGAAAGGACAATTTAATTGGTTTTGATGATTAAAATATTTCATTTGAGTGACACAGATTTATCAGCATAGAATTGTTTATTTTTCAAATCCAGTCCCACTATTTATGCACTTATTCACAATATTCACATTTTATATACTTGATATTGCACAAAGTGTTTATTTCTTATCAGATTTGTTAATGAAATTTTCTCCAAACATGGCATACTTATTCCATTAAATTGGAGGTTCTAAAAGGACAGAACTTTCCACTATGTAAATATTGCCAAGTTCAATGCCCTGATACACAGTAGGCCTTTCTGTATGTATTTCTTGTTATAATCATAGAACAGGATCTACCTGTTACTCAGTGTGATAGTTCAAGGCAGCGGAGGTAGACAGAAATGTAGAGATAGAATTTGTGGCGTGTATTCGTTCGTAATGACAATCATAAGAAATTTACTTATAAAAAAAAGTAAAAGAACAAAATATAGCCCCTCTCTTCTTGGAACTCAGAGTATAATCAAAATTCATACAGAAGTAATTGAAAAAAATTGACAGTCTGCAATGATGGAATTAACTAAATAATAAAAGAAAAAAAATTTAGTAAATCAGTGAGAGGATGAGGAGACTGAGGAAGGGAGACCCCTGTTGGACCTTGAAAATGAATATGTGTCTTTTAAAAGGTTGGAGAAGAATGTGGCAAAGACAATAGCACATAAAAAGGAACCTTACAGGGAAAAAGCAGAGCCTATAAATCGCTTGGTGTAGAGGAAGGGCTGGAGAAAGGTTGGAGAGGTGATGAAAACAGTTCACGGAAGGAGCTTAGACTGTCCCCTTCGCCCCTTTCTGCACTGATACATTTTTATACATACTTGTGAACTTAACTCATTTTTTAAAAATGGTTATGGGTGACATTCCCGAAGAAAGCCAACCTGGAAAATTAAGTTAAAGCTCCTTTGGAATATAAGTAAGAGTAGAAGAAAGCTACTTAGGCAATAACAAAATGAGAGATCACCATCTTCACCACTAAATATTCCTTCTTGTAACAACAGTGCTGTATATGAAAAACAGTTTTTTTTTCCTTTCAGCAAAACACTAAATACAACACTTGTATAATACATTTCTTTTTTCAATTTTTAAAAGCTTCTCGTAGGCCCTGATGGCTCTTGAAGTTCAATTTTATTGCATGTGTTTTTCTTGAACTTCTCTGCAAATGAGGGATCGTAGTTCCTCCATGTCTAATTTCTGTTCCTTCTGACTTTTGTGTTATAAATGTAAAAACCATCACCAAGACAAAAATAATAAATAAGTAAAGAGTGAAGAAAGGAAGAAAAATAAATCCCAAAAGAATAAAAAATCAAATTGATTAATGTGCCAGGAATTCCTGCATGGTGCTGTACTTAAGTGTGTATTGGCAGAAAGGCAAATAACACATCTTGCTTGCTTTCATTTTCCCAAAGCACAACTTAATTAATGCTGTCATATAGCTCTTGGTAACAAACTCACCATAAAAGTCCTCCCACACCACAAGATCAATGGAACCCTGGAAGCTACGACAGAAAGAAATTAGAATGTGCATCAAATTTGTGAAGCTCATAAAGAAAACATATTTGCCCTTCATGTATTTTTAAAGAGATTCTTGTTTCATTATATCTTGTTAATGGTTCCTCTGTTTAGTACAGCAGATAGAATTAAACTATGGTGGTATCCCATTTTTCAGTATAACAGAATGCCCTTCAGTTTTAATAAAGATTTCAGTGTTGAGGTTATTACATGTAGGAGCCCAGTTATTTTATTGGGCCTTTGTAATGTCTGAGAAAAGTCTGGGCAAGTAAACTCATTTATTTGCCTGATTTTCTTCTTTCTTTAGTCTTTAAGATTCAAGAACTTTCTTTTTTCAAACAAAAAGAAAAGCTAACTTTCTGATCAGCTGTACCTCATGTTTTGTTTTCATTAGCATGTCAAATTGCATAATAGAAAAAATAAAACTGATAATTGAACTGAGTTTTATTTAAAAATATTTCTCATGAAAATGAAAGAAAATTATGTCTTTCTCCTTTTATATTATTAATTTAGTTCATCAATACATTTTTCTTGATTTTCCACGGAGGTATTTTCCATTTTCTTTTCTAACACCGAGTCATTCCAAAACAGAAAATTAGTTGAAAAATGAATATAGTTGTAAAATTATATTTTTTCTTTCATGATTTTAATATTTTATGGTATTTATACAAAATATGTAAGAAAACCAGATTTAACTTAATATAAAATTTATATTTTTGACCTTTTTGAAAATTAACGTTGTTGGACCCAATATTCTTAGATTTATTTAAAACATTTTTATTTAGATTTTTAAACACTGATAATTGTAATATGTAAAAAGTTGATAGTTTTATTAAGTATTCTAAACAGATATGCTAGGCCAATTAGATCCATTGTTCTGAGATTTCTTAAATTGACTGGTTGACCTTCCATGAGGTCAACCACTCCATACATAGTATTAGGAATAGTAATATGTTGCATTAAATGCTCATTTTTTAAAGTCACCAGATTTGTAATTTAAAGTCACCAGATTTGTAAACCCCAGTTTCCTCATTCAAAAACTAATTTTAGTGAGCTGTAGGATTTTAATAATAAATTTTATGACTTTGTATCTGCAAATCTGCTCAGAATATTAAACTAGTTTTAATTCATACTATCAGCACAATTTAGAAAGGCAAGTGGTTCATTAACTTTTTAAATACCCATTTAAGATTAAGATTCTTTATTTCCCTTCCATTCTAAGTAATGATGCACAACTTCAATATAGTTCAATAAGCCATCTAGCTAATATTGGAGAAACATTTTCAGAATTTAGTATCAACAACCAATTTAAAATATAACTATTCTCTGCAACATAAATGAAAATGAATCACTGTTAAAATGACCTAAACATATATATACTCTTGATTAATACTTCTCATTTTTCATTTCATATATAAAATCAATATTTTGTCAGAGCAATGAAATTCAAGTTTTTATATTAGAGCATGAATAAGAAAAATGATACCAATAATGTAATGAAAATTACACTGTGGTAAGGCTGTGCACAATTGCATTACTTCATTACTACATGCAAAGAAAAATTAATGTTCAAATATCCCAAGCTAAACAGTTCTCTTTTTGAGATTGTGTAATTTCAATAGATACAACTCTGATTTTTCTGAGCCAAACCGAAGGAATTCTTTTTGCCTTCCCCCCCACATTTGTGTGTCTGTGTGTGCATGTGTGTGTAGTATAAACATTACAGAACAACAAAAGAAAACAGGGGTGGTGCCTGTGGCTCAAAGGAGTAGGGTGCTGGCCCCATTTACTGGAGGTGCTGGGTTCAAACCCAGCCCTGGCCAAAAACTACAAAAAAAAAAAAATTTTTTTTTTCTGAAATTATTTAGTAAATGTATCTGAGAAATATGATAACTTAATGGCCATAAGTGCTCATTTAATATTTTTGTATTTTGCTCACCAAATCTATTAGTATTCTGTTCCCACATTTGGCTCAAATATGGAACAGTTTCAAGAGTATCCTAAAAGAACTAGATGAATAGCATATAAACAAGGCTATGGACAGATGAATAAATTACTTTTTGGAGTACTAGTCGGCTATCGAAATTCTTAGCACTAGTTTGAAATTTTAGCAAGCACAATATAGTCAATGTAAATAGATTAGATTTATAGTATTGATAGCATGGGCCATTTTCACTTTACTAGAGCCCTCTGCTAATTATTATTGTATATTACTTTCTGTTGATTTAATTTATTTTTTATTAAATATGCTTCAAAGCAAATATGTGTGTATATACGTGCACATATGCATGTACATAGGTCAAGAACTTAGATTTAGAGAGTAGATATTCTTAAGTATTTCACATACCAAAGACTGTTGCTAACACCTAGACTTTTCATGGCAGGTATGAATAACACCGACATTACATAGGGTAGAAGAGTGTGGTTTAAATTTGACATCTGTAATTGTTGTCAGAGTCACTATTCCTGTCTGATCTAAACTGGAAATTCAGAGAAAAGTGTTTCTTATGAAATCTTGGAATAAATAAAAATACAGAAAAGCTAAAAATGACCTGGAGACAAATTGAGAAGTCTTGAAGTTGATGATGTGTATTTACTGAGGTCATTGCCCATTATTAAGAATAACAACAGCATTTCCTAGTAGTGTTTAATAAGTAAGCACTTATAACATTCTAGGCATTTCTATAAACTCTCTGCAACCCCACAAGATAAATATTAATATACATCCATTTTGCAGATGAGAATGCTGACAGAATAGAACAGGTAAGTATCAGGTATTTGCAGTACCTGTAAGCACCAGGCACAGTTTAAAGAATACAATATTCATTAGAATGTAAATTTTGGCCTCTTAGAAGCAGCTCTACCAAGATGACAACTAGTATGAAAAAGAAGCTGAATGTGAATTTGTATAATCAAACTTCTGAGTCTCCTTGAACAATTCACCCATGTGATATGACTTTTCTATTCTACTCATCCCATTTTATTTTTACCTGTTATCTGTATTCAAAATTTCATTGTCACGTATAATCTATCAACATATATATATTTTTTTACAGGGTTTCACTCTTGCTCAGTTTGGTCTTATACTCAGGAGTTTAAGCAGACCCCCAACTCAGCCTCCCAGAGTGCCAGGATTACAGGTGAGTCGCCAGTCCTGGCCTATAGTATATGCTCTGATAATACTTAGTCCCTTTTTAAGTGTTTATTTATGTGACCATTTAATTAGGTACCCCCCGCCCCGTTTGGTCTGTAAGCTTCATGAAGGCTAGGATCTTATTCAGTTTTACTAAAGTGTATATGTAAGGCCTCCTTATATCACTGGGAAGGAGAGATGAATAGAACCTTTTATGAATGGCTAACAATCACACGAAAAAATGCTCAGCATCCCTAATTATTAGACAAATGCAAATCAAAACCACCCTTAGATATCATCTAACCCCAGTAAGAATGGCCCACATCACAAAGTCGCAAAACTGCAGATGCTGGCGTGGATGTGGAGAGAAAGGAACCCATTGACACTGCTGGTGGGTCAATCAACATATTATGTATAAATCTACCAATGTTGGTAAAAATCACTATTAATAAGTTTTTTTCTTTCCCTTTGCAACCACTGTGATTATTGAATTAAAGGACCCCAAAAGTTTCAACATTTTAGCATCAACTTATTAAATTTCTTCTAGTAAATTATAGCTGATCCTCCATGTCACTTTGAGCATCTCTTGCATAAAACAATTTTAAATATCAGAAACAATTACTGATTAGGTATTCATAATATAATTATGTCTATGTGTACATGAATTATGAGAAATAAATGGTTATCTATCCTTAGAAACGGATTTGTATGGTAGCAAATTGGATAGCATGAAACACATAATTATTAATGACTCTATTCATAAATACACAATTGGAGGAAAGAAGTAGACAAGAAAAATAGCAAATACATCTATGCATTATCTTTCATCTGATGGTCTAATTTTTACTAAAGTTTGGAAACAAAAGAGGGTTTATAGGCCCGTAAACTGATAGATGCAGTAGGCAAAAGTAAGACGTCATTCACAATTACGATAGATTACAAGTGCAGAAAATGTTTAAAAAGAGAAATCACTTGAACAAGGCAGATTCAAAAGAATTCATAGTTGTAAGTGGAATTGGGGTAAATATGTAGGAGGTAAGCTATACAGTATAATCAAACACCGCAGTCCTGGGATATAATTTTCCGTGGCAGAAGAGAAAGTTCTCAGAATCCAGACAAAGACAATACCGTAACAGAAAAGATAGAATCCAAAATGCAGATCATTAACAAACAGTCCTCAAGTGTAGCAGTAAAAGAAAATGAGAGAAATAACATGAATATTGTGATAGGGGTAAGGGCTAGAGGCCTAGGAGGTAAGAAGATTGAACCCAAGACCTGAGATCTAATGATTAAACTCTATTTTCCAAAAGGACTACTGGGGGAAGTATTTGAAAGCCTGGGTCACTTTGTTTGGGAGAATATCTCAAATAGATGAAATTATTTGAGTTACATTATAGTCTTGTTTGCCAGATTTTAGAATGTCTCTTACAAGACACTGTGAAGATTCATAATTCATAGTTCATTATAGCCAGTTTTATAGTACTGCACATTAATAATCTCTTAAAAGAAATTTTTTTTCTAGGAAAAGAAATTTAAATTAGATTATTTTTACTTATGTCTCTTTTAAGGAACTCAACCTTCTAATTTTGAGGTGATGATTAAATATATTATATTGTAAAGACAAATGAACAGCATGTTCATATCTTTGTTTATGAAAAAGAAAATTTATTGAGACAAGAGTCTCACTCTGTTGTCCCGGGTTCCTGGGCAGAGTGCTGTGGCCTCATACCTCACAGCAACCTCAAACTTGAACTCAAGAGAGCCTCTTGCTTTAATCTCCCAAGTAGCTGGGACAACAGGCACCTGCCACAACGCCTGGCTAGTTTTTCTATTTTTAGTAGAGACAGTCTCACTCTTGCTCAGGCTGATCAGAACTCAACCCAGGCCCAGCCAAAAAACTGCAAAAACAAAATAAATAAATAAATAAATAAAATGTCTCAATAATTTGAGAAAAATAATATTATAGGAGGATAGCTTGAAGTTCTTTTCAAACACAAGTTCAAATAGTTGGCTATTTTAAATTGCACATGAACTTTATGCCACCCTGTATTGTAAAATGTATCCTATGTCTCTATATTTGTGTTAGAAATTCATTTGTTGGAAAAATGCATTTCTTTTTGTTAAATTTCAGATTAATATGGAGGTACACGTGACTAGGTTACATTGTTAGCATTTGTAAGGTCAAGTCGGAATTATAGGTGTTCTTCACCCAGGAAGCGTACCGTGTACACCTGCCTCGTTCCCTGGGGTGGGAACATGCTGAACCCTCTTCCTTCTCCCACCTTCTTGAATTTACTTGAGTTGTTCTCTCAAATGAGCACGTAGTTGTTAATCTACTAGTTTCAACTTAGTATTGAGCACATGTGATGCTTGTTTCCCCATTCCTGTGATACTTAGGAAAGTGTCACCCAAATCCCTCCAGGTTGTTACACAAGATATAAAATCTCCATCACTTTTTATGTCTGAATAGTATTACATGGTATAGATATACCAGTTACTAATCCATTCATGAGTTGAAGGGCATTTGGGTTGTTCCCACATCTTTGCAACTGGGCTTTTATAAACATTCGAGTACAAATGTTCTTATGGCAAAATAACTTTTTTTCTTTTAGGTAAATACTTGCAAGATAACCAGAGTTCTCTTTGAGCCACGCATGTGACTTTAACAAATAAACACAGCATCAGTAGTTTGAGTCAAATGTACCACTCACTTGGTCTAGAAGAACATGGCTAAATTTACAAGAAGGAAAAACTTCCATCATTACAGAATATCATGTGTCAATTACTGATCTTTGAAAAGAAATCAAAATTGATTTTCAACACTACTTTGAATTTAACAAGAAAAAACCAATGGATACTGGAACAACTACAAAGTGAGTAAATAAAAATTTAAGAAATGCATTTTGGTACTTGAAGCTGACATATAATGGATCTTATTAATTTAGCTACCCTTGACAATTCACATGTATATCCATTAATGCAACAGTAACAGAAGTGTCTATGGGAAAGATACTAGCAATTGCTAAGTATCTCCTGAATAGCGGACATTTAATAATGGATTGGATTTTGCTGGAGGTGGCAATATGTCCTGCTTAAAAAATAAAATAAAATAAAATAAAATAAAAGTGCTTCTTTTTCCTGCATTTCTGTAACTAGTATTAATCATATGATATATATCTGTGTTAGTAATATATAAGGTAATTTATTTCAAGAAAGCCCCACTTATTCCTATTTACTTTCCATTCTTCCCTTATGCATGGTTAAGTGCTATACTAAGAATTGGAAGTACTATTTTGTGATCTTAAGGATAAAAGTACAAAGATAAGGATGACAGAGGAGCTCAAAGAAATTTTGAACAAGATAGCATACAAAAGAAAAACAAAAGAGTAGAGCCCTATAGGTATTAACAATTTAGGAAGCAACATCAATAAAGCCCATCTTTCTAGACTGCAGAATGTTTTGGAAAAACTCGGTAGGGCTTGACAAACATGTACACTTTCTAGTGATTTTGATCACATTTAAACAAAGAGTTTAAATCTGAATCATCCATTTTTTAATGGAGAAGATAGGAGATAAAAATTTCTCCATTGTAGCTTGATATTACCTATTGAATATTATCTGCTTGCAGTTGCAAAGTTAAAGTATATATATTAGACTTTTATGACCTCTGCATCAACTCAAATCGAATAATACATTTCAATGACTATCAACAAAATGTGGTTACTGGAAGCTGGAAAGCAGGTTGGTGGAGATAAAGTGTGGATGGTTAATGGGCACAAAAATATACTTAGTTAAATAGAATGAACTATATTTAACAGTGCAACAAAGTGATCGTAAACAACAGTGAGTTAGGGTATGCTTTAAAAGAGTGGAATTTAAATGTTCCTAATATAAATGTTGGCTTGGCACCTGTGGCTCAAGCGGCTAAGGTGCCAGCTACATACACCTGAGCTGGCGAGTTCAAATCCAGTCCCAGCACGCCAAACAACAATGACAGCTGCAACCAGAAACGGGGAGTTGTGGTAGGCGCCTGTAGTCCCAGGTACTTGGGAGGCAGAGGCAGGAGAATCGCTTGAGTCCAGGAGTTGGAGGTTGCTGTGAGCTGTGATGCCATAGCACTCCACCCAGGGTGACAGCTTGAGGCTCTGTCTCAAAAAAATAAAAATAAAAATAAATAAAGGTAAGAAATGATAAATGCCTGAGATGGTGGACACCCCAATTACCTTCAGTTGATTAATTCACATTTTATGCCTGTATCAAAACATCATATGTACCATATTGAGATGTGTGAGGGCCAATTAAGTTCATGAACTTAACGTAGAAAAAGTACTACATACCTCACCGCGGTCACCTTCAAAGTACTCCCCCGTGGGAAGCTATGCACGGATACCAGTGCTTGGCTCACCCTTCAAAGCAATTTTGGAACTCCTTTTCTTGAGTGACCATCAGAACTGTTTTCATACATGGTCTGACAATTTGTGAACTTGGCACTCACTGTGAGCTTACTTGGCAGGACTGTATAGGCAATTGGGTAAGATTTCATAAGATTGCATATCAGGGTCTCATAGCGGTGTTCATGTAGGCATGTGAGGATGTCACGCTGAGCACTGCTAATTATTATTGTTACATGATTTGTGTGCTGTACAGTGACAGCTCTGATGGTCATTCCAGAAAAAGAATTCCAAAATTGCTTTGAAGGGTGGACGAGGCACTGGCATTGGTGCATAGCTTCCCAAGGGAGTACTTCTGGGGTAACCATAGTAATATTCAGCAATGATGTATGTAGCACTTTTTCTAGAATGAGTTCCAAACTTCACTGTCAGACCTCGTATAACTGTTATGTATCCATAATAATAATAAATAAAAAGTAAACTGACAAATACCACATTGAAGGGTTATTTACTATGGGGGAGGGGCATCACATTTTAAAATTTATCATGTACAGCAAACCCACAGCCAATATCATATTGAATGGAGTTAAATTGGAATCATTTCCACTCAGATCAGGAACCAGACAAGGCTGCCCATTGTCTCCATTGCTCTTTAACATTGTAATGGAAGTTTTAGCCACTGCAATTAGGGAAGAAAAGGCGATCAAGGGTATCCACATAGGGTCAGAAGAGATCAAACTTTCGCTCTTCGCAGATGATATGATTGTATATCTGGAAAATACTAGGGACTCTACTACAAAACTCTTAGAAGTGATCAAGGAATACAGCAGTGTCTCAGGTTACAAAATCAACATTCATAAATCGGTAGCCTTTATATATACCAAAAATAGTCAAGTTGAAAAAACAATTAAGGACTCTATCCCATTCACAGTAGTGCCAAAAAAGATGAAATACTTGGGAGTTTATCTAACAAAGGATGTGAAAGATCTATATAAAGAGAACTATGAAACTCTAAGAAAAGAGATAGCTGAGAATGTTAACAAATGGAAAAATATACCATGCTCATGGTTGGGAAGAATCAACATTGTTAAAATGTCCATACTACCCAAAGCAATATATAATTTCAACGCAATCCCCATTAAAGCTCCACTGTCATACTTTAAAGATCTTGAAAAAACAATACTTCGTTTTATATGGAATCAGAAAAAACCTCGAATAGCCAAGACATTACTCAAAAATAAAAACAAAGCAGGAGGAGTCATGCTACCAGACCTCAGACTATACTACAAATCGATAGTGATCAAAACAGCATGGTACTGGCACAAAAACAGAGAAGTAGATGTCTGGAACAGAATAGAGAACCAAGGGATGAATCCAGCTAATTACCATTATTTAATCTTTGACAAGCCAATTAAAAACATTCAGTGGGGAAAAGATTCCCTATTTAACAAATGCTGCTGGGTGAACTGGCTGGCAACCTGCAGAAGACTGAAACTGGACCCACACCTCTCACCATTAACCAAGATAGACTCTCACTGGATTAAAGATTTAAACTTAAGATAGGTGAAACTATAAAAATACTAGAACAGAGTGCAGGGAAAACCTTTGAAGAAATTGGGTTGGGCGAGTTTTTTATGAGAAGGACCCCCGGGCAATTGAAGCTGCTTCAAAAATACACTATTGGGACTTGATCAAACTAAAAAGCTTCTGCACAGCCAAGAACACAGTAAGTAAAGCAAGCAAACAGCCCTCAGAATGGGAGAAGATATTTTCAGGTTATGTCTCTGACAAAGGTTTAATAACCAGAATCCACAGAGAACTCAAACGCATTAGCAAGAAAAGAACAAGGGATCCCATCGCAGGCTGGGCAAGGGACTTGAAGAGAAACTTCTCTGAAGAAGACAGGCACACGGCCTTCAGACATATGAAAAAATGCTCATTGTCTTTAATCATCAGAGAAATGCAAATCAAAACTACTTTAAGATATCATCTAACTCCAGTGAGACTAGCCTATATCACAAAATCCCAAGACCAGAGATGTTGGCGTGGATGTGGAGAAAAGGGAATGCAAATTAATACATTGCACTGCTGGTGGGAATGCAAATTAATACATTCCTTTTGGAAAGAGATATGGAGAACACTTAGAGATCTAAAAATAGATCTGCCATTCAATCCTGTAATCCCTCTACTGGGCATATACCCAGAAGACCAAAAATCACACCCTAAAAAAGACATTTGTATCAGAATATTTATTGCAGCCCTATTCATAATTGCTAAGTCATGGAAAACACCCAAGTGCCCATCGATCCACAAATGGATTAGTAAATTGTGGTATATGTACACCATGGAATATTATGCAGCCTTAAAAAAAGATGGAGACTTTACCTCTTTCATGTTTACATGGATGGAGCTGGAACATATTCTTCTTAGTAAAGTGTCTCAAGAATGGAAGAAAAAGTACCCAATGTACTCACCCGTATTATGAAACTAATGTAGGACCTTCACATGAAAGCTATAACCCAGTTACAACCTAAGAATAGGGAGAAGGGGGAAAGGGAGGGGAGGGAGGGGGATTAATGGGATTACACCTGCGGTGCATCTTACCAAGTGTATAGTGCCCCATGATCACACTAATGTACACAGCTATGATTTAATAAAAATAAATAAAAAAAATAAAATTTATCAGAAAAAGATGCAATTTGTAATACATTGAACCATTGTACTAATTGACCATCAAGGGGCTTTTAAAGTACATTATTTTGTGACTAATGATCAACACTACAATGAAGCTGGAATATTTCTTCATTTTAAACTTAAAGTTCTTTTCTCTAGTGTATTTATGCAATCATTTATAATTGGATTCAGAACACAGTATGATTGTGCAGAAATTTGGAAATCACTCCTTGAAAGTTTAAATAAGGGCTTTTTCTTGATTCCCACTGCCTTTTATATTTTATAGAGCTGGAACAGTATATTTTTGTTTAAGAACTCAGATATAGACTAATATAAAAGTTGAAAGTCTGGGTTCTTTGTAGCTATGACCTTGCATTTCTCTATGAAAGTGCTTCTTTATATGTTTTCAATATGCTTTCAAATTTTTATAGCCCATCCTAATAACTGTCAGAAAGACTTAGAGGCAATATAGGCATATATAACACCCAATATGGAAGAGTGGCTTTGATTTCAGATGGAGCTCAAATCTCTATGAGTCACAGGTAGTCATGCCTTCTCTCAACTTTATATTAAATATCCATGAAAACTTATAAAAATAGCTAAAATGTCAAATACTAAAAACAGAAGAGGAAAGAAAATGTAAAAAAAAAAAACAAAACCCAAAAAACTATTACATAAAGTTCAAGGGTTCTGCTCAGTGCATTGCCAATGAGGAAGTGCTAAAAAATACATTTTTTGGAATATTCGCCAATCCTCCAGTATCTGAATTTACAGGTGTACCTTAGTGATACTATGGGTTCAGTTCTAGACTGTATAATAAGGTAAAAACCACAATAAAGCAAACTACACACTTTCATTGGTTTCCTAGCACATGTAAAAATTATATTTACACTATCCTGTAGTCTATTAAGTGTGAAATGGCATTAAGCCTAAAAATTTGTATAACTTCCTTTAAAGATATTTTATTGCTAAAAAATTCTAAAAATTATCTCAGCCTTCAGAAAGTTGTAGTCATTTTGCTTTTGGAGTGGGAGGTGTCTGGCCTCCATGTTAGTGGCTGCTGACCAATCAGTTGGTGGTTGCTGAAGGTTGGGCGGCCATGGACATTTCTGGAAATAAGACAAAAATTGAAGTTTACCTCATTGATTGACTCCTTGTACAAAAGATTTCTCCATAGCATGTGCCGTTGTCTGACAATACTTTACTCACAATAGAACTTTTTTCAAAATTGAAGTTAATTCTTTCAAACTTTGCCACTGCTTTTTCAACTAAGCCTATGTATGATAGTATTCAGACTCACTTTCTGTTATTTCAGTAACATTTAATGCCAAGCCCAGGAATGGATTCCATATCAAGAACCCAGTTTCTTTGTTCATCTGTAAGCAACAACTCTCCATCCACTCGTTTTACCATGAGATTGAAATAGTTTATTTTCATTTTCAGGCTCCACTTCTAATTCTACTTCTCTTGCTGTTTCCACCACATCTGCAGTTACTTCCTCCACTGAGGTCTTGAACCCCTTAGAGTCATCCAGGAGGTTGACTTTGAAATCAATGTCTTCCAAACTCCTATTACTGTTGATATTTTTACCTCCTGTCATTAATCACAAACATTCTTAATGGCAACTACAATGGTGACTATTTTTCAGAGGTTTTCATTTTGCCCAGATCCACCAGAAAAATCATTCTCTATGGCAATTACAGCCTTACAAAATGTGTTTTTTAAATAATAAGATTTGAGAGCCAAAATTACTCCTGGATCTGGGAGCTGCAGTGTGGTCGTTGTATTAGTGGGCGTGAAAACAACATTAATCTCCATTGTCAGGCTCCACCTCTAACTCTAGTTCTGCTATTTCCACTAAATCTATAGTTACTTCTTCCACTGAAGTCTTGAGCCTCTCTAAATCATCCACGACAGCTGTAATTAACTTCTTCCAAACTCTTGCTAAATACTAATTTTAGACCTTTCCCCATAGCTCACGGATGTTCTTAATGGCATCTAGAATGGTTAATCATTTTCAGAAGGTTTTCAATCTACTTTCCCCAAATTCATCTATGAAAGCTGTAGCATTATGAAATGGTGCTTCTTAAATAGGATTTGAGAGTCAAATTGCTTCTTGATTTATAAGCTTCCGCATGGGTGTTGTGTTAGCAGGCAGGAAAATAACATTAATCGCCTCGTACATTTTCATGCGAGCTCTTGGGTGACGAGCTACATGGTCTATGAGCTCTAGTAATATTAAAAGGAAATCTTTTTTTTCTAAGCAGTAGGTATCAACCTCAGGCTTAAAATATTCAGTAAACCATAATGTAAACAGATTTTCCATCATCCAAGCTTTCTTGTTTGATTTGTAGTGCACAGGTAGAAGACATTTAGCTTAATTCTTAAAGGCCATGGAATGAGATGGGCCCTGGCTTCAATTTAAAGTCACTAGTTGCATTACCCTGCAACATGTGAGCCCACTGTTCTTTTAAGAGAAGATTGTCACTGACTTCTTTTTAGCTATCAATGTCCTAGAAATCATCTTCTTCCAACAGCTCTGTTACATCTACACTGAAAATCTGTTGTTTCGGGTATCCAACATCATCCACATCTCAGCCAAATCTTCTGAATAACTTGCTGCACCTTCTTCATCAGCGCTTGCTGCTTCACCTGGCACTTTTATGATATGGAGATGATTTATTTTCTTAAAACTCATGAACTAACTTTTTCCAGCTTCAAACTTTTCTTCTGCTACTTTCTCACCTCCCTCAGGCTTCATGTAACTGAAGAGAGTTAGGGCCTTGCTTGGGATTAGGCTTTGGCTTAACGGAATCTTACGCCTAGTTGATTTTCTGTCCGGACCACAAAAACTTTCTCCGTATTAACAATAAGCCTGTTTCACTTCTTTATTATCCATGTGTTTACTAGAGCAGTGTCTTTAACTTATTTCAAGAACTTTTCCTTCGCAGTCACAACTTTGTGCAGTTGGCCTAACTTTCAATCTATCTTGGCTTCTTCACTAGGCTTAATTATTTCTAGCTTTTAAATTAGGCTGAGAGAGGGTGGTGCCTATGGCTCAAGGAGTAGGACACCGGCCCCCATATACTGGAGGTGGCAGGTTCAAACCTGGCTCTGGCCAAAAAATGTAAAAAAATTTTAAAAATAAATTAGGCTGAGAGAATAATGACTCTTCCTTTGACTTAAACACTTAACCATCATTAATTAGGCTTTATTTGTATTATTAAATGGCCTATTTTCACTATTGTTGCATCTTATGGAAGATGAAGAGGGACGAGGGATTGGCTGGGACTCAATCGGAACGCACACATTTATTGTTAGTTTCACTTTCTTACATGAGCATGGTTTGTGGTGCCTTCAAATAAATGTGATAGTAAAATCAAAGATCACTGGACACAGATCACCACAAGAGATATAACAACAATGGAAAAGTTTGAAATGTTGAAAGAATTACCAAAATATGACATAAAGATCTGAAATGGGCATGTGCTAATTGGAAAAATGGTGCCAATAGACTTGCCAGAAACAGGGTTAACACAAATCTCCAATTTGTAAAAATAATGCATTATCTGTCATGTGCAATACAATGAAGAACAATAAAATAGAGGCAGAAAACAAGATATCCCTATAGATGACCAAAAATAATTACTTTTCTCTCCGTCTCCCACCTACCTGCAAAATTAAAAAAGAAAGAAAGGAAAATACATCAATCGCAGCACAGTTGTTTCCTAAATCCGTGACACAAAATCTATTTATATTCCCCAATATTCAGAAATTATTTTTGGAAATAGTTAAAGCCAGCCTCCCTACCTCCCGACTCCCATTAGTTTTTGTCTCTCTGTATTCCTTCCATGACACCATCCAGGAGGCCACATGGCAGGAAGGAAGATGTGACACTTAGAAACACACTCTAACGTGGGATCTGATCGCAACAATTGGCAGTGTTAGAAAAGAAATAGGAAGAGCACCAGAAGTAGTCTCTGATTTTAGGATACAGGGTTTTATATCTTTATTCTGCGGACAAACAATAAGAAATTTCTCTGAATGAGATTGAACCTCAGTCCAACAAGCCCACTTTATTTAAACTTCTACCAGATATTACAAAGTCAGTCATAATTCTTGGGCATCAACTTAGCCTTTAGGTCTAGATCTGAATGGGAATTTTATAGTACAGCAGAATAAGCACTTAATAAAGGGGTCTAGGGACAGCCCAATGCACCTGTGGTTCCAGGCTACACATGGAAAATTCAAAGCCTGGATTCATCACACCCCATCCAAAGATAACTTAATATCTAACAAATAAAGAAAGAACGAAACAAACAAGTATCCTTATCAAAGGAAATAACTTTCATGGAGAATGGAAGTAAGAATGTAATCTTGAAAATTATTTTCCAAAATAAATAGGATATTTTAAAAACACGACACCTATGGCTTAGTGAGTAAGGCGCCAACCCCATATACCAACGGTAGCAGGTTCAAACCCAGCCCCGGCCAAAACTGCAAAAACTCCAGCTACTCCAGGGACCGAATAAAGCAAGAGAATCACCTAAGCCCAAGAGCTGGAGGTTGCTGTGAGCTGTGACACCACAGCACTCTACCAAGGGTGACAAAGTGAGATTCTGTCTCTAAAAAAAAAAATAAAATAAATAAAAACACAAATTTTGTTTTCTTGTCAAGGTAGGAAAAAAAATGCCATATAGAGAGAAAAGATACACGAATCAACAAGTGGAGAAAAATCTGAGAGTTAGTCATCCAACACATATTTATTATGATGTAGGAGATACCAAAAAAAAAGCATTAAATAAATATCATTTCCCCCAGAAAAAAAAAAAAATCTAAAACTTAATTCTAACAATTAACTCAATCCCCCTAAAATGTGATAAATTAAAATTTGTAGTTGTTTCTGAAAAAGCACAATTGATGTTGCCTAAAGTCAATTCAAAGGAAATGTAAAGGGAAAGAACAAAAATATAAGAAAGGAAGGAGTTATAAATACTGGAAGCAGTTTTAACCTACCTTCTGGAAAAGCACAATTGGAAAACCGAAAGAAAAAAAAACCCTTCATTGAACAAGAACAAATGAAAAAAAAAAAAAAGAAAGAAATTATTTCTGTAGGAAAAAAAAAGCTACAAAGGGTGGACATAAATTTTAAAAATAGAAACAAGACTCACATGTCTAAATTTTATTGTTTAATTTCAAAGCTTCACAATATATTCAGAAGGAAATACTCACAAATGAATGCTACAATTTAACTAGTTTTTAACCTAGAAGTTGCTTCTCCATATGTCTTTTCTGTTGTCATAAACATGTGTATAGTTGTGATTTGCTTTCTTCATTTTACAGAGGAAGAAACAGAGGACTGGACCTAGATAAGATTAAGTAATTAGTTGCAAAGCAGAGATTCCAGTTCAGCAACACCAATCCCTTTTTACTTGCTTCCTACAAATCTGTTCAGCAAATAGTTTTGCACATGGAATCTACTTCAATCCAGCTCATTTTTCAAAATAAAAGAAAATATATGAACATGAAGGGTATTTAATGGGCACTTGAGGAAGAACAAAAAGACTAAGTTTTCCCACCTCTTCTTATTTTTATTTGGAGACAACGCTTTATACAGACACTATGAATGTTGTTTTTACACCTATTGCAAAAATGCAGCAATTTTTAAATGACATGTCCATGACAGGTGCGTGTTACAACCCTTGGATAATAAGAATTATTGGTTGAAAAAATTCTGCTTGCCAGTTTACTTTTAATTAATAAATTCCTCAAAGTCAAGATATGTTTTCTTATTATACTTGAGAGAATTCCTTTATTATTATTATTGTAGCTTAAGACAACAAACTTAACTATCTTAGAGTTCTGAAGATCCGAAGTCCAACACTGGTCTCACTGGCTAAAACCAGCAGGGCTTCATTCTTCTCTGGAGGCTCCAGGGAGATCCATTTCCTTTGCCTTCTAGAGAGAACCTCCCTGCCCAGGCTCACTGCACCTTCATCCAAAAAGCCAGCAGTGCAGCAGCATCCAGTCTCTCCCCGACTCTGTCCTCTGTTACCATCATCACGTCTGCTTCTGAGACTGACTTTCCTGCTTTGCTCTTTTAAGGACCCTTTAAAAAAATTACTTTCATTTTTTGAGAGAATTACTTTTAAATGAGTATTTCTAAACACTCTATTCCACACACCAGTGGATGATCTGACCCATTACATGAGGGGTAAACTGCCCATCGCAGTTTCTAGAGTGCAGTCAGTGTTCAGGAAATATTTAATTGCTGAGGGGCATTACGATGAACCTTGGAGGGTTGTCTGCTTATTACTTCTACTGGAATGCCACCAACTAATTTATTGTTTACCAGATGGAAAAAAGTAATACACCGTATTATTGCTATCTTAAATGCACAAATATTAACACATAGCAACTACTGGGAAATTCTTTATTTTTCATTTCTCCTAATGGAAATCTGTTCCTAAATAGATGATTAGAAAGCAATGTCATAGAATTTGCCTTTGTCAAACCGACAGCTGTTAGAATCTTGGGGAAAACCAGAACTATTATCTGTAAGAATGAGGGGAAGCTTCTAGCTGTTCCCATATATATATATATATTTTTTTTTTTTTTTGTATAAAAATCTCTGGTCTACTTACAGCTTACTTCCTCATTCTAATAAAAGAGAATCAGCAC
This sequence comes from Nycticebus coucang, assembly GCF_027406575.1. Classification (NCBI taxonomy): domain Eukaryota; kingdom Metazoa; phylum Chordata; class Mammalia; order Primates; family Lorisidae; genus Nycticebus; species Nycticebus coucang. The sequence goes on from NC_069782.1 coordinate 31,347,405, forward strand.
CCACTGATATTTCCTAAGAGTAATCATAAAAAATAAGAACAATTTAATTTTTTTTCTGATTTCTATCCCCTCATTCTTTGTTTTATTTACTTATTTTTTGTTCTATAAATCTTACAAACAGAATTCTTGCTAAGTAAATGGAAGAGAGCACATATTACTTAAAAAATTCACAGTCAGTATTTTCACTATGCTGCAGTATTTTCACTATGGGCTTTTTAAGAAAGCCCATCATGATACTTTTTTTTTTTTTTTGAAATTTTTGCCCAGGGCTGGGTTTGAACCCACCACCTTCTGTATATGGGGTCAGTGCCCTACTTCTTTGAGCCACAGGCGCCGCCCGATACTTTGTTTTAATAATGCTTCTAGAAACTCAAAAAGTTTAAGACACAAAACTTTCTTTCATGATAAACTAATTTTTAAAAAGCAGATTTCAGATGATTATGGTGTGATACCATTGTATAAAATAAAAACTACACCAGGCGGTGCCTATGGCTCAAAGGAGTAGGGCACCAGCCCCATTTGCTGGAGGTGGTGGGTTCAAACCCAGCCCCGGCCAAAAACTGCAAAAATAAATAAACAAATAAATAAATAATAAAAAATAAAAAATAAAAACTACCCCACATGTAAATGCATATGCATACACACATATGTGTACATACATATACAGGGTGGACGAAAAGTTCGTGTGCAATTTACTATGTTAAACTATTTAAAATTGCACACAAATTTTATAGACCCCCTGCATATTTGATTAGACCTATGTATCTCTGTATAATCATAGGATAAATACCTTCAATCACCTTTTACTGTTAGCTACAAAGCACCATATTCATCTAGTTTTCCTCTTACATCTCAGGCCTTTATCCCTGTTTTCCTTTGCTGGTATCTATTCCTTCCAGCCCTTTAAACTTCAAAATCAGCCAGAGCTCTGTTCTTAGATCTATTCTCATCTCATCTACAACCACTTCCTGAGAGATTTCATCCACTTTCTGTCTTTAAATACCATCTATATGCTGATGGCCCTGGGATTTGTATAGGATAACAAATAGGATAACACCCTACTTATATCTCCACTTGAATGATTTATTATCACCACAGTTATCATGCCTGAAGTTTAACTTTTGATTGTTAAACCATCCTGAATGTTCTCTAGCAGTCTTCCCATCTCACGTTAGGACAACTTTATCTTTCTAGTTCCTTAGAGCATAAATATTCTGAGGCATTTGTGAATTTCCTTTGTACTCCACACCCCAGTGGATGTGTACTGTTTCCCACATCTAATCCATTAGCCACTACTGCTGGCTTTCCTTCCCATTAGACACATAACTCCAACACTCTGTTAGTCCCTTAAGATTAAAATGGGCTGAAAAATTCCTATCACCCTGTAACCACGAAGCCATCATGAGGTTCTTGCCCAGTACAGCGTTTGTAGTGAAGCTGGTGTAAACAAACATTGCAATGCAAGCCACGTAACGGTGTAGAGCCTGCAATCTTGTAAAGTCTGCAGTACTTGATACTGATAATAGACATCTCTGTTTCTGGTATATGTATTTACTACACTATGCTTTTAACTACGCTTTTAAACATGATTTTAGCCTGCACTTTTTCTATTTATAAAGATATGAAGGTAACCAATGGCTTCAGGCAGGTCCTTCAGGGGGTGTTCCAGACAAAGGCATTGTTATCACAGGAGATGACAGGTCTGCATGTGTAACTGCCCCCTGAAGACCTTCCAGTGACACAGACATGAAGGTGGACGACAGTGCTATTGATGATCCTCACCTTTTGTGGGCTTACGCTAATATGTGTTTATGTCTTAAAAGTGAAAAATAAATAATAAGAAAATGCTTACAGAATAAGAATATAAAGAAAAATATTTCTGTAAAGCCATACAATATGTTTATGTTTTAAGCTAAATATTAGCTTAAAGTCAAGTCAAAAATTTTCTTTAAAAAAGTAAGAATTTTATAAAGTAAAATGTTAAAATGTAAAGTAAAATGTTACAAGTACTGGGTGTAGTAAGCTAACGTTCATTTTTTATTGAAGAGAGAATGTTATTTTATAAATGTCATGTGACTTAATTGTGTAATGTTTATAAAGTCTGTCATAGTATATAGGAATGTCCTAAGGCTTCAAATTCACTTATTCCTCACTCTCTGACTCACCTGGGCCTGATCAGAACTCACCCTGTGGGTTGCGGCCCCTTTGTAACAATGAAAATACATCAGGGCATTAGGAAGGTCGAGAGCCACTGACCTAGAGCAACATCCAGTCCTGCAAGCTCCATTCATGCTAAGTGATACATGCAGGTGTAGCATTTTTACTTTTTATAGCATAATTTTACCGAATCTTTTCCATGTTTAGATACATTTGGATACATATATTCTTACCACTGCGTTACACTTGCCTATAGTATTCAGGAGTAACCTGCTGCCCAGGTGTGTAGCCCAAGATCATAGATACCATAGCTTAGGTGTGAGGCAGGTCATAGATGGTGCCATTCAGGTTTGTGCATATAATCTACGATGTTCACACAGTGATAAAATCATCCAGTGACACATTTCTCGGAATATATTCACATCATTAATCAATACAGGCCTATACTTACTATTCCACTGATGTCTGACACTCCCCCCCCCCACCTACTTGGTAATTCAATCACTTTAATTGAATCTTTTGATCTCTTCTCTCCACTTTATCCCCACCAATCTCTTTTCTCTCCTCATGTATGATACTCACATTCCCAACTCAGAGCATTTGTTCTTACTGCTATTCCCATGATCCAGAATGTTCTTTTCCAGAAATCTTCATGGGTTGTTTTCTCAATCCTCTGTGACTGACATTTTCCTGGACCATTCAATCAGTCCGTGCTCCCACAACACTTCATCTCCTTACCACTTATCATTATTTTTTTCACTTAATTTTATTTTGCATGTATATTTTCCCCACAAAAACATAAGGTTCATGAAGACAGGTAATTTTTTTGTTCACTTCTATGTCCTCAAGGCCTAGAAACATTTCTGGAATAGAGTGGGTGCTCTCTAAATCCTAACAATCATTTTCTTTAGACAATAAGAGTTGGGAAAGTGAAGGGGAAATTCTCACTTACTTTTGTATCCTTTTAAAGAATCCGATCCTGGTGAATTTTATTTTCCATGCTTTATGTATTTCAAAACTTATATGCTAGAAAACTTCCTTGTGGTAAAATTAGAAGTTCTAATAACATTGTTCTCACTGGTTGAAAATTTAGGGTCTGAATACGTATTATTTTTGTCAGATCATGTTCTCATAGATCTCAAAATAGAAAGCATTGTTAATTGCTTCCATAGGTGAAAGCAATGACTTAGTATTACAATGCAGGACAACTTGGCAGTTGTGATGATTTATTTATACCAAGCTAAGGAAGCTTCAGACGAGTGCACATGCTGGGCCTGTCTATGCGTAGAGATTCCATCAGAGGAGCAAAGCAGCAAGAAGGCTGTGTAGGAAGAAACTCCTTAAAAGGGCAGCAGGATGGGAAAGTCGGTGTGTGATTCTCAGAATTCTAGGTGGATAAGACAAGTACTGGGTGTAGAAAACTTTTGATCATGGCTAATGGGGCCTTCACATTTGAACTGGAATTTAGGTGGAAGATTTCTGTGCACAGATCTTGGAATCTGATGAGAGTACTAAGGTCCCTAACTGCTATACAACTTGAACCTGGTAGATGATGGAAACTGACTTAAGTTAGAACATAAAGCAGTGATTCAGGCGGAATCCTGACTCTGAGTGACACGCTAGAGACAGATAAGATTCTGGAATGAGTCAGCCTTGGTTCATGCAGAAGGTCAGGGGTCAACACTGGGACAAAGTACCCCTACTCAATATGCTTTCAGGAGGAAGGGGGTCCAAAAGAAGAATACAGTGGTCATTCATGAGGCGGTTTCCCTGGGTCTTGCTTTGTCCTGGGACGAAGACTGCGTTCAGGTACTCTATCTTGTGTTTGTGCTGGCCTGGACTATGGAAGAGTGGGGAATAGCATGAGATTGTAGAGATCTAGTTAAGTAACTTTTTTCCCCCACAAACTTTTTTTTATTGTAACAAATTATCTGCATTCATTACTAATCAGTAGTTACCTGATCACTTCTTAAAATTTACTTTGTGGTCTTGGCACTGGCAATAGAACAATAAATAAGGCAGTTCTTGCTCTTATGGAATTCTGCATTCATCTTTACTTCTCTCTCTCTCTTTTTTTTTTTTGTAGAGACAGAGTCTCACTTTATGGCCCTCGGTAGAGTGCCGTGGCCTCACACGGCTCACAGCAACCTCCAACTCCTGGGCTTCAGTGATTCTCTTGCCTCAGCCTCCGGAGTAGCTGGGACTACAGGCGCCCGCCACAACGCCCAGCTATTTTTTTTTTGGTTGCTGTTCAGCCGGGACCGGGTTTGAACCCACCACCCTCGGTATATGGGGCCGGCGCCTTACCGACTGAACCACAGGCGCAGCCCCTTTACTTCTCTTTTTAACGCATTGTCCTATATGGAATAAAAGTTTCAGATGCCTTTTTTGGTTTGTTGTCTTGTTTTATCTTGATCAATTTTTATATTTTGGTCTGAAATAAAATGGTCTTTAGAAGAATTTCCCAGTAGACAAAGAAATTCACTAATGGTCAGAGGGGTCTTTACTTCTGTTAATAATAGTGTTAATATTAATTTGGGGCATTCCTAATTCCAAGTGGTCACAGATGTTCACATTTGGAAGGGATGCTACCAATTTTCTGAATCAATTTTATAATCTCTGGTTTATATATCTGAGGCCCAGAGAAGAAAGAGCGCATGCCAAAATTTATGTAGGGTATAGCCCAGATTAAAATGGGAATCTCTTGATGCCATAAATGAGTGCATTTTCCTGCATGATGGTCCCTATGGGCAAATCTCAGTTACAGTAGATTCTGTGTTTGCCAATCATATCATACACTGTCTTTCCCCTTAAATTAGGCCACTCAGGATATTTCTTTAAAATGGAAAGGAAATTGGCTTTCCTTTATCCATCTGCATTTCTATGTAATACATAAAATGGATTACCAAAAAAAAAAAGAGAGAGAGAGAGTGAGAGCTATTGAAAGTAAAGAGCAAAGTCATGCTATAAATTTCAACCTGAAAAGTCAAAGGCAATCTTTTTTCTACCTATGAGGAAGAACCTGTTATTGTTATCATTTTACAGTTGAGAAAACTGAGACATTAAGAGGTTAAATAAATTTCCCAATGACAAATGACTTGTAAGAATCAAAGTGGAGACTTGAACCTAAACAATCCAGCTCCTGAGTCCATTTAGTCACTCTGCACGCCGCTCTCTGTATAAGGACACTTATGCAACCAGTCTATATGAGCATCTTTGGCATGATACCAATAAACCTGCCCTTGTCCAGTAAAGAAATGGCAATTGCACCATTGCATCAGTACAGCCTAGGATTCAGAACAGATACCCTCTCCCTGGCCCAGTCTGACAATTTGGCCATCATCTATGCCCTGAAAATAATAGGTCAGGGAGACATTAAAGGGGTTTAGGCAACAGGAGGCTGAGATTTTAGTAAAGAAAGCTGAATAACATGCAACAAACTTGACTAGAACATTCGTGAGTTCGAGACCTTTTGAAGGAAGCCTCTCATTTAGCATAAGAGCCAAGCCAGGATAAGCCCCGATAATGTAGACAGGACTGGGTCTAAGGATGAGGGAAGCAGGTATGTTAGGGAGAAAAGTCAGAACAAGACTAGGGTTGGTCATTACGGAAACAAAAGTGCATACTCAAAGCAGTTCCCACATTGCATCCAAAACAAATTATATGTGTGTGTGTGTATGTATATACACATTTATCTCCCTCTCTCTCTCTATATATATGTGTGTGCGTATATATGTATATATATTATATATGGAATACTATTCAGCTATAAAAAGACAGAGATCTTGTATTTCTGATAGCAACTGGGACAGCTTTGGAGAATATTCTCTTTATCAAAGTATCACCAGCATGCAAAAACAGGCAATCACATGGACTCAGTTCCAACTTGAAATTAGAAGATCAACAAATACACGCTCACATGAGAGAAAAACTCCATTATATTCAAACGGGTGTGAGGGTAAGGGCATGAGACAGTTCCTAGCCAACAGGTACAATGCATGGGTATAAGGGACAGTTTTGGGGTGAAGGGTACAACTACACTAAAGACTTCAACCTTACAAAAGCAATTTAGGTAACCTAATAGTATGTACCCTCACATTAACCTGAAATTTAAAAGAAAACATGGATTTAATTTGCCTGCAAGGTGAATTTCTGCTGTAGCTCTATGATGTGTGTATGCAGCAGCAAATTTCAATTTAAAATTAAATTTGGAAACGCTTAAGAAAGAATTTGGACATAGGCCAAGGGCTGTCAGAAAGTGAATGAAAATCTTTTTGAAAATTTTGTTGGCAATAGAAAATTTGGCACAGAAAATATGTCTGGCAGGAAACCTACCTTTTATAACAAGAAATCAAATGTTTATGACAACATTCTTTTGTTTTACAATGGATTATTTGCGTCTTTACTATTAATGCTTCCAGGAAATATATTTATTGAGAGATAATCATCTTTGTGTCTCCGCACTAAGCACCCTCGGAATATGAATGACTCTTGTGTCTGAAGTGTGCACTTGAGGTGGAACAGCTGCGTATGAGAAGGCAGAAAACATAACGCTTTGAAAGAGGGGGGTTGTTTAGCTAAGTGACAAAAAATACACTCTAAGAGATGAAACAACATAAACTAAGGCCCAAAGAAAAGAATAATTTAGTCAATACGAAGTATGTGGCGAAGTTTGTTCCAATTAGTTTTGAGGGAGGCTAGAGGAATTTTGAGGAGTGTCAATATTGTGAAGTTTGAAACCCATAACGGAGGGTTAAGAACACAAGTTCTGAACACCTAACCTTGAAATTGGCACAACTGCGCCCATAGAAATAGCAAGTAAGACTCAAGCAAATCAGGTGTCTCTTTCTTCCTCAGTTTCCTCATGGTATTTTTTCACATCAGTAAATTAAATGAGATAACATGATATATTTACACAACATCTAACAAAAATGTTACTCCTGATTTTTATCACCATCATCATTACTTCAAAAGAAGCAAGAGCTAGGATGTGAAGGTCTTAACAAAGGCATGATGTTGAATTTGATGTTGTAGACAGTGCTAAATTCTTGAGAAGAGTGAAGTGATAAATTGTGAATAAGGTGATACAATTTCATCTGATAGCACATTGAATATAAATTAGAAAAGAATAATAACAATATATTATTTTGATTTCTTGCCAGGTACGTGACTCTTTATAAAGATAGACTATTTAATTGCAATTTGGGAAAATTACTCCCTGATGTTTTAGAAATATTCTATTTCCAATTTTTCAATAACCTAGGCATCAAAACTGCTCCTCTAGCCTTTCTCTGACTATTTGTGATTATTTTATTAATTACACACACCTTCAAAGACAGAGGAGAGACGTGGAAAGGAAATAGAACACAAACTAGACTTTTGTACTTGCCTGGACTATTGATCAGCTAAAGACTTCTTTGTGGCTTTCATTGTTTTTTATTATTTGCTCTTTTGTGAATGTGCTATATGTAATTATGTTCCCACACTCTGGATGAAGAGATAGTGAGGAAAACGAGCACAGAATGGACACTGTTACGCAAGTTTAGAGTACAGGTCCCTGGTAAATACTAAGTGCTTTGCATTTGATTGGTAGTTTAATAGATCAAATTGCTGTATTGAAAGCTGTATTGAAAATACAAAGCTGTATTGAAAATAAAGGATGCATGTATCTTGTTCCTTTTATGGGAACGCTGAATAAATACTTAATAATTGTTTAATGATTTGCAACTGGTTTAACAACATACAGGACACATTGTAATATTCCAGTTTTATATCAATCCCAGGCAGTAAATAATCAGAGTCTTCACATGAATATATTTAAGATAGAAAAGTTAGAACTATATTCTACAGTAGTTTGAAAGGAGGATTATATGATTAAACATATAATTTTTTATATTTTTTTAACATTTAAATTTTTATTTATTTAGTTAGTAGAAAAAATCCTGTTACTACTAGAATAACTGAATTCTGTTTTATCGAATTTAAATTATCTCAATATATTTTTCTTTAATATTGATGCTTCATTTTCACAGTGTGAAAAAAGTATTTCATACCATGAAGTAATTTGAAAATAGGAATTTAATACATACTTTCTGATGATAATTGTGAAGAAATTAAGTCTGTAGCCTAACTTAACTATATCTATTAGTCTTTCCATTGCTATAAGGACATATCTAGCAAAAAACTAGCTTAATTTTCTCTTAGCTGTTATTTATCTATGCAAGATTTATGTTCAAATCCTTCCAGTCGTGTTCAGAGTTATTTGCAGCCTTCTGTCAGATTTCGCTCAGCATTACTGCAGTCTTACTAGTGTCAAATTTTGAGTAAACATTTGATCTGGTACAATTGACAAGTACTTTATTGCATTTTGATTTGGACAAATGGAACCAAAAGGAAGTACAAAGACATTAGTTGAAAAGAAAACATTCCTATCTTTTCCAAAGATTCTAAAATATTAGAAAATGCAAAGAGAAAACCTGCAACAATTTTTTCTTCCTCTTCTCCACATAGCCGTGTGATGTTGGGCTTTTCACCTTTGTAGATGGAATCACTACAGAATAAGAGCATCTCTTTGAAATCAAATATTTCTGTGGCCTGTCAGATTCAAGGAAGGGTGAAAAAGAGAACAGGTTGAGGGTAATAAAAAGTGGCGAAGCATTGTGGGAAATGCGGATATATTAGGATATATTAACTGCGGATAAATGTAGGATATATTAACTCAGTAACAAGGATACAAGTAAAGGGGAAACAAAGATACATTTGAAGGATAGACACCTGCTATTGTATTCTCCCTACCTTTGAGATGAAAATATGGAAAAGGTAGTAGTAGAGTATAAAATTATTATATATAAGCCATTATAGCCATGTTTCTGGACTTAATACCCAGTGGAAATAAATTTAAAGATACTGTGCTTCAGCCAGGAATATTCAAATAGCCTCCTACCTGAGTTGAAATTCAACTTCCTGAGGTCCTGATTCAGATTTATCAATCCTGCTCAGACCATTTTAGAAGGGAATAAAGCCCTAGTGGCCTCTGTTTCAGATTCACAGATGTACTTTGTTTGGTTCACAGTATATGTTTTTGTTTTTGTTTTTCTCTTAAACTCCACATATTAAAATCGTGATATGCAATATGTGGTATAAACACTCAATTTTTATCCCTTCTTAGAAATTGGTACAACTAGAAATATGAATCCGAATGTCTTTGTTACCATAATAGATTGGAATAGACCAGTTCATTGCAATAAAAATAATTTTATGGTTGGGGGTCACCACAACGTGAGGAACTGTATTAAAGGGCCATGGCATTAGGAAGGTTGAGAACCACTGGAATAGACAGAAGCACACTCTTGAGGCTGGGGATATATTCCCCACTACCCACATATTCCCTCACCTGTCCCTCACTGTGTGATCAACTATTGTATTAAGTGGTATTTATAATCAATGATATAGCCTATTCCATAGACTTATTTTTACAGTTTTGACTGGGACCGGGCTTGAACCCGCCACCCCCGGTATATGGGGCCGGCACCCTACTCCTTTAGGTGCTGCCCTAGGCTTTTCTTTAAAAAAGTACATTTATTTCAGGTTAATGCAAAGGTACAAACAACTGGCTTTTTTTATATTAGAAAATCATTTGTTTTAAACCTACTACTTTTTTTGTCACGTTGGGAAATTACTAGGAATCTGAATGTGACAGCTTCTTTTTTGACTCCTCATTATCCACAGTCCATAGGTGAGTGTATACTAATCAGCCTGATGTATATTTAATATCCATCATTATTCATTCAACATGAGTTTATTGCATACCTAAGGCAGTGGTGCTGGTGTTAGTAGAAGGGATACAAGTATGAAAAGATACAGCCCCTGAGATCAAGACTCTCAGAATCTAATAGATAACAAAAAAATAAACCTTATAGAAGTTTAATTCCATCTATTGATAAGTAAGGTGGGTGCTCATAAAATATTATTGTTACAGAAGTGAGCAGGAGCTCACTATCAATTACACCAAGGCCCGGGGGAGATGGGAAGCCTTAGCAGAGGAGATGACCCACCTTTACTGCACTCTCAAGAGCTTTACAAAGCTTTTCAAATAAACATTTGAAGTTTGTGAAAATAATAATAGTCATAATTACCTCGTTTTTGTGATAAGGGCTGCCAGAATCCCTAGAGCCATGCCTTCCCTTTCCAAGTTCATATTAGGATAACGTCTCTAGAGGTTCAGTACTATTTCTACTTTCCTTTTCTTGCCCTCAAACTTTTGGAGCTCAAAGAGGCTTTAAGGACTTCAATTAATTTTTGTTTACTTAACATATGAGTAAAATGTTCTTTTTTTGGCCATGCTACCATAATTTACTTAAGAGTATGTTTTTTTATGTTTTGAGCAACTTCTTTGAATAAAGTACATTTCAGGTTATGTGTGTTTACAGAGTACAGAAATAGACAATAATGGAACATTTTATGAACCCTTAGAGTCATTTGGGATTCAAAACCACTGAAATTGATAAATGATGTCCGAACAGTAGGAGTTATCATTAAGGAAGTAACTTTTTAATTGTATGATCAAACATTATGCTTTTTCTTGTATTCTAATGTTTCGATTAATTCAAGAATTATTATTTATCTTTATGAATTTATAATGTATGAGACAAAATTAATGCATCTTGGTTCATTTTCGTTTTGAATGATCCACTTACACATCCATAAGAGATGATATTTGTAAACATAATTGACAGAAGATAAAAGGCCAATAACAGTGCCTGGCCAAACTATAATGCTTCACCTGGAAAATGGATTTATTGTCTTTTGAGTTGAAGCACACTGTATTTTGTTCAAATGTAGACTTGTTTTTTATAGTTAACCAAATATAAAATTATACAGACACTTTTTTCTTTTTCCAAGTACAAATCAGATAATTTTATATTTTGGAATTTCTAGCTAAAGCAATCAGGGAAGAGAAGGCTATTAAGAACATCCAAATGGGGAAAGAGGAAGTAAAATCTTGCTCTTTCCCAATGATACGATCTTAATACTTAGAGAGCCCCAGAGACTCAACCACAAAAACACTGGGTGTGATCAAGAAATACAGTAACTCTTCAGGGTATAAAATAAGTGTCCACATATCAGTGGCCCTTTTATACACCAATAACATCCAAGCTGAGAAGCAAATCAAGGACACAATACCCTTCATAACAGCTTAAAGACAATGAAATACTTAGGAATGTACCTAAGAAAAAAGGTGAAGGACCTGTACAAAGTGAATTGTGAAACCCTAAGGAAAAAATAGTAGAAGACTTAAAAATGGAAGAATATACCATGCTCATGGCTGGGAAGAATAAATGTTAAAATGTCTATAGCACCTAAAACAATCTACAAATTCAATTCAATTCCCATTAAAATAACAACATTATACTTTGAAGAACTGGAAAACATAGTTCTTCATTTCATATGGGACCAGAAGAAAACCTGTATAGCCAAGTCAATTTTTTGTAATAAAAACAAAACTGGAAGCAACACTCTACAAAATTTCTGGCTATATTACAAGTCCACAGTAATAAAACAGCATGATATTAACACAAATATAGAGACATAGATATATGGAACAGCATAGAAAACCAAGAGATAAAACTAATCTCTTATAGCCATCTGATCTTTGATAAATCAAACAAAAGCATGCCCCAGGGAGAAGAATTTCCATTCAATAAATGGTGCTGGGAGAATTGGATAACCATATGTAAAAGACTAAAAGTGAACCCATACCTTTCACCCTTACAAAAATTGACTCAAGATGGATAAAAGATTTAAATCTAAGACATGAAATAATAGGCGGGAGGCAGTGGCTCACGCCTGTAATCCCAGCACTGGGGAGGCTGAGGCAGGTGAATTACTTTAGCTGAGCTCACAGGTTTGAGACCAGCCTAAGTCAGAGCAAGATCTCATCTCTAAAAATAGCCAGGTGTCATGGTGGGCACCTGTAGTTCCAGCTACTTGGGAGGCTGAGGCAAGAGGATCACTTAAGCCCAGGAGTTTGAGGCTGCTGTGAGCTATAATGCCCTAGCATTCAACAAGGGAGACAAAGTGAGACTCTACCTCAGAAAAAAAAAAAAAAGACATGAAATGATAAAAATCTTAAAGTATGAAAAAAACTCTTGAGAATGTCAGCTTCGGGAAACATTTTATGAAGAAGACATCAGTGGTAATCACAAAAACAACAAAAATAAACAAATGGAACTTAATGAAGCTAAATAGCTTCTGCATTACTAAGGACACAACAATTAAAACAGAGACAACCTTCAGAATGGAAAAAGATATTTTCATGTTATGAATCTGACAAAGAGTTAATACCTAGAATCTCAATTAATCAACAAAAAAGAGCAAACAATCCCATCTATCACTGGGCAAAAGATGCAAGTAGAATCTTCTCTGAGGAAGACAGACAAATTACTAACAACCATGAAAAAATGCTCATTGTTCCTAATCATGAGAGAAATGCAAATCAAAACCACACTGAGATGTATCTAACCACAGTGAGAATAGCTCACATCTCAAAGTCCCAAAGTTGCAGATGCTGGAGTAGATGTAGAGAGAGGGGAACATTTTTATACACAGTTGGTGGGACTGCAAACCAATACAGCCTCTTTGGAAATAATGTGGAGATTCCTCAAAGAATTCAAATCAGACTTTCCATTTGATTCTGCAATCCAATTAGTAGGCATCTACCCAGAAGAAAAATAACCATTTTATCATAAGCACCTTTGCACTAGATGTTTTATTGTAGCTCACTTTATAATTGCCAAGATGTAGAAACAACCTACATGCCCATCAACCCAGGAATGGACTAACACAGTGTAGTATATGTACACCAGGGAATACTATTCAGCCATAAAAAAATGAGGAAGACTTACATCTTTTGTATTAACCTGGATGGAGTTGAAACATATTCTCCTTAGTAAAGTATACCAAGAAAGGAAATGGAAATAACTGATGTACTCCATACTAATATGAAGCCAGTAGATTATTTAATACATGCCCACATGGGAGTAAAACTCAATTCAATTCAATTTGGGAGGAGGGGGAACAAGGGAAGAGGGAGAGGAGAGGAGGGGATGGGATTGGTGTGCTCTCACTGAAAGGGCACAGTGTAGGGATGTATGGCACACCTTTTGAGTGTGGGACAGAACTATAAGAGGGATTCTACCTAACAAATGCAAATATTGTAACCTAGTTGCTTATACCCTCAATAAACCAAACAAGAACATACCTTGGGGGAAAGACTCCCTATTCAATAAATGGTGTTGGGAGAACTGGATGTCTACATGTAAAAGACTGAAACTGGAACCACACCTTTCTCCACTCACAAAAATTGATTCAAGATGGATAAAGGACTTAAACTTAAGGCATGAAACAATAAAAATCCTCAAAGAAAGCATAGGAAAAACACTGGAAGATATTGGCCTGGGGAAAGACTTCATGAAGAAGACTGCCACGGCAATTGCAACAACAAAAATAAACAAATGGGACTTCATTAAACTGAAAAGCTTCTGTACAGCTAAGGAGACAATAACCAAAGCAAAGAGACAACCTACACAATGGGAAAGGATATTTGCATATTTTCAATCAGACAAAAGCTTGATAACTAGGATCTATAGAGAACTCAAATTAATCCACATGAAAAAAGGCAACAATCCCTTATATCAATGGGCAAGAGACATGAATAGAACTTTCTCTAAAGACGACAGACGAATGGCTAACAAACACATGAAAAAATGTTCATCATCTCTATATATTAGAGAAATGCAAATCAAAACATCCCTGAGATATCATCTCACCCCAGTGAGAATGGCCCACATCACAAAATCTCAAAACTGCAGATGCTGGCGTGGATGTGGAGAGAAGGGAATACTTTTACACTGCTGGTGGGACTGCAAACTAGTACAACCTTTCTGGAAGGAAGTATGGAGAAACCTCAAAGCACTCAAGCTAGACCTCCCATTTGATCCTGCAATCCCATTACTGGGCATCTACCCAGAAGGAAAGAAATCCTTTTATCATAAGGACACTTGTACTAGACTGTTCATTGCAGCTCAATTTACAATCGCCAAAATGTGGAAACAGCCTAAATGCCCACCAACCCAGGAATGGATTAACAAGTTGTGGTATATGTATACCATGGAATACTATTCAGCCATTAAAAAAAAATGGAGACTTTACATCCTTCGTATTAACCTTGATGGACGTGGAAGACATTATTCTTAGTAAAGCATCACAAGAATGGAGAAGCATGAATCTTATGTACTCAATTTTGATATGAGGACAATTAATGACAATTATGGTTATGGGGGGGGAAACAGAAAGAGGGAAGGAGGGAGGTGGGTGGGGCCTTGGTGTGTGTCACACTTTGTGGGGGCAAGACATGATTGCAAGAGGGACTTTACCTAACAATTGCAATCAGTGTAACTGGCTTATTGTACCCTCAATGAATCCCCAACAATAAAAAAAAAAAAAAGAAAAAGAAAAATGTGTAAGACTCAGTCCCTGTCATCATGGATCTCAAAGTTTAGGGACTCATTGAGGCACTCTTTGGTTGTTGTGCACCAGCAACTGAATTACTGGGCATAGAGGTAGCAAAGATTATTCAAGTATTTTTGAGAGGCACCTAACTACCATAAAAAGCTATGGAGTAAGAATGGGAGGTGTTCCAGGTGAAAAGAAAGAATTAACAGAGAGACACATGGGAAAGACGTACAGGATCCCAAAGTGTTTTTCTCTTGGTTGAGCATAAAGTGGAAAGGGATGTGTTGCCAGGGTTGAGGCTGATGAAAAAGGCAAATTTTAGATCAGGAGGACCTTGTTTTTTCACATTATAATATTTCTACCCTGTATGTGATGGGACGACACTAAATAAATTTAAGCAGAGTGTCTTATATATGAAATTTGAATTTTGCATTGATTGTTCCTGTAGCTGTGTGGATGATAGGAGGGGATAAATCAGAAGACAACAATTGGAGCTTAAATACTGCTGAGGTGGTTATCCTGAGAAATGTTACTGTCTGACCCATGAGAATAGAATTAGTTAGGGTTAGAATAGAGGTGGCAGCAGATTTGAGTTTTTTAGGAAGTAAAAGTGATAAAACTATTTTTTCCCTCAGCAGTTAGAGTAAGAAGATTCTGCATGTTCAGAGTGTGCTGACCAGAGTGTGCTGGTTAGGAATGTGATTTGCTAGGTCTGTTCCTAGCTCATAAAATCTTTGTTTTGCAGTCTTGTTGTCATTCTCTTCAACTGCATAAGATTTTGAGGAGTACTCCATGATCCTAGGGTAGGACATAGCACTTAGGAGAAGTCTGCATCTCTGAATGATTCTGAGCAGCTACATGTTCAATACTGATCTATATTGAACTCTATTGTATTAGATTTGACATTTGTTTGTTGGAAAAGTAAGTTGCCTTGAAAAATAATTAATGAAAAAAATGAATCAAAAGGAATTCATTTAGATAGGATGGGATTGTTTCATTTTTTGACATTGCAAATTTGAGGTGACTATGCAATGATTAGCAAAGAAGAGTAACCCTAAGGACAGATGGGGTTACTTGGGCAAGTATTTGAGAAAAGTTACAGATCAAAAATGAAATTCTAGGAGCACCAAAAATTTTTGAGGAGTCAGAAATATAAGAAAAATGAAGGCTAAGGTTGTACAGATAGGATGAAATCAAGAAAGACTACTTAACTTTCCAATTTAAGATCTTGGAAATATATGCTTCAGGTGATGGAAAGTCTTTGATGGATTTTATCGGTGAAGTGAGATAATAAGATTTGTGTTTTAGTTAAATTCTTCTTGTAACTCAGGAGAACAGGATGATATGTATAAGTCCAAAAGTTTGGAGGAGCATTGGAAGGCTACTATGGTGATTAATATGAAGGTTACTTGGAAATCAAGTTAGTAGAAGTTAAAGTAGAGAAAATACATTTAATGAAGAAAATGATTACAAGTGCCAAATGCAAGAAAGAGTTTCAGTTTTATAATGTCGGATTTGGCAATGCCAAAAGAGACTTAATCCATATTGTTTTGGAATGAAGTATGGTCAAATGGGGGGAATAGAGAGATAAACTTTGTGAGAATGTAAGGGAAGGAAAAGGACTACCAGAGGCATACATTTAGGGTATGTGATTTTTACCATTGATTTTGGTTATGATGGAAAAGACTTAAATATGTTCATGTGCTATCTTACTCCCTTTGTGTTGCTCTGAAGGAATGCCTAAAGCTGGGTAATTACAAGAAGATGTCTTTTTGGATCACAGATCTGCAGGTGGTACAAGAAGCATGACATCAGCATGGGCTTCTGGGGAAAGCTTCAGGTTGATCCCACTCATGGTGGGTGGTGAAGGAGATCTGACATGTATGTAAATCACATGGTGAATGAGGAGGTAAGAGAGGGAGTGGAGGTGCCAGCCTCTTTGGATCTTTGGAACATCATCTATTGCTGGGGGAACTAAATCTAGTAAGAACTCACTCATTAACACAAAGATGTCACCAAACCACTTATGGGGGATCTAATCCCATGACTCAAACTCCTTTGATCAGTCCCCACTTCAAGCACTGGGGATACAATTTCAACATGAGGTTTGGAGATGACAAACATCCAAACTATACCATATACTAAAAGGGAAAAGTCAAAAGAGAAAGAGGGAAAGTGAATACCTATAGCATTAATGTTTGTATGTGTGGATATCAGAAAGTAGACAAGATTTGTACCTAAATTTCTCTATCTTCTCTCTACAAGCGGTGAGCAAAAAGTTGAACAAGGTACTGGATAATACAGAGTGGTTGTTGAGGGGACCATTAATATTATAACAAAGAGCAAAAGACACCCTTTTCTAGTAAGAACACTTAAGAAAATAGGCATAGATAGCATATTTCTTAAACCGAAGCCATCAATGATAAACCCACAGAAAATATCATACGGAATGGAACAAAACTGAAAGCTTTTCCATTCAGAACTGGAACCAGACAAAATGTTCACAATTGCCATTACTATTCGACATAGTTCTGGAAGTTATAACCAATGCAATCAGGCAACAGAAGGATATTAGGGCATCCAAATGGGGGCAGAGGAGGTCAAACTCTTACTCTTTCCCAGTGACAAGATCTTGTACTTAGAGAACCCCAGAGACTCAACTACAAGACTCCTGGAAGTCATCAAGTAATACAATAATCTCAGGGTATAAAATTAATGTCCACGAATCAATAGCCTTTATATACACCAATAACAGCCCAAGTGGAGAAGCAAATCAAGGACACAATACCCTTCACAGTAGCTTCAAAGACATGAAATACCAAGGAATAAACCTAAAAAAAAAAAAAAAAAAAAAAAAACAGGGGAAGGACCTGTACAAAGTGAATTGTGAAACCCTGAGAAAATAAACAGCAGAAGACATTAAAAAATGAAAGAACAAACCATGCTCTTGGGAAGGAAGAATTGTTAAAATGTCTAAGCCAGCCAAAGCAATTGACAGATTCAATACAATCCCCATTAGAATAACAACTGGAAAACATAGTTCTTCATTTCTTACGGAACCAGAAAAAAAACTGTATAATCAAGGCAATTTTTAGTAATAAAAAGAAATCTGGAGGCATCATTATATCAGACTTCGAGTTATCTTATAAGTCCACAGATATCAAAACAGCATGGTATTAGCACAAAAATTCATAGATATATGCAATCAAATAGAAAACCAAGAGGTGAAACCAGTCTCTTACTCCCATATGATCTTGGATAAAACAAGCAAAACCATACAATGGGGAAAAGAATCCCTATTAAATAAACAGTGATGGGAGAATTGGATAACTGTATGTAAAAGACAGAAAGTGGACCCACATCGTTCATCACTTACAAAAATTGACTCAAGATGGATAACAGGTTTAAATCTAAGACATGTCCTTAGCTATGTAGAAGCTTTTATCCATAATTATACAGAAGAAGAAAGTGTGGGAAAAACTCTTGAGGATGTTGATATGATGAAAGATTTTATGAACAAGACTTCAGTGACAATTCCAACAACAAAAATAAACAAATGGGACTTAATGAAGCTGAAAAGCTTCTGCATTGCTAGGGACAAAAAAATTAAAGCAAAGTGACAACCTTTAGAAGGAAAGAAGATATTCTTTTTTTTCCCATTTTTTTTAATTGTTAAATCATAGCTGTGTACATTAATGCGATCATGGGGCACAATACACTGGTTTTATAGATCGTTTGACACAGTTTCATCACACTGGTTAACATAGCCTTCCTGGCATTTTCTTACTTATTGTGATAAGACATTTACATTCTACATGTACTAAGTTTCACATATACCCTTGTAAGATGCACCACAGATGTAATCCCACCAATCACCCTCCATCCACCCACCTCCCCCTCCTTTCCCCCTTCCCTCTATTCTTAGGTTATAACTGGGTTATATATTTCATGTGAAAGCCATAAGTTAGTCCCATAGTAGGGCTGAGTACATTGGATAATTCTTCTTCCATTCTTGAGATACTTTACTAAGAAGAATATGTTCCAGCTCCATCCATGTAAACATGAAAGAATTAAAGTCTCCATCTTTCTTTAAGGTTGCATAATATTCCATGGTGTACATATACCACAATTTATTCATCCATTCATGGCTCGATGGGCACTTGGGCTTTTTCCATGACTTAGTAATTATGAATTGGGCTGCAATAAACATTCTGGTACAATTATCTTTGTTATGATGTGACTTTTGGTCTTCTGGGTATATGCCTAGCACAAGAATTATAGGATTGAATGGCAGATCTATATTTAGATCTCTAAGTGTTCTCCAAACATCTTTCCAAAAGGAATATATTAATTTGCATTCCCACCAGCAGTGTAGAAGTGTTCCCGTTTCTCCACATCCACGCCACCATCTCTGGTCTTTGGATTTTGTGATATATGTTAATCTTACTGGAGTTAGATGATATCTCAAAGTAGTTTTGACTTGCATTTCTCTGATGATTAAAAATGATGAGCATTTTTTTCATGTCTGTAGGCCATGCGCCTGACTTCTTCAGAGAAGTTTCTCTTCAAGTCCCTTGCCCAGCCTGTGATGGGATCACTTGCTCTTTTCTTGCTTATACATTTGAGTTCTCTGTGGATTGTGGTTATTAAACCTTTCTCAGAGACATAGCCTGCAAATATCTTCTGCCATTCTGAGGGCTGTTTGCTTGCTTTACTTACTGTGTCCTTGGCTGTGCAGAAGCTTTTTAGTTTGATCAGGTCTCAGTAGTGTTTGAAGCTGCTTCAATTGCCTGGGGGTTCCTCCTCATAAAATACTCACCCAGACTGATTTCTTGAAGGGTTTTCCCTGCACTCTCTTCTAGTATTTTTATAGTTTCATGTCTTAAGTTTAAATCTTTAATCCAGTGAGAGTCTATCTTAGTTAATGGTGAAAGGTGTGGGTCCAGTTTCAGTCTTCTACAGGTTGCCAGCCAGTTTACCCAGCACCATTTGTTAAATAAGGAATCTTTTCCCCACTGAATGTTTTTAATTGGCTTGTCAAAGATCAAATAGCAGTAAGTAGCTGGATTCATCTCTTGGTTCTCTATTCTGTTTCAGACATCTACTTCTCTGTTTTTGTGTCAGTACCATACTGTTTTGATCACTATCGATTTGTAGTATAGTCTGAGGTCTGGTAGCGTGATTCCTCCTGCTTTGTTTTTATTTCTGAGTAATATCTTGGATATTCAAGGGTTTTTCTGATTCCATATAAAATGAAGTATTATTTTTTCAAGATCTTTAAAGTATGACAGTGGAGCTTTAATAGGGATTGCGTTGAAATTATATATTGCTTTGGGTAGTATGGCCATTTTAACAATGTTGATTCTTCCCAGCCATGAGCATGGGATGTTTTTCCTTTTGTTAACATTTTCACCTATTTCTTTTCTTAGAGTTTCATAGTTCTCTTTATAGAGTACTTTCATGTCCTTTGTTAGATAAACTCCCAAATATTTCACCTTCTTTGGCACTATTGTGAATGGAATAGAGTCCTTAACTGTTTTTTAAGCTAGACTATTGTTGGTATATATAAAGGCTACCAATTTATGAATGTTGATTTTGTAACTTGAGACACTGCTGTATTCCTTGATCAATTCTAAGAGTTTTGTAGTAGAATCCCTGGTGTTTTCCAGGTATGTAATCATATGATCTGCGAAGAGCGAAAGTTTGATCTCTTCTGACCCTATATGAATACCCCTGATCACCTTTTCTTCCCTAATTGCGATGGCTAAAACTTCCATTACAGTGTTAAAGTAATGGAAAGTGGAGACAACGCACAGCCTTGTCTGGTTTCTGATCCGAGTGGAAATGATTTCAATTTAACTCCATTCAATATGATATTGTCTGTGGGTTTGCTGTAGATGGCCTCTATCAGTTTGAGAAATGTCCCTTCTGTACCAATTTTCTTAAGTGTTCTGATCATAAAGGGGTGCTGGAGATTATCAAAAGCTTTTTCTGAATCAATTGAGAGAATCATATGGTCTTTGTTTTTAATTTGTTTATATGCTGAATTATATTTATAGATTTATGGATATTGAACCAGCCTTGAGACCTTGGGATATAACCGACTTGGTCATGATGTATAATTTGTTTGATGTGTTGCTGGATTCTGTTTGTTAGTATCTTGTTGAATATTTTTACATCTACATTCATTAGTGATATTCGTCTATAATTTTCTTTTTTTTTATTAAATCATAACTGTGTACATTAGTATGATCATGGGGCACCATACACTTGGTTCATAGACTGTTTGACACATTTTCATCACACTAGTTAACATAGCTTTCGTGGCATTTTCTTAGTTATTTTGCTAAGACCTTTACATTCCACATTTACTAGGATTCAATTTTCTTTTCTTGTTGGGTCTTTTCCTGGTTTGGGAATCAGGGTGATGTTTGCTTCATAGAATGTGCTGGGTAGTATTCCTTCTTTTTCTACTTTTGAAACAGGTTGAGTAATATAGGTACTAGTTCCTCTTTAAAGGTTTGGTAGAATTCTGAGGTGAAGCCATCTGGTCCCAGGCTTTTCTTTTTAGGGAGATTTTTATGGTTGATGCTATTTCAGAACTTGATATTGGCCTGTTCAACATTTCCACTTGCTTCTGGCTAAGTCTTGGAAGGTGATGTGCTTCCAAGCATTGGTCATTTTCCTTCAGATTTTCATATTTCTGAGAATAACTTTTCTTGTAATATTCATTAAGGAGTTTTTGAATTTATGAGGAGTCTGTTGTTATTTCATCTTTGTCATTTCTGATTGATGAGATTAGAGACTGTACTCTTTTTTTCCTGGTTAGTTTAACCAAAGATTTAGCTATTTTATTGACCTTTTCCAAAAACCCGCTTTTTGATTTATTGATCTGCTGTATAATTCTTTTGCTTTCAATTTCATTTAATTCTGCTCTAATTTTGGTTATTTCTTTTCTTCTACTGGGTTTGGGGTTGGAATGTTCTTCCTTTTCCAGTGGCTTGAGATGTCTCATTAAGTTGTTAACTTCCTCTCTTTCCATTCTTTTGAGGAAGGCTTGGAGTGCTATAAATTTCCCTCTTAGGACTTCCTTTGTGGTTTCCCAGGGGTTCTGATAATTCGTGTCTTCATTGTCATTTTCTTCCAGAAATTTGGCAATTTCCTTCTTAATCTCATCTCTGACCCGGCTATCATTCAGCATAAGGTTATTTAACTTCCATGTTTTTGTATGAGTATGCAGATTCCTGTTGTTACTGAGTTCAACTTTTATTCCATGGTGGTCTGAGAAGATGCAATGAATAATTTCTATATCTTTAAATTTACTGAGGTTAGACTTGTGTCCTAAGATGTGATCGATTTTGGAGTATGTTCCGTGAGCTGATGAGAAGTATGTGTATTCAGTTTTGTTGGGATGAAATGTTCTGTAGATGTCTGCTAAATCCAAATGTTGGATGGTTAGGTTTAAATCTAAAATTACTTTGCTCAGCTTCTTATTGGAGGATCTATCCAACACTGCCAAAGGAGTGTTGAAATCTCTGACTATTATGGAGCTGGAGGAAGTCAAATTACTCATGTCTGTTAGAGTTTTTCTTATAAATTGAGGTGCATTCTGGTTGGGTGCATAAATATTCATAATTGAAATCTCATCATATTGAGTATTATTGTTAACAAATATGAAGTGACCATTCTTATCCTTCCTTACTTTTGTTGGTTTAAAGCCTATTGTATCTGAAAATAGAATCGCAACACCTGCTTTTTTCTGGCTACTATTTGCCTGAAATATGGATGACCATCCTTTCACCCTGAATCTATATTTATCTTTTAGGGTAAGATGTGACTCTTGTATGCAGCAAATATCTGGCCCGAGGTTTTCTATCCAGTCCGCTAACCTGTGCCTTTTTAGAGGACAGTTTAAGCCATTCACATTAATGGAGAATATTGATAAGTCTGGTAAAATTTTGGGTATCGAGTTTTTTAAAAGTCCAGTGGACATTTTTAATCCTTTTGCTACTGTGGAAGTTAGAGTTTGATCAAAAGTTTCTGAGTGAGTTTACTTTTGTGGTAGAGGATTGAGTTGGTCATTATGGAGGATAGGTCTGAGAATATCCTGAAGAGCTGGTTTGGTTATGGCAAATTTGTTTAACATATGAATGTCATTAAAGTGTTTAATTTCTCCATCATAAATGAAACTCAGTTTAGCTGGATATAGGATCTGGGGTTGAAAGTTATTTTGCTTTAAGAGATTGAAAGTTGATGACCACCCTCTTCTGGATTGAAAAGTTTCAGCAGAGAAATCTGCAGTCATTGTAATGTTCTTCCCTTTGTAGGTAATGGATTTCTTACATCTGGCTGCTTTCAGAATTTTCTCCTTCATATTAACTTTAGTGAAGTTAATTATGATATGCCTGGGGGATGTCTTATTTGGATTGAGTTGTACTGGGGTTCTGAAACTGTCTGCTATCTGAATTTCAGAATCTCTTGGCATGTCTGGAAAATTCTCTTTCATAATTTCATGGAGAAGGGCCTCTGTGCCTTGTGAGGCCACTTCATCACTTTCAGGGATTCCAATGAGGTGGATATTAGCCTTCTTTGAATTATTCCAGAGCTCTCTGAGAGAATGATCCGTTTTTGCTCTCCATTTCTCTTCTTCTTGGAGAGTTTGGGAGCGTTCAAAGGCTTTGTCTTCAATGTCAGAAATCCTTTCTTCTGCTTGCTCCACTCTGTTACTGAGGGATTCTACTGTATTTTTCAGATCTTTGAGGGCTGCAAATTCTTGCTTCAGTGGGTCAAAATCTTTCATGGTTTTGTCTTTAAATTCGTTAAATTCTTGAGACAACTTTTGAATTTCTCCTCAAATTACTAATTCCGCCTTTTGAATTGCTCCTCAAATTACTAATTCCGCCTTTTGAATTGCTCCTCAAATTTCTAATTCCAAATTTTCCTCCAGTCTATTAATCTTGTTTACAATCCAAATTCTAAATTTGATTTCTGACATCTCAGCCACCTGTTTATGAATGGGATCTTCAGTTACATCTGCCATATCTTTCCTTGGGTGGGGGCGGGGTGATCTATTCTGGTTATTCATGTTACCAGGGTTTTTCCGCTGATTCCGCCCCATGTTTGTTTTACACCATTTGATTTTTCCCCTGGAGCTTTGTCATATAGTGCTATGACCTGAGAAACTGGGGACTTTTTCGGTGTGGTGGGGCTAAGTGGTTCTGTCTTGTTTTCAGCTGGTTTCTGTTCGACCCTAGTGAAACAGTTACTCTGGGTTGAAGTCTCAGCTGTGGAGATATACCAGCAGTTAAGTCACCCTGCCCCCCACAGGTAACAATTGGAAAAGGAAAGTCAAACCTTCCTACAACCACACACCCAGGATATCACTTGAATAGTCCTTGGGTGATTGGCTCAAAAGGTCCAAATCAATTGTCTCAGTCAGCACCTATCTCAGGTAGGAGAGTTTAAAAGGTCTCTGGCAACTGGATCGCAGGGGTCTGGTGAAAACGCAGATGTGGCTTGCTCTGGTGCTCTCTAATGAAGATATTCTTATGTTACAAATCTGACAAAGGGTTGTTAAGTAGAATCTATAAAGAACTGAAATTAATCAACAAAAAAGAGTAAACAGCCCCATTTGTAAGTGGGCAAAAGACATGGACAGAATGTTCTCTGAAATAGACAGATGAATGGCTAATAAACATGTGAAAAAAATGTTCCTTGAGCCCAATCAGCAAAGAAATGAAAATAAAAACCATGCTGAGATATCACCTTTCTACAGTGAGAATAGCCTATATCACGGAGTCCCAAAGCTGCAGATGCTGATGAGGATGTGAAGAGAGGGGAATACTTTTATACTGTTGGTGAGACTTAAGACATTATAGCTTCTTTTGAAAGAAGTATGGGAATCCTCAAAGAACTTAAAGTAACCCTTCCACTTGATCTTGCAATTCCATTACTAGGCATCTACCCAGAAGAAAAATAACCATTTTATCATAAGGACCTTTGCACTAGATGGTTTAATACAGCTCAATTTACAATAGCCAAGATGTGGAAACAACCTAAATGCCCATAACTCAGAAATGTTAACAAGCTGTCTGTCGTATGTGTATACCATGAAATACTATTCTGCTATTAAGAATGATGGAGGCTTTACTTCTTGTGTTGTATTAACCTGGATGGAATTGAAACATATTCTTCTTAGTAAAATATCATAGGAATAGGAAAGCAAGTATCTAATGTACTCAATACTAATACAAAGCCAGTAGACAAACTAATACATGCCCACATAAGAGAAAATCTCAATTCAAGTCAAGATGGGGGAGGGAGAAGAAGGGATCACTGTGCTCTCACCTAATGGGTATCATGTGAGAATATATGGCACGCCTCCTGGGGGTGGGACACAAGTACAACAGGAACTTTACCCCAAACATGCATACATTGTAACCTTATTGTCTCTTATTAATCTAAAATTTAAAGAAAGGACAAAAGAAAGGCTTGGTATGAAGTACTAAGTACTATTTCTTTTTGCTCAAAAAGTTTTGACACCAGGAATAATGAATGATTTGTGTGCAATTTCCAAATCTTCATTATAATGATGAATTCGTATTTTAGATTTCAATTTCTAAAACCATTTTAACAGGGATTTTGATGTTAAACACAATAATGTTCTATGATCGATATTGTCACTGCTGAGCTACCTTTTCTATTGAACAGGTATGTGAAAATATTTTCCATAACATTGAACAAAAATAAAATAGCATGGGGAGTTATTTTCTGTCTTCATTGATTAAGACTATGTGGCAACACAGGTAGACAGCAGTTCATCCCATGAGTAATTCTACCTCTCACTGTTCATTTACCAAAGCTAATCCTTCAAAGCACAAACATTGGACAAGAAAGCATTCCTCCTGAAACAGGAAAACAAAGGATATCAGCTCTTTATTGTGGAAGAATTTCATAAAATGAGATTGCCTACAAAATAAGTTGCAGGTATACTGAGGACAAAGTCAATACCATTACAAAAATATGAAAACCTCATTTCTTCCCTGAGACTCTTCCTGAAACACCCAGGTCAGGTTGGAAACTTCTCCTTGGTTCTCCCTTATCAAACAAATATGCCTCTCATTTTGCACTCTGGGCAATAGAATTGTGTTCCCCTATCTGCCTTTCACGATAAACTCAATCCCTGGAGAACTGAGACTGTAGCTTGCCCATTTACATTTTTAGAGCTATGGAGACTGCTTGCCACATTGTAGGTGATCAGTAACTTATAAGTAAATAAAATATAATAAATAAATTATTGAATATACAGCTGAATGTTCTCATATTCAGAGAAGATACAGATTCCTTTAGTTTAGCTCCAGACCATGTAGGCAAAGCTATACTTTATTTTCTCAAAACAGAAATGAACCAAATAAAATAAACTTTTCCACTGTTGGCTGAAAAAAAAAGCAACTAACAACATACATCTCATTAAGACCTACAATAGCTGCTATGATACTCTTTTTTATTTGTTTATAAATACCAAAGAAAATAGCATAGATGTCAAGAAGTAAAACACATTACTCTATGTAAGAGTGATACTGTACTACAGTATAATTGGCAAAGAAATTCTTTCTGATCTGGTATTCTGCACCTCAGAAAGAGGAACTTCAATTAACACTTAAAGTCACTGAAACACAATGGGAATGTAAATCACTCCCTACAGTGCTCTTACATGGGTCTCCCGGGCTTACTAGGCGTAGAAGAAACTTAGAAAATCTGTCTGCAGGTTCCTAACTGTGAACACATCTTTACTTTGAGTTCATATTTTTTGTCTTTATTTTTAATTCAGTTCAGTTTACTGAATAAAGATGGAAAAGGTAACTGACTACTCATTTTATAGCAAACCCATTCAGCCTAGAAATAAAATTATTCATTTCGGGGAATGTATTGCTCTTTCACTAATAATAATTATTATATACATGTGAACTCTCATTAAAATCATTTAAACATTGAATAATTCCTTATAGGATCAAATATTTAGAGGCTATGTTCAAACTTGAAAATTGCATATTTCCCCCAATACAGTTTTAACCTAATTTCAAGTGATTGATTGATAATTTTAATGCATTCTTCAATGCATTGGTCCTACTTCTGAATTTTTTTTTCAATTATTTTCTCTCCTCCAGTGAATTCACAATGTTAGTTCTGCTAAATCTAAATTGTCACTAAAAAGACAATGCATTATAAGGTGCAAAGTATATTAGAAACAGGTACTAAGAAAGACACACTGCTCCGTGATCTTTAGTGCTCCATTATCAAACCAAACATAACTCTGGGCTTTATTTTTTCCATCTGTGAATGGTTGTATTCTGAATTGTCCTTTCTCCTTTAGAGAGATTTTGTGATAACAAAAGAATGGACTCAAAATACTACCTAAATGGAAATTATTTTTATTTTCCTATTTACTTTGCTATATACATATTTTAAATGTTATTTTATTATAGATTAATATGAGGGTACAGATGTTTAAGTTACATTGTTTCCAATTCAAAGGTAAACTTGAAGTTGTAGTTGAGCCCTTCCACCCGGGGCAAGCAGAACACCCTCACATTATGCACCTTAGGAAAGATCCTGCCAATAGCCCTCCTTCCTCTCCCTTGTTAGCCTATATTTGTGTTTTTCTTTGTTTTTTCTTAAGACAGAGTCTCACTATGTCACCTTCAGTAGAGTGCTGTGCCATCACAGCTCACAGCAACTTCAAACTCTTGGGCTTAAGTGATTCTCTTGCCTCAGCCTCCCAAGTAGCTGGGATTGCCTGCCACAATACCTGGCTGTTTTTTGGTTATGATTGTTGTTTGGCAGGCCTGGGGTGGGTTTGAACCTGCCAGCTCTGGTGTATGTAGTTGCAGTCCTAGCTGCTGAGTTACAGGCAGCAAGCCATTTTGTATTTTTTGTGCGTGGGGTGGGGGAACATATAGTTGTTTATATGCTTGTTTCATATTAATATTGAACACATTGGATATTTTTTCCATTCTTGAGAAACTTTACTAAGAAGAATGTTACACAGAAATTATTTTTAAAGACTAGATCATTATATTTTGCCACATATTTACAGCATATTGGAACTATTGCTTAACTGCTTGCATGTTATCCACATCTCATTTTCTCCCATTACGTTTTTAGGATTTTCCTTATCAAAAAAACCATCAATAAATGGAAATGATATATTCATATATTCATACACTACATACACACACACATACACATACGTTAAAACTTTCTACTTTTTCTTCATTCAAATTTGTTTATCATTTTTCCTTAACTACTAATTTGTCATGAGTAAATTTAAAAAAGAAAAAAGGCAGTAGGCTATTTCCCACAAAAGTACTAGGCTGCTCTGGTGCCAAGCTAGAATATCCTTGACTTCTTATGGGTTGTAAAGGTAGGAACTGGAATTTATCTTTTAGGTAAATTTTTGCTTGATCCTAATGGAGGCTGATTTATTAAGCACAAAATTATGTTACCTAATTGTTAATTTACTTACTTAAAGAAAACCTGAGCTGGTAAAATAAACCAAGTAGCGATGTGTCAGATTATTAAATTCATCATTCTACATGTTATGTTGAAAGCTCACTTCACCAGAAGGGTGCTCTAAAGAGATAGCTGAGGTATAACCTTTTTGTATTGGTTTATTTTGAACAACTCTTGTATAAACAGTGAGATAATGTAGGTGCACAGGAATTGGACTTAGAGAATATTCCAGAACAGAACATATTTATGCAACATCCCTAACTACACGTATATATTGACCTTGTATTGCCCAATAGAACAGGGTCTCTTTTACAGAATACCGGCACGGGGACCACGCTGCAAAACTGTCAGTAATTAATAACCCTGAGAGTGGACAAGGTGAGTGGTCATTAGGGTAGAGATTTCTGGTATTGAGTTTTAAGATTTTTTTTTTATTCATTTGCTTTTCCATCTTTAATCCTTAGTAAAGTTATTTAAATAACTAAACCCTCTTTATATTCATTTCTTATAGATGCTGTACCAAATTACCATAGTGGTATATAACGACAGAAATGTGTCTCCCACTGTTCTGGAGGCCAGACATCTGACATCAGTATAATGGAGCAAAATCAAAGTGTCACAGAGCAGTGCTCCATCTGAAGTCTGAAGGGAAAAATCTGTTCCTGTCTCTTCTGGCTTCTGGTGGCTTCCGGGGACATTCCGTTGGCTGTGGCGCCCGATTCTTGAGACCAGCATCTGTGAGTCTCCCTCTTCCTCATCTTCACGTCACCTTTTCTCCTGTGCGTGCCTCAAGCGTGTGTGAAATCCTCCCTTTCCTCTCTCTTATGAGGGCACTGTGATTGCCGTTAGGGCTCAGCGGATAATCCCTGTTAACTGCTCCATCACAGCATACTTAACGTAATCACATTGCAAAAAAAGCAAAAACAAACAACACAAAACAACTTTTTTGTTCTTATGAGATAACATTTATAGGTCCCAGGAATTTGAGCCTGGTTTCTCTGAGCCAGCATGATTGCCACATCACCCTCCCCTTTGTTCTGCCCTTATAGTTGGTGGCCAACCTAATGCTGCCTACTTAAATCTTCATTACCCTTCAGAAATGATAAAGAATAAGAAGACCAAGTGAGGCAAGTCCCATACTCAGCATAACTAAAAGCAAGAGGATTCCCAACCTTCGGATTACCTATAAGCATGAAAAGCACTCTCACCACATGGAAAGCAGCGCCCCTCAGGGAAAACAGCATAGAAAAGAGAAGAGGGGGTTAGCAGCAGGCCAAAAATTAATCTAAAATGGTTATCAAAAATGAAAGCCTTTCTTAAAGCAAAAAAAAAAAAAGAAAAAAGACATAAAAGTTGGCGGCGCCTGTGGCTCAGTAGGTAAGGCGCCGGCCCCATATGCCGAGGGTGGCGGGTTCAAACCCGGACCCCGGCCAAACTGCAACCAAAAAATAGCCGGGCGTTGTGGCGGGCACCTGTAGACCCAGCTGCTCGGGAGGCTGAGGCAAGAGAATCGCTTAAGCCCAGGAGTTGAAAGTTGCTGTGAGCTGTGTGATGCCACGGCACTCTACCGAGGGCCATAAAGTGAGACTCTGTCTCTACAAAAAAAAAAAAAAAAAAAAAAAGACATAAAAGAGGCCTTAGGAGAACAGAACACTTATTTTTATAAACGACACAAATCCCATATGTCTACACAAACATTTTCACATGAATGTTAATAGGAATTTTATTCATGGAACTAAAAATTTAAAATATCACAAATGTCTATCAAGATATGAATGGATTAAAAAATCATGGTTTATCCACTCAATGGAATATTCAGCTATAAAAATAAATTCCCTTCCCCTTAAATGTAGATATGTTTCTTCTAAGCTTAAGCTCACTTCTGCCAATCTGCCTCATGCCATCTCTCTAAGCACGAAAGCGGAAAGTATGCAAAGAGAAATCAAATCTATCATAGGATCAGAATGTGCTTTCATATCTGCTCCTCATGGATACAACTAGTTGAGCCTCTGCCAATATAGAATGTTAACATTTGTTCACGTTTTCTTAAATTAGCTGTATTTTGGGACATAATCTATTGTCCCTTGAACCTTAATGAATTAACTATGGGCCATTTCCTTCTCTGGAATCACAGTATTTATATATTTCTTCCATAGAGCTATAAGTTGCATCTTACCCTGCCTCATAGCAACTACGCCATACCATACAAAACACAATCACTTCTTTCCACATTTGCTGCTATAACTTTGATTCAAACCACCATACCCTCTCACTCGAATACTTGTAGTAATCTTTCCCTGCTTATGTGTTTACTCCAGAGTCTGTTCTCCCTTTTAACATTTAAACATGAGGCATTTTCTCTACATTGTTCACTACAGTACCTCTGGTGCATTGAACAGCATTTAGGAGTAAGTAGTCCCTTAATTAAATATTTTTGAATGAAGAAACTTTATTCAAACATGACATTGGAATCTGTATTTGCCTTTTTCTATATGATTCTCCCCTCATATCCTATATAAGAGAATGTTTCAAGTTAATTTCCACAAGAAATCATGTATAATATTCCATCCTTGAGTCTGCCTTCACTTGGGGAAATGCCTTCCCCATCTAGTTAGTAAACTATGCATTTGTTCTACACCTTCTTTGCTTCCTACCTACCTTAGGATATATATTTAACAATATTTTCTTCAGGTTGAAGTGAAACAGCCTTTACTGTAATTTCTGTTGTCCAATATGCAACCTTGTTCTTACCTATCCTTGCTAGGGCACTTTTGTAAACCCTTTATCTTGAGCTATATTCACCTGTTACCAATTCTGTCCAGTTTATACATCCCCAGTGAATAATAGGACATAAAAGTCTAATGTATCCAACAGAGACATTGAGAATATCAGATTTTCCCTCTAATTGTGTTTTTCAAGTATCTATTGAGGCCAGAGGTTTTCATTCATCAAGTTATTCAATTAGTCATACAATTAACAGAACTATAAAATAATTTATATATACAAGAGTTTATAATTGGAGAAAGTAGGATCCTTCCCACTATTTTATAACAAATACTTGGTATTTGTATTGGTAGTCAATAAATACTAGATTCATTTATTAGTGTTCAATAAATACTAGATTCATAAATAAACCACTGAAACTCAGTTTAAGCACTATATGTGATAGTTGTAATACATACAGAATTACTATGGAAACTCAAAAGGAGAACCTATTTTTCTTGGGCCAGTAATTTCCCGATTTAGTTGTTTAGTTCAAATTAAAAAAAGGAGGTGGAGTTCCTCTGGCAACTTCCTTCCTTTTTAATCCTCTCTCTTGCTATTCTATGTACCATCCAGAATACTGTTCTATGATTCAGTGGGGTTCATGGCCTATACAAAATGCTTTATGACAAGAAAGAAAGGATCTGTATTTAATTATCTCTTCTTTAAAGTAATGATAGCAATATGCAATTGGTAGAATGGGGAGCACTGGATAAGAAGAGAACATAATTGAAAGACAGAGGACAGTCTCTGACTAGGGAGGGTTGCTTGAGAAACCTGAACAGCATTGGGAATAAGAAACCAGGCTCTGGAGTTACATTGTCAATTCAAATTCAGGGTCTCCTACTTGATACCTGTGTGATCTTGAACAAGTCATTTAACCTCTTTGTGTATAAATTTCTTCATGTATAAAATGAGGATAATGATAGTACTCAGTTCACAGATACGTTTGAAGATTAAATGTTAGAATTGCATATAAATCACAAAGAAAAGTGTTGGACACATAATGCGCAAGAATAACATTATGCTTCATCTCTTCTAACTCTGCCCATATTTTATGGAGTATTATTAAAACAATGATCGAAGAAAATACCACCTAACAAATATGGTGTGAATAGGCTGTTACTATGTACAAATATTCTGTTTGTTTGTTTTTTAATTAAATCATAGCTGTGTACATTAATGTGATCATGGGGCACCATACCCTGGTTTCATAGACTGTTTGACACATTTTCATCACACTGGTTAACATAGCTTTCCTGGCATTTACTTAGTTATTGTGCTAAGACATTTATATTCTACATTTACTAAGTTTCACATGTACCCTTGTAAGATGCACCACAGGTGTTTTTATTCCACTTTTGGCTTATAAACACCTTCACTCTGACTAATGCTTAGCCTTCACCTCCTTCCATTCTATGTAATTGAAGTCAACATTAAATCTATTCTTCTGTAATCTTTTTTTATACTTTCTTGTCAGCTTATTGGGTTGTCTGTTAATAAATACCAATTAGCATTTCCAAATGTATCTTTATAAGTGCAAACATTGAAATTATTTGAAAAGCGAAAAATGTCCAACAAAAAGAGTATAATAAAAACATTTTATTTGAAAATTTATTTATAGCATGAAATAATTGTTGCCTTATACTTGTTTCCACTATTGTATTAGCAACTGGGTGAGCATAAGTAAAACACATTTCTAAGATTATGTAAACTTGTCTCCTTCTTATATTAATTGTCTAGTTTAAAAGGTACCTACTGGGCGGCACCTGTGGCTCAAAGGAGTAGGACTCACCCCATATGCCAGAGGTGGCGGGTTCGAACTCAGCCCCGGCCAAAACTTGCAAAAAAAAAAGGTACCTACTAAAAACCAATGACATCATAACAAAGACTCCTAAGAAAAATAAAATGTGGTCTTTTAATTTGTTTAAATAATTCCATAGTTTTTCTGAGACACAGAATAAAGATGAGAATATTTGTATGGACCAGTGCTAAACACTGAATCCTGCTAGGACCAGTCCATCTCAAACTTATTTATAATAGAATTCTTTCACAGGAAGATATTTACCTTTTCAGAATACATGTTCAGTTCCTTTCCTTCAAAAGTAAAGAGCTATCAATGTCATTGTGTTTTCTGATTTTGCCTGGTTATCATAAATCTCAAAAGCAAATATATATATTTTTTGTATAGTTCCAGGAAGTATATTAACTCTAACAAAATTATATTCACATCTATTCTTTACTTCTGATTTTTTTCAACAGGAGTTTTTAAAAATGAACCTTCTATTTTTACTTTGATATTAGGTACTTCAGTCTCTTTTCCCCACATCGATAAACTAATATTTCCTGTTGACATTAGTGAAAATGATAGGTCAGAGCAAGGAACAAGATATACACCACAAATAATACAAAATTTCTTTCCACTCCCATATTAAACTGTCAATTGTTTACATTGTTTGCATTTTGAAAGAAGAATTAGACTGAAGTGTGAGTGACAGAACAAATCATTCTGGCATTCATGCTCTCAGGGTGAAAAATGGTAGACCAGTAATACTCTCCGCTTGACATACATAAAAATTTTATTGAGTTTCTTTTTCACTTTGATGATTCAGCTCTCAAAAAGTTCAACATTATTTTTCTAGGCATAAAATTATAGCATTAATGAATTTGAATTGGTGTCATTCACTGACATCACAAAGTTTTATTGCTTTCAATAATGTAAGCCAGAGCTATGTTACAACAATGAGAGATACCCACAGTGAAATTCCAACTTATGACAAATTCACCTAAAATATCCATATCAGATATTCTTTGTCAATATTTCTTTTTCATACATTGATCATCATAAATGAAAACCACAGACAATATGTGCAACTCTTAAGGCAATTAACAACATTAATATCAATAACATAGCTACATACTTATCAAATTGGAAAAAGAAATTTAATTTATAAATAAAAATAATGTCAGAGCAGGATATTTACAGAGAAAAAAATGTAAGAAATCAATAAACTATGGTGACCTTTTCTTTGTAGTGACGATGGGAGGGCCACATCATTGTCTATGGCAAACAGATTTTGTCCTGTTAGCCTGTATCTTGCTCTTGCTCTATAAATCTTTCTCTTTCTTGATAAATTCTGTTTCACACTTGAAAAAAAAAAAAAAACCCTGCGGTCACCATCACCCATATTTTAAAAGGAATTGGCAATATTGAAAATATCACATTTTCATATGTCGCATTGCTGGATTTGGGAAGAGAAACTTGGCATTATCTCTTTAAACAAAGAGAGAGAGAAGAAAGACATTTGACCCTACAATTCCAAACCTGGTGATCAGTCGTGCAGTATAAAAGTACTAGTACATTGCATAAATAAGTAGGAGCATTTATTGCAACAGTGTTTGTGTAATAAATAATAAAAGTTAAAAACGGGGTGGCTACTATACCTTTTGAACACCAATGCCCTTCTCTCCCTATTCTCACTTGTTCTGTGCTCTGGAAGGCTGATCCTGAAGAACTGCATTAGGGATCTCTTTGCATTCTCGAAGAGAATTCAGTTAGGATCAGAATAAGGGGAAGAAAAAAAGGAGGAGGAGCCCAGGGTATTTTTTTTTTCCCAGACTCCTCTGCTACATTTCCATGGGTTGGTTGTATCTTTCCAGCAAAGGTCTCATTGCCTGTTAGAAATCACTTTTCCTGCCACTTTCTCTGGTCTCTCAGGTTCCCTTCTCTTGCCTATTCAGGCTTCCATGAAGTACTGGCTTCCTAGATATAGTTGCCTCTTGTTGCTTTGTTCTATCTCTTTTGTAAAGGTTCCCTTTATTAAATTATCTTCAGAACGCAAGTATCATCTGTTCCAGCTAGGATCTTGATTTAAACATCTATCAGTAAGAGAATGAGTCAATAAATCCTAGCCTTGCTCTACCCATGAGTGCATTAGATCTCTATGTGTTGACTTTGAAGAATGTTTGTAATGTAATGAAGAATACAAAATTCAATTGAACATCGAAATATGCCATTAACAAAGGGAAAAGACAAGCAGCACACCAAGAAGGGATATATGTAACACAAATAACTGAAATTATACAAGAAATCTTGCAAATCAATTAGCAAAGGAAAAAACTTATAATTTAAAGACTATATGAACTATCAATTACAAAAGAAAAAAATTTAAAAGCTTAATACAAGTATACAAAAAGTTTCACTTTACTTATAATCAGAGAAATTAGAATTCAAAGGAAATGCCATTCCTCACACAAGATTGACATTTTTTTTTTTTTATTGTTGGGGATTCATTGAGGGTACAATAAGCCAGTTACACTGATTGCAATTGTTAGGTAAAGTCCCTCTTGCAATCATGTCTTGCCCCCATAAAGTGTGACACACACCAAGGCCCCACCCACCTCCCTCCATCCCTCTTTCTGTTCCCCCCCATAACCTTAATTGTCATTAATTGTCCTCATATCAAAATTGAGTACATAGGATTCATGCTTCTCCATTCTTGTGATGCTTTACTAAGAATAATGTCTTCCACTTCCATCCAGGTTAATACGAAGGATGTAAAGTCTCCATTTTTTTTAATGGCTGAATAGTATTCCACATAGGAAAAACACTGGAAGATATTGGCCTGGGGGAAGACTTCATGAAGAAGACTGCCATGGCAATTGCAACAACAACAAAAATAAACAAATGGGACTTCATTAAACTGAAAAGCTTCTGTACAGCTAAGGAGACAATAACCAAAGCAAAGAGACAACCTACACAATGGGAAAGGATATTTGCATATTTTCAATCAGACAAAAGCTTGATAACCAGGATCTATAGAGAACTCAAATTAATCCACATGAAAAAAGCCAACAATCCCATAGATTGACATTTTTTTTTAATAATATGAAAATACTGGGGGAAAGGAGGAGGGGGTGAGGGTGGGCTAAAATGTATCTAATAGGTACAGTGAATGCTATCTGGGTGATGGTCACATTTAGAAATATGACTCAAATGGGCGGCGCCTGTGGCTCAGTGAGCAGGGTGCCAGCCCCATATACCGAGGGTGGCGGGTTCAAACCCAGCCCCTGCCAAACTGCAACAACAACAACAAAATAGCCAGGCGTTGTGGCAGGCACCTGTAGTCCCAGCTACTTGAGGCAGGAGAATCACCTAAGCCCAGGTGTTGGAGGTTGCTGTGAGCTGTGTGACGCCACGGCACTCTACTGAGGGCAATAAAGTGAAACTCTGTCTCTACAAAAAAAAAAAAAAAAAAAGACTCAAACATTATAAAAGTGATCCATATAACCAAAAATGTGTGTGCCCCTGTTACATTTTGAAATAAAAACAACAAGAAAAAATAACACTAAATGTGGGAGATGAAATGGAACAGAGGGGACTCCTAGATATAGAGTAGATGGTTAGAGTATGAGTAGGTAATTCCAATAAGTAAATAGCTATGTAATATACATCAGATAAAATGAGTATGTGTTTTGGGGTAGTAATTTTGTGCCTAGATATATATGTTTATACGTGGGTCAGCAAACTCTAGCATGCATCAGATCCAACTACAAGGCTTGCTAAAACATAGACCGCTCACCCTACCACCAGAGTTACTATTTCAGTAGTATCCTAGGTAATTCTAATTCTACTGATTAAGGACCACACTCTGAGAATCACTGCTGTAGAAAAACTCTTACTCACATGCACCATAAAATATGTGAAATGCTTTTTACTACAGCTCTTTTTATAATAAAGATTGAAAACACACTCAAAGCTTACCTAAAGAACAGATGTATAGCTTATAGTATAATATGTGTATTCATGCAATTAAATACTATAGACTGACTAAAATAAATGAATAGAACCTCTGTAGCAATATCTGTAACACTCACCATTGTAAACAAAATGAGTGAAAAATATACTTGGAAAATTAAAAAATTCAGTGCATTATCATTTATATAATTTTATAGAGGTGAAACATTACTATTTACTGTTTGTATATAAACATTTGTGTACCACAGTTATACAGAGGTGGAAATGGCCAAGCCTACACTTAAAAATAGTAGTAACCTTTAAGAAAGAATAAAATGGAATTGGGGAGGAATGTGTAGTATACCAGGGGATTCTACTGGTCGTGTGATATGTATCTTAAGTTGAACAGAGAGGCTACATTGTAGCCTTGTTCATTATACAAGGTGTCCCCAAACTTGCCCCTAAAGTTGCCCTGCATAGGGAAAATGGGAAATTGCAGGTAAATGTACCTTGGTTTATGAAATATTTATTACCAAAATTTTACAACATATTTGCAAAAATTCTCTACCTGTTAGCCATTTCTTTGTAGTTATTATTATATATGTAGAATAAAAATTTTAGGATTTGTGAATTAATTGATGCACAATGTTTTGTCAACCACAAAATATTTGGCCTAGTATTGTTTGTTGCTCTTTCAGAA
This sequence comes from Nycticebus coucang, assembly GCF_027406575.1. Lineage (NCBI taxonomy): Eukaryota > Metazoa > Chordata > Mammalia > Primates > Lorisidae > Nycticebus > Nycticebus coucang. The sequence goes on from NC_069782.1 coordinate 31,384,787, forward strand.
ACTATTTACATAGTGAAGTCCCTGGGTCTTAGGAATAAACATGGAGGGAAGAAGGTGTGATGAGTGACTAGCAACTATTTCAATGGAAACTTGGGAAAAATAGTGGAAGACAGGGGGAAAAAAGCTAACCCTTTCATGATGTTTTGTTCATGTCTGTAAAGGAGGAAGGTTGATGAGAAATGATGAAAAGAGTTAACTACTTATGTTTTCACGCAGTTTTCTCACTACATGATCTGCGCAGATCTAAAATATTTTCAGGTTGGCAAGAACAGAGGCTTGCTTACTCTCCTGTCCCTTAGGTCAGGCATCCCAGGTAATCTAAGTTTGACTCCAAGAGTTCAAAGTTATAGTAACTTCAATCCAAAAAAAAAAAAAATGTGAAGAGGAATCAGATAAAAAAGAAATCTTTTCATGTGCCTATTTCCTGCAAAATGTATAAGTAATTCACTAGTGTCTTAAAACCAGGTAAGGGATATTCTGCAATTTCTTAATTGATGAAGAGACAACATCTGGAAAATAATTGTGCCATCCCTAGTTATGACAACATAAGATGTAAAATGTCTTTAGTGATATTTATAGTTTTATTTTTGATGTTTGTAAAAATATAGAATAAGGTTTCCATAAATCCAGGCTGGGGCTCCTGTAATCCTTTTAAGTACAAGAATTTAATTTCCTCAACTTCAACATTTTTCCTCAAGGATTCTCAGAAAGCTTTGCATTGGAGGAGAAGAAATTTCACACCCTCCTACTCCATACCAGAATAATTTTTCCTTAGGGCCATGTCTATATGGGTTTGTGAAATGGCCTATATAGTCTCTGTTCATTCTTGAAATCATCTTTAAGAAGCGACTTCATTTGACTGGGCAAGCCTTATTTTCTAGGTATTTGGTTTGCAAACCTAATCATCTGATTTAGGGGCATCTGTTTTCTAAAAAGGATACTTGGTTGGCAAGTCCACTGCCTGTATGGGATTGACAGATATCATAACTGAGTAGGGGACTTGGGGATTTCCTATAAAGCCTGATGGGGACTGTGGCAAAGCAGATAGTACAGATCTCTTCTTAAGGTGAATGGGATGCAGCAGACAGTAGCTAGAACTCTTGAATTGCCATGAGAAATCTTAAATCTGAACATTTTAATGTTACATTTCAAAACTTTGAAATGTTATCCATTAACTAAAAATATTTCATAAATCTCTGCAAAAAATCAAGATATAATTACAGACTACACTCAACTCAGTTACTGTTAGGTTCCTATTTTTGTTATGTATCTTCCATAAATACTAGGTGAAAATTCACAATTTCAAAAGATATATTAAAAATATTTTGACAAAAATGTAAAATGATATGTGTACAGGGTTATCCAATATAGCATTATTCGTATATGGAAAATCTGAAAACAAACGAAATGTCTTCAATGAATTTTTTAAGGTTGTATGTTACATAAAAAGAGACTTGAGGGACAACCTCAGTGTCCTGCTTTCTAGTCTAAACTTTTATACAATGTCTCATGAAACCATCTCTTTCACGTGTAGATACACATAGGGAATATTAAATCAAAAATATAAGATTGGAATGGGTTGCTAAGGCAGAGTTCCCAATATCACCTGTCATTTTGGATTTGTTGTTGATGGGATTGGAGTTGTTAGGACAAACTAAGCTGTCACGTTCAGGATGAAAACTAAATATGAGCTTAACAGGGATGATATGAGTTTCAAATAATAGTGAATACTTTTCTCAATCACCTTGTCATTATAGGGATTACATGAAATAATGCATTACACCATAAGGGCGGAGTATCATAGCCCTATAGAAAATGTGAAGAAATATTTTAATAAAAGGCACTGCAGTACTAACAACACTGTTGAAATGTGAACATGTATACAAAGCAAATTCATGACATTAGTGGAGGAGGTTCATAACAATCAAGTGAGAAAACATTTTCCCAAAATGATTGACTACTAATGAAATATTTTTTAATCTTTTGTTTCATTACTCTGAATGCTTTTCTTCCATAGAGTTTTAATTTTTTCCCATCTGTTACTTCCTCCACTGTTTTTTACTGAATTTATTTCAATTAACAATTTTTTTGTATTTTAAAGTATTAAATATCTACTAGTAAGAACAGAGAATTGGGGCGGCGCCTGTGGCTCAGTGAGTAGGGCGCCAGCCCCATATGCCGAGGGTGGCGGGTTCAAACCCAGCCCCGGCCAAACTGCAACCAAAAAAAAAAATAGCCGGGCGTTGTGGCGGGCGCCTGTAGTCCCAGCTGCTCGGGAGGCTGAGGCAAGAGAATCGCGTAAGCCCAAAAGTTAAGAGGTTGCTGTGAGCCGTGTGACGCCACGGCACTCTACCCGGGGGCGGTACAGTGAGACTCTGTCTCTACAAAAAAAAAAAAAAAAAAAAAAAAAAAAAAGAACAGAGAATATAATCTTTCTGATCCAAATTAAATCAACTTTTAATTTTGTTTAATGAATAATTCTTATTACGTGACTCTGTGAGATAAAAAGCATTTAGAAAAACAATCAAAGAGTTAACAGTTGTTGTGAGTTTTATTTTTTGGTGCAATATCCCATTAAAAACAATTATCTTGCAACATGCCTGGTGTGCAAATGGTGATTTGTGATTTAACGGTTCCTATGCAGATTTACAGAGGAGTAAATCAAGATTTAAACTAAATGGTGTATTCTAAAACAGAAAGCAAAACAAATTCTCTATAGGTGGAGACACTGAAATGCTTTGGCTTGTTTCAAATATTCTCTAAGATTTACAGGAGATCAAGAAATACAAGAATACAAACAAGGGAATATCTTTCAAGAAAAGTACTTGTTTCTAAATTTAAGGTTACAAGAAAAATTTACCTGGACACGATACTAAGCAAGTGTAGGAAACTTCAAAAGGAGAAAGCTTCTGACTGGGTTTTATCTCATTTGAATCCAAGATGACTCCCTTATTCCCTATGCTTGCTGAAGCCTGAGATGAATGTACAGAATTTCTTTGCAAACTTATCCCTGGAGTATTATTTTCTTAAGCTGCTCTTGCAAAAATAAACAGGAAAAAAAATGTTTTCTTTCTTTTTTTTTTAAATATATTTCAAAGGCATGTGATGCTTAGAATAAAGGTATTTAACCTCTCTTACCTTGGCAATTTGTTCTAATTTTGTCTTTGATGAGTGTAAAGCACATAATCCTTTTCACAGTCCATTATTAAAATATGTGTCCTCAATTTCGAAGGATGGAGATGTTTCAAAAGTTATATATATATATATATAATATATATAATTGTATTGGGTATTTAGTGCAGTTAATTCTATATCAATGTGGCTTTAATTAATGCAATTATAAAATCAGAACACAGCATGTTAGTGCTCCTTGGATTGACAAGCTAATTGTAATTTATTACTTCTTAAGGGTTATTTCCTGACAACAAGTCTAAACGATTCACCTTACAATAAACATTCAACTGTTCTTTGTTCAATATTGTTCTATTGTTCATTTTTATTTAAATATCCTCAACTCTATGGCAATGAACTTTCCCCTTTTGCTTTCAATAAAAAGATTGATGATAATTACTTTTGAGTGAAAGGTGGTGCATTTCACTACACTTAGCTCATAATAAGATGAGATATTCCTGAGTCACTGATTAAAGAGTACATTATCGTGCAAAATGAGACTGCATTCATCAGGTTGTATAAAATAGCCATTAACTATATGAGTGACATATTCTACTAAAAGTCCCAGAAGCAAGGTAATTATTGAGCCAAGTATAATTTGAATCCAATACTTAATTATCCATGATAATCATTTCTCTGCAGAATTTTATGACTCAGCAACATACGAAAGCCTTTTATATAAAAGAAAATGCACCTACTTTAGTATTTTGTAAGATAGGCAAGTGGAAAATAACTGATAATTTCAGGAGGGAAAAGAAAAATGTACATGAACCCAACAAAGCTGAGTATCTGTCTTTGTAAATGTTCTGAACAGTATGTCTATATCACCTCTGATAACATATATTGGCCTTTAGAAACAGAGAAATATACCTAGGTTCTGATAAAAATGTTACCAGACCTGGGGGGGGGGGTTATGCAAAGATAAAGAAAAGACATGCTGTTTGGCTGCTTCTTGCTTTTCTTTTTATTAAATCATTTTGGTTTTATATGATCAGACACCCTTGTAATGCCAGCGAATGTTTACAAAGGCGGCTGCCTTCTTCTCTAAGTCTCATGAAAAGCTGATGTCATTACCTCTCTCCAGTAATAACAATGAGTAGGGGTTGGGAGCAGCTTTCCACTTCTACAGAAATTACTTTTGTAGTACTATATACCGTAGAACATGGAATACTATTCAGCCATAAAAAATGAAGACTTTACATCTTTGTATTAACCTGGAGACAGTTGAAGCACATTCTTAGTAAAGTACCACAAGAATAGAAAAGCAAGTATCCAATGTACTTAATACTAATATGAAACTAAGAGATAAACAACAATAGACCCACATGAGAGAAAAACACAATTAAATTCAACAATGTACAGTCAAACATTTTGCCACTGACTTCTATCACTCAGCACAGCTCTCTAGAGGTCAGCCCAGGTTGTTGTACCGTGTTTGGACATCTGGAAGGGTTGCTCTGTTTGTGGCTATGATGAAGTGAACTACTACACACATCTGTGTACAGGTTTTAAAGTGAACATAAGCTTTCAGTTCTCTGAGATAAATGGCCACGAGTGCAATTGGAAGACCTCACGGCAGTTCCATGCTTAGCTTTTTATGAAGTGGTCAGTTTTTTTTCCAAAGTACCTCCATTATTTTATATCCCTACCAGCAATCACTGGGGAGGGATCTGGTTTCTACATACCGTGGCCAGCATTTGTGTTGTTATTTTTTTCTTTCTTTTTTTTAGTGTAATGATATCTTTTTGCTGTCATTATATGCAAATCTCTGGCTAATAAGGTTGAACGTATTTTATGTGCTTTTCAGTATAGCCTCTTTTCTGCATACGAAATCTGTAAATTCTCTCCTGTGAAAAGTCTCTTCATGTCTTTTCTCTATTTCCTCACTGAATTTCTGATTTTGACTGTTGAGTTTCAAGAAATTGTAGTTTTATGTATTCTAGACACTGATATGGGTATGTGGTTGGCAAATATTTTCTTATACTTTACAGCTTGTTTCTTCATACTCCTAATAGGGTCTTTCACAGAACAAAAAAAGTGTTAATTTTGCTGAAGTTCAGTTTACAAATATTTCATTAATGGGTTGTTCTCTGGCATCTACTCTAAGAGCGGAGAACCTTTTTCTCAGTCCTAAATCCTGAAGTATTTCTGTTATAGTTTTTTTCTAAACATTTTATAGCTTTACTTTTTATAATTGAACATGAGATCTATTTTGAGGCCATTTTTGGGATAAAGTATGATGCCTAAGTAGCAACAGCTCACTTTTTACCTATGGTGTTCAATCTGTCCAGCAATATTTGTTGCAGAAGTTACCCTTCCTGTATTATATCACTTTATCACCTTTGTCAAAAGTTATTTGGGTGTATTCGTGTGGGTATGTTTTGTGCTTCTCTTTTCTGGTCTATCAGCCTCTGTGTCTATTTTCATGCTAATTTTTACATAATATTGATTACTATAGCTATGTAATCCTATTGGTTTGAAATCAGATGGACTGTTTTCTTGCACTTTCTATGTCTTCAAAATTACTTAGTTTTTTTTTTTTGTTTCCTTGATTTTCCACATAAAATTTACAATGATCTTTTTTATACCTACCACCCACCTTCCTGGGATTTTGATAGGAAGAATAATACTAATTTTGAGATCATTAACATCTTTATGTTGTCTCCCATGAATGGAATATGCCTCTCCATTGATTTAGATCTTGCTTGATTGGTTTCATTAGTTGTGTTTTTAGCATAGAAATACCATATGTCTTTTGATAGATGTATAACTATTTCTTTCATTATTTTTATTTTTTAGTGGTAATCAATAGTATAGCATTTTAAATGTTGGTGACTGTAAGTTCATGGCTAGTATATAAAAATACAAAAACTTTTTGTAGGTTTACATTTTTTCCCGTGTCTTTGCTTAATTGATTTATTAATTCTAAGAGAATGTTTATGGATTCCTCGGAATTCTGTATTTAAATAATTATGTCTTCTACAAAAAGGGAGAATTTTATTTCTTCTTTCTGGTCTTAAATGCTTTTGTGTCCTTTTCTTGACTAATTTTACTGGCTAGAATTTTCAGAGTTATGTTGGATAAGAGTGGTGGGAGTAGACATACTTGCTTTATTCCCAATCTAAAGAAAAGGTATTCAGTGTTTCAGCACTAAACATGTTACTTTAGGTATTTTATAGATGCTTTGTAATAAACTGTGGAAGTTTCCCTCTATTTCTATTTTTCTGAATGTTTTTGTCATGAATGGGTATTACAATTTGTCAAGTGCTTTTTCTGTACCAATAGACTTAATTACATGTCTTTAGCCTGTTAATATGGTAGGTGACATTGATTAATTCCTAAATATTAAGTCAGATTTGCTAAAATCATTGGAATAAACCTTACTTACTCATGGCATATAATGCCTTTTATCTATTACTGAATTCTACTTGCTAATATTTTCTTAAGTAATTTTGTGTCTGACAGATACTGATTTGTGGTTTTTTGTTTATTTTTATTTTCTTTTTTTGGTATTGATTTTGGTTTCATTGTAATACAAGCTGCATCAAATAAATTGGGAAAGGTTTATCCTATAATAGTTTCTCTCCAAGAGTTTGTGTGGGATTAGTGTTAATTTTACTTCAAAATTTTGGTGGAATTCCTCACTGAATCCACCTGGCCTGCATATTTCTTGGGGGTGAGGGGATTAAATTTCAATGTCCTTAATTTGTTACAGGTTTTTCAAATTATTTCAGATTGGATAAATTGTGGTACTCTCTTCCATTTCATCTACATTATTAAATTTGAGATTATTAAATCAGAGATTTTTCATAATTCCTTATGACTTTTGTGATACCCTCATGGTCCATAGGCATATTCTCCATTTTATTAGTTAGTATATTAGTAATTTGTGTCTTCTTTCTGTTTATCTTTAACACTGTTGATAGAAATTGATTGATTTTATAAATATTTTCAAAGAAGTGGTTGTTTCATTGATTCTTATATTGCTTGTTTTCGATTTTATTGATGTTTGTCTTTATCTTATTATTTTCTTACATCTGTTTAATTGAGTTTGGAGAATTGGCAGTTCTTTTTATTACTTCTTGAGTTGATAGTTAAGATTATTAATTTGAGACTTTTCTTCTTTTCTAATACATGAATATAATTTTATAAATTTCTCTTTCAAAACAGATCTAGATTTGTCATCCAAATTTTAAAGTGAATCATATTCTTTTTCATTCAGTTCATTTTAAATTTCCTTTGAGACCTCCTCTTTGACCCACAGATTATTTAGAAATGAGTTGTTTTGTTTCTAAGTGTTTATTTTTAAACATATGGATATAACTTTTTTTGGTTTAGTTAAGATAATCACATGTATGTTTTTAAAATTTATCAATGGACTTAATTAAGTTCAATGCAATTCATTTCTGACTGCTGGTTTACACTTCCCATTCATATTTTCACATGTGCTCCTTTTTATTGTATTTTGCCAGTTACATGGAAAGACAGCTTCTTCTCAATCTTTCTTATTCTTAATGTATTTCAAATTCTATATTTCCCTCTGATTACCCCTTATATTACATTCTGCTGGGTTTAAATCCTTCTTTCATTATAATTCAGTCCTTAATACTTACTATATTTTTCAGTAGCAAGAGAATTATCTACTGTTTTAATTACCAATCATGTAGGTTAAATTCTTCAATATTTAGGACATGGTTTCCAATTTCATTACATGTTGATTGATAAATATCCTTTTTGTGAAGGAGATTCTTTATTTTTCAGAATCATTTATACATTCTTGACACTTGTACTTAAGAGTTTCTTTTGATTAAAAAATTATTGAATTTAATTGTAATAATTGTTAATTTTTTTCCTGTATGTTTAAACAGATAGCAAATGTCAAGTTACAAATTAGAAGAATGTATAAAATTAGCAAATCTCATAACATATGACATCAGAATAGTCACACTTGCAAATAATAATGTCTGGTGAGCAACTCTGGACTCTCTAAAACCCTAAATCTTTACCTGCCCCCACCCCATGCCAGATAAGGTAAAAATAGCCCTGTATTTGTTATACTTTAAATATCTACCTGAAACAATCTCATATTGTCTAGGAACACTGGTGATATATACAAAAAAAAAAAAAAACAAGTCCAGGAATGACCCACCAGACTAGAGCAGTCCAATGTGGATACATTCCTAAATTACCCAGGGATTTTCAGAATTTGGGCTAACAAAATCTTTGACCAGATAAACTCTTCACTTTGAACATGTTCACCATGATTAATATAAAAAGTAGCAGAGGGAAATACGGGCAAAGGGTTTTTAATTATATAAATGTTTTTATTTTTTTTATTTATTTATTCTTTTTTTATTGATGGGGATTCATTGAGGGTTCAATAAGCCAGGTTACACTGATTGCAATTGTTAGGCAAAGTCCCTCTTGCAATCATGTCTTGCCCCCATAAAGTGTGACACACACCAAGGCCCCACCCCCCTCCCTCCGTCCCTCTTTCTGCTTTCCCCCCCATAACCTTAATTGTCATTAATTGTCCTCATATCAAAATTGAGTACATAGGATTCATGCTTCTCCATTCTTGTGATGCTTTACTAAGAATAATGTCTTCCACGTCCATCCAGGTTAATACGAAGCATGTAAAGTCTCCTTTTTTTTTTAATAGCTGAATAGTATTCCATGGTATACATACACCACAGCTTGTTAATGCATTCCTGGGTTGGTGGGCATTTAGGCTGTTTCCACATTTTGGCAATTGTAAATTGAGCTGCAATAAACAGTCTAGTACAAGTGTCCTTATGATAAAAGGATTTTTTTCCTTCTGGGTAGATGCCCAGTAATGGGATTGCGGGATCAAATGGGAGGTCTAGCCTGAGTGCTTTGAGGTTTCTCCATACTTCCTTCCAGAAAGGTTGTACTAGTTTGCAGTCCCACCAGCAGTGTAAAAGTGTTCCCTTCTCTCCACATCCACGCCAGCATCTGCAGTTTTGAGATTTTGTGATGTGGGCCATTCTCACTGGGGTTAGATAGTATCTCAGGGTTGTTTTGATTTGCATTTCTCTAATATATAGAGATGATGAACATTTTTTCATATGTTTGTTAGCCATTCTTCTGTCATCTTTAGAGAAGGTTCTATTCATGTCTCTTGCCCATTGATATATGGGATTGTTGGCTTTTTTCATGTGGATTAATTTGAGTTCTCTATAGATCCTAGTTATCATATATTAATATTCTTGTTATAATTTCAATCGCATAATATGTCAGTAATATAATTGCTATTGAATTGCTCTTTAGACATTTAATAATTTTATTTAACCTCTAATTTACCATTAGAGGTAATTTACCATTAAATGTTAAATAAATTATTTATTAGGTAATGGCATATTAGTTCATATACCATCCTAAAAATCCTATAAAACTCAGCATATCTCTATAACGATGATCAATACAGTGACATCTTTGAGTCTGAATTCTCCAAACTAACTTCCCTCATTTTAAATTCAATGCTTCTCCATGTAATTGCATGTGTGATTTTAGGCAAAATTGATCTGTACAGTGGCAATAATAATACCACATAGAATCTACATTACTAAGTGATTTTACACATCAAATACGCTATTCTATGTCATGTTTTTAGCACATTTGCTGGACCAAAGGAAACAATAAAAGTTACAGACATTATTACATAGTAGAGATTGAAGAACAATCAGGCAGTTTTTTAAATTTAAAAATATTGTAATTATTCATGTTTCATCTAATTGTAATCCATAATCATGAAACAGCGCATTTACTTTTATCTAGTGCATTTCATCCATTGGGAAACTTATGGTCATGTGTCAGAATTATGTTTTTTTATACTGTTGTGAAGAGTTTTGATGACCATGACTTCATTTCATTTGATAGCTTAAGAAAATCTGATTGTCTATTTGCAATCAAAGCTGATATTATCTCTGAGCAAAAGTATTTTGTTTCTTCTCTTCTCAGATTTCCTTTCTCATTACTGAAACAATATAGATGTAATTAAGGTCTTTACCTGAGACTCAAAATGATATAAGAAAGTAGAATAGCTGGAAATTATCTTTGGATTCAGTGACTTGGTCTTAGTGAGAACATCGCCTAAACATTTGTGCGGAGACACGATCATCTGATATTTTTTCCTACCACCTGGTATAAAAGCCTGAAAGCTTATAAAAAATTGTTTGTGTGTTTTGTTAAATACTGAAAAAAGAAAAAAAAGACTAATTTTTTTTGAAAAAGCGTAATATATAAAGCAAAACTTCCTGCTTAGAATATTTGATCCTGTGCTAAACAAATAAGATTGGAGGAATCTGAATATGAGTGCAATTTTCTAGTACTACAAAAATCACATGCTAACTAAATAAATGAAATTGAACTGAAGAGTTCCTTTTTAATGCAGTATAAAAACTTATCATATGATAGAAAAGTCAATATTCCCCCCCAAAAGAGCTCATCTCTTAGTCTTATTTTATTTGAAGTATTTAATGAATCAATGAAGAGGATGCTTTTGTTCCTTTCCAAGCAGGCACTCATCAATTAAACCTATATTTATTTCACTTCCAGTGTCCATTAAAATATGTGGAAGGCTGAGATCACAATGGAACCTGAAGGAAGCAACCCCTGCAGTCGGTTTTTGACCAAGAGCCAGCCGAGCACTCTGACTTTTCTAAGTGCAGCTAGTATTTGAATTAAATTATTTCCACAGTAATTTAGCAGCATGAGCATTTAGGGGGAAAAAAGTGTTCTCTAAAATAACTGTTATTACGTGTATCTATTTGATGTCAAGATGAGACAAGGTTTTACTGAGGTTTGAAGTATTGATTAAGGTTCCAAAGAATTGTAGAAGAAATAACAATTAAATTCAAGAATACAGAAGGCTTTTTTTTCCCCCTGATTTTCCCGTAGGTAATGCCAAACAATCTGGAGCTTGTGAAATTCCATTAATTTCTAGAAATATTTTTTTTACAACAATATCCTTAAACTTGGGGGAAGTATCAATAGTATTCTTGTTTTCTTTCTTTAGTTTCAGTTCATAATAGAAAATGCAACTGATTATTCTATTTATATTTTTCTTTTTCCTTCAATATTTATACAGAGTACATTTTAGTTCCCTGCTTCTTACTATTGTCATAGGAAATGTCACTTTGATATTATACTACATACATCTTACATTAGGTATTTTTTATGGCTATGATTTTCATGTTTATAACTTGAAAAATTCAGATATCAGATAACTTGATAGTAAAAATTGTATGAAGTTCATGGAGCTATTCTATGAGCTCTTAATGGGATGTAGATATTCTCAAACATCACTACATCTGGGTAATCTCTCCAAATTGATGGTAAGAGAGCCCTGAAGAATTTAAATAATCTAATCTGCATCATTTGCCACTTTGACTTTCAATAAACACATTAGGCACAATAAATTTAATTCAAAATTTTGCACAATAAATTTAACTCAAAATTTTGCACAACACTAAAACTTTTTAACAAATAAATATGTATGGAGTGGTAGGTATACAAACCAATAAATAAACAACAGATTAGTAGATACATAGATAACAGATGGCAACATAAATTAAAATAGTTTCCATTTCCTGTTTCAAACTATTTTTCTGCATTTTCTATTTCTTTTAATGGAATTACCATTTTTCATATGCCAATGTGCCCCAATTTTTATGTAATTTCCAATTAAGCTAGGTTCTGCACCCACTGTCTATGCTAGTAATTTGCTGTACACTGTTGTCAATTTAGTGTCCTTTGAGACCCCATCCCTAGAGTTTCTGATGAAGCAGGCATGAGGTATGCCCCCAACAAAATCCCCGGTGATGATGTTGCTGCTAGTTCAGGGGTCAGACTTTGAGAACCATTGTTTGTACAGACAGGACCCTTATTACCGTCTTGGCCCTTGTCAGCTTGCAATGATCACCTATCTTTTTTCCCCTGCCTCTCATCATCACTTCCATCCTAAGTGACTCATTCTGCTGATTCTAGATGCATATAATTTTTTCTTAGCCGTTGCTTTAAAATACCACACATAATATGTATTTCCAGGCTCATTTTGGAAGCTTTAGCAATTCTCTAATTTTAATTCATCTGGAAATTTTTTTCTCAATGCCTACTATATGCTACATACTAATTCAAACAATGCAAATACAATAGTGAGGCTAAGACCTCAAATCCTATTTACTTATTGAGCTAACATTTTAGCAGGGAGGTAAAAAAAAAACAAACAATATTTTTAAAGTTCTATACATAGAACGTAAATGGTAGGGCTAACTGTTGGAACGGTTTTGAATCCTAAGTACTGTGTTGGCAAAGGAGGCACTGAAAGGAAGGGCAAAAATGAATGATATCAACACCTAAGGAAGCAAAAAGACCCCAGGGTCGAAGGACTTTTAAAGTTACTGGAACAGCAAGAAGCCCAGCACGGGAAACTAGTGTCCAGAAAAGGAGGTGCAATATTTTATAAAATAGTTCTTTCACCTGACATTTAAAGTGATTTATAGTCTTACTCTAAATTAACACTTTAGGGCAGGCAAAGGAGTCTACGTACGCCCAAAGACGCCATGCACGATCCCATTTTAAAAATGTTATTTTTATCATCTTTTTATTGCCTATTATGCATCCTTTTCTTTATCTGGGTAAGCAATCTGTAATTGTCATGTGTGATACATAGTAAAATTGCTGATGAAACTTACACTATTTCTCAACCCATAATGACTTTTCTCTAAATCTCTTAACACTACTTCTTTCACACACACACACACACACACACAACTTTATATGAGCACAATGTATTATATTTCTCTATCTCCAGATCTAGAATTATGAGCTAAGAGATAGAGAACTATCTTAATAGTTTACTGTATCCTATAGCAACCAGACTCCTTGCAGGAAGTCAATTTTTTAAATGGATTGAGTCATGTTTGCCTGTAGGATTGAAAGCTCAGTGAAGTGAGTGAATTAGTCTTTCTTTTGACAGATATGTATTGAAGGCTTTCTAAATATTGCTCTGAGGATAGAGACAAAGAAGACCCAATCCCCAGTGACAAAAAGATCCTAACGTAGGGTAGAAAATCAGCTAATAAATTGACAGACACAATGCAGTATAACTGGGTGCTTAGCTAGAGATCTACCCAGGGCTGTATGTGTATTACTCTGGGTCCTCTGAGAAGCAGAAATAGGATTAAGCACAAAGAAAATTTTCTTAAGGGAAAAGTCTGTGAGAAAACATGGGAAGGAAGTGAAGAAGTTTGAGAGCAGTCAGCAAGCCTTATTCTAAGTGAAAGAGGGGGAGGCGGTGTGGGTGATTATTTCTTAGCTTGCCAGGTAGTTTATGGAAAATCTAGAGAAGCTGGCAAAGTTAGAACCAGAAAAGCCCATGTTCCCAGGATTGTTCCGCTTTAGTCTCCCCACACTCAGTCACTGACCACGTGTAGCCCACACAAGGTCGCCTGGGCACAGATGCAGCCATGCAGGTCAGAATGTGGCCCCCTGGTTTTTGGTCAGTGTAGTGGAAGCCTGGCCAGACAGACCTCAGGGTGTAACTCAAACTGAATCAACAGGGGACTTTCCACAGCAACCAACACTTGAGCTGAATCATAGTCTGTATTAGGAACTGGTTTCATGACAATCTCAGGGGAGGCGGCCCCTGTCACTCAGTCAGTAGGGCGCTGGCCACCTACATCCAGGCTGTTTGAACCCTCCCCAGGCCAACTAAAAAACAGTAATAACTGCAACAACAACAACAAAAATAGCCGGGGGTTGTGGCAGGTGCCTGTAGTCCCAGCTTCTTGGGAGGCTGAGGCAAGAGAATCACTTAAGCCCAAGAGTTTGAGGTTGCTGTGAGCTGTGATGCTACAGCACTCTAACAGGGCAACAGCTTGAAACTCTGTCTAAAAAATAAAAAACAAAAAGACTGGGGGAAAAATTCCTGTGAAGGCACTGACAGGGGCTTGAGGCCCACAAAGGTTCAGGAAACTACCCAGAGTAAGTAGCTTTGGCACAGAGGGTGCAGGCACACAAGGGAACAAAGTGAGAAAGGAAACGCAGCACATGGACCATGAAGAACCCAGTGAAAGGCATTTGGGATTATCCTGAAGGAGAATTGTCAGAGGGGGGTTGTCACTGCATGCCGCGTGCTCTTAATGTTATAAAAGAACAGACAGTGATCCTGGTACTATTTCAGCCCTAGCCATGTTTTCAATTGACAATAATATGTATATACAATAATATATATATTATTGTCATATATATATACATATATATGAAAGTAAATCAACTTTTTCATAATCTTCTTTTTAGCTTTTGATGAGTTTTAAATTATTTTGAAAGAAATTAGCAACAAATTCAAGGCCTCTAAAAGAAGGCATTCAGAATTAGAGAATGCAGATATTCTTTTACAGGACAGACTAATTTGTTAAAAAACAGTTTTATAAAAATCACTGAAGAGTTTTGGGGAATGTATAATGAAGCATTTATAAACCAGTTGGGCACCCTTTGCCACTTCTTTAAAGGACTTTGAGAATATTTGACACCTACCTCGAGTAAACACAATAGGAAATGTATGGTCCTCCAATAGTCTGCGATCCCCTAAAATGAGTTTTTATAATACCAGCAATTTCCATTAGATGGTAATAGAAATAGTTCTGGAAATGCTACTGAAGGATATTTCCTAAGTGTTATTAATTGGGACACAGATGTAGTTCACATAGTCCCAATATCTTAATTTGTGTTTTTTTTAATGAACTATTTTGGTAAAGACAGCTTTTTGATCCCTACTGCAAGCTACTGGATTAATGAACTTGGTAAACAGATCAACCAACGATAAAGTCACAACCACATTTCAAATAAAGCAAAATTAAAATGCTTTCTTAAAAAAAAAATGCTTTCTACTCATTGCAGACACACATATAAGATCCATGAAATGAGGCCTCACACACAGCAATTGCTGAGCACCACACCTGAGTGGCTGCGGGGCAGCGCAGTGCACCAGGGGAAAGGTGTTATACCTTTTACTGCCCAGGGACATCTGACAACATCTGTAGATTTTCTAGGTGTCAGAGTAGGGGTTTTGCTATTCACCTCTCATTAGTAGAGGTCAAGGATGCTGCTAAGCCTCCCATAACTCACAAGGCAGCACATCCACCTCAACCCCAAATGCCAATAGTTTCATGGCTGAGAAACTCTGTTGTAGAGGGTCGGATCAATATGATCCTAACTATTAATATATGTCATCAAGTCCTGTTCTAAAAAGCAAACAAAACCAGTACAGGTTGGTATGTAGGAGATCCAGGCAAGTTCAGTCTCCTAGATGAGAGATCTTGCCTCCATTCCCCACCAACACAGATATTTTTCACCTGAAATGTGTCTCTATGACTGGTGAAACTCTGGACTAACCTCTTTTAGCGGCAGAGCGCAGGAACAGTGTGGGGGAAATTTTACGTGAATGTATGGGTAGAAAGTGGCTACACTGCAAATCTTTTCTCCCCAAATGACACACAGGCTAGGCCAGTCCTTGCTATACATCAAGCAAATTATATCTTGCTTTATTAAATGTTTACTACAATCCTTTACATATACAGAATTGTATTCAGTCATGCATTGCTTATAAACAGGAGGTTTATATTCTACAAAATGCTTTCTTAGGTGACTTCCTCACTGTGTGCACATCACAGAGTGTGCTTAAGCAAACTTACTACACACCTACATTTTGTGGTATAAACTATTGATCCCAGCCTTCAAACATGTGTGGTGTGCTACTATATTGAATACCTCGGGCAATTGTAACACAATGGTATTTATGCACGTCAACATACCTACTCTTAGGAATGCCACAGTAAAATGGAGGTACAAAAGTAAAAGGGAAAAGATGGTACACCTGAATGTGGCACTTGGCAAGCATGAAGCTTGCAGGACTGGAAGTTGCTCAGGGTGAGCCAGTGAGCGAGTCTTAAATGAATATGAAACCCTAGGACATGATTATACCTTACTGTAGACTTTATAAACAGCGACCATTTGGGCTACACTGAATTTATCTTAAAAGTTTTTCTCTTTCTTCAATGATAAATGAACTTTACTTTAACTCTTTTACCTTACAAACTTTTTAATTTTTGAAAACTGTTTGACTCTTCTATAATACCACTTGGCTTAAAACTACACATTGCACGGGCGGCGCCTGTGGCTCAGTGAGTAGGGCGCCAGCCCCATATGCTGAGGGTGGTGGGTTCAAACCCAGCCCCGGCCAAACTGCAACAGAAAAATAGCCGGGCGTTGTGGCGGGCGCCTGTAGTCCCAGCTGCTCGGGAGGCTGAGGCAAGAGAATCGCTTAAGCCCAAGAGTTAGAGGTTGCTGTGAGCCGTGTGACGCCACGGCACTCTACCCGAGGGCGGTGCAGTGAGACTCTGTCTCAACAAAAAAAAAAAAAAAAAAAAACTACACATTGCACAATGGTACAAAAACACTGCATTTCTTTATAGCCTCACTCTATAAGCTTTTTTAACTTTTTAATTTTTTTGTTAAAATGTAAGAGACAAACACATACAAGTCTAGGCTCCTTTGGGCAGAATCATCAATATCACGTGTGTCCCACGGGAAGGTCTTGGGGGCAATAACACGCAGGGAGCTGTCCTTCCTCATAATAACATGGCTTTTTCTAAATTACTTCCTTATAGGCGTTCCTAAAGCTCCTTTGGAGGAGAAGCCATCCTTTTCAGAAATACGTGCAACAGATGCTCCCCACGCAGGACCCTCCTCTGCTGGCGCTGCACGCCAGTGGCCCGCGCCACCGTGGCCACCGCTCAGCAGCTTGTAAGACGATGGGGCCTGGTGGATAGCACAGGCTTTAACGAATACAAGAAGGAACCAGGAGGGGACGATCTCTATGAAAAAATGGGTGCAATGGCCATACCAGATTGTATTAGTACTTGTGATGGCAAAAACCTCACCGTAAAAACTGAGAGCACTTTGAAAACAATACAGTTCTCTTGTGTCTTGGGAGAGAAGTTTGAAGAAATTACAGCTGATGGCAGAAAAACTCAGATTGTCTGCAAATATACAGATGGCATGCTGGTTCAACATCAAGAATGGGTTGGGAAAGAAAACATGATAACCTGAAAATTGACAGATGGGAAATTAGTGGTGGAATGCATCATGGAAAATGTCACCTATATTCGGATCTAGGAAAAAGTAGAATAAAAGTTTCACCATCACTCTGGGCAGGAATTAGTTATGAGAATGAACAAGCTCAGTTCAAGGAGCCTGTCTCCATAATGCTTTTTTTTTTTTTATTACTGTATTCAATTATCTTTATCACAAATATTTTACATGCAACTATTTCAAAGTGTTGGTTAATTAGGTTCCTCTCTTTGGTTAATAAATAAATATGTTTGTCCTAAAAGAAAAAAAATATGTGCTACAATATTACCTTGTCTATGAAGTCACTAGGTCATGAGAATTTTTCAGCTCCATTATAATTTTATTGGACCACTATCACCTATGTGGTCCATCAGAGATTGAAATGTTACTATGTGGTGCGTGACTATGTGTGTATACACATAGGTATATTCCTTTAACATATACATCAACCCTGTTAAACAGACAAGGAAACAGGAAAAGAGAGGTCATTAGATTATCTAAGTTCTTAAAACTGTTTAGGATAAATGTCTTGTGTACCCTCCAAACATTATGATTTGTGGTGGTTTCTCCCTTTGAGATTGCTGTTGCAGTTTTCTTTCTTAATATAATTAATTAATTTATTATTTTAAGCTGGCTCTGTTGCCCAGGCAGAAGTGGGCCAATCACAGGTCAATAAAACCTTTAACTCCCTGGTTTGAACTCGGTGCATATGGCTGGTGCCTTGACCACTGAACTACAGGTGCCGAGCCAGGGATGGTTAGTTTTATATGTCAGCATGGCTAGGCTGTAGTACTCAAATATTTGGTCAAATATCAGTCTTGCTGTCATGGTATCTTTTAGACAAGATAAACATAAACTAGTAGAATTTGACTACAGCTACTTACCCTACATAATATGGAAGCCTTGAGAGAAAACACACTGAGGTCATCCTAAGAAGAGAGGATTGTACCTACAGACTGTCTTCAGACTCAAGGCCCAACATCAACTCTTCCTAGGGTCTGTAGTTGCACTACTCACATACAGATTACAGACTTTCTGGCCACATGGTAGTATAAACCAATTTCTTGAAATAAATCTCTCTCTCTCTGTTTTACACACACATGCTCCCACACATGAATGTATACACATGATACATAACACATCCTATTAGTTCTGCTCCTTTGGAGAATACTGCCTAATACAGTCTGAAAATGAATGGTGAAAAAACACAGAAGAGGTGATCTTCCAGGCCATTGATGGAGTTTCACATAATTTTGCATGGTCAGCAAAGTCAAATGCTTTACTGAAGGCCCAACATTTTGTAAATAAGAAAAGACTATTGAATAATAATCTTTCATCATTGGTGACTTAAACAAAAGGAATTCCAGTAGTGTGCTGACATAAACTGTAATGATTTAAATGGTGGCTGGATATGATGATTGGAGACATTAGAGTAGACACCTTATCAAGATATTTGATGATAACTGATTTTACTGTCTGCATCTTTATTGCATTCTCACTGAGAAGCCAAAAGCATATCAACCCCTTATATCACTTCTGCTTAGTTTTTTTTCCCTCTCTATGCACCGATTGTCTCCACATTGATCTTCTTTAAGTGTAGAATGACTATGCTTCAAGTCCAAATATCTATAACCATCTCTATTTTTTTAGTTACCTATTATTTTTCAGTCTTGCTTTAAGATTCTTCAGACTCTGGTTCCTTCCAAAGTCTCCACTCCTGTAAAGCCAGATGATATTCATTTTCTAAAATTTATGAATAGCCACTTTGCTTTCTGGCACATGGTGCCACCTCAATCTGGAAAAGTCTATACCCTCCAATGTAACAACACATAAATTTTATTCATTTTTAAAAGGCATTTAATATGTCATCAACCTCCAGTCTTTCCTTTGTTTCATAAACGATAATCTAAAGGTTAGATTTATTTTTCATAACAAAGATTATAAAAACTGTGTTTTAGAAAAGTAGGAGTTTAAAATTTTCTCTCGATAAGTCCAGATCTGAGCAGTCTCTAGGGTTGGAGTAGTAACTGTCAGTTTTGGAGAGCCCTGGTTGTTTTCATCCTCCCGTTTTACTAAATTAAGATGTGACTCATATTCCCTTACAGCAAAATAGCCCTTCCCTGATGGAAGACACAGCCTAAGTGAGCATCAGGATGAAGAGAAACAGGAAGTCAGACTAAGACACATTCTAGGTCTTTTTTAACCAATTACCTGAAAGCTTCCATATAACATTTCAGTTTCCCATACACTGGCCAGCATGAAGTCAGTCAAACAATGCCACCCAGCTGAATGGATATTGGGAAATGTTAAATTTATTTTTGACAGTGTTTTAAGAGGAAGATTAGAAATTGGGGCAGGCAACAAACACACTCTGTCACAATCTGTTTGCTGTGCCTTTAGACATATACTTCCACTCTGTGGGTAATATCTTTGGTAATAAGCTTGTCTTCATAAACTCTTAGAAGGCACGTAGTGTGTTAACCTTTGCATCCACCATAATTTTTGAAATGGTTGTTTGTGAATAAAAGTGTATTGGTATTTGAGATGATAAATCATAACTTAACTCTTGGACTCTATCCAATTATAATGGAGACACAGGAATAATATAGGGTAACTGGGAAATCTAACTTGGAGTAGGTAAACACAGCTTAAATCTAAGGCTAAATTAGACTTCCTATAATTTACTCCATAAATTTACTTCAGGCAAAGTAATAACACAATTACACCTTTATGCAATTGGACCTTGCTCTGTCGCTTCTTGTACAGAGGATAGACTCAGAGAGGCCACGCGCTCCTTAAGGATATCTGTTCAAGATGTGGGTTCAGTGAAAGAAATACCTGGGGAGTGAGAGACATGGAGTTATGCATTCTCAGCAGCCTTTTTTCTAAGTCCACAAGCTAAGTAAGTTATTACTTTCTCTGAGGTATGGAAATTAAGAAATAGAGGAGGAAGACCTAGACTCATTCTTTCAATATTTTTACTTCCTGGGCAGTAGAGTGAAGTTTTACCAAAGCAGGCAGGGATAGGAAATGTTTCTCTCAACAAAGTATGTCATGGGCACTTATCAAAGTCATTGCCCTGATAAATTAATACCTTTGTGTCTAATAATTTATCACAAGCTCTGCAGTAATTTTAAAAGAAGTTTAGCATCATGTGGATTTATCAACTCTCCCGTTTCAGGTATGATCATAATTTTTAGTGATTTCTTAAAGAAATAAAGGAAGTGGTATGTTCACTGCCTTTTAAAAATATGTAACTTTTCTTGAACTGTCCAAAGCAAACAATTATTGTATGGCAAATACATTTTCCCCATATTTTATTGTCACTAATAGTGAGGCTTTGATCACAAGTTACTCAATCACAAAATGGAAATTTATGGAAGGTGTAATAGAAGTGTCGATCATTAGGTGTTAGAATCAATCAATTACTTCTGAACACTTTTAACCCTCTACCGTAGCCGCTATCTAATTATATTATTTTCTCTTTATAGTTTTGTCTCAGGAACTGGATTGGGAATTCCTTGAGTGAAGAAACTGGTTCTCAATTAATCTTAGAGTTTCCAGAACGTATTAATCTTCTCAACACAAAACATATTGCTCAATGTAGAAAGAGATAAAGAAAATATTGAATTTCCTATATGGGAAACTGGTAGTTTTTGTCTATGTATTTCTCTATTTATTTGTGACCAGGAGAGACAACTATATGTATGAATAAACAATTATTTCCAGGGCAGCGCCTGTGGCTCAGTGAGTAGGGCGCCGGCCCCATATGCCGAGGGCGGAGGGCTCAAACCCAGCCCCAGCCAAACTGCAACAAAAAAATAGCCGGGTGTTGTGGCAGGCGCCTGTAGTCCCAGCTGCTCGGGAGGCTGAGGCAAGAGAATCGCTTAAGTCCATGAATTGGAGGTTGCTGTGAGCTGTGTAAGGCCATGGCACTCTACCGAGGGCCATAAAGTGAGACTCTGTCTCTACAAAAAAAAAAAAAAAACAATTATTTCCAAATATGCTTTACCTTTGAATTTATTTAGGCCCTAGTGTATGAGAAAACACAAATTTCTAAAGCCTTGAGAAATGCTTTTTTTTTCCCAATTATTTATTTATTTATTCATTTGTAGAGACAGAGTCTCACTTTATGGCCCTCGGTAGAGTGCCATGGCCTCACACAGCTCACAGCAACCTCCAACTCCTGGGCTTAAGCGATTCTCTTGCCTCAGCCTCCCGAGTAGTTGGGACTACAGGCGCTTGCCACAACGCCCAGCTATGAGAAATGCTTTTTAAAATTATAAGTACTCTACTAAAAACACAGGTGTATAGAACTAGATACCTACACATATCCGAGAGAGTACTGTCGCCATAAATTTTAACATAATTACTTGCATTTGACCAATGTCAAGAAATCTCATTACTCTAAATCATTCCAAATATGTAATGGGATATTGTGCATCCAGAACATCTTGATTTAGGGCTTCCTCAACCAGTGCTTGTGTTGAGTATATAGTGCTGAAAAAGCCAGACTTTCATGGAGATTGTGTTCACTAATGGCAGTAAGCACACACACATACAGAAGTTTACTAAAGTTTGAAAGATTCATAAAAAAGAAACTGATACCTTATAGCAAAACTTCCTTCTCCACTAAATCTATCTTCCAGCATGGTTTAAAGGTAAAATTTGGAAGAATAATGATCCCACAATTAATTAAATCCAATAAACACACATAAACATTGTATATGAAATAACTTGCAGCTATTTTATAAACCATAAACCATCATATTCCTACCCCTAATGAGATAACAAAGGAATATATAAGATATTTTGAATAAATTTTCCCGTAGAATTCCTGATTTCATCATAGTTTGAAATTGTTCAAATTAGCCCTTAATTGGTCTGCCTTAGCCAATTCTGAGCAAGACAAAAGGAAATTAGTAGCCTAAATTCAACCAAAGAATATAGCCTATACTTAATCTTTCTTCAATAAAACTAGTACCTTGGGAAAGTTTTAGTTACCTATGGAGCTTACCATCTAGATTTCCATGAATCCCTAAACCTTCTCTTCTTCTTCCCACTCCTTTCTTCCCTTCCTAACAGGTTAAATACATCCACATTACTGGTTTTATTCTTTCAAATGTTCTAGCTGATACTTCGATGATAGCTAAAAATAGAAACATATCCTAAAACCACATAACTATAATAAATTACTACCCCCCCCCAAAGTAAACCTTTTTCCCATAATCCAGTGCCTGGTTTGACAAAGTGACCATGGACTTTCAGTGTTACCTCCATGATGAAAACCATCTACTACTGGTTGATAAAAAATCTTTCCTCCATGTACCTAAACCTACCTAGATTAAGCCTGATTTCATCTCTGTGGACATTGTTCTTTCTAACACAGCCTACTCTTAAGCAAGTCAATTACAGGAAAAGTAAATACACAAACACATTTAAATATTATACAATCCCCAGGATCCTTTCCATCTACACTGTTCATGTTACTGAGAACTCAGCATGTCTGAACATGCTCAGATTAGGACAATATCTAAACATATCTTTAATTTTACATTATTTCTCCCCCAAAAGTGTAGAATTAATGTACACAAAGAAGGATAAAAATAGTGATGCTAATGTGAACTGTGTTTACTGACATTGACTAGCAAAGACAAATCGTCATAAATTATTAGTGCTTTTCAGACACACTGCTTGAGTTAAGCAAATTTCAACTAGCTCTGTAGCGTTAGTCAGACTTCCAAGCTTAAAATTCTGCATTGTTTAATATTTTCCACTGCTGTGAAGGTAAACATAGTCATTAATCCAAAATCTTGGCAACAGCAATGTTTTGTTGTGAAAATGTTGATCACTAAGGTCGTGGTAAACACACAAGTTCATAGGAAATTTTGACATGCAATGTTTGGGAGAATGGATAAATAATGTTCTTGAAACATATTTGACTGGATGTTTATTCCGTAAATCACCCTAACCATTTAAATAAGAAGCTTAGAATGGTGTTAAGTTATTTTTGAAATAGTCCAAAATAACTTCACATATAATTCAAATTTATTTTTCAGCAATCATATGACTCAAATAATCTCCAGTAAAGCAGTATTTTCTCCAGCAAAAAAAATATAGTAGTGTTATAGAGTCATTTTTTAAAAGACATGTTTGAGAGTGAGCCAAATATCTGAGCCAACCCTTTTTTTTAAACAGAAAAAAGAAAACTTGGGTGCTTTTTTATAACTCAGTGTTGTAAGTCATTTATCCTAGTAATACTAATTATCAATAATTATTAGGTGATTTTCTGTGGCATAACCTTAATTTTTAATATAATTCTTTGCACTGCCAAAGATCCCTAAGGCTTATCTGAGAAAAAATGGTAACTTAATGATATGTAATTTCATTTACTAAATTTTCTAATATAAATGTTTTTGACATATATTTGGAACAACATTATATTTGGGACATAAATAGAATATAATGTGGAGTTATAAATTTGCTATATCCATTGCTCATTTTCTTTCTTATTATTAGATAATAAATAGATTTATCCAGGAAGATCAGTAAAGTGAACAAATTAACACTTGATGAACACAGAAAGGTAAGGTAACTATGTGTAAGATTGTCTGGGTTTATAAATAAGAATAAAGAAGACTGTCCATAGCCCCATATTTCTAACTGAAATTTTTAAGAATATAGAATCTACCTGATGGAATTTTACACAACAAATTTCCTTCTGATAAATCTAAATTGGCACATTGTATATGGTCAAAATTTTTCAAGCTAAAACAAATCACTTTCTCAAACCACATCTTTCTCCATTTTTCTTGTTGATATATGTCAGAGATAAAATAGAAAGCCAGTAAAGCTGTTTAAAATATGTAGGAGAAATTATGACTTCAGCCCAAAGTCATCACTCTCCTAGGTTTTGTATATAGTTTAGATTATTGTGTTTTCCATTGTTGAGGATGAAATGAAGCTTGGAAAACTCTTAAAAAATACTCACTCAGCTTAGGTAGTATGATGGGAAGAGGGTTTGAGAAAATAGAATCTGATAGAGCTGTTGCATGAGTTTCACTAATGTACAAAGCGTGAGTATGTATAGAGAGGTCAGCACAAGGCCATCTAGGTGCATGGTTCCTAGTGTATTAAAATATGCTACATATTGAAGGCAAGGAACAAGGAGAAGCCAATCACAATTTAAAAAAAAACAAGAAAAAAAATGTACTTCCTTTTTTTCTCCATTGACTGACTTCTGAATTGTGGCTTTATAATCAGAACCCAAGTAGAAGGTGGTAGACCATGGAACCAAATGCAAATAACTTACTCCTTTTGAATTTCTCCTGCTCTTAATTATCAAATGAGGAGGGTTATCTACGTAGCTTCTATGATTTCTTCCAATGTAGTACTAACTTACCAAGGTAGAGTCCTATGAAATTAGGAGATGCAAATAATAATAATTTTTGAACACATAGAAAATGAACACTTTAAAAAGAAGCATTGACTAATGGCAGACTTTTGGCAAAATGAAAACATACTAAAAGGAGAATAGGCAAATTTAAAGGGAAAATTGGGAGATACTCCTAGTGGCTTGGTGCTGCATTCTTCAGAGGGGAGGCTGAAGGATAAGGCAGCCAGACAGAAGTATCTTAATCCTATTTGTGAGAGGAGGAACCCTCATGACCTAATCACTTTTTTAAGCAACCCATTTTTTAATACCATTACATTGGCCACTAAGTTTCAACACCTAAATTTTGGTGAGGACACAGATAAATCATAGCACTGGCAGAGACTAAAAAAGAATAATGAGTATAGAAGGAACCATTAACTGAAATGCAGCTCTTGACTATGTAGGTGGAGACTTTACCATATGTCAAAAAAAAAAAAAATTACAGAACAGCGCATGAGAATAAAGCATGAATTGGCACATGTACAAAACATAACAAATGGAATGTCATGTCGAACCAGGCCACTCCTGGGCAAAGCTCAAGTTTTGAAACATAAATAAATATCTAGAAAATATTCAGGGGAAAGTAATAAATAACATTCTAATTAAGGGCAGAATTCACATAAAAAGAAAATGAAAGACATTTTGAAATATACAAATATGAGTCTCTTGAAAAGCCTGTTTGAAGATGTAATCCAGTCAAGTTTATATATAATAAATCAAAACTAAAAACAGGTAAACTGGTAGGTCAAAGAGTGAAAGGAGTAGGTATAAATTCTTAATCCAGGTAAAAATATCATTAAATTTTGATAATTATAATAACTGACTGTACAATATAATGCAAGTACTTACATTATAAATAACAACAAATAAAAAAACCAAGAAATTAAAAAAATAATAAGATAAAAAATATCCCAGAGTGGGCCAAAAATTGGGAGGGTTGGCCGGGCATGGAAGAGTCTAATAGTCCTTTGCCTTTCACAGAAAGAAATTAAAGGATATTCTTTAATTTTTGTAGCTGATGACTAAGAAATCATATTTAGGCAATATGATTTAAAGACATAAGAGTAATCACTCTTAGAAAAGAACAATGAATGGACTATATTCCTTCCAAATTAGCAAAGATAGAAAAGAAAGAGCAATGAAAACAATTAAAACAAAGGACACATAAATTTTATACCCAAAATGTTTACATTAAAATATTTGAAGCTAAACCAAACATCTGACAGAGAAGTAAATGGAAATTTTATAAGCCAGAGATAAAAAGAATCCTAAAAGGTTTCAAAGAAAATAAAGGATAAAAGAATAATAATCATATCAGGCTCTTAATTTTTTTAACCAGCAAAACTTGATGTCAAAAAATATAACAGCTTAAAAATTCAGAAGAAAATATTTCTCAATAGATTTCTATATTTGTGGGGATAGATTTTGTAATTACTGGAAAATATCCACTGCTTCTTAGTAATAGGATTATACAGCCCTGTCAACCAGTCTGTGATTTGCCTGTGCATATGTTGTTATGGCCCTGACCACAGACTTTGAGCAGGTGATGTGTTTCGGGGATGGAATATGAATGGATGTGATATTGCCAGATCTGGGCTGGAAGTGGATACATGATTTGCTTTGACGTCACCCTTGCATTCCTGCCCTATGCCTTGAGAATGTGCCTCCTGGGCAGGAACTTCTGTGTCAGTCTGGGTCATGAAATGAAAAGGATATGGAGACAAGCTGAGCCACGCTGAGTCAGGCAGATCTGAAGCTGAGCTACAGACATCATGCAATGAAGGCCAGAAATAAATACATGTTGTTGTACATTGCTGAGATTTGGAGACTGTTTATTTCCGTAGCAAAACCAAAAATGAAGATATAAAAAAAATCTTACCCCCTGAAGAGGAATTTATTATTATATCTTCTCAGCATTCACGTCCTCTTTGTTCTAAAATGTTAACACAGAGATTTTCATTTGGCAACTCCTTCTCCAAGGTCCTTTCAAGTAGTTAGGCTGATGCTGTTCACAATTTCTACCTCTAGGAGTGGGTATAAGCCTGTCATGGTGCAGCCTACATGGCCCTTCATTTAACAACACTGATTTGATCAGAAGTGAACACATGACCCCTTTCAGCCGTGAGAGGTATGCTAAGTAGGTTTTATAAGGTCAGGGTAGTTGTGAAAAGCTTTCCTAATATGGTGAAAAGCTTTCCCTGGACTTAAGCCTCGACAGATGTAAGCCCAGATCCTTCAGTGCCCATCAAGAGAAGACAGACTATTTTATTTTATTTTATTTAAATCATAGTTGTGTACATTAATGCGATCATGGGACACCATACACTGGTTTTATAGACCATTTGACACATTTTCATCACACTGGTTAACATAGCCTTCCTGGCATTTTCTTAGTTATCGTGTTAAGACATTTACATTCTACATTTACTAAGTTTCACATATACCCTTGTAAGATGCACCGCAGGTGTAATCCCACCAATCACCCTCCCTCCGCCACCCTCCCTCCCCTCTGTTTCCCCCTTCCCCCTATTCTTAGGTTATAACTGGGTTATAGCTTTCCTGTGAAAGCCATAAATTAGTTTCATAGTAGGGCTGAATACATTGGATATTTTTTCTTCCATTCTTCAGATACTTTACTAAGAAGAATATGTTTCAGCTCCATCCACGTAAACATGAAAGAGATAAAGTCTCCATCTTTCTTTAAGGCTGCATAATATTCCATGGTGTACATATACCACAATTTATCAATCCATTCGTGGATCGATGGGCACTTGGGCTTTTTCCATGACTTAGCAATTATGAACTGGGCAGCAATTAACATTCTGGTACAAATCTTTATGTTTTCGACAAAGGTTTAATAACCAGAATTCACAGAGAACTCAAACGTATAAGCAAGAAAAGAACCATCACAGGCTGGGCAAGGGACTTGAAGAGAAACTTCTCTGAAGAAGACAGGCACGCGGCCTACAGACATATGAAAAAATGCTCATCATCTTTAATCATCAGAGAAATGCAAATCAAAACTAGTTTGAGATACCATCTAACTCCAGTAAGATTAGCCCATATCACAAAATCCCAAGAACAGAGATGTTGGCTTGGATGTGGAGAAAAGGGAACACTTCTACACTGCTGGTGGGAATGCAAATTAATACATTTCTTCTGGAAAGATGTTTGGAGAACACTTAGAGATCTAAAAATAGATCTGCCATTCAATCCTATAATTCCTCTACTAGGCATATACCCAGAAGACCAAAAATCACATCATAACAAAGACAGACTATTTTAAAGAGAGAAACATGAATGTGAAATTGAATCATCATGAGCAAAAGGGCTGTGATGACGTTATTAAGAACTAAAATACAACTATTGTACTCTTGGAATTGTCTTAAGCTAATAAATCTCATTTTGTGTTTTAATCAATTTGAGTTTGAATATTCTTTACTCATAACAAAAATATTATGTAGTGCTGTAGTTCCATCACCTTTTATTATTTGATGAATTACTTCAATAAAATAAGTGAATAAAGAAAGAAGAAGAACTTGGATCCAAGGAATAGCATAAAACTCAATAGAACAGCAAAGTTTTGAGAGAGATCTGTGCACACTGTGATTGATCACATTCTGAAAAAAAAATAATTTCCTTCAAGAAATTCTTCAGGAAAGATTTATTTAGAAATGAGTCCCCCAAAACTGGGAGATAATGAATAAAAAATATGTATGCTTTATTTTTCTGTTTTCCCAATAAGAGAAAAGAAAGGCAGAAGAGTCCAACCCTATCACAAGTATCTGTCATCATTTGTAGTTGCAAACTAGAAAAAGTCATTTTTGAGAAGTTGGTGGATTATATGAGAGGAGGATTCATCTGTCCATTTTGCCAGAAGCTAAGTTTATTGCCAATACTAATAAAATTTTAAAGTAAAACAAATAGTAGTCCAGAGATAGTCTTCATTTAGTAAAGGAATATTACAAGAAATTCACAGATCAAGAAATGGAAGTTAAAGTATCTTATAGCTATAATTATGTTGATTAAAATTTATTTAATTGTCAATATTTGTGAATGTGGTTTGTATGATAGATAAATTCTCCTCTGTTCTCCTCTTAGAACAACAAAGTCATAATTAATTAAAATGAACACCTCATACAGAAAGGACTGAATCTGTAGAGGATTAGAATGGACAACAGACAATGGTTTTTAATTATAAGTCATTTTGTACAAACTTGTACACCTGAAGTTTTATATGTAAGTGAGCTAATCTTGGTAAGAGGGGGGAACAAGGGTTTTAATTAAACAAAATAAATTTCACACTATATACTACACACAAGAATATAAAAGTTATCTACTTGACATAAAAACACATGAGAAAAAAATAACTCTCCAAAATATAAAAACTCATTAGTAAGAAAATAAGCAACTAATTTTTTTTAGGACATTGATTTAAAGAGACACTTCACCAAATATATATATATATATATATATATATATGTATGCATGTGTATATATGTATGTATATACATATGTATATGACAAATACATTAAAAGATGCTCAATATCATTGGTAATTAGTGAAATGCAAATTAATGCCACAATGAGATGCTACCACATATGTCCTGAGGTCTAAAAGCAAAAAGACTTATCATATCAAGTAGCATAGAGGCTGCAGAGTACCTGCCACTCTTATGCACTCCCAAAGGGAATATAAAATATTGTGAACATCTTGGAAAAACGTTTGACCGTTTCTTGAATAATTACACAAAAAAGTATATGCTGAAACTAAAGACTAACACGGTAATGTGCTTTGCAGCTTTTTTATGTAACCATCAGAAGCTAGAAGTAGGACTTTCAGAATGACAGTGTGAGCTGCTCTCTGAATCCATTCCTTGGTGAAATACTCATGATAGTGAAAATTATACTACGAAATTCCAGTCATTTTAAGTCACTAGAAACTGCCCTAAGAACATACAATAAATGAAGAAAATAACATCTACTAAATGTTAGTGAAAACCATGAACATCGGAGACACCCGAGTCATACCCTGTTTCTTCTTTGCCCAGACAGAAGGGTCACCAGGGCAGAGGTGGCCAAACAACGGAGCCTCAACTCTCCCCAGGTCTGCATCAAGGATTACGTATTTCCTTAAGCCACAGAATTTCTCATCCTCCCGCACTCTGTCTTAGGCTAAATTCTAAACAAGTAGGTTGACAGCTATGTTTCTTCACTTAACTCTTACCTATTGGTGGAGGCTCTAACCAGGCAAGGCAGACTGAGAATAATAGGGCCCCACATTAATACAGTCCTTGCCCCAGTTTACTCATGGAGAAGAGATTCCAAAACTAGACACTAACATCCTTGCATTCTACTCATAAAGCAACAGAGTCACTTCAAGGAAAGTAGTCCATTGTCACGTCCCCACCTTTGGGGATGTGGCTAGAAGATTATCCCAAAGAAAGAAGCAGACCTTGAGACTAGAGCTCAGTAAGAGGAATAACTCCAAATTGCTCCCCAAGTGAAGTGACTTGATTTGAGAGTAGAGTCTGGGAAAGTTCAAATCGAAGAACACTAAAAACCATAGCGATTGGAGGGTAAGCAATTAAGAAGAGGCTGGCAGCAATAAGAAAACAACTAAGTAAAAGGTAGGCCAGTTAGTTTATTGGAGGAGGCCACACACACACAAATAGCTAAAAAGAGCCCTCCTGGTTTCATAACTAACCTCAAAGACTGGCTTCAAAAACTACCATTGCAAACGGACCTACATGAAATCCAATCAGGCTGTGGAACAATTTATACTTCAGGGCATTAACAAAAACATATCAGAATCAACTGGAAACTAATGGAGCCTCACTGGGATGTGTTACCAAGAAAGCTTGACAGAAGAGTCAAAGAGAACTCTGCTAAAACTTTCTCCTCCCAGTCATCCCTGTGTGATTGTGTACATGTCAAGGCTGTACCCTCTGAGGAGTGACATCAAAGACTTCAGAATATAGGTGAAATGGACTTTATTAAAACAGTGCTGCCAAAATGCTAATCAAACTAGCAAGAAACGATGGTAACAAGTCCTGAACGGGAGGGATGAGCGCTCAGAATCATCACCATGTGTTGTCCAAAGTGGGCAATCCTCAAGATAATATGAGGCAGGCAGAAAAACAAACAAACGAAACAGGAAAACTTGACCCACAAATGGAAAAAAAAAAAAGCTGTGGCTCAGTGAGCAGGGCGCCGGCCCCATATGCCGAGGGTGGCGGGTTCAAGCCCAGCCCCAGCCAAACTGCAACAAAAAATAGCCGGGCGTTGTGGCGGGCGCCTGTAGTTCCAGCTACTCGGGAGGCTGAGGCAGGAGAATCGCTTAAGCCCAGGAGTTGGAGGTTGCTGTGAGCTATGTGACGCCACAGCACTCTACCAAGGGCAATAAAGTGAGACTCTGTCTCTACAAAAAAAAAAAAAAAAAAAAAGCTGTAAGAGTGGCAAGATGACTGACAGTATAGAATGTCTTCAAAGCAATTGCTAATAATACTGTATGCTCAAAAAACTAAGAAAACCACTCCACAAGAAATTAAGGAAGGAGTTCTACTTCTTCTTGACAGTATGAGAAGAGTTCCCTGCACCTACTTCTCGAAACTGATAAAAATTATGGAAGGACAATCACTCAAAGTGATTACACTAGATAAAAAAATAGCAGACAAAATTAAGTGCACATTGTATTAGTTATATAGAACTCTAGGAACTGAGGCTTAGTCCGAGGTGATGGAAGGCAGATCAGTGGTGGTGTGACACAGGAGTGGGGCATGTGCCGTGGAGGAATTAAAGTGAATATGTGGGAAATTTGGGGGTATAATTATTTTTTATTAAATCATAACTGTACATTGATGTGTTTAAGGGGTTCAAGGTACTGCTTCGATACACAATGTGAAATGCTTACATTGAACTAAGTAACACATCCATCACAATTATACTCATTTCTTAATAGTTTTGAAATGTACCATTGCATCATGCACATTAGGTGAGGTTCCCCCCACCATATACCCTCCTTCCTCCCATATCCTCCCTCTCCTCCCCTCTTTCTCCTCTTCCCTTCTCCTTTCTGGACTATAGTTATGCTTTACCATTCATATGAGTGTGTAGGTGATTATATATTGATTTCATAGCAGAATTGAGTACATTGGATATTTTTTTGTCCACTCTTGAGATACTTTACTAAGAAGAATATGTTCCAGATCTATCCAGGTAAACATAAAAGATGTGAAGTCTCCATCTATTTATGGTTGCATAGTATTCCATGGTGTACATATACCACAATTTATTAATCCATTCATGGGTCGATGGGCACTTGGGCTGTTTTCATGTCTTGGCTATTATGAATTAGGCTGCAATAAACATTCTGGTGCAAATGTCTTTGTTGTAAATGTAAATTATTTTCATGCCAATGATCACTTCATAGGTATAGAAGTATTTCAAAATGTATCACGTTTTACATTTTAAACATATGTAGTTTATTTTATGTAAATAAGTAAAACTGTCTAAAAAATGTTGGACAAAAATACAATAAGGAAAAGCTAACAAAAGAATGCAGGGATCACAGTTCAATGGAGTGGTACCTTCCCTCAGGAGATGTCTTAAGAAGCTATTCTCCTATAGAGTCACTTCAATATCTCATAAAAACTGCTGATTTTAAACATTTTAAAGGCTGATATAGGATTACACTAAAACAGCATAGAATTAACACTGCAGGCAGACAGAAATATTTTGACATTCTCCACCCATCCTTCATTACATGAGGATTATTCTAAATGCAAGCTGGTTTGATTACTTGAACATCTGCAGAGAAATTCTTAGTTTATCCCTTTCTTTCAGATTAGTGTTTATCAAACTTTGGTGTGATAAGAATCATTGTGTTTGTTTTATATTCAAAGCAAAATGATGTGTGTAGAATATATAGACAATTTATTGGGGAGGATTTAAGTGTAATTGGGTTTAGGTATGACTTTTGCCTTACAAACATGAATGCAATCAAAATCAAAGCCGAAGGTGTTAGCGTAAAGCGTTCCTTTGCCACAATGGGTATATAATGAAAATTAGAAGAGTGTGGTATAGAACTCTTATTTCCTCTGTAAGTTATCACCACATATATGGGGGGAAATGAGTTGTAATTCAAAGAAGGAGCAGAAAAAGATAGTAGTAGTGGAAGACTTCATCTCACTCTTCACGATTATTGAAATTTTGAGGAGTGGTCATGAAAATATCCAAATGTGCAGTCAAGTACATAAGCAATTGCATTCATCTTTTGGGGCTGCTGTAACAAAATACCACAGACTGGGTGGTTTTGACAGTGGGAGTTTATTTTCTCACAATTCTGGAGGCTGGAAGTCCAAGGTGAAGGTCCTGTCAGGGTTGATTTCTGGTGGGGCCTCCCTGCCTAACTGTAGTGTCCACCTTCAAGGCCCTCACATGGCCTTTTCTCTGTGCACTTGTGAAGAGAAAGAGGGATCCCTGGTGCCTTTTCCTCTTCTTATGACAACAGAATTATTAGATGAGTGACCCACCCTGATGACACCATTTAAGCTTAATTACCTCCCTACTCTCTGATTACAATCTCCTAGAGGGTTAGAGCTTCAACATGTGAATTTGGGGGGACACAGTTCAGTCCACAACAGTGAAATAAGCTTTATTTTAAAAAGCTGACTTTTGCTTGGAGTACATTGAGTAATATAAAGAACTATGTGCTTATTAATCATTTAAGAAGTATAATTTAATATTAAGAAACCTAAGTTTTGGAGATATATTTGACTCCACTTGAAAACTGTCATTTGTGTTAATGTATTAGTATTTTCACTGGCAAAGATTAGTGTTGATCTCCAGAATGAAGATTATATTAGATTATGAACTATTAACCGTTACTGTGTAACAAATCTCTCCAAAGCTCAATTGCATTGCAAAAGAAAAAAAAAGAGCACTTGATTATTTTCCAGTTTTCAGTAGGTTCACTGGTGCCTCCTCTGATATCACATGGGCTCACTCACGAGGCTGCATTTAGGTAAATGTTGGCTAGGGCTGGAATATCCAACATGGTTTCACTTACTTCTCAGACAGTTAGTGCAAACTTGTTAAAGGACTTTACTTCTCCCTCCACATAACTTTCCAGGACTCTTGACTGGTCTCTGAAATGGTGTTCTCAGGGCAGTTAAAAGCGGAAGCTCAAAGTATTTATAAGACCCAGGTGTGGGACTCACTTTCTATTGGTCAAAGCAAGTTACCAGGTGAGTTTAGTTTCTTGTGGTGAGGGAAATAGACTATGTCTCTTGATGGAAAGAGGCACAAGATAAATGTGCCCATATTTAATCTATCACATTTTGTCCTCTAGTCACAAATATGTACTTTTTTCCCACAAGGAGAGCCTCCGCAGCGGTCACCCAGTCCCTGCATCAGGTTCAGCACCCGTTGTCTAATCTACATCGGATCTGGCTGGATCTCCTCTTAGCCCAGGGTTTTTTTTGTGAGCAAAAGAGACAAGTTACAATCTCCCATCATCACAGTCCCCACACACATCCCTGATGCAATATGAGACAGGGCCAGTTTAACTACAGTAGACATTTCCATTGAAAATAAGGAAGAATGTTAAAGATACAGCAATGACTTGACGTAGTAATTTGGAACAAAAGCTGGGTGCGTACCACCAGCTTCCCTGATTTGTGACGATGTTCCTTGATTCAGGTTCCTATCTGCTCCAGAGTGGTTCCTGATCCTTTTTTCTTCTT
Source organism: Nycticebus coucang (assembly GCF_027406575.1). Classification (NCBI taxonomy): domain Eukaryota; kingdom Metazoa; phylum Chordata; class Mammalia; order Primates; family Lorisidae; genus Nycticebus; species Nycticebus coucang. The sequence goes on from NC_069782.1 coordinate 31,419,293, forward strand.
GACCCTCAGTTCCACCCACTGAGCTGTTGGCTCTTCTTTCTGAGATGTCTGTACTTCTGTACTTTCTTTCTTTCTTTCTTTTTTTTTTTTTTGTAGAAACAGAGTCTCACTTTACCACCCTTGGTAGAGTACCATGATGTCACAGGACTCATAGCAACCTCCAGCTCTTGGGGTTTCGAGATTCTTCTGCCTCAGCCTCCCGAGTAGCTGGGACTACAGGCACCCACCACAACGCCCAGCTATTTTTTGGTTGCAGTTCAGCTGGGGCTGGGTTTGAACCCTCCACCCTCGGTATATGGGGCTGGCGCCCTACTCACTGAGCCACAGATGTCTGTCCTTTCTAATAAGAGATGGCCCAACTTTGAGAACCTCTCTCAGCTTGCTTTTTCCCCTTTAAAACTTGAGGGCCTAGAAGCCCCTAGTCAGCTAGAATAATTTCTGATCCTTTAAATTCAAGATGATAGTGATTTTGCTGGTACCATTCTCTTAAAACTTTGCTAATTTCACAATCAGAGTTATTCACAGTAGTTCTATGTTCCAAAAACCCACATGAATACTTAATTTTGAGACAGAGGTGTCTCTACCTTGGGCTGTGTATTGCAAAACAGAATGCTCTCAAGATTCTCAGAAACCATTTTGGCAAACTGGGAACACATACATTGGTCACTATAAAAGATTCGAGACTACTTCTCTTCCAAAAAATATAGTCAACAGTATCATTTCTCATTTCACCCAGGCCAGGTTTCGACTTGCACAGCTTACTGGTATTGCAGGGAAGACTTGATTTGTTTGCATCCACCAGGATTACATTTCTTGTTTTTTCTGGATCTCAAAACTTTCATAATGACCCATATGAGGCACACATTTACATCTTTCAGGGGTCTTAATAAAGATGCTATTGTCATATCCTTGAAGTTCACAGGGATCATTTATTTTGAGGAATTCTTTACTTCCAACCCATCATGCTCTGGACTTCTACATGTTTTCTAAACCTTGGTTGCAAACCATTTTCTTCTTCAGCTGTTTTTATTTCTACCAATACCTTATGATACACAACTAGAAGAAACACAGATGGCATCTGTGACCAGTTCACTAAGTGCACATTCTACCTCCACCTTCCTGCTGTCAATATTCCTCTTAATTGTTGTGTCACTCCATCATACAAACTTCTCTTTGTCTAGCATCAAAAAATCCTTTGCCCTTTTCCTTTCCTTTAACAGATTTATCAATGCGTTTTTCCAGATCCTACCTGACACCCAGTCTCCAAAGTTGCTGACACAATTATACATTTATTTTAGCTTTTTTTTTTTTTTTGACAGAGTCTCACTTTGTCGCCCTTGGTATAGTGCTGAGACATCATAGCTCACAGCAACCTCAAATTCGTGGACTCAAGAGATCCTCTTGCCTCAGTCTCCAAAGTAGCTGGGACTGCATGTACCTGCCACAATGTCTGAATAACTTTTCTATTTTTGGTATAGATGGAGTCTTGCTCCTGCTCAGGCTGGCCTTGAACTCCTGAGCTCAAGCAATCCACCTGCCTCAGCTTCCCAGAGTGCTAGGATCATAGGTGTGAGCCATCATGCCCAGCCTGTAATGTTTTATTGTAGTAGCTTCCAAACTGAGTAGTTTAAACTACAAAAATGTGTTATTTCTCTTCACCTTGTGAGTTGGCAGGTTATCTCCTGTTGATTTACCTGGGTTCTTTCTTTTTTTTTTTTTTGTAGAGACAGAGTCTCACTGTACCGCCCTCGGGTAGACTGCCGTGGCGTCACACGGTTCACAGCAACCTCTAACTCTTGGGCTTACGCGATTCTCCTGCCTCAGCCTCCCGAGCAGCTGGGACTACAGGCGCCCGCCACAAAGCCCGGCTATTTTTTTGTTGCAGTTTGGCCGGGGCTGGGTTTGAACCCGCCACCCTCGGCATATGGGGCTGGCGCCCTATTCACTGAGCCACAGGCACCGCCCACTACCTGGGTTCTTTCGTGTTGCTCTTGAGGGTAAACTGGCTAAAAGGTACAAGATGGGCTTAGTCATTTGTCTGGCAGTTGATGATGTCTCTCCTCTGGGACAATTTAGTCTTCAAAGTAGTCACTTATCGTCTAGTAAACTAAACCAGCTTCCTTGTATGACATGATCTTACAGCAGCATTTTAACAGAGTATAGGCAAATACAGAAAAGCCTCTAGTGGACACAGCTGCTGAATTCATACAATATAAATTCTAGAATATTCTATTGGTTAAAAGGTTCATAAGGGAAATTGGAGCCCATCTTTTGTTGATGGTTACTATGAAGAATTTGTGGCCATTTTTACTCTATCATAAAGATAATGACAATCATAATGATATATCAAAACATAGCATTTTCACTAATTTTAATTACAAAATATGCTGAAAATTAACTAACTGCTGAAAGAAAAAAAATAACAAAATCTTTTGTATCTGTCCTTAACAGAAATAAAAATTAGTAATTAACTTTCAAAAAAGAGTAAAACTGTCAACATCTCTGTGTGCATGCACACACGTTTTTCTTGATTTTTTTTCTCTAGAGGATTTCACTTTATATTTGTTTTAATTTTCTTGAACAACTTAGGTGCTCCAATAAACAAATTTTTATTGCATGGATAGCCTATTTTCACAACAAAGCTGAGGGAGGACAGAAAACACAGTTTTGATAGATTATTCAAAACAGCTTGCTTTGGTGCTGCTGAAATAATATTGAAGACTTGGAGGTGTCACAAAAAGTCATTTAGCCTATATACATGTAATTTAAAATGTAAAAAGTATTAAAATTAATTTGACATTTGTCTTATATACCACTGAAATGTAGTTTCACTTTTGGTACATTTATAAAGTCGGTATACTTTTAACATATGCAGTCTTTTTTGCACTTTGATTATTTAATATTATATTGGTGACGTTTGTACACATTGACGGAGGTGACATTACATGATTTGTGTTACTGTTTTAGAGTGTCCAATCTTGTATATTTCAAATTGTTTATCCATTTTTTTATTGGTAGAATTTTGAAATTTTTTATTACAGACAAGACCAATGGATACATTTTGTTCATATCTCCTCCTACACGTGCAAAAATTTGTCAGGCAGTGGAAATTCAGAGTAGTAAAATAGGAACATATCCATGTATTCTACACATTGCCAAAATTTTCCCCAAATGGTTGTCACCAACTTTACATTCCTGCCCAAAATGTAAACTTTTCCTAGGAGCTTACATCATCCCCATTACTCCTGGATATTTTATTTTTTATTTAAGTGTGTGAAATTATATCTCATTGAGTTTTTAATGTGAATTTCCTTATTACCATTTGATTTGTTTTGCTTTCTTTTTTTATTGTTGATTTATTCGTTTTAAATATTCTGCTTGCTAGTTTATTGTCTAACATGTACAGGGTGGATAAAGTTCATATGCAATTTAAAAGAGCTTAACATAGTAAATTACACACAAACTTTATGGACATCCTGTATAGAATTTCGTCTGTGGCCTGAATTTTAACATGGACCTTTTCTTATTATTTCAGGTTAATGTGAAGGTGCAAAAACCCAAGTCACAATTTTTGAATTTGTTATGTAGAGTCCACCATGTAGTTGTGTACCCCACCCAAAAGGTATGACATACGTCCCTAAATTGGGCCAATTAAGTGGGACATCCCTTGTCCCATTTTTACCCCTCTATATTACTCCTCCTTGAGTAAACCTCTTGAATTGAGTTTTACTTCATGTAGATGTGAATTAGGTCATCTACTGGCTTCATACTAGTATTGAGTACATTGGGTATTTGCTTTTCTATTCAGGTAATATTTTAATTAGAAGAATGAACTTTAACTCTATCCAGGTTAATACAAAAGATGTAAAGTCATGACCTTTTCATGGCTAAATATTATTCCATAGTATACGTATACCATTTCTTATTAATTCATTCCTGGGTTGATGGGCATTTAGGTTGTTTTCACATCTTGGTGATTGTAAACTGAGCTGAGATAAACAATCCGGGGCAAATGGCTTTACTATAATATGATTTTTCTTCTTTTGGGTAGTTGCTTAGTAATGGAATTTCAAGGTCAAATGGGAGATATAGTCTGAATTCTTTGAGGATTCTCCGTAATTCCTTCCAAGTATTAGTTTGAAGTCCAACCAACAGTATAAAAGTGTTCTCCTCTCCACAACCACATCAGCATTGGCAACTTTTGTACTTTGTGATATGGGCTAATCTTAGTGGGTTAATTGTTATCTTGGGTTGTTTTGATTTGCATTTCCCTGCTGACCCGAGATAATGAGCATTTTTTCTTATGTTTGCTAGTTATTTATCTATCTTTTTCAGACAGTTCTGTTCATGTCTCTTGCCCAGTGGTAGATGGGATTGTTGGCTGTTTTTCTATTGATTAATTTGAGTTCTCTATAGATTCTAGTTATCAAGCCTTTGATTTGTAACATGTAAATATTTTTTCCCATTTTGAAGGTTTATTTATTTATTTGCTTGCTCTATTTATTTATTTATTTATTTATTTGTTTTGAGACAGAGTCTCACTATGTCACACTCGGTAGAGTGCCATGGCATCACAGCTCACAGCAACCTCAAACTCTTGGGCTTAAACAATTCTCTTGCATCAGCCTACCAAGTAGGTGGAACTACAGATGCTCACCATAATGTCTGGGTTTTTTTTGTTTGTTTGTTTTTTGTGGTTGTCATTGTTTAGCAGGCCCTGGCTGGGTATGAACCCAGCAGCCCCAGTGCATATGGTTGGCGCCCTGACCATGAAGCAATAGGCCCCAAGCCAGTCTATTTGCTTTAATTGTTGTGTCCTTAGCTGCGCAAAAACTTTACACTTTAATTAAGTCACATTTGTTTATATTTTTTGTTGTTGCAATAGCTGCTGAAGTCTTCTTCATAAAATCTTTCCCCAAGCTGACATGTTCAGTAACTTTTCCCACACTTTCTTCTAGGATTTTTATCATTTCATGTATTGTATTTAAATATTTTATCCATCTTGAGTCAATTTTTACAAGTGGTGACAGGTGCGGGTGAAGTTTCAGTTTTTTACATGTGGTTATCCAGTTCTACCAGCACCATTTATAGAATGGAAGTTCTCCCCAGTGTATATTTGTTTGGTTTAATCAAAGATCAGATGGCTATAAGAGCCTGGTTTCATCTCTTGGTTTTCTATTCTATTCCACATGTCTATGTCTCTATTTTTCTGTCAATGCCATGTTATTTTGATCACTGTGGATTTGTAATAGAGCCTAAAGTCTGGTAGAATGATGCCTTCTGCTTTATTTGTATTACTAAGAATTGCCTTGGCCATATAAATTTTTTTCTCGTTCCATACAAAACAAAGAACTATTTTTTCCAGTTTTTCAAAGTCTGATGTTGGCATTTTAATGGGGATTACATTGAATCTGTGGATTGCTTTGTGTAACATAGACATTTTAACAACGTTGATTCTTCCCAGACAAGAGCATTGCTTATTCTTCCATTTGTTAATGTCTTCTGCTATTTCTCTTCTTAGGATTTGATAGTTCACTTCGCACAGGTCCTTCACCTCTTTTCTTAGATATATTCCTAGGAATTTCATTGTCTTTGAAGGAACTATGAAGGGTATTTTGTCCTTGATTTGCTTCTAAAGTTGGCTGTTATTGGTATATACAAAGGCTACGGAATTGTGAACATTAATTTTATACCCTGAGATGTTACTTCTTTTCTTGATCACTCACAGGAGTCTTCTGGTTGACTCTCTGGAGTATTCTAAGTATAAGATCTATCATCAGGAAAAAGCAAGAGTTTGACATCCTCTGCCCCCATTTGGATGCCCTTTATATCTTCTCTTGCCTGATTGCATTGACTAGAACTTCCAGAACTATAATGAATAATAGTGGTGATAGAGGTCATCCTTGTCTGGTTCCATTTCTAAATGGGAAAGCTTTCAGTTTTACTTCATTCAGTATAATATTAGCTGTTTGTCGTACACAGCCTCAATTATTTTAAGAAATGAGCCATGCATGTCTAAGCATTCTTATTTGAAAAAAAAAAAGGATGCTAAATTTTATCAAATGCTTTTTCTACATCTATTGAGAGGACTGTATGATCTTTGTTTTTGCTTCTATTGATATGGTGAATTACGTTTATGGATTTGTGTATGTTAAACCAATCTTGCATCCCCGAGATAAAACTAATTTATTGTGATGTATAATTTTTTTTTTTTTTTTTGTAGAGACAGAGTCTCACTGTACCGCCCTCGGGTAGAGTGCTGTGGTGTCACACGGCTCACAGCAACCTCTAACTCTTGGGCTTACGCAATTCTCTTGCCTCAGCCTCCCAAGTAGCTGGGACTACAGGAGCCCACCACAACACCCGGCTATTTTTTGGTTGCAGTTTGGCCTGGGCTGGGTTTGAACCCTCCACCCTCGGCATATGGGGCCGGCGCCCTACTCACTGAGCCACAGGCGCCGCCCTGTATAATTTTTTTAATGTGTAGCTGTAATCTCTTGGCTAAGATTTTATCAAGTATTTTTGCATTGATATATCTTAGTGAAATTGGTCTGTACTTATCCTTTTTTGTTGAGTCTTTTTCTGATGTTAGTATCAGGATGATGTTTGCTTCATAGAACAACTAATAGAATCTTCTTTCCTTCTAAATGTTTTGGAATAGGTTCTGCAGTATAGGTACAAACTCTTCTTTGAAAGTTTGATGGCATTCTGGTGTAAAGTATTCTGGTCCAAGGCTTTTTTTATTGGAAAATTTTTTATTGTGTCTTCAATCTTTGTGCTTGATGTTGGTCTGTTCAAGAGATCTGTTTCTTCTTGATTCAGTCTATGGAGATGGTATCGTTCCAAGTATTGGTCCATTTCCTTCACATTGTCAAATTTCCGACAACGTAGAGCTACTTGTACTACTCAGAGGTAATCTCCTGTACCTTTTTGTTATCTGTTGTAATTTTTCCTTTTTTGTTTCTGATTGAAGTTATTAGAGATTTTAGTTTTATGTTTTAGTTGATCTGGCCAAAATTTATCAACTTTGTTTATCTTTGTTGAAGAACCAACTTTTTGTTTTATAAATTTTCAGAATGATTCTTATGTTTTCAATTTCATTTATTTCCAGTTTAATTTTGATTATTGCTTTTCATCTGCTAGCTTTGGGACTAGATTGCTCTTCTTTTTCCATTTCCTGAAGATGATTCATTAGGTTGTTAATGTGCTTTTTTTCTGTTTTATTATTATTTTTTTTTTTGGATATAGGAGTCTAATGTGATAAATTTCCCTCTTAGGACTGCTTTTGCAGGTATTGGTAATTTATACCTTCATTGTTGTTATGCTCAAGGATTTTAATAAGTTCCTCCTTTATCTATCTCTTCCTTGACCCAATTGTCATTCAGCATAAGGTTGTTTAATTTCCATGCCTTTGTACAGGGATGAAAATTTTTGCTGAGAGTTGAGTTTTACCTTAATTCCTTTGTGATCTGAGAAGATACAAAGTATAATTTCAATATTTTTAATTTTATTGAGGTTTGGTTCATATTCTAGGATATGATCTATTTTGGAGTATATCCCATGGGCTGGTTAGAAAAATGCACATTCCTTAGCTTTGCGATAGTATGTTCTGGTGTGTCTATTAAGCCTATTTGTCCTATGTTCATGTTTAAATCCCTTGTATCTTGGCTTAGTTTCTGTTTAGAGGATCTATCCAGTTCTGCCAGAAGGGTGTTAAAGTCCCGAGCTATTATAGTGTTATTGTATAACATATTAGTCAGAGCAATCAAGGTCTATTTTATAAATCTGGGAGTATTTAAGTTGGGTGCATAAATATTTGGAACTGAAATGTCCTCATGTTGTATTATTCTCTTGACCAGTATGAAATGGAAGCAACTTTAGGTGCTTTAAATCCACTTGTATCTGAAAATAAGATTGCAACACCTCCTTTCTTTTGATTTCCATTTGATTTGCCTGAAATATTGTTTTCCAACCCTTTGTCCTGAGTCTTTTTTTGTCCATTGAGATTAGGTGTATTTCTTTGAGACAGCATATAGACAGCTTTTATTTTTTAATATGATTAGCCAGTCTGTGCCTCTTTAGTGGGAATTTAAGACATTTACACTTATTGAGAGAATCAATATGTGTGGTGAAGCTCTGTTCACCTTATTTTTTGAAAATCTGTTGCTTAGTTTTTTCCCCTTTGTGCCATTGTGGAAGCTAGGTTTTGTCCTTTAGTTTCTGGGTGGTTAGTTTGCTTGTTTTCCATTGTGATGGTCAATGTGGAGAATAGGTTTAAGTATTTTTTGGAGAACTGGGATGGTGACAAATTTTTCCAATGTTTTCATGCCAGTAAAATATTTGATTTGTTTATTGATTTTGAAGCTTAGTTTAACAGTATATAGAATTCTGGGCTAAAAATTGTTTTGCTTAAGAACGTTAAAGGTAGCTGACCATTCTCCTCTGGAAAGTTTCAACTGAAAAAGCCTGCCCCTGCAGGTCAATTGGTGCTTGCTCCTGGGTGCTTGCAGGATTTTCCCTTTCAGCTTGACTTTGGACAGGCTCATTATAATGTGTCTTGTACATGCTCTATTTGTGTTGAGACAATCTATAGTTCAATATCTATCTAAAAGTAGAGTTTTCAAATCTTTAGTGATACTTGGGAAAGTTTCATTTATGACATCCTCCAGTATGGTTTCCATTTCTTTCAAATGTTCTTCTTCCCCTTTGGGGATTTCTAAAATTCATATCTTTGAATGCTTCATGAAGTCCCATGATTCTCTGAGGGAATGTTCTGCTTTCTCTCTCTTCTTTATCTTTAACTACCTGAGTTAGTTCAACAGCTTTATCCTCTAGCTCTGAGATTTCTTCTTCTCCATGGTCTAGTCTGTTGTTAATACTTTCTACTTCATCTTAAAGTTCCCTGATTGACTCCTTCAATTCCCTAAGCTCTGTCATATCCTTTTATATTCTTCATGTCTTTTGTACATTTTTGTTCTATTTTCCTACTTTCTTGTCAATTCCCTTTTCCATCAATATTTTAAATTCCCTTTCTGTAATTTCCATTCATACTTTGTAGGAGGAATCCTCTTTGATAGCTGCCTCATGGTCCCTTAGGCGATAGCTCTGTTTTGGTTTTTCAGGTTGTGAGAATTTTTCTGTTGGTTCTTCCTCATGTGTGTTTTCTTCTTGTTCACTTCCTTCCCCTACTTTTTCTTCCTCACTACTTCCTTTGCTTTAAATTTTTTTGTCTCAGAACTTGAGTGCTGAAGTGGCATTTTGGTATAAGGCAAAAAGGAAGAGAAAGGTAAAAAGTGAAAGGAAGAAAGATAAGAAAAAGATAGAGAGAAAAAGGGAAGGTGGGTGAAAGAAAACAACTGAAGAGAAGAGGAGAAGGACAGAGAGAAATAGAGTTATAGGAAAAATGATGGTAATTGGCAGGGTACTATGGTCACATCCACAAATCTAGCCCTGGGAAGGGGTCTGGGATGGATTGGTCCCTCCATAATCCAGATAGAAATGGAGACCATTCTCCTAAGTGAAGTGTCTCAAGAACAGAAAAACAAATACCACATGTACTCACTATGAAATTGGAACTAACCAAAGAGCACACATGTGCAAAGAGGGAAGTAAAACTCAGGGAACATCAACCAGTATGGGGGGAGGATGGGCAAAAACCTACCTAATGGGTACTGTGAACACTATTTGAGTCATGAGCACACATTTATCCAGCTCAAAACATTACAAAAGTAATCCATGTAACCTAAAACAATTGTACTCCTTTAATATTTTAAAATTAAAAAGAAATAGTTTAAATGACTCATTTTAAAAATGGAAGAGATTTTACCTTTCAAAGAAACATGTGAATACTCTTTTTGTCTAACACAATGGATGAATGATATGAATATATTTAAGTTTACTTATGAAAAAATAATTTAAAAATGAAATTATTATTGTAAAGTAATGAAACATTATTGTAAAGTAATGAAAAATTCCATACATTTTGTGAGTTTCTTGGTGGCATGTGGGATCTGTGATGAGTACTCATAAATGATGGTTTTCCCAATTCTTAAACTTTTTTGAGGTTGCTTAAACTCAGTACAACTGCTTATGGAATTTCCCTAAGCCCACACTGACAGAAGAAAATGATCGAAACCTGACTCAGGAAAGACTGATTGCCCTATTTTCTACCTGTTCTGAGTGATATGACATCTAGCACAAGAGAAAAATAACCATCCAAACTTGCTGGCATTCTAATGAATTTAAACATATAAATGATACTCTCTATATTATTTTATAATGGAGTATATAATCTCTTTTGTTTTTTATAGCATTTTCTTTTTTTCTATTTCAATTTTTGAAATGCTGTATCTTGGAAGAGCACTTAGCTGATTACAAAAGTAGAAAAAAAATCCTTCTAGTCCTTCAAGAATAGTAGATAGGGAAAAAATATAAGAGGAAAAAATAGAAGAAGGGAAGGAAGACATGGCAAGAGGGAACCACAGTTACCTCGACCCTTAACTGATCTCCTCTGACCCTGCCTCCAGAGTTTTGGTGTGAAGGAGCAACTCAGGGTACAAAGAATCTGCATTAGTCATTTAGAGTAACTCTTTTCCTTCTGCCAAATGACTTTAAGGACATCAGAGGGAAGATAGTAGATGCCTAGGAGTATGAGATTAATTGAGGACCCACAAGCAAGACTTTAAGGACATCAGAGGGAAGATAGTAGATGCCTAGGAGTATGAGATTAATTGAGGACCCACAAGCAAGTGAAGGGATTAGTGAGTTTAGAATCTTGAAAACCAAATTAGATTGGGCCTAGAGCTGTAAATATTTTAAACACTAAACCTTTGATCATTTTCAAGCTAGGTATTATCTTGGTGCCTATGAGAATATTAGTATACAAACATATGAGTATTTTAATATCTACCCTTTATTTTTAAGATAAATCCTAAACTTCTTACTATAAAATAAAGATATTTCTTAATCTGATTTCAGAATCCCCTCTTTCAGATCTGTCTTATTTCTTTGTTCCTTTTTTTCCATGAAGCATTATGATGTGCACTGCTATTATCTATTATATACTTTGAGATGCTGTGCCTCTATATGTGTTGCTCCCTTTGTCTGATATGCTGTTTATTCTCTTTTCCACTGGAATAATGGTTACCTGTTTTTAAAATGCTTCTGACTTCATTTACACCAAGGTCAGTAGGATGCTTTTCTGCACTTTCCACTGTACATAGTTTTCTTGCAGATCAATTTGTTTAATGCCTTCCCACTCCATTCTAAACTTGGGGTCACCAGTTTAATGCCTTTAGCTGCAGGCAATTGATACAACTACTAGAGGGTCAGGTGTAATAAATAGGTAGTGGTACAGAACTAAGCCCTTGTGATGATACGTCCTTCAGACAAAAAGACTTTTAAAATATTACTTAGTTTTTCTTATCACTTTCTGTAATAAACAGACTACATTTGTAAGTAAAATGTAGTTTGTTTAAAACTGCTATATACTTAAGACCACATATTATATTTTCTGTGTGATTTCATTTTATAGCAAAGAGCTTGGCACACAAGAGGGATTCAATAAATAATGACTGATTTTTTAAATAAGACTTGATGAATACACTGGATTATTCCTGAACTATACTGTTCCCAACTATCTTGGTTTTGCCGATAGAGTCTTCAGTTAATTCATAGACCAGGAAGTGCTGTGAAAAGATGAAGAAAGTATGTGAGAAATGACTTTTAAGAATTTAGTACTAGATAGAGATTTTGGACTATAGATATGTGAGATTTGTGTCACACAAGATACAAATCTTGAGATTCTTAACTACAAAAGAGGCTTAAAAAATACTCACTATGAGCCTTGAAAAATACAATAGTATAGGATTTCTAGCCATGAAATGATTAGTATCAATTATGAGGATTTCCATTTTTCAACTTTCTTTACTGATGTTTAATTTTTTTTTTTTTTTTTTTTTTTGAGTCAGAGTCTCACTTTTTCACCCTTGGTAGAGTTCCTTGGCGTCATAGCTCACAGCAACCTCAAACTCCTGGGCTCAAGTGATTCCCCTGCCTCAGGCTCCCAAGTAGCTGGGACTACAGGCACCTGCCACAATGCCTGGCTATTTTTAGAGATGGGGTCTAGATCTTGCTCAGGCTGGTCTCGAACCCATGAGCTCAGGCAATCCATGATTAGTGTGTAATTTTTAAAAGTAATTTTAATGAAGTCAGGATAGTTTTCAAATTTCATATCTTCAACAGTCAGCATTTCGGAAGAAACAGTCAATATAATATTGACACCTTTTCCAACTGATTATTGACACCTTTTCTACCTGTACTTAATTTCTTTTAAAGGAGATTTTATATCATCATTATAATAAGAAATTACAACTAAAAATAAAATATAATTTTTAAAAGTTAAATTAAAACTGGATAATGTTGTTTACTTAAGGTTCAGAGCTGACATCTGTTTTCCTTATAATAAAGGATGATTCACAAATATTAAAGATGCTTTAACTGCATATGTCAAAAGTTTTTAAATGAAAAAATAATAAAAAAGACTGCTTATGAGGTCCACGAAAGAATTAAGAGAATAGAAAATTGAGTATTCCTCACTATATGAGTCACTAATTTTTAATGTCAGGTCTTTTGTTCCATCTGAAATAATTTCAGATGCCACTAGAAATATGCACATCATATTTTGAAAACCTACAGACCAGATAAGAACTACTAACCTGACCTAGCATGACATTTTCCCTTTAATATTTTTACTATCTTAGCCTTTATTTTCCCTCTTCTAACCAAGGCAACTCGCTGCGAAGGAAAGATGAGAGAGAGAGAGACAGAATGATAATAAGAATAGAGTGCTATCTAGCTCACTGCTAAAACAGATAGTAAAATTAGCGTTCTATACTTGTGTGGGAGGTCTGTTTTCCTCACTGCATTCTAAAGAATGGCCATGCACACAGCAAATATGCATAGGTTTAAGTACCTATATCAATCGGCAGTAGGGGAAATCATCTGTTTAAGAGGTTATATACTTGAGTGGCGCCTGTGGCTCAGTGAGTAGGGCGCCGGCCCCATATACCAAGAGTGGCAGTTTCAAACCTGGCCCCGGCCCAACTGCAAAAACAACAACAACAACAAAATAGCTGGGTGTTGTGGCGGGCACCTGTAATCTCAGCTACTCTGGAGGCTGAGGCAAGAGAATCGCCTAAGCCCAACATCTGAAGGTTGCTATAAGCTGTGATGCCAGGGCACTCTACCGAGGGCGATAAAGTAAGACTCTGTCTCAAAAAAATTAAAAAAAGAAAGGATATATACTTTCCTTACCCTTATTTAGTTATTTTCATAATGGGGCTACCACGTAGAGTTTTTTCTTTTTTAAATTTATTTTTATTTTTTTGATGCAGAGATTCTCTTTGTCACCATCAGTAGAGTGCCCTGGCATCATAGCACACAGCAGCCTCAAACTCTTTGGCTCAGGCAATCCCTTTGTCTCAGCCTCCAGAGTAGCTGGGACTACAGACTTAGCCCACAAGGGAATCTCACGGTTACTCAGGCTTTTCTCCACCTCCTGGGCTCAAAGGATCCACCTGCCCTCTCCTTTTAGAGTGCTAGGATTACAGATGTGAGCCATCACACCGAGACCTCATTATTTTAATCTATCTTTTTTTTTTTTTTTTAACTAGGAAGGTGGGCTTCTTTAAATAAACCTTTTGCTGGAGGCATGCTATCCATTCGCCTGTCTTGCAGTCCATGGTCAATTTCAGCCATTCCCAGGTCTTAGGTCCTTTGGGATATTCCCTGGTCCCCTGGTTTCCAGTGTCAAGATGAGTACTGGTACCAAGTCAGGGTGATAATGGAGTGATCATAAATACAAAGCATTCACACATACAGATATCTGATGCAAAAGTTTCTAAAAATCTTTAAGTTTGAAGAGACCAGAAGTTCGAAAGACCTAAGATTCTACTTTGAATGATAAAATGTGTAAAGTCATGCCTTACACTTCTATAACTTAAACATTAAAAGAGCTCAAAATACTATGCTTATACATAATAACTATTGTTGTACATCCTCAAATCTCTCAAAGTTTACCTAGTCGTTCTTTTTAGTATGATGTGTTACGTCCGGATAGGAGAAACAAGCTGAATTCAGATACAGGAGAATGTTTTTTCAAAGTATGCCTTTTGTTCTCTCTTCACAGGCAAAAACATGGTTCAATTATGCCTTAAAAATATAAAGAAGAATATGTGTGTGTGTGAGTATACACCTGCGCCTTTCTGTTTTGTAGTTACACAAAAAAAATTTATCTCTGTAGTTTTTGGTTGTACCCCAAGAATGGAACCTACGCCCCTGAGCCAGGCCACTGAGACTCTGGACCAGCCATCTTACATGGTGCTATGCCTACAGAAAACCCACCTGCCCTCACAGGTTCAGATGCAATTTAAGGAAAGGCCTGAAGGAGCCTGTGTCTGTGCTCAGGACACAGAAGCTCATTGGTCAGTGCTCCACAGCCCATGACAGCAGGGAGCCAGGCAAGTGAGCACTGAGGACAAGCCCTCTGGTGGCCCACTGCAGAAGGGATACAGGTTGGATCCCCCCGCTTTACAGGTGGTCACGCACGTGGGTGTTACGAGGTTGTGTGTAGCATGAACACTTGCAATGTTGATTGATTAAATGTAAGATAATTCATCTAAAAAAAATTGTTGTAAGTGCATAAAGTATTTATAGGAATCTTTAAATTCTCTATCCATAACCTTTAGAAAATGAAATATTGTGGTAGTAGTCTCAGCCATACAGGAAAATATGGCAAGGTATAATGATTTTTGGCAATAACTGATTACTAAACCAAGTAAAATTCACATCAATAAAAGGTAACATGATTTACGGTCTTGAAAGTATTTCCAGATTCCTTTTCATATTTTAATCTGTAGTGAGTAAATATTTTAAAAATACATGCTCAAAAACCTTCAGAAAGCATTACCGCTTACTTTATCAAAGGCAACTATGTAATTGCTTTTTAGTGAGCTTCTTTTCTAAAATTTACTTGCAGTCAATATTACAATTTGCTTCTCTTTCTCTGTGTCACAACCACTGATTATGTTCTTTAAAAAAATATACTCTAAAATAACCTCTAAAAGAACAATTTTAAAAAACAACTTCTTTATATTTTAACATTTATATTGCACATTTGATTTCAGCAGTGAGACTACCACGTTGAAGTATTTTATATACATACATATATACCAAGTACCAATGCTTACAGTCAAGTGTATTTATTTTTAATAACTAAAGTGACATCTGTGACATCTGAAGGGACAGCTTTAAGATACACTGACAGACAAATTCAGTGCATCCCTTTTGCTTAATAATGAGGAATAATTAAGAAATGTTTACTAAAAAAAAAAAATCCAGTTTACCAATCTCAAAAATTTACAGTATAATGTGAGTGAAATGCCACAGATGTTCATAATTTGTTATTCAAGAAGAAATTAATAAGGATCAATTTGTACCCAACATTTCAAAAAAAGTTCAGATTATGTAATTCCACAGCCCTGATAGATACAAAATTGTGTCGTTTTCACTGTTCAAGTTCTGTCCCTGAAGATTAGGGTTGCCTCTAATTACTGCCAACTTTCAGTTCATCATCGTTTCTTTTCTGGGGTTGGCAGTCCTACCTTCCGTGGGGAGTAGAGCTTGTTTGAATGAAGTAAGAATTACGGCTGAACAAGGACTACTAGCCTCCAAATAATGAATATGTATGATGGAAGTACAAAATGAAGTACTTTGGAAGTAGAGTGACAAAATTAAGAGCAAGATACTATGATATGTATTCATTTTAGGAGTTATCTAATACATAATCCGTTTATTACATTAGTGACAATGAAAGTTACCTGACTGACTCAAGATTCTAAAACTAGTTGTGGCAGGCAGTATTAATAACTCAGTGTCTTGGCTAATAGGAGTTCTTTTCACAAAAACTGTAGGATGACCATATACTTACTGTGGTCATGTACGAAACTCAATCATATTTATATCAATTTATTCGTGCATTCTCTCCTAGACTGGACATCCCTATCTGAACTCTTTATCCCAAGGCTCAGTTTTAGATAAATGAAAGTGTGGAAGGATTTTGGCTAACCTTATGGACTGTTTACGAGATGATGACATTTCAGGTCAAAGGTATTACACAAAAGATGGCCAAATTCATTCAGGCATTTGAAAACAAATTTTCGAAGAATAATACTGGTATTCAGTGAGTGAGACAAAAAATTATTCTATTTAAACTTGCACTCAATTCAAATAAACAGCTTCTATTTATAATATATATTTTCATGTTCCTGAACAATGTCTACAATTTCTTTCAAAATAGTCCAGTATGGATTATGTGGGGAGTGGTGGGCATGTGGAGGATATAGTGTTGGGGGTTAGGGGTTCCGGTTTTCGGAACCAAGGCATGGAAATAATCTAAAGCAAAAGTGAGTGGAAACTGAAAATTAAACTGAAGCAGCTCAGGCTATGTGGATAGAAAGGAAAAGTGACTTACACAAGTTTGGGGGTTATAGAGAAATTTCATTTAGGAAGAACAAAGATAAAGTTTGGAGCACTTCCAAAGAGAGTTGGAAGTGGGTCCCTCCCTGTGATGAAGAAAAGGTGAGAGATTAGACACAAAGTTCTCCAACAGTTCAAATATCTTTTGTTTGAAATTGGCTGCAAGTCTTTCATTGGCTGCTCTGTGCCTCCAGGCTGTATTGCCCTTTTCCATTGGTCATTGATTGTCTCTTCTTATTGGTCACTGGTTACCTACGTTACTTCATATCCACATTCTTATTGGTTCTCCAGACTTCCTGGTTCAGCAGGCCAGGTTTTCCTCTCACCCTGCTTGAAACCTTTTTCTTAAGTCCCTTCTCGTATAAGATCTTTGATGGACCTATGCCAATTCATTACACCATTCTCTCTCTATTCCATAAATGCATTTTCAAAATAGCAAATATGAGATTATATGTTTTCTCACGTACTTTAACGTTATTTGAACTATATTTAATTAAAAATTAGAAACCTGTGGGGAATTATCTTAAAAGATATCTTAACTCTTGTCCTTCCACAATTGGCTCTATTTTATTATTTTTCCCTTAAAATGCCAGCTGACATAGAGAGACATGAATGTCTTCTTAGTTTTGACATTTGTCCTTATTTTCACAAAGTTATCAGCTGTGCCAACTCTAGGGGAAACAAATAATTCATGTTCTACCTATTCTCAAGGTGTTTGGGATGCACAGAAAAGTGCTGGAGATGGAAGCACTTTGCAGCCAGGGAAGAGTTCAAAAAGTGTCAGTCATCATTATGATTGTGATGATCATGATGATAAAGATAATTGCTTGCTTCTTCTGTTTTAGCTCACACAGACTTATATGCAATTAAGGTTCTTATTAAATTGCTCATAGCAGTTGCTCATAGCAAGATAATAAACAAGAGGAATTCTGAAAATATCTTTGCTTAACTTCTGTGAGCTTTAGTAAGCTCAAGCTCTACCCTTGAATGTGCTCTCTATATACTTAGCCTAAAATAAAGACATCATTAGATTTAAAGATAGAGTCTTATTTTCCCTTTACTCTTGGACATTTTCTTTTTAATTCTAGAGTGCTTTTGTCTAATTACAAGGTTGGAAGATCTCTATGAATGTTCATCTTTTTGATAATTCAAAAGACTAACATTAATTTTTAGTTTATTTTCTATTTTAGTTGTTATTTTTAGAAACTTAGGTACTGGTTTCTTCACCTGTCTTTCCATACTTGGGGTTATGAATTTTTTTAAAGGTAATTAAAGTTTATTCTCAAAAGTTTAAAGTGAAATACTTTCTTTCTGTCCATTTCATGCATTCCCAAAGTTTTCTTTCCAAATGACTGAGAATTCCTTTATTGAATCTAAAATATGAGCAAGTCTGTAATGATGCAGTGATAGAATTTTGACAATTTTCTTTCATCTCCCTTAATGCTGTCTTATTTCATAGAAGGTAACATAAGGAAAGAGCTCTGCTATGTATATTTCACAGTGAGATGATTTATTTAAAAACTCTAAGAGAATTATTATTAAAGTTCATATTTAAAATGTATGAATGTTATATTAGGTAACAAATGGAACCCTATTAAAGGAGATGAAATGGAGTCAAAATAGTAAGACAGTGTCAAAGTTAGATTACTCAACTCACAATTAGCTCCAAAAAGTGAGTGGGATTTTTTAAACCTAAATTAAATAACTGAGTGATTCACTTCACATTTAATAGTTACTGCCTAAAAGTTTGAAAAAAGTTAATAGAACTCCTTTTCTTACTTTGCAATCCTATAATTCACTCTTTAAAAATATTTTTTTAATATTTGCTGAAACATTTTAATACACAAAAAATAAGATCTGTAACAGGTTTAACATAAGCTAGTATTTTAACATATTTGCATCTCATTTAAAAAATAAATACAGCTAACAGCAAGAGCCTCACTTACTATCCAATTCCTTTTTATCCTTAGAAATAAACATGAGATCAGCATGTGTCTTTTTTGGCATGTTTTTATACTCTTATCACATATGTCTGTACTATTGACAATACTTGTTGTGGGCTTTAAATGTAAAATAAGTGATTTCATCTTGTGCATAGCACTTCATTTTTTAAGTTCCCAGAATTATAAGAAAACCACAATGAAGTTGGATTATGTATTTGGCTAGCTGTCAAAAATAACTCCCTTCACTGTCACCTTTTTATGAAAAAGATATTTTAGCACATGAAACACAAAGGGTTAACATAGACATTCTCTGTGTGGTACTTACCTGTAGCCAAATCGTCCTAGCTTTTGCAATCCAGTCAGCAATTACTCACTCCTTGGCTCTGTCTCTTCTCAAATAACATGAAGGTGATAGAGTAATACATTCACGTAAAAAATTATTAGGATCCGCTGGAATACAAGTAGTCAAGTCAATCGAATTCATTGTCATCATTGAATTCATTTCTTTATTCTCTGAGCTGATAAAATGAGTGTAAGGGGAGATGCAAATCTGACACTTGCTTCATTCAGTTTCATTACATAACCAAAAAAAGAAAGAAGGGAAATGAGCTTATGGATTACAAATTGATGCAATGCAAATGTTTTTTGGCAGTTACTTAGTTGGAATTTGATGGATATTTTCCCACAGACACAATGTTATGCACAGTGGTTATTATCTATTCAGCATAGGAAAACATATCAAATTCTTCATGAGCACAAGGTTCAGGTATGTTCAAAGTATGGAAGGGCTACTGGGAAAGCACACTGTACAATATTCAATTTGAGTTTATTGTTGCATTTTAACCCCTACAGCAAGAGGTCAGGGACTTTTATCCCATATCCTCTGTTTTTGGCAAGCACAAGAAATAGAATATTTCTAACTACCAAATGTTGATGGTATTGGTTGACAGCACTTGGCCTCAAAGATTCAGCAGGTAACTTGGGATTTAACAACCGAGATAACCTACTCCTTGCTGAAAAAGGACCCAAGGAATATTAAAGTTGACACCAGAAAAGGGGACTCCAGAAGAAAATTTCTAAGAAGTCATGGGTCTAAGGTTGACATTTAAATGTTTAAATGTGTAATGTAAGCATTTGAAATATATCACCATATTTATAATATATTTCCCTGGTTTTTTTATATGCTCGGATCTCAAAAAGGATATCTGAAGCCAGATCCTTTCTTAACTCTTTGTTCACACTCTTGTCATTCCTAGAGACAGAAAAAAATTGTTAGTTTGTGCTTTCTTTTGGTAGTGATACTTTTCTTTCTTCTAGTATTATTAATCATTTTGTGGTAGACAGTCACAACTTAGGAGATAAACTCCTGATATAAATGCATTGCTTCTCCTCTTGCAGCTGACAGAGAGGAAACTAATTGATGACTATGTTCTTTCCTGCTAAGACCACATATTGGTCTCAAACCTTCCTAAACATAGCCCTCCAAGGAGTCACTAATGATTTATCAGTTAGCAAGTAAGGTGACCTATATCTATGACCTTCTAACTTAGATACCATTGGAAAATCAAATCATAGAGAGTTGTTAAGTTGAGTATTTGAGTATATAAAGAACTTAATATTTAATTATACCCCAGAATAGGGTAAAGAACAGAGTGGATCTCTCTAGGGCATTGTATCAAATGAGTTGAGTCTGAAGGTGTTAGGGTGTAAAATAGGAGTATAGGGCATTGAAGACCTGAGACCTTACCTATAGGGAGGCCTTGAAAATATTTTTTAAAGTTTATCTTTGTTTTACCCTCCATTTTCTCTTCCACACCATTCATGTCCTTCTCAATGTGATATCCTCTTGGATCAGCTCTGTGAAATATAAGAACATTAGAGTTGATATGAAGGTAAAGGCTGCTTAGAAATAGTGGAAGAAAAGGAGTAAAAAAACAATTTAAGCCGCAAAGGTAAAGAGAGAAGTAGAATCACTGTGGTCTTAGGAGTAACTTATCATAAATGGTTGTTTATGTATGAAAGATACATAGTAGATGGTGACTAATCTTAGTATCTTGGGGCTCAAAAAAGTACAGCATATTTTTATTTATTTCAATATATTCCCAAAATATAATCCACTAGGTGTATTCTGACTTCTTCTCCTTAAAATTGAAAGAGACATTTACTGAGGTCAAGTGCCTATGACTGGCAGTCTCCTTTAAGGGACAGGGCAACCACCTGACACACTAAGTTTTTATTATGCATTAGGGATTTTCAAAGTGTTCATTCATCATAACTCATGAGCATTGAAATTCTGGGAAATTTCCACAAGTAATAAATAGAACATACCATGATAGGTAAGTGGGGAGAAAAAAAATGTTTTTTGAATATTACTGTTATTTCAAAAGAAAATTAAAGATTTTAATGGCAAACAAAGGGTACTGACTATTGTAACAGATAAATCCCAATTCATAGGTAATTTAACACAAGTGAAGTTTTTTGTAGGGTGATTTTCCACATGACCATTCAGGCACTCTGCTTTGCTCCATCTTTGGAATTCTCACGTTCAATGTTTGAATCCCAAGGTCACTCCGCAAGTTTAACCAGCCAGACTGGGAAACAATCATTCAGGAGGTCTTTATGATATAAACAAATAAACAAACAAAAAAAGATTCATATTCTTTCTGCAGCATTCCATTGGCATGAACCTAATCACAGGAACACAATTAACCACAAGGTGGGCTAGGAAAGGTCATCTATGTAACCAGAAAAAAGAGAAAATGGATTTTGATAAATATGTAGCAGTCTCTACCATTATCTGCTGCAGGTCTATGATGTCCTGTGCACTGTAGTCCTCACCACAACTGAAAAAGGTATATCTCCATTTTATAAATAAAGACCTTTAAAATATATATTTGGACTTCATCAGGAATACCCAGCTAGAAAGCATCAGGACTGGTGTTTGAGGCTGATTTTAAAATCCAGCCTTGGCTGGATACAGTGGATCACGCCTGTAATTCCAGCACTCTGGTAGGCCAAGACTGGAGGATTGCTTGAACTCAGAAGTTCAAGACCAGCCTAAGGAATAGTGAAACCCTGTCTCTACTAAAACTAGGAAAACTAGCCCCATGTGGTGATGCATGCCTGTTAGTCTCACCTACTCCAGAGGCTGAAGCAAGAGGATCTCTGGAGCCCAGAAGCTTGAAGTTGCTGTGAGCTATAATTATACCATACTCTACAGAGGGAGACTCTGTCTCAAAAAATAAACAAATTAAATAAAATCCAGCCTTCAAGTCAATGGACCCCAAAGGCCAATCCAGGGACTGCTACAATGAAATTATCTAGATTATGTGTTTAAATATAACTTGAGGGAAATAACCCCTGGAGATTCTTATTCAGTAGCTTTGGGATAAAGCCCAGTAACACATAATTTTTAAACCTCCCTAGGTGATTCTATGTACTGTCAGAATTGAGACCAGCTGCTGTAAAATCTTTACTAAAATTGACCACTCAGTGGACTCTACAGGGGCATGAAAATTAACAGTAATCAGTTGCTTTCATTGAACAAACTACAACATTGGACCATTCACTCTTTCTTTTAATCTTTCATTAAATATAAAGAGAACATTGAACTGTTCAACAGCTTCTCATGACTAACTGGTGACAAAGTGATGAGGTTTGAGTGGCGGCATTTGTTCATAAGGGAGTGAACTGAAGGATATAGTAATTTCAAATGACATTATTCACTGAGCAACCATAAAATAAGGACAACTAGATCATTACTCAGCTGGGTGGCATTTGAATTGGTATCCTAAAAAGCTCCCACTGTTTTGTTTCCAAAACTGAGCCTTGTTCTTAAACCACTGTGAAAATTAGTATCAATGAAAATTATCATGGTTAGACAAAAATTTTCCTAATTTCTTCCAACTTTTTAAAAAGTGTGCACTATACTTTGACATCTTCTCCCAGATTGTGGCTATTCTCTTAAAATTTTTGAGAAATGCAGAAACTTTGTTAAAGGACATTTTGTGTTTTGAGCACTCTGCTATTAGTATAATCTCCCACTGTTAACAACCAGAGTCCATTTAAACTCTGAATCTCACGATGGTCTGTGACAGTTAAAATAAGAAAACGTTCTCTAGAGTAGAACTTGTTCATGTTTGTGAGACTGTATTTTAGCTCCAATAATTAACATAAAAGGTACATTCTATAGTTTGGAGTTATGAATTTTACTGATATATATGTATCTATGTATACATTCTAAATTGCAAAACATAAATACTATAATGGAGAATGAAAGCACTTTGTGATATCAGCTATTGCTTAGAGTTCAAATTTATTTAGCTCTAAAGCACCAGGATGGGGATAATTTACATAACTCACTCTATTTAATTTTTAAAAGGTTCAGAGTAATTTGATAGCTGCTAAACATTCACTCAGTCACACACATGTGTGCACATTTGGACAATACTTAATATAAGCCATTATATGAAATTATAGATAGCTCACTTAATAAAAATGCAAAATCTGTTGTTCTCTTTGTCTTTTAAGAATTATTTCCATGTGTTGTAATTTAGCATGGTATAATTTGTTTAGAAAATTAAAGTAATAAAACCTTAGTTTGTTGTGTGTCTAAATGGGGGCAATGATTGTCTCTGTGGGTGGCTGCAAATGTGGGGAGAAGTCATTGTCAAGATATGCAGACAGAATAAATAGTATTTATGCAGGGCTAATGTACACATATAAGAACTAATAATAGACATATTGTTGCATGAAAAAATTACCTCCCCAGGAGAATTTGAACAGTTAGCTTCACTACAGTTAGCATACATATGTTTTCCTTCTAAATCACTACAATAACCTTCTGGGAGAGAAAAACAATCCAGAGAATTTCATCTTTCTGTATAGTATTATCTAGAGTTATGTGGTAGACTCTGAGGTTAATAGCAATGAATGATGGTTATAATCATTAGATTATTAATATTTTAGTGGCATGTTGAAATGATTATCGTAATCATGTAAAGGACCATGAACACATGTAACTGTGATAATGCTATCATTTTAGCAATTTAGAAAATTAGAGCAAAATAAGAGATCGGTGAAGGACAATTTCAGAAAGAGTGTATATGTGTGTAAGAAGAAAATTATTAGATGGCAAAACTAAACAGCTGAACAAGAAATGTAGAGCTGTTGATTCTCATACCTTCTTTTTAGGGAGATTTGAATTTTTACAATGCAAAATCTCCTAAAAAGAGCAAGGTTATGGAAAGATTATTTTGATCCACAAAGTTCCAATTGCCAAGACCTAGAGCCCTGCTGTCAAAATTTGATGTGCTAAGATTTGAAAATATTAGCATGGACATGATGTACACTCCTGAGGGGACCCTACACAATTTTTTTTTTGTGATGAATTATTTCAAAGCTACAAATGAACTTCTCTGTTTTATACCAATGATCAATGATTGCCAATCTTGATCGAATTAACCAAAAATGGTGAATATATGAAAGTGCCACATTATTCTAATAGGCACCTTATATTGAGTTTTCAACTTAGTCCCACAACAGCCCTATTCTATGAGGTAGGTAACATTAAACTCTTTTTGCTACCGAGAAAAGACAGACACAGAGATGATAACTAGGATATAAAGAAAGCACAATTAAAGCAATTAGCAGTTGCTACCAAGCCTAGGCAGGATGACTGTAGAATTCAAGCTCAAGGTCACTGTTCTATATTACATGAACAGGAAAGCATTCTGTGAAGTTTGAAGCTTTCTGATCACTCTTCTGCATAAAACATGCAAGAGTAGTGGCCCAGATGATAGAACTGGATCAGAGGGGAGTATATCAAGAAAATTACATGACAGTAAAAGTAAAAAAAACAGTGATATAGGAGGGAATTAAGGATTAATGACAGAGGATTTGTAGCATACAACATCTGAGAGCCTGAAAATGAGGATCTTAGTCAAAAGCCAAGAGCTAGAACAACTCACATACAGATGAATCGAGTGCAAGGTGAGAACAAAGTGAGAGGCCAGAGAATGGGAAGTAGAAACAGAACCAGAGTAACAGGGATCATTCTCGAGAAATGTTCCTTTTCAGGGGTCCTCACACTACGGCCCGTGGGCCACATGCAGTGGTGCAATTATATTTGTTCGCATTTTTTTTTTAACTTCAAAATAAGATATGTGCAGTGTGCATAGGAATTTGTTCAGAGTTTTGTTTTTTTTTTTAAACTGTAGTCCAGCCCTCCAATGGTCTGAGGGACAGTGAACTGGCCTCCTGTTTAAAAAGTTTGAGGACCCCTGCTAGTTGATACAAAGGTGGATTAGGTGTGATGTGTTACAGCAAAATAACATGTAATAAATGAAATTGTTAAAAGTTGAAATAGTGTGTTCACGATTGATTTGTATCTGGTATTTATTTCTGATATTTGCTACTTCAAAATACCTAATGTGCTTAAATGGGTAGAATAAAATCTGATTGTACATATAATTGCCAAATAATCACAGAACCTGGCAGGGACTTTATGTGCCATCACTAGATAGCTCATTGAAATCTAAAACATTCACGAATAAATCAGTACCATGGAGTTAATTTATATTTTTACTTTTATTTTTCTTTACCCCTAGTGTACTTTCTCTACTATTTTTTTGTCACAAGTATTTGATTATGGAAAATGAATACTTTTTCTCCTAATGTAATATTTGTGCTTCTGCTGCTTTGCTGATGAGCCTCCCTTATAGTCACCTCCCACCCAGACTACCTATGTCTCTTTTGTATCCAGTTTCAGCTTACGTAAGAAATTTGTCTTGATCATCTCAAGGTAGACTGACTTTTTTCAATATGTAAAATAATAACACAAACTTGCCACTTGGCAAATGTAGCTTTTGTATATTCTAGCTCTTCAATAAAATTGTAATCCTTTGGGGATTAAGAAGATCAAATCTCATTTTTGGCATTTACACAGATGGAACTAATGTACTTTAACTTTGTCAGTATGTATTTATATTACTTTAAGAAACTAATGTTTACTGAATACTCACTATATAAAAGTTTATAGATGCTTACGGTGGAGGGGATGAAGAGGTCATAATGGAACAAATGCACAATCCTTCTCTGAATCGTCACATCATTTGGTGAGGGAGTCCATCAGTCAGAATATGCTAAGTTTTGTTGCTGTAACAAATGACTACCAAATCTTATAACTTACAAATAAAAATAGTTTGGCTATCTCTCATAACACAAACTTTCTGACAGTCAGCTAGACTCTGTCTCATCATTGGCACTCCAAAACTTATGCTGACAAAACAGGCTATCTGATCGTGTGGAAAAGGTAAGGGCACATAGGAAAATCATGAGCTGACTCTAAAACTTCTCTTACAGGTTACACATAATACTCCCTCTCACAGCTTTTAGTAAAATCAAGTTACTTTTGTACTCCTTGGTTCCATAAGGCTGGAACATATAATTCTCCAGGAGTCTGAAGTTATTGAGAGAGGGAACATTTAATGAATATTTAGTAATACAATTTACCTCAGGGAGAAAGATATGTAATAAGTTAATAATAATTGTACTTAGTGTCCTCTGGGAAGCCACCCACAGTGGAAAGAGTCAAATGACCTGGTACCAGTCTGTCAGAAGAGCATTAAAGATCATCTAATTCAAGGAAAACAATAAATCCTTGTTGCTACAGATCAAAATATATCCTACTCAGGAACTGAATCAACATTATTAAAATGTCCATACTAGAAGAGATTTACAGATTCAGTGTAATCCCCCTCAAAATTACAGCATCATATTTCATAGATTTAGAAAAAATAAATTTATGCTTTGGAATCAGAAAAAAAGTCCAAATAGTAAAAGTAATCCCGCTAAAGCACAGTCAAGTAAAATAATGGATCAAATTTTTAAAGAAAAGCTTGGAAATGAACCATGAATTTTATATTCTGTTTTTAAACATTGAAATGGGGTTGCAGATATTGCAAAATTATTAGTTTTATTTATATAAACTACTGTCACTTATATAACAATTTTTACTGCCTTGTAAAGCAATATCTAGTTATAAAAACCAATGTACAGTGTAGGTATCATGTTACATCCAGAACTATTAATATGCATATTTCATTTCAACACAAATTGTTTCATGTTCTAATACATTCCTCAGACACTATATACAACTACTGATAACATTATATTATTATATATTTTTATTATTCTTGGGTACCTGTACAACTGTCAAGTTAGAAGAAAAAACATGACTAGTCAATGCAACTGTACAGTGATACTTGATTTTATGTAAAAATACATTGTATTCATGTTAAGTGAAGAAAATAATTTTATAATTTAATTAATTTGACCTTTCTCTACCTAGTGGTTTTCCTTATTCAAATGTTCACTACATTTCAAAGCAGAAACTATGTTTGATGTACTAATGCCACACACCACCTTCATAGCATTGAAATGCAGTTGCCTTTTTATCAAGGACATAGGGCAAGAGTTATGAAGCAGCATTTTTTGGTCAAGATTATAGATTGCATAGTGGCAGTACCAAGTGATGAATCCTCTATGTCAAAATCTATGAAAGATCGGAGATTTTATTCTACTTTCAGTGAATAAATTAGTCTTCCAAATTGTGTAGATTCTTGCAAAAGACATGAGTCTTTCAGGATAGAGACAAAAAATATGTATTATTCATGGCACAGAAAGCAGCATGAGCCTCCTTCTCAGTTTAGGCTCTTATAACAAAGAACTATAGACTAGGTGATTTATAAAGAATATAATTTTTTTTTAAAAGGGCACCTATATCTCAGTGGTTAGGGCACCAGCCACATGCACCAGGGCTGGTGTGTTTGAACCTGGCCCAACAAAATAATAATTGAAAAAAAAAAAGAAAAAAAAAGCCAGGTCCCAGCCTCTAGGGAGGCTGAGGCAAGATAATTTTTTGATCCCAAGAGCTGGAGGTTGCTGTGAGCTATGACACCATAGCACTCTATAGAAGGTGACAAAGTGAGGCTCTGTCTCAAAAAAAAAAAGAGAGGGAAAAGAAATTTATTTCTTATAGTTAGGGAGTATGAGAATCCACGATGAAGGCACTACCAGTGTTTGGGAAGGGCCTTTAGTTCACAAGTCAAGCCTTCTCCCTGTGTCATCACAGAAAGGAGGAAAGGGTTTCTCTTAAGATTCCCAAGCCCTTTTGATGCAATGACCTCCCAAAGGCCTCACCTTCTTAAGGTAATCACCTTCAAAAGGCCCCACCTCCTCATGCCATCACCTTGGTGGTGAGATTTTAACATACGAATTTGTGAGGGACATAAGCACACCATAGAAGCTTTGATATTCACTCATCTCAGGAAGGTGATCAGGAGTACCCCAGGTAAAGGTTGTGAATGCAATGGAACTCCCATTCTTAGAAGAGAGATGCTATCAAATTGCCCAACATTTGCAGTGGAGGGAAACATAATCTTTATTGTCCTGATCAGGAAGAAAATCTCCAGAAGGAGTCACCATCTCTGTCTTTGAAATCTATTCACTATAAAGTTGTCCTTGAAAGAATAAAAACTCCCAAAGCTTCTTCCAAAAACGTGCAGAAATGCAAGAGACTGTGGAGGCTTCCTTCCCAACAGATATTCATGTGATATTAAATGAATTATTTTAGGTGTGCTTATGACATTAAAGGCCACCTACGCTGCAGGGGGCAAATCAGAGGCACCTCTTGCCTGGATCCATGTGTGGTCCTCACAGCAGTGAACAATATAAAGTTTTATTTCGCAGAACTTATATTCTAATGGTAGAGACCACAATTAAAAATAATCAAATGTTCGATAGGAATTCAGGTAGAAAAATAAAGCAAGGTAAGAACATACAGAGTGGGTAATAGATTGGGTGAAGGGAATGAATAGCTGTGTTAGAAGGGTGAGTAGGAAAATCCCCTCTGAGAAAGACACCTCTGAACAGAAACCTGAATAATTGATGGAGAGGACTGTGTGGATATCTGAAGAAAGGCATTCCAGGGAGAAGAAGTAATGGATGCAGAATCTGAAGGCAGGGGCCTGCTTGTCCTGCTGAAGGAAGAGCTGTGGGTCCCAAGGGGTTAAGACGAACAGGATAAAGGGGAGAGGAAGGAGAGAGAAGGTGTGAGACAGAGGTACTGGGGTGGCTTATGCAGGGTTTTACATACTGTGGAAAATTCCTTTGGGTTTCTTCTGAGTGAGATAGGAAAAACTTGGAAGTTTTGAGTGACATGATCTGACTCATGATTTTAAATACTTCCTCCCACTGTTTTCTGCAGTCTACGTGGTAGGAGGACAAGGACGGGAAAAGGAAGGTGGGTTTAGGTAGACTGCAGCAGTGGATGCTTTATCTGACGGTAATAATGGTAAAGGCTGCAGATGATTTAAAGGTTCAGCCACCAGCCTTTATTAATGGACTGAATGTGGAATATGAACAAGAGAGGGACTCGAGGATAATTTCGAAGATTTGGGGAGGAACAACTAGGAGAATGGATGGGAATCCTGTGAGGAATAGTTTCTGAAGAAATCAAATTTTGACTTTTGGACATGTGAAGTTGGAACTATTTTTTGTTATCCAGGAAGAGATTATGCAAACACGCTAACGAGCAGTAATAACTCCCACTTCTTTTAAACAGGGTAGGTGAGAATGAATAAAAATTGTAATTTTAAAGGCAATAATATGGTTGTCTTATTAACAAAGAATAGAATACTTTGGAAGAGGAATCTCAGGTTTGAAATTTATAGTTCCACATTTTTTATGAAATAGGCCTTTTAAAGAAGAGCACATGGATGCTGATGGTGGGGAAATCCATAAATTAATTGGTGATTTTTATTATTAGTTCTGGAGAGTTCCATGAGGCCCAAATCTCTGAGGGAGGAGTATGGAAGACATTGTGAGGTTAGATTCTTTTATAAAAGTCCTGATTCAACCAGGACTAATGGAAATATCTCAGTAGGCTAGGAATAATGCAAATCAGAAAAACTAAAGGCATGAACACGTATTCATGTTTCAACATATATGTTCATGAAAAGTTACATGCATCTCTTTGGACACGTAAGAATTGGAGGCAAAGAAATGTGGATTTGGAGAAGTCTGGGGCCAGCTTACTCCCCACAGGCTCAAGATCAACCATCCCACATAGAAAAAAAAAAAAAAAACGAAAAGTTACATGCATCAATAGCCATGTGACTTTGCTTTCAAAGATATACTTTGATGAATTATTCTATAAAACAAAAGATGCTCTGAGAAATGAATGATGATGTCATTAATACCTAAGAAAATGTATACTTTAAAGTAGTAAAGGGATGAATTTGAGTCTATGAGAAGTAACTATATTTCAAGATAGCAGTGTGATAATTTCTAACATTACACTTCTGTTTTAATCAAATACAGATGTGAATAAACTCAGAGTGGGAACAACTTGAAGGATTTCAGCCACTTTTGTTGCTTTGAAAAGGCATAAAAGCATTGTGTTGTTTTTTTTTTGTCCAAATCTTTGGAAAATATCTGGAAATAAATTTCTCTTGACTGCTTTTAAATTACAAATAATTGCAAGTTAACTTTTTTTTTGGTCCTGTTAAATTCTGCTGTCTCTAAAACATTAATATCAGATTTTAAAGTCCTTATTGATAGTTTTATGATGAAGGAGAAATAAAGTATATAAGGAAGAAAGGGATCATTAATAAATGTCACAAAGTTTGGGCTAAAAATTAACCCCAGTGTCTTGAAAGATTAAACATTATTTACCAGTGTCTCAAAAGATGAGTCAAGATGCAATCTTTATATCCTCTCACTAGTTTATGATTTTCACCAGTAACTCATTCATCTGTATTTACTTCTAAGCATAAGAAATACAACTGTTATCAAGACAGGATCTCTGCCTAGCTTCTAAACATCCAGTGGGTAGTCCCAGCTACTTGAGAGACTGAGGCAAAGGGATCACCTGAGCCCAAGAGTTTGAGGTTGTGGTGAGAGATGACGCCATGGCACTCTACCAAGGGTGACAAACTGAGACTAGTTCTCAAAAAACAAAACCAAACAAATATCCAGGGGATGACAGGCAAGAAATAGGGGACTAAAATTCACTGGGACTCACTGCTAAATTTGGTGCAGAGATTAGATACTCAATCTACTTTTGCTTATCAGGAAAGTCTTCCCAGAGAAATGGCATCTGAATGAAGGCTTGAATAAATGCAGCTGTTAGCCTAGTAAACAGAGGGGTGAGGAAAATAAAGCAGATGCGCAGTCAGGGCTGGAAGGCCTTTCACGTATTCCTATAGCTTCCTCCTTCCAACCTGTATGGAAGTTTAAGTCTTTAGGGAGGATCTTCCTGATGACTGTGTTCAAATCTATCTCCTTCAATCCCACACCACACTTGCCTTATTCAACTCAGAGCACTTATACTTCACTGAAACTAACATTTTTTTTTTTTTAATTGTTGGGGATTCATTGAGGGTACAAGAAACCAAGTTACACTGATTGCATTTGTTGGGTAAAGTCCCTCTTACAATTCCTGTCTTGCCCCCAAAAGGTGTGGCACACACCAAGGCCCCAACCCCCTCCCTCCTTCCCTCTCTCCGCTCTTCCTTTCCCCACCCCTCCCTCCTTAACTTTTTTATTTTTAATTTACCCAGTTTTTACCCAATTGAAATAGAAACCCAAGTTTGTCTTTTTATGATCATTATTCCTCTGTTGCTTAAATCCAACCTGACAGGGAGTTGGGAATTCTTTGAATATTTATTGAATGAATAAACAAATATAGAATTCAGGGGGAAAAACAGTTTAGGTCTCTTGGAGAAATTCAAGCAGTTATACTAGAATACCAGAAGAGGCAATGCACCAATATAAGTTCCTTTCAGTGCAATTAATAATCATAAGTTTTTAATCAATGAAGTCACATTCTTTTTTTCTCCTTTGAAAGGCATATTGTTGGTTACAATGAAAACTAAGGAGAATTTGACTTGATCAGTGACCACTAATCGTAAAGGGAAACAGGAGAAAAGCACATTCTATTGAAAGTGAGATTAGAAAAACAAGCAGTTGGTTCACAATCTAATCAAATTGATTACAATTCACTATAATGGGAACTCTCCTTGTGATTTATAACCACTCTTCTGTGATTATGTCAATTCTTCTGTTCCATTTGCATCTATACTTCTTAAAAATCTTTCATTTTGAAATGGAAACTGTCTAAAGCTCACCACAAAGCCACATCCACCACAGCGTCTTCCCGTTAACTCTCCCTGAGACAACAAAGAGCTCCATTTTTCACTTGTTTAATAGTCAATAAAAACAGAGCAACATTGATTGGATGATGCTGGATCCATGTAAGACTTTATCTCCCAACATAGGCCTCATATTTTACATTTTAGATTTTTACTATTGGAATCCATTTTCAGTGTATCAATATTTGATGATTATTTATCTGATTGGATCAGAAGACAACTGTTGTGCCCTTCCAGTGTGCTCCAGAAGTTTACTAGTTACAAGTAAGTCAGAACAAACGTCGTGTAGCCAATAATATGAATATCCAAGAGCTGCATCATTTCAGTAGGAAAATGAACATCTCTAGAGGAAATGCGTAATTTGGGTTACAAGAGTGAATCATGAAGGCTGGACACCTTGGCTCATGCCTGTAATCCTAAGACTCTGGGAGGCCAAGGCAAGTGTATCACTTGAGCTTAGGAATTCAAGACCAGCCCAAGTGGGAGAGTGAGACAACTTTCTACTAAAAATAGAAAACCTAGCTGGGCATGGTGGCACATGCCTGCAGTCCCAGGTACTCAGGACACTGAAGCAAGACGATTGATTAAACCCAAGAATTTGAGGTTCTTTGAGCTACGATTACACTTCAGGAGGCTATCTAGGACAACAGATTGAGACTCAATCCAAAAACAAATAAATAAAAGCATGAATCATAAAACTGGAGGGGAAAGGATCATTGAAGTCACATTGTATGATATCCCTTTCTAAATATGTAGAAATAGAAGTCATGTAATAGTGAATAAGCTAAGACTCCAGGTTCTCAATCTCCAGTTCAATGGTCTTTCCATCTTTTATCTACAAAATGTTGTGACAAATTACCACTAAAGCCAAAAAAATTAAATTGGCTACTTAATAGTTTGATCCAGTTTGAATATTTTTTTAGATTCTGTTAATACTTTCTACTTTAAATCAATTAAAATCTTTACCTTTACATGGTTTAGTTATGTTTTGCCATCCTTTTCATCTTGGTATAATTATAGCATAAAAAATTTACTGGGAGAATTACGGCAGTCCAGAGTTATTGGACAGCAGGATATCCCCGAATTTATGAAAATTTGTTAGTTTTGTTCTTACTCATATTTTTAAACTATTCAATTATTTCGAATTATAAGGAGATTAAAAAACAAAAAGGCACATTACAAAATAGCTTAAAAGAGCCAAAATAACCTATGGTAATTATGGTAAAAATACCAAGCATTTGTCAGCATTTAATTAACATATTATAGAAAAAAGAACAAGCTCTACTTTAAAACAAAAGAGTTTTCAAAAATCAGAATGTATGTTTACATGGATGGAGCTGGAACATATTCTTCTTAGTAAAGTGTCTCAAGAATGGAAGAAAAAGTACCCAATGTACTCATCCTTATTATGAAACTAATGTAGGACCTTCACATGAAAGCTATATCCCAGTTATAACCTAAGAATAGGGAGAAAGGGGAAAGGGAGGGGAGGGAGGGGGAAGGAGGTGGATTAATGGGATTACACCTGCCGTGCATCTTACAAGGGTATATGTGAAATCCTAGTAAATGTGGAATGTAAAGGTCTTAGCAAAATAACTAAGAAAATGCTACAAAAGCTATGTTAACTAATGTGATGAAAATGTGTCAAATGATCTATGTACCAAGTGTATGGTGCCCTACGATCATACTAATGTACACAGCTATGGTTTAATAAAAATAAATAAATTAATTAAAAAAAATCAGAATGTATTTTTGGTAACTTTAAAATTACAAATATTTGTCCTAATTCGCATCTTGCCACTATGACCTTTAAATATTATTAAGTCTTAAGTGAAGTCTTTTGCCCATAAAATCTTTGAC
The DNA here is from genome assembly GCF_027406575.1 of Nycticebus coucang. Classification (NCBI taxonomy): domain Eukaryota; kingdom Metazoa; phylum Chordata; class Mammalia; order Primates; family Lorisidae; genus Nycticebus; species Nycticebus coucang. Next base: position 31,452,846 of record NC_069782.1, read on the forward strand.
TTTTATCTCAGGAAGCATTGATTTAACAATACAGCCTTAAACCAATACAATTTGGAATACTAAGTCTATTGGGCAGCTAAGATGTGGGGTCAATTTGTTGAATGTCACATACAAATTTCTCTTTGTTCTCATTTTTTTGGGCGTTTTTCAGTCTCTATTCAAAGACAGAATGTGTAAGGCTGAAACTATTGTGTAAAAATAAATATGCTGAAGACAATTATCTTTATGGAAACCTTTAGTAAACAGTGATATTTGAAGCACTGAAACAAAAGAGGGGAAATATAAAGAAAAAACTGCTCTTTCTATCTGAGGCTATCAACAGTGCAGTGTGAATGATAGTTAGATGAGGGCAGCACAATTAAAAATATTGGTTTCTCAAGGACAAAAGATAATAATTTTCTACTTTGTTTAAACATATTAAATTTACCTTTATTTCTCTTTTGAAAGAGTGACTTACAAATATCTCAATTTTGAGTCATATATAAATCTTGAATTTATTTATATCCTAAGCTATAAGTGGGTCAAACATTTCACAAAAGTAAAAAAAACAAAATAGTAAAATAAATCTTAACTATTTTTATTAATAAATTTTAAATAGGTTTTTTAGATTTATTATTTTTCTTTCATTCATTCTTTCACTCATTCATTGTCTTTATAGTCCTATAGAAGATTTATTTCTGCAAATATATCTTCGCTATTTCATTATGTTCACTCAGGTCATGATATCTATGACAGTTTTTCTTCAAACTCAAGAATGATTTCAACTTAAAAATCATTCTTAGTATTAATCACTTGACAATCTAGGTCAGTTCATATTCAGCGAAGATGTTTAGATGAATATATCAAAAGTAAAAATCATAATTCAATTGATTGAATTTTGTTTATTGACTTAGTATTAGTATCACACAGTTATTATCCCATTTATATAAGCTAGTTTTTCCTCCAGAAACTCATGAGCCAAAAGATCTCTTATGCTCCAAGAAACATTTGTCAATCAAGTAGTATTACAAGGTTTAATTTTTATTTAAAAAGTATTTAACTTGGTGTGCTCATCTAAGCATCACTGCTACATCTTCAAGTCTTTTGGTATTGTAGAATCATCTTTACTTTTATTGATTAAGTAAAATAATGCAAACTCTTACACTTCAAATTGTGGGTAGCCAAATATCCTTGTTAGTATTTCCATGGACCCTAGGGAGGTATTTGCAGGCTCTTGTAGGCTGTCCACTGTGTGTAAGTTACCCACTCCTCAGTCCTCAATTGTGTCAGGCTATCGTGTGATGGGATCTGTGCATGCCTCAGACACCTTTGTTCTCTTTTTCTCTATATTTTTTCTCAATAGCTTTATTGTGATATACTTCACATAGTATTTTCCACAGATAATCCTCATATACAACAAACTTAAATTAGTTTGTTTACTCTTTTCTTCCCTTAAAAACAAAAAACATTAGGGAATGTTCCTTCTCTTTCCCTAAGGCAGCAATTAAGAGATGGAGATAATAGACAGTTATGGAAGGTACAAAATACCTATTTTCTTAAACACCTGTAGACACTTCTGTTATAGAATAAAAAATCCAGAACCAGCCTTTTCTTTCCTAAGGTTCTGTCCTGCAATCTTACTGATGCATGCATTTTCAAAGTGTCTCAGTTCAAACAGAAACAACAGCATTAACCTTTTGCTTTTTTTTTTTTTTTTTTTTGTAGAGACAGAGTTTCACTTTATGGCCCTCGGTAGAGTCCCGTGGCGTCACACGGCTCACAGCAACCTCCAACTCCTGGGCTTAGGCGATTCTCTTGACTCAGCCTCCCGAGTAGCTGGGACTACAGGCGCCCGCCACAACGCCCGGCTATTTTTTGGTTGCAGTTTGGCTGGGGTCGGGTTTGAACCCGCCACCCTCGGTATATGGGGCCGGCGCCCTACCGACTGAGACACAGGCGCCGCCCCCTTTTGCTTTTTTTTAAAAAGACTTCCTGTCTGTGAATTGAATTCCAAGGGAGAACTCAACATCAAAGTATTTATGGGGAAGAAAACAAAGAAGATTTATCCTTTTTCTGCACTTCCGTTGTTTTTCTACCTTTTACTAATACAAATAAGGTTTAACTGTGCTGTGTTGAACACTTGTGTCAGTTCAAAGTTTAGAAAGCCTTGCTTAAAGTTAAGAATTTCCCCTTGCCATTTGGTAAACAGAATTTGAGTTAAATGTTTAGATGACATTACTACTATATTATTTTAGCCTTAATTTAATTTAATTTTGGTATTCCTTAAATCATTTTGTTAATCTGCAATACATGTATTTATTCGATATTCTATTTTATGCTCTATTTTAATGCAATTTAATAATTTTATGTCATTATTTTAAAGAAATATTTTTAACAAAACATTATATATTTGTTTTATTACTGAAGGCATGAGGTTGGTCTAGTTTTTGATCTTCACAGATGAAGCTGCTGTGAATACAGTGTGTGCATTAATAAATGAATGGAGATACGCATTTCCAGTTAATACGTTCCTCTGAGTGAAATTACAGGCCATAGAGTATCCGTATATACGGATGTAGTAAAAAACTACTAGTTTTTCCATGTGAAATGGGAATTTCAACTGCTTTAATTCCTTACCAGTGCTTTTTATTTTAACCATTCTGTAGGAGTGAAGTGGCATTATAGCTACAGTTCCTTAAAGACAAAGAAGTTGTGGACTTTTTTTTTTTTTGGTAGTTCTATTATCCATTTGAGCATCTTCTGAGAAATATCTCATCAAGTTTTTCTCAGCTTTTTATTGATTGTTAGTAATGTTTTTTATTTTTCAAAAGTCTGATCCAGCAATTAATCAATTCTCAAAGCTACATAATATAGCCAGGAGTTGTGGCGGGCGCCTGCAGACCCAGCTACTGGGAGGCTGAGGCGAGAGAATTGCTTAAGCCCATGAGTCTAAGGTTGCTGTGAGCTGTGTGACGCCACGGCACTCTACCAAGGGTGACATAGTAAGATTCGTCTCAAAAAAAAAGCTACATAATAATTAATTATATAATTATTACTCTTAGTTATGTTGCATTTGTGAAGGGATATAAAGGGATAGATATTGACATAGACTTAGATATATGAAAACAACAGAGTTTAGCAATATATTTTCACATGAATTGTCCACCTGTTAGTCTGAAATCTTTAATAATTGGTATTTATGTGTTGTGTTTAACTTACACTTTTACCCACTGTTCATTGAACTATGAAATATTTTTAGGATTCCATTATAATTGATCTACTGGCTTTTTACATTTTTTGCATTATTATTTTAATGCTTGCTCTAAATATACAAACCTTAAACTTTTCACAATCTACATATAGTTAATCTCATTCCACTTTATGAAAAAAGTAAGCATTTTATAACTATATATGCTTATTTTCCCATTTATATTTGAATTTCGAAGGTTGTAATACCTGGACACATAATCAGTCTGAGTTTTATTATATTTGTGTTGTTTGGAGTTTGTTCAGTTGTGTGAATGTGTAAATTTATTTCATTCGCCGAAATTGAGCATTTTTTGGATGATTAGTTCTAGCCTTTGTTCTGTCATTCCACGTGTTAGACCTTTTAATATTGTCTTTCATATTCCTTAGACTATCTGTTTGCACTGTTAGGTATTAAGTTACTGTCACTGAGCCATAAAACTAGAACTCAAGCCATGATGAATAGAAAAATATATACCTTTTAAAATTGCAGAAAGAGGATCAGAAGAAATTATATAATTCTCTGTATCTGTCACATTCTGTGATGATTTACAGGAAACATGCAGAGCTGGGTAACAAGTAAAACAGACTTCATGAACTTGATGCTGGTAAGCTGGTTGATGATGACTGGTAGCCAAGTCTCTTGGTCACAAGGCATTTGACATGAAGAGTCTGGGCCTCCATCCCTCATTTACTTCTCACTGGTTGGGAGACCACCCATCCTTTTTTTAGGGTAACATTATGCTGGGTCCAAACCTTAAATGTATACTTCTATATTAGCAGTCCCCAAACTTTCCAACACCAAGGACCAGTTTCGTGGAAGACAATTTTTCTGCAGATGGGGAGTGGAGATGGGGGAGAGTTTCAGGATGATTTAACCCCATTACATCTCCACCTCAAATCATCAGGCATTAGAGTCTCATCAGGAGCTTGCAATCCTGGCATGTACAGTTTACAGTAGGACTCGCGCTCTTGTGAGATTCTAATGTTGTCACTTATCTGAAAGGAGGAGGAACTCAGGCAGTGATGTCAGCAATGGGGAGCAGCTGTAAATACAAATGAAGCTTTGCTGACTCACCCTCCACTCATCTCCTGCTATGAGTTCTTAACCTGCCACAGACCAGTAGGAGTCCATGGCCCAGAGGCTAAGGACTGCAGTTATATATTATGTCAGAACCCAGGCATATAGTCCATTTCGGCCATCTTATCTTCATAGTTGGAGAGGTAGCCAGTCATCTTATTCTACCAATGAGGTTGCCTGAGTGCTGGGATCCAAGTCCTATGGCTTCAGCTATATAATCTTGAACAATATGGGTCTTGAACCACCACTTCTGTAACTCCTTACAATTTCTATCTGAATCATTTGGCAATAGCTGTTTCCTGTGTTACCCTAGGTCAACCTGTAGGAAATCATTCTTTTTTTTTTTGGAGAGATGGAGTTTCACTTTATCACCCTCAGTAAAGTGTCATGGCATCACACAGCTCACAGTAACCTCCAACTCCTGGGCTTAGGTGCGTCTCTTGCCTCAGCTTCTTGAGTAGCTGGGACTACAGATGCCCACCACAATGCCTGGCTATTTTTTTCTTGCAGTTTGTCCAGGGCTGAGTTTGAACCTGCCATTATTGGTATATGAGGACGGCACCCTACCCACTGAACCAGGTGCTGCCCAGGAAATCATTCTCATAGAAGTAAATTCTTAAATGTCTTAGGTAAAATTGGCTCACAACTTTTCTTTCTTTTAATGTCCATGTCAAAATTGATACACAATTTTGTAGAACTTCCATAGTTGACCACCTCACTACACTGAACACCTGCTTAAGTTGACTTAATTTTCATAGACTAGACATGCACCACATGTATGTATCAGTACAGCAGGCCCAGTTTCTAAAGTAGACCACCTCCAGATGTTGACCCAGTTGTTGCAATCTATTGGGTGGTCAACTTAGAGAAGGTCTACTGTATATTTTTTGTTTTCTTCTTCTTCTTTTTTTTTTTTGCTTTAAAATAAGCCAGGCACAGGAAGACAAATGTTTCATGTTCCCAATAACATGTGGGGAGTAAAGAATAAAATAGAACTCATGGAGGTAGACAGTAGAATTATGGTGATGAGAACCTCATAATAAGGTGATTATAGTTAATAATTTATTGCACGTTTCAAAATAACAAAAATGTGCAATTATAATGTTCCTAACACAAAGACTTTACAAGAGCTTGAGGTGATAAATATCCGAATACCCTGATTTGGTCATTATGCATTGTATGCTTGTATCAAAGCATCATTTGTACCCTATAAATATATACAACTATTATGTTGCCATAATAAATGAAATGTTTTAAAATACTAAAATAAATTTTTTAAAATAAACTGTTTTAAAAAGAAAAACAAGGGCGGTGCCTGTGGCTCAGTGAGTAGGGCGCTGGCCCCATATGCCGAGGGTGGCGGGTTCAAACCCAGCCCCGGCCAAACTGCAACAACAAAAAAAATAGCCGGGCATTGTGGCGGGCGCCTGTAGTCCCAGATACTCGGGAGGCTGAGGCAAGAGAATCGCTTAAGCCCAGGAGCTGGAGGTTGCTGTGAGCTGTGTGATGCCATGGCACTCTACCGAGGGCCATAAAGTGAGACTCTGTCTCTACAAAAAAAAAAAGAAAAACAATGACAAATTCAGTAAATTTATAGGAAGTACATACATTTTCTCCAAACAGCATAATATATTTTTATTTGAAGAGGTGGAAAGACAAGATATATATCTCCTTGAATATGAATAGCTTACATTGCTATCATGACTATAATCATTGCTTTTTAGCACATATATAATAAAAAAAATAAAAAGATTTAATTTTAAAAATACTTTGAGTCTGTGTTTATCTTAAATGCTATCCACTTATGTAAATATAGATTTCTAACTTTGGCCAAAATACATAATTATTGTAATATGGAAAAAACAGGTGAGAGTTTGAAATAAGATCACATGGGTCTCCATTCCAGCATTATCATTCCAAAATATGACTTTGGAAAGTTCACCAAAGACTTCTAAGATCTAATTTCCTTCATGCAAAAAAAGTAGAATATTAACATAGTATATTTAGAGATATAAGTTGTAAATAGATGAAAAGGTATGTTAGCACAATTTAGGTGATTAACAAATGCACGTATTTTCTCCTGATCAAATTCATTAATCAGCTTGAAGATTTATATTAGGTTTTATACAAACTCAGAAAATGTAGCACACGTATTTCAGAAAGTAAATTATTTTTTCTATGTAATAAATCATTGAAAGTAGCATTATTTCAACTTTAAAAATATAACTAATGACTAATGCATCTTCTCATGAGATTTTAAAGACAAACGAACTGAAAGCATACAAATAAAGCATACAGTAAGCAGCAAAATTATGGACATTTTATCCCACAGTACTTTGGGAAATGCACTGATTTATTCCCCAAAAGGCAATTTGAGGAAAGACTCAGTAAAAAGACTATACTTTCTCTTATATCCCATAATCTTTATCACTGGAAGGCCATGACTTTGAGATTAATTATAATAATTCTGTGTGAAAACTTAATAAAATTACACATTATTAGGGTTTTTATTATCATACGGAGTTTGTGCCCTACTTGAATGTTTTTTTCTACATAAAAAATAAATATAAAAAAGGGAAATACCTTCACTTATACATTTGTGATATGTCACATGAGTACAATTTAGCAAATGTATAAAAATGTTAACTGAATTCATCTGAACAGATTAAAAATGACGGACAAATAGCATTATACAAAAAGCATAGTTTGTCTATTATGTAGAAAGAATGATGGTAATAATTATACGAAAGAGAAAAACGGTGAAAATAGATTCTCAGATTTCACTATGTGTTTTGAAAGAGTGGACAGATGAAATTTAGCATAAGAAAGGTACTAATCATTCCTTAAAGTTCCATTTGCATGAGCCTTTAGTTGTTGGCAGAATTATAAAATTATCATTAGTGCTTTTGTAAAGATAATTTCAGATGTTAACATTGGTTTAACAAGAACTTTGGTATTTAAAAAAAAATTGCAATGCAAAATCTACACATTATGTGGATAGAATTCCAACATATTACTTCTCATTTTCAAAAAAGGCATTCTATCTGGAGAAAATAATCCCATAACATTAATACCTGTTTGCATTTCTTTTTAAATTTGAGAGCACAGTGGAACCTCTGTAAGTCAACCACTTAAGGGACTGTAACAAACAGGTCAACAGGCAGAGGTGGTCAACATAAGGAACTACTAGGCTTACTGCACTGCACATATATATTTATATGGTACATGTATGATTTATGAAAATCAGGTCAATTTAATTTAGGAGGTGGTCAATTTAGAGAAGAGGTCAACTTTGGAAGTTCCACTGTATAACAGAGGTACAAATATTTTTGGTTACATGGACTGCTTTAATAATGTTAGAGTCATGGTTATAAGTGTGCTCAGATAGTGTTCACTGCAACTGTTAGTTTTCGCCCATCCCCTTCTTCCCACTCTCACCTGCTTGATTTCCATTGAGTTTGACTTCCCTCCATGTGCATTTGTGCTCATTGGTTAGTTCCGATTTAATAGTGAGTACATACGGTATTTGTTTTTCCATTCTAGGTACTTCACTTAGGATAATGGTTTCCAGTTCCACAAAAATTATTATAAAAAGCCTCCTCACACCTGAGTAGCTGGTGTCCATACCACCATTTTGTTAATCCTCTCATGAATTGATGGCCCTTTGGGTTGATTACAAGTCTTTGCTATTATTAATTGTGTGCAATAAACATTTGAGTGCAGGTGTCTTTATGATAAAATGATTTATTTTCTTTTGGGTAAATACCTAGTAGTGGAATTTCTAGATCAAATGGTAGGTTTACTTTTAGTTCCTTGATATATCTTTATGATGTTTTCCATAGGGGTTGTTCTAATTTGTAGTGCCACCAATAGTGTATAAGAGTTCCTTTCTCACCGCATCCACACCATCATTGATTGTTTTTGGACTTTTTAACAAAAACTATTCTAACAGGGGTAAGGTAATAACTTAATTTGTATTTCCTTGATTGCTAGTGATGCTGATCATTTTTTATCGTTTTATTCACCTATTATATTTTGAAAAGGTTCTGTTTATGTCTTTTCCCACTTTTTAATAGGATTGTTTGTCTTTTTCTTGCTGATTTCTTGAGTTCTTTATGGATCTTTGTTTTTAGCCCCTTATTGGATGGATAGCTTATGAATATTTTCTCCTATACTATAGATTGTTTATTTGCAATGTTGATTATTTCCTTAGGTGTGCAGAAGCTTTCTAATTTAATTAAGTCCTGTTTATTTATTTTAGTTTCTGTAGTTGCAGTTGGGATCTTATAAATTTTTACCTAGGAAGATATCTAAAAGAGTTTTTCAACATTATCTTCAAAAAATCTTATAGCTCTATGTCTTTTATCCACCTTGAATTAATTTTAGTGAGGGATAAGAGAGAGGGATCCTGTTTTATTATTTGTCTGCATGTGATTATCCAATTTTTCCAACATCATTTATTGAAGAGGGATTATTTTCCCTTGTGTTTATTGTTGTATTTTCTCTACTTCGCCAAAATCGGTTGACTGTATGTGGATGGGTTTATATCTGATGTTTTTGTTCTGTTCCACTGGCCTATGCCTCTATTTTTGTACCAATGCCATGCTGTTTTGGTTACCCATAGCCTTGTAGTATAGTTTCAGGTCTGATAATATACTGCCTCCAGATCTGTTCCTTTTATTTATCCAAAGTTTCTCTAAATAAAATTTAAAATTATCAAAGTATTATAAATACTTAAGAAAAGTTTTGGGATTTTGTTATGTGGGCTACTCTTACTGGAGTTAAATGGCATCTCAAAGTGGTTTTGATTTGCATTTCTCTGATGATTAAAGATGATGAACATTTTTTGTAAGCACTCCAAATTGTACTAAAAAATCAACACATTGTACCCCACATATGCATAAATGTGTTCATGATCTATGGGTATATGACTTAATAAAAGGAAAAAAATTAAAAAAAAGTATATTTATAGTAGGTGTATAAAAAAAGAAGAGTTGTTTCATTGGGCATTATTGTCAGAACATAAACAATGTGAAAATAATGGTAATAAGAATATAGTTATTGATGTCATTACTACGGTGCCAAACATGAATGCTATAAAGTATAATAATTTATAAATTATGTTCCATAAAACAAAGATCATTGGCTCGACCATATGATACCAAAATATATATAATGACCATTAAATGTAATCATTTATTATATTTTAGGGTTTTGAATCATATAAAACCATATTTTAATGTATTTTTAACTTCTATTATGAAAGCATGTTTGTCAAAGTAATTGATAAATTTTAAAACATTAGAAATTTGGGATCTGAGCTTATATGTTTATTTTGGGTTTGTGATCTAATGATTCTTAGGAATAATACTGAATGCCTTATTCCCAGTATCCAGCCTACAGAAGGCATTCAGTATATTCCAGCTGAATGAATAGATGAATGTTCACAATTGGTTGTCTATATCAGCAGCTCTCCCACCTGTGATATCTACTACTATTAGCCATTTATCTTTTTATGTGTAACATGTTCACATTTATTTTCAGTCTTTTTCTTCCATAACTTGCCTAATACAAACCTTTTTATTTTTAGGAGAAGATAACTTGCATCACTACACAATCATTAGTCGATACTATTTTTCCCTGTGAAGCTTTATAAACATTGATTACTGGTTTTATGAAATTTATTGTTTTAGTGCTGTCTTTAGCTAACCTGATTACGGTTTCCTAGGGGATAATTTATTTTTCTTGATTGGGTGATATCAGAATTCTTTCCTTATTATTGACACTTAAGAACTTTCAGATTTGTGTCAAGGTGGATACTTTTTTATTCATTTTCCCTAGGAAAAAAAATTTTTTTTGAAACAAATTTTCAAGTTGCCACCCTGCCGTGGTGTGATAGCTCACAGCAACCTCCAACTCTTGGGCTCAAGTGAGCCTCTCGCCTCCATTTTTCTATTTCTAGTAGAGACGGGGTCTTGCTCTTGCTCAGGTTGGTTTCAAACTTGTGAGCTCAAACAATCCACCCTTCTTGGCCTCCCAGAGTGCTAGGATGATAGGCATGAGCCACTGCACCCTGGACCTTGTCCTAGAAACATGTTAAGGATTTTAGTTTCCCAACTCAGATCTTTTCCATTTTCTATTTCTTTTTCTAACATCTTAGAAATATTTTTTCTGAAAAATGTTTGATTATTGCCTATATTTATTTTGAACTATTTTCTTACACATAAGAATAAATATAAATAAATATAAATATTTATTAAATATAGTAATTGATTTATGATAAAAGAGGAACTATAAATAATTTAAGAAAAGTAACTTTATACATGTACTCTCACTGATTTCTACACTCAAGATAGATCTCTATAGTGTTATAGTCATAAGTTTAATAATATTATAGAAGCATTCAGAAGAAAATGACACATGTATCAGAAAGCTCAAGAACAGACGTATTCACCTGTGTATACACCTATTTAACACAAGCCCTAATCATTGGTCGCTTTTCTGTTTAGATCCATTACTATTCTAGATTACCCAGTTGAGCATGAGAGCATGATGAGATTTTTCCTCTCCATCACTGCATACCTTTGGACCTATTTCTAACATGCCCCCAGCAGATCCATATCCCAGTGGAACTGTGGCCTGTAGCCACAGAGCATCACACTTTTCTTTACTGCTACCCTTTCCTCTACATCTTCTGGTGTGTTAAAATTCACCTTCAGTACCTCTGGCTATTTGAAAATGTCCCTCATTGCTGAAGCTGTAAAGATGATTCCCTCCTTCACTCCTATACAGCAGAATGGTTTCACAGTCCTACATAAATGCATGCTGCCATAGGAGCAATGAAAACGTGAATGCAAGTGTCCGCGGTTTTCCTGCAGTCAGCATAGACATGAAGAAGCAAGTGGAAATAATATCTTCACAGGACATCGAGATCACAATAAGCTCTTATTAACATCATGATTTCATCTTGACTCGACTTTTACTCCTTCCAAACTCATCCTTGTAATAGTCTCCATTTTCTTTGTATCATCAATCATGCAAACACTCATGGGTGTGAAGGATGCTGTGGCCCATGCTTGGACTTCTCTCAGATTACTCTGTTTATGCATCAGTTACTATCTGCTACTTTCAAGTTTTCCTAAACAGAAGCCTTCCACTTCATTCAGCAATTTTTAATCACTCAGTGCCATTCACATGCTGTCATCTTTTCATAGCCTTGGGCTTGCATTATCGTGGACACTGGACATAACTAAGGCTTAGGGGGCTACTTCTCAATTATGTGCACAATCCTAGGAGACTGTATACCCCAATACCCTAAGGAAATTACCTCCCTACAACCAAGCCCAGGACCTACCTCTGTCCTCATTTCTCTCTCACTTATTTCCTTTCTTGTGTTCAAATTCACACTCTCCCCTTCTGTTTTTTTATCTCCATACCCATCCCAACATGTACCTTCCGGAGAAGCTAGACCTGAAAATCCTACTCGAAGTATGTAATATTAGACTCATCCTAAAAGCATGTTTTTCTTTAAATATTCTGAAGTTTTTAATCAGCCTGAGAAAAATCAACATGTACTCCATGTTGATCTGGGAAACTTTGATTAAGAGTATGCTGCAGGAACTCAAGTTTTTGAAGTCTAAATTTGAATCTTCTTTCATAATACAGGTTGGTTTTCTCCTTGGAACTTAAAGCATCAGTCTTTAGAACTATGACAGACAGAAACAGAATCAACCAATAAAAATGCATCCTAAGCTCATATTAAGAGTTTTAGTGCCAGTAGAGGTAATGGTATGAATTCAACGATGGGGAAGCCTATTCTCTGTGCTGTTAAAATGTAGCTTTTAGTTATGAAGTTAAAAACACTTTTTTGAAATGGCAGTGCTTGTGAATTTATGGTCCTACATAGCTGATCTAGTCTAGGCAAAATAAAAAGAGGATTAATTCTCTTTGTAAAAGTCACAGTTGTGTCTCTGGAAATTATTTTCCACTTGTGAAAAATGTTTTAAAAATTAAATGTTTATATTTTGCTTTGAAAATTATGCTTTTGCTTATGTAGCAAGGTGTGTGCAGGTGCGTGAGCTCTCATTTAAGTAATTGCTTAGATCAGGAAGTAAGACTGAATATTGTAGAAAAGAAGTAAGGCCTGATCTTCACCTCACTCTGGCAGAAAGACGATAGATGAAATGGGACTACTGGATGGGCCAGAGCACACCCTGGATTTCTCTGAACTGTTGATTTTCTGTGCATGTTGTTATTTGTTGCATACACTATTGTATAGCTCACTGCTCACTCTCAACACTCTTTTCTCTCCATTGTGCTTTCCGATTCATGCCAGCTAGGAGCAGACATATGGTACTGATTTGAGCAAGGGGATATAAGCAGAAATGTGTGTGGTGGGTCTTCTGAACATGTGTTTTCTCTTCCATTAGAAGAGACAGAGGTTCCCACTCATTTTCAGACCTTTCCAGTCTTAAATGTAGGTGTGATCCTGGATCTGAAACCCATTAGCCATCATAAAAAGGCAGATCAAAGAGTAACAGAACTGATGGGTGTGCCGTTTTCAACTGTTGACATGTTAAGAACATCCTCTTACCTCCTAAAACTATATTATGTAAGAACCATAAAACTTTCCTCTAATTCATAGTCAATGGAACTTGTCTTGGATGGTGATAAGTATACACGCCTGTCAAGTAATCTGAAAAGTTGTTCTACCTTCGACAAAAGACAGGGGTATTGGATTTTAATATGGAGAAAGAGAGACAGTCTCAGCCCATAAGGGCCATGAGTCTGGAACCAAAAGTTTTCTTTTCTCACTGCCTCTTTGATCAGGTCTTTATTGAAAACAAGCTGTCTAAAATGAGTTGACCTTCATGGAATAAACAAACTTTAGAGCATTATGTGGCAGGCTTGCTTTCTTCTGTGGCAGATTTCTTTTCTCTTGGCTTTTTTTTTTTTTTTTTTTCCGGCTCTGTTGGTTTCTTAGTAAGGCCAATCTTCTTTCCCACCAAAGACTTCTGCTGCTTCTTTTTTTTTTTTTTTTGGTTTTTGTTTGAACCCACCACCTCTGGCATATGGGACCGGCGCCCTACTCCTTGAGCCACAGGCGCTGCCCCAAGACTTCTGCCTTCTGCTTCTTAACACTAACCGGCTATTTTCATTTCTTCTCTATTAGCAGCTTCTTGCCCACCACTCCTTCTCATCTGACTCGGCCTCTAGTGCTGTAGCTGCCTCATCCACCTCAAGTTTCTGGTTCTTGACCTGGGAAAGGGTGATGTTCTTGCACATGGTCTTTGTGGGGGGTTCAGCATCAACATGATTCTCAGTTCTTCCAGGGCATTCATCCTCAGGACTCTGATGAAGCTTCTCTCATGGTGCTTAAAGACATTTTAAGATTCTTCTAAGGTCTGTGTTGATAATCTTGTGCATGGAAAGGATATAGTCACTCTGGAGGGGAGCACCTTCATGCCAAGTGCCATAGAACTCATCTAACTGCTGGACGTACTTTCAGCCCAAATGCAGAAACATCTCACATGCTCACCAGAATCAACTTTCAAAATGTGCAACTGCTTACACTAACAGAGTAATTCTGAACATATTTCTAAAGGCCTTGGTAACACCATTGTCCTCATAAATGGCACAGGGCCCCTTGAGCTGGATATAATGACAATTTCTCATTTCGTCCTGGCCAATTTTTTTATTAGATCATTACTGTGTACATTACTGCATTTACAGTATATAATTTTTATATAATTCCAGGCCTTGAGTTTTTTAAGAAGCACCACCATGGCCTCCTCGGCCTTCTTATAGCTTTATCTTCAACCTCCAAAGGAAGTTCGGGACTTTTAGGCATGAGCAACGCCAGTAAGGCTGAGGCTGCCAAAACAAGAGACGGCATTATCGCTTTGGGGTTGTGTCCACTCTACTATGCCAGTGATGCTACGTTTTTGTGGGGGCAAACATGTGATCTCTGTGACCCATATTTCCAAAAGCACTCTGGGCAGAATGGGGAGTCCCACCATCTTAAACTCTGGAAATTTCAGCCCAGCCTTGCTAATACCCCAAGACTAAGCACTGGTCTGATGTCCTGCTAATTAACTGTTTTTGTGCAAGTTAGTGTGAACTGTCCTCACAACAACAGGCCAAATGAGAACCTTGAACATTGCAGGCAAAGTGATATTTTTTGTCAGATAATTTTCCCTTTTTGGAGTACACCAATAATCGTGGGCAAGCTCACATTGTGGCAGGGAGAGAAGGCTATCATCCTCCCTACAAATTTCCTAGAAAGCCACATTCAAACCACTACTTTTATGAAATCTATCATTTTATCACCTCATTTACACCCTGAGAAAAACAACAGGCAAGCTTTTGAAGGAGAGCTAACCCCAGGGAATAAGGTAGTAATTTGCAGTGCTGCTCAAGTTGGCCAGGTGAGAGGTTGCAAATATTAACATTTTCTCCATTTTTATTGTCATATATTTGGCCTCATAATGACCATCTATTCATGACATTTTTCTAATTAATATCAGACAAATTAATGAGCTATTAATTTTCTAATTAATATCAGACAAATTAATGGTAAATTAATGAGCTTACTAAAAGGCAAATACACAGATTGAAGAATAGAGCAAACATGAGAATTAGACCCAGATAATGTAGAGATATTTCAATTATCAGACCATAAATTCGAAACAATCATAATTCATGTATTAAGGGCTCTCATGGAAAACACAGACAACTTGAAAGAGCAGATGGCTAATGCAGGCAAAGAGGTGAAATTCAAAGAAGGTATCAAAAAATATTCTTGAGATAAACAAATAAAGCTACTGTAACAGAAATGAGAATACTTCAGATGGGCTCATAAGTAGAATGAATAGAGCTTAGGAAACAAGCTTTGATCCTGAAGATAAATCAATAAAAACCTCCAAACCTGGAAAAAAAAATGAAGGAGACCAGAATACTCAAGAGGTGTGTGACAACTACAAAGAGCTTAACATTATTGGGGAATAACATAAAGAAAAGACAGAGGTAAATGAGTAGAAGTTTAAAACAAGAATGAGAATTTCCCCCACACTAGCAATCAACTTACAGCCCCAGGAAGTGCTGGGACATCCAAGCAGGATGAGCACATTAGAATGTCAAGTCCAGCCTCTTGGCAGACTGTTGTCCTAGTTCTTTGGCTTTCTTGTTGGAAGGACCATAAGTAGGGCTGGTACAAGGGATTTCAGACAGCTAGGAATTCCATGCAAATAGCTTTTATTGCAGAAAAGAAGACAACTATACAATGTGAAAAATACATTCCAGAGAGAGGAATGGGTCAGTCTCCATGAGTGGAAAAGGACAGTAAGGATACCTAGGTGGTTTCCTTTTATTGGTCTGGTCCAGTGGCCAGAAGTGTGGGGTGGCCCACACTTGAGATGACTGGTAGGTCCTCTGCATTTCCTGCAGTCCCTTCCCCTGATTGGTGCTCTCCTTCTCTCTCCCTGGGAACACCCCTCCTGGCTTGTATTTGCCACCTGCAGATTTGGCCCCTGCCTAGCATTCCCCCTTGAGAGACATGGAACCTGAAAACCTCTGGGATTTGGGGCTAAAGGTGTGTCTTCTGTAGCTGCTTCAGGATGAACAGGACAATGCTCTGTAGGCTCCATGACCTCTTTTAAGAGCTACAGGTAGAAATCACTTGTAGCCTTATCCAGCAGCTCCATAGGTGATGGTATCATCTTGTGCGGGTGTGGGGTGGTATCCCTTAGCTAGCATAAGCTTCATGTAGAACCATCAAAGCCTTTTTGAAGACACAAAAACTTAGTAAGATGATTCAAAATTCAGGGGCAAATATTAATAGAAGGACAATGGCCACTAAATATCTCAAGACTTGTCCTGAACATACAAAATTTCTGGTGACTTTCTCTTCTACCAAAGAACTACTTGTATGGTATTCAGGTTAAAATTCAAATTCTGAGGCTAGGATTCTCCATCGGCATTTGATATTGGGGCAAAGCTGTGTTGCAGAAAAGCACAAGTGTCATTTTGTGGAAGCTGTCGAGTCCAAGGATCTTCCAGTTTTTTAACAGACACCCCAAGGGAGAATTGGTGGGGACTGGGATTTCCTGTCCCATTCTCTCTATGAGAAGAGAACAGACCAAGACTAGAATACCCATCAGATGAAGTGTCTTCAGGTCTAGCAGGTTTAGCTCAGTGTTTGCTTGGTTAACCCACGTCCAAAACCTCCATTACAATTGCCTGTCAACCCAGGGATCCCCTGGGCCCCACATTTCAGCCGCCAGCCATTTGTGCTTCCGTCTCCTGGGTGATACTTCATTTTGGGGACACCATGTCCCATCTCCATGGATTACAGACTTCTCCTGGCTCCTGAACCCAGTGAAAAACCCCTTCTCTCATAACCAGGCAGCAGAGGGTGGAGGTCAGCCTCCCCTTAATTCTCTATGTCTGAAACAGCGTGGGATGTCATAGGACCCAGTTCTACAAAACTATGTTCTAGTTAGAAAGAGAAAAATAGGAGAGAGAACACTTATGTAACTACAGGGGCCTCATTTTAGTGAGGAAGTTTCCTAGTCAGGGCATCTCTCGTTAACTCCTCCACTACTTCCTCAACCTGTAAACAATCACTCTCCACAGAGAGCAGGCAGCCCATTGATTGATGGTTATGGGAGTCCCACAGTACCTGCACTAGCATATGGCAGGATGGGATTTACACATTGTCATCTCCTGAACCCTATTGTTTAACTAAAAGAATGGGAACTTCAGGGGTCTGCATCATGTCTGCAGTACTTACTGTGTCCCATCAGACTTAATAAAGTTAGGAGACATACAGACATGACAAGACAACACCCAGTAAACACACACACTCTGTAATCTTACCTAAAAAAAAGAAAGGCTCCAGCTTTTGACTCCAAATGTCAGGTCTAGCCTCTTGATGGATGTTTGTCTTGGTTCTTTGGCTCTTTTCTTGGAAGAATCATAAGCAGGGTCAGTGCAATGGAATGATCACAGATGGGAAGCAATTCCACACAAAGAGCTTTCATTGCAGAAAAGAAAAAAGCTATACAGTGAGTAATGTATTCCAGAGAGAGGAACAGGTCAGACTCCATGAGTGGAGAAAGATGTTAAGAATTCCCAGATGGTTTCCTTTTATTGGCTTGGTGAGGGGGCAAACTCACAGGAGGTGTGGGGTGTTATGAAATGATTGACTCATGCTCTGCATTTTCTTAAAGTTCCTTCCCTGACTGGTTCCTGGATTCTCCGTCCCTAGGAACCACCCTCCTGACCTGTATCTGCCACCTGCAGATTTGGTCACTGCCTAAATACACCCAGGCATATCACATTCAAATAGTACAAAGTAAAAAATTGGAAAGGAGTCATAGGATAATGAAAACCTTATTGTACAGAAAAGCAAAGATAATAATTACATCTGACTTCTCAGAAACCACCCAAGAAAGAAAGAGTAGAGTGAAATACTTAAAATACTGAGAGAAAAAACACCAACCTAAACTTCTATACTCTGCAAAATTAACTTTCAAAAGTGAGGGAAAAATAGGCATATTCTTAGACAAACAAAAATGGATTGGATTTGTTGATAGTACACCTGCCTTTCAAGAAAGATTTTAAAAAGTTCTTCAGGGAGAAATAAAGATGCTAGATCAGGAACTCAAATTTACATAAGGAAAGGAAGATCATAAGGAATAACTAAAGATAAAATTTATTTTTCTTTTTCTTATTCATGTAACAAATGACAGTGTATACAAAATAATAATAGCAACAATGCATGATTTTA
This sequence comes from Nycticebus coucang, assembly GCF_027406575.1. Classification (NCBI taxonomy): domain Eukaryota; kingdom Metazoa; phylum Chordata; class Mammalia; order Primates; family Lorisidae; genus Nycticebus; species Nycticebus coucang. The sequence goes on from NC_069782.1 coordinate 31,470,941, forward strand.
TATGTACGTGCATGTCTACATGCATGTATACTTAATGTATGCCTCATGCTCCTGTTAAGTAAAATGAATGACAGTAATGATAGAAGAAATCGGATGATTGAGGAACATTCTGTTATTATAAGATACACTACCTGGCATAGTGTTATTTGAAAGTAGACTCAGATTAGTTGGTAATGTATGGTGCAAACTCTAAGGGCATCATGTAAAAAGTGTAACTAAAATGCTAATTAAAGTTAGCAAATGAATGACATAAAATTCTCAAATAAAACTACAAAGGGCAGAAAAATATGAAAAAAAAACAGAACAAAGGACAAGGGCAAAAATAGGAAACAATCACAAATAGTATAAATCCAGATCAACACTATCAATAATCTCTTTAAATGTCAATGGTTTAAAAACATCAATTAAAAAACTGAAATAGTCAGAGTAAATGAAAAACCAAGACTCATCTATGCATTATTTGTAAGTGACCTACTTTAACACCAAGACCTGCCTATACATTATTTGTAAGTGACCTACATATAGATTAAAAGGAAAGGCATAGAGAAAGAAATATCATGCTAATACTAATTAAAAGAATATGGGATTATTTATACTAATTTCAGACTTCAAAGTAAGTAAAGTTATAGAGATGAAGAGAGGCAATAAATGAGATAATTTTTCAAGATAATATAACAATCCTTAATGTGTATGTACTGAACAACAGAAAAATCAAAGTAATAAGATTAAAAACTTATAAAAACTTCAAGGAAAAACATTAATAGTTGAATCCACCATTGTAGATGGAATGTCAACATCTTTCTATCAGAAATGGACAGATTCTGCCTGGTGCAGTGGCTCAGCCTGTGATCTTAATACTCTTGAGAGGCAGAGGCCGGTGTATTGCTGGCGCTCAGGAGTTAAGAGACAAGCCTGAAGTGAAATTCTGTCTCTTAAAATTTGAAAAAAATAGCTAGGCATTGTGGCAGGTACCTATAGTCTGTAGTCCCAACTACATGGGAGACTGAGGCAAGATGACTGCTTATTCTCAAAAGGTTTAGGTTTCTGTGAGATTAGATGATGCCATGGCACTCTAATCAAGGCACAGAGTGAGAGTCTGTCTAAAATAAGAAAAAGAAAGAAAAGAAAAAAGAAATAGACAGATTTAGAAGCCAGAAAATAAGGAAAGACATAAAGAGTGTGCCCCCCCAAAAAGGTATACACGTTTTTAGCAAGGAAAATATTGTATTAATTTTGTCATATTCAAGTTACGTCTGACTTCTGAAATTAAAAGAATTATTCAGCGTGACTTGTATTTATCTTTTGTTATAGCTATGTATTGAGTATTCCAATTTTAATACAGTTTTTTCCTTTCTTAAAATGTGTGTACTTTTTTGTCATCCTCTTTATCTTAGTGGCATGTATAGATTACTTCACGTGACAACAGAATACACATTCTTCTCAAGTTCATATGAAATATTCACTAAGATAGAAATTATTCTAAGCCAAAAATCACCCCTTAACAAATTAAGGAAAAAAAAAAACACTGATGTCATACAATGTCTTCTCCTAGACTACAATGGAATTAAGCTAGACTACAATGGAATTAAGCTGGAAATACAACTGAAAAAAAAAAAGGCACCCCAAATATCTGGAGATTAAATAACACATTTTTCAGGGAAAGAAAGATGAAGAGAAATTATTTAAGGTGTATAAAAATGCAGTTAGATGAAAGAAATAAGTTCTAGTATTTGATAGAACAGTAGAAAAATTATAATTAAAAATGATTTATTGTATATTTCTGAATAGCTAGAACAGACAAATTGTAATGTTCTTACCACAATAAACAAAAAAATAAATAAATAAGTGTTTATGTGATGATATCCCAATTACCCTGTTTTGATCATGACAAACTGTATACAGGTATCAAAGTATTACATCTACATCCAAAATATGTACAACTATTATGTATTGATAGAGAATGTGATTTTTTAAAAACACTTTTCTAAATAACATGAGACTAAGAAAAAATCTCACGAGAAATGTAAAAATATTTTGAGCTAAATGAAAATAAAAATATAACTTCAAAATTTGTGGACTGCAGCAAAGGGATTTAAAATTTTAGCATTGAATATGTACACATGTATTAGAAAAGAAGAAAACAAAAACTAATCATCTAAGCTTCTACCTTGGCAAACTAGGAAAAGCAAATTAAATTCAATGTAAGTAATAATAAAATGTAAGAAATAATAAAGGATAACTTTAAAAGAAGTCATCATTAGTCATCATACTAATACATATATAAAAAATGAAAGAGGGGACATCATTACAGATCCCATGAATATTAAAAATATTTTTAAAATGCTACAAATAATACATAGCCTAGTTACTTGAAAGGCACAATCTTTTAAAACTCACAGAAGAAAAAATAATCTTAATAGTACTGTTTTAAAGAAAGTCAATAATTAGTAACTTTCTAAAACAGAAAGCACTAGATCCAGAAGGGTTTGCTGATGACTTCAATGAAGTATTTAAGAAAAAATTATATTAATTCTCTACCATGTTTACTAGAAAGCAGAAGCAGAATTCAACCATCTGTACATTTTTGTAGATGTTCTTTATTAAGTAGAGTAAGTTCGCCTCTATTTCTACACCTTGCTATAATTTTTATCTTGAACATGATGCTTAATTTTCTCAAATTCATTTTCTGCATCTATTAATATGATCGTATGATTATTTTTCTTGTATCTGTTTATGAAATAGATCACATCCAGTCTTAGGTTTAGCCTAGGTTAAATCCCACTGGGTTATGGTGTATATATTTTTTTTCTACATGGTTGAATTCAATTTGATAATTTTTATGAGAATTTTTGCTTCTTCCTTCATGGAGATATTGGTCTGCTGTTTTCTTTTCTTGTAATATCTTTTTCTGGTTTTGGTATTAGGGTAATTATTGACACGTAGAATGAGTTAGAAAATAATTTCTCTGCTGCTTCCCTCTAGTAAACATGGTAGAGAATTAATGCCATAGAATGTACAGCACCAAGAATGAACCCTGCTGTACATTATGGTTTGGGTGATAATGAAGTGTTAATATAAATTTATGAATGATAACATATGCACTAATTTGTGAGCTGTCGATACTCAAGGGAATTGTGTATATGTATGCATGAGTATGTGCAGCAAATATATAGGAACTCTATATTTTTCTAGAAATTCAAAAATACTCTAAAATATATTTTATTTTTTGAAAAACACAAAATTTCAAATCCTTTCTCTACTTCCTCTTATGTTTCTTTTCCTGAAGACTATGTTATTAAGGAATTATTTTTCTAAGTAAGTGTATGCAACTATGCTGATTTATTAATATAGAAAATAAGCTTGGGATTAATTAATGATCTTCTAAGAATATTTAGTCTAGTTTTCATTGAAGCATGGTTACATATATTATACCAAATATATTTACTTTAGCTTAAAGGTTACTTGGGGGTTCATGATTATTTATGGTGCTCTTCATTTGGGCTACTTCCTTTGTTGAGAATTGAATATTTAGAGTATACTGAGCCTGTTAATAAACAGATTGTTTCAATTAAATATTTTCGGATGATGCAAGGACAGGATGAAACAGGTAAGCATTTTTAATAGTTCTGAAGTAGAAAAGGATTAAATTTACTTCTTAGTTTTGACCTTGTCTATTTATTTTACTTTAAGAAAACCCTTGGGCGGCTCCTGTGGCTCAGCGGGTAGGGCGCCGGTCCCATATGCCGGAGGTGGCGGGTTCAAACCCAGCCCCGGCCAAAAAAAAAAAAAGAAAACCCTTAACTTTGTTTAGATTCAATTTTCTAATCTATATAATGGGAATAAGGAAGCTCATCTTACATACTTACAGTGAAGTTACTGTGATAATTAAATGTGTATTCTCACCAGGAAAGGGGGGAGGGAGAGGAAGAAGGGAAGCCAAGCCCAGTGACTGACCAATGGTAAATATTCAGAAATGGTTAGTGTATATTGACCTCTAAATATGTGTTATCACTGCTGAATATTTTATGAACTCTAACCACAACACCAGTATGATAGGGGTATTATTATCCTCATTTTATAAATAATAAAATGGAGCTTTGAAAATTTAAATAATCTTTCCAAAGCTACGTGGCTAGAAATCAACACAGTGTTGAAAGTCAGGCCATTCAAAGCCAACCAACACACAGACGTTTCACGGGATGTCTGAATTGACAGATGAGAATTCATTTATATTGATAAGCAGGAAAATAATGTTATCCACCCTCCTCTACTAGCGTTTAACTAACGTGGCAGAAACTCAATGTAAAGCAAAATGGAATGCTCTGTGTGATTTGTTGCAAATTTCAGGTGATTAAGAATTACCAAAAAATAGTCATCTAGGAAAGAATAAAGCAATGTGATGGAAACCAGGGATGTCCTTCTTAAAGTGTAGCTTCACTTGTTTCTTTGTCTGCCCTACTTTTGGAGGATACTAACAGGCATTTATCAATAAGAAAGAAACTATTAAAAAACATTAAATATCTCCAAGCAGAAATCACTGAGGAAATGGGTTGCCTAGGAACAAAAAAATACTGTTTTGACATTATCATGAAGACTGATGAAACATTAAAATAGTTCATTTAAAAAGCTTAGTGTTGCTTTGGAAATATAAGGACATCTGTTCTTTTTAAAGAATATTTTTCCAAGAGGCTTTGTATTAGCTTTCCATGCTGCATAACAAATTACCACAAGCATAGCAGTTTAAAACTGTACTGTTTATTAGCTCATAATATATGTACATCATGAGTCTGGGCACAGGTTACTAAATTCTCTATTCAGGGTCTCTCAAGGTGCCAGTTGGGCTGTGTTCCTATGAGGAGGCTGGACTAGGAAAGGATCCGCTTCCAAGCTCCCTTAGGTTTTTGGCAGAATTCTTTTCTGGAGTGTGTTAAAATTCATGGTAGGTTGCTTGTTCAAAGGCAGCAATGGGGGCAGGTGGGTGTGGAGGGAGATGTCACACTAGAGACAGCTTCTTTTCAACTGGTCATGGTGAAATTGGGGAAAGAAACTCCAGGCATCTCTGGCTTATGAGCTCTACCCAGAAACATCCCTCTGGGGGTACGGAGAGGCAGTGGAAGACTTCAGGACCCCAAGAGGAGAATGAGAATGGTGGAGAAGCGGCAAGTGTTTGCAATCAGTCACAGGCTAGATGGCTTTGGTGGTTGCTATGGTAGCAGCTACAGAAGGAGTGAGAGTTTACAGAAATGGAAGGTCTTCCTTGCAGGTTTTAATTTAATTTTATTATTATTATTTTTATTATTTTTGACTTTGGCACTTGGTTGAGTTACCTTGGGAGACTTTGGGTGAGTGAGCAAATGACTTTGAACAGCTTCCAGAGGCCAGGACTGAGCTGCTGGGGCAGAACAGAGCTTTCATTGTTTGGCTGTAGGCTAGGCATAGCCATTATGGGAAACTGGCCTTGGGGGCTGGACCCTTAGGATCCTAGGGTGAGGCCGGTTCTGACATGCCTGATAAAGCAGGCAGCCATTTCTGGGAAGATCCAAGTGACACACACTTTCCTGGGAAAGCCACTGCTTAGTCAAGGGACATGGTTTGGAAAGGTCGAGGCATGTCCATAAAAAGGGCTTACGGGAGAGTCAGGCTCCAAACCCTGTGGGGTTAGAGGGCAAATAAGACAGCAGACACTTCCAGTCTCTATCTTAAACAGCTGTATTAGTATTGTGATTAGCATCTCATACCCAAGAAGATCATATGTTCCCCAGGCAATATTCAGTAAGATAGCTACATATATACATATATACATAATATATATTTTCTTTTTAAAAACAATTTTTTCAACTTTTTCCCCTTTTTTCTTTTTTTCTTCATTTTTCTTGTGTAATGTAATTTTTCATTGTTGCCTTCTTTAATACAAGGGATTCATTTTTGCTAGTTTTTCTGCCTCTGCTATTTATTTCCCCCAATTTTATCCTTTAAGGTTTTTTTATTTGTTTGTTTTGGTTTGATTTATAGTATTTGGGGGTATTTTTCTGTCTGGTGGAGGTGGGGTCCTATGTCTACTCAGGTCAGCAAAGAGCTAGAGTTGGCAAAGGACCCACCCAATCCAGCCCCCACAGAGGTACTTTCTGACTGTAGGTCAAAGTGCCTTACTGTACACCACTACTACTCCTGTCTCTCTCTTTCTGTTCTTCCCTTTGTTTAGTCAATCTCCCCTATTACTCACCCCTTTTCCTTTCTCTTTTCTTTTTATTAACTTTTATTCCTCTTTGCTCTTCACTCTTCATTTTACCAAATGGACACATCAACATCTTTGGTTGAAGGCATAGTGCTTTGACTCACCCCATTTCCTTTCTCTTCTCTCTCTTTTTAATCTTTTATCCCTTCTTGCTTTCAATCTTCTTGCCTTTTTAGTCCTATACCAAAAGGATACATCAACACCTTACATCACGGGCATGGTAACTTAAAGAGCAAGAGGAAGTGAAAGGGAAAAATAGGGCAAGGAAATAGACAAAAAGAAACTATGCATGAGGAAGAAACAACAGATAAATCCTGGCATAATGAAAAACCATACCACAGTAACACCCCCAAGAGATCATGAGGCAGCTACTGCAGAGAATTCCACCTATAAAGAAATGTTAGAAATGACAAAAGCAAAATTTAAAATTTGGATTGTCAAAAAATGAAGGAAATCACTGAGAAAGTGGAAAATAACCAAAAGGAAATCCAATAACAGAATCAATTAAGAGATGAATAATATGAAGAATATAGAAAGGCTATAGCAGAGCTAAAGGAATTGAAGCAGTCAATTTGGGAATTTAAATATGCAGTAGAAAGTATCAATAATATATTAGGCCATGCAGAAGGATCTCAGAGCTAGAAGATAAAGCTTTTGAGCTAACTCAGATAGTTAAAGAGACAGAAAAAAAGAAGAGAAAGCAGAACATTCTTGGACAGAATTATGGGACTTCATAAAGTGTTCAAACATACGAACTACAGGTATCCCAAAAGGGGAAGATGAATGCCCTAGAGGAATGGAAGCCCTAGTAGAGGACATCTAAATGAAAATTTCCCAAATGTCATCAAAGATTCTGACACACTCCTTTTAGAGGGATACTGGCCTTCAGTTCATCTTAGCTCAAATCAAACTTCTCCAAGACACATTATCATGAACTTTTCCAAAGCAAAGACAAAAAAGAAGTTTCTGCAAGCTGCCAGGAGTAAGCTCCAATGACCTACAGGGGCAAATCCAGCATGGTGACTGTGGACTTCTCAAATGAAACTTTTCAAGCCAGAAGATAATGGTCATATACCTTTAATCTATTTAGGCAAAACAATTTTTATTCCAGAATTTTATATCCTGCTAAACTAAGCTTTAAAATTGATGGAGAAATCAAATCATTTACTGACATGCAAACAGTGAGAAAGTTCACGGCAACAATACGATCTTTATGGGAAATACTTAGACCTATTCTACACACTGACATCACAATGGACCACCAGCAAAGTAAACACCCAGAAACTAAAGGACAAAACCTAGCTTCCACAATGATGCAAAAGATAAAACTAAGCAATGGACTTTCACAAAATAAGATGAATAGAATTCCACCACCAAAGATGGATGCATCATATTGGGCAAGGGAACAATACAACAAGCATACATTTCAATTCTAAATATTAATGCACCCAACTTAAATGCTTCCTTGAAATGACCTTAATTAGTCCAAGCTATATTATATCCCATAATACCATAAAAGTGTAAAGTCTTTAATCCTCCTCTTACAGAGCTGGACAGATCCTCTAAACAAAAACAAACAAAGATACAAGGGACTTACATTTGACCCTAAAACAACTGTGTTTGATAGACTTCTATTATTATTATTTTTTTTGCATTTTTTGGCTTGGGCTGGGTTTGAACCCACCACCTCTGGTATATGGGGCCGGTGCCCTACTGTTTTGAGCCACAGGTGCCATCTTTCATAGACATTTATAGAACAGTCCATCCCAAAGCTAAACAATGTACATTCTTCTCATCAGCCCATGGAACATTCTCCAAAATAGATCAACTCCTAGGACACAAATCAAACCCCCCAAAATCAAAAGAATCACAATTTCACTTTGTATCTTCCCAGACCACAAAGAAAGAAAGGTGGAATTCAACTCCAACAAAAATTGTCATCCCAATACAAAAGCATGGAAATTAAACAACCTTATGCTGAATGATAGTTGGGTCAAGGAAGAGATAACAAAGGAAATCATAACTTCCTTGAGCATAACAACAATAAAGTCACAAGCTACCAAAACTTGGGAAACACTTCCAAAGCTGTCCTAAGGGGAAAATACATTACATTAGATGCTATATCCAAAAAACAGAAAGAGAGCACATTAACAACCTAATGAATCATCTTAAAGAAATGGAAAAAAAAGAGCAATCTAATCCCAAACCTAACAGAAGAAAAGAAATAACCAAAATTAAATCAGTAATAAATAAAATTGAAAATAAAAGAATCATTCAGAAAATAAATAAAACAAAAAAGTTGGATCTTTGAAAAGGTAAATAAAATCAATAAACTATTGGCCAGATTAACCAGAAATAGAAAAGTAAAATCTTCAATAACTTCAATCAGAAATAAAAAGGGGGATATAACAATTGATACCATAGAGATATAAGAGATTATTTATGACTACTACCAAAACTTTATGCCCAGAAATTTGACAATGTGAAGGAAATAGAACAATACCTTGAATCACTCCATCTTCCTAGACTTAACCAGGAAAAAATAGGTCCCTTGAGCAGAGTAATTTTTATTTTTATTTTTTTATTTTACTTTATCTTATTTTTTTAGAGACAGTCTCACTTTGTCTCCCTCGGTAGAGTGCCATGGCATCACAGTTCACAGCAACCTCTAGCTCTGGGGCTTGAGTGATTCTCTTGCCTCAGCCTCCCGAGTAGCTGGGACTACAGGAGCTCGCCACAATGCCCAGCTATTTTTTGTTGTTGTTGCAGTTTGGCCAGGGCCAGGTTCAAACCCTCCACCCTCGGTATATGGGGACCGCGCCCTACTCACCGAGCCACAGGCACTGCCCTGAGCAGACCAATATTAAATACTGAGATTGCAGAAACAATGAAAAAGCTTCCAACAAGAAAAACCCTAGGGCCAGATGGCCTCACTTCAGAATTCTATCACACCTTCAAAGATAAGTTTGTACCTACACTGCAGAACCTATTCCAAAACATTGAGAAAGAAGAAACCTTCTCCACCATGTTCTATCAAGCAGATGTCACCTTGATTACAAAACCTGGAAAGGACTTAACTAAAAAGGAGAACTACAGAACAATTTCAGTAATGAATATGAAAAAAATACTCAAAAAAAATCTTAGCTAGTACATTGTAGCTACTCATTAAAAAAAATCATACATCACAGTCAAGTCAGCTTCATCCAAGGGATGCAAGGTTGATTTAATATATGCAAATCTATAAATGTAATACACCATATTAAAAGAAGCAAAAACAGCTTGGGTTTCTAGTCAAATAAAAGAACATCAAATATGAAAAAAAAAAAAGCAAAAACAAAGACCATACGATCCTCTCAATAGATGTAGAAAAAGCATTTAGCAATATTCAGCCTCCTTTTCTAACAAGAACAATTAAGTAAATAGGCATAGATGGCACATTTCTTAAGCTAATTAAAACCATCGATGACAAACCCACAACTAACATCATACTGAATCAGGGGTCCTCAAACTGTGGCCCACAGGCCACATGAGGTGGTATGATTGTATTTGTTCCCATTTTGTTTTTTTACTTCAAAATAAGATATGTGCAGTGTGCATAGGAATTTGTTCATAGTTTTGTGTTTTTTTTTTAAACTAAAGTCCAGCCCTTCAAGATCTAAGGGATAGTGAATTGGCCCCCTGTGTAAAAAGTTTGAGGATGCCTGACCTGAATGATGTAAAACAGAAAGCTTTTCCATTTAGAACTGGAACCAGATAAGGTTGTCCTCTGTCACCACAACCATTTAACCTAGTGCTGAAAGTTCTAGCCAATGCAATCAGGCAAGAGAATATATATTTGGATATAAATACATGGAATAAATATTTAGATATAAAAAGCATTCAAATCAGGGCAGAGGAAGTCAAAGTCTCCCTCTTTCCTGATGATATGACCTTAAACTTAGAAAACCCCAGAGACTCAACTTCAAAGCTCCTGGAAGTCATCAGTAAATACAGTAATGTCTCAGGGGGTAAAATCAATGTCCACAAATCGGTAGACTTTGTACATGCTAATAGCACCTAAGGGAAGAAGCAAATCAGGGACATAATTCTCTTCACAGTAGCTTCAAAGAAAATGAAATATTTAGGAATATACCTAACAAAAGAGGTGAAAGATCTTTTCAAAGAGAATTATGAAACCCTAAGAAAAGAAATTGCAAAAGATTCTAACAAATGGGAGAACATACCATGCTCTTCACTGGGAAGAAAGGACATTGTCAAAACATGTATTCTACAAAAACAATCTATATATTCAATACAATCCCCATTAAAATACCAACATCATATTTTTAAGAACTGGAAAAAAATAGTACTTTGCTTCCTATGAAATCAGGAAAAACCTATGGCTATTCTTAGTAATAAAAACAAAGTCAGAGGCATCACTCTACCAGACTTCAGGCTATATTTCAAGTCCACAGCATGGTATTGGCACAGAAATAGAGACATAGATATACAGAACAGACTAGAAAACCAAGAGATGAAACCAGTATCTACTTGCCAGCTGATCTTTGATAAACCAAACATAAGCATACAATGGGGAAAAGAATCCCTATTTAACAAATGGTTCCAGGAGAACAGGATAACCGTATGCAAAAGACTAAAACTCAACCGACATCTTTCACCCCTTACCAAAAAAGACTCAAGATGGATAAGAGACTTAAATCTAAGGCAAGAAATGATAAAAATCTTAGAAGAAAGTGTGGGGAAGACTGTTTATGATGATGAACTGGGAAGAGATTTTATGACAAAGATTTCAGCGTCCATTGCAACAATAACAAAAATTAACAAATGGAACTTAATTAAGCTGAAAAGATTCTGCACAGCTAAGGACATAACAAGTAAAGCAAAAAGACTACCTTCAGAATGATAGAAGATTTTTCAGGGTTTCAATTTAACAAAGAGTTGATAACTAGAATCTACAGAGAACTCAAACTAACCAATAGAAAAAGAGTAAACAATCCCATCTACTTCTGGGCAAGAGATATGAATAGAAACTTCTCTAACAAAGACAGACAAATGGCTAACGAAATGAAAAAAATGCTCATGTCCCTGATCATGAGAGAAATGCAAATTGAAATCACCCTGAGATATCACCTAACCTGGTGAGAATGCCCCACATCCCAAAATCTCAAAGCTGCTCATGCTGGCATGGATGTGAAGAGAAGGGAACACTTTTACACTGCTGGTGGAACTGCAAACTATTACCACCTTTTTGGAAAGAAGTTTGGAGAATCCTCGAAGAGCTCAAATTAGACATCCCATTTGTTTTTTTTTTTTCTTTTTTTTATTTTTATTAAATCATAGCTGTGTACATTAATATGAGACATCCCATTTGATCCTGCAATCCTATTACTAGGCACTTACCCAGAAGAAAAAAAATCCTTTTTTCATAAGGACATTTGCACTAGACTGTTTATTGCAGCTCAATTTACAATCGCCAAAATGTGGAAAAAACCTAAATGCCCACCAACCCAGGAATGGATTAATAAACTGTGGTATATGTATACCATGGAATATTATTCAGCCATTAAAAAAGATGATGACTTTACATCTTTTGTATTAACCTGGATGTAGGTGGAACATATTCTTCTTAGAAAAGCATCACAAGAATGGAGAAGCAAGAATCCAGTGTACTCGATTCTAATATGAAAACAGTAGATAATCGAGTACAAGGGGCAGGGCAGGGGAATGAGGGATGGGGAGAGGGGAGAAGGGAGAGGCATGGTGGGTTTAGTGTATGACAGACCGCTTAGGGGTGGGACATAATTACAAGAGGGACTTTACCTAACAACCGCAATCAATGCAAACTATTTCTTTGTACCCTCAGTGAATCACAAACAATAAAAAAAAAAAAAAAAAAACAGAAAAATTATTTCCCACTTAGAGTATCTGCCTTCAGCAAAGTCCTAGGCCCTTTTTCGTAAGACTTACCTGATTAGGGCCTGGTTCACCTAGAGTAATCTCTCCTTTGTTTACCTTAAGTCAACTAATTGGGAACTAAAACCATATCTGAAAAATTCCATATTGCAAATTTCTTTGCAATAACAAAACATGATTATGGCAGTGATTCCAATCACCTTTCCCATATTTTATTGCTAGAAACTGTACATAGGACCCATCAGTCATCAGTCACCAGTACTCAAGAGGTACAGACTTGAGGTATGGAAATCATGGGAACCATGCTCAGGTATGTCAACTATGGTCATGAAATGACAAATCCCTTCTTACTTTTCTTTTCTTTATCTTTTTTTTTTTTTTGAGATAGAGTCTCACTATGTTGCCCTTTGTAGAGTACTGTGGCATCACAGCTCACAGCAACCTCAAACTCTTGGGCTTAAGCAATTCTCTTGCCTCAGACTCCTAAGTAGCTGGGACTACAGGTGCCCTCCACAATGCCCAGATATTTCTTGGTTGTAGTTGTCTTTATTGTTTGGCAGGCCTGGGCTGGGTTTGAGCTAGCAGCTCCGGTGCATGTGGCCGGCACCCTAGCCCCTGAGCTACAGACACCAAACCCCCATCTTACTTTTCTTGCCACAGCTGAGACAAAGATAAATGAGCAACTCTGAAATTATTTCACCTGGACAAATTATCTGTACAGTCATTTTTTAAGAGTAATTATTGGTGAGATGCATAGACATAATTTCTACATTTTAAAAATCTCTCTTAGAGGATTATTTATAATAGTATGGGAAATATGTAATGATTCATAAAAAAGACAGATGTAAGCAAGTTTTAAAAACATAGCAAATAGGGTAGAGCTATTTTATTTTAGTACGTGTTTTACTTCTAATCAATCCATGTTATTAGAAAAGAGTGTTTTATTATATTTTCCAGTATGTTTCATGTGGCAGGATATGAAAAGAACCTCAATGTATCAGAAGAAATTAGGGACACATTATTTATATAATAGCAAAGACAAAATGTCAACTTTGATGGTTATCTCAGATTTCATTATTAAGTGACGGTATGCCAATCTTAAAAAAAGATCCTATATTAATATCCTACATTACTTTTTTTTCTAGCTCATTAAATTTTGGAAGTAAACTATTCTAATGATGCTGGAATGTTGTGTTCCTTTCTTAAGCAGAATCAATTCATAATTCTTTGTTGATTCTTCCTTGCAGAGGAATCTTGGGCAGTTTGACAAAGTAGGTTTACCTGAATGAATATTAGACTCAGCGAAGTATTCTAATTCTGTGTCTAGTTTTAAATGGAATCACAGAATGTGGTTGAATAGGTCTAATTGCTTTACTTCAATTTGTTTTTGTTTTTTATTCATCATACAATTTTACTACTTACAATCCTTCTGCTTTCTAGATATCTTGGCTTTATTTTTTTAGTGAAAAATAAAAAGTATAATTTGATTTTAAATTTTTCACAAATCATTTCTTTTTTTAAGAAAAAATCATTAATCTTTAATGACATATTCATTAAAATCCTGATATAGGTTAATTACAGAAATATGTAACTCTGGGCAAGTTTAACTTGAGTCCTATAACCCTCTGGGGCTACCTTTTTTAGATAAACAAATAAAAGAAGTTAACATGCGGGAAATCCATTCTATGGTCAATATTTGAGGACACCAGAGGATAATGCTTACTTTTCTTAGTGTTTGCTTGTTCTGATTTCAGATTTGTTCCTCAACGGTCATTACACTTTTGAAAATTCATTTGGATTTTGGTCAAATTTATTTATGGATATAGTTTAATGAGACAAATAAGTTTACAAAATACTTACTAAAAAAATAGTAAGCCCTGTACATTCATATTCAGTTATCTCTCCCCTGTGACTGCTTAGAAGGCTTTTAGCTGATTCTTTCTCAGTGGAAGGTATCAGTCTATGCAGAAAGCATCAATTTATTCCAAAAAGTGGAAATCCTAGAGAGCTGACTGTACGTATATAATTAAAAAGTAGTAAAGAAAGTGCAACTATTCCATTGAAGTATCAGAGTACTATTGACTGCCACAAATTGAGCCCTTTTCATCTGTGCTCTCATTGTGTATTGACTGCATCTCTATTGTTCGTGTGGAATTGTTACATTGCCTTCTAGTATTTTGGTCATCCATTTTCCCATTTAAACAGGGAAGCCATTAAGGGTCCTTAGTATGCATATTTAAAGCAGTATTTTCTAAAAGAATATCTGCCATAGAGTAGATGGCAGCAAATATGTGACAGAATAAAATTTTAATAACTTTGCATGTCACTTGTTGTATGTGGTATACCTACTTTTTACTGTACTAGATCTTTGGGGACATACAATCTTTATAGGTTTCATAGGCATGAAGCAATGCCCAGAGATCATCCCACTTGTGTTTTTTCTTCACTGTTTTATTGCTGGAACTCTGGGATCCTAAAGTTATCTCTTATTAGAGTCTGAACACTGCAAAGGAAGTATACAAAAAAGAACATGATCAGACTGGGCGTGGTGGCTCACACCTGTAATCCTAGCACTCCGACAGGCTGAGGCAAGTGGATTCCCCGAACTCACGAGTAAGAGACCAGCCTGAGCAAGAGCGAGACTCTGTCTCTAAAAAAAAAAAAAAATCCAGGCATTGTGATGGGCACCGATAGTCCCAGCTACTCGGGAGGCTGAGGCAAGAGAGTCACTTAAGCCCGAGTTTGAAGTTGCTGTAAGCTGTGATGACAGAGCTCTCTACTGAGGGTGACAAAGTGAGACTCTGCCTCAAAAACAACAACAACAAAAAAGAACATGATCATTCAGGTCTCAGAAAACCTTTTAGTAGCAGCATAAGACTCAGAAAAGGAAAAATTATCCAAGAGAAGGAGGATTATTGAGGAAAGCTATGTAGAGATTCATTTGTTTCCAGACAAGTATTTCCTTTTTTTTTTTTTATTGAAACATAACTGTATACATTGATATGATCATGGGGCATCATACACTCGCTTCATAGACCATTTGACACATTTTTATCACAATGGTTAACATAGCCTTTCCGGCGTTATCTCAGTTACTGTGCCAGAACATTTACATTCTACATTTACCAAGTTTTGCAAATACCCCTGTAAGATGCACCACAGATATGATCCCACTGATCCCCCTCCCTCTACCCACCCCCCCCTTTCCCACTTCCCCCTATTGTTAGGTTGTAACTGGGTTATAGCTTTCATATGAGAGCCCCAAATTAGTTTCATAGTAGGGCTGAGTACATTGGGTACTTTTTCTTCCATTCTTGAGATACTTTACTAAGAAGAATATGTTCCAGCTCCATCCATGTAAACATGAAAGAGGTAAAGTCTCCATCTTTCTTTAAGGCTGCATAGTATTCCATGGTGTACATATACCACAATTTATTAATCCATTCGTGGATTGATGGGCACTTGGGCTTCTTCCATGACTTAGCAATTATGAATTGGGCTGCAATAAACATTCTGGTACAAATACCTTTGTTATGTTGTGATTTTTGGTCTTCTGGGTATATGCCCAGCAGAGGAATTACAGGATTGAATGGCAGATCTATTTTTAGATCTCTGAGTGTTCTCCATATATCTTTCCAAAAGGAATGTATTAATTTGCATTCCCACCAGCAGTGCAGAAGTGTTCCCTTTTCTCCACATCCACGCCAACACCTCTGGTCTTGAGATTTTGTGATATAGGCTAATCTCACTGGAGTTAGATGATATCTCAAAGTAGCTTTGATTTGCATTTCTCTGATAATTAAAGATGATGAGCATTTTTTCATATGTCTGAAGGCCGTGCGCCTGTCTTCTTCAGAGAAGTTTCTCTTCAAATCCCTTGCCCAGCCTGCAATGGGATCCCTTGTTTTTTTCTTGCTGATGCGTTTGAGTTCTCTGTGGATTCTGGTTATTAAACCTTTGTCAGAGATATACCATGCAAATGTCTTCTCCCATTCTGAGGGCTGTTTGTTTGCTTTATTTACAGTGTTCTTAGCTGTACAGAAGCTTTTTAGTTTGATCAAGTCCCAGTAGTGTATTTTTGAAGCTGCTTCAATTGCCCGGGGGGTTCTCCTCATGAAGTACTCACCCAGACCAATTTCTTCAAGGGTTTTCCCTGCATTCTCCTCTAGTATTTTTATACTTTCATGTCTTAAGTTTAAATCTTTAATCCAATGAGAGTCTATCTTAGTTAATGGTGAAAGATGTGGGTCCAATTTCAGTCTTCTGCAGGTTGCCAGCCAGTTCACCCAGCACCATTTGTTAAATAGGGAATCTTTTCCCCACTGAATGTTTTTAATTGGCTTGTCAAAAATCAAATAGCGGTAAGTAGCTGGATTCATCTCTTGGTTCTCTATTCTGTTCCAGACATCTACTTCTCTGTTTTTGTGCCAATACCATGCTGTTTTGATCACTATCGATTTGTAGTAAAGTCTGAGGTCTGGTAGTGTGATTCCTCCTGTTTTGTTTTTATTTCTGAGTAATGTCTTGGCTATTCGAGGTTTTTTCTGATTCCATATAAAACGAAGTATTGTTTTTTCAAGATCTTTAAAACATGACAGTGGAGCTTTAAAAGGGAGTGCGTTGAAATTATATATTGCTTTGGGTAGTATGGACATTTTGATAATGTTGATTCTTCCCAGCCATGAGCATGGTATGTTTTTCCATTTGTTAACATTTTCAGCTATTTCTTTTCTTAGAGTTTCATAGTTCTCTTTATAGAGATCTTTTATGTCTTTTGTTAGGTAAATTCCCAAATATTTCATCTTCTTTGGCACTACTGTGCATGGGATAGAGTCCTTAACTGCTTTTTCAACTTGACTGTTGTTAGTGTATATAAAAGCTACTGATTTATGGATGTTGATTTTGTTACCTGAGATGCTGCTGTATTCCTTGATCACTTCTAGGAGTTTTGTAGTAGAGTCCCTAGTGTTTTCCAGATACACATCATATCATCTGCAAAGAGCGATAGTTTGATCTCTTCTGACCCTATATGGATACCCTTGATCGCCTTTTCTTCCCTAATTGCGGTGGCTAAAACTTCCATTACAATGTTGAAAAGCAATGGAGACAATGGGCAGCCTTGTCTGGTTCCTGATCTGAGTAGAAATGATTCCAATTTAATTCCATTCAATATGATATTGGCTGTGGGTTTGCTGTAGATGGCCTCTATCAGTTTAAGAAAAGTCCCTTCTAGACCAATTTTCTTGAGTGTTCTGATCATGAAGGGATGCTGGATATTATCAAAAGCTTTTTCTGCATCAATTGAGAGAATCATATGGTCTTTATTTTTTAATTTGTTTATGTGCTGAATTACATTTATAGATTTACATATATTGAACCAACCTTGAGACCCTGGGATAAAACCAACTTGGTCATGATGTATAATTTGTTTGATGTGTTGCTGGATTCTGTTTGTTAGGATCTTGTTGAATATTTTTGCATCTACATTCATTAGTGATATCGGTCTATAATTTTCTTTTCTTGTTGGGTCTTTTCCTGGTTTGGGGATCAGGGTGATGTTTGCTTCATAGAATGTGTTGGGTAGTCTTCCTTCTTTTTCTACATTTTGGAACAGGTTGAGTAATATAGGTACTAATTCCTCTTTAAAGGTTTGGTAGAATTCTGACGTGAAACCATCTGGTCCCCAGCTTTTCTTTTTAGGGAGGTTTTGTATAGTTGATGCTATTTCTGAACTTGATATGGGTCTGTACAAAATTTCCACTTGATTCTGTTTGAGTCTTGGAAGGTGGCGTGCTTCCAAGTGTTGGTCTATTTCCTTCAGATTTTCATATTTCTGAGAATAAAGTTTCTTGTAATATTCATTAAGGATTTTTTGGATTTCTGATAAGTCTGTTGTTATTTCGTCTTTGTTGTTTCTGATTGATGATATTAGAGATTTTACTCTTTTTTCTGATTAGGTTGGCCATAGGTTTATCTATTTTATTGACCTTTTCAAAAAACCAGCTTTTTGATTTATTGATTTGTTGTATAATTCTTTTGTTTTCAATTTCATTTAATTCTGCTCTAATTTTGGTTATTTCTTTTCTTCTACTGGGTTTGGGGTTGGAATGTTCTTCCTTTTCCAGTTGCTTGAGATGTCCCATTAAGTTGTTAACTTCCTCTCTTTCTGTTCTCGTGAGGAAGGCTTGCAGTGCTATAAATTTCCCTCTTAGAACTTGCCTTTGCAGTGTCCCAGAGGTTCTGATAGTTTGTGTCTTCATTGTCATTTGTTCCAAAAAATTGGCGATTTCTTTCTTAATCTCATCTCTGACCCAGCTATCATTCAGCATAAGGTTATTTAACTTCCATGTTTTTGTATGAGTATGCAGATTCCTGTTGTTACTCAATTCAAGTTTTATTCCATGATGGTCCGAGAAGATGCAAGGAATAATTTCTATTCCTTTAAATTTACTGAGGTTAGACTTGTGACCTAAAATGTGGTCAATTTTGGAGTAAGTTCCGTGGGCTGATGAGAAGTACGTGTATTCAGTTTTTTGGGGATGAAATGTTCTGTAGATGTCTGCTAAATCTAAATATTGGATGGTTAGGTTTAAATCTAAGATTTCTTTGCTCAGCTTTTGCTGGAGGATTGATCCAACACTGCCAAAGGAGTGTTGAAATCTCCGATGATTATGGAGCTGGAGGAAATCAAGTTACTCATGTCTGTTAGAGTTTCTCTTATAAATTGAGGTGCATTCTGGTTGGGTGCATAGATATTAATAATTGAGATCTCGTCATATTGAGTATTACCCTTAACAAATACGAAGTGACCATTCTTGTCCTTCCTTACTTTTGATGGTTTAAAGCCTACTGTATCTGCAAATAAAATTGCAACACCTGCTTTTTTCTGATTACCATTTGCCTGAAATATGGATGACCATTTTCACCCTGAGTCTGTATTTGTCTTTTAAGTTCAGATGTGACTCTTGTATGCAACAAATATCTGGCTTGAGTTTTTGTATCCAGTCAGCTAACCTATGTCTCTTTAGAGGACAGTTTAAGCCATTCACATTGATGGAGAGTATTGATAAGTCTGGTGGAATTTTGGGAATTGAGTTTTTCAAAGGTCCAGTGGACATTTTTAATCCTTTCGCCAGTGTGGAAGTTGGAGTTTGATCCGAAGTTTCTGAGCGAGTTTACTTTTGTGGTATCGGATTGGGTTGGTCATTGTGGAGGATAGGTCTGAGAATATCCTGAAGAGCTGGTTTACTTATGGCAAATTTTTTCAACATATGAATGTCATTGAAGTATTTAATTTCTCCATCATAGATGAAACTCAGTTTAGCTGGATACGAGATCCTGGGTTGAAAGTTATTTTGCTTTAGGAGATTAAAAGTTGATGACCACCCTCTTCTGGCTTGAAAAGTTTTAGCAGAGAGATCTGCAGTTATTCTAATATTCTTACCTTTGTACGTAATAGTTTTCTTTCGCCGGACTGCTTTGAGAATCTTCTCTTTCATGTTAACTTTAGTGCAGCTAATTATGATATGTCTGGGGGATGACTTATTGGGGTTGAATCATGCTGGGGTTCTGAAGCTGTCTGCTATCTGAATTTCAGATTCTTTAGGCATGTCTGGAAAATTTTCTTTCATAATTTCATGCAGAAGGGCCTCTGTGCCCTTGGAGCCACTTCATCGTTCTCAGAAATCCCTATAATTCTTATTTTGCTTTTTTTTGAATTATCTGAGAGCTCTCTGAGTGAGTGATCTGTTTTTGCTCTCCATTTCTCTTCCTCTTTGAGAGATTGGGAGCGTTCGAAGACTTTATCTTCAATGTCAGAAATCCTTTCTTCTGCTTGCTCCATTCTGTTGCTGAGGGATTCTACTGTATTTTTCATATCTTTGAGGGCTGTAAATTCTTGCTTCAGTGTGTCTAAGTCTTTAGTGGTTTTGTCTTTAAATTTGATAAATTCTTGAGACAACTTTTGAATTTCTCCTCGAATTCCTAATTCCATTTTATTAATCTTGTCTGCAATCCAAATTCTGAATTCGATTTCTGACATCTCAGCCAGTTGTTTATGAATGGGATCTTCAATCACATCTGCCGTATCTTTTCTTGGGGGGGTTGATCTATTCTGGTTATTCATGTTACCAGAGTTTTTCCACTGATTCCACCCCTGGGGTGGAATTATCATTTTACTCCCTTTGATTTTTCCCCTGGGGCTTTATCAAGGGCCCGTACAGTGTTGTGGCCTGAGGAACTGGGGCCCTGTCTTGTGTGGTGGGGCTAAGTGGTTCTGTCTTGTTTTTAGCTGGTTTCTGTTCGATTCTATTGCAACGTCTACTCTGGCTTGAAGTCTCGGCTGTGTGGGAAAATCAGCAATTAAGTCTCCCCGCCCGCCCACCTCTGGCACCAGTTGGAAAAGGAGAATCAAACCTTCCTACAACCACAAACCCAGGGCACTGCCTGAAAAGTCCTCAGTCTATTAGCCCAGTTCAAAAGGTCCAAATCAACTGTCTCAATCGGCACCTGTCTCAGGTGGGAGAGTTCAATAGGTCTCTGGGAACTGGATCACAGGGGCCTGGTGACTCCTCTGACACGGCTCACACCAGTGCAGCGTGGAGTCAGGAGGAGCCACCCAGCAAACAGAGCAGTCTGGGAAGGTTTACGTCTCCTTCCCCACTTTGCACCTCCGTCGGACCCAGTCACTGGTATCTCTGCAGATGGCTAACCCAGTTGCCCGCAGTGAACAGACACTCCAGGGGTTTGCACCTGCCTGAATTGCAAGGAAGTCTGCCCGGCCCCCGCAGTCTGCTGCTATCTAGCAGGAGGAGATGGGGCCTGACATCTTTGAGTGCTTGATGCAGGTGATGGGAAGGAGGTGTTCACTCAGGCTTAGCCCCGTCCCTGATTGATGCTGCTAACAGAACAGAACAGAACAAAACAGACCAGACCTGACAACTTTGCGGGGTTCTGTCTCTGTTCCTGCCGAAATCGCCTACAGAAGACGGGCTGTTTTGAGTTCAAACGTCTTTGCTGCTGGAGGTTTGTGTCCTCTTTGCTGCTGGAGGTTTGCGTCTGATCACCTCTCTGGGTCGGCCCCGCCCTGGAAGCTTCCCGGGTTTGTGAGCAGTGTCAGGAAATCCCCCGCTCACCAGTGGCCTCCTCTGGTTGCCCAGGGAGACAGGGGGTGTAGCCTCAGAATATCCAGAAGTGAGCCATTCTGCCGTTAAAGAAAAAACGGCTGTTGATCTGCCTCCAGGGAACTGCCGCTCTGGTGTGGGCACTCAGCCGACCCTTTTCTCCTCTGTCTTGCACCCCAGAGTCAGCACCAAGCAGCCGCAGTTTATGTTGGGTCCACACCCCTCGAGAGATCCCCCAAGAATCCGAACTCTTGGGGGACAGGCCCCCAGACCCCGAGTGGGAGTGGGGGGGAAGCTAGAGTTTCATTCAGTTTTATGCCCGGCTGTATTGTTGCCTGGGGAGGGCTGCTGCACCGCACCACAGGGAAGTGCCGCCAAGGCTTGATTCCCCCTCAGCAGAATGCCCTCTCCTCGCTCACGTGTCTCAGAGTCAGTGCTGACCTGACGGAGCTCGGGCACTGTGCACTCCCTTTGAGAAATCACCCAAGGATCCAAACTCCTGGGGGACAGGCCTCCAGACCCCGAGTGAGAGTGGGGGGGAGTGCTGGGCGCTCAGCGGGGAAGCTAGAGTTTTATTCAGTTTTATGCCCGGCAGGAGAACGCCACAGCACCCCAGTAGGGGAGGTAGGTCCAGTTTTTAGAAGGTCTCTCCCGTGGAGTGTAGTGGGAGGGCCTTTAATTTCTGCCCATTTGTTTAATTGTGGGGCTCTTGAACCGGTCTCATGGGGGAGGGGGACTCCAGTCCGCTTGGTGGTGGATTTTGTACCTTTTGTTTGCATCCTTGTGATCACAGCTTGCCTCAGCGGTGTTGATGTGCGTTCTTCAACCTTCTCTCTTGGTGTGGCTCAAGTCCACCAGGATACTTACTAAATTCCTATCCCTTAACTCGCCTTCTGGACGGGAGCCTCTGTTGAAAGCTGGCTTCAGTCCGCCATCTTGTCTCTCCCCCTGGACAAGTATTTCCAATGCCAATGTTAAAGTATCATAGAATCTCTGGCAACCAATAGTCAGTTTTACCTCTGATGATTTAACATACAGATCCAGACTGGACTCTAGTGTAGTTTTAATATTTTTCATCTATTGGTTATATAGTAATCCAAAAG
This sequence comes from Nycticebus coucang, assembly GCF_027406575.1. Taxonomy (NCBI): domain Eukaryota; kingdom Metazoa; phylum Chordata; class Mammalia; order Primates; family Lorisidae; genus Nycticebus; species Nycticebus coucang. The sequence continues at coordinate 31,493,314 of NC_069782.1, forward strand.
GCATTCCAACACATGGACAATTATAATTATAGAAACATCTACCCTAAGCAAAGAACTGATGAAAATATTTTAGATTATCTCTAAACTTTTAAACCTGACACGGATAATATATTAGTTAGTACTGGATGAAAATAACAGAAACCACTTTGATTTAGGTTAAGAAAAGCAAGGGAGTTATTATAAGGATATAGGGGTGCCTTATGGAGCCCAAGGGCAGGTGTACAATCGCGACTAGTTAGAAACTGAAATCAGAAACTTGATATTTGCCAGAAAGTCTGTTTCTTCTCTTATTTTGCTTTTTCTCCCTGTACTTCTTGGCTTCTATTTATAACCTCAGTCTACATAAAGAACAAGGGGTGCTGGCTTTGGTTAGTTTAGAACTTCCCCAGTATAAGCTAGTAAGGGTACGTATGTATCAGAATAATATATATTGTATATGAGCACACAAATTTATAGTCTTGGCATTCAAACCAAAGCCAGAGAAAATAATTTATGTAATAGCAATAACAATAAAGGAGATCATTTGTTGATAAGTTAACCGATGTAGTATAAATCAGAGTGCTGATCAATAATGAGCACAAGTTCAGTTCAGAGAGAAGCATTTATTTTAATTATTATTATATCCAATAAGTCATAGATGTTTAGGCAGATCCTATCATTTCTTTTTCTCTTAGCAGTTGAAATAATAGATTACATAATTAGTCCTTGAATTTAATTATTTCCCTGAAGGCCTAAGTGGAAAAAGAAAAAGCCATATTCAATATTAATTCTTGATGTTTGTGATAATTTTGCTTTTTCTAATTTGGGGAGCAATCATAGCTATTGCCACTCAGAATTCCACTTATATTGGAGCTCAGAAAATCCTCTGAACACTTTGTTTACAACTTAAAAGGTACATTGTATTTTTTTAGAGAATTTTTTATCTGAATTAATTATAAATTTAAATAATATGTCATTTATGAAATTCAATACAAATATTTTTGAGTATCATTCAGGAGATTATTTTTCTGAAAAAATGGAATGAATTTAAGAATTTATATAGTTTTCAATAGTTTTTGGAACATTTTGGAATTAATACCTGGATCTTATGATGTCGAAGCCATATTTTGTGTCCTAAATTTTTTGCAACTCATAAAAAATTTTTAAATTTATAAAAACATAAATTAAAAGTTATCCTCACATAAATGAATGTAGTATTTATCAATGAAATATTTTGACCACTTTTATGTTTACATGTATCAATATGCACTGATATTTTGATTGGATACACTTTTTAATATTATTCATTTTTTTATTGAATAAGAATTTATTGAACACCTCTTATGTCTCATATAAGGAAGAGTTAAAGAGTTGAAAGGTATAAAATTTGTTTTAACTGTCCACTGAAGTCAGACAAATCAATAATGAACTATAAACTATGGTGTGGAACTAAAACCTCAGGAGTGATGTTGAATAAAAAGCCTAGGAAAAGGGGGGAATGATTTATTCTCATTGGAGCATTCAAAGAGTGCTCCTCCCTACATTAGGGAAGGAACGTGAAATTCATATTTATGTTTTTTTTTTTTTTTTTTTAGGAGTCTCACTCTATGGCTCTGGGTAGAGTGCCATAGTGTCACAGCAACCTCAGGCGCACCCGCCACAACGCCCAGCTATTTTTCGTATTGCAGTTTGGCCGGGTCTGGGCTTGAACCCACCACCCTTGGTATATGGGGCCAGCGCCCTACACACTGAGCCACAGGCGCCGCCCATAATGTTTTTGTTTTAAAGTTCCTTTTACATTTGTGGAAACAGTTTTTTAGAAAGCAGGAAAAGTCATCCCAGAATCAATCATACAGGAACAGAGCCTTAAGTCAAAACTGTGTCATTTAGTTCTTGTTCTTTTGTTCCTATGTTTGTTGCTCTAAAGACTTCTCTGATGAGGAAATAATATTAATTTGAGCTTTAAGGAATGAGGCGTTTGTAATGTGAGCAAGGGTAGCAGAGGAGAACAGTTATGGCATCGTGAAGCATAGGTGAGAATAAATGAAGGGTGGAACGTGGCTAAAATGTCAGATAGAAAACGTGTTGAAAAGTAAAGGAAGGTGAAAGGATGTGTAAATTATGATTGACTTTTAAACTATGCCCAGTGTAAGCTGAATTCCAGGTAAAAAGAAGAAAGAACTGAGCAGATATGTGCATTGGAAAACAACCCCAGCATCCTTTATGAGAAAGAGGTCGGGAAGAAACTGAAGACCAAGGCCAGATAGTCTGCTCTTGTTTTGAGTTCACATTGGAAATGAAGCCAGCCATTCAGATGAACACGCTGAGAAGATAATTCAGAAATTGAATTAACACCACGTAAGACCATGCATAGGTGCAGGGAAGAGAAAAAGTAAAGCCATAAAGAAAGGGAAGAAATGGATAAAAAGTTTTGTTTATTTATAAAATATTAAATTGGTAAGTTAATTTCATACAACATTCATCCAGCATTTATCTGGATTTGGCATTAAGGATGCTGGAACATTAAAATTTTACATGCAGGCACCAGGATACCAATGAGTTTATTTATGAACAGGCTCCCAAGGCTATTCAGTAGGGTAATTTATCCTTAAATAATAAATTAATAATTCTGGAACTAGTTTCTTTCATGCACGGCATAAGCACTTTGCTGGTGCAGCACCTTTGTTATCACATGAACATCACTTTCATCCTAACATTTTTATTCAGTTAAGTTGTTTGCTTACCACCATCACCAGGCCTCCAAAGCAGATGTCCCCTGCAAGTCCAGATGAGTCTGCAACCAAGAGAAAGGTGATTACAAGAAGAAAGAAAAGTGGAAATAATAAAGCGTTTAGAGAAAGGCCAGACACCATCATTCACTGGGAGAGCGCAACAATTAGAATAATTACAAAGGATAAAGTGGGAGTGATGGAACATGTGAAAATTAGTGCTTCAGTAAAATCATCAGTTATTACTAAGCAGCATGGGGTATTAATAACTGAAATGGAAAGGTTATTATTGATTTGGTTAGAAGATCAAAATAAGTGTGTAATTCCCATTAGCTTAGCACAAACACAACATTAGGGTGCTAACCTTTAATAGTTTTTTTTTTTAATTTCTCTGATCTCCTAGCTAAAGTTTTCATATATGTTTGTTTTTATGTTTTTTTTTAATTAAAATAAGGAGCAACATAGTTTCTGTAATGTTATTACAGTAAGGGGTATTATTATTACAGTATGACACTGTATTATTATTGCCTATGAGCCATTATAATAATCACAATCACATATGCTCTGTTCATCAGGGATCAGGGATATGAGTTACATACAAATCCAACCTAAAGACATTCTCAGGAATGTATCTTGTCAATAACCAGGGACCACTGTGTTAGAAGATTGTCCATCGTTGCTTTGTAGGCTAGAGAATGCATCAACCATTTCCGATTAGTTCTGTGAAAAATAGCAAAAAGACACTATTAATGTAAAAAATATTTTCCTTATGTTCAGTTATTTTTTTCATCCAAAAATATGAAGAGGAGTTATGTTAGACAATATATATTCAATAGGAAGCACGGCAGACACGGAGGTTGTTGTTAGAATGCTTCCAGTTTGTTAGGTTAAAGAGAATGCACTCAAATAATTAAATGAGCAAAGTGGTAAATGCTAAGAAGACAGGGAAATGGCTCTGTAAGACATTTTGTTAGAAGCAGTAAAGCTCGTTATGTAACAGTAAACCTTTAGGAATAGACTCCTAACAAGAAATTAGAAGATGATATGGATTTCCTTGGGTGAAGCAAAAGAAGATCCCCTCAGGCAAAATGTATTTGTTGCCTTTACTGCCAGAATTCATATAATATCCCTGAAATAGTGAACTGAGATTCCTGGTAGTGACCAGCCACGCTATGCTAAAACAATTTTGGCATGTCCCTGAAAAGATTTCAGTCCTTCTGTCTTGACATTGACACTGAAGAATAAAAGTAAAAATGAAAAAATAAGTTTATTTACTTAAAGCATTTGTAATTATAATACTTTTTTTAAAAAGTTCCACTTAAAACACATAGTAGCATGGGCATAAACACATGCACACATTCACACACAGACGCAGACACACACACACAGCCACCCCCAACTGCAGGCTGTAAGCATAGTAATTTTCACTTACTATACCTGTATTTTTTTATTTCAAATAGCATTAGAGATTAATCATGCGTTAAACATGTACTTTTACTACATGTTATTTTAAGTGTGACTAATCAAATAGAACTCATTATTTATACTCAAGTTCTTTTGGAAACTAGGCCAATTATTATGAAGGTATTAAAAATTATTTTTTTGCTTTTCATGTGGTATAATTTTAATTCACTGAAACCAGCTGGGCAAAAATCTATTTTTAAAAAATGTAATGCATGAATCATCTAGTAAAGGAAATTCCAAAATTGGCTTGAAAGCTTTTCTATATCGAATAAAAATGAGATAAGTGAAAACTCGTAACATTTTTTCTTGCTCTTAAATGGACCTCTTTGGACAGGAATATTGATTTTTACACCTGAAAGAAAGCAGAGATCATTAGATCACATGTCTATATTTTTATAGATGATTGGCCATTTTATTTACTTTTAAAGATCTATATTTTCTTTTTTCCATTAATTTTTGGACTATAGTCTCCATAAAAGGACTAATGAATAGTGTGGAAGGAACTCATATTTATCTTTCATGGTGTTATTACTATAACATTAAAAACACTCAACTAGGTGTGGTGGCTCATGCCTGGAATCCTAGCACTCTGAGAGGCTGAGACAGGTGAATCACTTGAGCTCAGGAGTTGGAGACCAGCCTGAGCAAAAGAGACATGCCATCTTTTCTAAAAAAAAAAAAAATTAGCTGGACATAGTACATAAACAGCTGTAGTCGCAGCTACTTGGGAGGCTGAAGCAAGAGGATAATTTGAGCCCAAGAGTTTAAAGTTGCTGTGAGGTATGATGATGCCATGGCACTCCAGCCTAAAGCAGCCAAGTGAGATTCTGTCTCAAAAAGAAAAAAAAAAAATTCATAATATTCTAAAAACTTGAATAGGGTGGAAACTATGTTCTAGGACAACTACAAACTACCTTTGTGTTTTATGCTTTCGGTTTTCCATTCTGGCAAAAAAAAAAAATTGGGAGAAAGAAATATGAAGTCAGAAAGAGCATTGTCCAAAAGTCCCCACTGAGATGGAAATCAGCTGTGAAACCTGAAGATAGAAGCCAAGTGCTGCTCAGTGGAAGGACAGTGGCCACAGGAGGACAGTGGCAAGAATTATCTCTCTTTGGCACTTAGCTCACGTAATTCTCCATTTCACAACTCTATCCTGACTTCAAATCAAGTTTAATAATGTCTCTTGAACAGCAGTTGAAACTTTTTTTTTTCCAGTGGATCAAAGAGCATTTTATTTAAGAACCAAAGGAAAGTTTAGAACCCTTCCAAACACAGCTGGAAATGGGTCCCTCTCATGATGGAGAGAAGGCGAGAGAGAAACTGGGTCTGAACTTCTCACCATAGCTTTTGAGTGTCTCTACTTCTCTGTAGCTCAGCTTACCTAAGTATTCTCAATTTGTAACTGATTGCTCCTAGCCCAGTAAAGCTGGCTTGAGCATACAGAAGAAAACATATAGAGATAAATAATTTCCTTAACTTAAAACTTATGCATTAATAAAAAAAGATCCCTTCATCCACTTCATGAATCAGTCATGAGCCTCAAAGCGAGTCAGCTTCATCTCCAACCAATGTATCAACCTCATTGGCCTAAAGCAATCTCATTCCCCTTCCCAGCTCTTGGTTCGCAAAAGAGCACTCAACCCAATTTCACTAACAAGACTTGGTGAAAAATTTGCTGTGCCGGAGGAAATGAACTGAAAATTTTTTCCACAGCACCAAGAGTGGTGCACAAAAAGTGGTGATGGCTCTACTTTTTCTAGACACTGCATGGTAAGGAAGCACTGCAACCACCTTGTTCCCAGAGTGAGAAAGAAAGATAACGTATATGAGAGACAAAAGAACTGCATATTATACATCATCGTCATCAGATTTCTTAACCCAGCTTCTCACACATGGTGATTTCAAGGAACATACAGCGAATGGCTTACTGAGTCATCTGCCTGTGTCTTTGGTGTTTGGCAAAAATCCTAATACAAAAATTAGATGACTCAAAACCTCACTATATTCCTGGAAGAGGAAACACTTGTTTGACAAGTTCTTTGGCAACAGCATCATGATGACATGACATAGAAACAGGTGGATTGAATTGCCCGTAAATTAGCATTTAAAGTAAAGAAAAAACTTAGAGAATATTGTTTTTTCTTTACCAAAAAAAGAAATATCCCCAAAAAACTACTACATATATTTTTCTTATTTCAATCAATTTACTATTACAAATTAAGAAAGAATTAGATGTGTATAGCTAAAACCAAAGTCACATATATATACGAAAAATCTTGGCAAGTCACAAGGAAATATAGATGAACACCCAGGCCTGACTAAAGAGCAGTGGTACTTCTGTTCTGAATTAAACAAACTAATGATTCCCACCTGACTCATCAATTTGGAATGTAGCTTTTTGAAATGTTTGTACAAAAAAAAAAAAAAAAAGACTAATTGTTTCAAATTTTAAATGTTAAAGTACAGGCCTTATTTCTCTTGGGACACATTCCATTGTAACAATAGCTAAAGATTATCTATTCCTCTCAGGACATCCTCCCACCATAGCTTGGCATTTTGTAGTTCCTAACCCATATACAACAGTGTGAACAAGATGAAATATAGCCATTTGTAGATAAAGTTGGTTAAAAACACTTTATTTTCTTTTCTTCCTTACTGTCACTTAAATTTTTTTCATTAAGTCTTTCTTGTACTTATTTCTTTTCTTGAAGGCAGATTTGAAATCACTCACCCCTAGATTTCTCACTTAAGATTTGCACAACAAAACAACTTGATTTTTTTGGTGTCATTAATCAATGGGAATTTCACTTAATTTATTGATTTATTCAACTTTAATTTTTAAGTCCTTAACATAAGACAGATACTGTACTCAATGGAGGAATCTGGCCATTAATAAGATAGACACAGTATGTATCTCTTTGCACTTTTAGTCTTTGAAGAAGGCAGAGAAGCAAGCAAACCCTAAACCCAAGTCAGTGTAGGGACGTAATACAGGAAGTGCCAGGACTGGAAGAATCACAGAGAAGGGACTTCAAGCTAGTTGTAAAAAGGCTGGGGAATATTCCCCAGGAGAGATGATATTTAAACTGTGTTATTCAAACTGAATGTTGATCAAGTTAGTAAATCAAGTAGAAAATAATCAAAATGATAAGGTTGCATTGAACATAAAATATATGCATATATGCATATTGATTCAAGAAAATTTTCTAATTGTGTTTGTTTTATGTGTAAGAGAGATTTGAGTTCTGATGTAAAATCTATTTTTTAAGATGGGTTATGACCGATAGTGTGTTTGAAATCACTAGACTAAGGGGTAAATGGAAATCTGGCAGTCAGAGATGAAGGCTAATAATTTTCCTGACAGACAAGACTTTTTCTGGCAGAGACAAGAACGTGCAAATGCCCAGAGATATAGAAGTCTGTGGAATCTTTGAAGTTGAAAGAAGTTAGAAAGAGCTGAAAGAGTTGGGTGAAACTGGGTGCTTATAAAGAGAGTTGGGGAGCGGGGGGCAGTTGGTGGCTGTGTGAAATGCCAGGGATGAGGCCAAAACAGGGTAAAAGGTGATCATTTTATAAGCAACCTCAGGAAGTCGAGGATGATTTTCAGAGTTATACTTATCTGATGAATGGCTGTAAGCAGAAGGATATTATATTTGCACATCAGAGAAGCAGCTCCAGTTGCCTTTTACAAATGGAAGACAGGAAATCAATAGAAGAGGCAGGAGGCTTCAATGGCTGGGAAGATATCGTGGCATGGATGGATGTGATTGCTTTGTGGAAAGAAAAAGTAGGAAGAACAGTGGTTGGCGGTAGGAAGAAAGGGAAGTGGAAATGCCGGAATGTCTGTCAAATCTGGAATGCTGACTCTAACTGGGGACAATGGAAAAGAAATGTATTTGGTGGATAAAGAGGACTAAAATTTTCACTTTGAGACATAGTCATTATCAAATTTGCTGATCCTCAAACCATTCCCAGTGAACATACTTCAAAGGTATTTTTTTGGCTAAGTGCCCATAGCTCAGTGGTTAGGGCGCTGGCCAAAAACCCTGGGGCAGGCAGTTTTGAACCCAGCCCAGGCCTTTGTTTGAAACAACAATGACAAGTACAACAAAAATAAATAGCCGGGCATTGTGGCCAATGCCTATAATCCCAGCTACCTGGGAGGCTGAGGCAAGAGAATCACTTAAAACCAAGAGTTTGAGGTTGCTGTGAGCTCTGATGCCATAGCATTTTACTGAGGGTGACATAGTGAGACTCTGTTTCAAAATAAAAAAAAAGTAGTTTCTTTATGAATTAATTCATCATAAAGACCAATACAGTTCTCTGGAAAACTTTCTAACAAGTAGCCGTTATCTTCTAACTTCTGTACCTTTCAAATAGGTCCTGCCTCCCTGGGTTTCTTACCAGCATTAAAAAAATAATGAAAATAATGATCAATATATGATGTTCCATTATACCAGTATTTTAAACTTTAAATTTTATTTCACTCTCAAATGGAAAATTGTTTTCTATAGAAAAAAATCAAAGTAAATGCTATGCTAAGAACAATTTAACAAAAATCATTTATGTTCAGTATGACCCATGTCTGATTCCCCAATATTTGGTAGTGTGGAGGCTTAACTTTTAACATTCAAATAGGTGAAATAAAGATCATTTACTGTTTAAGTTTATCCATGCGGTTTGAAAGAGAAACTACATTGCATAGAGATATATAAAAATGTTCATTTTGAAAAAAAAATAGAATTATATTTAGATGCACAAGAACTTGTGTGGATATAAACACTTTTTAAACCCAGCCCAATTCACATTTACACCACATAATTGAAATAAAGAGGATTTTCATCCTGACAATGATAATTTTCTGCTAGTTGAGCACTCACAATGTAGCAGAATTACAGACAACAAATAGAAAGGTTACCCTTGTCTCTCACAATTCAGAGAAAAATGTTCATGGAAATTTGAAATTAAGTGAATTTTTATTTTTGCAATTTGGGGGCATACACTCATACTGTCCTGACACCAGTTACTCGTGTCAAAGAATGCTATTAGACTAAAAAATATGTATTGATTAATACCCAGATAATTACCCATGAAAAGGAGTTGTATACCACAAGTTTCCTACTCTGTAAGGGTTTATATATTACCGTGGGTGTAGGGAAGTTAGATTTTTGAGAAGGTTATGGGCCCAAAGAAAATGTTTCTGTGGGCCTCGCCCATTCTTCTTAGGATTAATACTAAAAATTGGATTAATATTAAAATTAAAATTAGGCTAAAACCTATAGAAGGTGAAAGAAAGTAATTAAAAAAGGGTGTAATATACAGGTGTGTGTATGTTTGTATGTGTGAGAAAGCTGAGAGGGGGAGAGAAAGAGATGGCACACCTCCTATGCCCTGTTTGTATCTATGCTCGTGCAATTTGTGCACAGTACGTGGGAAATTAAAACTTTTTTTTTTTTTTTTTTTTGAGACAGAGTCTCATTATGTCACCCTTGGTAGACCGCTGCAGCATCACAGCTCACAGCAACCTCAAACTCTTGGGCTTAAGCGATTCTCTTGCCTCAGTCTCCCAAGTAGCTGGGACTACAGGTGCCTACCACAATGCCCATCTATTTTTGTTGTAGTTTTCACTGTTGTTTAGCAGGCCCAGGGCGGGTTCAAACCCACCAGCCCCAGTGTATGTGGCAGGCGCCCTAACCACTGAGCTACAGGTGCCAAGCTGAAATTAAAGTTTAATTTTTGGTACTATGGTCACTGCTATCATTTTTTTCCAGTTATTTTGAAAAGTCAAAGTACCAACTCTCCTTTTAGTCTATTTCTCCAGTACTGGAGGTTTCTGAGTGTGTGTGAGTGGAGACCTCAGGGCGAGCCTGAAAAACTGTCCTCAACTTTGGTCACACAACCAAGACAATAGTAAACACCACCAGTGTTTGTGACAAATATAATGAAAATCAATTGTCACTGTTTATCAAGGACTTTAACAATGCCAAGGTCTCTTACACAGTAAGTTTACTTTTCCAAATTTGTCTGTCAATTTTTATAAACAGAGAAATTTATTATAGAACTAATTATAATTTTAAAAGATACTTAAAAGCACTAAATGCCACAAAACAAGGACTTTATAAATTATGATAGAGTGTCTTAATAGAAATTATAATGCCATTAAACTGTTTCACATATTTAAAAAATAAAAACTTCGGGTTTACTAAAAGTTATATTAACACACAAATATTTACATCATAAAACAAAGTAAAATAAGCAGGATGTATCATGGTATAGGGTGTTTTTTTCTGGTAGAACACCAAGAAACTCAAAATGTAAAAATCAGACTTCAAGGAATTTTACCACAGTATTTACAACATTTATTTCTGAAAGGTAACACCATAAATTTATTTTTCTTTCCTCTCTAGTTTAAAAATATTTTAAAGCCGATTATATATCACTTATTAGTGACAAGCACGAACTACAGTTAGTATTATTATCCAAAGTCTTTCTATAAAAGACATTTGAGCAAAACCACAATTGGGTTTTGCAAAGTCAGAAAATTCAGGTTGTGTCTATTTATTTGCCAGAATTCTTTTTTTTACCCATATCAAACTCCTGTCTTTATGGATGCTATGAGCTTATGTCTTATGCTAACATTTCAATTGGAGGGAGAAACTTCTTTTCCAATAGTGAAATGCTTTGCAATACGTTTTCTTACTCTATGAATTCAGCTACAAGTTATTAGTTATTTAGTAGGTAGATTTTAAAAATAATGGGTCCAAAGATGCACATAGATCTAAGAGTGGACGATCAACTTAATACATTAGAACAGAGATTGAAATAGAAAAGTAGCAAGCAGTGTTCAAAACAATTCATCCACACCATACTTCTGTTACCTTCTCCACAGTGGAGAAGAATATAATCTCTCTCCTTTACTCACTCTTTTTTTTTTTTTTTTAGCATAAAACCGGTTTTGGGTCTCTCCAAACTGCAATTCAATCAGACACATGGAGTAATTCCCTCTTTCAATGCTTCTTTCTTTAGTCTAGTTTAGAATACAGATGCAGACAATATTGCTCTCCCAGAGGCAAGCTAAGAAAACCTTTTCTTTCTGTAATGGAGGCAGGGAATAAACATTTCAAGACTGAAAGCCACTCGTCTGTAAACAGAAATGACATAGTTGGCATTTGCTGGAAAAAAGAAAGCCGGGATTATCATTTCATAGCCTGCAGTAGATTGAAACTAGTTGAAAAGCAAATGCTTCTTTAGCACACCATTTCCTCTGACTGATAATGGGTGTTGATCTTTGGGTCTCAGTTCTTATAATTGCTTTGCTTTTATTTTTAATGAACCCCCATTTCACTTACTCATCAGCTACATATGGGTGAAAATGGAGTAAGTGCACCATTCACAGGTGCACTGTCATTAAAGTTAAAAAGCTTCTGGGACTGTCTTAAGAGGCAGTTAAACAATCTCATTCTTCTTTCCAACTTCCTTCTGCTGCAACTTTCAAGTTCTATAAACTTTCACAGAAAAGAAAAATAAAGTTCACAAAGTGCATAAATAATAAAGCCCCTGAGTTACAATGTTTTAATTTGTATGTATGCTCCTTGGAATTAAGCAAATTGATTTGTGCTTGGGTCTACACACCCTATAAATTGGAGAATGGAATCTATTTTTTTTCCTCTTAACAATTCTTTTATTAAATCATGACTGTGTACATTAATGCATTGATGGGATACAATGTGATGATTTTATATACAATTTGAAATGCTTACATAAAACTGGTTTAACCAAGCCTTCACAGAGATGTACACTTCTTGATATATTGCCAAGTACATAAGTTATCTGAGATTAAAAGTTATTTGAGATTAGTTATTTCTAGCAGGGGAAGTAGAAAAACCCTATATATTGAAGTCGCTTAAAAATCACAGTAAGTTGGTTGGTAAGCACCAGCCACCCAGGAGGACCTGCTGCACCTTCTACATCTCCGCCCTGAAGTGTTGGTTAAGCATAAGAGGGGAGGCAGAACTGGGGAACCAAGTGCGACAGAGAGGAGGCCCAAAGCTGGAAGAAGGCAGAATGTTTTCATGGGCTTGCTGCTCACTGTCCTCTCTGGCATCTACTCCCTGGATCTGGAACAGAACTCCAGCTATGGCTCAAATAGGTCCAGATTGACTTTCCAGGCCCGGACCTCCGAAAGAGCTGCACCATGACCTGCAATAGGCACCCTCCCAGACCTTTGGAAGAGCTGCACCGTGACCCGTCATCAGCACCCTCCCAGAATTTCATAAGAGCTGCGCCCGGCCGGACCCTGGTAAGAGCTGCGCTGGGACCAGCTACCCCACCCGCCAGGCCTCCCCATGCCCTGACCAGGAACTCTGGGAGCCGAACAACCTGCATCCTCCCTCCTGTACCCTCCCTGCCTCCACACTGGCCTGCTTGTCTGGCCAGGGACTTTGGTAGCCGTGTACCCTCTGGAGCCCTCCCTGCCTCTTCGCAGAGCCCTTCTCCTGGCCAGAGACTGCCAGAGCCTTGGGCCATGCGTGCCAAAGTCATTGGGCACCAGGCACTCCCAGAACCATGTGCACCAACCCTGACCTGTTGCTGGATCAGGGATGTCACACTCCAGAGATGCTCCCACGGCCAGAACTCCCTGGCTGGGGCAGCCCCAGAAAAGCTACACAGGGTCACTCCTTACAAAGATCAAGCAACAATGGAGTGATGCCCCCAGAGTCTAATCTCGGAGAGTCACCACCTCAACTCTGAGGACGGCCAGAGGCAACAGTGAAAAACAATCATGAGAAGAAATCAACAGAAAAACTCTGGCAATATGAATAATCAGAGTAGATCAACTTCCCCAAGGAACAATGAGGCAGACACAGCACAAGATCCCATGCACAAATAGCTGAGATGTCAGAAATCAAATTCAGAATCTGGATAGCAAATAAGATCGAATTAGAATTCCAAGCAGTAACCGAAAAGATATCTCAAGAATTCAACAAATTCAAAGACCAAATGACCAAAGATTTTGACACATTGAGAGAAGAAGTTCCAGCCCTCAAAGATCTGAGAAACACAGTAAAATCCCTCATTAACAGAATAGAGCAAGCAGAAGAAAGAATTTCTGACATCAAAGACAAAGCTTTTGAATGCTCCCAAACTCTCAAAGAGGAAGAGAAATGGAGGGCAAAAACAGATCACTTTCTCAGAGAGCTCTGGGATAATTCAAAGAAAATCAATATTCATCTTATAGGAATCCCCAAAAGCAATGAAGTGGCTTCAAAAGGCACAGAGTCCCTTGTCCATGAGATTATGAATGAGAACTTTCCAGACATGCCAAGAGATTCTGAAATTCAGATATCTGACCATTTCAGAACCCCAGCATGACTCAATCTGAATAAGACATCTCTCAGACACATGATAATTAATTTCACTAAAGTTAATATGAAGGAGAAAATTCTGAAAGCAGCCAGACAAAAGAAAACGATCACCTACAAGGGGAAGAATATTAGAATAACTGCAGATCTCTCTGCTGAAACCTCTCAAGCTAGAAGAGGATGGTCATTGACTTTTAATCTCCTAAACAAAATAACTTTCAACCCAGGATCCTGTACCCAGCTAAACTGAGTTTCATTTATGATGGAGAAATTAAATACTTTAATGACATTGACATGTTGAAGAAATTTGCCACCACTAAACCAACTCTCCAGGATATTCTCAGACCTATCCTCCATAAAGACCACAAAAGTAAACCCACCCAGAAAATTTTGATCAAATTCCAACTTCCACAGTCACAAAAGGATTAAAAATGTCCACTGGACTCTCAAAACGCTTATCAATATTCTCAATTAATGCGAATGGTTTAAACTGTCCTCTAAAGAGGCACAGGTTGGCTGACTGGATACAAAAACTCAAGCCAGATATCTGCTATATACCAGAATCTCATCTTATATTAAAAGACAAATATAGACTCAAGGTGAAGGGATGGTCATCTATACTCCAGGCAAATGGAAAGCAGAAAAGAACAGGTGTTGCAATCCTATTCGCAGACGCAATATGCTTTAAACCAACCAAACTAAGGAAGGATAAGGATGGACACTTCATATTTGTTAAAGGTAATACTCAATATGATGAGATTTCAATTATTAATATTTATGCACCCAACCAGAATGCACCTCAATTCATAAGAGATACTCTAACAGACATGAGCAACTTGATTTCCTCCACTTCCCTAGTAGTTGGAGATTTTAACACCCCTTTAGCAGTGCTGGATAGATGCTCCAAAAAGAAGCTAAGCAAAGGAATCTTAGATTTAAACCTAACCATTCAACATCTGGACAGAACAGACATCTACAGAACATTTCATCCCAAGAAAACTGAATACACATTCTTCTCATCAGCCCATGGAACATACTCCAAATACGACCACATCCTAGGCTACAAATCTAACCTCAGCAAATTAAAAAAAATAGAAATTATTCCTTGCATCTTCTCAGACCATCATGGAATAAAAGTTGAACTCAATAACAACAGGAATCTGCATACCCATACTAAAACATGGAAGCTAAATAATCGTATGCTGAAGGATAGATGAGTTATAGATGAGATTAAGAAGGCAATCGCCAAATTTTTGGAACAAAACAACAATGAAGACACGAATTATAAGAACATGTAGGACACTGCAAAGGCAAATGTAAGAGGGAAATTTATAGCACTGCAAGCCTTCCTCAAGAAAACAGAAAGAGAGGAAGTTAATAACTTAATGTGACATCTCAAGCAACTGGAGAAGGACGAACATTCCAACCCCAAACCCAGCAGAAGAAAAGAAATAACCAAAATCAGAGCAGGATTAAATGAAATTGAAAACAAAAGAATTATACAACAGATCAATAAATCCAAAAGTTGGTGTTTTGAAAAGGTCAATAAAATAGATAAACCTTTGGCCAACCTAACTAGGAAAAAAAGAGTAAAATCTCTAATTTCATCAATTAGAAATGGTAAAGATGAAATAACAGCAGACCCCTCAGAAATTCAAAAAATCCTTAATGAATATTACAAGAAACTTTACTCTCAGAAATATGAAAATCTGAAGGAAATCGACCAAGAACAAAGTGGAAATGTTGAACAGGCCTATATCAATTTCTTTTTTTTTTTTTTTCACTTTTTTTTTTGTTGTTGTTGGGGATTCATTGAGGGTACAATAGCCAGGTTACACTGATTGCAATTGTTAGGTAAAGTCCCTCTTGCAATCGTAATAGCATCAACTATACAAAATCTCCCTCAGAAGAAAAGCCCAGGACCAGATGGCTTTCCGTCAGAATTCTACCAAACCTTTAAACAAAAACTAGTATCTATATTACAAAACCTCTTGCAAAATATAGAAAAAGAAGGAATACTACCCAACACATTCTATGAAGCAAATATCACCCTTATCCCTAAACCAGGGAAAGACCCAACAAGAAAAGAAAATTATAGACCAATATCACTAATGAATATCGATGCAAAAATACTCAATAAGATCCTAACAAACAGAATCCAACAACACATCAAAAAAAATTATACACCATGACAAAGTGGGATTTATCCCAGTTTCTCAAGGCTGGTTCAATATGCGTAAATCTATAAGTGTAATTCAGCACATAAACAAACTAAAAAATAAAGACCATATGATTCTCTCAATTGATGCAGAAAAAGCTTTTGATAATATCCAGCATCCCTTCATGATCAGAACACTTAAGAAAATTGGTGTAGAAGGGACATTTCTTAAACTGATAGAGGCCATCTACAGCAAACCCACAGCCAATATCGTATTGAATGGAGTTAAATTGAAATCATTTCCACTTAGATCAGGAACCAGGCAAGGTTGCCCATGGTCTCCATTGCTCTTTAACATTGTAATGGAAGTTTTAGCCATTGCAATTAGGGAAGAAAAGGCAATCAAGGATATGCACATAGTGTCAGAAGAGATCAAACTATCACTCTTCGCAGATGACATGATCGTATATCTGGAAAACACTAGGGATTCTACTACGAAACTTTTAGAAGTTATCAAGGAATACAGCAATGTCTCTGGCTACAAAATCAACATCCATAAATCTGTAGCCTTTATAAATACCAACAATAGCCAAGCCAAAAAAACAGTCAAGGACTCTATTCCTTTCACAGTAGTGCCAAAGTAGATGAAATATTTGGGAGTTTATCTAACAAAGGACGTGAAAGATCTCTATAAAGAGAACTGTGAAACTTTAAGAAAAGAAATAGCTGAAGATGTCAACAAATGGAAAAACATACCGTGCTCATGGCTGGGAAGAATCAACATTGTTAAAGTGTCTATACTACCCAAAGTAATATATAATTTTAATGCAATTCCTATCAAACTCCAATGTCATATTTTAAAGATCTTGAAAAAATAATACTTTGCTTTATATGGAATCAGAAGAAAACCTCAAATAGCCAAAACATTACTCAGCAATAAAAACAAAGCAGGATGAATCATGCTACCAGACCTGAGACTAAACTATAAATCAATAGTGATCAAAATAGCATGGTACTGGCACAAAAACAGAGAAGTAGATTTCTGGAACAGAATAGAGAACCAAGAGATGAATCCAGCTACTTACTGTTATTTGATCTTTGACAAGCCAATTAAAAACATTCAGTAGGAAAAAGATTTCCTATTTAACAAATGGTGCTGGGTGAACTGGCTGACATTCTGTAAAAGACTGAAACTGGACCCACACCTTTCACCATTAACTAAGATAGACTCTCACTGGATAAAAGATTTAAACTTAAGACATAAAACTATAAAAATACTTGAAGAAAGTGCAGGGAAAACTCTTGAAGCATCAGCATGGGTAAATATTTTATGAGGAGGACTCCCCAGGCAATTGAAGCAGTATCAAAAATACATTACTGGGACCTGATCAAACTAAAAAGCTTCTGCACAGCCGAGAACATAGTGAGTAAAGCAAGCAGACAGCCCTCAGAATGGGAGAAAATATTTGCAGATTATACCTCCGATAAAGGTTTAATAACTAGAATACACAGAGAACCCAAATGTATTAGCAAGAAAAGAACAAGTGATCCCATTTCAGGGTGGGCAAAGGACTTGAAGAGAAACTTCTCTAAAGAAGACAGATGCATGATCTACAAACACATGAAAAAAAGCTCATCATCCTTAATCATCAGAGAAATGCAAATCAAAACTACTTTGAGATATGACCTAACCCCAGTAACAGTAGCCCACATAACAAAATCCCCAAACCAGAGATGTTGATGTGGTTGTGGAGCAAAGGGCACACTTCTACACTGTTGGTGGGAATGCACACTAATATGTTCCTTGTGGATGGATGTTTGGAGAATACTTAGAAATCTAAAAATAGACCTGCCATTTGATCCTATAATTCCTTTACTAGGTATATACCCAGAAGACCGAAAATCAGAATATAACAAAGACATCTTTACCAGAATGTTTATTGTAGCCCAATTCATAATTGCTAAGTCACGGAAGAAGCCCAAGTGCCCATCGACCCACGAATGGACTAGCAAATTGTGTTCCATGTATACCATGGAATATTATGCAGCCTTAAAGAAAGATGGAGACTTTACCTCTTTCATGTTTACATGGATGGAGCTGGAACATATTCTTCTTAGCAAAGTATCTCAAGAATGGAAGAAAAAGTATCCAATGTACTCAGCTCTACTATGAAGCTAATTTATAGTTTTCATATGAAGGCTATAACCCAACTATAGCACAAGAATATGGGGAAAGGGCTAAGGGAGAGGAAGGGAGGGGGGAAGTCAGGGTGGAAGGTGGGTAATAGGTGGGGCCACACCTACAGTGCATCTTAGAATGGGAACAGGCGAAACCTACTAAATGCAGAATACAAATGTCTACATACAATAACTAAGAAAATGCCATGAAGGCTACATTGAACAGTTTGATGAGAATATTTCAGATTGTATATGAAACCAACACATTGTACTCCTTGATTGCACAAATGTACACAGATATGATTTAACAATAAAAAATAAATAAATGAGGAACAAAAAAATCACAGTAAATTGAGAGATGAGAGAAATAAGCTGGGCTTGACACTGGACCAAGGAAGTGGGCACAAGATTTGAAGTCCCAAGTTTGTGGTTCAAATGCCTGTCCAATTTCTTTTTTTTTTTTTTGTAGAGACAGAGTCTCAGTTTACTGCCCTCGTAGAGTGCCGTGGCGTCACACGGCTCACAGCAATGTCCAGCTCCTGGGCTTATGTGATTCTCTTGCCTCAGCCTCCCGAGCAGCTGGGACTATAGGCGCCCGCCACGCGCCTGGCTATTTTTTGTTTGCAGTTTGGCCGGGGCTGAGTTTGAACCCACAACCCTCGGTATCCTGTCCAATTTCTTTAGAGCGTCTTAGACTTAAGCAAAAATTCTGAGCCTCAATGTCTTTATACAGAAAAAAGGGAGAAATTGATACTACCTACTGAGCTTACTTTACAGTACAACTAGGATAAATTGAGAACATAAACAAAAACCTTCAAGAGCTGTAGTTATGTCTATCAAAATATTGCATAAATAAAGGGGACATTCCACATCAATCAATTTTATTAAACCAACTGTCCATACATTTGAAGAAACAGATTGGTTCTACCTTACACCATTCACAGAAATAAATTATAGCATGTCTAAAACTTCAACATATATTTCTAAACACAAAACATACTAAAAGAAATATCTTAATAT
The DNA here is from genome assembly GCF_027406575.1 of Nycticebus coucang. Lineage (NCBI taxonomy): Eukaryota > Metazoa > Chordata > Mammalia > Primates > Lorisidae > Nycticebus > Nycticebus coucang. The sequence goes on from NC_069782.1 coordinate 31,512,204, forward strand.
ATGTTTACTAACCCCAAGCAAGAAAAATTTTGTATCAGATGCAAAAAATGAAACCTTGATTGAAAATATTTGTAGTGTTTCATAACTTTGATACACATATTTGGAAATGTAGAAATATCTGACATATTTCATAATTTTTTTATCTATAGGTATATTTTAGGGCTGTATATATACATGCACACAGACTTTTTATAACAATAAGAACAGAAGCATCTCAATTAAAAATGGGCAAATCCATGAATAGACATGTCATTGCAGAGGATAAGAGAAAATAAAAATTATTTTATGTGTATGCTTAACTGAATATGTAATCCTTTACTGTATCAAGTGAGGATGAAGGTAGAAGACAATGGTGCTTCTGTATTTTTCAGGGAGAGCATCATTGGCACGGCTATGGAGAAGGATAATTTGACCTTATAAAATGTAAATAATGCTTATTATTATCTTCCCTAGAGAAATACTGACAAGATTGGATACACATGCAGACACAGGAAGTAAAAGTGTCTGTCAGTGGATATGCACAATATCTAATTTAGAATAGTAAAATATTATGAAAATCAAAATGCTTACCAAAAAAATGGAAAAATGATCTATGTTATACCTGGAGTATGGAATATTACACAGTGACTTAAGAAAGTTAATTCCACATGTACCAACCTGAAAAGAGCTGAACTTTATTATTATTATTATGATGATTATATAAAAGAGCAAATTACAAAATGACACATATTAGATGACACCATCATATCAAAACATTGCAGGGAAAGTTGAAATAAGCCCTACAACTTCCCCAGATTACTGCCTTAGATTTTGAAGGTCACGGCTCAGGAAGAAGGAACCCAGACAGAAGCACCAGGCAGCTTGCTGAGTTGAAGAGATAACCATTAGTTAGCATAGTGCGAAGAGGGTAGTCTCAGGAACGGGGAATAATTATGCCCCATTTAAATGATGTTTTGGCCTTCCCCCCAAAATATTAAAAAGACTGGAATAATCAACATTTTACTGCATAACTCAATTGTGTCCCAGGAACAATCCAAGGAATAAAAATAGGAATACAGAACTCTTCAGCATCCGAGAGGGTGAAGTCCACAATGCCTGGCACCTAATCCAGGTTTACCAGACAGTGCAAAGATAAGAGAATACGATCCACAGAGGATAAAAATCAATCAAAACTGACCAAGAATGTACATAGATGAAAGAATTAACAAATAAGGATATTAAAAAGTTCTTGTAATTATTTTTATGTTCAAAAATGTGTCTATGGGGGCATTCCTAGTACTCAGTACTATAGGAAGAGAACAAAAAAATATTAATTAGAAAGTAAAAATGTCTATGTCTTTTTACTCCTTTGTTTATTGTTTCATCCCTGAAATATTTATGAAAGTATACTATTTTTAAGATTACTACATTCTACATGACACACTATAATATCATTTGAAGGTAGATTGTGAATAGTAAAAGATACAAAGTTTTTTAACAACTACTAAAGTAACAAAACAAGGTGCACAACTCATATAAGTCAACTCAGGACATAAAATGGATCATTAAATATACCTAATTCAAAAGGTGAATTAAGAAAAAGAAGGTGAATTAAGAAAAAGCTACAAGGAAGAGAGGATACATATAGAAACAAATAGTCTGATAATAGTTATATCTAATCATGTTAATAATCACATCAAATGTAAATTGTCTAAACACCCCCCAAAAGAAAGAAAAAAGGGGTTAAAATAGGAATATTCGATATAAACAAATAAAAACCAATTATATACTACCTATAGGAAACTCAGTTCAAACAAAAAGATAAAGATACAAGTAGAAGAATAGAGGGAAAGTGTAACTAACATTCATCAAAAGAACACTGAGAGGCTATACTAAGAATCTCATTCCATAATGATAAAGAGGTGAATTCATCAAGAGGATCATTTTAAACACTTATGCCCTTATAGCAGAGTTTGAAAAATACTCCAAGTCAACACTGATATAACTTCAAGGAGAAATATATAAATCCACAAATTAAATCAAAGATTTCAATATATCTCTTTTAATAACTGAGATAGCAAGTCAGCAGAAAATAAGCAAAGATATTTTCGAATGAAAAATACTGTCAGTAAAATTTGGTTAAATATTAGAGAACATGTCATTCAAGAATAACAGGATATTTATGTATTTTTTTCAAGTTCCACAGAACATTTCCCAAGATAAATCGTATTTTCAGTAAGGTCAAAAGATTTAAAAACAGCAGAAAAGGATCTCGATTATGTTTTACTTTCCACTAAACATCAAATATTTTTTATACAAATGTGTCCCATATGATATTTGAAACATACTCTAAAAATTATTTTGGTGTTTATTTAAATTTTAGATTGAACTGGGCATTCTGTATTTTACCTGGTAACCCTAATTGTACACCATAAAACTGAAATGGCATTAAATTAAGAATCAATAAACCAAGATTGTTAAGAATTTTGAAATATTTATAATTTAAATAAGGCAATTTTGGAAATCAATGCATAAAGATAAAAATGGAAATTGAAGAGCATTTTGAATTGAAGTGAATAAAAATATCTCATGCTGATAACCAACAGTCCTCATAAGGAGATGCAACACTTGTAAACAAAAATATAAAATTCTGTTGTGCTTTATTTTTCAAAGACTTGACACACGTCCAGGAAACAAATCAATAGAAGGGAAGTCATTGTACACACACACATATTATATGTACTCACATGTACATACATATATATATATACACATTTAAAAAATTTACTTTTCTTTTGAACAACTGTATTGAAGTGTAGTTACCATAAACATAACTGCACATATTAAGTTTGCACATGGGACAACCCTGGCATGTCACCCCCTCAGTTAAGGGGATAGACGTGTCTCACACCTCCCAAAGTTTCTTCCTGTTCTTTGTTTTGTTTTCTGTTTGTCTTGTTGACTGGTTCTTGTCCTGGGCACATTGTTTAATGCTGAAGTCAAGGGGGATGTGAGAGGGAATTGGGACATGAAAACTTACCTATCAGGTCCAAGTCCAAGGAACATGATTCATTGTCTTAATGCTTCATTTTACAGCTTATGTATATATTTTTTCAATTTGTAAAAAGAATCAACTGAGTGACATCATTGTTTCTGGTAGTAGAAATAGGAAGAATAACAATGACAAATTTTTGTCTCTTTAAATTTTATGACTATGATGTCACTAACGTCCTAAGTGGATTATAAAACCCAGTTTCTCTTTGGATAATAAATTAAATGTCCACTTTCTTCTCTCCTTCCTTCCCTCCAACCTTCATCTTCCTCCTTCCTCTTCTCTCCCTCTCTTTCTCTCTCTATTTCTGTTTCTTCTTCTCTCTCTAATTTTAAGCAGCTCAGGTCTCCCACCTGCCTGTGCTATACCAAGCTCCCTTTTTTCTTTTCTCCAGAGCTCTGTGCTTATGGCCACTCTGTGTGTATGCTACATCACTGAAAAACTGAAAAGCAAGTTCGTTTATGATTCTAACCCTCCTAACAGTCCATCAGCTCCTCAGTGATCATGTCTATTGCTTGTTTTTAATCTGTTATAACCAGTAGAATGCTTACTGCTTAATAGGTATTCAATTCGAATTTATTGAACAGATGTACTTTCTTTAATAATTTCTATCAATACCTCATTTATCAGTTGGCACAGGAGAAGACACTATAAAATTTGCAATTTTAGGATGTGGCATGAAAGTAGAAATAGATGAATTGAGTTTGTAAAATTTATATATAAGAGCCAATTATTTTTCAATGGAAAATGCTCCTGGCAGAAGAACTTTAGCAAAGATAACTCAGTAGAGGAAAATAAAATGCTGATGATTATAGAAGGTCAAGGTGGGTCATGGAAAAAGGATTATTTCTTAAGTTCCTGAGATAAAGCAATGCAAAAATCACCTTCGATTTTCCACTTAAACACTGTCTCTTTTGTTTCATTAACAATATCACCCAGGGCTTAAAGGAGATTGAACAACCTGTCAAGAAGTAATATTAATTTTTAATTAAAAGTTATTTATGCAAATTAAAAATTCTAAAGCTGATAAGCATCTGTCTAGGCAGATCACTTCTACAGAAGTAAAACTTAGAAGCTATTAACTATAGATAGCATGAAATATTCATTCTGACTCCGTACTTTGTGAATGAAAAACGCACGTAGAATGCACCCCATTTTATTTGTTCTGTGGTGGGGAGAGGGGAGGGGTAGGAGGAGAAATTATATAGAACAGAACAAAAGTAGAACTTTCTGGGCTTTGGTGGCCAAGTGCCCCTTAATGGGTTGGAGAAGAACTATAAAATCAATGTAAAACTTCAGCTGTGGAAAGAATTTGTGATCACATAAACAATTCTTCCATTGTCCAAATGACATTAAACTGATGCCGAGAGAGAGAGAGAGAGAGAGAGAGAGAGAGAGAGAGAGAGAGATTGCATATGGCTTGATTAAAAATAAGAGCCTGAGCCCCAGACTATTTCCCGCTTTCTTCCACATCTGTCTAGGAATCAAGCTGTTGGTGGATCTATAAGGACATAAAACCTATCATCCTGCTTTGTGGACATGTCATAGGCTAAGATTAGTTGGGGAGAAAAGGCCATTAACTAAAACTGGAGAAAGAAAATCAAGTGTGGGTCACTAAAAGACAATTAAACCATTCTTCATCGTGAATCCACTGAGGACCAGGACAGCAGGAAAGTCTATGATACAAGAAAGAAAGAAACATGTCTTCCCCAGCATCTGTCTCCTATAAACTAGATGACCTTAGGGAAATTCCTCCTCCCACGATGGAAACCGGGATAACTTAAAAAGTAACTTGGCTGTGAAAATGTAATAAAATAGAACATGCAAAGAGGATCCAATGTCTGACATTAGAAAATATACAACTCTGTAAGTGTAGGCCTAGCACATAGTAAGTACGTTATAAATGTTAGTAATTATAATATTAAAAATAATATGCATTGTCTTTGATGATTTTGATAACAATAATCTCAGAAGGTAAGGATGAGATATACCCAGAAAGAACTCCTTGAAGGTGTGGACTGGAGAAAGACCCAGTGGAAAGAATCATCATATAATAACAATAATAGCACTCAATATGTGCCAATCAGGGTGGCGCCTGGGGCTCAAGGAGTAGGGCACCGGTCCCATATGCCGGAGGTGGCAGGTTCAAACCCAGCCCCGGCCAAAAAGCACAAAAAAAAAAAAAAAAAATATGTTCCAATCATTGTATCAGACTCAGCCTCATAAAAAAAGTCTTTTACACCTGTGTTATGTAGAAGAAACTGAAGACCAGAATAATTAAGTCATCTGCCCACCCTTAGATAATCTCATGGGTGAGCAGGTTTTAAATGGTTTATTGCTGATGGTAAGCACAGGCATTTTCCACTGTCAACTTTCACGTTTAGTTACCGTGCGGTAGAGAGCAGACACTTTGTTGAATGTGGTAGTATGTGATGGAAGATAGAAGGGACGAAAAGAGAAGTCTATGAGCAACTGAGCTGAATTTTACATTAAACAGACTGTGATAGTACACAACACACGGCCGCCGGTGGTGTCCGCTTCTCAGAGATGCCTGAACTTGGCTCGAGCCCATTTGCAGGACTATCCAAAGCACTGGGGCAGATTTCTACACAATAGAAAATAACATTTACACAGAACTTACTAAATAGGAGGCCAAGTTGTAAGTACTTGCACATGTTTTAACTAAGTTAATCTTCATAGCAAACTTGTAAGGGAGTTACTAGTATTGCCTGGTTCTCTGTGAAACAGACTCTGATGGAATTTGCATGTGCCAGGCTCTTCAGACAGTGCTCCCAAGACGCATGCGTGCAGAGGAGGGAGGGAAGCAGGAGAGGGCAGGGGAGAATTGAGCTGGTCAATTATGGGAGAGCAGTGTAGCAAGGCGGGTCCTTCAAGGACCTTCCTGACTGAAGCTTTTTGCTCTCTGCATTAGCCACTCAAGGGCTGCAGAATGCTCTCAGGAAGCCCGAGTAACCATGGATAAGGAAGTTCCTCTGTGTCTGAGCTGTGAACCAACCGTGAGCCACACTCCAGGAAACCGGGAGCCACGGAACTAGACCCTGAAAGGAGATCTTTGTGATATCCCTTGGTACTCAGCGCAAAGCCACTCGAGATAACTTCCTGCAGATTTGGAGACTGGACATAGAAAAAGGTCCCCAGGTGAACTGCCTGGCAGTTTCTGGTTTTTCTGTCTTTTTCCCTTTTTCTTTTCCTTTTCGTCCCTCCCTCACTTTTTCTTCTCTCTCCTCTGCATCACCCAAGAAGTACCTATTTTTCCTAAGAGATTTTTTTTCCATGCCAAGAAGTAAGTACATTGAGTTAGAACGAGTCCTCCACTTTCCTTGCATACGTTTCGTGAAAGAAAATGGAAATTATAAATTAGTATTTTACAAGCCCATTAGTGGATAAGCCGTAGTCTACGCACAAAACTCTCACCTTGGGAAATTTCTCACGCCCCTCACCAAAGTAAAATACTGACCAAGATTGTTCCTTAACCATTTGACTCTCTGTTTACCAGTTGCCATGTATATGACAACCTCATAGGTGTGCCATCCACAGAAGTAAAGAAAGGGCACTAAAGAAACATGAGATAAGACATCTACTTGTCAATATGCGTGTCTGATGCAGGAATGAAGAGCTTCCTCTGGGCCATCTCTGTCCCGTTAGCCCTCTCCATACAATAACAAATGGAAGGAGAATTTCCTTTTGTTTCGGGAAGATATTGTCTTATATTCTAACGATTAATTTGTCTCCTAAATGATGTTGTCTGATTTTCCAAAGATAGATAATTCTAAATTATGCTGAGACTATTATAATCACGTTTCAGTATGTTTTTAATCCATGGTTGCTTTTTTGCTTAACTCTTCATTTGTTTTTCCTGAACACAGTTAATCTTAGTTTCTTATACAGTATTAAAATGAGACAAAGTTGGAATTTTGTATTTTTCCTTAGAATCATTTTGTTATTGACAAACTTGGTATTTAATTATAGTTTGCCATTTGAAAAATTTGGATTATATTAGCACAAAAACTTTCTGTCCATAGCAAGTGGATATATTCTTCCACTGTTTCTTTTTTTTTTTGCTTTCCTTGTCTTCTTACTCTGTTTGATAACAGAAGTGCAATTTCTGAATAGCTAATTTCTAAATAGCTAACATGCCATAAGTGTTTTACATGAAATTACTACACTATGACCCTGCCACCACTGAATTCTGTACAGTTTATCTTGTTTTATAATCACTCATTGGTTTGGGAGGGAAACACACAGAACTATGACTTGAAGATATTAATAGATAATATCTGTATTTTACTAAACCAAATGAAAAAAATTATTGCCCTGACCTTTTTCCTTCCTCTTCCATATTTTCACATAGTGAACTTTGGTTACTATTTTATAATTGTCCAAGTTAATAGTATCTATGTCCTGAAATGACATTTAGCTTCCTTTAGACTTAGAGTTCACTTAGGTAGATCCGATAATCACCGTTGCTCCATTAGGCCACGGTTATGGTCATTTTGCAGTTTGTTGCTTTAGAGCGTTTTTTGTTGTTGTTGTTCTTCTTCTTTATTCATGCTTTCAGGAATAGTTTTGGGGTAGTATGTGATGGAAGATGGAAGGGACGAAAAGAGGCTATGGGTCCTTGAATACTTGAAACTATTTAACCATCATATTTCTATTTTCACAACCACTTGCACCCAGATGGTTTTATCCCTGGAAACAGAATCTGCAAGGAAGACTCTAGGTTCCTCTTGCCTCTTGCCCGCCTCCCTCGGGGGATCTGCCTTTGCTGCTAGAAATTACTCCCAGATATTTGGGATCATTTCTTCCTTCCTCCTTAGTTTATCTCTAAAATAGGAAATTCCAATTACTGAGTCCAACTTGTCTCACTTCAGGTGAGATAACAGTAGTTTCTTTATATCTTTTCCTCAGAATTCCTATATATTCCCTTTATCCCTTTCTTTCTAAATTGGAAGTGTGCCTTAGCTCTTGGCACCACATTTATTTATTAGTGATGTTTTGAATGAAGACATAAGACAGAAGTGATTGTCCCCTATGGTCCCTTATAGCACGGCATTAACAAAGTTCATCTCTTATCCTTGGCATTACATGTTCATCCATCTCATTGACTCTTAGAAACTTATCACTAAAACAAAAATCCAGCTTTGAAAATGATTGCCATAAAATGCACATAACTTTAACTGGAAACAAAGTTGTAATCAAAATATGATTCCTGTGTCTCTTGCCAAACCAAAGAAGTAAGTTGACTGATTTTAGGAGATGTTTTTCATCTAAAACAGCTTTTGTCAATTTTCCCCTCTTGAGGGGCAGGCTTATCAATTATGCCATTAATCCTCAAAATCTACTACTAACCCACACATTTAGCTTGTCATGTTCTAAATTTAGGTATGTTAAAACTTTAGAGTCTATCTTTTGTTCAGTATAAGTTCTATCCCTCAGGGGCAATTATACACAGGCTTGACCTTTGTTAACACTTTCATAATAAGTGAATTAGTATTAATTGTCCAAATTTTAGAGGTAAGGAAAACAAGACTTCGAGAAGTCTAGTTGCATTATACAGGTAGCATAACTAGAATATTTCAAAGATGCTCATACCACTTTCTGTGATTGTTGATTTTGCCCCTTTTATTCTGAAGGGCCTGATAAAACTACCTGCCAATTTGTAAAGTCCTTAGAAATATATCATTGACTTATTCATTCCATCAGTGCCTTCCTTGTTTGCCACACTCTATCGGATATCATCAGTGTCCCACCCATATCAACTCAGGACTCAACAGCTAAAGGCTGCTTACTGCAAACACCTGAACCCTCTGATGAAAAGTTTTGTTTTGTTTTTGCTTATTTTGTTTTGGTTTTGCTTATTTTCATTTTTGTTTGTGTTTTTGTCTAAGGAGATTATTAAGCCTATACTTAGGGCAAATTAGACATAAAATAGAGTTAACTTTCCTGGAAGCAGACCTTAATAAATGACAGTTAAAGAGTGATCAACATAGGGGAATAGTTGGAATTCATTCTCCAGTTGGAATAACTCTGAGGCCTGCTTTGCACTGACTTATGTTGCACCATGGGACTGAACTTTCCAGGCTGATAACTTGACTCTTGTCCCACTTACTCTGGCTTCCTTCTCTTCTCACTTACCTATGAGCTTTTCTGGATGACTTACTCTGGCTTCCTTCTCTTCTCACTTACCTATGAGATTTTCTGGATGACCTCTCAGACTATAAGCATTCAAAACTTTGCCTCAAGCTCTGTTTCTTAGAAACTAAAGTAATACAAAAATATACTAACTGCTCATTTGAAAGGTCTAGGGATATACCAGTGAAAAATATCAAATTCCCTGACATTATAAGTAAGAAAATTATTTACAACTTGGAAATACTGAGAGTCTTTTCAGTGGAGTACATCAACCAATCTATTTTACAATTCTGTTGGGGCAGATGTTAACTTGTAAACTTTTTTCCAGAAGAGATACAAATAATTTCTGTCTAATGGTACAGATAGTACCAAAGGTTACATTTTGTTTTTTTCTAATAATCCAAGAATTTTATTCTGACATTCCTTTATTAAAATGGCTCTTTCACCCAAAGCTTTTAAATAGATTTTAACATTAAATTGGGTGCATTAATTAAGGAATAGAATAATTAACTTGACATGTATCGTTTTTACACTTATTTGAGAATAAAATTTAGAATCTTTGCAAATTATACTTTAACGTAAGGGAGAAAAGCAACAAACATATATACAACATACATACAATAAGACATGTCTTGGAGAGTGTCATAAAGAAGAATAAAACAGGGCAGAGGTTGGAGAGTGATGGTTTGGGGAGAGATGTTATTTTATAGAGAGTGGCTGGGAAGACACTTGAGTGGAGACTTGAAGGAAGGGGGGTAGGAAGTTGAATGGATGTCTAAAGGACAAGCTTTCTGGAAACTGAGGTCAGAACAAAACAGCAAGTGTAGAATCCAGAAATTAAACTATGGTTGATGAATTCAGAGAACATCCAGAACACCTTTGTGGTTGAAATGCAATGAGTTGTGGTATAGACATGGAGGAGGCCAGGGAGAGTAAAAGATGAGGACAAACTGGTGAGGGGGGCAGACCACATGTGGACTTCTAGACCTCTTTAAGGATATTGGCTTATACTGTAAGTGAGATTTAAAGAAACCGCTGGAGCATTTTAAGCAAAAGTGATATGACCCACTTCTTTAAAGGATCATTCAGGCTACTGTATTGAGACGAGGCTAGAGTGGGGTGTTAGCAAATACCAAGTGGGGTTTTAGCAAATACCAAATTTTTCAGTTTTGGTAAGGTGCAGGCTTGGATCAGGATAATAATGTTACTGAGAAGGGGGTCAGATATTGGATACTTTTTGAGACAGAACCTAGATAATTCTCCATGATAACTGAATGTGATTTGTGAAGCTGCACACGAGTCTTTCATTTACTCATTCTTTCCACTTTTAAATATTTAGTGCAAGATATATACTAAGTGTACAAGAAAATGGCTTTTGAGATTCACATAGACTTTTGTTGCAAGCCTAATGAAACTGAGATGAACATGGTCATATCACTTCAGACACATTTCAATACTTAAAACTGCCACTTGCACAAATAGTGATAAATGCATTAGCCAAAAAAAACTCACAGCAGTAAATTAGACACAGATTACACTGATATAGCCATGAGTCTCTAGTTCTCAGGGAGTTATTCACATAAAGAAAAGCCAGGTTTATTTTCCATCAATGGGACAGAAATACACAAAAGTGAATCTCAGAGTGTAGACCTGGGTGCACGAAGCTTAGAACTGTGAAACTAGGATTGTAGAATTTTAGAAATTTTGTTAATGATATTGGTTTTTAGAAAACAATAGCCCATCACTTAAAATAACCTGAATCATTCACTTTCATGGTATTGTAACTTGGTGTTAATTATGATAATATTTTTCTTAAAGCGTCTTGCATATCATGCTAAGAATAGACCTATACATGTTTTTCTCAACTAATCCTTCTATTATCTTCAAATTAAGAGATGTTTTTCATATCCTAAATAGTTTATTTCCTGACAAATTGAAAGCAAAGTGTTCAAACCTGAGATGGTGTGAAAGATTCCCAATGCATGTAGGAAAAAAATATTAAACCTTCATTTATTTTTATTGTTTCTTTTTTGGGCATCTATCAGTGAGGTATTCAATGGATATAATTCTCAAATAAGTAAACATCCATGGGGTGGAGGGGTTTTTTTGCAGAGAGAAATAAAGTTGAAAAGTTTGGAAATACACATCTATTTAATGTTTATTAACTCCATCCTTATACTAGAATATAATCTCCACGAGAGTTATGATTCGTTTTTTTTTGCTCTTGTCACTTTGGTTATTTATGGAGTCATCCCTAGGGAAAAAAATTGTACCTAGCCCATAATCAAAATGTGAATCAAGCATGTGTTCAATTAAAAAGATGGGCTATCATTATTAATAATCATGTCTTCCTAAATTTCTTGAAATGAAGAAATCTGGGGAAGGAAATTTCCCGACCTGGAAATTGGATGCACATGTACATTGTGAAGGGCACAAAGAACACAGGTGCACAGAAAGAGGTAAAAAAAATCCAGACATTACACTATGCATGGGGGTCTTTTACTCCAAACCAACAGAAAAGTGACAACCCAGTGTGGGGTGGGGAGAAGCTCAGGCAAAAGCAAATGAGCACTATGACTGATAGAAGTTGATATTCCTCAAGAAATGGAATCTCATAAAGGGGAAGGTTAAAACAAACTCTGATCCTCCCTTCTAAAAAGGGGACTAACAAGACAAAGAATGCACACCAGTGAATTCCTGGGGCCAGTATGTGCTATTATATGGCATGATTTCTCAATGAAATCTCTAATTTTAATAATAATTATAATAATAACTGACCTTAATTCTTTGCTTATTTATACAGCTTCATAATTTTTTTTATCTATTAACTCATTTTATTCTTTCATTACCTTTTGAGAGGCAGGTACAGTTATTACCATATTTTATGAATGGAAAAACAATCACGCAGAGGAGACTATTGACTTGCCAAGGTCACACAGCTAAAATAAGAAACAAGCCAGGGTTCTAACCCAGGCAGACAGCTCCAGAGTGTGCATGGTGGAGGGCTGCTGGCTGCTTTCAGCACCTGACCACTCGAACTTCACATTTCTTGAGGTGGACACCTGATGTTACTTCCCAGGAGGCCCCTCAAAATAATCAGAAGAGACCTTGGATTGTACCCGCGTAGCGTTGAGATGAGTATAGGATTTGGAAACATGTCTTTTTAGTTCATTTCACATAAATTCAATACAAAGATTCCCAAACTGACCACAGGAATAAAATAGGATGCCAATTTATTCTAATGACCATAAGTTCTCAGGGGAGTCTTCACATTGAAGTACATCATGTATTAGCTGAAATCATCTATTAACAAAATGTTCAGTACTGTTAATAATCACAAATACTAAGAATAAAAAGAGAAGGAAATGAACAATGTTTAGGTAGAAAACCTTCTCATAACTGAGAATTTATAACCACTCAGGGAAGCTGAAGAAATCAGTGTTGGAGGGGAAACGTGAAAAGTATGGCCACACGAAGTATGTTGTACCATCACAGAGTTAGGGCTACCATTTTAATTCATTCCTTCTCAGCAGTTTCACTGCTTCTAGGTACCTTCCATGAGCAGACTTCTCTTTTAAAATATAAAAATCAGTGGAAATTGTGCTGCATTTTATATACTCCATGCTCATCACTTTGCTGGACTTCCTTTATCCAAAATGTTCAGGCATCTTGATAGAGTCAGAATGTACCATGTGAAAGTAAATGCATCTGGGTTATATTTAGGACTTTGCTCTCTTTGAGATGCCATCCTGAGTTCTTCTATTTTTAATACTTTTGGAATACATTTAAGATAAAATAAGGAGTATGCTTTATAGAACTCTTGATTTTGATAGCAATTAAATATAAATTAGCTTTCTCACTTGTGCAGTATTATTAGGAGGTTGCCTGTAGTTTAACTTCATCAAGGGATGATATGAATATTTTAACTTCAGAGCATTAATAATCACTTGTAAAATCTTCGTATGACAGTTTTTTTTCCTTTTGCACTTTGAACAGAAAGAATGTTGTTTCTTTTGAAGAAAATGCTTTCAGAGAATGTATGCATGTCTATGTCAAAAATAAAACCAAGAAAGAACTTCATAGCCAAGAACTAAAGGTTGACTTGAAGACAAAAAAAAAAAAGCCAGGTAGGAGAGATTCAAAGTGCAGCCATGTGTGTTTCTGATCTCTTTCCCTTAATTTATCAGAATGGAAAACACCTATTTAAAGAAAGATAGCTTTTAGTCCAGATCTGTAAGATGCCCATGGAGTTTTCACCAGCTATTGATGTTTATTAAAATGCTTTTTAGAATGGCCCACCCATCTGGAGTTGCAAATGAGCAAAGTATTTGAAATATAGCACCTTTTCTTAAATATCTTGTTAAATGGCTAGCCAATAATGGGGAGAAAGTTCTAGTCAGATAACTTTTTTGTAGGAGTATCTGTGACCCTGTGCAGCTGGCATAAGGAATACATGATTGGTAACATTTTTTTTTCTCTGCCAACACCTCTGCAAACCTTTCTCTTACTTCTCAAACTCATCTTCATTTCTCTCTCTATCCCTGCACCCTCCAGTCCCCTCCCTGTGTTTCCTCCTTGTATTTCTCTCCCTTCTGGTGCCCTAATGTCTCTTTGGGACCTAATGTCTCTGGTGATTTTCACAACTAAGCTATATGATAAATATTAGCTATTTCCCCTCTAACACAGCCCAGTAAATTAAGGAAATGAGTAAGGAGTACCATTAATGACTCTTGAAGAAGGGTGGGAGTTTTTAATTAAACACTCCATCTGCTAGCTTCTGTAATTGCCCAAAGAAGCATTTATGAACCAAATTTTACTGTGGTTTTCTTTCTTTTCATCTTGAAGATAGTAAATTGAGACATCTACTTTATCAACCTGAATATTCAACTGGGCGTTTACTATCGCTCATAAAATGATTATGTCTGTAAACATTGTCTGTCTAACAACTTTCTCAGGCAAGTATCATCATAAACCATATTTTATCCAATGAAACATAGATGTTTAAGTAAAATGCCCAAGTCTGATAGCAGTGGAAGAGGATTCAAACCCAGGTACTGTTCTGTTCCTATACAGAAACCATGGAGAAAAATTAAAATCAAAAATAGATGCTCAAAGATAGCTGTTCAAAAGTTCTGCAGTTCTGCAGACCTTGTAGAGAATGTCTAGTGTTCTGTTGTTTGCAGACATGGAGGAAGGTCTTTATATTAAGATTGATGTCTAAATAAATATTTTTGTGGCTTTATATTTCTATATGAATATGAAGTAGGATTATGCCTGATGTGTTTAAAATAAATTCAGCTTCCTCTCTATAAGGCTCTGTTAAAAAACAAACAAAAAAAAAAACGATGATTTGTGTCTGGAAGAGCTGTGTACTATCCAGGTGTTTTTTATGGTTTGGCTTCACACTAAGAAAACATATGCTGTAGAAACATCTGGATAACAGATCAAGCAGACACCATTTTACAAAAGAGAATATACTTAATTCAGTTGCTCATTTTTTTAAAACTGGCCACCCTGTCATGCCAACTGTATGCATTTAAAAGCATATGAGTTATAAAAGTGCCTCACACTTAAGCAATCAGCTTTTTATTATTCTTAAATATTTTATCTTCTGGCTGGACTACATTCCAAAAAAATGCAAGACTTTTCTTTTTTCTCCTATCAGCTCTGCCCCGACATAAAGAATTGCTAGGATTCCTCTGTCCCTTAAAGGAGTAATTAATGGCAGGGAGAACCTGACACGTGATAAGGAATAAATGAAAGAAAGAACGCATCATGTACCTTGTTGTATAAGTGAATAGTAACATATGAACAATAGTAACTTGAACAATGTTAGGTCTAACACGACCGGGAGTCAGTGTAGTTGTTCAGAAACGGCTACAGAGGGACCACATCTCCTCTGAGTCAGAAATGTGGCTGGGGCCAATAACATGTATTTTCTAAAACTTCCTAGATTATTCCATTGTAGACTTCTGGAGAAAAAGCAATTCTATAAATCAGTACTTCCCAAAATTCCCTGATAGTAAGAGTGGTCTCAGACATTTGTTAAAAATATAGGGTAAAAAGCCTTTCTTCTGGAAGATCTGAATTAAGGAAATTGGGAGACTGGAGGGGAGGTTATTTTATCTGTCAACAAGTTTCAGAAACCCTGCATAAAAATCTACATTTACTACAGTACCCTATAAAGTAAATTTTAAGGAAATGCTTTTCTAGTTAATAATTGAGCACCATGAAGATTCCACCACCTACCTCCAGACTTGTTAGAGAGAAATACTTTTATCTTACTGAGCTCACAGTATTTTTTTTTGTCTGCCACTCTCTACCAAATTTAATCTTAAAAAATTCAATACATGTGGTTGATATGTAAATCTTTAATTGTAGTTTTTTAAAGACTATTTACACTGCTTCCTGCTTTCAATTAGCAGCACTAATTAAAACTTGATTTTGCTTCCGTAATACCATTAAAGGAGATTTTATATATTTGTATATACAGTGAGGCTACGTTTCAGGAAAAAGATGAAAATGCCAACTTGAGCAGTCATCGAGATTCACCAAGAACCCTACATTCTGAAAAATCTTTCTGCCGTGTGAAGATTATTTCAACTTTGAATTTGGATATTTCCTGCTTGACAAATAAGATTGACATTCCCGATTGACAAAGTAAGATTTTTTTTTCTAGATTCTTAATTTAAACATTGAAATGAGTGAAAGTAAGACAAAATCACCACACAGCCTCAAGGAAAACAGCGAGTAGAAGCTATCATTTACAATGCAGCGTGATAAGTCTTAGCATACATTGCACTAAATGCGTATTAGTAAGCAATCAACTCTAGTACAGACTGAGTTCAACATATCTTTACAGATAACATTAGCAAGGAATGAAAAATAAAAAACAAATATGCTTCATGTCTCCTAAATACTGTATACTTTCGGTCTTGCCTGCTCATCTAGACTTCTAATACAGTGTATCTTTTTACCTTGATGTCTTTGCCTTCATTTCTTTTAGGGTATTACTGAAGTCTTCACCCACACCAATGTCTTGAAGTGTTTCCTTAATATTTTTTTCACTAGTTTCAGGTCTAGGTTGAAGTATTTAATCCATTTTGCTTTCATTTTTATATATGGTGAAATATAAGTATCTAATTTCTTCCGCATGTGTGCATCCAGTTTTCCCAGCACTATTTAACTAGGAGTCTGTCCTTTGCACTATGCTATGTATTCTGAGCACCTTTATTGCAGAAAAAGTCCCTGAAAAAGTGTGGATTCATTCAGAGTTTTCTTTTTTTCTTTTTCTTTTTTAGTCTGGCTAAAGGTGTATCAATTTTGTTTAGCTTTACAAAAACCCCAACTTTTTGTTTCATTAACCTTTTGCCTATTTTGGTTTTAGCTACATGTATCTCTACTCTTGAGTTTATGAATTCTTTTCACGTACTAATTTGGGGTTTGGTTTCCTCTTATTTTTCCCAACATGCACTGTTGTTTATTTAAAGTGTTTCTACGTTCACGTAGGCACTTATTGCTGTAAACTTTCGTCATATTACTGCTTTTGCTGTGTCGCAGAAGTTTTGATATGTTGTGTTTTATTTTCATTTGTTTAGAGACCATTTTAATTCCTTTTTAATCTCTTCATTGGTCACTCAAGAGCATATTGTTTAATTTTCAGGGCTTTGTATATTTTCCAATGTTCCTGTTGTTATTGATTTCTAGTTTCATTTCATTGTGGTCAGAGAAAATACTTGTTATGATTTCAACTTTTTTAAATTTCAGAATAAAATGAGGGTACAAATGATTAAGTTACATTGTTTCATTTGTTAGGAAAGTTCAAGTTCCAGCTGAGCCCTTCACCTCGGGGGTGTGCTGTATGCCCTTACATTGTGCCCATTAGGTGGGACATACCAGTACCTGTCCCACTTACCTGCTTCTCTGACTCTCCTCCTCCTCTTGCCCAATTAAATATAATTGTGTTTTTCTCTCTTGTAGGCCTATAGTTGTTTAACAGCTGCTTATTAGTATTTCGCATATTGGATACCTGATTTTCCATTCTTGTGATAATTTACTAACAAGAATGTTTTTCAACTCTGTCCAGGTTAATGCAAAAGATGTAAAGTCTCCATCGTTTTTAAGCCTGAAAATTATTCCATGGTATACATCTATCATAGTTTATTAATCCACATTTGGGTTGATTCCACATCTTAGTAATCATGAATTGAGCTGCAATGAGCATTCTAGTGCAACTGTCCTTATGGAAAAACATTTTTTTTTTTCTCCTGGATAGATACCTAGTATTGAGATTGTGGGATCAAATAGAAGGTTTACTTTCCCTCTTTGAGGATTCCCCATACTTCTTTTCATAAAGGTCGTATTAGTTTGTAATTGCACCAGGAGTGTAAAAGTGTTCCCTTCTCTCCACATCCATGCCAATATCTATAACTTTGGGACTTGGTGATGTGGACAATTCTCACTGAGGTTAGGTGGTATCTTCGGAGTGGTTATGATGTGCATTTCTCTGATGCTTAGAGACAATAGGCATTTTTTCATGTATTTCTTGGCCATTCATCTGTCTTCCTCAGAGAAGATTCTGTTTATATCTCTTTCCCACTTATAAATGGGATTATTTGCTCTTTTCTCATTGATCAATTTGAGTTCTCTATAGATTCTAGTTATCAGCCCTTTGTCGGATTCATACTATGCAAACATCTTCTCCCATTCTGAAGGTTGTCTGTTAGCTTTAATTGTTGTACCTTTAGTTGTGCAGAAGCTTTTTAGCTTGATGGTGTCCCATTTATTTATTTTTAGTGTTATTGCAGTTGCCAAGGGTATGTTCTTCTAAAAGTCTTTTCCTAGGCCAATGTCATCAAGGATTTCTCTCACACTTTTTTAAAATATATATCCTTTTGTGTCTTAAATTTAAATCTTTTATCCAGCAAGAGTCAATTTTTGTAAGAGGGCAGAGATGTGGATCCAATTTCAATTTTCCACTTGTGGACAACTAATTCTCCCAGCACCATTTATTAAATAGGGATTCTTTTCCTCCAGTGTATGCTTTTTTTTGGTCATCAAAGATAAAATGGCAATATGCGGCTGGTTTTATTTCTAGGTTCTCTATTCTATTCTATATATCTAAACATTTATTTTTGTGGCAGCACAAAGTACTAAAGTATAACCTGAAGTCTGGTAACATGATATCTCCATTTTGTTGTTGTTGTTTCATAGATTTTTCTTTCCTAGTTACATATGAAATGAAGTACTATTTTTTTCAAATTCTTCAAAGTATTCCTCTGGTGTTTTGATGGGGATTACATTAAATCTGTTGATTGCTTTGGATAGTATGTACATTTTAACAATGTTGATTCTTCCCAGCCATGAGCATGGTATGTTCTTCTATTTGTCAATATTCACTGATATTTCTCTTCTCAAAGTGGCATAGTTCTCTGTGTAAAGTTCCTTCCCAACCTTTTTTAGGCATATTACACAGTATTTCATTTTCTTTGAAGCTAGTGTGAATGAAATTGTGTCTCTGATATGATTCTCAGCTTGACTGTTGTTGGTGTATGTAAAGGCTACTGATTTGTGGACATTGATTTTATAGCCCAAACATTGCTGTAATTCTTGATCACTTCCAGGAATTCCATGGTTGAGTCTCTGGGAATTTTGTAAGTATAAGATCATATCATAAGCGTAGAGTAAGAATTGACTTTCTTTCTCCCCATTTTGGTACCCTTGATATCTTTCTCTTGCCTTATTGCATTGGCTAGGACATCCAGCACTATGTTCAATAGTAGTGACAATAGTGGGCATCCTTGTCTAATTCCACTTAGAAGTATTTTCAGTTTTGCTCCATTCATTATTATGTTGGCTGTGGATTTGTCATAGATGGCCTCCATCAGTTTAAGAAATCTCCCATCTATGCTTATTTTCTTAAATGTTCTTGTCAGAAAAAGATGCTGAATTTTGTTAAATGCTTTTTCTGTGTATTTTAAGAGGGACATATGATCTTTGGTTTTGCTTCTCTTTACTTAGTGAATTCTATTTGTGGGTCTAACTATGTTGACCCAACCTTGCATGCCTGAGATTAAGCCCGCCTGATCATGACATAAAATCTTTTAAAATTTGTAGCTATAATCTGTTTGCTAGGATTTTATTGAATGTTTTTGCATTGATATTCATTAAATATATTGGTCTGTAGTTTAACTTTTCTACTGGGTGTTTTTCCTGATTGTGGTATGAGGGTGATATGTGCTTTATAGAATATATTGAGGAGGGTTCCTTCCTTCTCTATGTTTTGGAATAGAATTTAAGAAATAAAGATTTATATGACAACACACAGACCCTAAGAAATAATTCAAGCATTGTTATTTCACAGATAAGACTCAACACATGTTAACAGATTTGTTCATAAAACTAAATAACAGAGAAATCTGGAGGAGTCTTGAGTTTGGACAAGAATCCTGAGTTCCTGGCCTCTATCTCAGTGTTACTAACTTGAGCAAAAGATTTAAATAAATTATTGCTCTAAGAAGTTATTAAGTTTTGATAATGTCTTCTTAAATTTGGAGGAAAATTATCACCCTGTTTATCAGAATTATAAAGTATGAGAAAAAAATTAATCATTAACCTAATATATAACACCCTACCCTTGCCCTCTGTAGATACTTGCTAAAACATGTGCATGAAACCATTATCCGGAGAAAAACAACTTAAGAGCTGAGGACATCATGAAAAGATATCAGAATAAAAAAGGTACATTTAAGGAAAAAAGATTTTAGAGATGTTGGCAGTTGTATTAAGGTATTGTGGGTGGAAAGCAAAAATACTTTTGAAAAATAAACTGGAGAGATAATTTCAAAGTTCTTAATTGAAAGAGTGGCACCAGACTGTGAAAGTAAGAAGAAAAATTCCAAGCAGCACACAGAAGAGTCAGCGTTGTAGTAATGGGGGCATGTCGTCACCCAGAAGAATTCTGAGTACATTAAGTCGATGGAAACATAGCTGTAGACTGCTTGCAATGCTGGTACAGCAGAAAAGATAGACCTCCATTCTCTTTAATTGACAAGTAAATACAAGAAAGAAAACAATGTCATATATTTTTAATCACTTTTTCTACTGAATGAGAGCTTTTACTCATGTGCCAAAACATCAGGACATGCAAAACGGGACCCAAGTTTCTTTAAGACCACCAAAGCAAAGAGCCAGGGTGAAAGACATTGAAAATTATAAAGCTAGAATTAGTGATTCCTAAACCAAAATAGAACCATTCTGAATTATGTGAAGAAAGCTGAAAAGTGTATTGTAGTACCTATGAAACAAAAAAAAAAAATAAGAAATCAATCAATGTATTTTCCTTATTGGGTTCCATCAGTTAGTAATATTCTACAATGACTTAGAAGATATTTTGGTCAGAGTTTACATTTTCCTTAGCACTTAATCAGCCTTGGATTGCTGTGGAAGTCAGCAGATCTGCCAAAGACTCTTGTGGAAGCCATTGCAGAAAGTCCTATTTAGTTTTAATTTAATTGCTTCTAGCACATATGGTTTGTGAGTGCTCAGAATTATTCATAGGATGGGTCCTTATCTGGGACTGTGTTATACTTATAAGTTTAGGCTTAGTGGTTTTATTCACTTATAACTACATTTTGTTCTAATGATTTTTTTTTTCCTGTTTTACCAACAATTCTAGTTGAAAAGATGTCACATGTGGGTGTATAAAGTGGGGGTGAGGGGAAACTTTCCCCTCATGACAGAAGGTTCGCTGAAAGAACAACTCACAGCAAGGGAGATTAATGAGAGAAAGAGATTTATTTACTTTGCACAAAGGGAGAATCACAGAATGTTTATCCGGTATCCCAGTGGGGTTCAAAAGTTTGTGA
Organism: Nycticebus coucang; assembly: GCF_027406575.1. NCBI lineage: Eukaryota > Metazoa > Chordata > Mammalia > Primates > Lorisidae > Nycticebus > Nycticebus coucang. Next base: position 31,533,255 of record NC_069782.1, read on the forward strand.
ATTCTTAACTTAAAAGAGATGAGGAGGGGTGGCGCCTGTGGCTCAAAGGAGTAGGGCGCCAGCCCCATATGCCGGAGGTGGTGGGTTCAAACCCAGCCCCAGCCAAAAACTCCAAAAAAAAGAGAGAGAGATGAGGAGACATGAAATGTAAGTGATTCTATTGAGGGACAATACATGGTTACTAGGGAGAATGAAAGAAAGATGCTTGGAAGGATGAATGGATGGGAGTAACATGTTAACTTGTAAATAATTATTTCTGGAAATTAAATTACCTGAGAGAAGGCATAATCTTTAAAATGCATTGGGCCCGGTCTGATTGCATTTTTGACTTTCTTTCCTGCAATATATTGAGATACAGGGAGGAGAAGGAAAAGACTTTTCACTAGATCCATCTGGCTTTATGCAGATGGAGGAAAAGCCCCTTCCAATGCCTATTGATTCTCTAAAGGCCTTTAAGTCCAAATTCCTTTTTACCAATCAGTCATATTTTGGGGTAAAATTCCTGGAGTTCCTTATTGTCCCTGTTGTGAACTTACCTAGAAGTTTCATACATTGTAAGCTGAGTTGGTGACTAAAGAGAGATTTAGTTAGTAGTCCAGTAACAAGACATCTGAAAAGGGAGAGAAGAATGAGACTGAATAAGAAGAAAAGACCAGATCTAAGTACATTTCCCCACACCCCATTCAACCATTCTCTCATTCCTGGGAACAGGTTAGACCAATAAAATGATTTTGCTTCATTAATATGAAGAGAGACAAATAGAGAATATTTGTCTTGTCTTTTAAGATATGCAGATTAGCCTTTACTTGCCCTAAGCATTTCAGGTAGAAACAGTATTTTTCACTTGAAATCACACAGGGTCCCCTCTCTGTTGGGTTGTCAGGGCATCCAGAATGTGGAGGTTTTGAAATACAACCCCCCAGAGGCCAGGTTGTCAACTTCTAACTGCAGTGCTCCAAATGCTTGCATAGTGATATTGAACATTTGTTCTATTACTACAAAGAGATTTAAAACTGCCTTTTTAATCTCCTAATTTTCAAAAGCAGGGAAAACAGTCCTGAGCATTGAAAAGAACAGAAATGAAATATACAAGTGGATTTTCTATAACATCATGTCTGGTGCATTTGTGTGGTACCCCTTACAAACAGAAGAGTCCATAGTTGTAATCTGGCTTGCTTTTATAGTGGAGTAGCTAGTAACGAGGGTGTCAGATAGCCAAGTCTACAGCAGCTTGCTCATCTAGGTGGGAACCAGTTGTGTACTTTATCCTCACACAAGATGAAAAGAGTATCTGTAAGTAACAGATAGGGTCACATGGGAAGCCAGGCCTGCCTAGTTTTTAGTTGGCTCTGCCTCTTCCTCCTCGTTGGGTTCTTGTCAGTCTATGAGAACAGAAAAAGTCCTGAAATATAGAAAATTTGAAATAAAAAATTTTGGTCCCCTTCTGGCAGTGCTAGGGCTTGGTTTTGCCACTTAGCTGAGTCAGTCCAGATATTTGATCTATTGATTTGTAATATTTAGTGTCCGGCAGCTTAACAAGGGAAGCACGTGAGTGACTCCATGTTGCCCAGGCCTGGCTTTGTAAGCCACCATAACGTCTGGTGATCTGACAGTCATTTATATCAAGAGAACTCATGTCAGCACCATTTATGATTTTGTAAGAGGCATAAGAATCTCATCTGTGGAATCAAACCACAGGGTTCAATTGCAGTATTGCTCTGGAATGTCACCCAGAAAAGATCCAACATCTCTGTTTTAATGTAGAGGGAAAATTTTTCTTTCTGCCTTTCTTGAGCAAAAGGCAGTCCTTGAGCTCCCAAAGTTTCTTCTGTGTTCAGTTGACTCAACAACAGGAGAAGCAGCAAGATGTTTCTTCTCTTATTGTAGACACCACATCTTATCTTATGTCCATCTCCTGGACTGGTTCCACTAGCCACTCACTTTGACAGAAACAACATTGAGTTCAGGGGTTCCTTTAAATGATCTAGGTGGTTGGCATAACCGGCAATTATATTGATTAGTTGACATGGTCAGGCTTTGAAAAACTGGTGTAAAGTGCTTCCATGTCTGCACCTGATCTGCTTGAAAAGCGGTAGGAGTTAGTAAGATCAAGACATGGTTTGAAGGAAGAGTCATAGTGGGAGGTTAAAAGGGAGGAGAGGATTGGTAGAGACAGTCTGCAATCAGCTTCCAATGTGTGATCCTTGATGGGGGAGGCTTACAAGAAGCAAGGGTGGTAAAAAAAAGAAGAAGAAAAAGTTTGTAGATGAAAAGTGGGATTTCTTGATCTGCAATCTCGTGAAAAAACTTTGTGAAGTCGTCTGCTTCAGGGATGTGGGAAGTGGCCATGGAAATCTTCACTTTTGGGTCATCCTCCAATTGTCTTAGTTAGTTTGTTGTGGCTCATATAAATCCAGGAGGATGTTTTTTCCTTTTTTTTTTTTTTTTCAAGTTTTGTGGGTGGTATAGGGAGCTAATAGTACTTCATAAGTGCCTCCCAGCAAAGGGACAGCACCTGTATTCTTCTAAAAACTTTGATGTACATGTGATCACTTGGTCTTAAAGGATGGCAGTGTTTGTCAGCTGGCAGAAGCCATGATCCTTGCATCTACTGATGACATACTGCAAGCATAGCTAGCCGTCTGTATGCAGGAAGTCAGGAACTGTAATTGTTCGCTTCAATCCTCAGAGTGTGCAATCAGTTCAGGACTGGAAAGTTCAGAGGTGTCAGGAGGCACGGGGTGACTGGTCATTTAAGTCCAGAATCTTAACATATTTTTCTCAAAGTCATTTTTATATCCAGATTTTTACATTCTACTTGCACTAAGGATTGGAGATAATAATAAGCACCTCAGATGCTTTGCAAGTAGCTGGTTTATTTCTGCTGTAAAGTGCATCCTTTGGCATGACTCAATTTACAAAGGAGTATGAAAAGGAGGAATAATCTCAGTTACTAATTTCTTTACTGCTGTCATGGCAGCAGCATGCCTCATTGGACAGCATTCAGTTCATCCACTACATATGCTGACAATAACCAAGCAGTGAGAAAGGCCTGAAGCTGGATGGACATCTGTGAAACCTACTTGCAGTCTGGGCCTTTGGGAACTACCTACCGCCTGTACAGTGTGGATTTCCTCCAGAGATCTGGTGAGATTTACAAATAGCATACTGGGAAATAATTTTGTCAGAGGTTTTGCAGATCACAGAGCAGTACTCACTAGACTTATATTTTTTTCTTAATTATCTCCCATTTGCATATAAATACCATCCAATTGGAGGTCTGTATAAAATCTACAAGTCTGTTTGGTCCAATATGCAATCATCCTCTTGATGACTGCTTAGCCCTGTTTCATATCTCTTTATCTTTTCACATTGTGGGGCATTAGCCTGATGATAAATACTATCAGACAGGGATAAAGTCAGGGTAACAAAATGAGTGAAAAAAAGGTTAGGGGAAGTCATTTTTGGCCACGTCTTTTGTCTTTTCTATCATTTTCTAGGTACACAGTATCTGTTTCCTTAGAGTAGGTTGAGCAATGAGCAACACCAATCTTGGAAGGAAGGTAGATAACTTGTAATGGGACAGCAATTATAGCCTCTTTAGCAATAGGAATGTCAGCAGAAGTTAGGAAACTCCGAGATTTCCAAAATGTACCAACTGTATGGCAGACAGCAAAAGACATATTTGGAATTTGTGTAAATAGGGATGCATTTTCCTTTTACCAATGTGAAAGTCCTAGTGAGGGGTATGTCCAAATTGACTCAAGGTGTTTGGGGCGAATGTTTGAGTTCCCTCAGAAATATCATAGGTAAGTAACTGTTGTCTGTACCCACTGGAGACCAGACCGAGAGGTCGTATGGCCTCATTCAGCGAGAGTCTTTAAAAGAATCCGAGAGTCTACAAGGACACTCTATTTACAGAGCTAAAGCGCCTCAGTGTACTGAGCTACGCTGGGTTGTTGAGTAAATGTCATACAGTCTAAATCATCTCTGAGAATTTGAGAGACTATGGAAGGAGTCTTACAGCATCTCTGAGGTATTAGGTCCCTTTTAATTGTCTCCCTCTGAGCGTGAATTCAAAAAGAAATTGTGAATCGAGGTGCAACTGAATAGAAATTTGAGCGGAGGTCAATTGCTGTATTACTAAAGTCACATGAACTAAAACGCATTTGAGTTAGTTTCTGTCTCATTGATAAAACATTTTATTCAAGCATTTATTTTAAGATTTAATTAGAGCTCTTTATATATTTTGATAGTCCCAAGCACATGACATACATAAAAGCAGACATATAGATGCACAGATAGAAGCAGATCTTACAGCTCTTAAGAAGAATTATTTCTCACTCTCAAACGTTACTATTATTATTTTATTCAGACTATCAGACTTTTAATTACCTATTTTGTTGTTTTAAGCAACTGTTAAACAATAATCTGCCATTAATAAAATTTTGCCCTTTTTGTAACTATTTGCTGCTTTCAGGACCAATTTTTTTTTTTTTTTTGGAACAAAGTCTCACTTTGTCACCCTCAGCAGAGTGCTGCATTGTCACAACTCACAGCAACCTCAAACTTTTGGGCTTAAGTGATTCTCTTGCCTCAGCCTCCCATGTAGCTTGGACTACAGGTGCCTGCTACAACCCCCAGCTATTTTTAGAGACAGGGTCTTGCTCTTGCCCAGGCTGGTCTTGAACTCTTGAGTTCCAGCAATCCACTAACCTCAGCCTCCCAGACAGCTAGGATTACAGGTGTGAGCCACAGCACCTGGCCCAATATTTATACATGTATAGGTAGGCGTAGCAAGAAAGTACAATACTCTGTTCTTCAAAAATTAAGAATCCTATTTTTACCTTGAATCTTGGCTTTGGCTCTCATATCTCCATGTTCAACTTAGGCAATGATTTTTCCTCACTCAAGTGCTCAAGAAAAAGGAAAAAAAGACAGGACACAGAAATCGTTGCAAATTTCTAAAAGCTGAGCTCACACCCCCTATACTATTGCTATTTACTGCTAGTTTGTGCTTGACCCAATGAGACATTTGGGTCACTAACTGGATCTAAGTCCATTAATTATAAGATATATAATTTGATCCTGCACCTTGTTCAGTTTCTGTCGCAACTTCTGAACCCAGTTAGGATCAAATATATGTTCAAACAAACCCAGAGTACTCAAAACACAAATCTGTTGAGCTTTGGAATTCAAGAGAGAACTTAACTCATGAACCCAGTTGCTGCAAGAGAGAAATGGACACAACGGACCTGGTGGGACTTTGTTGGATCCTTGGTGCTCCTGGGGGTGGGGGTCTCTGAGAGCTCTGTTTCAAACCCCCTTTCTAAAAATTAAATTTAACAGAGCTAATTAAACAAAGAGAGTTTTATAAACTGGGCAGTTGAACCAGAGCAGGTTCAAAGACTTTAACACTGCTATATGGTTGAAGATTCATAAACAGAAAAGAGAAAGTTATATACAAAAAAATGGAATTGAGGTGTAGAATCACCTGGGCTGGTTACAGTTAGCGTTTGGTACTTAAACACATTGGAAAAGTTAGCCACCTTTGTTTGCCAAAACTCCATCATCAGCAAAGAGGAAAGAGCAGAAAAGAGTGAAAATGAGTCCTAGTTTAGCTAGGACTAACAGCTGTCAGCTTTGCTTTTGAATTTTTTTAAATTTAAATACCCTTTTAAGTAAAACCAATAAGCCTTACACAAGGTTATAGCTTGTTCAAAGAAGCAAGTGGTATCTACAAAGCAGTGAAGAACAATTTTTATGAGATCCAGAAAAGCCACAAAAACAGCTCAAAGACAAACCTCACTTTTCATAAACAAGGTGTAACCCACGTCTTTTTTCCATCCCTATTTTCTCAGGTCTCAGCTTTCCGACTGACCATTTATACATTCAGGCCTGAAAGTCTCATATGCCCCAAACAGAATATGGGAAATCAAAAGCCATCTGCGGAAGAGCAAATAACCCATAAGTGGTGAAAATTACGTGAGTATCAAATTATAACGGGAATCTCCTATGTGGGAAACAAACCTCGGCTATTGAGGTGCAAGCATAGAACTTTAATCGGTAGGCTAAAAAATGAGGTGACTTTTATCGTTTTTCCTACTGAAACAATGCAAAGTGTTTTTTTCTCCTTTTAGGTCAGATTTTGCTATTTAATTTTCTCAGGAAAATTTTTAAGGCTGGCTACAGCATTATGTGTCTTTTTAAAAATCTCCTCTATTGATACAAGTAAGGCAGTTGTTTAGAAGAAGAGATCTCTACTTTTTTTTTTTTTAATTAGAAGTCTTTAACTTAAAGGATTCATGTTTTGGTCACTAATACTTAGAATTCTCAATAGTGTGTTTATTACAAACACAACTCAATCCAATAAGTCTCTTCGTAAAAAGCTCAGATGATAATTTTATAGGTTTAGAGTAAATTTTTACCATATAACCAAGAAGTGTTCCTGGAGATGACATAGAGGAGGCAAATTTCATCATCCCCTAAAATACACTCTCAGAAACAGACTGAAGGTAGACAAAGATGATGGGACCTTTTAAGACAAAGTCTCCCGTGGAGTTTGTCATGTTCGGTACAAATAGTGTTCTGCTTGGAATCTTAACATGTCTTTGACTCCCAATCTTTTCAGACTGGGTGCTTAGCATAACAATCCTGAGGAAACACACCTCTCAGATGGCAGAGACTGAGAAAATGCCTGCTATGTCACAAGACAAAATTCCACTTGTCACAAGACAAAATTCCACTTATCACAAGACAAAATTCCACTTGTCACAAGACAAGCTCAAGAACCTCTAACAGGATGAGAGTGGGACCTCAAGCAGCTCTCCTTCCACCCCAGGATCTATACCAAAATTTGTCTCTAATAGACATCATTCTAGTCAATACCTTGTACCTGGCCACCTGCAGGGCCACTCAAACAGAGGGCTTATTAGGGGTTCTAAACCCATCTTCTGTTTAGGAGTAGCCTCTTTATGACAGAACAACACAGAGAGACAAAGAACAATAACAAAAGATTATTTCTGAGAGGAGAGGGCTCAGGCAATATGAATATTCATACTGCAGGATACAAAAAAAAAAACAACAATCACTATATTAAGACTAGTGACTCACAATTAGGACATTATATTTAGAAAGGCAAAGAGATAATGATCTTCGCCATCTACTCAGCTGTAGCCCACAGAGAGAGATCATCCAGGACTTTGACCGGTGGATAAGATACCTTACCACCTTGCTAGCCGGGGAGAGTCCAGATTCTTCTCCATTCTGAAGATTTCAGAAGAGCAGAGCAGCTTTGGAGACCCTGCTGTATACAACAAACTGTGGGGTAAAAGGAAAACTTTCCTTCTGCCCTGGAAGGTTCACTGAAAGATCAATTCTCAATACAGTAGATTAATAAGAGAAAGAGGTTTATTTGCCATGCCCACAGGGAGAATCACAGAGTGATTACCTAATTCCCCGATTGTGTCCAGAAGTTTGTATTTCTCATTTTAGAGTGTGTGTGTGGTAGGGTGGGGAGAGGAAAGATGAGGAGTGTAGGTCATTCTGTTTAAGAGCAATAAATGTTTACTAAAGAGGATTAATAGATAGTCGGGAGAATGAATGAATGGGAGAAACAGATTAACTTGTATAATAAACGATTTTCTTTGGAAATTAAATTAACCTGAGAGACAGGTTATTATCTTTACAATGAGTTGGGCCAGGTAAGTTGCATTCTTGATCTTCTTTCCAGCAATGTATTGTGATAACAGTGAGGAGACAGAAAGGCAACTGTCCTTTTTTTTTGGTGGGGGAGGGGCAGTTAAACAATAGAAATTTATTTTCTCATAGCTCCATAGGCTAGAAGTCTAGGACCAGGATGTCGTTAGAGCTGGTTTCTGGTGTGGTTTTTCTTCCTGGCTTACAGATGGCCACCTTTCCTCACATGGCCTTTTCCCTCCGTGTGTGGCGATGGAAATATTTGGTGTCTCTTCTTATACAGACACCAGTCTTAACAGATTGGGGATCTATCCTTGTCACATAATTTAACCTTAATTACTGAAGACTCTCTCTCTGAATATAGTCAATTCAGGGTTAGGGCTTCAACATATGAAATGGGGGGGTGGTGGTGGATACAATTCAGCCCATAACAGCTTGCCGTAAAAAATAGCAAATCCCAATATCTTACCTATATTTCCTACTCTCCAAAGCATTCAGTTTCAACTCTTACAACTGATTACTTTTCTGTTATCCACCTGTTTCTGACGGGTCTGTCTGGTTTTGTGCAGATACAGGGAAAGACCCTTCTAATGCCTGTTGATTTCTAAGAGCTTTAATTCAAAATACGCTTTATACTAAAGAGTCATATTTTCGGGTATAATCCTCAGAGTTCCTTCAACAGCCATTCTTTAATTCTTTTATTAATGGACTTCTATTTTGTGAAGAAGATAAAATATTTTGGAGAATTATTACATAAAAAGAATTATCAAATAGACACCCACATTAATGAACATAAAATGATTTAATGAATAATTTACTTTAAAAACTCAGTATCTTTGGTTCTGGTATTTGAAAATATATATCAGCATCTAAAATTTAGTACGAATCTTGAGTATACTTTCAAGTGTACATACAAACACTGTTGCTAGGGAAGGTTCACGAGAAGAGAACATTTAAGCAAAGACCTGGAGGAAGGGAGTGAACATGCCAGGTGGATAGCTGGGGCAAGGGTCCCCAGGCGAAAAAAAGAAATGAATATTTTTTCTTTCTTTTAACTTATCATTTTTTCACATCAGGTGAGTACTGTGCTGATGTGGTAACAAAGTTTGAGGTAGGCATATCTCACACATGCCTGCAAACATCTAATCATCACCTTTGTGAACTACAAAAGGATCAAGAATTAAATAATTTCTTATCTGATTAGCTGGTTCAGCTTAATCAGTGGATATCTTTTGGCAAGACATTCAACCTTCGAGTTTGTTAGCTATGTGTAATAGAAACTGCCTCTTTCCTATTGCCTATGAATGCCATGAAAATCAGATCTATGTTTATATACACATATACACATGTATACATATGTATATATATTTGTGTTGTGTGTGTATACCATATGTGGTGCCACATAGAAAATACTGTGCACTCCCTACACCCTTTTTATGAGTGTGTGATCAAGGTGAATGTCTTTTCCCCCAATCAAAGATATAGATTCTAATTCCAGAAATTACAAGGATTACATAACTTGAAAATTTCCTGCCACATTTACCTTGAAAGCTTACATACAGAAAGTATAAAATAATAATGATAAAACTACCTTTAATACTCATTTGGCAAAAATAGTAGAAATAAAGTGTAAAAAATAGCAAATGTTGACAAAGACACGAAGAAATGGATGCTCTAATAAGTTGCTGGTATGAATATAAATTTGATATAATCAGGTATGTATAATTCCCAGAGGAAGCTTTTATAATAAACATGTATCTATGTTTATTAGATATATATATACATATACACATATATATGAATTTATATGTAAAGACAGGGGCTTCTCCATGTATATACATAGATACATACATGCCTATTAAATATATATGAAAAGAGAGAGAGGAAGGCATAAGGAAGCTCCTTGTAACAGTTTTCATGATAATTCAGTAAACTAAGGGAGAATAAAGAAAACATTTTCCTTTCATAAAATGTGAAAATTAATACATCATTTATACTTCGTATTAATTTTTTATTTACAATTTATAATTGTATCTAATGGTGTAGATACATACGTGTATAAAACACATAGTATTTTGTTACCAAAGTTGAGGATATATTTTTTTTATTTCTAATACAGTATATAAAAGGTATAAAACAGGAAAACAGTACAATATCATGTTTATGCATTTGCATGTGTATAGTAATAAAGTAGATTACACATGATGGTGATAAACACTGGCATAATAGCTCCCTCTAGGCAAATATGATCAAATGTTAATATTTGACAAAGATGCACGGAACCTATGTTCATGGTTCTTTTCCACAATACCAGTATTATACTTTTGTGAAGGTGGAAGTCCTCATGATCCAACAGGGAAAAATCTGTGAAAATGGGAGCCCTCTAGTTTCAAAGGGCAAGATGACTGTCCTGCTCCTTAGGATTGGAATCTTACCTCTGTACCGACTGGCACGCTGGTGGATCAGGCCCAGTTATCCATCCTTCACCCCTATTATTTAATTTAATCTTTGTAACAGTTCTTTGTGGAAGACACTATTATTTTCCCCTTTTAGAGATACAGAACTGAAATATGGTACAAAAAAGTGAGTAACTTGGCCAGCATCACATACTCAACAAGGTGAGGACTAGAATTTAAACCTGAGAGTCTGAGTTCTTGACCAGTACACAGAATTGCCCTTGGCAGGTGTGTTTAGATTAAAGCAACAATTCTTAAACTGTGGTCCAGGGCTCAGCAGCAGCAGCACCTGGGAACTTGTTAAGAATTCAAGTTCTTGAGCCTTACCCTGAATCTTCTGAATCTTACACTTAGCAAAATGTATTTTTAATAAGTTAGGACCCATCCTAACATTTAAGGATCCTTGGGTTATAGCAATTTACAGGCCTATACATCTCACATACGGGAAAATTAAAAAAGACATTAGGATAGTTATTCCCTTGTTTTTCACCCCAGATGAAAACTGATGCTCCTTGACTCAGACTATTAAATTGACTGTGAGCTACAGAAAGTTTTCAGAAACCAATATGTCCACTTGGGAATGTAAAATTTTTGCAGTGGGAGGGAATAATGTTCAGAGAGAGAATCTTGCATATTTAGAGAGTTTGTGTTAAACTGATAGCAAGAGACTTAGGTGTTAAGGGGAAAATTCTAATGTGTGATCCCTCTCCCTCCTCTCATGAATTTCAACTTACGAATTTCTTCTTTAAGTTAAAAGAAGAAATTTAACTTAAGAAAAGTTAACCTAAGAAAAAACAAATTTGCCCAAACTTTGATATCTTTGTTCTTTGAGCCACACACATTCTGAAATTAAATTTATATATTTTTTTCAATAAGGAACTTTTCACTTACTAGTTGAATCACATGTGGTAAAACTGTACATTTTGTAAAAAGTCTGAGTCAAAGAAGAAGGGTCAGAGCTCTTGAAATCCATCCCCTGGATTCCCATTACAAGTTCTAATGGAAATTGGTCCATGGAGTGCACTAAGTCCCATGTGGTGAAGGGTGGTAATGAGAGTGAAGTCAAAGGCAGAGAAGAGACCCATGGGCCTGGTAAAGCATTCTGGAAAGAACAGACACCGTGGAATAAACCCCAACTCTTTATGGCCCCTATGGGTTAGAGAATGCTGAGATGATTACACATATATGCTTTGTTTCATGGAAACATTACACTATCAAATCTGGTTCAGAAGATTCACCATCTTCTGAAACAAAAAAGATCTCCTTCATGGGAGACTTCTATTATTCAACAAAAATCCTAAAACTTTTTGGGGAGCTCAACACTTAAATTATTCCTCTGCCTCCAGCCCTATTAGTCTGTCTTATTCGTGTGTATTTATTTTTGCTCTTGTTTTTAATGGCTACAATTTGGAAGAAATGGATGGAGAGACTTCCAATTCCCTTGACCCCACTTTGTATCCACATAGGAAAATGAATTTTAAGTAGATTTACAGTAGAAATAAAAAGCAGATATTTCTCTCCAATGCAAGTTTCCTTTTCTTCCACTTTTGCAAATACTTAAGTATATTAGCAGGAAATGAATAAGACTCTATCCAAAGAGATAAACTCTCTTTCTTCTGGATTTCATGGCAGTTTTCCTTGGGCATCCACTAACTCTAATTGGTGCTTTTTGGCAATCCTTTGTCTAGCACAGGTTTATCTGGTTTATGCGATTGTGGACATGTGGATGAAAGTCATTGCATTTTTTAAATACCAGGATAATGTTATATATAATTTGTACAAAAACCATGTTAGAGTTGATTTGGCAACACTATCTGAGCCTTTTATTCTCTTCTGATTAATAATGTTAAGATAGGCGGAGGGAAGCATTTTGTAATCATTCTTTATTCACTGTTCAAACTCTACCCCTATGATTATTTTTATCTCTTACAAGAGATATATGCCCCTAGAAACAATAGACATTATGATTCCTAAGTTATGGATGACGATACTGAAGCTCTGAAGTGGAGATGGTTTGCTGAAGATGATGTATCTAGTTAATGCATGATAAAGGTAACTTCGGAGCCAAGATCTAATGACACCTTCTGCAATCCACTCTACAATATTGTATTACTTCTCAGATGAAGACTATCTTGTTAGTATGCAAATACATTCTCAAGTCCTCAAGGACTAAGAGTATTGTCCTTTATGTCACAGAAGCCATTTACAACTTTCCCAGATCTGCCACTTCTTTGATAAATCACTTGCTAACATGTCTTCTGAGCTGGGTTGCACAATTTTCTCACATGGAAGAATCCCATGACTTTGTTCACTCACAATGGCAGAGTAGCAAGAGAGGAGAATTTCATCCATTTATAGGGGGCCATGTTTCTTTTCTTGAAAATGTGTTTATTTAATGGATGCATTCTGGAACGCACTGGCTTAGCAATATTTATTATCAGTTGAAGACAACTATTTATAGGGAAGAAAATGTAGAATGATCTATTAGACATGTAGACTTGGATTGAAATCCTGGCTGTGTGAATCCTTAGCTCTGTGAATTTGAACAAAGTCTTCAATTAATGGCTTGAAGTCAGCCATTACTTCATATGTAATAATAAAACTCTAGAAAACATATTCTCATCTGCCTATATTACACTGTTAACCATAGATATTACATAAAATATGTGTAAATAAGTAAATAATAAGCATTTTAAAGCTGAAAAATAAGGACTGGGCATGGTGGCTCATGCCTGTAATCCTAGCACTCTGGGAGGCCAAGGCGGGTGGATTGCATGAGCTCAGGAGACCAGCCTGAGCAAGAGTGAGACCCCATCTCTAAAAACAGCCAGGAACTGCAGCAGGCGCCTGCAGTTCCAGCTACTAATATATACTATATTAATATATAAGAGTATATAATATGTAAAACAATATAACATGCAGTAAAACATAGCAAATGTAGTATTATATACACATAAAAGAGATAATGTTTCATAATATATAACATGTTACATTTATATATACATATTTAATAGTACAATTTTTTATAGCATAAATATGTTGGGGTTAAAGCTTACCCCTGAGATAATATTAAATCATGACTAAGGTAGAGACAAAATGAAATAATTCTATAAGGTTTATTACACAGTAAGATTTCCATTAATATATTTTTTAAATTGCTGTGGTAATCATCTATGATAACTGCTAAATAAATAAATAAGATTCTTTTTTTTTTTTTAATTCTTTTTTTTTTTGTAGAGACAGAGTCTCACTTTACTGCCCTCGGTAGAGTGCCATGGCATCACTCGGCTCACAGCAACCTCCAGCTCTTGGGCTTATGCGATTCTCTTGCCTCAGCCTCCTGAGTAGCTGGGACTACAGGCACCCGCCACAACACCCGGCTATTTTTTGTTGCAGTTTGGCCGGGGCTGGGTTTGAACCCGCCACCCTCGGTATATGGGGCTTGCACCCTACTCACTGAGCCACAGGTGCCGCCCAATAAATGAGATTCTTTATTTGCTTATACTTGTACTATGGCAGTCCCTTGGAAATTTTGATTCTGTAGATCTGGGTTGGAAATCAGATACCTCAGCAGAGATATATACATATATATTTTAATGCTTTAATATGCACACATACATACATGCGTAATTTAATAGGCACTCAAGTACCTTTTTATAAGCAAATGGGGGCTTCCCACCTTGTGATAATTAATACGGTATATCTGCTCCCTCTTACCTGCGTACTGACCCTGCATAGTTCAAAACATCAGATGTGATCAGCACAATGATGCATACATTTGGAAAGAATATTTTAGTCAGTCTTGCTCAGAGAGGAAATATCCTCCCACATCCCAAGGGAGTATATTCTAGGCCAATGTCAAGGAAATTGCAATTAGGACCTATGTAAAAGCCACAAAACTTATTGCCCTGTGTCAAGACAGATAAAGTGGAGAGTCAAAGTGTTGACTTGGCTGAAGAGCCACCCACTCTCCCAGCCCAGCTGCTGCTTCGGCTCTCTCAGTGTGACTTCTCGGCAGGCACAGATGAGGGAGGGATTCACGGCAGCAGCACTCTGGTTCCATCAGGTCTCCTGGCATGTAGTAGGAGCTTGGTCCGTACCTCTTCTTCAACATCAACCTCAGCCTCTGCAGCTCTTTCAGCACTACTTGGCTACATCTTCTGCACATCTGTAAATGTGTGCCATACTCTTCATTTCAGAGTTATGAGATGCCTATTTTGGAAAGTATGAATAATTTAAGAAGCAGTAAATCTGATTTGATGTGACAAATGAAAGCCATTGGAGAGGATGTTATAACTACTCAAGTTTGCAAAAACTTTTTTTATTGCCAATAAACAACTTTCTCAATTTGGATAAAAGCATAGGCGTGAGGTGTTCTTGATAAACGCTTTTCTTTCCAGAAACTTAAAATAGTTTACAAATAGTCCAGCACGTATTTCTATAGGTGGTGTTAAATGCTACCATTCCTCAGGAAAGAGAAAAGGGTAGAGAGGGTAGTGTTGTTAGAAGAAAATGGCAGACACAAAATCAAAGAACAGTAGATTCTAGATATAAATCCTTTCTTTCCCCACAGATGAAGCAGTAAATATCCACTGACAAACAAAACACTGCACTACCTGCTGAAAGGAAAAATGGAGGACAGTAAGTACGTGATATTAATGGTTTGACCCCAAGGAGAGTTTTAGGAGTTCAATGCACTAACACATGTAAAAGCTCTTAGAGCAGAGCTGGATACACAGAAAATGCTCAGTGTATGTCTCTTGCCTTCATCAATTGTTTTTCTTTAAGAAAGTTAAGACATATGTATGCAAAAGTACCTGCTAACATCCTCCAGTATTCAGTGCATAGCTCACATATTTACAATTCATTTTTGCATCCCCAGCCACTAGCTCAACCTACTAAATGCAAAAACCTACAAATGTCTACATACAATAACTAAGAAAATACCATGAAGGCTATGTTGAACAGTTTGATGAGAATATTTCAGATTGTATATGAAACCAGCACATTGTACCCCTTGATTGCACAAATGTACACAGCTATGATTTAACAATAAAAAAAATAAGAATATGGTATAGGCCAAATGTAACAGTAATGTATTGGCCAACTGTTATAAAAATTGATTTCTCCAGTTGTTTCTTTTCACATAGAATTAAAATTAGTCCTGTTCTGTTAAGCCTCTTTCAGTTTCAGTTTGCTCATTACTAAATATTGCTAGCCACATAATTAACACAAAGATTAAATAAGATGATGTGTATATTTATAAGAGTTTCATAAACAGGGTATCACGTGTAAAAAAAAAAAAAGAAAGAAAGAATTCATGAATATCTGTAGAATTCAATTGAATCAGCATATACTAAATTTTAAGTCAATGCCAATGGAAGTAAATTCTGTAGGAGAGTTGTTCTCAATCAGGATGATTTTGCTCCCAACCCTCATGGGACTCATGGCAACGTCTGGAGACTTGTTTGATTGTTACAACTTGGCAGAGGAGGTTACCCTGAAGTCCTGTAGTCAGAGCCCAGGGATACTGCTAAACATTCCATAATGTGAGGAAAGTCTCCCACAACAAAGAATTATCAAGACCAAAATTATAACAGTGCTGAGGCATGGAGAAGGCCTGGATTTCATGGATGGAAAACATGCATTTCAGACACAGGAAAAAATATGAGAAAAATGGTAGGCTGGGCGGTACTATAAAGAGCTGAAAACTCCGGTTGCGTGTTTAGTGAACAGTGAGGAGATCACCTTGTTATTTTGATTTCCCGTGCAGTTACCCAGCCTGTATTTTTTCCACCCATTTTTCCTATGCCCTGGATCACTTGTGCATTTAGTCATGTGACTTTATCCAGCCATACGCGCTCATCTCCATCTCCGCTCAACTCTGAGGAAATACCACTTTCTCCCTCTGCATTGGCAGTCTGTAAAATATTACAGCTCCAGAATTCTGAGAGACAGGTCCACTCGTCCGTCCTGAGGTTTTGCTTAATGAAGATGAGTGAAGAGTTCTTCTCTTACTCTTCAAATTTCTGTTTGATTAGAAAAAGGCAAAGTAACTTTAAATTTCTCTGAAATGTCCAAAACTGTCCATTAAGCCTATTTCAATAAATCATCAGAAATGAAAAGTGGTTAATGGGGATGGTTACTCTGTCTTAAAGAACCATCATCTTCAGCCATACATATTAGCACAAAATATAATAGCATTAGACACTTATCATCCCAAGCCATTAGTGACCACCAGTCTCGTTTTCAAATGACCATTTCTTCCATTATTCATGTTTTTTCTCTGCACATGGTAAAAATTGTGAGATCTCCCTTTCATATTTTGAATTTCTGATCCAAAAGAGGATAAGTGGTTAGGCACATTTCTTCCATTAGTAGGAGCTTATTTAATTTTCTCACTGATATCTCCAAACTAAAGAACATTTACCTCAAAGACACTCAAAGAGGACAGCGCTTGAGGAAAAAAATCTTTTATGAATTCATAAAACTTAATGAGGATTGGAGGGTAATTTCATAATTCACATACTTTAACATTTGGTTTGTTTTGTCTGTTTGATTTTATTTCTATCAAGAGAGAAACAATGACATTTTCTCTATGACTTCTTATTTTAAACATCTTAATAATTTTGTGCATGTATAGAGAAGCCAGAACTAAGGAACTGAAAGAATATGAAAAATTAAGCTAGCAGCTGCCCGATGATAATAACCTCAAGGCAAAGAAGTTGGTCAGGAGTGCAATTCTTTTGTTTACTTTTAATTTCCTTCTGGCATTTAAAAATATAACTTGTGTTCATATAAATGCTACATCAAAGCAGTCATAATAAATAATTAGAGTGTTATCAAAGACCGTTTTGTTCTTCCAGATGCTGGAACTGTTTTATTTACATAGTATTGTGAAGTGACTCAAAAAACAGCTGCTATTTTATGTGAGCAAGTCCATGATTTGATTTGAAATGCTTTCCACCACTATATGCGACGGAATTTTAAGAGCAATGACAGATTCATGACAAAACAGTTTTTGGACTTTCATGCATCTCAGAAGAAAAATAACTTTGATCAGTGGATAAATGTTGCGAAAGGGAATGTGTTCCTTTACAAGAAAAATGGTGATTTGAAGTTGCATGCTTCAAGATGGAATGTGCAAAGGGCAAAACTTCAGAATTTGTGCAGGGGTCAGACACCTAGAGGACTTTCCCAGAAATGCATCCTTCCACAGGCGCATACAATTCATTCACTAATTTAATGCACCCCACCTCTGAAGTCAGCGTTGTCTGATGCTGCACCCCAACGGAAATAGTGAGATGTGGACAGAAGTGTACCAGTCCTCCTAGACATATAATACCCATAAGCAGACAAAGCAAAATCAGAAAAGTAAAAGAGCTGCATCGGGGGAAAAGGAGGATAAGGATAGCATAAAGGGGACCAAGAAGAAGAGAGCAAGGAATGGTAACCCAAGCTACCTCATTTATTTGTTTCTACTCATTGCATCAAAGTTCCTTTTAATTGCCTTGATTAATTGGCCTGTGCCTGAGTGGTTGTACAATTCCCTATGTCACGCCACATGTGTGCATGCACGCGCGTGCGCGCGCGCACACACACACAGAGATGGAAATTCATCCTTGTTATTCTCAGAGAAAGGTACACAGGTAGGGGAGTAATTTCAGTAGTATTTGAGCACAGCTAAATCCTTCCATGAGTTAATGTGATGACAATGGCATGTCACCTTAGGATGGGTCACTTTCTATTAAGCTGCACTTCCATGGTATTTGCAGAATTATTTAAAAAACCAAGTTGTGGAAACTACCTAAATGTCCATCAACTAATAAATGAATACAGATTATTTTATATGTGTGTATATACATAAAAAGTTATATGTAAATATTCATTAGCTGTATCATACTTGTATATGCATATACATATACATGTCATACAATGTCAGAGGTCTATATACATATATATATACACATTTATATGGCATTAGAAATGTGATACACATAGTGAAATATTATTAAGCCATAAAAAGAAGAAAATCTGTCATATGGTACATTATGAATGAATCTTGAGGATGTTACACTAACAGAAATGAGCCAGTCGCAGGACAAATACTGCAGCAGTCCACTAATACAAAATATCCAAAGCATTCAAACTCATAGAAATAGAAAATAGAATGGTGAGACTAGGGGCTTTTAGCAGGGAGAACAAAGAAATGTTCAATAATATAAAGTTTTATCCATGCAACATGAAAAGTTCTAGAGATACTTTGTACTTACAGTTAACAATACTGCATTTTTCACTTAAGATTTTTTAAGAGGGTAGATTTCCTTACATGTTTTTTTTTTTGTTGTTGTTGTTGTTTGGGTTTTTTTTGCGGTTTATTGCCGGGGCCAGGTTTGAAACCACCACCTTCGGTATATGGGGCCTGTGCCCTACTCCTTTGCGTCACAGGCACTGCCCCTTACTTTTTTTTTTTTACCCTCAAATTTAAAAAGTATGCAATTCATAACGACAAAGTATAAATTTATGCCAATTTAGTTGTTTCTTTAGAATAATTAAATATATTTTGCATCAATTAACATCCCCTTGGCTGTTTATTGAAGCTTGCTTGTATAAGATAACTGGTGGTAATAAAGGTGAATTTCTCTGACCATAAAAACATTCAGAAGAAACAACAGGACATAGTGACAAGCAGACAAAATGCAGCGTCTTATGGACTTTGATTTGATGCCACACTCCCTAACATATGGGAGCTTGATACATTGTTTTTCTGCCCACACATCTCAAAAAGCGTGAATAAGGGTAGGCAATCATATGTTTTTTAGGTGTCATCATGTATTTTATACGAAATGCAGTCCTGTGTACCTAGTAGCTTGTAAAAGGCTCACTGAGCACCGGTAATGGTAGTAATAGGGATAGTAGCATTGGCAGCAATGGCAGGAGCAATGGTGGCTCTAGCAATAGCAAAGGTAATACTAAAGGTAGTAGTAACCGTGACAGGAGTAACAGTTGTGACGGCAAGAAATACAAACAACAGGAATAGCAGTAGCAGCAGCATTCATAATCTCCACTTGTCCTGATTTATTTTTCATAGAACTTACCACATTTAAAATAATACAAAGTGTATTTATTCATTATACAGATTTTTCATTTTCTGTATCTTCCCAATACGATACAGTTCCATGGGATCAGAAATTTTTATCTACTTTTATTTCTGATAAATTCTTAAGTCCTAGAACAGTGCAGAAGCTCAATGAATATTTGTTAAATAGATATATATGGTGCCTATTAGAAGCTCTATTATTTTCTGAGTTTCTGTCTTTCATGTGTAAGTTTCATGCCTGCACCCCAAATGAAACCCTACACTCAACATCAGCAGCAACTTTAGTTCTTACGGAACAGGGGCTAACACAGGGGCACACAAAAGTTGGGAAACATTTTCTAATTAATTTATTGAGTACATATTTATTGAGCACCTACCATGCTAGATGCTGAGAGACAATTGGATCATAATTATTATCTTCAAGGAGCTCAGAGTAGGAGAGCTATATATATATAACACATTTATAGTAAAATTATTTCAAGTTAGTCAACACTTATCTTTGAGTTTCTGCCATTTCTTGGGTTGTGCTTTAGTTGTTAGGGACACCACAGTGAACAAAAGTGTTTCTTACCCGATGGAGGTTTTCTTTTTTTTTTTTTTAGGACACATTAAAATTTGCTTTAATACTTCTTTGGGGGGGAAAAAAAACACACTTGTAGTGAATGAACAAGAAACATTTATATGCTATTATTTGTATCTACCATGCCATGAATTCATAGGGGAAGAGGTTCCAGCAGCTCAGGGAGGCACCTTGCCATTTAATGTGACAAAGTGTTGATTGACTTTTGAATTCGTGGGAAATAGGTCCCAGCACCTTGTATCACTGTTACATGGGGACTATTGGTTATCCTGTGCGCTATGCTGTACACATATTATGCCATGAGCTAATGGGGAATAAATAGGTTCTTGCTCCTAACAACATGGGTTCACTAGTACTCCTGTGAGCTATGTTATATGCTTATTATGCCATGAATTCATAGGGAATGGGTTCCAGGAGCTCAGGCTCCTTTCCGTTAGTTCTCACAAAGTGGGCTTCTCTGGGTGGCGCAGGCTGGCGCTTCAGTTGAACCCAGCTACCTTTCTCTTTGGCTTCCTTCATTTTCTGATCATTTTCCTTCACACGTTTCAGGAAGCTATCTCGGCTCTTAGAGTGCTTAATATGCTCAATACGAACATTAATCCTCTTCGCGAGGATCTTGCCCTTAACTTGTTTGTTTACAACAATGCCAACAGCATGCTGGGTAACATTGTAAACTCTTCCAGTTTTGCCATGGTAACATTTGGTTTTCTAATAGGGAATATAGTCATTGAACAAATCCATAAGTAAATTTGCATTGCATGAAATAGTGATAAATGCTATGGAGAAAAAAAATAAGGAAAATTAAGAACAGGAGGTGCAAGGGGTGGGAGCAATAGCTATTTTACCTAGGAGAGCTAGGGTAGGCATTGTCAATAAGGTGGTGTTTGAGTGAAGATTTAAGGATTTTAGGGGTAGATCATGGAGATAATCTGGAGAAAGAGGATTTCAGCCAAAGGAAATAGCACCTAATTCAATCCCCCAGAGACAGGATGTATACAGCATGTTGAAGGATCAGCAAGGAGACCGCTATGGCAGGAGAAGAAAAAAGGAGATGAGTTAAGGGAATAGACAGAAGTCCAATAGGCAAGAGTTTCTAGGCCAAGGAAGAGACCTTACTTAAAGTTATATGTGAAAACATTGTTAAGATTTTTAGGTAAATTATGGCAGGATATGACTTAGGTTTTTTATTATTAATAAATCATAGTTGTGTACATTAATACCTTAAATTGTGGAATATGTACACCATGGAATGTTATGCAGCCTTAAAAAGATAGAGACTTTGCCTCTTTTATGTTTACAAGGATGGAGCTGGAACACATTCTTCTTAGTAAAGTGTCTCAAGAATGGGAGAAAAAGTATCCAATGTACTCAGCCCTACTACAACTAAGGTTTTTAAGGGATCACTTGGGCTATGTGAGAATATACCATAAGGGTCAGAAGAGAAACAAGGAAACTATATGGGATAAAAAGAGATGAAAACACTTGAATATTAGCAGACTATGATGGTGACTTCAGCCAAGTTGCTTGCCATAAAAATGGCCATTGATGAGGTTCTATTCTTGATTTATATTTAAGACAAGGATGTTAGCATTTACTAATGAATTAGATATGGGGTATAAAGAGGAAGAGAGAGTGTAAAGTTGGCTTCTGCATGTTGGGTGTGAACATTTGGTAAAATGGAGGTGCTATTGGCTGAGCTAAGAATTCAGAGGAACAAGCATTGGGGAGACTTGAAGTTGAATTATGATTATCTTTGATATAAATCAACTTCAGCAAATCAATACAAACATGTACTAGATAATGTAAAACCTCAGAGGAGAGAAGTTTTGACACCCTCACTAGGGTGTCAAAAAAAGAGAGTTAAAAAACACTTTCTAGAAGATGTGACAACTGAATAAAGTGACAAGAATAAGTAGAAATTATCCAAAAATATGAGAAAGGCAGTATGGGAAGAGCAGTCTGCATTAACAAAGCCATGGAAACAACATGTAGGTGAGATAAACAAAATCAGTTTGATATTGTTGGAACTTAAAATTTCAATAAATGATAAAAACTTGTGTTGCATCCTCTTGTCAATCAAGAATCATTAAAAGCTTTCCAGGAGGAAAGAGAGATGTTGACACGTACAGAAGGTGCCAAAAAACGTATATACATTTTAAGAAAGGAAAAGTCTGTGTTAAATGTGTAATGCTCAATATATGAGGTAGGACAATTAAGTTCGTGAACTGATCCTAGAAACAGTGTCATATCCCACATGGCTGACAATCACTATGTTGATTCTTACTTGGGTAGCTAGGCATTGATGCAGTGCCTACTCCACCCTTCAAAGCACTTTGGAGGGCTGGGCACCATGGCTAAAGCCTTTAATCCCAGCACTGTGGGAGACCAAGGAAGGTATATTTCCTGAGCTCAGGAGTATGAGACCAGCCTAAGCTAGAGCCAGACCCTGTCTCTAGGGGTCTAATAGAATAGACCGGGGGTTGTAGCAGGCACCTGTCATTCTAGCTACTCTGGAGGCTAAGGCAAGAGGATTGCTTGAGCCCAAGAGTTTGAGCTATGATGCCACTGTACTCTACTAAGGTCAACAATGTGAGATTCTGTCCCAAAAATATAAAAAAGCAATTTGGAACTTTTTCAGGAATGGCCATTAGAGCTGTCATCATAGATTTAACAATTAAGTTTGTGAACTCATCCCAGAAAAAGTGATACATATCTCATTGCTGAATATCACTACAAGCAACAAATGGCCAAGGTGAGTATACTAAAGGTGACATTCAGCCATGAGGTATGCAGCAATTAAGTTCACAAACCTAATTGCCAAACCTCCCATGATGATAGCTCTGATGGCCATTCCAGAAAAAGAGTTCCAAAATTTCTTTGAAGGGTGAACTAAACACTGGCATCAGTGTATAGCTTCCCAAGGACAGCACTTCAAAGTAAGGTGATATTCACCAATGAGGTGTGTAGCACCTTTCCTAGGTTGAGTTCATGAACTAAATTGTCCAACCTTGAAGGCCAGTAACAAAGAATGGAACACAAGTCATATCAAGCACCTTTTGTAAATGCAGAAGTCAAAGTGACTTGAGTATTAAAATTTAATAGAGTTCTTTCCTTTATTAAAAGTGTATATGTTTTTTGGGGGGGCAGCGCCTGTGGCTCAGTCGGTAGGGCGCCGGCCCCATATACCGAGGGTGGCGGGTTCAAACCCGGCCCCGGCTAAACTGCAACCAAAAAATAGCGGGGCGTTGTGGCATGCGCCTGTAGTCCCAGCTACTCGGGAGGCTGAGGCAGGAGAATCGCTTAAGCCCAGGAGTTGGAGGTTGCTGTGAGCTGTGAGCTGCTATGGCACTCTACCGAGGGCCATAAAGTGAGACTCTGTCTCTAAAAAAAAAAAAAAAAAGTGTATATGTTTTTTGGCAACCTATGTGTAAGTTTATCTAGGTAATTCTAAGAATTGTGTGGGGAGTGTGTGTGTGTGTGTTTGTGTTTGCGTATCTGTGAAGCAGCAGAGAGATTTATCAAGGAAGTACATATAGGAAATGATTAGATTCTGCAGTAGGGCAAAAAAACAGATCAAGAGAAAGATACAAAGTCAAGGTATTATAAAGATAAAAGGAGAATGACTGAATATATATATGAAAGAGAGAGAACAGTGGTGATTTCAATCACTGTGTGTCTAATATTTCCTATCTCAAGCAAGATAGGAAATAGGGGAGAAAGTGCAGGGTTAAAAGAAAAGTTTATCAAACAAACTTAACAAAATAATAATAATGACAGCAATAACTGCCTTTATATTTCTATGTGTTAGTCATTTTATATGCATTTTCTCCTGAAATCTTTATGACTCAATAAGATAAGCAGACAAAGGGAAGAAAGTAATACTTACATAATGTATACAAATTGACTAATGAGGAAGAACAGGGCTTCAAACCTTAATATATGCATATTTTTAATCTAGATCCCAAATTCTTAACCACTGGGCTATGGATAACTAAATTCAAAAATCATCAAAAAAAATAAAATAAATTTTAAAAAAAGCAATATAAATTTGAGGGCCATATGCATATAGGTTTTATATAAGATTTTAAATCAAAACCATAATAGTTGATAACTGAAGAAAAGTATGACAAATAAAACCTGATATGATGTTGCCAGAACCCTAACAAATAATATGTAAAATATGTACAAAAAAAAAAGAAGAAAGAACACAGAAAAGAGACAAAAAAGGAGTACACGGGGGAAGAA
The DNA here is from genome assembly GCF_027406575.1 of Nycticebus coucang. NCBI lineage: Eukaryota > Metazoa > Chordata > Mammalia > Primates > Lorisidae > Nycticebus > Nycticebus coucang. Next base: position 31,557,334 of record NC_069782.1, read on the forward strand.
GAAAGAACTAACAGAATAATATAAGTTCTTAAGGGTAAACAGAAAAGGGCATTTCAAGCAAATGTGGAAGGCAGTTCCGTGTATGTGCATTACATTTGGCAATTAGGAAAATGTTAATGAGTAGAGATTTTGTAGCGTGGCAAGAAAAGAAACCAGAAACAGTGGTTCAAGAAGGAAATGGGAGCTAGGGAAGTCAAGTCTGTGTGTGTACTCTACACTTTGAAAAAAGTCGATGAGAAAGAGAAAAATGAAATTTTAAGGTAGTTGTAGCTGATTCAGAACCATAAGTTTTTGAAAAAGATTTATTTTCAATTGTTCTGATTAAAAAAAAAACATTGTTGAAGGAGGAAAATCGTGTAGAATGGGAGATGGAGATTCATAACAAACAGGGTATGATAGATGAAGTAAGATTCTGGAATATCACCAAAGGGATATTATGAGGGTATAGAATCAGATTTGGCCTTGAACAGAATCCATTATTCTGTGAGTCTGAACAAAATAAATGTAAGTATGTGTATGACTGTACATTTCTGTATGTGGAGGGGAAATAAAATTTAAAGGGATCAAACAATCTCCTATTGATCTTCCAGGGCAGGTAAGTAAGCCTGGCAGTAAGCAGGAAGCTTGAGGGGAGGAGGTACAGCCTCATGATGGGGAGGGTTGGTGCCAAAGTCAGGTGACAGAATAGAAGAGCCAGGTGAATTTGATCATTATAAACATATAATGCTACTGTTGAGTAAATGATGTGGGAAAGACACAGGAAACATAACAACATAAGGAAAAAATAGAGGTTATAGAAACCAGTTTCTTTTACCTAACATTTTACCTAATATATCCTACAGCCCAGATGCAGCTCATGTTTGCAATTGACATACCATAATAAGTATTAAGTAGAATTCAACCATACATTTCCCTTAAAGTTGGCTTGGATAAAATCATCCCTTTGAATCTCAAATATGAGAAGATTTCTTCATACTTTTCACCGTCATCCAAATTCTTACCATCTAGAAAAAAACTTTATTGGGTATATGATATATGTGACACTCATAATAAGAGAGAAAGTAGAGGATGTGGATCTATCATAAAAGTATGTTGTCCAAATTCTATTACAACTTCTGTAGCTGTTATTTAATCAAAAGCAATCAATGATTGTTTTTCTCTGAAACTTCATTTGGTGTTGAGTTTTGCTGCAAATATTGTTTTCTGTTTTCTCCAAGTAATGATCTATAATTATCCTCAAGTGAATTAGGAAAATCAAAGAAAACTATTTTATTTTATCTTCTGATGTAATGGTTATTTTCTTGCTGGCTTTTTTTTTTTTTTTTCTGTGAAAGAAGGCTTTTTCTAGGTGCCAAATAAACTCAATTTGTGAAACCTTAATGATTTTGTCATTCTGAAGATATTACAGGAAAATGCCTGCAGTTCCCTTTTATCTTTCTCTCATTCCCCTTGCTGAACACCCTCAATGTCATCAACCCGGGGTTTATCTCTTAGATAATGCTACTCGGTTTATTATTTCTTTTTTGATTTCCAATTTTTGTCCTGACTTTCAAATCTGTATGAGTCAGATTTTGGCAGTCACAGTATGAACAATATGCCAGGAAAATAGTTTGTTTTAACCATTATAGTTTTACAAATTTTAATACATAAATTACAAATCCCATCCCAATCAAGAAATCTTGAGCAATGAACATTTTATTTAATGTTATTAATTGAACTGGTATCCAACAACAGTTAAGTAATATATTCTGCTCACCTTGATGGTTTCCTATTACTAATGGTTGTTTTTTTGTACCCATAATCTTTAGATGTCTTTGGAGCATCAGCATGTTACTAAAGTAATTAGACTTGAGTACAAAGTTCTAACAAAGAAAAACCTAGACATCAGCTAAATAAGCAGATTATTAGGTTGAAACATGAATAGTAATATTAGATTAGCTTACTGAGTTGCCAATTATGACATATATGTGGTGAATTCAATAAATTGCACATCTACAGGCTTATAAAAATATTGTATTTATATTGATTGTTTCACTGAATCTGATATTGTCTATGAACATCTAATTCTACCACACTATCTACCCAGTTGTCACATATTAAAGATATTAGTCCATTTCATACATATGGTATCTTTTGAACTCTCAAATTCTGTATTATCACAGTATTACTACTTTAGATGGTAACTATAAAAGTCATATACCTATTTTTAAATATCTGTGTTAGAAAAGTATTATAAAATTTTGTAAAAATTCTTAGTAAAAATAATATAGTTAAACTTTGATAAATATTGAGCTATCTCTAATAAGAATCATCTGTGACATAGGTGGGACTTAATGTGTTAATTAATGTGTGTTAATTTGTGTTAATTAACTTACATTGTATAATGCCACAGGGTTTTAATACATCACTTTTCTGAATATCGTTTTATTGAATATCCATGACAACTGCAAAATAGGCAGTGTTAGTCTCTATTTTGAAATTGAAAAAAATGACCTCAAGAAAAATAAAGTAACTTGTCCAATGTGGTGTAATAAATACCCAGACCTACATCTCCTGAAAAGATCATGCATCAAATAATAAAATTTATCAAATAAAAACATAGCTCTCACCATTCCAGGTGTGATGTAATCCATGGCAGTAGACTGCAGTTCTACATTTATTAATCCTGTTGCCACAATGTACAATATGTGCTAAAGTCTGGGGATAAAATAATGAGAGAAACAAATGATATCCTTAATTTCAGAGAATCTGCACTAAAGACATTAGTTAAATAAATTCAGTAATACATACTAATTTATAACCTGACCCAATTGTTAACAGGAAAGTAACAAACTTACCTAAGGAAATAGTAAAGACTCACTTTGACTGAGGTCAGGAGGCTATTGAGGATATCTTGTCCTGAGATCTTTACAGCAGATAATCCAAATGAGGTAAAATGGGTGGTAGGCTAAACTATGCCAGAGGGGAAGGAGGATGTGTGCATGACTTGGGGCAAAAGAAAATGTACGTGATTTGGAATGCTGTAAGATCAGAGTAGCTGGAAAGAAAGAAACAAAGGAAAAGAGATTTGAGTTAAATGTTCTAGAGAAGTAAGATGTGTGCAGGGCCTCTTAGGTAATGCCAAAGATTTGGAGCTGAGGAATCACTTTAACATCACCAAGATGGAAAAGGAAGTGATGCTAACTAACCCTCAGGCTGTTACAAAACAAACAAACAAACAAACAAAAAACAGACAGAATTCTACAAAACAAAGCATCCCAAAGAGGGCTCCAATATACATGAAATGATGCACAGCAACACAGCAAAGAATAAAAAACTAGACAATATTCATATAGAAAGAATCATTGGTGAGACTTGCATATCTAGATGTCAGGAGGCAGATACAAAGAAGAAATGTAAAGGCTATTGGTACAGCCACATCACAGGAATCACCGTGGTCCCCAAGGCCCTTATCCATAAAGGAGAGCAACACTTTTTGCCACTAAAGTGACTACCAGCCATTCCCATGAGAGCTGTGCACTACGCCTCCAAAGAAACAGCCACTGTCAAGCCACTTTGAAAAAGTGCCACCACCTCTCCTGCTCCCAAATATGTCCCAACCCTGGAGATGTGGCCACTCCAGACTTGGGCTCTGTGGCTAAGAGGAACTTCCTATGTCTTAGGCCCTGGAGCAATTGTGACAGTGAGCTAGTTTGTACTCTGAGCCCTGAAGCCACATTCTCTGGGAAGTGGCTCAGGTGATGAACAGAGGTAATCCTTTCTCTAACTCTAGAGGCACAAGCCTGTGCTTCCATTTTCAGACTTGTGTCTATATCATGTGCATTTATACCCTGCATGCTGTTACCAGTTTAGTGGCAGGAATGCCTGAACCCCGAATACACAAGCCATTGCTGTCCTAGATCCCAGAGCCTTAGTCCCTCCTCACAAGCCCATGGTTCATATTCAAGTTCCATGGCTAATACACAAGTACCAACCCTCAGGTACCAGTGCCACTCGCAACACTTCCACCACAAGCAGGCCAGATCTAGTAGCAAGAAGGACTCCCACAGCATGCCTATGGTGGAGAAAAAGAGATTCGGAAGAATTTAGTATCTATTGCCATTGACAATCCCTAATATTCCTTGCTGCAACTAGGAAAATCCACGGCATTGGCCACTAAGGATCTCTGCAATCCTCATTCACACTGAGGTCAATAGGGCAGTACAGAAAATACAGAAATGAGCCCTAACTAGTGCCAGAAGCTCTGCACCTCAGCAAGGCAGCAACCGCACCCTTCTGTACGTCCTCCATTGGGAAGCTCTTTGCACAACAAAATAAGTGCATAAATCTGGAAGAAGATTCTCTCTCAGCTGTGAAAACATCAATATAAGCCAAAAAAAAAGCAACAGAAAACCCCCAAAGATATAACACTCCAAAAGAATACAACATTTTCCTGTAGCCAACCCATCAAAATGAACACACGCACATTGTCTGACAAAGAATTCATAATAATATTTTAAGGAAGTTCAGCAAACTTCAAGAAAATATGGGGTAATAATCCAACAAAACCAAGGCATCAATAAATGAAACCCAACAAGAAACCCAACAGAGAGATGGAAATTATTAAAAGAAATAAAAGAAAGAAGAAAGGGAAAAGAAAAAAAAAGGGACAAATACAAAGAAAATAAATATTTTGAAACCAAAATATGTAATGAATAAGGTAAAAAATGCAGTGTATGCTCCAGTAACCCCACAGCTGGAGACACACCCAAGAAAAATGAAATAATCATTCTGTAAAACTATCTGCACTCACATATCTAATACAGCATTATTCACAATACTCAAAATACAGACTCAACATAAATGTTCATGAGTGGATAAATAGAGAAAATGCGTTATGTACACACAATGAAATACTACTTAGCCTTAAAAAAAAGAGGAACTCTTGTCATTTGTGACAATTTGGATGAACCTGAAGAACACTTTGTCAGGGGAAGCCAGACACAGAAAAATAAAGACTGCATTATGTTATTTATAAGTGCAAACTAAAAATGTTGGAATCAGAGAAGGATAAAGTAAAATGATAGTTATAAGAGGCTTGAGGAGAGGGACTGGAGGAGATGTTAGTCAAAGAATATAAAAGTCTAGTCAGGAAAAATAATCAAACATATTGCCTACTATGTGACTATTGTTAAGGACAATACAGTGTGTATTTGAAAAGTGTTAAGAGACTAGATTTGAACTATTCTTACCACCAAAAAATAGTAAGTACTTGAGGCAATACCAATGTTTAGTAGCTTTATTTAACCATCCCTCAATGTTTTATGTGTACTTAAATTAAAACGTTATATTATGCACCAGTAATATACGTTTATTACTGTACTGTGTTTGAACCCACCAGCCCCGGTGCATGTGGCCAGTGCCTTAACCACTCAGTTACAGGCACCATGACAGACTTAAGCTCATTATTGGAATAATAGAAAGCCATTGTGGGTTAGGAAGAGGTGGCCAGTGGATGCATGATGTGATTAACTTTTGAGAAGGGAGCTCTGGCTGCAGTGTGGAAGATGAAGATGGCACGGCCAAGACTTAATCTGGGAGACCATTTGACTTGCAGGTCCAGGTATCCAGGTGAGATGTTATAGAGGCTGAGGAGATGGGAATAGTTTCAATGAAGGTAAAGAGAAGAAAATATATTTCAGAGTTTGCTGTTTTCTTTAAAAAAAAAAAAAAAAAAACACTATTAGTCTCAGCACCTACAGCTCAAGTGGCTAAGGTGCCAGCCACATACACCAGAGCTGGCAGGTTTGAATCCAGCCCAGGCCTGCCAAACAACAATGACAACTACAACCAAAAAAAAAAAAAAAATAGCCAGGCATTGTGGCAGGTGCCTGTGGTCCCAGCTACTTGGAAGGCTGAGGCAAGAGAATCGCTTCCAAGGAGTTGGAGGTTTCTGTGAGCTGTGATGCCACAGCACTCTACCCAGGTGACTGCTTGAGGCTCTGTCTAAAAAAAAAAAAAAAATATATATATATATATATATATATATACATACTATTGCTAGGACTTGGTGATTCACTGAATACATAGTTGAGAAATAAGGAGATGTCAACAGTCACAGCAAGGTACCCAGTAAATAGTTTTAGAGATGTGATTTGATCAGTAGAACTCTGTAGCTGTATGTGTATTTGTGGGAAGAAACAAGCTAGCTATATTCATAGTCCTTGTGCAAGTACTGATCCAAAGGGTTTATATTCAGTCTTTCCCAAAATCTATTAATTGGTACTATTGGTAATATCATCCCTACTTTACAAATGAAGAAGCTGAGTTACAGAAAGTTTAATAACTTGTTCAAATAACAACTAAGAAGAAATGAAGCTGGAATTTGAAATCAGGCAAGCAGCCCCAGATTGTTCTATGCCACCTTTGTACAGCAAACTCGTTTTTAAAATGATTTATTTGGAATACTATTCAGAATGATTTATTTTCATTGTCAGTTCCTGGTATCATTTGCAGAGGTAGATGAACACGGTTCTTCCAATAAAATAAAATGTCATATTCTAAAAGACTCTATTGGAACCGAGGAGCCATCCCCACAGCTGCTACTGTCAACACCACCCCTGTGGCTGCTACGGTGCACTCTCCAGCCCAGCAGGGCGGAGCCAGCGCTTTGCACTGAGAAAGAAGACCTGAGCTTGCCACACTCAGTCTATAGACAGTTCCAGAGTAATGAATCAGTGCATCTGTAAAGGAATGGAAGAAAACAAGGAAAGGTTGCCAGTCTGAGAGGCTCCCATCCAGAAGGAGAGTTAGAGGACAGAAACGTAGCAAGTAACCTGGTGGATTAGAGCTGCACCAAGAGAGAAGGTTGAAGAACACTCATCAACCACACTGCAACCCCAAACAAAAGGTACAAAATCCATTAACAAGCAGACGAGAGTCCCCTCCCCCATGAGAACAGCTCGGAGTGCCCCACAAACAAACGAGCAGACTTCAAAGGTCCTCCCACTACACTCCAAGGGAGAGACCCTCTAAAAAACTGGACCTACCTCCCCTACTAGGGTGCCATTGCGTTCTCCTGCCAGGCATAAAACTGTACAAAACTGTATATATTCTCTATCTGTAATTCTGAGCTCCCAGCACTCCCCTCCACTCGCACTATGAGGTCTGGAGGCCTGTTCCCCAGGAGTCCAGATTCTTGGATGATTTCTCAAGGGATATGGACAGGGCCTGGACTGCAGCTGGTCAGTACTGATTCTGTGGCAGGGGAGTGAGAAGAGGACGGTCAGCTGAGAGGGAACAACAAGTTAGAGCAGCAATGCCCAAGGCGTAGACCATCAGCCATTTTTGGCAACAATAGGGCTCACCCCCGGATATTCTGAAGCCATGCTCCCTGTCTCCCTGGGCAACCAGAGAAGGCCAGGCATCTTCTCAGGTGGCAACCACCAGGGAACATATCTAGTACTGAAACACAGGACCCGTGAGTAAAGGGTTTGCCTGAGGTGGTACCAGCCCGGGTGGAGCACAGGGACTAGAAAGCACACTCGCAGAGCCAGAAAATCCCAGGGAAGGGCTGACCCAGAGGACGGCTTTACTGAGCCTAAGATGCGCCCACCCTCAGGGGATTGTCAGCCTATAGAAAAAGGAAGGCAGGAGTCTAGAACTGACAGCTCCCTGGCCTGCAAATACAAACCTGCAGGAGCAAAGACAGGGCCTGAGGCGCAGGTTCTGGGAACTCAAAACAGCTTCTCTTCTGCAGGGGATTTTAGCAGGGACAAAAACAAATTCCCTCAAAGTTGTTCTGTTCTGTCAGTAACATCAACAAGGGGCGGGGCTAGAACTGAGTGACCACCCCCCAACCTTCATCAAGCACCCGAGGTTGTCAGACCTCACGTCCTCCTGCTGGATTGAGGCTGACAGCAGCAGCCTGTCTGAGCAGATACAGATTTCCTTGTGATTCAGGCAGGTGCAAACCCCTGGAGTATCTGCTCATTGGAGGCAATTGAGTCACAGCCCTGTGGGGCTATCAGTGACTGGGTGTGACAGAAATACAAGGTGGGGAAGGAGGCATCAACCTTCCCAGACTAATCTATTTGCTGGGCGGGTCCTCCTGACTTCACAAAGCACCGGAGCAAGTCATATTTGAGTTGTCAGCAGACCCCTGAGATCCAGTTGCCAGAGACCTTTACAAAAGTAAACTCACTCAGAAACTTTTGATTAAACTCCAACTTCCACAGCGGAGAAAGGATTAAAAATGTCCACTGGACTTTCGAAAAACTCGATACCCAAAATTTTACCAGACTTATCAATATTCTCCATTAATGTGAATGGCTAAAACTGTCCTCTAAAGAGGCACAGGTTAGCCGACTGGATACAATAACTCAGGCCAGATATTTGCTGCATACAAGAGTCACATCTTACCTTAAAAGATAAATATAGAGTCAGGGTGAAAGGATGGTTGGCCACATTTCAGGCAAATGGCAATCAGAAAAAAGCAGGTGGTGCAATTCTATTTGCAGACACAATAGGCTTTAAACCAACAAAAGTAAGGAAGGATAAGAATGGTCACTTTGTATTTCTTAAGGGTAATACTCAATATGATGACATTTCAATTATTAATATTTATGCACCCAACCAGAACGCACCTCAATTTATAAGAGAAACTCTGACAGACATGAGCAACTTGATTACGTCCAGCTGCATAATAGTCAGAGATTTCAACACTCCTTTGGCAGTGTTGGATAGATCCTCCAACAAGAAGCTCAGAAAAGAAATCTTAGATTTAAACCTAACCATCCAACATTTGGTTTAGCAGACATTTACAGATCATTTCATCCTGAAAAAACTGAACATGCATACTTTTCATCAAACCATGAAAAATACTCCAAAATTGATCCCATCTTAATTCACAAGTCTAACCTCAGTATATTAAAGGGAATAGAAATTATTCCTTACATCTTCTCGGCCCACCATGGAATAAAATTTGAACTCAGTAACAACAGGAATTGGCATACTCTTACAAAAACATGGAAGTTAAATAACCTTATGCTGAATGATAACTGGGTCATAGATGAGATTAAGAAGGAAATTGTCAAATTTTTGGAACACAATGACAATGAAGACACGAATTATCAGAACCTCTGGAATACCACAAAGGCAGTCCTAAGAGGGAAATTTATAGCACTGCAAGCCTTCCTCAAGAGAAGGGAAAGAGAGAAAGTTAACAACTTAATGGGACATCTCAAGCAACTGGAAAAGGAAGAACATTCCAACCCCAAACCCAGCATAAAAAAAGAAATAACCAAAATTAGAGCAGAATTAAATGAAAGTGAAAACAAAAGGATTATACAACAGATCAATAAATCAAAAAGTTGGTTTTTTGAAAAGGTCAATAAAATACATAAACCTTTGGCTAACCTAACCAGGAAAAAAAGAGTAAAATCTCTAATTTGATCAATCAGAAACAACAAACACGAAATAAAAACAGACTCCTCAGAAATTCAAAAAATCCTTAATGAATATTATAAGAAACTTTATTCCCAGAAATATGAAAATCTGAAGGAAAATGACCAATACTTGGAAGCACATCACCTTCCAAGACTTAGCCAGAATCAAGTGGAAATGTTGAACAGGCCAATATCTAGCATCAACCATACAAAATCTCCCTAAAAAGAAAATCCCGGGACCAGATGGCTTCACATCAGAATTCTACCAAACCTTTAAAGAGGAACTAGTACCTATATTACTCAACCTGTTCCAAAATGTAGAATAAGAAGGAAGACTACCCAACACGTTCTATGAAGCAAACATCACCCTGATCCCCAAACCAGGAAAAGACCCAACAAGAAAAAAAAATTATAGACCAATATCACTAATGAACATCGATGCAAAAATATTCAACAAGATCCTGACAAACAGAATCCAGCAACACGTCAAACAAATTATACCTCATGACCAAATTGGTTTTATCCCAGGGTCTCAAGGCTGGTTCAATATACATAAATCTATAAGTATAATTCAGCCCACAAACAAATTAAAAAACAAAGACCATATGATTCTCTCAATTGATGCAGAAAAAAGCTTTTGATAATATCCAGCATCCCTTCATGATCAGAACACTTAAGAAAATTGGTATAGAAGGGACATATCTTAAACTGATAGAGGCCATCTACAGCAAACCCACAGCCAATATCGTATTGAATGGAGTTAAATTGAGATCATTTCCACTCAGATCAGGAACCAGACAAGGCTGCCCATTGTCTCCACTGCCCTTTAACATTGTAATGAAAGTTTCAGCCATCACAATTAGGGAAGAGAAGACGATCAATGGTATTCATATTGGGTCAGAAGAGATCAAACTTTCACTCTTCGCAGATGATATGATTGTATATCTGGAAAACACCAGGGATTCTACTATAAAACTCTTAGAAGTGATAAAGGAATACAGCAGCATCTCAGGTTACAAAATCAACATTCATAAATTGGTAGTCTTTATATATACCAACATAGTCAAGCTGAAAAAACAGTTAAGGACTCTATTCCATTCACAGTAGTGCCAAAGAAGATGAAATATTTTGGAGCTTATCTAACAAAGGAAGTGAAAGATCTCTATAAAGAGAACTATGAAACTCTAAGGAAAGAAATAGCTGAAAATGTTAACAAATGGAAAAACATACCGTGCTCATGGCTGAGAAGAATCAACATTGTTAAAATGTCCATACTACTCAAAACAATATATAATTTCAATGCAATCCCTATTAAAGCTCCACTCTCATACTTTAAAGATCTTTAAAAAAATAATACTTTATTTTATATGGAATCAGAGAAAACCTCGAATAGGCAAGACATTACTCAGAAATAAAAACAAAGTGGGAGGAATCACGCTACCAGACCGCGGACTATACTATAAATTGATAGTGATCAAAACAGCATGGTACCGGCACAAAGACAGAGAAGATGTTTGGAAAAGAATAGAGAACCAAGAAATGAATCCAACTACTTACTGTTATTTCATCTTTGACAAGCCAATTAAAAACATTCAGTGGGGAAAAGATTCCCTATTTAACAAATGGTGCTGGGTGAACAGGCTGGCAACCTGTAGAAGACTGTTCTGATCACAGGAGAAGAACCTGCATTAGGCAATATGTGACTAAGGATCATGGTTAAAAAGAGCTATGAGTTTATCTCTGGTAAGAAAAAATTAGCCCCCTATTTAATTTTTTTCTAATGAAAATTTTAAATTTTCAACAGAAAATTCACACAACTTTTAGTCATAAAGTTAAATTTTTTAAACATTCTTTTAAAATATTTTTTAATGTAATAACAGCCTTTTTCTGTTCATTACCTACATGATGAATACTTTTAAATGTGAAAGCATGTAAATATGTTAATGTAAATATATTGTTTCAATTAATATGCAGAGCATATAATTTTTCCTCCATTTAAAAAAATAAAGCAATTAAAGCTGGAAGAAAACTGAATACTTAGTGTATAGGTGGAAGGAGATGAAACCAGTAATAAAACCTAGTTCCCCAGCTGTCTCTGAGACAATCACCTATAACAAATACACTATAGGGGTGGGGTCAACATTTTCCATGTATATTCAATTCTAGGATGGATTGCTTCTGTACTTTTAACAGTTTTCACATTGTCAAACACTTTTAAAATTAAGACACATTTTATAATTGATTGCAAAAGTAATTTACCAGTCACCAAGTTCAGACTTGAGTTATGAATTTCAGGTCATTTTCTGCACATGAAGTTGGAAATGTGTCACTTGTCTATTAATTGTATTGAATTATTTGCGCTGTGGAATCTCATAACATTATAATTTAACATAAAATTGTAATTTAGCTTCTAATTAAAATATCTTTTAAAAGATTACATTAAAAAATAGCTGTACAGTGAGAAGTTACTGGATTCACTGAGATTGCCTACCACACTCCAGGCAAAGCAATTAAAGGGTATTAACATTTACCAAACTGATCAACTTGTAGTCCACATCTAAAAAGTAAGTGGTTCATATTTTATGAAAAGTTACTATTGCCACATTGGTTATCTGCAAAAAGCTGACTTCAATGGGAAACTAACATCTCTCAAGGTACTTAATATAATTTAAAAAATGAAAGTATGAATTTACAAAATAAGAAAAAGAGATGGGTCTTAGGTTTTTTTAATATGAATATATACTTAAAAGTATATTTATCCCTGTGAGTTAAGCAGGTAAGTACATGAGCATAGAATTAAAGGCTCAAGTGTACAAGATAGACCTTTTAGTATAAAATGTTGAGTAAACATATGCAAACAGTGTAATCTGGTTCTTTGTACCCTCAATGGTTCCCCAATAATAAAAAAATAGCACTACCATAATTTATAAACACCTATTCTGTGTATATCTCCAAAGGAAATGAAATCAGGATCTTGAAGAGATATCTGAATCTTCATGCTTATTGAAGTGTTATTCGCAATAGCCAAGATATGGAAGCCACCCAAAAGTTCATAAGCAGATAAATAGGTAAAAAAAAGTGTGCCCTATACATACAATGGAATATTATTTAGCCTTTAAACAAAAATAAAGGACTCTAATCCAACTCCAAACAAAAATATCCTCCTACCATTTGTAATATGTATGAACATAGAGAAAATTATTTCGAGTGAAATAAGCCTGTCATAGAAGGATAAATACTACATAATTCTACTTATGTCAAATATTTACAATAGTCAAACCTGTAGAAAGGGAAAGTAGAGTGGTGATGGTCAAGAATGAGGAAAAGGACATCATTGGAAGTTGTTGTTCAACAGTTTTAATCATACAAGGTGAAAAAGTTCTAGAGATCTTCGGTACAACACAGGAAGTATAGTTAACAAAACATTGCTGAGTGCTTTAAAATATGTTAAGAAGGTATCCATCCTCACTTAGTACTTTAAGAAATAATGTTAAGTAGTTAGATTTCATATCAACCCTTCTTACCACAAAACACACATGCACACAAACACAAGAAAATTTTAGAAGTGAGATATGTTTAGTATTTTTATTGCAGTGATGGTATAATGCGTATATACCTATGTCCAAATCTAAAAATATATATACATTAAACATGTGCACTTTTTCATATTTTAATGGTATATCAATAAAGTAAGAAGTATTTACATTTTACTGAACTATGTGAAATGGAAAATGATATTCCCTTTTCCACAGACTCTTACCACAGCACCCCTCACCTTTGCATACACAGCAAATAATTGGTGTATCTACCTTTGAGATGTTAGTATCTTGTTTTTCCTTTGGCCACATTACATGTAAATAGATGATAGAGGCTGAGGAGCCAAGGTAGTGAAGTTTTCACTTCTGGAATTATGACTGAACATCTGTAATTCACAATCCTACCCAGGAGCATCTATAGATAGATAATAAACATGTCAGTAGATCAACAACAACAACAAAAAAAAATAGGTAGATACTTGTAAATGAAACTAAAATTGCAACACTCAGCCATGTTGTTTTGTTATTTTCGCCTCAGTAACATTAACATGGACAAGCTCTTTTAATTCCTAAAATAAAATAAAAATAAAGTATGAGGGAGAGAGAGCTGACAGCCTAGAATTCTTTACTCAGTGAAGTTATTTTCTAAAATAAATATGAAATAAAGACAGTTGCAGACATACACATACATAATGGAAGTATATATCTAATCAGTCAATTTTAAAGGGTTAAATCATACAAAATATGTTTTTAGGCAAAAAAGGAAATAAACACTAAATTATTGACAGAAACACTTGAGAAAAATTTCTAAATCTTTAGAAATTCAAGATCATCTTTAAATAACTCACATAAAAGTAAAATTCCAAGAGGAAAATTAGAAAATAATTTGAACTGAATAAAATGAAATTGAACTATATTAAAATATGCATAAGGCAGCTAAGATAGTTCTTATAGGAAAAACAATATTGAAATAATTACTAAATTATATTATTAATTTATATTTAAATTTATTTTTATGATTTGAACTAGAAAAGAAAAATGAAGAAATATCTCAAATCAGTGATCTGTGCCTCTATATAAAAAACTACATATGAATATAAAAAAATTGAAAAAAATTAAGAAGAGCAAAATTAAATGAAAGTAACCAGAAGGAAAAAAAAAAAAAAAAAAGAAGAAGGGCAGAGGTCAATGAAATAAAAAGGAGAAGTACAATCAAGTACACTAAATTCAATCATTGCATGTGTTGGCGTAAATAATTTGGTAACATTTCCTTTCTGGACTAGAAAATTTCTACCTTAGTTTATACATTGTACCTTAAAATAAATCCTCAAGTCATTAAAATGCTATTGGTGCTCATAATAATTTGACCCTAATACATCTCTGTTTCACATCACATGTTCTATCTGACCATATGTGTCAAAGGAATTAGTGATCTTACAATATAAAGGTGAGATTATACATCTTGCCTTTCATGGGTTGGAAAATCTAAGAGATACTCTATTGTCATAATACAAAAAAATGATATTGTTCACATATATGGTTCGAGGGAAAAATTAAAGTAGCACAAAGTACTGAAGAGTTGCTAAAATTTACTTCTATATAAAATACATATCGAGACTTTATTATAAGTCATAGCTTTGAGGTTCAGTTGATGCTGCCTGTACTATCCAGTCCCTTTGCAGAGAATGTACTCCCCTCCTCTCTTCTTTATCTTCTGGGGAATTCCTGTTCATCTTTAAAATTCACTCATATGCAATTTCTTGTATGTTTTTCTGAAATAGACACATTGACCTCACAGCTCAACTCATTAACCATATCCCAGGTACCTCCTTTGCCTTTGGGAAATCATTTCATCACTGCATGCTTCCACCAATATGTGGTCTCAGTAGGTATGTCACAGCCTCTCACCCCCTGATCCAATAGTTAGTCCAGAGGAGGGCATGTGATCCAACTGGAGTGTTTTCCAAGAAATGTTTGAACTGGAGCTAATAGCTTTATTATATTTGCCCCAAATTGAAATGCTGTAATTAATTATAGATTAAAAGAATACATTTTTTGAAATTTTGGATTAATATGAGGGCATAGATTATTAGGTTACATTGTTTGCATTTGTAAGGAAAAATCTGAGTTGGATTGGAGTCCTTCACCCAAGAAGGGTGCCATATATCCCTGTACTGTACCCCTTAGGTGGGAACTTTCCAAGTTCCCCAAACCCCCTTTTTGAATTTAATGTGTTTTTCTCTTGTGTGGGCCTATAGTTATTGATCTAGTTTCAACATAGCATTGAGTACATGGGATGCTTGCTTTTTTATTCTTGAGACATTTTACTTAGAAGAATGTTTTCGAAATCCATCCAGGTAAATACAAAAGATGCAAAGTCTCCATCTTTTTATGACTAAATAGAATTCCTGGTATACATATACCATGGCTTCTTAGTCTATTCATGGGTTGAAGGATACTTGGATCATTTCCACATCTTTGTGACTGTGAATTGAGCTGCTGTGAACTTTTAAGTGCAAATGTTTTAATACTAAATGACTTTTTTTTTTTTCTTCTGGGTAGATAGATACCTAAAAGAACACAATTTTTAATGGAAGTGTGCTTTAAAAACTGTGGTATGAAACCACAAAGCAGTTTCAGATGTGAGTTTTAGTTTGTGGTTCTTGGTAACAAGAAAGACTTGCATTCACAGAAAGATATAAACTAGATAGTTGGGAATGGTGACAATTGTATAGGTGGGATGAGTGAACTCTTTTTTTGTTAATTTTCTGAACTTAAAAAACCTCAAAAGATAGCAGCAAAATAGGTTTATGTTATTGTATGTTAGAGGTGAATTTCTGATGTTATCACTACCTGTTACGTGGCATTGAACAAGTCATTTCACATCTCAACCTTGTTTTCTCATCTGTAAAAGAAACTATTAACTCTATAGAGTGGTTTTGAATATCAGTGAAGATAATGTGAGTAAAATATTATACATCCTCCTCCCATCTTTGACAATCAAGTAGATCACAGTCTCATTATTTACTAGTCCCTTACTAAGTTAATCTGAAAGAAAGTAGTGAAAGAGTAGGTTTCCTGAACTGGAAGTTTGAATGATATAATTTGCTATGGTGCTCACATAGGCCGTGATGGATATACAGTGGTGTTAACATATCCACCAGCAACTTGTCTGTCGTAAGTGCAATTGCCTCCTCATATGATAGAATATGCGATTCATTTCCTTTCCTTTTCCCTCGTTGTCTTTCCGCCCTGCCAGGTACCTAAACCAAACTTTAAACATACTGACAGAACAGTGTGGTACTGACACCTAAGTTTTCTGCACTGATCTTTTATGCTATCATTTCTCTCTCTTTCACGCACTAACTGCATTTGGTTATATCCCAATTCAGTCCATTACACAAGTCACAGAAGAAAGTGTAGCTCTTCCCTAATAACCTATTCCATTGAGATACAGATATTTCACAATTATGATAAGGAATTTCATTGTACTTACTGCTAATGTCAGCACATACTGTATATTCCTCATTAAGTAGCCATAGAAACTATTAACTCTATAGACAGGTTTTGAATATCAATGAAGATAACTTGGATAAAACATTATACATCCTCTTCACATCTTTGACAGTCAGCTAACAGAGAGCTAGGTGTTAGTAACTGAGAAAAGTTAAATAATACATTATACAAGAGAATTTCCCTTTACCTCTCTAAATAATGGACATGACCTCTATCTATTAATGCAAACCCAAGTTGAAAATTTTCCACTTTTCTTTTCTACAAGGCTACATGACATATGTAAAGGATGCAACTGAAGGAGGTGATATTTCTGTTGAGCAATAAGCTCCAATATCCAGTCCACAAAATTGTCAATAATCTTTCCATCGCTCCTATTCTTCAACTCTCAAAGTAATGTTTGTAAAATCATATTATTTTATTCCCTAGTGTTTCAAATTATGCTGTAAATATTTTATTATATAGTGTGCTTGATACTGCCAGACTAAAAAATAAAAATAAAAACAATGATTAGCTTTCTCAAAAAAGGATAAAACACAGTGTGTTGTTAATTGTGAAAAATAGTATTTTGGAGTCTATAGGGTAAAGTCTAATGTTGATTATGTGGGCATATGTGTGCTCTTTGTAAGGATTCTTAAGTAAATTCTTTTTATTTAGTTTAGTAAGCCAACATTAAGTTCAAGTGTATATAATAGAAAGGTAAACTGTCATCAAATTAATATTGGGCATACAGTTGGCTGTCCTAAACAAATGTGTAGATACCTCACAAAAATATGTTAATAGTCTTGTTCATTATTTCATATTATTTTGGTATAAGTTTTCTAATCATAAGAACTGTAGAGTTATTGTTTTTAATATATATATGCATACTTTCTCTCTCTCATGACTATATCATTAACTATTCATGGATAGTGACTGTTAAACTAAATTGATCTTGAATTAGTCTACATTTAAGTTTGCATATTTAAATATTACAAAAAAATTACTGTATAACTTAAATTATTTTTTGTTCTTGTTGTTATATTTATCCAAAGGCAAAAGAAATCTTTGCGAGATTCTATTTGTATGTAAAAGTATCTCCAAAACACCATTTAGTTTCTCATAGATTTTAGTTTATATACTTTAAAACTATTTTTAATAAGAAAAGCATTACTTGATTGCTATAGAAAATTCAGAAAGAACAGAAAAATATAAAGAGAAAAGATAATTTTTAATTTTAAAGCTCAGAAAAAATACTAAAATTTTTCTGTACTTCTTTTCACCTTTTATACACACACTCCAGCAAACACACACACACACACACACACACACTATAAAAGATACTGGTCCACAAACTGATCAAGTAGTTCTATGTTGGAGGAAAACGTCTCATACAGGTTAAGAGGTAAGGAAAACAGGTACTTTGGAAGTGGGCTTGGCATAAGCAAGGTGAATCTTGTTAGAATATTCTAACACCTGGTATGGTTAGTCTTACTTGCTCTTGTTACTTTTTCTTTCTCTTTATCTCTCAGTTACTAGGTTTTTGTTTTGTTTTAATTTTCCAAAGAGCTATACAATCATCTTATCAGGTTCCTAATAAAACCCTGCTGATCATTTTATTGAGATTATTAAAATTCATATACAGTATTTACATTACTATGTATATAATAAGAACACCTGTATAAGCCATGTAATTCAATAGTTTTGTATTTTGAGATAGAGACTTGTTTTTCTTGTTTATCATGTGGACCCCTAGTACCCAGTACATGGTCAAACATTTATTGAACATTCTTAAGAATCTTCAAATGTTTTTTGAAATGTACTCTTTTTTTTTTCCTTTGGTATTACTTAGGTGATCAAGTAAAAAGCAGAGCCATCAGTTGTTCCTCTAGGGTTGAACATTTTCTATGTCTTCAGAAGGAGAGGGTCTCAGGAGAAAAATAATGGTTACATTTTATGTGTCATTACTGGTGATGAATCAAAGTGAACACATACAGGAATGTGCACAATGGGGGGGAGACTATGTTGAACTGAGGGGGAGGAACTTCTGAAGTGAAAATACATTAAGGAACAGAGAGTACAGACAAAAATGATCTGAACGAGCCAAAAGAGGACGTTGGGAGCAACTGGTAGAAAGATGCAACTACCCACGTGCTGCACAGCCCTTTATAAGGCAGTTGTCTCACATTTTTGTGTTCTTACCTTTTCATATCTTCAGAGAAAATGAAAATTGTACTCCAATCTTCCATAGTTTATGTTAAAATTTAGAGATATTTCCTTTATAATCAGCAAATGTAGGCACTCTCACCCCTCATAGTGCCTACATAGGAAACAATATACTGGGCTACTACCTATCAAAACACAGTAAGAAAAGAAAAAAAAATACAATATTAAATTAAAGGATTAAAGAACATTAACAATTAATTAGAAATAGCAACAAGATTATAATTGTTCTCAGATAGAATGTCTACTTGAAGAAAATGCAAATGAATCTAAATCCAAATTATTAAAATTAATGACAGTGCAGGGAAGGAATTAATATATAATTAATTATTTTTTAATTATATTTTTATATTCCAGCAACATCAACTCTAAATCATGAAGCCTCTCCAGAAAGTTTCCAGCCATGGAAAATACAGAGGCATACATGACTAGATAATTTCCAGATAGCTCACCTAGAATTTTACAAACATAACCTTCCTATTTGCAACAAAATAGAGAGAAAAATAGGTAACTGTTTAAGACTATTAACTATCATATGTATAGCAATTCTTTCCTCACTGATAGGCAAATTTCTAAAATTCCAAGGAAAATCAAAAAATGTTTTCATGGAACTTAAGAGAAACATTCAATAAGGTATATGGAATTTAAAATTCCCAAGAATGAAAAGCATTCATTAAGAAGAAAAGGGAAAGATTAAGATGCAAGTACTGGGTGGTGCCTGTGGCTCAGTGAGTAGGGCGCCGGCCCCATATACCAAGGGTGGCGAGTTTGAACCCTGCCCCAGCCAAACTGCAAAAAAATAATAATAATAATAATTGGGCGTTGTGGCGGGCACCTGGAGTCCCAGCTACTCAGGAGGCTGAGGCAAGAGAATTGCCTAAGCCCAAGAGCTGTGCTGTGAGCTGTGACACCATAGTACTCTACCAAGGGCGAAAAAGTGAGACTCTGTCTCTAACAAAAAAGAAAAAAAAGAAAAGGGGCAAGTATTTACTCAATCAACCATCAAAATTATTATATTAACAGTTCTATGTTGATAAAGGCAATGTGGGGTTTCACAGAGAAAGAAAAATAAACAATGAAACAAAATAGAGAGTTTAGGGACAATTCTACATACGTATGAAAACTTGACTTATCATTGTGGATTAATAGGAAAAGGATAAACTTTTGAATAATGGTTGTCCATATGGTGAAACCAAAGCAAAACTCAAACCAAAAACTTACACACAAAAACCAGTGTCCTTCTTCACTACATACACAAAAATCAATTTTTTTATTATTTTTCCATATAAGGAAAACAATATTTTAAAACTTTAGAAGAAAATGTTCCCTCAAGTTAGGATGAAACTATTTTAGACAAACCTGTAAGTTGTAAAGAAAAATATCAATTCATTACATTAACATGAAATACCTTTGTTTATCAAGAGTCACCACTCAAAAAGGGAAAAGTCTAGTCATAGGCAAAGAGAGGATATTTGTAAGAAATTTAACAGGAAAGGATCAGTATTTAGAATATGTAAGTGATACTGCAAGTGTAAGTGATAGCCACAAGTAAAAGAGAAATGACCCAAAAGAAAATAGCAAGTATTATAAACAGACAAGTCACAGAATGAATCTTAGTGGCCAAAAACCATTAAAGATACTTTATCTCAATGCAACGGGGAAAATGCAAATCCAAATCAGAGTGATGAATAATTCAACACTTCAACATTTTGTAAAAATCAGGTCAGAAATACCTAATATTGCAGAGGACACAGAAGGTGTGCAAAAACAGCAGAGTTGTGAAATGTCACAAACCCTTGGGAAAGAAGTGTAAAATGTCATGGCCTTATCGATGAATGGAAATTATAACACTTTATTCACCACATTTACTCCTAGGCATATAATCTAAAGAATTCTTGTTATTACTCAAGAAGGTAGGTAAAACAATGTTCATAGCAGCTTTATTTATAAGAAAAACTATAAACAACCTAATTATCCATCAACAATACCACAGACTACTACTCAGACATAAACAAAAATATAATAATGTCTTTTGCAGCAACCTGGATGGAACTGGAGGCCATAATCCGAAGTGAGGCAAACTCAGGAACAGAAAGCTCAATACTGTATGTTCTCATTTATAAGGGGGACCTAAGCTATGGGTATGCATGATTGTACAGAGTACAATAACAGGCATCGAAGAGTCCAAAGGTGGGAGGGTAGGAGGGAGGAGAGGAATGAAAAATTACCTGCAGGATACAGTGCCCACTCTACAGGTGATGGGTACACTAAAAGCCTAAGATTTGTTTTAATTAATTTATTTTTATTGTTAAATCATAGCTGTGTACATTAGTGCAATCAAGGGGTACAATGTGCGGGTTTCATATACAATCTGAAATATTCTCATCAAACTGTTCAACGTAGCCTTCATGGCATTTTCTTAGTTACTGTATGTAGGCATTTGTATTCTGCCTTTAGTAAGTTTCGCCTGTACCCATTCTAAGGTGCACCGTAGGTGTGTAAAAGCCTAAGATTTAACACTGTATACCCCATCTAACAAAACTGAACTCGTAACCCCTAAATCCATTGAAATAAAAATCAAATAATTTAATTAATTAAGAGGATAAACTGAAAACAAACAGCTGTGAAAATAAATCCTTAAAAATAAACATGGATTATTAAAAAATGTTAAATGATGAACATAAGTTATAGAAGAAAACAGAAAACAGTACGTGTGCATATGTGAAACGTGCACCTGGGCACACAATCACATATTCTCTTGCAAATACTGCTTTTCTTCTGAAGCGCTGAAATAGTTTTCTCAATTTCTTTCTTTGCATACTATACTTATTTTTATGTAGATACATATGTAGTACATATTAAAATGTTAATTATGTAATATATAGAATATTAATAATACATGTTAAACATATGAAGGGTAGGATGTATGGGAATGATTGACCAAATTCCTTCAGGATTTGGGGCAGCAAGAGGCTTGATTCAGGAAACTGTACTCCAGAGGGTGATTCAGCTCTGTGGGTATCATTTTAGTTCTCAAGCTAAAAAGAGTTTACCAGATGTACATTTATTATTTATGATACTATTTGTTTTATGTTTAAGGTTTCCTCACTTTTTTAAGAGTCAACCGCTCTACTACAAATAAAATTCTGCTTCAGGCCTGAACTGTGGTACAGATCTAAGAGTGACAAGACAGGGTCTCTCTTGGCAGGAATTTTTAAGAAATTAAATCATTATAACTGAGTCATTAACTTGGGGAGCAAAGAAGAGGTTTCTGGCTGGGGATCTTGAGTTGACAGCTTCACTAAGCAGCATCAGGAGAGCCTGGAAGGAGCAGCAGGTGTCCCAGCACTCTCGTCTCTAGGAGCATATGGATTAGCTGGCAGTTGTTACTGATGATGGCACCTGGGCTTTTGAGAAAACAGCAGAAGCAGGGAGGTGTCTCTGACCTTCCCTCAATCTTGTGTCCTAAGGCAGATGATAAAAACTAAGAATTTCTAACCTTCCCCTAAAGAAGGTCATACAATCCCCATGGGAAATGTGCCCTCCCTACACCCAGAGGAAAAGAAGGAAAGGCACCAAGTCGCAAAGTAGTCTAGGAACGTAGGAAGTCCTTGCTAAGTTTCCTGCAATTTATTATGATTAGATCACATCTCCTTTGTCAGGGCTTCCCTGTGACTGTCTACTCGTCATAAAAATACACAGGTTTCCTTGCTTTGGGTGGGGGGAGAGGTCTTCCTTTCTGAAGGCTCCCATGGCTCATAAAACTTATATTAAATAAATCTGCATGTGTTTCTCTTATTAACCTGTCACTTGTTATGGGGACCTCAGCCATGAATTTAGCAATGAGAAAGAAAGATCTTTCCTTTCACTTATGCGAGTCATATTACACTTTCATGTTCTTGAGAAAGATTAACTTCAGTTTCTGGAAAGTTTATCTGTAAGTATCGTTTTCCACATGTATTTATATTACTGAAGTAAAAAAAAATGAAAAATAAATAAAAAAAAAACACACAACCTCCATTGTTTGTTTAGTGAACTGCAAAAGATCAAAGATCAAATGCATAAAAATGTGGGGCTGGGTTATTTCAAGGTTAAGGAGAAGACCATGGTGAGCTTGCTGTGGGGACAAGGGCCAGCTTCAAATCCCAGAATAATAGGATTCTGGTTACTGCAGTTTCAGCCAATCTCATGTTCCAGCATGGATTTAGAAAGTCATTGCCCATCTGAGCTGCAAGGGGCCTCATGAAACACTTGGGCCCAGACTCATTCTATGGGCATGTGGATAGTTAAACCCTGCTGGACAGATGCTTTTTTCATGACTGGTCTCTGAATCTTCTCCACGTCCTCCAATTCCACTTAGCATTATATTGCTTTGCAGATGGAGAAGCTTTTCATTTTGATATAGACTATCAATTATTTTTTTTTTTAAAAATCCTTGTCCTCCAATGTGCCATCTAGTCTTCATATAGAGAATTGTGATGGACTTAATTTGATTGATATGGACTAGGAAATATTGCAATTCATTCTTTTTCAATAAATAACAGACTTTAGAAGTTGAATAATTTAAAATTAGGTGAACAAAGCATTTGATGGTGGTTGGTAATCAGGCAGCTGCAGGGGGCTAGTTAAGATAATAATGAGGAAGGAAGAAATAACATTTCTCTATGTTTAGAACCAACTCAAACCTTGTGGATTCTTAATTTCAGACCAAATGCCAACCGCCTTTTGGAAGTTTGTTTACTTTTGTGCAGACATGACTTCCTGTTTCTCCAAGGGAGAAAAAGGAGCCTTTCCCAGTTCTAAAATAATCTCCTAAAGCTTTGAGGGACTTTATTTTGTTCTCATGAAACATTCAGTGAGTTAAAGGAATCAGAATCATAAAAATAAATACTAAATTTTGTGTTCAATAGTGTAAACATTACGAGAACTTTGCAAAATTTATACTACCTGAAATTTTGATAAAAGAGTTCTGAAATGAATGCACATATATGACATATACATAATTGCACGGCTAACATTAGATTTCTAACTTCCACTACATACTCTTAAACCATCAAATAATGTTAGACGACACCCTTTTTCTATAACTCGACCATGAACTTCATAAAAAATGGCATGTCTGCTGTATTCATCAGTATGTCTCAGGGATTAGTGTAACACTTGTTTCATTGTAGAAACTAATTACCTTTTTCACTATTATGAAAACCATGGGCTATCTATCTTCATCAAAAATAAAATAAATAAGATTTTCCTTAATATACATTAGATCTTTTTAACAAATAGTTCTGAGACAACTGGATATTTACACACAAAAGAAGGAAGGTTGACCTCATATCAAATACAAAAATTAAACTCAAAATTCAACAAAAATGCAAAAGTAAGAGCTAAAACAATAAAACTTCTAGAAGAAAGCATAGGTACACATATCTATGGTTTTGGATTAGTTTCTTTGATATGATCTTCAAGGAAATGAAAATCCTTCTTACTTCAAAGAACCCCATCAAGAAAGGAAAGGTTCAACCCACAGAATTTTATACTTTTAATTGGGTGAACTGTATGGTCTATAAATTATATATTAACAAAGCTGTTAAAAATATGAAAAGGGATCAACTTAGAAAAAAATGTGGATACCTATATACCGAATATTATAAAATACTCCTAAAAGAATAAAATAACTTCTAATACAAATGGAAAACTATATTATGTCCATTGGTTGGAAGACTGAATATTGTTAAGGTGTCAAATAATATATAGATTCAATGAGATTCTAAGAAAAACCTGAGCATGTGTATTTTGTTTTCTATTTGGTAGATATTGGCTGACTCTAAAATGTATGGGGCACTGCAAAAGATCTGAAATTGCCAAAACAATATGGAAAAAAGAACAAAATTAAAGGACTAAAATGAGCTGATTTCAGAAATTATTTTGAAGGTATTATAATCAAGGTGGTATCATATTAACATACAGGGAAAAGTGGTTTTTAAACAGAATGAGCCAGAAATAGACATCCAGATAGACTAACACTGTATAAACACTTACTTTTTAAAAGTTGTAAAGTCTATTGACTAAAGAAAGCATTGTCTTTTCAACAGTGTTAGAATAATGAGATATCAATATAAAAATTAATTATGATCATTACTTTGCATGTAATATAAAAATTAAATTAAAATCAATAATTTATCTAAATTTAGAATTCAAAATTGCATATAATTAGAAGAAAACACAGGACATGACTCCAGACACTCCCCACAAAAAAAAAAAAGTAAATTCGATAAATTAGATTTCATCAAACTTAAGAACTGTTCTTTGAAAGTTAAAGGGAAAATATTTAGAAGTCACATAACTGATAACAGACTTGTAATTAAAATATTATAAACTGAGCAACACCTCAAAATACAATAATTTAACAGTTATAAATGGATAAAATATTAATTAATAAAAAATGCCAAAAAATTACATGAAAAAAATGTTCAACATACTCTAATTAACCATGAAAGAAATGCAATCTAGAGCTATAGTTAGATATTATAAGATATCTGTTAAAATGTCCAAAATTAATGAACTGACTATCAATTATTGATGAGGATGTGAAGCATCTGGAAACCTTCCTCCATCCTTGCTGGTGGGAGTATAATGCAGTATATCCAGAGGGCCAAGCTGTCACAGTTTCCAGTATCAGTAAAAATATGCCTGTCTTATGACACTGCAAAGCTACTCCTAAATACTTATGGAAGAGAAATGGTTGTACATATTTTGAAAATGATTTTTTCAATGATAGTCACAGAATCTTCATTCAGAATTGTTCTAAACCAGAAAAACAAAACCCTTAAATATCTACGAATATCAGAATGTGTGAACAATGGTGGTACATTTATCCAAAGGAGTTTATACATGACACTAAATATATAATCTACTGCTATATTCAATGGTTTGAATAAATCTCACAGATATATTAGTGCAAAAAAAGCATAAAAGATCAAATAATAATTCAATTTATATGAATTTTCAAATGCCAGAAAACCTCATTGAAGGTAGAGAAATAGGATATTGTTAACTTTACAGTTGAGTATTTAAAGGGAAAATCAAAGGCTTTCTTAGGTCATGAAAAGATTTTTATATTTTAACTGGGTTTCTGGCTACATATAAAATGGTAAAATGTATCCCGTTGGACACATAAAACTATAAATTTTTATGTATTGTGTACTTAAATATGAACAGTGCTTTGATGAAAACATAGGCTAGTCTTTGTATTAAAAACTGGCAATTTGGGAAAGATGTTTGGAGAACACTTAGGGATCTAAAAATAGACCTGCCATTTGATCCTACAACTCTTCTACTAGGCATATATCCAGAAGACCAAAAATCACGTTATAACAAAGATATTGGTACCAGAATGTTTATTGCAGCCCAATTCATAATTGCTAAGTCATGGAAGAAGCCCAAGTGCCCATCGACCCACAAATGGATTAATAAATTGTGATATATGTACACCATGGAATATTATGCAGCCTTAAAGAAAGATGGAGACTTTACCTTTCATGTTTACATGGATGGAGCTGGAACATATTCTTCTTAGTAAAGTATCTCAAGAATGGAAGAAAAAGTATCCAATGTACTTAGCCCTTCTATGAAACCAATTTATAGCTTTCATATGAAAGTTATAACCCAATTGTAGCCCAAGAAGAAGGGGAAAGGAGAGGGAGGGGTGGGGGTGAGGAGGATGGGTGGAGGGAGGGTAATTGGTGGGATCACACCTACAGTGCATCTTACAAGGGTACATATGAAATTTTCTAGATGTAGAATATAAATGTCTTAACACAATAACTAACAAAATGCTGTGAAGGCTATGCTAACCAGTTTAATGAAAATATTTCAAATTGCATATATTACCAGCACATTGTACCCCATAATTGCATTAATGTACACAGCTATGATTTAATTTAAAAAAAAATGGCAGTGAGCACTGAAATATCTAAAATTGATGAAAATAAACACCATAGCTCTCCTGGTTCCCATTTAAATATCATATGACCAAAACCTTTACAATCTTCCTAAACATTTTTTTAAATATCCACGAATATACACAAAAAAAAAAATGATGAAAATTTTAAGTGCCAACAGTTAGGATAATTAGACAGCGAATTTCAAGAGCTGGAGGAAATTTTCATCAGCTTAAGTCAATTGCACTGAATTGATAAAAGTAAATCTGTGATTTATCAAAGATGCCATATTCTGTAATAATAAAATCAAGAACATTTTTTTAAAATTACTATTATCTCCCAGCCCTATCCATTTGGTTCAAAACTTCAGTGATTATGGGTGGTGCCTGTGGCTCAGTGAGCAGGGCGCCGGCCCCATATACCGAGGGTGGCGGGTTCAAACCCAGCCCCGGCCAAACTGCAACAAAAAAATAGCCAGGCGTTGTGGCAGGTGCCTGTAGTCCCAGCTACTTGGGAGGCTGAGGCAGGAGAATCGGCTAAGCCCAGGAGTTGGAGGTTGCTGTGAGCTGTGTGATGCCACGGCACTCTACCGAGTGCAATAAAGTGAAACTCTGTCTCTACAAAAAAAAAAAAAAAAATTCAGTGATTATGTCTAAAGGAATAATGGATATCTCTAAATGAAAAATTAACTAATTAATGGCAGACTTCTTTCACTATTAACAAAATATCTTACAGGCTTAATGTCTATAACCTGTATTTTAATTCTGGCCAAATTACTATTAATATGGAATGGCAATAAAAACATAGTTTAAAATATGTGAATCCTCATAAGTATGTCATCCACTGATTCACTGTGAAAAAATTATTGTATAAGATACACCAAAATATTGATAGATATGTTTAGTTATGAGAAACATATCTCACTGTATGGACATACAAAGAAAGGAACTCAAAGAGAGGAACTCAGAGGAAACTTTAAATAAAAAGGACTAGTGGTATACCAGGTAATAAATGAGCTAAATGGGGGATAGGTCTAACAAAATATTTATCGATAATGTTAAAAAAAAATCAAAGGGTAGTCAAAAATAATCTTCATGTAGAAGAGATTTAGGGTCAAGCCACTATTTAGCAATAATATTTAGTTTGTAAATACTACAATATGATAAGACAGAGTAGGTGTTTAAGTGGACGCACCTGAGCACTAGGTGTGTGCAGATACATGGGTATGTTTATTATAGGAGGGAGACAGGGAAAGGTAGTTTCAAGACAGTAATTTTAGCAATGTAAAAATAATACATTTGACTGTGAAAATTTAATAAATATATTTGCAAAAGTAATTTATTTTATTTTTGAGGAGAAGCAATATGAAATTATGAAATAAAATCTATGAAAAGTGTTTTTTTTTTCTTTAAGAAGAAAACTTTTATTAAAGAGAAGATATAAAGCAATGCATGGGTTGTGGGGTTGTTTGTTTGTTTGTTTTCTTTGTCATTGTTGTTTGTTTTTGCTGCTGAGGTATAATTACAGGACCACATCTCCCAGAGGGTAAGGTAGAGATCAAAGACTCATTTCAGAACACGTTTTGCTACATTCTTCTATTCTTCATGGATTACATCTCTGCTTCCAGAAACACAGGTGAAGAAAAAATAAGAGCTTTCTCGTATTTGCTAAAAAGTCTATCTTTATATTTTAAAATGTAAAAACAGGGGCAGGCTTTATGTTAATATAAAGCTTTGTTAAATATATTTCTTATGATATGTAAAATTATAAAATATGAGTAATTCAAGATAAAATAAAAGCTAATAAATTGCTCTGGTGTAGTCTTTAATTTATAATAAATTTGTAGAAAACTACAAGTATCTTCTACTTTCTAACTTCCTCTGAGTATTTGCTTTCCAGTTATATAGTAACAAAATATAATTTCTGGAGTAGGTGAATCAGTTCATTCTATTGATTCTCCCTTCTGAGCTGAATAAATTAAAATATGTTTCTGTACTAGATATGACAGAGTACCTACATCAACTTGTATGTGGCAACTGTTATCAGCCATTGAACAAGGGGCATCAAAAGACTGAATTCACTGAAAAATGGAAACTCAAAATGATTAGATGGGTAATCATCTGGAATCTCGGCTTAGGGACAATATCTTGACAATTGCCTCCGAAGTTACAGACCACACAAGGGACAATGGGTAAGAGGCACACATCAGGTTTTGGCATTGAGAAAGCTACCAAAATCTTTGGGAAGGGTAAACAAAGAGAATGGAACAATAATATGAGCAGGAAAATTTATAACATTTAAAGTAGAGTTGACTTAATAGAGAGGTAAAATTATTTGTTGAAGTTACATTTCCTACTAATGTGCACTAGGGGTAGTAGTACTATTTCATAGTGAATTTTGAAGGATGAAAGTAGGTCATGTACATAAATGTACACAGCCTATGAAAATAATGTGCATTCAATAAATTGCATTTTGACAAATTTCTAGAAAATTAAAAGTGAATACAATAAAATAAATAATGGCAAAAGAGAGAATGCAATAGCATTCTCTAAACGATAGACTAGTTTGAAAGCAATGATATAAAATATATCAAAAGAAACATTGGCTTAGATAGATGGGCACACTCTTAAACTTCCACAGAACAGATTTGTAACATGCTTTGTAAACTTACGAAGACAGGAAAGGTAGAGATTTCCTAATTCACTTTACTGGTGACCCTTTTCTCCTATAAGCTTTTATTGAATTAGAAATTGAAGATTACTTTATGAGCACCACTTTCAAGGATATGATTTGAGGCCTAGAAGACCTTAGATAATCAACTGACAAATTTCCAGAATATAGAGTACTTCATTACAACATCTGATACATTTTTATTAGAAAAACAATTATGTAGCCTTTGTGCCCACTATTGCTTATCAGAGGGAATTTTTAAAGGTCCAAATGTAAGTGAACTAGGAATAAATTTAACAAAAATTACCCTGAATGAATATGAAGAAAACGGGAAACCTTCAACAGTAAGGTTTTGTTTGTTGTTTTGTTTATGCATTTGTTTTGGATTTGGAGAATTTATTTCATTTTGCAAGAGGTTAGCCACTGTGTATTATTAATCCTCTAAAAATCTTTAGCCTCTTCAGGCTTCAGTCTTTTTTTATGTGGTACTATTTTGTTCAGTATTTACATGAAAATAGTTTTAGAATCCATATTATACGAAAAGTAGAGGAGGGCTGGACATGATGGCTCATGCCTATAATCCTAGCACTCTGAGAGGTAGAGGCAAGTGGATTGCCTGAGCTCACAGGTTCAAGACCAGCCTGAGCAAGAGTGAGATCTCATCTCTAAAAAATAACTGAGTATTGTGGATGGTTCCTGTAGTCCCACCTGCTTGGGAGGTTTAGGCAAGAGATTCACTTGAGCTCAAGAGTTTGAAGTTGCTATGAGCTATGACACCACAGTACTCTATATAGTAAAAGAAAAATAAAGTAGAGAAAACAATAAAAGAGCAAGAGATAAGTCAAAGACGTTCGTTGTGTACATGGTCTCTCCCTCCCTCTCTCCCTCTCCCCCACGCACATCCTTTCTCATAAATAGTTTAGTTTTGCAGCAATATCATCTCAAATATGTCCTTCAATACTATCAGTTCAGTTTATATAATCCTAAATAGATTGTGTTACATTAAATCCTTTGAATATATAAAGCTAGAACAGCATGCTTTGCGAACCAGCTTTCCATCCTCAAATTGATTATAGTGCTCTAAGGAACTATATTGGGCTTAAGTCAGTGAATAAAAGAAAAAGTTGAAGTCTTCACCGTTCTATTTACACAAATATGAATTTGCGTGCACTTAGGCAAAAAAATCAAAGACGCTACATCAAGAAATAGTTTATTACTGTGCTAGTCTGCTTTGAGGTATTTTGCCATATTTAATGATAAATTTTTATAATCTATAATCTCAGAAGAATTCCATCCAAAGAATTTAAAAACTGTGACTCTAAATATTACATTTTTAATGCACATTTCAGAATGATGCCAAAAATTGCCCATGAGCTTACTTTTCAGTAGTACTCCTTACTTGGTATTCTTTGACAGCTCTTAAATTTTTCATGTCATTAAACATTTTCTGCTTTTGCCCGGGCAGTTAATACTGACAATGCCCCAACAATAGACTTCTTCCTATCATAAACGCTTCTGCTACCTGGCAAAACTCAGTACACCCACAGATTCTCAGAATTAAATTTACCTCCATGATTATGAATAGTAAACTGATCTTCCTAAAGTTTATATTGGTCTTTAAACTTAGGTATTGGAATTTCTCTCTGGTATTTGAAAGTATCACAGAGTAGACTTATAGGTTTTATATTTTCTCTTAAATGATCATCTACTTTGACAAATGCTCATTTAAATTGGTCATCAGTTAAAAGAATAGAATAAATCTACTCTAGAAAAAAATAGAAATGCCGGAAAAATTGTTTTGAGAGAATAGAAAATATTCTTTCATACTAGTAAATGATTAAACTTTCAGGGAGTAACATTTCACTAAAATACGGATGAACTATTTTGGAGCTTCAGCAGAGATTATATTTTTGTCACTTGGTTTTTTGTTTTCCTTGCTTTATCTAAATCATACTACCTATCTGCTGAGTAGCTGTATAGCCTTTTCAAGAATGTCACCCTAAATGTGGAAAGTTGTTTATCCTTAGTAACAAGGCTTTCTATGCAATTCCAAATAGAAAAGTGTTGAAATACGAGAAGCTGGAAAATCAGTAGACATTATAAAGAGAACTGTGCTGAAGTAAAGTTGACCTCTTGGCTTTCTCTTATATTGTTTCATTTATCTCTCTCTTTTTTGTTTCAAAATATGAAACGGGGTGCAAATGTTTTAGGTTACATGTATCACTTTTTTGTTTATTTTTTATTTCAGATTAATATAAGGGTACATACAATTAGGTTATTTTGTTTGCATTTTTTAGGTGAAGTCCTCATTGCAGATGAGTCTTTTACCCGGGAGGTGTGCCATACGCCTCTACATCACACTTGACAGGTGAGAAACATCCTCTCTCCACCTTCTTGAGTTTAAATGTGTTTTTTGCTCATGTGGACATGTAGTTTTTTATCTACTAGTTTCATTGGATGCTTGCTTTTCCATTCTTTTTTTTTTTTTTTTGAGACAGAGTCTCACTTTTTTGCCTTCAATAGAGTGCTGTAGCATCACAGCTCACAGCAACCTCCAACTCCTGGGCTTAAGTGATTCTCTTGCCTCATCCTCCCAAGTAGCTGGGACTATAGGTGCCCTGGCTGTTTTTTGGCTGTTCCAACCCGCCACCCTCAGTATATGGGGCCAGTGCCCTACCCACTGAGTCACAGGCACCACCCAGCTTTACCATTCTTGTGATACTCTACTTAAGAGGATGTTCTCTAAATCATTCCAGGCAAATGCAAAGGATCTGAAGTCTCTATCTTTCTTTATGGTAAATAGCATTGCATGGTACACATATACTAAAGCTTATTAATCCATTCATGGGTTAATGGGCACTTGGGTTGTTTCCACATCTTTGTGACTGTGAATTGAGCTACTATAAATATTCAAGTGCAAATATCTTTATGGTAAATGATTTTTTTCCCTTGTGTAGCTACCTAGTAGTGGGATTGTGGGATCAAATGGAGCATTTATTTTTTAGCTTTTTGATAATTCTCCATACTTCTTTTTAAAAAGGATGCATTAGTTTGCAGTCCAACCAACAGTGTGTAAGTGTTCCCTTCTCTCCACATTTACACCAGCACCTGCAGCTTTGGGACTTTGAGATTTGGCCTATTCTTGCCGGGGTTAGGTGGTATTCAAGGTGGTTTTCATTTGCATTTCTCTTACAATTCAGGATAATGAGCATTTTTTCACGTATTTGTTGGCCACTCATCTGTTTTCTTGGGAGAAGGTTCCATTCATGTCACTTACCCAATTATAAATGGGATTTTTCATTCTTATTGGTTAGTTTGAGTTAATCTATAGATTAATCTATAGATTAATTTTATTAATTAATTAATTAATTAATCTATAGATTAATTAATTTTATTAATCTATAGTCAATCTATTGATTCTGATTATTGAGCTTTTCTCAGATTCATAATATGTAATTACCTTCTCCCATTCTGAAGGGTGTTTGCTTTAATTGTTTGACCTTAGGTGTGCAGAAGCTTAATAGCTCGATCAGGTCACATTTATTTATTTTTTGTGTTGCTGCAATTGCCAATGGGGTCTTCTTCATAAATTTTTTTTACAGGTAGATAGCATCAAGACTTTCTCCAATACTTTCTTCTAGAGTTTTTATCGTTTATGTCTTAGATTTAAATCTTTTACCCAGCATGAGTCAATTTTATTAAGTGATGAGAGGTTCAGGTATAGTTTCAGTCTTTTACACATGTCTGACCAGTTCTCATAGCACCATTTATTAAATAGGAATTCTTTTCCCTACAGTATGATTTTATTTGGTTTATCCAAGATCAGATGGAGATATGTGGCTGGTTTAATCTTTAGGTTCTCCCTTCTCTTCCATAGATACATGCCTCTATTCTATGCCAGTCCCATGCTGTTTTGAACAGCGTAGACTTGTAGTATAACTTGAAGCTTGGCCAAGTGATGCCTCCAGATTTATTTTTATTACTCAGAAATTTGTTGGCTATCGGGGATTTTTTCTGGTTTCATACAAAACAAAGAACTATTTTTTCCAGTTCTTCAAAGTATGATGTTGATGTTTTAATGGAGATTGCATTGAATCTGTAGATTACTTTGGGAACTATAGACATCATAACAGTGTTGATTCTTCCCAGATAATAAGCAAGGTATGTTCTTCCATTTGTTAACATTTCCTGCTATTTATCTCTTCAGGGTGTCATAGTTCTCTTTGTAGAGATCCTTCACATCCTTTTTTAGGTATAGTCCAGGGTATTTCATTTTCCTTGAAGCTACCCTGAAGGGAATTGTGTCTTTGATGTTATTCTCAATTTGACTATTTTTGGCATATATATGAAGGCTACTGAGTTGTGGACAATGATTTTACATCCCAAACATTACTGTAATTAGTGGTCACTTCGGAAGTCTTGTGGTTGAACCCCTAGGGGGTTGTAAGTATAAGATCATACAAGCAAAGAGCAAGAGCTTGACCTCCTATGTCCCCATTTTGGTACCCTTGATGTCCTTCTCATTGCATTGGCTGGGACATCCAGTGGTAATAGTGGACATCCTGTCTGGTTCCAGTTAAATGGAAATACTTTCACTTTTACTCCATTCAATATGATGTTGTCTGTAGGTTTGTCAGGGATAGTCTCCATCAGTTTATGAAATGTCCCATCTATGCTCATTTTTTTAAGTGTTCTTATCAAAAAAAGGATGCTGAATTTTCTTGAATGATTTTTCTGCTATTGAGGGGATCACAGGATCTTTGATTTTGCTACTATTTATGTGGGGATTTATATTTATGGATTTGTGTATGTTGGACCAGCCTTGCATCCTTGGGATAAAGCCCGCTTTGACTTTTGTAAAGCTTGATTCCCTGGAGTCACCATCACCCAAGGATTGTTAATTATACACATTAGGAATTCTTTCTCCACTCCCTTTCTGCCCTCTCTTCTGTGGTTGATTCCCACTGAGTTTTACTTCTCTCTGTGCACTTGTGTTTGTTTATTCATTCTTGAGATACCACTGAGGAGAATGGGCTCCTGTTCCATGCAGATTGCTGCAAAGGGTAGGATCATTTATCTTTCATGTGAACTACTCTCTCTTGGAAGCTCTTCTCCTGAGCATTTCTTTTCTCATGCATTTATCATGTTATGAGAACAACACCCCTCCTTCTAGAAAGGAAAGCAAGACATGAGGTTTTTTTTTTTCAAGATAGAAAAATACTGAGAAAATGTATTGATATTATTTTTCTCATTAAAGAGAGGGTTCTCTTTTTTTTAATTCTTGAGTACCATCCTTCTCCTGTTAGAGGATTGCATAATATCCTGAAAGCTAGGACACTGACTAATGAAGTGAGCAATCAAGTAGCATACTACTC
This sequence comes from Nycticebus coucang, assembly GCF_027406575.1. Lineage (NCBI taxonomy): Eukaryota > Metazoa > Chordata > Mammalia > Primates > Lorisidae > Nycticebus > Nycticebus coucang. The sequence continues at coordinate 31,591,995 of NC_069782.1, forward strand.
AGCCTGAGGAAAACCCAGGCCTCAAGTGAAAGCTCTTAAAGAACTGTTGCCTAGCTCACAAATGCAAGAAACTGCACAGAAATGTAGGCGACAAAGCCAAATCCAAAGCCAAAGAACAGTGGTTCTAAAACAAAACCACTTATCAGAGCTACCAAGAGATCATTTAAAAACTTGAAAATTTGACCTGAATCAGGCCTTCCAAGAACTGGACTCAGACAATTAGATTTTCTACCACTGTACAGATCATTCAGATGGTCAGTCAGGATGAGAACGGCAGTTCTAGCTTATGCTAATGAATATGCATTTTCATGAAATGCTATTTTCCTGTGAACTTCCTATGAGGGTTCCTACATATAACTTCCATAAACCTAATATGGTGGTAGATATCACAGAGGGATTCCAAGATAAAATATGATTTTAACAAACTTTTGTACAATTGGTTATAACGATATCTGCCTAAAATTAGCCCAAGTATGATATACCTATACTTCATCTAACTTCATTGGTTTAACTGCAATATATAAAAAGGAAAATAAATGAACCCTAAGGCTATATATAGCTTTAAGTTATATTCTATTTTCTATGTATGCTTTTCAAGTAATACTTGCATTATTTTTAAAATAATATGTAGACCATTTTGTAATTTAAATTGTATTTTTCTGTTGATTTATAATCTCATTTCACATATGCTTTATTTAAAATAAATGTCATTGTGTACTTTTAAAGTATATGACATATTATAGGATACATATAGATAGTAAAGCCAGTTACCATAGTAAAGCAAATTAATATACTCATTCTCACACACAGTCATCTATTTCTTTTGGTTTTGTGGCAAGAACAGCTAAAATCTACTCACTTATCAAGAATACCATATACTGTAAAAGTTAGTAGTTTTAGTCCTCATGTTGTATATAGGACCTCTTGACTTGCTATTTTACCATCTGCTACTTTGTATTATCTGCCCTACATCCCTCCATTTCTTCCCCCTGCTCCACTGCCCCAAGACACTCTATCACTATTTTGTTCTCTATTTTTGTATATTTAATTAGTTTCTTTAGATTTGACATATAAGTGAGACCATGTAATATGTATTCTTTTTTCTGTATCTGGCTTATTTCACTTAACACAATGTTATCCAGGTCTCTCTGTGTGGTGGAAAATGGCAAGATCTCATTCAATTTTAGGGTTGAGTAATATTTTCTCGTATATAGGACCACCATTTCCTTATCCCTTCATCCATCAATGGACACTCACATTGTTTTCACATCCTGGCTATTGTGAATAACACTGCCATGAACATGGGAGTGCTGATATTGTCACCAGGTGGAGACTTCATTTCCTTCATGTGTATGTCGAGAGTTGCCAGTCTACATTTCTGCCAACAGTGTACAAGAGTTCCCCTCTCTCCATACCCTCATAACATTATTTATCTTTTGACATTTTAATAAAAGCCATCTACTGGGTGTGAGGTAACATATCATAGTTGCTTTGATTTGCATTTTCATGATGATTAATGATGTTGAGAATGTTCATATAATTTGTGTTTTCTTTGGATAAATGTCTATTCAGGTATTTTTGCCCAACTTTTAATTAGTACTTGTTTTTCCACTATTGAGGGTTTTTTATGTTGTTGTTCTTTTTTTTTTTTTTTTGCAGTTTTTGGCTGGGGTGGGTTTGAACCTGCCACCTCTGGTATATGGGGCCAGTGCCCTACTCCTTTGAGCTACAGGTGCCACCCTCCACTATCGAGTTTTATGAGATCTTTATAAATTTTGAATAGTAACCTCTTATCAGATTTGAAAAATATTTCCCCCCAATCCATCAGTGTATGAAGACAACACCTTTCATCCTAGAAAGGCAAGCTAGACATGAATAATTTTCTCAAGAAAGAAAAATATTAAGAGAAAAAAGTATTTTCTCATTTTGTGGATTGTTTCTGTTGCTGTACAGAAGTGGGTTTTTTTTTTTTGTTGTTCTTTTTTGTGTTGTTGTTGCTGTTGTTGTTTTAGTTTGATGTAGTCTCAATTATTACATTTTGCGGACGGTGTCCATAGCTCAGAGGGTAGGGCGTTGGCTACATGCACGTGGGCTGGTGGGTTTGAACCCAGCCTGGGCCTGCTAAAACAAAATATGCCCAGGCATTATGGTGGGCACCTGTAGTCCCAGCTACATAAGAGACTGAAGTGAGACAATTGCTTGAGCCCAGGAATTTGAAGTTGCTGTGAGCTGTGATGCCACAGCACTCTACTAAGGGCAACAAGTGAGACTCTGTCTCAATTAAAAAAATAATAATTATATATATATTAAATTTTGCCTTTATGGTCTGGATCTTTGATATGATATCCAAAAAATCCTAGCCAAGGCCAATGTCCAGGAACTTTTCCCCTGTTCTCTTCCAGGGCTTTTATAGTTTCTGGTCTTATATTTAGGTTTATTTAATCCATTTTGACTTTGTATACAATATAAATGTCCAATTTTATTATTTTCACATATGTAAATTCGGTTTTCCCAGCACCATTATTGAAAAGATCACCCTTTTTCTACTTTATTCCCTTCATCAAAAATCATTTACCATATATGTTTGACTATTTTACTAGATTCTATTATGTTCCACTGGTCTATATGTCTGTTTTTATTCCAATTTTGATTACTATATGGTTGTAAATATAATTTTAAAAGAGGAAGCATTACATTTCCGACTTTATTTTTCTCTCTCATTATTTTGCCTGTTTGGGGCTTTTTATGGTTCTTTATAAATTTAAGAATTTTCTTTGTATTTCTGGGAAGAATACCCTTATGACATTGACAGGTATTGCATCATATAGATCTTTTAACAACTTTAATTCTTTTGAACCTTGACCATGGTATATTATTCCAATTATATGTATCTTTTTCAATTTCTTTCATCAGTGTTTTACAGTGTTCAGTGTACAGATCTTTCACCTCATTGGTTAAATTTATTCCTAGGATGTAGCAGCCCGTATAGCCTATGGCTAGGAGGAGTGAGAGTTATACAAAATACTTGTATAGCTCAATGGAACACCTTAGTGAAAACAGCATGGAGAGAGGGATTTAGCTCGCCAAACAAGCATGAGAGCTTGCGAGATGAGAGCAGTGGTGAATTGGTAGTCTCTGCACCTGAGGCCTTGAGAGGCACGAGATCAGCCGTATATTAGGCTGGTGGAGAAGGCAGTCGGGAGCATGCGCATTCTATCACAGACCGGCTTACTCTGACTCTGTCTCCTCTTCTGCCTGCAGACCGCCAGCAGGGGGTCTCTCTGCTGAAGATTACCAAGCTCTGCTAAAGAGTAAGATCTACCTTTCTAAGAAGACTGCCTTACTCTCTCTAAGACTCTCTCTCTATATATATATCCATCTAAAGTAGATAGCCCTCATGCACCTAACAGACCTGAGCAAGGTAACTTAGCAGTCCGCATCCGGAACCTAGTTAAGCCAGCCGAGACCTGGCCAGTCCTGGGCCCTGACAAATGGTGTCAGGAATGAGATGTGACACTAGGATTCTTTTTTTTTATTATCATAAATGTGATTTCTCTTTTATTTCTTTTCAGTTCAGTCTCTTTCAGTATCTGTGTATAAAATACTACTGATTTTTGTATGTTGATTTTGAATCCTATAAGTTTACTGAATTTATTTTTTAGTTCTAACTGCTTTTCAGTGGAATCTTTCTTTTTTTTTGAGATGAAGTCTCACTTGTCACCGTTGGTAGAGTGCTGTAGCATCTTAGCTCACAGCAACCTCAAACTCTTGAGCTCAAGAGATCCTCTTGCCTTAGTCTCCCAAGTAGCTAGGACTACAAGTGCCCACCATAATACCCAGTTATTTTTAGAGGTATTAAAAATACCTGGGTCTGGCTGAGGCTGGTCTGGAATCTGTAAGCTCAGGGAAATCCACCCACCTCGGCCTCCTAAGTGCTGGGATTATAGGTGTAAGCCACTGTGCCCAGCTCTGTGGAATCTTTGTGGAGTTTTTACATATATGATTATGTCATCTGAAAATAGAGATAATTTTACTTCTTTTTCTAATTTGGATGCCTTATATTTCTTTTTTTTTTTCATTTTATTTTTTTTTATTAAATCATAGCTGTGTACATCAATATGATCATGGGGCATCATACACTTGTTTCATAGAATATTTGACACATTTTCATCTCATTAGTTGACATAGGCCTCCTGGCATCATGCTAGTTACTTTGTCAAGACATTTACATTCCACATTTGCCAAGGCTCACATGTACCTTTGTAAGATGCACCACATGTGTGATCCTTTCAATCCCCCTCCCTTTACCCACCTCCCGCCTCCCTCCCCACGCTTTCCCCCTTCCCTCTGTTCTTAGGTTGAAACTTGGTTATAGCTTCATGTAAAGGTCCTAAGTTAGTTTCATAGTAGGGGTGAATACATTGGATATTTTTTCTTCCATGCTTGAGACACTTTACTGAGAAGAATATGTTCCAGCTCCATCCATGTAAACATGAAGGAGGTGAAGTCTCCATCTTTCTTTAAGGCTGCATAGTATTCCATGGTGTACATATACCACAATTTATTAATCCATTCGTGGATCGATGGGCACTTGGGTTTCTTCCATGACTTAGCAATTATGAATAGGGCTTATATTTCTTTTTTTTGTCTGTTGATCTTGCTGGCACACCCAGTGCTATTCTGAATAGACATGGCAAAGTGAGTGTCCTTGATTTGTACAGGATCTTTGTAAAACCATCTCTCAGTTTTTTTCTCATTAAAATTATAATACTAGCTACAGTTTTTTTTTTTTTTTTAGAAATGTTCTTTATTGTGTTGGAAACTTTCATTATATGCTTAAATGGTTAAGCGTTTTTAAGTAAAGATGTTGGATGGTTTTTTTTTTCTGCTTCTTTTTTTTTATTTTTTCTGCTTCTTTTTTTTATTATTATTAAATCATAGCTGTGTACATCAATGCGATCATGGGGCACCAAACACTGGTTTTATAGACTGTTTGACACATTTTCATCACACTGGTTAACATAGCCCTCCTGGCATTTTCTTAGTTATTGTTAAGACATTTACGTTCTAGATTTACTAAGTTTCACATATACCCTTGTAAGATGCACCGCAGATGTAATCCCACCAATCACCCTCCCTCCGCCCACCTCCCCCCTCCCTTCCCTACCTTTCCCCAGAAGACCAAAAATCACATCATAACAAAGATATTTGCACCAGAATGTTTATTGCAGCCCAATTCATAATTGCTAATTCATGAAAAAAGCCCAAGTGCCCATTGATCCACGAATGGATTAATAAATTGTGGTATACGTACACCATGGAATATTATGCAGCCTTAAAGAAAGATGAAGACTCTACCTCCTTCATGTTTACATGGATGGAGTTGGAACATATTCTTCTTAGTAAACTATCTCAAGAATGGAAGAAAATTATCCAGTGTACTCAGCCCTAATATGAAACTAATTTATGGCTTTCACATGAAAGCTATAACCCAGTTATAACCTAAGAATAGGGGAAGGGGGGAAAGATGTTGGATGTTGTTAAATCCTTTTTCCACATCAATTGAGATGGTCATGTGGTTTTTATCTTTTATTCTGTTAATGTGATGCATCTACTCCATTGTCTGTGCATGGTTAACCAGTCATACATGATGGTGATAGACTCTACTGGGTCATAATGTGTAATATTTTTGTTGTGTCATCAGTTCTCATTCCTAATATTTTATTGAAGAATTTTGCATCTATGTTTATCAGAGGAATTGGCCTACAGTATTCTTGTGATGTCTTCATCTGATTTATACATCAAGACCTCTTACTCTTAGTTAGAGTGGGTTATTTTTGTCAGTGATCCCTGTACTTATATTAACAATTTTCAGCTAACACAGTGACAGAGACAATGACAAAGGTAACGTAATATTTTTTTTGTCCAAACTGTAGCAATATTAACATTTATGCCAGAATAACAGATATAATCTTAAAATATGCCAGATAACTGGTATATATGGTTACCCAAGCAGTGATATTGAAAAATTGTCTAGATTACTTATGAGAATATCTATTTGAAAAAAGAATTAAATAAGCAGAAAATCTTTCATAATACAAATATTTTCAATTCGTTTTGTTTTAACCATAAATATTGCTTATTGATTTCAACGTCTGTCATTTCTTATTAAATTGAACATATTTAGTGTGCTGTAGTCTAACAAACTGTATGTTAGTTAGACATAAACTTTCCTGGTGTCATCAACCTCTTTGCACCATTGTTAGCATTTTCTTACTGACAGTGGCTAAAAGGATACACAACAAATATCCTCTCTAGCCTCTCTGGGAGAAATGTGTGTGTATATACATCTTCTCATTGATCACTCTCACACAAGATTTTGTTACCCAGCTTTTAGCAAAAAAAAAAAAAAAAAAAAAATTCTGAATTTACTATTCCAATCTGAGGAACACTTGCTAAAAACTATGAAACAGCTGCCAGTTCTCATTATGATTTCATAAACAATATAAGCCATTCTTCTATAAAAATGATTTTCTTCCCATTGATCAAGAAAAAGAGATGTATACATTTTTGTTTTTAAATGTATGTAAAGGATTGATGTCAGACCCAGATGTATCTGTTCCGATGGATTCAGCCCTGACAATTGGAATATAAAAGAGTATGTATATTCTCAGACATTTTAAACACTGTGCATGTCAAGACATCAACCAGTTTTTCAAGATAACGTCCTCAGACCAAAAGTTGAGTCTGGGTTCTCTATTGGTCTTCTCGTGCTTACAAAACATCTTAATGTTTATTTTTTCCAGAGAGATCAAAGATCCAAAGGTATCTAATAATATCCAGACAGAACCCTTCAGGGTGGAAAAATGTTTTTGAGCTTACAAGGAGAAAGGAAGAGACATTAGAAAGGAATCAGCAGAAGATGATCTGAAAAGGGAAGCTGTGGTCTACAGCTGAAACATCAAACAGGTTACAAGACAATAATGAGGAAAATGTTAATGTGTCTTTGAAGTGTAAAGGGGAAACCTTAGAAACAAATAAAGCATGAAAACAAACAATTTTCAACAAGGCATGCGACTGAAAATAATCTAGTAAGCTTATTGTGCTGTAGTCTAACAATCGGTACGCACTTTTGTGTCACATCGTTTCTTATTCATTTCATTGTGAGGAAATATGAATTCCACTATGGGGGTTTTTTGCTTCTGAAGTTTAAAAATATATTTTAAAATAATTTTTAATTAAATATGAAATATATAGCTGTATATTATTAAAAAACATTTTTTGAAAAGATAAACAAGGGCGGCGCCTGTGGCTCAATCTGTAAGGCACCGGCCCCATATACCGAGGGTGGCGGGTTCAAACCCGGCCCCGGCTGAACTGCAACCAAAAAATAGCTGGGCGTTGTGGCGGGCGCCTGTAGTCCCAGCTACTGGGGAGGCTGAGGCAAGAGAATCGCTTAAGCCCAGGAGTTGGAGGTTGCTGTGAGCTGTGATGCCACAGCACTTTACCGAGGGCCATAAAGTGAGACTTTATCTCTACAAAAAAAAAAAAAAAAGATAAACAAAAACATAAACATTATTATCACAGAGGTAAGTATGTACATATCTAACAAAAATGGGTCCAAACTCAACATTATTACACAGCTATTTTATTCTAAATATATTACCCAGCCTTGGGTGGCACCTGTGGCTCAAAGGAGTAGTGCACCAGCCCCATATACCGGAGGTTGTGGGTTCAAACCCAGCCCCAGCCAAAAACTGCAAAAAAAAAAAAAAAAAAATTACCCAGCCTGAAGTATTTCAGTGTTAAAATAATTTAAATGAATATATCCTAAAAATATATCATAACTGACTTGATCCATCCTTTGTTTTGGGACTATTTGCCATTGTCTTTTGGGAAATATAAAGTATTCTTACATATGAAAACCAAGTTGTAAAGGTAGAAATAAATGAATCTATAGATTTATAGGGTTCGCTACACCATTTTGTGAAGTAGCACCTTATTAACTGTACAGAAATTGTGGAAAGTTAAAGGTGTATATTATAATCTTCAGATTAGATAAGTAGTGCTCTAACTTCAGCATGCATAGGAATGATCTAGGAAGCTTATGAACACAGATTGCTGGGCCTTCCTCCCAGAGTTTGTGATTCTGTGTGTCTGAAATGGGACCTGAAAATTTACATTTCTCAAAACATTTCCAGTGACTCTGATTACTGCTGGTTGGAAAAATCACATTTTGAAAACCATAGAACAACTATTAAACAATAATACAAAATGAATTATCATAAAGGCCAATGGATAAATTAAATGGAATTAATTATTTTTCAATTAATCCAAAAGATAGAAGGATAAATTACAGATGCTAAATTTTATACCTAAATCCAACTATATCAATTATCGTATTATATTCTAGTGTAATAAAGACAAACTTATCAAAATAGATTTTTTATTATGCAAAATGTAGTTAATGCTACCAATAAGAGAAACACTCTAAAAATAAAGACAAAGTCTTACAAGGGTACATTTGAAATTTACTAAATGTAGAACATAACTAAAAATAAGTAAATAAAAAGATTGAAAGTAAAGAAACTGAAAAATAAATACCGTAAATCACTACTTTAACATCAAATACAATTCAACACAGAGATATTAATAGAACTAAAAATGTTTTATAATGATTAAAGAAAAAAATTACTAGCAATACACAAAAGATCACAACCGTATATACAAGAAAAACAGAGCTTCAAAATACAAATATGGTAGACTTAAAGGGAGAAATTTTCAAGTAGCTAAAGATTTCGATACCTCTCTCAGCAATGACTATAACTACAAATTATCAAAAACGTAAATGATCTATATAGCACTGTTGACTATGTTGATTGATAGACTATTAAAAACAATATGAAAAATAAACATTGATATTTATAGACTACTAAAAACAACATGAAAAATAAACATCATTTTTGAATGCACGTGTAATGGTCCATAGAAAATGGTCTCAATAAATTTAAAAGCATTATAATCATACGAAGAATTTTTTTGACCACAATAACATAAAATAGAAAATCAACAAACATAAGATATAAGGAATGAAGGAATCCTAAATATTTAGAAATTTAACAACACACTGCTAAATAATCTATGGACCAAAGAAGAATTTACAAGCAAAATTTAAAAATACTTTGGAATAATGATGAAAACACAGCATCTCAAAATTCATAGAATGCAGCCATCAAAGGGATTAAGAAGAAATTTGTAATTTTCAATGCTTATATAAAGAAAGAAAGGGGTCTGGAATCAATAAACCAAGTTTCTATTTTAAAGCTAAAAAGTGAAGAAGATGAGCAAAGAGTTTAACTGATTCTTTTACAAAATTTGTCAAGATACTTCCATGACAAAATGTTTTATCACTTTTATTTATACTTTTTTTTTTTTTTGCAACTGATAAAGACTAGAGCCATCCTGAGCAACTGGTAATTTCATCAATCATAAATGTTGCTTTTAAATTTCCAAATGAATAAAGACTTTTTATCTTCATTCAATTACCTTAGTTACTTAAGAGATCTATACTTTTGATTGTTATCTTTTAAAGAAATGTTTAAGAATACTAAACATTCATCTCCTCACTTGGCTAATTGATCATTTATTCCTTTGAACGTGTTTTACATATAAGAGGTCATTAAAATACGTACACTGGACTGAACTCCCAAATATACTGTGGATTAAACAAAAGATATAAGATAGATAAAATAATTTAGAAATATACTGAAAATTAAATTTTGATTATATGTACATCATTTTGAGAATGTAGTGAGCCACTTTAAATTAAAATCTCAGACCTATTATAGCTAGAGAAAATATAATTTAAAATATAGGCATGCACCAGAACTAGATTTATTGTACCTTTTTCTCTGCATCTATCAAGCATTAATCCTGCAATGTTTAAATTTGAGGATCTCATAAATTCTTAGGGATGTGGATACTTTGAAAATTGTTAAAAATATGAGTAAACATGTTTGGAAGAAGCTGAGAATCATTACAATCATAAGCACAGGTTTGCCTCTGAATCAAGTTATAGTTGAACATTGGAGGAAAAACAACTTAATTGAAAAACGTTTTACTTAAAACTAATGGTTTTTAATCTTTCTATAATTCACGATTAGAATATGTAAAATTTAAAAACAATTGCCTTTTACATAATGCTAACAGTTAGGCATTGGTTTGGGTGAAGCTATCTTTTTATCTTCAAAAAATTCCAGGTATGAAAAGAATCTTACATAATAAGCTATTTTTCTCCCTCTAAGGGAAAGAGCAACAAAGTCCTTCACCAAAAAAGAGCTGAACCCCTAAGAAGAGAAGATACAGGAAAGGATGAAATAGGAAAGGAGTGATCCCAATCACATTTACACGCATCACTAGCTGTGAGGCTGTGTCCTTAAACTAGCTCTGGGCAGCATCTGTGGGGGTCCTGACTGCAGGGACAGGGTAAGATTGCCACGGGTGTTGGTTAGAAAGGCAAAGAGAAGGAATTTCAGAATAAAAAAGGGAACTTAACACTTTACCTTTTAAACTCAAGATTCTAAATGATTTTCCAATAATTTTTGTATAAATTTTAGCTAGATTGCTATCTTCCACCTAAAATGTACGAAGAGAAAGGTATCACTCTTCATTGGCCAAAAATGCTTTCATTGTCAGTTTGTTTGTTGTAAGTTCAACAAAACCAGTTATTGTATTCCAGAGTATTATTTTACATACACTTTTAACACATAAACAATAAAAGAATTACAAACATTTATATAGATATAGAATTAGTACTATCCACATATAAGGTGGATCTTTATTTTTCCCTCAATGTGAGCTTTATACATAGCAAAATATGGTACTTCTCTTTCTCCAGATTTTATGTAAAACAATGCTACTGTAACAACATAAAGAAAAATCTTTGAAAGAATAAATATTAACCATAATCTCTGACACATTAAAAAAAAAATAAAAAAAATAAATAAACTCAAGATTCTAAAGACCTGTACCTTTGGCGTGTTGGGGCAAAACCTGGTCTTGCTGCGTTAGGAGTTAATGCTTTATAAAATATGTTCACCAGTTCCATGCCAAGAAGCAAGCCACTTTCATTTTGGAACTTATTAATGACTTCTAAAAAGTGTTTGAACTGATATACATAATTTTAAAGCCACATAATTTGTATTGCTGAGGTTTAAAAGAATCAAAGAAAGAAAATTATCTCAAGCTGAAAGCTTAACTACCATGTTTCAACCTGGAGATACTTTCTAATTAGAAACTCTAATGGATCTTTGACAATAATGTTAGGAACAAAGTTGTTTTAACTCAGGAGGGTACCTAGAAAATGAAAGAGAGCACAGCTAATTGCATGGTAATTGCTTTATATACAATACCTGAAACATGGCATTAGTGGATTGGGGGGATGACAGAGGGTCACTTTATCACTGCAATTGGCAAGTAGGATTCAATTAATTTTCACATTTCCATACGAATGGTCTCATCTATGACAAGCATTTAATAAGCTTTTTCTATTTATCCTGTTTTATGAGTTGTTTACCTCCTGCAAATGATATATTGAGTAGGGAGAACCACTTGAAAAATCAATCTTAAGAAATATTCTGGAAAAATACTGTTTTCTACTCAAATGAACAGATGAGGATTAATGCTGAAGTACTCTGCTTAAATACAAGTTTCCTATGATGGTAAAGTAGATGGTTCAAGTCGTTCCTTTCTAATTCTCCCTCTCTGGTAAACTTCACACATTTCATTGGCAACTTTCCACTGAGTTCTTTTTAAATGGGTCTGAATTAAAGTCCTACGATGGGCTTTAAATGCCTAATTCTGTGGTGTTATTCTCTGCAAAGACAAGGTACAATAAAAATAATATCTGTTCTCAAAAAATAATAAACGCTAAAAAATGAATTGCCATTTGAAAGAGATCTATACGATTCTCAAGGTGCTTTCACAAATATGATGTTATTTCTTATGACAAAACTACGAGGCAAGTAAGGAAAGATATTCTCCCTATGCCTTCACTAGCTCTTTGAAAATCGGGAAATAGGGGATTTGTCTTTTTCCAAAGTCATACAACCCGAAGATAAATGGAAATAGGATCCCAATGCAATCCTTTAAGTACCGATTCAAAAACATTTTTCCCTATCCAATTCTGAATGAATTTCTTAATAATGTTGTATAGGATCAACAACAATTTGAGAAAAAAGGGAGGCACAAAGGGTAAGCTAACATTTGTTGCACTTTAGACTCTACGCCAAGCTGGTTATAAGAATTCCTCTCCTTTTTAAAATTCTTTTAAGATACTCATTTAGAAAGCACATTTCATATTAGATCAGCAGTTCTCAACCTGTGGGTCACGACCCCTTTGTAACAATGAAAATATATCACTGCATTAGGAAGGTTGACAACCACTGTACTAGACCAAACAACTCATTATTTTTTCTGTAATGTTATAATTTTATAGGCTGACCTTAGCACAGAAATTGCAGAACTCTTTTCCTTTGTTTATCAGTTTCCAAAATAATGACTCTTTTGCATCTTTTGTGTCTTCCCAACGTGACCAATAGATATGTGCTTGCTTTCTATTTTTTTTAGGTATTACTGTGGACTCATGGATTTAAATTTCACTTGCATGCTTTAATTAATTGCAGTGAGTATCCCAGTTGGCTCCCAAATGGGCACTAAGGAATGCTCATTTCTTTTGGATACTAACTTGTTTGCATATTTCTACAATTGACAGAAATATGATAGAAAATAAAAGATATTAAATAAGTTCCTTTTAGTCCTAAAGTTAATTATTATAAATATCAGAATAAACTGAATGACAGAAACATAGGAAATACGTTTTATGTGTAAATACTTGTTTGCTTTGTTGTTACCAGCTTTTTTAGTGTTTAAAATAAAATATCATAAACCATAATTCATTTGTCCATTCAGAGACTTAACATCTTTTGCATTTGCCTGGATGGATTTGGAGAACAACCTCCTGAGTATCATAAGAATGGAAAACAAGCATCCAATGTACTCAGTACTAATAACAAAGCCAGCAGATGAACAACTACACACCCACATAAGGGAAAAACACAATTATATTCAAGAAGTGGAGGAAGAGGAAGGAGGGGGATTAGTGTGCTCTTACCTAAGGGGCACGATGTAAGGGTATATGGCACACCCCCTGGGTGAAGGGTTCAACTGCAACTTGGACTTTACTTAACAAATGCAAACAATGTAACCCAATTGTTTGTACCCTTATATTAACCTGAAATTTTGAAAACATTATCAAATTATTGACCTTGAAAGTTCTTCCCCTCATGAAGTGGGTTATTTTGTGCCCTACATAAGTACAACAATTTCCATTTGTGTTCTGAAAATTTGGTCTAGGATGTGTACAAGCAACTTGTCTATTAACCCCTGAGCTAGACATTTTTTTAAACTTTTCAAGACATTAATGTACATTTTTTAAAAATATGATTGGGGGCTTACCACTGAAATAATGGCCTAGTCATGAGGAAACGGAGACAAAGAAATGCGTCTTAAACAATTAGTGAGTTTATTAAAATGTGATCAAAATAATTTCACAAGCTAAATAAAGCATCATGAGTTCATCCTCATGCTTCCACTAATTAACTTTAGGACCACAAGGAATTTACTTAATATCTTCTATTTTCAATCTACCGCTTCTTCAATGCTGAACATTTTTGTTCTTAATGTCGCCATCATAATTTATTCATTCTGAACCACCTAATATACACAGGGAATTATCAGGATAATAACACTAGAATTTCCGATAACAGTTTAAGATGTCTATATTTCATTTTGGTAGTTCTTCTTCTGTTGAATATAGCCTAGAAGGACACAAAATTATGATGTTTCAGAATCAATCGGAATAATCATTTCTGTGTGGCTGTGCCATCACTCAGTAACAGTTTAAGTTACATGTTCATTTTTATTTTATATTTTAGGAATTGCTTTTTCATTATTTACTTTGCTCCATGATTACCTCAAATATTATGGGACACCAAAATAAAATCTACAAAACAAGAGCTATTCAGCAAAATCTGGTTAATATTCTGTTTCATCTTCTCCCCTCCACCACTGAAAATCTAAGCATTTTTAAAACTTTATTATTGACTTCTAAATTTTTTAAATTATAAGATGATAGTTTATTTTAGATAAACAGATGTATGGGTAAAATAGATGTTGATGCCATTTATTTTTCTTAAGTAAGCAATACCATTGTATACACAATTTCCTCTAATTTGTTTTATTAAGTTAATAATATATCCTTGGTGGCATTTAGAGATACTCTTCACTAATTTTTACAGCAACATATATTTCCATTGTACATATGTATTATAGCTAATCAACTAGGCCCCTGTTAATGAACATTTGGATTTTTGCAAATATTTTGATATTGTAGGTAGTGCGGCAATATCATTTGTAAAAAATATTTTTTTCCGTATTTTTCCAGTATAATCTTTAGAATAAATTCTTAGAGTCCAGTGTTGGACCAAAGAGTAAAAGAGTACATGATTTTTCTCCATATTGTCAAATCCTCTACAAGAGAGGGATTTCTTTTATATTTTTACCTTTCCAAGAGAAATGAGTGAGAAAGCCTATTTCACATGACCCAGCCAACATTATAAGTTATCCAAATTTTTTATTTTTACAATCTTATTAGTAAAATACATAAATTATTATAGTAGTAGTTTGTAATTTCACTTTCATGAGAAATATGGGGCATTGGTTAAAGGACTTTTTCATTTCCTTTTTATTTCACTTCCTGCTCCTATCTTCAACCTGGTTTTAGAGAGTTGTTGGTCTTTTCTCCTATGGTTTTATTACTTCATATATTTTAAAACTGTCTTCTTTCTTTTCTTTCTTTTTTTTTAAGACATGGTCTCACTCTGTTAGCCAGGATGGAAAACAGGGATGCCATCATAGCTCACTGCAATGTCAAACTTGTAGGCTCAAGCAATTCTCCTGCCTCAGCCTCTGGAGTAGCTGGGACTACAGGTATGCACTACCAAGTAGTGGCTGATTTTTCTGTTTTTTGCAGACATAGGGTCTTATTATGTTGCTCAAGCTGGTCTTAAACTCCTAGAATCAAGCAATCCTGCTGGCTTCAGCTTCCCAAAGTGCCTAAGACATTTTTTTTATTATGATAAACAATAACATAAAATTTACCATTTTTAGTGTCCCGTAGTGTTAAGTGTATTCACAATTTTGTGAAACATCTCCAGAACACTTGTATCTTGCATATGTGGACTCAATATCCGTTAAGCATCTTCCCTTTTGTCCCTCCTCTTAGTGCCCTGTAACCACCCTTCTGCTTTCTGTTTCCATAATTGTGAGTACTTTAGATACCTCATTTAAGTGGAATCATACAGTATGTGTCCTTAGTTGACTGGCTTATTTCACTTAATATTTTGCCCTTGCAGTTCATCCATGTAGCATATTGCAAGATTTCCTTTTTTAATTTTAAGCTAATAAAATTTCATCCTATGCATATACCATATTTTGTTTGCCCATTTCTCCATCATTGGACATTTGAATTACTTCTATTTCTAGGCTGTTGTCAACAACACATCTGTGAACATGGGGCTGAATATATATCTTTAAGACCTTGCTTTTTATTCTTTTGGATACATACACACAAGTTGGATTGCTGAATCATACAATAATTCTGTCTTTAATGTTTCAACAAACCTCTATGCTGTCTGTCACCACTTGCAACATTTTACAGTTCAACAGTGCTTAAAAGTTCCAATTCCTTCGTATGTTTATCAGCACTTAGTATTTTAGTTTTTATTTGTATTTTTAAAAAATAATAGCAATCCTATTAGGTGTGAGTTATTTTTGTTTCCTTCCTTCCTTCCTTCCTTCAAAAGAATCTTTCTCTGTTGCCTTAGCTAGAGTACCATAGCATCATGATAGCTCGCAACAACTTCAACCTGGGCTCAAGCAATCCTCCTACTTCAGCCTCCCATGTAGCTAGGATTACAGACATATACAACTGTGCCCACCTAATTTTTCTACTTTTCTACAAGATGTCACCCTTGTTCAGGCTAATCTTGAGTTCCTGACCTCAAGCAATCTTCCCAAAGTGCTAGGACTACAGGCATGGGCCACTGCACCTGGCCTTCACTGACATTTTGGTTTGCATTTCTCTGGTGATTAATAAGGTTGTGTATATTTTCATTTGCTTGCTGGTGATTTGTGTATTATCTTTGGGGAAATTTCTATTCAAGTCCTTTGTCCATTTTATAATTGGGTTACTTGATATATTTGTTGAGTTATTTGAGTTCTTTATACATTTGGATATTAACTCCCTTATAAGAATATGGTTTGTAAATATTTTCTCCCTTTCCATGGGTTTGCTGTTTCACTCTATTAATTGTGTACTTTGATTCACAAAAAGTTTTAAGTTTGATGTATCCCTGTCTACTTATTCTTTTGTTTTCAGTACATTTTTTTGTCACATCTAAAAAATCATTGCCAAGCCCAGTGCTGGGGGTTATTCCCTTTATGTTTATTTCTAGGTCCTAGAATCTAGGCATTTTATGGTTTTGATCCTACATTAGGTCCTTTGAATTAATTTTTATGTATGATATAAAATAAGGTCCAACCTCATTGTTTTTCATTTAAGATATACAATTTTCCCAATACCTTATGTTGAAGAGATTGACCTTGCCCCATTGAGTATTCTAATCAGGGAACATGAGTCTTCCAACTTTATATTCTTTTTCACAAATGTTTTGGCTCTTTGGGGTTGACTGAGAGTCCATATAAATACTGAAATCAGTGTTTCTATTTCTATAAAAACATGCCATTGAGATTTTGCTAGTGATTGTATTAAATGTGTAAATCATTTTGAGTATATGGCCATCTTAACAATTTAAGTCTTCCAAACCACGGACATGCAGTCTCTTTCCATTTATTTGTATCTTCAAATTTTTTAGCAATGTTTCATAGTTTTCAGTGTTCAAGTCTTTCACCTCCATCATTAGGTTTATGCCTAAGTATTTTATTATTTTCGATGCTTTGTATATGTAATTGTTTTCTTAACTTCTTTGATTGCTCACTATTAGTGTATAAAAACACAACTCACTTTTCTGTGTTGATATTTTTATCCTACAACCATGATGAATTCACCTAGTCTAACAGGGTTTTTTTGGTAAAATGCTTAGGGTAGTCTATATGCATCTTATGCCATCTGTGAACAGAGATTTTTACTTCTTTATTTCTAATTTGGATCTCTTTAATTATATTTATCTTTCTTGCCCAACTACTCTATCTAGAACTTCTAATACTATGTTGAAAATAAGTGGCCCAAATGGGCAAATTTAGCTAGATCTTGATATTACAGAAAATTTTTCATTCTCTCACCCTTGATAATAATGTTACCTGTGGGTTTTTCATGAATGGTTTCTATTATGTTTCTCTATTAAATTTCCTTCTCTTCAGTTATTTTTAGTGTTTCTATCATTAAGCAGTGTTAAATTTTGTGCAGTGTTTTTCTGCATTTATTGAGATAACTATGTAGTTTTTGTCCCTCATTCTGTTGCTATACATTACACTGATTGATTTTCATATGCTGAACCATCTTTGCACATAGAATCCTTTGTATGTGTAGTTGAATTCAGTATGCTAGTATTTGGGTGAGAATTTTTACATTAATAATATTCGGGGTTACTGGTCTATACTTTTCTCTTCTTGAAATATCTTTGTCTGGCTTTGGAATAAAAGTAATGGTGGCTTGGAAGTGTTCCTCCCTCTGCAAAGGGAAATGGAGGTTAATTACTTTTTATTAATTAATTAATACTGTTTATTATTGCTATTATTATTTTCACAGTGAGGTCTTCTATGATCTTCTCTTTTTTAAATGTTTGGTAGTCTCTCTAGTGAAATAATTTGGTGTTGATATTTTCTTTGTTGAGATGTATTTGATATTGGTTTCATCTCCTTACTTGTTATTTGTTTAGATATTTTTCTTGATTCAATCTTGGAAGATTTGAGGAAGTATTTATTTCTTCCAGGCTATCCAATTTGTTAGCATACAGTTGTTACAGCAACTTTTTATGCTCCATTTTATTTTTGTGACATTCGTTACCGTGTCCCCTCTTTCATTTCTGATTTTAATTACTTACATCTTCTCTCTTTTCTCCTTAGTTAATCTAGACAAAATTTTGCTGATGTTTGCAAAATAAAACTCTTAGTTTCATTACTTTCTTCTATTATTTTCCTATTCTCTACTTGGTTTATCCCTGCTTTACTCTATCATTTTCTCCCTTTTTGCAGCTTTGGGTTTAATCTGTTCTCGTTCTAATTTCTTGATGTATAAAGTTATGTTGCTGATTTGAGATAGTTCTTCTCGTTTAATTTCCTATTAACTCTGCTCTCATTGTATCCCATAAGTTTTAGTATTTTTCATTTTCATTTTCATTTATTTCGAGGTACTTTCTAATTTCTCTTCTGACTTTCTCCCTGACACATTAGTTGCTTAAGAGTGTGTTGTTTAATTTGCACTTTTTTATGGATTTTCTACTTTTCGTCGTGATTGACTTCTAATTTACTCCATTGTGATCAGAAAAGACACTTTTTATGATTTCAATCTTCTTGAATTTTTTAAGATTTATTTTATGTCCTAGCACATGTTCTATCTTGAAGAATATTTCAAGTGCACCTGAGGAGAGCATATATTCTGCTGTTTGGGGGTGGAGTGTTCTGTATATATTTGTAGGACCAATTAGTTTATAGGGTTGTTCAAATCCTTTACATTTGTATTGATCTTCTGTCAGGTTGCTCCACCCAGTACTGCAAGTGGGGCATTGAAGTCTCCTATTATTGTGGTGCAATTTCTTACTTCAATTATGTCCAAGTTTGTTTCATACATTTAGGTGTCTGAATTTTGCTGTATCTTCTTGTTGAATTAACCCTGTTATCATTCATTATATAATGTCTTTCTTTGGTTTTTAGAACTGTTTTTGATGTAAATTCCATTTTGTCTAATATTATCTTAATGATTGTTGCTCTCTTTTGTTATTATTTGCCTGGAATATCTTTTCCCATAATTTGATTTTTAGTCCATGTATGCTCTTAGATCTCATGTGATTCTTTCATAGGTAGTAATTGTTCAACCTGTCTCTCTCTTTTTAAAAATCTATTCTGTCAATCCATGTCTTTTGATTATGCATTCAATTCATTTACATTTAAAGTAATTGCTGATAGGAGAGGACTCACTGATGCCACACTGTTATCTTCTGTATGCATTGTAGCTATTTTTTGTCCCTTCTGTCCTCCCTAATAACCTTCCTTTGGGTTGTATTGATGTTTTGCAGTGAAGTTTTTTGATTCCCTTTTTATTTCCTTTTGTGTTTATTCTGTAGACATATTCTTTGTGCTTATGGCCTGATAGTTCTTTGGATAACCTTGGACTGACCTGGTTCTGTAATCTTTTCTTACTTTTAGTTCTCAAGAATAACTATAAAATGTGCAAAAAAAAATGCAACATCTTGAGATAAGGAAGGACTAACTGGAACAGCTGAACTCTATTCTAGTTCCTTTTGGAAACAAGGTGTCCTTCAGTACTTTTCCTATTGTGTCAGTATCCCACCACTCAGAGTATATAACCCAACCTAAGCTACCTTATGGAGCCCTTAGCCATGGTACAATGTAGGCTGTGTGCAGACAGATTCCATCCACCCTGGGCAGCTTTTCTGAGCCTTGAAATTTTCACTTTTCATGAATCCTAGTTTTCTGTTACCTTTGCTACTTATCAGTAAATAATAAAGCCATCTCATACAACATGTGTGCATGTGCATGTGTGTATTTGGTCTCATTAGAATCAGGCAAGTGGTGAAATTGTAACCTAATATACAGTAGGGTGAGGTGGTAACCAGTAGGCCTGTGTTACAAAATTGGTGCAGTGAACAAAGTCCAGTCTGAAAGAACCATGGATTCCCACTGATGCATACGGGCAATGTCTTCCAGTTCAGAGACATCAGGATAGGGGTGAAGTGCCTGGAAATGTATCTAGATAATCTATAGTGAAGGAGGGATGTCAAGTGGGATGAAGATCACCTTCTCCCTCCAAAATATGAGTGAGATGGTTGCATGGATTAAAGCGGACAGAAAGAAATATGGAAACTGGAAGCCATAGTGCATGTTCCTCTGACTGTTGAGCACTTATGTGATTGATCATTCCTGGGGCTGGAAAGCTCAGAAAATGGGTATTCAGATGGTTCCTGAGGCATTTAAGTGGGAACCAAATGTTCATTGCAGGCCTTCACAGAAAGGGAGACTTACCACTTAAGAGAAAAATTTGGATCAGGTAAGTCGCAAGCAGCCCAGTTGGTGTGCTTATTAGATAAAAGGACATTGCAGACCCAAAGGTCTCAGGCTGAATAACAAAAGATGGAGGCCAGGTCTCTGAGTGGCTCCTGGAGGCCAGGGGCTCTAGACCCCTGTGAAAATAGAAGAATATAGACTCTTTGGAGGTTCCTAAATAATGCAGCCCATATGAAAATACTTCCAGGTTGCCTTAAAAAAATTAAAATGATATCTTCAAAAGACTTGGCTGGCAAATGTGAATGTTTCCATATCCATGAATGAATTAATAAATAATAAAATGAAGGAAGGGTGTGCTGTGTGCACCGTAGGTCTGCATCTTTCTCTATGGGCAGTCTGGGGTGACAGAAATAGGGGCTGGACAATGGATGCCTGCAAAGCAGGAGGATGGTGGGAGCCTGAATGTTGGGCATACTAGGTGTGCTCCTCAGTGTCATCCCTGGGAATTGGATGCACTATTAGGCCAACATCCTACCCTATAGCTGTACACCACAGTTATTAGGTTCCTACTGCAATGTGTAACTGACCCTAAGTTTACCTGCTTTATGAAATTTTTGCTGTCATACATAGGAGTCAACGCCCATGAAGAAATGATGAGAAACCTGTCCCTGACCATAAAAGAGATTGCTTCCTCTCCTGCCACCATTTCAGCAACCCAGCAGATATCTCTAAACTCCCCCTGGAAGATTGTTTCAGACAACAGAATGTTTATAGACTTGCCTTTAGCCCAACTGAGAAGAGTGTATGCAATTGGCAACTTCTCCTGCTGTACCTGGAGCAAAACCTCTGGCATTGGAGAGATATAAACAAAGAAAATTTGAAAACAAGTCACCAGATTCAAAAGATTCTTCTTTGCAAATAGCCTCTTTAAAAACTTCTTGCCTGCTTTACTGGTATCCAGGGCTTAGGTCACTGCCCCAGGAAGGCCAGATCACCCTACTTTAGGTCTTCCTGTGTATTTTAGCTTTGTCTCAATTGAGATTGAGATTGTGTCAATCAGGGTAATACATTGCCCTGAGAAGACACACCTCGTCCTCCGATACAGGAAGGTCTTTAGGAAGCTTTGCTAAGTGGGCTGTCTGGGTAGGGGAGTGGACTGAAGATCATTTCTCAGGGGGCATTGAATTGACTCATTTCTCTCCTGTTTTCCTTGTAGTTCTCAGTAACAACTACAAAATGTGCTGAGAATGCAACATCTTTAGGTGAGAATGGTCTGGCTGGAACAGTCCAGCCTTTGGACTGCTATTTCATGCTAGAAATACTATGTTCTTCAATGTTATAGTTCACCAAAACATTGCTTACATGGCCGGTTCAGGATATAAAACTCAGAATAGGCTGCTTATTGGGTTCACTCAACTACGGCACTAATGGGGCACACATAGAAATACATCTACATTAGGCAGCTTTCCTGAGACTTAGGGCACTGGCGCATTAGGAATGTTAGTTTTCTCTTGTCTTTCTGCTGCCAATCCTTAAGTAATAAACCCGCATCATGTAACTTGTGTATGTGAGAATTCTGTCATATTGGACTCAGGCAAATAGTAAAAGTTCTGCCTGAGAGTCTTTGGACTGATGTGGTAACCAGTGCACAGTGAATCTGCTACATAATTACTATTATGATTAATAAAACATCTTCATGTTGTAGTGTTTTATTTTAAACTGCTAACAAGTTCAATCAATATAAAAAATATGAATTTTTATAACTTCACCCTCATGTGATGTTATTGATGTAACAAATTATGACTTCACCAATTAATCTGGATTTATAGACTTTTTATGTTTTTGTTATTTAAATTATATGTATCAAAATTAAGATAATATAGGTTACCACATTTGTCCATATAAATACTGGACAACCTTCTATTATTCTTATCAAAGAACCTTATATTTTCATGTGTCCTGATGCTAATGTCTTATGTACTTTCATTTCAACTTGGACTCCCCTATTCAATCTCATTATTTCTTATTACTCTGTTCTGGTTTCTTATTTCTTCCTTGTTCAATCTTGGTTGGTCATATATATCCAACATATGCCCATTTTCTCTAAATTTTCCAATTGCTTGGCATAAAGCTGTTCATAAAAGTCTGTAATGATCCTTTTGACATCTGTAGTATCAATTTCAATGTCCCCTTTTTGATTTCTAATTCTATTTATCTGTGTCTTCTTAGTTTTAGCAAGTGGTTTGTCAGTTTTATCTTATCAAAAAAAACTTTTCATTTTGTTGATCTTTTGTATTTTTATCTATAATTCAGTTAGTTCTGTTCTGATTGTTATAATTTTGTTCTTTTCTACTAATTTTGAGTTTAATGTATTCTTGCTTTTCTTGTTACTTGACATTCATCATTAGGTTGTTTATTGGAAATATTTCTACTTTTTAATGTTGGCATTTATTGGTATAAAATTTCCTCTTATCATTATTTATACTGTATCTCATAAGTTTTGATATTTGATTAAGTTGTACTTCTCTTTTCATTTGTTTCAAGAAATTTCTTTATATTTCCTACCTAATTTATTTATTAACAATTCCTCAGAGTACATTGTCTAATTTCCATGTATTTGCAGCTTCTAGAGTTCCTTTTGTTATTGAGTTAGATTTTTATTCTACTATGGCCTGAGAAGATAGTTAATATGATTTTAATTTTAAAAAATTTGTTGAGACTTGTAAAACAGTAGATGTTGGCATGGATGAAAAGTGAAAGGAAAACCAAAGATGTGAAATCAAACCAAAGTGTCCATCAATTCATGAGCAGCTTAAAAATATATAGTATATGTATACCACAGAATACTGCTCAGCCAAAAAGAAAGATGACTTAATACCTTTTGCAACAATTTGGAAAGAACTAGAGACCATTTTCCTACAGTATTCAAAGAATGAAAAAACAACCACCACATGTCCTCACTATTAAATTGGAGCCAACTGATCCGCACTCATGTGCACAGAAGGAAGTAAAACTCAATGGAAATAGAGCAAGTGGATGGGGGAGGATAGGTGAAACCAGACTTAACAGGTATCATCAATGCTATCTGGGTGATGGATGCACTGCTATAAGGTACATCCTGACTCAAGCAGTACAAAACCAATCCATGTAACAAAAAAACATTTGTACCCCCACAATGTTCTGAAATTATAAAACAAATTGTTGGGATTTGTTTTGCAGCATACCATGTGCTCTATGCTGAAGAATATTTCATGTGCTACTGAGAAAAGTGTGTATTCTTCAGGTATTGGATGAAATTTTCTGTAAATGTCTGCTAGATCCACTTGGTCTCTAATGCAGTTTATGTCCAATTTTATTTTTTGCTTATTTTTTGTATAAATTATTGCTCCAATGCTAAATGTGGGCTGTTGAAGTTCCCAGCAATTACTGTATCAGGGTATCAGGGTCCATCTCTTTCTTTGGGCCAAATAATATTTGATTTGTTTATGTATTTGGGTGCTTCAGTGTCTGATGAATTATATTAGTATAATAGTTAAATCCTCTTGCTGAATCAATCCCTTTATGATTAAAGAATGGCCTCCTTTGTCCCCTTTTATGTTTTTTGACTTTAAGCCTGTTTTGTCTAATATAAATATACCTATTTTTTGCATGCTTTTTGTTTCTGTTCACATGGAATATTTTTTTCCATTCCCTCACTTTTCAGTCTGTTTGTCTTTAAAGACAAAGTGAGATTCTCGTAGGCAGCAAATAAATGAGTCTTGGTTTTTTGTTTGTTTGTTTTAATCCTTTCTGTCAATCTATAATTTTTAATTAGAAGATTGAATGCATTTAAATTTCAGGGTATTATTAATATCTGATGACTTGATTCTGTCATTTTGTGTATATCCCTTGTTACTTTATTTCCCTCTTATTGTTTGTCTTCATGATTTTGGGAGGTATGTAATTATAATATTTCATTCCTTTCTATTTTTCATTTGTGTGTCAGCTCTTCCAGTGATATTTATACTTTTGTTTGTTTTTAATGAGGGTAGATACCATCTCTTTGGTTCCAGATACAAAATTCCCTCAAGTATTTCTTTTAGGGCCATTCTAGTCTATGAATTATCTCAACTTTTGCTTATTTATGAGAGATTCTATTTTTCCTTATTTATAAAGGATAGTTTTCTGAGTGTATATGGTTGACTAACAGGTTGCTTTTATCTTGATATATATGTGTGTGTGTATGTGTGTGTGTGTATGTGTGTGTGTGTGTGTGTGTATGAATATCCACATTTTTTTCTCTGGCCTTTAAGATTAGAGCTTAGAAATATGCTGTTAGTCAGATGGAGATTCTCTTATATGTGGTTTGATACTTTTCTCTTGCTCTCTTTTAGAATTTTCTGTCTTTAACTTTTGACAGTTTAATTATAATGTGCCTTGGAGAGGACCTTTTAGGGCTGAATCTATTTGAGAATCTTAGAGTATCTGGATTTCTACTTATTTCCCAAGATTTGGAAAGTTTATAGCTATGATTTTATTAAATATGTTTTTCATGTTCTCTTCTATCTCTTCTCCTACAGCTCCCATGTGCAAACATTTGTTTGCTTGAGTCTTATATGTCACGTAGGCTTTCTTCATTCAGTCTTGCTATTGTGTTTGTGGAAGAGAAAAAGAAAGAGAGAGAGAGAGAACTGGACTATTTCAAAAAATATATCTTTAAGTTCAGAAATTCTTTCTTCTGACTTATCCAGTCTACTGTTGAAGGTCTCAATTGTATCTTTTATTTCATTTCAGTCATTAAATATTTCAGTTCCAGGAATTCTGTTTGGTTCTTTTTAATAGTATCTACAACTTTGCTTAATTTCAGTCAGATCATTCATCGTTGCTTATTTGTTTATATTGTCTATTTGTCTTATTCCATCTTGCTAAGTTTTATCAAGATCATTATTTTGTTTCCAAGGATCTCATAGATTTACATTTCTTTGAGATATTACTAGAGAAATGTGTTCATTTGTATGTGTGATTTTTCCCTAGCATTTTTGTTTCTTGTATTCCTACATTTATGTCTGTGAATCTGATGTAACAAGCACTTTTTCTAATTTTATGGAATAATTTCATAGGGAAATAATTTTCCTTATAGATATATTTTTAGAGCCATTTGAGTAGTGCTTTGGCTTTGCTTCTAGGTGGGTACAGAGGTGTAGTTTCCACATGGTTTCTTTGGCTATAATCAATGTCAGCAGTATATGTAAATTCCTCAGTGGCTGTAGCTGTGATTATTTGTGGAGGCTGTGGCAAGTCTATGCTGGTGATGAGGACACTATGCAGGCCAGTCCTATGGCCCTCAGGGAGTATATAACAGCACTGGAAGTGGCAGCAATGTGCACAAGCAGGCCAGTCCCCAGGCTCTAGAGCAGCTAGTATGCGTATGTAGCAGGCCTGCTGCTAAAGTAGGCAGGGTTTCTGGCAGTGATGGTGGCAGACCCTGGGCCAACTGGCTTTAGGCTCTCAAATAGTATATGAAGGTGCATCAGTAATGGTGGCAGTGGATCTTGGGCACATTCCTGGATGGAAAAACCATTGAGTCACTAAGTGGCACATGTGAGTATCAGTGGTAAAGTTGGCAGCCCTACATCAGTACCAGCAATGGCAGTAACAAGTCCTAAGTGGGCCAGCCCTCAGGCCTCTGTAAGACCCAAGAAGTGGTAGCAGAAGGTCCTGGGTGGGCCATTCCTTGGGCCCCTGTGTGGCACATACAGGTCCTGGAAGTAGAGGTAGCAATACTGGGTGGCCTGGTTCTTATACACCTGTGTGGTGGTTACAAGTGTCAGTTGTGGTGATGGTGGTGGCCTTTGAGCTGACTAGTCCTCAAGCCCCAGGTGAAACACTTAGGTGCCAGCATTAGAGGTGGCCGACCCAGCAAGGTCAGCATGCATGATCATGTGGGGAAAGGGCTCTGGAGGGGAAAGGGCTCTGTTAGTGGTGGTGACCGCTGGAAGGCAGCTCTCAGGCTCTGGATAGCATGTGCTTTGGCTCCCTATGTCCTGGCAGAAGTTTTCCTAATATGCTAGATTGTCTGTAACCTGGGATGTAGTGGGTGGTGAGTGGGCGTGAGAGCCAGAAATGTGGCTACATCAATGGAGCCAGATGGAGTAGTGATGCAGTTGCATTCTGGGTAAATTTCTACCTTGACTCTTGGTGCCTCTGCTTTCTGTAGATAAAATGAGAGTGCTAATATAAAGAACCCAATGAAGTTGTCTTGAAAATCACATTATAGAGCTTCCAGAGCTCATTTCATGATAGTTAATAGAAGAAAACGATAATTATTTATTGGCTAATCTGTGAGCAGCTAACAGATTACTCTTCTGTTTTTAGGCTTTCACTTCCCATGGCTGCATTGTTATATGGACATTTTCCAACTTCTTGTTTCACAGCAATTGTGAGAAGTTGGGAGTGCTCAATATCTGGACACATTTTGGGTTTTTATGGTATAAATAATATAAAATACAAAATTAAAACATACAAAATATAAAACCAAAACAAAATATAAAAACCTTTATGCATCCTTCAGACCCTGGGCTCCATTTAAAACCAGACAGAGGCAGGTGATGGGAAGTTCTGGGTTTACATAAAGATAATCAATGCAAACAAAGTTTAGAAAATTAAGACATGCTTTCCAGAGTTTTAGCAGCATAATTTTACTCCTGTATTTATTTTCATTGGTTCAACCGTCAACTAACTCATGGTTTCTGACACTTGTATTTTTCTATTGTTCTCCATTTCTGCTTTTCTGGTCTATCAGTGTTTCCTCAGTTTGTTTCACTTTGCAACTCTGCAGCCTCTGAGTTTGACCCCCTGATATTTGTCATAATTTCTATTTCATTCCTCCTGTTCTCTGTACTGACAACTTTCTCTTTTTTTGTTTGTTTGTTTTTTTTTATTTTTTTATTTTATTTTATTTATTTTTTATTAAATCATAGCTGTGTACATTAGTATGATCATAGGGCACCATGCACTTGGTTCATAGACCGTGTGACACATTTTCATCACACTAGTTAACATAGCTTTCGTGGCATTTTCTTAGTTATTTTGCTAAGACCTTTATATTCCACATTTACTAGGATTCACATATACCCTTGTAAGATGCACCACAGGTGTAATCCCATTAATCCCACTCCCTCCACCTACCTTCCCCCTCCCTCCCCTCCCTGACAACTTTCCTCTTAGTCTGCCACTTGACATTGTGCAATGATATTAAAAGTAAAAATTTAAAGCATATAACTTAAAATAATATTTATAGAAATATTTCACTTATTTTTCTCTAGCAAAGATAAATCCAGAATTATGGTGAATAGGTGGAAGATATGCATCATATTATGCTTCATGCTCCTTAGACCCATTTTCTATTAGAAACATCTTTTTCTTTTCTTAAAAATAATTTTATAGACAACTTCTATTAAATAATTTTAAAATGAAACAGCTAAGTAAAAGTCATGATATTCACCTCACTTAAGAAGTTTGCCGGTGGGGGGAGACAAGATGGCGGACTGAAGCCAGCTTTCAACAAAGGCTCCCGTCCAGAAGGAGAGTTAAGGGACAGGAATTTAGTAAGTATCCTGGTGGACTTGAGCCTCACCAAGAGAGAAGGCTGAAGAACGCACATCAACACCGCTGAGGCAAGTTGTGATCACAAGGACGCAAACAAAAGGTACAAAATCCACCACCAAGCGGACGGGAGTCCCCCTCCCCCATGAGACCGGCTCTACAGCCCCATAATTGAACAAGTGGGCAGAAATTAAAGGCCCTCCCACTACACTCCACGGGAGAGACCTTCTAAAAACTGGACCTACCTCCCCTACTGGGGTGCCGTGGCGTTCTCCTGCCGGACATAGGGCTGAATAAAACTTTGGGAATCCTTTGCCGGCAACCCTGAATCCCCGGCGCTCCCCTCCCGCCCACTGAGGTCTGGAGGCCTGTCCCCCAGGACTTCGGATCCTTGGGTGATTTCTCAAGGGGAGTGGACAGTCCCCTTGAGTGCGACTGGTCAGCATTGACTCTGAGGCGCGCCGAGTGAGGAGAGGGCACCGGGCTGAGGGGGAGTCACGCCTCGCGGCACTTCCCTGCGGTGCAGTGCAGCAACCCTCCCCGGGCATACGGGGCCCAAGACTGAATCAGACTCTGGCCTCCCCGCTGAGAGCTGAGAACCCCTACTCTCGCTCGGGGTCTGAGGGCCTATCCCCCAGGAGTTCGGCTCCTTGGGTGATTTCTCGAGGGGAGTGCACAGTGCCTGAGCTGCGTCAGGTCAGCGCTGACTCTGGGACACGTGAGCGAGGAGAGGGCACTCTGCTGAGGGGAAATCAAGCCTTGGCGGCACTTCCCTGCGGTGCAGTGCAGCAACCCTCCCCAGGCATATGGGGCCCAAGACTGAATCAGACTCTGGCCTCCCCGCTGAGAGCTGAGAACCCCTACTCTCACTCGGGGTCTGAGGGCCTATCCCCCAGGAGTTCGGCTCCTTGGGTGATTTCTCGAGGGGAGTGCACAGTGCCTGAGCTGCGTCAGGTCAGCGCTGACTCTGGGACACCTGAGCGAGGAGAGGGCAGCTGAGGGGAAATCAAGCCTTGGCGGAACTTCCCTGCGGTGCAGTGCAGGAGCCCTCCCCGGACCGTAGTATTGCGTGAAACTGAATGAAACTCTAGCTTCCCCCCGCCCCACTCCCAATCGGGGTCTGGGGGCCCATCCCCCAAGAGTTCTGATTCTTGGGGGATCTCTTAAGGGGTGTGGACCCAGCACAAACTGCGGCCGCTCAGTGCTGACTCTGGGGCGCGGGACAGAGGAGAAAAGGGTCGCCTGAGTGCCCACACCAGAGCAGCAGTTCCCTGGAGGTAGATCAACAGCCGTTTTTTCTTTAACGGCAGAACGCTCACTTCTGGATATTCTGAGGCCATACCCCCTGTCTCCCTGGGCAACCAGAGGAGGCCACCGGTGACACGGCTCACAAACACGGAAGCCTCCAGGGCGGGGCCGACCCAGAGAAGTGTTCAGACGCAATTCCCCAGCAGCAAAGACGTTTGAACTCAAAACAGCCCGTCTCCTGTAGGCGATGACAGGAACAGAGACAGAACCTCACAAAGTTGTCTGTTCTGTTCTGTTCTGTTAGCAGCATGCATCAGGGACGGGGCTAAGCCTGAGTGAACACCTCCTTCCCATCACCTGCATCAAACACTCAAAGATGTCAGGCCCCATCTCCTCCTGCTAGATAGCGGCAGTCTGCGGGGGCCTGGCAGACTTCCTTGCGATTCAGGCAGGTGCAAACCCCTGGAGTGTCTGTTCACTGCAGGCAACTGGGTTAGCCATCTGCAGAGATACCAGTGACTGGGTCCGACGGAGGGGCAAAGTGGGGAAGGAGACGTCAACCTTCCCAGACTGCTCTGTTTGCTGGGTGGCTCCTCCTAACTCCACGCTGCACTGGGGTGAGCTGTGTCAGAGGAGTCACCAGGACCCTGTGATCCAGTTCCCAGAGACCTCTTGAACCCTTCCACCTGAGACAAGTGCCGATTGAGACAGCTGATTCGGACCTTTTGAACTGGGCTGATAGACTGAGGACTCTTCAGGCGGTGCCCTGGGTGTGCGATTGTAGGAAGGTTTGATTCTCCTTTTCCAACTGGGGCCAGAGGTGGGCAGGCGGGGTGACTTAATTGCTGATTTTTCCACACAGCTGAGACTTCAAGCCAGAGTAGAAGTTGCAATAGGATCGAACAGAAACCAGCTGAAAACAAGACAGAACCACTTTGCTCCACCACACCAGACAGGGCCCCAGTTTCTCAGGCCACAACACTGTACGGGCCCTCGATAAAACCCCAGGGGAAAAACCAAAGGGAGTAAACCATGGGGCGGAATCAGCGGAAAAACTCTGGTAACATGAATAACCAGAATAGATCAACCCCCCCAAGAAAAGATACGGCAGATGTGATTGAAGATCCCATTCATAAACAACTGGCTGAGATGTCAGAAGTCGAATTCAGAATTTGGTTTGCAGACAAGATTAATAAAATGGAATTAGGAATTCGAGGAGAAATTCAAAAACTGTCTCAAGAATTTAACGAATTTAAAGACAAAACCACCAAAGACTTAGACACACTGAAACAAGAACTTACAGCCCTCAAAGATATGAAAAATACAGTAGAATCCCTCAGTAACAGAATGGAGCAAGCAGAAGAAAGGATTTCTGACATTGAAGATAAAGTCTTCGAACGCTCCCAATCTCTCAAAGAGGAAGAGAAATGGAGAGCAAAAACGGATCACTCACACAGAGAGCTCTCAGATAATTCGAAAAAAAATAACATAAGGGTTATAGGAATTTCGGAGACTGATGAAGTGGCAGCCAAGGGCACAGAGGCCCTTCTACAGGAAATTATGAAAGAAAATTTTCCAGACATGCCTAGAGAATCTGAAATTCAGATAGCAGACAGCTTCAGAACCCCAGCACGATTCAACCCCAATAAGCCATCTCCCAGACATATCATAATTAGCTTCACTAAAGTTAACATGAAAGAGAAGATTCTCAAAGCAGCCCGGCGAAAGAAAACTATAACGTACAAAGGTAAGAATATTAGAATAACTGCAGATCTCTCTGCTGAAACTTTTCAAGCAAGAAGAGGCTGGTCATCAACTTTTAATCTCCTAAAGCAAAAAAACTTTCAACCCAGGATCTTGTATCCAGCTAAACTGAGTTTCATCTATGATGGAGAAATTAAATACTTCAATGACATTCATATGTTGAAAAAATTTGCCATAAGTAAACCAGCTCTTCAGGATGTTCTCAGACCTATCCTCCACAAGGACCAACCCAATCCTATACCACAAAAGTAAACTCACTCAGAAACTTCGGATCAAACTCCAACTTCCACACTGGCGAAAGGATTAAAAATGTCCACTGGATCTTTGAAAAACTCGATACCCAAAATTCCACCAGACTTATCCTTACTCTCCATCAATGTGAATGGCTTAAACTGTCCTCTAAAGAGGCATAGGTTAGCTGACTGGATACAAAAACTTAAGCCAGATATTTGTTGCATACAAGAGTCACATCTCAACTTAAAAGACAAATACAGACTCAGGGTGAAAGGATGGTCATCCATATTTCAGGCAAATGGTAATCAGAAAAAAGCAGGTGTTGCAATTTTATTTGCAGATACAGTAGGCTTTAAACCATCAAAAGTAAGGAAGGACAAGAATGGTCACTTCATATTTGTTAAGGGTAATACTCAATATGACGAGATCTCAATTATTAATATCTATGCACCCAACCAGAATGCACCTCAATTTATAAGAGAAACTCTAACAGACATGAGTAACTTGATTTCCTCCAGCTCCATAATCGTTGGAGATTTCAACACTCCCTTGGCAGTGTTGGATCGATCGTCCAGAAAGAAGCTGAGCAAAGAAATCTTAGATTTAAACCTAACCATCCAATATTTAGATTTAGCAGACATCTACAGAACATTTCATCCCAACAAAACTGAATACACATACTTCTCATCAGCCCACGGAACTTACTCCAAAATTAATCACATTTTAGGTCACAAGTCTAACCTCAGTAAATTTAAAGGAATAGAAATTATTCCATGCATCTTCTCGGACCATCATGGAATAAAACTTGAATTGAGTAACAACAGGAATCTGCATACCCATACAAAAACATGGAAGTTAAATAACCTTATGCTGAATGATAGCTGGGTCAGAGATGAGATTAAGAAAGAAATTACCAATTTTTTGGAACAAAATGACAATGAAGACACAAGCTATCAGAACCTCTGGGACACTGCAAAGGCAGTTCTAAGAGGGAAATTTATAGCACTGCAAGCCTTCCTCAAGAGAACGGAAAGAGAGGAAGTTAACAACTTAATGGGACATCTCACGCAACTGGAAAAGGAAGAACATTCCAACCCCAAACCCAGTAGAAGAAAAGAAATAACCAAAATTAGAGCAGAATTAAATGAAATTGAAAACAAAAGAATAATACAACAGATCAATAAATCAAAAAGCTGGTTTTTTGAAAAGGTCAATAAAATAGATAAACCTCTGGCCAACCTAATCAGGAAAAAAAGAGTAAAATCTCTAATATCATCAATCAGAAACAACAAAGACGAAATAACCACAGACTCATCAGAAATCCAAAAAATCGTTAATGAATATTAGAAGAAACTTTATTCTCAGAAATATGAAAATCTGAAGGAAATAGACCGATACTTGGAAGCACGCCACCTTCCAAGACTTAACCAGAATCAAGTGGAAATGTTGAACAGACCCATATCAAGTTCAGAAATAGCATCAACTATACAAAACCTCCCTAAAAAGAAAAGCCCGGGACCAGATGGTTTCACGTCAGAATTCTACCAAACCTTTAAAGAGGAATTAGTACCTATATTACTCAACCTGTTCCAAAATGTAGAAAAAGAAGGAAGACTACCCAACACGTTCTATGAAGCAAATATCACCCTGATCCCCAAACCAGGAAAAGACCCAACAAGAAAAGAAAATTATAGACCAATATCACTAATGAATATAGATGCAAAAATATTCAACAAGATCCTAACAAACAGAATCCAGCAACACATCAAAAAATTATACATCATGACCAAGTTGGTTTTAT
This sequence comes from Nycticebus coucang, assembly GCF_027406575.1. Taxonomy (NCBI): domain Eukaryota; kingdom Metazoa; phylum Chordata; class Mammalia; order Primates; family Lorisidae; genus Nycticebus; species Nycticebus coucang. The sequence goes on from NC_069782.1 coordinate 31,624,948, forward strand.
CCCAGGGTCTCAAGGCTGGTTCAATATACGTAAATCTATAAATGTAATTCAGCACATAAACAAATTAAAAAACAAAGACCATATGATTCTCTCAATTGATGCAGAAAAAGCTTTTGATAATATCCAGCATCCCTTCATGATCAGAACACTCAAGAAAATTGGTCTAGAAGGGACTTTTCTTAAACTGATAGAGGCTATCTACAGCAAACCCACAGCCAATATCATATTGAATGGAGTTAAATTGGAATCATTTCCACTCAGATCAGGAACCAGACAAGGCTGCCCATTGTCTCCATTGCTTTTCAACATTGTAATGGAAGTTTTAGCCACCGCAATTAGGGAAGAAAAGGCGATCAAGGGTATCCATATAGGGTCAGAAGAGATCAAACTCTCGCTCTTCGCAGATGATATGATTGTGTATCTGGAAAACACTAGGGACTCTACTACAAAACTCCTAGAAGTGATCAAGGAATACAGCAGCGTCTCAGGTTACAAAATCAACATTCATAAATCGGTAGCCTTTATATACACCAACAACAGTCAAATTGAAAAAGCAGTTAAGGACTCTATCCCATTCACAGTAGTGCCAAAGAAGATGAAATATTTGGGAATTTGCCTAACAAAAGACGTGAAAGATCTCTATAAAGAGAACTATGAAACTCTAAGAAAAGAAATAGCTGAAAATGTTAACAAATGGAAAAACATACCATGCTCATGGCTAGGAAGAATCAACATTATCAAAATGTCCATACTACCCAAAGCAATATATAATTTCAACGCACTCCCTATTAAAGCTCCACTGTCATATTTTAAAGATCTTGAAAAAACATTACTTCGTTTTATATGGAATCAGAAAAAACCTCGAATAGCCAAGACATTACTCAGAAATAAAAACAAAACAGGAGGAATCACACTACCAGACCTCAGACTTTACTACAAATCGATAGTGATCAAAACAGCATGGTATTGGCACAAAAACAGAGAAGTAGATATCTGGAATAGAATAGAGAACCAGGAGATGAATCCAGCTACTTACCGCTATTTGATTTTTGACAAGCCAATTAAAAACATTCAGTGGGGAAAAGATTCCCTATTTAACAAATGGTGCTGGGTGAACTGGCTGGCAACCTGCAGAAGACTGAAATTGGACCCACACCTTTCACCATTAACTAAGATAGACTCTCATTGGATTAAAGATTTAAACTTAAGACATGAAACTATAAAAATACTAGAGGAGAATGCAGGGAAAACCCTTGAAGAAATTGGTCTGGGTGAGTATTTCATGAGGAGAACCCCCCGGGCAATTGAAGCAGCTTCAAAAATACACTACTGGGACTTGATCAAACTAAAAAGCTTCTGCACAGCTAAGAACACAGTAAGCAGAGCAAGCAGACAGCCCTCAGAATGGGAGAAGATATTTGCAGGGTATAACTCTGACAAAGGTTTAATAACCAGAATCCACAGAGAACTCAAACGCATCAGCAAGAAAAAAACAAGGGATCCCATCGCAGGCTGGGCAAGGGATTTGAAGAGAAACTTCTCTGAAGAAGATAGGCGCACGGCCTTCAGACATATGAAAAAATGCTCATCATCTTTAATCATCAGAGAAATGCAAATCAAAACTACTTTGAGATATCATCTAACTCCAATGAGACTAGCCTATATCACAAAATCTCAAGACCAGAGATGTTGGCGTGGATGCAGAGAAAAGGGAACACTTCTGCACTGCTGGTGGGAATGCAAATTAATACATTCCTTTTGGAAAGATATATGGAGAACACTCAGAGATCTAAAAATAGATCTGCCATTCAATCCTGTAATTCCTCTGCTGGGCATATACCCAGAAGACCAAAAATCACAACATAACAAAGATATTTGTACCAGAATGTTTATTGCAGCCCAATTCATAATAGCTAAGTCATGGAAAAAGCCCAAGTGCCCATCGATCCACGAATGGATTAATAAATTGTGGTATATGTATACCATGGAATACTATGCAGCCTTAAAGAAAGATGGAGACTTTACCTCTTTCATGTTTACATGGATGGAGCTGGAACATATTCTTCTTAGTAAAGTATCCCAAGAATGGAAGAAAAAATACCCAATGTACACAGCCCTACTATGAAACTAATTTGGGACTCTCACATGAAAGCTATAACCCAGCACAACTTAACAATAGGGGGAAGTGGGAAAGGGGGGGGGTGGGTAGAGGGAGGGGAATCGGTGGGATCACACCTGTGGTGCATATTACAGGGGTATTTGCGAAACTTGGTAAATGTAGAATGTAAATGTTTTGGCACAGTAACTGAGATAACGCCGGAAAGGCTATGTTAACCACTGTGATAAAAATGTGTCAAATGGTTTATGAAGTGAGTGTATGATGCCCCATAATCATATCATTGTATACAGTTATGATTTAATAAAAAAATTAAAAAAAAAAAGAAGTTTGCCCTTTTCATACCTTTATATAAGTAAAAATTATTTTTTTACTAGTCAGAAAAAAATCTAATTTCTCTACAGTAAGTAAAAGGCTTCAAACCAAAATACTCTGGTAGACATAAAACATCTTCATCTTTAGTTCTGAGTTCCTTAAGATTTTGGGCAGATTTTTAGTGTGACTGTGAAAGAGATTGTTATTACTCTTACTATCAATATCACTTTCAAAATATTATTGAATTTTTATTTTACGAAGTTATTTTCTGTATACTAATGATATATGGTATGCTACCCAATATCAACCACATATTGCTACCATGATAATAATAATAGCAGCTATGATTTACCCTTCAACTAGTATGTTCAAGGAATGGCTAAGTAATTTAATCCTCCTATCAACTCCATAAATAAAATGTTATTTTTTCCGATACCTAGATGAGGAAACTGATGGCTTAGAGCTTAATGAAGTAACCAAATTTAAACTAGTCTTTTTGTCTTAGTTACAGTTTCTATATTGTAGCTAGAGTATGTGACTTTGTCCATCATATATATATATATATATATGTTTAATGTGATTTACTTCATTCCATGCAAAGACATATTTCTAACTTTGATAATCATACAAATCAATTCATGTATCTAAATGGTTAATAGAAAGCACAAGAAGAAAAAAAAAAAGAAAGCACAAGAAGAGAATTGGCAAAAAGAAATATGTTGCAACACCTTGAGCAATTTTTATACATGTGTTGCTTATAGTTTTTTGTATAATAAAGTTATTAAATAATTTGAAATAAGATTAAAAGGTCTTAAGCATAACAATCACTCTATCGGGGAGCTAAGAAAACAATTTTATATTAGGAAATAAAAAATTAATCAATAGATAAATGAAATAGTTGAGTAAGAAGAACAATGTATTCCCAAGTATGATTTGCAACAGTCTTGGAGAACTTCTTATGATTTAAAATATTATAAATGAACATTGACCAGATGATCAATGAATGTTTGATCAGTGAATGATAAAAGAAATTGAAATCAAGCACAGTGGCTCATGCCTGTAACCCCAGCACTTTGGAGGCCAAAGCAGGAGGATTTCTTGAGCCCAGGATTTCAAAAATAGGCTGGAGCAGAATTGTGAGACCCCTATATCTACATATTTCTTTTTATTAGCTGGAATGGCCACCTACAGCTGTAGGCCTAATTATTATGGAAGCTGAGGTGGCAGGACTACTCAAGCTCAGGAGTTTGAGGCTATAGCAAGCTGTGATCATGTCACTACACTCCAGCCTGAGAAATAAAGAGAGACCCTGTCTCTTAAACAAACAAAAATCCTACCACTTTTTAAGATCACAGTTACTAGCATTTGTCCATATAGTTAGGTAAGGCCACTGCTCATTGGGATAAAAACAGATCTACAAATACAGTGGCTTACAGAAGATAGAAAGAGAAAGAAGACTGGGCATCAATTTACTTTTAAGTAGTCAGGGTAGAGTCAAGGCTGGAATTGCTTATCTCTCCCCTGTGCACACCCCACTGGTATTTTGTCATAGCTAGCTGCAAGGGAGTAGGTGGAACATAGCCTCTATCTGGACAACCATGTGTCCAACTTGAGCTCTGATACTATAGAAGAAAAAAAAAAATCTAATGGACTTTTATCTATTTTTATAGTAATATTTACAATGTGTGGGGTAGAAGATGAGGGTGATAAGATGAGGGAGCAAAAAATAAAAGATATGTATGTTGAAGAAGACTCCTTAAGATATTCTATGTATTAATCTGGATGGAAGTGGAAGACATTATTCTTAGTAAAGCATCACAAGAATGGAGAAGCATGAATCCTATGTACTCAATTTTGATATGAGGACAATTAATGACAATTAAGGTTATGGGGGGGAAGCAGAAAGAAGGACGGAGGGAGGAGGATGGGGCCTTGGTGTGTGTCACACTTTATCGGGGCAAGACATGATTGCAAGAGGGACTTTACCTAACAATTGCAATCAGTGTAACCTGGCTTATTGTACCCTCAATGAATCCCCAACAATAAAAAAAAAGAACTGGAACAGAAAAAAAAAAAAAAAAGATATTCTATGTGATAATGCCCTTCTATGATTCTGGAAACTCATCATTTCCACCATGAAAATTATCATTTTAGTTTAATATACTTGCCAACTAACATCCCTATGAGAAGTCACTTTTGTTTTTTATTTTTCTGGAAGATATACAATTTTTATGTCGACCTCTAGCAAAAATAGATTGAGTAGACACATCATTTTCTTCAATAATATGTTCTTAAGAATGTAACATATTTTCTGAAACTCTTTGCATATGTTTTTTCTTATGACACATTTCTGATAGTTACACAAGTTTGAGCCATCACTGATGTAGGTTTTGGAAATGTACATTCTGATATGTCCCTACTTGAGTTTTGCTACTTTTCCTTCTTGTTGACCTTCTCCATTCTTATTTCACTTAGATTTTGCCATTTGAATCATAAGCCTGGGTCCTTTGGGTTCAGTTATTTAACCAATCTCATTCTCAACATCTGCATAAGAAAAAAAAAGGATAGAACAGTTACAGGGATGCTATCTGTATTACATAAACAGACAGTAAGAAGCCAGCATAATGCCAGGCATAGTTAGTTTTTATATATTACCTTCATTTTCAATCACTCAACTCAATCACAAGGCAGAAATGAGTATACACATTTTTTTGAGAAATGTAAATTCTAAAACAATCAGAAAACTTAGTGAATCAGGACATTCCATTCTGGGCTTAATGTTTTGTTTTTGTCTTTTACTTTTGGAATAAGAAAGGAGAAGGTGGTTTGTATTAATAATGAGAGAAAAATTAAGATTTACATAATATCCAAAAGATATTGCCAAGTATTAATACTTTCATGTTGCACATCTAAATTACTATGATTAATAAAAGCTAAATATGCAAGGCACTTTACAAATTACTTTTATTTAAATTATCTCATTCTATTCTCAAAATAACCCAAGAACTCATTATATAAACTATTTGGCATAAAATCTCTATTTTATCAAAAATGACAAAACCTTGTCTTAGAATTGTAATCTGGTTTTTATTAAGATAACCAGTAAGAAGGCAGATCTAGGATTCTAATCTGAGCATTTTGACTCTTAAACCCTTTTATCTTTCTACTTTATGTTGTAATTTTTAATTATGCTGAATCCTTTTCAAGTCCTATGAGTCTGTAGTAATAATTTGCTGTTCCCATTTTACCTCTTTTATTTATTTTTTTATTTTTATTTATTATTAAATCATAACTGTGTACATTAATGCAATCGTGGGGAAGGAACCATACACTGGTTTTATAGACCATTTGACATATTTTCATCACACTGGTTAACATAGCCTTCCTGGCATTTTCTTAGTCATTGCGTTGAGACATTTATACTCTACATCCAGTAAGTTTCACATGTACCCTTGTAAGATGCACCGTAGGTGTGATCTCACAAATCACCCTCCCTCCGCCCATCCTTGCCCCATCCTCAACTAAAGCTGTTCAGGGACAACAGCGCAGTCTTGTCACTCCCCCAGTAACATTCTCCATATTTCAATGCTTAGCCAACCTCCTAAGCCTCTTTCCTTAGGGTCATGTAAGAACATTTTATTAATGTTTTTATCATAGTTAAAAAAGCTGTTCCTATAATTTTATTTGGCCTTGGCATTTCTGCTTGATCTGCAAAGACCTGCCTTGACACTTTCAACTTCTCCTGAACTTTCAGTGGCTTCTCCTCATACAAAAATTATGTAAGATATTCCCATTGATGCAAATGACTAAAATTGGCTTTCACTATCACAAAAAGCTGGGCAATGTTCGATTTAAAAATTTACAGGTGCAGTGACTGGTGACCGCCCAGACCTCTGGAAGAATTGCGCTGTGACCTATGATCACCCCCCACCCAGACCTCTGGAAGAGCTACTCCGTGACCCACTATCGCTGCCCGTCCAGACTCCGGAATAACTGAGCCGTGACCTGCGTAGCTGCCCACCAGGACCTCTGTAAGAGCTGGCCACAATCCACAATCACCGCACGCGCGGACCTCAGTAAGAGCTGCATCTGTGACCCGCGACCCGCGCCAGCTAGGCCTCCATACACTCTGACCAGGAACTCCAGGAGCTACACAGCCCTGTGTCCTACCTCCTGTACCCTCGCTGCCTCCACACCAGCCCACTCTTCTGGCCAGGGACTCTGGTAGCCACTTGCCGCCCCGAGCCGTCCCTGCCCCTGTGCAGAGCCCATCTCCTGGCCAGAGACTGCTGGAGCCTTGGGTTCTCTGTACCAAAGTCACTGGGCACCAGGCACTTCCAGAATTGTGTGCACCAACCCCCACACTGTTGCAGGATCCAGGTGTGTCACACTCTGGAGCTGCTCCCACAACCAGAACTCCCTGGATGGGGCATCCCCAGAGGAGTCACTCCCTACAGGGTCACTCCCTACAAAGATCAAGCAACAATAGAGTGATCCCGCTGGGGTCTAATCTTAGAGAGACACCTCCCCAACTCTGAGGATGGCCAGCGGCAACAGTGAGAAACAATCATGAGGCAAAATCAACAGAAAAACTCTGGCAATATGAATAATCAGAGTAGATCAACTCCCCCAAGGATCAATGGGGCAGACACAGCAAAAGATCCCATGCACAAACAAATAACTGAGATGTCAGAAAGCAAATTCAGAATCTGGATAGCAAAGAAGATCGAATTAGAATTCCAAGCAGTAACCCAAAAGATATCTCAAGAATTCAACAAATTCAAAGACCAAATGACCAAAGATTTTGACATGTTGAGGCAAGAAGTTGCAGCCCTCAAAGATTTGAGAAACATAGTAGAATCCTTCAGTAAAGGATGGAGCAAGCAGAAGAAAGGATTCCTGACCCTGAAGACAAAGCTTTCGAACACTCCCAAACTCTCAGAGAGGAAGAGAAATGGAGGACAAAAGCAGATCACCCTCTCAGAGAGCTCTGGGATAATTCGAAGAAAACCAATATTTGTCTTATAGGAATCTCTGAAAGCAATGAAGTGGCTTCAAAAGGCACAGAATCTCTTCTCTATGAGATTATGAAAGAGAACTTTCCAGACATGCCAAGAGATTCTGAAATTCAGATAGCACACAGTTTCAGAACTCCACCATGACTAAACCCAAATAAGACACCCACCAGACACATCATAATCAATTTCACTAAAGTTAATATGAAGGAGAAAATTCTGAAAGCAGCCAGATGAGACAAAACCATCACCTACAAGGGGAAGAATATTAGAATAACTGAAGATCTCTCTGCTGAAACCTGTCAAGCTAATAGAGGATGATCATTGACTTTTAATATCCTAAAACAAAATAATTTTCAACCCAGGATCCAGTACCCAGCTAAACTGAGTTTCATTTATGACGGAGAAATTAAATACTTTAATGACATTCACATGTGGAAGAAATTTGCCATAACTAAACCAGCCCTCCAGGATAGTCTCAGACCTATCCTCCATAAAGACCAGGGTAATCCTCCACCACAAAAGTAAACCCACTCAGAAAATTTTGATCAAATTCCAACTTCCACAGTTGCAAAAGGATTAAAAATGTCCACTGGACTCTCGAAAGGCTTATCAATATTCTCAATTATTGCAAATGGCTTAAATTGTCCTCTAAAGAGACACAGGTTGACTGACTGGATACAAAAACTCAAGCCAGATATCTGCTGCATACAAGAATCTCATCTTACATCAAAAGACAAATATAGACTCAATGTGAAGGGATGGGCATCTATACTCCAGGCAAATGGAAAGCAGAAAAAAGGAGGCATTTCAATCCTATTCGCAGATGCAATATGCTTTAAACCAACCAAAATAAGGAAGGATAAAGATGGACACTTCATATTTGTTAAAGATAATACTCAATATGATGAGATTTTAATTATTAATATTTATGCACCCAACCGGAATGCACTAATAAGAGAAACTCTAACAGACATGAGCAACTTGATTTCCTCCAGTTCCATAGCAGTTGTAGATTTTAACACCTCTTTAGCAGTGCTGGATAGATCCTCCAAAAAGAAGCTCAATAAAGAAATTTTAGATTTAAACTTAACCATTAACAGACATCTACAGAACATTTCATCCCAACAAAACTGAATACACATTCTTCTCATCAGCACATGGAACATACTCCAAATCGACCACATTCTAGGCTACAAATCTAACCTCAGCAAATTTAAGAAAATAGATATTATTCCTTGCATCCTCTCAGACCATCATGGAATAAAAGTTGAACTCAATAACAACAGGAATCTGCATACCCATACAAAAACGTGGAAGCTCAGCAACCTTATGCTAAAGGAAAGATGGGTTATAGACAAGATTAAGAAGGAAATCACCAAATTTTTGGAACAAAACAACAATGATGACATGAATTATCAGAACGTCTGGGATATTGCAAAGGCAGTCCTAAGAGGGAAATTTATAGCACTGCAAGCCTTCCTCAAGAAAACAGAAAGAGAGGAAGGTAATAACTTAATGTGACATCTCAAGCAACTAGAGAAGGAAGAACATTCCAATCCCAAACCCAGCAGAAGAAAAAAAAATAACCAAAACCAGAGCAGAATTAAATGAAATTGAAAACAAAAGAATTATATGACAGATCAATAAATCCAAAAGTTGTTTTTTTGAAAAGATAAATAAAATAGATAAACCTTTGGCCAACCTAACCAGGAAAAAAAAGAGTAAAATCTCTAATTTCATCAATTAGAAATGGTAATGATGAAATAACAACAGACCCCTCAGAAATTCAAAAAATCCTTAATGAATATGACAAGATACTTTACTCTCAGAAATATGAAAATCTGAAAGAAATTAACCAATACTTGAAAGTACGCCACCTACAAAGACTTAGCCAGAATGAAGTGGAAATGTTGAATAGGCCTATATCAATTTCTGAAATAGCATCAACTATACAAAATCTCCCTAAAAAGAAAAGCCCAGGACCAGATGGCTTTACACCAGAATTCTACCAAACTTTTAAAGAAGAACTACAACCTGTATTACTAAGCCTCTTCCAATATATAGAAAAAGAAGGAATACTACCCGACACATTCTATGAAGCAAATATCACCTTGATCCCTAAACCAGAGAAAGACCCAAGGAAAAAAAGAAAATTGTAGACCAATATCACTAATTAATATTGATGCAAAAATACTCAATAAGAGCCTAACAAACAGAAGCCAACACATCAAAAAAATTATACACCATGACCAAGTGGGATTTATCCCAGGGTCTCAAGGCTGGTTCAATATACCTAAATCTATAAATGTAATTCAGCACAAAAACAAACTAAAAAATAAAGACCATATGATTCTCTCAATTGACACAGAAAAAGCTTTTGATAATATCCATCATCCCTTCATGATCAGAACACTTAAGAAAATTGGTATAGAAGAGACATTTCTTAACCTGATAGAGGCCATCTACAGCAAACCCACAGCCAATATTGTATTGAATGGAGTTAAATTGAAATCATTTCCACTTAGATCAGGAACCAGGCAAGGTTTCCCATTGTCTCCATTGCTCTTTAACCTTATAATGGAAGTTTTAGCCATTGCAATTAGAGAAGAAAAGGTGATCAAGGGTATTCACATAGAAGAGATCAAATTTTCACTCTTTGCAGATGATATGATATACCTAGAAAACACTAGGGATTCTACTACAAAACTTTTAGAAGTGATCAAGGAATACAGCAATGTCTCAGGCTACAAAATTAACACCCATAAACCTGTAGCCTTTATATATACTAACAATAACCAAGCCAAAAAAACAGTCAAGGACTTTATTTTTTTCCAGTAGGGCCAAAGAAGATGAAATATTTGGGAGTATACCTAACAAAGGATGTGAAAGTTCTCTATAAAGAGAACTATGAAACTTTAAGAAAAGAAATAGCTGAAGATATTAACAAATGAAAAAACATACCATGTTCATGGCTGGGAAGAATCAACATTGTTAAGATGTCTATATTACCCAAAGCAATATATAATTTTAATGCAATTCCTATTAAAGCTCCATTGTCATATTTTAAAGATCTTGAAAAAATAATACCTCATTTTATATGGAATCAGAAAAAAACCTCGAATAGACAAAACATTACTCAGCAATAAAAACAAAGCAGGATGAATCACGCTACCAGACCTGAGACTAAACTATAAATCAATAGTGATCAAAACAGCATGGTATTGGCACAAAAACAGACAAGTAGATGTCTGGAACAGAATAGAGAACCAAGAGATGACTCCAGCTACTTACTGTTATTTGATCTTTGACAAGCCAATTAAAAACATTCAGTAGGAAAAAGATTCCCTATTGAACAAATGGTGCTGGGTGAACTGGCTGGCAATCTGTAAAAGACTGAAACTGGACCCACACCTTTCACCATTAACTAAGATAGACTCTCACTGGATAAAAGATTTAAACTTAAGACATAAAACTATAAAAATACTTGAAGAAAGTGCAGGGAAAACTCTTGAAGCACCAGCATGGGTAAATATTTTATGAGGAGGACTCCCCAGGCAATTGAAGCAGTATCAAAAATACATTACTGGGACATGATCAAACTAAAAAGCTTCTGCACAGCCAAGAACATAGTAAGTGAAGCAAGCAGACAGCCCTCAGAATGGGAGAAAATATTTGCAGGTTATACCTCTGATAAAGGTTTTATAACCAAAATCCACAGAGAACTCAAATGTATTAGCAAGAAAAGAACAAGTGATCTCATCTCAGGATGGGCAAAAGACTTGAAGAGAAACTTCTCTAAAGAAGACAGATGCACGATCTATAAACACATGAAAAAAAGCTGATCATCCTTAATCATCTGAGAAATGCAAATCAAAACTACTTTGACATATCACCTAACTCCAGTAAAAGTAGCCCACATAACAAAATCCCAAATCAGAGATGTTGGCGTGGATGTGAAGAAAAGGGCACACTTCTACACTGCTGGTGGGAATGCACACTAATACGTTCCTTTTGGAAGGATATTTGGAGAACACTTAGAGATCGAAAAATAGACATGCCATTTGATCCTATAATTCCTTTACTAGGTTTATACCCAGAAGACCAAAAATCACAATATAACAAAGACATCTGTACCAGAATGTTTATTGCAGCCCAATTCATAATTGCTAAGTCATGGAAGATGCCCAAGTGCCCATCGACCCACAAATGGACTAGCAAATTGTGGTCCATGTATACCATGGAATATTATGCAGCCTTAAAGAAAGATGGAGACTTTACCTCTTTCGTGTTTACATGGATGGAGCTGAACATATTCTTCTTAGCAAAGTATCTCAGGAATGGAAAAAAAAGTATCCAATGTACTCAACCCTACTATGAAGCTAATTTATAGCTTTCACATGAAGACTATAACCCAACTATAGCACAAGAATATGGAGAAAGGTCTAAGGGAGGGTAAGGGTTAGGGTAATTGGTGGGGGGGAGGTTAGGGAGGAGGTTAGGGTGAAGGGAGGGTAATTGGTGGGGCCACACCTATGGTGCATCTTAGAATGGGTACAGGTGAAACTTACTAAATGCAGAATACAAATGTCTACATACAATAACTAAGAAAATGTCATGAAGGCTACGTTGAACAGTTTAATGAGAATATTTCATAGTGTATATGAAACCAGCACATTGTACCCTTGATTAAACTAATGTACACAGCTATGATTTAACAAAAAAATAAAAAATAAAATAAAAATTTACAGGGGCTAGGAGGAAAGCAAAACAAAATTGATAAAAGGTAAGTTCCTACCCTTAAGAAAGTGAGCGACTATATAGTCACAAGCCATGGTAGCAGATTTTGGATTTACAGTGGATGTTTACAAAGGCAAATTCATGTGTTGAGTTATGCCAGTGGTAACAAAAATGAAACTTGAAAATAACTATAATCTGGAATGTTCCTTTATCCACACTTGTGTTCATTACAGCTAAGTCTTTCTAACTATAGTCTAAGTCTGCTCTACCAGTAAGGTTTGTCCTAAGTAAAGATCTCCACATTTTTCACCTGAAAGAATGGAAAAATTATCATCTAAACTCTAGAGATAATATACTGAACGTCAGAATACTTCTAAAAGTTTAATAGCCGGAAAAAGTGAAATTATCTTCATTTATGGCTACTACCAAGAACAAAGCCCTAGGATTCAGGAGAAGATATTTGTGAGATATTCAAAGCTTCTAATGTAAATTTGATGCAGTACAAAGCTAGATTAAGAACACAGAACTTGCATATACTGGAGCCAATATTGTCTATCTTGCTACTAATGGTAGCAAGAGCAAAAGGTAGAGTTTAAAATTGACATATTAAAGTTAGAATTTGGTTCACCACTTGCTAAGCTTTTTACTGAGGAAATGTATTTTTCTGAACTTCAGACTCTGTTCTGGAAAATCTGGATGAATCTCTTCTACTTATGAGGGGTAGGAAGACATTTAAATAAAATATGTGAAAGTCTCCAGAAAAAAATGCTCAGCAATTACAGTACAACCTTTGTAAACTGACCTTCCAAGGGAATGTAATAAACTGTCTACATACGGAGATGGTCAACATATGTACCTTGGCCTATTGTACTGCTGTGTACATGTGGTGCATGTTTGGTCTATCGATATTAGGTCAAATTAAGGAGGTGGTTAATGTATGGAAGTGGTCAACTATGGAGATTATATTGTATTATGTAAATCATTATAAAGGTAAATTAGAGATATACAACACTGTCTTGGGTTTGAATCATTTTTCAGTAATATGTGTATGATCTATTATAGTTATATATACATGTAAATTTGAGATAAGTTCTCATTTTTTTATTGTTTCTCTCTTAACTCTAGGCCCTTTGCACCTGTCTTAAAGCATTTACCACTCTTTGCTTTATATTCTTATAATTTATAATTAATTCTTATTTAAGACTTTGAAATGGAGAATGCTACTCAATTTGCCCATATTTGTGAAAATATGACTGTCTGTATTTGCTTTGTAGGGTTAACAAAGTACCACAAAATGGGTAGCTTAAATAAAATAAATATTTTGTCTTATAGATCTAGAAGACAAAAGTCTGAGATCAAGGTATTGTCAGGTTTGGTTCCTTCTGAGGGAAGGACTTATTCAAGACTGGGAGAAAATGATCTGCTCAAGGCCTCTCTCTCTGGTTTCGGTGCCCACCTACTCCCTGCATCTTGACATTGTCTGCTTTCTGTGTATATCTAGGTCCAAATCTTCTCTTGTAAGACCACCAGTCGTATTGGATTGAGTTTACTGTGAATACTTCATTTTAACTTGGTCATTTGTCTACAATGCCTCTACAGTGTCTCCAAATAAAATCATATTGTGAGGTAGGAGGCTGAGGGGTAGGAGAGGAACTTGAACATATGAATTTCCAGTGAAACACAATTTAGCCTATAATTGTGTCTCTTCATTGGAGGATGGAATTTTCTTAGAGAATCCTTCTAAGATTATCTAATTCTATGGAATCTTAATCTTTCTATGCCATTGAAACTTGTACTTCTATAGAGACAAGAGAACTTGTAGAGGGTATGGCCCAAGATGTATTTGCTATCACTTTTCTGCATCTCCCCAAACATGAAACATTAATGGTTGCCTGGAATATGTCCAACCAAAAAATCATCTGTAGGAGTACTGCCCTGTCTACCATATTATTCTATCACAGTCCACAAGAAGATCAGATCCCCTTGCTAATGACGTAACCTGGGGAGTGGATATATTTCTAGTTTGTTTTGCCTTGTAGCTGTGTTTCCTTTTCAAACAGATCTTTCCTAAAGGAGTTAAAACTCAAAGTGCTGTGGCCTAGATGAAGTTCTGGGGGCTGGACTGGGCAGACAGGCTGACTTGGAATCGTCCAACTGAAGAGGATAAAGACAAGAAAAAGTCATAATACCCACAGGTGAAAAGTTAGACAAATACATAATACAACCAAACTACTCAATGCTGTATCTTTGAAAAAGATGAAGAATTCAAATGAGCAACTAAGTTAAGAATATATATTTGGGGGACTGAAATCAAATTTTTTCAGAATCTTAAAGTACCAGTCCTGAGACCTCATTCATGAGACAATTTCAAAGGCAGCTTTGCAGGCATCAAGGAAGTTTGAGAAATATTATTGATTGAGCTTCCAGATCATTAAGACCACCAAAGGACAAACTTAAATTTTGCAACTTTGCAAAAGCCAACCGTAGCTACATCTTGAAGAACAAACCTTTTGAGTAACTGTTCTTTTATGTCCTCTGCGATAACTGCACAACAAGCAAGGCAAATATGACAATGAAAAAGTCAATTTCCCATGGTGCCTCCCACAGAAATCAATATTACATATTTCCATGTCATTGGGAGAGTAGAAGGATGGAGAGAATGTTACCATGATGGAACTACTAGAAGCTCTAGCCAATATTCGGTCATATGATGCATTCTGCCAGATGTAATTGTATTACACAAAAAGATAAGGGCAGCACTTTCTTTTACAGATTATTTCTAAGTATTTTATATATCATATGAGGAAAACAACAAATCATGGTCATATCTTTAAGCAAGATTTCAACTTATTAAAAATGTTGCATATAGCAACAAATGCTAATTTAGAAACTTCATCAAATCTATTCTTTCCTATCACTGCATTTCTTATTCTAAATATTGAAAGCCAATATGCAGAAACAAGTCCACTTACAACACACACATATGCATGCACGCACGCACACACACACACACACACACATCAATACACTCCACACCTTTGGGGAATATATTTTGTTAGAACTTAAAGACAGACATCATGACTCCTTCTTTATGGCACTGACAACAATGACAACTTCACTTATGGAGCTGAAACACAATTAATCATGAATTTCAAAAGGAAACAAATTTCATATTCTTAAAAGACTATATATGAAGAATTGCAAGAAGTCTTTGAGATCATCCATCTAAGCTATTAGCCTCTTCTGTAACATCTCATCTGGTTGGGATGTACATACTTTCAGCTTTCCTGGCATCTCTTTCATTTGTTTCCTTCCTAACAGTTCTCTGAATACCCCAGGCATGCAGTCCAAATTATCATGATATTCCTATCCTTGAAAATGTTGGGGCTCAGAAAATGATACCACAAAGAATGGTGCTTTGGTATGTGGAGTACTTTGAACTGAGGGACAGTGGAAGAGTCTCAGTAACAAAGTCTATTTCTGACCTTCTCTGCTTTTTTTTCTCCTGCCCACCATTCTCCCTAATGCAGACCATAGAAACTATTAATGGAAATATTGTTCTACCCTGTCCCTTATATTTCTGTATGAGAGCTGATCATAAAACAATTCTCTGACCTACTTTCTCTGTTTGTAGGTCATAAGACCCTCATTTCCAAAGAAGTCCTGTCCTATACCTGAGAGGAAGGAACGCTACACAGAGAAACCAAGAAGGATGGGACATTTGGGGTTTTCCACCTCTGCCTATTACCATTAGAGCACTCCCCATTGTCCAGTCACGTTTCTACATAGCCTTCCATTCTTTTTCAAACCTCAGCATCAGATGAAGCAGCTTTCCCTGGGTCTTTGGTTGTTCAGTTTGAAGGCACCTATGTCATGTACAATTTGGATTAAGCAAATTTGTTATACTTTCCCCCTTTTTAACCTCTCTTATTATGGAAATACTCGCCATGACCCTCATAATGGGTGAGAAAAATACCACACTACCTTTACAGAAAAATTTGGAGTATGTGAAACAAAAAATTCTTCCTGATTGCTTATCTACCTTTGGCATGTCTATCTGACGCATGAAATCTGAATTTAAAAACGGAGACAAAGATCTGACTTCCTAATAGAAGTAGCCATTCAGGCTTTTGTTTTCATTTCTATTTTTTAACCTAACTCTAAAAAGTAAAACCTTTGTCTTTTAATGAATTAAGATTTGACTCATGCTTTTAGCTTCCACAGATTGATACTCCTTTTGCTTTGCCATCCACACAATGCAGGAAAAAAGCCTACTTCCTCTTAATTCATTGCGGTGAAATTCATTATAAAGCATGGAAGCAAATGTCATTAACTCAGGTATTTTTCACCTACTCATAAAATCACCAGTTCTCGTGTGTGTGTGTGTGTGTGTGTGTGTGTGTGTGTGTGTGTGTGTTTAAACTCATCCGTGCTTTAAAAGTCTAGATCAAATTGTTCTGCCTTTTGGGGCAGATTATAGTTACCAATATGCACATAGACAGCTTCATTTAAAAAACATGATACTCACCTGAGAACAACCATGTATGTATGAAGTAGGGTGCTGTCCACATCAATTTTCCTAAAGCAATTACAGAATGTTATGTGCAATACTAACTTTTCTATGAACCAGAACCCTTAGAAAATAATGCCCTTTCTTTTTTTTCTTTTTTTTTCTTTTTTCAGTACTAGCCATAATATTTATTGAAATAGAGGTTGTCCTCAAGCCCTCAGTAGAGAATTATCAGCATTTCATAGCAGCTGAATTCAACAGTGAGCAGCTAATACATAACAATCTATAGTGAAATATTTATAAGCTTAACAGTTTATTTTTCTCCTAGTGAAATATAGGGATAATTCTGCTTTGGGTTGTACAAGTAAAGGAACTCATAGACACTGAAGCATGTCTTAATATGGTTGAGGAAAAAAGAGCACAATCCTATGGTTTATGGTTAATGTAGTAAGTACTAGTGACAAAAATGATGATTTGTGTTGTTCACTTAAAAGTGAACAACTATGTTGTGAAATGTCATGTCTGAAAAGTACATAGTCTCCCCCAGGACAACATGAAAGTCTCCATTGTACTGTAATGGAGAACTTTGAACTCCACAACTTCAATGGTGTCATGGTCAGAAACTGTACACACTGTGAAAATAAAACACTGAACCAAGACAAATATCTCACTATTCCAAACAAAACCCACATTTTTACATAAACGAAGTAGATAATTGAGGCAGATGTTTTAAATTATGCAATGACTGTTTTAATCCCCTTTCTAAAACGATGTCTGTTCAGGGACTCTGGAATCATTTCAGGTCTCGGGAGTGTTGATTGACATTCCAAATAGTCCCAGTAACATTTGGGCTTTAACATCTCACAGAATGAAATTATGTGAACCATTTTTCATACTTTCGAACCCTTTCTTTTTTTTATTGTTATATTTTTATTAGTTTTCTACAGAATGAATTGGATTAGGCTGGAACTTCAAATTCTTTGTCATACTTGATTAATTATTTTACAAGTGGAAAGTCGCAATAACACATTGAACTGGTGAACTCTCAGGTAGTGGTAGTTTGTCTTTGAAACCACTTGAACCACTTTTGGGTATTACCTTTACTTTCTCTTTGTGTTCTCCACTTGCCACCCCTCCATGTTCTCTCTCTTTTTTTCCCAAAAATCTCAAAATATAGACAACTAATATTTATAAATAAAAATAGAAGATAATTTCAAAAAAAAGATCATGCCAAATCTTTTAGACAATAGAAAAAGAAGAAATACTTCAAATTCATTCTACTTCATCAGGACATACCTGATATTAAAATTGGAAAAAATATATTATTATAAAGGGAAATTACAAATATATTTCACTTATAAATGAGGATGCAATATCCTAAACAACATATTAACAAGTTGAATTAAAAATTATTGTTCAAATAATGTACTTTGGTCAAAATTAAATCCAATTTATGTGAGAATTAGTCACTTTTCTCTTTCCTTTTTATTTTCTTTTCCTTTCCCCCACCCTCTCCCTCCTTCTTTCTCTGTCTGCTTTCCCCACACCCCCACCATGTCATTTATTGTCATTAATTGTCCTCATATCAAATTTGAATACATAGGATTCATGCTTCCCCATTCCCTGTGCTGCTTCACTAAGAATAATCGGTTCCACCTTCATCCAGGTTAATACAAATGCTGAAAAATCTCCAATTTTTTAATGGCTGAATAGTATTCCATGGTATATATATACCATAGCTTGCCAATCCATTCCTTGGTTGGTGGGCATTTAGGCTGTTTCCACATTTTGGCGACTGTAAATTGAGCTGCAATAAACAGTCTAGTATAAGTGTCTTTATAATAAAAGGTTTTTTTCCTTCTGGGTAGATGCCCAGTAATGGGATTGCAGGATCAAATGGAAGGTCTAGGTTGAGTTCTTTAAGATTTCTCCATACTTCCTTCCAAAAAGGTTGTATTAATTTGCATCCCACCACAGTGTAAAAATGTTCCTTTCTCTCCACATCTGCGCCAGCATCTGCAGTTTTGAGATTTTGTGATATGGGCCATTCTCGCTGGGGTTAGGTGATACCTGAGGGTTGTTTTAATTTGCATTTTTCTAATAATTAGGGATGATGAGCATTTTCTTCATACGTTTGCTAGCCATTCATCTTTCTTCTTTAGAGAATGTTCTGTTCATCTCTGTTCCCCATTGATGTATGGGATTGTTGGTTTTTTATCTTGTGGATTAATTTAGGTTCTGTATAGATCCTAGTTATTAAGCTTTTGTCTGATTCAAAATATGCAAATAACCTTTCCCATGGGGTAGGTTGTTTATTTGCTTTGGTTGTTGTCTCCTTAGCTGAACAAAAGCTTTTCAGTTTAATTAAGTCCCATTTGTTTATTTTTGTTGTTGTTGCAATCGCCACAGCAGTTTTCTTCATGAATTCTTTCCCCAGGCGGATATCTTCCAGTGTTTTTCTTATGCTTTCTTTGAGGATTTTTATCCATGCCTTAAATTTAGCTCTTTTATCCATTTGAATCAATTTTTGTAAGTGGAGAAAGATGCAGGTCTAGTTTCATTCTTTTACATGTGGATATCCAGTTCTCCCAGCACCATTTATTGAATAGGGATTCTTTCCCCCAGTGTATGTTGTTTGGTTTATCGAAGATTAGGTTGTTGTAAGATATTAGCTTCATTTCTTGATTTTCTATTCCATTCCAAATGTCTATGTCTCTATTTTTGTGCCAGTACCATGCTGTCTTGACCACTATGGCTTTGTAGTACAGTCTAAAATCTGGGATGGTGATGCCCCTAGCTTTGTTTTTATTACTAAGAGCTACCTTAGCTATACACAGTTTTTCTGGTTCCATACAAAATGCAGAATCATTTATTCCATGTCTTGAAAATAGGATGTTGGTATTTTAATAAGGATGCCGTTGAATTGGTAGATTGCTCTGAGAAGTATGGACATTTTAATGATGTTGATTCTTCCCAGCCATGAGCATGGTATATTCTTCCATTTGTTCAAGTCCTTGGCTATTTCCTTTCTTGGGGTTTCATAATTCAAGACTCCTGGAAATCATTAAAAAATACAGTAATGTCTCAGGATATAAAATCAGTGATCACAAATCAGTTGCCTTTCTATACACCAATAACAGCCAAGATGAGAGGCTAATTAAGGACATAACTCACTTTATCATAGCCCCAAAGAAAATGAAATACCTAGAAATATACCTAACAAAAGAGGTGAAGGATCTCTATAAAGAAAATAATAACATCCTTTCGTAAGAGTGAGTAAATATTTATATTGTATAATATACATATGTACAAGTATAAAAAGTATACATGTATAATATATACAAGTATAAAAATAGAAACATGTTCAAAATTCTTAATTATAATATTAAACTGAAAAAGTCTTTTCCTACTTACCAAGAATTATTTGCACAGTTATCAACAAAGTGGAAGAGTCTTTGTTCCATACTTTGTCTTTGCTGTGGGACATAACCGAAATGTAAAACCTGCACTTCCTGATTTGGGGCTCTCTAATTATGATTGCCAGTGTAACTTGTACAACACTCACTCTAAATAACTCCCAGCCTAAGAAATGTTGCTTATCTGGTCTGACCATCCTGGAAACCTGGATTTTACCAGTAGTTTTCATTTGAGATCCATCTGGCTCAGATACTCATCTATAATACTCCAGACCAATTCTGAGTTTTTGTTTTATTATTTTTGAAACAGCTATATTTACCTAAACCATATCATTACCTTATTTTAAGAATGCTATTCAAGGATTTGTAGTAAATTTACAGAGTTGTGCAACCATCACGACCACTTAATTTTAGAATATTTCCATGACTCGAAAGAGCCCACTTGCAAACTCCCCTGTTCCCACCCTCTGCCTCAGACATTCATTAATCTGTGATGGTCTCAGTAGATTTGCTTTTTTCTGCACAATTCTTATAATGGAATTGCGCAATAAGCTGCATTTTGCATCTGGCTTTTCGTGAGTTATTTAATAGACAACTTTGAAATGATTGTTAAAGTATTAAATGAGAATGACTCACCACTCCTTCGAGTTCTGAGTTTTAGCTATTTGAATAACATACAAATGAGTAAGAGCCGCATGAAGGTAAAGCACGTTATTACCTTCAAGACCAAGGATTTTGGTCTTGGTACCACAATGAAATTGTTGGTTTTTTTAATTACACTGTCATCTGTTTCCTTAAGGAATAAGTGTAGATCCTTTGGACCTTCAAAGTTTAATGAAAAAAAAAAAATACTGACTTTTCTGAAGCTTCCAAAGCATCAAGGAGTCTGCATGGCCCTAACAACATCACTCACCAAAAAATTAGAATGCACAAGCAATGATCTAGATTCTGGGCTCTAGCCCATAGCAAAATCATGTTTTCATAAACTGGCATGTAGTCCAATCAGGAGACATTCCCAATGTAAGAAAAAGCCAGAATGTAGACAAAAAAAAAAACAAGAAAGCCATTGAAGACAGAGAAAGCCTTTATTTCAATCACATGTTTGTAATTTATCATCTAGAAATGTAACCAAAGGGGGGATTTTTGTGTCATGGTGCTTCTCACATTCAACACATAAAGCCAACCATGCATCAAACTGTTTTTCAGACCATGGCATTTGATTCTCCACCTGTCTTCTTTGAATAAAGGTAGACATTCCCAACAGTGGCACTCCCAGTATCAGGACTTACCTGTCTCTCCCGTGTACAGAGTATCACCATTTCCACATTCACCTTTTGTACTTTCAGCCCTCCAAGCTGAACTGATCTGAACTCCATCTAGGTGTAGACACTCCATGATTATAGCAAGAAAATTAAAATTAATAAAAGTTGAATGCCATAAAGTGTATGGCGGCTGCATTTTCTAGCTCCATCCTCATTAAGACTACAAGTTATTTTGAGAATTTTCGTATCATAAACATTGGCTGTTACTATGGAGCTTCCTTCATCAGCCCACTGGGAGGGTAATTGTCTAAGCAGATACCCTCAGCTATGACCTACATGCCCAGGTGCACACACTTTTTGGGGATCCTAGTTTGAGGTTGGCATTCATTGAATCTGTGGAGACTTTACCTCTTTCATGTTTACATGGATAGAGCTGGAACATATTCTTCTAAGTAAAGTATCTCAAGAATGGAAGAAAAGATATCCAATGTACTCAGCCCTACTATGAAACTAATTTATGGCTTTCATATGAAAGCTATAACCCAATTATAACCTAAGAATATGGGGAAGGGGGGGAGGATGGGCAGAGGAAGGATGATTGGTGGGACCACACCTACGGTGCATCTTACAAGGGTACATGTGAAACTTACTGGATGTAGAGTGTAAATGTCTCAACACAATAACTAACAAAATGCCAGGAAGGCTATGTTAACCAGTATGATGGAAATATATCAAATGGTCTATAAAACCAGTGTATGTTGCCCCATGATTGCATTAATGTACACAGCTATGATTTAATAATAAAAAAAAGAGAGAGAGAGAACAGAAGACATTGTTACATGTTTTCTTCTCAAAACTTTCCCCTTCCTTACCAGTTATTTCTCTTAAACTTGCCTAGCTTTCACTACTTTCCTGTCATTCTAAATGATAATATCTGTAGTATACTAGTTATTGTCATCCTGGCTTAGAAATAGGATGTAAGAGAAATAACATAAAAGCAAGCTCTTTTGACTATACACCAAAGCCAAGGCTGCACATTGTTCTCTTTAGCTTTTATGGCCAGAGCTGGCTCTAGCAAGTTGTTGGATAAATGAAGCTTTTGTTCTATACTACGCTTCATAAGATAGACTCCTAATCTGAGGAAAGAAATCTCTCTCTCTCCTTCTCACACTATATCTCCTCTATTTCAAATGTCCAGGTCTTGGACAGAGCTTCCTTAGCCCCTGGAATGAGTTCTCTTGCACAACATGACCTTAGACTTGTATCTGAGGTCACACTAAATCTGTGCACTTGTGGCCTAGTACCCCAACCTCTAAAACCAGTACACTCCTCTTAAAGCTAGTATGTGCTCTGGATAAACAAAGTTTATCCATTTTACCATGTGATACTTTATTCCTCAAACATTAATCTTTATTCTAAAAGATTGCTACCTTGTGAGCCATATGATACAATGGGAGGCGCTAATCATTCCTGCATCAAATTCTAGTGCATTGAAATACCACAAAGTGTTCCCTTTAGGCAAGCTTACAATATCAGTTTCATTACTGGAAAAGCTGGGTTGAGAATATGGTGAGGATTTGAAGGACAATATTGGGTTTCCCATGATGCATATTTGCATGAGCACCCTTGCACCCAAGCATGTCTACGTGCTCTCTCTCTCGCATAATCTTTCTCTCCATACCCGCCTAGGCCCAGGTGAAGAATAAGCAACAGAAAATAACTGAACTTGCTTGCATCTTCTACATCAAACCTTACTTGTCTCACTCCCTTCGTGGACAGTGGAAACAACACGAGCCCCCACTTACCCTGGGAAAGAATAAATAGTACCCAGAGAGCAAAAGAGATAGCTTTAGGAGGATGCTACCTATGAATCATAATATTAAACACAGGTAAAGGATTTAGATAAGTTACTCTACCTCCAGGTGGGGAAGAAGTGAGAAATCTAAGAAGAAGTATATAATGACTCCCTAAATTATCTCAATCACTTGGAAAAATATTGGTGTAAATTTTCTTCATTATGGGCCAAACTAAAAATATGGACAGAAGAGAAAAAAAGAGATATCTCTCAGAGTGTAGGTCCACTCTGTTGAAGGATAACTTCATGTTATGCACCCTACTTTATGGATAATGAGTGTACAGTTTAAGACCTGTAGAAGGGGAAATGTTATGTGTAGAATCTTGAGTTATATTGTTCAAACCATACTGCTTCCACCTTTTATTTGAGGGATCTTAGGCAAGCCATTTAACCACTTTAAACCTTAATTTCTCAGTAAAAAGGAAATTGTAAAGGCTATACTCTACATACCAAGTCAGTGTGCATACTGTACTTAGCAAAATACCCAAAACATTAGCTATTTTTATTATTATTATCATTGTGTAAAATAGCCATAAAATTATATATCAAAAATAATTTTAATAATTATTCCCTCATAGCCAAGGAATTGGCATAACTTCTAGCTATATTTCTCATTCAGAATAAACAAGCCCCCTCTATTGTCACCTAGTGCTAATCAGGTCTTACTATGTGTATTATTATTTACTGGTAATTTTCAACCTTTGCATTTGCATTTAGCTCATATCACTGCATAAAATACATGCATCTTCCAAATTTCTGCAATTATCTCTTCTAAACTACTCTAGAAATAGATTATTAGCTTTATTTCTTGGAGAGTTTCTATATTTCTACTATGCTAAGATGCCAAAAGGAGTTTGTATAGCCATGATCCCTTTGTCAAATACAAAGAACCTCCAGATTAACAGTTATGGGGAAAGGTTCCTGGGTGGGTGAGTCATGATTTCCATGGTTCTTCCTGCATGCTACTGTCAAAATCAGCTTCTCCAGTACACAGGGTTTTGTACTTAACTCTTTCGTGTTTACTATATACTCTACTCCAGTAATTCTCAAACTCTATCCAGGAGCCAATTTACATTAGAATAACATGGAAGATATTTCAAAATTTTATATTCTTAAATTCCACAGATTTAATTAGTCAAATTGGAGGTAAGAGAGAGGTACCTATGTTCTGTATGTTTAAAATACTCTTCCAAAAGAGATAATTGGGGACAATATTTACAAAGCATGGGAAAGAGACAGTTTCCTGATTATATATAATACTAGAGCTGTTACTTACTATCAGTGTAAAAGAAAAATAGGTTGATAATATGAACAAATGGCTCACACACGTGCACATACACAATGGCCAAAAATGTACGCAAAGTTGCTCAGCCTTATCACAACTAAAGAAACCTAAGTATGTAAAGTATGCAAAGATACGTAAAAAAGTACATGGGTCACTACAAAAGTTTTGAGACAGACTGTGCCATGGTCCATTATTTCACTTCCAAGAAGCACCATCCAAAGCATCCTTTCTGCTTCATCCATCCAGGTTTCAACTGTTCAGCTTATTGGTGTTGCTGTGAGGGCTTCATTGGTTTCCACCCCTGTGGATTTTACATTTCTTGGAAGCCTTTCTTATAAAAACCAAAAAAACAAACAAACACAAAATTTATCCTCAACAAACAAGGAGAAACCAAATAGAGACCGGGTTAAATGAACTGTTGTGCATCCATACAGGGGCGTGCTGGAGAGATGGAGGCAGGTCTGTGACTCTACTGAAAGCCACCTCCAAAATATCATTAGAAGGAAATAAGGAAAGTCCTAAAATAACGTATGTAGCTTGATCTTATTGGTGCCTATTCGGTATACCTTCTGTACCTCCTTAATTTTAGCACATTGAGATATTTATTTTAGTTTAATTTAGCTTTTAACTTTAATTTTAGGACATTGAGATATTTAGTTTAGTTTAATTTAGCTTTTAACTTGTAATAAATCTCTCCTGGTGAGTTTGATAAGTTTCAAGGTTTAGAACTTACTATTAAGCTATTGAATTTGATTAAATGCTACAATTATTCTAGTTAATCACATATTAACCTAGCATAGAACTATCTTACTAGGATATGTAAAAGATTAAATGAGATAATGTATGCAAAGACACTTCTTAGAATTTTAAGCACTGTGTACCCTATTACTATATTCAAGAGTTATCGAACATTTTGACCATTACTTTAAAAGCACAATCCTAGGAATAGGATATACCAAAGGTAAATCACTCTAATAAGAAAAAATGAATTTATTAAAAACAAAAGTAAGAGAGTGTATAACTGTATAACTAGCGTTAAAAAAGAAGCCTGTAAAAATTACTGTGTGAAAAGCTGCCTGTTGCTCATGAATGGCTTCCGTGGCAGGAACTTGGCCTGCAAGGAACAATGAGCAGAATGAATACCTCACAGGACCAGAGTGGCTGCTCCAGTAGTAGAGAACCCCTTTTGAGATGTAGTGATGCACAGAGGGGTTTGGAGCTTCCTATTGGTGGAGTTCTCCCAGCTGAACAGCAAATCAAAGATAATTTGTGAGAGGTCAAAGCACAGATTCACAGTTGCATAAGCCGTCACCTGGAATGCCTTCGAAGCCACAAGGTATGGCTGTATGAACAGGTAGACCTCATCTATCAGCTTAAAGAGGAGACACTTCAGCAGCAGGCCCAACAGCTCTACTGGTTATTGGGCCAGTTCAATTGTCTTACTCATCAACTGGAGTATACCCAAAACAAAGATCTAGCCAATCAAGTCTCTGTGTGCCTGTAGAGACTGGGCAGTTTGACCCTTAAGCCAGAAGATACAACTGTCCTGCTCTTGGAAGCAGACACAACTGCTCTGCGCCAGACCATCACCACATTTGGGTCCCTCAAGACCGTTCAAGTTCCTGAGCACTTGATGGCTCATGCTACTTCATCCAATACTGGACCCTTCCTAGAGAAAAGAGGCTCTCTTGCAGCGCCTGAGCAGAAGCCAGCATCCAGCACTACAGCTGTCCCTCTCAGTGAATGGCTTCATGGAAGCAAACCTTCAAGTGGTCATCAAGTTCCTTACATACCTAGCACCAACCCCCAGGACTGGCTCACCCAGACGCAGACCTTGGAGAATAGTCAGACATCTGCTAGACCCTGCAGTTTCTTCAGTAATGTCTGGGGCAACTGAAAAAGCTTGGAAAACTGGCTTCTGAAAAGTCAACGAGAAGTTCCTGAAAAACCAAATTATCAAAAGTGTAATAGCCATTCTAGTACCAATTCTTTCTCCTTTGTCACTGAAAAGGCTGAAGACGTACAGCTGCCTGATCGAGATGAGATGGACCTGTCTGAGTGGCTAGTGACTCCCCAAGTGCCCCATAAGCTGCAGAAGCCTGAGAATGACAGCCGTGAGACCAGTGAGAAGTATAAGCTCTTGTTTCAGTCCTACAGTGTGAGTGATTGGCTAGTCAAGCCTGACTCTTGTACCAACTGTCGTGGCAACCAGCCCAAAGGTGTGGAGATTGAAAACCTGGGCAATCTGAAGTGCCTGAATGACTACTTGGAAGCTAAGAAGCCATTGTGTCCCACCCCCACCCCCCCAGCATAATTACTGAGGAATGGCTTGTCCAGAACTATCAGGACCCATATAAAGTAGAGGAGGTATGCAAGGCCAATAAGCCCTGCATGAGCTTTGTAGAGTGTGTGTGTGATGAGAATTGTGAGAAGGAAGCTCTGTGTAAATGGCTTCTGAAGAAAGAAGGAAAGGATAAAAATGGGTGCTTGTGGAACCCAAATCTGAGCCTGAGAAGCATAAATATTTCCTAAATATGTGGCTCTGTCCTTCCAGAAAAGAGATAGTGGAACAAGCTAAAGCACCAAAGGCAATGACTCCTTCTAGAGTTGCTGATTCCTTGCAAGTCATAAGGAACAGTCCCTTATCAGAATGGCTCACCAGGCCCCCAAGCAAAGAAGGATGTCCCAAGGAAGTGCCTGGTACTGAGGATAGAGCTGGCAAACAAAAGCTTAAAAGCCCTGTGATCACTTCCTGGTGCCCCTTTAACACAGCTGACTGGGTCTCGCCAGGAAGTAAGATTGGAAACCTCAACCAGCTGTCCACTGGCAAAGACAAATGACTACTTCGAAAGAAGGCCCAGGGAGTATTACTTAATCCACCACTACAAGAAGAGCGTAACTTTCCCCTTCACCGTTATAGCTTCCTTGCAGTTTGTGATCTCTTTGTTTGTATGCAACTTTTTTTATTTTCTATTTTTTTTTTAATTTTTTTTATTAAATCATAACTGTATACAATGATATGATTATGGGGCATTATACACTCACTTCATAAACCATTTGACACATTTTTATCACAGTGGTTAACATAGCCTTTCCGGCGTTATCTCAGTTACTGTGCCAAAACATTTACATTCTACATTTACCAAGTTTCGCAAATACCCCTGTAATATGCACCACAGGTGTGATCCCACCGATTCCCCTCCCTCTACCCACCCACCCCCTTTCCCACTTCCCCCTATTGTTAAGTTGTAGCTGGGTTATAGCTTTCATGTGAGAGCCCCAAATTAGTTTCATAGTAGGGCTGTGTACATTGGGTATTTTTTCTTCCATTCTTGGGATACTTTACTAAGAAGAATATGTTCCAGCTCCATCCATGTAAACATGAAAGAGGTAAAGTCTCCATCTTTCTTTAAGGCTGCATAGTATTCCATGGTATACATATACCACAATTTATTAATCCATTCGTGGATCGATGGGCACTTGGGCTTTTTCCATGACTTAGCTATTATGAATTGGGCTGCAATAAACATTCTGGTACAAATATCTTTGTTATGTTGTGATTTTTGGTCTTCTGGGTATATGCCCAGCAGAGGAATTACAGGATTGAATGGCAGATCTATTTTTAGATCTCTGAGTGTTCTCCATATATCTTTCCAAAAGGAATGTATTAATTTGCATTCCCACCAGCAGTGCAAAAGTGTTCCCTTTTCTCCGCATCCACGCCAACATCTCTGGTCTTGAGATTTTGTGATATAGGCTAGTCTCATTGGAGTCAGATGATATCTCAAAGTAGTTTTGATTTGCATTTCTCTGATGATTAAAGATGATGAGCATTTTTTCATATGTCTGAAGGCCGTGCGCCTGTCTTCTTCAGAGAAGTTTCTCTTCAAATCCCTTGCCCAGCCTGCGATGGGATCCCTTGTTTTTTTCTTGCTGATGCGTTTGAGTTCTCTGTGGATTCTGGTTATTAAACCTTTGTCAGAGTTATACCCTGCAAATATCTTCTCCCATTCTGAGGGCTGTCTGCTTGCTCTGCTTACTGTGTTCTTAGCTGTGCAGAAGCTTTTTAGTTTGATCAAGTCCCAGTAGTGTATTTTTGAAGCTGCTTCAATTGCCCGGGGGGTTCTCCTCATGAAATACTCACCCAGACCAATTTCTTCAAGGGTTTTCCCTGCATTCTCCTCTGGTATTTTTATAGTTTCATGTCTTAAGTTTAAATCTTTAATCCAATGAGAGTCTATCTTAGTTAATGGTGAAAGGTGTGGGTCCAATTTCAGTCTTCTGCAGGTTGCCAGCCAGTTCACCCAGCACCATTTGTTAAATAGGGAATCTTTTCCCCACTGAATGTTTTTAATTGGCTTGTCAAAAATCAAATAGCGGTAAGTAGCTGGATTCATCTCTTGGTTCTCTATTCTATTCCAGATATCTACTTCTCTGTTTTTGTGCCAATACCATGCTGTTTTGATCACTATCGATTTGTAGTAAAGTCTGAGGTCTGGTAGTGTGATTCCTCCTGTTTTGTTTTTATTTCTGAGTAATGTCTTGGCTATTCGAGGTTTTTTCTGAGTCCATATAAAACGAAGTAATGTTTTGTCAAGATCTTTAAAATATGACAGTGGAGCTTTAATAGGGAGTGCGTTGAAATTATATATTGCTTTGGGTAGTATGGACATTTTGATAATGTTGATTCTTCCTAGCCATGAGCATGGTATGTTTTTCCATTTGTTAACATTTTCAGCTATTTCTTTTCTTAGAGTTTCATAGTTCTCATTATAGAGATCTTTCACGTCTTTTGTTAGGTAAATTCCCAAATATTTCATCTTCTTTGGCACTACTGTGAATGGGATAGAGTCCTTAACTGCTTTTTCAATTTGACTGCTGTTGGTGTATATAAAGGCTACCGATTTATGAATGTTGATTTTGTAACCTGAGACGCTGCTGTATTCCTTGATCACTTCTAGGAGTTTTGCAGTAGAGTCCCTAGTGTTTTCCAGATACACAATCATATCATCTGCGAAGAGCGAGAGTTTGATCTCTTCTGACCCTATATGGATACCCTTGATCGCCTTTTCTTCCCTAATTGCGGTGGCTAAAACTTCCATTACAATGTTAAAAAGCAATGGAGACAATGGGCAGCCTTGTCTGGTTCCTGATCTGAGTGGAAATGATTCCAATTTAACTCCATTCAATATGATATTGGCTGTGGGTTTGCTGTAGATAGCCTCTATCAGTTTAAGAAAAGTCCCTTCTAGACCAATTTTCTTGAGTGTTCTGATCATGAAGGGATGCTGGATATTATCAAAAGCTTTTTCTGCATCAATTGAGAGAATCATATGGTCTTTGTTTTTTGATTTGTTTATGTGCTGAATTACATTTATAGATTTACGTATATTGAACCAGCCTTGAGACCCTGGGATAAAACCAACTTGGTCATGATGTATAATTTGTTTGATGTGTTGCTGGATTCTGTTTGTTACGATCTTGTTGAATATTTTTGCATCTATATTCATTAGTGATATTGGTCTATAATTTTCTTTTCTTGTTGGGTCTTTTCCTGGTTTGGGGATCAGGGTGATGTTTGCTTCATAGAACGTGTTGGGTAGTCTTCCTTCTTTTTCTACATTTTGGAACAGGTTGAGTAATATAGGTACTAATTCCTCTTTAAAGGTTTGGTAGAATTCTGACGTGAAACCATCTGGTCCCGGGCTTTTCTTTTTTAGGGAGGTTTTGTATAGTTGATGCTATTTCTGAACTTGATATGGGTCTGTTCAACATTTCCACTTGATTCTGGTTAAGTCTTGGAAGGTGGCGTGCTTCCAAGTATCGGTCTATTTCCTTCAGATTTTCATATTTCTGAGAATAAAGTTTCTTCTAATATTCATTAACGATTTTTTGGATTTCTGATGCGTCTGTGGTTATTTCGTCTTTGTTGTTTCTGATTGATGATATTAGAGATTTTACTCTTTTTTTCCTGATTAGGTTGGCCAGAGGTTTATCTATTTTATTGACCTTTTCAAAAAACCAGCTTTTTGACTTATTGATCTGTTGTATTATTCTTTTGTTTTCAATTTCATTTAATTCTGCTCTAATTTTGGTTATTTCTTTTCTTCTACTGGGTTTGGGGTTGGAATGTTCTTCCTTTTCCAGTTGCGTGAGATGTCCCATTAAGTTGTTAACTTCCTCTCTTTCCGTTCTCTTGAGGAAGGCTTGCAGTGCTATAAATTTCCCTCTTAGAACTGCCTTTGCAGTGTCCCAGAGGTTCTGATAGTTTGTGTCTTCATTGTCATTTTGTTCCAAAAAATTGGTGATTTCTTTCTTAATCTCATCTCTGACCCAGCTATCATTCAGCATAAGGTTATTTAACTTCCATGTTTTTGTATGGGTATGCAGATTCCTGTTGTTACTCAATTCAAGTTTTATTCCATGATGGTCCGAGAAGATGCATGGAATAATTTCTATTCCTTTAAATTTACTGAGGTTAGACTTGTGACCTAAAATGTGATCAATTTTGGAGTAAGTTCCGTGGGCTGATGAGAAGT
Organism: Nycticebus coucang; assembly: GCF_027406575.1. Taxonomy (NCBI): domain Eukaryota; kingdom Metazoa; phylum Chordata; class Mammalia; order Primates; family Lorisidae; genus Nycticebus; species Nycticebus coucang. The sequence goes on from NC_069782.1 coordinate 31,656,001, forward strand.
ATGTGTATTCAGTTTTGTTGGGATGAAATGTTCTGTAGATGTCTGCTAAATCTAAATATTGGATGGTTAGGTTTAAATCCAAGATTTCTTTGCTCAGCTTCTTTCTGGAGGATCGATCCAACACTGCCAAGGGAGTGTTGAAATCTCCAACGATTATGGAGCTGGAGGAAATCAAGTTACTCATGTCTGTTAGAGTTTCTCTTATAAATTGAGGTGCATTCTGGTTGGGTGCATAGATATTAATAATTGAGATCTTGTCATATTGAGTATTACCCTTAACAAATATGAAGTGACCATTCTTGTCCTTCCTTACTTTTGAAGGTTTAAAGCCTACTGTATCTGCAAATAAAATTGCAACACCTGCTTTTTTCTGATTACCATTTGCCTGAAATATGGATGACCATCCTTTCACCCTGAGTCTGTATTTGTCTTTTAAGTTGAGATGTGACTCTTGTATGCAACAAATATCTGGCTTAAGTTTTTGTATCCAGTCAGCTAACCTATGCCTCTTTAGAGGACAGTTTAAGCCATTCACATTGATGGAGAGTAAGGATAAGTCTGGTGGAATTTTGGGTATCGAGTTTTTCAAAGATCCAGTGGACATTTTTAATCCTTTCGCCAGTGTGGAAGTTGGAGTTTGATCCGAAGTTTCTGAGTGAGTTTACTTTTGTGGTATAGGATTGGGTTGGTCCTTGTGGAGGATAGGTCTGAGAACATCCTGAAGAGCTGGTTTACTTATGGCAAATTTTTTCAACATATGAATGTCATTGAAGTATTTAATTTCTCCATCATAGATGAAACTCAGTTTAGCTGGATACAAGATCCTGGGTTGAAAGTTTTTTTGCTTTAGGAGATTAAAAGTTGATGACCAGCCTCTTCTTGCTTGAAAAGTTTCAGCAGAGAGATCTGCAGTTATTCTAATATTCTTACCTTTGTACGTTATAGTTTTCTTTCGCCGGGCTGCTTTGAGAATCTTCTCTTTCATGTTAACTTTAGTGAAGCTAATTATGATATGTCTGGGAGATGGCTTATTGGGGTTGAATCGTGCTGGGGTTCTGAAGCTGTCTGCTATCTGAATTTCAGATTCTCTAGGCATGTCTGGAAAATTTTCTTTCATAATTTCCTGTAGAAGGGCCTCTGTGCCCTTGGCTGCCACTTCATCAGTCTCCGAAATTCCTATAACCCTTATGTTATTTTTTTTCGAATTATCTGAGAGCTCTCTGTGTGAGTGATCCGTTTTTGCTCTCCATTTCTCTTCCTCTTTGAGAGATTGGGAGCGTTCGAAGACTTTATCTTCAATGTCAGAAATCCTTTCTTCTGCTTGCTCCATTCTGTTACTGAGGGATTCTACTGTATTTTTCATATCTTTGAGGGCTGTAAGTTCTTGTTTCAGTGTGTCTAAGTCTTTGGTGGTTTTGTCTTTAAATTCGTTAAATTCTTGAGACAGTTTTTGAATTTCTCCTCGAATTCCTAATTCCATTTTATTAATCTTGTCTGCAAACCAAATTCTGAATTCGACTTCTGACATCTCAGCCAGTTGTTTATGAATGGGATCTTCAATCACATCTGCCGTATCTTTTCTTGGGGGGGTTGATCTATTCTGGTTATTCATGTTACCAGAGTTTTTCCGCTGATTCCGCCCCATGGTTTACTCCCTTTGGTTTTTCCCCTGGGGTTTTATCGAGGGCCCGTACAGTGTTGTGGCCTGAGAAACTGGGGCCCTGTCTGGTGTGGTGGAGCAAAGTGGTTCTGTCTTGTTTTCAGCTGGTTTCTGTTCGATCCTATTGCAACTTCTACTCTGGCTTGAAGTCTCAGCTGTGTGGAAAAATCAGCAATTAAGTCACCCCGCCTGCCCACCTCTGGCCCCAGTTGGAAAAGGAGAATCAAACCTTCCTACAATCGCACACCCAGGGCACCACCTGAAAAGTCCTCAGTCTATTAGCCCAGTTCAAAAGGTCCGAATCAACTGTCTCAATCGGCACTTGTCTCGGGTGGAAGTGTTCAAGAGGTCTCTGGGAACTGGATCACAGGGGCCTGGTGACTCCTCTGAGACAGCTCACCCCAGTGCAGCGTGGAGTCAGGAGGAGCCACCCAGCAAACAGAGCAGTCTGGGAAAGTTGACGTCTCCTTCCCCACTTTGCCCCTCCGTCGGACCCAGTCACTGGTATCTCTGCAGATGGCTAACCCAGTTGCCTGCAGTGAACAGACACTCCAGGGGTTTGCACCTGCCTGAATCGCAAGGAAGTCTGCCAGGCCCCCGCAGACTGCCACTATCTAGCAGGAGGAGATGGGGCCTGACATCTTTGAGTGTTTGATGCAGGTGATGGGAAGGAGGTGTTCACTCAGGCTTAGCCCCGTCCCTGATGGATGCTGCTAACAGAACAGAACAGAACAGACAACTTTGTGAGGTTCTGTCTCTGTTCTTGTCGTCGCCTACAGGAGACGGGCTGTTTTGAGTTCAAACGTCTTTGCTGCTGGAGAATTGCGTCTGAACACCTCTCTGGGTCGCCCCGCCCTGGAGGCTTCCGGGTTTGTGAGCCGTGTCACCGGTGGCCTCCTCTGGTTGCCCAGGGAGACAGGGGGTGTGGCCTCAGAATATCCAGAAGTGAGCGTTCTGCCGTTAAAGAAAAAACGGCTGTTGATCTACCTCCAGGGAACTGCTGCTCTGGTGTGGGCACTCAGGCGACCCTTTTCTCCTCTGTCCCGCGCCCCAGAGTCAGCACTGAGCGGCCGCAGTTTGTGCTGGGTCCACACCCCTTAAGAGATCCCCCAAGAATCAGAACTCTTGGGGGATGGGCCCCCAGACCCGGATTGGGAGTGGGGTGGGGGGAAGCTAGAGTTTCATTCAGTTTCACACAATACTACGGTCCGGGGAGGGCTCCTGCACTGCACCGCAGGGAAGTGCCGCCAAGGCTTGATTTCCCCTCAGCGGAGTGCCCTCTCCTCGCTCACGTGTCCCAGAGTCAGCGCTGACCTGACGCAGCTCAGGCACTGTGCACTCCCCTTGAGAAATCACCCAAGGAGCCGACCTCCTGGGGGGATAGGCCCTCAGACCCCGAGTGAGAGTAGGGGCTCTCAGCTCTCAGCGGGGAGGCCAGAGTCTGATTCAGTCTTGGGCCCCGTATGCCCGGGGAGGGTTGGTGCACTGCACCGCAGGGAAGTGCCGCGAGGCGTGACTCCCCCTCAGCCCGGCGCCCTCTCCTCACTCGGCGCGCCTTAGAGTCAATGCTGACCAGTCGCAACTCGGGGACTGTCCACTCCCCTTGAGAAGTCACCCAAGGATTCGAACTCCTGGGGGATAGTCCCTCAGACCCGGAGTGAGAGTAGGGGCTCTCAGCTCTCAGCGGGGAGGCTAGAGCCTTATTCAGTCTTGTGCCCGGGGAGGGTTGGTGCACTGCTCCGCAGGGAAGTGCCGCGAGGCGTGACTCCCCCTCAGCCCGGCACCCTCTCCTCACTCGGCGCGCCTTAGAGTCAATGCTGACCAGTCGCAACTCGGGGACTGTCCACTACCCTTGAGAAATCACCCAAGGATCCGAAGTTCTGGGGGACAGGCCTCCAGACCTCAGTGGGCGGGAGGGGAGCGCCGGGGATTCAGGGTTGCCGGCAAAGGATTCCCAAAGTTTCATTCAGCCCTATGTCCGGCAGGAGAACGCCACGGCACCCCAGTAGGGGAGGTAGGTCCAGTTTTTAGAAGGTCTCTCGCGTGGAGTGTAGTGGGAGGGGCTTTAATTTCTGCCCGCTTGTTCAATTGTGGGGCTCTAGAGCCGGTCTCATGGGGGAGGGGGACTCCCGTCCGCTTGGTGGTGGATTTTGTACCTTTTGTTTGCGTCCTTGTGATCACAACTTGCCTCAGCTGTGTTGATGTGCGTTCTTCAGCCTTCTCTCTTGGTGAGGCTCAAGTCCACCAGGATACTTACTAAATTCCTGTCCCTTAACTCTCCTTCTGGACGGGAGCCTTTGTTGAAAGCTGGCTTCAGTCTGCCATCTTGTCCGGGAGTCTGTATGCAACTTAAAGTTGATAAAGAGAAGTGGTTGTATTGAACACCTCTACAGATGTGAAAGAATAGACGACTGGAGTCGAGCAGCTTTTCTACAGATTACATCTCCATAAGCTGAGTGACTGCTGCTTCCCAAATTATTGTTTCTGGGTCTGACCAGTCAGCTTAGTTTCTTTCCTGCCTAATTTTGAACTAGTGAAACAAAATAAATCATCAGATTATGAGTTACTATGTGAAAGAAAATGGCTGTGGTTCATGCGCTATGGTGATTTAGTTCCTTCCTTCTTATAGAAGTATCAATTTAAGTCACCCCCACCCCCACACTAGAGATGCAGCATCTTGGTAGATAGGTCTTTTTCACAAGCCTCCAAGGTTCCTTAGACTGGGCTGTTACTCAAAGTACATTAAAACACTGTATAGTTTTAAAAATGAACTATTTCTGTAATCAGAGTGTATTGATGTATTCTAAACCTAGTAAACTTCTCTAACCTTTTGAATGCCCTTTAAAAAAAAAAATTACTGTGTGAACACTGTGTGTGGCATGTTATATATAGCTAACACATTAAATTCTCAGGAGTTATTCAAGTATATACAATAAAAGATAAAATTTATAAAAAGGAAAAATTTCATTGAATGAATGAATATATGGATGGATAAAAGAACACAGCTTGCTCAGAGAAATGATTCTATGTAATTGACACATAAGGAGTACTATTAATTTTTCTTAGTATTTTTATTTAATAAAATACACTTAATACTTGTGGCCATATTCTAATCTTTTTTGAGAATGCTGAAAATACTTTCATATCCCATGATGTCATAGTATCATCTTATGCATATTGATATCATTACATTAAAAAGGCAGAAAGGGCCAAGCTAGCCAGTGATTAAAATGGTGGACAAATCAGCATTTCATGAGACCATTGAAACATAGCCTCTGAAGAGCTTTCTTTTGTTTTTTTTTTTCATACAAAATCTATTAAGGGAAAACCAATGACTATATTTGTCACTATACATGTAGTCATCTGGACACAATGAGCGGTGGAAAGTAATTAAGAATGAACAGAGACAGCATTGTGGGGAAAGACAATGCTAACGAGTGGAATATTTGTGAGTCTAATTATGTTTGTGAGGAAAAAAGTATTTTCCGTCTTTTTTTCAGCCCATTAGAAAAATTTTGACATTGAAAAAACACTTTTAGACGTAATTCATTTTTTGCCTGGAACATTTTGTACCTCCAATCCATATGAATTATTATTTCCTTCCTCCCCTTCCTCTCCCTTTTGCTTTGGCATTGTTAGGATAGCTGTTAAATGTTTCGTCATGAATATGTGCTTTGTGGCTGGAATCAACAGCGGAGTTACTTTTTCATGTAACATTGTTATGTCTTTTTCCATCCAGATTTCTGCACATTCACCCAAATTTTTCATTTTGTTTTACTCTGTCAAAGCACCACTTGGGCAGTTCCAGGTTTTTGCACTTTAGTAGATAGAATTCAAATCTGCAAGTCAAGTCTCACAGCTATTTCTTTTTTCTTAAATACAGCAGGCATTATGTGGTTCTTGGCCAAACCAAAATACATTAGAAAATGTACTTTTAAATTCACAGTACAGAAAATCTTAGCAAATATATCATTACTTTTCTGCGTTTGCTAATATGGCTTACCCTCTTTCTCCATGAAAAGGGGTAAGAAATATAGACTCTATAATAGCAATTATAGAGTGGTGCTGACTTATATCTACCAACTGCTGCTGTATCTTGGAAATTAGGCTATTGCCGAAAGGACAAGGCTATTTGGTATTTACCCTAGATTCTCTCTATGTCTTTTTCATTTATCTATTCCCTTCATGTTCTAAAAGTGATTTGAAGTTTTTCTCTTTCAATTAGTTGCCCATTTTGATCTTTGAGAAGCAAGAAAATTAACACTAGAACAGACTTTCCAGAAAGTTTTTAGGGAAGAGTTTTATTCTAAATTATAAGCATCTCTCTCTTCTCTCGTGTTGCTCTTAAGCAGAAAAGGTTTCCATTAGAATTTTCCCATTATATATTAATATTCATTTAAACAATCCTGATTCAAAAAATCAAATATCTGTTTTATGACACAAGATATTATTGGCAGTCATTTTAGTGTTTTTCTTTTTTTCCAGATGTTTTTGGAAACTTCATTCTTTTTAGAGGTATAGAAGTCTGCACTATTGAAAGGGGATATGTTTCTCTTTTTCTTCAAATAACAACTAAAAGGATTAAAAGATAGTAGGTAACAAAATAGTGACAGCCTTGAGATCTGAGCATACATTCTATAATGTATTCTACATTATAAATATTAGTAAACTGGCTACTTTGGAGGCAAATTCTGCTTCTCTGCAAACATACCAATTCTATTCCACCTTCCACCCTAATTACTCAAATAACTACTTTAATCCTGTCTTCTTTGGGGTTATTTACATACATTTCTAGTATACCTTCTTAACTTACTTTTTGGACTTACCGTTTCTGGAAAAATTATTTGTAGCACATCAGCCAATGGGCTTTGTAATCATGTACACAGTCAGAGCACACTGGGGTTAGTGGATAGGAACGCTGTGGAAGTATAATGTCTATGGACACTATGAGGTCACAAAGGAGACAGAATTTATTTATATGAAATGGGTAAGATACAAAAATCCAAAATCAAAAAATCCAAAAAAAACAAAAATCACTGATAGTTGTTAACTCAGATGAGCCCAACCCAGTGCCTTGGCAGTTGGGGGTAAACCCTGGGAAAGAGCTGTGACCCATCAACACGACATGAGGATGAGGATTCCAACCCATCTTTTCATATGAACAGAGAAAAGGAGACTTTAGAGTATACCTTATAACAGAAATAGAGAAGAGCAATGTCCCAGAACAGCCATCGAGCGGCGGTGTATACTAACAGCCCCAATTAATTTACTAACACTATGAGAAAACCTATGGAGACTTTAAGAAATACTTGAGAGGGAGGGAAAAGAAAGGATCCTAAAAATGTACAAGATTCTGAAATTGTGTAAATTAGAACTGCAATGTCACCTTATTATTTTATGAGACTTGGTGAGTGGTATTTGGATAACACAGATGCTTGGATAATAAATATGGGACAGTGTATTAGTCAGCGAACCAGTTAAACTGATGTAGTAAGGAAGATTCAGTTTAGACGTATATATTAAGAAATTCAATAGTACATTTGAGTTTTCTGTTCAGTATGGTTTTTGATTATAGGAAGATATGCTTTTGTTTTTCTGACAACTATATACTGATGAGATATTTTCCTTGGCCTCTACCTTTGCTCATTTTTCAAAAATGTAGTATCTTTTTTTATCAAATAAAGACTAAGGTTTTAAAAAATCAAAGCCAAAAACATAATCTTTATTTTATTTTACACACTATCTCTAGACATATATGAAAACAAAAGACATAATTACATAGTGGGTGGGGAAATCAACACTTGTTTTTCCATAAAGTTATTTATTATTAATTTTATGTACTTTATCTGGACTCTGTTTAACTGCTTTTTACACATTTAGTCACATATTTGTTGATTATATTAAAAAGGATAGGCCAGACTGGGCATAATGAGTCCTGAGTACTATTTCACCTTTGCTACTGATTTATAGGATTTTTATTATTATTATTATTATTTTGAGACAAAGTCTCACTTTTTTGCCCCTGGTAGAGTGCCATGGTATCATAGCTCACAGCAAGCTCTTGGGCTCAAGTGATTCTTTTGCTTCAGCCTCCCAAGTAGCTGGGACTACAGGTACCCGCCACAACACCTGGCTATTTTTAGAGGCAGGGTCTCACTCTTGCTCAGGCTGGTCTCGAACCTCTGATTTTAAGCAATTCCAGAGTGCTAGGATTACAGGTGTGAGCCACCACACCTGGCCCAATTTATAGGATATTGTCTGTAAATAATCTAAGCGCCAGGCTTTTTTTTAATGTAGAAAATGAGCATTGTATCCAGGCATAACAGATTACCACACACACAACATATATTTATTATCTCATAAATTTTGTAAGTCAGAAATCTCACTCCTTAGCTGGGCCCCCTGCTCCTATCTCACCAGGTATCAAAGTATTGACCAGGTTCTACTCTCACCTACAGGCTGGACTAGGGAGAAATCTGCTTGTGAGCTCATTTTGATTATTAGTAACATTTATTTCCTTGTGGCTACATGAATAAAGGGCACAGGTTTCTGTTGACTGTCCCTAGAGGCTGCCTTTAGAGGCTGCCCAGTTTCTTGCCTTGTAGACCTCCCCACAGGCAGTTCATAACGTGGTTATTGATTTCTTTAAGGAAAGCGAGAGAATTTGCTGGCCTACTAAGACAAAGTATTGTATGGCTAAAGGTAACCATGAGGATGGCATCCCATCACCTCTGATATACCCTGTTCATTAGAAACAAGTCACAGGTTGTACCTTATTCCAGGAGAGGAGGCTGTATAGGAATATTACTCATTGAGGGTCATATGGGACACAAGGATTTTGAACCAGCTGAGCTTTATGTTTTCTTCCAGCTGTATTATATTATTTAATTGAGAAAATAATGATGATCGTCCAATTCTTAATTTTAAGTTACAACCTCTGAATTCTCAAGGTTTAGAAAAGTCTCTGACATGCTTACAGACTGAGAACTGAGAAAGCCTTAGTACATTTTCCATGAGGTCAAATGTAAGCAAAGGACTCTCACTCAAGAGTGCCAGGGCCCTTTGAGAAAGAAAGAAAAAGCAAACAACCAAACACAAAAAACAGCCAAGATATCCTACAAAAAGCTCAGGCTTGGCTGCATGGGGACCATGAACAAAAACGGAGATAAAGATCATAGCGTTAACTCCTAAAAAGATGGAAAAATGGGAGGCTTTTTTCCTAATAGAATCAGGTTATAATAATGTGTTCAGAACTTGGGAAACAAACCTTTGGCTTTCTTATGCCAACTCTGATTGATCGTAGTGGCTTCCTGGAGACTATGTTGGGAAACAACATTTTAAGAGTGCTTTGGCTGAGAAAAGTATCCTGATAGATTAACCACGTTGCAGGAAATGACAAATGTTTCTGCAGAAGCAAAGATAATTTTCCTTCTCCCTCCCACTTTTGAAGGTTCAATCATTTGATCCTATAAAGCAAGCCTCCGTAGGCTAAGGGAAACTTTCCCTTTGCTCTCTGAAGTACCCTGAAAAATCAGTGACCAAAGGTTGATTAATAGGAAAAAGGGCATAGAAATGTATTTAATCACAATTTTATGGGACAACAAGATCTTCAGAATGAGGACACAGAGACACAGAGAAAACGGTCCATTATCATACTTAGGTTTAATGTAGTACAGACAGCTGCATAAAAATATGGTTGGACAAAAAGGATGCAATGTAATGCTAATCCTGGGTCAGGAAACCCAGCAAGGCCTGTCTGGGGATTCTTCTTGTCCTCTCTGTACATCATTTCTTCCTCTGGGTGCGGGACAGGATCCTTTCTCAAAGTAGGGTTTTATGACCTATAATCAAACTAGGTCATTCAGATAATTTCCTATGGCCAGTGTTTATACAGAAGAATGGGGGAAATGTTACAGTAATATTTTTAGGTTTTATGGCTGCCTTTTTGGACAAGCGAATCTGGTTTCTATGACTTGCCTTGCAGAAGAGAGATTCTAGTTTCTATGGCTACCCTGAAGGGAGAATGAAGGTCAGAGAAAGGTGAGCAGGGAGATGTCAGGAAGAGTCTTTTTCTTCTGAGGCTTCTTTCCAGGCTTCTTTCTGAGCCCCAACCCTGACAGCGGACAGGTGAACGGAGAAAAGATATACAAATTTATTATGTGTACGTGTGCACAGGAATCCAACAAAATGGGACTCTAAAGACAAAATGCTTAAAACCTGAATAGCATTTGGAGCCTCAGAAAGAAACAGGGACTTGAAAGCTCCTGGATGGTGGTGGCACCAGGCAATGGGAGGGAGAGAGGAGGAAATGCCTGTCAAGCAGAGCCTGTTTGCATCTGCTATTTACTTCACTAATGTAGTTTTCCTCTGCAGATGCAAATCTTCCCCACGAAAAGACAGCTTTGCTGAGCTATTCCTGTGTCTGCAGCCCCTCTGAATAGCCATCTCAAAATATGCCAAAGAAGCACACTTTGGGGTGGTATATTTTGGTTTTCCACATTGCACTGCAGATTTGCTGAATCTGCTGTGGATTTTCTTATCCAATAGTAACTCTCAGGGCAGAGGGCAGCTATTCTGAAGGCAGCTGACTGGGATGAAAGATGCACCCCTGCAATGCATTCATATTACTAACTCACTCATCCTCTTACAGATTAATTTACTTATTGTCCCATAAAAAGTTATTGAACACCAAGTATATGTCCCAGACACTTGCTGTGCTTGATTGTCAGGTTGTTATGGATTTAGTGACCTCACCTCTCAACAGAAGCATGTCATAGCTCCCAGAGACCCCAAGAGCAAAGCAGCTTCCTCTCACAATCAATAGCGTTCAAGGCAAATGAGAGAACTGGTGTCACTAGGTCTGATTATTCGGAGTGTCAGAGAAATGATTAACAGAAACTAAAGACATGACGTTTCGATTCAGATGATTCTTTCTGGATTTTGCAGAACTGCAGTTAGAATATCTTCATTGTGACCTTCAGAAAAAGCCATGCCGTGAAAATTCAGTTTAAGCACAGGTTGGAAACAGTCACCCCATAAGGAAATATCTTAACTTCTTAAGCTCTTAAGCTGTTTTATCGTAAATTGCATAGAAAATTTTTTTTTAATTTTTCATGGGCTGTGATTTCATATTTTTGACACTAAGAAAGTAAAATGCCTCCAGGTAGCTATCCCTGAAGCCCCAAGTGAGGGAGATTTTCCACTCATATTCTTTTCAGTAATAAAGAGCTGCTGGAAGCACTATAGAAATGTTGTTTTTTAGTGAATGTGCCAATATACCTGGGCTTGCTTTCAAGCACTGAGTGATTCCTTTGAATTGTGTTTTCAGCCAAAAATAGGGTTACTCATAAATTGCATGAATACCTTCCAGCTCATAATTGCCAGGTTGCAGTCTTGAATGTTAGTCATCAAGCCTAAACTCTTTTTATATTCCCTAAACATCAAATTGGTATAATCTTCTTCTTATTCTTCCTTCTCAGCACCACCCCCTCCCCCTCCCTTCGTCACCCTTGGAGACAAAACACACACACACACACACACACACACACACGGAGCATGGAATTTTTCTGTTCATCACAATGGGTTACATGCAGTGATTGTCCCATGATACTGAGCTTTGCTGAACATAAGGTTTCAGTCTGAATGACATGCTTTCTTACCACCTTAAAAAAATATATATCCATTAACAGTTACTGATAAGCTCAGGATTATTTCTGTAGAGAAATCCATTTAGGTTCAAGGTAAATACATAGAAACTGACAAGCAATTAAGTCGAATTTTTTTTTTCTTTGGTGCTGCTTGTCAGATATTTGAGGAAGGTATTTTAGGAAAACGGCTTTTGGTAAACAGAAAAATTATCCTTTGCCTTTCTACTCCTGAGCTCTTATTTTCTAAACTTAGAGACAATGCAGTCATTAGCTATTGGAAATTAAAAGAAATAATGAGAAATTACATATAGTCAGTGAATAATCTGTACATGGATGAACAAAGTAACTTTTAATTTACAATAATAAGAAAATTGTACTCAACTAGGATGGCAAAATTCTGTCAGTAACAGCTAATTTCCATAGTAATAATGCCTCATTCTTTTCAACCAAAACAAATAGTTCAATCAACATTCAGTATGTTTCTGTTTCAAAAACAAGATTAATAGTATTCATACATGGAGAAAATAGCCACCTACCTTCACTCATTTGAAATGTCCAATTTCCACCACCCCAAGATCATGTGCCTTTCAGCTTTAAATTCCATATTGATTACCATACCACCCTACTGGGAAGAACTTTCATAGGTGATGTTGGACCACACAGAATATCATGAGGATATCAGGTAATTAGTGAAGGTATAAAACTAATATGAATGTCGCCAATTTTGCGATTTTCTTCAGAGTTGATTCTGGGTTACCTGTGTATGTCTAATGTTTGTTAAACATAGAGTAAGAAACAAAACAAATATAGGAAAAAGGATTCTAAGTTAGTACAGATTAATGTACTATAATCTCGTAGTTATATATGACTTTCCTTGAGAACTCTACCAGTGCCAAAACAGTTGAAATGGAAAAAACAGGGCATTATGTTTTTAGTTTTTTTCCCCCCAACAATTGCCTTCTATACATTCTGCTGTATTTAAATGTCAAGGGGTTTGTTCCATTTACAAGGCTTAAAATCAGAATTTTTTTCCCTCTACTTAGTCATGCTGAGATGGTACAGTGTCTACATCTAGGTTCTACTGCTGATCAAGTTCAACAGAGAACCATTCAAAGGCAAATGCCCCCTGCCGGAAGCCCATGGATACAATCAGTACTTTTTTGTCACTTGCCTAAGAACCTAGCTAAGGCAACCCCTTTTCCCCATAAACCAGTCTCCTTATCATGGATCTCCAGGTCTTCACAGAGGTGAAGTGTAGAGAGCATAATTAGAAACAACCCCGTGGGGAGAAAAAAATTTCAAGGAAAAGGAAAGGTCATTCCCTAAAGGCTAAATGATCCAGATTCTTATCTTCCCAGGTCATCCCTGACTATAGAGTGTGAAAAGACAAAAAAAGTGTGAATCTCTGACACTGAAAAAAAAAAAAAAGGAAAGAAAGAAAAGAAGAAATGTAAAGATAGAATAACACAATAACACAAAATTAGCACATTCTAAGGAGAACTAACCACTGAGCTACAGGCACCAAGCCAAGAACTAGGAATCATGTCTTAAGCTATTTTAATCTATTTCTTCATAGAATAATTCTATTGTTTCTTCTTAACCCTCATAGGGATTCCTTTGCTAGAGGGTTTGATTTCCCATGAACCTAGAATATGTCATCGACATCTCTAAATGTAGTGTACCTCTTCTCCAAACAGGTAATCAGGACATGGAGTCTAAGGAAGAGACTTTAAAAAAAAAAACTGAGTCAACTACAGATTAATTAGCAAATACAGTCACCAAATATAATAATAAAATTATTAATATCCGCCACCAAATATGTGACTATGCTCCTTACATACTTACCTTGAATATTGGGAAGTCTTATCATTGTCCACTGAATAAATGGACAGGGGAATGGACAGAAGGAAAGATAAAACATTTAGTATAGATTTGAGTGAGTTGATTCACCCAACCCTGTGTCCAGGCTAAATTTAGTTGACTTGAATCTAGAGTGGGGTAACTTAGAAGCTTATGCTGAACCCAACTCACACAGAGCCTCACAGATCCTGAAGGATCCAGAAAGACCATGAGGCCCATAGGATCAGATTTGATCAAGACAGGTAAGCCACATCTCAGCTTTACAAAATAGGCTCCCATACTTGAGGACTTTTTAAGTAATTTGACAGAAATGTTGCTTGAAATAGAACTTTAAATAATACTCTGGAACAATTATTTCAGATAAAGTTTCTTTTTTGTTGTTTGAAACTTATTTATTTATTTTTTATTAAATCATAGCTGTGTACATTAATGTGATCATGGGGCACCATTCACTAGTTTCATAGATTGTTTGACACATTTTCATCACATAACATAGCCTTCCTGGCATTTTCTTAGTTATTGTGCTAAGACATTTACATTCCACATTTACTAAGTTTCACATATACCCTTGTAAGATTCACCGCAGGTGTAATCCCACCAATTCCCCTCCCTCCGCCCACCTCCCCCCTTCCTCCCCTTCCTTTCCCTCTTCCCCCTATTCTTAGGTTGTAACTGGGTTATAGCTTTCATGTGAAAGCCATAAATTAGTTTCATAGTAGGGCTGAGTACATTGGGTACTTTTTCTTCCATTCTGGAGATACTTTACTAAGAAGAATATGTTCCAGCTCCCTCCACGTAAACATGAAAGAAGTAAAGTCTCCATATTTCTTTAAGGCTGCATAATATTCCATGGTGTACATATACCACAATTTTTTTGTTTGTTTCTTTGTTTCTTTGTTTTTGTTTGTTTTTTGGCCAGGGCTAGGTTTGAACCCGCCACCTTTGGCATATGGGACCGGCGTCCTACTCCTTGAGCCACAGGTGCCACCCATATACCACAATTTATTAATCCATTCATGGATCGATGGGCACTTGGGCTTTTTCCATGATTTAGCAATTATGAATAGGGCTGCATTAAACATTCTGATACAAATATCTTTGTTATGATTTGATTTTTGGTCTTCTGGGTATATGCCTAGTAGAGGAATTATAGGATTGAATGGCAGATCTATTTTTAGATCTCTAAGTGTTCTCCATATATCTTTCCAAAAGGAATGTATTAATTTGCATTCCCACCAGCAGTGTAGAAGTGTTCCCTTTTCTCCACATCCACGCCAACATCTCTGGTCTTGGGATTTGGTGATATGAGCTAATCTTACTGGAGTTAGATGATATCTCAAAGTAGTTTTGATTTGCATTTCTCTGATGATTAAAGATGATGAGAATTTTTTCATATGTCTGTAGGCTGTGCGCCTCTCTTCTTCAGAGAAGTTTCTCTTCAAATTCCTTGCCCAGCCTGCAATGGGATCACTTGTTCTTTTCTTGCTTATACGTTTGAGTTCTCTGTGGATTCTGGTTATTAAACCTTTGTCAAAGACATAACCTGCAAATATCTTCTCCCATTCTGAGGGCTATTTGCTTCCTTTACTTACTGTGTTCTTGGCTGTGCAGACGCTTTTTAGTTTGATCAGGTCCCAGTAGTGTGTTTTTGAAGCTGCTTCAATTGCCTGAGGGGTCCTCCTCATAAAATACTCGCCCAGACCAATTTCTTCAAGGGTTTTCCCTGCACTCTCTTCTAGTATTTTTATAGTTTCATGTCTTAAGTTTAAATCTTTAATCCAGTGAGAGTCTATCTTAGTTAATAGTGAAAGGTGTGGGTCCAGTTTCAGTCTTCTGCAGGTTGCCAGCCAGTTCACCCAGCACCATTTGTTAAATAGGGAATCTTTTCCCCACTGAATGTTTTTAATTGGCTTGTCAAAGATCAAATAATGGTAAGTAGCTGGATTCATCTCTTGGTTCTCTATTCTGTTCCATACATCTACTTCTCTGTTTTTGTGCCAATACCATGCTGTTTTGATCACTATTGATTTATAGTATAGTCTGAGGTCTGGTAGCGTGATTCATCCTGCTTTGTTTTTATTGCTGAGTAATGTTTTGGCTATTAGAGGTTTTTTCTGATTCCATATAAAATGAAGTATTATTTTTTCAAGATCTTTAAAATATGACAATGGTGCTTTAATAGGAATTGCATTAAAATTATACATTGCTTTGGGTAGTATGGACATTTTAACAATGTTGATTCTTCCCAGCCATGAGCATGGTATGTTTTTCCATCTGTTAACATCTTCAGCTATTTCTTTTCTTAAAGTTTCATAGTTCTCTTTGTAGAGATCTTTCACATCCTTTGTTAGGTATACTCCCAAATATTTCATCTTGTTTGGCACTACTGTGAAAGGACTAGAGTCCTTGACTGTTTTTTCAGCTTGGAATTATTTAGCCACTGCAGCACATCATTTACACTTCTTAATTAAAAGGAATAGGGTCTCAAGAAAGACAAAACTGTAAAAAAAAAAAAAAAAAGATGCCAGATTTAGAAAAGCAGAATGTCGAAGACATTTCTTTAGTTATATGACCTGATAAGACAGTAAACTTCAAAGATACAAGAAATCAGCTTCCAAAATTTTTTGACATAACTGAAGCAAAATATAATGTTTCATTGAACAAAATATTTTGCATTGACTCTGCCATGTAATAAATAGCATTAAAGAAATAATAGCCGAGCCTTATAGGATGCACTATGTATTTTGATTCAGTTCTCCTTGGATGAGAACTTTGAATGAAAATACATAAAATACTTAAATATCCTTTATATTAAACACTATTTCAGGTGAAGTGAGTGAAAACAAACGTCAATTTTTCTTAAATTGACGTCAATTATTAAACTTTTACTTAAAAAAATATGGACTACCCTGTGAATCATTCCCACAGACTTGTTAGTTTTCTAGCACGTATTGTTGCTGTAACAAATCACCACAATTGTAGTGGTTTAAAACAATACAAATTTATCACCTTGCAGTTCTGCAGATGAGCATTATAACTGGGTCGCGCTGGGTTAAAATCAAGGTTTCATTCAACAGGGTTGCATTCTTTTTTCTTTTTTTTTTTTTTGGAAGCTCCAGAGGAGAAATGAATATCATGCAGTTGTTGGACTAAGGTCACTGTTTTCTTGTTAGCTGTCAGGTGAGGGCAATTTCCAGCTTCTAGAGACCACCCTCATTCTTTGGCTCATAGTCACCTTCCTTCTACAAAACCACCAAGAGCCTGTTATGTCCTCTTCCTTCACATCTCTCTGACCTACTCTTCTCCCATTCAAGTACTAACCTGGTCTGACCCTGCTTAGCTTCTGAAATCAGAAAAGATTAGGTGTGTTCGCAATGGTATTGCCAGGGACATCTCTGGCCTCCCCATCTACTCCCTCTTCTCTTAGAAGGGCTCGTGTGATTACTTTTGGACCATCTGGATAATCCAGGGTACTCCTCCCATTCTGAGGCTCTTAATTTAATTACATCTTCAAAATTCCCTTTTTCATGTTAGAAAACATATTCCCAGGTTCCAGTGATGAGGTGCCAGCTTGTGCGTAACACAAAAACACTATGAAAATACACACTTTCCCAAAGCCTCCAGAAGCATTCTTTCTTACTGCAGAACATATATTGGTACACAAAATGTTTTAATTCATTTATAGACATAATTTAATTAAATTGAGTGCTTGTTTATCTTTAGTCTTTTTAAAATGTGTTGATTTTTTGATGAAAAAGAGATTTCGTAAATGGTAAAGCTCTATCATTTATTCTAGCCATAACCTCTTTTCCATCACAGACCCTCCTCATCCTTCAACACTGATTTATATGAAGCCTTCTTTGACCATCTGGACCAGGAGGGGTCCTTCATGCCTCTGAATTTAGAACACCTGTGTCATCCATTCACTTAACCATGCATATATTTATTCTCTCATTTCACAGTTATTATCATTTTAACATATTTTAGGCCTTGTTCAAGGTTATAGTTTTAAGAAGCTAGTGATTTTTTTAGAATTATTATATGAATTACATGAGTTATTATGGAGATGATAACTCCTCTAAAATAATATGTGTGCTTCTCTAGTCTCGAATGAGACTGAATTCAGGAAACAGTTACGTGTTTTTTATACATTCATGTAATTAATATGGGATTAGTTGGGCTCAGAAAGCGATACCCTAAAATGTGATGCTTTGACATGCTGAACTGAAGAAGGTCTCTCTGACCTTCCTCCCCCTCCTGTCTCTCAATTCCCTGTTTCTCCTAGAGCACAGGATTAAATTATATTCTGTACTTCTCTTAACTGCCTAAAGTCTACCAAGTGTGTCCAAGCTGTGGCTTGTGGGCAGCATGTGGATTATGTAAGAACTTTTTTGCTTATTCGTGGTGGCAGGTATCATGAAAATTATGCATGGACCTCCCTTTTTACTCATCATCTTTTGTTAGTGTTTATGTGTTTAATGTGTGGCCCCCAAAACAACTCTTCTTCTTCCAATGTGGCACAGAGAAGCCAAAAGTTTGAACACTCCTCCCACCAAAAATGACACAGTGACTACCTCTGGTCCCTTTTATGAGTTTTCAGAAACAGAATTTATGTTACAGGAAGAAAGGCTGAAGTCTGTGAACACACCTAGACAGACTTTTGTCACAAACCACTGTTCTATGGGTGCAACAGACTTTGTCTCATGCCACTTCCCACTGACTGAATTTTCCCTAAAATGCCTTTCCTAACCTCCCTTAAATTATTCCACATTGCCTCATCTTCCTTTTCTCTAAGAAGAAGGACATATAAGCATTGGATGGCAGGGGAATCCCTGTGATTTTTCCTTTATACACGTTAGTAAATTTGCATGCCTTTTCTCCTACTAACCTACCGTTGTCAGTGATTTTTCAGCTAATCTTCAGAAGGTGAAGGGGAAGTTTCCCTTGGCCCCGTGAGTATATAGGAATTCACTTAATTTTGGTTGTATGCATAATAAAATACTAATCACAGAATCTGTAATAGAACTCTAGGAAGAAATGATTTTCTTGGTTTGATTGAATTTACTTCAAAATCAATTGAATGCTATCCTTACTAGTAATAAAAGACTATATCTGTTATAATTTAAGTTTTTAAACTCAAAATTGCCAGAGAAAGAGTACAAATACTGGAATTACAGAAAAGAAATTTCTTCCATACTAACCCTGCAACATCGTGCATGTGTCAAGAAACTTAGATTGAATGTTTCGATATATTCTCTATATTAAAGACTAGTCTTTCTAAATTAGAAGGTTAGTCTTTTCTTCCTCCAAATGATCAGATAGACGAATCACATTTAACATAGCAAGAAATGCACAGGGCTAAAATAACCATAAACCATGAGTGTATTGAATTGATCAATTTTATACCAAAATGTGTAACAAGAAAAAATTAAAATTACCACAGACTATCAAAATGTAACAGTATAAACATATGTAAAGAGAGTAGATTTTCCTCTTTAATTCCAAAATAGTTTGTAGAGAATAATCTTTGTTTTTCTTTTTAAGTTTATTAAGAAGACTAAATTCTACAACTAAGAGAAATAGTGCACATACATAGTATCATTGTATATTTTCAAGGACTATTTGCTGATACGAATAGGCAGATGATATGGATTTAGATTTTATTTCTATGGCTTAATGTAGTCAAAAACCGGATGAGTTAGATTATGCGAGAAATCCTAAATACAATAGAATCCCTATTGTTGACTACCGCCTTAGATTGACCACCTCCTTAAGTTGACTTAATTTTCAGAGAGCAGACATGCACATGTACAGATCAGTACAGTAGGCCTACTTCCTTATGTTGACTACCTCCATATGTTGACCAGTTTGTTACAGTCTTTGGGGGGTCAACGTAAAGAAGTTCACCTGTATATGAGGTAATACTAGTATAAATCATATGATTTGCAAGACAGAAAAAAAATTTTTTAAATATTTAAATCATTTATTCAGTGGTTCAACACATAATTTTTGTGCTTGGAATATAAAATAAAATATAAAATATAATATAAATATAATAAAATATGGAATCATTATATTAGTCATAAATTTTCACTGAAAGATTATTTTCTGTTTTTAATACAATTTATAGTGTGAGTTTTTAAATAGTCCAAAATAAATAGAGAAAACATGTTCTATATACCTCAAGACATCAGAGATTTTAAATATTTTATTAATTATTCTTAAAATATATTTATATGATATCATGGGTCCTAATTTGTGGATCATAAAATCAGGTTACTATACTTGTAAGAAATTTTTTACATAAGTTCTACTATCTTACTGTCATCTAGCATGGGTTAAATGACATTATTGCAAAAAAAGGTAGGCAAAGGAGCATGCTTTTGTTGCCTAATATTTCCAGAAATTAACACTAAAAAAATACTACCAAAAAAATTTCTTCAAATTAACAGCCAACGTACAAACATTATAGAAATACTGTTCATGGTTTACTAGAAGCACTATTCTGTACTGACTTTGTAAGAATAAGCTTTATAAAAGTAAAAGAATAAAATAAAAAAGTACAGAGTCTAAGCCCAAGAGGTCAAGATTAAGGAAAATCATAAAAGATTTCAAATATATCCTCAGACAATTGTGTGTTTCTCATTACATTAGATGAACATTAATACTATTGTCAGTTTACTTTTTAAAATGATTTCTGAAGCAATATAACTATACAAATAAGGGATTTTTTAATTGGGAAAAGTATTATTTAAATTTTTCATTTTTAAACCATGACCAAAATAGATAATTTTCTAGGAAAAGTAATTGATCAAAATATAAAATTAGGATTTCTTTCAAAAACTATTTTCAAAAATAGGCCTGGACTTAGATGATTTAGAGAATAGTTCTTTTAAGGCTTAAGCGTAAAAGAGAATGAAAAATGAGAAAAATGGAAAGTGACAATTTATTTCAATTCATCTGGTGATGTTTCCATATCCATAGATTCCAAACCTGATAAACATCCCCTCTCCAACGGACAGAACCAAATCTTACATACAAATATGGATGCTAAAATACTAGTGCCTCAAATCCACTATTATATCATAAGAATATCATAACTGTAAATAAGTACAGTAAATATAAACACAAAGGATGATGTTTCAATATTAGAATAATAATTTATTGTATTAATAAGTCAAAAGTTAAAAAGCATGAGATTTGTGCAATAGATTGTTAACCATTTCTTAATAAAATGTATTGTTTGTTCTAATAAGCTAATATGTCTTTCTCAAAACTACTAGTTGCATGCTTACTTATAGAATGAAAAAATAGAATTGTCACAGTGTATTCTGTACAATTTCTCTGAGAGTCCTGCTGAGATCCAGCCTGGTTACCCACAGAGTAAACTGACTCCAGAATGTACCCTAGAATTGGCTTTTCCTCCATCCCCATTTCCCTCTCACCAGAATCCTCATTTTCCCTGGATAAAATCCCAAAATAAACTACTTTGCACAAAAAAGTTTGCCTTCCTGGGGTAATCTGAACTAATATACTTCTGGACACCTAATAGGCCTGAAATATCTTTAATTTTCTTCATACTTAAAAAGTTATTTGTAGAAAAGTGCAATTTTTCTCTTTAAATCTTTGAAGAACATTCCCCATTGCTGTCTTGTACTGAGTGTTACTAGTGAGAAGTGTGAGGTCAAACTGATTCTTGATTTATTTGTAGGTTCTCTCTCTCTCTCTCTTTCTCTCTCTCTCTCTCTCTTTGTCTCTGGATAACTTTTAATTTTTTTCTTAGCCTTTGATGTTCTCAAATTTAACGTTAATAGATTTAGGAGTGAAGTTTTCTTCCTATTTGACACTCTGATCCCTTTCAATCTGAAGTTTCATGTCTCGTGATACTTCTGGGAAGTATTTGGTCATTATTTACTCAAATTTTTCACATATGTGATATTTTCTTCTTTTTTCTTCTGAAAATCCTACTAAATAGATTGACTCTTTCATATTCATTCTCCCTATTCAATTCCAGTCTTAATCTTTTTCTTTCTTATGTTTTCATGACTCCTTTTTGGAGAATTCATTAAAATGATTTCCAAGCACATTTAATTTGTTCTTCATTTATATCCACTCTTGTTAATATATCCACTGAGTGCTTTATTTTTACAAAATTGTATTTTTCTTTTTTTTTTTTTTTGTAGAGACAGAGTTTCACTTTATTGCCCTTGGTACAGTGCCGTGGGGTCACACAGCTCCCAGCAACCTCCAACTCCTGGGCTTAGGCGATTCTCCTGCCTCAGCCTCCTGAGTAGCTGGGACTACAGGCGCCTGCCAACGCCCTGCTATTTTTTTATTGCAGTTTGGCCGGGGTTGGGTTTGAACCCGCCACCCTCGGTATATGGGGCTGGCGCCCTGCTCACTGAGCACCATCCCAAAATAGTATTTTTCAAATTCATTTTTCTTTTCAAATTCATGTACGAATTTATCCTTAGCCCTAAATATTAGTTCTTATTTCATTCTCTCAGTAATTCTCTGCATATACAAATTCTCCTAGACTTCTAATGTGGTTACATCTGGATAAACCCATCATAAGTTAAAAATATCCTAAGTCAAAATGCGTGATGGATTTATCTGGATATAATCCCACTCAAAGTTGAGGAACATATTAAATGCTTATCACTTTTGCACCATCATAAAGTTGAAAAATCATAACTGTTGTAAATCAAAGGCTGTTAGTATTTATTGGGTTTATTTGTTGTATATTTATAGGGTGCAATGTGATATTTTGATCTATGTACAAATGGTAGAACAAGCCAATCAAGTTAATTAACATATTTCTCACCTCACCGACTTATCTTTCCTTGTGGTGAGGTTAAAACACATTCTTTCTGAAATTATAAAACCTACAATATATTATTAACTATTGCATTTGTTTTGATGTTTTATTTATTCTATAAATTCTGCTTCTCCTAATTTAAGTCATTAAGTTTATTATATTAGTTGAAATTCTTCAATGTAAAAGGTAACCTGCAAAATTTTCCTATGAGGTCATCTGACTCACTATTTTATTATCTGAGCCTGTCCTACAGAGTGAAGATGGAGCAAAGGTTCAGCCCAGAATTAGCCAACTCAGGAGAACAAAACAGTCTGTGTTTGCTGCATTCTTTTCAAAAGGCTCTTTTGGTTGCAATTAACTGAAGATCCTTCAAAGTGCTTTAAGAAAAGGATAATTTTGTTCATATTTTCTGTAACTTGTATGGGCCACGGGGTCCTATTCACACAGCATTTCTGGTTCTCCTTTTGTACCAAATATTTATTGATTAGTGCTGTGTGTCAGGGCACTTTACCCATTACCTGGTAAGAGCAATGCACAAAATGAAGTCACTAAACTCATTCTTCCACCTTGTGGAGTCTAGTTCTTCTACATTGCCTTGCATTTCTCTCATAATCATTCAGCTGATCAGCCAATGTCTCTATGTTTCCAATGCCCAGCAGAGTATATATGATTCACTAACCCACGGGGGGGATTATATCACAAATTATAGTATATAAATTAATGATTCTTAGATAAGGTGCAGGGCCATATCTAATAAGTCATGGACAGGAGCAGACTGACTCTGGCCACAGACCAACTTTTCCCACAGTAAAAGTGGTAGATGACACAGGTTCCATGGAAGAGGGCAAATGTAGATAGGTGGCATAAACATAAACTGTGCATCTGCATTATAATATATTTTACTTTAAAAAAAAAATCCCCAAAGACTAAGGACATAACCTATGCATTGGGGCTCAGGAAACATACTTCAAAATAAATTTGTATGAAACTTAGGAAATGTGGAATGTAAATGTCTTAACACAATAACTAAGAAAATGCCAGGAAGGCTATGTTAACCAGTGTGATGAAAATGTGTCAAACGATCTATGAAACTAGTGTATGGTGCCCCATGATCACATTAATGTACACAGCTATGATTTAATAAAAAAATAAAAAAATAAAATAAATAAATTTGTATGCCATTTCTCCTACTAATCTGCCTTTTGTCAGTTGATTTTCAGTGAACTTCCACAGGGAAAAGGGAAATTTCCCCCAGCCGCTAAAGTAGTGGCACTGTGAGAAGGATGCCAAAGCTGTTCTGGTCTGCTGGAAGACAAAGTTAAGGGTACCCAGTACCCGACAAGTGCAGAAAAGTAAGAGATCCTTACTAGCTGGGTTCCTAGACTCTCTTTCCTTAGAATCTGGTCAAGTGGATGGTAAAAATCGCCATTTGCCTTGTCTTTATTTCCAAAATCTTTATTAATGGGAGAAAAGGATTTGGTTGACTAGTCTTGGGTGTAGTGATTCTGGTGCACTTTATCCATATTGTCTGATACTTTTCCTCTCAGAAACAGTCTTTTCCTTTGTATTTTTGTGTTGTCATGTCACAAAGAGGGGCATTGTAGGCTAAAATATAAACCTAAAATACTTACCAGGCCATTGTTTGAGCTGGTCCTGCAGACTTGGTCATTTTTGTGGTTCTAAACACATTCATATTTATTTAGACAAACTTTGCTGTGGATACCGCAAATAAAAAATGAATGAGGTTCCCCTGTTGTCTTGTTTTATGTCCTTGAAAACTTGGTTTATGAACAACTAGGAATACCTTTTCTTGGTCTTTGCCATGTGGAGCATGATTTTTAGGTGATGTCCATTGTCTGGTCTATAAAGATTAGGAACCCCCACACATGTAATATTTGAAGCAGCATACTTTTTGTTCTAAACATATCAAGCTCTCAGGAGTCTTAATGAGTCCCATCCATAAGAAAGTCTTGTCATCTCAATCCAGGTTGCCTGGTTAGTGACATTATCCAGTGTCAGAGACTCATGGGTCTATGACTGGTGTCCTCCATATGTATGAAGGATAGTAGAGGCAGACTACACATAAACACCATCCTTAACAATTAATGGTAACAATATCCTTTTGTTAATCTAGTCTATTCCTTGGGATAAATTTCTTTGGAGGGGGTCATTGGGACTGCCTCAGTCATGTTATCTCTGGGAAATATCCCATAGATAACCTAGAAATTATCTTTCCTCGATTTCCCATAAAGATGCTCATCGGATTAAGTCACCATTGAAATAACACACCACTAGAAATTCTAAATATTAGTGTCCAAAAGATGAACTCTTTAAATTAGAGAGACTCCTAAATCTAAAAAAAAGATTGTAAGAGATGCCTCATTCTAAACAATTGCCTTATTTTTATTTATAGGAAGAACTTTTTTTTTTTTTTCATGACACACATAATAGTTTCATGGCTGGCCTTAGAAATTCTCTTGACAAAATTAAAGAATAAAAATATGACTTAAAATGAAGCTTTCTACTATCAAGCTTCTTGCTTTGAATTTCCTCCATAATTTATAAATAAAGGCAGATCTATGTTTTAATTGATCTGATTTCTAGTCAAAGAGGAGATGAGTCCCTGAAAATGTTATGTCCTTTAAGAAACAATCATAAAAAATTTATTTGAGGGGGCAGAGCCAGATGGTGGACTAGAAACATATCCTTACTAGCCACTTGCAGTGAGATAATTTAAATAAAACTCCAACCACCTCTGGCTAGAGGACCTCACCCAGGGACATCACTCCAGTGCCACAGTGAAGCAATGGTGGACTACAGGACTGAGAGGAAAGCATGGAGCTAAGAAAAACCAGCACAGAAGGTGAGTGCTTGGAAATGGGTGGGGACTGGCTGGCTAGCCCACTCACAAAGAACTGGAGACAGGAAAAAATTGTCCTCCAGTTTTTTGATTTGGGGAAAAACTTCTCATTGGAACTGCCTTGGAAGGCTTAAAAAAGTGGGTGGACTCTAACAGTGTCCAGCAGCCATGATAGAATACTGGGTGGAGTTGATCTTTCATTGGTTTGGTTGTTAGCTGGGTGCTGCCATTGGGGAAGGCAGTATGGGAGAAATGGTCCCCAGGGTCCTAGTGCATGGTCAGTTCTGGCATACCTGCATGCCTCTAGCACACCAGTTCTGGCATCCACACTTGGGGTGAACTGAGTGGGCCGGGAATTATTGTAAGGGGCACTGTGTGATGTTCTTCCTAAGGAATCTGCAAGAGATTTAGGACCCCAATTCCATAGGGAATGAATGCTGATGAAGCAACCAGGCCCTATCTGAAGGCAACTAAGTCAGGAAGACAGGACCCAATTTCCTCTGCAAACAGAGTGGCTTCCAGCCCTAATTTTTCACAGCAAAACAGCATATGTTCTCCATCTCCCAAGATCACAGTGTCACCTGATATCCAGGCAATATATTGCTATAGATAGATAGATAGATAGATACTTCTTTTTTTTTTGTTTGGTCGTATTTTTACTTTTTCATTTTTACTTTCTTCAATAGCAAGGAATACTCCATTTTTGTTATGGTTTTTAAGGTCCTTTTAATCTCTTTTCTCCTTTTTATTTTCTCCTTTGAGAGAGATTGTTCTACTTTTCTCATCTTTCTCATACAATAGCTAAGACATTCCTATTTTTTCCTATTTTTTCTTTATCTTTTATAATGTATTTTAATTTTCTTTTTTTCTTTTTTTTTTCTTTTCACTGGGTGCTAAGGGACTACAGCATTATTGTGACTGGGAGATCTGAAAAACAGAAAGAGAGCAAATCAACAACCTAATGAATTATCCTTAGGAACTTGAAAACGGAAAAACATCCAGTCCCAAACCTAGAAGAAGGAAAGAAATAACAAAAAGAAAAATTACCAGACACAGTGGCTCACACCTGTAATTCTAGCACACTGGGAGGCCAACATGGGTGGATGCTTGCACTCAGGAGTTCTAGACCAGCCCAAGAAAGAACAAGAACCCATTTCTAAAAATAGCTGGGCACTGTGGCAGGCACCTGTAGTCCCAGCTACTTGGGACACTGAGGCAAGAGAACCACTTGAGCCTAAGAGTTAGAGGTTACTGTGATCTAGGAGACATTATGGCATGCTACTGAGGTTGACAAAGTGAGACTCTGTCTCAAAAAATAAAAAAATAAAAAATAAAATTAAGTCAGATATTAATGAAATTGAAAACAAAACATTCATTCTGAAAATTAATAAATGAAAAAGTTAGTTCTTCAAAAAAATAAAATAAATAAAGTTAATAAACATGTAACAGATTAACTAGATACAGAAAAGTAAAAATCTCTAATAACCTCAATCAGAAAAGAAAAAGGAAAAAAAGCAACAGATATCAAAGATACAAGAGATCACCTCTAGCTCTCCTACAAGAAACTTTATGCCCAGAAATTTGACAATGTGAGAGAAATGGACCAATACCCGAAATCACACCCTCTCCCTAGAATAGATTTCTTGAATAGACTAATATCAAGCATTGAAATTGAAGAAACAATTTAAAATCTTCCCAAAATGAAAGGCTTGGACTAGATGGCTTCATACCAAAATTCCATCAAACCCTCAAAGAAGGGCTTGTGTTTATATGCAGAAACTATTCCAAAACACTGAGAAAGAAGAAAACTTTCCAACATATTCCATGAAGCAAACATCATCCTGATACCAAAACCAAGAAAGGACCCAATTAAAAAGAACTACAGACCAATTACACTAATAAATATGCAAAAACACTCAATAAAATCTCAGCCAATAGATCATAGCTACACATCAAAAAAAAAAAAAAATTATACATCACAATTAAGTAGGCCTCATCCCAGGAATGCAAGTCTGGTTTAACATATGCAAATCCATAAATGTAATAGCCTATATCAACAGAAGCAAAAACAAAAACCGTATCATCCTCTCAATAGATGCTGAAAAAGTATTGATAAAATTGAATATCCTTTTCTAACAAGAACACTTTTGAATACAGGCATAGGTGAAACATTTCTTAAACCAATTGAAGCCATCTATGACAAACCCGCAGCTAACATCACACTGAACGGAGTAAAACTGAAAGTTTTCCCACTTAGAACTAGAACCAGACAAGGATGTCCTCTAACGCCACAACCATTCAACATAGTTCTGAAAGTCTAGCCAATGCAATCAGTCAAGAGAAGACAATAAAGGACATCCAAATGGGGTCTGCAGAGGTCAAACTCTCGCTCGTTGCTGATGATATGATCTTATACTTAGAGAACCCCAGAGATTCAACAACAAGACTCCTGGAAGTGATAAAGATATACAGTAATGTCTGAGGGTATAAAATCAATGTCCACAAATCTGTAGCCTTTGTATATACCAATAACAGCCAAGTTGAGAAACTAATCAAAGACATAATTCCCTTCACAGTAGCTCCAAAGAAAATGAAATACCTAAGAATGTACCTAACAAAAGAGGTGAAGAACCTCTACAAAGAGAATTATGAAACCCTAAGAAACAAAATTGCAGAAGACTCTAACAAACATACCATGCTTCTATCTGGGAAGAATAAACATTGTTAAAATGTCTGTAGTTCCCAAAGCAATCTACAGATTCAATGCAATCTCCATTAAAATACCAACATCATACTTTGAAGTACAGGAAAAAATAGTTCTTTGTTTTGTCTGGAACCAAACAAAATAATCTGAATAGCCAAGGCAATTTTTAGTAATAAAAACAAAGCTGGAGGCTTCACTCTTCCAGATTTTAAGCTACATTACAAGTCCATGGTGATCAAAATAGCATGGTATTGGGACAAAAAAAAAAGAGAGACATAGACATTTGGAACTGAATACAAAACCAAGAGATGAAACCAGTCTCTTATAGCCATTGATCTTTTATAAACCAAACTAAAGCATACTATGGGGAAAATAATTCCTGTTCAATAAATGGTGCTGGGATGACTAGATAACCACATGTAACAGACTAAAACTGGACCCACACCCTCCCCATACAAAAATTAATTCAGTATGAATAAAAGATTCAGTCTAAAGCATGATATTATAAAAATCCCAGAAGAAAGTGTAGAAAGAACTCTTGAACATGTCAGCCTGGGAAAAGATTTCGTGAAGTAGACTTCAGTGGCAATAGCAACAATAATAACAAAAATAAACAAATGAGACTTAATTAACCTAAAATGCTTCTCCACTGGTAAGGATACAACAACCAATGCAAATAGACAACATTCAGAATGGGAAAAGATATTTGCATGCTATGAATCTGAGACAGTTTTAATAACTAGGTTCTATTGAGAATTCTAATCAACAAAAAAAAGAGCAGACAATCCCATCCATCACCAGGTGAGAGACATGAACAGAGCATTCTCCAAGACAGACAGATGAAAGGCTAACAAACATATAAAAAAAAGTTCATTGTCCCTAATCATTAGATAAATGCAAATGAAAACCATCCTGAGATATCACCTAGCCCCAGTAGATTATTTAATATCACAAAGTCCCAAAGTTGAAGATGCTGGCATAGATGTGGAGAGTGGGGAACATTTTTATATTATCGGTGGGACTGCAAACTAATACAGCCTCATTAGAAAGAAGTCTGGAGAATCCTCAAAGAACTCAAATTAGAACTTCCATTTGATCCTGAAATCCCACTACCAGGCATCTATCCAGAAGAAAAAAAAAAAGTCACTTTATCATAAAGACATTTTCACTAGATTGTTTATTGCAGTCCAGTTTACAATTGTCAAAATGTGGAAACAAGTGCCCATCAACTCAAGAATGGATTAACAAACTGTAATATGCATACCATGGAATACTGTTCAGCCATTAAAAAAGATGGTGACTTTACATCTTTGTATAAACCAGGATGAATTTGAAATACATTCTTTTTAGAAAAGTATCACAAAAATGGAAAAGCAAATATCCAACGTATTCAATACTAATATGAGGCCAGTGGACCAGTGGTTCTCAACCTTCCTAATGCCACAATGTATTTTCATTGTTAAAAAGGGGTCATTACCCACAGGTTGAGAACCGCTGTAGTAGACAATCTAATTTCTGCCTACCGAGGAGAAAACCTTCATTCAATTCAAGTTAGGGGGAGGAGGAATGAGAGGAGGAGATTCAGGGTGCTCCCACTTAATGGGGACAATGTAGGAGTATATGATACACATTTTAGGTGTGGGACACAATTACAAGTGGGACTTTACCTAAACAAATTCAAATATTATGACTTGGTTTTTTGTACCCTCTCATTAACCTGAAATAAAAAAAATTAATATGATATTTCTGTGACCCTTAACTTTGAGGGGCTGCCCACTTGTTATTTTCCTTTTCCTTTCCATAGAGGGGTCTGACTTCCTGTATTTTTCCCTCTGTTGGTGCATGTGGGATTTGTGGCTTCGGTTTATAGGCAGTGAGCTGAGAAGCTGAGACGCCAGAGAATATGGCTGGACAGAAATGTGAGTTGTACCTGACTTGCAGCTAGTAAAACTTTCCTTTCTTTGAATAGTCTTTTGAGTGATTTTGGCTCTTTTGAGAACTTCTTTGCACCTCTCTAAAGATGCTTTGTGTGCAATAAACATTCAGCCTTAAAGAAAGATGGAGACTTTACCTCTTTCATGTTTACATGGATGGAGCTGGAACATACTCTTCTTAGTAAAGTATCTCAAGAATGGAAGAAAAAGTATCCAATGTACTCAGCCCTACTACGAAACTAATTTATGGCTTTCACATGAAAGCTATAACCCAATTACAAGCTAAAGATAGGGGGAAGGGGGAAAGGGAGGGGAGGGTGGGGGGAGGTGGACAGAGGGAGGGGGATTGGTGGGATTACACCTGTGGTGCATCTTACAAGAGTAATGTGAAACTTAGTAAATGTGGAATGTAAATGTCTTAGCACAATAACTAAGAAAATGCCAGGAAGGCTATGTTAACCAGTGTGATGAAAATGTGTCAAACGGTCTATGAAACTAGTATATGGTGCCCCATGATCACATTAATGTACACAGCTATGATTTAATTAAAATAAATAAATAAATAAACAAAACAAAACAAAAAAAAGATGCTTTGTGTGTCCTTGGCTAAGTCATAACCTTAGTTAAAGCTGACTGGTTATGGCAAGTCACTTGGAAAGGTACCTTTGGTTTAAAAGAAAAAAAGTTCAAAAGCCAAAGATATTGGCTGTTTGTCCTAGCTGAAATTTTAAAAGAGATTTAAAAAGATTTTTTAAAAGAGCTCTATGGTCAAAAGTCAGTTTAACTAAAAGCTGATATTCAGGCTATTTTTTTAAAGGCCTTTCTGGTTTTCTTCTTTAGGATCCTGTTTCTGAGTTTTTTTAGTCAACTGAAAACTCTTTTTAATGCTTTGACCCTCTGTATCTGTTGTCATCCTCTCTTATTGACATAATTTTGCTACAAAAATGTAAAACTCCATTGGCTTTCTAAATAGGTTAAAATGGCCTCATTTGGCTCTTCTAAGAATTAATCTCCCATTCATTTCTACTCCTTCCTCTTACCATCTTTCATACTACAGAGAGGAATCTAGAGGGAACTTGCAGTGCTCTGAGACCCCTTGAAGAACACAAAGAAGGACACCACATACCCCCGTTAAGGGATTTTCTGTCTTCTTCAGGGAGCCCCCAAAGTAGTGAGCTTCTAAAGCTCTGCTCTCTTTCGTATTGAGTTATCTGATCTCTTTTTTCTTTTATTAATTTTAAATCATAGCTGTGATTACTTTTAAATCATACATTAATGTGATCATGGGGCACCATACATTGGTTTTATAAACAGTTTGACACATTTTCATCACACTGGTTAACAGAGCCTTCCTGGCATTTTCTTAGTTATTGTGTTAAGACATTTATATTCTACATTTACTAAGTTTCACATGTACCCTTGTAAGATGCACCGCAGGTGTAATTCCACCTATCACCTTCCCTCCGCCCATCCTCCCTCCACCTTCCCTCCCTCTCCTCATTCCCCAAATTCTTAGGTTATAACTGGGTTATAGCTTTCATATGAAAGCCAAAAATTCGTTTCATAGTAGGGCTGAGTACATTGGATACTGATCTCTTGGCTTTTAGGGCTACCAGGGATTCCTTTGTACTATGAAAGAACATAACCTTTGTGAATGTTTTAGATTATGGGAACACTTTCCACCAAGAGATAAAACTCCTGTGAAGGATAGGCTGATCACAGAGAGGGCTGATGGGCACTGGGCTGTTCTCCAGTCTTGGGGTAACATCCTCGCAGTGGGGTACACTGTGGAAACATCATGCAGCATGGTGCTGTGGTATTTCCCCCTTTCTGGGGGACCAGAATTTCACTGTAAAAGTGAGATCTTTGATCTAGGTGCAATCTAAATGTTCTGCCTTCCAGATGCTCTTGCTTTTATTGTATGTACACCTAGAAACTGCAAATGGTTAGTTGGCTCTATTTATTATTGGGCTCCATCCTAAGCTCAGTGATCCAGTTGAAAAGCAGAAACTCAATTAGAAGCTTTCTATCTAAATGAATTTGTCTCCTTATAAAATCCCATGATGAATTTCTGTGACTTTGGATTACATTACCATCCATTTTTAAGCTTTCTTTAATACATCCAAACTCCTCCTAAAAAAAAATTTAAATTTTTTCTCTGTGCTTTAAAATGTAAACTTGCTACCCTGTTTACTCTAGATCTCAAGACAAGTTTCAGCCATGTGGAACAGACAGACTTAAACTTGTGCCACTGAGCCTCTTCACTGACTGGTATCTCCAGACTCTAGAAGGACTTGCTTATGATTGTTCCAGACATTTGTCCCTCGTTTTTCTTCGATTTCGATACAGATGCCTCTTACTTGAAAGGTGTTTGCTTATATAATATATAAAGGCCTAACTGAGAGTTCATCTGAAATACCATCTTCTAAAATACTGCAGAACTGTTTAGATGTACTGACCTATTTCAAAAGTAAGAGACTGATTTGATGCAATCCTTTGTCATTCAGTTCTGGATTGGTTTCTCTGTACACAGCCACCAACTCAGTTTTTAGTGTGTAAAACTTCTAGGGAAATTTCAGACAGAGGATTATTGGGGCTGAGAAAGCAATATCCCAAAATACGGTGTTTTGACATGCTGAATTGAGAAAGAAGCCTCAGTGTCTCCCTATCCCCTCCTTCTTCCAGAACACAGTATGAAATTGTTCTCTGAAGTTCTCTTATCCGCTTGAAGTCTGGACTCACCAAAGTGAAAAGCAATTGCCTCACATCCCTTTGCTGAGTTTTTATTAACTGAACTCATATTGCAGGAAGAATGACTGAAGGAAGTCTGTCAACACAATTGGACAGACTTGTCACAAACCACTGTTCAGCAAGCTCAACAGACTTTGCCCTAGGCCATTGTGTACTCTTCATGCCTGCGGCAATCCCCTAAATATCACTTACTACTCCACTAAAATTATTCATACTTCTCTATCTCCTTTACACTAAGAAGAAGGGTTGGGCATCTGTACCCACTGGGTGGTGGGGTGGTCACTCTGTGATTTCCCCAATGAACATTAATAATGTTGTACACCTTTACTCCTATTAGGCTGCCTTTTGACAGTCGATTTTAATTGAACCTTCACAGAGTGAAGGCAAAGTTTTTTTCTTGACATTACATAAGTATCCTATTTCCCTAACAATAGCCCAGGGATTCATCACCTATGAATTCATTAACATCTTTGAAAACATATATTTTGCTTTAATCTGGGAAAAATACCATTGCACAAAACAAAGGTGTCATTTTGATCATTTTGGGACAGTGTGATCTGGCCTCGGGAAGAGAGAAAATTAGAATGGTGTGTTAAATATATTTCTATGAATCACAGCTGCAGAGTGCTTTATTTAAGAAAAATGATTAGAAGCAGCTTTTGCATTGGATTTTAAATCACAGAGATAACAAGACTCAAGATACAAAGAACAGTTTATGTCTCTGATCGGAGCAACCAAAAGAGCAAACACTGCTAAACAAATTTTATTTTATTTTTTTTTTGTAGAGACAGAGTCTCACTTTATGGCCCTCGGTAGAGTGCCGTGGCCTCACACAGCTCACAGCAACCTCCAACTCCTGGGCTTAAGCGATTCTCTTGCCTCAGCCTCCCGAGTAGCTGGGACTACAGGCGCCCGCCACAACGCCCGGCTATTTTTTGGTTGCAGTTAGGCCGGGGCCGGGTTTGAACCCGCCACGCTCGGTATATGGGGCCGGCGTCCTACTGACTAAGCCACAGGCGTAAGTTTTCTTATGAAGAGAAAAGTGATTCACTTTCCTGGTTGACTTACAACATAAAACCTCCTCCTCTACCTTTTCCAAATACTGCCATTACCACACAAAGCCCATTATTAATTTTAAAATCCACATCACTAAGACTGACATGAACAAAAATGCAAGCAACTTAACGCCCACTTTTAAGCTGTTGCTTGATTTGATTAGATTTTTTATGAAATATTTTTATGTTTATTTTAGAGTTCACCATTTCATTCATTTTTATACTAGGTTAAAATGAGAAAAGGAAGAATCAGTTTAAAGGGAGAAGGCAAAGTTTTAAAGTATGCATCAATTCAATCTAATATAATATTCAATTTATTTAATATTCAATTTACTATATATGTAGTAAAGTATACAGCAATTCAATTTAATATAATATAATATTCAATTTATTTAATATTCCTTAAGGGATTTACTATATATATATACTATTTACATATGTATGTATTAAATAAATCGAATATTATATTATATTCCTTATATATTTATATTTAATATTCCTTAAGGGATTTACTATATATATATATTATATATAGTATACTATATATGTAAATTTATACTATATGTATATACATAGTATATATATAGTAAATCCCTGAAGGAATATTAAATAAATTGAATATATTTGTATATACTATATATCTACTCTCTCTCTCTCTCTCTCTCTATATATATATATATATATAGTAAATCCCTTAAGGAAATAGCACCAGTTGGTTTTAGGAATTTTCTGTGTGAATTATTTAAGCTTTTCACTTTAACTGGAAACAATGTAAGTTGCCAACAGAATAAACAAGAATATCAGTTCTTGTCTGAATTGTTTATATGAATGAGCTTTGTATTAAGGATACAAAACACCATTGAGGTATCTGCAGTTCATTCTGGTCCTTGCAAGCATCATATTACAGTGCATGCATCCTCCAACTAACTATCATCACTATAATTATAAACACTATTAATAATTTTAATATCATGAGGCTAAAAATCAAGGACAAGTATCTAGGTGAGGGGCCACAATAGGAGCAAGGGTTATACAGCACAAACAGATGTAAAAAGTAAAACAAAGAAGAAAAAATAGCAAGAACAACAAAAGTCCAGTTGGGGAAGAAAGAGAGTGGAACAGAGTATCTGAATTCCAAAAAAAAAAAATGATCAAGGGAGTCAGGACTAACACCTACCTGACCTGGATAAGGTAGCTGCCCAGTAATTAAAATGAATATTGCAGCAGAGTTAGACAAGTACATGGGATTCCATACTGAGCTCTAAGATGTTGAAGAAAAAAAAATGCCTAAGTATCATTTGCTTGAGGCTAGCATTGTTTTCAGGGACCTAGGGATAAATGTAAACATCACCAACTGTGAGGAGAAGAGAGGTGCAGAGCCTGGAAAGTTAGGACAACCTGTCATTTTTGAATTTAAAGATACTGAGCATCAGCACTGTGTTTATAAATACAGAATAGTTGGGTTTCTTATATCAATGTGTCCCAAATTCCTTTAAAGGGAAGCTAAAAAAGCAAACAAACTTCAAATAAATTGGAAGTTAAAGATAATTGCCTTAAAGATAATTCAGCAATTCAGATGTTTTAAGTTCAGCAAATTCTCAATGGGGCATATCACTTCCAAGAAAGTAAAACTTGGTTCTTTGAGGATGAAAAGTATCTTGGTCTTCCTATGTATGAAACACACATATGTATACAGAACATAAACAGATATGCAGTACCACTGTTGTGTTAAAATTTTATTGGATAGGAACAACTAAGAAAAATAATGTCTTGAAAACATCTTTTAAAGATCTTAGTTTTCTGTTTCTAGTTAATCTGGCCAAAGGTTTATCAATTTTATTAATAGTTTCAAAGAACTCACTTTTTGTTTCACTGATCTTTGAATGGTTCTTATGTTCTCAATTTCAGCTGGTAGAATTGCAAACTAATACAGCCTCCTGGGAAAAAAAGTATGGAGAATCCTCAAAGAGCTAAATGTAGACCTTCCATGTGATCCCACATCCCATTGCTAGGTATCCACCTAGAAGGAAAAAAAAAATCATTTTATTATAAGGACATTTTCTCACAAAGGTTTATAGCAGCTCAATTCATAATTTCCAAATCATGGAAGCAACCCAAGTGCTCATCAATCCATGAATGGATTGGTAAACTGTGGTTTAAGTATGCCATGGAATACTATTGAGCCACAAAAAAGATGGAGACTTCAAATCTTTTGTATAAACCTGATGGAGTTGAAGAACATTCTCCTTAGTAAAATATCACAGGAGTTTAAAATCAAGCAACCAATGTACTCAATATTAATATGATACCAATAAACAAATACGTCCCCACATAAAAGAAAACACATTTAAATTCAAGTGGGGGGAGAGGGAAGCATGGCTAGTATGCTCTCACCTAATGCTAAGAGGGCACAATGTAAGGATGTACATCCCCTGGGTGGAGGACTCAGCTACAGCTTGGACTTTACCTAACAAATGCAAACAATGCAACCTAATCATTTGTATCCTCATATTACTCTGACATTTAAAAAAAAGAAAGTCATAAGCTATAACTGCAAAAATAATAATAACACTTAAAAAAAAAAAAACCTCTCTATAGGCCAGGTGTGGTAGCTCACACCTGTAATCCTAGCTATCTGGGAGGGCGAGCTGAGAGCATCCCTTGAGCTTAGGAGTTCAAGACCAGCCTGAGCAAAA
This sequence comes from Nycticebus coucang, assembly GCF_027406575.1. Taxonomy (NCBI): domain Eukaryota; kingdom Metazoa; phylum Chordata; class Mammalia; order Primates; family Lorisidae; genus Nycticebus; species Nycticebus coucang. Next base: position 31,691,986 of record NC_069782.1, read on the forward strand.
GTGAAACCCTGTCTCTACTAAAAATAGAAAAATTAGCCAGTCATCATGGTGGGCATGTGAGGTCCCAGCTACTCAGAAAGCTGAGGCAGGACGATCTCTTAAGCCCAGGAGTCTGAGGTTGCTGTGAGCTGGGCTGATGCCACAGCATGCCAGCCTAGGGCAACAGAACTCAAAAAAAAAAAAAAGGGTGGTGCCTGTGGCTCAGTGGGTAGACCACTAACCCCATATACCGAGAGTGGCGTGTTCAAACCCAGCCCCAGCCAAACTGCAACAAAAAAATAAGCCAGGCACTGTGGCAGACACCTGTAGTCCCAGCTACTCCAGAGGCTGTGGCAAGAGAATCACCTAAGCCCAGGAGTTGGAGGTTGCTGTAAGCTGTGACACCACAGCACTCTACTGAGGGTGATAAAGTGAGACTCTGTCTCTACAAAAAAAAAAAAACCTCTTTCTGCAGATAAAAGTAAAAAATATATTTATTCAGGGACACTAATACATAATTAATTCCAGGGGTTGAATATGTAAAGAAATAGTAAAAAAATGTATCCAGGGATACTAATACATGAATTAATTCCAGGGGTTGTATTTATGACTAAATCAAATAAGGTCATGTAGTGCATTAGTATATAATATATAGTATTATACATGCAATTGGGAACAGTGAAAAGAAATTAAGAGCTAGCAGATTATTATAAATATATTTGTATTAAATTATTAATTTATTAAATTATACATTTAGACCTATCATTACCAGAAAAAAACCCTGCTTGACAAAGAATAATGTCTATAACCATGCCATAGAGTCAGCTTAAATAAGCACTGTGGTTTTTTCTTTATTCAGAAACAATGTTTTAGTATATAAACATGCTTCTCAGGAGAACTTAACGTTTACTCTGAAGGTAAACACCCTACTGGATTTTTATCACCTTCTATTCAAGGATAATATTATGTAAAGATTTAGTCTCTCTTGAAACAAAAGTAGTGTCTAAGTTTGAATTAATGTGGCTTTATTTTACTTAAAAGCCTCTGTGGCTATTTTATTTTCCTATTACATACTCCTCAACTTCCTAACCTATGCCTCCTGGTCTTTTTACTTAACTTACAAATTGCTGAAAGAGTAAAAGGTAATAAACTAGAGTAAGGGTCCCAAAACACTGTGAAGAAACAGGCTTTGCTAAATACGATGATAATAATCAGCCACTGTCCCCTCATTTGCTTAACTGTTAGTCACTGTCCTTTCTTTACTTCCAGCTGGCGGTTATAAAGATTCTTAACTTTTTCCACAAAGCTGGTAGTTGTTAAGATTCTTAACTTTGCTTGATAGATAACATCTCCTTTTGAAACCCTAAATGTAGGGTTTCTAAGATTTCTAAGATATCTTCCAGATCCTGCATTCCAGTAGATTAGCAAACCCAGCAAGACCAGCAGCCCACACCAAGAAATTAAGTCAACTGGAATGGGAGCCCAGAAGCTAAAGCAAAACAAGGAGATAATTTCCAAATACCTACAATGATCCCACACCCCTATAATTTTGCCTCAAACTTAGACAGTTAGCAAACCGAATTAACTTATTCCTTACCTGTCAAACTATCCTTAAAAACCTTGTCTCCCCATTTCTTTTTTTCTTTTTTTTATTAAATCATAGCTGTGTACATTAATGCAATCATGCATTTTACAAGGGCGCATTTAAATTTACTAAGTGTAAAATATAAATGTCTTAACACAACAAGTAAGAAAATACAGTGAAGGCTATGTTAACCAGTTTTATGAAAAAAATTCAGATTGTATATAAAACCAGCACATTGTCTCCCCATTTCTTGAGGAAGTGGATTGCAATATTCCTCCCATCTTCCCCCTCAGCACTGTGCAGCATAACCTCTTTCTCTGCAGATTCTGGGCATTGACCCCCTTTTGGGCAATCAAGCAGATGGATCTGTTTGGGCGACAACAAAGGTACCCTAATTTAAGATTTTGAAGAGAAAAATATTCCAGATCAAGGCAGAACAATGTCTCAGAAAAACTGATGATTTTTCTCTTGTTGCCTGACCTATACCGGCTGATCCTCTGTTAAAAAAAACTCTAGAAAAAAGTAAGCTTCTGGCTTGGATGCTCTGTGAGTGGTTCTCCAGTAACATTTTGCTAAGGTGCTTTTCATTCCACAGACTATGAGCTGCATATCCATGTACGTCAAAATTGATTTTATTGAAGGGAGGCTCAGACAAAAAGATTAAAGATTAATTGCCTTGCTAATTAAAAGAGTTAGAAAATCAATAAAATGATGACACTTAAATTATCTTTATTTACTTGTAAGGTCTACTCTAAATGAAACCACTGCCCTAGGGAATAAAGTGGACTGTTTTAGTTAATTATTCCTTTCTCTTGTATAAAAGGAAAGAAAAAAAGAAAGATGGGGGAAAGGCAAGAAGGAAGGAGAAAGGGGAAGGTGGGAGGAAGAAAATCGTGTATTTTCTAGAAGATGGTTGTAATCTGCAGATTGTGATAGCTGAAAACCCTTCATTAAGAACTTCCTTAAATTAATTAAAGAACTGTTTGATTAATACCATATTTAGAAAAAAAAATTAATTCAAACCCCAAGGTTAAAGAAAGAACATTCCATGCTGCGACCGCAATCGGTGCCCGCCTGGACCTCGGTAAGAGCTGAGCCTCCTGGACCTCCATAAAACTGCACCAAGACCACGAACAGTGCCCGTCCGGACCTCGGTAAGAGCTGTGCCAGGACCCCCGACCCAAAACCCGCAGCCGCCTGGCTTCTGCAAGCCGTGAACAGGAACTGTGGGAGTCGCACAACCCAGCCTCCTCCCTCCTGTACCCTCCCTGACTCCACACCAGCCCACTCATCTGGCCAGGGACTCTGGTAGCCATGTGCCCTCCAGAGCCCTCCCTGCCTCTGCACAGAGCCATTCTCCTGGCCAGGGACTGCTGGAGCCTTAGGCTTCCTGTGCTAAAGTCACTGGGTGCCAGGCACTCCCAGAACCATGTGCACCACCCTCACCCTGTTGCTGGAACCAGGTATGTCACATGCTGGAGCTGCTTCTACAGCCAGAACTCCCTAGCTGGAGTAGCCCCAGAGGAGCTACACAGCGTCACTCCCTACAAAGATTCAGCAATAATAGAGTGATCCCAATGGGGTCTAATCTTGGAGAGACACCTCCCCAACTCTGAGGATGGCGAGAGGCAATGGTAAAAAATAATAATGAGGTGAAATCAATGAAAAAACTCTGGAAATATGAATAATCAGAGTAGATTAACTCCCCCAAGGGTCAATGGGGCTGACACAGAACAAAATCACATGCACAAACAAATAGCTGAGATGTCAGAAATCGAATTCAGAATCTGGATAGCAAAGAAGATCAAATTAGAATTCCAAGCAGTAACCCAAAAGATATCTCAAGAATTTAACGAATTCAAAGACCAAATGACCAAAGATTGTGACACATTGAGACAAGAAGTTGCAGCCCTCAAAGATCTGAGAAACACAGTAGAATCCCTCAATAACAGAATGAAACAAGCAGAGGAAAGGATTTCTGACATTGAAGACAAAGCTTTCGAAACACTCCCAAACTCTCAGAGAGGAAGAGAAATGGAGGACAAAAACAAATCATTCTCTCAGAGAGCTCTAGGATAATTCAAAGAAAATCAATATACGTATTTTAGGGATCCCCAAAAGTGATGAAGTGGCTTCACAAGGCACAGAGTCCCTACTCCATGAGATTATGAATGAGAACTTTCCAGACATGCCAAGAGATTCTGAAATTCAGATAGCAGGCAGTTTCAGAACTCTGGCACGACTCAACCCAAATAAAACATCCACCAGACACATCATAATCAATTTCACTAAAGTTAATATGAAGGAGAAAATTCTGAAACCTGCCAGATGAAAGAAAACCATCACCTACAAAGGGAAGAATATTAGAATAACTACAGATCTCTCTGCTGAACCTTTCAAGCTAGAAGAGGATGGTCATTGACTTTTAATATCCTAAAACAAAATAACTTTCAACCCAGGATCCTGTACCCAGCTAAACTGAGTTTCATTTATGACGGAGAAATTAAATACTTTAATGACATTCACATGTGGAAGAAATTTGCCATAACTAAACCAGCTCTCCAGGATAGTCTCAGACCTATCCTCCATAAAGACCAGTGTAATCTTCCACCACAAATGTAAACCCACCCAGAAAATTTTGATCAAATTCCAACTTCCACAGTTGCAAAAGGATTAAAAATGTCCACTGGACTCTCGAAAGGCTTATCAATATTCTCAATTAATGCGAATGGTTTAAATTGTCCTCTAAAGAGACACAGGTTGGCGGACTGGATATAAAAACTCAAGCCAGATATCTGCTGCATACAAGAATCTCATCTTACATTAAAAGACAAATATAGACTCAAGGTGAAGGGATGGTCATCTATACTCCAGGCAAATGCAAAGCAGAAAAAAGCGGGCGTTGCAATCCTATTCACAGACACAATACGCTTTAAACCAACAAAAACAAGGAAGGATAAGGAAGGACACTTCATATTTGTTAACACTCAATATGATGAGATTTCAATTATTAATATTTATTCACCCAACTAGAATGCACCTCAATTTATAAGAGAAACTCTAACAGACATGAGCAACTTGATTTCCTCCAGTTCCATAGTAGTTGGAGATTTTAACACCCCTTTAGCAGTGCTGGGTAGATCCTCCAAAAAGAAGCTAAGCAAAGAAATTTTAGATTTAAACTTAACCATTCAACATGTGAACTTAACAGACATCTACAGAACATTTCATCCCAACAAAACTGAATACACATTCTTCTCATCAGCACACGGAACATACTCCAAAATAGACCACATCCTAGGCCACAAATCTAACCTCAGCAAATTTAAAAAAATAGAAATTATTCCTTGCATCTTCTCAGACCATCATAGAATAAAATTTGAAGTCAATGACAACAGGAATCTGCATACCCATACAAAAACATGGAAGCTAAATAATCTTATGCTGAAAGATAGATGGGTTATAGATGAGATTAAGAAGGAAATCACCAAATTTGTGGAACAAAACAACAATGAAGACAAGAATTATCAGAACATCTGGGATACGGCAAAGGCAGTCCTAAGAAGGAAATTTATAACACTGCAAGCCTTCCTCAAGAAAACAGAAAGAGAGGAAGCTAATAACTTATGGGACATCTCAAGCAACTGGAGAAGGAAGAACATTCCAACCCCAAGCCAAGCAGAAGAAAAGAAATAACCAAAATCAGAGCAGAATTAAATGAAATTGAAAACAATAGAATTATACAACAGATCAATAAATCTAAAAGCTGGTTTTTTGAAAAGATCAATAAAATAGATAAACCTTTGGCCAACCTAACCAGGAAAAAAAGAGTAAAATCTCTAATTTCATCAATCAGAAATAGTAATGATGAAAGAACAACAGACCCCTCAGAAATTCAAAAAATCCTTAATGAATACTACAAGAAACTCTACTCTCAGAAATATGAAAATCTGAAAGAAATCAACCAATAACTGAAAGTACGCCACCTACAAAGATTTAGCCAAAACTAAGTGGAAATTTTGAACAGGCCTATATCAATTTCTGAAATAGCATGAATTATACAAAACCTCCCTACAAAGAAAAGCCCAGAACCAGATTGCTTTATGTCAGAATTCTACCAAACCTTTAAAGAAGAACTAGTACCTACATTACTAAACCTCTTCCAAAATATAGAAAAAGAAGGAATATTGGGTGGCGCCTGTGGCTCAAGGAGTAGGGCGCCAGTCCCATATGCCGGAGGTGGTGGGTTCAAACCCAGCCCCGGCCAAAAAAAAAGAAAAAAATGAAAAAGAAGGAATATTACCCAACACATTCTACAAAGCAAACATCACCTTGATCCCCAAACCAGGGAAAGACTCAACAAGAAAAGAAAATTATAGACCAATATCACTAATGAATATTGATGCTAAAATACTCAATAAGATCCTAACAAACAGAATCCAACAACACATCAAAAAAATTATACACCATGACCAAGTGGGATTTATCTAAGGGACTCAAGGATGGTTCAATATACCTAAATCTATAAATATAATTCAGCACATAAACAAACTAAAAAATAAAGACCATATGATTCTCTCAATTGACACAGAGAAAGCTTTTGATAATATCCAGCATCCCTTAATGATCAGAACACTTAAGAAAATTGGTATAGAAGGGACATATCTTAACCTAATAGAGGCCATCAACAGCAAACCCACAGCCAATATTGTATTGAACGGAGTTAAATTGAAATCATTTCCACTTAGATCAGGAACCAGGCAAGGTTTCCCATTGTCTCCATTGCTCTTTAACATTGTAATGGAAACTTTAGCCATTGCAATTAGGGAAGAAAAGGCCATCAAGGGTATCCACATAGGGTCAGAAGAGATCAAACTTTCACTCTCGCAGATGATATGATCGTATATCTGGAAAACACTATGGATTCTACTACAAAACTTTTAGAAGTGATCAAGAAATATAGCAATGTCTCAGGCAACACAATCAATACCCATAAATCTGTAGCCTTTATATATATCAACAATATCCAAGCCGAAAAAACAGTCAAGGACTCTATTCCTTTCACAGTAGTGCCAAAGAAGATGAAATATTTGGGAGTATACCTAACAAACGATGTGAAGGATCTCTATAAAGAGAACTATGAAACTTTAAGAAAAAAATAGCTGAAGATGTTAACAGATGGAAAAACATATCATGCTCATGGCTGGGAAGAATCAACATTGTTAAAATGTGTATACTACCCAAAGCGATATATAAATTTAATGCAATTCCTATTAAAGCTCCATTGTCATATTTTAAAGTTTTGAAAAAATAATACTTCATTTTATATGGAATCAGAAAAAACCTTGAATAGCCAAAACATTACTCAGCAATAAATACGAAACAGGAGAATTACACTACCAGACCTGAGACTATACTATAAATCGATAGTGATCCAAACAGCGTGGTACTGACAAAAACAGAGAAGTAGATGTCTGGAACAGAATAGAGAACCAATAGATGAACCCAGCTACTTACCGTTATTTGATCTTTAACAAGCCAATTAAAAACATTCAGTGGGGAAAAGATTCCCTATTTAACAAATGGTGCTGGGTGAACTGGCTGGCAATCTGTAAAAGACTGAACCTGGACCCACACCTTTCACCATTAAGTAAGATAGATTCTCACTGGTAAAAGATTTAAACTTAAGACATCAAACTATAAAAATACTTGAAGAAAGTGCAGGGAAAACTCTTGAAGGAATCGGCCTGGGTGAATATTTTATGAGGAGGACTCCCCAGGAAATTGAAGCAGTATCAAAAATACACTACTGGGACCTCATAAAAGTAAAAAGCTTCTGCACAGCCAAGAAAATAGTAAGTAAAGCAAGCAGACATCTCTCAGAATGGGAGAAAATATTTGCAGGTTATACCTCCGATAAAGGTTTAACCAAAATCCACAGAGAACTCAAACGTATTAGCAAGAAAAGAACAAGTGACTTCATCTCAGGGTGGGCAAGGGACTTGAAGAGAAACTTCTCTGAAGATGACAGATGCACGATCTACAAACACATGAAAAAAATCTCATCATCCTTAATCATCAGAGAAATACAAATCAAAACTACTTTGAGATATCACCTAACCCCAGTAAGAGTAGCCCACATAACAAAATCCCAAACCAGAGATGTTGGCGGGGATGTGAGAAAAGGGCACACTTCCTACTGCTGGTGGGAATGCACACTAATACATTCCTTCTGGAAGGATGTTTGGAGAATACTTAGAGACCTAAAAATAGACCTGCCATTCGATCCTATAATTCCTTTACTAGGTTTATACCCAGAAGACCAAAAATCACAACATAACAAAGAAATCTGTACCAGAAGGTTTATTGTAGCCCAATTCATAATTGCTAAGTCATAGAAGAAGCCCAAGTGCCCATCAACCTACAAATGGACTAGCAAATTGTGGTCCATGTATACCATGGAATATTATGCAGCCTTAAAGTAAGATGGAGCTGTTCATGTTTACATGGATGGAGCTGGAACATATTCTTTCATGTTTACATGGATGGAGCTGGAACATATTCTTCTTAGCAAAATATCTCAGGAATGGAAGAAAAAGTATCCAATGTACTGAGTTCTACTATGAAGCTAATTTATAGCTTTCATATGAAGGCTATAACCCAACGATAGCACAATAATATGGGGAAAGGGCCAAGGGAGGGGAAGGGAGGGGGGTGGTTAGGGTGGAGGGATAGTTATGGGTGAGGCCACACCTATGGTGCATCTTAGAATGGGTACAAGTGAAACTTACTAAATGCAGAATACAAATGTCTACATACAATAACTAAGAAAATGCCATGAAGGCTACGTTGAACAGTTTGATGAGAATATTTCAGATTGTATATGAAACCAGCACATTGTACCCCTTGATTGCACTAATGTACACAGCTATGATTTAACAATAAAAAAAAAGAAAGAAAGAACATTCAAGTTATTTCTGCTTATGAGATATTCCCAACTTGGAAAAAATTCAGCTCCTATTATTACAAAATTAGTAATCAAGCATGAAGGTGTAGAGGTGGAAAAGGGGTGATTCTTTTTCTCCCCACCTTAAGGGTGGCAGTTGGTACTTCACTAGCAAAAAACAGGTTAGTAAGAGAAAAGCACAACAAATTTATTAAAATGCAAGAGGCAGTGAACTATAAAATAATATGAAAACTCAGGGCGGCGCCTGTGGCTCAACGGGTAGGGCGCCGGTCCCATATGCCGGAGGTGGCGGGTTCAAGCCCAGCTCCGGCCAAAAAAAAAAAAAAAAATAATAATAATAATAATAATATGAAAACTCTAAGAAGAGGTAGATGGGATGAGATGCTTAATGCTGAAATGCCATCTTTATTGGAGAAGAGGGTTGTGTGAATGCATAGAACTGTAAAACCAGACAATGTTGCTTATAAACAATTCTTTTTTGATGCTGAATGGGACCAGAGGACAAACAATGACTTGTGGACAAGTTACAGGTAAATGAAGGGCAGAATTACATTGAAAATGAAGGCTGCCATATAATATAGATACAATGTTCCAGATAATCTCAGAAAAAAAAAAAAAGTCTGTCTGGATGACTCCAGTCTCTTTTCCAGTGGTTAATCTTTTCTGATTATTCAATAAGGTTCCTAGGTAGGGGGTCTTAACACAATTGCATTTCTCTTAGAAAGAAGTTTCTGCAGTCAGATGAAAAAAAAAAATCTAGAAAGAATCCCTGGAGATGCTTTAGGGAAATAAAAAAAGAATGAGAGAGACAGTGAGGGGGGGAAAGTCAGAGAGAGAACTTTGTTCTAAGGGTTATTTCAGAAGCCTTTAAATTTTCTTTTATTCAAAGCACGCAGCATGCCAAAGGGCCATATTTTAAGGTATTGTGTTCTGTGCCTCAACAGAAGGAAATAAGAAGAATATAATTAAAATAGGGTATCAACTAAAGAAAAGCAATTTTGTATTAATATATTTAATTATAAAATATATATATACATATATATTTAATAATGTTGTTTTAGGTGGGAAAAGTCTGGTATTAAATGCTATGAATTTTTTACTGCAATTTTTCTCCTAACTACTCAAAATAGTCTTCCTTAAATGAAAATTGATAGTCTTCAAAAGTCATCACCATAGGAGACTCAGTTATTTTTAAACAGAAAGAAAAGGGTAAAATAACCAATTTAAGGGGAAGTAGGGAAATGAGTTGTTTTAAAATAAATCTCCTCCTCCACTGAGGCCTTCATCTACAGTCTCTTAAATTTGTTGATGACAAAATCAAACACTGAACAACCACATCAAAATTACCTAACCACGAATTCTAAGTCAAAAGTAATCATGTTACAGAATTTGCTGCTTTACAGGATTTATTTTAGAAGCTTCTTTTGCCAAATATTCTGACATCCCTAAAATCATACTGCACACAGAATCAATTCTTAAAGGTTTGAAAGCAAATCCCAACCTAAATTTCACTTTATTTGTGATTCCTGTTAGCCCGTTGGAATTAGAAGTAGGTACGGTGGAAGAAAGAAAAAAGAAAGAACAGAATTGTCCATGTTTTCTTCCCTGCAGTCCTGTCAGTTGCAGGAAAGAACAGAGAAGTTCATGCCAAGCGGAGGAAATGGCTTCCTACTTTCATAGGACACACACACGACTTATCCCATGCATGTTTTTGGAAGCTCAGTGTTTTGACCATGGTTAACCTGACACCCATTATGCTCTTTAAAACTGTGAATATCATCTTCACATACACCCAAGCACATCTCTATCTTGCATTTTTTACTTATTTTGTGCTCTTTGCTGCTTTTCTTCCCTTACTTGTTTTATTGTCAAAATATAGAATGTCTACTTTTCTTTCTGAAAAATTATTACTTTTGCTAATATCTCTGGAGCTAAATTAAGGTCAGCAGCAGATCGAAGATCCCTCCCCCCATCTCATAAAATCCAGTTTAATCTTAAAATAAGCAGAAGATTCAGGCTCCAAACGTAATAGATTAAATGGATCCATTAATACAAATGACCAATAAACATGGATGAAAATGGTCTTTACGGCCTCTCTTCAATAAGAAAAAAAGTTAATATAAATTGACAATGTTCTCTCTTATTTTATTGTTTGGGATTCATTGAGGGTCATGGAATTAGGTTATCCTGATTGCATTTGTTAGGTAAAGTCCCTCTTATACTTGTGTCCCACCCCTCAATAGGTGGGACATACACTGTGACCCTCATATTCCCCTCCCTTCTCCCCTCTCCACATTCCCTCATTCTCCTATCTTCCACCTTGTATTAGATCATCTACTGACTTCGTATTAGAATTGAGTACATTGGATTTCACTTCTCTTTAATGACAAAAATGGAGGAGGTAAAAAATTATCACATAATCTTTGCATGGTAAGAGTTTTCGTGTTTATCATTTCTCTTCTTTCTAAACATACAAAGAAAGTGCTACTTTAGTAACCACAAAACAGTAAATGCTATTAATAAATATAATAAAATATAATACCTACCTACTTTATAAATTAAGAAGAGTAAATAAAATAGATTATAGTCCTACTTAATACCAAAAACATCCACTGATCAATTTTTTTGTACTTTCTGTTGGTCTTTGCCCTATTTATAATTATAATTTGAAAGACACTTTGAGCTTGCACTATGGGTTCAATGTTTTAATTTTTTGTAATTTAATACTATAGTATTCCAATTTTGCTAATACAGTTTCTTCCTCGAGGAAGTGATGTAAGTCTGTATACTGAAACATATGAAATTGCCATTTTTGTAGATCACAAATGATCAAATATCAGCAATTTCATGTGGTTCAAAGGAATAGTTACACCATAAATCATAGCGGTAAAGTGACTGAGTGAGAAATAAAAGAAAAACAATAGCTTTTTTTACTCCAGCACATATTTTCATTTTTATGTTTATCCACAAGAAAAATCACACAAGATATTTAAAAAATGAAAACTAATTTAAAACAAATAAACACTTAAATTATATGAGTAGATAAAATATTATGTTGTCCGGTCTATTTATTTTCAGGGAATCTTGAGAGATCAGACACATCACAGTGGATAGGGGCCTTGTTGTGTGACTATTGTAGCCTTGTTCCATGTCAAAAATGAAGCTCAAGTGCTGGCCAGGCATATGGCAAAACTTAAAGCTACACTGAGGATGTAACTTCCAGTTGTTGAGTTGACTCAATGATTAGGTTCAACCACAAACCTTCTGAATTCTGTCAATAAATTGAATTCAGCTAATGTGTGCAGCTAACCAGAAAATGAATACAATAATAATTGACAATATTCTCTCTTATTTTTTGTCAAATATTCTGACATCTCTTAAATTCATACTACACATAGAATCAATTTGTAAAGGTTTGCAAGCAAATCCCAGCCTAATTTCACTTTATTTGTGATTCCTCTTAGTCTGTTAGAAGTAGAGAAAGGTACAGTGAAAGTCTTTTTAGGATACATAGTTTATCTCTTTAGCATAATCTGAGTGGTGCCAAAAAGGCCCAATACTCAAAATAGCTTACCCACTATTGTCTGAATTTGCCAGTAAGGCACAATACTCCTTTTTGTGCAGGTTTGCACTGCCTTGTCCATGGTGTTTTTAAATCTAAACATCACTGAGGGTAACACATTAAGACACACCCAAGCACAACCCCTTTTCTTTAAAAGTGGCAAATGAGAACATCAGACAAAAAGTTGGCACAAAAGAAGTTCAGAAAGGGGAAATATCCTACTGATGGTCAATCAATTTCCCTAAGGAACTGCTTGGCTTATGTTTCATCCAATAATAAATCATCTAATATTAATAACTTTCAAGAGTCAAGACATCATCCAAATAATAATTGGATTCTATCCCAGAAAATTCTTTGAACAGAGCTTTGACAGTGTATTTTATGGAAATCTTGATTCATCCCCTAACTCCATTAATATTGGAAACCCCTGCTGCCCATAGATAACATTAAGGATACCTTCCCTCCCATAGCTTTGGGAAAGGCCCCATGTATGCAGCTAGGTCCTTGCAGTTTGTTTGCATTTCGGATCCTGTCTACCATTCCCTGGCAAGTTGAATCAAGGACAGACAGACTAAAACAGAATCAATCAGAATTTTCTGGAAATATGAAAGTGGGACTGAAAGGAGCTAGTTGGTCTCTTGCAGCTAGAAGAACTAATGTGAAGAACTAATATAAACTCAGAAGGGTGTGTACTAACCATGGTCCACCATGTTTTGGGGAAAGTCAGGATAGCAATGAGTGGGAGGGAGGGCAGACTGAGCAGACATACAGAGAGAAATAGAGAAGTAGACTACGTGGTTTCCATGGAAGACTAAGACGGAGCCCATGGATTTCAGCTTCTGATTCTAGTACTTTATCAAGGGTACTTGACTATATTTTGAGACTGTGGGGTCCTGTGACTACCACTGATTTCTTACGATAGATTTACCTTTATTTCTTAAGCTAAATTAAGGTAGTAGGTAATAAAGGTAATAATAACAGAAGCCGCAACAGCAGTAAAACTAACAAAACGATAAATACTGGTTAAATTTCATGGAACAGGAAGCAGAAAGAGGGAAGGAGGGAGGGGGTGGGGCCTTGGTGTGTGTCACACTTTATGGGGGCAAGACATGATTGCAAGAGGGACTTTGCCTAACAATTGCAATCAGTGTAACCTGGCTTATTGTACCCTCAATGAATCCCCAACAATAAAAAAAAAAAATTTCATGGAACACCTATAAATGTAAAGGTAGTATTTTTAACTCTTCACAAGATTATCCACTTTATCTTCACAATGGCCTTATGTGATTATACCCAGATGGCATTTGAAGAACCATTGTGTGAGCTCTAGCAGCTTTCAGTAGTGACCTAGTGTTTAATTGTACTACGATGTAGGCTGAGTATCTGCATCAGATTTGTCAGGAATCATCGAAAAACACACACAGAAAGGAAAAGAAAAAGAAACAGAAAGAGAAAAAAAAAAAAAGAGAGAGAAAGAAAGAAAACCAGCCCCTAGGCCTAGTCACAACAACAGAATTACAAAATCGAGAAGATACAAATTATTTTCCAGTCACTCCCAGGTAATTCTTATGTTCACTCTGAGAACCATGGCTCAGCGATCTAAGTCAAGAACATGAGCAGAACTGTTGCTGGTATGGTGGTGGCAGTATCACCAGTGTGTGTGTGTCCAGGAAGAGCAGAATTTCACTTGCATTACCATCTTCCACGTCCATCAGCACCTTTCTCCAGCTACCACAGAGCCACATTTGCTGGAATTCAAAGTCTGGCTATGCAAGTGTGGGTTCATTGACGGAAGGCTTTTAGATTGCCCCGGGAATTGAAATGGGCTATATAGATTTTCGATCTTAATCAGAAACATAAAAATTCACTTTTGAGAAGTCCTAACCTAGAAAAAAAATAAGGGACTTCAGAATAACAATTGTCCAAATCATAATATTCCCTTTTGCAGATGGACATCAGGCACAGTTTTTTCCTGAGTAGAAATACATAATTGCATTTTTATGATTTTTTTAAACTTCAGGGATTTTCCGACATGCCATTATTTGTGTAGATGGAACCATTCCATTCCAAAAGAGTGGGAAGTCTTTTTGTCATATTTTATTGGTTCTTCCAGTCATTAAATTTGACAGACTATAACTCCCCTGGTTGCCATTAAGCAGAGTGTGAATGACAAGATAGTATTAAGCATTTTTTTCTTTCTTTTTTTTTTTTTTTTGCACACAGATTACAGTTGGGCAATCAATAGCACTGTCATTGTAGGAAAATAATTGCTGTAATTGAAGGGAGGGTTGATCACCAAGGAGGATTGTATGTTCTCTTTATATGTGGACTTAGCAAAAAAAGCTAAAAATAAAAACTAGAACAGTTCACAGTTGCAAACATACTGATTAATAATAATGAGAAAGGCAGGCAGGAATAAATGCTTAGGGTTGAGACAGAGATGTGTCCTTCCTTTTGGATGGTGTCTTCTTGGCAGTCTAAGGGATGGAAACTTTGAAAGGCCATCACCCAAACGCAATGACAGTGCCCAGCCTCGCTGCCAAGTGCACCAGTCATTCATTAATTGAAAAAAAAAAAAAAAAAACTGTGAGTTGTATTGTTTCTCTGTTAATGAGTTGATTATATTTTTAGAAATCATGGAAAATGTGCAGACGCTGATGTCACCGCACGTTGGCTTTGCTAAGGATGCCAATTGTGAACCAAGTCGTTCCTCCTCCATTGGCTTTAGGCCGCTCTCTCTCCCCACTCACCTCCCCTCTCCTCTCCATCCCCCCACATAAACACTGGGATCATAGAGGAAATATGCTTCTAAAGGTCTAAATCTGATGTCTTCCCTGCTCACTAAATTAGGTTCCCTACTATGTAAAGTTAAAGTCACCTGTATTTTCCCTTCGTGGCTTCTCTTATGAATGTAAAGAAAAAATTATTTATGATCTTTAACTTTGTATTTGTGTCCTCTGTTTGGCACAAGCTCTGGGTGGATGAGAAGGAGAATTCTGCTTGTTTTTTTTCCCCTCAGCACCTATCAGCCCCAGCACCATGCATCATGCCAAGGTACATGGGAAATGTTAGAAATGTGTGTGTGTGTGTGTTTTAATAATGAATGTTTATCAACCAATTAACCTTGCGCCCATTGTCACTGAAAGCTTTTGACTGAAAAAAAAAGTGTGATTGCCTTTTATTATTAGCTCAGTTAGTTCAGTTGAATTAAAAAGATCTAAGGAGCCAAAAGACTTCCATTTTCTCTCCTATACACAAACATTTAACAGAATTAACCCCCCCCCCCAACAAAGGGCATGATATGTTCATAAGGGCCCAGTGATCTATCTCTTTTAGACTTTGACTTCCACATCTCAGTAATCCCAAGAAATCCCCACACCTTTATGGTTTTTATTATTTGATCTTTGGCTTGTTTTATTTTTTTATTTATTTTACCTACTTATTTATTTATTTTTTGAAACAGAGTCTCAAGCTGTCGCCCTGGGTAGAGTGCTATGGCATCATAGCTCACAGCAACCTCCAACTCTTGGGCTCAGGTGATCCTCTTGTCTCAGTTTTTCTATTTTTTAGTAGAGACGGGATCTCGCTTTCTCTCAGGTTGGTCTCAAACTCAGGAGCTCAAGCTATCAACTCATCTCAGCCTCCCAGAGTGCTAGGATTACAGGCATGAACCACGACGCCTAGCCTCTTTTGCTTATTTTAAATTACCCTTTTCATTTGACTAAGTTGTAATTCTTTCCTTAATACCACTGTCTGTCCTAATTATTCTGATGCGATTTCTAGGCCTATATTCCCCTGAAGATTCACAATATTTCAATAATAGAAACATTACCAGGGACCCCAGGTATGATTTACACAAACTCTTAATGCCATTGCTAAATGGTCAAAGCAGATTATTTACAATGTAAATTGTGCTTCTAATTCTAACCAGTATTTCCAACACTAATATTCAATCCTGTTGTTTTCCTAGCTCATTTCATTTGTCAGTGTCCCATGGTATTAGGTGAGTTCCATCTTTTCTTTTATTGGCTATATGTGGTTCTATAAAGCTTTCTTTTTAGCTTTAATTTCTATTAGGCTATATGTAGTTCTATATACAACAATGTCCCATACACAAAGAGCACATCCTGGTATGTTCTTTAGTTGAGGACAAACTCATGAACCAGAGGGTTGGACACTTGCTTTGAATTAAATGGCATATCCAGACATGTCATTGGGATGATTTTCCTTTGATAACAACCTAAAATTTCTTAGCATTCTACAAAGTATCTCTAAAAATTCCATCAAGAAATATGACAAATTGTCAATTAATGACAATTAAGGTTATGGGGGGGAGGAAAAGCAGAAAGAGGGATGGAGGGAGGGGGGTGGGGCCTTGGTGTGTGTCACACTTTATGGGGGCAAGACATGATTGCAAGAGGGACTTTACCTAACAATTGCAATCAGTGTAACCTGGCTTATTGTACCCTCAATGAATCCCCAACAATAAAAAAAAAAAAAAGAAATATGACAAAGTCAATAATATTGTCTATGGACATGTTTTAATTTCTAGGATAGATTCTCGGAAAAAAACAGAAAAAAAAAATTTTGCTACTCCCTGACAAATAGA
Source organism: Nycticebus coucang (assembly GCF_027406575.1). NCBI lineage: Eukaryota > Metazoa > Chordata > Mammalia > Primates > Lorisidae > Nycticebus > Nycticebus coucang. The sequence goes on from NC_069782.1 coordinate 31,708,688, forward strand.
AATTGTTATCCTCAAGTAATGTAGAAAGAGAAAATAAGAAAGAAAAATGAAAACCAAAAGCATTTTAGAAAAGGTAATAAAACATAAGGGATAAAAAGATATGATACAATGAGGAAAATGTACTGAAACAAAAAGAAATACTACATTGTATGATTGACAGAAAACACAGAGAAATACAAAGTGTAATCCGAATTTTATTAGAAAACCAAATCTCCCAAAACATTGGCATAAGATTAAAGTCATGGGGCATTTTAATTATAAATTCTGTAAACACAGACAAGGGTGTATTTTCCCTTGCAGATCCAAGGACAAGTAGCAACTTATTTCTTTCCTTCTTAGGGTTTCCAAGCCAGAAAGTGATGATTCCAAGACTTTGGGGGCTTGAAATAATCATAGGAGAGAGAAAAGATAATATCTTACCTTTCATCTCTTTGTCCAAAGTCAGAAACCTGAGCTCTTTTCTTGGCACCACAGAATATATTAATACTACACAGACATGTGCAGACCCTACCCAAAACCCTTGGTTAATGAAGTGTTGTTTTGTAATCAATCTAGTTGTGGAAAGATTTTTAGTTCTTTGAGGACAAGAACATTTCTCTTATTTTAGTGTGTTTCCAGAATATTTTTATATAACCAAATTAAGTAAATTGCTTTCCCTCTGACCTTGCATAATTCATTTCCTCAGAATTACAGAAATATAAAGTTGGTCATTCTCTAGCAACAAAACCTCCACCATAGCTGTACAATAAGGACATCTTTCTGTACTCCTACCTTCATAGCACAAAAGACAAGAAAATTTCTAGTGTAAAATATCTAGATTTCATTTCGTTACTCAAGATTGTTCCAATTTTGTACAATCTGTGCCAGTGAATTTGAGTCCCAAGCAAACTCATGAACATCTGTGAGTTGTGATTGTCTCTGAAGATTACCTCATATTTCACATTATTTGAATAATAAAGTTTTTATTTTGCATCTAACATGTGCAGAAAAGACCATGTTGCACCATAAATAGCCTTTATCTTGGTTAATGGTTCTACAACACTGAGGAGTCTATATTTTATTTTGTGTTTTCAGATAAGGAAACTGAAGCTCAGCATTTTTCGAGTTAGGCAGTGACTGCCAGTAGCATCTCCAATAATTATGCTTTCCTTCTTTCTTGTTTAAGAGAATGTTAATTTTGTTGGTGTTGGCAAAGTTCCCACCTCCCACTTAGGCATTTCTCAGACCCCTTTGCTGATAAAGGTAGCTAAATAATGGTATTTCTGGACAATAAGATATAAATGAGTTTATCAGGAGGGGACTCTAAGAAAGCACATTTTATATGAAATGAATTCATAAATACCACATGTAGCCTTTTTGCTCTTGGAATATTTTTCTTCTTCCTGCCAGATATTCTGCTCAATGGGTTGGAGCTCTCCAGTGGGTATCTTGAACAAAATGAGGGAAAAACCTGTCATCCCTGAAACACTGCTCTGCCTACTTCTGAATTTCTTGCTTTGAGGGAGATACTCAACACCTGCCTTGTTTCATCCAGTGTTCCTAGAATTATATATTATGTGCAGCTAAATAAGTTTTGCATCCAGTAACAAGCTGAAGATTTTCTATCTGAAAAATAATGCAACCTCTACCAGTTTAAGATTGCTAAAAGAAAGCATTCTTAATATTGAATCAGATAGACACAGTAACATTTAAGGGTTAACTTTCTGGGTCCGAATTATCTGGTAGGCCCACCTGTATCCTGAGATGCAAAAATAGCTTCTTGACTGCATCCTTCACTGTTTTTAATGCTTCAAGTCTTACTGAGAGCTTCTTATCAACAGACACTGTTGTCTAGAGATCAAGGATAGAAAATGAGACTGCCATCAAGAAGTTTGCCATGTAGTTGATGGACATTTCAAATAATAATTAAGCAAAGAATTATTATAATTGTGTTTAATGCTACAAAAGTATGTTACTATGTTAGCACACGATGAAGAGCCCTGTGCCAGGAGGGAGGGTCAATGAAGAATTTAGAGAACATGTGTGATACATGCTGACTTCTGGAAGATGAGTGTGGTTTAGTCAGGTATCTAATCTAGCCTGGGAGGGGGAGTTGAGTTTCAAGCATAAGAAACAGAATGTGTAAAGGTCCTGAGATTTAATAAAGATTGGGAGAAGTGATTCACAATTAGGCTGGAGAAGTAAGCCTGAAATACAGAATTTACACATGTAAATGACCATGAACAGGAACCTTTTTGGACCATCCTAGCTTCTCCAATGGGGGCCCTGCAATTTAGACCGAATGAGAGAATGTTAAGACATAAGTGTGAAGTAGCAACCCATGATGCTTATTTTTTAAAGCAAAATGAAGAATAGGGTAATCCTTTACTAGTTCCCTGTTGCCCTTTCATACCAAAGCAACTCTCATTAAGATCACGATGTTCTAACAGATATGTTCTTCTGAGACTCTGTGCCCCCAAATGCATACAACTTTCCTAGACATTTTTAAAAACTGAGAAATTTTAGGCTGTGCTGAGATTTGGGGCTTTATCACAGAAGCACTGGACACCATGAAAGACTTGTAACTGGGAAATATGATATAATATAACCAAATAACTCTTCAGATTAAAGGAAAAATATGCTAGGGTATTTTAAAGCATGGTTTGGAGTGGGACAGGAGAATTATTAGTTAAGATAGCATTATTGCATTAGTTCAGGTAAAAGCTATTTGTGATTTAGAGCACAATGATAAGGGAGGAGTTGGAAAGAAGTGGGTAGATTGGGTAAGTATTTAGGAGGCAGATGCTTCTGAATGTAAAGGCTGACTGGATGGTACAGATGTAATAGCAAATATTTAAGAATGCTTTCTCTGTCTCTGGCATGAATAACAGGGTGGATGCAACCATAAATTGCCATGAAGGATGCAGAGAAGAAAATAGTTTTGAGAGAAAGAGCAATAATCCAGCTTGTTGAGTTCAAGATACATGTGGCACGTCCAAGTAGCATATTCAGTACACAGTTGAGTGCAAAGGACTGAGCTCAAGAGAAGTCCAGGATGGTACACTAATGTTGGGTGTTTGGCGAGTGCATAAATGACAACTTGTGTACTTGTATTGCCACTCTTTTACGTCTTTGTTTCTGTATTAGAATTTCTTTGTACTACCAGTAGGTAGCTTTATGCTAATTGGATAGATCACTGTTATCTTCATCCATCCTACTTGCCTTACTTACTTTCCTTTCTTTACAATTCCAAGTGCGTTAGTCAGAAAGCTAACTTTTCCAGAAAGTTCCTTCATCACTGAGCACTATATCTGCCTCCTATAATCTATCACAGTAATAATGAAAGAACTCCGCCAATATACCAAGCACATAAATGTCCCAGACACCATTACATTCTCTGCACATATAATTTCTTTTTATTTATTTATTTATTTATTTAAATTTCAGATTACTATAAATTTTTAGGTTACATTGTTCTCACTTCCAGGGTAATGTTCAAGTTGTAAAAGAGCCCCTTACCCAGGGGGTGAGCTATACATGCTCATAATGTGCACAATAGGTGAGATCCCACCACATCCCCTTCCTCCTTCTGCCAAATGTCTGCCCGCCCCCTCCCCCCTTTCCCTGCCCTCCTCTCCGTACCCTTGTGCTTCTGTTTTATTATCCGAGCATGTAATTGTTTATATATTGGTTTCATATTAGTATTGAGTACATTGGATATTGATTTTTCCATTCTCACAATACTTTACTAAGAAGAAAGTGTTTCAACTCCATCCAGGTATTTCTAGAACAGAGTATGATGAAAATGTCTGAAGATATTGGCCTGGGAAAAATCTTTATGAGAAATACCCCCCTGACAATTGTAGCAATACCAAAAATCAATAACTGGGATTGATCAAGCTAAAAAGCTTTTGCATAGCTAAGGGTGGGTGCCCCAAACAAAGCAAACAGACAGCCTTCAGAATGGGAGATTTTTGCATGTTATGAATCTGACAAAGGCCCAATAACTAGAATCTACAGAGAACTCAAATTAAACAATAAGATAAGACCAAACAATCCCCTCTATAAGTGGGCAAGAGACTTGAACAGATACTTCTCGAGGATGACAGACGAATGGCCAGCAAACACATGAAAAAATGCTCATCTTCTTTAATTATCAGAGAAATGCAAATCAAAACCACTGTAAGAAATCACCTAACTCCTGCAAGATCAGAGCACATCAGAAAGTCCCAAAATTCAGATGCTGGCAGGGATGTGGAGAAAAGGGGACACTTCTATACTGCTGGTGGGATTGCAAACTAATACAGCCTGTTTGGAAAGGGATATGGAGAATCCTCAAAGAACTAAAAGTTCTTCCATTTGATCTGGCAATCCCATGACTAAGTATCTAGCCAGAAGGACAAAAATCATTTTACCACAAAGACATTTGCACCAAAATGTTTATTGCAGCTCAATTCATCATTGCCAAGTTGTGGAAGCAGCCCAAATGCCCGTTAATCCATGAATGGATCAATAAACTGTGGCATATGTATACCATGGAATACTATTCAGCATATATAATTTCTAATAATCTCAACAAGTTAATGAAAAAGTGTTTTCAAATGCATTTTGGTACTGAAAGAACTGAGATTCAGGGAGATGCATGGAACAAGATTACCCCTGTGCTAAGTGGGAGGTTTACCTTCAATCTTGAGTTTCTCAACCTAACTCTCAGGTTGTCCCTATGTGTTCCCAACTAGGACCTGAAAAATGTTTTGTAGGGGAGAGAAAAAAAATCTTAGCCTCTCCATCTGGGGCTCATGTTTAGCCTCATAAGACATGAGAAGGTTGGCAATGAGTAACTTAGAGGGTTGTTTAAAACTTGGACTGACATAGCATCTTAACCAAGATCAATATTTGTAGAGAAGTGACAAGACAAATAAAAAAGGGTTTTAGGCTTCTGGAGGTTGCAAACTGTGGAAAGGTATACATATGGAAACAAATGGAAGATAAGGGATGATTTAGTAAGATTTGTTGGTGCGGGTCCATCTCATTTCCAAATTTCTGTCTTCGTCAGGACCATATAACTTGGACGCAAGAGAGGATTTGTGGCAGTCTTCATTCTCAGGAGCTTCTGCTTTAGTCACAGTAATGTAAGTGAATCTCTGATAAGGTCTCTTGCTACATCTGTTGATTTTCATTGGCCTCCAGCTCAAAATAATCTTTTTCCCAAAGTGATATATATTTGGGGAAGGAGGGGCATATTCTGATCCCCTATGGTTTTGTAGTAATGTTGAAAAAAGTACCAGTTCTTTTCAAATTAGCCCCAAATATTGCATGCAAATTTTGCAGAAGTGTTTCAGAAGAAAGTTATATTTAGAAATGAGATATGGATTATATTCAGAATGTAACCCCAGGACTATATTTTGCATCTATTCTTTTTATTTACTTTTCTATGGGAAATACACAGTAAAGGCTATACTTCATCACTTTACAAACTAATATGTCAGAAGAGGCCTAAAATGTCCATTTGTTTTCATAAAAATCTCAGTAGGATATTAATTTAGAATAGATATAATGAGTGGTAATTTAATTTCTACAGGAATAATAAAATGCTCTGTCCACAGTGGGATAGCCAGGTCCTGATTCTGAGCTCACAACTTTCAAGAAATTGGTACGTGAGGTGAGATAGGTTGGTGAGGTGGGGAGAAATATTGTTTAGACCTCATTCCAACTTTCCTCCATCTACTTCCAAATCATTACACTATTTTTCTGTGAAAAATACTAATTTTCCACATTTTTCTCATTTCATGCAAATGGTGAGACTTAAGATGAACTTAATTCTTTTTTAAGTACAGAATACAAACTAAGATGTGAACTACACACACTTAAAAGCTTCTAAATAGTATGAATTAGAAATGGAAATATCTTCGTATGTTTTAAATACATTCACTTTAACTTTCACATCAGTTCCTTAAAAATTATTTTATGTAGTAAAATAGGGCTTCCAATGAATGAATATTTGCATACTTTTCTTTCAGATGTTTATTTGAAAATAAAATTTCTTTAAAATGAAATGTATTGTTTTCCTAATCTAAAAATAATAAACCTGAAAAATATAGAAAGATATTAAAAAAAATAATTTCTTTTGGCATTTTTCTAAGTTCCTTTCATCACATCATTATGATTATAAGAATATCACATATATGACATAAATGATTGGAAGATACATTTTGTGTTTTATGAACTTGTTTGAAACTTTTTTGCTTACAGAAACTGCAAATTAGCTTTGGATCTTTTTATCAGTTCAACACACTTCATGGGACATTCACAATATATAAACTGGAAATTCGATGACCAACCATTGGATTAGTGCCAAGAGCACTGAAGCAGTGATTCCCAGAGTATCCAGAGACAGCCTCAGAGGTCTCCAAGAATCATGGTGGCTTCTCTTCTTACACTTCAAATCAGTGTCTCGTATTGGGAGACTATCCTGGAACCATTCGGGGAGGGTAGCTCTATGAGACCATAAAAAGGTGAGGTGTGATACCAAGTTAATAGCAGACAATTTTAATGTTGAAAAGCCTGGAAAAATCCAAGGTTCCTGCCTCAGGGTTGGAAATTCATTATTATTTCATCCTGCCTGTAGATATTCCAGGTACCCTACAGTTTAAAAAGAACAGACCTTTAGCTTTAGATTAAAAGTATTAAGTACAAAGAGGAGTAAACACAAATTATTCAGTACTGAAAGATTTTTTTCTATCTACTTCTAGGCCCAAGGTGCGGTAATGCAGATTTGTGGCATGAATTTCCATCTGTATGCTGACAACTCCCAAATCTGAATTTCCAGCCTGAACTTCTCTCCTTATATCATGAAGATATTTCCAGCACCCAACCAACCCGCACTTCTGTGGCTACACCCTCAATCCAAGCTAAACATGATCAATTGCCTGCGTTGAACTAGATTCCCAGCTTTGGCCTTTAGCCTCTTGTTCTCAACAAAGAAGACAGGGTACATAGGTGATCCTTTTTAAATAATGTGTTATAACATTCTTCTGCCCAGAATACTTCAGTGTCTTAACCTCTGGCTGGCTCAAGGTAAAATATCAAATTCATTGCACTATCATACAATAAAACTTTGTTTTATTCACTGCTATATCCAAAGACGAAGGAACAGATCTCAGTATTTTATAAATAGTAAGTAATTGATGAATGAATAATTGAATAAAAGCCGAGTCGTATAGGGAAATGGTGGCAGACAGAGGTGACTGGCAAGCAAGCATTTGGCCTTAAAGTAAGAGTGTCACAGTATCCAAGAAAGATGTCCACTGCACAGTGGAGCCTATTCATCTAAAGTGAGTTTCATCAATTCTTATTTAATTTGGTATGTTGTCTGTAGTTTAAATTTTATTTAAATCTACCTTAACATAATATGCTGACAGGCAGTGGACTAGCCATTCTTCATAACATAGTATAATAACTACAGGCTCTGAAGAAAAGTGAGAACAGTGTGTCATTTTTTGAATTTCAAAGTAAGCATTATACAAACAAAACATCTCTTCTTTTGAGATGTCTGGAGACTTACTTCCACCTGGAGTGTAACTGGCTTTCTGCTCACGTCCTTCACCATTCTCCACTGACAGTTTCCTCTTGGGTTTCCTTCTCTCCTCCTCCTCAACTTCGCACATTGCTTTCCCTCTGGCTGAATGCTCTTCCAGCATTGATCTGATTATAAGAAATTTTCTCTTCATTAGAAATTCATTATGAAAACACCCTTAGAGACTGATGAAGGGATAAAAGGACCTAGAGTAAGGGCCTGCAAAGGAACAGGCTTAACCAACATAATAATCAGCTCATTTGATAATAGTCACTGTACCCTGGTTTACTTCTCTATAATGCTACTCTAGAAGATCCAGTTGGTAAAAGATTCCTAACTTTCCTATGTAGAAAACATTACCTGTTTGAAACCTAGGGGGAGTTTTTGAGATAGCTTCCACATCCTGCATTTCCGTGGATTGATTGACCCACTCAGACCACGAAACCCAACTGCTTTTGGACCCCCAATCAAGGAACTACATGCATTCCAGTGGATTGGCTGACCCACCCAGATAGCGGCCCCCACTGAGAGACTGATGGTTCTGCCCCGAAACCAGCCAATTTGCAGACCATGAATAACTAACCTGCTGCACACCAAACTAGCTTTAAAAACTGCCCCCCTCAATTCTAGGATTGATGGATTTGAGAAATCTATCCTTTCTCTCTGCTTAGCACTGTGCAGAATAAATGCTCTGCTGTAAACTCTGCCATCTTTGGGTGTTGTCATCCCTTGGGACAGTAGTCAGATGAACCTGGAGAGATGGTGACAATACCAAGAGCCATTCCCTGGCTAAGCCTCTCCTGACTCACGGAGGTGGGTTAAGGTGCTTTTTGAGCATGTTTCTTCAAGGAAGAAACTGCATACATCATATAAATCACCCCCAGCGCCTTTCATATTGCTTTACCTAGAGTAGGGACTTATTAAACCTTTTCTAACTCAATGAATGCATGCACATAGGGAAAACAAACTGGTCTCCAAAGCTAAATAGGAGTTGCTAAATTCACACAATTAGTGTTAAAATCAGATTGCTTTATATTCCAGAGACATAAAGTTCTGCACTGGGTAAAAATGCATTAATTTTTCTGATGTCATATACTTTGAACTCCAAGGGACAAAAATTATTTAATTTCCTAATGTGAAAACATAGTTTAGAGAAATTAAACTAGAAATATCCTCAGTCAGGGAATATGCTTTATTTTTAGCCAATGAACATGTTTATAATATATTTTAATGTCTGTAAATTTCTTTTCTATAAAAGCTGAAAGAATCTGATATAATTTAATCACTAATTTATGTACATGCAGGGTTTTTTATGAGATTGAATTCCTATAGCTTCAAAAATTATGAAATAACTCTCTTTTTAACTCCATCCACCTCCTGAAACCCTACTCCCTCCCCATTCTCATTGGCAGGTAAACTTGTCTTCCCTGCCAAGTGAGTCACTGGAGATGGGAACATTACTTTTTTAGAACCTACTTGGGTCAAGAAAAATAGAATAAAAGAAAAGAAAGAAAAAAAAACTGCCATGCTATATGAATACACAGAAAAGCATAAGTTTTTAAATAAATAGTTTAAGGAACAAATTCTGCAAATAATGAAAAAAAATGCTTAATGTCAATCTTACTAATTTTAGAAATTAAAATATACTGACAAAATGATCATTTCTCTAAAACCTATATGAAATCCGTGGAGTCAGAAGCTAAATATGAGCTTGGTGCTGAGCGAAAACAAAATGTGCCACCCCCAATTATGCTTTTTTAACATATTTTGGAGATGGCTGTTCAGAGGGGTTACAGACACAGGAATATCAAATCTCTCTTTGTGGGGGAGATTTTCATCTGTAAAGGAATTGCACACTAGTGAAGTAAACAGCCTGTGCAAACAGGCCTTCTCCAACAGATTGCCCCTTACCCACCCCCTGGCAAGCTGCCTTATCTGGACCTAGGAAAAGATTAACTCACAGAAAAAAAAAAAGAAGAAGCCAAGAAAAACTGACCATGGGCTACCATCTATTCTTTCTGGGAACTGGTATCCAGGAGGCTTCAGCTGCATCACAGGGCAGCCTTTTCTCCCCATCCCTTTCCTCCTTACTCTTCACCACCTCTCTTCACAGCCCAGGCCTCTATTCCTTTCCCTATGGTCAAACAACTTCACTCGCTAGGCCTTTCTTTGAGTTTCATATTTTGTATGACTCTTGGACACAAATGGGTGTCCAATACCATTATGCGCCCTTTTTTCTTATTAATTCATCTATAGCCACGTAATTTTATTTATCCATTTTATTTTATTTTTTATTTCAGGTTAATGTGAGGGTACAAACAAACAGGCCACAATCTTTGAATTTGTTAGGTAGAGTCCCTTTTGTAGTTGTGTCCCACACTCAAAAGATGTACCATAAATCCCTACATTGTGGCCATTAAGTGGGAGCCCCCCAAACCTCCTTTCCTTCCTGCCCTTACCTATTCCCCCTCCCCCCTACTTGAATTGAAATGAGTTTTTCTCTTCTGTGGGCAGCCACTTAATTTTATAGACTCAAATATCAAATCGTCAGAGGGAAAGGTTGAACTTTCCTACATGGATTTTAAAATGTACCCATAGATTCTTCAACACTCCCCCCACCCCTTGAGTATCGTTGTTTAGTTCATGATAGCCCCTTTAGTGTAGGATAGACTTTTGCTTCCAGCAAATATCATTGTAGAAGGATGGGATACCACTTCCAAGATTAGTTTATAAAAAGATTGTGGCTTCCATCTCGTACATGTTCAAAGTCCCGTTTTCTCTCCCTGCCCTCACCTCACTCCCTTTTTCTCATCACTCACTCTGGGAAAGCCAGCTACCACGTGATAATGTTAACAGAGCAGTCTGGGAAGGTAGAAGCAGGTTGGCTTCCACGTCCTGAGGACCCTCCAGCCACCCAATGGAAAGGTATATATGGCAAGGTCTAGAGGCCTTGAGCTGACAACTATGTGCGTGGGCCACTTTGGAAGAGAATCTATCAATTCATCCAAGACTTCAGGTGTCTTCAGTCCTAGCTAATGTCTTGACTACAACTTCAGGAAAGACTCTGTATTATGTTTGCACAGCTATGTAAATATTATCGCATGCTAAGTGGCTTGGAACAACATATATTTACTATCTCATGGTTTATATGAATTAGGAATCCAGACATAGCTGAGGGGGCTCTTCTGCTGGGAGTTTCACAAGGATAAATCAAGGCTAAGTTTCATTGCTTTTAGGAGCTCATGCTACTCTTTCAAGCGACCTGTTGGTAGACCCCATTTCCTTGTAGATGCAGAATTCAAGGCGGCTTGCATCTTCAAGTCCATTCATCCAGCTAGGTCAGACCTGTACAGCATAATCTCCATTTGATTAACTTAAAGCCAACAGATAAGAAGCTTTGATTACACCTCCAAAATTCCCTTTAGTTTTGCCATATTCTACTGATAGAAGATGGTTACATAAAGCTGTAGCTACCAGGAGGCAGAAAGGGAGATCTCTGCCCCTTACAGACCCTAAATCAGAACCGCCAAGCTACACTCTCTAAATTTTTGACCCATGAGATGATAAAACATTTGTTGTATTAAATTACTGTTAAGTGTTTTATATAGAAATAGATAATTAGTACAGTGATGTTATATTTGCATGAATTACACTCAGGAATACAACATGATTCCTCTTTGCTTCTTGGTTCAGAAAGCTCACTTTTACTCTAAGTAGAAGTTGAAAGACTTCCATATTAAGTAAAGGTATGATCTTTGGGTTTCATGTGAAGACTTTGTACAAAAAAATAGTATAAAGGTGGCTAGAAATTGTAAAATATAATGCCATTGCTCCAAGATTGATTTAAGAAATTGATACTCACAGAACTGGCACTAATTTTTGAATCAGAGCTCTGTTTCTTTAAAATTACTGAAGCTTCAGTATAATATTATAATATGATCTTTGAGATCAAAGCAGAAATTTAGAGGCAGAGTTATCTCATGGGCAAGTCAAATAAGAACTGTATTTTGCTAACATATCAGTAATTAAAATGTTTCATTTAAAAATTATGAAATATATATTTTCATTGAAAATAAATACACATTAAACAAAATTGTGGTCTCTAAAAAACAGGGCTAAAATAGTTTTCACACTGGTGCTTAAGGTAAACTTTCCTTATTAGTAGTAGTAATAGTCTCATAATAATTAAAGTTAGTGATTCTGATACTTGCTTATGTAAAAAGATTACTTCATTATACATGACACTGAAAGTTAATGAAATAATTCTAACCTTTAAAATTCTCTAAAAGGTTTTTTGTATAACCTTTTGTCAATAGATAACTTATCTTCTCTGGGATAAACATTTCATTGTGTGCAATTTAATTGTATATAACTCAAAAATTATTAATTGTTCATAGATCATCTTGCTTCCAAATATTTGTTGTTTACTTAACCTGTTACTTATATAATTTATCATAATTGAAAAGTTACTTTAACATAATAATCAATTAAAAATAATGTTTTAGTCAAAGTTGTTACTCCTGGGAGAAAATTCTCAAAAAACTAAAGAAGACAGCTTGTTTTGATGAGATCATTTGCGTCAATCAAATAGATGATAAAATTTATTTGTTCTTTCAGAAGTGAATGAAGTGAGAACATAGAACTAAGTATAGCTATTGGAATATGTACTGTGAATTTATTATGATTTGTCTTTATTTTTGGTGAATTTCTAGTACCAAAATGATGTCTTCATTCAGATATATGTATGAATATAATTTTAAAGGCAAATAATAAGTGATTTTAGTCTCTTTTTTTCTTTTGCTTACTATACATAACCATTTTGGCAACATTAGCAATAATGAATGGTCGATGCTTATGTGCAACCCTAAATCTTGTCTTCATGACCAGCAGCACAACTTTCCAAGCAGAAATGATGAAAACAAGAGCATAGGAGGAAAGGGTAAGCAATCAATATCCTTTTCCTGAGGTGAAAGAGGCCTTTGATATCTAACTGCTGATAAGGCAACTTATGACTATATAAATTCCAGAAAGAAATATTTTTCTTTTCTTCTTTTTTTTAAAAATTTTTTCAAATTAATATAAGGGTACAATTTTTGGGTTACATTGTTCACACTTCCAGGGTAAAATTCCCAGAAAGCAATTTTTTAATATTGCCCTAACAATAATAAAATTCTAGGAATAGGATTTAGGTAGAATAAGCAATGGAAAAGCACTCCTATATCTATTATCATGTTTAATATTTGTGAGTTCCCTGTGAGTGATTAACGTCAAAAGACAAAATGTTTGCCTTTTGGAGTTGAGAAACCGAGTCTCAGAAACATTAAGTTATTGGTACAAAGTTGCATAGCTCTTACATGACAAATCTAGGAATAAAACTCAAATCTTACAACTAGCGTATGACTTTGAACAGTAGGGATTACCACTTTGCTCACAAGAAATAGTCTTAATTGTCAAACAGCTAATGAGCATTGGAATGGTAAGAATCTATCTCATGCATTTTCTGTAGTCTCATGCAGGTCTGGGATTTCTAGGTACATTATTCTCAAATTGGGGTGCTCACATCCCAAAACCACAGTCTGAAGATGTGTAGGAGAAGTAGGATGCATTGAACACATCTACCCCAAGTATCCGCTTTACTTCCTACTGAGCACTGTACCCCAGTCTTCTTATACTAAAACAATTGCAGATATACCAAAGGCTGAAAAATGAAATGAATTATTAAAATAAGACTTCAAAGATATCTCTCATATTGGCGGTTTCTTGGATTTTGCTGCCAAGCTCCCTGAGTGTTTATTTATTTTCCTCTGAAGTTGGCATTATATATGGAAAAAATTAACCAAGCTTTGCTTTAGGACATGGAGCCCCTTCCTTTCTTTTCATCTCTCTCCATAACTTGATCCTTTAGGGTGAACCCAGACTTCAATGTGCACTCTTTTCTTAAAAGCCGAGGTCATAAGAGTATTGTAATTAGTCTACAATTTAAGAATTCCTCATGCATCTGCAAACATATATTCTGTGCCTTCTGATTGCACCCAAAGACATCTTCAAAAGCTTGATAAAGGAGCACCGTGAGCTTTCCAAATTCACTCCTTATAACCTAAATAATTACAATATTTTCATTTTCATACTGACTTCTCTTCAATGAGTTGGGCTGTTCCTCTTTCTCCTTTTGGTGTGCCTCACAGGATGGCATGTCAGATTTACCTTAGAATGTCTCTTTTTGCATTCCCCCTAACCAGGAATCCCTGTACGTTCCCTTCCCATCCAATCTCTCTTTTCCTTATACCAAATCTAGAACATTCTCCAGTAAAAACAAAGATGCCATTTTACTGTAAGCAAAGACAGGAATTGAATGGAAAAATAAATTGAATTTATAGAATTTCTGATCCTCTTCAAGTATTAGAATTAAGATAATTTTATCATTCAACTTGAGCTATTACCGAATTCCTACTATTTGTACTTCCTTACCCTTCCTACCAGGTTTAAAAATGTGTACATCTTAGCTGTATATCTTAAAATATTACGTAATTTATATTAACATTTGCAAATTCCTTTTACAGTATTAAGGAAACATATTTCCTTTTATTAATCGGTTTTATTTTTAGAGCAGTTTTAGATTTATAAAAATTGGAAAGATAGTATGAAGAATTCTTGTATAGCCACTCTTTATTCCTTCCCAGTTTTCCCCATTAACATCTTGGATTAGTATAGAATGCATGCCTCAATTGATGAACCAGTATTGATATATTATAACTAAAGTCCATAGTTTTCATTTAGCTTTGCTCTTTACACTTGTATGAGTTTTAAGAAATCCACATTCCCATAATTCACCATTATAATATTATACAGAATATTTTCATTTCCTGGTACCACTGTTCAAACCTTTGCTTTCTCCCTGAATCCCTAGAAACCACCAGTCTTTTTACTGTTCCAATAATTTTGCTTTTTCTAGAATGTTATACACTTAGAATCATACAGTATGTTGCCTTTTCAGACTGGCTTTCTCACTAAGCCTTATGCATGTAAAGTTTCTAAGTCTTTTGTTGTGGGTTGGCAGAACATATTTTATTGTTGAATGATATTTTATTGTATACATATACTAAATTTTGATTATCCAACCAACATCTGATGGACATTTTGTTTGCTTCTAGTTTGGGACAATTATGAATAAGGCTATTATAAACATTTGTGTGCAGGTTTTGGGGTGACCCTAAATTTTCAAGTTATTTGGGTAAATACTAAGAAATGTGATTGCTAGACCACATGATAAGATGATGTGTAGCCTTGTAAGAAACTGACAAATTGTTTTTCAAAGTGGCTATACCTTTTTGCATTCCCACAGGCAATGAATGAGAGTTCTTGTTACTCCAGGTGCTCACCAGAATTTGGTATTTTTTAGCTTTTTGCATTTTAGCCTTTTTAATAGATATCAAACACTTTCTAATTATTTCATTTCATACTCTTCAAGGTTAATGTCTTATTGAAATTCTTATATTTATTCTTTACAAATTAAAAATCAAAATTAAGCTCTGTATGTGTCTTTTTTTTTGTATTTAAAGTATAAAAATACTCTCAATAAATTTGGGAATAAATTTGACAGGTATAGCAATGGGACACAACAAAAATTCTTCTAACCTCCAATATTATGCAACCTGGGCTTACACAAGATAATTAATGAATAACATCAAACAACATTTGAAAGAGTTTTTTATATTACCTCTACTATAAGCAGTGGGCCAATGCCAGCCTGAGCATAAGAAATTAAAGGAATAAATGAATATAATTTGAGCTTTTAGAATCAATTTCAAAGGCACCAAATTTATTTTTGCTAGGAAGTAAGCTATACAGCACTTGATTTATTTTCAATAAGCAAAAGGTGATAGGAAACTTACATAGATTTCTTCATAAGGAAAGGCTCAGAGATGAGAAAGTCTCCCTTTTAATGAGATAGGAACTTCGCAAGTAAATACTTACTACATGGATTTACATTGGACTATGGAGAAGGAAATAGCTTGATGAGGGCCCATAGGAAGGAAAGACATAATCAATAGTGCGTGTTATTCTTCTTAGAAGGGCAAATGGCAACTCAGAAAGTGAGTGGATTATATTGACTGATAGACTGAGCAGGTTTGTAGGAAATGCTCAAGAGTTCTGTGGAGGCTTCAAAGTGGTTATCATGTATTGCAGGTTGGAGTTTCCAGGAATCCAATTATAGACAAGGTTGAACATGCAGGATGATTATTAAGAAGTGCCTTTCAGATGAGTAGGCATTTAGTAAAAGGGAAAAACACAGGATTAGGCAAAAGAATAAACAGATGTGCCAGACCAACCTAACAACACCAGCCAACACCATCGGTAGTTTTAAAGCACCACGTTGAGATAAAAGGGCCAGACTTTATGTTTTTGCCTAGATCAGTTCTTCAATCTGGACCACCTCTGGAAGGTCATGACCTTAGAAAAAGTGCCTCTCTACAGCTGAAATAATTCTGGAAGAGGCTTGTAACTGAAGGCTCCCTTCTGACACTAAGGCTGTCCCTCCACAGCGTGAGGGAGATCTTTATGGGCCATATCTGTGTTCTCCACAGTCTACATCTTATACAGCTGATTTCTTTCTTCCTATACTTACAGAACAGCTGCCCCTTCAGAATCCCAGGGGGCCTCTTTTCCTGAAAGAAACTTACAAGAAAGAGTTTAGTGGGACCAACTGTACTCCTGGCAAATTTAGTTGGTCTTTAGGCTGCAGCTGATAATCCTCCGCTCTCCTTTGACCCTCAGCTGCTGGTCTTAGTGGCTTACCTGGTGGAATGACTCAAACAGCCTCTACTCTTGGGAGAGAGGCATCTGGCTCTTTGTAACCATGCCTTTCCCAAACTAAAAGCGTTGCACCTGCCTTTTTACCACCACAAGTAAAGAAAGGAAATACCAAAGATGTTCTCAAATAAATCCTAGATGCAAAATATATTCTTCCCTGACCCCATGGAATAATATCATTCCGGGCTCCTCCTGACAATTGGTCAATTACTCAGGCACAGTGGCTTGAAAATCCCTAGACATGGGATGGGGAGCTACATATACAGGCAGAACCTGCTGATTACAGCAGCTCAATAAGCCGGTCACTGTATGCCTTGGCTGAAGTGCTCCTTATTTTGAGACAGCACTTTTAACTCTCCAGAGCCCAGTCATGTAGAAATAGGATAATCAAATTCCTCCATTAAGTCATTGGGAGGGATGATAATAAAGTAGTAAAGCTACTCCCGCTTCAGGTCTTTGGTTTCCAAACAGATGTATTAACACCACTCTCAAGGTATTAATTAAGAGCTGGCACATGCATCATTTGGTTGGCCATTTAAACATTTTATTGAGCCAGTGGCTTCAGGGAGATACAGGAAGTGATATAAACAGCAAATCCTGGAGTCAGAAGCCCACTATTTTGTTGTAAAGTAGGCTCCTATTGGAAGACAACGTTATGTAGGATCTACCAGTGCTGTTAGATGAAACATTCCCCAGGACCTTACGCAGTAGCACTGACTAAGACTGTGAAGAAAAAAAAAAAGACAAACGCATGCTCAGAATATGTGTCTACCGGCTCGGCGCCTGTAGCTCAAGCGGGTGAGGTGCCAGCCACATACATCAGAGCTGGTGGGTTCAAATTCAGCCCTGGCCTGCCAAAACAACAATGACAACTACAACCAAAAAATAGCTGGGCATTGTGGCAGGCACCTGTAGTCCCGGCTACTTGGGAGGCTGAGGCAAGAGAATGACTTGAGCCCAGAAGTTGGAGTGATGCCACAGCACTCTACCCAGGGTGACAGCTTGAGGATCTGACTCAAAAGAAAAGAATATGTGTCTGCCCTTGTTAAAATGGAACTAATGGCCTCTCTAGGTTAGGAGAGACTCAATTTGCTAGCAAGTGCTCAATTGCTCCATTATACTCCTCCAGAAACAGTTCCATACTGGGATCTCAGTATTAATCTTCTTTGCTGGCATTTTGGACATTGGGAATTGGTAGATGCTATAGGTGCTAGACTGGCCTTGCTAAATGGGAGCCAACTCAGTCTTGTGGGCTAATTAGTAGTCTCCACTCTGTCACTGGGGACACTGCCTTCATGTGCCCAATAGGCCAGCTGGAAACCCAGTTGTGTTGCCAAAATCTGCTGACTGGGATAATCACCTTCCTGAAACTGGTTTTCAAAATCGCTTCTAAATAAGAGCAATACACCTGTTGTCTACTTTTAGACACAACTTGTCCCCACATATCAACCTGACCCAGATGTAAACCATAACTCTGGTTTATCCCTCTGGTTTATGAAGCTGGTAACAGATCATCATAATGCAGTAAGTATAGGCTGGGGGAGGATGCTAAAACAAGAACGGTGATGACACAAGCTGGGCTTTCTGATCATACGTTTTCTTGGACTCTCTGATCCTGCTAATAATTGATCCTGATGTGCCACCTCCCAGATGGGTCCATCAGCAGGCCAGACAGAATCTGTCTCATCACAATTGGCAGTTCAGACACATGATCACTTGATGTCCCATGATCCAATGTTAAACTGCAATACAGCTTCAAAAGCAACAGATAACTTCATCAGGAGGTCTGGAATTGCAAAGGCTCCATCAGTCATTAAATGTTAGGTTGATTTGCCTGGTCCTTTATTCCTCTGCCTCAGTTGGTCATCAGAAGTGAGCTAGAAAATATGGCTTTATTTTGACGTAGCTATGCACAGTCAAGGCAAACTTTGAAGGAGGTGACAGCTGAAAATGGCTGACAGCACTCCCAGCAGGAGGAGGGATCTGGGCAGCATATCTCCATATCTATGTTGCCGTGGAAAGGGAATAATTTTGAGTTGTAGGAAAGGAGAGATAATTCCAATTGTCCCTAATTACATAAATGTTATTACAGAGCTCCCACTTGCCAGTGTAACCTGTTGCAAATTATATAAGAAATGAAGAAATATTATCAGGTAAAAAGTTGAATCAGTGATTTATCACAAAGCAGAGATATCTCCTGCAAATATAGACTAATTTATGAGTGTGGTGGTACTATAGTGTTTATTTTAGATGTTTTCTTTTTTACATTTTAGAGTTTTAAAAATTTATGCATAGTGAAATTTACTTTGTTCATTTGACATAGAGACAGAGTTGTATACACACCACCACAACCACAAAACAATTTATCGCCCCAAATATTCCCTAACTTTGCCTATTGTAGTAAATGTCTGGGCCCATGCTTTCCTGGCATCAATGATCTGTTCTGTATCCTACAGTTACTCCTTTGTGGCATAAATGGCAAAGTATATACCCGAAAAATCACATAAATAAAGCCATACAGTAGGTTACATTTTGTGCCTAACTTTTTTTCCTTAGCAAAATGCATTTGAGATTCACTCATGCTGCTGCATCTATCAATAATTCATTCTCTTTTGTTGATAAGTAGTTTTATATTGTATAAATGTAATTTATATTGTATAAATATCTTTTTTACCCATTATCACCTGAAGGATGTTGTTTCAAGTTTTTGGATTTATGAGTAAATCTTCTATTAATGTTCACATGCATGTTTTTATTTGAACATAAGTTCTCATATCCCTTGAAGGGGGAAAAACTATCTTTTTAATAAATAATGTTGTATCAAGTGAGAATTTCCATTAGGAAAAAAGAAAACTTACATCATACACAAAAATGAATTAGCAGCATATTGTAAATTTGCATAAAAATACTTTTACTTAGGGTACAGAAATTGTTACAAAGAATTGTAACAATTTTATTAGCATTTTAATACATTTTAACAAAATTTATCAAATTATTAAATTTGTTAGAATGAAAAACTTTGGTTATCAAAGATACCATTGCAAGAGTAAAAAAGATGAGTCCCACAGTGACTTGTAACATACACATAACACATAAAACTGACAGAAATTTCACATCCAGATTTATTTTTCACATATAGAAAAATGCAAAATCTAATTTGAGAATATAGACCGGAGACCTGACTGGGCAACCTAGAAAAGATGATATAGTAAATAAACTTATGGAAATGTTCCTAATTTCTTTAGTTATCAGGATAATGAAAATTAGAAACACAATTAACTACTACAATATACTCCTTGCACTTCAGAATAGTTAAAGGAATGTTATTAGGAAAAAATGTAGGTGAGGATGTGAAACAGCTTTGTACAATGACTATCACTACTCATTTACAATCTACAGAAATGAGTACAGATGCACGACAGAAGACACCAATAAGAATGTGTCAGAGTTATTTATAAAGCTCCAAGCTAGAAGCTTTCCCTAAGAACATCAACCACAGAATGAAATAATGTTACTCTGCTACGCCCAACCCATGGAATATTATCCAGTATGGATGTGAAGGAATAAAAAAACAGCAGTAATAAATATGATATTAAGCAAAATAAAAGACAAATAGAACAGTATTTGTAAAGTTAAAAAATAGACCTAAAGGCCATACTAGAGCATGGTAAGAAATCAGAGATGTGATGGAGAATCCTCTAGGAACTCAAATTCGACCTTCCATTTGATCCTGCAATCCCATTACTAGTCATCTACCCAGAAGAAAAAAAAAATCCTTTTGTCATAAGGGCATTTGCACTAGACTGTTCATTGTAGCTCAATTTACAATTGCCAAAATGTAGAAACAACCTAAATGCCAACCAACCCAGGAATGGATTAACAAGCTGTGGTATATGTATGCCATGGAATACTATACAGCCATTAAAAAAGATAGAGACTTTACATCTTTTGTATTAACCTGGATTGCGCTGGAACATATTCTTCTTAATAAAGCAACACGAGAATGGGTAAGCAAAAATCCAATGTACTCAATTCTCATATCAAGCCAGAAGATGCTCTAATACAAGGTGGAGGGCAGAGGAACGAGGGAGCAGAAAGAGGGGACGTGGGAGGGAGTGGGAGCTTATGGTGCATGAGCTTGGGGTGGGACACAATTATAATAGGAACTTTACCTAACAAATGCAATCAGTGTACCCTAATTTTTTATGCCCTCAATCAATCCCAAACAAGAAAGAAAGAAAGAAAGAAAGAAAGAAAGAAAGAAAGAAAGAAAGAAAGAAAGAAAGAAAGAAAGAAAGAAAGAAAGAAAGAAAGAAAGAAAGAAAGAAAGAAAGAAAAAGAAAGAAAGAAAAAGAAAGAAAGAAAGAAAATGAAATCAGGGTTGTGGTTAGTTAGGGTAGGGGGAAGGGTCAGTTGGAGGAGTCTGTTCCTGCTTCACTGTGGTGATCATTTCAAGGCTATTTTCTTTGTGAAAATTTACTGAGCTTTTATGTTCATGCACTGTTCTATATGGATGCTAAACTTTAACTTTAAAATCTTTAAGGAAATAGGGATACTACAAGGTTACAGAAAACTATAAGCACAACTAAGGAAACTTTAACCTAAACATCGTGATTTAATTTCTTAAAAAAAAATAAAAAAGTAAGCTGTCCAGCAAACTGCTATAGGATCAAGGAAGGGGACAAAATCTTCTGCAAGGATGACTCAGCAGCTGATACTCTTTCCTTCCTGGTTTGTCTAAATTTTCTTTCTTCATCCTGGAATCATTCTCCCCAACAGGACCAGTTTAACTGGATATCCACACAAGTTCTTGGCTTTCACTGCAGCTGTCTTCAGAATGTGTGTGTATGTGTATGTGTATGTGTGTGTGCACGCGTGTGTGTTTATGTTTGTGTGCGTGTGTGTGAGAGTGTTTTTATGTGTGTGTGTGTGTGTGTGTGTGAGTGTACCTTTCCCCCAGCCCTCCTGATTTTGTTAAGAGTGAATTTCCTAAAATCCTCAGTCCTCTTACTGTCTCCTGCTCTTCTGCCCCCAAAGAGGTGGATAGTACTCTGATTGGAAGGTTTGGAAAAGAATAAGGCTTGAACATCCCAGCTGTTCCTTCTGCTCGCTTCCTGTCTAGGTTTCCCACTCCACACACAGTGTGGCTCTTGGTTTCTCTCAGCTGCTGTGTCCTATGCAGCGTGACCATGACCAAGCAGGGTGTAGGTAAAAAGCTTATTTAGTTATCACACTGAATTAAATCTTTCAACTCAGCCTTTCTCAGGAACAGCAGCAATTGCCAAGGCTTTCATCTGTCCTGCTGTTTAGGTTTTGTTTTTAATTTCTCACTTGGTTCAGAGCCAGAGTAAAAGAAGATGGGAGGGGCAGGCTAATTATTGTGCATTCTCATGACCCAAATAACACACATAAATTCTAATGTGAAATATGTTCATAGAATTTTAGGTAAATGGAGTCAGGCACTTCAATATTTTGTTATATTCTAAATTTGATATTAGAAATACACTCATTAGTTTCCTTTCCTGTGTCAGATGCTTACTCTCCATGACTTTCCATTTCTCTCTATCATCCTCAAAGTCTCACCGAGCTTTTCATCTAATTTAGTCTCTGACTTCAGGAAAGATGAGGAAGGGCAGAAAGTAGAGAGAAGTGGAAGAAGAGTAGAAAATAGCAATAATAGTGTTGGTTTAGTAAATTGTCTCTACACATCAGGCACTTTATGTCATGTTATATGACTGAATCCTCACAACACACCACTCTGCAGGTGAGGAAACTGAGGCTGAGAAATATTAATGCAGTTGCCCAAGACCACAAAGCTTAATAAAAGTTTTATTTCTCTGAACTTTGATATTACCTTCTCACTGTGTACTTTTTATTCAGCACTTGCTATTTTCTGCCCAGGGAACTATTGTTTTTTCTATATGTTTGCTGTTTCATAAAATCAATGATTGGCCTTTTTGAAGCATGAATTATTTTCCATTTTAATTTGTATCTATAGCCCCTTGCACAATGCCCTGGACACAGGAAGTGCTCAGGAAATGTTTCCTGGTTATGGCCTAAAAATTCAGACTTAATGAGAACATTAGACAAGTAACATTAAAATGTGACAAATATAAGACACAAAATTTGGAATTGTCGTGCAAGTTTGGTGGATATAATAGGGAAATAGGCCGCTCTGCCCCCTGTGCTATATTATATAGAAGAATATGTTATCTTTAAATGAAATGTGTAGTGAAATTTTTAAGGACTTGGAAATGAAGGATCTAGCCCTACCACTTACTACCCACGAAACCTTGAACAAGTTTTCAGTTTTGCAGAGATTCTATTTCCTCCTCTCAAAAAGAAATCTTATCTCCCTAAAAGAGCTATTATGAAGCAATTAGCTTGGGCAGATTTGAAGCTATCATAATAATATGATATCAAGTTACATTAGCTCTTTGATATTACATGATACAGTTAATAGAATGTTATCTATAACATCGTACAATTTGTAATATATATAATATCATACAATAGTTGCCATATTATATAATATTATAATTATAATTTTATAATCTCTATCATTTTTTTGGCCAAAGCCAAGAGTGAATTTTCAATGAATATTAGACCTTTAGACAGAGAAAATGCTTCTACCGTCACTCATGTAAAGTGCTGCTTTATTCTTCTGTCTTCTTTAGTTGCTGCTTGGTTTTCCCCCTTCTGCCTGTCACTCCGTCCCCAACATATGTCCTATCAGAACTATGAAATATTAATCAACGCCTGGAGGGGATTTTTTTGCTAGGGTTTTTTTTCCTCCTGAATACTGCTTCCTCAACCTTATCCTATGCTTGCTGTAGACCAGGACTAAAGATATTTGAGCTCATGTTAGCAAATTTTTGAGGTTTGTATGTTATACAGTAGCTCATCATCCGGTCCCTACAGCAGCATGGATTAAAAGATTTGCATTTAATATATGATTTAAAAGGCTTCTTAGTTGAAATTTATCATAGAACAAACCCACCTCTATTATTTTTTTACTGTCTTCGAAGTTTTTTGTGTTGTGAGCAAATGTTCTCTTACAAGAAATTTGGAGTCAATACACTTTATTCCAGGGAACAGCTCACAAACTGGGAAAGCCACCCACTGGTTGTACAACTGAAGGCCTGGTCCAGAGGCCAAAAGTAGAACTCCGGGATTTTACGGTGAAGGTTTCCACCCTAGTTTCCAATCAGACCCACTTATGCAAATAAGGATTGACATTTGTTGAGTTCTGATTGGTTAAGGCAATTGAGGTATGATTGGTGGATATAGCTGAGCCTTGATAGACCAGGGCAAGTGAGCTCTGATTGGTTGGTTTCCAATCTCAAAACCAGAAGTCTCTGTCAGCTGTTCCTTCCAAAGGCTGGAGATGAAGGTCAGGGATCATTTTATTTTGCCTGGACAACGAAAACTGGTTTGACTGGATTACTGAGAGGGAGGCCCTGTGATAATTCTACAACATTCTCCTGAGAACATAGAATACATAACCGCTCCCTCACCTAGCCGTTGCCACCTGGTTCTGCTTTAACGTGGAGCACCCGAGTTAGCCATAGGGAGTTTACTTTGTCTTTTGGTCTGAGGACTACTTTATCGATGTCTACTGTAATTATGTCTTCCTGAAGGCAAAATCTTAAAAGGAGATAGTCTTTACACTGATACTTTCTAAGACAAAGATTGCTTTTAAAAATATGTTACAAAAATTAATATGTTTATGATTTGAGAAATTCAAACAAGATAGGCAAAGGTGAAGCAAACGCCAAGCAGCCCCCATGAGTCCACCTTTATCATTGCTAAAAATAATCACTATAAATTGGTTCTTGTATGTCCTTCCAGAAAATAGATATTCAGTCTTACACACTCATACTCCCCCATACATATGTATTTATCTAATAAAATTTGTAAATATATTTATTCTTTTTAAAATACGTATATACTGTCCTGAAACTTACTTAGATATCTGGAGTATAATAATGATAATCGAGGCTCAGCACCCGTGGTACAGTGGTTATGGTGCCAGCCACGTGCACCAAGGCTGACAGGTTCAAACCCGGCCTCCGCCAGCTAAAGAACAATGGCATCTGCAACAACAACAACAACAACAACAACAACAACAAAATGATACTCCTAAGTATAATAATTGTACTTTGTCCATACAAGCACCCACAGAATTGACATCATCCATTTTCATTGCTTCCATAGTAATCCACTGAATGGACATTCCATAAATGTCCGTTATTATTCTATTTATAAAATGTAACAGAGGAAATGGACCGAAAGGGGGTAAAAATGTCTTCTGTCTCTCTAAACTTCCTTCTCTTTTTTGGGAATTACAAAATACTTCCTTACCACGGGCCAATGATCAGGAGAGACGGGCATGTCCTTTGCTCTCTGTACCACAGAAGATGGCTTAGCCACACTGTCTGAGGTGAATGTCCAGGTGGAGAGCTTGCCTGGTAGAGGTCCAGAGAGCCAGGGAGGGAGATCATGAGATTGTCTTCCCCGAAGATAGGATGAATCAGAATTATCAAATCAATAGTTACAGCTGAAAACCCTCCCTTTAAAAGCTCTGTATTTCTGCTTATGTTAGGATGTTAATACTTTAAGATGGGAATCTGACATTTTCCTCATTTGCCATCAAATTAATAAATCTCCCTTTCTTTGCCCCCAAACCAGTTGTCGTCATTCTTCTAATGTAGCTAGGGTAACATAAACACTTCGATTTTTCTCACTCTCTTGTGGTTACAAATAGTGCTTCTGTAAATGTATTTATACTTCTTTTGCTGCAAACTTGAGTTGACATTACTATAGCTATTGGTTGCATGAAGAAAAGAGGGCACGCTTCAGTTAGAGTATAAAAGCTTTTGTAGTTTTATAGACCATACTTTCTAAAAGTGTGATTGGTTTATACTCCCCAAAACGGTATGTGAGAATGTCAATCTTATATTTTGGGGGGAAATATACAATAATATTTTGAAATATATATTTAATCTTAGACTTTTTTTTTTTTAGCACTAACTCCTAAAATCCTTGGATTCTTTGGAGTGATGAGTGTCTTTTCCATGCTAATAAAATGACTGTTGACCAAGGTGCTCTAAAAAGCTTCAGGATGTGGGTTAGTCACTAGAAAGATCTCTGGGGGAGGAGATAGTTTAATTGATCACCAATGGCAAAGTATTTATTTGATCATGTCTGTGTAATGAAGTTTTCATAAAAACCCCAAAAGACAAGGTTTGGTGACTCTTAGCTGAAAATATGGAAGTTCCTGAAGGCTGGCTCACCTAGAGAAGGCAGAGAAGCTTCTTCCATACTTTTCCCTATACATCTCTTCCATCTGACTTTTTATCTATAGTCTTAGCAATATCCTTTATAATTCTTTATGCCCTTTAAAATAACAATGTAAGAATGATTAAAGTTCAATTTCTGCTATGAGAATATGAGCTATGAAATTTTTTTCCCAACCTCCTTCTCAGATTCCAGTTCTGTCTTATTTCCTACTAAAATTCAGAACTTTATGTTTTGTTTTCCTTTCATCACCTTAATTTATTATTTATGTAAATTTTACACAAATTTATGCAAATTTTTGCAAGTTTGCAAACATGTATTTCCCTTTTGTTTGCCTCTTCTAAATTCTTCTCTTAGTCTTCTCACATTATTCCTCCCCCCAGAAACCCCAACTAACCGATGTTAGTAACCTTATACCCTCGTATACTATAGTAACCCTAATAAACAGTCTTCATTTTTATTTGCATGCTATCATAACAATACAGCTCCTGTGCACACATACAAATATTTTCTTTCACAAAAACGTGGCCGTCATTTATACATTTTTCTGCATCTTTCTTTTTTCACTTGATCCATGTAGAATGCCAATGGAGAAATAGTTCAAAACTTTATTATTTGTAGGGAGCTGCATAACATTTCAAAAATTATTCAGCCATCCATTCTCATATTAAGGACATTCACATTGTTAGCATTTTTAAAAATTATTGTTATTTTTATTTTTTTATATCCTTGCTACTCTGAACAATACTGAAATAAACATCTTTAATGATATATACTTCATAATAGCAATTCCATTTAATAGAACAGAATAATAGCATTCCAAAGTGGAATCCCTGGGTTGATGTAAGAATAATTTATAAAATTATATAAAAGTTTCAGATAATTTTTCAGAAGGTTCAGCTGATCACCAATGGCAAATTATTTAATCAATTATATCTGTGTAAGGAAGTTTTCACAAAAACCCGAAAGGACAAGGTTTGGTGACTTTTCATATAGCTGAAAAGATGGAAGTTGCTGAATTAACTGTAGAGGGATAAAGAACCTAATCTCTGTGATAAGCACTTACATTACATATGTGTACCAGAAAAGTGTCTAGGAATATTCATAACTTCCTGGCAGTCCTGCTCTTAATGTAAAAGGAAAAAAATTGGAAACAATCCAATGTCCATTAACTAGACAGTGAATAAATAAACTGTGCTCTTTTTTGCACAGTAGATATTATACAACTATAAAAGTAAATGTCCTATAGCTACATATAGTCTTAATATAAATTGCAAAGGCATGTCAAGAGACTACAAATTGGCATGCCTTTGTTATAAAGTTCAAAAGCAAGCTAACATTGGTAGCATTACATGTTACCAATTTAAAAAAATAAAGAATGACCCAAAATGTATGACTGTGCTTATGTGTGCACAGTGAAAGAAAGATAGGTAAGGATGATTTAGATAGATGTAAGAATGTGTACTCTTCTTATTCTTGGTTTGAGTGGTTTTTCATAGATGTTTATTGTATTATACCTGACAAGTCTAATTGATTGATTAAGAAGATGTTGAAATGAAAGAGGATTATGTGTGGAATTAGTGATGACAACATATACAGTCTGAATCCCAAAAATGCAAGGGAAAAACTCTATGTTTATCATAAAATAAATCAGAATTTTTACTCAAATGCCTCTCTATTATTTTTCCCCTGCATTAGCTCTCTATTCTTATGTCAGAACTATTTTAATTAATTTATAGTACTTTATCATGTGTTATTATGTATGCAGCAGACAAGTCCACCTTCATTAATCTTCCTCAATGCAAGCTGTTCTTATTTTTCACAGTGTTAACAATAAAACATGCATATGAGAATTGTGCTTTCAATTTGCCCAGTTCTTTATCTACCATAAAACTATGCAAAGTAGGTGCATAATACAGATGAGTTTCAGTCAACACCATACCACACAGAGTGAGCACTGCTTGTATTTTAAAATCTCTCATTCATGCTTTCTGGTAGATAAATTTAGAAATACATCAAATAAAGAAAAAAAGGGAATTTTTATTTAATATCAGAACTGCATACAACTCACAGGCTGAGGGGAATCATAGCCATATATTTAATAGTGTATCAAAACTATGGTAACAAAAATATTTAATAAATTCTCAAATGATAAAATAAAAATATGTAACAGAATGTTAGAGGCTATGTCAAGAATAAAAAAAAATCTGTTAGAGGTAATTGTAATTTAAACTTCATTAATCCATGAAAGTTCTTTCTGTGCTCTTGGACAGAGCCATCTTTTAAACTATTATAGTTTGATCAAGAAGTCTATCTTGGAATGTTCTAGGGCACATAAGTAGATTTCCCATAATAGATCTTGTTTTACATGGGCTCTGAGCAAATACCCACATAAAGGTAAGTCCACTAGAGTGCATAAGAGCAACAGAATCTGAATTTGAAAGTATAAATATTTTCAAGAATAGCATGAGATTGGGAGAATGTAAGATTAGGCCCCACCAACACTAAACATTTTCATCCCTTGGGAAGTCTTCTAAATCTATAAAAGAAAATGATGTAGAATAGCAGAAAAAAAGCTACTAAAGGCCCAATATACATGCTGTGAGAAAAAATTCAAGGAAGCTAGTCACATAATGGAAAACGTTTTTTTTGTTTTGTTTTGTTTTGTTTTTCTAATGGCCCGGAGGAGAAAGCATCAAAAATGGGACTATCTATATAGAAACATTGACAAAACCTTCAGGTAACAGAGGTCGTGGATGAGTGGACATTGGAACAGAATGATTTAAGAAATGCAATAAGTATTTCTGTTCATCCCAGAATTTCGGTCCTTCAAGGACTTTCAGGAGAAGTAGCTCAGAAATATCATAAAAATAAAATAAACACTTGGACTTCCTTTGAACAGAAAAGTATTAATTTAGAGACTTGGAATTTGGGTGTTGCTATAAATGTAGAAGTGGCCGGGAACATATGGGTAAAATATAAAAATCCACAGCCTTACTAGATGTGATATGGGAATATTATGCTTTATTAACTAAAGTGTTTTTATCCCCCTGCCTTCTTTGACTCCATCCACGATCCTTTGTCAGGAAGGTGTTCTATCACCCTGTCTCAAAGTCACTAGAAACAAGGTGGACGAAAAGAAACCCTGAGGCAGCAGTGACAAACTATTAGAAATCACTGTGAGAGCGCCAAGGCAGTCGTGTCAAGGTAGCCCTCCTGAGTTGCATAGCACCCTGAAAATGCAGAAGCTAATGACTCCAGCACATCAGAGATAAAAAGCAGAGGTGATCTCTATAGACTGAGGTGCCGTCAGGTTTTCATCCCCACATGTTGGTTTTTTTTTTTTTTTCCCTGCAGAAAACAATTTTGGCCATCCATGTCAAAAGCATAAAACATGCCTGTATCCTTTGACTCATCAATTTCACTTCTAGAATTGCTGCTAAGAATTTACTAAGCAAGAGTTCAGATTCCAGAAATACCCCAGACAAAATAATAGAAGACCTATTCCACTTTAAACACTAAAAAAAAAATTCATCAAATGTTGAAATTAAATGCATGACAGCTTGTGAGAAAGAAAGGAAAAATGGCACGTATTGTAAAGTAAGAGAGAATTGAAAGCAGGGTGAGAAAATTTTGAGCTGATGCTGTGGCTTGTTGTAGGCAGGAAGGATAAGGAATTTTTGTCTGTTGTACAGCATCTAGGATATGATATAGGGAGACAGATTGTGAGATTAGCATAAACCCAGGGTCCCCAGTGAAAGAGACTAGCACAAATCCAGAGCCCTAGTGCAAGAGAAAACTAGAAAAATATTATCCCTACTGGCACAAGTGAGTGGATAGAGATCTCATCTGCATTGATGTGGACTCTAGAAGGAAAATAATAATCCTCAAAAGATCTGCATTATTCTTCACATTGATTTGAGAATCTGATGTTCACTATGTGATATGGAAATCGTCGATTCATGAAAATCATATAAAATTTAATAATGAGAAAGTTGATCATAGAATATATATAAAACTTGATAACATAAAACTGGAGAAAATATCAGTGAACATCAATTAGTTGATATGGTAAAGACATATTCTCTTAACATAATAAAAGAAATTAGAAGTATATTTAGAAATGTTTAAATATTCTTGTAAATAATTTATTGATTAGAAAAAGAAAAATGATTCAACATTATACTGGCTATGGTAGGCTATAAGATGAATATATAAATGACAACTGCATGTCCAGATACTAGTAAAAATCAGGCACTGATATTTTTAAAAACACATTTATTTTACAGCAGCATTAAAAACATGAAATACACTTAAACACATCTGACAAAAGAAGTTTACAAGACCCGAACATTTAAAACTACAAAATAGTGCAAAGGAAAAATGACCACCCTAAAATACATGAAAAGGTACACTGCATTTGTGGATTGGAAAACTCAATATTCTTTTTTTTTTGAAACAGAGCCTCACGCTGTTGCCCTGGGTAGAGTGCAGTGTCATCACAGCTCACAGCAACCTCCCACTCCTGGGCTTAAGCCATTCTCTTGCCTCAGCTTCCCAAGCAGCCTGGACTACAGGAACCCACCACAACGCCCTGCTATTTTTTGGTTGTAGTTGTCATTGTTGTTTGGCAGGCCTGGGCTGGATTCGAACCCGCCAGGTCTGGTGTATGTGGCTGGTACTCAATATTCTTAAGATGTCTGACCTATAGATCAATTTTCTTTTGCTTTTAATCAAAATTGACAAGCTGAATCTAAAATTGACTTATAGATCATTGTGGTTTTGCTTTTGATAAAAATTAGCAAGCAGAAATTTCTATGAAAATGCAAAGGACTTTCAGTATAGCTGAAACTACTTTCAAAAAGAACAAATTGGAACACACATACTACCTGAAAATTTACACCAAATAGTTATTTTGGCAAAGATGTAGTGAAACTGAAATTTTTATACAGTGTGTGGAAATAAAAAAATTATAGAACCCATGAGGACAAGTTGGGCTATATTCTTAATAGGTAAACATTTCCTAACCATATAACCTGACTGTTGCACTCCAAAATATGTATGCAGGAATAGTAAAATTATATACCCACACAAAGACTTGTACGTGAATATTCCTAGAACTCTTACTTGTAATATAATAGCTTAAATCTGACAACAACTCAAATATCTATAACTGAATATGTGAACAAATAAATAGTGGTAAATTGATTCAAATCAATACTACTCAGCAATAAGATAATGAATTATTGATGCATGCAACAACATGGATAATTCTCAAAATAATTATGCTTAATCTAAGAAACCAAAAAAATATTCAATTTATACAAATTTCTAGAAAATGCAAGCTACCCTATAATAATCTATCAGAAGCAGATCAGGGGTTGCCTGGGAATGGGGAGATGAGAGGCAGAGGTCTGGAAGAAGTGAAATACTAAGAGGACAGGAAATTTTGGAGGAGTAAGACGTGTTAATTATCTCAATTGTGCTAATAATTTCAATGGTGTATGTGTGTGTGTATACACATATACCTCTCAAAATTTTAAAAGTACACAATTTCAAGATATGCCATTTATCGTATGTCAGTTTTGCCTTAGTAAGTTGCTAAAAATTAAAACTGATTAATAATGCCAACTCTCTAAATCATAAACCACCAAATATTATACAAAAATATTACTCAGAACTTTGTTTTTGCAAGAAAGTAAAGAGAAAGAAAGAAATTAAAAATCAATAAGCTAAGAATATACTGAAGACATTTGAAAAATGAACATTATCCACAAAAGAAAAAGAATAAAGGCTGCCCATTGTCTCCATTGCTTTTTAACATTGTAATGGAAGTTTTAGCCACTGCAATTAGGGAAGAAAAGGCTATCAGGGGTATCCATATAGGGTCAGAAGAGATCAAACTTTCGCTCTTCACGGATGATATGATAGTATATCTGGAAAACACTAGGGACTCTACTACAAAACTTTTAGAAGTGATCAAGGAATACAGCAGCGTCTCAGGTTACAAAATCAACATTCATAAATTGGTAGCCTTTATATATACCAACAACAGTCAAGTTGAAAAAACAGTTAAGGACTCTATCCCATTCACAGTAGTGCCGAAGAAGATGAAATATTTGGGAATTTATCTAACAAAGGACATGAAAGATCTCTACAAAGAGAACTATGAAACTCTAAGAAAAGAAATAGCTGAAAATATTAACAAATGGAAAAACATACCATACTCATGGCTGGGAAGAATCAATATTGTTAAAATGTCTATACTACCCAAAGCAATATATAATTTCAATGCAATCCATATTAAAGCTCCACTGTCATACTTTAAAGATCTTGAAAAAACAATACTTCATTTTATATGGAATCAGAAAAAAACTCGAATAGCCAAGACATTACTCAGAAATAAAAACAAAGCAGGAGGAATTACGCTACCAGACCTGAGACTATACTGCAAATCAATAGTGATCAAAACAGCTTGGTATTAGCACAAAAACAGAGAAGTAGATGTCTGGAAACAGAATAGAGAACCAAGAGATGAATCCAGCTACTTACCGTTATTTAATCTTTGACAAGCCAATTAAAAACATTCAGTGGGGAAAAGATTCCCTATTTAACAAATGGTGCTGGGTGAAAGTGGACCCACACCTCTCACCATTAACTAAGATAGACTCTCACTGGATCAAAGATTTAAACTTAAGACATGAAACTATAAAAGTACTAGAGGAGAGTACAGGGAAAACCCTTGAAGAAATCGGGATGGGCGAGTATTTTATGAGGAGGACCCCCCGGACAATTAAAGCAGCTTCAAAAATTCACTACTGGGACTTGATCAAACTAAAAAGCTTCTGCACGGCCAAGAACACAGTAAGTAAAGCAAGCAAACAGCCCTAAGAATGGGAGAATATATTTGCAGGTTATGTCTCTGACAAAGGTTTAATAACCAGAATCCACAGAGAACTCAAACACATTAGCAAGAATAGAACAAGGGATCCCATCACAGGCTGGGCAAGGGATTTGAAGAGAAACTTCTCTGAAGAAGACAGGTGCGCGGCCTTCAGACATATGAAAAAATGCTCATCATCTTTAATCATCAGAGAAATGCAAATCAAAACTACTTTGAGATACCATCTAACTCCAGTGAGACTAGCCTATATCACAAAATCCCATACCAGAGATGTTGGCGCGGATGTGGAGAAAAGGGAACACTTTTGCACTGCTGGTGGAAATGCAAATTAATACATTCCTTTTGGAAAGAGATATGGAGAACACTTAGAGATCTAAAAATAGATCTGCCATTCAATCCTGTAATCCCTCTACTGGGCATATACCCAGAAGACCAAAAAGCACATCATAACAAAGATATTTGTACCAGAATGTTTATTGCAGCCCAATTCATAATTGCTAAGTCATGGAAGAAGCCCAAGTGCCCATCAATCCACGAATGGATTAATAAATTGTGGTACATGTACACCATGGAATATTATGTAGCCTTAAAGAAAGATGGAGACTTTACCTCTTTCATGTTTACATGGATGGAGCTGGAACATATTCTTCTTAGTAAAGTATCTCAAGAATGGAAGAAAAAGTACCCGATGTACTCAGCCCTACTATGAAACTAATTTAGGGTTTTCACATGAAAGCTATAACCCAGTTACAACCTAAGAATAGGGGGAAGTGGGAAAGGGAGGGGAGGGAGGGGGGAGGAGGGAAGAGGGAAGGAGATTGGTGGGATTACAACAGCAGTGCATCTTACAAGGGTATATGTGAAACTTGGTAAACCAACTTGGTCTGTAAAGCTAGTGAATGATGCCCCATGATCATATCAATGTACACAGCTATTATTTAATAAAAAAATATATAAAAAAAGAATAAAAAAGAAAGAACAGTGGGTACAGGGAGGACGTAGGGAGGGGAGACATTAGCTGAATTTGTTAAATTTTATTTTATTTTTTTAAATGCAAAATGTGGATCAAATATGACAAAATAGATACATAGATGTTATATTGTTGCATATTTGTCCCAAATTATTCCTCAAAAATAATTCAAAATTTAAAGTTTAAAAATATTTAAAAGATTGATATAAATATATGAGTACTAGAATATTCTTTGAACACTGATTTTTATTTAAAAAGAAATAGAAAAGATGTCTAACTATGTGGAAATTATTCAATATACTATTATATGTTAACAGAGTTGGATAACAAACATGCATTGCAGTGGTATATTTAAATAATACTTAAAAATGTGGAAAAATGTTTTTAAAAAATAACAAAAGTAGATTAAGAGCAATGGGTACTATGCTATTCTCTTTTCATTACATACATGTATATATGCCCATCTACATACATACACAGCCACATAGAAAAAGGTTATAGAAGGAAGTGATCCAGTTTGCCCAGGACTGAGGGCTTTTTTATCACACAGGCGTTTCATTGCTAAAACCAGGAAAGTCCCTGGTAATTGAGACAGTTGATCAACCTACCTAGAAGACGCTACATAAATAAAGAAGATGAGAAAGGTGAATTTTTGAATCAAAAATATCATACAATATACAGTTGGATTTCCCTTACTATGTAGGGGGAAACATGCCATGATTTCTGAAAGCTGAAGGTATAAAAAAAGCCAGGCTGTGGTGCTATCTGATAATAACAGATAAAGTTTCTCATAGATTTAGAGAGGATACCTGGACAGGTCAGAAAACATTAGAGCTGGAAAAGACACATCTTATCTCAGCCCATCTCTTTAGAGATTAAAGAACTAAAATGTTTAAATGTTTAAATCCGTGTATTTACAACAGTGGTACCTGTTCCTCGAGAAACATTTGACAACGTCTGGAGATATTTCTGGTTGTCACAGGTGAGGGTGCTACTGGCCTCTAGTGGGTGGAGGCCAGTGATGTGCCCAGGCATCTTGGAATGCAGAGGACAGCTCTTCACAACAAAGAATTACCTAGGCCAAAATGTCAATAGTCCCAAGGTCAAGAGACCCTGCTTTCAGACATTTCCCCACTAACAATGCAAGTCCAGATTGATAACGGCATTTCCCTTATCCAGACCTATCCAGCATCCTGGTCACTATATAACTTTGAAGGGCTCTTCTGGTAAGCAACAAGCATGAAATGGACCTTTCCATGACTTAATCTTTTCCCATATACAACTTGCAACTTACCACTTTTTCATGCTTTAGAGTAGATTTGTATCACTCTCCTGAGTTAATCCATTCTAGACATACAACATCATCTTTAAAAACATAGCCATCTATCAAGTCTTAAAAAAATAAAACCTCATCTGAAAAACAAATTGGCTGCAATTATAGCTTCATCTGGTTCCTTGATGTATATCTGTAATGCTGATTTAGTACTTCTGATAAGTGTTTCTCCAAATGCATCTCTTTAGCAGCATTAGAAATAATGGCCAGAAGAAATGAGTCTTTCCAGTTGCAGTAACTATTGTTGGAGAGTGTTTTAAATCAAATTGATTGCTAGGATATTTGTTATGTTCAAACATTTGCTTGGTGTAATATATTTCTCTTCTCTGTGCCCTATCAAGCAAGTAGTCACACAGAGGCATGCCATTAAACAGGGTGGTCATGCTTTCTTTCTTATTATTTTCTTTTTTGCTTTCTTTGTTTCTTTACTTTACTATTTTTTTTCTAGTGTTTTCTGAAGATGCAATTAATACAGAGAAGTAATTAAGCAGCTGTTAGGGAAAGCTGTCTGGGATAGTTGATGGATGGTGATATAAAGCAAGAGGAATATTGCTCCGTCTACTTCTTAACATGTGTTTAGGTTTCTATGACAAAAGCATATTTTAACATACCAATTATGTTTCTGGTAAGAGTAGAAAAGTCATAGTTTCTACTTAAGATAAAGGAATAACCTGAGAGATCAAGCATATGACCTTGAAATGTTTTTGTTCACTCATCAAGACTCCGTTCATGCATAAGTATGCTGCGGGAGTAATCAAGGTAGCTGTTTCTGTCTTCCCTGACTGCTGGGAGTTATTACCCAAATCAAGCACATTGAAGACATTGTGGAGGAGACAGGAAAAGAAATGAGATTTTAAACACATTTCTAAAAAGTATTTTTAACTTAGCAGTCTAGCTCAGAGGGAATCATTTTTCTGTTGAAGAATAATGGGTGGTCAATATTAGCTCTTTTTCCAAGATTTAAGTTGAAAAGAACATCTCCTATGATAAGCACTTGACTTTAAAAACAAATTTGATTTTTTTCCTATTTCTTATTTTTTTAACTTTTTTTAACTTAATTTTTATTAAATCATAACTGATGGAATGCTTAAATAAAACTAATTAACATAACCATCACCTCACTTATTTTTGTGGTAACACATTTATAATATACTCTTAGTTCTTTTGAAATGTACCCTTGCATTGTGTACATTAGGTGAGATCCCTCCCTCTGCTCATCCTCCCTCCTCCCCTTCCTTCTCTCTCCTCTCTCCGTTTTCTTTCTGGACTATCTTTTTGTTTTATCATTTGTATAAATGTGTGTTTATGTATTGGTTTAATAATAGTATTGAGTACATTGGATACTTTTTTTCCATTCTTGAGATACTTTACTAAGAAGAATATGTTCCAGCTCCATCCAGGTAAACATAAAAGATGTAAAGTCTCCCTCTTTTTATGGCTGCATGGTATTCCAAGTTATACATATACCACAATTTGTTTATCCATTCATGGGTAGATGGGCATTTAGGCTGCTTCCGTGATCTGGCTATTATGAACTGGGATACAGTAAACATTCTGGTGCAAATGTCTTTGTTGTATAATTATTTTTGTTCAGCTGGGTAGATACCTAGTAATGATATTGCAAATGGTAGGTCAACTTTTAATTCCTTGAGACTTCTCCATACTTCTTTCCAAAAAGGCTATATTAGTTTGCAATCCCACCAGCAATGTAGAAGTGTTCCCTTCTCTCCACATTCATGCCAATATCTGCAGTTTGGGGATTTTGTGATGTGGGCTAATCTCGTTGAAGTTAGGGGATATCTCAAAGTGGTTTTGATTTGCATTTGTCTGATGATTAAAGATGAGCATTTTTTCACATGTTTTTCAGCCATTCACCTGTTGAGAGCACAGGGAAAATGTCTGAAGATATTGGCCTGAGAAAATATTTTATGAGGAGTATCCACTGGCAATGGAAGCACCACCAAAAATATATTACTGGGGTCTGATCAAGCTAAAAAGTTGCACAGCTAAGGGCACTGTAAGCAAAGCAAACAGACAGCCTTCAGAATGAGAGATGTTTGCAGGTTATGTTTCCAACAAAAGTCTGATAACTAGAATCTACAGAGAACTCAAATTAATCAATAAGAACAAACAACCCCATTTCTTTGTGGGCAAGAGACTTTAATAATTTTGCTTTTGAAAAACAAAAATCATTCTACAATTAAAACTTTTCCACCTAATGATAAGATTACTCTATTCAGATACTATATGGTTTCAAAGCCTTCCAAGGACACTGGAATTTAGGGCAGAAATGCAAGTTTGTAAGTGGGTAATAAAAAACTCTCAGCTTAAGTCATAGAGAAAGTAATGAGAAAATAGCAACTCATGAGTTTAGCAAAATAAATGCCTTTAATCTTATCTAGATACTCAGAAATTATTTGGCACAATCACAAGTCAATCATTCAAGTTAATCATGTTTACAGGAAGATGAAGTTTTAAGTACAAAAGAATATTTTCCTACTAATAAAATTCAAGATAAGGAAACAATCTTTCTTTTGTGCTACAATGGAATGCTTGGAATAAGGAAATGTGCATGCCCGCTGAAAAAGAATCTGGCCTTATTGTCTGGGAATAAACAAAAAGTGGTGCCACTGGTTGTTCCAAAGTTTGTTTCTCTTGATGTCTTGAGATTTGAACATGTACCAGAAAAACTTGACAAAAGCCTAAGATTCTGACTAGCATTCAACTCTTTCCTACTATTGTGAAATCTCACAAGAGAGTGCAAACTACTGTATTAAAGTTGTTCCCATTTTGCCCTTTTAGGAATATGAATTAATGGCTGATTTCATAACCATGCATTGCCTTAAGAAGGTAGGCAGGCTCTTTTTTTCTATCTAGGACCATTCAAAAACAATCACAATATACATATAAATGCAAAATAACTTCTTTCTTATAGTATGAATAATTTCTACGTAACAAAATCCTGATTTTAACTTCAAGCAACCTATAAGAACATTGATGACTATGTACAGAAATACTGAATTCTTAATAGGAACTTTTTACTTTTATATGACCTTGCAGATTTTCACAAATTTTTCATAAATCAGTTATTTACTTTCATAATATTTGTTTTAAGCAAGAAGAATATTAGGCCTATTTATAAGTGAAGAAAGTGGGGTTCAGAGTTGTTGCACGTTTTGCATAAGTCTCTAGGGTTACCAATTGATAGAGCTAATAATAAAACTAATGCTTTCTATACTAAAGGAAGGAATCTACTTGTCAAATGAAAATTTCACTATCTTTGGAGAGAGATATTATCATTCAATGCTTCTACAATGTTCATCCACAGTTCAGAAATTTAATAAAAAATTTATGCGTTATGATAAAGAACTATTACATAAGAAATCAAACAAAAACTGCAATTCCTCTACTAGGTATATATCCAGAAGACCAAAAATCACTTTATAACAAAGGTATTTGCACCAGAATGTTTATTGCAGCCCAATTCATAATTGCTAAGTCATGAAAGAAGCCCAAGTGCCCATCAACCCATGAATGGATTAATAAATTGTGATATATGTATACCATGGAATATTATGCATCCTTAAAAAAGGATGGAGATTTTACCTCTTTTATATTTATCTGGATGGAGCTAGAACATATTCTTCTTAGCAAATTATCTCAAGAATGGAAGAAAAAGTATCCAGTGTACTCAGCCCTACTATGAAACCAATTTATAAGCACCCACACTTCTTTATGAAAGCTATAACCCAAATATAGCCCAAGATGAAGAGGAAAGAAGAGGGGGAGGGGAGGAGAGGGAAGGGGAGGAGGATGAGTGGAGAGAGGGTAATTGATGGGATCACACTTGTGGTGCATTTTACAAGGGTACATGTTAAATCTCATAAGTGTAAAATATAAATGCCTTAACACAATAATTAAGAAATTGCAGTGAAGGCTATGTTAACCAGTTTGATGAAAGTATTTCAAATTGTATATAAAACCAGCACATTGTACCCCATAATTTCATTAATGTATACACCTATGATTTAATAAAAAAAATCAAAAGAAAGAGACCAAAAAGTGTTTTAGATAGTCTTTACAATAACTATAAAATATTCAATAAAATAGAAAAAACATATTAACAATTTCCACAAAGAATTAAAATCCTTTCTTTTTGGCTGAAGGAAGGTTGATTTATTTTATTTTTTTATTATTAAGTCACAAACACATAGATCATGTATACATTGATGCCTTTATGGGGTACAATGTGCTGATTTTACATACAAATAGGAATGCTTACATCAAACTAGTTAATATAGTTTTCACCTCGTTTACTTAATTATTGCGTTAAGACATTTATGTTCTATACTTAATAGATTTGACATGTACCCTTGCAATATGAACCATAAGAATAGTCCCACCATTTACCCTCTATCCATTGACTCTCCCCCCCCCACCTCCATTCTTTAAAAAAGATAACTCTAAAATGGTGCTGTCTAATATGGTAACTACTAGGCACTTGTGGCTCTTTAAATTAAAATTAATTCAAGCCAAATAATTTTTAAAACTCAGTTCCTTAGTCACACTAGCTACATTTCAAGTACTCAATAACCGGATGTGATTGGTGACTGCCAAGTTAAACAGGGCAGATTATAGTACATTTCTATGACCTCAGAACGTTTTGTTGAGCAGTAGTGTTCTAGAAAAGGAAACTATAAGGGGGGGAGGTTGTAATTGAGAAAACAGTAAATGGGTTCAGTAACATTCTAAATACAGCAGAATGGCAGATTAGTCAGTGGGAAAAGAAGCAATTTGAAAGCATCCAAATTTGTAACAGCAGAATGAAAAGCTCCACAGACCTTCTCCTCAAGAAAACAGATATTAAGCAGGAGAAAATTATTTAAAAACAAGGCAATAAAAAACAATACTTAGAGGTCTCTGGATATTTCCCTAAGGGCATACATTAAGTGTAGAAACATTCACTCAAGAAAATCTGCTAAATCTCACAATAAAGTGAGTCTGTTTGCCCACATCTCAACAATCCCCACCACTCACACTTGTGGAAGCCGACTCTTAGTACCTGCATTCTGGCTTCCTCTCCCTCCAGTTCTAATTGTACATCTGTAGCTTCACTGGTGTTAGTGATACCTCCTAGCCTGTATAGGAGTACTCTGTTCCAGCAAAAACTGAACAAAAATCCTGATACTTTTTTCCCCTGCCTCATTCCTACTTGTACAGGAAAAGCTTTACTTCAGACACAGCAGTCTAGAAAACCCTGACTGCCCCTATCTCTGCTCATCTTTAGGCCAGAGTTTCAAATCTTGACAGGCAATCAATCCAGTAAGGCAGGGGCCACCCTCACTCCAAGTATTCACACACTGAGAGGAGAGGGCCTCAATTCCAACCCCCATTTTTGCAAAGTGCCACAGACATTCTGCCCAGTGGAAGAGACAGACTGTAAGGGGACTGGTTTTAATAAGAAATAATTCCATGCCAAAGTTCATGCCCAAGGATGTGCCTTCTCATGACTGATCAGAAAAAGAAATCCAAGCTACTGACTAAACATGTGGAAAGAAATGTAAACGTCTTCAACCACACAAGTAGCCTCCAAACTAGGCCTAAAAATCAGTTGTGAAGGGTAAAAATCTAACTGACCAAGCTAACTAAAGCATAATCTTTGACCAATAACTAGGGCATGCTAACATGAGGATGTTAGCTGCTAAAAGACAAAACAAGGGGGAAAATTCTGAGCAAAGATATCTGAGACCACAAACTACACAGGGAAACAGACTTCAGAGAATGATGCCAATCAACTCATTAAACAAATAAATGAAAAAGAAAAAGACAAGTTTTTGTCATCAATGACAATACTCACGGCAGATTACTAACCAGTGTTGCTCCAATATATTATCTAAAATATCCTCTTTTCAATAAAAAATATCATAATATATGCAAAGAAACAGAAATTATGACCCACATATAGTAAAAAAAAAAATGAAAAAGTGGAAAATAAAACTGCTTTTGAGCAGGGGCAAGAATCAGATTTAACAGGGAGAGACTTCACATGGCGATTATAGCTGTTCATTGAAATTGTGATAAATAAAATAAAAAAATTGTTACAGAGCTCAATAATCAGAGAAGATAAATATAAATGAATACAAATTAAGGAATCTGAAAAAGGGAGAAAAGAAAAAAGAACAGAGCCACAGAGAA
This sequence comes from Nycticebus coucang, assembly GCF_027406575.1. Lineage (NCBI taxonomy): Eukaryota > Metazoa > Chordata > Mammalia > Primates > Lorisidae > Nycticebus > Nycticebus coucang. The sequence goes on from NC_069782.1 coordinate 31,749,756, forward strand.
ATGTGAAAAGTCAGCCAATGCACCTCAAAACACATGATGAAATGGAAGCACCAAAGGAGACATGAAGGTGAAAAGGAGGAAAAATGAGCCTTTTCATCATCTGGTGCTAGGACAAGGTATATTCACTTGTAAAGCAATGAAATCAGACTTTTACCTCTCACCGTGCCCAAAAACTTAACTCAAAATTAATCATAAACCTAAAGAGAAGGCCAAAACTATAGATCTTTTAGGGGAAAACATTGAAGTAGATATTCATAACCTTCCTTAGATTGGGCATGTTTTCTTCTTAATGACACTGAAAACAAAAGCTACAAAAATAATTAGATTGATGGGACTTCATCCACATTAATAACTATTGTGCTTCACAAGACACCGTCAATTAAAAAAAAAAAAACTTCAAAGACTAGTAGAAAGAATTTGAAGACTACATATGTCATAGAGATTTGTATCCAGAATGTAATGAGTGTTCACAAATCAACAAAACAGAAACACCAAATGACTCAGTTTTAAAATGGGTGAAGTACCAGAGTTGCTATTTGTCTACGTACTGTGTGCTTCCATTTATGGGCTGTTCCATATAAAAAATGGCCAGAAAAACTAAACCTATGAATATAGACAGTTGTTTAGTTATTTCCGCAGGCTAAGACTGGGAGGGAATGAGCACGTAGGAGGTGTCATTGCTCGGTGACAAGATGTTCTACACTTAAGATTTTGGTGATGCTTACACTAGTCTGTGGATATGCTAAAAAATCATGTAATTATATACTTTCAAGTGGATGAATGTTAGGATATGTCCATTATATCTCAATAAATACCTTTCAAAAGATAACATTACAAATTATCTTACAAGGGTATATGTGAAACTTGGTAAATGGTCTGTAAAGCTAGTGAATGATGCCCCATGATCATATCAATGTACACAGCTATGATTTAATAAAAAAAAAACATACAAATTATCCCAAAAAGAGTCTAAAAAGATAGGAAAAACATTTATGACTACTGTATATTATGACCTGTTTACTTAATTTATACTTTCTTGTATTTTCATTTTTTTTTTTTTTTTATTGTTGGGGATTCATTGAGGGTACAATAAGCCAGGTTACACTGATTGCAATTGTTAGGCAAAGTCCCTCTTGCCATCATGTCTTGCCCCCATAAAGTGTGACACACACCAAGGCCCCACCCCCCTCCCTCTGTCCCTCTTTCTGCATTTCCTCCCCCCCATAACCTTAATTGTCATTAATTGTCTTCATATCAAAATTGAGTACATAGGATTCATGCTTCTCCATTCTTGTGATGCTTTACTAAGAATAATGTCTTCCACTTCAATCCAGGTTAATACGAAGCATGTAAAGTCTCCATTTTTTTTAATAGCTGAATAGTATTCCATGGTATACATATACCACAGCTTGTTAATCCATTCCTGGGTTGGTGGGCATTTAGGCTGTTTCCACATTTTGACGATTGTAAATTGAGCTGCAATAAACAGTCTAGTACAAGTGTCCTTATAATAAAAGGATTTTTTTCCTTCTGGGTAGATGCCCAGTAATGGGATTGCAGGATCAAATGGGAGGTCTAGCTTGAGTGCTTTGAGGTTTCTCCATACTTCCTTCCAGAAAGGTTGTACTAGTTTGCAGTCCCACCAGCAGTGTAAAAGTGTTCCCTTCTCTCCACATCCACGCCAGCATCTGCAGTTTTGAGATTTTGTGATGTGGGCCATTCTCACTGGGATTAGATGATATCTCAGGGTTGTTTTGATTTGTATTTCTCTAATATATAGAGATGATGAACATTTTTTCATATGTTTGTTAGCCATTCGTCTGTCATCTTTAGAGAAGGTTGTGTTACAAAATTTGCTGTTAACTTGAAGTTCTAAACATTGAAAATTTTTTTATATTATTTGTATGTAGAGATATTATGAGAAATCTATTTTTGACTACAGGATGACTGTTTTTTGTGTCCTGCAGATGAATAAAATGAAAGCACATTTTCTGTTCAGTACAAAATATGAAATAAATATGCTGTCACTGTATTACTTACATTATTTAAATCTCACTTTTAAAAAGCTTTTGTTTACGTGACCTAGAAAAGATTGAGAAGAACACAGATTTTATGTACAACCAATTGGATTCCATTTAGATTCAACTTCTATGTTACCTAATATTTTAGCTTTATTTAGCTTGTTCATAGCTTTACATGTTAGCCACAGATCATTTTCTGTGATGGAAAGTAGATTGGGCATGTTTTCTTTTTAATGACACCGGAAGTAAGTACATCAAGTAAAGTTTACTTTGGTTTGCTCACACTTTTACTTATTTCTTTGCTTAGTATTTCTTTATTTCAAAAAATTTACTAAGCATAAGTGTTGTTTGTTACATGGATCATTTTTATTGTAGTGAAATCAGCACCAGAATAGTGTACGTTGCAACTGATAGTTTTTGATCCCTTGTCCCCTATCCCCTCTTATTACTTCCAATGTCCTTTATACCATACTATGTGATCCTCCTTAAACACAGCTTACCTCCCACCTATAAGTAAGAACATGTCGTATTTGTTTTTGCATTACTGAGATGCTTCACTTAGGATAATGGTCTCCAGTGCCATCACAGTTGATGCAAAAGACATTATTTCATTCCTTGTTATGGCTGAGTAGCACTCTGTCATATATACGTGATATGTACCACATTTTTTTCATCTACTCCTCAGTCAGTGGTAACTTAGGTTGTTTCTATATCTTTGCAATTATGCATTATATGTAATGATGTAATGACTTCTTTGCACATTTAGAGATACCCAACACTGAGATGGCTGGATTGAATGTTAAGTCTACTTTTAGTTCTTTGAGGAATCTCCGTACTATTTTCAATGGAGGTTGCACAATTATTCACCAAGTGTTGTCTTTTCACTGCCTGCATGCCAGCATCTATTGCTTTTTAACTTTTTATTAATGGCCATTCCAATGGGTAAGGTGATATTTCATTGTGATTTTAATTTGCATTTGTCTGAATAGTTATGTTGAGCTTTGTTTATTGGTCATTTGTTTATATTTGTTTATATTCTTTTGGAAAAAAAATCTGTTCAGTCCTTTTAACGTCTTTTTAATTGGGTTATTTTTTTCCTTAACAATTTATTTGAGTTTTTCATATACTTTGCCCAGTAGTCCTTTGTCAGATGTGTAGTTTACAAAATGTTCTACTATTCTGTACGTTGTCTACTTATTCTATTGATTATTTCCTTTCGTGTGAAGAAATATTTTAGTGTGAGGAAGTCCTATTTATTTATTTTTGTTGCTGCTATATTTGCTTTTAGGGTCTTACTCATAAATTCTTTTCCTAGGCCAATGTCTAGAAGAGTTTTCCTGCATTTTCTTCCAGAATTTCTTATAGTTTTAGGACTTACATTTAAGTCTTGAATTTATCTTGAGTTAATATTTGTATATGGCGAGGAGTAGCCATTCTTCTATACTGCTCTCCAATTATCTCCAGTCATTGAATAGAGCTTCCTTTACTTTTTTTGTCTGCTTTGTCTAGAAAAGTTGTTTGTAGGTATATGACTTTATTGCTGTGTTCTGTAACCTATTCCAGTGATATATGTCAGTTTTAACACCCATGCCATGCTGTTTTGGTTACTATTGTCTTGTAGTATAATTTGATTTCAGGTAATATGATGACTCAAAGTTTGTTCTTTTTTGCCTAAGATAGATTTGGTTATTCGGGCTCTTTTTGATTCCATATGACATTTAGTTTTGTTTTCCCTAACTCTGTTAAAAATGACAATGTTATCTTTGGGGAATTGTATTCAGTGTGCAAATCACTGTGGGAAGTACAGACAACTTAACAATATTGATTCTTTCAATCCATGAGCAAGGGATGTCTATCCACTTGCTTGTTTCATCTGTGATTTTTTTCATCACTGTTGTGTAGTTCTTCCTGTAGAGATCTTTCATATCCCTGGTTAAGTATTTAGTTTTTGATTTGATGTTCAGTTTAACTGCTATTAGTATATAGGAATGCTACTAATTTATTTACATTGATTTTATAATCTGAGACTTTGCTGAATTTATTTATCAATTTTAGAAGTCTTTTGGAGGAATATTTATGGTTCTCTAGATGAAAGATAATATCAATGGCAAACAGGGATAGGTTGATCTCCTTTTTTCTAATTTGGATGCCTTCCTTTTTTTCCCCTTCCCTGGGCGGTCTGGCTAGGACTACCAGTATTATTTTGAAAAGACAAGGTAACACTCGACACCCTTGCCTTGTTCCAGTTCTTAAGGGAAATACTTTCAACTTTTTCCCATTCAGTATGATGTTGGCAGTGGGTGTGTCATATATAGCTTTTATTATTTTGAGGTATATTCCTTCTATGGCTTGGTTTGTTGAGAGATTTTATCATGCTGGGTTTTATCAAATGTTTATTCTGCATTTATTGAGATAATCACATGCTTTTATTTTTAGTTCTAAGTGGTATATTTTTTCATTTGTGTATTAGAACCATCCTTTCATCTTGGGGATGAAACTGATTTGATAAGGTTAATTAACTTTTTAATGTGTTATTGGATTCCTTTAGCTAATAATAAGTTGAGGATTTTTGGCTCTATGTTTGTGAGAAATTTTGGTCTGTACTGTTCTTTTATTGTTATGTCATTCCTGGCTAAGGCATCATGGTGATGCTGGCTTCATAGAATGAGGTAGAGAGGATTCCCCATTCTCAATATAATGGAACAGTTTTAGGAGGATAGGTCTCAGTTCTTCTTTCTTTGTCTGGTATAATTTGGCTATGAATCCATCTAATCATGGCTGTTTGGGGGGTGGGGAGGTTAGGAGATTTTTTTATTACTGTTTTAATCTGACTGTTCATTTTTCTCTAGTTAAGATTTGCATTTTTCCTGAGTCAATCTAAGTTGTGTGTTTCCAAAAGTGTATCCATTTTCTCTAGATTTCCTAGTTTGGGGGCGGTGCCTATGGCTCAAAGGAGTAAGGCGTCGGCCCCATATGTCCAAGGTGGTGGGTTTAAACCCAGCCCCAGCCAAAAAAAAAGAGATAGATTTCCTAGTTTGTGTGCACAGAGGTTTTCATAGCAGTCTCAGATGATATTTTGTATTTCTGTGGTATCAGCTGTAATGACTCCATATTTATTTCTCATAGAGCTTATTTGAATCCTTCCCTTCTATTCCTGGTTAATCTAACTGTTGGTCTATCAACTTTATTTATCTTTTCAAAGAACCAATTTTTGAGGTTTCTTAATCCTCTGTATTTTTTGTTTCAGTTTTGTTTAGTCCTGCTTTGTTTTTGCTATTCCTTTTCTTCTACCATTGCCTTTTTTTTTTTTAATTTTTACTGTTGTTGATTTAAAGTCTAATTTATCTGATACAAGACTAATTATTCCTGCTTATTTTTGGTTTTGATTTGTGAGGAAATTTTTTTTCCACCTCTTTACCTTGAGTCTATGAGAATTGTTATAAATTAAATAGGTTTCTTGTAGACAAAATGTATTTATGGTAGATTTTTATTTTCCCCATCAATTTTACCAATCTATATCTTTTAACTGGGGGCATTTAGACCATTTACATTCACTGTTAATATGATATTTGTGATACTCTGCCAATATCCATGTTTATTACTACTTACCTATTTTGCTTTCTCCCTTGTGTTATTGTTTTATAAGAAGTGTGAGTTTTTACTGTATTTATTTATTTTTATTAAATCATAGCTGTGCACATTAATATCATATTCTTTTTTTTTTAAACACTGTTGAGTATCTATTGTTCTGTTCAATGTACAGAGCACTTGTAGGGGAGGTTTACTTATAACAAATTCCCTTAGTCTTTCCTTGTCTTAAAAAGACTTTGTTTTTCCTACATTTATCAAACTTAATTATGTAGAATACAGTATTCTTGCTTGGTATTTATTCTTTTTTTTTTATTGTTGGGGTTAATTGAGGGTACAAGACACCAGGTTGCACTGATGCATTTGTTAGGTAAAGTCCCTCTTATAATTGTGTCTTGTGCCAAAAAGTTGTGTCACACACTGAAACCCCCCTCCCTCCTTCCCTCTCTCTGCTCTTCCTTTATCCCACCCCCTTCCCTCCTTTCCTCTCTCAACTTCCTTTCCACCACACCCCTTCCCTCCCTCTTTCTCTCTGCTCCACCCCTTCCCCCACTCCCCACTGTGTACTAGGTCATTAATTGTCCTCATATCAAAATTGAGTACCTAGGATTCATGCTCCTCCATTCTTGTGATGCTTTACTAAGAATAATGTGTTCCACTTCCATCCAGGTTAATACAAAGGATATAAAGTCTCCATATTTTTAATGGCTGAGTAGTATTCCATGGTATATGTATACCACAGCTTGTTAATCCATTCCTGGCATTTAGACTGTTTACACATTTTGGCGATTGTAAATTGAGCTGCAATAAACAGTCTAGTGCTAGTGTCCTTATGGTAAAAGGATTTTTTTCCTTCTGGGTAGATGCCCAGTAATGGGATTGCAGGATCAAATGGGAGGTCTAGCTTGAGTGCTTTGAGGCTTCTCCATACTTCCTTCCAGAAAGGTTGTACTAGTTTGCAGTCCCACCAGCAGTGTAAAAGTGTTCCTTTCTATCCACATCCATGCCAGCATCTAGAGTTTTGAGATTTTGTGATGTGGGCCATTCTCACCGGGGTTAGATGATACCTCAGAGTGGTTTTGATTTGCATTTCTCTAATAATTAGGAATGATGAACATTTTTTCATATGTTTGCTAGTCATTCACCTGTCTTCTTTAGAGAAGGTTCTATTCATCTCTCCTGCCCATTGATATATAGAATTGTTGGTTTTTTTTCACGTGGATTAATTTGAGTTCTCTATAGAACTTAGTTATCAAACTTTTGTATGATTAAAAATGTGCAAATATCTTTTCCCGTTGTGTAGGTTGTCTATTTCTTTGGTGGTTGTCTCCTTAGCTGAACAGAAGCTTTTCAGTTTAATTAAGTCCCATTTGTCTATTTTTGTTGTTGTGGCAAATGCCAGGGAAGTCTTCTTCATAAAGTCTTTCCCCAGGCGATGTCTTCCAGTGTTTTTCGTATGCTTTCTTTGAGGATTTTTTTTAATTGTGTTAAGACGTTTATATTCTACACTTAGTAAATTTCACATGTACCCTTGTAAGATGTTTACTGAGGATTTTTGTTTGTTTACTTAATGCCTTAAATTTAGGCCTTTTATCCATCTTGAATCAATTTTTGTGAGTGAAGAAAGATGCAGATCTAGTTTTAGTCTTTTACACATGGATATCCAGTTCTCCCAGCATCATTTATTGAATAGGGATTCTTTTTCCCAGTGTATGTTGTTTGGTTTATCAACGATTAAGTGGTTATAAGATGTTAGCTTTATTTCCTGGTTTTCTATTTAATTCAAAATGTCTATGTCTCTATTTTTGTGCCAGTAACATGTTGTCTTAACCACTATGGCCTTGTAGTACAGCCAAAAGTCTGGTAGGCTAATGCCCCCAGCTTTGTTTTTAATATTGAGTACTCCCTTAGCTGTACGGGGGATTTTTTTGGTTCCATACAAAACGAAGAATTCTTTTTCCAAGTCTTGAAAGTACAATATTGGTATTTTAATAGGGATGGCATAGAATCTGTAGATTGCTTTGGGAACTACAGACATTTTAGCAATGTTGATTATTCCCAGCCATGAGTACAGTATGTTCTTCCCTTTGTTAATATCCTCTGCTATTTCTTTTCTTAGGGTTTCATAATTTTGTTTATAGAGTCCTTCACCTCTTTTGTTAGGTATATTCCTAGGTATTTCATTTTCTTTGAAGCTATCATGAAGGGGGTTGTGTCCTTAATTAGCTTCTCATCTTGGCTGTTATTGGCATATACAAAGGCTACTGACTTGTGGACATTGATTTTATATTCTGAGACATTACTGTATTTTTTGATGACTTCCAGGAGTCTTGTGGTTGAGTCTTTGGGGTTCTCTAAGTATAAGATCATGTCGTCAGCAAAGAGGGAGAGTTTGACCTCCTCTGCTCCCATTTGGATGCTCTTTATTTCCTTCTCTTGCCTAATTGTATTGGCTCGAACTTCCAGCACTATGTTGAACAGTAGTGGTGATTGAGGACAACTTTGTCTGGTTCCAGTTCTAAGTAGAAAAGCTTTCCATTTTACTCAATTAAGTAAAATATTAGCTGTGGGTTTGTCACAGATGGCTTCAATCAGGTTAAGAAATGTGCCATCTATGCCTATACTCTTCAGTGTTCTAATTAGAAAGGATGCTGGATTTTATTGAATGCTTTTTCTACATCTATTGAGAGGATCATATGGTCTTTATTTTTGCTTCTGTTAATACAGTGGATAACATTTATGGACTTGCATATGTTAAACCAACCTTGCATCCCTGGGATGAAACCTACTTGATCATGATATATGACTTTTTTATGATAAGCTGTGATCTATTGGGTTGGATTTTATTGAGAATTTTTGCATCTGCATTTATTAGTGAAATGAGTCTGAAGTTTTTATTTTCAGTTGGGTCTTTTCCTGGTTTTGGTATCAGAATGATGTTTGCTTCATAGAACATGTTGGGGAAGGTTCTTTCTTCTTTAATTTTTTGGAATGATTTCTGCAGTATGGGAATAAGCTCTTCTTTGAAGGTTTGATAGAATTCTGGTGTGAAGCCATCCAGACAAGGGAATTGTTTTCTTGGGAGATTTTTTGTTTCTTTGATCTCAGTGCTTGAAATTGGTGTGTTTAGAAGATCTGTTTCTTCCCAGCTAAGTCTAGGAAGAGTTTGTGATTCCAAATATTGACCCATTTCCTTCACATTGTCAAATTCCTGGGCATAGAGTTTCTTGTAGTATTCAGAGATAATCTTTTGTATCTCTGTGGCATCTGTTAGTTCTCCTTTATCAGTTCTGTTTGAGGTTACCCTGGCCAAAGATTTACCTATTCTATTTATTTTTTCAAAAACCAACTCCTTATTTCATTAATTTTCTGAATTATTATTTTGTTTTTAATTTCATCAACAGTTGCTATCAAACTACAGTTGCATCTGTAGTTGCTATCAAAATATTTTATTTTTTGGTGCTCTTCAGTTTCAGTTTGGTGGACAAAGATGTGTGTTTGTTTGATTTATATCACTTAGGATACATTATTTTACTTGAGTAGTCATCAATTTTGGTACAATTTAGCCAAAATGATCATTTACTTAGATGATTATGCATTGAGGAAAGGGAATTCTCTAATAGATAGTTCAAGCATATTGGTTGCAGTATTAAAAAGTTCATACTGATAACTGGAAACTGGAAGTATTCTCAGGGCTCCACTGTTAAACTGAAAAAATTAAGGAGCTGTTGTAAATGGAGCCCTGGTCAAAGTCTGCTTTACTGTGAACCTTCTAGTTCCACTGACATGTTTAGTGCTCATTTATGCCATTTCCAAAGGTTATAATTGAGATCGAGATACTTGGAAGTTGTATTAAATCCTACATTGAGTCCTTAACCTGGAGTGTAACAGACTAAGAGCCAAATGGAGGTCTCTGAAACTGTACTCTCCATGTAGCCAAGATAGAAAATTGAAAGCAATCATATGTTAGAGAATGATGAATACTGACCCTATCATATTTCTTACAGAAATTGGACCCCAGAGAATTATTTTAGACCATAGCAAGCTGCACTAAATACTAATCCTGATCACAGTTTCCATGCCAGATATGGGATTTCTTTACTGCAGAATAACATCACCCCAGGTACATGGTATATGGGCTGAATCATGTCCTCCTAAAATGAATATATTGAAGTCCTATCTCCCACTACCTCAGATTATGGCTGTATTTGGAAATGGCACCTTTAAGAAGATGATTAAGAAAGTGTGAGTAAGTATAAGTTGGTTTCATAGAAGTTCTGAGTACATTGGATACTTTTCCTCCGTTCTTGAGATACTTTACTCAGGAGAATATGTTCCATGTCCCTCCATATGAACATAAAAAAGGTAGATAGAACACAACTATAGCCAGGATGAAGGAGAGAAATGGAGTGGGAAGGGAGGAAAGAAGGGAGGTTTGATAAAAGGAGGGTAAACGGTGGGATGACACCTATGGAGCATATTGTAAGAGTACAAGTCAAATCTATCAAGTGTAGAGCATAAATGTCTTAACACAATAATCAAGTAAATGAGGTGAAAGCTATATTAGTTAGTTTGAAAGCATGTCAAATTGTATTTAAAAAACCACACATTGTACCCCACATATGCATAAATGCATTCATGATCTATGTGTATATGACTTAATAAATAAATATATAAAATTTACAGTTTAAAAAAAAGAAAGGGAAGGGAAAATGTAGTATAATTGTTATTTTAAACAGAGGAGAAATTTCTATAAATGTTCTAAGTTTCTACCCACCTTACCCTGATACTAATTCTGATGATTATTTCAAATTAACTGAATAAAAGGAGAATTTCTCTGTTAAAAAAAAAAATTTTAAAAGATGATTAAGGTAAAATGATGTCATATGGCACTAATCAAATATGCTTTGTGTCCTTATAAGGAGAAGAAAGTAGGATATAGACATGCAGAAGAAAGATCAGGTGAAGATAGAGGGAGAAGACGGCACCTGCAACCAAGGCCACAGTCCTCAGAAGAAACAACCCTGTCAGCACCTTGATTGTGGACTTCTAGCCTCTGTTTTTCTAGCATTGAAAATTATGTGTTTTAAGCCATCCAGTCAGTTGTATTTTTTACAGCATTCTTAGCAAACTAATATTCATATATAGTATGTAATCATTAAATCAATGGTCACTATGCTCTATTCTATCTCAATGAAAAATGATGGTTATAAACAGCATGTATTCAAATGTAATAAACAAAAATGATCATTTATAATTTTTCTCCAGAGCTTTACAAGCTCTTCTGGTCTTTGTCATAATTCAGTCCATGGATATTGGACATCCTGCAGAACATCCCGTTGATCTCAATAATAACATATTGATTGGGCTGCATTAGTGAGCAGTGGCTAGCATGCTGAATGGTTTGAAAAGATGTACAAATAGTGGGACAGACAGTGTCAAGAAGACTTGAAGGGACCTTGATGACGATTGTCTCATACCAGTTTTTCTTAACCCTCAGAGAGTGCGGACGATGATCTACCACTGCTATCTGTTGACCCATGTGAAGGAGCAGAAGGGTTATAAAAGGGAAAAGAATGAATTGCCAACAAGGCCAGTGTAAAAATTAGAGATATCGCCACTGGAAGGAACATTTGCCATCACAACAACCCAAAATTAACTGAATTCTCAGGGACCACAGGGATAGGCATGAAGACTAATGGATTAACATAAATCTTCCAGACAGCAGCTATGATCAAGAAAGAGATACAGGATAGCAGGTAGATCAAAATTCCTTTACCCTAAGACCAGAACATATTTAACTTGCCCCTATGTCCGGGCACCATTTCATGAAGAACATGGGGGGAAAGAAACTGACAGATGAAAGGAAAGAAAAAGAGAGGGATAAAAGATTTTTTAAACCTTAGGAAACTGAATTATATTTAATTAACAAATTTGTAATTTTTTTAAAAAAAAGAAGAAAAATAAAGATAAAGTCCCAGAGACACAATGGTGCTGGCTATAGAAAAATTAATGCATTATTGGAGCTCCAGTGGCACAATCGGTTAGCACGCGGTACTTATACAGAAAAATTAATGCATTACATTTTATATAAGGTAAATTTTAACCCTGTTTTCTTAACTTAATATTATAAAAATAACTTTTCACTTTATTAAAACTGTAAACATCATTTTTATAGCTGTATAATAGTCTACCTTATATAAATTATAGTTTAAAACACAGTTCCACTAATTCTACATATTGTGTTGTCCTTATTTATATTATAAAACTTACCACATAATAAGTGGAACATTACCTGCTTTTCTGGAATTGTGGCTAATGCCAAAATCTAAGATAAGAGTTACTAGTCACTTCATATTTAAAAGAGAACTACTGGTGGTGAAAAGCCAACAGATGAAATCCCATATCATTTCTCAAAGCTTATACTAGGTGTGTGATGGTTAATTTCACATGTCAACTTGACTGGTCCCTGGGTGGTAGCCAGATATTTGGTAAAATGTTATTCTAGATGTTCCTGTGAAGGTGTTTGTATGAGACTAATGAATTGCTAAACAGAGTGAAATAGATTTCCCTCCTAATGTGGATGGGCCTCATGCAATCAGTTGAAGGCCTAAACAGAACAAAAAGACTAACTCATCAACTAGTAAGGAAGAATTCCATCTAGCTGACTGCATTTACGCTGGCATCTCAGTTCATTTGTAGCTGATTTCTAGCTTTTAGACTCACGCTGAAGCATCGCCTCTTCATTGGTCTTCACCCTCCTGAACTTTGGACTGGAATTAAATTATTGGCTCTCCTGGGACTCCAGTTTGCTTAGCTGACTACAGATCTTGGGACTTCTCAGCCTCCATAATCATGTCAGCCTAGATAGATAGATAGATAGATAGATAGATAGATAGATAGATAGATAGATAGATAGATAGACAGACAGATAGATATATGTTCAGCATTTATATATATATATATATATAATCTTCTGTTAGTTTTGTTTCTTTGGAGAAACCTAATACATGGTGACAGAGACAGCGAGGCCTGAAAGGAGAGGGAGAACGGCAGCTCATTCTCCATCTGGCCACTTGATATGCTGTAGGCCCTGTAGGCCTGTGCAATGCTTCAGCAGAGGTACCTGTGAGGAGGCCTCATTGGCGTTCCTTACTTTGTATGTCGACAGAAAAAACGAGTCTATCAGATTAAATCAGAGCAACACAAGGTACACTTTCTCACCATCAGGACCCAGACCACTTTCATGAGATAATCTGCCTTCTCTGAGTCTCTTCCCTGTTCTGCCTCAAACATCTCTAGATTTTGAAGGGGGTGTGTGCCCAGAGCCACATCTGTCTTTTTGCCCCACCTCCAATCTTCTGGATTCATAAATCTAGGTGGGCTGTGTGGAGGGCAGGATTCAATCACATTAAAAAAAAAAAAAAAAACCCTGAAGTCTGAATCTGCGTAGTGTGTATTACATTTCAATAATGTAGAGTATTAAGAAGTTCTTGAATTCTGTTCCAAATCACATTAATCACATTAAGGAGTAATGAACATGTGATTTAACATGACAGATTAAATCAGTGACTAGAAGAAATAAAACTATTTCAGGATAACACATCCAAAAGGCTAAACCTACTCGGCCCTCTCAGTGAACCAGTTATACCGACAGATTGAAATTAAGAGTGTGGTTCATTATAGCTTCTGGGTTTTTTTTTTTTTCCCTGAATTTCCACTTGTTTCTTTATGACAGATTCCCAGAAGTAGAATTACTATATTAAGGACATTTTTGGTTGCAATAAATAGAAATACATTTGAACTAGCTTATATTAAAGGGGGGGAGGCATCATGATATAACCACAGAAGTGTGTCATGAAATCTAAGGACAAGGACGCAGCTGGGCTCCAGGCACAGATAATATTCAGGAACTAGAACACTGTGAAACTTTTCTCTTTATCATTTTTCCTATCTATACTTCTGCGTATCATTCTCTCTGTTGGCAAAGCATTCTCATCTGCCTCTCCCTAGTGTGAATTTTTACATTAGGAACTTTAAATAATCTACAGTTTTGTTGTCTTATTTGAAAACACCTGTCTTAATTGAGAAAAAAACAGTTATTTTTTTTTTTTACAAAGACCTAACCAGTTTTGTCCCAGTTCTCTACTGAATAATTCATCTTGCCTTCACTTTGTTATATATTAAATTACATAATAGAAGCTCGCCGCCCATAGCACAGTGGTTACAGCACTAGACATGTACACTGAGGCTGGCAGGTTTGAACCCGGCCTGGGCCAGCTAAACAACGATGACAACTGCAACAAAAAATAGCGAGGCATTGTGGCAGGCACGTGTAGTCCCAGCTACTCGGGAGGCCGAGGCAAAAGAATCACTTAAGTCCGAGAGTTTGAGGTTGCTGTGAGCTGTGATGCCACAGCACTCTACCAAGGGCAACATAGTGAGACTCTGTCTAAATAAATAAATAAATAAATAAATAAAATTACATAATAGATTTTATTTGTACTCAGACAAATTGTGCACAGTTCTGTGCTGAGTGAGTAATTGTAGCTTCAGGATATGTTTTAGTATCTGGTAGAGCTAATCTTTCTTGACATTGTTCTTTTTCATTATTCTTAGCTATTTTCTACTTTTTTTCATATACATGAACTTCAAAATCATCTTGTCAAGATTTGGAAAAAATTTCAATGATGTTTTCACTGGGACTGGGTTACAGTTATGCATTAATGGTTATTCCTCATCTAGAATATGATATATCTCTACATTTATGTATTTTGTTTTGAATATGTATGAGTAATTGTTTTTGCTTATTATTATTTTTTACAAGTCACACACACTTTCCTTTAAAGGTATTGGTTATAAGATATTACTTCTACTTTCTTTTCTTTTTTTTTTATTGTTGGGGATTCATTGAGGGTACAATAAGCCAGGTTACACTGATTGCAATTGTTAGGTAAAGTCCCTCTTGCACTTTTTGACAGTGTTTAAGTACTATTAATCCGTTGCACATTTTATGCATACATAGTTACGGAACTGTTCCTAGTTCTAATAATTTTATGAGTGAATTGGTTTTGGCTAGCTGGTTCTTTATTTTACGTGAGATCATTTTCTGGTTTACACTAGATTGCTCTATTTCCTATTTGTCCCTGGGCACATGGATCAATGCTTCTCTCTCTGCCTACTGGAATGATATAGTGCATTTTTAGTTTGCAATCTTGGTGCTTTCTTCTACATGAGCCACCAGAACAACAGTGTGCATGGGAACAAAACAATCTCGTAAATTCACATTTTTAATAATACATGGATTAATAATATCTAATGCTCATAAAAATCAGTTAAGCAAGATAGCACATTGTAGTAGTTTCCAAACACTGCCTGAAACTATAAACAATAATTAGTGGTCTAAAGCTTATGTGGAAAAATACACAAGACCCTGGTGAAAGATTCTATTGCCTATAATGGATTAGTCACTACTCACATTTCAAGGATTGACTATACCCTTCCAGAGTAAACCCAGGCCCAGGTACACTGGGAAGCCTCTGCTATCTGGAAGCATAAAGCCAATATCTTCTTAAGTGAATTTATATGAGTAGGGGTAGGTGCTCTGAGGCAATTTATCCTTTTCAAGGGAAATATCTTTCTTTCATATTCCTAATGACCAACAGATATTTCTAGCTAACTAAAGATCCCTTCTGTTGGAACGTTTGAATGCAGAGGAAAGACCACTCAAAGAAATGAGTGAGACCCAGGAGTTGGGCATCATTTTTTCTATGTAGGTTCCCTGGAATAAGGCACAAGGGCTCTGCTCTATTTAGGTTAGCCCTCTTAGAGGACTCAGGAGCCTGGGCCTGCAGTGGTTGCAGTCCCCAGGACTCTCATTGTTAGCCCAGTCCCGCCACAGGCTTGTTGTCAATGGCACTGCCTTTGTTCTCGCCTTTCATCTGAGAGCCACTGACCTAGTACTGCTTGAGCTGAGATAAAATAATGATATCTGTAGATATTCACAGTAGCCCAAGTAGGAGGCTTGATGTCACAGAAACTCAGAAAAAGATGAAAGGGTGGAGCTAGCAAACGGAAGCGCACACAAGCTGCAACTTTAATTGGAGTTGCTATGTTGAACAACAAAGAAAACAGGTTGACTCATTTAGTTTCTATTGTACGTGACAGGATTATTTTAGTATGTGTCCTTGCCATTCCTTCTAGAGTATCAAATAGAAATAGATTGATTCAAGCCCTAGTGAATATTTTTGGCTCATAATATAGTTTGCATTTAAATCAAATTTACAGTTGCCCAAAATAGTCTCCAACCGCGCAGAGGTCTTATAAGTAGCAGATAGAATGATAACGGTGTCTTTTTGCCATGCATTCAAAAGCACGTAAGTTGCTAAAGATACATTTTTCAATTGTTCTATTGAGACTATTGCAAGGGTTCAGTTTCTCCCCAATTACGCTGAAATGATGCACTTTCATCTCATGTTGTATAAAATCCCTACTATCTCTTAATGCGTTTCCCTGCAATGCTAAAAGGTGTCAAGAGAAGCTCAAAGGTTGTTGTTTCTTTCTCTTTTTCCTTCATTTTTTTTTCTTTTCCTTCTCTTTATAAGGGTTAATGGGTGCAATTTAACTTTATTCTTCTGTCGCAGTGATTCTCCGCTGGAACAGTTTTGCTCCTTGGGGGACATTTGGCAATATTTAGAAGCAGTTTTGATCTTCACAACTGTGCGGGGATTTGCTACTAGCTAATGGGTAAACTATACCGCACAACACAGGACAGCCCTCACAACAAAGAGTTCTTCAGCCCAGATGTCAACAGCACTGAGATTGAAAAATTCTGATCCACAAGAAACAAACAAGATTAATAAACCACACTTTTCTGTTACACGACTTTCACAGAACGTGGATTGACATACATGTATTTTCACTCTAGAACCATAGTTGGATTTGTGTCTTGCCAGACTTCTACCGATGGAGCTTTCTATGAAGTTGCCCATGAATCACTAATATTCTTATTTATCCAAAAATCAGTTATTGGGCCAGGGGCAGTGGCTCATATCTGTAATCCTAGCACTCTGGGAGGCAGAGGCAGGTGGATTGCATGAGCTCACAAGTTTAAGATCAGCCTGAGCAAAAGCAAGACCTCATCTCTACTAAAAATAGAAGAAATAAAAAATAACAAATAATCAGTTATTGGATTTGAGCTCTACCATTGGTCTGATATCACTTTTCCATTATGTTTTCCCCTTATGCATTGCTGATGTATCTAAACTATGGGAACTTACTGTGATAGCGAATTAGCAAAAAAGTAGTATTTAAGGTTTTTTTTCTTTAACTGTTTCTGATGATGGGGTTCAGGAAACACTATCACAAAATATGGCATATTGGCGTTTGAGAAAATAGCAGAAGCAGATTACTCACACCTTCCCTTTACCTTTCTCCCCTGAAGTAAGTCATAAAACCTGGAAAGTCATTCTCAGACATTCTCACTCCCTTGTCCACTGAAGCAGATCACTGAAGGAGCCTCATAAAAGAGTCACCCTGGAGGAAAGGACTGTCCTTATCATCAAAGACCAGATACACAAGGTAGAAATCTGAAATACAGGTCCTTGCCAAGTTCCCCCTTGTTGTTTTTTTCTTTTTTTAACCACTAAACTATCCCCTCTTCTCTGCCAATCATATTTCTCCATGAATGTTCATTCTTTATCAATCCTAAGCCTAAAAATACACAAGTTTACCTGTTTCTTTAGGTTTTCATTTCCAAAGGCTTTCATGTTACCTAAAACCAATATTAAATAAATATCTATGTTTTTCTTTTATTAATCTATCTTTTGTTACACTGGCCGCAGTCTTGAATCTTAATGATGGGTGAGAAAAAACTATTTCTTTTCTACTCCTATATTGAGAAGGTTAAATTTTTATATGTTCTGTGATTCTACTGAGGTAAAGTGAGGAAACTTTGGTGAAACTTAATTATCTAGTTAAATTCATGTATTTATAGTTTTCCCAGTTACACTTGAGTTTTAGTCTTTTAACATTTTTATTTTTTATCCTTCCTTTCATTTTTTTTTCCCCAAGGGTTCTGAACAAGGTCAGTCTTTGAACTTTGTCATACAATAAAATGCCTCTATAAAACACAGAAAAGTAGTACACATGTTAGCAGTCCAGAAAAACCCTTTATCCAAGGTACAATGTGATCAAGGCCAAACAATAAAATCCACCTGTGTGGAATGACTGGGGCAAAGTATTACACAAATAAGGGATGCCTTAAGGACAGCAGTCTTGTGATACCTGTATTATGTTTTGGGTAAATAAATACTATACCTAAATTTAGACTTTGAGCCTTTTTCTCGGGTTTTTAGAAGTAGATTTATGTTGTTACACTAAAATTGCTAAATGCCTTATCTAAGACAGCTGAAACATAGGGATAATGTGCTTCTTTTAAAGACCCCCACTAAACATCAAGTGTTCAATCTGTGTTATCCTCAAATATATCAATAGAAAGAAAAAAAATACCCTAGGGGCCAGATGGTTCTACCACATGTCTGGAGGCATTTTGAGTTGTCCCAATGTGGGTGGAGGAGTTGCTACTGGTCTCTAATGGGTAGAGGTCAGGAATTTGGCTTAATTCCCTGCAATGCACAACATAACCTCTGAGGACACAGAATTATGAAGCCCCAAATGTCCATAGTTTCTGGATTGAAAAACTCTGATTTAAAGGATGAACTAGGGATGATATCTTAGGTGAGTCCCATTTGCTTTAATGCTGTTACTTCCAGAGTAAGAAACAAGACTAGAAAACATGTTTCTGAACTAATATAATAATGAATAAAGAGGTTTTAGATTTAGTACTCTTGATAGTATTTTAAAAAGTAGCAAAAGCATGTGTTTAGCAACCTTACAAAGCAAATCAAGGGTTGCATTGCAGTTTTTATTCCCATTTTTCTCTGTGTTAGTAGGCATCATCCCTCAGCACAGGCTGTTTCAGACCCAAGCTCTAGATAAATCTGATTTGTGATTACTCTACAAAGATTCTCCTGAGCCTGACTCTTTCTTGGATTGTTCTTACGGGACACTCAGGCCCTTCAACTGATATGTCGTTACATAAATATGCCAACAAAGTCTCCACCCACTAGACCTATTGGCTGCTCAGTATAAAGTTTAAGCAAGACATAGCTGAAATGAATAAAGATGAGTATTTTCTCATTTATCATATAAAAAGATCCATAGAATTTTTTTTATCCCATAAATGGTAATACAAAAGAAAAATATGCATAGATTTGAGTAAATTTTGCCTAAACTAAACCACAGATATGGAAATTACAGTAAGATAAAAAGGAAAAAAAAGGATTATTATTATGAATAGCAGGTTATTCATGGAAAATAGATATTCAGGTTCCATGTTCTTGATGCTGACATCAACTAGAGAACCACAGACAACACATTCCCACTGCTGCTGCCTGACTCCTTGTAGTACCAGTTCAGGTAAATTGAAAAGATCATGGGTCTGAATGCTGTGCTAAGTGTCACTTCAACTCTGGCACATATGAATTGTTCAGAGTTTTCTTTTCATGTTTTAAATCAGAAGAGCCAGATAAGTTTATTTTGCTTAGTTCATGATAAGTGAACACTGCACATGCACATTCTCCACAAGTATGAAAAATATTAATATGCATAGATGATCCCAAATAAAACATTCAAAACTGATATTTTATAATTGAGGAAATTAAAGCACAGGGTTTATTTAATGTATCAAAAGGCACACAGCCAGGATCTAAGCATTGCTATGCTAATCAAAATAGAAAAAATATAGGAAAGAATCATCAATTTATCACCCAGGGTTTTTTAACATCTTAATATGTATCTCAACTCAGATCTTTTTATAGACATATAAATTTTTGTTCTTTAAAAATTATGCCATTTAAAGTGTCTGTTATTTTCTTCTTTCATTTCACAATGTATCATAAACAATATTCCAAATCAGCAATAGGCATGGCCAATATGGGTATCTAATTAGTAATCTGTGAAATTTATTCCATAAGGTGTTAAGAGTGGTGCCATGAGAATGTAAACCAAAACAAAAAAAGACGATTGGTTTCTTATATAATTTTGGGAAATGCTGCGTAAAACCAGTTTGTAAGAAAGATGCATTTGATGGGCGGCACCTGTGGCTCAAGGAGTAGGGCGCCGGTCCCATATGCCGGAGGTGGCAGGTTCAAACCCAGCCCTGGCCAAAAACCACAAAAAAAAAAAAAAAAAAAAGCCGAAAGATGCATTTGTTGCAGGACATTTTAGAACATTTCAGATGCTAATGCACATTGTAACTATCTCATGAGTAAAACCAGATGGGTGCATTCCCTAAAATTGGTTGATAATTATTTTTTCTTTACCTGTAGGAGAACTGTCTACTATAAACAGGTGAAGCATTATAAATCAGTGATTTCCAACCTTTCAAAGTGGATACTCCACGTGCGTAAACTATCAGATGTGTGGTTTGCAAATATGTTCTTTTGTTCTGTAGGTTACACTTTCACTCTGTTAATAGTTTCCCTTGCCATATGTATTTTTAGGTCAATGTGGTCCCACTTTTCTAGTTTGGTTTTGTTGCATGTGCTTTTGGAACTATACATAAGAAATCATGGGTGAAACCAATGTCAAGAAGACTTCCCCCTGTGTTTTCATCTAGCAGATTCATAGTTTCAGAGCTTATAATAATTTAACTCTTTAATCCACTTTGAGTTTATTTTTGTGTATAATTAAGAAAAGGAAAATGATTTGATTTCTTTTTTTTTGCATGTGGATATCCAGTTTTCCCAACACCATTTGTTGAAGAGACTATTCTTTCTCTAATGTGTGTTCTTGGCACAAAATTGAAGACCAGTTGACTACACAGTAGAGCCTGTGTAAGTTGACCACCCAAAGACTGTAACAAATTGGTCAACATATGGAAGTGGTCACCATAAGGAGCTTCCACTGAGTACATGCGTTACATGTCTGGTCTATGAAAATTAGGCCAACTTAAGGAGGTGGTCAACTTTGGATGATCTACCTTATATATGTATATATGAGTTTATTTCTGGGGTCTCTATTCTGTTCCATTGGTCTGTATGTCTGTCTTTATACCTGTACCATACAGTTTTAATTACTGTAGCTTTATAATATATTTTGAAATCAAAATGTATAGTGTTTCTAGCTTTGTTCTTCTTTCTCAGGATTACTTTAGGTACTTAAAGTTTTTTGTGGTTCCATATTAATTTTAAATGTATTTTTGTAGTTCTATAAACACATGCTATTGATCCAACAATCAGATTTTGGGTATATATCCAAAAACTACTGAAATCAAGATCTCAAAAAGGTATCTGCACTTCCATGTTTATTGAAGCATTATTGACAAGCCTTGTTATGCAAACAACCTAAATGTCCATTGACAGATGAATTCAGAAACAAAATGTGGTATATAAATGTATTTGAATATCAATCAGTCATAACAAAGAAGGAAATTCTGCTCTATGAGACAACACAGATAACACTGAGGACATTATAAATGAAATAAGCCATGCACATAATGACAAATACTGTATAATCCCACTTATATAAAGTATATAAAACAATTAAACTTGTAGAAATAAAAAGTGGCCTATGTAGAAGGGAAATAAGAAGATGTTCAATATCAGTTATGCAAATAAATAATTTGTAGATATTTACTGTATAGCATAGTGACTATAGTTAACAATATGCTATTGTGAATTTTGAAAATTTATTAAGATGGTAGATCTCATGTTAAATGTTCTTACTACAATAAAATTAAATAAAGCAAAAACCAAGAAGCACAAAGGACCTGGGGTAATGAGTATGTATATTACCTTGAGAGTAGTAATGGTTTCGTGAGTGCATGCATATGTCAAAATTCATCAAATCTTATACATTAAATATGTACATTTTTTTATATATCAATTATACCTCAAAAAAGCTCTTAGGAAAGAAACATGAAAGAAAAAAATGAACAAAATATAAATAAGTAATATATTTTAAACCTCCTGCCAATATTAACAACTAGTGTTCATGTTTTGCTAATATGATTAGCAATTACATCAAAGCACAATAGAGATTTAGGATGAAGTTTTTCTTCATGATGGTTGATATAAATATCTTTTTAAAATAACTTTCAACAGACCTTGATCAGTTAAATTTTTTCATCCTACTTAGTGTTAAATGTTGTTAAAGTGTTAATTGTTCTTAACTAATTAGTAAGAGCTTGTAGAGAAATACTTCTAATTGAAAGTACAATACACAGAAACGTAGAAACTTTATCAAATTGTGGACCTCATTCTTCCCACAAGATCCAATGCAACCTTCTGACATTTGGACCACACGAGGATCCCATGCCAGTGAGAACATGAATGTTAGCAAAAAAATATTTGGAAATTCTGGTATGTTCTTCCCACATCATATCCAATCACCTTAAGAATTATGGCCTTAAGAAATGTACTTATGTGAAGTGTTGTAACAATAAGAGCAATTACTATGAATTAAAGGGAGAGTGGGAGGAAAAGAAATAAAAATATTCTAGGTAGACTTGAATATCAAGCAACCTGGTCAAAAAGGTTTCTATTTAATATCTAAAAAGATATAAATGTCAAGGAAGTTTATTTACTTTTATTTGTTCACTATCAAAATGAGTACATCATTTGTATGCCAAAATATCCAATATATACTGGTGACAATGAACCAGTAAAGACAGGCAGCAAGAATATAGGAGAAGCCTGTTCAACATTTCCACTTCATCCTGACTAAGTCTAAGAAGGTGGCATGCTTCCAAGTATTGGTCTATTTCCAGCAGATTTTCGTATTTCGGAGAATAGAGTTTCTTGTAATATTCATTAAGGATTTTAGAGATGTTGGCATGGATGTGGAGAAAGGGGAACACTTCTATACTGCTGGTAGAAATGCAAACTAATATGTTCCTTTTGGAAGGCTGTTTGGAGAACACTTAGGGATCTAAAAATAGACATGTTATTTGATCCTGCAATACCTTTACTGGGTATAGATCCAGACCAAAAATCACATTATAACAAAGATATTTGTACCAGAATGTTTATTGCAGCCCAATTCAGAATTGCTAAGTCATGGAAGAAGCCCAAGTGCCCACTGACCCACAAATGAATCAATAAATTGTGGTATATGTACACCATGGAATATTATGCAGCCTTAAAGATAGATGGAGACTTTACCTCTTTCCTGCTTACATGGATCGAGCTGGAACATATTCTTCTTAGTAAAGTATCTCAAGAGTGAAAGAAAAAGTATCCAATGTACTCAACCCTACTTTCACATGAAAGCTATAACCCAATTATAGCCCAAGAATATGAGGAAAGGGGATAGGGAGGAGAGGGGAGGGGGAAGGATGGGTAGAGGGAGGATGATTGGTGGGACCACATCTATGGTGCATCTTACAAGGATACATGTGAAATTTACTAAATGTAGAATACATATGTCTTAACACAATAACCAAGAAAATGCCATAAAGGCTATGTTAACCTGTTTGATGAAAATATTTCAAATTGTATATAAAACCAGCACATTGTATCCCACAATTGCATTAATGTACACAACTATGATTTAATAAAGAAAAAAAAAGAGGGGGAAAAAAAGAATACAGGAGAAGAGGGTAGTTGATTGGGGGGAAATCGAGTACAGGACCAGAGACTGAGCTATGTCAACCAACACACAGAGAACTTTAGGAAATTAGTCAGAAGTGATACATGAAAACATTGCATCTAGAAAGATGACTCCAGATTCATACTGTGCCAGGGACTAGAAATGAATGAAGAAATAGATGACTGGGCAGCAAAGAACAAGTATGATGACACAGACCCAACATAATAGGAGAGGTGGTAACCTACAGGTGAAATGCAGTTGTTTTCATCATCATCATCCTACCACCAGTTCAAATGAAGAAACCCATGTAGGAGGGATTGGTAGTTAAACCAGATCTATCTCACATATCAACCTTTTATCAATTAATTTTACATTTACAAGTATCTACTCAGTGTTTTAACATGTTCCAAACAATGCATTGGATTTGAGGATCAAAAATGAACAGATGTTTCCTGCTCCCACGTTTACATTGGTCTTTAACAGTAGTTGCTATACATATGATGACTTATAATTACTTAAAAACCTACACAGAGTTTGTCTCAGTGCAAAATATCATTCTTTACTAAATTTGTGTGTGTCTTGAATAGAAAAAAAAAAACACTTACCTTCAATATTGGATAGGGAGAAAAGTGATCAAGGCAGATGCATTAAGTGGGCAAAATTGTTGTAGAGCCTAAAACTATATATTATCTCGTTGGAATACATCAACAGCTTCGACAACACAGGTTCAGTTTCCTTTCTTTGAAAGTCCATTTTATTCCTACGTACTCCAATCATTATATAAAAAAAATAATAAAGTCATATCTTGTAACACCAATATGTATGTAAAAGAAAGAGAAAGTCATGAAGATAGCTAGCTGAGTTCCTGACGGTACTATTGAAAGGCAGTCTTAAATTTTTCCCTTATTTTCAAAATTAAGTTTTAATTTTTATGGTCTGGGTACCAAACAATTTCATGAATGTTGCACTCCCAACTTTATGTGCTATATTGAAATGAAAGATGCATTACAGTTTGAAACCAACACTAAGAAGTAATACTGCCTTCCCAGAGTCAATGGATCTTGCCAATCAAGTAACTCTGGATGGAGGAGGGGTTGGAAAGCTGGAAAACATACAGCCTGGAGAGAGAAAGGCTAGGTAGAAGTCAGGAATGAAAGACTCCACCTTTCCAACTTTAAGAATATTTTCCTATCTGTAATATAGATAAAGCATACTGATTTTTTCAAATTTAATCATATTAAACCTTTCATACTTTGCATAAGAATTATTCCCTATTTGAAGTTTTATTAACTTAAAAAAATTAAGCTATGAAGCTGATTAACAATTCAGAATTCATCAAGAGTCTTCACTAGAAGACATTGTTGATTTTATATGAGCAATAAAAGAAATAATTATGAAAAATAAAGAACTTTAAATGATAAAAATTAATAATAATAAAATTATAGCATCCAAATTTTGCAGCAAAAGATGCAAATTGGTTTTCTGTTTGCAAATTAGGTTTCTTGTCAAGGTACTGGTTTCTGCAAACTATGGTTTTATTCCCCCTTGGTTTGTGAAAATTTTCATATGTATGGAGGCAACTGTTTACAGAAATCTGCAAGTACAAAGGTTTCTAATTCTCAAATTTTCTTTTAAAAGGGTATTTGGCTATATTCCCAGTTATTTGGGAGGCTGAGGCAAGAGGATCACTTAAGCCCAAGAGTTTGAGGTTGCTGTGAGCTGTGATGGCACAGCACTCTATCCAGGATGACAGCTTGAGACTCTGTCTTAAAAAAAAATAAAAAGGGTATTTGGAATACTTGTGGCAGGGAAGGAGAAATACAAGCAAGTCATTATGCATTTAAATAAATTACTTATTATCTAAATGCATTATTTTCTTCCTATAGTAATATTGGTATCCATAATCATATGGGCTCTAAAAACAAAAGATAAATAATTTAGTTCAGTAAAAATTATACCAATTGAAATGGATATGTAAAAACCATTGAATTACATTTTACAGGAAGTGTTCCTTTTTGTTTGTAGGAATTATGGAGAGGTTTAAATAAACTAGACAGTGTTATAAGGTGTCTATAAGACATTCATAGCTCTACCGTTGAAGTGCAGCCTTGCGCAGAAGCTCAGCCCAGAGGCAATGTTGAGAATTACCTTCTCAATAATTTACAATCTTCACTTTGCAGCTGCCAAGACAAATGAAGGCACAAGATTTAGATAAAAACTAAGATTCTCTTTCTAGCTCTGCCTTGCTGACCTATCTGTATAATAAGAAAACTGTTGTTCTTTACAGAACACTTTTCACCTCACCATTTTTGGCTTTTCATACATCACTGCTAGGATATCAATGTAGTTACATATTGATGGAATACAGTGTCCTTAAAAAGTAAATTATAATGCTCACCAGTGAGCACAGAAATAATTGAAATCATGGAAAAGTAGGAAGCAATAAGATTGATTTTCTGAAATCACACACAAAACCTTTCTATTAAAATCCACATGAGCGTTAGACTTTTTGTCTGACCGCCTATCGCTGACTTCTTTTCCTAGGAATATGGTGAGCCTAGACTCGGCCCCAGCTACTCTTCCAGGAGTTAAGATTGGGTGGAAGTGGGGAAGGAGAAACAGACTTTTTCCTGATGAACAAAGGGGGATTGATGTCTAGGTCTCAGATGAGGGTGTGGGAAGCAAGCGGAGTGCAAACCTTCAGTGTAAGGGGAGGGTGGAGACCAGACATCAAGAAAAGCCTCAGGTATGAAGAACAAGCAAAGATTGGTAAGGCAGGTCTGGAAGGTAAAGCACAGCCACTTCCACACCTCCTGGGATCCACAGTACTGGAGCCCTTTGTGTGTCACAGGTGAGCCCAGGGGTGGCGTGGGAACCACGAAGGTGAGCTGTTCTTACAGCTCTAAGTATTCAAATGCCTCCTTACAGGTGAAAGTTTTAGAAAACAAAGTAGAAGTAAAACAATAATTTCACAGAAATCGGGACTCTGAAAAGAAATCTAATTTGCAAACAGAAAAGCTACTTGCACCTTTGGATGCTAAAAATAAGTTGCCTCTGAATTAGTCCAAGTTTAATAAATCAAAATGTTATCTTGCCTGAAAAAAAAATCATTCTTTCCACCATTTGTGGGCATCCACAAAGAGTTATCATTTTATTCCATCCTGAGGAATCCTAGGCCACTTCTGCCAGAGGAAACAAGGCCTGTTACTGTTAGAGTCTGTTCAAAATATGATGATTTTGGCACTCAAACTGCTAGGGCGCCAGCCACATACACTGGAGGTGGCAGGTTCAAGCCCAGCCTGGGCCTGCCAAACAACAATGACAACTACAGCCAAAAAATAGCCGGGCGCTGTGGCGGGCGCCCATAGTCCTAGCTACTTGGGAGGCTGAGGCAAGACTATCGCCAAACCCAAAGAGTTTGAGGTTGCTGTGAGTTGTAACACTACAGCACTCTATGGAAGGTGACATAGTGAGACTCTTTCTCAAAAAAAAAAAAAAAAGAAAAGAAAGAAAGAAATGGTCATTTTATTAATCAGGACAGATTAGGCTACAATTGGGTAACAAATTAACCCTGAACTTAACCCATCAAGGGTTTATTTTTTCCTCACACTGTACATCCTTTGCAAAGCAACCAAACAGCAGTTGTGTTTCATAGAATCAGGTAAGAAAAAGCTAGCAGCATTCCCCATCTGGAGCATGACTGGCAGTCATGACAAGAGATGAGACAGATTAGGGAAATAGAGAGGTCTTTTATTGCCAGCTTGGTGCTTGCACAGCACTACCACACAAGGTTCTTTGACCAGAGACTGTCTGTCTAATAGTCACACCTAATTCAGTGAGGGTTGGAAAGTATAATTTTCCATAGATGAAAAGAATAGGGTACTTGTAAATCCTAATAATATTTACCACATTTGATATTTCAAAATAACCAAGGTAAGATTCTGGAAAATCATCTTCTAGGGAAAAGAGAGGGACATAAGAAAAAAGGAAAACATGGACATTACCAAGAAAGCCCGCCACAAGGTTCTTAAGAGCAGTTTGACATTTGGGTATTTTAGTTCCTTATTGTGCAGTTTCTGCACATTTATGATTTCCCTGAAATACAGAAGAAAACAAATTGGTGACTGAGTGTCTCAAAGGGAGGAGCTTTATTTTAATGTCAGGTAGGTTGAAATTCTGCTTACTAGGAACTAGTAAGTGAGTCCAGAGACAAGAGAGAAGTTAACATCCAGATGGAGTGCATGATCATGGTAGAGAATTAAACATTGGCACGAATTCAGAGCATAAGAAAATGAAGAAATGGGCCCTCATGACTAGCTCACGACAAGACAAATCAAATAAATGAGAGAGAAGATAAGTAGAAACTCCAAATGGCAACAATGGATGATTTTTAAGTCAGCAAAGGACTCTGTAAGGCTCAGAAAGGGGATCTTTACTGGTCATTCTCTTTAGAGGTGCCAGGAAGAAGTAAAAGGACTTAAAGGAGCCCAAAATAATTCTGGTTGAAGAATAATAAACCCAAGATGCAGAGAAAAAGACATTGAAGGGATACTGAGAAGACCAGGAATTCGAATCCAAAAAGGACCGGCAATTCCACTGGACCAGTACAACTCTACAAGTGTAAAATCTGAAGAGCTTGGTTTTAGCAGAATTTGAATGGATTTGGCAAGTCTCACTTTCAGACCGAGTCAGACAGAGAAAAAGCATATGAGTCAGGAGAGGGATTTTTAGACAGACTTAGCTCCCCATTTGCATTTTAATGCAGACCAGAAAACCTATTATTAGTGCTACTTTAAAATTTGCCTAGATTTTAATCATCCTTATTATTTAAAATTTAAAAAAATTATCTTCTATTCCCTTTCACACTTGCAGTTAAATCCTTAACAACCCCAAACAGGGTTCTTTATTTTATTTTATTTTTATTTTTTCAGAAAGTTCAGCTGTAGGGGTAATAAAAACCCAGGCTAAGTTGCAGGCTAAGTTGTAAGCAGAAATGAGAATAAACAATCAAGATGCTTTTTAGTTCCATGGAGGCAAAGAGAAGAAAAAGGTTTTAGTCTGATGTGTATAGAGCCTAGTAGGAGGCTTTTGCCTGCCTCAAAAATGACTTATTCAAAGCAGTTGGCACAGGCAGTTGTTACTGGGATTTCTGTTTTCTTATATAAAGTCATC
The DNA here is from genome assembly GCF_027406575.1 of Nycticebus coucang. Taxonomy (NCBI): domain Eukaryota; kingdom Metazoa; phylum Chordata; class Mammalia; order Primates; family Lorisidae; genus Nycticebus; species Nycticebus coucang. The sequence goes on from NC_069782.1 coordinate 31,778,189, forward strand.
CAGAACATCTCTGAGAATATAAAGTACAGAAATCATAAACTTTAGTGTCCATCATAGACATTCTATTTTTTACTCCCATATCCAAGCCACTGGTTAGAATGTTCACCGCCCAAAAAGAAGTGTCTAATGGAATGCCATTTGCTATGTCTCCCCAGCTTGACACTGAACCATTCATAATATTTGTCAAAATGAGACACTTCAACCAGCTGTCTTTTCTCATCACACAGACATGCACAGTTGTTCGTGAGGAATTAAGATCGGAACCGCAGGAACGGTAAGGATTAGTCTTGACAGTTTAGGAAGAGGAATGCATGGTTTAGCTTTGTCCAAGCGAGGATGCCTTCTTATTTTGAAAGAGGATGCTTTCAGTTAATGAAATTTAATTTGAAAAGAGCTCAGGGTAAAGAAATGGATAAGACATCCCGAGTGACAACAAGGCTGAAAAAAAATTCAGGATGTTGGTCGCTGCTTTTTCAGTCAAACTGTACTTAATTTCAAAAAAGTTCTCAATGATTAACATTCAGTTTAGTTATAAAAAAACAAAAAAGTGCTTAGTAAAATGAAAAGTGAGATCAGCTTTTTGCCAGGGTTTGAAAAACACATCTGACAGACACAATAGTGTCACTATATCACGGAATTCCTGGAAGAAAAGAATGTTAAGAAGGAAGGATGAAAACACCTTCTTTTACAATCACAGAAAAATTATGCTCTAAATGACTGTTGAGATTTTTCTACAAGAGAATGTTTTGTTTTTCTAGCTTCCTAGAAATATGGTTCTGTGATGGAACAGATGCTCTGTTCAGCCCTTTCTCCTTGACCTTTTCGCATGTCTGGTTTTCCAATCAGGTAGTGAACAGCTGTTAAAATAAACCTGCCCTTCAAGTTCAGAAAGGAAGATGAAGCCTTAGATGCTGGAGCTTCTGACCTGGAGTCATGCTTTAGGTCAGAGATAATAACATCAGCAATCTAAAGAATATTGTAAACATACTCTGATAATGTTGAAAAAAGGCAATCAAGCTGTCTTCTTTCCATATGGGTTAGAAAGCTAGAAGCAGGGGACTGTGATTGGATGGTACAGTGATCACGTTAAATCTCCAGATTCTCCAGCACTAGCAGATTTGGCGTTTGGGGATTGATATTTAACTTTTCTGCTTGAGTGGGACTTGTACACAGCTCCTGTCATTTTATTGTTTTTGATGATCTACACAGACCTGACACAATGAATAAAGAAATCCAGAGTGAAGAGAAGTGTAAGCCCCTGGTTTGCGAGTCAAAGGCTCAACAAACAGTTGTTCAAACCCAAGGGCCTCTGAGAGTCCCAGCAGCTGTGTTGAGATTGAAGCCTCGGCCTGTATACACGTCAGGGCATTTCTTCCCTGGATAGTGCTCCAGTGCAAAACTAACCAAGAAAATAGGTAGGGTAGTCCCTCACTCATCCTGTCTGGTGAAGCATTCTCTCTAGAGACAGATGTGTTTCCAGACCTGGATTATGTGCACTCCATGAAGTGCATCTGACAATTCCCCATAGATTAGAAGGAAATAATGAAGTTCATACTTCATCTCATTAATTTAAATTGACATTGTATCATAATATACTAGATCCCTAATATACTAGAATGCCAAATTGCATATAAAATGGTAAACATACACTTACAGAGGCATGTTTAATTTGTTTTTTGTAAGGACACATATAATCAAAAAAATGTGGAGTCCACCCTTCTAAATTGTCTCCTTCCCCTGGCCAAATGCTCTTAAGAAGGCAAGGTGAATTATAAAGACAATATGTTTATAAAAAACCTTCTAAACTTCACTCAGTGCAAACTTGTTGACTTAGGATAGGGATCAATGGAAGGTTACCATAGCACAGAGGGAAGGATAAAAGAGGGAGGAGAGAAATGAGAAGTGAAAGTCCCTTTCCTCCGATGACCTCTTTCTTCAATAGTAAACCTTTAAACAAAAGACCCAAACTGCCTGCCTTCTTCATCCTCAGTTCTCTGACTATTCCACCTAATTTGGTGTCAAGCACAATAACTCTCACCTAATAATCTGTTAAAGGTAGGGAATAGGACCTAAAGCAAAGTGTATCAGCTGGGGAAGGGTCTGCCTAATGACTCTAAAGCACCAAGTATACCCAGGACAATGCATCTACAGGGGTCTGGACAATGTGGCTACAGAGCACAGTCCTTAGGTAGTTTCCTGAACAGGTATCAGACAGTGAAAAGAAGACACTTGACCTCATGACTGAAACCAAGTGATCCAGTTCAAGAGAACAAGTCATAATCAGATGACCCACTGGACAAGTCCAGCCTACAGGCATGGTTTGTTTGCCCTCAGTCTTTCATAACATTTTGAATTGATTATGGAGATGTATCACTTGGATAACGTCATACAGAAAAATTTCACATTTATGACTTCTCTTGATAAATGAAAGATCTGAATGCATTACACCCACATTCCTGAGTAGCCGTCATAGACTGAGGACAAGTTGCACTTCTAGGGAGAGAAGGCAGAGCTTCTCGCTGCTCCTGCCTGGCACCAGGACTGCCGCACACATTGGTGCTTGTTTCCACTGCGCTGGATTCACAGATGGAGCAGCAGCACAGAAAGCTGAAAGAAGTCAGGAAGGCAAACAAGGAACCACAATGATCAGCCCATTCTCGCATCTCCTCCCTCAACCCCATTGCTACTGTGTGCCAGGCACAGTTCCAGAAATCAGTGACAGGAAGAGTCTAAAGCAAACAGAGAAGACCAGGTGCCAACTCAACTTACATTCTAGATGAGAAAATTGGACAAAAGAATCAATGGATGCCAATTATCAGCGATGACACTATCTAATATATTTCAAATGCTATTATGGGCCAGTTACTGTTCTTTCTCTTATGTGGCATCTGTCCTTTTACATATACATATCCCCATAGAAACTTTATGGAAAATAAATAAGTACATCCTATTTTACAAATAGGACATTGAGTCATGGAGATACACAACTTGGATAAAGTCACATAGCTAACACGTGGTAGAGTAATAATGGGCCCCAGCAATCTGGGTTAGGAAGCAAGACATTTAACCCCGTGCCACACCAGTAGTACCAAACAGAATGTTCAAATGGGCTGATGTGAAAGAGAGGGACTGCTTGGCGATGCTGCTTTAGATTTGGAGGTCAAGAAAATCCTTTCTCAGGAGGGGACATTTAAGCTTAGCTCTGAGGGACACAGCTATGCAAAAATAAGGGGGAAATAATGATAGGCAAAGGGCACAGCCAAAGCAGAAGACCCAAGTGGGAAAGTCCTTGGCTTCTTAAGGACTTGGCTATATCTTGATGGGAGAGGGAGACAGAGATAATTACAAAGATGAAGTTGAAGACGAAAGCACATTTTTTTTCTGAGTCTTTCATTTAGATTTTATTTTATTTGGGAGCCACTGAAGAGTTACAGATTCAAGGGTACCATAACCTGATTTGCATTTCAAAAACACGATAATTTTTATTTATGCATATTTACCTCATCTCTTTATAAACTGACATTAATATATATACATCTTTAGCTTCCTCTCCCACTATTTCTTCTTCACATACTGTGTGTTCTAACTCCAAAATTTCAGTACCTAGTGTTATGCTAGGAAAACACCTCTGTGGAAACAAAGTCCTGGTGGCAGTTGCCCATACTTGTGGTATAAATATTTCCACCATCACTGGCTTGAGGCTAACAAGAATTTAACAAGTAACATGCCAAATTCCTAAATATTTAACATTCAACTTTTGAGAATCCATTTCAGTAGGCTTCACTCAAATACCTTGACCTTCTGAAACTCACTGGAGCCTTATATCACTTGTCTTTCTACTCCTATTCTCTTTACCTGTAGAACTTAACCATTCCACAGCCATGGTTAAGAGCAGAGCTTTTGGCCTCACAAGGACTTAGATTCAAATCTCAGCTTTGTCTATCAGCCATGTGATCTTAGTCAAAGTCCTTTTAAACCTCTGTTGTCCCTTTTATAATATGAGAGTGGTAGCAACCCCCATCTTCAGGTATTGTTTCAAAGATTAAATGAAATGCCATAACAAAAAACACTTAGCAGAGTAGGTAAAATATTATTTTATGTAATTCCCAAGAATTTTATCCTACTCATTTATTTACCATTCATAACCACTTTAAGGAGCTGAAGAAAGCTGTGAAATCTGTGAAGTTTACCTTTTGACAGCTTGTCTTTTGAGTTAGGACTCCTCCCTGGTTTTCCTTATCTAAAAGATGCCTTTCAGGATCTGTACAAGAATCCTTATCTTTCACAGAAGAGCAATTACTCAAAAATATAAGATATGAAGCATATCTTCTTATATATGATACAAAAACAAATGGTGGTTTAAAATATTAGTATATATTTTAAAATAATGTTTCTTGATGAAATGAAAGAACTTGACAATCTGGCAGAAATATCTTGTCATTGTATTTTATCTTGATAGTAGAGATTTTGTGATTTATTTTTATAACTAGCCACTTGAGATAGGTAAATAAGTCTAAACCTCTACCTGTAAGTTTTTATTCCGTGAAATTATATAGAAAACTCATCTTAATGTTCAATTGTATCAACACCAAAAATAACTTTATTCATTGACCATTAAAAAGGTAAGTTCAAGCAACATCTGTATTCCACCTTTGCAACCTGGTTTAGATTCCAAACTCTCTTGAGGCATACCACTTAAAATGAATTCAGAACCTAACTTGCTCTAAAATCAAAGATTATATATTTAAGAATATTTATAAGTTCCAAAAGAACCTTCAAAGTCAACATAAAAAAATAACATTTGGCACCATTCTTGGTAAGATTAACATAAATAAACTTTGGCCTCTATAGCAAATCAAAGCAGCGTACTGAGGCAATTATACGAATAATTCAGAAGAAAAATCAAAATAAAATAAATTAAAACAACAGCTTGCGATTCCAAAGATATCAGAATTCACTAATTTACAATCTTATTCAGAAGACACTAGAACAGCAGTGTGCTCTGTCCCTATGGTTAAGAAATCACCAAATTATCAATGGAGCATTTCCTTTAAATTCAGGGTTTTTAATAGACAACCCATATCAAAATCTTGCTTAAAGAAATGTTCTAAGCCAATACCAGTTCAAATATGTATAAAAGCAACTCAGATGCACTTGTTAATTTCCTAGTCAAATTTTAAAAGATATTTAAGAATATTAGAAATAAAAGTCACCCATCAGATTAGATAGCTATATCCTATCATTCCTTTAAATGTATTATGCTTTAATCAATGTATTTATGGATCTAAAAACCTTAGAAGAGTGTTTGCCCAAAAGTATGTGTCAACATACCCCATTTTTTAACTCAAAATTGATATTGTCTAAATTATCTTGCTATTCTGCCAGCACATTTAAAGCAGCTATATGTGAGTTCCTGAAAGCTAATAGACAGACTGTTATGTGCAGTATAACCAATGAAGCCAGTGCTGTGTGAGCTGCGAAAGTATTTGTTTATCTCTCTTCAGCAATGAAGGGCTTGAGTCCAGAAGAAGATAGCAGGTTACTATTAAATTAAGCATTTTGTGTCAGCTGACAAACAGTCACCATGACCAGGATCAAAGGAATTTCATCCTTACATGTATTTCAGGTAACAGTAAAGTCATAAGTCCCAACATTGCTCGTTACCTTTCATTCCTAATTCAGGGATAAATTATAAAATATCTTTTCTGGCATGATTCACAGCTCTGGCGATTGAAAATATGCCTTACGGAACATTAGGAATTTAAATTATCTATACATTCTTCTGGGTTGAGTCTTGCACATCTATGATCGGTTCAGGAACAAGAGCTACTGAAATTGAAAGGGAATATTTACAAAGTTAAGAATTTAAAATCTTTCATGCTGAAAAACACATGCCTATAAAGCAGGGACAAATGATTTAATAAATACCTCTCCCATAATCTTACAGTTACCTTACTTCCATTGTTCTTTAAATTCCCACAAAATGAAGGTTATCTATTAGATTCTATAAAACTTCCAGCATCTCGTAGGACAGAATCTTCACAGTCTTAACCTATTCTGATAAGATGATTTTAGAGTTAGGTCATAAATTAAGCACCAGTCTTAACCTAGGTGTGCAGCAACCAGCCGTGACTCTTTTGTAGAGATCCAAGCACATAAACTTGGACTGTAACTTATTCCTAGCTGGATGTCTGAGAAATAGAATCTTCCTTAAAAAGTAAAGCAATTTTTTTAGTGTTTCCTTGATGCTCTATTGATCAACCAAGAGAGTTAAATAAATCATGCTGCTAAAAAAGAAAAGAAAAGAAAGAAAGAAAAACTCCACTAAATATGGCTGGCTGCTTTTCTATCAACGTAGAAAAGAGAGCCTGCCCTTATGTATCTAGGCACTTTCCCACAAGAGGGTGAGAAAACTCCATCCGTCCCATAGAAATGTGCAACTTAGCCCTGGGATGGCAATGGACCCCAGAGAAATTTAACAGTGAGACCATAATATCTACCACAATCCTTTGAACAGGCCCCAGCTGTACCTGTTGCCACAGGTGAACCGGAAAACCCAAAGTCTTCCAGTGGTTTGACTTTCTCTCCTCGGGCTTTACTGGAGAGTGTGACTCAGCTTTGAGCCATGGCCGGGACTTCCTCAGTCCTAAGGGATGAATCCAGGAGAGAGAGAACTAAATGTTTGCTAACGCAACTGCCATCTGCCACTGTTAAATCTTATGGTGATAGAGTGCGCGTTAATGCCAGATAGACTGAGAACACATACCATCTGTTCATTGCCCTGAAATAAAATTAACTAGGTCATCTGGATTTGGAAGCCTATCTGGAATCGTTGACATCTATTTCCAACCTTGAAGATGGAAACGTTTCCCCATCTTACATCATTCAAATTACCGGGAGAAAATACTTCACTCTAACCCTTCTAGTGCAGAAAGTAGAGTTAATAGATATACATTGATGAAAATTCATGTGTTAATAATGAATAAAGATTTTTCTAACCTCTACATCATTATATCTGTAAGAAATAATATTACAAATTGTCCTGCACCCCAATCATCCTACAGGGAAAATGTATAATAATTTTAATTTCAAGAACAACGTGCAAAATCTATGTCCATTTCAGTCTTTGCTTACCAGCTAATGAGATGCAAATTTCTTGATGAAGAGAAAGAGGTAGTAAAGATTGGTAAAACATTTTACTCCTGTATAACTACTTAATAGGTGATAATACTGCAGCAAGAAAATTTTAGAAATGACTGAAAGAATGGTAAAAATATTTCTTTTTTCTCCAAGGGAGTGGCAGGAAGAAAAATATGCCTTAATCAATGTAATCAATCTCTGCATAGGAACAACTGCCCTGATCACCCTACTCAGTATTTCTTACCTTCTGATCAAGTCCTCTTATTCTGTTCTCATAACTTTCAGTCTAGCATTGGTCTAATAATGAACTTTAGCTGAACAGATAACACAGGAGAGAAGGAAAGGAAATGGAATGAATGATTACTTTTCATTCTTTGTATTAGCGCTGACCTAAAATATATAATTCTCTTAAAGAAGGCTCTTTAAAAGATTTTATTTCCAAGTGTCAATTTAAATTAACTTACAGGAGAAGTTATTGCTTTTAAGAATTTTGGGGCATCAATAACAGGAAATAACAGAGTTTGGTTTGACAAACTCTTAACATGCTGACTTGAAATAAATCCATTGGAGTGATCTTTAGGACCGAAGAGATACAGAAGAGGTCATTTAGAATGATCTTTCATGAGCTAGATTATTGATCAACCACTGCGATCAGTAATATCTTGAAGCAGAAATTTCTCTAGCCTCTTCTTATACCTAAGTTTTTCCGAATTTGAGCAGAATATTTTTTTCAACCAATTACTAAGTATATGGAATGAACTCTTTATGTACTGCGTTGAGTGTATAGTTCTAGAAAAGTCAAAGATTTATACACTCTGATCCCTGTGTTCATATCTAGTTAGATAAAAAACATATAAAGACTATGCATAAAAATATGACAAAAATACCAAATTTGTGCCCCAAAACTCTGCAATATAAAAATAACTTCCCATCTACTTTCAAATAGTACCTTGTACCTCCTCTTCACTTCAGTCACTGTATATATAGTATTTATTTTTTAATAAATAATATTATAATTGTACATTAATACCATGTCTCTAGGTCACTCCCATCTCTGTTAGCTCCATGAAGACAAGTACAACACATAATCGCATTCAAGGCTTTAACCAAATGCCTAAAACTGTGTCTGAAATATAGTGGGTGTTCACTAAATATTTGTTGAATTAATTTTCAAAATATACCATATTCATGGTCTAGGGGGATGTAGCAAAGCAAAACAGATCATTGTTATATACTTGCCTTCACTGATTTTTATTAATTAATTGGTTTATTCATTTATTTACTTATTTAATAGGTGTCTCTTAAGCACATATTGATACTGTGATAACATTGTCTTTAATGATATGGACATATTAGTGAATAGAATAAACCTAACTCCTGGCCACATGGATCTCACAGTGGAAAAATCCATTTTTAGATAATCAAACTATAAAAATATATAATTATTGTAAACATAATTATAAAATGTTGAGTACTAACAGAAATTTAACTTACTCTTAGGGATCAGGGAATGGAGAAGGAATGCACTATGTCAATAAGCAGGAAAATTATAATTTTTAGAAATAACATCATTGAGACCAGCTAGAAATAAACAAACAAAACATCTGTCGTGGAAGTTGCATAGAGAAGGAGAGCTGGTGATGGGTGTTAATTCTGCCTTTGCTTTTTGGCACAATTGTACACAGGCAGAGCCACCTAACCATGCTTGCAGCTCAAGTATAACCTATACTTGTATACTGTACTTCTCAAGATGATTTGTTTTCAAACAACTTGAGCATTAAATCTTTCAATTGTTAAATTTTGCTTGGTTCTTTTGTTCGTGGGCTACTTCTAAAATGAAAGATATTTGCATTGTGCCATCTGCATTTTTACAGGTATTCAATATTTCAGAGGATATTATAATTCATTTGGTTAAGAAGCATCTAGATTCAAAATTTCTTCTTCATGAAATTAATTTGACACCTCTTAAGAAAATGCCAGAAGACTTCAAACAAAACAGACTTCAGGAAGGTAAATGCTATTAATGGAACCAAACTGATTCTAAATAAACTTCTTTAAAGAGTTTTCCGGAAAAGAACACCACTTTTTAAAAATATTATTATATTATGAGGACATGAATGACGGAATAACTATTATTCCATGAATGATATGTGCCTTTCATATAGATTCATTAAATATTTGGGAGAGGGGTTCAATTGGAAAATATTTCCATCTGAATGCTACTTATTTGTAGAGTTACTATTATAATTTTAATAGGCAGCATGTCATAAATTATAGAAAAAAAGAAAAGAAAAACTGGCATGTTTCTTGTGGACACCAGGCCCATACCCTAACAAAGCCAATGAAACTGGGAAATGACCATAAACTCAGTTTGAAAGCTGAGATTCTGAGTGCTTGGGTTGTGGCAGTTAGTTATTATTTCCTGAATAAGACTTTATGCTGAATCCGGAATATGCTTGCTCTGACTTTGAGCCAAGAAAGGAAATAGCGGGGGTGACCATCATTAACACTTACTCTGGGGATTTCTCTCCAGCCAAACTTAGAGGGAGGCTATAATTGAGTGGCCAGGCCTCTATTTAGTACATTCCCTATTTAGATGGTTTACCTAAGCCCATAAGACAGCAACAGGACCCTGCCCCAAGCCTCTACAGACTTCTGAAAGAAAAAACCCAGTGGAGACAGGACGTCAGCAGTGGAGCCAACACAAAGGGAGATGCCGAGAGGAGGAGGAAGGAAGATGACAGCCTTCATCTGCGTCTCCAGACCTGGGAGTCAAAGGGACCGGACTTAGAACTGCAGCTCTCCTGACTACGAGTTGTTTACTTTTAGTTCAATTACATCCCCAGTCCAAACCTTGGGTTTGGTCGCAGAACATGTACATAGCAATAGTTCCTTCAGAGAGTGGTTTTCAGAGCCTGGCACACAGAAAACACGCCATAAATGCGAGTTGTGTTACTACTGTTATTATGACTTTTGCCATGCCATCTATGGAAGGAAGAAAAGGGATCAAATACTAAGTTTTGTGGGAGGCTTCAAAGATGTCACTTCTTTTTGCCATCTCTAAAACACCTTCTTCACCTTAGTTAACCCTCCCTAATGTGGATTCTTCAGGGTGAGATGTAAAGGAGCTATTCAGCACAGAAAAAGTTGAGCAACCTACCTTAGGACTAATCTTCCCAACAGGCACTCCCATAGATGAACGGTTTCCAATCAGATAATTGCCAACCTCGACCAGAATTTTCTTTTTTTTTTTTAAAGCAATTTGAATACGTCACATGGGAGAGCCAAATTTAAGGGGGAAAAAAACCTCAAACAAACCTTTTTTAACTAATTCAAACCTTGCTCTCCAGCTATACATCTTTATAAAGTGTTTTTAAAAGCTCCAACTAGGCAATCAAAATAAATGTAAGTGCAGCTAAAATAACTCATACCCCCCAAAATAAATAAATGAAAGTAAAATAAGGAAAGAAAAACAGCAAGTTCTTAACAGCACAGCTCGAAGACTGATTATACCACTACACAGGAAATAAAAATAACCTGGACACACAATTTCCTTCAAAATAGAATTTTGGCTATTGGACACTGAGTCACATGGTTCTGAGAAATAGGGAAGTTTTATTATTTCCTATGAAAGTGACAAGACACATAAAACATATTTGCTTTTTTTATACCAGTATACTATGCTTCCAGGGAAGTTTTCAAAAAAGATGTATCTTAAAGCTAAAAAGCCTTGCTGACTTTCTGGGAAAAAAAAAAAATGCATTTTCTCTGATAAGTGAGTAAAAATAATATTCCTCCAACACATACAAGAAGGAAGGAAAATAACTTTTACCTTAATAAACGAATGAAATTCACTGGGAGGAGGGCCGGGGCAAGGGTTTAAATCTGCAAGTCATTTTGAATTTGTCAAAGAGGGGAACAAAAATCAGTTGAGCTGTTAACACCAAGTTTCCTGGTTTTCCTGTAACTTTTTGAAGAGACCTACTTCACAGAATCTCTTTTTACCACTATTGCAAATTTAAGTTTAGTACTGACAAACTCCCGTTGGGATTCTGACAGCTCCTTAAACCCAAGATTTCTTAGAAGGTATCAGATATTGACCAAAGGAGACTAGCTGCCATCCCCAACCCTGCTTTGCCTATAATTTTTAGCCTCTAGTCTCCCCTAATACACAGTTCTATGTCCATATGTGGTAGAGGCAATGTCTATCTTTCTATGACTCTCCTACTTTACAGCGTGGGTTCATTTATTTAGTCTCATAAAGCATCTATTAGGTTCCCCATTCCTAGAGTTTAGCACGGTTTCTGCCAGAAACAGTTCCTCAATAAATACATGCTGAACATTGAATATTGGTCTTGATCAGGCCTTATTTTGTGTTCTCTCCCCCAGATAGTATACCTCTAAAAAGGTAGAAATGGCATTTGCGCATTTCTCTTACACATTTCTAGAACATTTGCATTACTTACTAGATACTTAATAAAGTAATTGCAATGAATGAAGCAATGTGGTGATTTAGTCATGGTTTAGAGAAAGAATTAGCATCTCTGAAATCCAGGCAGGAAAGCAGACTTGTGGGGAGTGTGGAGGTTTAAATAAATGGCCACGGTTCTTTAACATTCTTTCAAAAGGCAGAATCTAATTCCTTTTCCTTTGAATATGGGTTAACCTTAGTTATTTGCTTCAACCAAATTTCAGAGGAATTATCACTGTTTGACATTCAAGACTAGGTTATAAAAGGAAATATGGTTGTGACCTAGAGCTCTCTCTCTCTCTCTTTTTTTTTTTTTTGAGACAGAGTCTCATTATGTTGCCCTCGGTATAGTGCCGTGGCATCACAGCTCACAGCAACCTCCAACTCTTGGGCTTAAGCGATTCTCTTGCCTCAGTCTCCCAAGTAGCTGGGACTACAGGTGCCCACCACAATGCCCAGCTATTTTTTTGTTGTAGTTATCATTGCTGTTTAGCAGGCCTAGGCCAGGGTCAAACCCACCTGCCTCTGTGTGGTCGGCACCCTAACCACTGATCTACAGGCACCAAGCCTCTCTCTATTTCAAAACTCAAACTTTGAGCACTGACAAATAACGACTACCCTATACCTGCTAAGATTGTGAGACTACCTGGAAAGTATCTAAAGAGAGAGAGATAGCCAAGTAATCCCCACTGCGCCCAGCCCAGGTGTCAACATGTGAGAGAGGAAGCCTTCAAAGGAAGTCCAGCAACAGCCACCATGTGCCTACACCTGTATGGGAGACTCTGGAAATGCCACCCAAGTAGGCCTCATCAATCCTAGAACTATCAATAACAATAACACGTCATTTTCTGCAAAAAAGTTTAAGTTGGTTTGCTGCTAAGCAATGAATGATGGAACAGATCATTTCCTAGGAAAGAAATAGCTTTAAACAGCAAAATTTTACTTTCTAATTGCCCTAATAATGTTCACACAAGAGTTAGGGTTAGAAGAGATCTATTACTTTCTATGCAGAAAACAAATTGCTAGCCTAACCCTAAGACCCTGTTATATTCTGAGATAAGGCCAGAATTCCGACACCAATTCCACGTTTGAGGACTTGTGTGAATGGTATCTCAGACTAAAGGACCATCTCATTTTTCTACCATAGTTAGCAAACAAGTCACACGGAGGTCCTGTTGATCGATAGGGCACACACTTTCTTTTGCGTCTTTCTTCCTCTCCCTGATGGCCCGCTTCAAGTTCACCAGTGTAAGCAGGCTTCAGAAAGTAAGGAATGCACCAGGCTCAGAAGCCTAAAGCTGTGAGAGCTGCTGCTTTTCCCTCTGCTCAAGTGTGGGACACAGTGAGGGGGGAAATGTTATTATTTGAACATCTTCATTATTCATAGTAACATTTCACTTAAACTGTGCTGGTCACCTGGAGCCAAGACTGGAGACCAGATTTATGATTCTTCGTTTTCCCACAGTTACATAATCCAGTTATATAACACTTAAAAATTGTTTCATGGAAAAACAAAGCTACTTCTAAGTTCTTCTCCTCATTTCACCATTGGGCTAAGTAGGTAGAGGCTTCAGTGAACCCATCTGTCTATAACCTGTTACACCTTTATCTGAAAGTTGCCATGTTCATTCTATAGACAAGACTCCCAACAATTTTATCAACTGGAAAATAACTTCATGTCTTTGGACAAGGCTTTGATCACATTTTTCCTTCTGAACCAGAAAGTTCTCTCCCCTCTCACCTTTCCCCATCGGGCTTTCCCAGCTACATGGACTTGAAATAGTTACTTCCTCAGATGACTTGAACCCCAATATCTGAGTTTAATTTGTTCCATATTTTCTACATGTTTTGCCTTCTGATTTCAAGGTTGTTCTTTCTTTATGCACCAAAGTAGGCAAGAAAAGCTTCATCTTTCTCTGCTGCACCTCTTTTAATAAAAAGGTTTATTCTGTAAAATTATATTCAGTCAGGAGACTGAACTTCTGGACTTACAAGGCCACATGTGGCTTTAAGGCCACAGGTTCCACGCCACACCAAACTAAACAATGACTTAAGATATCTGTTCACGTTTCCTATTTTCTATTATTTAATATCTTTTAGAGTATGAACCTCTTGATGGCAATGTCAAGATCTGTTGAATATTTCCTTGAAACAATGATATAACACCATATTAAATTAGAATTTAATAATAATTATTTAGGAATAATAATGCTTATCTATCCTTACTAATTAAAAAAACTCAATCACCATATTGATGTCTTTCTCATACTCTTTTACAGTCCTTCTGCTCTTCAGGATTTAAATTCCACCAATTAATTTTGAGCCCCACGAATCTGAGTCTCTTTCTAAAGGGAGTCCTTTCTGCATAAGATAGAGCATAACTCAGTTAAGCTGGTCCTCCTTTGCCTTTTTCTACAAAATGAATGTAACAATATAGAAAAACATAAAACTCCTTGGAGAGCCATGGAGAGAAACTAATCAGCTGCCCTTAATGATTTAAAGGCAGGAACAGAAACATCAAGGATAGAGCAAGTTAAAGCTTCCCTCCAGGCAATGCACATCTTACATCATGCTGACTTTTGGAAAATGTCATCCAGTAGGTTAGAAAATAGTAATAAGAGGAATCAAATTTACCCTTGGTATTGTTCTTGCTGCTTCATCTAATTCCTGGGGCTTACTCACTGATCTCACTGGCCTTTAAGAGGGGGAACCTGGTTCCTTTGGACAGAACTCTGAGCATACGCGTTTGTATCCCAACGGCTGGCCCTTACATTGCTTGGTGAACTGTGGTGAGCGAACAGAATTGCTTTCCACCAATTCTGTTTGCAGCAAAGAATTCTTTTTTAATTTCCCTGTACTGTGTGCTGCCAAAATTCTTAAAATACTGTTCATGGAGATTTTTTTTCATTACCCGCCTTGGAGCCCAGATGTAGGAACCAAGCCAATGCAGCTGGTGTAACTTGGCTGAATCTCACAGATAATTCAGTGTTTGAACAGCCTTCCTTTTTTTATGATGTTATTATTTTGGAAAAAAATTGGAGTAAATGCTTGTGGATGTGCAGGTTGAGGGACCAAAATCATTAGGACTCTCCTATCACTTTTGCACAGAAGGGCTTCACCAAACTGGGCAAATCCACAAAAATCAGGCCTCTTCTTGCCTCAAACTCTACACCTGGAACCAAAGAGACTGACTGATCAGCGGAGGGTGGGGAAGGGAGAAGATACTAATTCTTTTTGTCTTTGTTTCCAAGAGGTTTCATATCATGAATATAAACACATTATACCCAACAGCAAAATTTGAAAAGCTATAAATTTCAGGAGCAAAAAATACTCATTCATAAATTCCAACACAAAACCTAGTGATGCTTAGGGCAATGAAGTGATTTTACTCTATTTCTGCTAAATTCTGGCACCACATTTACTACTTTAAAAGCAACTGCCTTTTATCTCCAACATTAACCACATTATACGGATAACGGCATGAACATAATATTAATCTCTCTGACCTATATTCCCACTTGTATTTTTCTGTGGAATATGATGATAATAACAGCAACTATTGGTGGAGGATTTACTGCATTGTGCTATGTGTGTGAAGAAGAAGAATTCATTTAATTCTCTTAATAAACGTGTAAGGAAGGTACCAGGACTATACTTGTTTTGTCAATAAGGAATCTGCAACCTTAAAAGTGTAAGCGATTTACCCAAGAACTCAAAGCTACTAAATTGCAGAGCTGAGACTACAGCATGAGCCATCTAATTCTGGTTCCTGGATCAGAAATGCTGCCCTGTGCCGCCTTTTCTAGGAAAGGGTGGGGTCACTGCAAAAATACAAGGAACTGAACATAACTATGGTTGGCACACAGGAGTATGTTTTGGTTTTGGACATTGCCTACCAATAATGTCACGATAGAAAGAGCATAAGAACTGACTACTTAGCTATGCTGTGGACACCTTCCCTCCTCAAAGAAACTTGCCTATGTATTTTGCTCTTTCTCTGCAGACTGGTTAATCTGATAAATTAATAAAAGAATGTGTTGTTAATAAATGGTAATTACTTGCTAGGCATCCCTTCCCTGACTCACGTATGTTTAATCAGAAATCATCAGAGCCTTAATCTCAAAGGCTAAGTGAGACACTCTGGAATCAAGATGAATTGCAGAGCAATTCCCAGTAAGGACCAGTTTCCCCACCCTTCAAACAACTACCTCTTTAGAATATGAACGACTCCACCTACGCAAATCATTAGCCAGCCTTGGAGATAGATCACGAAACTTCCTTACAATCACCAATTTTGGAATTCTCTAGTGTTTGTCTTCTCTCTAAATGCTTAATACTCAACGACAGAATTGAATATAAAATAAGGTCGAGTACCCTGCCTCTTTTGTTTCTGTGCTAATCTAACACTTCCTCTAAACACTCTCTGAAAATTCTAATAAAATGCTATCTGTACAAATGAAGTTGTTTAGAAAACTTACAAAGCTCTGTGTCATGTGAAGAAAGGCAGAATTTTATTAGCAGTGTGTGCTGACGCTAGCTTAAAGCCTGCCTACTTTTTCAAGCCATATGAAAATGAAAAGAAAGGCACGTGAAGGCAAGATTGTCAATTTCAAATAGCTTTCATGACAAGAATAATAATAATGGACTCTATCCTAGTGATCTTAAAGGTATTTAAAAATGGGGCGGCGCCTGTGGCTCAGTCGGTAAGGCGCCAGCCCCATATACCGAGGGTGGTGTGTTCAAACCCAGCCCCGGCTGAACTGCAACCAAAAAATAGCTGGGCGTTGTAGCGGGCGCCTGTAGTCCCAGCTACTCAGGAAGCTGAGGCAAGAGAATTGCTTAAGCCCAGGAGTTAGAGGTTGCTGTGAGCTGTGTGATGCCATGGCACTCTACCGAGGGCCATAAAGTGAGACTCTGTCTCTACAAAAAAAATAATAAATAAAATAAAAATCACATCAGTAAATCTTCCCTTAATTAGGTGCATTTCCATCAAGAGGTAAGCTGTCTTTGAATTTTCTTACTATAACTCGTGCAAACACACGCAACATAAAAACAAGGAAAGGAGAAGGGTGAAAACAGAAATGTAAGACAGGACAAAATGTAAAATTGTCTTCCAAATACGTAACCTCTTCCGATATGGATTATTTTACACACCATGTTGTTATTGCTAAAGCTATTGACATTATGGTATGTCCTGGAATTTAAGTGTCAGATAATAAACACTCAAGTTGGAACTGGAAATAATGATATAACATGATGAAATCATCATCAGATGACAGTAAAACATTTGTGAACACATCATGAAATAATCACGATTTGCAACTGAAGCATTTTCTCATTTTGCAAAAGGAGTTGGCAAAATTTGGATCCAACAGCAGCACTATTTTTTCAGGGGAAACTTGGGAAACCAGCTGTAGTAAGCAACAGAGAAAGGGTCACAACCTCCATATAAATGCATGTGGAGTTGCTTTGGATCATAATGAGAATCTCACATCTTTCTGGCTTTTAGTCAATAACTTTGTACTCATCTGATATAAAACAGAGTTGAAAAAATTTTACTCAGGTTCACAAAAAGCAAATATTTTAAAGGACTTGAAGAACTCAAGCTCTACATATTAGTGTAGCCACTCCTGAGAGGACCACTGAACTCCATAATTATATTCGACAGGTTTTTCACATCTCTCCTCCTTCAAATTATCTGAATTTGAGTGAAATCCAGAGGGATATCTTGAAAATTAATTTTTAAAAAAGTACTTTTCAGAAGTATCAAATTTGATATGCCTTAGCACAGAACTCTATTAGGATTAAAAAAATAATTATGAGAGAAAAGATTGCTTGAAGAACATGTTTTCCAGCATACATGCTATCATAGACAAATAATTTCTAATAGATGAATAATTATGAATAAGTCAAAATAAGTCCCTCTGTTGATGCTGATGCTTTAAATCTGACATTATTTATTTAACCAAAGCCTAGTGTCTCCAGCAAATATTCATTCAACAAACATCTGTGAAATTATCATGTGGCAGACACAGCATAAGGTATTGGGAAAATAAAGGGTAAAAGACATTCTCTTGTCCTTGACATGGCCTCACACATATACAGACTCATACATATAGAGTGCCAAAAAGTATACATACTTTAAGAAAGGAAAAAGTGATGTTAAAATTGTCATACTCAAGTCACGTTTGATCTTCTGCAGTTAAAAGAGGAGCTCAGACATGACCGGTATTCATCTTCATTATCAGAATACTCTGAGTATTACAATTTTAATACAGTTTTTCCTTTCTTAAAATGCATGCTGCGTATACGTTTTTTGGCATCCTCTGCATTAATACAACTTAATAATACAGTATCAAAGATATTGTTCACCTATGTTTTTAAAAATTTGGTGAAATAATTTATAACCGCTTATCATATCATTCTCAAAACTAATCATTAATATATATTCTTTATCTATCCCATGAGTTTCTTTATTTTTTTCTATTGTTTGGGATTCACTGAAGGTACAAAGAATTAAGCTACCCTGACTGCAGTTGTTACATAAAGTCCCTCTTGTAATGATATGCCACCCCCAAGAGGTGTGCCATACATGAGTTTCTAGTGAGTTACATTTTAAATTTTCTCTTTGGTTTGAGAAATTGTTACCCATTTATCAGCTGGTATTTGACAAATGTCCTTAGTTCCTAGAAACTATATCTCTATTATAGAAACAAAATTTTAGAACACTTTACAGTACCATTCCCATTCCCATGTGTTCTCTATCTGTAGACAGAAATAGGAGGAAATAAAAAGGTATATGGAAGGTAGAGAGGAGTGAGAAGGGAACACCTACAGATGTTACAAGATAATAGACATCCAGTTTACCTCTTAGGCTATATGTTGATCATCAAATAGAGATATTTTCAACCTTAAGCAATATCACATGTATGAAAAAAATTACCTTTGCAAGTGAATATAGAGTATATACCAAGGTCTGTATTTCAAATCAAATTGTAATTTTTCTGTCTAGGTATATAAGAGATTTAAATATGTTTTTTTAACTGTACTGTTTTTTAATCATATGTCTACAATGTACTATTCTAGCCATAATATTGCAAAAACTTTTCAATTCTGTATTATATATATTACATATACTTTGGTTGTGTTGGAGTAGATTAATTTTCCTCAGAATTACATATATTAAAAATGCATATATTTTAATTTACTTTTAATGTAAAATGGGAGAGTAAATAAGTCCCAGATATTTTGAATGTTTTAGGCCATGTAAAGAAAGAAATACATCATTGTTGATTGATGACAATACAGTTATTCACTGAGCACTTACTCCAGAAGACTTTTTCCAAAATCTGATGTTTCCTTCCTTTGAAGGTAGTTGATGAATATAATAATTTTCTTTCTGTCTCTGATCCTTGGTCACTTTATCCCGGGGAACAGGAAGTCTCTTTTGAGATTGTTCACTTGGAAAGAAGAACTAAAATTCCCAGATCCACCCTCTTTCTTTGACACATGCACTCTAAGTAG
This sequence comes from Nycticebus coucang, assembly GCF_027406575.1. Classification (NCBI taxonomy): domain Eukaryota; kingdom Metazoa; phylum Chordata; class Mammalia; order Primates; family Lorisidae; genus Nycticebus; species Nycticebus coucang. The sequence continues at coordinate 31,797,324 of NC_069782.1, forward strand.
AGAGAAAGTGACAACTCTGCTGAGACCAGTAGGTCAGGCTGAGGCTGGATGGACAGATAAATCTCTCTCATTCTGGAGTTTGGTTAGAAAGTTTATGTGCCTTTCATATATACCTTCTGGCCTGACTTCTATTATTAACATGGGTGCTATTTCGACCTCTATTTCTTATTCACATACTTGATTCACATACTCAGCCAAGGCATCAAACATGAGGTTGGGAGCCCACTGCTCAATAATACCTCTCCTCTCTCTCCTGGTTCAAAGAAGATTGAGAATGCAATGCTAGTCCGGAAACCAAGCGAGTTCTATACGTGGTCCCCTTTTTTTCCTCACATTAGCACCATGAGGAAGATGTAATCACTGTTCCTATTTTAGAGAAAAGGAAACTCAAGTTTATAGAGGTTAGTACATCTGTCCAAAGTTGCAGTAACAGAATTGGACTTTAAACTCTTATCCAATTCTGGGACTGTAAATCTAATATACAGTGATATATGGCTATATTGAAACTCCCACTAAAATAAAATTAGCTGAAACTAAAGGTAGAACCAAGTAATAAATAAACACCTGCTCTTCCTAAACCAGGCTTCACAAAATACTAGATGGGACGATGAAAGAGGTCCATATCACAAGGAAGCAGGGATTTTTAGAAGAGGGACTGACTATGCCTTTGATTATAATGGTTAACAATTTGTTCAACTTCTGGGTCAAAAGTCAGAAATGCCTGCTTACTTTTACTAGATTTACAACAAGCAAGTTCAAAATGTCACCTACTTTTTTAAGCCCAAAAGCACAGTGGAAATAGAAAGTAGAAATAAAATTTTCTGCAGCATATTTCAATTAGCTGAGTGACTTCATGTAATCTATGAGATTTTTGTCTATTTGTATATATATTTTGTAAAGTATATTCTAATCAAACGAGGGGATGTGACTTCAACCTAGGGTGACCTAAGATCCTCACTGTTTGGTTCAAAAATGGCCAAACACTAGGTTAGCTACTTTACCCTAAGCAAACAAAACCATATTTGGCAAAGAATAGTAAATTTTAACTACTTCAGTTGTCCCAATAGGTTGATGCCTTTTTACTATCTTTCTTTCCTGACCACCTGCTTATTTTACCTCAGTACTGTAGAATATTTCTAAACTAACTATCTCTTATTAGAAAGAAAAAAATTAGTACTTCTTTTCATTCCTATCACTACCTTCTCTTGGTTGTTTCTCAATAGTTTGTGGTCAAATAAGAACAGAGATAATTTTTTTTTTAAAAAAAAAGTCTATTTGATGCTGATGGTATCTGAATTCACTCAAAATCAGTCTTTAATCTTTGCTGTTGTTGTTGATAAATGTTTTAGTATTTGATCACACTAACATTGTAAACCTTCAAAGTGAGAAAGGGGGAGCTGAATTGATACAAATGAGATGGAACCCATGTGTGCGGTTTGCCTTAGGAAGTGATGCCTAGTTAAGGATTATTAAAATAGTTGCAAGGAAACTGACGCAACACAAATAATACTCTAAAATAACTACATAGTAGTATGTGGCTCTTATTAAGAGCTACAAATAGTTCTAATTTTTTTTCATTCGGTAACCTTAGATCACAAACTCTTTTAAATATAATGGGGTATTTGTTTGTCTGTTTAAAATTAGTAAAAAAGTATTATAATTGTTTTAAATATTTCATATAGATTAAATAGTATTTCTGGGGGTTTTTTCGAAAGAAGATATGGCAATTTTTAAGTCTATTTTACTATGAAAGTAGAAAAAATACAATAGCTTTTCTCTTAAAAAGGCATCATGAATTATTCTAAATAAATTTTATAAAATACTCCTAAAATTGGGGGAATATGAGAAAGAGAAATAAAATACAGGCATTCCTTGGGCTATGGCATTCCATACTTGTGAAGGGGATCCCAAGTCACCCCATAAGGCTAATTTATAATTAAACTATCAATAATATAAATTTTGGAACTATTTCTTCCATGCGTGTAAACACACTGCATGGTGTAAGCATGCAGGGTCTTTACACCAGAGCTGGTCTGATTATTGTACAGTCACTAACACACAGCATAACTTTTGTCTTAACTTTTTTGCTCAATTGTGTCAGCCTGTACTTACCCTTATGACCATGTCTCCAAAGCAAAAGTCCTCTGCAAGTCTAGATAAGCCTGAAATAAAGAAAAGGGTGGTTACAATGGAAACAAAGTAGAAATACACATTCGAAGAAAGACTGACACCATCATTCATTGGGAAAACATTAGGCGTTAGCCACTCAACTATCAGAATAATTATAAAGGTAAAACAAGAATGGAGCATGTGGAAAGTCGTACTCCAGTGAAAGCTTCAATATTTACAAAGCAGCATAGAGGATTAATTATTAAAATGAAAAGGTTACTACTGATTTGGAGAGAAGATAAAAATAAGTATAGCATTCCTATTTCCTTGTATTGATGCATTAGGTGAATGTTAACCTTTCATATTCTTTTCTGAAATTTCGCCTCCTATCTAAACTTTTTGTATGAATAGTTTTTATGTTCTATTTGTTTGAATTAAAAGAAATCACGCAATAGTTTCTGTAACATTATTATAGTTCAAGGCTATTATATTTATTATTACAGTTTTATACTGTATTATTATTTCCACATATGTGCCATTATAGAATTAATATTGTTATTTTTAGCACGTGTGCGGTATTCATCAGAGATCCAAGTTATAAGAACATCCAACCAGAATACAGTCTCAGGAATTTAATTCATAACCTGGAGACCACCTGTGTCAATCTCCTTATAACACCTAAGAATGTTATTTGATTAACAAATAACAGTTTACAAAATCTAATCTTCACTAAAAGTGAATACACTGGGTTAAGAAACTTATTTCAATGTTTATTTCACATTTAAAATTAATTAGGCATCTCTTTATTTCATAAGTGAGTGTTTTAAATTGGTTTCCTGGGAAACAGATATCAAGACTCTCAGACAGACATAGGCATGCGGGAGTTCCCTGAGGAGGACTCAGAACAATACCCGAGAAGGAGAAAAATAAGCAGAATTAGGCAAAAGGAGAAGATGAACTGAGAGAAGTTGCCACAGAAACCAAATCAATTTCATTGTTATCTCTGAAGCAAAGATGACACTTCGGAGACTTCTCTACTAAGAGATGTATCCACACTTGGATTCAAATGGCCCCTGAGAGTGGGCATCACCTTATGTGAAGAAGTTCCTTTTGGCTAAGGTCAGTCACTAGTGAGATCTCAGCTGTGAACTGTCACCAGTCAACATTCTTTGTTGCTCAGAAAATAACTGGCACATCATCAAAAGGGTATCTGGACAGAGCTCTACACTATCCAGCCCATCCGTTGCAGTGAAAAAGAATGACTAGCTAAGAGGTGAGATAATTGTCTTCATTTTATAAATCCTATACTTCAAAAAAAAAATCTTGACTCTGTCAAAAGAAAAACTTTTAGAAAAATTAAATTTAATGTAGTATAATTGAGCAAGGAATAATTCATGAATCAGGCAGCCCCCTAACCAGGAGAAGTTCAGAGAGACTCCAGCTCTGTCACATAGTTGAAGAAGATTTAGGGGAAGAAAATGGAAAGTGACATACAGAAGTGAGGTATAGAAAAAGCTGGAGTGGTTATGAGTCATTGGGTCAGTGTTTACCTTATTTGAACACATTTTGAACAGATGACCACCTTTAATTGACCAAAACTTGGTGATTGGCAGAAGAGTAGGTGACAGCTTTTTTACACATCCAATTAGGTCACAGTTCACTTTGTGGAAGGAATCCTTAGACTGAACTTAAAATATGTAATCACACAGCCTTAGGCTAAACTGCATTTAACAAATCTAATGAGGAAAGTCGTATAATACTATAGTTCTCAAATAGGTTACATGCTTAAAAATTACATATTTAAAAAGGAATGCAATTGGTTGATATTTTCTCATGGTTTTTGTCTAAAGTAATGCTCAATGTTTTCAGTGGGGTGATTATTTATAACAATGAAACCAGAGAATAGCTTTGGGCAACACTTTTATAACCTAAAGCATTCTCTACTCATTTGGCCAATGTTTTATTTCAAAGATTCCTATTACCTTTATTAAGTAGTTACCAAATGCCAGGAATGATACTAGAAATGGGAATCAGAGAATTAAAGGATAGCTCCATTTCCTGGAGTTCACTGGCTAGGAAACCACAATATAATTTGTCTTGGCATAGAAATAATAAAAGCCATGTATGATAAATACATAGCCAACATCATTCTGAATGAGGAAAACTGGAAAGCATTCCCCCCAAGACAGTGGTTCTCAACCTTCCTAATGCCATGACCCTTTAACACAGTTCCTCATGTTGTGGTGACCCCCAACTATAAAATTATTTTCATTGTTAAGAGCTGAAACAAGATAAAGGTGCCTACTGTCACCATTTCTATTCAACATAAAGCTGGAAACCCTAAACAGACCAATAAAGGAAGGGAAAAAAATAAAGAGCATCCAAATTGGGAAGAGGAGGTCAAACTATCCTTGTTTGTTGATGATATGATCTTATCGTCTTTACCTAAAAACCCACTAAAAGACTCCTAGAATTGATAAATAAATTTAACAAAGTCTCAGGTTACAAAATTAATGTATACAAATCAGCAGTGTTTCTAAATATTAATAACAGTCAAACTGAGAGTTAAATCAAGAATTCAAGATTATTTGCAATAGTTAGAAGAAAATAAAATAGAAATAAATTTAACCAAGGAAGTAAAAGATCTCTACAAGGAGAACTAAAAAACACTGATGAAAGAAATCACATATGAACAGATAATTGCAAGTCAATGTCACAAGCTCCTTGGTAGAGGTGCCTTAACTCACTGTAGATGAGGAGGACTACCCAAACTAGACTAGGCTGTGTTTCCATATAGCCATATAACCATGGATGGGGCATGGTGAAGCCAGATGGGGATAGATACAGGAGAGAAACTAGAAAAAGTTTTATAGTTTGGGAGTGGTTGATTTTTGTTTTTTTGTTTTAACGCTTATGATTCCATGAAGAGAACATAATACAACACACAGAGGTAATTACTGTAAGGACTAGAGCTCTTCATCAGGCAGCGAAGGGGAGAGGAATTATGAAAGCACCTTTTTCTGCAGGAAAAAAGGAGGAAGCAAGGCAAGCAAATTTTGGATTACCTAATTTTAAAATATCAGGGGGCTAAATATCTGGGTGTTCTTTAACCCATCAGGTTGACACCTAAAATTAGCTGTCACATCTCAGTTGTCTGTTACCTGGTCCTGAGGCAATTAGGGTCAGAATAGGAGAACCCCATAAGGGAGGAAGTTGGAGGTGTAGACCCAGTCCACCTGCTTAAGAAGAACTTACCAGCCTCTCTCCAGGACCTCAAAACTAAGAGAAGACAGTAGTTTAAAGAAAAATTATATTACAGCAGGGCTGGGGGGAGGGAGACCTCAGGGATATTCATTTCCCAGAAAGTTTTATTAAATCTGAGCTGTGAAGGAATGCTACTATGCATTCTCTTTGTGTAGGACAGATTTACAATACTAACCTAAGAGACAGAGGCATGGTGGAAATGACAGTTAATATAAATTCTTTTAATTATAAAGAAGGGTATAGTGTCAGAAATCACCATTATTATAATGATAAAATACTTATTCTCTTCTGTTGAAAGACTCTTGAAAGTTTTTCACAAGATTAATTAATACAATTAGCTATAACTTTGCATAGTAATGACTAATGGATGGCAACTGGAATGTATTGGTAAACATTCTGTTGCTGTGCTGTTCATTTACTTAGAAAAGAATACTGCAACTATACGCATTTGAAATCCAAATGAAAATTAAAATTATCTTGCTATTGCAGAAATGAACCCCACTCGTGTCAATACCAACAAAAGTTTATGAGGTCACTCTTTCTGCCCCAAATATGTCAGAACCATAGTTCTTATCCTTTATTTCCTTTTTCCATTGACAGCATTAATGTCCTCCAAGATATACTATTGTCTCACTGTCTTTATAGTCTCATTCACTCACTTGACTCCCATTATTGCATTATTATTGATTCAATATTTATAAAAATCTGTCAAAATAAAACCCCTATCTTGGTTCTGTTGCTCAACCTCTCTAGACTGTGCTATGGCATATGCCTCCTAACCTCAGTCTGTCCTCTCTAAAATCCATCCTGAAGTGGCATTGAGAATTAGGTGTTGACTAACAGACCACTGCCTGTGTTAACTCCCTAAAATGTGAATCTAATCATGTTGCTACCCTCCTCCAAAACCTTAGATGACTTTCAGTTTTCTATTAAACACAAAGAGGATACATAAGACAATTTATTGGAGTAAAAAAGAAACTATTCAAATGCCTATTTATGTTTATCTAAGAACATTTAGAGAGAATTTTTAATAGGAAATTCCATTTTTCACAATGTTCCAAAAATGACTGTGATCAGAGACACTACTAAGACCCTGAGAGACAATAGGATGGGCCTATCCACATGGTACTCATCTTTCATTTCCTTTAGCATTGTCCAGTACAAAAGTTTTTGAAGCAGATAGTCACTACCTTTTAAATGACCCAGTAGAATCTTAATCTATGCCCTCAAGGCAAAGATTGTGAATTAGCAGTGAGTGAGAAGGTAACTCCTATTCAAAAGAACTCGTGCCACCTAGAAGGCATTTTTAAAATGTATATTTGGAAATACATCTGTCCATATTTGATTTTATTTCTTAAAAAAACCCTCCTGTTTGCAAACATTAAAAAGTGGGAAAAATATTTTCTAACATGTGAAAATACCTTCTAGGGTCAAAATTTTTATTAGGTTTAAAAGCTACTTGTTAATAGAATAAAAAATACAATAGTCTGTTTAACTGGGGAGAATAAGTGATAGACACTAATAAAGATGGAAATTCCTGTTTCAACAAAAACCACTATAAGATTAATGATATTTAAAAATAAATAGTATGATTTAATAAACCTAGAAAATAGCACATTTGTTCCATTAGTATCTACATTATTTTGTGAGGTATTACTTTGAGCTTCAGCAATGGTTAAAACCAAGTAAGAGAAAATTTAACAAAAAAACAGAATTTTGGGTTGCTATGTCACATAAAGTTACCACATAATGTTAAACTGAGATGTCATAAATAATGAAATTAATTCATTTATATTGTTCTTATTCTAAATAACATAGTTACTATTTCATTGTAATAGTAATTTCATTGTTGTAATAAAATATTATTGATTAGGTGGCGCCTGTGGCTCAGTGAGTAGGGCACTGGACCCACATGCTGAGGGTGGCAGGTTCAAACCCAGCCTCGGCCAAACTGCAACAAAAAAATAGCCGGGTGTTGTGGCGGGTGCCTGTAGTCCCAGCTGCTTGGGAGGCTGAGGCAAGAGAATCGTGTAAGCCCAAGAGTTAGAGGTTGCTGTGAGCCGTGTGATGTCATGGCACTCTACCCAAGGGCGGTATAGTGAAATTCTGTCTCTACAAAAAAAAAAAAATAAATATTTATATATATTATTGATATTGGGGAAGTGAAAAATGAGTTACATGACTAATTCATGAGATATAATAAATTACCTAAAATATTTAATTGATTTTATATAATGGTATATACACATACGTGTATATAGTCATTCACTGGTGTATAAAAAATCATGCCTCGGTATACACAGCTTTTGCATCTCACAAATACTATATGTAGTTTATATTTAAGAAATCTACAAATAAGTGGACTTGTGTACCTCAAACTGTGTTGATCAAGGATCAAGTATTTATATATACACATATATGTATGCACGCACATGGTTGCATGGTTGAAATTTTTTTTACTAATGAGGTGCAAATTTTAACAAATTTATATCTTTTTTGGTTTTTATAATTGTGGCAGTGTTGACATGTGAGGACCTGACAGGTCTTTATTGTGGGAAGAGGGCTTTCCTATGCCTAGTAAGATGTTGAGCTGCATCCCTGTCTTTACTCACTAGGTACCAGTAACACCTAACTGTACAATTCAGATGTTTTCAGACATTGCTACATATCCACTGCTAGGCAAAGTCATCCTCCTTTGAAAACCACCATTGAAAATCTCCTTTGAAAACCACATTTATAAGGTTAAAACTCAAATTCCTAAACCCACAATTAGAGTCTTGTGCTATCTCAACCCAAGCCATATTTCTAATTTTATATTTTAAATTCTATATTTCTAACCATATCTTCTATAATTTTGCCCACTAATCATCCTCCATTTCCAGCCTTTCTGTAATCACCCTGATCAGCTACATCAAGTCAGTCCTCCTTATGACTTTCCCCCACTGCTTCATGGCAGTATCGTACCCATTCAAGTTCTGTCTCCAAAGATACTTCCTTTCTAATTACTTCAAATTCCCTGGTTAAAATGAACCTGCCTTCCAAGGACAAAATGCACCTCAACTCTAGACTTTCTGACAGACTGTCTTGTGTTTCTGCCCCTTGGGTATTTGTCTACTTTCTCAAACCCACACTGGATGTCTTATAAAAATTTTGCACACATTAAAATGATTGGTAACCCTATAGTTAGCTGATTTTTTTTTATTAGTGAGAAACAATGGATTGTAATCAGTGTAGGCCTTGAGAAGAAAATGAAGACCTTTATGTACCAAAATGGATAGACATTTAAAACATATTTCTAATTGAAAGTATAATTTATGGGATACTATGTGTGTATTATACCTTTGAGGAAAAATACATAAAAATCATACTCATGTAGGCAGAGAAAATTTGTGGAAAGATACTCTGGTGACAATTAAAGATGGTTACTTTAGGTAAGTGAAAAAGCAGTGAGGAACTGAAGGACATTGTTTCTAACTCTATACCTTTACAGGCAGTTTGGATTTAATTTTACCAAAAACATGAATTGTTTTTAAAGTTACAAAAATTAGTATACTTTTCATAGTTTATCTGCCTTTTCTTGTTAGAAGTCCACTTCTTTGTAGACTGAAAATTCCTAAAGAGATCCAATTGTACCTCTGGAAAGTACACTGGGAATGCTTGCTATTTTTATGACTATGTATGTGACACTGTTCTTCCCTCAGGTCCATCATCGTAAGAAACTCTTGCTGGTTTGACAGAAGCCATTTCTCGATCATTACTAGTTAGTAGTCAATGGGACAATCCATGGACAGAAAGGCAAACTAAAATTTTCATCCCAAAGAAGTAAGGATATTTCTTGGGAGCAAAGGTTAACAGGTAATATTTAAATTAAGAAGGTCAGCTTATCTTCTGGTTTTACTCATAAGAGAAAAATGCAATCAGCAAGATGATTTGGCTTCGCAAACCTCTTCCTTGTGAATTAAAGTAGGTATCTCACCAAATCTGCTGGGTTATTAATTTAACCAAAAGAGCATTCAGATTCCTCTACTTTTTCTAAAAGAAAAGAAAAGGCACTAACTCGTGAATGTCTGCTATGGGGAAGAAGCTGGCCCCCAACTCTTATTTTTCCATGGCACAGTTAATGAAGTTGGTTAATGGTTCATACTCTTGGTAGAAACCCAGGCTCACCTGCTCCCTGCCTCCTGTACAGGGAAAAGAATGATTACTGAGCTTTTGTTAAGAAATAGTAATGGAAAAACTGAGTCCCATGGCACAGAAGAGTCTTAAATGAAAATTTCAAGAAAAACTTTTAGGAGAATTTTCCTTATAGGACATATAGTATGAAAAGTTGCTCAAAGATACCATTTTAGGAGCATGAACATTTTTGCTGACTTTTACTGAAAATTGCCACAGATAACATGGCAATTATGCATGCAGAAAATTGTCTTATTCTGATTTCACTCAGTAAGGATTAAAGAAAAAATGGTGATGAAAAAAATTTATCTGAAAATCTCATGTAGAAATTCTTTCAAAATGGAACCAAACATCCCTAGGAGAGTCCACCTTTGCTCCAGGGTCATTTGGTAGAAAAGCTGATTTCTCTGAGCACCTGTTTTATTTCTGAGAAGAATCATAAATTTTTAACTAATCAAAAGACCACGAGTCTAATGAAAATAGGTCATAAGATAAAATTATTAAAGAAAGGGGCCATTGATGGAAAAGAAGTCATACTCAGTAAAACAATTTAAAGAGGTTTATTCTGAGCCAAATTTGAGGGCAATGACCCTGAGCCACACCCGAGAAGCCTTGAGCAAGTGGACTCTCCATGGTGGGGTTACAGTTTGGTTTTATATATTTTCTGGAGACAGAAATTACAGGAATTACAAGTGAGGTCATAAATCAAGGTGGAAAACATACATTGGTTTTGGCCCCAAAAGGTGGGACATCTGGAAGGGGTGGCTACAGGTGATAGGTGGGTTCCAGGATTCTTTCATTGACAATTGGCTGAAACAGTTAGGCTTTATCTAAAAGATTAGAAGTCCTTGAAAATGTATGCTTAAGATAAAGGATCTGTCAGCTAGAGATAAAGTACCAGACAAACTCAAGTGGTATGTTATGCATACTGGGGGTGTTAGGGAGTCACAAAGGATGTCTCTAAGGGGAGGGGGGGCATGTAAGGCCGGTCTGAGCTCTTTTCTCCTGGCTAACAACTCAGTTTCAGGGATTCCCTTGGCCAAGAGGGGAGTCAGCTGTTTAGGTAGACTTAAGATTTTATTTTTGTTCACAGACCCATTCAAAGGATATTGTGATATTTCTATTAAAAAATGAAATTGTGAATAAGAACACAGGAGTAAGTGGAGAGATGAACAAAATATGGTAGACAAGGACAGAAAGATGGCTGCTGTGAGCCACAGGAAGCCTGCAAGTATACAGTTAAGAGACTGTCTTCTTAGGGATGAAAGAAGACCCTGACTCAGAAATCTCTCTTTTGAATCAGTACCAAGGCAAAAAGAAAATCTGAGACATGAGTCCCATGGCTCATGTTTCTACAAGATTTATGAGCATTGCTTGGCATTTGTTACTCGTGGTGCAATCCAGTCTTATTGCATTTCAACAATACAGGCTGATACAAGCAATGACCTGCTGTTATTGGAAACAGCCTGTTACTTCAGGAATTTCCTGACCTAGCATGCAGAGGTCATCCTTCTTCTTTTGATCCCCCTGTTTTCTTGGCTAAAACAGGGCATTTCTTTCATGGTGGAAGTGGAAACAAAGAAAGTGGCTTCTCTTATCAGTTTGTAAGGCCTTCCCATCAGGAAAAGGCACTGAAAAAAAAAAAAAAAATATATATAGCCTCTTTCAGTGTTCAACTACAAATTCTAAGCAAGTAGAATGTTGTATTCAGCAAGAAATCCTGGCTGTCTTTGCCTACCCTAGAAAGAACTTGAAAAATACCTGCCTATTTATTTCTAAATTCTTACTATTGTAAGTACTGAGGGGCCAGAATCTTAGCCTGTCTGTTCACTATTGTAGTTTTATAGTTTCAGAACATAGATAACAAACATCCATCTGTCAAGTGAAATTTGTAGTTAGATATCATAATGATTATTGCAACTTCTGGAATGCTGGTAACTATGTAGAAAGTAAAGTTGTCTTTGCAAATAAAACACTACACATGTCCAAAACAAATACCACTTTAATGTCAATTTTGGCTTTCAAAGTAAGTTTCAGATCTTTAAGACCATGTCAAAAACTCTAATCTTTTTGGAATGAGAAGATGTTACTGAGTCATTTAGAGTTACGTGAGTTTGTTTAATTTAATTGTAATCCATAGTACCAAGTACTACTAAAATCTGCAGATTTTTTTTTCAGATCAAAAATCTTAGGTCCTCATTAATAGAGGACCTAAAACATACAGAAAATCTGTGTGTTGTCTATCAGTCAGGATTCAAACCGAACAGGATCCCATAGGGGATATATTAAGAGATTTATTACAGGGAAATGGCTGATATGGATGTGTGGGCCAGCAAGGTAAGTCCAAAATTCTAAGAGCAGGCTGGTCCTCCAGCCAAAGATGCTGTCTGAATAGTCCAGAAAGTCAGAAAAGTATAAGAATAGTCTCGTACTTAAAGTCAACTGATAATGTACTTTAATCATATCTACAAAATATATCCACAGAAATATGTAAGTCAGGGTTTGACTGGAAAACTGTGAGTTATAGCCTAGCCAAAATAGACTCACAAAACTGTCCATTAAACTGTGTAATGTGTTCAGGAGAAGGTGAAGGTGGTGAGGTGTGCTACTCCCCCCTCAAAAGCTTAATAAATAAATAAATAAATCCCAGAAGGCAGAATGTAATTGCTTCCTCTTGGACATTTTAACTCAAGTGCCATAGGGAAACTTGAGAAAAAAATGGCTTCTAATCAAAGAATGAAAAATTTCAAGACTGCAGTAGTATGTGGGCAGCAGTATCTATTAGAAACACACTGGACCTTAGGACCACCTACCTAATAACTATGTGACTTTTACAAACTCATTTCACTTCTCTGAATCTCCATAGCATTCTGAATTTGGACCCTATGCATGTCCTTCCTGACTCATGACAATTTTCCAAATGAAATATGAAAAATATAAGTAAAAACATTAAATTATAAAATACATTACAATAGTAATATCATTTGACAATTATCCCTAAATTTTGATGGTTTTGGTAGGTGAAATAATGCCTTCCAAAGATGCCCATGTTCTAATCTCCAGAATCTGTGATAGTTGTTTTAAATGGCAAAAGGAACTTTGCAAATAGAATAAAAATTAAGGATCTTGAGGTGGGGAAATATCCTGAATTTTTCACATAAGCCCAGGGTAATCAACAGGGTTCTTAAAAGAGGGAAGCAGGAGAATCAGAGACACAGAAAAAGTGATGGAGCTGGAAGCAGAGGAAGGAAAGGAGCTGTGATGACAGGAGCAGAGGTCACGTGCTGTGATGCTGACCAAAAGGGGGCTAAGAGCTAAGGAATGCTCACGGCTTGTAGAAACTGTAAAAGCAGGGGAAAAGTCCATCTCTCCTTTCTCCTTCATGCTGGCAATAATTAATATGTGATGGATGGAGCTATGGCAGCCACTTTTAGCCATGAAATGATAGAGCAAAATTAGACAGAAGGAGGCAAGATCTCTGCTGATTGTGTAGTTACCATTTTGACTCCTGACCAAGTACTTAGACTTTCAGGTGATAAATAAATCAAAATTTTTCTTGTTCCAGACATGATTATTTTGAGTTTTGATAGACATTTGCATTGATTTCTTACCTTTGCTATTGTGAGTGCTGCAATGAACATAGGAATGCAAGTATATTTTTGATATAATGACTTCTTTTTCTTTGGGTAGGTATCCAGTAGGGAGATTTTTTTTTAATCAAATGGTAATATTTTTAGTTCTTTGAGAAATCTCCATACTATTTTCCATAGAGATTGCAGTAATTACAAATTACTGCACAAATATGTGTAAAGGAGTTCCTTTTTCTCAACATCCTGGCCAACGTCTGTTATATTTGTCATTCTAATAATGGCCATTTTGACTGGTGTAAGATGATATCTCCCATGGTTTTATTTTCCATTTTCCTAATGATTATTAATATTGAATTTTTGTCATATGCTTATTGGCCATTTGCATGTTTTCTTTTAAAAAAATGTCTATTCATATCCTTTGCTGATGATATGATCTAATACATAGAAACCCCCAGAGACTCAACCAAAAAACTCCTGGAGGTCAGGAAATATGGTAATGTCTCCGGGTATAAAATCAATGTCCACAAACAGTAGCCTTTGTATATGTCAATAACAGTCAAGTTGAGAAGGAAATCATGGGTTTCTTTTTGTTGTAGAATTTTTTTCTATTTATTCAATTTTGCTACTTGTTATTTGTGTGTCCAGGATTTCTATTTCTTCACCATTCCACCTTAGAAGGTTGTATTCTTCTAGGAATTTATCCATTTCCTTTAGGTTTTCTACTTTGTAAACAAATATTTTTCATAATAGTGTCTGATGAGCTTTTGTATTCCTGTGGTATCATTTGCAACACCTTTTTTTATTATTTCTGATTTTGTTTATTTCTGTCTTTTTTGTCTTGGTTATAGATAGCAGTTTATCAATATTCTACATTTTTAATTTTTTTTAATTTCTACATTTTTTTAAAGAACTAACTTTCATTTGGTTGATCCTTTGCATTGTTTTGGACTTTATTTCATTTAGTTTTGCTCTGATTTTTGTTATTTCTTCTCTTCTGTAACATTTGGTTTGATTTGTTCTTGTTTCTCTAGTTTTCTGAGGTGCAACATTAGGTTGTTTGTGATCTTTCTACTTTTTGATGTAGGCATTTAATGCTTTAAACTTCCCTCCTACCAATGCTTTTGCTGTATCCCACAGATTCTGGTGTGTTGTATTTTCATTTTCATTTTTTACAATAAATTTTGTAATTTCCATCTCAATTTTTTTCTTGACATAATGATCATTTGGGAGCATGCTGTTTAATTTCCATATATTTGTATACTGAAGTCCCCCTGGTGTTCATTTCTAGTTTTCTTCTACATGGATCAGTGAAGATATGTGACATGATTTTGATTTTTAAAAAATTGAATGGAATTTGTTGGCTTAACATGGTTTGTCTTTGAGAAATCTCCATATGATGATTACAATCTGAATTCTGTCTGGGCGGTGCCTGTGGCTCAGTGAGTAGGGTGTCAGCCCCATATACTGAGGGTGGCGAGTTTAAACCCAGCCTCAACCAAACCGCAACAGCAACAAAAAAAAATAGCCAGGCATGGTGGGCATCTGTAGTCCCAGCTATTCAGGAGACTGAGGGCAAGAGAATTGCCAAACCCAAGGAGGTTGCTGTGAGCTATGACTCCACTGCACACAACTGAGGGCAACAAAGTGAGACTCTGTCTCCAAAACAAACAAACAAAAAAATCTGAATTCTGCACTCATTTGGTAGCATGTTCTGCAAATGCCTGTTAAGTCTATTTGGTCTGAAGGTTGATTTCCACTCAATGTTCAATGTTTCTTTATTGATACTTTGTCTGGATAATCTGTCTAGTGTTGAAAGTGGGATGTTGACATCCCTTATAAATATTATATTGCTGTCTAACTCTTTGAGTAGATTAATACTTGAATCTAAATTTTATGAATCTGAATATTGTGGTGTTGGGTGCATATATACTTAGGATTGTTATATTCTCTAGCTGAATTAATCTCTTTACCATTGTATAATGAACTTCTTTATCTCTTTTTAGTTTTATTGACTTAAAGTCTATTTTGTCTCTTATAAATACAGCCACTCTTGCTTGCTTTTGCTTTCTGCTTGTTGAAATATTTTTTCCACTGCTATACTTTCAGTGTTTATGTGTCTTTACAGGTAAGGTTAGTTTCCTGTGAGTAGCATATCACTGGATCATATTTGTTAATGTATGAATAAATGAATACATTAACATAAATGTAAATGAATACATTAACAAATATGATCCAATGATATTCTACTTATATCTCATCTTATTATACATTTAATCCATTCATATTCAAGGTCAATATTTATATGTGAGGTTTTATGTCTGCCATATTTTTAATTGGTTATCAAGTTGTTTTATGAATCATTTGTTTCTTTCTAACAGTGCACTGTTAGTCCAATGGTGTTAGTTGTATAAATAACTAGACACTTGTATCATTGATTTTAAAATTCTCTCCTTCACTTTGACTTTAAAGAATATGATGATGATCAAAGGCTCATCTCCTTTAGTCAGGTCAATGGACTGCAGATGGATATTGCAGCTACAAAATACCTTCATAGCAACTTCTAGACCAGTGTTTGATCAAACAGTTGAGCACCATAGCCTGCCAGGTTGAAACAAGATTTGGGGGGTGGAGGCAAGACGGCTGACTGAAGCCACCTTTCCACAGAGGCTCCCATCCAGAAGGAGAGTTAAAGGACAGAAATTTAGCAAGTAACCTGGTGAATTAGAGCTGCATCCAGAGAGAAGGTTGAAGAATGCATATTAACCCTGCTGAGGTGAGCTGCAATCCCAAGGATACAAACAAAAGGTACAAAATCAATTGCAAAGCGGACAGGAGTCCCCTCCCCCATGAGAACAGCTTGGAGTACTCCATAAATAAATGAGCAGAGTTCAAAAGTCCTCCCTTATATCCCACAGGAGAGACCCTCTAAAAACTGGACCTACTTCCACTACTAGGGTGCCACAGTGCTCTCCTGGCAGGCATAAAACTGTATAACACCGTATATATTCTCTACCTGCAATTCTGAGCTCCCTTCACTCCACTCCACTCTCACTCTGAGGTCTGGAAGCCTGTCCCCCAGTAGTCCAGATTCTTGGGTATTTTCTTGAGAGGTGTGGACAGGGTATGGACTGCTGCTGGTCAGTGCTGATCTGTGACATGGGGGAAGGAGAGGACGGTCAGCTCAGAGGGAACCACACAGGAGCGGTGGTGCCCCCAGCAGCCATTTTTGGCAACAATAGGGCTCACCCCTGGATTTTCTGGAGTCACACCCCCTGTCTCTCTGGGCAAACAGGAGGCTGAGCATCTTCTCTGGTAACAGCCACTGGCGGAACAGATCTGGGACAGAAACACAGGCCCCCTGAGACTTCAATCCAGAGTAACTGATTCACTAGGGTCAGACGGAGACCAGCTAAAAATAAGATAGACCCACTTATCCCCACCACAACAAGTAGGTCCCCAGTTTCTCAAGCCATAGCACTGTACGGGTTGTTGGCAAAGCTCCAGGGGAAAAAGGTACAGACACCAGTCCCAGCTTTTAGGCGAAGGGCTGGTTAATCACTACTCCTGGAGCCCCAAACCCAACTTTTCTTTAACCACTCACATAGTCAAATGGTGTAAAATAATCATGGAATGAATCAGTGGAAAAACACTGGTAACATGAATAACCTGAGTAGATCAACCCCCCGCCCCCAGGAAAGATATGCAGATGTAACTGAAGATCCCATTCATACACAGATGGCGGAGATGTCAGAAATCAAATTCGGAATTTGGATGGCAAACAAGATTAATAGAATGGAGGAAAAGTTGGAATTGGGAATTCAAAGAGCAATTCAAAAGCAGTCTCAAGAATTCAACAAAATTAAAAACAAAATCACCAAAGATTTTGACAAATTGAAGCAAGAATTTGCATCCCTCAAACTTCTGAAAAATACAGTAGAATCCCTTAGTAACAGAGTGGAGCAAGCAGAAATAAGGATTTATGACATTGAAGACAAAGCTTTTGAATGCTCCGAAACTCTGAAAGAGGAAGAGAAATGGAGAGCAAAAATGGATCATTCTCTCAGAGAGTTCTGGGATAATTTGAAGAAAGCTAATATTCACCTCATAGAAATCCATGAAAGCGATGAAGTAGCTTCACAAGGTACAGAGGCTCTTCTCCATGAAATTATGAAAGAAAATTTTCCAGACATGCCAAGACATTCTAAAATTCCAATAGCAGACAGTTTCAGAACCCCAGCATGACTCAACCCACTAAAGTTAATATGAAGGATAAATTCTGAAAGTGGCCAGATGTGAGAAAACCATAACTTACAAAGGGAAGAATATTAGAATGACTGCAGATCTCTCTGATGAAACCTTTCAAGCCAGAAGAGGGTGGTCATCGACTTTTAATCTCCTAAAACAAAATAACTTTCAACCCAGGATCCTGTATCCAGCTAAACTGAGTTTCATTAATGATGGAGAAATTAAATACGTTAACGATATTCACATGTTGAAGAAATTTGCCAGAACAAAACCAGCTCTTCAGGATATTCTCAGACCTATCCTCCAAATGACAAGCACAATCTTCTACCACAAAAGAAAACTCACTCAAAAACTTTTGATCAAACTCCAACTTCCACAGTGGCAAAAGGATTAAAAATGTCCACTGGACTTTAGAAAAACTCAATACCCAAAATTTTACCAGGCTTATCAATATTCTCCATTAATGTAAATGGCTTAAACTGTCCTCTGAAGAGGCACAGGTTGGCTGACTGGATACAAAAACTCAGGCCAGATATTTGCTGGATACAAGAATTTCATCTTACCTTAAAAGATAAATATAGACTCAGGGTGAAATGATAGTTGTCCATATTTCAGGCAAATGGAAATCAGAAAAAAGCAGGTATTCTAATTCTATTTGCAGATACAATAGACTTAAACCAACAAAAGTAAGGAAGGATAAGAATGGTCACTTCATATTTGTTAAGGATAATACTCAATATGATGAGATTTAAATTACTAATATTTGTGCATCCAACCAGAATGCACCTCAATTTAAAGAGAAACTCTAACAGACATGAGCAACTTGATTTCCTCCAGTTCCATAGGAATTGGAGATTTTAACACTCTTTAGCACTGCTGGATAGATCCTCCAATAAGAAGCTGAACAAAGAAATTTTAGATTTAAACCTAACCATCCAACATTTGGATTTAGCAGACATCTACAGAACATTTCATCTCAACAAAATTGAATACACATACTTCTCATCGGCCCACAGAACATACTCCAAAAATGATCACATCTTAGGTCACAGGTCTAACCTCAGTAAATTTAAAGGAATAGAAATTATTCCTTGCATCTTTTCAGACCACCATGGAATAAAAGTTAAACTCAGTAACAACAGGAATCTGCATACTCATACAAAACATGGAAGTTAAATAACCTTATGCTGAATGATAGCTGGGTCAGAGATGAGATTAAGAAGGAAATTGCCAAATTTTGGGAACAAAACAACAATGAAGACATGAATTATCAGAACCCCTGGGATACCACAAAGGAAGTCCTAAGAGGGAAATTTATAGCACTGCAAGCCTTCCTCAAGAGAACGGAAAGAGAGGAAGTTAACAACTTAATGGGACATCTCAAGCAACTAGAAAAGGAAGAACATACCAACCCCAAACCCAATGAAGAAAAGAAATAATCAAAATTAGAGAAGAATTAAATGAAATTGAAAACAAAAGGATTATACAACAGATCAATAAATCAAAAAGTTGGGTTTTTGAAAAGGTCAATAAAATAGATAAACCTTTGGCCAACCTAACCAGGAAAAAAAGAGTAAAATCTCTAATTTCCTCAATAAGAAGTGACAAATATGAAGTAGCAACAGACTCCTCAGAAATTCAAAAAATTCTTAATGAATATTACAAGAAATTTTATTCTCATAAATATGAAAATCTGAAGTAAATTGACCAATACTTGGAAGCACATCACCTTCTAAGACTTAGCCAGAATCAAGTGGAAATGTAGAATAGGCCTATATCAAGTTCTGAAATAGCATCAACCCTACAAAATCTCTCTAAAAAGAAAATCCCAGGACCAGATCGCTTCACGTCAGAATTCTACCAAACCTTTAAAGGGGAACTAGTACCTATATTACTCAACCTGTTCCAAAATATAGAAAAAGAAGGAATACCATCCAATACATTCTATGAAGCAAACATCACCCTGACCCCCAAACCAGGAAAAGACCCAACAAGAAAAGAAAATTATAGACCGATATCACTAATGAATATAGATACAAAAATATTCAACAAGATCCTAACAAACAGAATCCAGCAACATATCAAACAAATTATACATCGTGACCAAGTTGATTTTATCCCACGGTCTCAAGGCTGGTTCAATATGTGTAAATCTATAAATATAATTCAGCACATAAACAAATTTAAAAAACAAGACCATATGATTCTCTCAATTGATGCAGAAAAAGCTTTTGATAATATCCAGCATCCCTTCATGATCAGAACACTTAAGAAAATTGGTATAGGAAGGGACATTTCTTTTTTTTTTCTTTTTTTTTAGATTTATTTATTTTTTTTTTATTGTTGGGGATTCATTGAGGGTACAATAAGCCAGGTTACACTGACTGCATTTGTTAGGTAAAGTCTCTCTTGCAATCGTGTCTTGCCCCCCAAAGTTGTGGAACACACCAAGGCCCCAACCCCACCCCTCCTTCACACTGTCTGTTCTTCCTTCCCCCACCTCTCCCATATTTGGAAGTGGAAGACATTATTCTTAGTAAAGCATCACAAGAAAGAAGAAGCATGAATCCTATGTACTCAATTTTGATATGAGGACAATTAATGATGAGAAAGAAGAAGGGACATTTCTTAAACTAATAGACGCCTTCTACAGAAAACCCACAGCCAATATTGTATTGAATGGAGTTAAATTGAAATCATTTCCACTCAAATCAGGAACCAGGCAAGGTTGCCCATTGTCTCCACTGCTCTTTAACATTGTAATGGAAGTTTTAGCCATCGCAATTAGGGAAGAAAAGGCAATCAAGGGTATCCATATTGAGTCAGAAGAGATCAAACTTTCACTCTTCACAGATGATATGATTGTATATCTGTAAAACACCAGGGATTCTACACCAGGAATCACTCTTAGAAGTGATCAAGGAATACAGCAGTGCCTCAGGTTACAAAATCAATATTCATAAATCAGTAGCCTTTACATATACCAACAATAGTCAAGCTGTAAAAACAGTCAAGGACTCTATTCCAGTCACAGTAGTGCCAAAGAAGATGAAATATTTGGGAGTTTATCTAACAAAGGACGTGAAAGATCTCTATAAAGAGAACTATGAAACTCCAAGAAAAGAAACAGCTGAAAAATGTTAACTAATGGAAAAACATACCATGCTCATGGCTGGGAAGAATCAACATTGTTAAAATGTCCATACTACCCAAAGCAATATACAATTTTAATGCAATCCCTATTAAAGCTCCACTGTCATACTTTAAAGATCTTGAAAAAATAATACTTCATTTTATATGGAATCATAAAAAACCTTGAATAGCCAAGACATTACTCAAAACTAAAAACAAAGTAGGAGGAATCATGCTACCAGACCTCAGAATATACTATAAATCGACAGTGATCAAAACAGCATGGTACTGGCACAAAAACAGAGAGATAGAAGTATGGAACAGAATAGAGAACCAAGAGATGAATCTAGCTACTTACTGTTATTTGATCTTTGATAAGCCAATTAAAAACATTCAGTGGGGGAAAGATTCCCTGTTTAACAAATGGTGCTGGGTGAACTGGCTGGCGACCTGTAGAAGACTGAAATTGGACCCACAACTTTCACCATCAACTAAGATAGACTCTCACTGGATTAAAGATTTAAACTTAAGACATGAAAATATAAAAATACTAGAAGAAAGTGCAAGGAAAACTCTTGAAGAAATCGGTCCAGGTGAATATTTTATGAGGAGGACCCCCCGGCAATTGAAGCATTATCAAAAATACACTACTAGGACCTGATCAAACTAAAAAGCTGCTGCACAGCCAAGAACACAGTATGTAAAGCAAGTGTACAGCCCTCAGAATGGGAGAAGATATTTGCAGATTATGTTTCCGACAAAGGTTTAATAACCAGAATCCACAGAGAACTCAAACGTATTAGCAAGAAAAGAACAAGTGAACCCATCTCAAGCTGGGCAAGGAACCTGAAGAGAAATTTCTTTAAAGAAGGCAGGTGCACAGCCTACAGACATATGAAAAAATGCTCGTCATCTTTAATCATCAGAGAAATGCAAATCAAAACTACTTTGAGATATCATCTAACTCCAGTAAGATTAGACCATATCATATCACGCCATGATGTTGGCGTGGATGTGGAGAAAAGGGAACACTTCTACACTGCTGATGGGAATGCAAATTAATACATTCCTTTTGGAAAGATGTTTGGAGAACACTTAGAGATCTAAAAATAGACCTGCCATTCAATCCTATAATTCCTCTACTAGGCATATACCCAGAAGACCAAAAATCACATTATAACAAAGATATTTGTACCAGAATGTTTATTGCAGCCCAATTCTTAATTGCTAAGTCATGGAAAAAGCCCAAGTGCTCATCGATCCACAAATGGATTAATAAATTGTGGTACATGTACGCCATGGAATATTATGCAGCCTTAAAGAAAGATGGAGACTTTACCTCTTTCATGTTTACATGGATGGAGCTGGAACATATTCTTCTTGGTAAAGTATCTCAAGAATGGAAGAAAAAGTATCCAATGTACTCAGCCCTACAATCAAACAAATTTATGGCTTTCATATGAAAGCTATAACCCAGTTATAACCTAAGAAATGGGGAGTAGGAGGGGATGGGAGGGAGGAGGATGGATGGAGGCAGGGTGATTGGTGGGATCATACCTATGGTGCATCTTACAAGAGTACATGTGAAACTTACTAAATGTAGAATATAAATGTCTTAACACAATAACTAAGAAAATGCCAGGAAGGCTATGTTCACCAGTGTGACGAAAATATGTTAAATGGTATATAAAACCAGTGTATTGTGCCCCATGATTGCATTAATGTGCACAGCTATGATTTAGTAATAAATAAAAATAAATAAAATAAAATAAAGAATATGATGACAATATGACATGATGAAGTACTTTTTGCAATGCATTTGCCTGGGGATTGTTGGTCCTCCTGTGGCAAGATGTATATCTTGCTAGATTTGGGAATTTATTGTCAATTATTTTGTTAAATAGGTTTTATAATCTCTTTTTATTTTTTTGCTCCCCCTTGGGAATACTAATAAATTGTAATAGTTATTTTATGTATTCCTATATATCTCAAAACCCTTGGTTATTTTTTTGTATTCATTTTTCTTTATATAAGATATCTCTCTCCTTGGTAAATTTCTCCTTTATTGCCTGAATTTATTTTCTGATTTCTTTTTATTAATTTTCGTGTTTCTCTTGTGTCTCATTAATTTGTTCCTGAGGACTGTGTTTTTATGTCAGCAGCTGCTATATTGGGTTGTGTGGGCTAAGCTCTAGGCCAGTAGTGACACCTGCAGGTAAAAGCCACCTTTGGTGGTAGCAGGAGAATTTATGCCTAACTTCTGTTAATTTGGAGACATGTTCAGGTGTCCCAGGTGATAGATTAGGTCATAGAATGCCCTCAAGTCTAGGCACTGTACTCTGTCTGGGAGGGCAGGTATTGAAATTGAATGGAGCTGTGCAGAGCAATTCTGTACTCAGTCCTCCCAAAGGCAGGTTAAAACACCAGCCATAATGTGGATGGGGCAGCAAAATGCCTGAGTGACTGTTGCTGAATCTAAGTTTTAGCCAGGGAGGAAGGGATGTTTCCAGTGCCACTGTTTCTTCCAGTTTACTCCCCCATTCTGATTGTGGCAATCAGTCACTGAAATTTGGTTCTAATCTACAGCACAGTCTTTAGCCATAGGAGCATTGCCTGTGGTAATATTGCAGCCCCCTAGCAACTCTCCTCTTGCTTTAATCCTGGAAAGGGAGAACTATTCTCAGTATTAGTAGCTGGAACCCATGCTACTATGCTCTTTTCTTACTTCTGGCTGCAGGAATACCTCCCCTGCTGGTCCTACCAGAGTTTCTCTAATCTAAAGACTTCCACTGCTGCTATCTCCAATCCCACCTTGCTATGGACGAAGACCAAGAATAGCATCCTACTATAGATGCCTAAGTCTACAGAAGTGCATTGGACCTTTTCTAGAACACTTTCTTCTCACAGTCTCCTCGTTGCTCCCAAGTTAGATTCAGGAATTGGCAGGGTCTAAGTGCTCTCCCATGACCTAATTTACATGATTTCCCCTTGACCACCAAGAGATACTGACTCCCCTGTATTGGGAATTCACTCTCAATTTTCTACCAGTCCTGGTCACATTGGCTGCTTGCCTGCCTTCTTCTTCCTAGATGCTAGGGTTTTCATGAGCTTTTCTTTTGCATTCTCATGTTGTTTCTTAGATAAATGTTCCAAGTGTGATTGTCTACACACTATTTTAGTTCTTGTAAGTGAATGAAGTGCCCTCTAATAGCCCTTAGTCAGGTAGATTGAAAAAGAAAAAAGAATGTTTAACATTTAAATCAAAAAACTAAACAAGACAAATTGCCCTCTCCACTGAATAGAATGAAAAGACTGACCTTCCCACAAATAAGGGGAAGTGGCTTCTGCCTAGATGCCTTCAAGAATCGACATTCATTTCTTCCTGCCTTTGGAATAGAAATGGAACATTAATTCTTCTTTTGTCTTGAGCTTTCCAGTGTTTCTAGTCATCATTAGCTGTCTTGGTTCTCAGGCCTTTGGACTGGACTGGAATATACCATTAGCTCTCTTGCCTCTATGCTTGCTCACTCACTGCAGATTTTAGAACTTATCAGCCACCATAACCACATAAACTAATACTGTACATCAATGTAACACATCAATCTCTCTGTCTCTCCTCTCCTCCATAATCACATACACGTGCACATGCATATATGTTTATATACATTCTAATGATTATGTTTCTCTAGAAAACTCCAATATACAAATTTATTATAAAATATGATTAATGTTGAAAGGTATATTCATAAAACTTTTATTCCACTTAATTAACTTAATTCATGTGTTGTTAATTATGCTTTGATTTTTTGAAAAAATTCAAAAGATATTAAACAAAGCTAGATATTATCACAAGTTGTTTACATATTAACTATGTTTTACAACAGTCACATATTAGGAAGTCTAAAAAACCATAAAGACAAAAGCCAAAAAAGGTTTTTTTCATTTATTTGTTTATTTGATTGATATACTGCTGTGCTTAATATACATAAACCAGTGAATATCAGGCAATCTGTTTTTACTTCGTCTTCAGTTGTACATGGAATCTTAGGTTTCATCTATAACTTTTATTACCTTAAATATTTAGTAGATTTAACATAAGCTTATTAGACTGGTAAACTGAAGTAGAAAAAAAATGTATGCTCAAATCATACTTACTGCTGGTAACTCAGAAGACACAGCTTCTTCTGTTAAGCAAACAATTTTAAACTAGTCTTATTACCAAGGATTTATCCAAATCACACAAACTTAAAAATTTTAGATTAGTTTTTATATTTCTGACAATTTAGGTATAACTAATTTATATAAGTACTTATTTATCTCTAAACCATTTAGAATGATTTTAGAGGGGCCAGGTTAGAGATACTAAGTTTTCTCAAAGAAGTCATTGAAGTTCTAAATGATCCAAAGTAGAGTCATTCCAGCAAGAAAGGAAACCAACATAGTCATCAGGGATTGAAAAAGGGTAGACTTTAGTTGACAGAGAAGTTACCATGAAACAGAAGGATCTAGTAGGGGGAACAAAGGGCTCATAACAAAAAGCCAGGGAGAAATATTTCAATCTAAGAGGCACCTTCCAAACAAAGAAGCCTGAGATTCTAACTGAACTTCAGAGAGCAGATTCATTTCGAATGTGACTCAAAACAATCAGCTTTTTTATGGGTTACCCATGAATGCAAGATGTGTCCCCAAAGAGAATGCAGAATATGCAGCCCCCATGATCTCAATAGTCATTTCAAATACAGCTGAAGATAAAGAAAGGACCTGTATTGTAATAGGCAATTAGCAAATGCAACAGGTAGGACACATGGTCCTTATGGGTTGAAACCCTTTCAGATTGAGTCTTAGATGAACCCCCTGAGAGGGTCAGTGGGATAACAGCTAAAAATAGGGTACACAAGCTACCCACATTTCTACCTGGCTGCCTACACATTCTTAGACTTTAAGCTTATAATTGGCCACCTGTGAGTGCTGACCTGACAGTATGAGCTGCCTGGCAGTTGTAGAACCAAAGAGAATACTCTCTCAGATCCAGGTCAAGCTCTCAGAATACAAATCAAGATGAAAGAAGAACCTTGTTTAGTTTAATTAGTGTCCCACAAACTCACTGGTCTGTGAGGACATCTTCAACAACAGATTTACATGCCTGTGTTTTACCCAGGTTCTATCTTATGGTTTTACTCCTTAAGACAAATTACCGAAAGGCAGAAACAAGTGGACATAACACAATGACTATAACTGGGAAGGAAAGACTCTGTAACCAGAATCACAATTCCCAAAGAACTAGTTCCTACAAAGTGTGCTCTCCTGCTGATCTAAATTTTGAAATTGAAGGACAAAAAAGAAGCTATTAGCAACCGTACTCACCTGGACCTTAAGCAGACTTCCAATAGCCTGATAAGTAGGAAAATGTACCTTCTTGATCAGATGTCCCAGACTCTCAGTTGAAGTCCCCAGAGTGAACATAGAGTCTATTAGATTCTCATCACCAAAACTGATGGAGCAAAACTTTTCCTCTGTTCACTTAAGTCCAAACAGTCCAGGGTCTTCAAATTAACTAATCTCAGGTAGATTAAGAAGAAATACAAATTTGCTGACACAAGCGCGCAAAAGTCACTCAGAGATATTTGCTCACTAATCACCCAAAAGTAAGGTTTATATACCAGCTTAATGTAACAACTTAATAAAAGGGGGGAGATGTTTCAGGGATTCATTTGGAAAGTATGGAAGGTTCTACATTTTTTTTTCCAATGCTAGTGGAAATGAGTAAGCCTATTCTATGGTTCTTCCTGGATTTTTCAAGAAACTCCTGGGCTGGGAGTGAGGGGTGGTTAATAACAGCCATATTTTCTAGAAGTTGTGCTTTAGTCAAATAAGAGAAGTACAGGTAAGATTTAAAATGTTTTCTCTTCCAAATAACATTTATGTCAAAACTGTGATCCCTTCATAACAACCAAGTGGTCATATATGGGAAAAAGTCCTATTATGATAAGATATAAGAAATACTTATACCTTTGCAGGCTCCAAAATATCCACAAACCTAGATGACAAAAACATACTTCAGAACCAAAATAGGATTCTTCCAATTGTTTTGAAATATATAGACCAGGTCATTATGTATTTGACATAGAGTGATCTCATAGTTAAACAAAGGATGAGAAGGAATCCTAGTAACAATCTTTTACTTTATTACTCTGGCTGGCTATTAACCTCTGTGTGAGTGGCCAGACTCTATGTTACCACAAGCACCAAATATATCATTAACATATATTTTTCCTGCATTCGTAATTCAATTGGTAATATTTCTACAAATTTGCATAACTGCGAGCTTCAATATGCTGGTAAATTATTTTCAGTTGTATAAAATGTGAGAACTCAGTGATGTAGGAAGTTTGTCTTCTGGTCTAATCTTTTGAGTGACCTCTCTTCTTTATTAGCCTATTCTATGCCCTTCAGGCCATCATTGGTTCCCAAGATTCCTACCAGAATCTGAGCCACCCAAGACACATTTCATGTTTTAGATACTTTCTCCCTATTCTTAGAGAAACCAGAGAGAAGACAGACAAAAGGATAGATGGATGGATACATACATAGATAGATAGGTACTGATAACATGAAAAGATAGATATTGATAAGATAAGAAAATTATTTAAGAGAGATCTATTCAAGTACTAAACATATAAAATCAAAGATAATTTTTCATTTTACTGATTCATTTATTCAAATGCTTAGTACTTAACAATTATTAGAGTAAAACCTGAAAACCCTGTAGAGATTATAGTGGGAATGAAATGAACTAATAAATGATTAGAATTTAGTGAGTTACTTATTGTTATATAACTGTGTGCCAGTAGACACATATCAAAAAAGAAGGAAACACCAATTTTGGATGGGATGAAGAACCAAAAAGAAAAGAGAAACCAAGCATAGGGGATTTTGTAGAGTAGCTGTGTTAAGTTGGACCTAGAAGGAGGGATGAAATTTGGCAAGACCAGTTCTAGGGAGTCTCCATTCTTCGACCCCCCAGAAAACATTTATTTGGCACCTTTAAGGAGTTAAACATTATCATTAGTACTTGAAAT
This sequence comes from Nycticebus coucang, assembly GCF_027406575.1. NCBI lineage: Eukaryota > Metazoa > Chordata > Mammalia > Primates > Lorisidae > Nycticebus > Nycticebus coucang. Next base: position 31,824,916 of record NC_069782.1, read on the forward strand.
GCAAAGAAAATAAAAATAGTTCCTGACTCAAGAGGTTGTAACCTGAGTTAAGAAACAAGTCCATATATAAGTAATTGAAAGACTAAAGTACAGCACAGTAAATTTTATATACTTTATTGAAGAAAGTACCACAGAAATACCAAATACAAATTTGTCTCCCCAGAAGACGTTGGCAAGTACTTTCCAGAGATAACATGTAGAACTGTAAAATTTCTCATAAAAGTTTTTGCCCATATTATTTTAATGCATGTAGTTTTAGGGTAATACATTTACAACGTTCACATTTTCACCACTTCAACATCACAAAAGTGTAATTATAGCCCTATGTGTAATTTTGGGAATAAAAATATCTTCACCTTCCTCCTTTTCTCAAGCATGTCAGTCCTTTCTTCTTTTCAGAATTTTTAAAAGTAGTTTGTGTGAAGCTGTGATATTCCTTAAAATCTACAGATTTGCTAGAATCCATTGCACTTTAAAAACAAATGTGCCCTTTGTTAGCAAAGGTAACTATGGAAAGTTTGAAAACAATTTTCCAAGAATTCCTTTCAGATGGTGCTCTACTCTCCCAGATAGATATTGACAAAGGTACTATAGAATGCTTCAAAATAGCAGCAATTTAATAAACTCAGATGTCGATTATGAAGTCTAGATTACATAAGCTTTGTTTTAAATACTGATAGCAGGCATGCTTGGTTTAAGGATTTAGATGTTACCTTTTTGGAAAATTTCTGCAAAAAAACCCAAATACACTTTTATTTGCAAGTGTTGACTCACCACCGATTATAAGTAAGACACCATAAGTGATAGAATCATGTAGGAAGGCCAGGCATGCAGGCCTAAGGTTGCTCTGAGCTAGGCTGAGGCCATGTCACTCTAGCCTGGGCAACAGGGTGAGTCTCTGTCTCAAAAAAAAAAAAGAAGAAGAAGAAGAATCCTATAGGAAACTATTCTTGCTTTTTGAAATGTATACCAGAATATCTAAGACAAAGCAATAAAATATGAATGTATTAGTGCAATTACCAAAAGAAGCCTACAAAGTAGAAAAGAGGAAGAATTCCTTTCTATTCAATGTGGAGAATTGTAAGAAGAGCAGATTATAGCATCCGGTCCAGTAGAGAAATAGCAGTGGTAATGTCTTCCAGGTGGAAGGAACAGCATAAGCAAAGTATTTGAACTAAGAACAGGATGGCCTCAGAAACACTGAAGGGTTCAACTTGATCAGATTATGAATCGGAGCTATCGAATTTCTACCTTCCATGACCACTTGTAATGGATGTCTGAAATTATAATATATTATATGGCTATGATCAGGCTCAGCAGGAGAAACTGCCACATGCAATTACCCATGTCTGCCGTGGATGAGGAGAGGTATGGTGCCCTTGGCCTACCTGTGTGCTGAGACTGAGCTATCTGAGGCATGGTGAGAGGTAAGCATAGATGGTAAAATAGTTCAGGCTCGGAATTTGAAGTGTTTTAGATTTCAAGATGCCAAAATGTTTATATTTTATTCTTTGTAGGGGAAGGTAAAAGTTCTTTGTATTTTTACACTTTGGGGTTCTTAGCCTCGTCTCTGTAATAAAAGATCGACAAAAGAAAAGCAAACATATGTATTTAATAGGACTTTTCTATGACACGAAATCCTTCTTAAGGAAAGACAACCCAGAGAAATAATTAAACCTCAGTGTTTGTATGCGAAGTTTTATGAAATGTGGAGATTCATGGAAAGTGCAATAGGACAAAAAGGGTCTGAGCAAAGGGCAGTGAACTACATGGAACTTTGTGAGGCCTGTTTGCCCAGAGTTCTCTTCATCTTTAGGGATGAGGCTGCTTTCAAGGCTAAGAAGCCACGGCAAGAACTTGCCCTCAGACTTTGTGATACCTAAAAATTTGGATAAATTTCTCTCTTCTCAAGATTCTCAACATATTTTACAATTCCTGAGTCTCCTGGCAAGAGACCTTCCTTACTCACTTGTAAGGCTGAGAATATTAAAAAGCCAGAAACCAGGTCATCTTCTTAAGAATACCTTGTACACCAAGTGCAGTGGCTCATGCCTATAATCCTACAAGTTTTGGAGGCTCAGGCTGGAGGGTTGCTTGAGGCCAGGGTTTTGAGACCAGTCTGAACAATATAGTGAGGCCTCATCTCTGCAGATAAATAAATAAATAAATACCTAGGCATGGTGACACATGCCTGTAGTCCCAGCTACTCAGGAGGCTGACAGGTGGGAGAATTGCTTGAGCATAGGAGTTCAAGATTGCAGTGAGCTATGATAACACCATTGCATGATATCAAGGGTGACAGAATGAGATCCTGTCTCAAAAACTAAAATAAAAATCAAGAAATGTCCATTTGTAAGTACTGAATCCATAAATTCAATCTAGCTTCTTATAGTAGACATTTCTGTCAAAGCCTTGTAAGTTATCCAGTGTTTCCAATTCTGTCCTATTATACTAGAAGAACAGATTCTTATGGATCCGATGCAAATAATTGTGTCTTCATGAAAATAAGAACACTCAATAAGATTTTCCAAATTCCATAGGGACCAAGAAAGGAGAAAAAGTAAATGTCCCTTCTTTGCTTACAAAGATAGAATTTATCAGATTGTTGTAAATTACAGATAACTTAAGAGAAAAGGAAAAGGAATTCCTCCAATCTGGAAACTACCATATTAAAGTACAAGCAATGTTTTAAACAAAAGTCATAAAATCAGCAGCTCATTCAATCCCATTTAATTAATACTTGCTCTGCTTGAGCTCTGGTTAGCAGTTTTTATGAATCCCTCATTTCTTCATTAGAGCTCTGGAAATTCTTACCCAGCCCATTTGTATAATCTTAATATTACGCTCCAGAGACCTTGTTAGAGTCTTTTCCAGGAAGCATTTTGACCCATTGTTATTTATACATGCTTTTAGAAAAGAATCAGAATTAAAAAAAAAAAAAAAACTCTTTGCAAATGGCAAAAGTCTTACAACAGCTATGGTTGATGACCTGGGGAGAGTTCATTACAATGTAATTGACAAGGATATTTGGTTATCTCTGTGATATATTGCATTTTACCTGGCATTATGACAGAAAACATGGACATGTGATGAACAGTGATACTATGGGACAAATAGCTAGGAATTTTAAACAATTTCTGATATAGTTGTATTAACAATATTTACTTAGTTATAACCTAAAGAAGATCTAGCATAACTTCTCACTTGACAATGCTTGCTATGTAATTTAACATACCAAATAAACTTAATTAGTTTGTCATACCTCTTTTATGAGATGAGAAACAAACCCTTTGAATTTTCCCGTGCCCCTCTGAGAAATCTCAAAGGTAGTTTGAGGTCAAAGGAAGTTTTTATTTAGAATTTGATTTGGGGAAGTTTGTCAAAAATGTCAAAAGGTTTGAACACAATTCAGTATGACCTTGGTAATCTAGTCAACCAAAATAACTAAACTATTCTGAAGGCACATACGGAATGTTTCATAGTTGTAAAAAAGATTAGCCCTTTTAATATTAAAAGGACTCAATTTTCTTAAGTAATCATGGACTTGATAAGGACAACATAAAGAATAAAAAATAAAACACAGAAGTTTTGTTCATTAGATAAACTACCTGAATGATAAAAATCTTTTTACAATTTCTTGTTAAGAATAGATCAATAAGCCAAGAAAATCTTGTCATTTAAACAGAGAGGAAAGCAAATTCTACTTTTATATCCGTGTACTATTCATACTAATGCTAACATTTTTTTCCTTTTTTAAAAAAAATCAGAATATTACAGGGGTACCTGAATAGTTGTGTGAATTGCTTTTGTACAATTTGAGTCAAAGTTTTAAGTGTACCCCTCATCCAATAGTATACATTGTATCCATTGGGTGTGAAATTACCTCTCCCTTTCAGCGCCACCCTCCCCCCACCAACCTGCTTGTTTTTCATTGAGTTTTACTACCAAATGTGCACATGAGTGTTGATGGACTTTTAAAGAATCATATAAATAAACTCAGCCAGTCATAGCCAGCTTTGACCATAAGAGATAAGATTGTTTTTCCAAGCTATCTTTTTCACAAACGTTCTATAACCTCCTTCTTAACAACCATCCAATTTTGGTCCTAATCCTTTATTCTTTCTCATTCTGACACAACCGGTCATTTTAGGACAAAATTACTTTCCTTTTTCTTCAATAAAAATATACTTGTTCTACTTTTCCTTATCATACACATCCTATTGTTCTTATATTTTTTTGTATACAGAGGGTTTTCTTAATTTTTTATCTTTTTATCTCTATAGTTTTACTTACGTAGATTGCTTATAATCTTAGCCTTCACTAACCGTAATTTCTAGTAAAAACTAAGAAGTAATTATGATCCACCAAGACATTCTATAGTAGACTAGAACATTTATGAATACACAATTTCACAGTCTTTAGAGACACATGTTTTCTTATGCACATAGTAAAATTTTCTAAGTAGCAACTGGAATTCTCCACTTTTCTTTAATGGCTTTATATCTTTTGTATTAACCTGGATGGAATTGAAGCACATTCTTCTTAGTACAGTAGAATTCTTAGTTAAGAATGGAAAAGCAAGAATCTAATGCACTCGATACTAATTTAAAGCCAGTAGATGATCTAATACATGCCCACATAAGACAAAAACCCAAATCAATTCAAGTTGGGGGCAGGGGAATGAGGGGACAGGAAGAGAAGAGGGCTTGTGATGGGAGTGCTCCCACTTAATGGGCACAACGTTAGGTTATACGGCACATCTCTTAGGAGTGGGACACAGTTATAACAGAGACTATACCTAACAAATACAAACATTGTAACCTAATTCTTTGTGCTCTTAAATTAACCCGATTAAAAAAAGTAACAAATGAAATTTTTATTAACAGACCTAAATAGATTTTGACTCTCTATAAAAATTAAGAAACCAAAAGTAGATAAACTTATTTCATATAGAACGATAAACGTTTCAATATTTTATCATCTTTGAAAACTATCTAGATGTTCAATGAATAGTCATTGTTTTACTTAATTTAGTATATATTAAAGTTTCAAGTTATCATAAAGATTTTTAAAAAGTATTTTTAAGTAGACATTATAGCAGACAATTATTGTGGAGAAGTCCAATTCTAAACTTTCTTCCACTTACATATATTGAATTTACTTGTTAACAATTATCCTTGAATTGCTTATGAAAATTACAGAAGCCATTAGACAAAGTTAGCCATCATCTTGTGTTATTGTTGTTGTTGAGAAATCAGACACATATTAAAAAATCACAGAATCAAAGAAGCCAAAAAAATTAAACTACAGTTTTTCTTTTCTTTCTTTTTTTGTTCATTTTACCATCATGCTTAACATACATACATAAAGCAATTCATTTTTATTCTTAGGTTGGATTTCTGGTTTTTTATTCCTAAACATTTACTAGAGATAATAACATAAGCTTATTTGACTTGTAAACCTTGGTAGAAAATAATTACATGTTTTCATTATATGTAGTATTGACAACTCTGAAGACACACTTGCTTTATTTTACCAACAATCTGAGATACATGAACTTAAAAAATCTTTGAATAAGTTTGTTAGCTTAGTTAATTAGTTTGAGGAGGAAAAGGAAGAGAAGCAATGGGAAGTAAGAGACCTTAGAAAAGACATTTGGGGAAGATTGTAAGATTCCCAGAGAAGCAAGTGAAACTCCAAATTACCCTTAGTGAAATCATAACAAGAAAGAGGTGAAGAGATAGTGGAGCATATTGTCAGCAGTGCTTTGAGAAGGGGGGGGTCCGTTGACTGAAAAGTTCCTTCCTATGGGAAGAGCAGGATCAAATAGAGAGCAGAGGTCTTAAAATATAGCTCCTAAAACGCTTTGCCTATAAATTTCCAATCAGGCCAACATCTGACCATAGTACTCTTTAAAAAAAAAAAAAAAAAAAAATCCTTTCAGATTTCTCAATATCAGGGGTCAGCCAGGACAAACAGTAAATATTTTTGGCAGTATTGAACTTCTTCTTCCACCCCTCTTAAACAAAGCTATACCTGTTTCAAGGACTTAAAACTCAAATCAGTAAGTCTTTTATGATTTAATCATGGAGGGCAAGAGGCATTCCCAAAGAGGTGGCAAAAGATCCAGCCCTCTCAAGATCCACTAACAAAGATAGCCAAAATAAAGAAAGGCTCAGACAAATTAATCCATATGAAAAAAATCCAATAATCCCATATATCAATGGGCAAGAGACATGAATAGAAGCTTCTCTAAAATAGACAAACAAATGGCTAACAAACATATGAAAAAAATGCTCATCATCCCTAATTATTAGAGAAATGCAAATCAAAACCAGCCTGAGATATCATCTAACCCCAGTAAGAATGGCCCACATCACAAAATCTCAAAACTACAGATGCTGACATGGAACACTTTTACACTGCCGGTGGGACTGAAAACTAATACAAGCTCTTTGGAAGGAAGTATGGAGAAACCTCAAAGAACTAAGGCTAGACCTCCCATTTGATCCTGCAATCCCATTACTGGGTATCTATCCAGAAGGATAAAAATCCTTTTATCATAAGGACACTTGCACTAGACTGTTTATTGCAGCTCAATTTACAATCGCCAAACTGTGGAAACAGCCTAAATGCCCACCAACCCAGGAATGGGTTAATAAGCTGTGGTATATGTTCACCATGGAATACTATTCAGTCATTAAAAAAAATGGAGACTTTACATCCTTCGTATTAACCTGGATGGAAGTGGAAGACATTATTCTTAGTAAAGCATCACAAGAATGGAGAAGCATGAATCCTATGTACTCAATTTTGATATGAGGACAATTAATGTCAATTAAGGACACAGTTGGGGGGAAGGGTAGAGCAGAGAGAGGAAGAAGGAGGCAGGGGTGGGAAAAGGAAGAGCAGAGAGAGGGAAGGGGGGGCCCTTGGTGTGTGCCACACCTTTTGGGGGCAAGACACTAATGTAAGAAGGATTTTGCCTAACAAATGCAATAATGTAACCTGGTTTCTTATACCCTCAATGAATCCCCAACATTGAAACAAAAAAAAGTTATGTTAAAAAAAAAAAAAAAGAAAGAAAGGCTCAGAAGCCTCCCTGAGAGCTAGGATGATTGGTAGGACATTAGTCACAAATGAAATGTGACCCACATTGCGGTGTGGCTATATTCTTAGGCCCCCAACCTACCAGTGGGCTCCCTGCACATTGCAGGTCCAGTAACCTGATGCCCTAGCAGGTGGAAAGCTGAGCCAAGATCTTAGGACACAAAACAAGACAAGCAAGAAAGCAACAGCTGTCCTGGGAGGGGAAGCATCATTAGCCAAGTGGTACTGGAAAACAAAGTTAACCAAATTCACATGAGTAACAATCCAAAGCACTCATTTTTACAATGTTTATCTCCTACTTTGCCAGCTTTTTGTCGGTTGCTGACCTCAGCTGCAGTCTTTGAAGTGGAGTGCTTTGCCTTTACTATCCCTTCCTGGTCACAAGAAAATGCAGGCAAGGAAAAATATAGATCTAGGCCTTGGCGGTAACTATATGACATAAGCTAGATTAACAAGACAGCAGCATACATACTTATTTAATATGAGTTTTAGATGACACAAGAACCTTCATAAGGAAAAGAAAACCCAAAGAAATGGTTAGTCCTGAATGTTTTTATGCTAGGTTTGATGAAGGGTAGAGAAGCACAAAAAAAAAAAAAAAAAAAAAAGATATATATATATATATAATAGGACAAAAAGGGGGTATGAGCTAAGAATAGTAAGCTAGGAAATGCTTCATAAGTCCTGTTTGTTCAGATTCATCTTAGCTTTCCTCTACCTTCAGGGATGAGGGAGCTCTTTTCCTCTTGGTCTGGGGAGGGCAGCTCTCACCTGAGGGCCTCATGCCCTGCTTCAGCGGAAATTCAGAGAGCCCATCCCACACCTGCCATTTCTCAAAGTTTTTCAGTTTAAAATAGTCAATATTTAAAGTTGCCATATTTTGAGGCAGTATATCCTGAACCCTGTTACTCCTTTTAAACATTAATTACAGCAGTGATACAATGCTTGTTAGATAGCTAAAAGTATATATTAAAAACTGAAACTTTCTTCTCCAATGCTACACTAAAAAGGAATAAACAAGTGTACATTCGTCTAACTTTTACATATATATATATATATATATACACACACAGAGAGACAGGTGTAAAATATGCACCACATACAAATTGTTTCCATCTAAGAACAGGTTCCCATTACATGTTTAGTTCTATAACCCATGCTCTTACATAGATATCTTTTCATGAAAGTTCTTAGAGATTTAGCTCATCTTTTTTTAACTGTAATGTAACATTTCATTGTATGGTCTATTACTGACCTATTCTTTAGCTGATTGGGTGCCATTAAAGCTTTCAGTAACAAAAGGAAAATATTGTAAGTTTTTTTAATAACAAAAAAATGAAAATAAATTTTTAGAGGAGATAAAGGAAACACTTAAAAGGTGATTACAGTAGTCCAAGTAGACTGTAATAATGAGAGTTTGAATTGATACCACCTAGAAGAGATGCTTCAGATAATCTAATAAGAAACAGTTTATAATTATCCTAGTTCACCATGTAAAAACCAGAAGAATGATGAGAGGAAACACCAAGCGTGGGTGATTAGGAAGATTAGGAAGTTATCTGAGAGAAAAGGAAGAGAGAGATGGTTTATTTAAGGATTCTCTTAGTTTTCATCTTCTGTTTTCTTAGTTCCCCACCATTTTATCACTTGCTGAATTATATCAATTTGATGACAATATTTTGTAAAGTCACACTATTTTATCTACTCTTACTGTCACCATCCCTATTAATGCCCTAATCACCCTCATGGCACTGTTATCCAACTTCTCATTCATCTGACACTGTTGTCAGATTAATTTTACATAGGGCAAAAGTTAAGATAGTTTAGGTAGCTAATGTTCACTGTATTAGTCAAGGTTCTCCAGAGAAACAGAAGCAACAGGAGATATTGATATGGATACAATAGAGGTAGAGATAGAGAAAGATAAATTTATTATAGGAATTGGCTTGTGTGATTATGGAAGTTAAGAAGTCTCTTCTGTGCAAGCTGGTAAATCAGGAAAATGGGTGATGTCATTCAGTCCAAGTATGAAGACCTGAGAACCAGGGATCCAATCGTGTAAGTGGCTTAAGTCCAGGTCAGAGTCAGAAGTCCCAGCAACCAGGAGAATCAATGTCTAAGGTCAGAAAAAGATGGATACCCCAGCTCAAACAGAGAGCAAATTTACCTTTCCTCCTCTTTTTTTGTTCTATTCAGACCCTTCACAATGGGGTGACTCTCACCCATACTGGTGAGGGAAATCTTCTTTACTTAGTCTCTTGATTAAAATACTAATCTCTTCCAAAAACTCTTGTTCATACACCCAGAAATAATGTCTTTCCATGTCTCTGGGCATCCCCTAGCCCAATCAAGTTGACACATAAAATTAACCAAGACATTCACTAACATGTAAGAACATCTACTACACGTCTGTAGAAGCTGTGTTTCCTTGGAACATATATTGTTATGACAGTGAATCTTCACAGAAAGCCATCTTTTGCCTTTGTGATCTTGGTGAAATTATTTAACATTTGCCTAAGAATCAGTTTCCTCATCTATTAAATGAGGAAATAGTATCTGCTTCAAGCATGCATTGCCTGGGAAGCACTATGAATGTTAGTCACTATGACCCTGTCCCACAATAAAGGCAGGAATGTTAGTGCCTACCCATGTGAGTTCTGTCATACCAAAACTATCTCTGTAGCCTGCCAAAGTTTCCAAATGCCTTGTACACTATGTATTTGTATACATGCCCCAAGCGGTCACATCTCACTATCTTAGCCCACACTGCTCTCTCTGACCAGATACCTTCCCTGCCGTATCTAACCCCATACTTGTAAATTCTCCTCACTCTTACAGGTCCCCAACTGCTACAGCACATTTTGTGATTTTCACATTCAGCAGTAAGGCCTCACTTGCTAAAGCTTCTTGTATATAGATGCCTTATTAACATCCTTTTCTCTCTTAATTTCTGTTTTTACACATGTTCCTTTGCATGCCTGGTGCAAAAGGTTTACATACTTACCAGTGTATACATCTTCACCTCTAGGTTCCAAACTTCTGTAGAAGTTGGGAGCCAGACCAATGCTTTATCCTCTAATAAAATCTAAAATAATATATGTTATGTAACAGGCATAACAAAAACATCTGTTGAGGCCTATGTTAAATATCTTCCATTTGTCCCTCCAAACCCACGCTCTACCCTGCTGTCTGTGCTGATGAGCTCTGCTGTGGACTTCATCTTCAGGCAATGGAGCAGAACAGGCAAGACATCAGAGAGGCAGAAGAGCTAAGTCAGGTGCTGGTCCCTTTCTCTCAGAGATATCTTGAACTGCAGCCTCCCTGGAATAAAGGTCACTGCTCTACTCAGGGTGACCAACAGTACAGGACCCTTGCTTTTCAAAGCCCAGTGATTGCTCTATCAGCTTGCCTATTTGGACATAAAGATGACTATACGTCGCTTACTACACTGTTATTACCTTTATAAAGAGTCCCTTTAATAATGCCTCTCCTTGAATTATCCTAATTTGAGAATGCCTTTTTTTTTTTTTTTCCTGTTGGGACTATCTTTCAAAGTTTGCAGAGAATTTTTAGATAAAGAAGAGGGGTTGGAGGTAAACAACACCTTAAAGTCTATCTTGCCAATCAAGTAAGAAGAAAAAAGCCTTTGTTTAGATTGAAGATGACAATAGTATGGTGGGAAGCTGGAAGAAAATGAAAGAGGATTAGAGTAACTGCTGAAGGAAATGCTTTAGGAAGTTAGTTAACAATGAATAAAAAAGGATCACAGAACAGCATGAAGGTTATAATTGCACAGAATTCATTTGGCAAGCTTGCCTGAATTTCTCCAGCAGTGCTTAGCAGAACAAAAGCTAGAGGGTTGTTAAAACAAAACAAAGTAAAGCAAAACAAAATATAAGTGATAGGGTTTAACTAAATTGGGAAAGATGAGAGATTAAGAAATCCTGAGATATACAGGTGCTAAGATGTATCACAAAATGGAAATCTGAAGGAGACCAGTGAAGTCAAGAAGAGGTTAATGGGTAATTTCCTCTTTTAGTCCACTTAGGGGAAACATGGATTAGATTAATTATGCAACGTGACTAATCACAAGAGGAGCAGAGATTTTTTATTTTAATTTACAAGCAAATATGGCTTTGCTTACTTGCAATATAGTTTCTATGCCCCAAATTAGACTTACTGTAACTTAAACTACCATTTTAGATAACAGGATTTGGATAATGTTTTTGTTATTAGTTCAGGAATTCCTTTTTGGGCTCCCTTTGAAAATTTGATTTTACAAATATACATTTACTTTCTAGGATTTAAATCTTTAAAACTTCCTCTAGATTTCACCTCAATTTTTACTTTGCTTTCAAGAGTTTGCATTTATGACAAATTGAGAAGCAGATTGTAGATCTTGATGTAGAGTAAGCCCAAGGAAAAGGAAAAAAAAAAAAAAAGACAGAGAAGAAATTCAAAATAATTGCATTAACAAAGCAATCAAGAAACTGCTGCACTAACTCATACAGGCTGCACAAAAGTTACCAGGGGAACCATACTTGTACATTTCCTAGTTCTCAAAAATGTACCAATGTGATATTTCTGTCTGTCTCCTTTCTTTTCCTTTTGAAAATTTCAACCAAAAATCTTCTCTACCCTTGGGATTTCCTTGTTATTCAACTTGAAAATGCATTCTTTAATGGTCACATCACATAGCCCACTAACTGGGAATTTATAAAAAGGAATGATATGCTTTTCTCCAAAAGTAATGAGTTCAGCGTGCAATGAAGATTTCTGCTATCCCTGGAGCCCCTAAAAATAGGAAAATATAAATAGGTATTTTTCTCTAAGAATCTTTCAGTTTTTTTTACTCTCTCCCTACTTTTAGATTATAAGTTCCTCCAGGGCAGGCAGTAGGTCTACAATTTTTTTAGCATGATTCCCCACAGAAATTAGCCTGCTCTAACTCCACAGCGAGAGGTAAATAACTCTTTTTGGCTGACATTACACATAAGATTAAAGAGTAATTTTGGAAATCGTGGATTGGGTTTTCTTTTTCAATTTGTTAAAACGAACTCAGGTCACAGTTTTCTTCCCCCCACAGAGAATCACATCTTAGAAGAAGACTGTGGAGAGAAAAGTGTTTTTCATTGGTGATGTTCTTATCCTGGTTTGTGGAGCCAGAGCGAAAGGAAATTGCCACTCTTTCTTCTAGCAGCTACTCTAGCCATGCCACCTGGGGATGAGGGCCCTTTCTTTTGTGTATCAGAACTGACCAAACAGATTAAGCATGGATAATAAGACTATAGTGAAGTATTTACTATCATTAATATTAAATCACTAAGTAGGACTACTAGTTCAAGACTAATACTTATTATGAAAAGAAAATGAGGCTCAGTGCCTATAGCTCAGCAGCTAGGGCACCAGCCACATACCCCTGGGCTGGTGTGTTCATACCTGGCCCGGGCCTGCCAAACAACAAGGACAACTGCAACAACAACAACAAAAAAAAATAGCCGGGTGTTGTGGTAGATGCCTGTAGTCCCAGCTACTGGGGAGGCTGAGGCAAGAGAATCACTTAAGTCCAACAGTTTGAGGTTGCTGTGAGCTGTGATGTCACAGCACTGTACCGGGGGCAACATAGTGAAACTCTGTCTCAAAAAATAAATAAATAAAAAATATAGGTAGATAGATACAGATGGTGCTTTGCTAAATTATTACAAGTCAGAGTCTCTTGAACTTATAAAGACTTGAATATACAGTATAGCAGGAAGCTGGCTGGTGTTTCTGTGAAATGCAGCCTTTCCACATTATCTTCTTGATACGGCTTAAGGACGTCACTTTTGTGCTCAGGGCCAGTTTTCTTCCCTATGAAATAGGGACTATTTCTGTGTTGATGGACTCTGTGTAGACACAAGATGATACGTTGAAAATTCTAATTTCCTGTGCAAATGAAAGGTGCTTTTGTTGCTGGGAATACCTTCATCTTCCCTTTTCATCCATTGAACTCAACCGCCAATCTGAGGCTTTCTGGACCTGAGACAAAAGCAGCCATTACCTCCTACACCCCCTTCTGTATTTTGTGAGCACCTCTATTGCTGCCTGTTTGAATATGTCATGCCATTATTTCCATGGATAGCTTTCCATTCCACCACCCTTCCTTCAGGCAGGCAGCTCATGTCTTCCCTCTTTGTTTTCCAAATGCCTGTGGCACATATTTGGGTTTCAATAAGTATTTGCTCAAAGGGTAAACAGTTATTTCTTAGTTCCAAGAATATTTACTGAGAGTTCTTTGTCTTGCTAGTCTTCCTGAAGCAGCATCCTCCAGCAACCAGAGAAACTCACTCTTTTTCTGGCTCTCCAATTACCTTTTAAAGTAGCAGACTAAAGCCATACTTCACACGTCACATGGAGTTTATGTCCTGTAAAGGCAGGTGAAACAAAAATCACACACAGGGAAAATTGTCATTGAAAATACCTTCAGTAGCTCTCTGTTTCTCTTGTAATCTTTATTTCATTGGGGCAATAAAACCAAATATGTGTGTCTCTGTGTGTGTGTGTGTGTATGTATGTGTGTGTGTGTGTGTGTGTGTGTGTGTATGAGAAAGAGGATTTCCCACACAATCTTTTACTGAGCACGATTAATTTCTGTAAATTACATGTGCATATGATGAGTTGGGTCTTAATTCCTGCCTTCTGAAATCTTGCTTTCCCCACAGCTGGAACTTGGCACTCTTTCTTTAAGGTCCAATCCTATATGAGCCTCTATTGAAGACAGTTCATGGCAGGAATATTCAATAGGTTAAAGTTCATAATTAGGGCAAATAGTAGAAAGCTGGTGCCCCGACAAGTTTAGTCTGATCTTGATATTGGATCCTAATCACAATCAGTGAATTTCTGTCTTCAAAAATTGCATTGTTTGTCTCATGCCCCAACAGATCTCTGCCCTTTCTCTGATGCATTTATCTCTGTCTGAGGAATCTGCCTGGTACCCTGTTTGGTCCCCTGGGATTTGGAGGTGGACTTATAATCACTAATTAGTTTCCACTCATAGACATAGGAGTTATACTTTCTTTCTTCCCCTCCTATACTCTCCCTATCTTCTTACTACATTTTCAAATAGTTTTTCTCATCAATACTTCTTCCTTTTTTGTCAAAATACCCATCAAATACTATTAATACTTTGTTTGTGAATGAGCCTAAGCCCAATAGCTTGTTCAAGGTACCCACGCCCCTGTCTTGGGACTGTGAATCCCATCCTTGTGTTATCACGTCATCATATCTAACTCAACTGGGGAAGCTCAGGTGAATGACTTCTTCAAGAGACCAGAATATTATTGTTGTCAACCATAACTAACATAGGTTAAAGAGAGTTAAACAGCTTAACACAAAAATCGTGTATTCAATATTGACAGATTCCTTCAAACAATCTGGTAGATTTTCCACTTTCTAAAGAAAATTAATGTCCAAAAATTAGTCTCCAAAGCATTATATTTTTTTTTGAGTCATGAAGAAGTAATTGGGTAATTGAATCCAATACTGGATTTAACTTATAACCTTCATATATACATAAAGGATAAAAAAGGATGATATCTCTCTCAGAAGAATGTAAGAAATGAAATTCTGGCAATGATCACTAAGAGATCTGCTGAAGAAAAGAGATTTATTTCAAAGTCTGATTCATATGAGATCACGTAGCTTGATGGCCACCAGGTTCATCCACGTTGTTACATATGGAAACATTTCCTTCTTTTATAAAGCCCAGTGATATTCCATTGTGAACATATGCTATATTTTCTTAGCCATTTATTCATCAATAGATATTTAAGTTGTTTCCATGTGTTGGCTCTTACGAATAATGCTGCAATAAATATGGAAAATGCAAGCATATCTTCAAGATCTTAATTTCAATTCTTTTGGATCTATACCCAGAAGTGAGATTACTAGATCATATGCTAACTTTATTTTTTTGTCTTTTAAGAAACTTCCATACTATTTCCAAACTGGTTACACCAATTTACATTCCTATAAACAGTGCACAAGGGTTCCAAGTTCTCTACATTCTTGCCAATACTCATTATCTTTTGTTTTGTTTTGTTTTGTTAATAGTCATCCTAACAGGTGCAAGGTGGTAGCTCTTTATGCTAAATAAGATAAGCCATTCACAGAAGACAAATACTACATGCTTCTGCTTAGACGAGGTAATTTTAAAAAGTCACACTCATAGAAACAGAAGGTAGAATGGTGGTTGCCAGGGATTGGGGGGAGGGTAAAATGGGGGTGCTGGTTAATGACTATAACATTTCAGTTAACAATGTAAATTCTAGAGATCTGCTGTACAACATCAGCTATTCTTATACTTAACAATATTGTATTATGCATTTAGTAATTTGCTAAAGGGTAAATCTTAAGTTAAATATCGTTATTGTAATAAAACAAACGAAAAACAAAAATTAAAGATACAAGATCAGATGTTTTTTGGATTGAAAATAATGTGTCTCTACTTATAGAAGTATCCTATGTAAACAAAATTATTCATCAAACAGTTTAATTTTCTATTTTTTAGAGTGTCCAGTAGTGAGTAATATATCGATTAATATATACATATATATGCACACACATACATATATCCTGGTTTGTATCTTGAATTAGATTTAGAATGTGTTGGAACTGAGGTATAAAATCAGATCCAGGAATGAGATGGTAGTGAAGATTAAACTTTCCTTATAGACGCACTGTGAAACTCTGGGAATTGGCTCATCTGTGCAGCCTTAAGTCTTAAACACCTTAGCTGAGATATGATAAGAAATATGCGTTATTTCACACAGTAACATGATTTGAATTAATTCTTTCCTACTGCTGTTTCTCCTGCAGGCAATTGCAATACCTCTGACCCAACTGCACAAACACAGGAGATTCACAGGCTTTTTATAGGCCCTTGGTTCTATAAAGAAATGGCAATAAAAATCAAAGTGAATTTCAGAAGCATCAAGTAGAAAGCTGGCCACATCTTGGAAGGTACTTGCTTTTTGTGATTTAATACCCTCTTCAAAAGGAAAAACCATCTGAGACTCAGAAAACATGATTAGATTTCCATTTAAGTCTCATTATTAGTAGAAGTCCTGTGTGATCCTCTGCATTTAGTGTTGGTAAGGTGAGTATATGGAACAACAGAAATACTTTGAGCCTAGTGCAAACCTTCATCGGCAAGACTTTTTGCCTTTTCTAATCTTGTCTGGCAACTACATAAAAATTGAAATAAGATAGTACTCAACAGCCATATTTACTTAATCTACTAAGCAGGTTCAGAGAAGGTATTAGGTAGGATATTTTTCTTCTGCACCTTACATAAACCAAAAAATGCACATTGCATAAGTAATAAAAAGACTAAACAATGTATTTGCTAAATGTTACTAGTTCAAAGGGGCCTGGCTCAGAAGACGGGGAAAAGATTATTCACAGCATGATTTCTCCTGGAAATTCTTTATTACTTTTTACAAAGCATGACAACACTTTGCTAATCTGCTTTCCTGACTGTGATCTCAACATTTAAGTCATACTCTTAGAAAAAAACATTCTCTCTGCTGTTCTCAAGCTTGAGGGAAAAAAAAAAAAATCCTGTTGCAGATTTACTGAAGGAATTTGGCCTTTTGACAGAGATAAGAACAAGGCTATATATTCTTCATGAAAGAGTAGTGTGAGAAAATGGCTTTACAAACTTATGCTTAAAAAAAATTATTAGCAAACTTAAGAAAACTGGACTTTCATGATCACCACTTTTCTTTCAGGAAGACAATGCTATAAAAAATCACTGAATGGCCAACCAGGTTTACCAAAGAAAATGAGTCCTTCTGTTACCTGTATCGGCTCACTAGAATTAACAAAAAAAAAAGTAAAATAAATAAAAGTTTTTGCTGTGAATGCTGTTAACAAGGTGAGAAAACTTTTCGGTGTGTCTTAAGATTTTGGCTTTAATTTCCCTAGAATCCACAATGGGAGAACTAAAAGAATGATTGTTTTATCTTCATTTTCACAGTTTCATGCCACAAATCTTCTTCATATTTCTTATATGATTTCATACATCATATATAACTCCTAAATTGGTTTATAAATTCCCTTGCTCTTACAAATAAAGCTGTTTGCTAAAGTCTCTGAAAATGATGTCTGTTGGACTCATTATAAAAGGATTTGAGGAGCATAGGACTATAGCGGGGGCCAGTGCTGGAGCTGTTTATTTTAACTATTTTATTTGTATAATTTTTAGGAGTACTAGTGCAGTTTTGTGACACAAATGTATTGCATAATGGTGAAGTCTGGGCTTTTAGAGTAACCATCCCCCAAATAATGTACACAGTACCATCAAGGAATTTCTCACCTCTCTCTCCACTCCTGCCCTTAGGAGTCTCTAGTATCTATTATGCCATAAGCTGCATCTCTGTTACGTGTTGTTTAGCTCCCACTTGTAAGTGAGAACATGCAATGTTTGGCTTTCTCTTTCTGAGTTGTTTTACTTAAGATACTGGCCTTCAGTTCCACCCATGGAAAGACATGATTTCATTGTTTTATATGCCTGAACATATTTTCTTTTTTTATTTCAATAAATTTAGGAATACAGGTAGTTTTTGGTTACATGACTGAATTATACAAAGGATGTCAAAAATATATATACACATTTTAAGAAAGGAAAAAATACATTAAAATTGTGGTAATATATGCTAATAATGTTTATCTAGTTTAGGAGACCAGACAATTAAAGTCACAAACTTGTCTTAGAAAAGGTGCCTTGAAGAATGGTCTAGGCTCTGGTGCTGTGCAGAGCTTCCCAAAAGGAGTACTTGGAAGGTGACCACTGGAGTAATATTCAGCAATGAGGTACGTGGCATTTGGTCCAGGATGAGTTTGCAAACTTACTCGCCTGACCTCGTGTGTCTACTTTTATACCAGTACTATGCTGTTTTGGTTACTATAGCCTTGTAGTATATCATTTGAAGTCAGATAATGTGATAACTTCAGATGTGTTCTTTTCATTTAGGATGGCTTTGGGTATTTGGGCTCTTTTTTTAGTTCCATTTGAATTTTAGGGTTTGTTTTTTTTCTAATTCTGTGAAAAATGACATTAGTATTTGGATAGAAATGTCACTGCATCTGTAGATTGCTTTGGGTAGTATGGTTACTTTTACTATATTGATTCTTCCAACCCAAGAGTATGAGATGCCTTTTCATTTGTTTGTGTCATTAATGATTTATTTCATCACAGCTTTGTAGTTCTCCTTGCAGAGATCTTTCACCTCTCTGGTTAGGCATATTCCTGGGCATTTCATATTCTTTGCCGTTTATTGTAAGTGGTATTGAGTTCCTGATTTGATACTCAACTTGGTTATTGCTGGTACACAGCAGTACTACTAATTTGCGTACACTGGATTTGTAACATAAGACTTTGTTGAATTCATTTATTAATTATAGAAATATTTCAGAGGTATCTTTGGAGTTTTCTAGGTATAAAATCATATCATCAGCAAACAGAGATATTTTTACCTCCCCTTTCTAATTTAAATGAGCTTTATTTCTTTTTCTTTATGGATTGTGCTGGATAGGACTTCCAGTAATGTGTTGAATAGAAGTGATAACAGTCAGCATCCCTGTCTTGTTCTACTTCTTAGGGGAAATGCTTTCAACCTTTTACCATTCAGTAGGATGTTGGCTGTGAGTTTGGTATAGAAGGGACATTTCTTAAACCGATAGAGGCCATCTACAGCAAACCCACAGCCAATATCATATTGAATGGAGTTAAATTGAAATCATTTCCACTCAGATCCGGACCCAGACAAGGCTGCCCATTGTCTCCACTGCTCTTTAACATCGTAATAGAAGTTTTATCCATCTCAATTAGGGAAGAAAAGGCGATCAAGGGTATCTATATAAGGTCAGAAGAGATCAAACTTTCACTCTTCGCAGGTGATATGATTGTATATCTGGAAAACACCAGGGATTCTACTATAAAACTCTTAGAAGTGATCAAGGAATACAGCAGGATCTCAGGTTACAAAATCAACATTCATAAATTGGTAGCCTTTATATATACCAACAATAGTCAAGCTGAAAAAACAGTTAAGGACTCTATGCCATTCACAGTAGTGCCAAAGAAAATGAAATATTTGGGAGTTTATCTAACAAAGGACGTGAAAGATCTCTATAAAGAGAACTATGAAATTCTAAGAAAAGAAATAGCTGAAAATGTTAACAAAGGGAAAAACATACCATGCTCATGGCTGGAAAGAATCAACATTGTTAAAATGTCCATACTACCCAAAGCAATATATAATTTTAACACAATTCCTATTAAAGTTCCACTGTCATACTTTAAAGATCCACTGTCATACTTTAAAGATTTTGAAAAAACAATACTTTTTTAATATGGAATCAGAAAAAACCTCGAATAGGCAAGACATTATTCAGAAATAAAAACAAAGCAGGAGGAATCATGCTACCAGACCTCAGACTATACTACAAATCGATAGTGACCAAAATATCATGATACTGGCACAAAAACAGAGAAGTAGATGTCTGGAACAGAATAGAGAACCAAGAGATGAATCCAGCTAATTACCGTTATTTAATCTTTGACAAGCCAATTAAAAACATTCAGTGTGGAAAAGATTCCCTATTTGATAAATGGTGCTAGGTGAACTGGCTGGCAACCTGCAGAAGACTGAAACTGGACCCACACCTTTCACCATTAACTAAGATAGACTCTCTCTGGATTAAAGATTTAAACTTAAGACACGAAACTATAAAAATACTAGAAAAGAGTGTAGGAAAAATCCTTGAAGAATCTGTCTGGATGAGTATTTTATGAGGAGGACCCCCAGAGCAATTGAAGCAGCTTCAAAGATACACTACTGGGACCTGATCAAACTAAAAAGCTTCTACACAGCCAAGAACACAGTAAGTAAAGCAAGCAGACAGCCCTCAGAATGGGAGAAGTTATTTGCAGGTTATGTCTCCAATAAAGGTTTAATAACCAGAATCCACACAGAACTCAAACGTATAAGCAAGAAAAGAACAAGTGATCCCATCTCCGGCTGGGCATGGGACTTGAAGAGAAACTTCTCTGAAGAAGACAGGTGCACAGTCTACAGACATATGAAAAAATGCTCATCATCTTTAATCATCAGAGAAATGCAAATCAAAACTACTTTGAGATATCATCTAACTCCAGTAAGATTAGCCCATATCACAAAATCCCAAGACCAGAGATGTTGGCATGGATGTGGAGAAAAGGGAACACTTTTGCACTGCTGGTGGGAATGCAAATTAATATA
Source organism: Nycticebus coucang (assembly GCF_027406575.1). Taxonomy (NCBI): domain Eukaryota; kingdom Metazoa; phylum Chordata; class Mammalia; order Primates; family Lorisidae; genus Nycticebus; species Nycticebus coucang. Next base: position 31,845,330 of record NC_069782.1, read on the forward strand.
TTCCTTTTGGAAAGATGTTTGGAGAACACTTAGAGATCTAAAAATAGATCTGCCATTCAATCCTATAATTCCTATACTAGGTATATACCCAGAAGACTAAAAATTATATCATAACAAAGATATTTGTACCAGAATGTTTATTGCAGCCCAATTCATAATTGCTAAGTCATGGAAAAAGCCCAAGTGCCCATACATCCACGAATGGATTAATAAATTGTGGTATATGTACACCATGGAATATTATGCAGCCTTAAAGAAAGATGGAGACTTTACCTCTTTCATGTTTACATGGATGGAGCTGGAACATATTCTTCTTAGTAAAGTATCTCAAGAATGGAAGAAAAACTATCCAATGTACTCATCCCTACTATGAAACTAATTTATGGCTTTCACATGAAAGCTATAACCCAGTTATAACCTAAGAATAGGGGAAAGGGGGAAAGGGAGGGGGGAGGGGGCAGAGGGAGGGTGATTGGTGGGATTACACCTGCAGTGCATCTTACAAGGGCATATGTGAAACTTAGTAAATGTGGTATGTAAATATCTTAGCACAATAACTAAGAAAATGTTAGGAAGGTTATGTTAACCAGTGTGATGAAAATGTGTCAAATGGTCTATAAAACCAGTGTATGATGCCCCATGATCACATTAATGTACACAGCTATGATTTAGTAATAATAATAAAAAGAAATGGACATAAAAAAAATTGTGATTGTTTAGCATCCCCCTTAAAATTCCAAAAATGTTTTCCAGTTGAGTATTATTTCACCTGAGAGCATGTCAGTACTTGTAGGATGTGTTTGTGTACAAATGACCCAAAATCATTTCTTGAATTATAAGTCTAATATTTCTAGACAGCAGAAAAATCATGTCCAAGTCTCCTTTTCTATGATCTTTCTTAATCATTCAAGATATTCTAATGCTTTATTTTAAACAATAAAATTATTACACAATATATAGTATAAAATATAAAATGACAGTTTCATATAAGTTGAACCAAAGTCTATAAATTGAATATATTAGTAATTGTAATTAATACTGTAAAATTCCAGAAGATCAGCTTATGTATGGATGTCCTTAATTATAGTTCATATTATATCAATAGAGAATGAAATTCATTTAGCAGAAAACTTTTGGCAATTCATAGGTTACATAGGTTATACAATCCTGGATAAATGAAAGAAAAAGTAATTTAAATCTTCTTTTTGGAGCATACTCTTGTCATTTTATACACAGGGAGATGAAATTAATGGTTAATAAATACCTTTTTGAAAATACATGCCCAGTCAAGTCTCCTGCTTCATTCCATTAGGGTTCTTCAGAGTAAGAGAGTTGATAGGATCAATAAGAGATTTATATATATATATAATATGTATGATATGATATCTATATGACTACTAATATATATAAGTGTAGATGGAGATTTGTTATACAGAATTGGCTCACATAATAATGAAGGCCAAGAAATCCAAAAGTGTGAAGTCAGCATGTTGGAAACCCAGGGAAGATGATGGTATAGCTGCAACCTGAGTCCTAAGGTGTGAGAAGCTGGAGAGCTCATGGTTTGAATACTAGTCTGGGTCCAAGTTCAAAGCCAGGAAAAAGCCAATGTCCAAACTCAAAGAAAGCCAGGCAGAGAGAGGATCAGTTCTTCCTCACTGAGTCTGTGGTTCAATCGAGACGACACATAAAATTAATCATCACACATCACAAAAACAAGCACCACATATACTCTCTAATAAGTTGGAGTGAATTGATGGGTGCACTAAGAGATGTAATGATCACTGGAAATAAAGAGGAGGGAAGAGTGGAGGGGATAGGGGTAAAACCTGCCTGTCAGGTACAATGGACACTTTTCAGGTGATGAACACACTAAAAGCTTCAACTTAAGCATTATAAAACATATCCGTATAACAAAAACATTTGTACCTCCTTAATATTTTGAAATTTAAAAAAATTCACCATCATATTCATTATCTTTAAAAGGGTAAAGATATCAATTTATATTAAAGCTATCACAAACAAAATCTTTTGAAATTAAGTCTACCCACTAGCCGAAGTCAAAACAAATGTCCTATATTATTGATGTGCTTGGTAAGTTATGGCTTTTTGAAATTAATTCAAGTATTTTGATATTGTATAACCTGAATAAATGCTTTGGAGTTAGAGACACAGGTATGAATCTAGATATGTGTTTTCAGACAACTTTCCTTTTATCCTCTGTATTTTTGTATTTTTCATCTGTGAAAGACTTTAAATCTATAAATCATCAGCATAAACAACGTTGCAGTGTTTTGCAGATGTTTATGAAACTTTGGCAGACATTATTAAGCAAATTTGAATTCAGATACATTATGATCAATTATGGAATCTTTATCATAAGAGAGACATTTAGGATGGTGTAGCAGATAAGAACTTTACTTCTGAAGTCAAAGAAACCTGAGTTTGTATGTCAAACACTGTGAAGTGGGTATTTCAAAATTCATTTAAGACTTTCAGTTGGCCCTCTTGAACCACAGAGGCTAGAAGGCTAAATATTTCTATGATTCTCCTCACTCTAAAACTTCAAATGGGATTTAGCTTCTTACATTCAGATGCACAAATTGACTAAATTAATTGGGACAAAAGTAAAGGTATCCATTTTTCACATGCAGATTATAGCATAGATTCATAAGAACATTATCAATAGCTACCAAATTCCTTCCTGAACTTAGCAATAGTGGCAAGACACTAGAGCTGACAGTTGTAGAGGTGGCTTTTTCATTTCCCAAGCAGGACACCCTCATAGCAGAGTTCCTACGGCCTCTGTGGTACAATTCTGTAGTTTACAGTTTCTACAAACTGAGAGTTTGTAGAGTCTTCTTTCCTAGGGAACACAGGATTCAGGATTAGGCAGTTTTTGCCCAAGATACATCGAGAAAATCTGGACAGGAGTTGCAAAATGACACCTAAGAGCTATGGCCCAGCCAAAGTAGTTTGTTAAACTGCTGAAGAAACTAAGCTCAGAGAGGTGAGGGAACTGCCCCTGGGTAACACTGTAAGAAACCACCATGAGAGCCGAGCGTGCCACCGGGGCCAGCCAGCCACGCCGTCCGTGCAGCGCGGAGAGGAACTGGAGCCCGAGCCGGGAGTTGACTATCCGGCACCGGGAGCGGGGAGCAGTGCGGGGCCCAAGCAGAGTGTGCAAGCTATGATGAGGAAACTGAGACCTGAAAAGTGAAAACAATAAGTCCAAAGTCACATGAGCTCAGGGAACCTGGGATTGGGCCTGGGTCTATCTTTACTGCCTCAGTCTTCACGTGGTTGAATAAATACTTGGAAGCTCTATTCCCAGAAGAGTGGGTAAGAGAAGTCCACAGGCATGAGAACTTAAAGAGCAAGAGGAAGTGAAAGGAAAATTAGGGCAAGGAAACAGATAAAAGAAATCACTCATGAGGAAGAATCAGCAGAAAACTCCAGGCAACATGAAGAACCAGTCCAGAAAAACCCCGCCAAGGGACCATGAGGTAGCTACTACAGAGGATTCCACCTATACAGAAATGTTAGGAATGACAGAAAGGGAATTTAGAATACACATGTTGAAAACAATGAAAGAAATGATGGAAACAATGAAGGAAACTGCTAATAAAGTGGAAAATAACCAAAAGGAAATTCAAAAACAGAATCAAATCAGAGATGAACGATATGAAGAATATAAAAAGGACATAGCAGAGCTGAAGGAAATGAAACAATCAGGGAACTTAAAGATGCAATGGAAAGTATCAGCAACAGATTAGACCATGCAGAAGAAAGAATTTCAGAGGTAGAAGACAAAGTTTTTGAGATAACTCAGATAGTAAAAGACGCAGAAAAGAAGAGAGAGAAAGCAGAACGTTCACTGTCAGAATTATGGGACTTTATGAAGCGTTCCAACATACGAGTTATAGGAATTCCAGAAGGGGAAGAAGAATGCCCCAGAGGAATGGAAGCCATACTAAAGAATATTATAAAAGAAAATTTCCCAAATATCACCAAAGATTCTGACACACTGCTTTCAGAGGGCTATCGGACCCCAGGTCGCCTCAACTCTAACCAAGCTTCTCCAAGACACATTGTGATGAACCTGTCCAAAGTCAAGACAAAAGAAAAGATTCTGCAAGCTGCCAGGAGTAAGGGCCAGTTGACCTACGGGGGCAAATCCATCAGAGTGACCGCAAACTTCTCTAATGAAACTTTCCAAGCAAGAAGACAATGGTCATATACCTTTAATCTACTTAAACAGAACAATTTCCAGCCCAGAATTCTGTACCCTGCTAAGCTAAGCTTCAAAATTGACGGAGAAATCAAATCATTTATGGATATACAAACATTGAGGAAATTCGCCACAACAAGACCAGCTCTACAGGAAATACTTCAACCTGCTCTGCACACTGACCACCACAATTGATCAGCAGCAAAGTAAGAACTCAGAAATTAAAGGACAGAACCTAACCTCCACACTGATGCAAAAGATAAAACTAAGCAATGGACTCTCACAAAATAAGATGAATAGAATACTACCACACTTATCAATTATCTCAATAAATGTTAATGGCTTGAATTCCAAACTGAAGAGACATAGATTGGTTGACTGGATTAAAAAACACAAGCCATCCATCTGCTGTCTGCAAGAAACACACCTGGCTTCAAAAGACAAATTAAAGCTCCGAGTCAAGAGTTGGAAGACAATTTTTCAGGCAAATGGAATTCAGAAGAAAAGAGGAGTTGCAGTCTTATTTTCAGATACATGTGGATTTAAAGCAACTAAAGTCAAAAAAGACAAAGATGGTCACTTTATATTGGTCAAGGGAAAAATACAACAAGAAGACATTTCAATTCTAAATATCTATGCACCCAATTAAAATGCTCCGAGATTCTTGAAACAGACCTTACTCAGTCTGAGCAATATGATATCTGATAATACCATAATAACAGGGGACCTTAACACTCCTCTTACAAAGCTGGACAGATCCTCTAAACAGAAATTAAACAAGGATATAACAGATTTAAATGAGACCCTAGAGCAACTGTGCTTGATAGACGCATATAGAACACTCCATCCCAAAGATAAAGAATATACATTCTTCTCATCACCCCATGGAACATTCTCCAAAATTGATCATATCCTGGGACACAAAACAAATATCAACAGAATCAAAACAATTGAAATTTTACCTTGTATCTTCTCAGACCATAAGGCACTAAAGGTGGAACTCAACTCTAACAAAAATGCTCTACCCCACCCAAAGGTATGGAAATTAAACAATCTTCTGTTGAATAATAGATGGGTGCAGGAAGAAATAAAACAGGAAATAATTAACTTCCTTGAGCATAACAACAATGAGGACACAAGCTACCAAAACCTGTGGGATAATGCAAAAGCAGTTTTGAGAGGAAAATTCATCGCTTTAGATGCCTACATTCGAAAAAGAGAAAGAGAGTGCATCAACAATCTCATAAGAGATCTTATGGAATTGGAAAAAGAAGAACAATCTAAGCCTAAACTCAGTAGAAGAAAAGAAATATCCAAAATCAAATCAGAGATCAATGAAATAGAAAACAAAAGAATCATTCAGAAAATTAATGAAACAAGGAGTTGGTTCTTTGAAAAAATAAATAAAATAGATAAACCATTGGCCAGACTAACAAGGAATAGAAAAGTAAAATCTCTAGTAACCTCAATCAGAAATGATAAAGGGGAAATAACAATGGATCCCACAGAGATATAAGAGATCATCTCGGAATACTACCAGAAACTCTATGCCCAGAAATTTGACAATGTGAAAAAAATGGATCAATATTTGGAATCGCACCCTCTCCCTAGACTCAGCCAGGAAGAAATAGAGCTCCTGAACAGACCAATTTCAAGCACTGAGATCAAAGAAACAACAAAAATCTTCCAACCAAAAAATGCTTCAGATGGCTTCACTGGTCCAGATGGCTTCACGCCAGAATTCTATCAAACCTTCAAGGAAGAGCTTATTCCTGTCCTGCAGAAATTATTCCAAAAAATTGAGGAAGAAGGAATCTTCCCCAACACATTCTATGAAGCAAACATCACCCTGATACCAAAACCAGGAAAAGACCCAAACAAAAAGGAGAATTTCAGACCAATCTCACTCATGAATATAGACGCAAAAATTCTCAACAAAATCCTAGCCAATACATTACAGCTTATCATCAAAAAAGTCATTCATCATGATCAAGTACGCTTCATCCCAGGGATGCAAGGCTGGTTTAACATACGCAAGTCTATAAACGTTATCCACCATATTAACAGAGGCAAAAATAAAGATCACATGATCCTCTCAATAGATGCAGAAAAAGCATTTGACAAAATCCAGCATCCTTTTCTAATTAGAACACTGAAGAGTATAGGCATAGGTGGCACATTTCTAAAACTGATTGAAGCTATCTATGACAAACCCACAGCCAATATTTTACTGAATGGAGTAAAACTGAAAGCTTTTCCTCTTAGAACTGGAACCAGACAAGGTTGTCCTCTGTCACCTTTACTATTCAACGTAGTGCTGGAAGTTCTAGCCAATACAATTAGGCAAGACAAGGAAATAAAGGGAATCCAAATGGGAGCAGAGGAGGTCAAACTCTCCCTCTTTGCTGACGACATGATCCTATACTTAGAGAACCCCAAAGAGTCAACCACAAGACTCCTAGAAGTCATCAAAAAATACAGTAATGTTTCAGGATATAAAATCAATGTTCACAAGTCAGTAGCCTTTGTGTACACCAATAACAGTCAAGATGAGAAGGTAATTAAGGACACAACTCCCTTCACCATAGTTTCAAAGAAAATGAAATACCTAGGAGTATACCTAACGAAGGAGGTGAAGGACCTCTATAAAGAAAACTATGAAATCCTCAGAAAGGAAATAGCAGAGGATATTAACAAATGGAAGAACATACCATGCTCATGGATGGGAAGAATCAACATTGTTAAAATGTCTATACTTCCCAAAGCAATCTACCTATTCAATGCCATTCCTATCAAAATACCAACATCATACTTTCAAGATTTGGAAAAAATGATTCTGCGTTTTGTATGGAACCGGAAAAAACCCTGTATAGCTAAGGCAGTTCTCTGTAACAAAAATAAAGCTGGGGGCATCAGCATACCAGATTTTAGTCTGTACTACAAAGCCATAGTGTTCAAGACAGCATGGTACTGGCAGAAAAACAGAGACATAGACACTTGGAATCGAATTGAAAACCAAGAAATGAAACTAACATTTTACAACCACCTAATCTTTGATCAACCAAACAAGAACATACCTTGGGGGAAAGACTCCCTATTCAATAAATGGTGTTGGGAGAACTGGATGTCTACATGTAAAAGACTGAAACTGGACCCACAACTTTCCCCACTCACAAAAATTAATTCAAGATGGATAAAGGACTTAAATTTAAGGCATGAAACAATAAAAATCCTCCAAGAAAGCATAGGAAAAACACTGGAAGATATAGGCCTGGGGAAAGACTTCATGAAGAAGACTGCCATGGCAATTGCAAAAACAAAAATAAACAAATGGGACTTCATTAAACTGAAAAGCTTCTGTACAGCTAAGGAGACAATAACCAAAGCAAAGAGACAATCTACACAATGGGAAAGGATATTTGCATATTTTCAATCAGACAAAAGCTTGATAACTAGGATCTATAGAGAACTCAAATTAATCCACATGAAAAAAGCCAACAATCCCTTATATCAATGGGCAAGAGACATGAATAGAACTTTCTCTAAAGACGACAGATGAATGGCTAACAAACACATGAAAAAATGTTCATCATCTCTATATATTAGAGAAATGCAAATCAAAACAACCCTGAGATATCATCTAACCCCAGTGAGAATGGCCCACATCACAAAATCTCAAAACTGCAGATGCTGGCATGGATGTGGGGAGAAGGGAACACTTTTACACTGCTGGTGGGACTGCAAACTAGTACAACCTTTCTGGAAGGAAGTATGGAGAAACCTCAAAGCACTCAAGCTAGCCTCCCATTTGATCCTGCAATCCCATTACTGGGCATCTACCTAGAAGGAAAGAAATCCTTTTATCATAAGGACACTTGTACTAGACTGTTTATTGCAGCTCAATTTACAATCGCCAAAATGTGGAAACAGCCTAAATGCCCACCAACCCAGGAATGGATTAACAAGCTGTGGTATATGTATACCATGGAATACTATTCAGCCATTAAAAAAAATGGAGACTTTACATCCTTCGTATTAACCTGGATGGACGTGGAAGACATTATTCTTAGTAAAGCATCACAAGAATGGAGAAGCATGAATCCTATGTACTCAATTTTGATATGAAGACAATTAATGACAATTATGGTTATGGGGGGGAACAGAAAGAGGGAAGGAAGGAAGTGGGTGGGGCCTTGGTGTGTGTCACACTTTATGGGGGCAAGACATGATTGCAAGAGGGACTTTACCTAACAATTGCAATCAGTGTAACCTGGCTTATTTTACCCTCAATGAATCCCCAACAATAAAAAAAAAAGAAACCACCATGAGAGAAATTCACATGCAGAATGACTCAGGCTGACCTTCACCCAGAAGGCACAGTGCATCAATGATAATTGTTAAAATACTGAAATATTTCAATACAGGTTGATAATAGCTGCTGCCATTAGTCTCTGTACTTTTCCTTGGGACTCAGTGGACTTTCTCATCATCTCAGTGGACTTTCTAGTATGTAATGCTCATTACAACAGGGGAATGTCAGTGTTCTGGCCATTGTCCTTTCTGATTGTACAGTATGTGCTAATTGTTAAATATTTTTCTTTTCACACTTGGATATTACTATGTAGGCAAGCTCTTCCCACCACATCAAGTTATGTCTCTGTTTTATAAATACCTTATTGAATTCAATACAGTCTTAGACTTAAAACTGACGTAACACAGTTTTTATCTCTGTTTGTGGAGAAGGGAGGGAATGCTAGAAACATCAAACTCCTGTCACCGGGGGGAACTCATCCAAAGATGTCAATTTGGACAATTTAATTTTTGACTCAGGTGTTGTAGCCACAAGGCACTGGTAAAATGCTTAACTAACTGAACAATGAATCTGAAAAAAATGTATCAATCTTCGGCACTAATAACAGCACTTCCTAATCTTGAAAACATACGATTTTATAATTTTCACATTTATAATTTATAACAGTGAAAAGCCAAGAGAAAATAAGCCAAAGGACCATTAAGCTACGTGCACTATGCAACAGGGTCATTTTACTTAGGGAAACACTCGGTATCATAATAATGTTCTTTTTCCCCCTCGATATCTCTTGGCATCTAGCTTTAACAGCTGCATTTACCAACAAACATACAGAATAACTATCTTCCCATTATTTCTTGTTATCATAAATTACTCCCAAATTCTCAAAACACAAAATCCTCCCTCTTTCTAGCCCCTTAATCAATAAGGAGTGAGTCATTACACAAATACTGCTGGGATGATCAACCTTTATCCGAGAAATGGAAGATAGATTTTCTGATCTTTCCTGGCATCTAATTCGGCTGTAAAATAAAGGTGTCATAATTTATTTAAACTTTGGGGAAAGGAGAAAGCTTGAGAGTTCCTGAAATCTAGAGCGCTTACTTCATAGAAAAAAATTGTAAATTGCCAGATAACTACTGCTATTGAATTTTCAGACAATAATGCGCATAATATTATAACAGAGAAGCCACAAGATTCCCAAAACAAAATAAGCATGTTCCCATCTGTAGGCCTCACCATTTTACCTGGAGAATTCTGAAAAGAGTCAAAACATAAATGTTTTTAAAAATAGTACAATCGTTGAAAAAGAATGCTTGATATTCAGGAAGGCATGGTAAAATGAAAACATGTTTATTTCATTTTGTTATAAAATCCCACTAAAACAAAATATAAGTAAATATAAATAAAGTGTGTCTTAAAGTGGGCTATTGCCCACATAATCAATCAAAAGGAATGTGAGAGGAGAAAACAGAACAGGAAAGATGGCAATAAAAACTAGAAGGTGGAAATAGTATCTAACTTAACAGAGTGACCAAGGTGAAACTAAGCCCTTGCGGTTATCATTCACCAAATAGTTACAGGGCACCTACTATATGCCACACACGGTTCTAGAGACAACAGCAAATAAAAAACACAAAAACTGTTTCATTATGGAGCTTAAATAGAATAAGCCAACGAGAAGAATGTTGATGTGCGCCGCACAACCACAGAGAAATTGAAAACACGTGGGGAACACACGGTAGCTCTCAAAGTGTGAGTGAGGAAAGGCACTAAAAACAAAACACGGTGAAAATCTGTGTAAGAGTCAATCAAGTTGATATATCCCTTCGGCTACTCTGTTCACCTGAGTGACTGTTCCGCCTTCCTCCAAGAATATAATTTACCCTCTGAAGAAACTGTACAAACCTGAAACCCACCATGCTGATCCCCTGAGCTCAGATTTCCAGCTTCCAGAATTGTAGAAAATACGGACAGTGCCAAAAATGCATACACATTTTAAGAAAGGAAAAACCAGTACTAAAATTGTAATACTCAAGTCATGTTTGACTTCTGCAATTACAAGAGAGACACAGGATACAGTAGACAAGATAACAAACGTTAACAGTATTTATTGAGTGTGACAATTTTAACATGGTTTTCTTTTTTTCCTTTCCTAAAATGTGTATGTATTTTTTTGGTGTCCTCTGTAGATGTCTGTTTATTGCTTAAGCCACCCAGTCTGGATATTTGGTTACAGCTTCCCTGGATTTTGGTTATGGACATCCACCCTTCGCCTACCTGTCTTCCTCTGATGACACACACAGACTGCAGAAGCTGTGCTTCTTTTGAGGAGCTGAGTGGCACTCCAAGATGTTGGAGGTGTGGGGCGCTCCCTATCAAATGCTTATTAACACACCAATATGTATGATCTGCATACTCAGATTTCAGTCAACCTTAATGTCTTCTTCTTATATGAGAATGAACAATCAAGAACCACTGTACTTTCAGGAAAAGACTCTCTTATAAATATACAAATAAAAACCAGAAGTAAAAAAGGAGAGAAAAAGGCCTTCGAGAAAACATGAATATATGTATATATATATACAGTTTTTGTGGTGTCTTATAAGATATTGTATCTTTTAAACAAGACACATACCTAAGTGTCACATACATTCATAGAGTAAGAAACAAAAATTAAAGATATAACTATGTAAATACAAAATTCAGAGGACGAGGTGAAGAGGCAAGAAGGTACTTTTAAAAACTTCATAGGAGGCCGAACAAAAAGGCAAAGAGAATTACAGAATTGGTTCAGGAATTGTATCTTCCCTTTATAAGATGCACAACAGATCAATAGAAAAGTAGAAAAGCAGTAAAACAAGAAAAATAAAACTTTGCAGAATTGAAGAACATGAATTTCCAAATTGCAAAAAATCACCAAACGTCTATTACAATGAGTTATGTAAGAAACACAACCAATTACACTATTTCAGGGGTAAATTTCAGAGACAAAAGGTCTATCCTAAAACCTTTGAGAGATGAATAAAATGTCACATACCAAGAGTCAGAAATCAGAATGACACCAGATTCTCCCGAGCAATATTTGAAACTAGAAGATAGTATAGTAGTGTTTGCAAATTATGTGAGGAAAAATATTTCTAAACTAATAGTCTGTGTCCAGCTAAGTATTCTTTGCTATGGAGATAATAGAGCATACGTGTGTATTTTTACTTAAGATTAATATAAGTTTACACGTTACATTGCTTGCAATTCTTAGATAAAGTTCAAGTTGCAGTTCAGGCCGTCCCCAGGGGTGTGCTGTGCACCCTTCATTGTGCACCGTACGTGAGAGCCCACCAATCACGTATATTTTCAAACATACAAAAATCTCTCTAATTATTGACCTATTGTACATCATCTGTCTGTAAACCAGTTGAAGATTAGCTCCCCAGATTGCATGGATCACTTTGGATATGATCAGAAGATCAGAAATGCTGTGTGATACAGAATACGGCATTCCCTGTGAACACCAGAACTTATAACATTTTACAAACTTTTGACCTGATGGATGGATGAGTCATCTAGTGTTTATCCTCAAGTCACTATAAATTAACCAGACCAGCAATTGGGAAGAAAAGTTGATGTGGAAAAGAAAAAGGCCACAAGGGGGACAATGAGGATAAGTTGGAAGTGATGAGGACATCTAGCATCTATGAAGACAAAGTGGAGGGGCAAAGAAAAACTGGAACCCACATCTGGAACCCACCTCCAATCTCAAGGCCTTGAGGGACCTGCAGGAGAAGCTGGCATGCTATGCTATGGATCTACACAGGCCCTGGCCCAGAATTCAGAGAAGTTGAAGGAGAGGCCTGGGAGGAGCCAGGGCATCTGAGGCACCAAGTGCTGTTCCATGCCACCTATGTGAGCCAGCATCACAACAGGGAGGTTGCTCCATATTGCACCAATACCCCCCAAACAAGAAATAACAGCTCTTATTTCTCTTCCATCCTCTAAACCTTGAACAAAATGTTTAATGAGTCCAGTGATAACCTGGAACCACAAGGGAGGTAGTCTGGAAAATGTAGCTCCAGTTTTGCCAGTGTTGACCTAATCCAAAGCCACACTTGGGAAGATTTCAAATTCAAGAAATAGAGCATCCAAGCAAGGGGTAAAGCAGGAATACTCTGAGGTAAGTCCCAGGAAGATCCACTGAGCAAAATGCCTAGAAAGAAATCAATCCAAAATAGAGCAAGTGGACACAGTGCTATAGAAAACATGGATTAGGGCCGCGCCTGTGGCTCAGTGAGTAGGGCGCCGGCCCCATATGCCGAGGGTGGTGGGTTCAAACCCAGCCCCGGCCAAACTGCAACAAAAAAATAGCCGGGCGTTGTGGCGGGCGCCTGTAGTCCCAGCTGCTCGGGAGGCTGAGGCAAGAGAATCGCGTAAGCCCAAGAGTTAGAGGTAGCTGTGAGCCGTGTGACGCCACGGCACTCTACCCGAGGGTGGTACAGTGAGACTCGGTCTCTACAAAAAAAAAAAAAAAAAGAAGAAAACATGGACTAAAAAGCACGTGAACTAATAGACGTAACTGATGTGTTTGATTATAATTACAAGCGTCTCCAAGTTCTTGTTGGAAAGTAATTTAAACCATAGAAAAAACGAATAGCTGTACAAAAGAACAAAGCATAATCGCGATATGCTACATTGCTCGGGTGATAACGATATTGACTTCAATCATCTCAACATTAAACGATAATTCAACAAAATGAAGAAAGACGTGGAGAGAAGAGGAAAGCTAGGAAAACTAAAACAACTTTGTTCATGGTAGGAAGTCAGAATGGAATGTGTCTTCAGCTAATAGAATTTATTTTTAGAACAGTTTTAGATTTACAGAAATATTGAGCAGATAATACGGAAAGTTTTCAAATAACCCTTCCACACACACAGTAGATGCAGTTTTCCCTACTATCACCATGCTTTAGTACAGTAAATTTGTTATAATTAATGAATCCACAGTGACAGATAATTATTAATTGGAGTCCACACTTTACATTAAGGTTTTCACTTTGTCTTATACAGTTCTATGGATGAGGACCAGCCCAAATGGATAGTGTCCTGTATTCCCCATTAAGCTATCATACAGAACAGTTTCACTGCCCTAAAAATTCCCTGTGTTTCTTGTTCTCTCCACTTCCTTCCCCTAGAAACACTGAGCTTTTTACTGTCTCTATATTTCTGTATTTTTGAGAATGTCACATAGTTGCAATAATATGCTATCATTTACAGATTGGCTTTTTCCACTTAGTAAAATTCATTTATCATTCCTCCATGGATTTTCATAGCTTAACAGGTCATTTCCTTTAATAACAGAATATATTTTATTGTATGTATGTGACACAGTTTGTTCATTTATTTGCCAGTTGAACGATGTGTTGATTGCTTTCAGTTATTGATGATTAGGAATAAACCTGCTATAAACATTTATGTGCAAGTTCTTTTAGGGACAAAGTTTTTCACTCATTTGGATAAGTATCTGAGAGAATGATTGCTATACATTATGGCGAGGTTATGTTTAGTCTGGTAAAAAAAACTTCCAAGGTGGCTGTACCGTTTTTGTATTTCTACTCATAATAAATGAGGACGACTTTTACTCTGTATCCATACAAGCATCTGGTATTGTCATAGTTTGGATTTTAATTATTGTCATACATGTATACTGGTATCTAGTTGTTTAATTTTCAATTCCCTTATGACATATAATGTTGAATATCTTTATATAACTTTAGTCACTATCCATATATCGTCTTAGGTGAGAGATCTGTCAGAAATTTCTCCCATTTTTTTTTTCTGTTTAGAAAATTTCAGATTAATGTGAGGTTACAAATGATTAGGTTACATTGTTGGCGTTTGTTAGGCAATGTCCCTATTGTAGTTGTGTCCCTTACCCAGAAGGTGTGCCGTGTAAGAAACACAACCAATTACACCATTTCAGGGGTAAATTTGTAAGGCACACCTTACAATGTGCCTGTTAAGTAAGGGTTTTCTCCCCTTTTTAAATTAGGTAGTTTGTTTTCTTACTGTTGAGTTTCAGGAGTTTTTTGTATATTTTAGGCACAAGTCCTTTATCAGATACATATTTTACAAATGTTTTCTTTTATTTTGTGGTTTATCTTTTAATTCCCTTAATGATTTCTTTGCAGAGCTGACATTCTTAATTTCAATAAAGTGAAAATAATAAAGTTTTCTTTTTTGGATGGTGCCTAAGGAATTGCATCTAAAAGCACAAGGTCACCTAGACTTTCTCCTGTTACAGAATTGTTATGGTTTGTGCTTTTCATTTACATCTCCAGTTCATTTTAAGTGAATTTTTGTGAAATGTGTAAAGTCTATGTCCAAATTCTCTTTTTTTTCTCCAGTTGTTCTAGTGCCATTTGTTGAAAAGATTGTCTTTTCCCCAGTTGTTCCTTTGTCAAAGATCAGTTGCACATATTTGTGTGTTTCTATTTCCAGGCTCTCTGTTCTATTCCACTGGTCTATGTGTGTATTTCCATTCCAATAATACAGTGTCTTTATTATTGCAGTTTTATGATAAGTTTTCCGTTTAGATGTCATACCTCCAACTTTGTTCTTCTTCTTGGGTATTGTATTGGCTATCTTGGGTCTTCTGTCTGTCTATACAAATTTTATCATCCGTTAGTTGATACCCACAATTTTCTTAAATTTTGATTGGGGCCGCAATAAGTGGATAAGTTAAGAATAATTGACATCATAGCAATATTGAGTCTTTCTTGCTGGTAAACATGAAATATGTCTCCATTTATTCAGGTCTTCTTTGATTTCTTTCATCAAAGTTTTACAATTTTCTTTGGTAGAGTCTGCCCATAGTTTGTTATACACTTAGGTAATTTATTTGTTGGTGTTAACATAAATAGTATTGTGAGTTTGGGGCTTCAGACTCCATTTTTTCATTGGTGGTATATAGAAACAATTGACTTTGGTATATTAATCTTGTATCCTGCAACCTTGCTGTAACAGCTTATTAGCTCCAGAAACTTTTTGTCAACTATGGTATTTTCTTCATATAAATCATAGGAAATACACAATAATGTCATCACCAAAGACATATACTTTTCTTTTTGCCTTCTTAAAATGTTCATCTTTTTTTTTCCTTTTATTATCATATTGCATTAGCTAAGTCCTCCAGTACAATGCTGCATAGGAATGGTGACATGTTATATCCTGCATTTTTATGTATTTTAAAGGGAAAACAACATTTTTTCCTAGTGGGAAATGAGAATATAATATAACATGTAATATTTTTCTAAAACAACAAACAAAATTTTAAAGGAGTTATTTTAAAATCTGGAGATAAGTATCAAATAAAATATCAAAAAGTTAAATTGTTTGCCTCCAGAGTGTGAAATGTAGGAGATAAGAAGTGACAGAGGGTTCTGCTATTTGTCACTATAGTAGAACCTCCGTAGCTGACCACCTCCCTACATCAACCACCTCCTAAAGTTGACCTAATTTTCATAAACTGTACATGCGCCACTTGTTTATATTTGTACAATAGGCATGGTTCCTTGTGTTGACCACTTCCATAGGCTGACAGTTTGTTATAGCCCCTTGGGTGGTCAACTTAACAGAGGTTCTAATGTATTTGACTTTAAATCATGTTATTATGAATAATATTTGAATGTTTTCTTCATAGTAATATCATGAGTAATGTTAACAAAGTCTATTTCAAAACTGAGTAGGAACAACTAGTATAAATCAATTAACACAATTTCTGACGTATAGAAAGTAGCCATTGAATGTTATACGTATAGCTGTATAAAAAGATGAGGATATTTTAGTAGCAATTACATTAGTGTTACTTTCACAGAGAATACTAATGAGATAGAGGGAAAAGTAATAAGTTGTTGAGATATAAAAGTGGATTTCAAAGTACTGATGATAGATGGCTAATGCTTGCTTAGTAAATCCATCCAGACAAACTTACAAAAGACTCACTTACCTGGAATAACTATAAGTGATGGAAAAACAGAGGAGAAAAAACAAAAAGGATTAGGTTTTTGTTTACTCTGTTCATTCTTCCTCAAAAAGAACAATGTAAAGGATTTATGAAGAATAAATAATTTTAGTAGTCACTTTGGACAAAGTCCTTTTCAGATAGAGTTTGATAAGATGTCAATGTTTTAAGCTAACATTATAATTCACATCTTTCTTTTTATTTCTGCTGATTTGTCTTACTGAGCAAAACCAATATAATGACACTAAAAAATTGTTGTAGCTTATCAGACACTTTTCATCTGAAAACTGCATCCTTTTTTTTGTTTGTTTGTTTTGTTTTTTGTTTTTTTGTTTTTTTTTTATTGTTGGGGATTCATTGAGGATACAATAAGCCAGATTACACTGATTGCATTTGTTAGGTAAAGTCCCTCTTGCAATCATGTCTTGCCCCCATAAAGTGTGACACACACCAAGATCCCACAACTGCATCCTTTTAGCTGAAGTCTTTTCTTCCAACAAAAAGTGATATGCTTTTTAGGTGTCAACCATAAAATACTTTATTTCTAATTTTGATTATAATAACTAAATTCAAGGACCTTTGCTTGTAAAAGTGAGGCAGACTAGACACTAAAAGATAATCTTCCTATAACACACTAAGAATTTTTGATTAAAAATGTCAATGTACTTTGGGAATAAAACAAATAAAAAATATTTCTTATCACCTCTCATATTCTTCATCTTATCTTTTTCCTGGCCCTTTGAAGAAAAAAATGACAGTTGACAAAGGGGGCAAGTAACAGTAAAAATAAAGCATTAAATGGTGCTGGAAAAATTGGATAGCCACATGGGTAAGAATAAAACAGGATCCATATCGCTCACCACTCACAAAATCTCAAGGTGAATAACAGACTAAATGTAAAGCATGAAATCATAAGAATTCTTGAAGAAAATGTTGAAAAACTCTTTTAGATATTAAGAGTTGTTGAGATATAAATATAACTTACATTTTAGCAAAAAAATGTAAGAAGAAGATGAAAATGGCGATTAAAACAACAACAAAAATAAATAAATAGGACTTGATTACATTAAAAAAGTTTCTACATAGCCAAAGAAATAATTGTCAGATGAAATAGACAAACTACAAAATGGGAAAAAATATTTACAACCTGTACATCAAATAAACGACTAATAACAATAATCTACAAAGAACTTAAGCAAATCAGCAAGTAATACTTAAACAACCCCATTAAAAAGTGGGCAAAAGACATGAACAGAAGCTGTTCAAAACAAGATAGACAAATGGCCAATAAACATGAAAAAATGCTCAAAATCACTAATCATCAGGGAAATACAAATTAAAACTACAATTAGGTATCACCTTATCCCTATTAGAATGCTCTTTATTAAAAAGTGCAAAGTTAATAAATATTGGCATGGATACAGAGAGAAAGGAATGCTGATAGACTATTGGTGGAACTGCAAATTAGTACAACCTGTATGGAAAACAGTATGGAGATTTCTCAAAGAACTAAAAGCAGACCTACCATTTGATCCAGTAGTCTCACTATGGGCAGTCCCCAAGTTATAAACATCTGACTGACATACAACTTGCCCTTCTGAATGGAGTGAAATACTCTAATTACAAGTAATAGGTAAGTGTAGCTGTTCCAACTTACATACAATTCAACTGAAGAAAAACCTACAGGACCTATCTTGTTTGTAACCCTGTATTGAGTATTTATGAAAAAGGAATGAAGTCATTTTATTATATACTTCCAGTTTTTATTTGTTGCTTTCAGAAATATGGCTGATAAAATTATCCATCCTGATTTAGATGAATACACCTGCACTTGAAGGGTTATTGCAGCACAATTCACCATTGCAAAGATGTGCCCCATCAACTGATGAGTGGACTAACAAAAGGTGGTATATATATTTACCATGGAGTACTAGCAGCCACAATAATAAATGAATTAATGTATTTTGCAGCAATCTGGGTGGAACTAGAGACCATTATCCTAAGTGAAGTAGTATCTAAAGAATGGAAAAAGAACTGCATGTATGCCCTAATAATTTAGAACTAATTAATGGGCATACATTGGAATAGGAAAAAACAAAAATCACTGGAAATCAAGAAAGAATGAAGAAAGAGGAGGATAGGGGTCGAAACCTACTTTGTAGGCACAATGACCACTATTCTGGTGATAGTCACTCTTATATCCATGACTAAAGCAACATAAAAGCTACCCATACAAGAAAAATATTTGTACTACCTTAAAATTTGAAAATAAAAATAATAGATTATATAAAAAGTTTAGAGCATGTCAACATTTTACATTGGTAGATTGTTGTTATTATATTCCTTATTCCCTTTTCTCCTTCCAAAGAAAAAAGAATGGCAACTCTCTGTCTGTGGCATATATGGAAAATGAGGTCTTCACTGATGTCAAATCTCTTTATTTGAGATTTTAGGACCAAAATTTGAATAGTAATTAAGTCCTGGTTGCATTTTGTATTCTGTTTCAATTATATTATCTCATCTAATTTTTACAACATGGCTAGCCTTATGAAAAAGCGTCGGCTACATATGGTGACAACAGAAAGCCCAGGAAATTGCTTTGTAGCCAGAATATTCCTCATGCCAGAAAATAGGAAAGATATTTTGAGTTAATATTAATACCGTAGACCTTATTAATCATTTCTAAATCAGGATGGATAATTTTATCAGCCATATTTCTGAAAGCAACAAATAAAAACTGGAAGTATATAATAATGGGCAGAGTGTAATTTACCAGATACCACAGTGTAGTATAAAGAAAAAAGTGATCAGAGTGCTGAGACACTAGTGCCAGATAGACAGAAACGGAATACAAATGTTAATGGAAGCCTATATACAAACCATAATAGTAATAAGAATTTACTGCATGATAAATGTGGCTTTCAACTACGTGTAAAATTCTTCCTTTCTTTCTTTGTAATGCCGTATCTTTTCTCTCTCTGACCCCATATCTGCCCCTCTCCCATTCCCTGCCCTCTGCTCTTTCCTCTCTCTCTTTTTCTCCTCTTTTCCCCAACTCTCTTCCCTCTCTTTAATATGAAATAAATTTATACTGTTATAAATTGAACACCTCAAATATTTGTGAAAAAACAAGGGGAGAAAGTTTGCTAACTATACTGGGATCTATACTTTTAGATTCTTACCTTGCACCTGAAGACAGATTAGATTCCAAATGGATTAAAGAGATAAATGTAAAAAGTAGAAAGGTAAAAGTCTCAGAATGAAATAAAGTCAAACAGTGTATATCTCTTTCTGTATTAAGGAAAATCTAAAGTCAAGCCAAAAATAAAAAGTGGATAGATCTGGTCATATAAAAAATAAAATATCTGTCAAAAAACCCACAAAGTTTAAGATGAACCACTAACTTTGGAAATACATAAATTACAAATGCTATGCTAATTAATAATTTTACTAACACATAAAAAGGTCTTACAAATGGATTAGAAAGATAATAGTACAAATTGAAACTTGGAAGTTCCTATTAACAGTTAGTTCGTAAAAGAAAACAATAAAACTAAAGACAAATAAATATGAAAAGTAACAAAATAGATTCACATTAAAGCAATAATAATTTATCACTTATATTATGTAAGAAAATAAGAATATAATAATCTGTATTGTAGAGACATTTACTCTATATGAGTATATAAACTAGTACAAAATATTTTAAAGTTAGTCCATAAAAATATATCAGCATAAAATATTTTAGAGGAAGTCAGGAAAAATATATTCTATGTAGGTATATAAAATAGTACAAACTCTATGTTAAAGGAAATCAGGAAAAAAATATAAAAAGGCTTAAAAATATGTAGAATGTATGATCCAACAACTAGTTGTTTAGTATTTATCTAAGGATGAAAGTTAAATGCTTCCACTTCATTTGCAATACCAAAAATATTGAAAAGCTTGTGTGTGTCCCATAAGAGGTCCAACTAAATGATGCAGTGTAAGCCAATGCCTTGATTAAAAATGACAATGGACATGCATGTTTATGGTCATAGAAAGGTGTTAAAGTGAGCGACATAAGTTAAAAACTGAGTGCAGGGTAAAACTTTTGTGACTATAAATACATAAAAAGCCTAGAAAAATTGTTATCAGTAGATACCGACAATGGAGCGGAGGTAATTCATTTGCTTACCTTTCTTTTCTGATCATTCTGCAATTGCTCAAGGAATCATTTTTAGGAGGATTTATTTGATGCGACCCTGATAAAACTTGGTAGATAGGAGGTTGAAGAGAAAATGAATTTCCAATTAGTGGAGGCAAGAAAGGTGAGAATAAGAGAAACAAACTGTGCCTAACTCAGAATTTGTTTATAAGTCAGTCTTGACCCCAGAAACACTGCCAAGTGACAGAACAAACCCAGAAAATGCCTGAATGACTCCAGCTGCTTCTTCCTCTTGCTTATTTTTCAGAGTAATACTGGCAGAGGAAAGAGCCTGGATTATTAAATGGTGATTCCACAGGGACCGTTTGATAACGAACATTTAACTTTCCATTTCCTTATTTTTTAATATTCTGAAGATACCTGACATTCTTTGTCAAAAATCTGCCCATCTGTTATGCACCACTAGATCTGCGTGGTGTCCTATATTTGAACTCATCTTCTACAACACACAGGATCTGTTGATAAATGTCCCTCTTTTTTATTTTTATTTTTTCCACAGCATTCATGATACGATGACTCATTCCCTGGTGGGTGGTAGGTAACTCTGCCCTCGGTCACTAAGTGAATGATTTGGAAAGCCTCTTTGGTGGAACGTATTTCAGCTAAATGATTCGGTGGAAAAGATGGGGTCAAGGGAAGAGCACAGCGCTGCTGATTGTCAAATGGTGCGTGGCAGGCATCAGAAATGTGGTGCAGATGGAGAGGCTGTGAATACATTTCAGGTACTGCAGCAATTAGAGGAAGCAGAAATTCACACAGGTTCCCCTTGGATATTGGAATATGGTGTCAGTGTTCTCAGAAATACAGATGGTGTTTCAATACACATTGTAGTCTTAACTCTTGCCATCTGGACCCAAAAGGGACTATTCTGCTTGGATTCCCTAATCGGTGACCATGTTTTACTGCACAAAGAGCAATTAGAAATGATTTTTTTTATCACTCTTTTTCTGACAATAGGTAACCTTAGCATTACCATTTCCTTTCTCTGAATTGCTCCCTCCAGATCTTGTTACTTAAAGCTCTCTCTGCTCTGAGATGATTAGGACACCTGATTCCAAGCAATGCTACACTGCCCTTCATTAACCATGTGAGAAAATTTGTAGATGAGTAATTCAAACAGCACCCATTCTGCAAGGAAAGGTGACACTCTTATAAATAATGTGGGTTTGTCAACAGACAGAAGAGGAAACATCTGACATGAACTTTTATGTTGTCTCTGTTTTGTGCATGGCAGGGAGGTGAAGACAGCAGCGTGGTCGCTCCATCCTATCAGAGTGGTGGGACAATCCCTTGAGATACTAAATTGTGTTTTGCTCTCTTTTGCATTTTAAGAAAAAAGTGAAGCCCCTTACGCACACCTTTGCTTCAAAGGGTGTTTGGTTGTGTGTATATTACCAGGCTGACAGCCCAGGTTGCTCACAGACACTTTTATTGCCTACGAATGAATTTCTGGAAAAATTACTAGTAAGCAATTTAAAGACCAATAGGAAATGAAAGTGTTGTTGAATTGAAAAACAGATGTTGAAGTCCTAATTCCTGGTCCCTATGAATCTGACCTAATTTGGCAACAGAGTCTCTGCAGTAATCAAGTTAAGATAAAGTCACACTGGCATAGGATGAGCCTTAAATTCAATGTTTGGGGTCTGTGGAAAGACACAGGGACACAGAGAGACCCAGGGAGGATGGCATGGAAACACAGAAGCAAACAGAACTGCGAGTGAAGACCTGTCAGTGATTGCCAGCAAGGACCCAAACCTAGGAGAGGGAAAAGGACAGATTCTCTTTCAGAACCTCCTGTTGGACCCAAACTATTGACACCTTCTTTATGTACTTCCAGCCTCCAGAACTGTGAGAGAATCAACGTCTGCAGTTTTAAGCTACCCAGTTTGTGGTAATTTGTTATGGCAGTCCTGGGAAACTAACATAAGAAGAAAATACCTTTGGAGTAAAAAAAGATCCTCCTGAGATTAAAATGGGGTCATGATGGAAACAGGAGAGAAAGTCAGGAGAGGAAACCTTGGGTAGCTCCACCACTTACTTAACTCTGGAATAAAGGGCAACATACATAATGTCTCTGAGGTTCATTTTCCTTCTTTATAATAGAGAGAAAGTAATTTATTTGAGCTAAAACATGTTTAATGTAAAATAGCTCTTATTAGTCAATCACTGTCATCATCATCATCATTAATACCACTTGCCGAAGCCACGTCAATGTCCCAATGACATTAAGAACAAGGTCCTAGCTGACTATAATCCTGACCAAACCATGATATATCTGAAATAGTGGACACAACCTTAACCCAGCTAAGCTGTGGAGGCACCTTGGAAAAATGCAATTGTCCCAATCCAGTTGAAGCCTACATCTCTATTAGCAAAAAGAATATTCCTCACACAGGATATTTGCCTCCCGGGCAATCTGTCAAGGTCAGAAGTCAAAGAGGCTTTGGGAATGGAAACTGGAAAAGATGTCTTACAGCACATTTTTCTTATGACTGCCTTTATGTTTGCCTGGATAGAGCAGCAATGATGCACAAAGACAAGAAGGAGAAATGAAGACGAGTCTCTTATTTTCAGATCTGTACATTTTGTCACAACACTTGTATCCTCCATTCACGCAGTAGTCCTGTTATGAGTCTGTGAATAGTCTCAGTTGATTAGGACATGGTTCTGTACTTGAGTCTCTTTGGGCTTCTAATCTTAACAGAGAAAAGAAAATACCCTGTTCATGACTTGGCTACACCCCTCTCTAGTCAGCCATGCCCTAGACCTGGTCCCCATGAGAGGTCCGAGCCCATACTTCTTGAAATTATTCTTAAGTCGATATATATTTTCACCACCTTTATAACACAAACTTTGATCTAATGTTCATCCTGTACAATTAAAGGACTGAAAGGCACAGTAATGTGATTCCATGTAGAGGCAATCATAGCTCCTTTCAAAAACTCAGTAAAGTCACACCTTCATGTTGCTATGGTATCCCTGACCCCTTCCTGTGATATCTGTTTTCTGTTTCTTTCTTTTCTTTTTTTTTTTTTTTGAGGCAGTCTTACTATGTCATCCTCGGTAGAATGCTGTGGCATCACAGCTCACAGCAACCTCAAACTCTTGGGCTTAAGTGATTCTCTTGCCTAAGCCTCCCAACCTCCCAAGTAGCTGGGCCTACAGGTGCCTGCCACAATGCCTGGCTATTTTCTAGTTGCAATTGTCATTGTTGTCTGGCTGGCCTGGGTCTACAGGTGCCTGCCACAATGCCTGGCTATTTTCCAGTTGCAGATGTCATTGTTGTCCGGCTGGCCTGGGTCGAGTTTGAACCCACCAGCCCCAGTGTATGTGGCTCGCTCCATAACCACTGTGCTATGGATGCTGAGACTGCCATCTGTTTCTTATGGTGACACACTGAAAGGATCTACCCAAGAGTAGAAATTCTCAACTTCCCATACAAACTGTAAAACCTTGTTTTGTAGATGCTGGCCAAAGGAATTGAGGGTGTGGAAGTGGCAATCTAAATCACCAGTGATTGTAAAATATTATCTTATAATTTCCTTGTGCCCGGTTACTAAAACCTATTTACGACTATGTAGAAGTACTTTAAATATCTTACTGACATACTATGATACATTCTGCGTGAGAGTATGCGTCAGGGCTTCTACTATGAAAATAATGTATAAAACTATATTTAAATAATTGGTGTGCTTTAAAAAAGTTAATTATTGACTTTTTCTATCTTTGTTTTGGCCTTTTTTTTTTCCTTAAAAAAAAATCTACATTTTTTTACCACCATATTTAAAGAAGTGGAGAAAGTATAGTTCCTTGGTCCTTGCTCCTGGACCTGGCACCACTACCTTCCTAAACACAGTCTTACAAGTTTACTTTATTCCTGGCCTGCACTTGCAGAATAATTTTCAGTTAAAATTTCTAGGATGTTCTGAATTTGCTTTTCTCCGACAAATTCTATGTGCCAAGATCAAAATGCAATCATTGCACTGAGGGGAGGAGGGAGTTTAGAAAACTATTTGTTTCTTTATTTATTTAGTTGTTGTTGTAGTTTGGCAGGGGGCCGGGTTCAAACCCGCCACCCTTGGTATATCGCCCTACTCACTGAGCCACAGGCGCTGCCCTAAAAAACTATTTTTCATAGACTCCTACCATTCCTCCATGGAAAACCATGGCTGACCTAATCTCTGACTAGTAAGATTGGCAGGACATGGCACAGGAAGGTCATTTGCATGTAGTCGGGAAAAAAGAGGATTAGGAGAGCATGGGGTGTCAAAATATGACATTTGGATAATCCATGGCCAAGAAGGTCCTGTAGAGAGCATAGAAATTGAGGCAGATATACGTGTTATTAAATCCATATAGATTGAGGGAGCTATATCTGCTATTCTACCTAGTACCTCTTTGGCATCTTACCATTGCGTCTCTTCTGTACAGAATCTGTGATTTGGAGGGTAGTAACTCATTAAGAAGAAACAAGCTAGCTTTATAAATAAGACTTTGGAAGATATGCCATTCAATTATATAAAAGAGTTCATCTCACCTAAAGTTACCTTTGTGAACCTTTGCAGGTGCAAATGATATCAGATTGCGCATTGAGCACCCGTTATTGACACAGATGGTGTATTTTTAGTAAAGTAGTCCCAAGAATACTTTAAGCACCTACACACAGAAAGAAATCTACATCTCAAAAAAATACAGCAAAGCTGTCAATTCGAACATGCAATTGAGTAATGAACTTTATTAAAAACTTATTCTGGGAAGCAAGACTGTACACGGAGAACTTTCTCTTGTTGTTTTTCTGATTTTTTTTTTCTCCTTGTTGTTTTTCTATTAGACCATTTTAACAAGTCAGTTCTCCCTAAAGATGTCCAAGTGGTTTAGAGCATTTAATATTTCTAAACATTTACCTGATATGTGTGGAATAAATAATAATCATGGAAAATTTGATGTTTAGGGCAATTTTTATGAGAGGGAGAGATTGCAACTCTCAGAAGTATTTCAGAAACAATAATGTCCTAATCTCAAGACATTTATAATCTAATCAGGAAAAAAAATGTAAACCCAAATGGAATAACACCACAAAGCAAAATCATACTTTTGCTTATAGCCACTTGGATTTTTCATCTCTTAAAATTTCTTATATCTACATGACCTTTTTCAAACCACATGCAAATAAGTGGGAAATGAGAGCTCCTGGGCAATGGCTTTATGTATTTCTTTGCATTCTTTTTAGTAATTTACACACCCCAACAAACTCATTTTCATAAACAATGATACTTAGAAAATATTAGACCCTCTGGACTGCAGTTGGATGACTTACACAATGTACTTCAAAAATATTTTAAAATTGGTTTCTTCTCCTCCATTGTCTTGGAACATTTTACAAAACTAAATTCTAAGGGCAAATATCCCACTCTTCTCTGAAATGAAAACCCAGCTCATAAAAGAGAACTCAACTAACTTTGTGGTTCTTCTATTTTCACAAAACACACATTGAGTTTTATCATAGATACTTCTTACAGATCCTCTTGACATTTCCAGACACTTTACTTTTTTAACAAAGAAAAAGGTCAGATTCTGCCAGTTCTAGTCCTCGATGTTTGGCACTTTAGAACTTCAATTCATTTCATTTCTTTCAAGATTTCTAGTGGAAGTGAAGTCAAGAGCTTTGCAGAAGAATGGTTTCCACTTAATTTTCTCTCAGTGTGTTAAAGTCTAAGTAAGCTACTATGACAAAAAATTCTCAGAATACGTTCATTCCAACAAGGAGCAGTTTACTTCGCCATGTTGTAACAGTTGAAGGGGTGAGAAGTCTCTGTTAGATTGAATTATTCAGAGACCCAGGATGATGCTGCAGCTCAACCATATCCAGGTGGCTTCTGAGTTTGCTCTGTTTATGGTCCCTTCCACTGTGAATCTAGTCCTGTTTGCCCAGTAAAAATGGGCAAAAGAAACATATTAATGGCTACTAAATTTTAAGGAATGAGATGTGATTTATGTACATCATTTGCATTCCCTTTTCACTAATAAAAATGTATATTCATGTGGCCATCGCCAGCTGCATAAAAGACACTTAAGTAGCTTTGCAGAACAGCCAGGTTCCTAGAAAGAAAGAACAGATTGTTTGGAAACAACTGAGGACTTGCACATTCAGTGGTTGTAAACTATATAGTTCACTTTCTTCATTATTTTATGAGGATTAATAATAAGGCCAGGTGCAATCACTCATGCCCACAATCCTATCACTCTGTAGGCTGAGGTAAGAAGATTGCTTGAGCTGGAGTTCAAGACTAGCCTGAGCAAGAGCAAGACCCATATCTATTAAAAGTATAAAAACTCAGGAGGTCTAGCTTGAGTCCTTTGAGGTTTCTCCATACTTCCTTCCAATAAGGTTGTATTAGTTTACAGTCCCACCAGCAGTACAAATGTGTTCCTTTCTCTCCACATCCTCACCAGCATGTGCAGTTTTGAGATTTTGTGATGTGGGCCATTCTTGCTGGGGTTAGATGACCTCCCGTTTGATCCTGCAATCCCATCTGGGCATCTATCCAGAAGGAAAAAAAAAAAAAAACCTTTTATCATAAGGACACTTGCACTAGACTGTTTATTGCAGCTCAATTTACAATTGCCAAAATGTTGAAATAGCCTAAATGCCCCCCAACCCAGGAATGGATTAACAAGCTGTGGTACATGTATACCATGGAATACTATTCAGCCATTAAAAGAAAATGAAGACTTTACAGCATTTGTATTAACCTGGATGGAAGTGGAAGACATTATTCTTAGTAAAGCATCACAAGAATGGAGAAGCATGAATCCTATGTATTCAATTTTGATATGAGGACAAATAACAACAATTAACATCACAGTGGAGGTGGTGAAAGGGGAGGCCAGAGAGAGAGAGAAGAAGGGAGAGGATTAGAGGAAAGGAAGAGCAGAGAGAGAGAAGGAGGGAGGGGGTGGGGGAAGGAAGAGCAGAGAGAGAGAAGGAAGGAGGGGGTGGGGGAAAAGAAGAGCAGAGAGAGAGAAGGAGGGAGGGGTGAGGGAAAGGAAGAGCAGAGAGATGAAAGGAGGAAGGGGTGGGAGAAGGAAGAGCAGAGAGAGAGAAGGAGGGAGGGGGTGGGGAAGGAAGAGCAGAGAGAGAGAAGGAGGGAGGGGTGGGGGAAAAGAAGAGCAGAGAGAGAGAAGGAGGGAGGGGGTGGGGGAAGGAAGAGCAGAGAGAGAGAAGGAGGGAGGGGGTGGGGGAAGGAAGAGCAGAGAGAGAGAAGGAGGGAGGGGGTGGGAGAAGGAAGAGCAGAGAGAGAGAAGGAGGGAGGGGGTGGGGGAAGGAAGAGCAGAGAGAGAGAAGGAGGGAGGGGTGGGGGAAAAGAAGAGCAGAGAGAGAGAAGGAGGGAGGGGGTGGGGGAAGGAAGAGCAGAGAGAGAGAAGGAGGGAGGGGGTGGGGGAAGGAAGAGCAGAGAGAGAGAAGGAGGGAGGGGTGGGGGAAAAGAAGAGCAGAGAGAGAGAAGGAGGGAGGGGGTGGGGGAAGGAAGAGCAGAGAGAGAGAAGGAGGGAGGGGGTGGGGGAAGGAAGAGCAGAGAGAGAGAAGGAGGGAGGGGTGGGGGAAAAGAAGAGCAGAGAGAGAGAAGGAGGGAGGGGGTGGGGGAAGGAAGAGCAGAGAGAGAGAAGGAGGGAGGGGTGGGGGAAAAGAAGAGTAAAGAGAGAAGGAGGGAGGGGGTGGGGGAAGGAAGAGCAGAAAGAGAGAAGGAGGGAGGGGTGGGAGAAGGAAGAGCAGAGAGAGAGAAGGAGGGAGGGGGTGGGGGAAAAGAAGAGCAGAGAGAGAGAAGGAGGGAGGGGTGGGAGAAGGAAGAGCAGAGAGAGAGAAGGAGGGAGGGGTGGGGGAAAAGAAGAGCAGAGAGAGAGAAGGAGGGAGGGGGTGGGGGAAGGAAGAGCAGAGAGAGAGAAGGAGGGAGGGGTGGGAGAAGGAAGAGCAGAGAGAGAGAAGGAGGGAGGGGTGGGGGAAAAGAAGAGCAGAGAGAGAGAAGGAGGGAGGGGGTGGGGGAAGGAAGAGCAGAGAGAGAGAAGGAGGGAGGGGTGGGGGAAAAGAAGAGCAGAGAGAGAGAAGGAGGGAGGGGTGGGGGAAAAGAAGAGTAAAGAGAGAAGGAGGGAGGGGGTGGGGGAAGGAAGAGCAGAGAGAGAGAAGGAGGGAGGGGTGGGGGAAAAGAAGAGCAGAGAGAGAGAAGGAGGGAGGGGGTGGGGGAAGGAAGAGCAGAGAGAGAGAAGGAGGGAGGGGTGGGGGAAAAGAAGAGCAGAGAGAGAGAAGGAGGGAGGGGGTGGGGGAAGGAAGAGCAGAGAGAGAAGGAGGGAGGGGTGGGAGAAGGAAGAGCAGAGAGAGAAAAGGAGGGGGGTGGGAGAAGGAAGAGCAGAGCGAGAGAAGGAAGGAGGGGTGGGGAAAGGAAGAGCAGAGAGATGAAAGGAGGGAGGGGGTGGGAGAAGGAAGAGCAGAGAGAGAGAAGGAGGGAGGGATGGGGGAAAGGGAGAGCAGGGAGAGGGAAGGAGGGAGGGTGGGGTCTCAGTGTGTGACACATCTTGTACCCTCAAAGAATCCGCAACAATAAAAAGTACATACACACACACTCACCAGGCACTTTGTCCAGTGCCTGTAGTCCCAGCTACTGGGGAGGCTAAGGCAGGAAGATCTCTTGATCCCTAGGGTTTGGGGTTACTGTGAGTTATAATGTCACAGCACTTTAGCCTAGGCATCAGAGTGAGATTCTGTCTCAAAAAAAAAAAGGAAGAAGAAGAACTAATAGTAAATTAAGGACCATACTGTAAGCTTTTTCTCACTGATGGAGACAAACAGTACCTCCATCACATCTTAACTAAATATTTGTAAAAAGAAAAGAAATGAAGAAAACCACAGCCATTAAGAATGTAACCTATAAGCCTTGGTACTATTTTTGTTCCTTTTTACTTTTGCATTTCCTGACCCAAACAGAAATATTTCTAGTAGCAAACCATGTATCCATCACTATAAAGACATTTGATTGGAAAAACTGATAGCAATTCCTTGCTCAATGGTCATATTTTCATCCTGTAGAGCTCAACAGTCTTGCTCTTATTATCTGCTGAAAACTCAGAGTTCATTTAGTCTAATTCAAGAATTAAAGGAGGTCTATCACCTGTGTGGAAGGCCTACAAATATAAGTTATATGGGCACAGAAAATTTTTAAATATGGAACACAAGAAAATTGTTCCAGTAAATTTAATAGGAGACAAGTTTTTGACTATTTAAGAATAATAATAGATTCAGTTCTTAAGAGAAGGAAAAAGGCATTTGGGCTGATGGCTAAATATTTTGGGGTTTGTGTGTGTGTGTGTGTGTGTGTGTGTGTGTGTGTGATTGTTTGCTTGTTTGGGGGGGTTTTGTCTAATTATTCTCTAAGAGAAAAAATGACTATTAAAATGAATTCTGTTTAGCCTTGCTAGTTCTACCGAACACAGTGCAAAAACTTGACACAAATATTCTGAGGCTATCTAGCTAAGGAGTCTTATTTATGCAATTCTCAAGTTTTAATTTCTAATAATATCCATTATCTCATACTCATCCCCTGTCAACCATGACACTAGACCTTTAAATGTAGCCAGTGTATCCACTCGCAATGATAGTGAGCACCTAAAACCCAACAGTTGCATACACTGTACACATTCGATTAGGCATGACCTTTAGCTTAATTTCTGGCCCCACTCCTCACGTGTGCATCTTGATCACTTGGAGCTCCTCTCCAGGATTTCACTATCTGGAAATAGTTCTTGTTCTTGTTATCCTAGATATTTACCTCTGCTGTGTGTCTTTACAAGATCCTGGTCTGAAGACATCTTATTTGTCAGATTATTCCCCAAAAACCATCTCTCTTCTGCTCTTCCCTTCAAAATAATTGGATCTGATTGGGAGAAGTAGATTTGAGGAGGGTCTGGAAATCTGATAGCAATTAACATTCAATAAACCTTTGCAATGCACCGTCTGTGAGTACTATGTCGGGTGATATGAAGTGCCATTCTTTGGTGTTTAAGGCACATATAGTCCAACTGGAAAGAAAAGAGAACTATAAAAAACACATAGAAAGCGAAACGAATGTTTACTTGGTATTCACAAAAGCAATGAAAATAGTTTGTCTCTATAATTTGAACCAATAACTCATTTTCATAATAAGCAAATCAGATGTGTATTTTGGGACCCAAATGATTCATATAATGGTCTAATTGTCTTACTTTTGATGCGTGAATACATACAGCTTTGTTTTAAAAAATTACATTTTCTATTGAGCTGCAATTTTCCATGATCATCCTATCATCCTCTGACAAAATATTATTTTCTTACCTCCTTGCTGGCACTAAGGACTGCAAACAAATATAATGTAAAATAAAATGCTAAAAGTACATGGTGGTGCACTGATGGCATTGATTTCTTTTTGATCTTTCTCTAACTCATTGAGATAATGAGGGAATATTGAAGCATGTACTTGATTCCCATGAAGTTGGGCATTCTAAGAACTGATTTTTCATATGTAATCATGGAAATAAATGCCACAAGGGGCAGTGTGTTTCTCTGGGAAGTTCCTTTATATGTTCAGAAAAACAAGGAACACACCTCTGGTAGTGAGTCAGAAATGAATCCCATAATGGCATAAATGTATTCATGATCTATGTACAAATGACTTAATAAAAAAAAAAAAACACTCATCTGAATTTCACATGGGATAAAGGGGTTATGTCTGATTCTTATTTGTACCTCAGGGCCCAGCATTGTATCTGGTAACTCATAAGCACTCAGAAAGAGTATTTTAAGCTTACAGGACTGAAACAGTTTTGGTAACCAAAATTCACTGTCCCTCCCTGCACCATCCCCCTGCCCCCAGATATGTAGATTTGATCCCTGGATATGATCCCTATGAATATGTTAGATTATATGGACAGGATGACCTTAAAACAAGATTATGCTGCATTATCTGAATGGGCCCAATGTAATTACAAAGATGCTTAGCTGGAGAAGAGGGGGTAACAACTGAGAAATGGGTGTTAGCAACAGTTCCACATTATAGAATCCATAACTGAGAACCTTGTGCCTGACTCAGAATCCAGCAAGCTTACCCTTCTCTAAACCAGACTACCCAGTCCTACGTCATAGGACCCCCACCTCTCAAAAATTCTCCCAAGGGTTCAGACACTCAAGCTTTTGTAGTCTCCTCAGTGCCATCGCAAGATACTATAGACTGGGTGGCTTACATAACAGAAGTTAGTTTTCTTACAGTTCCGCCAGCAGGGCTGGGTTCTGGTGATTCTCTTGTCCTGGTTTATAGCAGGCGGCCTTCTCACTGTCTGCTCACAACTGAGAGATTTCTGGCATCGCTTCCTCTTCATATAAGGCCACGAATCTAACAGAACAGGTCTTTATCCCTATGACCTCTTTAAAACTTAATTACCTTCTAAAAGTCATACTCCAAATACAGCAACACTGGGGGCTATGGCTACAAGATCAAATTTGTGGGCACAAAATTCAGTCCATAGCACAGGCTCTCCTTTAAATTCCTTCCACTTTTCCTGGCTATCTATAAATATTTTCTCAGCTACAAGGCTTCCTGTTGAGTCCTGCCCCACCTTAGACATGCAGGCCTTGAAAGACTAAGTATTTGGCCACATGGAGAAATCAATCAACTTTGCTATATTCCTCCCTTGGCTCAGAAAAGTGAACCTAGTCAAACCTTTGAGTAAGTAACACCAACAGAGCTGTCAACCATAATTCTCATGAAGAAAGTGAAAACATCTTCCTAGACATAGCAGTTGTAATAAAATATAGCTGTCTCCATATTCTTAAGAATCTCCTCTTAGATATGAAAGAAAGGGCTTTTGAATGCAGAAATCTTTATTATTTAACCTTATTGAAATTAATTACAATAAATTTCAACTGATAGAGAATTTAATCATGGAATGTGAATTACCTAATTTCCAGTGCATTGGCCCTTCTTCTTGACAGTTAAATATAACGGTTTTTTTTGTTTTGTTTTGTTTTTTTCAGGTAATCTCAGAGTGAGAATTCCAAGGTCCTGTAACGCATATACTAAGAACCTATAAAAATTTTTAAACTCAACCCCAGCCCCCTAAATGAGCTCGAAGTGGTAAGTCTTAATGTTTGTTTTACTCTTGCCAGAGAGAAAGGAAAAGTAACACACACAAGGGACAGCAATTTCAGATGGTCCTGCCCGAGGCTTCACAATCTGTTTATGAACCGAACAAATATTTTTTGAACACTTACTTCAATAGAACTAGAATTACAAAAATTAGACAAATGAAAAAACATCCATCCTTACTAAAAATCATAAATAAATAGTCAACTGTATCATGAGCCCTCAGTCTACTACAGAGATAAAAATGCAAACAGTTGTAGCAGACAGGTACAAGATCAGAGCAAGGAGCATGCTGGGGACAAGTGTGACAATAGAGCAAGGTATGTTTGAGGCTCCTAGGGAACCAAACTTTTTTTTTCCAAAGAGGTAATAACTGAGTATTTTGGTGGGAGGGAAATTTTTGCTCCTGCACATTTTCCCCCTACCCGTGGGTGAGAAGAGAACTTTTTGCCCAAGCTTTTGTTTTTCTCTGCCCACATCTTAGCTACTTTTTAGGGAAGAATTGTTGATCTTATTAGTCAAATTCCAAAATATTCACTGGAACCTGCCTTCTCGTGGGGCAGTCCCTGAGCTATAAAAGGCACAAGGCCATGCTCACGGTGGGCTCTTCCACGCCTTTCCTTTCACTTCCTACTCCTATGAAGTAAGCATGGAAATGTAGCCCGTGTCATCCATGCAACTATTCTGACACTTCAGGCATTCTAGATCACATAAAAGAAGTAGGAAGCTCCTCATGTGCTATGGCGAACTCATATGCTGCATCACAGTTCACCAGAGATGCAAGACAATGGAACAAATAGAAGGTGCTTTCCCAGCAAGGAAAATAATCGTATTTCCCCCACTGAGCTAGAACTCTTTGTTTAAAAAGCTTCTTTGCTTTTTAATAGACAACTTCAGGAAGGAGGATGAGTGGGTGTTTGGACTCAGGGACCAAAACCACATTCCCAAAACTACATCTTCTAAAACAGCTTGAGCTGAGTCTTAAATGATAAGTAGGATTTTCAAAGTGAAGGGTAGGAGGTGGGGGTGGGAGGTATCTGGAACTGGCAGCATAAGGAGTGCATCTGAGAGCAGAACAAACAGCATCAACAGAAGTGCGGTACAACTACGGCAGCCATAGACGATGGGGAGGAGGGTAAGAGAAGCTGAGCTGGACAGAGCTGGGTCCCGGGCCAGAAGGCCTGATTGGATTTTTTCCTGCAGGCTGTCAAAAGCACCTGAGGGAATTGAAGCAAAAATAAATAAATAAATAAACACAATAACCAGTGTCTTCAAAAGGTGGCTTTAGTAAAAGTATGTATGATCAATAACAGAAGGATGAGAGCAGCTAGAAGATAATTGCCTATCCTCTAAGGCATAGGTAAAGGAGAACAGTAGCAAAAGAGGCAAGAATCAAATATCTGAATGCTCATATACAATCAATTTCACTATTCTAGGCATTTCATATCCATTTACTTTTACCCCCCCCAAAAAAAAAATAACTCCAAGAAAACAGAAATCATTGCCTCATTTTGCCATAGGAAGCTAGGGCTGAAAGATTGCATGGTACTTAGCCCAGAATCTCAGTAGCCATAAAACAGGAGAGACAGGATGGGACTCATGTGTGTCTAATTTCCATTTTTACTCTCTTTTCATAACGAACGGTCTTTTATTCCAAAGTGAATGATCAATATAGATACGGGAGAAAATAGAAGGGTAAAATAATGGAAAAATGAATTAGATGTGGTGGAGGGAGGCAGATGAGGGAGGACCCACTTGATATGTAGTTGAGACAATATAATATTGGCAGGTTACCATGGAACAAACACTGGCAGTGCCCAGTGTAATCGGAAGTTCACATGTGGAAAGCAGAGGAGCCTGTGCTAAATGTGGAGTGTCACAGAATAACATTGCCCAAGAAAACAAAGACAGAATAAGATGAGAATAAGTTTAATGATGGTGGTACATCCA
Source organism: Nycticebus coucang (assembly GCF_027406575.1). Classification (NCBI taxonomy): domain Eukaryota; kingdom Metazoa; phylum Chordata; class Mammalia; order Primates; family Lorisidae; genus Nycticebus; species Nycticebus coucang. The sequence continues at coordinate 31,880,202 of NC_069782.1, forward strand.
TAAGAAAGCAATCCAGTTTTGTGATTTTGCGGAGGTGGGGGGGTTGAACACAGAGAAGTGAATATAAAGATTCTTAAATTAGCCTTGAAGAATTAAAAATGTCACAAATGTAACACTATGGTGATATGGAGGTAGCAACAGCGCAAAGCAGCTACCAGCCCAAGGCTGTGAGAATGGGAGAAGGGGGACTTAGTATTATGTAGAAGCCTATAAAAGGGTCCTGAGGAATTACAACTTAGACCCCTGAGGAAGAGCATGACAGGTGTCTGCAAGACTACTTTGATGCTCAGTGATTAGCTAGAAGAACTCACAAGACTAAGAAAAGCCTTTATATTCACAGGTATGATGTACTGAAATGAAATAATACAGATTAAAATCCTCTAAGGTACACGGGAGTAACCGCAGCAAAACCAGGCACAAATTTCTAAGAGTTCAGAATGGAGTCCCACACGTGTACTAATTCTCCCAGTAACAATGTGTAATAACACATGTGAGGTGTTGACAACAAGAGACACTTACTTTGGTCAAGGTGGACAGGGTTTTCATTGGGGATCATTAATAGACTGAACTGTGTTCCAAAAAAAGTTGTATGTATGTGTTAACTCTTAGTACCTATTTATGTTATTTGAAAATAGTGTCTTTGCACATATGATTAAGAATCTCAATATAGTAAACAGATTTATCAGAGGCCCTAAATCCAAGAACTGGTGTCATTATAAGAAGGGAAGAGTATACAGAGACAGAGAAGAGGTCTCTGTGAAGATGGAGGCAGAGATTAGAATTATGCAGCCACAAGCCAAGGAGTGCCAGGGACTACCAGAGTTGGAAGAGGTAAAGAAGGATTCTCCCTTTGAGCCTTTGGAGGGAGCCTGGCTCTGCCAACAACTTGGTTTTTGACTTCTGGCCTCCAGAACTGTGAGAGAATAAATGTATCTTGTGTTAAGCCACCACTTGGTAGTAATTTGTTTCAACAGCCTCAGGAAACTAATTCAGATTTTGATATCAAGAAGTTAGGTACTGGCAGCACCTGTAGCTCAGTGGGTAGGGCACTGGCCACATGCACCAGGGCTGGTGGGTTCGAACCCAGCCCCAGCCTGCTAAAAACAGACAAACAAAAAAATAGCCGGGCATTGTGGCGGGCGCCTATAGTCTCAGCTACTCGGGAGTCTGAGACAAAAGAATTGCTTAAGCCCAAGAATTTGAGGTTGTTGTGAGCTGTGATGCCATAGCCCTCTACAGAGGGCAACAAAGTCAGACTCTGTTTCAAAAAAAAAAGAAGTTAGGCACTGCTGTAATGAATACTTACTAATGATAATGAGCAGAGGCTAGAAGATCATGCATGATTAAAAAAACACCCATTGCTCAATGAATCCCCAAGAATAAAAAAATAAATAAATAAATAAAAATTAAAAAAATATACAAAAAAAAAAACACCCATTGCCTTGAAGAGAAGAATGGCTGAAATACACACATGCACATTAAAGGTGATTTAGTGTTTCAAAAAGAAGTGAAGAGCATTTACAAAAAGCTCTTACTGAGCTAGACACAGTGGTTTACACCTGTACTCCTAAAACTTTTGAAGGCCAAGGTGGGAAGATCACTTGAGGCCAGGAGTTTGAGACCAGCCTGAGCAAAATAGTGACACTGTATCTCTGCAAAAAAATTAAATATTAGGCAGGCATGGTGACCTACTCCTGTAGTCTCACCACTGAGGGAACTGAAGTAGGAGGATTGCTTGAGCCCAGGAGTTCAAGGCTACTGTAGTCTCTGATTTAGCCTTTGCACTCCAGCTTGTGTGGCAGAGCAAGACCCTATCTCTAAAATAAATAAATAAATAAATAAAATTTTTTAGCATGTTAAAGGATATATGTAGTCATCAACAGAATGGTGTTCAAAATGTGAACATTAAAGGTATTGCTGGTGAGCTCTCAGAAGAAAATGATATTTCAAAAGGAAATGAGAAATATTTTCTTTTAAACTTGAGGAAAGGCTATCCTTGTTACAAAGTGGCAGAAAATATGGCTGAATTGTGTTCTTCTGTTGTGCAGAAAGCAGAACTGGTAAGTAATGGATTTGGATACTTAGCTGAAGAAATTTCCAAACAAAGTGTTAAAGGCACAGCCTGGTTCCTCCTTGCTCCTGATAGAAAAATGTGAGAGGAGAAAGATAAATTGAGGGAGAAACTGTTAAGCAAAAAAGAAAGCAGCATTAGATGATTTACAATTTTCTTAGCCTACCCATATTGCAAAAGAAGCTAAAGCATTCTGTGGAGACAGGGCCAAAGGTGTGTTGAGTATACTGCTGGAGACAGCTGGTGTGTGATTCCCAGTTAGTTTGACACAATAAGTTTGACTGTATCCTTTTCTTTTCTTTTTTTTTTTTTTTCTTTTTTAGACAGAGTCTCACTCCGTTGCCCTGGGTTGAATGCCATTGCATCATCTTAGCTCACTGGCAACCTCAAACTCTTGGGCTCAAACAATCCTCCTGCCTCAGCTTCGCAGAGTAGCAGGTTTATAGGTGTGAGCCACCATGCCCAACCAAGGTTGATGGTATTCTATCAACCATATAAGCAGAATCTAAAAGTCAAGAAGGGCTTGTCCAGGAAAAAATCTGTGAATGAACATTTTATCCAATGGGGTGGAGCTCCTTAATGTCCATTGCAGAGCCACAAAGCTTTTGAGACTGCTATACCACCAAAAACACTTTCAGCTTGGAATGAAGGGGACAGAGGTGGGATAAAATTTTTAAAAGACTAATGAATTTCTAGAAGTTTATAGGCAGGAAACAGGCTGATAATTCTCCTCTGCTTCAAATGTGTTTTATCCTTCTAGAAAACAGAAGAATGACTTCAGAAGAGCGGGACTGCTATTGGTGAGGGAGGCTGCCATTATCCTGAGAACAGAATTAACTCCTTTTGGCACAAGGAGATACTACCTGGTTACTGCAGGTATCTTAAACTCGAAGAAGAGTTCCAGCCCTCTGAGGAAAAGGCAATACCAGTTGGGGCTGGGAATCTAAAGCGGACACGTCTAGGGTAGTGTATATGTTTTCCATACTGTATAACAAATTACCACCAATTTAGCAGCTTAAAACAACCCCCATTTACTACCTTACAGTCCTGCAGTTTAGAATCATCTGCTCAAGAGGCTAAACTTGTGGTGTTGACTACAGCTTCAATCTTATGTCAAGTTCATTGGCTCTTGGCAGAGTTCAGTTTCTTGTACCCATAGGACTGAGGGTCATCTTGCTATTGGTCAACTGGGGACAATCCTTAGCTCCTAAGGGCTGTCTTTATTCTTTGCTGTGTGGCCCCTTTTATCTTTTACTCTATCTTGCCAGGAAGGATCACAACCTTTTCACAAGCACATTTTATAAGGCCTAGACCACCAACTGATTCTGAACCTAATTACATTGCATAATCCCTTCACAGTTCCACCTACATTGCTATTCATTTGACGAGCTAGGAAAAAATGTACATGTATCAGGGGGGCAGGAATTTAGGTATTATACAGAAAGAAGTGCCCTTTCAGGCTCCCCAGGTGGCCTCTTCTGGCAAAACACACCAGGGATCTGGCAAAACAAAACTGTGGTTTGCAAAGTCCCTACTTCAGCTTCACCAAATTGGTTACACAGAATGATTCTGAAGCCCAGAGGCAATCATTTATAACTACCAGTTGGTATCCCGGGGAATACCAACATTAATGGTTAGTTGGAGTGGGGGCATTGAGACAGGGAAGACAGGATGCAAGATGATTGGCAGAATCACTATTCATATAATTAGGAAATTCTGAAAATTTGCATACACTAGTTTAAGTATTTTTCTATTGCTATAATGATCCAAAGTAATCCTAATTATCATTTAAAAATGGAATGATTTAGAATGGTTTACTTAGATTTCCCACATGACTTTAAGGTAGAAGGATAATGCATTTGTTTGTGTGACTGTGTGAGAGACTGAACTAACAGAGAAGTCTTCTAAATGATCTGAACAAAGCTGAAGGGGAACGTAAGAAGTTGTGACAAAGATTAAAGGCGAATAGAAGCAGAAAGAAATCTTTATTCCCAAATTCATTAGGAGGTAATGGAGCACACTTTTTAGGGGGATGACAAATTGCCTTTAATTTTGTTATTTTATGTAACAGTTTAAGGCAATAGTTTTTGAAGTTCAGACAAATTGCAATTTACTGAGGTTAATATGCATCTAAAAAAAAAAAACAGTCAAAGCAAAAAGAGAAGGTCTGAGCAGAAAATTTAGAGACATGGGATAATATCCAAGGAAGAACACCACTTTATAACATTTCTTCTTAGTCAATTTTTTAATTATATGCCTAAATAATCTATGATAAAAACATAAATTGAAGAGAATGCTTTGCAGAACCTACTTTTAATTCTAAGCTTGCAACTTCAAAAATGTGCATATTGTGATGATGTCATATTAATCTGGAGATTAATGAATTTCTATTCCCCAAATTTTTAGATACAGGCAAGTAGAAACTCATAAATTTAAATCCATTTAATATTCTGTTAAAGTGAAGAAGAGATGATTTTTTAAGGTAACAATGTTTCTTCCAACTATTTAATCTGCCCTGCCATGAGCAAGTGCTATAGGGATTAAATTACGTCATTGAAAGAAAGCTATTGAAAGCAAAGTCAACAGTAAAATCACCCACAGATTAGTCAATGATGGGATTAACATCCTAACTTCTAAGCATAGATTGTTAGAAATTAAATATGATTTTAGACATACACACGTTGAAAAAATTTGCCATAACCAAACCAGTTCTTCAGGATATCTTTAGACCCATCCTCCATAATGACCAGCACAATGCTCTACCACCAAAGTAAACTCACTCTGAAATTCTTGACCAAAACCCAATTTCTGCAGTGGTGAAAAGATTCAAAATGTCCACTGGGCTTTCGAAAAACTTGGCACCCAAAATACTACCAGGCTTATCAATACTCTCAATTAATGTGAATGACTTAAACTGTCCTCTGAAGAGGCACAGGTTGGCTGACTAGATACAAAAACTCAGGCCAGATATCTGCTGCATACAAGAATCTTAACTTACCTTAAAGGATAAATATAGACTCAGGGTGAAGGGATACACATCTGTAATCCAGGCAAAGGAAATCAGAAAAAAGCAGGGGTGGTGATTTTATTTGCAGATACACTAGGCTTTAAGCCAACAAAAGTAAAGAAAGACAAAGATGGTCACTTCATATTTGTTAAGGGAAATACTCAACATGACGAGATGTCAATTAACATTTATGCACCCACCCAGAAGGCTACACAATTTATAAGGGAGGCTCTAACAGACATGAGCAATTTAATATCTTCCAGCACCGTAATAGTTAGAGATTTGAATAGCCCTTCAGCAGTGTTGAATAGACCCTCTAATAAGAAACTAAGCAAAGAAATTTTGGACTTAAACTTCACCATACAACAATTGAATTTAACAGACATCTACAAAACATTTCATCCTAACAAAACTAAATACACAATCTTCTCATCAGCCCATGGAACATCCTCCAAAATTGATCACATCTTAGGTCACAAGGCTAACCTCAGCAAATTCAGAAGTATAGAAATTATTCCTCCTTGTATTTTCTTGGATCATCACACAGTAAAAGTTTAACTCACCAATAACAGGTATCTGCATACTTATACAAAGACATAGAAACTAAATAACCTTATGCTGAATGATATCTGGGCAATAGATGAGATTAAGAAGGAAATTGCCAAATTTTTGGAACAAAATAATAATGAAGACACAAATTATCATGTTGGATACTGCCCGGAAATTTATAGCACGGCAAGCATTCCTCAAGAGAAAGGAAAGAGAGGAAGTCAATAACTTAATAGGACATCTTAAGCAACTGGAAAAGGAAGAACATTCCAACCCCAAATCCAGCAGAAGAAAAGAAATAACTAAAATTAGAGCATAATTAAATGAAATCAGAAACAAAAGAATTATTCAAAAGATCAATGAATCAAAAAGTTGTTTTTTTGAAAAATTCAACAAAATTGATAAACCTTTGGCCAACCTAACCAAAAATAGAAAATTAAAGTCCACAGAATCATCAATCAGAAATGATAAAGGCATTAACAACAGAAACCTCAGAAATTCAAAAAACCCTTAATGAATATTACAAAAAACTTTATTCTCAGAAATATGAAAATCTGAAAGACATTGACCAATACTTGGAAGCATGCCAACTTCCTAGACTTAATCAGAAAGAATTGGAAATGCTGAACAGACCAATATCAAGTACTGAAATAGAATCAACCATACAAAATCTCCCCAAAAAAAGAAGTGTCTGGGACCAGATGGCTTTACATCAGAATTCCACCAAATCTTTAAAGAGGAACTAGTACCTATATTACTTAACCTTTTCCAAAACATCAAAAAAGAATGAATACTTCCCAACACATTCTATGAACAAAATATCACCCTGATCTTCAAACCAGGAAAAGACACATCAAGAAAAGAAAACTATAGACCAATATCTTTAATGAACATAGATGCAAAAATATTCAATAAGATCCTAGCAAACAGAATCCAGCAGCACATCAAATGAATTATATGCCATAACCAAGTGGGTTTTATCCGAGGGTCTCAAGGTTGGTTCAATATACATAAATCTATAAATACAATATATCACATAAACAAACTAAAAAACAAAGACCATATGATTCTCTCAATAGATGTAGAAAAAGCTTTTGACAATATTCAGCATCCTTTCATTATCAGAACACTTAAGAAAATTGGTATAGAAGGGACTTTTGTCAAACTGATAGAGGCCATCTACAGCAAACCCACAGCCAATACCATATTGAATGGAGTAAAATTGAATCAGATCAGGAACCAGTCAAGGTTGCCCATTGTCTCCACTACTTTTTAACATTAAAAAGACATTGTGTGTCTTAGCCATCACAATCAGGCAAGAGAAGGCGATCAAGGGTATACAAATAGGGTTAGAGGAGATTAAACTTTCACTCTTCACAGATGATATGATTTTATACCTAGAAAACCCCAGGGACTCAACCACAAAACTCTTAGAAGTGATCAAGGAATACAGTAGCGTCTCAGGAAACAAAATCAATACTCACAAATCAGTAGCTTTTATACAAACCAATAATAGTCAAGCTGAAAAAAAAGTCAAGGACTCTATTCCCATTACAATTGTGCCAAAGAAGATGAAATATTTGGGAATTTACCTAACAAAGGATGTGAAAGAGCTTTATAAAGAGAACTATGAAACTCTGAGAAAAGAAATATCAGAAGATGTTAACAAATGGAAAAACATACCATGCTCATGACTAGGAAGAACCAACATTGTTAAAATGTCCATATTACCCAAAGCAATTTACAAATTTAATGCAATCCCTATCAAAGCACCACCGTCATACTTTAAAGATCTTGAAAAAATAATACTTCATTTTATATGGAATCAGAAAAAAAACTCAAATATCCAAGACATTACTCAGAAATAAAAAAAATCAGGAGGAATCATGCCACCAGACTTCAAACTATACTATAAATCTATAGTGATCAAAACAGCATGGTATTGGCACAAAAAATGAAAAGGTAGATGTATGGAACAGAATTGAGAACCAAGAGATGAACCCAGACACTTATGGTCATTTGATTTTTGATTAGCCCATCAAAAATAAAATTGGGGGAAAGAAAATAAATTGGGGGAAAGATTCCCTGTTTAACAAATGGTGCTGGGAGAATTGGCTGGTGACTTGTAGAAGACTGAAACTGGACCTACGCCCTTCACCATTAACAAAAATTGACTCTTACTGGATAAAATATTTAAATTTAAGACATGAAACTATAAAGATTCTTGGAGAGAATGCAGGAGAAACACTTGAAGAAATTGGCCTGAGAGAATACTTGGAGGACCCCCCAGGCAATTGAAGCAATACCAAAAATACATTACTGGATCTGATCAAACTAAAAAGCTTCTGCACAGCCAAAAACACAGTACATAAAGGAAGCAGAAAGCTCTCAGAATGGGAAAGGATATTTGCAGGTTATGCTTCTGACAAAGGTTTGATAACCAGAATCCACAGAGAACTCAAACTTACTAATAAGAAAAGAACAAGTAATCCCATTTCATTGTGGGCAAGGGACTTGAACAGAAGCTTCTCTGAAGAAGATAGGTGCACGTCCTACAGACACATGAAAAAAATGCTCAACATCTGTAGACAGCAGGCTGTGAGATGGCAGAGATCTCACAGTCTGGGGAACATTCAGAGAATGAACCCCCAACTGCTTCTTCTCCTTTCCAAAACAGCCATTTTCCTTTCTTTGTGCTCCCTCTGCCAAAAGTCACATAGCCCTTTCTTTGTTTAGTTAACTATGCAGAGATCCTTGAGATCTCTTCCTTCTTTCTCCTTGTCATATGCTAACAAAGTAAAGTGGTAACCACTAAGTCACATAGTTATTCCTTTGCTTTGTCAACTATGCTGAGATCCTTGTGAGCTTGCCATTCTTACTTCTTGTCCAATGTTAATGAAGTTGAGCAGAAACCATTAACAAGATGGTTTGTCTTTGTTAAAGTCATTTACATTTTCCTATTATACTGTAAGACCAAAACTATGTCTTTTGTTTATTCTTTTTCCCCATTTTGTCTCTGCTACTTCCCCCTGGACAACGCTGTACAGATATTATACAATAAAGCTGATTTTGTGCTTTGGGGCTGGCTGTAGCCATCAGCTCAGTCAGTCCTCCCGGTCCCAACCTTTGTTCCATGTTTTCTCTTGTGCTGTATTTTCCTCATTCCCCATCAATTCCACTCTGTTCCTCTCCCCTTTGCCATGCTAGTTCATGACAATCATCTTTTTTTTTTATTTTTTTTTTGTTAAATCATTGTACATTAGTGCAATCGCCTGTACCCATTCTGAGATGCACCATAGATGTGGCCCCACCCATTACCCTCCCTCCACCAAAACCTCCCCACTCCCTTCCCCTTCCTTGGATCTTCCCCCATAGTCTTGTGCTATAGTTGGGTTATAGCCTTCATGTGAAAGCTATAATTTAGCTTCATAGTAGAGCTGAGTATATTGGATACTTTTTCTTCCATTCCTGAGATACTTTGCTAAGAAGAATATGTTCCAGCTCCATCCATGTAAACATGAAAGAGGTAAAGTCTCCATCTTTCTTTAAGGCTGCATAGTATTCCATGGTATACATGTACCACAATTTGCTAGTCCATTCGTGGGTCAATGGGCACTTGGGCTTCTTCCATGATAGCAATTATGAATTGGGCTGCAATAAACATTCTGGTACAGATGTCTTTGTTATATTGTGACTTTTGGTCTTCTGGGTATAAACCTAGTAAAGGAATTATAGGATCGAATGGCAGGTCTATTTTTAGGTCTCTAAGTATTCTCCAAACATCCTTCCAGAAGGAACGTATTAGTGGGCATTCCAACCAACAGTGTAGAAGTGTGCTCTTTCCTCCACATCCATGCCAACATTTCTGGTTTGGGGATTTTGTTATGTGGGCTACTCTTACTGGGGTTAGGTGATATCTCAGAGTAGTTTTGATTTGCATTTCTCTGATGATTAAGGATGATGAGCTTTTCTTCATGTGTTTGTAGATTTTGTGTCAGTCTTCTTTAGAGAAGTTTCTCTAAAGTCCCTTGCCCACCCTGAAATGGGGTCACATGTTCTTTTCTTGCTAATAAATTTGAGTTCTCTGTAGATTCTGGATATTAGACCTTTATCGGAAGTATAACCTGCAAATATTTTCTCCCATTCTGAGGGCTGTCTGCTTGCTTTACTCACTATGTTCTTGGCTGTGCAGAAGCTTTTTAGTTTGATCAGGTCCCAGTAGTGTATTTTTGATACTACTTCAATTGCCTGGGGAGTCCTCCTCATAAAAATATTCACCTAGGCCGATTCCTTCAAGAGTTTTCCCTGCACTTTCTTCAAGTATTTTTATAGTTTCATGTCTTAAGTTTAAATCTTTTATCCAGTGAGAGTCTATCTTAGTTAATGGTGAAAGGTGTGGGTCCAGTTTCAATCTTCTACAGGTTGCCAGCCAGTTTACCCAGCACCATTTGTTAAATAGGGAATCTTTTCCCAATTGAATGTTTTTAATTGGCTTGTCAAAGATCAAATAACCGTAAGTAGTTGGATCCATCTCTTGGTTCTCTATTCTGTTCCAGACATCTACTTCTCTGCTTTTGTGCCAGTACCATGCTGTTTTGATCACTACGGATTTATAGTACAGTCTCAGGTCAGGTAGTGTGATTCCTCCTGCTTTGTTTTTATTTCTGGGTATTGTTTTGGCTATTCGAGGTTTTTTCTGATTCCATATAAAACGAAGTATTATTTTTTCAAGATCTTTAAAATATGACAATGGAGCTTTAATAGGAATTGGATTAAAATTATGTATGGCTTTGGGCAGTATGGACATTTTAACAATGTTGATTCTTCCCAGCCATGAGCATGGTATGTTTTTCCATCTATTAACATCTTCGGCTATTTCTTTTCTTAGAGTTTCATAGTTCTCTTTGTAGAGATCTCTCACATCCTTTGTTAGGTATACTCCCAAATATTTCATCTTCTTTGGCACCACTGTGAAAGGAATAGAGTCCTTGACTGTTTTTTCGGCTTGGTTATTGTTGGTATATATAAAGGCTACAGATTTATGGAAGTTGATTTTGTAGCCTGAGACATTGCTATATTTCTTGATCACTTCTAAAAGTTTTGTAGTAGAAGCCCTAGTGTTTTCCAGATATACGATCATATCATCTGCGATGAGTGAAAGTTTGATCTCTTCTGACCCTATGTGGATACCCTTGATTGCCTTTTCTTCCCTAATTGCAATGGCTAAAACTTCCATTACAATGTTAAAGAGCAATGGAGACAATGGGCAACCTTGCCTGGTTCCTGATCTAAGTGGAAATGATTTCAATTTAACTCCATTCAATACGATATTGGCTGTGGGTTTGCTATAGATGGCCTCTATTAGTTTAAGAAATATCCCTTCTATACCAATTTTCTTAAGTGTTCTGATCATGAGGGGATGCTGGATATTATCAAAAGCTTTTTCTGCATCAATTGAAAGAATCATATGGTCTTTATTTTTAAGTTTGTTTATGTGTTGAATTACATTTATAGCTTTACGTATATTGAACCAGCCTTGAGACCCTGGGATAAATCCGACTTGGTCATGGTGTATAATTTTTTTGATGTGTTGTTGGATTCTGTTTGTTAGGATCTTATTGAGTATTTTAGCATCTATATTCATTAGTGATATTGGTCTATAATTTTCTTTTCTTGTTGGGTCTTTCCCTAGTTTGGGGATCAAGGTGATGTTTGCTTCGTAGAATGTGCTGGGTAATATTCCTTCTTTTTCTATATTTTGGAAGAGGTTTAGTAGTATAGGTACTAGTTCTTCTTTAAATGTTTGGTAGAATTCTGACATAAAGCCATCTGGTCCTGGGCTTTTCTTTTTAGGGAGATTTTGTATAGTTTATGCTATTTCAGAACTTGCTATAGGCCTGTTCAACATTTCCACTTCGTTCTGGCTAAGTCTTGGTAGGTGGCATGCTTCCAGGTATTGGTCGATCTCTTTCAGATTTTCATATTTGTGAGAGTACAGTTTCTTGTAGTATTCATTAAGGATTTTTTGAATTTCTGAGGGGTCTGTTGTTATTTCATCGTTACCATTTCTGATTGATGCAATTAGAGATTTTAATCTTTTTTTCCTGGTTAGGTTGGCCAAAGGTTTATCTATTTTATTGATCTTTTCAAAAAACCAGCTTTTGGATTTATTGATCTGTTGTATAATTCTTTTGTTTTCAATTTCATTTAGTTCTGCTCTGATTTTGGTTATTTCTTTTCTTCTGCTGCATTTGGTGTGGAAGTGTTCTTCTTTCTCCAGTTGCTTGAGATGTTCCATTAAGTTATTGACTTCCTCTCTTTCCGTTTTCTTGAGGAAGGCCTGCAGTGCTATAAATTTCCCTCTTAGGACTGCCTTTGCAGTATCCCAGAGGTTCTGGTAATTCTTGTCTTGATTGTTGTTTTATTCCAAAAATATGGTGATTTACTTCTTAATCTTGTCAATAACCCATGTATCCTTCAGCATAAGGTTGTTTAGCTTCCATGTTTTTGTATGGGTAAGCAGGTTCCTGTTGTTATTTAGTTCAACTTTTATTCCATGATGGTCTGAGAAGATGCAAGGAATAATTTCTATTTTTTTTAATTTGCTGAGGTTAGATTTGTGGCCTAGGATGTGGTCGATTTTGGAGTATGTTCCATGTGCTGATGAGAAGAATGTGTATTCAGTTTTGGGGGTATGAAATGTTCTGTAGATGTCTGTTAAGTCCAGATGTTGAATGGTTGAGTTTAAATCTAAAATTTATTTGCTTAGCTTGTTTTTGGAGGATCTATCTAGCACTGCTAATGGGGTGTTAAAATCTCCAACTACTATGGAAGTGGAGGAAATCGAGTTGCTCATGTCTGTTAGAGTTTCTCTTATAAATTGAGGTGCGTTGTGGTTGGGTGCATAAATATTAATAATTGAGATCTCATCATATTGAGTATTACCTTTAACAAATATGAAGTGTCCATCCTTATCCTTAATTACTTTTGTTGGTTTAAAGCCTATTGCGTCTGCGAACAGGATTGCAATGCCTGCTTTTTTCTGCTTTCCATTTGCCTGGAATATAGATGACCATCCCTTCACCTTGAGTCTATATCTGTCTTTTAATATAAGATTCGATTCTTGGATGCAGCAGATATCTGGCTTGAGTTTTTGTATGCAGTCCGCCAACCTATGCCTCTTTAGAGGATAATTTAAACAATTCACATTAATTGAGAGTATGGATAAGAGAGACCGGTGGACATTTTTAATCCTTTTGTGACTGTGGGAGTTGGAATTTGATCAAAAATGTTTTGGGTGGGTTTACTTTTGTGGTAGAGAATTACACTGGTCTTTATGGAGGATAGGTCTAAGAAGGTCCTGGAGAGCTGGTTTAGTTGTGGCAAATTTCTTCAACATGTGAATGTCATTGGAGTATTTAATTTTTCCGTCATAAATGAAGCTCCGTTTAGCTGGGTACAGGATCCTGGGTTGAAAGTTATTTTGTTTTAGGAGATTAAAAGTAGACGACCATCCTCTTCTAGCTTAAAAGTTTCAGCAGAGAGATCTGCAGTTATTCTGATATTCTTCCCCTTGTAGGTAATGGTTTTCTTTCGTCTGGCAGGTTTCAGAATTTTGTCCTTCATATTAACTTTAGTGAAATTGATTATGATGTGTCTGGGGGATGTCTTATTTGAGTTGAATCGTGCTGGAGTTCTGAAACTGTCTGCTATCTGGAAAGTTCTCCTTCATAATCTCATGGAGAAGAGACTCTGTGCCTTGTGAAGCCAATATCACTTTCAGGGATCCCTATAAGATGAATATTGGTTTTCTTCAAATTATCTGAGAGCTCTCTAAGAGAGTGGTCTGTTTTTGCTCTCCATTTCTCTTCTTCTTTGAGGGTTTGGGAGCATTCGAAAGCTTTGTCTTCAATGTCAGAAATCCTTTCTTCTGCTTGCTCCATTCTATTGCTGACGGATTCTACTGTGTTTCTCAGATCTTTGAGGGATGCAACTTCTTGTCTCAATGTGTCGAATTCTTTGGTCATTTGGTCTTTGAATCCGTTGAATTCTTGAGATAACTTTTGGAATTCTAATTTGATCTTATTTACTATCCAGATCCTGAATTCAATTTCTGACATCTCAGCTATTTGTTTGTGCATGGGGTCTTGTGCTGTTTCTGCCCCATTGATCCTTGGGGGAGTTGATCTACTCTGATTATTCATATTGCCAGAGTTTTTCTGTTGATTTTGCCTCATGATTGTTTTTCACCATTGCCTCTGGCTGTCCTCAGAGTTGGGGAGGTGTCTCTCCAAGATTAGACCCCAGCAGGATCACTCTATTGTTGCTGGATCTTTGTAGGGAGTGACCCTATGTAGTTCCTCTGGGGCTGCTCTAGCTAGGGAGTTCTGGTTGTGGAAGCAGCTCCGGTTTGTGATACACCCAGATCCAGCAACAGGGCTGGGAGTGGTGCACACGGTTCTGGGAGTGCCAGGCACCCAATGACTTTGGCACAGAGAGCCCAAGGCTCCAGCAGTCTCTGGCTAGGAGAAGAGCTCTGCACAGAGGCAGGGAGGGCTCCAAAGGGCACATAGCTACCAGAGTCCCTGTGCAGATGAACAGGCTAGTGTGGAAGCTGGGAGGGAGGACACAGGGTTGCGTGGCTCCCACAGTTCCTGGTCAGTGAATGTGGTGGCCTGGTGGGTGCAGGTCACCCGTCAGGGGTCACTGCACAGCTCTTATGGAGGTCTGGGTGGCACCAAGCCCAGGAGTTTGAGGTTGCTATGAGCTGTGACATAACGGCACTCTACCCAGGGCAACAGCCCAAGGCTCCAGTGTGCCAAAACCGTCTCACTCTGCCCCTAAGGATTAAGGCTGTAAGGCAGCTCAGTCCCCACCTTTAGGCTGCTCAGTCAGTAGGTTACTTTGACCCGCCCAATCCTTGCTCTGAGACCCTGAGGGCGGAGCTTGCCGGGGCAGTTCTTTCACAATGGCTTCCTGTGCCCAGCTCCGTGGCTCAGTCTGGGGCCCCAGACAATACCCAAAGTTCTCCACACTCCTGCTCAAGCTCTCCCCAAGGCAGTTCAACTGAGTGCCAAGTCCAAGAACACCAAAACAGTTCACAGGTAAGGCCTTTCCGGTTTGCAGTCTCACTGCTGCTTGTACTTACGGTTGCCGGCGTGATTAGGTCTATCAAACACACGCAACCACTTGCCAGTTTTCCACTGTTTTTGTTCTCCTCTTGGGGTCCAGAAGTCCCTTGCTGGCTCCCTGTATCCTCAAAGGGATGATTATAGACAGATCCCACTGGCCAGAGATACCTGGAGTCTTGTCTCCCCAGACTCGCTGTTCCCAGTTGCAGGGAAGCTGTTACTCGGCCACCATCTTTAATCTCTCCCATGACAATCATCTTTAATCATCAGATAAATGTAAATCAAAACCACTTTGAGATATCATCTAAATCCCGTAAGAGTGACTCACATAACAAAATTCTAAAACTACAGATGTTGGTGTGGATGTGGAGAAAGGGGAACACTTCTGCAGTGCTGGTGGTAGTATAAGCTAATACATCCCTTTTGGAAAGAAGTATGGAGAATACTCAGGGATCTAAAAGTAGAACTGTCGTGTGGTCCTGCAATTCCTCTACAAAGAGTATATCCAAAAGACCAAAAATCACTTTATAACAAAGATATTTGCCCCAGATAGTTCATTGCAGCTCAATTCATAATAGCTAAGTCATGGAAGAAGCCCAAGTGCTCATTGACCCATGAATGGATTAATAAATTGTGGTATATGTATACCATGGAATATTATGCAACCTTAAAAAAGATGAAGACTTTAACTCTTTTATGTTTACATGGGTGGAGCTGGAACATATCCTACTTAATAAAGTATCTCAAGAATGGAAGAAAAAATATCCAATGTACTCAGTACTATTATGAAACTAATTTACAATCACTCACACTTTCATATGAAAAATAGATCACAACTATGGCCCAGGATGAAAGAGGAAGGAGGGGGGACAAGAGGGGAAGGGGGAGGTCAGATCGAGGGAGGGTGAATGGTAGGATCACACCTATGGTGCATAATGCAAGAGTATGTATCAAATCTATTAAGTACAGAGTATAAATATCTTAACACAATGATTAAGCAAACGAGATGAGGTGTATATTAACCAGTGTGATATAAACACTTCTAATTCTGTATGAAATCAGCACATTGTACTCCATAAATGCATTAATGTATACATGATCTATGAACTTATGATTTAATAAAAAAAATATGATTTTACTGTTTGTCTGATCTGGCTCTTACAGCTTTACATCATTGCCTTCCCCTTCTCCCAGTAGGAATATGGGCCCAACCATAGTAACATCCCTGCTTTCCCCAAATGCGTCTAGCAGGCTCTTGCCTCAAGGCCTCTGAATCTGTTGTTAAGATGCCTGGAACACTTGTAACTTCAGATAGCCATGCAAACATCACTTCTATACATAGTACTTGTATGATAATTCTATATAAAATAGTTGCCCAACTTCCATGCCCAGCCCTTCATTCTTTATTGTATCACTTGCTTTATTTTTCTTTATCTATGTTGTTTGCTAACCCATGACATAAGTTTACTTACTTATTTGTATGTCTCTTCACTATAAAATCTAAGTCCTAACAGGGTAGGGCCTTTTTCTATTCAGTCCTTTGTTTTGTCCCTAGAATGTAAAACAATGGCCATCCTTGAGAAGTCTTTCAATAAATATTGTTTGAAAAGTGTTCACTGATCTTCATTATTACTAATATTTTAATACTGTTTAGTCTTTGTATATCCCCAAGACCACATCTAATGCCTTGATGATTATTACAAGGAGAACTCATCCCTATTAAGTTATTGCTTATGAGTGAACTACTGGCTGAATTGCTTTGCAAACATCTCAGTCTCTATAAGCCTGTGTAGCAGGTTTAATATTCCCATTGTATGGAGAAGAAAAGGCAGCCGGAGATGATTCAATTGCCCAAGGTTGCTCCAACTTGCACAATACCAAGTCAAGGATCTCAGTCCAGTTCTAGCCAACTCTAAGACTTGCTTTGTGTGCTCATATAGGCAAATTGAATTCTGCAATAAAAATAGACAAAGGCAATCATTCCCATGTTTCTTTAAGACTGTACCCCATCCTTCAGAGTAATATGCTCCCTGCATGCTCTCTTTTGCTCAAGGATTCTGCTAGTCTTCATAGCACTTTTGTATCATCTGCAAGGATGGCCCAGTTAGAAAAATGTGTATCTACCAAGCAGTCACAGACCTAGGAGCAGAAATGCGTTTGTGAAAAAGGTGCCCCTTTTCTCCTGGCTGATTAAGTTCATCTTCAAGAAACATGGTTTTGTTGGTGACGTACAGGTTGGATTTCAGTACCTCTTGCCTCTAATATTGGTGCCTGCTTGCACAGCACAAATGCACAATTTCTCATCACCTTCTACCTTTCTCTCTTGCTTACCCTGCCATATATACACTGTCCTTTCTTTTATTTCTTTTTTTTTAATTATATACCAAGTTTATAGATTGGAAAAGTTGATAGTGTTAAAATGTCAATACTACCCAAGTCAATTCACATATTCAATAATTGAATCCCATAATGGCATAAATATATTTACGATCTTTCTTTTATTTCTTGAACACTTCAAGCACACTTGCCTCTTAAGCCCTGTGCATTGCTGTTCCCTTTGCTCAGAAAATCTCTTTTCCCAGATACTTGCCTAGCTCATTCATGCTCATTGCAAATGTTGTTTCTCAAATAAGTCTTTTGCATTCTACATGAAGGGTGCATACCATGATCATTTTTGCCTTTATACTGCTAGATTTTTCTTTAAGTGAGTCACCACTTCTGACTTGATATTATATAATAGATGTTTATTCTTTCATAGGAGGTACCCCCATATTACTTTGCATGTAAGGACCCAATTCTGCTAATACATTTTTCTTTCTACACTCAAGTCAACTTTATCTATACAGTTATCTATGAAGTGACTTCACCTTCAACTACTGCAAAACATTATCCATGTTGTAAGTTGACCTCAGTTCTTTACTCATTAACTTACATACTTCAAATAAAGCAAATAATGGTCTCGAGGTCATAAATGCATAAGATAGCTATCTACATAATGTAGATAGAATATGCTTATTAATTTTTCATAACATGGAAACATAAAATTTTAAAATGCTTATAAAGACTTATGGATTTCCTTCTTTTAACTTTTTGTGAAGTCTATATTAGATCCCAGTTAGAATCACTTCTCTGCCTTTTGGCTAAGATCAAGTGTAGATCTCTGTTTGAAAAAATACAATTACATAGAGTTTTTGTGAAGAACCAATGAGAAAACAAATGATTGGAAGACAGTAAAAGAACAATAAATGGGAGTCTTTGACTCTTTTTTCTATAAACACCCAAACACAAACATACATACATAGACACACACACATCATACTATTTGCATTTCAATTAATCAGAGACTATACTTGAGGAAAGGCTGCCTAATTCACCTAATGATTGCAAGTTGGTGATCAAAATAAATAAATAAAATGAAAAATTTTTTAACTATGCTTAAATATTTTTATTTCTTTGTATTTATCCTGAGCTACTAATTCTATAATTCTTACTCAACTAATCAATTGCTCCACACTTTAATTCATTGCTTCTAAATTTGTCCAATAAGAACAACTAATAAGCCATTGAGAATACTATAAAATTCATTTATTATTTCTTACATAATAGTGGAAGAAAACTAAATGGAGTTTAAAATAATTTAAACAAAAACTAAACAATATATGACAAATGATTTGCTCCATAGAATGTATTTATATCACATATACTTACAAAGATTAAAAACTGTGCATTTTCACAATTTTACAACTATAACAAATGAGACCAGAACCTTTTACTTTTCAGATAAATGTAACCCTCTGTATGGTATTAGATTGTAAAAAAAAAAAAAAAAAAAAAATGCAGAATAAAGAACATTTGATAAAATTTTCTAAAAAAAATAAAATAGAATGTATTCTTCCAAGAGCTCAAAAAATGTTGCACAGCTGGTGATGGTCATTTAAAATGATATTATTTCTCATATGTATTCTGCAATTAAAATGTCTTTTGATTAGATGATTCTGAAATAAATGCCGATTATTCAAAACCTTCATGAGCTTTTAATATTCAGAACTTAATGGGTATATGACCTCTTGTGTATACAACATAGACCTTACAATTTTCTTTAGTTCTTGATGTAATTCTAATGCATTACAAACTACAAACATGAATTGTAAAGAGATGACTTGGGGAAAAAGAGAAGAGTTACATGGCAAGAGGCATAGTTTGTAGTAGAGTATAATTATTAAATCTTCATTTATTCCCTAAAGTTAATTCTGAGAATATAATTTATTCCTCACTTCACAATTACAACAAACCTCCATGAGAATCTTTCTTTTGCAATTATAGATTTCCACATCACACTACACTTCATTATCATGAAGAGTAACACCAAACTTACTCATTTTGTCTTAGTAGACCAGCATAACAAATATTTTACAGAAGATGTTACAAATAACTAGAAATGCAGATAGAGTGTCTTAGGCCATGTACTGCAGATATCAATCTAATTAGATGTTTCTCTATCTGTTCCTTGATAAGAACAAAATAATCTTTACATTTCTGGATGAAAATGTAAAAACAAAAGAATTAATGATTCATTTCATTCTGTTCAGCCAATAATTAAAGATTTTATTTTAATGATTGAAAATTATGTATGTGCTGTATTTAACATACATGAAAGTTAAGTTATATATATTATACATTTACATTTATCTTATATAGTTACATATCTATTAAATTTCTATCATATGCAATGTCCTAAAACACAGTGGCTTCAATATATTTATTTTTCTGTCACATGGTAGTCCAATAATGTACAGAGCTGGCAAGGTAGCTTAGTCCCACAAGGTTATTCAGGGCCATAGTCACTCTATCTTGTGGCTCCATCATCCATCATTGATTGACATTGTCCTCACCTACAGGGTAAAAAAGTTCACTGCCTTCAAATTCCCATTCTACTGTATTGGAAAAGCGGAAGGTCAAGGAGAAGATAGTCTTCTTTAAGCAGAAAAGTTGGACCTTGCAGACATCACTTATATATGCACATACTAAATACTGTCACATGACCTCAACTAACTTCAAAGCAGATTAGGAAATACCTGTAGTTAAGTCGCCACGTGTCTGTTATAACTTGAAGGATTCTATTAACAAAGGAAAAGAGGAAACAGAAACTATATGAATATAACTCCATTTATACATACATATTTTATATATGTATAATTCCATATATATGTGAATGTGTGTATATATGCATGTACACAGCTTTCCCGAACACTGTTTATATGTGTGTGCTTATGTGTATATGTATGTGTGTGTATGTATACATATATACATATGTGTGTGTATGTATACATATATACATACACACACACACATATATGAATGTTTCAAATCAAATGAGGAATTAGCAAATTAAATGCAACAAGGGCTTTGACTACCTACCAAAGCATTACCACCTTTTAATAAAAACTCACAAATTTTTTTCATTTTTTTTTAATTTCAGGTTAATGTGAGGGTACAAACAACCAAATCACAATATTTGAATTTCATAGGTAGAGTCCCTCTTGTGTAGCTATGTCCTGCACCCAAAAGGTGTACTATATACACCCACATTGTGCCCATTCAGTGGGAGCACCCAAAACCCCATTCTCCTCTCTCCCTCCCTTGCCCCCAACTTTAACTGAAATGAATATTTATCCTATGTGGGCATGAGTTAGATCATCTACTAAAAAGGCGTAAATTTTACAGCAAACCTATTAAATATAGATTTTATTCCAAAAGACACATCTTAAATGTTTAAATTGTAAATAGAAAGAGAAAGGTTAAGAGGGAGGCCTAAAACCCCTGGGAGGCCAAACAAGTCTGCACTATTAATGGAAGCTGTCTTGCACTAAGGGGCACAGTAGAGGGGCAAGAGCTTTGGTTTCCTTATCTGAAACATGCAACACCTACCATGTAAGATTTTGCAAAAACTAGCTATAATTGATTTACAAAAACGCATTGAATCTAAGTATATGTATAATATGTATTTACTCAATACAATGCCCGGCATATAATAGCTTATCTTACAAATAATAAAAGCTATCAATTCTGTTATTTTAAACAAATATCTATGTATTAATGGCACTACTGTTCATTGTTATTTAGTGATGACGCACAGACAATATAAACATTAAAGAAGCCTCAGAGTCTAGGGGTAAATCTGATCAGAAGGTTAATAATTTTAATGAGTAATACAAATTACAATGAATTTAAGCTCATGATGCTATGTGATCCCAAAGGAAAGTTAGCTGACTCAGTGAAATTACATGGGCATATAAATTGTGTACATATAAATTCCACCAACTCTATCAGTACCATATATTTTAAGTACCGATTTGAATTTTTTTCATTTTTGTGTTTATAGTTGAAAAGTAAAAGTACTGATATTAGTAGTAATACAACTGAGTCAAAGATTAAATTGATCAGGTTGTCAATTCTCTCACCTTTAGATTTAATCAGTTGCTCGCATATTAGTTCACTTTATGCTAACTGTAAGAGAAGATTAAAAACTTAAAAATACATGTGACATGCTGGAGGAAAACCATCAGAAATAGTTAAAACGAACTCTGAAAATAGAGTTTTTCAGAAATTGAAGTGTTCTTATGGAGAAACTATAGAGATAAAGTTATAGATAGATATTAATATGAAAATATACCAAATAAAAAGAAAGAAGGTCAAGGTTTATAGAAATTTAATAGAAATACAGCATGTCACCAATTCTCTATATTAAGAAATGAAGGTTTATATTCAACATCTTCAACATCCTCTGCTCAGATTTCCAGAAGAGTTAACAGGACGTTCTCAAATCAGCATCAAAATCACTTGCTCTATCTATTACAGAAGTTCCTTCTAAATTTGTTGCAATCTTACTATCAATAAATCTTCCTGCTCGGGCGACACTTGTGGCTCAAAGGAGTAGAGCGCCAGTCCTATATGCTAGAGGTGGCAGGTTCAAACGCAGCCCTGACCAAAAACTGCAAAATAAATAAAGAAATAAATCTTCCTATTCAACATTACGAATCAATTTCTTCTTTCAACTAAGAAAGCTGTATGAACTAAATTTAGCTTTGAGAAAGTTTTCACAAGCCAAGACAACTAAACCTCAAAGTAAAAAGTTACTTTTGACAATCATTGAATGTCTATATTCCATACTTGGTCTCTCTTCCTGTATTAAGATAATACATACATTGTTTAATATTCAGTATTTAAATGGCCATAAGATAACTGGGTTTTTTAATAATGCATTTTAGATGTTTGAAAATAGAGAGGTGTCCTTACTACTCAAATTTTGTAGATTTTACTTTGAGAAATTATTTTAAATAATAAAAGTAAGTACATCTATGTTTTCAAGGAGTATTTATTGAACTCTTAACTAGACTTGAACCCTAAACCAGGCCCTGGGAATAAAGAGGTGAATGTAATAGACGTAGTTCCAGCTTTTGTGGAATTAATGCCTAAAGCTGGCATGAGATAGTCAAGAAACAATTAAACCTACAATAATTAGAGGTAACGGGTAATACCTGTGGGGTTAAGGATTCCAGCTCCAGACCAAAAACCTATGTGATTTTTTTGAAGTTCAATTGCAGGCAGTTACAAAGACTTTACCTGGCAGGCTTCCTGGGGACAGAGCTGCCCTCCCCGCCCCGGCTTGGTACACAACCACCTCTTTGCAGTCTTTGGAGGGAATTGCAGACAAGGATAAGAATTCAGGCTCCTGCAGCTCACAATGCTCTTTCACCTCTCTGCATTCCTAGCCCAGGAGGCTCCATTCAAAGGCCTGATTACTGAGGAACTATATGCTGTGGGCTTTCCTAGGGCTTTCCTTGGGCTTCTAAGACTACCCTATGGCGAGTGGGGGATGAAGATGCATTTCTCCACTCCAATTCAGTATTCTGTTTTCTCTCTCCCAGCCTTTCCCTCAATCCCCAGCACCCAGGTCCATCACAAAGCAGGAGCCTTTTATCCCAGTTTCCCTCCCCAGTGAGAAGACCCTCTGTGCTGCATCTACACTTCTGTTCTGATATTTCTGACCCTCACGGAGCACTGTGCCATGAAGAAAAATGGTGTATAGAAGCAACTGTGTCTTTAGTCTCTTGCTTATACCATCAAAAAATGTGACTAAAGTTTTGATTGTTCCTTTTATTTTGGACTTGTGTCTTGACCACCCACCTTGACGCATGGCAGCTCAGCTCTCTCTAGCTCAGCTCTTACTAACATAATTCTCCTTTGGCTTCAGGTTCTTCTGCATGCATTGGGGGAATCTCATCCTTACTAGCATTGCTGAGTAGTTAACTAGGCACAGAGAGGTTACATGACTCCCCAGAGATTACCCAGCTAATAAGAGGCCAAGCCAGGATGTAAACCAAATAGTGAGACTCTGGAACCCACAGGGCTAACTGATAAGCTTCACAGATGTATGGGCATTCCAAGAGTGATGGGTGCTGTGGAGAGAATGTAACAAGAAGTGGGGGGGGGCCATTGGGCGGTGCCTGTAGGGCACTGGCCCCATATACCAAGGGTGGTGGGTCAAACCTGGCCCCGGCCAAACTGCAACAAAAAAATAGCTGGAAATTGTGGCAGGTGCCCGTAGTCCCAGCTACTCAGGAAACTGAGGCAAGAGAATCACCTAAGCCCAGAAGTTGGAGGTTGCTGTGAGCTGTGACACCACGACACTCTACCAAGGGTGGTAAAGTGAAACTCTGTCTTTAAAAAGAAAAAGGAAGAAAAAAAAAGAAGTGAGGGGCATTACAGAGAATGGCTGGAGAATGGCTCTGTAAGGGTGTGACATCTTAGCTAAGACGTGAGCAATGTGAAGGCGTTAGGGCTGGAAATGTGAGCCAAGAATATTCTAAGCTGAAGGAAGTACCCAAAGGTCCTAAAACCAGAACAAATCTGATGGGGCAGAGTGTGGCTACAGCCTGGAAGGACAGAGTTGGAATAGGATGGACAGTCCTGAATTATAGAGGGCCTGGAATATCATGATAAAGAGTAACGGTAAGTCATTGGTGAGTTTAAACAAAGGATATAATGACATAATTTCTATTCTTAAAAATATTACATTGACTGCAGTGAGAAAATTGATTAAATAGGAAAATATTGTTTGTAGGAACATCAATGAAATTATACAGGAAAGGGAGACAAGAAGATGTACATATTAGGCAGAATAAATGTGATAGCCAAAGGCAAAAAGCTGAGAAAGAAGCATGGTAACTGAATGAGGTGAAAGTCCCACAGAACAGCTAAGTTATTGGGCACATGTTGGTGAACGATTGGTGGGAAGACTGAGGAATTCATCAGCACCCATCCAAACCTTACCCATGCCTTGATGAGGTGTCTGAACTAAGAACCATGGAGGTCCATTGATATTTGAAAAATTTCCCACTTACCCAATTAAAGCTAGCTTTTATAAAGAAACAGAGACAATAAGAACAGAGAGCACTGGGTACATCATGTCCCTGGATACCTGGGGCTGCCGTGCAGGCAGCTTCTTGTAAATTGAACGTCTCCATCCCTTACCCTGAATATCTAAAGCCAACCAAGACAGTAGACTTGCAGGTCTGCTCCACCCAAGGAACCACCGAATCCTGAGCTAGCCTTGCAGGATGTTAAGGGTAAGTGGAGTGTGCCATGTACCTGGCTGTCCTTAAGCTTTAAACCTGATTTTCTGAGGGAAAATTCATATCTTTGTGCCAATGGAATGCAGGGATCATTGTGAATCTCCACCATGTTTGTGAAGGCCCTACGGTAGGACCTCTGTCTTGATTTCCCAATTACATTTGCTTCCCCTATGGAAAAGAAGTCTTGTAAACTTCAGACAACATGGAGGGACCCTGGCTCCCAACTTTCCTTTCTGAGGGCTGAATTCTGCAGATGAGATCCTCATTTTGTCAGAAGCCCTGACTCAAAAACTGCTATGAAATCAATGTTATCTTTGGTGGCAAGCATCTATTTACTGTCTGGAGCTCTGAGATTTAGCCTGTTTGGGCAGCCATAACAAAATATCATAAACTCTGTAGCTACTGAACAAGAGAAAGGTATTTCCCATAGGATTGGAGGCCGGTAGGTCTAAGATCAAGGTGCTGGCAGCTTTGATGTCTGGTGACTGCCTGACACCTGGTTCATAGAAGATGCCCACTCCCTGCCTCCTCTCATGGTGGAGGGGATATCTGGCTCTGCCTTCATGACCTAAATAGTTCCAAAAGACCTTACCTTACCTCAGCTTTCAGCATATGAATTTTTTAAGAAGACACAAATATTCACTCCACAGTATGAATTCATACTCCAACATAAATGGGGGGGGAGACACAAGCAGTCAGACTGTACCACGCTGGTTCCTTTGTACTCTTCAATCCCAAATCAACCTCTTTGCACACCCCTATGTATCTGTAAGCATCCCTAACCTTCTCTCTCTCTTTCTCCTTGTGACCTATCTATGAATTCCAGAGTTTTATTTTTTTATCTTGTAATTTTACCAAATTTGTTTATTATTTATAAAAAATTGGTGAAATATTTAGGGTTTTCCATCCATGAGATCATGTTGTCTGGAAACAAGGATAATTTACATACTGCCTTTCCATTTTATTATTATTATTAAATCATAACTGTATACATTAATGCATTTATGGGGTACCATATTGATTTGAAATACAATATGTAATGCTTACTTCAAACTGGTTAATATAACCATCACCTCACTTATTTATTTGAATTCCAAAATTTTAAACAGCAATTCCCCTCATTTATGACATTAAGTTAGTAGCTTTGGAGAATACATTTCTAAAGCATGTTAAATCCTTTTCCTTTTGAAGAAGAAAGAGCCCAATTTCCTGGATGCTTTGTGACTTTAAGTTACCACAGAAATTATGATTGGCGACTAGTTTATGTTGACATATCTAAAAATAAAAACATCTAACCACGAGAAAGAAAAAACATTAGACAAATCTGTTTGAGGGACATTTTACAAAATATCTGACTAGTGTTCCTCAAAACTGTCAAGATTACCAAAAACAAGACACATCTCAAAAATGGGTTACAGTAAAGAGGAAACTAAAGAGACATGACAACGCGATGTAATATGCCATCCTGGACTGGAGCCTGGAGCAGAAGAAGGACATTGGGGGAAGACTGGGGAAATCTCAATAAAGTATAGCCCTTTTTGCAGAATAATTATCAACAGTTGTCCATTAATTAAAACAAATGTAATACACTGATATAAGATGTTAGCAAAAGGGAAATTGGATGTGAGACATAGACACCCTCTGAACTGGCTTTGCAATAATTTTATAAATCTAAAACTGTTTTGAGATTAAAAATTATTAAAAATAAGCAACCTAATATGATAATTATATATTTTGCTTTCTTCTAGAAATTACGCTGTTTTCCGTATATTTTCTGAACCTTGTTTTTGTTAATTAATTTCAGTTCCCTCTTTTCTTTTTTATAGACATTAAGATTTCCCCTTTTTCCTTAGTGGATTGATGAGGGTATTTAAGGTCAGATTATCTATAAATAATAGAACTGGTTTTATTTGGAGTTCAAAGGAGGACACCAAAAATCACTTTTTGTTAATTATTTATTCCTGAAGTTTCTGATCCTTCCTTTTGTATATTGATTTATGTAAGCACAAGAAAACATCTGACTGCTTTATAAAGATTGTATTATGTTTCCTTTCTCTATCTTCGAAATGCATCTTCTCTGTTGGCCCATATTCCATCATCTAAACACCTGTTGAAAGAAGACAATGTCCTGGCCTTCACCAGTGATGACAATGGAGAATGTGGCTGACTTGGGGGAAATAGTAGCTCCCCCATCTTAATAGCTTTTTGACCTTGAGCAAGCTCTCCCATTTAGTTTCCTCTATCTCTAAAGCAGAAATAACACTCACGCCAAACTCATGTGTGTTGTAAGGGTTAAATACTGCATTTAAAAATTCTTAACAGAAGACCTAATAAGGTCTCAATAAATGGTAGTTTAGGGGAGAAATCATACTATCGTTTTCTCATACATTGCAAGATTCATGCTGAGATGTCCATAACAAAAGACAGATGAACAAAAGAAAAGTATACAAATTAATTTAATGCAAGTTTACATGACACAGGAACTTCATAAGAACATAAAGACCAAAAAAAACAGGGAAACTCATGTATGCTAAATTTTCAAAGAGTGGACAGTTGTGGGGAAGTCTAATTGAACAAGGACCATCTGATCTGATGGTAATAGGCTGGAGGGAACTTAGCAAGACCTGTTTGTTCAGATTCTTCTGGGCGTCTTCATGACTTCAAGGAGAAGAATGCTTCCTTTCACTGGGCACAGAGAGGGCACCTCCGCAGTGAAAGCTCCATAATCTGCCTTAGGGGAGAAGGGCAAGAATAGGTCAGAGTAACTTTCTTGCTTCCACTCTTTTTTCTAAAGCCAAGGTGACATATTTGGGGGTAATGTGTCCTGAACCCCATCAGTAGCTAATGTTTTAGGGGCTGTGGTCTCCTATGAACCCACATGAATGGAGAAGGCAAACCACCTGTAGTGAAGCCAATGATATAAATCTCTGTCGAAGTCCAGGTATGCCCATGACTGGGAGTGAAAACAAAACAAGGAATTTGAGAGAAGGGTAGACCTTGGTCAGCAAAGATGGTAATAGTGTGAAGGAGAGGTGTGGAAGGGGAGAGCAGCCAGGCTTCTCCTGTGCCTTTATGCTGTGTGTGCAATGAGCCATGGCTGCTGTGGTGCACAATCACCTCCTCATGTGTATAATGCAGCTGCAAACATCATGATTTTGAATTTAAGAGAATTTCATTACTGTGGAGTACAACTCCGACATCTGGAGGAAACAAAAAGAAGAGAGACACAAAATGTTATTATCTTGAAGACTAGCACTCTCTGCAGACCATATGAAAAATAAATACTGCATGGTTATTGTCCAGTAAATAAAAATTTGTTGAATGCATTTATCCACAAGAGACAGCCATAGTAGTTTTAAATAACATCATATTGACATCGTATAAGCAATGTGCTTTCTCCATGTCACCTCTCATTTGCTGCTTACTACACACCAATGAGGTAGGTTTGTGTTACCCTCGTTTCACAGAGAGAAAGTAAGAAGAGATTCAGGGGCACATCCAAAGTTACTCAGCTGGGAAAAGTGACAGGACGCCAGGCCTACCTCCAGATAGAGAGTGATACACTTATTCATTGTGCAGGTGCTGGAGGTACAATGGTGCACATGATAGAACGTTTTTCCTCAAAGAGCGGACAGGCCAGTGAGGAATACAGTGAAGGGTGAGCACTGTAGGGTCACAGAGACAAATGCTTAGCCTTTGTGGCTCATCTCTGAGCAAAGCATGCTTCCCATGGGGCTCAGATGCATGAGGTCTTTAGCATCATAAATTATACCTTAACTTTGGGTTAAGCCACAGTATAGGTGGCGGCTCCACATGCTTACCTTCTGTGGGCCCAAATCCCACTTGACACCATATGGCTCACAAAACTAATCATAATGAATTCATTTAGCATTATTATAGGATGCAGTGAGATAGTCACATGAAAGTTCGTTGTATTACAATTTGTTCCAGAGCACTGTATCAATAAAGTGAAATATTAATGATATTTTTAGTACCATTGTCAAGAATATTATGGACAGGCTTCCAAAAACATAAAATCTTGGAATTGTTTTAGAAACCTACATTTTTAAAATATACCAATCAAAGACATTACTTCTTAAGAAAATAATGTAAAATGACTCTCACTTATCATGGGTATTTATTATTATTATTCTCCTTGATTCAGCTGAGTATTATATAAATAATAGAATATTTATATAATACTATAATACTAATTCTAATAATAGAATATTTATATAATACTATAATACTAATTCTAATAATAGAATATTATATAAATAATAGAAGCAATAATAGAATTTATATGAAAGACTATTTAGGATAGACTATTTCCCTTTAGAATAATTATAAAGGAGTACAGTGCGTTGGTGGGCATATTAATTAGAATATTTCCTTTTAAAAAAGTAATACTTTTTTCACAACTATATCTATCCTGAGAAAAAGAATACTTTGAAATCTCAGTTCTTTGGGAATATTAAAGTAGTGTTTTTGGCTCCCACAATGACTATGCATAATGGAAACCACGAAAATGTGTCTTGTTTTAAATTCCCATAGACAAAATTAGTATGAATCCTGAACCACTGTTTCCTGTGGAAAATACTAGCCCTCTACTGGGTATAAATTTTCCTTTAAAGCCTTGTTTATATTATAGAACAGCTTTGACAATAGCCCTGCTAGAAATAAAGAGGCTTTTTGTTTTTGTTTATTATTATTCTTTACCACTATGAAGTTCAATAAACTCTTATCAACTTAAATTTTGAATGAAAGCTATTTAAGAATATATTTCACAAAAAAGTAGGATAAAGAAACATTTGTGTCAAATATTTCTTTTCCATCTTTATTTGCATATTTCTTTTGTCTTTCTTGCTTTCTACAGTGTAGGACTCTAGAATATATAATATTGAGAGTATAGCCAATAGATTAATGCAGTAGAGTGATTCAATAGGTACACTTCAATAATTGAGACAGCTTCCCTAGTGTACAGCCATACCACCCTAAACACGCCCAATCTCTGAAGTTAGTACTTGGATGGGAGAAAGCTTCCCTATGGTAGAGAAAATTGACCTAGAAATTAGAAGAAAAACATGTACAGTTACCAATAATGTCAAAATTTGTTAATTTAAATATCCCTGAATTATCCAGAATGTTTTTATCTGACAGTGCAAAAGACCAGAATATAGCTGGGATTGGTAAGGAAAGAAACAAAGAATGTTAGTTGCCACAAAATTATTTTATGTAATCTCACATATTCAAAGGTGACAATTTCAAGACTTTGCTCATGATCTTTTTCCTACTCTGTTTTCAAACATAAATTAAATCATCTTGGTTATCATGTTATCCAAGCTATAGAGAATCCAAATGGTGATCGGGTACAGCTTTCCTATTGTCCAGGGTGATAGAAAGGAGAATATCTATTTTTTAAAAAAAGTAATCCCAACCAAAAAAGCCAAAGAAAGTGGGATCCACTTAATGGATGGCTCAAGTACTGCAGATCTTCTCAACCCATGAAAACATCAGTCTTCTGTAGAATTATGAAGTATGGTATTATTGTCAAAAATTCTTGCTCAGTTTCTCAGTTGAAGAATACAAAAGGTGATATTCTAACGTGGCTGAATAAGCTCCTATCTTAATCACACTGAAGGCAACATTCCAAACTTTAAATAAAATGTTTCTAAAAATACAACTTGAATAAGAGGGCTAAAAAAAATGTACATTCTGGAGGGAATATGAAACTTGGAAGAATGAATTACATAAGTGAGTTGCCTAATTTTGCAGCGTGTAGAATTAAAATTCTGAGAGAATACCTTTTTTTCCGTCCTGAACAAAGAATAGAATACAGAGAGAGAGAGAGAGAAAAAAAAAAAAGGATTTGGGAAAATCAGGAGGAAATCCCAGAAAGGAGAGGTGTGGTTTGTAAATCTTCCCAATTATCTGACCAATGCACCATGCATACAAAGGACAGATTCAAAACATTCCAGGTAAAGATTTTTAGAAAGAAACTATGAGATCTGAGCTGCCATGTGCAATAGAATATATATAGTTTGATTCCTAACAAGCCTATTACCTGCTAAAACAAGAATCTCAAGACTGTATAGAGAAATAAGTAGTATAACAAAATCCAGAGTCTCCATTGTTTAACATTCAAAATGTCCATGATACAACTGAAAATTATTTGACATATAAAAGCCAAGGAAAATATGGGAAATTCAAAAGTTCGGATCATCTCCAGAAGAAAGAAAATGAAGACTACACCAAGATATGCCAAATTTTAGAATTAAAAAGCAAGGAACTTTTCAAAGCTTTTATAACTATGCTTGTTGAGTAAAATTAAAATAAGCTGGTAATGAAGAAACCTCTGCAGAAATATAGAAAATATATTAAAAGTGGAAATTCTAGAAATGAAAAACACACTAGCTAAAAGAAATAGTAACTGCACAAGATGAATAACAGAATGAAGATGACAGAAGAAAGAATTAGTGAATATAAAAGCAGATTAATAGAAACTATTCACTCTGGGTAATACAGAGTGAAACATTTAAAGAAATAAAATTAGAGAACTTAAGTGGCCTCTGGAACAATAACAGAGGGTCTAATACTTGTGTGATTAGAGTCAGAAGAGGAAAACCAATGTGACACAACAAATATTTCAAGATAAAATGATCAGTTTTTCTTTCAAATTTGGGAAAAAACATAAATTTACACATTAAGAAATTCAACAAATCACAAGCAGGAAAAAATACAAGAAAAATCATGCTCAAGCTGGTCAATTTCCAAGCTTCTGAACATTGAGAACATTTGAGAGTAACCACAGGAAATTATTGATAACATTTGCCTTATAAAGAATCAACTGTTTGAAAAATTGCTGACTTCTTATTCAAACCAGAAGAAAAGTGGAACAAATATTTTCAAAATGCAAAAAAAAAAAAAAAAAAAATCTAAAATTCCATAGCAAGTAACAGGATTCTTCAAGAGTGATAGTAAATATATTTTCATATACAAAAGAAAGCAAAGAAAACTTGTCAGTAGCAGACTTCTGCTGTAGAAAATGCTAAAGGAATGGGCGATGCCTGTGGCTCAAGGAGTAGGGTGCCAGCCCCATGTACCAGGGGTGGCGGGTTCAAGCCTACCTAGCCCCTGCCAAAAACTGCAAACAAACAAACAAAAAAACCCTGAAAATGCTAAAGGAATGTCTGTAAACTGAAAGGAAATGATCCCCCAAAGAAAGTTGGTTTATTACAATGAAAAGCATTGGAAATGTCAAATGCTTACTAAATACAAAAGAATTATTTTCTTTTAAATTGTAAACAATATGTAGACCCATTTAAAGGAAATTATAAAATTCTTTTTTGAGTTCATAATGTATACACGGCAACTGTAACCTAATGCAACTTTCAAGATCGCAATTTGAAAATCGACTTTCAAGATTGCAAATGTTCTACATTGTACCAGAAATGTCACAATGTTAACTCTAAGTAAATTACAAAAGCTTAGAATGCATATTACAACCCTTAGATCAATCACTAGAACAAATTATGGGAATTTGTTTATTATGTGGATAATTATGTGAATTATAGAATTTTAAAGAAAAATACTTAAATAATCTGAAAAAAACAATAAGGATAATACAGCTGTACTTAAACAGATGAGATGAACATAAAGAGATAGACTGAAATCAAAGCATAGGAATAACTGAATTAAATGATTGTGAAATAAACACTCCAATTAAAAGACAGAGATTGTTGGAATAGATCAAAAGAGCAGAGCCAAATAAGTGCTATCAATAAGAGATGCACTTTAAAAATAAAGGCAGACAAGTTGAATGTTAGTTGGCAAAAGATGGGCAGCACCCGTGAGTAGGGCGCCGAACAGGGCGCTGGCCCCATATATGGAGGGAAGTGGGTTCAAATCCAGTCCCAGCCAAAGATGCAAAAAAAAAAGAAAGAAAAAATAGCCGGGTGTTGTGTCAGGCATCTGTAGACCCAGCTACTTGGGAGGCTGAGACAAGAGAATCACCTAAGTCCAAGAGCTGGAGGTTGCTGTGAGTTGTGACACCATAGCACTCTACCGAGGCTGATAAAATGATACACTGTCTCAAAAAAAAAAAAAAATTGGCAAGATATATGCCATGAAAATTAAGCTTAAGATGGTTGATTTGGCCAAAATAACATCCCACATTAAGATGAAGGATATTACCAGAGGAAAAGAAGGCCACATCATAGAGATAAAATGTTCGATTCATCAGGAAGATAATAATCATGAATGTGTAAATATGTAAAAATAGAGTTTCAAAATTTACAAAGGTAAAATTGAAAAAATGAAAAGGATAAATAAACAATCCAACAACCATAATATGAGATTTTAACAGACCCCTCTCAGCAATTGATAGAATGAGGGAAAAATCAGTAACTAGAAACAGGATCTGAACAAGGCCCTTAATCAACCTAACCTAATTTGTGTTTATAGAATACTGTACCCTAGACTTGCAGGATACATCTTGTTTTCTTTCAAGTGCACCTTATACATTTATGGAGACAGAAACATATGCTGAACTGTAAAGTAAGTCTCAGTAAATGCAAAAGGATTGAATTCGTAGAGTTTGTTGTCTGTTGATCACAATGGATTTAAATGCAAAATGAATAACAAAATATTACCTAGAATAAGTTCAAATATTTTAACGTTAATAAAAACTCTTCTAAATAATTCACTGGTCAAAGAAGTAATTAAAAGTGGAAATATAAAATATTTTGAATGTCAGGATAACTAAAATAGTAAAAGTTATGATTAGAGGAAAATATCTAACTGGAGATGCTTTCATTAGCAAAGCAGGTAAGTCTAAAATCAGTAACCTAAGGTTCCAACTTAAGAAGCTAGAAAATATAACAACTCCAAAACTGGATGATTTAGAAAGATTAATGAGATTAATATACACGCAGGAGTGTCCAACTTGTGGCCTGCAGGCCACATACTAATTTTGCAAGGAATACTTTTGTTTATCTGTGTTGACATGATCATGAAAAGTGTGCATAGGCCTTTGTTTTGTTCACCAGCCTTTCTTAGTCTTTGTATTTAATATGTGGCCCAAGACAACTTTTAAGCAGAGAAAACAAAAGATTGAACACCCTTGTATACAATATAAAAAGACAAAGACACATAACCAATATAAAGAATCTACTATCACTACAGATTTTACAGACATTAAAAGAAAAATAAAAGAGTAATATAAATATCTTTATACTATTAAAAAGATATTGTGGTATATGTACACTATGGAATATTATGCAGCCTTAAAGAAAGATGGAGACTTTACCTCTTTCCTGTTTACGTGGATGGAGCTGGAACATATTCTTCTTAGTAAAGTATCTCAAGAATGGAAGAAAAAGTATCTGATGTACTCAGTCCTACTATGAAACTAATTTATGGCTTTCACATGAAAGCTATAACCCAGTTACAACCTAAAAATAGGGGGAAGGGGGAAAGCGAGGGGAGGGAGGGGAGATGTGGGCAGAGGGAGGGGGATTGGTGGGATTACACCCGCAGTGCATCTTACAAGGGTATATGTGAAACTTAGTAAATGTGGAATGTAAATGTCTTAGCACAATTACTAAGAAAATGCCAGGAAGGCTATGTTAACCAGTGTGATGAAAATGTGTCAAACGGTCTATGAAACTAGTGTATGTTGCCCCATGATCACATTAATGTACACAGCTATGATTTAATAAATATATATATATATATATATTTAACAACCAAAACAAAAATGGAAAGTTCTTGGAAAAACATAACTTACCAAAATGGACAAAATATGATGTAAAAGATCTGAATATCCCCCTACATATTAAAGAAACTGAGTTTTTTAATCAAAATTTCTCCAAAAAGAAAGTTACAGGCTGATGTGCTTTCAATGTTAGCAAACATTTATAATAGAAATATCAATTTCATACAAACACTATGAAAAATAGAAAGGACAACGAAAACATTATAAAAATTTTCTAAACCAATCTCTCTCATAAATACAATAGTTACAAAAATACTTAACAAAATAGTAGCAAATTTAATCTAGCAATATATATATATATATATATATTTATTTAAAAAAATACATCATGACCTCACAGAGATTACTCCAGGAATATAATGTTTATTTAACAATCATCAATTTGGTCAACCATATTAATGAACTAAAAATATAAAACTACATGATTACTTCAATAATGCAGAAACGATATTGGACAAAATTCCATGTACATGCATGATGATAATTCTTAGCAAGCAAGATGTGGAAAGTGATTTCCTCAGACTAATTTAAAAAATAAAACAAAACTTACAGCTAACATCATACTTAATGGTAGAAGAATGAATGCTTTCTTTCTAAATTTAGTAATAAATAGTTTGTTTTCATTGTGAATATTTGATTTGCATTGAAGGTCCTAGTTATTGCAACAAGGCCATAAAATTAAAGTCAGAAATGCTAAAAATGTTTAAACTGCCATCCTATAAAGTTTTGCATAAAAATAAAATCATGCAATATACATTCTTTTGTGCAAGGCTTCTATGATTCAGCACATTTATTAATTTACTTACTTTTTATTAAGTCATTAGTACATAGATCATAAATACATTTATGCCATTATGGGATTCAATGTGTTGATTATTTGTACAAATTAGAGTGCTTACATCCTACTAATCAACATAGCTTTCACCTCATTTACCCAATTACAGCTTTAAGACATTTGTGTTCTATACCTGATAGATCCAACTTGTATTTGCAATATGCTCGATAGGTGTGGTCCCCCTACTAACCTTCCTCTATCAACCCATCCTCCTCCCTTCCCCTCTTCCTCCTCTTCCCTTCTTCATCCTAAGCTATTGTTGTGTTTCATTTTTCATATGCAAGTGTGAGTGATTATAAATTGGTTTCAAAGTACTACTGAGTACATTGAATATTTTTTTTCCATTCCTGAGATACTTTACTAAGAAGAATATTTTCCAACTCTGTCCATGTAAACATAAAAGAGGTAAGGTCTCCATTTTTTTAATGCTGCATAGTATTCCATGGTATACATATACCACAATTTATTAATCCATTTATGGATTGATGGGCACCTGGGCTTCTTCCATGACTTGGCAATTATGAATTGAGCTGCAATGAACAATCTAGTGCAAATATCTTTATTGTCAAATGATTTTTGGTCCTTTGGATATACATCTAGAAGAGGAATTGCAGGATCAAATGGCAGGTCTACATTTAGATCCCTGAGTGTTCTCCAAAAGTCCTTCCAAAAGGAACGTACTAGCTTGCATTCCCACCAGCAAAAGTGTTCCCTTTTCTCCACATCCACACCAACATCTGTAGTTTGGGGGTTTTGTGATGTGGGCAACTCTTATTGGAGTTAGATGATATCTAAGAGTAGATTTGGTTTGCATTTCTCTGATGATTAAAGATGATGAGCCTTTTTTCATGTGTCTGTAGACCAGGCGCCTGTCTTCTTCAGAGAAGCCTCTGTTCATGTCTCTTGCCCACCATGAAATAGGATCAATTGTTTTTTTCTTAGTAATAAGTTTGAGTTCTCTGTGGATTCTGATTATTAGACCTTTGTCAGAAATATAACTTGCAAAAATCCTCTACCATTCTGAGGGCTGTCTATTTGCTTTACTTAGTGTGTTCTTGGCAGTGCAGAAGCTTTTTAATTTGATCAGATCCCAGTAATGTATTTTTGGTGTTGCTTCAATTGCCCAGGGTGTCCTGCTCATATTCTCCCAGGCCAATTTTTTCAAGTGTTTCCCCTGAACTCTCTCTACGAATTTTTATAGTTTCATGTCTTAAGTTTAAGTCCTTTAACCAGTGAGAGTCAATTTTTGTTAGAGGAGAAAAGTGTGGGTCCAATTTCAGTCTTTTACAGGTCACCAACCAATTCACCCAGCACCATTTATTGAATAGGGAATCTTTCCCCCAATTTATATTTTTGATAGGCTTATCAAAAATCAAATGATGATAAGTGTCTGGGTTCACCTCTTGGTCTTCAATTCTGTTCCATACATCTACCTCTCTATTTTTGTGCCAGTACCATGCTGTTTTGATCACTATCGATTCATAGTATACTCTGAAGTCTGGAAGTGTGATTCCTCCCGATTTGTTTTTATTTCTGAGTGATGCCTTGGCTATTCCATGTTTTTTCTGTTTCCATGTAAAACAAAGTACAAAATTTTCCAGGTCTTTAAAGTATGACAGAGGTGCTTTAATAGGGGTCGCATTAAGTCTGTAAATTGCTTTAGGTAGTATAGACATTTTAACAATGTTGATTCTTCCTAGCCATGAGCATGGTATATTTTTCCATTTGTTAACATCTTTAGCTATTTCTTTTCTCAGTTTCATAGTTTTCTTTATAGAGATCTTTCACGTCCTGAGTTAGATACACTCCCAGATATTTCATCTTCTTGGGCACTATTGTAAAGAGAATAGAGTCCTTGATTATTTTTTCCCCTTGACTATTGTTGAGATATATAAAGGCTACAGATTTATGAGTGTTTATTTTGTATCCTGAGACATTGCTATATTCCTTGATCACTTCTGGGAGTTTAATAGTTGATTCCCTGGGGTTTTCTAGATATATAATCATATCATCTGTGAAGAGTGACAATTTGATCTCCTCTAGTCCTATTTGGATCCCTTTGATTGCCTTCTCTTGCCTGAGTGTGGTGGCTAAGACTTCCATTACAATGTTAAAAAGCACTGGAGACAGTGGGCATCCTTGCCTGGTTCCTGATCTGAGTGGAAATGATTTCAGTTTTACTCCATTCAATATGATATTTTCTGTGGGTTTGCTGTAGATGGCTTCTATCAGTTTAAGAAGTGTTCCTTCTATACCTATTTTCTTAAGTATTCTGATCAAGAAAGGATGCTGGATATTGTCAAAAGCTTTTTCTGTGTCAATTGAGAGAATCATGTGGTCTGTTTTTTAATTTGTTAATTTGTATTATATTTATGGATTTACATATATTGAACCATCCTTGGGACACTGGGATGAAACCCACCTGGTCATGATGTATAATTTGTTTGATATGTTGTTGGATTCTGTTTGCTAGGATCTTATTGAATATTTTTGCATCAATATTCATTAGAGATATTGGTCTATAAATTTCTTTTCTTGTTGGGTCTTTTCCTGGTTTGGGTATCAGGGTAATATTTGCTTCATAGAATGTGTTGGGAAGTTTTCCTTCTTTTTCTGTGTTGGAAAAGATTAAGTAATATAGGTACTAGCTCCTCTTTAAAGGTTTGGTAGAATTCTGTTGTGAAGCCATCTGGACCTGGGCTTTTCTTTTTGGGGAGATTTCTTATAGTTGATGCTATTTCAGAACTTGTTATAGGCTTGTTCAACATTTCCACTTCTTTCTGGCTAAGTCTAGGAGGGTGGCATTTTTCCAAGTATTGATCTATTTCCTTCAGATTTTCATACTTTTGAGAATAGAGTTTTATGTAGTATTCATTAAGGATTTGTTGAATTTCTGAGGAGTCTGTTGTTATTTGGCCTTTACCATTTCTGATTGATGAAATTAGGGATTTTACTCTTCTACTTCTGGTTAGGTTAACCAAAGGTTTATCTATTTTATTGACCTTTTCAAAAAACCAACTCTTTGATTCTTTTGTTTTCAATTTCATTTAGTTTTGTTCTAATTTTAGTTATTTCTTTTCTTCTGCTGGGTTTAGGGTTGGAATGTTCTTCCTTTTTGAGTTGCTTCAGATGTCCCATTAAGTTGTTGACTTCTTCTCTTTCTGTTCTTTTGAGGAAGGCTTGCAACACTATAAATTTCCCTCTTAGGACTGCCTTTGTGGTATCCCAGAGGTTCTGATAGTTCATGTCTTCATTATCATTTTGTTCCAAAAATTTGGTAATTTCCTTATTGATCTCACCTATGACCCACCTATCATTCAGTATGAGGTATTTAGTTTCCATGTTTTTGTATGTATATGCAGAGTCCTGTTGTTACTGACTTCAACTTTTATTCCATGACGGTCAGAGAAAATACATAGAATGATTTCTATTCTTTTAAATTTGCTGAGATTAGACTTGTGACCAAAGATGGTGATCAATTTTTGAGGATGATCCATGGGCTGATGAGAAGAATGTGTATACAGTTTTGTTATGATGAAATGTTCTATAGATGTCTGTTAGATGCAAATGTTAAATGGTTAAGTTTATGTCTAAAATTTCTTTGCTCAGCTTCATTTTGGAAGATCTATCCAACACTGCCAAAGGAGTGTTAAAGTCTCCGACAATTATGGTGCTGGAGGAAATCAAGTTGCTCATGTCAGTTAGAGTATCTCTTACAAATTGAGGCACATTCTGGTTGGGTGCATAAATGTTGATAATTAAAAATCTCATCATGCTGAGTATTGCCCTTAACAAATAAGGTGACCATCATTATCTTTCCTTACTTTTGCTGGCTTAAAGCCTATTGTATCTGCAAATAAAATTGCAACACCTGCTTTTTTTTTTTGTTTTATTTCCGTTGGCCTGAATCATAGATGACTATCCCTTCACCCTGAGTCTATGTTTATCTTTTAAGGTAAGGTGAGATTCTTGAATGCTGCAGATGTCTGGCCTGGGTTTTTGTATCCAGTGAGCCAACCTGTGCCTCTTTAGAGCACAATTTAAGCCATTCACATTAATTGAGAGTATTGATTGGCCAGATAGAATTTTTGGTATCGAGTTTTTCAAAAGTCCAGTGGATATTTTTAATCCTTTCACCACTATGGAGTTGGAATTTGATCAAAAGTATCTGAGTGAGTTTACTTTGGTAGTGGAGGATTGTGTTGTTCCTTATGGAGGATAGGTCTGAGAATATCCTAGAGAGCTGGTTTAATTATGGCAAATTTCTTCAACATGTGAATGTCATTAAAATATTTAATTTCTCCATCATAGATGAAACTCAGTTTAGCTGGATACAGGATCCTGGGTTGAAAGTTATTTTGTTTAAAGAGATTAAAGGTCTATGACCACCCTCTTCTAGCTTAAAAGGTTTCAGCAGAGATATCTGCCATCATTCTAATGCTCTTCCCCTTGTAGGTTATGGTTTTCTTACATCTTACAGCTTGCAGAATTTTATCCTTCATATTAACTTTGGCAAAGTTAATTATAATGTGTCTATGAGAATTTTTATTTGGGTAAAGTTGTGCCAGTGTTCTGAAACTGTCTGCTATCTGAATTTCAGAATCTCTTGGCATATCTGGAAAATTCTCTTTGATTATTTCATTAAGTAAAGTATCTGTATCCTTACAGCAACCTCATCACCTTTAGGTATTCCTATAAGGCAAATATTAGATCTCTTCGAATTATCCAAGAACTCTCTAAGAGAATGATCCATTTTTGTTCTCCACTTTTTTTCCTCTTTGAGTGTTTGGGAGTGTTCAAAAGCTTTGTCTTCAATGTCAGAGATCCTTTCTTCTGCCTGCTCTATTCTGTTACTGAGGGATTCTACTGTATTTCTCAGATCTCTGAGGGCTGCAAATTCTTGCCTCAATGTGTCAAAATCTTTATTGATTTCATCTTTGAATTTATTAAATTCTTGAGACATCTTTTGAATTACTGCTTGAAATTCTAATTCGATCTTTCCTCCATTCTGTTGATCTTATTTGCTATCCAAATTCTGAACTCAATTTCTGACATCTAACCCAATTGTTTATGAAATGGGATCTTGTGCTGTGTCTGCCTTGGGAGAGTTGATCTACTCTGATTATTCATGTTGCCAAATGGGATCTTGTGCTGTGTCTGCCTTGGGAGAGTTGATCTACTCTGATTATTCATGTTGCCAAAGTATTTCCGCTGATTCTGTCTCATGATTGTTTTTCACCATTGGCTAGGTGAGCGGGTAAGGTGAAATTGGATTGGGAGTTCCAGAGTTGTGGTTAACCAGCCCTTTGTTAAAAATCTGGGACTGATGACTGTGGCATTTTCCCCTTTAACTTTGCAAAGGACTCATACCATATTACAGTCTGAGGCTGAGGAAACATGCTTGGTGTGGTGAGGTTAGGTGGCTCTGTCTTGTATTCAGCTGGTTCATATCCAATCCTAGTGGATCAGTTACTCTGGTGAAGTCTTAGCTGAAGTTTGCTTTCTTGGAGTCGCAGCTTGCCTCAGCAGAGGTGACCTGCAGTTATCACTCTTTTCTCTTAGCCCAGCTCCCAGTCTCCAGCTTAATTGGGTACTTCCTGGATGTTATCCTTCCCTCTGAACAGGAGCTTTTGTTGGAGGCTGCCTCTAGTCGGCCATCTTGCCCCTCCTCTCAGCACGTTTTTGATACTGAATCATACCACTATGTATATCAGTAATATGGTTCTTTTTATTGCTGAGTAATATTCCTTTAAGTCAATCCCTACAATTTGTTAATTTATTATTTCATTGATGGATACCTTTTCCCAGACTTTTCCCAAGTAAACTATTTCCATGTCTCAGGCTATTCTAAGTAAAGTTGACATGAACGGTCTCAGACACATCTTTGAAAATATGTATCTTAATTTCATTTCTCTTATGATGGATTTGCTGATTATAGGTCATCTGTCTTCTGTGATAATTAATAATTTAGAGGACTTTTTAATGTGCTTATTGAATGTTTGTTTATCTTCACTGATGAAATCCCACCAGGCTTGTCTGTGGAAATTGACAAATTAATTTCACAATACTAATGACAAAGACCTAAAATGGCAAAGTGACCTTTAAAATGTAAACAAATATATTTAATAATGTAGTATAAAATAAATAATAGTAAAGATATAGGGTGAAAAAATTAGAAAATTTTCCCTGGGTGAGTCAGTGTAGAAAATAAGTGGAAAAAGCCTCAGGGAGTTTAGAGGGTAACAGTAGTACTCTACAACTTAATAGGGGTTTGAGTTACACAGGCACATAACATAAGTCAAAATTTAGCAAACATATACTTGAGATTTGTGTATTTTGTTGTGTATAAATTTTACCTCAAAACAAAAATAAACCATAGGTAATGATATATATGCTGAAGAATTTGATGTCTGAAATTTACTTGGCAAGAAATCAAAAATAAGAAGTCCTTAATTGTTGGATGAATAGATGAATCAATATTCAGGGTGGCCATAAAGTTCATGTGCAATTTAAATTGCATAAAAATTTTATGACCACCCTTGAGGTCAACAGCTCATTACCAGCCAGATCAGATGCAGTACCCCACCTCCACCAGGTAGAGAGGAAAGCCAAAAATACTATAAATCAAACCAGAACAAACAAGCAAGAACCCTTATGGGATAACAATGGAGAGAGGGGAACAAATAATAGAGACAGCAACACTGGCAAAAATGAAATCCTAATTGTTAAAGGAAGGCAAAAATGAAAGATTGTATTTAAACTACAATACTGAAAAAAAAAAGAAAAGAAAAAACAAAAAGAAAAAAAACAAGAAAAATGCCAAGAAAAAAATGTTGAAATTAAGAATAAAAAAAAAAAGAAAAAGAAAAAAACAACCCAAAAAACCAAAACCCCCCAAATCAAAGAACCAAATAGTATATATATCTTGCTGAATATTTTCTTGGCAACAGGTAATCTTCTGAGGCATAGGATGTTAATCACAATGTTGATGCAGCCGTATGAGATGGAGACTGGAGGCCTCTGCTGATCTCTCAGACCCCGCAGGCTTAGGAGCCCAAAAGTCACCTCAGCCCACTTAAAAGACACTCTAAACTATGAACCTTGGCCAAGCAGAAGCTTTCTAAGGAGAGCACTTAACTCTGGGATCTCTCCTGGTCTGGATGCCTGCTTGTCCAGTGTGCCAAGTCCAGATTCCCACTATGCCCCTGAGGGCCAAGGCTGTTAATCAGCCAACCCAGCACACCCAGAGGTTGCGGGGTCTTAAAGTTTGGGTATACACTTATATACTCTTGTTTCTTTCTTTCAGTCTCTTTCTTCTTTTTGTCAACATTTCCTTTTACTCACCCCCTCTTTTCCCTTTTTTCATTCTTTTTAAAATCTTTTTTCACTTCTTGCTTTTCAATTTTCTCATCCTTCTGGTCCTATACCAAAAGAACTCATTAAAACTTTAAAGAGCAAGAATAAGTGAAAGGATAATTAGGGTAAGAAAACAGATACAAGAAAGCACTCATGAAAAAGAATCAGCAGAAAAATCCTGGCAACATGAAATACCAGTCCAGAGTAACCCCTTCTAGGGATTGTGAGATAACTACAGCAGAGGACTCCTCCTAAAAAGAAATGTTAGAAATGACAGAAGGGGAATTTAAAATACAGATGATGAAAACAATGAAGGAAATTGCCGAGAAAGTGGAAAATAACCAAAAGGAAATCCAAAAACAGAATCAAATGAGAGATGAATGATACGAAGAATATAGAAAGGAATAGCAGAGCTGAAGGAACTGAAGCAGTCAATTAGGGAACTTAAGGCTGCAATAGAAAGTATCAACAACAAATTAGATCATGCAGAAGAAAGAATCTCAGAGATAGAGGATAAGGCTCTTGAGATAACTCAGTTAAAGAGGCAGAAAAGAAGAGAGAGAAAGCAGAATGTTCACTGACAGAATTATGGGACTCTATGAAGTGTTCAAACATACGAGTTATAGGTATCCCAGAAGGGGAAGAAGAATGTCCCAGAGGAATGGAAGCCATTCTAGAGAATATTATAAATGAAAATTTCTCAAATATCACCAAAGATTTTGACATACTCCTTTCAGAGGGATATCAGTCCCCTGGTTGCCTCAATTCAAATAGAGCTTCTCCAAGGCACATTGTGATGAATCTATCTAAAGTCAAGACAAAAGTAAAGATTTTGCAAGTTGCCAGGAATAAGCGCCAACTGACCTACAGGGGCAAACCCATCAGGGTCACCGCAGACTTCACTAATGAAACTCTTAGGCCAGAAGACAATGGTCATATGTCTTTAATCTACTTAAACAGAACAACTTCCAGCACAGAATTTTATGTCCTACTAAGTTTTAAAATTGACAGATAAATCAAATCTTTTATTGATATGGAAACATTGAGGAAATTTGTCACAACAAGACCAGCCTTACAGGAAATATTTCAACCTGTACTTCAGACGGACCATCACAATGGACCTTCAGCAAAGTAAACACCCAGAAATTAAAGGACAGAACCTAGTTTCCATGATGATGCAAAAGACAAAACTAAGCAATGGACTTTCACAAAATAAGTTGAATAGAACGCTACCACACTTATCAATTATCTCAATAAATGTCAATGGCTTGAATTCCCCACTGAAGAAGCATAGATTGGCTGATTGGATTAAAAAACACAAGCCATCTATTTGCTGTCTGCAGGAAACACACTTCATGTTAAAAGACAAATTATAGCTCAGAGTTAAAGGTTGGAAGTCAATTTTTCAGGCAAACAATTCAGAAGAAAAGAGGGGTTGTAATCTTATTTTCAGATACATGTGGATTTAAAGCAACTAAAGTCAAAAAAGACACTGATGGTCACTTCATATTAGTCAAGGGAAAAATACAACAAGAAGACATTTCAATTTAAATATTTATGCACCCAATTTAAATGTGCCCAAATTCTTGAAACAGACCTTGCTTAGTTTGAGCAATATGATATCCTATAACGTCATAATAACAAGGGACTTCAACACCCCTCTCTCAGAGCTGGACAGATCCTCTAAACAGAAATTAAACAAAGATATTAGAGATTTAAATGAGACCCTAGAATGGCTATGCTTGATAGACGTATATAGAACACTCCATCCCAAAGATAAAGAATATACATTCTTCTCATCATCCCATGGAACATTCTCCAAAATTGATCATATGCTAGGACACAAAACAAACCTCAACAGAATCAAAAGAATTGAAATTCTGCCTTGCATCTTCTCAGACCACAAGGCACTAAAAGTGGAGCTCAACTCCAACAAAAATGCTCAACCTCACACAAAGGCATAGAAGTTAAACAACCTTATGCTGAATGACAGTTAGGTGCAGGAAGAAATAAAAAAGGAAATCATTAACTTCCTTGAGCATAACAACAATGAAGGCACAAGTTCCCAAAACCTATGGGATACAGCAAAAGCAGTCCTGAGAGGAGAATTTATCTCTCTGCTGAGAGAATATTTTTAAGAATGTCTTATTCTTGCTTTTCCCTCAATAAAACATTTTCTTAAATGTTACAAAGCTGCTTTCAATGGAAAATAGTATAGGCAATGTGATCTATTAGCTTAGAATATGCATAGTACAATGTTATCTGAGTATCTTTTTAATGCCTATAAAATCTGGAGTGATTTCTCTATTTTTAACAACTGACAAACAACATTTGCTCCAATCTTAATTCTTGCTTGGGTTTTAGCAATTTTATTAATCCTTTCAAAAAATCAAATATTTTCTTTTTTGTACTTTTTTTTATACAGTTGCTTTTTTGTCATTCAACTTGTACTTTTAACTTTATTATTTTCTTTCTTCTGTTTGGGGGCAGTTATTCCTATGTTCTTTTTCTGTCTTCTTGAGATGGACACGATTTGTTTTGTGTTTCTTTTTCTCTTATATATTCATTTAGGTTTATCAGTTTTTCCTCAGA
Organism: Nycticebus coucang; assembly: GCF_027406575.1. Taxonomy (NCBI): domain Eukaryota; kingdom Metazoa; phylum Chordata; class Mammalia; order Primates; family Lorisidae; genus Nycticebus; species Nycticebus coucang. Next base: position 31,925,153 of record NC_069782.1, read on the forward strand.
GCTAAATCTCTGTGTTTTCATATCCTAATTTTCATTTTATTTGGTTTATAATATTCCACTGTTACTTCCTCTTTGCCCCATGAGTGATTTAAAAGTATACTGGGCTTTCGAGAGGAGCACAGAGGTCATCTTTAGTAACAGGAGGAAGGCAGAGGGTCTGGGTGCAGATGGTGGAAGGTGGGTAGTGGATGAGGTAGTGGGAGTTTGTGGAAGTTCTTTTCTGATTGCTCCAATTATCATAGCACTTGCCTACAACTGCACACATCTCCCAATCACTATTACTATTCACCAATTCTATAAAATTAGCAAACTATCATTCATGATTGTTGCCACAGTTTATTTTCTTCGTCATCATTGTCATTGATTTTTTTGGCTTAATGGGCTTAATTTTTATAAACTAGTCTATGGAAAAGAAATTTAACCTCATTCCCATTTGTGTTCAGTAATCAGATGCTTATTTGTACTTCTTAATCTGAAATTCCGGTAAAGATACCAATATATGTTAGATAATAACTTACTCGCACACCAAAAGAAACCTACCTAGAAAGCCCTGATTTTATATGTCCACTGAAATTTGGAGAATAGAGTTCACAAATTTTAATAGGAGAAATCTGAATCACACATAAAAGACACTCAATTAATTAGAAAAACAAACAGATATGATAAGACACATTTTTTAATGAGTCATAAACACATAGATCATGTATACATTAATGCACTTATGGGGTACAATGTGCTGATTTTATATACAATTTGGAATGCTTACATCAAACTAGTTAACATAGCCTTCACCTCATTTACTTAATTATTGTGTTAAGACATTTATTACTCTATACTTAATAGAATTGACATGTACCCTTATAATATGAACCACATTTTTTGAGAGATGTTTGGGGGTAAACAGTGGTGAACAAGCAAAGTGCCATGCCACAGAGGAAAGAGAAATGAGAAAAGAGAGAAATGGCTTTTTTTTTTTTTTTTTGCAATGTTGGAAGCAGTGAAGAGAATATGCGGTAAGCTACACCCTGCTGAATGTTCTATCCACAGCTAGAAATTCACTAAATGAAAGCAAATCTAGAGCCATTCTGTTGGAACAAAATGTGCCTTCACAGCCTTAATTTCTTTCCTATACCTTCGAGAATGCTGAAGTAAATTTCCCAAGGAGGTTACTTTTTCCTTGTGTTGGGGTATGAAATGTCATGACCCATTGGTTCCATCCATAAACGCAACCCAAAGGAAATTCCTTACTAACCCTCTCATCTGCCCAGCCCATAATTCAGCCTTCTATTTAGCCCAACCTCTCTATCTCCCCACTCAGAGCAGGTGTCCAAGTCTTAGATATGTCTGCAAAGCTTTCAGATAAGTGATAATGGAAAACAAGACATGTACTGTATTAATTAGGACCATTATGATTGCAAAAGACTGAAAATCAAGTTACTCTGGACAGGATTATGGCCTGGAGTAGAAGGCACTTATTGCTCTGTCTCGTGTACCTGGAAAGTTCCAGGTTTGACCCTGACTGGACTCAGACACAGCTACATTTAGTGCCTCAACCAATGTGTCTCTCCTCTGGCTCTGCTTTCCATGTGGCCGGCTGTTCTTTGCAAGGTGACTTAACAGCCCCGGATGCTTATCTATCCCACCAGATCAACAGTGCTCTCAGAAAGAGTTCACTTTTTCCCTTTATAATTTCTGGAACTGTGACCTGGCTTGGGTGCCATGTGCTCCCAAAATAATGAATGTGGCCAAAAGATCTGATACTTATTTAACAGGCCAGTCATATCAGGAACACAGAGTTGAAGACATGTGCCAAGGTTGGCAGCTTGTAGTTCACCAAAGGAAAATCCAGTTGCTCTTATCAGAATAAGGGCAACAAAAATACTAGATGTCCTCCATGGTTTCTTGCAATGTTTGAGGCACTATTTCATCCACGATTTCTCTATTCTGCTTGAGACTGGCTTTTCTTCTTTGGAAGAAAACCCATACAAATTTGGCCAGCAGCCCAAAGTCTCTTCGAAGCAAGGAGTTGGAGTGGAACTTACCCTGGTCCAATTCCTTCTATTACAGGGGATAGCTCTGAGACCAATAGAGATTAAGTGACTCTTCAGAGTTTTAGAGTTAATTTCTCATAACTGGGCAAAGGCTTCTCAATCTTTTCATCTCCATCCCTCGAGCTTCTTCTTCACATTGTGTGTGGTTAGCACAGAAAGTTCAGATGAGTGTAATTAAGGATTGCTTCTTTGCAAAGTCACTGGTAAATTGGAGGGAATAGCAACTGACAATTGAATTGCCCGTAGACTGGTGAGAACAGAAGACTAGATGTGGGAGTGGATGGGACCTAGGCAGCTCTTGGGGACTGAGCTGCAAAAAGTGCATAAACCGTCACATAGCAAGAATAGTCTGGCTTATACATGGCCACTGGCATTAGGATCTGTCAAACACTTTTTGTATCCTTGCATCACTTGCTCTGTATCCACAACTCTCCAAGAAAGTTTCCAGTGCAATAAAGTTAAGTCATTGTCCCACCCCTGGTTGTACCAGGAAGTAAGAGAGAGAAGCTTGGCCTTTAGACTTTTTAAAGGGGGTTAAGTGAGTTACATTTCAGTTTACTGTTCTATAAAAGCTACAGATGTGCTGTGGGAGGGCAACTCCCCAAAGGAAATGTAGGTGTGTTGGGATGGGGAAAAAAATGCTGGGGGCCCTCAAATAAACATATAAATGTCCCCTAAAAAAGAAGGTGTTAAAAAAATAATAAAAATGGCTTTTGTATCCTTGTAGATCAAGAAACCAACACTGTCAAAATAAAAGAGGGAAGTAGCTCCCCGTGAACTGACAACCTACATAAGCTGGGCCTGCTTTGAATTCTTCCTGAAATTCCTTCAGCTGGAATTCTAGGTGTGGCTTTCAGCAATTTCAGCCTCAACTGAGAGGCACAGCAAAAGGAAAGCTTAAACAAAACCACCCTATGCACTCTTCTTTTTATCTTAACAGTCTTAAAATGTTTTGCTTTGGTTACTAAAAAATGTTACCAAGCCATACTTTTAGTCACACATGTACACACACAAACACACATACCATATTCACAGAACTCATGGCATGTCCAGCTTTGAGCAAAGAAAAAAAGTCATCAGCCTGATAACACACTCCTCCCGACTTAATCAGCAGTGAACTCAGGCACATTACAAATGCATTGTTTTCATTCTATTTTGCAGAGAAAAGATAGAACCTATGATGATTATGCTCACCTCATTCCAGGGGAGTAAAGCTTTTCCTGTCTTTGACACTAATTATCACTTCAGCGTGGCACCCATAGTACAGTGGTTACAGCACCAGCCACATACACTGAGTGGGGTGGATTCCAAGCCGGCCCAGACCAGCTAAACAACAATGACAACTGCAACAAAAAGTAGCCAGGCATTGTGGAAGACACCTGTAGTCCCAGCTTCTTGGGAGGCTGAGGCAAGATAATAATTATCATTTCAAATAGTTTTTTTTTTTCAATTTGGGATGTGAGTTTATGTGTGTCTGTGAATGCTTATGCGCATGTGCTTTTTTATAAGAATTTAAAGAACTAAGCAGTTAAGCAGTTAAAAAATGAGAGGAGAGAAGTGGAAGAGAGAAGAGCATTGTGAAGCCATCTCATAAAGCTTACTGCTTTTTTTTTTCTGGTATTTCTTTCTTTCTTTCTTTTTTTGAGACAGAGTTTTACTATGTTGCCCTCAGTAGAGTGCTATGGAGTCACAGCTCACAGCAACCTCAAAATCTTGGGCTTAATTGATTCTCTTGCCTCAGCCTCCCAAGCAGCTGGGACTACAGGTGCCAACACAATGCTCCGCTATTTTTTGTTGCAGTTGTCATTGTTGTTTAGCTGGTCTGGGCCAGGTTCAAACCCACCAGCCTCAGTGCATGTGGCTGGCACCCTACTTACTGAGCTACGGGTGCCAAGGCATCCTGCACTACTTTTAATATAAACACTTTTCAAATCAAAATCCGCTATATTTTGGGGATTTATTGTCTGCATGATACTTCAAGAAATAATTCCAAAAGTCCTATGAAGCAATTGAAAGCAGGGAATGCATTGGGGAAACATGTCTGAGAAACATATTTAATTCAGGAGTAGAAGCCTCACTTAAGCATTTTAAACTTTCTGGAGATTTGATCAATAGCTACACATTTTAATTTAACAGATAAATGATTATTCAGTATATTTGAAACAGACAATTTTTTTTCTTGTTCCTTTAAAATCAACATACCCTAATCAAGCAAACCGAAAAGTATTTTGTCTATATTCTACCCTAAACCTGTTTGTCCTATTAACTTCTTACCGGCTGGGTGCAGTGGCCCATGCCTAAAATCCTAGAACTCTGGGAGGCAGAGATGGGTAAATTGCTTGAGCTCACGGGTTCAAGAACAACCTGAGCAAGAGTGAGACCCCTGTCTCTAATAAAAAAAAAAAAAAAAACTGAGGTAACAAGAGTTTGAGGTTGCTGTGAGCTATCAAATCATGGTACTCTACCAAGGGTGACAAAGTGAGACTCTGTCTCAGAAAAAAAAAAAAAAGAAGAAGAAGAAGAAGAAAGAAAGAAATCAACATCATTGAGAAAAGAAAATAAGGGCAGCGCCTGTGGCTCAAGGAGTAGGGCGCCAGTCCCATATGCCGGAGGTGGCGGGTTCAAACCCAGCCCCAGCCAAAAAAAAAAAAAAAGAGAAAAGAAAATAATGACTAATTCTCACATAAATTGGGGACTGAGCTGCAAGAAGTGTGTAAACCATCACATAGCAAGAATAGAATTTTGACCACAGTACATTACTTGAACATTAATCTTTAATTCAACTTGTGAATATGTTGTTTAGGATATTGCATCCTCATTTATAATTGAAATATGTTTGTAATTTCCCCTTTATAATAATGTATTTTTTCCAATTTTAATATCAGGTATATCCAGATGGAGTAGAATGATTTTGAAGTATTTCTTCTTTTTCTATTGTCTATAAGATTTGGCATGATCTGTTTTTTGAAATTATCTTTTATTTTTATTTATAAATATTAGTTGTCTATTTTTTGAGACTTTGGAAAAAAAAAAGAAGAAATTAACTGATGACTCTATACTGAACCTCAGAGTCAAAGCATTCTATGATAGACATACTCTTATCTGACAATGTGAATGTTACTTTTTTTACATCATCATTATTATTATTATTATTATTGCTGAAAGAAAAGAAAGAAAGAAAAGAAAAGAAAGAAATCACCATCATTGTTCAGTCATCCAAATTGGAAATCTCAAATCTATAAAATCATCAAGAAAAAAGTGTTCTCTTGCTGGGCATTGTGGCGGGCACCTGTAGTCCCAGCTTCTTGGGAGGCTGAGGCAAGAGAATCACCTAAGCCCAAGAACCGGAGGTTGCTGTGAGCTGTGATGCCATGGTACTCTACCCAAGGGACAAAGTGAGACTCTGTCTCTTAAAAAAACAAAGAAAACAAAAGAAAAGAAAAAAGTGTTCTCCATATTAATATCCAAAGGCTCATCAACTTTTGTCAGTCTTACTTCCTTTGCATTCTTCCCTTTCTCTCTGTCCATTGCTGATGGTGCCTTAGTACAGGCCCCTCTCATATGTCTTCCGTGTAAAATAATACCCCAGCCCCACAAAAGTATCGTCTTGCCTCCAGTCTCTTTTCTCTATGATAATCCACCCTCCACACTGCTTCCAGAGTGAGTTTTGCTAGAAAAAGAAGGAAACCTGGTGTTCCCAGCTTGAAATCCTGACCATGACACCCACACCTCTTAGTTCTTCAGCCCCAGGCTGCCTCAGCAGTATCAGACCCCTTCTCCATCCACCAACTGCACTTCACCAGCATGTATTATTCACTCTTTTGTAAATATGCCACATGTTCAGAAGCCTCTCTGTTTTTGCCATGTAACAGTAAGAATATTATCAGGAAAGATAAATTTGGACAGAGAAAACTTGATATAAAGATTTATTAACTATGCCATGGATTTGAGTGATGATGGATTGGCTAGAAAGAAGTAAAGTGAATTCCAGAGAATACAGGAGTAGCAGCTATAAGAAGCAGCCACCACCTCGAGGTCTGTGGTGGAGCATGCAGGGAAGCTTGCCCCTCCCCAAGGCTGAGATCCAGACTTTGTTGGAAATGGACTGGCCATGGATCACAGATGGCAGAGAAGTCACTGCAGTGGCATGCTGGAGGAATTGGATGCTGGAGATTCACACTCTAGAATTTGCCAGGAAACCTGTGCATGGGATAGTGTCTCACCACAAACACACAGCTATGAAATGACCATAGGGGATTTCTACGGGCAATTGCTGGCCTCTGGCTGCTCCTGGCTGCTCTGTACTGTGGAAGCTAAAAGCTGGAGAAGCCATGAGAGCACCTGTTCAGCCAACCACCTGGAACTGAAAACCAAAATCTCTTCCCAAAGATTTCCTAAAATGGTTTTGCAAAATTTCTTTAGTATGCTCATATCCTTCCAACTGGCAAAGGAACATTCCTAAAGAGCCCATCTCTGTTGTCCATTTATTATAGGCAATAAAGGATGAACAGGCAACAATGGGTGAATTTGGATGCAACATGCAATAAATCAATAACTGCCATGTGCCCCATCTTTTACTCAGCATGGAATGCCCTTGTCTTATGGTCCACCCTCTTTAAAGCCTTTTCCTACTACCACACCATGATCCCAAGCAAAATTAAATAGTTCCTTGGAATGCTGTCCAGAGGATTATAGCAAACTTATCTTTATCATGATTCATTTCTATGACCCTCTTCATCTATTCATTTCTTTTGGTGAGATCTTCAAGGCCAGGAACCATGACTTATACATCTGTGTGTCACAGCCTCTAATGCAAGACCTAAGATCAGAGCAATCACTTGACATTAGAAACTTTCATAATACAAAAGAAATAGAGAAACTAGAAATTGACAGAGAATAAGCATGCTTTTGTTTGCTATAGATCGCTCTTTTTGTAATTAGATAGGCCAATAAATCTCACATGTTTTTGTTCTTTATCAGCTAAGGCCATGTAACTAATGAAGTATTACATACCTAGTCACTAGCAGAGCACAGATTGCAACTTGTTGACAGACATGACCTCAATCCCAGTGTTCTCTCCATCCTTGCACACCACTTCCTACCAAGAAATATAATACACACACTACATTGTACGTGTAGATTTTTACTTTTCTGTTTTACCAGATTTCTATCAGTAACTCATTCACCTTTTTAGTATTCAAAAATGGTTATCATGAAATAGGAAAACAAGTTTCCTTCCCCACCTTTTCATCTGTTTTTGTCAAGGCTCTCTATAATTGGAATAATAGACACACATTAACTCTAGTTTAATCAAAAGTGATAAAGTAGGTCTCCAAGCCTTGGAAAATGGGATCTGAAAACCTATCAAGAACTATACCCTGTGTGTGTGAGAGTGTGCACGTGTGTCTGTCACTTTCTTTTCTTTCCATCTCCTCTTTTCTTTCCATCTTCTTACATGCTCTTCACTCCCTATACCTAGTCACCTTTCCTGGCCTCTTTATGCACACCAAAAAATAGTAACATGGTCATCCTCAGCTCCAAGCTGACATGTCCTAACAGAGCCAGCACCTGCCAATAGCCCCACAATTTTGAAATGACCACTACTATTTCCAGGGAGACAGAAATTAATTAGAACATCTTGGATCAATCCAGTTGCCAGAGACCTTTTAAACTCTCCCACCTGAGACAGGTGCTGACTGAGACAATTGATTTGGACCTTTTAAACTGAGCCAATCACCTGAGGACTACTCAAGTGGTGCCCTTGGTGTGTGGTTGTAGGAAGGTTTGATTTTCCTTTTCAAATTGTTGCCTGTGAGGGGTGGGGTGACTTAATTGCTGGTATTTCTCCACAGCTGAGACTTCAACCCAGAGTAACTGTTGCACTAGGGTTGGACAGAGACCAGCTGAAAACAAAACAGAACCACTTAGCCCCACCACACCAAACAGGTCCCCAGTTTCTCAGGCCATAGCACTGAAAGGGTCCTTGACAAAGCTCCAGGGGAAAAATCAAATGGTGTAAAATAATCATGGGGCAGAATCAGCGGAAAAACTCTGGTAACATGAATAACCAGAATAGATCACCCCCCACCCCCAAGGAAAGATATGGCAGATGTAACTGAAGATCCCATTCATAAACAGATGGCTGAGATGTCAGAAATCAAATTCAGAATTTGGATTGCAAACAAGATTAATAGAATGGAGGAAAAGTGGGGATTAGAAATTTGAGGAGCAATTCAAAAGTTGTCTCAAGAATTTAATGAATTTAAAGACAAAACCACCAAAGATTTTGATGCACTGAAGCAAGAATTTGCAGCCCTCAAAGATCTGAAAAATACAGAAGAATCCCGCAGTAACAGAGTGGAGCAAACAGAAGAAAGGATTTCTGACATTGAAGACAAAGCCTTTGAATGCTCCCAAACTCTCAAAGAGGAAGAGAAATGGAGAGCAAAAATGGATCATTCTCTCAGAGAGCTCTGGGATAATTTGAAGAAGGCTAATATCCACCTCATTGGAATCCCTGAAAGTGATGAAGTGGCCTCGCAAGGCACAGAGGCCCTTCTCCATGAAACTATGAAAGAGAATTTTCCAAACATGCCAAGAGATTCTGAAATTCAGATAGCAGACAGTTTCAGAACCCCAGCAGAACTCAATCCAATTAAGACATCCCCCAGGAATATAATTAACTTCACTAATGTTAATATGAAGGAGAAAATTCTGAAAGCAGCCAGACATAAGAAATCCATTACCTACAAAGGGAAGAACATTACTATGACTACAGATCTCTCTGCTGAAACTTTTCAATCCAGAAGAGGGTGGTCATCAACTTTTAATCTCCGAAAGGAAAATAACTTTCAACCCCAGATCCCATATCCAGCTAAACTGAGTTTCATTTATGATGGAGAAATTAAATACTTTAATGACATTCATATGTTGAAGAAATTTGCCATAACCAAACCAGCTCTTCAGGATATTCTCACACCTATCCTCCATAATGACCAGCCCAATCCTCTACCACAAAAGTAAACTCACTCAGAAACTTTAGATCAAACTCCAACTTCCACAGTGGTGAAAGGATTAAAAATGTTCACTGGACTTTCAAAAAACTCCATACCCAAAATTTTACCAGACTTATCAATATTCTCCATTAATGTGAATGGCTTAAACTGTCCTCTAAAGAGGCACAGGTTAGATGACTGGATACAAAACTCAGGCCAGGTATTTGCTGCATACAAGGGTCACATCCTACCTTAAAAGACAAATATAGGCTCAGGGTGAAAGGATGTCATCCATATTTCAGGCAAATGGTAATCAGAAAAAAGCAGGTGTTGCAATTCTATTTGCAGACACATTAGGCTTTAAACCAACAAAAGTAAGGAAGAATAAGAATGGTCACTTCATATTTGTTAAGGGTACTACTCAATATGATGAGATTTCAATTACTAATATTTATGCACCCAAACAGAATGCACCTCAATTTGTAAGAGAAACTCTAACAGACATGAGCAACTTGATTTCCTCCAGCTCCATAATAGTCAGAGATTTCAACACTCATTGGCAGTGTTGGATAGATCCTCCAATTAGAAGCTGAGCAAAGAAATTTTAGATTTAAACCTAACCATCCAATATTTGGATTTAGCAGACATCTACGGAACATTTCATCCCAACAAAACTGAATACACATACTTCTCATCAGCCCATGAAACATACTCCTAAATTGATCACATCTTAGGTCACAAGTCTAACCTCAGTAAATTTAAAGAAATAGAAATTATTCCTTGCATCTTCTCAGACCACCATGGAATAAAAGTTGAACTCAGTAACAACAGGAATCTGCATACTCATACAAAAACATGGAAGTTAAATATCCTTATGCTAAATGATAGCTGTGTCAGAGATGAGATTAAGAAGGAAATTGCCAAATGTTTGGAACAAAATGACAATGAAGACATGAATTATCAGAATCTCTGGAATACCACAATGGAAGTCCTAAGAGGGAAATTTATAGCACTGCAAGCTTTCCTCAAGAGAACGGGAAGAGAGGAAGTTAACAACTTAATGGGACATCTCAAGCAACTGGAAAAGGAAGAACATTCCAACCCAAAGCCCAGTTGAAGAAAAGAAATAACCAAAATTAGAGCAGAATTAAATGAATTTGAATACAAAAGAATTATACAACAGACCAATAAATCAAAAAGTTGGTTTTTTGAAAAGGTCAATAAAAAAAAAAGAACATCTTGTATCAGGATATCAATTTAAATCCAAGTAACTGTGATTGGTGGGCTGAAGCAGATATCTGTTCTGGTTGCGCGCGCACACACACACACGTGCTCAATGTCTTATCTGGAAGAATCAAGAGGAAATCAGTTGGGAAGATGGAGGCTGTGATTGACACTCTATCACTGAAACCCTATCAATCTTTCAAGCCCAGTTTAAGTACACCATCACTAACCACTATTGCCTGAAGGTAGGTACAGAAATTAGTTACTTCTGATTGTTGTACCTCTGTTATACAAGTAAATGTATTTCATCAATTATTATACATTTCTGCTTACATATTATACATTCTGCTTATCATTTCCAACCACGTGACTCCTTTCGGTGTCCCCCAAAGCACTTTGAACAATACCACTAAATAGTATGTGTGGCATAGTGTGAATGATACACTAAAAGGCTTACCTTCCTTTGTCTTAATTTCTTGGGTCTCTGATCATCTGTGGTGTACTTATTCATTGTTTTAACAATTCTTTATTAAGCATATGTATTCTAGATGCTGCAGTAGATACAGTAATCAGAGTGATGAATAAAACAGTTTGCCTGAATAATGTTCACTTTCTTCCATAGGATTTAATAGTAATTTAATAATCTAGAAGAGCTTTAAGGAGGCTGACAAAAGGCACCTGAAACTCACTTACTCTACAAAGAAAAATCAAACAAGCAAACATACGAAAAAAGATAAAGATAAAAAAGATTTTTTGTAACAACCTGGGTGGATTAGGAGAACATTCTATTAAGCAAAGTATCACAAGACTGGGAAAACGAGTACCACACATACTCAGTACTTAATTAGACACAGTAGATTAACAACTACATGCTCACATGGGATTAAAAACTCAATTAAATTCAAGTAAAACTCAATCAGGAAGAAATAGAACTGTTGAACAGATCTATAATGAACAGTGAGATTGACCTGGTAATGAAAAACTTACAACAACAACAACAAAAAAGACCCAGACTAGATGGGTTCAATCTTTCTGAATTCTACCAGACCTACAAAGAAGAGTTGGTACTCAGACCGCAGAAATTATTCCACAACATTGAGAAGGAAGAAATCCTCCTCGACTCATTCTGTGAAGCAAGTATCACCTTGATACCAAAGCCAAGAAAGGACATAACAACAACTACAAACTACAGACCAATATTCCTTTAGAATCTAGATGTAAAAATCCTCAATAAAATACAGAAAACCGAATTTAACAACATATCAAAAAAACAATCCACCATAATGAAGTGGGCTTCTTTCCAGGGATCCAAGGATGGTTCAACATGTGTAAATCAGTGATTGTGATTAAAGTAGCAAAAATAAAGACCATATGATCATCTCAATAGATATAAAAAAAGCATTTGAGAAAATCTAGTACCCTTTCATGATAAAAACCCTCAACAAATTGCATTGAAATTCTTTCTGCTAAGAACCACAATGAGACAAGGATGCCCACTTTTACCACTCCTCTTAAGTATAGTGCTGGAAGTCCTAGCCAGAGCAATATGCCGAGGAAAAAAACAAAGATTTAAAATTGGAAAAGAGGGATGCAGATGATACTACCTTAGACTAAACAAACTCTTAGATCTGATAAACTCAGTAAAGTTGCAAAATCATTACAAAAATCAGTACCATTTCTATACACCAATAATGAAATAGCTGAAAAAGAAATTTAAAAGGCAATCCTATTTACAATACAAAAAGGGGAAAGTAAAATGTTTCTGTAAGAAAAAAACTATAAAACACTGATGAAAGAAATTGAAGAAAACACAAAAAACGAAAAGGTTTCCCATGATTATGGACTGGTAGAATTGATATTTTTAAAATAATTGTGTTTCCCAAGGCAATATAAAGATTCAGTTCAATCTGTATGAAAATAATGAGGTAATTTTTTTCACAGAAATATAAAAAACAATCCTAAAATTTACATGGAATCAAAAGAACCCAAAATAGCCATAAAAATCCTTAGCAAAAAGAGCAAACTTGAGACATCACACTTCTTTACTTTGAAATATATGACAAGGCTGCAGAAATCAACACAGTATGGTATTGGTATAAAAGCAAACACATATTAGCAAACAAAAGACATGTGCACTTGAATGTTTATTGCAGCACAATTCCCAATCACAAAGATGTGGAATCAGTACAAGTGCCCATCAATACATGAGTGGATTAATAAAATGTGCTATATATTTACCATGGAGTTCTATTCAGCCATAAAAAAAATGGTGATCTAGTATCTTTTATTACAACCTGGATAGAACTGTAGACCATTCTTCCAAGTGAAGTATCACAAAAATGGAAAAACAAACACCACATGTACTCAATACTACATAGAAACTAATTGATCAACACATGCACATATCATAATCAAACTCAACAGAAAGCAGGCAGGTGGGAGATGAGGAGTAGAGGATGGATAAATTCACACCTACCAAGTACAGTGCACACGACCAATGCAATGGGCACACTTATAAGGGACTCAAACTGTACAAAAGCAATTCATGTAACCAAAACACTTGTAACTCCATAATATTCTAAATTTTTAAAAAATAAACATACAGAACAATGGAACAATATAGAGAACCCAAAAATAAGTTCACAGTTTATAGCCAAGTGATCTTTGGCAAATATGTCAAAATCATCTATCAGGGGATGGACACCCTCTTTTACTAAATGGCGCTAGAAAAACCGGGTATGATTATAAAGAAGAATGAAACTAGACCCCTATCTCCCACTTTAACCAATTCAAAATGGATTAGATGTAAGACCCAAAACTATACACCTACTTGAAGAAAACAGGGGAAACACTATAGAACATTATTCAACAAGTTTATGGGTAAGGCTGCAAAAGCACGGACAACAAAAACAAAACTAGACAAGTGGGGCTATATTAAATTAAACACCAAAAAACAAAAACAGACAAGTGGATCTATATTAAACTAAAAAGCTTTTATTTAACAAAGAGAATAATCAACAGGGGAAAGATGTAATCTGCTGAATGGGAAAAATATTTGAAAATTATTTATCTGAAAAGGGACTAATATCCAGAATTTACAAGGAAGACAAACAACTCAACAGCAGAAAACACACAAAAACAAAACAAAACAAAAACAAAAACTCAACCAATAATCTCATTAACAAGTGGGCAAAGGCTATAAGTAGACATCTCTCACAAGGAAACATACAAATAGCCAAGAGATACATGAAAAAATGCTCCCTATCATTAATCATCAAGGAAATGAACATGAAAACCACAATGAGATAATATCTTACCCCAAATGGAATAGCTACTATTAAAAAGACCAAAAACAACAGATGCTATCAAAGATGTAAAGAAAAGGGAATTCATATATGCTGCTGGTGGAATGTAAATTAACACAGCCATTATGGAAAACAGTAGAAATTTCTCAAAAAACTAAAAATAGACATACCATTCAGTCCAGCAATCCCACCCCTGGGTATTTATCTAAAAAAAGAGAGAGAGAGAGAGAATCATTATATCAAAGGGGTATCTACGCCTCCATGTTTACCGCACCACTATTTAAAACAAAGATAAAGAATCAACAGCCTAACTGTTCATCAGTGGATGAATAGATTTAAGAAACATGATTTATATACAAAAAGGAATAATGCTTGGTCATTAAAAAAGATTGAAACCTTGTTATTTGCAGCACCATGAATGAAACTAGAGGTCATTGTGTTAAATGAAATAAGCCAGGCACAGAAAGACAAATATCATGTGATTTCGCTCATATGTGGGAGCTAAAAGGGTTGATCTCATAGATGTAGAGAATAGAATAATAGTTACCAGAAGCTGAGAATAGTGTATTTGGAGAATGGGAGGATAAAGAGAGGTTGGTTAATGGGCACCAAGAATTAAAAGTAAAATCCTAAGCTCCCTAAATAACTGAATGGACCAAAGGGATACCAAATAAACCTTAAAAACTCTAGCTCCCAACAACAGGATAAGAAGCTGGACATGCCTGTTAAACCCTCTCACTTTTGTGGAGCATAAATGTCAAAATAAATATCATAAAACTCAAGGATCTGAATCTTTGGGGCAGTAAGGTACCAAATTATATACAGGACCTAAAGCCATGCCAGGTTCAGAGGTGTCCAACCTGCAGGCAGAGGGCCACATACTAATTTTATGAGGACTTTTTTTGCTTATCTGTGATGTCAGATATCCTGAAAAGTACGCATGGACTTTTTTTCTTTCTTTCTTTTTGTTTTTTTGCTAATCAACTTTCTTTAGTGTTTGTGCATTTAATGTGTGGCCCAAGGCAACTCTTATTCTTCCAGTGTGTGGCCAGAAAAAAAAAGTAAAAGATTGGACACCCCTGGGTTAAATCATTCACCCCTGCACTTTAAGAAAAAACTATATTCTAATTGCCACAAGGTTTTTCTTGTGGCAATTAGAATATCTAAACCATCACTGGCCTTGAGATTAGCAATATAGAAAGATTTGCAGCCCATCCACCAGTTAGATGTTGCTAAGTGCCGCGCCACCCCCCCCGCCCCCACCCTCGTGTTCTATGTGCCATAACTATGGCTTTGACTGGACAAAGACTGATTTCAGTAACTTTCTCCTGACAAGAGACCACTGACCAGGCACTGCTTCTGGCCAGTTTACAGAGGCTGCACAGCTGAGGGCCTTTGTGCTTCAGCCTCACCTTTTGACATATGGAGCCTAACTGTAATACATTTAACTGTTAAGTCTCCATGTATATATGTAGACTGCATGTAACTGGCTTGTAAGCTTGGCACATATATTCCTTTCCCTCTTTGTGCATATTCATTGCTCCTCCGATTACCTGTTGAATTGGTATACTTGGCCAGCCTGCTCAGAATAAATTACTGTCTACCCTCCCCTCCTCAAAGGGCCTGCCTCTGCTTTTGGCAGGAGGTGCACTTCCCAGCCTGCAGGCTGTAACCCTTTATAAGAAATAAAGTCTCCTCTCCAAAGTTATGAAGACCTCAGGTTATTTTGTTGTTGTTATTGTTGACATAATAAACATGCAGTTAAACAGAAGGAATACATTCCAATGTTTGATAGCAGAGTAGGGTGACAGGGTAGGTATTTTACATTTCAAAATAGCTAGAAGAGAGAACTTGGAATTTTCCCAACACAAAGAAATGATGAATACTCAGAGTAATGGATCCCCTAAATACCCTCACTTGATCATTACACGTTCTGCCCATGTGTAGAATACAAAATACCACATGTATCATACAATTAACCCTTCAAAACTAATCAAGCAAGTAAATATAAAGTTATAAATTATTATTAGTGCTATCAAGAGAATACAGGGTATCATGTCAGTGTAATGGCAGAACCTAATTTAGAGAAGATGGTCAGATATGTTCTCTCTAATGACATCTTATCTGTGACATAAAGGATAGCCAGAAATCTGTAGCCAAATAGTGGTGGTCGAGGAGATTTCTCCAGGAAAAGGAGAATGTGTATGAAGGCCCCAGGTAGGAAGGAATTTTGTGTTTCAAAACTGACAAAAGGTCAGGGTGCCTGCAAAGTAATCACCAATCAGGTGAGTGGAGCAAAGCTTAGCTGGAGGGAGATGCCAGAACCAACTTATACAGAACAATGCTTTGATATTGCAAGATATTGAAATGCTACTGGGTGCTTTAAATAAGCCAGACCATGATTCCAATTTGAGTTTTTAGAAGTACACTCTGAATTCAGATTGGAAAATGGATTGAAAATTGGAGGCAGTGCAAAAACAAAAGCAAAATGTGAGAATTTCTTTAAGGGAGGTAGCACATATATTTTGAGTCTCTGTGAGATTTTTGTCTACTCACACTGATAAATTTCTCTTTCTACCTTCACCCTATTAAGCTGCTATAGTTTGAATTTTTGTCTTTTCTGAAACTCTTGTTGAAACTTAATCCCTAAGGTTAACCGTATTCGGGGGTACGGCCTTCAAGTGGTGATTGAGTCATAAAAGCTCTGCCCTCATGAATTAGTTAATCCGTTCATGGAAAAATGGATTAATGATTTAATGGATTAATGGATTGTCATAGGAGTGGGTTAGTTATCACAAGGGCATGTTAGTTATAAAAGTAGTCTGGCTCTCTCATGAGCCCTCTGGTTATGTGATACCCTGTACCATGCCAGGATTCTGTAGAATCCTCATCAGCAAGATCAGCAAGCAGGCCCTCCCTAAATGTGGCCAGTAGACTTTGGAATTTGTAGTTTTTAGACCTGTAAGAAATAAATTTATTTTGTTAGTAAATTACCCAATCTGTGTTATTCAGTTATTGCTACAGAAAACAACTAAGACACACTCCCAATGATTTCTGTCCTTTTTGGTCTTGTGGATAAACCAAGCTTTCCTCTTCCTAACATTCCTCTCCCTCTCTCTCATTTTCCCCTCTGCCAATCCTCTCTCCTTTTTAATGACAACTTCTGTATTTCTCTCACCGGCTTTGGGATTTCAGTTAACCTCTATTTGTTTAAAAAAAAATGTCATTACTGATTCACATGCTTTATGAGTTGTGACAGAGCCCAAGAACAACTGGTCATTGGAACCATTTAGAGACCTTTCCAAAACACAGGTCTCTTAGCTCTGCTTCCAGAGATTTCCCAAGTAGCAAGCCTGTGGTGGGTCTCTGACATTTCTATTTTTAAAGAGTTCATTCATATTTGGGAACTTTTGTTATTAGATTATTACCAACTTCACATCATAACAATTTGGTTCTAAAAATTTTCTAACATCTTTTAGGTTTCCAAAATCCACTAAAAAGGGATATTTCAAATGATTTAGAAATAACAATCCAATCCTTTTTCAATGGTTGTCTAAGGCTAACAACATCCTTTCCAGCATGAACATAGCTCAGCAGACATACATCTGTCTGCAGTGAAAGAGAACTGTCTTTTATTAACAGATCTCAATTACACTATGAATTTTCCTAGATTCTGCAGCCACATTTTATTAACAGTCTAATGCCATTGCACATGTCCCTAGTAGTAGCAATAAGCATTTCGATACCGTTTCATATTAAGAAAAAAGCATCTGATTTATTGTTACTCACTTCTAAGGTTAAGATATCAGGTCATGTTAGAGAAGTGAAGGATATAAATTTATGTGATTTGCCTGCAAGCAAAACGCAAGAGCAAATTTAAAAACTCTAAGCTCCCAAATTTCCAGTCTTCTGTTTCTCGCACAGAACCATACTGCCTCCCACACTGCACATGCTGTAAACTTTATGTGGCCCATCTGTTAAGGAGTTTGTTTTCCAAATTTGCAGGGGCCTGGCACTTCTGGACTAAGTACCAGAACTAAATGTAACCCAGATATTTACCTTTTGAATGCTTTGAAATTGCAAGGGCCCCGAGGCTGGAAAGGGTCAGGGTGACAGAAGAAACGCAGAAAACAGTATGGCAATGGTTAATCGTCATGGCTTGAGCAAACGTGTATTTATTAACATGACAGCAGAAGCGACGCTAAGGGTATATTGAGTTTCCAGGTTCGGTTGTGGGCTGAATGTGGGCACAGCTTGGCATTTGAAATTAGGCAGATTTAGACCATGATGTTTTCTCGCAGTTAATACAGAGACCATAGATGATAATTATGTTGCTGAGCCTACAGAGAATCTTTACAACTGATCCTCTATTAAACTGGCAAAATAAGAGGATAATGTCTCCAGTGCTAACAAGTTGGCAGGGAAGTAGCTGGCAGCTCCTCCCACTGATGTTCCATCTGTGTGAACCTTCAGTATGATCCGGGAGATTGTTTCCCCACACAGGTTGTGCCTGCAGTATAATCAAGAAAGAGAGAGACCGAACATAGTCATCTTTATTGTTTTTGAAAATCACTGCCATTGGAGGCTAGCAGAGCCTGCGGTTGAGCACTAACACTGTCGTGCCATTCTGACAAGTTCCCATGCAGGGCTGTCGACGGGAAAATAACCACGTCTAAGCACCAGCTTGTTGTCTGAGTGACATAAAAGTCATAGAACAACTTCTAACCAGGATTCATTTTAGAAAAGCCTTTTGTTTCTTTTCATGGAACTTTAGAAAATTTTTTTTGTTTAAAAAGAAAAACAAAAGTCCTTTTCTGCTGATTGTTAGCATAATGCCTAATACTTTGCCAGCCTGGACACTCCTCCAGCGTCCCTCATCACTGCCTCAGATTTTGCTCTAAAAGCACAGCAGAGAAGGAAGAAAGGCTTGTGAGTGCAAATGGGGTGTACAGATGAGTTAAGGCAAATCCCGAGCTCTATCCCTGAAGTGGTCTGCCGTGGTACACTTCTGAGACCACCCAGGAAGCGTCCCCGGGATGTTCCAGGCAGCAGTCACATCTGCCTCTTCTGAACTGCTAAACATTCATTTGTTATTTAGAATGCATTGCCTTGTGTTGGAAATACTGTGCTGTGTGACTTGTTTCTCCTTTCACATGGTTCACAGCACCTGGAATGGTGCCTCATTGAACATACTTTGGTTTCGTGACTAATAAATGGATTCTAAACCATCTCTGTGGAAGGACATTCACAGGGAATCATCCTCAGGTTACTCACTAATGCAAGAAGGTATATCATCACTGTTCACCTCACCTTGGTGGTGGAAACTCTAGGCAATAACAACTAATAAGAGCTGACACTCAGAAGCTTTTATGTGCCAGGCTGGTTCCAAGCACTTTATATGTCCACTGCATTTATTATTATAATTCACACTACAGATAGTAACTATGGTTATTATTTCCATTTTACAGGTGAGAAGACAAAAGCTTAAAAGAGTTTAACCTTCTTCTAAAATCTTACAACTAGTAAGTGGAGCTGTTGGCCCCTGCTCCGTCTTCAAAACCCAAGTGCTTACACATTGCACACACCGCCTCCGGATGAGACGCCTAAATGCCTAAAAGAAAGAGTCCTATGTTACCATTTCTGCAGCACCTCTAAGACGTTATACAATATGGAAATATAAAGGGGACGAAGGCAGTTGTAAATATCTGATCTATCGTAGAAGTCACTTTGAGTGTATTTTAGAAGTTTGAAGAAGCCCAGGAAATTATTCCTTTTTCTGTTCTCGCCTGTTTATACCCAAACTTCTACCCGTTTGTTCACTCCTTTTGTCCTTCTCCAAATAAAGCAGAAGCAAAAAGAAATATTAATGCTCCAAGAGACATTAGCAATAATGTAATTCTTTCCTCTGTGGAAGATTCCACCCTTACCTGATTCACCTAGCAACTCCTCCTCTTCATCGAAACACATCTCCATTGTCCTCACCCAAGGCAGCTGAGACACCTCTCATTGTCCTTCATTGCTAGCCACGTGACAGTAGTTCCCTTTGTAGAAGACTGCTGTTTAATTGCATTGCAATCTCTCCTCCGAGGTCTGTAAATTTCCTGAGAATGAAGACCAAGTCATCTCTTTATTTATATTCCTAGCCCTATGCATTATAGTGAGCACTTAAGGTGTATGTTCTGAATGAATTAATGAATCCAATACAAAGCCTTCATCTTAGAGAGGAAAATGCTGGCGTGCAGGTGGAAATGTGATGTGACTGCATCACAGATCATGCCAACGGAAAAGCTGACCTCAGTCAGCTGCACTTGTGCTAGGAATGCTATTAACAAACTGTCTTCCATAGCCTAAAACAAACCTGATCTTCTTAATACCTGAAAACAATAGCCCAGCACTGGTAGCTGTCTCCTTTAAATCTTATAATGCTAATAATCTATAACACCCATTTAGCTCTTGATGCATAGGTATACTATGTATATTTTACTACTCTCAAGCTAGATTGTAATTATTTTAAAGTTAGGAATGTACCCTATTTTTTTTTCTTTTCCATTAACAATGTTTTGAGCGTTTGAGATTGGGAAAGTTAGGAATTCATCATCTTATCAACTCTCACCACTTCCATCAGGACCTCTAACTGTAGCCCCAGCACCGCCGCAGGTTCCATGCTTTGGCTTCCAGCTGTTTGCGTCGTTCCACATCTCAATGTCGCCCTTAGAACTTTTAAAACACGACTCTGAGCCAGTAGGAACTGTCATAAAACTAAAATCAGGCCATTCTGAGATTAAGTGAACTTATTCTTTTCCTTTAGAAGAGTTCTGTGGAACTGCAGGACATAATTATCCTGGATAAAGATTTTTTTTTTATTATGCGAGTTAAAAAGACCCCTCAGAATATCTTGAGTGAGGCTGTCAGGAAGTGTAGGGAGGCCTCAGAAGGCCTTGAGGTCACATCGGGAAAGCTGTGAAAAAGCAAAGCAGCTCCTTTAGAAGTCTTTCATTCTCTGTCTCACCTGTCTCTCTCTCTCTCTCCCCTAATCTCTCTCCCTCTCTTTCTCTCTCTCTATCTCTCTTTCACCCTTTCTCTTTCATAAGAACAGATGATCTTTTTGAATATAGCTGTTTTATCATTCTCTTTTCTCCCTCTTTCTCTCTCCCTCTCTTCCCCTACCTCATGTTTCCTTTTCTTTCCTAAGTGCATGTAGGACAATTATTGCCTTACAACTCCAATAACAGCAATCTCTCAATCCCAATTCCAACATCCTGAAAGAACCAAAATAACTGCACCCAACTTGGGTTAAATATTCCCCCATGGTCCAATCAATTATGGTCCAGGAGTCACAGTCATGTAGAATAGCTATGAATTTATACTGTTTAACAAGACCTCTAGTAAATACCATAGAGAAATACAAAGATGAGAAAAGTGAAAATACTACCTTCACAAACTTAATTATAGGTTGCAGAGAAAGATCCAGAGCTGTGTTTGTATTGGTCTGTATATAATCAGGGAAGACAGGAAGTTTCATCATTGGCCAGAAAAATGGAAGAAGGGCTATGATTTTCTTCCTTAATATTTCATCATTAACTCATACCTCAGAATTTCTATTGGTGCCCCACTCTCCTCTTGTGCAAAGCTAATCCCTTCACTTAGGATGGAGGATATAGGGAAAATATGGAAGACTTCCTCAAGGTCCTTATAACGCTAGGATCAGGTCCCCAGGTTTGAGGGCCCTGCGTGCTTGCTGGACCTCCAAGCATCGCATCAGTATTCTAAGCAACTAAGTGAATGAAGGGAGCAAGAGAGAAATATTCTCTCTTTTTAAAGGAGACTTAACCAGAGGGCCCACAGCATCCTTTATGTATTCACAGGGCTATCCTGAGATCCAACAGAGGTGGAGACATGTAATCCTTTTACTGGACAACACTGCACCCAGCTAAGAACCAGGAATCCATATGTCTACAAAAAGGAAGACCAACATGGGCCTTTTGTGGGTCACTACTGGTCTCTGCCATAGACTTCAGTTGCCGCCCTCAATCCATTTTACTTAAGCATAGCCTTTGATCCTGGCGACAATCTTTCCTCCCTTTTCTCAATCTTATCCTCCTTGAATATTCAGACACCAAACTACACTAATACTTCTTAACTTCTGATTACTTTTTAAGCTTTACTTTCCTCAATGCCTTCATTGCTTCCTGCCCTCTAAGTACAGATGTCCCAAAGGCTCTATCTTTTCCTCTTTGTATCTGCTCTCATCCACAGCCTCCAATATTTTCTACCTATGCTTTTTCTCTCTTTTTTCCAAATTCCAGGAACATATTTTTGAACACTTGCTGGCTATTTTTAATTGTATATCCCACAAACTAAATATCCAACACCTCCGGAAACATTTATTGAGGCCTAAGAAAAGAATTTATATTCAAAATGCAATGGACAGAAGTTTCAACAGGGAAACTCTCTTGAATCCCCCACGTGAGAGATGTTCGCTTATTCCATACCTACGTCATATACTGAAATTCTTCATAAGCCTCCAACAATTATAAAAATTAATTACTTGCATTATGATTTGTTCACTGTCTCTATTTTCTGGTAGTCTTGTGGGTCTTGAGGCCAATGAATATTTCTGTCTTTTTATATAACCAGTGACTCACACTGTACCTGGCACAAAGCAGTAATGAAAAATAACAGGCACTTGAATGACTGAATAAAGAAATCATCAGGTTGCCTTCCCAAAGTTCTTGAGGTCAAATGTATAAACTGATTTTTTTTTTTTTTTTTGAGACAGAGTCTCAAGCCATTGCCCTGGGAAGAGTGCCGTGGCGTCCCAGCTCACAGCAACCTCAAACTCTTGGGCTTAAGCAATTCTTTTGCTTCAGCCTCCCAAGTAGCAGGGACTACAGGGACTACAGGTGCCTGCCACATTGCCCAGCTATTTTTTTTTTTTTTGTGGTTGTTGCAGTTGTCATTGTTGTTTAGCAGGCACGGGCCAGGTTTGAACCCGCCAACCTAGGTGCATGTGGCTGGCGCCGTAACCACTGTACTATGGGTTCTGAGCCTATAAACTGATTTTCTAAGCAGACTAAGAATAGCTTTGTGCTTGTTGATAGAATCAACTCCTGCACTCATAGGATCAATGTCTGTAGATCAAATAATTTTCAAAGAGAGATACAAACAGCCAAGAGTGTAAAAGAGTTGTGTCAGCCTGACTAGTGTGCTGGGAGACCTATGTGAGAATCTAAGTTATATTCAGAAAGTTACTTGGCGACCACAGAATCACAACAAGGGGGCACAGTCAGATAATTTAACACTTGGTATATTTTAGGCCCAGATAGGCTGACATTTCTATCATATTAAGGATAATTTTAATATGGGGCCATCATACTCAAAACATGAGACTTATACTTACTCTCCCTTCCATTATGCTTAAAAGTGTGATAAATTTGGGTTTCAATTCTGGCTCTGAGTGATCAAGAGCAAATTTCTTTTCTTCCTGGTTTTCTGTTTGTTCAGTTGAAAAGAAATAGGAATATCAATACTTGTTGTAAGTATTAATAAGGTAATTATGTAAAACATTTAGCACAGTTCCTGATATTCAGTAGTCACTCACTAAATGAAGGGCATTATTTCCACCCTCCAGGCTTCCAGGGGTAATCAATCATTTTTAATTAACGTATTTCTTTAGATATGTCAAGTTATACCCCAGTCCTATTGATCAGAAAACTCACTTTTTTTTATATCTCTATTCTGATTCATTGTTTGTGGACTTAATCAGTTCACTGTCAGAGGCTGTTGTTATCTATAGCTCAGGTGTCTCCTAAGACTACTACGCAAAAGAAATAAAATCACATGAATAATACCATAGGTCCTCTTCATCCATAGTTTTACTTTTGGCGGTTTCATTTGCCTGCAGTCAACCACAGTCCAAACACATTAAATAAAAAATTCCAGAAACAAACATTCCTAAATTTTAAACTGCTCATTGCTCCAGGCAGTGTGATCAAATCTTGTAATGACCCACTCAGTCCCCTGGGGACATAAATCACCCCTTTGTTCAAGGTATCCATTCTATTTACACTACCCACTCTGTTACACTACCACATTCACATAACTTTTATGACAGTATACGGTTATAATTATACTATTGTATTGTTACTTATTGTTGGCAATCTCTTATTGTGCCTAATGTATAATACTTAGGTCATTATGAAAGTTTTGAGGTACACAAAAAGTCGAGAAATGTAAAATCTGTGTGGGTGGAAACAAATGAAGCCCTCCCAGTAACACAATAAGCTGCTGCATGTTGAAACATACCTGTGTGAATCAGAAAGGACACTGTCGACCGTGTTTTATGGAAGTGAAATAATGGACCTTAACTTCTCTGTCTCAAAACTTTCATAGTGACCTATGTATAAATTTTATCATAGTTACACATGCATAGGAAAAAAAATAGAATATATAGGGTTCAATACTATCCACAGTTTGAGACATCCATTGAGTGTCTTGATACGTATCCTCTGCAAATAAGGAGTGACTATAATAATAATAATAATTTACATTTCCTGATTCCTGTACACATCCTCTAATAAAAAACCTCCAGTTCCCACAAAAGCTCTCCCTACCCACTCAAACATTACTCATAATTCCCAGGATCAGTCTCCCAAGGTCTGAATCAGTGTTGCATAGCAATGAGTGGTCTCTCTTTCCATCCTTACCTTACATCTCTGTATTGATGAGTTTTGCTTATTCTTTTTCTATCAAAAGATCAACTTAGTCCCAGCAGAATGACTAGAGAAGACACCCCCTCCTGTCTCCCAATTCTCTTCTTCAAGTGCACTATTACCAGCCTTTCCTCTGTCTTTGCTCAACCACCACCCCCACACACACCAAAGCCCACATGTTATGAGCACATACCCATGGATCTCACACTAGAAGTACATAGATTTCCCTGGCTCCAAAATCCCAATCCCTACTTGGATTCAGCCATATATTCTGATTACTTAATTATATTATTTTTCAGTTTTTATGTCGCTTAGGACCGTAGTTCCAATCTACCTGTGATTTCTTTTGAGTAACTCTTTTTCTATGGCTCATATTTCTGGTAAGGGCACCAGGGCAAAAAAATCTCTAATCTCATGTCCTGTCTCTCTTTTGCCTTTCACAGTCAATTCCAATGGCTGCAGATTTTACCTCCAAAATCTCTCTTATTTCTACCCCCTCCTTCCTCACTTTTCACACTGCCAACCAACTGGATTGCTGAAAAGTTCTCCTAATTTCTCATTTCACCTCCTATCCCTTTACCCTCCGTCTATGCCACAGTTTTCTGATCTATGAAATCTGGACACTGGCTAAAATACTGCAGTTATGAAAGCCATGGAATCCATGAAAATCGAGTTGCACTGACCCAATTTTTTCCTACCAATTTACATCACTGTTTCCTTCCATTTTAGGTCAACCTGATCAACTAGGTCATTTTTTGTTGTTGTTGTTAAAAGCTAAGCTATACTCTTTTTTAAAAAACCAAAAGTAAATGTCCTAGATTTCAAGTGTAGAAGCTGCAAAGATGTACACCAATCAAAGGGGCTGCTATAAAACTACTTTTATCTTAACTAAAAAAAAGTTAAGTCTGAGAAGCAGTTGGAACTATCCATCAATGATTACAAATAGCTGCCATGGTGTAGGAGCTAAAGTAATATTCACTCCACGCTCCCCAAAAGTAGAAGCCCCATGACATAGGGTAGTATCCACCTTGTATATACAGCAGATAACATAGTTGATCCCAAGTAATTATTTATTGAATAAATGAATGAATGGATATCCGTCTGAAGTATAATTCCAATGCTTAACATTATTTATAACTCCATAAAATCAGTATCAGTATTTTTCTTATCTTTCTAACCCATGTCCTGCAGGAATCTGCACGGTGCTATGTCCAGATAAGGCAAGCAGATGCAAATGATTGATTCTTTTTTTAATTTATAGGTGTATTCATGTATTATCACAATAGGAAGGAATACTTAATACTCTCAGCATGACAATGCTCAACAGAATCTGGAAATGAAAGAAGATACCAGAGAAATTGGAAAACCTTTAAGGTAAGGGCTTCCCAGACTCCTTCACAACCTGGGCAGAAACCTTTCAAATATATGTGGTCAACCAAGGGGGAGCAAAACAATCCTTCTTCAGAGAAATCCCCATTAAGAAGGAGGTGGTAATACCTCTGTCTCAGCTTCATGTACATTATCTTCAAACCCCATTATTACTTTGGAACAGAGATAAGCAGCTTTTCTTTCTTTCAAAGAAAATAGGAAGATTATTAACAAAAGGATACTTGCTAAGCTTGAAGTCAAATGACAAGGAAGTTCACTTAACTGAGTACTTTGGGAAAGTTCATATACATTTCAGAGCTCAACTGCCACATCTATCAAATGGGCTGCTAATACTAGTCCTGTCTGCCAAACACTGTTGTTCAGAGAATAAAAAAAAAAAAAAAATCATGTACATTAAAGTGTTTTTAAAAGCATGAAACAAGAAATGTGTTAGATATCATTGTTGCTGCAGCTACTGTTATTATTTGATGTGTTAGTAACCTTGGCTTGAATTATGAGAATACCCAAATACCTCTAAGCACCTGAATACACACCCCTCAGATGTGGCTGCTCTATTTAATTACAAAGAATGCTGTGATAATAATTCATTTATTATTTAAGTTAAGTGAACTTCCTTGTCATTTGACTTCAAGCTTAGCAAGTATCCTTTTGTTAATAATCTTCCTATTTTCTTTAAAAGGAAGAAAAGCTACTTATCTCTGTTCCAAAGTAATAATGGGGTTTGAAGATAATGTACATGAAGCTGAGACAGAGGTATTACCACCTCCCTCTTAATGGGGATTTCTCTGAAGAAGGATTGTTTTGCCCCCCCTTGGGTGACCACATATATTTAAAAGAATGCTGTGATAATAAATACATTTTCAGGTGGGGACACTACATGCCTATGATTCCAGATGCAAGTTCAAAAATGATCAAAAGTCATTAAAAGGAAAAATAGAACAAAATGACCACTGTATTGCATAGAAACAAAATATGGCCAGGGAAATGTGGTGCACATCCAGGATATCAGATAGACCCAATTATATTAAATAGAAAAAAATATGGCACTCTAGATTTATTAAACAAAAAAAAACTCCCAAACTCAGATCCTCTAAGATTAATATCTTAGTTCACTTATTTTCTTTCATCCACCATTCCTTTTTTTTTTCCTTAAGTCTCTGTCAGTGTTTTCGGTCGGTGTTTTTACGTTTCGTGATTTCACAATTCCACAAATAGCCCAAAGTTTTATTGTTTTCTATTTTTTGCTTACGAATGAGCAAAGAAAACTTTTTCCTTCTTGTTATCTACTCTTATCTTTGCATCAATATTTCAATTGCCTCTCATTACCATTTTTAATTTCCACTGCTTTTGATGTTTTACTTCTTTTCACCTCCTTTACCTGACTGTCCTAGTGTTCCAGTTTTACATCTATGTCTCCTCTGTTTCTCATCCCTCCTCTCTTTCTCAGTCCTATCTATCTGTTTTCTTTTTCTTTATATTATTTTTTTAAAACATGGGTGGGGGGGCCCTGAAATGTTACAGAAGTGTCTGCTACCTGATTCACTACCAGAATATTTGGGGGAAGGGAGAAGCCACAGTAAAAACCATTTATCCTAATGAGTGTGTTTCTGGGAGGGTGTGGGGGCAGGGGCTTGGCTCCCATCGCTAGGTGGCAGCATTCCAGACCAGATTCCAGTCACACAGTAGACCCTCCCCATCTTCCTTGAATGGATGTGGCGATTTTCATTTTTCTCTCTGCAGCACATACGATTGAAATCTAGGGAATGTCACCTAAGTTCTCAAAAACAAGATAACAAACACACTTGCTGATGAATGAAGTTCCAAATACCAGTATAGTTCATGAAGAAGAATATATTAATGAGCACTGAATAAAAACAAGACTTTGAAGGCTTCCAAACCTTAATTATTACATAACTTGGGTAATCAGTAGTGTGTTTTATTAAGTCGATGGTACGTGCCTCCTACTTTTGGCCTACCCTGCACTATTTCCTTTTAGTGCTGACCCTGCTCTGCTATTTACTAGCTGTGAGACTGTCTAGACATGATGAAACTTTATTGTGCCTTATTTTCCCCTCTGTACAATGAGAATACTCAGGGTACACATTCAGGGTTATTGTAAAGTTTAAATGAGCTAATATGTGCAAAACATTTAGAACGGTGTGTGGTGTATCGTGAGTTCTCAAGGTTATCTGTTATGAGTCCAAAATATCCTTAAACTGCCTACTGTTTCTAAGCCTTAGATTGAAGGGCGAAGATTAGAAAGGAACTGCCTCCCGTGTAAATTATAAAGTAGTGATGCAGGTAAGTGACCAGGTTATTACAATGCAGTGTGGTAAGTGGGAAGAGGGAGAATGAGCCCAGAATTCTGTACAGTCTCTGAGTAGGAGAGAGAGGAAAATCCTCCCTGATAGTTATATCTCATTTGAATCCTGAGGCTGAGAAAGTTTAAATGGATGAACTGAGAGGAAAAAAGTTAGAAAAAGTGTTTCTGGGAGGGGGACGCGGATATATTCTTCCTGTAGGTATGACTGGAAGGTAATACTGATGTCATTTGAGAATTGGGCCACTGTTTTTCCTTAATGCTCACAGGTATCTGTGAATAATTCATTCTTATTGTCTATAAAGCAAAAGCAAAGCAGATATTTCAAGGGCCAAGAAGTAGGTATTATATCCTGGACTGCTGAAGTGCGACTGCGAGGTAATGAAACAGATTTTTAAACAAAATGCAGCATGAATCCCATCTCAGATTATATGCTGATCTCCTCCCTGTAAAATGCTATGAAATATATTTGAATAAGGAATGCGCTCATGAATTATATTTTCTAGGAATGGGTGATGGGTTTATATTGAGTCATCAATTATTCCCTCCTCAGGGCCAATTGTGTGAATTTGCAAATCAGTTTGGTGTGGGATGGGGAAAGGGCACAATCTGGAGCCAGTCACAAGATGAAGCCTCTGAACACAAGAGCACTAAAAGCCTGTATTCAGGGGGTTTTTGCTGTTTTTTAAGCTATTTATAAGCAACTGGCTGACCTTAGCCCACTGGGATGAAATAGCCAGCGTTTGGCGTAGAGGGAATGAGTTCTCCACACCCTCTGGTTCTGTAAAGATGTGATCTTGACTTCCCAGATGCATAAAACAAACTTCCTACAGTATGCAAAACCTGCACTGGCCTTGCCCTTTTTAAAAACAGACAACAGAAATAAAAAGCAATGAGTTTAACAGTCCAGAAATTGAATAGGAAAGCCACCTACAGATCCTTGCAGGAAGCATATGTTTCTACAAGGCAGAAAATTGTGGACACTTTGTGTGATGGAGTATTTGAAAAGCCCCAGGGTTGTGTATATTGATGCAAAGTAATTAAGTTCAGCACTTACTGTAATTGCTTTCTACCATTTAGTCAAGTAGTGATTCAAATGGCAGCTATGTGGGTTGGGTGGCAAAAGGGTCAAGTGTATTCCGAGCTATGGGTATGTCCTTAGTCTTCCATTCCCTTACCACTGTTCCTCTTTATGTGCTTCTCTCTCTTAGTATTAGCACTGTCAGACTCCAGAATTAATACCGTCAGGTACCATAATTCCAGTCTTTCTATTTCCCTCACCTTGAGGGCCCAGATTTAGGGATAAAGGATAGTCCGGGACCCTATGTAATTCCTCCTTGGCCAAGTGTAATGAAGAGCTTCAGTAAGTGTGGGCAGTTTGAAATGAACCTGAAAGTAACATTGCTCCAGCCCCTGCCTGCCAGCAGGTTTATGGTTCCACAAAGTACTTCACATCCTGAAGGTTAACTATTGGCAATCACTGAAGAATGTTTTCCATACGGAGTTTACCAACCAAAGTTCCCACCCGAAAGATAGCCTCATCTCTCGGTAATCCCAATCCAGTAATTACTCCCACACTTCCTCTTTCTCCTCCTGTTTGAATTATGGAAACCTTTTCTTCTCTTCTGAGCCACTTACGCTCTCTGGTTTTCCGGGGATATCCTGGAATGGAGAGTAAGGAGCTAGTGATGCTGGGTTTTGTTCCTGTTGTGTTTAATTTCCCATCAAACCATATGAAGTCATAAGACTCTGGCATAGTCAGCACAGATGTCTTCTCATTTCCTAAACCTGATTATAGTACCTCTACTTGAAAAAGAAACCTATCAACAGCTGTCATTACTCTTTTATGATAGTTTTCCTTTTTCACTTCCAACTGGCAGCAATAATTACACACCTTTACTATAATACTCTATAAAGCTCACATAGTAATAAATATTCAGCGATGCCCACCTAAAGGACATTGATATATATATATATAACATAACATCTTATTTATTTTTTCTGCCCTTACCCATTGAAACATTGCTATTTAATTACATCCTTACTAGTTAAATAATCAGCGATTCCTGATCTCTTTCCTACTTGGATTACTGCCTGGAGATGCTGAGCTGTGGCTCCCTTTCTTATAAATAAAGTGCCATTAGCTTGACTTTTCATCTATGTTTTCCTGATTCTCTGGGTCTGCTTTTATCCCCTCGCCCTCCTCTCCTACCTTCCTAGGCTAACTAGTGGCTCCATCGATGACTTCCCTTCTTCTTTTTTCATCTCCTCAGCTCAGACACTTAGTATCTAGCAACAAGTTAGCAGATTCTTCTCCACTGCATCACCACAGTAATGGCTCTGGACAAACTTGGACACTTTGAAAGGACACCAGGGACACTCCAATCAAGCACGTTAAAGAAAAAAAAAATCTTAAAATATATATTGGGTGAGGACCTTATGACATGCAAGTATCACTAAAATGTTAGACTTTGGATGTGGGACATGAAAGTTCAGGGATACAGGCGGCGCCTGTGGCTCAGTGAGTAGGGCACTGGTCCCATATACAGAGGGTGGTGGGTTCGAACCCAGCCCCAGCCAAACTGCAACAAAAAATAGCTGGGCGTTGTGGTGGGCGCCTGTAGTCCTACCTACTTGGGAGACTGAGGCAAGAGAATTGCCTAAGCCCAGGAGCTGGAGGTTGCTGTGAGCTGTGACACCACAGCACTCTACCAAGCGACAAAGTGAGATTCTGTCTCTGAAAAAAAAAAAGTTCAGGAATACGTGACTCGGGCTGATGTGCATTTGGGGTGTATGTCAATATTGTGCTGCACCCTGGATACTAAAGGGTAACCCATCTACACCTAACATGTCGGGTAAGTTTTTTGATAGTAGACACTCTTCTGTCTAGGACGTACTCTCCTCCCTGGGAAAATCAATGTCTGTTCTGAAGCAATCTGTTAAGAGGCTGGAACCTCCAAAGGGCGCTTGAACTTAAGACACTTGATCTTTTTGTCTCATTCTAGATTTCGGGAATAGTGCACTTCACGATCGTGATTTTTTCCTCTGCTTCCATTTCCTTATGTCATTTAAGAACATGAGGCTTTTAGTATGACTCATGGAACAGCAAATATAGCATCTTAGCAAACTGCAGCTTTTTCCTAATCAGAACGTAAACTTGCTCTGTAACATCAGACTGAGAACGGGACAAAGACAAGGAAAAATGGTCACTGAACCATCCTGAGCGCTGAAGGAAAGGTGTCACCTCACTCAGGGAGATTCACACGACTCTTCTACAATATTCTCAGTATTGTCAGTGTTATAACTACACTTCAATTTATATCCCAGATCCTAAGTGAACTGAGATAAAAAAAACTGCCTTTAATCACAAACCATCAGAGTCTATTTCAAGTAGAAAATGCAGGGCAGACATCATTCTCTAATAGTCTTTGTACTTCCTGGTAGAAAACAGTATGAGAGAAGAACGTCCGGGCATCAAATATGAAGAGAGCTTCCGGGAGGTCAATGGTGTTCAGACCTAGACTGGGCTGCAATTCAGCTATCGAATTCCAAGAGCCAGTCCAGCCTTCTTCTCTCTGCCCAGGCTCCCCTTCCCTCTTTCCATCAGCAGGAAGTGTTCTAAAACCTGATCAAGCAGTTCCAGTCAGAACCAGCTCTGGCTTCAGCTTTGGGAGGAGAAGCTCAGCTTCTCTGGGCTCCTGCCCTGTGGCATTCGCCTGGCAGCAGAATTTCCAAGAATAGCTTTTTTCTGTGGTTTTCCCAAACCCAACTCCCTAGGGAAACCAGGGAATATGAACTTTTTTGGTCCTAAGGTGGTTTCAAGCATCAGCAAATGTTTGCCTTGAGTTTTAGCCAGCATCTTATTTTATCCGAATAAACTCCCAAATCTCAATTTACACAAATTAAAATGTACTGTAGACAAATAAGTAAGTTTCTCTTCTATAGCGTGAATGGAAATGGAAATAATTCAATGGGGGCTGTGTGTTCTCTGGAAAGAGTATTTGGCTGACCAGTAGGTCCAGCCAGTTAGAGCTGTAAGTTAGTGCCTCAGTCTTGGATTTAAAGTACTATTTTGGTCACAAATGATGTGAATTGCTAGTGAAGGAAGCTCTTTCAACACACTTCTTTAACTTACAGAGAAATTTAAAAAAGAAAGCAGAGTATCTTTGAAAATTCATTTGTGAAAGAAAAGGAAAAGCAGAGAAGAGCACTGGGCAAAACATTCATAACTTCCATCAGCCCCAAACACATGAATAATTTTTTTTGAGGAAACTGTGATTCAAAATTAGAATTACACATGGAAAATTTATGAATGTCTCCATCAACTTGAGCTATAAATGGGTCATCTAACCTTTATTTATTTTTTTTTTTTTAATTTACCAACATAGGTCTTCACCTGCCATATTAACAGAAAGCTTAGTAGAAAGCTAGCAGGAAAGTGTGTAGACAATAGTCACAGCCCCCGACCCCCACCCCACTACTCACCAGTTGTGTGATCTGGGGGAGCTTGGAACGATTAGGAAACCCCCAAAATCACTCAGTGACAGTAGAGACAGGATGGTCCCAGCAGTCAGTTGAGATCAGACTGATTCATTTCTGTCCACCTTTGTTTGTCAAACAGTGCAGCTATGGACAGGGAAAGCCCCCAACAAGCTGTCCTACCAGTCTGATGGATAAAGCAAATCCCTGCAGACCCAAGACCCTAAACAGGTCACCACGAAAATGTATTCTCTCACAGCGCAGAGGCCCAAAGTCTGAGTCAGTTTCACTGAACTGAAATCAGAGTGTAAGCAGGTTCAAGTTCCTTTCCGGGATCCGGGGGGAATCCATGCATTTCCCAGGTCTGCAGGCCGCCAGCACATCAGCTCACAGCATCTTAACTTTAATATTCGCTCCAGGGTCACACCATCATCTCTCCTCCTCCCCTTCTTCTCCCTCTCTGTTTCTGTGTGTGAGAGCACACGCCCAGCTCGCAGACCTCCTCTTAGAAGGTTACCTGTGATGGCATGAAGGCCCATTTGGGTGATCCAGGTTGACCTCCCATCAGAAGAGTCTTAGTCACATCTGCAAAGGCCCCTTTTCCTCACATACAAAGTCAGAAAATAAAGTTTTCAAACTCATCCTAGAAAAAAATGCTGCATACTTCATTGCTGAATGTATCATGATGGTCACCTTCAAAGTACTCCCCTTGGGAAGCTATGTGCTCATGCTGGCGTCTAGTCCACCCTTCAAAGCACTTTCCCAGACTCCAGGGATCAGGACCCAGATTTCTTTTGGGGCTATTTTTTAGTCTACCACTAGCCTTCCCCTTGAAGACCTGGATCATCATCTGCACTCTCTCTCCCAACAATCCAGACAGTATCAGGGCCCAGCAGTTTTTCCTTTTCAAATTTAAATAACAAGGATTTTTAGTTTGCCCTTTAAAAAAAAAAAAAAAATCACACTCTTTTTCCGGAAAACAAAAATCAAAGACATCATCCAGCATGCTCAGTGTAGTGATTACCTCCAAAAAGCCTCAGACCCTCAAACACAGAAGGCATGAAATCCTTATTCACGTTCCCAAAAATACTTCTATCTGCCTCTCTTACTCCTCAAAGACAATATTCACATCCCAGGGAAAATCTGCCTCGACCTGCACCATTATCTTGAGAAAATGGGAATATTTTCTGGGGTTTCAAGAATGATTAACCACTCTAAGGATGTCTAAGGTGATTCTCCAGCTTCTGTCTCACCAAAGCAAAACAAATAAAGAGCAACTTTGTCCACGCATACTGAGAGAAATAAATAAATAAATCCCAATCTGTGCCATTGAGATGGTATGAAAACCAGAGAGCTGCCTAAAAATATTTCTCTTCTTTTTTTTTGTAATATATTTTAAGGTAATTTTACTCTCACTTTCCATTGCAATTTACAGAAGCTTGGTACCCCTATCCTCCTGGTCAATACCTCCCCCCCCTTTGTCTAGGCTCGTCCACTCAGTTTATGTTACAGTTGGCATGTACAGTTGTTAGGGATGTGGACTGAGTCCCCAGAATGCTGTGGTTTAAAGCCAGGCTAGCCTTTTCTTAGCTGTGTACCGTGGACAAGTGACTAAATCTCTTCTCTGTACTTGTTTCCAACCAGCAAAATAAAAGTGTCTGCAATGAAGATTAGACACTCTGCACACAATAGACATTAGCTGTTATGGTCTTCTTTCCCTCCCCTGTTCTTCCTAAGGAGAGAGCTACCATGTTCATTCCCCCTCAGTTACAGAAGGAAGGCTTTGACACATGGCTTACAAGCTTCTTTTCGGCTTCAAGGACGAGACCCATGTTAGATGATTTAATACCCATGTTAGATGATTTTCAATGGTGACTCAAGCTCTAAATTTTTGGTGGTGAACTTCCCTTAAAATTAATTAAATATAACTTCATGACACACACCCATTCCACTCACATACATACGCCCTATCTTAGCAGCCTTAGGAGCTACCATGGTCACTTACATTCATAATTTTGTATTTTGTTTTTCAAAGTTGGGACTCCCCCAATGGTGTAAGCTTCAGACTCCACCAAATGGAAAATCCTTATCTCCTCATTCCAGTGATTTTCTACACCTCAGCAACATTCTCCAGTGGACGCTCTGAAAACTTGGAACCCCTGCACTAGAACCCCCTTACTCACACCATGACATACCCGTTTTTTCCGTTTTCTTTCTAAAATTTCTAAGGAATTCAATTTTCTTTTGAACCCATCATTTTGATCCTTATAAATTAACTTTTCTTTAACACTATAGAAATGATTGTAATTATGTATTTTTGAATCCATGGGTAACAACAACAACAACAAAAAAATTCAATTACTCTCCTATATGAGGTGTGCCCAGCAAACTAGGAAACCTCCCAAGGGAGGTACCACCTAAGTCACAAACCCAGCACTCCTGTTGAAAGGCAGATCATCTACACTTCCTTCTTTTATAAGTTGGGTTTTCCTTACCATTTTGGTGTTCAGTGGAGATACTCACAATAAAATTATTTTCAAGAGCCTCTCTAAGTACAAAAAGATACCCAATGTCACCTACTGCGAAAAGCCTTGCCTCAGAGAATTAGGTAATGTGTTTTTAATATGTGTTCCTGCCTTAAGGCAAAACCTGATACTTCACTCTCCTAACCCTTAAAAGGCTAAATTCAAATGTTAATGAGTGAAACCAAAGGTATCTAACAAGCTCCAAATATCTGCCTGGTTTGTTTTTCTATCATTCTATGACAATATAAAAATGAGGAGGTAATATACCACTACTGTAGCAGAATTCAGACTGCTAACTTTTAATCCCTGTCAATCACTAGCTGGGAGACCATCATCAAATTGTCCAATCTTTCCTTGCCTCAGTTCCCTCGTCTATAAAGTAGGGTTTCTACCGTACCTATAGAATAGGGTTATTTGGAGGGTTAAATAAGTTAAAATGTGGAGTAGTACCTGGCTCCTACTAAGCAAGCACTCAATAAATGTTAGCTATCTTTACTAGCAAATATCACTTCAAATAAGCAGGCAACTTGTTGGAGACTAGAAATATTTGTAATCAGACAAAAATTTGTATTTTTACTGTAGTATGATCATATTTTTATATTGAAAGACTTGGGGCAGGACCCCCCACTCTGCCCTGAGCTCTGACGACCCCAATCAACCGCAAGAGATGGCGCTTGATGCAAATAGCAAGAGGATTTTATTCCAGCATGCTGGGGCTTGACTCAAAACTCTTTTAGGAGCCGAAGAGTCAAGCCCTGAACAGCAGGTTTTACAAGTTTATAAAGGTAAAAACCATAAAGTAGGGAGGGGCAGCAGACATAGCAGGGGCTTTAGGGAAGGGTAGGAGACATAGCAGGGGCTTTAGGGAGGGGTAGCAGACATAGGGGCTTTTCCAGATAAGAAGAACTTTGGTTCATTACTCATCTGTCTTAAGACAAGATCAGCAGTTAAACATTTGCTTAGCTTTTTTCTTTCAGAACCAGTTACCGGTTATCCTCTTCAGCTCGGGGCTATTTCCTAGGACAGTTACAAAAGGTCACATTCTTATGGTAGGGGGCGAGGGGTGCTGCTACATATCTGGTCCCCCCCCCATTTTTGGATTTGGTAGTACTTTCCTTCAATATAAGATTTTACTTCAACACAGACTAGGATTTTCTTCCAAAATGAAAAGCTATAAGGGAGGGATCTTACAATCTTGACAGCCAAACTTTAGTAACATAAGTGATGGAATAGAGTTCCAGATGAATTATCTTTAAAATATACATTACGTGTAGGTTACAAGTCAGAAACTTCAGACACTAATGGTAATCTATCAAGACTGACCAAGACTGTGCCTTTCCCTGGAAAAGTATTTTTAGGAAGAATAATTTCCTCATGAAATTTTTATACAATGATATAATTGGGATAAAAATATTAATAAAATGCATATTCTTACAAGTTTATAATCTATTAAGAGAGAAAGACAACTAACACCCCTCCACCTCCCCCCATGTGACACTGTGAAGATACTATGATAGATTAATGTATAAGGTTTTAAGGTTTTTAAACTTAATTCATTTTATCATAACTAAACCACACTGTACAAGACCATGCTGGTTGCCTTTTTTTTTTTTTTGAAACAGAGTCTCACTATGTCGCCCTCGGTAGAGTGCTGTGGCATCACAGCTCACAGCAACCTGAAACTCTAGGGCTTAAGCTATTCTCTTACCTCAGCCTCCTAAGCAGCTGGGACTACAGGGCCTGCCACAATGCCCTGCTATTTTTCGGTTGCAGTTGTTTAGCTGGCCCCGGCCGGTTTCAAACCCAGCCTTGGTGTATGTGGCTAGTGCCATAAGCACTGTGCTATGGGCACCAAGCACCATTTGTTTTTATGACTATCTTCACTGTAGACTTGGTTTATTAATGAGTTTATTTTCCTGCCACTGCTACCTGAGGCCATGAAAATGTGTTCTGTTCTATTCCCTCAAAGAATTTTCAGTGTCAAAAAATGTTAATATTATGGTTTATTTGCACCTTGAAAGAAATTAAAGACAAAACCATTTATTATTACACGATCCAGGTGCATAACCCAGAGTCCCCTTCGAAAGGAAATAATTAAGCCCAATTGCCCTCCTTACCAAATTAGTGCCCAGGAAAAGACGATAACCCAGCAGAGGATTAGTGTGAGTTTAAATCAGATATACAGCTAATCCAGCACCCAAGATGGGGGTTGCATTTCCATCAGTCAAAGCCCTGGGGCCTTACATTTTGACACAAAAAGTCAGAGAGTTAAAGTTAGGCTTTTGAAGACTGCTGATAAAATGGAAATGCCCCACATGAATCACTCCACTCCGTGGGGTAAAGCAATTCAGGACTTTTCCCAAGGCACTAAAGGATGTGGAAGTCACTCTCCCACCCAGTAGGTGTGGGTGGGAAGACTGATACATCACTGGGTGTGCCCAGGTTCTAATGCAGTATTAAGTCCCAGGAATGCAATTGCTTGGAGTCGACCAAGTTCAGTGTCAATTCAGGATCACAGCATGTAGGAGTGGCTGCCTCCACCCCCTAAGGGCAGAAATAAAAGAGGCTGTTAAAATGCATAAGAGCAGTGGGGTGGGGAAGAGAAGTAACTTTCTCCCCTTTTCATTCAAGGAGGGGTCTAGAAGACAGATGTAAGTGAAATGAATTATACATCTCAACCTCCCTCACTCTTCTCTGCAGTGAATAGACTGCCTTGTCATACAGCTGCCTAAAACTAATCCTCCACACTCCCACAATCTTCTCAGTCTACTGTCTGAGTACCTTTGAAGCCAGGATTTAAAATCCTATAAATAGAAGCAGGATTACTGGTTGCAGACTGCTGAAAAACTTTAAATGCTTCCTGGAAAGAGCAGGGAAGGACGAATACTGGCTGGCGGGAGAGAAGTAAACAGGAAGGGGGAATGTCAATTTAGAAAGATGGAAAGAGACATAGTAAACTTCCACTTAGCACAGTATTTCAATAAATCTGACTTTTCTGTTCATGACCCTTAGAGATTCTGTGGATTTTCACAATGTGATATTGCATCTGGTCAATTTGAGGCTTTCTTTATAAAATGTCCTATTCTCTTCCACCAATTGAAATTATTTCCTCTATCATCTCTGCATCATTGCTAAGGCTGGCTTAAGATAGCTATCCACCAATTCTGCTGGTTCATTTCTTGCCTGGATTTTCTGACTGGAAGCCCTATTCTATCTACACTTCTATAATTGCACCATAGATAAGGGTAAATTTGGCCCTGGAGGCAGGGTCCAGCACCTGCTAGCTGAACAGCCACCGTTACATACACCTTTATAAATCAAAGCCTTCCAGTTTAGCACAGGATAAAGGCTAATAAAGGTGTTTATTAATAATCACATTTGATACTACATGGTAGATTTGGAATTGATAATGAATGAAACTTTTGTGAGTACCTGGTATCTCAGGGCTATTTATTCATAAATATTTCTTTCCATACTCCTTCATTACAAGCAGATAGCACTGCTTGTCCTGATGAACACAGGTGTGGTCATAGGATTTTCTTGGGCCAACAATTCCATGTCTAGAGTATCATTTCCAAGCAGAAGCCTTACGAGGTACTGTGTACAATGACACATGCTTCCACTTCTTTTATAGTAAATGGTAATGTTCTGGATAGTGGCTGAATCACCAAATAAGAATGACAATGCTGTGGAAAGAAACCACAGTCAACTCCCAGAAGACAGCAATAAACCTTTGCTGGTTTAAGTGAGATCTGAGGGTTGTTTGTTACTGCACCGTAACTCAATTTCCCTAACTAATATTATACATACCATAGAATGCTTTCGGGTTAACTAAATTGGTAAATATCATGGCCTTCCACTTTCAAACACAACTTTCAAGGAGCCTTACTTTCATTGAATGTTTTCAGAAAATTTATACATCTTAAAAGCAATCAAGGGAAATGAAGTCTAAACCTAATGAAATCTTGGCACAGTAAGAGTAGAACTCAAAGCCGCTGAAAATCATTTGCAGACAAAACTAACCACCATTTTCCCTCTAATTCTTCACTATGGCAAAAGCAAATTTTCATTACTGACCAACTGTTGAAAAACAAATTTATTCTTAGTTTACTCACACTAGCCCAAAAAATGTGATCAAGCTGATAAATAAACATTTTTGAAAATAGAAAAAATAAATAGGTCATGATTTCCAATTCTACTTTAATGAGGCCATATGTCACAAATAATTCAGTCTCTAAGGCATTTTAATGTGACAACATTTTAATATCTAATAATTCTTCTTTTAATTCCAATGAGATTATTATTATAATCATTTCTTCTCTTGTCATTAATTGAAATACTTTTACCCCTTTGCTATTATTATCCTGGGTCTATTTTACTTTAAAATTCATCATATTGCAATTTCCTTCTCAATGTTTTAATAGCATGAAACAAAATGTCATCTGTTTAATTGCCAGCTATGAATTAGAATCTGAGCTCGGTCAATGGCGAAAGTGTCTGTTTCTCAAGAAATAAAAACTTGGGCTCAATGGGTAGGGTACCGGCCCCATATACAAAGGGTGGCAGGTTCAAGCCAAGCCCCAGCCAAACTGCAACAAAAAAATAGCCAGGTGTTGTGGCGGGTGCCTGTAGTCCCAGTACTTGGGAGGCTGAGGCAAGAGAGTCACTTAAGCCCAAGAGTTGGAGGTCGCTGTGAGCTGTGATAAATTGAGAATCTTGTCTCTTTAAAAAAAAAAAAAATGCAGCAAGGAAGAGGTAGGCAGATTGGAAGGAAGTTTAAATACTGAAAGAGCAAAGAATTTTTGACTGTAACAATGCCACACTTTACTGTGCTAAGGTAGAGGACCCAGAGGAGGGGGCAGCAGCTTCTGTCTCTCAAGAGCCTCGTTTAGCAGAAATAAAAGCCCAGATTCAGGATTCAGATGAACCAGATTGTTAATTAGCCCAGACCTTCGTAAGAGCTGTGTCACAACCGTGATTGGCTCACACCAGGACCTCGGTAAGAGCTGCACTGCCCAGACCTCCATAAGAACTGCGCAGCACGGCGGCGCCTGTGGCTCAGTGAGTAGGGCGCCAGCCCCATATGCCGAGGGTGGCGGGTTCAAACCCAGCCCTGGCCAAACTGCAACAAAAAATAGCTGGGCGTTGTGGCGGGCGCCTGTAGTCCCAGCTGCTCGGGAGGCTGAGGCAAGAGAATCGCGTAAGCCCAAGAGTTAAGAGGTTGCTGTGAGCCATGTGACGCCACGGCACTCTACCCAAGGGCGGTACAGTGAGACTCTGTCTCTACAAAAAAAAAAGAACTGCGCAGCAACCGCCCGGACCTCGGTAAGAGCTGCACTGTGACCCCTGACCCGTGACCCAC
The DNA here is from genome assembly GCF_027406575.1 of Nycticebus coucang. NCBI lineage: Eukaryota > Metazoa > Chordata > Mammalia > Primates > Lorisidae > Nycticebus > Nycticebus coucang. Next base: position 31,965,515 of record NC_069782.1, read on the forward strand.
ACCCGCCAGGTCTCCACATGCCTTGACCAGAAACTGCAGGAGCTGTGCAACCCTGCGTCCTCCCTCCTGTACCCTCCCTGCCTCCACAATGGTCCGCTCATCTGCCCAGGAACTCTGGTAGCTGCGTGCCCTCCAGACCCCTCCCTGCCTCTGTGAGGAGCCTTTCTCCTAGCCAGAGACTGCTGGAGCCTTGGGCTCTCTGTGCCAAAGTCACTGGGCACCAGGCACTCCCAGAACCATGTGCACCACCCCCCAGCCCTGTTGCTGGATCTGGGTGTGTCACACTCCAGAGCTGCTTCCACAACCAGAACTCCCTGGCTGGGGCAGCCCCAGAGGAACTACACAGGGTCACTCCCTACAAAGATCCAGCAACAATAGAGTGATCCTGCTGGGGCCTAATCTTGGAGAGACACACCCCCAACTCTGAGGACGGCCAGAGGCAATGGTGAAAAACAATCATGAGGTGAAAACAACAGAAAAACTCCGGCAATATGAATAATCAGAGTAGATCAACTCCCCCAAGGATCAATGGGGCAGACACAGCACAAGATCCTATGCACAAATAGCTGAGATGTCAGAAATCAAATTCAGACTCTGGATAGCAAATAAGATCGAATTAGAATTCCAAGCAGTAACCCAAAAGATATCTCAAGAATTCAACAAATTCAAAGACCAAATGACCAAAGATTTTGACACATTGAGACAAGAAGTTGCAGCCTTCAAAGATCTGAAAAACACAGTAGAATCCCTCAGTGACAGAATGGAGCAAGCAGAAGAAAGGATTTCTGACATTGAAGACAAAGCTTTTAAATGCTCCAAAACTCTCAAATAGGAAGAGAAATGAAGAGAAAAAAAGAATCACTCTCTCAGAGAGCTCTGGGATAATTCGAAGAAAACTAATATTCATCTTATAAGGATCCCCGAAAGCAACAAAGTGGCTTCACAAGGCACAGAGTCTCTTCTCCATGAGATTATGAAAGAAAACTTTCCAGAAGGCCAAGAGATTCTGCAATTCAGATACCACACAGTTTCAGAACTCCAGCATGACTCAACCCGAATAAGACATCCACCAGACACATCATAATCAATTTCACTAAAGTTAATATGAAGGAGAAAATTCTGAAACCTGCCAGATGAAAGAAAACCATTACCTACAAGGGGAAGAATATTGGAATAACTGCAGATCTCTCTGCTAAAACCTTTCAAACTAGAAGAGGATGGTCATTGACTTTTAATCTCCTAAAACAAAATAACTTTTAACCCAGGATCCTGTAACCAGCTAAACTGAGTTTCATTTATGACAGAGAAATTAAATACTTTAACAAAATTCACATATTGAAGAAATTTGCCATAACTAAACCAGCTCTCCAGGATATTCTCAGACCTATCCTCCATAAAGACCAGTGTAATCCTCCACCACAAAAGTAAACCCACCTAGAAAATTTTGATATATTCCAACTTCCACAATCGCGGAAGGATTAAAAATGTCCACTGGACTCTTGAAAGGCTTATCAATATTCTCAATTAATGCAAATGGTTTAAATTGTCCTCTAAAGAGGCACAGGTTGGCTGACTGGATACAAAAACTCAAGCCAGATATCTGCTGCATACAAGAAGTACATGTTACAGGCGGTGCCTGTGGCTCAGTCGGTAAGGCGCCGGCCCCATATACCGAGGGTGGCGGGTTCAAACCCGGCCCCGGCCAAACTGCAACCAAAAAAATAGCTGGGCGTTTCGGTGGGCACCTGTATTCCTAGCTACTCAGGAGGCTGAGGCAAGAGAATCACTTAAGCCCAGGAGTTGAGGTTGCTGTGAGCTGTGTGAGGCCACGGCACTCTACCGAGGGCCATAAAGTGAGAATCTGTCTCTACAAAAAAAAAAAAAAAAAGAATTACATGTTACATTAAAAGACAAGGTTAGACTCAAGGTGAAGAGATGGTCATCTATACTCCAGGCAAATAGAAAGCAGAAAAAAGCAGTTGTTGCAATCCTATTCGCAGACACAATAGGCTTTAAACCAACCAAAGTAAGGAAAGATAAGGATGTACACTTCATATTTGTTAAAGGTAATACTCAATATGATGAGATTTCAATTATTAATATTTATGCACCCAACCAGAATGCATGTCAATTTATAAGAGAAACTCTAACAGACATGAGCAACTTGATTTCCTCCAGTTCCATAGTAATTGGACATTTTAACACCCCATTAGCAGTGCTGGATAGATCCTCCAAAAACAAGCTAAGCAAATAAATTTTAGATCGAAACTTAACCATTCAACATCTGGACTTAACAGACATCTACAGAACATTTCATCCCAACAAAACTGAATATACATTCTTCTTATCAGCCCACGGAACATACTCCAAAATTGACCACATCCTAGGCTACAAATCTAACCTCAGCAAATTTAAAAAAATAGAAATTATTCCTTGCATCTTCTCAGACCATCATGGAATAAAAGTTGAACTCAATACCAACAAGAATCTGCATACCCATATAAAAACATGGAAGCTAAACACCCTTACACTGAAGGATACATGGGTTATAGATGAGATTAAGAAGGAAATCACCAAATTTTGGGAACAAAACAACAATGATGACACGAATTATCAGAATGTCTGGGATAGTGCAAAGGCAGTCCTAAGAGGGAAATTTATTGCACTGCAAGCCTTCCTCAAGAAAACAGAAAGAGAGGAAGTTAATAACTTAATGGGACATCTCAACCAACTGGAGAAGGAACAATATTCCAACCTCAAATGCAGCAGAAGAAAAGAAATAACCAAAATCAGAGCAGAATTAAATGAAATTGAAAACAAAAGAATTATACAACAGATCAATGAATCCAAAAGTTGGTTTTTTGAGGAGATCAATAAAATAGATAAACCTTTGGCCAACCTAACCGGAAAAAAAGAGTAAAATCCCTAATTTCATCAATCAGAAATGGTAAAGATGAAATAACAACAGACCCCTCCGATATTCAAAAAATCCTTAATGAATACTACAAGAAACTCTACTCTTAGAAATATGAAAATCTGAAAGAAATCGACCAATACCTGGAAGTATGCCACCTACCAAGACTGAGCCAGAACAAAGTGGAAATGTTGAACAAGCCTATATCAAGTTCTGAAATAGCATCAACTATACAAAATCTCCCTAAAAAGAAAAGCCCAGGACCAGGGGCTTTACTGCAGAATTCTACCAAACCTTTAAAGAAGAACTAGTACCTATATTACTAAACCTCTTCCAAAATATAGAAAAAGAAGGAATATTACCCAAAACATTCTACGAAGCAAACATCACCTTGATTCCCAAACCAGGGAAAGACCCAACAAGAAAAGAAAGTTATAGACCAATATCACTAATGAATATTGATGCAAAAATACTCAATAATATCCTAACAAACAGAAACCAACAACACATAAAAAAAATTATACACCACGACCAAGTGGGATTTATCCCAGGGTGTCAAGGCTGGTTCAATATACATAAATCTATAAATGTAATTCAGCATATAAAGAAACTAAAAAATAAGGAACATATGATTCTTTCAATTGATGCAGAAAAAGCTTTTGATAATATCCAGCATCCCTTCATGATCAGAACACTTAAGAAAATTGGTATAGAGGGACATTTCTTAAACTAATAGAGGCCGTCTATAGCAAACCCACAGCCAATATCGTATTGAATGAAGAATACTTAGAGACCTAAAAATAGACCTGCCATGCGATCCTATAATTCCTTTACTAGGTTTATACCCAGAAGACCAAAAATCACAATATAACAAAGACATCTGTACCAGAATGTTTATTGCAGCCTAATTCATAATTGCTAAGTCATGGAAGAAGTCCAAGTGCCCATCAACCCACAAATGGACTAGCAAATTGTGGTACATGTGTACCATGGAATGTTATGCAGCCTTAAAGAAAGATGAAGACTTTACCTCTTTACTGTTTACATGGATGGAGCTGGAACATATTCTTCTTAGCAAAGTATCTCAGGAATGGAAGAAAAAGTATCCAATGTACTCAGCCCTACTATGAAGCTAATTTATAGCTTTCACATGAAGACTATAACCCAACTATAGCACAAGACTATGAGGAAAGGGCCAAGGAAGGGGAAGGGAGGGGCGAGGTTAGGGTGGAGGGAGGGAAATGCGTGGGGCCACACCTATGGTGCATCTTAGAATGGGTACAGGTGAAACTTACTAAATGCAGAATACGAATGTCTACATACAATAACTAAGAAAATGCCATGAAGGCTACATTGAACAGTTTGATGAGAATATTTCAGGTTGTATATGAAACCAGCACATTGTACTTCTTCATTGCACTAATGTACACAGCTATGATTTAACAATAAAAAAAGAAATAAATAAAAACTTAACTCAAAAAGCCCATTAGAAGTTCTGTGATTTTTAAAAAATATCACCATTCTTACAGGTGTGAAATCAACCCCTGTATGTGGTTAATGGGAATCTAAATCCCATTACAGATGATTGTATACAGATTTCTCAAAAAGTTAAAAATAGAATTCCCATATGATCCAACTTCTGATTATTTACTCACAAGATTTGAAATCAGTTAGTCAAAGAGAGGTCTGCATTCCCACATTCACAGCAGCACTCTTAACAATAGCCAAGTTATGGAATCAACCTAAATGCCCATCAACAGATGAATGGATAAAGAAAAGGAGTTATGGATACAAATCTGCCATCTGCAACAATATGATGGACTTGCCAAGCATTATGCTAAGTGAAATAATCCCAGCACAGAAAGAGAAATGCCTCGTGTTGTGACTTATAGGTAGAATCTAAAACCATCCAAATCACAGAGGCTGGAGGCGGGGAAATGTGTAGGTGGTGGTCAAAAGGCACAAACTTGCAGTTAGGCAGGAAATAAGGAAATAGTTCTGTTATGTTTTTAGTTCAGGTCTGGCTTTAGCAACTGAAGAAGAGACCAGACAAGCTGGGGTGAATGTAGCAATGTGTGCGGTTTTTAAGTTTTCAAAGTCACTACCAGCTTGAGAGATATGCCACGGTGCCATGCTGAACTGTGTTATTATGGGGTAGAACTGTTCAAAAAGAAGTTCAGGATCCTTTAGATTGAATAAAACAATAATTTGGCTTTAAGCATAATCTGATACCACCTCATGAGTTAAAAAATAGCCATGACTGCCCAGAGGGTCTATTCATACAACTTCGAGTGGATAGTAAACTGGACTTTGGAATGTTCATATACCTTAGTCATAGGCTTTAATATTGAATCAGTAATGAACAGCATCTGATGTTTGAATGTTTCTCATAAACGTTGCATTCCCATCCAAAAACTGAACATAGAAAGTTCATAAGGAGTTAACTATGCTCCTCGATCACTCTCCCTAAGTGTGTAGGTCAGTATGTACTGTGAGCTTCCCAAAGTACAGTACACATATACAAAGTGGTGAGTTCTGTCATACAGCTCAACTTATCTCAGTTCAGATCAACTTTAAAACTCACCACAGTGGGTGGTGCCTGTGGCTTAGTGGCTAAGGCACCGGCCCCTTATACCGAGGGTGGCAGGTTCAAACCCAGCCCCAGCCAAGCTGCAACAACAACAACAAAAAAAGCCAGATGTTGTGGTAAGCACCTGTAGTCCCAGCTACTTGGGAGGCTGAGGCCAGAGAATCACCTAAGCCCAAGGAGATGGAGGTTGTTGTGAGCTGTGATGTCACAGCACTCTACCAAAGGTTAATAAGTAAGACTCTGTCTCAAAAACAAAAAAAAAAAAAACTCACCACAGTGAGATTTGTCCATAGACATTTCCACTAACCCCTCATGATAATAAGGGAATAGAAAAGACAATGGATGGAAATATGTTAAAATATATATGTCATGAAAGTGAAAGGATAAAGAAAAAAAGGAAAATAGTGAAAGAACAAAAAGGAAAGGGAGAAAAAGGGGAAAGGACAGAAAAGTTAAAGGAAGGATTTAATCAAAAGGGTAACGCTTATGTGATATAAACAGCCTTTAACTACATTTGGTTAAGAATCTAGTTAATTCAACAAATACTTGTTGAGTACCAGCCAAGGGCTAGGCACTGTCTCAAAGCTAGGGACATAAAAACATATAAGACCTGATGCATTATTTAAGGAATTCATGGCCCCCTTGGGTAAGCAGACACTTACATGCACATTCAAATGTTCAATCGACAAACTGTTTTTTCAGTGACTGCTGGGTACCAGGCATCACCTTAGCAGTGGTTCTCAACCTTCCTAATGCAGTGGCCCTTTAATACAGTTCCTGTGGGTCATGATCCACAGGTTGAGAACTGCTGCCTTAGGGCCTTAGGATACAAATATTAGTGTAACTTCGTAAGTACTCTCCTAGCAGTAGGGATAAAACACCCTGGGATCAACGAGAAGAGTGTGTTGACTTTCATGGTGAGGTCATGGAAGGTTTCAGTAAGCCTTGACCTCAGAGGCGGATAAGTTTCATAATCACCACTACCCACTGCAGCATTGTTAGAAGACAGAGAGGTGGGCGGCGCCTGTGGCTCAGTGAGTAGGGCGCCAGCCCCATATGCCGAGGGTTGGGGGGTTCAAACCCAGCCCCGGCCAAACTGCAACCAAAAAATAGCCGGGCGTTGTGGCGGGCGCCTGTAGTCCCAGCTGCTCGGGAGGCTGAGGCAAGAGAATCGCGTAAGCCCAAGAGTTAAGAGGTTGCTGTGAGCCGTGTGACGCCACGGCACTCTACCCGAGGGCGGTACAATGAGACTCTGTCTCTACAAAAAAAAAAAAAAAAGAAGACAGAGAGGTTTTTTTCCATTCCATGACAGTTCTAATAATGGTGTCTGCATATCCAAATTCACAGATTAAAACTGATGAAGGAACAATCCTTCTCACCCCACTACCCCCAGCAGTGACATAATCAGATTTTCTGAATTTAAGACAGCCTGTAATCAAGCAACCACTCTGTGCAGATCACATTTCGAGATAAACGGGGCTGAAAACTAAAGGTACTTGTAAAAGAAATTATATGTCTGCTCTCTACCCATCAACAACAGTTGTGATGGGCCAAGGAACATGATATGCTGCATGGAGTCTTTTAAGAGGCTTTCCCTTTGCTATCCACTCCCACAACTGTTCATGGTACGCTGAAGTGAGCAAATTCAAAATTTGTTATTTTGCAAAGGAATAAAGTGCTGAAACTGCTTAAATATTACCTATTAATTCCTTCAAACTGAGAAAAAAGAAGTCAGATGATACTCCCAAGTCATAGAACCCATTACTAAAGGACCTAATGTAAATGGTTACTCAGCTCTGGCAAGTGGATTATCAGGTGTAGACAGGGGGTTTATAGGAGAGATGATGTTTTATTAATCTGCCTGTGTTTCTGTTCCAGGGAACAAGGATGGTGATATCAGAGTAGCAGAGACTGGGAAAGGGTCTTTGAGGACAAAAACAGAAGGTGATGGGAAAACTAACACACTAATACACACACAATTAATTTTCAACTTTGGTAACCTATCTGTTCTGCAAATCTTTTAAAGGAAATATTGAGTCCAGGAGAAATAGCTACCATACTTACGACTGCATTTCACAGAGAGTTGCATTTTCTACCTTAACAGGGAAGTAACCCAAATTCTTCTCCATTCCTGACATACTATCAGCGCATGAACTAAATGACTAATAAATCACTGGAGACAAGTACATTCAGGAGGCCCCCAAGATACAGCTTGGATGTTTGTGTTAAGTCTAAGGTAGTCTCAAAGTAGAACTGGTCATCTTAAAATAGATTTTGTGACCAATTCACATCTCTATCCCAAGCAGAAGACCCTTGCTTATCCTGTATGTAATGGCTGAAGGGAGAAACAAAGGGAAGTTGAGGAGCTAGTTATTCCTATTAAGAGGCAACATATTGCTTATGCAAAAGTTGCAATAACTCACCTGCTGGTTAATATGGTGGTTCATCTCTCCAATTGTGTGATATTCAAATATGGTGAATGTCTGTGTTAGTGTGTATGTGTGTGGGGAGGGAAGGGAAGAAAATAGACAAGTGATGATAGTAGAGATTAAAAGTAGGATCTTGAAAGGTATGTCCCAAATCATAAAAGTGATAAAGTTTAGTCACTGCTCACCCATGTCTAAATGGGTTGAAGGAAATCCAAAAATTTCAGCAACTTTCCCAGCACAAAATGGACAGATGAACAGGTAAGAGTTCATGTTTAATTGCCTCCAAGATTACTCAGCACCCCCTTAGATCTAATGCTGCATGAATTTGTACTTAACCTGTGGCTTTGGAAATATTCCTGATTTACTTTGGCGGGTGTTTCATTACCTGAACTAGACGATAAGCTCCTTCTATGCTTATTATAGTTCATCTCTTGCCCACCCCCTGCCATACACAATAGTCACACAGCACCTAGAACATAGGCACACCTAGTAAGTAGTCATGACCATAACCCACGTTGCAGCACCTAATCGGAAGTGCCATATATAAAACTTCCTAAACTTTTGTGACCACAACCTGCTCCCTATTTTTATATTTACATTTTCTTGACTTCCTGTGTGATAATCTCAGGGATTGTAATGCAAATTCTGCTTTCTCCACAAATAACTGTTCTGATTCACTTCTATTTTATCAGAACATGCTATCAGAAAATTCTTCACCTCTCCTTCCTAATGAAATGCTAAAATATTCTAAATTTCTAAATTATCTCATCTTTCCCCAGCTTTAGAGAATCTTTACTATTTTGAATATCATAAAAAAGCATTAGACTAGGAGTGAGAGGATGGCAGTTAAGTCTTGCTTCTATTCCTGATGCTGCAGCAATGCCTGTAAGCAGGTGACTAATTCAAAGGCTGGTGCAGGTGAATTAGCCACTAAGAGAATGAATGCCACAATTAACTGATCTGCTATAGACAGACCAACTTGGTCTTTTGGAAACTTTATTCTGTCATTTGTATACCAAGAGTGTTACAATCTGAAATCTTAAAATTAAGAGAAATATTGAGGCCCTATACTGTGCCAGGTATTTTAAATATAGATATAGAGCTATAAATATAGAGAGAATGATACGGACACAATTTAGTCATTACAACAATGACCATGAACTGCATTTCACATCAGAGGAAACATGACATTCACTAAGACCATGTAACCGGCCCAAGGTCGCACAGTGAGAAAGTGGAAGAACGATTCTCAACCCCAGATCTCCCTGCCTTTAACGGCAACACTCTGACCTCTTCCTCACCTGACTTCTCATTGTCCTTCTGGTTTTTTATCTCTGTATGAACTCCACTCTGCCAATCCGTGCTTGGTTTAGGCAAAGAATGCATTAAATCTTATTAGCCTTCAATGCTCTCAGTGTCTTTAAAGAAATACTGTGCAGAATTCAGAAGAGGTCGGTAAGGGCTGCTTTTTATAACTACCACACCAAAAGAATGGTGGTTCTACAAGAGACACAAAGAGAGATTTCAATAAAAAAAAAAAAAATGCTACAAATATATGTATAGATATGTCAGTGTGTGTGTGTGTGTGCGCGTGTATTCCTTCTCAATGTTCATTCCCAGTACACACCTTAGGAGCTCTTGCTGAATGACATTTAAAACTCTGCATAGAGTTATACACAATGCTTCAAGAGCCTTCCTTTTTCTCTTCCTAAATCACTGGAAGTTTAGTTATTCTAATAGTCTGACATCTATCTGGATTTACAAGTAATCTCTTAAGAGTGCCCTGCAACCATTTGCTCTTCCCCGAAGCTACCCATCTCTGCCTGCTGATCGAACACAGCCCAATGGCTGTGTATTTTAATGATTCTTTCAACCTCCCAACCAAAGGTTAGTGACAAGAGGGGAACTCAGACTGCAAATTCCTTAATCTTTTCTGCCTGTACCCAGTCAAATGTGGCTTTAAAAAATGGTAGCATGTTCCGCTTTTAGGAAAGTGCACTATCGGCCCTAGAGATAACACACAGATTGTTTCATCATCACTTTTTAGGCTCTTTTCTCCTAGTTTTTATGTGTTTTTCCTTTATCAAAATGAGCTTAGATACAAAAGGAAAGAATTTATTCTGCTTTTGAAAGAGGTGATCTCATACGAAAATATGACAAGTCCTTCAGGGTTCTCTACTAAATGGAAATACTACATTATCAAAAGCTTTGAAATCAGTTACCAGGAATTTTCCCTGCAGTAAATCCCAGGTAACTAACAGTAAACTGTCTCCTGCCTGTGCCCTCATCCCCTTCACTTCAGTCTTAGTCCTCAGCTGTGTCTTTCCTCTACATTTACGCCCTTATCTTTAGATTACTGGTGTTCAGAAGGATGAGCTGAGGACTTCGTAATACCCGAATCACCAAGAATGATTAAGTAACACTTCATGACCATACTTCTAATGACAAGAAAGCTGACATATACATTTCAGAACGTCTATTAAAGCAACCACAAAGAAATGAAATAAAAAAGTAGTCATGGGACTCACTCCTAAATAATCAGAAATCCAACTAAACAGAGCAACCCACTTACTAAAAATCTAGTTAATCATAATTCTAGTGCATTTCATACTTGAATTCACAAGGTCAGGCATATCCTGCTGTCTCCGAAGTTAATTTTGGGTTGATTCATGTACAAACAGGTATTACAGGGAAATCAGGCCAAGTGTTCCTGCAGAAAGCCACTGGATTTTTATGGCTATTCTGCCCACATGGTGGGAGGCAAGAGGGGATAGAAGATAAAAAGATGCATATAGGCCTCCAGGGTCAAATGCCAAGTTCTGTCGAGGTTCAGTTCACACTGTTCCACTTATTCAACCTGCCCACATGATAGCAGAGAGCAAGATGCCATAAGCCAGATGTAAATATTCCCTTTTGGAGCTGTCAGACATTTTTGGTGGTTCACCAGCCTGCCCTTCAAAATCGTGTTTATGACATTTATCTCAAGCCTGAAAGTTTCCATACCAGAGAATTTAAACTCTATAAGCATAGAAATGGTGAGCTCCTGACCTACATTAAAGTGCATATCTCTATAAAAAAAAAAAAAATTGTCCTACCACTTAATGTCAAAATCCTTTCATTTTATAGTCAAGGCAAGAGGAAGGAGAAAAAAAAGAAAAAATTGCTTTATTTCATGACATCAAATTAAAATAATTGTAACTTAAAATTGAAGCTAGGACACTAAATATCTTCTTTATGAAGAATATCTAGCTTATCTTCTTTATGAAGATATTTCGTAAAGAAATATCTTTTTTCCAAGAAAGATACTTCTTAAAATATCTTCTTTTTCAAGAAAGACACTTCTTGAACTACCTTCTTTTTTTTTTTCAAAAAGATACTTTTTTTTCAAGAAAAATCATGTAAAGTTTAGTTTTTCAATGGTTTCTGCCAACCCCCCATAGGTAATATATGTTTTCTATTTATTTTTGTGTTCTTTTTTTATTTTATTTTATTTTTGTTTTTGTTGTTGTTAAATCATAGCTGTGTACATTAGTGCAATCAAGGGGTACAATGTGCTGGTTTCATATACAGTATGAAATATTCTCATCAAACTGTTCAACGTAGCCTTCATGGCATTTTCTTAGTTATTGTATGTAGACATTTGTATTCTGCATTTAGTAAGTTTCACCTGTACCCATTCTAAGATGCACCGTAGGTGTGGCCCCACCCAATACTCTCCCTCCACCCTCACCTCCCCCCTCCCTTCCCCTTCCTTGGCCCTTTCCCCATATTCTTGTGCTATAGTTGGGCATTTAAAAAACTCAGTCATAAAAGTAACGAATATAGTGGTTTTTTTTTTTTTTCTAAATACCTCAAATGATTTTATAGCCCAAACTGCTGTCTTTCCTTTAGAGAACTTTGAACCTTGAGTTACCCTCTAAATCAGTGGTTCTCAACCTCCCTAAAGCCATGACCCTTTAATATAGTTTCTCATGTTGTGTTGAACCCCAACCATAAAGTAGCAATGAAAATAATTTTATGGTTGGAGGTCAACACAACATGAGGAACTGTATTAAAGAGTCATGGCATTAGGAAGGTTGAGAACCTCTGCTCTAAATAAAGCATATGGCTCTTCAAACAGTGCCATCCTTGGATAATAGCCTACATTTTATAGAAGTAACTATAATGCACGTGTAAAAAAACAAAGACAATGCACTTACACCTCACATAATCCTGGGTAAACCCTCCTTTGTATTTCTTCAACTATTTTGTCCTTCTCCAACTCTGATCTGTTCTTCTCCAACTCTTATTACACTTCTGAACAAGTTAGCAGTAAACATGAAGCAACTTTCTTTTTTTAATTTCAGAATAATACAAAGATACACAAGATTAGGTCCCATTGTTTGCATTTGTAGGGAAAGTGGGAATCCTCCTTGTTTCCTTGAAGTGTGCCATATACCTTTGCATTGTTTCCTTTGGGCAGAGCTTGCTGACCCTCCTCCCTCCCTTTTCCCATTTTGCATTTAATTAAGCTTCTTTCTCAAGCCAGCATGTAGTTACTAATCTACTAGTTTCAATTTAGTATTGAGCACATGTGTGCTTTTTTTCCCACCCCTGTGATACTTTACTTTAGGAGAGTGTTCCTCCAGATTCATCCCGGTTGTTACAAAAGATACAAAGTCTCTACCTTTTTTAAGGGTGAATAGTATTCCATGGTATACACATACCACAATAAACAGTGGATGAAGAGAAAAGGGAACAGCCACGCACTGTTGGCAGGACTGCAAATTAATACAGCCTTTATGGAAAGAAGTCTGGAGAGTCCTTAAAGATTTGAAAGTAGACCTTCTATTTGAACCTGCAAGCTCATAACTAGGTATCTATGCAAAGCGAAAGTCATTTTTCCATAAGGACACTTGTACTCAAATGTTTAAAACAGCCTAACTCACAATTGCAAAGATATGAAAGCAACCAAAATGTGCATCACTCCTGGGAGAATGGGGACTGGAGACCCCATTCTTGGCAAAGGAAAGCATCCCCAGGAACAGAGGAAAACTAAAAAGTAAGCTGAGCGAATCAGAACAAAGAAAAGTCAGCTAGTTTACATTTAAGCTAGCCATTGCTAGCAAGCTTCTTGCCTTTTCTGAAATTCTGGCCTGTTGGAGATATAGGTTATAAACACCCATGTTGGGTCTGTGAGCACTCTGAGGAAAGTGATGGCCATAGAAGAGATTATGGCAAGTCCTAGGAAAGTTACATCTTCTAGGGTGTTTCCTGCCCATTAAACAGGCAAAGCAAATATCCATTGTGGACATTTGCATTTGCCTGGGTCAGAGACCATGGGAGGAGCTCAAGCTCTGAGATATGGGCAGAAGAGCTTATTGCAGAGGAAAATCCTCTGTGGTGGTAATGGGAGGAAATTGCCTCCCTCCCACTGATTCCTCAGAGATTAATGCTGATGGTGTTTTACTCCACAGAGAGGTAGCAGAACTTAACACTTCCCTAGAAATCTGTGCGTGTGACCTCAAGCAGAGGCTCTCCCAATACAAGGCTCAGATTTCAGATTTCTGAAGGCTATCCTTAAAGTTACTTATAATAACAAAAGAAGCTGTTATGCTCAATCAGAGAAACTGCTGATGTCTTTGTTCCCTCCCTCATCTTACCCTCTGGGCAAATAGACTTCAATAAAATCAGAGTGGAGCAAACAGTCTGGGCCATTGCCAGAATCGCACAATAGGCAATGGACCCCTGAGCTCCACTTTTAATTCTACTCCATGTCTCTTGTCTTTCTTTACTGTGGCTTCTAACTCTATATTTCTTCAGTCGATCCCCACCAGTTTCCACAGGTCTCCATGGACGCTGTTCTAGGGGCGGGACCCTGACACATCACCACATGAGGGGACTTTCTAATGGTTCACATGTGCCAATCTCTGTAAGCAGCTACATCTTGAGGAAAAAATTTCCTCATTGCCTTTTGCATCCTCCATAGCATTCTGCAAGTATTTGAAAAATATTTGCTGAAGTCTTGCTTCTTTCCAACCAACAAAGCCACATACAGGGGTAAAATATTACCCTACAAAGATAGAAAGGTGTTTTTTTGTGTGTTTGTTTGTTTTTTCATTGCCATATGACAAAGATGATCCATCTTAAAGGAGGTTCAGGGGCTGAAAGTGAATATAAGAGATTCTTCTCCAGGCATTAAGGAACTGTCACTGGTTCTCCATAGAGTAGAAAACAATCAAGTGCTCATGGACACTTGCCCTTAGCACATGGTGGCCCACCCCACTAACTGGGCCGCAGAGTAAAACAATTATCCAGGTGACTCACGGAGAGAAGCCGTTTTTAGCTGAAACATCTAAGCAGCCCAAGCTAAAGTAGGTTGTCACCTAGGTCATTCAGGCAAAAACAGGTTGTTTTGTTTAAATTTTCTGGTAGTAGGGGGAAGAGCGGAAGTCGACTAATAAAAGTTCAGCAAGAAGCTCTCTCAAAACTTTGGAACTGCTGCTTATGGCATGACAGGTGAGCTCCACCAGCTGCCAAAAAGGGAATTAACATTTTAGTTGTCTTGTTTTGGGGGGGTGGGGTGCTGTTCAGAAGATACACTGATTTTTTTTTTTATTTACTTATTTTTTATTAAATTATAACTATATATATTAAGGCATTTATGGGGTACAATGTTAACCAGTTTGATGTAAGCATTCCAAATTGTTTATAAAAGCAGCACATAGTTGGCTTGTTATTCTATTGCATGCACACACACATATGCTCTTTTGTTTTTGTTTTTTTGGTTTTTGAACAGAGTCTCACTCTGTTGCCCAGGCTAGAGTGCCATGGCATCAGTCTAGCTCACTGCAACCTCAAATTCCTGGGCTCAAGCTATCCTCCTACCTCAGCCTCCCAAGTAGCTGGAACTACAGGCACACACCACAATGCCCAGCTAATTTTTAGTAGAGATGGGGTCTCACTCTTAGTCAGGCTGGTCTCAAACTCCTGACCTCAAGGGATCCTCCCACCTTGGCCTCCAAGAGTGCAGGATTACAGGTGTGAACCACCACACTCAGCCACACACGGATACACTCTTAATTTGAAACCAGGAGCTTTTGTTCTAAAGAAATTACCTTTGACCCTCAGTGATCAGTGGAAAGAACTCTTGATTATAGAAATGCTGACTGTTCGACCAAGGAAATGCTCTTCTCAGACATGATTTAACAATGGACCCTGACACAAAAAACCACAGTAAAATTTCTGGACTTTGTGGACATAAACACTTAAGATCAGTACTGTTCATGCTGGATACATCTGAGTCCTTTCCACACTTTACCAAAAGGAGTGTTGATGGCTGCCTTGGGAGAGTTTGATGCTGGTCCAGAGCTTTCTAATCTTATGGTCTACCCAAGAGTTTGGCTGAAAAAATGCTTCCCAGCCTGTCTATGCGGTTTCCTGCCAAGGCTCAAGACCATTCTGGTTCTGCATTTCTGGCCTTCTGCAGCAGCACTGCTTGTACCTGTGTTTCAGTAGGATGCCCCTTGTCTTGCCTTCACACTCTTCTCACTACACCTCCAAACCATAGGCCCTGCCAAAGAAGCTGCTGGAAACCCTTGTGCTTTCCCAGCCCAGGGCAAACTCAGCTTCAGTGGAAAGGGACAGAAAGTGATCCAGAAGGGTTGAGCAGAGTGGATCAGAGGCAAAACCAGAAGGGTTGAGCAGAACGAATCAGAGGCCCCGAGGAATAAGAATGTTCATGTAGGGCGGCGCCTGTGGCTCAGTGAGTAGGGCGCTGGCCCCATATACCGAGGGTGGCGGGTTCAAACCCAGCCCCGGCCTAACTGCAACTTAAGAATAGCCGGGCGTTGTGATGGACACCTGTAGTCCCAGCTGCTCTGGAGGCTGAAACAGGAGAATTGCGGAAGCCCAAGAGCTGGAGGTTGCTGTGAGTCCTGTGACGTCATGGCACTCTACCGAGGGCGGTAAAGTGAGACTCTGTCTCTACAAAAAAAAAAAAGAATGTTCATGTAATCTCCAGGGACATTTCTTGGCCTCAGTTCCTTTAACTGTCAACCCCCCTGATAGTGACAGGTTCATAGCATACACTGTGGAGTCAGCCTAGACAGAGGTGGAATTCTGGTTCTTTCATTTACTAGTGAAATAACTTCAGAAAAGTTTCTTTTCTGTAAGCCTCAGTTTTGTCATACGTAATGTCAGAATAAATATGAGTATGGCCTTACACCATTGTTGAGAAGATCAAATGAGATGATGTCAGTTAAACACTTAGCACAGGGATGGTGCATAATGAACTTCCTGAATCACCAGCATCACCATCTCCTCCTGTTGTTCCTCACGGGGAACATTTCATCCCTGCAGCATCATAAAACCAAACATGGACTAATAGTTTCGAAAGCCCAAATTAAGTTCATGGTATGACGAACATGTTCTCAGATATTTAACTAGTAGTAATAGGAAGCTAACCAAAAAGGAGATTTCTTCAACCTATGAGCTTGTCTTTATCTTTTTGGTGTTTCTCATCCCTTAGACACAACAATAGCCATTCACAAATTTGCATAGCTGGGCTTGGAGGGACTGAAACTAAGGAAAGAATCATCTGCAAAGATAGAAAGGAAACAAAGGTAAGTTGTGTTGGACGTTTAATTCATGGATGGACATCCTGGGGATTTGAGTTCAACTTATTAGGATGGCGGGGGGACAAGAAGGGAGAAGAAAGGAGAAAGGATGAGGAAGAGCAAGAGAAGGAGGGGACAGGGAGGAGGAAGAGAAAACTCTGGGTGGTGACAGCAGAGAAGAAGGGAGACTCCTGGTGCAAGACGGTGTCATGTGGTTGTCCAAAAAGCATCAGGGTACCTAAAATGTAAGAGAATATTTTATAACAAGACTTCCCTAGAAAATCTGGACTTTGGGGTTAATACCATTGGGGTGACAAATCCTGGGGATCTCTTTATATATATCGGACTTCGTATTGCCTGTGTTTAATTTTCTATGAAGTCTCTTTATATAGGACTCCCTCATTCAAAGGGATTGAGTCCCCATCTGTATTGAACCAAAACTGGTGCTCAGGTAACACTTTTAGCTTTTAGAAATTTCACTTCTTCTTTAGAACTGAAAAAAAAAAATTGGTGATATGCATTTCAGGGTTTTGTAGGTCGTTGGAAATACATTTGATGTTCACCTCAATTACATCATAGTATAATCACATATATATATATATATATATATATCAGAGTTTTTGATTAAATATTTGGTAGGTTACATTTATGTTATCTAGTATTGGATCACTGATAAGAGACCTGCCATTTCTAGCTTCCAATACAGCAGATAACTAAATCCAGCAGATTTATAAATTCTTGCCCATCACAACAACTTCAAGCAAGGAAAAAAGTGGTCCTTCATTCAATTGCATACAAATTATCATCTCTATCTTCAAAAGAAATTGGAATTAAAACTAAATTGAAAAAGTATGTCTTCAGTTAAGAGAAAAACCTGAAGGAAAATTACTCTTGTAATCAACAACAGAACACTTTCATAAAATTCCATTAAGTTGTACTATTCATCATATTGCTCCCAACTTAAAGCTCCTCCTTGTTGTCAAGTACATGATGCTGAGCTTGATTTAGCCCCTTTCTATTTCTCCAAACTTACCTTTGGCTATTTGCCACCTTGCTTTCCTTTCTCCACACAAGCCTGTATTTGATTCTACCCTTCCCTCTAAAGGAAGAGCTCTAAATACCTTCCTATCCCAGGCCTCTCACCTGTACAGATATCTTAACTGGGCTGCTCTTCCTTCTCACCCGACCCCATCCTCTATTTTTTTAACCTCATTGAAAAGGCTTCTAAAACCCTGTACTTACCCTTTATAGCAGATATTTATATTTATAAACATTTATATTTAATCCATTGTTGGAGTGCTCTCTCCCTCCCTAAGAGACTCAGATTTTCATGAGAAGAAATACTTGATCTTTCTTATTCATTACTGTACCCTCTGCTTCTAACAAGAGAGCACATAGTAGGTGCTTACTAAAAACTAATTGGCTGATGGGATAAATACTAATGATTTTAGGGAAACCTGTAATATTATTATTATATTGTCATATTACCCATATTGCAGCATCTTCTTTTCTTATCTAAAAGAATTACAGTCCTTCCATGAAGCTAGGACTTTTTTATAGGTACCCAAAGGAAAGCAGTTAATGGAAAGCAGTTAAGAAAGTGAGGCTCCTGTGGCTCAGTGAGTAGGGCGCTGGCCCCATATACTGAGGCTGGTGGGTTCAAACCCAGCCCTGGCCAATTGCAACAACAAAAAAAAGAAAGTGGTCACCATAACAGTTTCTAGGGGCATAGCTGCCTTGACTCAGGTCTACCTCACATGAAAGGACCCTGTCTTTTTACTAAAATTCTTTGCCTCTCTGTCAATTGCAACTAGAATTCTCTCCCCCAACCTCACCAAGCCCGTGGAGGATAAAATATTTTCTTTTCGAAGCTAAATATTCTACCTTCATCTTTAAAAAGTAAAACACTAATAACTAAAAAACTGATTGCTTATTAAATTCCTATCCATTTTTCCTCTTTCACTCTCTCTAGATAGTAATGATGTCACAAATTCAACTCTAGCATCCCATCAAAGGCTATAGACCAAGGACTGAAACTACTCTGCAATTGCCCAAATTATAGTGAACATCAGATAAAAGGTTTGCTATCTCCTGTTCGCTATTTTCAGGAGCCATAAATAACCATGCACAGCAAAGCAAGCAACACAATGCACTCTGCAAGTGTGAATAGGGGGAGAAGAGTCTTGCAGTGTCAGAAAGTAAGTGGGAGTCACATAAATTATCTTCTTAGCAATACAACCTGACCAGAGCATCATGACCAGCCAAGTCTCTTCTCATGCACTGTTTTTCCCCACAACATGTCTACTATACAATGGTGCTATTATTTGCCATCCATGTGTGGTTACCACTAAAATAAAAAGTTGAACCAACCCTTTCTTATGAGACTTTTAAAATAACTTGAATAATATTTGAAAAACTTTCAAAGGGCCTGTCCTAAGACGTGAGACACAAGGTCCTTCCAAATAGATAAAAGGAAAACATTATTTCTGGAAGCCCAGAGAGATGCTTGTTGGTACTGGTTTCCTTCAAGCTGTTTTGGGATCAAACCAATAGCACAAGTGTCCTCCCTGCCTCAGAGAGGGTTAGCTCAGTTATAAAGGATCATTTGCCAAAATTTGTGAGCTTGGGCTTGGCGTCACTTCCCCTAATATTTCCCTAATATTCACTTCCCTGAAATAAAAAGGAAAGAATAGAAAGTCTTGTGATGTTGGAGATCTAGTCAAGTTTGATTCAACTTGGGCTGTGACTACCCAAGATGAGGTGCAGTTGAAATATGGTCCATTTGATTAATGTGCTCTCTCTTTCTACCAGAGCTCAACCCCTTTCCCCTCCCTAACACACACATTTTCTCTCTCTCTCTCTCTTTCTCCCCCTCTCCCTCCCTTTCTCCATCACTCTCTCTTTTATGCTTTGGCCTCGTTAACTTGTATTTCAAGAGACCTGTTCTTTTGTTGAAGTCTTTTCTGACTCCACCTTATGCCCCCAACTTCAGTTAGATGCCCTTCCTCTGTGTTCCAAAAAAACCCCATACTCACCTCTGTTATATTACTTATAATTTACTTTTAATTACCCATTTGCCTTTTACCTTAAAAAGTGCTATGAGCTGCTTAACGGGAAAATTCTTATTTTATACATCTATGCATGCTAGTACCCAGTTCTGTTGCTGGCGCATAACTATTTGATAAAACAAAGAATTAAGTAATTATACTAAATGATTCACTTTGGAACCATGGAACAGCTGACAAGTGACTTCCTTAGAACTGAGGATAACACTGTGTATCCTGTTCCTGTTGCCCTGAAATCCTCTGCCTGAAAGTACAAACTGGGATGGTAACCCCACTTCAACTTAACTTTTTGTAGATTCTAGGACTTCCCTCTCATCCTCCCCTGGAAAGAACTGCTCCCTTGTACCCACCAGCCTCTTGTGTCACGGAGGCAAGGCATGCTTTGCTTATGTCCCCACAGCTGATCTGCCATCTTGTTGCTTCTTTAAAACCCCCATCCATGAAGATGGTGCTTATCTACTCCATCCACCACCTTCCAACATTAAGCACATCTCCCTACATTCTTTGAGGACACTGTCAATTTGTTTAGTGTTTCTCTTATTCCTGTAGCCTATACCTATGATCTTAGGCAACTCCATTACCCACACTGAAAAATCACCTAAGTCCCCAGTTCCTTGACCTCACCTTCTTCAGTATCTTGTATCCAAGCACCAGTCTTGATTTTTGGTTCACTTGCTCTAGCCTGGCTTTTTTCCCCTGTGTGGGGATGTTGACTAGGAAAGGGGATGATTAGGTGGGGGCAAGGTTTCATGGAGGCTGGAATCCTATGCAAAACAGAAAGAAACTGGCTGTAAGTCAAGTAACAAAGAGAAGTCAGTAACCCATCCTGGGCCAAGACAACCAAAGAAGGAAGGATAGTCCTAAAATATCAAGTATAGGGAAGGAGGGTAAAATTAATCTGAGAAGCAAAAATTCAGAAAAATATTAAGATAGAAGTTATCTTCAGCACTCCCTCCATTGCCTAAAAGGACCCTATAATTATCAGCTCAACCTCCTCTCATGTTCCCCTCCTTCACCCTCGTACCTGCTTTACAGACAAGCTTGTCTTTGCCAGACCAGTCCTAGACTTTGTGATCAGACTGAAAGGAAAGGTCTAATGAGCCAGTTCCTACTGGGGAAAATTAGTAAGAGGAATAAAGAGCTCCCTTTGAGGGCTGGAGTGACAGAAGGAGTGATAGGGTGGGAAATAGGAGACTGTGTCAATATATAGAATTGCAAATGAAAGAAAAATAGTTCAAAGAGTGGGTTCCTTTAATCTCCCAGGAATACAAATGGAATTTCTCAGTGTGTGTGTGTGTGTGTGTGTGTGTGTTTATCTGTGCTTCACTTCAGGTGAACCATGTAGGTCACAGCCTCAGTTGAATTACTTTACAATCCAGTGTGTAGTTTTGGTATCAGACAATGGACCAGACTGAGTGAGAGTACTCAGCATGCAGACTGCTCTGTAGAGTGCTAGTTCTCTGAGTGAGACTAGCTTCTTAGTGAGCAGAGAGCTGAGGAGACACAGGACCAGGTCGGGCAGCCTCAACCTCCTGCCACTGCTAGTTGGCAGAGTCCTAATCCCTAACCTGGATCAACCCAACCATCTGTTTCTATGGGCTTGCTCCCAAACTACCGAGTGCAGTTGGAGAAAATTGGCTCTAAAACAAATTTATAATTTTCAAGCTCAGCTGGACCATCAGTGTGGCTCAGCATATCTTTTACTTACCCATGATGGGTTCCTTTTCCCATTCCCAACAGCAGCTGTGCCAATATTTTATCCTTCTTTTTCAGGACTCGAATCCACTTTCTCCATTCATGAATGCACTTGACCACCACATACTGAATAGTTACTATATTCCAAGTACTTTGGTAAGACCTCATGTAAGGTAAAAAATAGTCACAAATTATTTGAAGAATCTCTCTTCAAAAAGATAGAATCTATTTCCCTCCCTTCTACATCTAACCAGATTATCTGATTTCCTTTGGCCAATAGAATACAGAAGAAATAACATTTGCTACTTTCAAACAAGGTCTCAAGAATTCCTGCAGCCTCCTCTTAGACCTCTGAGACCATCACCCTATCCAAGCTCCAATCGAAGCTCCTTAAGAACAGAGGACAACATGAATGGTGGATGGAGATATCCAAACTACTCAGCCACGACTTCTGAGCCTAGCCACCAACCAATCCACCACCTGCATGCAGCTACCTGGAGAGCCCAGGTCAGACCATAGACCAATCCATAGAATTAACAATTAGTGAATTTTCTTTTTTATTGCTTGGGATTCACTGAGGGTACAAAGAATTAGGTTGCACTGATTGCATTTGTTAGGTAAAGTCCCTCTTATAATTGTCTCCTGCCCCCAAGATGTGTGCCATACACTGTGATCCCCCAGCCCCCCCATCTCCTCTCCTTGCTCCCTAATTCCCCTACCCCCCCACCTTGTATAAGATCATCTACTGCCTTCATATTATAATTGAATACATTGGATTCTTGCTTCTCCATTCTTGTGATGCTTTACTAAGAAGAATATGTTCCAACTCCATCCAGGTTAATACAAAAGATGTAAACTCTCCATATTTTTTAATGTCTTAATAGTATTCCATAGAATACATATACCACAGGCTGTTAACCCATTCCTGGGTTGTTGGGCATTCAGGCTGTTTCCATTAGTGATTTATTATGCAGCATTTTGCTTTGACTGTAAACTCCTCTCTTTGCCCATTGGCCATGAACTGCTGGAGTTATGTCTAGTCATTATAACTTTTGCTACAACAGAAAAACACTAAAATCTTAGTGACTCAACATACTCCATCTTAGCAGCTAATTTCTTTCTCTTTTAAATGTAGTCAGTTGTTGATTGGCTTTTCAAAACTGTCACATTCCATCATTTAGAGTCCTGGATTTCTTCTATTTTGCATCTTTATCTTCTCTGAATCCTTAGAATCCCTTTCCTTCAGCAAGTAGGGAGTAGTGATGAGGAGCAAGTAATAAATTGAGGGAGGAAGTGAAGGTTGTGTGAGAAGTTGTTAAGCATCAGGAGTGGAATGCAATATTTCTTCCCACATTCTATTGTCTTGACCACAGTCAAATGGCCACAACCTAATCACAGGGACATCTGAGAAACAGTCTATGTGCCTAGAAAGAAAAGAAAATGAGTTTCAGTGAATACATAGAATTATCTGCAACTGTCCACCCTTCAGGTCACCCAAGTGCATCTTTCACTCTTTATTCCAAACACCCAGAAATTCATCCTATAACTCTGTTCAACTCAAAGATCAAGATTCTTGGAGCATGTGCAGTCTTCTCCTTTAAGTCTGAGAGAGGTCATGCACCAGCAATTGTTATACTAAAAAACAATC
Source organism: Nycticebus coucang (assembly GCF_027406575.1). NCBI lineage: Eukaryota > Metazoa > Chordata > Mammalia > Primates > Lorisidae > Nycticebus > Nycticebus coucang. Next base: position 31,988,453 of record NC_069782.1, read on the forward strand.
ACTGAATAGAAGGACAGGGAGAGGATGATTGCAATAGAAATTCACATTTGTAAAGGAAAGGAGTGAAAAACACACAGCAGTCACTGGTCCATAGCAATTCTGAAATTTGGCCAAGTAGGCAGGAAAGCCCTAGATTAAACTGGGGTAAGGGAATATCCTAGATTAGACTAATTCTATTCTCTACGAAGAATTCTGTTGTTCATTGACCCTGAGTCCACCCTGTGTGAAAAATTCTTCCTTATTTCTTATCCTCCATAGGTACATATTAAATGGGCTTTGGAGAATACACCTTTCTTGAAGATTTTAAATCTTTTGAAGGAACCTGCTACTAGGGAAAAACGTAGAACCCAAAATTTATATCCATGTTTGCAAAATCAAAGGCTTTTATTTTTCACTTTAATCTCATGATTTTTTTTTTTTTTTTGGCAGCACAATTTCCACAGAAAGTTAATAGGCTTCTGATCTATTTGCTTCTAATCTGTTCCAAATATTTGCAGCCCAACAATTCTTTCCTCCATATATTCTACAGTTTGCATATTTCTTTGCTTCTGTATATTTCTTTGCTACCTCACTTTCTTGTTACTCTCTTTCATACATTAATGGCGGCTACCTTGAGGTCATATGAAACAAAAATTTTCTGAAGTCGAAAGTTAGCATCAGGGTGATTTTGTATTTAAATGAGAACTGTTATTGGACCTCTGCTGCCCAAATTCTTTCTCAGTTTTATCTCTTGCCATTTGACATACAAAAGCACTCAACATTGCCCATCAACATGAGATCACTGATCTTTATTCATTTCCTTCTAACTTTATCTAAAAATCAGCCAATTCTTTCTTGATCTTATTATTATTTTTTTAATTTAACACATAGGGCTGCTAAAAGTGGCTAATAAATACTTGTGCTTTGACCCTTTCCAAGAATTTCCTCTAGGAAAAAATAGGTTAAAGTTCTTCCAAGTCTGGCTACAGCATCCTCTTCTATCTCACTTCATCATATCCATCAATTGCATCTGTGGTTCAGGCCCCTGGACTGCTCCCCAATTCCCTGACACACTCCATGCCCTTTTATACCTTGCCTTTGCTAAATGGATATTTTTAGAAGATGCTCTGATGATTAAAAATTCTGATGTAACTTTAAGGTTCTGCTTAACCATATTTTCTGTTAAGCTGTCCACAACCATAGCCCATCCAATAACTTCAGGCAAAATGAGTTTCTTTTTCTTCTGTTGTCCCAAAGCCATTTGTTTTTAATTCCAGTAGAATATAAAATGCTAATTTATACTTATATTTTATACAAGCATATATAGTATTTATTTTTGTCTTTCAATCCACCACTTTACCATTAGTTACTAAAGAAGAAGCACTTGAGAGCACAGATCTTTGGGCCCCTGGTATATAATATGGAACACAGTGGGAGCTCAGTTAATGTTTGTTAAAATTAAATATATGCACATATAGCTAACAATATTCTAGTTAATTGGATAATTCCATCCATCCGCATTTCACAAATCACCATGGCCAAATCAAGCATGCAACAATCTACCCTAATAGTTAATATAGCCCAAATGACCAAGCCAGCATGGGACAATCAGATCACTTTGCTCTGAAAAGAACCATTCTCATTTTTGTCAGAGCATTAAAAGAGAGAAGTTCCTAACAATACACAGATGGCCGAAAAGAGCTAATGCACTCTATTTCCAAAGAGCAGGCACTTTATTTTTTTCTTTTTGCCACCAAGTCTCATTATCTAATTTTGTGCATCTGTCTTAAAGTTATTTATAAATAGAGACCATTACTTTAAAAGAACAACTTTGGGGAACCGTTTAGAACTATTTCATTCAAATGCATTAAACCTTAAAAATGCAAAAGCATGAAATCATTTAAAAATTCAGAGAAGAACATAAAAATGAATGTCTTTAGAAGACTATAGGTCGCTTTGCTTTGAATTCCTGCTCATGGCACAAAGTTCCTGAAGAACATATAATCTTATTTTGTGAAGGTCACAGATATGTATGTAACATATTCTATTATGCATCTTTAAATTTTTCCACTCTTACTTTCTTTGATCATATCTTGAATTTTAATAATTTCACATGTGCTTTATGGTTGTGTTTTTGCATTTTTTTCTTAGACCTGTAAGGTTTTTAGAGCCAAAGGAACCTAAAAATCATATAGCCCAATCCTGTTATTTTGTCGAAATTCTAGAACATTAAGTAATTTGCCCAAGCTTAAGCAATAAGTAAATCGTCAAGATTAACAACCAGATTTCCCGAAACCACTAAAAATGGAAGTGGCATTATAAAATCAACATTTACCAAAGAGGTTTTAGGATCTCTGAATTCTACTCTCAGCTCTGTTTAATTAAACTATTTTCCCATGTGTAAGAAATTGGGGAGCAAATACAATATTTTGCTACTAAACTGGAAGAGAATGATATACAATAAATATCTACCATAATAGTACCAAAAGATCTGAGTTTAAAAACTCCTGCTTTTAGACTAGAGTTTTGTTTTATATTTTGACACTATTTGCTTACACACAGAGACACTTACACACATGTATTTAGTAGCCTGGTTTAACTGGCAGATGCCTCCTTAACTAACGTTCATTCCTAACAAACAATAATGAAAACCTTACTCTGCCTGAATGCCTCAGATGCAGCAGTCACTTTTTTTCTTGGTGATTTAATCGCTTCCTTCCATTTAATTACTTTGAGGATTAACTGTGGGCAAATGTATTCCAATAATAGGCCAGTCTACAAAGAGCAGGAAGCTTGCCTGGTGCTCCCAAGGGAAATGTAGCACTTCTGATTATAACTCTGTGTTATAGCTCTCATGTTTCCTTTAGCCCTTAAGCCATGTGTGTCACCTTGCCTGTTTGGGTGTAAAAAAAAAAAAAAAAAGTCACAAGTTACACTGTTGACACTCTAGCATTTGTACACAATTTCTGGCAGGAGTAAAGATGGCTCTTCTTAATCCGGGCCATACCGGAAGCTATTTCTTTCCAAATCAAGTCATTAATGCTTAAACAAGCAAACACCACAGCCAAGGCAAAAATCAATTTTCAAAAAGGGGAGGCTTTTTTTCCAAACACTCCAGCAGTCGCCAGGGGAAGATGCTTTTACAAAGCTAAGGCTTGAGAGTATTACAGTATTAGGTTAGGTTGATCCTGTTTTTCTAGTTAGATTTATTTCAACAGTCAAAGTGATTAATAGTATTGAATACTATCAGCAATATTTTTACTACCACAATATTTTTACTCTCAGCTCGTTTCTTTTCAATAACGAGGATAGAGATCCGTTTGGTGACCTTCATTTGACCTCTTGGTTACATGGATCTGGGTGTTTTCCAATGGCTGAATGCTCTGTGATGGTGGTTTCCAATTTGCTGAACATCAGAATCACCTGGGGAGCTTTTTAAACATCCCAATTCCCTGGTTGCACCCATTTCAATTAAATCAGTATATCTAAGGGGTGGGAGCCAAGCATCAGTATTTTTTAATAATTCCCAGGTGATTCCAATGTGCAGCAAAGGCCTGCAAACAGAATGCTGTCACATTTCTGATTCATTCTGCTTTCTGGTAGAAAGACTCTCAGAAGGGAGGATAAACAGAGAATTTCTTTCTCTGTTCTGACATCTAGATTTGTAAAATAAAGAAATATTAAAAGTATGTATTTATTTGGGGGGATATATTTATTAAAGTAGAAGGAAACATTTACATCAAAAGTTATGAAATAGTTTATATCCTTTGATCTCATTTTAATTTATATATCTGTTTTAAAGAGATAATCAAAGATGCATGCATGTACAAAGATGTCCATAGTAGTGTTAAATAAATTTTAAAATATTTAAGCAAGTTGTCCTACCAATGTGTTGTAATTTAATGAGTGTATGAAGAAGTATGTGTCTTCATTAAGTGTGTGTTTCATTACATAGGAGAGCCCTTTAAATAATGATGTTAAGTACAAAAACATAACACATTTTACGTATAACACGTATAGACAAATATATCTATTCATACTCTCTATATATGTATATATAAAATATATATTATATTTGAAATTATATACCTAGACAAATATGCCTAAATGCAAAAAAATAGGTCTGAAAGATCACACTTTCAATTAGATAGTGTTTGCTCTAGACAGGGTAGTAGGGATGGGCAAAGCTTGTGTATTGCATGTATTTCTCTTTTGTTTGCATTTTTACACTGTTATGATGAGATTATTAAAATTAAAAATAAGCAGAATTAAAACACACCCCCAAAATAAATACACGTTAATACCGAGAAAAAGGCTCACCAAAATGTAAGTGGCATCGCTGATTCATTAGACTCTGCATATATTATTTTGTATTTTTGGTTATGTGTTTTAAATTTTGTTTGATATTTTTACTGAGCATTATTATTTTATAATCTGAGAAATAAAACATATTGACCCTAAAAATAGATTATTAGGTAAATAAATCCTGAAGGATGAAGTCACATTTCTAAGAGGCTCCTGTCTAACTACATAGGCCAGGAACAGCATTTGTTTTCGCAGTCAGTTTTTTTTTTTTTCACTAAGGAGTTTAAAAGTAAATTAGATGACACTATTCAAATCTCACTAATTCCATTTCATTGTCATCCTGACTTTATCTGATCTCAAGGGTGCCATTTCCAGGGAAGTTAACCTGTACTCTCCACAATTTTAAAATAGGAGGGAAGATTCAAATGGAAAAGACATCTGAACATTTCAGTCTAAATATTCCCACTATTAAAGTTTAAAGACTCTTCACATGGAATAATCCTAAAATAAACACCTACCAAAAAAGTGAAATGTAAATTATAGCATAATTGCATAACTAGGAAATTAAATAGGAAGCAATCTTTATACAATTTAAGAGACAGAAATGGAGAAAATGCAACAAAAAAGATGAGAGGAATTGAAGATGAGGAGCAAAAAAAGGTCCAGAAACTTTAAGACAAAGAAATCTCTATGTATCTTGTCAGCATAACTTCTATCCAGGATAGTTCATTTTGAGGATTTTCAATAAGGTACGGTTTAAGGAAGTAAAAGGTCTTTGCATTTGTTTGTGAATTTCTTAAAACTTAAAAATGAGTTTTTAAGAAATTAAAAACTAAGAAATTAGTTTTAATTAGTTTAATTAACTAAGAAAATTAACCAAGAAGTCAAATCCACCAGTGTGTGGCAGAGGTTGGATACCTTTGTAAGTTACAATGGCTAAAAAGTGGGGTTAGTGAAAAAAAGGTAAATAAACAGGCAATGTTGCTGGAGAAAAGAATATATGTAAAAAGAAAGGTGGACTTTGGAGAAAAGAATATATGTAAAAATAAAGGTGGACTTTTCAGTGATTAACAAGGTCTATTCCTACACATGCCATGGCATTTTTGCTCAACGAGAAATCCGAAGAAAGTTGATCACCTATCCTGTTGGCCTCAGGTAAATTTTATTTTCTGGTGATCTAAAGTCAAAGAAAAATAATTAAATCTAGAAGGCACACTCCATTAATTTAATGGCTGTTATAATAAATAATTCAGAAAGTCTTTGTGGCTTAACACCACAGAAACTATTTCCTCACCCATGCAATGGTTTAGTGCAGATGTTAGAGCAGCAACCTTCCAGCAGTGATCCAGGGTCCAAGGCTCCTCCCACATCATGACCACATCATCTTCTGGGACCTGGGTATCATTCACTTCCACCCAATAGATGGTGTAAGAGAAGGTGAAGGAAATTCACTGATAGAAATGGGAAATGCATTATTTAGGCTCATAATCCACAATGGACATGCAGTCACATGTGGTCATCCCCTACCCCCAAATTTATATCTTGAAATCCAAACACCCAATGTGAAGGATTAGAAGGAGGAGTTCTGGAGAGGTGATCAGGTCATAAAAGCCATCAGTTTGCCTTATAAAAAAGACCCCTGATAGGCCCCTATCCTTCTACCCTGTGAAGACATGGCTGCCTACAAACCAGGAAGCAGATATTCACCAGACACAGAACCTTCCAGCACCTCCATCTTTGACTCCACAGCTTCCAGAACCATAAACAATAAATATCTGTTGCTATAAACCACCCAACTTACGGTTTTCTGTTGCAGCCCCAGTGGACTGCGACACATTCCATCAGCAAGAACTGTACACAAGGCTCCACCTAGATGTAGCTCCGGGCCAGGCAGGCATAGCCCAGCAATGATACCCCACAAAAGAAGGGAGCAGGAATCCTTGGTGGACATCGGGCTGTCTTTGCCCCTTATGTCATTTCAAATATCACATTAGACTTTTTAGAGGGTCACTTCTTACCAACCTAACCTAAATACAATTCTACCTAGATACAATGGTGTCTCTTTGCACTGGTTTATGGTTGTTCTATAAGTAGGTCATGGACACAGGCTTTTGGGTCCCAGCTGGACTATCAGAACAGCAATGACATTTGCCAAATTTTTATAAAATTTCTTTCCTACTCAGGGTTCTGATAGAGCAGTGATTTTCAATCTTTTTTTAAATCTCACAGCACACACAAATCTATAGTTAAACTTCTACAGCACATTTAAATTATGTTGATGCAAACAAAGAGTAAAAATGAAAACATACTTACTGTGCTTTGAACTTCTTTTGAAGATAGTTTAATTAATGATCTTTAATTTTCAAGGCATACCTAAGATCCTCTCACAGTGCACGCTTGTGCTCTGGCACACCGGTTGACAATCACTGTAATAGAACAATAAAGAAAGTACTCAACTAATGTTGACCGCGGTTAATCCGTCTTGATTTTCACGCTCACTTCATTCTAAGAAATATGAAACAGCTTTGGTTTTATCTGTTCTTTACCTATCAACCCTGAATGGGAGGTCAAGGTACTTCACTTTGTAAAACAAACTAACAGCTCCTGAGTAATAAATCAACCTAGTTTTAAGGTAGGCAAATATTAGCTTTAATTTAGATTTTCCCCATTGACAGTTTATATCACATTCCCTTCCTTTTATCTTTTTTGTTTCTTTCCTGATGTCTTTTCAGTGTTTTGCCATTATTTATATGGAAGACACTCTATTCTTTTTTATCTTCTTCAGGGCAGACTCACCCTGACCAGTTGTTACATGTAACTAATACTTTGCAACCAATAATATGTGGTTATCAGGCAAGTCACTTACGTGGTCTCCAAAGTTCTGCAACCACAACTATGCATTGCTTTACTGAACTGTTATCTTAGTAATGGTCAATCGCCTTCCCTGCATTTTAATGAAGATAGCATCTGCATTTAGGATTCTCCTCTATTATAATTATCTTATCAGCCATTTCATACCTGTAAAAATAAACCTGATAACTACTTTCCTCCTGGGGTAAGTTCTGCCTTATAAATATGTCAGACACCTCCTGTCACAAAGTTCCAATGAACATGAAAGCCACAGAGACTATTGCTGGACAAAAGAGTAGAAATGGATCCGGTCAGAACCTTCACTGCTCCTGGAAAAGCACATGCCCTCCTGAGGCTGAGTCACACATTAAGACCAGTCTATTTTTACATCTTTACTTTTATGGCCCAGATGAATCTGGTGTAACTTTATTAGAATAATTTGTATGCTATTGCCTAAGTCCATTACCATATACTGTTGTTGAGTTAGAAGTTATTTGGTGATATGGGAAAGATCTAAAAATATTGTCTTTGAATGGTGACCAAAATAAATATAAAATAGTTTCCTATTTCTGTAAGACAGACAACTGTTCTCTATTATGACACCCCATTTTGTACCAGTGGCTAAGAAAGCACAATACTTAGATGTTTCTTTGATCTACATTTGGCTTATGTCTTTCTGCCAGAGCGGCAAGCAGTTCTCAACTGTGTAAGGGAGAGGAAAAGGGAGAGAGAATCTCTGATCTGTGAACATGCTCTTAAGTGGTACAATTAAAGCTCCGGTTCTGCTTTATTTAAGTTTATCACAGAACTCAGTAAAAGGTTTGCTCTATCTAGTAGTCCCCTATCTATGGTCATGGTTTCCTAAAATACTCCTAAAAATTCATTCTCTTTAACAAATATGTAACGATCACATGCAAGGCACTGTGACAGGTAATAGGGTAGCACTGGAATGTGGGGAGGCCCTAACAAAGAAAAGTAAAAGCTCCGTTATTTGAGCCAAATTACAGGGTTAACTGCTAAAGTATAATCTAATCATTGCCCTGCTGGTAACACAGCTGCAACATAGGGCTCTCCACATTCAAGTCCATTTTGCTGTCTGTTGCATCCGTATCACCTGCCACCAATCTTGGTCTCCTTGATTGCACAGTTGAAGTGTTTGGGGTTGAAATGTCTCCATCTCAAGCCACCTGAGCAAGACCTTTTAGTCTTTGACCCAGTGGCTTTCCTTATTTCAGTCAGATTATATGCAACTTCATCGATGTATCTCGTCGATGCTGTCGTAGGCATCCGTTCCTCTCTGTAGTTTTCCAACTTCAGAAAATACCACCTGGAGTTTTAGTCTGAATTATTTTAGTGTAAAGAGACCATGGTCTTTTCTGACCTATGAAAGGGACCGCAGTGAGAGTCTGCCACAGAAGTCTCCATTATTAACAATGGTCAGTATCTGCTGCTCACAATGACACTAATAAATAATTTTTAAATATAAAATCAGTTCCATTCTCATGCAGGTAGAGCCGTCACTTTATAGATTAATGTGCTGTATAAACATCTGCGGGGACTGCTCTCTGTTGCTGATAAATCTAGTTTGCTTACTTAAGCTCTTTACCTTGCTCTCACCCTGCTGAGACCTTCTGAAGCAAGAAGCTTTAGAACCACATAGGCAGGTAACGGGCTGAGAACGCTGGACAACCTCCTGTTGGAAGCACCACGATCAGATAATAAAGCAACCACTGTCACTCAAGGTCAAATGATCCTTAATCTAAAAACAATCTCTAAATGACATAAAAACAGCTTTCCCCCGTAACGTCCGCTGCACTTGAGACCATATTTCATCTCTCTGCCGAGGAAAGTCAATAATATGAGAATCATAAACCAAGCAGGGATGCAAATCCTCTTATGCTACCTGACAGAAATCAAGCGAGTCGAGGAGAGCATTGTTTCAAAAATTCATTAATGCAAAGAAACGACAAAATAGTTCACAAAGTGATCGTTCCATATAAACAGTGGTCAAATAATGTAATTTGATGGAAATTGTTTTCTCTGCTTACTTCCTGAATCCTCCATTTAACAGTTCTAGGAAACCATTCTGATGGAAAAGGTCAAAGATATGCAAAAATAAAACCAGGCTTATTAATTTTATTTTGTAATGGATACTTTGAACATTTTTTAATCAAAGGGAACCTTCCTAATTCTTTATGCCTTCAATTCTTCAGATCTAAAATATAAATTAACTTCACCAACTCATATTTCTGTATTGAGCTATATGCCTCAGAATACCACGAGCTTATATTTATTTCTATAAGTAAAGGGAGGAAGCAAGGATTTAGGTAATTTAAAGAAAAATGAAATTTTAATTTCAATTTGTTCGAAACAGAGAGATTTGTAGTTGTAAATGCGCCTCAGGCTTGAATGTGCATAAACATACAGGTCACCTGGGGGTCTTGTTAAAATGCAGATTCCAACTCAGCAGGTTTGGGGTAGGGCCTGAGAACCTGTGTTTCTAACAAGCAACCAGCTGTTGCCAATTGCTTTTCAAGGTTTACACTTTGAATGGTAAGATCACAGAATTTTGTTTTATATCACAGGGCTTCAAAAGAGGGGAAGTGGTAAAATGGATTTCCTGGATTTATTTCCTCATTTCCCACTTTCGTTTTCATACACAGACTACCTTTTATTTTACTTTTCTTTTTTATTTATTGTAAGCTAATATGAGGGTACATATTTTTAAGTTACATTGTTCTCAGTTCTAACATTTTTAAAAAGCAACCAGGGAGTGTGTGGTTTATCCTTTTGAAAATGTCAAACCCAACACTAATGTAAAATGATTGCCTTATGATTCTCACTGAGCTTTGCATCAACATCTAAGGCATCTTTTATTCATTTGTGGACTACTAATCTAAGGTCTTACTGTGAACAGTCAACAAGTAAACTGCTCTCATATTGCTGAGGAAATGAAAATTTAAATGTAACTAATCAAAATGTTCAGTTAGGTTTCATTGATTTGTTCCTAAGTAATAGAGTGAAACGTTGCTTTAAATTGGAAATGAACTAAAAGTCACATTTTCTTTGTTGAGCTCAAAATTTAGCATATTTACTTATAGTGCTGACTCAGACCTTGAACAAACTATTGATTTCAACTGAAGAGTTCAAACCTTGTTAAAGCTTTTAATAAAACTCTGGGGGACATTCCATTACCATACAATGAAATTCCATTACGTACCACTTATTTTGGACTCCCCAATTGATCATAAAACATACCAAATGGAATTTCCCTTCATTCGTTTTTTTTCCTGAGGCTTGGTTATTGTACTACTATTTCTGTATTCTTCAAGGAGAATGTTTTTACTTTCAAGTATTTTTAATTTTGTTCTTCGAGATGTACTAAAAATATGTAAATTTTATCATTTTAATTATGTCATAGTGTATTAAAAATTGTGTGCTAGCAATTATCCTGCTTAATGATTGCCATAAATATTCTACTGGATATGGTATTAAAATGCCAAGGCATAACTTAATGGCAGGAAAGATTCACTTTTTTAAAGTCATGAACATGGTTAGTATCCAGTATATATTCCTGTATAGACTGTTATTTCATGCTTCAAGGGTTGATGGAGGACCACTGCAATGAGTCTGGAAGACTATCAATTTTTACAAGTCTTCTTAATAGCATATATTAAAGAAAAAAATTCGCATCCAAAATTTTTATTTATATCAAATAGCTACCACCAAGTAGCCCCTTAATAAATGTTTAATGATCATGTATGAATTATACAATTAATTAACATGTATGGTAAAATTTACAGTTAACAAAATTAATTTCTCTCCTAGAGCCCTGCTTAATAGGTAAGCAGCACACAGGGAAATGATACCTAGATCCCCCTCAAGAAATGACTTTTTGCCCCTCCTGCTGGGAAAGGGATTAGCAGGGATCCTTCAACTGGAATCACCTCCCTCCTACCCACCCCCCTAGTGATGACAGTAGCCATCTTCATCCCAGAATGGCCCCTACATCCAGTAAGTGACGGAGGCAGGGGTGTAAAAGTCCAGACTTCAGCTCAATGCAGGACAGATCCAACTTTGACTTTTCCTCTGCCCTCTTGGTTTTCATAGTGTTGATCTGAAGCGTCTGCCCTAATAATTCTGCAAATTAAATTTCTGCTTGCCAGAGATTCAACCTGGCACAGTAGGGATTGTCATCCTCATCTTACAGATAAGGCAACAAAGGCTTAAAGTTAGTAAGTGGCTCAGCCAAGAGTTTGGTCAGCTCTTAAGCTGGTTCCTATTCATTGCAAAGCCCAAAGTCCTCTCCCAAGGGACTTTCAACTGACGTAAATTTTATCTGCTCTAAGGAGATACACTCAACAAAAGCAGTTTGAAGTTTGGTGCCAGTTCCTCTTTCCGCTCCTCTTCTTCTTTATTTCCACCCCAGGAGGAGTAAAGAACACTGGTAAACATTTGACAGTAACTATCCACGGGTATGCTGTTCCATAACTCTTATATCAAATTCAGAATGCCTTTGTCCCCAGAACCCTGGGCCACAAGGAGAAAGCAGACACTGAGATAGAAGAGGCTGGGGCGAGGCCACAGGCAAACCGAGGTAAAGCCAAGGTGAGCAACAAAGGGGCAAGAGAAAGAGAAGGGCAGAGACAGGCAAGAGAAGGCAGAGTAGAGGCTTTCCCTTCTGAGTTTCTGTAGATTCTCTCTCTGAGCTCTGAACTAGTAGCACTGGTTGTGCTGTGAAAATGATCTGCTCTCAGTATGGGGAGCCATTTTTCGCTTGCCAGTTATGCCGCCTCAGTCCTCAAGGATGGGAAAGTCCTTAAAAGCTCCACATGGTCCATGTTGTACAGATGTGAAGAGCTTGGAGCGTGTTGTGGTTGTGGTGTATGGGGTCATGCTGAGCACCACTCACAACCCAAACACATCACATGTCTCCATTACAAGAGTCATTACAAAAGAAGGAATTTTGCAAACCCAATCTATGGGTTCAGTTGTGTTACGTATTATTTGATAGGACACATTCCCAGTACAAAAGAGAAAAATAAAAATTGTTCTTTTTGCATTTGTGGAGGTAAGATGTGATCTATTTTGCTAAAGGAAGAATGTGTTCGTTGGAGTATTGGTCAGTCTGTTCTAGAGGAGTCTATGTTGAAAAAAAAAAACAGGAAGAAAAATTAAAAAAGGAAAATGCCCAAGTAAAACTGCAAAACTGGTTAGGACATACCTAGTAGTCCACAGCAGAAAATAATTCAGGAGGCACTAACACATAGCACTTAGGTTCCCTAGTAGCTTAATATACCAATGAACCAAGTGTATGATATGATGTTCACATAAGGAAATGAACACCGCTCATAGACATCACTGCATCTTGGCAAAACAGGATTCACAAGAGGCATCTCTTGTGAAATGTACATTGAGCAAAGGGAGTATCACTCTGTGTCAAGAAGATACATACCTCCCAAATCAGGGCTGGCAGAATGACAAAGAGCATCCAGGTAGAGATAAAAGGGAAGACCATCCACATGATATTACTGTTGGTTAGAAGGGATGGGGATGGTTAGTAAAACTGTCATTCCGGGCAGAAAGAATGAACAATCACCACCTGACATTGATCACAAAACTGGCACCGACACAGAGGGAATACAAGAAGTATTGAAGAATTGTGCGTATCTAGACATCTCCAGGAAGATGGAGCAGTCAGCTAAAAGCAAAGTACTGGATCCAGCTTACTGACAACTTCATCTTTTAAAAGGCAAGAAAAGAAAAGTAGGAAGCTACTTAGGACCTGACTCTGCCCAGCAAGGGAAGTGTCGTTTAGTAAAGTGAAAATGATAGAATCCTCGAGGGAGAGGGAAGAGCAGTAATACATCTGTAAGTCTGTGATAGCCAAAGCTCTGAACCCTAAACAAAACCAGCCACACTCTCCAGACTGAAAGAAGGTAGCATACTACACGTTCAGAGAGAGGACAGGCATGATCTCACAACCAGAGCAGAAAAGCAAAGAACTCTGCGCTTTTATTTATTTTTCATTTTATTTTATGCTTTATTTTTACTCATTCAACCAATATTTATTATCTTCCCTGTGTTAGGTACTCTGCTAGGTTTTTGTTTTTTTTTTTTAATTATAGATCCTAACTGTATACATCACTTCATTTAGGGGGTACAAGGTGCTAATTTTATATACAATTTGGAATGTTTACATCAAACTGGTTAACATAGCATTGACCTCACTTATTTAATTGTTGTGTTTAGACATTTATACTCTGCTCTGAATATATTTGACATGTACCCTTGCAGTATGCCTAATAGATGAGGTCCCACCAACTACCCTCCCTCTACCTCTTCCCCCCTCCTCCCTTCGCCCGCATCTTTTCTCCTTCTTTTGGGCTATAATTGTGTTTTATCTTTTGTATGAAAGTGTGGGTAATTATATATTGATTTCATTATAATATTGAGTACATTGGGTATTTTTTTTTCTGTTCTTAAGATACTTTACTAACACACAGTTCTAAGCATCTAATCATGAAAGGTGAGTAGATGAGAAGCTCAACTACCTCTTAAATAAACAGAAATATTACAAAGGTGTTATTTACAGAGAAGGCAAGGACCAAAACATAACCACAACAAATGAAAACTAATACCCAGGGAATAAAGCAAAGCTTGTGAAAATTGCCAAGGAAGATAAAAAATAGCTTTTGAAGGCACAGGAAGAAAACCAGAAAGAGTTGGGGGCAATACTGTAAAGACAGCAAAACTTTTCGGGTCTGTCCTGTGTTGTAGTAGACCTCTATTTCATCCCTCCCACAACTCATGAGGTGGTGAAAGCCACAGTGCCCAGCCTGCCTGGCCATGGCTATGAACACGTGATCAAACAGGGCCAGTCAGACACTCTACAGAAAGTTTGAGACTCTCATGCTAGAGAAAGAGTTTTTCTTCATTTTGTATTTGAATCAAATTCAGTAACTATCTTCCCTACCATGCAACCAGAAGGAATCAGCACTCAAATATGGCAAGAAACTTGGACTCCTGGTGACACCCTCTGAATCACTGAGTCCAGCCATGATCGAAGTGAATCCCCAGCTATGACAGCCAAGCTATTCCTTTTGTATTCTGAGAGTGTAAATTGGATTGCTCACATTTTTAATCAAGAGAGTCTTGATTAATACACGGGTTAAGAAGGTTAATTATCAGATTTAAAAGGAGAAAGTAAATACTGGGAGGAGAAAATTGAAGTTCAAGCAGCTAGGTAAGGAGGTTGAAAAAAAATGCGTCATATCAAAGGACTTTGAAGACCAAAAAAGATGTCTCAGATGACATCAATGAACCATAAATAGTCAGCTTTGAAGAAAAATGGAGAACAGAAGTTTTGCTGGCAGGTGGGAAAAGAGCAAATAAATGTTTCCATTTTCAAAAAGGTGAAAGCAGTTCAAGCCTTTAAAATGCCAAAGAAACTGGATGGATCCCTGGGAAAATGCTAGAGTATAAAAAGGTCGGCCAATACCTAGGAAATGAAGAGATGATCGCTAGGCACAAAGCACGTTCGTGAAGTTCAAATCATGCCAGGATTGTATCATTTCCTTTTTTTATCCAAATTTACCATAGAGGTTGAAGGGAATATTCATTATGTCAGGTACTATGTGAAACATTATGTGTGATGATCGCAGTCACCTTTGGCTTGCCTTGATGAAATAATATGTACTGGGCATTGAAAATATCTACTGGGCATTGAAAATGTGATCTGCTCCAGAATACATACAAAACTATACACACACATGCACAGCCATACACACGTGCACACACATCAAATCAATAATCTAATGTGGGCAGGAAATATCCCCTGACACGGAAGAGAATGTTGGCGTGGGGCAATTTGGTCCAGGTCACACAACTAGTAACAGCAAAATAAGGATTTTAACTTAGGAATTTCTGATTCTTAAACTAGTCTTTCTTGCCACAAAGGGTATGTTTGTGCCTGGGGGAAATCTTTGTGCCTGAGGGTATCTTTGTGCCTGGGGATATCTCTGTGCCTGGGGGTTTCTCTGTGCCTGGGGGTTTCTCTGTGCATGCTTACATGAAGAATGCTAACTAGGAGAGGGTGGCAAACTGAAATCTCTTTGGCCTCTTTAACTCCCTGAAATTTAGATGAAAATCGAGAAATCATTACAATCAGATCTGAAGGTAATTCCAAAAAATACAATATATGTAATATGTTGCTGAAAAATCAAAATCACAACTGAGTATAATAAGAAATATAACAGGAGTAGAATGAATACCAGACACAGGGCTACACAACAATGCGAGTACATCAAGATTTTTACACAGCTCTGAGCTCAAGGGATTCACAATGGTAAATTTCTGCTAAAGGAATGAAGTCACCCCTGAGCTGCATGACATTCAGGAGAAGGGACAGGAATATTATTTTGTGGGCTAGATTAACACACCAGCACCTGCCAGAGGTGATTTGATTGATGAAAAATCAAAACTTGTCATAGGACGGATTACAGGAAGATGACCCTTGTGCTTGGTGAGAAAAGCAAAGACATACATGGCAGGTGTATGAGAATTCATTATATTTTTCTTCCAGTATTCAGAGAACTTTAAAAGACAAAAATAGCAGCTAATGGGGAAAAGGTTCTATGAGTCAGAATTCAACACAATATAAACATAAGAGGTTCCTGTTGAGGCAGTGCCATGTAAAGGTGTGAATAGATGTTTTAGGAAGATGATGCTTCCCTGACACAGAGGAAGTCAGTCACCCCGGCCCTGAGAAGAGGCAGCGGAGTGGGCTCCACTCACACGGGAGTAGGTAGCACATCCATTTCCCTCACAAAAAAAAGCCATTCAACAATCCCCAGGGAATGAAAGGGACCTACTGGCACAAGTCCCAGGTTCTCTGGGAAAGAAGGAAGCCTGTGTGTTCCAAAATTTGAAGTTAGGGGAATACATAAGTGAGGGCTGAGATGACTTTCACCCCAAAGGGAGAATTTATCAGGAGCACAGGAGCGAGCCAGTTATCCCTTTAAGCTCATGCATAGAAATGAGTATTGATGGGAAAGTGCTGGTGGCAGAACAATATATGGCTGAGGCTGGAAGCCCCTTGGGCTGTAGGGCAATCCAGGAGAATTAATGAACATATATGCAACCAGCTTGACATCTGAGCATGGTGTACCAACACAGCCTGCGCAGGGACAAAGGCCAAAAAAGGCTTAACCAAGATGAAGCAAATATCAGCTTGTCCTCAGCAGGACACCATGTGGCAGACAGCAGCAAAGGTAACAGGGATCTGACCCCATCTCTGCTCTCCGGCACTCCTGTCATCAGAAGCCTGGCTGACTGCCTCCCTTTGTCCTAGCCAGCCCCTGGGAAGCCTCAACAACTGGGGTAGGGTAGTGAGTTAAAGACAGACATTGTGTTTGTCCTATTAAAGACAGGTGAAAGCTTGTCTGCTGGACAGAGGAGGCTTCCCTCTCTAATCAACATGCACTTTGATTCTTTTGTTGTTGTTGTTGTAGTTTTTGGCCAGGGCCAGGTTTGAACCCGCCACCTCCAGTATATGGGGCCCGTGCCCTACTCCTTGAGCCACAGGCACCGCCGCACTTTGATTCTTTTAATTACAAAGAAATGAAAGTGATAGAACTAAGGAGATGAGTGAAATGCTTTCACACAGATTTTATTTTCTTATTGATCTAATACCCAGCCATACTAAATACTACGTATTATGCTTTGAAATCTGTGCCTGAAATCAGAAAACTTGAAATGTTCTGGAAGTCCTGAGTCCCACGACAGTATTTCTTGCTTATAGGGGCAGACGAACAAGGAAGAAGGTCTTTGCAGCTGCTGCGACAAATGACCACAATCTTGGTGGCTTAATGCCATACAAATGTATTGTCTCATAATTCTGGAGTTCAAAAGCACCACATCATCTCTCACTCTCCTGTCTTCCACTTTTCTCTTGTAATCAGACCTGTCTGATTATACCAGGTCCACCAGAAATATCCCAAATAATCTCTTCACTTCAAGATCTTTATCTTCGTCACATCTGAGAAGCCTTTGTGCCATATAATGTACTCCGTTTCCAGGGATTAGGACCTAGATGTCCATGGGAGGGTGGGGAGCACTTTTCTGCCTAATACAGAACTATGGCTGTACCCTAGAAGGAATTCTGAACTAGGGTAACTGGAGACGCCTGGAATGATCTGGTCCCTTCTTCTTTTTTTAAATCTCTATCAAAATTAAAATCCTTAAACAAAAACATACCTCCCAAACTGGAAGAAGGAGAGGAGTACAGAGAGCCAAGAGGATTGCTTAAAAACATCTCCCCATTCTCAGTGTGGAGAGACAGACCTACTACCGATGGGAGGATGAGAGGCAGACGAAGATAACAAGGATCTTTGCCTTACCTGGTTTCAAAAGCAGTTTTAATTTTAATATATTATATTCCCATGATAAATTAAAATTATTATTTGGCAGGGCATCAAATGGGTCAGTACCTCATAAGAGAACGTCCCCCAAATTTCCCGTATCAGCGCTGAAGATGTTAACTTGGAGAAATAAAGAGAAAATGCCCTTACTTGAAGTCTGATTTGGTGAGGTGAGTCACAAAAGCTGCATCAAGGAAAACATTTTATTTAGTACAGTTTCCAGCAACATCTACCTCTTCGACCCGTTTCTTGTTTCTCTTTCTGCCAACACCAGCCAGTCACCAATCCCAGATTTTGTTCACTTTATGATAATGACAAAAGCCTATCCAGGAGTGCCTCTTCCCTTCCATAGCCCAACTTGCTAACTAGAAACTGGAGGTTAACCACACCTATGGTGCATTTTACAAGGTACATGTCAAATCTACGAAGTGTAGAGTATAAATGTCTTAACACAATAATTAAGGAAGTGTGATGAAAACTATGTTAACCAGTTTGATGAAAGTATTTCAAATTGTATATAAAAGCAGCACATTGTACCCCATAAATGCATTAATGTACACAGCTATGATTTAATTTAAAAAAAAAAAAAGAAAGAAATTGGAGGTCGATATCTTGTGCTCTCAGACCAATCAAAGCCTGAAAGTTGGTAGAGATTTTGACTGGCAGTCATGAAAACTATCATATAAGATTTTTATATTGTGGTCTCTTGAATAGGAGGGTAAAAAATTCTTCATGTTGCCCAACCAGTGAAGGTGGAGGTAACCCAGGCGATTCAGTATCACTAGCCACCAAGAATGAATGCCTAGCAAGGTCAAAACAGAAATCCAGGAACACCCTGTTTACAAATTAAATACAGTGTTTTTCCTCCTACTGAACTCTACAAGTTCAACACAGTATTTTTACTATTACTATCTTATTCTGATAAAACTAATACATTTCTTCTTGTTTTAGCAGCAAAAAGTTGGGGCTGTTAACTTTCAAGTTTGGCAAACATAAAATGGGGAAGTCACCTCACAAGTCCCAAGAGAAAGATTTCTGCTAAATGGAGACATAAGATTGCCCCAAATGAAATCAGTTATGAAGCATTTTATATACTTCTATAATCCTCTATGGTATGAGTCTTGCTAACACAGGTGTATATGTAAGATTGTCCGATGTTAGTGCACATTCTCCCCACCCCCAGTAGGTATACACGTATAACTATTAACTTGAGTATATTTTTATTTAAGAATAACTTAAATAGTTATACACGTATAACTTAACTTGAGTATATTTTTACTTAAGAACAACTTACAGAAATAGAAGAAGAGAGATGTGATGCCAAAGTTAAATTAAACTGAACTGTGCCACCCCCACCTGTAATTTTGCCTAGTCAGTTCGCCCATAGCTTTGCATCCCTCCTGGAATGTAGACCAGGAAGTCAAGCCTCACTCATTTCCTCAGTGGGAAAAGGGCAGTGGGATGGGCTCAGCAGGTGCACCCCCTTTGTCTTTGACTGCTGAGTTCCAGGAGTAGTAAATGGGCTTCAGACGGAGTCATATTTATCCATTATTTATTTAAAAAACATTTCTTAACTCATTACTCTAAGGATCTGAAAGACTCAAAAAATGTAAGATTTATAGTTATTTTTAATGCTTTGAAGATAAAAATCTATTTTTTAGTCACATGATTTTGATCCCTACTTTATTTATAAATGGAAAAAAAAGGTGAAGCATTTTCTATTCAGTTTTAAAATTAAAGAGAGATATGCAAACACATACTACACTACCTGTTAGATCTAACATTACAATGTAATCTTAGGCAAATGACTTGGCCTATTATGCCTCGGTTTCCGGATCTATATGAAGTGGAGAGAATAACACTTCTTGGAAAATGTTTAGAACTAAATGAGCTTATTTATGCTTTCAAAGAGTAAGCACTTAGACGTAGAAAGTCTCAGTGCAGATGCTGTTGAGCTTGCTTGAGTTCAAACCTTTTCTTTGCCACCACCAACTCTGACCTTAGACATATTACACTTCGGTTTTTTGTTGGGTTTTTTTTGCAGTTTTTGGCAGGGGCCGGGCTTGAACCCTCCACCTCTGGCATATGGGGCCGGCGCCCCACTCCTTTGAGCCACAGGCGCCACCCAGACACATTACTCTTCTTAATTTTAATTGCCTTGGATGTGAAATACAGAAATAATAACATTTATTTGCATGATTTTAATAAGTCAAGTGAGTATACATTTATAAAGTACTTAAAAGAATTCCAGAAGCATAGTAATTCTTATTTAGTTTTAAGTGTTTAACATCCAACTAAAAGTAGCTTAAGTACAAGTGAGAATTTTAAGTGGGAAATTCAATAAATAATTATGCCCTTAGGTATAGCTGGTTCCAGGAGCTCAAAGTCATGTTTTTGTCTTACCATCCTTTGGCTCTGCTTGTTTTTACTTAACTTCATTCTCTATCTTACCCTAATGGAAAAAGAGTGTTTTCCCAAAATATCCTGGAAGGAAGCCCAAAGAAAAATTCTGATTATTTTTGTTTGATTAGCGTGCCCTTTCCTGAAACAATCACTATGGCTAAAGAAAGGAACAGGGCATGCTGATTGACAAAACACATACAGCCCACCCTTGACCTTTAGGAAGAAGCTAAGTCTGTCCCACCATAGTCATAGTCAACGAATTCCAACGGGAAAGAGGAATTCCAAGATCAAAAATGAGTTTGGTTTTGTCCATGCTAAATAGATAAAAATAACAAATACCTACTACAATGAGCAAACATGGTAGCTATTACTTTTATCATTATTAATAATATTATTATTGTTATTATTACTTAGATGAATAATGTGTTAGTCTGGGTTCTCCAAAGAAGTAGAACCAATAGGATCTATGTCTATATCTACAGAGAGAAATTTATTGTAAGGAATTGGCACATGTGATTGTTAAGTATGATATGTCTCAATATCTGCAGAGTGAGTTGGCAAGCTAGAGACCCAGGAGAGCCACCTGCGTGGTTCCAGTCTGAAGGCTGCCAGGCTCAAGACTCAGGAAGAGCCAATGTTTCAGGTTGAATCCAAAGGCAAGAAAAAGTCAGTGTTCCAGTTCAAAGACAGTCACAAAGGAGGAATCTTCTCTTAGGGGAGGGTCACACACTTTGTTCCACTCAGAATGTTTTATTCAACTGATTAGATGCAGCCCACCCATATTAATAATCACTTTAACAATCAATATAAGTCAGCCACAGAGAGGCAATCTGCTTTACTCAGTCCACTAATTTGTATGTTAATCTCATTCAAACATCCACATAGAAAAATCCAGAATCACGTTTAACCAAATGTCAGAGCATACCATAGATAGCCCAGGCAAGCTGGCACACAAAATTAACCATCATAAATAAGCAATAATAACAGCATGGCATAAGAAAGTAAATATTGAGTATTTTCTTTAATGCTAAGCTCCAAAACAATCCCAGTAGCAGAATCATATGACATTTATGGTTTGAAGAAGCCCCCACATGAGATTATTATGCACTCTTCTTTTGAGAATCATTAAGTAAGCCCATTTATTAATACCAAATAAATGCAGAGACCATCATCCACGCTCTTTTAATATGGTCTTGATAAACATTACCAAAAGGCCAAATGAGAACCGGGCTTAAGCAAAAGTTATGCTGATGAGAAAAATATAGAGACTACTACCCAGGTAGAACTGATCAAGGACGTAATCAAGTGACAGCAACAGATGGATAGGATAACTATTCACACAGAAAAAGTAATAATCATTGTGCATCCCCATCAGGACCAAAGATAGACATACTTTCAGAAACATGACAGAAGATAAAATTGTGATAAAAGTTTTGAGATAATTTTAAGATTTTAGATCGCTTTATGATAATGACAAAAGCCTATCCAGGAGTCCTCTTCCCTTCCATAGCCCAACTTGCTAATTAGGAAATGGAAGTCACTTAATTTTGTTGTTGTTGTTGTTGTTGAGACAGGGTCCCACCCTATGCCCCTGAGCAGAGTGCAGTGGGCCTGGTAGGTCACCGCAACCTCAGACTGGGGCTGGGGGCACCCTGCTGCCTCAGCCTCTGGAAGCCGCTGGGATTACAGGCGCTTGCCGCTGCACCCGGCTGGGTTTTTCCATTTCTTTCATGAGTCGGGATTTCACTGTTGCTCAGGCAAGTCTCGAACTCCTGAGCTCAAGCAATTCTCCCTCCTCAGCCTCCCACAGTGCTGGGATTACAGGCGTGAGCCACCACGCGAAGTCACTTAATTTTAAGATAAGATTAAGCAAATTGTCAGGTTCAGTGACATTTTAGATTGCCATAAACTGAAGTAGTATCTGGCTTTTTAATGTAAAAATAATATGTGCATGTACATATATATGTATACATACATACACACAGAGGGTGGCCAGAAAGTTCATGTGCAATTTTAAATTGCACACTGTTTTTTTTAAAAATTGCACACTATTTTATACTGCACGTGAACTTCATGGCCACCCTGTATATTTGTATGAGGCCACTATGAATCTTTCGAGACAGACTGTAGTATGGTCCATTATTTCATTTCCAAGATACACAGTCGATGGTGACCTTTCTGATTCACTTGGACAAATTTCCACTTGCTCAGGATATTGGCGTTGTTGGGAGGGCTTCATTTGCTACTGTCTGCATGGATTTTATGCTCCTTGGCTTTTGTGTATCTCAAAGCTTTTGCGATGACCCCTGAACATAGTTTAAGAAGCAGAAAACTAGATTTCAAACATAATTTTCCTAACACAGACTTGGTGCGCAAATCGCCTTCTTAGTGTCTTCCACAGACGTTCAGTCATGAAAAGGATTTAGTCATATAGTATTTAAGGGAGGCTTCTGGTTTATTCTGAGCTGTGACAGATGTCTTCAAAACTAACATCCAAAGAAAGGCATTTCCTCCCAAATTGGTTAGCATGTCTGTTGACATTTTGAGCTGGATAATTCTTTGTTTTAAGGGGCTATTATAAGATATTTGGCGGCATCCTTGATCTCTACTAACTAGATGCCAGTAGCAACTTGCCAGCCGTGGCAACAAAAGATGTCTCCAGATATTGTCACATTTCCAGAAGGTCAAAATCACCTCAAGTTGAACATCACTGAATTAGGCAAATTATTGGTTATGACTATTAAATAAAGGCCTAGGCTGGGTGTCATGGCTCATGCCTAGCACTCTGGGAGGCCAAGGTGGAGGGATCACTTGAGCTCAGAGTTCAAGACCAGCCTGAGCAAAAACAAGACCCATCTCTACTAAAAAGAGAAAAAAAAAAAAAAAAAAACTAGCCAGGCATGTGGATGGTGCCTGAATTCCCAGCTGCTTGGGATGCTGAGGCAAGAGGATTGCTTAAACCCAAGAGTTTGAGGTTGCTATGAGCTATGACATCACAGGACTCTACCCAGGGTGACAAAGTGAAACTCTGTGTCCAAAAAATAAAAATAAAAATAAAGGCCCACATTGCCCAAAAGTTTCTTGACATTTTTCCTATGCTACCTGCTAATTTATATAATATTTTGCCATCTTGCTTGAGTGAATAGATTATGAGTTTTATTATCAGAATATTTTTGATGAAAATTTAAGAAAGGAAAAGTCTAACTGTAATAAATGCCTCTTTAGCTTTCATTTCTTGACTTATTTTTAAAAAATAGTACATTGCCACAGATCACAAGAATGCTTACTGTTTTACCAAAAATAAACAATCACAAATCACACATACAAGTTTCACACTCAAGCACTCTGGGAGGCTGAGGCAGGTGGATTGCCTGAGCTCACAAGTTCAAAACCAGCCTGAGCCAGAGCAAGACCTCATCTCTAAAATAGCCAGGCATTGTGGCGGGCACCTGTTGCCCCAGCCACTTGGGAGGCTGAGGCAAGAGGATTGCTTGAGTCCAAGAGTTTGAGGTTGCTGGGAGCTATAACTCCACAGCACTCTGCCAGGGGCAACAAAGTGAGACTCTGTGTCCAAAAAACAAACAACAAAAAAAAGATTCACGCTCAAAACGTTTTGAATTTAGTAGTTCTTTAAGTACAATTATTAATTTAATTTAATTATCTGTATTATTCAAAAAGTAATGCAATGATAATTTTTTTTTCAATAGAACTGTTTCTTAACCATACATACTCTAAAACTTAACTTATAAAAATAATTTATATGTATTTGCCATCTTTAGGTCTGAGATATTTAACCGTGAAGGAGATAGGTATAAAAGATATGGTACAACATGTCATTGAACTTGTCACCCACAGTGAGTTATTTTGCAATGTCTCTATCTACAGATAAAATGCTGTTCCCATGAGATTATTCACCATAAACAATCAGTGAAGTTGTTTTTCCATCTGGTATTCTAGCTTAGCACGTAAATAAGATTTCATTGTAGAACAAAATAAAAGCTTATAATCTACTAGTCAAAAGATCAGTTAGGTCGGTATTATTAACCTGAAATAATCTCCAAAACCTTTTTTGTAAGTTTTAAAAAACAAGTTCCTGAAACAAGTTCCTGAGATATTATGTGTGCATATATGTTTATTTAGAAAAAAGTAATAAGAATGATTATCAGCGTAGAAGGATAAAAACCAAACTGAACTCAAGAGCTATTAAGTAAGAGAGAGAACATGATAATTTGCTGAAAATTAAAGTTTGTTCAAAATGAGTATTCAAAATTTATTCATATGTATTTGCTATTTATATGCAATTCATTTAAAGCCAATTATTTCTTCTCTTCCATATTTATGATAAGGAAATCTGCATTAATGCAAGTGGTTAAAAACTGTTGGGTTGGTTTAACATAGTTGGTTATAATATTATTTAAAATGTGGTTCCAACATACAGATTAATAACATACACATTTAGGAAGGATATTAGAAAACTTTCTGAAAAATATTCAGAATGAGTATCTCTGGAAGAATCATGAGTATACTTTGTATTGTTTTGCTTGTCTATATTTTATTTTTAATGAATATGTATTGCTTTTATAATAAGGAGCTAAATATAAAAGAAAAAGACTTGGGGAGTGAGGGATGAGATGATGAGATCAAGAATTTGACTTCCCAGAACACTGAAAAATATTTTAGAAAATGCTGGATGAATAAGCGGTCTTTAAAATATGTGAGATGGGTTTTGAAATTTGTCTCAGAGATACTAGTCAAGACCTGCTGGAGGAACTGAGTCATACTTTCACAGGAATCTCTGAGGAACGGAGGGAGAATGAATTCCAGGAGATAAAAACAGGTTGGTGGAAAATGGCTCCTGGGGATTTGTTCTCTTCTGGGTATGAATTTTTATTTGGGTTCGAGATTTTTTTATTATGTATGGATATGGTAATATCCCCTTCTGTGATTAGAAAGATAATTTAGATGGGATGAAATCCAAGAATTCATGTTCTATTAGAATGAACTTCCTAAGCACCAGCACCAGCCTATTCTTTATATGCTCAGCCTGGACTGTAAATACACAGGAATAGGACAAGGAATGTGTGTGGGGCGTGTGTGTGTGTGTGTGTGTGCACCCATGTGTGCATTCGTGGACAAGGCCTTATTCGGAAAATAAGTGGTGTCTCAGGGATGTAAATACAGCCCTTGACGGTGCACTCTCGGGGTTGAAGGCAACACTTTCCCAACTTGTTTATTACCTTGATGCTAAGGCTGCAGCGGTCAGGGTCAGCCTGCTCCTTGCTGGAGTTCGCTCTGCACCTTTTCTTTCCATCTCCTCATAGTTGGCAAACTGTACTGGAAGCCATGATGCTGAAGACTGTATGTAATACATGAACCCTCAAGCTCTTTCAAAGAGGTTTTATTTTTATTTTATTTTATTTTATTTTTGAGATAGAGCCTCAAGCTATCACCCTGGGTAGAGTGTCGTGGCATCACAGCTTACAGGAACCTCCAACTCCTGGGCTTAAGCAATGCTCTTGCCACAGCCTCCGAAGTAGGGGGACTACAGGCATCCGCCACAACGCCCGGCTATTTTTTGGTTGCAGTTGTCATTGTTGTTTGGCAGGCCCGGGCTGGATTTGAACCCGCCAGCTCAGGCATATGTGGCTGGTGCCCTAGGTGCTTGATCTACAGGCACCGAGCCTCAAAGAGTATTTTAAAATGCAGTTAATAAATATATAACACATGCTGGATCTGTATTATTATTTCCAGTTTTTTATTTCATCTGGACACCCTAAGTCATTACAAGACTAAAAGGTAAAGCAGTTTAGCCAAGGAAGTAACAGAGGGGCATAAGAATGCTAGCACAATTTAATTTGATCTCCGGCTATGTTAAAAGAAGCAAGGATGGGGGTAAAACTGGGAGTTTTAACTGGGGTAAACCCACACAAAAGACATTAAATTCCAACGTGAGCTGCTGGAGGACTCAGCAGAGACATTTTTATTGACCTATAGGAGGTTTGAAGGCTCTGTAACCCATAAGAAAGAAATAAAAAGTGATAACTAAGATGAGATTTGTGAAGAGAGATTTGGGAGAGAGCTATTTCAGTAGTCTGATTCTCCTGCCCCATCCTTACGGCAGGAGGTGGGGTGCTTCCCCCTGAGCCTCTAGTCTAGAGAGCAGGGCTTCAGTGGGATTTGCAGAGAGCTTCATTTGTGACCCTTGGAGCTGGGAGGCACACCCATGTGGGTGCCAGAGGAGCCTGAGGATCTATAAGGGGGAAGTCAGCACGAGGAGAAAAACGCTGTTACACTCGGACTCACCCATATTTCTTGAGTTTTGTCAAGGTAAAGAATTTTACCATGAAGACATTTGCTGTCCAATGTTTCCAGCAGCTTATTTCACAATCATAAAGACGCGGAAACAACTCAAGTATCCATCAACTCATGAATGTATTAATAAGCTGTGGTATACGTGTGCCATGGAATACTATTCAGCTATTTAATATGATGGAGACTTTGCATCTTTTCCATTTACATGGATAGAGCGGAAGAACATTCTCCTTAGTAAAGTATCTCAGGAATGGAAAAACAATCATCCCACATACTCGGTACTAATTTGAAACTAGTAGATGAACAACTACAGGCCCACATGAGAGGAAAAACAATAAATTCACGAAGGCAGAAGAAGGGAGGAGGCAGGGGGCTCCATAAGGGCCCCTAACAGGTACAATACCTCCTGGGGAAAGGACTCAACTATACCTTGGGACTGTTTCTAACAAATGCTAACAGTGTAATCTAATCACATATAACCTTACAATCATATATAACCTTTTAATTCCTTAATGAGGAATTTAAAAAAAATAAGTGATTGTGCCCTGGGGAGCACAGGAAAACCACACCACAGAGAAAGGCTGCTTGGGGTCACTTTAAATATGATTCTAGCTCGGTGTCTGTAGCTCAGTGGCAAAGGGTTCGAATCCAGCCCACGCCTGCCAAACAACAATGATAACTGCAACCAAAAAATAGCCAAGCATTGTGGTGGGCACCTATAGTCCCAGCTACTTGGGAGACTGAGGCAAGAGAATCACTTCAGCCCAAGAGTTGGAGGTTTCTGTGAGCTGTGATGCCACAGCACTCTACTGAGGGTGACAAAGTGAGACTCTGTTTCAAATAAATAAATAAATAAATAATAAATAAGATTCTGCCTAAGAAGCCTTCACTCTGTCCAGCATCTGAATGAAATGAACTATGGGAAAACCTGCGATTGGGTTTTCCCTGCCTCTGACAGGGTAGCCATGAAAAGTGTAACTTCACTTGAATCGTGAGTCTTCTGGCAGGTCAGCAGGGAGGTTGCTGAAGAATCCTCCAGAGTTCCAGGAGAGAAAAAGAAAACTTCACTATCTTCAGAACCACAAAGATCAAGCATTTTAAGGAATAGCAGTCAAGTGGGAAATCACCTGCCCTTTACCTCTGTACCTCCACACCTGCCTGCCCTCATCAGCAGAGTCTGAGGAGTCCAGAAAAAGCAGCAAGTGGGTTGATGAAGAAGGAAGTGAGCTGGAAACCAAAACTCAACTAGCCCACTTCCTGGAAGGTAGGTTGCTTGTCTACTGTCAAGCACCAGCTTGAGAAAAGGTAAGAAAGAAATGTTATTTTTGAATCAGCATCTAAAGGTTAGTATTTTGCCAAATTAGTATTCACTAAATTAAAGTGGACAGAGTATTCTGTAGTACCTAAAAATCAGTAGAAAATTTGGGAGCCCAATATATTTTTCATTCATAGAAGAGAGAAGAATTTGCACTTCCCAAAACATTTTAAAGGGAGATTGGAAGATTCAACAAACAAATAAACTTGTATTTTTGTAAGTTTTGTACCATAAGGTCTGCTTGTTCAAAATACGAAGAACATGATTTTCAGAAAAAGGAGGGTCATGCTCACGTTCTTAGCAGTGCTCAGACCAGGATCGTGTTCTATTCTGTCTGATATTCCTCAAGAGGGAAGTTGACAGAGCAATCACCATGGTGAATGGGCCCAAAAATCAAATCATAGCAGAGACAACGCACAGAGCTCAAGCTGTTCAGGCTGGAGAAAATTTAGGCAAGAAACAATACCTCATTTGACTTGTACTAGTAATTGTGCACATGGAGAACAGATCAGAAAAATCCTGTGATTCTTGAGGGCTGGCTAAGAACCACATTTGAGTGCAAGATGAGGATATACATAGAATTCAAGTATTCAAAAAAAAATGTATTTGTTTCATGTTGTTTTGCAATGTATTTCTCACTATTGGTTTTTCGATCTGAGTTTGGGTGACATTTGTCATGGTTCTTACAGAGAAGACCCATCAGCCATTTGGCTCCAGGTCAAACGACCAAAGACCAACCTATTATAAGCCAGTTTGCCAAATGACCAATCCACACCAACGGCCATTTCCTTGAACACCGCTTCATCCAATGCCAATTTGCCTCATCTACTTGTTTCCTTCAATGATTTCATTTTAGTTGAATAGACTTCCTTTTATCCTTATAAGAGAGAATTTTAGGGAATATTTAACTCATCACTGCCCTAGATTTTTGGAGTCTGAGAAATGGGTGACTGAGGCAGAGACAGTGGATTTTTGAATATTTTTTAAATACAATCTCCAATACAACGAATTGTTTTAGTCATATTCTTTAAACATACCATCATTCCTCTCACAGACTCTTATTCTCATTCCTCTCTCCCTCTTTCTATCAGTCTCCAACTGCAGCACCAAGACACTAGCATAAACAAATGGGGCATTTATTGGATGTAGGGGTGTTAAAAAAAATCGAGAGATAGACACAGGCACCCATCAAAGGAAGATCAAAACACCGCCTGTAGTCTCAGTACACTGTGTTGAAGGATTTGGCCCAAATGTAACCAAGTAGGCCAGCACTGCAGGTGGAAGAAACCAGACTTCTACAGCACTGTTCCCACACTGCAGAATTACAGAAACGTCAATTCCCACCTGCAGAGATTTACCAGGGGCAAACATATGACCCCAGAACCCAAGAAATGCAGTAATACCCGAGAGCAAATGACTGATGGATCCTCTGTGCAAGAACCATGGCAAATATCATCCAGACCCCCCCGGGACAGCAAAGCATGAGAAATACATTGCAATGCAAGACAGTCCAGAACAATTTAAAAGATTTGTTTTTTGATGCTTGTTCTCTGTGTGTGTGTGCGTGCACATGTGTGTGTGTCCTCTGGTTTTTATCCGATCCTCAAGAATCACAGATTTTTTTCTGATATGTTTTCCAGACACAAATTTATTAATGGATAGATTAGATGAAGAAAAATGTCATAGTTTATCTTCTTACTAGGTCATCAGTTTAGGTCAATAGATTGAAGCCCAAGATTTGGGATTTGGGATTCCGTGGGAGAAATCTCCCATCAGGTGGTTAATTTTGATGTTACACGCAATCTTCAGGGCCTTTCAAAGGCCTGCAGAGTCTCCTCATGTTAACACACTCTGTCTTTATCTCTTCCTGCTCTCCTTCCTGCTGTAGACCCTGCTGTCCTGCTGACCTCAAGCATAACTTGCTCTTACTACCTAAAGGCCTCTACCCCCAGGTAAGAAGGTCATAACCCTCAGTTTCTCAGTGTACCCATGACCTTTTGCATATTGTTATATAATATTTATACATAAAACATAGGCAGACACAATGCAATACACATAGATAGGTCACCACTTATCTCATTCAGTTGAAAAGTATTAAATTACATATTTAATGGGGCGGCGCCTGTGGCTCAGTGAATAGGGCGCCAGCCCCATATACCGAGGGTGGTGGGTTCAAACCCAGCCCCGGCCAAACTGCAACAAAAAAATATCCGGGCGTTGTGGCAGGCGCCTGTAGTTCCAGCTACTCGGGAGGCTGAGGCAGGAGAATCACCTAAGCCCAGGAGTTGGAGTTTGTTGTGAGCTGTGACGCACTCTACCAAGGATGATAAAGTGAGACTGTCTCAAAAAAAAATTACATATTTAATATTTAATTTTACATTCATTATTAAATTACATTCAATTCTTTGTTAAACAATAAACTCCTAAAGGATAGAAACCACATTTTTCGGCCATGAGATACCTTTCTTTCACGTGAGGTACAAAGTTCAATGAATGAGTTAATCAATAAATGAATGAATGGATGGATGGATGAATAGCTAACAGACTAAAATGTTTTTGTGTCACTGGTTGAAAACATCATCTCAAAGTACCCAGTGGAAGCTGTACTTCTAATCTGCACAGTATAAGACACAGTTGTCCAGAAACCTTAGATGTCTTGAGTTTCACCTGCTGTCAAATGGTCAGTCATTCACAGTCTTGAGTCAGTCCTACCTTGGATGCCTGGTCCAGCATGCCCCCTTGGCCCACAATATTGCCATCTGGCACTACAGTCCTTCCAATGTCACTAATCCATCTCATATTCTGAGAACATTCTTCACAATACTACTTGTGAAGCTTAAATTATTGTACAGAGTCTGTAAAATGTTCTCTACCCTCACCGGACCCAGTGACTACTTGGTCTGATCACTCTCTTTTTTTGATTCAGAACAAATAATGAACTATCACAAGCTCCCCTCCACCACCCATATGGATCTCCAATCCATAACTCTCTTCTGTTAAATGGATCTTCTCTCCCTGAATCACTGAGAAATCCCCTAATAAGATTTGCTTCTACCCATGTAAGATAGCATGCCCTCTCAATAGGTTCAGTGAAGTAAAAGGAAAATTAGTGTAATTATTAAATTAGGATAACCACACTTTAACACCTAAACCCAAGCCCTATCTCCAGTGTCATCCATCATTTAGACTGGGGAAGCCAGTTATCTTCTCCCACAGGTAACCCAACTGGAGGCTGCAAGTGACAGATGTTTTTAGTAAGTGTGTGTACTGAAGAGACTGTTTATATGTATATATGGTACATGTGTCTTTATGTATGTATACAAACATATGCATACACATATATATATGCACGTATATATACACACCCCAAGTGCAAAATAAAATTTTACTGAATGGAATTTTTAATCTTCTCACTCCTTTCACCTGGTTTGTAAGCCTTACATCTTTCCCTCTTTTTAATTTTGTAATATTTCATACTTTATTTAGATCACAAAAAGGCTCATTTCCAAGTCTAAATTCTGTTTATAATGACTCTTTCATTCCTCTTTTCATACATTTGAAATTTATTTATTTTCTCTTTTTTGTTTTTTTCTACACTTTCCTGAAAATAAGTCACTCAAAACTGTCAGAAATATATTTCTGAAATAAAATCAAAAGAAGTAAAAATTAACAGTTCTGACTTTGCTTTTCACAGAGCTATTTAAAAGGACAGTATGGTATATCCTGACAGGTGTTATATGCACATGTAAAATGCCTGTATATTCATGGAATTATAGAGTTAGTGTTGGAATCAGAGAGAATCCAAATCCACCCTTCATTTTCTATAGAAGCCAAGGAGGCCTGGGTAAGTTTTGTGAGTTCCCCAAGGTCACACAGCAAATATAGATAAAGCCAAAACTAAACTCCAAATATCCTAAGGGTTCATTTTTATTCTAGTCCAAAATGTTGCCTTCCCTAGTACAGACAAAATATCATTTCTAAGGGTGGAATTCTACCAGGAAAGCCCCTTCATAGAGTTAAATTATAGAAAGAGTGTATTATTGGTGTTTTTTGTGGTACAAGTGGGGTTTTAGGACAAATATACAAACAGTAATATTTGGGACAAAATTCAAAGATCTCAGGCTATTGTTGCTCTATTATACTTAAAAGGAAAAATGATTCGGTTGAGTTAAATACTATAAAATGTAATTATAGTCCTCAGGAACAACTCAGCAGAACAGGAGCTATATTTTGCTGTCTTAGCTCACCAAAGCCCTGGAAGAAATTCAAGAAGAGATTGTATAACAAGTGGCATACATCATTTCCTTTAGATTACAACACTCAGTCATCAGAAAATGTGACCGTTTGGGACTCATTAATAATCAGTGTTGATCACCAGAGTTTAATTGGTCATGTGTCGATGGGATTGGCTAAAGCTGGGCCCTAGTTATTTCTCTCTGTATTTATCAGTAAACACTTATATTTCTTTTTTCTGTCTTAGAGAGATAAAATTACTGCTCTGAATTACCATCTTTTCCAATTTCATCTGAATCTGACTTTTTGTCATTTTTATTTTTAGTTTATAAACTGCTTGAAAAGGGCTTTTTTTTTTTTCTCCTAGTTTCTGGCTGGAGTTGAAACTGAGATTATGGAAATACCTCAAGAGTGGTTATTTCTATCCACACAGAAAGGAGAAATTTGAGGATGTTTAGTTGAACATTCAAATGTTTCAGCTTTTGCCCTTCACTGTTAATAATACCATCATCTGTCTTTTGCCCCGAAAAAAACCTCTCTTTAACTTTATGCTTGAGAATTTCTTCTTCATTTTATTTCCTTATAGAGTCTTCTACAGGTGAGTCATAATGTATTGAGGTCATGTCAGTTGTGTTTTATTACATAGGTGGACGTTTCATTCCTAAAATGTACCACCAGACACATTGACATGTATATCAGCCTCGAGATGGGCCGTTTGTGCTAAAGATGCCAATCAATTAGCAACTGGGCTCAGAATCTTTTTCAAAATGCTGCTTCCGCTTTGGACAAAACCATGCAAAAGCAGACGGAGCGATTCCTTACCACCATAGCCTTTGGTTCCTATCTCTGTATAGCTATTTACTTAAATCGATCATGATAGGTGGCAGACATAGAAAAGAAGTGGTGTGAACTTCTTTCCACAATGTCTAAGACTCCATAATTATAATAGCTTTAGAAAGTCTTCAGCTTTTGGAATGATTTGAAAATCATTCCAAATGATTTTTTGCTCATTTAAACCAGTTTAAATTAGAATATGCATAGCTATTTTCTCACTGACCTCAACTCTCCTGTCTGTTGCCTTGTCCTTTCGCAGTGGCCCCTTAGGAAGGCACCTGTTGTGGTCAGCCCAGCGCCCCATCTGCTGAGTCCCGGGGAGAAAACCAACCAACTGGGCGAGTTGCAGCTATTTTCATTTCAGAGCATCTCCCTCATCTAGCACGTTACTGCTGCCTGGATGTTGTTCTGCAGCTCCACAGTGCTAACTTTCCATAGTCAGCTCTCGTGTTAGACATAGCTGTGATTCCAGACTTTCCCACTCCTCTCAGATGCTGGCCTGCAGGAAAACCTTGCGTCTTACTTCCCAGGGAAAGTATAAGTATTACAACTTGTTGCCATCTGACCTACAAACTTAACACTTTGTCTTCCTTTCTTTCTCAATAGGAGGTGTGCTTCCTATTACAATGAATAATATTTCCTATTTAAGCCTAATCCGAACGCTCATGCATTGAATCACATCCCCTGCAGCACACCCAAGGCACATTCATTCTATAATATTCCTTCTTTCTCAAAGTTTTAGCACTACCACCTCTGCTGCCTTCTTTCAGTAATGATCTAAACATAGTAAAGCGTTTTCATTTGTCTAATAGCTCCTCCTTAGCCTCTTTGATTCCTATATCTTGGCCATATCCCTAAATCTCTACATTGCTAGGAATCTGTATAATTCATTTTACTCATTCCTCGAACCATCTCATCTAATTTCCTGGTTTGCAACTTCACTTTTTTTATGCTACAACTTCCAAATGCATATCCCCAGATCTGCTCTTCAGCCCTCCACAGATCTCTGTCTCTCTCCCACTCTCGTTCTCTCTCTCGGTCTTCAGGTCCTAAGACATTTCCACTTATAGACACCAGAGATACGAGATACCTCAAAATCAGATGCATATTTTTGATTCACAAACTTGACCCTTCTCTTTTTTCCCTTGTCCCATCAAATGGCACTACCATATCAGCTAGTTATTAATTATTCTTAACTCCCAATCAAAGAGTGTACTGTAAACTATTTAGCACAGCAGTTCAGAGAACAGCATCGATCCAGGCTCTGCACCTTAGTCCCTGTATAATCTTGAGCAAATTGCATAGAAGCTTCAGTACTGCCTTTGTATAAAATAGAGATACTAATAGCAACTACTGAGAAATAATGCAAACATGACTCCCAGCACAAAGTAAGCATTCGCCACTTTTTATCTATTACTATAAATTTTATGCTTATTCGTATTATTATTATAATCAGTGCATATCTCGAATCAAAGTCCATTTCTCTACGTGTCTGTGGTCACAAGTCTTGCTGAGTCTCTCTTTCATCTGTCCTCTGTATTACTGAGAAGCCTTCTAAACAATCTCCCTGCCATTACACATGTCCCTTCCAATCTATTCTCCACGTGGCACCCATAAGTGATATGCCAAATCTTTCAAGTTCTTTCTTTTTATAAAGAAAGAAAGTAGTTTCCCCTTGCTACTAGGGTAAAGTCCAAATTACATGGAATGGTTTAAAAGGTTCTTTATCATCTAGCTCCTCTTTACCTCTCTAGCCTCATCTTTTGGTTTTCCCAACTCACTCTTCATAACTTTTAAAAAAATGATCCTTTAAATAAAAAAATCCCCTGAACTCTTTAGGTCTCTCTCACACCAAGACCTTCACACATGAGTCTTTCTACCTGGAATACTCTGGGTAGACACTTGGCCTTGTTCACGCCTAGTCATATTTCAGATCTCAGCTTCCATGGCATCTTTTCCACGAAAGCTTTCGCTCCCCTTTACTCCACCTACTCTAGGTTAGCACCCTTCGTATCCACGCAGAGAGCAACTCATCTTTAATGATTGCAGTTTTCAAACAGCATTCTACCTATTCATTTATTTGATGTTATTAGTCTCCTCGGGGTTGCTCTAACAAAGTCTGACATACGTCATGGCTTTAAAAAAAACAGAAACATAACAAACAAACAAACAAAACCCAGACATTTATTCTGTGACAGTTCAGGAGGCCAGAAATCCAAAAGCCAGGTTTCAGCCAAGTCACACACCCCCATCAGGGAGAATCCTTCCCTGTCTGTTCTTGCTTGGGGTAGCTGCTGATGTTCCCTGGATTGTACCAGCATAGCTGTAATCTTCTCCCCAGACTTCATGTGGCCTCGTTCCTGTATCTCTCTGTGCCTTCCTCTCTTCTGCTAGGTCACCCTAATCCAGCATTTCATCTCAAGATCCTCAACTAATTATATTAGTAAAGTCCCTATTTCCAAATAAGGTCATGTTATGAAGTTCATGGTAGACATAAATTTATGGCCAATACAATTTAACACATTACGCTTGTCAGTCTTAACTTACTAGCCTATGTTCTACCTGAGGGCAGAGATTGTGCCCATGCTGGCCATCACTGCAAAGTTAGCTCAGCACACAGTCTACACTTAAAGCCCTGCTTCTACCACTACACAATCTATGCATGTAAGAAAATTACACTTGGACCCCATACATTTATACAAATAAATAAAACAAAACAGAAAAGCAGTAACTATGGAATGAGCACATTCTTTCCCCTTGATATTTATTTACCCAGCCTCAATACATTTGCTTTCAACAACCTCAATGGTCACTTCCAGTTTGTTCACTAAAATTGAATCCTGCCTCAGCCTGAAAAATAAATAAATTCTTTTACCAGAAATATGCAGATTCAGAAGGCATAAAATTAATAGGGGCTTAGTCAAAATCAATAAGACTATCAATCACCTGAACTATATGTATATATAGTTGTATATGTATATATCGAACTTTGTTCTTCTCCTTCAATATACTATAATATATTATACTGTATATATATATATACTATATATAGTATATACAAACACATATATATATATATATATAGAGAGAGAGAGAGACTATTTTATTATCAATAGCAACAGAATACACATCCTTTTCAAGGTCATACATAATATTCACCGAGATAGACCATATTCTGGCCTATACGACATATCTTAACAAATTTAAAAGAATAGAAATCATACAATGTCTGTTCTCAGATTACTATGGTAAGAAACTCAAAGCTCTCTCACCAAGATCAGAAAAAGAAAGATATTCACTCCTATCACTGCTTTTCAACCCCATACTGGACGTCCTGGTTAACACAATAAGAAAATAAAAGGATATGAAAATCAGACAGATTAGGAAGAAATAAATAAAACTGTCTTTGTTTGAAGAAGACATGAATTCCTATGTACAAAATAAAAAAGAATCAGCAAAAAAACAATCAACTGGAACTGATATACAACTATAGCAAGTTTGCAGGACATAATATTAATACACAAAAGTTGATTATTTTCCTATATACCAGCAGTAAACAAGTGAAACTGATATTAAAAACAATGCCATTTACATTAGATGCTTCAAATAAAATACTTAGCAGTAACTCTAACAAAATATGTACAAGATCCATAGGAGGAAAATTACAAAACTGTGATAAAAAAAATTAAGGGAGGATTAAATAAATGGAGAGATAAAGACTCAAAATGTCAAGATTTCAGTTCTTCCCAACTTGATAAATAGATTCAGTGCAATTCCAACCAAAATTCCAACAACGTATTTTGTTTAAATTGACAAATTGATTCTAACATTTCTATGGAGAAACAAAAAAACCAAAATAGCTAATACAATATTAGAAGAGAAGAACAAAGTTCGAGGATAGACATTACCCAACTTCTAGACTTACTATAAAGCTATAACAATCAAGACTGTGGTATTGGCAAAAGAATGGACCAATGGAACAGAATGGAGAACACAGAAATATACCCACATAAATATAGACAACTGATCTTTGGCAAAGGCAATACCATGAAGAAAAGATAGTCTTTTCAACAAAGGATGGTGGAACAAGTTGAGTTTTCACATGCAAAATGTGATGTCACATGTGTCAGATGAATCTAGATACAGACCTTATACCTTTTCCAAACATTAACTTGCAGTGACTCATAATCCAAAATTTAAAATGCAAAACTATAAAACTCCTAGAAGATAATATAGGAGAAAATCTAAGTGGCCTAGAATCTGCCAATGACTTTTTAGATTCAACATCTAAGGCATAATCTAGGAAAGAAAGCATTAATTAGCTAGACTTCATTACAATTAAAAATGTCTACTGTGGAGAAGATATTACCAAGAGAATAAAAAGAGAAGTCACAGACTAGGAGAAAATATTTGCAAACAACATAGTTGATAAAAGACTATTATCCAAAATATTTTTAAAAACTTAAAACTCCGGCGGTGCCTGTGGCTCAACGGAGTAGGGCACTGGCCCCATATGCCAGTGGAGGCAGGTTCAAACCCAGCCCTGGCCAAAAACTACAAAAAACAAAACTTAAAACTCAACAATACCTTAATGGACGCCTTATCAAGGAAGCTATGTAGAGAGCAAATTAGCATACATAAAGATGCTCCACACAGTATGTTATCAGGGAAATGCAAACTAAAACAGCAATAATATGCATATACCACTACACAACTATTAGAATGGCCACAATTCTACTGGACGTGGACAACATCAAACGCTGGTGAAAAGAAGGTGCAATAGAAACCCTCATTCATTGCTGGTGGGAATGCAAAGTGGTTTGAGGACCTTGAAACACATGTTGACACTTTCTTACAGAATTAAACATACTTTTATCATACAGTTCAGCAATCATACTCTTTGATGTTGACCCAAAGAATTTGAAAACTTAGGTCCACACAAAATCCCTGCATGTGGACGTACAAAGATGCTTTATTTATAATTGTCAAAACTTGGAACAACCAAGATGTCCTTTAGTAGATGAATAAATAAATCGTAGGACATCCAGACAATGAGATATTATTCAGCACTAAAAATTGAAGCCATGAAAAAATATGGAAGAAACTTAAATGCATATAAATGAATGAAAGAAGCCAGCCTGGAAAAGGTACATACGAAATGATTTTAGTTTCATGATATTTTAGAAAAGTAAAGATCATGTAGATAGAGAAAAAGATCAGTTATCAGAGGTCAGCAGGGAAGGAGGAGTGAACAGGTAAAGACAGTTAATTTTTAAGGAAGTGAAACTACTTTGTCCAATATCAATACTGTAATAGTAGATACATGCCATTATACATTCGCCAAAGTTTATAGACTGTACAACACCAAGAGTAAACCCTAACGTAAGCGATAGGCTTTGAGTGATAATGACCTGTCACTGTAGGTTCATTGATTGTAACAAACATACCTTTCTACCATTGATAATGTAGGAGGCTGGGCATGTGGAAGGTCAAGGTATATGGGGACTCTCTGTACAGGTACCTTCTGTCCATTTCTGCTGTGAACCTAAAGCTGCTTTTAAAAAAAAAAGTCTACTTTAAACAAAAATCTAATCAGGAATGTTTAATTATTCCTCTAGAAGGAGTCCTTTCTCAGATCACTTTTTCACATAATTCTTTCCCTGATTTTTTTTTTTTTTTTTTTTGTAGAGACAGAGTCTCACTTTATGGCCCTCGGTAGAGTGCCGTGGCCTCACACAGCTCACAGCAACCTCCAACTCCTGGGCTTAAGCGATTCTCCTGCCTCAGCCTCCCGAGCAGCTGGGACTACAGGCGCCCGCCACAACGCCCGGCTATTTTTTGGTTGCAGTTTTTTGGCCGGGGCTGGGTTTGAACCCGCCACCCTCAGTATATGGGGCTGGCGCCCTACCGACTGAGCCACAGGCGCTGCCCTCCCTGATTTTTTTTAAAGAAATTTGTGATTTCCTATTTGTATTATACTTGAGTATTTTTTAATAATTTCTTCAATAGCAAAGATTATATAACTCTTTTTTTGCAGTTTTTGCAGTTTTTGGCCAGGGCTGGATTTGAACCCACCACCTCTGGCATATGGGGCCAGTGCCCTACTCCTTTGAGCCACAGGCACCGCCCAGATTATATAACTTTTTAATTATATTCCCATAGAAGACTATCACAATAGCTCAACACAGAAAATTATCACTGAGTATTCATTTATTATATAAATCTGGATCATCCGCTTATATGTAAGTTCAGCTCTATTAGAAAGACTTAGCTGTGTTCAACAGTAAAAGATTATTGGCTCTCTGACTTTAGCAAAGCAGAAAGGAAACACCTTCACTCAAATTCTTTAACAGTTTTTTTCAATTCTTTGGTTTAAAATATTCAAAAACCTATAAATGTCAAAGCCTCAGAGTCTAAATGCCTTATAAGTACTTTTTGTAGGTTCATTTACTTCCTTTGCTTTACTAAGCTTATCTTTAAACCCAGGTAAATTCCTTGTTTGCTTCTTCACAAGTATATCCAAAGTTTGTTTTCACAGATTTTTCAAAATTCTTATTAATGTTTTTCAAAATGAGTCCTGCCTAGATAACCATACCTATATTCACAAATACATTTATATGTTATAATGTATCATCAGAGTTTTATCAGGAAAGTAGAAAGTATTGTAGGCATTTAGACAGGAGGAAATTTAGCAAAGAGAATTTGGTGCTTACAAAACTGTTGGAAAGGCAAAGCCATTGATAGCTATAACTAGCACAGGTTTGCCACTGGGTACAGGCAATCAGAAAACTCAGTTTAAATTCCTGCAGTGGTCACAGACGTCTGCAGCTTTGAGACAAGTGAAGATAAGCCAGAGGACACTGCAAAACTTCACTTGTGTCAAAGGCCAATTATCTGTATGCCAGTACTGGTAATGGAAAAATACCAATTCTACCCACTGGTGTGCTAGAAATACCCAATAACTGATTTACTGGGCAAGGGAAAAAGTGCTTATTTGTAGCATTTGCCAATCTCTGTGTAAATACTCCCACTATGGCTGATTTAAAGCCACTGAATGCATAGTTATGAAGAGATGTGTACAGTCAGTTCCTTTGAACTTACATGAGCCAGCCTGACACATGACTGTTTCTGCCGCTCTTCTGCCTTCCAAATGTTATATAAATGTGGATCACTGATGGAAACTAATACAAATTCAGAAGCTTGCTGGCAAAAGATACCAGGAAACGCATAGCTCTCAGAGTTCCAGCCCCTGAAATGCAGGGCAGAGCAAAGGAAGGAATTCTCAAGAATTCGGAGAGCCAATACAGATCGTTTCTAGATCACGTAACACACAGACCAATGTTAAATGCTATTTTCCCCTTTCCTGCAAATAAAATGAAAACCAAAAAAATCCTCGGTGATTTCAACTGCATCATGGCTCAATTCCCAAATGATGTTCAAGCTCTGCATGGCTCATTTGGAAATTAGTGTTTAAGCAGGCACAGCAACACTAATTCGAGTTAACATTTATTGAGCATGATAACATGCTAGGCATTGTTTTAGGCTTTATATGTCTTACTCCATTTAGTCATCACAACAGATTCATGTGATAGGTTTGCTCTTATGCTAATTTCACAGATGAGAAAACTGAAAATTTGTAAGGTTAAGTAAATGCCTCAGATCACCTACCTATTGGGTAGCAGCCTGAGTCAAACTCAAGTTGTTGGACTGGAAAGTTGCTGCATTGAACACTCTAAAATGTGCCATCTTAAAAACATACATTTTTTATGATTAATTTTTCCTTCTCAGCACCATCTTTGCTTTCATATGTTTTATTTTTTTTTTTTTTACTTCTAAGGAATTTCTTTTTTTTTTTTTTTTTATTGTTGGGGATTCATTGAGGGTACAATAAGGCAGTTACACTGATTGCAATTGTTAGGTAAAGTCCCTCTTGCAATCATGTCTTGCCCCCATAAAGTGTGACACACACTAAGGCCCCACCCTCCTCCCTCCATCCCTCTTTCTGCTTCCCCGCCCCATAACCTTAATTGTCATTAATTGTCCTCATATCAAGATTGAGTACATAGGATTCATGCTTCTCCATTTTTCTGATGCTTTACTAAGAATAATGTCTTCCACTTCCATCCAGGTTAATACGAAGGATGTAAAGTCTCCATTTTTTTTAATGGCTGAATAGTATTCCATGGTATACATATACCACAGCTTGTTAATCCATTCCTGGCATTTAGGCTGTTTCCACATTTTGGCAATGGTAAATTGAGCTGCAATAAACAGTCTAGTACAAGTGTCCTTATGATAAAAGGATTTTTTTCCTTCTGGGTAGGAGCCCAGTAATGGGATTGCAGGATTGAATGGGAGGTCTAGGTTGAGTGGTTTGAGGTTTCTCCATACTTCCTTCCAGAAAGGTTGTACTAGTTTGCAGTCCCACCAGCAGTGTAAAAGTGTTCCCTTCTCTCCACATCCACGCCAGCATCTGCAGGTTTGAGATTTTGAGATGTGGGCCATTCTCACTGGGGTTAGATGATATCTCAGGGATGTTTTGATTTGCATTTCTCTAATATATAGAGATGATGAACATTTTTTCATGTGTTTGTTAGCCATTCGTCTGTCGTCTTTAGAGAAAGTTCTATTCGTGTCTCTTGCCCATTGATATAAGGGATTGTTGGCTTTTTTCATGTGGATTAATTTGAGCTCTCTATAGATCCTGGATATCAAGCTTTTGTCTGATTGAAAATATGCAAATATCCTTTCCCATTGTGTAGGTTGTCTCTTTGCTTTGGTTATTGTGTCCTTAGCTGTACAGAAGCTTTTCAGTTTAATGAAGTCCCATTTGTTTATTTTTGTTGTTGTTGCAATTGCCATGGCAGTCTTCTTCATGAAGTCTTCCCCCAGGCCAATATCTTCCAGTGTTTTTCCTATGCTTTCTTGGAGGATTTTTATTGTTTCATGCCTTAAATTTAAGTCCTTTATCCATCTTGAATCAATTTTTGTGAGTGGGGAAAGGTGTGGGTCCAGTTTCAGTCTTTTACATGTAGACATCCAGTTCTCCCAACACCATTTACTGAATAGGGAGTCTTTCCCCCAAGGTAAGTTCTTGTTTGGTTTATCAAAGATTAGGTGGTTGTAAGATGTTAGTTTCATTTCTTGGTGTTCAATTCGATTCCAAGTGTCTATGTCTCTGTTTTTGTGCCAGTACCATGCTGTCTTGACCACTATGGCTTTGTAGTACAGACTAAAATCTGGTATGCTGATGCCCCCAGCTTTATTTTTGTTACAGAGAACTGCCTTAGCTATACGGGGTTTTTACCGGTTCCATACAAAACGCAGAATCATTTTTTCCAAATCTTGAAAGTACGATGTAGGTACTTTGATAGGAATGGCATTGAATAGGTAGATTGCTTTGGGAAGTATAGACATTTTAACAATGTTGATTCTTCCCATCCATGAGCATGGTATGTTCTTCCATTTGTTAATATCCTCTGCTATTTCCTTTCTGAGGAGTTCATAGTTTTCTTTATAGAGGTCCTTCACCTCCTTCGTTAGGTATATTACTAGGTATTTCATTTTCTTTGAAACTATGGTGAAGGGAGTTGTGTCCTTAATTAGCTTCTCATCTTGACTGTTATTGGTGTATACAAAGGCTACTGACTTGTGGACATTGATTTTATATCCTGAAACATTACTGTATTTTTTGATGACTTCTAGGAGTCTTGTGGTTGAGTCTTTGGGGTTCTCTAAGTATAAGATCATGTCATCAGCAAAGAGGGAGAGTTTGACCTCCTCTGCTCCCATTTGGATTCCCTTTATTTCCTTGTCTTGCCTAATTGTATTGGCTAGAACTTCCAGCACTATGTTGAATAGTAAAGGTGACAGAGGACAACCTTGTCTGGTTCCAGTTCTAAGAGGAAAAGCTTTGAGTTTTACTCCATTCAGTAAAATATTGGCTGTGGGTTTGTCATAGATAGCTTCAATCAGTTTTAGAAATGTGCCACCTATGCCTATACTCTTCAGTGTTCTAATTAGAAAAGGATGCTGGATTTTATCAAATGCTTTTTCTGCATCTATTGAGAGGATCATGTGATCTTTATTTTTGCCTCTGTTAATATGGTGGATAACGTTTATGGACTTGCGTATGTTAAACCAGCCTTCCATCCCTGGGATGAAGCCTACTTGATCATGATTAATGACTTTTTTGATGATAAGCTGTAATCTATTGGTTAGGATTTTGTTGAGAATTTTTGCATCTATATTCATGAGTGAGATTGGTCTGAAATTCTCCTTTTTGTTTGGGTCTTTTCCTGGTTTGGGTATCAGGGTGATGTTTGCTTCATAGAATGTGTTGGGGAAGATTCCTTCTTCCTCAATTTTTTGGAATAATTTCTGCAGTACAGGAATAAGCTCTTCCTTGAAGGTTTGATAGAATTCTGGAGTGAAGCCATCTGGACCAGGGCATTTTTTGGTTGGAAGCTTTTTTATTGTTTCTTTGATCTCAGTGCTTGAAAATGGTCTATTCAGGAGGTCTATTTCTTCCTGGCTAAGTCTAGGGAGAGGGTGTGATTCCAAATATTGATCCATTTCCTTCACATTGTCAAATTTCTGGGCATAGAGTTTCTGGTAGTATTCAGAGATGATCTCTTGTATCTCTGTGGGATCAGTTGTTATTTCCTCTTTATCGTTTCTGATTGAGGTTATTAGAGATTTTACTTTTCTATTCCTCGTTAGTCTGGCCAATGGTTTATCTATTTTATTTATTTTTTCAAAAAACCAACTCCTTGTTTCATTAATTTTCTGAATGATTTTTTTGTTTTCAATTTCATTGATCTCTGATTTGATTTTGGATATTTCTTTTCTTCTACTGAGTTTAGGCTTAGATTGTTCTTCTTTTTCCAATTCCATAAGATCTCTTGTGAGATTGTTGATGTGCTCTCTTTCTGTTTTTCGAATGTAGGCATCTAAAGCGATGAATTTTCCTCTCAAAACAGCTTTTGCAGTATCCCACAGGTTTTGGTAGCTTGTGTCTTCATTGTTGTTATGCTCAAGGAAGTTAATGATTTCCTGTTTTATTTCTTCCTGCACCCATCTGTTATTCAACAGAAGATTGTTTAATTTCCATGCCTTTGGGTGAGGTTGAGCATTTTTGTTAGAGTTGAGTTCCACCTTTAGTGCCTTATGGTCTGAGAAGATACAAGGTAAAATTTCAATTCTTTTGATTCTGTTGATATTTGTTTTGTATCCCAGGATATGATCAATTTTGGAGAATGTTCCATGGGGTGATGAGAAGAATGTATATTCTTTATCTTTGGGGTGGACTGTTCTATATGCGTCTATCAAGCATAGTTGTTCTAGGGTCTCATTTAAATCTCTTACATCTTTGTTTAATTTCTGTTTAGAGGATCTGTCCAGCTCTGTAAGAGGTGTGTTAAAGTCCCCTGTTATGATGGTATTATCAGATATCATATTGCTCAGACTGAGTAAGGTCTGCTTCAAGAATCTGGGAGCATTTAAATTGGGTGCATAAATATTTAGAATTGAAATGTCTTCTTGTTGTAGTTTTCCCTTGACCAATATAATGTGACCATCTTTGTCTTTTTTGACTTTAGTTGCTTTAAATCCACATGTATCTGAAAATAAGATTGCAAATCCTCTTTTCTTCTG
Source organism: Nycticebus coucang (assembly GCF_027406575.1). Classification (NCBI taxonomy): domain Eukaryota; kingdom Metazoa; phylum Chordata; class Mammalia; order Primates; family Lorisidae; genus Nycticebus; species Nycticebus coucang. The sequence goes on from NC_069782.1 coordinate 32,032,760, forward strand.
CATTCCATTTGCCTGAAAAATTGTCTTCCAACCCTTGACTCGGAGCTTGAATTTGTCTTTTGAAGCCAGGTGTGTTTCTTGCAGACAGCAAATGGATGGCTTGTGTTTTTTAATCCAGTCAGCCAATCTGTGTCTCTTCAGTGGGGAATTCAAGCCATTAACATTTATTGAGATAATTGATAAGTGTGGTAGTATTCTATTCGTCTTATTTGGTGAGAGTCCATTGCTTAGTTTTATCTTTTGCATCAGTGTGGAGGTTAGGTTCTGTCCTTTGATTTCTGAGTTCTTACTTTGCTGCTGATGCATTGTGGTGGTCAGTGTGCAGAACAGGTTGAAGTATTTCCTGTAGAGCTGGTCTTGTTGTGGTGAATTTCCTCAATGTTTGAATATCCGTAAATGATTTGATTTCTCTGTCAATTTTGAAGCTTAGCTTAGCAGGGTACAGAATTCTGGGCTGAAAATTGTTCTGTTTAAGTTGATTAAAGGTAGATGACCATTGTCTTCTTGCTTGGAAAGTTTCATTAGAGAAGTCTGCGGTCAATCTGATGGATTTGCCCCTGTAGGTCAACTGGCGCTTACTCCTGGCAGCTTGCAGAATCTTTTCTTTTGTCTTGACTTTGGACAGGTTCATCACAATGTGTCTTGGAGAAGCTCGGTTAGAGTTGAGGCGACCGGGGGTCCGATATCCCTCTGAAAGCAGTGTGTCAGAATCTTTGGTGATGTTGGGGAAATTTTCTTTTATAATATTCTCTAGTATGGCTTCCATTCCTCTGGGGCATTCTTCTTCCCCTTCTGGAATTCCTATAACTCGTATGTTGGAACGCTTCATAAAGTCCCATAATTCTGACAGTGAACGTTCTGCTTTCTCTCTCTTCTTTTCTGCCTCTTTTACTATCTGAGTTATCTCAAGAACTTTGTCTTCTACCTCTGAAATTCTTTCTTCTGCATGGTCTAACCTGTTTTTGATACTTTCCATTGCATCTTTAAGTTCCCTAATTGACTATTTCAGTTCCTTCAGGTCTGCTATATCCTTTTTATTTTCTTCATATCGTTCATTTCTTATTTGATTCTGTTTTTGGATTTCCTTTTGGTTATTTTCCACTTTATTAGCAATTTCCTTCATTGTTTCCATCATTTCTTTCATTGTTTTCAACATGTGTATTCTAAATTCCCTTTCTGTCATTCCTAACATTTCTATGCTGGTGGAATCATCTGCAGTAGCTACCTCATGGTCCCTTGGTGGGGTTGTTCTAGACTGGTTCTTCATGTTGCCTGGAGTTTTCTGCTGATTCTTCCTCATGAGTGATTTCTTTTATCTGTTTCCTTGCCCTAATTTTCCTTTCACTTCCTCTTGCTCTTTAAGTTCTTGTGCCTGTGGACTAAGGGTTACAGGACCAGAAGGGTGAGAAGGTTGAAGAGCAAAAAAAGGGGATGAAAGAAAGGAGGACTAAGTGATAAGAAAAAAAGAAAGAGAGAGAAAGGAGAGGGGGTGGGTATAAGGAATATTGACAAAAAGAAGAGAGGCACAGAAAGAGGGAGACAGGGCAATATAGGTGTACAGTAGGGTACTTTGACACAACCTTAAAAAAACCCACCTTCTGGGGGTGCCCAGTTGCATGGTTCCCTTGAGGTCAGCAGCTCTTTGCTAACCTGATCAGACACAGTACCCCACCTCCACCAAGTAGAGAGGAAAGACAAAAATGCTATAAATCAAACCAAAACCAGCAAACAGAAAACTTTACGCGGATAAAATTGGGTGAAAAACCAAATGATAGCGGTAGAAACACTAGCAAAAATGAAGTTGAAGTTATTAAAAAAGGCAGCAATGGGAAATTATAATTAAACTAGGAAAATTGAGAAAGAAAAAGGGATTTGTATGGAAAAGATTGAAATTAAAAAAACAAAAGAACATCAGCAACGTCAAAGTAAACAAACAAAAAAAACAACCAACAAAAAAAAAGAATAAAATACACAACCAAAAACAAAGCAGTTTGTATATGTTATTGAATATTGTCTGGGCAACACTGGTCTTCTGGGGTATGAGATGTTAGTCACAGTTCTGATACGACTGGAGGCTGCTGATTTCTCAAACCCCAGCAGGTAGACACCCTAAATCTTTCTTCAGCCTACTTAAAAGGCACTTTGAACTTGTAAACTTGCTGAGCAGAAGCTTTCCCAGCTTTCTCGCTGGAATCACTGCTGAAGTGGCTATCCACTTACCCAGTGTGCCAAAACCGGTCTCACTCTGCCCCTGAGGGTTAGGGCTGCAAGGCGGCTCAGACCCCACCCTTAGGCTACTTGGTTGCTGGGTTACCAGCTCCCACCCGTTTCTAGCTCTGCGACCCTGAGGGCGGAGCTTGCCGGGGCAGATCACTGACAATGGATCCCTGTGACCCACCGCCAAACACTATTAGCTCCGTCTGGCTCAGCGGCTCAGACTGGGGCCCTAGACAACGGCCAAAGTTCTCCGCACTCCTGCTCAGGCCTTCCCCAAGGCAGTTCAACTCAGTGCCAAGTCCAAGGACATCAAAACAGTTCACAGGTAAGGCCTTTCTGGTTTGCAGTCTTGCTGCTACTGAGCTTACAGTTGTGGGCGGGTTTAGACGGATTGAACACACGTGACCACTTGCCGGTTTTCCACTGTTTTAGTCCTCCTCTTGGGGTCCAGAAGTCTCTCGCTGACTCCCTGTATCCTCATAGGAGTGATGATAGGCAGTTCCCACCAGCCAGAGATGCCTGGAGTCCTATCTCCCCAGACTCACGGTGCCCAGATGCAAGGAAGCTGTTACTCGGCTGCCATCTTGCTCCACCTCCACCATAAGAACTATTTTTAATTGCTTTCATATGTTTAATAGCATTGAGTATGTCATAGAATCAAGATACTGAATTATTTTTAGGACTGTGTTGCGTCCGAATAATTATCTAGTGTGATTAGAAGTGCTGTAAATATACATCTGTCCAAAAGGGAGTAAAAAGGCATAGTAAAAAGGCATATTGTGAATTTTAGTTCACAATAATTCCACCATGAAATCTCCTTTTTCTTGTTACCCCAGAAGGTTTCATCCTTCCATTCTTCTGGTTTAGAAGAATACCCTCCCTTATCAATGGCGTCACTGAGTTTAAAGTACAAGAAAGAACAAATAAATAATCTATGTGATTTTCAAAAGGGAAGAAAAGATGTGGGAGAAACAGGCTCCAATCTCCCTCTTAGTTAATATAAAAGTTTTCTGTGATGAAGACTTTTTATGTTTTCAGGTGCGGTGCTTGGTTTCAATATATAAATTGTATATTTACCCATTGCTTGGAATCACCTAATTGTTCGTGGGTTTGGGCTTGCTTAATCCAGCAAAATATCACTCTGTGCTTTCATGTCTCACTTTACATTCCCTTTTCTGGGTTCTGTTTTAAAAGCAAGCAAGCTTCTTTCTTTGTTACAAAGCATTAAATGACAATTCAGTCGGTGTGCTTTTTACCTATGTAATTTGAAGATAATTGCACAGCTGCAGATTTGTCCAAACTAAAGTAATTGTGCTTTCCTTTTTTTCTTTAGTCAATCTTCATTTTAAAAAATGGATAAATTAAAGGGCATTTCTGTCAGAGAGGGGCTGTCCTTTGATGAGTGGTGGACCTGGTTTCAGAGGCCAGTGCTGTCTGTCTAAGACATGACACCACTTCTGGCCATGCTGTCGCCAAAGCAGACTGAGTTGATGCCAGTTCACTGCCTCGGATGTTTTCAGCGCTTGTCAAATACCAGAACATAAGATGTTTCTCAGCTGTGTGATATCTGGTTATAGTGGTTCAGATCATCAGACACACCAAAACAAAGCAAGATATTGACATCTCTAAGGTTAACATGTCTTCCACCGACTTCGATGTGATAATCAACCCAGTTGTCCAGTGACAGTTTAAGAAAAAAATTTTTTTTTTTTTTTTTTTGCAGTTTCTGGCCGGGGCTGGGTTTGAACTCACCACCTCCGGCATATGGGGCCGGCGCCCTACCCCTTTGAGATATAGGCACCGCCCAAGAAAAAAAAAAATAAAAAAAATTTTTGAGTGGTCATTACATAGTTAAAAAATAAATAAGTAAATAGATAAATATGTAAAAAAATTCAAAAATGATGAAAAAGCACTGTGCTGCTTAACTGGTCTGTCTTCTAAGAGATGTTCAGAATTATAAATACCTGCTAAGAAATAATCAGAATTATAAATGTAAGATTCTCCTTGAGCATTAGAAAAAACATGTTGTCTTCTTCTGAAGGTATTTTCTTTAACAATTGATAGCTTTCTGAGATATTTGGCCTAGCAGATAATAGAAGTTTGTCAGCTATATGACATCTGGTTATGGCCAGTTGGTGTTAAACCAAATTAATTAAAGCTAACTTGACATTCTTATAATGAATCATTGCAGAAGGTTGAACAAAACAATCATGGATCATCGGTCACAAAAGCCACCAAGAAAGACAAACTTGAATGTTGACCATCCCTAGTCCAGGTGACACCAACCTTAACCCCAGATAATATTAATATTAATAAATGCAATAGGTTTAGTGACTATAAATGCTATCTCCCATCTCAGCACAAACTGCTATGTCTGGGGATAAATGAGTGTTTATCATTTCCTGACTTCTGCTCTGGCAGGCAGCCAGCAGAGAATGTACATCAAAATTAGAAGAGATGGGAGGTGGGGCTTGGTTCCAAATTGATCTGAACCACGATAGCTAGCAAGCTTAAAAGCTGTGTCCCTGCTTTTAAAGTTCACTGTCTTTTCTCAAGAGTAAAAGAAAACATTCAAGAAAATAAAACAGGGAGCCATTCCACAGTGTAGGGAGAAACATGCTTGATTGGATTCCTTTGCAGCATGTCGTGGTCCCATCTACATGAAGGCAGGGCTCGCCCCTGCCAAACCCTGAAATGCATAAGATAAAAATGATGAGGAGACACGACTTCACCACTCATCTGTCTTAAGAAATGTCTCCAAAGCACCAAGAGGTTTCCACATTACACAACGTAGATGCCAGGAACAGACACACCTGGATTTGTGCTGACGGGAACCATCCTTAGCAAAACCCAATTGCATTTCCTCCTGATGAACACCCACTTTTTTTGGCCCCAAAAGGGAATCTCTGGTCTCAAGCTCAGAAGTCACTTGCTTCATAAGCATGTTAAATTTTGTCTGGAATTTTAAGGCAGCTTCCTACAAAATACCATCAAGCTTACTGTTGGCAGAGTCAGAAAATGAATAGGTTAAGGAAATCTATCTGGGGTCATTGTTTTAGAAGCAATATATGTTTGATTAATTTTTTATGCAAAGAGGATATGTTCCTATAACTACTTTGAATAAGGAGACAGATTATAATCTAAGTAGTATATGAGAGGAATATTTAATCATTTTACTTTTTGCAAAATATGAAGTCAGAAATGTGAAGTAGATGATAACATCTCTCTTATGTATAACTACACATACATGCACATACATGCATACACTCAAACACATGAATACGATTAGTTTTTTAGGACTGCAGTAATGAAGTACCACAAACTGTGTGATGTAAAACAATAGAAATGTTTTCTTATTTTTTCACAGTTACAGAGGCTAGATGCCTGAAATCAAGATGATTGCAGGGTCACAATCCCTCTGATGGAGTTAAGAAATAATCTTTCCTTGCTTCTTCCCGCCTTCCAGGAGTTGCGCAGCCACCTTTAGGATTCCTTGGTTTATGGGTTCCTCAGTACAATCTCTGCCTCTGGCTTCCCATAGCATTCTTCCCTGCGTGTCTGCAGCTGTCTGCCCCCTCCTCTTCCTGTGAGGACACCAGTCACTGAATCAGAGCACATTCTAATCCATCATCACCTCCTCTGAACTTGTCAGTTCTGCAAAGACCCAAATAAGGTCATCTTCACAGGGATCAGGGGTCAAGACTTCACCATCTTTTGGGGGAACACAATTCAACATATACACACAAAAGAAAAAAAAGAGAGAGAGGAGCAATGTAAAATGCAACCAAAGAATAATTATTGTGAAAATATATGACAAAATTTCCTCAGACTTTTTTTATAGGCAGCTAATAAATGTCATGATCAACACAAAAAGAGAAATAAATCGAAACACTTAAAATCACCATCCAAGGTGTCCATGAGTTTAAAAACAAACGAAGTGCTGTGGAAAAACACAAGTATAATATTATTGATATTATGTCCAGAAAACAGTAAGTCTAGGGCAGCACCTGTGGCTCAAAGAAGTAGGGCGCCAGCCCCATATACCGGAGGTGGTGGGTTCAAACCCAGCCCTGGCTAAAAAATGCAAAAAATAAATAATAAAAAAAAAAACAGTAAATCTAAAATTTAAGAACATGTGTAACTTGCAAAAATGTGATTGTACACAAAATAAAGCATCATGGTTTTTGTTGCACCCTTTGTTTTAAATGAATTCTAAATATAGAATTACAAAACAATAATAAGCAGGGGGGAAATGTTTTTTATAAGTTGTATAAGTCCTCAGGTGTATTTATTTTATTTTCTTTTATTTTTCTGGCAGGGGCTGGGCTTGAACCCAGCACCTCCCACCACCTCCGACATATGGGGCCAGCGCCCTACTCCTTTGAGCCACAGGCGCTGCCCCCCTCAGGTGTATTTAAACATTAGATGGTGGTAATCATCATAGAAGCTCAGCTTTATCAGAAATGACAAGGTCCACTTCAGACAGCCACACATATGTAATTCAAGGATTCCCAGTCAAGGATCTACTCACATAATTCGAAGTAAATTTTAGGGTACAAGGAGGAAGGTGCTACCACATTTAAAATGCCAGCATCTAAAAGATACATGGCTATGAGCACAAGCACGGATGGCTCTTTGAAAACAGTTTCCAGTAAGATCACAGCGATTTTTCCTCAGATGCATAGCTCCAAATTATACACTTGAAATCAGTTGCAAAATAGGATTTGATTTCTAGGGATTCACCACAGAGCTAAATGTGTTAGAATAACTTGGACAGTAAGTGATACTGCATTAAAAAAAAATACCATCTTTATTTCAAACATCCTTCTCATTTTTCCAAATTGTATTGTTTTATTTCAGGTGCTCCTCTTTTCGGTTTTCTTGTCCATATTTCTGACAACGATGTCCCAGTTCCCATACACACCCTTTCCTTACCCCACTTTAAAGCAAAGTCAAATTTGTTTCAAATCTTGTTAACCTTGATTTCTTATGAAAATGTCTTACAAGATTTAGACAGGTGTGATAGGCAGAAAAAAATAGCTCCCCAAATATATATTTACCACCTATCCCCTGAAACCTGTGAATATCACCTTATATAGCAAAAGATGTGATTAAATTAAGGCTCTTGAAAGGGAGCGTTTATCCCAGGTTATGTGGGTTAGCTCTAAGAGGTATCACATAGATCCTTTTATGAGAGAGGCAGAGGGAAATTAGACACAGACCCTCAGAGGAGAAAATGGTATGACGTCAGAGCAGGGAGGGATGCAGGCACAAGCCACAGTGCCAACAACTACCATAGGAGAGGGTTCAGGAGCCTCGTCAGCAGCCTATGGGTGGAGTCTACACCTCAATTTCAGACGTCTGGCTCCAGAACTGTGAGAGAACAATGTTATTCTTTTAAGTCTCCAAATACATAGCAGCCACATGTTACAGCAGCCACCAAAACTAATATAATGGTTGAAAAACAGGAATCAAAAAGAGAGGTGTTACCAAAAAACAGGCCTCCCCAAAATAAATGTCACTTTCTATTGATATCTAGCAGTAACTCAGCACCTGCTGGATGGGGTGCCAGAGAAGCAGGCAACTTTCCTCCTCATGCTCACTAAAACCCAACAATGCAAGTGTGATTATCCCTGTTTTACAGATGAGAAAACTAGCCCACAGCCACATACAGTATGTCAACAGAAGTCCCAGGACTAAACCCAGATGCATTCAACTCCAAATTTTCCGCTGTTGCTGCAAGAGTGTTGCATCAGATACTGGTCCCTGCAGCATTCCCACCTGTTTCTGTAGCCCTCTCTCCATCCGGTTGCAGAGCACACTTGCAATTGTGTTTCTTTTACTCTTTTTTTTTTTTTGAGACAAAGTCGCACTTTGTCACCCTTGGTAGAGTGCTATGGCGTCACAGCTCACAGCAACCTCCGACTCCTGGGCTTAGGTGATTCTCTTGCCTCAGCCTCCCAAGTAGCTGGGACTACAGGCACCCGCCACAACACCTGGCTATTTTTTTTTGTTGCAGTTCAGCCGGGGCCAGGTTTGAACCTGCCACCCTGGGTATATGGGGCCGGCGCCCTACTCACTGAGCCACAGGTGCCGCCAGCTGCAAATGTTTCCATCCATCCTAGGCCCAGGGACCCACCCACTGCATTCCTGGCTTTTGCAAGAAACACAAAACATAAAAATAAACCATAAGGCAAGGCACCTCAAATATTGTGGGCTGTAATCTTTTTTTTTTTAATCTCCTGAATTCCTAGACCAGGCATCCTCAAACTGCAGCCCGTGGGCCACATGAAGCAGTGTGAATTGTATTTGTTCCCACTTTGTTTTTTACTTCAAAATAAGATATGTGCAGTGTGCATAGGAATTTGTTCATAGTTTTTTTTTTTAACGATAGTCCGGCCCTCCAACAGTCTAGGGACAGTGAATTAGCCCCATGTTTAAAAAGTTTGAGGATGCCTGTCCTCGACCCTGGCCCTAAGCTATCTAGACAGGCTGGTCACTCCTTCACATCCAACTAACCCTGATTTACCCCAGATTAGACAAATTTCCAGCCACTCCCTGGTTTCCAGAGCTGCAACATTGTCCTGGAAAAAAAAAAAAAAAGTAAGTGTGAGATTATTGGCCAGATCTGATCCGTCTTGTTAAACTCTCTCTTTCTCCCGGGCGGCTCTGTCGGCTCCCCTGTTTCGATCCCATCTGTCTGTTGGACCTTGATCCACCATAGTCTCAATGAGTTCCCTGAAGGCAGGGAATTGCTTAAAAAGTTTCATTCTCTTCAAGATTTATCTATGTATGTACGCACACACACACACACACACACCCCACAGCTTTAGAAGGTATTTATTTCTTGAGGCACAAAAAGACAGGTGTGCATAAATAGAAACTTCTTAATTTCTCAGGAGTTAAAAGTAACCGAAGCCTCAAGCCCCTGTTTCTGCTAATGGTAGAAGAGGAATTCTTCTGTGTTCAAGCTCAGTCCCGGCAATTGCTGCTTCCCAACCTGACACTCCATCCCCAATTCTTCTCCTTTCTCCCAGAAGTCATCTAAACTCTCTGGGCTCAAGTGTCATCCTGGCCTGTGGGCAGGGCTTCTGGCCTGAGAGGCCTTCTCTGACCTGGTCTGTGTAGCTCTGTAGGAGGCCACCCTCCTGTCTCAGGTGTTAGCCTGTTTCTGTAGCAGCCAGGATTGGGCTTCCCAGATGGTCCTAGGGCTCTGTCTCCAGACTCAAGCCTCTATCAAGCTCTCACTGGCGGCTCTGTTAGCCTGCTGCCTCCCCCTCAGCACTTGCTAAAGTCGCTGGTCCTCTGAGTCCCCTAGCCTCGGTCTCTACTATCAGGCTGTCCCACTGGCCAACACCCTATGGACCACTGGGAGACCCACTTCTAACACTTCTCAATTACAGTCAGTATCCCCTTAGGCACAGACAATGTTTCAAGTTTCCTAGATAGATCCCAAAAGGAAGAAATTGGAGGGCAGAGGGAAGCACATCGGAGGCCCCCTTCTGTGCGAAGTATCGCCTCTCTGTTTCCACCTTCCTAGGCAGACTCCCATGAGCCTGTGAAGCGTCTCCTTCTAGAATTCCCACTTTTTTCAGAATCCTTAATGCATCTGGGGGTCCTAGTCTCCCACTCCAGGCTTTAATCACAGGGAGACAAGAAGGAGGAGGACCCCCTCTAGGAGTCACACTAGGCTCTTTGAAAATCCTCTCTGAGCTCTTCCCTTAGTTAAGTCTAGGAAGAGCTCAAAAGTCCTCTCCATGGGGGAAGGAAAGCTGTCCCAGTGGCACTGTGATTCCTCCACATTCTCTGGTTCAGGGTATCAACTCAGTGCCTCCATTAACTAAGCTTTGCTTCTGATTTACCAAGTTGTTGTTGTTATTATTATTATTTTGCAGTTTTTGGCCGAGGCTGGGTTTGAACCCGTCACCTCTGGCATACGGGGCTGGCGCCCTACTCATTTGAGCCACAGGCGCTGCCCCCAAGTTATTATTATTTTTTATTTCAATGAAACATTTTTTTCTAAGTACCTTATAAAAGTAATTTGGCTTTTAGAACGTAGCGTGTCTTCTATGGACTCCAAAGAAAGAGACAAAACTGAAAGCCACGTGAGGACAAGTTTATCCAGTCTCTTGTATCTGCTTTTCTTCAAAAGCAGTAAATGCCATTTTTTTCAATGGGTGTGGGGACTCAGGATATAATTAGGAATAACTGTAAATGAAAGATGCATCAGTTAGTTTCTTTTTTGAAGACACTATTTTACAACATTATGGAAGTGTCACAATGTGTAAAATGACAATACTGTTATTTTTAATGGTGCTATTTAGCAATTTCTTTGAAAAGTAGTGCTACAATGTATTTTGTTTAGTTTCAAGTCAAAATGATACACTTATTTGCTCATTTTTATTTCAAAGTCAAAGTAGTTTATGCATTTAGAGTCTGAAGTAATAGGTACTATTGGAGCTAGTAATACTGTTCACAAAAGGCATATACATTATGTAGATTATTATTTTTACATTTTGTCATATTTTATTGTTGAAATATAATAACAATACTTGTAGACAGAAGTTTAGAGTTCCTCTTAGCTCCATCATCCTATGTGGTTGAGGGGATACACTATTAACTACTAAGCTAATTCCATATTACTGGATTTATATTTTAATTACGCGTGGCTAGAGATTATGATGCAATAAATAACTTTGCACGTACGTATGTTTTCTTTATTAGACTACTTATTAGTCAGTTACTGAGTCAAGTAGAGTTGGCACCATTGCCTTTCCACAAAGCACAAAGGTTACCCCCACACCTTCCCTTGCTAAACTCAGTGACCTATAATGCTACCTGTGAGCCTTCTTAGAGGGCTAAGATTACTGCAACTTGAAAGAGCTTACAAAAAAAGATAACCTACTTCTTTTTTATGTTTATGCAGTATATCATAAAAAAACTCAGTTAAATAAATCTAAACTCAGTAAACTATAATGTTGTCTGCTATCATTCTTTACTGACTTTCAGGGTTCACGTGAACTTATTTATACCTAGTAAGAGTCAAAGTGCAATGGGAAACAAGTTCCACAGGCTGGCTCATGTGTAGATAAGGCACCAAATGAGAATCAGTACAAATGAGAATCACCTTAAAATAAGTAATAAAATTAGAAAATGAAATTGTTCTATAATTTAGTCCATTGATCTTATATCATGTTGGTCAATATTAGACCTGAATAAACAAAGAATGCACTGATAAGGGATATGTGTGTGTGTGTGTGTGTTCAAATAGAACGACTTCTTAGAAATTTGAAACCTGGCCCTTTATATCAACAGAAGGCTTTCCTAGATCTTTTCCAGAATGTATCTAAGCTTAACTTCATTATGCAAAACTATTTTTATATATCTAAATCCACCAACAGGAAGTAAAGACCAATAGCATTTGACACTGCTATTTCAGAAATGTATTTGTTGGCTCACAGAAGTTTTATGAAAAACAAAACAGGTCAAAATAACAGGTTATTAAATTGCTATAATCACTATAGATACTATACATTTAAGTAGCTGAGAGACACTTAGTTAAGATAAACAATGTGAAAGAGGTGTCTCATTTTATGCCCAAGGGAATGAGTTCTAGGAAACTGAGTTAACAATCTGAGTTCTCCTACCAAGGATGAGACCTTGCTTCTCTCTGCACTTCTGTTTGAACATCTGCAACATAAGAGGAAGGATTTTGCAAAATAACGTCTAAGACATTTTCCAGCCTTGTAACACCATCTTTCAACAGACAGAGCTTCAGCACCAGTACAGCCCCAACATGGAAGGATTCAATGGCAATAACCAATCTATCAAGTTGTAATTACAATACAAGCTCACAGTTAGTCAAAGGATCAATGTACACAGACATCCCTTCTGTGTATATTGGCTGCACCATTGGGATGGTATAGCCAAATATTCTCAGTATGAAAATCTGTATCATGTTGCTATACTTAGTGACCTGCAGTATTACCGCATGGCACAATCATTAATTTATGTGTCACTAGGATTTTTTTTCTTAAATGAGACCATTTCCAGGAATGGAAAAGAGAGAGAAAAGGGAGGGACGGAGGGAGGGGAAAAAGTTAATTGGAAAATCATATGATGATACAACTTGTTTCTTTCACCCCTTTTGTTCCATTTCTGGTTCTGCCTTCTTTGTGAAGCCATTTGGGAGATTCCCAAGTCGCCCCCTCCACCTCCATCTCTCTTCCATAGTTTTACCTTCTTCAAAGACCTCATCACAACTTTGAAGCACACGGAGCTCTCTCTTTAGCACTCTCTCTGTTAGTGTTGGGACCTTGTCCTAATATCTCCTACTAGATTTTAAATTCTTTTCAAGGTTAAGGTTGTCTTTCATTATCCACGAATTGCTCATGGTATACCATAACTGGGCAGTAAGCATTTTGTCACTTGTTCACTTAAATCAATAATAAATGAATTAATTAGCATGATATTATTTTATTTCTTATAATAGTATTTTAATGACTGACTGGTATTGTCAAGCCACCCCAATAGATTTAAGTAGTGTGATTATGCAGGAGCCTACAATAAAAACCATATTTTTTGTTTGATTCTCACGGTACATCTGGATAACATAAGCTGTGGTTATGAAGTCATGGGAGCCACGAAAACAAGTGTGTTGTCATGGTTCATCAAAAATAATCCTGTGATGGGCCTCTCAAAGAGTTTATATCCCCACGGTACTCCTCTCTGATTGTCCCCTCGCCAGAGCACAAAAACACCTTTATTAGATTAGAAAAGCACATATAGGCCTAATCGGATGTTCTCACAAAAACAGTTTTATCCACCCTCAACTCTGGAGTTTGCCCTTTTAAGGCCTCACTACTCTCTGATATTAGATAAGCAGGGACCTTGGAAGCACCTTTTCTCGCAGAGAACAACCCCCCCAAGGCCTCAAAGACTACAGATAGCTTAAAGATAAAATCAGGGTCACTAGTTTCTAATAACAGCCCCTTTTCCAGGAATTTACTATCCTTGCAGAAGTCAGCACAAATTAAAGTCATAAAGCATCGTAAGTAACTAGAATTAAATTTGGCCTTTAGCTATAGCATTAGGCAAAACTGCATAAATAATTCCAATAAAGTTATTGACTCGAAATGTCCAATTTTTTAGTTTGTGAACCAAATTTATGGATAAAACATATGATAAGCCAACGAGAACAAAGTAATGATTAGGATCAAATATAAATGGTAATGTTCTTAATCTTTGCAGAAATCTCTGGCTTTACATAAGTAAAAACCTAACCCACAGAACATTTTAAATGAGTCCATCTATAGTTTGATAAAGTCTCTTTTAAGCTACTTAAGTCATATTTAGTCTTATGTTTAAGTTTCACTTTCAACAGATCAAATAAAAACAAATCCCTGACAAATTTACCTGCCAAACTGTCACCAAAATTAAATCTGGGAAAAGTGTGTGGATTGTTCAAAACCGATTTGGCTTAGTTACTGTGGATATACTTTCTGAGTTGTGAGTAGAGACAATAATGAGGCAAGAGCCTTATGGTCCATGTACCAAAGGAGTTAAAATGCAGATAAAATAAAAGTCCTTTACTTTGAATTTGTTGCCAAGTAGCTTGATGAATCTATACCATTGTTTAACTAGATCATATTGGGGACCATGATTCTTCTTTCCTTTGGAACTGAAAGGCAAAATGCAATTACCTGTTCTATTAGATAATGCTGGTTTAAATGGCAGAGTGTAATATAGCTCAAAAAAAAATAGAAAATCTAATTAAGACTAAGTCACAAAACATCTAATGAATATTGGGAAATGTCTCTGACACCTGACTTTATCTATATCCATATAAATCTGAATTTTCAAACTTCAGCTCAACCTTTCCTCTTCGACATCACCCTCCTGATCATCCTTCTCCGACTTCCTATATCACATATGCTCTGTTAATTACGCAACTTAGAAAAAATTAGACGGTGTGATTTATCTGTTCTTGCTTCCTCTGTTTAGTCTTGTCTCCACCACAAAGGGAGATTATAAATCTCTTGAAGGAAAATGATGCCTCTTTGTTTTAGGTATCCTTTAAAGAGACTAGCACTGTATTTAGCACAGAGCAGGTATTCTGTGGAATGAATCAAATTACAAAAATGATACATAATTTGAGATCCTGAAAAGAAATCTCCTCTTGATAAAATGCTCTCCAAATTATTGACTTTTGTTAATATTGAAAAAGCATGCACTGAAGAGATATAACCTGTGTTATTTGCAGTAAGTCCTAGGAGAAAATTTATATATAGTTAATGACTACCTAAGGTCTGCGCTACCCAGGATGCATCATGACTCGAATACGGGGATGAGGAGAGAGACGTAATTATAAGTCTCAGGTGTTTCACACGCCTTTTCTTGTGTGTGGCTGCTTTTATCTCTACATGTCCTTGATGTGCCATTTTACATTCTGGCAGCAATGATTATTCCTAATTACGTATGGGAAAATAAATCATAACGTGTTTAATACAAACAATCTGTCAGTTAAGTAGTCGTGTCAAATGGCTAATCGTGTTTAAAACTAACAGGAACAGGTTAGGGCACAAAAATAAGCTAAGAAAGAACTTTTTTCTTAATCTTGACTTAAAAGTTAACTCAAAGGTCAGAACAAATAGTTTCCAGAAATGCATTAGCATATTTAACTAAAGAATGGTTTTTCTTTGTAATATAAAGAATTCTTTGTGTCAGATTGACACATTCCCCTGCCCTTGCTTAAATATCTCTGCAAATAGGAATCTCTTCCTTGGGAGTCTCTTCTCCCCTTTTTGGCCACTTACTTCTATCCCATGATAGGACAAGGCAAAGGAATCCATTCTAGCTGACGAGATGTTAAGGACACTCAATTCAGAAAGAAATCCCAGCTTCGTGTTTTGATCCCAATCTCTTCGGTACGTGTCATTATTTGGGTTTTGTTCAACCTTAACTCTGTCTTGCAAATAAAAACTATTTCAGAAGACAAGTCCAATGTAGTTAAATAGATTAAAACAAAAAGAACCCCTGGATTTTTCAATCAAACTAATAGAAAAAAAAATTATTTACCCTGGATGATTGGACAGTGTAACTATTTACAAAACAGGCTTAGATAGTACTGCTTCTTAGCTAAAAGCCCATCACTGTTATTAAATTTAGAAAAGAAAACTCAAAGACAGCACAAAATTAATAGTCCTACTTATGAGCTCTCAAAACATTACCAGACTTGTACAAATGTACTTGTAGTCACAGGGCAGTTGTATATTCACAAAAGCCTCTTTCTTTTGCAAGGAAAGATGGAGACCTCCATCCATGACTATAACATTTCTCTATGAATTTAGATTTTCAGCTGGTGTAATTTCAGGAAGAACTGCTGCCTCACAATGACTGCTGTATCAATGGCAGAGGTCATTTGTATCTCCCCAATACCTTGAACATCATGAAAATTAAGTATTTCATGTTACAAGACCCTGTAATGAAAAATACCAGGAATGCAAAGCCAACCCATCTAACTGGAATCCACTGTACCCATTAGCCTATAGCTGCAACGTGTTGGTGCCTCTTTACACCCACCTGAGAGGACATGAAGGAATATACCTGAGTAAGGAAATCTAAGATTTCAGGGGAGGGAAAGGACCAATGAAGGCAAACCTGGTGTCTGTTAAGAGAAGGGAACAAGAAGAGAATGAACACAGACAGCAATGAAAAGAACAAGGTGATGACAGCTGTCCTCGGCATCAGAGTCTGATCACAAGGCCACCTACTTTCAAAGCCATTTTTCATCCCAAGAACAGCGGAGAAGAGTAGAAGATCATATTCTAGTGATAGGAAGTCAAAATCCTGAGGTTTTGGGGTCCCGTTAACACCCATGACCACTCACCTATTGTCATTACGATAAGCCCAAAATACAGGACTAGGGACAACATTCTTCATCGCCTAAAAGCTGACACAGCCATTCATCTTATGTGAGCAGGAGGTCACAGCACGAACAAGACGAGTCTAGAAATAAACACTCCTATTTGGCCATTAGCCATTAAGAATAAGGCAGCAAAATTCATTTATTTTAATGTAATACCCAAGGGGCACATGTTTTCTTTTCCATGTGATTACAAAAATACTGAATGTCCCCTGAGGAAGAAGTTCTTTTTTAGACTTCAGGAACAGACAACCCAATTTTCTCCGAGTTTGTTTTTTCTCCTTTGAGAGGGCACTTCATTTGTTAATCAGGAGTGCATTTGTCACCAATAAAATTCATCTTCACTCTATAAATGGTCTGCCCGAAAATAGTCCTGATAGAGGGTGAGGTGGGAGAAGTGTACTGGCTTGTATGTTAGGAAAACATAATTCAATGGTTTAATTTGTAATAAGATTCTTGAATCTGACTATTGTATGAGCAACATTCAAATGATAACTGAAAGGCAGGGATTTTGTGCACTTCTGCCAAGCATGGGCTTTTATGGTTATGGATCAAAAAGGTAAACTTTGTTTTTTGCTAGGGGCTTCACTATTGATAAATGGGGCTGAACGTTGTCAGAGTGCATTGCGTTCAACATTGTTTATCAACAAATAGTGAAATTGTGGCTATTTGTAAGACACTATGTTAAGTGTTTTGAAAGATATAAAGAAAAAAAATAGGACATGGTTACTGCCCTTGAATTATGCACAATCTAATAGGGATGCCCACATTGACATCAATAACTGCCAACAAGCAGCACAGCAGCACAGGGAAGTGTCATAAATGAGTTTGGCTGGAACATTTTGGGGTTGCAAATAACAGAAACCCAAATTAAACTAGATTAATGATAAAGAAATTGCACAGAAGAGTATAATGCAAAAAAGGGACCATGGAGCTGGCACAGGCTGCAGGAGCTCCATGGTGTCCTCAGGGACCCACTTCCTCCCGTCCCTCAGGAAGCTGCCAATCAGAGCACTGGTTCATCCCACAGCTGGTTGCTTTATCCTACAATGGCTGCAACATGTTTCTTTGTTCACATCCAGCAGGAGACAGCCTGGATTCTCTTGTCAAAATCCCTTTCCTTGTGTTGCACCGTCCACACTGAGCTCATATCTAACCAGGAGATGAGCTTGATTTTGATCGATGTAGATGAATCCATAGGGTAGAATAGAACGTAAGAGTAAACACGATGTCTACCCAAGTGTGGTAAACACAGTAAGCCTGAAGCAGATCCTGGCATTGCCAAAGCTAGGTAGCCTCTGTGGAGGTTGGTGGGTGAGCCTGAGGGTCAGAATTGCTAACAATGGCAGGCAACAGGCAACACCCAGTATGGGGAAAATGTTATTAAAACCTCTGGGAGATGACTCATTGTGCCTCCATGACATTTCTAAATTTGGGTAAGAGGAATACCTCAGTATTCTCCCTCTCTCCTAAAGTCAGATAATTATCCTAAAGTGGCTGCCAAGCATTTCTCAAACTGATATTTCTAGCTCCTTCCAAAACAGTCTGTCACTAAACTCACCCACTCTACATAGGAGGGGTAGAAGGAGGAAAAGTCGCAGTGATATTACTTTTTATAGAGACGTGACTGCTTCAGTTCTGTCAGCTTTTGAAGGGTAATAAAGTACTTTCGATCTTATTATGCCTCTTGTCTGTGGGCACCCTGCCCTATTCTGAGGCGACACCTGGTTCTTTGCACTTAATTGTAAGATTACTTTTCCTTTTTAAAATGTTTAGTGTTTACAATATGCTATGTGCTGTTAAAAGCTCATTACATGCAAACATTCATTTGATTTTTCATAATGACTCCTGAAATAAGAAATATGGTCTCAGACCAGAGACAGTAGCTCACACCTGTAATTCTAGTGCTCTGGAAGGCCAAGGCAAGATCTCAGGAGTTCAAGACCAGTTTAAGAAAGAGTGAGACCCCATTCTCTACAAAAGTTAGAAAAATTATCTGGGCATCATGGCGGGCACCTGTAATCCCAGTTACTTGGGAGGTTGAAGCAGGAGGATCACTTGAACCCAGGAGTTTGAGGTTGCTGTGAGGTAGGTTGATGCCAGGGTACTCTATCCCAGGCGATAATTAATACAGCCTCTTTGGAAAGAAGTATTGAGAATCCTCAAAGAGCTAAAAGTAGACCTTCCATTTGATCCTGTAATCCCATTACTAGGTAACTACCCAGAAGAAAAAAATAATTTCACCATAAGGACATCATATGCACTAGAATGTTTATCACAGCTCATTTCACAATTGCCAAGATGTGGAAAATCAACCCAAGTGCCCATCAACACATGAATGTATTAATAAACTGTAGTATATATATACCATGGAATACTATTCAGCCATAAAAAATGATGGAGACTTTACGTCTTTCATATTAACCTGGATGGAGTTGAAGAACATTCTCCTTAGTAAAGTATCACAAGAATGGAAAGCCAAGTATCCAATGTACTCAATTATAATACGAAACCAGTAGATTAATAAACATATTATATTTATATATTTAATAATAAATATGCCCACACAAAGAGAAAACACAAACTTGAGGGGCGGAAAGGAAAGAGGGAAGGAGGGATAGGGATTGGTGTGCTTTCAGTTGACAGGCACAATGTAAGGATGTCCCTCCTGGGTGAGGGACACAACTTCAACTTGGACTCTGTCTAACAAATGCAAACAATTTAACCTAATTGTCTATTCCATCACATTAAGCTGAAATCAAAACATACGTGAGATATATGTGTGTGTATATATATATATATATATATAACCACCTCCACTTTACAGTTGAGAAAAACTGAGTCATAGAGAGACTGAATAACCCAAGATCAAATAGCAGTCAGTGGCAGAGCCGGGATTTGAACCCAAGTAGTAAGTGTACAGAGTCTGAACTCATATCCAAAATACAACAGTTGCTTCTGTTGCTAGTGGGTGAGGAGGACAGCAGGGTACACAAAATCTAAGAAGGTCCATGTTAAGAAGTTTGAACATTTTTTCTAAGAATAGTGGGTATAGTCTGTAGTCAGAAAATTTAGGTAGACAATGTTCAAATAAGTCAATAATGAAGAAGAGAATCTTTTCTGAGCAAAGTTGGAAGGGCAAAGGAACTAACATTCCTTAAACACCTACTATACAGAGTACAGGTGCTTAATGCTTAATGACAGGTGTGTCATTTAGTTGGAAATTTCCAAGACTTAGCTTCCCATATTATATAGCTGAAAGAAATGCCATGCCTATGGAATCAGGGCAGACCTGAAATTTGAACTTATACCTGATTCCCAAACCCACATTTTTTCCCATTGTCTACACTGCAGAATTCCTCTAAGTCAGAGATCAAAAAAGAAGAAAGAACTTCGGTCTACAAACCCTATGAGATGATATCCCCTTTAAACAATAATAATAATCATACATGGGGAAAAAAACGATTCCTTTGAAAAATTTCTCTTCTCTCAGCTTTTTATTAAAAGCACCAGAGAATAATGGCCATAATATATGAGTAAAAAAGGTACTAAAAAGTAACCAGTACATACACATAGACACACAAAAACAGAAAAGAACATAAAACAA
Source organism: Nycticebus coucang (assembly GCF_027406575.1). Taxonomy (NCBI): domain Eukaryota; kingdom Metazoa; phylum Chordata; class Mammalia; order Primates; family Lorisidae; genus Nycticebus; species Nycticebus coucang. The sequence goes on from NC_069782.1 coordinate 32,052,508, forward strand.
AAAAACACCTGATGTCCAGGTAGGATAGAACCAGAGAGTATGAAGTTTCCTGGAGTTCCCTGGAGTTCCTTGATGCATCACTGCTGCACGTATTTGCAACATGCTCCAACGCTAAAGGATGTGAGGTCCATTTATGCTCCTGAGAGGGAGAACTTGCAAGCCTCAGCCTCCAGCTTGGAGCAGAAGGGAAGAATGCTCATCATTTAATAAGGCTGAGTCATTGTGTGTTGTGTTCACATGAATAACTTATGGCTGTGCAGCCTCATGAACACCGGCCTGGACACAGCTTACATGATGGCGACATATACCCAATCCTGGTCCACCCTCCTGGGAGAAAACAGAATATTTGCTCGTTTTACATTTCACCAAGACAGGCTCTTCAACTATTTATAAGTCGAATAGAAATTTCCACTACTTCAGCTGACACAACTGATGAAAGAGATCCAACAGGTGCCTTTACAAGGTCAGCTTTGGCAAAAGCCAGCAGTGGTAAGGAAAAGGCCAAGGTCTACACTGAAGGACATTCTCCTCCAGCAAGTTCTGCTCTCTTCCTCCTCATTCATTCTCCTTGACCACAACCCCAACGAAGCCTCTAGATTTTGCTAATAAATTTTTGCAAATATGTCTGTAAACAGATGTCTGTCACTCCTCAATACTTACTAGGAACTCATTGAAATTTACAGTGGTCAGTATTACAGTGCCCTTGTTCTGGACTAAAGGCTGTTACCTCCAATTCACTCCTATTCAATTCAAAACAGGTATAATGAAGACCTGCAATGTACTGACTCTGGGAATTTAAAGATTAATAAAGATAAGTCCTTGAACTCTGAAGGCTTAACTTAGAAATATTGACTATGATAATTGCTCTGTCTCAGGAAAGTCCCATGGGCTTCTGCCAAGCAGAGGATGGCACTTACCCCAGGCTAGGGGATTATTTTGTTGATAACATGTGCAGACCCAGTGCTACATACATTTCTCATTTTACTTAATCTTTATGATAATTCTCCCCAGGAGGCCAGACCTATTATTAGCCTAACTGTTCAGGTAAGGATACTTGGGCTCAGAGAGATAAGGTATTTCCTCAACCTAACACTGCAAGTTGAAGGTATAAAATCAAAACAACCCAGTCTGACCACAAAGACGATGCACTTACTTGTAATATTTGTATTGCCTCTCAACAGCAATTTGCAATATTTAATGTTCATGACTATCCATTTATTATTCAAAATAATTTACTAAATGGCTGCTGTGATCATAGCACGTAAAAGGGACACGAGCTGTTCTGGGGTGGTTCTGGAGGTCTGGTTCTTGCCTTTGAACATCACCAGGGGCAAACAGTTTTAAAGAGATCAGCCAGTTGGTTATTCTGAAAATATTTGTATAGTATTGTTATGTGCCAGGCAGTGTACTTGATTCTGAGAATATGGGGTGATCAAAAAAAAATCTCTGTCCTCATGGAACAGAAAATAGTCTAGAAAATATAGTAGAACCTCCATGGTTGATCACTTCCCTACATTGACCACCTCCTAATTTTCATAAACTGGACATGCACCACATGTACTCAAGGGAAGTTCCTTAGCCTAACCACCTCTGTATGTTGACCAGTTTGTTCCAGTCCCTTGGTTGGTCAACATACAGAGATTCTACTGTAAATAAATAAGCATTGCATTGAAGGTGATAAGGGCGATAAAGAAAAATAAAGGAAGTGGTTAAAAAGCAAAGATGAGGTACTTCAGGTAAACCCTGGCCTTCTGAATTGGCTGGTCCATAAAGTTTCTCCAGGAATATGAGGAGAAACCTGAATAAAGTGAAGAAATATTCTGCAATAATGTGTGAAGAACAGGTATGGCTGGCAAATGTAAGTGCCAGCATGATGGCTCCAAGGCAGGAACTCTAGAAAAGAGTGTGCCAAGAACGGCACTGGGCCAGATCACAGCGAGAGCCCTTTGAGGCTACATGAGATGGGTGGAAAATCAAATGACAGACCACCCAAGACCTTCTGGACTCCGTAAGGGGTTCTATTTTCTTGTCAGGGCAAAGGGAACCTGATGGAGAACTTTAAAAGGTAGGTGACATGCTCCTATTAACTTTTTCACCACTCTCTGGCTGCCATGTGGAGGACCAATTACTGGAGCAACATTAAGTAGAAACAGGAAGACCAATTACAAGGTGTTATACAACCCTAAGCCTAAGGTGATGGTGGGTTCAACCAAAGATGAATTGCAGAGGTTGTCAGATTGAGGGTATATTTTCTATTAGTAGTACTGACAGACTAGATTATATGTGGGTTGTAAGGAAAAGACAAGAATAAATGCACTTACGTTCCTGGAACAGTGCCTAGATCAGAGTGTGTACTCAATATGTGGAAATTCCATCCCCTTCGCTTAGAACTCAACACACATTACTTGGGGGAAATAAGTCACATATGTAACTACATGTGGGGTCTATAAGAGGAGCCCTAACTTAAGTCTAAGTTCAGGGGCACAGCCCAGCCATGAAGAAATAGATGATATTCTACTTTGATTGCTTTGATCCAACTAGTACGGGTTCTCTATTTTCTTTCAAACAAACGGGAATAATTACTAAAAGAAGTGTGGTTATACTAAGTGTGAAGGAAACCTTATTCTCAGTGAAATGATCCTTTGCTATTATAGAAGGAACATAGATCTACCTGTTGTAAAACTCAAATATTGACTTCTAAGAGAAGTTCTCTACAGAATTCTCTAAAACTAGACAAGATCTCCCTATTACAACCTCTAAACACTCCTGTATTTTCCCATCATGGCTATTTTCAGTTTAAAATTTAACATATATGTACTTACATAATATTTGATCAATAGCTGCTCTTCCCTCACCTGCCACCCCATTTTTCTTAAATTTGAAACAATTATTCAAGAAAAATTAAAAAATGAAATAGGCATTCAAAAATATTTGTAGGAAAAATGAAAAATATGTTTGAAAATATATATTATTCCTGAAGCAAAGATCAAATGACCTATGAAGAAAACACAGAACGATGCTTAATAATTGATAGGTACTTAACTCAATTTCTTACTAGTTATCCTCCTAGGAATACTTAGGATTTGCTTCGAGAGAGCCAGAACTAGCATGGAGAAATCGCTTCTTATGAGCCATCATGGACTTTAGACCATAGCAAAAGTCTTTATTCTTAACCAGGGCTGTGAGATGCATTTGGGATTGATTGGGTATTCTCATCTGAATTATGACAGTAGTTTTCTAACTGTTCTCCTTGCTTCAACCTTGACTTCTTACAGACTATTTTCAACATAACATCCTGATTGATTCTTTTAGAAGAGAAGCCACACACTGCATCTCTCCCCATCTCACTGGAAATAAATGCCGACATCTTTATAAGGGCCTGCAATGCCTGTATCAGTCAGGAGCCTGGAAGGAAAACAGGGGGCATAATTCACCTTATAATTGAGGTGAGTTAATAAAGGGACTGCCTTAGCTCATTTGGGCTGGTATAACAAATTACCACAAGCTGGGTAGCTTTATAAGCAACAGAAATTCATTTCTTATTGTTCTGGAGAGTTGGAAGTTCAAGATCAACACCCCCCAAAATTCAGTACTTTGTGAAAGCTTACTGTCTGCTTCATAGATAGTGCCATCTCCCTGCACCCTTATATGGGGGTAGAAGCTCCCTTGGGCCTCTCTGTAAGGGCACTGATCCCATCTCTTAAGGCTCTGCCCTCATGACCTAATCCCCTCCCAAAGGGACTGCCTTTTAATATTATTTGATTGGGGATTAAGTTCCAACACATATTCTTTAGGAGGACACAAACATTCCAGCAATGGCAGGAAATATTTATAAAGGTAAGAGAGACATTTTTAAGAAGTTAGTTACAGCTGATGTGCTACTGTGAGACTAGCAACAGGGCAGAGGTCTTACCACCCCTATCCCTAATGGGGCAAGAGGAGAAAGTAGTTATGGGTGACAAGGAAAAATGAACAGATCTGGAAAGCAAATAAAAAACTTTCAGCATGATGTCCTGTATAATCTGACCATCACCTCTTTATTCCTTCTGCTGCAGACACCCTACCCTCCTTGATGTATCTAGACACTCCAGTCACTATACAATGACAGAGTCTCTGAGTTTGCTGTTCCTTCAGCTTAATACTTTTTCTCTAAATATTCACATAATTCACTCCCTCACTTACCTTAATCTCAAATGTTACCTTTTCAAAGCAACCTGCCTGAAAAGCCTATTTAAAATCATAAGACTCCTCTTCCAACATCCTAATCCCCTTCGCCCTCTTCTATTTTACTTTTTTTTTTTCCTTTTTTCTCCTTGGATTTATTACACATGTTATTATATATAAGATCTTATTACAAACTATATCACTTTTTATTAAACCTTATTGTCAGCACAATAAAATATAAACTCCAAAGTGGTGACCTTACTTTTTTAAATCAACATAGTCAAAAAGCCTAGAAATTATGCAAAATGTACAAACAGAGGAAAATAATCATCTTACTTGTGCTTTTTTATAACACAGGTAGAAGTAAACAGATACATTAAAACCAAGAAGTATTATTCTCTACCCCATTATCAAGAGGTTGATTAAGTCTGACCAAGTGTTGAATAAATATCTTTCGCTCTACAGGTAATTTCGCGTAATACTGTACCCAAGTGGAAGGAAGCTCATTCTTTAACATTTTGTTAATCTACCTCTGTAAATGACAGCCAGCCAAAGACTATGTTCTCCTGAGTCTCAACTCTTTAAGCATAGATGTAAGACACATCTGAAATGCTGATTTTACTCTTTGAAACCCCTAAGAATGCTCAGAAAAGAGTATAACAAAGCTACTATCAGGAGGTGCTTAATTGTGCTGAAAGAGAAATAAAATCACAGACAGTGTGTACCTGTGTCTTGGTAATCTCTCAAAGAAAGTTGTAGATTTGGGGAGTTGAGAGAGCATAAAGAGCTCTCACTTTGCAGACAAGGAGACTAAGGTCTCAAGATATTCAGGGGTTTGGCCACAGTCTCAAGCCCACATGAAACATAGAACCCAGCTCCCCACCTGGGTCTGAACCAGGATAGGGCTCTTCCAACCATATGGAGGGGGAAAAAAAATGTAAAAAACTAGGAAACCAAAGGCCTTTGAAATGACTCTATTTATGTACATCTTCCATCTTTATTTAACATGCAATCATGGAGCATGGAAAGACTTGGAAATAAAATACTTATCCCCTTAGTGTATGAAGAAAGGTATTTTGCACCAAATACATATGATTAAACAATGATTATTTTAAAAATTAAGACATATAAGGACAAATATGTCTCAAATAAACTTATGAGCGTAATAAAAGTGAGTATTGCAGACCTACAGTGAGGAAAAGTACTTTCTAATCAGGCTTCCCACGAATTTAAACAAGGATAGAAGTAGATAATGATCTCATCTTCCCCATCAGATCTTCCCCCACAAAGCAGGGAACTCTAGAGCTTATGCAGATGTACAAATCCTCTAGAGTTCTTAAAATTAAGGCATATTTTTATAGTGTCATCAGTAGCCATAAAAACTTTGCCAAGAGTATTTATGTGCATCATGGTAGCATTTTTAAATGTTAGCTCAGCTTCCAACAAGAAATTATAAGTAGGTAGTGTTTAAAAGCAGAGAATTGGTCTTCTTAAAATATCTAATTTATTTGTAAGCCGAAGGAAAAAGCTTCCCTTGAGAGGCAATATCACAATATTCTATTTGAAGTCACCTAGAATGATAAAGGCAAGATCTACCTATGGAGCCATGGACCTCATAATAGGAAGGAACTTCCTTTAAACTCTCCATTAAAGGAATATTTTTAAAGTAGGTTAGGTGTATCCTTGCAACAAGAAAGTCCCTTCAGATGTCTAGTTTTTGTAGGCTTCAGGCTATTGTGCATTGAGCCCATTTTATCCAATTCACAGGGGTCATGGCTCCTGAGAGGTGATGTGGTTAGATAAAGGCCTGCCTCTGTAGATCTTTGCCTTTATACATTTCCACCTCAGGCAGTTCTTTTACTAGCTCACTCCCTAGATAAAAATCTATAAAATCAACCCAGAAAATATAAGGTGGCTTGAAATTGGATGTGTTCTTTTCTTTCTTCTAACGTCATAAACCAGCTGGTTATTTTATATGTGTGTGCACCTCAAGAACTATAATGGTGGCTCATCGGGGTTAGACAATTTAATCTTAGGGAGCTGCTAGGTAGGCCAGGAAGTCACAAGAACAATAAGTATCTTTGACTCATACAGCATCCAGGCAAGTCAAAATTTCACTAGATTTGGTGTTAACAGAGGAAGTGTAAGATCAAATGTTTGTCCATAGAAACCTCTAGAAATGAGAATTTATTCCTGCTTTTAGAGAATTAGACCAGTAGATTCACTGCAACATGCAAGGGGTTGGGGACAACACACCCCTCTCAATATTTGATTGTGTGTTAACCAACTATAAAATAAATTTATTTTGTAGATATTTTTCAGATCCCTTTTTCTGTCACTTTGACTCATGTTATGACGCCTACGTTTTTACAGTATGGGCCATGAAAGCCTTCAATTCAGAATACTTTTGAGCTTTTATAGGAAATTTGAACCATTCTTCCAAAAAATATTTTCTTAGATACATACAATATTTTGATAAACATGTACAAACATAAGCACCACACAAAGCAAAGAGCAAAACTCCCAAGCCAAAGCAAAGAGAATGCTAATCAATGAGAAAAGTAAATGCCATCTAATAGCTAAGCTATAACAATGGCAATAAAAATTCTATGCAGGCAAAGATAATGTCTATAGTATTCATTGTTGTTATTTCTAATGCCTAGCACCATGTCTGACACATTGTAGAGGCTTAATAAATAATAAATGCTCAAAAAGTAAGTGACTAGTACCAGGGATAACAGTCTTTCCAATGCACGTGAAATATACCCAGAAAATAGACCAACTCACCAAAAGACATTTCTAATTAGATTAAACTATCCTTTAACAACAATTTCTTTTTGCCCTTAGTAGGCTTTGGCCAAGCAACAACGTAGACCATAATTAGTTGCCCTGAACTGTTATCATCACAGGATGATTTATAACTATTATATATTAATAAATTAGCTTTGTGATATAGATTAGTCCTATGCCCCATGAGCCATCATCTAATAAACTAATTTTCCTAGGTTTTCTTCAGAAAAATCTGGCCATATAGGCTCTTTCACTCAAAGATACTTACACATTTTCAGACAGCAGCGAATGAGACCTATAGTAATTAGCCAACCCACTGAACAATACCCTGTAAAAAATGTATTCTGTGCCTTGTATATACTATTTTCAGCAGGAAACATATGTCTCTCGTGATTTCAATGCCCTCATATATTTCAGGGACTTTGGTCTCTTCTTATTTCTTTAAATTTCCGTGGTATAAGGACTCAATTGATACATATATTCAATCGTCATTAAGATTGAATTATATCGGATTCTATTTCATTACTACAATCTTACCTTGCAGTCAGCACTGCCCAAGAGAAGTAAGGACGAATATCTCTTATTCATAAATCCTCATAAATAGCTACCCTAATTGCATATGGTAACTCCATGCAAACGCTTTTTATTTCATTTGACCGATGTATGGGATGTGCCTGGGAGGCACTTGGTTTGTTTCTGTGCTGTTAATAAGCATAGTAAAGTGAGGAAGATGTTGGTTAGTGACAATGAGATTTTGATAAATTCCAGCTAGCCATATAAGTTTTCTAAGGCTGCCATAACAAAATACCACAGAATGGGTGGCTTAAATAACAGAAATTTATTTTCTCACCGTTCTGGAGATCAGATGTCTAAGATCAAGGTGCAGGCAGGGTTGGTTTCCTCTAAGGCCTCTGTTCTCGGTTTGCAGATGGATAACCACTCGCCTCTTCAGGTGGTTCCTTGGTGTACATGTGTCTGTTCTGTGTGTCCAGATGTCGTCTCTTTATAAGGACATCAGTCAGACTGGACCATGGCCCACCTTAGTGGTCTCATTTTAATTTACTCACCCCTGTTAAAGGCCCTATCTCTAAATATAGCCACATTCTGTGGGACGGAGGCTAGGGCTTCATTATATGAATTGCTGGAGGTCACCTACCTACAAGACGTGGAATTTACTTGGAATTCAGCCTACCCACAAGACTAATTTAATGCTATGTTAATATAGGACAATATAAAATGTTCATTAAATATGTACTTGGAGAAGTAACGACAGAGGAACCTGCATGAATTAGGCAGGAAGGAGAACAGAAGTCAATGAACAATGAACACTGGCAGTGGAGGGGAAGATGGTTGGTACTGGAGGAAAGTGAATGATATTTAAGGCTATCTCTGCCTTAAATACCACCTTGATCCCTATACGGGTATATTTCCATCAGAAAAGCTAGACCATTTCCCAGATAGTAATGGATTTGCCACAAAGTTAATAAAGTTCTGCTTTCACACCCCTCAAGGCTCATTACAGGACAGGTTATCTAGATTTATATGTATAGTTATGTATTCCTTTCCTTTATGAAGCCTTTGGACTCCACAAAACCTAGATTCTACCCTGATGGTAAGTATTTTCAGAGGGAGAGTTTTGGGGCCTTAGGCTGAGTGCTTAAAACTGGATATTTACTTGGAATAAATAATAACCCATACATTATATAAAATAGAATGCTTAAGTAGCAATTCTTTATTGAAAGAGCCATTACTGTGATCTCCATTCCTATGAATGTGCATCTTCAACTGATCTTCAAACCGCAGGTGCTCCAAGAAGCCCTGGGCATTTGTGTACTTGTCTCTGTTTATGTAACAGACTCTCTCAATTTTCTCTCTCTCTCTCTCATATTTATTTCATGCCTACATTCAGAACTGGGCTACTAAACTCTATAATTAATTTAAAAGGTGAATTGTGGATGATTAATAACTACAGTAAAAAATATATATTTCTTGAAATAGTCCTAGTTTCTTTTCATGGGAAACTCTCTCTCTCACTTCTCATAGAGTTGGGAATAACTCTCCCTTCTGGTGCAAATATCCAGGCCCATCCAGTGTGATATTTTATTTTGACATTAGCCACACAACAATTCTTTTACTTTCCCTGAAGAAAAAAACATAAGCATACTCTAAACATCTTAAATGATGTAAAATGCTATTGCAGGGTGAGCTTTTCCAAAGGCCTACCCATGGTGAGCATCAGTTTCATTCTTGTTCCCTTCAGAAGATTCTCTACATTTCATTTTTGGCTTTCAAACCTATTTCTTCCTGGGACTAGCCTTGCAATCAAAGATATAAAGGTGGCTCTTGGTTAGAAAGCAAAAGAAGAAAGTGAGATGAAATTGGTGAAGCAAGATGGTTCAATTTGCCTAACAAAGCAAAATTCCCGAATTGAGTTACTCTTAAAGCACTGTAATCAGCCACATTTCTTAAAATGCCTGGGTTATATCGAGTCCCACTCACACTATGGTAATTATCAGCTGCCACCACACAGAAGTGCTGCATTCCCTGCAACTTTTTTTTTTTTCCAAAATGTCAGCTTGTAATCTGAAGGAAAATTACAAACCCTACTTTTTTAGGCATGTTTAAAATAAACTTACAGAAGCACCAAGCCTGTTACAATTACTGTCCTGCTTTAAGGGAGAAATAGCCCAGGTGTTGTTTTATCTCTGCAGCATCTACCCTGTTTCCCCGAAAATAAGACATCCTCTGAAAATAAGACCCACTTACAGGAAACTATAAGACGTCCCCTGAAAATAAGACCTAGCGCATCTTTGGGAGCACACCTTAAAATAAGACACTGTCTGATTTTTGGGGAAACAGGGTATATCCAAAGGTTAGCCACAGTGGAAGGAACAAGGGTTTTTTTTTTTTTTTTTTTTTTTTTTTTTGGTTTTTGGCCGGGGCTGGTTTGAACCCACCACCTCCGGCATATGGGACTGGCACCCTACCCCTTGAGCCACAGGCGCCGCCCAGGAACAAGGGTTTTTTATATAGCAGACCAATGCCAGCTTTGGGAAGAAGCTGAAACTTCTTTGAAAAGCTTGTGACTTTATTCCAGATAAACATAAACTACCCTTAGGATCATCACCATGAGCACTACCTTAATAAAATATCACTGCATTAAAATGTGCAGTATTCAGTATCTTTTGTGTGATGCTAATAATGATGCGTAGAGGTTTATTGTCTCTTATTTAATAGGAACATAAAACCCATATCAAGTGCAGTGTTTTATGTTAATGGCAACATTTCCGATTAAATTGCTAATATAAATCATTTTGACTTGCCATCATTCTTTATTTTAACAATGGCTTTTACACCATATACCTTAGAACTCGTGTGTCTTGCAGCTTGTAAAAGAAAAATGAAGTATCAATCAAAAACATGATATGTAGAACTCTACTGAGGAAACTTGAAGCCTAACAAAATCCACAGGAGTTCAACGCACCCAATTTTTACAAGAAAATTTGCAAAGAATGCTAAACAGCCTTTTAAATGATGGAAGCAGATCTCTGAGAAATCCAGAGAGAATCCAATATGCTGCATAGTTTTTAATGTAGATCTAGGATAAAAGACTGAGGACTTAGAAGATTTGGTCGGGGTCATGGCTTAGCCATGAATAGTCTAGGTGATGTTGAGCAAATCTCTAGCCTCAGTTTCCAGAAATGAAGTTCCTAAAGTTCTCTTCCAAATCCAACTCTCAGGAGTAAGAAATCCCATAAAAGGTGAAGAAAAACTAGGTCATGTCATGAATTCGGTGCAATGCAGGACACAATTTCAGTAATAGCTTCCTTTTATCCCTTGTAAAATACACCCACTCCTATGTTTGTCCTCTGTTTACTTAAAAAAAAAAAAAAATAGCAAGTCCTACACAGAGATGAGTTTGGATCTCATCCGCAAGCCCTCACTAGCTGTGTGACCTTGAACATTGCACTTAACTTATAAAATTCCAGTTTCTTCCTTTATGAAGTCAGGGTAATATTCTCTTTCTTACAGGAGATTATAGATGATATTTTAAACCTACTTTTCACAATGCCTGAAATCTGGTAAGCACTCAATAATTAATAGTTATTATATGTATATGTACACATAACTGCACATATACTCATTCATATATAATACATGTTATTCTTCTGGATTTGGAGAATATTACTTGCAGCTCCAGTCAGAAATAGGAGTCAGCTATTCTCACATCATCAAATCAAAATTGGAAATGTGCAAAGCTGTGGGCTCATTTATAGTGGTGTGATCAGACTGACCATCTAGAACCCAATGTAACATCACAAATTCTTCATTAGTACCACTGTTTCACTACCATGAGGAGGAGGTCAGAATGTTTTCTGGGTGGTCAAAGTATACTACCTCTCTCAAAATGGACCACCACTAGAGATCTAATCTGCCTATCCACAGCCAGTTTAGATAACTTAGAAAGGCAATTGTGTCAGGTTTGGTACAGTTTCTAATGCATCTGCTCCATTTCATTTCATCAATTGGCCATTCAGCCAAATTGTACAGCCATCAAAATACCTACGTATCTTAAATGTAAATCCTAGCTTAGGTCCCCTACATTCTAAGAAAACCTCTCTTGCCCTTTGCTATTCCCTCAGCCTAAATGGTTCAATTACCTTGCTCTTTAATTTCTTTAATTCACCCAGATTTTCTTCACATGCTCACTCGCCGCTTTCAATTCCTGAATATTTCTCCAAGCATTGTAATTTTGTTACCCTATACAACTTTTCTAAAACTGTCCCTGTGGTGACACTCAATGATCTCCCAAAGCCAAATCCAACAGACCTTAGCTGCTGTTCACGTCAAGCTTTCCCAGGAATCTGGAACCGCCATCCTCTAGAATCCCTGTCTTCCGTGACTGCCTTAACCCTGTTCTTTCACGGTCCTCCTGCCTTTCTGCCCTTCTCCTCCTCATATCGTCTTTCCTCTCAACTCAAAACTTAGGAGATTCCCAAGACTCTGTCCTTCTCCTTCTTCTAGGGTCCTTCAAAGGTAATTTTATATATCCCAATAGTTTTAATGAACACTGTGCGAGCAACTGCCAAATGTAATTCTCAAACCTTAATCACTGCTTCTCTAAGAGCCTCCACCTGAAAATCTCAACATACCTCCCTCACAAACCTGCTCCGAGTGCTGTGTCCCAGGTTATTTCAACAACATGGCCTTCTCCGTGGGGTCTGGGGCCCCAGGGCTCTGTGATCCTTTACCCTTCTTCAAATTAGTTATTCTGTGTCAATTCTACTTCCCTAACAGTTCTGGTATTTTCCATCTGTCTCTTTGAACTGAAGATGTCCTAGTGTGTGACATTTGTGTTCCCTGTAGGTAACATAGATTAGAGATGAGAGATTCCCTAGTCCACCCCAGCTCCTCTGACAAATTAATCCTAGATGAAGCATTGGAAAACATATCTCTGATCATTTCATTTCCTTACTCATACTGTGGTAGCACCTCATTTCTTACAGATTAAAAGCTAATCATTAGAATGGCTGACATTTATTAAACATTTCTTTAATAGGTGCTGGGTAATGTGTTATATACTATGTTATACATCAATTATCTCACTAACGTTTAAGTAGACGTGATTTTAGTTATATGTATGATTATATTGATTAACACATATCCAAGGTCAAGGACCCGAAATATAGACACTCAACAACTACTTATGGTTGAATGAGTAAATGAAGCCTTTATTTCTTGTCAACAACAAAAGTACTGTGTTTTCCCCCTCTGAATTCCCTTTATGTCTCCTAGTATGTTTTATATTATATGATAACTACTTAGTAAATTTGAGGAACTACTGCAAATGAATTTTAGCAAGATGATTTTTATCCCTACTGAGGACTTACGCTCGAATATTTCAGGATTAATCATCTATTTCATCTTCCTGGCTGAGCAATGTTCCCTACCCTCTATCATCTCTCTGTGCATCTAATCTGTCCCCCTTTTTAATTCAAAACTGAATTAATAAATGAGTGCTCCCCTCCCAGAACCTCCAAGGGAAGTTTCAAGCAACTTCTTTTTTTTCAATACAACACATATTCAATAAAATAAAACAGATTCCAAGAATACAAAGGTAAAACAGACATAGATCTTGGTTTCAATGCACTTATGGATTTGTAAAGAATATAAAGCACATACTCAAGAGAAGGTAATTTCAAGGAGAAAGATATAGGTGGTATAAGAACTGTACCACTAAATTGTGAGGGAAATTCAAGGTAGGAATATATTAATTTTAGTTGAGAGGATGCCAAAAGACTTCATAAGTAATTTGTATTTGATATGGTTTATGAAAAATGAGTAGAATTGAGGCATTCAGGGATGATAAAAACAATTTATTCCAAGAGAAATAACTTTAACAAAAGTGTGAAAGTCTTAAAAATCATGGGATATAGACAAAGAACATTAGGTGGCAGAATTTAATTGTAATGATTAATTGTATTGTGACTGTTGCATTCTTTTTGAAATATGGAAGTATAATGATAATCTCTTCCCACATTTAAAAAGAAGAAAATAATTATTTATATAGAGTTTGTTGGGTTGTTGAATTATTACATTGGTAAAGTGTTTTTACACGTACTATAATAATACCACTTTCCAAATACTTGTCACCGGATTTTGTTTTTGTTTTCAGCAAGCCCACCTTTTTTGTCACAGAAGAAAGCCTAGAGATTTGGAAATCCCAAATTTTACTGAGCCACAAGGGGACTGGGTGTGCATAAATATTTAAATTTTAGATACAAATTCATAAGTCTGGACATTGTAGACAACTGAGGTAATTGGAATCTCTTGGAGTCAATTTTTAGTCCAAATCTTGTTTTTAAAATAGTCTGAGAAAATTTGACTTTGGGGCTAAACATCTCTGGGTTGATATTTTGTTTTGTTTTCCCTGTTGGGTGAGTTGTTATTTTAGTTGATTTTGGTTTAAGTTTCTTCCCCTCACATGTGTGCTATAAATCAGGCTCACGGCAGTCTGCATTCCAATGATGCCTTATCTTGGCTGTACAACTGTTATCTCATCTAAATCCCACAGCTGTGTCACTTCCTAACGACCACCATCCCTGCAAGACAGCTGTTGCTCTTAATTGGCAGGAATAAAACAGATCAGCATCAAGAAACCAGCCTCGATGATGTGCCACACAAAGAATTTACATTTTTTCCCTCAAACTATTTGAAACTAGCAGAGAAATTTATATTCTTTTTCTGAGCCATTTGAAACGAGAAAAGACAGGGCAGGAGTCTCCACCAAAACTATGTTGATAGCTTATTTCTTGGTCTCGCACCCAGAATTTTACAACTAAAACCACATAAGGCCAAGCTGCCTCTGGGACGGTCCAAAGGAGAGTCCCACCCACAAAAAAACATTGAAAAGCAATCTGAGATCTCTTGCAAATTTTCCCAGTGAGCTGACAAAGAAGAATTCTATCATAAATCTCAGCGAAGCGTCTTAGAATCCACTTTTTCCATCTCCCCTTCTATACACACGTGTATCATGGCAGCAACCTCAATGTCCCGTGAGTGTGGTTCACACACCAGCAACGTCGGCATCAGACGGGAACCTGTTAAAAACACATTCTGAGGCCCCACTTCACAGCTCTTGAGTCAGAACCTGCATACTTACAAGATCCTCAGGTGATTTATATAACATTTATTTATACTGAATTCAAAAAACACTGAGTTTGTTCATTAGTTCTCATGCTTTAGTTTACTGCGCAGAAGAATCTTCTGAAGACGGTTATAAACAAAATTCCTGGGCCCCACCCCAGACTTTCTGAGTCAGTCAGATATTTGAATATCACTCTCTTGTGATAACCAGAACCTCATATGGTCTCAGGACAATGCTCTGATCTCAGTCCATGAAAACTAGTCTCTGGCCTCCTAGCCTGCTTGCTTGCCCTGGCAGTGAGGGCCGGTTCTCTGTCTGTGGAGAACGTAACCTGCTTTGTAAGCTTTGCTGCTTTCTTGTAAGACTACCTTTCTCTTCCTCAACCAAGTTGGTTTCATGCTTGCCTGAAAAGAAAAGAAAAGAAAACAAAAGAAATCTGAAATCTCTTTCACTTCAATTCCTTCCTTCTCCACTTTTTCTATACTTTTTTATGTAACTCAACCTGTGTATGTGTATGTGTTTGTTACTATTTTATAATTGCTAATGACTCTTCCTGTGTCTAGGCATAACCCCATAACTCCTGCAGGTAACTCTCTATTTAATAAAACTTATCAAAAGTACACAAACCAAAGAAAAACTGGTGACTAATCTCTCAGAAATGAATAACAGAACAATGTATTTGTTCTGGCCTCCATTCTGCTTTGCCCATTGAGTCAGGGTAAAGGTGGAAAAGGTCCATGCTGAACTGAGCAAGTAGAAGAAATGTAAGCAAAGAAAAACAGGAATGTGTAGAGTACTGAGGAAGACGCACCCATGACAAAAAAAATTATAGATAAATACGGGGACAGTGGTTTCAGCAGAAGATCACTGTACTTGGAGTCCAAGGATGAAAATTCAGGTTCTTTGTCCAAATCTCGTAAGCACTTAAAACTATGAATCATTTTCTAGCTATTATTTAAAGGTAAAAATAGGCAGTGCCCCTAGCTCAGTGGGTAGAGCACCAGCCACATACACCAAGGCTGGCAGGTTCAAGCCCAGCCTGGGCCTGCTAAACAACAATGACAACTGCAACAAAAAAATAGCCAGGCATTGTGACGGGAGCCTGTAGTCCCAGCTACTCGGGAGGCTAAGACAAGAGAATTACTTAAGTCCAAGAATTTGATGTTGCTATGAGCTGTGATGCCAGGGCACTCAACAGAAGGTGTCATAATGAGACTCTGTCTCAAAAAATAAATAAATAAAATAAAATACAATGTAAAAACAACCAAATTTGAGGCTCCCTTGCTGAAGGTATTTACTTACCCACTATATATTTTAATTGCCTTCATATATTTTCCCTTCCATTTTTTTTCCAGGAATAGTTGTAATTTGTGGAGTTAAATAACATTTAACATTTTAAAGATGGGTTTCTGTGACTTTTCATCTTCACACATTCTCTAAGTAATAGCCTTTCTCTGACTTTTCATATATGACATTATGCAATTTCTAGAGTCATCTCTCGCTACAGAATGAAGCTGTTGGACAAGGTGATGATAGGGACATCTCTCTCCAACTCTAACTTTCTACGTACCCCATAACTTCTATTTGTAAATAAATCATCATATTAAAAGGCTTTGGAGGACAACCAGCTGATTGTGCAATGTTTTTTCTTTTATTTTTCATTTTAATTTCATGTAGCTATTTCATTTAAAGAATAAGAAACTACAAAACTGTGTTTCTTTTTTTTTTTTGCAGTTTTTGGCTGGGGCCGGGTTTGAACCCACCACCTCCGGTATATGGGGCCAGCGCCTTACTCTTTTGAGCTACAGGTGCAGCCCAAAACGGTCTTTCTTTAAAAGAAAAATGTATCCTATACTTTGGGGGGAAATCACAGTATATAATCACAAAGATGAAGCAGGGGTGAGTGCAGCACCACACTATAATTAGCATCAGAGACGCTCCCCTGGTCCCCAGTTAGGAAGAGCCTTGTCTTTAGTTCACACAGTAAAGGATACTTTATTTCATATGACTTCTCATAATTTGACTATTCCCCAAATCCCAAGGATACACATGTAAAGAAACAGTCAATAAAGGCATCTATTATTTCTTCTTTTCAGAAACAATTTTTATTCAGAAAACTTGCCACAAGAGATTTTCAGAGAAAAAGCAAATAACCATAATAACACCCCTCCACACACACTCAAAAATAACTAACAGAAAATAGTATTTCTAAAATATTTCATATGAACTTAGTACACAATAGGAAAGTAATTTAGAGACAAGATAGTAAGTTCCACTCCTCAACAGAGCTCTTCGATCTGGAGTGGTAAGCCTAGAATGTGGTTGGTCATTCACAAAAATTGCCACTAACAATTCTTTCCATTCCCCTTCAGAAAATTTCCCCCTCCCCTTGGATCTAGGTTGGCCTTGTGGCTTGCCTGAACAAGAGCATGGGAGAAAAGTGGTATTTCTGGCCTTAAGAAACCTTGCAGCATTCACTTTTACCCTCTTGAGTCCTGAACCACCATATAAGAAATCAACTTCCCTGCTAGAAAGAGAGGCCCCGGAGGATGTCAGAGGAAGGGGACCACCTGGACCCCAGACTCTCTCACCAGCACCAGCTGAGGCCACCTGGAATCTTACTGCCCTATCTGGGCTGCCCCACAAATCACATGGAGTGGAAGAGCTGCCCCACCAGCTCTGACCAAACAGCAGAATCGTGAGCAAATGACTGAAATCACCAATTGCTAAAACAAGAATTAAAAACCTAAAACAGTAGATAACTAAATCAGTGCATACTCCAATTAATCGTTCAGTGAAGTGCATTTAACAACTATATCCTAATCCTTTGGCTGGGAACAGAGGACTGAGTAGAAGGTATGTGCCTTCTACTCCCGGTAGTGATGCTTACATCACCAAACCACCAGCAGGCAGGCAGTGTGGCAGGAGCTGCCCCAGAGGCACACACATGGTATGGGACGGTACGAACCCACTGAGAAACCACCTTCCTGGAAGTTAATCAGGGACACAGTTCAGGGAAGGAGAGGAGTGACAGAGAGGAGTGGAGAGGAGGTGACAGTTCAGCTGTATTTTGAAAGCTGAGAAGGAATTTCCCAGCGGGGTCTGTGGCTGGCAGGGAGGAACATCCCAAGGAACCATATTCATTTGTGCAGGAAGCATAAAACCCTTCGAAAGCCCCTAATGACACGTACTAGGTCTGTGAATATCACCTGTAACTTTTCCCAAGGTTACACAGATAGGAGAAAGTGTGCTTCATGGTAAAACATATCTGTCGTTCACCCAAACTCAGTCCTCCTCCAACCTTGTGACCGATAAAGTGGCTGAAAGAAATTCATGTCACAAATAGACAAATTGTTAAAAACAAAAATGTGCATTCTCTCTCTCTCTCTCCCTGCTGTAGACAAAGTTAAATAAAGAGGGTGTTTTTCTTTATTTGAGTTAAGAAACAGTTCTCAATTTTCTTAATTATAGATATAGAAATATTTCACCTTTTATTATGAAAGAAAAAGAATTTTTTTCTACTGGCATTTGTGATTTTAAAGGTCAAACATATGAAACAACTTTCATTGAAGTAGATAAACTAGTTTATAGTTCATATTCAGTACGAGGTGAGCTGACAGATGAAGAAAACTAGAACTGACAGATGATGTAAAAATAGTTGGCCTCGCAGGTTGCTGGAATGTCTCTACGCCTCTGCTTCTGCCTTGTATTACTTCTTAGTGGAGTTGCAACAGCAAAGTTCAAATTTTTGAGGTACCTTCCATCCTGAAGAAGCTACTAAAAAATTTAGGTACCAAAACCAAAATTTAGGAGCGAGTGCTTTTTCTTCTCTCCTCGTGCCATATCACGCCTATTTCATATTTCCCTGGAGCTGAGACATGAGGATGGTGTGCAGGTGGAAAATACCTCAACCGGCCATATGCTGCGAGGCTCAGAGCCACAGCTCATGAAGCCAGTGCACTGTTTGAGGTTCCTTGCTGAAGGCTTCATATCTGTCACATCACATTATCCTCAAAAATGTTTCTGGGTTAAGTATTAACATCCCCATTTTACAGATAAAGAACCTAAGTTAAAGAATTTAAAGTAGACCTGCCATTTGATCTAACAATTTCACTGCTGGGTATAGATCCAAAGGAGAAAGGGTCATTTTGTAAAAAAGGACACCTGCACTCAAATGTTTGTAGCAGCACAAGTCACAATCACAAAGACATGGAAAGAACCCAAGTGCCCACCAATACACGAATGGGTTAACCAAATGGGTTAATAAAATGTGGTATACACATGCCATGGAGTACTACTCAGCCATGAAAAATGGAAGTCTAGTATCTTTTGTGACAACCCAGATGGAACTGGAAACCATTCTCCTAAGTGAATCACGAGAAAGGTAGAATCAAGCACGTACTCAGAACCAAACTGGAGCTAATCCATCAACACGTTGGTGCACGGACTGAAGTAGAGTGCAGAAGATCATGAGAGGGGGACAAGAAAGGCGTATTGGGTAAACTCGCACTTCTTGGGTATAGCACACACTTTCTGGGTGAAGGGCACACTTAAAACTTTGACTCAATCTGTACGAAAGCAAAGTGTATGAACAAAACTCCCCTAATATTCTGAAATGAAAAGAAAGATGACTACATACATGTTCCATTGATCCTGGTAATGACGTCTGTCTATCCCACATTCTGTCCCTTTACACACAAGGGATAGTTTCTTTCTCTGGTCTTGTGAGATTCATTTTACTTTTAGAATACCAGTTAAATCTCTGCTCTCAAAAAAGAGGAAGTATTTTTAACAAAGTCAGAAACATTGACATAAAAGAATGTCCAACATTTAAACTGTACTTTAAGATAACCAGAGTATGCAATGAAAACAATCAAAAGCCTGTAATACGGAAGAGGCAGGTGGGAACAGCATGACTTTGAGGCCTTGAAGAACTTTGAATCCCAGTTTGGGCTTTTGCTATTTTCTCACCTTGAGCAATGTATTTGGGTCTTCTGAACCAGTTTCCTAGATTATAAAATAAAAATATTAATACTGCTGCATGCCGCAGGCGATGAGGAATGCTAACTGGTGTAGTTTATATAAAAGCATCTCACCCTGCTTCGTTTTCAATACTCAGAAACAGCAGCTTCTCTCCTTTGCTGCAGAAACCGGGAAAAGAGAGAACAAAATTATAACACGTGGTCACCTGCAAGCAAAGATCTCTGGTTTGAAAGGTAGGAAAGCAAAGAAAGGTCAGGAACTCTTTTCTCTAGTCACCAAAATACTCTCCAGTAGACTCGGCACCCGTACTCAGTGATGAGGACGCCGGCCATGCACCAGGGCTGGTGGGTTCGAACCCAGCCTGGGCCTGCTTAACAAAAAAACAGCCAGGTATTGTGGTAGGCGCCTATAGTCCCAGCTACTCAGGAGGCTGAGGCATGAGAATCTCTTGAGCCCAAGAGTTTGAGGTTGCTGTGAGCTATAACGACATGGCATTCTACCAAGGGCAACATAGTGAGACTCTGTCTCAAAAAAAAAAAAAAATTCTCCAGCAATGATTAAAGGACATTTGCTCTCAGTTTTTACTTTTTTTATTTCAAAATATCACGGGGGTACAAATGTCTTTGGTTACATGGATCATTTTGTAATGCTCGAGTCAGGGTTATAAGAGTGCCCATCACCCACATAGTATTCATTGTACCCATTAGGTAGGTTTTCGCTCATCTCACCCTCCCCCCTGCTTGCTTTCCATTGAGTTTCTACTGCCCTCTATGCACATGTGTGCCCGTTGCTTAGTTCCAACTTAACAGTGAATACATGTGGTGCTTGTTTTTTCATTCTTTAAATACTTCACTTAGGATAATGGTCTCCAGTTCCATCCAAATTGAAGACTATATTTGGAACATCATGTTGAAGGATGTAACAGAGTAACTGGTAAGGGAGGAAGACAAGTGAGCCTGGCTCAGATGGGAAGACTCCGGGGAACACTCAGGACTGGTCAAATCTCTGAACAGTAAAAAGGAAAATAACAAAAAGAGCACATTCCTCCCTTTAGCCAGAGTTGGGCCCAAGCTGCATCATTGGTACCACGCAACAGGCTGGAGCAGTTACCCAGATGCCCACCCCATGGATTACACAACAAATCTTCTTTAAGGGTCTACTATGGGCCATTCAATCCTGGTGAACAAAATCAGGTCAAATATACCTATGAGGATGTGTATTTCTGTTCATTGAGTGGGCAAAGATGAGTCATGGGAAACTGGGTAACCTATAACATTGATCCCTGAAGTTTGACACATCCTACCATTTCTTGCACAGAACCTAGAAAGGTGAAGACACTTTCTCTAAGACCTAACCGGTTTTGTGCATGTGTCAGGTGCCGGGCATTACACTCAGTGTTTTCTGTTGCATTCCCTGATGTAATTCCCACAAGTGTATCAGGTAGATGCATAAACCATGGTTTTCCATTTTACAGATGAATAAACCAAGGTTTAGGGATTTTCAGTGACTTACCAAAGCCTTAATATCTTGAGTCTCAGAACTGGAATTGATCTCAGAAATATATAAGTGCAGAATCTGAACTCAGGGTGAAAAACCTGCAACTGGTTAAAACATTCTGATGAGATTTTTCTGTTTTAACTGCATCTATTTCCTATAAAAAGATTTTTTATGTTCTTACTCAGAAGTCAAGGATTAGGCACCAATTCTTGCTTAAAGCGTTGGTCGTTGATGGGGTGGTATAACAACTGTGCTCTTTCGCACAAGTTAATTTATACAGGTCCTTTGGCAAGGTCAGTGTGCTTTTTCAATGTGCACATTGCTCCTTTGCTGCTCTGTATAAAGGCATTTGTAAATTATTCTAGTTATCTTTAGAATACTTAAAATTGTTCTCTGGCATTTATATAATCAGCAAGAGATAATCAGATGATCTCTCTCTCTCTCTCTTTTTTTTTAACAATGAGCTACTTCCTGTTCATTATACTTATGTTTATTTATGGCATAAAACCCATTTTCTCTGTAGAAGGTCACCTGTGGGTTGATGTGGAGGATTTCTTCCCTCCTATTTAAACCACTTTACCAGTTTTTGGCATTTGTATGACTGTTGATTAATTATGGCCCTGTCTCAATCATTTGTAGAAGAAATAATAGCCTATGGTTCATTTTACCAGCCACTAGGTTATTTATAGCTCAAAGAAAAATGCCAAGAAGTTCTAAGCTTTTACATATTCAGAGGCTTGTAACAGAAAATCTATACCTATTCCACAGGTACCCACCCACCCATCTCAGAGGAAGCTCAGATGTTTAAAGCCAGGAGCCACCTGACACCAGAGGCCCAGAAGAGTTCAAAGTCTGAGTCAGATGTCAGATTTGTGGTTGCTGCTGTTTGGGAGCTGGAGCTTTCCTGAACACCAGTCCAATTGCTCTCAAGCCACCACCTCACCTTCACAGGCTAAGCTTGCTCTCTGCTCCACAGGAGAAATAGTTACTCAAGGCTCATATCTTTCATTCTACTATTATACCTAATAGTATAAGAAGCTGAAGGAACCATATGTCAAAGAGATTATCCCAATCTGAAAGAGCTTATCACCAATTACAGAGAATTTTGTTGGGTTCTGATGCTCTGCATCTACTTTTTTTCTGTCTGGTAATAGTATCCTGAGTTTTGTTCAATTGTAAGACCCTTCATCATTCAGTCAATGTGCTTCAGGAGAAAACTGATCCCTCCTTGCTTCTGAGATGGGTTTTGGATGCTTTCAGCTAAATAAGAGACCTATCCCCTTGTCCACTGTGATTGAGTTAGACATGGGACTGGTACCCAATGCAGAGCAAAAACAAGTAGGGAGACAGTTGATGGAGGTCTCTCTAGAGAAGATCCCTGGCTCTTCCACCAATAAACTTTTCTCAGTGGATATGAATAAGGACACTTACAGCCTCCAGAAGCACTGATGGTCATCTTCCATTAAGAGAACCCAGCTATGATAAAGCTGCTGGATCTAGACATCTATTTAATATATTTGCCTTTCGGTTATAAGAGAAAAAAATGTCATCTCAGCAGTTTGAGTCACGTTCTCTGTTATTTTCAACCAAAAGATTCCCAACAATACATCCGGCACCTTGACCACAAGTACGCAGTAACCATGCATACATACTGCCTTATGGAATCTCTCTGTGCACTTTCCTCATTTATTACATCCTCCTATAGTCATGAACTTTTGCTTACTCTTCCCTGAGTTCCAAAACAAATGCAGTAAATTATACCTAGAAGCTTATTAAAGAAGTTTAGAATTTTCTGTATGTTAAAGACACCATCTTACTTTTCATTGTCCCCTTGTGATTGTAGTCTAATTATTTCCATATTTCAATCCTCTCTGTAAGCAACAACATGCCAGCATTCAATAGAGAAGTTAGTAGCTCCTAGGCAGAAATAGGGAGAAAGATTGCCCGTGGGGCACCTACAGCTTTCAGATTTTTGCTCTTTGTCCCCTGTTCAACACCCTTTTAGTCTATTCTTGGAAACATTAGCTTTGCATGCAGTTGTGCCAAGAAGACCATTCTCATCTGGAATTATGGGATCCTCTCTAGTTTTAATGTTTTTCTTATTATCAAAGCCAGAACCCAGGCATGACTAGTAAAGACCAGCCACAGTATCTGTTCCACACTTGCCTGACAGAATGGGGCACCACTGCAAACTTCTCATCACATCCAACTCTAGGAAATCACACAACCTGGGTCATCAGGAATAATTTCTACATTACCCACTACTTTCTGTGCTTTTCCCTCATAAAAGTAATTATTTGCCCCCCCCTTGAATAAACCTCCATCTTTTTCATTTCCTTATCACCCTTATCGTGTCATTTAATCACCCTTCACTAGTTGAGCATTGGACATATCCATGGCAGCAAACCCATTTACTTTGAGTTTTCCCAGATTTTTCAAACTTAAGTTGAATCTTCATGCCCTTTCATGCTTACCTTTTGAGGAACTCCAGGGCCTTGGATTATTGGGAGAGTCAATACGGATATTATAGATGGAGTTTGATGTTGTGAAAATAGATACACACATCTTCATGTATGTTTTGATAGACATGGCCTTGCAATGTCCATTACTTGACCTTTGAGGGTTTCTTTTTTCTCTTAAAAAAGTGAGGGCAGAAATAATCAACCATCATGTTTGCTTTCGCAACACTCAAATTCCTAGCCATTTATAATTTAACACATAATCATAGGAATTTCCTGCTGAATTATAGAGATACAGCATCTGAGAGGGGAAGTGGGTAACTGTGGAGGAAAAGCTATACTCACAACAATAAATTCGATAAAAAATAAAGTTAAGGCTGGCGCAGTGGCTCACCCCTGTAATCTGGTAGGCCGAGGCGGATGGATTTCCTGAGTTCCTGGGTTCTAGAGCCACCTGAGCAAGAAAGAGACCCCACCTCTAAAAATAGCCAGGCATTGTGGTGGGAGCTTATAGTCCCAGCTAGTTGGGAGGTTGAGGCAAGAGAATCGCTTGAGTCCAAGACTTTGAAGTTGCTATGAGCTGTGACACTACATACAGCACTCTACCAAGGGTGACAAAGTGAGACTCGGTCTCAAAAAAATAAATTAATAAAGTTAAGTGACACACACACCAGAATTGTTTACTTGAAGAAGAGCTTTTGAACATAAGTGGATGGCTGTGTATTTGTCTTTTTTAACAATATCCTCAAATGCTATATGTCACATAATAATAAGAAATATAACTGTCTAGGTTGCCAGATACCCTCCTCAGGGGAGTGTAGGGAGAGACTACCCTCCTGGTTGGCATGTTTGATGGGAAACCAAGCTTAAATCATCCCACTCACACTTTACGGCTTGAGAAGGTTTCCTCTGATAACCAACCACTCCTAGAATAACTCAAAGATGTTTCCAAAGTACTCATTACATTTTTTTATAGCACTTACTTGTTCAATGTTTACTTTCCTGATGAGCATGTAATCCCAACAAGTACAGTCCTCATGCCCTGTCCTAGCCAACCTGCCGTGTCCAATGCTGTGTTCACAATGGCTGCCATAATATCTGGCTTATGAAGATGCTTAATCTATATTTGAAATAAGAGGAAGTCGGAGGAAGGAAGGACAAGAAGAGAGAGGGGAGAGGACTGGTTTATTATTTGTTACCGTACACAAAATTACCTTGAAACTTAGCCACTTGAAAGAGAACACATTTATTATCTCATTGTCTCTGAGGTTACAAATTTAAGTCTGGCTTAACTAGGTTTTCCAGCTTAGGAGGGACCCTCACAAGTCTATAAAATGCGAGTCACGGCTGTGGTCATCTCAGGGTTCAGCTGGGACAGGATGCACTTCCAAGCTCACTCAGAAGTTGTTGGCAAGATTCAATAATTTCTTGCAGCTTATTTGACTAAGGGCCTCAGCAACCTGTTGGCTATTGGCCAGAAGCTCTTTGGCCTTCCCTCCTTGACACATGGACCTCTCTACACAGCAGCTGGCCTCATCAGACTGAGTGAGACAGCCACAGAGCACCAGCTGATGGAAGTCACAGCCTTCTGTAACCTAACCTCAGAAGGGATAATCCCATCACTTTTGCCATATTCCATTTGTTAAAAGCCAGTCACTAGGTCCAGCCCACACTCACGGGGAGGGGATTGCACAAGGGCATGAATACCAGGACATGGGAATAATTTGGAGTGCCATATTGGAAGACACTTCAGCACATTTTAAGCACACAACCTGAAAGGGGGGGCACTCGACTGGCGAAGATCTCACAGACCACCAAGGCTTGTAGGAAAGGTCTTTATTGGCGAGGGAGGGATGCTGCAGAGCAGCACCAAGGTGGAGAGAAAGGAAGAGGGGTGGGGAGAAAAGAGAGAGAGAGGAAAAGGAGGAGGGGAGAGACGGAGAGAGAGAGAGGAGGGGAAAGAGAGAGCAAGCGTGCGAGAGGGAGCTGAATAGGTTCAGTTAGGGGAAGTCTTAGAATGGTGATGGGAGGATAGAATAGCCAATAAGGAGCTACTGCCCTGGCCGGAAGAGGCATTAGGGGCAGGCCATAGTTAATCTTGGTCTGTAGAAAGTAGGAGGAGCTTTTCTGGGGCAATGGCCTAACACAACCAGCATAAGAAGAGGTACCGTTCATCAGGCCTGGGCCCAGCTCCTTTGTATCCTTCTCCATAGTAGAGAGAATTACTCTCAGTATATTATGATTAATTATTATGAGTAATAAATCTACTTGGCAAATGTATTTTTTAAAAAGTACTATTGTTCGAATGCTACCTGACTTAGAAATATCCTTTGGAAGTTGTTTTATCAATTCAGCTGAAATTGCTAGGCAAGCCTTTTCTGACACATCTAAGAAAGATGCTGGCGTGGATGTGGAGAGAAGGAACACTTTTACACTGCTGGTGGGACTGCAAACTAGTACAACCTTTCTGGAAGGAAGTATGGAGAAACCTCAAAGCACTCAACCTAGACCTCCCATTCGATCCTGCAATCCCATTACTGGGCATCTACCCAGAAGGAAAAAAATCCTTTTATCATAAGGACACTTGTACTAGACTGTTTATTGCAGCTCAATTTACCATTGCCAAAATGTGGAAACAGCCTAAATGCCCACCAACCCAGGAATGGATTAACAAGCTGTGGTATATGTATACCATGGAATACTATTCAGCTATTAAAAAAAATGGAGACTTTACATCCTTCGTATTGACCTGGATGGAAGTGGAAGACATTATTCTTAGTAAAGCATCACAAAAATGGAGAAGCATGAATCCTATGTACTCAATCTTGATATGAGGACAATTAATGACAATTAAGGTTATGGGGGGGGGGAGCAGAAAGAGGGATGGAGGGAGGAGGGTGGGGCCTTAGTGTGTGTCACACTTTATCGGGGCAAGACATGATTGCAAGAGGGACTTTACCTAACAATTGCAATCAGTGTAACTGGCTTATTGTAACCTCAATGAATCCCCAACAATAAAAAAAAAAAAAATGCTTTTTAAAAAAAAGAAAGAAATGCAAGTGGTCAGACTTCGCGACTGAAGGAAACCTGGGCAGAAGAAATCCGCCCATTCCAGAGGAAAGCGAGTGTGCTACAGTCTCCATGTTTCACCTGACCCACAGGATGTGCTGTGTGGTCTGTAAGAGGAAAACACATAAATGTAGGCAAAAGTCCTGAATGAACCAAGGGAAGTGTTTGTGGGTGGCTTAAAACGGGCAAGTCTCTTTCCCTGAAGGGGTGGGCGTGCCACCGTCCTGACCAGCACGTACACACTAATGCATCCCTCTAGCTCTCTGGTCTAATTCCTACACTCCCAGTCAGCAACCTGGATGTTACCACAGACACTCTAGCCTTAAAACCTTTGAAAATTATTACTCCTTTTGATTGGCTCTGGGTTCTGTTAGCTATTAGGATGAGGCCAAACAAGCAGTTATATGGAAGTTCTAGAAACTTTCTGATTTTGTACCTCTTTAATTATTAAGCTTCTTTAGAAGCCATAAGCCAGAGAGAAAAGAATTAGAACTGATTATTCTGTGCCCCTATGGCCCTGAAAATCCTTGGGCTGCTATAGAAGTGCTTGGAGCATTCTGAAAGCTTTATCGTAATCCAACCGTCCTAATAAATTCTGAATTGCTTTTATTCTGACACATTCAGATGTCAGTCTATAATCCAATGTCACTGCAAAGAGAAAAAGCATGATTTGCTTTTTAAAGCCCAATCTAACCCCCTAATGTGGTAATTTATACAGAACATAAGGGTCACAAGATGCCAGAAAGCAAAATCCAACACACCAAAGAATCTCTCATGATTTCCACGGACACATCCTCTGCTTATGAAGGTTAAATTATACCTGGATAGTTTTTGTCACACGATCCATGAGACTGAATCATGGCACAATGGCCTTGATTTCCCAATGGTTCATCTTACCCATGATCATTGCTGCTACTCAACAGCGTGAATTATGAGCTGACCACCTTATTATATACTCTGCACTCAGAAGAGCAATTTCACTGATAAATCACAAGGTGACAGCCAAGCCATTACCTTAATGACTCCGGGTGAAGTTCCTACCAGGTGAAAACATCTGTAAACAGCTGGGCAGCAGCAGTCCCACCAGCATCTCAGATAAGAAGCTCTCATTTTCAAGTACGGATTCAAACAGAGTAGAGTTCAGTCTGTGGAAAATGATCCTTCTGGTACCTGGTTGTCCTGTACGCTAACCCAGATGCTGCAAATCTATTTCCAGTGAAGCACGCATTTATTATCTCATTCTGTTTTTTTCTCATACAGAAGGCCCAAAAGATATTAAAAATAAATAAGTAAAAAATAATAGATTACTTGTCTTACATTCAGCTATGCATGTTTAGATTTTGACTCCTAAAATAATAAAGTATTATATTAAAAGGAGGCCTGTCAACCACCATCCACCCCCATATTTTCTCCTGTGCTATAAACCTTCCTGCACTACAACTCTCTACTCTGCAAGGATTGTCCTTGTCAAAGAATTGAACATCTATATGTCCCCAAACCAAGTCATGAAAACTCATACTGTATACCAGACTGATGTGAGCAGTAGCTATTTAAACTATCACCAAGTAAAACCTTAGTATAGAAAATTGGATAGCATTTACTTACAGTTTCCAAGTCTCAGTTTGTTCCTCTGTAAATGGGAATAGTAACATCGGCCGCTGAGGGAAAGAAGCTCAAGATGTTGAGGGTCAAGGTCAACTCTGCATGGCACATGGCGCTCCATTCTCCTCCTACATCTTTCCATATCCACACTACAAGACAAGCAAGAGAACTCACAGGTGCCACCATCAGGGAGGGCTGAAAAGAGTCCTAATTCTGTCATTTACTAGCTTTGCGAATTTGAACAACTTACTTAACTTTTCTGGTCTTTGGCATTCTTGTTTATGGATCAGGGAATAATCATCCCTATCCAATTAGGTTTAGGGGGAAATCCAAGTTCAATCAAGTAAGGATCGTACCCTCAGACCACCATGTATAAAATTCTTCATGGTAATAGCCCCTCTTTGTTGCCAGTAAGATGATTTTATTTGCCATGTGGTTGGGATCCAAAGGCTGAAGTCCTAGGGCAGCACTTCATCTGTCCCCACATTATTTCATCCTCTTTGTGCATTCAATACTCAGAAGTTTAGGGAAACTGACAATATGAGAATGCCTACACTTAGACCCCCATCTGGGTCCAAGGAGTGTGTGGAACCTCTGAATCCGAGAGCGCTGGTCCTGGGATGATGAAGTGCAGATAGTAATATCTTTCCAGACAGCAGAAATACCTGCTCATCACCATTAAAGGCATAGAGAAAAATGTTTCAATGTTTCTATTTGTTTCAGCCTCCCACCAATAATTACTGAGCGCACATTAAGTGCTCAGCATTATGCTATAGTTTTAAAAGTTGCATTGCAGCTTTCTTCTCCAGAAAAGGTGACAATGGCATCTGCATCCATGATCAAAGCACTTTCCTCGCCCCTTACGACTCTAACAAGTAATCAAGGCTGTGGCAAGATAATGATACACTCAGACTGGGGGTTCCTCAGGGTTGGGATTATTTTGAAACAATTACTTTCAGCCCAACGATTAGAGCCATGCCTCAGCCTCCAGGGCCCTCAACACTCAGTAGATGTGATGCTCTTAACATGTCTAAATGAGGAAAAGCTTAGAGAACACCCTGGAGTCTGTCTGCATTGCCATGGGAGTGAAGCAAGCTCGAGTAATCAGTTTAGAGTATTTGATGTACTTAGCAACAGTGGGAAGAAAAAATAAGAGAACCTTGGCCTGGTGTAATATGATTCAGGTCTCCGGGTTATTATTCAAATCCCTTAAGTTTTACAAACGGGTGCCAAATGGTGCTCTTCAGAATTCCTGAATGTTCCTGCAAAGCCTACTCCAGGCTCCCAAATGTGTGCTAGTGTATCTTAAGGCTTGTTTTCCTTATATGAGGGCTGGGAATAGTGAGCTTGTTACGGCAATGAAAGTGAATGCTCTTTATAATTAATAAGGCCCGATAAAACAGCACAATAGTATTGTTATTGTCATCATTTATTGGCACAGAGATAAAAACATTACTGGAGCTCCTGGTGTAATGCATGCAAGCACGGAGCCTTGAATGCCAGACTTAAGGGCTTAGAATGTGTTCAATCTATAATGGATAGTTTTTTGTTTTGTTTTGTTTCTAGAACAGTATTATGTTCTTTTGGTTGCATTTTCAAAAAGATTATCAACACCAAAATTTAGGAATGAGGATAATTAAGAAAGGTATAAAGTCGGAGAGATCAGGAAAGAGGCCTTTGAAAGAACCCCAGAGAAGCCAGCCCTCTACGTTATAGCTCATAACTGCGACTCCGGAGTATCATGCCAAGTTCATATGCAGCTTACTGGGCCACTTCATTAGTATCCCTACATGCCATAGCTCTCATTAATCAGGATAGTGACTGCAGCCTCAGTGTCAAAACAGTGGCCAAACAGCCAGCAGAAAGGGCAGAGTCACTGTGACAAGGGTGGCCGCCACCTGGAGGTGCTGTAGCGTGCTCACGGCAGAGAAGCGGCAGGAATCCAGCCTGGTTTGCAACGAACAGAAAAGGAGCAGCATCTCTGAAGCAGGTGAGGCCTGCAGACTGTGGGGTAAACAGACAGGAACACACATGGGAGGTGTGACCAGGGACAGCAGAGGGTCACGCAGGGCCGGGTGCCCAGCGGGGGGGACACGGAGAACAGAGTGTGCGCCGGCCTTCTTAGTGACACTTATCCACACGGATGGGCACACCATCTGGGGCAGCATCTTTTACTGGTGGTGTTTTGTTCATTTTGCTTTTTTTAATATAAGAAGCAAAGATCCATATGTGGTATAGATGTAGATATATAAACACACGCACACACACATATACACACATCACAAATTTTGCTGTTGAAAAACACAGATCTGATGCCTCCACTGAACCTTGCAAAGCGTTTTCTTGAATTTATAGCAGATTCCCTTGGCAAGGAACCACTTGCTTTCATAACCGGGTGGAATATTTTCAGATCACAATGTATCCTTTTGTTTTAAGGACCACTTCGTTAAACACACCAGTGAGGTGGCGTGTTTTCACTTTCTGCAGTCAACAGTAGCTGAATTTTTAATAGAGAGAAAATGGAAAAGTAGGGCACCATTAAAATACAGAATTTCTTTCCTGATTATTTTCTGGTGTTTCCTTGCCCCACCCTTAGGAATTGTCCATTGCAAAGGAAAAGATTTTAGTTTCTCTTGGGGGAAACTTAGCAACGACCAGTTTTGTAAAAAAAACAAATATGTGCTCCTGTTGAGCCACAAAAATTAAATTGAATTTGTGTTTTTACCTTCTCCTACTCACTGATGGTGAAATATTGTCCCAGCCTTGTGCCAGCCTGCAGCAGATCGACGTGCATCATTTCCTTTGCCACCCAGACAGCAGCAGCTCTCAAATCCCCTACAGTACTGGGAGGATGTCAAGTGCAAAGCTTCATTTCCCTGGCCTTCCTTATCCAGCACTGACCTCAAATACTCATTAAGAATACATGTCACTGCATGTGTTTTCTAGGTCTATAGATTTTGTTTTCCAAATAAAAAGAAAAAACTGGGAAAAATTCTCCAAGGCCTCATTTCTTTTGAGAAATGCCTCTTTTAAAAAATAAAATAGGCTTGGCGCCTATAGCTCAAGTAGCCAAGGCACCAGCCATGTACACTGGAACTGGCGGGTTCGAATCCAGCTCAGGCCCGCCAAAACAACAATGACAACAACCACCAAAAAATAGCCGGGTGTTGTGGTTGGTGCCTGTAGTCCCAGCTACTTGGGAGGCTGAGGCAAAAGAATTGCTTAAGCCCAGGAGTTGGGCATTGCTGTGAGCTGTGATGCCATGGCACACTACCCAGGGTGACAGCTTAAGGCTCTGCCTCAAAAAATAAATAAATAAATAAAATAAATTTAAGCCAGGCACAGTGGCTCATGCCTGTAATCCTAGCACTTTGGGAGGCTGAGGTAGGAGGATTGCTAGAGCTCAGGAATTCGAGACCAGCCTGAGTAAAAGAGAGACCCCATCTCTACTAAAAATAGAAAAACTAGCCAGGGGTTGTGCCGGGCACCTGTAGTCCCAGCTACTTCAGAGACTGAGGCAAGAGGATTGTTTAAGCCCAAGAGTTTGAGGTTGTTGTGAGCCATGATACCACAGCACTCTAACCACAGTGGCAGAGTGAGACTCTGTCTCAAAAAAAAAAATAAATAATAAATTAAATTAAATTAAACAAAATAATAAATGAATAAAAATCTTGCTAGAATAATCTAATTATACTGTCTAGTCCATTCAAACTGCTATCACAAAATACTGAGTGTCGTATAAATAATAGTAATTTATTTCTCACAGTTGTGGAGACTGGTAAGTTCAAGATCAAGGCACTAGAAATTCAGTATCTGGTGAAGGTCACAGACAGCAACTTCTCAGTGTGTCTTCACACCATGAGAGGGATGAACTAGCTCTCTGGGGTCTCTTTTACAAGAACATTAATCCTAATCATAAGGGCTCTGACTTTACTTCCTAATTACCTTCCAAAAGCACAACCTCCTCAAACCATCATTTTCAGGGTTAGGCTTTCACCATATAAATTTGGGGAAGGACACGACCACCCCAGCGACAGCACACACTAATCCCAGTGCCTTCCTGGTTAGACCAAGATGATCTTAAGGACATGGTTAATGCCTTTGTGTTTGACTGACGTGGATAATTACTAATTTATCTTGACTGCTTTATCAAGTTCCCAGTTTTGCCTCATACGACAATTTACTAGAAAACTGTCTCAGTCCGCGGAACCAAAACCAGTGTTTTGACCCTCTAATCCTTGGCCATAATGAGAAGCTAAACCCTAATCTGACTTTTCAAAGAAATCTTGAAAACACTCCATTTCAGTCTCAGGGGCGACTGTCATCACTGTTACCATCTAAGGATGATAGTCAGGTACAAGTTACCACCCTAAAGTAGAAATGTATCTGCTGATGGCTTTGTTCCTCTTGAGCTACTCATTCATTAATTTATTCAACTGCTGTGCTATACCAGGCATTGTTCTAAATGCCAGGGGTACCTAGATTAATAAATTATCATTCCTTCCCTTGAGGTGATGCTAATTTAGGAAGAAAATGTCAATGAAATTTAGGGAAATATGGACCATAGATCAATGCTATAAAAGATGCATATCCAAAGTGCTCCATTTATTAATCAAAGGAGGGGCCCCATGGTTGGTTTTAATGGCTGGAAAGCCCTCACAGAGCAGATAATCGTGTCCTATCCCAGGTGGGACAAGGATGAGTGGGGAGGCAGAATGTCTCCTGTTGACTCAACAAATATTTATTCAGCACCTACTATGTTCCTGGGGGTGTTGGAAACACTGGGGACTCTGCAGTAGTCAAAAAAAAAATTCTTGCCCTCATGAGGCTTTTATTATATAATGGGGAGAGATTGATTTATTTTTAAAAAAACTAATTAAATGGGTCAAGCTTAAGACTATAAGGCTGATGCTTATGCAGACAAAAAAATGAAGAGTATCAGAGTGGGAGGGTTTGCAATTTTAAAAAGGATAGCAGATAGCTCAGCACCTGTAACTCAGGGGTTAGGGTGCCGGCAACATACACTGGGGCTGGCAGTTTCAAACCCATCCCTGGACTGCTAAACAGCAATGACAACAACAACAGCAACAAAAATAGCCAGGCACTGTGGTGGGCACCCTTAGTCCCAGCTACTTGGGACGCTGAGGCAAGAGAATCGCTTACACCCAAGAGTATGAGGTTGTTATGAGCTGTGACTCCACGGCACTCTACTGAGAGCCACATAGTGAGACTCTGTCTCAAAAAAAAAAAGCTGGCAGAAGAAGCCTGCATTGAGAAAATGACATCTGGGCAGAACAGTGCTAGAAGGAAGGAAAGGAATAAGCCATGCAGAAACCTAGGGCAACAGCCTCTAGGCAGAGACCTCTATGTCCAAAACCCCTGAAGTTGGAATGTGCTTGTCTTTTTTTTTTTTTTTTTTGGAGACAAGAGTCTCACTTTGTTACCCTCTATAGTTCACAGCAAACTCAAAGTCTTGGGCTCAAACCAATCCTCTTGCCTCAGCCTCCCAAGTAGCTGAGAAGACAGAAGTCCATCAAATGCCTGGCTATTTTTAGAGACGGAGCCTTGCTCCTGCTCAAGCTGGTCTTGAAATCCTGAGCTTAAGCAATCCACTTGCCTTGGCCTCCCAGAGTGCTGGGATTACAGGTGTGAGCCACTGTGCCTGGCCTGGTTGTCACATTGAAGACATAGCCAGGAAGCCAGGTTGACTGGAGCAGAGCAAAATGAGTTCATGCAGAGAGCTGACCAGGACCTCGGCGGTCACAGTCTGGACAGGAGCGTTCAGTGGCAGGTTGGAGGAGACTGCCACCATCTCTCACAGGCTGAAAGTACTGAGAACGGACTGTAAGGGGCAAGGGTGGAAGGAAATCAGTGAGCAGATGACTGACGTCGCAGAGTGGAGATGGTCTCCTTCCAAAAGGCAGCAGCGAAGGTGGCGAGAATTGGCTGGATTCTAGATGCATCCTGTCTGTAGAACCAGCAGTGGTTATTAATAGATCAGATGAGGGTTACGACAGAAAGAGATCCACGTATGTCCCCAAGGATTTTAGTGAGAACTAAAGAGGAGTTGCCTCTTCTGGTTTTACCTCCGTTAAGTGAGAGAAAAGGCATCTCTGAGTGTGAGGGCTGCACACAGCAGAGAGCGGAGTCAGGCAACACTACGGAACCTCTTGGAGGCTTTTCTCCCAAATTTAGTGATAACCAAACTCCATCCTCAGCAAAGATGGTGTGAAAGATCTGTGTTCTCTGATTCAGAGACAAGTGAGAGAAAAGGTCTTGTGAGGTTAAAGATTAAACCCAGTCCTACCTCCCTGAATTTTCACATGATCCAAACAAAAAGGTAAGAATTGAATCTTGCATATTATATTATGATTTTATAAAAGTGAATTGGAGAATTAGTGATAGGTCAAGTGAAGCTAGGAGAGAATACAGCATATACAAAGAAAAATAAAAACATGAATAGAGTTCATTGCGATAGAAATGCCTAAATTGTCAAAATGGGAAAAAAATTTCTCCAGCTACATTGTGATGATAAGAACTCAGATTAAAAAAAAAGTGAATAAGAGCTGCCTGAGGGAGGCACAGCCTCTGTGCAACAGTGGAGACAGGTGTCAGAGAACAGCAGCTGGGTCTTTGGTCAATTAAACTACTAATAGTAGGAGGTCCGTAGAGTGCATTCTCATAACTGCTGAAAAAAATATTTTTTCTTAATAAACATAGGCTCTGAAATGAGAAGCCACCTTGGTTGACTCCAGTCTTGACCACTTAATAATTTTGTGACATTGAGCAGATTACTTACGTGTTGATTATAAAGGTCTGATGAAATAATAGCTGTAATGTGCACCACACAGTGTCTAGAACATAAAGGTGATCAATGTTGGACCTGCCCTCTTTTCCCTTTAGTTGTAAAATATGTTCATTTGTTCAACATCCATTTTTGAGGAACTGCTATCTGCAAGGCTAGAGAACAGGGTGCGTATACAAAGAGGCTGATATATAGTCTCTGCCCTCAACATTGATTTACTAACAACAGTCAAAGCATAAAGTACCACTAAATATAATGTTGGAATGAGAAGGAAGAATGTTCCTTTCAGCAGGAGAAGGAAACGCTTGCTTCTTGCCACTTGAATTGCCTCTGAAATTGATGGCTTGAAAATTCTTAGAGATGATTTTACCTTCCCAGATGTGATTTTCTGGTTCTTGGGTGGATATATTTGTGTACAACGTGGGGTTTATACATGCAACTTTAGGAAGACGTTTAGCAGAACCCCAACAGCGCGTCCTCATTTACCCAGCCCCTTGCCATATGGATGTCTGGCTTTTCCAAACCATTCTGCTGTGCCTGCCAGCCCTCCTATCTGGATTGTCTGAGTGTTCCACTGGAGAGGGTGCTGGGCGTCAGTTTGCCCCTCAGAATGCTTCCCAAAAGCCCTTTAAAGACCCTTTTATTGGCAGGATAGAGCACTTGCCTTATGGCTCCTGCCGTGTGAATTTGTGCTTACTACATCCAGATGGTGCCCAATCAAAATCAATTTAGATATGGCTTATTATACTTCAGTGATGCAAGAACTTTCTTTCCAAGAATATAGAGAATGCAGTGAATATTCTAAGAAAATGTGTGTCATAGTAATTAATCAAACAAGGCTCCCTTGGAGCTGAGAGAACCTGCTGTGACTTTCAGCAGAGTCAAAGCCTTGCTCTGTGACATCAGGAAAGTCCCCTGTCCTGTCTAGTTCTCATGTCCTCGCCCATGAAGTCTATGTGTGCAGGACAGTGTGGGGAGAGAGGGCAGAGAAACGCAATTGTCATTGGCTGGGCACCTCGAATGTGCCAGTAACTAAGTTAGGAGTTTTGCAGTATCGACTCAATTGTTCAAACAACCTTTTGAGGGAGAACCCGTTATTCCTTTACGCATTCACTCAATGAATCCTTACTAAGAGCTAACTTCGCGATGGTCACTGTACCCGGTACAGAGTATAACACAGTGAAGTGAATAAAGCCACCCACCCCCATGTATTACAATCGCTGTTTCACAGATGACAACACCTGAAGCTCAGGGAGATAAGTCACACTGGTGGTGACTGAGCACAGACTCTGAATAAAGACCTTCTAACTCCAAAAAACAGGGCTCTTTCTTCTATCACCATCAGTGCTGCTCACTTTTTTTTTTTTTCCATAAAGCTCCTTTCACCCTCAAAGCCTTTCTAGACATTAATTTCCTCATCACTCCTATGAAAGAAATACTAAATTTTGTCACATAGGTTTGAGCTCCGGAAGGCCTCAAACCATTGTAATATCTAACATACTATTACCCCTCTACCCAAACCCAATTTTCACCTGCTTCTATGTCTCCTATTTAGATACAAGGTCTACACCATTTTCTTTAAATCTTTGTAAAAGTAGATATCATTTTCTAGGCCTCATAGATATTGAAATTTAAAAAAATATATATGAGAGATATGGTCTCCACTCTCAAAGAAATTACAATCTAGTTCACACCATCAGGCTTATAAACCTTCCAGACAGCTGGAAGACACCTCAGCTACCACTCTGAGAGGCTGAGGTGGGTGAATTGCTTGAACCCAGCAGTTTGAGAACAGCCTGAGCAAGAGCGAGATCCTGTCTCAACCAAAAATAGAAAAAAATAGCTGAGCTTTGTGGCAGGCACCTATAGTTCTAGCTACTTGGGAGGCTGAAGGCAAGACAATCACTTGAGCCCAGGAGTTAGAGGTTGCTGTGAGCTATGATGCCACGGCACTTTACCCAGGGCAACAGAGTAAGACTCTGCCTCAAAAAATAAATAAATGGATAAATAAATAAACAAATCCATATCCAGCCACCGGATCCCATAATTCTCATTCAAGACATATTTAGGATGACTAAACAGAAATTATGGAGAGGAAATGAGTTGCTGATTTAGTTAACAAGCAAAGATTTCCTTGGGATAGTTACTGTGTAATTATGTGGTGATCTCTGCATGTGGAGTCTTTACAAACAGGAGAGAGTCTTACTT
Source organism: Nycticebus coucang (assembly GCF_027406575.1). NCBI lineage: Eukaryota > Metazoa > Chordata > Mammalia > Primates > Lorisidae > Nycticebus > Nycticebus coucang. Next base: position 32,089,733 of record NC_069782.1, read on the forward strand.
ATTGTGGAAAGCCAAGGGATCTGCTAGACCCACGCCAGGGGGGTTCCATGGCCTCTTCTCTGAGTCTATGGTGGCCTCACGATCAGCTAGGAGACCTTAGGAAATGCACTCAGCCCATGACTCAGCTCACCGTCATGACGCGGCCCTCTCTCATGTCACTTGCCTCCTCCACATTCATGACACTCGGTGGACACCATTAGGTGCTCTTCTTTTATTCAGAAGAAAGGATTTTGATGAATCCATTGCTTACAGGCAGAAGAAAAAAATAGCAATTCAAAACCACATTTTGAAATTAAACCTTCTGTGGTCTGAACAAACATGATTGTCGGTTCTTTTATGTGCTTCCAATATTGCCACAATTAATATTTTAAAAGGAGCTTCACCAGCGACATATTTAGAAACAGAAACCTTATTCTTTTCCCGGTAGCCACATTCCATTGCTCAGCAAAGTAGAGCGAGCCCCATTAAAGCAGCAGTGGCCCCTGCCAGAGGAAATTGGGTATATGACTGCAAGGGCTTATATTTGAGCCTCTGCAAAGCCCTTCTTCTGCTCACCTCTCGGAGTGATGCCCGGGGAACCGAGGAAACAGGTCTCCCCACTGCCCCTCCAGCAGGCTTATGCTAGCACCCGGGGATAACCACAGTTATTTATAGATAATCCCCTCTTGGAAAGGTCAGATTTTATGATGTGTTTATGACCCTCTCTGGCCAAATAGTTCACTTACGTGGAATTCTTGGGCGTTGGGGAAGGAGGGAACTAGTTTTAAGCAGATTCATTTCTTTTCCAAAGCTCTGTGCAAGAGGATAGGCAGGAGAGGTTTGGCTCTGTACGCAGCACCAAAATCTATAAAGGAGCTGACACCCTATCTCCTCTTGCCTGTGTGAGAGAGCTTCACCTGGCTGCAGGCACTGACTGCCATCCATCAGAAAGATGCTGAGAGATGACTGTTTGTACCCTGGTACTTGCCACGTATTTGTCAGCCAAGGAAGAAGTCCACTGTCACAAATAGGCTAAGGACGATGTGTCAGGGATGGGCCTTGGGGTCCTTGTTGAGTCAAGGACCAGCCTGTGGGGCTGACTAACCTATGCTTTGCTTCTAAATGCCACACCCTGGATTTCCATCCACAGTGCTAGGCTCACCTTCCAGTCCTCACCTCTCACCCAAGCTGCAGGCCACTTCTCCAATGCACTGCTCAGTGTTTGGGAGTATTCAACTCTTTCTATTTAAAGGTAAATCTGTAAATTCACACCCTCCAGAACAAATTTGCCCATTCCTATCTGTCGTGGGTCATTAAGAAAGTTTTGAGATATAAAAAAGTCAAGAAATCTAAAATCCACATGATGGGAAACAAATGAAGCCCTCTGAGCAGCACCAAGAAGCTGAGAAAGCTGAAACTCACAGGGGTGAAAAGAAAGGGCACTGTCGGCTGCGTTTCTTGGAAATGAAATAATGGACCATGATGTGATCTGTCTCAAAACTTCCATAGTGACCTACATATAAATGACACCACCATTCCTGTAGTGACTCATGGACTTGAGGTCTTCTTTGAGTCCTTTTTTAACAGGCTCCCTAACCCTGCCCAGCTCCTGTTCAGCTAATGGGTTTTCCCTCCCGTCCCCACAGGTTTGCACTCTGTAACCCCTGAGCATTCATTCAGGAAAGCTGTCAGACACCTTCACCTGTGCACTTGGTCCCACTCCCTCTCTCCAGCTCCTCCAGGACTTCCCTTCATCCATTACGCTCCTCTTTTTAAATTCTCTCCCTCCCACTAGCTCCTCATTAAGCAGGACCTGGTAAGTCCCTTTCTGGGTCCTGCTCTGTCATTTCCCATTAGAGGCCCTTCACACTCTCCAAAATTAGAAATAATACTTTCCTTGCAGGGGTGGTGTGAGGAGAATCCTAAATAACCAATGTCAAGTTATAGGCACTTCAATTCACTATATGTCATTATAGGCACTTAAACTCACTCATTCAACCCAATCCTCATTAGTTTCCAAACACTGAGCTAGGCACTGGGAATAAAAATCAATAACATTTATTAACCCTCATCACTTGCCAGCCGCTAAGTGCTTTTCACATATTAAATCATTTAATAATCACAACAAATGGTTATAATTATTACTAATTATAGAAGCAGTTGTAATTATTCCTCCCAAGCCCCTTAAAACAAAAGCATCCAGAGGGTAGGTCAAATAGGAGTCAATAGTTACTATAGCTAATAGATTTCAAGTGTTCTCATCGCAAAAAAATAGGAAGTATATATGAGGTCACAAATATGTTAATTAGAGTGATTTAGCCATTCTACAATGTAGACATCTTTCAAAACATCATGGTGTACATGATAAATATATAACATTTTGTCAATTAGAAATAATTTTTTTTGAAAACAAATAGGAATCAAGTCCAGATATGTCTTACCAGCTGCGCCATACTTCCCATAAAATGTCACAGTTCCTGAACCCTTGTGTCCTACAGACGTGTAAACAATCACAACTCAGCATAATGAGTGCTCTGATCCAGGGAGCCCTAGGATATTACAAGGGCACATAGCAAAGACAGGTGTTTGCTGAGAGAGCAAAGCGAAGTTTTGAAAGACGAATGTCAGTTTCCTTTTCTTTCTTGGTCTCTTCCCTATTTAAGTGACTAATCTCATTGCCAGAGTAACCAAAGTGCAGCTCCTGCTCAAATCTGGAAGCTCACCATTGCCTGTCCACTAATGCCCGTGCTCCTGAAGTTGGCGACCCTGCCTTTCCCGATCTGGTGTACAGATCTGTACCGGCATTCCTGCAGCTTCTCTGTCCAAGATGCGCTTCCTGCTATCCATCCTTGTGTCTAATTCTTTCCTATTCTTCAAAATTCAAACAATCCTTCTCCCTGTGAATGTCCACTGAACTTTCTTTCTTTTTTTTTTTTTATACGAAAGGTTTTTATTGGCGAGGGAGGGATGCTGCAGAGCAGCACCAAGGAGGAGAGAAAAGAAGAGAGGGGGAGGGGAGAAAAGAGAGAGAGGAAAGAGCGGGGACGGGGAAAGAGGGGGAGAGAGCTGAACTTTCAACTAAACATCATCTCTCTCCCCTAAAATTCCATGAATGACCTAATCAGATTCAAACTTCAATATTTCTGTGTACACATGTTTTCTGTTCTACTGGATGTGAAGCTCCTTGGGGACGCAGCCAGCTTCTTCTGCATGTTTTTTGCAAGACACGATGCCAGAACTTTATCAAAAGGAGTTCTAGAACTAGGAAAACCTCCAAGATTCCTGGGTCTCTCACATCTCTGCCTTTCCCTGCAACCCTACCAGTCACCAAAGTCTACCCTGACTGCCTCCTAAGTAGTAATCGCATCTTCAGCTCCTCTCTAGGCCTCCTGTGTGAGTTCAAGTCATTCTCTTCTGTCCCCTTAACTAATATGTTATTTCCATCAGCAAATTTTTACTACAAAGGACCACATAGTAAATATTTTGGGCTTTGTGGCCTTCCAGTCTGTGTTGCAACTACAGTTCGGCCTCTGTACCCACAGCTTCTGCATCTGCAGGTTCAACCAACCTCAGCTAAAAGTATTTGGGGGGAGAATAAAAATAACAATGCAACAATTAAAAAATAACACAAATTAAACAAACAATGCTTTACAATCTTGTGCCACGTTATGACATTTCGGTCACTGGCAGTTCCATAAGATTATAATGGAGCTGAGAATTTCCTGTCACCCACTGACATCACGGCCATCCAGACATCATGGAGCAGTACATTACTCATGTACTTATGGTGATGCTGGTGTAAACAAACCTATCACACTGTCAATCATATAAAAGTCTAGTACAATAGTCTCCTGGACAGTACATACTACCTGATATTAATAATCATGTTACTGGTTTACGTATTTACTATATTATACCTTCTATTGTTACTTTATAGTGTATTCCTTGTACTTACTAAAAATGAAGTGAACTATAAAACAGCCTCAGGCAGGTCCTTGAGGAGGTACTCCAAGAAGAAAGTACGATATCATGTAAGATGACAGATCCGTGCATGTTAGTGACTCTAAAGACCTTCTAATGAGACAAGATGTGGAGGTAAGAGATAGTGATACTGCTGACTTTGAGTCTGTGTAGACCTGGCCTAATATGCGTTTTTTTCTTTCATCTTAGTGTTTAAAAAGAGAGTTTTAAAGGTAAAAAAATAAATTAATTAATTAAAATACAAAAAAGTTTACAGAATAGAGATATAAAGAAAAAATATTTTTGTATGGATATACAACGTATGTTTTAAGGTAAGTATTACCCTGTTTCCTGAAAATAAGACAGTGTCTTATTTTAAGGTGTGCTCCCAAAGATGCGCTATGTCTTATTTTCAGGGGATGTCTTATCTTTCCTGTAAGTAGGTCTTATTTTCGGAGGATGTCTTATTTTCAGGGAAACAGGGTATTACAAGAGTCAAAAAGAGGAAAAAAGTTCATAAAGTTAAGAAGCTAGACTAGGTGTGGTGACTCACACCTGTAAATCCCAGCACTTTGGGAGGCCTAAACGGTGGATTGCCTGAGCTCAGGAGTTCGATACCAGCCTCAGCAAGAGTAAGACCTTCGTCTCTAAAAATAAAAAATAAAAAAAATAGCCTGGCATTGTGGTAGGTGCCTGTAGTCCCAGCTACTTGGGATGCTGAGGCAAGAAGATTGCTTGAGCCCAAGAGTTTGAGATTGCTGTGAGCCGTGATGCCACAAAGCCCTCTACTTAGGGCAAAAAAGTGAGACTCTGTCTCAAAGAAAAAAAAAAAGCCCCAAAGTTAAAAATTTGTAGTAAGTTAAGGTTAAATTATTATTGAAGAAAGAAAAGCATTTTATTAAATTTATTATACCCTACGTGTACAGTGTTTATAAAATCTATAGTACTGTCCTAGGCCTTCTAATTCACTCACCACTCACTCACTGACCCACCCAGAGCAACTTCCAATGCTCCAAGTTTCATTCAAGGTCAGTGTCCTATACAGGCCTGCCATTTTAATCTTTTATATTATGTTTTTATCATATCTTTTCTATGTAGAGATATGTTTAAATAAACAAATACATACTATTGTGTTGCAAGTGCCCACAGTGCTCAATACAGGTTTGTAGGCTTGGAGCCATCGGCCATACCACGGGTGTGTAAACTGTGGCCTTCTAGGTCCTGGAGTGCAGCCTTTTGATTGAATCTAAATTTTACAGGACAAATCCTTTTATTTTTATTAATGCATTTTGTTCATCTTTTATGTTTTCATTTCATTTTTAAAGTGAGTATATTTAAAATACCAAAGACTTGGGCGGCACCTGTGGCTCGGTGAGTAGGGCGCCGGCCCCATATACTGAGGGTGGTGGGTTCAAACCCAGCCCTGGCCAAACTGCAACAAAAAAATAGCCGGGCATTGTGGTGGGCGCCTGTAGTCCCAGCTGCTCGGGAGGCTGAGGCAAGAGAATCGCGTAAGCCCAAGAGTTAGAGGTTGCTGTGAGCCGTGTGACGCCACGGCACTCTACCTGAGGGCGGTACAGTGAGACTCTGTCTCTACAAAAAAAAAAAATACCGAAGACTTTCTTCCAGACTGACCAGCACAATTAGAACATTGCCAAGCTATAAGAGCTAAATTAATGGCTACTATGCTTATAATTTAGTTCTCACTTCTGCCTGACCGGCACTACCACCACATGAGGCTGGTTGTCAAGAGTTTATGTGGGTCGAGTTTGTCAATCTGTTAGCAGCTTTTGACAATGGTGCACTGTTTCTGTTTAAAGTGGAATTTGTGAATTGCTTCACAGATCTACAGCATTTTTAAATACTGTCTGCTTAACAGCTCATCACATCAAAGAAGACCAAGAGAATATTGAAGGAAGAAAACAGATTTTTTGATGAGGATTGGGAATTTCAATATTACCTTGTTTCTGCTAAAAATAAGATGATTTGCTTGCTTTGTGATACTGCAATATCAACATTAAAGAAATTCAGTGCTCACCAATACTTTAACACTCATAAGGACCGTAAATAGTTTAGATTACAGGGAGAGCCATGGAAGGTTGAACTGCAGAAATCAAAAGATGAAAAGCAAAAACAAAGACAATTCTTTCAGAACTAATGTGACTGAAAACTTAAAAAGTTGCTGATATACTCAGGAAAAAAGGAAGCTATTCAGTGATGCAGAAATTATGAAAGAATGCATTGTCAAAGTTGTAGGGTGCTCAGACCCTGATGATTCTTCAATAGTACAAACAACTGCCTCTTTCAAGGAGAACCATAACTGACCAGCAGCATGCTGTAGGCTTCAACTTAACAAAACAACTTCATGCAATATTTCAAAAGGAAAACATATATTACCAAAACACTTTGGATGAATCCACTGATACTAATGACTTGGCACAGGTTTAATCAGATTTTCTTTGCAGTGAAGAGTTATTCACTTTGGGCACTCTTATAAACAGAACACAGGAAATAGATAACTTCAGTGACTGTTAAGATAAATGTTGTGAAGTTGAACTGAATTTGGTAAATTTAGTGAGATAAGGAGAGATGATGCACCTTCTATGACAAGAAAATATGAAGGGTGGTTTATTGCACAGATAAAAAATATTAATAGATACAGACACTCTCATTGCTTTCCATTATGTCTTATATCAGCAAAACCTCTGCTAAAGCTCCTATTTTGAAAAGCTCCTTTGCAACAAGTTATAGGTATTGCTATAGGTAACTATTTACGCGAATGCAACATGGTATCATCAGTTTCATAACATGCTAACATTAAAGAATGAGGTATTCAGTGAGGATTTGCCTTATCATTCTAGAATGTGTTGGCTATCACAGGGACAGAGGTTGTCCAAAATTATGTCTCTGTGAGAACAAATGGTTATATTTTGGGAAGAACAGAATCATCAATGTAAATGATTAAAAGAAGATTTCTATAAGAATGCACCATTTCTGTGTAATATCATGTCCAATCAAAATGGCTTGAATATTTCTTTCCAAGGTAAAACCAAGTCTATACGTGTATGTGGCAAAAAAAAAAAAAAATCCAAGCTTTTGGAAAAAAAAGAAAAACCTATCTTATAGGTTTTATATATATCCTATTATATGCAAAGAATTTGAAAAATACATAGCTATTATGTAGATTTATTAATTGGAGAGTACAATGAAAGGTTCACTTTGAGAATCAATCCTTACACTCAAATTGGCATTTCGGCCTCTCCTACTTGATATCACCAAGGTACCCAAAGAATTACAGGTGGAATTGCATGAGCCCTCGGTAGATGACATTTTAAAGACATTGTTTGATGATTCAAGATCCAATTAAAACATGGAAAAGTGCAGTAGAATACTCAGCCCTCAGCAATGTGCTGAGAAACAAAAATACTTTCTTGCCTTTTAACCCCTTGCTGTGAATTTACATTCTCCCACCTAACTGAAACCAAGATACTCTTTTTTTTTTTTTTTTTTTTTGTAGAGACAGAGTCTCACTGTACCGCCCTCGGGTAGAGTGCCATGACGTCACACGGCTCACAGCAACCTCTAACACCTGGGCTTACGCGATTCTCTTGCCTCAGCCTCCCAAGCAACTGGGACTATAGGCACCCGGCAAACCAAGATACTCTTAAAGTCACAAATGAGTGATACCCATCTAGAGGATCACGTGACAAGGTGGACCTCCATGCTACAACCAAATATTCAAATGCTTTCCAACAAAAAGCAGACACAACAAAGTCACTAAAAGCTTAGTTAACTTTAAAATTAACAAATAGTTTTCTTTTTTTTTTTTTTTTGAGACAGAGTCTCACTATGTCACCCTGGATAGAGTGCCGTAGCATCACAGCTCACAGCAACCTCCAACTCCTGGGCTCAAGTGATTCTCCTGCCTCTGCCTCCCAAGTAGCTGGGATTAAAGGCACCTGCCACAACACCCAGCTATATGTTTTTTTTTTGGTTGCAGCCGTCCTTGTTGTTTGGCAGGCCCAGGCTGGATTCGAACCCGCCAGCTCAGGCGTATGTGGCTGGCACCTTAACTGCTTGAGCCACAGGCGCCGAGCCAACAAATAGTTTCCATGTTTTGAAATTATTAAGTATATAGTAGACTTTTAAAAATAATGTACATTTTTAAATATATCTAATTGAAGTTTCTTGAATACAGCCTTCTCAGATCACATCAAAATTAACATGGTCTTCCAACATGAAAAAATTCTTTACTCGTGGGCTATACCATAGATGTAGGTTTACTCTCAGAAGGTGTATTACATAGCATTTACATTGTATTACATATTACAAGTAATTAGAGATGACTTAAAGTATACAAGAGGATGTGCACAAGTTATCTGACAAACTCCTATTCATCTTCCAAAATCTAGTCACAGAGCTCAATTCTACCAGAAAGTTTTCCCTATCCACCACCCCCAAAGCCATTGCAGACTCTTTTCACTATCTTGTATTTAGAATAAGCTTCTTTTGATTTGAGAGTCTTTCATGTTGAAATTGTAGTATGCTTTTACATGACAGTCTCACCTACTACACAGGCAACTCTCCACAAAGAGCAGGGGCTGTCTCATCTTCCTGCAGTTCCTGGCACACAGCAAGCACCCAACAAATGTTTTCCCGCTTGTATGACGGCTGTTCTCAACTGAGAAATTCAGTCATCTCTCAAGACCCAAAGACATGTTTGTCTCAATGTTGGTCACATAACATCAGACTAAGAACTCAGGGAGCAGCCACAGATACAAGGCAGCAGTTAAGGAAGTAAAGGAGGGATTCTTTGTGGAATAATCAGAAATGTGTGAGGCAATCATTGCCTTTTCCTTAGTTTTCAAAGAGAATGGAAAATCTCATGTCTTGCCAACTGGCCTTGCAGATTCCTCCCCATTCAGATTAACTGCTCAGCAAAACCAAATTGCGGCTAGGCACTAAAAAAGGTTAGCTTGAATGGAGATGGCAAGCAGATGGTGTCTGCGGGCGCCGAGTTTACAACGAGAGGGAGTGGGAGAAGCCAAGGAAAGGACAATGAGTTAACGCAAGATCAAACAGAGTGGCAGGAAATCACTGTGTTCCTATCTAAAGGCTGCGACTTACTTCATGCACATGCGTAAAGGACAAAGTCAATGAGAATTAAAAGACGCCTAAACAATTCCCTCCTTTTCGTTTTATTAATGATATGATCTCATCACCTCCGTGCGTGTGTGCACAGACACCCCCATGTCTGTGTGTTTATGAGAGAGAGAAAGAGAGATGGGCCAGGTGGATAAGGGCAGGGTAGCATGAGCTTGGTAGAGAGATAAATCTCTTCATGTTTAGGAAAGATACATCCTAATCTGGTCATAAATATCTCCTTCCTCTTTCCTCTGAGCAGTGCCTTCAAAGAGAAGAAGGATACCCGGGGTTAGGAGCTGGGGACCCACAGTGAAAACAGTCAAAACCAACTGGTAAACCACAAGCACAGCCACTGAGATATGTTCATTTGAAGGTTTCTATCCACAGAAGTTACCTTTCTGGACAGATTTTCCTTTTTAAGTTATGAATTCAATGTATCTCTAGACATCTAAATGTCAAAACTTGAAATCTAATTCCAACACTGCTTTTAGACAACAGAAGAAAAAAAGTCAGAAAAATAAGAAGTCATGTCTATCTCTGGGTATGAAATGTTTTCTTTACACGTAGTTTCACTTGGAGGGCATGGGATGTCCATGTTCTGTGGTACCCACTCTCTAGCACATTGTGAAGGGCAAGCAGAGTAGCTGTCTTGTCAATGTGACCAGGATAGAGAATTGTGCAGACTCTACGCTAAAGGGAAACTTTCCCTACAGGCCTGACATACACAACTGATGTCTATAGTGGCTAAATTACCCAGAAGACTCTTTCATATCTCACTTAATTGTCATGAAAATAGAACTGTGTCATCATTTTATCCAGTTCTAAAGGAGAGCCCAGTCACTTAAATAAGCAACACTCATCTCTAAATCTCCACTGCAGGCCTGGAAATGTGGTCCAAATGCTAGGAAACCGACATGTGGAAGACTCTTGGGCATTGGCCATCCTTACTGTAAGATTCAGCCAAAAGATATAAATCTGGAACTCACTCTTTGAGGATTACTGCAGAGTTGAAGAAACAAGCACTACACGAAAAAACAAAGTGAGGAAAGAGAGAGAGACCAGTACACAATCATTCATCTGATGGCACTGTGATTAAGAAAGGATTAGAAATCAGAGCTGACTTTTTTTCTTTTAACCTCATTAATTAACCTCCAAGGGACCTCAAGTTAATTTACATTAACATAACATTAAGTTTTGTTTGCTTATCTATAAAGTGGAACACTTTATTTCTGTGCCTACCTCACCGACTGGTGGACAGAATCAAATCATAAATATGAGAAAGAGCATGGAAACCTGAAAGATAACATAAGGGCAATATAAATACATACACTTTCATTGTTGTTATCACTGATACATTCCAAAGAGCAAATGATCAATGCACATAAGAAAACTCAGGGGTCTTCTAGGCCTCTAACTTCAGTGATATCAGGAATAAGCCTCTTGTATACTTGGATGGACAAGTGTTGGCATAAGTATAAAACTAGTTCATTCACTGTATCAAATAGAGAATAGGTGATTTCTAAGGTCTCTTCCAACTTCAAGATTCCAATAGGATTCCTAATATTGGTGTTTCCTAAAAATATCTCATTCCCACTGGGTGACCAGTCTAGTTGCAAGAATTATATTTTATAAATATGAGTGGGAATAACTGCCTTGTAATAACTTCCACTCATCACTTATTAGGTTACAATAGAGATGAGGATGAGGGAACGTTCATCAGTGAATTGAACCTTACTGTTGCCTTCTTCTGAAGTATTGATAGTTAATACTCTCAGCTGCTACATCTGGGTTGAAATTCTAGACTCTTTTGGCTTCAGTCTTCCCAATCATCCCTGGCTTTCTTCCCAACTCTCTAGTCATTTTCAGCCTCCTTCTCTGGCTCCTTTTCTATAAATATCCCTTAAATATTGAAGTTCCTCAAGCATTGTTTTGGCCTCATCTCTCCTCACTTTAAATGTTACTTTGGGATCATTGCAACTACAAGTATGTAATGAATACAACAAATAGGTGAAAACTCCCAATTTTTTTTTTTATCACCAGCTAAATTATCTCTGCCACAGCCTTGTATTTTTAACTGCTTACTAGACCTTCTTGCTGTCATCTATAGCAAACAACCCAAACCCTTTAGTAAGGCACACAAGGCTCCTCATATCTGGAATTACCTAAATTTGAAGCCTTATCTTTTGTCATGGCTTACATGTACCCTAAGATTCAGACATGAATCATATTTTAGTAAGAAAAGCCTAAATTTTAGCTCCAGAGCCAATCCAGATTCAAATCCTGCTCCACTGTTTACTAGCTGTGTAAACACAGTCAAGTTTTCCAGCCCATTTGAGTCTCATACTCTTAATCTATGAAATGATTTTTTGAGAATTAAGTAAGAGGATATATGTTAATCTAGCTCAGCTCCTAACATAACTTAGTTGCTCAACAAATTTGGCTCTTTTCTTCCTTTTCAGAAGGATTACACTACTTAGATTTTCCTACATGCCATGATTTATTTTTTCATTTAACTATATTTTCACACATGCTATTTAATTTACCTAAGAGGTCTGCTCTTTGACCCTACCCCTCATGCCTGCCAGATAAACTATTACATAACTCTTAAGAATGTAATCTTCGGGGGTTAGGTGTGGTGGCTCTGGCTTGTAATCTCAGGACTTTAGGAGGCTGAGGTAGGAGAATTGTTTAAGACTTGGAAGTAGAGAATAGCCCGAGCAAGAGCAAGGACCAGTTTCTATATAAAACTAAAAGATTAGCAGGACATGGTAGCATATACCTATAGTCCCAGCTACCTGGGAGGCTGAAGCAGGAGGATCCCTTGAGCCTAGTAGTTTGAGGTTACAGTGAGCTATGATGAGGCCAATGCACTCTAATCTTGGTGACAGATCAAGACCTTGTCTAGGAAGAAAGGAAGGAAGGAAGGGGAAATGGAGAGAGAAAGGAAAGGAAAGGAAAAGAAAAGAAAAGAAGAGTGTAATCATTAGGAAATACTTCTCAATAAGACCATGCTGCAATCAGATCCAGGTACTCTTTCCCCCAAGCCTTGAAAGCATTTTATTTCTATGTTTATTGCTTTATATCATAAGTGTTTATTTATATCTGCCTCCCCTACTAGGCCATGAGTTCATTGAAAGTCCAAATACTCAAAATTGAGCAATAAAATGTCATAATTCCAAAGAAATTTTAAACCACTGAGCTAACACAGGCTTTCTAAATCAGCAATAAATATTATATTAATTAGTTAAACTAAATTTAGTAAAGACAAATTATTCAATTTTCATATTAGGTACTGGAAACACAAAGATAATCTAGATATTTTCCCTATCCTCTAGTGTTGAGAGTGAAATCTAATATATGTAAAGATTTAAATTTAAAATTTAAATGTGTTTGTTTTTTGCAAAAGGTGGTACAAATGATGCATGAATTTTAAGTTTCTCTTTATATCCTCTGTGTTCATCACTAAGACTTGCTTGTACTGTTTGTATGTGCCAGAACAGTTTTTGAAACAAATACTAAAAAGCCTATAAGGAAATGTATTAGTTCAAATAAATGGATGTCCACAAGGAACAGACATCTTGGTTGCTTAATTAAGTCAATCAACAATATCATCTAGAACTTATATTCTTTTTTTTTCCCAATTTTGTGATTGCAAAATAATTGCCAGTGAAAAACAAGGCTATTGGCTCCCTTTTTCACATCCAAAGGGAAATAAAGAATACTTCTTTGTTATGGAACGAAAGTCCTTTCTCAATCTGATTGGGCCAAAGAAGCTCACATGTTCAATCCTGAGCCAGCAGCTGATTCCAGAGGAAAGTCATGAAATGATTGGCCTGCGTCAGGGTTCTTGAGCAGCCACCAGCAAGGGGAGTGGGTTTCTATGATTGAGACAGCAAATCAGAGTCCACCTTGGAGCTGAGATTGAATTGCACTACAACCACATACATACTGGGCCAGGGTGAAAAAGATGTTGGGAAGGCAAAGGCAACATCCATGTACAACCCTGTTATAATTAAGTCATCAGAGAAGAGAAAAGAATTGTAACTCTTCAGCATAAAACAGGACCCCAGGGAAAACTATTGTTTTAATGATTTATTCCTGTTACTTATCACAAAAGAAACTGAAGTGCATTTATAAGTTATTTTACTTGATTAATTCTTCTTTACAAAAAATGCACCGTAGCTCCGTGCCTGTAGCTCAGCGGCTAAGGCACCAGCTGCATACACTGGAGCTGGCGGGTTTGAATCCAGCTCGGGCCTGCCAAACAACAATGACAACTGCAGCCAAAAAATAGCCAGGCATTGTGGTGGGTACCTATAGTCCCAGCTACTTGGGAGGCTGAGGCAAGAGAATCACTTAAGCCCAAGAGTTTGAGGTTGCTGTGAGCTATGATATCACAGCACTCTACTAAGGGCAACATAGTAAGACTCTGTCTCAAAAAAAAAAAACCTTCACTGGCTTCAGCTCCAAAAGAGGCCCCACCCTATGAGGCCTAGGCTGGAGGACCCCATTTTTCCTTTTTCCCAGGCTTGACCACTATGCTGTCATCAAGTTTCCCCTGACCACTGAGTCTGCTATGAAAGATAGAAGACAACAAAACACTTGTGTTCATTGTGGATGTCAGAGCCAGCAAGCACCAGATCAGACAGGCTGTGAAGAAGCTCTATGACATTGATGTGACCAAGGTCAACACCCTGATAAGGCCTGATGGAGAGAAGAATTCTCCATATGGTCCACTGGCTCCTGATTACAATGCTTTGGACATTGCCAACAGAATTGGAATCCTCTAAACCAAGTTCAGCTGGCTATTTCTAAATACATAATTTTTCCCCCTAAAAAAAAAAGAAAGACACATTCAAAGTATGACAGAATGTTTGTATTCCTTCTCCCACTACCAATTCATATGTTGAAATTTTAACTCCCAATCTAATGATATTCAGAGGTGAGGCCTTTGGAAGGTAATCATCTTCCAAAGATTTTGATGAGGTTGAGAGGGTAGCGTCTCCATAATGAAATTAGTAACCTTCCACAAAGAGATAGAAATACTAGAGCTCACTCTCCCCTCTCTCTTCAAGTTCTGACACTCAGAAAGATCATGTGAGCACACAGCAAGAAGGCAGCCGTCCGTAAGCTGGCAGGAGAGCCCTCACCAGAACCCAACCAGGCTGGCACCCTGACCTGGGACTTCCCACCTCCAGCACTCTGAGGAAATAAGTCTGTTGTTGAAGCCACCCACTCCGTGGTATTTTGTAATAACAGCCAGAGCATACTAAAATGCAGAGTGTGTGGAATTTTTCTTTCTTTCTTTTTTTTTTAACTAAAATCCATTTTGAGTGTTCAACATCATTTTAGCCAGGGAGTTCTCTATTAATAATGTCAAGTATCTGAATTATCTATCTTCACTTATAAAACAACTATCTCAATGCCCCACACAGCTTTACAGCTTACTCACCAGAAACGCTTTTTGAAACATTTCAAAAAGAAGTTTTCTGTTCAGTGGGAAATGTGCTGTTTCTTTGTCATCTCTCTCTTTTCACATATGAATAGATTGAATGCTTTTAAGATGTAATTAATCAGTTGCTTTAGTTTCTCAGGAACACTGCTGGTGAGAAGAAAAACTGTCCTCTTGGAGAAATTAAATGAACTAAATGATAGAATCAAGGATACGAAAATTTACTAATAACACAGAGAACTAGCATTTTCCCTGCTCCACCCCCAAATAAGCACATAATGTACACACACACAAACACACAGAGCCTTCCCAAGGTGAGGACAAATTATAGCACTAGAGAAAATAAGGTACTGATCCTCCAACCTAGACATCTACTTTTAGCATGGCATTTTGCAGGGTAAAGGAGTATGCACTTCCTGTTTCTCTGTCAGCCAAAAAAGAGGCATGAATCATCAGGCCAGTTGAGTCACCTGATTTGACATGTGTGTATTCCACAGCTGAGGTCACAGGGTTACAGGGCTGGGAAGTTAGAATGAAGAGGAGCTCAAATATCTCAATAGTTTCTCTTTGGAAAATTGCTATTAAATATGGGCTATGAACTTCACCTCCATGAAGGCCTCCGTAAATGTCCTAAAGATTTTTTTTTTAATTATTATCTTCCTTATGACTTTTTAATTGTCTTCAATTATTAGTTCTTGCTATTGTCTTGAACAATCCTTCTGTTTCTAAAAAAAATAACATTTAGCAATCATAAAGTCAAAGAGTGCCACATTTTAGGTTTAGCTAAACGCAGTCACTCCCTGGTTCCATTTTCTGCTGTTCATGTTCGGCCTTGACTTGGGCTAGTTTACCAGGGAAGGGAGTTATCTTAGCTTTTTCATATCTCACATGTGAAAGAGACAGACCTAATCCTGAGATTCGTTTTGTAGGAGTCTGGACAGGCTACCATTGCTATAGAAGGAACATTGAATTGTGGTAGTGAGAAGACAATTCCAACCTGTGAATGGTGCTCATCTTTCTCCTCCCTGAGGAGGAAGGAACCTTGCCTCTCACTGTTACTATCATACTAGATTGGATAGACTTTCTCGCTCCAGGTCATGTGCAGGCTCATTAATTATAGAATTAAATATCGTCACAGAAGGTAATAGGAGGTTAATGGAAGTCCACCAGTGTGTGTCAAAGGACATCACTTACCTCAGTGAAAAGCCTAATATTTCACAGAAGCAATGCATGACATGGGTATATTCTAGAGTGATCTGTTGTAAGAATGGAATGAGCTAATTCATGTATAGCACTTAGAACAATTCCCTGCATATAGTAAGTGCTCAATTATGATGACGATGGTGGTGGCGGTGATGATGATAATGATGGTGACATGAATCAGCCAGGCATTGCAGAAGCAATGATGTTCTGGAGAGCAGCAGATATGGATTTGAGTTCTGACACTTCTGCAAATTACTTGCCTATAAAACTGGACAAGCCACTCAAACTCTCTGAGCCTCAAACTCTTGATCTGTAAAACAAGAATAATTTCACCCCCATGCAGGTTTCTTTCTTTTTTTTTTAATTTATTTATTATTAAATCATAGCTGTGTACATTAATGCAATCATGGGGCACCATATACTGGTTTTATATACCATTTGACATATTTTTATCACACTGGTTAATATAGCCATCCTGGCATTTTCTTAGTTATTGTGTTACGACATTTATATCCTACATTTAGTAAGTTTCACATGTACCCTTGTAAGATGCACTGTGGGTATAATCTCACCAATCACCCTCCCTCTGTCCATCCTCCACCTTCCCCTCTTCTCCCTTTCCCCATATTCTTAGGTTATAATTAGGTTATAGCTTTCATATGAAAGCTATAAATTAGTTTCATAGTAGGGCTGAGTACATTGGATACTTTTTCCTCCATGCTTGAGATACTTTACTAAGAAGAATATGTTTCAGCTCCATCCATGTAAACATGAAAGAGTTGAAGCCTCCATCTTTCTTTAAGGCTGCTTAATATTCCATGGTGTACATACACCACAATTTATTAATCCATTCGTGGATCGATGGGCACTTGGGCTTCTTCCATGACTTAGCAATTATGAATTGGGCTGCAATAAACATTCTGGTACAAATATCTTTGTTATAATGTGATTTTTGGTCTTCTGGGTATAGTAGAGGAATTGTAGGACCGAGTGGCAGGTCTATTTTTAGATCTCTAAGTGGTCTCCAAACATCTTTCCAAAAGGAACGTATTAGTTTGCATTCCCACCAGCCATGTAGAAGCGTTCCCTTTTTCTCCACATCCACGCCAACATCTCTGGTCCTGGGATTTTGTGATATGGGCTAATCTTACTGGAGTTAGATGATATCTCCAAGTAGTTTTGATTTGCATTTCTCTGATGATTAAGGATGATGAGCATTTCCATGCAGGTTTCTTAAGGGATGATAGGCTGAAATGAGATAAAGGTGTTGAGGGCCTTACATGAGCATGAAATGTGGTACAAAGCTTAACAGTCATAGGCTGTTAGCACATGAGGGCAGAGACCAGAAGAATCTGGTCAAAGGCCTGGGACTCAACATCATAATATCATAATAGCCACAGCAGCATTCCCACCATGGTCTTCACCACTTATGGCCCCTTGTCACAAATTTTCTCTTCCTTCCCCAACTTGTTTTCATCATTCAGTCAAGGCTCCCAGTCAGCTGATAATTTTGATAAAATTATAGCCGGGCATTGTGGCAGGTGCCTATAGTCCCAGCTACTTGGGAGGCTGAGGCAGGAGAATCACTTAAGCCCAAGAGTTGGAGGCTGCTGTGAGCTGCCTCCACAGCACTCTACCGAGGATGACAGTGAGAGTCTGTCTCAAAGAAAAACAAACAAAAAAACCCTGTACCCATTGGTAAACAATGACTACTCAAGCTTTTATTCGCCTGAACACTTTTATATGTATTGCTAGAAAACAATATCCCTAATGAAATATGCTGAGTGACATATTTCAAAACAACTTGAAGTAAACTTTCAAAGTAATTTTGCATATATGTGTATTATTTTATTTGATCTCCACTACAACCCCTGTGAAGGATTTTATGGTTATTCTCACTTTACAAGTGAGGGTACTGGCTTGAAAATAAAACTAAGCCCTAGCAGTGATTTTCAACTGGTGTTCCATGAAAAGTTTTAAAGGTCATTAATTAAATTATTTTTAAAGTAGTTCAAAGCACAGTGAGTATATTCTTTTATTTTTTTTTTGCTCTTTTTGATTATCATAATTTAAGTGTGCTGTCCAAGTTGAACTACAGATTGAAGTCTTCTGTGAGAAAAAAAAGGATGAAAAACCCTGCCCTAGAGCAAAACAGCTGCTGATGGCCTGCAGAATATAGTTGAAATCCATTCACAGTGTTGCATTATGGTTAAAAACTTCACACCATAAAATCGTATTTCCTGTATTCAAACACTGGCTGTGCCAGGTACCTGGGCAGGTTATTTCATATATCTGTACCTTGGGTTTTTTTTTACCAATAAAATGGATGTAATAATGGCATTTACCTTATAAAATAGTTGAAAGAATTGTCAAGATATGTAAAACATTTAGAACAGTAGCAAGTGAATGCTAACTATTGTCATAATTGAGCCTGACATTCCGGGTTCTCACAGTCTAAACTGAGTCTCTTTCCAGACACTTCTCTGCCTTCTGTTCTTCAGCCCTGCTCATCCATGGCAGCCCTAACACCATGTATGGCAAACACATTACAGATGCTTGACAAAGTTTGCTCAAAAGTAAATGAAGTAAAAAGGCAGGAAGAAAGACTTAAGCCACTTCACGCTTTTTCTACTTTCATGCCCCACCCCAGTCATCAAAACCTACACAGACTTTATTTTCCTCAAGGTGTATATAGTATTAACTTTTATAGAGTCAGCAAAACCAACCCCACACCCTTTTTTTGCATCTAGTTTGACTTGCTTTTTCCAAATTACTTCTCCTTCTGCTTATCTATATATTGCCACCATATAAGTTTTTTTCCAATCATAAACCACCTGGGAATGTTTTGCAACATATTTTATATATGTTGTTATGTGATGAGATGCCATGAAATTTATTTAATTTATATTCTTGATATAAGTGCGTAAACAAAAGTGATAGCAGTGAAATCATTTTCAGAAGTTTTCAAACCTTCTGAAAAGAATTGTATTCCATCGCTATGCTGGACTTCGGGCCACTGTGCTGTCCAGTGCTGAAAAACAAGAATAAAAATCCTGAGTGCTGTAATTTACCTTTTACCTCTGCCTGTGTTTTTAGAGTTTGGACCTTTTGCAAAAGCTAATTTTTATCAGATCCTATAAGGGAAGATTTTTGTCATTATATCTCTTTCCTTAGCAGAAGCCCTGCCCTGTAGGAAACACTAGATACATACAACAGATATGTCCATAAGTAGTTATCGGCAAAGACTGCTACTCGTGTTTTAAATAAGATGGATGAAGGCTCAGTATTTTGCATCATTTTTTAACAGCCTTCTTAGCATATGTTGTATTTCCGGATAAACTACCTAAAAGAAAACTCTAATATCCACTTGAATTTTTAAAATTCTAATTGGGAATATCTATGTTACCATGCTGCTTCCATACTATGTCTGGCCAAGACCGTGGTTACGGTTTGTGTCTCTATTTTTACTGGGATATAGTATGTCCTCAGGGAAAAAAAGTCCCAATGGGTGGAAGAAAGGAAGGAATTTAAATGTTTTATCTGTTCCTTGTCCCACAAGTGAGATGATGTTTCTTTCTAGTTTACTATCTCAAACAAAAGAAATTTGGGTTTTGTGTACAATATTCAAAAGGGCATAGAAATCAGCTGAAGGAGCCAGTATCATGCCTTTCTCTTCCATTTTCTTTGCCTACTATTCCTTATAGTATAGTTCAGAAAAGTAAATATTCTTGGCTCAAGACATAGATAAGATTTAAATTGATAGTTAATTTGTTCCCTTGATTTCTAATTCTAATCTATCTTATTTTACTGTTTTCATGTCTTGTTTTTAATTTATTTATTTTTTATTGTTAAATCATAGCTGTGTACATTTGTGCAATCAAGGGGTACAATGTGCTGGTTTCATATACAATCTGAAATATTCTCATCAAACTGTTCAACATAGCCTTCATGGCATTTTCTTAGTTATAGTATGTAGACATTTGTATTCTGCATTTAGTAGGTTTCGCCTGTACCCATTCTAAGATGCACCGTAGGTGTGGCCCCACCCATTACCCTCCCTCCAGCCTGACTTCCCCCCTCCCCTTCCCTCTCTAGGCCCTTTCCCCATATTCCTGTGCTATAGTTGGGTTATGGCCCTCATATGAAAGCTATAAATTAGCTTCATAGTAGGGCTGAGTATATTGGATACTTTTTCTTCCTTTCTTGAGATACTTTGCTAAGAATATTTTCCAGTTCCATCCATGCAAGCATGAAAGAGGTAAAGTCTCCATCTTTCTGTAAGTCTGCATAATATTCCATGGTATAATGTACCACAATTTGCTAGTCCATTCGTGGGTCAGTGGGTACTTGGGCTTCTTCCATGACTTAGCAATTATGAATTGGGCTGCCATAAACATTCTGGCACAGATGTCTTTGTTATATTGTGATTTTTGGCCTTCTGGGTATAAACCTAGTAAAGGAATTATAGGATCGAATGGCAGGTCTATTTTTAGGTCTCTAAGTATTCTCCAAATTCCTTCCAAAAGGAACCTATTAGTGTGCATTCCCACCAGCAGTGTAGAAGTGTGCCCTTTTCTCCGCATCCACACCAACATCTCTGGTTTGGGGATTTTGTTATGTGGGCTACTCTTACTGGGGTTAGGTGATATCTCAAAGTAGTTTTGATTTGCATTTCTCTGATGATTAAGGATGATGAGCTTCTTTTCATATGTCTGTAGATCGTGCATCTGTCTCCTTTAGAGAAGTTTCTCTTCAAGTCCTTTTCCCACCCTGAGATGGGATCACTTGTTCTTTTCTTGCTAATACATTTGAGTTCTTGTGGATTCTGGTTATTAAACCTTTATCAGAGGTATAACCTGCAAATATTTTCTCCCATTCTGAGGGCTGTCTGCTTGCTTTACTTACTATGTTCTTGGCTGTGCAGAAGCTTTTTAGTTTGATCAGGTCCCAGTAATGTATTTTTGATACTGCTTCAATTGCCTGGGGAGTCCTCCTCATAAAATATTCACCCAGGCCGATTCCTTCAAGGGTTTCCCTTGCATTTTCTTCAAGTATTTTTATAGTTTCATGTCTTAAGTTTAAATCTTTTATCCAGTGAGAGTCTATCTTAGTTAATGGTAAAAGGTGTGGGTCAAATTTCAGTCTTTTACAGATCGCCAGCCAGTTCACCCAGCACCATTTGTTAAATAGGGAATCTTTTCCCCACTGAATGTTTTTAATTGGCTGGTCAAAGATCAAATAACAGTAAGTAGCTGGATTCATCTCTTGGTTCTCTATTCTGTTCCAGATATCCACTTCTCTGTTTTTGTGCCAGTACCATGCTGTTTTGATCGCTATTGATTTATAGTACAGCTTCAGGTCTGGTAGCATGATTCCTCCTGCTTTGTTTTTATTTCTGAGTAATGTTTTGGCTATTCAAGGTTTTTTCTGACTCCATATAAAACGAAGTATTATTTTTTCAAGATCTTTAAAATACGACAATGGACATTTGATAGGAATTGCATTAAAATTATATATTGCTTTGGATAGTATAGACATTTTAACGATGTCAATTCTTCCCAGCCATGACCAGCTATGTTTTTCCATTTGTTAACATCTTCAGCTATTTCTTTTCTTAAAGTTTCATAGTTCTCCTTGTAGAGATCTTTCACGTCCTTTGTTGTGTATACTCCCAAATGGTTCATCTTCTTTGGCACTACTGTAAAAGGAATGGAGTCCTTGACTGTTTTTTCGGCTTGGTTATTGTTGGTATATATAAAGGCTACAGATTTATGGATGTTGATTTTGTAGCCCGAGACATTGCTGTATTCCTTGATCACTTCTAAAAGTTTTGTAGTAGAATCCCTGGTGTTTTCCAGATATACAATCATATTATTTGCGAAGAGTGAAAGTTTGATCTCTTCTGACCCTATGTGGATAGCCGTGATCACCTTTTCTTCCCTAATTGCAATGGCTAAAACTTCCTTTACAATGTTAAAGTGCAATGGAGACTATGGCCAACCTTGCCTGGTTCCTGATCTAAGTGGAAATGATTTCAAATTAACTTCATTCAATACGATATTGGCTGTGGGTTTGCTGAAGATGGCCTCCATCAGTTTAAGAAATGTCCCTTCTATACCAATTTTCTTAAGTGTTCTTATCATGAAGGGATGCTGGATATTATCAAAAGCTTTTTCTGCATCAATTGAGAGAATCATATGGTCTTTATTTTGTAGTTTGTTTATGTGCTGAATTACATTTATAGATTTATGTATATTGAACCAGCCTTGAGAGCCTGGGATAAATCCCACTTGGTCATGGTGTATAATTTTTTTTGATGTGTTGTTGGATTCTGTTAGGATCTTATTGAGTATTTTTGCATCAATATTTATTAGTGATATTGGTCTATAATTTTCTTTTTTTTTTTATTAAATCACAGCTGTGTACATTGATATAATCATGGGGCATCATTCACTAGCTTCACAGACCATTTGACACACTTTCATCACACTGGTTAACATAGCCTTCCTGGCATTCTCTCAGTTACTGTGCCAAGACACTTATATTCCACATTTACCAAGTTTCACATATACCCTTGTAAGATGCACCGCTGGTGTAATCCCACCAATCCCCTTCCCTCTACCTCCCCCCTCCCCCCGGTCTATAATTTTCTTTTCTTGTTGGGTCTTTCCCTGGTTTGGGGATCAAGGTGATGTTTGCTTTGTAGAATGTGTTGGGTAATATTCCTTCTTTTTCTATATTTTGGAAGAGGTTTAGTAGTATAGGTACTAGTTCTTTAAAGGTTTGGTAGAGTTTTGACGTAAAGCCATCTGGTCCTGGGCTTTTCTTTTTAGGGAGATTTTATATAGTTGATGCTATTTTAGAACTTGATATAGGCCTGTTCAACATTTCCACTTCGTTCTGGCTAAGTCTTGGTAGGTGGCTTGTATTGCAGCAGATATCCTTGTATTGGTTGATTTCTTTCAGATTTTCATATTTCTGAGAGTAAAGTTTCTTGTAATATTCGTTCAGGATTTTTTGAATTTCTGAGGGGTCTGTTGTTATTTCATCGTTACCATTTCTGATTGATGAAATTAGAGATTTTACTCTTTTTTTCCTAGTTAGGTTGGCCAAAGGTTTATCTATTTTATTGACCTTTTCAAAAAACCAACTTTTGGATTTATTGATCTGTTGTATAATTCTTTTGTTTTCAATTTCATTTAATTCTGCTCTTATTTTGGTTATTTCTTTTCTTCTGCTGGGTTTGGGGTTCGAGTGTTCATCCTTCTCCTGTTGCTTGAGATGTCCCATTAAGTTATTAACTTCCTCTCTTTCCATTTTCTTGAGGAAGGCTTGCAGTGCTATAAATTTCCCTCTTAGGACTGCCTTTGCAATATCCCAGATGTTCTGATAATTCGTGTCTTGATTGTTGTTTTGTTCCAGAAATTTGGTGATTTCCTTCTTAATCTCATCTCTCTATCAGCATAAGGTTATTTAGCTTCCATGTTCTTGTATGAGTATGCAGATTCCTGTTGTTATTGAGTTCAAGTTTTATTCCATGATTGTCTGAGAAGATGCAAGGGATAATTGCTATTTTTTTAAATTTGCTGAGGTTAGATTTGTGGCCCAGGATGTGGTTGATTTTGGTGTATGTTCTGTGGGCTGATAAGAAGAATGTGTATTCAGTTTTGTTGGGATGAAATGTTCTGTAGATGTCTGTTAAGTCCAAATGTTGAATGGTTAAGTTTAAATCTAAGATTTCTTTGCCTAGCTTGTTTTTGGAGGATCTATCCAGCACTGCTAAAGGGGTGTTAAAATCTCCAACTACTATGGAACTGGAGGAAATCAAGTTGCTCATGTTTGTTAGAGTTTGTCTTATAAATTGAGGTGTATTCTGGCTGAATGCATAAATATTAATAATTGAAATCTCATCATATTGTGTATTACCTTTAACAAATATGAAGTGTCCATCTTTATTCTTCCTTATTTTGGTTGGTTTAAAGCCTACTGTATCTGCAACACCTGCTTTTTTCTTCTTTCCATTTGCCTGGTGTATAGATGACCATCTCTTCACCTTGAGTCTATATTTGTCTTTTAATGTAAGATGAGATTCTTGTATGCAGCAGATATCTGGCTTAAGTTTTTGTATACAGTCAGCCAAACTGTGCCTCTTTAGAGGACAATTTAAACCATTCACATTAATTGAGAATATTGATAAGCCTTTCGAGAGTCCAGTGGACATTTTTAATCCTTTTGTGACTGTGGAAGTTGGAATTTGATCAAAATTTTCTGGGTGGGTTTGTGGTGGAGGATTATGCTGGTCTTTATGGAGGATAGGTCAGAGAATATTCTGGAGACCTGGTTTAGTTGTGGCAGATTTCTTCAAAATGTGAATGTTATTAAAGTATTTAATATCTCCATCATAAATGAAACTCAGTTTAGCTGGGAACAGGATCCTGGGTTGAAAGTTATTTTGTTTCAGGAGATTAAAAGTCAATGACCATCCTCTTCTACCTTAAAAGGTTTCAGTAGAGAGATCTGCAGTTATTCTAATATTCTTTCCCTTGTAGGTAATGGTTTTCTTTCATCTGGCTGATTTCAGAATTTTCTCCTTCATATTAACTTTAGTGAAATTGATTATGATGTGTCTGGGGGATGTCTTATTCAGGTTGAGTCATGCTGGAGTTCTGAAGCTGTCAATTATCTGAAATTCAAAATCTCTTGGCATATCTGGAAAGTTCTCTTTCATAATCTCTTGGAGAAGAGACTCTGTGCCTTGTGAAGCCACATCATCGCTTTCTGGGATCTCTATAAGATGAATATTGGTTTTCTTCAAATTATTCCAGAGCTCTCTGAGAGAGTGATCTGTTTTTGCCCTCCATTTCTCTTCCTCTCTGAGAGTTTGGGAGCGTTCGAAAGCTTTGTCTTCAATGTCAGAAATCCTTTCTTCTGCTTGATCCATTCTGTTACTGAGGGATTCTACTGTGTTTCTCACATCTTTGAGGGCTGCAACTTCTTGTCTCAATGTGTCACGATCTTTGGTCATTTGGTCTTTGAATTTGTTGAATTCTTGAGACATCTTTTGGATTACTGCTTGGAATTCTAATTCTATCTTACTTGCTATCCAGATTCTGAAATCGATTTCGGACATCTCAGCTATTTGTTTGTGCTGTGTCTGCCCCATTGTTCCTTGCGAGAGTTGATCTACTCTGATTATTCATATTACCAGTGTTTTTCCTTTCATTTCGTCTCATGATTGTTTTTCACCATTGCCTCTGGCCATCCTCAGAGTTGGGTGGTGTCTCTCCAAGATTAGACCCCAGCGAGATCACTCTATTGTTGCTGGATCTTTGCAGGGAGTGACTCTGTGTAGCTTTTCTGGGGCTGCCCCAGCAGGGAGTTCTGGTTGTGGGAGCAGCTCCCGAGTGTGACACCCCCAGATCCAGCAACAGGGCAGGGGGTGGTGCACATGGTTCTGGCAGTGGTGCCCAGTGACTTTGGCACAGAGGGCCCAAGGCTCCAGCAGTCTCTGGCCAGGAGAAGGGCTCCATGCAGAGGCAGGGAGGGCTCCAGAGGGCACACAGCTATCAGAGTCCCTGGCCAGATGAGCCGGCAGGTGTGGAGGCAGGGAGGGTACAGGAGGGAGGATGCCAGTTGCACAGCTCCTGGAGTTCCTGGTCAGGGTCTGGGGAAGCCTGGCGGGCGGGGTAGCAGTCCAGCATAGTTCTTACCAAGGTCCAGCTGGCGCAGCTCTTACAGAGGAGAGGGTGCCGATTGTGGTTCCCTGCGCGGCTCTTCTGGAGGTGGGAGGGTGCCCATTCTGGGTACTGGTGCAGCTCTTCTGGAGGTCCGGGGGGTCCCTGTGCAGTTCCTACTCAGGTCCGGGAGGGTGCCGATCACGGGTCCCAGTGCAGCTTTTCCGGAGGTGGGAGGGTGCTGGTCACAGGTCCCGGTGCAGCTCTTCCAGAGATGGGAGGGTGCCGAATACAGGTCTTGGTGCAGCTCCCTTTTCATGTTTTTTTAAGCAAAAGCATAGTATTGAAATCCCTACTATCAAAAACATGAGTTTTTTGCCATCAATATAATTTCTTA
Organism: Nycticebus coucang; assembly: GCF_027406575.1. NCBI lineage: Eukaryota > Metazoa > Chordata > Mammalia > Primates > Lorisidae > Nycticebus > Nycticebus coucang. The sequence continues at coordinate 32,115,543 of NC_069782.1, forward strand.
GGGAAAAAAAAAGTTTTTCTTTTTGCTATTGTCTATGATTTTCCTTATTCCTAGACCAAAATTTCAGTGGCAGAGCTATCCAATATCTTATGCCTAGCTATTTTCCAAAACATGAAATATGCGATCCTGTAAAAAGACATTCTATTTATTCGAAGTGCTTATTTTAAATGTTCTTAAGTTTGAGGTGATGCTTTTCTCAGGCATCCTACAGAGAAATTAAGGAAAATGTAACAACATTCCTATAACTGAGGAGAAATCCTTCACTGTCACTAGAGTTGAAATTTTGAGTGTAAAATAATGATTGTATGTTGACTGGTCATTCCTTTGTTCTCCAAGTTAAGGTTCAAAACAATTATTTTTCATAGTTATCCCATTTATTGGCTAGTAACACAGTCCTAAAGTCCTTTGGGAAGGAACTGTTTTTATTCCTTTAAAATTTAGTCAAGAATCTATGGTTCAGAGAGGGAAAAATGAAGGAAGATGTGTCACTTTCTGGAGGCCTGGAAATACCTTGGTGAAAGGAAGCAATCTGGGTTTGTTTGTTTGTTTTATTTCAGATTAATATGAGGATACATACAATTAGGTTACATTATTTGTGTCTGTAAGGTAAAGTCCAAAGTCCAAGCTGTAGTTGAGTTCTTCACCCAGGAAGTGCACCATCTACCCTTATATTGTACCCAATAGGTGGGAACTTACCAAGCTCCTTCCCCCCTTTCTTAAATTTAATTGTGTGGGCCTGTAGATGTTCATCTACTAGTTTCAGATTAGTGCTGAGTACATGAGATGCTTGCTTTTCCATTCTTGAAATACTTCTTTTAGGAGAGTGTTCTCCAACTCCATCCAAGTAAATACAAGTGATTCAAAGTTTCCACCTTTTTATGGCTGAATAGTACTCCATGGTATGCATACACCAGCATTTATTAATCCATTCATGGGTTGTAGATGCTTGGGTTGTTTCCACATCTTTATGATTGTGAATTGAGCTGCTATAAACATCCAAGTGCAAATATCCTTATGATAAAAGGATTTTTCTTCCTCTGGGTAGATGCCTACCAATGGGATTATGCGATCAAATGGGAGGATAACCAGAGTGTTAAGCTAATGAGGTACTGTGGTGAGTTACATAACATGGCAAGAAGGGGAAAAAGCTCCTCTTGCTTGGACTTTCTCCCATAAGCTCTGTGCATGATCCCGAGGAGACATTCAGTCATCTGAGTTCAATCAGAAATTCAGCTCCTGACGGTTGAAACTATAGATATAAGAGGGGTTAGATGACGTTTGTCTAAATAGTCAAATAGGTTAAAATTGAAAGTAATTTTTGTTTTAAATAATCTCTCTCTTCCTCAGAAGTGTACCAGCTTCCTAAATTATAGAACAAAAGAATTACAATAAAAGACTCAAAGAGATTACACCACAAACAAACAAATCAAACCCAGGACTAGAGAGTTTCAGTTAATCAATTTTACAGGACAAGTAGCAGGTGACTGGAAGAAAATAAAGCTAGAATTTCAACTCTCCCTTTCCATTACTAGGTCACAGTCTCCCAAATACTCATAACACAGGAAATGTGTGTAAAGTTCTTCTATCTCATTCTTATGAGTTTTCAGTGTGTAGCAACATCACCTCACTCTTCTTGTTACAGATCTTTGACATGAACAAAAGTGCCACATCTCCCACCCCACCCCCACCCCCAGATTGCAGGTAGCCAGATATCTTCTATATGCCTGTGGGTGCCTAGCTGTCATTCATCGCAGTCCTCTCTCTCTCTCTCTCGTCTTGATAATTTAGGGGTGTGATGATTCACAGGTGGCTTCTAGAAATGCAGGTCAGAGAAGGATTCTGCTGTCATGCTGGGACCCCCAGAGCTGCAAGCAAGTCTCCAAGATGGAGTATAGGGTGGGCTTCCTAGTCAGTGAATGCTCTAGGGCATTCATAAGAATACCCTCAAGGCAGTCCTTTACCTGGGTTAGTGATCCTGAAACTGGAACTTCTGAAACCATGAAGAACATCAGGAGTCACTTAGGAATGGGACCCAAGTATTACAATTTCCCCAATTCCTGAGCTTTGTTCTTCTTTTCTTTTCCCTTCTCTCTCCCACTCTTCCAACTCCCTCAAAACAACAGAAAATAAAGCTTCCATTTCTCACTAGCACCCACTTTCCTCTCTTTCATTCCAACACAGGAAGACCTCATGTGCTGCTTCTACTCACCAATATTAGAACTTAAGGGTTCCTCAGAAAGTGCCCAGTTCATAAAACATTAAAGACCTGTTCATTCTTTAGGAGACTAGGAGGCTTGCCTGACATTTCACTCTGGCCAGTAACTCCTACCTCCTGTGAGATACTCAGGAAGACTTCTTGCTACAGAAATGAAAAAAAAAAAAAAAAAATGCCAGTTTAAGGTTTCAACAAGTCACCCTCCTAGTTTGAGTAATGCATTGAAAAAGAATCAAAAAGCCCCCTGCTCCTTCAAAGAGGATGAATGGGAAGAAAAGATAAAGGAGAGAGGAAAGGAGGAATAGAGGAAGAAAGGAAAAACAAAAGAGAAAGGCAGAGAACAGGGAAGAAAAACAACGTGAAGAAAAGAGAAGAGAAATGAAAAGGAGGAAACAAAAGATTGAGAAGGGCTTTCAAGAAAGGGGGAAGGAAAAGCAGAAAGGAAGGATCAAATTTGAATTGTGTGATAGAATGCTTGACAAAGCAACTCGTCAAGTTGTGGACATTTTTACAGTGGTAATATAATGGGCAAGCCTTGTCATAAAACAGTAAAGTGACACTGGAAGTTTCAAAATAATATGAGGGTGTCCTTGGTGACGCATGCGATAAGCCTCAGGCCCTGTAAAAGGGCACATTAAGCTCGGCCACCCTGACCACATAGTCCAGGGCTGCATGTGCACGACTGCTCTGGTGATGCTGCTGCTGTTGAAACCCTGCCAGTTGACTTTTGAACATGGAACCTAACATAGTTCCTTATTCATTCAACAATCTGCTTCCTCGGGAGGCTGAGGCAAGAGAATCGCCTAAGCCCAGGAATTGGAGGTTGCCGTGAGCTGTGTGAGGCCACGGCACTCTATCGAGGGCCATAAATTGAGACTCTGTCTCTACAAAAAAAAAAAAAAAAAAACAATCTGCTCCATCACAAGGCCTCTGTGTATGCCTATTGTCTTCCCTGAACCTACACAGGATTGCCTCTTTCTTCACACTTGGATTTGCAAAGTCCTTAAGGGCAACATGGGTTCCTACCACACAAGAAAACAAAGCAAACTCATTGAATTCCCAGTTTGAATAAGATTGAAAATGAGTGGCGCCTGTGGCTCAGTGAGTAGGGCGCCGGTCCCATATACCGAGGGTGGTGGGTTCAAACCCAGCCCCGGCTGAACTGCAACCAAAAAAAAAAAAAAATAGGGCATTGTGGTGGGCGCCTGTAGTCCCAGCTGCTTGGGAGGCTGAGGCAGGAGAATCGTTGAAGCCCAAGAGCTAGAGGTTGCTGTGAGTCCTGTGACATCATGGCACTCTACTGAAGGCGGTAAAGTGAGACTCTGTCTCTACAAAAAAAAAAAAAAAGAAAGAAAGAAAATCAAGTTTGCTTAACTGAATCGTGCTCACAGAAGACTAAACCATCATTTTGAAGGTGATGATCATAAATAGCAATGTTCCTAGCAGGGTTGACTGGGAATTTCCTAATTCTCTAATGGGAAATGGGTAATGTTCCAAACAGGCAGAAACCTGCGAGACCGATCATTTGAGTCTGCCAGGGATTGAAGCATTTCCTCCTTGAATGAGGTACTTTCAGTGCTAAAACTGGGAAAGTCACAGGTAAACCAGGCAGAGATGGTCACCTTTAGGGAACCTCTCACCACTCACCATCTTTCCCCTGGTCTTCCAACATCTTGCAGCTCACAGGCTCTCTTTGGCAATGCTCTAGAATGGAGCTTTCATTCTGTTCGATAAACATCTGGTTGCGTAACCTTGGCAATGCACTAGAATGGAGCTTCCACTTGCTCCATAAACATCTGGCTGCATCCACTAGACACAAAGGCAGACATGTGTCTCATTCATTTGTATGTTCCTCACACCTGGCTTAGAAGAACTTGCTGAACAGAGCAGCTGAGCAACTGAACATCAACTGAGCGGGGACTGCAATATCCTCAGGCAAGAACTGCATTTTCTGAACAGTGTATGTGTTTTGGCTCCTTAAATGGAACTTAGTTTGAACAAAACTAGAATCCCTTCAAGGCTTCACCTTTCCACATTAAACCATGGTTTTCTGAAGACACTATCAAGAGCTGGCTAAGAATACATTTCAGGAGTCAGACTAATCTGGGTTCAAACCTAGGCTCCACAGTTTCAGCTCTGTGACCTTAAGCATGTCACCTAAGTTCTCTGTCCATCACTTCCTCCCTGGTGTTTCTCATGATGCTGTAGAGAACCCAGTGAGACACCTGCATGGAGATTTCCTACCCCTTAGCTTTATAGTAAAAATCAACATGTGGTTGTTATGACTATTCTGCTCAGAGTTTTCTTTCTAAGCACCAAGGGAGCAAAATGAGATTAATTAAAAAATAATATGTACAATAATATCTCCCAAATTATTTTTAAGCCCTGAGGCTCTACCACCATAGGTTTTTTTCACATCAAACATGTACTCATAATTATGATAATCTTCCTATGTCTATAATGAGCATAGTAAACTCCCAGAAACTCTACCATGTAGATGAGAGGTGTTCCTCATCTCCCTACCCCGCCACTCATTTTGTTACTTAAACTTCCCATTATGTGAACCATTTACTCAATTTTTCCTGAACTTTTCACAAACCAGTGAGTCACTGGACTTGGTCCAACCACTGTAAAATTTTACTGCTCTTTGTTATTGCATAATGATTCCTAAGAGTTAACGTTTTACTTTTCTTCTAAAATAAGGGATTTGCTTAAAGGAAAAAACCTCTCATCATTACACTAATGATGCTAAATCCAGTGCTTTATGACTCTACCAAGAACTGATAAAGTATCTGAACAAAGTTTAAAGTCATGGGTAAGCACAGGTTATGGGTATAATGTGACATTTTCTGCTTCTGCTGCTTCTCTTTCTCCTGTTCCCTTTCCTTATTTCTAATTACATGTTTCATGTTTAAGTACACAAACTATGTATCTTTCTCTAGGGAGGCAAATTGAAACCAACACAAAAATAATGCTTATTTAATAATGCTCCAAGTGCTTTATGATGTTTCTTCCAAAACTGTTTAAATCTGTTTATAAGATGCTTCTACAATAAGCATTTAGGATGTAATATCGTATATGCATTCCTTAAAGACAACACATCATACAGAAGCAGGTACTAAAAATAATACAGTTTATGTAAACGGTTACGGGAAAACCATTCCACATTCACACAGTTTTGAGACTTATGAGAAGGTGGCAATAGTGGCATAATTTTCGAAGCCCCCTAAATAAATCTTCTTTAAAAATAAAAAGCAATTAAAATACAAAAACATCTACAGCAGAACTTGAGTGATAAGATACACTTGAATTCCAATATCCAAGCAGAAAAGTGGAAGCCGTTGTATCTATCTGCAGTCCAAACACAGTTATATTTGACAAAATGAAGGCTGTAAGAGAAAACGCATGTGGTATGTAATTATGTTTGCTTTGACTACATGGTAGATACAGTACAACCTTCAAAAATAGGAGTGTGGAAGAACGTAGTAGCTTTCTGATCATCATACAGTTATTAAAAATATCAAATTATATTATTTTATTTTAATATTGATTAAGTTAAGATGCAATGCTAGCTGCATCAATATATCTCAAGTAGGGACTCAGTTGCCATCCAAGGTGGGGGACAGAGGAGCAATGGGTATTTTTTAAAATATTACTGCTAAGACAACTATTAAAACAAAAGGGCAAATCTTCCTAAACATCAAAAATGCACACTTAAAAATTGGAGAGAAGAAACAAATAAAATGGACCACGTAGGGAAAGATGTATTCTTACTTGAAAAAAGGCAAGGTATAGAAATTCTGCAGAATGTACAATTATATTTAAGAAAAGGGAGGATATAAAAGGGGGGATATGAATATATACATGTCAGCTTATATTTAAAATAAAAAACTAGAGAAAAAATGTAAAATTATAAATAGTAATCTAAACCGGGAGGGTTCGGAAACAGAAACCAAATTTCTTCTAATCTTCCTTGTTCAGGATATTTGACTTGGAACCATGTAAATATTTTCAATTATTGAAAAAACAATTTAAAAGCAATTTTCAAATAATGAAAAATAATAAAATAAAATAAAATGTAATTCAGTGTTCAGTTATTAGCAAGCCACAAAAGAGGACTGTTTCAAGTAACTTTAAAACATAACCATTTGCTTGGCATTCCTAGCAGAATATACCTGAGAGGGGAAAAAAAAATTTTTTTAAAAGTTTAATGGTTTCAGTTGGTCATATTGTGGTGATTTTATTGGTAAGCTAATTTGAGATTGTTATGTGATTATTATGGAATCAAACAAATGAGAAATCATGCAATATTTTAATTGAGTCATTCCCAATCACCTTGAGAAACAGGATTCTCAACATGGAAAAAAGACACAGGTATATGGTATAATAAATTAAATAAAAAACTAGTTCCTCTAAATATGATCTGGCAGTATCCATATAAATTCACAATATAGCTTATCTTTTAAAGAAGATATTTTTCATAACGTGTGTGTCTATATACGTACCATTACACACACACACAAGAGTGGTCCAGAAAGTATGTAACCATGTAACAGAAAACATAGAGACATACATGGCTGGATAAGTTCCAGACAGCTGTCGTACACCCATAAATACGTGCATGCATTAGCATTCCTAGATCCAGATTGTGGTCTCCAATACCATTTTTGAGACTCCGAGTATCAGTACAGAAGATATACAAGATGAGCTGCAACATCTTGTCAAACCAGATGGCAAGAAAACAATCATAAACTACTGAGGATCATCTCAGCAGGACACAGAGTCGACTGAAAGAGGCTTCTGTTCCTCTTCACAAAAACTGGGGCAATGTGAGCATTAATAATTTTACAAAAGGTGAGAAGTTCAATGACAAATACATTTAAATTCATGGGGTCTAATTGCACTTACCAAAAAAAGTACTTCCTTACCACTGGTAAACAAAGTCTGAAAAAAAATCAAGCCTTTGATCCCTCCTTTCCTAGGTGAACTGAACAATCTAGATAGTCACTAAAAGGAAGTGTCACTCTATAAAAGCTAAGAAGTAAGGAAGAAATCATAGCATGAGAATATCACCATTTTGCAAATTATAATGAACTAATGGTTCATGGACTGAGCCTCAGTGCTGCTGACGTCACAGAAAGAGTCACCCAAACACCCTCTGCTTCCTGCTGAAAAATCACAACATCTCTAGGAAGTAGTCATGTTAAAAACAAAAACAAAGATCTAACCTAAATTTAATAAAGTCCATACGCACAACTACCAACTTGCAAGAAATACAAAAGATACAGAAAATTGCTAATCCGCCCTGCAGTGATGCAATCAGTACAGTCCACACTGTGGGAAACACTATATGACAAATAATTCAGGAGAGAGGAAAAAGGGTAGGAGGAAAACTCACAACTTAGAAAAATATTCAAAAGACGTATCAACTAATCACATTGTGTGTAATGTATGGACTTGACTTGGAGCCTAGGGAAAAAAAAAAAAGAAGTGTAAAACATTATGGCATTGAGGGTTGGGTGCAGGGGGTCACGCTTCTAATTCCAGCACCCTGGGAGAATGAGGCAGGAGGATCACTTGAGCATAGGAGTTTGAGTTTGCAGTGAGCTGTGATCATTCCACTGCACTCCAACCTGGGTGACAGAGTGAGACCCTGTCTCTAAAATTTAAGAAAAAAAAAATTATGGCATTTATAAGACAGTTGGAAATTTGAATATTAGATATGAATATTTTATGATATTAAAGAATTATTTTACTTTCTTGGCTTTGATAATGGTAAAAAACAAAATGCGTCTTTATCTTTTAGAGATACATATTTAACAATTATGAATGAAATTATATAATGTCCAAGAAACTTGCTTCAAAATAATATGGAAGGGGGAAGGATATAGAGGTATAGACAAAAATTTATTGCTCATGTGTGGATAATTGTTGACCCTCAGTGATGCATTACAGGCGCCCATTATACAGGTCTGCTAACTTTATGTAAGTTTGAAATTTTCTAGAATAAATGAGTTTTTTAATGGGGATACACATTCAGCACATATTACCAGGCATATATCTTACCCCCCCAAAAAAACCCTGAAAATATGATCTAGCATATGATTAGTTATTAGAACATTACCCACCTTCCTAAAAACACAGAGATAGTAGATAATATCTCACATGGTGAGAGAAAGTCTAAAAGAGAAAGGACAATACAAAAAAATTACGATAGTTGGTCTCTGTGACTTTCAGAAAAATGATTTTATACATTATTATCTGTGTGGAGGAACCCACCAAATCTTTCCAGGAGCAATATGGTCTTAGAAAGATAATTTTAAAAGGAACTCCGGAATTTACATGATGAGCCCGTGTTCTCTTAGAGGATACGAATCATGCTCCCATCTGCTTAACCGTAGAGCTTCCATGGATCTTCTTGACTCTCCCCGGCATTTTAGTCCGTGTGACGCAGAGGACTGCTTCAATCATGAAGCTGGCATCAGCAAGGTTTCCGTGCCATCTGAGTGAAGGGAACTTAAGGGCAGTGGGTGGTGTTTGTGCCAGGCCAGATGGGTACTCTCAGTAAGCTTCCTGGTGTCTCTGCGGGCTGTGTGCCAAGAACAGGGGACGGTGATACACCAAATGCCCCAAGATAGAGCCACAGACCGGAAGCTCTGTGGAATCACCTGATCTGCCCTTTTGAGGCAGGTATTTACGTAAGAAGAATCTCATTTTAAAAGATATATTTTCGTAATATCAGCTCTATTTCCAAAATTTCATTTACAATACAACGCTAAAAAAATAAAATACAATGCTATTCCGGAGGGGACATGAAATCCTATTGTCTGTGATGAAGGTCACAGACCAGAAAAAGACATAGACTATTTGGGTTGTCTTGTAATTGACTTTTATAGCAGAAAGTCTCTACAAAACACTACCAAATTGCATTTTTCAGTGGCATTGTTTCAAGTCACTTATCATCATTGTCGTCATCGTTATCATTATCAACACTACTCACTTAGCACTGATATAAAGCTAAGTCACCCTGTAGTGTCCCTGGGGAGGTACATTCTTGCCCCGGCATTTCTACCTCCACTTAGGAGTAGAAAGGCATTGTGGACTATAAATGAGTGAGAATACAATTGTAACATGTTACCTTAAACATGTTATTTGAATGCAAAAGCAAATTATTCTCAAACTTCAGTACCATACTACTACAAGTTATTTCGAAACTGGTGCCTCTAGAACCTAGCATATCTCAATGTGTTGTAATTACTGGTCACCTGTCATTTGCCTCCATAGACCAAAAAGCACCAGGATTATGTCTATCTAACCCACACTTGCAGACTCAGAATCCAGCACATAGCAGGGGCCTGATTCATACTTTTTAAATGAGTAAGTAAATGAATGAATAAAGAAGCAAATAGACCTCACAAGTGGTCACATTCATAGTGTGCCAAGACTTGGTATTGAGTCATTCTACTAGAAATAGATTGCATATTGTTTCATTTAATCCTCATGAAACTCCGACAAGGAAGATATTATTATTGTTACTTTTTACAAATAAGGAAATTGGGTCTCAGAGAGCCCATAGCCCTGACCCAAGTGAGCAAATTCTGAACAGTCCAACTCATCAGGCCTGGGGGACTTCAGAACTCTTGGTTTTTCCACTGCCGCAGGCCCCACCTCTTGGTGTTATGCCATTTCCCTAAGGGTGGGGAAAATTGGAGGCTGGTTGGAAAGACCTCACTTTTACCAATTGGAGAAGCTGACCTCAGAGTCACATACCAGAGCAAGGACGCTGCCCCCTCAGGCAGACCAGCTGACTCTCAGCCCTCACAAGGCTTTTTCCTAATTTTAAGGAAAAAGTTCAAAGCTTCTCACATCCACACACATTTGCCTTTGTGTGGCTTTGGGCTGTGTTCTTTATTTGTTCTAAACAGATCTTTATTCTCTCTCCTTTTAGTCATATTCAGAAATAACAGGACATTGTGTTCTGTATCTCAACACAGCTGCACGTGAAAAAGTACACCTCAAAGTTTTTTATTTATTAATAAAATATATAGAAATGTAAAATGCAAAATTGTGTTCTGTATCTCAACACAGCTGCACGTGAAAAAGTACACCTCAAGTTTTTTATTTATTAATAAAATATATAGAAATGCAAATGTTCCTTTATTATGCCTTTGAGTAGGGAGAAACAGTCTATTTGTCTCTTTTTTCCTCTCTTAGGGCTTTGCGGTGACTCTGTCCTGTCTTAATTTTGTGGCTTTTCTGGAATTTGAAATTGTCCATGGTGCCAAACTCAGCATTGCCTGTTCTTCACAGGAAACACTTGGCAAAGTGAGCTCTTATTTGAAGGGGTGATGTGGTAACAAGCTAGCCCAATGTTAATGGGGCTTTTTAAATCTTTTTTGAGCAACATGCTTTTTACTAATGATTAATGTTTCCCAAATATTTTTGTTCAAGAATTATTTTTTAGCCTATAAAGGCAGATGAACAGATAATAATCATAAAGATTTCCAGAGTTCATCATTCTCATCAGCTGGTAAATTATTTGACATCTGCATAACAAAATAACCAAACAAGGTCTCTGAAGGATGAATAAATAAATCCTCTATTCAAAAATTAGAAATTAATTACAATGAGTTTCCTCAACAGCTAACATTGTAGAACTTCTCTATCCATAAAAAGAAGTTAGTGCCTCTGGAATGTTATTTTCAATCAAATGGTGATATGTTTACAAAGGTTTGTTTTACAATCAGGTGATGTTTGCTCCTGACTGGGAAATGAGGAAAGAGTTTCCATACATGACAAACATAGATACTATTCTTTTTCTTTATTCCTTACTGAATTAAATAGCCTGGGGGTTACACATTAGCTATAAAATAAATTCTGACATTTATTCTAAAGTGCTAGAACAGTTAAGGGAGAAGACAAAGGTATGTCCTGCCAGTGTGTAACCAGAAATGTTCCTCTTATCTTTTCCTCAACAAAAGGGCATCACCACCTAGTAATCATATTACTTACTAATTTTTAAACTTGTACAGTTATCAAAGGACCTATTTTAATATTTTTATGCTCTATCATTTCTCCTTTTTCTTCCCTAAGTCCTTTTAAATTAGCCCTCCATGAAGCATTTTATCAGATAATAAGAAAATCACTCCTCCACACAAAACAATTGTTTTTAAAAACACAGCAAAAAGTTAATGATCCTTATTTGCTCTGTCAGATCTATTAGACTAGAACTATATTTTGTCTGTTTTGCATAGTACTTTGCCAGGCACAGGGGAGCTGAAGAGAAAGTAGTTGATGGTAATTATCATGCATCCTATGTGTGTTCACCAGGGACATTTGCTGAAGATTAAAAATAAATTCACAACTAATTGACTGCCAGCCATGAGCTGTACTGCTGGGACTTCCAAACTACCAACTAGAAAGAAAATGACTGAACAGATCTTGCCAAGGACAACCCAAAGATTAAAAACAACCTCCCTACTCAACTTGCCTACAACACAGCTAATCAGGTGACTGGCAACTTCAATAGTTGTGCAATTCCTCAAAAGGTCCACTTTGGGAAATGAACCCTTAATTACAAGTGCTGTAGCTCATCCCTCTAGCTTACCCCTTTCAAGCCGTTGATGAACAAATATTTAATGAATACTACCTATGTGCCTACTGCTTGTGGACTTTGAGAAGACGACCACAAAGAAGACACCCATAATTCTTTTCTTTGTGATGTTCAACCCCAGCAAAGAAAGGAAGATGGTTAGAGACTTTAAGGACAAGAATAATAATGCCTTCCAGGGTCAGGGAGACTTCTGCCTCTTAGTTTCCTTTCTTTGTCACTCCTACCCCAAGTAGAAGGCAAGAATCTTCATTCTCTCTACTTCGAGACATCCAGGAAACCTTATGATGGTCTTCCCCAAGGAGCCCTGATCCTCAAGGGTAAATGAGCATCAACAAAGCATGGCCCTCAGTGGGAAAGGTGTGCAGGCTGTGCGCCTGGTCATGATCAACATAGACTTTGAGAAGACAAGACTGGTGTCTTTGAGGGCTTTAGTCCTCTCGCAAAGCAGGAGCCAACCGTGCCAGAACAGCCCTGCCAGCTGAGCTTTTTCTTACTCCTGTTCACCATCCACCTCTTTTTCTTCCTGGATGTTCCTTTTTTCTTTCCTTTGGCCTCGTTTGCCATCTGCCTTACTTCTTTCACAGAGCCTGAGGTCACAGATAATGGCTGTGCATTGGCATTATTAAAGTGCACCGATATCGAATTCTCTTTTGCATTTGGTTAAACACCTCCATGCCTCCATGTGACTAGTTCAGCCCAAAGGAATAGGAGTGACAGTCTGGACTACAGCTTCCATGGCTTGAGATTGACTCACCAGTTTGTTCTCAACCCCTGCTGTGGCAAACCCTGAGGCTTGGTGATTAGATGGCAGAGTCATAAGATGACAAAGTTTCTTTTAGCCTTAGTCGCTCTGTTGACACTGATAAGCAAAGCTCTCCCTGACACCATGCATAGGAAATAACCTGAAATTTTAGAGTTCTTATCACAGCATAACCTGAACTATTGTGACAGATATAAGTGGAAGAAAGATGCTAACCAGCAGACAGAGTCATAAGAATGTCAGCAATGTGATTCATTTAACATCTATTTACTGAGCTGTCATGTAAGTGCTAGGATCTAAGTTGGAAAATAGGAAAAATATAAAGTTGCTATCTTCAAAGAACCTATTGTCCAATGGGAAAATAGAAAAAGAAAGAGAAATATATAAACAATTATGGTAGAAGTTGATGAAGTGACTGAAAGGCCTTTTTTTTTTTTTTCAATCAGCAAATGTGATAAGAAAAAGTTGGGGGAATTTTGTTTTAAAGAGTATGCCACTGGCAGTTGGGACTCCAGTCCTACCATATTTTTATAAGTCTTTATTTTTGTTATTATCATCAGCCTATTTATTGTTATGGAACTTATATGAGTTTAGGCAAGACACCAAACTTTTGTTATATCTATAAAATGAAAGAAAAATGGTATTCCTCCCTTTTAGGTTCCTGAAATGTGAGTACAAGAATGTCTATGTGTTCTGAGATCTTAGGACAAAAATAATATCCCAGGAAGAGTGTTTCATGAAAGGCCCCTGGCTAAGCTTTCAGCAACTGTGTACAAGCAAAAAAAGTCACTTCCCTGAACCTTGGTCTTCTATTGAGTTTTCACTGCATGCCAGGTACCATGCTAAGCTGTAAGAACAGGCCACTGAGCAGGACATGGTTCCCTGCCTCACTCTATAAGCCAGCAGAGAACGTGAACATTAAACTTTATTATAATCATTAATTGCCTAATTGCAAATGTTCTAAGAATGATAAAGGGAATTTCATTGGATCCCATGCCTGAGGAACCTAAGTGGGTCACCAAGGATGGCTCATAATCAAACTGAGTTTAGAAGAACCTATAAAACCAATATAACAATATATTTTTAAGAATTTAAAGATATTTTCAAGTTATAAGGATTTTTAAAATAAATGTAAAAATTCTAAGCCAGGTGTTAGCTGTGCCAGGTTCCTGCAGTCCCAGCTACCCAGGATGCTGAGGCGGGAGGATTGCTTGAGCTGAGGCGTTTGAGTTTGCTGTAAGCTAGGCTGATGTCATGGCACTTTAGCCTGAAACAGGAGAGGAAGACTCTGTCTCAGAAAAATAAATAAATGACTAGCACCCCTTTTTGAATAGGGAAATCATTCATGATTGGACATGGTCGCTTTTGAGTATCAGATCTAGGGAATGGAGACATTAAAAATAGTAAGCTTCCCTCCTCATCTCCTGCCTCAAGAAGACACCCCTTTATTTATCAACATCCTTTTTCTGCCCCGTCCCTAAGAGCATGTGTTTTAGAAGTGTTTTGGAAGTATGTGTTTAGATCAAGAATGGAGAAGCATGAATCCTATGTACTCAATTTTGATATGAGGACAATTAATGACAATTAAGGTTATGGGGGGAGGAAAAGCAGAAAGAGGGACAGAGGGAGGGGGGCGGGGCCTTGGTGTGTGTCACACTTTATGGGGGCAAGACATGATTGCAAGAGGGACTTTACCTAACAATTGCAATCAGTGTAACCTGGCTTATTGTACCCTCAATGAATCCCCAACAATAAAAAAAATAAAATAAATAAAATATAACTTATCAAAAAAAAAGAAATATGTGTTTAGAAGCCCCATTTGCACAGGTTTTCAAGGGCTCAATGCTCTCCCCTTCTTTCATTGAGAAAGGGTTGAGATGCACTCCTGCTGTGCCCCTTTCTTCCTTCAAAACTCCTGCCTGTGTCTGTGTGGATCCCCAGTCCCCAGAACCACACTTGTCAAGATAACACACTGTAACCCGTGGGTAACTGTCAGGTCATGATGCAGACTTCAGGTTGTTCTGTATAAAATGCAAAATAAAAAAGAAAGAAAGAAAAATAAATAAATGAAATGAAATACCTGTAGTCCCCGCTACTTGGGAAGCTGAATCAAGAGAATCACTCAAGCCCAAGAGTTTGAGGTTGCTGTGAGCTGTGATGCCACTGCACTCTACTAAGGGTGACATAGTGATACTGTCTCAAAAAGAATAAAATAAAATAAAGTTTCTGGCAAATGTTTGGTTCTAATTATTGAACAGTTCATACATAAATCTGTGCTCACATAATCAAAAGGAACTAAAAAGGTTGGGGGGAAAGGATGCTGCTGTTACCACATATTAATCCATATTTTACTACTATTATTGTTACAATCAATATTAAAACATTGCACTGAGCTGTTTTACAATTGTATTTTCATGTTTCCCCTGACAACTCTCAATTCAACCACTGGGGAAGCCCCTGTCTTCCTGTCTGCCTTGTTTTGGTTTTGTTTCACGTACCTTTCCTGGCAACCGGGTCCATTTAGTTACTGGTTACCATAGGAGCCTGCCTGATCTGAAGGACAGTAAGCGTTCTGGGGAAATCAGCAAACTCAGGAAAGGAAAGACTAAAAGTCTCTTGCCCAAATTGTACATCAACGGGTACATTCGAATCACTCTATTCCAAATCTCTTCTAGGTGAGGTTCAATCTGGGATGTAAATGGAACCTGAAAGGTTTTATTGCTTTAATAGCTGTGTTCTGTCAAATCATTTTTATCTTTATTGGCAAAACTATAAACAGTTTGAATAAATAAGTCTCTTGATTTTGCCATTTTATTTTATTTGATGACTAACTTTCTTTTATAGCTTCATAAATGAACCTCATGGAATTTTTAGTTTATTTTCCATTGCATGGGGAATGGAAAGGAATTGTAAAAGTGTGTTTTAATTGAAGTAAATTGTTTCATTCAAACATTAAAAAGGGAAAACTAACATATACTTTGTCAGACACATATTATTTCATTCAATCCCATCAATAATCCTTTGAAATAATGTTACTGTTATTACCATTTTCTGAATGAAGAAATTGAAATTAAGGTCACAGGGGGACAGTAAGTCAGTAAGTGCATGTTTAAAAGGGCTCTAAATCCCTTAAGAACAGAAAAACAGTAATTTTATTATTTCAGTTGTTTATGATGTAAATTAAAATTTAGATAGCTCCTAGCAACTTAGAAAATGTTTGATTTTTAAACACACAAAGAAGAGGACAACTGTGCCATTCATTATGCCAAAGCAAAGTTAAACAGAGACAAGAGTGCAGGGTGGGGGTTGGGGTTGCCCTGCTGTTTGTTGAAAAGGAAGTGTCATAATACTGATGAAAACAGCCCTGTGCTTTCATTCAATGGAAAGAAATCAGAAAGTTCCCTGGAACAGACTCCGGCTAGTGGAAAATCATGTCCTAGTGCAAAAGTAATGGCTACTGTAGATTAGTATCCATTTACAGCTTTTTATCTTGGTTAAACTGCTATCTTCCAGTCTGTAAAAGATAACTTGGGTTTGTTGTGGAGCATTTTAAGAAAACAATCTGCCTCTTAGGAAATTCATCTTCCCATGCTCAGCACAGGAGTTTCAAGGCACTCTGTCACTGTCTCAGAAATAACATCTCTGAAAAGCAGATTGTTAGTCCCGAGTTACATCTCCCACCACTGAATTATATTTTCCTTGCCTAAATAGGTGTGACTTAAAAGCAAGATGATGTCTCCACAGAGAATTTCTGGGCTTTCCATCACTGAACTCTAGAGGTACATTTTAGGAAAGACTGAAGTACAGCATTCACATCAATTTAACACTTTCAGGGAAAAGTGCTGAACCACCGGAATCTAACAACCAAGAAAATATTAAGCTTCAAACTTCCCACGTCATGAAATGGCCTCAAGACAGGTGACCTGAAAGCCACATATTAAAATTTTTCACTGAGGATTCTAAAATTAAAATGGATTTCATTACTAATCATTTTAACCCTAAGAGAAGAGTTTTAAGGGTCTACTCAGTCTTAGCTTTTGTTAATGGAAAACTGAAATTAAAAAGTAAAATTAAGTTAGGAAAACTACATAGGATAACATTTCATAATAATATAAAATTCTTTTCTGCATTTTTAGGCCAGCATTATAGTGTCAGTTATCATTATTCCTATTAGCAATGAGTATGAATGAGTGGAGTTCACCTCGGAGATTCCTAGAGCAAAAAATTTACCAGCTCATCTCTCTATACAAAAGGATTCCACCCATACTAATAAGTGAAGACTTCACAAGCCATAGGCACACAATGTTACATAATATGGCTGGGGAGATTTTAAGATCAAATATGATTATTAAACAGGCAAAAGTTAAAGACTGTGCCTATCTAGGCTTGGTAAACAGTTAGGATGTAAGCTGTAAGCCCCAGAACTCAGTTTTTTCCTAGGATCTTGCATACTCTCTGTAGTTTGCTCTGAATCACTGTTTAAAAAAAAAAAAAAAAAATCCAATGATTCATTCTCTTCTAATCTTAGTAGAAAGCAATTCCACACCAAAGTGGACTTTATTTTTTTCTTCTACTCTCTGTCAGCACAGAGTAAGAGAAAAGGTCAGGAGCCTGCCTGCTAATCCCTCCTCTGCCACAATTCACCTCCAAGACCTTGAATAAGTCACTTGCCATCTGGGCCCTTCCTCCTTCCTTCATCTGTAGAATGTGGGGGGCTGAGCAGGAAGATTTTGAAAGCCCCTTCCAACTTGAAGACTCTGAGATAATACAGAGCTCTTCCCAGGTGTCTGGCAAAATTCCTGGTTTCTGTCTTTGTTGTTTCTCTATGTACATTTAAATTATGGGTCCCTCAACTAAATTTTTAAAAAGACTCCACACCCGAGGTTAATTGCAAGTTTTAAAAGGGGAGCGGGAGAGCCTACACAAAGAGTTGTTGAGAGCCCAGCAATTGCTACCAGGATTAAAGTCAGCATTTTTGTTTTGCCACAGTTCCTCTCTGAGGTCTCCCAGGCCAATCCTCTTAATAAAAGAAGCAGGTTCAGTTGGACACACCCAGTCCAACAGGAGTGGAAATGTTGAGACATCATTAAGCTACCCTCACTGGAAATTGAACTTTTATGTCTAATCCAGTATCACTAGCATCTCTTACTAAGGGGGAAAACCGGAAACAATATACTTTTAACCATTAAAAAATTCTATTGCTTGTCCTCAATATGTCCAGCCCCAGGATCGTGGTAAGAGTTTTGTAAGCCCAGCCCTTCCTGCTCACATCCACACCACAGCATGTCAAACATATTACTACGTACCCACATCTCATCCTAAATAGAGTATTTTTCTTTAAACTACAAGAGGATCTTTAAAATTTTGTTTTGAAACTATTTCATTTTGAGATTATTTCTCTTATTTTGTAGCCCATAATTTCTTTGTCAGATTTCAGATATTGTCAAGTTTCATGCTATAATGTGCAATGAATTAAAATCTCCATGATTAGCCTATGTTCAAAAATTCTTCTAAAAATATACCAGACCATCAGAACTGGGCCACAGAGTAAAAGGCAATGAGTGAAGCCTCTTCCAGAAACCCTGCAGGCCAGCTGTATTCCCTAAAGCCGAACTCTTCTACAGGCTCCTGACATCAGGACCCTCAACCTGCTGATTGATCAAATTCAGGGAAAGGAACAGAAGGGTCAGTTTGAGAACCGTTCAAATACAGCCCTGAAAGGACTTTTGGTCTTCCTAGAAGTTGGTTCTTCCTGCCTCATTATATAATGACCTTTGAAACCTAGCTTGGTGCCACAGGACAAAGCTTTAGTAAAGGTGCTTCAGGTTCCTGGGATGGGAGTTTTCAGGCAGAGCAGCCTGGCATCAAAGAAGGCAGGGATTTTAAAACAGAAACTTTGTCCAGTACTTGGTATTGGAAAAACAATCACTCTGCCAGAATAGGCATCTTCTGTATTCTGATACCAGGTATCTAATCTAGAAAACATTCTAATTGTTCTCATTTTTTCCATGGCAAAATACAAGCTGTTGCCTCAAGACAGAAAAAAAAAATTGCAGATAATTTTGATTACAGGGTCAAGGAACCATTTAGGACAGCTATGCTTATCCAGAGTCATTTTCTACACGAAGAACATATTTTAATAAGCCTCTCTTTGAGCATTTGAAAGCAAAATCGGCTTGATCCTTCATGAAACTGACAAAGTCAATAAAATCCTTTGAAAATTGTGATGGTAAATCTGTTCAAAATTATGAGGTTTAGAATCATATGTATGAAAAATTCCTTCTTAAAATGTCCTAGATCTCTGGTATGTTAGATCTTCTCAAATAGGTCATGGCCAAGGCTTGCCAGGCTCCCAAAAGCTACAGTGCCTAGAGGCCTTCTAGAGGTATGTGAATCTTTCACCTCAACACCAAAGCAGAATGTATGCTTGGCAGGGGAAGAAAATGTGTGAAATCCTCTCTGTCCTCCTAGAATATCCAAAATATATTATGTCCATGCCAGAGAGAGCTCCTCTGTGAAATGACATTTGGTAGACAGAGGGTAAAATACCTTTCCCAGCAACGTTCAGTTCCCAATGATAAAAGTCCCTTCTTTCTTTATTCAGAATGGTAGGAAATGGCAGAGAGGGGTGAGGGTCCTGGGAGCCACCCTCTGCCCACACAGCTCTTCTCCTCTAAGCAGAGCAGTGCTGTCTGCAAAGAACTGGTGGAGGTTTGTGGAACAAACTCAGCAAATCTCAGTTTTTCCACTTCTGCCTCCACTTGTGGTGAAACTCAAAGTACATGTATCCATTTCTATATTTCAGAAGTGTGCGTGTGGCCTTTTCCTGAGTTAAGTATTATGCCATTAGAGAAAATGATAGAAATTTCTGTAAGTGAGAAGTGACTAGCCCAACTTCCCTTCTTTGTGATGATGGGTTTTTGTTTGTTTGTTTGTTTGTTTGTTTGTTTTGTAGAGACAGAGTCTCACTTTATGGCCCTCGGTAGAGTGCCGTGGCCTCGCACAGCTCACAGCAACCTCCAACTCCTGGGCTGAAGCGTTTCTCTTGCCTCAGCCTCCCGAGTAGCTGGGACTACAGGCGCCCGCCACAACGCCCGGCTATTTTTTGGTTTGCAGTTCAGCCGCGGCCGGGTTTGAACCCGCCACCCTAGGTATATTGGGCCGGCGCCTTACTGACTGAGCCACAGGCGCCGCCCATTCTTATTTGATTAGAAACTAGTACCAGATATAATAGTACCTTTCATCTTTGATTTAATAGGAAACAGACAGCAGTCTGCGTATTTGTTGTGTTAAGTTGTTTTTTTTTTTTTTTTTGGCCAGGGCTGGGTTTGAACCCGCCACCTCCGGCATATGGGACTGGCGCCCTACTCCTTGAGCCACAGGCGAGCCTTGCGTGAGTGTCACTGACTGGGCGATGTACTGACTGTACCACTTCTTTTCTGCTAATTGTATGTTGGATTAGACAAAATTCCTGGTAAAAGCAAAACACTGTTGTCAGGGTATTACAGCTTTCAAGTAAGGTATGACAAAAAGCAGGTAAGAATATTCTCTAAGAAGAGGCCTATGCTGGAAGAAAATTGAGTTAGGTGGCTTATTAGGATTCTTATTGAATTTTAAGAACTTTCTGATTTGCTTTGCTCTTAGAAGGGTTTCATGCACTGTTCTTTGAAAGCACATTAGGTAGTTTGTAACCATATCAGCCATGATTACTATTTTTTTTTTTTTTTTTTTTGTAGAGACAGTCTCACCTTTATGGCCCTCAGTAGAGTGCCGTGGCATCACACAGCTCACAGCAACCTCCAACTCCTGGGCTTAAGCGATTCTCTTGCCTCAGCCTCCCGAGGAGCTGGGACTACAGGCGCCCGCCACAACACCCAGCTATTTTTTGGTTTGCAGTTCAGCTGGGGCCGGGTTTGAACCCGCCACCCTCGGTATATGGGGCCGGCACCCTACCAACTGAGCCACAGGCGCCGCCCATGATTACCATTTTTAAGAGAGTTTAATTTTTAAATGAACTCGGGATCTATACCGCCGGGACTGTTTTTAAAACTTACAAGTTATTTCATAACCTTACAAAAATTATAAAAGTTTTGTTATTTGCTCTGGCTTCTGATAAGAAGCACATATGGAACCTCCTCATTTGACTTAATATTTATTTTTACTGTTTAAGGAATTGGGGCCCAAATTTATGAAATGACTTGCTGCACAATTACTTAGAGACCTAACTTGAGACTCCTTTCCATCACATGATGATATTCTGATCGATTTTTAATAATTTGTGTTAATTTGATTAGATCTTTGGAAGACACCTAAATGTCTTTCAGTAGCTGCTAGTTCTTGTCCTCTGCTGAGGTCTTTGAGAATCTTGAAATTAATCATTCATTCATTCAACAGATATTATCAAATCAGTACTATGTGCTAGAGATTTTCAGTGCCTACAGTAGAAGGGGAGTATAAAGTATAAACCCTAAAGAAGGTTCTAGACTGGCAGGGAAGATATTATGCCTTGGCAACTCTCAGGGCTGACTCACTGTGTAAGCACAGGAGGCAGTGTCTAAGGCCCACAGTATTTTTAGGGGCCATGAAATGTTTTAATTTTAATATCTTTTGAATCAGAAGAAAAATGAATATATCCAGCCTCGATTATATTTGTCTCTGTACTAAGTAATCATAAAATATAATTTTCACAAATTTTTTTTTAAGTGAAGAAAGGGTCTGGACAAAAACAAAAGTGCCCAGTACCCATGAAAGTCACAGCATGGCTCTGGGAACAATACTCCAAATACTCTATTCTAAAATTCTCTCCTACAACATTCAGAAAAGTGAATGCTTCATTTCCCCCAGTTACCACCTCAGAGGCCCTATCTATCTCCCTCCTTTATATCTACATAGAAGTCTGTATATTTGGGCGGCGCCTGTGGCTCAAGGGATAGGGCGCCAGTCCCACATGCCAGAGGTGGCGGGTTCAGACCCAGCCCCGGCCAAAAACCAAAAAAAAAAAAAAAAAAAAGAAGTCTGTATATTTAACCTCCATTTCTGTTTAGCACGCGTGGGAATATTGCTTCAGGCTAGAATCTCCTTCACAGAAGTCAGGCCACAAAAGATAGCTCAGGTGATTCACCAGCAGAGAATGGTTTTCAGATCTCTGGAACCAAGCAGTCTTTCCACACAGATACTTTAGAATTAAAATGCCATGGCCTTACATTTATGCCATTTTATGATCTTGGCAAGGCCTACCAAACAGACTAATTTGAAATTTTCCAAACTATGTGACATTAATAGGTGTTTGTAGAAAAAAATTCTGTGACCCAATAACTTTGAGGCAAGCTATATATAATATACCTTGTTCTTGTTGATTATCGATGAGTGTATTAAATGTTATCAGGTGTCCAAATGGAAAGAAACCTGGTCAAGTTTGCTTAATCCAGCATTTTCCAAACGTATTTGAACTTGGGGCTCTTGTTCAAGAATGTTTATTAACATTTCATGGGAAACTAATGTGCCATGGAATTTAATTTGGAAAACTCTGGTTATATCAGGATCAGCAAACATTTTATGTAAAGGGCCATATCATAAATATTTTAGTCTCGATGGGCCAGATAGTCTCGGCCACAGTTACTCAACGCTGGTGTTGTAGCACGACAGCAGCCTTGGACATCACATAAACAAATCGCTATGGCTGTGTATTCCAGGAAAACCCTACTTACAAAACAAGAAGGGAGCAGGATTTGGCCCAAGGGCTCTAGTTCAGGTGGCCAGCCCCAGTCTACACTTTCCACTCTAACTTTTCAGAATAACAATAGCTATAACAGAAAGGTTCCAAAGTCATTTTACCACACATTAATATTCAAAACAATCAATTCATCCTAAATTTTATGTGTAAAATATATTTTTGGATCAAAACTAATCTTAACCCAAATAAATAGCTACTCTAACATGTTTGTCCAAAACTCACGAAGGATACCCACTACAAAAATAATAATAATAATAATAATAATAAGCAATGCTTATCATTAGATGTGGGACTTGCAAAGGATTTTCATTTCCTTTGTTGCAGTACTCTATCTATATCATTTTTGGAATCATTGGAACAAAACAAGGGGAAGTGATTTTTTAAAATAATCTTCTCATAGTTCAATATTTTGCAAAGGCCTTTCTAAAGCTGCATCAAATTTGCATAGCAAGTGGTAGTTCCCAACATCTTATTTTATTTCATCTATTTTTTTTTGTTTTGTTTTGAGACAGAATCTCACTTCGTCACCCTGGGTAGAAGACCATGGTGTCATAGCTCACAGCAACCTCAAACTCTTAGGCTCAAGACATCCTCCTGCCTCAGCCTCCTGAGTAGCTGAGACTACAGGCATGAGCCACAACACCTGGCTAGCTTTTCTACTTTTAGCAGAGACAGGGTCTCGCTCTTGCTCAAGGTGTTCTCAAATTCCTGAGCTCAAGGAATTCACCTGCCTCGCTCTTTCTTTTTTAATTTAAAAAAAATTTTTTTTTTAAATGACTCTGTCTCACTTGTTTTGCCTTGGTTGGGTGCAATGTCTATTCACAGGCACAATCATGCACTCTACACAGCCTCAAATCGCTGGATTCAATGGATGCTCCCACTTCAGGCTCTCAAGTAGCTGGGACTGTGGACATGCCACCATACCCAGCTAAGCCTTAGAGGGTCTTTATGGCCATATCTCTTTCCCAGTTCTTTTACATAACAAGGAAAAATAAGTTCTGCTCCGTTTTCCTCAGTCTCTTCTCCACACTCTCACTTTCTCTTATGATTTAAATTCTCACCTCTTTATGGCTATTTCCTAAATTTATAGACCTAGTCCTGATCCACCTCCTCTTATCAAAATCACCTTAAAATTTATTCTATCGGCAGATCCCTGACTGCACCTGAGAGCTGATCAGTTGCAAGGTTCAAAGATAGAGCCTGGGTGTATTATGAAAAATTCCACAGGAATTGATACATGTACTCCTGGTTTAAAAATGTTTTAAACACTTTTGAAAGATGGAATCATGTGATTTTTTTTTCTTAGTTTGTCGTCTGCAGATTGTTAAAAGAAAGGAATGTGGCTCATATGTCTTTCTATACTGTTCAGAACTAGTTTCCAACTCTAATGCTCATTGACATACAAGAGGGATCTCATGTTGACCAGCAAGATAAATGAATACGCAGTGAATTTTAAAGATGTATCTTCTTTTGTTCATTCTATTTCCTTACCTTCCTCATACCCCCCCAATCCACTACATTTGGGTTTCTTTTTCCTGCCACAGCACTGATGTTCTTTCCAAGGTCACCAACAGCTCTTCAGTTGCTAAATCCAAGAAACACGTAAGTATTCATCTTTTATGTTCTTGCTCCGCTTTTAACACTGAATGATCATTCTGTGTTGCTACTTCATATCTACTTAAATGCTCCTTAAATATTACTAGCTCGTATCCTGAACCCATGTTCATGGCCACAAACATGCATTTCCCGCTTTGTCCTCCTCTCTCAGAGTGATACCAACATCTACCTAACTCCCCAAGCAAACACCCAAATATCAATCTTAACTTACCCTTTTGCTTATTCCATCACCTTACACAATTATGGTATTGTGCACACCAAGCTATGACACCATAGTATTCTACCCAGGGGGACAAAGTGAGAATCTGTCTCAAAATTCTGTCTCAATTAATTATTATGCTAACATGCACAGCTTCAAAACAAAAGCATGTAAAAATGCAAAGATTTTCTATAACTCATTTGGCAGTGAAACCTCTCAGAAGTGATTGAGGATTCTTAATTTTCTTAATTCATCTTATTTATTGTGAATGAGTGTGTGTATTACTGTGCAAATGTTGATTTCGTGATTATTGCCCCAATCTCCATGAAGGTGTTACATAATGTATTTTATATAAGTTATAGTACCTTTCTAGGAATATCAGAAAGATTCTTAAGTTCAAAAACATTTGGTCCCAGCAAGTCCAGGAATCGTGGGCTTGTGCCTCCTAAATCCTAATAGCTCTAAAGCTCTTCCAACTTTCTCCACCCTCCCCAGATAAGGCAATTATGATTTCCTGGCTAGAAAGCAGGAACAGCACTGCAGCTATGTAAAAGGATTGCCTATTCCCCAATCCATTTTCCACCGGCAGCCAGAATAATTATTCTTTTTTTTTTTGCAGTTTCTGGCCAGGGCTGGGTTTGAACCCTGCCACCTCTGGCATATGAGGCCAGCGCCCTACTCCTTTGAGCCACCCCAGAATAATTATTCTTTTAAACAAAGAGTGTATGTGTGGGATGGAGAGGCAAATCATCTCTTATATGTTGCTTCTATCATAAGATCCAAATTCAGAACATGGCCTTCAAGACCCCTCTCTAGCCTATTTCTCATCACTTTCTGCCTGTCCAGCTCAGCCACACCCACGCCTTCCAGTTCCTCTAAGTCCTGTTCTTCTTGTTCAGCATTGAGACTGGATTAAGTAAGTATTTTTGGAATTAATAGATAAATTCTGACTTACTTCCTGGGCTACTAAGAGAGACCCAATAGGTATTTTTTTCTGAACAGAGTCCCATTATTTCTGAATTCTTCTCTTTTTGGTGGGAGAAATGGGAGGTCGAGGCAGAAATGACTGTAAGTGATAGTATTAGGTTAATGAAAATAATGCTATGAGCATAAATAATTTAAATGTTATAACCAGACACAAATGTTCTGTCATTGTACTAACATTTCAGAAGCATTTCAGGGCATATGAGTCATTTTCTATTAGTTGCTGCTCTGGCTAACATTTAACATTGTCAAAAAATATATATATATACATACACATGTATCTATCTATCTATATATATATATATATTTTTTTTTTTTTTTTTTTATTGTTGGGGATTCATTGAGGGTACAATAAGCCAGGTTACACTGATTGCAATTGTTAGGTAAAGTCCCTCTTGCAATCATGTCTTGCCCCCATAAAGTGTGACACACACCAAGGCCCCACCCCCTTCCCGCCATCCCTCTTTCTGCTTCCCCCCATAACCATAATTGTCATTAATTGTCCTCATATCAAAATTGAGTACATAGGATTCATGCTTCTCCATTCTTGTGATGCTTTACTAAGAATAATGTCTTCCACTTCCATCCAGGTTAATACGAAGGATGTAAAGTCTCCATTTTTTTAAATGGCTGAATAGTATTCCATGGTATACATATACCACAGCTTGTCAATCCATTCCTGGGTTGGTGGGCATTTAGGCTGTTTCCACATTTTGACGATTGTAAATTGAGCTGCAATAAACAGTCTAGTACAAGTGTCCTTATGATAAAAGGATTTTTTTCCTTCTGGGTAGATGCCCAGTAATGGGATTGCAGGATCAAATGGGAGGTCTAGCTTGAGTGCTTTGAGGTTTCTCCATACTTCCTTCCAGAAAGGTTGTACTAGTTTGCAGTCCCACCAGCAGTGTAAAAGTGTTCCCTTCTCTCCACATCCACGCCAGCATCTGCAGTTTTGAGATTTTGTGATGTGGGCCATTTTCACTGGGGTTAGATGGTATCTCAGGGTGGTTTTGATTTGCATTTCTCTAATATATAGAGATGATGAACATTTTTTCATGTGTTTGTTAGCCATTCATCTGTCATCTTTAGAGAAAGTTCTATTCATGTCTCTTGCCCATTGATATATGGGATTGTTGGCTTTTTTCATGTGGATTAATTTGAGTTCTCTATAGATCCTAGTTATCAAGCTTTTGTCTGATTGAAAATACGCAAATATCCTTTCCCATTGTGTAGGTTGTCTCTTTGCTTTGGTTATTGTCTCCTTAGCTGTACAGAAGCTTTTCAGTTTAATGAAGTCCCATTTGTTTATTTTTGTTGTTGTTGCGATTGCCATGGCAGTCTTCTTCATGAAGTCTTTCCCCAGGCCAATATCTTCCAGTGTTTTTCCTATGCTTTCTTAAAGGATTTTTATTGTTTCGTGCCTTAAATTTAAGTCCTTTATCCATTTTGAATCAATTTTTGTGAGTGGGGAAAGGTGTGGGTCCAGTTTCAGTCTTTTACATGTAGACATCCAGTTCTCCCAACACCATTTATTGAATTGGGAGTCTTTCCCCCAAGGTATGTTCTTGTTTGGTTTATTGAAGATTAGGTGGTTGTAAGATGTTAGTTTCATTTCTTGGTTTTCAATTTGATTCCAAGTGTCTATGTCTCTGTTTTTGTGCCAGTACCATGCTGTCTTGAGCACTATGGCTTTGTAGTACAGACTGAAGTCTGGTATGCTGATGCCCCCAGCTTTATTTTTATTACTAAGAACTGCCTTAGCTATATGGGGTTTTTTACGGTGCCATACAAAATGCAGAATCATTTTCTCCAAATCTTGAAAGTACGATGTTGGTATTTTGATAGGAATGGCATTGAATAGGTAGATTGCTTTGGGAAGTATAGACATTTTAACAATGTTGATTCTTCCCATCCATGAGCATGGTATGTTCTTCCATTTGTTAGTATCCTCTGCTATTTCCTTTCTGAGGATTTCATAGTTTTCTTTATAGAGGTCCTTCACCTCCTTCATTAGGTATATTCCTAGGTATTTCATTTTCTTTGAGACTATGGTGAAGGGAGTTGTGTCCTTAGTTAGCTTCTCATCTTGACTTTTATTGGTGTATACAAAGGGTACTGACTTGTGGACATTGATTTTATATCCTGAAACATTACTGTACTTTTTGATGATTTCTAGGAGTCTTGTGGTTGAGTCTTTGGGGTTCTCTAAGTATAAGATCATGTCGTCAGCAAAGAGGGAGAGTTTGACCTCCTCTGTTCCCATTTGGATTCCCTTTATTTCCTTGTCTTGTCTAATTGTATTGGCTAGAACTTCCAGCACTATGTTGAATAGTAAAGGTGACAGAGGACAACCTTGTCTGGTTCCAGTTCTAAGAGGAAAAGCTTTGAGTTTTACTCCATTCAGTAAAATATTGGCTGTGGGTTTGTCATAGATAGCTTCAATCAGTTTTAGAAATGTGCCACCTATGCCTATACTCTTCAGTGTTCTAATTAGAAAAGGATGCTGGATTTTATCAAATGCTTTTTCTGCATCTATTGAGAGGATCATGTGATCTTTATTTTTGCCTCTGTTAATATGGTGGATAACGTTTATGGACTTGAGTATGTTAAACCAGCCTTGCATCCCTGGGATGAAGCCTACTTGATCATGATGAATGACTTTTTTGATGATAAGCTGTAATCTATTGGCTAGGATTTTGTTGAGAATTTTTGCATCTATATTCATGAGTGAGATTGGTCTGAAATTCTCCTTTTTGTTTGGGTTTTTTTCCTGGTTTTGGTATCAGGGTGATGTTTGCTTCATAGAATGTGTTGGGGAAGATTCCTTCTTCCTCAATTTTTTGGAATAATTTCTGCAGTACAGGAATAAGCTCTTCCTTGAAGGTTTGATAGAATTCTGGAGTGAAGCCATCTGGACCAGGGCATTTTTTGGTTGGAAGCTTTTTTATTGTTTCTTTGATCTCAGTGCTTGAAATTGGTCTGTTCAGGAGCTCTATTTCTTCCTGGCTGAGTCTAAAGAGAGGTTGTGATTCCAAATATTTATCTATTTCCTTCACATTGTCAAATTTCTGGGCATAGATTTTCTGGTAGTATTCAGAGATGATCTCTTGTATCTCTGTGGGATCAGTTGTTATTTCCCCTTTATCATTTCTGATTGAGGTTACTAGAGATATTACTTTTCTATTCCTCGTTAGTCTGGCCAATGGTTTATCTATTTTATTTATTTTTTCAAAAAACCAACTCCTTGTTTCATTAATTTTCTGAATGATACTTTTGTTTTCAATTTCATTGATCTCTGATTTGATTTTGGAGATTTCTTTTCTTCTACTGAGTTTAGGCTTAGATTGTTCTTCTTTCTCCAATTCCATAAGATCTCTTGTGAGATTGTTGATGTGCTCTCTTTCTGTTTTTCGAATGTAGGCATCTAAAGCGATGAATTTTCCTCTCAAAAAACTGCTTTTGCATATCCCACAGGTTTTGGTAGCTTGTGTCTTCATTGTTGTTATGCTCAAGGAAGTTAATGATTTCCTGTTTTATTTCTTCCTTCACCCATCTGTTATTCAACAGAAGATTGTTTAATTTCCATGCCTTTGGGTGGGGTTGAACGTTTTTGTTAGAGTTGAGTTCCACCTTTTAGTGCCTTATGGTCTGAGAAGATACAAGGTATAATTTCAATTCTTTTGATTCTGTTGATATTTGTTTTGTGTCCCAGGATATGATCAATTTTGGAGAATGTTCCATGGGGTGATGAGAAGAATGTATATTCTTTATCTTTGTGGTGGAGTATTCTATATGTGTCTATCAAGCACAGTTGTTCTAGGGTCTCATTTAAATCTCTTATATCTTTGTTTAATTTCTGTTTAGAGGATCTGTCCAGCACTGTAAGAGGAGTGTTAAAGTCCCCTGTTATTATGGTATTATCAGATATCATATTGCTCAGACTGAGTAAGGTCTGTTTCAAGAATCTGGGAGCATTTAAATTGGGTGCATAAATATTTAGAATTGAAATGTCTTCTTGTTGTATTTTTCCCTTGACCATATAAAGTGACCATCTTTGTCTTTTTTGACTTTAGTTGCTTTAAATCCACATGTATCTGAAAATAAGATTGCGACTCCTCTTTTCTTCTGAATTCCATTCGCCTGAAAAATTGTCTTCCAACCATTGACTTGGAGCTTTAATTTGTCTTTTGAAGCCAGGTGTGTTTCTTGCAGACAGCAAATGGATGGCTTGTGTTTTTTAATCCAGTCAACCAATCTATGTCTCTTCAGTGGAGAATCATGCCATTAACATTTATTGAGATAATTGATAAGTGTGGTAGTATTCTATTCGTCTTATTTTGTGAGAGTCCATTGCTTAGTTTTATCTTTTGCATCAGTGTGGAGGTTAGGTCCTGTCCTTTAATTTCTGAGTTCTTACTTTGCTGCTGATCCATTGTGGTGGTCAGTGTGCAGAACAGGTTGAAGTATTTCCTGTATAGCTGGTCTTGTTGTGGCGAATTTCCTCAATGTTTGTATATCCGTAAATGATTTGATTTCTCCGTCAATTTTGAAGCTTAGCTTAGCAAGGTACAGAATTCTGGGCTGGAAATTGTTCTGTTTAAGTAGATTAAAGGTAGATGACCATTGTCTTCTTGCTTGGAAAGTTTCATTAGAGAAGTCTGCGGTCACTCTGATGGATTTGCCCCTGTAGGTCAACTGGCGCTTACTCCTGGCAGCTTGCAGAATCTTTTCTTTTGTCTTGACTTTGGACAGGTTCATCACAATGTGTCTTGGAGAAGCTCGGTTAGAGTTGAGGCGACCTGGGGTCCGATATCCCTCTGAAAGCCGTGTGTCAGAATCTTTGGTGATGTTTGGGAAACTTTCTTTTATAATATTCTCTAGTATGGCTTCCATTTTTCTGGGGCATTCTTCTTCCCCTTCTGGAATTCCTATAACTCGTATGTTGGAACGCTTCATAAAGTCCCATAATTCTGACAGTGAACGTTCTGCTTTCTTTCTCTTCTTTTCTGCCTCTTTTACTATCTGAGTTATCTCAAGAACTTTGTCTTCTACCTCTGAAATTCTTTCTTCTGCATGGTCTAACCTATTGCTGATACTTTCCATTGCATCTTTAAGTTCCCTAATTGACTGTTTCAGTTCCTTCAGCTCTGCTATATCCTTTTTATATTCTTCATATCGTTCATCTCTTATTTGAATCTGTTTTTGGATTTCCTTTTGGTTATTTTTCACTTTATTAGCAGTTTCCTTCATTGTTTCCATCATTTCTTTCATTGTTTTCAACATGTGTATTCTAAATTCCCTTTCTGTCATTCCTAACATTTCTGTATAGGTGGAATCCTCTGCAGTAGCTACCTCATGGTCCCTTGGCAGGGTTGTTCTGGACTGGTTCTTCATGTTGCCTGGAGTTTTCTGCTGATTCTTCTTCATGGGTGATTTCTTTTATCTGTTTCCTTGCCCTAATTTTCCTTTCACTTCCCCTTGCTCTTTAAGTTCTCGTGCCTGTGGAAGTTGCTGGCGGGTTTAGACGGATTGAACACACGCGACCACTTGCCGTTTTTCCACTGTTTTAGCCCTCCTCTTGGGGTCCAGAAGTCTCTCGCTGACTCCCTGTATCCTCACAGGGATAATGATAGGCAGATCCCACCAGCCAGAGATGCCTGGAGTCCTGTCTCCCCAGACTTAAGGTGCCCAGATGCAAGGAAGCTGTTACTCGGCCGCCATCTTGCTCCGCCCCTACACATATATATTTTTAAATATGTATAAAATATATAAAATATATATTAATAAATATATATGTGTACATATATATAAAAATTTTGACAAGAGTCTCACTTTGTTGCCCTGGGTAGAGTGCATGGCATCATAGCTCACAGCAACCTCAAACTCTTGGACTCGACATCATCTTGCCTTGGTCTCCCAAGTAGCTGAGACTACAGATGCCCACCACAACACCCAGCTAGTTTTGGAAACAGGGTCTCACTCCTGCTCAAGCTGGTCTCGAACTCCTTAGCTCAGGCAATCCACATGCCTTGGCCTTCTACAGTGCTGGGATTACAGGCACAAGCCACCAGGTCTGGCCACATTACCAAAATTATTAAATACCTGCTGTGCACATAAGACTTGATATACTTGTATACATTTTTAATCCTTATAATAAACATATAAGGTATGTTTACCATATAATATGTAAGTGCATTATTATCTCAATCTTAAGGGTAAGGAAACTGAGGTGTTTAGAGTTTGACTGATTTTTCCTAACATCACAGATTTGATGAGTGACAGAAATGGGCTTTGAACTCAGTACTGTTCATGTGCAAAACCTCCACACTCAGTGAGAACTGGTTATACCACCAGACAAAGCCTGCAGTGGTGAATCACAGGTGACAGGGAAGGGAAGCCACTCAGGGGAGCAAATGGGAGTGTCAGAGTGAATAGGAAGGGAGGAGGGAAGAGGAAAAAGCACACACTTACGGACTCCCCAGTTAAAATTGTATCTGGCTAGATTATAAATTCTATCAAGGAAGGGCTCAAATTCTTTTATTTCTTTATCTTTTATACCACCTAGGACTGGGCTGGAACAAAGCAGGTACTTAATGAATATGTAGAAACCGACCACTTATTAATAAGATGTTGTCTAAGTCTCACCATTAATCACTGCCTGCTTTTCTCCACCCTTAATATAGAGTTTACAAGAGGTCAGGGCAAGGTGTGGTGGGTGTAGCAAGGCTTATCAGTAGAAGGAATTTTAATGCCTATAAAGATCTCTTCGTTAAACTTCTGGCCTGAGATAATATTTGAAAAATTACTGATTGCCAGTAGGCCAAAGTTCTGAGTTTGACTTTCAAGGAATCAAGGGGATGAGAAGCAACAAGTTGGATTTCTATCAATGAACTGTTTAGACATTGGTTCTTACATTCACAAACATTTATTAAGCATTCTGTAAGCAAGGTAAAGGGTAGACATGCAGGGAAACACTCAAACATCCAGATGTATCCAATTGCAATAAATATGCCCTAAAATGACATTTTTTTCTGTTTGTCTAAAAAGTCCAAACAAAGACCTTCTCTGGGAGGTGGGGAGAAGCCAAGTTTATTATTGGAACAATTGTACCATCCTTGACTAAACATTTCAAAGAAGCATTGCAAGCCCTCCCTTTTCTGCACAGATGACAGTGTGTCTGGATTCTGGTTCTCAGTGGGAAGGCCCCTCTGGTCACCTCTGTGCAGAACAGCTTCCTGCTCCTTCAGAAAGTCCCATCGAGGATAGAAGGTTTCAGTCCTGAGCCATGTACACGGATAAGTACCTGTGATACTTTTAGAAGACTGAGAATAAGATGAATCCCAGGAAGAGTCTAAACTAAAATCAGACAAATAAAGAAGAAAATTGTGAAATGTGCAAATGTTGGAAAGGAGACACAGTTTGTATTAAGCTGGGGCTTTTGATTAGCTTAAAACAGAATTTCCAAAGGGCTGTAGAACCAGAGGAGCTCCCCGTATTCCCAGTGATGAGTGGAATTTAGAGCACTTTACACCGTAGCCAAGGGACAGAGGCAGGATCCAAAGACAACATATCATAAGTGCTCAGAGCTGGAGGATTATAGGCAATTGGCCTAGTAGCTCCTCAATCCTGTTGCCATCAAGAGCACTGGGAAAGCTTTTTCTTTTAACTGACAGCTTCAGCCCCATGCTACGTGCTACATGCTACATTTCCCAAAGGGTAGGAGCTGCGATTCTGAACAAGTCAGCCTACCAAAGTGTTAAACAACATTTGGAAACCCTAGTTAGTCTAACCCATTTTATTTTATACGTGAGGAAATTGTGGCCTATAGAATTTAAATAAGGGTTTTGAAAATAGTCTTTCATATTTCATTCTGAAAGCACCATATAAATAATAGTCAAGCAAATTTTAAAGGCACAAATAAAAAGGATAGTAGATAAAAATTGTCAATAAAATGTTGTAATCTGAAAATTGGAAGGAAAGGTGCTAATTTAGCAAGGTAGAGAAAATTGAACATAGCAAAAGAAGACAGAATCTCCTTACTATAACTGGAAAAAAGCAATCATATTCATTGTGCATGCCTCTATGCACAGAAACCCTAAAAGTCTCAAGAATTGGGGTACCAGCTACCTCAAGGAAGGGGGTAAGGTGTAAGACTGAAGACAGAAAGATTCTTAAAAGTATCTAAAAGGAGCACTTGGATCTCTAGTTACCTCTCATGCCATAATAAACTATCACTCCATTTCTCCTTAATCAATAGAAGACTGAAGGTTTAGTCTCTGGAAAACAGAACCCAAGGCTCTGGACACAGAAATACCAGCTATAGCTAAGAGCAATATGAAGATTAAGTGAAAATCATGGTGAGGCTCTGCTTCTCAAATTGAGAAACTACAAATCAGGAAAGTGAATTTATCTCTGGAGAAACAGACCAGCCCAGTAGTAACAAATGATAAATACTGGCATTTGGGGTTTACCCAATAAAACTGCTAAATCTCAACTCATTCACTTGACAAAATCTACCACTAGTCACCAAATTCTGTCCATCAAACAGAGTTTCCAATAACTTCTAAATTGTACCATTCTTAAAGATGAGACAGGATCACCAGATACCTAAGGCAAAACGCTATCATAAAGATAGACAAAAACAATTAAATTAAGTAAAGAATACAGTAGAAATGCTGAAAATAAAGGAAATTTTTTATAACCTCAAAAATTATAATTAGTATCCTCATATAATTAATATATTTAATCCATGAGTCAGATTAGAACATTGATAAAGAGGCAGAATCACAGAATATAAAAGAACACTAGGAAATTAAAAACACAACAATGTATTAAAATACATTATTGAGGAAACCTAGAAAGTTGAACAAAGTGATAAAAAGATGAAAATGGATAAAGTCAGTGAGAAAAATCACAATATTGGATGGCACCTGTGACTCAAAGGAGTAGGGTGCTGGCCCCATATACTGGAGGTGGTGGGTTCAAACCCAGCCCCAGCCAAAAACTGCAAAAAAAAAAAAAGAAAGAAAAGAAAAGAAAGAAAGAAAATCACAATATTATTCAAGAAAAGCTAATATTTAACTAGCAGGGGTTTCAGGAAGAAAACACAGAGACTATGTAGGAAGAAAATACTGCAGGTAAAAGAAAATTATAGAAACTCAAGATATCAATTTTCTGATAGAACTAAAAAGTTCCTAGAACAGTGAAGGAAAAATTCTTTTATGTATTACAGATTATATTATTATATAATTTTTGGATGTGCTACTTTTCAGAGAGAAAATACATAGTTGAATACTGAGGATCATACTTAGAATGGCATCAGATTTCTCAGCAACACCAGAAGTTAGAAAATATTGACGCAATGCCATCAAATTTAGGGAGAAAATTACTTCCAATCCAGAATTTTATACCCAGCCATACTGCCCATCATGGTGAACAAAGATTAAACATTCTGCCTTTAATTAGAGAAACTTAATTATCAGATAAGTAAACTGGCAAAATATTTACCTGGGAAATGCTGTTTCTGAAAATCTCAGAATTTGCTTGACCGAACTGAAGAAGAAAATGCAAAAAAAGGAAGGCAGAGAATCCAGTGCAAGACAGAGGCAAAAGGAAGACAGAATGACAACAGTGAAGGGATGTGTCAGGACACTGGCTGCACAGTTCACATTTTAAACAAGAGGAAGGAGGGCATGGAGTGGGGGCAGGGAGATGATGCATCCAAAAAAAAAAAAAAAGACCTACATTTAGTGATATGTTAGAAAACACTGAGAAGAGGTGTAGAATCAGAGTTGCGAGATTACTGTGATAGGTAAATAGAAAAACTAAGCATATGAAAACTTTAGCATATATTAAGTCCACCCAAAATAAAATTCTTCAGGGACATAGAATCATAATATACTAAGTGGCTCAGTTACATGTACATAGTCATAATGAAATAAATGTTGAATATTCTTTTTACCATAAAGTAGGACTTTTTAGTAGAAACTCCAGTATACATTGAAAAGATGAATTTAGAGGAGAAAGGGGTTATGACCTCAGAAATACATTCCTATCACATGGTCAGAAACAACAACATATAAGGCCCAGACCTCCCAATAAGACATCCAAAGACCTGCATTCTTCTCTCTTCTCAGCATATGAACTAGGGAAAGTCACATTACTACTAGTTAACTCCTTACATATCTATGTCTGAAACATAGGTGTGTTCAAAGTGTTTAAAGTTGTCCACGTCCCAGTTTTCTCATGTATAAAATGACAGCACTCACATTACTCTCCTAAAGACTTTTTTTTCCAGAAGTGAAATTGAAGAAAATTTTTTCTCCTCTTAATGAATGAATCTTTATAAAGAGACACTGAATCATTTAAAAATGTAAAAAGAAACAAAAAAAAAAAAAGCAAACTTTGCCAGTTCCTGTCTAAGAGAGACCCTGAGAGGGAGAACGAAATCCCTTTTCAGAGACAACATCTGTGTTACATTTCTAACCATTCCGGGCTGAATTCATTGCACTTCAAAGTGGGAGAAGGGTGAGTGATTGGGTTGAATCGTGTTCCCCCAATTGATATGTGGAAGTCCTAACTCCAAGTACCTGTGAAACTTTATTGGAAATGGGCTCTTTGCAGGTTTAGTCAAATTAAGATGAGCGCAGTAGGGTGGACCTTAGAAGTAGAGGGAAATTGGGTCTCATAAAGAGAAAACCATGTGGAGACACAGACCCAGGGAGAAGAACGCCATGTGATGACAGAGGTGGGTCTGGGTGCTGCAGCAGCAAACCTAGGAAGGCCAAGGATTGGCAAGCACCCCCAGAAACTAGGACAGGCAAGGATGGTTTCTCACCAGGGTCTCAGAGGGAGCATGGCCCTGCTGACATGCTGACTTTATATTTCTAGCTTCCAGAACTGTGACATGGTAAATTCCTATTGGTTTGTGCCACCTAATTTATGGTGCTTTGTTACAACAGCCTTAGGAAATTAATATATCATGGATGTCCTCCAGATCCTCAGCAAAACCAAGCCCCTCTTGCCCTGGACGTCCATCATGTGTCTCGGCAGGCACTGTAGCAGCAGCACAGCTTGTGGGAATGTCCTTTTGATGCCCCAAGAAGACACATCAAGCCTTCCCCGAGCGCAGGCTGGACACTCACCCAGAAAGAGCAGGTGGCAGGGACCTTGTTCATTGATCACAGTGAGGGCCGCTAGGTATCCCAGAGATGGGCTGGCAGGGACATGGCAGCAAAGTAAAAGTAAAGTAAAAAATAAAACAAAACACAGAGTTAAAAGCTGTAACACCCATTTATTTCAAACATAGTGTCAGTATCTAAGTGTCAAAGTGCTGAATTACACCCAAGCCTCATCAATTAGCTTTCTATTAAGCTTCCCATTCCTTATGAGACCATTTGGTGACTAAAATTTCATTACAAAGTGGCATTTGTTTGGGAAGATCAAGTCTTCACAGAAGAAATTGTGCCAGAAACGTCTTTCTGAGACATTGCCTTGCAATGTTCTTGTCAAGACAAAATATTAAGATAATGAGCAAAAGTCATTACCCCAGTGTGGGTATTGTTGCTAGTTTCTTAACAACGGAGTGTTGCAAACTAAAAATAAGGAAGGTTTATTATCCCCCATCAGTTCAGTGGTTAAAATTAAACGCAAGGGCCAGGAGAAAAGCAATGTACATATGTTCTCACGGTCAGATATGGAAATGGGGTGTGTACGAACTATCACCCTTAACTTGCTGTCTGTCCAGAGAACCCGGTTTTGCATCTGCCATTCTTTACAGGTTAATTGGGGACAGTTGCTTATTTGAAGAGTCTAGCAATTATTCTGAGGAACTGACTAGCCAAATCTATCCCATTTGATTACTGAAAATGCAAAGCTTAAGTCTCAAAAAAAGGGGGGGAGGGCTTTTATGAAGGTGTAAGGAAGGAAATCCTGAATTCTGCCCAACAACTGATGCTGCAATTTAATAGTGTCACGAATATTAAACTGTCTCATCCAGGCTGCTTTTTAAGCCATATGTTACAAATAGGTAAGCAAGGCACTTAATACAATGCAGCTTCTATTCCAGCTGGAGAACTGAATGATTCTGAAATCGTCTAGGATTATCATCTACTTCACTGTCCCTGTAGAATCTTCTGATTAAGTGAGGAAGCCCAGAAATATAGACATGAAGGGAAGATTTTATTTTTAGTTGTTGCCTTTGGCAAAAGTTCTCTGCCTAAAGGGAGAGAATTTATTCTGGAAGAAAAATGGAGTTTTCTTTCCTGCCACATAAAGAAATAAAAATAGTAAAGGCCTCGTAAATTACCATTTTTCAGTGTCAGGATGCCTAGTGGTGGAGCTGATTGTTAAGTGAGAGCTGTTACAAAGTCACTCTGCAGGCAAGAGTCCCCTGACTACTTCTTAACACTAAAGTGACAACTGGGAACAGGTGAATAGGCCTTTGGGCAAAAACATATATTATTTTTTCCATGAACAGGTATCGATTTCCAGCAAGGCCAACTGACACGATTTGCCTCATCATTATCATATACCTCCCTTCCACTAGCAAAATTCTCAGTGTCAAAAAGCAGCCACACATCTCTTATCCCATTGTTAAAGGACGTCAGAAGGGAACGTGCCCCACACATGTGAAAGCTTGGAGACTCCCCTATGCTACCTTGCAGTGAGATCTCTGAATGAGCCTCAGAATGGCTCAAGATTAAAGATTTGGCCACAGCCAACCTATGTTCACAGTTTGATCTAATTGACTTCAGACAAAAGAAGTTAAAAGAGCTCAATGCATTAGAGCTCAGCATCCCCACTGTTACCTTTGCCCTGATCCTGACAGTTCCCTCATGCCAGGCACCCCAAGATTTCCCTTCCTCTTCCTCATGACTGTGACTATTATGATGTACTATGCCATGACGATGTTACTTGACATGGAATAGATTTTGCAACGTAATCAAGGTTACTATTCAGTTATCTTAAAATAGGGAGATTTGGAATACTTTGAGGATTCTCCATTCTTCTTTCCAAAGAGGTTGTATTATTTTATAGTCCCACCAATAGTTTAAAAGTGTTCCCTTCTCTCCACATCCCACAATCACATTACTAGCTAGGCATTGACTCTGTAGAAAATAAATTCATTTTATCATAAGGACATTTGCACTAGACTGTTTATCACAGCTCAATTCACAATCACTAAGATGTGGAAACAACCTAAATGCCCATCAAACTGGGAGTGGATTAACAAACTGTGATTATATGTATACCATGGAATACTATTCAGCCCTAAAAAGGTGGAGACTTTACATCTTTAGGATTAACCTGGATGGAATTGAAACACATTCTTCTTTTTAAAGCATCACAAGAATGGAAAAGCAAGTATCCAATGTACTCTATAGTAATATGAAGCCAGTAGAGGAACTAATACACACCCACACGAGAAAAACTCAATTCAACTCAAGTTGGGGGGAGGGGAGAATGGAGGAGGATTGGGGGGACAGGGAGGAGGGAGGAAGATTGGTGTGCTCCCACCTAATGGGCCCAGTGTAAAAGTATATGGCATACCTCCTGGTGTGGGACATGACTGCAACAGAGACTTTACCTAACAAATGCAAACGTCATAACCGAATTGTTTATACCGTCATATTAATCCGAAATTTAAAAAAAATAGGAAGATTATTTGAGGAGGCCTATTCT
Source organism: Nycticebus coucang (assembly GCF_027406575.1). Lineage (NCBI taxonomy): Eukaryota > Metazoa > Chordata > Mammalia > Primates > Lorisidae > Nycticebus > Nycticebus coucang. Next base: position 32,154,347 of record NC_069782.1, read on the forward strand.
GATCTCATGAGCCCTTTTTATCCCAGCTGGTAGCAGAAGGGGAACCAGACAGATTAAAAGTATGTGAGGTATTTGATGCAAGGTAGTTTCTCCACTGCTGAATAGAGAGAGTCAGAACCTGAAAGCTATGTCAGGGAGATGAAAGTTGTCCTCAGACAACAGCCAGCAAGAAAATGGGGACCTTGATCCTCCAATCACAAGGACTTGAATCACACCAACCTACCGAAGGAAGTTGGAGTACAGCATTTCACAGTCTGCAGAAAAGAGCCCAGCCTGATCAACACCTTGATTAAGGCCTTGTGAGATGCTAAGTAAAGAATCCATTGGTGCCTCCCTGGACTTCTAACCTGCAGAACTGTGAGCTAATAAATGCAGGTTATTTCTGCTGAATTTGTGGTAGGAGTTTACTTAGTAAAACTCATATAGCCCATGCCTGAGACACTGTCCTTGTGGCCTGTACAATAACCCAATTCCTCTGAGATACTGGCCCTGCTTTCTTTGTATCTCCTCACCAAAGTCCCCAGCTCAGTGCCAGGGTTCCTGCTACCAGCTCACAGATTGCCCTGGCCCTGAGTGATTCTATGTCTACCTAGATTCCTAAAAATCCCTGATATCTGACTTGTTCTCAAGATGTCTAAGCATTGCCATCTTCTGCCACCTCCTATTAAATACATGCCCACATCCAGGGACCATTATCCACCTTCATGTATGACAAGGGCATGGGCTTTGGACACAGTCAGGATTTATAATCTCAGCTCCACCATTTACCATTTATGTGATATTAGGAAAGTAATCAAAGCTCCAGGGACTCATTGCACATTATAAAGTGAAGATAATACCATCTAGTTTGTAATATTTTGTGTGGATTAATGCCAATGTGCAAGAAGTATATAGTAGCTTATTTTCATTGCTATCACTTTTCCAACTAAACCGTGCATTCTTCCTGCTGAAATGGACCTTCCCCCTAGAACTTCAAGCAAGGCCCGTCCTGCAATTTCTCCTTTGGTGGGTAGTTTCAAGTCCAACCACTCCCAGTGGTCACATGGCGTTAACCTCACCGTGGCCCATCTCTCATACATGACCTGCCCTTCATTCAATAAACAGCCAGCAGGGGTCTTCCCATGTTCCAGGTACTGTTGGCACAGGGGGTGTAATAGTGATACAAACTAGTGAGACCGCAGAGTTTATGTTCTAGTTCAAACATTGCATGGCAGAGTCATTCTATGCAATATGTGAATTTACTGCCAATTTGAAGTTACCTCGGGACTTTGAGAGTCATAACTACAATCATCATTGCCCTGGAAATGTGTGGGAATACGATCAATATTCTTGCAACAAAGAACAGCATGCATTGCCTCTCATGTCTGATGGCTAAGATTTAATAGTCCTTTTGCAAGAGAAAAGAACAAAAAGAGTAATTTTAACGTGGTAATGAAATGCTCACATTATATTTCAGCGAGTTAATGAAAAAAAAAATGGCTTCATTTCATTGATTTGGGTAATGAGTTCATAAAGAGAAAGCAAGGCTGTGGCCAAGGCTGGGAGTGCTGCAGAGAAGTACGGGGACAATTTGCTTGTTGTATCTCAGACTAGCTGTTTAAATACAGAGAAAAAAAAATCCTCTTACCTCCCCACTGGAAGCAAGCCCTGACTGTCCCTGGAGGCTGTTTTGTTACCCAAAGGAGCTCATTGCAGAGAACCACTGAATTTATCTCAATGGCAGTTCATCACAGTGAGTGTCAAGCCTCAACAGCAGAACTGCATGAAAAGCTGGCCTGTGTTGGACCCATCCAACACCAGGGCGTTTGTAAAAGAGAAGCCTTCCCTGAGGTGTTGACGCAGCATCATCAATATTACCGTTTACAGTTTGTGTTGCAAAGAAGTAAATAAAAAGCGACGCTAAACGGCAAACAGAGTCTTCATTGAGCTGCCTCCTGTTTACCAATCATCATACTGAGTGTTTTTGGATTGGCAAAACTGAGCTCTATATTTTTCTATTAGTAACATTTTCCAGTAAGTTCTACCAAAAGGTATCTGAGCACCTTGTGCTGTGAAATTCAGAGAAATGGAAAACATTAAAACAAATAAGCCTTGTCTCCCAGTACAGCCGGCTGGAAAAGAAATTCTACCTTTCCAAGGGCATCAGCCTAAATGAGGCCTCAGTTCTTAGATTCTTTCATCAGTTGCCTTAGAAACCGTGAGAATGTGGTGAGTGCCTCCAATCAGCAAGGTAATACTGAGACAGCTTTAATCACCTGTTACTGGCCAAAGGCACACTTGAGTGAAGGTAAATCTGTATTCATTGTGACTGACAGTCTGCATTTGGCAGAGCCTTTTGGCACTTAAAAGTCTATCTCCTGCATCAGGAGGAATGTTAGGAACTATGCTATTAGGAATTTTTGCTTATCAGCCTTTGGTGACTTATCTCTTACAAAAAAAGGAAAAAAAAAGTGAAATTCAATCCTGTTGAACAAATTATTTATTGACTGTCTAACTACTTGCAAGGTATGCAGTGAAAAAATGGTAACAAATTATGTTCACTCTCATTTCTAGAGAGCAACAGAAATTTACAAAATAGAATTATGATTCCCCGTGATGTGAATGTTAAAATGGTGAGAAAAAATGTGCTATTATTTTCTGAATTTTCCCAGATGAAGACAGACTTTGCATTTATAGGTAAATTAATGAATCGTCATATTTTAAAATTGAAATTTTGAGATCTCCAAAACATATTATCCATATATACATAACCAAATTTTTGAAAAGATCATAATGTGGGTTCTGAAATCAGTTTCCAATTTCTGCCAAGGAAATTAGACTTAACTCTTAAATAGCATCAAAAAGTGGAGGTTCTGGTAGTTGTCTAACTTCTCACGTGTGTCTGACTGTTGGCTGATTCCAATCCTTTACTGATTATCTTCTTATACGAGGACATTTAATTCCAAGCTCTTAGAGTTTGTTTATTTGTTGTTGTTTTTCTTGATAGCCTCCATCTTTTTTTTCCATTTCCTTCTTCTCCATCCTTCTTTTCCCCCCACCCCCTTCAATTCCCATCTGGATAACAAATGTGAAACATCTAATTTCATATTTCTCCATACATATTTTTAGCATATATATAAGGGTGACAGGACTTTGTTTTACCAAAATGGTATTATATCATTTTTTCCCCTTGAGTAATATGTAACATCTTTTCAAATTGTCTGATTGATTCTTTTAGTAGATTTATAATATGTCATGTTACAAATGTACTACACTTTATTCAACCATTCTTCTATTAGTGGCTATTTATTTTGCTTTTCAGTAGCGTCCTCTAGAGATAGAGCCTCAATAAACATCCTTATACTAGTGCTCTTATTTCAGTGGCCTGAAATCATAGGAATGGTGGGACTGCTGACTCAAATGACATACTTTTTTCCCAGTAACATCCTTCCAACTGTGCATGAGAATATCCTTTTCCCCATGTTTTCACCCACAGTAGGTATAAACTTACTTGAAATTTTTTTAAACTAGTGTGTAAAAAAATGCCTTATGTTTTTATTTTAATTTATATTTCTTTGACTAGCAAAAATTTGAACACCTTATTATTTGTTTATTGCCTCATCTGGACTTATTTCTCCATGAATTAACTATTCAAATGCTTTTTCCATTTTCCTTTGGTGTATTTGTCTTCTTTTTATCACTTTGCAAGCTCTTCTGTATTATAGGCAATAGCACTTTAAATGTGTTGCAAATATTTTCAACTCTTTATTTTTACACACTAAGTCTGACAATTAGTTCACAAACCCATCCCAGAAAAAAACGCTACATACCTGATTGCTGAATATCACTGTGGTCACCTTCAAGGTTCCCCTTGGTGAGTTTTGCACTGATGCCAGCACTTAGTTCGCCCTTCAAAACAATTTTGGAACTCTTTTTCTGGAACAACCATCAAAGCTGCTGTCATATTACTCTATATATTCTGAATCTTACCAAAATGTCTTCCTTTAAATATTTCTTTTGTCTTCATGTAAAGAAAAAGTTAGTGGGGGCCATATCAGGTGAGCAGGAACAGTGCTCCAATACATTTATTTGTTTACTGGCTAAAAACTCCCTCACAGATTGTGCAGTGTGAGCTGGTGCATTGTAGTGATGGAGAGCCATGAGTTATTGGCCAAGATTTTCGGTTGAGATTTTCCTGTTTCTCTATCAATGTTTATTTGGTCTGCTATACTTAACACAGTGAGTTAACAGTTTTGACATATTACTCAATGAATTTTTGCAATGTTTTTCAACAGTTCTGTCTGTGCGTTACTGGCTGCCCTGAACTTTCTTCATCTGTGATGCTTTCTCTTCTCTCAGAAAAAGATTTAATCCATTTGTATAGTGCTGTTTTCTTCATGGCATTATCTCCATAAACTTGCATTAACATGTCCCTGATTTCAGTTCTACTCTTGCCAAGCTTAACAAGAAATTTATGAATGCACCATTCTCCTGATGGCACACAAAAACACACAACAACCATAATGAAGGCCACTCAGCAAGACACCACCACATGTCAATATGAACACAGCTCTATGAGACACTGACATACCAAGGTTATACAACCTTATCAAGTTGCACAGTGCTGCCGGTGTAAGTATATGGCAGCAAGTTTGTGAACTTAATTGCCTGACCTCATCTCACCTTCTGCATTTTCTTATTCTATTTTTTACAAATAGCAATTTAATCTACCTGAAATTTACAGTGGCCAAAGATAGGGTCTAAGTTTGTCTTCTTCCAGGTGGAGGGCCAGTTTTACCAACACCATTTATGAGATACCCACCCCCTTTAATATTAAAATATGATATCTTCTTCCCTATCCCTCTTCACTGTGTCAATTTCCATGCTAGTGCCTCCACATAATATTACCTGTTATGATTAATTCCTCCTCACGACTCTTATTTTCCTAATTTTTTGGCTATGCTAAATATTAATCCTTCAACATGATTTTTTTAATCTTATCAAATACCTCCACCCCAAGTATACTCAGGGTTTTTAATTACCATTGTATCACATTTATACAATTTCATTTATATTAATTTTGAGAGCATCAATGTTTTTACAATTTTAATTCTATTAACTAAACGATGGCATCTTAATCCATTTCTTCAGAGAGTTTAATGACTCTAAATGAGAATTTAAGGCTCTTTTTTAATACAAGTCCTTCATATTTCTGGTGAACTTACTGCTAAATATTTTATAGCATTTTAAGCAAATAAGTGATTATTGCCAATACATAAAAACTATTGCTTTTTTGATATTTATCTTATTTCATCAACTCTGAAATGCATACTCTAACATCTTTGAAAAGGGGATGCACATGTTCTATAATGATATCTTAATTATAATTGATAACATTTTTTTCCTTCTCGGTGGTGCATAAATTAACAGGATATGTTTAAAAATGTGATAAGGGGAGAGCAGAGAGGGGGAAGGAGGAAGGGGGGTGGGGTCTCAGAAAAAATAATTTTTTTAATGTGATATCTTTGATACTTTGAAATATATGATATACCAAATCAACTTAGTGCATTTTCTTCTTATTTCGTTCTATTTGATAGTACCATAATTTCTTAGGTTTTCTCAGTATGTATTTATATTATCTGCAAAAAAATATAACTCTATCTCTCCTTTTCCAAATTTATAGAAGCTATTTTACTTTCTTGAGTGTAAATATTGCAGTCATGTTTTTAAGTTATGGAATGGTTAACAAATAATTTTAACTCTTTGCTATTGGCTTTTGTTGGGTTTTAATCACAGGTAAGTAATTTCTTTCTTTTCCTTTTTTACATAGTTTTTATTAAGAAAGCCTGTCAAATTTTAACAAGTGTCTCCTAAGCATTTTACCTTTACAGATAGAATCACATGATTTTTCTCCTGCAACATATAAAATCATGCTAATAATTTGCCTGTTTTTCAACTATTCTTATATCCCTACAATTAATTCTAGTTAGTAAAGAGTATTATAATTTGCATTTTGACACAATGCTGGGTTTCATTTCATTATATTTTAATTTGAATTTTCTCCATTATAATAATAATAAGTTGGGCTGTCGGGATTTACCTGCACTACCCTCATTAAGCTTGAAGATTACGTTGGCTTTATAAAACATGTGAGGTTTAAATACTTGGATTGCGTGATCTCTAAGGATTTGGTCACAAAGCCATCTGGTCCTATTAATTTCTTTAATGGTTTATTTTTATTCACCTTTTCAGTATGTGGTATACCATCTAATATACTAATGTTGTTCCCCTTTTAGATTAATTCTGGTGATTTGCATTTACTATAACACACATTTCCTCCACGTTATCAGTTGTGTTACCATAGAGTTTCGTCTCTTCCACATCTGGGATTGTGACTTCTTTCTCCCTTTTAATTTTTCCATATTTCTCACCTTCATTTTTTTTTTCAATAAGGCTTATGAGAAATTTCACTATTTTATTATTTCATTAATTTTTTCAAATAGCCAAGTTCCAAGTTTATGTATCCTTTCTAGATTTCTCATTTATTTTCTATTCCATAAATTCTAGATTTTATATTTGCTATTACACTCTAATTGATACAGTGGGCACTTAAATTTCTTAGTATAAGTACCAAGTACCCTTATTTTTAGTCATCCTTTAATAATGTGCCACTTAAAGTTATAAATTTCATCTGAGGATCATTTTTACTACATTTTACAAGTTTTGAGTTATTTGGCTATGAGAGCACATGAATTGTAAAATCTCCACTTTTGGTTTAAAGGGTTTGTTTTTTCTTTTTTGTCAGGTATGTGATCAATTTTTATAAATATTCCAGAGATACCTAAAAAATAATATGATCAACTTGAAGATCTGAAGGATGCAACATTCTGTATTTGCTATTAGATTTTCATCGATTCCATTTCTTCTATGACATTACATTTGTTTTCTTAATTAATGTGATTTTTAATATATGTTAAAAGTTTCTACTTTTTTGCTTTATAATTTTTGCTTTATATATTTAGTAGATATGTCATTTGGTATCTTCAACAAAGGTTTAAAAATATGTTATTAAATAAAAACATATTGCCTGGCTTGGGGAACACGGGGGTATGTGTGTGGTCACGGCAACCATTTGTATCCAGGTATTATATCCAGGACTTATATCCACCCAGAGCAAATAGTCTCCTGAACACGACAGATCAAGTTCAGCAAAAAGACCCCATATATCTGAGCAATATAAGTAGTTTGACCAAAATTTCCTTATCTGTCCAATTGTTTTACAACTACCCATGCTGCTGAGAAGGCAGTATGTTTAATAGTGAAAATGGGGGGCTAGTGAAATTACCTTTGCTCAAGTCTGTTTCACACCAGGTAAACAGGAGATGACAACACAGCCTACCTCACAGGAATGGAATTTATGTGAGACTTAGAGTCAGATGTGTACTATACACTCAAAAAAATCATCTATTCTATTATACTAAGTTCTTGAGACTCCCATAGAGCCATGTATGTAAACATGCTTTGAAAGGAATATAAATTTGTATACAAATGTCAATCAACAATAGTACCCTTAAAGTAGATGAGAGCAATGAAAAAGTTGTGGAAATAAAATTGCAGAGAATGAAATTATATGAAATTACATGCAACATGAACTGTGGTTCATGCAACTGTGATAAATTCATCATTCCTAACAGAGCTAGTCACACTGTAGATTAAAGCAAAACTGGTTTTGATTCTCTGTGATTAAATACTGTTCTCAATAAATTGTTTCTCAATTATACTTTTAATTTGGGTGGAGTTTTTGGCATAGTTAGGACGGATATCTTGCTGAATTCTAATTTATTATCTCGTGTCTCTTTAACAGAAAAGGAATACCTACAATATGTCCTATAAATACTTTTTAAAGTATCTGGAATACTCAAGAGATTTATTGTACAACATGATGACTATGTTTAATAACAACGTATTTTGTGCCCAAACATTACTAGGAGAGTAGATTTTTTAGTGTTCTCACCACAAGTGATATATATCTGAGACAATATGTATATTATTAATCAACTCAAATTAGTCATTTTTCAATGTATACATATTTCAAAACATTATAGTTTATATCATAAAATATATAATTTTAATTTTTCAATTAAAAACAAAATAAGTAAAAACTATAGATAATTTTGTAAAATATATCACTGGAATAGTATCAGCCAAGGTTCATCATTCAAAAGCAAAAAATACATAAATAAATAAATCAAAACCATGAAACCTGAAAAACTTTGAAAAACTTTTAAAACTGTCTGCCTCCATCTCCTAATACAAAGAACATACTTGTAACTTTTTTTATTATTATTAAATCATAGCTGTGTACATTAATCATGGGGCACCATACACTGGTTTTATAGACCATTTGACATATTTTCATCACACTGGTTAGCATAGCCTTCCTGGCATTTTCTTAGTTATTGTGTCAAGACATTTATATTCTACATTTACTAAGTTTCACATGTACCCTTGTAAGATACACCATAGGTGTAATCCCACTAATCACCCTCCCTCAGCCCATCCTCCCCCCTCCATCCTCTCCCTCTCACCCTTCCCAATATTCTTAGGTTATAACTGGGTTATAGCTTTCATATGAAAGCCATAAATTAGTTTCACAGTAGGGCTGAGTACATTGGATACAAGTTTCACATGTACCCTTGTAAGATGCACCGTAGCTGTAATCCCACCAATCACCTTCCCTCAGCCCATCCTCCCCCCTCCACCTTCCCAATATTCTTAGGTTATAACTGGGTTATAGCTTTCATGTGAAAGCCATAAATTAGTTTCATAGTAGGGCTGAGTACATTGGGTACTTTTCCCTCCATGCTTGAGATACTTTACTAAGAAGAATATGTTCCAGCTCCATCCATGTAAACATGAAAGAGGTAAAGTCTCCATCTTTCTTTAAGGCTGCATAATATTCCATGGTGTACATATACCACAATTTATTAATCCATTCGTGGATCGATGGGCACTTGGGCTTTTTCCATGACTTAGCAATTATGATTTGGGCTGCAAAAAACATTCTGGTACAAATATCTTTGTTATAATGTGATTTTTGGTCTTCTAGGTATATACCTAGTAGAGGAATTATAGGATTAAATGGCAGATCTATTTTTAGATCTCTAAGTGTTTTCCAAACATCTTTCCAAAAGCAATGTATTAATTTGCATTCCCACCAGCAGTGTAGAAGTGTTCCCTTTTTCTCCACATCCATGCCAACATCTCTGGTCTTGAGATTTTGTGATATGGGCTAATCTTACTGGAGTTAGATGATATCTCCAAGTAGTTTTGATTTGCATTTCTCTGATGATTAAGGATGATGAGCATTTTTTTCATATATCTGTAGGCCGCGCGCCTGTCTTCTTCAGAGAAGTTTCTTTTCAAGTCCCTTGCCCAGCCTGCAATGGAATCACTTGTTCTTTTCTTGCTTATACTATTGAGTTCTCTGTGGATTCTGTTATTAAACCTTTGTTGGAGACATAACCTGCAAATATCTTCTCCCATTCTGAGGGCTGTCTGCTTGCTTTACTTACCATAATTTTTAAATAGTTGATGTCTCATTTTCCTTGGTACTTTGAATCCCTGTGAGCCAGAAACCTTTACAGCTTTATGCAAGTAATCTAAAAAGATATTTTTCTTTAAAACATGGATATTAACATCTCTTGGCTTGAATGAGTCTGCATCTAGCTTCATATTCACACATACACACACACAAAGAATACAATCTAATATGCAAATTGAGTACCTGAGCGCCAAGAAGAAGAAAATTGAAGAAGTTATTAGTGCCAGGTAAAAGTTCACCATGTGTCATCTGAACTGTCTAACACCAACGGTACTCAAACATTAGAACACTTAAAAATCACCAGGGCCACTTGTTAAAATGCAGATTTCAAGTCCTAGCTCCAGAGATTTTGATTCAATAAAGCTGTGGTATAATCCAGGAATCAAGACATTTACGAGATTCATAATGAGAATAATAATATAATCTCTTTTTCTTTCCCTATAAAAGTGAAACACAAAATAATGATTAATTGGCAAAGATATGACCTATTCTTACTTCACCTTGATCTCTCGACCAGACAAATGCGGAAGAGATGAGACAACTCGGGAAGACTCTTCCAGTTCTAGGAGGCATACGTTTGTAAAAAGCCCTGCCATGTGAATCACACAAACATATTTATAATGTACCAAAAATCTATATTTTCTAGATTTTTCTTTTTACCACAAATAAGTGTTCATTTATAGTATAGTAACATAACATTAAAAATTATGACATCATCACAAGTAAATTAAAAATCTACCAACCTATCAGAAAATATTTGCCAACAACATGACATTAAAAGTCAATATCATTAATATACAGCAAGCACTTAGTCTACTAGGAAAAGAGGAAAACAAAATATGAAGACAATTTTCAGTATAAGAAATATAATTGACTCAAAAGAAGCTATTGAAAATGTTCAACTTCACTATATTTAAAGAAAAGCAAGTTACAAACAACAGAATTTCAATTAGCAAATATCATTTTTAACAGTAAGAACTCTCATTTAAAAAAGAGTATTATGAAAATGGATGTTCTCATGTCTTTCTTTTGATTTTTTAATTTTTTGAAAAATAATGTGTAATACAGATAAAGAACTTTTAAAAATTCCAACCATTTTAGTTAATAATTCTTGCTTATGAGAAAATGCTAAAGAAATAGTAAGAAATTAACATAAAAATTATTTCTAAAAGTGTTCATCATAGCATAATTATAAAATCAGCAGATTAAAAAAATATACTTACAAAAAATGAGAAGTAATTGCATAAATTACAGTCTACTTATATTGCTGAAATAGTATATAAATTACGTATGTGTTTTGAAGAAAACTAAATCACATGAGGAAGTGTTCAATATAAAATGTTAAGTAGAAGGATTATAATTATGTATTCAGAATATACCCCAAATATTTATTGTGTGTGTGTAACTAAACAAAATTGCATTAAAATATTAATTATTGTTTCTGGATAGTGAGATTATGAGTAATTTCTATTTTTCTCTTTATAATTTTCTATACTCTGCAAACATTCTACAATAAGTATGCATTCCTTTCATATTATCAACTTAAAAAAATAATATTGTCAGCTTAAAAGTATTAATACCATTTCAAAGATGAACAGGATAGAATCTGCTCTCCAATCACTTAAACACATCGTTTCCAGCCAAAGGCAATTGCAAAGCAATTGTTCACATGTAATTAGAACAAGGGCTAAACTAAATCAAGGTTTATATCATTAATAAAGACACTAATAATCAGTTGTGAAGGCTTCCATGCACACTTGATGTGCATGGATTAGGGAACATTTCAAGTGACAATTCTAATTTGTATCTCTTAAGAGCTGAGGAAGTATTGATATCTGAGAAAGTCAGAGGCCCCAAAGAAAGAAGTCAACGCCAACAATAAAATTAAATTACTTAACTCACAAAATTGTTTACTAAGCTTCCCCTATGGCCCAAATTATCCTACAGGATTCCTTAAAAACAGTCTACCTGGGCTCTCCTCCTCCCTTGGAGGCCAAGAGACTAACCACCTCCATAGCACTTAAAATTTTACTTGCAAAATAAATTTCATCTCCCTGATGAGACGTAGAATCTGCAAGAAGGAAAAATATAGAAAGACTCCAGTGCTTTCTAAACTCAGTCATCAAAATTACCTGTGAAAATTGGTGATTCCTGACCCTACTTCAAGAGATTCAGGAGATAGAGGTAAGGTTCTGGAATGTAACTTTAAACACTTAACCTGAGTAATTCTAATGAAGTCCAAGTCCAGAGATCAGCCTCAGAGAACTGCTTATCTCGAACCAACCAGGCAATTTAGGCTCAAAAAAGCAAAGATTAATGGCAAAGCAAAAAAAGTATTCGGGTGCCTTGACTAGAACCCAATGCTTTTTCTATCATATTTTGATCCCTAAATCATTCTCTCAGCAATATAACAATAATAATCTAGATTACATATAGGTATCATTGTAGGACTAGGCAGCCTCAGTGCCTGAGAGTTTCAACCTCACAATGAAAATGAGGAGGACCTACCTGTACCACATAAGGGACTTGTGTGGCTCTTACAAAGAGTCTATCAGAACATTTCCTATGATACCTTGGAAAACCCAAAACTCAGCTCAAAAACTCAGTAGTACTAGCCGGGCGTTGTGGCGGGCGCCTGTAGTCCCAGCTACTAGGGAGGCTGAGGCAAGAGAATCGTGGAAGCCCAGGAGTTAGAGGTTGCTGTGAGCCGTGTGACGCCACGGCACTCTACCCGAGGGCGGTACAGTGAGACTCTGTCTCTACAAAAAAAAAAAAAAAAAAAAAAAAAAACTCAGTAGTACATATGGTGAGATGGTTACAGGCTCATATTTTTCCATTGTGTTTTTTTATGATCAACTCACCAAAAATCAGTGTGTGTTTGCTGTGTGATATTACCACATTCAAACAAACGTTGACTCTTCATTTAACCCTGGACCTTTTCACTAGCTGAGGATTTAGAATGGGGAATTATTTTTTAAAAAATCATGCAGTGGGGCGGCACCTGTAGCTCAAAAGAGTAGGGCACCGGCCCATATCCCAGAGGTGGCAGGTTCAAGCCCAGCCCCGGCCAAAAACTGCAAAAAAAAAAAAAAATCATACAGGGATGTCACATGAACTTTCATATCTCCAAGAAAAGGGATACTAACATGTTTACCTGCTGTGTGCCAAGCACATTCAGTTATTCCACACAACCCTTGTTAAATAGTCACTATTACATCTCAGTTTATAGATCAAGAAACTAAAAGACTAAAACTCAGATAAAATATTTTATTCAAGGGCATAAAGCCAGAAGGTAGCCAAACAGGAATTTGAATTCAGGACTGACAGGAAACTCAGGCTCTCTGCCTGCTCCCCTCCCCCTTACAATTAAAAACATCCTTCCCAATGGAGGCTATTTGAATGGAAGAGACAAAACATAGATGTTACTCTTTATGCTAAACTTTTCTTCACTTTATAAACAACTGTAACACTTGATTCACTATATATTTCCTCAAGACAAGTAAAACAGTACATTCTGCATTAAAGATTTCTTAAGCTGTTATTATATAACTTACAGGGAGATATCACCTATCTAAATTCATCCCTAAGTGTTTGAGTCCTCGAGTGACAATCTAAATTGTGCACTTGTTCTTTCTAAATGGCCACTGATTGCAGGATAGAAAAGACTTGGTTTTATCAGAGTGGTCTAAATTTTTGAAATTTCCCTGTCCATCACTGCATTCTCTCATGTGGAACAACCTTTCCCGGAGGGTAGTGCTGAAATTGCAATAGAAGTTACAACAGAAATCTTATTAGTTGCCAGTTTCTTTTTGGATCCTCCAGCTACCTAAGAAATTTTCCTCTTGAAAATTAATCTGATTTGGAACAAGGAGAAAGCCAATGGCACAGTGGTTGGAACCAAGACAGTATGAAATGGAGACAAGTCCAATACATATTGTGCTATCGGAGGATCACCTTGTTCCAAGTTAAAGAGGCAGCATGTTCTAATTAAAATTTAGGACAAGAACACAGGAACAACTTGATCATCAAGGAGACAAATTTCTAAGACATAAAATTATTATTTATAATTATTAGCTTTATTATCATCATTACTGTAGTCACAAACATCTGAGTTCCCAAGAGGATTTCAAAAGCATATTCCTTTGCAAGATCAAGAGTCAAATGGGGTTGGCACTGTGGCTCAAAGGGGTAAGGCACCAGCCCCATATGCCAGAGGTGGTGGGTTCGAACCCAACACCAGCCAAAAACTGCAAAAAAAAAAAAAAGTGTCATATGGTATTAACCCCAGATCTGCACACTTTTAATTTATACCATTTATATCCCAAAGAGCTTTTTTTTCTTTTTTCTTGAGACAGAGTTTCACTCTGGCCTTGGTAGAATGACATGGCGTCATAGTTCACAGCAACCTCAGACTCTTGGGCTTCAGCAATCCTTTTGCCTCAGCCTCCCTCCCAAGTAGCAGGGACTACAGACATGCACCATCATGCCTGGCTAGGTTTTTGGGGTTTTGTTGTTGTTGTTTTTCTAGTTTTAGTAGAAATGGTGCCTCACTCTTGCACAGGCTGGTCTCTGAACTCCTTAGCTCAAGCAATCCTCCTGCTGAGCCTCCCAGAGTGTTAGGATTACAGGCATGAGCCATGGCCCCTCAAAGGGCTATTTTTACTGGATAAGATACCTGGATGTGCATCCCCTAGACCCTCTCAAGATTTTCTCATTAGATCTCACTAAGTCCCTGTGAAGTGGAAGGAAAGCAGCTATCTTTAATCATTAGTTTGGAAAAAAGAAAAACTTGGTGAGCGTAAGCATGCTCTGAAGTCACATCTACCCCCACACAGAGGGATTCAGGCCTTGACATGCGACTACAATGGGAATTCAGCTACATAGAGAATAGAGTTTGGAAACAGGGCAGAAGAGGAGAAAACCCAGACATCTGCCTTTCCTATCCCATAGTTCCCAAAGGAGGACCGAGAGGACTCTAAAGGAGGAGCCACAGAAAAGGAGGCTGTATTTCCTGGCTTACTACAGTGTTAACGGTAACAAAACAAGCTGTCTTCCTTTCAGGCATATTAGTGTGTAATGTCCAGTCTCCATTCAGATGTAATGAAATCTTCAAGCATTAATTCAAGTGAGCTTTTAATGGGGCCTAATTTTTCATGTCCAGCTATTTTCTCTCTTTATTTCCAGTCTTAGAACTGTATCTACTTCCATTACTTAAATTCTTATCCCTACCTAACTTGGTCCAAATGTTGTTATCTCCAAATTTTTCAGTCAGGCTTTGGTTCCATATTGCCAGGAAATTTCCACCAGATCTCCTCCTCTAATTCCAACTGTCTAAAAATCAAACTAAGGCACAGTTTACCTGCACTAAGGCACCTGAATAAAGTTCCTTTAAGTGCAGCTCCACTGTGTCCCACCACATTTTCCAAATTGCTCAAGCTTAAACCTTAGACTCATCATCCAGTCTTTGCTCTTCCCCAATAATCAATTGCCATCTTTTTTTGTTTTTATGATCTCTAGTGTTCACTTCTACCTTGCCATTCCTTCAACTTTAGGGTTTTATCTTCTTACAGATTTGTATAACGGTTTCCAACAAATTTGCAACATCTATCTCTTTAATTAAGTCTCTGACACACTAAAGTTTAAGTTAGACTTTATAAAACCTCTAACATCACAGCATTTCCCTAAAAGTCTATACTCTTTTACTATAGCCTTTCTAGACGTGTCTGAACTCCTCTGCCCTGAATTTGAGATTTTCCATTCGTTATCTGATTTCAGCCAGATGAGACCCCCATTGGAACATGATTCCTGAACACGTGTCTTTTGTTTTAGCCCAAGAATTCCCCCAATCCTTCCTTTTCCCCAAAGCACACCAAGTGGGTTCATTCTAGGTTTAGTACTTATCTATAAACTCCTACTTGGAATGTTTGACTTGCCATTATCTGAGTATTACAACATTCTAGATGCACCTAGAGAATACCTATCCACTTGTCTGAATGTCTACAACAGGGCCATGTGAATCTGAGGCAAGTGTCCTGATTCCAGACTGATTATTGGCGAAGAATGAAGACTGGATGATGGGTCTAAGGTTTAAGCTTGAGCAATTTGGAAAATGTGGTGGGACACGATGGAGCTGCACTTAAAGGAACTTTTTTTTATTCAGGTGGGAATGTGCCTTAGTTTGATTTGATAGAGCTGCACTTAAAGGAACTTTATTCAGGTGGGAATGTGCCTTAGTTTGATTTTTAGACACTTGGAATTAGAGGAGGATGATCTGGTGGAAATGTCCTGGAATCCAGGGCAAGTGTCACTTTTCTAGCTACCTTGTTTTATAAACTTGCTTCCCCCTGCATTAAAGGTAATTAGAAGATCTTGACAATAAGAACTGGTTTTATTTACTTATTTCATTAGTAAAAGTCAGAGAACAAAACAGTTGTGAAACTATTTATTACGTTTGATGTTGACCCTTATATATTATCATGTCAAATCCTTGCTTTAAATTTTAAAGGTCTTCAGAAATCCTTAACCTCATTTCTAATAGTGAAATTTCAATGGTCCTATCATGAGGCCCTTTTATTAGAAAATTAGGTTAATACAGAGTCACAAATTCTCCCATACATATGTCAGTTTTGTTTAGCTCTTTATATATTTTATCTCTGTTTCTGGGTGGATATTTAGTTAATGTGTGTGTGAGAGAGAGAGAATGCTGAGAGACATTTGCAATATTTCACTGCTTTTCTAAAAAAAAAAGAAAGCAATGATAAGTCAGTAGCATTTTTCTCATATTGGAAAGTGAGTTCATAATGTACATGAATATATTTAGCAGTGAGCTTAGGAAAGAGTATTATAAGAATAAGTGCTTAATGGTCAGGATTGACAAAAGAGAAAGATGAGTTTGACATGTTTGATTGTCCGAGGCTGGGTTCCACAGATGCAGACCCTGAGACTAGGATTTGGATACAAGTGACCTAGTAAGAGGAGGTAGGGCTAGCAAGCCAGAGAAATCAAAGAGGATGCAATTACAGGCAAAACTCCAACCTGAACCCAGAGGAGCTCTGAAAGTGAATCCCTCATGCACCAGCCAGTTATTCACAACAGACTGACCCAGTGGACATCAATTTCCAGGCAATTCCATCCCCGTATGTCCTGCAAATCTCCTTCAGGAGCCCTAGGCTGCCAGCCCTCCAGCAAAGACACAAAGGCAGAGGAAGGCCCAGGAATGGAAACCGAATCCAAGGGGATCTGGGTGGGTCTCCGACAGTGTCTTTACCAGGATGTTCCTGGTTCTGTAAGGGAAATAAGTGCTCATTTATTTCAAATGCCCATGTGTACATGGTGCCTGTGGCTCAGTGAGTAGGGCACCGGCCCCACATACCGAGGGTGGCGGGTTCAAACCCAGCCCCGGCCAAACTGCAACAACAAAATAGTCGGGCGTTGTGGCGGGCATCTGTAGTCCCAGCTGCTCAGGAAGCTGAGGCAGGAGAATTGCGGAAGCCCAAGAGCTGGAGGTTGCTGTGAGCCTTGTGACGTCATGGCACTCTACTGAGGGCGGTAAAGTGAGACTATGTCTCTACAAAAAAAAAAAAAAGTTAAAAGATACAAATTCAGTTATCAACTAGGGGTTGTGAGATTGGAGAAGAAACTTTCATATTTTACTTTCCACATTTCTAAATGACTAGATTCTTACAATAAGTATTACTTTTGTACAAAAAAATAAATCTGTGAACAGAACAGATTTTCTACCAAAAACCTGATGATGTAGTCTGTTTTATTTAATATGACATATTTTTGTTGTTTTGTTGCAGATAAGTCTAGGAAAGTAATACTATCTGAATAAAAATGTATCATCTAGGCTGTTAAAATGCTCAAGTCCATTCACTAACAAATTGCATTCTTACCAAGTGTATGCTCAGAAAGAAATAAACCATGTTAAAAATTAATTTCATAAAAGGTGTCACTGAACTGGTTATGAATTCTGTGGACGTGGGCACTGTAATTTTGGCTCTAATTGTATACAGCATAATCTATATCAAAAAATTTATAGCAAACAAAAATTTTAAATCGGGCAGTGCCTGTGGCTCTATAAATAGGGCGCCAGCCCCATATACCCAGGGTGGCAGGTTCGAACCCGACCCTGGCCGAACTGCAACAAAAAAATAGCCAGGCGTTGTAGTGGGCATCTGCAGTCCCAGTTACTTGGGAGGCTGAGGCAAGAGAATTGCCTAAACCCAAGAGCTGGAGGTCACTGTGAGCTGTGACGCCACGGCACTTTACCAAGGGCAACAAAATGAGACTCTGTCTCTAAAAAAAAAAAAAAATTAAAATCTATAATTTAAATTAAAATTTAATTAAAAAATTAAAATCTATAATTTAAATTATCTATAATTTAAAAGTGCTTTGGAGGCTAGGTGAAGTGGCTCATGCCTGCAATCCTAGCACTCTGGGAGGCCAAGATAGGTAGCTGGCCTGAGCACTGGAGTTCAAGACCAGCCTGAGCCAAATCTAGTCCTTGTCTCTCCAAAAATTGAAAAACTAGCAGGATGTTGTAACAGGTGCCTGTAGTCCCAGCTACTCAGGAGGCTGAGGCAAGAAGATCTCTTGAGCCCAAGAGTTTGAGCTTGCTGTGCGCTATGACGCCATGGCACTCTACCCAGGGCACAGAGCAAGACTCTGTCTCAAAAAAATACAATTAAAAAATAAAATACAAGTGCTTTAGAAATTCAGATGAAAGAACCACATTTGGTTACAGCAAACATACTGCCTACTTTGGATATAATCAGGTAAAAGCAATTTGGTTAGACCTGCTCATTAAAAAGAGTAATCTGATAGCTACATACAATATAAATTTCAAAGGCAAAAGAGTGGTAGCAGGAAGGTCAATTAGAACTCCACTAGGATAATCAGGTACAAGGCAATGAAGATAATAAGTATTGAAAAAAATCAAGCATTTATTTGTCCTGCCTTTCCTGTAGAATCTATGCTACTGGTAACAAAATAGTAGGTGAAGACAAAAGTGTAGGAGAAGGATTGTGGAGATAAAAGTCAGCAGAAACTACTTAGGGAGAAAGGTTGAAGGAGAGAGCATGATCAAAGAGGACTGAGAAAGATATGGACTGTTCCTGACATTGCTGAGTTTGCAAAGAAATAACTGGCTTTTCGATACAGGTGGATATGGACAGAACGATATCCAGCAGGCAATGGGAACAGATCTGAGCCATCAAAAAAGGGGTGGTGGAAGAAACTCAAGGAGTAGACGAGATGAGCAAAGGACAAACAAACTGGAGAGGAAGAACAGGAAGGGAATCGCAAGTAATATTCGGAGAACAGAAGGATTCTGAAAGAGGCAGGGAGCGAAGGGTAATGAGCAGGGAGGAGGAAGCAAAAAAGTGAAGTTTCACTAAAACCAAGAGAGGAAGCCAATGTTGGGAAACACGAGATGATGACGACTGACGGTCTTTTGTTGTTGTTCACTGTAAAAAACTGAGAGTTATCAAACAACCTTATTTTCTACCAATATCCACAAGTCAAGAATCAGAGTCCTAGAATAAATCGAAGCTGTTTTTTCAATTTGTATAATTGAGAATTAAAATTACTCAAGAAATACATTGCATTTTACCTAGCTAAATTCCCCCAGAGAATATAACTCTTGTTCCCAATTTATTCAAATTCTCCCTTTACCCTCAATGACAAAATAAAGAATTCTGCAACCTTTAGACCACCCAGGAAGGAATTAGACCTGTCCTCTTGAATTACTAAATCCAAGGTAAACTCACCAAATAAAGCATGCAATCTTATTTTGGGTCAAGTAACCAAACTGGAGTTGAAAACAGAAACGGAAATGAGTAAATACAAGAAGCTAGGTGAGAATCTAGATGTGTGTGCCAGTGGCAAAGCCATGGTTAGATTCAGGAGGAAATAGAACAGATAGAAAAATTTCACAGGTTGGAGCACAGACAGTAAGTCTAGCACTTGAACGGCATTCACAGACTTGAGGTCAAGGTATCCTAGTGTTCTCAGTTGGTCTATTTCTCACTTAAGGGCTTACTTACTTCCCTACAGGGTCTTAACCTAGATTGTCCATCTTTAGATGCTAAAACTTCCAGAAGCCGTTAAATTTAAGTATTCAACTTATGATTCATCTTCAAATCACTAATATTTGTTCCCATTTTATGCTTTGCCAAGCAGTTCATACCCTGATTCGAAATTCATATTACACCCACTTTTTTCTTTTTGTCACATTATAGATTGTGCTATTAACTATTTTCAGAAATCCGATTAAAACTTAGACCCTGGGCGGCGCCTGTGGCTCAGTGAGCAGGACGCCAGCCCCATGTGCCGAGGGTGGCGTGTTCAAATCCAGCCCCAGCCAAACTGCAACAAAAAAATAGCCGGGCGTTGTGGCGGGCGCCTGTAGTCCCCGCTACTCGGGAGGCTGAGGCAGGAGAATCGCCTAAGCCCAGGAGTTGGAGGTTGCTGTGAGCTGTGTGACGCCACGGCACTCTACCGAGGGCAATAAAGTGAAACTCTGTCTCTACCAAAAAAAAAAAAAAAAAAAAACTTAGACCCTATATTTAAAGTTTAATATTTTTGCTGTCACCACTAAATTATTCCTTGGTATAAAAGCAACTCAAATTTGGGCAGTGTCTGTGGCTCAGGGAGTAGGGTGCCAGTGTCATGTACCGAGGGTGGAGGTTTCAAACCCAGCCCCGGCCAAAACTACATTAATAACAACAAAAAAGCAACTAAAATTTTCAACATGAAATATTTTTGTTATCCTGGCTATTTGCAGTCTGGGGCACCATTTTTTACTGCTCTTTGACTTATATTTTATAGGTGACATTTGTATTATTTTAAGCATCTACACACATCCATGTTATGATTACAGTGATTAGAATAAATACCTTCTACATACTAGAATAAATACTTTCTACATGGTTGAAAGAACTTTATAACATTGTCCCAGAAACATCTGTCCAAAGCACCTAAACTCCATTTTACACTATTGAATCCTGTCATTGATCTGGCCTAGTTTACACACACACAGAGATTTATTATTTCAGAACTTTAGAGTCATTTTATTCTCCTTGTTACTCAGCATTTTCAAGGCATTAGCAGCACTAACTTTGCACAATTTGCTCCCTCCTTTTAAGAAGGATGTAAGGAGAAAATTGGAGTTGACTAATGTGTTGTCCTAATACAAATAGAAAATTAATTCTGTGTAGATCTGATAATATGTGTAAGGATAATAATCCTAAGATTATTCAAACTATTGACAGCCTTAGTGGGGATCATCTATCAATGTGTTTACAGGGCATATTGACATATTACTAAATAATGTGCCAAACCATTATAATTTGGTGCCATAGACAAAGCTCTTTGTGGGAAATAAGGTAGGGAATAGAGAGAAGCATAATATCCAAATTTGCTCAATAAGTTAAAATTGCATTCATCCATTTCTAGAAATAAAGTGATTTAAAGCAAAGCACCAATCCTGATCATTGTCTTTCCTTGCTCACAGATCGTCTCCATATCCTTATCAGCACATAGTCCACTTATGCACATGTGACAAATTCAGGGCACTTTAATAGAATTCTGCAAACATAGATTGAACTCATTGGATCTTCATTTTGTTTTCTGCTTTGAGAAGACAAAGAAAATTTGTGCAACCTCTATTCTCAAAGACTTCATAATCTTATAAAAGCAGATGAATAAATACAACAGCAATCAGAATAAAGAAAATCTTAACACAGATGTAGAAACAAAATAAAAAACAGAAAGAGAGATTTTAAGTCTTGATGAGAAAAGGGAATGAAAGAAGACTATTCTATCATTGAGGTTTACTTGATTTTCCAATAGAACCATAGATACTGATTTATCTGTAAGGCATTATGGATAACCAGAACAACACAGCTGATTTTATTTCACCTAATGCATGACTGATCCCTGTATTCATTCATCCAACAAATAAATATTGAGCACATATTATCAGATCTACACAGTCCCAAGGATGTTGCTGGGAACATAATGATGAGTAAGATTCAGTTCTGCTTTCAAGGAGATTACATTCTGGTAGACAGGAAAAAAAGACGTTGAAGTTAATAAATCTGATAAATGTTAGAAGTTTTGTAACTTCTGCATTGGAATAGAACATACCAAGAGAGAAAGGCAGAAAAAGAGAAGTAGAAAAAGAAACAACAGTTTTCCTCCTTAGGAATGAAAGGTTATGTCAGGGTCAAAAAGTTGAAGGATAATAAAGACTCAGTTTAAAACTACTTTCTATTTGGTTAATCACCCAAACTTCAAACTAGCAGGGTAATGATATGCACAAAATAAAAGGCACAAGTAATCTTGGGCTTTTCCTAATGCATTGCTAGTTCTTCAGGAAGTGTCTCTAAAGTTCTCTGTGCTTAATGAGAAGAAACCAGGGGGTTAGAAATCCAGGTTTTTAGACATTCACTCTTTTAGTCTGTGGAAGGGACTGTGTCATCACCCATGAGTCCATCTGCTAACCATATGAAAAAGTCTTGCTGGGCCACAATTACATCCCTCCTAACCATATGATCAAACTTGCTCATGGCCTACCACAGAGGTTAAGAAAGAGTTTGTGAACACTGAAAATTGCACATACACACACACACACACACATACTTATCAACAACATCACCACTAAAACCCAGCCAGAATGACAGTAAGGAAAATTTTTAAAGTAAAATATAAAAATGAAAACAAAAAACACAAGGACAATGAGAGGGAATGGAGATAATAGCAGATAAGACTTACCTGCAAAATTTTTTTAAATGGAGAGAGAATGGTAGTATGATTTGAATATACTTCCCAAAATTCAAGTATTAGAAACTTAATCCCCAATGGAAGCATGTTAGGTGGTGGAACCAAATTAGAGGTGATTAAGTCATGAGGGCAGAGCCCTTATGAATAGCTGAATATAGTTATCTAATGGGCCAGTTATCATGATAGCAGGTTGTTTATAAAGCAGGCCCAGCCCATTATGTTCTCTGCCTCTCATGCTGGTTTCTGCCATCTGCCAGGGGATTATTCTCACCAGATGCTGGTGCCATGCTTTTGGACTTCCCAGCCTCCAGAATTGTGAGCCGAATAAACTTCTATTCTTTTTAATTTACCCAGTCTGTGATATTCCGTTATAGCAGCAGAAAAAGTACTAAAACAGATGGATATGTGTTAGCTGACATTGCAAATCAGAGAAAAGTGAAGTAGAAGTGCTTATGGAGGAGAATAGCAATGAGTAGACTACGCCCCAGAAAGACTCAGGAAAGGAGGTGTCAGCACTAAAGAATCAGCACACTGAACATGGGAATGAACTACCATATTAAATACAGAGGAGTTCAATAGAATTGTGCACTGGGAATGATGAGATTCCTTAACCCCCTTCCTCTAATCACCTCACAGTGGGCTGACATCTCATTTTATGCCTAGGATATAAGAATGGAGTATTCCTCTTTAGGAAAAATAACCAGCCCAAAAGAAAAAAAAAAAAAGAAAAAGAAAACACCTAAGGACACTTAGGGCAGTTGATTTGGACAGGTCCAATCACACTGCAGTGAAGCCCTTCACTCAATAAACACGAGTGACCTCCCCAAACACACACCTGTGAAAACACAACCACGAGCCTCTAAACAGCTTTCTATACTGTCTTACTCTAAGATAAGACTAGACGGTCAAAGCTTAACAGATACTTGTGGAAAATTTCCAACATGATAGAGAGAAACCAAAACATACAGAGAAAAAGAGGATCTATAGAAAACAGAGATAATGCAGGGATCATGAGGTAAAGCTGAATAAGCAGGTAGAAATGAAACTGTCCTTAATATTCTTAGAGGACAGTGTATCCATAAATTAAGAACAGATGGATTACTGTTTTAATGGAGCGTTAGGAGGATAGAAAACAACTCTCGAAAATTAAAAATATGATTTTAAAAAATGCTTTAAGGTCACTAAATGTTTAGAAAGCACATCGAGGAAATCCAGTAAATAAAAAAAACAACAGAAATGATGAGGGAAATAAGAAAATAAAGACAAAAAGATTAAGGTATCAGTGTAAGGGGTCTAACATCCAAAAAGTAGGCATTTAAGAAAGAATGAATAGAAAAAAATAGAGGAGAAGAAATTATCAATGAACTAATAAAAGAAAATTCCCCACATCTAAAGGAAATAAGTTCCTTGATTGAAAGAACCCACAATATCTCCAGCAAAATGCATGAAAAATGACCTACACCAGGATACATCTCAGCAACATTTTGGAGGATTGGGGATGAAGACCTTAAAAATTTTTCCAGGGAAAGATAGGGAAAAAGATAAGATTATACACAAGAATCAGAATTCAAGATGGCATCAAATTTTTCATCTGCATCTCTGAAAATGAAAAGGCATTAGAGCAATGCCTTTAAGATTTTGAGGGGAAAACTTGGAATTCTATAGTCAGACTAAATATTTATTAATCAACCATGCAGGACAAATAAAGACATATAAGAGAATGATGACTACATTCCAGGGAGAGGAGGAAGGAGAAGTGGATTCAGAATTGTGAAGCCAAAGGCAACATGGCTTGCCATAGATTTAATACCTGGAAAGGGAAGGCAGGCTCCTCTATCAGGTGAGGCCTTGAGCCATGCTTGAGAATTGACCATTTTCCTACCTAGCCTAAGGCAACCCCCCTGAGGAACTTTCAGAGGGAAAGTGATATCATCACATTTCTACTGGGTAACACCAGAGTATATCTAGACAAGAGTTGATGTGGACCTGACCTCCAGCTATGGCAGTGAGGAAGCAGACTTGAGGACTGATTTTCAGACTTAGAATCACCATTAAGCGTCTGATTGGATGTGGATGTTCACTGAAAGGATCCGTGATGACTCCCAAGTTTGCGCTGTAGAGCACCAGGTAAATAATAATATCTTTCCCTCGCCAGAGGGAAGGATCTAGGGAGAAGAAGAGTTTAGGTTGGGACATGCTGAGTTGGCAAGATGCTACATGCAACTCTCTCACCTTTGTGCTTCTACACTTGTTCGACACTATCTGGAATTCTACTTAATCCCTCCCTGTGTTAAACAAATAAAAGTATAGATCAGTGTAAGCAAAAATTTCTTACAACCTCAACCAAATTCACATTGTAGAAACAATCACCAGAATGGGAAAAGATTTTTGCATGTAATCAAAAATCGGACCAAAGCTTGTTAACTATAATCTACGGAGAACTCAAATTAAGCAACAACAACAAAAAGATCCAGAATTCCTTATATCAAAGGGCAAGTGAGATGAATAGAACCTTCTCTAAAAAAAATAAAAAGCAGACAAATGGCTAACAAACATATGAGAGAAACTTATCAGAGAAACGCCCCATCAAAACCACCCTGAGATATCACCTAACCCCAGTGAGAATGGCCCACATCACAATGTCTCAGAACTGCAGATGCTGGTGCAGATGTGGAGAGAAGGAAACACTTTTACACTGCTGGTGGGACTGCAAACTAATGCAACCTTTGTGGAAGGAAGTATGGAAAGTCCTCCAAGAACTCAAACTAGATCTCCCATTTGATCCTGCAATCCCATTACTAGACATCTATCCAGAAGAAAAAAATCATTTTATCATAAGGACACTTGCACTAGACTGTTTATTGCAGCTCAATTTGCAATTGCCCAAATTTGTGGAAACAACCTAAATGCCCACCAAGCCAAGAATGAATTAACAATCTGTGGTACAAGTATACCATGGAATACTATTCAGCCACTAAAAAATATGGAGACTTTACATCTTTTGTATTAACCTGGATGGAGGGGAACACATTCTTCTTAGTAAAGCATCACAAGAATGGAGAAGCAAGAATCTAATGTACTCAATTCTGATATGGGGACAATTGACGCTAGTACATGGTGGGGGACTTTACTTATAAGAGGAACTTTACCTAACAAATGCAAGCAGTATAACCTGGTTCTTTGTACCTCAATAATTCCTCGACAATAAAAAAAAACAACTCACATTGTATGCATTTTGCTATTCCCTTTCAGTCCTGTATATCTACATAATTTTACATAGTGATAGCCACAATAGAAATGCAACTTTTTATCCAGCTTCTCTTACTTAAAATATTTTAAGTTTGCTTCTCTGTTCCGTAGTCATTATAATTATCACTTTAACAGCTATATAATGTCAGATCAGGTGTACTTGTTTTACTTTTCATTCCTACTACCCTGTTTCCCCGAAAATAAGTGTCTTATTTTAAGGTGTGCTCCCAAAGATACACTAGGTCTTGTTTTCAGGGGACGTCTTATCTTTCCTGTAAGTAGGTCTTATTTTCGGAGGAGGTCTTATTTTCGGAGGATGTCTTATTTTCGGGAAAACGGGGTATTATCAAACTTCCTGGTAGTTTCCAATTCTTTCTCACCATTGTGTTGAATAATGGTGCAGTAAAAATCTTTGTACACATATCTTCCCCCCTTTTTGTCTTGTATTTTGTCTTTGTAGAAGACAGGAAATTTTCTTTAGTTACAACAGGACCATGACTCAAAAATATAATAAAGTTTTATGACTTCCTTTTGTTAAGTACAGTCTCTGGAACACTTTTTCATGACAAATTTATGTTCTTCTGGGTTCTTCTCTGCTCATTGCTGATGCCACCACATAACAAATGATGGCACAGCATTCCCCTGGCCCAGGGCCATACTCCTGGCTTGTCCACTCCCCTCTCCACTAAGCCCCGCGCATCCCCCCAACCCACTCAGGCCTGCAAATAAATGACACAGCTGAACTATGCACTTGGCTTTGATTCTGGTGTCTGGGGATGAAGCATGCTGGTCTGTAGATGACTTCAACTCAGTGGCATATAGGTTGTTGGCAATCCTTAGGCATCAATACCTAAGACACTCTACCAACTAGGTTCAGCCACCTGGAATTCAATATGTTTAAAAGGAAGCATCGGACATGATGAAAACAGGCCAATTCAAATCTGCATACACATACCCTATGTTTGCCTCACTGCAGGGGTTAAGAGCATGGACTCCACAGTCAGGTTTGACGTTGGGTCTCCTCCACAAGTTTGCTTAGTCTCCAAACTAAGGTGCCACAAAGGACGCTTTCACGAAGGTTTGCTTTTATTATTTTTCTCACAAGTCTTAGAAAATTAATATAATTGTCAAGGCCTCCTAAAAAGACACAATATTCATCAGAAAATAATAACAGCTTGACATATAGGGTACATATGTAAAAGATGTGATTCTAAGTCTCTGAATTTTTCAACACTACTCAATGCAGATGTTATGACTCCCTTTACAGATGAGGAAACTTCAGCACAAGAGAGTTAAATGCCTGCCTGACATCTCAGAGGAAAGACCAGATACTGGGGCTCTACCCTAGGACTGTGATTTCAAGGATGCATTCTTAACCACTAGACATGAACCCTCTCTGATAAAGCAGAAGAAATTTAATGGAGAGGAGAGTGTCTAACAAATTACCTAATTTTAGTGATGAGGTTTTTCTGTTGCTGCTCAAAGGGAAAAAGTTGAGTTCCAGGGCACTAAAAACTATTTACAGCCTTTTACCTCCCACTTTACTTAGAGCTTTGAACCACATCCAAATTGAATTCAGCACTGATGATCTTTCTTCTAATGCCATTGTGAGTTAATGGTTCTTTTAATCTACATCTTATCTTTCAGCTGTAGTCTTTGTGGCTGTTCTGAACTCTTAAAGTGTCAGATCAAGGGATATGAGACCAGTAATTCTTTCAGAGTTTAAGATTAATGAGAAGAAAAAAAAATGTCCAGTGTCAGTTAAATGATAATGTTCTGCAGTTCTGCTTTAAATTTCAGAATGCAGAAACTTGTTTCTTTTTTCTTTTTTTTTTTTTTTTGAGACAGAGTCTCACTATGTTGGCAACCTCAAACTCCTGGGCTTAAGCAATTCTCTTGCCTCAGCCTCCCAAGTAGCTGGGACTACAGGCGCCCACCACAATGCCTGGCTATTTTTTTTTTGTTGCAGCTGTTTAGCTGGCCCGGGCCAGGTTCGAACCCGCCTCCCTCGGTGCATGTGGCTGGTGCTGTAACCACTGTGCTAAGGGCACCGAGCCCAGAAATTTGTTTCTTAATAGGGGGGTATCATTTTGTCCTATGTTCATTATGCAGATGAGAAACAGTAAATTGGTCAATTGATATCTATCTATGTGACAGATATAAATATCTATTATATTATATGAGGAGAGCAATAAAGAGAAATTATCCAAAAAAAATCAGAGAGGAGCTCTTTGAATAAAACAAGTGATAAGAATATTCTCCGTATCTGAGCACGTTGCCACGAAATCACCACTGGTAAGGGACATGTAGTGAAGGGTATGATATTTTTCATACTGATAATGTGAAAAAGTATAAAACGCTGTCCTGGATAGACGACAAGATGACTGAGATAAGTTTAGAGGTCATGGCTGCCTTTGAAGGGAGCGTCTGTAACTTCAGGAATATATTGTAAATAGGGAGGGAGAGAGGATGAAGCTGGAAAGGTCAGATGATAAAAAGTCTTTAAGACAATCCAGTGTGCTAAGGAATGTGAATTTTTTTTATATAGACAACAGGAAAACCACTAAACGATACTGTAGTGACTAGCATTTAAATATATATATATATATATTTCTGATATTTCTAAAAAGATTTTTCTGATTTCCTACATAGGATGGAGGAAGAGGAAGGGAGAGAATAAGATAAGATGCCCAAAGAAGTTAGGGAGATTTCTGCAGAAAAGTACAGCGGACCAGGGAAATCAGGCTGCAGAGAGGCCTGAGAGTCTGGCCATGACAATAGAAATGGAGATGAACTTGGAGATAAACTTGAGAAAGTTCTGAAAGGCAGGAAAGGCAGGTTTTAGTGGCAGGCTACGTATGTTCTTTAAAGGGTTGGGGATATTTTAGGGAAGTGTTTCTCCATTTTAAAATTCTTGATCCCCTTTTAAAAAACATAAAAAACTCAGATTGCCCACCCCCCTAAAATTATTATCTACCCTGCAGTGGAACATGCCCATTCAAAAAATACTTCTCTTTGACTTACTCCTACTAGCTGGGAAATAGTATGTCAAATATTATTTCCATAATTTGTTTTGTAAAACAATACCAATTGTTTTCAAATACAAAATTACATTGTAATGTAAAAGATAAATATTCACTCGACAGCATGCTGGGGAGGAACTTATCTCCCCCCGCCCCCACAACATCCGATGCTGGGCCCACTCATCAGTTTTCAGTTTGAGTAGAAAGGTTAACTGTTGCTCTTAAATAAAATGAATACAAGAGAATAGGTACGTAAAATGTTGAGTTTAAAGTGAATCCATACACTTCACTGAGCTGTAAAACACTGGAGAGCAGGAACCATCTCTTACCCCTGAATAACCTAAAACAGTGAGTGAGTGGCCCATAACATCAAAAAATGTGCCTTGATCTGAGCTCAGGTGCCTACTGGACACCTGGAAGGTGATGGAGAGGTGGGGAGAGGCTGGGCCAGAGCTGAGCAGAGAGGTCTGAAGGGAGACAGTACTCCGGGGTGACAATGGAGTAAATAACGGCGATTTTTAAATATTTCTTTTATTTCATTTTGAAAAACTGATGAAAGCTGATTTTTCTCTCTATGCCTCTATGCACAGCATGCGCTTACAATTTCCAGGAGGTTCATCAACTCCCTCAGGTCTCCCTGGGGTAGTTAAAGAGTCAATAGAGCCCAGATTAAGAATGTCCATCACAGTGATAGCTAAATCTTGGCCTGTGTCTACCAACTCCAGGAGACAACAGGAAGAGATAAAAGTAAGAAGAGAACCCTGGGAAAACCAACGCTTACTACACAGACGGGGGAGGTAATCTGAACAACGAGACGTCTGTGCTCGAGGCCCTAAGAACTGCATGTGAACAGAATCATGAAGTGAAGGGATGAGACTCTTTCGAAGAGGAAATGGGTCACATAAACGCAGATAGACTCAGCAAGACGAGGACTGCTAATGGACGGCATTGCATCGGGGCATAGTGAAGACTTGCTGCTTGCTGCTCAGTTTTTATTCTTTTGCCTTCTGGTCAGAGAATCCCAGATGTCCTCTGAAAAGGTCAGCTCTGGGCTATACCCATTCTCCTCCAAATGAATTACATGCGATTGACCCGCACACTAGTTCCAGAGGCCTGGATCTCCCTGACACAAGTGGCAGGTTCAGAGATGGGCACATAAAGTTAAGATGCACTCATGCGTCCTCAAACTTTTTAAACAGGGGGCCAGTTCCCTGTCCCTCAGACCGTTGGAGGGCTGGACTATAGTTTAAAAAAAAAACTATGAACAAATTCCTATGCACAGTGCACATATCTTATTTTGAAGTAAAAAACCAAAATGGGAACAAATACAATCACACTGCCTCATGTGGCCCGCGGGCCGCAGTTTGAGGACTCCTGGTAGGAGGAGAACCTCAGGACTTAACAGAAAAGGATCCGGATGCTCCAGATGTGATCAAGCAAATGGTTTGGGAGCTGAGCAGCCATCTCAGGACGGGGAGCCAGCAAGAACCCAGGTCTTTTATCACCTTGATTCACTCCTCAATCAAACCTTTGCTAAAGCTGGATCTCCGTCTGGACTTCTCAACTTCGTGAGTCCATTTACAGCAAGCAGATCTTCTCATGGTTAACCGAAAGCATCCTAACTGATAACACAGCTTTGCAAAAACTATGTCCGTAAAATGATGCTGACAGAAATAAAAGAGCTGTCGCTATGGAATGACTGGGAGACAGAATGCTTCAGCCACCCAAAATACACGCTTCAGTCCTGCAACAGATTTATTGTAGTCATTTAAAATACAATCTGTGTCTTTATTTTGTTTTAAATTCCTTTCCTCGTATGGGCTTTGGGGAACGTCAAAGAACCACGTATCATTTTTTGACTGCTTTTCTAGGGCTAGGTGATAGAAGACCCGCTGAAGTGGTTCTTCCCCCAGTTTTTTAACGTACCTCAGTAATCCAGCGGGGCACTTTATCCTCCCACCTTATATAACATTGTGCCATGTAGCCCTGTCAACTTTAGGTTTTAAAAGCAACACTAGTCTTCTGTCATTTAACTCTCCAAGCCTTATCATCTCTTCTAGAACAATGAAACTGCAAACTAACATGCCTCTTTATTTCCACTCTTGCCCACTTTCAGTCCATCTCTAAACAACAACCGAAGTGATTGCTCTTTAAGTTGTAAAGGAAGTCAGATTCAGAATTGCCCAGTTGCTTCCACTGCACCTAGAATTAAGCGTTTAATAGAGTTGTTCTGAGAATCAAATTAGATTCATGTCCATCTTCATAAAGAGCTTAGAACAGTGCCTGGCGCTTGTAAGCAATAAGAAACAATTGCCGCATTATTACTTGCTGTGCTCTCTGCCTGTAACAACCACGCCCCACCTTGTTTGCCTAACAAAATGTATCTTTTTCAAAATTCAAGGATCTCCTCCCCCTTTCTAAGCAAAGAAAAGGATGTTCTCCTCTGTGCTGTTAGAGACACAAGTTCATGCCACTGTAATGAAATTTACTGAATGGAAATACAATTATTTATTTACTGGTCAGTGACGGTGAGCTCTGCAGAACTTTGTGTACTCCAGAATGAACTTCATGTCACTGTGTGAACATGTTCTATGAATAAGTGAAATGATGTTTATTGCTGTCTCTCTGTCCACAGGCTTATATATCCCACATACTAGAGATTTTCTTCTCCTCTTACAGAGTCCACGTTCTCCCTTTCCTAACATGAATTGTTTGTTATAACTGGATTGCTGACTATTACCCTTACCCTTTGTTACGGTTTCCACCCGCTGGCTGGCTGTAGTATGTTTACCCATCAGTAACACTACTGTCACCTGTTTCCTAGAGCATGTCCTGTATCCAAGAGACCCTAAAGTGATGTGGATCTCCTGTGCCTGAGTAACGAGAAGCCAGGACACCTGAGAAAAGTACCCCTGCCAGGATTTGAGTAATTCACTTAATGTCTCTACACCTGGTTTCTTCACCTGTAAAACTACTCTTGGCTGCTGTGCAATTCAAGTGAAATAACAGAGATAAGAATTCTGTACAAATGTCAATGAACAATGTATTTTACATCAGCCATACTGAATCTTGACAAGAGCCACTCACCATGTGTGTTTTTGAGTACTTGAAATACAGCTAGTCCAAAATAAAATGTATTCTGTGTATAAAATGCAGACCAGACATCGAGGACTTAGTATGAAACAAGAATACAAAAGATTTCCTTAATAACTTATTTTTACGTATACATGTATTTATTAGGTTTCCATTTTTTTGCCTAAAAAAAAATTACAAAGGCTTAAAATGTTGAAGTAACAATATTTTGGATATCATAGATCAAATAAAATATATTATTAAAATCAATTTGACCTATTCCTTTTTTTAGTGTGGCTATTAGAAAATATCAAATTGCCTATTTGGCTCACATTATACTTCTGTTTCTACTTAACTAGAAAAGGACCCTCAGTGTCTTAGGTATATAAACAGATATTGCCATAGGCCTTCATGCTGAGACTATTTGGCAAAGGGGCATTTTGACCTCTTTTTCTTTTTTTTTATTTTTTTGTTTTTTTTTTTTTTGTAGAGACAGAGTCTCACTTTATGGCCCTCGGTAGAGTGCCGTGGCCTCACACAGCTCACAGCAACCTCCAACTCCTGGGCTTAAGCGATTCTCTTGCCTCAGCCTCCCGGTAGCTGGGACTACAGGCGCCCACCACAACGCCCGGCTATTTTTTGGTTGCAGTTTGGCCGGGGCTGGGTTTGAACCCACCACCCTCAGTATATGGGGCCGGCGCCCTACTGACTGAGCCACAGGCACCGCCCTTGACCTCTTTTTCAACTCTTCTACAAAAGGGGTTGAAACATTTGTGCTTTTCCATACTTGTGTTTATCAATGTTTTGTGTGTGTGTGTGTGTATATGTATGTGTGTGTGTGTGTATATGTGTGTGTATATATATATATATTTTTTTTTTTTTTAAGACAGTCTCAAGCTGTTGTAGACTGCTATGGCATCACAGCTCACAGCAACCTCCAACTCTTGCGCTTAAGCAATTCTCTTGCCTCAGCGTCCCAAGCAGCTGGAATTACAGGCACCTGCCACAATGCCCAGCTATATTTTAGTTGTAGTTGTCATTGTTGTTTGATGGGCCCGGGCTGGATTTGAACCCACCACCTCTGTTGTATATGGATGGCACTTTAGTCACTTGAGCTACAGGCGCCAAACCCCAATGTTATATTTTCAAGAAAGTTGGTCAAAAATGGAGGTAATAGTATTCACTAATCAAATGTCTTACTCCTTTCTTTCATTTTTGTTAATTTTATAATGTCTATGTCCTTTAAGCTTTAAGGTCATTTCTAATTCAGAGTAGAAAAGTATTTTTGTGCAGTTCTAAATGTGGACAATTAATAGCCAAATGCTAAGGTGAGCAACAAAACTAATGTTTCTTTCTTTCTCTCTCTCTCTCTTTTTTTTTTGTAGAGACAGAGTCTCACTGTACCACCCTCGGGTAGAGTGCCGTGGCGTCACACAGCTCACAGCAACCTCTAATTCTTGGGCTTACACGATTCTCTTGCCTCAGCCTCCCAAGCAGCTGGGACTACAGGTGCCCGCCACAACGCCCAGCTATTTTTTTGTTGCAGTTTGGCCGGGGCTGGGTTTGAACCCACCACCCTCAGCATATGGGGCCCGCGCCCTACTCACTGAGCCACAGGCACCACAGGCACTTTTTTTTTTTTTGAGACAGAGTCCCAGTTTACTACCCTAGATAGAGTGCATTACACCTCACAACAACCTCAAACTCTTGGGCTCTCATGATTCTCTTGCCTCAGCCTCTGAAATAGCTAGGACTAAAGGTGCCTGCCACAATACCCAGCTATTTTTTTAGAGATGGGGTCTTCCTCTTGCGCAGGCTGGTCTTGAACTCATTGAGTTCAAGCAATCCCCCTGCCTTGGCCTTCCAGAGTGCTAGGATTACAGGCCACCGTGCCCAGCCATAATGTTTCTTTCTTATTTTACCAAAACTTTGTTAAATGTCCTTTGAAACAGATTTGTTTTCTGTTGACTACTTTGGAAATTTCTCTGTGAGCCACCTTCCTTTCATATTCATAATATCCCTTCTAAGAGCATTCACTAGTTTCTTTTCTTTTCTTTTTTTTTTTTTTGTGACAGTCTCACTTTGTTGCCATTAGTAGAGTACCTGTGGTGTCATAGCTCACAGCAATCTCAAACTCTTGGGCTCTTGCCTCAGCCTCCCGAGTAGCTAGGACTATAGAAGCCCGCCACAACACCCAGCTAGTTTTAGAGACAAGGTCTCACTATAGCTCAGGCTGGCCTCGAACCTGTGAGCTCAGGCAATGTGCCTGCCTTGGCCTCCTAGAGTGCTGGGATTGCAGGCAAGAGTCACTGTGCCCAGCTTAACATTCACTAGTGTCTTAACAAAAGCTGAAATGGAATTCTAGTCACTTTTCCATTTTTCTGCAGGACACAGTACTGAAAAATAAGCTTCTTGTGAAAACAATGGTGCAATGACCCAAAAGAGAGAAAATCAGTGATGCTGTGGTTTAAACAGTAAAGGGTAAAATGTAAAGCCATCTTGGTGAAAGGAAGGCCTCATCAACTGTTATTGTAACTCCACGCAGAGGAATTATAATCTTTTAATTAAAATGTAAGGAGAGAAGCATGACTACAGAGGAGCTGACAGCATCTCTGTGACCAAATAATGCATGCTTTTAATCAGGACTGTCATCTTACGGCATTATTACCTGAGCCATTGAAGGGAGAAGGAACAAGTGTCACAGGAGATGAGACTGTGTGCTGCAGGGGTTTGGGCTTTTTCCGGCATATGTACATATGAGGCCTTATGCCTAGGCCATTTCTTTCACTCATTCATTCACTCAACAAATTTTTCCTGACATCCACTATGTACCAGAACAGTGTCCTAAGCCCAGGGGATACAGCATGAACCAAGTTCTCCTCCCCCAAGAATCGGACATTCCAATAGAAATTCCAAAGAGAGAGCTGTGTTGCTACATGCACGCCCTAAATTTCCCTTAATATCACCGCTGCAGTTGCCTTCATCCCTCACCTCCTATCAGCTTCCTACCAACATTGGAGCTATAGGATTTCTCATATCATACACATGGAATCCAGTTTTAGAATTCACAGGGGAGGAGAGAGATTCAATTCTGGAATCTCCTCCCTAACTGTCAAAGCCTTCAGAGTTTTATAAATAACTCCTGCTGAAATTCTTCCTCTGTTCTTTCTTTAAAGCTGATGAGGAAAGGTAGAGCTTGTTACAGGTGGGTAAACAACAGTGCCCTGCTCCTTATCTCCTTCCCTTCTCCTCCCCAGCTCTGCTTGCTCTGTTGGCGCCTCCCTGGGAGGGGCAGGGAAGGGAACAGTCAGGAGGACCAGAGGGTGAGAAACGGGACTGAGGCGATGGCTCGCTGTGGAGAGGCTATTCTACACATGAGTCCATTTGAGGCGGTCCAGTCCTAATCCTGTAACCAGAATTTCGCTCTTCAGTAGGTCCTTGGTCTCGGGGATTCGAGGAATGAACCCACGGACCACAGATCAGTGGCAAGACAGAATTTTATTTAGAAATTAGAAAGGAATACAGCAGAAGAAAAAGGCACCAGAGCTTCTGGCAGGGGAAAGAAGTTCCCGAGGAGTCTCTATGTGGACTTTTTATCTAGGGGTATTAGGTCTTGAGAATTTATACTTAGCCAGGACTTGGCAAATAGAAACACATTTTCATCCTTAATGAGTGTTAACAATGAAGGAATGAATGCAGTCAAAAGGTCAGGGTGTTCCCTTCATGAACTTGCCTAAGCCCAGGAAAATTGGGGTCCCCCATCCAGCCTTGAATGGAGGAACCCTGTATCACTACCACAGATTGAGAGTGTGACACCGGGCAAGTAATTAAACATCCATA
The DNA here is from genome assembly GCF_027406575.1 of Nycticebus coucang. NCBI lineage: Eukaryota > Metazoa > Chordata > Mammalia > Primates > Lorisidae > Nycticebus > Nycticebus coucang. The sequence goes on from NC_069782.1 coordinate 32,189,900, forward strand.
GACGTGGTTTTCTCTTCTGCAAAGTAAAGGCACTAGAGTAGAAAATCTCCAAGACTCCTCTCAGTCTCATTAGGCATTTAAATAATTTATGTAGCACAAGAATAAGTGGATACAGAGAAATTAAAAAGTAGATAACTGGCCAAGAAAGAATTGGTGGGCCATGTTTAATATTTATGGATAGCAATGCAAAATCAATAACAAGAGAGAAAACCAGTGGTTCCTCCACAGGTGACTTAAATAAGGTCACCCAGTGAATAGCAGAACAGAATTTTTTCTTTTCTTTTTTTTTTTTTTTTTTTTTGCAGTTTTTGGTCAGGGCTAGGTTTGAACCCGCCACCTCCAGCATACAGGGCCAGCGCCCTACCCTTTTGAGCCACAGGTGCCACCTGGAATTTTTTCTATAGTGTCTCTTTGGCCTTATTTTTTAATAAGGCTCAACCTGGAGATTTCTGAGCCGAACTTCCCATATCTACAGTAGTCTCCCCTTATCCACAGTTTTGCTTTGCATGTTTTTAGTTACCTGAGGTCAGCTCAACTGCTGTACTATCAAGAACTTGTGTTCAAGTTATTCTTACGTTACTATGATAGCATGTGGTTGAGCTGTTCTATGTTATGACTAGTTATTGTTGTTAATCGCATACTATGCCTAATTTATGAATTTAGATTTATTGTAGATATGCGTGTATAGGAAAAAATGTAGTATATAAACGGTTTGGTACCGAGTTTTGGGTGTCCACTGGGGGGGGGTCTTGTGATGTATCCCCTGCACATTAGGGGAAACATTGTATATAGATCATTCTATACCTATAACCAGCTATCTTGTTAGAAGTAACAAAATTCTATACCTACTTCCTATCAACTAACATAAAAGCTGAATCTGGTATTTTCTACAAATTGCTTTTGCCCTGAAACCATAGACCTGAGCTAATATTGCCACCTGTAAACATAAATGGCACACACCTTGAGGGATATTTACCCTGGAAATTTTCAGGGCATGTCCTAAAGACTGGGTTAAAAAAAAAAAAAAAAAAGAGCAGAAAAATATCTTCTACATTTGTCCTTTTTTTCTATCCCCAAATTGTAAAATATTCACATGAGGAATCCTTAGAAACCAAAAAAATATATATATATATTTTTTTTAAAGGCTAATTTTTCCAGTCCTTCTTATTTCTAATAATGGTGGGCCTGGCAGGTTCCACTAATGTTTCCTAAACACTGCACAGGCCACATAACTGATATACAGAGAACTATGTCTAAATAACTTATGAAAATAGCACTCAGGGCCCCTGCAGAGGCCCTCTGGGAGATGATCCTTTCCTACTGAGCCTGGGACTTCAGGAGTCACAGATTCACCCATTTCCAGCCAAACTCTTTTGGGAGCTTGGATGACACATTTTTTCCCTTGGAGGAGGGGGAGTGGAAGCATTAGAAGAGTGTGCTGCTCGGGCTGAAGACCTGAGAACGGCAAAGAGACCTGCAGGACTAAGTCCTAAAACTGAAGCATGGGCAGGAACCAGGACAATTTTTGTGGCTGAATCCCTCTGTCACTGCAAACATTCAATTCAGAGCTTTCTTTCTCCCTGAATGCTCTGTAAATACTCCACATTAAACATGTAGCATTTATTAAAATAATTCTGTATTTACTTAACCATCAGCTCTGTTTATTAGGTGCATTCCCAGTGGAATTTGCCCGGCATTTGGCTTGCTAGCACTGTTTGTCCTTTCTAGCCACTAGCGGGTTGATCAGAAAGTAAACCTGCAGCCCCAAAGAGAAGGAGGCAAGCGGAAGGGCTGGGGGAGGAGGCTGGGGAGGTGGAAACTGGGAGAAGGAGAAGCCAGGGAAAGGCAGATCAAAGTCAAGTACTCTCTCTTGGAGTGGGTTTAAATGTCCAAATCAATGGAGTCATTCAAAGCTAAAAGAGAACATTTGAAACATCTTACCAACTGAATCACAGATGTAACCATGTCATAGAATACTTTTTCACCCATTTTGCTACCTTTCAAACCCTGGGAATTCATTGTGAACAATCTCATACCAGATAAATGTCAATTTTAAAATTCCTCTGAGAAAGCTCCATGCTCAAAGTATCCTCTACACAAATGTGTTTAGCATTAATCTTGTTTAATGTTTCTGAAAATTATACATTTCAATGGACTATAAATATATGGAGAGGAGAAATGTCTATGGACATTTCTGTGAAGTTGTGGAACTACACTTGATACAGAGGCCACATCGCACACTGATGATTAGGCATAATTTATGGCAACGTGTTTTTGAAAACCTGAAAGTTCTAAAACGAGTGTCAAGTTCAGTAGGGGGTAAAGAATCCAAGCGATGTTCACACACACACACATTTTAATTTCTACTACCATTTAAAACATAACTATAGTCCAGAAAAAAAGAAGGGAAGAGGCGGGGGAGGGAAAGGGAGGGGGAGGAGGAGGGAGGGTAGATGGTGGGACCTCACCTAATGGGCACAATGCAATGGTACCTTTCATAACTATTAAGAATAAAGTATAAGGCAGCGCCTGTGGCTCAAGGAGTAGGGCGCTGGCCCCATATGCCAGAGGTGGCAGGTTCAAACCTTGCCCCGGCCAAAAACTGCAACAAAATAAATAAATAAATAAATAAATAAGATTAGCTTTCTTTAAAAAAAAAAAATAATAATAATAAAGTATAAATGTTTTGCCACAACAAATAAGTGAGGTGATGGTTGTGTTGATCAGTTGGATGTAAGCATTCCACATTATATATCAGATCAGTACATTGTACCCTATAAATGCATTAATGTACACAGTTATGATTTAATAAAGGAAAAAGAAAAAAAATGAATGTCAACCATTTAAAATTTGAAGAAAACTATGACTCCTCAGGGAAAAGGCACAATGCAACAGTATACTTTTTTTTTACTTTTAATTTTTGATTTTTTCAAAATTTAAAAATCATACTTTTTCAAAATATTGATTTTTATCATAATTTGGGCATTACTTTAGCAGAATTCAAAACTCCTCCCATTAGTGTTAGCAGACCTAGAGGGTCTGGCGGCCTGTCACTGTCAGCCAATATGCAGGGACAGGGATAGGTCCATCCAACTTCATTTGACAGAAGGCCACCATTCTGGAGAACAGTGAAAGCAGCTTCTCCAAGACTGTTCTGTTCTGCCATTTCCAAAATTACAGTTTAGTTCAAAGTAAAAACCATGTTGACCCTTATCTTAAACAACAATAATTGTCATAACTCATAATAAACATTAATCATCATAATCCAGGACCCCAAATAACATTCCAATTCAAAAGTTAATCTTCTGAATCAATTGCCCTGAACTACTCGAGATACACACTTTTAGTTAAAGCTGAATTTACAAAACAGCAAGAATGGGAGACATGAGGTAAAGATCACATAGGCCCTTCAGGCGTCCTCAAACTTTTTAAACAGGGGGCCAGTTCACTGTCTCTCAGACAGTTGGAGGGCCGGACTATAGTTTTAAAAAAAAAAAAACTATGAACAAGTTCCTATGCGGACTGCACATATCTTATTTTGAAGTAAAAAAACAAAATGAGAACAAATACAATCACACCGCTCCATGTGGCCCTCCACTGCGGGCCGCAGTTTGAGGCCGCCTGGCCTAGACCAACCTGACCAGCTGTGTCCTCTCAGCCCCCACCTGACCCACTCTCTCTTACTCTCACCACTTTCATTAGGATTGCTGAGACTCTGGAGCTATGCCAAAATGTCAAAACAGAAAAAAATCTATGTAGATCTATGTAGGATTTTCTCTTCATTCTTGCTTTATCTTTTTTTAAAGGCTCTCAGTACCCTTCAACCACCAAAATGCTCCCGTCCAATCCCCAAGGCTCACAAACTCACCTTTCCTATCAATGCTCTGGTCTTGCTCTTTTTTCTTATCAGATCTTCCTTAACCCATGTCTCACCACCCCAAGGCACCACAGAGACCTGTCCCACTTTATACCATGGACCATGGAATAAACTTATCCATGATATCACATACTTTATCCCAAACTTGCTTAATTATGAGAATCAACTCATTGGCTTATCAGAACCATGGATGCCTGGACCTTTTCAATCAGAATCTCTAGGAGCTAGTCTCATAATCAAGCAGGCCACATCAACCCTGTTATCTGGCAGGTTTGGGATTCCAGGATGGGCGGTTCCCAGCCCTGACTGAATAATGCATTCCCCCCAGCGATGCTGTCACTCCTGTGTGTGTGATGCCTGAGTATCAGTGGGCTGTTAGAAGCTTCCCAGGTGGTTCTGACATGCGAGCAGGAATGTGACTACTGTCCCACGCTTCTCAACATTTTGGTCCACAAATCCTGTACATCAGAATCACCTGGAGTTCTTATAGCAATGCAGATTTCTGAGCCCACATCTCTGATCTTTTTAATCAGAAACTTTAGGGCTGGGGCCCGGGCCTCTGAGTATGATACAGGATTCCACTACTCAGGGCTAGACAGGGAGCCCCCCCATTCTCTAGGCCCAAGTGAGCTCTGAGGTCAGACTCCCATTTCCAGGCACAAGCAGACTGCCTTTTTTGGGACACACCCTCTGGGCTCTGATAAGATCATGAACAAAGCAGCCTGTGATGGTTTTTTGGGTGGTTCCACCTTGGGTAGGAGTACACACCCTAATCCCTTCTCAGGGTCAAAGACTGTAAAGGACCGGATAATCTCACCCTAGTGGAGGAGGAACTACATTCATTCATTTGTTAAAGCACTCACTAACTTTGAAGAGATGTTTTTCCATCTACCAACTGCTGACCACGTGTAATCCTCTAGACCTAAGACCCCTAGATAAAAGAGCCACATGGAGACTTGGGAGAGAGAGTTCTTCTGTTCTTTCCCCTTCCAGAAGCTCTGGTACTTTTCTGTATTCCTTTCTAAGTTCTAATAAAAGTCCTATCTTACACTGATCTGTGGTCCGTGGGTTCATTCTTCGAATCCCTGAGACCAAAGACCTACTGAAGAGTGAAATTCCGGTATCAAGTATTCAGTAAGTTCTGCAGGTGTTTCTTCCTCACCCAAAATCTGAAAATTCCTCTCCTTAGCGTAGATATTCACGTGTAGGGGAGGAAAATTTCTCCTCTACATTTTTAGGGTCTCCAATGGTGCCTAAAAATTAAACTGACATGAGACTGAAGGAAAGTACTACCAAATCCAAAAGGGGGGGGACCAGATATGTAGCAGCACCCCTCGCCCCCTACCATAAGAATGTGACCTTTTGTAACTGTCCTAGGAAATAGCCCCGAGCTGAAGCAGATAACCGGTAACTGGCTCTGAAAGAAAAAAGCTAAGCAAATGTTTAACTGCTGATCTTGTCTTAAGATAGATGAGTAATGAACCAGAGTTCCTCTTATCTAGAAAAGCCCCTATGTCTGCTACCCCTCCCTAAAGCCCCTTCTATGTCTCCTACCCCTCCCTAAAGCCCCTGCTATGTCTGCTACTCCTCCCTACTTTATGGTTTTTGCCTTTATAAGCTTGTAAAACCTGCTATTCAGGGCTTGACTCCTCGGCTCCTAAAAGAGTTGCGAGTCAAGCCCCAGCATGCTGGAATAAAATCCTCTTGCTGATTGCATCAAGCGCCATCTCTTGCGGTTGATTGGGGTCGTCATCGCTCAGGGCAGAGTGGGGGGTCCTGCCCCAAGTCTTTCATTTGGGGGCTCGTCCGGGATTTGACAACCACCCCTCACCTGCAGAGTCGACCTTGGAGGTAAGAAAGGGGTACCCCGAAAACTGTCTGGTCTGTGTCTTCAGTCCTTTGTTTGACTTTGTGTGTGCGCTTTCGGTTTCGCAGCCGTTCGGCACCTCGTGAGAGTGGCCAGACAGTGGTCGGTAGACGTGCCCGGAGGACCACAGGCTGAAATCCTCGGGGACGCCCCAGGAACTGAGGAGAACCAGGGACGCCTGGTTGTCTCCTGCTGTAAGGGCACTGATCGAGTCCAGTTGTTCAATCAAAAATTACGGGAAACGTGCCCGTCTGATTCTGTTGTAGGCTTGTGAGGGACCAAGTGTGGTAGGTAGGTCCTTGTATCTGTAATATTTCTGTTATTCCTGTTATTTGTGTTTCTGACATATCTACTGACGATGGGACAGACTGTGACAACCCCTCTGAGTTTGACTCTAGATCATTAGACTGAAGTGAAGAGAAGAGGTCGTGACCTGTCAGTAGAGGTTAAAAAAGGCCCATGGCAGACTTTCTGCTCCTCGGAGTGGCCCACTTTTAACGTCGGCTGGCCCTCAGGAGGAACCTTTGACTTATCTCTTATTTTTGCTATCAAAGAGATTGTTTTTCAGAGAGGACCGGGAGCCCATCTGGATTAACAATCTTACATCATAGTCTGGCAGGACCTGGTGCAGAATCCACCCCCCCGGGTTTGGCCGTGGACTGCCACATCCAGGCCCCCGTCTAATCCTCGGGTGCTCGCTGTCCAATCTTCTGGTTCCGGAAAAGGGGGTGACAGCTCTGACGCCCCTAAGAAGATCTACCCGGAAATTCAGACTGATCATCTTCTCCTCGACCCTCCACCCCCTCCTCCCCCATACCCTCCCACCTTGGTTCCTGTCGGGGGGCAGGGAGGACCAGCATTGCCGGATCCGACGATTGCCCCCTCTGCACCCCCGGGGGAACCTTCACTGGGGCCCACACAAGGTACCAGGAGTCACCGCCGGGGAGGAAGGTCTCCCGACACTACTGTTGCCCTGCCCCTGAGGGCATATGGCCCCCCGCCGGTGGCAACAGATGAGGGACCACCTCCTCTCCAGCCCCTCGAGTACTGGCCATTTTCTTCCGCAGACCTGTATAACTGGAAAACTAATCACCCCCCTTTTTCAGAAGACCCCCCAACGCCTGACTGGGCTGGTAGAGTCCCTGATGTTCTCTCATCAGCCCACATGGGATGACTGCCAGCAGCTCATACAGACTCTCTTCACTACTGAAGAGAGGGAGAGGATTTTACTAGAAGCTAGGAAGAATGTACTTGGGGCGGACGGGCGTCCTACCCAGCTCCCCAACATCATCGAGGCTGCCTTTCCCCTCTCCAGACCTGACTGGGACTTCAACACGGCAGAAGGTAGGGAGCGACTGACAGTCTATCGTCAGGCTCTAGTGGCTGGCCTCCGTGGGGCGGCAAGACGCCCCACTAATTTGGCTAAGGTAAGAGAAGTAATACAGGGGGCCACGGAACCCCCCTCAGTGTTTCTTGAGCGTCGAATGGAAGCTTTTAGGTGCTACACCCCATTTGACCCTGCCTCTGAAGGACAGAGGGCTTCTGTGGCTATGACTTTCATAGGGCAGTCAGCTGTAGACATTAAAAGAAAGCTGCAGAGGATTGAAGGATTGCAGGACTATACCTTGCAGGATTCAGTTAAGGAAGCTGAGAAAGTATACCATAAAAGAGAGAGAGGAAAGGGAAAATAAGAGAGATCAAAGACAGGAGAAAAACTTAACACGGATTTTGGCCGCAGTAGTAGGGGAGAAGAGCCAAGAACAGACCCAAGGTAGAACTAAGAAGTCAGGTAGCCTGGGCAACCGCGTCTCGTTAGATAAGGATCAATGTGCCTACTGTAAGGAGAAGGGGCACTGGGCCAGGGAATGTCCTAAAAAAGGAAGAAAGTACTGGCCTTAGAGAAAGAAGAAGATTAGCGGGGACAGGGCTCAGAACCCCTCCCTGAGCCTAGGGTAATACTTAAGGTGGAGGGGAAGCCAGTTGAGTTCCTAGTAGACACCAGAGCTCAACACTCAGTCCTACTTGAACCATCAGGACCCGTCTCCAAGAAAAAATCTTGGGTTGTATGGGCCACAGGGCATCAGCAGTACTCATGGATTACCCAAAGATCAGTAAATCTGGGAGTGGGACGGGTAACCCACTCGTTCTTAATTATCCCTGAGTGCCCTGCGCCCCTCCTTGGGAGAGATTTACTCACCAAAATGGAAGCCCAGATCACTTTCACTCCTGATAGCCCAGAGGTAACCCAGAATAAGAGAGTAACAGCCCTGACCATGCGTTTGGAGGATGAACATAGACTCTTTGAAAAGCAATGGGAGAAAGGGACTAGTCTCATACATGACTGGCTAGAAAAATATCCCGGGGCATGGGCCGAAACTGCCAGAATGGGACTGGCCGCAGAAAGGCCGCCTATAGTCATAGAACTCAAAGCTATTTCCACTCCTGTGGCAGTGCGCCAGTATCCTATGACTAGGGAAGCTCGGGAAGGGATTAGGCCTCACATTCAGCATCTCCTACAGCTGGGCATACTAGTAAAGTGCCACTCACCATGGAACACCCCCTTATTACCCATCAAGAAACCCGGAACAGGAGACTATCGCCCTGTGCAGGACTTGAGAGAACTAAACAAGCAGGCACAAGACATCCACCCCACCATGCCTAACCCTTATAATCTGTTAAGCTCTCTGCCTCCGGACCATATCTGGTACACTGTCCTGGATTCGAAGGATGCCTTCTTCTGCCTCCAACTACACTCCTCTAGCCAGAACATCTTCGCATTTGAATGGAGAGACCCGGACTCTGGAATGACGGGGCAATTGACATGGACCCGACTTCCACAGGGGTTCAAGAACTCCCCAACCATCTTTGATGAAGCCCTCCACCAAGACCTAGTTCACTTTCGCGCCAGCCACCCTCAGGTAACGCTCCTACAATATGTAGATGACTTACTACTAGCTGGAACGACAAAGGAAGAGTGCCATCGGGGCACAGAACTGTTACTGGAAGAGCTAGCCCACTTAGGACATCAAGCCTCCACCAAGAAAGCCCAGATCTGCCAGAAAGAGGTAACGTACCTGGGTTACACCCTAAGAGGAGGGCAGAGATGGTTAACAGAAGCCAGGAAGCATACTGTGACTCAGATTCCAGTTCGCCCCTCCAGGTCATTCAGATTCCAGTTCACCCCACCAGGTGCGAGAATTCTTAGGGACCGCGGGGTTGTGCCGCTTATGGATACCGGGGTTTGCTACTCTGGCAGCCCCCCTCTACCCTTTGACCAAGGAAAGCACTCTCTTTGAGTGGGGTGCCATCCAACAGCGGGCCTTTGACAACATTAAAAAGGCATTATTATCAGCCCCGGCCCTGGCTCTACCAGATGTAACAAAGCCCTTTGTCCTATACATAGATGAGAGGAGAGGAGTGGCCCAAGGGGTGCTGACGCAGCCTTTAGGGCCATGGAAAAGACCAGTAGCATACCTCTCCAAGAAATTAGACCCCATCGCTGGTCGTTGGCCAGCCTGTCTGAGGTCTGTGGCGGCAGTAGCGGCACTGGTAAAAGATGCAGACAAATTGACTATGGGGCAGAAGTTGACAGTCATTGCCCCCCATGCCTTAGAAAGCATCATCAGACAGCCCCCTGACCGGTGGCTGTCCAATGCCCGCATGACACATTACCAGAGTCTCCTATTAAATGAAGACAGAGTCCAGTTTGGCCCACCTGTCATCCTCAACCCAGCTACCCTACTACCTGATACCTCTGTCCGGGAGGATGTATTACACACATGCCAAGAAGTACTGGCTGAGGAGACTGGAACTCGGAGGGACCTCTGTGATCAGCCCCTGCCGGATGCCCAACTGACCTGGTTCACTGATGGGAGCAGCTCCATAATAGAAGGTAAAAGGGTGGTCGGGGCGGCAGTGGTGGACGATAAGCAGACCATCTGCGCAAGTAGTCTGCCTGAAGGGACGTCGGCCCAGAAGGCCAAGCTGATCGCCTTGACCCAGGCCTTACGTTTGGCAGAAGGAAAAAAGTTAACATATACACCGATAGCAGGTATGCTTTTGCTACAGCCCATGTCCATGGGGCCATTTACAGACAGCGAGGACTGTTGACTTCAGCAGGAAAAGAAATTAAACACAGGGAAGAAATCCTAAGTCTACTGGAGGCTGTTCACCTCCCTAAGAGAGTGGCCATAATCCACTGCCCTGGACATCAGAAAGGGGGGTCCAGAGTTGCCGAGGGAAACCAAAGAGCCGACCGAGAAGCTAAGCGGGCGGCTCAAGGGCTCAACATCCTACCGCTATATGAAAACACTTTAAGGCCTAGCCTTAAAGAAATAGCACCCCCCCTTATCAAAAACTTTAAATATTCAGAGCGGGATCTCGAGAGGATGGACAGATTAGGCCTCCACCTAGAATCCCCAGAGGGGATCTGAGAAACCCCGGAAGGGAAAAACATCCTCCCTGAGGAGCAGGCAATCACCTTTCTCAGGCAACTTCATAAATTAACCCATCTGGACCCCAAGCATCTGAAAACCATTGTTCAGTCCTCTCCATACTATATTATAGAATTAAGTAAGCTCGTTGATGCAGCTGTAAAAGAGTACAGACCTTGCCAATTAGTAAACACCCAGCCTAGCACACTACCTCGGGGAAAACAACTCCGAGGGGATCGCCCTGGAAGTTACTGGGAAACAGATTTTACAGAGATTAAGCCGGCTAAGTACAGATACAAGTACTTGCTAGTGTTCATAGACACTTTCTCAGAATGGGCCGAAGCTTTTCCTACAAAGAGGGAGACCGCTCAAGTTGTGGCCAAAATAACATTAGAAGAGATTTTTCCAAGATTTGGGCTACCCAAAGTAATTGGATCCGACAACAGTCCCGCTTTCGTTGCCCAGGTTAGTCAGGATTTGGCCAAAATCCTGGGGCTTGAATGGAAATTACATTGTGCTTATCGGCCCCAGAGCTCAGGGCAGGTAGAGAGGATGAATAGAACCCTAAAAGAGGCCATGACTAAATTATCCTTAAAGACTGGCATTACTGACTGGACAGTCCTCCTTCCCTTTGCCCTGTTCCATGTGCGCAACACCCCTAGTACTCTCAAGCTGACCCCCTTTGAAATCCTATATGGAGCTCACCCCTCGCTCATTGCCATGCAGCACCTCCCTTCCCCAGAATCTTACTCCTCTCAATCTCTATACACCAGATTAAAAGCCCTTGAAACTGTGCAAAAGGAAGTGTGGAGCCGGCTGATCGAAGCCTACAAGCCCGGGGATCTGCAAATACCTCACCAGTTCCAGGTTGGAGATTTGGTGTACATCCGGCGCCACCAGACAGCCAACCTTGAACCACGGTGGAAAGGACCATACCTAGTACTGCTCACAACCCTGACTGCAGTAAAAGTCGATGGCATCGCAGCCTGGATCCACGCATCTCATGTCAAACCAGCACCGCTGCCAGACTCCGGGTGGAAAGTGGGAAAGACGGACAACCCCCTCAAGCTCCACATCCGCCGCAGTAGCCCTGCTCCTGCTGATACAACTCCGGGTGATAAGTAGCTCTGGTCCCAATCCCCATGCCCCCCAGCGGTTAACCTGGCAGGTTCTCTCTCAGACTGGTGCTGTAGTATGGAGTACTACAAAAGAGGACCCTCCTTGGACCTGGTGGCCGTCCCTCACCCCAGATATTTGCACCTTAATAGCAGGGCTAGATAATTGGGATATCCCCGATGAGACCTTTAAAGAGGTTCCATCGAGCCTTGATCACCATTTAGCAAAGCGCTCGCTTACCCGAGGCTCCACATCCCAAGGCCAGTACGTTGCAGACGCCCCTGGCTGTGGCAACTCGCCCACCCAGCACCGGATGCGACAAACGGAGTTCTATATCTGTCCCCGGGACGGGAGAACGAGAAGCCAGGCCAACAGATGCGGGGGGATAGAAAATTTCTATTGTAAGCAATGGGAATGTGAAACGACTGGGCAGGCTTCCTGGCACCCTATTTCCTCTTGGGACTTAATAACCGTACCTTTGGGCCCTGCATTTTCAACCATATAGTTACCTTCATCCGGGAGACAGTAAGTGCTGTACAAGTGTTAATGCTCAGACAGCATTACCAGTCTCTCCGCCGGGACGATAGCCATGAGAATGAATACATAGAGCCAGAAGTTCCATGATTAGAACTTCCCAAAAAACAAATGGGGGAATGAAGGAAAGTACTACCAAATCCAAAAGAGGGGGGGGACCAGATATGTAGCAGCACCCCTCGCCCCCTACCATAAGAATGTGACCTTTTGTAACTGTCCTAGGAAATAGCCCCGAGCTGAAGCAGATAACCGGTAACTGGTTCTGAAAGAAAAAAGCTAAGCAAATGTTTAACTGCTGATCTTGTCTTAAGACAGATGAGTAATGAACCAGAGTTCTTATCTGGAAAAGCCCCTATGTCTGCTACCCCTCCCTAAAGCCCCTGCTATGTCTCCTACCCCTCCCTAAAGCCCCTGCTATGTCTGCTACCCCTCCCTAAAGCCCCTGCTATGTCTGCTACTCCTCCCTACTTTATGATTTTTGCCTTTATAAGCTTGTAAAACCTGCTGTTCAGGGCTTGACTCCTCGGCTCCTAAAAGAGTTGCGAGTCAAGCCCCAGCATGCTGGAATAAAATCCTCTTGCTGTTTGCATCAAGCGCCATCTCTTGCGGTTGATTGGGGTCGTCATCGCTCAGGGCAGGGGGGGGGTCCTGCCCCAAGTCTTTCAAGACAACAAGAGGAGGAAAGATTACAGATTTCATTAAAATTTGACACTGCATGGAGGCCCTCACAAGAAACTGGATACCCAAAGAAGTGACTGGAGCAGAAAGTGAAATGACCAATTTGTGAAGAGGTGGCAAGATGCAGGGACATAGGCTAGGAACAGTAAATTGGGAAGTAACTAAGGGACATGTTGGGGAAAACAGTGGGAGGCAAGAGTTATTTTAGTACCTCTGTTACTTACCACTCAGTCTCTGGTAATGAGGCTGTTCTCTTCTGGTACAGGGGAAATTTTTCTTATGGGAAATTTTATGGCCTGCTCTTAAGCAGAAAAGGAGAAGTGAGAAAGCCCCTCCTACGTCTACTCCTTTCCAAGTGGCTTCAGCTTGAAATGATCACCCTGCCATTCACACGGTCAATAGATATAAGCATAAAAAAGAAATGCTCATCATCACTAATCATTAGGGAAATGCAAATTAAAACCATGGTGAGATAGAACCTCACTCCTACCAGAATGGCTACTACCAAAAAGAGGAAAGATAACAGGTGTTAGTGAAGATGTGGATAAAAGGGACTTCCAGCATGCTGTTCGTGGGATTGTAAATTAGTACAGCTGTTATAAAAAACGATATGGGGAGTCCTCAAAAAATTAAAAATAGAGTTACCATATGATCCAGCAATCCCACTACTGAGTATTCAAAGGAATTAAAATTAATATGTATCCCATGGTCATTACATTATTCACAACAGCCAAGGCATAGAAGCAACCTAAGTGTCCTACTATTCATCAACCAGTGAATAGGTAAAGAAAATGTGTTAAATATACACAGTGAAATACTACTCAGGTTTTAAAATGAGCGAAGTCGTATCATGTACAGCAATATGGATGAACTTGGACGACATTATGCTCCATGAACTAAGTGGGAGACAGAGAGACTGATACTGTACCTTCTCACTCACACGTAAAACCCGAAAATAAGTGAAGACACAGAAGAGGAGAGCAGAGGGTGGTTCCAGAGGTCAGGGGGCGAGCAAGACGGTGGACATTGGCCAAAGGGTACAGCCTTTAAGTTAGATAGGAGGAAAAAATGGTAAGTATTAGAAGTGAAAAAAAAAAAGAACCAACTGCCCACACATGTTCTGGGGTAGCACATCCTAAACTCCTTCAGTAATTAAGGTACATGTCAGAATCTGGGGATGCGACCAACTGCCCCAGCCCCTGCACTAGTCATTCCGCCTTTGGAGATGCACCGAGTGTCTAGACAAGCCATATTCTTTTATGTGACTTTTATATGTACTCTTGGTTGAACACCATTATACTGAAGTTTCATAAATGAAAAAGTAACCAGAGCAAATAAGTCTGAGAAATGCTCAACCCCATGTTATCGTTGATGTTCACAGTGTACATAACCAATGTGGGACACATTTTCAGAAAGTCCTCCGTTAAAAAAAAAACTTTAACATTGATTTTTTTCTACACTGTTTTATACAGTTCATAAACGTTTTCTCAACGAGTCCTCAAATTATCGTTACGCACAGTAGGTTTAGAAATATGAAGTGGGGCGGCGCCTGTGGCTCCAAGGGGTAGGGCGCTGGCCCCATATGCCGGAGGTGACGGGTTCAAACCCAGCCCCGGCCCCAAACTGCAAAAATAAATAAATAAATAATTTCTGCAAAAAAAAAAAAAGAAAGAAAGAAAGAAATATGAAGTGATTGCCTAAGGTCTCTGGTAATAAACGGAAGAATGATCTGAAGCACAAATCTTTTGATTCTCCCTAGAAGACGCTGTGGTCTCACAGAGCCATAACTGTGATTCTAGGTAGGACAAGAAAAACTGCATAAAAAATCCAATGATGAATACTATTGTTCCTTGCATTTCTCTTGTAGTTGTTATTTTTTTCTTTTGGGATTCTTCCTTTGAACTGATTTCTCTACTACTATGAAGAGGAAGGGAGGGCGGGTAACACACCCGGAACAGGTGTTTGTTATAATGGCAGCCTCCTACTACCAGATGACCCATATTATCTCCCATTTGTCACAAACTTAATTCATAGGGAACAAGAAATAACACATTTTAGAAAAAAACAATCTGTAAATGCGATATTTTGTTCAGTTGCATTATTCCTTTATGGGTACATTAACTGCATTTTTAATATCTTCATAATCTAGATGTCATACAATAACATTAATTTTAAAACAATTTAAACAGATGCCAGATACACAAGAACACACATTTAATACTCCAACTAAATGGTCAAGCCCAGGGTGTCATAATATAATTCACCACTGACCACCTCTGTAAAAGTCATTCAGGCTAGGCATAATTATTAAATTCATTTGAAGTGATAGGAACATAATTTAAATGATTACCTTAAAAGTTGTAGTGGCTCAAGTTACAAGCTAGCTAATCAAATGACTTTAACCAATAATTTTCAAAACATACAAAACAAATACAGCCTTTTCCAGGGGAAAAATTTCCACGTGTATGTTATCTCATAACAACCCTGTGAAAATCAAATAAGAGATAGAAAGAAATTATACCTAGAAATAAGTCCAGCAATATTTAATTCAAGTCCACTAATTTTGTCTCTACACCCTTTTATCTCTATAGAGAAACAAGATAAGTGAATATATCAGTGTAGATTATCTTAGCAATTTAGTAAAAGACAGACATTTTTCATTTAAAAACATTGCCTGCTTTTTATTACTATGTCTCTCCTAACATTTCTTGGTAAAATATTAGGGAATAGATCTGAGTATTGATGCATTTAAAAGACATTGAGGCTATTTTGTTTTATCTCTTACTTTGGGGTTCATATTACTTGGTGTGAAAGAAATGTTCTGTGTTATTACAACCTGTTTTAATCAGCTATAATGTCCTAAGCATGTTTGTGCAAAGGTGTGCTCCTGGAAGTTGCTAGAAATTTTTGGAAAATTGGATCATATTACAAAGTACTCTAAAAATGTTTGGTATGAAAAGGAGACTAGAGATGACTCATTTTATAAAGCAATATATCTATTTTTTGCTAGGAGTTCTGCAAGACTGGCTCAGAAATACTGACAGCAAAGTGGGAATTACCAGGGTGCTGACAGCACAAGATGAAATACAGGGCATGACGTTAAGTTAGCAGGAAGAGAAAAAAGTCAGATAGGCCAAAGCCCATTCATGGTGAAGCCCGGAGAATGAAACTCACACAGGAGAACAGATTAGAAAGAGTTCAGAAATAAGGAGAAGAACTTAGTCTTCCATTTCTTCACGAAGTTTTTAATGAGAACATACTGTGTTGGGCAGTGGGCAGACTCCACCTGTGGAGACGTGGCTTTAACAGAGAAATACGAGTCCTGTCTTCACAGACGTTACTGTCACATCCAGTGTTTCTCAGACTCAGGGAATGTAAAAATCTCCTTTTACCAGCAAAAAGCAAACTCGCCCAGACACCTGGTGTTGGTTTAAAGCAATTATGTTGCATCGTTACACAAAAATATAAAAGCATGAGACTAGATATGAATAAATGCTCTTATACATTATGAAAAATATAAAAATTATAAAATAAATGTAATTCAAAGTCAGTAAAATTCAAACATATCATTAAATGAGTATTACAGAAGATATTTTGTTAAAACTAACCTTAGTAACTCACAAGGCATACCAATTCTATAACAAAGTGTGTCATCTCCCAGACGTGTTTTTTTAAATAAGTGCCCATAAATATTTCAGTGACATATGTTACATTATTTGATCTTCATTTGGCACAAATATGCTATTTACTTGTGTTGGCCTTTGTTCTTCTACTTTCATTAATCCTCAACAGTGAAAGGGCCATGAATTGGTGCCAATGTAATTGAGAACCTCCATGGTGGACCACCTTCTTACACTGACCACTTCCTTAAGTTGACCGAATTATCATAGACCAGACATGTACCACATATATGCATCAGTAAAGTAGGCCAAGTTCCTTATATTGACTACCTCTATATGTGGACCAGCTTATTACAATCCCCTGGGTAGTCAACTTACAAAGGTTCTATTGTGTGTATGTGTATGCGTGTGTGTTTACATATGAGAAAGAAAATTTAAGCGATCTTAGAGATAAATGACAGACCTCTCCCTGAAAACTTGTTTACCCCTCTTTGAAGGAGACACAGGATGGAGAACTTGATTAAAAGAACACTGCTCTGATGAGGATCCAGACAGTAAATATATTAATGTAAGTTATTATAGGGGTGATTGGCTTTACTCAGAGAGGCAATGATCTGAGGGCACAGCAGAGGCAGCATTAGCCAAGGCCCTTGGAAGAAGGATCCCTCTTTGAAGAAATAATATTTAAACTGAGACTTGAGGAAAGAATTGGTCTTGGGCGGCACCTGTGGCTCAGTCGGTAAGGTGCCGGCCCCATATACCGAGGGTGACGGGTTCAAACCTGGCCCCGGCCAAACTGCAACAAAAAAATAGCCGGGTGTTGTGGCGGGCGCCTGTAGTCCCAGCTACTCGGGAGGCTGAGGCAAGAGAATTGCTTAAGCCCAGGAGTTGGAGGTTACTGTGAGCTGTGTGAGGCCACGGCACTCTACTGAGGGCCATAAAGTGAGACTCTGTCTCTACAAAAAAAAAAAAAGAATTGGTCTTAACCAAGAAATGAGTAGAGGGCTAAATTGTCAACCAGTTAACACTACAATATCTGTGTACCATTTCAGATCAGCCACCAATCTTGTGGAAGTGGTGAAGGGTTTTTTGTTAAACTTACTGGCCTGAAGAATCCTCATCTGTAAAACAGGGTCTGTAATACCTACCTCACAGAATTCTTGGGATCATTCAACAGGTTACATGAAGATAATGGTACTTGGCACAGTGACTGGTATGAAGTACTTCTGTTGGAATTAAAATAATGGTCCTGAATAATCTAATCAGAACTGTTTATAGAGAAGACGGATGACATATTTGTTAAATGCAGAAGTAAAGTTTAATCTGTGTCTGGGGTCGACTTTCCTCTCCTCTCCATGGATGAAAACAGGATATTGAACTCCAGTATTTCATTATACACATCCCAGGACACTATTATGCAGCTTTATATATAAGAGGGAAAAGCAAAATTAGGCCTCACGAAGGATAAATAACTGTTAAGATTTATACCATGATGTATGTAGGACAATATTTTTTTAGTACCTATAAAACAATTGCCCTCTATATTCCCTTTCTGTCTCAAAAAGCTACTCAAGAACTCTGACATAGCAGAGCCTCCACCCTGAAGACATTTGTACCTTTTAGCAGATGAATAGTCCTTTACCCTCAAACAAGTCCCTTCATTCTGATCATCAAAAGAGTTGAAGTTTGCACTTTGTTCAATCAGTCTTGTAAAGCCTCACTTCCCACCCACACTCATGAATTCCTAGGTGATTTTCAACCAGTTAACACTACATGTGCCCAAGTTCTTCTCCACATTCAATAACCTGAGTCCAGAGGGAGAACAAGAGTTGCTCCCCTACTTCTAATGTCAATAACCACAGAGATGTCATTTTCTAATAGTTTCTTATAGACTAAAGGCTGACAACCAACCACGAAAATAAACTCTGACTCATAAGTCCAGGGCTGAAATAAATGAAGCATAGAGAGTCACAGCTAGATAGGATCTTAGATACAGGAAAACTCCAAAATCAAAAGATGAGACTTTTTTTAGAATTTGAATACCAAATTGATAGGCCAATTGTCTCATAGGCTTACCTCTGTGGAGCACAGCACATAGTCCAGTAGTAAATGGAGATTCAAAGTCAAGCATTGGTGCAACATTGCCCCTTGATTATAACAATCCTTTGAATTTGCCACTGATTTCTTGGTATAAAATGACTTCCTAACGTTTGCTTGTCTATATACCTCCTAAACTCAGTCTGTATCATGGGCCTCCTGATTCTTAATCCAGTGATTTTACTAGTGGTTATTATTGCTTCTTCCTTTCCAACAGATTTGATTGCAGACACTTGCCTGAGTGAGAGTGAGACCCCAACTCCTAAAAAGATGAAAAACCCAGCCGGGCGCCATAGTGAATGCCTGTAATCCCAGTGACTTCCAGAGGCTGAGGCAGCGGGATGCCCGTAGGCTGAGTCTGAGGTTGCAGTGAGTTATGATGCCATTGCACTCTGCTCAGGGGATAGGATGGTCTCAACAATAACAAAAAAATAAAATAAGCGAGGAAATAAAAAAAATCTCCCACCATTTGTATTAGTTTGCACCCAGGAATCTTTCCAGGGTCTGCTTCCCAAACCTGATCTCTGTCTTTCTGTTGCCATCCCTTCATGTCAATTATTTGTTCTCTGTCTGCTGTCTTGAACTTGACACTTCACACCACCTGTCCTTTCTTCACCTAGTACTTTAGCACCAGAACTCTGGAGCTCAATGCCCTGCTCCAAAGACCAGGGCCCTTGAGATCTGGCCTTTTATTTTTGCTTCTTTTTGGGCAATAACTTCACCAGCTTTCCAGCCAGTACCTTCTTTTAGAAA
Source organism: Nycticebus coucang (assembly GCF_027406575.1). Taxonomy (NCBI): domain Eukaryota; kingdom Metazoa; phylum Chordata; class Mammalia; order Primates; family Lorisidae; genus Nycticebus; species Nycticebus coucang. The sequence goes on from NC_069782.1 coordinate 32,208,875, forward strand.
TTGACAGTTGTTCTGTCATAGGATAGATGGAGAATCGAGGACCCATAAAATTCAATACCAACCTAAATGGTTCTGGTCAAATTCTTGATCTTGTACCTAATCCTTGTATCCCAAGGTGAACTCTGCTAATTTCCATCAGGGTGATGCCATGTCTAATATCTCCTGACCTTGACTCTATCCTGACTCCTGCTACTTCCTTGGCAACTTGTCCTCTCCAGAAGGGATGTGGCAGTCAAAGGAGCTCTAAAGCAACTGGCAACTGATGCAGGCTGTTGGCAAAGGCATTTTCTTTTTTTCTTTTTTTTTTTTATTGTTGGGGATTCATTGAGGGTACAACAAGCCAGGTTACACTGATTGCAATTGTTAGGTAAAGTCCCTCTTGCAATCATGTCTTGCCCCCATAAAGTGTGACACACACCAAGGCCCCACCCCCCTCCCTCCGTCCCTCTTTCTGCTTCCCCCCGCCATAACCTTAATTGTCATTAATTGTCCTCATATCAAAATTGAGTACATAGGATTAATGCTTCTCCATTCTTGTGATGCTTTACTAAGAATAATGTCTTCCACTTCCATCCAGGTTAATACGAAGGATGTAAAGTCTCCATTTTTTTTAATGGCTGAATGGTATTCCATGGTATACATATACCACAGGGCAAAGGCATTTTCTACGGGCTGATCAAATTGGTGAGCAACAGAATCATCTTGGGAGGAGAGTGAGGTGGCATTCACAAATGTGGATGTGAGTAATGAGAGCTTGTCAGGCCTATGTTTCTAAGAAACAGATTTTGTGACAAAATTAGATAAAGTTTTATTTCAAACTTGCATAACTCAGCATTATGCTATGCAAATCTTCATGCTTTTAATTTCTTGCTAAATTTCATGGTCCCAAAAAATCAACAGATGCTGAAGAAAATTATATTTATGTAAAAGAGCTTCTAATTCAATATGAAAATAATAAAAGAATGAAGGCTTACTTTTGCAACTCAAAAAATCTGGGCAGAATTTTAAAGTCCAAGAGCTTAGGGGGTACTGGCATGTTACAGGGACCAGATGATACTGATGCAGCCTTCTCCCCCACCACACACACACTCTTCTTCCCCAACAACAATTGTTGTCTTTACAATATTTGATTTCACCCCTTTGCCACAGCTCCAACTTTTATTTTTAGCCATTCAAAACACTTAAATTTAGAGTATAAAATATTGCAAAAGCACAGATATCCGTCAGCCAGACATCTTGCAAATAGGTCTCATTGGGCTCAAACCAAGCTTGAAGAGAATGTTAATGTCTTTATATATAATGAACTATCCTTAAAACACGGTGCCACAGAAAACCCACAATCATTATTTTATCTCTGAAGATATGGTATATAGCTCTTCCATTCTGCATCCTGTCAACTGTGGCTCCTCCAGAGGCCAAACTGAGCTAGAATCCAAGATGGCACATACTCCTCTGTTAGAAGCTCAGCTGAGACTGTTGACCAGAGCACTGGGGTTCCCTTCCATGTGGCCCCTCCATGTCTCTTGGGCTTCTCACAGAGTTCCAAGAAGTATTATACGACATCACTTCCACCACATTCTATTGCCCAAACATGTCACAGGATCAACTCAGTTCAAGAGGAAGGAGAAAAGGATCTTCATGATCCTTCATATTATCCAAATCTAGCATATCTATTGAAGAAAAAAAAAAGATTTTGTTGTTGGAATAGTAATCTCAGCATTGTTTGCAAAGTATTTCCTCCAGTTGACTAAATCTCATGACAGGAACCAAAGAAACTGACTCACTGCTTTGGGATTTTGTTCAAAGCAGGAACAGAGTAAGAATTTCTCAAATTCTTGTTTGGTTTATCGAAGATTAGGTGGTTGTAAGATGTTAGTTTCATTTCTTGGTTTTCAATTCGATTCCAAGTGTCTGTGTCTCTGTTTTTGTGCCAGTACCATGCTGTCTTGACCACTATGGCTTTGTAGTACAGACTAAAATCTGGTATGCTGATGCCCCCAGCTTTATTTTTATTACTAAGAAGTGCCTTAGCTATACGGGGTTTTTTCCGGTTCCATACAAAACGCAGAATCATTTTTTCCAAATCTTGAAAGTACGATGTTGGTATTTTGATAGGAATGGCATTGAATAGGTAGATTGCTTTGGGAAGTATAGACATTTTAACAATGTTGATTCTTCCAAGCCATGACCATGATATGTTCTTCCTTTTGTTAATATCCTCTGCTATTTCCTTTCTGAGGATTTCATAGTTTTCTTTATAGAGGTCCTTCACCTCCTTCGTTAGGTATATTCCTAGGTATTTCATTTTCTTTGAAACTATGGTGAAGGGAGTTGTGTCCTTAATTAGCTTCTCATCTTGACTGTTATTGGTGTATACAAAGGCTACTGACTTGTGGACATTGATTTTATATCCTGAAACATTACTGTACTTTTTGATGACTTCTAGGAGTCTTGTGGTTGAGTCTTTGGGGTTCTCTAAGTATAAGATCATGTCGTCAGCAAAGAGGGAGAGTTTGACCTCCTCTGCTCCCATTTGGATTCCCTTTATTTCCTTGTCTTGCCTAATTGTATTGGCTAGAAGTCCCAGCACTATGTTGAATAGTAAAGGTGACAGAGGACAACCTTGTCTGGTTCCAGTTCTAAGAGGAAAAGATTTCAGTTTTACTCCATTCAGTAAAATGTTGGCTGTGGGTTTGTCATAGATAGCTTCAATCAGTTTTAGAAATGTGCCACCTATGCCTATACTCTTCAGTGTTCTAATTAGAAAAGGATGCTGGATTTTATCAAATGCTTTTTCTGCATCTATTGAGAGGATCATGTGATCTTTATTTTTGCCTCTGTTAATATGCTGGATAACGTTTATGGACTTGCGTATGTTAAACCAGCCTTGCATCCCTGGGATGAAGCCTACTTGATCATGATGAATGACTTTTTTGATGATAAGCTGTAATCTATTGGCTAGGATTTTGTTGAAAATTTTTGCATCTATATTCATGAGTGAGATTGGTCTGAAATTCTCCTTTTTGTTTGGGTCTTTTCCTGGTTTTGGTATCAGGTTGCTGTTTGCTTCATAGAATGTGTTGGGAAAGATTCCTTCTTCCTCAATTTTTTGGAATAATTTCTGCAGTACAGGAATAAGCTCTTCCTTGAAGGTTTGATAGAATTCTGGAGTGAAGCCATCTGGACCAGGGCATTTTTTGGTTGGAAGATTTTTTATTGTTTCTTTGATCTCAGTGCTTGAAATTGGTCTGTTCAGGAGCTCTATTTCGGGGGAAAGACTCCCTATTCAATAAATGGTGTTGGGAGAACTAGATGTCTACATGTAAAAGACTGAAACTGGACCCACACCTTTCCCCACTCACAAAAATTGATTCAAGATGGATAAAGGACTTAAATTTAAGGCATGAAACAATAAAAATCCTCCAAGAAAGCATAGGAAAAACACTGGAAGATATTGGCCTGGGGAAAGACTTCATGAAGAAGACTGTCATGGCAATTGCAACAATAACAAAAATAAACAAATGGGACTTCATAAAACCGAAAAGCTTCTGTACAGCTAAGGAGACAATAACCAAAGCAAAGAGACAACCTACACAATGGGAAAGGATATTTGCATATTTTCAATCAGACAAAAGCTTGATAACTAGGATCTATAGAGAACTCAAATTAATCCACATGAAAAAAGCCAACAATCCCATAGATCAATGGGCAAGAGACATGAATAGAACTTTCTCTAAAGATGACAGATGAATGGCTAACAAACACATGAAAAAATGTTCATCATCTCTATATATTAGAGAAATGCAAATCAAAACAACCCTGAGATATCATCTAACCCCAGTGAGAATGGCCCACATCACAAAATCTCAAAACTGCAGATGCTGGCGTGGATGTGGAGAGAAGGGAACACTTTTACACTGCTGGTGGGACTGCAAACTAGTACAACCTTTCTGGACGGAAGTATGGAGAAACCTCAAAGCACTCAAGCTAGACCTCCCATTTGATCCCGCAATCCCATTACTGGGCATCTACCCGGAAGGAAAAAAATCCTTTTATCATAAGGACACTTGTACTAGACTGTTTATTGCAGCTCAATTTACAATCGCCAAAATGTGGAAACAGCCTAAATGCCCACCAACCCAGGAATGGATTAACAAGCTGTGGTATATGTATACCATGGAATACTATTCAGCCATTTAAAAAAATGGAGACTTTATATCCTTCGTATTAACCTGGATAGAAGTGGAAGACATTATTCTTAGTAAAGCATCACAAGAATGGAGAAGCATGAATCCTATGTACTCAATTTTGATATGAGGACAATTAATGACAATTAAGGGTATGGGGAGGGAAGCAGAAAGAGGGACGGAGGGTCCTTGGTGTGTGTCACACTTTATGGGGGCAAGACATGATTGCAAGAGGGACTTTACCTAACAATTGCAATCAGTGTAACCTGGCTTATTGTACCCTCAGTGAATCCCCAACAATAAAAAAAAAAAGAAGATAGATAACCATACACTGTTAACGTAATTCCTAAGCCATAATGTGGGCAAATTCTCAGACCTGAAGATGAAATTGTGAAATCATATGCATAACATTAAGAAGTCCCCTTAATTTAGCAAAAAAAAAAAAAAAGAATTTCTCAAATTACTCAGGTTGGAATCTGACCTCAAGGAGGCCTCGGGCCCAGCCATTTAAAAGATCAGGGGCCATTTGGACTTGAAAATTCCTGTGGTTTAGAACCCTACTTAGGATTTACCTTTAACTCCATAATGTAAAAACAACCCAAATCATTTTCCAATGAATTCTTCCAAATGTAAGCATAGGGAGCCACAGAGGTATAATTGTCAGGATAGGAGAGGATTATGCTGATTCTGTCTAACAAAGTATAAAGATGATATCTAAAATCACCACTCCTTTGCATTGTTCTGCATCTCTATTAGAATATAGGACCAGGGAGAATGAGAAGATAGATTCAGTTCCCATGAAAAAAGCCAAGGGCTTTTTTTTCTTCTACCTTGCTCCAAGCCAGGCTGGTTGTGTTGTAAAGTTGCATGTTAATGACACCAGTGGATCTGGAAAAGAAGAAATAGGTCAATGCTATTCCACGTTTGACCCTGAGAATACATAAGCCACAGGGTCTTTGCTAGAGCACAACTTAACATCTTTCTATTTCTCATTATCCCAACCTCCTTCCCCCATTAAAAGTCAAGAAAGAAGCTACTTTTCATTGAGCTCTTAGTATATATCGCCCACTGTACTAGGAAATTGTTGCTGTTGTTGTCGTTAAACCAATATCATGTAATTTAGTCATTATCATATCATTTTGCACACTACAGGCATTTAATAAAAAGTTCTCATTTGACTTGCTGAAGTAAGTCATGTGACTGGTGATCAATCACAGCATTAACTGTGTTTTGCATGGTTAAAAAAATCTCATGTATTTTGAGGACAGCCTCCCTCGGTTCTCAAGTACAGAAGCAGGGCATCCTTGCCAGATACAAAAATATATTATTTTTTGGCTCGTATCAGCTCACTATATGATATTAAATTTGCAAAACATGATAATGAAGTCCCGAAAAAATAGAAGACATTTTCATAATTGTGCTTTACCCTATCTATGTAAGAGATTTTGTTACTGAATGTTCGTACAAAATACCATTTGACCGTGATTTGGAGATGTTGCTTATTGCAAGCATTTTACAAGCTAATTTTGGATGAATCTACTACTTTAGCAAATTTGCAGTTCTCAAAAATAGGAATTCCATCTAGAATGGAACAGTAATTTTCCCTTAGGGCATGAATGATCATTCTCATTTTGTTAAAATATTGCAATATACTGAATATAATCAGGATGGTTTTCATTATCCTCTTCCTCTGCTCCCTATTTCCAGTTGTCCCTTTACCCTTAACTTCCAAATTGTCTTTGGCAGAAGATTAATATCTACACACTTCCCTTTATATGATGATTGTTAATTTAGTCTACCCCTGAGTTGTAGAAAAGTTGAGAAAGACCTTCAGATTAGAATAAATCATCACTAGAAATCAAAAGACATTTTAATAATAGTGCAACTTATCTGGCCTTTGGAAAATGAGCTCACTCTAAAGAAATATTACTTATTAAGAAGTCAGAACAAAAAGTGTTCAGAGGGTCTTTATTATCAATTTTAAGAATATAAGTCAAGATAGAATGCAAAGGAAGAAAAACAAAGGATGAAACAAGTATCAAACTATAGAAAGACTTAGACATGGCCATGAAAACAAGAAATTTGAATCTAATGCTATTTTGTATAAAACATCAACATTATTTGCTTGTTTAATCAAAGTTTCCTTTAAAAAGAGTCCTTTGTCTTATACACTTGTATGCTAACAGTGTCTGGTCCTCTAAATTAAAATACATATTTCCAAGTAATATAGATTTTATTTGGTTGGTTTCTTAATATAATATTTCTGGGCTATTGCCATGGATGTATATGTATCCTGTTGAAGATTTTGATTAAGCAGCTATTAGTTTTTGTTGTTGTTTGTTTTATAAAAGACAGAGTCTCACTTTGTTGCTCAGGCTGGAGTTAAGGAGCTACTAGTTTTTAATTTAATATTTTAACTATCTCAGCAAAAGTTACCCAGCTACCTACTGGGTAATACCTACTATTTTTACCCTGTGTCTAACACAAGGTACTAAACATCATACCCTATAAAAAGTTGGAGCCATCAAATTTTATGAATGACACCCTGTTCCAAGTGTTCTTGCTTCCCACAATATGGCCTTTTGTATCACACTCTGACACTAATCAATCCACAGACACCTGACTGATGGTATTCATGATCCGAAAACTTTCCTATCATTTTTAAGAAAGGTGCGATTTGAACACAGGCTATGCAAACCATCTATGTGAGTACGGCAAATTTACAACGGAGTATTATAATACAGTATCTTGGAACAGCTAAACAAAGTCTCAATTGTGCTTTCATAATAAATGTTTTCAGTTCTTTATGTTGAATCTCAGAAATGAGTTTCTGAGAGGTCACATTTATAATGGAAATATACCATCTAAGATTTAATAGGAGCTTTATAGATGTCTCCAGAATGACTACAACTTACTTTTTGGGATCTCCTAAAAATAGGCTTTCAGGTGCCAGGAGTTGATCATGTAGGCATTCCATGATGACTCTAACCCTGCCAAAGAATGCCTACATTTGTCCTAAATTTATTTTTAGTAACCAATTGTCAAAACAACCCATGATGTGGATCTGCAGGTGAACTCCACAATAGGTGTCACTTTATTTTTCTGTCTTGAAAAATACATCAAGCATTGTTTCCTAGCTGCCAAAAACAAGATTACAATGAAGCGCTGGTGGAGAAAGAGGCCCAATAACACATTAGCTCACCCTCAGCTTTTGTGTTTAAAATCAATCAGCTCTGCAGTGTCCCATAGACATTCCTCCTATCAAAATGTCTGTACTTCCTTGTGGAAATTTTCTTGTCAAGATTCAAAAGAGACCCTTGAGAAGATGAACGAGTTCAATCTATGAAAATGAGCCCATGAGTTCGATCTATGAAAATAAACCTATTACCATGTTTATTACTAATTTTTCAGCGCCAGCTATCTCTGTAATGTACAATAGAACTCGGCAGACGGTTCTCCTGCTCTCTTGCCTCTGTAAATTTGCCATGTGAAAACAACATCTATTCACGTAACAGACGGCTTAGAAAAGTGCGTGTGGCATCATGAACAATAGCCACATTTGATCTCAGCAGAGTTCCATCCCATGCTAGCAGACAGAGCAATTCTCTTTTGAATTGACAATGTCAAAACTCAAAGAATTAAGACACCTGTGGAACATGCTATTAGGGTTAACCTCAGGTTCAATCAGCCACTATATGCCCAGGGGAAGATGGTCTCTGAAGCAAGCTCCCAGCTCCAATAGAGTGTGCATCTGCTACATAAAGGCTCCCAGGTGAAGAGCTAAACAGGCTTTTATAAGTTGATCCCCAGGGTCCCTGGGAAAACAGTGTGAGGTCATCAGTATAAAGTTTTGAGTTATGACAACACAGCAGAAGATAATACCATAAAAGTCCACACCTCCTAGTATTTCCTAATACCTGATTAGAAACTATAAACAGAGGAAATATTTCAATGAAACTAATTTAGGGTTTTCACATGAAAGCTATAACCCAGTTACAACCTAAGAATAGGGGGAAGGGGGAAAGGGAGGGGAGGGAGCGGGGAGGTGGGTAGAGGGAAGGGGATTGGTGGGATTACACCAGCGGTGCATCTTACAAAGTATATGTGAAACTTGGTGAACGGTCTGTAAAGCTAGTGAGTGATGCCCCATGATCATATCAATGTACCACAGCTATGATTTAATAAAAAAAAATGATTTTGACAATGAATGGATTTGTGTTTCTGCAGCCTCAAAAGAAACACATTTCTTGGCTATGGTTCTATACTGGAAGAGTTAATCCAAAAGACAATGTTTTCCTGAAAACTTATATGTCATCAGCTGGGCTAAGATCAAATATCCTCTCATGCTCGGCCTTCAGTGGTGTTCAGGATTGCAAGAAAGTCCAAGGTCCAGATGAAAGGGAATCGATAAGTATTTTTTGGCATAAAAATAAACTGCCTATTAAGTATGATCTCTTAAGTAATATAAAATTTCTATAAGCTGGTATATATGTTACATGTGGCTCAAAGACCATCCTTCATTTTCCGCCAGTCTGGTTTTTCACCTGCTGTTCTGAGGCCATAAACTTTCAGAGGGAAGCTCTCTGTAATTTGATATGGAATTTTATGATTTAGAGGCCCATGGCAGGGAAAGGGAGTTTGCTCAACTCCACAGCTCCTATTGGCAGGCCAAAGCTCATTATCTGAATCTTGGAGTCGTTCATTTTACAAAGCCTGAAAATAGTGTAAGCTTTGTTAACTTTTTCAATTTCATTCTTTGGGTGAAATGTTCTTAACACTTTCCAAAAATGTGCATTAAAAGCCATTGGATGGAGGGGAAAGAAAGCAGAGTATGAGGTCGAACAATTAAGTTCATAAACTCATCCTGGAAAAAATTCTATGTCCCTGGTTGCCATATATCCCTACGGTCACCTTAGAAGTGACCATCAGAATGTTGGAGGATGGGTGGTGGGAAATGGGAAGTTAGAAGATTAGCTTGGTTTTTCACAGACACAATCCTTCAAGCTTTCCCAGGAAATGAAAAGCTGCTAGTGAGGGGAAACAATAGACCTGAATAGCGGGAGTGTTTGGGATGGAGCCAGTGAGCAGGAGTCACCAACCCAGAGAGGTAATTTGGAATGAATTGCCGTTTTGTGTTGTGAAGCACCAGGCCACAGCTGGTGGACGGCTAACCTGAGGATTTGTGGTGACTGCATTGAGATGGTAATGAAGTTTTTATTTTATGATTGCAGATGTTTGTGGATTATTGTTATTAAGCTTATTAGTGTAACAGTACAAATATGAGATTTTTATTTACTTGGTCTCTTATTTATAGGAGCTTTGTTAAAGTCTTTTTTAACCCAAGTCAAGAAAATAAAAGCATGCAATAAGCAAATGTGCTGAACTGTCAGGGGATCCTCTGTGTGTGTGTGTGTGTGTGTGTGTGTGTCCTCGGGGATGGGGATGCAGGGCTCTCCTGAATTCAAGGTAAACCTGAAAGTTCCCATGACCGCTGTGCCTTAAGTAATATTGTCAAGTGACCTGCTCAGTCTTTATATTAACAGGGTTTCATACTCTTGGTCTGCAGTTGGGCTACCTAGCCAACCCTGCCGTGTGCAAACTGTGTCTTGTTAGGGGATTAACTTCCTTAGGCCTCAGTTTCCTCCCAGGTAAAACTAGGGTTTGAAAAAGGCTGCCTCTTTCATAAAGTCATTGGGAGGAAACAGATGGGATCATCTGAATAGAGCATAGAAGGATCCTTCAATGTGGAAAAAAGTTTAAGGATTTTACTCAAAAGATTTGAAACAAAGAAATTCATTGGAAATGCTTTTATCTTGCAGAGTATTCTGTTTAACCAAGTAATTCAAAGAAGGTACACATAAGTGTTTCATGTGGATAACTAGTTTTCAAGCAATTAAATAAATAATCTTCTGCAGTCTTGCTGTTGGGCAGAGTCTGATCTCTTTTTTAATGATTCAGAATCTGCTAAAGAAATTTGAAATGTTTCAAGATATTGTCACCACATAGTGTCATAGAGTGGAGGGATAAAAGTGTTGAGTTCAGCCATAAAAATGCCAAATGATTTTGCTGTTACCGTGGTTCTCTTCCTCGCCAGCCATAGGGCACAATAAATATCTGGAAAGGGAAATGGTGTTCACAAGGGAATTTAATTTTTAACTTGCTGAAAGAATTTTCTTAGATTAGAAAAAACAAAATCCCCCTGAAATATCCCATATGTAAAAATAAAGTCGTCACCATTATATACTTCAAACTGAAAGTAATTACTAGTTGACCAGTTAAACTGAAACCTCTTTCATACTGACTCCTCAGCAATTTCCACCACTGTTGTGATTGGTGATTTACAACCAACTCAGGCCATTAATGAAGAACCCTGTGATTCACAGTTAAATATATCTAAAGTCTAGTCATAAATTTACAGTAAGTTGAAAACGTGTGCAAATGTTCGATTGCATGTATTTTCAGTAGTTTTATAACAAGATTCAACTAAAATAGGTTCGTGAGCAGAGAAATCCCGCCAGAGTTTTTTAAGGTTTTATTTTAAATACTGTGATGTGTTTATAAAATCCTGTGTTTACCACATGGTGTTGATAACCTATTTCATTAACTCAAGGTAGTTCCCAGTGATTTTGGAAGTAATAAGAAAACACTGTGTAAATTAGGAACCACTAATTTGGAATGGGCAGAATGTCATGGAATTTAAATATTTCTAAATTCAAAAATGATTCCCCAAAGATCAATTCTGTTCCCTAGTGGATATTTTTCCAAAGGACTTTGTAAGTGTAACAATGGTGTAAGCTTGGAGCTGCCAAGGACCACTGCAGAGAGAAAGACCATGAGAAGGTGCACCTGACCCTGAGGAAAGCTGAGAGGCACGGACAGGGACGGCATCCTCCCAGGCCTTCACATTCAACCTCACGTTTGACTTCTGTTTTTGTGTGTTCTAAACTTGTGTAGAGCTCTTCATGAATTCCCCACTCAATTATTTTAACTTTGGATAAAAGGTGAATGAGTGTTAAATATTTTAATCAGCTGTTTGGAAAGGCATCATAATTCAATTTATTCCTTTCTGGGTGATATGGAAAATAACTATTTGGCTGACATACTACAATCCTAACGATGCTTCTTGTTTAAGATGTAGTTCCCCCTTCGGGTCTGTAATGCTTGCCACCTGACTGACTTTGAGGACCAAAACAATCCTCTAATTGCTGTGAACACTAGAACTGATTGTCCCAGACCCTACATTCTGCTTTTATTCCTTTTCCTTTTTCCCCTGAAAATTCTCTTTACATTTGCTAGCATGAGAAACAAAAGAAAAGTAGAAGATCGTGTTTAGAAAGATGAGAGTATTTAAAAGGCATATGAACAAAGTGCAGAGGGTGCCCAGAAAGTGTACACATTGTCAGAAAGGGAAAAACTGTGTTAAAATTGTAATACTTAATATATACTGATAACAAAAAATGAATACAGGTCACCTTTGGGCACCTCTTATAATTGCAGACGTCAAACATGTCTTGAGCATTACAATTTTAACACAGTTTTTCCCCCCTTTCTTAAAAATGTGTATACAAAATCTGACAGTTAAGCTCCCGGACTCAACCTAGAAAAAGTGCTGCATACCTCATTGCTGAGTACCACCATGGTCACCTTCAAAATGCTCCCATCTCTACAACAAATAGTTGTTCAGCAAGGAGGTATGTAGCACTTTGTCTAGGATGAGTTCAGTTCACGAACTCAGTTGTCAGACCTTTTATACTGACAGCTTGAATGGCCATTCCAGAAGAAGAGTTCCAAAACTGCTCTGAAGGGTGGACTAGGCGCTGGTATCAGTGCCACAGCCTTCCAAGTGGAATACCTCAAATGTGACTATCGTGATATCCATCAGTGAGGTGTCTAGCATTTTTTCTAGGATGAGTTCGCAATTCTCCAACCCCGTGTATTTTTTTGGCAGCCCCTATATTGCCGATCTACATGTAGCATGAGTGTGTGATACTTGGTCAAAATTAACATAACAGAGCTTCAAACTCATCAAAAAATTCGCTACATCCCCTAGAATCTGGAGAAGCTGGAGAATGTAGCCACAAACTAACAGACGTATTCTTGTGGCGACACTCATATGAATGATTCCATCAATCCTGCAATTTACAGGTTATAGCAAAATGACAGGCAGTGGTTAGTACTTTTCTAAGCTCCATAAATCCTATTAAAAATGTTACCCTTGGGAGAGTGTTGTGGTGTCACAGTTCACAGCAACCTCAAAGTCTTGGGCTTGAGCAATTCTTTGCTTCAGTTTCCCAAGTATCTGGGATTACAGGCACCCGCCACAATGCCTGGCTATTTTTTTGTCTTTATTGTCATTATTGTTTAGCAGCCCCAGGCCGGATTTGAACCTGTCAGCCCCAGTGTATGTGGCCAGTGCCCTAACCTCTGAGCTACAGGCTGGACCTGCTGGGAGGCTATTTTAGATGTAAATATCTTGGTAGATGTTGCTGCAAGTCTCTGTTTCTGAGCGAGGATTTAGTACCTGTGATCCTTGATTCTTCCACTCCAAGAACTAACTTTCTCTCTGTCTCCCTTTCTTCTCTCAGTCCCTTTTCCTTTCTTTTCTCCTCCCTCTCTCTTCCTTTTTCCCTTTTTCTTTCCACAAGAATTTCTTTTGTTCCTATAATAGACCACATTCCATCTTAAATACTAACATCCAACGATGAACACCACAGTGTTCATAGATTTAAGATGGTTTCAGAAAAATGAAAACAGTAGGAAATTAAAAAGAATTCAGAGTTGCTGAATAGCTAGGCAGGTTAAAGAAGGCTAAAAACATGCTACCAGAGTAGAAAGCAAGTTCCAATGGTAATAAAAAGTACTTGATTCTGTATTTGAAGTTATATATATTCAAATAAATTGGAGCTAAGGTGAACATTGAAATCACTCAAATTTTAAGGCTTGAGTACCACTATAATAAAAGAAAATCATAAAGCAGACGTTCCGCTTATTCAAATTCCTAACTACATTATATTCGATCTTCAGAAATACTTTCTTATTCTTGGAATATAACAAAGAATTTTACTAATATTTTGAATGTATAACCATATTTGAGTAAAATTGGTTTTAACAAAAACTTGTTCTTTCACTTAAAATGCATACTAATTTTTTTCCTGAACTTTTAACTGTGTTTCTACTATATTTACAAGATGATTTTTTTCTACACTTAATTCATTCAACAAATATTTATCTAACACCTCTATTGGCCAGATACCATGTCTGCATCGAAAAGAACAGAGATGGTCCTAGCCCTTATAAAACCTGTACACTGGTTAAAAGTCTCAGATTATACAATATAAATCATTGGCAAAATGGAGTTTCCTTCAGAAAAATGCACTTTATGACAAACTTGGCTAAAACACCAATATTCCAGTAAATAGGGCATAACTGCCTGTACTGTTTTAAAGTCATAATTCTAAGACCACAAACACAGGCTTCAAATAAAATGGAGCTCCATTCAAATTTAGCTCTACTCCTTTGGATCTATGATGCTATCTATAAAAGGAGATTGATAACCTTAAATTAACTGGGCGCAGTGGCTGACGCGGGTAATCCTGGCACTCGGGGAGGCTGAGGCAGGAGGATCACTTGGCAAAGGAGTTTAAGGTTCCAGTGAGCTATGGTGATGCCACTGCATTCTAGTCTAGGAGACAGAGTCTTACTGTGAAAATCATATGATATCAGGAGAGCTTGCCATATAGTGAGCCTTTCCCTACTCCCCAAAAAAGTGGTCACGTTTGTTGTTGCTGCTACTTCTATTTGAACATTATTTTGCATATCAGAAGTTTGGACAGAAGTTAAAAAACCTCAATGCTTGGGCGGCGCCTGTGGCTCAGTGAGTAGGGCGCCGGCCCCATATACTGAGGGTGGCGGGTTCAAACCCGGCCCCGGCCAAACTGCAACAAAAAAAAAAAATAGCCGGACGTTGTGGCGGGTGCCTGTAGTCCCAGCTACTCGGGAGGCTGAGGCAAGAGAATCGCTTAAGCCCAGGAGCTGGAGGTTGCTGTGAGCTGTGTGAGGCCATGGCACTCTACCGAGGGCCATAAAGTGAGACTCTGTCTCTACAAAAAAAAGAAACAAAAAAAAAAAACCTCAATGCTTGCAGAATGGTGTGTCCTGGTACGTTTAGGTATTTCTGATTGACTCTGAGATATTTAAATATCCTTGTTTGTAAAGTCTTTCTAAATTCTAACAGCAATCATTCTGCCCTTTAAAATTCTTAGAATAGTGCAGTAGTGTTCAAAGTTAACAACTGCTGGACTCCAAATTGAAGGGTATTGGATTAGTAAACATTATTAGAACCTATGACTTTTGGCACGTGGGTGCATTAGTAGGTGTTTGTGTGTGTGAGTGTGTGTGAGGGCTGAGGGACACTTCAGTGCCTCCTTACCAAGGTGATTAACATGAACTAACTGATCAGTAATAAAGATGTTATTGTGGCAAGTGAGAAACAAGTTGAAGGTGAACTGACTCCCAGTGCAATATTCTGTTATCAGTAATTACTTTAGAACTCATAGGAAGTGTTCCGCATAAAATCCCTCACTTGACTTTTTCTCATTTATTTAAAAATTGTAATCAATTACAGGTTATGGTTCATTGTATTCCAGTTGAGATTTCCTACCATTTATTTTTTTTAATTTATTTATTTTTATTAAATCATAGCTGCGTACATTAATGCAATCATGGGGTACCATGAGCTGGTTTTATATACAATTTGACATATTTTCATCACACTGGTTAACATAGCCTTTCTGGATTTTTCTTAGTTATTGTGTTAAAACATTTATATTCTACATTTAGTAAGTTTCACATGTACCCTTGTAAGATGCACCACAGGTGTAATCCCACCAATCACCCACCCTCCGCTCATCCTCCCTCCTCCTTCCCCTCCCTCTCCCCCTTCCCCATATTCTTAGGTTATAACTGGGTTATAGCTTTCATATGAAAGCTATAAATTAGTTTCATAGTAGGGCTGAGTACATTGGGTACTTTTTCTTCCATTCTTGAGATACTTTACTAAGAAGAATATGTTCCAGCTCCATCCATGTAAACACAAAAGAGGTAAAGTCTCCATCTTTCTTTAAGGCTGCATAATATTCCATGGTGTACATATACCACAATTTATTAATCCATTCGTGGATCGATGGGCACTTGGGCTTCCTCCATGATTTGGCAAATATGAATTACACATGAGGCATTTAGAAACTGTTACTCCTAATAGTGGTAGAAGAATCACTTAGAGTTAGAGTTGGAGAGAGTCTGATGGACTTGAAAATAATAATAGTCTTAAATTTAAAACAGAGATGATTTGGCAATTATCTAGAAAGACTAATATATGATAATACTTTATTGTCGTTTGCATGACACAATTGACTGTGTTTGTCTATTTTGTCACATGCCCCTTTATCTCTCTCTCTTTTTTGAGACAGAGTCTGACTCTGTCACTCGAGTAGAGTGTCGTGGCATCACAGCTCACAGCAACCTCAACCTCTTGAGCTGAAAGTATCCTTTTGCCCCAGCTTCCTGAGTAGCTGGAACTTCAGGTGCTTGCCACAACAACCAGCCTAGTTTTTCCATTTTTAGTAAAGACAGGGTCTCGATCTTGCGAGGCTGGTCTCAAACTCCTGAACTCAAGCAATCCACCCACTTGACCTCCCTGAGGGCTGGAATTACAGTTCTGAGCCACAGCACCCAGCCGCTTTCTCTCTCTCTCTTTTTTTTTTTTTGCAGTTTTTTGGCTGGGGCTGGTTTTGAACCCGCCACCTCCGGCATATGGGGCTGGTACCCTACCCCTTTGAGCCACAGGCGCTGCCCCCACCTTTCTCTCTCTCTCTCTTTTTTTTTTTTTGTTACGATATTTGTGTTAAATGTGACAAAGATTAACCAATTTCAAAATTGACCAAAAGAAAATTTCTAAAGCGAATCCTGATATTTTCTTCCTGCGAATGAGTACTTAATAAGAAATCTTTAAAATCACATATAAACACTTCTTTCCAAACAAGAGGATTTCTTTCTCCATTATATGTGATCATCTTCCTGGCCAGAGAAGCCACATCATTGTTTATTCATTTACACAAGATTTACATTTCATAGATGGCCAGGAACACTTTTATCCTTAAATAAACAATTTTATAAAAAGATCTATTACTTGAAAGTCTATATCATAAAATAAACCTTTTCCCCTTTGACCTGGCCTCCTCCCACCCTCACTTCCTTCATTAAAAGAGGGTTTTTCTTTTAAGGAAAAAGGATCACAAGAAACAGCTGGGGTTGGAGGGAGCCTAAAAGAATGAAAAACCAGTTCATCTGTTCATTTGGCAGCTGGTGGCTGCTTATGTGGTGTAGAAGTGACTGGATCCTTTCTAAATATCCTCTTCCATGTTCCTTGAAAACTTATAAAACACAGCAAATAATACATAACAAATATAAGTAAGCACATCCTATGTGAAAGCTGTGATTACTGACTCTGAGGAAAGCACAGTGTTTGTAGGGTTTTTATTTTTTAAATGAATAATTTATAAAAATATTCCTATGCCCACATAAGAGAAAAACTTAATTCACTTCAATTTGAGGGGAGGAGGAAGGAGGGAGATCCCTGTGCTCCCACCTAAGGGACACATGTGAGGGGACCTGGCACACCTCCTAAGGACGGGACAGCCACAACAGGACCTCAGCTAACAACATAAACACTGCAACCTGATCGTCTGTACCTTCTTATTAATCTGTAATTTTTTAAAAAAAAAAAGAATAATAAAAAAGAAAAGAAACAATAAATAAAAATATTCCTACAAAGGAAGCATAAGCCGTATATCTCTGTTTCTAAAGGATAGAGAAAGAATAACAATAAGCATTAAGAGGCCGAGTCAGGGAACATGTTGCAGGTTCAGCTCTGACCTGAAACCCTGGGGGGCGGGGGGTGCACAGTGTGTGTGTATGAACGTCTCTCCACTTCTGTCTTTGCACCTGTCAGTCTGAGTATTTCTCTGTTTCCGTGTCTCTCTACCCAGATTCTCTCTCTCACCTACCCTGTTTCCCCGAAAATAAGACAGTGTCTTATTTTAAGGTGTGCTCCCAAAGATGCGCTAGGTCTTATTTTCAGGGGACATCTTGTCTTTCCTGTAAGTAGGCCTTATTTTCGGAGGAGGTCTTATTTTCAGGGAAACAGGGTACTTCATCAACCAATCCCTGGCAACACTGATTCTTCCATCTCTTTCTCTGAACTTACAAACTGGTCTTTTCTAATTTATCTCATATAAGCCATGCCTTTCAATCCTTGCCCTGAATCATGGAATCTATCCCACTAAAATACGGCAAATGTGGGTGAATATCCTTAGTCTGAGGGTTCAAAGTGCCATAATATATGTAAAGAGGGGAGTTGAGGGAGGGACGTCTGGTGAGAAAGAGTTTGCAGGCATGTGGTGGAGGTTTATCAGAAACACCCAGCTTCCAGCAGGACCAAGGCAAAGACGGGGTCCTGGCCACTAACCTGCACAGTCAACAAACCCTTCCCGAGCATCACTAAAGCTTCAGATGCTGTGCTGAAGCAAGACTCAAAACCACACGACGACATGCTCTGCCCTGGGAGGGGGAACCTGCACCCTTAAGGCCACATGTTGCCTTCTGGGTCCTTATGTGTGGCCTTTTGACTGAATCCAAATTTTACGGAACACTTTTTTTTTTTTGGCAGTTTTTAGCTGAGGGTTGGGTTTGAACTCGCCACCTCCAGTATATGGGGCTGGCGCCCTACTCCTTTCAGCCACAGGTGCCGCCCCCAGAACAAACTCTTTTATTTTTATTAATACATTTTTGTATTTTATATTTGCATTTTATTTTTTAAATGAACACATTTAAAACCCCAAAGAATAAAATAAGTTACAATGAAATAATCTTCCCAGATTGACTGGCAGCATGACAACACTCCTACAAACCACCAAGATTTTAAGTTCGAGGGAGAGGCACAGAAGGTTATATTGCAGAAATTAAAAGATGAAAAGCAGAAGCAAAGGCAATTCTTTGGAGCAGCAGTAAGACCTGGAACTAATGCCATGGAAGGAACTTGTAAATTAGCTGATATACTCGGGGGAGGTGGGGGGAGGGGAGGGGAAGGGCAGCCAGGCAGGGATGTAGGAATCGGGAAAGAACGCAATGTCTAAGTTATAGGATGTTCAGACCCCCAATAACATTCCAAAGTACAAACTGCAGGGATGTAGGAATCGGGAAAGAACGCAATGTCTAAGTTATAGGATGTTCAGACCCCCAATAACATTCCAAAGTACAAACTGCAGGGATGTAGGAATCAGGAAAGAACGCAATGTCTAAGTTATAGGATGTTCAGACCCCCAATAACATTCCAAAGTACAAACTGCTGTCTCTTTCAAAAACCATAATTGATTGCCAGCATGAATTAGCCTGCGACTTAAGAGAGCAACTTCATGCAATACCTCAAAAGTGAAATAACGTGTATTATTCAATTGCTTTGGATGAATCAACTGATGCCACTGACTTGGTGCAGGTTTTATACTTCATTGAGGTTATAACAGAAGATTTTCGTTTTTATGAAGAGTTCATTCCTTTGGCACTCTTGCAAACAGAACACAAGGAATAGATATCTTCAACAACTTTTAAGATGAATGTGGTGAAATTGGCCCGAATTTGATAAATTTAGTGAGTCTAGGTACAGAGGGTGCACCTCCCATGACAGGAAAACGTGAAGGGTTTATTGGACGGGACGGAAAAGTATTAACAGATTGAGATGCTCACATTTCTTTTCCTTGTGTCTTACATCAGCAAAATCTCTGTGCTAAAGCTACTATTTTAAGTAACACTTGCCAACAAGTTACAAATATCGTTAACTATATTCCTGCAAATGTGACATGATCTCCTCAGTTTTGTAAAATGCTGAAGTTGAACTAAGATATTCAGTGTGGATTTGCTTTATCATTCTAAAGTGCATGGGCTATCACAGGAACAGGTGTTAGCCAAAATTTTATCTCTGTGAGAACAGATAGTTCAATTTTATGAAGAACAGAATCAGCAAGGATTGAGTGAAGATTTCTATAGGAATGCAGCATTTCTGCGTGATATCATGTCAAATCAAAATGACTTGAATATTGCTGTGCAGGGTAAAACTAAGTCTATATATGATATGTGGTGAAAAATCCAAGCATTTCGAAAAAGTTTTCTTTTTTCAAAAGAAATCTCCTTCAAAAGGAAATTTCGGATGAACGTTTTCTCCAGTTAGCAAAGGTCAGTGATGAGCAGATTTACACTCCATGAGAATCATCTGAAGAATACACAGCTGTTATAGACCTATATTAACTGGAGAAGACAATAAAAAGTTCACTGACTTTGACAATCACGACAGCACATTCAGATCAGCATTTCAGCCTCACCTAGTTGGTATCACCAAGGGACCCAAAGAACCATAGATGGAATTAATTGAGCTCTCAGTAGATGGCATTTTAAGTCATTGTTTGATGCTAAGAAAGATCTAATCAAAATATGGAAAGATCCAGTGGAATGCCCACGCCTCAGCAACACACCTGGAAAATGCTTTCCTGCTTTCAACCTCTTACTGCTGAGACTCTAAATTCTCTGACCTAACCCAAATCAAGACACTCTTAAAGTCACAAATGACAGATACCCATGGAAGAGGATCAAGCAACAGTGGGACCTCCATCCTGCAGCCAAATATTCAAATGCTTTCTGACAAAAAGCATTTGAAGTGATTAAACAGTCAATTAACTTTAACATGAATGAACAGTTTTCATGCTCTGAAATTATGAAGTACATAGTAGTTTTACAAAACAGTGCACATTTTAAAATATATCTAATTGAAGTTTCTTCGATGTGGCCTACAACTAAATTAATGCAGCCTTCCAACATGAAAAGGTTACTCTACCCTCTTGATTTAAAAATTTTTAAATGTAAACATGCCTAGTTGCAAAATGAAATGTGTTATAATATAGTAAGCTACAAGATTTTTCTTTTCTTTCTGTTTCTTTTTTTTTTTTGCAACAGAGCCTCACTTTGTCGCCATCAGTAGAGTGAGGTACCATCACAGCTCACAGCAACCCAGCAACCTCAAACTCTAGAGCTTAAGTGATTCTCTTGCCTCAGCGGGGACTACAGGTGCCCACCACAACATCAGCTATTTTTTAGAGACAGGGTCTTGTCCTTGCTCAGGCTGGTCTCAAACTCCTCAGCTCAGGCAATCCACCTACCACAGCCTCCCAAGTGTTGGGATTACAGGCGTGAGCCACCACACCCAGCCCAACTACAAGGTTTTTCTAAAAATTTATAGGAATATGGAGAAAAGAGTAATCCTAGCCATTCATACATGTAATTTACCTCTCCCCTTTTTGCTGCCTTAAAGTTTAGTCTAATCTAATGGCATCTGTATAAAATTTTATGCAAGGAAGGTCATAAAACGTAATTTGCTCTGGATCATTTTTAGACCCTCAGTACTGGCTTCCTGTGTGAAGACATCTTGGCCCATTGCCTGATAATGAAACTCTCATTGGCATTTGTTGTGATGGACCAAGCCAGCAGCATTACTGGTACATCCTTCTCAACACACACCCTGACATGTTTGGTGCTTTTGTTTTCGTTTTTCCCCCTGAATATGAGCAACAAGGACAAGGCACTAAGCTCTCCGGTCTGTGAGTTGGTAGTTCCCCTCTTCAAATCACCCTTCAATTGAAAATATATATTCAGTTTTTTAGAGAGAAAAATGACTTCCAAAGCTTATCAGGACTATATTAGGATAAAACATCAATTCTTAATTTGGAAGTAATACTGTGAAAAATGATGGATGATTAGTTACTGTCCAGTAATGAACAGGTGGGAGACCTTCTGAAATGCCCACTGGCACATGGTAAGCAGATAAAACATCTCCCAGCATTCCTGGGAGATTTTCGCTCAGACCCTGCGTTCGTTCAGCTGGTTGGCAACATGACACGGTCAGGATGCATTTATACCAATGAAGCGCAGGGAACTGAGTTAGGGTTTCTTAGAGAGCAAAGATACCAAGCAGATACTGTATAAATAACAAGAAATGAATTTCACCCAAAAGAAAGAGAATTTTATCAGTTCCTGCAAATTGAGGTGCCAAGGTTGATGCTGGATTACTTGGATTTCATTCCTTTTCCAGAGAAGCTATTTTCTCAGATGCAAGTGTTTGAGGTTTTTGGCTGTATTTTCAACTCTGAATGCTCATGAAGGATTGAAAAAAGTAAATGATCTACAGAAACACCCAAAAAAGACAAAGAGGCTTTCCTTCTAGTTAAATTTCATAGGCGGTCAACGTGATATAAGATGCAGTAAATTACTGTGGTATTAAGGTCACAAGCACTTAGTAAATTTGCCCCAGTCAATGTGGAAACTAAATGTTATTTGTAAATTCTTCTTGAATTCCAACAGTGCTCGTTATAGCAATAGTAAGAAGACATTCCTGGTTATTAACATTAAAATCACCCTAAAACCTAGCGTCATGTGACATCCCCACATCTGTGCACATGTGTAACATGCACTGTTCACTCTTCCTTAGAGTTATCAGTCAAAATGACTGCAAGAAAAGGAAATTCAAAATATGAAAACTATGAAGAAAGCAAAATACAAACACATACAAAGTCCCCTGATTTGCTGAACTGAAGTTGGTCCTAACAAGAAAAATAATTTTCAAGCCTTCCAGTACTTTACCAAAAAATAATGAACACTAGTCGAATCCTTGATAAAATTAATTTGCTGCATTATAAATAGAGTTATAAAAAACATTATACATTCATTGATCTAGTTTTTTTCTCTTTCTCGAACTGGCCTAATTACCAAAATCTGATATGCTCAGTCACTGACTAGGATGGGCTCTCCGGATGGTTTTCAATCTATACAAGTGTCGAAAAACTCAGCCCGGTGGCAATGGTACCAGTTTTGGTAAAGCTCTCAAACTTTTATGTGCCTCCTATCATGCTAAGTATTTTATACGTATAATGTCAATGCTCTCAACAACCCAGTATGACAAGCATTATATAATAATTACATCCATTCCCAGACAAGGAAACTGAGGCTTAGAGAAATTCGTTAACTTGTACATGATCACAGGGTAAGGAGCGGTGCAAGCATTAAACAGACCAGTCTGTTTGATGTGAAAAGGTCATGCCCTAAACCTCTAATCTTTTAAATGCTCATTTCCAACTAGAAAACAGGTACTTGGCTATTGTAGTACACTCTATACACAACCATCTGTGAAATTCAAGGGATATTAGTGTATTTGGTTAAGTAGACGATGTGATTTGCAGACTTTCCTTAATGAAAGCTTTCATTCATTCATTTATTTTACCTTATTTTGTCTTAGAGGTAAAACAGATTTGTAACAAAAATATCCTCATAAGCATTTTTTCATCCCTAATTATCAGAGAAATGCAAATCAAAACCATCTTGAGATATCACCTAACTCCAGTGAGAATAGCCCACCTGACAAAGTGCCAAAGATGTGGACGTTAGTGTGGATATGGAGAGAAGGGAATACTTTTACACTGTTGATGGGATTGCAAACCAGTACAGCCCATTTGGAAAAATGTATGGAGAATCTGCAAAGAGCTAAAAGAAGACCTTCCATTAGATCCGGAAATCCCATTACTAGGTATCTACTTGGATGAAAAAAAAATCATTTTACCCTAAGGACATTTGCACTAGAATGTTTATCACAGTTCAATTCACAATCACCAAAATGTGAAAACAACCCAAATGCCATAAAATCACTGATGGATAAATGGATATGTATTCCATGGAATACCATTCAGCCATAAAGAAAGATGGAGGCTTCACATCTTTTGATTTACCTGGAAGGATTTGGAGAACATCCTCCTAAGTAATGTGTCACAAGAATGAAACAGCAGGCTCGGTGCCTGTAGCTCAGCGGCAAGGGCACCGACCACATAGACCAGAGCTGGGGGGTTCAAATCCAGCCTGGGCCTACCAAACCAATGTCAACTACAACCAAAAAAAATTGCCAGGTATTGTGGCAGGCTCCTGTAGTCCCAGCTACTTAGGAGGCTGAGGCAAGAGAATCACTTAAGCCCAAGAGTTTGAGGTTGCTGTGAGCTGTGACGCCACAGCACTCTACCCAGGGTGACATAGTGAGACTCTATCTCAAAAAAAAAAAAAAAAAGAATGAAACAGCAAATATCCAGTGTACTCAAGGCTAATATGAAACTAGTAGATGAGCAACTGCAGGAACACACAAAGAAAAACACAAATTCACGTGGGGGAGGGCAAGCAGGCGGAGGGAGGGGGTTTGCTGAGCTCTCACCTTACTGGTACCATGTAGGGGTATATGGCACACCTCCTGCGGGAAGGGCTCAACTATAACCTGGATTTTACCTAACAAAGGGAAACGATGTGACCTAATTGTTTGTACCCATATAATAATCTGAAATTGTAAAAAAGGTAGAAAAATAAATCTTTGTAAAAAGCAGCTGTTGAGAAAACCAATCTGGCAAGAGCAGAGGACGTTTGGACCAAAGTTACACTGACTGCTATGTACCAGTGTCGCTCTATACCTTTCTGTCTTCATAGAGCCTAACGGGGAAGCATTCAGTTGACCTGAACACCAAGCTCCTGGAGTTTGTCAGGCTATCCCTTAGTGGAGGTTGGCATGACCACACACGCTGTAGAAATAGCTGCTGGGGGACCAGGCCACTCAGAGTGTGGCTGTGTAGGACTGTGTGGGTGGTACCAGTGAACAGATCGCAGTGCCATGTTGCTGTACTGGCTCTTTTGGAATCCTGGTGGTCAAGGGAGGTTCTGTGTTCTTCCCCAGTCGCTTATGTACTTGGCCTAACCCAGAAAGGTTGGATGGATAGAGGGAAGCTTCTACTCCAATTAAAACAACAAGTTTAGGGGCCAAAGTTCCATGCTATCTGGCGGAGGGCCAAGTTTCCAAGCAGCCACGTGCCAGTTTGTAGGAGCACGTAGGTATTACACAGACCTGTCCATACACCGGTGCCAGCGTTCATCCCTCTGATGTGACGAAGCCGAGAACTGGCTCTGCTATGGGGGTGGGCCTGTCCTTTCCAGTCTTCTAAGATTTTCCTGTTAGTTGAAGGATCACAGGCGGCTGCCAGAATGAGAGTGTGGTAGGGCAGGTAAGGTTTCACCTCGGCAAATAACTGGCCTTTTTTTTTCCCCCCCCAGGAATGACAAGTCAAAATCCAGCTATTAGCACAGAGGATTCATGGTGGAGTCCAAAAGAAAAGTACATTGGTATTCACATTAGGCAGAAAAGAATCTACAGAGTTGTTAGAAAACCTGGAGGGAATTAGAATCCAAAGACGTTTTCCTACTTACACACTAATGAGGTTTATACGCACAGGAGACTGCTTCTGCACTAGTAGTTTATATACAATTTAGAGGCCATTAAAATTTAATTGAAGATAATTCATTATAAATGTAGTTTCTACTGGAAGTTTCAGAATAGTAACTCAAACATTTCAGAAATCTCTGTTTCTACTTACACTGTGTTTTGCCTCCTCCACGGAGTAGAAACCTCAGGCACAGTCACTGACCCAAAATAATGGACTCTTCCACCCTGCTGCTGAATATTCAAACACACAGGTGTGGGAATGAAGTGAGAGGCAGGAAACCTGACAGCGAAGAAAACCTCTGTGTTTTATATAGACTCAGACACTTTGGCGGTTGTGAGATGTGTTTTCCAGAGTGTTAGACGCACTTCTTCAGTCCTAATTGAGAATGTTGTTATCAGCATCCTGTAATCGCAAATGCCGGATTTAAATATCAGTTCAAATTAAGCAGGAATGAACAAAGAAAAAATTCAAAACCACTCTAATAGGGAAAAAGCTTAAATTTCCTAGATTATCTACATCAGTTTATATAAAATAGACAGAAATCTGGGTCCATGGCTGGATACTTCATTTCCAACATGAACTAATGAAATAACTATAAACATTAGAATATAGGCCATCTCCCTTCATATGATGTTGGATACATCACTTATACATTCTAATACCAGGATCTCATCTGAAAAATGACAAAAAATAATACCCAGGTCCTAGGCACTACAGGGTAATGGAAAATGTAACCTTCCATCAGTTTGTAAACTTCATGAGAGCAAGAAATATGAGCTTTTTGTGTTTGCCCTCAATTTCTGTATCTTCAGTAGCTAAGACTTCATCTGGCATTCAAGTATTTGTTGAATGAATGAATGGATGAGTGAATGAATTACTATGCACAGTAAAAAAGATGCCATATGTGAAATAGCTATCCCATGCCACTTCCACCATCTAATCCAAGCCGCGATGCCGCACATGGACTCTAGTAGTAACCACCTAATGGGTCTTCTCCCAATCCGCTGTGCCTTTCCCATCCACTGCTCAATCCCTAGTCTCATCTTGCCTCACTCTACTTCTTGCCAGTGTTCCAACCAACCGGACCTGCTTTCTGTTCCTTACATGTCCAGTTCTTTCTGGACTCAAATCTTCATACTTGTTAGTAGCTGTGGCTAGGAATGCTTTCACGCTGGCTCTTGTGTAGATGGTTCCCCCACAAGCACAAGTTCTCTGCTCAATCATACCTGTTTAGGCTAGACATGGTAGTTCATGCCTGTAATCCTAGCATTCCAGGAGCCTACGGCAGGAGAATATTAGGTCTGGTGTTCAAGACCAGCCTGAGCAAGAGCAAGACCCTCATCTCTATAAGGAAAAATAGAAAAATTAGCTGAGCGAGATGATTGTCACCTATAGTCCTAGCTCCTTGGGAGTCTGAGATAGGACAATTGCTTGTGCCAAGGAGTTTGAGGTTGCAATGAGCTGTGATGATGCCACTGCACTCCAGCTGGGGCCACAGAGTAAGACTCTGTCTCAAAAAAAAGGAAGAAAAGAAATAAAGAATGTTTAGGAGTAATAAGATATAAAATGATTGTGAAAATACTAAAATAAAAATATAAACCTCCCTAAATATCAGAAAAAATCCACAATGGAAACAAAACCGTCTTTTTTAAAAAATAATAAATCAGAAACATAATGTGAATTAATAGAATAAAACTAAAACCAATCATTTCCATCATATCAGTAAATGTAAATTGACTTGATTCATCTGTGTGAAGAAAGATGTTTGCAGACTGAATCGTAGAGTAAAACCCAACTCTATACAGGAGAAATATGAGGAAAAACCCAAGACAAAGAGGTTCACGAGGACTGAAAATAAAAGGTCAGTCACATATCTGCAAAACAAATAATGTAAAGCGAAAGTCAAAATAGTTATACCTTGCAATATGGAATTTAGGACAAATAGCATGAAATGAAACAATGAATAGGACTTAATAATGCAAAAATGTCAATTCTCTTTTTTTTTTTTTTTTATTTTTTTTTTTTCTCTTTTTTTTTTTTTTTATTGTTGGGGATTCATTGAGGGTACAATAAGCCAGTTACACTGATTGCAATTGTTAGGTAAAGTCCCTCTTGCAATCATGTCTTGCCCCCATAAAGTGTGACACACACCAAGGCCCCACCCCCCTCCCTCCATCCCTCTTTCTGCTTCCCCCTCCCATAACCTTAATTGTCATTAATTGTCCTCATATCAAGATTGAGTACATAGGATTCATGCTTCTCCATTTTTGTGATGCTTTACTAAGAATAATGTCTTCCACGTCCATCCAGGTTAATACGAAAGATGTAAAGTCTCCATTTTTTTTAATGGCTGAATAGTATTCCATGGTATACATATACCACAGCTTGTTAATCCATTCCTGGGTTGGTGGGCATTTAGGCTGTTTCCACATTTTGGCAACGGTAAATTGAGCTGCAATAAACAGTCTAGTACAAGTGTCCTTATGATAAAAGGATTTTTTTGCTTCTGGGTAGATGCCCAGTAATGGGATTGCAGGATCGAATGGGAGGTCTAGGTTGAGTGCTTTGAGGTTTCTCCATACTTCCTTCCAGAAAGGTTGTACTAGTTTGCAGTCCCACCAGCAGTGTAAAAGTGTTCCCTTCTCTCCACATCCACGCCAGCATCTGCAGTTTTGAGATTTTGTGATGTGGGCCATTCTCACTGGGGTTAGATGATATCTCAGGGTTGTTTTGATTTGCATTTCTCTAATATATAGAGATGATGAACATTTTTTCATGTGTTTGTTAGCCATTCGTCTGTCGTCTTTAGAGAAAGTTCTATTCATGTCTCTTGCCCATTGATATAAGGGATTGTTGGCTTTTTTCATGTGGATTAATTTGAGTTCTCTATAGATCCTGGTTATCAAGCTTTTGTCTGACTGAAAATATGCAAATATCCTTTCCCATTGTGTAGGTTGTCTCTTTGCTTTGGTTATTGTGTCCTTAGCTGTACAGAAGCTTTTCAGTTTAATGAAGTCCCATTTGTTTATTTTTGTTGTTGTTGCAATTGCCATGGCAGTCTTCTTCATGAAGTCTTCCCCCAGGCCAATATCTTCCAGTGTTTTTCCTATGCTTTCTTGGAGGATTTTTATTGTTTCATGCCTTAAGTTTAAGTCCTTTATCCATCTTGAATCAATTTTTGTGAGTGGGGAAAGGTGTGGGTCCAGTTTCAGTCTTTTACATGTAGACATCCAGTTCTCCCAACACCATTTATTGAATAGGGAGTCTTTCCCCCAAGGTAAGTTCTTGTTTGGTTTATCAAAGATTAGGTGGTTGTAAGACATTAGTTTCATTTCTTGGTGTTCAATTCGATTCCAAGTGTCTATGTCTCTGTTTTTGTGCCAGTACCATGCTGTCTTGAGCACTATGGCTTTGTAGTACAGACTAAAATCTGGTATGCTGATGCCCCCAGCTTTATTTTTGTTACTAAGAACTGCCTTAGCTATACAGGGTTTTTTCCGGTTCCATACAAAACGCAGAATCATTTTTTCCAAATCTTGAAAGTACGATGTATGTACTTTGATAGGAATGGCATTGAATAGGTAGATTGCTTTGGGAAGTATAGACATTTTAACAATGTTAATTCTTCCCATCCATGAGCATGGTATGCTCTTCCATTTGTTAATATCCTCTGCTATTTCCTTTCTGAGGATTTCATAGTTTTCTTTATAGAGGTCCTTCACCTCCTTCGTTAGGTATATTCCTAGGTATTTCATTTTCTTTGAAACTATGGTGAAGGGAGTTGTGTCCTTAATTAGCTTCTCATCTTGACTGTTATTGGTGTATACAAAGGCTACTGACTTGTGGACATTGATTTTATATCCAGAAACATTACTGTATTTTTTAATGACTTCTAGGAGTCTTGTGGTTGAGTCTCTGGGGTTCTCTAAGTATAAGATCATGTCGTCAGCAAAGAGGGAGAGTTTGACCTCCTCTGCTCCCATTTGGATTCCCTTTATTTCCTTGTCTTGCCTAATTGTATTGGCTAGAACTTCCAGCACTATGTTGAATAGTAAAGGTGACAGAGGACAACCTTGTCTGGTTCCAGTTCTAAGAGGAAAAGCTTTGAGTTTTACTCCATTCAGTAAAATATTGGCTGTGGGTTTGTCATAGATAGTTTCAATCAGTTTTAGAAATGTGCCACCTATGCGTATACTCTTCAGTGTTCTAATTAGAAAAGGATGCTGGATTTTATCAAATGCTTTTTCTGCATCTGTTGAGAGGATCATGTGATCTTTATTTTTGCCTCTGTTAATATGGTGGATAACGTTTATGGACTTGCGTATGTTAAACCAGCCTTGCATCCCTGGGATGAAGCCTACTTGATCATGATGAATGACTTTTTTGATGATAAGCTGTAATCTATTGGCTAGGATTTTGTTGAGAATTTTTCCATCTATATTCATGAGTGAGATTGGTCTGAAATTCTCCTTTTTGCTTGGGTCTTTTCCTGGTTTTGGTATCAGGGTGATGTTTGCTTCATAGAATGTGTTGGGGAAGATTCCTTCTTCCTCAATTTTTTGGAATAATTTCTGCAGTACAGGAATAAGCTCTTCATTGAAGGTTTGATAGAATTCTGGAGTGAAGCCATCTGGACCAGGGCATTTTTTAGTTGGAAGCTTTTTTATTGTTTCTTTGATCTCAGTGCTTGAAATTGGTCTGTTCAGGAGGTCTATTTCTTCCTGGCTAAGTCTAGGGAGAGGGTGTGATTCCAAATATTGATCCATTTCCTTCACATTGTCAAATTTCTGGGCATAGAGTTTCTGGTAGTATTCAGAGATGATCTCTTGTATCTCTGTACGATCAGTTGTTATTTCCCCTTTATCGTTTCTGATTGAGGTTATTAGAGATTTTACTTTTCTATTTCTCGTTAGTCTGGCCAATGGTTTATCTATTTTATTTATTTTTTCAAAAAACCAACTCCTTGTTTCATTAATTTTCTGAATGATTCTTTTGTTTTCAATTTCATTGATCTCTGATTTGATTTTGGATATTTCTTTTCTTCTACTGAGTTTAGGCTTAGATCGTTCTTCTTTTTCCAATTCCATAAGATCTCTTGTGAGATTGTTGATGTGCTCTCTTTCTGTTTTTCGAATGTAGGCATCTAAAGCGATGAATTTTCCTCTCAAAACTGCTTTTGCAGTATCCCACAGGTTTTGGTAGCTTGTGTCTTCATTGTTGTTATGCTCAAGGAAGTTAATGATTTCCTGTTTTATTTCTTCCTTCACCCATCTGTTATTCAACAGAAGATTGTTTAATTTCCATGCCTTTGGGTGGGGTTGAGCATTTTTGTTAGAGTTGAGTTCCACCTTTAGTGCCTTATGGTCTGAAAAGATACAAGGTACAATTTCAATTCTTTTGATTCTGTTGATATTTGTTTTGTGTTCCAGAATATGATCAATTTTGGAGAATGTTCCATGGGGTGATGAGAAGAATGTATATTCTTTATCTTTGGGGTGGAGTGTTCTATATACGTCTATCAAGCATAATTGTTCTAGGGTCTCATTTAAATCTCTTACATCTTCGTTTAATTTCTGTTTAGAGGATCTGTCCAGCTCTGTTAGAGGTGTGTTAAAGTCCCCTGTTATGATGGTATTATCAGATATCATATTGCTCAGACTGAGTAAGGTCTGCTTCAAGAATCTGGGAGCATTTAAATTGGGTGCATAAATATTTAGAATTGAAATGTCTTCTTGTTGTAGTTTTCCCTTGACCAATATAAAGTGACCATCTTTGTCTTTTTTGACTTTAGTTGCTTTAAATCCACATGTATCTGAAAATAAGATTGCAACTCCTCTTTTCTTCTGAATTCCATTTGCCTGAAAAATTGTCTTCCAACCCTTGACTCGGAGCTTTAATTTGTCTTTTGAAGCCAGGTGTGTTTCTTGCAGACAGCAAATGGATGGCTTGTGTTTTTTAATCCAGTCAGCCAATCTATGTCTCTTCAGTGGGGAATTCAAGCCATTCACATTTATTGAGATCATTGATAAGTGTGGTAGTAATCTATTCGTCTTATTTGGTGAGAGTCCATTGCTTAGTTTTATCTTTTGCATCAGTGTGGAGGTTAGGTTCTGTCCTTTGATTTTTGAGTTCTTACTTTGCTGCTGATCCATTGTGGTGGTCAGTGTGCAGAACAGGTTGAAGTATTTCCTGTAGAGCTGGTCTTGTTGTGGCAAATTTCCTCAATGTTTGTATATCCGTAAATGATTTGATTTCTCCGTCAATTTTGAAGCTTAGCTTAGCAGGGTACAGAATTCTGGGCTGAAAATTGTTCTGTTTAAGTAGATTAAAGGTAGATGACCATTGTCTTCTTGCTTGGAAAGTTTCATTAGAGAAGTCTGCGGTAACTCTGATGGATTTGCCCCTGTAGGTCAACTGGCGCTTACTCCTGGCAGCTTGCAGAATCTTTTCTTTTGTCTTGACTTTGGACAGGTTCATCACAATGTGTCTTGGAGAAGCTCGGTTAGAGTTGAGGCGACCCGGGGTCCGATATCCCTCTGAAAGCAGTGTGTCAGAATCTTTGGTGATGTTTGGGAAATTTTCTTTTATAATATTCTCTAGTATGGCTTCCATTCCTCTGGGGCATTCTTCTTCCCCTTCTGGAATTCCTATAACTCGTATGTTGGAACGCTTCATAAAGTCCCATAATTCTGACAGTGAACGTTCTGCTTTCTCTCTCTTCTTTTCTGCCTCTTTTACTGTCTGAGTTATCTCAAGAACTTTGTCTTCTACCTCTGAAATTCTTTCTTCTGCATGGTCTAACCTGTTGCTGATACTTTCCATTGCATCTTTAAGTTCCCTAATTGACTGTTTCAGTTCCTTCAGGTCTGCTATATCCTTTTTATATTCTTCATATCATTCATCTCTTATTTGATTCTGTTTTTGGATTTCCTTTTGGTTATTTTCCACTTTATTAGCAATTTCCTTCATTGTTTCCATCATTTCTTTCATTGTTTTCAACATGTGTATTCTAAATTCCCTTTCTGTCATTCCTAACATTTCTATACTGGTGGAATCATCTGCAGTAGCTACCTCATGGTCCCTTGGTGGGGTTGTTCTAGACTGGTTCTTCATGTTGCCTGGAGTTTTCTGCTGATTCTTCCTCATGAGTGATTTCTTTTATCTGTTTCCTTGCCCTAATTTTCCTTTCACTTCCTCTTGCTCTTTAAGTTCTTGTGCCTGTGGACTAAGGGTTACAGGACCAGAAGGGTGAGAAGGTTGAAGAGCAAAAAAAAAGGGGATGAAAGAAAGGAGGACCGAGTGATAAGAAAAAAAGAAAGATAGAGAAAGGAGGGGGTGGGTATAAGGAATATTGACAAAAAGAAGAGAGGCACAGAAAGAGGGAGACAGGGCAATATAGGTGTGCAGTAGGGTACTTTGACACAACCTTAAAAAACCCCACCTTCTGGGGGTGCCCAGTTGCGTGGTTCCCTTGAGGTCAGCAGCTCTTTGCTAACCTGGTCAGACACAGTACCCCACCTCCACCAAGTAGAGAGGAAAGACAAAAATGCTATAAATCAAACCAAAACAAGCAAACAGAAAACTTTACAGGGATAAAATTGGGTGAAAAACCAAATTATATCGGTAGAAACACTAGCAAAAATGATGTTGAAGTTATTTAAAAAGGCAGCAATGGGAAATTATAATTAAACTAGGAAAATTGAGAAAGAAAAAGGGATCTGTATGGAAAAGATTGAAATTAAAAAAACAAAAGAACATCAGCAACGTCAAAATAAACAAACAAGAAAAACAACCAAACAAAAAAAAAAAAAAAAAAAGAAAAAAATACACAACCAAAAACAAAGCAGTTTGTATATGTTATTGAATATTGTCTGGGCACCACGTGGTCTTCTGGGGTATGAGATGTTAGTCACAGTTCTGATACGACTGGAGGCTGCTGATTTCTCAAACCCCAGCAGGTAGACACCCTAAATCTCTCTTCAGCCTACTTAAAAGGCACTTTGAACTTGTAAACTTGCTGAGCAGAAGCTTTCCCAGCTTTCTCGCTGGAATCGCTGCTGAAGTGGCTATCCACTTACCCAGTGTGCCAAAACTGGTCTCACTCTGCCCCTGAGGGTTAGGGCTGCAAGGCGGCTCAGACCCCACCCTTAGGCTACTTGGTTGCTGGGTTACCAGCTCCCACCCGTTTCTAGCTCTGCGACCCTGAGGGTGGAGCTTGCTGGGGCAGATCACTGACAATGGATCCGTGTGACCCACCACCAAACACTATTAGCTCTGTCTGGCTCAGCGGCTCAGACTGGGGCCCTAGACAACGGCCAAAGTTCTCCGCACTCCCGCTCAGGCCTTCCCCAGGGCAGTTCAACTCAGTGCCAAGTCCAAGGACATCAAAACAGTTCACAGGTAAGGCCTTTCTGGTTTGCAGTCTCGCTGCTACTGAACTTACAGTTGTGGGCGGGTTTAGACGGATTGAACACACGCGACCACTTGCCGGTTTTCCACGGTTTTAGTCCTCCTCTTGGGGTCCAGAAGTCTCTCGCTTACTCCCTGTATCCTCTCAGGGGTGATGATAGGCAGATCCCACCAGCCAGAGATGCCTGGAGTCCTATCTCCCCAGACTCACAGTGCCCAGATGCAAGGAAGCTGTTACTCGGCTGCCATCTTGCTCCGCCTCCAAAATGTCAATTCTCAATGAGCATATAACAATTAAATATAGTTGTTCACCAAATAGCATAACAACAATGCTTACAGAGCAAAAGTTATAAAAGACATTATAAAGAGAAATAAATACAAATAGTGACCTTGGGAGACCTCAGTTCACCTCTCTAGTGCACAAATGATCAGGTGGACAAAAAGTAAATAATAACATAAGGGAATGCCCTAAATGTCATAATTGATGGATACAAATGGCTGATATAAAACCAGTAACTTGAAAATAAATAATACGAGGTCTGACAATTAAGTCTGAGAACTCATTTTAAAAAGTGCTACCTACCTAGGGCGGCGCCTGTGGCTCAAGGAGTAGGGCGCCGGTCCCATATGCCAGAGGTGGCGGGTTCAAACCCAGCCCTGGCCAAAAACCAAAAAAAAAAAAAAAAAAAGTGCTACCTACCTCATTACTGAATATTACTATAGTCACTTTTGAAGTACTCCCCTTGGGAAGCTGTGCTACAGTGCCAGTGCCTATCCCACCTTTCAAAGCAATTAGGAATACTTTGAATGGTCATCAGAGCTGTCACTGTATTACCCTTGATGTCCCAAATGTCATCAAAATGTCTTCCTTTCAATGTTTCCTTTCTCTGCTAAAGAAAAAAGTCACTGGAGCCAGATCAGGTGAATAGAGAGAGTATTTTCAGATAGCTATTTTTTTGCTGGCTAAAAACTCCCTTACAGACAGTGCCGTGCAAACTGGTACATTGTGGTGATCTTGTTGACCAAGATTTTCAGTGAAGATTTTCCTGTTTCTCTCTTGATGTTTACTTGGTCTGCTATGCTTCTCACAGCCAGCTGAGGCTTATGATGCACAGTGAGATGAATTTTTACAATGTTTTCATCAGTTCTGCTCATTCCTGGCTGCCCTGACTTCTCTTCATCAGTGACACTTTCTCTCCCCTCAGAAAAACATTTAATGTATTTGCACACTACTGTTTTCTTTATGGCGTTATCCCTATAAACTCAGACTAACATGTCTCTGATTTCATTTCTGCTCTTTCCAGTTTAACAAATGTAATGTTTGCTGTTTGCTCTGATTCAAGCTCAACATTCTAATGACAGCACCCAAAAACAGACAACAACAATAATGATCACCACTCAGCAGGACACCACCACACTTGACATGAACACGGCTATGAGTTACTGCTATACCAATGTCATGAACCTTTACTGAATTGTTTGTACAGTGCTGTCAACATAACTATGCGGTGGCAAGTTCACAGACTGAATTGTCACACCTTGTACACCATCTTTTCAAATAATGGCCAAAAAAATCCTTTACAATTTTTTTAAAATGAATCATATAAATAACATTCTTTGATGAAACTAAGCACAGACTAACTGCACCATTTAAATGATATAAATATTCTAAATAATATAATAGCAAACTGAATTCAGGATCTCATTTTAAAAAACCAGCAACATTAGGGCAGCACCTGTGGCTCAGTCGGTAAGGCGCCGGCCCCATATACCGAGGGTGGCGGGTTCAAACCCGGCCCCGGCCAAACTGCAACCAAAAAATAGCCAGGCGTTGTGGCGGGCGCCTGTAGTCCCAGCTACTCGGGAGGCTGAGGCAAGAGAATCGCTTAAGCCCAGGAGTTGGAGGTTGCTGTGAGCTGTGCGAGGCCACGGCACTCTACCGAGGGCCATAAAGTGAGACTCTGTCTCTACCAAAAAAAAAAAAAAAAAAACCAGCAACATCATTGGTAAATGAGGTTTTAGTAGTTTAGTACTAGAAACTCCATTAATAAAGTTTATTATATTGACAGATCTAAAAGAAACATCATAAGATTTCTCCATAGGTGCTGAAAAAGCATTCCTCAGCCTCTCTTGATACAACAAATAAAACACAGAAAACACTGAATGAAACAGAAATAGAAAGAGGCTATCTTATCATGATTAAATGTATCTATTTCAATTCATAACTATTGTACGCTTCCTGACTTTCGTGGAAACGTCTTCATTGTGTGTATTGGCTGATAGCCACTACTTACAATACTATTTAATATGGTGCTGGGGTTACTAGTTAACACAATTACCCAAGAGAAAGAAATCACAGGTATTGAAAGAATGAAATATATGGGTAAAAAACAATCACTAATTAGAGATTACATTGTAGTATAATTAGAAGATTCAAGAAATTTTTATTAATAACTACTATGAACATCAAGAGAGTTTAGTAAAGATAATCAAGCACAAAATCAGTGTACAAAAATCAATAATTTTCATACATTCAAACAACAATCACTTAGCAGATTTAATGGAAGAAAGATTTCGTATATAATAGTAACAGAAAAGGTAAAATACATAGTTGTTAAGAAATATGTAAGACCTATTAACATCAAAACTTAAAACACCACTGAAAGCCACAAAGTAATTTTTCTAAAATAGAAAGACTATGTTATTTGGTAGAATGACTTAGCATCATGAATGTGTTAATTCTCTTAAATTAATTTGCATCTTTAACATAATCTTAATGAAAATCAAACAGTTTTAAGTACATAACCTAATGCTAAATTTAGTAAGAAAAATAAACATGGAGGAGAGGCTAGCATTAAAACATTTATGAAGACCTAAATAATTAAGAGTATCAATCTGGTCCATTAGCAAAATAGAAAGTCCAGAAGTATGTATACCCAAATGCATACAGGAATTGAATATACCATCTCTAATCTATGCAGAAAAGAAGGACTAGTTAATAGCTGGTATAGGGCTAAATGAAGTAACATCCCTACCTTACTCCATATGCCAGGATAAATTCCAAATGTACCAGAGACTTTAGTGTTTAAAAATGCAACAATAAAACAGTATGAAGAATTTTCATTATAAATCAGGAGTTAGTAAGGTCTAACTTTTTATGACTCAAATCCCCAAGTCATAAATTATTTTATTCAAAGCTGCAGATGCTGGCGTGGATGTGGAGAGAAGGGAACACTTTTGCACTGCTGGTGGGGCTGCAAACTAATACAACCTTTTTTGGAAGGAAGTATGGAGAATCCTCAAAGAATTCAAATTAGACCTTACTAGGCATTTACCCAGAAGAAAAAAAAAATCATTTTATCATAAGGACATTTGCACTAGACTGTTTATCGCAGTTCAATTTACAATTGCCAAAATGTGGAAACAACCCAAATGCCCACTCACCCAGGAATGGATTGACAAGCTGTGGCTTATGTATACCGTGGAATACTATTCAACCACTGAAAACGACGGAGACTTTACATCTTTTGTACTAACCTGGATGGAGGTGGAACACACTTTTCTCAATAAAGCATCACAAGAATGGAGAAGAAAGAATCCAATGTACTCAATTCTAATATGAAGGCAGTAGATGAGCTAATGGAAAGTGGGGGGTAGGGGAATGAGGGGGCGGGAGAGGGGAGGCGTGAGGGGGATGGGGTATACGGCACACCTCTTGGGGGCAGGACACAATTATAACAATGACTTTACCTAACAAATGCAGTCAGTGTAACCTAATTCTTTGTACCCTCAATGAATTCCAAACAAGTAAAACAATAATAAATAAACAAATTATTTTATTAATGTAATTTGTCATATAAAAATCAAATATTTTTCATGAAAAGAAACATTACAAAGTATAATAAGACAAACTGAGAAAACGTCGCAACTCCTATCACAGATAAAAGGCTATGCTTTCTCACATAAAAATTGAGAAGGTTATCCATTTGAAATATAGAAAAATAAAATTGCCCCCTAGATATGTACCAGACAAGCGAATGCCAAAAAATTTTCCCAGAGAAGGGTCATGATTTCTGAATTGCAAGTGTAAGCCTGTCACTGGATCAAAATCTTTCTTGGTTTGTTAATTCACTTCCATTTGGTTGTTCTTTTGAAAATAATTAAATAATTGGAATGGAACCAAACTGAAGTACCTCCGAAGAGGAGCTGCTCAACGAATGTTTGTCAAGCTAATGAATAAATGAGGGAATGGGTTTACCTGCTTAAACTTGGTTCTGTTTCTGAATCTGAGAAAGAAAAGTGGCTGATGTTGACTGTTCCTTGGTTGGTCCAGGACTTATTTGCTGCACAGAGATATCTAGTTTATCGGGAGTATTCCTCTGGACTTTGATTAATGAAGGGGTCTCAAATAAGAAACTAGCCCTTAAGAGAGCTTAGAAACTAATGATGGATAAGCCAAATCCAGCCCCAAACACATATTCTTTGGCTTTCACAGTCTTTTAAGTTGTTTTTATTAGACGTTACAAACCAGGAGATTTTACCTAAACGTAGGTTCTATCTCTTCCTATCCTAGGTCTGCAATTCTCTATAGTATCATACACAGGGAACAGAGTAGAAGCCACCTGCTGGGGATGAGCAGAGGCTGTACCACAGCCCATGTCTGCCCTAAAAGTGACTGTCATTAATAATTTTATTTGCACTGTTGCTTTTCATATATAAACACATATTTTTTCCATATCACACATTTAGACTAAGAACTGTATAATTTTCAAAAAATGGAAAACGATCGTATGTTCTTTTAATAGGAAAATGAATTTGATATAAAAGTTTAATCTTGTTTCTTTAGTCTGCCCGGCCTCTTGGGCATTTGAGGTTACAACTCTCTTTGTCTTTTTTCTATCTATGCTTTTTGTTCTTGGTAGCTTTATAAAAGCTAGAATTGAGAGAAATGCTACTGTTGCCTATGAAATAAATCTTCTTTAATATAAAAAAGAAAGAAAAATAAACTTGCTCCTAAATAAATGACAAGATAGAAAACTTCACCATTAAAAAAGAGAAATGTAAATTAAAACTACAGAGGTAATACCATTCTCTACCTTCCATTTGGCAAAATTCCAAAGTTAGCTAACATTTTCTGTTGATAGTACTCTGGGGGGGGGAGTATTTTCTTATGCATTTCTGATTGGAGTATAAATTGGACAATGTGCTAACATCTATACACACCACACATGCATATATTTTTCTACTTAGAAATTTTGCTGCTGGAAAATTCCAGACGTACACTAGGGATGTATGAAATGTTGTATGTACATGATTATTCATTGCAATGAAAAATTTGGAATATACTAATGTCCACCAATATGTAGCTAGCTAAATAAATAGTGATGTAGTCATATAATGTAATTAGTGGTAGTTGTTATATGCTGAATGCAGAAACTCACCATCTACTGAAATTGGGGGGGTGTCTAAGGTATTTTAAGTGAAAATAATGAAACTGAGTGAAAACAGAACAGTGTAGGATAGTGATTAAGTGAAAACAGTGTATATAGTATATGATCTTTGGGGCAAAAAATAGGAAAATAATATAACATGGGTCTTCGAAAACTTCATGGAAAAATACATATTATGAAAAACCATACATAGATTTTTTTTTAAAAATTGCACCAAAATAGACTCACACTAACCTGCTATTAGCTGTCTGAACAGGCTGTAGTTTTAGTCACTAAGAATAAGACACATCAGTTTGAAAAGAGTCCCCAGCAGTGCAATATGAATTCTGCTAAAATTGAAGCAAGAACATATATTAAATTTATGGTGAAACTTGGGCAGAAGAATAGTGAAATCACTGATGCTTTACAAAAAAGTTCCTGGGGACAGCACCCCCAAAGAATTCAGCAGCTTACAAATGGATAACCTGTTTTAAAAAGGGATGAAACAATGTTGAAAAGGAAGCCCATCAGCCACAAACCATCCACATTCATTTTTCAAGAAGAAATTCATCTTGTTTGTTCCCTAATTAAAAAAGACCAGGGCTGCTCCTGTGGCTCAGTGAGTAGGGTGCCGGCCCCATATGCCAAGGGTGGTGGGTTCAAACTCAGCCCCCAGTAAACTGCAACAAAAAAATAGCCGGGCACTGCGGCGGGCGCCTGTGGTCCCAGCTACTCAGGAGGCTGAGGCAGGAGAATCGCCGAAGCCCAGGAGTTGGAGGTTGTTGTGAGCTGTGATGCCACGGCACTCTACCGAGGGTGATAAAGTGAGACTCTGTCTCTTAAAAAAAAAAAGAATACCAACTGCTAACAGCACAAAAAATAGCCAATACCATAGGCATCTCAGTTGGTTCAGCTTACACAATTTTGACTGAAAAATTAAAACTGGGCAAATTTTCTGCTCTGGTGCCAAAACTATTGTACTCAGACCAGCTGCTTACAGAAGAACAGCTTTCAGTGGAAATGTTAAGGAGGTGGAATCAAGATCCTGAAGCATTTCTTTGAAGACTCGTACATAACAGGAGGTGAAATATGACTTTACTAGTCTGATTGTGAAGACGGAGCACAATCAAAGCTACAGGAGGAGGTCTAGTTGAAGCACAAGGGCACCAGCCAAGGAAGAGCAAGGGACCTGGGAGCAATTTGGGGGATGCTCAAAGCATTTTGCTTATTAGCTTTCTGGAGGATCAAAAATGGTAACATCTGCTTATTACGAGAGTGTCTGGGGAAAGTTAGCCAAAGCTTTAGCAAAACAATGTCTGGGAAAGCTTCACCAGGGAGTCCTTCTCCACCACAATGGTACTCCAGCTTTTCCACTCACCAGACAAGGGCAAATTTGTGAGACTGCCAGTCCTGATTTGGCTTCTTCTGACTTATTTTGGTTTCCTATTTAAAAAAAAAAAAAAATCTGTAAAGGTCACTCATTTTTCTTCTAATAATGACAAGATTATTTTTTATTTTCTTCTAATAATGACAAGTTAATAATGTAAAAAAGGTTGCATTGACATGGTTAAATTCCCAAGACATTTGGTACTTCAGGGAAGGACTAAATGGCTGATATCATTGCTTGCAAAAGTGTCTTAAATTTGACGGAGTTTATGTTGAGAAATAAAGTCTATTTTTTTTTTATTTTTATCCTTTAATTCCACTTTTCCACAAAATATTTGAAATCCCCTCATATATCTTTATATTCTTGACATATGCATAAAAAAACTCTAGAATAATACTTGAGGAATAAGTAATAGCTGTTACATATAGAATTAGAACAAGAGGCTGAGTTAATGAAACATAGTTATAAAAAATACTTTCACTGTGTAATTTCTTATGTGGTCCTGAACCACAAGAATGCCTTATCTATTTGAAATTAAATTTAAAATATTTAAATAAAAAAAGAAAGAACAATATGTTATGAAGCCAATACTGCTTTGTGGCTTTTTTCATTTTTCTTAATTTTATGCCTTATTTAATGTAGCTAATACAATTTTGAAGGCATTAGTTGAGGCTACATCTCACTCAACGTTATTTCCTTTTTAATAAAAGTTTAACATTTGCATAATCCTCAACATTTCTAGCAGGAAACTACATGGAAAGGCCAGACCATAAAACTGATGACTTTTCAACTGCAAATGGTTTCACTCAAAATAGCTTGCCAAGACTGTAGTTTTGTAGTCATGTTTTCTGATTGGCAGAATTCTTATGATAAAAGTTTTTTTTATGACTTTATTGTTTAGAGCAGTTTTAGGTTCACAGGAAATTTGAGAGGAAGGTGCATACCCTATGCCTCCACACATGCACCACAGCCCCCTTGATTCTGTCCCCCACAGGAGTGTGACATTGTTACAACCGATGAACCAACATTGACACATTATTATCACCCAAAGTCCATAGTTCCCTTAGGGTTCACTCTTGGTGTTGCATATTCCATGGGTTTGGAGAAATCTATAATGATATATATCCACCTTTGTAGTATTATACAACCATAAAATTCCTTTGTTTTCTGTTTATCTCTCTCACCCCAGTCACTGTTCTTTTTCCGGTTTCCATAGTTTTGCCCATATACCGAGGGTGGCGGGTTCAAACCCAGCCCCGGCCAAACTGCAACCAAAAAATAGCCGGGCGTTGTGGCGGGTGCCTGTAGTCCCAGCTACTCGGGAGGCTGAGGCAAGAGAATCGCTTAAGCCCAGGAGTTGGAGGTTGCTGTGAGCTGTGTGAGGCCACAGCACTCTACCGAGGGCCATAAAGTGAGACTCTGTCTCTACAAAAAAAAAAAACAGAATGTCATATAGTTGGAATCACACAGTATATAGCCTTATCAGATTTTTTTTTTTTTTTCACTTAATAACATGCACTTACGGTTTATCCAGGTCTTCTCATGGTTTGATGGTGTCAGGTTTCGGGCAGCTGTCTATATCCTGAGTTCTTGGGGTATTCTTGGCCAAAGAATGACAAGTCACCCCAAAGTAAGGGCAACATGAAACATAGTTTATTGAGGAAGAGAAAGATAAGTTTACAGAGTAACAAGGTTTATAAAGAAAGATACTTTCAGCAGGGTGGAGACAAGATGGCTGACTGAAGCCAGCTTTCCACAGAACCTCCCATCCAGAAGGAGAGTTAAAGGACAGAAATTTAGCAAGTAACCTGGCGGATTAGAGCTGCACCAAGAGAGAAGATTGAAGAATGCACATCAACCCTGCTGAGGCTAGCTGTGACCCCAAGGATACAAACAAAAAATATAAAATCCATCACCGAGCGGATGGGAGTTCCACTCCCCCATGAGAATGGCTCGGAGTACCTCATAAATAAATGAGCAAAGTTCAAAAGTCCTCCCATTGTATCTGAAGGGAGAAACCCTCTAAAAACTGGACCTACATCCCCTACTAGGGTGCCATGGCATCTCCTGCCAGGCATAAAATTGTATATATTCTCTTGTCTGTAATTCTGAACTCCCAGCACTCCCCTCCACTCTCACTCTGAGGTCTGGAAGCCTGTCCCCCAGGAGTCTAGATTCTTGGGTATTTTCTCTAGAGGTGTGAACAGGGCATGGACTGCTGCTGGTCAGTGCTCATTCTGTGGCACGGGAATGAGGAGAGGACGATCGGCTGAGAGGGAACCATATAGGAGTGGCGGTGCCCCGAGGTGCAAAGCAGCAGCCATTTTTGGCAACAATAGGGCTCACCCCTGTATATTCCAGAGTCACACCCCCTGTCTCTCTGGGCAACCAGAGGAGGCCAGGCATCTTCTCAGATGGCAACCACTGGTGGAACAGATCTGGGACGGAAACACAGGCCCTGTGAGTAAAGAGTTTGCCTGAGGTGGTACCGGCCTGGATGGAGCGTGGGAAATAGAAAACACGTGCAGAGCCGGGAGAATCCCAGGGCGGGGCTTACCCAGAAGACTGCTTTACTGAGCCTAAGACACACCTGGCCCTCAGAGGATCATCACCATAGACAAAGGAGGGCAGGCAGAGGCTGGAACTGACAGGTAACCGTGCTGTGAATACAAACTACAGCTGAGACCGGGCAGTGGCACAAACAGGGCCTGAGGCACAGGTTCTGTGAACTCAAAACAGCTTCTCTTCTGCAGAGGAATTTAGCCAGGACAGAAATAAACTCTGCAAACACTGTTCTGTTCTGGCAGTAACATCAATCAAGGGTGGGGCTGAAACTGAGTGAACAGTCCCAGCCTCAATTAAGCACCCAAGGTTGTCAGGCCTCACCCCCACCCTGCCGGATAGTGGCAGAGAGCAGCTGCCTGGCTGAGGAGACATAGATCTCCTGGTGATTCAAGCAGGTGCAAACACCTAGAGTATCTGCTCATTGGAGGCAACTGAGTAGCAGCCCTGCGAGGTATCAGTGACTGGGTGTGACAGAGGTGCAAGGTGGGGAAGGAGGCATCAACTTTCCCAGACTAATCTATTTTCTGGGTGGATCCTCCTGACCTCACGGAACACTGGAGCAAGTTATATTTGAGATGTCAGCAG
This sequence comes from Nycticebus coucang, assembly GCF_027406575.1. Taxonomy (NCBI): domain Eukaryota; kingdom Metazoa; phylum Chordata; class Mammalia; order Primates; family Lorisidae; genus Nycticebus; species Nycticebus coucang. The sequence goes on from NC_069782.1 coordinate 32,251,839, forward strand.
ACCCCTGTGATCTAGTTGCCAGAGACCTTTTAAACTGTCCCACCTGAGACAGGTGCTGACTGAGACAATTGATTTGGACCTCTTGAACCAAGCCAATCTCCCAAGGAATATCCAAATAGTACCCTGGGTGTGTAGTTGTAGGAAGACTCGATTTTCCTTTTCCAATTGTTGCCTGTGGGGGGCAGGGTGACTTAATTGCTAGTATTTCTCCACAGCTGAGACTTCAACACAGAGTAACTGTTTCACTAGGGTCAGACAGAGACCAGCTGAAAAGAAAACAGAGCCACTTAGCCGCACCACACCAAGCAGGTCCCTAGTTTCTCAGGCCATAGCACCGTATGGGTCCTTGGAAAAGCTCCAGGGAAAAAAGTACAGACACCAGTCCCAGCTTTGGGGCAAAGGGCTGGTTAATCACTACTCCTGGAGACCCGAATGCAGCTTTTCTTTATCCACTCATCTAGTCAAATGGTGAAAAATAATCATGGGGCGGAATCAGCGGAAAAACTCTGGTAACATGAATAACCAGAGTAGATCAATCCCCCTAAGGAATGATATGGCAGATGTAACTGAAGATCCCATTCATAAACAGATGGCCGAGGTATCAGAAATCGAATTCAGAATTTGGATTGCAAACAAGATTAATAGAATGGAGTAAAAGTGGGAATTAGAAATTCAAGGAGAAATTCAAAAGTTGTCTCAAGAATTCAATGAATTTAAAGACAAAACCACCAAAAATCTTGACACATTGAAGCAACAATTTACAGCCCTCAAGAATCTGAAAAATACAGTAAAATACCTCAGTAACAGAGTGGAGCAAGCAGAAGAAATGATTTCTGACATTGAAGACAAAGGTTTTGAATGCTCCCAAACTCTCAAAGAGGAAAAGAAATGGAGAGCAAAAATGAATCATTCTCTCAGAGAGCTCTGGGATAATTCAAAGCAGGTTAATATCTGCCTCATAGGAATCCCTGAAAGCAATGAAGTGGCTTTGCAAGGCACAGAGGCTTTTTCTCCATGAAATTATGAAAGAGAATTTTCCAGACATGCCAAGAGATTCTGAAATTCAGATAGCAGACAGTTTCAGAACCCCTGCACGATTCAACCCGAATAAGACATCCCCCAGGCATATCATAATTAACTTTACTAAAGTTTATATGAAGGAGAAAATTCTGAAAGCAGCCACATATAAGAAAACCATAACCTACCAAGGGAAGAATATTAGATTGACTGCAGATTTCTATTGAAACCTTTCAAGCCAGAAGAGGGTGGTCATCGACTTTTAATCTCCTAAAACAAAATAACTTTCAACCCAGACACCTGTATCCAGTTGAACTGAGTTTCGTTTATGATGGAGAAATTAAATACTTTAATGACATTCACATGTTGAAAAAATTTGCCATAACCAAACCATCTCTTTAGGATATTCTCAGACCTACCCTCCATAATGACCAGCCCAATCCTCTACCACAAAAGTAAACTCACTCAGAAACTTTTGATCAAACTCCAACTTCCACTGGCAAAAGGATTAAAAATGTCCACTGGACTTTCAAAAAACTCAATACCCCAAATTTTTACCAGGCTTATCAATATTCTCCATTGATGTGAATGTCTTAAACAGTCCTCTAAAGAGGCACAGTTGGCTGAATGGATACAAAAGCTCAGGCCAGATATTTGCAGCATAGAAGAATCTCACCTTACCTTAAAAGATAAATATAGACTCATAGTGAAAGGATGATCATCCATATTTCAGGCAAATGGAAATCAGAAAAAAGCAGGTGTTGCAATTATATTTTCAGATACAATAGGCTTTAAACCAACAAAAGTAAGGAAGGATAAGAATGGTCACTTCATATTTGTTAAGGGTAATACTAAATATGATGAGACTTCAATTATTAATATTTATGCACCCAACCAAAACGCACCTCAATTTATAAGAGAAGCTCTAACAGATATGAGCAACTTGATTTCCTCCAGCTCCATAATAGTCTGAGTTTTTAACACTCTTTTGGCAGTGTTGGATAGATCCTCCAATAAGAAGCTGAGCAAAGAAATTTTAGATTTAAACCTAACCATCCAACATTTGTATTTAACAGACACCTACAGATCCCAACAACACTGAATACACATACTTCTCATCAGCCCATGGAACATACTCCAAAATGGATCACATCTTAGTTCACAAGTCTAACCTCAGTAAATTTAAAGGAATAGAAATTATTCCTTGCATCTTCTCAGACCACCATGGAATAAAAGTTGAACTCAGTAACAACAGAAATCCACATATTTATACAAAAATATGGAAGTTAAATAACTTTATGCTGAATGATAGCTCAGTCATAGATGAGATTAAGAAGGAAATTGCCAAATTTTTGGAACAAAACGACAATGAAGACACGAATTATCAGAACCTCTAGGATGCCACAAAGGCAGTCCTAAGAGGGAAATTTATAGCACTGCAAGCCTTCCTCAAGAGAACGGAAAGAGAGGAAGTTAAAAATTAATGGGACATCTCAAGCAACTGAAAAAGGAAGAACATTCCAACCCCAAACCTAGTAGAAGAAAAGAAATAACCAAAATTAGAGCAGAATTAAATAAAATTGAAAACAAAAGGACTGTACAACAGATCAATAAATCAAAAAGTTGGTTTTTGATAAGGTCAATAAAATAGATAAACATTTGGCTAACCTAACCAGGAAAAAAAGAGTAAAATCCCTAATTTTATCCATCAGAAATGACAAAGACATGGTGGCGCCTGTGGCTCAGTTGGTAAGGTGCCAGCCCCATGTGCAGAGGGTGGCGGGTTCAAACTGCAACCAAAAAATAGCTGGGCATTGTGGTGGGCACCTGTAGTCCCAGCTACTCGGGAGGCTGAGGCAAGAGAATCACTTAAGCCCAGGAGTTGGAGGTTGCTGTGAGCTGCATGATGCCATGGCACTCTACCGAGGGCCATAAAGTGAGACTCTGTCTCTACAAAAAAAAAAAAAAAAAAAAAGAAATGACAAAGATGAAATAATAACAGACTCCTCAGAAATTCAAAAAATCCTTAATGAATATTACAAGAAACTTTATTCTCAGAAATATGAAAATCTGAAGGAAATTGACTAATACTTGTAAGCATGTCACCTTCCACGACTTAGCCAGAATCAAGTGGAAATGTTGAACAGGTCTCTATCAAGTTCTGAAATAGCAACAACCATACAAAATCTCCCTAAAAAGAAAAGCCTGAGATTAGATGGTACAAAACCTTTAAAGAGGAACTAGTACCTTTATTACTCAACCTGTACCAAAATATAGAAAAAGAAGGAACACTACCCAACACATTCTATGAAGCAAACATCACCCTGATTCCCCAAACCAAGAAAAGACCAAACAAGAAAAGAAAATTATAGACCAATATCACTAATGAATATAGATGCAAAAATATGCAACAAGATCCTAACAAACAGAATCCAGCAACACATCAAACAAATTATACATCATGACCAAGTTGGTTTTATCCCAGGGTCTCAAGGCTGGTTCAATATATGTAAATCTATAAGTATAATTCAGCACATAAACAAATTAAAAAACAAAGACCATATAATTCTCTCAATTGATGCAGAAAAAGCTTTTGATAATATCTAGCATCCCTTCATGATCAGAACATTTAAGAAAACTGGTGTAGAAGGGACATTTCTTTTTTTTTTTTTTTTTTTGTATAGACAGAGTCTCACTTTATGGCCCTCAGTAGAGTGCCGTGGCCTCACACAGCTCACAGCAACCTCCAACTCCTGGGCTTAAGCGATTCTCTTGCCTCAGCCTCCCGAGTAGCTGGGACTACAGGCACCTGCCACAATGCCCAGGTATTTTTTGGATGCAGTTCAGCCGGGGCCGGGTTTGAACCCACCACCCTCAGTATATGGGGCCGGCGCTTTACCGATTGAGCCACAGGCGCCGCCCCAGAAGGGACATTTCTTAAACTGATAGAGGCCATCTACAGCAAACCCACAGCCAATATCGTATCGAATGGAGTTAAATTGGAATCATTTCCACTCAGATCAGGCACGAGACAAGATTGCCCATTGTCTCCACTGCTCTTTAACATTGTATTGGAAGTTTTAGCCATCACAATTAGGGAAGAAAAGGTGATCAAGGATATCCATATAGGGTCAGAAGAGATCAAACTTTCACTCTTCGCAGATGATATAATTATATATCTGAAAACACCAGGGATTCTACTACAAAACTCTTAGAAGTGATCAAGGAATACAGCAGTGTCTCAGGTTACAAAATCAACATTCATAAATCAGTAGACTTTATATATACCAACAACAGTCAAGCTGAAAAAACAGTTAAAGACTCTATTCTGTTCACAGTAGTGTCAAGGAAGATGAAATATTTGGGAGTTTATCTAACAAAGAACGTGAAAGATCTCTATAAAGAGAACTATGAAACTCTAAGAAAAGAAATAGCTGAAAATGTTAACAAATGGAAAAACATACCATGCTCATGGCTGGGAAGAATCAACATTGTTAAAATGTCTATACTACACAAAGCAATATATAATTTTATTAGAATCCCTATTAAAGCTCCACTGTCATTCTTTAAAGATCTCGAAAAAATAATACTTCATTTTATATGGAATCAGAAAAAAACTTGAATAGCCAAGACATTACTCAGAAATAAAAACAAAGCAGGAGGAATCACGCTACCAGACCTCAGACTATACTATAAATCGATAGTGATCAAAACAGCATGGTATTGGCACAAAAACAGAGAGGTAGATGTATGGAACAGAATAGAGAACCAAGAGATGAACCCAGCTACTTACTGTTATTTAATCTTCGACAAGTCAATTAAAAACATTCAGTGGGGAAAAGATTCCCTATTTAACAAATGGTGCTAGGTGAACTGGCTGGCAACCTGTAGAAGACTAAAACTGGACCCACACCTTTCACCATTAAATAAGATAGACTCTCACTGGAATAAAGATTTAAACTTAAGACATGAAACTATAAAAATACTAGAAGAACGTGCAGGGAAAACTCTTGAAGAAATCAGGGGTGAATATTTTATGAGGAGGATGCCCCCCCACCAGGCAATTGAAGCAGCTTCAAAAATACACTACTGGGACCTGATTAAACTAAAAAGTTTCTGCACAGCTAAGAACACAGTATGTAAAGCAAGTATACAGCCCTCAGAATGGGAGAAGATATTTGCAGGTTATGTCTCCGACAAAGGTTTAATAATCAGAATCCACAGAGAACTCGAACATATTAGTAAGAAAAGAACAAGTGATCCCATCTCAGGGTGGGCAAGGGACTTGAAGAGAAACTTCTCTGAAGAAGACAGGTGCACAGCCTAGAGACATATAAAAAAATGCTCACCATCCTTACTCATCAGAGAAATGCAAATCAAAACTACTTTGAGATACCATCTAACTCCAGTAAGATTAGCCCATATCACAAAATCCCAAGACCAGAGATGTTGGCGTGGATATGGAGAAAAGGGAACACTTCTACACTGCTGGTGGGAATGCAAATTAATACATTTCCTTTTGGAAAGATGTTTGGAGAGCACTTAGAGATCTAAAAATAGACCTGCCATTCAATCCTATAATTCCTCTACTAGGTATGTATCCAGAAGACCAAAAATCACATTATAACAAAAATATTTGTACCAGAATGTTTATTGCAGCCCAATCCATAATTGCTAAGTCATGGAAAAAGCCCAAGTTCCCATGGATCCATGAATGGATTAATAAATTGTGATATATGTACACCATGGAATATTATGCAGCCTTAAGGAAAGATGGAGACTTTACCTCTTTCATGTTTACATGGATGGAGCTGGAACATATTCTTAGTAAAGTATATCAAGAATGGAAGAAAAAGTATCCAATATACTCAGCCCTACTATGAAACTCAATTATGGCTTTCTTATGAAAGCTATAACCCAGTTATAACCTAAGAATACGGGGAAGGGGGAGTGGGAGGGGAGGGGAGGGGGGAGGATAGGCAGAGGGAGGGTGATTGGTGGGATCACACCTACAGTGCATCTTACAAGGGTACATGTGAAACTTACTAAATGTAGAATATAAATGTCTCTCTCTTTTTTTTTTTTTTTTGTGGAGACAGAGTCTCACTTAATCGCCCTCGGTAGAGTGCCATGGCATTACACTGCTCATAGCAACCTCCAACTTCTGGGCTTAGGCGATTCTCTTGCCTCAGCCTCTCGAGTAGCTGGGACTACAGGCACCCATCACAACAGCCCGGCTGTTTTTTTTTGTTGTTGTTGTTGCAGTTCAGCTGGGACCAGGTTTGAACCTGCCACCCTCAGTATATGGGGCCAGCGCCCTACCCACTAAGCCACAGGCACCACCCAAATATAAATGTCTTAACACAATAACTAAGAAATGCCAGGAAGGCTATGTTAACCAGTGTGATGAAAATATGTCAAATGGTAATATAAAACCAGTATATGGTGCCCCATGATTGCATTAATGTACATAGCTATGATTTAATAATAAATAAATTTAAAAAGAAAGATAATTTCACTATGGACAGTGAACAGGCTACTTTTTACCATGACAAGAAAGGTCTTGCTCATGGCCAGGTGTTCTGTTTTATACAGCCTAGGCTGGGCCTACCTCATGGTTAAGAGATCAGCTTGGAACCAGAGTCTGACCACACATGTGGACCTCCCCTGAGCCTCTCTGCAAGCCCATTTCAGGGGGTGTGGGCTGTATTGTAGATTTAAGCTGATGACATGATAATTGACCTTGAAGCTGTTCTAGGTCTTCTGTAGCCTTTGCCGTTGCCACACTAAGTTCTGATTGGCAGGTTGGTAGGGTATTCCCTCCTCCCTAAGTATGGGCAATCACATCACATGAGACGGGATTAAGGTGAGATGGGGTCTGGGAGCCGCACCCTTGCCCTTTTTCCCACAGGAGAGCCAGATTTATAGCTATCTATCTAATAATAACTCATTTAGTGCTGAATAATATCCCATTGCCTGAATGTACCACAGTGTATTTATTTATTCACCTAGAAGGACATTTTGGTTGCTTCCAAGTTTTATAGTTGTGAATAAGTCTGTGATAAAAATATGTGTGCAGGTTTTGTTTAGACATACAAGGTCATAAAGACTATGGTCACCTTCAAAGTTCTCCCCCTGCCCATCTGGTGATCATGGTGATGTTCAGCAATGAGGTAGGTGACACTTTTTCTAAGATGACTTTGTGGACTTAATTGTCAGACCTAGTAAGTTTTTAAGTCCTTTGGGTAAATACCAAGGAGCACAGGGCTGCATCATGCTCGCTGGTATCTAAACATGCATAAGAGTATGTTTAGTTTTGTAGGAAATTGCCGAACTGTTTTTCCAAGTGGTAGTACCATTTTACATTACCACCAGCAATGTAATGCTCTAATTGTTCTGGGGTGGTATCTAATTGTTTCAATTTGCCTGACCAAACTGTTTTTAATAGTAAACAAAAATGCACTTAGAACATAAATACTGACAATAACATCAAAGGCAGCGAAATCAATAGTTGCATGAAGATTCCAGTGTTGACCGGTACTGCGGCTCACTTATGCCATTCCCAGCACCTCAGGAAGCTGAGGCTTGAGGATCCCCTGAGCCTAGGAGTTCAAGATCAAAGTGAGCTACGATTGCACCCCTGCACTCCTGCCCTAGCGACATGTTGCCTACTTTTTCACCAGTTTACAAGTCCAGTGTATTAAATGTAAAAAATGCCATTTCGCAGTTACTCATCCCAAATGCTTTCAGTAAATTTGATTGGAAACAGTAAGATGTGGTCCATTCCTATTGTCCTTAACCCAAAATGCACAGCCACCCCGAGTCCAGACCAACCAGTGCAACCACATTCTCTTCCTTTCGAGAGTCTGTCAGGGAAGGCACTTCAAGTCCTGTGAGGTATGTAGTTCAACCAAAAAATCAAGAGCCAGCTTTATCCCTTTCTGGTAAAAAGAAGAAAATGACCCAAAGGAGACACTTACGTTTTCATTATTGTTAAATTAACTTAAAAATTAATTAACTCTATGTTAAATTAACTTAAAAATTAATAGTCAGATAGGTTAAAAATACTTTTGTTGCAAAAATAAGGAGAATGATGAAGATTTAGCCATAGGCATTCAAGTTTTTATAATAATTGGAATGTAAGTATTATGTTTGCCTCCTCATGTTTCAAAAGCCACCTGCAACACCTAGCCCCAGGAATAAGACTAGGGACTTATTGGTCCCTTATTCAGGGACTAAATCATCAGTAGCCACAGTGAGGACCCCAATGGAAAGGAAGTAAAAAAAAAAACAAACGTTCCATTTGGCTTACATTTCAATCTGAGTTTGCGCAGCCTCGGAGCTGACACAATACATTGGTAACAAGAGGGGAGTTTCCTGTTCTTTTTTTTGCAAAGATTTGTAACCTTGGTTTCTCAGGCTCCTTGTTTGAGGGGGTGGAGATCACTTTCTGATGATTTTTCTGCTTAAGAAAAATCTAATTAAGAAATAATTAGGGAATGAGCACGCCTTACATAAAGATATGCAAGAAATACCTTTTCATTGTTTTCAATTCAACTTAAAATCCAGCCGCACATTGTTTTTCTCTAAGTATGCACAAGAAAAAGAAGTAAAACACATCACTTGCCGGGTGCCGCTAATAGGTGTTCAGGATCACAAAGATGGAACAGATCACGTAATTGTGACAATTACTATGGCAACTAACAAAATTCTCAAATCCCAATCCCCGCTCTCAAGGCCACCCACGCAGAGCTCTTAAAAGCCAGCGTCTACTTCCACTTCAAGTGTACAGTGTGCAAATTTGGAAGGCCCTGCCATCTTATAATCACAGGGAAGAAAACTGCCTACGTTAACTCTGCTACTTTATTTTCAGTCGCCTGCTCCATATGTCAGACAGAATCTCTTGCAGCAGTCCATTGAAAAATGGAGACCAAAGAGTTGGTTTCCCAGCCTGCAGAAAACTGCACCCAGAGCCTGAAGGGAGCATGGTACTAAATTAGCAATACCATCCATGTGTTTTCTCCTCTGGGCACTCAGAGCCATGAAAATAAGTTCTCCCAAAATAACTCCTCTATCACGTAGCGTATCTTCTTTCTTTTCCTGAATCAGATCGTCATTTCAGTCTGTCTGATTTAATTTTCTGAAGCCAGCTCCCTCATATCCGAGAGAGCCTTTCCTCAAATACATGCCACATGGGAAAGCTGATGTGTAATAAAATTCGTAAATGGTTCTGTTTAAATTTGGCTGGAATGTGCTGTTTTGTTTTGAGAAACAACAGAACTTCAGGAATCTTTCAGCTCGTTGTCAAGGGGAAAGCCCTTGGTACAGAGATCAAGGCGATTTGGAAAAAGCTGAAAAGATGGAGAAAGTTGAAAGAACAATTCATGGCCTGGCAACACACTCGTCTAGCTGGGGAAAAGAAGTCATTGGACAGAATTCTGCTCTGCTCAGCAAACGGCACCGTGTCACTTTCTTTTCCTGCTTCTGCCTCAGCAGAAACAGGAACTTTTTAAGACATGAACGCCGGAGGAAGTGATCTGCGTCTTCTTAGTGGAACAGACATGCAATAAAGTCAGACTGAGGTTTCTTCTGCTAAGAAGCAAGAAGTTAGGTGAATCCACTACAAAGATAAAAATTGTCCTAACTGGTAGCAAAGACATCATCGTAATAAAAACAATCAACAACCCAACACTCACTGGGTATTTACAATATACCAGTCATTGTTAAAAGTGCTTGATGTAGATTGATTCATTTAATCCTCACTTTCAGTGTACCCCTGTTGTTCCCATTTTACAGACAAGGAAACCAAGGCTCAGAAGACTAAGCAGCCAGTAAGGTGTAGCATGGAGTTGGGGTATTTAACTCAGGCAGCCTGGTTATAGATTTTAAAACCTGACAAGATTGGAGGTATCTGAAAAAGTGTACAATGTTTTCCCTTGGAGCCCATTGACTTTCAAAAGTCTGCACAAAATAATCAATTTAAAATGTGATGTTTGCAGTATCACCTGTGTCTGGGTCAGACCAGGAAGTCAAAAGAGCTAGTACCACCCACTTGTGACAGCAAACCTGAGTGGCTAGAGCTGAATTTTTAAAAGTAAGTAAACCTCAATTAATAAATTGTGGTATATGTACACCATGGAATATTATGCAGCCTTAAAAAAAGATGGAGACTTTATCTCTTTCATGTTTACATGGATGGAGCTGGAACATATTCCTCTTAGCAAAGTATCTCAAGAATGGAAAAAAAAGTATCCAATGTACTCAGCCCTACTATGAAATCAACTAATAAGCACCCACACTTTCACAGGAAAGCTATAACCCAACTAAGCCCAAGATGAAGGGGAAAGAGGAAGGGGGAGGGGACGAGGGAGGGCGGGTAATTGCTGGGACCACACCTACAGTGCATTTTTACAGGGGTACAAGTTAAACCTACTAAGTGTAGAATATAAATGTCTTAACACAATAACTAAGAAAATACGGTGAAGGCTATGTTAACTAGTTTGAGGAAAGGTATTTTATGTTGCATATAAAACCAGCACATCGTACCCCATACTTGCATTAAAGTACACAGCTATGATTTAATAAAAAATTAATTAATTAATTAATAAAAGTAAGTAAACCTAAGGTTAATAAAATGGAAGCCCACAGTAAATGAAGGATCAAGTTTTGATTATACTATTTGTGATATGTAGAAGAGAGACGCGGACTATTCAAACAGCTACCTGAGCCAATAATTTCAACTTTGGGCCCCTGAAAATGTTTTTGTATTCATTTTCTTTTATTGCTGTAACAAGTTACCATAAACTCTGTAGCAGGAGACAAGGCAAGTGTTGTATTCTGTGCTTCCGTAAATTGGCAGTGTGGTGCAGGTCTCCCCAAGGGTTATACATTTCTACCTGGAGGTCCAAGGAGAGAATCCATTTCCTGCTCATTGGGTTCTGGCAGGATCTGATTCTTTTGAAGGGAAGGCCTGAAGTCACCATCTTCTTGTTTCTTGCAAACTTCGGCTCATTCCCAGCTTCTAGAGGCATCACACTCCTTGGCTCGTGGCCTCCTTCCTCTTCAAAGCCAGCAATGGCAGGTTGAGTCTTTCAAATCTCTTCTGTTTCTTCCCTCTAATCTCTCTGACCCAACTGGAAAAGGTCCTGTCCCTTTAAGAACTCATGTGATTATACTGGGCCCACGCGGTTAGTCCAGTGTAATTTTCTGATTACTGAAAGTCTGCCAAGTTCTCTTACTGTGTCTGGGGAACATATTCACAGCCCCCCACAATTGCACGTATTTCTCTCTCCAGCTCCAGGGATTAGGGAAGGGACTTCTTTAGGGGCTCATTATTCTGACTCTACATTTATGACTAAATGTAGCCAGTTTATTACATGAATAAGAAGCCAATTGAAAGGTTTCATTTGTTTCTCTTTGACAGCTTTATTTAAGTATGATTGGTGAACAGTGGACTCTTGAATAACATGGGATTGAACTGCAAATTTTCTTCCACCCCTGCCACATCTGAGACAGCAAGACCAGTCCCTCATCTTCCTCCTCCTCTTCAGCTTCCTCAACCTGAAAAGGACGAAGATGAAAACCTTTGTGATGATCCACTTAGTGAATAGTAAAAATATTTTCTCTTTCTTATGGTTTTTCTTAATGTTAATAACATTTCTCTCCTCTAGTTCACTTTATTGTAAGAATACACTATATAACACATATAGCATACAAATTATGTGTTAATAAGTTATTAATGTTATGAGTTAGGCTATTAGTAGTTAAGTTATGTGAGGATTTTTTACTGTGCGGCAGGTGGGGGGTGGGGGGAGTATCACACCCTTAACCCTTAAGTTGCTCAAGAGTGAATTGTACATTAAACTGAACATACTTAAAATGTGCAATTTTATAAATTTTGACATATATGCAAAGTATATATCCATAAATCCACAACCACAATCAAGGTAATTTTCTAGAATTTTATACACATATAAATGGAAATATATAGCTTTCTTTATGTTTCTTTGTTTTGTATAGCTCTCTTTGCTCAACATGATTATTTTTAGATTCACTCATGTTGTGGCATGAATCAATAATGCTACCTGACCCAGCTATTCCACTCTAGAAACTACTCCTTTATTGTTTCTGTCTGGAACAGTGTGTTAGGAAGAGAAGAGATAAGGAACAACTACAGCTTTTCTGGCACCCTATTCCAGCCCAAAGTCTCAAAGACAAATACAAACCCCAGCAGAACTAAGATACTTGAAATCCATGACTCTCAGACATTGTCAGTATTTACTGTGTAAGAAACTATACCCAGAACCGAGTGGCTTAGAATAACATTCACTTTTCTGTGGGTCAGTAATTTGGGTTGGGCTTTGCTGGTCAGCTCTTCCGCTGGGATGGGAATGTGAGTCAGTGGCATTTCACGCAATGTCTGGCAGCTGATACTGTCCTTCAGTTGCTGCTGGCTGCTAGCAGAGTGACTGATGACTGGTCACCAGTCTCCAGCAAAACAGTCTATGTCACTATTTATCTGCTTGCAGTCACATGGTTTCCAAGAGCAGCAAGAGAGTGTGAGCCCTGATGCAGTCATTTTTCAAGTTTTCTGTTTGCATCCCATCTGCCAATGTCCTTTTGGTAACCGTCGCATGACCAAGCCCTGCTGAAAAGATGAAGAAATAGATTCTAGTTTTTGATGGGAGTAGCTGCAAAGGAACATTGCAATGGGACAGGCATTCAGGTAGAGCAAGATTTTGTGACCATTTCTGCAATCTTCCACATCTGTTTCTCTTTCTCCTTTGTTACCTCCACTTCCTCACCACCCATTCATGCCTCAAGCCACACCTCACTTTCAATTTCCTCACTCATCACTCAGCAAAATCTACATTCCCGCCTACGTTATTAACAAACTTCTGGTCTCTTCTAAGTCCAGGGAACCTTTCTCACTCCTTGTCTCCTTTGGATTCTCGGCATCATTTCATACAATCTTCTCCTATACCTTCAGTGACACTACTCTTTTCTTTATTTTCCTCTTAGCTATTTCTTTACAATCTCCTATATGGCAAAAAGTGTATAACATGGTGCCTGTCACAAAATATGCACTTAAAATTGGTTTATTGAATGAATGATTGAGTAAAGAAGTGAATGAACAAATAAAATAAAATTATGTTCTCCTATTCGCTAATTAAAAGTTTTTCAGATTTCAATTGTTACCCGTAGGCTGATGACATTCAATTACATGTCTCTGAGCCAAATCTCTTTCCTGAACTTCAGCCATGAGTACCCAGATACTGGACTTTCTTCTCTCTGACCCTCCAAACCCAACCTGTCTAAATCTGATCTCGCTAATCTCACTTCCAGACCGGCTTCTCTTCCAGATTCTTCCACAATCTTCCCAGTCCTCCAAGCCAAAAATCTGAGAGTCATCCTTGGCTTCATCCTATGAATAACCAAGTCTTTCTAACTGCTTTATCCTTTTTAAGTCTTCCCCCTTGTCTCCAACAACACCATTTCTACCTTGCTTAAGTCCTCATGAAGACTTAACACATAACTCAGTGTTTGCGAAAATCACTCTGAAAACAGGAATAACCTTAGGTGCTTATATTAAAAATACAGATTACCAAATTTACCCTTAATTTTCTGGGGACACATGAGAGTTGACTTGGAAGAAGTCTGTGGACCTGCCCCGCTGAATCTCATTTTCAGGGAAACACTGTCCTAGTTTGTTTCCCTGCCTCCAAGAGTTGCCTCCCACCCTGTACCCACTCTCCACATGCTGCCAGATGGACCTGTTTAAAATGCGAATCTAATCTTATCACTTTTTTGCTTAAAATATTTCCAGGGTTCTCCATGGTGCCTAGGATAATAACCACATTCCTTACCAACACCTTCAAATCTCTCCAGCCTTATCTTTCACTCCTCCGTCTTGAACCTTACCCTCTATTTCTTACTTTCTCCGAAATGCAGCATCCATGCCCTTTCAGGCCACTGCACCAGCTGTACCTGCTACTTAGGACACCTGCCATCCCCCCCCCTTTATTTAGTCATCACACATTTGTGTAACACGTAAGTGAGACAGACACCATTCTGAGTACTTTGGAAACATTAGCTCATTTAGTCATCCTTATAACCCTAGGATAGGTAAGTGGTAACTACTGTTATTATCTTCACTCATGGAGAAAACTGATAGAGAGGTTGGGTGACTAGCCTAGGCCAAACGTAATACCTGGCACAACCAAGCCTTAAGCGCAGACAGCCTGGCTATAGAATCTGTGCATTTAGCAACCGTGTTCTAGTGCCTCTCCTTCATCTGGCTAACTCCATTCTTTTTCTAAGCTCAGCTCATGAATGAATACTTCCTGGAAGACTTCTCAGATTTCCCAGTCTGAATTAGCATCATGAATGGACTTATTTTTGCCACAGAATTTATAGCACTGTACAGTTAAAGTCCATTTTCTTGTCTCACAGACTGTAAGTTCCTTAATCGAGAGAGACACATTTTTTTTTTTTGTATCCCCAAAGCCTGGTACAATCCCCAGCATGAGTTAAGTGACTAACTATATGTCGAACTAAAATCAAAAGAATAAATGCACAAGTGAATTAATGCATAAATTTATAAGGAAGCAGCAAAAGACATCAATGAAAAACAATCAGAATGTCTGTCCTGGAATATTCAAGTCACCTGTGCACAATTTTATGATGTTTTTCAGTTTTTGATATCTGAGATGGCCTATTTTTCCATTATCAAAAATAAATTTTGGCATCTTACAAATTCTACAGATTTTCATGGAAATTCAAATTAAATGCAAGCTTGGACATTTATTTGTTTAATCTACTCAGTAGATTTATTTTTATTTATTTATTTTTTTTTTTTTTCAGTTTTTGGCCGGGGCTGGGTTTGAACCCACCACCTCTGGTATATGGGGCTGGCTCCCTACTCCTTTGAGCCACAGGCACCACCCTAGATTTATTTTTCTGTGTCAAGTGTATAAATTAGAACTATTTCTAGGCCTTTCATCATAACTCAGTTTTTTCCTTAGTTTCTTCTTTCCAAAATGTTGAACAAAACAGGCCCCTTTTTGTGGTTGGAAAGTTTGGCTTTACATAGAACCTCTCAACACACAATTGTCAGCACCTGATTATGGGTCATCTTTTTAGCCTATGACTTTTACTTCCTTCCTTAAATAGTTCTCTCAGATGAATCATTTTCAGCCACTCTGTGATTATGCAGGGACCAGAGATGGAGTATAGAAATGAATGGAATACAGAGAAGCTCTTTCTGCCTGTATCATTTCGTGCTCTGATTTGGGGGCTTTTGTTTTTCATTCAATACAAATTTGAGTGCCTACTGTGTGCTGGATTCTGGCTGAGCCATCAGTTCATTAGCACTTCCAAGAAGAGTGAGAGGAGGCAGAGAACTGGGAAGAGCTCTCACATTCACTTGTTTTAAGTTTTTTAGTATTTCTGGTTTGGAGACCAATTTGGAAGAAAAGAAAAACAGGATTTATCTATAACCCATGTCATTATTAAAACTATCTATATTTGTTCATATATGTGTATGTGTCAACTAGCATAGTAACAGAATTCCTTAGTTACCTAAAAGGTTATCTGTTAGCCTATAATCCATGAATGCCACTGAATTCATCCCTATTATACGCATAGCTATTTTCTTTTCTTATATCAAGATTACAGAATTTTTTATTGTTTGGGATTCATTGAGGGTACAAAGAATTAGATTACATTGATTGCATTTGTTAGGTAAAGTCCCTCTTATAATTGTGTCGCACCCCCAAAAGGTGTGCTATACACAGTGATCCCCAACTCCCTCCCTTTCATCTCCCCACCCCCCACCATGTGTTAGGTCACCTGCTGCCCTCGTATTAGAATCGATTACTTTGGATTCTTGCTTCTTCATTCTTGTGATGCTTTACTAAGAAGAATGTGTTCCACCTCCTATAAGGTTAATACAGAAGATGTAAAGTCTCCATCTCTTTTAATGGCCGAATAGTGTTCCATGGTGTACATATAATATTACAGAATATTATGTTTATGGTAAATGAAATGTTATGTTTATGATTTATGAATATTATGTTTTGGTAAATCATCTTTTTATTGGTGGCTTATTGATTATGTGACATGTACGCGTGGTTGTGAATATTAATGTTAAAAAACTTTTTCCACATGAGACCAAGAAAAATCAAAGTTCTAAAACCCAAAATTCTGGAAAATACTAGAATGAATTAAGGAAAGGGAAAATTTACAATAGAGATTCTTGGCTTATCTTCCATATGAATGGCATCTTACATGTATATGATCCCGACCTGCATTTCTGCCTTTGAGGGCTGTTTCCTGAGTGAATCACAGCTGCAGTGCAATGTGCAGCCACAGACACACAGAGATGCCAGAGCGCCCCGAAGCCCGCAGCGTCTGAAGAATTAAATAGGCAAGAGATTGAAGCAGTGGTGTGCAGGACCTCAGATTTGGTAGGCTCTAAGAAATTTTTCTTGTTACCTCTATAAGGACACAAAAACTACTCCTTTAAAGTCCTGCCAGCCTGTGAAAGGAGAGTCTGGATTTGTGCGGCTCCTTCCTCTCCTCTATCTTTTGAGAAGATAAGAGAGGTCAAAAGAGAGCCAATTTTCTATCATTAGTGATAGAGAATTGTCAGAGAACCATCAGCGAGAAGCAAGGCCTGGGAGATGCTAGGGAGAGGGGAAGGCATGAACAGAGGGTCTTAAGCCAACTATGATAAAGACCAGGAGAGAGTGGGTGGAGGAAAGTTAAAACAGCCAAGCTGCGGGGAAGAAGAAAAGGTTCTGGGGAGAAGCTCAGAGTGGCCATGGCTTTTAGATGTGAAGGTAGTTTCTGGGGAATAGAAAAGGAGAATTTTGAGGGAATTTTCTGAGAGCTATGTGTCTCCTTCATGGTATTAGGGAAATATAAATAAAGGTTTGAGACATTCTGAAATTACTATAGGTGGCTGAGTTCCTTTGCACACCACACAACACCTGATCAGAGCTAGCTGGCTCTCATTGCCTTATAAAGATCATACAACATTTGGAAGAAATAGACAGTGAAAAGTTAGGAAAACTATTCTTACCTTCATCCAGCAGGATTTTCTGCCTCTGGAGGATGTGGTAGAACTTCTTGGAGTCTGTACATTGACTCATGTCACACTCAGAGTGCTTGTCCTTCCCCTCGCCCCATTTTCATTGACTATTATCTCTGTCCTTGTTTGTGTGCAAACAACTTACTCGACTAAGGTCTTGATGCCAGGAGCTATGTGGTCTTTTTATTTTATTTTCATTTTTTTTTTAGAGAATAAAAATAAAAGTTAATGAGCCACCTTTTTTAAAAACTTCCTATTTTTTTTTTTTTGTTTTGTTTTTACCATCTGGCTTTTTTAATTTTGTTTTTTTTTTTATTTCAAATTAGTATGAGGGTACAAATTTTTAGGTTACATTGTTTTCACTTCTAAGGTAAAGTTCAAGTTGTAGTTGAGCCCTCCATGGAAAGGAACACTTCTACACTGCTGGTGGGATTGCAAACTAACCCAACCTTTATTGAAAGAAGTACGGAGAATTCTTAAGGAACTAAAAGTAGACCTGTTGTTTAATCCTACAATTCCATTGGTAGGTCTTTTTCATTTTGTATTCTGATATATTTAGCAGAACACCTAAATACAATTAGCTATTCAATTAATCAAACAATCAATTAATTCTAGATACACATAAAGTTTTGCTAAATAAAGCAAGCTAAAAAGCATACAGAGAAAACCCCGTAGGTTCTTTTGGTGGTATTCTGACTATTTCCATTTTGTTATTGATCTTATCAAATATTCTAATTCAACAATGTACTTATAATCTAAAAACAATCATGTAAACTTGTCACTGATAATTTAATTACGACAACTTTCCTTGTTGACCTTATGAAAGTGTCTTCATTTCAGCAATATATTTGGAAACTCCATGACTATTACTACCCTGTGCACCTCAGAAAATATCACTAACTCAGGAGATTTCTCTGCTAGGACATGGTTATGTAAGTAGCATTAATAATGCATGCATTTCCCAACATTCTTGTCCAAAAATTAACTACAAAATAGGCCAATTTTAATTCCCTCAATTTTATGAAGATGCACATGAGGACACAGCTAGTTGTTTTGATTGTCTGGATGTCTTTGTAGTCTCATTAGCTCTTATCCATCTACGTGTAATCCTAACATAAAGAAATGCACCATCTCTGCATCCAGAATAGCAGTGTTGCTGTTGAGGATTAGATAGTGCTAAGATTTAACGGCTAGGTAGGAACCCCTCGTGAGGATCCAGATGGAGGGGACTATGTGCTGATGACTGCTGGAAGTTAAAAAGGAATAGAGGCATTTGTGCTCTGACAGCAAGGAGCTTACATACCGATATAAACAAATAAATCACTGTGGTATTAAGTAACAAGCAGAAAGTAAATGCATGTCCACACACAGTCTCCGTCATACACTCCCGAACTTACATAGTCAGTTGTGCGGTTCTCTCTGAGTGTGCGCATCTTACAACATAGATCTGTTTATGACTAAGGAAAGTGAAAGTGTCCAGTCAACAAGAGGCAGCACTTACTGGCTATGTGACCCACCGCAAGTTCTGTGGCCTCAGTGAGCCTCTATTTCTTCTGCGAAGAAAAGCAAACGTCTTCTCGTTGGGTGGATCGCAAAGAGTAAATGACATAACATGAATCTATTCAGTACAGAACATACCGTAACCACTCATTCTTTTCCCATGTTGCATTTTACTTTGATTTCTGATACTAGTCTATACCTTCTTGGCACTTTTGCTTCTCAGGCAACAAGATAAAAAAAAAAAAAATAGGCACCAGTGGTTACGGTGCCAGCCACATACACTGAAGGAGCCGGGTTCAAACGCGACCCAGGCCAGCTAAGTAACAATGACAACTGCAACAAAAAATAGTCAGGCGTTGTGGCAGGCACCTGTGGTCCCAGCTACCTGGAGGGCAGAGGCAAGAGAATCGCTTGAGCCCAAGAGTTTGAGGTTGTTGTGAGCTATGACGCCAGATGCCATGGCACTCTACCAAGGGCGACATAGTGAGACTCAGACTCAAAAATAAATAAATAAATAAATAACAAATCCATATTTTTGTTTGCTATTTTTCAAGCAGCTCAATACATCATTTACAAAAACACAAAACCATATACACAGGTAATAAGGAAGTAGCTTAAATATACAGAGGGTGCCAAAAAATGCATACACATTTTAAGAAAGGAAAAACTGAATTAAAATTGTAATACTCGGGCGGTGCCTGTGGCTCAGTGAGCAGGGCGCCGGCCCCATATACCGAGGGTGGCAGGTTCAAACCCGGCCCCGGCCAAACTGCAACAACAAAAAAAAATAGCCAGGCGTTGTGGCGGGCGCCTGTAGTCCCAGCTACTCGGAAGGCTGAGGCAGGAGAATCGCCTAAGCCCAGGAGTTGGAGGTTACTGTGAGCTGTGCGATGCCACGGCACTCTACCGAGGGCGATAAAGTAAAACTCTGTCTCTACAAAAAAAAAAAAAAAAAATTGTAATACTCAAGCCATGTTTGACTTCTGCAATTACAAGAGTTGCTCAAATGTGACTGGTATTCATCTTTTGTTATCTAGATATATTGAGTATTCCAGTCTTAATATAGTTTTTATCTTCCTTAAACTGTATACACACTTTTGGGGTACCCTCTCTATAAAAATACTAACGAGAATTATCCATAAATATATATATATAAATGCTTATATGTATGAGCTTTTATACATATAAGTATCTAAACAATATAAAACAAAAGCAATGAATATAAAGGACAGGAAGTTTCTTGGGAGACCGGGGTGTTTAACACTTTTTTTCCTGCCGTACATTGGAAAAAGAAGAGTTGTCTTGCGCCACGTATTAACTACATAAACACTAATGAAAGCTGATAAGCAACAAAAACATCCAAAGGCGTGCAGGGTGACTCACACCTATAATCCTAGCACTTTGGGAGGCCAAGGTGGGAGGATCCCTTGAGGTCAGGAGTTGGAGAATAGCCTGCCCAAAGCAAGACCCCATCTCTACAAAAAATAGAAAAAGTAGCCAGGCATGGTGGCCCACACCTGTAGTTCCAGTTACTATGGAAGCCGAGGCAGGAGGATTGCTTGAATCTAGGAGTTTAAGGTGCTGAGAGCTAACTAGGCTGAGGCCATGGCTCTCTAGCCCAAGTGATAGAGCAAGATTCTGGCTCAAAAAAAAACCCAAAACACACACAAAAAATATTGATGTATAGTTTTCACAATATCAGACAACAGAGGAAAGCAAAGCAGGCCTCAAATAATCCCCATGCTGCCTGCAGTCTGCAGATTGAACACCCCTGCTAGAAATAGAAGATGTAACTTAAAAAGAAATTGTAAGTAAGGTCTGAGTAAGCAAAAATTTCACAATATTTGTTTTTATGATGATGGTGCAGTACACACTTAAAAAAGAAAATTTGAAAGGCATAGAAACAAACAGAAAAATATGTAAAACCACACGTAAACTTGCACCAGATATAAGTTCTATTAATTTTCTTCATATGTATTATCTTTCTAGCAACTTGGTATTATGCTATCTGCACATCTTTGTATTTGAGATTTTTCTTTTAAGTTGTATGGTAAGGATTTCCTATTCTATTCAACATTTTCTGAAATGATTTTTAAAGGTTGTTTGTTATTCATAAGATACACTCTGAATTTAGCCATTTTTTATCATTGATCTTTTGTGTCAATCCCAATTTTTTTGGCTTTAAGCAGAATTTTAGATGATGACAAAGATATATTTTAGTTAAAAATAACATTTATAACCACCATGATATAAATATTACAAACTAGACAAGGAGAAAGAAATGAAGGGGATAGGTCAGAATAGGAAGCCAGCATGGAATTATGGAATTGTTAATACACTGTCAAATAATATAACAAAGCAATTGTACCTCTGAGTAAGTCAAAAATATCTGTAGGAAGCCTGGGAACATTTACTTACACCTAGGAATAGATAGGAATTAAACAGTGGAAAATGCTGTGTTCTTTCCAAAACACTGATGAATCTGAGACTTGAATTGGTTTTTGCTGTCACACTTGGTCTCTGGAAAGTGTCCTCTGGAATAACAAGACGCCATGTTGAATAAACATCAAACGGCAGGATGACTTCTGGGTAATAAAACAGACAACAGCCCGTCTAGTGAGCAGGGTGAAGTCAAGCAATCTGTAGCATTGCCTTGAAAGAGTGCAAAGAGGTAGGCAGAAGGGAGGAAGGACGTCGGGGAAGATTTCTCCCGCCCAAAGCCACAGAATTCCACCTGATCAGGCCTTTCACAGCCGTCTCCTTCTCCACTGCTTCCTCTCAGCACCAGCTCTGTGCGTCTAGGTGAGCACACTCTGCGAGTCCTGCATATACTAAATTATAATTGAAGAATACTCAGAAGAACAACTTCAACATCGTTGATGGCCATCCCTCTATTCTTCTTTTGTAAAACCCTGGAGAATCCCTTCTGGTGTTCCATGTCCTTCTGACGTCAAACACTCCTCCTTTATTACCTTAAACCTTGAGCAACAATGAATTATGAAATGAAGAATTGTAAACCAGGAGAACTACTGCAAAAAGAAAAAAGAAATGAACTAGGGAAGAATATGGAACCAGATGATAGGAATACATTTAACAGATAGCCCAGAGGGGCAGAGAAGATGGTGAAGAAAAGTCAAAGAAACAGAAACCAGAAAGATCTGATCAGGATAAGGTGTGAGGGCAGGAAGAAGTCAACCAGCAGTCACCACAGAGATTCAAAGACAGAGTGTCTCAAAACCGAAGTGAGCAGGGGCCCAAACGGGAGGACACCATTTACTCCTAATAAATCAAGATCCACAAACTGGCATCCTGGGCACGGAAGGGAGAGGCTAAGATGGCTGTGTTGGATTTGGTAAACTAGCCCTCCATTCGATCCCTCAAAACCCACTAAGGGATCAGGGTCCTTCTCTCTCTTAACTTCCTTACTTTCTAGTCTCCAGGCTCACAGCAATTCAGACTCCCTTTTGATTACGCTACCTTCCTCCACAGGATCCCGTTGTTTCTGCTTAAACTACGGTCTGTGCAGCTACTTCCTATGCCCCTGTGGGAGACATCTCACTCCTTTTCAGGGGGAAGGGAGGTTTGCAGGCCTGTGGGGAGAGCAAAGTCCTGGGACAAAACCTATACCTCCTCAGCTCATTTTAGACAAGGTAAGAAGCCCCTTTGATTCCTTCCAAGGGTTAAAAGTGGTGGGATGAACATGAACTACTCAGGGCTCTTCTTCCTCTTTCCCTTGGAGTTGAAGGAGAAGGTGGTACAGGAAACACCACAGAACCCCCCAGGAATAGCACAAAGCGCAGATAGCTCCTTCCAAGAAATGGTTCCTCCCCTGGGCAGGGCTTCGCAGCTCTGCGTTAGTCCACAGGCCCACATCCAGGCATCAGCTTTGCCTCAGCTTAATCCTCATAACCCTTCCTGGTAAGGCAGGATATGTTCATTCTTTGTCCAGTGTTTTATTTATAACTAAAAACACTTCTGAGCATTGTCTATTCTTCAGGGATACATAACTAAAGCTTTCCTTCTCCTACCATATTTTTTTTTTAAGAATTTTCTCGTTTTGTACCTTGACAATACATGTTTACATGTGAAAGGCAACCTCAAGGTGATTCCAGTATATATTTAAACATTTAAAGAAAAACATTCACATTTCAGCATAAATAATAATGAAATTCATATATAGCGAGTCCTTGCTAAATGCCAGGAACCTTGCAAAGTGCTTTACAAATAGTATATGATTGATTTTTCCCAATATAGCTTACATATCATTGATTCATTCCAATACACTTATTATTTCCATTTTACGGATGAGAAATTAAGGAGTATACAAATAATACACCATGGAGCCAGAACTCAACCCTAGACCCTTGTGACTCTAACGTCCACCTTCTCGCTAGTGTTTTTCCCTGGATAATTCCAGCATTCATTGTGCAGGAAGGGTAGCATTTGACAGCATCCTGCAATGAAGACATAGCCACTGCTCCCACAGGAGTTCAGTCATGGAATAACTTAGCACCTCTGAAATGGTTTTGTGTAAGGCTGGCTGGACTCCGAATTTTTATACTGGTCACCTTTTACATGGGACTGGAAAAGGAAAACTGTAAAATCCTCCCTTGGCTGCCATCCTGGGAAGTACAGTGGCATTTGGAGTGGCCATCAACATCCTCCAAAGCCTGTGTCATAGACACGGGGGGAACGGCTTCCTTCCTCTCCCCTCACTGCCTCTCCCAAGGTGGTACTCACATCCACAAGCCCCAAGGTCCCGCAAGCTCCTCCTTTTTTCTTAAAATAATTATTTATTTTTAATTGACAAGTAAAAATTGAATATATTTAAGGGGTACAATTGTATGGTTTGATATATACATACATTGTGGAATGATTCAATCAAGCTAATTAACACATCTAATCCATCCGTTCGCATCCTTACGATGTTGGTTTTTTTCTTTTTCTTTTTTTGCAGCGAGAACACTTAAAATCTACTCTTAGTAATTTTTAAGTACACAATCATTATTCACTGTGGTCAGTCACCCTGTGGTACAACAGATCTCCAGAACTTGCTCCTGCCTGACTGACTGAAGCTTTGTTCCCCATCTTCACATCCTGGCTCTTCAGCTTTGTGTTCTCACTGCTCCTGGGGCACCAGGTGTCTGGCCCCCAGCTCCTCTCCGGCCTGTGCCTCACCTCCTGCCCTCCTCAGCCACTCCCTTACCAGCTCCTCACTCAGCACTCTTCACTCCTCACCCTTTCAGCAGGACATTTCTTTGCAAATGTTGGGAAACCCATTCCAGATGTCTGGATGATGTGTCTCCCCAGCAAGAAAGCAAGGTCTTTGAGGGGAAAGCTTGTATTTTTCACATAACACAGGAGTTACCTTTAGGATGCTTAATTCATAAAACAGATTGTCCAGTGCCCAGTACAAGTAAACCCCTTACGTTATAACTTCCACAACAGTATTAACAATCCTTATTTGTAATGCTTTTCTTCATACAACTGTGTTCAATACACACTGGGCTTTAGATACCTGTTTAAAAGGGGTTGGAGTTTCACGACAGGTTAGGTCACTTCAGAACAGCGATTTTCAACAGGGACAAGTATCTGCAGACGTTTTTGGTTGTCAGTACTTGAGGGATGGGGATATTAACTGGCATCTTGAGGATAGAGGCTGGAAAAAGCTTCTAAATCTCCTGAAATGAACAGGAGACCCCTCCCACCCCCAAACAGGAAAAGTTCCATCCCCAAATGTGTATAGTGCCGAGGTTCCAAAATTATGAATTCCTGATTCAAAAGGAACAAAGTTATCCCAGGGTCAGATTACTAGGATTGCCTGATGTTCTCAGGGTTAGCTCATTGTCCAAAGCACAGAGCAGAGATTTTTATTGTTAGGATTGAGAATGCCACTATTTACATTTCAGTCATTACAGTTAAATATAGTATACTGCAACCTGCTTCTTCTCTACATTCAGAATGTCTATCTCAACTTTAATTTTTCTTTTTTTTTTTAGCCAGACACAGTGGCTCATGCCTTTAATCCTAGCACTCTGGGAGGCTGACACAGGGAGCTTGAGCTCAGGACTTTGAGACCAGCCTGAGCAAGCATCAGATCCCACCTCAAAAAATAGCCAGTCACATTCTTCTTAGTAAAGCATTACAAGAATGAAGAAATAAGATTCCACTATACTCAATTCTAATATGAAGGCAGTAGATGAACTAATACATGGTGGGGGGTAGGGAAATGAGAGAGTGGGAGAGGAAAGGGAATGGGGGGTCACAGTGTATGGCACACCTCTTGGGGGCAGGACACAATTATAAGAGGGACTTTACCTAACGAATGCAAACAGTGTAACCTAATTCTTCGTACCCTCAATGAATCCCAAACAATAAAAAATAATAATTAATAAACAAAATTAAGTTTCAGGAAAAAAATAGCCTGTCATTGTGGTGGGTGCCTGTAGTCCCAGCTACTTGGGAGGCTGAGGCAAAAGGATGGCTTGAGCTCAAGAGTTTGAGATTGCTGTGAGTTATGATGCACTCTACCCAGAGCAGCAAAGTCACATTCTGTCTCAAAAGAATAAATAAATAAATAAAATAAAATAAATACATTTTTTAACTCTTCCATGTTTGTGTGCAATAGAAATTAGTTTCCAATTTGTTAAATAAAATCTTTGAATTGGAAAAGACTTTAGGAATTATCTTGCCTAACCCTTCATTTTACACATGAAGAAACTGAGGCCCAAAGTTGTCAGGAGACTTTTTTAGTAAGAGAGACCAGACTGGAACTAAATCTCCTGATCTATCCCCCAAGGCTCTTTCTAGCATCACACAATGCAACCATGTCATAAGTGAGAAGGAATAAATTCTTCTTTACGAAATTATTTCTTTCTAAGAACAGACTTCAGCCTTTCTGTATCTGTTGACTATGTTTTTGTAACTAGATTCACTAATCATAAGTTACAAAATAATTGCTACACTAACATACGATGAAACTTTCGCCCCTAAAGAGACAAAATTCAATACTAAAATTCCTTTTGAATATGGAAATTCTAAAGCCATCTGATAATTGTTTTCTTTGAAGCTCATTTAGGTAATACATTTTAGAGTATTAACATGATTGCTTCAAATAATTATGTCTTTATCTTTATTAGACATTAGTTAATATTTTCTTGGTATAGAGATTATTATTATGAATATTTAAATGAGGAACTATAAATGAAAATCTTTCAAGAACAATCATAGTAAGAACTTTTGTTTCATGCAAAAACTTCATCACCAGGGGAGTTAGTACTAGGCTGCAAAGGCTAATTAACTTATAATCATGGGCACATGAGTGGTAAATAAAAGATTAAATCACTCAGGCTTTTGTTTCTTATTTGTTCAGTTGGCTGGTTTGGTTTGGCTTTTGAGTTGTTTGTTTGTTTTTTCAAAAAAATAAACTCCTTTAAATCACGTATTAGATGGAATTCTTGGTTTGTTCAGGCTACATTGTGTCTAAAGGGTATTACTTTCTGAGCTCTGTGACAAATTTGAAAAAAAAACTAGTAGCAAACATTGATTTCATTATTTCTTAATATTTACTATTGAGCTCAGTTTATGGAAATAGTGATTGTATGAGGACTACAGATCAATTTGCATTTTTACCTTCCACCATTCAAGTTTGAGTTTGTGCCATTTGTCCCAAAAAAGGCTCAGTGGAAATGCATAGAGATGGCTTGAATCAAACATTGCGACTCAAAGAATAGTTCAAAACAAAGCTCCACTCGTCAAGGAAAATGTCACTGGCTCCTATTTTGATTGAAAATGAGGAACTGAAAGTGGGGTGAGCAGACTAGAACTTCTTGCAATGACTCGGCTGGGATTTGTAACAGAAGGAGGAAGTTACTCTCCAGAAGTTGTGTTTGAAGTAGCAAGAAAGGTGTTGCTGGCACACGAATGCCAGACAGGCTGACAGCACTATTAGAGGTAGGAATGATGTGCAGAATAAATAGCCACTAAATGTAGTGACAACTGTGAGTGACAGATAAAGAATAAAAATGAACAACTTCCCTGATAACATGTTAGGAAACAAATGCCTCTTTCTTTCAGAAGAAAAAGACATACAGGGTTGCAGATTCAAATGGCTTCCCATCTGGTGAACTTCTTATACTCTTGAAGAGCTGTAATTTCGGCCCAAAATGACGCAATCCCTTGTAGAAATTGTTACCTCTTCACATCATTGAAGGTTTACAACGGTGTATTCAGACTGTTTCCATGCAGTTTTAACAATGTGTTTTAGACTAACATTGTCCTGTCTACTGCATAAAAAGAATCCAAGAATAGTTTAGGCCAAAGGTCATCCATCATAAGTTCAGATGTGCTACTCAGAGCAAATTATCATTAGTTTTCTTTCATATGAAAAAATATGTTTTAGAAGTTATCCCTTTATAGAATCATAAAGGAATGACCAAAAATCAATTTAATTATATCAAAAATAACTCAGAGAGATTTGGTGGGGGGGAAAACACCTTTAAAAATCACAGAATATGTATCTGTATGACATGACCAATAAAATATTGCCTTCCCAACAAAATAAACTCATATGAGTATTATTATTTAAACTTCTCATACATTTAAATATTTAAATTCAATAATTTTAGAATATTAATGGAATATTAAATATTAAAATATTATTTAAGCTTTCCAGAAATTTCTGGCATGGATCAAAGAACATAAAAGGAAGTAATGAGCCCTCCACCTCAGGCTGTGATGTATGCAGTTTTGCTGGGTAATACAAATTCCATGGTTCCAGCCTTTTATCAAAACACATTTCCAGAAAGGTCCATCTGCACTTAGAAAAGAAATATTAATTAGATGATATGGTCTCAAGTAATCACTTGTAATTATCAAACATTGCCTCGAAAAACTTATATCTAATATCAGAGCAATCATTTGGTTTTAGCTGAGGAAACTACTGCCTGTTTGTATAACACAAGAATTTGTGACCCCCCCAAAGAGCAAAGAAAGCCGAAACACATATTACGGCGTTGATCAGTCCAGTTGTGAGAATTCCCCAGCTATGTACAATGTAGTCTGGATAAATAGCCCTCAAGGGACCTTTCATATTTTTTTAATATAATTTATGATGGCCATGTTAACAGTGTGCTATTCTTGAGGGGATTCTCACTTCTGCCCAGGAACTACAAAAAATAAGTTCAAACACTACTTTCACACGCCATTACATTCCACTACTTCTTCATTGAGGTTTCATATTATCCTTTATGACAACTGCTGTTTCCAATTAGAGGAATGATCAGACATCCGCTTTGCCCAAATATCAGTTTTGATCTTTGTATAATGTCAAAACTTCCCTTTGGAAACTATAAGCAATGGATGTTTCTTATTTTATGTTTAGCATTCAAGTTAAAAGTATATAATTTATAAGGGAGAACTTCAGCCAGAACTCACCTCCCAATCCTAAGAACTTCCTCTTACCGTCTCACCTTCTCTCCTCCTGGGCTACAGTGATCTCTCCTTAATCTCAGGTCCCACTTACTCCTGTGAGCTTGGCATTTGGAAAGCTGTGTTAGCTGACATGACAGGTCTATCATCTGACTTTGGGACTCACTCATAGCACCTCTATCGTGATGTCTTTAAATTGGAATAACCGTAGATGCAAGCTACTGGCACTTACCTTACGCTAAGTAATGGGATAGGCATTCTCATGGCCAGGATTTCATTTCATTCTCATCATGAGCCTATGAGATCTTGCTTTTCCCTTTGACATATGAAGATACTGAAGTTTAGAAAGGTCAAGGGAACATTCAGGTAGAATTGGTAGAACATGAAATCAAACCCAGACCTGCTCATTTTTGTAAGAGGAAGAATGAACACTCTCTCCCTTCCCCAGGGTGGAATCTGAGAGCAAGGGAAGTTGGCTAAGAATTTAGCTGAGTCCTTGCTAAAGAATGGACATCTAAGCTTCTCTTTGTGTGACTAATGAAGTGAGGCCTCCAGCGATCATGAGGCAGCAAAGGACCCTTCTTTTCTTCTCAACAAGCACCAACAGAAAAGAAGATAGGAAATGAAGTGAGGGAGCTAGACTTCATGCAGTGTTGAGAATTACTGATTGTGTGTGGAGGGAGAAACTATTCGAATTTTGAAAAATTTATTGGATGACATGAACTATATGTCAGATACTATTCCCAGAACTTCATGAGTATTAACTCATTTAATCCTTCTAATAGCCCACTACATGGGTACACTATGTATTATTATCCTTATTTTGCAGATAAAGATACTATAGGAGAAAAAGATTAATTACTTTACCATGCTGCTGGTAAGGGTCAAAAATTAAGATCAAACCTAACCAGTCTGGCCCAGACTAAGCCATTATAATATACCGGCCCTGATGGGAAAACAGCGTTTCTTTTTTATGAGCTTAAACCAGTGTTTAACAGGCGAGGTCTAAGATCCCCTGGAGCCCTCAAACATTTTTAAAGAGGCTGTCTGACTGTCTTCAAGAACTTTTAAATTTATGTTTAGTCCCTAGTTTAAGATAAGTTTAAGCCATGGCTGACATAAAGAGTTTTCCATTCTCTGGAAAGGTTGATTGTTAAGAGGCCCCCCAAATTTGAAGGGTGCCAGCCAGAAGTAAGAAGCAGAGTGCATTGGGGTGGACCACCGTTTCTGAAACCATCAGCACTCTCAGACAAATCTGCTCTCCGACTGGCCTTTCTGTGCACCTCTCTGTTCATTATTCACTAAGATTGGCCAACATTAGAATTCTCTTTGTATTTACCAACCAACTTCTACATTGGAACTGCCTTGAGAGTACAGTATACACCACTGATGGCCCTCAAAATCCATTCTCTCTCTCTTTTGTTATAAATAGGAACCTGAATTTTAGCAGGAGATATTGCCGAGCAGCTAGAAGACCACATTTTCCAGCCTTCTGTGTATGTATAAGTGACTCGTGTCACTAAGTTCTAGCCAAATGAAAGGAAAGCCAAAGTGCTCATAAGATTTATAGAAAATTTTATCCATGTGCCCATCTCTTCCACCTTCTTGGTGCCTGAGACACAGATGGGATGGTTGAAATTCCAGAATACATCCCAGAACATGAGGTGGCCTTGGAAACTGAAGCCATAGACAGCAGAAGATCAAAGGAGATGAAGTTGAAGTCCTTTGCTACCCCCAGATTACCTCCATCCCTGCTTCTCTAATGGGAAAGAAACAGACCTCCTTTATGTTTAACCTAAGATTTGTTTTGGACTTTCCTGTGCTATGCAGCTGGACTTACCTTCCTGTTGTGTAAGTACAGTGATGGTGCTTTGTTCAGCTTTGTCCTCCCTGAAACATGGACTATAAAGTCTCACTGAAAGCAGGGTCAGATGAAAAACATATTTGTGGAATAGAACCTCCAAAACCATTGACAGGGCCCAGAATTCTCCACTGGGATACGCCGCGACCTTCCCGTCTAACCGCCTCGCCCATATCTCATTAAACACACTCAAAATGAATTTTGTAACTATTTTTTATTCCATCTTTTCTTGATTGTAGGTTACATAATGAAAAAACTATTTAATTAAAAAACTTAATGAATATTTTCTGTGCTAAAAATATGTTTTATTAGCTTTAGAATAAAAAAATATTGCAGAGAATTGTTTTCTGCCTCTTATTAAAAATATAAAACTTCAGCTTGATTCTTATGGATTAAACTGGCTTTGGAAAGATGTATAAACTGAAAACAAGCCATTATTTACAATAAATTTTTTATAAGAAAATTCATTCTGAGTTTCCTTTTTTTAAAAACACAGCCACAGTGCTAGCGCTTCAGACTACCTCACAGCAACCTCAAACTGCTGGGTTCAAGGGATCCTCCTGCCTCAGTCTCCCAAGTAGCTGGAACTACAGGCACCTGGTATGACGCCTGGCTAATTTTTCTGTTTTCAGTAGAGAGGGGATTTTGCCTGGTCTCAAACTCCTGAGCTCAAGGTATCATCCACCTTTCCCTGCCAGTGGGCTATGTTTATAGGCATGAGCCACCAGACCACTGTGCCTGGCCCATTCAGAGCGTCAGACAAGCTAGTTATAAGCAAAGTTTTAGAAGACAACATATTTGTAAACTGGTGTGTAGGACTACCTACAGATAATAAACTATAAAAATCAGCACTATAGTTTCTGGAGTTTTAGAACTCTGAAACCTACAGACATTCCTTAATCACAACTCATTAATTGTTTGACTGTTATCCGTTTTAATGATTAGGATTTCATCCTGTTAAAACACTGATCATAGTTTTAGCATTATTAAATAAAAATGTTATTAAATTTTGAGTGAACACACATTTTAGACTTCCATGTTATCCAGGTAAAAGAAAAACTGTGCTTAAGTTCTTTTGTACAGTGTTTTAACATACTTAGTGGAATATTTGTAAAACCTTTGCATTCAAATAGAAAATGTTCATTAGTATTTCTTTTATGTCTTACAGAATCTCATAGAAATGTTTGTTTTCAAGTTTTAACCAGTATTATCTAGTCTAAATGTAAACAAATCACCGTCATTAGTTAAGTTACTGAGAACTTACTTTGTGGTAGGTTCCTTTTTAAGAGCTTCATGAGAACACTGGAATTCAAGAAGGCTAGCAATAGCAAACAGATTAAAAAGCAGAAGAGCTGTTATTCAAATGCAAGTCA
This sequence comes from Nycticebus coucang, assembly GCF_027406575.1. Lineage (NCBI taxonomy): Eukaryota > Metazoa > Chordata > Mammalia > Primates > Lorisidae > Nycticebus > Nycticebus coucang. Next base: position 32,283,112 of record NC_069782.1, read on the forward strand.
TTCAAACCCTGAATCCAGGTTCTTTCCATCAGAATACACTGTGTAGCCTCCTCCCCAATGAACAAGGGGACCAAAATTCCATTCTTTTTGTCTCACATTTTTCTTCAGGGAAGGATTAATCACCCTGCTGCCAAAGGATTTAACGGGTTATTTCCCAAAACCAAGAGACGTTACAAGTTCTCCTAGCATGTGAGTTGTACGGTTGATGTGTCTCTGTAAGTGATCACAGTGGCTTGTATGACCCAAATATCATGTTCTGTTTTTATAAAAATGGGAAAATAAATTACTTCATTATGGAAAGACTGTATCATCACAACCATTATTTACCTTTAAGCTTCCCGAGAGCCAGTTCAACAAAGCAAATACGAGAAGCTGCACAATTCTTGTATCGTGACTTTTAGGAAAACATTTATTTTTCTGTTACCGGATTCTAAAACAAATATATTACATGGGCCACTGTATCAGATACATGAAGAAACATAATTAGCCATGTCTCACATATCAGTTTTATTCATGTACAGAGAAAAAGAGAAGTGATATTATCTGCCTGGGTTTTGCGGCACACCCCTCTGAAAGCCAAAAAGGCAACGGCAAAGTATAATTCAGCAACAGTGGATTTTCAGACCGGCACCAGGACTAGCTACGAACATTCTATTGGAATCACATTTTCATTTAGCTAACAATACACTGCCTGCATAAGATGTAGAAATTTCAGGTCCACTCAATCAGCCACACTGTGCAGTCATCCAGAGGTTTGCTATGAGGCTTACTGTGCAGATGTCTCAGGTTTTCTTTGGGTGGCACAGCACTGCACAACATTACACAAAGCCTTCCAACCTCCCGTGGAGCTCAAAACCCTTCCATCTATTTATACATCTAACATCTCCCCGTCATAGAGCTGACCCCTCTATACATATAAATATTAAACTATCATGTCTCTATGTCAGCTTGCTTTTGCCAGCTCCTTCCCACACTGGCAGTCCAGAGACAGGCAGCTATAAGGAGAGCACACAGACTCAGCCGGCTGACTCCACCTATTGTATGGAAAGTGCTTCCTCTCCCCCACTTTCGGCAGCAGGTCATGAGAGGACACGGAGGCCATCCTCACGTGTGTTCATACGAACAGTTGCCTTGCCTGGCTGGGCATTTGCTGTGTGGACAAGGTCACTTTGACAGACACAAGAGAAGTGATGAGGAAATGTGCTCCTTTTCCTCATTATGATATCATGTAAAACACAGAATTAGATATGGTCCCTCCTGAAGAAACTTAATTAGACATTTTAAATTCATAGTTATCATTACATATTCAAAGACGATCAGCGCAGTCTTACCTTCCATATATTTAGGCGCGAATAGAAAGTAGAGGGTAGAAAATTGCTTGCCTAGTTCACAAAGGTACTGAGAAGAATAATGTTTATAAAGCACTTGGCCTGACAGCACAAAGCATTATCTTCTTACCACAGCACTGTGAGAGGCGTCCGTACAGTCCCATCTCCATTAACGGGGCTTAGATGTTGCGTGTATTTGATGATTATTATAATGGGTGATGTGATTATAACATCCCCTCCAATGGGAATTTTGTCCATGAATAAAACTGCCTTTATCTGGTGGTGCCTGTGGCTCAGTGGAATAGGGTGCCGGCCCCATATGCTGAAGGTGGCAGGTTCAAACCCAGCCCCTGCCAAAAACTGCAAAAAAAAAAAAAAAACTGCCTATATCCTATAGGAGAAAATGTTTCTCAATTTAAAATTATTTCTGTCATCAGTGAGTTATAAACTGTCCCTTAGGCTTTTGGTGTGTGATAATGTCTTCGAGTCAAATGCCTATCTTAAGAGGTTTCTTTAAAAAAAGAGAATGAAGCTTCCCTTGGCACCACGTGATGCTACCTTATCAGTTATCTAGACTGTGTTACCAGTTCAGATCCTTTACCGTTGGGTGAATTAAGTTTAAAGGTAGATAAAATAAAGGTATAGTTACACTATGTAAACTGATCTGGAAAAAAAAATTAACAGGTAGTTTACCTGTCATGACATTTTACACAGGACTCGCGTACATTTTGCTCAGTTCTAGAAATCATATTTAATTTACAGTCAGCATAAATGTGTGAATTTTTTAATTGCCCTTGGGATCAAATTGGGATTTGTTTAAGAGCAACAAAGAATCAAAAGTTCGTGAAGCTTGTTATCTGAGTCTCAGATTGTGAAGTAAGGAGAAAGGTCAAATTTTTGTTACTTGCTTTTTTTTTTCATTTACATTGTTAGTGAGAGAAGGAATTTTAAATGCTTCACAGCTTTGCAACGTTTCTATTACAATCTGAAATTTGAAGTTAAAAATCTGCATTGCTTACAAATTAGTTTCCCTGTATGAATTACATACTGTTCAAACTTCATTTCTATCCAATTTTACTGTGAAAGTGTTTCTCTTTGGACATTATTTAGGAGCAATTGTCTTGCCCATAGCCACAGCCACTCTAATAAGAGTTTAGAAGATGAATGTAGCTCTCCCTTTCAACAAAGCAAGTGTCAGTACAATCCTATATATCTCGGTGAATGACTGATGTGAAACCTCCATGACTCCTTAGTCTCAGCCACTTTTGAAAAGTGGAATTCAGATTTTTCAGAAAAGATGATCCATTATCTTTGTATTGTAAGCAAAAGACAGATACAGAAACTCACAGAGCTCTTTCTTCACCCATCAAAAAAGAGGCAAAAGATCAAGAAGATTGATGTCATCTACAGCCTGTTCCATTTTCCTCAACGTGAAAAATACACAGTAGCTCAAAATGAAAAAAAAAAAAAAAGGAAAAAGTATACTCAAAGCAGCAAATATGAAACATCGGCAGAAAGTGTCTTTGGAAAATTTATTTGCATACATCTAATGAGTTTTTTTCCTAAAGAACTGGGCAAATCTGGAAAACTCAAGCTAACGCAAACAAAAATGTAGAACTTTCACATGATGTTACAATTTGAGGACCGATCCTATTACTGGCTTCTCCCAAAGTAAAAGGATGGCTTCCTTGCCCATAAGTTTTATGACTTCCCTCAATTAGCTAAGTATTTGTAAATTCCAATTGCCCTGTGCAGGATGGAAGGGGTTGTGAATTCAACCTTAAGAAAGTGAGCTAAAAAAGGAAAGATTTAAAATATGGAGAGAAAAGGCTCTTTCCATCCCCAAACCCGTGACCTATGCATACTTCCACGTGGAATCTAGGGATTGATACAATCCATTTGTCATCGATCGCTCTCTCATTTCAAAACACAAATTATACTGTCATTCTTATAAAATTTCTTTGTGGCCTTGGGGTCACCTTCCTGTTTTGCCTTTCAACTAGCTTAGCTTTATTACTTACTATAAGTGAGCCCATGTCTCTTGTAATTTTTTTTCTTATTTTTGTCTTTCCATTCTATACTCAATTTAATCAAGGATCCATTTATTTAATAATACAGTTACATAGATACCCAAGGCCTGGCTAACAATCTGATGCTACAGTGCATTGCTGCAGTGAGAAATAAATTTGAGAATTTATTTAGATTTCAAATCTTGGTAATAAGGATTATTTCACTTTTAGAAAGATCAATCAGTGCACTTCTTATCCATCACGTTTCATGAAAGTGAATACTTTATCGTTTACCAGCGAATAAACTGAGTTTGGATTCACAGACCACTTCCTTAATCATGAAACAGAACACACTGACCTGGAAATTTAAGAAAATGACTCAAAAAAAAAGATTTACTATTAATTTTGTACAATAATTCACCGTTTATAATTTATTTGGAGGGTTTTCATTTTGTCCAGGTATCCCTTAGGAATGTTGCATCACTAGACTAGAAGGCTAGCAAAACCATTGTTCTGTCAAATTAATATCACCAGCAAAGATAAAGAACCAATGGTGAAAAAGGAGATAAACTTCAGTATCTACCAGTATGCTTCTGTTACATTCACCATCAATTATTTCAGTCTTCATTAATTAGTAATAGGAGACACAAACATGTGTTCTTCAAGGAGCCGGCCTCATTATAATTAGATAAGTATGACTTCATAGGGATCTACTCAGCCTATTATATAACTTACATACAGGCCAACTTGGAACAACTCCACTCTTTATTATAATTTCACTATAGGTACACGCATCATTAAGCAGGAAATTCATTAATAGAAAAATGACAGTGGAATAAGTTTTCCCAATATACAATAGATCATTTTTGAAAGAGAAATAAGAAAACTCTGGGAGAAAGTTTGGAATAAAAAAGCAACCACGTTATCATTTTTTTCATTCAAGTTAATGGCTTGATTATAAATTTAGCTGGACCCTAATACTACTTTACACCTGGTGGCAGGTAATTTTTATTCAGCTTTGATGTTAAACTGGAGTCATTGCTCCTTGTCCACTCTGCCTTTAATACATGCAGGACTTAGTAAATGGGTTTTCAATTTGTCTAAGCAGGCTTTTAGCTTTTGAACAACCTTCAGTATTGCTCCAATTACTCTTTAATTTTGGACTCATTACATAGAAGTATTAACTCAGTTAAGAGAAAAAGCAGCTGACATTTTTAAATGGAAGAGTGGTATTAAAGGAAATAAAACCTCTACAGATAATTCTCAAGTCACTCTTGGGAATCTATACTCTACCTACGACTTGTTTTTAGAACACTGCCACAGTCAAAATCACAATGGTCCAGGATGCATCATGAGAACTAATGTCTCCCTGCACCAAAGGGAATGAAACTTTATCTAAGACACTGGCCTGTAAATGATATCAGCCTTCCTGACTTAAGATACAGCTCAACTGAGTTGTTTTCTCTGTTGAGCATGACATCCACAGAAAGATAAAATTGATGGGTGGCTTAAAAGAAGGAGCTATAACTTTCAGATTGCTTCACTGACACCTTCTCAGAAATTCTCTTCCAAAAACCAAAAATCACCTTTTATATTCCCAACCCCTGAATGGTCATTGGAGTAGCCATTGCAATAACCACTGGAAGACCGAGATGTTAATAAGATTTTTTTTTAAAGACCAATTAAAACTGTTTGTTTTTTCCTTTTTTGTCCACTGAATCAAAAGAAAAAGGCTTTTTGAGTCTTTCATAGAAACATTCTTTTAAGCATTGTCGATCTATTGTAAATGTTTTTTTAATGACTTAGTTCCCAAAGAAATATATATCATATCAGATGATTCATGTAAAATAATCCATATAACCATGTTGAGACTAAACTGCATCCTGTCCGGCCCCCTGGCCCCCCGAAAAAATGTGGACAAAATCCAAACTTCGGAGCAGAATTTATAACTCGCTACATGTTCTGGCTTTCTTGTCTTTGCGATCTCATTTCAGGCATTACTCCTCCTCACCCTACATAGTCCAGCCACACTAATCTCTCAGCTCTGGACCATATCTAAGCCTCCCCAGCCATTATCTCTTCCTGGAATTCTCATCTTCCCTGTTTTGAATAGTTGATTACTTCTCACCGCTGGGGCTTGGCTTAAATGTTGTCACCATCTCAGTCAGGCCTTTCCCAGCAACTTATCCAAAGTTGGAACACCCTCCTTGTAAGTCTCTATTTCATCCTCTTGTTTGTTTCTTTCTAAACATATAATTTGCCATTTTCTATTTATTTGCTTGCCTACCGGGCCCCCATAGAATTGCCCATGCTGTGGTAAAAAATCAAAATGTCTTGTTCTGTCTCGTATCATGGGCACACCTCACTGTGTCTGGCCCTCGGCAAATTCTCAGTGAACATTTTCCCAGTGAGTGAATTAATGACCAAAAAGAAATCATAAATGGGAATAATTTTCTTTATGTTAGCATGCCATTTTTTTTTTTTAACTCAAAAGCTAAATGCTAGAGAGTGGCCTCTTTTATCACCATAAAAACCAAGGCCTTCATTCCATAAAAATTAGTTTAAAATGTTTCAGGGACTCCCTGTCACCAATGAAAAGAAGTTAGAGTTCCTTAGGCCGGCATATAAGGCCTCCAAAACTGATCTCTACAGCTAAGTCCTGCACTATTTCCCTGAACCCGTTGCTTCTTCTCCTTAAGCTCTGACAACTCACAAGTTGCCCCAAGCCCTGTACCTGGGGACAGAGCAGGCACTCCACCAATACTTGATGAATCATCCACTAGCAGTTCCCTGCACATACCTGCCTGGCTTGGTGGTGTCAACTGAGGCCAGAGAGCTAGTGAGAGACCAAGCCCCGGGGAGGGGGGTGGTCTTTGTATGACATGTTAGGGATTAATTAACATTGCTTTAAAGCAATGGTGGAATCTATGGATAAGTTTGAGCAGAGGAAGGGTGACTTATCCCACCATGAGGGGCGGGGGCGAACTCTGGAAAATATTTCTAGTGGGTTGTTTCTGCTTAAGTTGCATCTTGTACTGCTTTCAGTTCTGTCTTTTATGGAGCACATAAGATTTAGTAACTTCCAAAGCCACCCAAGTAAAAATAAATCAAGAAGGATTCTGTTTTACACTCCACATCCCCCCATGTCTTTAGGCAGGAACAAAGCCAGCTTGGGTCTGTATCTTTCCAAGTCATATGTCTGTGAAGCACCCTTGAACTTTCAGTGATGTTCATTAGTAATGTACACAGCTATGATTTAATAATAAAAAAAGCTTAAAAAAAAAAAAAGGTATATTTTCCAAAGTAAAATAAACCTAGGAACAAACAAAAGTCTCCCTGTTTGAGTACAAGTAGTTCTAAACTTTATTAACATCTGTTGAAACATTGTATACTAATATATTTGCTAATGTTTGAGCTGTAATGGTTACATGTATTTGAGTAAGAAATGCTAGGGAAATATTTTATTATCATCAAAGAACGTATGAAGAAAGTTTTTCTTAGCGTCATTGGAGAACTTCTTGATTCATAAATATTCACTAAATTAATCACCAATCTATTTATTTCCTCTGTGGAAAAGATTATTACCTGGTGTTTGGGCTGCTCTTCTAACAGATTAGGTATTAAAATTTCTTTGTGACTGTCAGCTTGAATCGGTTTTACTGATTTGTCAAAACACTATCAAGCTCATTTGACGGCATAAACACAGCGTGCACAAAGAGGAAGGTGTCTTGTTCTTCAGAGAGAGATCAAGCAGCTATGAGATGACTAGGCATTACCTGTCAGTCTTTTTCTTCTGTCATAAAATCCCGCAACTTTCATCAAATCGGAATTAAAAATCAGTGCTTTCCAAAACTTCCTGGAATAATCTGCAAGTGCTGGCTGCCATGCCGATAGCTGCTGACCCGAAAAGAATGAAGTTCACATATTGAAACCGGTTCCATTTGGGAATATTTTAACTTCTGGGCCTCCAATTGGATGTCATATCGGTAAATCTCAGTTCCTCACACTCAGTGCTCAAAAGAGAACCGGCTTGAAAATGCAACAGAGGCAATCAGAAGTTTGCAAGAGCAGGCCAGGCGCCATCTGGGCAACGTGGGAGGACGGGTGGGGGGAAAGGAACACGATGGCATATGCTAGGAAAGTACAGATTGTAAAGAAAGGGGAGCACCCTTGTTTTGCAGATGAGTTACTACATTTATATTGCAAAAGAGCCCTCTCTGAGAGAGAGAGAGAAAGAAAACACTCTGGTTTCAGGTTAGCTGTGTTACAATATTCTGTGACACTGAGGAGGGGGAGGAACGTGCCTCTATTATAGCCCAATAGGCATAAATAACTGTGCATGGGTATAAACCTCTGCAACGGAGTGAGAATGTTAGGGAGGAGCCACCTCTGAAATGTCTCCTGCACTGCCCACAGAAACACACTGCTGAGCATGTGAGAGGGCACAGCTGCTGTATTTGGGACTCAGAACATCTGGGCTTAATTACCATCTGTGTCTTCTGCGAGAAAGTCAACCTCTCAGCCCAACTCCTCATCTACAAAAAAAGGGCAGGGGGCCTGGGGGAACAGTGCCAAAGCAGCCTGTTTGCTTTAGGGTTTTTGGTGACAGTAACCAAGTTAGTGTATGTGACTACGCTGTGTGAACTGAAAGAGGCTCCACGGCTGGAAGGTCATGATGTCACACCTGGAGCAGAAGGGCGACAGTAACTTGTTGATAGACTGGCTTCTTGATTAAGATTAATTCAAGACTCTTTCTCGGAAGGATTTCTTCCCGTTTACTTCTAAGTTTCTCTATCTCAGCACTGTTGACATTCTGAACCAGATTATTCCTCACTGAGGGATGGGGTGGGGGTTGCCTGCACATTGTACAGTGTTTAGAAAGTAAACATTCCACTACTTCTACCCACCGAATGCCGGCAGCAGCCTCCCCACCCCACCCCCATGAGTTGGGATAACCAAAAATATCTCTATACATTGCCCGCTGTCCTCATGGGGTTGATGGCAGGGGAGGGGGAAGGAGAAAATTATCCCCTAGTTCGGAAGCACTGGTTTAGCTTAGAGACCAAGTCTCAGTAGTATATTCTGAAAAAGTCACATGAGTTTTGTTGTTTCTCTCCCTGAACCATAAATGACAGCCAAGAGTAGCTGTCCGTGACAACCCTGCAGAAGGCACTCTGCTAACCATTTACATACGTTAACTCAATCCTATAACAACAAGGAGATCCAATTAATCCTCATTTTACAGATGAAGACATTGAAGTTTAAAGAGGTGAACTGACTTGTCCAGGTTCAAAATTAGAATAAAGCGTCTGGACCCTGCTCTGTAGGATTCCAGAACCCTGCTCTGTAGGACCCTGCTCTGTAGGATTCCAGAACCCACGCTCTCCACCTCTCCTGCTGCACGTCCTCCCGTGAGCTCAGATGACCCACTCTCTGATGAACGTAAGACAATTTAGTCAAGGCGAGCCTGATTTTAGACCTCAGATGGATAAAACACACAGCTATCTAAGGGCGGTAACTTCTTGGTAAATGTTATTTACATGAGCCATGGAACTAGGCAGGACATAAAAAAAAAAAAAAATCAGCTCTGTCTGAAGGAAGACAGGCTGCAAGCCCTAATGTATTCACGCATAATCATCACTGAGGGCCACAGAAACCTGTTTTTGAGGGATATTATATTTTCTCGGTAAAGATATATATTTTCTTAGTTCAGTGATACGGGAAGGCATGAAGCTGTCCAATAGCAGGAAGTAAAATTGGTAAGGATATGTTGATCAAAACACTTATTATTGGAAACATACAAGTGCTCCAAGCCTTTCTACAGGATCAATAAGCCCAGGGCAAATGCTATTTCCATTAAGTATCTCTGTACGTATATTTGCCTGGTACTGAACAAAAAGTTAATGCCAGATGACTTTGGTAGCTAGGACCCAGGCCTTTTCAAAATTCTAAAGTGGCTGATAGACGGTATTATTCCCAATCTGGACCAGAGACTGTAGACAAGAGAAGGCTGGATAATACGAGTCAAGTTGTAGACGTCCAGAGAGGGCTAAGGAAAACTTTAACTACAGAGTGATTTGTAACTCAGATCACTCTGCCTGTACTGTCAATCATTAATGGCCACTGAAAGAGGAGCCTGTGCAGCAAAGGTATTTAGTTTCTTAAGAGACTCATCACGAGTGGCTGATTTCTTCCCAGCTGACGGTGGGCAACGCTGTAACTTCTCATTTCCCAGGGAGCAGTCTGACTCCATTTCTCTGGGACTTCGACTTTCTCAAACCCAACCAAAATTCCCAACTTCTACAATTTGATACATATGCTACATTTACTTCTTCTCCCCAATAATCTTGTATCTTGCTAATGTGAGGAGTCTTTTTTTTTTTTCTACCAATGATAAGAACAGTGTTCCCATAGGGGCCAGAAGACCTAGCACTTATCCAAGCAGAGGCTGGGTTTGAGCACGTGGGGCCAGGCATGGTAATGGTTTTGCTCTCAGCTTCCACATCAGTATCACAAGCCCTTTATGACCCCTTGTCATAAAGGGGCAGGCAGCCTGCATGACCCCTTTATGGTCTGAAAAACGGTGCTTTGGGGAGCACCTGGCTCTGAACCCCAGAAGGTGTTCTATACAAGTTAAATTTACTGTCACCTGGCTGCATTTCATCCGGTCTAGCCTCAGATGATTCAGGTGTCTGAATCTGAAGAAAGCCACAGCATAAGTCAAGATTCTTTTCTGTTGCAAAGGACAGAAACCTAGCTCAAATTTGTTTAAGCAAATTGGGACAGCATTATCTTCCCTAAGTGAAAAACTTAAGGCATGAACAGAACCAAAGCACATTAGGATTCTGGGACCCTCCCAGACCATCTGCACAGACAACGGGCCTCCTTATTTATTGGATTGTTTTTTAAAAAAATAACAAAGACGTAAGAAGCACAGGTATTTTCTGCATTTTCTAGATGCTGTCAAATGGCGTGGTCAAGGTATTTCAGCTAGTAAGTTACGTGGCTCCCTGCTGATTCACCCCAGGTTTCCTGACTCCTAAACACTGTGCTTTCCCCAGGATAGCGTATCTTGAAAGAAGAGTATTAGACAAGCTCCTTATGCTTAAGACAATTAATAGTCAAAAAGAAAAAAGAAAGAAACTGACAGTCTTGAGAGCACTTTTTTTTTTTTGGTGAATAACTGGTTTGGATGTTTAATATAATAATTCACTTTATTTTCATAAGAGGAATTCTACAGGATGACTTTATGGAACACAAATGATTATAAAAGCTCGTGCAAAGGAGAGGTGGATGCTTTCTTTGAGGTGGGGGGGTGTCACAGTCATGCTAAATGGATAAGGGGAACACGGATCCTGTCATTACCACCACTATTTTATTGTCATGTCACTGTCAGCACAGCAAGTGCCTTAAGGTTAACTCCTAGCTAGGGCCCCGTGAGCAGCTGGTGTCTCAAGGGCAGGCACTGTGTTTTGCTCATCCTCATATCCCTGACACGGAGCATAATTTTGGTTGAATGAGTGGAGAACAAGTTCTAATGAGTCATAAAAATCTGAAGACTGAGTAGTCGAAAAATGGAACTCTGGAGATTTTATGAGGGCCATGACTATCATTATAATTCTTTTTGAGAGTGTAATGAAAATTAATCACTTCTTAAAACTCCAATTGGTTATAAATGAAGATTACTAATTGATGAAGGACACATATAAGTTACCCTATTGTTGTGGAGCTGTATAAAGTTTCAACAATTAAAAGGGAAAGGTTCCCCCTCCTACCACGCTGGGGGTTCACGGCTCAGAATCCCCACCCCCTTCCCACATCGGGGGCTGTTTGCCGTCAAATATCTGCTCTTCGCATGCAGATTTAGAGCATGCAAAATGACAGTAAATGTAGAATGTAAATGTCTTAACACAATAACTAAGAAAATGCCAGGAAGGCTATGTTAACCAGCATGATGAAAATGTGTCAAACGGTCTATAAAACCAGTGTATGGTGCCCCATGATCGCCTTAACATACACAGTTATGATTTAATAAAAAAGAAAAAATTACAGCTGTAATCCTGCCTCCTCCCTGGGTTCCCCTAGAGCTGCTGCTCTCTTTCCTTCCCTTCAGAGCCCAACGTCTCAACTCATTGCCTCTGATTCTTCATCCCTCATTCATTTTTCATACTGTGACTCAGTTTTCATCCTCTTTATTCTGCTAAACTTGTTCCTGCCAGTTTCTGATACCACATACCAATTTAAAATTCCAAAGTATTCTTTTTATTTCTCACTTACTTGCTCTCTCTTTCACATTCGATCTTATAAACTACTCCCTCCTTAAAACTCTCTCCTCTCAAGGCCGTGTTCCCTGGATTTTCTCCTCTCTACTCATTCTCACTGCGATCATCTTCCTCCACGCTAGTCCTCCCCATGTTCCCATTGTCAACCATCTTTCCTCTCTACGCGCTCTATTAGGAAATCTTATTGACACCTGTGCCTTCAAAGGTTATCAATGATATAATGTCTCTCAGATCTCTGTCTCTGTTCCTGAGCTTTTGATCGATAAATCCAAAAGCAATTCTGCTGTCCCACAGGCATTTCAATTTCAACATACCCCAAACCAACCGCATTGTGTTAAATCCCATCAACCTTCACGTCACTTACTACCTGTCCACTCCATGGCCTAAGCTGAAAATCTAAGTCATCCCGGACAATTCTACCAAATGCTCTCTATTCAACCTTCTAAATATTTCTTCTATTTGGACCATTTTTCCCATGTTCACTGTCATACGTATTTGCCTACGTATTTCTCCTGGTTGTCATGAAAAAGCCCCTTATTTGGTACCCCGTGGACAGTCCCACCTACTCTCTAGCTCCCATTTCCTTATCACTACTGTAATTTATCTCCCAAACAGCTATCATAGGTCATTCTTAAAAGCAAATCTCATCATGTCATTTCTGTATCTAAAATGCTTCCATGGGTCCCCTTTGCCTTCTGGATGAAATTCTAATTCCACGGCGTGTTTGTTTGATGAGGTTCTAACTGTCTGGCTGCAGACCACTTCTGCTTCATCTCACAGACACGTTACTAACCTCTGTACTCACAACCCTGGTACACATGGGTCTGCAGCAGGCATCAGTGAAGGAAGAAGTGAGGGAATGAGTGAATTCTGGGAAAGACATTCTTAGATTAAAAAAAAAAAGTTATATGGCCTCTATTTATTCTCAACAAATAGTAATTTCTGTACACAAATAAATTTACATAGCACCTTTTTTGTAAAGTTTAACATATGTCATTTAAAAAATAGGATCTTAAGTTTTGTTCCTCTTTTTAGGAGGCATGTCCTGTAAGGATAACAATAAATAAAATATTTAAGTATCCTCTGCCCACCAAATATGAGAAATTCCCCAACTTGTAAATGAGGTATGTTCCAAAAATTCTATTGTAAGTTGGTTCTATGAAACTTGGAATGTGCTTTTTCATAGAAACAGTGTTTTATAGTTTTTTATTCAATTTAGACTTAACCTATTTTTAAAATAAGTCAAAATAGTATATAATAAAATACATGTGTCATAGCCTTTAAATAATGAAAGGAAAGTCTATAACAATATATTTGGGCTATGGAAAGTTAATTATATCATAAATCTCATAAACCTACATGAACTTAAAATCAGAAGAAATTTATCTCTGAGAATCCTGTTAGCCAGTACAATAGAAAGGAGAGAAAAAAAATGGGAGTTTCATTTCTTCTTTTCTACTTTTTACTTTTTTGTATTTTGCATTGTCTAATAACATGATATATACTAACTCATTAGGATTTACATTTTCTAAACTCTCAAAAATGTTTTTACATGAAATCCTATACAATGAATATTTAATAACCTATTAGAACAAGATGGTTTAATGGAATAAAGCAAAAATATCATCACACAACCCTTTCTTAGAGCAGCCGCTGATGAAACTGAGAGCCTATTTCATCATACTCCCAGGAAGGCATTTCTATAAGTACTTCAGTTAATATGTTCCTGTAGCTCTGGTACTCCATCTCAACACTGATGGTACATATCACTTTGAAATGTGGCACACATTGTTTCAGTTAATCTTCATAATAACCCTGTGAGGTTATTATGATTATTACTATTCCCATGTTACAAATGACAAAACTGATGCAAAAAAAGTGAATAACTTGTCACGTTCACACAGCTACATTATTAAAACTCCCCTTATATTTTTTTCTCTCAAATATCAATGATCTCATTCAGAGTTTTAAAAGAAACGAAAAAGGAAACTATTTGCGTTTGAGCTCTTCCTTGACTGTAAAATGACTTGGCTCCCTCCTGCCTTTCTAAGCTTAGCCCACTCTCATATCCCCCAGGCTCACTGTCTTTTTTTATATACCCACCAAACTTGTTCCCCAAATTAGGGTTTTGTGCTTGACATTGTCTCTACCTAGAAACTAGTTCCCTAAAATCTTTGTGTCGCTGATACCATTATGTAATTCAGATCTCAGGTCAATGATCATGTAAGTCCTCTTTGGGCTCTCAATCTACAGAAGCTGCTCTGATACTCTCAAATGCATCATTAGATCTTACCTTTAATCTATTTATTAGAAGATCATTTATTCTCTTCTCCCAAACTCTAAAATTGTACTACATAATAGAAATACATCAATGTGAGCCACATAGGCAATTTTTTTTTTTTTTTTTTTTTTTTTTGTAGAGACAGAGTCTCACTTTATGGCCCTCAGTAGAGTGCCATGGCATCACACAGCTCACAGCAACCTCCAACTCCTGGGCTTAAGCGATTCTCTTGCCTCAGCCTCCTGAGTAGCTGGGACTACAGGCGCCCGCCACAACATCCAGCTATTTTTTGGTTGCAGTTCAGCTGGGGCCGGGTTTGAACCTGCCACCCTCAGTATATGGGGCGGGCGCCTTACCGACTCAGCCACAGGCGCCACCCCACATAGGCAATTTTAAACTTTCTGGTAGTCTTCCTAAAAAATATAAAGGTAAACAAATGAAATTTTTAATATTGCATTTTATTTAACTCAGCACTTCTCATCTAAAATATTGGCATTTCAATATTAAAGGAATAAAAAATGTAATGTGATATCTTATATTATTTTCTCGTGCTAAGTGTTCAAAATCCAGTGCATATTTTACAATACATTGTAAATGTAAATTTACACAATTCAATTCAAATGAGTCACATTTCGAATTCTCAATAACCACATTGCTAGCATTCAATAGCCCCAGGGGGCTGGTAACTATCATATTAGACAGTACAACTTAAAATGGAAACTCTGTTTCACTCATTTGTGTATCTCTAGAACCTAGATTAGCATATAAATTCCTGGCTCTTTGTGTACTCGATGTTTATAGAATGAATGAACAGGGTGTAAGCATTGTCTGTTGATGGGAGATGCATATTCGATTGATGGCAGACTTTCAAGTGACAGAGATGACATTTCCAATATCATTTTAGGTGAACCCAGGTCAGATCGACTTACCGTTTTGCTTTTTGGCCACAGAAACAAATATGTAGTGCTAAATACATGTAGTTGGCCACTTTCTTATAGGTATATCTTTTACTGTGATCCTCTAAAAGGCATCTACGTGCTAGTCCTGGAACTGGTAAGTATTACCTAAAAATTACCCTCCAAAAAACCTTTGTGGATATGATAAAGAATCTTGTGATGGGGCGGCTCCTGTGGCTCAAGGAGTAGGGCGCCGGTCCCATATGCCGGAGGTGGCGGGTTCAAACCTAGCCCCGGCCAAAAACCAAAAAAAATAAAGAATCTTGTGATGGGGGATTATCCTGGATGATTCAGGTGGATCTTAAAGCAATCACACATATCCTTATAACAGGAAGATCTGTCACTCAACAGGGGAAGGTAAAGTGAACATGAAGCCAGAGAGCAGAGTGATGCCACCACAAACCAAGGAATGCTGGCAGCCTCCAGAAGCTGGAAGAGGCAAGAAACAAATTTTCCCTTGAAACCTCAGAAAGAAAAGCACCCATGATGACACCTTGAGTCAGCCCAGTGAGACTGATTTTGGATTTTAGGCTTCCAAGACTGTAAAAGAGTAAAGGTGCCTTGTTTTAAGTCACCATGTTTGTGGCAATTTGTTATAGCAGCCATAGGAAGTTAATATGCTTACTGATATATCAAGCTACCTCGATATTAGATATAACTCTATGATGGCTTATAAAAAAAAAATAGCCACAATCTCCATCCCTCTCTGTGTCTCTGTCCCTTTGCAAAGCAAATTAGCAGCTCACTTCATTAAGAGACATAGTTAGGGCTCGGCACCTATGGCTCAAGCAGCTAAGGCGCCAGCCACATACACCTGAGCTGGCAGGTTCGAATCCAGCCTGGGCCTGACAAACAACAATGACGGCTGCAACCAAAAGATAGCCAGGCATTGTGGCAGGCACCTGTAGTCCCAGCTACTTGGGAGGCGGAGGCAGGAGAATCACTTGAGCCCAGGAGTTGGAGGTTGCTGTGAGCTGTGAAGACACAACACTCTACCCAGGGCGATAGCTTGAAGCTCTGTCTCAAAAAAAAAAGAGAGAGATAGCTGGTTTCTCTATTACCTGGGTGACAGAAGCAACTTTCTTCCAGCTCCTAGTCTAGACCTCAGCAGGACTTGCATGCTTTATTCTTCTAACCTCGAACACTGAGCTTCTATGTGAATAAGCCTGCTCTCACCAGATGAATGGGAAGAGACAAGTGCCACAGGTGCCCATGAACCATCTGTTGGACTTGTGCATGAGGTCATCTTAGACAAGCCAACCCCTAACTGGCCTCCAACTGAGCAGCAGCTAACTCAAGACAAAAGAGCAATCTCCACAGAGACCAAAAGAATTGCCTTGCTGAGCCCAAATTGCTTATAAATTGAGAGCTCAATAAATGGTTGATTTTTTAAAGCCATTAAATGTTGGAGTAGCTTGTTATGTAGCAATAGATAACAGATACATAACCAGAGGGTATATTCCTTCTCCATGTGTTCACCTCCTGCATATAATATCAGACTGTTCTACCCAAAATAATGAAGAGTTTGTAATATCACAAGGGAGCTGTGGCAACTATTCCAGAACATCTGTAGCACTAAATACGAATTTGAGTGACATTAAATCCTTTTTTCCAGTAAAGACAAATTAGTTATAAAATATACCTCCGACAACTATAAGAAGAGTTGATCTGGTCAATCTGAATTTTGAACATTAGCTGTCAAAATGTCATGATTCTAATTTTGGCCCTGTTGATACCAAAAAAAAGAAAAAAAATGCTCTCTGACAATAATTAGCCACTAATTTAAGTTGGTACTTTCAAATGCATCATTAGCTCTAAGTTGGCTTATTCTTAGCCCTGGATGAGAATAAAACCATGTTTTCAAAATAGGGAAGGATGCTAGTCTTCCTGTCCGCTAAGGCAGGAAGATACATATACTCAGTTTGTCAGACTGATCTTTAGGTAGGTGATGAAGAGAAGCCAGGACACGATCTGCATCCAAGGGAGTATTTCAAAAATTGGCATGTGGCTAGAAGTCCAGGCTGCAGACTGCTCCAACTGCTTACTAACATACCCATAGAAGCAGAGGAAAGAGAAAAATTGATGATGCTGAAAACTACATCTGACAGTCATCCAACCACCAGAAACAGAGAAAATTCCATTAATTGCAGAAACCAGGGAGATGAAATGTAAATCAGGATCAGCAGCCGCTTGAAATAGAGAAAGTCACCAACATGAAAGAACGTAGGAAGAGCCGCCTTTGGTCCCTCACTCTGTATCATACAGATTAAAAACCCAGCATCAGAACGAACTGGAAGACCAGGCGATTGATCCCATCCAGGACACAAATTTCCTTAGAGGCAAAGAGAGTGTTACAAACCCAAGCTGGCTGTCATTATTAACTTCCCTTTCTTTGGAGAATGAGATTCTCAAAACACAAAAAGTCACGTGTCTATACACATATACAAAGAGGAAGAGAAGGTGGTGACAGTAAATAAACTGCACGCTCAGAGACACAGCTTCCACAAGTGACGTGCCAGGGGCAGAAATGATCATGACAAATCCGTAATTATGGGGAACCTAGTTTTGCATTTACTCCTTTGGTTTAAAGTACCAGACAACAGATATTGTGGGTGACTCAGAATCCATCTCAATCCAGCAAACCTGTACCAATTAAATGGTAGGACATATAAACATTAATCTGTTCCCCCACTGGAAATCTTACCAATATCCAATAAACCATCAATCAGCTGAGAAGCCTGCCATAAACCCCAGCTATGGGCAAACATCTTGTAATAGGATGAGTAAGCAAGAACAAATCAGTAAACAAATCAGTTTAGGGCAGTGCCTGTGGCTCAAGGAGTAGAGCACTGGCCCCATATACCAGGGATGGCCGGTTCAAGCCCAGTCCTGGCCAAAACTACAAAAAAAAAAAAAATCAGTTTAACAAATTCTTTGGCACAAAGGAAATTCTCACCACAAAAAAATAAATAAATAAATAAAAATAAGGAAATTTCTAAGTATTTTTCAATAGGATAACAAAGGATAAAAAACCTTTGAAACGGGAGTAAATTTCAAAAGGAAACGTAACAAGAGTAAAAACAGAATAAGATAAGAATTAAACTATATTTGAATGTCTTTTAAAACATTAAAATGAAAAAGATGAATTAAAATGGAAGACCATCATAAAATTTAATCATTATTAAGCTGATCCTGATGGTCAAAATTTAGAAGCTTTTTACAAAAGTGCAGGAAAAATAATAAAGGATGAAAATGAAGGTAAAGATAATAAAGTCCAGAGAATAAACACAATAAATGGATAACCAACAGAGTGAAAGAAAAAATTGAAAATACAGTTGAATAAAATGGTACTAACTGCAGTGAAGAGCTAAGTCTTCAGAGATAAAGGATTTACTTATATTATAAAAGTAATAAAAATAGAGTCATAACAAGACACATTGTAGCAGGTTTTTATTATAAAGATAAATAAAGCCTATAAGCATTCTTGTAGAAAGAAACAAGTTTCTAACTATGAAATAAAATCATCCTGGCCTCAGAGTTCTCTGCAGTATTAAATATCTTAAGATAGCAGTGTGAAATTTGTTAAGTTTTGTGAGGTAAAGCTTATATCAGCCAAGAACTCATCCATTTAGAGACAGTACCGAGGTAAATCAGAAAATATAGACACCACATGGTTTGTTAAAAAAAAAAAAAGAGGAGGTGGGTACTGTCAATGAGCATTAAATCCAGTTAAACATGGAATTATTTAAATAATTATTATAATATTAAATTGCAATGAAGTGAAAACAAGTACCAAAACTATTAAACAAAAACAATTCTGACATCCAATAATCCAGGTTTTTATTCTTAAAATACTAGACAAGCCACAAATGTATATACAAAAATACTGTTTTGCTATTATTATACTATTAACAAGTTTTCCTAGTATTATTTTTTAAATAATCGTTTTATATGTATTATATGTAATAATCTATTTATTTTATTATTAAAATAAAATACTTAAAACCAAAATACTTAAATCAACCTACACATCTATCAAGAAAGATATGGTTAAACAAATTATCTATGGAATGCAATATACAAATATTTTAAACGAAAGTATAGGTCTATGTTTATTGAAATAGATATAGTTACATAAGATATCATATATATGTATATATAATCCCACATCATCATTTTAAAATATATGTGTGTATTTGAGAACACAGAAAAATATCTTAACATATATAACCCTAAATACTGACAGTACTTTTACAGAATACACATATTCTTTGTCTTCTTCTTAGTTGTTTTCTGCCTTATCAAAAATTTTTTATAATACATAACAAAGGCACATTAAAAATAGTTTTAAGAGTATCCAGAAAAATCTCTCACAGAATTTTTTCAGGACATTATTTGCCACATTTATACATATTATACAATCTACTTTTAATAAAAATACCAACTTTCAGATAAGCTTAGATTAAAACTTTAAAAGTAAATACTTTGTAAATAATGAAAATGAGAACCCATAGTATCCAAGCTTAGGTTTCTGCAGGTGTCACAGAAAGACAAATTTGTTACTTTAATTTACTTAATAAAAGAATAAAAAATAACTAAGCATCAAATTAAAAAAGAATAGAATAAGCTAAAAATAATAAATTCAGATTATTTCAAAAATAATAATGGACTATTTTCCTGTGAATAAAATAAAAGGTACACAAACTTATAAAATTAAGAATGCAAAGAAGATGCAGTTGTAAATGTGGGGAATTTTTTAAACTGCTTAGTTATATAAAATACTGACAGTGAATTATATTATAGAAAAAGATAAATTTCATGATCAATCCAAGTTAATGTGGAAATCTCAGGTAGAAGAAAAGGCTATTCCCATGGTATATACACAGCTTCAAGCATAGAAATTCCTGAACCTATTTCATTTTAGAAAATTAATTTAATTCTTGTAGTAGAGCTTTCAGTTTGTGATCACTGATAGCAACTCATCGATAAATACATATGTCTTCAAAATTCCTGTTACATCATGTGTATATGTATATATATGTATAAAAATATGTATGGGTCTCTTACAACTGTACAATGACATTCGTTAATAGCTACATCAAAACCAATGCCATCATTAAGATTTATTATAATCTTTTCAAAACAAACTAAACTAAATAAATAATGGAAATGTTCTAAAACTAGAATTTGGTAGTTTCACAACAGTTCACTAAAATGTACTGAATGCTACCCTTACAGTGAGTGAGTTTTATGGTAATGTAAATGATATCTCAAGACATACTCTCACTAAGCAAATCAAGTAAAATAAATAATTTGCTTCTTTTTTGAAGCAAAAATTGTGTGTCCGTGTATCTTCCCCTGAGTTTTGTTTAAAGTACTGCTTTGCATAGTAGTCTCTTCTTTCTTCCCATTGCTCTTTACCAAACTAAGACATAACAAGCAGTGCCTGTAAGGCAGGAGGCTAGTAGGTCTCCTGGCCGCTAGTTCACAGCAGTGCCTACTGAGCAGAGACTACTCCACCCCACAGTCACTATGAGATGCACTTTACTTCTTTTTTTATGGGAAGCTTCTCATCAAGATCTTCTCCAGCCAACTTAGTTTTCTCAGCCTTTTGGATCTCTCTTTCCTTAGCATAACTATCATTAGATACAGTTATATTCAATGATAGTTATGCTAAGGAAAGAAAAATAGTTAAAGAGAAATGGCTATCAACTTCAGATAAGTTTTCTATCTAAAGAATGAGGATAATTAAAGAAAGGTCATGTATTAAGTAATAATATCAACCCAGGCACTATGTACTAAGCCTTTAATTTCTTGACTTTATAATTCTGCTTTTCAGAATTTATCCGAAGGACATCATTGGACATTTGGTCAGATGAATTTATACAAAATTGTCCGTGTCAGCTTTATATATAACAACAAAGATTATCAGCAATCTAAACAGAGGATAATAAATTACGATATATTCCTACTACTACATATATTTGAAACAACAGGTCAAATGTCTAGATCCACCTGCCAGTTTTCAGAAAATATGGAAATAAAGGAACAGTTTAAATGACCCTATAAAAAACAATCAGTCAAATTCAGACTGTGAAATAATCTATTAAACAAATGACAAGTGTTTCCACAAAGAAATTACATTTTGTAAAAAGAGGAAGAAAGCTTTATGAACTAAAACTTGACAGATGTTAACTAAATGCAACATGTATATTTTGTTTGGATTCTTATTAACAAATCTCACTCTGTAAAATAATCTTTGAGATAATTCAGAAATTTTAAATACAAATTGATAGCAGATGACATTAAAGAATTGCTATTTTAATTATTATAAGGCTAATAATAGCATTGTGGTTGTATTGAAAAAGAAAAACTTTACATCTATTGACATATTGAAATATTTATAGGTGAAATTACATGATGTGTGGAATTTGTTTTAAAATACTGTGGCCATGGAAGAAGCCCAAGTGCCCATTGACCCACGAATGGACTAGCAAATTGTGGTACATGTATACCAAGGAATATTATGCAGCCTTAAAGAAAGATGGAAACTTTACCTCTTTCATGTTTACATGGATGGAGCTGGAACATATTCTTCTTAGCAAAGTATCTCAGGAATGGAAGAAAAAGTATCCAATGTACTCAGCCCTACTATGAAGCTAAATTATAGCTTTCACATGAAGGCTATAACCCAACTATAGCACAAGACTATGAGGAAAGGGCCAAGGAAGGGGAAGGGAGGGGGGAGCTTAGGGTGGAGGGAGGGTAATGGGTGGCGCCACAGCTAAGGTGCAGGCGAATGGGTACTTGGAATGGGTACAGGCGAAACTTACTAAAGGCAGAATACAAATGCCTACATACAATAACTAAGAAAATGCCACGAAGGCTACGTTGAACAGTTTGATGAGAATATTTCAGATTGTATATGAAACCAGCACATTGTACCCCTTGATTGCACTAATGTACGCAGCTATGATTTAACAATAAAAAAAAATAAAATAAAATACTGTGGCCAAAAAAGTGGAGGTGGGAGATGATTAAATAATAAAGTCAGGAATAAATGAAATGTGATGGGAAAAATGCTAATAATTGTGTAAGATGGTGAATAGACAGAGATTCATTATACTCTAGCTACTTTTATGCCTGTTTGAAATTTTCTGCAATAAAAAGCTGTTTAGTGTGCATATATGCATGAAATAAGACTGGATAATGTAAATCTAAATATATTAATATGATTAATAGTAGATGATATCTCTGAATTGTGGAATTAGTGATGACTATTGCTTTCTTCTTTAAACTTTTCTACCATTTAATTTTCCACAAATATTATATCATGTAGTTACTTCTAATACAAGCACAAAAAAGCAATCGCTAAACAAATGCCTCTTCTTTGGAGTTGTCAGCTAAGTCCCTCCTACTCACCCAGGCATCCTGTTGTCTGGAGCTTACTGATACTACATTACGAAGAATAACGTTTTTCTTCTTAGATTCAGTTGACATCCCTGAATTAGTAGCGCAAAGGAAAACCATTTTCCAAGTTCAGATGTTTCCTAGATGAGAGTTTAGCCAAAGTACCACTAATTCTAGCTAATTCTTTTTTTCTTTTTTTTTTAATTCTAGCTAATTCTAACATAGAAATGTCCTGCAATGTGCTTTTTTGAATTAATTATATTATATATATATATATATATATATATACACACACACACACACACACACACACACATATATAAGCTGTAAGTAGTGGCACAAACCTGTATTCCCAGCTACTTGGGAGACTGAAGTGGGAGGATTGCTTGAGCCCAGGAGTTGAAGGCTGCAGTGAGCTAAGATCATGCCACTATACTTCAGCCTGGATGACAGAGGACAGAGTGAGACCTTGCCTCTAAAGCAAAAAACAATAAATAAATAAATAAAGAGAAGAAAAGAAAACTAAGCAAAAGAAAAATAAGATAATTATTACCCTTAGGGGAAAAATGTTAATATACGGGAAAGGAGAGGTGATTCTTGTTTACTACATGGTTCAGCTGTAAATAATAATTTTTGTGCACATGGAGATAAAAATATAAACACAAAGGGTAAGAAAAATGTGGTCTCTGTGTAAGAAAATGGTGAGAAAAAGAATGCGTGAAGGTGTCTATTGGTCAGGGAAGAGTTAAGCTTTATGTCTTCCATAAAAAGAAGTCAAAAGATAACAAAAGTGGAAAAAGTCAAAAAGATAGCACCATAGCATGCTATTTAGAAATAAAAAGTAAATACAAAAAGAAATGGTGAAGAGTAGGAATCTGGGGTATTAAAAAATAGGCATAGATAATGGCTGCTTTGGGGTTATAAACTTAGTAAAAAATAATTTGACTTTCTAAATTAGGTGTTTTTGTGTAACATTAATAAAAAATAACATTCAAAATGAAATCTTAAACTAAAAGCCATAAACAAATTTCCCAGGCCAAACATCTTTGAATCTAACTCATTTTCCTGCCCTATTCTAGGGTAGGTTTTTTAATAAGTATGTAAAGTATGTTTCTGGAAATCAGGAGAAATAATACCATTTGTTCTTTCAGCATTTGGTAGTGTATTAGGATTTAGTTGATGATATAGAATCCATCCAGCTTATTTAATCAGAAAAGGAGTTAATACAGAGCATTGGATGAGCTGGCGGAGCAAGATTTGGTCTTAGACTCCAGAAATGATTCTAGGATATAATAGGAAAAATGAAATGACTCATTCCGGGAACACACCACCCTCACCACAATCCACACCACCAAAACGGACCGCGCACGTCTCACCTCTTCCCAGCAGCCACCCTTACTCCGGAAAACCAACCACCTCAGGATTGAATCTGCCCTTAGCAACAGAAGCTCAGCTCCATCTCACTTCTGACTTCCTATCTTCCTTCCACACAGACAACTTGGTGAATCCTGCCTATAATGAAACAGGAGAAAGACAAGCTTTGATTTTCTAGACTCTTTTCTTCAATAAGCCATGGCCCAAAGGTTGAATGGAATGGGGTGAGACAAAAAGCAGTATTATTACAAGGAGTGTACAGACATACCTCATTTTACTGTGCTATGCCTTACTGCACTACACAGACGCCCATACACATTGAAGGTTTGCAGCAACCCTCCTTCAGTCAAGTCTACCCGGTGCCATTTTTCCAACAGTATGTGCTCACTTCTATGTCACAATTTTGATAATTTTTGCAATATTTCAAACTTTTTCACTATTATTATATCACTGGTGGTGATCTGTGAACAATAAGCTTTGATGTTACTATTAGAATTATTGTACGGCACAAGCACCAAGCACCCACGTAAGACGTCAAACTTAATAAATGCTGCGTGTGTTCTAGCTGCTCCAACAACAGGCCATTCTCCCATTACTCTTCTTCCTCTCAGCCTTCATTATTTCCTGAGACACAACAATGCTGAAATTAGGCCAATTAATCATCTTACAATGGCCTCAAAGTGTTTAAGTGAAAGGAAGAGTCAGTTGCCCCTAAGTTTAAATCAAAAGCTAGATACGATTAAGCTTAGTGAGGAAAGGACATCAGAAGCCAAAATCAGCCAAAAACGAGGCCTCCTGCACCAAAGAGTTAGCCAAATTGTGAATGCAAGGAAAAGTTCTGGAAGGAAATTAAAAGTGCTGCTCCAGTGAACGCACAAATGATAAGAAAGTGAAACAGCCTATTGCTATTACCACGTATGGAGAAAGCTTTAGTGGTCTGGACAAAATATCAAAGTCAGCCACAACAATTCCTTAAGCCAAAGCTTAATCCAGAGCAAGACCTTAACTCTGAGCAATTCTGTGAAGCCTGAGAGGGGCGAGAAAGTTGGATAGGAAAGTTTGAGGCTCGTGGAGGTTGGTTCCTGAGGGTTAAGGAAAGAAGACAGAAATAAAAAATAAACGTGCAAGGTGAAGAGTAAGTGCTAATATAGAAGCTGTAGCAGTTCTCCAGAAGATAATTGATGAAGGTGGCTACGTTAAATGACAGATTTTCAATGAAGATGAAACAACTTTATATTGGAAGAAGATGCCATCTAGGACTTTCATAGATAGGGAGAAGTCAGTGTCTGGCTTCAGAACTAATAAGGACAGGCTGAGTCTCTTGTCAGGAACTAGTAGAGCTGATGACTTTAAGTTGAAGCCAAGGCTCATTTACTTTTTCAAAAATCTTGGGGCTTTTAAGAATTATGCTAAATTATACTAAATCTATTCTGCCTGTACTCAAGAAATGGAATAACAATGCCTGGATTATACAGCATGGCATACTGAATACTTTAGGCCTACTGTTGAGATCTATTGCTCAGAAAAAAATGATTCCTTTCAAAATATTACATCTCATTGACAATATATGCACAGTCACCTAAGAGCTCTGATGGAGATGTACAAGGAGATTAATGTTGTTTTCCTACCTACTAACACAATATCCATTCTGTAGCCCATGGATTAAGGAGTAATCAGACTTTCAAGTTTGATATTTAAGAAATACATTTTGTAGGTATGTAGCTGCCATAGACAGTGATTACTTTGATAAATCTGGGTAAAAGTAAATTGAAAGCCTTTGGCCACTGAGAACATTTGTGATTCATGAGAAAAGGTAAAAATACTGACATTAATAGGAGTTTGAAAGAAGTTGATTCCAGCCTTCCTGAATGACTTTGAGGGGTTCAGGACTTCAGTGGAGAAAGTAACTGCAGGTGTGGTAGAAATAGAGCGAGAACTAGAATTATAAGCGTAGCCTAAAAATGGGACTAAGTTGTTACAATCTCACAATCAAAATGGAATGACTGCAGAGTTGCTTCTTATAAATGAACAAAGCAAATAGTTTCTTGAGATGGAATCTACTCCTGGGGAAGATTATGTGAACGATGTTGAAATGACAACAAAGGATTTAGAATATTGTATAAACCTAGTTGATAAAACAGTGACAGTTTGGGGGGGGTTTAATTTTTTTTATTAAATCATATTTGTGTACAATAATGCATTTATGGGGTACAAAACCAGCACATTGTACCCCATAAATACAATGGAATTCAAAATATCTGGAACTTGATTTTAACTCTCAGGAGCAAACAAGTGAAATAAGTGGGAAGATGGAGGGTTTAGGCCCTGACATTCAAGGAAGGATAAATCACTCTGTGGTTTAAAAATAAATAAGTAAATAAGCAAAGAAACTACTACCTGTGTGTTGAAGCCCATTGTAAGAATTATTTCAATACTATGAAGAAGGTTAGAAGACCCTTTTGAGGTTTTACTTTAAAGGCTGTGGGGTTAGAAGAACCAACCTCCCTACACAGGAAAATAGCCACATATAAATTTTGCCTCTCCCCAAATTACTAACAACCTACAGTTGACCAGAAGTCTGACTGGATAATAGTCCATTAACCCATAGTATATTGTATGTGTTATAGTCTGTGTTCTTACAATAAAATAAACGAGAGAAAAGAAAATGTTATTAAGAAAATCATAAGAAAAAGAAAATAATTTGTTAAGTAGAAGTTATCACCATAAAGGTCTTCACCCGTGAGGGCTTCACATCCAGTAGGTTGAGGAGGAGAACACAGAGGAAGGGTGTTTTGCAGGCCCAGGGGTGGGAGGGGTGGAAGAAAACAAGCATGATAAAAGTGGGTCTTTACAGTGCCAACCCACCTTGTTCAAGGGTTACCTGAGTAGCGTTTGGAGTCGGTTGCCTGTAGGGCAGAGAAGACTAGGCGTATACACAGCAAATACATATATCACATACACAAACACACTTTTTTCACTTTTTATGTTTTATGATTTCACTTCAGAATGTTACAAGGGTGCCCATGTTTTGGTGTCATAATTTGCTTGGGTTCATTTTAAGTCAAAGTTACAACTGCTCCCTAACCCAGAGGGTGTGCATCGACCAATTATGTGTAAGTTTACCCACCCCCTCCTCTCCTCGCCTGCCTACTTAATTTCCAGTGTGCATTTGAACGTTGATTGACGAGTCCCCATTTAGTGTTGGGTACACACGCAGTTTTGGTATGGCGTGCACACAGGCATTGAGCACAAACACACATTTTTAAGGTTCAATGAATATTCCAATACAAATAGCTAAAAATTTCAGAAGTTGTTAAAAGTGAAGTGATGTACACGGATGTTTATTCTCTTGATTTCATCAGTAAGAGACTGAATTGCCCCAGAAATAAGAAACACGTCGGTCCTCGGCACATTTGCCCTCAGATTCCCTTCTCGCCTTTCTTCTCTTCTCTCTGCTTTGCTTTGTATGCAGAGGGCTGGACCATAGGCTGGTTTTCCCAGACTGTAGCGTCAGCTGTTGTTCTGGTGGGTTTAGCCAATGAGAAGGGAGGATGAAGGCACAGAAGGAAGAAAGCGGGCAGGGCATTTCTCTCTCTGCTTGGGGGAAGCGTCTCTGGAAGTAGTTACAGGTCCTCCTTGGCTTCAGCTGCCGCTGGTAAAGCACATCCTGGTTCCAGCTTCCTACAAGTTACTGGGCCCTGGGCTCTAAAAACATCCCCTCCTCCTTTGATCCCTCCAGCAATGATAATCTCCTGCATAACCTCTATAAGCAACTCTTCACATTAAACTATTTCTGTTTTCCTGATTGGACCCTCACTGATAAAATCAGTACAGAAATTCTTTTAAGTTCATCTGCAGTTCTTCTTGGGACAGGAGATAGTTGATATGTGGCCTTTAAGTCTCCTGAGTAATAATATTCAGTATGTCCTTTTTCTTAAGTTTATTGGCCTTTCCTAGTGAGATGAGTGTATGGGTCAAGGGATTCTCTTGCGATGCAAAAGGGAATTTTTTTAATTGG
Organism: Nycticebus coucang; assembly: GCF_027406575.1. Taxonomy (NCBI): domain Eukaryota; kingdom Metazoa; phylum Chordata; class Mammalia; order Primates; family Lorisidae; genus Nycticebus; species Nycticebus coucang. The sequence continues at coordinate 32,310,770 of NC_069782.1, forward strand.
AAGAATAAAAGGGCCTCTGCAAGTGTTAAAGCAGGAAATAAAGGTCAACCATCCTCCTCTGTTTAGGACAGTGGTTCTCAGCCTGGTCTCCATTAGAGTCCTCTGGGGAACCTCAAAAATCCCCCAACAGAAGATTTTGATTTAAATAATCAAGAATTTTACAAACCAGCAGCATCATTAACACCTGGCACTTGTTAGAAATGTACAATGTGGGGCCCTGCCCTGGAATTACTGAATCAGAAATCTGATGTGGAAATCGGTTAAAAAGCCTACCCAGTGATTTATGTCCTCTAAACTTTGAGAAACACTATTTAAAACTACCCAGGCAATTTCAATATGCAGCCAACTTTGACAAAAACACTAGTTTTGAAAAAGACTTCAAGGCCAGATATGGTGGCTCACAACTGGAATCCTAGCACCATGGGAGGCTGAGGAGTGTGGATCTCTTGAGCTCAGGAGTTGAAGACCAACGTAAGCAAGAGTGAGACACTATCTCTACTAAAAAGAGAAAAACTGGCCAGGCAATTGCCTGTTATCCCAGCTACTTGGGAGGCTGAAGCAAGAGGATCACTTGAGCCCAGGAGTTTGAGGTTGCTGTGAGCTATGAGGCCACAGAACTCTATCCAAGGTGACAGAGTGAGACTCAGTCTCAAAAAAAAAATTAAAGAAAAAGAAAGAGACTATGCATAAAATCATAACCACCTTAGTTAAACATACTTACATATCTACTATGTTTTATAATTCCCTATTGTCCAAGAAAGTCCAAAAATTAAGATCGTTAATAAATTTGAAACTGTACAGAAAGGTAATATATTAAAATAAAATTAAAATTGTAAAAGTCACAAAAATTCAGTCACAAAAAAAGTCACAAAAAGTTCAGAGAACATAAAAAGAAAATGAATCAAGAAAGTTCCTCTTTATGAATTAAAAATAGTTAGCCAGATAATATGTGTACTTGTACAGTAAGGCTAAGGTCAATTGCAGAATGCATGTCCAATCATCTAACATGCATTTCCTCAACCTGCCTTGAATTCTGCTCTCTGTTTTCAGGTTAAAATCACAAAATATTTATTGCTAGAGATTACAGACTTTCATAGCGTGCATTCCAGCATTTCGCAATTTATGGACCTAGGGGATCACAAAGAATTTGTGTCAGGGTCGCAGTTAGGATGGTGTTAAATGCAAATAACAGTAACCCCAAACTCAAGCTAGCATAAAAGATCAAATACATTTTGGACTCACTTAAGGTCCACAAGCGCTGGTGGCTTCAGACGTAGTTAGATCCTATGGGGCCAACTCCATTTCTCAGTAATTCTTTTGAATTTACCCTACTCCTTGTTAGCAACTTTAATTTTAGACTTGATGTTCCTCTTTTTTTTTTAAACCCTGCAGCAATGTTAGACCTCATATCTACACCCCACTGTCTTACTTCAGAGTACCTGAGACTGGCAAACTTTCAATGAACAGAAATTTATTTCTAATGGGAAGTTCAAGATCAAAGGGTCACCATCCAGTGAGGGCTTTACTGCTTGTCATCCCATGGCAGAAAGCGGAAAGGCAAGATGGAACAAGAGAGAACAGGAGGTCCAACTCGCAGCCCCAAGCCCTTTTATAATTGGCATTACTCCATTTGTGAGAGTGGAGACCTCATGACCTAAACCAGGCGTCCTCAAACTTTTTAAACAGGGGGCCAATTCACTAGCCCTCAGACAGTTGGAGGGCCGGACTATAGTTTTAAAAAAAAAAACAAAACTATGAACAAATTCCTATGCACACTTTACATATCTTATTTTGAAGTAAAAAACAAAACAGGAACAAATACAATTCACACCGCTTCATGTGGCCTGTGGGCCACAGTTTGATGAGGCCTGACCTAAACACTTCCCATTTGTCCCCACCTCCCAACAATGGTACATTAAGTTTCCAACCCCTGCTTTTGGGGAGACTCATTGAAATCAGAGCACCTATACTATCCAAAGAGAAAGTGTTTCTCCAATACTTCAAAAATTCTGAAGAAAAAGAAAAAGAAAACAGAATTCTTCTCACCCAGAAGTCTCCAAAAAATATGCACTGGTTTTCCTTCAACCCAAGTTAGTCCACAGAACTTAATTCTTGTTGTTTTTGTTGTTGTTGTTGAAACAGAGTCTCACTATGTCGCCCTTGGTAGAGTGTTGTGGTGTCATAGCTCACAGCAACCTCAAATTCCTGGGCTTAAGCAATTCTTTTGCCTCAGCCTCTCAAATAGCTGGAACTACAGACGACTGCCACAAAGCCTGGCTATTTTGTTGTTGTTGTTGTTGTTGTTGTCATTGGTGCTTAGGAGGCTGGGCCCAGTTCAAACCCACTAATCCCAGTGCATGTGGCCAGCTCCCTAACCACTGAGCTACAAGTGCTGAGCCAGGATTTAATTCTTGTGATCACGTGAATGGGCTTGACTTCTGTCCATTAGGGCCCACTCCTGAAGCTAGAGATGAGGTTGTTTTCTGTTGAGACAAATGGAAAACTGGGGAACTTCTACCATCAGAAAGCTCAGTGAAGGACAAGAAGCCAAAAATGTCTACTATGGTAGAGGGAGGGGGCATGTTAAATTGATGAAATAAAATAACTGTTTACTTTAGGTGTTGTTTAAGTTAGAAACATCTTAGAGCTTCTAAGAGTGGAACATTTATGGCAGCCAATGGCAATCAGATGGACACGTTCATGACTTAGTATATTACCCAGGTTAAAACCATTAGACAAATGTTTTACTTAATCTTCAGTTTTACCTAATTTTTATTTGTACTTATATTATTGACACCTGTGATTAATGACCGAGACAGACAGACAGACATGTTAGCACATTATTATTCGCATTTACCCAGCACCTTCCTATGATAGTACCGTGGTTCCTTATGGGAGAGCACCAATACCTCTTCCCTAATGTGTACGAAGTAAGTGGCAAGGTCAGTCAAGGTGCCCCTCTCTCCCATGGCCAAGAAGTGAGCATATATCCAAAACAGGCCAGTCCAATTCCCTTTCCTGAGACTTGGACTCGTACCTGAATGAGCAGCCCAGGACATGGGAAAGCAACAGAAGCCAAATCATCTCTGTGATAACACGTTGGTGGTACTATTAATTAGCTAAATCTCACAAGCTACTAAGAGCTCCCAGGTTTGTGTTCTTTCTCAAACCCAGTCCTTGAGCTGCCTTTGATGCTGTGAATCACCCCATAATCTTCCAGTCAATAAATCTTTTGCTTCGGTCTTTAGGAATAAGTTTCTATTATTTTTTGTCTTAGTCTGTTTTCTGCAGCTATAACAGAAAAACAGCAAATGAGTAATTGGTAAAGAAAAGAAATGTATGCATATTTCTCACATTTGTGGAGGCTGACAACTCCAAGAGCATGGCATTGGCATCTTGCAAGGGACTTTGCATCCAATTAGCTCATGGCAAAAGAGTAAGTGAGCACTCATGACAGAGAAAGAAATGGGGTCAAACTTCATCCTTCACTGGGAGCCAACTGTCATGATAATGGCATTGATCGATTAATGGATTGATGAGGCCCTCTTCACCTAATTTCCTCTTAAAAGACCCCATTTCCCAACACTGTCACACTGGCGATTAAATTTCAACATGAATTTTGGCGGGGACATTTTTGGAGGGGACATAATGCAGTAGAACGCCACAACTGACCACCTCCTACGTTGACCTAATTTTCCTAGACTGGACATGCCCCACCCGTGCATTCTATCAGCACAGTAGGCCTAGTTCCTTATGTTGACCATCTCTGTATGTTGACCAGTTTGTTATAGTCCCTTGGGCGGTCAACTTGCAGAGGTTCTACTGCAGTTTGTAACATATTATCTTGATAAGAAGTATAAAAATGATAATTCTAATTTTTTCTTCAAGATGATCAACACCAAATTCATAAATTGCATGTGCCTGATAAAATACTTTAGTGGGCACATCAATGTACTTCTAGTACTTTAAAAGCCATTGTTGTTGAAAAAATAAAATATAGTGACACTTTATTCAATTTGACTTATAATTTGTTAGGAATAATGACTTTCCAAACCTTCAATATGTTATGGATAAGTGCTTGGAAATAGCAGCTTGAAACCTTCTCTTTTACCCTACAATTTAGAAACAAAATTACAAAAATAAACTAGCTTTTTTTAAAAAAGAAAAATGTAAGAATTCTAAGCACAGGTACAAAGGCAGTTTTTTCAAGCTTTGATGCATGATAGGTGGCTAAATTTTAGTATATGTTTTAATATCTATTTAGTCTCAAATGAAACAATGTAATATTGCTTTTAATTTATTTATCAAAAAACTGGGTTTTTTGTCCATAATAAAAATTCAGTAAAATTAAACATTTTCTAAAGCCAAAAGATATATTTAAGTATGTAGAGAGTAATGCACAATTCATATAAAAATAATATGAAGAAAAGGAATAGAAACGTGTACGGTAATGTATGCAGGGAACTTTAATGGCATACTGATCTGGATTTTGCTTGCCTTTAAAAATCACTTCTGCTATCATCTAAACCTAATTAATATTTTTTTAATTTCTAAGAGGCTTTGATGAATTATGTATTTCATTAAAAGGTAATGAAGTTAAAAAAAAAAAAAAGGTAGGAAACACCAATCCACTTCTCTGCTTGTCAGGAAGCAGGGAGGTCCACCCGTAGCCCTCAGAGGTGAAATATAAGCAGAGTTCCTTAGGATTCTCCACATCCATCTGATACCCTTGCTTCCTGGCACCACAAATGCACTTCAGTCTGGCTGTGTCAATCCCAAAAGCATTCTTCTTTTTATAAACAATGACCTACCTTATCACTTATGGTACCTCCAGAGGAGTGTTGATTGGACCTGCATATTTTGAAGCTACACCTCAGAGAAGTCCCCTGGGACTTGTTGCCACAGATTTTGGACATTCTCAGTGGTGAAGGATATTGTTAAATGAAGCTTTCATATGCCTGAATTTACAGAGGTCGAATTTCTAATATTCAAAGGGAGTGTCAGACCAACTTCTCTTTTCTACCTTTCTACTGGGAGTTTGCTGTCACAGGGAGGTAGAGAGCTAAAGAATGGCCAGATATTGACTTTCCTTGTGTTCCTTTGATTGTCTCTGTATCTCCATCTGTCTCTGATGGAGCTGATACTGACAACTCAAGATTACATGACATTGGAAGTCTGTAAGGAACAAAGAAGAGTTCAAAGTCCCGGGACAAGATTATTCTCTTTGTTAAAAGGGCTGCTTTGATACCCAGGAGAGGGAGGGAATTAGGATGTTAGAAAAAGTTGTAAATATTAGAGCTTTAAAATTCTTTGCAAAAATTTTGTATTAACTTGAAATAGGACTTTATCTGACATCTATGATATGAGGAATGTCATGGGGTTAACAAAATCTCATTCTCTACATGAAAAGTTTCCATGTCCTTTTAAAGTAACCCAAGAATCCTAAGACCTACAGCTATGAAAATTAAATAAACAAGCAAGTAAGTGGGGGAAGAGTTTTGATTGCTATAATACCTGCCAGTGTGCCCCATTCAGTTGATTGGAATCCCTGATGTGTGCTATTTCTGAAATTATGGCTGAAAGATACATTTTTCTCGGATGCCCTGCAGCAGGCCCTGGAATCCTGGTGACTTTCCCCAGCCCATGTTACTGCTGTGAAATCTGGGATTCAGGCCTAATGTTCACCGCCACCTCCCACCCCCCCCATACTGTCTTCCATTTAAATTCAAAAGCACAACTAGTTTTTCATCCTCTCAGTGGCTCAGTTTTTGTGCTTCTAGCAATGTACAGTCCATGAGAAATTTCCAACATTCCCCTTTTGTGATTTATCATAGTTTTATCAGACAGGTAAGTCCTTGTGGCCTCTTACAAAAATCTGCTTAGTGAATAACATCTGTGAACTGTGGTATTAACACCACCACGTCTCAACATGCAGAGTTCTTGCTGGAGCTGCCCATCATATGTCTTCTGCAGCTTCTTTAGTAGAAGCATAAATTCAAAATCTTATGAAGATTTGCATTAGAACCAAGTTTAATCTAGGTTAATGTTTGGCTCTATTGTATAACAAAATGTGAGAAGTAAAATTTCTTAAGATTGCTCTCGCTAAATGATCTCTGTGTTTATCTGTTTCCTAAGAACCCTCCCCCTAACCATGACCATTGAAAAGATATGGGGAGGGGGGCCAGTCACCTTAATGTTTGCCATCCTTAGGATTTTTGTTCTTGAATATTTCTATCAATATCTTGGTGACTTGAAAGTTCTTCTGACTCAGACTCACCTTAATTAGCAGATGTATACATTCCTCTTTTTCAACCTAAAAGCCAACTCTCTAATCTTTGAAGTTAGGGGTGTTGTCCAGGAAAGCAATAGGATGAACTCAAACTATCCCCAAACACAGGAATGGCTGGTAGGCTGAGTGGAGCACAGGTAATACATTTGCTACACCAGATGCGAAACGGAAGCATTCAGAGAGCAAAAACTCCTGAGAATAGATACTAGAAAACAGAGCTGAAATATGCCTCAGATCTCTATGACAGCTTTGCTAATGTCTTTGTATTAGCAGATAGTGAAATCATGAAATAAATGCTTGACGCACCTCTTGATTTCAGACTTTCACTATTTGTCCAGTTTTCTTTCTCCCCCTTTCTCTCCCTCCTCCTTTCCTTCCTTCTTTCTTTCCTTCCTGTCTCTCTTTCTTTTTGTCTTTACCTCCCTTTAATAATATAGGACTAGATAATTTACCGACTTTAATCATTTTAAGGCTGTGTATGTTTCCCCTTCCTTAACAGTATGGATAGCAAAATGCATTGCCTTTCTGATCGTTAAGTGAACTTTTGTTTTTTGACATGGAGAGACATAGACCACATGAGATGAAGCCTGTGTGCACATACTCAGTCTTCCAGGGAGCTCAAAGCAAAGGAGTTGTTTCATTAATCTAAAAGCAATTAAAATCACAACTTCCTGAAAAACCTAACAAAGATATTTTTTAATTATAATAAATCTCTGTACACTATGGAATGCAATTTTTTAATCCAAAGTTTTCAGGATAATTAATTTGTGAAGTCAAGGTATTGTGTACACTTTAATCAACATGATTACCAAACAAATGAAATTATTCACCGAGTCATTTTAAATTTACAAAGAGAAAAACAATATATGCCTTGGATACAATTACTAGCACATAGCTCAGGATCCCCCGCGTGTACAGTCCATTTGGCTGATAGGCTGGCTGGCTAGCTGGAAGGTCTATCTCTCTCAGACAGCCAGCACAGCTCAGTGGAAAGAGCACTGATCCAGGAGCCAGAAGATCAGATATCAGCTGTGCAGTATCTCTGGGAAAACTTCTCAGTCTTTTTAACTCTCAGTTCTTTTCATCTGTAAACAGAATAAAAATATCTCTGGTCTGTCCTGATGGATTATCAGGAGATGCAGAGGAGACAGGACATGTGAAAACACTTTGTAAATACAAGGCACACTTAGTACAGTTTTACTTAAATAGTAATTGATAGTTTCCTGTTTTAAAGCCGTGTTTTCAGCAAGTAAGGCCATTAGTTATAGCAGTTCGCTTATATCTCAAAGTTAAATTTGACACAAAAATATTAATTTCAAAGGCCCAAGCCTTTGTCCTTAGACCTAAAAATTATTTAATGTTTTCTAAAGCTGAGGCCAGGCAGTTGATAACCCAGGATGGTATCAGCAGCGTGCTAATGATACTCAGCTTTAGTCCTGGACCAGTTTTCCCCTGACCTCAATATTGAAGTGTTTCAGCTGTCACAAGTTAAAAGCCTGGGAGGCTGGTTGATAAGAAAAATGAGGCAGGGTGCAAACAACTGGGGCTCAGCGACTTTAGTCAAGCTAAGTCACTGTTAGGAGTTGAGATTTTCAGCCAGAGTTCTAAGTTTATTTAAAGTGACTTTAGCCTTAAGATAAGCTATAACCCTACTCTAGAGGCAACCAATTTAGAATAGCAAGGCAGTCTCTCGATTCAGTTACCAAAGGGCCCACAATGTACCTGGTCAATGAATTAATAATATATCTTACTTTGTCACCTAGGTATTCCATCTGGGCAGAAGTTATTTTCCAGAAGGCTGTAGTATCTTTGCATGTTCGTCCCATCTTCAGTGGATAAAAAGACACAGCTCTACTAAACGCGATGAACCAAAAGGAACCTGTTTGAGCATTAGCATCTTGACAGCGTTCTCATTTTCAGTGGTTAAAATTGCAGCTTTCAATTTTCAGGCCTCAAAACAAGAATAAAGGTTTCTATAAATGACCTGATACTTTCCCCTGCCAGGGCCACTTCATAGCCACATTCTATCTGAAAGATAAGATATGGGCACAGGACTTTCGGTGTTTCCATTAACAGGTTGGTTTGCACTGCTAGATAAAGATGTTGGGGGAGGGGGTGAGTCCAAATCCCATTTACAGTGAGACTCCTTTGTATTTATCCTCATGCCTTCTGTGTTGTTAATACAACAAAGTCAAAGAGCATAGATTCCAAGATCAAGGGCTAGCAATAAACTGGACTAAGAGTACAAGAAGTCAAGCAGCAGAGAAGCAGAAATTGTTAAAAACCCAGGGAGCAGAAATAGGAAATCCTGTAATTTAATTAGTTCTACCTCTTTCAGGCTCCTGATAGTTGTGGAGTTATCCTCTACTTTATGATGATGAGCTTGGTGTAGTCCAACAACAAATGGAACATTAGACTGTTCCCCTCAGCAATTTAAAAAAATGTATCCGCAGGCAGAATTATTGTATTATTTTATCATAGCAATTTTTTAATGGGATAATATTAGCAAATTAAGGCCGAATAAAGCTGTGACTTGTCCAAGCACTTTCCTAATCTATACATCAGAGCCGAATCAATCATTCCCTGCATCCTTCCAAGCAATAATATTCTATGCTTCCACTTCACAGGCAAAGGGAGACAGACAGCTCTTGAATTAACTGAGACAAAATTATTAAGCCTCATATATAATATAACTGATAATACTAAAACCTAACTTTATCAAATTATTTCAGGCTTTTCTCCTAAGTGTTTTTTTCTTTTTCTTACTTGCTCGTTGATAAGTGTATGAATAGCAAAGAAAGATCAAAGAAATGAGACTAACAAAAGAATAGCAAATGAACAGTGCATCACTAATGAGGAATCCACACAGTTGCAAGTGAGATCCTAGATCGTCTTCTAACTGATAAATTTCTTCAACATCTTGGACTAAAGAGTTTAACGGTCCCTCCAATTCACAGGATAGGGGAAAGTGGGTCAGTGGCAATTCCAGTCTCGTACATGGTGGTCCTAGTTGGCCTCAATCCTGACAAGGAAGGACTATCTTCAAAGCTGAAAATTAACTTACAGCCTATTCCAGGTCAGTCCTTGGCATCTTTGCCGAGAAGACTTAATAATGTCAACCTCAACAGAAATAAACACAAGCTCTTTAGCAATTGGGCATCAGGCATATAACATAAGGCAAATAACAAAACCTGTCTAGTCCTAAACCTATCTAGTCATGAACCTACCATCTCAAAACTGAGTGAAAATAGCAATTCTAAAACATGGTAGCTGGTAATATCCCACCAAAAAGTATAAAGTTAAAACATTACCCCAAATCAGAGTTAACATACACTAAAACAACATACTAGAAATGTAATAATCTCAAGGTTAAAAAAAAAAATGCCTCAAAATAACTTACTGTGATTTGGGACATTTCATTATAAATTATTCTTTGAATATGGAACAATTTAAGATAGTCACAAAAATACATTTCTCTGAGCCATGTGAAAATTTTATTACTCTAAAACAGTAAGCTGAAAATATTAAAACATAAGTAGTAATCTATTAGCTCAATTTTTAAAACACTTTCAAATATTTTCACAAATGGAGAGTTTTATAGGATAATCAGGAAGGTACAAGATATTCTTAACAGTGAATCCTGGTAGAGTGTAGCTTATTCATAGCCATTTTTAATATCTAAAACAACCATGAGTGTACAGTAGCAAACTACATTATACAATTATATTGAAAATATAGTTTATACATGAATATTTTAGGCACATTTTTGACCCATAATAGAGGCGGATTAGGAGATTCTGTCCTAATATCCTAAGGGGCACCTACAAAGTAAAAGACTGTCTAATGTAGATGACAGATAGGGAGACCCGTGTTTTTACTTGAGCAAGTGTTTGCTTCTGCTGCAAGCCACACTGATACTTTAACAGTGTGAGTAAGTGATGAGGGGAATGAGGCCAGAACTGGGCAGGAACAATGCTGGAAGAAACTGACCCAGGTGTAGGACTAGTGCCCAAAGAGGTAGTCTACAGCCAAATGACCAGTCCAAAAGAGCTCAGTGACCCTCAAGCTTAGTTGCAGCAGTCACCAGTGTCTGAGATCCACTGTGTCTGGCAAAATGTTTCAGGCCTGTGATGATCTGCCAAGACAGAAAGGGGCGGACATAAAACATGTATCAGCTAGGGCTCTAGGAGGAAGCATCCATCACACTCAGGTAGGATAAGTCAAGAAACTATTTCTAGTGGTGTAGACTGCAAGAAAGACTACAAGGCCCCAGCACCCGGCAAGGCTGTAACCAGGCCTAGGCCAGAAGGGATGAGAAAGGGGAATAGTTGCTGAATTGGGGAGCAGGAACCACCTGGAGAGGAGCTCTGAGCTTCAGTGGAAGGAGATGGGCAGATCAGGGTAACCCCAAAGGGAGGAAGCTCATGCTATTTATACCCCTGTCTCACTCAGGCACTCCCTTAAATCTCCTGCCAGGCTTCCTCATTGGCCAAACCTAGATGGACAACTGAAGGGTAGAGTGAATGGACCACATGGGTCAGGCAGAGGGGAGAGGGAGGGACAGGCAGAACGACGGGAGAGGGGTGTGGAAGGGCAAACAGGAGGAAGACGGCACACCAAGCAGAGCATTCCATTCCAAACGTGATCCTGGAAAATAAGTGGGGATCTGGACATGAGGGTCCAGCCTTCTGGAGAAGGGAGCCAGCAGTGTAAAGCAAGATATTAGAGCCCTACTGAAAAGAAAAAAAAAAATACTGGATCAGAGGAGGACTCCACCTCCACTGGAAGTCAGAATGCCAGGATCCTAAGCAGAAAATCAAGATAAGCCAGTGATGTGGGAGTAAGGGAAAGTCCCCAGGCATGCCGGAGGACCGGCCACAGAGCAGAACAGCTCATCCTAGATCCGATTCCAGACGCCTTTGACATCCAGTGTACTTTCTGCCCGGGTCAGGACTGACATGAGAGCACGTCAGGTTGAGACAGTATTGAAGATCAGCAGACAGCATCTGCAAGTGGGAGAAAATAGGAAAGCAAGGAGCTAGCAGTGGCATGGGTGACTATAGACGACACATGCAAACTGGGAAACAGGAGGAGACTTTACAGCAGTGAGGGGAGAAAGTAGGGCACAGAGGGAAACTGCCAGGGATGTGCACTCTACCTCCAGGCTCGAGAGAACACGGGGAGGGGCAGTCACCAAACCCAGAGCTTCGTCCTGGGGGACGACCAAGGACCTCACCCCTTCCCTTCTCAGATCTCCTGCAGGAGACCGCATTGACCAGCCCAACCAGAAACCAGAGCACCAGGCTGATAAAATCCACACAAGTCAACCTTGCAGGCCCAAAGCAGAAAGGAGAAGGGGAGCAAGGTGATGCAGTGAGGCTGACCATAGACATCCAGCACAGAAGGACCCCAGTGGAAAAGGAGGACCACCCCGCCAGATCCTTACCAATCTCAAACAAGAAAATAATGATCTACAATATAGAAATTGGCAGACACCGCCTGGACTAGGTGATCAAAGTTGACATCCCCAGAGATAAGCCAAATGGACAGCAGATGTCTCTCCATGTGGTGTGCCGAGAAGAACACAATATCACATCCCCGATATTCCTGCCAAAAATGTATATTTAAATATAGCCAAGAAGAATCATCAGATAACCCCCAAAGGAAGGACAGTCTAGAAAATATTGGCCTTTCTCTTTTAACAAACGCCATGTTATGAAAGGATACGTATGATACTTCTTTCCTGGTGAAAGAAGGCTACAGAGATGGGACAGCTGAATGCAGAGCATGATATGGTTTTTATTTGGGGTTTTATATGTTTTGTGTTTTTTTTTTTTTTGCAGTTTTTGGCCGGGGCTGGGTTTGAACCCGCCACCTCCGGCATGTGGGGTTGGCGTCCTACTCCTTTGAGCCACAGGTGCTGCCCCAGAGCATGATATGGGATTTTCTTCTGCCCAGAGGACCTTACGGGACAAACCGGTGACATCTGAATACAGTCTGTAAATTAGATGAGAGTATTATGTCAGAGCTGGTTTCACAACAATTTTGATTATTGTGCTATAGTTATGAAATTAAAAAGCCCTTGTTTTAAAAAATAAAACAATGAGGTACTTGTGGGTACAGGAACATCATGACTGCTCTCACATAATTTGGGGAAAACACGTAGAGGGAAAGAAAAGGGAATAAGAAATATTGTGCAGTGTTCACATTTGGGGAATTTGGGTGAAGAGCATATTGGAGTTATTTTACTATATCTGCAACTTCAAGTCTGAAATTAGGTCAAAGTAAAAGTAAAAATTAAAATAAGAGCTTGAACTGAAGCAATAGTAATGGAACTAGAGAGAAAGGAATATATATATGTATGTATATGTACATACGTGTGTGTGTGTGTGTGTGTGTGTGTGTATGAATATGCACGAGGGAGGTAACATGGATAAGACTTAAGGAGAGCTTTATAATGGCCTGAGATTTGAGGCTCAGGCCACCACCTGGTGCAGATGTCATTACTGTAGCCACACTTAGCATGAATTGCTAAGTTGTCTGAATAATAATTTGAATGTGCCCTGACTAAAGAATCTAAATAAATACCTATAAGGTTTACTCTTGCATTGACATTGGAGTCACATAGTCAATCAAATATTAGTGGATCCAGAACAGGATGCTAAATTTCTGCCTCATCAATAGTAATGAGAATTTAATTCTTTCCCCCAGGAAAAGCAGGCAATTGTGGATTTATCCAGAATAAGAGAGAAGAGCACCCTTTCAAATCAATCCCTCTCCTCTGGGTTTCCCTGAGGTGCAGAGTTAGTTGGAGATCTTTCAAAGCCCTATAACAATGTTTTAGGTTGTAAGAGGAACTCAGACCTATGAGACAGAGATTACCCAGAAACGAGGTAGGAAGGGAGAACATTCCAAACTCTTCCACTCTCATGGAAAACACTCTTTCTTCTAGGACAGATTTGAAAATAAAGTCATATTGTCTCATAGGTTTCTGTCAATCTCTAATAGTTCTTAATATAAGAAACTGGCAGTGTTTTCCTGATCCTTCCATTTACCTTCTTCCAAGGTTCAGATCCCAGTTGGTTAATGCACAGTCTATTCAGTACTGAACACTAACCATTAGCATGAGCCTTATAATCAGTGTCAGAATGAGGGGTGTAGGTATAATCCCCACTTTGCAGGAAAGAACGAGGGCCCCATGGTAGTGTTTCTACTGTATTTCTTATAATAGCGTTAAGTTTTGTGGGATTAACCATGAATGTGGATTTTAAACGCGCAGTGAACATGAGCTAAAAATGATTAAAAACAGCATTGTATCTGTTTTTATCACTCAGCACCCTACTGAGATGTTGGTTATAACTAGAAAACACCAGTGTTGGCAGGTCCTGTTGAACAACTTCACAACTGGTGCCCACAGAACTTAGCTTCAACTGCACCCAATTCCCAGGCAGAGAATTGAGGTATTCAGGTGAAACAGGCAACCAGTTACTAACTGACGTCTTTTTGAGAAGCTCCAAGGTATTCAGGTGGAACAGGCAACCAGTTACTAACTGATGTCTTTTTGAGAAGCTCCAAGAAGGCATCTTTACCCATAAATTCTGTATTTCCACCATTAGAAATCTCTTCCTTTGAAATAACTGCACCTACCAAGTTCCTCATTAAAATGCAAACGTTCTCCGTTGTGTCTGTAATGCTCAGGATAAATCCACTCATTAAACCCTGTGAAGGACAAGGGGATCAGGAAAGCACTTTGGTGTCTTGCAATGGAAGATTTCGAAATAGAGAAAAGGGCCGAGAATTAAGAAGTACAAAGTCTTAGAAAAATGAAAATCTGCCTGCTTCCCAGCTTTCCCCAGGGCCCACACTGGAACTGAGGTCATGAGCGTTTGGGTGTGTTTTCTGTAACTTTGTCCAGTCAAAAAAATTTCTTCCAAAGCCACAACCAACAAACTTAGACAAATATACTCTATCAAAATAAGAGCTGAGGATCAAGGATGCGGATGACTGGAAATTTCAGAGCCTATATGTCCCACTGACATCACCCTGTAAATGGAGGAAACAGCATCAAAATCATTACGTCTTACATAACATTTGCTTGCCAGCCTTATTTGCTTGCCTGCCTGTGACCTGCTATTTCTTGGTTTTTTTTTTTTGTTGTTTTTTTTTTTGTAGAGACAGAGTCTCACTTTATGGCCCTCGGTAGAGTGCCGTGGCCTCACACAGCTCACAGCAACCTCCAACTCCTGGGCTTAAGCGATTCTCTTGCCTCAGCCTCCAGAGTAGCTGGGACTACAGGCGCCCGCCACAACGCCCGGCTATTTTTTGGTTGCAGTTTGGCCGGGGCCGGGTTTGAACCTGCCACCCTCGGTATATGGGGCTGGCGCCTTACCGACTGAGCCACAGGCGCCGCCCTATTTCTTGTTTTTGACAAAGTTTATTCTTACGACATGAAAGACCATCACTGAAGCTGCCACTGTGTAGAAGAATATCTCCGAGCGTGGCGCTGAACATCTTCAATTAATTTTAAAAGAACATTTTTGTCCATGGAGGTGTGGTTGGGATTTTAAGATTCAAAGCTTTGTACCCTAAGCCTCATTTTCAAACTGAGCATTCTTCCTCAATTTCTCTCATCACACACAAAATGCTCATACAGTAGACAGCTCACTGGGGCCCATGTCTGATCACAGCTCACGGTACAGCAGGAGGGACCGTCTAAACCGGGATCTAAAGGTAAACTGCATATTTTTATGAAAACCACTCTGGATAATAGCTTACATTTAGTCACTTCAAAAGCTGTGCTCTTTTTCCTCTGATAACTTCTATTTCAATTAAAAAAGAGCAAAGAAAACAAACTTAACAATAACTTTCTCCTAGTATTTTGACACTGGACCTACATTTCTAAACTTTTGGTCCAATTTCTTGTCAGATTCCATTTATGCAAAGCGGCGTAATGCCTTCTATCCCATCTCATACAGACGGAATGACATAGCTTACGTGGAATATCTTGCACTTAGTAGGTACTTGGTAAATAGTAGCTATTATCTTCCAAGACCGGCATTTTAAAAGCTGTCAGTTCACAAGTGGAATAGAGCCTAAAGAAGCTGAAGACTTCAGTGATAACGATTAGCCTGAGCATGCTATTTTACAATGGACAGAGCATTTTAATACACATCATCACACAACTTCATGTGGCAGATGGAATGGTATTGTATTTGTTTTCTGTTGTTGCTAAAACAAATTATCACAAATTTAGTAGAATAGATGACACAAATGTATTATTTCATAGAGTCTTACCAGGCTAAAATCAAGGCGTCAACAAGTCTGTGTTCCTTTCTGAAGGTTCTAGGGGAGAATCCATTGTCTTGCTCCATCGCGTTATGGGCAAAATTTATTTTCTCTCCATTGTAGGACTAAGTTCCTCATGTCCTTGCTGGTTGTAGCTGAGCGCTACTCCAACACCTCGTGGATGCTGCATTCTTTGGCTCATGGCCTCCTCCCTGCATCAAAGCTTAGCAACATTAGGTCGACTCCCTCTCATGCTCCAAATCTCTCCTACTTCATCTGTTTTCAGCCAGGAAAAAATTCTCTACTTTTCAGGGCTCCATGTAATTAGATTGGGCCCTTTTCATCCCATATAATCTCCCCATCTCAAAATGCATATTTTAAATCCCATCTGCAAAGGCCCTTTTATCATATGATGTAACAGACAGATTCCAGCTTTCAGACATGGGTGTCTTTAGTGGAGGCCCTTATTTTGCCTGCCACAGTTATGATTACTCACATTTATGGATGAGAAGAATGAAGAATTGTAAAGGGCGCTCAGTAAATTCAGAGAATGGACTCAGATCTCAAAATCGTTTTACTCTAAACTCAAGTCAGTGTTCTTTCAGTAGACTATTTTTTTATTTCTGAAAGGCAGCCCAGCATTTGTTCTCTTGCATCTCTCCCCTTTTTCCCACCCACACTTCTATTAGATACATTTAAGGCTGACATTTTTGAGGAATTAACACATTTCCAAGGCTTCCATAAAGAAGCCAAAGCTTAGTTGCATTTCTCCTGATGCTTTTTGTAATTTCTTCTGAGGCTTATCATATTGAGAGTATTATTTACCAGAAATTAGACATTTTCAGCTAAGCCATAAAGAAAATAAATTGCCTTATAAGTTGAGCACTATCAGAAGTTTATATGGTGGTAACCATAAGTTACCTCACTTAATAATTTTCTCTAAAGAGTTACTTAGCAATTGGATAATATTCATTTGGGACAGGATGAGTCTTTGTATTTCCTAGAAAATATAGCACTTCTAGCCTCCTTTCTTGCCAGTGGAGTTTAGAAATGTAATTTAAATTTATTTAGTATAGAGTGATTTCAGGCAACCGGTAAGTGTTTACTAAGTCCATTAATAAATACAAAACGTCCATCAGCCATTCATGGAAATCTGTTATCAAACAGCAAATGATAGTATCCAGGCTGTACTTTGAAAATAATAATGTTCCTGAAATATAAGGAGATATCTCAGATTGAAAGGAAAAGGTGCTTATTAAAGAAAGGTGGATGATCAGTTCAGATTTGTTATGTGTAGAGATCATAGAGGACTCAAAGCCTGACCACAGTCAAGTGTATACAAGCGGAAGAATAAAAGGAATGTCTTAAATGAAAAAAAATCCTGAAAACTAAGAGTTATCAGTTTATGTATTTTCAAATAAATGATAAAATAAAATCAATAAAACTCATTGTTTTTAAAGTCATCCCATGGAGTTTTGAGTGGGTGCAAAACACAGACATTAAGATTTTTTGAAGAGCAAATGAAATTTTAGAAAATTACACTGACAAGAGTAGCCAGTATGAACTGTAAGGGCCGGTAAACAGACCCGTTAAAACAATATAATCTAACAGTTCATTGGCCCTGGGGTCAAACAAATATTGGTTTAAATCCTAGCTCTGCCACTTCTTAGCTAGTGACCTTGAGGCAGGCAGGTCACTTGGTTGCTCTAAGTCTCAATTTTCTCATCTATAAAATGGAGATGATAATATCATCCACCTCATGGAATTGTGAGAATTAAATGAGACCATACAGAAGGTACAAAAAAAGGTATACACATTTAAAGAAAGGAAAATGCTGTATTAAAATTGTAATGTTCAAATGCATGATTGACTTCTGCAGTTATAAGCGATACAAGATATAATATACAATACAACAAACATTATTGGTGTATGTTGAATATTACAATTTTAATATAGCTTTCTGCTTTCTTAAAATGTGTGTACATTTTCGGCATCCTCTGTACGTGAGGCGCACACAGTATCTGGAACATAGAAAGCATTCAACTTATAACTGTCATTTTCATCGTGCTTATTCAGAATGGTGGCAATGGAAATGGAAAGAGAAGGGGCAAAGGTCATTTTGATGACTAAATGTTTAGAACACAGACCCCAGACTTTTCTAACTGCAGCTGAATTGTTTAGGAAGTTGGTTGAGCCTGAAAACTGGCCTGATCTAAACCTTTACTTCCAGTGCATTACCTTAAGTCAGTTCTGTCCATATAGGGCAAAACTTAGGACCATGCTCTCAAGACTTCAGGTTTAACAGCATTGTCCAATAGAACGTTCTGTATCTGAACTTTCCAATATGACAGACATTGTCTGCATGTGGATATTGAGCCCATGAAGTGTGGCTAGAGCAAGTGAGAAAGGTTTTTATATTTACATAATTTATTTAATTATTTTAAATGTAATTGTAATGAAGTTTAAATGGCTGCTTATGGCTAGGGGTTATGTCCCTGGACAGGACAGCAGCTATTATGTTCAATGCACTCAGTATTTCAGATGCAAATGGGCCCCTGCATTTCAGATGCACTGGGGATCGCTGCTGACCAAGAGTGCAGAGGATGTGCTTGTAGGAACCTTCCAAAGGCAGCACAAAACCTCATGGTCGTCATATGGCTAGAAGATTTAATTCCCCATTTTAAAGCTCAAAGCTAACTACAGAGCATTCTCACAGTGTCCAATAGTTGACATGAATTTGAAGCACGGATAAAGGAAGTAAGTCAAAAAGTGAGAAGATGTGTAGGAGACATTGAAGTCAAAAGCTCGTCTTCCAATCAGGGATGAAGGGTGGGTCCATCGGCTCTTCTCAGTTTCCGTGTGCAAGCAGAGCTTAAGATGAAGGAAAAATGAAGTCATTCGATTTCACTTCTTCCTTTCACCTTCTCCATTTGTTCTTCTACTTCACTTCCTATTTTAACCCTTTGCCTAGCTGCCTTCTTCCCCTGTCTTCTTCCACAGTACATACAGCGGAGGGAGAAACATGGGCAATCTGGAAATCTCATCTCTTCTTTCATAATCTGGCTTATAGAAAACATTCTAGTCTAAGACCCACCTAAGCTGTAATTGTACCAAACACTCATAGTTCCCTAAGAACTCATCATTTCAATACTCTGTTGTAATTGGGAATGTCCTATATTTCACCTTGTCTGACTATATGTGGTTAAAAACAAAATGTTAAATAACCTCTGTAAGGTTTTGTTTTACGTAAAATATTCATTGTACAACTTTTTATCAGATAAACTAAAGAAAAGTACATACGTCTTTTTTGGTAAATATTAGTGATTTTAGGTTACTAAATAATGAAAAATAAAAGTTATATTTGTGCCATGCAAAAGACAATTTTCTAAACCAAGAGATATAGTTGATTGAAATAAACTAAAAATATTAATTCTGGAACTAGAAAGAAGTTTATGATGTTTCTCCCAGCTACCTTTTTCTACAGACAAGGAAAGTGACATGCAGAAAAATTAAATTGCCTCTCAGGGTCACAGAAGACATCAGTGGCCGCTTCCATCCAATGCTATTCCTACCATATCACATTTCTTTTTCACAAATGACTGAAGCACTCCTAATCATAGCTTTCTAAAGTAGCGATTACTCCGGCAGTGCCTCCCATATCAGGAAGCTATTCTTACCTATGCAGGCCAACATTTCCAGGGTAGAAGCATCCAAATATCTCTCTGATAAGGTCTTTCTCTGAGAGTCAAGATGGGGAAGGTCTCAAGAGCAATTCCATCTCTTAATATGAAGGTGTCTAATGATACATTTTCATCCCCTGTATTTGTTATTAATTTGCCTGTCATATTTGCTGCTGCCAAAATAAACAAAAAAAAAGTCTAATTTATGTTGTAGGTTATTTCCTACAAAGCCTGCAAAAGACATTGACCTCAATGATGATCAACACAACTATTAACTACCCTGTAACACACCTCAGAGAGGATCAGTACAGAAACAAGACCTTGGATCAGAGTTCATTTCCTGGAAATAAGGAGTTAAAATGCCAATGTTGGTAATTTTACTAGTCTGTTAGAAACTATGGGTACCCTTTTTAAAAATTAAATAATTTAGGCAATATGTAAACACTATGTGATATTTATACATATATATGTGTGTGTGTATATGTGTGCATTTGACATGTAAATATACATGCTAGAATAAAGCCCAAGACTAGAGCCAGTTGTCCTGGGTTCTGTCTTAAGTCAGGTTCTCTGGGAAAGAAACACCGAGGTGAAGAAGATTCACATGCAGGAACTCATTGCTTGGGTAGGGCACTTCTTGATGATGAGTACACTTGAAACAACACATATGAGAGAGAATGTGAAGTTCTGTGTAATTACAGCAAAGCCTTCAGCAGATCCCCTGGGGAGCTCTGGAGCTAGGCTGGCCCTTCAGAGTTACACTCATTTGAGAAAAGGGAGCTGGGCCTTTTTATCCAACATCAACCAGCACTTGGATAGGGGCTACACTGAAGGAAGAGATATAATCTTGGGTGAGGCAGTGCTGTGGTTTGAATATTTATTCTCTCCAAAACTCATGATGAAATTTAATTCCTAATGCAATATTGAGAGCTGGGGCCTTTATGAGGTGATTAGGTCATAAGGAATGAATTAATCTGTGGATTAATGGACTCATGGGTTATGATGGGAGTAGGACTTGTGGCTTTACAAGAAGTGAGACCTGAACTATCATGCTCAGCCACCTCACCATATGATACCCTGTGCCACTCTTCAGAGAGTCCCCCCAGCAAGAACAGAAGTTCTCAAGCTTCCTAATACCACAGTGTATTTTCATGGTTAAAAAGGGGTCGCAACCCACAGGTTGAGAACCACTGAGCAAGAAGGTGCCCACCACCAGATGTACTCCCTCAACATTGGATTTCCCAGCCTTCATAACTGTAAGAAATAATATTTTTCTTTATAAATCAGCCTGTGTCAAGTATTCTGTTTATAAGCAACAGAATACAGACTAATACAGGCAGATTTCCTTGGCAAAGGGAAGTAACCACATAGGAACTCACAGTAGCCAAAACTACCAGCAAGAGAAAAAATGAAGGAGGGATCAGAGTGGGATGCCACAGAACCAATTCCGCTGTTTGGATCTACTTACGTTGTATAGTGAGTTTACCTTGTTAGAGAATAGCCCCTCCAGATTCTGGTTGGTCACTTTCCCTGGGAAAACTTACACGAAAAAGTTAAATCTGAAGAACTTCTCCTGCCACTGTGACTAGCCCTGAAAACATAAATACTATTAATTGTCTCCTTCTTCTGCTACCTATGTTAGATTTCCCTCATCAACAGCTAGCACTTTCTTTGGTCCAGAAGACTTATCTCTTGAGATGACCCATACCCCAGTTTTTGATGGATGGAAGCCCTTGTGACCAAGCCCTTCTCAGGCTATTACTGCAAGTATCAATTTGCCATTGAGCACAAAGCATATTTTCTAGTGTGATAAATGCTGCTTTTCGAACACAAAATGATTGACCAAGCCTTGTGTTCTTCTTGGTGGTAGAAGATGCAAGATGCAATAGTTTTCCACCTTTTATTTTGGAGAGGATATCCCTGCAGCCCCCAAATTATTGGACCCCTAAAGTCTCACTGATACAGAATTCCTCTATGTCCTTCCCATACTCCACAGCAGTGCTGTCCAAAAGCTTTCTCTGGTAATAGAAATGTTCTTGTCTGCTCTGTCCAACATGGCAACTACTGGCCACATACAGCTATTGAGCAGTTGAAGTGTGGCTACATATACTTACAGTGTTTCAGGTTTCACCCTCATGGGGACCCAGACACTCCTTTAGTCAGATTCTTCAGATTCTGGTTGAGATCCAGAAGCAGAGCATGATTTTACTGGACGGGGTGGCTTCCCTTTGCTTCTTTGCCATCTGTCCTGGTTGTGAGGTGAGAGTAGACCTGAGGGAAAAGAATGAGTGTTGCCTTATACAGAAAAAGCCTCTGCATCATCTTCAAGTAAAAGATTGAGGTGGAGGGGGACTTCCAGCCTTTCATGAGGAGGAGGGGTCCACTCCTGCAAGCACCAAGGATTCAGGGTGAGCTGGGTTTGGGGGGGTTTTTTTGGGGGGGTGTTTTTTTTTGAGACAGAGTCTCAAGCTGTCCCTCTGGGTAGACTGCCATGGCATCACAGCTCACAGCAACCCCAAACTCTTGGGCTTAAGCGATTCTCTTGCCTCAGCCTCCCGAGCAGCTGGGACTGACTACAGGCGCCCCCCACAATGCCCGGCTGTTTTTGTTGTTGTTGTTGTTGTTGTTGCTTCTGCTGCAGTTGTCCTTGCTGTTTTAGCTGGCCCGGGCCAGGTTCAAACACGCCAGCCTCACGAGGCGTATGTGGCTGGCGCCCTGCCCACTGAGTTATAGATGCCGCCCGCGGTGAGCTGGGTTTTAAGGAGTATTGATTCAGACGTCCATCTCAAGTCTCAGGGTTTCACTCCTTCTCAGTTAGGGCTGTGGTCTTGGCAGAACAGACTTGCTAGAGTAGAGAATTCAACTTTTTCTGAAATTTCACTAACTTTATAATTAAATCCTGGATATGATCTGCAACATTGTCTCTCCTCTGGCCATAAGAGGTGAGTTCTCCTTATGTGCTGCCTACTAGCTACGAAACTCTCTGACATCCACAGTTGACCTGAAGTTTGTAATTTAACAATCTTCGGTCTTCGTCTTCTTCCAAAGCACTGATGACACTCAGTAAGAACCATCTCACATGATGACCTCATGGTAATTACTACTCCCAAGCCCTCAGTGCATTGCCTTTCAGCAGTGTCCCTTCCTAGTCACCAACGGTGACCGTGTTAGTAAGTGGACCGATAGAGCATCCTAGAGGCATTCAGCACGCTACTTAGCCACCAGCGATGAGGTCCTCATTACCAAATGATCCAGTTCCCTCTTTTAGACTGACTACTCCCGGCACTAACAATCTGCAGTCCAACTCCCTGGGAAGCAGACTCCGATGTAGATTGCATGCAGATAGTTTTGGGGGAAGTGCCAACAGAATAAACCTGTGTAAGGAAACCAGCACTGAAGAGATGGAGAAATTGAACTGTGGTCCAGGTGAAACCAAGGCCTCGGCTGATCTCTGAGGGAGCTCTGGAGCTGGAATGGCCATTCAGGGTTGTCCTGAATTGAACCAAAGAAACTGATCCTTTGAATTTCCCCCTCCACAACATCAGTCATTTGAAAGCAGGCTACCCCTCGCTGAGAAGGGAAAGTATAGACAGGCAGGGAAACTCCCTTTGGCAGAGGTAAACGCCCAGAGAAAGAGGGTAATTCTTGGAGAGGAAATTGGCTGTTCATCTCAGCAACCAACACTCCCAGCTGTCAACAGACAAATGAAATGAGTGTGTGAGACATAAAAGGAGTGACGTGTTGCTGGCACGGGCAGCGTCTGAGCAGCAGCCACTACCATTCATTCCCTGTTCTGCCACCAAGAAGTTACATGGACCCGAACAATCTACTCAGCCTTCATAAGCTTTTGCTTTCTTATCAGAATGCAAGGGCAGCGAAAGAGCTAAGTTCTTACTGATATACTTTGCGCTCCATTTATTTTAAGAATCAGTCTAATTTTGTTTTACTTACAAATTTACAGTTTTTGAAATAACATTGTGCAGGGCAAAAATAATTTTTGTCTGATTTGCATGAAAACCAGTGGTCACCTCAAGGTACTTCTTCATTTAAACTAACCTCAAAGTCCGTACTTAGTTTCCATAACCTAAGGACTTCCGACTTTCCTTCGCACTCTGTATCTTCACAAGGTATCTGAGTTTCACTGCAGCACCAGCTTTGTCACTGTGCTGTGGAATCCTTTCCTTCATTTTGTGGTCATTGAGTCACATCTGTTGCTTTAAACATGTGCGCATGCACACAGGCAGACCAACTTTCACTGGTGAATCTGAAAGATTTCAGAATACGACTGTAACAATGTCACTACAATTAGGCTTGACTGCTTTTATACCATCCATGGGGGAAAAATTTGTATCCCATTATGAAATGTTTCTAAGGAGCTCACCTGTGGCTCAGTGAGTAGGGCGCCAGCCCCACATACGGAGGGTGGCAGGTTCAAACCCAGCCCCGGCTGAACTGCAACCAAAAAATAGCCGGGCGTTGTGGTGGGTGCCTGTAGTCCCAGCCACTTGGGAGGCTGAGGTAGGAGAATCGCTGAAGCCCAAGAGCTGGAGGTTGCTGTGAGTCCTGTGATGTCATGGCACTCTACCAAGGGTGGTAAAGTGAGACTCTGTCTCTTCAAAAATAAATAAATAAATAAATAAAAGTGATCGACAACATTGACAGGAAGTATTTTCTTATATCTAACCTAAATCTCTCCTGCTACAATTTCAAACTACTTTCTCTTCCATCCTTAATGAATTAAGAAAAGAGTTGGTAATCACTGTCACTTGCCTCGTACAGTCTTTCGTTGTGTTTATTAGAATTTATTTATACCTCAATATGACCTCATTTGCTTGCTCTTTATTGCTTGAGAAATATTATTTAGTCTTAATAAAATTTCTAGCTTCCCTCTATATCCCAGAAACTATAGAGACCAAATTAAATGAGTCTTTAAAACTCCATGGGTGATGAAGTCTGTTACTTTGGGGTTTTGGCATATTACAACCTCACATGGGTTAGCTTTCAAACTGCACTAAACTATCCCTACATTAAAAATGTATATCAGATTGTTTAACCTCAAGGAAGAAGCAATTTTCCCACAAGACCTATTTATAAA
The DNA here is from genome assembly GCF_027406575.1 of Nycticebus coucang. Classification (NCBI taxonomy): domain Eukaryota; kingdom Metazoa; phylum Chordata; class Mammalia; order Primates; family Lorisidae; genus Nycticebus; species Nycticebus coucang. The sequence continues at coordinate 32,335,119 of NC_069782.1, forward strand.
GTAGGATAGTATCTTCCCTTATGTGGGAAGCTAACGTAAACTATTAATGACTTGTATCAGTTGCAAAATGTTCTTAATGCTAACCCTTTCCAAATCATCTTTAAAATAACAAGACTCGTTTTGTCCATTAGAGTTTTATTTTGAAAGATAAACATCTTTAGTGTTGTTGGTTCGATCATCAATACTTAGGAAATAATTATTTTCTCTGAATGTGGTCTTTATAACATCACTTGCAGATGTGAATTTCTTGACATAATTCCTTGAATGGGACAATCTGTTGCATCTAACATATTTCCTGATGTTTACAAAATTAGAAGGAAAAAAGAATGGAGCTGCTTTTTTTTTTTTAGCATGTAAAGTTAAAAAATATTGCCTATACAAAGACAAAACAAAGCCTAACTTTTATATTTTGAGGAAGACGGGAGGAAAGTATAAAAGAAATTCATTTTCTACCTAATATATCAAATATAAAAACAGTTTAAAACATTTGCAGTGATTTCTATATTCCCTATATGTATGAACTTTATACTTACATAGAAAATAAATATGTCATTCATACTTGTGTGAGAGGACACTGTCTCCTTTTATAAACAATAAAAGGTGCTTAATAACTTCTCCTCTGCTTAATAACTTTATCATCTCCTTCTAAAAGGTGGCTACCCACAAATGCCTGTCAAGATGAGGAGGTCGTGCACACTGTAATTCAGGGATCCTCTGGTGTGTAGGTGTGGGGCCTGTCACTCCTGCTTCTTGGATTCATATTGCTCATAACCTTCTCTCAATTCCAACTGACAGCACTGGGCTACACATTAGATGCCACTAATGGTAGTATTCCATATCAGCCTTCTGTAGACACAGACGAGAAGGGCAGCTGAGTGGCTGCACAAAATCCCTTTGCACAATAATACCTTCCACAATAACGGGCGTTGTGGAGGGTCCAGTAGTCCCTGCTACTTGGGAAGCTGAGGCAAGAGAATTGCTTAAGCCCAAGAGTTTGAGGTTGCTGTGAGCTGTGACACAGCAGCACTCGACCAAGGGTGACATAGTGAGATTCCGTCTCAACCCCCCCCCAAAAAAAACCTTCCACATTTCTAACCTGTTATATGTTCAAACATGTGACCAATGCTTTACACTGATGCCAGGTGCTTTAGATGCATTATTTCTGTATAATAAATTTCTCAATGTAAGTACTGTTGCCACAATTTTACATCTTAGAAAATTAATTTCAGAGGAATTAAAGATTTCACTTAAGCCACACAGCCAGTAAAAGGCAGAGACAGAATTTAAATAGATATTGGTGACTCCAATGGGCATTTCCCATTATACACTGTCTATCTCCTACCACGGTGTTTAGACATTATAGCTTCGCGGCTTAGAGTAGGGACTCTAGAGTTAAGCTGTTTGGTTTCCAAACCCTGGATCTTCCACTTTTTAGTTTGTAACCTATTAGCATCTCTATGCTTCAGTTCCATGATCTGTAAAGTGGATATAATATGAATATATAACTCTTGGAGTTGGCATAAGAATCAAATGTGTGTGTGTGTGTATATATATATACACACATATATATATAATGATGCTTAGAATAAAGCCTGCTGTGTAGTAAATGCCATTAAATTAGTTATTATTACTATTATTATTTTATTCTTATCATGCAATAAAAAGATCTACTGAAAAGCAAATGATATAAAGGAAAGAGAAGGGAAAGTAAACACTAATGCAATAGTCACTTTGCAGGGGTCCTCAAACTACGGCCCGTGGGCCACATGCAGCGGTGTGATTGTATTTATTCCCGTTTTGTTTTTTTACTTCAAAATAAGATATGTGCAGTGTGCATAGGAATTTGTTCATAGTTTTTTTTTTAAACTATAGTCTGGCCCTTTAACAGTCTGAGGCATAGTGAACTGGCCCTCTGTTTAAAAAGTTTGAAGACCCCTGCTTAGAGTCTCAAAATTGGCAACTAATCATCTCTTAGGGCCTCTGGTGAATGAGAGCACTGAGCAAGTCCTTTTCACTATCAGATAAAGGATGCAGAGAGGTGCTACAGTGACAAATATTATACAGCAAGGAACACTCAAAGTGTTGAGTGTGGAATCAACAAGAAGGAAACACACAGCTTCCACTTTAAAACTTTGCTGAAAGTCACCCCGGTTGTATTCTATGCAATGTTGGTGGTGATGGTGGTAACAGAGGCCTCTGGCATCATTGTAGATGTAAAATGACTGTCTTTGTGTTGACCCACAGCTCTCACAGATGCTTATTCAGTCATAAAAATCTCTCTTTAATTCAGAATGGAATTATGAAACATCATTATTATTTCTTATTTAGCATTAACTATGGCAATTGAACAAATAATCGTAAAACTACCTGGTATCCTCTATGGGAACTCTATTATATATAGGCCTTAAATTTTTCACTATATCCTAATTTGGATCAAGATCTGGTGCCTGATAAAGTCCACCGTATGTTTGACAGCGTTCCAAATACATCTTATTCTTCTCAATTGAATTTGAACTTCTTTATTTAACATTCTACTTCTTTGTCAATTAACACCTCAAAGGACGGTATTCTAAGTAGCAGAATTCATGGCAGCTTTCAACTTTGTATTGTGTCTGGTACCAAGATCTTAAAATGCTTTAATCATCCTGTTTCACTTCTAAAATTAAAGCACCAGTGGTATGATCAAAGGCTGAGATTCCATTGAGAATTTCACCTAGGACTTAATCTGACTCCCTACAGATGCTAGTTGAAAACATACAATAAAGTTTATTAGTCTGTAATGATTCATTATGTAAAGACTTGTGTTCTGCAGAGGAAAGAGGTGAAGATCAGGAAAGTTACTGAATAAGTCCATTTATACCTTGACTCCAACCATTGTTGCTCACACGGGTGGTCAGAGGAAGTCAGATTTCCAACACTAGTTCAAATAAGCAACTACCATAGTAGAGTTGTAGGAACCTGAATGTCAGCTTCACAACATAAAACCAATGGAAAAGCACCGTATTATTATGAACACTTCAGTGAATTTTTAATATTGTCTAATATTCACTCCTTTGCATTCCTCCAATAAAACAAGCTCTAATACTAAGAATGAGAGCTGTAAGTGCATGTGTGTTTGCCAGAATCTCAGAGATGACAATTAGTATTACTTTAATTCAATTATGTGCATTAATAGTAAGTCGTCCTCAGTTACCCTTGTGCTAGTTCTTTGACAGATACAAAAATTAAAAAATAATATATCTTAAGCATGTATAGGTAGGTTATCACCATTTACAAAGTATGCTTCAGTGAGAAAGTTTCATTTGTTACATATGACAACCCTTGTGGTATTTGGGTATAGGTAATATCATTGTCCTTATTTAAGGGATTAAAGAGCAAATTAAACAAATGAGAAATTTAAATAACTTGCCTGGAGTCATGGGTTGTTAACTGCAGATCTGAGACCCAAACGACAAACATCATCATCTGCTCTGAAGTAGACCACAAATTCATTGACGTGGCCAGAGATTCACGGAAATTTTAACTTAAAACCCCTGGAAACAAGACAGACAGGCAGGCATTCTTTCTTTCTTTGGGATTCCATGCCATCTCCCCTCTCTCCGTTCTCCCTCTTTCCTCTCTCCCTCCATCTCTATCTTTCTAAGATAAAATAAAGTCTATACTTTTGAATCCTAAAAAAAGAAAAAAAGGAAAAACAGAAACAAGGCAGACATAAATAAGATGTAAATGTGCAATGAAGATAAAATATAACAGATTCTCATCAAGTTAGAAAGCAAGAAAGATCTTCTGTGGCTTTTTTTGATGGGAAAAGAAAAATCTTCTCACGAAAGTGACCTTAACTGGATCCTCACGTGTTTCTAAAATGTGTAGGGGCAGATGAGAAAATGTCTGTATTCCACGTGTGGCGAGAATAGATAAGATTGTAGTGTCAGGCACCTGCCTGGGATAGTGTGATAGTGACCAGTCCAGCATGTGGTAGGGGCAGAAGTTGCTCTCATCTAGGAGGAGTGGGTGACCGTGGTAGACAAAGCAGAAGCGATTAAATGATAGAAAGCTTTCTGCCAGGTGAGAAAGTTGGCCTGTATTCAACAAGACTTCAGGGACCACACAGAGCTGGAGGAAAGGAAAAGAGAACCCAGCCACAGGGAGATTCAGAAGGGGAGAGGCCAGAGAAAGAAGGTGGCGTCATGAGGTCCCGTACGTAGCAGGGAAAGCTCTAAGACATCAAGAAAGAAACCAAAGACCAACGTGTGTTAAATGCAAAGGGCAAAGGTGACCCCCACGGTGACAGCTTTCTGTACGACTGTAATGATGGTGCTATTGACTAAACAGGAAAGCTAGTATGCAGGACTGTGCCTGAGTATGTATTTGGTAATAAAAAGGAGTGCAATCAATAAGATTTGTACGACTTCCCCTTTATTGAAAGCAGGCTAGCTACTAATTCAGCGCAGTTTCTTTACTTGGAGACAAAAGAATGATTGGGCTGTGATCAGTTTGACTCTTTCATAAAATGTCTTAATTTAAGATACAACCCTGGGGCATATTTTGAGATTCTTTGAATTTGCAAATGGCAATGGTCTGGGGGCAATAGTGTGGATTAGGAACGAGAGCAAGGATCCAGTTGCCTTAGACACAACCATATTTCTAAGGATCCTATGGAAAGGAATGAAAAAAAGAAACTCAATGGTCTCAAGCACTATTAAAAATACGTTTCGGACATAATGTATGTAGGGCCTCTGCATTCTGGGGTGACGTTATTATAATCCTCATCAATGGAGGGTTGAACATTTTGGAAATTGAACCCGACACAGGCAGAATAAGGCAACAGGTGTGGACAGAATGTAGATTCAAACCTAGGTCTTTTGCTGTAAATTCAGTGTTCACAAAAGGTATAGTACTTCTCTAAATGCATAAGAAAAAAAGGAAAAGAGACTGCTGTCAAGTGTTACTACAAGAGATTACAAGAGAAAAAGGAAGAAGTTAGGAAAGGACATCACTTATCTTTAAAAACTAAAAATAGGGGCGGTGCCTGTGGCTCAAAGGGGTAGGGCGCCGGCCCCATATGCTGGAGGTGGCAGGTTCAAACCCAGCCCGGGCCAAAAACTGCAAAAAAATAAAATAAAATAAAAACTAAAAATAATTTGTCCTCTGTTTCAACCATAAGGCTGGATCTGGGAGTGATGGGATAAAAAGCCGCACAGTCTCCTGTATCCCCTAGCCTCAGCGCCTAGCAGGGAACCAACAGGGAATGAACCAGGCAGAAAAGTGTTTTGCACAGTCGCAGCCCAGGCACCACCAGGCATCGCAAAGTAAGACACAAAAGTCCACAGGCACGAGAACTTAAAGAGCAAGAGGAAGTGAAAGGAAAATTAGGGCAAGGAAACAGATAAAAGAAATCACCCATGAGGAAGAATCAGCAGAAAACTCCAGGCAACATGAAGAACCAGTCCAGAACAACCCCGCCAAGGGACCATGAGGTAGCTACTGCAGAGGATTCCACCTATACAGAAATGTTAGGAATGACAGAAAGGGAATTTAGAATACACATGTTGAAAACAATGAAAGAAATGATGGAAACAATGAAGGAAACTGCTAATAAAGTGGAAAATAACCAAAAGGAAATCCAAAAACAGAATCAAATAAGAGATGAACGATACGAAGAATATAAAAATGATATAGCAGAGCTGAAGGAAATGAAACAGTCAATCAGGGAACTTAAAGATGCAATGGAAAGTATCAGCAACAGGTTAGACCATGCAGAAGAAAGAATTTCAGAGGTGGAAGACAAAGTTTTTGAGATAACTCAGATAGTAAAAGAGGCAGAAAAGAAGAGAGAAAAAGCAGAACGTTCACTGTCAGAATTATGGGACTTTATGAAGCGTTGCAACATACGAGTTATAGGAATTCCAGAAGGGGAAGAAGAATGCCCCAGAGGAATGGAAGCCATACTAGAGAATATTATAAAAGAAAATTTCCCAAATATCACCAAAGATTCTGACACACTGCTTTCAGAGGGCTATCAGACCCCAGGTCGCCTCAACTCTAACCGAGCTTCTCCAAGACACATTGTGATGAACCTGTCCAAAGTCAAGACAAAAGAAAAGATTCTGCAAGCTGCCAGGAGTAAGCGCCAGTTGACCTACAGGGGCAAATCCATCAGAGTGACCGCAGACTTCTCTAATGAAACTTTCCAAGCAAGAAGACAATGGTCATCTACCTTTAATCTACTTAAACAGAACAATTTCCGGCCCAGAATTCTGTACCCTGCTAAGCTAAGCTTCAAAATTGACGGAGAAATCAAATCATTTACGGATATACAAACATTGAGGAAATTCGCCACAACAAGACCAGCTCTACAGGAAATACTGCAACCTGTTCTGCACACTGACCACCACAATGGATCAGCAGCAAAGTAAGAACTCAGAAATTAAAGGACAGAACCAAACCTCCACACTGATGCAAAAGATAAAACTAAGCAATGGACTCTCACAAAATAAGACGAATAGAATACTACCACACTTATCAATTATCTCAATAAATGTTAATGGCTTGAATTCCCCACTGAAGAGACATAGATTGGTTGACTGGATTAAAAAACACAAGCCATCCATTTGCTGTCTGCAAGAAACACACCTGGCTTCAAAAGACAAATTAAAGCTCCGAGTCAAGGGTTGGAAGACAATTTTTCAGGCAAATGGAATTCAGAAGAAAAGAGGAGTTGCAATCTTATTTTCAGATACATGTGGATTTAAAGCAACTAAAGTCAAAAAAGACAAAGATGGTCACTTTATATTGGTCAAGGGAAAAATACAACAAGAAGACATTTCAATTCTAAATATCTATGCACCCAATTTAAATGCTCCCAGATTCTTGAAACAGACCTTACTCAGTCTGAGCAATATGATATCTGATAATACCATAATAACAGGGGACCTTAACACTCCTCTTACAGAGCTGGACAGATCCTCTAAACAGAAATTAAACAAGGATATAAGAGACTTAAATGAGATCCTAGAACAACTGTGCTTGATAGACGCATATAGAACACTCCATCCCTAAGATAAAGAACATTCTTCTCATCACCACATGGAACATTCTCCAAAATTGATCATATGCTGGGACACAAAACAAATATCAACAGAATCAAAAGAATTAAAATTTTACCTTGTATCTTCTCAGACCATAAGGCACTAAAGGTGGAACTCAACTCTAACAAAAATGCTCGACCCCACCCAAAGGCATGGAAATTAAACAATCTTCTGTTGAATAACAGATGGGTGCAGGAAGAAATAAAACAGGAAATCCTTAAATTCCTTGAGCATAACAACAATGAAGACACAAGCTACCAAAACCTGTGGGATACTGCAAAAGCAGTTTTGAGAGGAAAATTCATCGCTTTAGATGCCTACATTCGAAAAACAGAAAGAGAGCACATCAACAATCTCACAAGAGATCTTATGGAATTGGAAAAAGAAGAACAATCTAAGCCTAAACTCAGTAGAAGAAAAGAAATATCCAAAATCAAATCAGAGATCAATAAAATTGAAAACAAAAGAATCATTCAGAAAATTAATGAAACAAGGAGTTGGTTTTTTGAAAAAATAAATAAAATAGATAAACCATTGGCCAGACTCATGAGAAATAGAAAAGTAAAATCTCTAGTAACCTCAATCAGAAATGATAAAGGGGAAATAACAACTGATCCCACAGAGATACAAGAGATCATCTCTGAATACTACCAGAAACTCTATGCCCAGAAATTTGACAATGTGAAAGAAATGGATCAATAGTTGGAATCACACCCTCTCCCTAGACTCAGCCAGGAAGAAATAGAGCTCCTGAACAGACCAATTTCAAGCACTGAGATCAAAGAAACAATAAAAAATCTTCCAACCAAAAAATGCCCTGATCCAGATGGCTTCACTCCAGAATTCTATCAAACCTTCAAGGAAGAGCTTATTCCTGTACTGCAGAAATTATTCCAAAAAATTGAGGAAGAAGGAATCTTCCCCAACACATTCTATGAAGCAAACATCACCCTGATACCAAAACCAGGAAAAGACCCAAAAACAAAAGGAGAATTTCAGACCAATCTCACTCATGAACATAGACGCAAAAATTCTCAACAAAATCCTAGCCAATAGATTACAGCTTATCATCAAAAAAGTCATTCATCATGATCAAGTAGGCTTCATCCCAGGGATGCAAGGCTGGTTTAACATACGCAAGTCTATAAACGTTATCCACCATATTAACAGAGGCAAAAATAAAGATCACATGATCCTCTCAATAGATGCAGAAAAAGCATTTGGTAAAATCCAGCATCCTTTTCTAATTAGAACACTGAAGAGTATAGGCATAGGTGGCACATTTCTAAAACTGATTGAAGCTATCTATGACAAACCCACAGCCAATATTTTACTGAATGGAGTAAAACTGAAAGCTTTTCCTCTTAGAACTGGAACCGGACAAGGTTGTCCTCTGTCACCTTTACTATTCAACGTAGTGCTGGAAGTTCTAGCCAATACAATTAGGCAAGACAAGGAAATAAAGGGAATCCAAATGGGAGCAGAGGATGTCAAACTCTCCCTCTTTGCTGACGACATGATCTTATACTTAGAGAACCCCAAAGACTCAACCACAAGACTCCTAGAAGTCATCAAAAAATACAGTAATGTTTCAGGATATAAAATCAATGTCCACAAGTCAGTAGCCTTTGTGTACACCAATAACAGTCAAGATGAGAAGCTAATTAAGGACACAACTCCCTTCACCATAGTCTCAAAGAAAATGAAATACCTAGGAATATACCTAACGAAGGAGGTGAAGGACCTCTATAAAGAAAACTATGAAATCCTCAGAAAGGAAATAGCAGAGGATATGAACAAATGGAAGAACATACCATGCTCATGGATGGGAAGAATCAACATTGTTAAAATGTCTCTACTTCCCAAAGCTATCTACCTATTCAATGCCATTCCTATCAAAATACCCACATCGTACTTTCAAGATTTGGAAAAAATGATTCTGCGTTTTGTATGGAACCGGAAAAAATCCGGTATAGCTAAGGCAGTTCTCTGTAACAAAAATAAAGCTGGGGGCATCAGCATACCAGATTTTAGTCTGTACTACAAAGCCATAGTGGTCAAGACAGCATGGTACTGGCACAAAAACAGAGACATAGACACTTGGAATCGAATTGAAAACCAAGAAATGAAACTAACATCTTACAACCACCTAATCTTTGATAAACCAAACAAGAACATACCTTGGGGGAAAGACTCCCTATTCAATAAATGGTGTTGGGAGAACTGGATGTCTACATGTAAAAGACTGAAACTGGACCCACACCTTTCCCCACTCACAAAAATTGATTCAAGATGGATAAAGGACTTAAACTTAAGGCATGAAACAATAAAAATCCTCCAAGAAAGCATAGGAGAAACACTGGAAGATATTGGCCTGGGGAAAGACTTCATGAAGAAGACTGCCATGGCAATTGCAACAACAACAAAAATAAACAAATGGGACTTCATTAAACTGAAAAGCTTCTGTACAGCTAAGGAGACAATAACCAAAGCAAAGAGACAACCTACACAATGGGAAAGGATATTTGCATATTTTCAATCAGACAAAAGCTTGATAACTAGGATCTATAGAGAACTCAAATTAATCCACATGAAAAAAGCCAACAATCCCTTATATCAATGGGCAGGAGATATGAATAGAACTTTCTCTAAAGACAACAGACGAATGGCTAACAAACACATGAAAAAATGTTCATCATCTCTATATATTAGAGAAATGCAAATCAAAACAACCCTGAGATATCATCTAACCCCAGTGAGAATGGCCCACATCACAAAATCTCAAAACTGCAGATGCTGGTGTGGATGTGGAGAGAAGGGAACACTTTTACACTGCTGGTGGGACTGCAAACTAGTACAACCTTTCTGGAAGGAAGTATGGAGAAACCTCAAAGCACTCAAGCTAGACCTCCCATTTGATGCTGCAATCCCATTACTGGGCATCTACCCAGAAGGAAAGAAATCCTTTTATCATAAGGACACTTGTACTAGACTGTTTATTGCAGCTCAATTTACAATCGCCAAAATGTGGAAACAGCCTAAATGCCCACCAACCCAGGAATGGATTAACAAGCTGTGGTATATGTTATACCATGGAATACTATTCAGCCATTAAAAAAAATGGAGACTTTTCATCCTTCGTATTAACCTGGATGGAAGTGGAAGACATTATTCTTAGTAAAGCATCACAAGAATGGAGAAGCATGAATCCTATGTACTCAATTTTGATATGAGGACAATCAATGACAATTATGGTTATGGGGAGGAAAAGCAGAAAGAGGGACGGAGGGAGGGGGTGGGGCCTTGGTGTGTGTCACACTTTATGGGGGCAAGACATGATTGCAAGAGGGACTTTACCTAACAATTGCAATCAGTGTAACCTGGCTTATTGTACCCTCAATGAATCCCCAACAATAAAAAAAAAAAGAAAAAATAATTTAAAAGTAATTTTAAGGTGACATAATAAAGTATAAACTGGATAAATAAATGATCAAAGGATATAAAGTATCCCACATTCTGTGATAACATTAAGAGTACTTCCTGAGATAAGAAAATAAGGTTAAAATAGATGACAAAACATAGAGTGTTTTAAATCTGAAAATTCAATATTTTCTATATTATTTAGTAATGTGTATAATTTTTTTTTTTTTTTTCAGTTTTTGGCCGGGGCTGGGTTTGAACCCGCCGCCTCTGGCATATGGGGCTGGCGCCCTACTCCTTTGAGCTACAGGCACTGCCTGATTTTTTTTTTTTTTCATTTAAAGGTATCAAATGCTGCGTTCTGTCTGTCTACCTCAGGGAACATGTTGTTCTTCACATTTATCTCAGGGTAGGGCCATTATTATCTCAGAGTTTAATCATGAAGTTCAAGAACTAAAACTCAGGGAATTGTCCATATAAATGAATGTTGGACCCATACAGTACTACACAGAAAACAAGATGTTTCTTTCTAATGGATGAATCTTCACATAATGGGGACCTGCCCACAAAAGAACTCAACTGCTTTTTTTTTTTCGTAGAGACAGAGTTTCACTTTATGGCCCTCAGTAGAGTGCCAGGGCATCACACAGCTCACAGCAACCTCCAACTCCTGGGCTTAAGTGATTCTCCTGCCTCAGCCTCCTGAGTAGCTGGGACTACAGGTGCCCGCCATAACACCCAGCTATTTTTTTTGTTGCAGTTCAGCTGGGGCCGGGATTGAACCCGCCACCCTTGGTATATGGGGCCGGCGCCTTACCGACTGAGTCACAGGTGCCGCCCTCAACTGCTTTTTAACATGCAGTTTCCAAATAATTTGATTTAAAAAAAATCAAATAATTTATTAAGTACTAAAGATTTTGGTAAATGGTGAATTGGGGAGAATAAATAATTTATAGCCAAGTTTTTCACCAGAATGAGACACTTGCTGTGGTCCTCAACTTTGACCTTGCTTCAGAATGACCTGTGAAACTTCATAAAGAACAGAACCTGGGCTTCTTTGCAGCCTGAGCTTCTTTGTCTGGAAAAAAAAAAAAAAGGTCCATGAATGATTCTAATGCACAAGCAAGATGTAAGAACTTTGTCATATGCAATCCATAAATGGTTGTTTGGTGAGCTTTATTTATCCAAAGAATTAGTTAGGATATTCCCATATTAACTTTAGGAAAGAAAGTGCTCCCTGATAAAGAGACCTTGACTACTAAGAAGTTCTACCTCAATTTCATTGCTACATAGAACAGCTGTGGTTCCTTCCTTCACAGTCTGTACACCTCCAGGCTATCCCACTTTCAGTAGCTGGGATAAATTCCAAGCATATTTCCAATGCAAACTGACCCAACCTTTGAATCTAAATCTCTCCAACTCAAAAGTTTAACTGTAAATGTTCACTTTGGCTCAACTTTCCATTTGCGTTGTTAGTCAACAGGTATGGCTTAAACATTTATAGTTGTAAACTTTTATAAAATTTATAAACTTTTATTGAAATCAAATATTAACTGGGTTGCTCATGCACCTAAATAATTGACTACTACAGACATTTGAAAATGATTACTGTCAATGAATCCTGGCTTTTTTTCCTTTAGAAAATGAGCAATCACACCCTTAATTTGCTCATATTCTAATAGGAAAATGTTCATTTAACAAGTGTTTATTGAGTGGATACAAAGATGCATAAAATGTAATTTGTGCATTCTGGGATCTCACACTCTAAGTGAAGAGGTAGGTTATTGAACACAAACTTCCTCTACAATATAATTAAATGTCATAGTGGAAGTATAGTAATTACAAAGTACTGTAGGATTACAAAGGAAAAGAAACCTATATTGGTAGAGTCAATGCAGGCCTTACAGAGAAAGTCGCATCTAAATGGAAAGAATGAATGGACAGAGTATTCCAAACAGAAATAATACGTGCAAATCTCAGAAATAAGAAAATCACGGCATATTCAGAGAATAGTGAGAACTACACGGAATATGTAGCACAAAGCTGACCAACTCCCTCTCCATGCCACCCTTATCAACATGCTCACTAACTTTAACACAACCGTTTCCTCAAATTTTCCAGGCTCCCACCCCCACCATCCTTTCCTGATCATAACAATAACTTTATGCACCTTTGACATCTCAAGTTTAAGATTTCAAGCATTCTGTTCCCTGAACACCAGCTCCTACCATTCCAGTGCACTTGTCTTAGGAACCCTCACTCCAAATATCTTCACACCTGTTGGGATTGCCAGTCAATCAACAGTCCCCACGGCTTCTTCATGGTCTCCTCACCTGCACCACCTCACTTCCCTCTTTATACCAGTTACTCATATACATACTCATGTACATAGATATAGATATGCCTTCTCCAGAGGAAAAAAAACAATAGAATATATAGTATTGGGGTAATGAGAGTGGTTCTAGAGGAGCAAGAATTATTTTAAGAATGAGTTTTCTGAATTGCTTCTCTTCTGGAGTTTCAGGAATGGGTTCTCCTCTTACTCTATTTGGATTGCTATGAAAGTATACCTGAGCATGATTAATTTTTAAAGAAAGGGTTTATTTTGTTCACAGTTCTGCAGGATGTACAAGAAATATGGGGCCATGATCTATTTCTAGTGAGGGGCTCATGTTGCTTCCACTTATGGCAGGAGGTAAAGGGGAGTTGGCAGGTGCAAATCACACAGCAAGAGAGAAAAAGAGAGAAAGACACCGAGAGAAGGTGCCAGCTTTTCAACAATCAGTTCCCATGGGAACTAATAGACCCAGAGCTCACTCATTATCATGAGGACACTACCAAGCTATTTATGAGGGAGCTGCCTCCATGACCCAAACACTTCCCCTTATGCTCCACTCCCAACATTAGGGATCAAATTTCTACATGAGACTTGGCAGAGCCATAGTGGTTCTCTAACCTGATGGATTAAAACATGCTGATGATTCTATTTCTCATAGCAAAGAGAACAGTGATAGCCCTGTTAGGATTTGGCAAATGAAGATATGCAAGATACCCCACTGGTTACACCTAATCAATCACAGGTAAGTGGCAAGTAATCATAAGTAGCAAGGACCACATTACTGTGTGTACAATATTTTTAAGCATCTTTAGAGAACTAACAAATATAATGACCTTATCTGGTTGCCCTCAGTGTCACTGGGCACGGTGAAAGAAGAGGATGTGTTCAGGGATTTGGAGTCCTAGCTCAAGCACCACTAATCTGAAAACTTCCAGGTGCCTCATGAAGGAGACTCTCATCTCCAGTAGCCTTCGGGCTGAGGCTGCTGAAAATTAAGCACAGAATCTAAGCTTGCAACAGGCTAAATTACAACACCAGTTGAACTCCCAGCCTTGCAGGGTATCTACCATTACAGTGATGGCACTGAGTGGGAAAAACTGGAATCACGTACGTTGGAATGTGTACCTGTGGAAAGATCCTGTGAAGCTGGGGACATTGAGCCTCTAAATTCTAATGAGTCTTCTTTGCTGGTAGAAAAGGCCTCTCCTCCCCCTTCTGAAGGGGTGAAGAGGACTGCATTACCAGGGGAACCCCTTATTTTCCTGAGACACTTCCCTGAGGCAGTGGCCATTCAAGACAATTCCTGGTTCTCCTAGGACCCACACACTATTCCTCTTTGCTTCTAGACCTATAACTAGACTCAAGTCCCAGCGAGCCCCTACTGGTGAGGTTTAAAGTATGGACCCATGATGAGGTACACTACACTTTGAAAAAACTAGTTGAGTTTTCTAATTTCTACAGACAGAAATGTGGGAGCATGAGAGGGAATGGCTAGTAAGAGTGGAGATAATGTTGGAAGGAACGTGAAGCCAGATCAGGCTGAGTTTATTAACATGGTCTCACTAAAGATACTTTGCATTTAATGATGCAGCTCAGGGAGTTAAGAAAGGCTCTAACAATTTAGCTGGCTGGTTGGCTAAAACACGTAGACCAAAAGGTAGCCCATGATCAGTAAATTAGAAATGCCAAACCTGCTTGGTTTAATGTAGAAGAAGGCAGGCCGGGTGTGGTAGCTCACACCTGTAATCCTAGCCCTCTGGGAGGCCGAGGTGAGTGGATTGTCTGAGCTAAGGAGTTTGAGACCAGACTGAGCAAGAGTGAGACCCCATCTCTACTAAAAATGAAAAACTGAAGCAAGAGGATTGCTTGAGCCCAAGTATTTGAGGTTGCTGTGAGCTATGACACTAGGGCACTCTACAAGGGTGACAAAGTGAGACTCCGTCTCAAAAATAAATAAATAAATACATAAATACATAAATAATATAGGAAAAGGGATTCAAAGGCTTAGGGAGATTGAAAAGTTAGAAAGGATTTGTCATTTAAGAGCAACTTTCCCACACTGGGAGCATCCAGTGAATGTGAAAATACACACATTTCAACAAAACATGAGAAGTGAGTTCATGAGGGGAGCCCTGGCACCTTTACAGAGCTCTATGATTACTCTTCTTCGTAAGTCAAAGTCTGTTACCATTACCATAGGGACTGCAGTCACTGAATTAAGGAACGTAAATGTAATAAGAGTGTTTGGATCCCAGGGAGGGGTGGCAGGGGGAAGTGGCAGCACTCAAATGCCACAGGCAAGGTGAGCATGTGAACATGGCTGCTGTAAGGGGGGGTGCAGAGTCAGAGTGCAGTCAGAATAGGCTGCCTCATGCAGACCTGGCATTGATTAGCTGATCATGGAGTACATAGAAATGAAATAGGGAGGAAGCCTACTAAATTTTTACTTAATCTGTACGAACAGAAAAGTTCAAGGTCAGGTGAACAAAGATGTAAACCAAATCATAAATCAGACTCACAGCCCCCCAGTCAATTCTCAGACTTGAGCCAGTTTGCAGACCCAGAACCATTTAAATAAAGGAGAATCTGGGTTCCCTTGAAGAAGGACCCCAATACACTGCAAAATCTTTCTCTCTAAAGGGGCATATGCTCTTGTACCAGCATAACTGTGCACTGGGGAAGAAAAGTAATCAGACCTTTCAGGGACTATTTAACATTGCTTCTGAATTGACAATCATCCTAGGAAATCCAAAACATCACCGTGGCCCAACAGTCAGGAGTACGGGCTTTTGGGGGTCTGTGATCAATAGAGTTTTAACTCAAGTCTGTGTTACAATGAGTCCAGTAGGTTTCTGAACCCATCCTGTGGTTATTTTCCCAGTTCCAGAATGCATCATTGGAATGGATATACTCAGCAGCCCACGGAACCCCCATATTGGTTCCCGAAGCTCAGAGTGAGGCCTATAATAGTATGAAAGGCCAAATAAAAGTCACTTGAACTGCCTCTACCTAGGAAAATAGTAAGTCAAAAGCTACACTACATTCCTCGAGGGATTGTAGAAATTAGTGCCACCACCAAGGTTGCACCATCATTAAAAGATGCAGGTGTGGTGATTCCCACCACATTTCCCCTCGACTCTCCTTTTTGGCCTATGCAGAACACAGATGAATGCTGGAGAATGACAGTGTATTATCATAAACTTAGCCAGATGATGATTCCAATTGCAGCTGCTGTACCAGATGCGGTTTTATCACTTGAGCAAATTAACACATCCCCTGGTACATGCTGTGCAGCTACGAATATGACAAATGCTTTGCGCTTGATACTTGTTAGTAAAGACTGCGAGAAGCAGTTTGCTTTCAGCTGGCAGGTCCAGCAATGCACTGTCCTTGCCCTACCTCCCGTATTAACCCTCAAGTACTGTGCCAATTTACCCTGCAGGGATCTCAACTGCCTTCCCTTCCATAAGATACCACGTTGGTCCATTACATTGATGACATTCTGCTGATTGGCCTCAGCAAACGAGAAATTGTAACTACTCTAGACATATTGGCAAGATATTTGCATGTCAAAGAGTGGGAAATAAATCCAACAAAAATTTAGGAGGCATCTCCTCCAGCGAAAATTGTAGGAGTGCAGTGGTGAGGGCCATGTCAAGATATCTCTTCTAACGTAAGGGATAAGTTGCTGTATCTGATCCCTCTTACCACTGAGAAAGAGCATGATGCCTAGTGAGTCTATCTGGATTTTGGAGGCAACACCTTCTTCATTTGGGCTCCTTGACCGTGTGATCCAAAAAGCCTCTGGTTTTGAGTAGAGCCCAGAGCTAGAGAAGGCTCGGCAGTGGGTCCGTGCTGCTGTGTCAGCCGCTCTGCCACTCAGGCCTATGATCCAGTAGGCTCAATGTCCCTAATGTGTCAGTGGCAGATAGAGATGCTGTTTGGGGACTTTGACAGGCCTGTCAAGGTGAACTGCATCATAGGCCCTTAGGATGTTGGAGCAAAGCCCTGTCATACTCCTCAGATAATTACTCTCCTTTTGAAAAACAGCTGTTGGCCTACTACTGGGCCTTAATAGAAACTGAACACTTAACCATGGGTCACTAAATTACCATGTAATCTGAGCTGCCCATCATGAACTAGGTGTTATCTGACCCACCAAGCCATAAAGTTGGGTATGCACAGCAGCACTGCATCATCAAAGGGGACTGGTAAATACAAGCTCAGGTTAACTCACAAGTACAGGTGGCTCAAGTGCCCCTGGTCCTCACTCCTGCTTTCTTGCCTCCTCTCACCTAGCCTGCATCTGTGGCCTCTTGAGGAGTTCCCTGTAATCAACTGACAGAGAAAAAGAAGACTCGGGTCTAGTTAACAGATGGTTCTGCACAATATATTACCCACCATCCTGAAGATATAATGATGGAATGATAGAATGATGGAACAACCTTTTGAAGACTCAGTTATGGCTTTAGCTAAGTGGCAATTCCTTGCCGGGCTGGAGCAACATTCTTCAGAAGGTTCTATATTCTGTGAATCAGCATCCAATATATGGTGCTGGTCCTCCCACAGCCAGGATTCTTAGGTCCAGGGATCAAGGGAGTGGCACCACTCACTATTATTCCTAGTGACCTATTAGCAAAACTTTTGTTTCCTGTTACCACAACCTTATGCTCTGTTGGCTTAGAGATGGTAGCTCCAAAATAAAGAGACACAGGAGCTTCCACCAGGAGATACAGCAATGATTCCATTTAACTGGAAGACTGCTGCCTTGACACTTTGGACTCCTCCTGCTTCTGAATCAGCAGGCAGAGAAGGGAGTTACTATGCTGGCTGAAGTGATTGCTCTTGACTACCCTGAAGAAATCGAGTTGCTGCTCCACAATGGAATTAAAAGAGTATATCCAGAATACAGGGGATTCCTTAGGGCATCACTTAGTATTACCATGCCCTGTTTGTTAAGGTCAAAGGAAAACTATAACAGCCAATCCTGGCAGGACTCCTCAAAGCCCAGGAATCATGGGCTTTAGGAATGATGTTTTGGGTCATTCCACCAAGTAAAGAAATATAGCTAGCTGAGGTGTTTGCTGAAGGCAAAAGAAATACAGAATTGGTGGTGGATGGAGGTGTAAATACTACTACAGTTATGTGACTGTAATATTCATAAGTAATTTCTCCATAATCTGTTATGAGTATGTTTGTGCATAAAATATATATGTACAGGCATATTTATTTCCATGTGCATGTATACACTAAGCAAATATCTTTGGTTTTCCCTCTTATTTAATTATATAACATGTGTTAATTTATGACATAGTATTTAAATATTGTTAACTTTACATCATAGTATTTAAATTATGGGATATTAACATCACCCAAAGACTTCACTTCCTCTTTTGGGAAAGGGATTAGTGCATTTCCAACTGTGTGCAGAACAGTTTTCTCACATTAAGTGGAAGTACTTCCTTATTGTCTTTATTTGGAAATGTGATGCTTCAGGGAGCTGCATATGGATGCCAAATTGACATGGGGTGAACTTGGGATAGTTAATTTTAGGTATTGATTTGTCCGTGAGCCTCTTTCTGGAAGTGATTAACATTTAAATCAGTGGACTGAGTAAAACAAATTCCTAAGGTGTGTGGGCTTCACTGAATCCATTGACTAGAACAATAAGGTAAAGTTGAAGTGAGGGGAGATTCACTCTCTCTGCCTTTTGTCTTTGATCTGGGACATTGAACTTTGAACTTGCACTTGGACTTTGACTGGACTTTCCTGGTTCTCAGGCCTTCAGACTAAAACAAGAACTATACCATCTGCTCTTCTACACCTCCAATCTGCTGACTGCAGATCTTGGAACTTCTCAGCCTTCACACAGTTTCTTACTCTTGATTAATGTGTGTGTATCTCCATCTGATATATCCATCTAATTGGTTCTGCTTCTCTGGAGAATGCAGACTAATACAGTAAGAAATCAATACATACTGAATAAATGAATTGCTGACATTTTGTGTAGCTAAAATATGATGCTATCTTAGTCCATTTCCTAGTGTTTATAACAGAATATCTGAAGATGAGAAATTTATAAAGAAAAGGAATTTATTTCTTGAGAAATCCAAGGTCAAGGGTTACACCTGGTGAGGGCCTTCTTGCTTGCAGGAACTCTGCAGAGTCCAGAGAGGGGGCTAAGTGTGCTAGCTCAGATCTCTCTTCTTCTTTCTATAAAGCTACTAGTCCTACTCCCACGAAAACCCATTAATCCACTAAGCCATTTAGGAGGCCATAGCCCTCATGGCCCAATCACCTTGTAAAGCCCCTTCTGTCAATACTGTCACATTGGGGATTAAATTCCAACATGGGTTTTGGAGAGGACAAATATTCAAACCATAGCAGAAGCTAAAAAAATAGTAATAGTCAAATGAATTAAATATATCATACCTTAAATAAATGCAAGATATTCTATCAAACGCTTTAAATGGACCATCTCATTTAATCCTTATTATGCTATTTAATGGGTAATTTTATCATCTTCTCTTTATGAAAAAGGTAACTGAAGTTCAGAGATTAGGCAATTTTCTAAGGTCACATTATTATAGATGTTTTCTTTAAAATTCATTTCCCAAATAGAAATATCCCTATTCATTATTTCTGTTCTTTCATATCAGTCAACTAATCAATTGAACAAGAAGAATATATTTAGCTTGATATTATCTAGCCCCAGGTGCTTTCCTCTAAGGAAATTAAGTCACTGATGATGAGCACAAACATTTCCTGACTTCAAGAAACGTTAGATTAAAAACCTTCCCAACACATGGTGCCTCTGGACACCCTTCCATTTTTTAGTTCTGCAACTAGTTCTTTGCAAAAGAAAAAAAGAAATTGGAATAGCTGAATAAGTACTAATTACAAACAACTATAAATAAGAAAAAGCGTGTTCAATGAAGTGTTTTAAACCATGTATTTTGTTTTTTAAATGTGGAGTCCATATTATTAATAATGTGGGAATTATGTTTTACTCTAAACATTAAGACATATGTCCCTGGTAGACTTAATTTTTAAAACAACAACAACACCTTTTCCCCCTTTACATAGCTACCTAGGTCAGTAGTTGACAATTTTTTTTTTTAAGTTCAGATAGTAATACGTTTTAGGATTGGTGGGTGATATAGTCTCTGCCATAACTGCTTAAATCTGCTTTTGTAGCACGAAAACAGCCATAGATGGTAAGTAAACAAATGGGCATAGCTGTGTTTTAATAAAACTGTCTTTACAAAAATAGTATTTCTAAATTTGGCCTGAGGGTTATAGTTGGCCCAATCCCTAACTTAGAGTCAAGGTACTTTGTTCCAAGATTAGAAAACAGAAGCAAAAGCCAGGCATGGTGGTTCATGTCTGTAATCCCAGCACTTTGGGAGGCTGAGGTGGGAGGATCTCTTGAAGTCAGGAGTTTGAGAGCAGCCTAGGCAACACAGTCAGACCGTATCACTGAAAAAATAAAAAAATAAATAAATTAGACAGGAGTGTTGATATGCACCTGTCATCCTAGTTACTTGGAAGGCTGAGGCCAGGAGTTCCAGGCTATAGTGAGCTATGTTCACAGCATTGTACTCTAAGAAAAAAAAAAGAAAAAGAGCAGAGAAAGACACAGTCTTTCCTCATTCTGACACAAATTACTTACTGATGAGGTCTAACCTGGTAAATACTAGAACTTGTATAACGAAGACTAAATTGGGAAAGAATAGAGGTAGCCATAGTCACAAGACAGTGTCTCAGCAGGAGCCTACTAGAGATAACAACTGTAATACAACCTAAGTCTTTAAATAATCAGGCTATGACTTTAAGATAGGAACCCACCATTTTGCTCAACATCATCTTTTATCAGCAGACTACTAAACATGATTGGTTCTTTCACATAAATTCCATTTTGCTACAAATATCTACCTAGAGCAAAGCAAATTCATTACTTTCCTCTCAATTATGGTAACTTGTGTGTTGAGACATAAATGCCAATCATATAAAAATAATTGTGGATTACTTTTATGTTATTGCTAATTATCCACCACATTTCCAAATCAAAAATGTTCACAATCAACATCTTTTAGTTTATTGATCCAAGTTGGGTTTTAAATCACAATAAATTGGGCGGCGCCTGTGGCTCAGTCAGTAAGGCGCCGGCCCCATATACTGAGGGTGGTGGGTTCAAACCCGGCCCTGGCCAAACTGCAACCAAAAAATAGCCGGGCGTTGTGGCAGGCGCCTGTAGTCCCAGCTACTCGGGAGGCTGAGGCAAGAGAATCACTTAAGCCCAGGAGTTGGAGGTTGCTGTGAGCTGTGTGAGGCCACGGCACTCTACTGAAGGCCATAAAGTGAGGCTCTGTCTCTACAAAAAAAAAAAAAATCATAATAAATTGTATTGGGAGATCTGTAGTGAAATCTGTGAGATTGTCTTCCCAGTACCACTTCCTGAGGGTCAAATTTCACCCACCTAGGTGGTTCCCATGATGCTATCTAATACTACCCACAAGCTTTCATTATATGGTTGGTCTGCTGTAACACAGAATCACAACTGAATGGCTTAAATAACAAATCTATTTCTTGTCTTCCAGTTTCTAGAGGCTTGAGAGGAAGGGTTGGTTCTTTCTGAGAACTGTGATGGAGAATCTGTTCCATGCCTCTCTCCTGCTTTCTGGTAGCTCGCATTCTTTGGCTTATTGACACATCACCCCATCTCTGGTGTCTGCCTATACAGCCGTTTGTCTGTATGTCCGCATTTCCCCTTTTTATAAGGACACCAGTCTTACTGGATTAGGACCTACTCTAAAGAATTCATCTTAAATTGAAAGTATACAAAGACCCAATTTCTAAGAAAGATCATATTAACAGGTACCAGTGGAAGACGACAACATCTTTTCAGGAGACACAATTCAAACCATAACAGATCTAAGGTCTCCCACACTGGGCTGGGCCAATCCCCTTTCTGGGGATTTTTAGAAATATAACTAAGACAGTCAGAAGGCTGAAGTGGTCATTTGTAAAATTAAAGTGCTTTTGGCAAACACCTTTTCTATTACACAGAGAAATCTCAGCAGCAACAATAGGAAACTAACATGCTCAAGAGATAAAAAGCATGGAGACATGATAGCATTTGTATCTCTGGTTCCAGATATTCCTTCATTCAGGCCTCAAACCCACCTTCCCTTTCAAAGGTTTCCATCTTTTCCATGGGCCTCTGTAACTTTCAAATAAGGGGACTAACGTTTGTAACATCGCTTGCAATTAATCATCAAATATCTGTTCTTTGCTATATCACCAAAGAGATTCCATAGCAAGACTGGATTACAAGGAATGCTTCATAATGATAAAATTTATTACAGAATTTTTTCTACCAAATACAGAGTTATGACACTCTGTTCATGAATAATAGATAGTCTAGCCGACAGAAATGAAAAATCACCAAAATACATGAGGAGTGGTCACACAATAGAGATAACAATTTCAATAAGAACTTTGATGATTCAATAGATGCCATTATAATTTTAGAGTATAATGACACAAATTTACTTTATTGGCTTTATGGAGTCAGTTAATTTCTCTTCCATCCTTGTTCCCTGCTGAGTATGTCTTGTTCTCCTATAGATTTAATACATATTTCTTAATGTGTTTGGCAAATATTTATTGTCTGGACATACCTGAAGAACTTGTAGGAGAGGAATTATAGGGCATTATGTGTACGAGAAGTAATAAGCCTACAGGAAAAGTATTCATCCTAAGGGCAGAGAAAAATCATGGGTAGTCAGATAATAGTGGTCACTAACAATTTCCTCCGGCTCAGCCCCATGGAGTCCTGAATAGTGTGATGAGTAAAATGTAAAAAGAAGAGGCAACTTCATCCACCCAAATCCCAGTGGGTCATTGAGAGTCCTGGTTAACTTCATGATCACTTGTGGCGACTTGAGCAATAGCAGGATGAGCTGCCGTTACTTATCCACCTTGAACGGCAGCAACATTGAGCAAACCAAAGAGAATGACATCAGTGACTTTTTAATACCAGTTACCTGAGGAATTGGGTTGACCTACTTTTGGTGTCATTACCACAATGAGCAAGAGGAATAAAATACAGTAACCCACATGGTAGTCAAAAGGACTAGTTCCCAATCACATGTGACTCCACCTCCTGGAGATGTCCACAACTATTTGAGAGGAATAGATAAGGACTGAACTTCTTATAAATACATGAGGACTAGACTAGACAGAAGAAAATAATGTAAAATTTCTATTTTCTGACTGTTACTGTAATTTTATTTTGGCCCCAGAATTCGTTTAGCCTAGGAAACAATGATTGATAAAAAAAAAAATTGTATTTTTCTAAAAAATAGTGCAATACATTTTTAAATATATTTTTGACATTCTGTAGCATTTGTAGTCTTACCAGTTTCTTATTTATTTTGATTATACAAAGAAACTGTTTTAGCATTTCATTATTTAAAAAAAAAATAGCAATAACATTATATTTGAGAAGTACTACAAGTCTCAAAAACACTTAGACATCAGAAAATCTTCCATGGCAGGTTTTGACTTTTTTCTTTATTTTTAATAGCAAAAGACTATAGAGAATGCTTTTAAAAATTATGGTCAAATTATCTGAGCCATAGACATAATAAATATTCAAATTACAATAAAATATTAAGTTTTCCTATTTAAAATTAGGTCTTTTTTTAACTATCTAATGAAATGTCATGTTACTAAGAACTCTTTTTAATTCCCTTAATATACATTTATATTAGTAAACAACATTTATTAACTTACAGCCAAAATGTAGCTGTACTATTTTATAAAACTTAATGTTAAAAGCAACATCTTGCTACCACATTTTGCTGAAATTCTGTTGTTATTGTAAGGATTAAAAAAGCCATCAAAAACTTTCTGATTCAGGCTTTAACTTCTAAGATAGTCACTACATTTTAATTTCCAGAGTGAATTCTACAGAACACAAATGGCACTGTTTTTAACATGTTTTCTATTGTTTTGGCTTAGTCAGCAATCAGAATAATTTTTAGGGCTAAGTTTAGAAAATAGACTTCAAAATTCATTTTTCTTCAGATGATCTATCTATTCTTCTGAAATATCATTTATCCTGTATAATTTGCCCAAATTTCTAGGATCACAGAGGGATCAAGTTACAATAACATTTGGAAGAAAATAGCATTTCTTATCTGGAAAAATGACATAGCAGGTGCAGGTTCAAGGACATCCTGGAGGCACAAGTCTCCTTAAGTTCTTTCCTTCCAAACCACTTATAAAGGATGATGACCGTTTCATGCACTACCAATACAGAGGCCTTCTCCCATACTTGTGCATGAGTTTCACCTCTAACTTTGTTCAGAAAATTGAACTTAAAATCCTATTAGTCAACAAAATCACATCTTTCAACTTAAAACTATGTCATATGCTATAGTATTGCCGTCGTTATTTTGAGCTGTAAATTATTCAGGAGAGAATTGTTAAAGCCTTGTAGGATTTTTTTAAAGTACATAAACAATTGCATTGAGATCAAAAAACTTTTAATCTTTATTTTAAATTACGAAACGAATCATGACAATAATCTTTGAACAACGAAAAGGTGGTTTGCGGCACAAGTGAGAAAAAGAAAACCCATTCGTCTTTCTCACCATAGTAACTTGAGTTTTGGAAAGTTAAATATACATTTTCTCAAAGGTTCTTTCAGTCATCCCCATACTTCATAAATATGACTTCTGTACAAAACACTTATCTGTTGATTATCAACAACTGCTTACATGAAACCACAGTGCAAAAATGTGGTTAGAAACTACCAAGAAGAAAAGGAAAGGAAAAAAAAAACGCTTCCTATTTTTCAGGTTTATAAAAGAACAAAGGGTGTGGTTAACAAACTAATGTATTTTAAAACAGCCAGAGTACTGCTGAGACAACTGAGTTATCAATAGTTGTTTGAGAATTTATTGTATCTTTTTAAATGAGTATTTTCTAGGGTCAGCTATTTTATCGTTACAAATTGATGAACCTAGTGCCTTATTTCTGAGGCCCTCACCCTCTCTAGAAGAGCAGGAGGGACTAAACAAAGAACAAAGCAGACACCAAACAGACGGAAGAAGTAAATTAAGGAAATAGAAAACTCAGAGAAAATATTTGAACTGATTTTTTTAAATGAAGAAAGCCTTCTAGAAAAAGAAGGAAGAACAAAGCAAAAAAGAAAAGAAAGAAAAAAAAAGAAAGAAACAACAGAAATGTATCAAATAAACGTTGCTTTACTTCTTTTTCCTTCCAAAAAAAATATATATTTTGAAGGAAAAGTTAGCTAAGTTATGGAAAACACAAACTGTGACCACCCAAGAAATACAGAATTGAAACTTGAAAGTCACCAAAATAGCCCTTTTACTTCTCACTATTATGCCCTGCCCAGCGTTTCTAGAACACAGTAATCACCTCATCTACTACCTCATCTTCTAGCTGATCCCCTGGCTCACTTCCTGCCCTTCCACCAAGGCATGGCTGCGGCCCATGGGGGAATAATACCAGGCACAATGGTTTTAGAACACTGGAAGTACAGCTTCAGAAACAGAAGCTTCCTGGTCTGCAGACAGCACAGAAAGATTATGGGAATTTTGTAGCCACCAGTACTCCATAAAGATTATCAAAGGATGCTCAAATTTTGGTCTCCAAGTTTTACTCCACAAGCAACTTATCAATTAAAAAGGAGAAAGTTTATCCTTAAAATGAAATCTGGCAGCACCACCTTAATCAAGTGATCAAACTTTCTCTTACCTGTAACATGACATTTCACCCATGTACTATTCTTGCCAAAAATACTTTAACCTATATCTAATTGTGAGGGAACAATCAAACAAATATAAAATTTGGAACACTCTTCATAAGTGGGCTTTTAAGAAAAATAGCAGCATGGAAAACAAAAAATGAGGAAACTATCCTGTTAAGAGAAATGAAAGATATGACACTCAAATCTTATACCTAATCCTAGATTGGTTCCTGTAAAGAAAAAAAAATACAACCATAAAAGATACTTGAGGAAAGCTATGGAAGTTTAAATACGGATGGTACATTAGATGATGTTATTGTATTATTATTAGTTTCCTTAGGGGTGAAAATATGCATTTTATAGGAGAATTTCTCTATTCTTAAGAGATGTATGTTAAATATATGTGAATGTGATATAGAGGTTTGAGTGAGCCTGCAACTTTCTTTCAAATAGGTCACAAAACAACTTGTGTGTGTTTATGTACCTGTGTGTATGTGTTTGGAAAAACATAAATCAAATGTGGCAAAGTAACAATTGGTGAACTAGATTTACAAGTGTTCATTCTACAGTACTATTCTAAACTTTTTGTAAGTTTAAAGATGTTCTAAATGGAAAGTTGGCTGGCAGGTGGTATTAGGAAATTGTTGGCCTTGAACGCAGAAAACCTGGAACCTTGAACAATTGTTTCTATCTTGGGCAAGCCACTCAGACCCTCTAAGCATGACAAAGATAACTCCACTGACGTACCCCAAAGACTTGTGGGGATAAATAATGTACAACAAGGGATGTTTGTAAACTGTAAAACACCCCAGTATTCTCAACCTGGGGTCCAAGGATCAAAAACGGGTTCATGAACTTGGATGGGAATCAATCTCACTGGCCTCCAACTGCAGCTTTGCATTTCTTTCAGTAACACACGTTATCGTGAGTTAACATAGCATGTGTCTAGTACACAGGGAGAGCTCAATAGACGTTAGCACTGCCATCATTATAGTCAGTTTTGTTGAGTTGCACAAACAAGGGCATGAAAAGCATGAGTCAGTGATCTAGTATCTTTCACACAGTCTTGGCTCAGAGTGGGTGTGTCCTTTTAGAAGTGGAAGGAAAAAGAGGATGCAGGCTTGTAAGAGCTCTGCCACTGACTCATGCTTTTCGTGACTATCACTTTTGCAACTTCAAAAAACAAATTGTAATGATAGACCTAATGCAGAATATTTAAAAATTGAACTCCTGGTCTTCCCCCCAGAAAGCCTGCTCAATCAAAGCCTCTCCCATGATGGCACTCCAGCAATTCTGGTGCTCATGTCACAAACTTTGGAGTCATTCTTGACTCGTTTTTTTCTCCACCCTACTTCCAATCCTTCAGGGAAGTCTATTGGCACTACCTTTAAAATATATGAAAAACCTAACCATTTCCCACCACCACTGCTACTACTCTAGTCCATGGTAGCACTCATTATGTCTCACCTGAAAGCTAACATGGCAGCTTCCTGCTGCTTCTCCCACCACCTTGAGTCTATTCTATCTGTAATTATCCTTTTAAAATATGTCACGTGGCCGGGTACGGTGGCTCATGCCTGTAATTCTAGCACTCTGGGAGCTCAAGGTGGGTGGATCGCTTGATGTCAGGAGTTCAAGACCAGCCTGAGCAAGAGCCGTCTCTACTAAAAATATAAAAAAAAATTTGCCAGATTTGGTGACAGATGCTTGCAGGCCTAGCTACTCAAGAGGCTGAAGTAAGAGGATTGCTCAAGCCCAAGAGTTTGAGGTTGCTGTGAGCTATGATGCCACAGAACTCTACTCAGGGCAACAGAATGAGACTATGTCCTAAAAATAAATAAATGGAATAATAAAATGTCACATAATTCATTCCTTATCTTAAAACTTTGCAATGGTTTGTTCCCACTTCTCTCAGCATAAAAACCAGTCCTTCCAATGATCCCAAGAACCCATATGATCTGACCTCTCCTCACCCCTGTGACCTCAACTGCTACCACATCCCATCCTTCCCCACCCCCAGCCAAACAGACACCCTTGAACTGTCCAGAACATGCCAGGCATCCTCTCACTTAGGATATTTACACCAGGTCTTCCCACTGTTTTGAAATGCTTTTCCCCCAGATATTTATGTGACTAATTCCATCATCTCTATGTCTTTGGTCAGGTAGTGAGAAGGCCTTAGTCCTATCTAGAATAGCAATCCACTTCAGAATGCTTAACCCCTCTTACTCTGTTCTGATTTCAATAGTACTTATCACCTAATGTGTAAATCATCATCTAATGTGTAAATAATTAAATTGTATAATGTCTATCTCGCCCTGCTAGATTATGAGCTCCATGAAAGCAAAGATTTTGATTACACCTATTTTTATGTATTCATTTATTTATTTATTCTTTTTTATTATTTTGTTTTTAATTTTTATTGTGGTAAAATACACATAAATTTACTATCTTGAGCATTTTTAAGTGTATACTTCAGCGGTATTAAGAACATTCGTATTGTTGTGCAACCACCACCACCATCCATCTCCAGAACTCTTTTTACCTAAAAAAACTGAAACTCTGTAGTCATTAAACAATAACTCTCCACCCCCATTTGCTCATATTTTATAAGTATCTAGAAAAGTGTCGACCACATGGTCCTAATCGATTTTTGTTTACTAAATTATTAGTGCCTCTTGTGAAACTTCAAATATCATCTCTATGGGGAAAATTTCCAAATTTATAGTTCAAGCATACAGATTCTATGTCAAATCCTCCAAGTTTTATCAAAGTCTGTCCTCTGTACTGTTGTAAGGATACACAGTGTTTGATGTGCCTCTTCCATGGCCCCAAGTCTGCCAGTATGTACCAATGCTCAGATGTTCTGAATAGGAAGGGAATAGGTGGTGTAACAGAAAATGCACAGAACTATTTCTTCCATTCCATAAAAACCAATGGTTTTTAAATGTTTTTAAATTTATGATGGATATATGCTAATTATACATATTTATGGGGTACAAGGTGATGTTTCAATTACACTTGTACATATTGTGTTACCATCAAACAAGGGCAATTAGCAATCCCACCACCTTTAGTATTTAACATTTCTTATGATGAGAACATCAAAAACCTCTCTTCTAGCTATCTTCAAATATGCAATATCTTACTGTCAACTCTAGTCATTCCATTATGCAAGAGAACACCAGAACATTTTTGCTCCTATCTGTAGCTTTGTACACATTAACCAATCTTTTACCATCCCTCTCTCATCTCCCCTCCCCATACTCTGGTAACAACTATTCTACTTCTATAAAAACTTTTTGAATTCCAAATAGGAGTGAGGGCATAGGTATCTGTGTTTCTGTGTCTGGTCCATTCATTTTGCCACACATAACAGAATTTTATTCTTTTAATAATATGAAATGCTCCATGAATCTGCATGTCGTCCTTGTGCAGGGGCCCTGCTCATCTTCTCTGTACCATTCCAATTTTAGTATATGTGCTACGGAAGTGAGCATGATAAAAACCAAGGTTTAAGATATTAATGGCTTTACCTTAAGTATATTGGGAAAAGATGAGAAGCAAGGAAGACTAATCATCAGACTCACTTTGGGAATTTGGAGTAAAATGACAGGCTTCTGGGAGTTCTAAATGCTCAAGAACTTGCTAGTGGTCTTGAGAGAAATATTGAGATGGAAATCCTAGGAAACCACAATTGATACTCTCCTATTCAAAAGAAAAGGAAAGATGTACCACCCCATCTAAAGCAGGAGAGGGTCAAGATGTCTAGAATCCTTTTGATACTATTGTTGGTGGTGAGGAAGAAAACTTTTTAGGGAGACATATGATTGTGTCATTCAAAATCACTTCCACCCAGCCCTTAGGAAATGCGCTGGATTCTTTGGCAGCATTATAAACTAAGAGGCATGCAAACACTGGAACGCTAAAACAGAGATGTGAGCAGTGGTGAGGAGGAAACCCATCCACACCTTTGTGAGAGCAGAAGCAGTAGCAGTTGCCATGAGGAGAGGGGTGGATGGACCAGAGCCAGGTGAACAGGGGTAGGAGAGTGAAGAGTGACAGCTGCAGCGAGAACAGATCTTCAACAGCCACGTGGACAGAGTAAGAGCAAGGGGAGGCAGGAGGACTGGAGGTCTGGGGCAGGCGTCCTCAAACTGCGGCCCGCGGGCCACATGAAGCCGTGTGAATTGTATTTGTTCCCGTTTTGTTTTTTACTTCAAAATAAGATATGTGCAGTGTACATAGGAATTTGTTCATAGTTTATTTTTTAAACTTTAGTCCAGCCCTCCAATGGTCTGAGGGACACTGAATTGGCCCCCTGTTTAAAAAGTTTGAGGATGCCTGGTCTGGGGGCTTAAATGGCAGATTTTTTTTTTTTTAAGTCAAGCCCTAGAAGCCCTTATTTATCCTTCCCTGTTCACAGGGCTATCGTTCCCATGAGAAAGGATGAATAATTAGAATAACTCAATTGAATCATCTCTCCTTTTGAATTAACATTTCAGCCACAAAATGGGGTCATAGAAGGTCTGTGTGTCCTAACTCATAGATATTCTATATTCTGGAATTTCACACTGGTTGAATTTTTTTGTCAAACCATGGGTTAAACCTCTCAATAAGGTCAGAACTGAAATGTTGAAACCAACTTCCAGGGGCTGTTGGACAAAGTTCTCTTCACATTCTAGACCCTTAATCGTCTTCCAGTGCCTCTATTTTTATTTTTTATTTTCCTTTGGAGACAGAATTTCACTCTGTCATCCTCGGTAGGGTGATGTGGTGTCATTGTAGCTCACAGAAACCTCAGTCTCTTGGGCTCACATGATCCTTCTGCGTCAGCCTCCTGAGTAGCTCAGACTACAGATGCCTACCACAATGCCCAGCTGGTTTTTCTATTTTTTAGTAGATGAGCTATTGCTCAGGCTGGTCTTGAACACCTGAGCTCAAGCAATCCACCTGCCTCAGCCTCCCAGAGTGCTAGGATACAGGTGTGAGCCACCGCTCCTGGTCCCTCCTCTACTTTTAGACACTCTGTCATTATGCCTAGACTAAAAGCTGTAGGATTTGGAAAGCAGTACAAAGGAGTAGGAAAGCGTGTGGTGATACAAAAGATAAAAAAAAACTGTGTCCTTCAACTGGCTACAGTCCAAACTCACACACAGCATATAGTTATGGAAAGTGAACTTGATGGAGCTCAGAGCATTCCTTCAGCATGTCCTTCTTTCATCTGTTCCAAACTTTCTGAAAGATTGAAACATCTCAACTAGCAGTGGGTAGTGTATCTTCTAACTGCTTACCAATAACTGCATAAAATATTTTTTTCCAACCTTCTTTCTTAGCTCTAAGGAGAACAGTTCAAACTCCAGAGAAAATACCAGTCAAGCCCACAAGGCCCTACCAGAGAAGGAAATCAGACACAAATTATAATGTGTTGCAAGAAGACATCCTTATCATGTGTTGCAGAATGAAAGAAATTTGAAATTCAGTTTTACTCAATAATTGAATCCCAGACTACACTCCCTCTAACACGTTGACTCTGAAGAATTCTTCTCAAATTCTTAAAGACTGAAAGGAAGCATTGAGAGAGAAGAGATCAAAGATTAGGGATGTTATTAAGGTCTGGGTAGAATGGCAACAGAACAAAAGGATCCAAACTGAGGTTCTGGAAACGAGTTATCAGAGGGCATCTACTGGCCATTTGTTGGATTTGCATTGATTTACCACCATATAAATGATTATAAATGATAATGAGTCACTATTAGTTTCCTTCTCAAGAGCCATTCCTGCTTCTTTTTGTTTAAAAAATATTTATTTTGTGGTCAGCCTTAGGGTATAAATTATAGCCTCGGTTTAGGTTTGTAAAGAGCCAGGTGGTAAACATGTTAGGCTTTGTAAGTCATATGGTCTCTGTCACAACTAATCAACTTTGCTATTGGAGCATAAAAACAGCCATAGACAACATGAACATCAATGAGCATGGTTGTGTCCAACAAAACTTCATTTACATAAACAGGCCCCAGGTCAGGTTTGCTCCACAAAACACAGTTTGTCAACCCTTGGTCTAAGACAGTCATAGAAATTCCATTCTTTTTTTGTAGAGACAGAGTCTCACTGTACCGCCCTCGGGTAGAGTGCCGTGGCGTCACACGGCTCACAGCAACCTCTAACTCTTGGGCTTACGCAATTCTCTTGCCTCAGCCTCCTGAGTAGCTGGGACTACAGGCGCCCACCACAACGCCCGGCTATTTTTTTGTTGCAGTTTGGCCAGGGATGGGTTTGAACCCGCCACCCTCGGCATATGGGGCTGGTGCCCTACTCACTGAGCCACAGGCGCTTCTTTTGCTAGTGATTGACCTTAGCTGGGGTAACCTAATTCTGATTACTAAAATGAGGGAAGTCTGCTGGGAGATTTGTAATAGAGATTTCCTTCCTTGGTAAAGGAGAGACAATCCAACAATTATTGATCTTTTCCATCCTCTTCTGCTTTGGACCCTTATGTAAGGACACAAAAGTTGAAGCTGTGGTAGCCATCTTGTCTTCAGGAGACTTTAAGTTGAAAAACAAAAGCCAACAAACTGAGAGTGGCAGAATGGCCAAATGAAAATATGTGGTGTCCTCACTGAATCACTAAACTGTCACCTACCTCCAGACTTCCATTAAGAGAACAATAAATGTCCTGATGATTAAGTCATAGCTGGTCTGCTCTTCTGTTGCTTATAGCTGAAAGCATTCCTAATTGCTATATGCACAGAACCTCTAGCACAGGCTGAGGAGGTGAATCACCTGAACTCACGGAGTTCTAGACCAATCTGCATAAGAGTGAGACTCCATCTCTACTAAATAAAAAAACTAGCTGGGCCTGTGGCAGGTGCTTCAAGAGTTTGAAGTTGCTCTGAGCTATGACACTACAGCATTCTATCCAGGGCAAAAATAAATAAATAAATATGAGAATAATTTATTTTTAACATTACCCTTAAAGTCTTTTGAAAAGCTTGGGACAGTTTTTTGCTAAATGATTGGGGCATGAATTCCTATAAAATAAGTATTTGTTGTTGTTGTTGTTGTTGTTTTTAAGTCAGGAATTTCTGCAGTAGACACTACAGAAGTTCTGGAGATTGCACCAGTACTATCTATAGCTATCTTGGAGGAGCTG
Organism: Nycticebus coucang; assembly: GCF_027406575.1. NCBI lineage: Eukaryota > Metazoa > Chordata > Mammalia > Primates > Lorisidae > Nycticebus > Nycticebus coucang. Next base: position 32,367,902 of record NC_069782.1, read on the forward strand.
TGATGCTTATAATAGAGGTCATTTTTACATATAAGATAACTTTAGATACATGTAAGATGACTTCACACCTGTGTAAGTCAGACCCAAGGTATTGATCGTCTAGTCCAGAAGTTGGCAAATTACAGCCCACTTTCATTTGCAAATGAAATTGTATTAGAAGAGAACAACACCCTCTTATTTATATATCATCTATGGTTCTTTTAAAGTACAAAGGCAGAGTTGACAAGTTGCAACAGGAAATTGTGACTGTCAGGAAGACCTTAGATAATACATAATATAAGTTTGAAAAGTGCTAAGAGCTGTGAATATACATAAAGCATAATACAAGGATAGAGTTCTCTGTCAGAGGTTCAGGGAAGACCACTCTACAAAGGTAACATTTGAACTGAGACGTGAATGAAGTCATTGAATAAATCTGGGGAAAGAGCTTTATAGGTAGATGGAAGAAGTAGAAAAGCTTGGTGCGTTAAAGAATAGCAAAAAGGGGCGGCGCTTGTGGCTCAGTCGGTAGGGCGCCAGCCCCATATACCAAGGGTGATGGGTTCAAACCCGGCCCCGGCCAAACTGCAACCAAAAAAATAGCCAGGCGCCTGTAGTCCCAGCTACTTGGGAGGCTAAGGCAAGAGAATCGCTTAAGCCCAGGAGTTGGAGGTTGCTGTGAGCTGTGTGAGGCCACAGCACTCTACCAAGGGCCATAAAGTGAGACCCTGTCTCTACAAAAAAGAAAAAAAAAGAATAGCAAAAAGGCCAGCATGGCTACAGCAAAATGAAGAGAATGGTAGGAGATGAGATTAGACAGGTAGTAGGGAACCAGCTCCTGTGGGATCTTGTTGGTTATAGAAAATAACTTGAATTTTCCTCTGAATGAGGTGACTCTCAACTTAGATGGAGAGTTTAAAGTTAAAAACTGATCCAATACCACGGCACTCTACCCGAGGGCGGTACAGTGAGACTCTGTCTCCACAAAAAAAAAAAAAAAAAAAAAAAACTGATCCAATATAATTTTCATTATAAAGCACCATTTTACCATCAGTCCTCACTATGGTTGTGAGTGGACTATGGTTGTGCATGACTGGATTTATGCTTTAATCATACACAAACATAAAACTAGATAAGGCACATGAAGAAAGGCTTTCAGGCATTGGATAACTAGGTCAGTATGGCTATGATCAGGAACAAAGTGAATCATCTATTCTCCCTAGCTTTCTGCCTGGGGATATTTCTCAATCCAGCACAAGAAAGTGAAACCCAAACATCAAGCAGCAATGTTTTGCTAAACGGAGGGAAAAGAGATTGAAATCTGAGGTTACTAAAGTAACTAAAATTTATGAAGCTTCACTGGTGAATTCTATCCAATATTCATGTGAATGTCCTAAACACCTCAAATTAGCAGGCAAGATTGTCAGATTGAATAAAACAGCAGAACCTAACCATTTGCTGTTTACAAGAAACCCACTTTAAATATATGTAAAAACATAAATAGGCTAAAAATAAAATGATGGGGAAAATATAACATGCTAACATAATCAAAAGAAAGCTAGAGTGGGCTGGCGCCTGTGGCTCAAGCGGCTAAGGCACCAGCCACATGCACCTGAGCTGGCGAGTTCAAATCCAGCCCGGGCGCCAAACAACAATGATGGCTGCAACCAAAAAATAGCCGGGCGTTGTGGCGGGTGCCTATAGCCCCAGCTACTTGGGAGGCGGAGACAGGAGACTTGCTTGAGCCCAGGAGTTTGAGGTTGTTGTGAGCTATGATCCACGGCACTCTACCCAGGGCAACAGCTTGAGGCTCTGTCTCAAAAAAAAAAAAAAAGAAAAGAAAGCTGGAGTGACTATGTTAATATCAGATATACCCTGTTTCCCCCGAAAATAAGATAGTGTCTTATTTTAAAGTGTGCTCCCAAAGACGCGCTAGGCCTTATTTTCAGGGGACGTCTTATCTTTCCTGTCAGTAGGTCTTATTTTCGGAGGATGTCTTATTTTCGGGGAAACGGGGTAGTATATTTTTAGAGCAAAAATATTATCAGAGATAAAGAAGGTCATTTTATAAGGATAAAAGGCATCAACTCATCAGGAGGACATAACCTCCCAAATATGTATGTACCTAATAACAGAGCATCAAAATACATGAAGCTGGCCACATGCAGTGGCACGTGCCTATAATCTCGACATTTTGGAAGACCTGGGTAGGAGGATCACTTGAGGCCAGGAGTTTGAGACTGGCCTGGGTAACACAGTGAGACCCCCTTTCTATGTACCTCCCCTAAAATTAAAAAAATTTTCTGGGCATAGTGGTGTCCTAGCTACTCCAGAGGCTGAGGTGGGAAGATTGCTTGAACACAGGGGTTTGTGGCTGCAGTGAGCTATGATTGAACTATTGTACTCCAGCGTTAGCAACTGAGGGAGACTCCTGCCTCAAAAAATAAAAAATAAAAAAAGAAGAAGAAGCAAAAAACTGGTAGAATTTCAAGGAGAAACAGTTAAATCATAATTACATTAAAAGATTTCAACACCTCTCTCTTCAATAATTGATAAATAAATGGATAAAATATTAATGTGGATATTTTACATTTTTATACTTGCTTTTTACACTCCAGTGTATATTTTACACTTACAACATGTGAATTCGGACAGGCCTTATTTCACATGCTCCGCAGCCACACATGGGTAGCAGTCACCCATACTGGATATTGCAATTTTAGAGCAATCACAAGCCATTGCCTGGGACAGAGTGCTTTGCAACCCCAATAAAATCAAGTGTTGTTAACAAGGGAGAAGAGAGACTGGAGAGGCTATGAGTATAGGCAAACTAACAATGGCCATCACATCAATGCAATTATTGATTAGCTCCAATTGTTAAATAAAAGTGAAACCAAGTGGGGGTTTTTTAAGAGTAAAGGAAAGTCAACCAACTATTATAATAGTGTTTTGTACAATATAACCAAGAAGAGTTTCATGTTCTTAAGAAAAGTCAGCATTATGGATGGACTCATCTCCACAGACCTTACTTGTACAATTAATATTGACTGATAGCTTTATGTTTTTTCCAATCTCTTCAATGGCTTCAATCACTTCTCTGTGACCACTGAGTCATTGCACATATTTTCTCTGAAAGGAATATTTTCCCTCCTAGTCCCCGCTTCCCATCCTTAAGACTGGCTACCTAACTCATTTTTGAGGTCTCAGATTAAATGTTACTACTTCAGAAAGCATTTTTCTAATCCCATATTTTTATGACATCCTGTCATCGACCTATTATTATGCTTATTATACTTTACTATAATTATTTATTTATTACCTGTCTCCCTCACTATATTGTATGTTCCACAAGGTCTGAGATCTTGTCTGTTTTGTTATACCAGGATCAAGCAGACTGCCTGTCCCATTTTTAATATACATTTGATGAATGAATAAATGAAATGCCACATACTATACTAAGCTTTGAAAAAAAGACAGATCTCAACACAAGTGAATAATACAACATGGTTGAGACGACTACAGAGGAATGAACAAGGTACCATGGAAAACGGAAGGGAGGAACTTAAACGGAGTCCTGAAAAATGTGGTCACCATAAATCAGGGAGAAGAAGAGCATTCCAGGAAGGGCAGACAAGAGACATAAAATCCTGCATCAAAGAAAAGTAATGGGGGGGGGGGGGGAATGATTGGAAATTCGAGATATACTTTGAGAGTAAAATCAATAAGAATTGATAAAACATAGATTGTGCGTGAAAAATATCCAAGATAACGTCTACTTTTTACCTTTGGTAGCTAGGCTGGTGGTGATACTGCTAAGTAGAGATTAGATCAGTAACTATTTTGGAAAAGGAAATATTAGCTAATCTTAGAATAAACAGATTGCTAGGGTTTGGGAAAACTTCAGTATAGGTATAATTAGAAAATCATGTAGACATTTGAAGTGCAAAACACATTTGAAGGAATCAGTGGAGCATAGAAGGTAGTTTAAAAGATGGTACAAGTGAGATCAAGCTCATGGAATGAACACCCACACAAATAGGACATGATTGCAAAGTAATGCAATTGTTTCTTTTTTTTTAAGCATCACTTAAACATTCAAATGAATGACAGTTCTTTCAAATGAGTCACCTTGGGAGGCCCTGAACTCATGCTGACTCTGCTGCTCCTACTACTAAACATTGTTAACACTCCTGCTTGGGTTCATTCTTTAAAGTGAACAAAATATTTTTGTGAATATCCTCAAAGGGCAAATCATCATTGTTTCAGGATTAATTTGAATGTGGAAACAAAAAAAGTTCAGGGCCAAGTCTGATGAGTAAAAGGAATGAAAATTCATATTATATAAGCTCATTTTAGCTCAAAAGAAAAGACCAGCAAGTAGCAAAAAAGATTTTCTTATATGACTTATAAACTGAAATTTTTTTTTTTGAGACAGAGTCTCACTATGTCACCCTCAGTAGAGTGCCGGGGCATCACAGCTCACAGCAACCTCAAATTCTTGGGCTTAAGAGATTCTCTTGCCTCAGCCTCCCAAGTAGCTGGAACTACAGGTGCCCCTCACGATGCCTGGCTATTTTTTTTTTTTTTGCAGTTATTGTTGTTTAGCTGGCTCAGGCTGGTTTCAAACCCACCAGCCTCGGTGCATGTGGCCAGTGCGGTAACCACTGTCCTCCGGGACCTGAGCCTATAAACTGAATCTTAAAGTAACTGAATTGCAACAAATATTTGTACTGTATTGATGGGCCACTTACTATACTCTTATGTACACAATAGCAAAGGGGGAGTTTCTAATACGTTTTAAGCTATACAATATCATTTGAATAAATATTCAGTTTCCCATGTTGACATCTTTGAAAAACATCTTGCTTAGAGAAGTATTACATCCCCCATGGTTTCCACATGGTTGGGCCAAATGCCACTGTCCTGTGCTCCCAAAGCTCCAGGTGCATATCTCTTAGATAACATTCAAACGATGCTGTTATTAGCTCTACCTGTTTGTTTGTCTTCCAGGACATTATTATTATCTTATTTAGCACTTAGCACAGTGCCTTGGACAGAGTAGTGGCCAATAAACCTTTGTTCAATGGCTGGGTAGATGGATTAATCAGGAATGAGTAAATGGCATAATTTAAAACTTTATTTCAATTTCTGCTCAAATGAGCTGCCCTCAGAGAGGTCTTTCCTAATCAGCCAGTGTAAACATCCCACCTATCTAACACTGTCTCTATCTTTGTACATTGTTTTATTTTCCTCCATAATATTTATGAACATCTGAAATTGATGTACATAATTATCTATTTTTTATTGTCCATCTCTCTCAGCTGTGAAAATTAATTTTATGTGTCAATTTGGCTGAGGTAAGGGATGCCCAAACAGCTGGTAAAACATTATTTCTGGGTGTATCTATGAGAGTATTCAGGAAGAGATGAGCATTTGAATTAGTAAACTGAGAGAGCAAGTGGTTCTTCCCAATGTGAGTGGACATAATCCAACTGTTGAGGGTCTAAAGAGAATAAAAAGGCAATTAAAAAAAAAAAAGGTGAATTTACTTTCTTTGCTTGAGTTAAGACTTCTATTTTCTCCAGCTCTTGGACATTCGAGTTCTTGGTTCTTGGGCTTTGAGATGAAGACTGGGATTTACAATATCAGCTCACCAATTCTCAAACCTTTGGCCTCAGACTGAATTACACTTACTTTTTTCTTTGTTCTTCAGCTTGCAGATAGCAGACTGTGGGACTCTTGGCCTCCATAACCGCATGTACCAATTCCTATAATAACTCAATCAATCTGTCTACTTATCCTATTGCTTCTGCTTCTCTGGAGAAGCCTGACTTAAACAATAACTTGCATAGGAGCAGTGGCCTTGCTAAGATTGTTTATGGATACAACTCCAGGACCTAGAACATTTGCAAGCACAACTTTTTTCTTTTTTCTTTTTTTTGTAGAGACAGAGTCTCACTTTATGGCCCTCGGTAGAGTGCTGTGGCCTCACACAGCTCACAGCAACCTCCAACTCCTGGGCTTAGGCGATTCTCTTGCCTAAGCCTCCCGAGTAGCTGGGAGTACAGGCGCCCACCACAAAGCCCGGCTATATTTTTGGTTGCAGTTTGGCTGGGGCCGGATTTGAACCCACCACCCTCGGTATATGGGGCCAGCGCCTTACTGACTGAGCCACAGGCGCCGCCCACAACTTTTTTCTTTTAAAATAAACAAATGCATGTTTCTGTTTTCCATCATTGTGTGATAAATTACTCCAAAACTTAGTGGCTGGTGTGCTCAAAACAATAACCATTTTATTATATCTCACACTTTTGTAGGCCAGGAATTAGGATAGGGCTCAGCTGGCAGATTCTTCTGTCAATCGAGGACCAGATTGATTTGCAGAGTCCCAGACAGCTTTATTTAAATTTTAGACACCTTGGTAGAGGTGACTGGCACTCTGGACTTAGCTGGGTCTAATAAGCAAAGTGTCTACACCTGGTCAGGGATTTTTAGGCAGTCAGACTTCTTACATTATAGTTAAGAGTTCCCACAGAAAATTCTAAGACATGCCATTTCTCTTACTTACCCTCAAAAGTCCCATTCTCATATATTCTATTCATCAAGTAAATGACTAAGTCTAGCATATATTCAAAGGAAGGAGAGTTCTCTCAAAGGGAAGATTAGCAAAGAATTTATAGACATTTTAAAATCTTCTACAATGCATGAAAGGAAAAAAATAAATGTGTAAAATCAGACAAGAATTTAAAACAGAACACTGATTGCCAAATGAACCAGACATAAGTATGCAGGAAGAAAAGAATTTACAGCCCATACATCTTTTCTCTACTCACAAAAAGACCAACTTTTATAGGGAAATCAAACTCCTGGAAAATGTCTGTTCAAAATTTACTATGTATCAACCAGTGCATTGAGAACTTCCTATGTTTTCTTTCATTTGGTCCTAACAAACCAAAGAATATCATTATAATCACCCCATTCTTTTTTTTGTCCTTAGAGACAGAGTCTCACTTTATTACCCTCTGTAGAGTACTGTAGCGTCACAGCTCACAGCAACCTCCAACTCCTGGGCTTAGGCGATTCTCTTGACTCAGGTCCCAAGTAGCTGGGACTACAGGCACCCGACATAATACCTGGCTATTTTTTTGTTGCAGTTTGGCAGGGGCTGGGTTCGAACCCACCACCCTTGGTATATGGGACCGGTGCCCTACCCACTAAGCCACAGGCACAGCCAAATCACCCCATTCTTACAGATGATGAAACTGAGGCACAGAGACATCAAGCAATGTTCAAGATTACATAATTAGTGAGTGATAGTACTGAGTTGTGAACCCAGATTTTCTAACACTAGACCCCTATTCTTACCCACCAAACCACAGGGCTCTCAAGCTAGGCATTCAATATATTACAAGGCTAATTTTCTCCCAAGAAGGAGCAGGAGGAACCTATTTTAAGAAGGTGAAAGGGACATGAGTTTTATAGTCAGCTCCCTTGTCATAACCTTGACTCTTTATAGTACTAACGGTGCTGGTCAAAGTTATTTAGCTTTAATTACTCATCTGTAAAATAGGAATGATAATATCTAGTTTGTAGGATACAATGAAGATTAAAGGGAATATTTTAAAGTGCCTAGACTAGATCCGTCACTTAGGTTTGAAAAGTGTTAGCTCCTATCTCAAATACATAACTAGTGCCCTACTTACAGGGAGAATCAATCCCGTTCTGTGTCACAATTTTTCAGAAGAATTTCTTGTGATGTAATTAAATATTTATACTGAAAGGGGAAAAAAAAGTGCTCCAGAAATTTAAGTTTATCTATCTCTCTAGCCAGTTTCTGCCCTACCTAGTGTGAACAATAGAATCAATTCTCTTAACAAAAGCAAGGTTACCATTGACAAATTAGTAGTAGGGAGCTGTCCACACAGTTTTCCACTGGTTATAAAAATAGTTTTAGAACATGCTTACCTTTTAGTTAAAATTAGAATTAGAATGACCTATAAAGTAATATTGGGAAGAAAAATCCTGTAGATTCATATCTAGCTCCACGTTCTACAAAATAACATAGGGAGAGAAAAGGTGATATTAGGATATCAGCATTTCAGATTCACAATGGTTAGCATGAATATTTTATTACCAACAGTATATAGCTATGGTTTTGTGGGAAAATAATTCCCTTTTCCATAGCTAAAAGCACAAGATTGGCATGTGGCCACTTAAGACTGTTATGTATAATAAGTTACACAACTATTTTGAGTCTTAAATGAGTTACTTGTCTACCAAAGAACAAAGAACATTGATTGCATTTACCATTCTCAAGTTACGCACTTTCTGAATAAGGATGGGATATAAACTTGAGAGCAGGCAGGCAGTCCAAGTATACAGAACATAATTATACCATTAGGCAAGGGAAGAAGTAGGACAGCTTGTGGTGACCTAAGGAGAAAGCTCAGAGCTATTAAAAGAAAAAGAAGGAGGAAAAACTAGCTGGAGGTCAAGTGCAGAGTAGTTCAGTGTAGAAGCCTAGACTAACACATGACAAACACAGAAGACTTCTAAAAATGCTATATTAACAAAGACCACATTTAAAGACCAAAGTTGTTTCCTAGCATGCATTTTCTAAGTTAAAAATGGAAGTATCGAATTTTTGAGTAGAACTTCTCTAAAAAAAATAGAAAATATGAGATTTACAAAAGAGACAAATGGTTGAAAAAACAAAGTCTGGTGATTCGGATCTTCTTAAAAAATGTGAAGCTAGTAGTTTTTTGGTTTTTGTTTTAAACAATTGAAGAGAAGGACAGAAGCATCTGGATCTTGAAGAGAACAGATTTCAGAGAGAACTTAAGGAGGAGCATGAAAAACCCAAACTTTAAGAAAGCAAAGTTTAAGAAAGGGTGAGACTATCTGGTAGACACAGAGAAATATAAGAGGTAACTGTGATTACCAAATAAAGCCTTTTATGGCCAGTGACTTATAGAGGAGTGACACATCTCTGTTAATTATATAATAAGTGCATTTCTAAAAGCTTCCTATGAATTAACCAGTGGAGACCAATTAAAGGGATAATAGTTTACTCTTTACTCTCTGCTCATTAAGTTACTATAGCAAATTTGGCAGCCTAACAAGGAGAAAAAGAAAAAAAAAAATGAGCGTTCGCCCATGCAGGGTATTAAAATTCTACACCTCCTTAAAGTCATAGAGCATTTCACAAATTATTGCATTTGCATTTTTTTGTGATCAGTACACATGCTGAATGAGGTACAGTAGAACGGCAGGAAGGGAGAGTCTGAAGGTCTTGTGCCTATCAATGCCCTGAATCATCATGCTGGCAAGAATGTGAACTGGTCAATTGCTACACATCCTTTTTTTTTTTTTTTTTTTGTAGAGGGCCAAGTGGCAAGATTAGATTTTGTGCAATGGAAAACAACTGACTGGAAACTCAGGTATAATATTATACTGGATCATTTTTTAAGGAAATTGCTCTAAATGTAGGCAGCTCCTTCTATGTTCTATGATCAGAAGCCCACCCAAAGGGATGTCTGCTTTCTAAAAATATGCCTCCCATTGATTGAGGTTCCTGAATTTCCCACCATCACCTATGGTCTATTGGAATATGAGGCCAGGATAGACCAGGAAGAGGGAGCCTGGCCAACAGGAGAGATTGGTATTCAAGAGATGAACAGAAGGGTCAGCAAAGGGAAAATGGAAAGGCACCAAATACAGCTCTTCTTGATACTCTCCAAGAATTTGGCCCAAAGGAAATAAGAGTTTGATATTTTCTACCAGTGAGTAAGATATTACTCCCTGAATGGGCCATTTGTAATATCAATTATTTTTTCTGCTTACTGAATTGTGTTTTGTGTATTTATTGCAAAGCTTTGCTTTTTTCTGGAAATTGATTTTGCCATTTGGCTCCTTTACAGATCAATTCCCTTCCAATCACCATTAATGACTATTGACTGAATGTGACAATTTTTAGCGTCAGATGGACTAAATGCCTTTTCTGAGAGAGATTCATATCAAAGATGAGATCTCTTTTTACCTAAATCTTTAGAGTTTGGTTCAGATAGAATGATTATAAAAACCACATGCATATGTACAGAAACTTATATATATAAAACATTCAAATGCATATTTTTATATATGTTATATATTCTCTAAGAATTTGGCCCAAAGGGAATGAATGTTCTATATTTCTTATCCTTTCATCTTACTCATTGAATTGGCTTTTTTTGGACCTCGATTATTTTGTTGTTTGTTGTATATATATAATATATTATACATATAACATATAACAAATATTAAAATGTTATTCTACATATATGTATGTATTGCATTAGAATTTTTATGAAAGAGAAAGATGTATATGCACATTTTAAACATTAATATTTGAAGATATTTAATTTTTCTAGATGGTTATTCATATCTAGATGACTCAATTGACATCAGAATAACTATAGAGTCCAACTTTGTAATATTTCCCTCATTTCCACCCCCACCACAATTTCCCTGGTTTATGTCCTCATCATTCCATTGACATAGCCCAGGTTTATAGTAGAGTTGTTCCCATCCCCTGCCATTAATTCACAATGCTGTCAGAATAATTTTTTTTAATCTTATTTTGTCACCTATTGCTTTAAAACCTATGATGACTTCACATTGCCCTCGGGATAAAGTTCAGACTTCTTGTCATCATATTCTAAAAACTGGTCCCAGCCAATCTCTGCAATTTCATTTCCATATCTAACTTTCATTTACATTCTGTGCTCCAGCCATGTGAATAATCTGTAATTTGTAAAAAGCAGGTATTCTCTTTGACCTCACTATCTTTTTATACATGCTTTTCCTTTTTTATATGCTAAGCCTTCTAAAAGCCCTCTCATCTTGTGTCCCGTGGCCGAGTTAATTTTTCAAGAACTTAGACATTATTTCTTCTGTGATGTTCCAGCAACACACATGGATACTTCGCACTGGTCACACTGAATTAGAATTGTTTTCTCCTTTGTCTTTCTACTAGACTGTGATTCTTGTATCCCAGAATCTGTTGCTTTACTACAGTGCCTGAAATATAGTTATTAAGTACTTAACATTGAATGAACATGGGAGCTTGCTTCTATTAAACAAAAAATTAATCTCTGCATGGGTCTACTACCTTTCCCAGATAATAGTCTTAAAATTTGAAGATAAATATTATGTTTGAATTTATCTTCCTATGTTCAACATCTCCAGTAATTCAGCATCCTGATCATCTTTGCCTTGGTGACCACAAACTCCTTTTGAACAGATTTCCTATCTAATCTGATCTTGCTTTCTGAATCTCCAATTCATTTCCTAAGTGTAACATTTCCTCTGTCATCTCTGATTCCTAAAGCTATCAAGTCATCTAATCTTTGTCTCAAAGTCTTCTTTCAAACTATAGTGGCAAGACAACCACTGATTGACCAGCTACAGCAACAGTTGTAGGAGGGCAGGAGGTTACAATGGCATCTTATGAAGGGAGTGTCTGGCTTGGATGAGCTAGGGAATGTATTTGTAAAAATTATGTATCTTTTAGGACTACTGAAAAACCTACCAAGCTAATACAGTTTCTCTTTGTTTTTCATTAATTAGATTTAAAAGACCAATCCTTGAGAAAGTCTTTCATTCCTACTTGGAATAATTTGGGAAAATGTTTAGAGGATCTAGAGAAAAAAGCAATTCCTGGCTAAAGTATGGTACTCCTGTGTTAGAGAGAGACTTGATTGCCCATCTAGAAACTAATCTTCTACCACAACCCAGGTGAAATGATAGAAGTAGGTACATATACATATCAGCTGAGTTAATTCTGATAACAAGGTTATCATCAAATTTTCTTTGCCTCTCTAGTTCAAATGTAGATATAGTATCTAGGATATTACTTTCTATGCTTTTCTATAAGTTTAAAATTTTCATAATTCAAAGTGAAAACATTTTTAAATATAATTAAAATATAAAAAGTACATACACAGACACACAAATAAGCAAAAACTAAAAATACCTTTTAAAAGATATGTAGAAAAATTTCCTCGCCTTAACCTACTGCTTAATTCCTTTTGCATCTATAAAATTTCAAAATAGGAGTATATTTCATAGGAGGAGAGAGTTCAGAAAGTTCTGAAATAATGAAATTAAAAGATAAGTGTAAAAAATATACACTTTACTTCTCAACGTGATATCAAATTTAAAACACATTTTTTTGTTTGTTTGTTTTTGTTTTTGTAGAGACAGAGTCATTAAGTGACGATGTCAGCCATTTAGTCCATTCCTAAATAACTGAGGCTCCTGGGAATTTTACTATGTCAATGTAGTTTTTTTACATTATTATGTGAAGGCAAATGGGTGCCCTTTACAGATTATTTTAAGATTAGGAAACAAAAAGAAGACAGACAAGCCAAATCAGTACTATCAGGCAGATGTATAATGATTTGCCATTGTCTTTGTTTGATGAAAGGAATGAGCAGGAGCATTGTCATGGTGGAGAAGGGATCTCTGATGAAGCTTTTCCAGGCATTTTACTGCTAAATATTTGGCTAACTTTCTCAAACATTCTCATACTAAGTATTTGTTATCATTTTTTAGGCCTCCAGAAAGTTGGCGAGCAGAATGCCTTGAATACCCTCCAAAACTGTTCCCATGCCCTTTGCTCTTGACTGGTCTACCTATGCTTTGACTGGACCACTTGCACCTCTTGTTAGCCATGGCTTTGATTGTGCTTTTTTGGATTCTACCGGTAAAGCCAACTTTCATCTCCTGTTACAATTCTTCAAAGAAATGCTTTAGGATCTTCATCCCACTTGGTTGAAATTTCCATTGATAGCTCTGCTTTTGTCTGCAGGTGAGCTGGGCATAATGGTTTTGGCTCCCAACAAGTGAAAAGTTTGTTTGATTTTTCAGTCAGAATTATGTTAGCTGAACCAACTGAGGTATCTGTGGTGTCGACTATTGTTAGTGTGGTTAATTATTGGTCCTCTTCAATGAGGGCAGGAACAAGAGGAATTTTGTTCTTTACAAATTGTTATGGTCTGCCACTGCCACTTCATCTTCAACATCCACTTGTTCCTCCTTTAAAAAAGTTACCTATTTGGGGCAGCGCCTGTGGCTCAGTTGGTAGGGCGCCGGCCCCATATATGAGGGTGGCGGGTTCAAACCCAGCCCCGGCCAAACTGCAACCAAAAAATAGACGGGCATTGTGGCGGGCGCCTGTAGTCCCAGCTACTCGGGAGGCTGAGGCAAGAGAATCACTTAAGCCCAGGAATTGGAGGTTGCTGTGAGCTGTGTGAGGCCATGGCACTCTACCGAGGGCCATAAAGTGAGACTCTGTCTCTACAAAAAAAAAAAAAAAAAAAAGGAAAAGAAAAAAAAGGTTACCTATTTGTAAACTGCTGATTTCTTTGGGGCATTATACCCCATAAGTTTTTCATAAAGCATTGGTGATTACCACCCCCACCCCCACTTTTTTTTCACCCATCTGCACCATAAATGTAATGGGCTTTTTTGTTTTTCTTGGCTTTAATATTAGAAGTCATGTTACTCTGACAGTGACCCTTTTCAAACTGGTGTCTTATCCTTCCCAGTGCCTCAAACACTGGAAGGAAGGATCCTGTTCAGTCATGTTGCATCAGGTTAGTGCAAGATTTTTTGGTGCAAATGTTTTTTTTTAGATTCATGCAGTTTTTTCATACTAGAAATTCTCCATGAATTTTTTGAAGTTCTCTCATCTATGAGGCTTATTTATCTATAAGAAGTGTTTATCTAGGCTCCTGTTGGTTTTTCAGATTTTGGCCTGTTACTGGTATCCGACTTCAAAAACTGCTAACTCGTTTTGCTACAGCACTGAAAAGAATGTAAAATAAGTGCTGTTCTTGCCATTTTAGAGATGAGTGGACAGGACTATAAAGGATTCACTGACTTGCTCTGTGTCCTCGAGTCCACTGTAACAAGGATCTTGAAATGACGTAACATATTTTAAAGCCTCCACAAAGTTTCTAGTCGTAAATGTCTCTGACACCTACGTCCACCCTTACTGCCCATATAATAACTTCGATAATGACAGATTCAGCATTTACTGATAAAGTTTTTTTATTATTTAGGTTCTAGATATAAATTTTAAAGACCAGTTATTAAGATTAATTAAGAGGGAAGATATTGTACTTCACAGTAATTTAAAATTGCCTTACATGTTCCAATTATTACTGATTTCTTTCTAAGTTAATTAAGTACAGAATTACTACAAAGTTCAGATGTACATATATCTATATATGTACACATTTATATCTGCTAGATTCCAGCACATTGGTCATCAATATGTCTTTGAGAATTTCAGAAATAACCATATAGAATATAAATTTATTTTTGAAAGTGCTCTCAGAATATCTAAAGTACTATTTTTAAATTTTGGTTTTAGAGTGCAATAGCCTCATCATTTTGCTTAGAAACTCATTGCTTCGTTTTTGCAACTATATGAAGAATGTCATAGGCTCCATCTATAATAAGCAGCTTATCCAATATGTTAATTTTTTAAATGTTGCTCACAAAAAAAAAAAGGCTGCCTTCTTCTGATAAACCCTAGGCTTTAATAACATGTCCTCCAAATTAATTCTGTAAATGCGGTACTAAAGTTCAGGACAGCGATCTGGGCTGTTTAATTAGCTCACAGCTGCACTGTTGGGATAACATTTTTTGTCAGGGAGGTAGCTTGGTATTCATTATTTGGGTTCTGGTTCGGAGTTCAGTGGTCATTTTAAGCTTTCTTAAAGAATTTCTTGTCTTTGTTTTCAGGGAAGACATATGTACTCTTGCTTAATCATTACTCAGAAAGACTTGCCAGTTTTCTTGCCATGTCCATGCGGTCATTGATTTGGTGTAAACAAAACAAATCATGGCAATCTTCTAGATGTGGAAGGCTCCCATATAATCAGGAAAAAGTCTGGCTTTTTAGTTTAACTAATATACAAGTCATGCAGCTACAAGCTAAATCTCAACTTCTTAAATATGTCAAAGTTCTTTAAACCTTTAAAATCTCTTTTTCTATGATTATTATGGATTATAAAATTTAGGAATTCCCTTTGAGGCCATACAAATCGTTAACTACACTTTCTAGATTTTCTAGATTTTTCCAGTAAATTATATATTTTTTAAAAATACACTAGTGAGTATGAAGACAACACAAAATGTGACAGATTATGTGGGCAAATAAACGAACCATCTACTCCTTGGGTACGTACTGTGAAAATCTACATTGTTTAATTTCTTCCTCACAAGAACCTCAGAAGGTCATCCCCATTTTACATAGGTGGGAACTAAAAATCAGAAGAGCAGTTAAGGAACTTGTCCAAAATCATACTGGTGAATTTCAGAGCTGGAGTTGAAATTCAGGCCTGCCTTAGATTCAAGCTTAGGTTCTTTCTTCCTTTTTTTTTTTTTTTTTTTTAAGGCAGAGTCTCACTTTGTTGCCCTCAGTAGAGTGCCATGGCACATAGCTCAGACCAACCTCAAACTCTTGGGCTTAAGTGATTCTCTTGCCTCAGCCTCCCAAGTAGCTGGGAGGATAGGTGCCCGCCACAATGCCCAGCTATGTTTTTAATAGAGGTCTCCAACCTGTGAGTTCAGGCAATCCGCACGTCTCGGCCTTCCGGAGTACTAGAATTACAGGCGTGAGCCATCTCTTAGGCTGTTTTTAACTGCCACGTTGCCGCCTCCTCAAAGCTAAGTTTAAGATTCATAATGATTTTTCCAATTAATTTGAATTCCTTCAGCATGAATTAATGTAGTGTATAATACACCTTCACATATTTATACATTTCTTTGTACATCCTTTTCCTGACTTGTTAACGATACCAGATGTATAATTCCTTAAGTCCAGATACTATAACTACATCTTCTCCTTCCTGTTATGTCCCCTCACCAAGAGCCACTTTGGACAAATCGTAATAATTTTTTTTCCCTAGTTACGTTGGGGGATGATTATAGGGATCTTTTATTTTTTAGACTATATATATCTATATTATTTGAATTAGAAAAAAATACGCATACATACAGATAATTATATCAAGTATTAAAATATCTAATATGTCCGATATGAAAGATTATTAGGAAAACAAGTACAAAGAATATATGCACATTTATATAATACTTCTGGTTTTACTGTTTGAATTGTTATAGATAAAAGTAGTTAAATAGGAGAGACATCTTAATTTTTTTTCTGTTTATAGTGGTAATGGATAAAGTTCTAAAAGTCTGGAGAAAGATGTCTAAGGCACAGAAATAGAGAGATTATGAGGTTTCTAAAGGCCCAACACTTAAGTTTTAAATATCTGAAGAATTATTATTTAGGATAACACGAATGGATATCACAGTTAAAAAGTGTTGATACAATGTATGCAAAACAAGTATTAAATCATAATAGGAAAGAAAGAAAATGACAGAAATAAAAACACAATCTTTATTTAGACCAGGGATGGCCCCCCAAACATTAATACAAATATAGAAAGTACAGTATCAGTATCAGTAGTAGGCCCAAAGAAAACGTGGCCAAATCAAAATGATCAAGTCTTCATTCTTTCTGACAGATTATTCAGGTAGCAATGTTCTTGAAGTTCTATAAACAAGGTGCTGGTACTTGAAGAAAACAATTTTGCTTGGTAAACTTTGTGTTCAATGGTGGAGTGGCTTCCTATTGCTTACATCAGAAAAAGACATTTGAGAAATGTAATTTTAAAAAAGTAGGTGAATAAAACAAGAAATGAAATTGACAAGAGACAAATACTTAACTCTGAATGTTGGGATTGTGACTGCTGGTAGCAAAGCATTAAAAATGGGCTAGAATCTGGCACTGGGAAAGCCAGAAATATACAGGAGTTAAAAATCCTGAACAAGCAAAGCAGTCAGGTATCAGGACTTTTTTCCAGAAACAGGCATAATTAAGGTTCAAGATGAGCCAATGAGGTCAGAAACTAAGCAACAAGCAAGCAGAAGTGAATATAAATAGATGTGAGAAGCAAGTCTAATCATTGGGTCAGAAACTGGGTAGGCAAGGAGAAGATTAAGAGGACACAGTTACTGGAGTTCAGGGTGAACAGTGAGAACCTCCAAAAGAGGAAAAGAAAGCAAATAGTCAGAACTTGGCAGGTGGTCTGGACCCAGAAAATTCACAATAGCCAGATGGATAGAGGAGGTAGAACAATTTGATTCAGTGACAAGCTGTCCCCAGAAGTTCCTTTATCATTACGATAAAGAAATTTCACAAAGAAATCAGCCTTTCTAGGTCACGAAAGGAGAAATAGGAAGACACATCTGATCTGACGCTGCCTCTTGCCAGGTTTTCCCAGTGATAATCATTCACTAGTTTTATCTACAAAATTTCAAAATCAGAGTTCTTTTCCTGCCTCTATCACAAAGTAACTTATCTGTCACCTCAGCCCTCTCCCTAGAAAGCTACCTGATCTATTGTTCATGTGAGTATGATTTTCAATTGATTCATTTCTCCCAGTTCATTCTAATTCTCATTACATTTGCCTACCTGGTAGGGCTATGGCTTCAAGCTCAATTCAGTGAGGTGTTTTTCTTAAATTACTGATTTCAGCCTTGATCCAGTGAATTCCCCGCACCTGTTCCTTGATACGTGCAGCAGATTCTTTAACTCTTTGGGAGCTTTTCACTATGAAAATTTAGTTTACTACTGTTAAAAACTTAAATCTTAAGCTGAGTCAAAGGTTTCCTTTCCCACATCGCTTGTGTGTTTTGGGGGAAGGGGGTACTCAGTATTTGGACTTTTATTACTCTCTTCTATCCCTTCTCAAAACACTGTCTTCCAGTGTTGAGAACAGGGAGGATGGAAGAGGAAAAAGGGCAAAGTCTCTTTTCTTGGCTAGGCTCCCTTGTAAACTCTGGCTGTCAATGCCTCAGTGTGCCAGGCATCCAAATACTGTTCCGTTGGTACATCTGGGAGTTTCTGCAAAACCCAAACAAAGCCTTCTACTGCTGTTTCCTATCATGGGAGATAGGCTCCTTACCAACTCCTTGCTCCTTCATCTGAAATCCCTCCAGTTTCTCAATAGGTGTTTGCACCTGGTTGGCAGCTACCTTCTAAGTTGTCTCACAGGGAAACTTGGGCATCCATGCTGAGCCACATGTTGGGTAAATAGATGACTCTCCTGCCACTTCTCCCCTCATTCTGATATCCCTCTTCATTCCTTTTTACTCTGCTAAGCTAAAAACAGGTATTGATCCACACATCTGCCGCCTATGCAGACATCCAGCCAAAGTATTCAGAAACCGTCAATGTTTATGAGTTTAAGTAACTCTCTTGGGAACCTGACTCCCTTGGTTTGTGAGAAGTACATTCATCCTCTAAGTGTTTTTCTAAAAATGTTCCATTCGCTTTCTTCTTTTATAATTAACCTAAATATAGAATTTTAGGAAGTTATTTTCCCTAAGCATTATAAAGATGTTTTTCCTTTATCTCATCTGTCATTGCTAATACTAAATTGGCTTCCATGCTAATTGTTTTTGTTTTCTTCATTTTCTCTGGTTGCCACTAAGACTTCTCTTTGTCTTTTGGTGTCAGGCAACTTCCCAGGGGGTATTTCTAGGGTGAGTTTCTTTTAAGTCTTTAGTCTTCAGTACCTTTCCCCAAAAGTCCTGGGCAGAAGGCAAGCTTTCTTGATACTTTTTTGAGATTTCCTGGGCTAGATAAGGTTGTAGAAATTAGTACCAGCATTACCACTGGCTAGAAGGTAAGATTCTGGCCTTATATGGTGTCTCGTCTATTCAGGGTGCTAGACCAAAAATACTATAAGACTGGTTAAATGGTAGAAACTTATTTCCTGTAGTTTGGGAGGCTGGGAAATCAGACATCAATGTGAAGGCAGTTTGGGTCTCTGGGGAGGGGTCCTTCACTAGTTCATAGATGGTACCTTCTAGCTATATTCTCACATGGTTAAAGGGATGCAAGAATTTTCTTGGGTCTACTGTATTTTATAAGGGTCTAATCCCATTCATGAGGGCTCTGCCTAGCCTCCTGTAAGGTTTTAGCTCCTAATACCATCACTGTGAGGGTTAGGATTTCAACATAGGAATTGGGAGCAATATAAACATTCAGACCATAGCATATAGGGGTTCAATTTCAGTCCCTGACTCACTCAGGTCCAGCCATATCTCCTTTCATTAAAACTCCATGCTTGTACAGTTCTCACTTATTTTCAGATTTAGCAAAGATCTGGGCTAATATTTGCTTACTGTGTAAGTTTTTTATTTCTAGCCTTGCAGATTTCTTCTCTTTTTATACTAAGTTACATATTAAAATTGTTTCCTGTATTGTCTAGAATTTATACACACACACACATACACACGTATAGACACACAAACATTTGAGCTTAGGGCTTTGTAAAGTAGGAAATCTAATTCAGTAGATTTGAAGGACCCCGATATGTGAATTCTGAAAAATGCTCACCAAATCTGTCCGTGCTGTGAACTGAACTGTGTCCCTCTGTAATTAGTATGTTTAAGCCCCAATCCCCATGGTGACCACTTGAAGATAGGGCCTTTTGGGAAGTAATTAAAGTTAAATGGGGTCATAAAGGTGGGTCCCTAATTTGATAGGACTATTGCCTTATAAGAAAAGGAAAAAGATCTTTCTCTCCATACACTTGCACAAAGAAAAGGCCACGTGAGAACACACCAAGAAGTTGGCTATCTTCAAGTCAGTAAGACAGGCCTCACCAGAAACCAACCCTGATGGCACCATGACCTTGGACTCCTAGCCTCTAAAACTATGAGAAAATAAAAGTCTATTGTTTCAGCCATCCAGCGTGTCGTATTTTATTATGGAATCCTAAGAAAACTAACATAACCTGATTATCAGTGCCAAAGTCCTCAAAAATACATAGGTCAACAAACTTGCTTTCAGTGACTTGCTTCTGATGACTAGTGAATTGGCTTTTTCCATTATTTTTTATCTGAAGTTCCCTCAGGTCATTAGAACAAAAGGATAAAGCTGTGAATATAAATGTAGAATTCATCATCAGAGAGGTAGGTGATAGTTGATTTGTTTGGTCATTCCTTTGAGCCAAATTTTAAGCATGTATTACGTGCCTGAGAAGTAGTAAATGCTTCATGAAAGTTTTTTTGTATGAGCAAATAGATGAACTGTCACCTTGATGTTAATGCCTCCTAAATAGACATCTTCCTTAATTTCCTACTTTAGTAACCTGAGAGGACATTTGTCAGAATCAACAAATGCATATTAAGTAAATGAATGGCATTATTCTTGTGTTCAAGGGGCTTAAGTCATGAAAATGGGTGAACTTTATAGAAGTCAGGATAGAGACATGCTCAAGTATAGTAATTTATTATCTGAACTACCGAGGAGGAGAAGTAGAGAAGAACACAAAGAAAGAATGTTTTGACAGAGGAGGGAACTGGTGTGGTGCAGCAGAAGCAGCTGAAAAGACTGTCAAAAATGCAGATCTTCTGGCTCCACTCCCACTAGACTCAGAGTGTCTGGGAGTCCGGCCCAGGTATCTCTATCGCTAAGCTCACAAAAATGATTCTTTTTGCATACTCTCAAAAAAGAAGGAGTTGTGAAGGAAAGGTGGACAAGAATGAAAAATTATATAAAAATATAACCACTAAAAAAAAAAAATCTGAAAATGTAGGATTCACCATGAATGTGAGAAAATACTGCTGATTTTCTTACTGTAGCACATACCAGGGATGATGGAACCAAAAGGAGAGAGCCTGGATCCTTGATGGCTGTGTTCAGCACCAGAATCTGCTACAATAGAACCTCTGTAAGTTGACCATCCAAGAGACTGAAACACACTTGTGGACATACAGCAGCAGTCAACACCAGGAACTAGGCCTACTGTACTGATACATACATGCTGAGCATCATGTCCAGTCTATGAAAATTAGGTCAACTGGACATGGTCAATGTACAGAGGTGGTCAACTGTGGGTGTTCTGTATATCATAACTTACCCTGAACTTCAGATGTGAGAATAAGAAATTCCTGTTCATTAAGCCACTATTAATCTAGTTTTTGGTTACTTGCAGCCAAAAGTATAACTAAGTGATTCAGTAAATTTAAGATTTTATTTGCTAGGAAGAGGCTTAGACTATCACTCAAATTAAGTGATGATTAGTGATTAAACTTGGTGCGCTTCAACAGTATCACAAATCGTGTCTGTCTCACAGGATGTAAACAAACAACTCTTTTCTGACATAAAATCTATTTGACCAAATAAAAACATATACTCTTTTTTGTAGTACATTACTTGGTAATAGGAGTGAAAATGAATGCTTATGAATCATAATAATGACATTTATTGACCATTTACTACACATCAAGCACTATGTTAAGAAATTTATATAAATTATCTCATCCAAACCTCCTAATAGCCATATGATACATCATAACTCACTTAGGGAGGTGAGGGATATCAAAAGTAGTAAACATATTTTTCTTGAATAATAAATGGATAGGAAAATAAATGTGGTAAAATTATTAGGTCCCAGGTACTTTTCCTGGCATTTCTACTGTACATCTCCTTTTGCATTAACTTAAATCCTATATTTCTTTCATAGAACAAGTCAAGTCCAAATCCTATTCAGGAAAACTTTTCTCAATAATATTTAAGTATGAATTCTTTTTTGATTCTCAGGAATTTTTATTTAGGGCCATGCTATATAATCTATTTACAGAATGTGTGTGGTAGGAAAAATGTCTATACTGGAAGAAAAAAAGAGGACATGGTCTTTAGGTGCAAAATATTTCCTGTCAAATGATGACATCCAACCATTTTGCATTTTTTATGAATAAAAATTTTCCATTACGTAACATGAAAATTCCAATTTAAGGTTTACCTGTAATTATACTCCATTTAATTCAGCAAATTTAATTAATTTGTTGCTAATAGACAACAGTTCTCTGTGATTTTTCAGCTAAGCAATCTTTCTCTTGACATCTCTTTCTGGTGATTCAGGTTAATGGAAATTTGAGAACATGTACAGCTATTTTATATGAAGCATTTAATATCCTTCCTTCCCTGCCTCCCTGTACCTGTCAGTCCTCTTTAGCATTCTGCAATAATCGGTACTGACACATTCACATACATGCATATTTGGAGAAAGATATGGTTTTAAAATATGCTGCTATTGGTATAACTTTATTCTGCCCTATTGGTAGATGCATATGACAGAATTCTCGAGGAAATAAAGTTCCTCTTGTTTCTCTTTACACTTAATTACACTGAAGATTTTGGAAAACTCTCTGAATGTGTTAGGCATCTTGACTTGATCAACTTATCAATTAAGACGTCAATAGCTTAGATTTACTCCATTAAAAGAAACACATTTTTCCAATTTACCCAAAATATTATTTTGAATATGCAGCCTCTCTTCAATGCTAAGATCCCAAATAGTAACATGTCATAGGGTTTAAATTCTTTTATAAATTTTATATATTTAACTAAAAAGCATATTTAAAAAGTATTTTGTAAAATTAAGTACTTCGACAGTAAATTGTATTATTACATCGTTCCTTATTGTGCATTGGTATTTCCCTAGATCAATTAAAACCATGGGATAAGTTCAGTGTAACAGAAAGAAGATATATCATATACAGCGGCATCTTTGAATTTGGATAGTTCAATATTTTTTAGTAAACATTAATTAAGCAATCCAATACTTTCTTAAATTTTACATTGAGAAATATGCTATTATGAAGGTCTTAGTAGTAAGCCTATGAGATAAGAAAAATCAAATTTCTTAATGTGCAATATACAATTACTTCTGTATTGCTTTCGGCTTTTATTTTCTATTTAAAGAATAAAAATATAAAAATCAAACTATACAGTACAATTATCTTGACTATGACAGTAAAAGTTTATCATTGTAGTGACTGACAATGCATTATGATATATACAAATATGTTTATTGGGATATCACATATAAATATATAAACTTTTCATTTAATATATACATGTATAACCATAAACGAAAACTTAATTAAAATCACATTCTAAAATGAAGATCGTCAGTAATTTTTCATAACTGTAACATTTTAATAGCATGTATTTTTATAATGTGGAATTGCAGGTAATCCACAAAGTGAACAGATACCAGTTTAATCTGTTGTCCATTTTGCTAGTGTACTATAGCAATGACTCATATATTACTTTAATGTCAAATTCTTGATTAAAGTAGAATTCATAATTCAATATTCTATTGTGACTTCCTTGGAGAAGTTGGAATAAAGCCAATGATTCTTAAATGTCTCTGAGCTGTTTTGAAAGCTATTTCAGGGGGGACAGAACAGTGTAATTTACCTAAGTGAAATTCAGTTAATTTATTCCTCTGTTAAGAAGATTTGAAACAGTGTCAAGAAGGGCTATTTACTGCACTACACCAACCAATTCTCTAACAATGATTAAAAGGAGGAAAAATGCTATCATTCTGCCCAGTGTGAATCTTCCAAGGCAAGGGTACAGCTCAGAAAGGTTGGTAATGTCTAAGCTAGTGAGATACATATGTGGCTAAAAAAGTATTTATAACAGGATTGATTTATAATTCTTCACTTTTCAACTTCTTTTACGTATTTTGTTTCCTAACTCTTTAAAATATTTTACAATAAATGCTATAGATGGTGGGCACAACACAATATTTTCCATTGCCTGTATGCTTTTGAGAAGACTATACAAATACATGTATTAATTTCCCATTTCTGGAGTTAAGAGAAAGAATTAGACTGCAGAACTTAATCCTTTTGTTCTGATTAAAAAATATTGCAAATAACACTAAGGTCTCTGGGCGAGCATCAAAAGTTCTAACAGAAATCAGAGGAAGATGGGGCACGGTATCTTAGGTAAGACACACATCTTTAAATATGTGTATACTTGTGTAGAGGAAGGGAACCTGTTTTATTTTTAAAGTAGGTATTACGACGGGTAGTTTTATTTCTTTTCCTAAACTTCCAAAATCTCCTGAAGGTTGGGGCAGAGCCGGTTACCTTTCAGCATCGAAACACTTGCACGCTATCCCTTGTTTTTTCATTTTCTTTTCCCTCAGCAAAGCAGGGTGCAGGGTTGAGATGCTACAAGTGAACTAGAAGAGCCACCAGCCACCACAGGTAGAAAAGCAAACCCAAAATGAAAACACCCGGATTTTAAACGCGGATCTTGCGAGGCTGGTTTGCACCGGCCGAACGCCTGTGTTAACCCTTTGGGCGCTGCAGCAGGGATCCCCTATGGCTGCGGACCCGGCTGGCAGAAACTGAGATGTGGCGCCGGCGCCCGCAGGGAGTGAGCTCTTTTCCCCAAAGAGGGAGCAAGCCGGGAAGCACTTTTGTCGTCCGGTGCGTGCGTCACGGCTCGGGTCCGGCATCGATTCCAGGACAGAGTGGGGGAAGAGGCGCGGCGAGATGCCGCTCAAATGTCCGCTCACTAAGGGTTCGTCTTAACCTGTCCTAGCCGAGAGCGCTCGCCCTCTCCCGCCAGCTGGCCTAACTCCGGGGCTCTGCAGGGGCGCGGGCCCGGGGGTGGCTCGGGCGGGGCACCAAGTGAAGGGCGCCTGCACTCCTCCTGCGGCAGTCATCGCTCTCCTGCCTCCACACGTCCCGGGAGCGGCCCAGCCCCGCGCCGAAACAGCAACTGTGACTGACAGAGTCACCGCCCAGCGCGCCTGAGCCACCCCCACCTCCCCCGCCTCTCCCTCCCGCACCAACACGTCATGGAAACACGGACGTCAGAGTCGCTCAGCCAATCGCAGGCGACGACAGGAGGGAAGGGGCGAGCTGGAGGGGGCGGGGGCAGCAGCGAGCGGAGGCGCTCCGGGGAACGAAGAGAGGGAGGGGCGCGCGGAGGCGAGGGTGCCCCCGCCCCTCACGCCGGCTACCCTTTCCCGACTGCGCGGCAAGTTCTAATCGCCGGGCGCGCGTCTGTCAGGCGGGGGCGCGCGCCCCGGGTCCTCCCCTTAAACGCCCTCTCGGTGCCGCTCAGCTCCCGGTCCCCGACTGAGCCGCGCTTCCTCCGCGCGCGCGCGTACCCGCCCGCCCCCAGGGTCCCCGCGGGCCGCGTCACGTGACCGCGCCCAGCCAAGGCGGCAGCGGCGGCGGCGCGAGCTTCGGCGGCGGCAGCGGCGGTGGCAGCGGGAGCAGCTGTGCCGCCAGCGTGGAGCGGGAGGCGTGTGGGTGTGGAGAGAAGGGAGCGCCAGACCGGAACGGGTGAGCGTTCTCCTCCCCCAGCCTACCACAGCAATCTTGCGGGTCACCCGGTGCAAGCGGGCCCCCTGCCCGGAGCTGCGCGCAGCTCCCTCGTGCTTGGCCGTCCGCTCTCCGGTGTCCGCGGGCCGCTCCCCGAGTGGGCCGGGCTGCGGCGCTCTCGGAGGGGTCTGCACCCCGCCCGCCGCTGCCGTTGCGGACGGCGGCGTGAGGCCGGCTGAGCTCCTGTGCCGAACGAGCGCGGCGCGCCCTGTGTGCGGCTCTGCGGAGCAGAGGAGGCGGGTCCTGGGGGGACGCTGGCGGCCACTCGGCGGCTGCTGGGCTCTGGGCGGGGGCCGGCTGGGCGCCGCCTCCTCCTTCGCCGCTGCCGCCGCCGCCTCCTAGCAGTGCAGCGTGAGTAGGGAGCCCCGGCTGGTGGTGGACGCCGAGCCTCTCGGCTCTGCGGCCGCTTCATCCCCGAGGTGCAGCTGCACCTCCGCGTGGCGCCCGAGCTCTGAGAGCCGGCTGTGGAGGCGCCAAGGACCGAGCCGGCATTCTCTGTGCTCCCCGCGTCTCCTCACCGCCCCGCGACCCTCCTACAGCCTCTTATTCCTTCTCCCTCGGAAAATGGTTCCCGCTGCCGGGTGAGGTGAGTGGCGGCCGCCGCCTACCCTCTGTAGGGACGGCGGGGCAGGTGACCTGCGGGGGCGGTCGGGCGGAACACGGAGGTCGCGGCGTCGCGGCCAGGGTACTGACCGCTGTGTGCTCGGCGGATTCGCCAGAAGTTGACGAGGACGGGCAGGGGGCCCCTCGCAGGTTGTCCTTTTTCTGCCGGGAGATTGTAAAGGTGAGCGGCTTCCACCCAGTGCGCTTCAGCGCCGAGTCTGGTTGGAAGTCACTGTTTTCGGCCTGAGGGATGGGGTTCGGCAGGGCTTCTTGGCTGTACCCGCAGCTCTTCGGCTTCCCCGAGCCGCCTCGGCCGCCTTGCAGCGCATCCAGCCACCGGTCGCCCCCGCCCCGGCGCGTGGTGACCTTGAGGGCAGTGGTGCCGGGCACTCCCTCTCCCTGCTCCCGGGGAGGGTTACCCCTTAATCCCTGGCTTCGGCCCCCCAGACGCACTGCGGGCGGGGAGCCGGGGCCCCCTAGTCGGCCCCCCGCAGGGGAGGTTGATTGATGTGTGTCAGACCGGACGGTGATTCCCGGGGAGTTGGAGAGCCGCCTCGCCTTTCTCCCCACGTCTTCCGTCTGTTCCCCCTGGATGTTCACATTTGCTTCCAATTCGTGTTTATTCACTTAGTTTAAAAGAAAAAAAAAAAAGCGGTACCCCCTCCCACATTTTAGGGAAAGAGTAAGAAAGGGACGGCATTCCAGTTGCCTGGGCTGGGGGTGTGTTCCCTTATTTTTATTCTGCGGGAGAATCCTGTGGTGAAGCTGGTTAGCGACCCCTGGTTCTGCTCCGCGGTCACTAGCCAGGTTGGTCTCTGTGCGCATTTCATTCACCAGGTTTCTGCGGGACTCGGCAGCGCTGGGAGTGCTTGCACTCTGCTCGGTGTAACGGTGCTTGGCTCCCAGAGGAGGGCAGCGGGGGTGGTCAGGGTGGGCTAAAAGGGTCTGCAAATACGTGGAGGGCTCGACCCTCATCGGCATGCTGGTTTTTTACTTAGCCCTTGGGTTAGAGCGCTGCAGACAGCCACACTTGGCTGCTGTGCACGCTACTTTTCAGAGTTTATTAATAATCTAATGGTTCCTGTTGGTATCGATTGCTGCTTGTGATAAATTAGCTATATGGATTTTTTTCATACATGTGTAGGTATATACATATATCTAGACTGTCTGCTTTTCAGCATGGAAGCCTCTGTTGGGTTTAACCTCCCCCACCAGGGGACAGTTTTATTTTAAAATAAGGCTCTTGTCAGCGTGGGTGTATTTTATAATAAGAAGTACTTGTAAAGGCTCTCACTGGGCATAAGGTGTATAACCCTTTGGATGGCGGCCCACGTGAGTGAATGGAGGGCCTTCACCGCTTGTCCTGATGCCAACCTTGCCCAGACTCCCTGTCCTAGTGCGTGACAGGGGCGGATTGGGACGAATTAAGAGGGATCGGAGGAGAATCTGCTTTTTGTGCTTGTGAGTTTTATTTTTTTTTTTTATCTTCCTGGTGAATTCAAATTGGAAGTATATAGAATCATCTTTCTTATGGGAGCCTTTGGAAATCAGTATATGAAATGGGCCTGTTTAGCCATGACGTTTTAGTTTCTACCTTGCTTTGGATAAAACAGTTAAATTGCTGTAATTAAGGGTGGATTTCTGTCCTGATTTTGGCTTGGGTGTAACTGCAAAGATCCTTGAAAAGTAACTGTTATTTTCTGCCATATAGTCTGCAAAAGTGAGTCACATTCGGGTGAGTTGAGGACAGAGCGCCACCTTTAATTTAAAATTTTGTGATTTCTTATTAAAATGGTGAAAATTCAGAGTGGGCCGTCTTGATTTTTGTTGAAGTTGCCATTGCTGGCCTCCCCATACAGACATATAAGGGGAAATTGGCTTCATTTTTTCGTATTCTGATATTTCTCATTCTTTGGAGAGGAATTTCTGCAATTATATGAGAAACTGTGTTTTTTTTAATTGAAGCTTGAGATTTAATGTAGCATTCCAAGATGAGGAGAAAAACTAGTTTTGATTTGTACTTAGGGTAAAATATTAGAAACATTGATAATGTGGGTCTATTTAGTAGAAGGAAAGAAATACCTGTGTATTGTTAAGTAGATGTATAAAACTACCCGTTGCACTAAAATAAGGATACCTCCAGCATAGTAGTGGTTTTATTATTATCTTTTTTAGCTGCTTGCTATTAACAAATTCTAAAATACACCCTCAAAATTGGTAAGATTATTGGCTTCAATTGAATAAGGTGTAGTATTTTTGTTTGTTGTCTTCCAATAATATGGTTTTTATGGTTTTACTGAAGGCTCTTACAGTTACTTGTTTTTAAATAATAAGAATAACACTTCCAGTAGGAATACTTACATTCAAAGTTTAATAAAGACCATGATGGAAAAAGTAGTTTCTATATATGGCTCCTCTCAGGTGCATCTCATGTAAAAGTGGTGGTGTTAATGCTTAGAAAACAAATGCTGTAGTGACAGTTGAATTGCTGAGATTTCCTTCCTTACCCCTCCTTCCCAAATAATAAAAAGTAAGGAACACTGTCTTTTGAGGCACAGGATACTTTTTTATTGTTATACTGCAGGTGTAAAGTGAGAAAAAAAGATTTAGCTCTCAAGTAACGTATAAATTAACGTGGGTTTTACCAAATATACTTTTATTTACAAACCACAAGTATTATTGCCCTTTTATCTGTATAAAAGTTTTTGATTCAACACTTGAATTTTTCTGTAGACGACTCTAAAGCATTAGCTATTGAGCTGTAGATAAGTCTTTATTAAGATAAAATTAAACAGATCGATTTGAGATGAAAGGTGGTTTATGCCTTTACTGCTTTCAAGCTTTGGAATATGGCCCCAGGTTAAAGGACATTATTTGAGCTGTTACGTTGATTCATGCTGAGTAATTGTATGTTGTTAGGTATACTTTGACAGAATCCTTGATTTTGGAGTTTAGATTTACTAATTTCCTTTGTCTGATAGATGTGTTATCTTCATTTTGGATGAAACAGTCTCTTACCAAGTGAAATGACTTAAGAGAAATGGCCACTTGTAAATAAACTATTGGTGGTCTTCTGTAATACCGAACAATAAAGAGTATTGGCCTTATTTTTCCTTACATTTTACACATACATACAGTTGAAACTGGTGTTCATTTTTTATTCTGGCATTTTGTAATGAATGTGTAAAAAAACAATAGTGTAAAGATTGGGAAACAGAAACTTAAGTCTTAAATTTTTGCATCTTGGGCCAGTTGGAAAGGAATAATTATTTTCTAGTAGCTCTCATGATATATAGAAAGGTACTGACGGTAGCTTATTTGAGAATAGAATATAAGGTAACATTGCAAGGAGATGATATACAATCGTTATGGGAATAATTTTCAAAAAAAATTTGTAAAAGATATATTTTTAAAAGCTTTTCTATACACAACATACATTATTGTCCTAAAAAATTTTTTTATTATACAAATTGTCAAACTTGAGAAAGTAGAAGGAATGATATACTTAATAGTTTTGACAGTTATCAACTTAACAGTTCGTCTAATTTCACTTATATCTTCACACAAAAAAATGAATCTGTTATAATGAGAACATAGGACAAGTAATTGAATCAAATTCTTATGTTTTATATTCATAACCTACAGAACATAGTATACTAAATAGTGTCTAATTGAATCTGAAAAGGTCCTTTTATGGTCTGTGGAATATACATTTGAATTTTATGTTCAAGGAATATACGTTTGAATTTTTCTGGTGACTACCTGTTTTATACTAGATACCTAAAGATAAGAGTTATAGGGTCTCTGAAATTTCGTTGTCAATGTTTTTGATTCATGAAGGGCTTTATAGTTTTTCAGAATGTATTTACATACAACCTCATTTGATTCTTATGATAACTTTTTGAGATGAGGTGGACACTTGTACCTTTTTTTTCCCCCTGGTAGGTAAAATTATTTGTGTAAAGGTTATGTAGCTCGCAGCTATTTTAGCCAGAACTGGACTCTAGGTGGCTTCTAGATTTTACTTAATGCTCTTCCATTGTACACATTTATGTAACTTAATGAGAGCTTTGTTAAATTTATGAAAAATTAGTTTCTGATGAGAGTAAGTTTAATAATGGAATATAAATAGATTTGAGTTAGCTTTATATATTTAATCATTGCTTATATTTGGTATATTGTGAACAGTTTATACCCTGATTTATTTAACGAAAATACTGAAATACTATATTTTATATTGTAGATTTTTTTTTAAGTTTGGAGTTTTGTTTGCAGAGGTCTTTGTAATGACTAGGGGTGTCTTAAATCTTGAGTTAAAAATAAAATGTGTCATACTAATTCTTTTAATTTCTGCTGTAACTTTTTATGCATTTTTCTGCTACAACTTTTATCACCTAAATCTTTTTGAAATACTAATTTGTTATGTAATGAAATTTAGTTTACAAAGGTTCCAACTGAGGAGAGTTTAGTTCCTGATACCCAAAACCTTGTTATAAATATAACAGGAAAGGTGTGGTTCTCTGGTATTAGTGTATATGAGAATCACCTGGGGAGTTATTAAAAGTGCAGATTCCTTGGCATTGCCCCTGCGGTTCTGATTCAGCAGATTTGGGGTGGGGCCCAGTAGTCTGCATTTGTTGAAATAGTGATGTTGAAAAGTTAAAATTATGCAGTAGAAATGCCTTTTAAATAGATTTGACTATCACAGGAAAGTTTGATATGTTGATGTTGGTGGGTTTTGTGGCAATTATAAAACTGATAAATTGAAAGTATTATCTGTGTGAAAGCACAGTCTGCTTTTAGAAGATCCATCTGTGGTTACTTATTAAGTTACTCATTAAGCAACCGTAAACTCTTAGAGAATGTTCTCTTTATATTTTCATGTCTTAATGTCTGCCATTTCCGAGTGACTTGAATTTGGGGCCTATAATGAATGCTGTGTCATTATAGTACTGTATGTTTATTTTTTAGCGTAGCTCTTATTTTTTCTTAGAAGGAAAGACTTTGCATATTTCTTCAAATTAAAAGGACATAAATTGGATAGAGAAGGGTTCTTATTAATTTCAATTAACAAGCAGCTCTTCCTTCAAAAATAGCAAGTTAGTGCTGAATGTTTTTTAAGAATACATGTAGTATTATTGATATCAGACTAATTGATAATTTACTATCCTACACATCAAAACAGAAATTACTACTGGTTCACTTAAATGTTCATTAACAGTTTCTGTAGTTCAGTAATATAGGGTCTGTTTGATCTGACTTTTGGAACTATTTATCACATACTGTGTACTACACAAATTGCTTAAATCATTTTCCTAGTTAAGACCAGCTTTAAAATGTAGCTGTTTGTGCTTCATTTAAGACGACTCTGCTGAACCTGTTGTTTGTTTAAAAACTTGGTTTTGTTGGCTATACCTTAAGAGAGATTTAGGAATCGTAGGTTATAATTTACTGATAATTTAGGAAATATAAATTAATAAAGATTTTTTTATAGAGAGATTTAGATGAATTATAGGCAAACGTTTTATCATATTCTTTTAAAGCTATTTTCTAAATTTTTCTTAGGACAGTGTCATTTATTCTAAATAGTATGCAATGTTTTTAGTTACCTTTGGTAAGAGTATTATTTGGTATTTCTATTTGGTAACTTCCAACAGTATGGTTCCCCAAATCTGGGATACCTACTTTTGAATTAGTAATCACCTGAACCTCTGGGGGAAAGAATAAGGATCATTTTGAATGGACCAATGCTTGCTTACACTGTGAAATCAGAGATTACACTGTTTAACAGTAAGCTAGTATGACTACTGTACAGACCTGATAAATTGAGTATATTTTATGTTTTCTGTAAAGTAGGTTTTAAAAAGGGTATAACTGTTTAACTTAAAAGATACTTTTCAGTTAATTTTATTATAAGCATTGTGGACAACTCATAAGTGATTCATTAACCCTGTGGGTTCTCTCATAGGGGGATTCTTTAAAATAATTTCCTACTCTCAAAAGTCTCAAAATATGCTGCCTTGATCTACCTTTTATATTTGTGCCAGAACGTTACTGTTTTTAAATAACCTACCTGTTGGATCTCTTCACTTTGATCAGTTCCTCATTTTTCTCTTTATCAGGACACAACTTGACTCTGAAGGCTGTTAAATAAAATAGCTCAGTGTTTTCTACAGTGTGTTTTAGAGCACTAATGGTAAGAAATATTGATGGGTTTCCTGAGGGGGCAAAGAGCAAAACTAGTCTGATACTCTAATATCTGTAAATGTGTTTAGTGTTTTGCTGCATTATCACAGACTCCTTTTTAGTGGAGCCTCTCACCAGTTTACTTTTCTGTACTACCCAACTAGGATCACTGCTTTGCACACCTCCAGAGGGTGCTGTTCACATAGAACACCAAATGAGTTGTGTCTTCTGGAGTTTAGAGCTTTGCTGCCTACTGCAGTGCTGCTTATTGTCCATTATGTGACAGTGGCAGAGTCTGGTGATGTCTCATCTCCCTCACTGTGACTTTGTGTATGATCCTTCTCACCTGATAGGACTCCGGGTCTTCTGGTCTATCTAAATGTGTCAGTCCTTCAGAACTCAGCATTAGTCCAGCCTTTTCAGTTACCTCTCATTAATTTTCTTATCTAAATCCCTTCATATTTGTAGTCTGGGTGGCAAACTTCCCGTCTATTATATATCCTTCTGTTTTAGTAATTTCACTTGGAGGTATTATAGAGGATTGAGAAAAGATGTGGGTTCTTGAGGATGTATAGAATTCTATCCAGCAAATGTCCAATTAGGGTTTTATTTTTTTAATTGATTTAGGATTTAGACATTGTGTAGCTTGCATTGTTAAAGTAGAGCATGTTGAGTACATTTTTCTGGAAGAATTCCTAATGCCTTTATACCTTTAAAATTTTAACCTTTCTCAAGTGAGTTTGTAGGACGATCTATTTTACTTTCGGAGGCTGGCTATGTTTCATAGAATGTTTTGGGGATAGTAGAATTTAACTTCTGGGTAGGGAGTACTTTCCCATGTTTGAATTTCAGTGTGGCAGTTAATTTGTCCATGTTAGAATTTGTTGATTGTAATAGCAGTTAAAACATATAGATATAGATATTTTTTTTTCTTTGCAGTTTTTGGCCAGGGCTGGGTTTGAACCCACCACCTCTGGCATATGGGGCCAGTGCCCCTGCTCCTTTGAGCCACAGGCACCGCCCTTGCACCCGACCTGGCCAAACTGCAACAAAAGAATAGGCGGGCGTTGTGGTGGGCGCCTGTATTCCCAGCTGCTCGGGAGGCTGAGGCAGGAGAATTGCATAAGCCCAAGAGCTGGAGGTTGCTGTGAGTCCTGTGATGTCATGGCACTCTACCGAGGGTGGTAAAGTGAAACTCTGTCTCTACAAAAAAAAAATATATATATATATATATATATATATTTTTTTTTTTTTTAAATGACTAATTTCACTTTCTTTGGCTTGTGACTTGCTTTATCATGGTTGATGTTAAGATGTGCTTATTAGATCTGTAATCCACTAGCACATTATATGATAAAGAATATTTTATTTAAATTTTATTTTATTTTATTTATTTTTTTTTTGGCCAGGGCTGGGTTTGAACCCGCCACCTCCGGCATATGGGACCGGCGCCCTACTCCTTGAGCCACAGGCGCCGCCCTTAAATTTTAAAATATATTCTTGCAGGTGCTTTTGATTGGTAGGAACACTGTCGGAGCTAAGTTTTGAAACCTGTTTGTGGTAGGTGTTAATTTTTCTGAGAGGGTTCTTTTTTATGAATCCCGAGCTCATGCCCTGCCTAGACTCACTGTAGGCATCGGGAAGAAGTATATAGATGTATGGACTCTGTTAAAGTTTACAGCATGGTAATGTTAGTCTTCCAACTGCCTGCCTTAGATCAGGAAGGAAAGCTTCTACTTTATTGTTTCTTTTGCATGCTCATGTGATACATAGACTAGAAATTTCGAACGTTTATGTAATTAAGGATTTATATAGATTTAGTGCATAAGCCAATAAATTAAAAAATGCTTGAAAACAATAAATTGCTTTCCAGAAATAATTTCCTTTCCAGCAATTGCACAGCTGAAAGTATAGGAGTACACTGCTGTGGAGTGCTCCTAACCCTTTTAAATTTTATAGATCTAATTGTTGGTAAGGTACTATGGAACGAATTCTAGGCCTTCTCCTGCTTTCACATTGCAATAATCATAATAAAATTGTTGGTCAAAGAAAAGCACAGAAATAGTTTTGGTTGTGAAAAGAATAAAAATAAATCTGAAGGCAGAGATTAATGAAACCAGCAAAAGCAAAATGGGTTAGATCAGTAACTTTGTACTTTTTTGTACTGGGGCACACTTGGGTGATCCAGGCAATACATACTCTCTGCTGCCTTGCTGATACCTAGAGTCAGGTGAGATTTTTCATTTTTCATTGCTATAATTCTGCGCTTAGAAGTTTTCTACTCATACTCAATAAGTGAATGATGCTGTAACTATACTTTTGTTTCTTTAAAAAGTGATTCATGAATTTAAGGAACTTTAGTTCGGACACTCCTAATGTCATGGTGGAGAACTATTAAGTTTAAGGACAACGGGAACAGATACAGAGCTGAAAGAAAACAAGGTCAGCCAGTGAAATGGGAAAGAGATGATGGCAAATTCTAGGAAAGGGAGTGCCTCCAGAATGAACGCTTCTGAACATCAGGTATCAGAAAACCAAAGATCAGTCAGTCAACCATTCTGCTCTCTGTACACACAGTGGATTAGGGTAAAGTTTAAATTAACCTGCCTTTGACTTTAACTATATGAATTGAGGCCTACCTGATTCTGTTTCACATCTGGCCTTCTTGTTGACAGCATTCCTTTTGAATTCCCCAGCTTTCTTAGAAGCCTTTATCTTTGTGGTATTTCTGTATGTTACTGGACCTAAAACTTTTAGTTTTGGTTTTTATTCTATGGTGTAAATCTCCAGATTTAAATTTGAGTTTTCTTTTCACCACTAAAAAGCCTAAAGGTCTTGGATAAATCACTTGGTTTCTTTGTTACCTCCCCAAAAAGTACAGAGTTAAGGGGAGAGGGTGTAAATTTTCTTTCTTGGAAGTTTGGCTTTCAGTAATATTTGTTTTGCCAAAGCAGATCCTTCACCCTACCCCAACTGTTTTTAAACCATTTAGTTCTTCATTCTGTGAGGTTTTTCTTATAATTTTGTTTTTTAGCTATCTTATCATTGATGTTTCATTTGTCATATGCTTTGTTTCATTCATGATGATACATTTATTGAAAGCTAAATTATCTAAGATTTCTAATTAAAGAAGTGGGATTTAACTCTGCTCCCTGCCTAACATATATAATAGGAGAGTAAAAAAATTCTTTAAAAAGCCATAAATACACTAGGGAAAAGAGAAACCCACACCAAAATTTTACAAGGAGCTGGTTTAGTAAATTCAAAATGCTAAGTTCTAAGTGGTAATGGAAAAGCCCACGAAGCAGCTCATTTTACATTATAGGCTAAAGGCTCAGAGCTGGGAAAATGAGCTACTCTGGTGAAGGAAGAGGTGACTGTGAGCAAAAGTGGAGGACAGGTTGAAATTTTTAAGAATGTGGTACCTAGATACCTTCCCCACCTGCTGTAGCTCTGTGACCTCCCTTCCCTAGCCCTTGTAGAAGGCTGGAAGCTTATTTTCTGGAGAAGGCTAAACACTCTGGGGAATACAGTTGTAAACCGGGGTGCATGCTGAGTTTACATATTTATGTTAAGATCCCCAGTCTGCTTCCTTGACCTCGCTTTCACAGTGCTGGATGGAGTAGAAGTGTCTTCTCTTAGTACTCTGACCAACTCCAGGGAAAAGACCAAAGGTTCTAGAACATTGGCCGTGTGTATGTCTTCAAAGAAAATACCCAGTCAGATCATGCTAATGAGAAATCCATTGTTAGAAAGACACACCTTTGGGTCCAGAACGTCTACATAGCATATTTGTGTCCTATTCTGATTTCACAGTCTTACTAAGATAGGATTGATGTACAGTCAGCTTCACATTTGGGTTTTGATGTATGTAATTCCAGTGAAATCACCACCACAGTCAAGATAATGAATGCAACTACCCCTCTAAAAATTTTTGTGCCTCTTTGTCTTCCTTCCCTGTTCTCCTTGACCTGTTTTTCCTCAGATAGCCACTGATCTGCTTTCTGTCAGTGTAGATTGATTTGAACTTTATAGAATTTATGTATATGGAATCTTATGGTATATGCTTTTTTTAGTATGGTTTTCAAACTCTGTGTAATTACTTGAGATTTATCCATGTTACTAGTTCCTATCTTGTTAATTGCTGATAAGGATGTATGGATGTATCACAGCTTGTTTATCCACTCCCCCTTGCACATCCAGTAAGGTATAGGTCTCTTATTATTGAGTTGTAGTTTCTTTATGTATTTTTGATAAAAATAATTGGGGGAGCTTTTGTGTTTGTGCTGGAGGTAGGAAGAGAATGGTGATGAAAGATATATATGAGGTTAGGTACTAAATGAATAGCTGAAGGATTTGAAAGTATAGTTTCTCGTTACCTCTGGAAAACAAGCTAGAGGAAGTAAGAGGACTGTTGATATTTAAAAAAAAAAGTCGTAGAGGGCGGCACCTGTGGCTCAGCGGGTAGGGCACCGGTCCCATATGCCGGAGGTGGCGGGTTCAAACCCAGCCCCGGCCAAATTAAAAAAAAAAAAAAAGTCGTAGATCTGTTTCTCTAAACAAATTTTATGTTTGTCAAAACTGAATGTGAATATATGAATAAGTTCAAATTTGTGGATCACCCAGCTCTATCACCAGTCATTTCCTGTGTCTGTGTGCAGTCTTGTTCAGTTCAGGTGCACAGCTCATCATTACGTGGGGTAAGCAAACCATTTTTACAAAAGCAGAAATGAGCAGTGTGAACGTGAGTGAATAGTTCGTTAGCGAACACAACCTATAGATGACTGTTGTTTTTCCATGCTTTCTCTCTCAAGTCTTTACCCACATTGCAAATTCAAATTTTTTATTGCTTTATTATTTTGGACACTTGGTTGCCACATTTGGTTTCTTGAGTCTTACCCTGGGATTTTCTTCACCTTCACTGCTCTCCCCCAAACCCTCGCCCTGCAGCTAGCTCATAGACATATAAAAACATCCCCCCACCCCCCAATAATTATATGCAGCCCTCTTCCTGATAAAATTCTGGTGCATGATTTCTCTATTTCTTCATCTTGAGAAGTATATATTTTTAGTATTAGAGTTTAGTCCAATGAAATGTTGACTTGCGAGAGACTCTTTAATAACACTAAGGCATACACTTTTGTAGCTGTGTCTAAACAATTGATGAAATTTTAAAATCCATAACCCTTTCCCAATTAATTTTTCATCTTCCCTTTGAGGAACTTGATATTTGAATTTCCTTTTGCTCTTTCTTTGAAGGAAGTAGAATTGGAGGGAGACAGCAGTCATCTCTTAAGAGATGGTTAGGATTCTGAAGGGGAAAAGACACTAAATGTTCTTTTGTCAAGGTGCTATGAAAAATAGACCAGCTCTAAAACACACTAGCTGTTTTGACTAGATAAGGGATATTTAAAATTATTGAGTAAAATGAACACCTGTGCACTCTTTACCTGCCAGGTACTGTTC
This sequence comes from Nycticebus coucang, assembly GCF_027406575.1. Classification (NCBI taxonomy): domain Eukaryota; kingdom Metazoa; phylum Chordata; class Mammalia; order Primates; family Lorisidae; genus Nycticebus; species Nycticebus coucang. The sequence goes on from NC_069782.1 coordinate 32,405,408, forward strand.
TAAGCAGTTTACAAGTTCATTTAATTGAGTGGGTTCTGTCGGATTTGTGGACAAGATATGCTCTACAAAAAAAGTGAAAAGGATTGTTAATGATTTTAAAGGGATATCATAAAAAAGGATATCCAGCAACTTATATATGTAAACTTTTTACCAATTAAAAATATAACTACACTGATTGTATAATGTTTGGGAAATATAAAATGTAGGAGTAAAAACAAATCACTCCTACATCTGTGAAATAGCCAACTGTAATGTTTTAATTATTTTTGATCTTTTATAAAATGTGTATACCTATTAAGGTGCTTGAGATAATACAGGTATAACTGTTTGCTTTTAAAGAAGTTTGTATTTTCTCATGTCGTTAAATTTTTTCATTAACATCATCTTAATGAATTGCCTTGTTAGTAGATGTTTTGTTTTTCACTTTTCTCTGTTAAAAGAGGGAGCATCTCTATTTATAGATATTTATCTTCATTGATGATTTATTTCCTCTGTGATTACTGAGTTTAAAGGATATTTTGATAGTTCATGATCTTTCAGTGAAAATTTTCTTCTAGCCCTTCCTATGTGAGGCAGGTCAAGTTTGGGGGGATTTTGTGTCTTTTCTTTCTGTGTATAAACAGTGTGTCCCACACACTTCTAGGTCTCTGCTTTGCCTTCTTAAATTCCTAAAGCACTTTTTAAAATGCATATTTCGTTTACACTTCCCAAGCCCACGTGGGGTATCTGCAGCTTTGGGGCCACATTGACCTTTGAATCCTCGAGTGCGAGTGCGGCCTTTTGAATCAATCTTAAGTTTTACAGAACAAATCCTTTTAATAAAGGGATTTGTTTTGTGAAGTTTAGATTCGTCAAGGGTGACACTTGAGGATCTGGAGGGCCGCGTGTGACCATGAGGCCAATGAATGTCAGTCAATAGATGATTTTCTAAAATGTTTCTTAATAGATTAATGTAGCTGTCTTTTTTTAAAAAAGGAGAAAAAACACAAAACTTTAACATATAAATTTATGAGCAAATACATGTTAAGAGTTAATCCAAAAAAGTTAAGGTTCTGTACTGTAAGTGAAGTAAAACTTTAGGGAAGTTTAATGGTGTCCTAGGATCTTCCTATGACATATCTTTTTTTTTTGGATCCTCAGATTTTGAGTGAAAAATTTAAGATTTTGAGGTGGCGCCTGTGGCTCAAGGAGTAGGGCGCTGGTCCCATATGCCGGAGGAGGTGGTGGGTTCAAACCCAGCCCCGGCCAAAAAAAAAAAAGAATTTAAGATTTTGGATAAGTATTTTCTTTTTTTTTTCTTTTTGCAGTTGTTGGCCAGGGCTGGGTTTGAACCTGCCACCTCCAGCATATGGGGCGGGTGCCCTACTCCTTTGAGCCACAGGCACCGCCCTTGGATAAGCATTTTCTTTTACATGATCACTATGCTAGACAGTAACAACTGACCTGCTGAAAACAGACACTGCTCTGTAGAGCTTGAAGTCTGCCTTGCTGAGTGTCCAGTGTTCCTTCTTGGTTTCCTTTTTTGTGCAGTGATTCATCAGATGTTACATGCTTCCAGGAACCAGTGTAAGTGTGTGCACATGTCTCCTACCTGGTCTTTGATCTCCTCTCTAATAAATGAGAGTATATTATTTCCAGCTATTATCATACAAATAAAGAAGAAAGGCATTCTGCATTCTGCTGTCAAACCTTCAAGTTTTGCTCCCATTATATCCTATTAGAATTCTTGATGGGGTTCTCTGTTCTTTTGTAACTGTTACTTTTGTAGGGTTTTCCAGGTTGTGCTGAACTGTGTTTATGTCTCTACACACAGCCAAGGTAGCAGCCCAGGCTGTCAGTTTTTCTTAATCTTGAATTTGCTCGCACCATCTCCCTTCCTGATGTATGCATGTAGCCGTAGATTTAAATCAGATGTTTCCCCAAGAGGCAGTTGTATTGGTTGAAGGTCTTTCTTTGTTCTGAAGGGAGGGAGAAGTTCTTTGAGGGGGGTTCTTTGGCCATGCCTCTCCAGTATATTCCATACCAGGCAGCCCCAGGAGGCTGATGCTGCACGGAGTTTGAAAGGAAGACATTCTGAGTGATTTGGGGGGTCTAAAGAGATTATAGTTTAACCTTGAGCTGTACATGTACTTTAGGGTCATCATTGAAAGTCACAGATTACAGTGGCATTGGAGACTTTTAAATTAAGATGATAGGTGGATTTGGATGTGGTAGGGTAGAGAGAGCAGGACAGATTATATAGTTGAATAAATTATTTTTTAAATTTATGTTTTATAATATAAGGGTATATACAGTTAGGTTACATTATTTGCATTTGTTAGGTAACATCTGGGTTATTGTTGAGTCATAACTTTTTTACATCTAAATACATACATATAGTATTTGAACATTCAGAATGGGTATGGTTTTTTTTCCCTACTCAGGTACCGTATTTTGCCCTGTAAAATGCACTCCCATGTATAATGTACACCCATGTTTTTTCCCCAAAATTCCAGGAAAACACCCCTTGAGAAAGAGGCCTGCTCTCAGCCAGGGGAAACATGTTTGGGGAGGGCTAACACTTCCCTGGTGAACATGCAGATTGCACCACCTTCCTACAGCTGCCAACTCTATGAAACCTGTCCCTTTCCTCTCTTCTAGGAGCCCTTGCCTGCTTGCCACGTTGGGGGCTGTGGTCAGCTGGGTGGAAGCTTCTGAGGCTGCTCAGCCCATGGCAGCCAGGCAGGTCCCTGGGGCCTCCTGTCCATGCAGCCAGGCCTTAGCCCTCACCCTGCGTGGCCATGGACTGCCTGTCCAGCCCTGCCACCACCCCCTCTGATGATTGTGGTGCTTGGCAGAAGCTGCCCTGCCTCACCTCCACCAGATTCCATATCCTCTCGGGCTAGAACCTGTGTGCCTGGTAGGTCCAGGCAGAAGGATGGAGCAGCCCCCAGGAGGTCCAGTGGGCTCCCCTGCTCCTGAGCTATACTATCCATGTATAATGTGTATCCTTATTTTTCCCTCAGAAATTTGGGTAAAATAGTATGCGTTATACATGGCAAAATACAGTAATACCTCTTAATTACTTAGAAAAGTTATAGATGTGAAAGGATGCAATGAATGGTATCATGACATTTATCTAATGTTGAGGTCAATGAAAACCAGTCTTATCCTGGAATGCAACCTGGTGAACTAATTGGCAACCTAATTGCCATCTGGAATGCCTTTGGAATGGGAAGGAATAAAACAGAAAGCAGAAATAGAGGAAGAATGAGAAGAGGTGTGGGATATTTTCTCTGCCAGCCTAACACTGCTACTTATCCAGCTTCCTGAACCATGTAAAACAGAGTAGAGAACCAGGAAATTGGCAGAAAAGCCATTTATAAGAAGCCAGAAGTCCCTGTATCAAAACTCTCAGTGCCTCACCTACTTTAGATGTTTACTTGTTGTATTTACTTATATTTTGAATGCTTTGTTTAGAGACATGGCCTTCCTTGCTCAGTCACCTGGTCTGATAGAGCCGTGGTCCAGTCAGCTCACTCTCATCTCAAATTCCTGATCTCCAGAGATCCTTCTGACTCAGTCTTCCGAATAGCTGAGACTATAGGCACATATCACCACACCTGGTTAATTTTTTTGTTTTTTGGAGACAGAGTCTCACTGTGTTGCCCTTGGTGATGTGCCATTGCGTCACAGCTCACAGCAACCTCCAACTCCTGGGCTTAAACCATTCTTTTGCCTCAGTTTCCCAAGTAGCTGAGACTACAGGGTGCCCAACCACAATGCCTGGCTATTTTTTGGTTGTGGTTGTCATTGGTGTTTGGCAGGCCCGGGCTGGGTTCCAACCCGCCAACTCCAGTGTATGTGGCTGTCACCTTAGCTACTGAGCTTTTTTTTTTTTTTGGTAGAGGCAGAGTCTTACTATGTTGCCCATTCTGGTCTCAAACTCCTGGCCACAGACAATGCTCAGCACTCTGCATGGGCCTCCCAGATGCTGGTATTATGTGCATGAGCCATGTCCCTAGCCTAAATAACATTTTCATGATGTTTTGATAACTAGTTTTCCTACATACCTACAGTTGAGAGAGCAAATTTGAGAAACTGGAAAGGTTATTTAGGCAAGCACAGATATCCCAAGAAAGAGTTGGAAATTAGCATGTTAATGGCGAAGAAGGTGGTTTTTTAAATTAAAAAAAAAAGAATTCATGGAACTTGGTAGTCATGGACAATTTGGTTAAAACAGTGTTCCAATCTGGAATATCCTCATTTACACTAGTCATTTTTTAAGACTCATCATGAAATTCCTGCATGAAGCCCTTCATTCTTTCCAGAATATTAGGTGCTTCTCACTTGTAACTTAATGAATTAACATGTGTCCTGTTATACTGAGCCCTTGAGAGTGCCTGTCCCCACAGTGATTACTCCTAGTCATGTCAGGAGTTCCTACTGTATAACAGACATGCCTGACCTGTTTGTTGTTCTACGCCTTTGTACCTCATATGGCCCTTGCTTGCATTCCTCATGTTACAAAATACTGCTCTTTATTCAAGACCCACTTTAAAGGTTGGTTCTTTGAGAAGGCATTTCCCCAGCTTCCTAGAAGGTCATTTCAGTGTCTGAGTTGCTATTGCTTTATGTTAAATCTGTGTTTACTTGATTGTAAAACATCAGTTAGAAAATAATTGATTTAATAATGGTTGTGAGGGGTAAAATGAAAAATTAAGTATACGTACAGAAATACTTTTACTGATGGAAGCATACATTTTGACCTCATTGTGATGAGTATGCTCTGGGAAACAAAAACTTTCAGTGAAACTATGTGTAATTGAGACCAGTTTTTCTATAGGTTAGTTGATAAAAATAAGTAAAGTTCCCAGGGCATATTGCTGGTCACAAAAACTTCAAGACCCAAATAAAGACCTAGAATACTTCTAATATTTTAAACGTTGAAATAAATGTGTTCTATATATACATTTATGAAAGAATAATAACAATAAGATGATTATTTACCCAGATTTTGGTGAGTGACAGCAGTTGTAGTGATGTTTAGGTTAAACCAAGTAATAAATGTTTGAGAAATGACAATTGTAAAGAGCACCTTCTACACCTATGCAGTTCAAAAACACTCGTCTATGGAGGGCTCACTGATCTCTTTCATAGGGCGTCATTTACTGTTGTACATTTGTATGATTTTCATAGACTTTACAGGTTTTTATTTTACAATAATTTTTTTTGAGACAGAGTCTCACTCCGTTGGCCTGGGTGGAGTGCCATGGCATTGTCATAGCTCATGTCCACCTGAAACGCCTGGGCCTAAGCAATCCTCTTGCCTCGTGCTTCTGAGTAGCTGGGACTACATGCATGTGCCACCATGCCCAGCTGGTTTTTCTATTTTTAGTAGAGATGAGGTCTCACCCTTGCTCAGGCTGGCCTCGAGCTCCTGAGCTCATTTTCATTCATTGCTTCTCCAGCCAGCTGGTTCCAATTCACAGTCACAGGTAGCCAGTGTCTTTCCTGGTAGCTGGGAGCAGGTGGGAACCAGCCTTGGTTGGAAGCCATTGCGGGGCTTTATATATAGACACACACACCTACACTTGCTCCAACTGGAACAGTTTAGACACACCAGTTATCCTTCTGTGCAGCTCTTTGGGATATGGGAAGAAACCAGAGTAGCCAGAGAAAACGCCATGTGGACAGTGGCTCTGGCTGGAAATCATTGGGAATAGAATCTGTTTTCTCATTAACATAATGAAGCCATGTGGAAAGAAAAAATGTTTCTTATTCCACTTATTCCACTTTCTTCAGTCCAACTTTTTTTTTTTTTTTTGTGGTTTTTGGCCAGGGCTGGGTTTGAACCTGCCACCTCTAGCATATGGGACTGGCGCCCTACTCCTTGAGCCACAGGTGCCACCCCAGTCCAACCTTCTTGAATTTCAAGTCAGCTTCAGTCATTTTGTTCATGAAGAATAACATCGAGATAGCATGTTGTTTTCTCTAACCTATGTTCTGTGATCTTAACTTCCTGAACACCTTTACAGTTGACTTGTAACTTGGAAACTTTACTGACGTATGTATGTTTTGTTTGAATTTCTTACTGGTTAATCTCAAGGTTGTTATAACTGTCTTTGTGAGTTTTTTGTTGTTGTTTTGTTTTCAGTGTGACTGTGACCCTGAGTACTAATGCAGAAAAAGGAAACACTGTCCTTTCTTAGTTTGAAAATTCTGTGATTTTCTGATAGTTGGCAAATTCTTAGTCCTTTAATTGCTTTGGCTGAACTGTGATAGGCAATCTATGTATAAATTAGCTTTTGGTTTCAGTGTTACTTCTTAATTATAGACTTCTAAAAGATATTTTAAACAAAAATTAGGGATTCAAATTCCCATGGACTTAATATGGAAAAAAGAGTGGAATTTTCTATTTTATGGGCTAAGAATGCTGAGAAGTGGAAAGAATGATTTTTTTGAGCCAGGGACATACAGTTTTTTGAGAACATCATCTTTTATTTATCTGTTTTAGAAGTCTGTCCCCCTACATAGACTAAATTCATTCAGGGCAAATGGGTGATAGTTACATCCCCAGGATCTAGCAGAGTCCCTTACATATGTGCGTTATAGGTCTTAAAAAATGGAGTAGTAATCCTGAGTGATCACTTGGGTGGTTTGATTATGTGACTTAAAAATTGTCCAAAATAATTTTGTGGTGTGTTGTCAGAAGATTTTTATGTAAAATGCTTAAAATAAAGTTTCTGTCTGTATAAGTTTCAGCTTATGGCAAGTACTTCATAACCCAATTCTGCTGAATGAGTAAGTGCTTTTGACATGGAGAAGAGTTTGAGTATTATGTTAGTGACAGTCCGAGACTTCAGATCATTGCTTTAGTTTAAGAAAATGGATTTGGCTTACCAGCTTTAATATTTGAGGTCATGAGGATAAAGAGTCTGGTTTTCTTCTCTAGTTAAAAGAGGACTGATGGTGTCAGGTTCTTGCATGTAACAGTTGGTATCTGTTGACAGCCATGTAAATGAGATGATGGCTTTTTTCTCTGTAGACAGAAATTAGTCTGTTTACCTGCCCAAATGTGCTGTGGCAGAAAAGGCATGTGGGCCTAGCTCTCTAGTCTATTCCTCTTTCTGCTGTACATAGCTGTGCCTCTGACATGTTACCAGACGTCTAAAATAGTGTCTGTCAGGAGCTAGATTTTGTTTTTCCTTTTTCTTTTCTTTGAATTAAAATGTACTTGGATGATTTTTGAATTGCTTGCCTGTTGACAAGGATTGATGAAAAATGTACAAGAGGCTAGAGATTTGGTTTGTTCTTACTGACTCTGAAACACTGACTGCAAAAAGCCAGATTTAAATCTGGTTCTGCTCAGATTGTGGGAAGATTGTACCACACGTTTAAAATGACAAACAGGCAGTGAAGACTTGATATTATCCTGCCCTTGAAGGGGGAATTTATCCTATCAGAGGTTTTAGGGAAATATAGTAGTTGTTGATAAAATGTGGCAATGCTGATGATACCAGGGAAAAAAGTTAAGGTCTGTAGGAAGAAAATGAAATAACACTTGAGATCCTAGAAAGCACTCATGTCAAAACTAGTAAGTGGTAAATAACAAATGGTAAGACAAGTGTTTATTAGCTTTTTAAAAAAGTATAATTCCATTGAATTCATCCCACAAGAATGAACAGCTCATTTGTGTTTAGGGTGTTGACATTGTGAGTTGTTTTGAGAGATTGTGTATTCCAAACTTCTGCATTGCCTTGCCTCTAGTAGCAGTATCTCTAAGTTTGTGAGCCACCCACTTTATTAATGAAACTTATTTACAAAATTACTCTTGATGATATAGCTTCAAAAAAAGGAAGATTTTCTGTCATTGAGGATATTTTCTTCTAAAAACTACTCGAGGCTCTAAAGGAAATTTCAAAAGAGGAATGTATGTTTCAATAATAGCTTTATTATTAGAGAATGATTTAAGTTAATTAATTCTTGGTAGGAAAACATTTATTAGCCTCTCTGTAGTCCGATACATATTTTGAAATAGTCACGGTCCTAGTGCATAGTAAACACCATCTAGGACAGAGTCTAGAATATATTAGATACTTAATATATGCTTCCTAAAAAGAATACAAGCATCCAGAAAGTTCCTAACTAGAGTTTATACAAATATTTTATAGAAAAGTAAAGCAGTTTGTCATGAATTTGTCCAGTAACTGAACTGTAGGTCCCCACATGATTGCTCCTGGTCATGTCAGGAGTTCCTACTGTATAACAGACATGCCTGACCTGTTTGTTGTTCTACGCCTTTGTACCTCATATGGCCCTTGCTTGAATTCCTCATGTTACAAAATACTGCTCTTTATTCAAGACCCACTTTAAAGGTTGGTTCTTTGAGAAGGCATGACAATGCAGACATTACAACTTTTGTACTTACAGTGTTATACAATGATATTTAATATTTAGAAAACACTGAACTTCTGTTTACAGTACACTTGTGTGTATACTGTATAGATGAAGGTGAGGATACAAAAAAATAGTATCTCCCTAACTGCTTTATGATATGCTAGGTATGAAAGACAAAGATAAGTACTAATGTAGCACATTAAAGAATAAAGATTAAAAGACAATATTGAGGATGGGCCAAATGTAGAATAAGGCAGCCCCAGAACTGCACTTTGGGAATTTGATGTTTTTAATTTCCTTCTCAGAGGCATGTTGATTACTAGTCCTGTTTGTCTGGGACCAGGTAGTCAGGCCACATGGAAAGAACTACGTATTTTAAAGTTCATTTCCAATGTTTCTTAAATGTGGCAGGTTGAGAGACTAGAGTGAGGAAACTGGAAGACCCAATTTCCTTCTGCATCAAAGAAAATTATATTTAGTGTTTAACTTACATTTCAGACTTACAGTATTTCTTTGGAAACTATTCATTTATAATAGGAAATTGGGGCCAGGTTGCTAGTGAGCAATTCTTTTTTAGTACAAGTGTCCCAAGTATTACATAAATCATAATCTGGGATTAAAAATTACTTGGTTATCTGAAATTTGAATTTAACTGGATGGCCCTGTATTTTACTTGGTAGCCCTGGTAGGTCTTGAAGGTGGGTGATACTAGGAGGCAAATCTCTCATCTGAGTTGGGAAACAGGAAGGTAAGATGTAGCACATACGTACAAGTTTTAAAAAGGGTGCCGATGTTGAAACCACAGCCTGGCAAGAGCTTTTTGTTGCCAGTCAGAGCACACAGGAGGTTTTCAGTACAGTGAACCAAGATTCTGAACTATTCGAGTGAATTTGATAATGAATCTAAATTGTGACTCAGCTTGAGGCTTCTTTGTGTGTATTTTTCTGGTTGAAAAGAAACTGAGCATAAGATATGAGTAGCCTTAAGCTTGTGGATAGGAACGTTACTGTTTTGCACTTGGAATGGGAGATATAATGAGGATTTGGGGGGTAAAGAATTTTAGAACAAGAAGAGAGCTTAGAAAATCTGAACCAGCCTTTTATTTTATAAACGGAAAATCTTGAGTCCCTAGGATATAGTACCTTGTTCAGAATCCTACCCAGGTCTGACTCCCGCTTTCGTACTTATTCCACTGTTCAGTGTTCACCTTTCCTAAACCTTGACAGAAATATTATTCATTCCGCAAAATATTTGAGCTAGCTGTATGTTGAACTAATTGAAGTTTTGGGTACTGTGCTGTATGAAAGGAATAATATTGGTTAAAGCAGGTAGTCTCTGTCCTATATAAATGGAAATTTGTCATTCCATTTATTTGTCATAAATGGTGCTAAATAAGCAAGATTTAGTATAAAGTAGTTCCATTAAAGTGTATAGTCCAGAGCTAGAACTGATTGCTGATCCCTGGTGCTAATTCCTTGTCCTATAGTTTGTAATACTTGTGCAGAAATTCATGCAGGTGTCTATATATTTGATAACCTAAAACATTTGTGTGACTGATAGCTTGAATTGCTCCATCATTTATATTTCACTCTGTTGTCCTCAATAATGAAGAGTAATATTGACAGGCCCTCAATGGTTATATGAGAGAAAGTGCTATAAGGTCATTGCCTGGGACAGTGAACAGCCAAAATTCTGACCTTGGGCCAAGGCCTCATCATCTCCTTGGGTTAGGTTCCTGCCAAGGGCTTTAACATGGAATGATGTCTGATTTATAAGAAAGTGGGTTACTTGGGAGCATAGGAATAGATTGGTCAGCACTATGGCCCTGATTTTCCTCTTGGTTGGAGGAATATTTTCTTATATGCTGTGATTTATTTGTTTAATACCTATCTGACTTAGCATTCTACATGTAACTGAATTGATTGAAATGATATTGCACATATTGTATGAGTTTTGCCTCCGAATTTTGACAGTCTAGTTCTACAGCTTCTTTTGTTGGTTCCCAGATATATTTGGTTTGATTTAAACATTGAAAAAGCAAATATTATTGTAACTAGGTTTCTGTGTACGTAGCATTTATTTTAATCTTACTTTGAGTTTATTCCCAAAATGCTAGTGTTTTTCTGTCATAGCAAGTGAAATATACAGAATAAAACTTAAATGTTTCTTTTATTCCGTTCCCCTATTTATAATTCTCAACATCATTTCTTAATTGATATACATCCAGAGGAAGAATGAGCTAAATTTACTTTTCTGAGACTACGTGGAATGTGTTTTGTTTTTTGTTTTGTTTTGTTTTGACAGAGTCTGACTCTGTTGCACTGGGTTTGAGTGCCATGGTATCATCATAGCTCACAGCAACCTCAAACTCTTAGGCTGAAATGATCCTCATGCCTCAGCTTCCCTAGTAGGTGGGAATATAAGTGCTGTCCATAACACCCTGTCTATTTTTAGTAGAGATGAGGTCTTGTTTTTGCTTAGGCTAGTCCCAAACTCCTGAACTGAAGTAATACACCCATCTCAGCCTTCCAGAGCTAGGATTATAGGCATGAACTGCTGTGCCCGGCCTGGAATGTGTTTTTTAAAACAGATTATAAACTTTACTACCTCTGTAAATGGGAACAAAAATTTTTTATTTAAATATTCTGGTTAGGTTCTAATTAAAGTTTTGTACCATCTTACAGAAGTAATTTATGTAGTGATAGCTTTGTAGGAGTAAGATGTTGTCAGTATTATTTAAATGAGAAAGAGACTAGGTATTTAGATTGGACAGTTTCTTGGCCTTACTGCTTCATAAGTTGAAAGAGGCTAATCATTTGTATTTGTAGAAAATACAGTCCTCTCTCAGTATTCATGGGGGATTGCTTCCAGGACAGCTCTCCACCATAAATACCAAATTCACAGATGGTCAAGTCCCTTATATAAAATATATTTGCATACAGCCTACACACATCCTCCTGAATACATAAATGTGTCGTTAGATGATTTCATTCTTATGCGAACATAGAGTGTACTGAACACAAACCTAGATGGTGTAGCCTACTGCACACCTAGGCTTGTGGTAGCCTATTGCTCCTGGGCTGCAAACCTGTACAGCATGGTACCATACTGAAAACTGTAGGCAGTTGCAACACAGCGATAATCATTTGTGCATCTAAACATAGAAAAGGTACAGTAAAATTAAGGTGTTACCTTCTTACAGGATCAAATGTGGTTCATCATTGACTAAAATATCATTATGCAATGCATGACTATACTCTAAATCATCTCTAGAGTGCTTTTAACGCCTAATGTAATGTAAATAGTGAATAGTATATTGTTTAGGGAATAATGACAAGAAAAACATGTCTGTGCATGTTCAATGCGGAGGAAGCCATCTATTTTTTTTCCTGAATATTTTCAGTTTTCAGTTGGTTGGATCCATGGATGGGAACCCACAGATACGGAAGGCAGGTTATATGAATAACCCCAGAAGAGTATTATATTAAATTAATTGTGGATATGTGGTAGAGATAGGATCATATTTTTATTTGGATTCATACTCAATTGTTTTCTTTTAGTATGTGGCCATTATAGTAGCATTTATTGTCATGCCAATGTGAATTTATGTGCATCTGTGCATGTATGCAATGCTATATACATGAAATATGAAACTCTTCCCAAATCATGCAATTTGCTGTTGAGATTGAACATAGATAATGCCACACATTCATGAAGGCATAGTGAAGCATATGGAAATGGCCTCTGTCCAGAGAGTGTTCTTAGGTTTATAAATGTGATTGGTTGGCTAACATTCATTCATTATGTTAGAATTTTTGCTGAAATGCCCTTATAAGGAAAAATTTTTTAGAGTTTAGTGATGTGTTCCATTACATTGGATGAGGGGAAATACACTCATGGTTTTAAAATTTTAACTACAAAGTAAAATTGAGTACACTCAAGCATGTCAGTTATCTGGCATTCTTTAGTAGGAGAGAACAAAGGACAGGAGTTTGCAAAAAGGATAGTCTTTGTTTAGGGAGAAGAATAGAACTCAGTAAAATTAGGATGAATTGATACTGGAAGCAGCACCATTTTATACTTGGAAATTTCTAACATCTTAAGCTGGAGATACTTTTGGCTTGTCTTCTCAAGGAGGTGGAGGGTAAGATAACCCTTCATCACTTACCAAGGGTGGAAGACGACTAGAGCAGATGCTGAAGGGGATTTAGAAAATCTTTTAACAATGGCCAGTGTTTTCAGTCCATATCTAGCAAGGAAAAAATATTAAAATTAAATGTTGCTTGGGGTAAAAGGGAATGTATTAGTCTGCTAGAGTTTCCATAAAAAAATACCACAGACTGGCGGGTTAAACAGAAATTTATTTTCTCATAGTTCTAGAAGCTGGAAGACTCCAGGATCAAGGCATCAGCAGGGACGGTTTTCTCCTGAGATGTCTCCCTCCTTGGCTTGCAGATAGTTTTCTTATTTTATTTATTTGTTTATTTATTTTTTCTGAGACAGTCTCACTTTGTAGCCCTTGGTAGAGTTTCTTCTTGCTGTGTCCTCACATGGCCTTTTTGCTGGGTCTCTTCCTTTTATTAAGGACACCAGTCCTATTGTATTCCTTCACGTCCCACCGTCCCACCCGTAGGACTGCATTGAACACTTAACTGCCTCCTTAAAGGCCTATTGCCAAATCCAGTCTCACTGGAACTTAAGGCTTTAATGTAGGAATTTCAGAGGGATACCGGTTAGTCCTTAACAGATAAAACAAAAAAATCCACTCTGAAGTATAATTTTCATAAGATAAAGGGTGGTTTGAAAACTTTTAACATGCAGCAAAATCACCTGGAAGCTTGTTGAGGCAGCACACCTGAGTTTCTGAATTATATGAAGTCTGGAGTGGCTTTGAGAATTTGTTATTTCTGAGGAGTCCAAAGTGATTGTCGATACTGCTGGTATGCGGATCATATTGTGAGAATCAGTGATGTCATTCTGTCATTTGGATTGAGGGAAAGTCTTTTGAGGAGGGTTGGGGAGACAAAGGAGAATGCAATGGGAAATACTACAGAAAACACAGTGGGAGTGCTGAGGACATGTTGATTTAGTTTTCCTACAGATATGTTTACCCTCAATTCAGTGAGTTAGATATTTTAATGGATTAACAGTAAACATTTCTATTGTCCATTCTAGGAGGGAAATTGACTCTAGAGTTTGTTTTTAAGGAATTTGATTCCCAGAATACCACCTCCTTCAAATCTTTGGTAACTTGTCCCTTTCCTGGTGATGCATTCCTGGCCATTCTGTCAAATTTGGAGACCCTCCCAATAAAATAGTGCAAAGGTAGAGGCTACAGTGAAAAATTAGGTAGACTGGTGCCTGAAGCTCAGAATTTAAAGTTTACTTAAACTTTTTAGGTTTAAAGTATAAACGGTGAGTAAAACTGGATTGTGCTCCAGAAGGTTTTCTTTTTTATTTGGAGATTGAAACAAATTTTCCCATAGAAATACAACTGTAAACAGTGGGTCAACAAAAGTCTAAAAGGAACCTGAATCCCTGGCTAGAACTACTAGCCTGAGACCTGGTATCCCAATTAGGTTAATATGGACTAACAGGCAAAAGGGAGGGAGAGAAAGTAAGTTTCCTTCCTCTGTCCAGTACCAGATGGACCAAAAGATACAGTTTTAAAGGGTAAACATAAAGCTCCGTGTACATGCTGTAAAATAACCAACTTTTTTCCTTTAAAAATTACCCTTGGTGTGGCTAATTTTAGCCAGTGTTCTAACAGTCCTAACTGGTTTTATAGTCATGTATGAATGACCAGTATTTTCTTAATCCTTAAAGCAGTGGTTCTCAAACTTCCTAATGCCGTGATGTATTTTCATTGTTAACAAAGGGGTCTCAATCCACAGGTTGGGAACTGCTGCCTTAAAGATTCTTGTATTCCGAGAAGTGTACAGACCTATTTATGTTATCTGTGTGTGTGTATGGCTATAGTATAAATATATATGAAATCATAAATTCATGCTGATACCTCCAGTTTCAGTTTACAGAGTTCTGCCTTGCCTTTCCCCATCCCATTTTTGTCTGTGTTCTTCCATGGTGAGAACTATAGCTCCCAGCTTTAACACTTTCAAATTCTTCAGTGAGTCCTATACGCATGATGTAGTTTGAAAACTTTTACTACCATGCCACTGTGAAAAAAATCAGTGTGCTCAGAGAAGTTTAAAATTTGCTTATACTCCTTTATTATTCCTTTCATTAGAACTAAGGTTGTGGGCGGTGCCTGTGGCTCAAGGAGTAGGGCACCGGCCCCATAAACAGGAGGTGGTGGGTTCAAACCCGGCCCCTGCCAAAAACTGCAACAACAAAAAACTAAGTTTGCATAGTAAAAACAATAGGGTCTAAAAGTTAGTTATAGATTTTCCTCCATTCCTCATTCAGAGTAGTCATTTTTTTCATTTGAAACTCATTCGGGTTCATTTATTTATGTTGCATTAAGCTTTAGTTCCATTACTCCAACTGTGTGTGTGGGGGGGAGGAGGACTTAGTTTTGTTTTGAGGTAGGATCTCACTCTGTTGCCTGGACTACAGTGCAGTGGTATCATCACAGTTCACTGTAACCTCAAACTCCTGGGCTCAGGCAATCCTCCTACATAGCTGGGACTACAAGCACATGCGCCATGCCTAGTTAATTTCTCCACTCCCCCCACTTTTTTTGTAGAATTGGATCTTGCTGTGTTGCTTGGACTGGTCTCAAACTCTTGAACAGGCCTGAGACTCTTAGCCTCAAGGGATCCTCCTGCCTCTTCCTCCCGAGTGCTGGGATTAAGGCGTGCACCACCGTGCCCCGCCATTGTTTTTAGTTTTCTATTTTGAGTATGTATGTATGTATATGCTTCTAAAAGTCAGGACTGCACACAAAAAATGGATATTCAGAAGCCTTAGCCCTTTCCATTTCTGCCCTCTGCTCTTTTTATAAGTAACCAACTTTCATGTTTACTGGTTCATTCTTTTATGGTTTTTTACCTCAAAATAAACACACTTATGTATGTTGTGTTTCTTTCTTACACAAAAGGTGGCATGTGCTCTGCAATTTTCCTTTTTGTCCGCCACTTGTTATATCTTGAAGTTCTCCATCTTGGCTCATAGATAATACCCTTGCTCCTTTTTTATAGCTGCATAGTATTCTGCTTTGTGCGCCATTCTGTAAACAACCACTTTCGTGTGTTTGGACATTTCGGTAGCTTCCAGCATTTTTAAGTTATAAATAATACTACAGTAAATAACTTTGTGTCTTGGAAGCTTTTGTTGGAAAATCTCAGATGACTGGTGGGTAACTAGAATAGTTGAGTCTAGAATTAAATTATTGACTTCTTCACACATCTCTGTTACCTAGACTGAGATGACTAATGTTGGGCTTAGTTTAAACTGTCAAATAGGACGTATACACATGTCCTCTCACTGTAGCCTAGGCTTCTTCACAAAATTGGGAGCCTGGATTCTGAGAGGGCATATCAGAAGAATGAATGTTCTAAAAAAAAGCAGACAGAAACTGCATGACCTTTCATGACCTTCTTCAAGTCCCTGTAAGTTGCCTTTGTGGTTTACTGTTGGCTGGTAGAGTCATAGGTCTGCCCTGATTCAAGCTCAGGGGCATAGACTACACCGCTCCATGTGACCATATTAAAAAAAAGAAAGAAAGAAATTTACAACTCAGTTTTGAAACTGCCACATGACATTTTTTGCATACATTGCTGAATTAATCATTTTCCCAAAGCCTTGCCAAACTGTACATTTTCCAGATTTTGAATTTTCATTAATATGATTGGTGAGAGATGTATTCCAGCATAGTTTTAGTTTGCATTTCTTCTGTGAGTGAGGTTGGACATCATTCTTATTTTTTAAGGGCTTTTATATTTTGATAAATTATCTGTGACGTATGATTTCTTTAGGGTGTTTGATTCTTTCTCTCAACTTAAAAAATGTTTTTAATATGGTAGAGAAATTAGCCTTATTTTCTGTGTTGTTGCTGCTGCAATTTTGCTAATACTGTGTTTTTCCATGTAGAATTTTAATTTTTTTGTCAACTTTATCAATCTTATTCAATGCCTCTAAATTATAAGTCATAGTAAGTAAACCTTTCCTTATACTCCAATGCAGAGGGATGCACCCTCTGAACCGTTCTTCTTGCATAGTTCTATATCTTATGCTTGAAATTTATTTTTATGCGGTGTAAGAAATGGACCTTATTTTCTCTTTGTTTAAATGACTATGGTAGTCCCAACCCAATTTATGGACAAGTTCATCTTTGTTTCCCCTCAGTCACAAGTGATTTGAGTTGCTACTATTGTCATACATTAATTTCCATATGTAGTTAACTCTGTTTCTGGACTTTTCTTTTTCAATCTGTTGGTTTTTTTCACATATCACTACCTTTTTTTTGGGGGGGGGGGGGAGACAGAGTCTCACTTTGTTGCCCTTGGTAGAGTGCCATGGCATCATAGCTTATAGCAACCTCAAACTCTTGGGCTTAAGCAATTGTCTTGCCTCAGCCTCCCAGGTAGCTTGGACTACAGGCACCCGCTACAATGCCTGGGTATTTTTAGAGACAAGGTCTCGCTCAAGCTCAGGCTCGTCTGGAATCTATGAGCTCAAGCAGTCCACCCGCCTTGACCTCCCAGAGTGCTAGGATTACAGGCATGAGCCACCACGCCAGGCCACTACATTCTTAATTTTGTTCGTAGAGACTTTACAATATGTTTTTGTATCGGGTGGAGCTAATCTTTCCATTGTAGTTTCTCTGGTATAGTTTCTTGGCTACTTTTATGTATTTATTTTTCCATATGAACTTTAGCATAAGCTTGTCTAGTGTCAATAAAAAAATTGTTTTTTATTAGGCTTGCTTTAAATTTACAAATCAACTTGGAGAGTAGTGCCCTCTTAATGATGTTGAGAAGTCGTAACCATGAACAAAGAGTATCTTTTTATTGGGGCAGCCTTGTCTTTTGCTATTTTCTTTATGTAGATTTTGAACATTTCTTGATAAATTTATTCCTAAGTATATTAAATTGTTTTTGGTTGGTATTGCGATGGGAGTTTTTCCATTATTATCCCATGATTTGTTATTAGTTGAGTATAAAAAGGCCTCTGATTTATGTATGCTAATTTTAATCCTGTACCTTACTGAGTTGTTTTTGTGTTGAGTTACTTTCCACTGATTGTCTCAGGTTTGGAGTCTTGGGTTTTCCAAATGTGTTATCATGTCATCTGTAGAGATCTTTTTCTTTTCTTTCCTGATTCTCATGTTTCTAGTTGGTTTTTTTTTTTTTTGGTCTCCATCACTGGCTGGTGCCTTCATAATGATATTAAATAGTAATTAATGTTTTTGATCTCATATCGAGTGCCTTTAGTATTATTACATAGATACCGACTTTAAATAAATGTATATATAATTTTGTTAAATGCCCATTCATTCCTACTTACTAATAGATTTTTGGGCTCCCGTACATTCCTGGCATAAATTCCATTTGATCCTGGTGTATTTTTTTCTTTAATGCAAAAGAAAAGTTTACAAAAATCCTAACTAAAATACTAGCATCAATTTTGTAAATGATGTGGATTTATAATTTTCTTTTTATTCTGTCTTTATTAGGTTTATGTATTAGTGTTATATTTGCTTCGAAGGAAATTTGCATTATCATTTTCCTTTCTATTCTCTGAAGCAATTTATGCAGCATATTAGGACTCTGATTTCCACATGTTTAGTAGAATTCCTCTGATCTGGATGATAACATCTGGACCTGGTGCTCTTTGTGGGAATTTTTCTTTGTAACATTTTCTGTCTGTCCTGTCTCTGTTACAGTCAGTTTTGGTGAGGTGTGTTTTCTTTAGAAATCCATTTCATTTATTTTTTTCAGATTTATCGTCAAAGAATTCTTTCAGTCCCTTGGGGATTTCTTCTGTTTTAATAATTATTTTTTGTTGTTTTATTCAGTATTTTTTGCTTCTTTTTTCTAATTGGTCAGTAGATATAATATTCACATTCATTAACCTGTCTTATTTGTACAGTTTAAACGTTAAGAACTCACAGTAGTTTTTTTGGTAAAGCTTCCCTAGTTCTCTAGGGTGGATGAAGTTCATTCTCTAGTAAATTTCTCTGTAGGAGCATGTGTATTCCAGAGTCCTTATACATTCAAAACGAGTTTTTTTCATTCTGTATTCTCTCTCTCTCTTTTTTTTTTTTTTTTTTTTTTGAGATAGCGTCTCACTCTTTCGCCCTCAGTACAGTGCTGTGGTGTCACAGCTCACAGCAACCTTCTTGGGCCTAGGCGATTCTCTTGCCTCAGCCTCCCTAGTAGTTGGGACTACAGGCACCCGCCACAATGCCCATCTATATTTTGTTGCAGTTTGGCCAGGGCCAGGTTTGAACCCACACCCTTGGTATATGGGGCCAGCGCCCTACTCACTGAGCCACAGATGCCGCTTTCTTTCTGTATTCTTAATACATGAAGGAAACTTGACTCCCACATTTTCTTGAAAATACGGCCCTATTGTCCTTCTTTGTATGTTGCTTTTGAAGTCTAATTTTTTTTTAAATACAGGAGAACCTTCATGGTTGACCACCTCAAGTTGACCTAATTTTCATAAACTGGACATGTACATACTAGTAGAGAAGACACATTTTCTTATGTTGACCACCTCTGTGTGTGACCAATTTGTTACAGTCCCTTGCATGGTCACTTTACAGAGTTTTGACTATAATTTGATTTCTTTTCCTTGGGTTTTTTGTTCTGAGGGTTTTTTTCTCTTTATCTTTAAACTGTAATGGTTCATTATGTGTCTTGAAGTAGGTTGTTCTAGGTAAAATTTCTAGGTTGTTCTAGGTAGACAGTGGACTCTTCCAGTATTCTGGTTTAGATTTTCTCTTATTTCTGGAAGGAGTTCTTGAATTATGCTTTTATATATTAGTAGTTGTATTCTGTTTGTTTTTCCCTGAAGGACTCCGATTATGTAATGACCGATCTTTTGCGTGTCTTCTATTTCAGCTACTTCCTCCTGATCCGTTTTTACTCTTTTTGAAAATCTCATTTTCATTCTCTTATTTTCCTTTCTTTCTTAAATGTCCCTAGATTTTCATTCAAATCCATTTACCTGAAAGCATTTTGTAATTCATTCTTAATTTCTGAAATGGTTTCGTCTTTATTTTCTTTCAATTTCTTCTCTGAGATTGATCATTTCTTATAGATTTGTTCCTGGATTATTGTTCATTTCTGTTTTTAGTTTTTGAATTTTTGGTTCTAGATGACTTTTGGTTTTGTTTTCTGTATCCAAATACTCACTTGAGAATATTTAATTCAGTGAGAAGTATTACATTATGATTTTTTGTTTCATGGGTCGGTATTTTTTTTTTTTTTTATGAAAAGGATATTCCTCAGCAGAAATATATTCTCTGTATTCTTCCTCCAATACCCTTGTATAGAGTTGATTTGAATTGATTCCCCCTTATTCCTGGGTAGTTTGTGGACTAGGTTGTCAAGAATGTCTTCTGTCAAAATAGTGAAGTATGTTTCTTTAATAGATTATGGTGGTAGTCAAGAGATGTAGGCAAGGATTTATGTGTCTTTTTTCTTTTTGGTCTCTACAGGATCCTTAATTTTCTGTTCTTTTCCTTCACTGCCATATCGCCAAAGGGCACTTGTCTGTGTATCTTCTTCTGTCCAGGACACTGTGTCTGTGCCTGCCATCTCTCTTGCTGTTGGCTTTCAATCTCCTGTATACTGAGGTTGAGCTACGGAATTCCAGTGTTCAGAGTTTCCGCACTTGACTTTGGACTTACTTTTTCTCTAGGTGGTTTTATTCTGCGTTTCATCTGTTTCCTTTAGTCCTCTCAGCTCTTTTTTTCAGTCTCTTAAGCTTCCCTTCTCCTATCCACTCACAGAATTGCAGAGGCAGTGGAAGCTTTGTTGGATTTTGGTATTTCTTTACTTGGAGGTAATTTAAAGTTTTTAGTGTTCTGTCTCCTGATAATACTAGAGATCATGTATGGTTTTATTTTGAGTCCTTGTGATGCTGTGCTTTTTAGGGAGAAAGATTGGGGTTCAGGCTGCTACTATTATCTTCCTGATCAAGTTTCAGAAGAGCTTTTTAAAATTAAGATTGTTAGGTCTTATTCATACAGAAGGATTCTGTTAGTATGGAGTGAGGCCAGGGACTCTTTTTTTTTTTTTTTTCCAAAGCTCTTTTCATGATTTGGATTCAGAGCTATCTTTGGAAATTGCCAGAAATAAGCAGACATTTCTTGGTAAATGGTCAGGTATTTTAGGCTTTGGGGACCACATACAATCTTTACTGTTTGCATGTTCTTTATTTTTAACCCTTTGAAAATGAAAAAAGAAAACAAAACACACACACGCACACCTTTAGCTTTGGCCATGCAAAAACAGGCTTGAAAGTTACTCTTATGTTTATCTTTTTCTGAGAGCCTGAAACATGGAATTATTTTAATACCTTAAGCAGCTTTGGATCTACTCTGGGGTATAAACCAAGTATTAATATGAACCAGAAAGCATGGAAGTAGCAGTATTAAAAAGTGGTATGTAAATGCAGGTATTACCAGTTAGCTGCTTCAAAAACAAAATAACTTTCTATGATTCCTGTAAAACACCTGATTTTTCACAAAACCCTGCACTTTAATGACCACCACAATGATTAGCACCTTAGAATGTATGCACATACGTGAATGAGAAGTCCTTAGAGACTAAATTGCAAATACCTTGACAGAGTCACAAATATTTCTTCAGGTTTATTTGTTTAAATTTTAGGAATATATATGAAAATGATTTTGGCTTTTGTGTGGTTGAAATTGAGGTTTTCTGGCAGCACACTGGTTTCACTTGCTTCTAAAGGCACATCTTGGTTTGTGTTAGCAAGTCATACCGAATTTCTCATGTCCGGGGGCATGCCCTAGACTAAAAAGGATATCCTATTGTCTAACTACTGGAGACAGTAAAAGGATATCCTACTGTCTAAATATTGGGGACAGTGTATGAAATTTCACTGTGTAGAAGACTGTCCCTACCTCTTCTGATTTTCCCCAGCAGCAGCAGGAAACTAAGAGGCTTACCAATCATCAGAATAGGGTAAAGGAGCAAAATCATTTGAGGAGGGTAAATACAATGTGAATAACAGGATATGAGGTCAGACAATTAAGTTCACAAACTCTTCCTAGAAAAAGTGCTATGTCATTGTTGAATACCACTAAGGTCACCAGATGGCCCGGGGAAGTACTTTGAAGGTCACTGTAGTGATATTTAGCAGTGAGGAATGTAGCATTTTTTCTAAGGCGAGTTCGTGAACTTAATTGTCTGACCTTCTAGAAGTGAGAACAAATAAGGCTTAGTTTGCAGGCTTTTTAGCCCTTGGCCATCTCTGGACGTCCTTCACTGGCAGGTTCTTCTGTCACCATCCACTAGAAGAAAACATGAACTGGAGGCCAAATGGCCCCTTTTAAAAATATTATTTAATCCTCTGTGTTCCTCAAAGGGGTTAATTTTTATTGTGGAATCCCTATGGTTTGTGGTATGAGTCTTTATAATTATTATTTTTTTAAAGACAATATGTTGGTGACTTATTTTTGGTCGCCAGTCATCCTGTTGCTCTTCATTGTTCATGGATTCAGTCAGTGTTTAAAAGTCTTCTATGTGGACCCTTACTTGGGAGAAAGGGACAGTTAGGAGGTTGGTAATTGTGATTTTCATTGTCTTGCCAAATAAGAGAATGGACTGTAGTAGTTCTTCACAACCCCTCCCCCAACCACCACCACCAGGGTCCATTTTTCACAGAAGCAGGAATAGTCATAAGGCACAAATCAACCATATCACACTGTAATTAAAATAATATCGAAACTCCTTATCATGGCCTATAAGCCCCTCGGTGTCTGGCCCTTTCCAGCTCTCCAACTCATTGCCTATTGGCCTCTGCTAGTGCGCTGTGCACAGGCAACATTGGCCTTCTTCCTTTACTTTCTGGAAGTATCAGCCTTGTTCCTTGCCTTGGAACCTTCTGTTCCTCTCTGCTGGGAATGCATTTTTCTCAGATCTTCTTGAGGCTACTTCCTCTCAAATACTCCTCTTCATCTTCATTAAAACAGAAGCCTCCCTTGAATACTGCCCTTCTTTCGGGTATCTTTCATTCATGGGGAACAGAAGGGGGCAGATAAATTAGAAGAATTTAAGGTTCATGAGGACAGGAATACAGCCACATTCACCCCTGAGTTCTAAGTTTCTACAGTATTGCCTGGCACACAGTAGATGCCAATTTTGAGGAACGAGTGGGGTTTTGCTAGCCCATATGATTTTTCTATTTTAATTATAATCTCTTTCATTATCGAGAGGCAAGAACAATGGTATATTCCCTGACCCTCACTTTACTTCTCTAAATGGACATTAAAGGTCAGTTAGGCTAAGCTTGGCATATAAGTGGTCACTACAAAAATTTTGAGATAGACTGTGTTAGGTCCATTAACACTTCCAGGAAACACATTCGACAGCGTTTCTTTTTTTGACTCACCCGTGCAGATTTCACCTTGTTGGACTTACTGATGTTGCTGGGCGGGCTTTGTTTCCATGTGTGTGAAATTTACGTTTTTTTGATTTTTGTGCATCTTAAAACTTTAGTAATGACCCATGTACCTGGTTATACTGTTACATGCTTTGACTATCTCTGATAAATGAGCTGCAGGAATAAAGTTTTTTTAAGGTGGAAGCTTTTAGCATAAAGAGTTAATACATAAAATAGTTTCCCTGTGTAACTGAGAAAGTTGTTTTTAATCAGTTACCTTCAAAAATTTTTTTAATATTCAATTCCATGAATTAGTTAATAAAGAATTACATGTACCTGTACTTCTGTTTAATTGCCAAGAAAATGGAAATAATGGTTTTTGTTTTTAAACAGGTGAATGGTTTTTGGGCGTGGAACATCTGAATTTAAATTTCTGTAGATGTGGCTTCTTTCTGAAATCATCTCTAGCTCTGACCCACAGAAGAAGAGAAATCTTTTGGTGCTTTCAAGTCTTGCATTCAACCTTCCCCCAAACTGGCCAAGTTTTCTCCGTATGAAAGACTCATTCAGGCAAATAATGCTTATCCTTAATTAGTTTCTTCAGAAAACTTAGAAGATGTGTCACTGCCTTCCCTGATTAACTTAATGTAGTGTCATGTAGGCAGTCGCGGGCTGAGTTGGTAGTGAAGTAAAACCCCTAGACTTTAGGGAAGGTTTCTTCATTCTGTACTTATGATTCCCACCACCACCACCACGACATGCAAAGGCAGAGTTGGGAACTTGTAAAATTTTACTTCTTTCTGTGTCCCAATCTTTAAATGTGGAGCCTGCCATCTAGAATAGGAGCTCTCCCCTTGTGGTATTTGAAAATTGTCTTTTATGTCTTCATTTAGGTTTTTGATTAAAAACAGTGGGGAAAAAATGCACTTACAGTTTGATGTTCTGCTACTGGTGAAATTCTAAAAAGCCACACCTGATTTACTATATATAAGTAAGAAGAAATGAACAATAGTATGAGGTTTGTTGTTAGGAAAAACAAGCAAGTGGAAAGAGTTGAAGAAACCGGCTCATGTATTTTCATGGAAATATTACTTCCAGGACAGTTTTACTTCGAAGATAGAGGGGGAGCATGCAGGCAAGGGTACATTTTGTTCTGTTGCTTTTTCAGGCTTAAAGTAAGTAAAACATAAGTTTCATTATATGTTTAGTCTTGTATTCTTCCATTTAAAGTGCTGTGATTCAGATACTGCCATTAGTGAGTTAAGAGGAGAATATTTGAAGGACAAATTAATCTCAGTTGGAGTTTATTCTTTAAAATGTTCATTTGTATGCTCGAAAGATTTGGGGGAAGGTATAATCACTGCCTCCCACTTCCCAGCACACAATTGAAATTAAACTTCTGTGAATAAATTACTCAAAACAGCTGGGACCTGCGTAGGAGCACCTCAGAAACTGAGCCCTAGATCCATGTAGAATACTAGGTGATTAATACCCTACAGGGTCTGTGTTTAGTATCATTTCGCAATGATGAAGAAGCCTCTGCTGATCCTTGTGTTACTTTCCCAGCAGTGGATGTACAGAGTAGTTGTTAACCTTTAAAATCATGAAATACTTTTCCGAGTAGCCTTATGATTGATTTTTTGAGGATGTGTTTTGTTTTTAAGAGAGTAACTTCTGAATATTTTTTGATCCATAATGGATACTAGTTCCTATAGAGTTTTCTTTTAAGGAGCAAATGTGATTTGTTACTGTAAAAAAAAAAAAGAAGAAGAAGAAAAGGCTCATTTTTTACTTGTGTTCTGTAATAATAAATTGTCTACTTTGTAAATCTGGGAATTGGAATTGTTTTTAGAATGGGAATTTAGAAGGATAATTATCTTGTAAGAATGTAGAAGCCAGGAAGTTTTGTTTTTTTTTTATTCGAATTTGGCAAACTGCTGTAAAATGAATAAGCTGTTTGCAGTTTTTATACTCTTGGTTAAGTTAAAGTGGTGTCTTCTTCACTTAGGGAAGACTATATTTTATGTACCACTTTATTATCCTATTAATGCGAATAATATTTACATTAACGTCAATAGTGGAAACATTCTTCTCATTAAAAAAAATTGCAATATAATAAATGCTTTACTTTTTCAGACCTGAAAATGCTTTTGAGATTTTTTTTCTAGAATATTGGAATTTTAAAATGTGTGTTCCAAGGCAGGTGCAGTTGTGATACTGCACAAAGTCTAACAAAATACAGTACAACCAGTGTAAGTTGGCCACACCAAGGACTGTAACAAACTGGTTGACATCTGGAAGTGATCAACATAAGGAACTAGGCCTAGTGCACTGATAGGTGAATGTGGTGCATGGCCAGTATAGGAAAACTAGGTAGACTTAAGGAGGTGGTCAATGTAGGGATGTGGTCAACTCTCGAGGTTATACTTATTGATAATACTAGCAGCCATCTCTTATGTATATTTTACAATGCCCTCAGTAGTTTTTTGCATCCAAATTGAATTTAGAAAGTATTGTTTGAGGGTAAATCGAAAACCTCTGATTTTAACCTTGTAATCTGTACTCAGAACCCCGCAGGACTCCTGTGAAGAGAGAGAGGAAGTTCAGAGGGTCTATGTCACTTGCATTTCTTTGCCTAACTCCCAACCCCAGCTTGATTTTTGTGTTTTAAGTATTAGGGATACATTAACCCATTCTGCTGAATGAGGAAACGTTTGATAACAAATTTCTGAGGTTGTAAAAAAAAAAAAAAAAAAAAAAAGAAAGAAAGAAAAATTTTTCTGATATAAGTTGATTTGATAAATATTCTTTCAATAACATTTTCTGAAAACTTTTAATCATTTATTTTTGAAATAAAGGTACCTAAGAATAAGTTGTGGCTTATGTGAACTTTCTGGGGAAAGATACTGCTTTTCCTTTAAAGTTAACAGCACACCTACCACTGGAATTGTAATGATGTCTGGAGCAGTCTAGAAAGGACTCCTTTCTTACCTGTTTGGGCATAATGGTAACTTGTGATTGAATCATATGAAATATTGATGGTCCTCAACTTGAATTGTAGTGGTCACTTTTCTGGAATGTAGTGAAAATACTTCATTGCTACAGTTAATTGTGGGTTATCTAATAGTATTATGTGGGGAAGGTGCAAATTTATATTGGCATGCTTTTTCTAACACTGTAATAAAACAGTACTGTTGTTCATTTAATAAACATTTAAGTCCCTGCCTGGTTTAGAGCACATATTGTATTTTAGGGTTGAAAGATGAACTTCTTAGGCCTATTGCTCATTTTAGCAAAAACATTGTATTCTCAGAAATTCAAAATAAGTTTACACTTGATCTTAGCCAAAAGGCTGAGAAGCAATCAAAATAAGTTTAGAAGAATGAGGAACTACAGTGATGACGTGAAGATACAAGTGGTCATCCTTCAGAATAGATGAATGAACCTGTGAATATTTTGACCTAAAACAGGTAAATTGACATTGGTGTAATGATTCCATGTATACTTTTAAGTTTATGTCTTAATTGTGAAAAGCATAAGCATATTGCCAGAACAAACTGAGATTTTTCTCATCCATTTTTAATAAAGAATTATCTTCTTGTATTGTAAACTGGACAAACCTTTTCCTTTTTTTTTTTTGCCTTTTTGTATTTTGGTAGTGCAATACAATGCATTTAATGTGGTGAACTTTAGTAAATACTGATGATAATGAAAATTTTTGATCTCTAAAACATAGGATACTTCAGGATTAAAATTTCTGGGAATTTAAATGACAGCTTCTTAATACGTAACAGCTCTCCCTCCTCTTCTCACCTAGAACCTTTGGGATACCTATAAGAGGCTTTTAGATTTTGATTTATGTTAGCATGTGACAAATATCTGATACCTGATTCAAGTCAGTACTCTTTCTGTAATGGCCAGTGTTTCCGATAGTGCAGGACAATATTTCACATTTACTTGGTAGGCTGTGTTCGTAAATTGTTGTCTTTTTAATTATATGTGATGTCTGCCCAAATGGCGATCTCAGGTCAGGTTCCATGCTTCCATGTACACACATGGGAAGAAAAGGGTGAGGAACAAACCACGCTGCCTTTTAATAGCTATGTGACTTTGGACAGATTTATTACCATCATAATAATCATTCATTTTATGTAACACCGACAACCTAGTGTTCTTTATATAGTAAGCATTCAAAATAGGGTGGGTTATTTTTTTTGGTTATATTTGGCAACAAGCCAAAGAGATAATAGTGTCAGGTGTGTTTGCTAATATTATAGGCACAATTTTCAAGGAATTTGTTTTTAATACTGCCTCTGGTCAAAGGTTTCCCACTTACCTATCCTTATCTTCCTCAAATTCATTATGTTTTTGGCCAGTTCCAAAAGCATCTAATCACACACTGTTTTGAATCCTGTGAGCTTTATGCTTACTTTTTCCCCTCCTTTTTACTGACTGGATTCTGAATAAGCACAAGTTAAAAGGATCAGCCAGTATATGCTTATCACTATTGTAATTTAATAATTGTACAGTTAGTAATTTCATAGATAGTAGGTAGGTATCTCCTCCAAAGGAATATAAATTTCACGGAGACGGGTGATTGTGTCTTGTTTCCCCACTGTGTCTCCAACACCTACCACTCAGAATGCCTGGTCTTTTTATGTTAGCATCAGTAAGAGATTAAAAGATAAATGTGTTTGAATGGCAGTCTTTTCTTGCAGAAACTTAGGGGTTACTTGAAGTGTGTAATATACAGGTATAAAGAGTTAGAAAAGCCTGACTTTAAATTCATGAATAGTTAAATGATTAATAATTATAAACTGATACCTATTTTATACCTTGTGATTCTGTTTTGGAGGGGATGATGGTGCTGTGCTAGATGTGATACATCTGTATCACCTTTCTACTACTTAGGTCGTATTCATATTATCCACATTTCCTATTTACATCATTGAAAATTCCCCAATCATGGCTGATATGTATAAGACCAATGCTGCCCTTATCAGGGAGGTAAGCTTGGATTAGAATTTGGCTTTCCTAGCCAGGCGTTGTGGCGGGCGCCTGTAGTCCCAGCTACTAGGGAGGCTGAGGCAAGAGAATCGCGGAAGCCCAGGAGTTAGAGGTTGCTGTGAGCCGTGTGACGCCACGGCACTCTACCCGAGGGCGGTACAGTGAGACTCTGTCTCTACAAAAAAAAAAAAAAAAAAAAAAAAAAGAATTTGGCTTTCCAACTGATTCTCAGGGAGAAATGTTGGATCCTTGTGAAAGAGACAGTATGCATGATGTCACATTCATTCTATTCTAATCCTCTTGAGGTGTAGATAGCAACATTTCCAAAATTTATTTTATAGGTAGAATCTGTATGTATGAACCTCTTTTGTACAACAGAGTCTGAAATTCAGTGGTTTTAGCGGGACTAGAAAGAAAGGATGAATGTGATAAGTTGAGAAGAAGAAACTTAGCTGCTGATGGGATGTTGGGGAGAGAGCGAGAAATCAGAAGTGTATTTGCACTTAAGTGGTGGACACTTTGACATAGGAAAAACAAGAGCGGCATACCCTAAAGTGCTCTGTGAAACACTACTTTCAGGAGATAGTAATAAATACTTCTTGGAAAAAAAGAGAATAGTTGAAATATTTCAGGAAATGCTACATATATCTCCCTTTGCAGATTCTTGTGCAAGTCTATGAAAAGTGCTGAAGAAAACTATTTCTCTTTTTCATAGCATAGCTATTAACATGCTGTGTTTGGAAGTCTTGTCTAGAGGAATTCAGGAATTGGTAATAGGAATTGAGTTTTTGAGTTTGAGATTAGGACTAAAAATTAAAATACGTCAAGGTTTTGGAGATGATAGAAGTAAAGTTTTGTTGGTCAGCCAGGTGGAAGCAAAATTTAAAACTTGGAGAGAGAGGGCGGCGCCTGTGGCTCAGTCCTTAGGGCGCCGGCCCCATATACCGAGGGTGGCGGGTTCAAACCCAGCCCCGGCCAAACTGCCACCAAAAAATAGCTGGGCGTTGTGGCTGGCGCCTGTAGTCCCAGCTACTCGGGAGGCTGAGGCAAGAGAATCGCTTAAGCCCAGGAGTTGGAGGTTGCTGTGAGCTGTGTGAGGCCACGGCACTCTACCGAGGGCCATAAAGTGAGACTCTGTCTCTACAAAAAAAAAAAAAAACTTGGAGAGAGAAAACTTGTAATCCTAAACCAAGACTGTTGATTTGCCTGTGGGTTTTTTGGGAAAGGCAAGGCTTTTTGATGCTTCAAGTGTATACAAATACCACACTAGGCTCCATATGATCCCCAGTAGTCAGGTAATGAGGAGAATAGGTAGTGCTTATAAATGCAAGCCTAGAGTTAGAGTTGTGGGTCCCAGTGAGATAAGAGCAGAAGACCCGAGACTCTACTGGATGTGGAGGCAGTGGTGGGGTAGACGGAGAGGCAGAAAGTGGATGAGGGGATGCTGGGCCCAACCTCTCTATTTTGTTCAAAAACTAAGAAAGAGAGAAATTGGGAAATTTGCTCGAGATTAAGTGCAAGCACAGCAGAGTCAGAATTTGAGTTTTGTCCCTTCATTGTTGCTTCTTTGTACTCCAGAGATTTCAAAAAGGAAGAGATTGGTAATGATGATGTTACGGTATCCTCGTTGGAAAGGGCACTTGCTGTCCGCTAAGAGACCTCAACAGGGCAGGCATTGTGTCTCTTGGTAGATTTATCATGGTAAAGAGTCTGAGACTTGCAGACTCTGAAATTCGAATTTATCTCCACTCTTAACAATTGATTGTTTTGGTTCAGATTCATATTAAAGTTTATGAGATTGATGTAAAAGTCAGAATATCAATTTATTAATTTATACTAAAAAAACTGCCTTGGGGAAGACTCTCAAGTCTTGTTTAGCACATTTCTCTTCCCTGTAGATTTGCCAGATGGGAAACCATTATAATTAGGAGGTTGCCTAGTGGAGTGTAGGCAGAAGAAAGAGGATGTTTGGAATCTGTAATGGAGTCTGGCTTTTCTTTTAAAGACCAAGGACCTCATCTGGCAATTGAGGATAGTGTTAGTCCCTTGTTCCCAGGGTGTTGGGAGGATTAGATGAAACGACCCTTGTAGACTGTACTATAAATTGCTTAGCACAGAGCCTGGCACACCTGCTGGCCCAAGGTGGGTTGGGCGTGGGGGGGACCTGCAGTCTCAAGGCCACGTGTGGCCCTCCAGATCCCCAAGTGCAGCCTCTCAACCGAATCCAAACTTCACAGAACTTCACAGAACTTCTCTCTTTATTAAAAGAGATTTGTTCTGTAAAACTTAGATTCATTCAAAAGGTGCACTCAAGGATCCAGAAGGCCACAATGTGGCCCCAAGGACACAGGTTTCCCCCACCCCAAAGGCTGTATTTGTTTTTCCTTTTCTGAAGACTATCCTTTGTCTGTGCTTTCTTTTTTTTTTTTTATTAAGTCATACACATAGATCATGAATACATTTATGCATATGTGGGGTACAATGTGTTGATTTTTTTTATATAATCTGTGTGCTTTCTTGACTGAGCAGCCCATTTCTGACTCTTAAATGCTTTTTCCCCCCATTGAGTTAAACTGACTTAGCTGCCTGATGTTAGATCCTGAGTCCTTGGTTCCATTTGCTCTTTCTAGGATGTTTGTTTTGAATGTTGTACACAATCCATTATATTAGTTTGAACCATTTGAAATTGTTGATATTCTGTTGGTTTTCATCTACAAAAATGACTGTATCGCATGGCTTAATTTAATGTAAATGATTTTAAATTTTAATCCTTCCTAGATGATCCCAGCAGTTCCCGTTCTAAGTCAGTGGATGAGGTCTGAAGCCTTTTTGTTAAATGCATAAAGCCTGCACTGTGACACTTCTTTCCCTGCGATCAGGTTCTGAGAATGTTCTTTTGCATATGTGCATGTGTCTTTTGAGTAGTTATACCATTTTTCCTTTTCTCTTTACATTTAGTCACGCACTTGCTCAGGCCAGCACTGGTGATGTGAATGATTACTTTTACTTCCTTAACTGATAATTTATACTGTGCCTTTATTATTAAATTTATTAAGATTGAAATAGCAGTTTTGGCTGTTCACTATGCATTCAATTTATGATATACTGGATCATAAGCATGAACTTTAAAATGCTAGTAGTTTTTGTGAGGATATTGTGGATCAGAACCACAATATCAGTGTTGACATATTTCTTTTGTTGTGCTGGAATTTCAGTGTAACGCTGATAGATCAAAGTCAGAATGCCTAAAAATGGGAGGGGAAAAAAGTTTTATTTAACATGAAAGCATTTAAGAAATAATCTGTACGTATTATTTTTAAAATATTTTTATTACTTAGAAAATATTCTGTCGTATTGGTGCTCTAGCAGATTAGCTACTTTGCCCTTCTTGTTTTGGTTCTTGTCCATAACTTGACCACTTAGGGGACTGCAACAGACTGGTCAACATATGGAGGTGATAAACACAAGGAACTAAGCCTACTGCACTGACACATACAATGTGGTGCATGCCTGGCCTATGAAAATTAGGTCAGCCTAAGGAGGCGGTTGATGTAGGGAGGGGATCAACTATGGAGGTTCTACTGTGTGTGAATTCTACATCATAGTCATTGGGTAGATATATTCCTGTGTTTTCCCTTCAAATATTGTATCACAAAGAGTTCTCCAGTTTGGTAGTTTTCCTCATTATTTTTAAGTCTGTAAGAATCCTAAACAGTTAATCATCTACTTTTAATTTTGGGAAGAATGCCTGTTTCTCCCATTGAGGTATAACTCTCCTTTTCTTTTTAAAGTAGACTAATCTAGTTTGTAGATTAGCTGTTATAAAAGTCTAGATACGTGATACATCTCTAATTCATAAATACTGTTCAATGTCATTATATGTAAAGACTTTACATTTAAATGCTGAATTAATTTTTTTTAACAAATAGGTATTGTGTGTCTTCTAATCTACATCGAGGCTAACTTAAGCATTAAACATCTATGCTCAATATACGTTTATTAGAAACTAATTAAAAATGTGTTACTGCTAATTGTAACAGGATAGTTTAGTGAGTGCTTCTTATTAAGTGCCAGACACTGGTTCTAAGACATTGGGATGAGTCTAACATATTTCATGTGTGAATTTACTTAATATAGTCAAAAATTAAGGGGTAGATGCTGTAAACCCTATTTCACAACTGAAGAAGCTGAAATACTGGGTAAATTGCTTGAAATCACTCAGCTAATACAAGAAAGTACTGGAATAAACTCTTAGAAGCGTGGATCTGCCATTGTCCTGGTTATGATTCAGCATGGGTGGGCATCCTCTTGAGTGCTGAAAGAATCTTTGCTTCTTTGGAATTGACAGTCTTTTTGCTGGCAGCTGAGATGGACTTATTGAGGGACTACCTTTGTCTTCAGTGCCATTGCCACGTGTTCTTCAGTTCAGTTACCCTGTGTTTGGGAATTTCTGTGGCAAAGTGCTGTTGCTGGAGTGGTCACGAGGAGATCCAGAAGCGTACAAGACCATCTTTACTGCAGAGCTTACAGGTTGATCAGCAAGGAAGCTTTGTACCCAAGCAGTTGTAGTACCTAACAAACATGTTGTAGAAGCTCTGAAAGGCTATAGAAGTAGAGAGAAATATATTTGCTGTGTGCTATAGGGTCAGAAGGGATATTTTAGTTGTTATTTGAAGAAGTTAATAGAAAGCCGAACAGAATAGGTGAGCTGCCATTAGGGAAAATTCTCTGGTATGATGGTAGGAGACTGGTATTTGAAACTTGTCCAACGAGAGAGATAGAAAGAAAAAAAAGGTAGAGAATCCGAGAGCTATCCTGGAACAACTAGATAAGAGGAGGAGTCCTGATACGGTACCGTCATCCTTGCTGAAGCTGTCAGTACTCACAGGTCTTCTACTGATCTGTTAGGTGTGGAGTCTGTTGAAGACCTCGCCAAAGGGGAAATGCTTACAGTTCCATTACCATCTTGAAAGTAATCCTCGGCCTTGTCCTGGTTATTCCTTGTATCTTCTGCAATTACTAAGAAAGGAGATTAACATATTCTGATATTCTCAAAAGATGATGCAAATCTCACTTTAGTCATATAAATGATTTCTATTATTGGTATTAAGTATCTAATAGATATCTATTTAATATCTATCAACTATCTATTAAATAGTTGTCAAAGAATTAGGAAATCAGGAGCTTTTGAAAACTGCCTGTTTTTCCTCTCAGTTCTGTAGTAACCTGAATACAAATGACACAGAAGTACAAAGGAGGTTGAGGGCTGAGAAAATGCCTGAGGTCATTAATTACCATACAAAGCATGGATCCACTTTGCCGGGGTCAAGGTGAAAGTAGGTAGTCAGGAGGATGCCTTGCAGATAGACCTTTGTAAGAAGTTAGGTTATCTCCATCTAGGAGAAAGCATGCTTTTGGGGAGAGCATGTATGGAAGGGGTTAAAAATGTGGTCTTTTATGTAGTAGAATGTATCTGGATACTGGCTAGACTAAGTGAGGGAACCACTTCACTAGACTGTCCGGTCTAGATAGGGAATAAACCAGTAGGGAGGGAATTGAAGTGGCATTGGCTCAAAGTGGTAACTCAGGAAGGAAGGTCTTGGAGCAGACATGAGTGCCTGGGTAGAGATGAAAGCTGGAGTTGACAGAGGAACCTGCTAGGAAATTAGAGGTGTGTCCGTGGATCATATGTGACTGAGAAAAGTTTTAATGGAAGTAAGAACTCAGTTTTTATAATTTTTACCAACACTTCTCAGCCAGATGGTATGTCCGTTCAGGAGTAGCTAATCAACCAGATGGGTATAGTAGGAGGATAAAGAGCAAGTGAGACCCAAGAGCAAAACTGGCATTGCTGACCATTGGGCAGTAGCATTTTTTAGGGAGGCAAGTGTTATTAATTTGTCTTGAATGACTGTGAGCCTGGAGGTCAGGATGCATGTGTGAAATTCGATAAAAGTGAAGAGAAATGAAGGGAGACAAGTTGTACAGGAGAAAAAATCTAGGAAATAGAATAATTCCAAGTGATGATGACTTTAATGTGCAGCTCTACCCTTGAATAACAATTAGAGAGTACAGATCAACGTCTCAGAATGAAAGTCAGGAATGTGTGAAACCAGAGTGTTTGAAGAATCATCCACATCATAGGATGGAGTGCGTTACAGTTCAACAAATCCTTAGTGTCCGTATTGTTTGCACTGTGGTGAGTCTACCGTAAATCATATTCTCATCTTACATCGTCTTTATAGATACAGCTTACCTTGTTTTTCAGCCAGGTTATTTAAATGTGTTATAAAAGCAGGTATTGATGTAGTGACCTATTCTTTAATAATCATAGCTGGAAATTTCAAAAGATCATCAACAATGAAACTGAATAAAAAGGGGATAAAAAAATGGGAAAGTGTCTCCTGTGTCCAGTTCTGTATTGCATTCAAATACTGAGATAAATCATCCTTGAAATCTGGAATTTTTAATTAAGAAAGCTCATGTTAAATTTACAGATAGAGTTATACCTCCATCAGAATCGCCAACTTTATTTTTGTGAGCTCTTTCAGTGACATAATGAGCATCCTGTTTCCTTAAGCGGGTAAGTGTAGGTTCTTGTGAATTGACAGGATAGAAGCTCTTAAGAACTGAGTGGGCCGACAGAGCAGCTGGTGTGACATTCCAGTGTTCGTACTCCCTTCCAGCTCCTGAACAGAAGGAAAAACATAGTTTTAATTTAGAAAATCTCTTCTTTGACTATAGCTGAAAATTTCAACACCAGTGAGACTAGAAAATGATAGAACATTTGGTTCTCATATTTAACTGGAGATATGTTCATATATTTAGTAAACTGCACAGGATTATATAAAATTAACTTTCCTTATTTTTGAGCTTTACAAAAGCCTCTTTTTTTTTTAACTAGGAAACTTACTGTAAAGATGACAATTTCCTAAAATGTCTAAATAGAACAATAGAATAGTAGAAAACAAAGTGTAATTGATTTGGCGGAAAGAAGAAGGTAGGTATCTAAATGATAATTTTCTGTTGAATTTTTAAAAATGAATTTAATAATTTTAGGGGTTTTAAATACTTTTAACATATTTCAAAATGTGCCATTAGGAGTCTCCACGTTTTTACCTTGAATGAAGGAAATTATTTTCTGTGTTTGTGTAATACAAAGTTTAAATAGAAAAATATTAATATACTTGGTATTAAAAATCAAAACAGTTCAAAGGACCAGCTCACAGAATATTTTTAGAAAAATAGTTTGCTTTCAGTTAGCCATGAAAATTAAGAATAGCATAATAAAGAACTGTGAGAAATTTACTTACATGTTTTTGTTAGGGAACTTTGGGGTCAAGGTGACATTCCAAGTTTGTTCCCTAAAGTTCAGGACACCCTTATCCGCAGTAGTGGTTCTCTAGAACGGGAGTATCAGCATATCACCATGATCTGAGAAGTTGTTAGAAATGTAAATTAAAATGCATTGCCCAGACCAACTGATGGGTGGGGGAAGGCCCAGCAGTCTGTTGTAAGGAGCCCTTCTGGTGACTGTGGTCAGCAGTGTGATTAATTAAATTTTAAATTTATTCTCATCTTGGTAAATTGAGGACTTTTTTTTTTTTTTTTTTTTGAGTATGTAAGTAAAACCTTGCAAAATGAGGTCAACTTCCCAAGAGACAGGTGTCATCAATGTTTGGGACAAGATGGTACTGACTGACTTGACCATAACGCAAAAAATGTCTGTAGCTAATCGTAAAATGTCTGTGTTTGGGATTATTCACCTTAAATTTTTATCATATACTTTGCTTAATTAAGTACTTTGTTGGCATAAATAAATAAATAAATATGAACTGGCAATGACCGTTACCAAAAGCTGGAATAGTAATCTTACAGCCCTATGAAAGGGAGTGAATCACCAAGTTATAGAACATATTCTGCTTTGAGCTGATGTATTTCTTTTCTTTCTTTCTTTTTTTTTTTGGCAGTTTTTGGCCAGGGCCGGGTTTGAACTTGCCACCTCCGGTATATGGGGCAGGCACCCTACTCCTTTAAGCCACAGGTGGTGCCCAGAGATGATGTATTATTTCTTTATAGACTAAAGGCTAGAGGGAAGAAGGGCTGTGTTTGGGGTTAGGATAATAAAACTGGGTGAGTTTTTTTTTTTTTGCTTTCACTGAGCCAGGTGGTTATAGTGTGGTTTCATCATTTTAATTGTGGGATTCTGAAATAAGAGCAACAAATAAGCCTTTTAAAGTGCACATACAAATAAATTTTTTACTATAAACCAGTCTAATTGTCTCTTGACTAAAAACAGATGAAAACAATTACAATAAAGATTACATGCCACCCTGACACCCCCTTGACTGTTATCCCCATAAAGAAGCAAGCAGTGGAAAGTGAAAACAGCAACCAGAGGTGAGGACAGTGTAGTGGGAACAAGAGTCAAGCATTGGAGAAATTAAGGCAGCAGAACATTTCAGGAGTCAAGGAATGGTGAGCAGTAACAAAGGGGCAGATCAGATAAAGACCCAAGTGTCCATTGGATTAGGACCCTGAAGGGTCACTGATCACCTGGAGGAGGAGTTTCAGTGCAGCCTGAGAGAAGAGTGTAATGAGTTGATAGTGAGCAGGTGATAGTGTATCAGCAGCACATTTCAGAGAGGAGGATAGCTAGTTGTGGGGTTGAGTTTTCCTACCAAATGGTCTTTTCTGCATAAGATCTCTATTTATTATTTAGCATGACTTGCTAACTTTACTAACACATTAGTTTGGTATATTTGTATTTAGCATGGATAACCCCTAACACCATTATTTCTCACATTTCCTCCAGGTTTTATGAAATATTGAAACTCAGTATTAGTACTTTGAATACTCTCAAGAATCGTAACACCCTGGTTAAAAAAAACCATTGCCTTGTAGCAGTAATATCGTTCCTTCAAAAATCTGAAATATGTTTTAACTCTTTTGTCTAAAATGGTTTAAAGAAAAGTAGAGTTGGTACATCTTGCATACCAAGTGGTTTGAACACTCCTTAAATCTTAAACATAGGAGGTTTTGTTTTGCTCTGCTACTTGAGTTGTCATTGCTCCTTCCCTCTGCAAAATCTGTTTTTCAGAATGATTTTAGCTTATGGTTCAACCCCAGAACATTAGTGTTCAGTAAACATTGAGCACCTACTACGTTCCAGAGAATGCTGGGAGTTAAAAATGAATACCACAAATCCTACCTTAGGTTACAGTTCACTGGGGAAGATAGAGAAGTAAACAGATTACTGCAGCTGTGTGATAAAAGCTATACTAGAACAAATAATTGCCTCCTCTGCTCTAATCTGTTTGTTTTCCACCCTGAGAGATAAGTATTCATGCCAAATTTATAACTGATAGGAGCTGTAAGCTGCCTTTTAAGTCCTGTACTTTGTCTCTAGAAGAGTCTCCTAGATGATAAGGACGTTACTGACGGGTGTGAGACTAATTTCAGTCAACCTAGACACAGTGGTGGTATTTATGAATCTGTTGAGACTATTAAATCAGGCATTGTAGACAATGCTTATTTTTTGCTTTATAAATTCTGTGAAGCTGATGTCCTATTTGGTGAATTTACTCTTGTTTCTATGTTGTTCTTTACTCATCTGACAGAAATTACTTCCCTAAGCAAGCTGTATGGGCTTTATGTTCTATTATGTGAGCATGGATGTTTTAAGCCCCTTGAAAGTGAAAAATTTTAAGTTCAAAGTAAAATTAAATTTGAGTAACTCCATGATTTCTTAGGAGTGTTTTAATGAAATGATTTAAATATGTCAAAACTTTGTAAAAAAAAAAAAAAAATTCCCCATCATTCATGTCTCTTTGATATGCATAATATTAGAGCATCTGCTCTTTCCACTATTAGTCTATTAAACATAAGAACTTAATCTAGTAGTTACAGTGATTTTTTATTAAAAGATATTTTAATTGTTGAAAGATTTCAAAATTTTAGGGTATAAATCAGGTAAAAGGTTATTTTCTTTTTCTGCAGAAAGTGATGATGTAGAAAGATTGAAAGATCACAGTACTGTTTGCTAAAATGGAGATCAGAGATGCAAGAGGCATGGTTTTTGCCTTGAAGTAATTTTTCAGTCCAAGAAGCCTTAAATGTAGGCTCGGTTATATCATATTTGCACTGTCCAACCCGTATAAGGTGGTGAGTTTCAGGTTGTTCATGCTGACTGAGGGTCTTGCTGGTATCTAGGAGGGTGGGGTGGGGTGTGGCCATATTTCATAATTTATGAAGCAGCTTTCATTGTCAATAAAATGCCAACAGCAAACACAATGAAAAACAACTTTAAAGGCTGGTTACTCTCTCCTGGTAACTATCTATGTACAAAGGAAGTGGAATTGAAAAACATATGAAGCATAGAAAAAACAGTTCCTTGCTTCATATGGAACCAGAAAAGACCCAAAATAGCCAATGCAACCTTACATAAGAGCAAATCGGGAGGTGTCACTTCAGCAGACTTCGAGCTGTACTGTAAGGCTGTAGTAACCAGATGTGGCACTGGCACAAAACAGAGACCATAGACTTGTAGATCAGAACAGAGAACCCAGAGATGAAACCATCCCCATATTCCCATCTGGATCTTTGATAAAGCAGACAAAAACTTACACTGGGGAGAAAGAATCCTTACTCAATAAATGGTGCTGGGAAAACTGGATACCCACGTGTAAAAGACTGAAACAGGATCAGCATCTCACCACTCAGAAAAATAAATTCACGATGAATAACAGGCTTAAACCTAAGGCATGAAGCTAAGAATTTTAGAAAAAAGTATTGGAAAAGCTCTTATAATCAGCCTAGGGAAACAATTTATGAAGAGACCAAAAGCCATCACAGCAACAACAAAAATAAACAGGACCTGCAGAATGGGAGAAGGTACTTGCATGCTGAACATCTGATAAAGGGCTGACAGCCAGAAGCTACAAAGAACTCGAGCAAATCAGCAATGAAAAGTGGGCAAAAGACATGGACAGAAAGTTTTCAAATGAAGTTTTTTCCTTTCTTACAATGTGTATACCTTTTTTTTGCTACCCTCTATATATTTTCCATTTACTACAAGTCAGGTGTTAGGCTAAGTTCAAAGCGTTTTACGTGTATTAACGCATTCAATGATTTGTGTACTATTATTGTATCTTTGTTCTACAGAGGAGCATGTAACACAGTATGTGTGTGAAGTAAAGTAGAATGGGTCTGTGACCTCTTTCTCTTAGACATGAATTTCCTGTCATTGTTGCCTAAGTGCACGCTCACTGTGGGGGTGAGAGGAGAAAGCATTTACATCATGCTGATTAACACCAAGTAATGAACATTTAGCTTTGAGTAAACTGAGCCTTTGTCTTTACACATATGCTGTTGCATTTCCTATATGGCGTCCTTGTACAGTTAGGCTTTTGGAATTAAATGTGGGAGACCATACTTTTGTACTAGTTAAATTTAGCCTTCTAGTCCCATCTGTCCAGATCCTGATTCTATCCTGTATTTGCTGATTTATGTCCAAGCTTCAAGCCACCTATAGATTGAATAAACACAACTTCTAGGTCTTCAAATCACTAACAAAAGTTTAGAATTATTCAGGAATTAGGAACTCAACAATGCATTAAAAACACCTCTTTCCAGAGGTTGTTCCTCTTGTTTCAAATATACTTAGTCGTATTAGAATACATTTTCTGCCTTGCCTGCGAAAATCTCAAAAAGCTCCATGTTTCATCTTGTAATTTACTTAGCTATTCTCCTATATTTCTGTTTTTCTAATAAGTGATACTTTTGTTATTGCTGTTGAGCCTAGATAGCTTTCATACAACTTTTCCATGATCTGAAAGTCAAGTGACCTTGTGAAAGGAGGAATTGCACTTGTGTTATTAACAAAGCTGTCTTTTTTATAAGCTCTTACTCATTTCTCGGATCTCATAATCATCCTTTGTCATCTGTTGAAGCTCTGGCTCATTCATAGTAAAGCTTCGTTCAGTAGGAAGCCACCTTAATCTTGTTTTTGAAGACTGTAACTATTTTGCTTAACTCCAGTCTTCAGTTACCTCTTTTTCCTCATAATACATCAATGATTACCAACAGTGATTTGACTAAAGATAATTTATTCTGGGATAAATTTTGGAGTCAGAAACCTACTTAGAGCACCTGTTCCTTTTCTTGATCATCTTCTGGGGCCTACCTTCTACTTATTATTTAATTTTCAAATATAAAGTAAAACTCTTTTAGTGAACAAATAGAAGCTAAAGAGATGTTTACTTTCTGTTGTATCTAAATCCCAACCAGTGTGTTATCTCACTTGTCGTATTGTAGGTAACAAATGAAAAGCAAAATTACTTTGTTATCCTTAATATTTTTGTCAAACAAAATGGGAGGAGGCGGTGAAGAGGAAAATAGAAGAAGCTATGGATCATCTAGATACAGACCACAGCCTGCTGTGTGATCAGTAGGTAATTGGTAATTGAAATAGTTCACTTTTGGGAAGTGGCTTGTTTGCATTTGGTGTTTTTGCTTGGACTTCCTTTTCTTTAAAACAGTGAGGGAATTGAACATGATTGGTAATCACATACTTAACTAAAATTTGTGGGTTGTAAAGTGATAAACAACTCAGCCCCTAAAGGGGATTTATGGGCAAATTACTGAAAAGATCAGGGATAGGGCAAACTTGAGTCACTGATTAGCCCTGGGGCTCATGTGATGTTCAGGATTGGCTTGACAGGCACTGTGCTTGCCTCCCCTGCCCCATTCTCTCTGTGCTCTGTATTCTCTCTGTTGGTCCAGTCTCAGAGGTTTCCGCTTGTGGTACCAGATGGCTGTAATAGCTTTTCACCTCTTTCTCAGGTTTTTCAATAGGAAGAAACAAGTCAGAGCACAAGTCTCCTTGTCATCTGCTGACCCTTTTGGGGTGACATATACATCATGAACCCCAGCCATCAGTCAGCATGGGTGGTGGGGATGGAGCTCTACTCAGACTCTGAGAGAGCTGGAAAGCACAGATCCCTAAATGAACAGTGGAGTAATTGCTGAAATAGAAGGGAAAGGACTCTGCGGGGCAAGTAACAAATATCCACACACTGTCCCTTCGGTTCTGACTTTATCTTATAAAGTGGTACGTTGGGTATTACTTGACTGGTGACCAATACATACTTTCCATTCTAACCTAATAAACGTGAAGACTCAGAGTGGAAAGAGCAT
Organism: Nycticebus coucang; assembly: GCF_027406575.1. Taxonomy (NCBI): domain Eukaryota; kingdom Metazoa; phylum Chordata; class Mammalia; order Primates; family Lorisidae; genus Nycticebus; species Nycticebus coucang. The sequence continues at coordinate 32,446,535 of NC_069782.1, forward strand.
GGCTTTTTGAGTCAGACATGTGGATTCAGATCCGAGCTCTCTTTTATGTATCCCTATTGTTGAGGAACTTAAAGGGCATCCAATAAATAACATGCTCTTTCCTATTTGAATTCTGTCAAAAGACAAAAAGTTGGTACATAGGCGTTTAAAGATCAGTTTTATTTTTTTCACATTTATTATTTATATTTTCATAGAGTACAAATGCAGTTTTGGTGTGTTGATACATTGCATTGTGGTAAATCAGAAACTGTCAGTACATGACATCACTAAAGCAACACACATTGTAGCCACCCAACAGTCTCCCATCACCAGCCTCTAGTTAATAAAAGCTAGAATGGAGAATTGGGTTTTTGTGTGATGTTCAGCAGTGATGTTCTAATATTTAACCTAGAACCAAACACTTATTTACCTCTACTCCAGCACTGTAAGCGGTTATAGGCTTTTTAACCTGGGAGTCTGCTCCTAAAATCTCAGACCAGAACATGTAAGTCCTGTAGGCATCTGATTGCCAAAAGAAGGCAGAGAGATGAACAAGCCTAATATGTCTAATTTCCCTGGGAAAGTCTCCTGTAGGGCAGATGTTTTCATCTCAGTAGTAATTTATAGGGTTGTAGGCTAGGAGTTGTTCAGGAAAATGCCCCTTTATGGAAACAAGGGGACAGATAAACTCATGTCTTCAGCATACAGATTTGTGAATCTTAATTATTTTATCTGTTGAATAATCTATTTTAGGGTTGGTATGATGTTCAGGCCAAAAATCTTGGATATAGAAACTTAGGAAGATTATCAAATAACCACCCTCTCCAGTTTTTGAACTTAGGTTATTATAATAATTGATATACGAGTAGGAGGGAACCCACTTTTCCTAGGAGATGATGATAATTGGATAAGCATAAGGATTTGTGAAGTGGGTGGAAGTAGGCAAGGAAAGAAAATGTCTTGCAGAATCCATAATTATTAGATCTTTGCAAATTTAACCCAAGACAAGCAAACTTTCCTCAACCAACCATCCTCATGCTGGCATGAATTCCAAGTTTTTCACCCATTTTTCAGTTCAGTGGTTCTCATGGTGTGCATCCTCTTAGACCAGCAGTTCTCAACCTGTGGGTCGTAACCCCTTTGTAGCAATGAAAATACATCCTGCATATCAGATATTTACATTGTGATTCATAACAGTAGCAAAATTACAGTTACAAAGTAGCAATGAAAATAATTTTATGGTTGGTGGTCACCACAAAATGTGGAACTGCAGCATTAGGAAGGTTGAGAACCACTGTCCTAGACCAGTAGCATCAGCGTCACCTGAAAACTTAATAGAAAAGCAAATTTTGGATCCCACTTTAATCCTACTGAATCTATTAATAAAACTCTGGAGATGAGGCCCAGCAGTCTGTATTTTAAACAGCTCTCCAGGTGATTTTGATACATGCTGAAGTATAAGGACCGTTTATCTGATTTACAGACATTCTCATAACAATTTCATAGATTAATTGCATTTACTGATTTATTTTCTAGTTCCTAATCATCAGACTTTTTTTTTTATGTTTTGAGATGTGTGTGGATTGCTTAAGGAAGAAGAAAAGTTGAATCTGACATGAACAGTTGGACTGAACTTTCATCTTATAGGATTAGACATAGTGCCTTGTTGCCTGTTTTAAAAATTAAATGTAACAGGACACCTCCTGTGGCTCAGAGGAGTAGGGCACTGGCCCCATATGCCAGAGGTGGTGGGTTCAAACCTAGCCCCAGCCAAGGACTGCACCAAAAAAAAAAAAAAAAAAAAAAAAGTAACAGCAAAATGCACAAGGGATTGGATGTATGAGATATTAGAATACCAGAGGGACTTTACCTAACCAGCGCAATCAGTGTAACCTAATTCTTTGTACCCTCAGTGAACTCCAAACATAAACAAACGAACAAATAAATGTTTTACATCATAAAAAAAAGTAAGAACTTGAGAGTAGTGATATAATTTGTGCAGAAGGACTTGAAGATCAGTAAGAAAAAGAGTTATACAGAAGTGACTTTTCAAAGGAAGAATTAACCAAACCCAGTAACAGACTGAAGCTGGAGAGAATGGAATAAAAGATGATTTATAATTTCAAGCCTAGGCGATTAGGTAGGAAAATGGTGATTACCAAAGGGAATTGCTTAATTAGGGAATGAGATGAATCGAATGTTGGGCTTGGTAACTTTAAAAGGGATGTATATGGAGAAAGAAAGACTGAGAGCTTAGCTTCAGGTAGGTTGGAATAATAGGACTTGAAATTATGAAGAAATTAACATATCTTTTTATTCCTCAGAGTTAGTGTCTGTCATACTTCTGGTTTCTCAGGATATAGTGATGGACAGACTCTGCCCGCAGAACTAATACTGTACGTGAAAGGAGAAAAAATAACAGCATATACACGAGTGAACAAGATAATTTCAGATAAGGGTAGGCAAGAAAAATAAAATAGATTATCAGAAAAGACTGACTAAAAATCGAGAATTTCTTTGGCTCCTAAGAGGTCAAAGGAAAACCCGAGATGGTGACGTGTGTCCTAGATCATGGTGGAAGATAAGTTTTAGACAACCGAAAGATCGTGGAATCATAGAGAAGCCACACACACAAGAGTTGTGGGAAGTCATATTAAAGAGGTTTTTGTTTGTGTGTGTGCTTTGTTTTTACTTTTTGCCCTTTCAGAGGCTATTCTATATGAAAAGTTTTTGAGACAGAGTCTCACTCTGTTGCCCTGGGTGGAGTGCCATGGTATGGTCGTAGCTCACAGCAACCTCAAACTTTTGTGCTCAGGCTCATTTTGCCTCTGCTTCCTGAGTAGCTGGAACTATAGGCACTGTGGCCCCATGGCACACTACTAGTTTTTTTCTATTTTTAGTAGAGAAAGGTCTCACTCTTGCTCAGGCTAGTCTCAAACTCCTGAGCTCAAGCAATCTTCATCTTAAAAAAATAATAAGAATAATAGGTCCAAGTATTAAAGGAATATTGACTTGAAGACAGTCCAGCTCCGGCATGTTAGCCATTTTTTAGTGATGCTTAAATCTCAATTTCTCAAAGTCTTATTACCCTAATTAGTAGACTAAAAAGTAATAACACCTCATGGGATTAAATTGTGATGACTAAATGAGAGAATGAATTTTAAAGCGACCAGCATATTGTTTGAAAAGTAAGTGTGTGAATGCTTGAATGGTAACTATTGATAACAGTAATACTGAATATATTGTGGAGTTCAGCCCCTGTTAAATGAAGTTTCATTGAATGATGTGATCTAATGTGTTTTGATAATTTTATTTAGAAGTTAATACTTTGATCTTTTATCATGTAAAAAAAATTAAAGGCGTGAGACTATATAATTCACAGATAAATTTTTACAACTTAATTGATGCCTTTAGATTAGGTACCTGAAACATTTAGAAAGTATTTTTATGTGCATAATACTCTAAGATTTTATTAACTTTTAAATATTTTCTCCTTGCAGGTGTGCACATCTCATGATTGATATGAAGAAACTAGCCATGGGCCAAAGGTCAAAATACTTCTCTGGGAAATGTTGCTGCTGATGCTGCTTTACAAAGTCATACAATGAGTGTTTGGTTTGAGAAAGATTTTCACATTTAAAAGATTTTCCTCTTGGAAATATATCAAGTGAAAATTAGATTCTTCTGGGAAACATTTTCCTCCTAATAAATTATACTTGTAATGGGCGACATGGCAAACAACTCCGTTGCGTATGGTGGTGTGAAAAACTCTTTGAAGGAAGCTAATCATGATGGAGACTTTGGAATTACGCTCGCAGAGCTGCGGGCTCTCATGGAGCTTAGGTCCACAGATGCATTACGAAAAATACAGGAAAGCTATGGAGATGTCTATGGAATTTGCACCAAGTTGAAAACATCTCCCAATGAAGGTAAGTTTTGTTGTGTTTATTTTTGGTCAGTAAACATGCTTTTATTGTCTTTGTTGTATGATAATACCATAATTACAGTGATACTAAGAATGGTGGGTTAGTTAATCAGATTGGTGCAGAGAAAGAAGCTTTAAATCAAAACATAGTGTTGCAGATTAATTTGTACGTTTAGATATGAGGCATGAAATCTTTTGTCCTGCTGCACAAGTTATTGCAACTGATGTATGATAACAAGATTGTCTTTCCATTTGAGCTATAGAGGAAGGAACAAGGCTTGGTTGTCTCAAGGGGAGTCAGTGGAAATAAACTCTGCTCATTGCCCTTCATTTTGCCAGGTGGCTTAAAATAGTTGTCATTGCCAATAGCTGACGAAGTTGCTTTGAGCTTATGGGGCTTAATCTAAACATTAATTATTAGTTCAGGAGGTCCAAAAGCCGATGGAGTAGATTAGTTGGCAGTTAGTTTTTTATTTAGCAGACATTTATTTTGATTAAAAATAGTTTTCAGTCTCTGAATTATGTTGAATTTCCCTGTGTTCAAAGAAGCCTTTGGTTTCATAAATTTTGGTGTGTAGTATGTCTCTTTGAGAATCAAGAAAGGAACATTCGTTATAACTTTATTGCATTATGGTCTTTGAAATAATTTTGGAAAATGGCTTTTTATACACTGTTCATGTTGAACATAAAATTAAGGTTAGGAAGTTTCAGGAATGCATTTCCAATTTACAGAGTTAGAATCGGGGTGCACACATGAGGATGAATGTCTGATGAGTACAATTCATTTTACTAAAGATATGAAATGATTAATGTAAAAATTTAAAGCATATTAGTATGTATTCCGAAAACAATTCTAGAGAGATTATTCAAACGTGTTTTTCTTAACATTTGGTAGATTCATTAATTCAAGTGAACTGTTTGTACTTGGTTACATTCAGTCTGAAGTCTAGTTGTTGAATGCTCCATGAGCACCATGCTGATAGGAGACGTTAACATTAAGGAGCTCCCAGAGTAACAGCATAGTTTATTCAGAAAGCGTTGTTGAACTTCATTTTCAAATATACACTTACCTATTCTTTTCCTAATCATTCCTTTGTGCCTCGCTGTGTTAATCAAAGCTCGTCTTCTAATAACTGAGTACCCTTCTATTATGCCCTCAGTTTTATAAACATGTCTCATTAATTTGCCCAAAATAACAGCAGATGAGAAACTGCAGTGCAAATGTACTATTTACGTTGATTTTTGGTTTAATTATTAACTGAAAATTTTATACCTGGTACAGTGGTTTTATAAATTTAGGAAGGAGGTGATTACCTTTTGGCATAATGGAATCTATGAACAATTTCTAGAAATAGTCACTTAACACTAACAGTTTTATGTGAATTGTTGCTTCTTTGTGCTTTTAAGTAAATATACATTATTTCCCCTTTTGTATTTTCAGAAAGTTTGTTCATGTTCTTCTTGGTATTTTGAATTTAATAATTGCTAAAATTCGTACAAACTATCGTCTTCACTTTTAATATATGAACATAGTTTGTTATTTTGAAATATTCTTTTAAAGAACGTGAAACTAGCCATTTTAAGCATTATATTTGTGCTTAGTTGGAGTATAAATAAAAACAGCAGCAGCCTTCATGGGAATATTAATTCCCAAAGAAATCTTTAGGGTTTTCGTTTCATGTAGTAGAAATAATTCACTCAGAAAGCTCCTGAACATTTTGTAATGATGATAAGAAATGAAACATGATCGAGGAGTTTGGTGCCCCAGGAAATATTCTAGATGGCAAAAGAGCAATAACAATTCTTTTGTTAGAATATGTCTGTTTAGAGTCAGAAAGGGAGAATTGAAAGGATTCTTTCATGTACATGAATTTTGAATTCATGGCGTCGGTCATTACAAAAGTTTTGAGATACACAAAAAATCAATAAACAAAATCCTCATCGATGGAAACAAATGAAGCCCTCCCAGCAACACTGATAAGCTGAGCAAGTTTCAACTTGCACAGGTGAGTCAGGGCACTGTTAACTGTGCTGCTTGGAAGTGAAATAATGGCCATCACACAATTTTGCAGTGACTGACGTAGGTAAAACTCAGGTTGTTTGCCTGTCTTTTTACTTCTTTCATTTATTCATGTATTCATTGACACATACCACCTTTCATCAGACCTGGATGTTGATTGTCATGTGTTTTATGTATGTCTCCTAAAAATAAGAAAGTGTTGGCATTTATTGGAAGATGGTCAGAAGTATATGATTAAATCCCATCTGGATTTCAGAGATTTTAATAAAAGGGAGGAACATGTGCATCTTAGAGTTGCTGGAATATAGTAGTTGTTGGATATTTGCTATGTGACAGACACTTTGGTACACATCCGTGAATAAAACAAAAATTTCTGCCTTACTTGCACGTGAGAGAGACAGACAGTTCACAAGACAACTGAGTGAAATGGGTAGTATGTTGGTGACCATGCTTCAGAGAAAAATGAGTAGAGAAGAGAAATCAGAAATATCGGAGGTGCTGATTTTAGATTGCTATAAAGCCTGAAGGAAGAACCCAGGATGTATCTTAGGAACAATAACAAAAAACTGATAAATAATACTTGTAATGGATACTTTTGTGCTAGGTTGATTATTAGCACTTAAAATATTATCATAAAATGAGTTAATATTCTAACACCTTTATTACAACACCTTTTTCTTATTTTACATCTGAAGAACTCATAGCACATAAATATAATTTACCCAAAGTCACATTCTGGCTACAAAGACCATGCTTTTCACCACTGCAGTGTACTACCTGTTACAAAGGTTCAGCTCACACAGCTAGTGAAAGAGTTGAACTATTGAGAAAGATATACTTGTGTTCCCTTCCCTCAATAGTATTTTTTGGTGGAGAAACAATTTTCTTAAGATTTTGTATATCAATCTGGTCTTTAAAAATGTGCCCTATTCAAGAAATTGTATTTGTGTGGTTTTTCATTTGTCTTGACAATTTATTATTTGCTTTCTAAGTATGTTTTGAAGAGAGCTAAATGTGTACTGATAAATAGGTGGTGTTTAATTTTCACCAGTTCTTCCCAGTTCTTAATAATCAGCATTGCTCTTTAAGGAGTTATAGCTATGAACTCGAGGTTAACTGGAATTGAGACTTAAAACTTCATTATTTTTAGCTCTGTTAGAGCAGGTGTCTGTCTTACAGTCCTCAGAATCCAAGAATGCACTGTTATGCTCAGACATCCTGCTTCTAACATCTAGTTTCATAAAATTCCCTTCATACTTTTTCTTTTGTATCTTTATTTTCCTACATTGACCTTGTTATATTCTAAATCACATTTGTTGTTCCTTACATTTTAGCACTAGCTTTCGGTATTTTTTTTTTATTTTAATGTGTTCCTGTATTAGCTGTATATTTTACACTGAATAATGTACCTGTTAATGGGGTTACAGACCTCTAGTCCTAGTGTCATGTTTATTATTCAGTATTACCGCATTAAACAAAGTATAAAAATGAATTCATAAAAATTAAAGGCAGTTAATTTGTTGAGGTATTTTGTAAGAGGCATGGCTGACAGACTTAAGAACAAGAGAGCAGATGGGGACGCTAAGCTTTTTAAGTGGTGGTTGCTGCAATTAGAAGAGGAAAAAGAAAAATAACAAAAGGAGACATTGGTAGAGAGAAACGAAAACGAAAGAGAAATGTGGCAGAAAGCAGGGAAGAGTCAGTGGCAATTGTCCCTGGCTGCCTAATGTTTCCTAAATGTTTCAGGTGGCAGTTTATATTTGCACTTCCTAGAAGTGAGACTCTTAGTAAGGTGTACTCTAACCATGTCTTCATGGTAGAATAGAATAAAACTGACATGTACACATGAAAATATATTTTAACTCTTTAGGAAGTCAGCGCTTCATTTAGGATAAATGATTGACTAAGGCTTCTACAAGAATGTTCTAGTGCCCCAGTACATAGGGTTGGTTTTACAGGTTAACTAGCATAGTCATTCCTCAAGTATTTGCCTAGCTGTGGTATGCCAGGCATGTATGTTTTAAAACTTATATAGAATTGCCAGTGAGGGTTTTATTATTGATGATTGTATATGACCTTGTCCTAGAAATTTATTGCCACTGCTAATAGTTACACATTTAATGCCTGCTCTAATCACTAGTTTGCATTGCTGTGAATTTACTGAGGATAGTTGTAACACTCACTGCTATTTCTCTATAGCATATATATTTTTAAAGTCCAACATGATAGATCTTGAAGTAGCTTGGCCTTAGAGGTTTTTTATTTTTAAGTTCAGTGTTCAGATTACAATAGACATAGTTCCTTCCCAAAATATCCTCTTCTGGCTTTTGTAGCATTATACTCTTAGGGGTTTCCTTGGTCCTGTCTGGACAGTCTCATCAGCCTCTTGTACTTTTCTTTAGCTGGTGGTCATCCTTGGATTTCTGTTCATTGTACAGTTTTCTGAGGCGATAACCATCCACTCTCATGATTTCCCGTGCCATCTGCATACTGCTGATTCCCACATTTATAGATCTAGTCTAAGATTGTTTCCTGAGCTTTGGGCCTGAAAACCTAAACCACATACAGTCCAGTGTGTTTAACTGTTACTTGTTAGAGTTCCTTGAAGTCAGGTACCAGGGAGAGGCACCCTGTCTGATCATTTCTCTTCCTATGCTTGGTGCCTGGCACATGCTGGGCATTTGGGAAAGAATACAGAAGTTGGACTTTATGCCATGGCTTTTGAATTTGGGAGTGGGGGAAGGATCACCTCTTTTGATACTGAGACTATAAGAAACCAAGACTGTTTCCCAAGAAGAAGGAACATGAACATAAATTTCTATGTACTTTCAAGGTTGGCTGCTACTGCCAGGCCCACCATCTCACACACAGACACACGTACATATATGTGCAATATACTCTCAAATACAATTTCAAGTGCAGAATTTGACAAGACTGTACTATGTGCTTTGTGTTGGCCATGCGTTTTTAGTTAAACCTACTTGTTCCCAACATTCCAGTAAACTTTTCCCCCTCCCTCTTTATTTCCTAAATTAGGGCATGATTTTATTATTCCCAGTAATTGGTATGCTACATTTTCTTATAAAATATCAAGGTCTTGAAATAATTTGCGTTTTATTTCATAATATGTTCTTTTCCAGTCTAAACACAATACTATTGAGCTATTATCTACTCGTAGAACAAATACAAAGCTATTTATACTCCCCTCCGTGGTGGATTTAAACCCTCTAAAAGCATGTAATTCTGAGGCTGCTTTCGATGATTTTTAGTTATACTTTTTCCTTGTGGAGCTAACTGGGCCATAAGGAGATCAATCCCATTCATGACCTTGGCCTCATTGTCACTGTGCTACAATCAACTGAGCCAATTAGGCAGAAGATTTCTCATGTTGACTCATAAGTATTCCTAATAATTGGATATTCTATCTTTTGTTTTTAAAACAAGGACCAGGTAATTTCTTACCGGTTCCACCAGCTTAGTTCTCTCTGTCTCCACACACTTTCTTTTCTCCCTCCTGACAGTGGAAGCCTCTTCCTGTAAGTATCCTAGCTAACACCTCCAACCTGCATTCCATTCCTTCTTACCTCTACCAAGGCTTTACTTCGAGTAGTATTCTGTCTCCTGTGCTCCTGTGGTGTCATCAGTGTCGTCTCCTCTACTTGATCATCCTCACTGGTAAATTTGTATGTACCTTGTCTTCATATCTGCCACAAACAAAATGCAAATAAAACCCATTTTAACTCACCTTAACTGATTTATTTCTCCCTGCTGCCTCACACTCCTGGAAAAAGTTATATATACGTACTGTTTCCACTTGCTCATTCCCGTCCTCTGATCAGCTCTTTCTCATCAGACTTTCTTCCACAGCACTCCAGTTGGAGATTCCTTATCAGGGTCACCAGCCTCTATGTAGTGAAAGAAAGTGCTCCCTTTTCTGCCCTTTCTTACTCAGCCTTGTCACACCATTTGCCATAGTCAGCCACATCATCTTTTAAACTCTCCTCTCTAGTCTTCACTTGCAGCTCTGCGTGAACATGTTTTGTTTCTGTGCACCTCCCCCTCTCCTGGCTGTTTCTTCCCATTCGCCTTGGACTTCTCGTCCCCAGTTGACTGTCATTGTCAGAGTGCTCCAAGGCTGTCCCCCAGCCCTTCTCCCTTCTTGTCTGCTCATTCTAGCTTTCTTGAAGCTCTCATCAACCCATGGCTCCAGAATCATCTGTATATTGGTGACTCTGTCAGACTTCTCCCTGAGTTCTGAATATGGACAACCAGCTATCTCCCAGACATCCCCACTGGTTTTGTTTAAATCTGTAAAACAGAATCATTACTTCTTCCTTCCCATTCTCTCCAATCCCCAAAGCTTTCCCAGTCTTAGTAAATGACTACCACTAGAGCGCTTGGAGCCCCCCACCCGCCCAAAAAAAAAAAAAAGAAAAAGAAAAACCAGTCTAGATATCCTTTATTCTTTTTCCTTTTATCCCACGTCCAGTCCATCAGCAAGTTGTCTGATCTCCTTCCAAGATAGCTGGAAGATCCAGTTATCCTGTTACCTGCTCTGCCTCCACCTGTAAAGTCTAGATTCAAGTGCTGTCACCTCTTACTTTGTGCTATAACAGCCTCTGGACTGCCTCTCCCCCCTGACCCCATGCTTCAATTTATCCTTCAGGTAGCACTTCCTATGGTCTTTCTGAAAGGCACATCAGTTGTCACTACCCTCCTTTAGAATCTTCTCCTGGATGCCAGTCCTTACTCCATGCCCCCATGCTCAGATGTCTTTGGCCACTTCGTCCATTTTTACCCTCTCTTCTTTCCTTCTTGGTGACTGGGTTTTAGCTACAGCGGCTTTGTTTCAGGCTCTTCAATCTTCTAGCCTTGTTTTTGTCTAAGGACGTTTGAGTTTGCTTTTCTGCCTGGGAGGGTGCTCTGCTCTACAGGCCTCCCAGTCAGTGGTTGGCTCTCCACTATGCAGACTCGAGTTGGACGTCAGCTCCTCAGAGATCCTGATGAGCTCACCGAGAGTGTTCCACTGGCCTCTTCCATCTTCTTCATTGCCCTTATTTGTGGCTGTAATTATTTTAATTGTCTATTTGTTTATCTACCTCCAGTAATATAACGTAAGCTTGTTGACTGTAGGAATTGTCTTGTTCACACTGACTCATCAGCACATAGAACAGTCCCTGGAAGAGGGAGGTGTTCAGGACATAGCTGCTGGGAAACAGACTGTTATTGCCAAGCTATAAGGTTTATTATATTTAGATGGTGTATGTTTATTATTAAGAGAAATTAATTGCCCCAACGGAATTAGTGCCTATACTGTTCAATTATTTTGTAACTTGCCTTCCCTTATTTAACTTAATTATCCTGTGATTTAGGATTTGCAAACTATATACTTTTGCCTTTGGTCCTTCAAAACAACTTTGTAAGTTAGACCAACAAATATTAATGTCCACCTTTGACCCTTGAAGAGGTGAAGTGTTTTGTATACGATTACAGTAGCTGAACTGTAACCTAAGGTTGTCTAACTACTAAACCAGTTTTAGTGATACAGTGTCCTAGGTGCATACTTATGTGTGTAATGGTAGTTTAGAAGAATTATAATAACCTTTAAGACCAGCTGCTTTTTTTATCTCCTAGATTCTCCCTGAGGTATGTTTTTAAACTGTCTTTAGCTCTGTGACTGTTCTTTTCACTATTAACATAAAATACTGGCCCACCATAAGTTAAGATTTAACCAATTATTGTAGTCAAAGTGGTGATATTCAAAACTATCAGGTGTCATATGTATACCGTTAATGGTGGTCTCTATTCAGTATGATTTAAACTCAGACAATCGATGTCTCCAAACAGATTTCTTAGGAAACAAAATTGGAGACCAGCAAAGAGAGGGATACAGTTTTTCCTTTTTGATTTTTAATCTTTTGCTAGGGAGGGCATTAGAACACGAGACAGGACAAACCTACCCGCTGTCCAGTATCATCCCAGTCACTGTGTCCCTTCACCGCCTTGCTCTGAGTTGATGACTTCTCTCATCAGAAGTGTAAAGTGTTTTCTGTGTGTGTTATATTTGCTAATGAGAACATTCTCTGGCTTCTTTTTTGGTACCTTCAACAAAGTAAATAATCACTTTAAACCTATATGTTCAGTTCTCATTATTTATTCTAACAATTTTCTTTGTTCTCTCTTTCTGTCCTCTGTCTGCCTCAACATTGAGATTGGTAGTTAAAACACTTGCAGCCAAGAACCTTACAGTAATCTCCTGTTTTCCTGTCTTTGTTCTTTTGGAATGTTCTCTTGCCAAAAGCACAAGTTAAAGTGAGGTTTAATATGATAAATTAAAAGTAGTAGTATTCTTGTGCAATGCTCTCATCTTCAACATTCTTAAATAGACTAGGGAAAAATGTTATTTATCACTGCTGTACTGCTGTGCTTCCACAGTATGTAATGACTAATGTATGTACATCCCACGGGATGTACTGGGTTTTACCAGATCAGCAGGCTTAATCTTAGAGGGTGAAGTGGATGTTCATCGAACTCTCTTGACCTTCTCCCTCCTGCAGTGCCCTATCTCCCTCCGTGACAGTAGGTGTGGTCAATAGCATCACCTGTCTTTTAAGAAAGATCATCTTAAGTATCCTATATTTTGTGACCTGCAGATATTTGATCAATATAAGTATGTCAGAAACATTTTAGCAGAGAAGCTTTTAGATCTTCTGCTAGATTAACTTTTCATTGTTCTTCGGTAAATAAGAGTAAAAATCAAAGACTTTTCTCTTTTAATTATACAAGGTACAATGACTAAATTAAATCTTCATGTGTACCTTTATATGCAAATGTACCTAGTTTGGGGGGAAGCATCCTAAGGTCAGGGAAATGTTTAAATTCAATATAAAATCCATCAAACTATCAGTTATGGTCTGCAGCAGTCTCCAAGATAGTATGAAAGTGAAAATTCTCAATCTTGTCCTCGGTCATTTATGTAAAATTCCTTTAAAGCACTGCATGTGTTCTTCAGTGATTTAAAGTCTGTATACTTAGTACAAAGAAACATTTTGGAGTAGGGTCTTAGGGATTGCAGTACAAAGAATGATGAATTAAGGTGTTTGTACCAAGTAAACTGTTTACTGAAATTTGTTTCTTTTTTTTAGGTTTAAGTGGAAACCCTGCAGATTTAGAAAGAAGAGAAGCAGTGTTTGGAAAGAATTTTATACCTCCTAAAAAGCCAAAAACTTTTCTTCAATTAGTATGGGAAGCATTACAAGATGTCACTTTAATTATATTAGAAATCGCAGCCATAGTATCATTAGGCCTTTCTTTTTATCAACCTCCAGAAGGGGATAATACAGGTAAGTACAGGCGGGAGGGAGGCGGGGGAGACGCCTGTGTGTGACTCGCTTTTAGTGCCTTCATTTAATTAACACGTAATAACAATAGCTGGCTAGCGTTCATTGACATTTGCTACCCCCATTTTGCAGTGAGGCACAGTGGTTAAATAACTTGTCCGTATATGTGCCTGTGCATATGAGAGCTCTCTGGAAAGTGGTGCGTGTCTGCATGGACCCAAGCCATGTAGATGACATGGTCTGTGCTAGCACTGTTTCTGGTTTTTAGAGCACTTACTATGAAGCAATTCCAGGTTTTAATTTTCAGTTTCTTTTGAAAAATATCACTTGAAAACAAAATGCTATTCTCCCACATCCATTACTTTTCTGGTTCTTAATATTTTTGGTATATACACCATTTGGGTAATTTCCTTGCCATTACAGAAATGTTTATATAATAATGTTGAGCATCCCTAATACGAAAATCTAAAATCCGAAACTTTTTCAGCACTGACGTGACGCCACAGTAGAAAATTTTGCGTTTATGTACTTAACACAAATTTTGTTTCATGTGTAAAGTTATTAAAGATAATGTATAAGATTCTGGCTATGTATATAAGGTGTGTGTCAAACGTGAATGAATTTCTTGTTTAGTCTTGGGTCCAATCCCTGAGATACGTCCCTGTGTACGTGGCAAATATTCCAGAATTAGAAAATAATTGAAACACTTGTGGTCCCAGGCATTTTAGGTAAGGGAGATTCAACCTAATCTAGTATCCTGACCAGTGGAGAAAGGCACTGTGGAGTGGGTAGATCTGCTTTCATTACAGATGAAACGTCTAGCTGCAAATGATTCTGTGTTTTTCCATCTTTCTGTGGCCTTCATTTCTCTTCTAACGTTCTTATTTCTTGCCTTTTAAAATATTTATTTAAATTATATTTCTGCCAGTAAATTTCTATAACTGGTAGAAAGTCTATATGGGTTTGGATTACTGTATTCAGGTAGCTATGAAGTTCTAGTATTCACTATATGAAAGACTGATGCACTGAAATACTTTTGTTTGTGAAAGTTTCATTCCTATACCATTCAACTCTATAAAACCATTATAGAGAGTTTTAATGAATATTTCTTTTTTTAAAAATCACTGGATTAAAGTTCAATATGCAAATATCCATTGTATACCATTAACAATTAGAAAATTAAAGTTAACGTGACAACACAAAGTATGAAATACATAGAAGTAATTCTTCAGAAATATGTAGTATTTATACATGGAAAACTTCTAACTATTGAAAAAGACGTCAATGTATATTGCAAAATTGTTATTAATGGTACTTTTTTTTTTTTTTACTTGTTTAGGTATTCCTTCAGTTATAACTCAGGGTTATTGTCTTTCTAGGGATATCAGTATACCACATAGCAAATTCAGTTTGGGGTTTCGGACGGATTATAGCAAACAGTAGACCCACTGAAGGGCACACATATCTGACATTGGGTGTTATAGATGCAGCTTCCTTCAGGCTTTCCTGTACATTTCATCGTAAGAGTAAACCAATAACACAGTTTTAATGAGTTTTTCTTAATTTTAAAAATTAGCTTAGGTAATTATATAAAATAATTTCTTCAAAGATGTGCCTAGGCTCATATGAGAACTTTTTTTTTTGGAGACAGAGTCTCACTATGTTGCACTTGGTAGAGTGCTTGATGTCACAGCTCACAGCAACCTGAAATGCTTGGGCTTACATGATTCTCTTGCCTCAGCCTCCCAAATACCTGGGACTCACAGGTGCCTGCCACAATGACTGGCTGTTTTTGTTGTTGTTGTTGTCGTCATTGTTGATTTTAGCTGGCCTGAGCCAGGTTGCAAGCCTCAGTGTATGTGGCCAGTACCCTACTCACTGAGCTACAGGCGCTGCCCTTTTTTTTGTTTGTTTTTTGAGACAAAGTCTTACTTTGTCACCCTGTGTAGAGTGCTATGGCATCATGGCTCACAGCAACCTCAAACTGTTGGGCTTGAGCGATTATAGATTATTTTTAGAACTTATATTTCTTTTCATTAAGTAAATAACACATACTTTGCTATTAAAAAAACTGAGGGAGGAGATAGTCCAAAGGAAGTAAAAAATTTACACCAGAGTTTACACCAAAATTTCTCACCAGAAATCCTGCTTAGAGATTTCTGCTCTTCTTACAGATTCCAGCTATACCATTTTTGATAAATCATTACAGATTTTAAAAAATGATGCCTGTCCATGTGTGACTCTGTGCTCATATATGTGAATGTGTATGTATGTCCTGGGGGCTGTAGATGTATGTTTTATGTGAAAAGGGAGGTCATACCACATTAAGCAACATATGGTTTCCCATTTACTCAGCTGTCACTGTCGCCTACTAGGAATTGATATTCTGGATTTGAGTGAGTTAGCAGATTACTTTACTTTTAGAAAATTAAAGTAAAATATTTTCAGTAGAATGGAGTTTATTACCAACAAAGTCTAGGACAAAACTTTCTGAAATTTGAACTGCCTTATTTGTAGGATGTAGTGACAGGTACATTCCCAAATTTGTCGCAGGAGATGTTGGTATTAGAGTCCAACTAAGAAGATAGTCTAGAGTTGTCAGTGTTGACAGACCTTTTAAAAAGAGTCACAAGCCACTAGAAGTTGGTAATGAAACATGGAAACGTTTTTGCTACCATGGTGAGAAGTTATGTAGTCTTTGTACCTTAGCATTTAATAGTATACTGCATGTAACTTTTTATCGTGTTACGTTCGAATGCTAAGATATACTAACTAGCTTAAACAAAATCTTTTTATTTGTAAATTTTCAGTCATAGAAATCTAAATTGTCAAATTTCTTACTCATAACTCTTTGGCATGAATGTGCTATAACCCACAACATAAATAAATTTATGGTTCGTGGTATCTGCATACTAGGGGTTCTCAAACTTTTTGATCTCAGGACCCCTTTAGACTCTTAAAGTATTAAGAACTCCAAATAGCTTTTAATTATGTGAGTTATAGATATTCTGAATTAAAATGGAAACATTTTTAAATATGTGTTCTCGCTACAAAAAAATGATCATTTTGTGATCATTTGTAATGATGGATATCATTAAAATGATCATAATGTAATGATGGATACATTAATTGATTTTAGTAATCATGGTGTACACCATGTATAATTTTTGTCACTCATACTTCAATAACGCTGAAAAAAGTATCAATGCATTTTAAAATGATTACCAATTGTATATTAACATAGATAGCATTTTTATCA
The DNA here is from genome assembly GCF_027406575.1 of Nycticebus coucang. NCBI lineage: Eukaryota > Metazoa > Chordata > Mammalia > Primates > Lorisidae > Nycticebus > Nycticebus coucang. The sequence continues at coordinate 32,463,058 of NC_069782.1, forward strand.
AAAGTATCTCCCCATAATGAATTTTTAAGTGAAATAATGAAGAGTGGTAGTGTTTTTCATTTCATCCTATCTCTTTAATGTCTGGCTTAATTGAGGGTAGCTGGATTCACACATCTATCTCTTCATTTAATGCGTTACATTATCATAGTCAAAGAATTTTCTTTGGACAATTCTATTATAGTATGTTAATAAAAGATGAGGCAAATAATGTCTTAGTATTATGAAAATAGGGTTGACTTCAGGGCTATCTGTGAGGTTCCTCAGTAGCACTTTGAGAACTACTTCTCTATATTATCAGTGCCACACTTGATAGACCGCTCAAGAAATAGCTCAAGTAGGATGTTTTAAAATGTAGTGTTTACCTCAGAGTAGAGATTAAAAACTGAATTTAGATTTTGCATATCTCTCAGTTGAATATATTTATAAGGGAACACCTTTAACAAAATAGATTTTTTTTTTTTTTTTTTTTTGAGACAGTCTCACGATGTCAGCCTCGGTAGAGTGCTGTGGCATCACAGCTCACAGCAACCTCCAACTCTTAGGCTTAAGCGATTCTCCTGCCTCAGCCTCCCAAGTAGCTGGGACTATAAGGCACCCACCACAACACCGGCTATTTTTTGTTGCAGTTGTCATTGTTTAGCTGGCCCTGGCTGGGATCAAACCCACCAACCTCGGTATATGTGGCTGGCACCGTACTTTACTGAAAACATTATTAATTTTTTTAAAAACTATAAACTGTAGTATTTTTGTAACTTTGATCTTGATATTGCTTTCTTTTTTTCCCTATAGCTTCTTTAAAAATTTGTACCAGTTGTCAGTAGGAAAGGGATTCAATTTGTAAAAATACGTTATTTTACTATTGTTTCAAAATCATTCTGATCTTACAGACGTTATTTTACTATTGTTTCAAAATCATTCTGATCTTACAGAGTAGAACTGTGAATATGAAATATGTCATTAATTTGTTTTTAGTTCTCTTTTGGAATATTTAGTAGTTTAGTGGTAAATATGAATAGGCAATTTAAAGATGAAAGTTATATAATTGTCTCATAATTCCTTCCCCCTTAACCTGTGTTACATTGATCTTTAAATATTTTTGGTAATTTACTCTTATCAAGAAAAAAATTGAACACATACTTACAAATGGTACATTATTAATTATGCATTTGAAACTCTTATCTGTATAATGTTTATTTTTAGGCATATACAAAACTAAAAGTTGAAAGAAAAAGTGAGATTAAGCTTAACATTTTGATTTTTAATAGCCAGACCACATTATTGTTAACCTGATTTGGGTCTAAGTTTGATTTATTTCAGAACTTGGTTTTAATGTCTCTCAGAGGTGAAAAGAAACATACAACATAATATAAATCCAAATGGGAAAAGTGTACCCACTAAATCATGATACTGATTTTCAGGCCCATCTACCAGTTATGCAAAGGCGTTTGTTAGAATATGCCCAGTAAATTCCATCTTCTGATGTCAGTCTGTCCTGGTACACTATTATAAAGTATTACCTTTTTTTATTTTTAATAGATGACATCAAACCCTCTGAAATGCTTTTACGTATTGTATATTTCCAAGTTAGTGAAAGAGGTCAGCATGGTCCTGGAGTCCAGACTTGTTCTAATTCAGAATTAATCTCCTGTCTTTCAGAGGTGCTAAGGAAAGTTATCTTTACAGCTTCTGTTCAAAATAATCTAAATAATAAATTCACTTGAACGGTTATTACATGTGGTGATACATGATCATATCTTGAACTAGAAAATAATGAAAGTGGAAGTGTTAATATTTGGGTTGGGGCCCAGTGTTTTCAATGGGTCATCCTGCCTCGACCTCACTTTTACCCGTTGACAGTGAATCCCATTGATGGGTCTCAGGATTTTTTGGTACTGTTCCTAACCTGTCTTCCATATCATCCCCAATTGATCTTACTTCATTCTGTCTTATCCCTAATCCTCTCCCAGATTAATCTTTAATCAGCACCCTTACTCCTCAGAGCCTTTCTTCAGTCTGTGCTCATGGTTCTGGAAGGTGCTTTAATCATTTTTCATGTCATTTGTTTACCCCTTCTTTTCTTCTCAATAATTCTTCTGCCTTGTCTGTCCAAGGAAAACCAATGGGTTTCAGACATTTCAGTTCAGCCCAGTAAAAAACAATTGTATGTAACAACCCAGAAATACACATTCCTTCATGTGAATTTATAAATAATCAGAGTATCGTTTCAGAAAACCATACTAAGCCTTATTACATGTATGTCTTTTCTGTTCTGTTCCATTTTTCAGAATGCCAGTCATTCTGAATTGATTTTAGACTCACAAGTAGATTATCGCCTGAGGTGCAAAAAACAGTTCCATTATTTTTTACCATCGTTGACTCTGTAGTTTTGGGTTTTTGTTTTTTCCCCCTCATCCTTTTCTGAACTCTTTTCTGCTGTAGAGCATTTGTATTGACTTTCATCCCTCCCTGGAATTCTCTTCTCTTAGGTCTCTGTGACTGTTTCCTTCTCAGTACTTGGCTCCCGGCTCACTTTGTCAAGAAACACCCCAGTGGGCCTTCTCTACTCACCTAACCTCAGTTAGCCCTCTTTTTTTTTTTTTTTTTTTTTTTGTTTGATAACACCTCACCATGTATTATTTTCTTAACAATATCTGAAGTTAATTATTCATGGTTTATTATCTAAATTCTTCATATGCTATCCCCACCTACTAGTCTGAGTGTGGGTTCCATGAGGAGAGGGAATTTGTATGTTTCAAGACGATACTCAGATAGTTATCGGGTCACACTTTGCTTAACTTCTCATGTTATAAAAGCCAAGATTCGACTGCAGTCTAGTAAAAATGACATAGTAAATAATGGGCTGAGTATGAAGGACGTCTCAGCTACCGTTCTTCCTACTGCTCACATTTAATCTTTGCAGTAACTCTGGGAGAGGTGGTGATACTCTTGATTTGACAGGTGAGGAAACCGAGTCTTAAAAATAAATAACTTGCCTTAGGACAAAGATTTGGTCTCCTTCAGTGCCCTTAGATTTAGCTCGTACCCTATTCTGCTTCCCTGGCCTGAGGCTGAGAATCTCAGAGGCTGGGAACTTGAAATTGAGGTAGTAAGTGTTCTTGTTGTGGAATACTTTGAATTTAATGAAATGTTTAGAGTTTTAAGTAAAATTGATATAGTAAATAGACATAATTAAAATGAAAATGTTGTTCGGGCCTGTATGTATGTTGTCATCAATTCAGAATCTTTTTTTTTGACAAATATTTTCTTTCTTTCCAATTAGTTTGTGGAGAAGTTACTGTTGGGGAGGAAGAAGGTGAAGGTGAAACTGGTTGGATTGAAGGGGCAGCAATCCTCTTATCTGTAGTATGTGTGGTGTTAGTAACAGCTTTCAACGACTGGAGTAAGGAAAAACAGTTTCGAGGTTTGCAGAGTCGAATTGAACAGGAACAGAAGTTTACCGTCATCAGGGGTGGTCAGGTCATTCAGATACCTGTGGCTGACATTACTGTTGGAGATATTGCTCAAGTGAAATACGGTAAGTAGAAAAGCCACAATGCATCTGACACTAAGCATAAAATTATTATAATTGCGTTTACAGTTTAGCATATCATTGCTTTTTATTTTAGGTGATCTTCTTCCAGCTGACGGCATACTTATTCAAGGCAATGATCTTAAAATTGATGAGAGCTCATTGACTGGTGAATCTGATCATGTTAAGAAGTCTCTAGATAAGGATCCCTTACTTTTATCAGGTATTACTTTCTCTTGTAACTTTTCTCCCCCATAGTATGTATTATTGTCTGCAAACACCATTTTCCTAGGAGCCAACAATGTAAAGATACTTAGCATTTTTTTTTTAATGGGTAAGCTAACAGAAAAATTATTAGAGATAATTAAATGCAAAACCACATTTAAGAAATCCGAGTCAAAAAAAACCAAGTGTGAGATTTGGTGTGTGTCAGTGTAATGATAAAACTAAAACAGAGGCCAAATGATATATACTGAATTATTTCATTCTGTATCACATTTATCATTAAGGCCCAGTGAAACATGAAATTAAAGAATGATTATATATTTAAAGCAAATTAAAGAATTGCTTGTCACCAGTGATCTAAAAAGACAGGGTTTTCAGAAAGAACTGATAAAATCCATCAAGTTCACCCAATCCACCTCCTGCATTTAACTGGGAAGAATGAGTCTTGAGATGTAAACTTATTATCTAACATGACTAACCAATAAGAGGGCCAGGAGTAGCATCCACATACAGTCAGGATTGAATTTGTACATGGTGAAGACGTGTTCTAGGAATAGAAAAGAGAAGGGTTTACATAGGTTAAGATATTATTTGAAAGGGAGTGTGGGGTGTCTGCCTGAGAGGCTCTTATAATAGTCTTACTGTGGTAGGGTGAGGAATCTGTGGCCTTCCAGATCCCTAGATGCGGTCCTTTGATTGCCTTGAACCCAGACTTCACAGAATACATCCTCTTCATTAGAAGGATTTATTAGGCTAAGGCAGGTGGATTACCTGAACTCAGGAGTTCGAGACCAGCCTAAGCAAGAGTGAGACCCTGTTTCTAAAAAATAGCGGGGCATGTGGCGGGTGCCTATAGTCCCAGCTACTCGGGAGGCTGAGACAGGACGATCACTTGTGCCCTAGAGTTTGCCATTGCTGTGAGCTATGACAGCAGGGCACTCTACCCAGGGCGACAGAGTCTGTCTCAAAAAGAAGAGGATTTGTTCTGTAAAATTTGGATTCAGTCAAAAGGCCATACTCAAGAATACAAAGCTAAATGTGGCCCCAGTGCTTGCAGGTTGTCTAGTCCATGGAGATGAAATGGAAGGAATCATGGGAAAAATTACAAGCTGCCATTTAAAATGCTGAATTAGAGAAAGCCACAGTACCACAAATTGGTTTCAAAAGCATGCCAATTTTAGACAATTTTCAAGGTTTCTACTCTTAATTTTTCAGTATTCTTTATAGGAGTTATAAAGTTGTCTATCAGAACTGTATTTGTTAGATTGATTTTATAGTAGAATTTGAGAGAAGCCACATGTACCTTGTCTTCTATTATCGTTATCAGATGTTGACGGGACACTAACATTTATGTTATCAGATGATTCCTGTTGTTTTAACTGTTTAATAACTTGGCAGCTATAATTTTTCTTTCCTTCTCTGTGAGCTTTATAGTTTAATTGGTTGAACATGATTTTCGTTTCAGTAAAGGTCATTTAAGTTACAATCACAACTTTGGAACAAAACCTAAGTTTAATCATTACTTTTCTAAATGTGTTGTAAGTATGTGCTAAAAAAAATAAAAAAGAATGATTACATATGTACACATTTATAAAACACCATTATAAACAGCATGAAAGTTCTTACTATCATAGATTTACATTCCATCAAAGAAAACTTCAAACTTCTTGTACCTTCAATATCCTATCTACTTAGAACATTCATAATCTCTTTGGGTATATTTTTGTATTGGTGTGCGTTTAATTCATACCAAATAGAAATATTTTTACCATAAACTGTAATGTATTTAAGTATAAAGTGTACTCCTTAACATGCTTCTAAGAAACTGTAGTTAATGTCAGTCAAATAAAATCTGTATCCTTTCCAAAGGAGAGGAAAGCTAATCCTACCTCAGATTTCCTGGCCCACTGCATGTTTGACAATCTGAGATTGTCAGCTGTTGCCTTTTGCTATCCATACCACACGAACTTTTATGTACGTCAAGCTTATTTGCACAGCACTTAGCTCTTCAGGTTGATTTCCTTTAACTGAACTTTGGTCTTTTTCTGTTTTAACAAAGATGAACTGGTAAGCTCTATGTAGACTCAGCTTCCTAACACACCAAGTATACTAAAAGAACACTATAAATTTTCAATGTTTAAGAAAAGACTGAAATAACTTTGTGGAGTCCCTTATCGCATGGGTGGGAAAGTTTTTCTGCATTTATTTCCCTATTCCAAAAACATACTAAAAAACATGACATGCATTTATTTTTAAATTTATTCTCATGATGCCGTCTCTTACTGCTGTTCTTGGCTTCTTAAATTTAGATTTTTAAAAGTAGTATTCAGTTAGCGGCAGGGATATGACCAAAACCAAAAACTGTTTACTTTGCCTGAATACACTACCAACATCTGATTACCTGTGGTTGAAAAGAACAAACCCTGAAAAATTGACGTCCGGAGAAAGCCAGCATTGTTAACAGGAATAAATTATCTTTTACGTGTAGTACTTAGTAAATATCGTTTCGCCGTCTTGAATTTCATTTCTTGCTTCTCTTGTACTTTCACTGCCAAAGAAGCTAGTAGTTAATGAAATATACAGAATATAGATTTTTAAAAGCAAGAAAATCAAAGGACTAAAAATTCACATTAGGCCTTGCTGTGTGCCACACCTTTTTGGGGCAAGACATGATCGTAAAGGAACTTTACCTAAGAAATGCAATCAGTGTAACCTGGTTTCTTGTGCCCTCAGTGAGTCCCCAACCAAAAAAAAAAAATCACATTGGATAATTATGTTACTCATTTAATTATAGCCAAATATAAATTCTTTTTTTTTTTTTTTTTCTGTAGAGACAGAGTCTCACTTTATGGCCCTCGGTAGAGTGCCGTGGCGTCACACGGCTCACAGCAACCTCCAACTCCTGGGCCTAAGCGATTCTCTTGCCTCAGCCTCCCGAGTAGCTGGGACTACAGGCGCCCGCCACAACGCCCGGCTAGCCAAATATAAATTCTTAAATACTGGGGTGAGAATTGAGGGGTGGGAAGCCTTTTAACGAGTAAGGAAAAATGCAGACATGTGGACGTACAAGTTACAAAACTGTAACCAAACTTTACAACATTCTGTCATACGGAGAATATACCTTTTTCCTCTGATAGAGTTGGATTGAGTCTTTACCATGCCACTTAATAGTTGTATAACGTTCAACAAGTTCCTAGAAAATAAGAGTAATAATGCCTGCCAATCTGCAAGATCCGTCATGAGGGGCATAGAATGCAGGCAGTATTCCCATCGCTGTTCCCTGGCTTTCTGTAATGGAATTTTATGGTAGAGTAGTCGATGAAAAGTTTGAAAGGTTGGTTGGTTGGTCTCCAGGTGAGACTTTGGACTTAATCTAGTAAGCAGTATAGAGGCAGGAATTTTTTTAGCTTTGTGAGATATATGAAGCAATCACATTTCAGGAAGATTAAAACGGATTTCAGGATGTATTGGAAAAGCAGACTAAAGAAGGAAGAGGGATGTTGTAGTAATCTTGGCAGGCTGGAATGAAAGCCTAGAAAGGTTGCGAGGTTGGGTATGAGAAACGAGACATTTGTTGCTTTAGAGTCCTTTTGGGTATAAGTATGTTTCTTTACAAGCAATGTATTTCTCAGGGAAGTATCTGTCATTTATTAGGTTATAATTAATAAAGATGAGCATGCATTGAACCCCTAAAAACTATAGGCAGTAAACATTTCTAGGCTTACTTGAAAAGTGTACATCTCATTCTACTTCTTTTTTTTTTTTTTTAAAGACAGAGCCTCACTTTGTCACCCTCAGTAGAGTGCCGTGGTGTCACTCCTTCAGCTATTGGACTAGGCAATTTTCTTGCCTCAGCCTCCCGAGTAGCTGGGACTACAGGCGCCTGCCACAACGCCCAGCTATTTTTTTTTTGTTGCAGTTTGGCCGGGGTCAGATTTGAACCCACCACCTTCAGTACATGAGGCCAGCACCCTACTCACTGAGCCACAGGTGCCGCCCATCATTCTACTTCTATAAAATATACAGACAAGGAATTGACATATTAAAATTTGCCCCAAATCTGGTAAATCCTGGTGAGCCTTGAACTCAGGTATTTGCCAACATCTGATTAACCGTGGTGATAACAAGAATTTTGGTTTTATTTAATGTATTATTAAATTTATCTTATTAATAACAAATATTGAGGATTATTTATGATTAAACTGTCAAGAACTTTACAGAAGTTTAAAATCTGGTGATAGGGAAATGTGCTACAGGTTTTCTGTTGTTGCAGGAACTCATGTGATGGAAGGCTCTGGAAGAATGGTGGTAACAGCTGTCGGCATAAACTCTCAGACTGGAATTATCTTTACCCTACTTGGAGCTGGAGGTGAAGAGGAAGAAAAGAAAGATGAAAAGAAAAAGGAAAAGAAAAGTAAGAATAACAATTTGCTATAAAGATTAACATTAGGAACTTGATTCAAATCCATCGTACTTTCAGCCTGTCGTTAGCTATGAAGAGCTTTTCTTTTCAGTCCATTTTGTCTGCGATTTCTAGATCATCTGTCAACAAACTTCATAGCTATACAATTTATTCACAAGGATCTTTAGAGAAACAGAGTTATGCCCAGGAGACAAGCTCAGAATCTCCTAGTTGAGAGGCAGGCGCCTTTACAAAAGCTCTTCCCGCCTTGCTGTGTCCACTGTACCCCCCTTCTCTCCCACACAGGGTCCCTCCTCCCGAGCCTTTTACCGTTGGGTTAATAGCAGTTTACTGTGGTTTAGCCACTTAGATTTCATTTAATTTTACTGCGAATTATAAGCCCCTATTTCTCTTGTAAGTATTTTGAGATCTTCTAAAATAAATGCCTTCTAATAATTGTGGCGTGCCATAACTGTATCCGTATTTTTAATAGCTGAGTGATTTGCTTTATTTCTTGAGTTTCGTCTTTAGCTATGAAATCCTTATTTTTACACACTATGTGTTTGAAAAGTTCTGGCTGCAGACAAGGGTGGCCAGCCCTCTTTTCTAGGTTTTCTCTGTCCCACTGCTTGAGGCAGCCTTTGAGGTACCTCCAGAGATTTCCTAAGACTGAGAGGAATGTAATTTGAAAGCCAGCAGTAATGATTCTATGGATTGAGTGCTTTCATGTCCTATCTTGTTAGTCCTCACATCATGCAAAGTAAAGATTATTATTGTTTTTACTGATGAGTATACTGAGTCTTATGGAGGTTACGTAACTTGTTCTAGGTCAAAGTGCTAGTAAGTGGCTGATCAGATCTTCTCCTCTGGCTCAAGAGTCTGTCCTTAACCACATAGCGTGCTCCAAACTAACATACAGGAGTCAAGTCGTCAGACTCTTTTAAAAGAGGAAGGGAAATTTATATCATGACTTCATTCTTACTGACTCTATAGTGTCACAGTGTCTTGTCTTTTTTTTTTTTTTTTTTTTAATTTTTTTTTTGTAGAGACTAGAGTCTCACTTTGTGGCCCTGGGTAGAGTGCCGTGGCCTCACACAGCTCACTGCAACCTCCAACTCCTGGGCTTAAGCGATTCTCTTGCCTCAGCCTCCCGAGTAGCTGGGACTACAGGCGCCCGCCACAACGCCCAGCTATTTTTTTGGTTGCAGTTAGGCCGGGGCCGGGTTTGAACCCACCACCCTCGGTATATGGGGCCGGCGCCTTACCGACTGAGCCACAGGCACCGCCCCACAGTGTCTTTTCTAATAAGCACCTTTTCCCCCAGTGTCTTACACAACTGTTCTTATTAATCCTGTCTAGAATATTCCCATAGAAGTTAACAAATTAACACTTATCTATACCTTTTTTTTTTTTTTTTTTTTTGGTAGAGCAGTACATTATTTTTCCGTCTGTGGACTTCCACCTCTTCTCTGATTGCCTTGACTACTTTGGCAGTTACTCAGAAGCAGTGCAGGATAATCTGTCTCAGTTCCGCAGTGGCCTGAACTGTGACACTCTGGTCTCTCCATGTGACTGGTCTCTCCAAACTTGAGCTCATTGAAGTAACTGGGAATTCTCTTACTATCTCCTTATCTATCTTGTGCTTCTGTTCTTTCTTGACCATATTTGTTCCATGTTTTCCAGTTTGAGGATAGCTCTCCTTGATAAAGAAGTTGGAAGAAAATAGGCTGAATGGCTCTACTGCCTCTGTCATTTTATGTGTTATTCTGCCTACTCCAGGCAATAGAGCTGTCCCTCCTTGATGACTTCATTCCTTCGGACATGCTCCTCTTCCTGTGTTCTCCAGATTGAAGCTACTCTGGAGAATTACCTTACCTGGTAGTCTCACTGGCTTGCTCTCTACATTCATATTCTAGTTTTACTAACTTGCCTCTTTCATCCTTTGTACATACAGTTTTTGTTCTCACTTGTCAAAGCTCTCCTGTGTGCCTCTTGTCTTTTATTAACAGTCCTCTCTCCCTCTCTATTCCTACCCTTCTGTGCTTTCTTAGAGTTATATCTATGTTTAGTTTATAACCCTTTTATACCATATTTGGCTTTATTACAACTTCTAAAAGAGTAAAGTCATATGCAGAAATCCAACAAGTATAGATGCCCTAAATTATTTTGGAGTATTTTTTCCATGGGTAAAGCCTAAGGAATGATGGATTCAGCAGGTCATTATAAGTGAAATGTTTTCTAATCTCTCAACAAACAAACCCATACACCATTATGTAACAATTTGCTTATAGAAATGTGAACTACCTCTGCATAATTTAGCATGGCTGTATTCATTTCTTTGGGAAAGCTTTAATTCCTGTTTTGTTCCTACAGATAAGAAACAAGATGGAGCTATTGAGAATCGCAACAAAGGTAAATTCAAGAGGATGAAAGTACACTGGGCTTGTGGCTTCTTTTCATTATAGTCAAAGATAGATCTGTGTACTGTATACAAAAGTAAGATGCATGTGGCAGGGAAAATCAATGTATGTTAACTTGGGTAAATCTCTCTGCAGCCAGTTCTTTAGTTATGTTGTCTGTACAGTGTCAGTAAGATTTAAATCATGATGTGAAATGCTTGGAACCAAAATATTTCAGATTTCAGATTTTTTCTAATTTTGGAATATTTGCATATATATAATGAGACATCTTGGGAGATTACACCAAAGTCTAAACATTAAATTCATTTATATTTTACACATACCTTATACAAAGAGCCTGAAGGTAATTTTATACAATATTTTACTGGGCTGAAAGTATGAAACAAAGTTTTGGCTCTGGTCTGTCACATGAAGTCAGGTGTGGAATTTTTCACTTGCAGTGTCTTGTCAGTGCTGGCAAAGTTTCAGATTTTTGGAGCATTTCAGGCTTTTGGATTAGAGATGCTTAACCGGTGGTAAGCTTATGCAGATAACCTTCAACTTAAGCATCTCAAATATTTTAACATTGGTTATTACATAATTGGTATCAAAATGCATAAGAAACAAAATATATAGCATAAATATTTTGCATTATTCAAATATCTAAATGTATACATATTTCTCTAGATAAGATCATACCTGATCCTTAATGTTATGGTTGTAAATTATAGGGGAGGGATTTATGGTATTTAGGTCTAATGTAACATGCAGAAAAGGAAATTATTTTAGTTCTCAGTTTAAGGATCCTGTATTTCTTTAATGCCTCATCCCCATTGCCTAAAACAACATTCTTAAATCTAGTACAGAATTTCACATGCTAACATCACTATTGTCTGTTTCTTTTGTAGACACACACAAAAGTTGAATCCTTTATACCTTTTCTAGTTTCTGTAAGAAACTGATTTTTTAAATTGCTTTGAAATGTTAATATCAATATATTCCTTTAAAATGTAGTGATACTGTGTTTGCTCTTAAATGTAGCAAAAGCCCAGGATGGTGCAGCCATGGAAATGCAGCCACTAAAGAGCGAGGACGGTGGAGACGGTGATGAAAAAGACAAAAAGAAAGCAAATTTGCCAAAAAAGGAAAAATCTGTTTTACAAGGGAAACTTACAAAACTGGCTGTTCAGATTGGCAAAGCAGGTATAACATACAGAAGAAAGTAAGGTGTTTTATTTTAAAATATGCTAACTTTCGGCTTAAAAATTGTCTTTTGACACACCTAACAGCTGGAAATTGTTGCTTTGTGAGTAAAAGGAGAATTATAAATATTTTCAATTTTATAAGCACTCATAATATCACTGCAGCTTACAGGCTGTTTCCCCCTTTTACGTAGAGGGAGTTGACCTCTGTCAGCTAGCTAACGCTGTGTGGTCAGGCTAGGATTGCAGGCCGTCCCTGGACTGCAGGCATCCTGCTTACAGACAACTCAGAATTGTGAACAGAGGCTCCGATGGACATACGATTCACACTTACAAATGAAAGCTGTTAACAGGTAATAGGTAGATGTACCTGTTCCAACTTATGTACACATTCAACTTAAGAACAAACCTACAGAACCTATTATACTCGTAATCTGGGGACGGCCTTGTAGCGTCTAAGTTGTCCGTATTTTCAAGTCCATGCACTAATCTCCGAATTTCTGAGAGCAGTAGAAAGAAGACTACCAGTGAGGGTATTCAGTACAGATTATCCGATTATACAGGGTGGCCATAAAGTTCATGTTCAGTTTAAAATACTTGTCTCTTATAAACTGCACACGAATTTTATGGCCACCCTGTATTTTAATACAAAGAAAAGTTAACACACATTTTGTTCATATTTATACTGGTTATCTGTGAAAAAAATTTGTTTTTCTAAATGTTAAAATTTAGTTCAGCTGAATAGAATCATTGTAGTGAGGCTACAGTTACTGAATTACTGCTGTGACTAGAAAATAGAACTGTTCGAGGGGAGGGGAGCAGAGCTCTTAGGTCAAAACAGTGTGTGTCCTCCAGCACCATTACCTTTTTGAAAGAGCACTGCTGTGTGGACAAATAAGCGTATGTTATGAAAATTACTTAAACTGTATCCTTTTACTACTTTATAGGAGTATGATAGGAAAAGTGAAGTTTCTGCCTCTGTCCTCCATAAACTTATCTGATAGCACATACTTGCTTTTTATCACATATAGCCAAATGGTAACACTGACTCATATAGTATTTGGGGGAAAGGGTAGATTTGGGATGACGAAATCATTTATTAGATGTTAGGTTGGGATATTAGACCAAGATATGTAGACTTGCCTTATTTTTAAATATGTAAGAGACTTAAGTATCCTGCAAAGTAAGTGTTTTGTAACACTTGATTGACTCTTGGTTTTCTATGCTATTGAAGTAGTAGGGACAAACCAAAAATACAGTAGAAAGTCTGTAAGTCGACCACCCAACATACTGTGTAACAAACTGGTCAACCTATGGAGGTGGTCAACATAAGGAACTAGGCCTACTGTGCTGATATGTATATATGGTGCATGTCTGGTCTGTGAAAATTTAGGTCAACTTAAGGAGATGTTATTGTAGAGATGTGGTCAACATTGGAGGGTCTACTGTAATAATTCAGATAATATAATTTCGTGTATTTTTTTAACACAGGGCTGAGTATTTAATTCCAAGTCTCCCCACCAATCAGATTCTCATCCACCTCTATTTCGGCATTAAGCAGGTCTCCTCTTGAGCTTGTAAAGCACCAGCTTATGATAAACTTGTGTATTTCCTTGTCATTGCATATTATTTTGTCTCAGCTTTAATAGAAGGCCAAAAGTACAATAAAGTCTAAGAAAAAATCTTAAATGCTTTTCTCCCAGTTCTCCTGAGGACAGGGCTATACTTGGAAGCAAAAGTTAAACCTGTTGTCAATGTCAAGTGATAAGTTAGGTGCCAAAAAGAGGTGACAGTTTCTCAGAGAAATGAAACCAAATATTATCAAGCCAGTCACACCTCCTTGCAGTGGCTAATATGTAACTGGCAGTGGGTAGTATCCAGAAATTTAAATAATTACATTTTTCTTTTTTTCTATTCTGAAAGGTCTATTGATGTCTGCCATCACAGTTATCATTTTAGTATTATACTTTGTTATTGATACCTTCTGGGTTCAGAAGAGACCATGGCTTGCTGAGTGCACCCCGATTTATATACAATATTTTGTGAAGTTCTTCATTATTGGAGTTACGGTTTTAGTGGTCGCGGTGCCAGAAGGTCTTCCACTTGCAGTCACCATCTCACTGGCTTACTCAGTCAAGGTAAGTAGAAAGTAGCTAAGTAGAGCTGTGTTACATTTAAAGCCTCTGAAATGCTCATCCTGTCACTCCTTTCCTGGTTCTAAGAAGGGAGGACTTTTCAGAAATGTATACTGTGTCCTCTGCTAATGCTGTTCTGTATTCTCTGCACCTCCCCACCTTTGAGTGTCTCTGTGCACAGAACCCTGGGCATAGTCAGCACAGCTCTGCTAGGCAGAGTTCTAGTCTAGTTTTCCTTCTGTGATTGTCATGTCACCTTCTCCTTTCCATTTGTAAAATTAAGATGAGAGTGTTTTGTCATTTTGACTGTGGTCCAGGAGCAGAGGGTTCACTCAAATCCAACCTTATCAGGCCTCCTTATTTCCACTTTTCCACCCCCACAGTTGGACCACAATCTAGCCTTTACACTTGTAATCAGAGTCAGATTTCTTTTTAAAAAAAAAAATCAGATCATATTATTTCCATATGTATAACCTTCCAGTGATTTTTTTATCCGTGCTTAGTGTAAAATCCAAACTCCTCCTCTCCATGGCCTGTGAGGCCCTGCCCAGTCTGGCTCTTGCTGACTGCTCAGTGGTCCTTTCCTGCCTCCCTCGTCTGGCCCCCCTCACCAGCCTTTCTGCTGGTTTTCCGGCAGCCCAGTTGTGATTTCCCTCAGGCCCACTCTTTCCTTCCTTGGAATAAGTTGTCGTCTTACTCTATTCGAGTATCTTCACATGTCACCTTTGCTAACCATTCGATTTACAGTAACTCAGTCCTTCTTATTTTCCAAGTACTAAAAAAGTAAGCTTTGATGGCTCTGCTTATTGCTGTTTACCTGAAGTAATAATCTATTTGAAGGTTGCTAGTTTATTTGTACCAGTTTTCTATCTTGTATGGAAAAGGTGGATTTTCCATTTTCAAAATGGTCTCACAGGTTAAGAAAAAATTGTGCTGAACTGAGCAGTGCTGTTCTTATAAATTTTCAGATGTTCATTTGCAGTTCTCCTTTAGTAACGTTGCTGCCAGTGGGCAGTATAAAGTAGTCACAGTTTCTGCTCTGGCACTCTTCGATATTAAACGTGCTCTGATAAGAATGTTTTTGCTTACTGTTTATTTTTTTTCAGGCATTTAAGAGCTTTTGTTTCAAAAATAAAATTGTAAATTTATCAAAATGATGAAATACAGTGCATCATCTATTTGTCCTTTTTTTTTTTCATGTTTTAAAATTCAGTAAAACCTCTAAGTTCTATGTTTTGACCACTACTATAATTTGACCACTCAAGAGACTGTACGAAACTGGTCAACATAATGAGGTGCTCAACATACCTAACTAGGTCTACTGTACTGATATGTATATGTGGTACATATCTTGTCTATGGAAATTAGGTCAACTTAAGGAGATGGTCAAGTAGGGAGGTTGTCAACTATGGAGATTCTACCGTAATTAGAAACATTTGGAGTAAATGTAACTTTCAGACACACTGGATAGTCATTTTACCAGTATTGTCATTAGTTCATTTTGAATAGTCATTAATGATATTAATTTTTCAATTGATCCAGAATTAATTCAGTTGACAGGATTGATTTGTGAGGGGAGTTTGGGGAGGTACAGAGTCTCAGTCAGTCAACCTGGGTAGACTGCTGTGGCATCATAGCTCACAGCCACCTCAAACACTGGACTCAAGCGATTTTCTTGTCTCAGCCTCCTGAGTAGCTGGGACTACAGGTGTGCGCCAGGACACCCAGCTAGTTTTTCTATTTTTAGTATGAGCTAGGGCAGGCTGCCAGCCTGGGCCTCCCAGAGGACTAGGTGATTTGTGTTTCTTAAATAGAAAGTGAATAAGAGCATTTTAACTCTTGTTCTTTAGGCTTTCGTTAAATGTTTATTTAATCCTAATATTACCTATTACTATTGTTTCACAAGGTATAGTCTTTATGGAGCCCACTGTTAGCATTTTGCAAAATTCTTTACTCCAGGAAAGAATGAAAATTACTTCATTCTTTAATATGCAATTGTGAGTACTTTGGGAAGTAGACATCTTTCCCCCGTATTTATTTCTTCAAGGAACCAGTGTTTTGCAGTATTTGCCTATTAGTCATCACAGAAAACACTTTGTAAAGTTAACTCCATGATATATTTTAACTTGTTCGTCCTAAGTTTTGAGAATTAATTATAAATGCTTTGGGACTCAAGTGACAAGTCTTGGTTTTTTAGAAACAGTCTTTGTTGTAAGTGAAAGAGATGAGACACATTGTAACCTTAAGGATGAAAATAATAAGTCTTCCAGGGTGTGGAATAAATAAAATGACCCATTCTGGTTTTGATATGTAACTCGATACGTGAAAGTTAAAAAAAAAAACCTCAAAAATCAAGCAACTACATATCTACCCTTTATTTTAGCCAATAAAAACTACTTTTTTCGTGGAGACTGATGTAGGAATCTTTTGATTTTCACTTAATAAGGAGGTTTAATCTTGTATATTAAACCTTGCGCTACTGTAAGTACCTACAGTACAGATTGTCATTGCTCTTTGTAATATTAGGACGTTTTCCTGAAATTCTTGGGGACGGGTGCAGGTATCTGAATTCATTTACCCAGTCATGTTATACAGCAGTGAAGTGGTTGAAACCACAAAAAGCTAGTAATCTCTTTAGCCAAATATGCTAAAATTCTTCCAGTATTAAATTGGTATTTTGTGCAGAGTAACTATATAAAGCTAGGAGTTTTAGTTCTGATTTTAAAGCAGTTTTTAATCATTTTAATGTAATGAGGTAATTGTTTCATTTGTAGCTTAACTGGATATTTTAATTTTTTTTGGTTACTGTAGAAAATGATGAAAGATAATAACTTAGTAAGACATCTGGATGCTTGTGAAACTATGGGAAATGCTACAGCCATTTGTTCAGATAAAACAGGAACACTGACAATGAACAGAATGACAGTTGTTCAAGCTTACATAAATGAAAAACATTATAAAAAGGTTCCTGAACCAGAAGCTATTCCACCAAATATTTTGTCCTATCTTGTAACAGGAATTTCTGTGAATTGTGCTTATACATCAAAAATATTGGTAAGGTTTCTTTAATAATTTATATACATGAAAATTAATTTTTAAGTATAAATTATTAGACTATTAGTAATTATTTAGACCTACCATTACTATATGTATATGTAAATTGAATTATGTTGAGTTTTTGAAAGTCATATATCCATTTTTTCATATATATATATTAGGTATATGTAAGGTTTTTTTTAGTTATTGTCGGTTTACAGGTAAGATCTATTGATCAACATACTCATTTCATTTACTTGTATTGTTCTTCAGTGTTTTGAATTTCCTATGTTCAGAAACTCGAGCCTTATAACTAGAACCTGATCTTAATTTTAAATTTTATTAAGCTCACTTTGTGAAAGACCAGACTATCTTACTATAGAAAGTCAACTTCCAAGAAGATCTTCTCAAGAAGATTTTGAAGCCATATTTCAACTTTTAAAAAAACATGTTTTCGATGTGCTTACAATATGCTCTGTCATTTGGTTTCTCAGTAGTTCATACCAATAAGTTGGTCCCTAGACCTTTTTAGAACTAACATAATAACAGACCTGTGCCACCTTAGAATAAAGTAGTTTTAACTTTGCAAGTTTTAAAAATTTCACTTACATAGCATGGAAGTTATGTTTGACTTGACGTATCTTGTAGTGATTTGTGGATGAAGACCAGGAACAAAAACAACGTTCCAAGTTGTTTGATTAGTGAAGACGTACGTGAAGTGGATGATTGGACTGGAAAGTTACCGGGTCTTGGGGTCTAGATCTGGTGTTGCCTTTTACTAGCTGAGTGTCCTAGCTCTGCTTTCTTTAACAAGTAAAGACAATCACATCTGCTCTTAATACCCCTGTAATGATTATATAAGGTATTTATGAAGGCACTATGAAGGAAACAAGGCAACAATAATTTAATACATATACTTTAATTTTAAGTCATAAAAATTAGTAAATTTTGAATCATTTAATACATAGGAAGAAGAAAGGGATTAAAATTAAGTACCACTCTACGCAGTGTCTCAAAGGTTGCCCATCAAGTCACCACAAAGAGATGGCCAACACATAGAGAATATTTTGTAAATAAAGGTACATTTAGCTATAATTTTCCATTTTCTCTATGAATGGTGACTTTATAGGCAATCTTTGGAACACCCTGTATGTATCAGGAAACAACTATAAACTTTAGACATTTTACATCATTTAATTTTGGGGTCAAAAGTGCTCCTGTTTTATAGATGCTGAAGCCAAGGACCATAGCAGTTGGGTAATTGTCAAATTTCACGTAGCTTGTAACTGGTAGGGCTGAGTTTGGAGTCCGTATCATTCTCATGCCAAAGTCCTTTTACTTTCTGTGTCCTCCTTTGAAATACTGACTAGACGTTTCCTATATAATATTGTTTTAGAATGTTGCATTCTGTTTTACATTATTAATTAAATTTTCATACAGAAACAAGATTACTAGCTTCTAAACCTTTCTTTCTTATAGCCACCAGAGAAAGAGGGTGGATTACCTCGTCATGTTGGTAATAAAACTGAATGTGCCTTGTTGGGACTTCTTTTGGATTTAAAACGAGATTATCAGGATGTTAGAAATGAAATACCAGAAGAAGCACTGTACAAAGTCTACACCTTCAATTCTGTTAGGAAGTCCATGAGTACTGTCCTGAAAAATTCAGATGGAAGTTATCGAATATTCAGCAAGGGTGCATCTGAGATAATTCTGAAAAAGTAAGAGTAAATGAATAAATTACTGACTGTAGTTGCTTTATGGGAGACCTACTATGTCATTATTGCTGTTATCTTTTTGTGAACATCAGACATTTGACAAGAACCTCAGAGCTGCTTAGCTTATTTTATGGTATCCAGGTAGTTGCCCATGGTATTCTGCCATTTTTACACTCTAGCTTCTCTTGTTTCTTAGTATTGTGTTATAGGGAAAATAAGCCCATTACATTCAGCCTGGTAGATTGGATGAAGTAAACTTTAGTATTTGTTTTTGGACATATTAATTTCATCATTACATAGGATTATAAAAAGTAAAGGTCTTTTGGGAAGAAAAACCCAAGTTCATGTCTTCAAGACTGCATTGTAGGCTTGGCGCCTGTATCACAGCGGTTACGGCGCCAGCCACATACATTGAGGCTGGCGGGTTCGAACCCAGCCTGGGCCTGCTAAACAACAGTGACAACAACAACAACAAAAATAGCCAGGCGTTGTGGCAGGCACCTATGGTCGCAGCTACTTGGGAGGCTGAGGCAAGAGAATCACTTAAGCCCAAGAGTTCGAGGTTGCTGTGAGCTGTGACAGCACAGCACTCTACGAAGGGCAACGTAGTGAGACTCTGTCTCAGGAAAAAAAAAAAGACTGCATTGTAGATAGTAGACTCAAAATGTAATTAAATAAATTATAGATTAATGTTTAAAATAGCAAAGCATAAAAACTAGATCTTGAAATTTTCCCTTTTGTATCTAAGTGAAGTTTATCATATAATGCTGCTGCAGTGTCGTATTTAAATATCTCCTGTCATTTTGAATAGTAATTTTCTTCACTGTCCTTTTACAAACTGGTAGCTTCAGTTTTGACATTTATGTTTACATATAATTTCCCTAATGTTTATCCATTATTAAAGATACTGAAATTATTTTGGTTTCTTTCATTCCAATAGAGAAGTAGAGTACTGTTTTTTAAAAGTACCCTTTTAAGAGCAATTTTGAAACTTGGAATTAATTTGAAATTATGATATTTAAAATATTACTACTTTTAATTTGCTTGTATGGGAATTAGAAGACATTATCTTAATGAACACTTGACAGTTGTAGTCTAACAGGTTTAAGGTCTTCCATTATTCTCCACTGGAAAATGGAGGTTTAAGAGACAAGTATGTAAATAAATAACTGGAAGGGCAATATATGACAAATGGCTACAGAGTTTTCAGATGACAGATCACACTGAGATCTGGGTATTAGTATGAGATGGGTATTAGTATGAAATGAGAACATCAAGGTGATGGAAGCCACCACAGAGGAAGGGAGATGGGAATGTGTAGGTTATATTGGAGGCGTAGCTAGTAGGTACAGTTCTGCTGGTAGTGGTGGGCTTTTGTGGCACCCAGGCCATAGAGACCTTTTGTCTCTTCACAGTACATTTGGTTATCTGATTTCAGTGTGAAAGGTTAGAAATCCATCTCATCCGTGGCCGGCTGGACAGATAGTGTAGCGGAGGTTTTTGAATCAAAACAAGTTAGGCTTTGACTTCTCCTGTGCAACTAAGTAACTTTCATATCTGGGGAGAGTTCGTCCCTTAGCTTCCATTATTCTCCACTGGAAAAGCATTGATGACCACCGTCTCTGTGACCATGAAATAAAATAATGCATGCAAAATGCCCCGCACCGAGCCTCGTATAGAGGAAGCATATAGTAAATGTTCCCACAGGAATGTTTACATTTTGTTGTAGAAACTCTTACATGTTAGGATAAGCAGTTAAAATTGAATTAAATAAGCCAGATAATTCAACTGAACTACTTTTTTCATCAGGTAGTAGAATCATCCTGATTGAAGATAATTCTTATATCAGGGAATAAAGTAGATTGAGGCAGAAGGATGGGCTGGAGACAAATACCAATTAAAAGGTTATTGCTATTATAGTAACTCTAGCTTGAAAGAAGAACCAGAAGAACATAGTAGCAGGGGGAATCAAAAGGAAAAGGACTTAAGAGCTGATGCTGTGTAGGTGATGAAAAAGTAAGTCTTCAGGTGAAATTCTGGGCATACGTCAAAATGGTCGAGATAATGTCGCTGCCTATCCCATGGGCACCCGGGGTCGGGGTGACTTCTGGTCTTCTGTGCATTAAGGCTAAGGTACTGGGACAACCTCTGGGTGGAATTTTTAAGCTGTGATGGAGGTTTTGGAAAAGAAAGTAGAAGATGTGGATTTTGGAATTACCTGCAAAGAAGCAGGAAGAGGCAGCATCAGCCAGGGAGAGAGTGGTACATGGAGTATGTGGAGACCTTGTGAAAAACAGGCATCCAAAAAGAACGTATGCAGGTAGATTTTTATTTAATACGTAATTTTTTAAAAGGTCAAAGTTAGCTTCACTGAAAATAAAACTACTTTGGCATTATTTCTCACTCTGATAGAATCCTTATTTTAGCAATAAGTTATTTTTTTTCAAGGTTAAAACAGTACAATATAGGTGATGAAACAACATCTGAACTGGGCCTTTTACTTTAAAAGAAGATACTATTTGTGATTTCTTTTTTCGTTAATTAAAATTAATGCCTGCTTCCTTACCAAAATGGTGAGGTATATAGTTTATTACAGGGATTCTTTGTGAATATTTAAAAGTGCTGCATTTCCAAAAGACCAGGTTTAGAGAATTTCTAGGGCAGCTGATAAAATGGAGAACTGTCAAATGAGAACCAGACAGATCAGAACTGTAAAAGGGGAAAGTGGAAAGTAAATATGATATGATACGAGTCTGTAAAAAAGCAGCATACATACATAATTCTCTAAATTCTAGGTCTTATTTCCCATGATTTCTGGTCCTTCTGGTTACTTCAGTGGTTTTAACCATTATTTTTGTTGATTATTGATGCTTGGATTCAACATTTCCTTTTAGGTGTTTCAAAATCTTGAGTGCTAATGGTGAGGCAAAAGTATTCAGACCAAGGGATCGTGATGATATTGTGAAAACTGTGATTGAACCAATGGCATCGGAAGGCCTGAGAACCATTTGTCTTGCATTCAGAGATTTTCCAGCAGGAGAACCGGAACCAGAGTGGGATAATGAAAACGATATTGTCACCGGCCTTACGTGTATTGCCGTGGTAGGGATTGAGGACCCTGTGAGACCTGAGGTTGGTGAATCCTTCTGTATTCTGCATATGTAGACTCTCCTAACTGTAAAGGACCCTAGGCTTTAACTGTCACCAGTTTTCTAGTAAAAATCCTTACATTTGTGATGTTATTATATATTTTTCTGTGTGAACTCAAGATAAGTGAAACAGTAGTGCTCATGGTACCTGTGCTTCCTTTTATGGCTTTTAATCACCTTCTCTGAGATCCTCTGTGTTAATAGCACCATAACCTAGTACATTGCCTTAGACCAGGTAGATTTTTCAATTGGTATTTATCCTAAATTCAATAATAGATGTCATGAAGTTGTTTTCACAGGCCCTGGATCAGGACTGCAGTAGAGCTTTCTCTGACAATAGAAATGTACTCTATTGTTCAGGAGAGTAGCCACTAGCCCTATGTGATTGTTGAGTTCTTGAAGTGTGTAAGAAAAACTGAATTAGGTGCAATTAAAAAACTGAATTTTTTATTTTATTTTATGTAAACATTGGCTAGTGGCTACCATATTGAATGGCATGTAATCTTAGACTTTGCTTTTATTCTTAAAATCATCTTTACCCCCTATTTAGATTTTTTAGTTTCTTAAACAGCTATGTAGCGTGCTAGGCACTATCATAGGTACAGAAGACATAAAGAGTTTTTACTTCTGCTCCCAGGTATCAAAGAAATCACTGTCTTGAGTGGGGATGGACAAAAAATGTGATGATTACAACCCAGGATGTTAGTACCTTGGATGGATATATGCAGAGCATGTTATGTGAGCTAAGAGCATGAGCTTCCAACCTAGTCTAAAGGAAAAGCATCTTTTTCTTGAATTCTTGCTGTGTGCCAGATACATGCTGAGTACATATATTAGTTCATACTTTTATGAAATATGAATATTAACATTTGACAGATATTAAAAAAAAAAAAACTTAAGATGTATAGAGCTTTTGACCTTAGACCTAATGTGTTCAGATCCCAGCTTTGTCCATAACACATGTACTTAAAAAACCACTATACTCTATTAACCACTAGAGGGGTCAATATTAAGATTTCCTAGAAGGTTAATTACCTGATCTGAGTCTTAAAGGGTAAGGAGGTATTAGTTGCTAGACCATAGAGAAAGCAGGGAGTATTCTGAGCAAAGAAGCAACATAAATAAAAGCATAAACACAAAAACTGCCTCTGTTCAGTGAGGGTATCAGCTCATTGATTCAACATACAATGTGTGGTGCTGGTACTCTCTAGGAACTAGAACTATTTCAGTGACCAAAATAGCCGTGAGGCGTATATTGTAAAGGAAGAAGACAGGTAGAATATTAGATAAGGGACGGTGTGCCAAGTGAAAATGAATTCCGTGTGGAAGAAGGCTTGGTCCCTGCTGTCTCAGACTTTATGTTCTGGATAACATATTGGGAGGGGTGACAGTAAATTAAGAAAATTACAAATGCAACAAGGGATGTAAGGGATGTGCACGTTGTGGTGAAAGAAGGTAACTGGGGGAGACTAGGTTAAGAATTTCTGAAGATTTGGCATTTGAGGTAAAATCTGATGGCTCTTACAGGGAGCTACCATGTAAATAGTTGTAAGAAGGGCATTCTAGTCAAAAAAATGCAGAGGCTTGAAAGTGAGAAAAGTATTTAGCTATTTGAAAGGTGGAAAGGAGGCCGATGTTGACTGTAAGTGTAAAGAAGGATGAGGGGGCTTGGCGCTCGTAGCTCAATGGTTAGGGCGCTGGCCACATGCATGGGGCTGGTGGATTCGAACCCAGCCAGGGCCTCCAAAACAGCAATGACAACAATAACAAAAAAACAGCTGGGTGTTGTGGTGGGCACCTGTAGGCCCAAATACTGGGAGGCTGAGGCAAGAGAATCACTTAAGCTGTGACACCACAGCACTCTACCCAGGGCAACATAGTGAGATTCTGTCTCAAAAAAAAAAAAGAAGAAGAAGATGAGATGATTTGATTTCTGGCCTCACTAGACTGCAGGGATTCTGAATTTTATTCTGAAATTCAGCTTGAGAGGTGACATGATTTATGTTTTTAAAATACTGTTTTGGGTATTGTGTAGGAAAAGGGATTACAGATAAAG
Source organism: Nycticebus coucang (assembly GCF_027406575.1). Classification (NCBI taxonomy): domain Eukaryota; kingdom Metazoa; phylum Chordata; class Mammalia; order Primates; family Lorisidae; genus Nycticebus; species Nycticebus coucang. The sequence continues at coordinate 32,486,909 of NC_069782.1, forward strand.
AAGAGTAGAAGCAGGAAAGCTAATTAGAGTATTGCAGTGAGCCCTGCCAAGAGATGATCGTGACTTGGCCTACAGTTGTGGCAGGGAAGATGGAAAGAAAGGGATGATTTCAAAGTGAAGAGGTGGAACCAATAGGAATTAGCATGTTGAGTTTGAGTATACTGTTTTTGACATTTGTCTGAGACACCTAATGTGTTTCAAGTGGGCATTTGTACCTCAGAACCTGGAAGTCTGGAAAAATTGTCTGTGAAACCGGAGGAGATCTTTTTAATTTAGGGAAGGTATGGCTCGGGAAGAGGGCAAAAGACCGAGAGGTTGCCACAATTAGAAGTCTCATGGAGGAGATGGAACCAGCCTCTAATTCGCCTAACTTGGTGGGTGATAAGAGGGTATATTACCAATGGAATAAGAGAATCAGAAGAAGCAGGCTTTTGAGTGATCAAGATAAATTCAGTTTTGGATTTTGTAGTTTCAAGTGCTTATGACAAGTGAGTAATGTTTTCTAACCTTTGGTCACAGGAAAATCATTCAAAGTTTCATACATTTACTTATGACTTAAATCTTAATATAATATTAAATCAGAATGTCCACAACTTTTGTAGTTTGAGAAATGTTTTAACCCCTTATGCTGTTGGTATTGAGGTTGATAAAGAGTTTTATCTTTTTTTAAACATGTGACACTTTTATTTTTGTCAGTCTCACAAAATGAGATGGTACTTTGATACTAACGTGAGACAAGGTAGTATGAAGCACCTGTTTCCGAGGCATTGTCTTGGACTGTACAACTTTGGTATAGGGAATCCTGAATGGTTAGATGTCTAAACCCAGTTTTAGTGCATGTGCCGTAGGTCCTTGTCTGGACAAGTGGAGGTAGTTTGTGAATCTTAAGTTTGAAGTATGTGATAATTAGTAGACAGTAAATATCAGTGTGCCTTTCTTATATATTATTTACCATTTACCACATCGTTTTAACCTGAGACTAGCTTCTCCCTTTTCTCATTGATTTCCTATCCAAATGATCTTGGGCTACTACCTAATTATCAACTGGTTAGATATAAAATAGATACATTTTATCTCAAATGAGCTATCAGGAGATATATCACATTTATGTAGCAGGCTAATGTGTTCAAAATCAAACACAGATTTTTTTTTTTTTTTTTTTTTTTTTTTTTGAGGAAATATAAGCAGGCTCTGTCCTTTTACTCACCATTCTAGCACTAGAACCTAGCACAGCGCTGGTGATATTCCCCTCCACCCCCCGGCTCCAGCAATCTGAATCTCTAAGAATTGACCGGGTGGAAGAAAATATTTCACAATGTGTATCTTAAAATGTATAGATGTATAGACACATATTTAAGTTGCTGGCAATTTCCGTATTTTGCTGTGCATAATGCACACTTTTTTGCCCAGATTTTTTGAAGGTAAAATAAGGATGTACATTATATGTGGATAGTACTACATCCATATTTATATAAATGTTTTTAATTATTTTATTTATGCTTATGTGTTAAAGTATAACTCTGTTAAAAAATAAATGCTAAAATTCCTTTGTAATACAAAAAACAAGTATCTAAATAAAAACAATAAAAATTTGAATTAAAAGATTAAAATTATTTTTTCTGAATGTTTGGGCATGCATTATACTGGAGTGCATTATATGCACAGCAAAAAACTGTACCTTACACATATGTTTTAAGACATGGCATGTGCTTTAGTATGTGGAATGTGTATCCTTTGGAAAATGCCCACTTGATGACTATTTCCCCGAAGATAGTTAATTCTGTCTTAGTAGTTCAAAAACTACTAAGCTTTAGCTTTATGCCAGGCACCTTTGTTCAGTGAATGAAAAAGGCATTGATGAGTCAGAGGTAAGGTAAATGTCCTACCTTCAAGAGACTCATTGACTCATTAAGGATTCAGGTAAACAAATTAAGATGATGTAATGTCCTATAATAGAGGTAGGTATAAGAAGAAGATGCTTTCTCAGGCCAAGGAAGCTCCAGAGAAATTACGTTTAAATTGGATGTAGAATAGAAGGTAGCCTGCATGCCAAATTTAGCCTTCGCTATTGAAATTGTAAGTACTATTAATATTGGACTCTCACGTCTATGGCAAACACAAGCTAGAGCCCAGTAGCTCTTTCACTAGACATATATATCTCATGTTTGTAATTTTCAACATGTTTTCCTCATCATATGACCTGCCTGCATGTTCCTGTATGCCTGAGTATTCAGCTTTTTTTCTTCTCAGCCACACACATTGGAAAAAGAGTTGTCTTGGGTCTTGGGTCTTGGGTCTTGGGCCATGCATTAAAAAAAAAAAAAAACACTAATGAAAGCTGATAACCAAAAAAAAAAAAAGTCCTACATACTTTTCCTGATATTCCACACCACGGTTAAAAAAAAAAAATCTTTACTAAATTAGCATGTGGCCTACAGGACTTTAGGTTGGACACCACCACCCCTGCTATAGGGACTTGCATTTGCAATCTCTGCTGTAGTAGGATCAGGGTGGACTTTATGGTTAGAGAGGAGCAGAAAGGGATTTTCTAGGCAAAAGGAGCTGCAGTAGCAGAGATGCAAAAATAGTGTGTCCACTATTCATCTATCACTTGTGGGTAAGACAAAAATTTCACCTAAGATCTAGTTGTGATACTGAGAACTTTGTTTTATGTATAATAGTTAAGAAATCATCATGCATTTTTAAGGACTTACTATGTTAGAAAAAGGACTCAACCATCAAGTATATGGATGTTTTAAAGAGGGAAAAACATGAAGGCAGGAATACCAATTACAAAATTATTGCAGAAAGGCAGTAAGCATCAGAGACTTGACTCAGGAAAGGTTTGAGATAGAATTGGCCCTTAAAGATGTAGAGAAAGGGAGATGCCCCTTTAGGCTTCTGCCAGATAGATAAGGGAAGCACAGTTTCTCTTTTAGACCCCTGAAGTGATACCCACTTTTCAGGTAGAACTATATGAATCCTGCTCTCCTAGGTGAGGTAAGGACAGGATGTAGATTTGAAAGTCGTTAGCATATAGATGGTAATTGAAGGTATGGCAGAGAAGTAACCTTTAAAAAAAATGGACTGGGAAAAATGAGAGCCACCCTTAACCCTGAAGGAAAAAAAGCAATTATATTCTGGTGTGATCTGGGTGGTAAAACCAGAATGGTAGGAAGCCAGGCAGAAAAGAATTGCCTAATGGTTGCCAGAGGGAAAGGTACTTTTAAAAAGTAAATAAATCATGCGAACAAATTAACTAGGATGACAACTGAAAATGTAGCCTGAACTAAGACAGTGGCCGTGGAAGGAGAAAGGAGAGATTATCAGGGATAATTTGAGAAATACTGAATATTGTGAAATGAAATGAGTCGTCCTCACTGTCATTACTTGTATCATGGTCATCTGTGGGACTATAAAGTAATGCATGTTTGTGCAGTGGTATCTCCTTCCTTTTGGAAATACTGATTTTCTTTAATAATGACTTTTTTTCTATGTCAACCAGGTGCCAGAGGCAATAAAAAAATGTCAGAGGGCTGGAATTACTGTGAGGATGGTCACTGGTGATAATATTAATACTGCTCGGGCTATTGCTACTAAATGTGGTATTTTACATCCCGGGGAAGATTTTCTGTGCCTAGAAGGTAAAGATTTTAACAGAAGAATACGAAATGAAAAGGGAGAGGTAAGGACTTTTTGACAGGTTTTTAGTTGACAAATTTTAGTATATTAAGAATTTCATCTTTCAAATACATACTGAATATGCATTATATGTTAGGCACCATTTTAGAGGAACCTGAATTTCCTGAACTTTTTATGCTAAGTTGTAGAGTTCAGTTTCCACAGGCAATAGGAGATTTTGAAAATGTGAGTATACAGTGGTACATAGAGCTGTGGTTTTCAAGGTCAGGTATGCATCACATTCACTGGAAAGCTTGTTAAAACAGATTATTGGGCCCCACCCCAGCTAAGGTAGACTCGGGGCCTTGCTCAGGAATTTGCATTTCTAACAAGTTCCCAGTAGATTCTAATGCTATTGATCTGTTGACCATACTTTGAGAACTGCTGATAAATATGCTAGATGACTAATTTGGGTCTATGAAACTAGGTTTTGGCACATTTTAACTTTGATAAAAATTTAATAGATTGAGCAAGAGCGGATAGACAAGATTTGGCCAAAGCTTCGAGTACTTGCAAGATCATCTCCTACTGATAAACATACACTGGTTAAAGGTAAGTAGATTTTTCAGTTATTTCCCAATTTCTTCATACAGAAATAAGTTTGCTTCCTAAAATAATAATAGACACTGAATATTAGATTGAGTCATGGATACTACATACAAAATCTAAGTACATTTCCTTTTGATGAATTGTTTATCTTTGGCGATAACAGGATAGTGCTTCTACTATAACCATAGTTTCTGGAGTTGGTCTTTACCCAGCATATAAGCAATCTCCATTTCTATGCTTGTTTAATTACTTTTAACCTGAGTCTCATTAAATAGACTAGTCAGGATATTCTGCAGAATCACCTTATTAAAGAAAATGTTTTTACCGCACATGTATTTACTTTTATTTAAGGTATAATCGACAGCACTGTCTCAGAACAACGTCAGGTTGTAGCCGTAACTGGTGATGGTACAAATGACGGCCCAGCACTGAAGAAAGCAGATGTTGGATTTGCAATGGTAGGAATTCACTTACTCAAGTATTCAGATATAATTTACTGGATGGGCTGTTTGTTGGTTTATTTGTTGACTAAATTACTGTTGATTTTAAATACTATCCCTCAAGATTAATTTGAGGGATAATTAATAAGCCCACTTTGGTTTATAAGCCTAGTCAATTTATACATTCGCTTTATTTGATGCCATGAAATCTGACTAGAAGATGATTCCTTTTGAACAGTTGTGACAGTATCATACATTTACTTTATATTTAACATTTTAAATATTGAAATATCTGTCATCTCATTGAACATTACTACAGCTCTCTTAAGCAGGATACTGGTATAGGACAGTTACATGTGTTTAAATTACAAATACAAGTGAGAATTTTCCACTGAACTAAAAACATCTTTAGTGGCACACGCCTATAATGCCAGCTACTCAGGAAGCTGAGGAAGGAGGACAGCATGAGATCAGCCTGGGCAACATAGCAAGACCCTGACTCTGAAAAAGAAAAAAGTAAAAGAAGTATTTGAATGTCATCATTTTGTACATAGTTGAAATCTTTTTTGATTGAAAAAAATAATCTATTTGTGTTTCCAAGTACTCAATTTAAATACTTTATTTCCTTTTAGTTTTATTTGAGTTTTGGAAAATACAGGTTACATAATCATGGTTCTTAAATCCAAAACTATTATAAAAGTGAATTTTTTAACCTAAACTTACAGCAGACTCACTTGACTACAAAACTTGTGCTGAACTAATGTGATGCTGTTACTTGTTCTACTTTGAAATATTCATGGAGATCTTAATAGGTTCTTATGGGGTGCTCACCCCTTTTGGGAGAAGTTATGCTATAGGGTATGTGCCTCCTTATCTTCTAAAATATGAGAGAGATCAAATTCTGAATTAACAGTCTAGCCCTGACAGTTTTTAGATGAGAGAAGATTGGTGTGTAGGTTTATTTGCATAATTCGTCTCCCTGACTTTGCTACTAAAATAGGAATTTAGCACATCTACCACGGTGGTAGCCTTTCAACAGAAGTGAGAGATGGAAAAAGAAATTATATGGGTAAATTTCCCTCACGCAGAAGCAATGAATCCAAGATCCACCCTACCTCATCCCAAATTTATACAGCTGGTAATTGTATTGATAGGAGATCTTGAAGACTTGTGAAGATTAGCTAAGAAGAGATGAGGAATAATTAAGTGCTTTTCCTTTTGCTCTAGGCAAACAAGATGATTCCCTTTCAGAACACAAGAGATAACTTGCTGCTACTCTTGAGCATTTAGCAGGATACTTATTGCTACTTTCATCTAGACAGCTGGCCAGTAAGGCAGCTTAGACAAAATGCATTTTAAAATAAAACTTCCTTCTCAAAACTTTAGTGTAAGACAGATAGTATGGGCTTTAAATAAATACAGGTAAATATAGTAAGACAAAAATACAGTACAGTGGCTAGCTGGTTGTGTTTGCTTAAGCTCTGAAGGTTTTATGCCTATTTCTACTACTTTTTTCCTTTAATAACATCAAAAATCTAATTAATTTCAAAAATAGCATAAGTGGTTAATGGCTTAGACTTGAAACCACTCCTTCTCAAGCTTGAATTCACTTTTGCCATGCATTTGTTCAATTAAAACTTAAAAGTTTATTGTCTTAGAGGATTTTTTTTTTCATTACCCATCAGAAAGTGCTATTGATTAGTTCTTTATAAATGTGTTTCCTATTTTTCTTTTTTTTTTTTTTTTTTTTTTTTTTTTTGTAGAGACAGAGTCTCACTTTTTTTTTTTTTTTTTTTTGGCCGGGGCTGGGCTTGAACCCGCCACCTCCGGCATATGGGACCGGCGCCCTACACGTTGAGCCACAGGCGCCGCCCGTGTTTCCTATTTTTCAAGCAGAAATAGCATTTTAGGGCATATTCTCTTGATGTCAGTAAGGTGTATATTCTAGATACATAGTCAGCCTTCCCTGACTGCAGGTTCTGCATCAGGAGATTCAACCAACTAGAGGTTGAAATTATGCGGCAGGGGAGTAGACATTTGTACCTACCTGTACTGAACATGTGCAGAGTTTTTGTCTTGTCTTTATTCAGTACAGTATAACAAGTATTTACATAGCAAGTTTTGGTCAGATTTCCTCATCTCATTATATTATTTTGACAAAAAAAAATTAATCACATAGATGTATTTCTATCATCGAAGACAAAACACTATGGTTGTATTTCAATAACCAAATACATCTGTGGTGGTGAAATCTAAGTCAGAATACTGTCTTTTTAAACTTTTAATTACTGGGGGACTCGTTTGTACATTTTCAGATGTTAAGAAGCCATTCTCAGTATTGCAGTTCAGAAACACTAGAGGTGAATAGGAGGCTCCTGCCCATTCACAGCACGTGGAAATAATCATGGGGTTGCACCAGTGATGAAGGCCTAAACACAACACAGGCACTTCTCAGTTCCAAATAAAGACCAGTTCCCTAGTCAAACAACTCTGAGGAAGTTTTAACTAAAAAAGATTAAACGGGCCAGGCGCAATGCCTCTCATCTGTTATCCGAGCACTCTGAGAGGCCAAGGGAGTGGATCGCCTGAGCTTAGGAGTTAGAGACCAGCCTGAGCCAGAGCAAGACTGTATCACTACTAAAAATAGAAGAAAAACTTATCAGGCTTCCTGACAGGTACCTGTAGTCCCAGCTACTTGGGAGGCTGAGGCAAGAGAATCACTGAAACCCAAGAGTTTGAGGTTGTTGTGAGCTGTGATGATGCCACTGCACTCTACCCAGGTGACGGAGTGAAACTCTGTCACACACACACAAAAAGGTTAAATAGTTCTTTTTTTTAATGAGCTTCTCAGAATTGCATGTTAACCTGCAGTGTCAGTGTCTGAATTTATCTTACCTCCATCAAAAGTCTGCATGGGACATGGTGGTCTACAATACAAAGGAGCCCATTATTTTTATCGTAGTAATTCAAGACCCTTTTTAGGGGGCCCCTTGAGAATCTCCCTCAGCTTCATAACTCACTACACTACCACACTCTCTACTCGTCAGGTTTAAATACTTGTATCTAATTTGGTGATGAACCCACTCCTAGGATGATACTAACCCATTGACCTAATCACCTCTAAAGACCCTCCCTCTCACCTTGTTGCATTGGATATTAAATTTCAACACATGAACTTTGAAGAATGCATTCAAACCATAGCAGGATTCATAAGAGTTAAACTTTCTCATAATTTTTATGAATGAATCATACTCCCTTCTGATTACTGCCTTGTGTCTCTGCAAAGATAATCAGTATTTTGAAAATTACTACTTTTGCCTGTTTTTGAACTTGGTACAAAAGAATCATATTATATATTATTTTGAGTCCTCCTCCTTTATTCAGCATTATGTTTGTGGGACTCATTTATGTTGCATATATAGTTGTAGTTCACTCATTTTTATTAACCTGTGATTTATTAATCTATTCCATTCTCCTCTTGCCAACAGTGTTATTAGTTTGAAGCTAAGTGCCTCTTCAGTAAACTTGTAAGAGATCTCCCTTTTTTATTTCTAGATTCAGTGTTTCCAGTGCTACCTGACACTGCTGGGTCCTGAGCTTTACAGAGGGCTCTGTAGTATTAAAAAGGCTACTTCTCTGCTTTCCCTACCATTGGCTTAGGATTCTGATATTATGGGTATGCTGAGTTACTCACCATTTTTTATCTACTTTGCAGCCTCTTAAGGGTTTTTGTGCAGAGTTTCCTATTAACTTTGTGAGGTTTTTATATATATACACACACATATACACCCACATACCTTTTTGTGTAAGGTTTAGAAAAAACTTGAGTAATGGGCTTTGTTCATTCCTTCATTTTTAACCTAACTTAAACTTTATTTTTAATGCTTCTTTGATTTCTGCTAAGCTAGAATATCTTTTAGCGTAATAACTGGAATAACTATTTTACCTTCTTATAGCAGAAATTTAAGCCAGCATTTATGAGGTATAATGGCAATTTTTTGTTTATTGTATATTATCTTTTTGAATATTTCAAAATTATATTTAAAATATTTAGTATAATTCACAGAATTTGTCCAGACATAGGGTCTCATGACTGTAGTCCCAACACTTTGGAGGCTAAAGCTGGAGTATTGTTTAAGGTCAGGAGTTCCAGACCAGGTTGGACAATATAGTGGGACTCCCATTTAAAAAAAAAATAACTGGTCATGGTGATGCACACCTGTGGTCTCAGCTACTTGGGAGGCTGAGGTAGGAGGATCACTTAAGCCCAGGAATTCAAAGTTGCAGTGAACTATGATTGGTGACAGAGTGAGACCCTGTCTCAGAATAAATAAGTAAATAAAAAGTAATCCACAGAACTTTTTTTAACAGGGTATTGCTGGAACTGACGTAGCTAAAGAAGCATCTGATATTATTCTCACAGATGACAACTTTACAAGCATTGTTAAAGCAGTTATGTGGGGACGAAATGTCTATGACAGCATCTCAAAATTTCTTCAGTTCCAACTTACTGTTAATGTAGTAGCAGTGATTGTTGCTTTCACGGGCGCCTGTATTACTCAAGTAGGTGATGATTCATTTATTAAAACTTGTTTATTTTAAAGCAAAAATGTATATAATAATCTGCCTTTTTAAAGCACTTAAATATTTAAATAAGCTGAAGCTTAATATTTTAGGTTAATTGATACAAAAGTGTAATCCTGTTCTGTTCATTAAGTTTTTAAATCCTAAAGGCTTCCTGAGAAGCGCTGAGTCCCTGAATAGTTGTGAATGTCTATTAGGAAACATATCTTTTCTAGGATTCACCGCTTAAGGCTGTGCAGATGCTGTGGGTAAACCTCATAATGGACACGCTCGCTTCCCTGGCTCTGGCAACGGAACCACCCACTGAGTCTCTCTTGCTTCGGAAACCTTATGGTAGAAATAAGCCTCTCATTTCACGCACAATGATGAAGAATATTTTGGGTCATGCATTCTATCAACTCGTAGTAGTCTTTACACTCTTATTTGCTGGTAAGAATTCAGTGTCTATTAGTAAAGCTTCAGTTAATTGTTTCTGTTCCAAGCTAATATCATCTGAGATGTTTTAATGGTAAAAATTTTTCAAGAGCCTCCACTCTATTCTTGACTTCCTATTCATGTTTAATGTTCTCTTTCTTTATCGGTGGGTGCGTAGGAAACTTTGGGAGGCAATATGATAGGTAGTCGGACGAGGAAATGAGTTCTGATTTCTTATCCTGGCTCTGCTACTAACTTACATACATGATCTTCAGCAAATCAACGTAGTTTTGGGGGCTTCAGTTTTCTCTTCTATACATCAAGAGAGTTGTACTGGATAATCCAGGTCCCTTCCAGCTCTTTCCATGCTGTCATTCCAGATCAAATAAAAGCTCTGGCTAAGTTTTATTGTTGTATATTTTCTTGACATGTTCAGTTATTTTGTATGCTAATTACAAAACCGTAATTTTTCATTCTTTCAGGAGAAAAGTTTTTTGATATTGATAGCGGAAGAAATGCTCCTTTGCATGCTCCTCCTTCAGAACATTACACTATTGTTTTTAATACCTTTGTACTGATGCAACTGTTCAATGAAATAAATGCCCGGAAAATTCATGGTGAAAGAAATGTGTTTGAAGGAATCTTTAATAATGCCATCTTCTGCACAATTGTTTTGGGCACTTTTGTGGTACAGGTGGGTAATTGACAAAGACATTTTCAAATTTGATTATTATATGGGAGACATTAGGTAAAAAGGTAGTTTATGCCAGAAATTACTTGATAGCTATGTATGTGGAGGTATTGCCTTGATGATGTATATAGTATCATGTTGATTAAGGTGTATATTAATGAATATAGAAACTCTGTCTCTTATTCTTAAAAGTAAATGCCACAACTAAATGGACAAATAGTTTTATTTCTTCAACTCTTAAATGAAATATTTTTCTTTGTTATAAAAGTAAATCAGCCAGTCACATTATTGTTTCTCCAGCATCTTTATACTCTTTAAATGCCCCTCATTATACCAAGATAAGGAAAAAGTTTAAATTTTAAAAATTAAAAACATTTCTACAAGTAAATATTGAATTTTTTCATGCCTTTTTTTTTTTTCTTAGAAAATTATTTCGGTTTTTTATCTATTAAAATCCAGACCTGATTGTCAAATCTATTATGATCTGACTGGGCTACTAACAAACCAGTTGGGAATCTATCTGTATAAATGTACAAATACCACTTGAATCAGAATAAAGTAGAGCTAAAAGGAATAGAATTTATAGCTTTTAAAAATTTGAATGTTAACTACCAAAATTACTCATTTTTAATATTTGGCAGCTACTTAACTGCCATATAAACCTATTATACTCACAAGAGCATAAATATTACTTAATTTTAATATTGCTATGCACACTGTTTTAGGTCATTTAGAATAAGGAGGGAAGCATAGTACTATATTATGAATTTTAAGCACATTTTTGGACTTCACTCTCTTTATAAAGGAGAGCAAATCTGAGGGCATGCTGCCTGAGCTAGCCCATATTTCATAGAATATTGTAAGTTGCCTTTTCTTCTGTAAGTCTATTCATATTTATCCTAACAAATCTAAATGTTAATTAGGGATGAACAGTTATGTAGAACGGAAAATAGCTTGCATATTTTGTCTACTTTTCTATAACATACAGTCTTTGCTACAAAAGTTTACTATCGTTTTTGAAAAGCATAAATTATTCAAAGAATTCTAAATAAGGGGAATGTAGTTATCTGGGGTGATTATCAGAAGCAGCATAAAGTTATTCTTGGTCATGAGAACTGTTGATTTTTAGTAAGCATAGTTGCATAGTTTAAACATAAAATACACATGCATTTAATAGATTGCACAGAGATTTTACTTTATTTCAGTTGCCTTGTTTTCAGCTGTGACTGTTATTATACACTATCAGAATAGTGATTGTTCAGCTTGAGTTTTAAAGGACATAAATTTGGGTGTTTCTTAAAGCATATGAATTTTTTAATTTAAAAGATTTAAATAAAACTCACTATTGATTATCTCTCCAGATAATAATTGTGCAGTTTGGTGGAAAACCTTTCAGTTGTTCAGAACTTTCAATAGAACAGTGGCTATGGTCAATATTCCTAGGAATGGGAACGTTACTCTGGGGCCAGGTAAAAATCTCATCAGTTTTTGTTCAAACCTAAAGTAAATTTTTCTGAAAAATTTTAGAGTGTATTTTCTTTACTCAGTTTGTTGCTTAATTCTGAATATTAATTCTTAATATTCTAGGTCAAAAACGAATTCAATGATACGGGGTTTTTTCCTATGTAGTATTAGTTCAGGATGTTGTATGTCTATTACGATTATGCTTATTTATACAAATACTGCTTTAATTTCTTGTTAAAGGTAATATATTTATAACTGGTTAAGATGCTAATATCCATATCTTAAATACCCATTTTTACAGTTCAGAATAAAGCTTTGTTACAAAAATGTAAAAATAATGTATGTTTTACTTGGTTACGTAGTTTAATCCAAAATATAGCATAGGAAAAATCTTGAGCTTTGAAGGTTATTATAAAAATAATGGTATCTGCAAAAAAAGTCATAAAATTATGTTTTAGATTATTGAGATTGTGTAGCTTTTTAACAGTGTATGTATAAAATCAATGCCAGAGGTATACCTCATCTTAACTAGGCAGCTTGCTTGGAAATGTTATGTCATTATTTTTTTTAAGTAATTGATAATGACATAGCCATTGTTCACTTTAAGCCCATTACTATTACTGTAGCTGGTTAGAGACTCTATGCTTACATTTTCATAAAGGAAGGTTAACATATGTTACAGTATATAATTTGTGAGCTAACTTATTGTCATTTTGCAAGTCAGTGAAAGCAGACTTTCAGATTTTCTTTAAATTTAGCTCGATTTTTATGCCTTTTTATTTCCCCTTTTTCCTGTGTTTCTAGATTCTGAAGTTTCACTTCTTACTCTATTACCTTATTACCTCTTCTGTTAAGTAGGACCCATCCTTGGTCCATATTTTTTGGTTACTGTTCTGATTATGTCATGTTTTCTGATAAATCTGGCCAGTTTCAGGAAGAGGGAATTCAGTACTGCATACATACCCAACATGTTTAAGTCACCGTCTGGTTGACGTTGTCTGCTGATTTTAAGTGTGCCATGGTGGGAAAAGAGCACTGGCTTTGGTGGTCAGGAGATCTTGGTTCTTAGTCACTTCACGTGTCTGAAATGAGGTGGTTGGACTAGAAGTTCTCTAAGCAGTTCTGTATCTGACTGCCTGCTTGTTTCTCCCCAGTAAACCCGTTTTCCTTAGGTGGCCGGTAACTCTTACAAGCTAACACATACTTACTGGTGTTTTTTGTATCCTTTGTTTTCTGGGGCATCTATGTCTATTTGATGTTGTTATCATTCAGTATTAATCCAATTTTAAATATTTGCATTTTATAAAACTAAATACATTTATTAGACAACACTGTTTTCCATGTAACCTTGATGACTTTTTAAATTTTGATACACTTTTTCTCATTGAATTCTTAACCACAGTAATGAAATACAAATTCGCATTATCAAAGCATGGTTTTATAATTAACTGTCTTGAATGTCCTCATTGAAATATGGAAAATATAATCAGGTCAATTTCCATTCTGGAAAACTTTTTATCCTTCAAACTTAAATCTTATGTAGCTAAGAGAAGAATTTTTTTGTTCTGGGAGCTAAAGACTAACCAACAGGACCTCAATTGCTTCATTGGTAAAGATAGTTGGCTACTTTCACAATTTTTGAAAACTTTAATAGTAAATTGATTGCTTTACCTGTACTTGATATGATTTATTTCTAAGTTCTTTCCCCTGTGTTATAGCTTATTTCAACAATTCCAACTAGCCGTTTAAAATTCCTAAAAGAAGCTGGCCACGGAACCCAAAAGGAAGAAATACCTGAGGAGGAATTAGCAGAGGATGTCGAGGAGATAGATCACGCTGAAAGGGAGTTGCGGCGTGGCCAAATCTTGTGGTTTAGAGGTCTGAACAGAATCCAGACACAGGTATGGGCCTGGTAGAAAGGTAGGAGAGACGCTGGGAGCAAGGGCCTTTTCTCCTGGGGAGGAGGTTTCAGTATGCTCCTTAACTTACTTTCTAGCCTTCCCAACCCACAAAATGTATTCTTTAAAAAAAAAAAAAAAAAAAAAAACTGGTGCCTGGAATGAGTGAAACTTTTAACTAATTATGAAGAACATGTCTATATGCCCCTAAGCTCCTTTTTTCCTAGCTTCCCCCACCCCTTTCATCTCAAAATGCTACTCTTGCCTATTGATCTGCTCTGTAAAAAGTGCCTTTTTCTTTTTATATGTTGATAGATGGAATGGTCCTTTCTCTTGTTCTCTCTCTCTCTTGCTGAGCAAGCTGTCACAATCTCTGATTCCTTGCAGATGGATGTAGTGAATGCTTTCCAGAGTGGAAGTTCCATTCAGGGGGCTCTAAGGCGGCAACCCTCCATCGCCAGCCAGCATCATGATGTAACAAATATTTCTACCCCTACACATGTAGTGTTTTCCTCTTCTACTGCTTCTACTACTGTGGGGTGTGAGTGTGTGTTCCTAAGTGCATGAAATTAACATTTCCTACTTCACACACCTAACGTTTTCTCATTTTCTCCTTAATGTTTAAATTCATTGTTCAGGCTTTTCATAAAGCTTTCTTTTCGTAAAGTGGATTGAGACCTCAAAGTGTTGTCGTTGTTGTTGTTTTATTTCTGAGAGGGCTAGATAACAGATGGAACAATTGTGACCAAAGATTAAATATGAAATCTGTGAGCTTGTCTCTGTGCTAACTTTTACAGTTAATATGGGGCATAAAATTGTAGCTTAGAATTTGTGAAACTACTATAAATTTTTGAGTATATGCCTTCAAACTTGTTTATACTGCATGGTTCCTAGAAGCATGTGACTTGAAACTGATCTAACAGAACCAGGAAATTGCATCTTTAAATCTAAAAATGAATTTAGTATTTTGACTTTTACCTCTTCCAGTTTGGAAAATAAATTAGTTACCTGAAAAGCTCTCAGTATACATAGCCAGTTGCTTGCCTTCTTAATCCGAACTTTGCTTGCCTTGCTTTGAATTCTTTTTTTTTTTTTTTTTTTTTTTGACAGTGCTAGGGGTGCATAGGGGCAGTTTCTTGTTTAAACTTCAAAGTTCTGGTAGTATTTGTGGCTTTTTCTTTTTCCTATTTGTATAATCAATTTAGTTTAAAACTGCATTGTATGTAAGAAATGTTCTGTTAAGTTTCAAAAGAAATGGGGAAAGCATACTGTTGGTTAATTATTGAACCATTGTACTATACTATAATTTTTATTAATTTACTAGAATAATAGATTTTCTTTCATATTTGCAGTAAATTGTAAACTCTATAAAAGGCTTACGAGCCATATCATCTTACTGTAAATTAGGATCTTCTGATTGTATGGTGGCTTCTCAGTATATTATAGGTATTAAAGATAAAAACCCAACCCAAAATCTACTGAGTTTGCCTAAGTAAAGTTAGCCTTGTAATGGGCAGAGAAGTATCTTTCCCATTTGGTCTTTAGCCAGTTAAGAAGTAAACGAAGGAGAGCTGGAGAGAGAATGAAATTAAGGGAGAAAATAGTGTAGACCGTTTATTCAGTGTTGTTTGTTCTGTTTGCTTAAGTAATTGTAATATGATTTTTTAACATATTGTAAAACAGGCAGGCTGAGAACTGGCCCATTTTACAGGTGCTACAACTGACTTGGACTTTAAATGACTTGTCCCTGGCTAATGAGCAGAGATAGCTTAATGTAAAGAAAAGAACAGAAAGTAAAGGGAGCCAAAGCCTTTGTCCTTATCAGCCCTTCCTTCAGAATTTTTAATTTGCAAAATTTCAAAACTGCAGACAGATTGAAATACTAATACATGTACATGAATGCTCTTTACCTGAATCTACCACTTTTTAATACTTGAAGGCATCTTTATCTATCTATATATGAATATATACACTTCTTTCTGAGCCATTCCAAAGTGGCAAGTATCATGACATTTCATCCCTAAATACTTTAACACGTACCTCCTAAGAGTAAGAAGCCCTGTGTATAATCACACTATGTTATCACACCCAAGAAATTTAACATTGATACCCTTGTGTTATCTAATGTACAGGCCATGTTCAGATTTCTTTAATTTTCCACGTCCTTTGTAGCTTTTTAAATCCAGAATCCGAAAGAGAGTCACTGACAGTTTGTGTTCTGACTCTTCAGTCTCTGACCTGGATACATTCCCTGCTTTATTTTTTATGACAATTGACTTTCTTTATAAAGTGTCCTATATGTTCTGTATTTATCTGGGTGTTTTTTCCTAGTGATCAGCTTCATATTAAAATTTTTTGACAAGTTTATCTCACAGGTAGTTTGGGTTCTATTAATTTTTATTTCAGCAGTGTTTTAAATGTCACTTGGAGGGGGTGACACATGCTTAGGTATACTATATATACCATATTTCTCTGTCTGGTTGTGTTCCAGGCTCTGTGTTAAATATCAGTTAAATCATAAAATGTTTTAAGATGTGCACACACACCCCCAGCCCTCTGCACACTCACCTCAGGCTCCTTTTTGATGCATGAATTTGTATGCAGCTGGGCCCATGTGGCCAAATGAATAGTGCTCCACTTCAGGGAAGTAGGGGCACACTTTAGAGAGAGGCAAAAGAAGGTTTGTATTTGTTGCTTCGAGTGTAATGTGTTCATTTCTTTATTCTGTGTCCCACACTCTTGGACTGTAAGGGAGTATCCAGGGATTGAATCCTAACTTGTTAGTGAGGTTATCATTATACACTAATAGTAGCAGTAATTCTATTGCAGTAACCGTAAATACCTTTCAGCCTTTACTTAGTGGAGCCTTGTCTTCAGTGCTAATTAACATTAGCCATCATAGAGTGGCATAGAGTTAATTAATAATGTTCCTACGTTTAAGGCAAGGTTTTGTTTTGTCACTGGGTTTCTGCCCTAATGTATGTAGAATAGCCTTAGAAATATCTGTGGAAGTCAGATTTCTTTGACCTTTATTTAGAGCCCTTGCTTTGCCTAGTAGAAGGAAAAATAATTATCTTTCAACTTTGTCATATGCTAGACTTGAAACATCTCTGGAGAGATCTTTTTTCCCTCATTTATTAGTTAGGTCTTTATTCTTAAAGATCACTAGAGAAAACATTTTATAGTTGTTGTTTATGAAGTACATCATTCTAATATTTGTCCTCACCATTAGTAAATTTTTTTGCTGAATAGCTACTGATGAGGGTCAGCAAACTATAGCCCATGGGCCAAATCTGGCTTATCTATTTGGGATAATAAATTTGTACTGGAATGCAGCCATGCCCATTTATTATAGTATGCACCTATGGCAATTTGCACTACAAGGGCAAAATGGAGTAGTTACTACAGAGATAGCAGGACCCAGAAAAAACCTGAAGTATTTCCTGTGCGGCCCTTTACAAAGTTTGCCCCCCGCTTGCTCCAGATAATTAAAACATTACACAGGTGGGTCTCCCCTTGAGAACATTCAATATATGAATTTCCAGCTTTAGAAGACAGGTAGAGCTTTCTCTTTTTTTTTTCCAAAGTATCCTTTAGTTGACCATTGCATTTCTTTTTAAGTTAGTGCATGTGGTAAAAGTAATGTTAAATACCAATAGCAGAAACGGGCAGTCTATTGATACATCAGCTAACGATTAAATAGTATTTTACAGCTATCTCCTTGTGTTATTCCTTTCTGCTATCAAATGTTAAGTATTTTGAAAAGTGAATAGTTTTGCAGAGTATATGATCTTGTTTCTTAATGTATTGTTTACCTTGATAATTTAGGTTCTTAAAATTACTTGATAATTATAATAATCATCTTAGGCTTTTTGTTACTTTATATGCTTCATGCAGTGTTTTTCTCTGTTTTCCCCTTTGTTGAACAATTTTCAAAAAAACTTTTGACATCAGTATCATTGAATTTTTCTTATTTCTGGTAATCTTAGAATATGTATGTCATATATAGTAGGTTTTAATAGATAATAAGTAGAAATTTAAAAACTGAATATAATAGTGAGGCTTAGATTTCATGAATGGGTAATTAGAGTCATTTATGTTTCTATTTAAGCTGAATTCTTCATGGTGTTAATATAGTTTCCTCCCTACCTAAAGTATTGTGCTCATAATTATTATTTTCTTCAGAATTACTGCTGTACACTGAGAATTTTACATATAGAAAGTAATAAAGATCACAGCAAGTGCAAGCTAGCTGAGTGTCGTGATTAAATCATGAGTCATTTCTTATGTTCTTTATAAAGGAGAAAGTAAAACATACCTGGTTCGATGGTTCCTGGTTAATCTGGATTTTATTGTGTGTCTCACATGAGATCCAACCTCTGGAAACTGTATTGCTCTATTGCTGAGCTGTCCTTTTAGGGTGCTGAAACTGTAACCACAGTCAAGTAGCTTGAGTATAGGAGGCAGAAGGAAGCATTAGCTAACCTTGATCTTAGAAAATGTTTATTCTAGTGAAGTTTAGTGATAAAGTAAGTGTATGTTCTTTTACTGACTTCCCAGAAGCCTGGATGAGGAGCCCAGAAACCCAGGTTCTAAGACTCCTCCCAGTACTAATCAAGAGCTACTTGACATCATGTATCCATCCTCCCGGTTGCTTAGTTTCAGTACTTACTTACTAGTTAGAATAAATGTCTCTAATATTGTTTCAGATAGAAATTCTTTCCAATAGAAAAAAAAATCTTATGCCAACATTGAAGTTTTGGTAAGAAGGAATTCCTCCGGTTTTACCTGCCATGGTGTGTGTGTCTAATTGTATATACCCGTATACTTGTTGCCCTCACCTGCTCAGTCTTTATACTCTGAACCTCTTCGAGCTCTGCTGACTCCCAAGTCTCTAAGTTTGACATATTCAGAAAGTGGATTTATTTACCTCCTCATTGCTCCCCTCTACACTCATGTTGTTTTGAAAAGAAAAGAAAAAAAACCCCACAGATCACATAACTCTGTTTGCATTGGCAACAGTACCAACAACCTCGTCAAATAGGGAGCAGCTTCAGGGTCATCTCGAACAGCTCTCATCACCCATCAGGTTTACTGAGTGATCTTCAATTTGTATTCTCTGTGCCTCCTGACTACTGACACCAACAGATTTTATTTTTAGAAAGTTATCTTTTTGCTTTTTAAACTTCATTATTAGGACTGGATACCTGGTAAATGTCACACGTATAAAATGTGAATTGTAATACTTCACAGTAAAACACAAAATGAATTACTATAATGGTATAGTAATTATAGTAATACTATAATTGTAATAATGCTAGCATTGTTTATGTTCTGGACGTGAGGCACTTTACATCTCAGTAAAGGGAAAGGGGGGAACAGGAGGAATATGAGAAATTGAAAATTATTTGCTGTTGTTCTTTGGTTGAATTAAGGAACTAAAGTGAATAGTACAAGTAGAATTGTGAGGTAGCATGTGATCAAGTTGTGAGACAAGGTGGAGGGGACGCTCGCTGCTCCAGGTGTGGATCGTGGCCCAGCACAGCATCTGTGTCACCTCAGAGATTGTCAGAAAGGCAGGATCTCAGGCCCCTGCTGGATCAGAATCTGCATTTTAACAAGATCACACGCTAATTTATATCCACGTTAACATCCGAGAAGCCCTGGCCGTTGATATTTGTCAGCTAACACTGTTCTAAGTCTGTGGTGTACTAATTTAATCTCCCATAACAGCCCTATAAGGCATGTACTTTTATTATTTTCCATTTAATAATTGAAGAAACTTGTTTGACCAGGGTTCTTGGATACTAAATAGAAGAGCTAGAATTCACCCTGACATTTGCCTCTGTCTTTCTCATTTGGCTGTGCAGACTCTGTATAAAGGGCTAAGTGAGTGTAAACTAAAGCAGCTCACAAACAAGGTTTGACTGAGAGGAGGTGAGGTTACAATCAGAAGTTGGGCACATGGCCCTAAATTCTAAATTACATTTTCAAAAAATACATTCACCGTGTTCATTTGAAGAAATGTATTAATTTATTCATTATGTTTTTTTCTATCATAGAATGTCAAACTATCAGTTACTTCTCTTCATATTATGAGTAAATAATGTCTTCGTTATTGAATAGGCTTTATTAGGATGAAAGCAAAAGTAAGCAGTGTATTTGAATTGGTATATATAGTACGTGCTCTACTGTGACGTGTACTTGGGTTTTGTCCCTTTAATCTGCACGGCACTGAGTTAACAACACCTGACATTAGCATGCGCTGTCATGTGTTTGAGTCTGACTGCGTGTTAACCTCTTTCATTCATACAGCAGACTTCTGAGAAGGAAGGTGAATGGTTGGGCTGTTTAGGGGTAAAAAAATAATAGAACACTCAAACTTTGTGTCTTCCTCTTGGGAAATTTTTCACAAAAGAATCTCAAAGGTTTTTATTTTGTTTTGTTTTTAATCTTTCCAGATTTAAGTTTTAATCCGTTATAGAGAAAAATACTAACACTTTATAGCTAAATGGCATATACTCAAATATTTATAGCTGTTTAATGGCATTTTATAGATATTTATTTGGGTTTCGTCTTTATTTTTATCTTTAATTAAGGGAATCGTGGGGTAGATGTGAGTTCATCGTGGCATTCAGCATATATTTGCTTGGCTTTTTCATAGTCAATGACACCCTAATTCCTAGCATGATAAATAGTAACCCTTTGTGCTTGACTTTGTTTAAATTATTTGAATTGTTTTCAAAAGTATATATTTTTTTAATTTAAAAAAAATCAGCTAAGCTTGTGTATGGTTAAGTTTTTGTTCTGTTTGTTTTTTGTTTGATTTTGTTCTCTTAGGGAAAAAATCCTATAAAATGGCTATTAAATTTTTAGCCAGTGACAATGAGATTTTTCTTAGTATTACTTTGAATTCTATACCTCTTAATTCTTAGAGTATGTGGTTTTGTTGTTCTGTAGTGTCCTACTAAAATATTCATTTTTTTACAGTGTATTGCAAGTTCCACTGCATTACATGCAAATATGACTCACTCATACCTAGCTGTTTGTGGATTCAAACTCATAAGTGAACCATTTTTAAGTCACGCTAATAGTCTGCTGATATCCGTCTGTTTTCTGATATTTGCAGATTCGAGTGGTGAATGCATTTCGTAGTTCTTTATATGAAGGATTAGAAAAACCGGAATCCAGAAGTTCAATTCACAACTTTATGACACATCCTGAGTTTAGGATAGAAGATTCAGAGCCTCATATCCCCCTTATTGATGACACTGATGCTGAAGATGATGCTCCTACAAAACGCAACTCCAGCCCTCCACCCTCTCCCAACAAAAATAACAATGCTGTTGACAGCGGAATTCACCTTACAATAGAAATGAACAAGTCTGCTACCTCTTCGTCCCCAGGAAGCCCACTACATAGTTTGGAAACATCACTCTGATTGTAAACTGAATGTTAATACACTAGCTGCATTGTAAAGAAACAAATTGAAACTGGGTCTTTTCACATTTTGTGACAGACAAGATAGTATTCTTGTCTTTGGACTTCAACAGAAGACACACTTGTACGAATGTAGATTTATTTTTTTAAAAAAAAAAAGCAAAGCTTTCTGCCAGACTGAGGGTGCTTTTTGGGGGGTGGGAGAAATGAACTGACAGATAAACAGTAACTCGGCGTAAGTGACCCGTGGATCATCAGTAGTACCCAGGAGTGGTCCTGAACACAGTGTATTATTATCAGAGCTTTAGTTTATCTCAGTCCTTGATGGGAGAGAGGGAGGAGTAAAGCTGGGCGAGACAAAGAGCCCTGGATCATTGAATTGATACTTTAATTTCTGCTGTTGGCTGTTAATAATTTGGATTATTTATGTTTATAAATGATACAGATCTGTTTACAAGGTTTGTAGATACTTTTTTTGTTCCTGTTCATAGATGGGAAGCTTCCTTATAACTGATGCAGAGAAAAATTAGTCCTTCAAATACTGCTGTATTTTCAGGAAAAAAAAAAAAAGGGGTGTTTCTATTGAAACTGTACTAAATTTTTGCCTACAATTTACCTTGTTAAATATTGTAGATAAATTGCTAATACTAATAGCCAAATAGATAACACTAATGCTTTGTTTAAAAAAAAAAAAAAAAAGAAAAGAAAACAAAAAACATGAGCAGTGGTGTTCTAATGAAGTTATGGCATCTGTCCTAATTAGTTTCTTAAATACATTTACTACTTAATGGTTTTGAAACAACTGTTTAATTTTTAAAATTTTTGAAAACTTGCTAATAACCTTTTGTTCAGAATTTAGTAGATTGTTTAATGCAGGTCATCAACTACATAATGAAAGATGCTTGAAATGCTTTTGTTATTTCAGGCGAATTAAATTAAATCAAACTATCAAACTACAAGAGAACCTTAGTCCTTTTTGTTTTTGTCTTAACATGTTAGTTCAGTAATGTGTCTTGGTGAACTGTGAGTGCACTGTATTGATTTTTCTAATAAATCCTTAGAGATCTTCATACAGCATGAGGGCTGTTGGCATTTTGAAAAAGGTTAATAAGTAGAAGCATACATGTTTTCCTTTTGTTTTTGAAACTTGTTTGTAAACATAAATAAATATGCCCTTTTATTAAATAAAATTCATGGCAATGTTTTTTTAAAAGACATTTCAGCTTCTTTACTCAATTCTGCATATAGAGTGCTTCAGTCTTTTCTTTTAACTGCAATTGGAATAAATTTCAAGATGGTAACAGCCCCATGAATAACACTTTGATTTCTTGGTGGTAATCGCACAGGTTAAGAAAATTATTACAGTTTCGTCATTTTGACGTATTCATCATAGAATTTAGTTTATCTAAAAAACTCTCACAGTTTAAAAAAAGATAATGACCACTGTTATCTTTGATACACTTACGTTAATTCTGAAGTGGCCAAATAACAGATTAGGGAAAATGAGATTATATGAAAAGGTGGAAAAGGTTCTAAAAGGATACATTTAGATGTAGTAATTAACTGTATGCTGGAATGCCTATTTTTCAGCCAATTTAATGCTTTAGCATTATCCTTTTTTCTTTTTTTCTTTTGTCAGCCTTCCCTTTTTTGCTTCTGTCTTTACCTTTTAGAAACTAGCGTAGTGTTAGGGCCGGGATTTCACCAGTTAACACAATCCTCAGGCTGACATAAAGTTTACGAGGATTACTTCTACACCTGAGAGTGCTGACCCAGCAAAGACACATTTAGTTGATGGTGCTTGATATTTTTGGTGGGTGGGGGAAATCTTTTTCTCTCCATCAAATCTTTGCAGCAATCCTCTGCAAGTCTTAGAAACACATTGGCCCTGTCAGCATTTGTAATTGTATATTTCTTCATCAGGTATTTATAGCAAACTATACTGTAAAAAGAGGTAGCATGATATACTGGGAAGCGTATTAGACTAGGAGTCAAGACCTGGTTCCTAGTCTTGGTTTTGCCATGAGTGTGCTGCATGACCTTGGGAAAATCATTTACTCTACATGAGGGTGGTGGACTAGACTCTATCTTGAAGAACGCTTTCAACTCTAAAAATTGACCCTATCAACTGGAGAGCCTGCAAGGCATAGGGAACAGAAAAGGGAAATGTTTTCAGTTTTGTTTTTTGGTTTTTTGGCTTTTTTTTTTGGGGGGGGGGGTTATGCTTAAATATGAATGTAATTTAGAAGTGCATGTGCTTTGGAGGATTTGTATTGAGCTTTTACAGTATTCATTTTTCAACTCAAGGCAATGGCTTTTTACACCAACTCTAATCCATAAACGGATTTTATGACATCCATGAAGAAGTAGCAGGACATGTTTAGTGTGTATTTCTCTCTTTGAGACACTGTAATTTCTACCAGAAATTTCCAGAGCATTATGTAAGTAGAAAAAAATACAAGCAAGCTGTTAAAGATCTTGGATCCCATTAGTCTGTATAGCTGAAATCTGTAATTCAATCACTTTTTCTCTTTTATCCTCTAACCAAAAAATTGTTTAATTTTGCATCCCAAATGTTTTTAATCTTTGTATATTTTTTAAAAATCCTTTTCTCCTCCTCATTGCCTTTTTTGTGGTTGTAAATAGACTTACTTGCACTTTGAAGATGAGTTACTCCTTGTCATCTTACAAATATGTGATATGGTAATTTTCATAACAGATGTCAGTTTTGAACCAAGAAATGGTGATTTGTTTATAAGAAAAAAAACTGGCTTCATTTCTGTGAAATTGCTCTTTGAAAATTTCTTTTTACACGTGTAAGCCAACTGAGATACCGTGACGGTGTTGATTTCTTTCAATGATGCTTACCATCTATTTTAGCCACTGAGCCTTTTATTATTTGTCTATTTGTAAAGTTTATTTGTCTTAACTCATTTAATAAATATACTGTTTATCTGTTTCTGAATGGGGACTGAACTTTTTGAATATTGATTTGAACATTAGATTTTGGAATTTTTTCCAATTGAAATTTTAAAAATCTGATGAAAATCCTATAATGTGCTTGAAATGTTATGGTTGTATTACAGTGAATCAGTGTTCCAATATGCATGATCTTGCCTCTAAAACCAGAGCGGCTACACATTTCCTGTTCCTGCCCACCATCATCTTCAACCCTTGGGGCACAATTGATCATTTCTGCAGCCCCTGGGAGTGTGATGTTTTGGTTTTAGTTTAATTTTTCACATTAACTGTAAGAGCTTATTTTTTTTTCATTTAGGTAATCCCCAGTTGTCAATAGCAATTATCTGAATGCTATGGTAAATAATAATAATAATAAAATTGCCCTTGGTTTTTATAATAAAGTATTAACATAAATCAGCAACTATGTTGGAGTAATGAGTAAACTTGAAATGATTGTGAGTACCATATTTTTGATTAGTACAAATTACTAGAAAATTATGGAGTATATATTTAAGTACCGTATTTGTGGCATGAAGATACTTTCCATTTTGTCAAATTGGGTTTTCTATTTGTATTATGTATTAGAACTGAATTTTGAATTAAGTTCTCTTTGTAAAATGGACTGAATTAAGAAATGGAGAGTTTCTTTAAGCTTTTGCTTACTGACATTGCTCCTTCCCTGTGTTTTTAGAGAACTTGTGTCTTCCCGTGAGCCTCTAAGACTCCCAGACCAGAACTCCATATTAGCTTTTATCTTTTTAAATTATTGCCACGCTCATTTGAAGACCAAAGCAAAAAAAGATACCCTTATAATATCCTAATTATGCCACCTAACTAAAAGCCATCTGAAAAATCACCTTTCTTTTAGAGTAAGCATTTTTAATAGCATAAAGAATGTTTCAAAGTAGGAAGGGAAGTTGGTGTTGGTGTTCCTGAACTTTTCTCATCAGATTGTATAAAGAAGGAAATTAACCTCTATCCAAATTACTTCTTCAACAGATAATTTTGCCCCTTAAACTCTCAATTGATAATTTGTTTTTATGCTTTGTCTCAACTATTTCTTTGTCGTTTTACCATTCAAAGGAAAAAAACTTCAGTTTATAGACAGCATACTAAATGTAAGCATTTTCATCTGTATTCTCCAAGTTCAATGTGTCATTATTGAACATTATTATGTTAATGGTCTGAAAGTAGGGACAAAGTTAAGAAAATGGGCATATGTTCTTATTACACTGTCAGTCTCTGGTCCAACTTCCTTAACCAGTACTGTATCCTTGGAAAACTAGTTTCCTAATCAATAACACTCTGGGTTTGGGTTCAATGCAGGAAGTCCCTAAGATTCTCTTAAATTAGGGTTACAAGGACCCCATTTTTTTCCAAATCACTTTTTAGATTATTAGGTATAAGCACTGATGCTTTCTTTAATTATTAAAAGGGATATTGTCACAATACAAGTTAGTCTTTATGGAGTCTTGGTGCTAAGAATAAGTCTTTATGGAGTCCTTATGCTAAGCATTTTACGTGGATTTTGTACATAACCCTGGAAGTGTTCTGTCATTTAAAATGTGGGGAAATTGAGACTTAGAGAAGGTACCTTGCTCTAGGTCACATGGCTAGGTGGCAGGGCTGGGATTCATACTTAAGGGGACCTTTTTCAGAGTTCACCTGATAGCCACCGGGCTTCACTGTAGAACTAGCATCTCCTTAACCTGAGTCAGGGCCAAGCCTATGATTATGTGCTTAACTCTTTTTTTTTTTTTTCTTTTTGCTTAACTCCTAATGTACCTTTTGTTGCTCTTTTCTGTGCATTTTTTTTTCTGAGACAGAGCCTCAAGCTGTCACCCTGGGTAGAGTACCATGGCATCACAGCTCACAGCAACCTCCAACTCCTGGGCTCAAGCGATTCTCCTGCCTCCGCCTCCACCTCCCAGGTAGCTGGGACTACAGGCGCCTACCACAACACCCAGATATTTTTTGGTTGCAGCCGTCATTTGTTGTTTGGCGGGCCCGGGCTGGATTCGAACCCACCAGCTCAGGTGTATGTGGCTGGCACCTTAGCCGCTTGAGCCACAGGTGCCGAGCCTGTTGCTCTTTTCTGGTACCTAATGTTTCAGAGATGATCTTAATCTTTATAACCTTCCTAGAGGATAGCTCAAAAGACGGAGGGGGAAGAATCACCTGTTAAGATGTATAATCAAAGCTTTCCTCATAATCAGACTGCCTCCAACATAAACTCAATGAAATGGTGTTTTTAGCCGCGTACTTTGAATAGAGAATTTCATGATTTGGTACTTTTAAGATGGGTATTTTTAGTCAGTTTCATGGATAACATATTAATTTAACAACTCATTGCTTTGTTGCCTGAATGATTTGGAATGAAAATAAATACATGAATGAGATAATCTCCGTTTTTTTGCTTTTGAAATTTGTGAAACTAAGATGTTTTAGTTTCCTTTTTATTTTATGAAGAATTATTTTGTGCTTGCACAGTTATTTGCCTGGATGAAAATTCTTAATACTCTTGTAACATTTAGCACACTGGATTTCAGATGTGACTAGTCAGTTGGTGCCCCTTAGTATATAAAAATGAGAGACTTGCTGCTTGCTATAGTCTTTAAGCTATCTTAGTGAAGATAAAGTATTTTCAAACCTTTCTTTCCTGTAGGCTGCCTTTGCAATCATAAATATTTAAGGAATATCTTGAAGAATAGCCTGAGAATTAATACAAAAAAAAAAAAAAAATAGAAGAATGGCACCTTAGGGAGACCTGTGGTTTCTGAAGTTAGAAATTCAAGTTAGGATGCTTTTAAATGTATCTAGTAATTAAAATTTTTCATCCTAATTTATGATGTTCCAACAAAATAGCAAAACTAAACCAAATATTAAAGATATATGTGGGGTTTTTGAATTTTTTATTTTTAATTGTGGGTGCATAATTGTGTGTTTATGGGGTAACATGTAATGTTTTGGTAGACCCAGTGGATAATGATCATATCAGGCTATCCATCACCCCAAGCACTTCTCTGTGTTAGGAACAATTCAATTCCGCTACTGTAGTTATTTTAAAATACACAATGACTCTTAACTAAAGTTACTCTATTGTGTAATAAGTAGGTCTTATCTAGTATTCTACATTTTTAACCATAAGCCTGCTTTTTCAGTTAACTTCAGACTCTTTTGAGAAGGCAAAAGTCTGTGATGTATCTAAAATCTCTCATCTTCTGTATAGATTGAAGGTGGGTAGTCTCAACCTCTGAGATGTAGGAGGGAAGAAGAGGATGGATTCTAACAGTCAAGCCACACCAAGTCTCTGGAGCCTGTGACCCTTCCATTCCTATGTCCATTCCTATTTCCTTGTTCAAAAATTAGATCTAACAGCCAACTGCTTTCATGCTTGTGTCCCAATTGCCCACCCTCCATTTGTCCAACAAATAACTTCATGGAGAATTCGTTCTGTTCTGCATGCTGGGGAGAACCAAACAAGGTCCCATCCCGTGGGGAGGATGTGTGTGTTCCTAGTGGGGAGGACAGACAGATGTAGGTGGCTGATCCGGTGCTCAGTGCACTCAGGGAAGTCCTCACAGGGAAGGTCGCTGTAAGCAAGACCTGAAGTGAAGGAGCCAGCTGAAGCGCCTTCCAAGCAGAGGCGCAGATATTTGGTGCTTGGCAGCTTTAAGGAACAGCAAGGAGGCCGGTGCAGCTGTGGTGGAGTGAGCAGCAGGGGAGAGAGCGGAGGTTCACTGAGGCAGTGAGGGGTCTGCCAGTCTGTAGTTACAAGCAGCAGCAACAAGTTTGCTCTTACGCCAAGTGGGCTGGGAAGTCAGTGAAGGATTCCGAATAGAGAAGCAAGCAGCAGTGGCTGCTTTGTGGGAAGGGATGGATTGGGAGCTTGGACACCACTTAGGAAGCAGTTGCCTTTCCAGATTCATTCCATTCCAGCTTAGCTTTTTCTGCTGCTTCAGGCCCTTCTGAAGAGTCTAGTGGAGCCCTTGTTTCCTTTATCTGTGTTAACTGTGTGCTTGTCCCACTCATCCAAATGACACCAGACTGGCACTGTTTTGACATTGATCTCGCAAGAACCTACATTTAGCCCATGTGCAGTTTTCCACCTGAGTTATACAACTGACTTCAATTTACTCTTACTCAGCAATGTGGTCACAAATAGAAAGTGGCCGTTCCTCGGCTGCCAGTCCCCAGGATCACTGCCCCTTTTTCTTACTTTGGAAAAGCTACCCAATATCCTTTATGTTAAGCATGACTTCCAGTCTCCTGCAGTCTGCTAACCTTCACTGGCTCTGTCCTTAAGCAGGGCACTCAAGTTGGCCACCACAGTGCTGCTGTCCCTGACCTAGATGGCTGCCTCCTTGAGGCTTACACCGTCTTGGTCCCTAAACCTGAACCACCTTCAACTTCATACCTGTTCTTAGCCTTAGAGCACACTTGCAGCCTTGCTGGTTACCAGAATTTACACTCTGTTTTCTGATTTTCCTGACTGATACTCGAGCCAAGCTTCACTTTGTCTCTTATTCTTTTGGGGGCGACTTTCACATTGCATTTATTCCAAACCCTTAATTTCACTTGAGGCCAGGATTCGAGACCTGGCTTACATCTCTCTCCCTCAGAGCTAGAATTTAAGACTAGAATGCATCTTTCTTCATTATCATTGTCAACCAAACCTTCAGGGTTTTTTCACATAAATTTTGTTACTGGTTTTTGATCCCAAAGATGAGGATTTTACATCTACCTATATTCAACTCTTGTTTTAGTCAACTGATACCACCTAGACCAGAGGTCCTCAAACTTTTTAAACAGGAGGCCAGTTCACTGTCACTCAGACCGTTGGAGGGCTGGACAATAGTTTAAAAAAAAACAAAACACTATGAACAAATTCCTATGCACACTGTACATACCTTATTTTGAAATAAAAAAAATGGAAACAAATACAATCACGTTGCTGCATGTGGCCCACGGGCCGTAGTTTGAGGATCCCTGACCTAGACTTTTGATTTTGTCATCCAGTTTATTCTCAGACCTCAGCTGAGCGCTGCCCAAAACAGTGACAAGTTTTCCTTTATTGAAACGGCTGAAACTCAAAGACATGAACGAGACAGATCTGCAAAGAATCCTTCGCCTCACTTTTAACTATTGCTAGGCCAGCCCATATTTCATCCAATCGTTCAGCCAGTTAAGGGATCTCCTCATCGAATGTTCCTTCGTCCCACATATAAATAATGATCAAATCCCAAAGTAGATGATTAGTTGTTGAAATGCCGTTGATGACGTTTCCTGTTTTGCTACAAATATTTCTTCCTTGGTTTTAAGTGCTCTCTTTCTCATCAGTCTGTTTACTTTCACTGTTCTTTCTCTGGTGTAGTCCCTAGATTTCTTAGCTGTTCCTACCCACATCCCTACCCTAACTCTTCAATCCGTCGAACGTATCCATATCATCCCTTCTTCAGAGAATAGGGAAGTAAATTAGCAGCCCCCAAAGGCTTGTCCTGGCCCTTCATTTATTCTTTGACAACCGCTTCACCTCACATGGTTGTTGCTTGCCCCTCTTTCTGCACAGCTGTGAGCACACTGCGTGTGCACAGTGCACACAGCACCTGACCCTTCTACCCCAACACAACCAACCTGCATGAGAGAAACGTTTGAGCACTTTCTTAAGAGGTAAATCAGGATGGTGCTGAGGCTTGAAGAGTGGGTTTCTGAGGTAGAGGACAAGGCAGTGTTGTGTGAAAAGAGCGTTTACCTAGCCGTTCATTACAACTGGGTTCTCGAAGGTCCAAACTCTGTCTTACACCAGTTTTTAATACCTTGAGCTCTCTTTCTTTAACAGGAATATGATTGATACAATTCCTGTCCTCTAAATGCTGGATGAGCTTGAGAATATGAAAGCAATTCAGCAATTATAAAAGACCATGCAAGATGGTACTGTTGACTCAATAGCCACTGAAACCATCCTGTGAAGGCTGTTCCTCCCTCTCACCACCAAAAAATTGGCTTAATTTAAAAAAAATTCAGAGTTGAAAAGGCCCTTATGTCTCAGTCATAAATACCAGGCATTGTGAAGATTACCCAGGAGATGCATCTGATTAAAAATAATAGTGTTTGTTTCCATTTTCATTTTTTTCTCTTTTTAGTTAATAATGGAAACATTATTTTGTTTTTTAAAAACAAGCAGCCTGTTTACTTCTGGTGCTGGAGATCAGATGACTGTGGTAATAACCCATCACTCGGTTTTTTTTCTATTTATCATTTAGCTGAACCCTAGTTACTCTGATGACTTGGCACTATTACTCAGTTTTTATTGCCTTTCTTGGTCATATCTTTATTCCCACAATAAACCAAGTGATAATTCAGTATTTCCCAAGCTTTGCTGCATGCTTTAGGTACCAAGGGGAGCTTCTCTCAGCCTCAGACTTACGGTCCATAGCGTGGCTTGAGCACTGATGTTTGTAAAAATTTCTGAGATGGGCTCAGCACCTGTAGCTCAGCGGCTAGGGTGCCAGCGACATACACCAGAGCTGGTGGGTTCAAATCCAGCCCTGGCCTGCCAAACAACAATGACAACTACAACAAAAAAACAGCTGGGTGTTGTGGTGGGCGCCTGTAGTCCCAGCTACTCAGGAGGCTGAGGCAAGAGAATCGCTTAAGCCCAAGAGTTGGAGGTTGCTGTGAGCTGTGATGCCACAGCACTCTACTGAGGGTGACGTAGTGAGACTCTGACTACAAGAAAAATCTGAGATGACTCTAAAATGCAGCCACAGTGTGGGAACAACTGAGTTAAACACACAATTACTGAAAACCACAATACTGAAATGCAAGAAGTTAATGAAGAACCCCCAAAATAATTTTGTAAATCTATACATGAAGATTGTCAGATCTTATGACAAATACTAAACTTTATATTAAAGTACTTATGATATTTAAGAGTATACATCTTTAAAGTTTTTACATAAAAATCACCTGTACCTGGAAAAAATTACTAGTTGAATCTTTTCCTAAGGGCAATTTCTACATCAAATTAGTGGAAGAATGCTGGCTACAACCACCTGTTCAATTAACCCCTAAATGATCCCATTTACATACCCAACTGGTGGTCTCTTCCTAGGCTTGACTTTCTAGAAATAGTTATACCACACACACGCTAATATTAATTGAGCCCCTGTTCTGGGCCACTTGCCTTCTCTGAGGTATTTTATCTCAGTCATTACAACTCTAAGCTTCTCTTAACATAAAGAAGGTAAGGAAGTTGCCTATGGCCCCACAGCTAGACAAGTATCATCTGGGATTTGAATCCAGAGTTATTCATCTCAGAGGTTGTCCATCTCATTGTATAAGACTGCAAATCCTCTTTGGCTGGGCCTGCAGCTTGCATGGTTCTCAGTCCTCAGACTCCATTCCCATCTTTTCTTTTCCTTACTGAACTTCTCCAGTTCCTACATTTTCTTCATGGCAGGGGGCCTGTATGCCGTAGTTTACAGGGGATAGTGTAGGTATATAAGCCCACTATCCCAATGGGCTCTAGTTGGACTGTTCAAAATTGTATGTTTTCAAGTTGCATCATTTCGGTACCTTTTCTCCAAAGTGTCTACATTCCTCTGTGTCAACGACCTGGCAGCTGCTATTTTGAAATTATGGAATTTAGGATTCTACTGCTATCAAGTAGAAAACTGAGAAAAAACACAGAGCCACTTTTTGTTACCTGTATAGATGACAAAAAAGTCAAGTATGTTCTCCCTGGTAGGAGTAGCTCTCAAAAGTTCAGTTCATAAATCTCAAAGCCTCTGAAAATTTCTGGCAAAGAAAACTACTTCAATCCCTTGTGCAATTCTTCAGTTGTTTGGGAGAAGCCTACCTTTTTTTTCAGCCCAAAGCACATAACAGGGACGAGACTGTTGACTGAAAGGTGATTGCTTAAGTATCTTAAAAACATATGTAGCTATATCTGAGTCCTTAAAGAAGCTCTGTGGCTTTTCTGTCTCTTCCTTTCTCCCTCCCTCTTTTCTTCCCTCCTGCTTTTCCTTTCTTCCTTTTTTTTTTCTTTCTCTTCTTAATGGATAAACCTTGCCTCCCAGAGATGCACTGTGAGTCGCCCTTCCCTTTATTGAGCATCTAATAAAGTGACTAACATGTAGGCCATCAATGATTTTTTTTTTTTGGCCGGGGCTGGGTTTGAACCCACCACCTCCAGCATATGGGACCGGCGCCCTACTCCTTGAGCCACAGGCGCCGCCCTCCATCAATGATTTTAAATAAATGAATGTAGTCAGGATTTTTAAAAAAGAAGTGCTTTCCTACAAGATTTTAATAGCAACTCATGAGTTTAATAACAGAGGCATGCTTAAGTATATTTTAGCATGTATTTATGATGAAATAATATCCAGTTGTTAAAAATGTAAACAATATGCTTAAAAAACATACCTAGGTTTTATAGCCTTTTTTCATTCAGCTTAACATTGTAACTATTTCCATATCGATAGTCTAGATTCAGTTCTGCAAAATGTTAGTTGTGTGAGTTGGGACCTGTTGTTGAGTCTCTGTGAGCTCTCAGGGTTACCGTGAAAATCAGATGGGATGAGGAGGCAGATAGCCCAGCACAGAGCACACAACCTGTAAGAAGAGCTCAGAGAACAGGCAACTTTCATGGAAGGGCTATTATCACTAGCAAATTGTGCGTGTTTGCTGGCCCTTTGTTTCTCTCCTAGTGCAAGGAGAGAAAAAGATCAAGTATGGTAAACTGGTAGTCTGTGAGCCCTAATTTAATCCACAGATTATGTTTTGTTTGCCTACAGTGGTAATGACCCACAAGATTTTTTAAAAATATTTTTTATTGGTTATCTACATTGAAAATTCGGTTTCACTAAAAACATGCACATTTTTTGGCATCTGGTGACATGAGGTCCTCATTCCCACCCTGGGGACAATGGCTTGGTGCCTTTCCTACCCTCTCCAGTTTGCTGTGTCCCCACCACTCCCTGTGGTCTCCTCAGCGCTGTTATGTGCCAGTATTGGTGATGTTTGTTATTGTTTCTCTCATAGAATCAAGAAGAAAGAGAAATATTTTTGTTTCTATCAAATGTGAAATCATGAACCACTGATAAGGATTCACTTTAAAGAAAACTTCTCACCCTCGTTATCTTCACTCCCATGTTACCTGCCTTTCCCCATAGGCATTTGTGTGGAACCTGTAAACATCTCACAACATTTTAGAGCCATAAGGAACTAGCACTTCAGACGAGATCATACTTTCCCTGGTAGAGATGAGTTAAGACCTAGGCGAGATCATGACTTGCTTGGCCAAGGTGCTATTTGGGGACAGTTTCTAATGTAGAGACTTGTCGACTCTATTAGGCTTTCAGAAACTTTACCTTTTTGTCTTAATTTCTGTTTTTATTTATTTGAGGCAAGTTCTCACTCTGTTGCTTGGCCTACAGTGTAGGGGCATCATCATAGCTCAGTGTACTACCAGATTCCTGGGCTCAAGTGATCCTCCTGCCTCACCCTTCCAAGTAACTGGGACTACAAGTCCCAGCACTACACCTGGCTATTTTTTTTTTTCTTTTTGCAGAGATGGGGTCTCTATATTGCGCAAGCTTGTCTGGCACTGCTGGACTTAAGTGATGCTTCCACCTTGACCTCCCAAAGTGCTAGGATTACAGGTGTGAGCCACCACACCTAGCCTTGTCTTAACTTTTCAGTAATAAAAGCTAGTGTGAATGAATTGTCTTTGAGTATACAAGCCCTCCAATGCCTCTTCCTTTTACAAAACACACAGGCAACTCATTGCTTTCTAGAAGTAGAGTTTTATAACTTTCTGACCATTTCAAGAAACTTTTTAGTTTAATAAGCTTTGATTTTGCCACAGTGTGTTTTTGCAAATTTTAAGTGACCATTTGAAAAGTATTAAATTTTGTATTACTGGGTTTCCTTTTCTCAGGGTTGGAGAGCCGGGGTAGAACTTGTCCACTGAAGCCATACAACTTTGAAACATACATCTGAAGGCTGTTTGTTGTAGGTTGTAGATTTGGTTTGGTATCAGGAAAAGGCTTTGCCTGTTGAACCGGAAAACCCAGGAATAACAGGTTCCCTTATTATTTATATACAATTTCAGTCTTCTCCAAAACTTTACTTAATGCAAATAACAAATGACTGAATTAAATCATTTCATTTTTGTTCTTTTTCTTCCCTTCACTGATTTCTGGAAAGGAAAACTGCCCAAAGGAGTCGGAAAGCAGATGACATGGGTAATTCACAGTCAAGTCTGTGCTAAATAGATGAGGCTTTATGACTGTGTATAAAAATACAAAGCACTTTTGAGACTTACCATGTGACTGATGGAGTTCATTTGAAGATAGAACTAAAAAGAATTATTTCTGGTAGCTTTATTAAGAAAACAGCTTTTTATACTTTCCCTTTTGGAATATCACATTTATCATTGAATTGGAAACAGTTTTGTATGGAAGACGCACTCATTTTTGAAAGTTGTATGTGGGAGTTATATTTGTTATGAATTATTTCCAAATATATATAGCTTTGGGTTGTATGTCCAGTTATGAGACTAATCCATGCTCATTATTAAATTGACAAAGTATATAATGATGAGGCAAATGACCCTTAACCCCATCAGCCAGACTTAAAATCTTGGTGTCTATATTTTGTTCTCTCTGTTAGTTCCACCCTTCATATGGAGCCAAACCTTTAGAACTGTACCAGTTGGGGTTTCAGATATGTAAAAGCAAGTTTCATGGATTTAGGCATGGCCCACTACAATCCAAATTGGGAGGAAGGACAGGGTCAACTTGCAAAACTTGGTAAATGTAGAATGTAAAGGTTTTGGCACAGTAACTGAGATAACGCCGGAAAGGCTATGTTAACCACTGTGATAAAAATGTATCAAATGGTTTATGAAGCGAGTGTATGATACCCCATGATCATATCAATGTCTACAGTTATGATTTAATAAAAAAAAAGAAAAAAGGAAAAAAAATAAATAAATAAAATAAAAAGGAGGTTAATATAAAAAAAAAAAAAAGAAAAAGAAAAAAAAATCTGCCCGATGAAAATGTAAAGCATGCCCCATCAATCTCAGTCACCAGGCCAGCTGAGGGGAAAGGGCAAAGGATCCAGGTTCACGGCGAGGCTATCTCTGAGGAAGGAAGAAGACAGCAAAAAAAAAGCTGTGTAATCAGAGTCTCCAGCAACTGTACAGTAGAGTCTAACTGCCTCCTAAGAGGACTGTAAAGTGACACAGCAATATGACCAGGAGCCCCACCCACTCTTCATGGGACCCTCATAAGTGGAAAGAAAGGCATAAATAAGCCATCTCTCCACCCATCGCCATCTCGCTCTCAGAAAGGGAGATGAAGTAGGCTAACTTAGGAAGCACTTCCAGTGGTAGCAGTCCCAGGGGGCAAGGATGGAACACCCAAGTGGAGCAGCAGCGGGAGAGCAGCCCAGAGCACAACAGCATCACATCAATAGCAGTGAGTCTTGTTACCTTAATAGTCTGCTGTTAATCCTGTTCCAGCAACCTTCACTGTGAGTCTGCCCGGTGCAGGGACTATGCTAGGTGGGAGGGGTACCCAGATGAAAAAGTCACAGTCCTCTGTATCTGAGACTGATACAGGAACAATTATAATAACACATAAAGTGTAATAATGATGCCAAATGGGATATGTTGTTGGAAAATTAACTCCAACAAGCATGGGAACCCAGGGCTAAAAAATATTAGAGAAAGCTCCTGGGCAAAAAATGGAGAGATGGATGTAACTTTGCCAGCCCAGAGAGATTAAGATAGTCCAGAGACAACAGCTAGTGTAAAGGAGCAGGAGAGATGATGATACTTTCTTGATGATCTCCAAGCTCATCAGGTAAGCAGTGGCGCTTAATTCACTACCCTTTAAGATTTATCGAATCATAGCTGTTCAAAATATACTAGAAATCTCTTTAAAACAAGCTAATGAGAAAGGTTTACCTGATTAGATTCTTTGAGATGTGGTATTGTCTTTTAGGTACATAAAGGCATTCAGATGAGAATATCTGTGTTGGATACTAAGATTTTTGGAAACTGACAAAGGAACATTCACTTCAAAGTATGCTTCTAATGAGTTGTTTTCTATAAGAGCATTGACAATCTTGATATGCTGTGAATTTGCTATGCTCACTTTCCTTTTGCTTCCATCTAAAGTAAAATAAATCCTCAATCTAAATAATAAATAGTGTACTATTCAGTATAAAAAAAAATAATAATATATACAAAAAACATTTGGTTACCAAAAGGGCATTCTACTGTGAAGTGAATAATATACCTAGTAAATATTTTCTCGTGGGCTGATTTGGTGACAGAAAAGACAAGAAGGCTTAGAGATAAATACGTGTGTCTCTGAAGTGACGTCTTCAACACAGGCTGCACACCCGCATGTCAAGATCTAACACATTCAGAAAAAAAACAATTGTCTTATGTCAACACGACTGAAGCTTGGATCATTACAGAATTCAAATTGTTTAATGATTTCTTCATTCATGTCTTTTAACTATACAATGCACTTTGCTGTGTACTCAGATTCATGGAATGTGGAGGCGACATCTGATTGAGTATTTTCTATTCAGGCTGTTTACTTTGTAGTCAAACATTCTTCAAAGACATTTTAGTCTCCCCCGACACACACGCACATTTCTGTCAGTTCCTATTTGGAAAGGTTCGTTGAGACCCGGAGTCTCAAAGCCTCTGATACAGGCGCAACTTCTGCCGGCCTTAATAGTTTTCTTTGAATTTGCGGCAGTTCTGACTCTACATGTAAATATTTGCCTGAGTTGGTTTACCAGAGTGGGGAAGCCAAGTTACCATAAT
This sequence comes from Nycticebus coucang, assembly GCF_027406575.1. Taxonomy (NCBI): domain Eukaryota; kingdom Metazoa; phylum Chordata; class Mammalia; order Primates; family Lorisidae; genus Nycticebus; species Nycticebus coucang. The sequence continues at coordinate 32,523,887 of NC_069782.1, forward strand.
AGAATGTATGATATGAGAAAACTAACTTTCATTTCTGCATACTTGCTTTGCAAATTTCTTGGTGGTTGTCAAATTTGCAGATGTCTTCCTTACCACTCTTCCTTAAACTCAACCTCCTTTGGAACTGCTGAGTCGACTGGGAGATAAGGCAGCACATTTGCAGGAGCCCACGCTGTTTTAATTAACTTGCCTTAATGTCACTGAGGAGGTGGGGTTGAGGGGGCCCTTTGCCATGACCCTTAACTCTTGAAAAGTGAATGTCTTATGACAGACAGCCAGCTTTGAACTGTTCACTCCGGACTGCTGACAATTTGAGTGGCAGGAGGAGGAGTTTACTTGGGCTGGTTTTTTTTTTTTTTTTTTGCCTTTCCAAAAAGCAGAGCCTACCTTGGAATGTAATGGAAATAACCCACCACACAAGAAATAGTCTGTGAGCCTAAGAACTTGCTGTGAATGTTGGCTTTTTGCCACAACCTCCTGCAGGAAAGGAAGAAACCTTGTCTCTTTCCACCACCTCACTTCCTCTTTGCAGCCAGAGGTCACCCCAAATTTAGACAGGAGGAAGGCCCTTGACAGCACAGCCAGACCCTGTGCTTGCTGGTCTGTGCCTGTGAGCCACGTAAGTATTTTTTAATTTTCTAGGAGCTGCATTAAAAAAGCAAAAAGATGAAATTAACTTCGATAATATATTTAATCCAGCATATCCAAAACACGAAAGTTTTGACATGCAATCAATAGAAAATTTATTAAAAGAGATTTTTTATTTTTTTAACTAAACATTAAAAAGCTGGTGTTTATTTTACACTTAGACCATGTCTCAATCAGACACTAATTTTCCATTGAAAATATGTGTTCAGTGATTTAATTTTCATAAAATTAACAGCTGAAAAGGTAGAGTCACAAATTGTTCCATATATACTAAGAATTGTTTCCTAGTAACTAACCATGTATCTGTTTTTAAAAATAAATCAAAATGAAAGTAAAAATGTTCTTTCTTATGTGCACCGCCCACACTTTAAGGGCTCACTTGCCCGGGTGTCTGGGGACTACTGTGCTGACAATAGAGAATTCTGATCTGCTCCTTCAAGTGTGACCCACAAAATGGCAGCATCAGCCTCCCTTGGACTGTGATTAGAAAGGCAAAATCTCAGGTCTTACTCAGAATCCACATTTTACCATCTTCAGGTGATTCACATGCATAACATAGTTCGGACAGCACTGATCTAGATGAATGTATCAGGAAAGTTTGTTTTATTCTATCCATTTTCCAGATGAGTATAATGAAGTTCAGGAAAATCGCATAATGTGCTTTAAATTGCAGAGCTGCTAAGTGGAGAGCAGAAATTCTAGTACGAGTCTTGTCCATTTTTAAACCCACATTCTTCATAGTGTTTATCAGCCAAAACATGGAACATGGTATACTAGGGATAAGAAAGTTAATTTTCAATAGTGCTCACAGAGCACTAGAACACCAAGTTTCTTCTTAGTTTTCCTAATAAGGTCAAGGTTAACATATCTGAGTGGTGCCATCATGTTTACAATACCTAACACTTGCTGACAGTGGGCTCTAGGTGCTCCTTTCCTGTGTTTATTCTTACTTTTACTTTCTACTTATGGCAAAAGGGACCAGTTTTCCATTACAGGAGCGACACATGAAGTAGACATATGTAAGGATAGAGAGTAGGAGTGAATGTGAGTTCAAATGGTGCGTGGACGTGACCACCTGGGGAAGGGGCCACAGGAGTAACCAGGGCATGTGGGACAATGCCCTCAGAGGCAGAGCCCTGCTGGCCACACCTGAGAGAGGACGGGAGCACTGGAGTACTGTGTGCTTCTGTTGCAGGTGAGCTGAACTTCTCTCCCTATACCAGTGTCCATTCAAAGCACTTAAAAATCACTACGGCTTTTTCCTTTGTGTGTGTTGTGGATGGTAACTATATTTGTTTGATGGGTTGCCCAGCATTTCCTACCTCCCAACGCGCACACACACACACACACACAAGTCAGATACAGACCTCCTGGACCCAACAGCAAGGCAGTGGGCAGAAGGCAGGAGCTCAGCCCATTGGATGTGCTTCCTGGTTGATGAGGATAGAGCAAGTGCCTTAAAGACCCACTTAGGGCTCACAGAGCCATGGTGGTGATAGCATGATGGTTCATCAGTGTCCTATGGTGGCCGTGATTTCAGTGGCAGGATTCAGCAAGGGCAGCAGGAATGCTCTGACCTCCTCAGAAATGCTCTGTTTTCTAAGTGTGATGGTTTTTGTTGGTAATAGCAGCATTCTGAAACTGCCTCTTCCAGAGGTAGAGAGTTGCTTTCTGTCTTGTGCAATTGAAAGCCCAGACTGTTAAGGTGGGATTCTTTGATTGTCTTTCTCCCCCACTAGACTACCAAGCCCCTTGAGAGTGGAGTCCGTATGCCTTTGTTCACGCTACATTCTCTCCAGGGCAAATGTGAGCGCAAATGGCACACAGACGTGGCCACCTGGGGAAGGAGGTGTGGGAATGACCAAGGTATGGGAAACAATTCTCTGGATGAAGATGCCTCCCTCAGAGGCAGAGCCCCTAGTTTCAGACCGAGCTGGAGCTCAATAATTATTTGATGAATGAATGAATGGGCAGTGAGCATCTAGGAGATGTCAGGAAATACTTAGAGCAACATTGAAAAGTCACGCTTTTACTTTCTCGAGACAGACTAAACACATTTTATGACTTACAAGAATCTACCTATGAAACTACCTTCAAAGATAGAGAGTAAAAATACTTTACTGAACCCAAACTGATTCATCCCAAATTCCTTCTCTGATTTTTCTAAACTTTCATTTTCTAATCATAAACTATTTGAAGAGCTTAAACAGAACATAAAAGTTGAAAGATTTTTGTGCAGCAAATATGTAATGCTTTCGAAATGGTTATTTGAAAAATAACATATTTGAAGCTATTGGCAATATGACAGGGCTCAGCCAGGAAGATCACACGTATCTGACATGGAAACGTTGTTCCCAGAATTTCATGAGTATGTGGCTTGCTGTAGCTGTGCTAAGCAGTTTTCTGACAGTATTAAGCCTCACAAAAACCTACCCGTGAACTACATTTGTTGCTTTTTTTCCAGACGAGGAAACTGAGACACAGCATAAACACTAAGGTCATATAGTTAACACAGATCACACAGCTTAAGAACTAGAATTTAAACTCCAGCCTGATTCCTGAGGTTGAGATTTTTATCCCATGCTATACTTCTTACCTAATACATTTGTGGCATATATTTACAATAAAGACTCTGGTTCCATCTTTGATGTTTGACCACTGACAGCTTTCAGGTCCCGCCCCTCCTTCTTCTGTTCTTTTTGCGTGTGTGTGGTTCTTGTTTGTTTGTTTTTAAGGGAAATTTTCCAGCTCAAGGGAGTAGGCACTGGTTATCCGATTGGTATATTCACAAAGCTGAATTTTGCTGGTGGGCAGAATCACTAAGGGTAAGAATTAGCCCTTATGCATGACACTCTTCTGCTTTTTATCCACCGAAACATTCAATTCAACGATCCTACACGTTTTTCATTGTCCTCCACCCCCTTCAATTGTCCTCATGATCACCCCTGCTCAGCTTCCTTATGTCCTCATCTCCTTTGCCCATCTCATTTCAGCAGACCCTGGTTGGATCCATCTCTGTCTACTTGGCCCTGGCCTTTGAAGGTGGTTAGGGCAAAACGCGGCCACATTAACTGACCTCGCTTTGAATTTAATACACTTAACAGAGTGGCAATAGTGACCATTTTTAAATATAAAATGCAATTAAAATCTAAATCAGATCATATATCTTCCACACCATATCTGGCAGTGACTGCACCCCCAAATTCACAATGTCCTCCATGCCCTATATACCAGCCCTTTACCCATTACCTCTCCATCCTCATCTTCTATGATTTTCTGCATTACTTCTTGATTGGCTATTGTGGGCCCTTTGCTGTTCCTTAAAAACGTCACGTACAGTCTCACAACTGTAAGGCCATAACATTTTTTTTTTTTTTGCAGTTTTTGGTCTGGGCTGGGTTTGAACCTGCTGCCACCTCCAGCATATGGGGCCAGCGCCCTACTCCTTTGAACCACAGGCGCCGCCAAATAACATTTTTTTTTTTAAATGTCAGAGTAACTAATGTTTTGGTTACATGGATTGAGACCAACATGGAAGAGTGTCCATCATCCAAATGGTGTACCTTGTACCTGTTAGGTGTGATTTCAACCACCCCCTTGTCCCCTCTTCACCTGCTGATTTCCATCGAGTTTTACTTCTATTTGTGCACACGAGCGCTATTCGGTTAGTTCCAATTTAATAGTGAGCACATGTGGTGTGTGTTTGTCTCTTCTTGCAATACTTCACTAAGGAGGATGGTCTCCAGTTGCATTCACCTCACACCACAAAAGGAATTACTTCATTTTTTTAATGGCTGAGTAGAATTCCATGGTATATATTTACCATATTTTATTAATCCATTAATGTATTGATGGGAAATTTGGGTTTATTCCACATCTTTTTTTTGAGTCTCACTTTGTTGCCCTGGGTAGAGTGCTGTAGCATCACAGCTGACAGCAACCTTCAACTCTTGTTTCACTCTTAAGTGATTCTCTTGCCTCAGCCTCCCAAGTAGCTGGGAATACAGGTGCCTGCCACAATGCCAGCTATTTTTGTTGTTGTTGTCATTGTTAGCCAGTCTGGGCTGGGTTTGAACATGGCAGCCTTGGTCTATGTGGCTGGCACCATAACCACTGTGCTACAGGAGCCAAGCCATATTCCACATCTTTTTGATTATAAATTGTGCTACAATAAACATTTAAGTGCAAGTGTTTTTTTAATAAAGTGAGTTTTTTCCCTTTGGGTAGATACCCAGGAGTGGTATTGCTGGATCAAATGGGAGGTCACTTTTAGTTCTTTGAGAAATCTCTATACTACTTTCCATAGAGGCTGTACTAATTTGTAGTGCCACCAACAGTATATAAGTGTTCTTTTCTTTCTGAATCCATGTCAGCATATATTGTTTTGAGACTTTTTGATAAAAGCCATTCTCACTGGGGTTAGGTGATATCTCAATATGGTTTTGATTTGCATTAACTACTTCTCCCACAGAGAGCCATGTGGATCACTTCCTCACCTCCTCTAAGCCTTAGCTCAAATTCCACCTTCTCCTTGAGATATTCTGACCTCCTGTGACAGCTTGCTTTACCCAAATATCCGCAACAATATCTCCTGTCTGAGACTCTTAAAATGTTGCCTTTCCATTGCCCAATTTAAAAATGAAGTCTGTCCCTCCCTTTCCCCTTGAACCTGGGTGGACCTTTGTGACACTCTCATCTAGCAGAGACACTGTGTGATAAGGAGGGGCCATAAAAGCCAAGGCCTACCATTCTCTAATAAAAGAAGCCAGGGCTCCTCATAGAAATGATTGATTTCAGGATTAGGGTAAGAAAGGCACAGGGGACCCTGGAGCATCTTGATGGATCAGAATGTAAACTGCTCCAGGTGGTACAGTTTAGCCTCCCTTTTAAGTGTGAGTTAGACTTTGTGACTTGCTTCCTAAGAATAGAATATAGAAATGGATAAAAATAGCAATTGTACTGGGGAGAAACAAGGCCAACATTACCTTTTAACTAAGTGATCAAAGTTAACAATACCAGTGATGGCACGTGGATAAACCAGATGTGATGAGGGGAGGACACTTCACCCCAGTGGGCTTCTTTCCGAAAACCTATTTCCTCTATCTAATCATAAGGAAAACACTGTGCAAATCCAATGTGGGGGCCTTCTTTAAAAAGACTGACTAGTATTCCTCAAAATTGTCAAGGTCATGAAAAAGAAGATGGAAAAGTTATCATAACCAGAGAGACTACAGAGCTATGAGAAAAAATGCAATGTGGGATCCTGACTGGATTGTGGAAACAAAAAAAGGAACATTAATGGAAAAGCTGGTGAAATCCTAGTAAAATCTTGAGTTTAATATTTATGAACCTGGGCGGCGCCTATGGCTCAGTGAGTAGGGCGCCAGCCCCATATGCCGAGGGTGGCGGGTTCAAACCCGGCCCCGGCCAAACTGCAACAAAAAAATAGCTGGGCGTTGTGGCGGGCGCCTGTAGTCCCAGCTACTCGGGAGGCTGAGGCAAGAGAATCGCGTAAGCCCAGGAGTTGGAGGTTGCTGTGAGCCGTGTGACGCCACAGCACTCTACCGAGGGCGGTACAGTGAGACTCTGTCTCTACAAAAAAATATATATATATATTTATGAACCAATGTTGGTTTCATAGTTTGACAAATGTACCCAAGTAAGGAAGAAGGTAACATTAGGGGAAATTGGGTGAGAGTTGGTACAGAAACTCTGTACTTTCCTCATAACTTCTCTGTAAATCTAAAATTATTCCAAAATAAAGCTTACTTTAAAATACAGAGCTTCCACCTGTTCTCTGTCTCTCTCTCTCCTCTGTGTGTCTCTCAATCTCTTGCAACATTTACTTTCATATATATGAGGCCATAAGAAAGTTCAATATAATAGCCGGGCGTTGTGGCGGGCGCCTGTAGTCCCAGCTGCTCGGGAGGCTGAGGCAAGAGAATCGCTTAAGCCCAGGAGTTGGAGGTTGCTGTGAGCTGTGTGAGGCCACGGCACTCTACCAAGGGCCATAAAGTGAGACTCTGTCTCTACAAAAAAAAAAAAAAAGAAAGTCCAATATATAGAGGAGACTGTTCTAGGTACCCCAGCCTCTAGTCCTGCTGCTGTCCCAAATGATGACCAGCACCAAGCCCCAGACATGTGTGTAAAGAAGCTTTTGAGGTAACTGCAGCCCCAGCCACTGGCTGACTGCAGCTCTGTGAGAACCGCTGAGTGAGAGCCACCCAGCTGAGCCCAGTCAACCCTCAGAGCTACGAGAGAGAATAAGAAGAGACTGTAATGGTTTCATGCTGCTAGGCTTGTGGTGTTCCGTCATGCAGCTAACATCACCCTACTTTCCAGGTCAGTTATACCCTGTTCTTTCTCCCACTGCACATGGTAGGGCAGGCAAGCAGACTCAGAAAACTTGAAGGACCCAACCTCCTTTCATGAGCACACCTACCCACATGCATTTTCAGAGACAGCTGGAGGAACTCACTTCTGCTTCAAACTTCAGCTTCATGCCAAAGTTGGCTTTTACTTAGGACTGGGAAAATAGTGAGTGGTTGAGAATCTATTAATCAAACAGTAATTTGATTCCTATTCTGCTATTTTTCTTTGTAACTCAGGAACAATCATGGCATATTTAAGTATATTTGAATTCCTCACACTTCATAAACTCATGGGGGGAACTTACCTCCTTTGGTTCTCAATCCTACAAATTGCTGTGTGTCTCAGAAGGATGTTTGTTTTTATCTTTTGGACACTCTGAACCATAGAAGGGGATCACACATTGACTGGTAAGGATTTCCAACCTCAGTCTGCAACGCACTGCTAGCGAGTGGCTTGGGACTTGTGTACAATATACACCACCTTCCTCTGACTTCACCTTTTATCTCTTGTTGTATAGTGTCCCCACTTATCCCATATGTTTTCTTTTTTTTTCTTTCTGAGACAGAGTCTCGCTATGTCGCCCTTAATAGAGTGCTGTGGCGTCACAGCTCAGAGCAACCTCCAGCTCTTGGGCTTAAGCCATTCTCTTGCCTCAGCCTCCCAAGTAGCTGGGACTACAGGATCCTGCCACAATGCCCAATTATTTTTTTTGTTGTAGTTGTCGTTGTTTGGCAGGCTGGGGCTGGGCTCAAACCCCCCAGCCTCGGTGCACGTGGCTGGTGCTATAACCACTGTACAACAGGCATCAAGCCCCCATATGTTTTCTTATAAGCAGCTTTATACTCATTTTAGAAAGAGCCAAGATATAAGTAAAATAAGTACATAAATACTTATTTTTACTTAACAATAATGTTAAGTGCCTCTCACATATTTCATGCTCAATAGATGAGTTTCCTTGATTTTTGCCTGTTACTTGGCTTTACTTAGAGCACTAGATTTCTGCAGCCCTCTTTCAGTGTTCTGTACTAATGGCTTTCATTAAATGGAATTATAAGCAGAGCTACTTCGGTTGAGTTTCTTTTTCCATTGCCGGAAAAAGGGTTTCGAGTAGGCCGGACCCACTTTGACCCGGGCCTCAGTTGTGAGCATGCTAAGTGTGTTGAGTATGAACACACTTGGATCTGTGGGAATGCATCTTGGAGAGGGGTGTGAGCAGACCCTGTCCAAGTCATAACACTAGTCAACTTGATGCTTATAAAAGGAATTCTTATTTGCTGAATTGCTAGAATGAGATCAAAACTCAGAGCAAAACTCTTAGTCTTTTGTCTATCCTAATGTATATAAAATCATTTTGAACAGTCTAATAAGGTGGAAATTCTACATAGTGGATAATTCTTATGATTTTGTCAAGTTTCTTTATGAGAAAAATAAAACCTTGCTTGGGCTGTCAGAATAATAAGAGACAGCTTGAGGTTTTTTGCCTCGAGTTTGTGTGGGCAGGAAATTTATTCTTTGCTTGGTACATCTTTGAGCTGCACACAGCTGTGTGAGATCTCAGTTCCTTACAAATTGCTAATAAAGAAGATAATGCCAACATTTGCACTCTTCTCAAAAGTCAAACACTGAAGATTTAAATCAAGATTTCTGGATAGAAAAATCTTAATCTTTTGAGTCATGTTGCTATGCTTTTAAATTCATTTCCTAACACCAAAGGGAACTAAAATTAGAACTTGGAATAAGCCAGAAGCAATGAAACAATTTTCTCATTCATCTAACATGTACTTACTGAGCATCTAATCTATGTCTTTGCATTTAAAATTTGTTCTTAAAATGACAACATGGGGTTGATCTCTCATAGGATTTGATTATGTTTTGGCCAGAGAAGATGAAGGTAATAGGTATTTCTTGGACCCTTACTATGCGCCAGGCACATAGCTATGGTTTTCCTAAATGTTAAGATGTAAATATTATTGATACCATTTTACAGATGAAGAAACTGACGCTACACAACCAATAAGTAACCAAGAGGGATCTTTAACCTCGGTCTGATTCCAAAGCCCCCTGTATCACAGTCCTTCTTACAGCCTAAATTTTTTCCACTTGTCTAGAAAAGACTTTTCACTCTGATCTTTTTAAGTGTTCTTATAATAAACATTTTCAATCCATTTAAAGTATGCTTAAATCAGTTGAAACCGCTAAAAATGGATATATACATAGAGATATTTCTGTGACATAATTATTTATTTTCAAGTTCATGCGATATTGGATTGGGTGTGGGAAGGAAAGTGAAATGAAACAGCCTCAGGGAGGTGGCTGTTACCTCTCATTCATCTCAACGTTCTCCCACTTTCGTTCTTTCTATCTGTCCATCCATCCCATTTTTAAAGCTCAACACATTCTAGATACTGAAGTAAGCATTGAAATAAATAGATCAAAAGCAATGGATTCCACTTCCAAAGAATTTTTAGACTAATGAATGAAAAAAAGACACATAAAATGAAGAATTTAAATGAAAGTGAACTGTCATAGAAGGAGATTCAAGAGGCAGTGGGACCTTATAAAAAGTGCACTTGGGCTCACATCTGTAATCCTAGCACTTTGGGAGGCCAAGGCTGGTGGATTGCCTGACCTCACGGGTTCGAGACCCACCTGCAAAAGAGTGAGACCTGGTCTCTAAAGAAAAGCCAGGCATTGTGGCAGGCACCTGTAGTCCCAGCTACTTGGGAGGCTGAGGCAAGAGAATCACTTGAGCCCAAGAGTTTGAGGTTGCTGTGAACTATGATGCCACCGCACTCTACAGAGGGTGACAGACTCTGCTCAAAAAGAAAAATTTATATATATATATATTTTAATTAAATCATAGCTGTACATTGATATAATCATGGGGCATCATTCACTAGCTTCACAGACCGTTTACCAAGTTTCACATATACCCTTGTAAGATGCACCACTGGTGTAATCCCACCAATCCCCTTCCCTCTCCCCACCTCCCCCTTCCCTCCCCTCCCTTTCCCCCTTCCCCCTATTCTTAGGTTGTAACTGGGTTATAGCTTTCATGTGAAAACCCTAAATTAGTTTCATAGTAGGGCTGAGTACATTGGGTACTTTTTTTTTTTTTATTGTTGGGGATTCATTGAGGGTACAATAAGCCAGGTTACACTGATTGCAATTGTTAGGTAAAGTCCCTCTTGCAATCATGTCTTGCCTCCATAAAGTGTGACACACACCAAGGCCCCACCCCCTCCCTCCATCCCTCTTTCTGCTTCCCCCCCATAACCTTAATTGTCATTAATAGTCCTCATATCAAAATTGAGTACATAGGATTCATGCTTCTCCATTCTTGTGATGCTTTACTAAGAATAATGTCTTCCACTTCCATCCAGGTTAATACGAAGGATGTAAAGTCTCCATTTTTTTAATAGCTGAATAGTATTCCATGGTGTACATATACCACAGCTTGTTAATCCATTCCTGGGTTGGTGGGCATTTAGGCTGTTTCCACATTTTGGCGATTGTAAATTGAGCTGCAATAAACAGTCTAGTACAAGTGTCCTTATGATAAAAGGATTTTTTTCCTTCTGGGTAGATGCCCAGTAATGGGATTGCAGGATCAAATGGGAGGTCTAGCTTGAGTGCTTTGAGGTTTCTCCATACTTCCTTCCAGAAAGGTTGTACTAGTTTGCAGTCACATTGGGTACTTTTTTAAAAAAAGAAAAGAAAAGAAAGTGCACTTGGAAGAGTCAGCAAGTGATCTCTGTGAGTACCCAGGAGATAGACTCTGTTGCTGGTGTAACAAAGGGGCAGGGCTGGACTAAACTGAACTACTGTGTCTATAATGACTCACACGTGGGGGTGCACATTGTACAATGACACTAAATGCTTACCTTTCATAATCTCAGCCCACATCCAGGTGTCAGCTGGCAATACTACCAACTTAGGTCTCTTCCAGGTTTAATGCAACCTTTATGCACTACTCCGGGGCCCTATTTATTACAAAATTCAGACTAGAACCTACCAGGAAATAGAAAAATCCTGGAATATGTCAAGAATCTCCCAGATTCCCTGGCACAGCACCTGAATGTGGCAGTGGGAGAAAGGGGAGAACTCTGTGGCAGCAGAGTCCTTCTCAAAAGCTGTGCTTCTCCAGGATGGTCTGGGGACCACCTGGCTCAGAATCTGCTGGGTGTGCTCACTGGAAATGGAGCGCCCTGGCCCTCCCCCAGGCCCATGAGTGGGGAACTCAGAGTGGAACCCAAAACCCTCATTTAAACAAAAGCGATGGGTGTGGCTGATGCTCTAAAGCCACCCTTTGTCTGTATCATTCTGGACCTTTTGTTTCCCCAGAACTAGTGTAGGAAGATGTTGATATGGCTCAGTTGTCACCGTGTAAAACTGTGTTCATCCAAATAAAATCAAGAGACTTATGTGCACAGTATTGTACCAGGTGCTGTGGGGGGTGAAGAGATCACTGTGGCATGGCGTCTCCTCTCAGGGAGCTTGTGTCAGGGAACGGACACCAGGACACAGAGTTAGGAGTGCAAAAGATTTAGTGGGGGTGATGCCTGTGAGGGACGAGGAGATGAGAAAGCAGAAGTAGTGAGTCTTTAGACCACAGTGTGGTCCTGATACCTGTGAAAGGAGGAAGGATGGAGGGTGGGTAGAAAAAGCTCCAGACGGCACATGCCGCTCTCAGACCATGCTGGCCAGCCCAGTAGGAGCTCCACTCATGGATTCCCTACAGAGGAGCTCCGGGCTGACCGGAGGTGGCCAGGCCCCCAGCATCCCTGCCATGTCATCTGTTGGCATGTCCTTGCCTCAAACATTATATCAGACCCTAAAGACTCCAATCAATGAAATGCTGGAAAGAAGGAATGTGGCCTAGTGAGTGAGGAATCAGGCATGCGTGTCTGGAGCCAGACAGGCCTGGGTTGGAATTACAGTTCTGTCATTTAGAATGTGACCTCAGGGAGGTGGCCTAACCCTGAAAGACTGGAGCCTCTTAGGAAAGAGTGGGATGATACGTGTTTAATAGATAGAGACACTGTGGACTGGGTCATGAAACAACACCCAGACACCACCTTTCTTATTCCCTGCTAACACAGACACGTATACAGACACACCCCACAGTCTGCCTCCAATCATTTGCATGCATGTTTTATTTTCTCACAAGAGAGATCAGTAAACAGAAAAAGGCATGTGTGCCTTTTCTGCAAGTAATGGCAGAATGTCTTTTGTTATCTGGCCCAGATTGGTTGGCACATGGTGGTTTGTGTGGATTGGAAGATCCCTGAGCTTTTTCGCAACGTGGTATTTATAGAAAATGATAGAATTTGTAGGCCACACTGAGGTTGGTGAAAGGAGACTGCTCAAGACCAGATGGCAATGTTAGGGCTCTAGTTACCAGTCCTTCTCAGGGTGCCCCCAGTGTTGGGGGATCTATCTCCTGGCCCCCTGTAACCTTCATGGCACACTAGCAGGCCCTGCACTGCTCGGTGGAAAGCTCTGCGTTAGCTCACAGACCTCATCAGGAGCCTTGATAAGCCTCTGCCACATGAAGCACTGCTCAAGCGCTGAGCTGACACAGAGGGAGAGAGAGATACCTGCTCCCTGGGGGGTGCTTGAGCACCCCGAGGACCAGAACCTTTTGGAGCATCTCCAGGTGGCACCTTGGATGTTGCTATTGTCATATGCATGGTGTGCAATGATGTCTGTGAGTGAAGTCATCAGTGAGGAAGAAAAACATAACAGATTGTGTGGTGCCTGGGCTGACACCCATACGAGAACCTATGAAACGTCCCTTTGGGAACACCTACAAAAATTTGAGAGACACTTACAGAGAAATTTTTTGGAGGAAATGTTTTAGGCAGAAAGAGCTGAGTCACAAGAAAATGACTTTTCAATGTAGTTGAGAGGATTAAACCAAGTGAGTTGTGTGAAGTCTGACACGCATGCTACTCTATAAGGGGAAACTGGGAGTACGCGGATTGAGTCTTAGTTAAGACTCTTTTATTGCAAATAACAGAAAACAACTTGAATGTGCTTAAGCCAACAAAAAAAATTGTGTGTGTGTGTGATGCTTATTGTAAGAAAACAGAGATACTTCATGGGACCTGAGCATAAGAATTTACCTGGCCCCCAGAAGGAACTGGAACCAAGGACTGAAAAGCCATTGAGAATTCAGATAACTTCAGTAAGTGAATTTCTCTGCAGACCAATGTCCTCTGCTTCTCAGTCCAGTCAGCAGGCAGCCTCGGCGCACCACCGTTACCGAGTTCACCTCCTCTCTAGTCCTTATGGAGAATCTCTCAATACAGACTCCCCAAGAAAACATCTGATTGGCCTAATTTGTATTAGATGTGCAAACATCCTTCCAATAAGCATGTGGGGTCCCATAGCAGACACGAGCCTTGGAGACTGAAGTGAGCAGATGCCCAGTGCTTCTCTCTCAGGTCCGATAGAGTCCTCAGCAGAGAGGAGGGAGCACACCCCCCTCAGGGTAACTTGAAGAACATTTAATAAAAAGGACAAATTTACAAAGGTGGCAGGGTGTTGGGAATAAAAATAAAGCAATACTCAAGCTGGGTTGTTCCACCCCTGTGCCCAACCAGAAAACAGGAAATAGTTATCAGGACCCAAAAACTGAGGGAAGTTGTGAAGTTCCTGAATGGACTGCAGAGGCCCCAAAATAACCCTATGAAGGGAACCTGGAAAATAAGCTCCCTCCAGCCCTCACCTCCTTCCCTCAGATCTCCTACAAACCAGAGGGTGAGGGAGACCCTTGGTACTGGGGCCTCTACAACCTTCCCTGGATGAAGCAGAGGAGGAAGGCAGAGCGTGTGGAGGAAGAGACCTGAAGCTGGTCTGGATTGTCTCCCGCTCCTGCGTAACAGCAGAGGACATCCCTCCTCTACTCAGTCCCTAACAACTCTCTTTAGAAAGCATCCCAGCAAGTTTATAACATCACATCTGTCAATGGGACCCAACAGTTGTAATCCCCACTTCCATCAAAATGGGACATTAACCATTCTACTAGCTCTAACCACCCCCACTCCTACCCACCCCACCAAGACCAATTTCAAATTCCACCTACTGCCCACAACCTTCCATCGGACAATCTCCCCCTCCTCTGACATCTTCACATTTTGTGCTCCTTGCAGTGTTTACTCATTCCCTCCTTGTTCTTGTCCAAGTTCATGCTCATTCATCTCTGTGTATCTATAGAGACTTCCACAGATTATTGACGGTAGAAGACGCTCAGAAATATGTGCTAAGTAGTTGTTGAAGGAAGTATGAAGAGTTTGGAATCCTCATTATTTCTAGGGCAGTGTTCCTTCTGTTAAGATTGCTTAGTGGACCCTTAAAGTTTGAAACTTGGAAATGTACACAACTCAACAAGTTAGAACACTTGTGAAAGAACTGATGTTTACCTCAAATACTGGCGTAGCCCAGCTGTTGCTCCTGGTTTACTTCTGAAGAACTTTTATTTATATTTGGACTATTTCTGAGAAAGACTTGTTATTAACTAGTGCAGAAATGAATCATTCTTGAATCTCTCTTATAAAGAGATAAGAAATGGCGTGAAAATTACTAAAACCCATATGGATTATGAAGACAATGTTAACTTAAACTCAAGTCATATAAAAGAGAACAGGAGGTGACTATGAGAATATGCACATGATATTTCATTTTACAACTCTTAACCTTATTCGAGAGTTCTTTTAGGGTCTAGAACACTACCCAGTTTTCCAAGTTGGACATTAGAAACAGAATAGTCCAATTTTTTCATTGTCATAATTGTAAGATCACCCTCAAGACTTGTGTCTTTATATTTAGACACCTTCCCTGGGTATGTGGTTACTTCTTAAATGCACATTGTTAAAAAGAGAGGTTGTTTGCCCACCCCCTTATTCAACTTTCCATCTTTCCATCCTCTCACTCTTTACTTTGGACTTGATATTTTTCAGAATTTCATAATATTATGGGAGTACAAAGGTTTTGGTTACATAAATTGCTTTTGTACTGCTTGAGTCAAAGTTGTAAGTGTGACCATCACCCAGATATTCTTTTTTGTTTTCTTTTCTTTTTTTTTTTTTTTTGAGTCAAAGTCTCACTATGTCCCCCTCAGTTGAGAGCTGTGGCATTACAGCTCACAGCAACCTCAAACTCTTGGGCTTAAGTGATTCTCTTGCCTCAGCCTCCCAAATAGCTGGGACAATGCCCAGCTATTTTTTGGTTGCAGTTATTGTTTAGCTGGCCCGGGCCAGGTTTGAACCCGCCAGCCCGGGTGTATGTGGCCGACACCCTACCTACTGAGCTACAGGCACCACCCCATCACCCAGATATTGCACATTGTATCCGTTAGGTGTGAATTTATGCCCTCCTCCACCATCCTACCTGCTTGATTTGCAGTGAGTGTTACTCCCTTATTTGCATATGAGTATTGATTGATAAATTCCAATTTAATGGTGAGTAGATGTGGTGTTTATTTTTCCATTCTTGTTATGCTTCACTTATAAGAATGGACTTATTATTGTTGATTCTCTGTTCTCCGCTTTCATACTCAAACACCACACCACATCTATCCTGTCTGCTTACAAATCATTGAATTCTTCCTGACACCAGGGCTCCTTCACAGAGTTGTGAGTGCTTAATAAGCAAACACAAGGATGTCAAGTAGGAAAGATTTGTGAGAAGGATGAAATAAGATAATGTGTACAAACCATAATGCCTATTGACACATGGTAAACATACTATAAATATTAGGCTTGTAGTTCTAGAACTAATTGGAAGAGTGGCTTGATTATTTATCTCTGCCACCCAGGCATACAACTGGTGTGGGACACAATAGGTGCTGGGCTCACTTGACATCATTCCTCCCTACTTCTGGGAAAGACTTACTTGGTTGGTGAATAAACACATTTAGAAAGGAATATCCTTGGGCTCATGAGCTCATGTTCTTTTGCATCACCAGTGATAGCATCTAGAAGACAAAAGTATTCACCTCCTACACGTTCCCACAAAAGTGCTTAGGTATTTCATGGCCTCTCAGCATTCAGAATATTGACCTTTTAAGGTCAAGCTTCTGCTAGTGTCCTAAACCCTGCCTAGGCAGCCCTCCTGACAGGAATTAGCACTTTTGCATCCAAATGGAGAGAGTTTAGCTGAGTAAACCCCTTCCATGGCCTTGGTAACAGTCATCATGGGAAAATGCCAAATTACTATAGAAAAATCCAAACCTAAATTCCCCCTCCAAAAAATACATTTTTAAAAATATTTCTTCATTCTCCACTCCCTTTCAAATATACTACTAACAAGCTCTAAAATCTTGCACTGAATTATAAGAATGATTAATACCACAATATGACAAAGTATTGGCATACTCCGTCTCATTTGGCCCTCTTATTAACTTGGAACTAACATTATTCTCATTTTACAGGTGAGTTACTGAGGTTCAGGGAAGCTAATTGCTCAAAGTGGTAAAATCACTGGAAATGGTGAACTTTGACCCATCTCTGACTCCAATCTCTGTACCTGACAGAGGGAACCTTCCCTAGTCTACCTTATTCTCACTTTGCCTATATTCAAGTATCCCGCTTTCATCTTTAGGCTCATATATAGGTCATTACAGAAGTTTTGAGATACATAAAAATCAAGAAATATAAAATCCACATGAATAGAAACAAATGAAGCTCTTCCAGCAACACCAATAAGCCAAGCAAAGTGAAACTTGCATGGGTGAATCAGAAAGGATGCTATAGACTGTGTTTTCTGGAACTGAAATAATGGACCACAGCATAGTCTGCTCAAAACTTTTGTTTTATTTATTTATTTATTTTTTTGCATTTTTTGGCCAGGGCCAGGTTTGAACCCGCTACCTCTGGTGTATGGGGCCGGTGCCCTACTCTTTTGAGCCCCAGGCTCCGCCCTGCTCAAAACTTTTGTAGTGACCCTTGTATTCTATTCAGTTCAGCACTACGCTGAACTCTCTAATAGATAAAAATAATTCTGCCTTTAATTTTCCTAAAACATAATTTTCTGCACCTAAGTGAGGCACTTGTCCATTTAGAAAGTAAATCCCAGCCTTACCTCCAACTTCCCATTTGGGTTATCTTTAATACAGCAAATATCTGACCTAGTCCCGGGTACTATCACCTAGTATAGGAATAAAATGGTGAGCAAAACAGACATGGATCTTCCTTCACAGAGCACACAGTCTAAATGCAGAGCTGGACATTAGCAAAGCACTGGACATAATGCATTAATCTCTTGGTTCTATTAACTGCTTACTCTGTGAAAAGATTACCAAAATGACCTGTTGGTCAAGCCAGGTCGGGTTTATAGCTTATACCGGGCATTAAGAGAGAGCGCTTCCTTCACAGAATCTTAGTTGTATCTCCAGAGAAGGTCTTCAAGGGCAGAGATATAGTAGATAAGGTTTAGGGCATCTGGTTTAAGATGGGATTTTCAGAGTGGGGACCTGATCTTGACTGGACTAAATCTGTGATATAATTAGGATTGGTGAACTCAGCAAGGCATGGGTTTTGAAGTGAATCTTGATGAGTTAATAGCCTTGGTTAAGCAATCTGGGTTGCCCAGTTGAACAGTCTACTGTTTAGATAAATGAATTTTTAAGATGTTCTTAAAATGAATATTTTGCAAATTTCTCTTCTTGGGCCAGAACTTTCCAGGGTAGTAAAGTTATGTTAATGTAGCCAGCCCTGTATCATGCAGTTGTAAGCAGTTTCTGCTCAGCCTTTATGTCCCTTATGTGCAAATGGAGATGATTATACCATTTACTTCATAGAGTTATTATAAGGCTTAATGAGTTAATGGGGCTAAAACACTTAGACTCACACACAGAAGGTGCCATGTATGTTAGTATTATTATTGTTACAACCTAGTGTATTTAATAAGTCTTGCCCTAGACAGAATAAGGAGGCCTACTGGATTTTTTCAGGAGGATTTTTCTCTGAGGAAGTTATATTTGTAGCAGTGTCTTATGAACTGAATTGTGTCCCCAAGGTGAGTATATTAGGGATGGGGCCTTTATGGAGGTAATTAAGGATACATGGGGCCATAGCATGGGACACTAATCCAAGAGGATTGGTGTTTCTGTAAGAAGAGGAAAAGATACCAGAGAGATCTTCTTTTGCTGTATGTGTATAGAAGAAAGGCCATGGGAGGACACAGCAAGAAGGCAGCCATCTGCACACCAAGAAGTGAGCCCTCACCAGAAACTGAACTTTCCAGAAACTTGATCTTGGACTTCCAGCCCCCAGAACTGTAAGAAACTGAATCTCTGTTGTTTAAATCCCCCACACTGTGGTGTTTTATGACAGCCTGAGCACAGTAATGGAACATAGTAGCCATCTGACAACTGCACATTTCTTTGATTTTTAAGCCACCCTAAATAAAGAAAATATATAAAATATGCATCTATTGCTCTAGATTTTACCTCTCCTGAATTTCAGATGTGTGTTTCCTTTTGGAAATGAAACTCATTCTCCCCAAAGTGGAACTTTTCATCTTTCCCATCTAAACATGTTCTCCCTATGCTCATTTTGACATTATAGGGACCCACTCCACCCCAGGATTAAAGACAAAGTAATCTCTGATTTCTTCTCCCATCCTCCCATTTGGGCTATTGTTCAAGGTCTCATTAATACAGCAAATATCTAACCCAGTCCCAGGTTCTGCGACCTAGTACAGGAATAAAGTGGTGAGCAACACAGACATGGATCTTTCCCTCACAGACCACACAGTCTACTGGCAGAGATGGACAATAATCAAATATAAAGTCACAATTGCCACAAATGCTGTTGGGAGGTAGTGGAATAAACAAAGTGATACCATGAGAACTGAGACGGCCTGTACCCACATACCTTATCTCAGGGGTAAGAATGAAGGCCTCCTACATCAATATGACTTCACTATTTGTTCCAGTAATTCTTTCCCAGGGAGGTAAGTCTTTATACCAGTAAATCCCTTTATTGTTTGCATGTGGAACTTCCTAAAAATCTACTTATCTTAACTTTTAGCTGCTCAAACAGCCAATTCTTCAGGACAATAGATCAATTAACTGCAACCTATATAAACCTCTACCAGTTCCTGACTTCTCACTTCTGAGGCACTTTTCAATTTTACTTGATCAACAGCTTGTGTGGGTGGTCTTGGGGAGAGTCTATAGTCAATGACAAACTGATAGGTGCTGTGAAAGGAATCGAAACACTGGAACAAGAGTGAACAGGAAGGGCCCTGATCTCGATGAGTCTAGGGAAGGAAGACCCAGGGAAGGCTCTGGAGGAAATGATGACGGGGCTGAGAACTTAACGTTGAGGAAGAATTAACTAGAGGAACAGTGGAGGAGGAGGAAGCATGTTCTAGGCAAATGCCCCCACTGGAGAAAGCTGTACTTTTTCTACAATGGAAAGAAGGCTATTGTAACTAGAACAGGGAGAATGCAATGAAAGGTGGAAGGGAATGAAGCAGCAGGGTGGGGGTTGCGGGCAGCATGATCCTAACAACCTTGTAGGATGTGCTGAAGATTTGGGTTTTTTAACCCCTGAAAGTAAAGGTCAACCACTGAAGGGTTGAATGCAGGAGAGTAATGGGACCTGAAGAGAGTTAAGAGCTGCTGTAAAACTCTAGGAAAAAAGACTAAAATGAATTTGACACCCGTATCATAAACCAAATCCACATGTTCGCAACGCCCCCTCCCATCCGGGCTTTTCACATAGCCTCTCCATACGATTCCAACTCGACCACCTAACTGGCTCTCTGATCTCAGTACCCTGCTTTATGTTAATAAAACAGGCATACGTAATTACATGCACGAAGCCTATTTTACTTACAGATATTTTTTAGTATTATCTGCCTGCCACTGTGCTTAGTTACAAGGATTTAATCATGAGCAAGGCAAACATACACTCTGCCCAGAAAGCCACAGTATTATGTGAAATAATGCACGTGAAAACTGAAAACCATAGTTTGTACTAACACTCTTGATTGACAGAAACACAATAAACAACAGAAGCAAAAAAGGGAATTTATTATCTCATGTGCCTGAAAATCTAGAAGTATCCTGGTTTTAGGCATTTTTTTTGATCTATCAGGTCAGTCGATTAAGTTCACAAACTCGCCCTAGAAAAAATGCTATTGTATACTTCATTGCCAAATACCACCTTCAAAGTGCTCTCTTCTTGAGAAGCTGTGCACTGACACCAGCACCTCGCCCACCCTTCAAAGCAACCTTTTCTGGAATGGCCATCAGAGTTGTCATCATAGGAAGTCTGACAATTAAGTTCAAAAACTCATCCTACAAAAAGTGCTTTGTTGGGTGAACTAGGCACTGGCATTTGTATAAAGGTTCCCTGGGGGAGTACTTCAAAGGGGACTGTAGTGGTACTCAGCAATGAGGTATCACTTTTTCCAGGATAAGTGTGTGACATCATAGGTACTAACACCAGGGATTTATACCTTTCTCCATCTCTTGGGCAGGCTGTTTCCACATGATGGACAAGATGACTACTAGCAGTATAAGAGCAATGTTGGCAGAAAGAATACAGTTATGTGTCAATTAACAATGAGGTTATACTCTGAGAAATGCTTTGTTAGGCAATTTTGTTTCTGTATAACATCACAGAGTGTATCACACAGACCTAGGTAATATAGCCTACTATACACCTAGGCTACATGGAATAGCCTATTGCCCCTAGGCTACAAACCTAGGACAAGCCTGTACGACATGTTACTGTATTGTATCCAATGTGACACAACGGTAACACAATGGTAAGTATTTGTGTATCTAAACATATGTACACATGGAAAAGGTACAGTAAAAATACAGTATTCTAATCTTATGGGACAACCACTGAAGTGCCATTATGCGGCGTGTGACTGTACGTCTTTCCTGAGAGCCCAAGAGACAAGCTCAGGGCAGGATTCAGACTGGCCCGGCTGACATGAGAAAGAGAAGACCAACCTTGGTAGAATTCTGGCCAGGTGGGATTGTGCATCCACTCCTGGAGGAAGAACTTGGGGATAAGGGAATTCAGAAGGAATTCAAGTCCTCCTGACCGAGCTAAAGGAAAACCTGATGCAGCAAAAAAGGGAGTTGTCAAGGCTGAACAAAGCAAGAGAAAGAAGGAAGAGGAGGAAGAAGAAGATGATGATAAAGATGATGACGAAGATGAGGAATGAGTTGGTTCTAGGGCAGTTTTTTTTTCCTTGTCTATAAAGCATTTAACCCCCTGTACACAACTCACTCCTTTTAAAGAAAAAAATTCAAATGTAAGGCTGTGTTAGATTTCTTTTTAAACTGTACAATGTCTTTTTTTGTATAGTTAACACACTACTGAATTTTTCTTTAGATGGCCCTGTCCTGGTGGTATTTTCAATAGCCACTAATCTTGCCTGGAACAATATGGGGGTTGTAAATTGGCATAGAAATTTACAGCAGGTTCTTGTTGGTGCACAGCACAAATTAGTTATATATGGGGGTGGTACTTTTTTCATCTTTAGTTGTCTCTGATGCAGCTTATACAAAATAATTATTGTTCTGTTAACTGACTACCACTCTGTAATTGCAAAAAAAAAAAAAAAAAGTTGCAGCTGTTTTGTTGATATTCTGAATGGTTCTAAGTAAATACAAATTTTTTTATTAAAAAAAGAAAGAAAGAATAGCCAGAAGGCTAGTGTGGTTGCAGCAGAGCAAGGCAGGGGAGAAGGCCAGGAAATGAGGAGAGTACCTTGTTCAGGATGTTATCAGCCATTACAAGGACTTGGGATTTTATTTTGAGCAATGGGAAGGCATGCAGGTTTTTTTTTTGTAGAGACAGAGTCTCACTTTATTGCCCTCAGTAGAGTGCCGTGGCGTCACACAGCTCACAGCAACCTCCAACTCCTAGGCTTAGGCAATTCTCTTGCCTCAGCCTCCCGAGGGGCTGGGACCACAGGCACCCACCCCAACACCTGGCTATTTTTGTTTGCATTTTGGCCAGGGCCAGGTTTGAACCTTCCAACCTTGGTATATGGGGCCAACACCCTACCCACTGAGCCATAGGCACCACCTGCCATGCAGATTTTTAGGTAGAAGAGTAATAAAATAGGAATTTTATTTTAAACTACCTAAAAGACAATTATCCTCATTTTAAAACTAAGAAAACTGAAGTTCAGAGGGTGAGTTATTTATTTAGCATCACAAAGCAAGCGGCCATGATGGAATTGGAACTCAAGATAACCTAAACTCACATTCTTATCCAACACATCCTATCTCCCCAAAAGACACACATAGCATCTCAAATGCCAGGAGAACAACTTTCTGTCTTTGTGTAAACTGAAGAGTTCCTAGCCAACACTGCAAGCTATGTCCTATCATCATTCTTTGTTAGTATGTCTTTCAAGCTTAAAAAGAGCCACTGACTTCTCTTGGCACGTCTTCCTAGTGTGTAATGTAAATGGATGAGAAGGGTGTCACAAAAGTACTGTCAGTCCCTGAAGTCTGCAAGAATTTCTGTCTTTGAAATATCAGTTCCTCAACTTTCCTCATTCAATATAATGTTGGGAATGTTTTTGTCATCTATGGCTTTTGTAATTCTGAGATATACTTCTTCTATGGCTAGTAGTAATACCCCTTGGGCAACAGTATGGAGATTCCTCAAAGAACTGAAAGTAGACTTACGTTAGATCCAATAATTCATTATTGGATATCTACACAAAGGAAAGAAAGACTTTTCATCAAAAAAACACCTGCACTCAAATGTTTATAGCAGCACAATTCACAATTACAAAGATGTGGAATCATCCCAAGTGTTCACCAATTCATGAACAGAGTAATAAAATACATTATATGTATACCATGGAGTACCGCTTAGCCATAGAAAAGATTAATACCTTTTGCAATAATCTGGATGGAGCTGGAGACCACTCTTCAAAGTGAAGAATCTCAAGAATGGAAAAACAAACCCCACATGTACTCACTATTAAATTCAAACTAACAGATGAGCACACGTGTGCAGATAGGGAAGTAAAACTCAATGGAAATCAGCCAGCAGAGAGGGAAGGAGGAGCAGAGGGATAAAAATCTACCCGATGGGTACAATGAACACTATTCGGGTTATGGGCACACCTATAGCCAGAAATCAAGCCTTACAAAAATGACCCATGTAGGCCGGGCGTGGCGGTTCACACCTGTAATCCCAGTGCTCTGGAAGGCCAAGGTGAGTGGATTGCCTGAGCTCAGAGGTTCGAAACCATCCTGAGCCAGAGTGAGCCAGAGTGAGACCCTGTCTCTACCAAAAAAGCCGGGTATTGTGGTAGACGCCTGTAGTCCCAGCTACTTGGGAGGCTAAGGGCAAGAGAATAGCTAAAGGAAGAAAAGAAAATTTAGAAAAAAACTTCAAACTAAGACAAACGAAAGCCAGTTGAAAACAAAATTTTTTAAAAAAATGACCCATGTAACATAAAACATTTGTATCCCCAAGTATTCTAAAATAAAACAAACAACAGAGCCCTTCCCAAGACCAAAAACAAACAAAAAAGAAATTTCAGTTCCTCCTCCTTACACTCTTGTGAAGGAAACCGCGCTGTCTCCTTCCCCCAATTTTTGTGGCCAAGTTTGTAGCTTGTGATCCCAGCTACAGGCATTCATGACCAAAGGGCAACCAATCCACTGGCCAGGCTGCCACATATTATGATGGTGGAGTAAGATTCTACAACCCACTGAAAATAGAAAGTTCCATGAGATCTGCCTATCAGTAGTGGGAACAAGAGCTAACATGTAGGAAGAAGATGTTGGGGTAAAAAGAAGAAAATGGGGAAACTAGCTAAGCACAGTAGACGTTCTGAGACACTGCTGGTCTGTGCTGGTGTTGCTTAGTTCCTGAGCTTACTGTTTCCAGAAGTTATGCATGTGTATTCTTACAAAAATTCCTGCATCTCCTGAGGTAACGTGAGACCTAACCAAACCAAAGCAAGTTCCCACGTCGCTCCTGACATTGTCAAAAGATAGCTCCTTCTGCTCAAGGTGGTTCATCAGTCTCCCCTGCCTATGTCATCCCTACAGCCATCTCCTCTAGAGACCCAGTCCTCATGCTGGAGTCAGGGCCAATTCTCCTGAGTTAACTACTATGGGATTCCAGCTGATTACTCCTTTTTCTAATCTGGAGTACAATATTCTAACTATGAAAATAATCTCACCAAGATCCCTTTTTTCCAACCAGGTATCTTTCTTTTATTTTTACTATGACTACTAACCCAATCTGGAACTAAGGATCCTAAAAATAATCCTAGCATGTTAAAAGCACCTTCCAGGCATTACCCATACCTCAGTGGATAGGGTGCCAGCCACATTCACCTAGGCTGGTGGGTTTGAACCCAGCCTGGGCCAGCAACAACAACAAAAATAGATGGGTGTTGTGACGGCATTGTTGTGGCTGTCTGTAGTTACAGCTACTTGGGAGGCTGAGGCAAGAGAATAGCTTAAGCCCAAGGGTTGAGGTTGCTGTGAGCTGTAACATTACGGCACTCTACCCAGGTCAACAGCTTGAGACTCTGTCACAAAAAAAAAGGAAAAAAGTACCTTCCAATATTCAATTCAGTCCAACAGACACTAAGTGGACATCGATATGTGCTGGGTGCTAAGAACAACCATGCATAAAGCATATTAGTCCTCAGGGAGCTTCAGTCTAGCAAAAAAAGAAAAAAGCCTGCAAATTGCAGTCTTATCTTGATGTCACAGAGCCGTTGTGTGTGGAGGGTTCTATTTTTGAGGAACATGGAAAAGTAATGGTTTCTCTTTCCCGTGAGCTTAAGAACTTAAAGTTGGTCATTTGCTGACCTACCAAACTCTTGGAACATAATGTAGGAAAAGCTGATTAAAAGTAAAGCATGTCTCCTGGTCTCAGGGACTGAATACTTCCAGCAAGGCTTGAATGTCCTCCTTGTTCCTACATGATGGTGTACAGCCAAGTCATTAGCTTTCCGATAGCCTGTCCTCTACCCCAGCTATCTGTTCCAGATCTACACGTGGTGACTCAAGTTTTCATGACTGCTTTGATGGGAGTTGAGAATGAATAAACACGTGCAATATTAAATCTGAAGACAGTGCCAAACATAAGAGGAAAACTGATTAAAACAATGTTTTTTTTTTGCCTGTTTTGCATAAGTATATGTGCAATCTTCTGTGTTTTTTCTAGTCTTATTTTAAAAAATTAACATAAAGAAAAACTAACTTTTTTCTGTAAGTTCAATTCTATAACTTTTGACATATGTATAAATTCATGTAACCACCACCACAATCAAGACATGGAATGGTTCTCTCACCCCGAAAATTCTCCCGTGGCATACTTTTCCCTCACACTCTTCTCTCACCCCAACCCCTAACAGCTCACCAGGCATTGGTCTGTTGTCTAGCAACATTGCATGCAAGTGAAATGATTTCGTATGTAATTTTTTGACACTGGATTCTTTCACTCAACTTAATGCCTTTGAGATTCACCCAAGTTGTCGCATGATTCAGTAGTTTATGTTGTTGAGTGGTATTTCATTATTTTGATGTACCAGGGTTTATTAACAAGCTGGAGGACATTTGGGTTGTTTCCAATTTGGGGTGATAATGAATAGAGCCATTATATAAACATTTACATATAGGTTTGTTCGATTGTCTTGTAAATTTATTTTTCCATAGTAAATACCTAGGCATGGTAGTGGATTAGCTTTAGCTGACATATATATATGTTTAAGTTAAACTCCACCAATGTTATAATTTTTGCTTTCAACAATAAAGCATATTTTAAACTATCCAATAAAAGAAAAACAGTCTATCTTCCAAGATATTTGCCAAGTCTACTGCTCTCCCTCTGTCACTCCATTACAAGTTTCCTTTTAGTATCATTTCACCTCCATCTGAAGAACTCCTTTTAGGAGTTCCTTAAACAAGCATGCTGGCGGTGAATTCTCATAGTCTTTCTTTGTGTGAGAACATTTGACTTCCCCTTATTTCCTGGAGAATGCCTTACTGGTTATAGAATTGTGGGTTGACAGAACCTTAAAAATGTTGTTTCACTTTCTCGTCAATAATTTCTGATGAGACAAGTGCAGCCATTCAAATTGTTTCCCTATAAGTCATGTATCGTTTTTCTCTAATTTCTTTCAGTATTTTTCCTCAGTCTTTAGTTTTTAGTCATTTTGATTCTGATGTGTCCGGGAGTGGACTCGGTGGAGTTGGTAATATCCTCTTTGGGTTTAGTGAAGTTATTAAAGCTGTGAGTTTTTTTCTCTTGCCCAATTTGGGGTGTTTTCAGCTGTTATTTCTGCAAATATTTTCCCTTTACCATACTCTTCTTTCCTTTCCTTCTGAGGCTTTGATGACATAAGTATTAGACTTTATTGTTATGTTCTAGAGGTCCTTAAATCTCTGTTCATTTTTTTTCAATCTTTTTCTTCTTGTTGCTCAAA
Source organism: Nycticebus coucang (assembly GCF_027406575.1). Lineage (NCBI taxonomy): Eukaryota > Metazoa > Chordata > Mammalia > Primates > Lorisidae > Nycticebus > Nycticebus coucang. The sequence goes on from NC_069782.1 coordinate 32,550,362, forward strand.
CTCATTCTTTCTATTGATCTATCTTCAAGTTTACTTTTCTTCTGCTAGTGAGCCCACCCTGTGAGTTGTTGTGTCTTTTCAACTCTAACATTTCACATAGTTCTTTTTTATATCTTCTATTTCCTGCTGAAGCCTTGTATCATTCCATTGTATGTGAGTTTACTTCCTTAGTTGGTGGAGTATTTCTGCAATAGTGCTGCTAACGGGTCTTAATTCTAACGACCTGTCATCTTGGTGTTGGTACCTCTTGATTGTCTTTTCCCATGTGAGTTGCAATCTTTCTGGAGTTTGGTATGCTGCACACTTACGGACTATATTCTAGATATTTTGAATGATTCTGGGTCTTGCTTAAAACCTACAAAGAATATTGATATTTTCGTTTTAGTGGGTAATTGACACATTGGGTTCACTTTTCAAATTCTGACCAACCATTTATGGGTTATGAATCCAATTTCAGTCCAGTTGTTCAAGCCTTTGCAGTGCTAGTCAGTTATGTCCGATGTATGTGCATCAAGGATCTGGACAGTTCATCCTTTCAGCTCAGTTCTCATTCTCCGTGTGGTTTCGAGGCAGATCTATGCATGCACAAATCAAGAGTGAGCCCCCGAGTTCATGAACAACTTTATGGGGCTATAATCCTGAGCTCCTTTCTCTCTGTGACTTCCTTGCTACCTTCTGGTTTCCCTGGTTCCTCTGCTTTGTTCTTTTGGTCAGAAATCTAGGGTTTGAGTAGCCTGACTTTGTTGTGCCCTTCCTGCAATTGTCCCCATATGTCAGACCAAGGGAAGAGTAGAGAGAGAGAGAAAAGGCCACAGAAGCTTGCCTCAACCTCTTTGGGTTACAGGTCCTCCAACTGGGCAGAAATGTTCCCCTTCTCAGAGTTTTGACTCCTGTCTGCTCCTGTTACTGCTACCACCGCAGTACATCATAGGGGCTGAAGTAAACAAAAGGTTGGTGGAAAAGGGAAACAAATAAAACAAAGGTTTCTCCCAGCTTCTCTTTCTCACTCTTTGAGTCGGAATTGGAGGCCCACTCCGGAGCACTCCCTGCCTGTGCCTCTGTGTCCACACTGGGTTTTGAGCAGTCTTGAGCTCATTTTAAGGGACACCAGAGGGAGGAAAAAAATAATAAATTCAACATTTTGGGTTTTCTTCTTCAAACTGCCTACTGTGATTTACTTTTCAGAGTCCTCAGATGCTCCCCCTACTCCACCCACTCTGTATAGCTGCATTTGGTGGGAGAAACAGGTTGGAGTGAGTCCACGCACTCCATTGTACCTAGGATCAGAACTGCTGCAATGTTTTCAAAAATCCCTTTGAGAAGCAAAAAAAAAAAAAAAGATGAAATTTCTTATTCTAAATTTCCTGCCTAACCGAATGTTTAGACCTATTAATGCTAGGAAGAGGAAAAATGTAAGTGTGGGTGGATGAGGTGGGACTCTCCTGTAGTCATGTGAAACATTTTAAAGCCAAAAAAAGGAAAGAAAGTCTTTTAAGATTTACTTTTAAAGGCTTCTATTTTACCCAGTACCATCTGTGGGAAAGGAAATAAGAATTGAAAGGCAAAAATTAAAATAAGTTTTGGAATCAGTAAAGGACTAAAGAAAGTTTTACTGGGCAAGTTAGTATGGATTCAAGAAAGAAGGAAATACACTGTACTTACTGAGGTTTTTTTGTACCATCTCCAAGCCAGAGCTTGCCAGGAATTTCCCTTTTTCCATTTACCCTGCATAAGCCCACCACAAAGAGCAAGACTTGGGTTTTCCTAAGCCTACGCTTGAGACAGAAATAAAACCCTTTTACGTCCTAACAGAGGACTGACTGAGCTGTGAGACTCTGAAAGCTTTCCTTATCCTTATCTTCCTTTTATTTTTTTCTTTTATAATCTCATGTATTCTTAATATCCTTACCTTTTGGCCACGCAAATACCCAGTTTTGGCTCTTGTATTTCCACATAGTCCGTGGCATAAGGTCACAGGAGGGATCGTTCTCTACACAATGTGCGCACTGTGCTAGCTGCTTTCAGTATGAATCTATTCAGGGGAGCGGGGGTGGTGTACTTTGGGAAATTTTCAAAGTCAGAGTTTAATCAAGGATATAAGATCCTGAACCAGGAGTCTCCTGATAATCTAGTTTCTCTCCAAACCCTTTCCAACAAGTGTCTTTATAGTGGGCTCCTGCCCTGTTATTGGTGTGGTCAGAAACACCATGTCCTCCACTCTTCAAGGGATAACTATGAAAAAAGGAATGCTGCGTATGATTTATAGGACAGAAAAGAAGACTATTCATCCCAAATGAGAAACTGAATTTGCTTTGAAATCTATGCTGTTTGCCAGAGAGGACACTAAAAGAAAACTCCCCTGGAAACTCTGCTAAAAGGAGGGTTGTTATTCCCCAAGGCACTGGCCATCCTTTTGAGACCCTGACAGGAAACAGAATTTTGCATTCTGGGAAGTGAATTGCTAGCAGCCTAACAGTCCTAACCAACAGCAACCACCAGACTGCAGGCTTGTGTGGGCTGAGGATCACACGCTCTTCACTTTCACTTAGGGTCAGCACAAATCCTTTGGACATGGTGGGAAATCCATATGATTATTTAATGGAATGGTATCTCAACCGGATCTGAGCGAGTTGATTCATTCATAAACCAACATTTATCAAGTTGCCTGCTATGGGCAAAGCTTTTTTCTAGATCTATGTATTGGGGATAGAAGCAAAGCAAAATAAGTCCCTGCTTCAAGAAGATGTATTTCAGTGGGAGAGTCCAAGAGTAACCAACTGAATAAATTAAATAGAATGGCAGGTGGTAGTAAATGACAGAAAGAGAACGATAAATGGGAACGACTAGTGTAGTCTGAAGCCAAAGTGTGATCATAGGTTTCTCTGAACAGGTGATTTTAATCGGAGGCTTCATTAAATGAAGTCAGTCAATGATTCAAAGGGGGAGATGGTCCAGACTAAGGAAACAGCCAATGAGAGGCTCCAAGGCAAAGGGATAAATGTTTAAGGGTGAAAAAGAATTGATCCAGATAGAGTGGTCAGGGAAGAAGAACAGATGCTTACAAATGCTTTGGATGGAGTAGCCTACTGGCCTTCCATTCAATCCCAAGCAGGAACCACCTTGACACATCTGCTCCCCAATATTCCTGAGGGATCCAGAGGGGATGGTGCCTAAACGTATTTCAAACACCATGTCTCACTCACAAGGGCACAAGCCTCAAGAGATTTTGGCTGTCTCTAAAGCCCTGAAATAATTCATTCAACAATTTGTAATAATTAGGAAGCTCTCACTATGTGCCAGGCACTGTGCAATTACTCATGATCATGGCTTGACCTAGAAATTGGAGAAATGTCCTTGGATTTACTTTCCCAGGAGGTAATAATTACAGTGGTAAGTGGTGTTAAGTCGTCCTGTTGCAAACATGAAATACCCTAGGACAGAGGCTTCTTTCTGTAGTATTGGGGCTTCTCTTGACATGCTCTAGGCCTTAGTTCTGAGTCTTCTTCTCTATTTCATACTCTTCCTTTGTTATCTCATCCAGTCTCACAAATATAATCCCTAGGCCTAACAATATGAAATTTACATTTGAATCCACACATTTATCCTGAACACTAAACTCATATATTTAACTGCCTACTTACCCTCTAAAAGGTTAAAAGACATCTCAAGTGTAGTCTGTCCAGCATTGAATTTCTAATCTCCTTCCCTAATCCTGCTCAACCCACAGTCTTCCTCATCTGAGTTGTTGACAGCTCCACCCTCAGGACCAAAACCACAAAATCACGCTAGACTTCCTTCTTTCCTGGAATCTCACATTCAATCCTACGACAAATCTCGTTGGCTCAATATTCAAAATATACCCAAACTCTGATCATTTCCCCTTCCACTGCTACCAGACTGGTCTAAGCCACCATCATTTTTCACCCAAATTATTCCAATAGCCTCCTGCTGGGTCTCTCTGCTGCCACCCTTCCTCCTCTACAGTCTGTTCTCAAAACAAGACGCTTTCAAAATTAAAACAAGATACTTTCAAAATTAAGTCAGCTCATGCCACTCCCTGGCTCACGCTCCTGCAGCGGTGTCCCATTTCATTGAAAGTAAAAATGGAAATCATGCAGCAGCCTACAATTATCTTTCCTCTCATCAATATCTTGGCTCACGTCATCCCCTTTCCTGTTTGCTCCCTTAGTCCTGGTCACTCTGGCCTCTTGGCTTGAACTCATCAGGTCCTCTCCTGCCTCGCAACTTCCTCTGCTTGGACTTTCATCCCCAGCTACACACTCAGCCAGCATCTTCTCCTTCTCAGCTTTGTTTAGGTACCATTTTTTTAGTGACGCCTTCCTGAGAATCCTATTTAAAACTGCAGACTTCTCTATGATACTCCCCAGCTCCCTGGCCTATCCCTCACCACCTTTGGACACATCATCGTGTCATTTTCTCATGGTTGGTTGCTAATTGCCTGGCTGTCCCGTTCACCAGGCTTCAGTTCCACAAGGATAAGGAGTTCTGTCCATTTTGCTTACTTGTGGAATCTCAAATGTTTAAACTGGCATCTGACACATAGTAGATATTTAATAAATATTTGCTTTGTAAATGAATTGTTTTGTGATATGTCATCCTCCCCAGTAGACCACAGGCTGTATCGAAAGCCATTCCTTATATTGTAGACCTTCAGTTGATGTTTTTGATGGAGCTGTTCAGCTGGAAGAAGGCACTAATTGTGCAGCATTTCATACAATTTTCTCATCTAGTTTCTAGTTCATGGAAATTTTTGCAAGAAAATCATCATTACATAAGCACATTTCATTTTTTCCTTTTATTGACGTACAACACACACACACATATATACAAAAGTACATCTTTTATAAGTGCACAGCTTGTTATAACTTTGCAAAATGAAATCACCCATGTAACCAATACCCAGGGGAGGGAGCACAACCGTACCAGCGCCTAGCTGCCCCCTCATGCTGCCCTTTCTAACTTCTATAAGGATGTTGTAGATTACTATAACACATTTTATTTGTTAAAACCCATATTGAGATTTTCATGGTTTCGATAATGCTTATATGAAACTAATCTTCTGAGAGTGATCTGATTTTCCCTCCTCGCTGACAAAGAAAATGTAAACCTGGAAATTGTTTTAAAAAGAACAAACAGGAGAAATTTATCAGAAGCTCACACTTTCAGATGGACTTTCTGGCAAAAATCAATTACATGTATGGATATTGGATATCTCATGTATATTTAGGAAGGGCTGTGAAACACATGACTTGTCAGAAACATAAATTGAATGCTAAGATACTTCTTTACTGATGATTAGTTTGTAATAGTGATAGACGTCAATATTACATCTATCTGTGATAGATGTCTTTAAGAATTTTCTCACGCTCAGAGGAAGCTTGCTGAAGAATCATTTCTTTTAAACTTAAGGGTAAAGAACCGCACATATGTGGGTGAGCTGTTATTCCTTATCCCTCACATCCTCGGATCTATTCTCAGCACTTGTCTTCTCTGCATAAGCAGATGACTCAGTCTTCTTACTGCCTCCTGTCTTCTTACTTTCCCTCAAGCCATACCTCTGGTCTCCACGGGAATTCCCTACGACCATTTGATGAGAAAAGAAGGGGACAGTGGCCTGGTTTACAGATGTGTCTGTAGGGAGCGGCTCTGTAAGTCAGAGGGAGATGTCCCAGGGGACAGAACTTGGGCAGTGCACCTGGCTGATGACTGACATGAAAGAGGAGATAACTCAGGTGAGGTACACAGCTTCCTAGACAGTGGCTGATGGGTTGGGGGGTCAACTTGGTAGGGACTTGGAAGATGGGGGCCAAGGTCACCTGAAGAGGAATTATATGAAGGGCCTCTAAGAATGGCTGTAGTCTTTGAGGCTATTTGAGTACCAAATAAATTTCCCCCACAGGCTGGGGAGCAGCTCATGCTTATAATCCTAGCACTCTGGGGGGAGGCTGAGGCAGGAGGATCCCTGGAGTTCAAGAGTTTGAGAGCTTCTTCAGTAAAGCAAGACCCATCTCTGCTAAAAATAGAAAAATTAGCTAGGCATTATGACTGGCATCTGTAGTCTCAGCTACTAGGGAGGCTGAGGCAGGAGGATTGTTTCAGGCCAGGAGTTTGAGGTTGCTGTGACCTAGGCTGAGACCGCAGCACTTTGGACCAGGTGACAAGGTGAGACTCTTGTCTCAAAAAAAAAAAAAATTTCCCCAGAGGACATCTGTTGCTTAGAAGCCTGAATGAGGATGCATCCAAGATGATCTATCCCTCAGTTGTCAGAGAGCCTCCGTCCTGGGCTGCTATGAATACTGTGTCCCTTCAAGGCTCAGATGTTGAAACTTAATCACCTATGTGATGGTATTAGGAAGTGGGGCTGTTGGGAGGTGATTAGGGAGTGAGGACAGAGGCCTCTTTAAAGGGATTAATGCCCCTATAACAGAGGCCCAAGGAGCTGTCTAACTCCAGCCATGTGAGAACACAGAAGGTGCCCTATTTCCTTTATGAACCAGGAAATAGGACCCAGAATCTGCCAGCACCTTGATCTTGGACTTCCCGGCTTCCAGAGCTGTAAGAAATAAATTTCTGTTGTTTATAAAGAACACAGTATACAGTGGGGTTTTTTGTTTGTTTGTTTGTTTTGAGATAGTCTCACTTTGTCACCCTCAGTACAGTGCTATGATGTCATAGCTAACAGCAACCTCAAACTCTTGGGATCAAGCAATTCTCTTGCCTCAGCCTCCAGAGTAGTTGGGACTACAGGCACCCACCACAATGCCTGGCTATTTTTAGAGACAGGGTCTTGCTCTGGCTCAGGCTTGGCTTGAACTTCTGAGCTCAATCTGCCCACCTGGGCCTCCCAGAGTGCTGGGATTACAGGCGTGAGCCACCGTGTCCGGCCAATATATAGTGTTTTGTTGGAGAAGTCTGAACAGACTGGGACACTGGCCTTATTTATTATGCTTTGACAAATGGTCATGTAGGAAGTGGCCACAGAAACAGCAGTAGAGGCAATGGATGAGAGCAACACTTCCTCTCACCACAGTGGATCTGGCCACTGCCTCTGTTGCTGAGTACTCTCATTTCCAAAAAAGAAGCCCGTGTTTGGCACCATTTCCCAAGGACATCAGCAGCCATCCAGATCGATATTATTGGCCACTTCATCATGGAAGGGGCAGTAATTTGTCTTCATGGGAATAATTACCTAAAATGGGAATAGCTTCTCTCACTGTTACATTTAATAACCCACTTCAAAAAAAAACAAAAAAACAACCCACTTCAACCATAGTGTCTTCTTGCCAGGCACAGTAGCTCATGCTTCAGCTATTCAGGAGGCTGAGGTAGGAGGATTATTTGAGACCAGTAGCTCAAGACCAGCCTGAGCAACATAGCAAATTCCAGCCTTTAAAAATAATTTTTGTAATTAGCCAGCCAGGGGGCTGGCACAGTGGCTCACACCTGTAATCCCAGGACTCTAGGAGGCCAAGGGGTATGGATTCCTTGAGCTCACGAGTTGGAGACAAGCCTGAGCAAGAGTGAGACCTCATCTCTAAAAATAGCCGGGCATTGTGGTGGGAGCCTGTAGTCCCAGCTACTTGGGAGGCTGAGGCAAGAGGATTGCTTAAGCCCAAGAGTTTGAGGTTGCTGTGAGCTGTGACACCACGGCACTCTACCAAGGGCAGGAAAGTGTGACTCTGTCTCAAAATAATACTAATAATAATTAGCCAGGTGTGCATCTATAGTCCCAGCTCCTTGAGAGGCTGAGGCAGGAGAATCACTGGTGCATAAGAGTAGGCTGCGCTGAGCTATGATCATGCTGCTGAACTCTAGGCTGGATAATAGTGAGACCCCTATCTCTTTTTTTCTTTTCTTTTTCTTTTTTTTTTTTTTTTTAATATATTGCCTTCTTGCCCCCAAAAATTGCATCTTCACATCTAATGGGCTTGCGACTCTTAGAGAGAGAGATTTCCATTAGGAAACACAGAATGGCCTTTGGACATTTGAGGCTACTCATGCCACTGATCAAGGGCAGAGAATTGGGTGTCTGTATGGGCCAATGTGATTGATGCTGATTATCATGGAGAAATTGGGATTGTTGCTACATGGTAAAAACACCATCTGGAGCCCGTAGGGTTCATTTACTCCCAAGTCCAATGGTCAACGAGAAGCAGCAGATATGCAACAAGGAACCATAAGCACCAGATCCTGAGGGAACAAAGGGCTGGCTCACCCCATCCAGTAAGAACATCTCACATGTCCAGGAGATGGGTGAGGGCGAGGAATCAAGGAAAAAGTGGTGGAAGAAGGAGGTCAGGATGATCAGATTAGACCTCCTCCAACGTGGGGCTATAGCAGCTTCTTTTATTATAATGGTTTCCTTTTCTCCTTTTCTTTGCAGCTTTGCATCCTGGTGGTGACTTAAGTTATAGTTTAGGTTCCAGGAAAGGGTGAACTTCCTCACCCTTCGGTGATAGTAGCTGATGTGTGTTTTCCCTGTGTTGAATACCTGAGTTTCTTTGGCTAAGTCAGGGGCGGGAGGGCTAGAATGGAAGCTGAGTGACAATAGGGTGGCCTGGGCTGGTTATTCTTAGACCTGTTCTCTGCCCTTTCCTGTCCTGCTTCGTGGGCGGGAGTCTGACCTCCGCTAGACCTGTTGTCACATTGGGTTTTTTTTTTTTCTCTCTGGCAAGAAAGCACTGGCAGGAGGCCAGGGGACAGGAGGAGAGCAAGGCTGGGGATATCTACCCTCGCCTCCTCTTGCCTCCTTGCCTCACCACAGTCGAGACAGAGGCTCCAGACTGGATGCCAGGCTGGCATCAGGACCCCTCTCCCAGTTGCTGCAGACTTCCTGTGGTGAGGACAAATCTCCCAGTGTCTCCCCAGCTCCTGTTGGTTCCATTGCCCCTGCCCTTGCCCCTGTAAATAATCCCTGCACAAAATACTTTTCAGCTAAAACCTTTTGAAGATGTCATCTGTTTCCTGCTAAGTCTTCAACGGATATAGAAGGGAAAACAGCTGAGAAAGGAGAGAGCTATGGGGGTCAGCTACTGTGAAATGGGGGCGGGGAGGGGGCATTTGAGGATGTGAGGCGGGAATATGACAACAGGCCAGAATAAGATGCATTTGCACAGGCTGAAATTGGAATCCTACTGGTCTGAGTTGATAGCTTTTTCTTTTCTTTTCTTTTCTTTTTTTTTTAAATAGTGTCAGGTAGATAGAAAACATTGTGGGATCGACTGGGCTATACCCCAGATTGAGGGATTTCTTGGGGGGCAGGAATTTCAGTGCCCAAATTGAGACATGCTAGACAAACTGAAAAGGTCGATTACCTTAACCTGTGATTATAATCAGGACCTCTGAGTCCTGCCCAGCTGCCCCTGCTGAAGGGTCATGGTAGGCAAAAGAACCTTGTGCTAGGAGACACACCTCTTCTCCATCCGCATTCAGTGGCAGACATCACTTAGCTCTCGGCATTCTTTCTCCTTAATTCTACATGCAGTCTGAGAATCTCTCTTAACACAGTAGATCAGGCAGCCAGCATCAATCGATCAGAGGTAAAATGCCATACAAAATCCTTTCTGTCACCCCTGAGTTGGAGCTACCGCCTCAACCTCAAAAGCCGAGCTGGACCAACTGGCTCCTCCCGAAGTAGCGGGGTAGGTGGCCTTTTGGCTTTTTTCCACTTGCCCAAGAACCCGATCTTGGTCCTCTGTGTCTTTCAAAGGCTGCCAGTGTGCTATAAGAACAGCAGCTCATACATCTGTGACATTATCAAACTGCCTGGGACATTATCAAACTGCCTGGCATTGTTTTAAGTGTTTTGTATTTTTTTTTTGTTATATGTATTTTAGGGATGAGGAAACAGAGAGTTAAATTATTTAAGTGTTTTTTCTGGGTCACACAGGCAGCATATAGCAGACCTGAGACCCAGATCCACTCACTCCGGCTCTTACACCCTACTCTGTGGTGCCGGGAACCTGTTCACCTGGGTATCCTGGACACCTAGCTCAGAGCCTGGGAGGTGGTAAGGGTTCAGTCGTCAAATACGTGCTTAAAATTTCTAAATGAAGACAAATCCTACCAGGAAATCTCTCCCTGGTAGGACAGAGATGTCTCCTTTTCCATGGACCCTACCCTGGTTTTGTTAGGCCTTCTGAACAAAGGCAACCTTTGACCCAGCTGACTAAACCAGCGGCATGGGAGAAAAACAGAGCAGAGAATGGTCTCCTGTCCCGGCTCTATCAGCTCCTTAGCCTACAACACGAGAATTACAATGGTACCTCCTGGAAGAATCTGTTAGAACTTGGCACTATAAATACTTAGTGTTAGCTTTATTTTAATTGCTATTAAAAATCAATAAACATATAAAATTAGAGTACAAAAGGGAGATCTCCCTCTCCAGGAGCAACCCCTTTCCTCCTGGCTCTGTCCTCTAGTCAAGGGCTCTTTTCCTGGAGTCTTTTTCACCCTCTGCTTCTCTGGCTGCGCCTCCTCCGCGGAGAGGGCGTGAGTGGAAAGAGAGAAGTCCTTGAGCTCCCCCTAGAGGACAGAAGTGCTGCCAACTTCCACACTTTGCACTAGTCTCAGGACCCACAGTGTATCTGGTATTTTCTGTATGTTCCTCCAAGTGTTTGTCCCTCTTTCTGTGCTGGGTGTTTTCTATTTGTCCGTCTGGATCTGCTTTCCACCTCCTTCTACTCTGCTCTGGGCTTCAGGGTGCTCCCCTCGAGTACAGACTGCACCAGCGAGCTCCCTTTCCTTCCAACATTGGTTTGATTTTAGCCAACGGAAGTCACCAGCATAGGACAGACACTGTGGCTCCCGCTTGTAATCCTAGCACTCTGGGAGGCCAAGGCAGGTGGATTGCTTGAGCTCAGGAGTTCAAGACCAGCCTGAGCAACAGCTAGATCCCATCACTACTAAAAATAGAAAAAAAAAAAAAAAAAACCGAGGAAAGAGGATCGCTTGAGTCCAAGAGTTGGAGGTTGCTGTGAGCTATGATGATGTCATGGCACTCTATCCAGGGTGATACAGACAGCTTGAGACTTCGTCTCAAAAAAAAAAAAAAAAAAAAGGCACCAGCATTGAGGAAGAGGGGAGAGGTCAGGGTATTGTTTCCCCAGAAACCCGGTCCCCGAGCCAGGCTGCTAAGCGTCTGCAGTCGCCCTGTACCAAGGGCTAGAGACCCTGTAGACTCTACCCGGTCCCTCGGGGTTGGCTCTCTCAGACCGAGGGATGGCAACAGCTTCCTGCTGCTACTCTCCACCCACCAGCACCAGGCCAGTTCTGTTGCCCTTTACTAAGCTCTTCCCAATGACCCTATTTGAGTGTGTCATCCCTCCCCCACCTCCTGAGTCCCTGAGCCCCAACAAACCAACTACTTATGATTTTTGTAATATAATCATGTGGCTCAGCGGCCCAGGGTTATCTCACTAATTCTTCTAACAGCATTGTCCTGACACTCTGCACGCCCATCCCCTTCTCAGCACACCCTCCAGCCTGGCCTCTACCTAATCCCAGTTCCTTTCCCTTTTTAAAGGCTATGGCTCAAAGGCCATCTCTGCTACTCAGTCCCTCCTCACCTCCTTTGGTGCACATTTTATTTTTCCCATCTCTCTGACATCTATGCTATTTCTGCCCTATTGAGCAGCAGCCTTGCATTTCAGTTGGATTCATCTTCTCTCTAGTGTCTGTGGAGGGTCTTGGGTGGTTGCATTATGCTCCACTGACTGGATTAGTTAATACAGGCCTACTCCAGCTGGTACAGGGCACCTCCCTGAACACAGGGGCTTCTTCACAGCAGGAAACTGAGGGGCTTTGTTTTGTGGTTGTGAGAATGATGCTTTGCCCTTCAGAAGCAACCAGGGAGCACAGAGCTATACCTGCTATTGGAAGCCCCCGTGTCACCAAACAGAATGACAGTGTGCAGAAGAAACTAGCATGGAGGGAGGGCAGAGATAAGAGGAGCTGGGGTCTTGATCAAGCTGTGCCCAAAACTGTTATGCAAGCTGATGTGAGATGGGTTTTCAGCAACACCAGCTAAAAATATATGTAGCATTTCAACTAAAAATATGTGTGGCATTTATGTTAACAAAAAATTGACTTTCATTGAGTGACAACTTTGGCCAGGCACAGTGGCTCACCCCTGCAATCCTAGCACTTTGGGAGGCCAAGGTGGAAGGATTCCTTGAGGCCAGGAGTTTGATACAAGATCCTGTCTCAAAAAAAAAAAAAAATTGTAATTAGCTGGACATGGTGGCAAGCACCTTTGGGAGGCAGAGGCAGGTGGATTGCTTGAGCTCAGGAGTTCAAGACCAGCCTCAGCAACAGCAAGATCCCATCTCTACTAAAAATAGTGGGGGAAAAAAAAAAAGAAAAACTGAGGAAAGAGGATTGCTTGAGTCCAAGCGCGATCTTGGACCCAGCTACTCAGCAGACTGAGGCAGGGGGATCACTTCAGCCTGGGAGTTTGAAGCTTCAGTGAGCTATGATCATGCTGCTGCACTCCAGCCTGGGTCACAGAGTGAGATCTGCCTCTACAAAAATTAAAGACAAAAAAGGGAATTGAATTTTTTTTATTCTTTTGCCTATTTAAACCCACCTTCCTCCCTGTTCCTAGATAAAAACTTAGTGGGAAACAAGGAGAAGGGGAGCGGCTTTACATCTTATCTGTTCTTTGGCTGATAACAAAATGTCTTCCAGTCACCTCTAATTACAAAATAGCTTGATTTCAGTAATTAAAATATCTATATCAGGCCAGGCACAGTGGATTGTGCCTGTAATCCTAGCACTCTGGGAGGCTGACGCAGGTGGACTGCATGAGCTCAGGAGTTTGAGACCAGCAAGAACAAGACCCGGTCTCTACTAAAAATAGAAAAACTAAGGGCCAGGAGTGGTGGCTCACGCCTGTAATTCTAGCACTCTGGGAGGCCGAGATGGGTGGATTGCTGGAGGTTAGAAGTTCAAGACCACCCTGAGCAAGAGTGAGAACCCATCTCTAAAAAAATAACTGGGCATTGTGGCAGGCACCTATAGTCCCAGCTACTCAGGAGGCTGAGACAAGAGGATCAACTGAGCCCAGGAGTTGGAGGTTGCTATGAGCTGTGATGCCACAGCACTCTACAGAGGGCAACACAGTGAGACTGTCTTAAAAAGAAAGAAAAAGAGGGAGCGAGGGAGAGAGGGAAGGAAGGAAAGAAAGAAGAAAAGAAGGAAGGGAGGGAGGGAGGGAAGGGAAGGGAAGGAAGACAGATAGACTGGTTATGGCTGGAGCCTGTAGTCCCAGCTACTTGGGAGGCTGAGGCAAGAGGATTGCTTGGATCCAGGAATCTGAAGTTGCTATGAGCTATGATGACACCACAGCAGTCTACCCAGAGTGACAGAGTAAGATTCTGTCTCCATAAAAAATAAATAAATAGATAATCTGTACGCATTAGCCAAACCTCTGAAGTTCATTCGACCTTAAAGCACCACTCCTTGACTCTAGCCACCAGAAGCTGCAGTGGGTATTGGGTGGGAAAATGTTTCCCCATCTAACTTGGGCATAGTGGTATTTCCCTCTATTTCCCCTCTTTCTTCACTTTACTAAGAGGACTCTGGTTCCTCTTGGGTTAAAGCAGAGGAGGGGGGGAGAGACAAGAAGCAAGGAAGGTCTTACTTAGGTGGACACTAATGATTCCTTCTCTTTAAATATTTAAAACCAGCTCTCCATAGGTTTGAGCCCCAGGGAAAACCGGCTCCTGGGCACTTCTGTGGAGGTCCTCAGAAAACACACGTAGCCGTGCTCTCTGTGATGTGAGCAGTGTGTGTTTCTCTGTGTGTCATCTTCATTCTTTCCCAGCTCCTGGGACCCTGCAGCTTCATCCTCCTGCTGGTTTATGGCATCCCTTTGAGTTCTCTGAGGCTGCAGGAGTGTTCTTTCTCCCCCATACTGCTCATCTCCAGGGCTGAGGAGACACTCCCGAATCTGCCTCCATCCTCAATGGGAGGACAGCTGCTCCCAGGGCAGTCTAGTCTCCCCGCTCTGCCCTGAGAGCAGCCAGCCAGCCGCTTGTCTTTTGAATTCCATGTGTGTGTTCTGCATTGCAGCCATAGGGCTGTCACTGTGCTCAGCAAACCTGCGGAGGCACTTATCTCGAATACAGTCCAACCTCTCAGCAGGCTCAGTGGGGGCAGGAAAGAGACGCCTCACCCTTCCCCAGGAGCGTGGGAAGTAGGGCTGAGATGAAACACACTGACATCTGCTCCATTACTTCCACACTCGATTTTGAGATAGATGTTTGTTGCAAGCCTCAAAACTGGTTTGTTGCTCCCTCCCTGGAAGTCCTGTATAGGTGTTCTGACCCTTCCAATTAGAACATGGGGTACTGACCAGCTATTGTCCAGAGGCCTCAGCAGAAATCGAGACAGAAAGGGCAATAGAGTCCTTCTATAATGTCCTAACCCATGTGCACACCTAACTCCGAGAAGAATTCACCACTGTGGAGTTGGATCTCATGTAGATGTTCATCAGAGTACTGGCAGCATATAGAAGCCCCTCGTAGAGTCTGAAAGTCAGGGGCTGAGGGAGGTGAACAAAGCACGGACCTAATCCACTGGTTGGGAAGTTGAGTTGAGTGACTTATTCTCCAGCTCATCATCAGTATCAAAGCTGACATTTTGACCTCAGATGCCTAAAGCTTGTATGGCTCAACCAGTTCTACATTCAGATGGGAAAGAGAAGGCTTCTGTGCTTGCTTAAATTCTATCACAATCCACAGACACAATCTTCTTTTTCTTTTTCATTTGATTCACATAACGTTCAAAATTCTTTTCAAAGCACTTTCAACTTTTAAGATTAGGGAGATTTTAACTAAAGGTCTGGGTTTCCAGTTCATGATGATTTCAATGATTTCATAACTCTGATGTTGCATGCCCAGCGGGAGTTATTATTCAGACTGAGAAGTGGCTGTCCCCTTTAGCTAAAGCACACACCTTCCTGCTCTCCCCAGGTCCCAGCTAGCTACAGTTGCTGGATTTAGTAAATATAAATGCAAAACACATGGTTTAAATGTGAAGTTCAGATCAACAATTATTTATTTTTATTATTTTAACTTTCAATGCACTTCAGTTAGGGCACCCTGTATTACATTTGGCAACTCTACCTCACTCATCCTTGTTATTTGTTAGGCCTAGAAGATAAGTGAACTTTCTACCCTTGCACTCAATTTTACTTGTCTTTTTATACCCAATAACTAATATATTGCCTGGCTCAGACTAGTGCAATCAATATTTGTAGAACTGGCTCCGTGCCCATAGCTCAGTGGTTACAGTGCCAGCCACATACACGGGGGCTTGTGGGTTTGAGCCCGGCCAGGCCTGCTAAACAACAGTGACAACTACAATAAAAAAAAAAAAATAGCCAGGAATTGTGGTGGGTGCCTATAGTCCCAGCTACTTGGGAGACTGAGGCAAGAGAATCACTTAAGCCCAAGAGTTTGAGATTGCTGTGAGCTGTGACGCCACAACACTCTACTGAGGGCAACATAGTGAGACTCTGTCTCAAAAAATAAAATAAAAATTGTAGAATGAATATATCAATGTGTCTTGAGAACCAAAAATATATTCCATAGAACATGGAGTGCAATGGTCTTTGAATGAAGATTACACATTTTCAGTTACTTGAGGAGGAGCCCTGAACTGGAATCCACATCCTCAACTTGGAGGCTTACCTTTGTCACTCATTAGCTGAATGGAGTTGGACAAATCAATGAGTCTTCGTGGGCATCTGGTTTCTCATCTCTAAAAGGAGGCGATGGAAATGATTGCTGGACGGGGCTTCTACCAAAGCTGATTTTTGTGATTTTCTTTTGTTCTGCATATGCATCATTGAGAAAGATTAGTATGTACAGAATCTGACAGTGGTATTAGTCAGCAGCAGGAGGAGGACAGTCAATTAATGATTATGTAACTGGTGATAATAAATTGGCTAATATATAAATAGCTTACTTTATCATGTCTCCAGGCAGTATTTCAAACATTCCTGATCTAAAATGGGAAATAAAGGCCTAGAACCTTAGGGGAATATGTAGTTTACTGCTTTTCCAGGAGTCTAAGATGCCGTCTGATATGGACCATAATTTGATAACAGTTTCTTAGAGAAAATATATATTTCATGTATATAAGTTATCACATCTCATACCAATTCAAGAAACTAAAAAAAAAGGATTTTTTTTTTAAGTACAGAGAACCCTCGATAGACCATGTGTGGTGAATTTAGGGTATTTACAATTATTTGAAACCTTAAGGACACCAGGAGATCCACCCATGGTAAATCAACATTTATTGAGCCTTTAACAAGTGCCAGGTAATGTACTAAGTGCTTTCATTTAAATCATGGTTTCTGGAACTCAGCATTATTGACATTTGAGGCTGGATTGTTTGTTGTGCTGCCCGTCCTGGGCCTTGCCGGGTGTCAGCAGCATCCCTGCCCACAGATGCGAGTAGCACCCACACCCACACCCACAAACCGTAAATGTCTCTAGACGTTGCCAAATGTTCCCTGGGGGAAAACTGTGCCTGGTTGAGAACCACTAGTTTAAATTACTCCATTGAACTGGATAATTCACAGCCACCCAGCAAGGTCAGTCTCTGCTTTCTGCACTGTAGCAGGGCCATGTGGTGGTCTGCGTGGACCTAGGAGAGAGACCCTGCCTTTACCACAGTTTTCTACTTTGCCTGCAGGTTACCCACAGCACTGCAGCTCAGTGTGGCACCGGGCTCAATCATAAAACAGCTTCTGCTGCTGCTTCCTGTGTCCTGTCTCTCTGAGGCCCAAACTGGGTCCGTGGAGAGACCACAGTACTGACCTCTTAGCTGCCTCCCTTCTCCCTACTCTGGTAAGATAGTGTTTGCCTAAACCTCAGAAACCCAGGAAAGGGAGGGGCAGGGATCTAACTTTGAATAAACACTATCTGCCAGGCAAAAGGTGGCAATAATGCTTATGCTACCTCTGTAATGCTAAATTCTAAAATGAGCGACTGTCAATGATATTTTGGAAATTAATGGAAATTTCCAGGCTGCTCTCTGAGTTCATTTTCTCAATTACTTACTCATCTTGACTTGAAAATGAATTAGTACTTACTTTTTACTAACAAACATAGTTGAGTCCTTTATTAATCCTTTATGTTTTGACTATAATGTTTTCGTGCTGATCTTTAGTTATATATACGAATCTGCATGTTCTCTAAAAGCAGTGGGCCTATGAAGCCAGATCACAATTGCTAAAAATAATAGTTAGTAGTTGGCCTCTAAGTTAATAATCCTTCCTTATGGGAATGAGGACGCAATACCCTGGGGCAATAAGACAGAATCACCTATGGGGACTTTATTTCAAAATAAAACTCAAGCCAGGCAAGGTGGCTTACACCTGTTATTCCAGAACTTTGGGAGGCTAAGGCAGGAGGAGCACTTGAGCCCCAGAGTTTGAGGTTGCTGTGAGCTATGATGACATCACTGCATTCCAACCTGGCTCAGAAAATAAAATAAAACTCAAATCTATTTTTCCTGCCTCCAATCTCCACCTTCCAAAATAAAACAATTATGATCCATCTCCTGTCTCATCCAGGGGTGTGTGGCCTCAACTGAGAATCAAAGTTCTGAGTGTATTAATCTTCAGGTGTGTTGGGGTATAAAAAATGGTTCAAAAGTTGACATGTTTCTCAATTTTCATGTAGGAAAAATTTTGATATTATCAAATTAATAAAATGGATTTATTTTTGCATTCAATCCAAGACTATGTTAGACTGGATCACTGTTTACCAATTTCTCCTGGGAGAATTTTACTTCTCTATCAGACAGATGTCTGTCTTTGGTCAATGAAACCTTAAAAAGCCACCATGGGCTCCATCTGCTTTCTTTTCCAGCTATCAGTTACCAAAAATAACAGTTCCTGATGCTGGCTTTTCTGACAGCAAATGTCTGAGAGGAAAACAAGGATGAAAGGGCTGAGCCCCCAGTTGACTTCCGATGGAGATGTGATGGGACCAAAAAACTTTCTTGTTTTAAGTCACTGAGATTTTGGCATTATAACAGCAGCATAACTTAGACTTTTATAACTGATCCAAAGAGACAGGAAATCATTTAAGGGCCTGATTCCGGCCACTTGCAATAGTGACAGGAAGAAGTGTTTTGAATCAAGCCGAGTGCTTGGCTCACCTGTGAGTGTTTAAATTTTTTCAAATGTTGAACACTTTAATGAGCAAACAAAACATATCTGTACACTTATTTCAGTGGGTGGGCTACCAATTAGTGACCAAGTTTATGGAATGAAAGTCATTTTTTCAGGAACATGAATATGATGAAAATGGCTCTGCTATAAGATTACTAACTAAACTAGAATAATTTTTATAATTGGAAAGAAACCTTAGAGTAACCTAGTTTAAAATATATTCCTGGCTGGGCACAGTGACACTCTGGGAGCTTGAGGCCGGTGGATTGCCTGAGCTCATGAATTTGAAACCAGCCTGAGCCTGAGAAAGACCCCATCTCTAAAAATAAATGGACATTGTGGTGGGTGCCTGTAGTTCCAGCTACTTGGGAGGCCGAGGCAAGAGAATTGCTTCAGCCGAAGTTTGTTTGAGGTTGCTGTGAGCTATGACGCCAGGGCACTCTACCAAGGAAGGCAAAGTGAGACTGTCTCAAAAGATGTCTATATATATTCCCATACTGTTAGAAACTGTTGAGATTTTGGAATTGTTTTCTTACATAGAAGAACTAACCTTTAAAATAATCTAGTTTCCTTTTACAAAAACCACAACTCTATTGTAATATACAGTGAAGACTCAATAAAAAACCTCCTAATCCTTTCATACAGAAATCATCTCCTCCTTTTTTATTTATTCATTAAGACACACATTTTTCTTAGGTACCTTCTCTGTGTCAGACATTGTTCTGACATGTAGTGGATTTCCAAGACTTTATCTTTCTGCATTCATGGAGCTTATATCCTAGTGAAGGTCCCAGGAGCAATTCTGACATACTGCCTGAGAGGTGTTCCTTCATTCCCATGAGGATTACCGATTGTATATATTCTGGTGAAAGATAAGTGGTTAATTTTGCTTATTTTTCCTAAAACAAAACTTTTTTTTTTTTTTTGAGACAGAGTCTCACTATGTCACCCTCGATAGAGTGCCAAGGCATCATTGCTCATAGCAACCTCAAACTCTTGGGCTTAAGCAATTCTCTTGCCTTAGCCTCCCAGGTATCTGAGACTATAGGTGCCCACCACATCACCCGAAAATTTTTAGAGATTAGGTCTCACTTTGGCTCAGGCTGGTCTTGAACTCATGAGCTTAAGCAATCTACCCTCCTCGATCTTCCAGAGTGCTAGGATTACAGGCATGAGCCATTGTGCCCGGCCTAATTATTTTTAATTATAATTATCAGGGTTTTGTAGCACATTCATCAAGTTGTAAAATCATCACTATTTAATTCTAGAATATTTCACCATCCCCCAAAGATGCCCCTTTCTCATTAATATTCACTCCTCCCCATTTCTTCCACCTCCCAGTCCCTAGCAACCACGAATCTACTTCCTGGCTCTATGTATTTGCCTATTCTGAACATTTTCTGTGGATGGAATAATACATTGTTGGGAGGCTGATGCAGGTGGATTGCCTGAGCTCATGGATTCCAGACCAGCCTAAACAAAAGCAAGACTGTGTCTCTAAAAATAGCCAGGCGTGGTGGTGAATGCTTGTAGTCCTAGCTACTTGGGAGGCTGAGGCAAGAGAATTGCTTGAGCCCAAGAGTTTGAGGTTGTTGTGAGGTATCATGCCAGGGCACTCTACTGAGGGCGACAAAATGAGACTCTGTCTCAAAAAACAGAAACAAAAACATTGTGTCTGGCTTCTTTGCTTAGCATAATGTTTCCGAGCTTCACCCATGTTGGAGTATGAACCAGTACTTCATTCCTTTTAATTGCCAGATAATATTCCGCTGTACAGATGCACCATATTTTGTTTACCCCTTAAGCAGATAGACAGTGGGGTTGTTTGCATTTTTGGCTTTTATAAGTAAGGCCGCCATGAACATTTATGTCCACATTTTTGTACGGCTGTATGTATCCAATCATAGGTACATGAGTGGAATTGCTGACCGATACAGTAACTCCATATTTATCATTGTAAGGAATTTCCAAACTGTTCCTCAAGAAGGTAAAGGTAGAATTGCCACAGGACGCAGCAGTTCCACTCCTCGGTATAAGGCAGCTGCACCACTTTACATTCCCATCAGCAACTTAAGAGGGCGTCAGTTTCTCCACGTCCTACCAACACTTGTTAGTATTGGACTATTTAATTACAGCCATCCTGGTGGGGGTGTGCAGGTCTCTCATTGTGGGTTCAATTTACATTTCCCTAATGACTATGATGCTGGATATCTTTTCATATACTGATTGGCCATTTACATATCTTCGTTGGAGAAATACCTATTCAAATCATTCACCCAAGGTTTTAGTTGGGAGGAATATGTATATGAAGAAAAACAAAAGTACAGAGCGATACAGAATGAGTGGAAGCACTAATTGTAGAGAAGGTGGTGAGAATTAACTAAAGTGAAGGAAGTGATGCATGCAGAGGTTTGGGAGAACATTCCACGTAGAGGAAACAGCAAGGGCTGTGAAGAGAACACACTGTTGTAATGGGACAGAAAATGACTGGGATAAGGAGCCACAGTAAGCAGAGTGCTCTGGGAAGCTTCTCTACGGTGTGACACTGTAGCCAAGACCTGCCAGCCAACATCAATTCCATCTTCCTCCTCATCCCTCTTGTATGGTTACTTGGTTAATGATGCTTCACGGCAACTGGCCTTCCCCTGTATAATATTCTGATTTGGATGGACAAGGCACGCGCTCTCTTTTCTTTCTAGTTGGAAAAGGGAGAAGCATTCTTTTAAGTGTCAACATTCTTTTACAGCTGTCAAAATACAAGGGATTAGCTAGGTACATTGTGAATTACTACCGTGATTTTATTTTTTCTGAGGCAGAAAAATATTTTTTCTGAGACAGTATAAGCTACAGAATCTTGGGGATAAAAGATTAAACATTAAACTATAATCCCTGGAGAGAAATTACTAGTTTTTTAGGACTGGTAAGATAGCCATTTGCCAGCAGATACTGTTGCTTCAGGACCAAGGACAGCACCTCAGTTTCTTTTGCCCCCTTCCATAATTCATTTAATTATGCTACACCTGCACACATATCTATCTTCTTTCTTTACAATTCTACTACCACTCCAATAGGCCACAGTCCTTTATTCTTCTTTTTTTTTTTCCGAGATAAGTCTCATTCTCTTCATTTAGGGTAAAGTGCTCTGGCATCATAGCTCACAGCAACCTCAAACTCTTGGGCTCAAATGATTCTCTTGCCTCAGCCTCCAGAGTGGCTGAGACTACAGGTGCCTGCTATAACACCTGACAATTTTTTTTATTAGGCTGGTTTTGAATTCCTGAGCTCCAGCAATCCACCCACCTTAGTCTCCCAGTATGCTAGGATTACAGGTCGTGAGCCACTGCACCCAGCCCAGAATCCTTCATTCTTACAGAGCCCTCCATTGTATTGAAGTTCATTCCACAAATGTGATGACTTCACTCATGTGCCTTGTTCCCTTTCAACACACACCCCCTAGTTTTCTTTATTGCATTAAAACACACGTAACATTGGCTATTTAACCATTTTTAACTATATATCTAAGTGATATTAAGTATATCCACATTGTTTTGTAACCATGTAACCATCCATCTCAAGAACCACTTCTATCTTCACAAATTGAAACTGTTATACCCATGGAACAGTAACTCCCTATGTCACAACCCCCCCAGACCTGGCAAACACCATTTTACTCTGTCTTTTTTCCTGCCCACTTTTGATTTAGTCTGCTAATTGTCACAGGATGGTTCATCAAGAGCATTAAGCACTACACCTTGGACTTTGTACTTGTTATGAACATAAATTCTCAGACCCCATCCCAGACCTACTGAAAGAGAAACTCTGACTCCAGCAATCTGCATTTTGACAAGTTCTTCTTCTTTTTTTTTAAGAGACAAAGTCTCACTCTATCGCCCTCAGTAGAATGTCATGGCATCGCAGCTCACAGCAACCTCCAGCTCTTGGGCTTAGGCGATTCTCTTGCCTCAACCTCCCAAGTAGCTGGGACTACAGGTGCCTGCCACAATGCCCAGCTATTTTTTTGTTGCAGTTTGGCCAGGGTATACGGGGCCCACCACCCTCGGTATACGGGGTTAGTGCCCTACTCACTGAGCCACAGGCACTGCACCATTTTGGCAAGTTCTTCAGGTGAACAAGTCCCTTTGGGTGATTCTAATGCCCACAAAGTTGAGAACCATTGATCTAGTGGTTTTAAGTGTAAAAGTCAGGGGTTTCACACATTTATCAAATTGTAAAACTATCACCATTAATTTCAGAACATTTTCATCACTCTAAAAAAGATTAGTAATCATTTCCCATTCCTCTGCCCTCCACCCTTAGCAACCACTAATTCTAATTATTATTATTGTTTTTTTGGAGACACAGTCTCACTTTGTCACCCTGGGAGAGTGCATGGTGTCACAGCTGACAGCAACCTCAAACCCTTGGGCTTAAGCGATTCTTGTACCTCAGCCTCCCAAGTAGCTGGGATTACAGGCGCCCACCACAACACCTGGCTATTTTTTGGTTGTAGTTGTCATTGTCGTTTGGCAGGCCCGGGTTGGGTTCAAACCCGCCAGCTCCAGTGTATGTGGCTGGCGCCCTTAGCCGCTGAGCTACAGGCACTGAGCCCACTAATACTAATTTTTAAAATCACAGCTGAAGCCCTTCTTCTCCTATAAAGTCTTTCCGATACAAGAATATCTCCAAAGACCAATCAAATGATTTAAATATATTTTATACTATTAAAATACAGAACTGTGGTTACTCTATAGCTATTTTGTAACATTCCTATTATCTCATGGACTTGACCATTTTTTATGGACTTACCACTTCACATAACTGAGTTTCTGTGTTGATTAATTTCACTAACTGGTATGTGTGGTCAGTCCTGTTTCCCCAGTTAGATGTTAAACAGACAATGATCACGTTTTCTCTTCTATTGGCCTTTTTAGTGAATGCAGAGCTGGACAGCCACCAGGTAGGTCCTCCAACAGCACAGAAAGCGTTTACAGTGCCCCTACTATGTGTCTGGCCTGTGTCACCTGCAGAGTGACACCAAGGTGAATACATAGCAGTTCTTGGCCTTACTGGCTTTTCACTACAATGAGTGTGGGCAGATTCCTAAACATTATATAGATGTGACATGGCAACATAAAATCGTGCTCAGAACTCTAAGTAGCATAAGACTGGGAATGGGAGGGAGAAAAATCATATTTTTTAAAGGTGGGATGGGGACAGAGGAAGATAGTTTCACATAAATATAACTTCCCAGGTCCTGAAATGGGTTTCTTTGTGTGGAAGTTGGAGGAAGAGAGTAGCACAGGCATCTACGGCTACAGGAGCAGTTGCAGCAAAGGCTAAAAAAGGGTGGATGTACATGGTTGACTTCAACGGCTTAGGGATTGGCTTGGGAGACATGCGTAGTTAGATATGAAATAGGAGGTGGTGTGAGGCCCTTGAAGTGTGCACCTGACGTGTGTTCTAAAGAAGACCTGCGGCACGAGATGCACAATGATTCCCAAATATTGGTATATATTAGAATCACCGAGAAAGCTTGCTTGAAAACATACGGATAGCCAGTGTTCCCATCAGACCTAAGCCAAAACCTCTGGGGTGGGGCCCAGGATCTGTACTTCTGACTAGCTACCTTGGGGATTCTTATGTATTTGGTTGACAGTGTGCAGGGCAGACAGGTACGGGGAGAGTTTTAAGGTCACAAAGCAATTTAGAGGTTAGTGAAATACTCTACAAGGGAGAGGGCAGAGCCTGTAGAGTAGCAGGAGCCACAGGACAAAAAGATGGGAAGATAAAATATTCCGTGTATCCTATATAGTTGATAAAGTTTGGAGGCCATTGATTAAAACATAATTGTTTATTCAAAAATGTACTGATTTATTTATTGATTCACATCCATCTCAAACTTTTCCTTCCCATGTGCTCTCCTATACTTTGGAGCAACTGTGTCAAGAATAGAGTTCCTAAGGCAGTCCTTAGTAATAAAAATAAAGCTGGGGGCATCACCATACCAGATTTTAGGCTGTACTACAAAGCCATAGTGCTCAAGACAGCATGGTACTGGCACAAAAATAGAGACATAGACTCTTGGAATCCAATAGAAAACCAGGAAATGAAACTAACATCTTACAACCACCTAATCTTTGATAAGCCAAACAAGAACACACCTTGGGGGAAAGACTCCCTATTCAATAAATGGTGTTGGGAGAACTGGATATCCACATGTAAATGACTAAAACTGGACCCACACCTTTCCCCACTCACAAAAATTGATTCAAGATGGATAAAGGACTTAAATTTAAGGCAGGAAACAATAAAAATCCTCCAAGAAAGCATAGGAAAAACAGTGGAAGATATTGGCCTGGGGAAAGACTTCATGAAGAAGACTGCCATGGCAATTGCAACAACAACAAAAATAAACAAATGGCACTTCATTAAACTGAAAAGCTTCTGTACAGCTAAGGAGACAATAACCAAAGCAAAGAGACAACCTACACAATGGGAAAGGATATTTGCATATTTGAATCAGACAAAAGCTTGATAACTAGGATCTATAGAGAACTCAAATTAATCCACATGAAAAAAGCAAACAATCCCATATATCAATGGGCAAGAGACATGAATAGAACATTCTCTAAAGAAGACAGACGAATGGCTAACAAACATATGAAAATATGTTCATCAACCCTATCTATTAGAGAAATGCAAATCAAAACCACCGAGATACCATCTAACCCCAGTGAGAATGGCTCACATCACAAAATCTCAAAACTGCAGATGCTGGCATGGATGTGGAGAGAAGGGAACACTTTTACACTGCTGGTGGGACTGCAAACTAGTACAACCTTTCTGGAAGGAAGTATGGAGAAACCTCAAAGCACTCAAGCTAGACCTCCCATTTGATCTGGCAATCCCATTACTGGGCATCTACCAAAACGAAAAAAATCCTTTTATCGTAAGGACACTTGTACTGGACTGTTTATTGCAGCTCAATTTACAATCGCCCAAAATGTGGAAACAGCCTAAATACCCACCAACCCAGGAATGGATCAACAAACTGTGATATATTACACCATGGAATACTATTCAGCCATCAAAAAATGGAGACTTTACATCCTTTGTATTAACCTGGATGGAAGTAGAAAACATTATTCTTAGTAAAGCATCACAAGAATGGAGAAGCATGAATCCTATGTACTCAATTTTGATATGAGGACAATTAATGACAATTAAGGTCATGGTGGGGGGGTAAGGAGAGAGAGAAAGAAGGAGGGGGGGTGGGGAAAGGAAGAGCAGAGAGAGGGAAGAAGGGAGGGCCTTGGTGTGTGCCACAGCTTTTGGGGGCAAGACACGATTGCAAGAGGGACGTTACCTAACAAATGCAATCAGTGTAACCTGGCTTATTGTACCCTCAATGAAACAACAACGACGACGACGACGACGACGACAAAAAAGAATAGAGTTCCAGGGCTTGTGAACAGGCTGGGAAGCACGTTCTCTCCAAGTGCCATGTAGTAATGTGAACAGTAGATGGCGCTTCAGTGCTGTGCCTGCATTTCCAAATTTGAAGGCCTAGGAATGAGTGGTGTTAAAATAAAAATAACCCTTTATAGTGCTCAAATGGAGCACTTGAGTTGAAGCACAAATTCAACTTATGGTTTGAGGGAAATGGGAATAGAAGGGCTAAGTAAAGGTCAGTATGCCCTACCTAACACCTACCTTCCAAGGACACTTTGGGTTTTCAAATATTGCTCGTGCTTGTGGCTCCCATCCATATTAACAGTAAGTTTGCAACGTGGGAAGGTCCCAGACAATCACTATTGCAAGAGGAATTACATGCCCCTAAGTAAGCTTGAGGTTAGAACATACTTCCCCAACTGTGACCACATGTCCAAATGTCTATCTCTGAGCCTTTGCTGTTTGCAAAGTGAGGAAAAGCAGAAAAGAACAAAATCAAATATGGAAAAGAACTCTGGGGAAAGCAGTTTGGAATGACAAATGAAGACAATGGAATGGAAATATACGATTTTTAAAAAAAATCTTACTATTAAAACCTTGGCAAAAATACAAAATTTTACATATTTACAAAACGCCTGCAATCATGCAAAACGCATGATGACTTCAAGAGTGGATTCTGGAGGCAGACTGGTGTCTGAAAGTCTCAGCTCTTCAACTTCCTAGCTAAGTGCCTTGGGCAAATAGCTTTATGTCTTTGCATTTCACTTTTCTCATATGTAAAATGGCAATGGTAATAATAGCATCTAATAAGATTGTTATGAGAGTTAAATGTCAAAAATCTGTAATGTATTTAAGAGTATCTAGCATGTAATGAGGACATCTTAGGTAGACAGCACATTTTTAAAGATCAAGTGACAGAATGATAGGTAATTTTTGTCCCATCCCCCATATTTTCAATTAAAAATGTGTTTTTCGATAATTGGGGGAAAAGCCAAAAAAAGAAAACAAAACTTTTACTAAAAGACTAGCAAAAAATCTACACTTAAATTCTCTCGTTTAAGTGAGCTTTTTCTTCCTTTTTCTGTTCATCTGCTGTACCCAATATTAGTTATGTCATGGCAATAAGCAATCCTAAGGTCTTGGTTACACTTCAGTTTCCAGCATTCTTTTTTTTGGTGAAATATATACAGAACATAAAATTTACCATTTTGCACATTTTTTTAGTGTAAAATTCGCTGGCATTCTGTACATTCACAAAATTGTGCAAACTTCACCATCCCAAACAGAAACCATTAAACAATAATTCCCCAGTCTCCCATAACCCACCTCCCTGTAACTTCTATTCTACTTTCTGTCTCTGAATTCACCTATTCCAGGTACCGCGTAGAAACTGAATCACACATTACAAGTTCTGTTGTGTCTATTCACTTAGCATAACGTTTTCAAGGTTCATTCACGTTGTAGCATGTATCAGAATTTCACTCCTGTTTTTATGGCTGGATAGCATTTCCTTGTACGTATATATCATGTTTTGTTTATCCATTCATCTGTTGGATGCTTGGGTTGTTTCCACTTTTTGACTGTTGTAAATCATGCTTCTACATGCTTGTACATACTTGTACACTGCTGCACAAGTATCCGTTGGAGTATCTGTTTTCAATACTTGTGAGATATGTCTGTGAGGAGACAGGGCTGAGACCAGATGCAGGGGCTTGCAGTGTGGGTGCAGGTGCTAAAATAAACAACCCTCAGGCAGAAGCTAACTAGGCAACTAAGTTAGGAGCAGGATACAAGGGCTGGCAGAGTGGGTGCAGGTGTTAAAATCTAACTATGGTGGGGGTTGATAACCACACACAAGGACCACTTCAACTGGCTCCTCAGCTATCCAGGTTAAACTTTGTTTCATTACAATGTCATTGTCATTGTGGTTTTAAAAGTCCTCTGCCCTTCAAATTGCCATGACATTCTGAGACAACTACATAAAGTATGAAAATGGTAGGGATCCCAATTCTAGGCATTACTACCCAAATTCTTAGGGAAAAAATCAACCCCTTAGTCTCCCCTCAATTAGTGAGACTTCATAAGACAAAAATCCCCTTTTCTTTCTGCTGCAATTGCTCTTTTTCCAGCCTGCCCACTCTCTAGACTCAGAGAGAGAAGGTACTTTCATTTTCACTTTCAATAAAAGCTGCTTGCTTGGCTTATATGGTGTGTCCTAAAATCCTTTATTCTTATGATCACAAAGAATCTGAAAAATACTTCTACTTGGAGGCTGGTAACATACCTAAGAGTAGAATTGCTGGATTATAAAGTAATTTCATGTTTAACTTCGTTTAACTTTTTGAGAAAGTGCCAAATTACAGTGCTATATCATTTTACATTCTCACCAGTAGCCAGCATTATTTTCAAGCATATATATATATTTTTTTTTTTTAGTAAGACAAACCTAGGGTGGGGCTAAATAGCAAAACTTAGAGACCTACCACAGTTTGCTGACAAGTTGCTGGTATCAATACCCAGCACATCATCTCCAAGAGTAGAGCAATGTTTCTCAACATACTTGGCTGAGGCTCCCATAGTAATCATCCATGGAGCTTGTTGTACCAAGAGAGCTCTGGATCCCACACCAAATAATGTTGAATATGTCTCTGAGAATAGGGCCCCTAAACCACATTACAAATGCTCAAATATGAGACTCATCAACCTAGATACGTGAGTTTATTTATTTATTTGAGACAGAATCTCACTATGTTGCCCTCAGTAGAGTGTCCTGACATCACAGCTCACAGCAACCTCAAACTCTTGGGCTTAAGCGATTCTCTGGCCTCAGCCTCCCAAGAAGCTGGCATACAGGCACCCACCACAATGCCCAACTACTTTTCTGTTGCAGTTGTCATTGTTGTTTAGCTTGCCCAGGCTCAGTTGACCACTGTGCAATGGGCGCCCAGAACGTGAGTTCTTGAGGAAGGGAAAATCTGTCACTTTTGTATCCCTTAAAGCTAAACAAATGACAAATATTCAACAAACATATACTTGAATTAACTAATCACTAGCCAGTTACAAAATCTGTAATGAAGGAATGTATCTTACCAGCTGTGTTGTACCAAGCCATTTTATGCTGTCAAGAATCTTTACATGTAATTTTCAGATCAGACTTTCTAAGGCTGGGTATAAAAAGGATATGGACTTAGAACTGAAGAGCTCTGTCTGCATAATCTCTAAGATCAATATCCAGGAATAAATTTTGTAATTTGCAAACGTTGACGGTACTTTAAAATTCTACCAACTTCAGAGTTTTTCTGAAGCACAAATGCTATTATGTGTAAGAAAGGCTGTACAAAGGTTGTCCAATAACTTCAAATAAAAACCATGTTTCTAAGTCTTCCTAAAGTCTTGAAATATGCTGTTGTGTAAGTTTATTGCTCTAAGCCATACCAAAGGAGCGGATGAGAACAGAAACACAGAAAAGCATTAAGAGGATGGACACTTACTCGTCGGCTCATTTACTGATCAAGCGTATCCGGCATCTACACATAGGAGTGCCAAAAAAAAAAAAAAAAGGAATACACATTTTAAAAAAGAAAAAACTATATTAAATTTGTATTACTCAAGGCACGTTTGACTTCTGCAATTACAAGAGGTGTTCAACGTGACTTGTACTCACCTTCTGTTATCGGTATCTACTGGGTATTACAATTCTAGTACAGTTTCGTTCTTAAAATGTGGATACTTTGGTGGGAGGCACCCTCTGTAAATCTCCGCCATGCAGGGCACTGGAAAAGAGGACTAAACAAATTCGAATCTGTCCTCCAGAGATTTAGTTTAGTTTCCTAATATATTAATTTAATATATATAATTAATTTAATTTCTGAATATATTAATAACTAGCAAGCCGTCCCTCTCCATATCAATCTCGCTCCCTCATCATTACAAACTGTTGGGGACCAGCTTGAAACTCGCGGGCGCGGTCTCTTTAACACGTAATAGAACTCTGAGCGCCTAGATCACAGGCTCCCAACCCCCTCCCGCTCATCCGTCTCATTCCTGTCCCGGTTACTGGCCCCCTTCCGGACGTCGAACAGGGGGAAACGCGAGTGTTAGTAAACCGGAGGCTTGGTGTGAGGCCTTCCTTGACCTGTGAGTGTTCAGACCGCCCGCCGGCGGAGGCCAGGCTCTCCCGCGCTCGCGCAGTCTCGGGGTTCGACTGGACATGCCTGGAGCGCGGGGTTTGACTGGGCCGCCGTTGTTGTAGTGACCGGGAGGCGCTGCCGCTCTGGGCAGACGGTTCCGGGCACCGCACGGTTCCCCTTCCTACCTTGTCCCCTCCCCTCCCCCGGTTTCCCCCACCAGCAGGATCCCGACACCGACCACTCCTCCCATGGCCTCCGCCACGGTAAGGACGGGCGGGGACCCCCCCCTCCTCGGAGCCTTGGGTGCGAGGCCAAGCGGGGGCCGCCCGGCACCTGGCCAGAGACGGAGGCAGGTGTCTGCAGCCGGGTCCTGAGCCCTACGCCCCTGGCCCCCAGGCGTCCGCCGTCTCACTCTCTTGCCACCTGGGTCGCTGGAGCGCCCAGCCCAGCCCCGGCACCCGAGCGCTTGTCCCAGCGCTCCGGACAGAGCCCGGCGGCCCCATGGCCTCCAGAATTCTCCGAGAGTTTCCGTGGAGCGCTTGCGTCAGAATCACCTGGGAGGTTTTTTAAAATACCAAACCCCGGGCGCCACCCGCGCAGTCCCGGCGGGCGGGGCCCCGGGACGCGCATTTCAAAGGAGCTGCCCAGGTGGTCCATGAGATGCGCTTGATTCTGGGACGCGCGGATGGAGGATTTTATCGCTGGTGCAGGGACCTCTGGCGGCCAGCATCTCCCCGTAGGGGTAGTGGGCACCCTGGCCCCGCAAACTTACCGCCTAGGTGGCCGTTCCCAGGCAGGACCCCCGGGGAGGGGCAGCGTTGATCCCGACCCCCAGAAGTCGAGGTCTGCACCTGCTTTCAAAACGTGACAACTTTCCTTCTCAGGAGGACCCGATTCTGGAGCGTTATTTTAAAGGCCACAAAGCTGCGATCACTACTGTGGACTTCAGCCCCAACGGCAAACAGCTTGGTAAGTTGCATTCTTGTTTCCTTTTGTAATAAAACAAACGCTCCACTGGTCGGAACCCTTTACTCCGGTGCAGGCTGGGCCCCTGGGAGAGAGAACTACAAGACCTGTATGGGGGTTTGGGAGCAACCGTCCCCCGCGGTCCCCGGCGCCGCCCAGAGCCGCCCGGCTGTCGCTCCCGGCCTGGCAGGCGACTTTCGCGAAGTAACCACCAGGAGGAGTGTGTGGGAAGGGGAGGGGTTTGTCTTCGGCCCGCGGAGGGAGGGGTGCTGGCTGGGGAGTTCGTGAAAAGTTGAGGCTAACAGGAGGAAGTGCGGAGAGAGGAGTTGGGCTGTGCCGGAGGCCGAGAAGCGGGAGGTCTCAGGTAAGCCCTGGAAAGCCCAGGTGGCTGCCTCTGCCTCTGAGGGGAACCGCGCGCCTGCATGAAAGGAAGGACCTGCTGGAAAGTGCACCCTACCTGAGCCCGGAGCTCTGGCTGCCGTTCCGCAGCCCTTCCTGTGCGTAGTGGCTGGGTGGCTGCCTCTGCGCTCTGGCCATGAGGATCCGGATGGCCGTGAGGTGGACTTGGGCAGGCAGGAGCTGCCTGCTACTGGCGACTCTAACAGTGGCCTATATCCTGGTGGAGCTCTTGGTCTCCTCTTTCCATGCTTCCCCAGGAACCGGCCGTGCCAGGGATTTGGGTTCAAGACGGCTCCCGGATCACCAGGAACAGGCAGAGGATTTG
The DNA here is from genome assembly GCF_027406575.1 of Nycticebus coucang. Lineage (NCBI taxonomy): Eukaryota > Metazoa > Chordata > Mammalia > Primates > Lorisidae > Nycticebus > Nycticebus coucang. The sequence goes on from NC_069782.1 coordinate 32,581,848, forward strand.
TCGCGTCCACTTTATGAAAAGCCCCCTGCAGATTACCATGCCCTTGGGGAGTGGGGGAAAGCCAGCAAACTCCAGCTCAACGAGGGTGAACTGAAGCAGCAAGAAGAACTCATTGAGAGATATGCCATCAATATTTACCTCAGTGACAGGATTTCCCTGCACCGCCACATAGAGGACAAAAGAATGTATGAGTGTAAATCCAAGAAGTTCAACTACAGGAGACTTCCCACCACCTCTGTTATTATTGCTTTCTATAATGAAGCCTGGTCAACTTTGCTCCGCACCATTCACAGTGTTTTAGAAACTTCTCCTGCGGTCCTTTTGAAGGAGATCATCTTGGTGGATGACTTGAGTGACAGAGTTTATTTGAAGACACAGCTTGAGACTTACATCAGTAATCTTGAGAGAGTTCGCTTGGTTAGAACAAATAAGCGAGAGGGACTGGTTAGGGCCCGCCTCATCGGTGCCACTTTTGCCACTGGGGATGTCCTCACTTTCCTGGATTGTCACTGTGAGTGTAATTCTGGTTGGTTGGAACCACTTTTGGAAAGGATTGGTAGAGATGAAACAGTAGTTGTTTGCCCTGTTATAGACACGATTGATTGGAATAATTTTGAATTCTACATGCAAACAGGGGAGCCCATGATTGGTGGGTTTGACTGGCGTTTAACCTTTCAGTGGCATTCTGTCCCCAAACACGAAAGGGACAGGCGGAAATCAAGAATTGACCCCATCAGATCACCCACCATGGCTGGAGGACTGTTTGCTGTCAGTAAGAAGTATTTTCAGTACCTTGGAACGTATGACACTGGGATGGAAGTCTGGGGAGGTGAAAACCTGGAGCTGTCTTTTAGGGTGTGGCAGTGTGGTGGCAAATTGGAGATCCACCCATGTTCCCACGTGGGCCACGTGTTCCCCAAGAGGGCACCATATGCTCGCCCCAATTTCCTACAGAATACTGCTCGGGCAGCAGAAGTCTGGATGGACGAGTACAAAGAGCATTTCTACAATCGAAACCCTCCGGCAAGGAAAGAGACTTATGGTGATATTTCTGAAAGAAAACTATTACGCCAAAGGCTGAGATGTAAGAGCTTCGATTGGTATTTGAAAACTGTTTTTCCTAATTTGCACATTCCAGAGGATAGGCCAGGCTGGCATGGGGCTATTCGCAGTTTGGGGATCTCTTCTGAATGTTTAGATTATAACTCTCCTGACAACAATCCCACAGGTGCTAACCTTTCACTGTTTGGATGCCATGGTCAAGGAGGCAATCAATTCTTTGAATATACTTCAAACAAAGAAATAAGGTTTAATTCTGTGACGGAGTTATGTGCAGAGGTTCCAGAGCAAAAGAATTATGTGGGAATGCAGAATTGTCCTAAAGATGGGTTGCCTATTCCAACAAACATTATCTGGCATTTTAAAGAAGATGGAACCATTTTTCATCCACACTCAGGACTGTGTCTTAGTGCTTATCGGACACCTGAGGGCCGACCCAGTGTACAAATGAGAACTTGTGATGCTCTAGATAAAAATCAAATCTGGAGTTTTGAGAAATAGAAGAGCAAAGCAATACTTTCATCATGAGCTGACGATAGCTACAGGAAAGTCAAAGAGCCTTCAGAGAACCTCAGTGAAGATCATATTTTAGAAATCACTTGACCGTCATCTCTGAGAGCACTGAGAAGCTGTGGTTCTTTCTAGTGTATTACACTGAAACTGGGTGCAGGGACTGATGCTGTCTAATGTTTCAAAGTGCCTTACTTATGGATTGCTTTATTTAAAAGCTTTGTCAATGAGTCTCTTACTCTGCCTTAAAGAAGTTGACTGTGAATTGAGATATACAAAGCCTTTAAGTGCCAGACTTAACATTAAATGTAATGTAATGTAAAAGTCAAGCAAAATGAGGTGTGATTTATGTTGATGGGTAAGTTCGCTGCACATCCCATTTTTATTAAAATTCATAAATGTACAGTTCGAGCTATTGCTATTTTGAACACAAAAAATTTGAAGTTCTTTTAGCCAGCTCGTTAAATTTTAGGTTTTGTTTATTTTTTAATCTAGTATTCTCTGATCAAATGGAAATCAAAGAAAGTTGATCTTAAGGAAAAAGGCCTAGTTTTAGGTGTATGCACCATGTATTAAAGGGCATAAGTTTGAGATCTTTTTAACATACAGGCATCTCAGAAAACAATACTCATATCTAAATGAAAGGGGGACATATTTACATTCCATATTTTGTACACTTGCGCTATGGACTTAATCTATTTTATATATAGATACCTCAAATTGCTGTGACCTGTCCTCTCTGTTCACTTGTTTTCTTTGTGTAGGGCATTTTCTGATTGCACTTCCTTAAGTTATGAACATACTAGAAAGGGACTCTTTCAGAATGCTATGGCCCCCTTTGTTAATGCTCAGTCATTTAAAGTAAACACAATTGAGGCCTCTCTGAAGTTAAACCCAACTGTGTTTACTGAAATGTGTGAAAGTGAAAGTGGGCCAGATTCACGAAGGCTGGGGAAGTCTTCTACAAGTTCTTGTTGATCAGTATATGTAAGGATTTATCTTAAACATTCAAGGAAAAAAAACAGCCTTGACAGATGTGAATACTGCCTTCCAGCTTTCTTTCAGTACCTAGCACTGAGTTTGGCATCCAGGCAGCTTCTGATAAGTGGGTAAATGACTCACTGAATGAATAAAAGGCTCAACTGTGGAATGTGACTTTGGTCAAGTCATTTAAGATGTTTGTACCTTAGTTTCCTCATCTGTAAAATGTGGGTGCTGGATTAGATCTCAAAGATTCCTTCCAGCTCAGAAATGTTGGTTGTACATTATACCATTCTCAGTCACTGTGCCATCTTTACAACACTTTTTATCTTTTTGCTCTGACATAGGTAATGTTGAACAGTTGGGCAATGTTCAGTCCACTTAGGAAGCTGGAAGAGAGAAATGGTTTTAAAAATTAAGTGAACGGAGCTTGACTGAAGTAGTTTATCTCTGTGGGTTATGAAATTTTGGTGTTTGTAGCCATTTCATTTTGACAGTTGTCAAACCAACTTTGTTTTTAAAACCTTTAGACTCTAAAAGTAATATTTTGACTAAGAATATAAATACTTTCCAGACTAAATTATTTGAGAAGTAAACAAGCTTTTTTTTAAAAAAAAAGAAATGATTTTTATTGATTTTTATCCTAATGTTATATCCAGAAATCACAGGCTGGATTTAAAATTAAATTTTAATGTTTTCACTTTGGTCTAGATTTATGAAGAATTCATGCTTCATAATGAATTAGTCCAAAATATTCATGAGTACAGTTGTTTTTGGTGTGTACTTCATGACTTGGAGAGGAGGAATTTTGTAAAATATGAATTAAAAAAATGGTGTAGGATAACCATTTCAAAAATTGAAATTGCTATGCAATCTTGAATATTTTGTTTCTCTTTTGCCTCTTAAAATGAAAATGTGTTCATTTATTTTGTAAGTTATTCAGCGACCTTAAAATTTATCCAAGAGTTGTCCAGATTCTGCATACAGTGCATTTGGCCCTGGGTTTAATTTAAGAAGGATTTATAATAATGCTCTGGATTTTTCAAAAGAGATCTCCTAAACCTACCTACTCCCTTTGACCAGTCAGTTGTTTTTAAAAATGTTGTAGTTTTTACTTATTGTTTTATTTTCTCTTTTTATTTATTTTTTTGTTGTTCTTATTAGCACTCTGTCACATGGGAGAACTAAAATTGACATATTCTGGAATTACTGGAGTTATTTTTATTTTAGTATCTTGATGCTCCTATCGAAAGGGAACAGAGACTTTCAAAAGTAAAGTACTAAATTCTTTATTTACCTTTTACTCTAAGTTGCTGAGTATGACTTAATAATCTTTTAGGAAGAAATTTTAGGCTGGTGTTTTATTTACATCAATAATTCAGAACAGTTAGGCTGTTCATTCTTGAAAAAGTGTATGTAACAGAACAATGAAACTTTCACATTTTTATAAATAGGCCATTCCAATTTAATTCCAAAAACATACCTTAATGCTATAAACAAAATATATTTTGATTCTCAAATTTTAATTAATACCAAAGTTCTCTTTTGCTGTAGACAATTAAGACTTGATCTCTTAAGTTAATTTACATGCTTAGTAACAGTTATAGGAAAGTATTTTGTGGGCAAGGAGTTTCAGTTCACTATGTCCTTCAATGTCCAATTCTATGAATCAATTAGTATCTAAATAAGCATATTTAGCAGTTTTTAAAAAATGATAATTTAGTCATCAGAAGGATTTCTTTAAATGAAAATAACTTGTTTGTAAAAACGAATTTGTTTACTCACTGCAGTAGACTTTTGTGTATTCATTATGCGTTGTGGAATCAAGCTTTTCTAAGTTGAAGATGAGATTATTTTAAGTTATGTAGCTAGTGGGTTTAGGATCTTGATTTTAATTAATGAAGTGTTTAGTTTTGACTTGTCCTTTTGAATTGCTGTTTTAATAGTATTTTTAAATGAGCACCAAGAATGTTGAGTTCAAATTAACCTCTTGAATTTTTTTCTGTGTAATGAGTGGTTTCCATTTTTTTTTTCTGTTAATGTGTTTGCAAGGTCAATTAAGACATATAAAATAAAATGTGTGTCTGATTATTTTTGCAAATGGATTGTGATGATTTTAGCTTATGGGATCATGCTCGTGTTTATACTTTTATGATGGTAACAGAGGTAAGTTAAGTTTATAATTGTTTTACTTATTTGAAAATGGAGACCTTAGAATATTGAGAACGTCAAGCTTCTTTTTTCCCCCCAAAGGTGTCATTAACCAAGGTGAGTATTCTGAAGTGGTGTTAGCACTATGATTTTATTAACTCATGAACACACTGGAAATGATCAGGGACCCATTGAGGTCGTTATAAAAGGAAGCAAGTGGGCACCTGGGCAATTCCAAAACCCTGGGCCAGAAAGAAAAGTGTTCGTCCTATTAACCACATATCCTCACGCTTCCCCTATCCTCCGGTGTAGTTCCCTTCTAGCAGTGGCACCTGTCTCTCCGTAGTGATTCGTGACTAAACCCCCCCACACACACTCCTTGCTGTCCCCAGCCAGACACAGTGCCTGAGACTGGCTGTTGTAAGGACTCAGTTTTAACATTAGGTGTCTTATAGTCACAGTTAGAACACATGCAGATGATCGAAACATATTTTCACTCATCTCTTGTTTTTTTGTACACTTAAAAGTTACCATACGTACTTAGTGTTCTACCCTTGTTTTCTTCCTAAGTGACTCTTGCAATTCTGTGAACCACTTCATCTCTCTATTTCAGTTTCACAAAAAAGACTGGAAAATCCACAAAGAGAGGACATTAGTGGTTTCCAGAGTCTAGGGGAGGAGGAAGAGAGAATGACTGCTAACGGAGAAGGGTTGGCGTGGTGGTGATGGGAGTGTTCTGGAATTAGTGACAGTAGTCGCACAACTTTGGTCAAAATACTGAATTGTACCCTTTAAAAGAGTAAATTGCATGTTATGTGAATCACATCTCAATTAAAAAAAATACTTTAGGAAGAGTGGCTGGAGAATTTCAGGTGTTCCATGAAAGATTTCTTCTTTCTGTGTGCCTGCTAGACTTTAGAACCAGCCAGCAGAGCTTATTATTAATACTACTACTTGAGTCATTTTTTTAAGTAACAGAATTAAGAAAGTTAAAATATATATGTGAGTCTCTCTGCTTAGTATTCTGTAGGGCGTAGAAATCAGTTTGTATTGGAGTTTTCCTAAAATTCAGAGAAACCTCAATCAATCCTTTTGGACAGGAGATAGACATTATTATAAAAGGTGAAATGAGTTTCTGAGTTGTACATTTGTCTATGGTAGAACTAAATGGTAGAGTTTTAACTTACTAGTAATTAATTGGCTGTTACTTTTCCTTTTGTGCCAAGCTTTGCGTTCTCCCAGGCTAAGCTGGGAGAGAGACCTGCTGCAGGTATCCTCAGCTTTCTGGTCACCATTCTAACACATTTATTTGCATTTATCTAATCCTGTTCAAAAGGAGGAAAGGTACTCTATTTATTTAGTGCTCCCTTGTTTAGTGAATGCTGTTATGTGCCAGATGTTATCCTGTGCTCTGGGTATACATGGAGAGGTGAACAAAACCGATGTGTTTTATTAGACAGTAGGAAGAGTTCCTTGGTTCAGTGGTAGAGACAAATGCTATCCAGTAAATACACAAATTCACATGTAAATACAACTTGATGTAACAAAGGAAAACAGTCAAATGCTGTCAAGGAAAGGAACAGGGTACTTTGAGAGAGGATATCAGTAGAGACATACTTAAATGTACAGGGTCAAGGAACACTTCTCTGCAGAAGTTAGATTTAGGGTGGCGCCTCTGGCTCAAAGGGGTAGAGCACCTGCCCCATGTGCCGGAGGTGGTGGGTTCAAACCCAGCCCTGGCCAAAAACTGCAAAAAAAAGTTAGATTTAACTGAAGGTGTAAAGGAGAAGTTAGCCAGGTAAAGACTAGAAAGAGAACAGCATAGGCACAGACCAAGGGTGGGAAGTTACTTCCTAGATAAAGAAGTAAAGAATGTTAGATTGGGTATAGCTGGGCAAGCAGAGGGGGACAGTGGGGAGAGAGAGAGAGGTGGAGATGAAGCTGCAGAGACAGCTGGGGTGTGTTAAATGATGGTGCATAATTCGTGTCCAAATCCCTGGAGCCTGTGACATGACTATTTGGGAAAAAGATCTTTGTAGATGTAATTAAGGATCTCTGAATGAGACCATCCTTGATTATTGGGGTGGGCCCTAAATCCAGTAACATTTAATGTCCTTGTAAGAGCCACACTGAGGGGATAAGCAGAGGCCATGTGAAGCCGGAGGCAGAGATTGCAGTGATGCAGCTTCGCGGCCAGGAGCACCTAGAGGCACAGGACCCCAAAAGCAAAGGAGTTAGATTCCCTATAGAGCTTTCGGGGGCATGTGGCCCTGACAACACAGACTTCTGGCTTCCAGAACAGTGAAAGAATAAATTTCTGTTGTTTCGTGCCTCCAAGTTTGTGGTCATTTATTCCAGCAGTCACAGGAAACTAAGACATGTTTAGGATTTCATTCTAAAAGTTGTGGAAATTGTTGAAGGATTTTAAGTAAGGGAATGGCATGATCTGATTTATATCTCAAGATCATTCTGGCTTATGTGTGGAGATAACATTAGTAGAGAAATCATTTAGGAACTATTGTAGTAATACTAGCAGGAAAAGATGGTGGTCTTCAAACTAGAGCAGCGGTCTTGGCAAGAGAGAAATGTAGGAATTATCAGCATATAGATGTTATATTTAAAGTCATGGGAATGGGTGAACTCCCCTGGGAAGAATATGGAACAGGGAGAGCAAATGGCCCAAGTCAGAGTCCTGCAGATCTCGGACCTTTAGATCAGAAGAGGAGGTAGCAGAAGACTCTGAGAAGGAATAATTAGAAAGATAGGAAGGTATCATTGTTAAAGCCAAGGTCAGAGTGGAGGAGAAGAAAGAAGATGTTAAATAATCTGTACTGAGAGTCAGGTGGGAACTAATAGAGACTCACATGCAACTTTGCAGTGGTAAGACTCGTGTGAAATTCCAGCCTGTCAGGGAGGGGAGGTATCCAGCAATGCTCAGTAGTACAGCTGTGGTCTCAGAACAGCCAGAGAGACTGGGATTTTGAAAGAAAGGAGAGTCAAGGGATTGAATATGTATATATGAGAGGGGGGGTTATAAATTGAATAAGGAGAAAAATGAAGATTATACACTGGATTGTGACCTGAAGGTGGTGAGGAAAGTCCTTCTGTTTGGAGCTCTGGGTGAGATGAAAGTGATTAATAGAGCAGGTTTTCTTGGTGGATTTCAGTCAGTGATTTGGGACATGTTCTGCTGGTGACTAACCACAGCTGTAGAATGAGTTCTGAGAAGGCATGAAAGGAGAGGGCTCTCCAGGCTCTGTTCCTCCTCCGTCTGAAGTGCTCTTCACCACCTCACTCTAGGCTGGACCCGCTCTTTGTCCTTCATGCCCCACGTAAAAGGCCACTGATCACTCCGTCTAAAGCACATATTCCACCCCCACACTGACTTCTTCTTATGACTTCCTCTCATACCTCTTAGCACAATTTCAAGTGATATGCTTACCTACTTAGATACGGTGTATTTGCCTACGTCTCCGCTTAACATTAAGCTCTCCATTTAGAGATTTTGTTTGTTTTGTTACTTAGAGCTTCTCTCTCCCCCACTACGTCTTACTCTTCAGAGGGGTCAGGAATCTGTCGAATGAATTCATGATGCTACAAGTTGGAACAGAGAGGAAGACTGTGACCTGAAGTAGATGATGTGTGAACAAGAAAATGCTCGCCAGAGAACTTAGTGTCCCCAGCAGAGTCAAAGTGTTAATTAAGGGAGAGAAGAGGCTTCCAGAGAGGAGGAGTGGATATGATAGAGATGGCCAGCAGGTGTTCCTGTGGCCCACCAGGAGCTTTTGGAAGGAGGGAAGGCATGGCTGTCAGGGTCAGCAAGGAGAGATGTCCAGAGCATTGTGGGAGTGACGGATGGCACAGGGACTGGGACCAGAGAGGCTAAAGGCCAGGTCATGACTGGAGGAAACAAAAACCTGGAAGCATGGTGGATTTGTTTTTTCTCTATATCCTCTTAGAGAGTGTGGGTTCTTAGGTTTCACAGAACAGGTTGGGAGGTGATGAGAGAAAAGAGGATGGGAGAAAACAATGGCCTGTTAAGTGCTACTGTCCCTTTATGACTGTAGAAGCCGAAAGTTCAGTAACTTGTCTGAAACCCAAACCGTGTGGCTAGTGAGAAGCGGAGCCTGACTGAGCCTGCTCTCGAGTCTGATTTCAGAGCCATCCTCTTTTCCGGCAAACCAGTCAATGTCTTTTCCAGAGGGCCATCTTCAATTTTAAACAGTAGAAGAATTTTAAAAGTATTTCTACCTGATTTGCAGAATCTGAGCCATTCTTTAGAAGTTTCAACTTAAAATTATTTAATTTTAACATTGAAATTGTCCCTTTCCCCTCTTTTGTCTTTCAAGATTATCCTGTCATTGACTTCATTCCTGCTTAGCACGTAGGGTGTCTGTTAAATAGATGATGGTAAAAAACAAGTTAGTTCTCTCTTTGGGGGGCTGAATAGTAGCAGAATGAAATCAGGATTTTTTGTTAACTTTCCCTGAAGTGAAACCATAATAAAAATTTGCCAAAAATTCTTTTTCTAATATGGTTCTTGATGGCAGCCTAGGAAGTAGCTTTGTTGAGCTTCTCCTGTTATAGTTTTAAAAAGTTACTCCCAAGGGCTAAAATATAACATTTAAGGAAGCAACAAATTGTAGTTATTTCTCAAATTTCAGTGTGTATCAGAATTAAGTAAAAAACTTCTCAAAAATCCATATTGCTGGGTCTCATCCCTAAGAATACATAATTTACTGGAATTATGCATTTTTAACAGGGTTCCCAGTAATTCTAATGGAGATAATATATAAATCCGCTGTACTTTGTGGAACACTGGCTTATCGGTTAAAAGCTGAGGCTTTGGAGTCTGATAGAACTGGATTAAAAATCAAGCTTCACCATGTTCCATCTCCATGACCTTGGCAAGTTCCTCAACTTCATTAAGCCTCATTTCTTCATCTGTAAATAAAAAAGGACAAAGATATTGATCTACCTTTTTATAAGGGTTAAATAAAAGTATAGTTCTTAGAAAGTATTGAAAAGTACTTGGCCTATAGCAACGACTTGGGAAGAGTTTGTGTTATTGTTATTGCCAGTCCTCAAAGACATGGGATTTGAATAAATTAATCCAACTTCTTCAGCTTGTCATTACTTAAAGACTATTTTTTCCTTTTTTTGTGCAGTTTTTGGCCAGGGCTGGGTTTGAACCTGCCACCTCTGGCATATGGGGCCAGCGCCCTACCCTTTGACCCACAGACACTGCCCACTAAAGACTATTTTTTAAAGCACCCTTAGCTCCTTTAGACCTCGCTTATACCGGCAAGCTAATTACTTAGGCTAGAAAGAAGACATGCTTAGTTATTCCTTCATTCAAGGCAGAGGAATTTTAAGCCATCACTTAATTATATTATTGTGCAGCGCTTGGATAGTACGGACTCACCCTGATACTGTTACATATCTGGTTAAGATTAGAGTATCTTCTTTACTGTGCGGCATTCTCCCTCACTTCCATTGAGGTGTATAGACAGGTGTGCTTAGGGATAGCATTTTTTCTTTTCTTAAAAATATTTACAGGTAATTCCTTCTCATAGGTTTCTTTAGATTTCCTTGTTTGCTTTTCCCTGAAGAAGGCAGGCCAGCGTTTCTTTTGGGACCCAGTGGCCAGTGTGAATATGAAATGAATGCAGCGGAAAGTGTAAAATCGTGGTGCCTTCAACCTGGAAAGCTGAGTTTAGTTAGTGGATTTTATACTGGGACATAATGGAAATAGAAAATATACAGAAGGGCTTTTGAAATAATTTAAAAAATTAGGGATTTCTATATGAAAGTAATCTAAATTAACAATTCTCTTGAATGTGGAATGAAAAGGCCTGTGAGGGAATATAATTCAAATGTATAATGTTATGTAAAATTATTATCATGAATGTGGAGTTTTTTAGTCAATTCTTAAAATATGTACCCTTTGACCTAGACCCAGCAATAGTTCTTCTAGGAATTTATCAGAATGATGTTTTTACTTGTGTTGGAAATGACACATGTACATTGCAGCGTCCTTTGTAAAAGCGTAAGACTGCAGTGGAGTAGACTAGTTAAATAAGGTATAGCTAACACAATAGGATACCATACGGCTAATTAAAAAAAATAAGGCAGATTCATGACGGTAATTGGTTGCTGGAAACGAATGTGAAACTAGACAAAGAATGAGAGACAACTGTTTTCAGGCATTGAGAGTGCAAAACTATGATCCTTGCAGAAAGAGAAACACACAAGGTGAGTCCCATAACCTCCTGGGCTTTCTTCCAGGGGTCATTTTTCCTGCTGCACATCAGAGAGGTAGCGCCAAAGCAGAGAGACAGCCTGGTTGAGCTGAGGATCTGCAGGGTGGGAATCCCTGAGCCTGCTCAGTGATGCTTGCAGCTGGACTAAGAGCTGAATGCTGATGTCGTGACCTTGCAGGGTTAGGAATCTAGGTCTTTAGCTCCAACAGAAGGGAAAGCTCTCCGAACACTCTGCGCATTGAGTTGAGACATCAGAAAGCCAAGCCCTCAAAATCAGTACCACGCCTGAAACACCTCAGGCGTGCCCTCATTTAAGTTCAAAGGTGAAGGAGACCTGCCCTAACAAAGGATAAAACTAAGTGTGACAAGATGAAAAAGGAGACACCCATAATTTAATTACTTCCCAGGTCTTTTTTTTTTTTTCTTCCAACTGAATCCTGCAGCGTAGTTAATGGGATTGCATTTTGCAAGGGTGTGCTTTCATGATTCTGGAACTACTATTTGTATTGTAGACTTGAGCAAAAATATATTTAGCACAATGAGGGGAGCCAGGTTTCTTTTTGTGGGAGAAGAATGACAAGTATTCTGTGGTGTCAGATTATAATCTATGGTTTTTAATATGTCTATCGACATGTATACATACAGATACAGCTTCAATGTATAGTTAATTTCTTAGTTCTGCCTGCTGAGATTTCTGAATACACCTTATTTCTTAGCTCTGTTCAGTGACACACGAGTAGCAAAGAGCAAACAGTGCCCAGGTCTGGGTTTCTACATGCTGTTCTCCACTAAAAGAAGTGAGAGCTTTCTGGGGGAAAAGAGACAGGGAAAGGACATCTTAGAACATCGTGTAGTTCTAGAAAGAAAGGAACACTCAAATGATGGGAACAGAGAAGATCACAGAAACTATCTTGGAGGGACTTTAACTAGCCAAGTCTGGAATAATTTGAGAGTCAAAACAAATAATGACAGTGAAGGGTTGTAATCCACTGATAAAGTAATCCGTATCCATACCCATATAAATAAGTGGAAGGATAAACAGATAAATGGAGGAAAAGAGATGTTCTTTCTTATAAAAATACTTTTAAAAACATTAATTCAGTAACTAATTAAATAATAATTAGTAAATTATAGAAAGAATGATGAGTCGGAAAATTATCAAAGGATGCTAAAGTTAGAATGTGGCAGTTTGGTGAGGAAGAAGATATTTATGTAGCCTTAAAATACCCCCCTACAGGGTGGTGCCTATGGCTCAGTGGGTAGGGCACTGGCCCCATATACCGAGTGTGGCAGATTTGAACCTGCCTCGGCCAAACTGCAACAAAAAATAGCCAAGCGTTGTGGTGGGTGCCTGTAGTCCCAGCTACTTGGGAGCCTGAGGCAAGAGAATCACCTAAGCCCAGGAGTTGGAGGTTGCTGTGGGCTGTGATGCCACAGCACTATATTGAGAGCAGTAGAGTGAGACTCTGTCGCTAAACTAAACTAAACTAAACTAAACTAAAATCAGAAAGCATTGGAAGAGGTCTTTCTTCTACCTGAGTATTCTGGCTGGGAATCAAAAGGGGCTACTGACTTCCTTTGAGGCCACAGACCTGGCCCCAAACCGTTTAATTTACAAATCAATCTGTTTTCCCCATCTACACCTCCCCCCCCCCCAGTAACCTCTTGCTACACCTGTACTTTCCACATTCTCCCCCCTCCCTTCTAAAAGGCATCTGTAAAGGTCTCTGACCATCACTGAGACTTTGGGTAATCCTTCTGTGGTTCCTCCCATGCGCGTGGCGTTTGGAAATAAACCTTTCTCTTATTAGTCTGCCGTAATTGTGAGTTGACCTTTGAGCAAACCAACCAAGGGAAAAGGCAGGTTTCGCCATGATCCCTACACTTTACATGATAGAAATCCCCTACACCAAGGATCCAAGTTAACATTACAATATTAGGACAGGAGACTAATGTGATGCAGTGCTCCGGGTACATCATAATTTTGTGATATTCCTGTCAAAAATATATGTTCTGATTCTAATCATGAGAAGACATTTAAAAAAATTAGGGAACATGCTACCAAAATTAACAGGCCTGTAATCTTAGGCCTGGTCATACCAAGGTCAACAAAAACAAAAAACAGTCTAGGAATTCCTCTTAGTTTATAGGAGACTAACGACACAGAAATCAGTGCAGTGCGTATACCAGACGGGGAAATAGTCATAATTGACAAAATGCACATATGAACTGTGGGTAAGTTATAATATGCAGTTGTCCCTCATTATCTACAGGGGATTGGTCCCAGACCACCCAAGGATACCAAAATCCATGGATGCTCAAGTTCGTTCTATAAAATGGTGTAGTGCTTGCACATAACCTATGCACATCTTCCCATATACTTTACATCATCTCTAGATTGCTTATAATACCTAATACAATAAAGTTTTATGTAAATAGTAGGTATTGTTTAGGGAATAAGGACAAGAAGAAAGTCTGTACGTGTTCAGCACAGACACTTTTTTTTCTGGAATATTTTTGATCTGAGATTGGTTGAATCCACAGATGCAGAACACCAGGGATGGCGGGCAAACTGTATAATACATAGTACTACTTAATATCCTGACTTTGTTCATTATACTGTGATTTATGTAGGTGAATATCCTTGTACATAGGAATTATACAGATATTAGTAGTAAAAAGGCATTATGTTTCTGACTTTGTTTCAGGTGGTTGAGAAAATATGCGTATGTAAAAGAATTTATATGGAGAGAAAATCTGATAAAGCAAATAGACAAAATGTAGACAATGGTGAGGTTTGGGATAGAGAATATGTAGGAGTTTCTTATACTACTTTGTACTTGTTCTGTAAGGCTAAATTGTGAAAATAAAGGGGAAAAACCCCAATAAGGCAGCACTAGGTATTAACAAACATGATCTCAATATATATCACACTAAGTGGAGTGAGAGAGGGGAGGATGGAGAGGCAAAATGCAGAATAATAAATATACTACTTTTTTTTAATTAAATCACAGCTGTGTACAATAATGCGATCATGGGGCACCATACACTGGTTTTATAACCATTTGACATATTTTCATCACACTGGTTAACATAGCCTTCCTGGCATTTTCTTAGTCATTGTGTTAAGACATTTGTATTCTACATTTAGTAAGTTTTACGTGTAAGATGCACCATAGGTGTAATCCCACCAATCTCCCTCCCTCTGCCCATTTTCCCCCCTCCCCTCCCCTCCTTTTCCTCCTTCCCCATATTCTTAGGTTATAACTGGGTTATAGCTTTCATATGAAAGCCATAAATTAGTTTCATAATAGGGCTGAGTACAGTGGATACTTTTTCTTCCATTCTTGAGATACTTTACTAAGAAGAATATGTTCCAGCTCCATCCAATATACTACTATTTGTATAAAAAAACACATGAAGATAGACTCATTTGGATTCTCAAGAAAATGTATCACTGGTTACATCTTGAAAGGGAGACCAGGTGGCTAAAGATTGGAAGGGTTAGGCTTATAATATTAGCGTTCTATGTCAAGTATATGCATTACCAGTTGAAAAGATACTTAAGATAATTTATAGGAAACAAAAAAATTGGAGGCAGTCAGTCCCATTTCTTTTCAGAAAGTAGTATTCCAAACAGAGCAAACCTCTGGGTAACTGTAGTTGATTTTCATTAAATCAGTGAGAGAGCTTGGATTGACTCAAGGAAGTTACTAGTACATAAGGTGACATAAAAGTGTTTGGTTTTTGGACATTACCAGATGTACTGGTACGTACCTTTGGAAGACATGTGTATTTTGCATTAGTGTGGTCTTTGCTGTCACTCACTTCCAGGGATAAAGCACTGACCTGGGTAAGACTTTGCTCTTTCTTGTCAGAGCTCTTTCTAATGAGGATTTCTTGAAACAATGGATTATTGTTATAGAATGTACATAAGTTTTTAAAATTGGTAGTTAACCTTTTCTTTTTAAACTTCCTTCCTTTAACATTTTATCTCAGAATAAACCATAGTGCAAGCTTTGACATTTGAGTTATGCGGTAATGTTTACGTAGGGTGTGGTTAATGGAAATGTGTGAAAGCAAATTCCATGTTGACACAGTACACATTGACATAAATAGTCAAATACCTTTCCTAGGCCTGGTTTGATGTTTTGGTGGGACAATTCTTTCCCAAGAAAGAAGCTTAAATAAGAGAAAAAGTCAATTTGGTTTTCATAGTTTTTAACAAGAATGCATTCGTAGAGTTTTTATAGATTATTACTCTTTCTTTTCTGGGTTTTCTAAAGTTTAGAAGAAAATATAGTGTACATTAAGCCATACTGTAGTCATTGGGACAGGTCTTTTTCTCATATTCCATGATGAGCAGGTCTCTGAGATGCCTCTTCACCTGGGGTAGGCTGTCCTTGTCCCCAAAGCCATTTGTTCATCCTGTTCTCTCAGTCTCTTCTCTTTAGCAGCCTTCATCCTGATACCCAGGTGGGCCTTGATTTGACCATGGTCTGATTTATAATTTTTCGACTTTAAAATGGGTTTATCAGCGTGTCATGCCATCATATGCTGAGGCACATCTGTGTAGCAAGTGTTGACTTGATGTGGGGATGTAGCCACCAACTCTAACTTTTTAAATTTTTTCACACCTCCCCTTTCCTTGTGTCACCTTTTCAGTTAAACTTCACATTCTTATCCCCTTAATTGCCCCCAATTAATTGCTGCTTATAATCCTATAATAGCATTTTTATGGCTATTATCATAGTGACCCTGTAAACCTTAAGTGAATTAAGGAATTAGATATGTATATATGTAACACGTATCTAAATGGGAGGGAGTTAATATGTAAATATAATTTATAAAACTTTTATATTAACTCCTTTTGATTTTCTCCTCAACTCATATCTTTCTGGCCTTGATCTCACTACTTCACTGAAGCAATTCTCATTGCCAAACATTTGGTCCTTGTGAGCAGGGCCAACTTCATGAGCATAGCACCTGCACAGCGGCACAGGCCCCACGCTTAGTTTACTACTCTGCTATTACTGTCTTGAAATTCTTAATCATTTTTCTTCAAGGGCCTCACATGTACATTTTTTTACTGGACGTGGCAAATTATGTAGCAGGTAAGGTAAGAGCTGGTCTACTCAGTCTCTTCAAAGCATTTCACAGGGTTTTTCACCTTCTTGGAATTCTCTTATCTTCCTGGACACCACAGTTCCCTTGTCCCCTCCTTCTTCATGGCTCCTTCCTTTGCTCTTCCTTGTCTGAAGATTAAGTACCTTCAGCCTGTTCTTTATATGTTCTTCCTAAATGAGCCTTACTCAGTTTGCAGTCGGTTTTTTTTTTTTTTTTTTTGAGACAGAGTATCACTTTGTCGACCCAGATAGAGTGCCATGGTGTCATAGCTCACAGCAACCTCTAACTTTTGGGCTCAAGCAATTCTCTTGCCTCAGCCTCCCCAATAGCTGGGACTACAGGTGCCTGCCACAACGCCTGGCTATTTATAGAGATGGGGGTCTCGCTGTTGCTCAGACTGGTCTTGAACTCGTGAGCTCAGGCAGTCCATCCACCTCGGCCTCCCAAAGTGCTGGTATTACAGGGGTGAGCCACTGCGTCCAGCCCTCAGTTTCTCCAGTCTGCTGCTAACAGTAACAAAAGAACCTTTTAATAACTACATTTGAGTATATTCTATGGGGCAGGCCCAAATTACAAGTATTATTTCATTTAGTATTTATAATACCTCATTTTGCAGATGAAGTATCCTGGGCATAGAGAGGCTGAGTAACTTGCCCAAGGGCACAGAGAGGCTAAGTAACTTCCCAAGGGCACACAGCAGTAAGTGAGAGCCTGTATTTGAACCCAGGGAGTCTAATTCTACAGTTTGTTCTTTTAACCATCACATTGGACAGTCAAAACTTGGGCCTGGGCTCCAGGTGGGTGTATCTCTCTCCCCACTTGACATTTCCACTTGATGTCTTAATTGGCAACTCAAATTAACTGTGTCCAAAAAAAGAACTCTTGATTTCTACTGTCCCCTTCATCACTCCAAACCACCTCTTTTTCTGGTCTTACCCATCTCTGTAAATGGCACTAAGATTCTCCTGGGTGCCCGGTCAAAGCCTGGCACCTTTGCTTCTCTTTTTCTCTCCCTCACATCAATCATTATCAGCCTCACAGACTCCACCTTTGAGATATGTCTCGATTTTAACTTTTTCTCTCACTTCCCTGCCCTAAGGCCTAGTTCAGCCCACTGTCTCCTGCTGACTAGTTTATTGTAATGGCCTCTTAATTGATTTCATTTTTCAGTCCTGTCCTTTGCCCCCTGTATATTCTGCACACAACATAATGTGTGGAGAATGTGTACTCCGCACAAAAGTTATGATTTTCTTCCTAATGCTTTATTGAAATATAGATATGTACCCAAAATGCACATATCAGAGTAGTATAACTTGGTAAAATTTCACAGTGTGACAGGCCCATTTGACCACTGCCCAGAGCAAGAAATACCTTACCCAGGATCTCCAAAGCGCTCCCTGCGTTCCCGTCCTGGCCATTGCCTTCCCTCCCTGCCACCCAGGTAAATGCTATGCTTGCTTCTAACTACATGGATTAGTTTAGCTTCTTCTTGAGCGTTATATAGATGGAATTTAATTCCCTAGGAGGCATATAGCATGAATATGTCATAATTTACGTATCTATTTTACTTTGATGGGTAGTTGGGTTTCTAGTTTTGGTCCATTTTGAATAGTACTGCCACAAACATTATTGTACATGTCTGTTGCTAAACATAGTGAGAATTTCTCCTGGGCTGCGCACGTGCTAGCTCACACCTGTAATCCTAGCACTCTGGGAGGCTGAAGCAGGTGGATCCCTTGGCTCAGGAGCTCAGTGCCAGCCTGAACAAGAGCAAGACCCCATCTCTAAAAATAACAGCTGGGCAACTATAGTCCCAGCTACTCAGGAGGCTGAGACAAGAAGCTCACTTGAGCCCAAAGTTTGAGGTTGCTGTGAGCTCTGATGCCAATGGCATTCTACCGAGGACAGCAAAGTGAGACCCTGTCTCAAAAAAAAAAAAAAAAGAAAAAAGAAGAACTTCTCTTAGTTATATACCTAAGAATAGGATTGCCTAGTTAAATAGAAGGTGTATATTCAGGTTCAATAGATATTTCACAACAGATTTTCAAAGTGATTATAACCACTAGTATGATATGAGAGTTCTCTTCCACATCTTTACCGAAATTTGGTGTTGTCTTTTCCATCATAATCCTTCTGATCAGGCTGTAGGGATACCTCCTCATGATTCAGTCTGCATTTCCTGGTGACTCATGGACTCGAGCACCTTTTCCTATGTTTATTGGCCATTGGATATCCTCTTTTATAAAGTGTTTAAGCTTTTGCCTGTTTGCCTATTGGCTAATGTTCCTTTCTCCCGATTGGTAAGATTCTTGACAGATTTCGCACCTGTGCACTTTATTATGTGCTGAGTATCTGTATTATGAATTATCTTCTCTGCCACTTGACTTGCTTTTTCACTTAATGGTATCTCTCAATGAACAGCATCTCTTCATTGTAGCTTAGTACAAATTATCTTCCTTTTACTTTTACTTTATTGACTATAATGTTCATGTTCCTTTTGCCTACTCCAGGGTCATGATGATGACCTCTTCTAAGAGCTGATTGTTTCACTGTCCACATTCAGATTTACATTCCCATGTGGAATGAACTTTTGTATATAGTGTAAAGTATAGGAATCAAGATTCATTTTTTTCCTTATGAATATCGTGTTGACCCCACACAATTTTTTGAAAAGACTATTCCTTCCTCATTGTCAGAGTAACAGTTTCCTTTAACCAGAACATGAGATCCTCCTGCTCAAAATCCTACATAATTGCCCTTTGCACTTACAATAAAAAACAAGCGATTCACCACGGCCCCTCTCCCTCCTTGGTTTCCTTTCCACGGGTGTCTTTCTCTCTGCTTTCCTGCGGAAACATTGCCCTTCTTGCCACTTCTCAGTCTTCCAGGACTGTTGTTGTCTTACGCACCCCACTGCGTGAGACAATGCTGTCTTAAGCACGAGGGGTTTCTTCCTCCCAGGGTGTTCTTTCTCTGTTGTCTTAGGCCGGATCACTCACTCCTCATTTCACTCAGCTCTCTGTCCAAATGTCTTTTCCTCACAATGGATCACCTAATCACTCCATCTAAGATTAAAGAGTTAATAATATAAGACAGTCCTCTGCAGTGTGTGATGTTATTAATGATGTCTTCCCTACTATCCTGGGATTCACTGAAGGAACGGAGGCATCTTACTGGCTTTTGCACATCCTGTTTGCAGCATAATACATAGAACTCAAATAAGGTCCGATTCTTCTCTACTTTTGTCTGCATTTGCCTAAGATCATTCTATTTCATAATTTGGATAAACTGTGTCAGAACATCAACTTTTTTTTTTTTCTTTTTTTGGAAACAGCCCTGGGTAGAATGCCTTGGCATCATCGTAGCTCACAGCAACCTTAAACTCTTAAGCCCCAAAGCTACTTTTGCCTCAGGATTCTAAGTACCTGGGACTACAGGCACCCACCACAATGCCTGCCTAGTTTTTCTTATTTCTTTAGTAGAGATAAGGTCTTGTTCTTGCTCAGGCTGGTCTCGAACTCCTGAGCTCAAGCGATCCACCTGCCTTAGCCTCTCAGAGTCCTGAGATTACAAGCGTGAGCCACTGCAGCCAGCCAGAACATCAACTTTTTTAAAAAGGAGGCAATAAGCAGCATTTCAGCTCAAAATTTATGAACTCACCTTAACAGTTTTACATGGAAATACTGGATAGGTGAAGTCCAAATGAATTTTACATGTGGGCAAAAGAACTTAGAAGATTTTAGTGATTTTTTTTTTTATAGTCAGGTCCTATTTCTCCTCTAACAGTGAAACTAATTGTATTTCAAGTTTATAAAGTTGCATTTTTTTTCTAGGCATTCTGCATTCTAGACATAGTGGTTCTCATTGACCCAGTTTCTGTTATGGGAGCTATTTCTGGAGCTACATGCATACAACAAAAGTTTTTTTTTAGGTAGGAGTTAAAAATGTCTTTCATTTGCTTGTTTGTCTATTCTTTTTCCAAACATTTATTTCCACCATCAATTGCAGTTGTTTTCCTTCTTAAAGCCTTAAACTAATGGCTGACACACATTATTCTTTTATTAGTCAGCAAATGCTATAAAATTACAGAGTAGAAAGAGACTTTTAAGATACTTATGCAGTTATAAAAGTATTACTAGATCAACTGATAAAATTAGAGTATAGTTAGTAAAATTTTGCATCTATGATCAGTTGCCTGCAGTCAGTATCTGTGCTATGGCGAGAATAGCCTTATTCTTAGGAATAACACTGAAATATTTAGGAATAAAGGTACCATGATTTATATAGCTTATTTCCAAATGGTTCAGGAAACAGGTGTGTGTGCCTGTGCACATGCGCGTTCATATAAGAGAAAGAGGAGTTTCACAGTAGTGCCAAAGAAGATGAAATATTTGGGAGTATACCTAACAAAGGACGTAAAAGATCTCTACAAAGAGAACTATGAAACTTTAAGAAAAGAAATAGCTGAAGATGTTAACAAATGGAAAAACATACCATGCTCACGGCTGGGAAAAATCAACATTGTTAAAATGTCTATACTAACCAAGGCAATCTGTAAATTTAATGCAATTCCTATTAAAGCTCCATTGTCATATTTTAAAGATCTTGAAAAAGTGATACTTTGTTTTATATGGAATCAGAAAAAACCTCGAATAGCCAAAACATTACTCAGCAATAAACACAAAGCAGGAGGAATCACGCTACCAGACCTGAGACTGTACTATAAATCGATAGTGATCAAAACAGCATGGTATTGGCACAAAAACAGAGAAGTAGATGTCTGGAACAGAATAGAGAACCAAGAGATGAATCCAGCTACTTACCATTATTTGATCTTTGACAAGCCAATTAAAAGCATTCAGTGGGGAAAAAATTCCCTATTTAACAAATGGTGCTGGGTGAACTGGCTGGCAATCTGTAGAAGATTGAAACTGGACCCACACCTTTCACCATTAACTAAGATAGACTCTCACTGGATAAAAGATTTAAACTTAAGACATGAAACTATAAATATACTTGAAAAAAGTGCAGGGAAAACTCTTGAAGGAATCGGCCTGGGTGAATATTTTATGAGGAGGACTCCCCAGGCAATTGAAGCAGTATCAAAAATATACTACTGGGACCTGATCAAACTAAAAAGCTTCTGCACAGCCAAGAACATAGTAAGTAAAGCAAGCAGACAGCCCTCAGAATGGGAGAAAATATTTGCAGGTTATACCTCCGATAAAGATTTAATAACCAGAATCCACAGAGAACTCAAACGTATTAGCAAGAAAAGAATACGTGATCCCATCTCAGGGTGGGCAAGGGATTTGAAGAGAAACTTCTCTAAAGAAGACAGATACACGATCTACAAACACATGAAAAAAAGCTCATCATCCTTAATCATCAGAGAAATGCATATCAAAACTACCTTGAGATATCACCTAACCCCAGTAAGAGTAGCCCACATAACAAAATCCCAAAACCAGAGATGTTGGTGTGGATGCGGAGAAAAGGGCACACTTCTACACTGCTGGTGGGAATGCACACTTACATTCCTTCTGCAAGGATGTTTGAAGAATACTTAGAGACCTAAAAATAAAACTGCCATTCGATCCTATAATTCCTTTACTAGGTTTATACCCAGAAGACCAAAAATCACAATATAACAAAGACATCTGTACCAGAATGTTTATTGCAGCCCAATTCATAATTGCTAAGTCATGGAAGAAGCCCAAGTGCCCATCGACCCACAAATGGACTAGCAAATTGTGGTACATGTATACCATGGAATATTATGCAGCCTTAAAGAAAGATGGAGACTTTAGCTCTTTCATGCTTACATGGATGGAGCTGGAACATATTCTTCTTACCAGAGTATCTCAAGAATGGAACAAAAAGTATCCAATGTACTCAGCCCTGCTATGAAGATAATTTATAGCTTTCATATGAAGGCTATAACTCAACTATAGCACAAGGCTATGGGGAAAGGGCCAAGGGAGGGGAAGGGAGGGGGGAAGTCAGGGTGGAAGGAGGGTAATGAGTGGGACCACACCTACAGTGCATCTTAGATTGGGTACAGGCAAAACTTACTAGAGGCAGAATACAAATGTCTACATGCAATAACTAAGAAAATGCCATGAAGGCTACGTTGAACAGTTTGATGAGAATATTTCAGATTGTATATGAAACCAGCACATTGTACCCCTTGATTGCACTAATGTACACAGCTATGATTTAACAAAAATAAATAAATAAATAAATAAATAAAAATAGAGGAGTGCAGGGCAAATTACAAACCAAATAAAGCAAAATGTTAACAATGGGCAGATTTGGGTAAAATGTAGATTAGTATTATTTATATTATTCTTGTAGCTTTTCTGTAAGCTTGAAATTATTTCCACTCAAATAGTTTAAAAGTTATCTCATCCATAACACAGACGCTAAGTAACTTGCCCAGTCATCCTGAGAGCTAGAGACAGATCTAAGTTGCACGTGCCCTCTGTTACCCTGCATTGTCTTCTGCCTAATAGTTAACTGAACACTGACTGAACACGAGGGCCAGTAATCCTGCTGTGTGGTTACATAGGACATAGCCAACCTTGCGTATTAATGATGTTGTTTTGAGTAGCTTCGCAAAATACTTTTGTTTTTACCTGTCAGCCTTACAACCTCCATGCCCGACTGTTAACTGGATGCCTTGATTAGACAGTTGCCCATTGTAATGAGATGATCACATGTTTACATTTTAACAAACTGTGGTTTTGTTCTTCTATTTCTTGGTAGCTACTGCTTCTTGGGACACCTTTCTCATGCTATGGAATTTCAAGCCACAAGCTAGAGCTTACAGATATATGGGTCACAAAGACGTTGTAACCAGCGTGCAGTTTTCTCCACACGGAAACTTATTGGCATCTGCCTCACGAGACAGAACCGTTAGACTCTGGATTCCTGATAAGTAAGAGAAACAAACAAACACTTGATATGTTTTGGATCTAGAAATGTGAACCGAAGCTGGAGCCCAGCTGCTCCTCATGCATTTCCTGAGAATGTCTAACCTCCTCAGTTACCTACCCATGCTTGATGAGCCTTAGTCACAAATTATGTCTCTTATTTATTTATTTATTTATTTATGCATTTATTTTTTAGAGACAGAGTCTCAGTTTGTCACCCTTGGTAGAGTGCTGTGGCGTCACAGCTCACAGCAACCTCCAACTCTTGGGCTTACGCGATTCTCTTGCTTCAGTTTCCCAAGTAGCTGGGACTACAAGCGCCCGCCACAATGCCCATCTGTTTTTTGTTGCAGTTTGGCCCGGGCCAGGTTTGAACCTGCCACCCTCGGTATACTCACTGAGTCACAGGTTCCACCCACAAATTATGTCTCTTTTTTAAAAAACACAAAACAAAACTATTTCTAGTCACGGAAATATGCTTAATATGTCTTAAGTATTTTGGGAGGGTAGTTATCAATTTATTCCTAAATCTGGTGTAAGCTTTAGATTCCTCCCTGGAAAGATAGACATCAACATGTAAAACCAAAAATGTACAGTTTATTAACCTCCTGACACCCATTTATAGATCCCTTAGGAGCCCCTGGATTTCTACCAAAACTGCTCTTTGTTTTTTGCCACTCATTATTGGACTCCAGAATTTTTTTGTTTAAAGAAAATTTCTGACAAGTGTAAATCATTACATTTGTGTAAGGTCATATCTTGTTATAACAAATCTCTCTATAAGAGACTTTTCAAACCCTAGCTAATAGCCTATTTATTTTAAACAATTATTGCCATGATTTTTTTTAAAGCTGTGAAACGCTTGAGCATGTATCTTTGCAAACATACATGAAAATAGAACGAATAGCATGACTGTCCCATACACCCGTCAACTGGCTCCAAGAGTTACTCTTGTTCTGCCAATCCTGTTTTATCAATTTCACCCCCCACATCTTTTATTGTAGAAGAAATCCCACACCTTTTCATTTCCCCCTCAACTCCCATCAATAGTTCAGAGTTTAAGCATTTGAGCATTTCCTTGAGCCTATAATAGAAGGATTTGATTTATTGCATATGACTGAACAGGCCCAGTCACTTCCAAATGAAAGAAAACTCACAGGTCATTCTCCTGCTAGTGAGTACTTTTTTTTGCCACTGCCCCAGGGAAACTCCATGATGAGAAACCTGAATATCATCCTGATGGTAGCAAAAACTGCTGAAGAGAAGCAACATAATGATAATGTGGATGGCAGTGCAGAGGGGAATTAACATAAAGATGAAGCTGGCGTAGGGTCCAAGAGAATTGTGTTCCAAATCCTTAACTTTGAGAATTTAAAATTAGTATTTTGCTATCTTCAGAGCATAACCTCAGGCTCCCATTAGTGATTCAAGGAAATCTCGGTGTATAGACTGTGTAAAAGTAGATGAGGCAAAAGCATGCTGTGTCATTAATTTTTCGTAGCTAATCTAAGTACAGTGATTAGCTTGTGTAGACAGCTCTGGTTTCTCTTTCTAATCATGTCAGAGTGGGGCCAGAGTAATGGTAGAATGTGTCGATGAAAGGGAAGCTGATGGATCAGTTATCTATTGCCACCTAACAATCCCCAAAGCTCAGTACCTTAGTACAAAAAGTACCATTTCTCACAATATTGTGAATCATCTGGGTGGTTCTCCTCCCCTGTTGGTGTTGGCTGAGATTACTCATACAACTTCATTCAGCCAGCAGCGGGGCTAGATGGGGCCCGTGTCAGGGGCTGTGGTGGGGCTGTGGGCTGGGCAGCTCAGTTCTCCCAGTGCTCTTTCAAGCAGGATAACCTGGACTTTCTCATAGAGTGAAAACTGGGTTCCAGGAAAGCAGAAGCTGCAAGACCTTTTCAGGGTTAGGTCTGAAACTTGCCATATCCCCTGTTCTGTATCCCGTTGGTCAAAATAATGTCAACCAGCCTAGATTCAAAGGTGGGGAGAAGTAAACAGACTGCACCTCCAGGAGAGAGGAGCAGTGTGCGTGGAAGGGCTGGCAGGTGCGCTAGCAGCCACATCTGCAGGTGGACACCACAGCTAGTGGCTGGACGCTAAGAAAGACTAGATGGAAGCAGTATGAAAGCAGGCCAGCCTGGGGTCACCACAGCATGCAGGCAAGAGAACTCGGCTGAACGGACTGGTAATTACATACGTGGGAGGCAGAAAGCCCATACTGAGGCAAAATGAGGAACTAGACACCAGATAAGCACCCATACAACAAAGGCACTTCTATCTGGTTTTTTTCAGTGCTTCCTGCTCAGACAGGATCTGTGGTTAGGCCAGCCTCCCGCTGAGAGCAGGGCCTTTCAGAAAGCAGGCAAGCCGGAGAGCCTGCTGGAGTGCAGGGTCGGAACCACATTGCAGAGCCAGCCACTGGTGTTCCTGGCTGTCACTCAGCTTCCTGGTCCTTGTAGATGTCAAGTCTTTTTTTTATTTTCTCCAGGCCTCATAATTGAATTCAGGCCCCATACTCCCAATTTCTACTCACAAAAATCTCCCTAGAGACTTGACTGAACTAGTCCCTGGCTGTTCCCTCCTAATTTTTATTTAATATTGATTTCAGTTATTCCTGACATAAGAGTATATGAGGTGATAGAGATTGATAATAAGGTCACCATTGCCTTCCAGAGGCCACAGGAAGGGTGAGCCAGGTTTGATCTAAGAACTTTTAGGTATTGACTCTTTTAGTGGAAGTCAACAAAACGTGTTGAGCTCTTTCTATGTGCCTGGCATTGTGCTAGATTCTGATCTTAAAGAAATGAAAGCATCATTTCTGTCTTCAAAACCTTACAGCTTATTAGAAAAACAGGTTTGTTCTTCAAGTGTCACTGTGTAATGTAGTAAGCGAAACAGCTGTAGCACATAGCAAGGGAATAAGCCTGTCTGGCTTGGTCAAAGGGGCTTGAGAATGGGAGAAATAGTTCAGCCGGAGGAAAGCAGTAAGTGCAATGCAGAGGTGTGTCTGAAGCTCCATGACTGTTCTGGGTACAAAGTGCAGTGCTGTGGCAGGATGTCTCGCCAGAGCACCTGGGCGGCATGCTTTCTGTTGGCAGAAAGCCAGTGCTGCGTCTCCCCTGGGGTTTATGTGTTTGGAGTTGTACTCTAGCAAGGTAATAAGCACAGTATGTAGGTGACTGGAAAGGGATAAAAGATTAGAGCAGGGAGACCACTTAAGAGGCTTTTGTAGTAACCTCGGTGAAGGATGTCGAGGATACATCTAGCTTAAGGCAAGCAGAGCAGAGATAGAAAGAAGAAGAGGATTCCAAGGATATTGAGGAAGTGAGGATGATGTGGTTTGCTGACTTGCTGGATGTGGGAGGAGAGGAAGAGGGAAGGGTTGAGGTGAATTCCAGGCTTGTGGCTGGAGCGGATGTTGCTCTGACCCACCACGGTAGCAGAACACAGGATGAGGTGCAGGTGCGTGGGAGGTCAGCATGAACATCCGAAAATCCCAGTCAGATACCTTAGGTTGAACTAAATTCTGCATCCTGATCTTTCTCAAGCAGTTGTAAGGTATCAGTAGTGTAATTATGACTTTCTCAATGGGAAAATTGCTAAGTCCTATATGCAGTATAAGGTGCGTTGGGAACACTGGCCCAAGTTAGGGTTTCCCACATATCAGCATGGGAAATGCCGTTTCTGCCAGTGTCCCCAGCTGCCCTGACCTGGCCTGGCCCTCTCTGGGCTTCCCCTCACAGTCCCCAGGTTCCCAGCACAGGGCTCTGCCCTTGCTTCCCCTGTCCTGGATACTCTTTTCCCAAACTTCTTCACACCTCCCTCCTTCTCTCCTTTCTATCTTTGCTCCTTTCCATGAGGCAGCCCCTGGGTGCCCTGTTTAAAACTTCAGCCTGTTTCCTGCCCACCTCTGTTTTTCTGCTTAGTACTGATACGGTCTGACTTCCTATTTGTTTATTATCTGACTCTGGCATTAGGAAGGTTGAGAACCACTGGTCTTGACTGTTCTGCTTACTGCTGTTCCAGCTCTTAGCAGTCACCCAACAAGCATCTGCTGAGTGAGTGAATGAATATGCCCTCAATCAAACACTGTCTAGCCTGCTTCTAACTATTTTAAGAGCTACTTCTTCTCAAATGCCTTACATTATTTTCTGTGTCTCTCTTTATCCTCTTTTTGTCCATCTAGCCAAGGGAAAAACAATGCACCTGAAATTTCAGGATGTTGAAAAGAGACATATGTTGTTATCATTTATTCCTTATGTTTTGCTTGTGACCATGAGATTGGGCCCACAGCGTAAGCAAGGCCTTAGATACACAGCCGGGGACTTAGATCTCCTTACTGGTGGGTAGAAGTGAGGTGGTCATGGGGAAGTCAGATCACTTAGGGACAGTCTGTATAGAGGCAAATGATAAAGGCCTTCTCTTTCCCAGTCCAGACTATCAGTCTGAAAATAGCCTTGTGCCATTGATTTAATCAACCTTGGCTTTTTTTTTTTTTTTTTTTTTTAAGGTTATAACTTCTTTAAACTATATACTGCCATTTCTGGGGGGACTTTAGAAACTTAAAATGCATGGTAGAAATTTGTTCAATATACTGTTTTCTTAGCTTCCTATTGAAACAAAGCAGCATATGCCTTTCAGGGTGGAGACAAACAAGATCCTTCTTTTTAAATATCAATTATGACTTTGGTGAACAAAACTGGTATGAAACAGTGTTGACAAAGAGTACAGTACAACATAGCCTTTTCACACTTTATTAGGTTTTACAGGAGTTAAACCATTTTATCAGCTTTAAAATCAGGATAGGGATAAAATGTTTATTATAATGAAATCAAAGAGTTATATATGTTGAACTGTTTATCTCCAGGAAAGGGAAATCCTCAGAAATTAAAGCTCATACAGCTCCAGTTCGAAGTGTGGACTTCTCAACTGATGGCCAGTATTTAGCTACAGCTTCTGAAGACAAATCTATCAAAGTATGGAACATGTATCGCCAGCGTTTCTTATATTCCTTGTACCGACACACACACTGGGTACGCTGTGCCAAGTAAGTGCAGAAGGTTTCGTAATAAGATTTCCATGTTTTTTTCCTGCTATAGTCCATGCTTTCCCCCAACCTCCAGAACAGGGGAAAAAAGGGCGTGTTCATTCATCCATTCATCCATTCATCCATTCATCCACCCATGCTAAGTGTTAGGAACAGCAGTAAGCAAAGTAGTCAAGACCCCTGCTCTTACATTCTAGAAAGCCAGATAGTGAACAAACAGGGAAGCAGATGTAATAGGTCAGATGGCGTTAATCCAAGGGCTGCCTCGCAGAAAGGGTGGCCTTGGAGACAGAAAAGATGGAGGGGGTGAGGCTTGGGAAAGAAAGGTCCTGGACAGAGGAAGTAAGGGGAGGGCCCTGAGGTGGGAGCCTGGGGCTGTGAGGGGGAAGGCATGGAGGGCAGCACGGGGTGGGAGAGCCCAGACCAGCCGGCCAGGTCAGGGCTGTGCTGACACTGCAGCCTGCTCATCCCTCTGTCCTGCGCTTTCCTGGGGTCACACTGACTGCTGCATGAAGAACAGACCACAAATACAAGGCCTGGCTTGGACCAAAGTGGCGTCAGTGGAAATTGGGAGAAGCAGATGGATTCCGGATGGAGTGTGAAGTTACACCTACAATACTTGTTGTCACATCAGATGTGACAGAGAAAGAGGTGTCTGCAGGACTCCTGTTTGTTGGCAGGCGAGTGCTATTACCTGTCCACTAACAACACCTGTCCACAGAGACACCGTGCCAGAATACTTCTAGTGCATATCACATTTCCCCATCAGAACTGCCTGGGACCAAAGGGTTGTTTTGTTTTCCCCATTTGGCAAATGAGGTAAAGAGATGAATTTAGGACCTCATCTAATTGAAAGTGACTGAAGTCCAAATTCTTTTTCTCCCCTCCAAGTGTTTAACTGCCCATGTGTTAGCCCCCAGTTCTAGCCTCCCTGCAGGGAAGGCAGGGCTAGAACTGGGGGCCCCAGTACTGTCCCGTGTCTCTCTGTATCTCATTTGGGGGCTTCTCTGCATGCCGGCTTCCTTCTCTCAAACGTGCTGGTGTAAGGTCCTGCCAGCTCCAGGCCTCAATGCTCACAGCTTTGTGACAGGAAGGGAAAACTGCCCTCTCCCAGCTCCAGTAAGAAAAGTACCAGGGTGACTCATGACTCTGTCCTGGCCGAAGTCCTGTGCTCGCCCCTTTGTCTAGCAGTGAAATACTGTGGTGGCCTCAGTGTAGGTCAGGGGCCTGGCTGAAATCGGTCACCCTGGCCGTGGAACACGAGTCATACTAAGCTCATGTTTTAGGCCTCGGGAGAGTGGACAGTTCCCATAGGAAGGGCCCAGGGCTCAGACATTGTCACTAGGGAAAGACTGTGAGCCCTGTGTCCATCCTGCTCTGTGCCTGCCATGTCACGTAACACGCCAGGTGTCTCCTTCTAGGACGTGGTAGAGCGGGAGCTCCAGCCAGCACTCTCTGCCTTGCCTTGAGCCTACATTCTTCACTCTTACCTTCTCAGTGGGACAGTATGCTCAGGAAGTCTTGAGAATAACTTATGATAATGAGCATAAAAAGAATTTTTTTATAGTCCATATTTTTTATTTTATTTTATTTATGGTTGGGATTTTTAAAAGGACGGACAGAAGTTCTCACTTCTAGTCAGTAGTTTTTTTTTCTCTTAAAGCTGTCAGTCACTTGTTGGCTCTGGCAACCAAGTATCATTTCTATATTGGCCAGATAGCTATGCGGTTAAAAATATGGACCCTGACCCCAGATATACAGGTTAATAGCCCATCCCACCACTTACCAGCTGTGTGGCCTTTGGGAAAGTCACCTAACTTCTCAGTGCCTCAGTTGTCTTACCTGTTAAATTAGGATCATGACAGTAGTAACCTGCCACATAGGTTGTTATGGTATTTAAATTAATAAGTATCCAGATAGCACTTAGAGCACTGCCTGCGTCCTAGTAACCATTATGTATATCTTTATCATCATCATCACCGCCATTGGATATCTCATTCTTACTAAATTTTTAAAAATACTGTGTAACTTGAATTGGTAATTTTTTAGGCTAAACTTTATTTAACAGCCTGGGATCTCCTTAGGTGGGATAATTTTTTTTCCTACCTAAGGAGACAACATGTGAGGTCTCTAGAAGCTGGTCAAATCATTTGTGTTTATTTATGAAATTATGTTTTAAGTAAGAAGAGGAGGCAGAGAACAGAGAAGTGCCGACAGCTGGGTCAGGTCCCAGGAAGGAAGAATAATTCATCCCCCACTGGGAACCAGCCCTGAGTGTGTTTGGCAACAGTATGTCTTTGCTCAACAGTAAGCAAAAACATTGAATATTGATTTAACTAAGCAAAACAAAGTGCTTTATTTTTTTTTTTTTTGTAGAGACAGAGTCTCACTTTATGGCCCTCGGTAGAGTGCCGTGGCCTCACACAGCTCACAGCAACCTCCAACTCCTGGGCTTAAGCGATTCTCTTGCCTCAGCCTCCCGAGTAGCTGGGACGACAGGCGCCCGCCACAACGCCCGGCTATTTTTTGGTTGCAGTTTGGCCGGGGCTGGGTTTGAACCTGCCACCCTCGGCATATGGGGCCGGCGCCTTACTGACTGAGCCACAGGCGCCGCCCACAAAGTGCTTTATTTGCACTCCAAATGATGATAATAACTTTTATTTACCCAGTGTGGACTATATGCTTCTGTTTCCTTCCAAAAAGAATGAAGGTTGGTTTATAATAAGTCTCACTCCTACGTCAACCTTAGTCCCTGAAGGGAATGGGCAGACAATTGTGGTATCTAGAACCAGGTAGCCTGAGTTTCCTGCAGCTGAGGTATTAGTGGAATGATAGTGGCTGCCGTAGTGCTCATTTATTTTTTCTTTTTCTTTTTTTTGCAGTTTTTGGCTGGGGCTGGGTTTAGGCCAGACTCAAAATATGAGTCAGGCATATGGGGCCAGTGCCCTACTCCTTTGAGCCACAGGCGCTGCCCCATAGTGCTCTTTTCTAATAACCAGAAGGAATGCTGTTGAGTTTTCCATGTAAGAGAAAATCTTTCCTAAAAGTGAATTCTAGGAGTACTTTATTCATTGCCCTTGTATGAAATCATTTATATAGAAGAGAAGGTACTATTAATGTAAGTCAGAATAATTTTTTTTGCGACAGAGTCTCATTATGTTACCCTCGGTAGAGTACTGTGAAGTCACAGCTCATAGCAACCTCCAACTCTTGGGCTTAAGCGATTCTCTTGCCTCAATCTCCCAACTAGCTGGGACTATAGGCACCTGCCACAACGCCATTTTTTGTTGCTGTTTTCATTGTTGTTTAGCAGGCCCCAGGCCTGTTCCAACCCACAGGGGGACAGGTGTATTTAGACAGTGCCCTAGCTGCTGAGCTACAGGCGTGAGCCATAAGTCAGAATAATTTATAAAAAATCACCAATAATGTGAAATTTTGGTATTCAAAATATTCCTTTAATAGCAAAGCCATTCTCTGTACCACATATCTGTATTGAGTACAAGGAGATGAATATGCCTTTGGCCCCAGGAGCTTGTAGTTCAATGGAAAAAAACAATAGATGCTAAATAATTATGAAATGGCATGTCCTATGGGGGAAATGACACACAAGATGATAAGGGAGTGAGTGGGGCATCAGACTAGATTTGTGTGAGGAAAAATCAAGACAAACATTCTAGGCCATTAAGTTTAGCCTAATGCTGCCTCTTTACATATTTTGAGTCTGGCCTAAAGATGTCTCCCTGCCCAGTGAGCTGTAACCTAAATGAAAGTGTAAACAGACAGTGACCTTCCCCTGCAGCCATCTCTGAGTTTTTGGCCAATCACCAAGGGCCAGCTGTTCAAACGGGTTCACCTGAGGCATTCACCCAGCTGCGAGTACTCCAGCTGTTTCTGGACCTCACATCTGTCTTCTCTCTGTACTCACTTTCCTTTTTCCTTCCATAGATCCTCTCCGTCCATGCTGTACAGCCAGAGCCTCTCTGAACCTATTCTGGTTCTGAGGCTGCCCGATTTGCAGATTATTCTTTGCTCCATAAAACTCTGTAAACTGGCTCGGCGCCTGTAGCACAGTGGTTAAGGCACCAGCCACATACACTGGGGCTGGCAGGTTCGAACCCAGCCTGGGCCAAATAAACAACAATGATAACTGCAACAAAAACTAGCCAGGCATTGTCCCAGCTACTTGGGAGTCTGAGGCAAGAGAATCACTTAAACCCTGGAGTTTGAGGTTGCTGTGAGCTGTGATGCCACGGCACTCTACTGAGGGTGGCATAGTGAGACTCCGTCTCAACAAAACAAAACAAAACTGTAAACTATGTGATACAGGAGCAGAGTTTTAGAACAGTGAGCGATCTCCATATCTAGTCAAGACACCTGTCATCTCCATCCTAATCTCCACTGCCTAAGGGGTTTAGCATTGTTGGCCCTGTGGACACTTTCAAAAATCTCCCAAATGTTCTAATACAGATTCCCTTCATCCCTGCTTTTATACAGAACCAATCAGGTTACCTGCTCCTCAACTTACAGCCTCTCAGCACTCAGACCTCCTTGCTCTGGCACATGTGCTCTGCCTTCCTGTTACCACCTGTCTTTCTTTTGTCACTTTTGCCACTCACCTTAGTTAATGTGTACAGGCTTCCTGTTATGTTCTGTGCCTTTACCTGTGGTGCTTCTCATGCCTGGCATGATACCTGCTTCCACGCTTCCTTCACCATCCTCCTGTGCTCCCACCGTACCTTCACCACCCTCCTGTGCTCCCACCGTACCTTCACCACCCTCCTGTGCTCCCACCGTACCTTCACCACCCGCCTCTGCTCCCACCGTACCTTCACCATCCGCCTCTGCTCCCACCGTACCTTCACCACCCTCCTCTGCTCCCACCGTACCTTCACCACCCGCCTCTGCTCCCACCGTACCTTCACCACCCGCCTCTGCTCCCACCGTACCTTCACCACCCGCCTCTGCTCCCACCGTACCTTCACCACCCTCCTCTGCTCCCACCGTACCTTCACCATCCGCCTCTGCTCCCACCGTACCTGCACCATCCGCCTCTGCTCCCACCGTACCTTCACCACCCGCCTCTGCTCCCACCGTACCTTCACCATCCTCCTGTGCTCCCACCGTACCTTCACCATCCTCCTCTGCTCCCACCGTACCTTCACCATCCGCCTCTGCTCCCACCGTACCTTCACCACCCGCCTCTGCTCCCACCGTACCTTCACCATCCGCCTCTGCTCCCACCGTACCTTCACCATCCTCCTCTGCTCCCACCGTACCTTCACCACCCGCCTCTGCTCCCACCGTACCTTCACCACCCACCTCTGCTCCCACCGTACCTTCACCATCCTCCTCTGCTCCCACCGTACCTTCACCACCCGCCTCTGCTCCCACCGTACCTTCACCATCCGCCTCTGCTCCCACCGTACCTTCACCATCCTCCTCTGCTCCCACCGTACCTTCACCACCCGCCTCTGCTCCCACCGTACCTTCACCACCCACCTCTGCTCCCACCGTACCTTCACCATCCTCCTCTGCTCCCACCGTACCTTCACCACCCTCCTCTGCTCCCACCGTACCTTCACCACCCTCCTGTGCTCCCACCGTACCTTCACCATCCGCCTCTGCTCCCACCGTACCTTCACCACCCGCCTCTGCTCCCACCGTACCTTCACCATCCTCCTCTGCTCCCACCGTACCTTCACCACCCGCCTCTGCTCCCACCGTACCATCACCATCCTCCTCTGCTCCCACCGTACCTTCACCACCCGCCTCTGCTCCCACCGTACCTTCACCATCCGCCTCTGCTCCCACCGTACCTTCACCACCCGCCTCTGCTCCCACCGTACCTTCACCATCCTCCTCTGCTCCCACCGTACCTTCACCACCCGCCTCTGCTCCCACCGTACCTTCACCATCCTCCTCTGCTCCCACCGTACCTTCACCATCCGCCTCTGCTCCCACCGTACCTTCACCACCCTCCTCTCCTCCCACCGTACCTTCACCACCCGCCTCTGCTCCCACCGTACCTTCACCATCCTCCTCTGCTCCCACCGTACCTTCACCACCCGCCTCTGCTCCCACCGTACCTTCACCACCCGCCTCTGCTCCCACCGTACCTTCACCATCCTCCTCTGCTCCCACCGTACCTTCACCACCCGCCTCTGCTCCCACCGTACCTTCACCATCCTCCTCTGCTCCCACCGTACCTTCACCATCCGCCTCTGCTCCCACCGTACCTTCACCACCCTCCTCTCCTCCCACCGTACCTTCACCACCCGCCTCTGCTCCCACCGTACCTTCACCATCCTCCTCTGCTCCCACCGTACCTTCACCACCCGCCTCTGCTCCCACCGTACCATCACCATCCTCCTCTCCTCCCACCGTACCTTCACCACCCGCCTCTGCTCCCACCGTACCTTCACCATCCTCCTCTGCTCCCACCGTACCTTCACCACCCGCCTCTGCTCCCACCGTACCTTCACCACCCGCCTCTGCTCCCACCGTACCTTCACCATCCGCCTCTGCTCCCACCGTACCTTCACCATCCTCCTCTGCTCCCACCGTACCTTCACCATCCGCCTCTGCTCCCACCGTACCTTCACCACCCTCCTCTCCTCCCACCGTACCTTCACCACCCGCCTCTGCTCCCACCGTACCTTCACCATCCTCCTCTGCTCCCACCGTACCTTCACCACCCTCCTCTGCTCCCACCGTACCTTCACCATCCTCCTCTGCTCCCACCGTACCTTCACCACCCGCCTCTGCTCCCAACGTACCTTCACCACCCGCCTCTGCTCCCACCGTACCTTCACCACCCGCCTCTGCTCCCACCGTACCTTCACCACCCGCCTCTGCTCCCACCGTAACATCACCATCCTCCTCTGCTCCCACCGTACCTTCACCATCCTCCTCTGCTCCCACCGTACCTTCACCATCCGCCTCTGCTCCCACCGTACCTTCACCACCCGCCTCTGCTCCCACCGTAACATCACCATCCTCCTCTGCTCCCACCGTACCTTCACCATCCTCCTCTGCTCCCACCGTACCTTCACCATCCTCCTCTGCTCCCACCGTACCTTCACCATCCGCCTCTGCTCCCACCGTACCTTCACCATCCGCCTCTGCTCCCACCGTACCATCACCATCCTCCTCTGCTCCCACCGTACCATCACCATCCTCCTGTGCTCCCACCGTACCTTCACCATCCTCCTCTGCTACTACCGTACCATCACCATCCTCCTGTGCTCCCACCGTACCTTCACCATCCGCCTCTGCTCCCACCGTACCTTCACCATCCGCCTCTGCTCTCACCGTACCATCACCATCCTCCTCTGCTCCCACCGTACCTTCACCATCCTCCTCTGCTCCCACCGTACCATCACCATCCTCCTGTGCTCCCACCGTACCTTCACCATCCGCCTCTGCTCCCACCGTACCTTCACCATCCGCCTCTGCTCCCACCGTACCTTCACCATCCTCCTCTGCTCCCACCGTACCTTCACCACCCGCCTCTGCTCCCACCGTACCTTCACCATCCTCCTCTGCTCCCACCGTACCTTCACCATCCGCCTCTGCTCCCACCGTACCTTCACCACCCTCCTCTCCTCCCACCGTACCTTCACCACCCGCCTCTGCTCCCACCGTACCTTCACCATCCTCCTCTGCTCCCACCGTACCTTCACCACCCGCCTCTGCTCCCACCGTACCTTCACCACCCGCCTCTGCTCCCACCGTACCTTCACCATCCTCCTCTGCTCCCACCGTACCTTCACCACCCGCCTCTGCTCCCACCGTACCTTCACCATCCTCCTCTGCTCCCACCGTACCTTCACCATCCGCCTCTGCTCCCACCGTACCTTCACCACCCTCCTCTCCTCCCACCGTACCTTCACCACCCGCCTCTGCTCCCACCGTACCTTCACCATCCTCCTCTGCTCCCACCGTACCTTCACCACCCGCCTCTGCTCCCACCGTACCATCACCATCCTCCTCTCCTCCCACCGTACCTTCACCACCCGCCTCTGCTCCCACCGTACCTTCACCATCCTCCTCTGCTCCCACCGTACCTTCACCACCCGCCTCTGCTCCCACCGTACCTTCACCACCCACCTCTGCTCCCACCGTACCTTCACCATCCGCCTCTGCTCCCACCGTACCTTCACCATCCTCCTCTGCTCCCACCGTACCTTCACCATCCGCCTCTGCTCCCACCGTACCTTCACCACCCTCCTCTCCTCCCACCGTACCTTCACCACCCGCCTGTGCTCCCACCGTACCTTCACCATCCTCCTCTGCTCCCACCGTACCTTCACCACCCTCCTCTGCTCCCACCGTACCTTCACCATCCTCCTCTGCTCCCACCGTACCTTCACCACCCGCCTCTGCTCCCAACGTACCTTCACCACCCGCCTCTGCTCCCACCGTACCTTCACCACCCGCCTCTGCTCCCACCGTACCTTCACCACCCGCCTCTGCTCCCACCGTACCTTCACCATCCGCCTCTGCTCCCACCGTACCTTCACCACCCGCCTCTGCTTCCACCGTACCTTCACCACCCGCCTCTGCTCCCACCGTAACATCACCATCCTCCTCTGCTCCCACCGTACCTTCACCATCCTCCTCTGCTCCCACCGTACCTTCACCATCCTCCTCTGCTCCCACCGTACCATCACCATCCTCCTGTGCTCCCACCGTACCTTCACCATCCGCCTCTGTTCCGACCGTACCTTCACCATCCGCCTCTGCTCCCACCGTACCATCACCTTCCTCCTCTGCTCCCACCGTACCTTCACCATCCGCCTCTGTTCCCACCGTACCTTCACCATCCGCCTCTGCTTCCACCCTTTCTTCTTGGCCGGACTCTCCTTCCACCCTTCCTTCACCTTCCTGCTCTGCTCCCACCCTTCCTTTACCGTTGTCCTCTGCTTCCACCCTTCCTTCATGGCCCTCCTCTTCTTCCACCCTTCCTTCACTGTGGTGATTTGCTTAAACCTTTCCTTCACCAACCCCCTCTGCTCCCACCCCACCTTCATGGCCCTACTCTCTTTCCACCCTTCCTTCACCATCTTGCTCCGCTCCCATCTTTCCTGCATGGTGCAGATCTGCTTCCACCCTTCCTTCACCATCCTCCTCTGCTTCCACCCTTCCTTAATGGCCCTACTCTCCTTCCACCTTTCCTTCACCATTCTGCTCTGCTCCCACCCTTTCTCCACAGTGCTGATTTATTCCCACCCTTCTTTCACCATCATCCTCTGCTTCCACCCTTCCTTCACTGTGCTGATTTGCTTCCACCCTTCCTTCACCAACCTCCTTTGCTTTCACCCTTCCTTCATGGCCCTACTCTCCTTCCACCCTTCCTTCACCATCTTGCTATGCTCCCACCCTTCCTCCACTCTCCTCTGCTTCCACCCTACCTTCACGGCCTTACTCTCTTTCCACACTTCCTTCACCATACTGCTCTTGCTCCCACCCTTTTTTCACCATCTTGCTCCAGTCCCACCTTTCCTTCATGGTGCTGATCTGCTTCTGCCCTTCTTTCATCTTCCTCTTCTGCTTCTACTCTTCCTTCTTAGTGCTGATCTGCCTCCACCCTTCCTTCACCATCCTCCTCTGTTTCCACCCTTCGTTCACCATCCTCCTCTGCTTCTACCCTTCCTTCATGGCCCTCCTGTCTTTCCATCCTTCTTTCACTGACCTGCTCTGTTCCCACCCTTCCTTTACCGTTGTCCTCTGCTCCTACCCTTCCTTCACAGTGCTGATCTGCTTCCACCCTTCCTTCACCATCTTCCTTTGCTCCCACCCTTCCTTCACCATCCTCCTCTGTTTCCACCCTTTGTTCACCATCCTGCTCTGCTCCCACCCTTCCTTCACAGTGGGTACTGATCTGCTTGCACTCTTCCTCCCATTCCCATTCCTTCTACCCTTCGTTCATTGCCCTACTCTCCTTACACCCTTCCTTCACCATCCTGCTCTGCTCCCACCTTCACCATCCTCCTGTACTTCCACCTTCCTTCATGGCCCTACTCTCCTTCCACCCTTCATTCACTCTCCTGCTCTGCTACCCCACCCTTCCTTCACCATCCTGCTCTGTTACCACTCTTCCTTCACTATCCTCCTCTGCTTCCACCCTTCCTTTATGGCCCTGTCTTTTGCACCCTTCCTTCACAGTCCTCCTATGCTCCCACTGTTCCTTCACCGTCCTTCTCTGCTTCCATTTTTCCTTCATGGCCCTACTCTCCTTTCACCCTTCCTTTACCATCCTGCTCTGCTCCCACTCTTCCTTCACCGTCCTCCTCTGCTCCCACCCTTCCTTCCCAGCCATACTCTTTCCACCCTTCCTTCACCACCCTGCTCTGCTCCCACTCTTCCTGCACCGTCCTCCTCTGGTTCTACCCTTTCTTCATGGCCCTACTCTCCTTCCACCCTTCCTTCACTGTCTTGCTCTTCTCACACCCTTCCTTCACCTTCCTGCTCTGCTCTCACTGTTCCTTCATGGCCCTACTCTCCTTCCACCCTTCCTTCACTGTCCTGCTCTGCTCCCACTCTTCCTGCACTGTCCTCCTCTGCTTCACCCTTCCCTCATGGCCCTACTCTCTTTCCACCCTTCCTTCACCATCCTCCTCTATTTTCACCCTTCCTTCACCGTCCTCCTCTGCTCCCATTCTTCCTTCACGGTGGGTACTGATCTGCTTGCACCCTTCCTCACCTTTCCCATTGCTTCTCTCCTTCGTTCATTGCCCTACTCTCCTTACACCCTTCATTCACCGTCCTGCTCTGCTCCCACCTTCACTGTCCTCCTGTACTTACACCCTTCCTTCATGGCCCTACTCTCCTTCCACCCTTCATTCACTCTCCTGCTCTGCTACCCCACCCTTCCTTCACCATCCTGCTGTGCTCCCACCCTGCCTTCACCGTCCTGTACTTCCACCCTTCTTTTATGGCCCTATCTTTTGCACCCTTCCTTCACAGTCCTCTTGTGCTCCCACTGTTCTTTCACTGTCCTTCTCTGCTTCCATTTTTTCCTTCATGGCCCTACTCTCCTTTCACCCTTCCTTCACCATCCTGCTCTGCTCCTACTCTTCTTTCACCATCCTCCTCTACTCCCACCCTTCCTTCCCGGCCATACTCTCTTTCCACCCTTCCATCACCACCCTCCTCTGCTCCCACCCTTCCTGCACCATCCTCCTCTGGTTCTACCCTTTCTTCATGACCCTACTCTCCTTCCACTCTTCCTTCACTGTCCTGCTCTTCTTACACCCTTCCTTCACCTTCCTGCTCTGCTCTCACTGTTCATTCATGGC
The DNA here is from genome assembly GCF_027406575.1 of Nycticebus coucang. Lineage (NCBI taxonomy): Eukaryota > Metazoa > Chordata > Mammalia > Primates > Lorisidae > Nycticebus > Nycticebus coucang. The sequence goes on from NC_069782.1 coordinate 32,621,236, forward strand.
CCTACTCTCCTTCCACCCTTCCTTCACTTTCCTGCTCTGCTCCCAACCTTTCTTCACCATCCTGTTCTGCTCCCACCCTTCCTTTACCGTCCTCCTCTGCTTCCACCCTTCCTTCACGGTGCTGATCTGCTTCCACTCTTCCTTCACTGTCCTCCTCTGCCTCCACCCTTTCTTTACCATCATCCTCTGCTTCCACCCTTCCTTCATGGCTTTACTCTCCTTCCACTCTTCCTTCACCGTCCTGCTCTGCTCCCACCCTTCCTTCATCGTCCTGCTCTGCTCTCATTCTTCTTTCACCTTCGTCCTCTGCTTCTACCCTTCCTTCATTGCCCTACTCTCCTTCCAACCTTCCTTCACTGTCCTGCTCTGCTCCCACCCTTTCTTCACCATCCTGCTCTGTTCCAACCCTTCCTTCATTGTCGTCCACTGCTTTCCACCCTTCCTTCATGGACTTAACTCTCCTTCCAACCTTCCTTCACTGTCCTGCTCTGCTCCCACCCTTCCTCCACCATTCTCCTCTGCTTCCACCCTTCATTCACCATCCTCCTCTACTCCACCCTTCTTTCACAGCCCTACTCTCCTTCCACCCTTCCTTTACCATTCTTCTCTGCTTCCACCATTCCTTCAAGGCCCTACCCTGCTGCCACCCTTCCTTCACCATCCTGCTCTATGTCTCCAAGAAACATTTCTGACTCTCTCCTTGCCAATTTTATTCCAATTCCTTTATGCCACCATGCTGCATTCTATTATGAGCTCTGGTTTTCAGCTTAGGCTTATCTTCCCTGTTAAACCTTGGATTACTAGCATTTTTTATGTTGTATTCTCTGGCTGGGCACTGTTCTACATTCTGTAGATAGGGCAAAAAGCAAAACAGCCAAACTTCTATTTTCATGTAGTTACTTCTGCTGAAGGGAGACAGTTGAGAAATACATTAGCAATATGCACTCTTGGAGAAAATCAATAGGGTAACAAGAGGTAGAGAATTCTGGAGCTAGGAGGTGCTCTTTTACAGACAGAAGTCAGGGAAAGTATATCTACCAGAGTGGCATTTGAGCCAAGACCTGCATGCAATCAGGGAAGGAACAGGAAAGAGTGTTGAAGGGAGAGTTAGATGTGATGCGTTAGGTACATGTTAGGCTAGAGTCAAAGTTGTCAAAAATTTGATTGAATGAAGCAGTAAAGTTTGGTGAGCAGGCTTAAGTTGAACTTTAAAGTGCAGGTAACTTTTGCAGTAGTTTTCATGGGTTTCTGCAGGCAGAGTCATTTTTTGAGTCTTTATAGCCAATCTACGAGTACCGTCCATGTGTGTTTTGCATGCAGAGGTTTATGTGGCTTCACTGCTCTCTCTCTCGTCCCTTCGGTGGTCTCTTGTTCAGATGTACAAATTGCTTGCTCAGCACATTCAGTCTTAATGGATTGCCCTTACCTTTCTGGTGACTTAGGTTTTTTTTTTGTTGTTGTTTTTTAATTAGTTGTTTTCTTACTGTTTGGAGTGATTCATGTGAAACTATAGAAGCCTCCCTGGAGGAATATGTTTTGATTGAATATTTTGGTTAAATTTAATAAATAAGAATTTCATCTTCTTGGCAACTTTTCGTATATATGCTCTATAACATGCTTACAGATTATTTCTCATAATTTATTATCATCTTTCTTCTTGGATCATCTTACTGCATTTAGAACAAGAGAGTTGACTTCAATATCCAGAGAGCCCAACTGACTATCCAGGTCCAGCTTCCCAGAGTGTGTGTGTATCTTCCTTCGAGAACAGCCTTAGGAGGCCGTCCTTATCCAGGCCTTCCGAGGGTCTGCAGGACTAGAGGTCTGATGTTCACTTTATACCCAGAGGCCAGAAAGCTCAGGGGGAACTGAGTCATGCTCAGTAAATTTAGGAAGAGAGTCCGGAATATATACCAGATGCCAGTTTACTTATTTATAATGGCAGTGTTAACTGCCAGAGAGTCTACAACATTGACATTCCTGAGGGACTTTTTCCTTTGCCAACAAAGTCAGAATATAATCAAAATGCTGCTTAGTGAGTCCTGGAACTAAAGTAGGAGGAGTTAGTTGAAAAAAATCAGAGTAGTTGGCTCTGGAAATCTCCACCTTTTAAGTGAACCGCTTAGTCCAGTGGTTCTCAGCCTGTGGGTTGCGACCCCTGTGGGGGTCGAACAACCCTTTCATGGGGGTCACCTAAGACCATCGGAAAACACATATTTTTGAAAAACATATTTTTGCACACATGAAGTAGCAACGAAAATAATTTTATGGTTGGGGTCACCACAACATGAGGAACTGTATTAAAGGGTCACGACATTAGGAAGGTTGAGAACCACCGGCTTAGTCCATATAAATGTATATGACTTGCCCTGTGATTTGATTTAAATCTACATCTGGCTGTTTTCTATTTGTTTCATTTGTTTATTGTTTCTTTATTCTCTTTTTCTTTTAGACTAATCAAATATTTCTTTGCATTGGATTTTAACCTCCTGTATTATCTTTTCAACTTTACCCTGTAAGTTTTTTTGTTTAGTGGTAATTTCTAGAGGTTACAATACGCATTCTTGACTTATCACAGTCTATTCTTGAATTAATTGTATGCCATTCTATATATATATCATTAAAACTTAGGTACTTGTATGTTTCTTTAACCATTTCTTGACAGTTTTATTTCTTCATATGGTGTAAGTTTGCAATACATTAAGTAGCCACTTTTCTTCTAGAGAAAATAAGAAGTCTTTTTTTATTTACCCCCACATCTGCTAGTTCCAGCACTCTTTATTCACTGTGTAGATCCGTGTTTCCATCTGGGTCCTGTCTCTCCAGCCCACCGTTTCTTGTAGTGCAGGTCTCCTGGTGATGGATGACTTCTCTCAGCTTTTTGTTTTTCCTTTTTAAAGGATACTTTTGCTGAGGTGTAGAGTTATAATTTGGTGGGTAATCTTTCTTTCAGTACTTTAAAGATGTCATTTTTTTCCTCTCAAAATTCATATATTGAAATCTTGACTCCAAAGAGTGCTATTAAGAGATGAGATCTCTGGGAGGTGATTATATCATGAGGGCTCATAGGAATGGAATTCATACCCCTATAAAAGAGGTCCCAGAGAGCCTCTGACCCTTCACCATGTGAGAGCACAGCAAGGAGATACCATCTGCATGAACCAGGAGACAGGCCCTCGCCAGATGGCAAATGTCTAGGCCTTGATGCTGGACTTCTCAGCTCCGGAACTGTGAGAAATAAAGTTCTGCTGTTTATATGCTACCCAGCATTTGTTATTTTGTCCTAGCAGCCCTAATGGACTGAAACATCATTCCATTATCTTCTGGTTTCCATCGTTTTTTATGTGAAGGCCATAGTTGTTTTAATCTTATTCTCCTATATATAATGTGTCTTTTTTTTCTCTGCTGCTCTAAGATTTTTTGTTTTGTTTTATTTGGCTATGATGGGCTTACATACAGTTTTATATAATTTTCTTGTCTTTTTTGTAACTGTTTGGATCTATGGATGGATATTTTTCATTATATCTGGAAAACATTTTTCTTTTCTGTATACATTTTTCTTCCCTAATTTCTTCCTCATCTCTCTCTGAGAGTCCATGTTTACACTTGACCACATGATATTCTTCCACAGTAGGTTGAGTCTTTGTCCCCTTTCTTCAACCTTTTTTTTTTCTCTCCATTTAGCTTGTGTAGTCTTTACTGGCCTTTCCTCAAGTTCACTGGTCTTTTCTTCAGCAGAATCCAGTCTGCTGTTAAGCTTACCCTTTTCTGGGTGTGATTCCCTCTTGGCTTGCTCATGGTGCCCATCTTTTCCTTTAATCCATGAACATACTTAAAACTGCTGCACAGTCTTTGTCTCCTAATTCTAACATTTGTGCCATATCTGGGTCAAATTTCCTGCTGCTCCTTTATGTGTCCTTTATGCTGTTCCTTTATTGTATGCCCAAACATAGTAAATGTTTGAGAGTATGGACCATGCTGTCACTTTCTAAAGAATGTTGAGCTTTGTTGTAGTAAGAAATTAACTTTCCCCTGGTCCAGCTAGATTCTGTTGAGGCTTGGATTTGGCCCCTGTGGGGTAGTCGATACTCTTGGGCTGTACTACTAATGACCTTTCTAAGGTTTCAGCTGAATACCAAAAGTGTTCAGCGAAGTCTGGTCAGAACCTGAATATCTCTCAGCACTATGTAACTTCCGTAATCTTTGTTCCACTCGCAGCCTCCCAGTAGTAGTTGTCTGCCAACCCTTGCTGCACTGTGCATGAGCAGCTCCGTATGACTGAAGACTCAAGGAGCCTCCTAAACAAAATTTTGGAGGTTTCTGCTCTTTGTGCTCCACTCTCATATCCTGTCCTCAAAATGCCAGCTGTGTCTTGCCTAAAAAGTTTCTTCAGGTATCTTACCCTGTTATATGATTGTTCATCAAGCCTATGGTGGGTAGGTCTGATAGCCATTACTTCCCCGTTGATGGAATTGAAAGTTCTATCAAAGGAATTAGTGGAACCCAATTAGCTAATTTCAAAATGCACATGAATGCAGTAAATAAGCAAGAATAGCCAAGAAAGAATTGATGAGAAAAAAGATTGGAAGGAACTTGTCCAATCAGCTCTCAAAACACAGATTAAAACTATAGTAATTAAAATATGATGATAATGGGATAGGATTAGAAAAATAGGTCACAGAAAGTGAATGCCTTTCTGTAGCCCCAACTTCTTGGGAGGCTGAGACAGGAGGATAACTTGAACCCAGAAATTTGAGGTTGCCGTGAGCTATGAAGAAGCCACTGCACTCCAGCCTGGGTCACAAAGCCTTACTCTTGGGTTTCTGGCTTGAGAGACAATTCAACTGAGAAAAGAGAACTCTGGAGAAGTGTTTGGGAAGGAAGACGAAGAGTTCATATTTGGACAAGTTCAGAGTTGGAGGCGCCTGCAGGGTACCCAAGAGGAGACACCCAGTGGCCAATTATGCTTAGGGATGGAGATTCCAGGAGTGAAGTTGGGGCACATACGTGGTAAATGACTGAATAGATAATCAGCATGTTTCATGGTATGCTTAATTTTTTATCTTTCTCATCTTCTTTTTGTCTCTGAACACTTGCAAAAACAAATTCTATTATGATAGTCATCAGGTGGTTTTTTTTCTAATACTGACCAATAGTTCAAAAACATAAATATTTTGCTATTGCCTCAAACTTCCCCTTCAGTCTGTAAACACCACATTATACCAAAGCAAACTTGGAGACTGCAAGTTTTTTTTTTTTTTTTAATGAGTCTATGAAAATTTTAGGACTAATTACAATCCAGACTTACACATTATACAACTAGGAAACACTGGACAGGATGGTCGTGAATTTCACAAGGTTACATAGCTGGGCAATTGCAGAATTCCCTAGAATTCAGGACTCAGTACTTACTGGGCAGTCTTATTTCCACTACTTTTTATTGCTTCCTCCTCTTGTTGAAGAGCTACTAGGCTTCAGAGTTCCTACTTACTTTACTAATGATTTTCCTTGTGGAACTTGAAATAGTGCTTACCTTGTTTGGTCCCAGAGTCCCGAGGGCTGGAAATATGTTTTTTTATAGACTATCAGTACGGATAAGAAATATTCAAAGGAAAATTTGGATTTCTTACGAAAATACTTTAAAACGTTTCCTGAATCCTTTGGTTCTGAATGAATGAATAACTCTGTGGCTGTGCATATGGACATAAAATGTTACATACAGTTTCAGGGACTGCATAGATTCTAAGTTAAAGAACTCCTGTTATATAATTTGCACTATTCTCAAGGACCTGTGAGTCAGTTTTTTTAGAAAGAAGATTAATAATTTCCTCATTCTATTGAGTGAGTGCCAGTGAATTTTAAAGGATTCAATAGTAGTTCAGTTAACTTCTCAAATGTCTTACAGACAGTTCGTGTCTGCTGATCCTTTAGTCACTGCTGACTAACGTAATATTCATCTTGGTAATATACTCTCTGGAAGTTTTAAAAGGTGGTTGAGTAGTACTAAATTAGAAAGTCAGAAATCTATTAATGTCTTAGTAGAAATGTTATATCCTCTTTACATTCTTAAAATTAATAGCTCAGTTAGATGTTATTTGAGTGCTGACAATGAAGGACTTACCTTTCCAGATCAAAGTCAGCAAAGATAAGCCTGATTTGTTGGTATTAACCTATTTTTGATGTATCTGATTAAACATGAAAGGGAAGGGGAGAAAATACAAACTGTCATCCTCAAAAATAGATTTCAGAGAGCATATGTGCAGTGATTATGATGTAGTATTCAGGGCCTGGGGAAGGATATAACCCTGTGTGCCCTGATGTTGGATTCAGTTGAAGGGAGAACCTTCAGTTGAACCTTGTCTTAGGCCCCAGGATCTTCCCTACTAAAACCTGCCTGCTTACTTATCTGAGGTTCCTATCTTCTTCTCTGGGAAGTTTCCCCCAGGCTTGAGAACCTCCCACTCCGAACAGTCTTTAACTGACTAAGCGTTGTGCATTTCCTTATCTACAAGTTTCTTTAAAATCCTGTTTCTTCTATGGAGCTTCTGGTGACCAATTGATACCTTTTTGTTATAAACCTTTTATATCTCCTTCTAAAATGATATTTGTGTGCCCTCCCTCTTAGAATGAAAGACTTGTGAGGGCCGAGATCTTATCAGTCTCATTCATGACTCTATTCCTATTTCCCAGGGCAGTACCCAGTGCCAGGTAGGGGCAGGTGCTCAGTTGATCCATCTTTGAGTGGATCAGCAGGTGAATATCTTCCCCATAAACTCCTCAGGGGAAGGGACCATGCCTGTTTTACTGATAGCCATGTCAGTACACATAGATTTTTAGTAAAGAATGGTCCTACGAGCACTGCCTCATGGTTCCCTTCCACTTGCGAACTTTTTGTTGTTTATGCAGAAACCACACGGAACTTCTAGTGCTCTAAGTAATGTGAGCAGTGGATTACACTTTCCTTTTGGCCAGAGACTTAAGCAAAGTGGCTCAGAGGTCCATGGGAACAGACTTCCTGGCTCAACTCTGAGCCCATCTCTACTGACTCAGTGAGTCTGGCAGTCACTGATCCGTTGTGTGCCTCTGCTTATTCATCTGTAAATCAAGGCAAACAGAAGCACCTGTTTTATAGGGTTATTTTGAAGATTAAATGAGTTGCTCTCATTACTGTCTCCAGAACCATTCTAGGACTTGTGTACTCAATAAATGTGGGTACAATCATGATGTGATGGTGGTTTTGGTCAATAATATTGTAGGGTGAATATTTTTGTTTTTTATTATTATCTTACCATTCCATCTTATTAATATTTTTCTTCATCATTGCTTTCTTGAAATAGAAGAATCAAGTCTTCTCAGAAGTATTCTTGTCACTTAAAATACTCATGTTAAGTAATTTTTTTTTTTTTTTTTTTTTTTTTTTGAGAGAGAGTCTCACTATGTCGCCCTGGGTAGAGTGCCATGGTGTCACAGCTCACAGCAACCTCCAACTCTTAGTCTAAGTGATTCTCTTGCCTCAGCCTCCCAAGTAGCTGGGACTACTGGCACCTGCTACAATGCCTGGCTATTTTGTTGTTGTTGTTGTTGTTGTCGTTGTTTGGCAGGCCCAGGCCAGGTTTGAACTTCCCAGTTCCGGTGTATGTGGCTGGCATCCTAGCCACTAAGCTACAGGCGCCAAGCCATGTTAAGTAAAATTTTTTTTAAAGTAGCTTTAAGAAACATAATTTGGGCTCCAGGCCTATAGCTCAAGCAGCTAAGGCACCAGCCACATACACCAGAACTGGCGGGTTTGAATCCAGCCCAGGCCTGCCAAACCACAATGACAACTACAACCAAAAAATAGCCAGGACTTGTGGTGGGCGCCTGTGGTCCCAGCTACTTGGGAGACTGAGGCAGGAGAATCACTTAAGCCCAGGAGTGGGAGGTTGCTATGAGCTGTGATGCCACGGCACTCTACCCAGGGCGACAGCTTGAGGGTCTGTCTCAAAAAAAAAAGAAACATAATTTGATTCCTTGCATTAGTTATTTATAGTTATTGTGCAGTTTATTTTCATGGGGGTATTGCATAGATTTTTCTTCTTCAGAATCTATGTAAAATAAGTTTCTTCTATTTGGAGCATTTCTATAATACTGTCCTTCATATTTGAATCTTTTTCACATATTTCCTGAAAAGATTAATAAAATATTACTTGTTATTATAAAATCAGGATAAACTACCAGCATGAATATTTTTCCTTGCAAGGTTATTTTCTTAAATTTTTAAATATTATTTCACATAAAACTTCATTATGCTTCTGGGTGTCTTTTTGTTTCTTGTAGTAAATTCACAAATGCCAGATTCAAAGTGTTTCTGTCAGAATTATTTAAGAATGAGGGTGGGAGAGAACAAAAAGTAAAGCCTTCAATTATATTCCATACCCTTAATTGATGACATGTAATAACCTTGACTCTGGGCGTAGAGAGTAACTACAAATAAAATTGAAACATAATCAGTCTATAACCTAAATCTGTCCTTTTTGGGTTCTGTTATTGCTAAAATAATAGTAATGAAATACTATTCATAGTTTCCAAATAGTCTAAAATTAGTTTTCTTTTTTTGTTGGTCCTCTGCACTTCTGTCTAACTTTCAAAGGCATTTAGGAAAAGAAAGAAAACAACCCAGAAAGACTGTTAAAGGCATAGATAGCTTATAAGCAGAAGACAAGAAGTCTGAGATTTTTCTCATTTGCTCATTAATGGGGTGCAGGGAGGGTAGGGCTGTCCAAGAAGGGACTTTTGTGCCATATAAATGACTTGTCCTATTTTCAGTCCTTTGGTGCTGTCCAGCCTCGCCACTCCAGGAAGTGACAGGTTTGGGCAGTCAGGTCTTTTTGCTGGTGATGTCACTTAATTTTAATTCTCAACATACCAGTATTTTCCTTACAGAAAGTTTCACTACAGGCTTGGTGAGATGAGTAATAAAGGCCTTCTTAGGTCACACAGCTAACACTGGAAAATGACAGAAATAGAGTACTTGAAAAATACACGGTACTTGGCTTGGCAGGAGTGAAGAATTAAATCACAGACCTAGAGCAGATGCCATAAAAACTGAATTCTTTGAATAGAAGAATAAAAGGGGACAAAGAAAAGTGGTTAGGCTACACAGCATGTGTTGGGCTTTTAATGGTCTGTCAGTGTGGTCTGTCAGGATGACATTACTGGGAGACATGTCATCTGCACGGTGTGGTGACAGTGGTCTCTGGCATTTACACTACAGCCTGACTTGTAGTGTGGAGGTGAGGGTGGTGCTTGTCAGGAAACTTTCACAAATGCAGTCTTCTTTCCTCTGCTTTCCAGATTTTCACCTGATGGAAGATTAATTGTTTCATGTAGTGAGGATAAAACTATTAAAATCTGGGACACCACAAACAAGCAGTGTGTTAATAACTTCTCCGATTCTGTGGGGTAAGTACTCTCTGTTCATTTATGTGGGTTAGATTGCTAAGGAGACATTTAATGGTAATAATTTAAATGAAGTAATGTGTTTAAAGGAATCAAAATATTAGACCATCTTATTCTTTTCTCCTAGATTTGCAAATTTTGTGGATTTTAACCCTAATGGTACATGCATAGCTTCAGCAGGTTCTGATCAAACCGTGAAAATTTGGGATATAAGATTGAACAAATTGCTCCAGCATTATCAAGGTAATAATTTCCCTAACCAAAAAAAAAAAAAAATTCAACTATTGAATGGGCCCCATGCTCCCCCTCAGTGTGTTCTGGCCTCTTAATGAGGGGACCTGGCTGCTTCTGAACTGGCTAGAGAAGAAAATAGTTGGCTCCCATGGGCGGCGCCTGTGGCTCAAAGGAGTAGGGTGCCGGCCTCATATGCCAGAGGTGGTGGGTTCAAACCACCACCAAAAAAAAAAAAAAGCCAAAAACTGCAAAAAAAAAAAAAGAAAAGTGAAAAGAAAATAGTTGGCTCCCGTCAACAGCAGGATCTGAGAAGCTTCAGGGAAGAGGGAGGTGAAGAGATCTTAAAAATGATGTTAGGGCTGGAAAAAAATAAGGTATGGTGAGATCTTCAAACTCTGATTAGCTACATTGAGTAAGAAGTCAGGAATGACTCTGAGTTCTGAATCACAGGGAGTTCAGTGAGCACAAACAGACGTTATAAATGATACAAACAACTTCTTGCTATGCCTATGTATTGAAACCAAAAGAAAAGTGACTTGGTTTTATTGGTTCATATTGGATTTATATTAAAACTACATTATTGTTTCACGTAAGTAGCTATCACTTATTCAGTACTTAATGTAGCAGACACTATGCTAAATCTTCATGACATTACTGAGAAATACCATTGTTGCCCCTAATTTTTTTTTTTTTATTGTTGGGGATTCATTGAGGGTACCAGAACCAGGTTACACTGATTGCATTTGTTAGGTGAAGTCCCTCTTACAATTATATCATGCCCCCAAAAGGTGTGGCACACACCAAGGCCCCACCCTCCCTCCTTCCCTCTCTCTGCTCTTCCTTTCTCCACCCTCCCTCCTTCTTTCTCTCTCTGCTCTCCCCTTCCCCAACCACACCGTGTCTTTAATTGTCATTAACTGTCCTCATATCAAAATTGAGTACGTAGGATTCATGCTTCTCCATTCTTGTGATGCTTTGCTACGAATAATGTGTTCCACTTCCATCCAGGTTAATACAAAGGATGTAAAGTCCCTGTTGTTTTTTTTTTTTGGGGGGGGTGGGATTCATTGGGGGTACAATAAGCCAGGTTACACTGATTGCATTTGTTAGGTAAAGTCCCTCTTACAATTGTGTCTTGCCCCCAAAAGGTGTGGCACACACCAAGACCCCACCCCCTCCCTCCTTCCCTCTCTCTGCTCTTCCTTTCCCCCAGCTCCACCGTGACCTTAATTGTCATTAATTGTCCTCATATCAAAATTGAGTACATAGGATTCGTGCTTCTCCATTCTTGTGATGCTTTACTAAGAATAATGTCTTCCACTTCCATCCAAGTTAATACGAAGGATGTAAAGTCTCCATTTTTTTAATGGCTGAATAGTATTCCATGGTATACATATACCACAGCTTGTTAATCCATTCCTGGGTTGGTGGGCATTTAGGCTGTTTCCACATTTTGGCGATTGTAAATTGAGCTGCAATAAACAGTCTAGTACAAGTGTCCTTATGATAAAAGGATTTTTTTCCTTCTGGGTAGATGCCCAGTAATGGGATTGCAGGATCAAATGGGAGGTCTAGCTTGAGTGCTTTGAGGTATCTCCATACTTCTTTCCAAAAAGGTTGTACTAGTTTGCAGTCCCACCAGCAGTGTAAAAGTGTTCCCTTCTCCAGTCGGTAAGGTGCCAGCCCCATATACCGAGGGTGGCAGGTTCAAACCTGGCCCCGGCTGAACTGCAACCAAAAACTAGCTGGGCGTTGTGGCGGGCGCCTGTAGTCCCAGCTACTCGGGAGGCTGAGGCAAGAGAATCGCTGAAGCCCAGGAGTTGGAGGTTACTGTGAGCTGTGTGATGCCATGGCACTCTACCGAGGGCCATAAAGTGAAACTCTGTCTCTACAAAAAAAAAAGAAAAAGTGTTCCCTTCTCTCCACATCCACTCCAGCATCTGCAGTTTTGAGATTTTGTGATGCTGGCCATTCTCGCTGGGGAAGTCTCCATTGTTTTTAATGGCTGAATAGTATTCCATGGTGTACATATACCACAGCTTATTAATCCATTCCATTCCTTATTAATCCATTCCATTAATCCAATCCTATCCATAGCTGCAATAAACAGTCTAGTGCAAGTGTCCTTATAATGAAAGGACTTTTTTTCCTTCTGGATAGATGCCCAGTAATGGGATTGCAGGATCAAATGGGAGGTCTAGCCCAAGTTCTTTGAGGTTTCTCCATACTTCCTTCCAAAAAGTTTGTATTAGTTTGCAGTCCCACCAGCAGCGTAAAAGTGTTCCCTTCTCTCCACATCCACACCAACATCTGCAGTTTTGAGATTTTGTGATGTGGGCCATTCTCACTGGGGTTAGATGGTATCTCAGGGTGGTTTTGATTTGCATTTCTCTAATAATTCAGGATGATGAGTGTTTTTTCATATGTTTATTAGCCATTGTCTGTCTTCTTTAGAGAAGGTTCTATTCATGTCTCTTGCCCATTGATATATAGGATTGTTGGCTTTTTTCATGCAGATTAATTTGAGTTCTCTATAGATCATAGTTATCAAGCTTTTGTCTGATTCAAAGTATGCAAATATCCTTTCCCATTGTATAGGTTGTCTATTTGCTTTGGTTTTTATCTCCTTAGCTGTACAGAAGCTTTTCAGTTTAAGTCCCATTTGTTTATTTTTGTTGTCGTTGCAATTGCCATGGCAGTCTTCTTCATGAAGTCTTTCCCCAGGCCAGTATTTTTTTTCAGTGTTTTTCCTATCCTTTCTTTGAGGATTTTTATTGTTTCCTGCCTTAAATTTAAGTCCTTTATCCATCTTGAATCAATTTTTGTGAGTGGAGAAAGGTGTGGGTCCAGTTTCAGTCTTTTACATGTGGATATCCAGTTCTCCCAACACCATTTATTGAATAGGGAGTCTTTCCCCCAAGGTATGTTCTTGTTTGGTTTAATCAAAGATTAGGTGGTTGTAAGATGTTAGTTTCATTTCCTGGTTTTCTATTTGATTCCAAATATCTATGTCTGTATTTTTGTGCCAGGACCATGCTGTCTTGAGCACTATGGCTTTGTAGTACAGCCTAAAATCTGGTATGGTGATGCCCCCAGCTTTATTTTCATTACCAAGAACTGCCTTAGCTATACGGGGTTTTTCAAGTTCCATACAAAACGCAGAAGGGAGTTGTGTCCTTAATTAGCCTCTCATCTTGACTGTTACTGGCATATATAAAGACAACTGATTTGTGGACCTTGATTTTATATCCTAAGGCATTACTGTATTTTTTGAGAACTTTTAGGAGTCTTGTGGTTGAGTCTTTGGGATTCTCTTAAGTATAAGATCATGTCATCAGCAAAGAGGGAGAGTTTGACCTCCTCTTCTTTCATTTGGATTCCCTTTATTTCCTTGTCTTGCCTAATTGTATTGGCTAGAACTTCCAGCACAATGTTGAAAAGTAATGGTGACAGAGGACAACCTTGTCTGGTTCCAGTTCTAAGAGGAAAAGCTTTCAGTTTTATTCCATTCAATAAAATATTAGCTGTGGGTTTGTCATAGATAGCTTCAATCAGTTTCAGAAATGTGCCACCTATGCCTATACTCTTCAGTGTTCTAATTAGAAAAGGATACTGGATTTTATTGAATGCTTTTTCTGCATCTATTGAGAGGATCATATGGTCTTTATTTTTCCTTCTGTTAATATGGTGGATAATGTTTATGGACTTGCGTATGTTAAACCAGCCTTGCATCCCTGGGATGAAACCCTCGATCATGATGTATGACTTTTTTGATGATAAGCTGTAATCTGTTGGCTGGGATTTTGTTGAGAATTTTTGCATCTATAGTCATTAATGAAATTGGTCTGAAATTCTCCTTTTTAGTTGGGTCTTTTCCTGGTTTTGGTATCAGGGTGATGTTTGCTTCATAGAATGTGTTGGGAAAGATTCCTTCCTCCTCAATTTTTTGGAATAATTTCTACAGTATGGGAATAAACTCTTCCTTGAAGTTTGATAGAATTCTAGTGTGAAGCCAACTGGACCAGGACATTTTTTTGTTGGAAACTTTTTTATTGTTTCTTTAATCTCAGTGCATGAAATTGGTCTGCTCAGAAGCTCTATTTCTTCCTGGCTAAGTCTAGGGAGAGGGTGTAATTCCAAATATTGATCCATTTCCTTCGCATTGTCAAATTTCTGGGGCATAGAGTTTCTGGTAGTATTTAGAGATGATCTTTTGTATATGGCATCAGTTGTTATTTCCCCTTTATCATTTCTGATTGATGTTACTAGAGATTTTACTTTTCTATTTCTAGTTAGTCTGCCTAAAGGTTTATCTATTTTATTTATTTTTTCCAAAAAACCAACTCCTTGTTTCATTAATTTTCTGAATGATTCTTTTGTTTTCAATTTCATTGATTTCTGATTTAATTTTGGATATTTCTTTTCTTCTACTGGGTTTAGGCTTAGATTGTTCTTCTTTTTCCAATTCCGTAAGATGGCTTCTGAGTTTGTTGATGTGCTCTCTTTCTGTTTTTCGAATGTAGGCATCTAAAGCAATACATTTTCCTCTCAAAACTGCTTTTGCAGTATCCCACAGGTTTTGATAGTTTGTGTCTTCATTGTTGTCACTCTCAAGGAAGTTAGTGATTTCCTGTTTTATTTCTTCCTGCACTCAACTGTCATTCAACAGAAGGTTGTTTAATTTCCATGCCTTTGTGTGGGGTTGAACATTTTTGTTGGAGTTGAGTTCCACCTTTAGTGCCTCGTGGTCTGAGAAGATACAAGGTAAAATTTCAATTCTTTTTATTCTGTTGAGGTTTGTTTTGTGTGCTAGGATATGATCAATTTCTTAGAATGTTCCATGCGGCGATGGGAAGAATATATATTCTTTATCTTGGGGATAGTGTGTTCTATATACATCTATCAAGCATAGTTGTTCTAGGGTGTCATTTAAGTCCCTTATATCTTTGTTTAATTTCTGTTTCCAGGATCTGTCCAGATATGTACAGTGTTAAAGTCCCCTGTTATTATGGTATTATAGGATATCATATTACTCAGACTGAGTAAGGTCTGTTTCAAAAATCTGGGAGCATTTAAATTGGGTACATAAATATTTAGAATTGAAACAACTTCTTGTTATATTTTTCCCTTGACCAATATAAAGTGACCATCTTTGTCTTTTTTGACTTTAGTTACTTTAAATATACGTGTATCTGAAAATAAGATTGCAACTCTTCTTTTCTTCTGAATTCTGTTTGCCTGAAAAATTGTCTTTCAACCCTTAACTCTGATTTTTAATTTGTCTTTTGAAGCTAGGTGTGTTTCCTGCAGACAGCAAATAGATGGCTTGTGTTTTTTAATCCAGTTAGCCAATCTATGCCTCTTCACTGGGGAATTCAAGCCATTAACATTTATTGAGATAATTGATAAGTGTGGTAGTGTTCTATTCATCTTATTTTGTGAGAGCCCATTGCTTAGTTTTATCTTTTGCATCAGTGTGGAGGCTAGGACTGTCCTTTAATTGCTGAGTTCTTACTTTGCTGTTGATCCATTGTGATGGTCAGTGTGTAGAACAGGTTGAAGTATTTCCTGTAGAGCTGGTCTTGTGGCAAATTTCCTCAATGTTTGTATATCAGTAAATGATTTGATTTCTCCATCAATTTTAAAGCTTAACTTAGCAGGATATAGAATTCTGGGCTGGAAATTGTTCTGTTTAAGTAGATTGAAGGTAGATGACCATTGTCTTCTTGCTTAGAAAGTTTCATTAAAGTCTGCAGTCACCCTGATGGATTTGCCCCTGTAGGTCAACTGGCACTTAACTCCTGACAGCTTAAAGAATCTTTTCTTTTGTCTTGACTTTGGACAGGTTCATCACAATGTGTCTTGTAGAAGCTTGGTTAGAGTTGAGGCGACCTCAGGTCTGATATCCCTCTGAAAGCAGTGTGTCAGAATCTTTGGTGATATTTGGAAATTTTCATTTATAATATTCTCTAGTATGGCTTCCATTCCCTGGGGCATCCTTTTCCCCCTTCTGGCATACCTGTCACTCATATGTTTGAATGCTTCATAAAATCTCATAATTCTGTCAGTGAATGTTCTGCTTTCTCTCTCTTCTTTTCTGCCTCTTTAACTATCTGAGTTATCCCAAGATCTTTGTCCTCTACCTCTGAGATTCTTTCTTCTGCATGGTCTAATCTGTTGTTGATACTTTCTATTGCATCTTTAAGTTCCCTAATTGACTGCTTCAGTTCCTTCAGCTATGCTATATCCTTTCTGTATTCTTCATATCATTCATCTCTTATTTGATTCTGTTTTTGGATTTCCTACTGGTTATTTTCCACTTTATCAGCAGTTTCCTTCATTGTTTTCATCATCTGTATTCTAAATTCCCTTTCTGTCATTTCTAACATTTCTTTATAGATGGAATCCTCTGCAGTAGTTACATTATGGTCCCGGGGGGGGGGGGGAGGGGAGTGTTGTTCTGGACTGGTTTTTCATGTTGCCAGGATTTTTTGGCTGATTCTTTCTCAGGAGTGATTTCTTCTATGTGTTTCCTTGCCCTAATTTTCCTTTCACTTCCTCTTGCTCTTTATGTTGCCATGCCTCTGGACCAGGGTTTTGATGAGTCCTTTTGGTACAGGACCAGAAAGATGAGAAAGCTGAAGAGCTAGAAGGGAAAAAAGAAAGAGAAGGGGGGGGGAAGGGAAAAAAGAGGAAGGAGGGGGGTGGGTAAAAGGGAATATTGACAAAAAGAAGAGAGGCACAGAAAGAGGGAGACAGACCAATATAGGTGTATAGTAGGGTACTTTGACCTTAAAAACCCCCAGCCTCTGGGGATGCCAGGTTGGTTGGGTTCCCTTGAGGTCAGCAGCTCTTTGCTAGCCTATTTGGACACAGTACCCCACCTCCACCAAGTAGAGAGGAAAGACAGAAATGCTATAAATCAGACCAAAACAAGCAAACAGAAAACTTTATGGGATAAAATTGGTGGAAAAAACAAATAATAGGGGCAGAAGCACTAGCTAAAATGAAGTTCTAATTGTTAAAAAAGGCACAATAGGAAATTATATTTAAACTAGAAAAATGAAGAAAGAAAAAGAAAAAAAGAAAAGAACAATCTATAGGGAAAATGTTGAAATTAAAAAACAAAACACAACAACAACCAAAAAAAAAAAAAAGAACCCCAAAACAAAGCAGTATATATCTCTTGCTGAATATTGTCTTGGCACAGGTGATCTTCTGGGATATGAGATGTTAATCACAATGCTGATACACCTGTATTAGGTGGAGACTGGAGGCCTCTGCTGATTTCTCAAACCCTGCAGGATAGAGAGCCTAAATCTCTCCTCAGCCCGTGTAAAAGGCACTTTAAACTGTTAAACTTGGCTGAGCAGAAGCTTTCCCAGGAAAGTGCTTGTCGCTGGGATTACTCCTGAAGTTGCTATCCACTTAACCAGTGTTCCAAAACTGGTCTCACTTATGCCCCTGAGGGCTAAGGCTGCAAGGCATCTCAGTCCCTGCCTTTAGGCTGCTCAGTCACTAGATTACTAGCTGCTCTTCCCCACCACTCCCACTCTGCGACCCTGAGGCCAGAAGTTGCCAGGGCACTTCTTCCACAATGGCTCTGTGCAGCCCACAGCTTAACACTATTAGCTCTGTCTGCCTCAGTGGCTCAGTCTGGGGCCCTATACAACGCTCAAAGTCCTCCACACTCTTGCCCAAGTTCTCCCAAGGTAGTTCAACTGAGTGCCAAGTCCAAAAAAACCAAAGCAGCTCACCGGTAAGGCCTTGTCAATTTGCAATCTCACTGCTACTGTATTTACAGCTGCCAGCGGGATTAACCAAATGAACACATGCAATCACTTGCCAGTTTTCCACTGCTTTTGTCCTTCTCTTGGGGTCCAGAAGTCTCTTGCTGATTCCCTGTGTCCTCAAAGGAATGTTTTTGGGCAGATCCCAGCAGCCAGAGATGCCTGGAGTCTTGTCTCCCCAGACTCACCATGCCCAGTTGCAAGGAAGCTGTTGTTGCCCCCATTTTAAAGATAAGGAAATTGAGGCTTAACGAGAAAATAACTTTCTCAAATAATTGGTAGAACTGAGGGAGGTCTTCCTGCTTATAAGTGCATCGAACAAACTTCTTATTACTGTGTTATACTGCCTCCTGTTGGAAGGATGGTGTCCAGAAACGAATTCTCTTGTATGAGAATATACTCCACATTCTTCACCCCTGAATCCCAAGCCACTGCTTGGTTATTAACTTTAATTTGAGTCCAGTTTCTATGCCTTATATGAGCCAGTAGTAATCACCTGTTGGTTATATTGATAATATATACAAAGACTTTATAGTTATGTGGTCAATAAGATTATCTTTCCATGACATGGTCTTGTTTTTTAGTTATTCTGTCTCACTAGTTGGAAGCTTAATGCTGTAAGATGCCAAAATACTTACTCGTTTTAGTAAGCTTACATGTATAGAATTTTGGTGTTGTGGGAGTGTTGTTGTAATTGATACTTGTTTTCAACCTCATGTTGTTAACATGGCAAAAGGGATACCTTTGAAATTTAAAATTGTTCTCTGAACTTTTTATTTTTTTATTTTCTATAAATCAGTTCACAGCGGTGGAGTTAATTGTCTATCATTCCATCCTTCGGGTAACTTCCTCATCTCTGCTGCTTCAGATGGTACACTGAAGATTCTGGATCTCTTAGAAGGAAGGCTAATATATACACTTCAAGGACATACGGTATTAACACTAAGATTTTTGCTTTTCATATGTACTAATATTAAAAATATAAAATACTATGTATTGGAAAGTTTTGTTCCATTTATTATATGCCTTTATTATTTTTCCAGACATAGCACACATACATTGCTGCTGTCACAAAAATTTTTTACTTCCAAGGCTATGTTTTTGTACTCTGGAAGCAACTCTTAGAAATGTTATTTATTGTAATTTTTGTCAAAATCAGTGTGTATCTTTCAGTGGACATTAAATGACTCCTCCCCTACTGTTGTGATGTGTATTCGCTGTTTCTGAGCTTTGTTTCATTTGGAGACTCTCCTACTATCTCTGAGACCTTTGCCGCTTACGCCACTTGCTCACTGCTTCCCCTGATCTCGTTGGTGAGTTTAGAGGAGAAGTTTGGCAACCCCCGACACCGTCTACTCTCCTGCCCTGGAAAGTGAGTGTTCCTTGCTGTTTTCCTCTGATCCTTCTGTGGGGAGACCTGCCCTGGTCTACTGTTGCCTGTGACTTGGTGGTCACACCTGACTCCTCACATCAGTTCTAGAAACCTCTTTGCCTTACAAATAAAAGGCACAACCTCTTTTTTTTGCAGTTTTTGGCCAGGGCTAGGTTTGAACCTGCCAGCTCCGGTATATGGGGCCGGTGCCCTACTCCTTTGAGCCGTAGGTGCCTCCTGGCACATTCTATTTTTGAAAGAACAAGCACTTGTCTGTAAGAAAAGTGATATTTTGGTTCTCATACCCCTTATTCTCATATCTTATTTCTCAAATGATTTAGAATGGGGGAAAGAGAGGCTATTTATAGAGCCTGTTCAAGGGCACCCCTCCCAGCATGTAATGCATTTAAGGGAAATTTTTTTAAGTATATAAACTATTCCTCCCTTCTGGATAAATATTTAAGCTTCTCTCAATTTTTAGTATGCATCCTCTTCTTTGTTGTTTTTTGTTTTTTGTTTTTCAGATGTGCTAGGTACTTCCTTTTAACCTAGTGTAAGCTGTTTGTATCTAGAAATAGAATGAGCTTTGTGGTCTGGAAGAAAACGGGTTCTTTCTACTTTCCTATATCCTGGCTGGCTTCCTGCTTTGCTTTATCATTTATTCTGCAGAAGCATTAGGGTGAAGCAGAAATAAACACAACCAGCTCAGCTATATGCTTATCCACGGATTAGGAAAAGTAAACACAACCAATAAAAGTGGCCAAGGGTTGAAGTATCCTTGAAAGAAATACAAAATAATAGGGGAAAAGATAAGCACAGTATTTTAGCAGAACACTCTACATGAAGATGGAATTTTTCGTAGTCTGCTGATGGAGGTGTTCATGAAGCTATGATAACCTAAATCTGTGGGATGGCCTATGTGGGAAATATGAGCTGTTTTCTCCAACACTTGTCATGTATAGATTAAGGACATATTAAAAACAAACAGAATACGTTAATATTTTTTTTACAATCTTTTTTTTTTGTGTGTGTGTGTGGTTTTTGGCCGGGGCTAGGTTTGAACCCACCACCTCCGGCATATGGGACTGGCGCCCTACTCCTTAGGCGGCCACAGCGCCGCCCACGTTAATATTTTTTTTAAAGCAATTATTCTTATTTTGATTAAAAACGTTGCCCTTGAGGATATGCTTCTTGTGCCTCTGCCAAGTCCAGTCCTGTCCAACTCTGCGGTAATTGCTCAATGTTGAGTCCTCATTAACTCTCACCTAGATACCAGCAGTAACTTCCTAACTGGCCTGCAAACATCATTCATACTTCAGTTTAGCGTTCTCACAATTGATATAATTTTCATCAATCATAGCCCTCCTCGTACCTGTATTTGTACCCTGCTCTTACAACTTCTAGTGATTGGCTGTTGCCTATGTGAAAGGAGAGCTCGGTGCAGCCTGTTGTGGCCGGGAAATGTCTTTTGTTTATATAGCCTCACCTGCTTATTTATCAGGTTTCTGCTAGCCATTGGTTGAATACAGAATCCAAAACCAGAAAAAAAAAATTTTTTTTTTGAGTCGCCCTTGTTAGAGTGCCGTAGCGTCACAGCTCACAGCAACCTCAAACTCTTGATTCTTGGGCTTAAGGGATTCTCTTGCCTCAGCCTTCCAAGTAGCTGGGATTACAGGCGCCCGCCACAACACTCAGCTGTTTTTTTGGTTGTAGTTGTCGTTGTTTGGTGGGCCCGGGCTGGATTCGAACCTGCCAGCTCCGGTGTATGTGGCTGGCACTCTAGCCACTTGAGCTACAGGTGCTGAGCTGAAGCCAGAAAATTTTGACATCAATTCTTACACCTTACACATGTACAAGTTTTTTTTTAAAAGAAGAAAACGGTTATTAAATTTTAGAATTCCTGTTTTTAGCATCCTTTGTTTGTGTTTTAATATAGTTGAGCTGGCTCTTTGGTTATATGTTTTCTGCCGCTAACTAGATACGTTCTATCAGACTTACTGTATAAGTAGTCTACATAAATTAGGATGAAAATTGGTATTTATAATCCTCTTAGCCATATGAAAGTATCACCTGGTGCTTTTTTCTTTTATCTCTCTTTATTTCTTAGGGACCCGTGTTTACTGTTTCATTTTCAAAAGGTGGAGAGCTGTTTGCATCAGGAGGTGCAGACGCACAGGTTTGTATATCTTTTAGCTCTCTCTCTGATTTGATTTAGATAAAAGAATCCTTGACCTCAGCTAAGATTTTTATAACTGATTAATTTGTACATATATATTAGGATTATTACCAGTAAGTTTATATTATAATTTAGTGCCATGAAATGTATCTCGTAGCTGAAATAGTACTAGTTCTGGTAAGTTTGGGGAACTCAGATAGTTATTTTCTTTTGCTCATTCTTACGCTTAATTATGTATGTATCTGACATTTGCTGAATGCCAACTTTCAGTGAGGATATAGCCCTTCTGCCTAAATTATGCCTTGTCTTTTGTCTCTATGTCTTGTTTCTACAAATGTTAAAGCTTCTTAAGGACTATAAATATAAATCATTTATGTAGTGGAGATGCATTTACTTGAAATGATCCAATATCATTTGAAGTCAGATTTATTGAATTAAGTGGATGATCAAGCCAAAAACATGCTTATGGGCCTTGGGAGGAAAAAAGGATTTTAAGATAACAAGATTTTTGTTTATTATTTTAACACCACAGGAATTATAACAAGGATATTTTCTTTTGTTTTTTTTTTTTTTTTTTGAAGCAGAGTCTCACTATGTCGCCCTTGGTAGAATGCCCTGGTGTCATAGCTCACAGCAACGTCAAACTCTTGTGCTTAAGCAATTCTCTTGCCTCAGCCTCCCAAATAGCTGGGAGTGCAGGTGCCCACCACAACACCTGGCTATTTTTTTGTTATAGTTGTTATTTGTTATTTATCAGGCCCAAGCCGAGTTCAAACTCACCAGACCCTATGTATGTGGCTGGCGCCCTAACCACTGAGCTATGGGCATTGAGACAAGCTATTTTCTTAACATGAATTTTAAACTAGTTTTGAAGGCAGTTCAAAATGTTAACTCTCTCCTCCACCATGCCTAAAAGAAAGTGTTCGGAAATAGTAATCTTTCTGAAATAAATTTCTAGGTTTTCTGATTACTTTGGGGGATAACTCTGGATATATGTATTTTTTCAAAAATCAGTTCTGTTGCTTACATATGCAAGTCAATAAGTGCCACTATCACTGACTTTCTTTATAGCTCTTATTATGGAGGACTAACTTTGATGACTTGTCTTGTAAAGATCTTAATAAAAGAAATCTCAAAAGATTACATTTTGATTCACCACCGCATCTCCTTGATGTCTACCCAAGAACACCACACCCCCATGAGGGAAAGATCGAGACTGTTGAAGTGAGT
Source organism: Nycticebus coucang (assembly GCF_027406575.1). NCBI lineage: Eukaryota > Metazoa > Chordata > Mammalia > Primates > Lorisidae > Nycticebus > Nycticebus coucang. The sequence continues at coordinate 32,643,476 of NC_069782.1, forward strand.
ATTTTGTGTATGTTTATCCTACATTTTGCATACATTTTAGTCAACTAAGTGCTTGAAATTATACTAAATTATACAAAACGTAGTCCTGCCTTAAGATAGCAGCACTTTGAGAAACATTCAATTGTTTTTACTAATGAAACTATACATATATGGTCGTGTGTGATGGCACCTCTTACTTACGTTTGTTCCTGGAAGACCCATAAATAAACTAGAAAATTGTGTTGATAGTAATACGAAATGAGATATTAAATCTAAAGCGAGTGATAAATGTAAAGTCTGAACTGGTTTCATATTCTAGGCATGTCAGGGAAGTCATGTGACGGCTGTCATAACAGGGCTGCATGGCAAGAATTTTTGTAACAGTTGAAAATAGGTATTTTAAAACCCTTTTATAGCAAAAAAAATCTTAGGTAAAGGAAAGAAATCTTCAGGTATTAAATCTAATAACTGAGGCCATTTTATTGCTTACCTACATATATGTTTGAATATATAATTATCTACTTAGCTATAGGCTCTTATTTTTTTTTACAAGTTCTTTTGATGCTACAGATTTAGATGTTCTACTCTTCAAAGAGAAATTCATCTTTGCTGGATACTTAGGTGGTATTTCTTGCCATTTTGTATGATTCCTTAAGCCCTTTTCTCTTCCAAGATCTGATATCAGAAGTCACTTGGACCTGTTCCTCTGAATTTTTTTAAATTATTGTGCTTTACTCTTTCTTTGCCATTGTTTTCTTTTCTTTCTTTTTTTTTTTTTTTTTTGCAGTTTTTGGCCAGGCCTGGGTTTGAACCCACCACCTCCCACATATGGGGCCAGCGCCCCACTCCTTTGAGCCACAGGCACCGCCCAGTTTTCTTTTTTTTCTTGAGAGAAAGAGTGTGATATAATTTGTTTTTCACATTTTTTTCCTTCGGTTTCTGTAATTAATAGGTGCCTTTGTTTGTCTCCTGTGATCACATAAGTTCATATAAAATATATGTTAAATTTATTTTGGTTTAACTGGAGTGTTTTTTCCTTGCATTGCCCAAGTAGTCAGTGGCTTGCTGGGTCTAGTCAGGAGGAAGATCGCTGCCCTGTCGCCCACTCAGCCACCTCGGGTGTGGTGTGGCCGAGCTTGTAGGGTGAGCCGGAGCTCCGTACTCCTTACTTCATGAGGTGACGTTACTCTGACCCCACAGTCCCTCAGCATGGAGACTCAAGCCATTTTTTCTGTGATTTACTGTCAGCCCCATTAAGAGTGTCAGACTTTCCTTAAAATGTCAGTGAGTTGTCTGAGCAGCTCCACCCTGACGGGCCAGACAGAAAACCATAAGCCTGCTGGGGTACTTTGTATTGAGAGGTCAGGATGAGCCTGGCCATGCACAGCCACTCTCAACCGTGTATTTTTCACATTTACACTTAAAAATTCTATTCAAAACTGACTTTTCATCATGGAATTAGTGTTCAGTTATACTCTACAGAATATTGTGCTTGTGACTAATATTGTTTTTGTGGCTTCAGGGAAGTCGGCTTCTGTGTACACTGTTTAAATGACCTATAAGCACACACAGTGGATTAGACTAGGTATGCAGTGGACCCATCTTTCTAAAATACTTTTATGCCCTGTGATATAAAATGCCAGAGAAGTGATAGGATCCTGCAAATGAGCAACCAATTGCTTATTTTTTTCTTAAAAAATCTCCTATAATAAGCCAAAAATGTAAAATTTTCTTGACAGAGACCATCTTCAGTATTATGAATAAATAATTGCTAAGCACCAAATGTGTTTTAAAGACTATTTCAAAACAGAACAAGAGACTACAATTCATAACTTTAACCTAGAATGGATTAGCATGAGTCAGAATAGAAGTTGTTTTATGTTTGTTTGTGAATAGTAAATTTCACCTTGAGATACTTAATTGAGTAGATCAAATTTTTTTTAAAGCCTTAGGCAAAGTGAGCTTACATATGTTACTTTGGAAGTATTTAAAAATTAGAAAAACTGTTTTAAGGTCAGTATCCATGATTTAAAGAAAAGAAATAGGGGGTGGCTCAAAGGAATAGGGTGCCAGCCCCATATATGGGAGGTGGTGGGTTCAAACCCGGCCCTGGCCAAAAACTGAAAAAAAAAAAAAAAGAAAGAAATAGGTATCATTGGCTTGGCACCTGTAGCTCAGTAGGTAAGGGTGCCGGCCACATACACCGAGGCTGGCAGGTTTGAGCCTGGCCTGGGCCTCCTAAACAACAATGACAACTGCAACAAAAATAGCTGGGCGTTTGGCAGGCGCTGGTAGTCCCAGCTACTTGGGAGGCTGAGGCAAGAGAATCACTTAAACCCAAGAGTTGGAGGTTGCTGTGAGCTGTGACACCACGGCCTCAACCAAGGGCGACATAGTGAGACTGTGTATTGTCTCCAAAAAAAGAAAGAAAAAAAATAGGTGTTATTAAAATATATAGAATAAATAGTATGTAAGTGAAGAAATTAATTTCTTTCTCTAAGGTTCTCTTTTTGCTGTAACCATGAGTATTTCATGCTGAGTTTGAGGCAAGATAGCAATTCTATGATTTATATTTTTTTATGTTTTTTATGAGGATCATCTGAATTACACAATATCATTGTACCAGGAAAAAATTGTTTGGCCTTTTGTAAAAGTCATCCATTTGGCAGTCTGCAGAATACCAGTGACTAAATATATAAATTACTAATTACTACAACATGGAGGGGTCCATGGCCAGACTGCTTGTGAAGTAAAGGAGAAGGGCGGGCCAAATGAAAGAAGGCAGAAACATCACATCTCTGCTGGGAGCCACAGCCCCGCTGGTGTTCTTTCCACTGGTCTAACTGCGGGTCATCTGTAGGGACCCTGGCCTAGGCTCTCCATCTTAATTAGCAACATGAGAACAATGCCTTTCATTTTTCTTTTGGGTGGAAAAGAAGCCTAATTTTCACACCAGGTCTCAGAACGCTGCCCACATTGTGCTGTGGCACATCACTAGTTCTGTCATGAGCCAAATTGTGCTGTCCTCCTTCCTGAAGGGGAAATTGAATGTATGTACGTGACACTTTTCTCCTAAGCAGCCCTCTTCTCTTTTGCATATTTTGATGGGAAGACAGGAGAACCATTTCAAGGGATGATGATAGATCTTGGTGACAGTGAGGCACTGAAATATTTATTCAAGAAGAACTGAGAATATTGTTAAGAAGAGATTATAATTAGTGAAGAATCTTTTGCTAAAACAATTGTTCTGTGACTTTCAATTTTATTATAACCACTTGAGATTGCTTTAATCTATAAATTGCGTATAGAAATACTGTGTGATACTTAGCAGGAAGGAAAATGTCCTGTAACTTAACCAAATATTTATATACTATTATTTCATGGTATCCTGGACCACCAGGATTCATTGTTGAAAACTACAAGTGACCAATTTACAATCTTCAAGTCTCACATTGGGGTTTTATTTCAGTGATCTAATAAAGTTAAAAACATCATCATTTATGATTTTTTAAAAGTGACTACTTGCTTACTATTTCACCTTTTAGTTCTAGCTTTGGTACACATTTATACTGTTTTAGGCCTCAGTGATCTTCAGACTTTTCGTGATAATAATAATGATAGTAAAATCTAACACATACTGTGTTATAAGCACTTTACACAAATTGAGTTATTTAATATTCCTAAAATCTCTAAGAAGTAACATTTTTATCCCCAGGGCACTCTGAAGTATGTGTTAGTTAAATATCAAAGCTCTAGTAGAAGGCAGCACTGGGATTTCAACCCAGGGACTCTGGCTCCATTCTGTATTTTTTAAACACTGTTGTGAAATGCTTCAATGTAATCAAAATTAAATTTTGCCTTGTTAATAGATATTAAAGTATCTGTGTGGCGAATGTTACACTAGCTTTGGAGTAGGCAGCAACGACCAAGGTGGACGTACCAATTGCCCTTTGGGAGCTTGTAGCCTAGTGAAGGCGCATGGAGTTCGTCAAAAGAGGTGTTCATGTTTGTGGACCTCTCAGTGTGATTGACACACAGAACCTCAAAGTGGGATGTGTGGAGGGTGTCTCTGACCTTTTCCTCATTCACGAATCTCAATTATACATCCTTGTTCAGCCGTGGAGAACTCAGCCTCTTATAAGGCAGCCCACTCCATTTCAAGGCAACTTTGATCATTAAAGTGCTCTTGCCTTTAATAAAGATCAGGAGCTAGAAGGTGCTATTAGTATTCCTGGAGGTGAACGAGCAAAGAATTTAACTGTGTCACCCTGTCAGCATATTTTCTTTATAGAGAGGACTGTAAACATTCACTTAGTAAGAATTTCTGGCTCTATTTCATTTATGTGGGAGCAAACTGTGCCATAATGCAGTAAAATACTGTTGGTTACATCAGAGTTTTCCACCTTGTAGAAGGTCAAGAATTTTTCTGATTCTTTCCATGTGATTAATTTTTTTTTTGAGCAATCCCAATTTCTTTTTTTTTTTTTTTTTGTGGTTTTTGGCCAGGGCTAGGTTTGAACTCACCACCTCCGGCGTATGGGACCGGCGCCCTACTCCTTGAGCCACAGGCACCACCCCAGCAATCCCAATTTCAAATGGAGAAAGCAGATTATATTTCCATAGGTAAAAATGTCCTATCTACACTAGGTGGCAGTAGATAAGAGAGAATGAAATGTCTGCAAATGTCTGCAAGCAGTCTCTCTGGACAGCAAGCCTGAGATTGAAAGGAAAAGGAATCGCCCTCAGCTCTTACCTTTGCCTCAACTCCAGACTCAGAGCTCATACAGAGCTACCTGTATGAAACAGCTAGGAAGAAGCAAAAGTTTTGGCAGGCTGAGCTGAGAGCTCATTCTTCTCCTGCAGACATATCCCTCATTAATATGGCAATTACTAGGTGTATGCACATCACTGTCCAACACGTTGGCTGGGTAATTATAAAGTGTTCTTATAATTTCCAAAACTAGAGCTATGCCCATCAAGCATGATAAGTGCTTTCAAAACCCTTCCAGTCCTCTGATCACGGCTCAGCCCTCACCGCTACGGTCCCGGACTGCTGCTGTGGGGTCCTCACTTCCATCCCTAATTTATTCTTGATACTTGGCGTGTCTCTCTCAGATTTCTCTTTCTAAAGCACATTTTAGCCTCCAGTTCTTTTTAGCCTTGCCAAATTCTTTCACCCTTCACCATTTGTCTCTTGCCAACCTCTCTGTCTCTTCTTTCTACCCTATATGAAAGTATCATGTCAGATTCTGCTGCTATGCTGAGGAATGCTCTTTAACTCACCTGTTTTTATTTTCTAGACCTCTTCTTAAGGAGCCATTGTAAGCTGTGTTTCCTGCATAGGAACCCTTTCTCACTAGCTGAGTGCCCAGTTTCTTCTTTGAGATTCTTCAATGCACTTACTGTCAGTACGGATCATCTCATAGAAAGTTCTGTTGTCTTTGTTGTCCTTGACTTACTTCTTCATATTCTTGATGTCTGAATTTTGGGGGAATCTTTTTGAATTTTGAAAAAGCCTCCCTCCAAGGTAGTTACCGCTCTAGGTAATAATTCCCTTGCCTTTCTTTGTAATTTTAGTATATGTACTTGAATCTACAATTAAATATTGTTTAGTTTCGAATGATTTTGAACTTAATATAAATGGAATCATTGAATATTTTTTGTAACTTTTGTTTTCATTTTTCAAGTTTTTTAGAGACAGGGTCTTACTCTGTCACCTAGGGCTGGAGTGCAGTGGTGCAATTATAGTTCACTGAACCTTAAACTCCTGGGCTCAAGAAATCCTCCCACCTAGTCTCCCGGGTAGCTGAGACTACAAGCACACATACCATCTCTGTCTAGTTTTTGTATATTTTGTGGAGATGAGGTCTCACTATATTACTCAGGCTGGTCTTGAACTCCTGACCTCAGGCAATCTTCCCACCTCAGCCTCCCAAAGTGCTAGTTTTATAGGCATGAGCCACTGCTCTCCGACTACTCTTCTGTTCAACATTAAAATCTTGAGTTCACCCTCACATTAAACTGAAATTTAAAAAAAAAAGTAAAATCCCGAGTTCATACATTCAGATGTTGTTGAACATAGTTATATCTCATTCATCTCCACTGCTATATAGTTTTCTAATGAATTTAACACAATGATAATTCCCACAGTCTCTTTTATTGTTAATAAACATTTGGGATATTTCCAATTGTTTTTTGGCCATTGCAAACAATACTGACAATACTGCTTTAAACAATGTTGGCATCGTTGAGCTTTCTAGTTTTTCCAGCCTAATAAGCAGTAAGTGGTAGTTTGCTTTAGTTTTTACTTTTGTCATTACTAATGTTTATAAACATCTTTTCATATGCTGATTATTAGGTTTTTCACTTCTATAATTTAGGTCTGCATTACTGTCCTTTGCATATTGTTTTATAGGTTTAATGTCCTTTTTTCATTTTCAACATCATAATATCTCCTCCTGTTCCATCATCTGATTGTTAACTTTGTGATGCCCATTGTTAAACAGAAATCCTGACTTTTGGTATCATTGGATACATCAGTTTTGGGCTTTTTGTTTTATTTTATTTTGCCATATGGTTTTGCCTTTGCCATGTTTGTTTAAGATAATTTTTTCAGCTACTGTTTGCAAAGATATTCTTTTTTTTTTTTTTTTTTGCAGTTTTTGGCTGGGGCTGGGTTTGAACCCACCACCTCTGGCATATGGGGCCGGCGCCCTACCCCTTTGAGCCACAGGCACCACCCCTGCAAAGATATTCTTATATACTTCTATTAACTTTAGAGTTTTAACATAACATTTAGTTTCTAAATGCCTATCTCTGGATATAGGATTAGACAGGAATCCACATAATGAGACAGTTTTTCAACTACAGATGATCTTTCCTCTGCTGATTTATGTCATCATTTTTCTTTTATATTTATTTTTCATGCGTATATAGCACTCTGCTTCTCGGCTCTTTATTATATATATAGCTTTCTATTTATTTGATCTATATTTAATAACATGCTTTGTTTCCTGTAAGGTCTTAAACATCTTTGTATGTTCATTCTGATATATTTTAAAAAATTTTAGAGAGCTCACAGGTTCGAGACCAGCCAGAGCAAGAGCAAATAGCCAGGTATTGTGGCCGGTGCCTGTAGTCCCAGCTATTCATGTGGCTGAGGCAAGAGAATCATTTGAGCCCAACAGTTTGAGGTTTCTGTGAGCTCTGATGCCACGGCACACTACCAAGGGCAACAGAGTAAAACTCTGTCTCAAAAAATAACAATAATAATAAAAATAAAAATTGTAGAGTATTATAAATGGTGTCTTTTAAAAATTTACATTTCCTAATTGTGTGCTAGAATACAGAAATGCATTTCTTTTGCATATTGATTTTGGGTCTAGAAATCTTATTAAGTTTTCTTTCTTATTCTAATTATTTAGTAACATTCTTTTGGGATTTCTTAATAGATAATTGTATTACATATGAATAACAATGTAATTTCTTTCTTTCTAATTCCTACATCTTAACATCTTTTATTTCCTTTTATGTTACTCAAGTGGCTAGGATTTTTTTCTGCATCTTTTGAGGTGGGTTGTTTTATTTTGTTTTTAATATCCTTCTGCAGATAAATTTTATTGATTTTCTAAAATGAAATAAAGTCCTTTTATTTCTTGGATAAATTCAACTTTGTCATAATGATTTTTACATTGATAGGATTGGTTAGGCTAACATTTTACTAAAAATTTTAGTGTCCATATTAAAGATATAGCAATATATTTTACTTTTAGAATATATTAGGAAGTACCCTCCAGGATTTTACAAATAGCATTTGGTTTCTCATCTTATAAAACTCTCATATTAACTTTTCTTACGTATACACACAGATTAATCCAAAGCTTGAGGTAATCGATATGCAGAGCTCTACTCCCCCTGTTGTGGATATCTGTTCTTTTGATTCTACCACAGTAAGTATTTTTTTTTTTATGTAAGTATTTAGTTGTTTGTCACAATCCATTTTCCTTAAAAAGTATGGGGGAGGGAATGAAATGTGGTGTGAGCAGCCTGAATAGCCACCATACCTACAATGTACCTGAATGACCACGAGGGGGAGCAGCTCCAGTAAAGAACCCTGAGCTCAACCTGACCCAGGCTCTCTGCCTCTTCTACCGAAGATGCCACCAGGGGACGTTTCAACTGCTGTCTTAGGACACCATTCCCTACTGTGTTATTTGTCCTTCAGAGGTGCTAAACTAAACTAGTCTTCTCCTTGGAAGCTATAGGAAAAGTAGCTACTTCCCTTTGTTAATCTCTTTTGATGGATTATCTTGAAATTCAGAAGTATTTCTAATATTTGCAGTTGTTTACAAAATACTCCTATCAGCATGTCTGCATTAATAGCTTACTTAATGGAGTTAAAAATTAACTAGACATCTAAAATTTACCTCAGTGCTTGGTTTATAGTAGGTATTCAATAGATTTATATTCAGTAAATCGCTCAAAATGCAAGTTGAAACTTTTAGGTTGAGCCTCATATTACAGGTTTTTCTCCCTGTACTGAGAGGGAGCAAAAGAAAGGTGGTTTGTGAGATGCGTTGCCTGCTGATGAGGTAGTCAGTAGAGTAAAATTGAGCATGCCTCACGTAAAAAATATTACAGATTACTAAAAATGTTGGTCCGCTTTTTGAGATTCACTCTCTGCTTGCCAGGCTTTGCAAAGCCTTGCGACGTGAGGAATCCAGACAGTCTCGACAAACAGTGCTGTGGAGGTGGCCATAACTGCCACCTAGAGTACACCGGCTGTCATAGAGGCATGTGGGCAACAGGATCTCTGTCCCTTCCTGGTGATCCAGGCGTGCCAAAGTCAATTAATCTACATTATAGAACTCTAGCTCAAGGAATACAGTGTATGTGGCACTTTGAGAGGACAATTCCACATAACAAATGTGACATTTAACAGTTTTGCTACAAAACAGAATGATAGAAGAGTGCAGTTATTATCCAGATAAGGGAAAATAGGAAGTTGAATTATATGAAATTGTCATTTTGTAGGTAGAAACAGTCTAATATTGGTGACTTCACATGATTCCACCTAACATATATACATTAAAAGAAAGACTCCACTATTACTTTAAGTCGTGTACTTGATGCTGCATAAAAATAAAGGAAGCAAACAAGAAAACACAGAAAAACAAAATTTTGTTTGCTATAAATTGGTTTGGGATTGTGCTGTTGAAGCCCCATCTAGACAGTTTCTTTATCAATCTGTAAAGTAGTTGCTTGGCTCCAAGCAAGGCGTAAGGACTTTGTTTTACTAATGTATTCGGAAGATATAGATACTCATAAAGCATTTAGATTTTTAAAAAGAATATCTCTAAAAAGCTTTTCTTTAAATTTTTAATGTATACATCTTTCTTTTAGCTCAATAAGAAATAATTTATTAGAGAACTAAAATTACTTTTTTAGCTATTTGCTTTCTAATTAATGCAGTCGTCAGTAATTCTCAATCAATAGTCTGCTCTCTACATTGACTGTTTTTGTACAACAGATGAGACATAATTACAAAGTAAATTTGTCTCTGCTTTGGTATGAAGCACAATTGCATTAAATACTTTTCATGTGCAGTTTGCATGTGATTAGAATTTTAAAACCCAGATAAATAATTAGAAGTCAAAAAAAGCAGTGTTAAAAGGTAGTTTTTGTTTTTTGCTATTGCGGTTATTATTCCTTTGGGAGATTGGTTTGGTTGGTTTTCGTAGACTGGAAAGAAGTTTCCTTGGAAGTTTATTTTGGCAAGATGGAGCGTAGAAAGATTACTCTTTAAACTTTAATTTGTCAAATTTCTTAGCAGAATTAAAGAAGATTTATTGTGGTGTAAAAAAAAATTAGCTTCTATTCCTACTTTCACGTGATTTAATTATAGTCAGGATAATTTGTAGACTTAAATATACTGATATCTATGCTCTGATGTCGTCTTACTACAGAGAAGAAATTATGGCATTTAGTGTAACAGTTGGTATCTTTGTGGATTGCATATGTGACTCTAATGCCAGAGAGGAAATTTGATACAGTTTTTGGAGATGAAGAATAAGTTGTTACCAGTCTGAATTTTTAAAGTTTGATTAAAAAGAAAAAGTTTCTGTAAAGAAACATAATGACTGTCATATGGACATAGTTTAAAAATTTTGATCTCAAATTCCTGAATCTTTACTCAATTAAATTAAATTATTTATTATATACTGATTTTCTAAAGATTATTTAATTCAAGATTCCATGTCAGTCTTTTAATGTTTTCATTTATTTAGTTAGAACTAGACCACGGTTATGTTGTTAAAATTAACCAGGGCAGTTAGCATTAGTATCGCCATCTGATGTGGCTAGCCAGCGATGTTTCAGACTGCTTCCACCCCTACCAAAAAAAAAAGACAAGCAAGACAGGAATTTCTCTTCTGTATCTTAATATACAGAGGTTAGGGTTTTTTTGTTGTTTTTTTTTAACTTACTATAAATAAAATTTTTTATCTTCCATAAATTATATTCTTAAATTTTGATGTATTAATTTTATTATTGTTTGTCCTACAAATGAACAGAATGAAGTTGGTAATCTTGCTGTGTTCCCTTGATGGTTGAAAAACTGAACTCTTCTTAGAGAACTGACATAGTGTTCCCATCCTGGCAACTATGCAGAATGTGAATATAATATACTTTTCTTTAGAATTCAGGACATTATTTTCAAGTCAGATTATTTACAATAAACTGAGACTTTGCAATGACATTATAGAACAAAATCGAAGGGTCTGCAATATTTTGTTGTTGCATAAGTCAAAATAGTTAAAGACATAACATATAAGGCATTACGTGAGATGCTGATGGGGCTGTCAAGCCAGCTGCCCAAACCTAACAATTATATAATCTAGCCAGATAGAAATAACTAGATAAGAAATAAATGTCAGTTTTGATACACTGGATGCCAAGTGTACATGACAGTCAGTGAAACCTTGTTAATGGGAATATTCAGAAGAGATTAATGGGCTAGAGGAAATAGATTTCTCTAGAAGAAGACCTTTGACCAGTTCTTGACCTAACCAGTTCTTGATCTAACCAAAGCTGGGAAGCATTTTGATGGGAGCATTCCAGGTAGAGAAAGTAAGGTACAAATAAATGTCTCAAAAGAATATAAAAATTCTATGCCCTGGTAATAAAGGTACATAAAAGCACATCGCCCTAGTTTTAAGTCTTTAAGTTACCTAACTCAATGGATGGCAGATATGGAATAATCCAGGGAGGATAGCCTCTCCTATATGTACATGTCTCTCTGTGCCACTCGCCATCCTTGACTTTAGAGAAAGTAAACAACAACAACAACAAAAAAATACCTGCCCCAGAGAAGCCTATATTCTACATTCTAGTTAGAGAGGCAGGTAATTCACAGATTAAAAACAGGAAACTTGGTATTTTGAGACCAGTAGTCTGCCATTTTTCCTCCTTTGCCAGCAAAGTAATAAATTTCCCTTTCCTTCATCTTCTGAATGAATAAACAAACAAATGACCGTGGAACTTCCGTAGTTGACCACCTCCCTATATCAACTATCTCCTTCAGTCAACCTAATTTTCACAGACCAGACATGCACTGCGTGCAATTATCAGCACAGTGTTGCTTATGTTGACCAGTTTGTGACAGGCCCTTGGGTGGTCAACTTACATTTTACTGTTTATAGTATGGTGGATGCAGGAGTGAAAAAAATACACCGACAGCAGATAGAAAGAGGGCTGCAATTTTAGGTAGTATGGCCTGGACAACAGTCACATGACAGGTAATATTTAAGTAAAGAACTAAAATTAAAGGAATGAAGGAAATAAGTCATGTGAATATCTGGGAAGGGTTTTCCAGGCAAGCGGGAGCAGTGATAGAAGGCCAGGTTGTGAGTGATGTGGGAGCCATAAAGAAATATGAGAATACGCTAAGGGTGGTGACTGGGGGAGAATGGAGAGACTAATGAGAACGCTAATAAAATAATCAGACAGACGGCAGTGCTGGCTTGGCCCAGGGGGTAGCAGAGGAGGTGGTGATAAGCAATCGGATTCTGGATGTATTTGAAGGCAGAGCCGAGAGGATTTCCTGACAGACTGACTGTCAGTGTTGGGATTCCCTATCTGCTTTCCCTGGGGACCGTGAGCTGTAGTCCTGAGCACTCTCAGGCTATCTCCTGGCTCTGCATCATTTTGGCAGAGGAGCTGCTGAGAGAAAAAGAATCGTGGTTTTCCTGACTTCCGTTTAAAGATCAGTAAAGTGATTGGTTGAATAGGTGCAAGAGATACTTTGCTGTTTCCGGGAGTTTCGGAAGTGCACTCCTCCTTGCTAAATGTCACTTGGATTTTTGTTTTTCAGCAGAGTACATTGTTTTCTGTTTGGAAGTTTTTTTAAATATCAGCTTATTTTTAGAAAGTAAAAGGTTATACACTTTCATGGAGATTGTCATATGGTATATGGTATCTGAAAAATATTAATGTTCTGACAAAATCATGGACACACAGAGTAAAGTTGCAGATACAGAGAGAATATTTCCATGAATGTTGTGGCAACAGTTCATCCTGGTTACTAGACAACATTGCGTAACTAGTTCAGATTTATTTTAGTTCCCAACTGCTTATGTAAGCAAAGATTTGGAAAGACTAAAAGAACACAGTGTATGCAAACCTAAATGTCTCAAAACTAAAATTTATAACTTTGAAAGTATAAAATGGTCCTAGGAAATTAAAATTTTCAAACTTTGTGGCAGTTTATATAGTGGCATTTGATTTGGAAGTTTAGTTCATACAACTTCTGTAACTATGTCTGTAACTTTGTGGCTGCTTCCTAAGCTTTTATTCATACCATTTGTATGGTATCATTAAGTGTTGGTTCAGTGGCCCTGCCGTGTCTTTCTTCTTCCCCTGCTCTAAGGGTTTGAAGGGAAATAAAACTAGACATTTATAGGATCCTGGTCTGTGGACTTTGTAGCAAGTGCTTACCCAATTTATCCTTTTTTTTTATAAGAGGTTTTTAGTCTTCACTTCAAATGATAGTAAGTATGTCGAGCAAGACACATTAATTTTTTATCTCAAAAAGTTAAATGTTAAACTGTAAGATGCTTAATTGGAGTAAAAGGAATTTTTATGAGGTTTGAGAAATAATTTTAAAATACTCCATTTCAGAAGCATGAATCCTATGTACTCGATTTTGATATGAGGAAAATTAATGACAATTAAGGTTATGGGGGGGGCAGAAAGAGGGATGGAGGGAGGGGGGTGGGGCCTTGGTGTGTGTCACACTTTATGGGGGCAAGACATGATTGCAAGAGGGACTTTGCCTAACAATTGCAATCAATGTAACCTGGCTTATTGTACCCTCAATGAATCCCCAACAATAAAAAAAAAAAAAAATCCAATAAAATAAAATAGTAAAAAAAAAAAAAAAAAAATACTCCATTTCAAAATGGAAAGAAGGTAATTAAACTGTCAAAGACATTTAAAAAAATAGGACATATATGATAACTAACAGATGTAAATAAAAAATAATATTTTCACAGATCTCTTGCTATTTAGAAATAGAAAGTGTATTTCTATTTTCTCAGATACAATCTGTAAAATAGATAAAGAGAAAATATTAGAATTGGGAAACAGACTATTTCCAAATTAGTTGGATCCTGGCTTTTGAAGTACATCGTGACTCATATGTTATAAAAACTTATAACACTAGTTGGTGGGGGGGGCCCTGTGGCTCAGTGAGTAGGGTGCTGGCTGCATATACTGAGGGTGGTGGGATCAAACCCAGCCCCAGCCAAACTGCAAAATAAATAAATAAATAAATAAATAAATAGCCAGGTGTTGTGGCAGGCACCTGTGTTCCCAGCTACTTGGGAGGCTGAGGCAAGAGAATCGCCTAAACCCAAGAGCTGCAGGTTGCTGTGAGCTGTGATGCTACAGCACTCTACCGAGGGCGACAAAGTGAAACTCTGTCTCTTAAAACAAAACAGAAAAAAAAAAAACTAATAACAGTTGTGAATGTGATGGCTGACCTTTTTAAAACACTGTGCAGATCTGGATAGCTACAAAATGTACTAAGAATCATTATTAGAAGAGATTAATAGAGGATCAGAGGCTTCTTCTTTTCTCTAAATAAAATAAGCTTTTTAATAAAAATTGTAAGTTCAACTGTTCACTAAATTCAAACTGTTTAAGATATACTGACAAATTTATTAATTTGAGCTTCTTTCCCTTAATTTGCAAAGCCACAGGGAAAGAAAAATTGATAAATTTACCAAAACCTTTATACTAATTAAAAATTTTTTAAATAGTCCTAGTTAAATAATGCTTCATGTAGTGAAACTGGTCCTTTTTCTTTTTCCTGTTTGACAAAAATGATTTAGGACATTCACTTTTTATATGAAATGTGTAAAAAAAAAATACAAAAAAGGAAGGAAACTCTACCTCTACAAAAGGATTTTATAAAACATGCTATTTGGGAGCCCAACAGAGTAAATTTCCATTAGAAAATCAGCACATTTCTGGGAACTATAAGTGTTGAAGTTCCAGGTTTTATTTTCTGCTTTCCAACTTCCTGAGATACTGTATTTCTAAACTGTGTCTTCTGGCGGCTACAGTAATATCACTGTCCCAGAGCTGGGAATCTACGTTACATCCCCGGTTCCCACAGCTGAGGCTGAGGCACGTGGACAATGCCCGACAGCTCTCAGCCCACACATCCAGCAACAACTGGTTCCTTCCTCTTCCTGTGGAAGAGCAACATCCTCTGGATGAGAAGAAATGCACCCCGAGGAATGCAGGAACAGCAGAGAGCTGCTCACACAGGAAATTACTGGTGTCCGCACTCTAAAGCGCTTGTCTCCCCGCCTGTCAGCCCATAACGAGCTTCCTGCCGACCCAGAGGATAGTTTACAGTGGAGCTAAATGCCACTTGTGGGCCTGTTGGAGTTTCAGGGAAAAGAGCAAACTGAGCTTTCAGATGACCTATACTCTGTACCCATCTGGTTTGAGTTATTTGGTACCTCTTAGTGAAGCGTTGCACCTTTCTTTAGCCACCTGACAGTTAATTATTTGGTAGAAGTAGTCAGCAAGTCTGCCTAAGTAAATTTTTCAGTTGATTCTTTGTACTTTATGACATCGAGTTATGTAAAATATGTTAGGGCTTCAGTGAGATTTAAACTTCATCCTCCTAGTGAACCGTCTGTTATGCCCAGTGTTGGCCTGGTTCTTTCTGTGTCCTTCAGTTTCTTTGCTTTTACTTTCTGAGCTAGGCATCAGTAGAAGTGTCACTCTACATAATCATACCGCCTCACTTGTAAGTGAAACTGTTGATTTAAATCAGCCAGCAAACCCCTATCACTAGATTTCAAATTGACTTGAATTTACTTTTAAGATTGAAGAATGTTTAAGTATAATTTGATTTCCTGTTTGTTTGTTTTTTTCTAATTCCTCCAGTTTATTTTTTTAAAACAGTAAATTCTTGTTTTTCTTTTGCTCAGGGTAATGATGGCCACTACAAAGCTCAGTTTTTATATCCTATGAACATTTTAAACAACTTTTCAAATCACTACAGAATTTTTATGGGTTTCAGTGTTTATGGTGGTAAGATTCTTTTACTTTTTATGTATTTATTTGGGTTATTTTGCTGAAGTGCATAAGAGTTATTGTTTGTTTTAAGTGGAAGAGGAGATGGAGAAGGAATGCTCGGCATTTCCTTTCCTTTCCAGAATGTCTCTTTAATGAACATTCCTTTTTTCTCTTTAGGAACAAACCATCTCAGATCAGCAAGAAGCCTCTACATGTCTAGTTCCTAACAGTCCAATCTCTTTCCTTTGTTCCCTGGCCCTAGCAAGGTGGTGGTTTCACGCATTTGCTGTCTCTTCTTACTCCAGAGCTCCCTTTCCACCTTTGCCACCTTCCAAATGTGTTTAGCCAGTTCCCTATGCTTAAATTCTTTCTGTTAAAATAATTGCCATGCTCTCTGTTTTCCTGCTGGATTCTGAATGATACAAATTACCCTAAATAAAGTAAGAAAATTTGGGCAGCACCTGTGGCTCAAAGGAGTAGGGCACGGCCCCATATGCTGGAGGTTGTGGGTTCAAACCCAGCCCTGGCCAAAAAACTGCAAAAAAAAAAAAAAAGAGAAGTAAGATTTCTGTTCAACATTGCTCATTCCAGCATTGTTTGTATTAACAAAAAAGGGACAAAAACCAAATGCCTTTTAACATTTGGTTAAATAAAAGTATAGGACAGCGGTTCTCAACCTGTGGGTCGCAACCCACAGGAACTGTATTAAGCAGCCATGGCATTAGGAAGGTTGAGAACCACTGGTATAGGACATCAACAGATGGGATATTATATAGTCATTCTGTGTTTAATGACAACTGAATGCAATGTGTATGATTCTGGATCCTGGACTTGTGGAAAAATTGCCCTGCAGTACATTATTAAGACAGTTGACAAAAGTTGAATGTAGACTGAATATTGGACAGCAGTATCATTGCTAAATTTCCTGATTTGATAATCATACTGTGGTTATGTAAGGGAAAGGTCTTATCCTTAGGACATACCCATAGCAATAACGGAGGTAAAAGGGCATTTGCCCCAATTTCTCTCAAAAGATTCAGAAATTTTACCATATATAATATGAGAAAAAGTATGTAACGAACAATATGATTCTAATTTTATACAGGGGAAGATGTGTTCATACATTGAACCGAGTTCCTTCTGAATTTCTTATATGTATCATAGACATACTAACTGAGGCACTGGAATTTACCCAAGGTCATACAGCCAGTAAATAGCAAAGTAGGCTTTTGAACTTTACCTAGCTTTAAAGTATGTTCTTTTAAATACTATCTAGTGGGTTTCTTAGTTCTTAGAGAAGAGGCCTTTTCCTCTAGCCTCAGGAAGATGAGCCCTAAGGGTCTGGGCCCAGCCCTCAGAGGGGCACTGGCCAGCTGGTGTAGTGTATCCCTGGGGGTTAAGAACTGTTCCTGGGCGGCGCCTGTGGCTCAGTTGGTGGGGCGCCGGCCCCATATACCGAGGGTGGAGGGTTCAAGCCCGGCCCCGGCTGAACTGCAAACCAAAAAATAGCTGGGCGTTGTGGCGGGCGCCTGTAGTCCCAGCTGCTTGGGAGGCTGAGGCAGGAGAATCACTTGAGCCTAGGAGTTGGAGGTTGCTGTGAGCTGTGTGATGCCATGGCACTCTACCGAGGGTGATAAAGTGAGACTCTGTCTCTACAAAAAAAAAAAAAAAAAAAAAAAGAACTGTTCCTGGAAAGAGGCTGACAGGAACAGCAAGCAGACTGGAAGGAGGAGTGTCTGCGTCTCCCTCACCTCTGTCTCCTTCTCACGCCCCCCTTGGGCAGAGCCTGACAGGGTACCAACCAGCAAGAGAAACTAGTTTTCAGAGCGCCGGTGTCAGCATCACAAAACAGAGTTGCAAAGGGTGGATTTGGACATAAAAGATGCATTCTGTAACAGGAATTATTGGCTTAAAGAATAGGAACTTTTAAGAAAAAGCTTTATAAGGTGAATCCACTCTAGAATATGTTTATAAATTCAGGTTTTTACTAGTACTATATGAGATATTTTATTTCCTATCTTTTTAAACACATTAGGCATTATGTTTATTTCTAAATTGTTTAGTATTTTAAAAGCCTTAAAATTTTTAATAAGGAAGAAATGTTATCCAGTTATAATAATTTTATTTTTCTGTGATTTGTGAGCTTTCATTTACTTTCGTGATTACCGTCATTCGTATTTCTGGGAATGGCGTGTTTGTATGCTTTAGCTAATTTCCTATTGTTTTGTTCATTTTGAAATTGATCCTTAAGTCATTGCCATATGCTGCAAGTTTGTTTTCCTTGCTTGTCATTTCCCCTGGAATTTTATTTCTGATTGTTGATGGGTTTACCTGCATTAACTTTTTGAAAAAAAATTTTTTTGGTTTGGATTCTGTGTGGAAAAAAGGCCCTCTTTAATCCCCAAATGTATCTTAGCTATTCTTCTAGTATTTTCTTGTTAACAATAAAACCTTAAATTCCAGATGTATATATTTAGTTATGAGGTACAGATTTATAATTAGCAAAGTGCCCTCAATTTGTATAGTATTATTCTTTACTGATTTTACTTACCTTCCTTAAACATTAAATTCTTATTTATTTGTCTATTTAGAGACTTCCTTATCTGTCTTACTGATCTGTTTTCTTGATCCCTTATGATCCCATTTTAATTTTTGTAGTTATAGAATATTTTTCTTTTCTTTTCTTTTTTTTTTTTTGAGGCGGAGTCTTACTACGTCACCCTCCGTAGAGTGCCGTGGCATCATAGCACACAGCAACCTCAAACGCTTGGGCTTAAGCAATTCTCTTGCCTCAGCCTCCCAAGTAGCTAGGACTACAGGTGCCTGCCACAATGCCCGGCTGTTTTTTTGTTGTAATTGTCATTGTTGTTGGGCGGGCCCAACAACAGGCTAGGTTTAAACCTGCCAGCTCCAGTGTATGTGGCTGGCGCCCTAGCCACTGAGCTACAGGTGCCAAGCCAGATATAGAATATTTCTTTAAAATATAGTGCAGTGTTTTTTCTTCCATAGTTCTTTGATAGTCTCATGACTTATCAGCATGATTTTCAAAATTATTCTGTCAGTTTCCAAAACTCATCCCCTTGGAGGATTGACTGGCGTTGCATTAGACTTACAAAATAATTTGAGGAGAATTGCCAACTTTGGCATCTTGAGTTCCTTGTTTAGGAATGTATTATTATATGGACAAGACTTTTTTCCTTTCATTTATGTCTCTAATTGGCAAATAGAATTGTATGTGTTATGTACATGTTTTGAAGTATATAAATGTATACTATATATATATATATAAATCTAGCAAATTTACAAATGTGTCACCTCAGAGTCTCACTGAATCAAATTTAGGAGCATTCTTATTATATGTCCGTGGTTCCCATAAAAATAGCCACCATTTTTCATGTACTACTAAGAATTTTACCTCCTTACTAAACATGCACTAGATTGATTCTACAAATTATTCAAACAGAAGTTAGATAACTCGCCCAACGTCACACACATAGGAGGTGACAAAGGCAAGCAAGGCCTGGATTAGACCAAGGTCAGAGCGGAGACACAGAACCCCCACCCTGTACTACCTCCCCAAGCCGCGGGCCTTGCCGCTCTGAATCCTGGCTTCAGCTTCCCTATTGTCAGAGGGTTTAACCTAAGTAAATGTTTCTCACTGTAGTATAGTAGCCAAAGAGGCCTGATCAGTATCTCTGATTGGGGAGTGGATAAAAAGAAGAAAGAAAGAAAGAAAAGGATTAAAAAAAAAAAAGGACCTCTAGTTTGGGAGCAGGTGGGGAAATGGGCCCCAGAGTCAATGTTTGTTAGTAACTGGGTGTGGAGGCAACTTTGGAATTTTACACAATGCCTATTCCCACTTGCCGAGTGTGTAAATCCTTGGCATGTGCCAGACTTCAGCGAGCACAAACCCTTAACTTAGTGTTTAATGTTTCCAACACACGTATCTCTTACTGATTACCCAGAAGGTGTGCCACGTGGTGTGCTCGTCGTGGGTTGTTCGAGCCTCATTGTGTGGCTGTCACTTCCTAATATGAGGAATTATTTGATCTGTCGGGATCCTTAAATCTCTTTCCTAAGGATGTAGTGGCTCTACCTTCCTTGGCAGGGCCTTGTCACTGTTCTCTTACTGCTCTCCCTAGGTCCCCACACTTGCCCCGTCACTCATTTTCATTTTTTGGCTTGTTCGTGTTTTACAAAAGGATGTTCTTTGTGGCAGGAACCACATGTATGGAAGTTTCCTTTGGAGTTGTTATGGCTGCTCATTCTGCTGTGTGCAAGTATTTCCTTTTGGAATAAAAGATAGCATCAGACTTAGTGTGATATAGTTTTTTTTCCTACCCCACCTAAGCCCAGGATATTTTGTTTTTTTCCTAGTGATCTGAGGCACTTTCACAACTTTGAGGCCATTTGCAGAACCCTTTTTTCTTCCATCTTCTTCTAGCCTTTTTTTCTCACTTGTTGTTATCGTTCCTCAGATCATGAGTATCCGTAGTTCCGAGGGACCCCGTCATTCCAGTTCATAGCTCTCAGACTCAGTTCACCTCTCTTGGACTGATTATGTCAGTGAAACCTGTGTGCCGTGGCCCTGAGAGGATCTTAGATGTGCCGCAGACATTTTTAAAGATCATTAATTGAATTATTTTTGAAAGAAGTTCAAGGCATAGTATTATATATTTTTTTTTTATCAACATAATTTTAGTGTGCCATGGAAGTTTAACCATAGGTTCAAGTGTGCCATGAGATGAAAAGGTTGAAAAATACTGAGTTGTATAATAGAGCTGTGTGTGTTGGTGTCGCACCTTGTCCCTGTGGGTAGAACTTTCGAAGGAATTTTGTAGTTCACGTGGATAATTCTCTTGTTTGAAGCCGCAGGTTCAGTTAATATGGATTTAAGTCCTACTTTGTCTCTAAGGTTGGTAATATTTGAAATAAGTTTATTTTGAATGATATCTAACATCAGATAAAATACGTTGCTGAGTAAATGTTACTTGAAATTCAGAAATAAGATGTATAACTTGAGTATAATAATAGTTCAATAAAATTTCAAGATGATAAATAATTAAAATAATTATTTTAAACAGAACTGGAAATGCATCATTAAGATAAAGTAAAAAGAGTTGTATGCTTTGGAAAATTAGTTGACATTTGAAGAATTTGACTATGAAATGTACTCTGCCAGATTTGTACTTTTAGAAAATTCTGGTGTACTTTTTTATACAATTCAATACACAGTAAAATTACTGAAAGAAATCTAAGATGTTAATGCTTTTTAGAAATTATTTTATTCTTTTGTTTTCTGGAAATCACTTCTCTATTTGGTGTTCTGTGAATTATAAATGCAATAAACATAAGACTGTTTTCCGTTGTGGGCACTACGTGGTATCAGAGCGTCCCGGCCTCCTCCCCTGAGAAAAGCAGTCTCTTTCCGGCACACAAGTAAAAGGCATGAGAAGTTTTAGGTGTATGCGTTTATGTTTAAAAGGAAAGGTTATTGTTTTTTTAATTGAGTATACTGATAAGTTTATCGTAGTTTATTTTAAAATTAAACATGTTTTTCTCAATTCTATCATTCACCTTAAATGTATTTGAAACTTTTGATTTAGAGAGCAACAGTTTTTTCTAAGATATATTAATAATATGTAATTAAGCTTTGAAATCTATTTCTGGTACTAAGCACTGTGACTATTTTTATGTATCTATTAGTCAAAGAAAATGTCAGTCACAGATTTACATCCCAAACTATGACTGTGCGTGTGAATGTGTTTTGTTTATTTTCGGTTTTTGCTTTCTCACGCTTCCAGCGGTTCTCATGGCAACAGTGACGTCGCCGCAGCCTGTCATTTTCTCTCTCCCCGTATATTCCGCCACCACAACTCATTTCATGCGTATGTTCTAGCTATTCTATCAGGCCATTAACTTATATAGTTTTTTCTACAGTATTTTTAGTCACATTTTTCCTACACATAAGTGAAAATGAAATTTTATGGAATTTAAGTAGTTTATAATGAAAAAAAGTATCTATTGGAAATTTGTGTCTTTTCCTCCCACCTTCACCCCTCCCCAAGCCATTCCTCACACCAGGATGG
This sequence comes from Nycticebus coucang, assembly GCF_027406575.1. Lineage (NCBI taxonomy): Eukaryota > Metazoa > Chordata > Mammalia > Primates > Lorisidae > Nycticebus > Nycticebus coucang. Next base: position 32,665,138 of record NC_069782.1, read on the forward strand.
AAGATTGGGATCTGACCACAGTAGCTAGGATTTGCTTGTGATATGCCTGGCACCAGGGAACCTGGGCTACTGGTAGACTGTACGTGGCGACAAGGACAGCTAGCTTGTTCGAGTGGAAAAGCCAGTGCATGTGGAATTAATTAGTCTGACCATAGCTGTGCAGCCCTGGCTGAGTGAATCTCAGCAGAAATGGAAAATTTCTCGGAGTGCTAACTGAAGTGAGCTGGATCTCTGTGCTGAGCTGAGCTCAGGCAATGAATCTTAGGTTAGCGTCATGAAGGAAAGTGACTTAAACTAAGTCAGGGGCTGGTTCAACAGGCTTTGTGCATTCACTTCCCAGAAACTAAGGTGCCAGACACTGGGTAGGAGCTGTGGAAGGAGTAGAGGGGGAAATGCGGTTGAGTTATAATGTTGAGCAAAACCCGTCATGGACAGTTACTTGGTACGGTGAGAGGGTAAACTGGGAACATGTGACTGAATCTTTAAGGTGGGGGATCGAGAAAGTTTCCCTGAGACAGACATTTTGGCTGAAGACTAAACCTTGCTACTCAAAGTATTAATGGATGGTCTGGTTGAGCATCACCTGAAAGCTTAGGAGAAATGAAGATTCCCAGGTCCCACCTCAGACCTACCAAATCAGACCCTGCATTTTACTACAGTCCCCAGGTGGTCTGCGTGTGCCTTACAGTGCCAGTGTAAAGCTTCTAGAGGAGAAGAGGTGAGAGGTTGGAGATGCAGGAATGTTCTGGGCAGAAGAACACTGTGTGCAAGAAAGAAAAAGAAGTCTAAGGCCCAGGGATGGAGTGGGGCAAGGTGCTTTGTGAGCCAGGCCTACTTGTCATGATTTTGCCCTTTGCAGTTTGAAAATAAGTAACTAAGTAGACACATGAAAACCAGTTAAGAGAATAAGTCAGCAGTTTAGACAAAACTGCAGGCAGCTGGGACCAGGAATATCTTAGCAAAAATCAAGAGAATGAAGTTCATTTGAAAGATGCGTAAGTTGTACAATTGATAGGATTTATACTGAGTCAAAGGTGAGAAGGGGATTGTCAAGGATAATTCTTGGATTCCTAGCTTGTACAATGATCTGCCACTCACCAAGGCAGCAGATTTCCTAAGGAGGGGACCAAATTTGCAGTCACATATTCCAATGTGGACATGTTGAGTTTGATGGGCCTTGGAAATGTACAGCAGTCCACGCCAGGTTTGCAGTTCTGAATGCATATCTGGGGCATAAAAGAAAGTTCCAGGGGGAAATAAGAATGTGTGAGTATTCTGCATATATGCAGTAATTGAAGCAGCAGATTTAAATAAAATTATCTCAGAGTATAGAGTCGGAAGAGGGTTTAGGACTAGTCCTTGAGGAATTTTAATAAAATGGTCTGATGAAAAAGCGTTAAGTCTTCAAAGGAAGTAGAGGGGACTAATGGGAAGCAAAGCAACCAGAGTGTGGTGTGATGGCAGCCAGGGCAGGAGTGTTTCAACAGGGTGAGAGGAGTCAACTTTGCTGAGTCCAGAGAAGGAAAATGATGAAGTTAGCAGAGATTGTGGGTGACCCTTTGGAGAGCAATACAGGTGCAGAGCAGTGTGGAGTGAGGTGAAGAGTGAGTGGAGGACAAGGGTGAGCAAAGGAGTCAGCGAGAGTAGACGTTTTTCTTTGATTCAGTACGTTCCTTAACCATCTGTTATATATAAAGCAATGGGGATGTACAAAGGGAAGACTGAGTCCAGTAATAGTGATAGGTGCCTAAATTGCTATGGGAATAATTAGTGGAAAGGTTAAATAAAGAGAATGTGTGGGGTAGGATGGTGGGAGGGGTGGGGTGGAGAATCAGGGCGGGGACAGTAAGTTAGTCAGAGATAGCTTCCCAGAAGTGAGTAATACTTGAGTTCATTCTTTTAAGAATTTTCCTGATAATAAAGGGAACAAGGACAAAGCTCAGCAAGTGCTTCCCAGAAGTGAGTAGTACTCGAGCTGGTTCTTTCAAGAATTTTCCTGATAATCAGGGAACAAGGAGGAGGCTGAGCACGTGCAGAAGGAAGGGAGGAAGTTCAGGGAGCTGCGGTCGTTTCAGAGTGGCCACGGCACTGGGTGGGAGTGAAGGATTGCAAGAGCCCAGAGAGGAGAGGAAAGGTGAACCTTGAATGCCATTAAGGGTGTTTGGATTCACCATAAGAATTGCGACAACTAGTGAAGATTTTTGCCAGTGAAGGAGAATAATAAGAGAAAATTTGTACTTAAGAACAGTTAGGCTGGAGATATGAAAAAGGAGGGATTGGAGAGAGGTGAGACTGGGGTGTGAGGACCCGGAGACAGCTGCAGGAGGAATCCAGGCACTAAGTGATAAATGTCTGATCTAGAGCTGAAGCTGGACCTAAGCATCAGGAGACTGGCTCGTGAGGCAGTGACGAGAGAAAGTCGGGAAGCTCTAATTACTGATGGGACCTGGGAGGAGAGGGAAGTCTCCAAAGGATCCCAAGTTTGGGGCTGCTAGATACATAATTGCAGTTTTTACCAAGGCAGTGAGAGACAGCTTTTGAGTATGGATCATCCAATTCAGAAATACAAATTTGAGACTCTTCAATTGATCGATCAAGCTACCAGGCTCCCACATCTCCATGGTGAGTGTGGTAATGATTATAGTAAACAGATAAGCTGCATTAATCACACCTCATTCATCAGGAGGGATCATTGCATAAACGGTTGTGAATAGTGACATACTTCTGTGGTGTCTGACTTCCTCTTTAAGAACTCCTTTCTTACTCATCTGTGTGTGAATTTGAGCATACGTGTGCGTGAGCATGCGTGAGAGGGAAGATGTGTCATGATTCTTCAACTCTGATTACAAAGTTATAGGATGTAGCTCGTATTCTCTTTGACTCAGGGCATCTGTGAAAAGTATTTTTAAATTTTGTGATTGTATTTTGAGTGTTGTTTTTCCTGGACCATTTTTCCTCATGGTAATTGGTGAGGAAAAAAAAACTCTTTATAAACACAGTCATTACTTTTATTTTTATTTTTTTTATTAAATCATAACTGTATACATTGATAACTTTTTTCATTTTTTTTTTATTAAATCTCATTACTTTTAATGTCTTGGGTTTCTAAGTTTCTTCTACCAGCAAAGTAAAAAAGGAGGAAAACACATTTTATTACACAAATGCCTAGAGGAAAATGATGATATCCCTACCAAATATAGTGTTATCATAGCATCTTAGTTTTAGTTATTTATAATGAAAGATTTGTTCTTAATGTTCTAGTCATAATCAATTTAAGAATGCTATTCCTTCTGAAGTTTTTTTCTTTTTCTTTTTTTTTTTTTTGTAGAGACAGAGTCTTACTTTATCACCCTCGGTAGAGTGCCGTGGTGTCACAGAGCTCACAGCAACCTCCAACTCCTGGGCTTAGGCGATTCTCCTGCCTCAGCCTCCGAGTAGCTGGGACTATAGGTGCCCTCCACAACGCCTGGCTATTTTTTTGTTACAGTTTGGCCAGGACCGGGTTTGAACCCGCCACCCTTGGTATATGGGGCCTGCACCTTACCCACTGAGCCACAGGCACCACCCCCTTCTGAAGTTTTTATGCCATAGTTTTTAAATTGTGTCTGGTTATATAATCTTTATCAAACGTTTGAATATTTTAGATGAAGTTCATAGATCAAATTGCTTGATAGTAGATTGGCTTCCCATATAATTGTTAGGGAATTATCTTTCATCCACTAAAATGGTAGGAGTAGAATTTTTAATCAATCATTTATTTTTTATTTAGAGACAGAGGCTTCCTCTGTTGTCTGGGCTGGAGTGTAGTGGTGTCATCATAGTTCACTGCAGTCTCAAACTCCCGGGTTCCAGTGATCCTTCTGCTTCAGCATTCTAAATAGCAGGACTATAGGCATGCATCACCATACCCACCCAATTTTTTGTATTTTTAGTAGAGATGGGGTCTCTCTCATTCTTGCTTAGGCTAGTATCGAACTACTGAGCTCAAGCAATCCTCCTGTCTGGACCTCCCAGAGTGCTTGGATTACAGGTGTGAGCCACTGAATCCAACTGGGATCAGAATTTTTTTTTTTTTTTTTTTTGAGACAGAGTCTCACTATGTTACCCTCAGTAGAATGCTGTGGCATCACAGGTCACTGAAACCTCAAACACTTGGGCTTAAGCTATTCTCTTGCCTCAGCCTCCCAAGTAGGTGGGACTATAGGCACCTGCCACAACACCTGGCTATTTTTCTGTTGCAGTTGTCATTATTACTAAGCTGGGCTAGGCTGGATTCGAACCTGCCAGCCTCAGTGTATGTGGCCGGCACCCTCCCCACTGACCTATGGGTGCTGAGCCCGTGGAATTTTTAAATAGCTGTTGGATCTTTGTGCACCAAGTATTTGTTTTAAATATCATATATACTCTTCAGTTAGCTGCCTGAAAATGGAAACCTTTTTTTCTTTTGAAAACTATATCTGAAAATGTCTTAATTTTTTTGTTTGGGGTTTTTGAGCAGTAATTTTCATTTTAAATGTACACTGAGCACATACTTTATTCATTTACAACTCAGGTAATATTTATGTTAATATTTAATTAGTATAGCTCATTCATTTTTGTACTGAAGTTCTACCTGCCTTGAAGTAGTTTATTATTTCATTCAAGAAACTAGACAAATAAAAAACTCAGAACAGAATGGATAGAAAAATCTTTAATTCAAGAAATTTTATTTATTACTTTCCATGTGCCTTTTACATCGGAGGTACTTAGCATGTTGTTGACTAGGAAAGAAAGCCAGCTGCAGCTTCTGCTTTCTAGAAAGAAACAGTTTAGAATTTAGTAGAGTTGGAGGAAGGGCATGATATAATGGTAGTGATGATAATAAGTAATTTAATGCAACCTACATATAGACTAAACTCTTTATATACACATCCTCATAACCACCATATAATGTAGCTCAGTATTATTATCAGTGTTTTACAGGTGAAAAAACTAAGGTTTAGAGAGGTCAAATAATTTGTCTCAGGCCATACAATTAATACATGGAAGAGGAGAGAATTAAACCCAAGTCTGTGTGACTTGATGTCCCATTTATGTAACCCACCATATTACAGGTAATTTTGATGTCACAGCAAAAGTTGACAGTTGCCTCAAATAAAGTTAGATTATTACAGAGACTTGGAGGAGGAGCAAGTTGTATCTGTTTGGGGAAGAGAGAAAAGACTGCATTGTTTTTTAAAGGCAAATTGAAGTCAGCTAATATAATGTATACTATATATATTGAGTTCATTTAGTAAGCTATCACTATCTGTTCGTTTTTTTTTTTTTTGAGACAGAGCCTCAAGCTGTCCCCCTGGGTAGAGTGCTGTGGCATCACAGCTCACAGCAACCTCCAACTCCTGGACTCAAGCGATTCTCCTACCGCTGCCTCCCAAGTAGCTGGGACTACAGGCGCCTGCCAGAATGCCTGGCTATTTTTTTGATTGCAGCCATCATTGTCGTTTGGTGGGACCGGGCTGGATTCGAACCTGCCAGCTCAGGTGCATGCGGCTGGCACCCCAGCCGCTTGAGCCACAGGTGCCGAGCCTCACTATCTGGTTTTTGAATGATTTTATATAAGGATAGTTATCTTACAGTTACCATTAATTGTACTAGAATGTCCATATCTTGCTGGATGGTGAATAGAACAATAAGTATGAAGGATTTGTTCTCTTAAGATGAGCTAAGATGGTTGTAGAGGCTCATACCTGTAATCGTAGCACTCTGGGAGGCAAAGGCAGGAGGATTACTTGAGTTTAAGACCAACCTGAACAAGAGCAAGACCCCCTCTCTACTATGATTAGAAAAAACAGTGTAGCATTGCATCACATGTCTGTAGTCCCAGTTACTTTGGAGGCTGAGACAGGAGGATCTCTTGAACCCAAGAATTTGAGATAGCAGTGTGCTATGATCGCATCACTGCACTCTATCCAGGGTGACAGAGCAAGCCTCTGTCTCAGAAAAAAAAAAAAAATCTGTAAAGCTTGCCAGGTTTTTGAATGTAGCTTTGTTAAATGATTGGACGAATTTCTGCCTTAAAATTATCTCTTACTAGCATTCAAACAAATACAGTAAGGAAATGAATGTCTTGTTTAAGTGAGTACTTAGAGAATAAGTAAGCCTGGAAAATAATTTTTCAGAGATGTATTCTAAATAATGCTTCTGATTCTCTGATAATTTCGTGTTTCACAACAATAATGAGGGAAGTTATTTGAAGACATAAGTAGGTATGTTTGGTTGGCTTTCTGTACACATGACTAAGAGACAAAAGTGGTGGTGATGCGTTTCTTTCACAGCACACATATTAAAATGGAAACAATACGGAGACGAGCAGAGTGGCCTCCATGTCAGGATAACATGAAATGTACATTCTGTGGTTATTGGAATACCATATTTATAGATAAGGAGGCTCCATAATATCATAAAGATGGCAGTTACCCCTGAATAAATCTACAAATTTGAGGCAATTCCAATGCACATCCCAGTAAGATTTTTAATGAAACTTAAAATGTTAGTTTTAAAGCTTATACAGAAGAGCAAAAGACCAAAAGTAGCCAAAACAATTTTGAAAAAATTTGAAGGTTGGAGACTCATTAAGTTCTGGGTGTGGTATTGTTACAAGGAGAAATAGAATCCTTCATGGGGCATTTATAAACAGACACACTAATATGGACAGTTGATATATGAAAGACCTGATTTTTAAGGTCTATGGACTCGTGACCAAGTACACTGTTCACTATGTGTTGCTGGTACAACCAGCTATATGGAAGGAAATAAAATTACAATCATACTTTTAACCACAAACAGAATCAGGACCAGATGGGTTAAAGACTTAAATGCGAAAATCAATTCTTCAAAGTTTCTAAAAGAAACATAAGGATATATTTAGGCATTCTGGATAGGTAATGATTGCTTAAACGGAACATAAAATATATAAATCATAAAAGAAAGGTTGATAAACTTGGCTACATTAAAAACAAAAATTTTTGTAAATCCCAGAACCCCAAAAACAAAAGTGAAGACAAACCACAGAGCAGGATAAATGTGTCACACCTGCAAACAACAGAGTGTTGGTATCCAGAAAATATAAAGAACTCTTAACTATAAGTTAGAAAAAAGGAAAATAGACCCATGAAAAAGTGGCCACAGGGTATGAATAAGCCATTTACAGAAGGATGATCAGTGTACAGAATATGCCTGAGTTATCAGTAATCAAAGAAATATACAATGAAATTAAAACTATGAGATGCTGTGGCAAAATTTTTCCAGAATTATGATTAACTCTTGGTGATATTATAGATAAAAGGGAAACTTTCTTCTCCTAGTAGAGGAGTTAGTTGATTCTACTGTTCTGAACAGTAGTTGGTAAAACTATCCCTTAGCTATTCAGCTCGAGAGAAAATCTCCTACTGTGCGCAGGACACCTGTATGGGAATGCTCACTGTAGCGGTCAATGGTAGTTAACAGTAGAAGGTACATAATGGTGGAATGGTCAGTCAATGGAGTACATATGTAAGCATGAACTGGAGTTGCATGCATCGCCATAGACAAATAAAATAATGTTAACAGAAAATACCAAAGAGTTCTAATAAACGGTAATGCCTTGATATACATGGGAACCAATCAGGGCCCTCTCAAGTCCCTAATGTAAAAAGGCATAGTAATTGCATATAACCTATCCACATCCTCCCACATACTTTAAATCATCTTTAGATTACTTATAATACTTAATACAAGTGTAAATAATTGTTATACTACTTTTTTTTTTCTGAGACAGGATCTCACTTTTTGCCCAAGCTGAATGCAGTGGTGTCATCATAGCTCACTGCAACTGCAAACTCCTGGGCTCAAGTGATCCTCCCACTTCAGCCTTCTAAGTAGCTTCCCTACCACACTTGGCTAATTTTTGTATAGACAGGGTATTCCCATGTTGTTCAGGCTGGTCTCAAGCTCCTGGCTTCAAGCAGTCTTCCCACCTCAGAAAAAGGATTGGGCCTAGGATTATAGGTGGCTTGAGCCTGGTCCTGGTCCCTGTATTATTACTACTATTTATTTTTTTTAGAGACAGAGTTTCACTTTATCACCCTTGGTAGAGTGCTGTGGCGTCACAGCTCACAGCAACCTCAAACTCTTGGGCTTAAGCAGTTCTCTTGCCTCAGCCTCCCAAGTATCTGGGACCACAGGCGCCCGCCACAATGCCCGGCTATTTTTTGTCATTGTTGTTTGGCCTGGAATCGAACCTGGGCTGGAATTGTTGTTTGGCCTGGAATCGAACCTGCCAGCTCTGGTGTATGTGGCTAGCACCTTAGCCACTTGAGCTACAGGCTCCAAGCCAGTGATGTTTATATTTTAATGAATGATAAGATGTTATCATTAATTAATTATCTTATCATTAATTAATGCACTGCAGTTTTAGATCAGCATAGCACATTAAGAGACAGCTTTTCCTTTAAGGAATTGATAATTTTTGTTTTCTTAATCATATAAGAACTGAAATGTAGGAGGAAATTTTTATACTGATTTTATTTGTCCAAGTTGTATCTTACCCATTAATGGCTTCCAAATTAATAAGTTTCTCTGAAGATGAGAAAAAAGATTAAAGGAAAAAGCAAAAAGTAGATTTGTGGCTGTCTTTTCCAAGGTGATTGAATCAATCATTTGGATATTCTCATTGATAACTGCATAGGGGTATATTTTTCAGGTCTTCTGATAAAAGTAAAATATCCAATTTGGTTTCTAGAAGAAAAAGCAAAGCCTTCTATAAAACCTTATCCCCAATGCCTGAAGGCTCTTTTTTTGAAGAAAAGATATATAATTTCTCCTGAGGGACAAACAAGTCTTTCTCAAGTCAGCAGATTCAGTTTGGGAGATAAAATTTCACATGACATTCTTTGATTATATCCTAGAAATACCTTTAAATCAATGAGACTTGATCGGATGGGCATGTTCTTGCAAGGATACATAGTTTACTATGTGGGTATGCAAGAGAAAAAAATGTGGGCGGCGCCTGTGGCTCAGTGAGTAGGGTGCCGGCCCCATATGCCGAGGGTGGCAGGTTCAAGCCCAGCCCCGGCCAAACTGCAACAAAAAAATAGCCGGGTGCTGTGGCGGGCGCCTGTAGTCCCAGCTACTCGGGAGGCTGAGGCAAGAGAATCGCTTAAGCCCAGGAGTTGGAGGTTGCCGTGAGCTGTGTGATGCCATGGCACTCTACCGAGGGCCATAAAGTGAGACTCTGTCTCTACAAAAAAAAAAAAAAAAAAAAGAGAAAAAAATGTGGTTTCTTTTTTCAGGATCAACAGCCTAAGTTTCTAAGAATTTTAGAAATTGTGAATGAATTCTGCCTTGTGGTTCTGAGGACCCCCCACACACACCCAATCTGGGTGACTCGGTAGCTTCTTTTTCTGTTTCGCTAATTGGTCCTGGTCCACACAGGCTTTGGATCTTGGGGAAAGAAGGAAATATAGAGCAACACTCTGAGTCACTTCTGAAAAACAGCCAGCCGTGTTCTCAGACGAACTCAGTGACTGTCTGAACCCCTTGTGCTGGTGGCAAACTTGGTGTAAAGCCTCCCACTCCCTAGCCACCTCTCTTCTAGTCCTCTCGTTTTGATAATTCATCAACCCCTGAGGGGCTCCCGGCCAGCCAGCTTCCTGCCTGTACAGTGCCCTTCCCCTGCGTACATCCTGTGGTCCCCCACTGTAGCCACACTCAGGTCCCCTTCTCCTCTGTTGTTCTCACCCAGAAAAACACCAGCTTGGGTTAAGTCTACCTGCCTCCTTTGTACCTACACCCAGGCTTCCTGCCTGGTCTCAGCTGTAAGTTATTAACACAGAGTGCTCACTGCTGCCCAGCCAGCCCCTTTGCTGAGTAGTTATCCCCTCACTCTCCTACGTGCCACCAGTGTTCTCCCTCTTCTCAGCCTTTTCCATTAGCACGTTTGCAATCTACTTCCATCTCAAAAATAAAACTTTATTTTATCCCTCGTCCCTTTCCAGCTGCTATCTCATTGCGCTGCTCTCCTTGATGATAAAACTCTTCTCAAAAGCGTGGCTTAGATTCACCTTCTTTATTTCTTCACTTTCCATTCTTCCCAGAGCTCTCACATCAAGCTTTTGTCCCCACCATTCCACTTGTGTCAGGGGCTCAAGGACTCATCTGAATCTGCTCTCTGCAGCACTTGATCCTGGTGATCACTCCCTGCTTGGTGACTCCTTCCTCAGCTGGCTGCTGGACCACCGGTCCACTGCCCCTGCTACCTCAAGGGCTGCGAGTCCACTTTACGTGTCTTCTCCTGCTAGAGTCTCTGCAGCTCTTCTCTTATTTGTCTCCTCCCTGAGTGTTTGTAGACCAGTGGATGTAAAGATCATTATGCCAGTAATTCCCAAATACATCTACATACACATGCACACACAGATATATAGCCCTAACCTCTCTGCAGAAATCTAGAATCCTATATTTCCAATTGCATTAATGAAAATCTAATAGGCATCTCGAACTTAACATGTCCAACATTTAGGCTGTACCCTTTCTCCATTAAAAATTACATCATCTAGCCGGGCATTGTGAAGGGCGCCTGTAGTCCCAGCTACTCAGGAGGCTGAGGCAAGAGAATCGCCAATCGCCTAAGCCCAAGAGCTGGAGGTTGCTGTGAGCTGTGATGTCACGGCACTCTACCAAGGGTGACAAACTGAGACTCTGTCTCAAAAAAAAAAAAAATATAATTAGTAGAAAAATTGCATCATCAGTATAGCTACATCGTAACTCAGCACCTTACCCAGCTTTGTCTGTCTTCATTGCACCTGTTACCTGACATTGTACCACATCTCTATATATTTGTTTTTCTCCTTCACCCATTGGAGTATGACAGCTGGATCTCATTTATTCATTCCTTAAAGCAGCCAGAACAATGGCTCCTCAAAGCTCTTCATGTCCTCATCCCCAGAATCTATGAAAATATTTCTTTACATGGCAAAAGGAGCTTTGCAAATATGAGTAAATTAAGGGTCTTTTTTCTTTCTTTCTTTCTTTCTTTCAACAGGGTCTCACTTTGTCGCCCTTGGTAGAGTGCCCCAGTGTCATAGCTCATACCAATCTCAAACTCTTGGGCTTAAGCGATTCTCTTGCCTCAGCCTCCTGAGTAACTGGGACTACAGGCGACCACCACAATGCCCCGCTATTTTTAGAGAAGGAGTCTCACTCCTGTTCAGGCTAGTCTCAAACCTGTGAGCTCAGGCAATCCACCTGCCTCAGCCTCCCAGAGTGCTAGGATTACAGCCATGAGCCACCACACCTGGCCTAAGTTAAGGGTCTTGAGCTAGGGAGATTATTCTAAATTATCTGCATGGGTCCCCAATAATCATGAGGGTCCTTGGAGGAGGACCTGAGAATTACTTAAGATCATGGAGGCCTGAGAATTACTCAAGATATAACAATGGAAGCAGAGATGGGAGTCATATGTAGCTAAGGGCCAAGGCATGTGGACAGCCTGTAGACCCTGAAAAAGGAAATGAATGGATTCTCCAGAGCCCCCCAAAAGGAATACAGCATTGCCAACTTTTTGATTTTAGCCCCATAAAACTTATTTTGGCCTCTGACAATTGGAACTACACATGTAAGACAATAAATTTTTTTTTTCAGGCCACTAAATTGTGGTAATTTGTTACAGCAACTATAGGGCACTCCTGTGTCTCTGACACCGAGGAGTTTGCCTGGCATGTAGGCACTAAATAAAGTAATTATGTTTGAACAAATGGCACTTTGTTATTTTAGATCCTATATGGAAATTATTGAGATTTCTAATTCCTATTTTATTTATTTATTTTTGGGGGCAGAGTCTCACTCTGTCCCCCTGAATGCCATGGCATCACAGCTTACAGCAACCTCAAACTCTTGGACTCAAGCAATTCTCTTGCCTCAGCCTCCCACGTAGCTGAGACGACAGGTGCCCGCCACAACGCCCGGCTATTTTTTGTTGCAGTTTGGCCGGGGTCAGGTTCAAACCCACCACCCTTGGTATATGGGGCTGGCACCCTACCCACTGAGGCACAGGCACCACCCAGAAAATATATGATACATTCTTTCTTTGAAAAATAATATTTGCTTTAATTTTTGTCCAGGTAAAAGGCTTTTGTTGTTGCTGGTATGTTAGTCTGTTTCATACAGGCACTTTATACATATGTATTTCTGTATATGTGTGTGATGATTTAAAAATCTCAGAATATCAGGAATAGAAAGGGTTTTAAAGGCATTCAGTAGAATTTCCTGATCTGATGTTTATAAGCTTCTCAGAATATCCCCAACAAGTGACCATCCCAAAACCAGCCTGAGCCACATCTGTTTTAGAACCTTTGATGCTGGGAAACTCGTTTTGGCAGGAAGAGTCAAGACCACTTTTAAATAGATTTTTCTGTCTTTTGCCTACTTGTTCTCCACTCACAGAATTAAACTGAGACTAGAAATGGTACTTACAAACCAAAATCGACTGACTTTAACCAGTGCATTAAAAATCTATCTGAAGTTCGACTCACTAATCCCTTTACATGTGAAATGCCTATTTTGCACTCACATTTGTCAGAAAATTCTTGTGGTGATCCTCATGTTATTCAACCAGAAGCCATCAAATGTACTTTTAGGAGCTCAAAATCCAGAAGTGCTTTGCAGTTGGGTGATCCACACTTGTGCTGCTGCTCCCTAGTTGTGCACCGAGCAGTCATTTAAGGTTCTGGTTTTCAGCAAAGAATGATTTGACATCCAGTTTCTACTTTTCTCCAAATACTGTCAAATTACTAATATTTAAGTTTACGAGTGGCTCAGCTGATGCAGAGCAGTCAGTTAAATGCAGCTACTGTGAGCCCTGTCTGTGTTGCATGCAGTAAGGCAAGGCAGCTGAGAACCCAGGAGCTGGAGAGGCACCAGGCCCAGGTGGATCTGGGCCCTTCCCTGTTTTAATTTTCTCACTACGACAGAGAATCCTCAAAAGCAGGCATCAACCCTACTCACATCTATTACTGATAAATGCTTAGTATGATGTAGGTGCTCAGTAAGCATTTACTCAAAAGCTGGGCCGGGCGTGGTGGCTCATGCCTGTGATCCTAGCACTTTGGGAGGCTGAGATGGGAGAATTGCTTTAGGCCAGGAATTCAAGACCAGCCTGAGCCACATAATGAGTCATCGTCTCTACAAAAAATATAGAATTGAGCTAGGCATGGCAATGCACGCCTATAGTCCCAGTGACATGGGAGGCTGAGGAAGGAGGATGTCTGGAGCCCAGCTTTTGGATGTTGTAGTGAGCTATGAGGATGCCACTGCACTCTAGCCCTGGTGACATAGCAAGTCCCTATCTCACACACAAAAAACAAAAATAAAAACAAACCTGAATATTAGCAACGTAGAGAAGAGACCTCAGTGTTCTGGGAGAAGAAAGTACTACAGCCTCACTTGCAGACTTCTCTTAGCCCAGAATTGTAACCAAAATATTTTTTCCTATTTCAGTTTTTAAAATAGAATGGATGCATGGAAACTTTTCCAAGCTGTGCATCTCATTCTTCTCCTGTGCAGACAGAATGCAAAGGCAGGGTTGGTTGGTGAGAAAGAATCTGACAGCATCTAGGTTCTAACACCCAGAGAGGAGGAAAGATAGATATGTCAGCTATCTAATGCTGTAGGATGGAGATTTGTAATCTTTTTTTCTCTCTCTGCCTATAACCTTTTCCCCTTTTTTTCTTTTGTTTCCTTTTGACATATCATATTAATGTATTTTCTCCTGGTCCCAAACATGAGAACCATTATTAAGGCTATATTAGATCTCTTTTATTGTTTAGACTATTTATGGTCTTAAGTCTTTGTCAGTGATCCAGCTATTGTCCTTTCTCACTAGCTACTCTGACGGCAAAGTCCAAGAGTTTGTGACTGATCTGCTAGTCTGGGGCCTTTTCCCAAGAAAGGCTAGAGCTGTTATTACAATAATGATTATTGTGGCCATATACATTGTGGCCATGTATATATATATTTAGTTATATCGTGATCCATGTTGTTTTAAAAAAAAACTTTCTTGGTTATAGAGAATTTGGTTTTCATCTGTGAGAACAGTAAAAATTTTCACGTAAGTGGTTAACATATTTAAAATATTCAAGTTTCTGTAAAGTACCAGATGTGATGCTAGGTTCAAAAGATATGTGGTGAGAATAAGTGTAGTACAATCTAGTGGGGAAGAGAGACGATAGACAAAGAATAAATACATAAATGCAAATTATTCATCAGTTATACAAGAAAGCAGCAAGATGCCGTTCTGGAGAATGCAACTGCCAGCATCTGTAGTGGTCAGGGGCTACATTTTCTGAATATGTGATGATTAAGCTGATGTTCGTAGGTCCAGAAGGACATAGTCAAGCTAGGACGACAGAAAAGCCATTGCAGGCAAAGCAGAAGCAATGTTTAATTTAAAAAAAAAAAAGGAAAAGCTTATCCTCAGCAGGAATTACCTGTTTGGGAGTGAGAATGATTGTTGTGCATGGGCATCTGAATGCTGTCCTCAGGGAATGAGGGGCTCTGTGGGGTGAAGAATGCAGACTGTGGTCAAGAGACAGGTTTCATGGTGAGTCTCTTGTCTCTCCACACTCACCTTTTCAATGTTTCATTTTAGTCTTTGCTGCTAGCTCAGCAGCAGGAGACCCGTATCCGTGAGTGCTGTGTGGAGTTTCCCAGTTCCCCTAGCTCGGAGCAGGAATAGGTGGTCGGTCATAGGTACTTCTGAGCATGGCTGATGCGTAACGTTACAAATCCTTTATGTTAACCTGTTCTCCTGTGACCTGTGCTTGCTAGGAGCTTTGCTTCTGGATATTTTCAGTACAGTTTTGGCTTTTCATACAGAGTCAAGCAATTCAGAGCTGAGTAACAGGATTGTTTTGAAGGTGTGGATTTTAATGGATGCTCCCTACCCTGAAAAGTCATTTGCCCTGGGGTTACTGAGGTGTATACTCTAACAGTGTCAGACACATCCCAGTGGCGGGAAATTGGAGGTTACAGCGCATAGCGCCTGAAAGATCAGAACCATTCTTCAAGATAAATATAACCCACTAGACAAGAAAACAAAAAGGTAACAAAACATGGAAGTTCACAAATCCCTGGGGGAGAAAAGCCAGTAAGTTATATGATGGAAGGCTCCAGAATATGAGCTTCAGGAGGGCAAGATCTGTGGTCATGTCATGTTACCCACGGCTGCATCCTCAGCACTTAGAACAGAGCCTGGCACAGGCAGGAGCTGCGGAAATATTTGTGAAGTGACAACCAGAAGACCCTGAGCAGATGCACTTAGCCGAGTAGGAACACTAGATGTTTTTCATACATGTTATGAATCATAGATTTTGAGTTTGTTCTTTTATTATTTAAAGAAACAGTGAATTAGGAAGACTATGACAAAGGGAAACGAGAAAGTTTTCATCTTTGTAATGGAAAGCAGTGGCTTTGATCCAAAAGTTTCAGGACACGAAGTACTTCGGCATCTCTCAGAGGTCCTCAAACTTTTTTAAAAGGGGGCCAGTTCACTGTCCTCAGACTGTAGGAGAGCTGGACTATAGTTTAAAAAAAAAATATGGACAAATTTCTATGCACACTACATATACCTTATTTTGAAGTAAAAAAAAAAACAAACAGGAACAAATATAATCATAGCGCTTCATGTGGCCTGCGGGCCACAGTTTGAGGACCCCTTGGGGGGCTATTTAACCTCTATCGCTTCCTGATTTGTAAAATGAGAGTAATTGTAGATAAAACCCACCTGACAGGATTATGGTGAAGATTAAATCAGCTATTATGTGTAAAGCATTTGAGACAAGCCCAACACACAGTAAGCTCCATACCTGCATTTACCGCCGTGGGAAAGGTATGTTCCACAGTGAGCTCTGCACGGTCCTTCACTGTCGTGGGAATGGTGTGTTCCACAGTGAGCTCTGCACAGTCCTTCACTGTCGTGGGAACTGTATGTTCCACAGTGAGCTCTGAACACTCATTCACTGTTGTGGGAAGTTTATGTTCCACAGTAAGATCTATGCAGTCATTCACTGTCGTGGGAACTGTGTGTTCCACAGTGAGCTCTGCACAGTCATTCACTGTCATGGGAAGTGTATATTCCACAGTAAGCTCTGTATACAGTCATTTACTGTCGTCAGCAGTGTACACTCCACAGTAAACTCTCTATACTCATTGACTGTCATGGGAACTGTCTGTTCCACAGTAAACTCTGTACAATCATTCACTGTCATTGGAAGTGTATGTTGCACAGTAAGCTCTGTACAGGCATTCACTGTTGTGGAAGTGTATATGTTCCACTTACAGTGGAACATACAGTACCCACAGGAAGTGTATGTTCCACAGTAAGCTCTGTACAGGCATTTACTGTCGTGGGAAGTGTACATTCCGCATTAAGGTCTGTTTTTGACAGTCATTCACTGTTATGGGAACTATATATTCCACAGTAAGCTCTGTACAATCATTGACTGTCGTGGGAAGTGTATGTTCCACCGTAAGCTCTCTACAGGCGTTCACTGTCGAGGGAAGTTTATGCTGCACAGTAAGATCTGTACAGTCATTCACGGTCGTGTGAACCATATGTTCCACAGTAAGCTCTGTACAGGCATTTACTGTCATGGAAGTGTTCACTCCACCGAACAGTCTGTACAGGCATTCACTGTCGTGGGAAGTGTACACTCCCCAGAAAGCTCTGCACACTCATTCACTGTCGTGGGAACTGTATATTCCACAGTAAGCTCTGTACACTCATTCACTGTCATGGGAAGTGTATGTTCAACAGAAGCTCTGTACAGGCATTCACTATCATGGGAAGTGTAAGTTCCACACTAATCTCTGTACAATCATTCACTATCGTAGGAAGTGTACATTCCACACTAAGCTCTGTATAGGCATTCACTGTCGAGGAAAGTGTATATTGTATAGTAAGCTCTGTACAGTCATTCACTGTTGTGGGAAGTATATGTTCTACAGTAAGCTCTGTACAGTCATTCACTGTCGTGGAAACTGTATATTCCACGGTAAGTTCTGTACAGGCATTCACTGTCGTGGGAAGTATATGTTCTACAGTAAGCTCTGTACAGTCATTCTCTGTCGTGGAAACTGTATATTCCACAGTAAGCTCTGTCCGGCATTCACTGTTGTGGGAAGTATATGTTCTACAGTAAGGTCTGTACAGGCATTCACTGTCGTGGGAAGTGTATATTCCACAGTAAGCTCTGTACAATCATTCACTGTCGTGGGAAGTATATGTTCTACAGTAAGCTCTGTACAGTCATTCACTGTCGTGGAAACTGTATATTCCACAGTAAGCTCTGTACAGGCATTCACTGTTGTGGGAAGTATATGTTCTACAGTAAGGTCTGTACAGGCATTCACTGTCGTGGGAAGTGTATATTGTACAGTGAGCTCTGTACAGTCATTCACTCTCGTGGGAACTGTATCTTCCACAGTAAGCTCTGTACAGTCATTCACTGTTGTGGGACATGTATGTTCCACAGTAAGCTCTGTACAGTCATTCACTGTCTTGGGCAGTGTATGTTCCACAGTAATCTCTGTACAATCATTCACTGTTGTGGGAAGTGTATATTCCACAGTAAGCTCTGTACAGTCATTCACTGTCGTGGGAAGTATATGTTCTACAGTAAGCTCTGTACAGTCATTCGCTGTCATGTAAACTGTATATTCCACGGTCAGTTCTGTACAGGCATTCACTGTCGTGGGAAGTATATGTTCTACAGTAAGCTCTGTACAGTCATTCACTGTCGTGGAAACTGTATATTCCACGGTAAGTTCTGTACAGGCATTCACTGTCGTGGGAAGTATATGTTCTACAGTAAGCTCTGTACAGTCATTCACTGTCATGGAAACTGTATATTCCACAGTAAGCTCTGTACAGGCATTCA
Source organism: Nycticebus coucang (assembly GCF_027406575.1). Taxonomy (NCBI): domain Eukaryota; kingdom Metazoa; phylum Chordata; class Mammalia; order Primates; family Lorisidae; genus Nycticebus; species Nycticebus coucang. The sequence continues at coordinate 32,683,086 of NC_069782.1, forward strand.
CTGTTGTGGGAAGTATATGTTCTACAGTAAGGTCTGTACAGGCATTCACTGTCGTGGGAAGTGTATATTGTACAGTGAGCTCTGTACAGTCATTCACTGTCGTGGGACGTGTATGTTCCACAGTAATCTCTGTACAGTCATTCACTGTCTTGGGCAGTGTATGTTCCACAGTAATCTCTGTACAATCATTCACTGTCGTGGGAAGTGTATATTCCACAGTAAGCTCTGTACAGGCATTCACTGTCGTGGGAAGTGTATATTCCACAGTAATCTCTGTACAGTCATTCACTGTCGTGGGAACTGTGTGTTCCACAGTAAGCTCTGTACAGTCATTCACTGTCATGAGAAGTGTATATTCCACAGTAAGCTCTGTACAATCATTCACTGTCGTGGGAACTGTGTGTTCCACAGTAAGCTCTGTACAGTCATTCACTGTCGTGGGAAGTGTGTGTTCCACAGTAAGCTCTGTGCAGTCATTTACTGTCGTGAGAAGTGTATATTCCACAGTAATCTCTGTACAATCATTCACTGTCGTGGGAACTGTGTGTTCCACAGTAAGCTCTGTACAGTCATTCACTGTCGTGAGAAGTGTATGTTCCACAGTAAGCTCTGTACAGTCATTCACTGTTGTGGGAAGTGTATATTCCACAGTAAGCTCTGTACAGTCATTCACTGTCGTGGGAACTGTGTGTTCCACAGTAAGCTCTGTACAGTCATTCAGTGTCATGAGAAGTGTATATTCCACAGTAAGCTCTGTACAATCATTCACTGTCATGGGAACTGTGTGTTCCACAGTAAGCTCTGTACAGTCATTTACTGTCGTGAGAAGTGTATGTTCCACAGTAAGCTCTGTACAGGTATTCACTGTTGTGGGAAGTGTACCCTCCCCAGTAAGGTCTTCACAGTCATTCACTGTTGTGGGAAATTTATGTTCCACAGTAAGCTCTGTACAGTCATTCACTGTCGTGGGAAGTGTATGTTCCACAGTAAGCTCTGTACAGTCATTCACTGTCGTGAGAAGTGTATGTTCCACAGTAAGCTCTGTACAGTCATTCACTGTCGTGGGAAGTGTATGTTCCACAGTAAGCTCTGTACAGTCATTCACTGTCGTGAGAAGTGTATGTTCCACAGTAAGCTCTGTACAGGCATTCGCTGTCGTGGGAAGTGTATGTTCCACAGTAAGCTCTGTACAGTCATTCGCTGTCGTGGGAAGTGTATGTTCCACAGTAAGCTCTGTACAGTCATTCACTGCCGTGGGAAGTGTGTGTTCCACAGTAAGCTCTGTACAGTCATTCACTGTCGTGAGAAGTGTGTGTTCCACAGTAAGCTCTGTACAGTCATTCACTGTCGTGGGAAGTGTGTGTTCCACAGTAAGCTCTGTACAGTCATTCACTGTCGTGGGAAGTGTGTGTTCCACAGTAAGTTCTGTACAGTCATTCACTGTCGTGGGAAGTGTATGTTCCACAGTAAGCTCTGTGCAGTCATTCACTGTCGTGGGAAGTGTATGTTTCACAGTAAGCTCTGTACAGGCATTCATTGTCATGGGAAGTTTATATTCCTGGTTTGCAGTAAGCTCTGACAGGAACCCTCATATCCTATGTGATAACCATAAATTTAAAATTGATTAAGATTATCAGTGTAACCTGGCTTATTGTACCCTCAATGAATCCCCAACAATAAAAAAAAGAAAAATTTAATTAAGATTTTTTTATCAAACTACTGTAAGTCATACATTTAGGTATTCTTTGTTTTGTAAAACTTTAATGAGATATAATATGTATGGCATAATTTCACCCTTTCAAAGTGTACATTTCAGTGAAATTTTTTGTATGTTCTCAAAATTGTATAATTATCACCACTATTTAATTTTTAAGATTTTTATCATCCCCAAAAGCACTTAGAACATTTTTACTACCACCAATATCCATGGCTGTTCTCTCATTCCCTGACTCCTCAGCCCACTGGTAGCCACTGAGCTCAGTGTAACTCACGTATCTGTCCGTCTTCATCACTTCATATCATTTGTGGCCTTTTGTGTCTGACATCTCTAACTTCGCCTAATGTTTTCAAGGCTCATTCATGTTGTGGCACAGGTACATTATTCCTTTTTTGGGCAAAAAATAATCTGTCATAAGGATATACTACATTCTGTTTAGCCATTCATTATTACAGTTTTGGGTCATTCGAGTTGTTTACATTTTGTTGAGTATCGTGACCATTGCTGCTGTGAGCATTCATATATAAGTCTTGTGTAGATGTATAGTTGTATGTCTCTTGAGTATATGCCTATGAGTGTAATTACTGAGTCTTGAAATCCTTTGTCCATTTTTAAATTGGGGTTATTTGTCTTTTTTTTTGAGACAGAGTCTTAAGCTGTCGCCCTGGGTAAAGTTCCGTGGCGTCACAGTTCATAGCAACCTCGTATTCTTGAACAATTCTCTTGCCTCAGCCTCCCAAGTAGCTGGGACCACAGGCACCTGCCACAACACCCGGCCATTTTTTTGGTTTCAGTTGTCATTGTTGTTTGGCAGGCCCACCTGGAGTTGAACCCACCAGTTCCTGTGTATGTGGCTGGTGTCCTAGCTACTTGACCACAGGCGCCAAACCGGGTTGTCTTTTTATCATTGAGTTTAAGAGTTCTTTATATGTCTACTTATAAATCCCTAACCAAATATATGATTTGCAAATATTTTCTTCTCTGAGTTGTGTTTTTCACTTTCTTCGTAGTATCTTTTGAAGTTCATGAATTTTATTGTGATAAAGTCCAATTTTCTTTGTCATTTGTGTTTTTGGTGTGGTGTTTAGAAGCCTTTGTCTACTCTAAAGTCAAAATTTACTACATTTCTTTCTAAAAGTTTATTTTCTTAACTCCTACACATAACTTTATGGTCTATTTTGAGTTAATTTTGTGTATGGTATAAGGTAAGGGCCCAAGTTCATTCTTTTGAATGTGGATACCTGGTTTTCCCAATACCATTTGTTAAGATGATTATTGTTTTCCCATTAAATCGTCTTACCTTGTCACAAATCAGTTGACCATAAATGGAAGGGTTTATTTTTGGACTCTCAATTCTGTTTCATTTAATATAGTTTTATATATTGAAATTGTGAAATGGGAGTCCTCTGCATTCTTTCTTCAATATTATTTTAGCTATTCTGAATTTTAGGGTTAATTTGTCAATTCCTGCAAGGCTGCTGGGCTTTTGATAAGGGTTGCATCAAATCTACATATCACTGTAGGAAGTATTTGCCATCTTAACAATATTAAGTTTTATGATTCATGAATATGGGACATGGGATATCTTTTTATTTATTTAGATCCCTTGTTAAATTTAATACTAACAATTTTATTCTTTTTGAGGTTATTGTAAATGGAATTATTTTCTCAGTTTTACTTTTAGATAGTTCATATGTTGGGAGGAACATCTTTATTTTTTATTGTGATAAAATATAGATAACAAAATTTACCATTTTAACCATTTTTAAGTGTACAATTCACTGGCATTATATACAGTCACAATATTCACAATATTATGTAACCATCACCGCTACATATTTCCATAACTTTTTATCATTCCAAACAGAATCTCTGTACCCCTTGAGGAATAACTCCCCATCATCCCTTCCGCTGCCCCTTAGTAAGAGATTACCTCTACTCTGTTTTCTGTCTCTTACAATTTGCCCATTCTAGGTACCTCAGATACGTGGAAGGATGCAACGTTTGGCCTTTGGTGTCAGGCTTGTGTTACTTGGCATGTTTTCAGGGTTTATGTTTTCAGGGTTTTCAGGGTTTATCTGTGAAAACATGTTCCATTGTATGCTTATACCACGTTTTGTCTGTACATTCTTCTGTGGACGACTACTTGGGTAGTTGCTACCTTTGGCTGTTGTGAATAAGGATGCTGCGAACACTGGGGTACAGACACCTGTTAGAGTCCAGCTCTCAATTATTTTGGAAATGTTCCTGAGAGTAGGATTGCCGGATCATACAGTCAGTACGCTGCACGTTTTAAGCAGCTGCACCGTTGACCTTTCTACCAGCAGCGCCCGAGGGTTCTGATTTCTCCCCATCCTCGCCAGCGCTTGTTGTTTTTCATTTTTTGACAATAGTCACTTTAATGGATGATGTGTTTTTAAATCAACAATTAAACTCCATGCAACAATCTTTTTAATGGTAGAAAACTTGATCACTCAAGGCAGATGTATTCAAAGTATATTTTATTGAAAAGAAAATCGAGGAAAATTGTAAATTTTCTCTATTTTCTGTTAGCTTTATTTCCTTATTATAATTGTAATATCCATAATTTGTTGTAATTGAGAATAAATAATCAAATGTGAGGCTGGCTTTTTAGAAGAGGAATGTTTGAAATTTTTATATACATTATTTTAAAGTTTGGGAAATATAATTCTTCCTGTCTTTTCTGTGGTGTTAAAGACTACAGAAACCACTGGCAAAACCCTGCCAGACAAGACTGAGGAGATCTGTGGATATTTCTTGAACCCTTCCTTAATGATATCGGAATGCTCACCAACCACCGTGAAAAAGAAAACGGAAGACATGAGTGACCTCCCCTCGGACAGCCAGAGAAGCATCCCTCTTGCTGTGACTGATGCTTTAGAGCATATCATGGACCAGCTCAATGTTTTGACACAGGTGGGTTGGCCTGCTTTGCTCTGGGGTAAGATGCCAGAACAATCCTGGCTAGAGCAGCTTGCAAAACTGATAGTACAGAGGGAAAATTTTCCTTATTAGCAAGGCATACTCAGGGTGGCAATCTGTATAGCAAGGGAGACTTGGCTGAGCTGCCCTGAGCAACATCTCATGGAGATAACCTCAGAGCCCATGCATGTGTGTACACACACACAGTGCACACACAATACACACACAGTGCACAAACACACACACACACAGTGCTCTCTCTTCTCCAGTGGACAGAATGGTACAGCGAGGGCTCTGAAGAACAGCAGTAATACTCCATGCTATAAACATGTTGGTTCTGGGGCCCCAAGGTGTCCAACCCATGCCCCATGGGCTGCATGTGGATTTATATGAGGTTATTTTTGTTTACCTATGGTGGCAGATACTACAAAAATTATGAAATGATGCACAGACTTTTTTTTTTTTGCTCTTCAGCTTATATTAGTGTTTGTGTATTTAATGTGTGGCCCAAGACAAGTCTTCTTCAATGTGGTGCAGAGAAACCCGGAAGGTTGGACACCCCTGTAGGCAGTAATTTCCTGCCCTTAGGATTTGTGATGCAGCTGTGCTCACATCAGGTCATTGATAAAGACATATTCAGGGCCATGAGAAAAATCTGCTGGGAGTAACCATTTCTGATTAGTGTGAAATGTTACCTGTGTTCATAGTCTTTTACTCTGAAAACGGTCTCATTGTCCACTATATAACTTCTCTCATTCGAAAGCTAGTAATTTTCTAGAGGTGATGGCTTTGAATTCCCATTTCCTAATACTGCCCAGTCCTTCAAGGCCGATTTATCTCTCCAAGAGGGAATACAGTGGATCTTAAGTAAAGTACCAGAAGTCTTCCAGCTCTTGGTCAGGAGGGTGGATGTAGTTTAAGGGAAGTAATGGGAGGGAAGCACCAAAGGCTTCTCTTCCAGCTCTGCTGGTTCACTGTTTGCTTTGAAGAAATCTTCTCTTGTTCCTCTTTGATGTGGAGAATAAGGATACTGATATTCGTCAGAGAGATGTCATTGCAAGTTATATAGACAGAAAGGTTAAAATGTGAACTAGAGAGCTGTCAATTATTTGTCCAGAATAAATATGTCAAGTTGAAATAGCTTTTATATAGAAATTACCTAATACAGTGCTCAAGCCTGTGATCATCAGGGCAGCTAAAAAGCACACACATGTCCAGTTCTTACCTGGAGGGGGCCATTTCCACTGGTCTGGGAGGAGGTTCTGACATCAGTCTTTTAAGCACCCCATATGATTCTGTTGCACAGCGGTATTTAGAACCACTAATTAAACAGATATGTTTGTCTTGTAGATGCCATCTGAAGGTAAGAGGCATGTATATGGTTTCAGGATCCTGACATAGTGTAGGAAAGAACCATATGATAACTTGGAGTGATCATAGGATTTGCACAGTGAAAATCATATGAAAATCACCCATTTTTACTTCATAATACAGGATGTCCCCCAAATTGCCAGGCATACATACATAGGGAAAATCAGAAATTGTAGCTAAATGTATCTTTATTTAGGAAATATTTGTGTTACAAAATTTTGCAAAATACCTACAAAATATTTCTCTTTGTTGAGATACATATATAAAACATAACATGACCATGTCAATTTTCCTACATATGGTGACACCATGTATTGTGCTGGAGATGACTTTCTCTGTATTTGTCAGACATTTCTTTCCCTAAAAGTTTGTTGCCGTCTCAACTTCATGTCAAATTATTTGTAGTTGGCTTGTTTTCCATATTGCCATGAATTCCTCACCTAGACTGTCATCTGTCAAGGTCAAGCCCTCATTAGGATCCCTCCCAAATGAATCTGCCCTTTACCTACTCTTTCAGCTTCATGATCCATTTCTCCTTCTTTTTACCTAATTCAAGGTTAAATAAATCATTTTCAGCTTTAATGAATTTCTCTATGATTTTGTTTTTAATTTTGGATTCCTGTTACATATTAAAGAGGTTAAAAGTAGGCACAGCACACTTGCAAAAGGGGAGCGATGAGTCTGTGGGCAGGCAGCAAGTAAAATAAATACGTTCTGATTCATTTTAATTACAGATGACTTAACACTACCCGCCTAAGTTGCAGGGTGTTTATAACTATCTCTACTGAACTATAATTAGAAATGAATTAAAGTGAAATTACATTTAAATGGCAGACAAAGGTAGTTAACCAGTGCTGAATGTGTTGATAATATTGATATCAACAACCTTAGTATATGAAACTGTGGTAAGGTATGAAGTATCTGGCAAAATGTCTGGTACACAGTAGGTACTAACAAACAGTAGAAAGTATTATCAGCATCACCATTATTTTTAATTAGTCATTATCTATAATATGGAATAGGAAAGTCTATGAAATAATATTTTATAAAAATTGGTTATGTTCAGAGGATGACAGAGAATCAGGTTGTCTTATCTTGAAACTTGTTGACTAAGATAGTCAAACGTGTACCCTGCCTTTCCTGTATGAACTCCACCACTGGGTAACCAAATAGTAGATGAGAAAGTGTCTCTTATTTATAAGTTATCTCAAATAATCATTTTTTAAATGATAGAGTATCATCATTTGGAAATGCCCAAGACTAGATCAAGGCCTTGAATATAACACCACAAAAAGAAACAACTAAACATTATTAATGTGCCCTCTAATGGAAGAAGAGACCACCACCTGTGGTCTTACCAAGGGTTCTAAGCTGATCGAGACTCTGAATCCAGCTGCCAACTTGCAGACTATACTGAGGATGGAATAGTAGGTTGAACATCCCTTCACTCCTGACTGGTGGAAACATTACAGGTCAAATGGGCTAAACCTGTCAAAAGACAAATTATAAAGAAAAGGAAGGGAGAGGGTGGGCTCCTGTCGAGTGAAAGAGATTTTAAGTAACATAGTAAGTTCTAAAAATGGGAAAGATAAAGTTATAGTGCCTTGGGATATATGTCCAGGAAATAAAACCATAAAGAAACCCAAGAAGGGGCAGCACCTGTGGCTCAGTCGGTAAGGCGCCGGCCCCATATACCGAGGGTGGCGGGTTCAAACCCAGCCCCGGCTGAACTGCAACCAAAAAATAGCCGGGCGTTGTGGCGGGCGCTTGTAGTCCCAGCTACTCGGGAGGCTGAGGCAAGAGAATCTCTTAAGCCCAGGAGTTGGAGGTTGCTGTGAGCTGTGTGACGCCACGGCACTCTACCGAGGGCTATAAAGTGAGACTCTGTCTCTACAAAAAAAAAAAAAAAAAGAAACCCAAGAAGGTGATCAGTCTAAAGGTCAGGGCAGTGGCAGTTATGCAGGGACAGCAGGGAGGTCACTGTGGCAGGCACAAGAAGGCTCTCTGGAGTGACTGGCAGAGTTCTAGTTCTTGATCTAGGTTTTATGGTTATAAGGATGTTTTTTCTTCTGAGAATGCCATATGTGACACATGTACTTTCTGTACATTCCGGAATAATCTGTTTCATCTTATAATTTTTTTGTTTTTGAGACAAAGTCTCACTTTGTCACCCTCATTAGAGTGCTGTGGCATCTTAGCTCACAGCAACCTCAAACTCTTAGGTTCAAGCGATCCTCTTGCCTCAGCCTCCCAAGTAGCTGGGATGACAGGCGCCTGCCAGATGCTGGGTTTTTTTTTTTTTTTTTTAGATGGTCTCACTCTTTCTCAGGCTGGTCTCGAACTTGTGAGCTCAGGCAATCCACCCGCCTCAGCCTCCCAAGCACTGGGATTACAAGCGTGAGCAAAGTAGTCAATGTAAAAAAATTAGAATTCCCCAAATGTAACATATACATGTATGTATGTACACACATATTCGGCATGTGTGTCGTGTGCCAGCCCTGGTGCGAGCATTTTACACACATTACTTCATCCAGTCCCCCAACAACCCTATGAGGTACTGTTGGCATCTTCTAGGTGAGGGAACTGCTGGCAGTTACTGTAATACTTTCAAAGGAATCCAGACATCCTTCTGTCCAGAGTGATGGAGATATGGTTCTCCCTGGAATGAACTGTGACAGAATGACCCGGGATGACGTTTCAGAAGCACCTGGTGGGGCACCCCCCACCCCCCACCCCACGCTGCTGTGCAGCTGAGTGTGGCCTCTTCCCTGGCCTTGATGCTTCAGAAGAGCTGGCATAAGAATTATCTACAGAAGCCTGGTCTTTTACTCCTTTTTCCTCAAACATATCAATTTTTTTTTTCTTTTCCTCCAACTACTTTGATAGTGCCTTGCCCTGTGGGAGGGCCCAGAAGAAAGGTAAGTTCTCAGGTTCAATTTTGAGCCCGTTTCTTGGCAGAAGAGTGGGTGTCCCAGTCGTGAAAAGGGTTCCCCATGCAGAGTTGTCATCATGGTCCCCACCACCCGCACACCAGGCCTTGATGGTTTTGTCCTCCTTTTTTGCAGACTGTTTCAATCCTGGAGCAGCGACTGACTTTGACAGAGGATAAGCTGAAAGACTGCCTTGAAAACCAGCAAAAGCTTTTCAGTGCTCTCCAGCAGAAAAGTTGAATAGAAAAATATGAGCAGAGACACGATAAGTGAACACATTTACATATACTCAGGAGGGTGGTACAAGACACTCCTCGCAACACAACCACTCACTGATTCTCATGGCATTTCTTAAAAGGGTGAGCAACTGAACAACAGGCAGAAAAGGCACATCTGAGAACTAAACACATAAATAAATCAATGCCAAAGACTACGTTAAATCACTGCTATTTATGATTGTAGTAATAAAACGATAAGCATTCAAGTGACTATATCCTTTCCCATATTATTTTAAAAGTCAGTTTCCATGTGTAGGCCAAATCCTGCCAGGGACGTAACCAAATCTTTGGATTTCACTGTTAAATCCTTTCAGATTACTGTGTTCCAGAAATTATTTAAAGTAATGAATGTATTTCTTGAGTGAACACACCCTGGGTGTGAAATAATTTACTCACCTCTAAAACATCATGCTGTGTGCAGAGAATGAATTGTTGGTCTGTACTTGTTACATTTCTATCAGTTAAAAAAAACTATCCTTTCTTACTAATGCCTTGAAAAGATAGATGGTCTAGTAAAAATCCCCAGAACACAGACTTTCCGCAGCAAGAGTACACTCACTTTAATTAGCAATAGCACATAGGTAACACAGGGCAGGGGGGTTTTATTTAACTCAAGGGGCACTTTGTTGATCATTTGGCCAACATGAAGGAAAATGAAGAGCTAAAAGCGCAGAAAGCGGGCGGTGCCTGTGGCTCAAGGAGTAGGGCGCCGGTCCCATATGCCGGAGGTGGTGGGTTCAAACCCAGCCCCGGCCAAAAAAAACAAAAAAATAAAAAATAAAAGCGCAGAAAGCTCGCCTGTCTTCTGTATCCCAGACAAGTGTGCCCAGTGGTTTGGGTTGTTTCCAAACCTGTGATCACAGTACACAAAAATTATGTTAGTGTGATTTCAATATGCTAAAAAGCTGGAATGATGAAACAGTGATAGTTAAGTACACACACACACGTATTCATGCTTCACCAATATTGTTGCATAGGCGGCTAAATAATAAGTACTTCAAAAATTTTTACATCATCGTATTTTTTTTTTAATGAATTGTGATTTGTAATGAAGTGAAAATGAGCAGGGCACTCTAAAAGATTTTGGTTACAAATAAAGAATTTTGTTTTATCTTAAGCAAAATGAAGATTAAAACAAAGAAAAGCAGACTAATTTTAACTTGCTTTCCTATTCACCTGTATCAAGAACAAAAGTGAGAAAAGGCAGTCCAGATTTATGATGTCTGTGGGTAACATGGGAACAGGCTAGTCTACATTTTGGAAAAGGAGAAATCCTGAAGTCCTATTTATGTGGGAGTCTATATTTAGAAAATTTCTCAAAGTAATTTCAATTATATCTTTGAGGTGTGTTTTTTAAATCATCTCACCCATTGTAAGTGCCTTTTTCTATCATACTAAGTGTGACCTTTTAGACATTTTTAAGAGCTTTCAAAGACTAAGCACCTTTGTATTTTATAACTTCACTGAGAAGACTAAGAATGAAATGTCATACCAATTTTTGTTTACTCCTTTTCATGCTTTAAACAATAAAGGTATTTTTCCTTTTTTTAAAAAAAAAAAGTTGTTCCTTTCCTTTTTAAATTATTAAAAACTGGAAATAGTAAACTTGTTTATAATCTAGTTCACCCGATCTTCAAGGTAAGATAAGAATCTCCCAAGACTGAGGGAGGTGGCTCACACTTGTAATCCTAGCACTCTGGGAGACTAAGGCCAGTGGATTACCCTGAACTCACAGGTGCGAGACCCCATCTCTAAAAAGATAGCTGGGCATGGTGGTGGCACCTGTAGTCCCAGCTACTCAGGAGGCTGAGGCAAGAGGATCACTTGAGCCCAAAAGTTGGAGATTGCTGTGAGCTATGACTCTACAGCACTCTACGGAGGGTGACAAAGTGAAACTCTATTTCAAAAAAAAAAAAGAATCTTCCTGGTGAGCTTGTCAAAACACTTTCCTGAGTTCCTGAGTTGGATTCACTGAGTCCCTGAGCCCAGGCATCTGCATCTCTATGGCTTGTGGCTAATGTGATGGTCTTACCTGAGGCCCACACTTCAGAAACCACTGATATAGCTCTTGGCACTTCTTATAAGCTGATGTCACTACATACTTTTTACTGTCATCACAGAACTTTATAAGTGACATAAAAATAGTCATGATATTAGCCGGGCATTGTGGTGGGTGCCTGTAGTCCCAGCTACTTGGGAGGCTGAGGCAAGAGAATCGCTTAAGCCCAAGAGTTTGAGGTTGCTGTGAGCTGTGATGTCACAGCACTCTACCAAGGACCAAGGGCAACATCGTGATGTCTCAAAAAAAATAAAAAATAGTGATGATATGAATGAAAATTCCTTGAACTTTTGTCAAGGAATTTTTATAACTTTTTACAACTCTCTTCTCTTTTTATTTTATTCTTAGCATTTGGGCAATCTCCTTGATCTTCATCAGATTCCAGCCCCTCTCTTCCCTAATTTAAATATCCAACTGCCTGATCACCATCTCCACTTTGGAGCCTGTCTAAAACCAGGGCTGCTACCGTTCCCCTCCGCCCCTGCCGTGCCTAGGAACGCTTTTCTCCTTTCCCTCGTCTCAGTAACTTTCCTTCCAGTGCTCGAGCTGAGGACGTGGCCTTGTCGCTGGCTCCTCTCTCTCACACCCCACAGTTCATTCCTTCTGCAAATCCTGTCAGAATGTGGAAAACACCTGACCACTTCTCCCCACCTCCAAGTCCCACCGAGCACCCATTGTCTCTTGCCTGGGTGGCTGCAGTTGCCTCCTGGCTGGTCTGCCAGCTGTCACCCTTCTCAGCAGGCCACAGCTGTTCTTGAAAAGCTGAGTCAGCTTGTGGCTCTTTGGCTCAAAACCCTTCAGGCCTTTCATCCCACTCAGAATAAAAGCCCAAGACTTACATGATCTGTCCGCATCCCCACCCCTCCTCTGCCATCATGCCCTTCCTCCCCACTGGGTCACCTCCCTCACTGCCCTCTGGCCATGGTGGCTTCTTCGCTTCCCTTCGCTTCCCTTTGCTTTCCCTGCTCTTTGCAAACTACCCCCACCTAAGGACATGGGCACTTGCCCTTCCCTCTACCTGGAACTTTCTGCCCTTGGGCATCAAGGCCTCACAGCATCAGCCTCTGCTCACTCTAGGCCTTTTCCTTTTCCGAGGGGCCCTCTATGAAATACCCTCCATATGTTCCCTGCCCCCGACCAGACTGGGATTTCAGCACACTTGTTACCATCTGATGTCCCCTGGGCCCTGTGGGAACTCTGTCAGGCTTTGATGGATCTTAGAGCTGAGAACAGTTCCCAGCCTGGGGCAGGCACACGACGTGTTGTGCAAATACATGAAAACAACTTCTTTTTTTTTTTTTGTAGAGACAGAGTCTCACTTTATGGCCCTCGGTAGAGCACCGTGGCCTCACACAGCTCACAGCAACCTCCAACTCCTGGGCTTAAGCGATTCTCTTGGCTCAGCCTCCCGAGTAGCTGGGACTACAGGCGCCCGCCACAACGCCCGGCTATTTTTTGGTTGCAGTTTGGCCGGGGCCAGGTTTGAACCCGCCACCCTCGGTATATGGGGCCAGCGCCTTACTCACTGAGCCACAGGCGCCGCCTTGAAAACAACTTCTAAGTTTCAGATTAGTTCCTCTTCTACCCCTGAAGTCGCTTGTCATCGTGGTTGATTCCTCCGCAGCCTGTTTCAAAATACAAAATTTCAGGTGAGTGGCTGCGTCTCAGGCTCTGTGATAGGGAAGAACACTCAAGGAGCCACAGCCATCTCCAGCCATGTCATCTGATACTATGTCACATCCTTCATAGTGACTATGCTTCAACCAGGTGGAACAGAACTCATCCCGATAGGCGCTCAGCACCTGTCTCCCCAGCTGCTTAGCTACTTCTCTTGGATGTGAATTCAAGTTGTTAAAGTAGATGTTAAAACAGATAACTTCTCGTGCACCAGTGAAAAGATAAACTGAGGCACATTGAATTTTTTTTTATTTCCTTGCTTATTTTTTATTTCTATTGCTTTGCTTTTTTTGTTGCTGAGACAGTGTCCCACCCTCTGCCCTGAGCAGAGTACAATGGCGTCATAGCTCACTGCAACCTCAGACTGTGGGCGTCCCAGCTACCTCAGCCTCAGGAAGCTGCTTGGATTACAGCGTGGCGCCCAGCTGGGTTTTTCATTTTTTTAGGAGTCAGGGTCTCACTCTCGTTCAGGCAAGTCTTGAACTGCTGAGCTCAAGCAATTCTCCCTCCTCAACCTCCCACAGTGCTGGGATTACAAACATGAGCCACTCCATTCACCTACCCCTCCCACCCTCACCTCCATCCCCCACTGCAGGCGGCACATTAAAATTTTAAAGTTCCTTTGAGCAGACAGCGATTCCTGAATCAGGCAATACCAAACTGCAAACAGTTGGGCCCCATTGGAGGGGAGGAGACGAGGGGAAAACTTTTATAAGGTGTTTGAGGAAACAAGACAGAAAATATCTGATTGAGTGATTAAGTGAAACAGTCATCTTAAAGTCCCTCCTTAGAGGTTCCTTGGTGGTTTCTGATGTGTTAAGCTTAAATTTCGGTCTCTTGGGATATGATACTCACTCTGGTGGTTCTGGTTTGCTGAGATAGGAGCTCAGGGTGCTCAGAAAGCCTGTCTATTGGCTTCCCAATTAATTATTTTAACATGCCAAAAGTTAGTTTGCATCTCATTTGCAAGTAAATTACTTCTTATTTTAATCTTGAAGATTAATTCCAATTAAATAGTAAAGGAAAAAATAGTTTAAGAAGTTCAATTAGTAAACCCTGGTGGAATATTGAAAAATAAGCTTAGGGAAGATTTTATTCAATCATCGATTATAGAGTATACTTCAAAGCTACAGTGTACAAAGAAGGTAAATTCGATAGGTAAATTTGTTTTACCTTTCTAACTATATATGATTATTTATATGATAGTGTGTCTGGGTTTTCCTAAGTTTTTGGAATAGTAATACAAGCCTGAGCCATTCATTGCCTGCAGAGACAGAGCAAGCCCCTTGCCTGTGGGATGAACCTTGATCCATCTAGCTGCTGATTTATTTTGCTTGGCTCAGAGAATTAAAAATAAAATTTATTTACCCGCTGATATTTAAAAGTTGGGGATTTCATATTAATATTTTGATCTCTGGCTTGAAATGAGAAGATCTGTGATTTCTGGGCCTGCATGCCTCCGTGGGAGCCATGAATTAGGGCTGGGTGGAGGGGCCTCGCTTTATCAGGCCAGACATGCCCCACTGCCTAGCATCTTCATCCCCCTCCACTGCTTGACATGACCTCTTGTCTGGTCCGTAGGAGGACTCAGCAATTACTTGTTGAATAAATGAGCAGCATTGTTTATTCAAGTGTTTCTAGAACATTGCTCTTTGCTTCACTTAAAGCCCAAAGCTATTAGAACTCGGGTGAAATTGTTTCCATTTCATATGGCCATTAGAAAAACAAATGAAGCAGTCATCATCCCTGCCATCCAAGAACTTCCAGTCTATGGTAAATGGAAAGACGGTTGAATTCAGCATCATGTGATCAATACAAAGAAGGGCGGTGCACAGGGGACTTTGGCTTTGTTGGGGCCACTTCCTTTTCATTGTTGTTTTAAGTTCTGATGTCACCATCCATGGACAGAAGAATTGTTGTTATTTCTATTGCTTTTACCTTGTTAAGAATAAATATTTAGGCCGGGCACAGTGGCTAACCCCTCTAATTCTAACACTCTGGGAAGCCGAGGCAATAGATTGCTTGAGCTCAGGTGTTTGAGACCTGTCTGCACAAGAGCAAGATCCTGTCTCTAAAAATAGTCAGGCATTGTGGCGGGCACCTGTAGTCCCAGCTACTTGGAGGCTGAGGCAAGAGGATCTTGAGCCCAAGATTTGAGGTTGCTGTGAGCTATGATGCCACAACACTCTACTGAGAGCCAGAAAACGAGACTCTTGTCTAAAAAAAAAAAAAGAAAAGAAAATTAGATGCGTGATATTGGAGGCTGAGTGGGCATCACTATGACCTGATATTTGTTGTATAGCTTAGTAGTTACATGTACAGTCTTTGAAGGCAGAAAAACTTGGTGCAAATTCTGGCTATCCCATTCTTTAGCAATATAACCTTTAGAAAAGTAGTCACAGGCCAGGCGCAGTGGCTCACACCTGTAATCCCAGCACTTGGGAGGCCGAGGTGGGTAAATTGCTGGAGCTCACAAGTTCTAGACCAGCCTGACCAAGAGCGAGAACCCATCTCCAAAAATAGCTGGGTGTTGTGGCGGGCACCTGTAGTCCCAGCTACTTGGGAGGCTGAGACAAGAGAATCACTTCAGCCCAAGAGTTTGAGGTTGCTGTGAGGCATGATGCTGTGGTATTCCACTGGGTGACAAAGTGAGACTGTCTCCAAAAAGAAAAAAAAGAAAAGTATTCAGGAAGCTTAGTGTTCTTAACTATAAAAGGTAAAAATAGTCTGCATGCCTGTAGCTCAGCGAATATGGTGCCAGCCACACACACCGAGGCTGGCGGGTTCCAGCCCGGCCTGGGCCAGCTAAACAACAGTGACAACTGCAACAAAAAAATAGCCAGGCATTGTGTGGGTGCCTGTAGACCCAGCTACTTGGGAGGCTGAGGCAAGAGAATCACTCAAGCCCAAGAGTTTGAGGTTGCTGTGAGCTGTGATGGCAAGGCACTCCACCAAGGGCAACATAATGAGAGTCTGTCTTGAGAAAAAAAAAGAAAAAAAGATAAAAATAATGCTGTGAATTATGTTTCTGAAATGATTAGCACAGTAGCTGTCACAGAGTAAGTGATCAATAAAGGTAGATAACGTTTATTAATGATTATTTATTAATCATTCTGTTTCTCTGGGCTGTATTTCCAAATAGTATGATTTCAACCATAACTGCTGAAGAGATACAGGGACTATAATATTAAGTAGTAGTGAAGGAGAGTGTGATATTTAATTCAAAGTTGATGTTGCATTTTTAAAGACTCAAGCAAAAGAATAATTATATGAAAGAAACTACCCTTCCATATGCATAAAAATCTCAAGGTTCTGGCCAAAGGCTGGCCTTTGAGCAACTCCTGAGGAGTTCAGCCAGCAAATACTAAGGCCATGATTATGCTAAATAAAGGTAAGGCCAAAGCCTACTGGGAGTGGGGGAAGGGCTTGGAATGTGAATTAAGTATATGTCATTCAAAAAGAGACTTGCCTGGAATTCATACTATCCTTGCCCTTTGACCATTTGAAGAGCAGGTATTATTTGCTTGCTGCTGTATCTCTAAAGATAAGATAATACAGATCCTCACTGAGCATTTCATTTGTGTGTACAGCAAACTTGGAGGCAGTTATTCCCATGAATTCGATGCAGCTAAGAGGATTGTAAGATAAACCATCTGTCCCTGGGTAGAAATATTTGGCTGCTGAGAGAAAAATAAATGATTCTAATATTTGAAGGTTACTGACAAATAATTGTGATCAACCTGTGAGACAATTTAACAACAATAAAAACAAGTGGGTCAATAACAGATTTTTAATTGAAATTATACCACCGATACATGCTTTGGCCTATAACATGTACAACTTTTTGCCTCAGCAAGTCACGAGGTTTTAGACTTCATGCTCCAGAGGATTTGTGAATGTACATTGAATCTAAGAACACAGTGTAATTGCCAGGTTGACCTTCATAAGCCCCAACTGTGACTCAGCCAGGTAACACAATTGCAGGCTGAGCTTACTAGGAAATAGGTCAATGGCTTGCCAAGAGGCAGAGGTTAATGGGCAGAGTGGGGGAAAGGGAAGTGAGCACAACTTCTTTCTTCTTAGTAAAGTACATTAAAGTACTTTAGTTGCATTTTCTTTGTGGGGACATCTCAAACATGTTCTTATATAAAATAAAAACTTGGTTTGCTATTTTTTAGATTCATGATAGATTTCACAATAAAAGAAATAGGAAAAATAACTTGATCATCTAAAAAATGCTAAACTTGTAAAGCAAAAAATACACAAATAACTGGCAGAAATACAACACATAATTGGGAATATCAAGACATTTCAGGGGCGGTGCCTGTGGCTCAAGGAGTAGGGCGCAGGCCCCATATGCCAGAGGTGGTGGGTTCAAACCAGGCCAAAAACTGCAAAAAAAAAAAATAAAAGACATTTCAAAAGTAGAATTTAGTTAATTCATATACAAAATTACAGAAAATGAATAAGGCAGACTTAACGTACATGAAAACATCTATGAGGGTGTCAAAACAAATTTTCTTTCTTAGCCCAAGGTTTCTTAAACAAACACTGAATGTGTTCTGGAGCACACGATGTAAGAACAATATTATTCATAACTCTATATGCCATAATATCCAGAGATATCATAAAATTAGAAATAACAAAATATACTAAATTGTTCAAGCACATATAAAATATGAAAAGGAAAACTTAAACCCCACCAAATAGTATCTGGGCCAGAGAGAAAAACCCAACATGTAGTAAAGAGTGTCTTAAAATAAAAATAAAAATGCACTATGTCAAATTAGATGGGATACTGCCAAAGCAATCAAAGTATGAACTAAGCATCTCCCTAAAAATGTAAAAAGTAATTATAATAAGTTAAAAAAAAAGGTAAAAAAATTAAAATAAGAAATGTGAAAAGTAACTGGCTCTTTGAAAAATGTGAAGTTAATCATTAATCAAAATTTTAAGAACCCCTGTTTTACTTTGAAAGTAATTAAAAACATGGTTACTTAATTTAGAATTTGGTTATTCGGGTTACCACTGAATATTTTTAAAGTAAAAGTCAACCACAAATCGGAATGTAAAAACTTGAGAAACAAATCTAATGGAAATGTGATTTATGTTATTATATTTCAGGAATGTTTAATGGCTTTTGAATAACAGCTCTCTCTTTCTCTTTCTCTTTATATATAATGATATATATGCCATTTTTTTTATCTTGCCATATGTTGACAGAAGATGGATATGTCAGGTTGCCATTTGTATAGGTGCTTGAAAACAAATTGTTCCTTAATTGTGAACTTAACCCTTCTGCAGATTTTTGGTTTGCAATAAAAAGAGTAGGACAATTTATAGAGTAGCACATTGGACATCCTGAAAAACCTAGAAGCCTTCTGTGAATAGGAAACTCTGCTTTTATCTCATTCTTAGGTTTGTTTATTTGTTTGCAGTTTTTGGCAGGGGCTGGGTTAGAACCCGCCACGTCCAGCATATGGGGCTGGCGCCCTACTCCTTTGAGCCACAGGCGCTGCCCTCAGTCTTAGGTCTTCTCAGTAAGAAAATTAATCATCTGTCTCCTTCTCCCTCTGATTTTTTCATGGACTTAAAACCAAGATATGGCAGGATGAGAGAGGCAGCTTTTGATTCTTAGATAATTATTTCAAAATGCTTTGGTGTTCACAAAATAGTGCGTGTAAAATCTTGCACAAAATCTTTTGGAAAATACAAAGAAAAATAAAAAAACAGCATATATCACTTGGATGAGAGACCCTTCTGCCTTACTTAAGAAACCACTCTGGTTTGCTCCCAGATATTCCTGGGCCAGAAGACAAAAGAATGAAAACCCTCAATGGGGCAGGGTTCTTTAGATGTGGATGCTGGGTACAGAAACAGTCTGGGGTTCAGAAAAGGACTTCTTGTTGAGATGGCTTCGAGATACTCCTGTGTCTCTTAAGTCGAATGAAATACCGTCACTATCTTAGCTTGTTTCCTCTGCTTAATCCCCAGAGGAAATCCCTTTACTTTTCAGAGATAAAAAGTCAGTAGAACAAAGAGAAAGTCAGAGGAAGCGCTGGGCCCTTCGCTATAGAATTTCACTGAAGCCTTTCCAAGCCCAGAGGCTAGAACCCCAGGGCTCCACGGTTTATTCCTACACCTGGATTGAATATCAAGGTCTGCGAGAAGATGAATCATTTAGAAACCTGACGTTCTTGCAGGGGGCTGTTGCCTTTTTAGAACGCTAATAACAACTGTGTCAAAGGCAAAAATCACACGAAAAGTTCAAAGTTGTTAAATCCTCCTTCTGCACCGCTTCTAGCAAGCGAGAGTCAGAACCTCAAAAGTGTTGATCGTTCTTTCTCTGAAAAGAAGAGATTAAAAACGCAGCATTAAGGGTGGGAGAAAATAAACTGCTTGAGGTGGCAGCTCTTACTCAAGGGAACACCTGTCTAAGACTTTCATCATTTTTGTTTCCATTTTCACCTGAAACTGAGTGATTAAGGCAAGAGACATAAGCCTTGATTTTGAATTACATGTGATCATGAAAAAGAAATATGTAAAACGAAGCTGAGGCCTAGGAGGGTTAGTTATTGCCAATAGTTGACTTAGCTGTTTCCAATACAGTACGTGCTTATTCAAGAGAGCACATCAAACTCAGCTTACTCCCAAGGGCATTTTGAGATTGGCAATAGGAAGTAATCATACCGTCAATATAAAAAATCAGGGAGCATAAAATCCTAGACTATGTTTATTAATCGTTAATGTAAGCATTCGGTGGTTTAAACTCACTGTAAATAATTCAGTTGCTCAAACCCAGCCCCGGCCAAAAACTGCAAAAAAAAAAAAAAAAAAAATCAGTTGCTGTAAAGTCAAAATGTCTTCTTATCAGTGAGTTTTCTTTACCTTCTTCTGGACATCTTTCGCCCAGTGTTGATCAAGTTGGCTGCCAGGTTAGCTGGAGTTACAAACTGACACTCAAGAGACATGTTCTATCGGCCTCTGCAGTGATTTGTTTTGTTTTAGTTTTCAAATTAGGTGCCAACTTTCAAAAGTCAACAATTTCATGTGAAAATCTAGATTTCTGGCTTTTGTTGAAGAATTGAAAGATCTGGCCTTACATTATAGATCATATATTATACATGATATTATTATGTACTTGACATCCTTTTCACATGGCAATGACCTCCAGTTCATCTGGTCCACCTGCCTTTGTGGTCTGCTATGGGAAGTAAAAAGCATAAGTTGTGTGTCTCAAAGGCACAGCTCTTGTGATCTCGCAGATTCAGGAATGGTAAACTTAAGCAGACTTCTCTGTTTTGAGGAAATGGAAATATAGCAATGGATTAGTGCCAGGACCCATGCCCCAAACACCATCTTGTACTCCCGAGCCACTCCTCTCTCCAAGTTTATAATGTATTTCAAAATGGTAAATACATTTTAAAAATCTTAGAAACCCTAAAATAATCACGTATGTGGTGGGAAAAGAAAAAGGAAATCACATTCTAGGTGCAATATGATCAGAGTAGTGTTTAAAATGGTGAGTGATGGAGAAAATCTTTGGGCAATGGCATTAGAAAATTCTTCTATTTTTTTTTTTTTTTTTGTAGAGACAGAGTCTCACTTTATGGCCCTCGGTAGAGTGCCGTGGCCTCACACAGCTCACAGCAACCTCCAACTCCTGGGCTTAAGCGATTCTCTTGCCTCAGCCTCCCAAGTAGCTGGGACTACAGGTGCCCGCCACAACGCCCGGCTATTTTTTTTTTTTTTTTGGCCGGAGCTGGGCTTGAACCCGCCACCTCCGGCATATGGGACCGGCGCCCTACCCGTTGAGCCACAGGTGCCGCCCAACGCCCGGCTATTTTTTTGTTGTTGTTGTTGTTGCAGTTCGGCCGGGGCCGGGTTTGAACCCGCCACCCTTGGTATATGGGGCCGGCACCCTACCGACTGAGCCACAGGTGCCGCCCTCTTCCTTCTATTTTTTAAACTGTCTTTTTAAAGTATTTATTAACTTTTATAATAAAATAAAACTCTATTTTTAAAAATTCAAAACACTCTGAAACACTTGCCTGGTCATGATTATCCCTCTGCCCTTTGCCGGACACTTACTTTCCTGCTTCCCTTGTCACTCAGATTGGCCACCTGCCTGACCCTTGACTGCTGAGATGCAGGGGGGAAGTCTTCTGGTGACTCAAGAAGGTTTTCAAGACTTTCAGTCTTAAACTCAGTTTTGTGAAAACACCAAGCAGAATTCTGGAGGCAGAGTTACAGATTCTAACCTAGAGTGACAAAAACAGAATTAAAAAATCTCCCCAAACATGGTACTTGAACCCATGTTTTGATGCCTCATCAAACAACATCCTTATGGTTTAATCAACTATAGGAGAACCTCTGTAAGTTGACCACCCCAGGAACTGTAACAAACGAGTCGACACACGGAGGTGGTCAACATAGGGAGCTAGGCCTATATACTGAGTACGTGTGGTGCTTCTCTAGTCTATGAATATTAAGTTGACTTGAGGAGGTGATCGATGTAGGGAGGTAGTCAGCTATGGAGGTTGTACCATATTAGGTTTTCTATTACTTGCAGCCCAAGTATTCATATGCATATCAACATTTACATTTTTCAGATAATAAATATAAACATATCTGTAGTTTAAGATTTTCTTTTACTTCTTTTCCCAATACTAGCTGAGTAACTTGAAATGAGGGCCAATACTTTTCATGAGCTTATCCAATGAAAGGGGCAGTCAGATCCATGGAAGACTCTACATTGTATTCCCTTCAAGAAGATGCAGATAATCAAACATTTTAGTTCATTTTCATAAGTTTAGTTCTGATAATCCTTGGGTTCTGTATGGCTGATCAGGTAGGGAAAACTGTTCAAAATGGAAAGGTGGCTCTGTGCTTGTAGCTGCGTGGCTAGGGTGCCAGCCACACACACCAGACCTGGTGGGTTAGAATCCAGCCCAGGCCCACCAAACTACAACCAAAAAATAGCTGGGCATTGTGGCAGGTGCCGGTAGTCCCAGCTACTTGGGAGGCTGAGGCAAGAGAATCGCTTAAGCCCAGGAGTTGGAGGTTGCTGTGAGCTGTGACACTACAGCACTCTATCGAGGGTGACATAGTGAGACTCTGTCTCAAAAAAAAAGGAAAGGTGTGTGTCTGATATCACAAGTTCTGCGTGTGCTGGAGGACACACAGTACAATGCCTGGTATAGGTTGGATCAGCTTCACTGCTGCTTTGGGGAAATTATAGCTGAGATGATAGACCCTGTAAGTTCATCTCCTACCCAGAGACTCTACGGTCCTCTGGTTTACATCTACTGTTAAGGTAAATGTACAAGTAATTCTAGGACCAGGGGAGACTCACAAGTCTAAGATGGCCTTGAAGAATTTTGAGCCTCAAGTAACTCTCAGAAATATCAGGTCCTGACTCTTCTTTGAGGGAGATATTAGACCAGAGGTAGGCTGTAAAGGGTCATTCACACCCCAAAGTGACCATACAAAAATTTCAAACCAGCCCAGATGTGACTCACCTTCAAAGCCAGCTGTTGTCACATGAAAGCACTGCACATGTGACATTGACACCAGCTATTTCACAGGAAAAGGAGGAACATTTGACTTGTGTTCATTTCTGTACATTGTTTGCAGTCGATCACTCTAACGCCCCTATGTGGACCTAGCACTGTAGTTTTCTCGATTACAATACGGCTGACCATGCAAAGTTACTTGCAAATACTTGAATCCACCAATGCTATTTGTAAATTACTGCGTGTGTCGTAGTGACACGTTGTTCGGTTCTTAGCACTTTGTGAAGACTTATCTTGATGAGAATTTTACTTGGGAAAATTGAGATTAAGGCTTAGAGAAAATAACCTTTGGAATTCAACCTCCAGTGAGGCAAGCAAGTTTTGTTCAGTATTCTTCTCATAAGGTCCTGAATGTAGATGAACAGCTACTAGTATGTTCTAGAGCCGGGGCTTGCAGAAAAGTTGAGCAGGTGTACAGAAAAAGAAAGATCCAATCCCAGGAAAACATGGAAAAGGCAACTCAATGCACTGATATTCTGATCATTCTTTTTTTTTTTTTTTTTTGGTAGAGACAGAGTCTCACTTTATGGCCCTGGGTAGAGTGCCGTGGCCTTACACAGCTCACAGCAACCTCCAACTCCTGGGCTCAAGCGATTCTCCTGCCTCAGCCTCCCAAGCAGCTGGGACTACAGGCGCCCGCCACAACGCCCGGCTATTTTTTGGTTGCAGTTTGGTCGGGGCCGGGTTTGAACCCGCCACCCTCGGTATATGGGGCCGGCGCCTTACGGACTGAGCCACAGGCGCCGCCCCTGATCATTCTTGGGAACTCTGCCTGTGCCTCTGCCCCACCCTCCACACTCCACCCCAGAGAGGAGAGGGCTACACTCAGGGTCCCCATCCTTGCCCCAGAACAGGTAACCAGAGAGAACAGCGTGACGTTCTGCATTGTGGGGAACATTCTAATTACCTCTCCAACACCATTCCACTCCTAGTCACGTAGCCACTGTATATGAATGAATAGGACCTTAGAAGCCATCGGGAGAACCCAGATAGGTACAAGCCACCAGGGCAATCCTGTTCCCTCAATCCAGTAACTGAATCAGGGATGGTATGACCAGAGTGAGGACAGTGCAAAATATATTCTTTCCCCAACTGAGAACGGAGAAGTCACAGACCCAGTTGCTGGCTGTTCACCAGTTTTTGTAAATCTCACCAGGAAAGTAACTCTGGGGCTAAAACCCACTTGAGCCAGCCCTTGACTGAGCCATGCCTGAGGCCTGACTACCTTTAGATATTTCTCATCGGCATCCTAAGTGGTTCACACAGCTTTCTAAACTAAGCAAACCTGGACGACACAAGTGTCACTGGGTGTTAATGTGACATTTGTCAAGTGGCCAAAAATATTTTCCAAGTACTGAGTTAAACAAAATGAAGCAGGCTACTTTAAAGCCATTTATAAATTAATGCATATTATAAATTTCCAGGAAGGAGCTTCAAGGGAGGAAGCATCATGCAGGAAGCATCAAGCATCATGTTCTGATTTAGCCCAAGAACTTGAAAGGTTGTCCGCTTTTGTATTCATTTATTTTCTGGGAGCACCTTAGCGTTGAGGAACATAGTTGGGGAATCTACACCCAGTTATTATCAGGTATTTACACCTCAGTGTGTCAAATAGCAAGAGAGAGAAGATGGGGAGCACAGGACTTGATGAGTAAGAGAAAACCAAGCCCAGGAAGTAGAATTTCCTTCTTCCCAGACCTACCTAGGAACGGAGAGTTCTTTTTCAGAGACTGGCTTACCACGCTGACTGTGGACCACAATCACCTCTGGAGCGTCTAGGAGTTCACACATATTGTAATTCAGCAGGTCTGCAGGATCCCAGACTAATTATATACATATGCATATGTAAAATACACAAAGATTTTACAGATAAATTGTTTATCTGTATGCTACCCACAGATACATAGATACTGTTCTTACCATTTGTATTATAAAGACAGTGAGCATTCTCATTTTAATAATAATGGCATGTAACCCAGTGAGTCACTCCGAGATGTAACTTGATAGTTTTTTAAAAACTTTTTATTTGGAAATAATTTCGAATTTACAGAAAAGATAAAATAATGATGCAAAGAATTGCCTTGTGCTCTTTGCTCAGGTTCAATTGCTGACAGATTGTCACTTCCGCTTCATCAGTATCGATCTCTCCATTATCGATCTGTGTTCCTGAAACAAATTGGAGACGCTTCCTGAAAGTCGGAGACACGACACCACAGTCCAAGAAGCAATGTCACTGTGAATTCCCTAAAAGACAAAGACGTTCTCCCACTTAACCACAATTTACCTTTCAAACGCAGGAAATTGACAAGGGCAGAGTATCATCATCTCATATCGCCGTCTAATCAACCCGGCCCATTCCCATTCACCTGTTGCTCCAATACATGTTGGTCCTGTTTTGGAATCCAGTCCAGGATCGCATGCTACATTTACTTCTGTCTCTTCGGCCTTCTTCATTCTGGAATGATTCTTTAAACTTTTCTTGTCTTTCATTACCTCAATATTTTTGAACATGTCAAGCCAGTTATTCTGCAGAATCCCCTCAATTTGGGTTTGGATGATGTTTCCTTACGACTGACCAGGGAGATCACAGATGGTGCTGTGTTCCTCTCAGTGCGTCAAATCAGAGGACACACATTGTCAATTTGTCCCATTATTGGTGCCGTTCGCTTTGATCTCTGTTCAGAGCCAGGCAAGTGTATTTAAAGTAATAAATCTGAGGATAAATATCGCCACTGCACGTATGAGCGTTGCTTTCACTCCAGCCCTGTGCAAGAAGAGAAAACACACAGGGTGAAAAGAAAAGCACGAGAAAGTGTCTAACTGAGCACCACCGGATTTTCTCAGTTTAATAATTTCCTTGACTATGAATGGGAAGGAAAATATTATTTTTTTCTCTCTTCTCACAGAAAAAGGTGTGCTATGGCAGACACGTTCAGGAAGTATCAAGTTTGCTGTTAAACAGATTATAAAACATGTTTATGCAGTATCAACTCATGGGATTATTCTAGGTCATGTTTCTACTGCTTACTCAGATATCCATTTGTGTGAATCAGCTTTAACCTCCAGAGTTATCCAGTGTAATCCAAACATTACTAATGCATATGTTGCAAATAGATCAGAGAAAGGCCAATTTGGGGCCAGAAATTCAAATTCTGGAGAAGCCATTTCCAAGGCAGTGACAGTGTGGAAATAAGGCAGGTGTCCTCCTAATGAATACTCAGTAGCCCTGTGTGAGAGGCAGCACCAGAATCTCCATGCAGCAGTGACTCTAGAGGGATGGCTGAGGGTTGTTTAATGCTATGTCATACACAGAGTATTTTTAAAACTACAAGGACATATGACAGACCCATAAAAGTAGCAAAACTCTCTAAATATTTTGACGTTTTTTTGAGACAGTCTCACTTTGTCAGCCTCATATCTCCCAGCAAACTCAAAGTCTTGGGCTCAAGCAACTCTCTTGCCTCAGCCTCCCGCCACAACGCTTGGCTTTTTTTAGAGACAAGGTCTCGCTCTGGCTCAGGCTGCTCTCAAACCTGTGAGCTCAGGCAATCCATCTGCCTCGGCCTCCCAGAGTGCTAGGATTACAGGTGTGCGCCACCTCCCCTAGCCTAAATATTTTGATTTCATATCCTTTTTATACACTACTGAGACAATATCCATTATACATATCAAAGAATAGTATTGTTTTTATTTGTAGCAAATGGCCTAAATCAATCTAGTCAACAGACAGTTATGAGGTTTTTCTGGTACATTTTGGGAGTTTCCTATTTAACAGGCCAGCAGCTGTTACTTGATCCAAACCAGTTCGTGTGTCACAATCCAAGCAAGTCTCAGAACAAATAGGCCAAACACAGCAGCACGTGTTAGCAGGCAGGAACAAGTGCTTGTTTTGGCTCTGGACAGCTCCCTCTCTGCTGCTGTGTATGCCAACCAGCATCTCGCGGGAAAGGGTAGTCAGAAGCAGACGTGTACACATATTCACAGCAGGTTTATATAGGCTACATTGTAGGTGAATCAAGCCAGATGCTCCTGAAAGGTATGGAGAGACCCAGGGCTGAGACACTCCAGACGGGAGTGGGCGTGGGCTGCTGGGTCCCTGCCCCTGCAGGGTCCTGTCTTACCACCTCTGACTCACAGCTTATTGCTAACATTTCTTTATGCTAACGGCCTGCCCTCAGGTTTGGTGTCACACACGCGTGAAGCATACTCCACATGCCTTAACTCACCAACTGTAAGAAACTGATTTAGATTCGGGAGGTTGCTTCATTTGATAATTGATCCCCCCCTTGAGTGGTTGATTAGATAGTGTCAACACATGCAAACTACTTATATTAACGTAGTTTAAAATAAATAATCACAGGAATAAAATATCCCATTATTTTTATTTGGGAGAATTTTAGTGGTAGTGGTAGGGCTGATGGTGATCAGCACATGGCATTACCAGGGTTCGCGCAGTTTAGGAAGCTCAGAGCAGGCTGAGAGTACACGAAGCAGGCTGCAGGGCATCTGAAGGGTCACAAAATACCTAAGGGAGCCACACAGCACAGAAACAGTGAGCAGGTTTTCAGCTGTTGCTCCCTCATCACCAATTTCTCATTGTTTATTACAGAAAAATCAGAAAATACAGTCAACAGAATGAGTGAGCCATAATCCATCCTGATAAGGATTACCAATCTTAAACATGTAGACAGAAATCTAGATATGCAAATACTTTTTTTTTTTTTTGAGACAGAGTCGGACTCTGACTTGCCCTAGGGTTGAGTGCTGTGGGATCATAGCTCACAGCAGCCTCAAACCATTGGGCTCAAGTGATCCTCTTGCCTCAGTCTCCCAAGTAGCCGGGACTACAGGCACCCAACACAACACCCAGCTATTTTTAGAGACAGGGTCTCACTCTTGCTCAGGCTGGTCTCGAACTCATGAGCTCAAGCCATCCGCCCACCTCTGCCTCCCAGAGTGCTAGGATTACAGGTGTAAGCCACTGCACCTGGCTAACTTTTCTTTTAAACAAACATGGGAACATTTTCTTATAAATGTATGGTCAATAGCTTCCAATATCTATGTGTGAAGGTCTGACAATTGACCTTGGGAACTCCTCCTAGAAAAAGTGCTACATACCTCAGTACTGAATACCACTATGGTCACCTTCGAAGTACTCCTTCTGGGAAACCAGCACCTAGTCTACCCTTCAAAGCAATTTTGGAACTCTTCTGGAATGACCATCAGAGCTGTCATCAAACAACATCTGACAGTTAAGTTTGCAACTTGTCATCATGCATTTTTTTTTATTTTTATTTTTATTTTTTTTAGATTTTATTTTATTTATTTATTTATTTTGTGTGTGTGTGTGTGTGTGATTTTTGGCCAGGGCTGGGTTTGAACCCGCCACCTCCGGCATATGGGACCAGTGCCCTTCCCCTTTGAGCCACAGGCGCCGCCCTGTCATCATGCATTACATTGGCAGCAGTGAACGGACAACTCCATGAGGTTTCACAACCTTGATACATCAGTGTCTCACAGCTGTGTCCGTGCCGACACCTGGCGGTGCCCTGCTGCATGGAGTTCATTATTGTTTGTTTGTTTTTGTAGAGACAGAGTTTCACTTTATGGCCCTCGGTAGAGTACCATGGCATCACACAGCTCACAGCAACCTCCAACTCCTGGGCTTAAGCGATTCTCCTGCCTCAGCCTCCCAAGTAGCTGGGACTACAGGCGCCCGCCACAACGCCCGGCTATTTTTTTGTTGCAGTTCGGCGGGGCCGGGTTTGAACCCGCCACCCTCGGTATATGGGGCTGGCGCCTTACCAACTGAGCCACAGGTGCTGCCCGGAGTTCATTGTTGTTGTTGCATGTTTTTGTGTGCTGCACGATGACAGCTCTAACGGTTATTTCAAAAAAAAAGAGTTTCAAAATTGCTTTGAAAAGTGGAGTAGGTGCTACCGTGGGTGCATTGCTTCGAAGCATTTTGTCTAAGAAAAGCTGCCTCTCTATTATGGATAGTCAATTTTTTTTTTTTTTTTTTTTGGCCGGGGCTGGGCTTGAACCCGCCACCTCCGGCATATGGGACCGGCGCCCTACACGTTGAGCCACAGGCGCCGCCCCATGGATAGTCAATTTTTTTTTTTTTTTTTTTTTTTTTTTCACACTAAGATAGTTAATTTTATTTGTTCAAGGGCTCATTTTGCAAGCATTAAATCAAGCCTGGGCTTTGATTCCGTAAGCCCAAATTCACATATTAAGGAAGATAAAAGCAAACTATGATCCATGTACCTGGATGAAAGCTAAAGGCTCAGGGTTAATCAGATTGTGGTTTTTGAATTCCTACAGCCTAGAGTTCAGGAGTCACAGGTCTTTTAGGTCCTTTTGGATGTCCCACAGGGTATCTGCACTTTTCTTGAGCTGAGCAACCTCTTCATCCTTTAGTTTCTGGTTGATGACACTAGTTAATCCCCGAGCATTGAGGATACACGGAAGGCTCAGGAAGACTTCATTCTCAATACCGTACATCCCCTTCACCATTGTTGATACTGGGTGAATCCTGGACAGATTTTTTAGCATAGATTCAATAAGATCAGCTACACTTAATCCAATCGCCCAATTAGTATATCCTTTTAGCTTGATGACTTCATAGGCACTCTCAACCACCATCTTATGGACTTCCTTCCAATTTTCACTATCATTGTTTGTTCCCATTTCTGGATTCAATTCCTGGAGAGAAACACCTGCCACATTTACTCCGCTCCACACAGCCACACTTGAGTCTCCATGTTCTCCCAAAATCCATCCATGGCAGCTGCTGGGATGAATGCCAAGCTTTTCAGCCATAAGATAGCGAAATCTAGCAGAATCCAGGTTACACCCACTTCCAATCACACGGTGTTTGGGTAATCCACTTAGTTTCCAGGTAACATATGTAAGAATGTCCACTGGATTGGAAACCACAATTATGATGCAATCAGGACTGTACTTGACGATCTGAGGAATAATGAACTTGAAGACGTTAACATTTCTCTGTACCAGGTTGAGACGACTCTCCCCCTCTTGCTGACGGACGCCTGCAGTTACCACCACGATCTTAGAATTGGCAGTCACAGAGTAATCTTTATCTGCCACAATTTTAGGTGTCTGAAGAAACAAGCTCCCATGTTGCAGATCCATCATTTCTCCTTTAAGCTTATCTTCCAGAACATCCACAAGAGCAAGTTCATCAGCCAGGGACTTTCCCAGAATGCTGATAGCACATGCCATGCCAACTTGTCCAACACCCACTATAGTGATCTTATTGTTTGGAACCGCTGCTTCTTCTTCTGCAACTGGTGCAATGAGTTTTTCCTTAAGAGTTGCCATTGTACACAGGACTGAGAAGGTTTCACTAGCTGCTGTGAAAGTGGAGCGCAGGAGATCTGGATAGTCAATTTTTTAAAATTATCCTTTTAGTCCCTCTCTCCCGCAGACAAAGAGGGGAATGCAAGCCATTTGGTCTAGTAAAATGACCAAACGTGTTGTCGAAAGAGTTTGCTGACAGGGCTCTGCAGAGGAAGGTTAGGAGGAAGCAAACCACTGAGCCCTGAAGCTCATCACGTCTTTGGTGGGCAGTCAGAATTTAGCACCTTCTTTATACCTTTCTGCCTTGTCTGGTCATCTCTTTACTCCCCCCTCCCCCCTGCCTGATGCTCAAATGTCATGATGTGTGCCATGGGCTTTACCTGTTTGGGTCTACTATTTTATTATTGTAAGAATTTCTCAAATATGTTTTAAACCTGAGAAATTCTTTCATTTAAACAAGGAACACAGCAAGCCATTACAAAAAAAAAAAAAAATTTGCAGTTTTTGGCTGGGGCTGGGTTTGAACACGCCACCTCTGGTATATGGGGCTGGCACCCTACTCCTTTGAGCCACAGGTGCCGCCCCACAAAAAAAAAAAAAGAAAAATAGAAAAGAAAATTAACACACAAAATAGATTAAGGGAGCTTCTCTGTAGGCCTCCTGGAACCAGAATTAAAACTTCGCACTTGTGCTAGAACACACAGGACAGACTCTTCTTTTTTTTTTTACAGTTTTTGGCCAGGGCTGGGTTTGAACCTGCCACCTCCAGCATATAAGGCCGGCACCCTACTCCGTTGAGCCACAGGCGCCACCCAAGGACAGACTCTTCTTTTCCTCCCAGTCCCACCTTGGCCTCTGTTAGATTTTCCCAGAGACAAAAGTGAGGCCCTTGCCTAAGATGTAAAATTTAGGGGAAGTTTGGAGAAAATCAAAAAGCTCAGTAATCAAGATTTAAAAAAATTTAATGAATTATTTTAAAGTAATCAAATGCAAAAAATTATGGTGAACAAAGTATTAAAATGTTGGCTGGGCATGGTGGCTCATGCCTTTAATGCCAGCACTTTGGGAGGCTAAGGCAGGTGGATTGTTTGAGCTCAGGAGTTTGAAACCAGCCTGAGTAAAACTGAGATCCTGTCTCTGCTAAAAACAGAAAAACCAGCTGGACATTGTGGTGCGCCTACAGTCTCAGCTACCTGGGAGGTTGAGACAAGAGGATTGCTTGAGCCCTGAAGTTTGAGGTTGCTGTGAGCTGTGATGTGACAGCACTTTAACCTGGGCCAACAAAGTGAGACTTTGTCTCCAAAAAAAAAAAAAAAAAAAATGTGAAAGACAAAAATGGCAATAGTTTTGCTGAGCTATGTTGGAGCCTGAGCCAAAAGGACAAACCAGTAATACTGACAATACTGTCTTTATCTTGATAATATTCCTTATGTTGATGATTGAGTTTTTGCTGTTTCTTTAACTTTTGGACTTCAAGTGGTACTTCCTCTCCTTACCCTAGTCCTGACTCCCACAGTATTCTTCAAATCCATCACCCTGCGCTTCTACACCGCTGTTACTTTTCTCTTATCCCTTATTAGTATCAACGCTCCCTGAGTGTAAAAACCACGCCACACTCAGCTTTGTATCTCCAACACGCTAGGCGTGTGTTAGGCATTTAATAAACATTTTTGTAATGAATGGATGGCTCTAGAAGCCATTAGATGTGAGTTCATCCATCTTGCTCAACTTTAACTAGTCTGTGATCTTGAGCAGATCATAACTTCTCTGGCTTCAGCTTGCTCATCTGGGAAATGAAAAACTGGGTGATCGTGAAGGTCCTTCTGCATCTGAGTAAAGAATTTATCTATAGCAGTTCAAGTCTCCCCAGACATTCCTCGCCTGGTGGCTGATGGTATCAATAAGGCAGCTGCAAGGAAGATGGTATTTTGCAACAGATCAGCGAGCTATGTTGAGCAAAGCTGTGGAGTTATCTGTAAAATGCCCTCGTGGATAGATGGATAGATAATAGCTTTGAACTTACGTTCTGCTAGGATTATACTTAAGAAGCCATCCAGAGAGTCATCTCCCCAGTAATGCTGTCCTGGTTGAGAAAGTCAAGCATTGTCCCTTCATTTGGTCAACATATGTTAAGAAATACCCTCCCCCTTTTAGTTCCATTCCTGTTGGACTGTTGTTTTTTAAGTGTAAGCAAAGGCCACTGAAGTGTAGAAAGGCATCTTATGATTTCCTGTCATCCTCCCTGTGTGATTGGGAGGGAAGAAGAGTCAGAGGAGAGTGAAGCAGCTCCTTACAGGTAAGAAAGGAGTGTCCATTGGGCACCCCTGTCCACCTGCTGGGCCAGCCCTTTGTGGCACACCAGACAAGGTTTCTGTTTTCGGTGCGTTTTCCAGATCCTGCCAAGAAAAGAAAAATTAACAAAGAAATACCAGAACTGGTTATCTAAGCAACTGCCAAGGAGTCAGAATAGCAGAAGTAAAGGAGAAAGCAAATTACCTTTAGGAGTCTACTGTGGGAGGCCTTGGAAAGCTTATTTCACGTCACCTTTATAACTGCCTTTCGAGTTAAGTATTAATATCTCTAATTGATGAATAAGAACACAGAGGCTTAGAGTAAAAGTCACTGAAGAAATATTATTTCCTTCCACAAAGGGTTCACATGCAAACTCTTCTAATGTATTTGAAATAGATTCCCTGACCTGGGTGCGGTGACGTTTCACAAAACAAGGAAATCCTGCTTGCCTTTCTGCCTCCTCCGTGATGCAGCCCGGGGTTTGGAAAAGGCTTTTACTTCACTATCTCACCCATGGGGCGTTTGCTTGTTAGTATACCGCCAGGATTTGGAAATTCTACTCGGGGAATTTAAAATAGCCCCTTAGTCTCATTTTCACTCTCAGATAGGATTTTCGCCCTCCTGCTGGGTCACTGGAAATAACGTGACCATGTATTTTATTTGGTAGTTCTAAAAGCTTTGCATTCAGTGACCAAAATTCTCCAGCTGGCTTCGTGTTCTGGGATTTTCCTTTCTTCTTTCTAGAAGCAGGCAGGATCCTGACTGTTTCCATTAAAAAGGGCTCAGGTGGAAAGCTGCCTCCTCTATAACTTTAAGGCCCTAACCTTGAAATGTTAGCTTTGGAACCACAGAACCTGTAAAACCGGCTTGGTGCTTTTCTTTTTTCCTGTCTTTTGGGGGGTTTGAGTTTACCCTGTTGTTGTTTTACCTCTCCTCCCGCCTCCACGCGTGACCCCAGGTGGCAGGGAGGGATTGGGATTTGACCATCCGTGAAAGGTGGCAATTTGGTGGCCCTGCAATGGGGAGGTTGCTCACCTGCAGGCCGAATATGAGGCCAGGCATAACACACACAGCCACCCTCAACCCCAGTCTGCGGGACCCGACCCCCCCACTGTGAAGCAGAAGGACTCAACAAATCCCTTAAAGCCTCCCAAACCACTCAGCCTCCCACCTTTAAAGTCAGATGCAGCATGAGAGGGCAGTGAATCACGCAGCCCCGGCAACTTCTGAGGTAGCAACCACATCAGCAGAAAGCACCAATCACATCAATTTTGAGATTTTAATTTTTTAAAGTGATTACTTTCTGTTATATGTTAGAAAATCCATTCTATACTTGCTTAGTGAATTTTATTATAATCCAGTTGTTTTTTTTTTTTTTTTTTTTTTTTTTAAGACAGAGCCTTACTTTGTCATCCTTGGTAGCGTGCCGTGGTGTCATAGCTCACAGCAGCTTCAAACTCTCAGGCTCAAGCGATTCAATGAAGTCTTAATAGAAATACTGATGCAGAGCTTATCGAATGCAAGATTTCAATTATCATAGCAAAGGCTAAGAATATTAAACAATAGAAAGATGGTATTTGATGGGAAACTTCTGGGCATGTGGTTTACATAATTTTTCCACTTAGCATGTGCCTACGCTGGTCGGAACTGTATGTCTTACTGGGCCTATCCCCACAGCTGATAAAAGGCTTGTCATTGAAAGCCTGACACATCTCTCCATGACCGCACAGGGTCTTGTTAGCACTGGTGGGCAGAGTGGCCAGGAGGTGGTCAGTGGGTTGACAATGCATTTCCCAGGATGGCAAAAAGCAGTCTTTGAAACCACTGGGGGGTATTAACAGACTCATGGGGAAGAAGCCAGAATGGAACATGGTCCCTGGAAGAGCTTATTAAGTCAACAGTAGAAAAAGAACCCCCAATCAGAGAACTTTTCATGGAGGGAAAGTTACTAAGACACCCATGCATAACGTGGCACACGGGGCCCATCTCTTCCATTCCTGGCCACCACCTACCACATACACCCTCTGCGCCTCCCCCACCTCTCACCTACACAAAGTCAACTCATCCCAGAAAACTCAACTCGAGCATTAGCTTTCCCAGGAAGGCTTCTGACACCCCAGAAGATGAATGCCTTTGTGTTTCCGCATCAGCCCTTATCACATTTTATTAGGATGTTTGTGTATGTGAACTGTGACCTCCATGAGGGCAGTGACTGGGATTTACTCATCGGTGCAGCCCCAGCACCAAGCCCAGGGCCAGGCACAAGTAAATACACAGCCAGTCAGCAAATCACCCGATAAACAACTGCTGAAGGATTGCAATGAGAAGCAATGACCGTAAGGTCATCAGGAAAAGCTTCTCAGATAACTGGAATTTTGAATAAAGGTTGAAAAGTAGAACTAGCTGGATTGGTAGGAAGGAGATTCGGCATATCCTTTATGGGAACTGTCCGTAGAAGCACTGAGACGGCTCTCAGGATACCTCACTCCAGGGATTACTGAAAAATGGGATTCACAAAGAGGAAGAGGACGGCTGGAGGGCTGAAAGCACTTTGTAGTCTGGGTTTGATGGGCAGACTGTGCAATTCTTCCATGACTGTAGATAGGATGAGCCCATGCCAGTGGCACCCTGGTCAAATTCTCACCAGAGAATTCGTATTCAGCTTCTTTAAATCCTTCTGCATTTTCAATTAAATGCAGCATTTCCTTCATTTCCTGGCTGAAATCCTTACACAGGTTTCAGTGGTAGCTGAAAGGATTTTTTCATTATTTCCACCAACTACAGTAAACTTATTCTTGCCGGGGTCCAAGCCAATTCGAGCTGTTTTTGTTTTTTTTTTAAGGCTGCAACTTCCTTATCTTCAAGCAAATTTAATCCCACATTTATTATTAGAAATATCATTGTGGTTTGGGCACCATTTCTTGTGTGTGCACATGCAGTGAAAAGGCCTTGGTTGAGTCCTGCGATCACAGCATGCTGTCAGGAAGAGGAAATGAGCAGAGCCATCCACCAGAACACACTGTACCTTTTTAAACATTAATCATTGTTCAGGTCTGTGGACCTGGCTGCTGAAGGCAGTGATGGGAATCAGGAATTATATGTGAAAAATCCTACCTATGGAAAATTTTGGAATTCCCTTCTCTGTCCTGGTTCCCAAACTTATGTGGCTATTTTTTTTTTCTTTTGTAAGAAACAGAAGTATAGCTGAACTTATCTCTTATCTGAAAAGAGCTCTCTCTATCTGATCCATGTCTGTTCAAAAGAACCAAGTCATTCTGTCTGACAGCATTTGCCCTGGGATGATGTGACATTAAAACCTCACTATAGAAGAAATTTCTGTTCCAGGAGGAACTTTGTCTTGGTGATTAGAAGGGACTTGATAATCACCAGCTATTTGCTGGTGTAGCCTAGACACACATGGGTTATCATGGATTTTTATAATCCATGGAAAAATGTTTGCTGCTCTGTTGATTTTATTTTTTGATAAATGCGGGTCACGGAAACCAGCATTTAAATGATTTTATCAGATGTGCTGTCTACATCATCATTATCATTTTGTAAATCATTTCTGTACATTAGATTCTAGCACTTTCTATCATAGGACTTCTCAAGGTGAATTAAAATGCACGCATAAGTATCTGTCACCCCTACAGGACTACAGTCTCCTGAGTACTGGGTCTGTATCTTACTCAGAGGTCTCAGCATCCTGCATATGTCAGTGTACTCAATAAGTATCAGTTATATAAGTAATTTGAGATAGCAAAATCATACCACTTCCAGGATCTTTTAAAAATGTTATTAGAGGCTGACTGTGGTGGCTCCTGTCTATAATTTCAGCACTTCCGGAGACCAAGGCAGGAGGATCACTTGAGGTCAGACATTTAAGATCAGCCGGAGCAACAAAGTAACACCCTATCTCTACAAAGACTAGAAAAATTAGCTGCGTATGGTACATACCTGTAATCTCAGACAGTCAGGAGGCTGAAGCAAGAGGATCTCTTGAGCCCAGAATTTTGAGGTTGCTGTGATCTATGATCATGCCAATTGCCGTCACATCTGGGTAACAAAGTGAGACCCTGTATCCAAAAAAAAAAAGTAGTACTATTGACACATTGACACAATGATATTTCTAATAATAAAATCTGGAAACAAACTAAATCTCAACCATAGGGGAATAGTTTAATATAAGCAACAATGTAACTATATGATAGTAGGGTGTTGTTCAGAAATGAAAATTTTTGAAGAGAAAACTTGTAATCCCCCAAATCCTTGTGACAATAGCAGGTGAAAGTATCAGGATATTAAATTTGTATACACAGTTTGATTGCCACCATGTGAAAGAAAACTATTACTCAGAGAAAAAAAAAACCTAGCTAAGGTTGTATAATTATGATTTTTTTCTTCTTTTCCTGTTTTTCACAATTTCTAGCATACTTTTATATTGAAAATGGAAACACAACTTTAAGAGAAAAAGAAAACAGCAATTTTAGTAGCCTTATCATCAGTTAATGAGCTAAAGGGTGGTATTTAGCTGGTCCTCACATTCAGAATTTCCCATCATGAACACTTATAAGTATTTTATTTAAAAGTTTTCTAAAATAATATAGCAAAGAACACTCTGTAGTAAAACCATGAAAATTCATGTCTTTCTCCCCCACCTAATGGTTCAGAAGACTCTTCAGAATACCCCTTTGGGTCAAATATGGAATAATCTCTCTGGAATTCTTTGAAGTCATGTTTGGCTGAAGTGATGGACTGTTTGATGGGTATCACTGTTACAGAAAAGTGCAGCAATAATGAAAGTTCAATCATTTCACCTTAATGCTGGCTTTGTGTACAGAGGGACAAATGCTTTCTTATGTCAGTTAGAGGAAAACTGTACACTCCCCACAGGCCTAGAGTGACAGATACACTTGGCAGGCTTACTGTAACAGGAAGACATTTACTGTGAAGGTGGCTGCCATTCAGAAATATGAATGATCTATATGTTGCAAAGTCTTTCCCTTCAACATCCCTCCGTCTTCAGAGTCTGGGTTTCAGAAGCTTTCCCCAGCATGTGTGACCCAGACCCTGTGTGGTGTGATCTCTTCCTGTTTACCTTAACTGGCTGCTTCCTCTTCTATTTTTATTTCTTCCCACCTCTCTTCGCTTTCTTAGGTGCCTTATTTCTGGTTTATTTCTTCCTGCAATTCTACTGAGAGAATCTCAGTAGTGGCTCCTTTTGCTGCAAAGCATCCTATTAGAGGAGGGTTCCTGTCTTATTTTAAACACGCTTCTTTTAGGGTGTACTTCACATAGCTCCTGGGCTCACTTAGCTTTAATTGTCCAGCCAGAGAGCCACCTAGACAATTTCTGGTGAGACAAGATTGGACCTTCCCACTAAATAACAGAAAATAATGGTGAATAAATGTAAACCCGATAAGAGCATTAAGTTCCTGGTTCTCCACAAATCACAAGTGATTATTTGCAAACCTCAGGATTAGTGATCAATGAATTAGAAGATTTCTTGATCCTATTAGAAATGTTAATCTAGTGAGAACAGAGAGAGGCATTTGTGGAGGAGGCTGAGCTCTGCCCAGGCCGTGCCTGTCCCCACTGTCCTGGCTCTGTGAGAAAGGAAGGAGCGGGGAAGAGAAAGAACATTTGCTCAGCACCTACTGTATTCCAGACACTGGGCAAGGGGCTCTCACGCACTGAACCTAGTTAATCTTCCCAGCAATCTTTCAAGGCAGGATTATCATCAGACTTGTTCCTGATGAAAAACTTGAAGATTAGTAAGATTAAGTAGCCTGACCTCAGCCACACAGCCAGAAAATGGTAAACTTGGAAATAAGGACTTGAATGTAGCACTTTGAGTCCAAAGTCCATCAGTTTCTCATTACAATGGTTGCAATGTTTGGTTATAGCTGGCAGCAATGTCTCAAGTTATTAAAGACCAGAAAGTAAGGTACAGGTCAGCTCTCAGAGGCTGGCCTCCTGCTGCTCCTGACTCCCACACTGACTGTATCTGCCCTGCCTGAGATGAGTAGTCAGGTTATCCCTGATGGTCTCTAGGAAGTCATAACCTTAAGAATCAGAATTTAAGGCCAATGTCTTAGTAGTAACCGGCTGACCCTGTGTCTCCTAAGGAGGGGCTGGCCCCTTCCTGGCTGAGGAATATATAGAAACCTTCTATATTTGCTTCATAACTTTTCTATAGGACCAAGGAAACCACTGTCATTCTTGGAAATTCCACCAATATTAAAATCATTCCTCAGCACCTGTTTTCCCTCTCCAAGATATCCTGTTAAGATATATAAATCCCTATAAGGTAACACTAGAAACTCATTTATTAGCCAGCATCTCGGCAGAAGGTAGCTGGTCAAGTTCATAGGCCAGGTGCTGGAGTGGAGGACCAGGTAAATAAGTTCTAGAAGAGAAACTCTCCTTTGTCACATCACCCCACAACTTGTGTTCTTTATTTCTGTTCTACCTTTATTGTAATTATTTATTTGTTTGTTTATTCATAGACAGAATCTCGCTTCGTCATCCTCCGCAGAGTGCCCTGGCATCATAGCTCACAGCAGCCTCAAATTCTTAGGCTCAAGCTATTCTCTTGCCTCAGCCTCCCAAGTAGCTGGGACTATGGGCACCCGCCACAACGCCTGGCTATTTTTAGAGACAGGGTCTCGCTCTCACTCAGGCTGCTCTCAAACTTGTGAGCTCAGGCAATCTACCCATCTCAGCCTCTCTGAGTGCTAGGATCACAGGCATGACAGCCCTATCTTTATGTGTCAATTATCCTCTTGGTAAAGTATCAAAAACATTTAACACTGGGAACAGGAGTCTACATCAATCATGAATTGAAACATGAAAGTGACTCAAGTTCTTGATTTTGCAGAATCATCAGCCATACTTAACTAGTGACATTTATTTTTAATAAAAATTCAATTTAAAATAGCTTAAGTATATAGAAAAGTTACGAAGCAAGTACAGCAGGTTTCTATATATCCCATATCCGGTTTGACTATCATTAGGTAAGATGTTATACTACTACTACTAGTGACTACTGTCCATACTATATTCAGATTTTCTTAGTTCTTTCTTTTTTTTTTTTGACAGAGTTTCATTATGTCGCCCTCGGTAGAGTGCCGTGGCGTCACAGCTCACAGCAACCTCCAACTCTTGGGCTTAAGCGATTCTCTTGCCCCAGCCTCCCAAGCCCCTGGGACTACAGGCTCCCACCACCATGCCCAGCTATTATTTGGTTGTATTTGTCATTGTTGTTTGGCGGGCCCGGGCTGGATTCGAACCCCCTAGCTGCTGGGCTACAGGCGCTGAGCCTCTGAGTTTTTTCTTAATGCCCTTTGCTGTTCCAGAATCCCACCCAAGAGACTGCATTCCATTTAGTTATCTCATCTCTTCAGGCTTTTCTAGAATGTGACGATTTTTCAGACTTGCCTTGTTTGGGGGTGACCTTGAGCAGTACTGGTGACGTAATTAAAGAATGTTTTTCAGTTTGGGTTTATCTTATGTTTTTCTCATGGTTAGATCAATGTTATGGGTTTCTTGAAGGACAATTAAAAAGGTATAGTGCCCTTCTCACCCTTTCATATGGACATACATGTCTTATCACTGTTGATTGAGCATTTATTTTTAAAGAAAATAAATTGGTGGTAGGCCCGTCTGAGTCAGACCTGGACCTGGACCTTCCTAAAATGATTAAACTGGCACACATTCAGATTGCCAAACTACCTCGAAACAAACTAATGTTTCATTCAGCCCAAGTCCCTGGCTGTTTATGCAAGATCCTTTGCAGAAAACATTAGGAGTTCCTTAGAGAAAACGT
Source organism: Nycticebus coucang (assembly GCF_027406575.1). Classification (NCBI taxonomy): domain Eukaryota; kingdom Metazoa; phylum Chordata; class Mammalia; order Primates; family Lorisidae; genus Nycticebus; species Nycticebus coucang. Next base: position 32,723,082 of record NC_069782.1, read on the forward strand.
CCGTCTTAAATATAGAATGCAGTTAGGATGCCATGTACAAAGAATTTCTCTGAACTGAGAGTGAGCGAGTGCTTGGTTATTACACAATACCAGCTGTGGAACCCCGCCTGCTTAACCTACAGGCCAAAATCCCCAGAAGACAATATTAGCAATGAACCAGACTTTCATATTTCCTGCCTCCCCCGAATTTGTAACATTACCGAACTGCCAGGCTACTCCGGGGAGCCCTTGCCATTCATTACCTTGTAGGGAAAACAGTGGCAGAATTACTCTTCATTTGTGTTGCATAAGAACATCACCTTCATTTCAATGATTAAACCTGATTAAATGTAGCCATCAGCCTTTAAAGTTCTGAGAAACATTCAAACTCAGAAAGGAAAGCGGCATGCCAGCAGCCTCTCGGCAATCCCTTCCCCTCCTCCCTTTGTGCAAGCTCCTTTCCAAGCAGCTGGGGGAGGCCAGGCGTCATGGAGAGCAATCCCGTGCCACGCTCGGAGGTGCCTGGTTTGAATGGATCCTCCCACCCCTGCCGTCCTACCCGGGAAGGTGGTGGGAGCTCCCTGCACTGCCCGCCACTCTTGCATTGTTCTGGTTTAAATTGCTTCCTTCACTTTCTCACTTCTCAAGTAAAGGCAGCCTGTGGTTTGGGGTTTTGATTTTATTTTTATTTATTTTTAAACTTCTGGGGGCTCTTTCCATTTTTGTTTTCTTGCCAAACCAACTAGCATTTTTCCTTTTCCTGTCTGGGCCCTTCCACTGCCACCCACCAGTGTGTTCACTGAACACCCAAGGTTAAATGCTGGGACTGGAGGAGCTGTTTTCTCTATTGAGCATCTTCTGTGGGCCCCGCTGCTTTCCGGCCACTGCAGCGAGGGCAGGCAGAGGGGACAGGAATGCAGACACAATTGCACACAGCCTTCCTCCAGGAGAGGGCCACCCCAGAGCAGACCTACCTGGGGGCGGCACACACAGTTCCACTCACCTCCTCCCACACCCCTTTGTATTTGTTCTCTTAACAACCCCAAGGGCCTCACTGATGCAAATTGCATGTTAGGGTTTTCATCTTGTGCCTTCCCTGTGCTCACCATCTGGAAAACTAAGCATAACAACTGAATGACCTAAAAAAAAAAAAAAAAAGGGTCCTTGGAATCCTTGAAGTGGGTTATGGCCATTACAGTCAGCACTGCCTTCCACTTTTATCAGCATCCTGGAAGGGCAGGGGAGATGGTGTTTTGTAATCAGGTCCACATGCTGCAGGCTTGATTGATTATCAGGGCAGATCTCAGATGTTACACAATCCCCAGCTACTTTGATCTTCTCTGTCCTGGTCTGTATACCCAGCTGGATAAATAACATTAGTCCAAGCACAGCTTCCTGGACAAATGTTAAAAATTGATAATGTCCTACATTTTCTAGAAGCACAGGTGCTTCAGATCAATAGGGCTAATCTTGTGGAAACAACTCGCTCTAAGACTTTTTATAAGACAAAGAGCTTTTGTGTTTATGGGTTCAGATTTGGGAGGAAAAAGGAATTTTCTTGAGCTAAAAATGTTTCCTTTAGAGCTAATGGATTGTTAACATTCAGGTTGGTTTAATGAACTCTTTAAAAAGAAGAAGAAGAAAAGCAACCAAAACAAAAGTAATAAAACCTGCACTATCACCATCTGCTTATTACAGCAGTTAACTTCCTGTTTATGAGTTTTTCAAAGATGACTCCCCTGACAGCTTGAGATAAATATGCTCTTATGAAACAGTTATTTCTCCAGGTTTGCTCTTATCAGAACAAAGACAGGTGGAATTGGAGATTCCTACTGGAATACGGGCTAGCTTTCAAATGCTTAGAAATAATAACGTTGTAATTGGGTTACAGCCTCAGCCCAGCTGACAGCAACCTCCAACTCCTGGGATCAAGCAATCCTCCTGCCTCAGCCTCCCAAGTAGCTGTGACTACAGGTGCTTGCCACCACACCTAGCTATTTTTTATATTTTTAGTAGAGACAACGGTCTCAGTTTGCTCAGGCGGGTCTCAAACTCCTGAGCTCAAATGATTCTCCTGCCTCAGCCCCCCAGAGTGCCAGGATTACAGGTGAGAGCTTGGAGAAACTCTTAAAAGATATTCCTCTATAAATTTAGACAAATACCAAAAGACTCGCCCCAGCTTTTCTCTGGTTGGGAGAGGCAATGGGGAAGCAGGTCTCGTTCTGTGGGTGAAGATGCACATGTGACTTTATGCAGATCCTAAATCTGCCAAGGCCTCTGCTTCCTCATGTCTAGAATGTGGAGTCCAGCTAAAGTCTAACTCTCATAAGCTGTGCTCCCAATGAGAACAGTGATTAGGAAAGAGAAGTTCACAGTCAGACGGCCCTGGTTTCAAACCCTAGTTCTACCACCGTGTATTGTTAGGTGAAACAGTTAACCTTTTGGAGGCTCAATTTCCGACCTGTATGAAATGGTTCTAATAATTACACTGCGCTCAAAGGCTGAGGTAAAGATTCAGTGAGATAATTACATGAAACTCTTAGTATAGGGTCTAGCTTATAATAAGTATTAGATAAATGTTAGCTTCCATTGGTGGAGGCCATGCTAGTATATTAATAATAAGGTTTTGTTTACATGTGGTTGCCTTCCTGTCCTGCAGTAAGTTGATCCACTTTTACAGGGATGGATGGATCAGGCAAATAGGTCAGAGAAGATGGAGACTCTTGCTGTCATGAATTCAGAGGTTGCTGTTGTTAACATAACATCAATATTCCTGCTTCTAGTGTTTCTGCTGCAAAACAGTAATTAAGTTCGTTGTGTCCTCTCTGGATTGCTTCCTATGACTCTCCACGCTAAGGAACAAACACTATCAGAGATTTGGTTCTTTTCCTGAATGGTCTCTGAGCAAGGCCAAAAAAAAAAAAAAAAAGCTTTAAAAAGAATAATTTTTAACAGAGATGGTAGCAAATCAGAGGGATGTGTGCTTTGGGGGAGGAATGTTCAGTTTCCCAATCAAAATATTATGGCTAATCCCAACCAAATCCACAGCAGCAGAGCCTTTTCAGGACATGAAAAAGACGGCAATGTAGTGGGTGGGAGGGGAGAAGAGAGGGTCAGGGTTGACCACGGACGGGGAAGGCCCGGCTTCCAGTCACACCTGAGCTGGCTGAGTGCACATGGGCCAGTCCTTTGAGCCTCAGTGTTCTCATCTGTCCGACCATCATAATACCTGCTCGGGCCTTCTCACGGGGCCAGGTGAGATCACAGGACCTCTGAGACCGTGCACAGAGGGAGTCTGCACAGTCACACAGCATTTCACAAATGTGAGGGAGTCAGGCAAAGGTCCCAAATGAGAAGAACAAAAAAATACTGAAATGAATCTATGAAAGTAAACGTTTCCCTGGAAAATTTTCCTTCTTTGATCTTCTCTGAAATCAACCATTTCCTGATCTGATTTTCCTTGCCTGAAGTGTTTGTCTAAGTAATTGCTACTTTACACAAAAAGCCATTTCCACCTTGAAAGTAAAAACATCAGAGTCCCCTGCCCAGTTAGCGTTAGACCCAGGGGCTCCCTCTGAGCCAGGCAGATCTGAAATCATCATGTTTCTGTCTCCTTCCATTGGAACAGAAGCTCCTTGAAGGCAGAGACTTTGCCTACCATGGCCTGGTACAGGAGATAGTGCCTGCCATTTCATAGTCATTCAACAAATATTTTTGGATAAAACAATACACAGAAATCGCTTCCCTCTTCAGGAGGCTGGAGTGCACCTGCAGCAAAACCAACTAATAAAAGAGGAAGAGCAGGAGGGAGGAAGAGGAGGAGATGAGAACAGCAAAGGAAGGAGGAGGGAGAGGCAGAGGAGAAATAATTGGCTCTGGTCCATGTTGCAAGAACATCCTCTCTTATGCTCCCCCCTTTCCCTAAACTCCATGGGGAGAAGACTGGTTATTGCTGACTTAGGACACTTTTCAAACCAAAGCTGAAAATAACTTCAAAAGAAGATAACATCCTAGGGACACAAAGCACCCTCACTAGGAAATGCTACTTATTTAGTAAAATAAAATATAGTTTGACTAGCTCGGTTGCTGTTGCAAGGAAACAGTGGTTCCAGCTGACTTTAAAACTGCCACCCAAATGAAGGAATGAGGCTCTTCTGGGAAATGTAGGCTTCTAATGGATGGTTGTGGTTTGAAAAAGTTCCCACACAGTGATTTTTTTTTTCTTTTCTAAATGCTTCTCCACCATAATCTGTTATATAATTATCGTGCAACTTCGTCACTGCTTCTCACAGACTGATGAAATCGTACCCACCTAGACCAGCACCACTGACATATTTCTAGAATCTATGGGGTTCATTGGAATTGCATTGGCAGAATTAGGGAATCTGGTGATTTCAACCAAATTAACAGCAGGAAAATTGTTCCGGGGGCGTCTTCTCCTTCCCAGGCTTGTACGGCCACTTCTCTGTTAGGGACGCCATAAGGCTGACTTTGGCAGATGGACGGCTTGAGAGAAATTGAGTTTTGCGCCTTAGCAAATGTGTGACCCAAGTGACTCTTACCCAAACCCCCACATTTCAGCCCTTAGCAGTGCACATTGGGACCTGAAGCATTGAGAGGCGATTTTAGTCAGAACTCTGTGTTGAGGTTAACGGAAGCTGACTCTGGATATCCTAAGCAAAGAAATGAATTTATTGGAAGGATACAGAATTGCTCCCGGAAGGAGAAGCCAAAGAATCTGCTCTGTAAAAGTGCAAAAGATGCTCTAGGAATTTCAGGTTTTATGAATATATGCAGCTTCCTCAGTTTTATTGCCACCAGGGTAAATGATTTCCAACCATCCTCAGTTTTCACGTCATTTCCCTTGACATTGAAATTCCAGGTCAAGAGCACCTCAGAGACCTGACTTCAGTCAGGTATCAGCCTCCCCATGGCCAGGTTAGGGGAAGGCGGTGGAACTGATGGTCATTTCTCTTATAGGGGAAAAGTGGGTGCCCTGTGCAAAATCAAGGGTCTCTCTTCAGACTGCCGTGGCACCCTTGCTTCACTTTGGCCAGGGAAGATGTGGTGCTGTGCTAAAGAGAGGGGTGTGGAGGTGGATTACGCTACTTTTAGCTCACTATCTTCCAGTTCCACCTCCTAGCTTCCCTCTCCTGCAAACTATGAATTAGCATACCAGCCATCTCCACACCAGGACAACACGTGCTCATTCTCCTGGGGGACAATCTGGAAAGTGTGAGCAGCTAAGAATTTTGGAGAAGGGGGAAAAATGAGTAAAGGGAATAATCCTTAAGACAAGAGGGGTGGGTATCAGGCCCTCCTTTTGACCTGTTGAGTTGGTTTCATTCCATCCCAGAACAATGCAGGTCTGGTTTAATTTGAGAGAACTCCATTTATATCCCAACTATAGTGCTTGGAATTTTCTATTTGTGATTTTTTTTTTTTTAATGTGAAGGAAAAACAAAGATCCAATAAAAGTCAATGATGTTTCTTTGATTCCTTTTTCTAGGAATTTTTTATTACATCATATAGTACAATTAATTGAGCTTTTTCTTTATTGATTAAACTAAAATAAACAACAAAAAAAAGAAGGTCCCAGAATTGCAGAGGTGCAGACTGTGGTGATATAGACGAACAACCCATATGCACCCAGGATTTCATCCAAATGCTTATTAGCATAGAACAAACAGCAACACTCATTAGAGAGGAAATCTCTTCCAATTTAATGTGATGCCTGTGCAGCTTCTAGTTTGGGAAATACCAATTCTATATTGTTTTAGAAAATACAGTCTGGTTGTTACATTTTTTAAAACTTTGGTATGTTTTATTCAGTCAGTAGAAAGTTAATAATTGACCCTGATCCATGTTAGATTAACGTGGTACACTCATTCTGCTTTTTCTGGTTTCCATTGCAGTTTAAATCACCTACTCTAGCACTGCCAATTTTCCTTATGCTTCTGTCACTGTCAACGACTGAAGCAGAATGGAGCTGACATTCACAGGACACCTGTCAAATGTCAAGCACTATAACAAGTGCCTTTGCATATATTATTAATACCTCGTTTACACCTGCAGTATCTTCAATGGACCTGTGTGTAAGCAAAGACCTGGAGAGGCTAAAAGTATCCAGGGTCACAAAGCTAGTGATTGGTGGGTTCATACTGGAACCCTGTCTAATTTCAAAGCACATTTTTCCTCTTATATTGTCAAATAAGATAGTATTAGTTTATCAAGAACTACTGTGCATCCTGGGAACGAATGCATTTTAGGAGTCTCTGAAGACTGAAATGGTGCTAAGATCAGTGGATGAATGGAAGCAGAAAGAGAGGTCTTTTATTCAACATATAGTCCTTTGGCTTTCTTTTTTTTTGCAGTTTTGGCCAGGGCCAGGTGGGTTCCAACCTGCCACCCTCAGTATATGGGACTGGGGCCCACTCCCTGAGCCACAGATACTGCCCCCTTTGAATTTCTTTCTGCCCCTTGGGGACCACCCAGAAGGTGGGTGAACTGAGTGTTTCTGAGTTCAGTGTTGGACAGTTCTAGGTCAGGAAGAAGGATCTGAAAGCTTATAGACTAGTCAAAACAAAACTTTCACTTACACGAACATGGATTCCTTCATACAATGAATACATATCGTATGTGTAGATGAGTGTCTATGAGAGGCCAGGCATACAAAGATGAATGATCCTTCCTTCAAGAACGTCAATGTCTACTGAAGAAGAGAGAGAAATTAAGAAGCTATTGGAATAAATCTCATAGAACCTCTGTAAGTTGACCACTCAAGGGACTGTAACAAACTGGTCAACATACAAAGGTGAAGAAGGAACTAGGCCTACTGTACTGATACATACACGTGGTGCATGTCCAGTCTATGAAAAGTAGGTCAACTCAAGGAAGTGGCCAACTATGGAAGTGCTATTCTGTGTTGTCTGCTGCACCTACATGCCCCTTCTATAATCAACATACTGTGGGACGTGCCAATTTTTGACAACCCAGGATCAACCCAACCTTGATTTCCTTTTGAAGGATTACCTCTCCCTCAATGGAAAGTCTGTTAAATTTAAGCTCCCTTTATTCACCAACAAACAGCTACCTGGCCCAAGATGGAACAATGTTCACTCTCTAGAGTTAACAAAGAAGGTAGGAATGTAGAGAAATTACAGAATATCATTCGTTCTGGGAAAAGCACTGCCAACACCATTGAATGGCCCCAGATCTATTCCATCCATACCTTACTAGTTTCTATCAAATTTCTGAATCTTCTGGTCCAGCTCTGGAGAGCTGACAGAAATACTCCCCCCAAATTCCCATTATCAAACAATGGAAAGACATGAAATATGCCTTTGGTGAGATATGGGTTTGGGAGGCAAGCCTGAAGGATGGAGACCAGTTAGGGGTCACCACGGTAATGCCGGTGAGTGACAGCCTCTGAAGACAGAACTCCATGGCTGGAGAAATGGTGAAGACAGGACAAATTCTGGAATCAGAAGAGATAGCACTAGCTGGACTTGGTGTCTGTCACCAAGAGTAAGATGAACAGTTTGTCAGTGAAATAAAATAAGGCAGCTTGCTCCACTTCCCTTCTGTTGGTCTAGCTAGAAGGTACGTTCTGATTTGACCTTAGTTCTAGGAGCATTTTCTTACTTGCTAAGCCTGCCTTCTTCCATCTCCATAATCCCAGCCTTGAGATGTCACCTCATCCTAAAAAATGATCTGCATTATCTAGGAAACTTGGCAGGGACACGACATTCCTCCTTTTCATTTTGTATCGTAGAGCCCAGGGGTACATGTTCAAGTGGATTCTTGGAAATAGTCCTGGACAGTGCAGAGCACTCCAACATCAACAAGCGCACTCTAAGGATGATACCTACCAAGGCTGTGATCTCATTTACACCATCACCTACGTGACCACAGCCCACGCAGTTCACACAGCCTCACCCACTTCCATCAGGACTCCCGGGGTGCTCTATGCTATCAGCTCTGCTACAGAGGAGAGGTGTTCACATACTTGTGGTCATGTGGAAAGAATTCAACAGCATTTGGGTGCACAGAGCACTTGGCAGGCTGTGCCCTCCCTGCCAAAGGAACACACAGGGCAGGAGCAAAGAGCAAACTCTATATGAGTCAGTGCCTGCTCTGCCTGTGTGTCCTTTGCACTATGCCTTCTGAACCAATAAATACAGTAACACCCACAACTATAATCTCTTATCTGCAGGAAAATAAGCCAGTGGCAAAGTTGTGTAAGACACTGGCGAAGCATCCGCATGAACCAAAGACTACCCTCCCTAGAAAACCCTTAACCCTGGATTTGTGGAGCACAGTTTTGAGACAGAAAAGATGCACCAACTATGGTTTAGCTGGGTCTTTCTCTAGTTTCTCATATTAGAAAAGACCCTGGTATCTGGGTAGCTTAAAAAAATAAGTAACACATTTTTACAAACATATTAGTTGTACTGGAATAGCATCTTATTCTCTAGGTGATTCTTTGAAAGATTAAAGCAAGTTATCAGTATGTTCTAGTAGCTCTGGAATCGCAGCATTTTCAAAGTCATGTTACTGAATAACTCCCCTATGTCAGGGTGTCCAAGTAAACAATATGCTATGGACGCTCAGGTTGTAAAGGAAATCTTTATGGCTTGTCTAAGGAAAAGAAATAAAAATGTCTCACCAACAATTTACACTCTCAGAAAATTTTTGCTGGATAATTAGATCACCATATTTGTTATAGTTTGATCACCTGTATTTCACTCCAAATAATTTCTTTTCAGTTTCTTTGCCAACAAAGCATACTTAACAGAAATGCCTCCAAATCAATTCATGCTGCTTCACCAGTTTTATACATTTTAAATTTAAGGAAACAACAATTAGGATATTTTCAGTGATGAAAAGAACTCCTTTAAGCTGCCACAAATGTCAAAAGTTCCTGGCTTTGCTAACACTTATGTAATTGTTCTGGAAACCCCACACACCAGAATAGACCTACAACACCAGGCATGACTCACTGAATATTTCTATGCACATAGTCTCTCTAACATGCTCTCCGATTGGGATTTATTTTTTTTCCAAAAAAAAAAAAGAGAGAGAGAGACAAAATATGGTCCATCAAATCCCAAAGTTCTTTCTGTTATTTTTTTGGGAAAGTACAGTTGCCTCACACAAGAGCATTAGAAGATGCTGCTGTTTTCATTAATAAAGTAACCAGATGGGCAAGCATTAAAACAGGTTGAAACTTTGAAATTCTTCCTGAAAATAAAAAAAAAATTACATAGAGAACATGCGGGTTCTCAAATTTCCAAATGGTCCTCATTTCCTCTTGTGACTTTATTCCAAGTTTGATTTTTTAAATTTGTGGCTGGTAGCATATGACTGGTGTCCTAATTCCTCGAGCCATATTAAGGAAAATTATATATGCCATAAAATGTTCATCTGGCACAGAAAGGCTCATGCCCACAGCGCCAAGGTTCAATCGTTGGAAATACTCCAATACATTTTATTGAATGTCTTCTATTAAGCCCAAACACTTGGGGGGAATTTACCAAAGCATACGGTATCACCTGTATCCCCCAAAGCTTATGTTTGGTGCTACTTTTAATATCAAAGTAGTGAACTTTTCATCAGCAATATTCAGAATGGAGTTTAGGAATTTTGTCAGTAATCAGACTTGGCAAGGCAGGTACTTCCTCCAGGCAGTTAAAACAGATCCTAGATGGGAATTTTTGTTTAGGCAGTAACGGGGGGGGGCGGAGGGGGTGTCCAACAGATGGTTGTTATCTATGTTCCACCTGCAGAAGGGTAAACGAGGAATCTGGCCAGTCATAACCAGGAATGGACCAAGGGCCCAGGGACAAGGATCAGGTTCTAGGGGGAACTCAAACCCTGGGGAGGTCTGATAAGAAGAGGCAGAATTCCATTCTTAAAGAAACTTAGAGACAGAATGTGGAAGAAGAAACAGGGCAGAAACCCAGTTACTGAAATGGAACAAAAAGAAGAGCTTGTGACAAGAATCAAGTGGAAACTTCACAGTTGGCAATGGAGCAGGAGCTCAGGACAGGACCTGGAGCCTGGCTGACCTGACACTGAGTTACACAAGCTACTCACAGTCCCTGAAGGAGCAGACTTGGGCCCAGCACCTGGGTTAGGGCTCAGCTGCAGGTGAGTCTGAATTCACAGACGGTGTCAGGGAGAATGGCTCAACACCATCCACACCAAAGTTCTCTTGGCTCCCCAGCCCCGTTTTCTCACAACTCCATCCCTTTTTGCAAGCTGTTTTTGTTACCTGGAATTCCCAGGCTCAAACTCCCCATGCTGCTCATCCTTCAAGATCTAGTCCAAAGAGGTTTTTCTGGGGAGCCCTTCTTAGTTCCCCTGGGTGCCAGAAGTGCTTTATACATGTCTCCATGATGACACGTACTACACCTGGTCTCTCCTGCTTTATAGTTCATGTGTCTCTTTCCCTGCCTAGTCTTTACCTTTGTGCCCAACGAGCCTCAGCATCTCTGGAGCCCAGCATGGTACCGGCATAAAAGGCTTCATGATAAAGAAATAAATGAAGTGATTGAGTGAATAAATGTTCATTAAATGAAAATCAATCATTTCCTGAAAATTCATTTATTAAGTGAAAATCCATCAATCCATAAACAGGTTAAGCAATACTAACACAGAAGGCAAAATAATAACAGTAGCCAATGTGTATTACTGTCCCGGGTCCTGTGTTCAGTCCTTTTGATTATCTTTTTTCATCTTCACAAGAACCCAGGGTGTAAATGCTGTTCTAACACCCATTTTGCAGGTGAGAAATGGGGCACCATACCGGAATCTTTAAGAACCCATTCTGAAATGAGATATTCTACTCAGCAATAAGATCCCTTGACACTTGTGATCTGGTAAGTGATCTGGGGGTGATGGTGAGGGTGTTGTTAGTCAGGCTTTGCCGCATCTCTGCGTCTCCCCCTGTGGTGGATCATCAAGATGAGAATGCAGTCCAGCTGCCAGGTTCCAATGGTATCTGGCTCTCCTCTCCAAGGAGAAAGGAATAGCATGGGCCAGAGGTCCCTAATTCTCCTTTGAGCTCTTTGGCTTGCTAGCCTTAGGGTGAGGGGTGTGGCAGAAACTGAAGGGCATTTATAAGGAATGTTCACATTCACCTGGCATTTGCCTAACACCTCATTCCAGAGACCACATGAAGTAGTTTACATCCATTATTCTCTTTGTGCTTATTCCCCCCTGCGATGTACATGTCCTTATCTCCTAACCCACACACGAGGCACCCATCCCCACAAGTGCAGCAACTGCCTAATGTCCCAGAAGCCGGAAGCAGAGCCACGCTATGAACCGAGGACCACGTGGCTCTAATCCGATGCAGTTCAACAAATACCTACCAAGCACTCTTTGTGGACACCCATGTGTCCCTGTCCCACATGCCATATTGCCACCAGTGCCCTCTGGGGTGGGCAACACGGCCATAATTACCTTCTATGGCTATTGTTCAGGGTCCCCTTCAAAAGCATGATTTTAGTGACAGTTTTTTATTCTGCTTAATGGAAAAAGTCACAAAGATCCCACGTGCTGGTACTTTCGGCATCACAGACAGACGCCGTCTCTGATGGAGGGGAAGATGAACAGCAGCTTCAGGTGGAAAATACAGAACACTCCTCCTGACTTCTGCTGTTCTCTTTTGCTCTTTAGCAACTCATGTGCTCGTAGTTTACACACAGCCGTCCTTGTCGACTTGCTCACGGTGGAGGACAACCTGTTGAAAGGCACCCGTAGGAGAGACACGGGCCCAGAGTCCGCACCCCGCACTGTTTGCTTTGTGACATTCCAGACTGTTTAATCTGCTCTACCTCATCCTAATAACTCCAGATTCCACTTTTCTTAATGACTCTCTCCTCCTTAAATGCCTACACAGTTATCTTTGAAGAGGGAGAAAAAGAATAGATGAATCATGTGCAGGAAATGGGGGGAGAGACGTGTGGTTGGAATGGCAGATGGCTGAGCGTGTGGGCACATAGCTGTCTCTAGTTTCTTCCCCCACCCTCTGGAAATGAGCCCTTTGGAAGTGTGCATTCATTCTAGGGTGGGGGCTGCACCCGCTTTCAGGTACCAACATGTAAATCCACATCCGTCTGGATTCACTTTAGACATCCAAACTCGGGGCTCAAGCCTGTGTTAGTCTATTTAGACCTTCCAAAGTCTCTACTGGGGCAAAAGAATTTCTGGAGCTGCCTCCTTTCTCCTGCGGAACCTGAAATAAGTAAGTGAATATTCTTCATATGCTAACAGTGCAAGCTCCCTGACCTCATCATGAGGGACTAGCAAATGTCTAGAGGGAAGCTAGAGGCGAGAGGATGTATTAACACATGTGGATAAAAATATGGCTTAAGCAGGAAAACACAAAGTATTTTTGCTGGAGGTATTTTTTTGCAGTGGGGTATGGAAAGGTCTTAAAGATAATACAACCTCTGGGCAAATGCTCATGTGTAGCTCCTGGCACAGGCCCTCCACAGATAGGCAGATGAAAATGAATCGTTTTCATGTCACTTGAATAACTGAAGTAAGTTTTCTAAAATCCAAGAGCACATGAAGTTCGAAAGAACTTTTTCAAAGGGCTTCCTAGAGTCCTTCTGTTACTTCCGTGCAAATTTCCAAATGTCATCTGGATGTATATGCTAGGATATGCATTTGTTATTATTTTATTTTTAGATGTATAAAGCTCATTTTATTAACAGACTCTCTTTTTCCTACTTCCATCACCGCCATCTGCCCTCCCTCTGCTAGACCCAGACCACAGCACACAAATGTGCAGAAAGATTAGAGTTTGTCATTTTTTCCTTAGTGCGATAATTATTTTGGTAAAATATGCACTGAAAAGCTGGGACACATGTCTTAGCACAAATTGTTATGTATTGCTTAGAAACAAAGGGCTGTGGTTAACAGTATTTTTGCATTTTTTAATGAACACTTTTAAAAATCAGCTTTAATAATCATCCAACCGAGCATGAGTAAACTCAGTCCAGAATTCAATCTGAATGATCCTAAAAAATATTTCAGCAATCATAAATTTATTTAATAATAGAATTTCCACCCCCGTACCTATTATGATTTGGTGACTCTTTAATCTGAAAAGTCACTCATACTAATCTCCACATGAGACCAGGCGTGGTGGCTCACGTCTGTAATCCCAGCACTAGAGGAGGCTGAGCCTGAGCTCACAGGTTGGAGACCAGCCTGAGCCAGAGACTTTGTCTCTAAAAAAAAGAAAAAAAAAAGTAGCCGGGCATTGTGGTGGGCACCTGTAGGCCCAGCTACTTGGGAGGCTGAGACAAGAGACTAGCTTGAGCCCAAGAATTTGAGGTTGCAGTGAGCTGTGATGCCATGGCACTCTACCAAGGGTGACAAAATGAAACTCTGTCTAAAAAATAAAAATAATAATCTCCACAAGAGCACCACTTCTTGGATCTTCTAAAAAATAAATAAATAAACTTTAAAACTATTCTCTATAATTTTAAGTCATGACTACACCAGACCAATTCTTGTGTATCTCAAGATTCCTCATCCCCATCCAACCACCCCAAGCCTCAGTCTCTTCTTATATGGCCATCCTGGGCCCTAAAGTCTCAGCCTCCTGAGGAAGAGGGTGGAGCTCTGGGAAGATCACATTCACCCCTGCAAGGGGAACTTCAGTGGCTCCAGGACACAGGTCTCACCCAATGAGCTTCATGGACCTCAACCTTACGGCTGCTCTATTCCCACTTCTTCCAGGTAGCTAACGGAGGTATGGAATCTGCTCACCCAGTGGCTCCTGCTCTGGCTGAGTAACAACCCCGAAGCGTAGAGGAGTTAAATTTTGATTTATAAGATAAATCTCTCCTTCCTTCAGTGTTCCTTGCCACAGCCCTCCCTATCTGATGGATTGTTTCAAGGTGAAGGGCAAGGCCCAAGGAGGGATGTTTCCTGGCTAAGTAACAGCCAGTTCCTTTACACACCACCTGGTATTTGCCTTCCTTCCTTTCCTTCCTCACCTCTTTCTCTCTCACTTTTATAGCCCTGGAATTGCACCTCCCAACATAGCCTTAGCAAGTAGTAATCTTTGCCTCAGTTTTTATTTTCTAGGAAATTTGGCTAAGACAATTGCTTTAAAAAAAAAAAAATCCATGTTTTATCAATTGGGCCTCCTTCCTACAGTCCATTTTCATCTTAATAAGAGGGATGAATGGATTTCTAGAATTCCCATTAAGATTAATGAGAGTTGCTCCAGTGAAGCATGTCTGCGTTGAAAATGTGTTCCCTAAATCTCATCTAATCTAACTTCCCCATGAAACTTTCATCTCGCCGCAATATGACTGGATGCTACCAGATCTCTTCCTGGCTTGGCGGCCCGGTCTAGTTTGATATGGGAGCTCTTCCTGCAAACTTACTTCCTCATCTCTGTCTCATCATCTCTGTTGTCTGCTTTGTGTCTTTACCACCCATTTTATTTTCAGTACATTTAGGATTTGCACCTGAGAAAAGTCAGTTTGAACTACAATTCAAAATCCTTTTCATTTAGGATACTCCATTTTGTGTAAAACATGTATCTTTTACTGAGCAGCTGAATGAGATCAGCTCCCAAGAGCAATGTGCTGGGCGGCACCTGTGGCTGAAAGGGGTAAGGCGCTGGCCCCATAGGCCGGAGGTGGTGGGTTCAAACCCAGCCCCGGCCAAAAACTGCAAAAAAAAAAAAAAAAAAAGCAATGTGCTATTTTGGGATTATAGATACTTTAAACCAGAGTTGTCCGACCTGAAGTTTGAGGGCCAGCCACATACTGAATTTATGAGGACTTCATTTGTTTATCTATGGTTTCAGATGGCACAAAGAGTATGCAAGGATCTTTTTTTTTTTTTTGCTAATCAACTTATCAACTTACCTTAGTGTTTGTTTATCTACTTTTTTTTTTTTTTTGAGACAGTCCCACTCTGTTGCCCTGGGTAGAGTGAGAGCTATGGCGTTATAGCTCACAGCAACCTCAAACTCTTAGGTTCAAGAGATCCTCTTGCCTCAGCCTCCCGAGTAGCTGGGATTACAGGCGCCCACCACTATGCCTGGCTGGCTTTTCTATTTTTAGTAGAGACAGGGTCTCACTATTGCTTACACTGGCCTTGAACTCCTGAGCTCAAGTCATCCACCTGCCTCAGCATCCAGAGAGCTAGGATTACAGACGTGAGCTACTGTGCCCAGTCTGGTGTTGCACACCTAATGTATGGCACAAGACAACTCTCATTCTCCCAACATGTGGCAGAGGAGAGAGAAAAAAAGGTTGTTTCAACCATCCCCAGACAGAAAGAAGCAAGGGGACTTTTCTACTTCCTTATTTCATGGGTGAGATCACATCTTTGCGTGGAAGAGTTCAGAATGAGGATAGAGGTTTCAGATATTTAGCAATGTCAGGGGCCTTGGTACTATGTGAGTATGGTAAGACAGTAAAAGAGTTAAAATTCCTCGGGAAGTCTGCACAGCTTATCTATGTTTCAAACATAGAGTTTAAGACAAGCAAGTCTTCTGGGATTAAAATACATGAAAAACAAATAGAACCCTAGGTTCTCAGACCCTGAGGGAGCCTCAAGGGTGAGGATGGTTTGTTCATTACAATGTCAGTTGAGAAGGAAAAGTTAGGCTTCATAACTTGTTTCAACGTGTGCTTTTAGAATTGCAGCTCTACATTCTTTTTCTATTTTCAATGAATGGTTGATTAATGGCATATAAGTTTAATGGCATATAAGTTCAGTGGCTAAAATTAACTTAATATTATGGTTGAAAAATAAGCTATTGGTTCAGTGGCTCACACCAGTAATCCCAGCACTTGGGGAGGCTGAGGCAGAAGGGTCACCAGAGCTCAGCACTAGTCTTGGCAGGAGTGGGAAGCCCCTATTTCTACTAAAAATAAAAAAAATATAGCTAGGTGTCGTGGTGGGCACCTGTAGTCACAGCTAACTCAGGAGGCTGAAGGCAGAGGATTGCTTGAACCTAGGAGTTTGAAGTTGCTGTGAGCTATGTTGATGCCACAGCACTCTAGCCTGGGCAACAGAATGAAATTCTTGTCAAAAAAAAAAAAAAGGAAGGAAGGGAGGGAGGGAGGAAAAAGAAGCTATAAAAATAAAATAGAATCAACAATCCACTCAAAAAATGAGTAAAAGATGTAAATAGACAGTTCAAAGAAAAAGAAATTCAAATAGCCTTTAAACATAAAAAAACATGCTCAATTTGACTCTTAATAAGAAATATGCAAGTTAAAGTGACCAAGAGATGCCAATACTCATCTGTCACATTAGCAAAAGGTTTGAGAAGCACCTCGTGTTAGCTAAGGTGCATGGGAATACATTACTGGGTGGAATACAAACTGTTACACGTACAATCTCAAAAGAGGGCATGAGGTGAGACCTACCAAAACTATAAACTCATACACTCTGACCAAATAACTCCGTGTTTAAGAATTTATCCTACAGGCCAGTATGGTGGCTCATGCCTGTCATCTCAGTATTTTTGGAGGGTGAGGTTGGAGGATCACTTGAGGCCAGGAGTTTTAAACGAGCCTGAGACCCTGACTCCACAAAACAAACAAAAAAACCCAGTGTGGTGGCACCAATGTCCTGGCGACTCAGGAGGCTGAGCCAAGAGGTTGCTTAAACCTGGGAGCTGGAGGTTGCAGTGAGCCAAGATCACACCACTGCACTCCAGTCTGGGCAACAAAGCGAGACCCTGTCTTACAAAAAGAAAAAAATATATATCCTACAGACACATCACACACACACAAGGAGGATCAATGTGTAAAAATGCATTCATTCCACTTATTGCTTATAATAGCAAAAAAATTACGAGCAACCTCAATAGCCCTTGGTAGGAAGACTGGATCGATAACTTATGCTGCGTCCATGCCACAGATCACTGTGTAGCCTTTAAGACAAGGAGAAAGCTCTAGGTTGTTTGATATGAGCCCATCTCCAAAGTATGTTACGTGAAAAGTCAAATTGCTGTCCCGTGTGTTTAGTCTGCCACGATTGTGTCATAATAACATTAATGATGCTTATACAGGCACGGACTCTCCCTGGGAAGATACACAAGGGGTTGGTTTGAGGGTGAGAAACTGGCTGGCTGGGAGAGACTTCCTTTTACTCTAAGCCATTTCCTTCCTTTCACATGTTACTCCATATACAAGTATCACCTGTCCACAGATCCATCAATAATGCCTTACTTTTTAGGAAAAGAACAAGAGAGTAACATATGCAGACATTTGAAAAGGGGCTTTCATCTAATTTGTGGGTAAACTATATCATGGAGTTTCAAACTACCTGGCATAGACTTTTTAAAAAAGATACAAATAAGTCACCTTTAAAGACTGGCTCAGAAATTAGAATAACCAGATGGCAGCCACGTTCCCTTATTAATAAATGGATAAACCTTCATTGCTTTCCCTTTACAATTCATTCCTTCTTGTCAACACAGCAATGTTTGCTTCTAGTTGGCATCCTTGAGCTCTTCGCAGTAAAGGAATCTTACAAGGAAATGGAAGATTGTGTCCAAGTACAGACCATGATATGAGACTGCAACTGTCCTTAAAATAAGAATTAATTCATGCAAGGACTAAAAAGCCTTATTCCTCTGTACTTTGTAATCTCCTCCTTGCTTTTTTGATAAATTGCACCAGTAAGTTTTCTAAGAAATGAATGTTAAGAGTGAACAAATGAACCAGAATAATGTGCCCTACTAGAGCACATATTTCCATTTGAAAGAACTCATCGTTCATTACTTACATAAATATACTTCAGGAAGGAGCATTTATTATCTTCTCTTACGTGTTCCTAACAAGTCTTCTTATCATATCATTCTATAACCACTTTAGTTTTCATACATAAAATAAAGGACTTTGGAGTTCCTCAATATCAGTTCGGATCATCCTACCCTGCGCGGCAGTACTCCGTCAGTCACTGAACAGGATCATCCTTTCGGACCTTGGAGGCTGACGCTGTTCTCATGGGGCACGGAACGCTACCCTCCTGTCTTCTCCACGGTCACAGTCCTACCTGTTAGCTCCTTGAGGGGAGCACATCCATGTGACTGATCTCGCCTCCCAGAAGATCTTGTTCCAACTTAGCAACTACAGAGAGTATAGATTTTTTAAAAGGTAGATGACATAGTCATTTTGGCAAGACTTGAAAGCAATTTTAGTCTGCTGTGCATTACATGATAGACACCAGTCATTATTTTCCAAAAAGAGGAAAGAATTCAAAGTAGTTGAAGGTGCTGATGTGGTGACCTCGAGGGGAAAAGGGCTGAGCTGCAGATGGAAGAGTTACAACCAAATGCCTCTACTCATGAGGGCAGACTCCAAGGACTCAAGAGCACAGCGCAAGCCGAAAACACATGCCCAGCTCTCCACCTCAACCACTGGGTGTAACTCCTTCTAATATGGGGGCCCCATCCCCATTTTAGCAATAGGAATAGGAACAAATGGAAATCCGCCTCCCTTAAACAAAATCTCACTGTGTGGAACAGTGTTTGTAACCAAGCAAGTTGCAATGGCACTTCCATCCTGAAAGCTAAGACTCTTATATTAGAAATGCCACTTCTTGGGTGGTTCCTGGGGTTTCTGCATAAGCTTCCGTTCAAAGAGAACTTCTGATGCTTTTACTCAACTTGCGACTTTTCTGTAGGTTTGAAATGTTTATAATAAACTGTTGGGGGAAGCAGTGTCTCCCCCTCGCCCGCACCCGGCCTCCACCCAGAGGAATTGCCACTGGCATTTAGAGCAACATTTCCCCCTCTTTCCTGGCTAAAATTGCACCTCTCAGTACCTCCCTGTGTGAGGTAAGATAAGTATTTTGTCATCGTCTATAAATAGGGAGGGATTCTGAGTCACAGAAGGGCTAAGTAGTTTCTTCTAGCCCCAGAAGTAAGAGGAATAAAGCTAAGCATGTTGATGAGAACATTATTTTAGGAAGAGGACGATGGTGGCCATATAACATCATTTTCCTAGTCATTTACAATGCCTTCCTAATTGGTTTTCTTGCCTCCAGTTTCTCTCTCCCCTCCAATCTACTTGCCCCTTTGTTATCAGAATTATATTGTGAAATCACATCACACCCCTATATGACTATTTTTAATGACCTCACCTAAAGAAAAATTCCAAACTCCTTAGTGTGACATCCAAAGCCCATTTTCGTCTGGCTCTAAAGGACCTTTGCTCTGTTCTTTGCCACCCTTTGCCCTCCATTCTCCAGGGGTCACGCTTGTCCATCCCTCCAAACGCAGGCCCATGCCATCAGTTTTCTTGTCTAGAGCGCCTTTCTTCTATCCGCCTCTCAGATGGGGAAGGAGAGTCTGCTTATCCACGGCGATCTAACTCAGAAATCGCCTTCTGTGAGGCATTTCCCAGCGCCCTCTCTACCTTCCCTCCTATCCACAAGTAGATGAACCGTTTCCTCCTCTGATACTTGCAGGGAGAGGGTACCATTTGATTCATCTCTCTAGTTAACCTTCAAAAAAACTTCTATACTTTCTGACTAGAGCAGATGGGTGGGAACCTGGCTGTCTGGGATATCATTTGGATGAAAGTGTGGTCCATCCTTACAGGAAGCTCCCTGGCTGCTGAACTAAAATATAGTTGCCTGGGTCCATCCCTTGGCCCTCCGATCAGAGTTCCATGAGGGAGGTCACTGAATGGACTGGGAGTAGGTAAGTCCAGGTCTTTCTAAACATTTAATTTTGAGGCACACCAGACTGGCTAGGAAACTTTCCCGTCCACTCACTGGGTGAGGGGTTGATGGGGGTGGGGGGTGGGGGTGTGAGTGTTGTGAATTATTCTAAATCAGTACTTCTCAATTCAGACCACATATTAGAATTCTCTGGGGAGCTTTTGAAAAACACCAATGCCTGAGATCCACCTTAGATCAATTAAATCAGAATTACTGGCGATGGGACTAGGGCATCTATATTTTGCTAAAGCTTTGCTTTTGAACCTATGTGGCTGTAGGGTCTATGTCAGATTCATTTGATAAAAATCAGGGGCCTCTGACTACTAACTAGACTGAGTGGTCAGAGGCCCTCTATTTAGGGAACCCTCCACACTGCACCCTAACTCACTCTCACTATAAAAGAGAATCTCATGGCAAATGTAGCTAGATGGGAAAAAAATGTGTTTTAGCAGGTAGGTATGGTCACACAAACTATGCACGGTCCTTCTCTCTGCCCTCAGTACTCTGATCAACAGCATCCTGCATGAAAGGGACACGCTGAGGCTAAGGCAGCAACGTTCCAAAACGAAAACCTGCTGTTCTGGTCACCTTCTCCGGAGGCTGGACCCTGGGCTACAGCACTGCAGGCTGCACCGTCACGTATGTCAGTCACTGCCTGCCTTCCTCTATCTCGGTCAGGCAAGGTCCCCGAGCCCCACACATCTTCTCATAATCCCATGTTATTGTAAGCATATCAATTTCAGCAAAAGAAATAATTTTTTGACATCCCTTATGCCAAATTAAAAAAAAGAAAACCCTCGTAGGTCACCAAGTTGAATCACATTAAAGAATGTCAGCTAATTATTGATGCCTAAAGCTCTAGAATACTGCAGTAGGTTATACTGAATTACTTACAAGTAAAATCCTGGAACATCTAGTGGAGGTTCCAAGGGCGATGCACCCAGTGCATGTGGGAGCTCTGAGTCCCTTCCCATGCACCTCACCCCGAGCATCTCTGCATCTGTATCCTCTGTAACATCCTTGATAAAAGACCAGTAAATAGAGACACCACCTTGGCATTTCAACTCGAATGGAAAATAGCCACAAACCAGAAGAACATGTGCCTGAAATAATCGAATGGACTATAATGCATCATCAAATTCATCACTTAGAGCAAACTTCTGCGATGACACTTGAGTACAAAGAGAAAAAAATGTATAAGATGGTACATAAAGCACTCAGGACAGTGCAAAGTAGCTTCAATGTAAATTATTACAAGCAAAATATAAAACACTTGAAAAGAGAAAATGCAATAATGTAGAAGTTAAACTATATAAGAAGATTTAACAACATATACACATGTACAATCACCAACCCGAACATTTCTATCATTCCATAAAGATTACCCCTTATCCTTTCCAACAAAACCCCTCGCTCCCCCAAGATGACTATGTCGTGAGCAGAATGGCCACCTCCCAAGGATTTCCAGGCCATAATGCCTAGAAGCTATAAATAGGTTACCTTCCATGGCAAAGGGGACTTTGAAGACCTGGAGAGGGGGAGCATATTCTGAATTACCAGGGTGAGCCTAATGTAACCACATGAATCCTTAAAAGCAGAAGAACAAGTCAGACATGTGACAGTGGAGGATGCAGCAGGAGAGGTGAAGTGGAGGCATATGGCCTGTGTTGCTGGAGGCCAAAAGCCTAAGGACGCAGGCAGCCTCCAGAAGTTAGGAACACCAGCACAGCAACAGGGACCCCAGTCCCACATCCACAGAACTAAACTCAGCCAAGAACCTGGATGATCACGGAAACAGATTTCCCTCTAGAGCCTCCAGGACAGCAGTTCTCAATCTGTGGGTTGCGACCCCTTTGTAACAGTGAAAATACATCCTGCATATCAGGTATTTACATTATGATTCATAACAGTAGCAAAATCACAGTTATGAAGTAGCAACGAAAATAATTGTATGGGTGCGGGTCACCACAACATGAGGAACTGTATTAAAGGGTCAAGGCATTAGGAGGCATTAGGAAGGTTGAGAACCACTGCTCTAGGAAGAAACGCATCCCTGCTGACACCTCAGTTCAGCCCAGCGAGACCCACACTGGACTTAGGACCTACAGAATTATAAGATAATAAATTTGTTCTGTTTAAGCAAAAAAAAAAAAAAAAAAAAAAAGGAAATTACCATAGAGACAATATCAGAGGAATCCCATCATAAAAGGCTTTTTCCTTGGTAAACTGATTAGGCAGGGGTATGGCCTAGCAAGGGTTTAGATTTTTGAGGCAGGGGTAAGGAAACTAAAACTTCTAGTGGGTCTGGGAAAACCTGATGGGTGTATAGCAAATGACATACACTTGTCAGAAATTAAAAAAAAAATCTTGGAATCATATATGTGCAAAAATTATTACAGAAACTGTGCCAAGCAGGTGTCTGGTTACCTGCTCGGTACACATCTACAATGTGGCTTCCAGCACTGCCTTCTTCATCAGTCCATGAATGGAAGCTTCCTCCCAGTCACGCCTCCCACTCTCCTCTTCCCCCCATCCCTACATCCGAAAAGCTCCTGCTAGGCATGAAGTCAGAGGGAGGAAGGAAATTCCCAGACGATGGGACTTCTTATATGTTGAACTCGGAACATAAACATACATTCCCATCAGCTGCAGTGAACTCAGATCACTGAGAGATGATAGCTCAGCCAAGCAGATTTCTGATTCCCCTCTTGCAGAAGACATAGTCCATAGGAACAGGGTGAGAGCCAGCAGCCACGGGGAAGGGTGTGTGTGTGTGTGTGTGTGTGTGTGTGTGTGTGTGAAAGTGCCTGCTACTTATGCAGGTGAGCCTCAGTGCGACCAGAAATCCCCTGGATGCGGTCAGTGCTCCCAACGCCCTCCCTCCATCCAGGCCTCTCGGCATATGGAAAAACTTGAATTTCTTGGCTGCTATGTCAGCAACTAAAGCAGGTGGTAAAGCATGTGACTCATCCTTCAAAACTTAAAAAAAATTTTTTTGTATGGATTGTTTTTCTTTTTCTGAGAACTAAATTGACATTGCAGTGTCTTTCATATGATCCCTTTTCAGCAATGACAATTAACATTTATTAAAATCAGTGTGTGTTAACGATAAATAGCAGCTGATGAATTATTATTGTCTTAAGATTCTTTCTACCCCTTTACAAATATCAAATTTTATGGACAACGACAGCCCCATGATATAGCATTCCCATTTTATAGATGGGGAAACTGAGGCACAGGGAGATTAAATGACTTCCCTCAATCACTTGGGTTCAAAGTAGGTGAGCCAGGATGAGAATCCAGGTTGGTCTGACTTCAGAACTCCCAGACTTGACCACCAGGATAAAATTTAATAAATTATATAGTAGAAGCTGCCACTGCATAGGTTGAATTCATACTAGGCTGTACAAAGCCAAGCTTTAGGGCCACCCTCCTCAGGAGGGAGCAGAGTGTACTAAAGAGGCTTTGAAGGGACTGACTTGTAAATTTGAATTTCAGCATGATTACTTGATGTTTGAGCCCAGGCTTTCCTCTATACAATTACGGTTTAACAACATACCTCCTTTGCAGGGTTATTGCAATAGTTGCATCTACCATGCACAACAGTTAGTGTAGAATAGATTGTAGCCACATCGTTATTTTCATGATACATCCGGATGTAACTTTTGTAACTAGCCTAACAAGCGGCCTTAAGCAGTCTTAGACAGATTGGTGTTTGGGGAGCCCTGGGGTTCCACCTGTATATTCTTGAATCATCTGTAAGTATTTTAAGTTTGAAAAACTGAGTTAAAGCATTTCTGTATTATGGACACACACAATTACTTCCACTGATATCCAAGGCAGAAATATGGTGGCAGGAAGTAGTACCTATTTGGAAAAACAATGAGTTCTCTTATAAAACAGCTATATGTATTATTCACACCTGCGTAAATAAAGGACACAAGATAGAAAAGTGATTATGGCCCACACAAGGAGGCAAATACTCCATGTGCAGACGCAGCCTGGCTGACGGCCAAGACACCACACACGTGGTGCTGACGACACGATGGGGGAAGGTTCTGGAACTATGGCTATATATATATATATAGTCTCTCGCCTTTCTGGATGGCAGCATAAGCCATACTTTCCCACTCAGCATCACTGCTGGGGCTTTCTTTGGAAACAGTACAATGGGAAGCAAGGTGTCGTCATCTCTTTTCCAAAAAAAGGTAAATGAGCTTGGCAGCACTGCAGAAATGCCAACTTCGTGACGATTTCTTACATACACATTTATATATACTTCTACATTTCCTGCTTTGTAAAAATAAAGAACAAGAGGGAAGAATCAATGAATGTTTTCCCAATGGAAGGGATAGAATTAAAAAGCATCTGAAAAGAATAAATTAACACCGTTATCCTTACATGAACGTCCTTGCTAGAGACTGCCTAGCTTTTAAAAAATATATTCTAAAGAAAGTCTCTGTGGGATCCTGTATGTAAATTAATACCTCATCCATCAGGTGATGGGAAAGAGAAATGCAAGAAAACTTTCGGAGATCAGTTTAGCCAAATGGGCTGAATAGGATTTTTGCTCAGGTCATCTTGTTTTGGTAAGGTGTGAAAGTGCCATATCCTC
Organism: Nycticebus coucang; assembly: GCF_027406575.1. Lineage (NCBI taxonomy): Eukaryota > Metazoa > Chordata > Mammalia > Primates > Lorisidae > Nycticebus > Nycticebus coucang. The sequence continues at coordinate 32,747,404 of NC_069782.1, forward strand.
TATAGGAAACCTCCAACCTCCTCCTCAATCAGTGATTTTCAACTGGTGTGCCACGGCACACTGTTGAGCTAGGAGAGGGTCTTAGGTGTGCCTCAAAAATTTATAAAGATCAATAATTAACTTATTTTCAAAAGACATTCAAAGCACAGTAAATATATTGTTTTTACTTTTTTTTTTTTTTAATCAGCATCATTTAAGTGTCCCATGGAACTTTTAACTATAGGTTCAAGAGTGCTGTGAGATTAAAAAAAAAAAAAAATCGAAAAACACTGCCTTAGAAGTTGACTCTGGTGTTGCTGTCCAGCTACCTCTTTCTGGGGGGTTAACTGAACCTGCCTTTCCCCAGACCTGTACTGTTTGGGAAATCATTAACCTCTGCTCCATAAGATCATGCAACTCCTCCTCATCCTGGGGCCAGCTGCACAGAGCTTCCATGTGGGAAGCAGTTTGCTTGCATACCAGGCTCTGCAGTTCCCAGGGCTGCCCTCATGGTATTTTAATTGGAGGCTATTTGAAATTCTCTTTGGCTTTCTCCAGGCACAGCCTATCTCTGTGTCTGACCTGTGTTTCCTATTGTCAGTCCCTGAGGCCTCTTGGGTTCCTCAGCTCCTGCTGTTCAGACATAACTTCTGTTATCTTTCCCAAGCACCTGTCAGGAGACCTCAGGGTGAGTTCTTCACCCTATTTCCAGCACATCCTTTACATATGGTTAAATGCAATTCTAAAGTTTAGCTGCTCTGAAAGCCACTGTCACTTTACGTGCCTCCCTGAGACCTCCAAAAATAAATTTGGAATATGCCCTAGGACTACATTTTAAATCTTCCAAACACCCTCTCCTTATTTACTGAAAATCTGTGTAACTATTTTCACATGATGTGTTAATAAATGTCACTGTATTCCTAGAGATTATCCCAAGATTAAAGGTCATGCTGCCCCACTGGGTCTCATAAATCACAAGTGCCCTCAAACTCAGGAAAATTCCTGCAAACTTGGAATACTTCTCCAACGGCCTAGAGAAAATTTATAACCAAAGCCTTACAACTTTTAAGGAGATTTCTAGGGGGAAATACAGGAGGAACTCAACCTGCACATACACACAGAAAGTGGGGTCTATGGGATCTTCCTTCGCACTTATGAGAATGGGCCAGAGATGACCCACTACCTTCTCTTTAAACACAGCCCTCTATACAGGGAAGTAGGTACCCTCATAAGGGTACTATTCTAGCTGGACAGCAACACCAGAGTCAACGTCCCTCATAAAGGAATTCCAGGCCTCTGGAATTGAAAGAAGCCGGTGGCTTTTCCAACTAAAGAACCCTTATCTCCTGAGAGAGCTCTTCCTGGGAGACTGGCAGGAAGAACAGGACCCACGGCCACAGCAAGTCAGCACTATGCAGAAATGAAGCAGTGTTTCTTTCTTCAGATCATCTTCTGGGTACACACTTTACACCTAACGCTTTCTGTGTAGGCCCTCCCCCCCCCACCCCCCCGTCGTCTCCACGCCTCACAGTCCTTTGAGGTAGGTGCGTGTGTACATAATCACAACCTCACACACTTCTGAACTACCTTCATTGCTTTATTTTTCTCCATACTGCTTTCATATTCTAATATGTTGTATGACCATTAATTTTCTTTTCTGTCCGTGTGCACCAGAAGGTAAGCCCCAGGGAGGCAGGCCATTCGCTGCTACTTTCATAGAACTTGGGAGTGAGGGGATGAATGAATGAATACACCAAGGGAGGCCCAGCCAGGATAAGGGCCTTTCTGTCCATCAGAAGACCAGTCATGAGGGACAGAGGCCTGAACCCAGGCCCTGTGCTGGGTGCTGACACACTAGATGAGCAGTGGAGTTGTGAGGATCAGAATATAGGCCATACTCCAAGAAAGACCATGCAGCACTTGGTGAATGGTTGACCAAGTGCTGCACAAACAAAAAACTGCGGGCAAAGAAAACCAGTGGTGTGTAAAAGGAGCAGCGACAAGTTCAACGTCCGATCCCGGACATCTGTGGGGAGGGTGAAACAAAACATGTGAAGCTAGATGAAGTTTGGCAGTCAAAATGCAAAATGCCGACCTTGGAATCCTTCATGTTTTGGCCGGGAATAACAACAGGGAGGATGGAGTCCACAACACTGTAATCTGCGTATGTGGCGATCTTTAAGGGTCTGGCCTCAAGTACCTTTTGCTACTCTGTGACCTCAGGCAAATTCTTTAATCTCTGTATATGGGGATAATTTAACCTCTGTAAATGGGGATAATTTAGGGGTTTTCCTAAGACTGACCAATATTATAAATGTAAACACAGAAACAAGCCCCTGCCTGTTATATTTCCTATTCTGTCCTTTTGGTGTGGCTTGAGACCAGGGTGTTTAAAAAGTGGACAGCAGGGAGAAGTCAGAAAAACAGCCGGGTGCATTTTTTCTGTTAAGCATGCTGAAGGATTTTGAGCCTCGTCTAGGACATCTGCTTTTCTCCACAGCTGAACTGGAACGAATGACAGTGGCTAGGTAAGATCCTCAGAGGGTTTTGCTGCAGAAGAGCACATCAGGCAAACCTCGAAAGGTGCCTCTGGGATGGAAAGAAATGTCCCCCCAAACCGAGACCATTTTGCAGATTCTCAATTCAGAACCATAAAAATATTACTGGCAGCTAATAACAAACCACCACCACATCAGAGCATGTCACTGTACCCATTTTATCACCCCAGCAAAACCCTACGAAGCAGGTATTTTTAACTTCATTCTAACAAGGTGGAAAACTGCAACTTACATGATTTAAACAAGGTCATGCATCTAGAGAGAGATGACGGGGGGCGGGGGGGGGCACAATTCAAAGTCGGGCCGCCCCACTCAAGAGGTTCTTCATCCGGCACTTCTTAGGAAGGTGTGGTAAGAATGACATTTTATTAAATGAGCCAGGAAGGGCTGACATTCCTGCGGCGATAGGGTAAAAGGAAATGTTTTCCATCTTTCACATTGCAAAATGTTGGGATTATACTCTCAAATCTATGCTCATGCTCGGGTAACTGCACTTTCAAACTAGGTAAGTAGAAACTCGACCTTTCTCCCTCCCTTCGCTGTTGGAGGTCCTGGCTCGGAAGATTTGCTCTTCTTAGAGCCTCTGAAGGGCACCTGGCCTCTTTCCTTCCTGTCCTCTGATCCCAGTGAGTTAAACGTCTGGGTGTGGGAAATCGTGAGAGATAGGAAGACTGGGGGCGTCGCCTCCAGCTGAAAGTGGAAGATGCCTCGTGAAACACTAGAGTTCTGCTCCAAGGGCTGCCCCGAAAAGGCGCCGAGGGACGAGCGCGGCAACCCCCACCTTCGCCGCACACGCTCCTGCAGGGGCGGCCTGCCTGCAGCAGAGCTCCAAAATTGGCAACTCGGGCCTCGCAGCCGCCTTTTTATAGCCTCCATTTCCCAAACCAGGGAAGAGGCGGGTGACTAAAAATGCAAATTGCGGCGGGGGCGTCCGCAGGCAGGCCGGTGGGTGCGGGCCGTTGGGCCAGGGTAGACACCGCGACCTCAGGCGCCCTCGCCGTGTTCACGGTGGACGCAGAGCTCCAGGAGGGAAGCTCCGAAAAGCTGCTCCCGGCGGCCGCGGCCGCAGCCCCCGCTTCCGCCTCCCGGGCAGCGGCGGGACAATGCGTTGCCTCTTTTCCGCCGGGGCTTAGGGAGGGGAGGCCAGATTAGGGGCAGCGCCTTCCGGCCACAGCCCTCCCGCGCTGCGCCGGCCGCACACAGGTGGTTTTCCTCTGGGGAGGGCAGGCCTCGGCACTTTTATATAACAATGGAGCTGTGCGCGCCGGGACTGCGCCTCCCCGCCGCCGCGGCCCCCGCCCGGCCACGCCTCCATCCGGCTTCCAGGCGGCCCGCCCGCCCTGCGACGCCCCGGCGGAGCGCGCCTTGCCGGCCTGGCCCGCACCTCCACTGGTTACCTGCTGGCTCTGCAGAGCAACAGACACGTTCCCCACGATTCCTTGGGAGCCAGGAGCCGGGGGATGGGGGGGCCCAGCAGGCAGTCTTCCTCGCCCCCCACCCGCCCAGGCCTCTAAGGAGCCTGGATTCCTGCGGTCAGCTTCGCACTAGTCCACCGGGTCCCGCCAGGCCCGGCCCGCTGCCTGCCGAGCGGGGAGGTGGGGACAGCCGGGCGGCGGCACCGAGCGTAGCGCGCAGGCGCCGCTGGTGCTCCCTAGAGTGCCGGGCGCCGGACTGGGGAGGGGGCGGCAGCGTGGGCAGGGGAGGGGAGGCGCCCCCCCACTCAGACAGACCTCCCTGTTTTATTGTAACCAATCGTTGAGCCCGGCTGCTGAGCCCCCGCAGACTGCAGGCCTTGCGGGTAACTAGGACAGCCGGCTCGCCCGACGGAGCCCAGCACTCCTCTCCCCGGCAGCCTCGCCAAACTGGCTCCCCCATCAGAAGCCGAGCTCCTTGCCCAGAAATCATTAACGAGCACAACCCCGCAGCCCCCTTGATGGGGAAGTGACTTAGATCCCCGGAACAATGGCTGATAAACCCCCAGTCCGCTGGAGCGGAATACTGTAGAAGCATTGGACTGCCCAGAGAGTTTCTGCACGCTACACTACCTTTTTTACATAAAACGCTATTGAACCATCAACAAAAAAGCTTTCTTCTGGTTTTCTGGACAACTAGACATTTGTTTGTTTGCTTTAAAATGTTACAATAAAATCCTACTTTGTTTCGAAAGATGTTGGATTAGCATTTAACACCTCGTCGGTCACTAAAGCCCAGTTAGTTCACCAGCCCCAACACAGTCTCGGCTAAAAGAACATCAGAGCAAACAGAGCTGCTAACAAACTAGCAAACGAATGCCACACACAGCCAAACAGAGGGCGGGGGGTTACGGCGAACTCCGGTCCAAATGAGTTTGAAGGGAATAAAAAGAAAAAAAAAAGTCAGCACAAGTTTTCCTAAAGCTAGCTCGCGAGCACAAGCGTCGCGAACAAGGGCTTTTGTGCATGCTAATTGCACCATTTGTGCGCAAAAGTTCCGACGCAAAGTGTGAACTCTCAACAGAAGGAAACATGAGACAACTGAAGTGCCCTGGTTTATGTGCCCCGCTCCTCCTCTGCCGCCGCCTCCTCTTTCTCCTTCCTCCCGCCGAGCCCGCTGTTGCAGCTTGTTTGCACTGGGGCTTATCCGGAGCGGAAATTCCTTTCCGTTTTTGTGAATGACAAACTCATTAACAATTCATCAACACAACCTGTTCCAGCCGGCCCGTCCCCACGGCAACAACCCCTTCCGCAGCGCGTTCATTGGCTGGCGGGGAGAATGTATCCATTGAGCGCTCGCTGTTTGTATCCATTGAGGAGCTGCCTGGCGCAGGGGGTGTGCGAGGGCTGAGTCTAAGGGACAGTGAGCAAATCGAGTCTTGAATAATCCGGGGAGAAAGACTCCCGGGTAGATTTGAGGTGCAGCTTTAGAGGGAGGGATTAGGAGCCGCTAGACTTTTTTTCCTCCTCTCTCCGTAGCACGGAGTCCGAATTAATTGGATCTCATTCACTGGGGAGGAACAAAACTGCCTGGGCAGCTTCATTCAGAGAGATTCATTGACACTAAGGCCAGCGACTGCAGCCGGCTGCAGAGAGAACTTAAGTCTCGCCTTCCCCAACCGGCAGCCTCGGCTTGGGTAAGGCGAGGCAGAACTAAACTCCGCTCCCAGAGCGAGAGCGGCGGCTTCGCGCGGTGCGCTCAGCCTATGCCTGCCCCGAGGGGCGTCTGGTAGGCACCCGCCCTCTCCCGCAGCTCGACCCTCATGATAGATACGCTCAGACCCGTGCCCTTCGCGTCCGAAATGGCGATTAGCAAGACGGTGGCGTGGCTCAACGAGCAGCTGGAGCTGGGCAACGAGCGGCTGCTGCTGATGGACTGCCGGCCGCAGGAGCTGTACGAGTCGTCGCACATAGAGTCGGCCATCAACGTGGCCATCCCGGGCATCATGCTGCGGCGGCTGCAGAAGGGCAACCTGCCCGTGCGCGCGCTCTTCACGCGCGGCGAGGACCGGGACCGGTTCACCCGGCGCTGCGGCACTGACACGGTGGTGCTCTACGACGAGAGCAGCAGCGACTGGAACGAGAACACAGGCGGCGAGTCGGTGCTCGGGCTGTTGCTCAAGAAGCTCAAGGACGAGGGCTGCCGGGCGTTCTACCTTGAAGGTACGTGCCCGGGAGCTTCGCGCTCGGGTCCGGGAGAGGGGCGTGGGGCTGCGGGCTGGGCGCGCGGGCTGAAAATGCCTCTGCTGCGCTGGCTCGGCGCCTCTGCAAGGGGCCGGGGTTGGGGGCCACCCGCCGGCCAGGAAGGGTCCGGGAGCCGCTCGCGTTCCGCACGGCAGAACTAGGCCCCGCGCACCCGCCGCCGCTTCCGGCCGCAGGCGCCCGCGGCTTCTTCCTAACGAGTTCTGAGTCTTTTTTAACCCACAGCATTCTCCTGCTTTTTACCGTTCAGTTTTGAACTAAAACTTACAGGATGGGAGGGAGGTGCAGATTGAAATCTCCTGGCTTTTCAAAATACTTAAAAAGTTGCTATTAATGGGCATTTCCGGATTCAAAAGATTAAGGGTTCCCCGGGGAGGCGAGCCCGTTGGTTCTGTTCTTGAGGCCGCCTGGTTAAGTGTGTTTCTCTTACTTGTGTAGCTCTCCTTGTAGAGGGGTTTGTTAGGGTGCTGGAGTTGTTTCTTGCGCCTGGCTGCGGTTCCCACAAGCTGTGAAAACCACTACGGACCTCTCGGGTTACACGATCGCTTTTCTCGTTTTGCAGGTGGCTTCACTAAGTTCCAAGCCGAGTTCTCCCTGCACTGTGAGACCAACCTAGACGGCTCGTGCGGCAGCAGCTCGCCGCCGTTGCCAGTGCTGGGGCTCGGGGGCCTGCGGATCAGCTCTGACTCGTCCTCGGACATTGAGTCCGACCTTGACCGAGACCCCAATAGCGCAACGGACTCGGACGGCAGCCCGCTGTCCAACAGCCAACCTTCCTTCCCGGTGGAGATCTTGCCCTTCCTCTACTTGGGCTGTGCCAAGGACTCCACCAACTTGGACGTTCTGGAGGAGTTCGGCATCAAATACATCTTGAACGTCACCCCTAATTTGCCGAATCTCTTTGAGAATGCGGGAGAGTTTAAATACAAGCAAATCCCTATCTCGGATCACTGGAGCCAAAACCTGTCCCAGTTTTTCCCTGAGGCCATTTCTTTCATAGGTGAGACTAATTAACAGTTTTCGCTCCGACATTTAAATGCAAAACTCCCAGCCATTCATGGAAGCTAAGCTGTTAATCGTCTTTACTGCTTGTTGATTTGTGGTAATGCAGGTCTTTATAATGTTTTAAGTGTGCAGGTCTGTAATTCTTACGTGTGGTTTATCTTCCTGCTAAGGAAAGAAAACGTGCCTTTGGCTGTACACCACAGGTGTAATTGAAAGGCTGTTTCTTGCATCTTTCAATTCAGTCACTTGAAAGGGGGCGCGTTCGTGATCTGACAACATATCTTTCCCACAGTCTTTGGACTCAAGGGAAGGCTAGAAAGAAGCAGTTGCTGTAGATAGGAATTCTAGCATTGCTTTATAATTTAAAAGACCTTGGAGTTATTTTAGGACATCAAGTGAGTTGTTGGAAAGCGGTATGCTACTAAATTTTACCCAGTTGAATGATTCTGTGATACTGTAACAGTGAGCTTGTGGGTAACCTTAGCCCAGCAGGAAGAACTGTGGGCTGGAAGCCTGGGAGAAGTGAATCTCCACGCATTGTAATGCATTTCCTATTACAAAGGAACTCATTTTCAGGCCATGTCGACATCCTGTTCCTCCTAATGGGCTGTCTCCTGTGACTTCCCTCTCTCTTTTAAAATGCCTGAATACCTCCATTGTTAGCTGCACAACATTTGGAGAATAATTTAATAGACCCTTGCAGTCTGCTTGTCTGTATAAAAGGCATTCACAACCATATTGCAGGGTTTCTGGTATTCACATGCTGAGGCAGAGAACGCACACATTTAGGATTTTTTTGTTGGCAGGAATGTAACACAAAAGCTCCCTTCTCAGAAAATAATCTGAAATATGTAATTGGGTCCAGTGTACACGTTTTGTCTCAGTGATATAATTTCTGCTTGCCTGCAGGGCAAAACTGCCACACACGAATATTTTTTATCTTTTGTATTTATTTATTTTTTTTAAAGTTCGGCTTTTAGACTGATCATTCACAAAGGATGCTTTTCGATCTACTGAAATCTTGCCTTTTCTTCTTGTATTCACAGATGAAGCTCGGGGGAAAAACTGTGGCGTCTTGGTGCACTGCTTGGCTGGCATAAGCCGCTCAGTCACTGTGACCGTGGCTTACCTTATGCAGAAGCTGAATCTGTCAATGAACGATGCCTATGACATTGTCAAGATGAAGAAGTCCAACATCTCCCCTAACTTCAACTTCATGGGCCAGCTGCTGGACTTCGAGAGGACGCTGGGACTCAGCAGCCCTTGTGACAACCGGGTTCCATCACAGCAGCTGTATTTTACCACCCCCTCCAACCAGAACGTCTACCAGGTGGACTCCCTGCAATCCACGTGAAAGGCCCTTTGCCCTTCCTCACTAGGATATGTCTGTTTCTTCAGCAGTTTCTCTCGGCAGCATCAGCTGGGCTACTTTCTTTATCTGTGGCCCCAGGTGTCAAAATGACACCAGCTGTCTGTATTAGACAAGGTTACCAAGTGTGGAATTGGTTATTACAAAGAGAGATTTGCTCCATTCTCTTTGGAAGAACAGGACATGCTGTATAGATACAGGCACTAGGCTTGCTCTGCCTCCATGTACACAGCCTACCCATGCAGGGACTGGGATTCGTGGACTTCCAGGTATATAGGGTAGGACCAAATGGTAGGGTAGGAGCATGTGTTCTATAGGGCCTTGTATGGCTGTTTCCTTTTGATTCTGGAACTGACTATATATTGTCTTCAGTGAAGACTGATTCAATTTTGCATATAGAGGAGCCAAAGAGAGATGTCAGCTCTGGATTTTTGGTATCAGTTTAGAAGAAAAATCTGATACTCTATTCAATTATTGTAAATATTTGATCTTAAATCACTTGACAATGTTTGTTTGAATTGTGCTTTGTTTTTTTCTTTGATGGGTTTAAGAGAAATCATCCAAAGGGCGAAAGAGCAGTTTGCCACTTCTTAACACACAAAAAATGGAAAATTTTGCTCTTTTCTAATCCAAAGGGTATATTTGCAGCATGTTTGATATTACCAATTCTGATGACATCTTCATGGACACAGTTATGATCAAGCCCTTGTTATGGCACAGTCTTTAGTCTCTTTCATGTATCTTCCTCGTGATTTTTTTCCTCTTAATGTAATCTGACTATGCCTTACCTTTGTAAATATTTTGGCTTATGTTGTCTTGAGGGGGATATCTTGGAAAGACACCAAATCATGGGCTCACTTTTTTTTTTTTTTTTTTAACTTCAGCTGTGCTAAACAGTTTATTACCTCTGTATAAAAATTCTTCAGGGAGTGTCACCTCAAATGCAATACTGTGGGTTGGTTTCTTTCCTTTTTAAAGAAAAATTTGTACAAAACTGGAAGTGTGTGTGTGAGCATGGGTACCCATTTGATAGGTGAAATGCATATGATTGTGAAGGAAGGAGAGTTACATTGCTCCATTACGTTCGTGGTGTAAAGTTTTGAGCTGGAATTTATTATAAGAATGTAAAATCTTAAGTTATTAATAAATACCTATTTTGGCTATTGAATGTGTTTTTTTGTTTGTTTTTGTCAAACCTTTGGAGTGTGGGGGTGTCACAGCTCACAGCAACCTCAAACTTTTAGGCTTAAACTATTCTTTTGCCTCAGCCTACCAAGTAGCTGGGACTACAGGCACCCGCCACAACACTCCTAGGTTTTGGTTGAAGTTGTCATCGTTGTTTAACAGCCCCGGGCCAGGCTTGAACCATCCAGCCTCAGTGTATGTGGCTGGCGCCCTGCTCACTGAGCTACAAGCGCTGAGCCACCATCTGGCATTTCTACCTGCAGATAGCCTAGTGTTTGGAATAATAAATCCAAAATGGTGTCTCCATTTCTTCCCCTGTGCAAGGTATAAGTTGTCTCATTGAGCCTGGATGTGGCTGTGGAACTTCACATGGGCACTTGAGATGAAACTTTGCCATGTGGGTCAGAAACCCCTACTGAACCTTGTAGAGATTATTTTGAATGGTTTCTTTCAAGCAAAGACTTTAATATCCTGTTGTTTTCCTTGAGAACTCTCCTTTCCCAAGTGTAAAAAATACACAACCCCCTACCCCCCAAAAAGTAAAGGGCGAGTGTTTGGAATCTAAAGAGCTGGATCACATTTGGGGCTCTTTTCTCTTGGTCTCTTGGGGAGGGGGTCAAGCTTTTTCCTCACATGGCACACATGGGATGTCATTGCACTGCTTGGTCATCTACGTTTTAGGAGACAAGTGGCCCTCATTCCATGGCAGTCACTTCAAAAGTCACTTCACACTGTCCAGTGTGACTTTTAAGCAACTGTAAGAATAAAACAGTGCAGAAAAATACCAACTCAGTCTCTCCTATTTGGGTATCCCAAGTCAGCAGGAGCACAGAAAGGAGAAGTGGATTGCAGTTCAACTTGGCTCGTGTTAATCCAGCTCTGAAACGGTTTCCGCCCCTGGCATTCCCTAAACTGCCTGTTCAAAGTAGGGATTTGCAAGCAGCGTTAGCAATTTCCTGTCCAGCTGCAGCTCAAGTAGCTGGGCGCTTTTCCTCCCCTTTTCTTTTCTCTGATTTCTTTTTCTTTCTTTCTTTTTTTTTTTTTTTAATATGGGCTGTGGATAATTTTAGTGCATTTCCTCTTTGTGGATTATTATCTCTTTCCTCCTAGAACCTGCATACATTGAGTTCCTACTGCTGGGCTGGAGCCGACAGCTGGCCTCCCCAGCACTTCCTCTCGTTTCACTGTGGGTTTGTTGTTTGTCAGTCCACTTCTGAAATTAATAATGTTTTCTGGCCAAGTGCCACAAGCCATTACCACAAAGGGGAAGTAACACATATGAATAGCAGGAAGCCATGCAGGGTCACAGTGTGAGCTGAACCTTGGAGGGAGCATAATTGAGCCTGCCCCATTCAGCAAGTGTCTGGGGGCAATTTGGGGAGAGGGAGCTTGCTGCATTTAAGCAGCTCAAGCTGTGGAAAAAAAAAAAGTTTCCAATAAATTGGGAGCAAATGGTCTTTGTCACCAGTCTGAATAAAGGAGAGAGAGTAAGAAGAATTTAGGGCCTCCACCCCCCGTAAAGTTGCAGTGTTTTGAGCTTTCTCCCCCACCTCCTCGTATATTGTTTCATAAGCCTGGTGAACAGAGGGGTGCCTGTTTCTCTCTATTCCCACAAAAGGACTCATGTTAAGTGGGTGGCTTTACGGTTCGCATAGGCCAGAAGATTCAAAGAGCTATTCTCTTTCCTTCTTGTATGGAAGGTGGACGGTTGTAGCTGACGGCCTGGGCCCCCACCTCGCTCAGCCGCCCTTTCTCCTCTGGTTCCTTTGTGCTGGCAGGAGCTGCGGGAAGCGATCATTTTGCATCTTGGAGTTGGGCATGCTTCCTGAATGCAGCCCGCACGGTTACTAGGGCAACCTTTGCCAGCAGCTGCAGTTCCACCGCCGCCCTCCTCACCTGCTGTCCCCATAGCAGCTTCCTCAGGTCTCTGAGAAAGCGCTACCTTTCCTGCCCATCTGCAAGGGGCCGGGTGGTGAGGAGGGCTTTGAAAGAGCAGGTTATCTTCCGGTTCTGTGGAAGCCACAGGGGGCTTAGGGAATGCGGTGGACAATGGTGTGGACTGCTCTTACAATTAAAATCAGAATGTGAAAGGGTTATCTGGGGATAAAAATACCAACACAGTCTTCAAAGGAATGAAAACAGAGACTTGCCTGACCGGACAGTGAAAAGACCTGCACTCTCACTAATGAGCTCGGTAGCCCTGGGCAAGGCACCCAGCTTGCTTTATTCTTTTCCCTAAAATGAGGGAGTCTTTACTTATCAGGCTTGGATTCTCTTATAATTTCAGACTTCTGGTTTGGATTGGTGACACTAACTAAAGGATAAAATTAGATGCAGAGCAGGTGAGCCAAGAAAATAACATTTGTTCTGGGTACTTTGTAGATAATATCACCTTATTTAATATTCAAAACAGCTCTGTGAGATAGGTCCTATTATTATCTTTATTTTCCAAAGAGTAAATTAAGGCAGAAAAAGGCCCACAAAGCCTGAAGCCACCTATAAGGGATACCTAAGGCCCACTGTTAGAAAAGGTGTGCGTCCCCACTGCTTGTTACCTCCGGAACTGAGCTTTGAACCTTGGGCTCTTCCTGTGGAAAACTGCTTGCCATCCGTACTCGCTCCTCTTTATAAAGTCCTATGATGCCAGCTAGAGAGTGAGGAAGAGGAGGTTTAGGTGACCTGCCAAAGCAAACCTGACTTCAATAGCCAGATCCCAAGGAGGCCCCAGCTGGTGCACTCACCTGCCAGCGAGACATCCCCCCAAAACTTCCATCCTCCCTATCCACAGAGAAATTGCCCTTTCTTGGGCCCATAAATAACAAAACTGATTTTCCTAAGGATCTCTAAAGTGGCTGCCAGCCACACAGCCTGGCCCTAACCTGACCTTTGCCCATGCTCCCCTTTTAGGATTACACAAGTAGACTGACCCCAAAGAAGTTTACTTCCTCTCTCTGATCCCAGCTAGAGGGAAACTAGAAGAGGGAGATTGGGGCAAGGGGAGAGAAGGGGAAGGAAGATGATATGGTGGAGGTCTGCAAAAAAAGAGGTGAACTGACCAGCCAGCCGATGAGCAAATACTGGAGAAGGAGGGGTGTGGAGGAGGACCCAGCAAGGGTGGCTATACAGAAACACCCTTGAAACATTCTCTTAAAAAAATCAGTCTTCAGACTTTCAGCTGCTTCAAAAGGATGATTTTGAGTGTAAATGTATCGGCAGTTCTTCACACAAGCCACAATCATTTCCCAAAAGATCCTGCAAGACTTTCAAATACCCTTATTCCTCTGAATTTTTATTGCTTACCCAGCAATCGGGCCTCAATCAGTCCGCTTTTGGTAAACAAATCTTCAAAATTCTTCAAAGTCCAAAATTGATTTCCTGAGAGTATTGAAGGGCACAGAACAAAGTTCAAACAATTCACAAATATTTATCCAAGCCCATTGCACTGGTTTGATGAAACAAGGTAAAAATCAAAGGCACCCAAAAACTGAACAGGAGCCCTCACAAGCTGACGGCAATGTTCTGTTTCTAAATGCAGCCAGTTAATCTCTGCTCATGCCCCAAATAAAAGAGGAACTCTCACATAACTATTGGAAAAGTTCTTGTGTGTCCCTGTCTACTTAACTTATATTTTAGACCCGATATTTTGTTATTTATATAGGAAATTAATAGCCCACATGCATACAATTTGCCTTATCCACTTCCCTACTTTGTCTAGAAAACTAAAGAAGGTGTAGACATCGCCTGCCTATTACAGAAGTAACAGGAAAGTTTTGAACCATCGCCCTTTCTTTTTTTTTTTTTGTAGAGACAGAGTCTCACTGTACCGCCCTCGGGTAGAGTGCCATGACGTCACATGGCTCACAGCAACCTCCAATTCCTGGGCTTACGTGATTCTCCTGCCTCAGCCTCCCAAGGAGCTGGGACTACAGGCGCCTGCCACAACGCCCGGCTATTTTTTTGTTGCAGTTTGGCCGGGGCTGGGTTTGAACCCGCCATCCTCGGCATATGGGGCTGGTGCCCTACTCACTGAGCCACAGGCGCTGCCCAAACATATCTTTGTTTTTTTTAGATAGATTCTACTACCAGATTTTCCAAATTTGAGCCTTCTTTGTTTGTTTGTTTGTTTGTTTGTTTGTTTGTTTTTGGCCGGGGTTAGGTTTGAACCCGCCACCTCCGGCATATGGGACCAGCGCCCTACTCCTTGAGCCACAGGCGCCACCCCTGAACCATCACCCTTTCAAAAATGAACTCTCAGACACCCCAGGGAAAAGTGAAGAAATATCATCCATTGTTTGTTAATGACCTCCGAAAACAGCCCAAAGCAAGTCTAGAAAAGGTTGCTGATTCTAAACTAGAATTCTCTCTTTCCTGTCTTTGGAGAAAAAGCTAAGTATTTGTTCCATTAAGTATTTTTCATTAAGTCCAAATTAATTCCTACTGCAAATACTAACAGGAGAAGGAAGGAAGAGGGAAGGAGGAGAAGTGGGTCTTTGGGAGTCCACAGCCCCCGGGACAATTACAGCAGGAATGCCCTTTTATCTTACGTTCCAGTTACTTATTGCTACGTAACAAAGCACCCCAAAACTTAGCAGCTTCATTCACCAGTCGTTGACTTTGTTCATAAGTCTGCCTGTGAGCAGGGCTCATCTGGGAAGACTGGTTTCCGCTCAGTGCAGTAGTGCCTGGGACAGCTCCACGGGGGGCCAGAGGATCCATTTCTGAGCCAGCTCACACTCACATGGTTGGCAAGGTGCTAGCTGTCTGTGAGCAGGGGCTAGGCTGGGGGCTTTGGTTCTTCTGCATGTGGTCTAAATTTTCTCGCAGTATTTTAGCTGGGTTCCATCACAGACGAAACTCAGAGAGAGAGAGAGAGCGAGAGCACGCGAGCGCACAGCCCTTAGGGTGCCGGGTTGAAGCTGTATTGACTTAGTGACATGGGTTCAGAACTCACTTCTGCATACAAAGTTCAAAAAGAGGGGACCTAAAAATCTACCTTTTGATGAGGGGGGCAAGATTCTAAAAAAGCAAATGGGAAACTATCATTGCCATCATTCTTGGAAAATAGTTTGAATGTAGGACTGTAAGAAGTAAGAGTGAGCTCCCATTGCGTTAGATCAAAAAAACACGTCTCGGAAGGTGAGTGGAATAAAGGCCGAATTGCGCCCCCCCCCCAAAAAAAAATATATTACAGTTTTTAACAGCTGCTGTAATTATTCTGTTGGGCCTACTCTTTTTTTTTTTTTCTTAATTTGTCTCTCATGTCAACAGTAGAGCAATGCCATAAAAACATTTTCAGACTGATAAAATAAAAAATCAAACAGTTTCTTGTGTGTCCCTGTCTACTTAACTTATATTTTAGACCCTATATTTTGTTATGTATATAGGAAAGAATTAATAGCCCACATGCATACAATTTGCCTCATCCACTTCCCTACTTTGTCCAGAAAACTCCACTAAAGAAGGTGGTGTCTCTCATGTTAACAGTAGAGCAATGCCATAAAAACATTTTTAGACTGACTAATAAAATAAAAAATCAAACAGTTTTCCCAAAACCGTTTTAATTTTTCATTTTGGTAGAGAAAACATTATGTCTGAGATTGAGTCACCCAAGTTACTGAGTGTACCTGTGATTCACCATTTTCATGCAAAGCAGCATTGCATTGTATTCCATTGCAGCAGATGATCTTACATTGATAGAATTTTTTCGTTTTCTAGTTTTGACTGTTAAGAATGCTCTTGTGCATATAGGCTGAGACGCGTGTGCACGTGTTTCCTTGTGATATACAAGGGGTAGAATGAGTGTAGCGTAGATCCCCACTTTCAGACCATGAAAATTGTGTTCAAAGTGGTTAGACCCGTTGACATTCTCACCATCAGTTTGACTTTACATATTGTTCTGTATTTCTGTCAACACACTCAGTATTTTAGTTTTTGCCTAGTTGATGGATGTGATGTGGTGGTTTATTGTGATTCGAAATTATTCTGATTCCTAATGAGTTAGGGCCCTTTTATGTTCATTGGCTGTAAGATATTTTATTTCGTAAAGTGCCTGTTTAAATCTCTTGCCAAGTTTCTTTGGTTGTGGCTTTTTTTTTGAGACAGAGTCTTACTCTGTTGCCCTGGATAGAGTGCTGTGGCATCATAGCTCACAGCAGACACAAACTCTTAGGCTCAAGTGATCCACTTGCCTTAGCCTCCGGGCATGCTCTCCCACACCCTAGCTAGTTTTTCTATTTTAGTAGAGCCAGGGTCATGCTCTTGCTCACACTGGTCACTCTTGAGCTCAAGGAATCCATCTGCCTCAGCCTCCCAAAGTGCTAGGATTAGAGGCATGGGCCAACCACCAGGCACAGCCTTCTCGTGATGTTTCACTGTCTCATATTGATATCAGGAATGCTTTGATATTTTAAATATTAGTCTTTCATTAATTACGTGCATCGAACATATCAGTACAATGCTTTTTAAAACTTTTTTTCTTGGGTCTTCCTCAAGAAAAAACTATAGAGAGCATTTAGGGGCAGGTTACTCTGAAGGGTGTTGCTCAGAAAGACAGTAACACAAATGGCCTATGGCTGTGTTCGATGTTCATAACCCTCCTTGTGTAGAAGTTTTAGGGTCTCTTGTGGGGCTTTCGCCTAGGAAATGTTTGAAAACCAGTGATTGAAACCAGGTGTAAACAGAGAGAATGAGTGGAGGGAATAGCTCCTTTATCTAGATTTAAGTGAGGCGGTACTATTAGTGTCTGGGGGTATACTACATCTCAAACCAAGTCTTGAAAGGGTTAAGTTTTTCACAGCTAGATGGAAAGAATGCTACAGTTTTGGGTAACGAATGTCATTTAGCTTTGGAAATAATAAAAGACTAAGTCTTTGCAAGGCATGGCAAGAATATTTTTCAAGTTGTAGAACAGACATAAAAAATGAGAATGCCCAGGGATATGGGAGATAAAATATAAGGAGAAGTAGCAAAGTGTAGAAATAACTGTGGATTTTGTCTGCCTAGGCCCCCTGGCTAGTTACATTTAGTTATAGAATTCTACCGAATCTGGGAGGACTAGGTTTAGAAGTCTACAGCAGAGAGCGAAAACTAAAAATCATCAAAATGCATGAGGATTTATTCCTGTCTATAAAAGTCAGGAGGTGGGAAATCCCGGCCTGGTAGGGCAATTTTACAGGATCCTTTGAGTCTCAAGCTTATTCTATCTTTGATCTTAAGGGTCATAAAATGGAGCCTTCAATGACCAGTCATATTCACACTCTGGTCCCAGGAAGAAGGCAGGAGAAGAGGAAAAAGGAGCTCACTTCCTTGCAGAGTCAGTTCCCTTAAAGAAACCTGCTGGAAATCCTACCCCAGACTTGAACACTGTGTATGTAGTGGCTGGAATGAGCACGTGGTCATAGCTGGAGAGGTTGGGGCATACACACTTTTAGTTGGGTACAAGCTTCCCTTAATATAATTGAGGTTCTATTACTCAGGAAGTAGAGGAGACTAAATATTAGTCACCTACTTTTTGGGGGGAGAAAATCTGACTCTCATCATAGGGAAGGATACAGGACCCAGGCCGAACCAAGTGTCTCCACTTTTGGTTTCAGTGATTGGTTTGAGGGTGGTACATGATTTAATTTCAGTCAATCAAATTATACTCTGGGGCTTGGCACCGTAGCACGGTGGTTATAGCGCCAGCCACATACATTGAGGCTGGCCGGTTTGAACCAGGCCAGCTAAAACAACAATGACAACTGCAACAAAAATAGGTGGGCATTGTGGTGGGCACCTGTAGTCCCAGCTACTTGGGAGGCTGAGGCAAGAGAATCGCTTAAGCCCAAGAGTTGGAGGTTGCTGTGAGCTGTGCTGCCACAGTACTCTACCGAGGGTGACATAGACTCTATCTAAAAAAAAAAAAAAAAAAAAAAATTACACTCAGGGTTCATCTGTGGAAAGGATTTTCTCTTAGGGATGGTAAGCCCCCAGACCTGCTTAGTCAAAAACACTGGAAAGGGGACCCTCAATTCTGTTTTCTATAAAAGGTCTGCAAGTGATTCTTTTGATTGTACCACTAGTGAATTATCAGATATACCATGTGTACTACTCTAATATTTAATCTATCCAGCATCTTGTCTGTCAGGGTCTTTCAGAGAACAGTGTGACAGGAGCCTGCTAGGTGTCTTACATAACATGGGCAGCACCAGGCTAAGCATACCATGCGGTTATAACAGTACCATAATGATTATGGGCTTGCAACTATAGACTCCCTTAGAGTCGTGATTGTTTTCTAGTTTATTATTTGCCCTATAAAGTAGCACTTGAAAATATAACTATTCCTAAAAGCACCATAATAATTTCATCAAGGTTTCTAGATCTGCTTTGCTGAGATTTGGTGTTACAATCTGTGTTCATTTTGCGATTTTCTAGACCCTAGCCCACCAACTCTCCTATTTTGTCGTTTCAGGTTGAAGTGTTTGACAGTCTGTTTGGTTTCTTTTCAAATCCTGATCATTTTAAGTGACCTTCTTTGGATAGGTTCCAGTTTCATTATGACATTCTTGAGATTTAATGGCTGTAACCATACGCAGTATTTCTGGAGCAGATGAATTCTGGTGTCTCCGGGTGTGCGTGTGTGCAAACACTCATACAATTGTGCTTTCTATTTTGTTTTTGACATCCTTCCTGATAATGCTTGCTTTTGTGACTGCCACAATACGTTGGACTGACCTCTTCAGGGAATGGCTTATAATGATGCCATCATACTTTTCCTGGATCACGTCTACACTCGAAGCTCTTAGTCTCCTAAGTGCAAGGTGGGTTCTCTGTTTCTGGGGCCACGTCTGTGTAATCTACTACCCTGAGCATGGCTATTCGCTGCTCACAACTCCGTGAGACCTTTCTGACGTTTATTCTCATCAGGTTGATGTTTTAATTATCAAAAAATCTTGATATGGTCTACAGATTTGAAGTTTTATTGGAAGATGGTAAGCAAGACTGGGCTACCTACAAACTCCCCAAACCCGCATTTTTAATATATCCTTAAACAGAAGAGTGATTATCCCTTAAATTTGCTCTCATCATACTCCAAAGCAACCCATAATAATAATAGAATCGGATTTTAAAAACAGTGAGCCTCCTGTGAAAATACAGGTTTATAATAATTTCAGAAATACTTACCTCTCCCCCAATTCCAATGAGATTGCAATTCCAAAATCATTCTTATCAGGACAGTTTTTGGAATTGCCACTAATCTCTATCTAGGGTTTTGCTTTTTTTTTTTGGACATTCTCACTCTGTTGCTCCAGCCTAGAGTACAGTGGCATGATCATAGCTCACAGCAACCTCAAACTTCTGAGATCAAGTGGATCCTCCTGCCTCAGCCCCCTGAGTAGCTGGGACTATAAGTGTTTGCCACAATGCCCTGCTAATTTTTCTTTTTTTTTTTTTTTGCATAGACAGGGTCTTGCTCTTGGTCAGACTTGACTTGAACTCCTGACCTCAAGTGACCCACTGCTTTGGCCTTGAAGAGTGCTGGGATTACAGGTTATGAGCCACCCCACCCATCCTGGGGATTTACGTCTTTAAGGCCCTTCTAACGACCTGATAAAAATGATTTGAGTTAAAACGTTTGTAAAGGAGAGATGTTGGCTGAGTAGACCATAGAATGTATTTATAGTTTGTTGAGGCCATCTCTGTTCTTAGCTGATGGAGTTGTGAGGACTTAATGAGACGATGGATACAAAGTGAATGGAATTATGGTTTGCATTTATTCATTTATTAATTCAATAATGTATAGACAACTTACTGTATCCTGGGAATGTTCTGAAGGTCATAAAGAGATAAATTAGACATACTTCTTGACTTTTTAGTCTTGAAATGAAAACAATAATGAACGTACAGTTTTATAAGGTATAGAGTAACAAGTAGCATAACGTTAAGAACACTGGCTCTGGATTTAGACTCTTCTAGTGCAAATATTATCTTTATCACCAGCTACCTGTGTAAACTTAGACCAGTTGCTTAACCTCATTATGCTTTTACTCTTCTTGTCTGTTGGAAATAATAATAGTATTTACCTCGCAATATTATTATCAGGATTCAGTGAAAAAAATGCATGTAAAGTTCTTAGCAGTTGGACTGGTATATAGTGAAGTCATGTTGACTATTTCCATAAAAGAGATCCAGAAGAAGGAATTCAGAAGAGCAGGGGTATGTTTTTCTTCTTTCTTCTGTTTAGGGAAAGGAAGAGTCATATAGACTTTCTGCAAGAGGTTGATAAATTGCAAAGCCAATTTATGAATTTACCAAAAAAGAAAATGCCTGTGCTGTTGTCCTGAGTCTGGCTTAACTATCCTTTGAGGCAGGTTTACAGGAATATTAAATTTCCATCTTTTAGATGAGAAAACAGAAATTCAGAGAGTTGAAGTAATTTGCTGAAGCTCCCCCACTTGTGGTGAAGATGGTATTTGTTTCCCAGGTCTGTTTGACTCAAAAGCCCAGGTTCTTTTGTCGTTGTTGTTGTTGTTTTTGAGACAGAGCCTCAAACTATCGCCCTGGGTAGAGTGCCCTGACCTCACAGCTCACAGCAACCTCCAACTCCCAGAGAATCGCTCAAGGGATTCTCCTGCCTCCACCTCCCAAGTAGCTGGGACTACGGGCACCCACCACAACACCCGGTCATTGTTATTTGGTGGGCTCAGGCAGGATTCAAACCTGCCAGCTTAGGTGTATGTGGCTGGCGCCTTAGCTGTCTGAGCCACAGGCACCAAGCCAAAGCCCAGGTTCTTAACATCTACTTTATACCTCTTGACGGTAATATACCCATCTCACAAGCCACTCTCTTCCGAGGATGGGAATGAAGGTACCTGGAGGGTTGACTTTGTCATCAGAACATTGGTGATGAGCTTAAACTCCTAAGCAGGGGAGTTTGTGGCAGACTTCATCTAGATTTATATTAAGGTTGAGACAAATACACTTGCTCTGTGGGAAAACAAAGGAAATAAAACCTACAGCTTTTTAGTACCTGGAATGGCGAGTTCTGCTGTACGGTGCTGGATAACCCTGACAGATTTATATCCTCTGGCTCTCCTGTTCTTGTATTTTTTCCTGGAACTCTAACACCCGCCACACTGACTGCTATAACTATGTTATAAAAGTAGTTGTACTACCTACAGGTTAGATTCTTTGCTCTACACGAATCTCTTGATAAGAGATAGGAAACTTTTGGTTTCATCAACAACACGCTGACAGATACTTTTCAGTAGTGAAAAATGAAATCTCCATTTATGCGGCCCTTCCTGGTACCAGGCTGGGCGCGATATGCACATAATCACCTCTCATCTTCGGTAACCTCTTGGGAAGCAGAGGTTCTTCTCACACAGTGGTTTTGCACAGGGGCTCTGGAGCTAGACTCGTTCATATTCCGGCTCTGCCACTTACTAGCTATCTGACATTAAGGAAGTTGGTTAGCCTGTTACGCTTTAGTGTCCTCATCTTTAAAATTGAAATAATATAAGGATACAGTGAAAAGTAAATGAATTAGTCCACTTAGTATGTTTAGAATAGTGCCTAGATCACTGTTAAGTAATTAATGCATGTTAGCTCTGAGGGGGAGGAAGACCTTTTTCTTTACTCTCTTGGGCTTAGCTTTTGAGGGACTGTAAGTTAAACTCTCAAAAGAAGATTAACAAAGAGAAATGATAGGTTTTTATTTAGGTAAGTCCTAGGAAGTTCACAGAAAAATATGACTCAAGGAGGTGCTTTGAATTTGGGCTTAGCAGGTGAAGGGAGGGGAAGAAGACCATTTATGGGGAAACAAATGACTTGTAGGAAAGATAAATGGACCCCTAGGAGAATAGATGGGAGATAGGACAGTTTCGTGACAATGTCTGTTTAGGTGATTTCTTATCCTGGTGATAGGAGTCAATCTTTCCTGATTACAAAACTCCTGGGAGAGAATTTATGACAGTTGAATTCTTTTGGGAGGCTCTGCTTTGTAAGCAGATAAGGGGAGTACAGAAAGAAACCGCCAACTCTTCCCAGGGATACATTCTGGATCTCTTCAGCTCTTTTTATGTCCATTTTGTAGATGGGAAAATGGAAAGGCAGGGAGATTAATTTATCTAGGATTGCCAAGGTGGTAAATAGTGAAGCTGAGATTTAAACCAGGCTGGCTTGACCTGAGAACCTTTGATTTTTCTACTTAGCTATCACAGAAGCAGAGACTCTAAGCTTATCTGACATTCTGGGGGAAAAGAAATTCTTTGGAATGAACTTACCGTACTAGGCCTGAGTTTCATCACTTACAAAATGAGTGTGCTGCACAATGTGAATTTTAGGAGCCTTTCTACCTCCAAAGGTATTACTTAATTTAGGTGTTTTTTTTTTTCCATATTTTTTTTTTTTTATTGTTGGGGATTCATTGAAGGTACAATAAGCCGGGTTACACTGATTGCATTTGTTAGGTAAAGTCCCTCTTGCAATCATGTCTTGCCCCCAGAAGGTGTGACACACACCAAGGCCCCACCTCCTCCTTTCTTCCCTCTCTCTGCTTTTCCTCCCCCCATGACAATTGATTGTCATTAATTGTCCTCATGTCAAAATTGAGTACATAGGATTCATGCTTCTCCATTCTTGTGATGCTTTACTAAGAATAATGTCTTCCACTTCCATCCAGGTTAATAGGAAGAATTTAGGTGTTTTAACACAATCACTGGAGAAGGAACTGTGGTCAGATTTCAAAGAACCAACCAGAGACACTGCAATGTGCCTGTGTGTGTGTGTGCACCCAGGTCCATGTGTCCACACCTGCCTATGTGTTTCAGTTGCTCTAAAAAGAGTGATTGCTTCTGGAAGGAAAGGGAAGATCCTAAGATGTAGATAGTTTAGTTGTTTATTTCTACTGCCCATGCTATTGACCTAGGATTCTGCACGTCCTCAGGGAGTGTCTCTTCCAGGCCTTTCCGAAAAGGCGATTGGCAAGGGAAGTCCTTCTAAAAGAGATAAGTGGCTTCTTAAAGTAAACTTGGAATACATGGAGTACAGATTCCATTTACTAAACATTTCCTGGCTGATGACCACTAACGTGCGGTTCTGCATGGCGTGTTCTTTGAGGAACGAAAGAAATGAAGGTGAATTCGGTTTCTCCATCATTCGGGAAAGATATGTGGAAACTGTCCTGGATATAATTTCCAAGCAAAACCTCAAATCCATACTAGTGGGTGCTACATTCTGCGGGATGTGTTCCCCTTAGACACCACTGAGAGATGTGCCAGGCTTTTGAAAACTCAGTACAAAATGTGTTAAATACTTTCTTTGTTGTTGCATTTGTAGAATCCTTCGCATGGCCATACATTTTTCTGTGAAGTTTCACTTCCTTTATGCTAAATACCCTTCTCGTTTTTTTTTGTGTGTGTGTTTCCGAATTACAGGATTTTGCTGGTGATAATTATACCTATCGAAGCCTTTCCCTTATTCCTCATCGGATAGAGAGGAATAGTGTATACTTGAGCCAGCTGAGTCAGATATTTTTCAATTCCTTTGTTCCTCTTCTTTCTTTCTTTTTGAAAAAAAAATGTTCTTTTTAAATATTTCATTTTTAGATGTTGGGTCTTAGACATGCTAATCTAGTGGCTTGATTCTTGTATTGATTCTGACTTTTCAAGAGAATGTCTTTAAGCCTAAGGATAGGCCAATTTAAAGTCTGATTATCTGGTGTGGTGAAGCCTATAATTATACTAAAAAAAAAACCACCCCCCCCCAAAAAAACAGAGGCTAATGTAGGAAAAGAAGATAAAGGATTATCAGCTGACACCCCAAATTGTAAGATAGTGAAAGAAAAAGCGCAATCTGTTTTTTTGCCTCATATAAGGAAAAATAATAAATAAAAGCTAACCAAACAAAACATAAGGAGAACTATGTAAATAAATAAATCACTGTTGACCCCTGAAAGCCTGCTGTGTGGGAAGGAGAGATGGACTACTGCCCATAAAGGCCAGAGAAAGAAGAAAGGAAGTGGGTGGATCCATAAATGAGTAAAGATTCCAAGGAGCCATTAAAGCAAAAGGAAAACTAAATCCCACTGATGTGTAGATGTGAAGCTTGGAGAATCCCTACCCAAAGTGGGTGGACCTCCTGGGTCATCCGAAGGTCAGGAAAGGGCAGAGGAAGCTCTGGTGACCTCAAGACACACCTTCCAAGAGAAACTAGGATTCAGCCAGTCCTTGGACTTAGCTTCAGTAGTTGAATAAGTCAGCCTGGAGGGAGGGAGTGGGGGAAAGTGAAGTTTAAAAGAAGAAGATTAAAAAAATGTTTTGGAGCCTAATCCTTAATTTGAAGTGATGGTTATCACTTTTAGGGTTTTATTATTATTTTTCAGGACTTACCTCGGTTGGAAGAATGAATTCCTTGACATGTGCTTGAATAAGTGAATTTTTTCTCTTTCATTACTAAAGTCATTCTTCTCTTTAGAACCCAGTACTTTGGACTCATAATCCAGAAAACTTTTCCAAAATCTATTTCGTGGGTATGAGAGTAAGGACAATTTATTCCAGTTTCACCACTAATGTACAAGCTATTGCCAAGACATAGCACCCACCCATCAACAGTGTTAGTAGTGGCGCAGTCTGAACCTCAGGGTTGTCATGAGACCAATGGCTGTGAAATTTTGACACAGACCCTTGTGTGTACCAAAGGCACCGTCTGATCCAGAGCAAGTCCCATCATCTCTCTTGACCTTAGACTTTGCCTTTGAGAAAGACATGTATGGTAATCCTTTCAGGGTTATTTTGCAGTTTAAATATGATGATATGGTTTGTCTGCCTTCTTTGCAAATTTTTCCTTGTAAGTCTCTGCTCAAATGCCTCTTTTTCTGGGAAGCTTCTGAATTCTTGAAGCAGGTCTAGGAGTTGATTTTGACATGGTCCCATGGCAATCTTGTCACCATCAGAAAGCACTTCATGTTCTCTTTCCTGGACCTTTTCATCTGTGGGGTATAGTATCTTTTCTTGTCACATCACCTAGTTAAAAACCAGGTTTTCAGTTTTCTCTGCTGGGGGTGTGTAATTGTTCATCTCCTAGATTCATATCAATATTGAGCACATTGGATACTTGTTTTTCCATTCTTCTGATACTTAGGAGGATGTTCAAAAAGGGGAGAGGACGTGGGGGTTGGTATGTTCTGACCTAACGGGCACAATGTAGGGGTATACGGCACACCTCCTGGGTGAGTGGCTCAACTACAACTTGAACTTTACCTAACAAATGCAAACAATGTAACCCAGTCACATGTACCTTTATAGTAATATGAAATAAAATAAAAAAAAAAAACCCTAGGTTTTGAGATAGGCTGAAAATCTTATACTTTCTGATACTGAGCTAGTTAATTTCTCTGAACCTTAGTTTTCCCAACTATAAAAATAGGAGTAATAATACCTAAAATATAAATATTATTGTTAACCCATCACCTCGACTGGTGCTTGGGACATACCGATGTTTGATAAATGCTTATAGAGTCCATGAACATAGAGGAGCAATTGGCATATTAGTGAAATGCATATCACATGTAGAGCACACTGCCGTGTACTTTGTAGGCCCTTAATAAATATTTGTAAAGTAAATGTTTGTAAGGAGTCTAGGTCACTACATGTCATTAGGTAGGTGATGTATGCATTTATCCTTCAGCATCCATGGACAATTTGTTCCAGAACCTCCTACCAAAATCCAAGGATGCTCAAATGTCTCATCTAAAATAGCATGGTATTTGCATATAACCTACGCATACCCTCCTATATACTTTAAATCATCTCTAAATTAGGTATAATACTTTATACAATGTAAATGCTATGTAAATTGTTGTTGTACTCTAGTTTTAAAAATGTGTGTTATTTATTTGTTTATTTACTTTTGTTAATCAGGCCAGGGTAAGGTTTGAACCTGCTGCCCCTGGTCAAAAATTTGCATGCTTTAAATTGTGTTTTTTGTTTTTTTTTTTGTAGAGACAGAGTTTCACCACTTTATTGCCCTCGGTAGAGTGCCATGGCGTCACACAGCTCACAGCAACTTCCAACTCCTGAGCTTAGGCGATTCTCCTGCCTCAGCCTCCCGAGCAGCTGGGAGCACAGGCGCCCACCACAACGCCCGGCTATTTTTTTGTTGCAGTTTGGCCCGGCTGGGTTTGAACCCACCACCCTCGGTATATGGGGCCGGCGCCCTGCTCACTGAACCACAGGCGCCGCCCTTAAATTGTTTTTTAAACATTTGAATATATTTGATCTGAGATTGTTTGGAACCACAGATGTGAAATCAGAGAATACCGATGGCCGATTGTGTTTGCTTATTCTCTGGAGGTACAAATGGTACAAGTCTTTTACAAAGTTTTGCCTCGGAGAAACATGCAAATAACTGAACGTTTGCTAAATAGAATGATGAATCACCCAGAGATAGGACAAAAAATCTTTGGGACTCTGTTATGCTAAATGTACTATATACAGAACTTTTGGAAAAAAGACCTTAATGGTCTTCATCCAACTCTTTTTTAACTTTCACTTTGTTTGTTTACCATTTCTTTGGTTTCTGTTCTTATTTGAATCATTTCCTTCTTTTGACTTACTTTTGATTTGATTTGCTCTTATTTGTGCAGCTTCTAATGTAAGAACTGTGGATTCTTAATTTTAGAACTTTGTTTTAAAGAGAAGCATCCAAAGCTGTGAATTTCTCCTTATTCACTGCTGTAGCTACATCACAAAGTTTAATAAGTGCTATTTTCATTATTATTTCAGTTGTAAATATATTCTGATTTCTGTAATTTCTTCTTGGTCCTATGAATTATTAGAAGAATATTATTTTGATTTCCAAATATCTGGAATTTTTTTTTTTGGTTTTTGGCGGGGGCTAGGTTTGAACCTGCCACCTCCAGCCTATGGGACTGGCGCCCTACTCCTTGAGCCACAGGCGCCGCCCTAGAATTATTTTTTTTAAAGATACTGTTACTGATTCTTTTTTTTTTTTTTTTGAGATAGTCTTACTCTGTCACCCTGGGTAGAGTGCCATGGCATCCTTATGGTTCATTGCAACCTGAAACTCTTGGGCTCAAGAGATCCTGTTGTCTTATACTCTCAGGTAGCTGGGATTATAGGCCTGTGCCACCACACCTAGCTAGTTTTTTTTTTCTTTCTATTTTTAATAGAGAAGGGGTCTTGCTCTGGTTCAGGCTGGTCTTGAACTCCTGAGCTCGAGCAATCCACTGTCTTGGCCTCCTGGCATGCTAGGATTACAGGCATGAACCACAGCACCCTGCCTTGTTACTGATTTCTTATTTATCTTCATTGTGATATAAGAACATATTCTATATAATTTCAACTTAGTTCAAATAATTGAGACTTGTTTTATGTCCTATCATATGGTTTATCTTGGTGAATATATTATGTACTCTGTAGTTTGGGGGTATAATATTTTATAAATGTCAACTAGGTTCATCTAGTTAGTTGATAGTGTTTAGATTTTCTATATTTTTTATTGACATTTTGTCTACTTGATCTATTAACTGGATAAGAATTGGTTGTTTAAATTTAAGAGTTTGTTGAACTTGTTTACCTTTCCCTTTAATTTTGCCAAGTTTTGGTTTGTGCATTTTGAAACTCTGTTACCAATACATAATCTCAATTAAAAAATTTTTTTCTGCAGATGAGAAAAGTTAGACTTTGGAACATGCTTAACAATAAAAAATTACTATTTTATTTGGGTGATTATAAATGTTTAGAAGCTCAAGTTACAAAATTCATACATTTATAAAGTGTTTTTTAAAAGTACTCTTATGATCCTCCTCCCAGCGATAACCACTTGAAAGTTTGAAAAGGGTAATTTGGGTTTAAAGAAATGATTATATAAATATGTGGAAAGAGGTATTTTTATATTTTTACATAAGCAGGATTATGTTCCCATATTTTTCTGCAACCAGGTTTTTTATTAAATTTTAAAAATTTATAGAACATCTTTCCTTTCCGCTGAGCATAACTTCACCTTATCTTTAAATTTTTTTCTTTTTTTTTTTTGAGACATAGTCTCACTATGTGGCCCTTGGTAGAGTGCTGTGGTGTCACAGCTCACAGCAACCTTAAACTCTTGGGCTTAAGTGATTCTCTTGCTTCAGCCTCCCAAGTAGCTGGGACTACAGGCACCTGCCAACGCCTGGCTATTTTTTTGTTGTAGTTGTCATTGTTGTTTGGCAGGCCTGGGCTGGGTTTGAACCCGCCAGCCCGGGTGTATGTGGCCAGTGCCATAACCGCTGAGCCTATCTTCAAAAAATTTTATTATGTTGTTTTCAATTATATGAATAAATCATAATTGATTCATTTAACTCCTATTGAGGAATATTTAGCTTGCTCATGACTATTCATTGTGATCAGCAATAATGTAATGAAAATCACTGGTTTTGTTTGCTTAATTATTTCCTTTGGACAATTGCTGAAAGTGGAATGACTACTTTGCACATTTTACATCTGATTCATATTGTGAGGTTGCCCTCTTCCAGACTCGCTACACTTATTTCCTTGGGCACTGTCACTCTTTTTATTCTTTCTCAGTCAGTAGGGTAGCACCCATTTAAAATGTTGGAGTTCTCTCCACCCCATTAGACGATCATGCAATGTCAGGCCCTAATTATCAATGGCAAAAATATTAAAGTAAGGGGGAAGATGAATACCTGGTGAACTTGCCACCTCTAATTCTTGCTGCTTCTCTTAGTCTTGTGACATGAAAGTAGAAGAAACAGTTAATGCAGAAGAGAAAAAGCAAATTTGATCAGAGACGTGTTTGATACTTAAATTTGGTCTAAAGTATGTTTTAGCTCTGGCCCAAAAATGAGACGAATGGTTTTCTTCAATCCACTGCTACCAAGAAAATGACACCCCTCCCCCCATTTAGAGCCCCAAATTCAGAAGAAGCATTGCAGAAGACAAAGTCCCAGTTCAGGAATGCCAAGGGCAGGGTGCTGGTGGGACATAGGATAGAAACACTTGCTCTCCGTATTCCAGGGGCTTTACATATAGTGTTAATTTTTCGTTTAATCCCCTACATCAACCCTGGGGGTCAGGCAGTGGTGTCTTTATTATTCTGTCTTCACAGAGGAGAAAACTTAAGCTCTTAAAGGGCAAGCACACTCTGCCAGAAGGGACAGACCCTGGATTCGGTGGGGGTCTGTCTGCATGAAGGAGCGTGCTTTTTGGTCTCTAGGAACATGCCCAGGGTGTGGACATGGAAAAGAAGCAGCAGGAGAAGTGGCTCTCTGTCTTTCGGGGAACAAATGCCTTTGTGAGCCTCAGGGAATCTGCTGGCTGCGTTCATAAATCGAGACTCAGAACTGTCCTGAACTGCCCCTTGCTTTTGGCAACAGTAGGGCTTATGTTTGTTTCCAGAACTCACAGTGGTGATCACAATGAGGCTGTGTTCATATGTAATCGGGTTTGACAGAAATTAATTTTTAATAAGAGGCTCCATTCAGTCAAACAATTGCCCTTCAGGGCCAATGTCAGGGTCAGTCGCTCAGGACTGGGTGCTGGCACAGTGTGAGCTTGAGGCTGTGGCCTGGGGAGTGTGTGTGTGTGTTTGTGTGTATGGTGGATGTTGTGGGGAGATAATGACTGGTCTTAGTCGGATCTTGAGTTAGGATCAGGCATTGGTCTAGCCAGAGGAGGCAGCTGGGCTATTTATTTAATTGCCAAGAAGAATAAATATGGTACTTCCCAGAAAGCCCTTCGGGATCTTCATTCTAAGTATCCTTCAACCAATTCAGGGTCCAGCAGGTGCTCCTGGTGTGCTTTTCACTGTGATTTTATTGAGTGCTGCCTACTCTGTGCTGATATTGAATCCTAACATCAATCCTGCAAAGGACAATGCCACAGTCCTGTTTCATTGATGAGAAAAACTAAAGCTCAGAGGGGTTAAATAACTCAGATTGTCATGCAACTAAAAAGTTGGGAGGTGAGCTTATACAATCCTTGTGCTAAATCATTTTTAGTTCCCTTTGTGGAGATGACTCTCCATCCTTCCCATTCCTCTGAGGACCAGTTAATTGAAGTCTTGGAGGCACTGTTTAAACTGTCACATTGGCTCCATCTCTCCATATTTATTTATGCGCATTCCCAGTTTTTCTCCATGCTACTCACTTGAGGTCTACATTCTTCACATCTCTTACTTGTGATCAGTACCAGTAACGTGGCATTCACACCCATTTCAGAAGATCTGGGTTTCTGTGTTGTCTCTTTGAGAAGCTGCTTCCATTTTATGCAGGAAATGCACACTTTGGGGGGATGATTTTTCTTTTTTGGTTTTGCAAAAACGCAGCGTCTTGTGGCTCTGCCTTCTCCGTGTGGGCGGCACTGCCATTTCCAGCACTGCAAACTTATCCTTCAGCCATCCCCAAAAGCTTTATCAGGAGACTCGGTGACTTCTCTCCTAAATTACACAGGTTGGTCTAAAAATAGAGTGCAGGGGTTCCCTTGTCAGGAGAGCTGTCAGGCTGCCCACTTTTGACAGTCTGTTCTACCTCCTTTCCTTGGTACATGTCAAAGCATTTTTATTTTAATTAAAAAAAAAAAAAAAAAGGTTCTGCTTAAGTTATCTAGAGCCCTGAAATTACCAAAAAGGTTCATTTAAAGAATCTCAGGGTGTCTTAATAAAAAAAGCTTCAGTTTCCTGATTTAAAATCATGCACAATTTGATTTTCTATGCATCACTATCTTTGCAGGGGTATTGTTAGCATGAAAATGAATTTTAAAAATATATTCTAGCGGAGGCGAGCACTCTGACAAGTTCTGCTCTGTGTCAAGGCAGATGAAGTTCTGAGCGCATGTGTGGGGCACAGAACCACTTTGGCGCTGGGTATATATCAGCTTGCGTGGTGCATACCGCAGAAGGAAATGAAAGATTAAATAAATAGAAGACAAAATAAATAACAACTAAACACCCCAAAATCCAAATTGGAGATTAAAAACAAATCATAATCATAATAAGGATAATATAAAAAAACTCCTACCCTACACAGAAGTGGTGGGAAAGAGATTGGTCTGCCACTTGGGTAAATACTACTTAGTTAGATCTTTTCCAAAATTATAAGATTTGTTGAAACATCTTGTCCTTTATGCGGGGGAATGTGAAAATCTCCATATTTTCTGTAACCTTTTGCCTCTTCATTCCTCTCTTCTTATCTGCCCTGGCCGTTCGTTCCTTATATGGCTGTTCTCGGAAGTCCAGGAATTTGAATGTTATGTGAAAGGCTGATTCTAATTGAGCTCAGTGACATTCGTGTCAGATGGGAGATGTATGGGGGTCACTCTGAGAGAGAGCAACAAGCACCCGCAGCTGCTCTCTGCGTTCTTTCATTCCGTTCTCTCTAAATACCAGCCTGGGCTAAATGGCCCAGCAGCCGTGTCCCCCCCACCCCCGCCCCACTGTTGCCCTCATTAGCAGGGAAAATAGGGTTCCCTAGCACTTCTTTAACATTTCAGCTCTGCGAAAAGATGTTTACTTTTATTATCTCACTTGCTACACACAGAAACCTGTGAGATAAGGGCTGACAGGTATTTTAAATCACAGTCATCCCATGGTAGAGAAGCTTGAGGCTTTCAAAGGCTCTAGTTAGTTACGGCTTCTGAGTGCACAGGGCATCAGAAGCAGGGTCCACTGCTTCCCTCCTAGCCGCCAAGTTCCTTGGCGCCCTGTGGAGGTGCATTTCCCTAAACAGAATGCTTCCTGACTTGGGACATCAGGCACCATTTGTGGATCCAAGTTAGAGATTATTTTGTAATAGGAAAGCTCACCCAGCTTTATACCTCCATATTGTTAATGAGTCAGCTTTCCTTATTTTTATCTAAATGACTCCAATATTCCAGGAAATGTATTAGCTTCATTTATGCCACAAATATTTAGACTGTCCTAGCTGGAGAAAACTTCTATCCTTAGGAAGCTTATGTTACAAGGGAAAAGACCAAGAATAAGAAAAGAAATTAATCCACGTATGATAGACCTGGTGGTGACAAGTGCTGAGGGTGAAAATAAAGAAAGGTGGGGTGAGGTATTGTTAGTTCCTATGAAGTCAGGCAATTATGTGTGAGAACTCATCCTGGAAAGACTGCTACATACCTTATTGCTGAATATCCCGACAGTCACCAGACAGCCAGGGGGAGCACTTTGAAGGTGACTGCAGTGGCACTCAGCAGTGAGGTGTGCGGCACGTTTTCCAGGATGAATCTGTGGACTTCATTGTCTGACCTCTTGTGAGTTGATCAGGAAAGACTTCTCTAATACAGTGACAGTTGACGAGGTGTTTGAAGATTTGAGGAAGTGGGTGCTCCAGTCATTTGTGGGCAGAACTGCTCTAGGAGGGGTGAGGGTGTGTGCAAAGGCCCTGGGCTGGGAAAGTGCAATTAGAGTGGTGCGAGACCATATGAAAAAGGTGGGCGGGGGAGGCCTTAGTGGTATAGTGCCATGGTGAGAATTTCGGTGTTAACTTCGATTGAGATAGGACACCACTGGGGAGCTTCGAGTATGGGATGCTGGTGTCAAAAAGGGCATTTACACAAATGTCTGCATCCTGCTGGGCTGTGGCCCAACTCTGACCCCTTCCCTCCCAGCCTCTATCCCTCAATCTCTTTTTATGGTTCACCAGGAGTGGCTACACAACTTGTTTGGCCCAGTGCAAAAAACATGCGGGGGCGCCTATTATTCAAGTACCAGGAAAAAAAGGTGCAGTTAAAGATACTAAAACAAATCTTTCCTTCCCTCCACAGCTTCTCTCTGAACTCATTAGCATCTTTCCAACTGGCTGTTTGATATAATTCTAAGTGTAAAAAATTAACATGTAAAATTATTAGCCTGAGGGCAGCTCCTGTGGTTCAGTGGGTAGGGCACCGGCTCCATATACCGAGGGTGGCAGGTTTGAACCTGGCCCCGGCCAAACTGCAACAAAAAATAGCCGGGTGTTGTGGCGGGCACCTGTAGTCCCAGCTACTCAGGAGGCTGAGGCAAGAGAATCACCTAAGCCCAGGAGTTGAAGGTTGCTGTGAGCTGTGACGCCACAGCACTCTACTGAGGGTAATAGAGTGAGACTCTGTCTCTACAAAAAAAAAAAAGAATTATTAGTCTGAATTGTACTGCTCATCTTTGTACTGTGCAATGCCAGTTTGATATGCAAATAGAGCATTGAACTTGTGCACAGAATAACTGGAATTATACATTCCTTGTTTTATAGTTCATACATGCATATGTATTTTATTCTTACAGAACAGTGGAAATGCTACACAAAACTAGCTCAATTGCTTCTATTTCTTGCTACACAGTATTTCATCAACACTCTACCTTTCGATTATTGATGAGTAAGAAAGAACTGAAAGGAAAAGGAACAACCATTGTTTGCCTGATTGACTGTTCCCTTTTTTCTATATCATCCTTTTCTGGGTAAAGGTTTGGCTGATAATGGGGAAGTATTAGGAGTAACAAAGGATATGATCGGGTTCCTTGGTTGGTTGGGCTTGTTGAGGTGCCATTGCCTTCTCTCTGTGTTTGAAGCAAGTTCTAGTGTGGTCACATCCCCACTTAGTCATAAATGTGAGACATGTGCCTTTGCTTTCTTTTTCTCTCCTGGATTTCCCCAGGCACATAGGTCCATCAGAATTCCAAGCCGATGGGGCATTGCAGATGTTACCTGTGAGTGGGGTGGCAGCGAAGGGTGGACACACAGAGAGTGAATCTCTCCTTTGCTCACATGCATGTATATTGTCCCATGGGTCTTCACTTAAAAACAAAAGCTCAAGCACAACATTATTAAGAATGTTAGGAAGGTGAGATCAGAACATGAAACTAGGTGGCACCTGTAGCTCAGTGGGTAGGGTGCTGGCCACGTACACCGAGGCTGGCATGTTCCATAGCCCATCTATGACTACGTGGGGATGTGACCACACTAGGGAATCACACTTCCATTTCAACCAGTACTTGCTTCAAATTAGAAGATTGTCACCAGGCCAGCTAAACAACAATGACAACTGCAACAACAACAAAAATAGCCAGGTATTGTGGCAGGCCCTTGTAGTTCCAGCTACTTGAGAGGCTGAGACAAGAGAATCACTTAAGCCCAAGAGTTTGAGGTTGCTGTGAGCTGTGATGACATGACACTCTACCCAGGGCAACATAGTGAGACTGACTCAAAAAACAAACAAACAAACAACAACAAAAAAACATTAAACTAAGCTCACGGTCCTTGAAGCACAGGCTGCATGCCCAAACACCGGGCCCTGTTGTTCATTCCTGTCTTTCCAGAACTGGCCTGGCCTTAGGGTAGAAGATAATAAAGGGCTGATTGCAAGAGAGAAATAAGCCTGTGGCCTGAAGCAAGCCCCATGTGTGCTGGCCTGCTGACAATGCACAGTGCCTGTAAGCAAGAGGGCTCTTAATGAATTCTGGGTGGGAAGATGGAACTTGCTCAGAACAGGGAGGGTTATATCAGAAACTGTGGAGAAGTATGTGAGGAACGGATGAAGACAAGCCAAGATAAAGTGAGTGAGAGGGAGAAAGCAGGTGGGGAGTGGAGGAGTAGGAGAAGATGACCAACAGCAAAGGCAGGACGTGAGGGCTCGGTCCTAGTCTTTTGCGCCACGGGGAGCTGAACCCCCATGTGGGTCATAGAAAGGGGAGCCAGAGGGGTAACCTTGGTGGTTTGGGTTGAGTGCATTTTAGTCTCACACTACTGGCAGGGATAACTTGAAAGAAAAGAAAGTAGTCATAAAATTAGGAAATAATCAGGGCCCAGGAATAAAAAGGCAAAGTTGAGTATGAATAGTTATTAATTTAAAAAGGGAACTCTGGGAGTTAGTGTACTGATTTCTTATGGGAAATGAGGAAGGAGTAGGATGATTATTGTGTGTGGATGATTATTTATTTAATCCATTTTTCTATTTACCTATTTATTTTTTCCTCTGGGGAAAGATGAATGATCACCCGGGGGCAGGATAAAATATCAAAGAAAGACAAGCTTTCTGAATTTGGAGAAAATGAGACACTTGGGCTATGGTTTAGACTGAAGAATAATGTCAGGAATGAGACTTAAGAGAGAAGCTGGTCGCCTGACATTTGTTTGTGATTGATGGCTAAGGTTGTGGGTGTGGAGGTGTCACCTAAAAGTAGCACAGGGTCCTTCTATGGAGGCCATCTGTCTATGTGAGAAGGGGTGAAGAGGGATCTCACAGCTCCCTGGGGCTAAAGTTGGTAGGATTCTGAGAGGGCTCTGGTTTATTTAGCTTTGCCCTGAGATCAAAGCAAGAGGTGGCCCTGCCCTGGGCCCCACCTTTGAGAGGACCCCTTTCTGACCTTCCTTGTGATACAACAGGCTAGGAGCCTGAAAGGCCAAGGGGACACACCCATCTGAAGTCCATGCCTCTTTTGAGACCATGTTGCAGATACCCCCACACCCTGCAACTCCCCAAGCCCGATTCTAGATACTGGGTGAGTACCTTTCTTCCTCCCTGAGTTTGTGTCTGATGGTAGACAATGGTGACATTCCAGGCCTGTGTGATTGCCAATGGCCAACTGTTGGGCAGAGTTAAACTGGTGGTTGGGCTATCTGTAAATGTGCCCTTGACTCTGCTGTGGTGCAAAATGGACCTGGGAGATATAGAAGGGCTTGGGCAGGGGCAGGGAGGGCTGTCCCCATAGCACCATGTTCTAGTGTGGAACTCCAGGTAATCCAAGGAGACTGAATCTGAAATGGCCTTCTTTGTTGTTAAGAAGGTATAGTTGTCAAAGGAGAATAGAATATTATTTTATTTACCCATTTGTTTCACTTCTTTTTGTAACTTAGTGAATTGCTTATTCACTTGATATTTGGGCATGCAGCCCTTTCTTGCCCTTGCTCTGCCTTGGTATGAATTCTTTCTTGGGTCAACTGGTTTAGAAGATGGTAGAAGGTGATACATTTTCCCCTTCCCCCTTACCTCATTCATTATTATCATTGTTTTGTTATTATCTTCAGCAATTATAATGGAGACCCTGAAAGACTCAGTAGCAGAATCTCCCCACTTAAATACCATCTCAATTACTTCTCTTTTATGATTGTTTTTAGGTGAAGAATAAAAATATCTGGATGTTTTAGGCATCGGTTTTTCCTTTGATGAAGGGAAAAGATAGAAAGACCAGAATTACTGGTTAAACTGAGTATTCTGTTTCCATCAGATGCCTGGAAGACATTCTTCACTCTGGCTGCTGGGGCTAGAAGTTCCTCCACAAATTGAGAAAGAAGCTGCTTGGTTTGTATGTCTCCCCACCTCTCTTTTAAGTTCTGGAACTTTTTCTTTCTTGGGCTTGAAATTAGGAGCCTTAGAAAGGGGAAACGAAGCTGGGCAGGGTGGCTCATGCCTATAATCCTAGCACTCTAGGGGGTTGAGGCAGGTGGATTGTTTGAGCTCAGGAGTTTGAGACCAGCCTGAGCAAGAATGAGATCTGTCGCGACTAAAAGTAGAAAACAAAACAACAACAACAATAACAAAAATAGCCGGGTGTTGTGGCAGGCACTTGTAGTCCCAACTACAAGTGGGAGGCTGAGACAAGAGGATTGGTTAAACCCAGGAGTTATAGGTTTCTGTGAACTATGCTGCCACAGCACTCTACCAGGATGACAGAGTGAGGCTCTGTTTCAAAAAAAAAAAAAAAAGAAAAGAAAAGAAAGAAAAAGAAAAGAAAAACTAGCTGGGCATCATGGTGGGTGCCTGTAGTCCTACTCAGGAAGCTGAAGCAAGAGCTTGAGGTTGTTGAGATCTATGCTGATACCACAGCACTCTACCCAGGTTGACATAGTGAGATTCTATCTAAAAAAAAAAAAAAAAAAAAGTGGGAGGAGGTGTCATCGCTTGGACAAGGAGATGGATCTAGAATGTTCTGTTGAGTTTGTATGTTCAAGTTCTGCCTTGTTCCCAGAACAGACAAGCAGAGAAAATGTGAGAGGAGCAACTTTAGGATTCCTTTGTTCTACAGGTGACCCAACTTATATTTTTTACAATGTATGGACAGGACAGGATTCAGAGATATGATTTAAATTCTTGTGAATAAGAAGACACATTCCCAAGCACGTGCTAATGTGCGAGGCATATACTGAACGTATGATATATGTCGTGTTATATTTAATATATTCTAATACAATTAGTGTTCTCATCTTACAGATGAGAACACTGAGACTTTGAGAATGTAAGACACTTGCCTAAGATTTTTGTAGCTAATCAGTTACTAAGCTGGACCTGTGGTTATTTCTGATAACAAAGTTCATGCTTTTGGCCACAATGCTATACTGACCAGCTTTCTGATAGTCC
Source organism: Nycticebus coucang (assembly GCF_027406575.1). Classification (NCBI taxonomy): domain Eukaryota; kingdom Metazoa; phylum Chordata; class Mammalia; order Primates; family Lorisidae; genus Nycticebus; species Nycticebus coucang. The sequence continues at coordinate 32,784,506 of NC_069782.1, forward strand.
TTGGTATGACGTTGGGACAGTTATTTAATTTCTAAAAGACCAACATTTAGGGAGGTCACCTAGTTTGACCTTTTTGATTAAGTGTGAAAGCATAGATCAGAGGGACCGCATGGCTTGTTTGAGGTCTGATAGCTAGTTAATGGCAAAATTAGAACCCAGGTGTGCTAGATTCTGTATTGGCACTTGTTCTGCCACTTTCTTGTGAAGGGCTAGCTTGGAAATGCAGTTTGAGTAATGACAATCAAGGAAAGTGGGAATGTTTTCTTTTAAAATTAAAATGTGGAACAAAGTCGTCAGCCTCTCCTCTCCCTGTATTTTTTTACTTTTGCCTTATAATCTGTCCTATGAATTTTGGGAACTTCCATAAGGAAAGGAATAGTGCATAGTTTGGCCTTCCTATGTCATACCAAGAATGAAGGTGTGCTCCTATGACTTAGTAACTGAGCTTGGGTAATTTATAAAGAACAGAAATTTATTGGCTTATGTTTCTGGGGACTGTGAAGTCCAATATCAAGGTGCTGTCATCTGCTAAGACCTACTTTCTCCTACAAAATTTCTAAACTGAATGTGTGTTCTGTTCTGGTGATTGTTCCATCAAAATTATTTTCCTTCTCTTCATTGGTGAGTAGAGTGTGGATGGGGCAGGAAAGGCATGCTCCAGTGTTCAAGTGCAGAACCTAATTAACACTTGACTTTCATATGCGAACAGCCCATTGTTCTTCACTCTGCTTATTAGAAATTGTGGGGGAAAGTCACTAAGTTAAATTAGATATCTCTAATTTAAAATACTTTAGCATTAAAAAAACGAGTTTTAAAAAAGAAACTGAAAATATTCTGGAATTCTTTATCTACCATAAATGTTTAGAAATGTTTGCAATTAGCTTTGGTAGTAGAACATATAAATATTCCCAAAATTTAGGGGCCTAAATCGCTGTCATTTATGGTGGGCTTAGTTGGGGAATGCTCAGTGGTCACTGTGGTCAGAGGTGGAACAGAGCCAATGATTTGCAAAGATGGCTGCGACCATTCCTTCCTTCCCTAGGCAAATGCCCCTTTGCAATGTGACTTTGACGCTTCCCCATAAAACAGGGGACTTTATTTCTTCACCCCTTGACTTTGGGTTTAACCTATTCTTTTCCCATGAAACACTAGCAAATATGTCACAGCAGATAATTGAAAAGTATTAGTGCACTGGAGCTTGACCTCTTGCTTCTTAGCGACCATCTTTGAAAAAGCCTAAACTGGCTTCTTGGAGAACAAGAAACCATGTGAGAAAAGAGACTGACCTTCTCAGCTGTCCTGGCATGAGTGAAGCCACCTTAGATCTTTGGTTTGTGTCAAGTTGACTCAGACCAGAAGAACTGAGAGACATAATAAATCACTGGTGCTATGCTCTATCGGAAATTCACTTTTTTCCTTGTGTGTTTAAGGTGACACATTTACAACACCAATTAAAAGTCTTATATCCCAAAGTGATTTTTAAAAATCTATTTTTGCTTGCTTAAAGATTCCAAATGACTAGCTAGCAATCTAAAACAGTTTTAATAGGTTTTGCTCCACAAAATGGTGTTATTGATATTGTTGCTGGATGTAAAGCTTGTGAAACTATTGTTATAAGGCAAAAAGTCCTCGCTGGGAAAGAAATTTAATCAATGAAAGGCAACTAAAGATGACATGTTGGTACTGTGCGTTTATAGAGCAGCTCTAAGCAAGCTGTTTCATTTCCCTCTCACTGCAGAGAGAATTGAAATAAAAAAAATGCCTTTGAAAAGCAAATGGCACCTGTAACACCTTCCTATATGGATAAAAGTCAAGTTTGTAAACTAAAATTAATGGTGTTCATAGCGAGATCATTAGAAACAAATATGCAAAAGGGTCAATCTTTGTGCATCTTCCTCTTGGGATATTAGTTTTCCTCAAAGTGGGGCTAGGAAAATTCCTTCGTAGTCTTTCGCTTCCTGGGTTTACATTATTAAGGTTACTCATATCAGTGTCTTAAGAAAAAAAATTCCTTTACAACAGATGTGGGTGCATAAAAATCCACCGTGAAATACTCTCTATTACCCTGTTGACTGTGGCTGAAGATGTAATAAGGAGACACTCATTTTGCTCGGGTTTTCTAAGTTTCTCACGATTGCTGTCATGCCCATCAGAGCAGAGCAGTCTCTGGGGGTTATAGGCTTTCAGAACCAAAGCTGACGTTAACCGGGACAGGACTGAGCCCAGCTCGAGACTGAGGCAGCTTCAGAGGCATAGGAGGGCTAGACTTGTGGGATGGGCGTCATAAGGATTAGGAGGTAGGAACAGTGCTGGAACTGGTGGATCAGAAGGCTCCTAGGTCAGGGAACGTCTAAACCATTCAGCTTTCGAGTGGTCTGTTTTGCAACAAAACCTAGTAGAAATAGAGCAACCTTGGAATACTGTTAGGGACAGAATATCCCTTAGAAAAATATTAGTAATTACAATAGACGTAATTATGAAAACAAACCTTATCAGATGAGAATAGCATGCAAATTACTGTTATTTTATTTATTTATTTATTTTTTATTAAATCATAGCTGTGTACATTATTTTTTTTTTTTTTTTTTTTTGGCCGGGGCTGGGTTTGAACCCGCCACCTCCGGCATATGGGACCGGCGCCCTACCTGCTGAGCCACAGGCGCCGCCCAGCTGTGTACATTAATGTGATCATGGGGCACCAATACATTAGTTTCATAGACCGTTTGACACATTTTCATCACACTGGTTAACATAGCCTTCCTGGCATTTTCTTAGTTATTGTATTAAGACATTTACATTCACATTTACTGAGTTTCACATATACCCTTATAAGACGCACCACAGGTGTAATCCCACCAATCCCCCTCCCTCTGCCCATCCTCCCCCCTCCCTCCTCTCCCTTTTCCCCTTCCCCCTATTCTTAGGTTGTAACTGGGTTATAGCTTTCATGTGAAAGCCATAAATTAGTTTCATAGTAGGGCTGAGTACATTGGATACTTTTTCTTCCATTCTTGGGATACTTTACTAAGAAGAATATGTTCCAGCTCCGTCCGTGTAAACATGAAAGAGGTAAAGTCCCCATCTTCGAATTACTGTTATTAAAACTATTGATGGTTAAGATGGTTCTGACATTAGTGATGTCCCTCATTTCCTACAATAGGCCTGACAATAATGATGTCATCTAAATACGAACTTTTTTTTGTAAAAAAATATTTGCCCTACATACACTTCCATTTGTAATGTTGACATGTATTCCCTTCTATCTAGAGATATTTTTGAGGAAGTAGTGTTAACAGAAATGCAAAGTGTATAATAGCTGTAGGAATTGGACTTAACTGAATCTGTTGACTTTTCACACATAATGTAACACAATTTAGATTGCTTTCCTCTGGACACCCCCAACTTCTTGAGAGGAAGGGAGATTTTTACTGTAGGTAGAGCAAAAGGTGAGGAACACTTTGAGTGGAAGACCAGAAAGAACCTCGTGTGTCTCATTTACTTAGCATTCACTTGATAAATACTGATGGAGTTGGTATATATATGTGTATGTTAGGTACCTTGGACAGATACGATGATGAGCTGGACACGATATTTCTCTAAGGAAGTTAATTGGTATCATAGGAAATATAAAACTGGTACAAAAAATTATTATACATGTGTGAAGTGGAGAGAGGTAATGACTCTGTCAGTAGGATGCTTTCACTGGAGGTAACAAAATCCAGCTCAAGGTAGCTAAAATGGTAAGATTGGTGGATGGTTCATGTAACTGGAAAGTTCAGTGGTAGGTCAGGATTAGGGAGCTTGCCCCATCAGGGGTCTGGCTCCATTTCTCTATGAATCCCTCAGTTCTGCCCTCCTCTGGGTGTCGACCTCATCCTCAAACTGGCTTCCATGAAAATACAATGTCTCCCCATGGCAATGTGAGCTGTATAATCTCTAACTTTCAAATCCAGGAAGAGAAATCTCCTTCTGCAACCATTGGTCAAAAATCCTAAGATTTGCTCTGATTTAGGTATATCTTCTTGTATACCCCACTCCAGGCAATAGGGATGAACTCAGTCTCATTGAAACCTTATGGTTGTTTCTATAGGTCTGAGAGTGTAGAACAATGTCGGGAGGAAATAACTAAAATGTCCACTACACAAAAGCCATAAAAGACATTTTAGGAGTTCTGTGGATCCAGGGGCAGATATGTCTGTTGGGGATCTTGGATTGGCATTTGAGCTGGTTGTAAACGGCCATTCTAAAGAAGGGAACTGCCCGAGTCCGGTCAGAGGGGCAGGGTGTCTGGGAGCATGAGGTCAGAGCAAAGGCATAACAGCGTTTCCATGTGAGAATGCACTCTGCTTTCCAAATATTTAAGAAATGAGGTTTTGGGCGGCGCCTGTGGCTCAGTCGGTAGGGCACCGGCCCCATATACCGAGGGTGGCGGGTTCAAACCCAGCCCCGGCCAAACTGCAACAAAAAAATAGCTGGGCATTGTGGCGGGTGCCTGTAGTCCCAGCTACTCGGGAGGCTGAAGCAAGAGAATTGCTTAAGCCCAGGAGTTGGAGGTTGCTGTGAGCTGTGTGAGGCCACGGCACTCTACCAGGGGCCATAAAGTGAGACTCTGTCTCTACAAAAAAAAAAAAAAAAAAAAAAAAAAAAAAGAAATGAGGTTTTGAAACACAGCCCATTAGTAAATTGGGAACTCCCTGTTCTCTTAGTGATAGTGGTATGCCTACTGCAATTTACGATGCTTATGTTACGAGAAGTGTATAGTTGGCACATCCGTGTAAAATCTGCTTAGAAAAACCGCAGGTTTGTTTGAAAAGATGCCAGCTTAGTGTAGAGTGGACCACTGGCACTTTTTATAGAAAAATATTTGTTGACAGGAATAAAAAGTATTCCTTTTCTTTCCTTGAGAACCCCTTGCTGATGGTAATTACTAATCTAAGCAATAATTTAGATTTGGGAAAAAAACGCAATTTTCAAAGGTAGACTAGAGAGGAACGTGATACACTTTCCTGTTCTGAAATAGCCCTTATTTCCACTAACTAAAAACAACTATCATGTTCTTAATTTAATATAAATCTCCTAGACAACATTTCATAGCTGTTATTAGACTGAAGTCCATTAACAATGTGAGATAAGAAAAAAAAGGGTACGTGTTACAGTGTATGGAGAAGCCAGATGTTCAGTAACCTAGTGGAGAAAGACAAAATTAGTTACTAGGCCAATGAATGCTCCAATATATATGAAAAGTTTTAAAATGTCTCCTTGACTTTTCTTGTTTATTTTTAATTTATACTTTTTTTTCCTTTGTCTTAACAATTGAGCCTAGCATTGTACCTAGCTTCCCGTAGGACGTTTCTAAGGGCCTTTTATCTGCCCTGGTCATTCCCTTGAAGCACATTTGGATCCTTCTCTAAATAGCCACAGGCATTGGTAGTGTGCTATTCTGCTTCCCCACTGGTTGGTTCTGAATACATAATTACCTCCAGGTCAAAAGGAGAGGATTAACAGACCTTGCTCTAATTGCTTGTTTTTGTAGAGTTGTTAAAAGAGATTTGGGCTCCAGAAACAGAGGGTGTAGCCAGACAGAAGGCAGCCTGGAGTTCAAAAGTCTTGTAATCTTTGGCTCCACAGGCCTATAAAATCGAAGTGTTGACTGAATGCAAACAGCCTGCAGTCTGAGAGCCCCAGGCCCAAGAAAGGACAGAGAGGCCTTTAGGTCATTTGAAAAGACGGGGGTTTCACAACGTCTCTGGACTGACCCGTTAATGGATGGTCCCATTTGATTTCCTTTTACCCATGAGCGCCAGATTTGGAGCTGTCTGCCACACAACAGACAGGAGCTTTTCTTAGCTCCTGTGTTCCTAGAATTTAAGAATAATTGAGCCCTCTTGGAAAGGCCCTGCGTGAAAGAAGTAAACTGGAAATAGTAAGAGACGATGGTGCGGTCTTAATACACCCTGTTTCCTAGTGTCACTCTTGAGGTCAACTTGTAACTTGTGAGCAAGAAGATTAAGCTCAACATCAAACCATTATTATAGGCAAGTAGGAGCAGGAACTCTTTGGGGAACATGTGAGTGATCAGTCACTTCCTCACCTCTAAGTATTAAGGGCGACCAAAGGTTATAAGATTTAATAAGTATGGAAATTCTGCTGGGTGAGAGGGCATTTAAAAAATTAAGCTGGAAGTCCTTTCAAATGACTTACTTTAAAATAAATCACGCTCCGAGAAGGAAGATTTTAGTTTGAAAGCCTAATTACATTATACCTGATTAATTTGTGGTCTAAAAGATAGAGATATCACTCCGTTTAAGGAGGTCTAACATAAAATTAAATTAAGGCATTAAAGGTGATTGTAAAAAGATGTTAGAAGAACAACACAGACAAACTTTTTTATTTTTATTTTTTAACTAGGCAGAAACAGAAAGAGACTAATGACAATGCCTCTGTTTTCTTTTATATTGTGTTTTTGTCAGCAAGCTAACTTTCAGTTATTTTAGCAGAGATCAATTTTGTACAACTTTGAAAAGGCATAAATGGAAATAACTATTTTTAAATGGTTTTGATTAATCTGGCTTTCCGCTTTTACTCTTTAGAGGAAGAATCTTTGGTCTTAGAAAATCTTTTCCAGGATGATTTTTATATTTTGCTTAAAAAAATAGATACATTCATTTGATTTTTATCTTAGTGTTTGGACATTTATAAAATCAGAAGATTTCCTAAAAGCCACACTCACATTGCTAACCTCTATTCATTATTACATTTAATTAATTATTTTTTTGAGACAGAGTCTCATTTTGTTGCCTTTGGTAGAGTGCTGTGGCATCACAGCTCACAGCAACCTCAGACTCCTGGGCTGAAGCTATTCTCTTGCTTCAACTTCCCAGGTAGCTGGGACTACAGGTGCCTGCCACAATGCCCGGCTATTTTTAGAGGTGAGATCTTGCTCTAGGTCAAGCTGGTCTCAAACCGGTGAGCTCAGGCAACCCACCCTCTTCGGCCTCCCAAAGTGCTGGGATTACAGGTGTGAGCCACCGTGCCTGGCCTTCATTATTACATTTAAATTTCTCCAAAACCAGGGTTTGATATTTGAGAACATATTTCTTATTTACTTCTTGAACTCATTTGTGATCATTTAAAACTAAGAAACTAAAATAACTTGATGTCCAAATTTATGAAAAGAGATACTTACTATGAGAATTTTGATTATCCCTAGCTCTTTTTCTCAGGAACAAGCACTTCTGAATCCCTATTTCTAGAAGGTGCTGTCCCCTGGAAGATGTACCTTGCACTGATCTCTGGAAAAAAGTTTTCAACACCTATTAAACAACTAAATCTCAGAAAGTATTTACTGCCTTATCTATTGAGCAGGAACTTCTTGATTTGGTTCTAAATTGAATCATTTGTGGAAAAACTTAATTAAAATTCCAGTATTTTAAAATTAGTCCAATCTGAAAATTTAAGCAATCTCTTTAGGTAATACTTAGTCTTTTATATGAATAAAAAGTATTCAGAATCTCAGGTAGTTTTCATTGCCTCTTGTCCCTGACTATAGCATTTGAGTCTGTGAGTGTGGAGGTGAGTGTTGCTTAAGTTTGTACAGTTGCTTAAGTTTTCCCCTGGGGAAAAGAGGAAGATTTGGGGGTCTTTAGGTGTGATGTCTTCTAATCTCTCAAAATCATGGTCATTAGTTTCTTTCTTTTATTCTTTTTTTCTTTTTATCCTGGAAAATAAATTTATTTCAGGTTAATCTGCGGGTACAAACAACCGGGTCAAAATATTTGATGATGTTAGGTAAAGTTCCTCTTCTGATTGTCTCCCACACAAAAAGGTGTGCTGAATGCCCCCACAGAGAGCACCCAACTGCTCCCCCAGCCTTTCACCCCTCTCCCCAACTTGAATTGAAATGAGTTTTTCTCCTCTGTGGGCATTCATCAGATGGACTACTGGCTTCATATTAGTACTGAGTACATTGGATAATTGCTTTTCCATTCTTGTGATACTTTATTAAGAAGAATGTGCTGTAATATCCATTCAGGATATTACAAAAGATGTGAAGTCACTATCTTTTTTGTGGCTGCATAGTATTCCATGGTGTGCATGTACCACAATTTGTTAATCCATTCCTGAGTTGATGGGCTTTTACATTGTTTCCACATCTTGGCAATTTTACATTAAGCTGCAATAAACAATCTAGTGCAAATGTCCTTATGATAAAATGATTTTTTTTCTTCTGGGTTGATCATTGGTTTCTTATTTTCTTTCTTTCTTTTTCTTTTCTTTTCTTTTTTTTTTTTACATAGTCTCATTATGTCACCCTTGGTAGAGTGCCATGGCATCACAGCTCACAGCAACCTCCAACTCTTGGGCTTAAGCAATTCTCTTGCTTCAGCTTCCCAGGTAGCTGGGACTACAGGCACCCGCCACAACATCCGGCTATTTTTTTGTTGCAGTTGTCATTGTTGTTTAGCTGGCCTATGCCAGGTTTGAACCTGCCAGCCTCGGTGCATGTGGCTGGTACCGTAATCACTATGCTATGGGCACTGAACCTGGTCATCAGTTTCATTATCACTGCGTTCCCTTTTGGCTTTCAGAGCTGAGATTACAGCATGTGGACTTATGGGTTCTTCTTTTGGCTCTGATGATGCTATAACGTGGCCATTGGCTGCTTTGGCATCAGAGTCTCCGGCAGGTTCTTGGTCTGGTTTGTGTTCTAGGAGTCCTTCTGAGGTTCTGCTGCAGAGTCTTACACTTTGCATTTATGGGCTCCACTGTTAGCCTCCTGGATTTTACTCTGAACCTAAGCAACAGGGAAATGTGATAACACTAAATTTCAGGGCTTCTTGCCTAACCACAGGGTATTGCAGTGGTCACTTCAAGTGGCTGTACCTCAGACTGGATACTCTGCTAAGTAGTCCTCTCTCAACTCTCATTTGTGTGTAGCTGATTTTATTGGTACCTCGACCCTCTTAACATTTCTTCCTTTCCTGGTAGAAGCGAAAATACAGAAAATTTAGAGGCACATATTTACTCTTCATTTTTCCTCTCTTCTCTCTCTTTTTCACCAATCTCATGTCCAGAAAAAGACAGACTTTCTTTTCCTTCCTCTATACCATCATAAGACAGCCTTTCTATCATAGAGATGGCCTCGCTGTGATAGGGTAGGCATCTCCTCCACACCATGACAGAACTCTATCATTTGGATCCCCCCGACTCAATTCTTATTATGTGAAAGGAAAGAATAAAGTGAACTGCAGAATTTTCTTTCACTAATATGGCTCACGAGGCTGTTATCATGGTGCATTATCTTACCTTGCATCTCAAAAACTGATGATTCTTCCCTTAACCTTGAATTCACTCTACAAAATATACCATGAACAGTCACTGATAGCTGTGACATCCTTTTGGGGATGTTAGGCGACTTAACAGAGTTGAGCTTAGGCATACTGGATCTGGTCCTTATTTCTTTGGGCCCCTCGTTTCAGCAATATTCTTGGAACTGGAGAATTAAAGTGGAAACTAAATGTAAACTTATTGTCTGTGTGTGCACACGTGTGTTCTCTTTCTGCTAAAATATAGTTGGCCTGAGATGTTCACCCCTATATCGCCTGCCAGTCATCAGTTTCTTATTATTTTATTCTGCTTTATCTTTAAAGCACTTAGTCTTACTGAAGTTATATTTTTTATTTGCTTTTTTTTTATATTGCTTCTTCCACTAAATAGAAGTGTGAAGAGAAGAAGCTTTAGTCACCCTTTATTCACCATAGTGTTATTTAATGCCCAGAACAAGATATACACATTAGGTATTCAAGACATATTTATTGAATAAATGAATTTATAAATAAATAGATTAGTGAATGAATCCATGTCCAGATTCTGTGGTCAATTGATTTTTTACTTTTCCTTCTAGGTTCAAGATGTGTGCAGAATTTGAACTTGCATAGATTTATCATGATGGCTAATTATCAATGATATTCCTATAGATGCCTATGAAATCATGTTTATAGAGGTTTACTTGGGATGTATCTTTACCTGAAAATATTTTTGAGCTTGCAAATTGGAGAGCCTATTTTCTGGGGTTGTAGAGGTCGTATCCTGATTGTCGAATCAATGGAAGATAGGCAACATTTACAAGTATTACATACCTTCAATAGCACCTTGTTCATATCCAGTCCAGTACCTGACACATAATAAGCCTCATTAGTGTTCGTTGAATCACTTCAGCATGAAAAGTGAATTTAAAACTTCCAGTTTTGCTTTAAATCTTTTCATAAATGACCCTGAAGTCACTAAAACCCAGGTAAAAATCATACAGTTCATGCTGTGTTAATTCTAAGAAAACAAATGGGGCAGTGCCTGTGGCTCAATGGGTAGGTCACTGGCCCCATATACCGAGGGTGGTGGGTTTAAACCAGGCCCTGGCCAAACTGCAACAAAAAAATAGCTGGACGTTGTGACAGGCACCTGTAGTCCCAGCTACGAGGGAGGCTGAGGCAAGAGAATCGCCTAAGCCCAGGAGCTGGAGGTTGCTGTGAGCTGTGTGAGGCCACGGCACTCTACCTAGGGTGATAGAGTGAGATTCTGTCCCTACAGAAAAAAAAAAAAAAAAAAAAAAGGAAGAAAGAAATCAAACAAAAAACAAACAAGTTTGTAGACATAGTTTCTTTATTTTGCCTTTATTTAGGTCCTGTTGTTGATCCATTTCACAGTTCAACTAGAAAAAGGCTTTTTTTTTTTTTGAGATAGAGTCTTACTTTCTCACCCTTGGTAGAGTGCTGTGGCTTCCCAAGTAGCTGGGACTACAGGCACTCGCCACAATGCCCAGCTATTTTTAGAGATGAGGTCTCACTCTGGCTCAGGCTGGTCTCGAGCCTGTTAAATTAGGTAATCCACCCACCTTGGCCTCCCAAGTGCTGGGATTATAGGTGTGAGCCACCGTACCCTGCGAAAAAGGTATTTTTTTTTTTGAGACAGAGCCTCAAGCTGTCGCCTTGGGTAGAGCGCTATGGCATCATAGCTCACAGCAACCTCTATCTCCTGGGCTCATGCGATTCCCCTGCCTTTGCCTCAAGTAGCTGGGACTACAGGCGCCGTTCACAACGCCTGGCTATTTTTTTTTTGGTTGCAGCTGTCATTGTTTGGCTGGCCTGGGCTAGATTCAAACCAGCTCAGGTGTCTGTGGATGCGCCTTAGCAGCTTGAGCCATAGGCGCGGAGCCGGAAAAAGGCATTCTTGAAGTTGAGAGTCTTCAGTCTTCTGGAAATCTCTGCTAATAATTTAATAAATATAAAATATAAAGTTCTGACAAAAGACCTTGAGTTTATGATAGTAAAACTGTGCTTTGTCCCAACATGCTGCAACACGCTCACTGCCCCACGAGCCGCAGAACAGAACTGTTCGCACATTAAATCCAGAAGCCCCTGCATTGTTAGATGGTGACTGAGGACTTGCACAATTATTTTTGACTGTTACTTAGATCTCCTATGCTTGAAGGGGTTGGTCACAAGAATTGCCCAGACCCCCAGGAATAAGATATTCTGGGCCTGTTTCTACAGAAAACACAAACCCCTCTCCTTTTTCCTGATTACGTCTGGAAGCCATCCCAGCTGCCATTTGGATCTCTTGGGAAGGCCTTACGTGGGTTCAAGGGCTGGGCTTGGAGAATTGAGATCTGGTAAATGGCCATGACCATAGGACTGCTGGCATATTCAGGCAGTGATTAATTTGTGTTATTCTCACTCAGCCGTGATGACAGTGGGGCCATGTTGGGAGCCTTGCAGACCCAAGCATGTGCTGTTATCTGATGTTTTTCTGGCATAAAAGTTACACAGTTCATTGATAGGCCATTTATTTATTTAGAGACAGAGTTTCTGTTGCCCTTGGGTATAGTGCCATGGCATTGCCATAGCTCACAGAAACCTCAAACTCTTAAGCTCAAGAGATCCTCCTGCCTCAGCCTCCTGACTAGCCACCAATCTTTACTGTCTTTGGATCTTTTAAATTATTTTTCTGAGGTTGAAGGTACACAGAAGAAAATCCTAGGTGTTGAGACTTACTTTATCCTTTGCTTAAACCTGCCTGATTCTCAGGGTTCCTTTCGGATATCAGTTTAATGAGGATGATATTTTAAATTTCAGGCTCTTGGTAATTATTTTTATTTCTGAGGAAAATCCTGTTTTCTACCCTTCTATCCTGCCCAGCAGCAGAGGGAACATAGGGCCTTATAAGTCTCTCTTTTCCTCCTACGATGTGCTTCATAACGCCAGTGTTCTTTGCTGCAGCTCAGCTTCCAAATTTAATTCATTTGTTAGGCCTATTTTTACCTTGAGACACGAAATCTGAATGTGTTGTTAAACTATCAGAGAAAGTGCTTTTCTCTGTGCCTTCCATCTAAGGCAATGTGTGCCTTCCTAATGGTATTATTTATAGCTGTGGGCTGTGAAAATGGAGCGCAGACAGGCTGCCTACACCCCATGTCACACTTTTTTTTTTGGTTGGAGTAGTTAGTCATTAGTACTGAATTGTTTGGTCACGAGCAGGCAGAGAGTGAAAATGTAAAATTCAAAATGCCTTGTTTCCATGGTTCTGGTGTGAAATCTGGGGGGTGGGGGATCCCCGAGTGAGGTATGCCCCAGGTACTCCTCACCTGACAAAGGATTCCAGGTATGTGATGTGTCCTCAGCACCCCTGGCCTCATCCCTTTTGCCCTGGAAGTCTGTGTTTGTGAATATAGTTGTCAGGGCAGGCTGGTTTAGTTGACACTGCAATAACAAATAGCCCCCAAGTCTCAGCGGCTTCCAGCCAGATTGATATGTCACATACTTTCTTAATTGGCTGCCACCTCACTCCTGGTTGTGTGATGGAGATGTCTCTATCTGGAACACTTGGTCTTTGTAGCAGGAAAATAAAGAAACATGGCTCACCCCGTCTCTCACAGATCACTGCAACTCCAACTCCGGGGCTCAAGTGATTCTCCTGTCTCAGCCCCCCGGGTAGCTGGGGTTACAGGCTCCCAGGCAGTTGCCACCATGCCTGGGTACTTTTTCGATTTTTTGTAGAGATGAACTCTGGCTCTTGCTCAGGCTGGTTTCGAACTCCTGGTCGCAGCCTCCCAAAGTGCTAGGATTACAAATATGAGCCACCGATGGCAAACCAATGCTAAAAGCTTCTGTATGAAAATGACTTGTATTATTTCTGTCTAACATTTCATTGGGTAGGGCAAATCACATGGCCACTTTGGAATTCACCAGGGCAGGAATGTATATTCCCCCCTGAGGGAGGGATGGGCACCAGAATATTTCTTTTTTTTTTTTTTTTTATTAAATCATAGCTGTGTACATTAATGAGATCATGGGGCACCATACACTGGGCACCAGAATATTTCATGAACAGACTGCTACAACAGGAATGCATTGAATTTCATTTGATAATAGTCAAGAGAAAGTAAGATATTTTTGGAAAACCAATGAATCCTGTGACTAAACTTGGCCAAGAACTAGCATCTTCTGTCTTCACATTCCCCCCCCAACCCCCCCCGGAGCTGGGGGAGTAGACTTAAGGTAGATGGTCTTATTGTCTAGACTCCTGAGGTCCACTTTCTCAGGTGTTACCTCTGGGTTAGGTATTGTTGTGTTTGTTGTTTGATCTGTTCAGTCAAGAAGTCACTTTTGGGTGTTTTGCCTTCTTGGTGATTCTCATTTGGCTCTTGGCTATGTTTTCAGGCTCATGGCTCGCTGCTCTTGCCTCAGTCTCCGGGCTCTGGCTGCAGTTAATTATTTGTTATTTTGGACATTCCTGGGAGTGCCTTTTGTCTTGCCTCTCATCTTCTAGGGTTCAAAGTCAACATCGCTTTTCCTGGTCTAGGTGAGGGGCCTCTGTGTTCCAGTGGTGAGCTGCCCTTCTTGATCTTTCTCCTAATGTTTCTCCCATGCAAGTACGCTTCTCATTTGCTCAGCAGTCTCTCACTACGTCTAAGCCATCATCACTCCGCAACTCCAAGCCTCGTTTCTAATTGCTTTCCTCCTTGGATCTCAGTGCTCCAGCCACATTGGTCCCGTGTCTGTAATGCGTAGACCTGAAAAAACCTGAAAAAAAAATATTCATCCAGGAATATTGAAAACTTGGTGGAAAGAAGGACCGTAAAAGAAAACTCCCAAGAATAGAAAGGAATCAGTACAAGTGGACACAAGGTCTGACAATGAAGTTCATGAACTTGCCACCGTGCACTGGTGTTGCCAGCACGGTAAGAACAGTGAGGGTCACGTTGGGGTCCCAGTGCCTCCCAGCAGGGTTTGTGCCCAGGTGTGGCGGTGTCTTGTTGAGTGGCATTTGTAATTGTCACTGTGTGTTTTGGGGTGCTGTCTGGAGAATGAGGGAGCTTGAATTAGAGTGATGAATAAACATTAAATGTCTTATTAAACTTGGCAAGAGTGGAAGTGAAATCATGGACATGTTAGTCCAAGTTTATAGGGAAAATGCCCTGATGAAAATGGCAGTGTACAAATAGGTGAAATGTTTTACTGAAGGGAAAGAATGTGTCACTGAAAGGTCAGGGTGGACAGTAACAAGCAGAACTGACGAAGACATTTCAAACATTTGTCAAATTGTCCATCAGAATCATCAGCTGACTGTGAGAAGCACCACAGATCAAGTAAACATTGATAAAGAAACAGTTGGGAAAATCTTAACTAAAAATCTTGACATGAAAAAGATGTGGCTCTTTCATCATGACAATGCACCAGCTCACATGGCCATGTCTGTGAGAGAGTTTTTAGCCAGTAAACAAATAACTAGATTGAACAGTCTTTCCTTACACACCTGATCTGGCCCCCAGCGACTTTTCTTCCTTATCTGAAGATAGAGGAAATATTGAAAGGAAGACATTTTGATGACATTTAAGACATCGAAGTTAATACAACAACAGCTCTGATGGCCATTCCAGAAAAAGGGCTCCAAAATTGCTTTGAAGGGTGTACGAGATGCTGCTGTTGGTGCACAGCTTCTCAAGGATTGGAAGGTGACCATAGTGATATTTGGCAGTGAGGTATGTAATAGTTTTTCTAAGATGAGATGTGAACTTAACTGTCAGACCTTGTATGACAAAACCTCATTAATTAATGAAACTGTAACATTACAATATAAATGAAAAATCATTAATCAATAAAATAATCTTAGTTAAAGAAGAAAAAAATTTAAAAAGCTGGCCTAATTCTGATTATGGTGTTTGTGTTATAAACCTTGTCAGGGTCCAGAATTTCCCCAGAAACCAAAATAGCAGGTCAAGACGGTGGGGACAAAATGTCCTGTAAATATTATATTATAATCTGATTTCTATATAATAAAGTATCTTGTAGAGCTTTAAATACGCATCTGTAATATTTTTAATGCCTGTATAGTATTCTGCTTTGTGCAAGTCAACAGTTTATTTAACCTGTCTTCTATTATTATATTCGACATATAATATATTTTATTATTTGGATTGTTTTTTAGTTTTTTTGCTGTTAAAACTCTGTGAAGGATACCTTTATATTTTTGGTGACCAAATTTTCAAAAGAGGAAGGTTTCTTGAATCTATTTTTTGTAGGTTTTAGAAATAGATACTGTCTAAAAAACTGCTGTAGGCTGTGGACCAGCCTGAGCAAAGCGAGACTCCATCTCTAATAAAAATAGAAAAATTAGCTGGGCATTGTGGTGGGCACCTGTAGGCCCAGCTACTCAGGAGGCTGAGGCAAGAGCATCACTTGAGCTCAGGACTTTGATGTTGCTGTGAGCTATGACGCCGTGGCACTCTACCCAGGGCAACTGAGACTCTTGTTTAAAAATAAACAAAACAAAAATGGCTGTGAAGAAAAAAAAAGAGTCTGTATGTCTTTCTTATTATTTCATTGAGGTTCTGGTTATCTGGCGTTAAGACTATTTATTAAAAATGTGTCTTTTGGATGCAATTAATGTTTTTCTTTAACTTCCACTGCTGCCTTGCAAGTGTGACAAAGCACGAGTTAGCATCTGAGCTTGGCTTTCAAAATAAGCAAACCCCAAATACCTCAACTCAAATAGCTCAAAAACAGCATGAAAAGATTGAAATGTCACATAGGCCCTGCTAGGATTTAATCAGTGGGAATTTATTTGACTTGAGCTTATTCCAGTGCTATTTATAGTCAAAGGTAAATATAATTTTAGGTCTCCTTTTGAAACCACAAGCAGAACCAAACGTAGTTTCTGCAAAAAGCTGGAAGAAAGGTAATTGGGAAGAAACTAATTTCATATGCACAGCTTAGCAGAGTGAATATAATTCATGAATTGTTGCCAAATGAATGAATAAATTAACTAATGTAAAAGGGATATTTATTTCATGCTTGGTAACAAGTCTGTCACCCAGAACCAAGCAGAGCAAAGTCAGGTATTCATGTAAATTCTTGGCAAATGAATGAAGATACAAATGTGGTTTTCTACCACCTTGAACATCATTGAGCATGTACCAATGTCTGAGACCAAGATGATCACATTGTAGGGCTAATGCTGAGTAGCCAGGTTATGTTTAGCTGGCAAAGGATGAACGCTATGAGGGAATTAGTTTATTCTCCAGAAATAACCTCAGCATGTAAACCATCGAATGTGTTCCAGGTACTCTCCCATTTTATAGACAAAGAAATAGAGGCTGAGAAAGTTAAAAAATATAGAACAAAAGCTCAAGGACGCACAGACAGAAAAAGGCTTAGTGGATTTAGCTACCCCACAGTTGTGTAATCCGAAAGCCCATGAATTCCATTGCACCTACAGCCTCTTTTGAGTTTATAATCCAATAATGCTTCTTAAAATCACTCATCGCCCAGAGATAGGTGCCAGTAATTTGGGATCATACTTTTTGTTCTCTATTGTAGTTTCATGTCTTTCCTTTTCCCTTAGCAATATATTGGAATATTTTCTCATAATCTTAAGTACCTTTTACCATATATTGAAGTGACCACTTCTCCCACCTCCATACACCCTAAATAAATTATAAACTCTTTGAGGAGAGAGTCTCAAAAAAATCCATCTACTATGATGTTTAGGGTAATATTAGACATTAAAGACCTACTTATGATTATTTCTAAGTTATGCAGTGTTTATTCTGAGCCAGGCATTGGTCTAATTACATTATGTGGATTAATTCATTGAGCTTGCAAGAAAGATCTGTAAGGCAATACGATTATTATTTCATTTTCCACGTGAGCAAAGAGCCTAGGTCACTTAACGGGTAGTCCGTGGTGGAGCCAAGTTCAAACCCGGGTGGCCTGGCTCTGGAATCCACACTCCTACCCAGTATACTCATCCACCTAAAATAGATGTACAATGAATCCTTGTCAACTCTAGGAAATGAAGAATAAAGGTAATTATGGTTATGCCATGACATCTCTCTTGTAAAAAGCCCAAAATGCATCCCTTGCCTGAATTCTGGCCTCCTTTGTGAAGGGTTTTAAATTTTAAAAAAAAGAATCCAATTCATCCTTATATCTCCCAATTTCCCTTTGAACTTTTGGTGGAGTGAGACTGAATGCATGAACACATCATAGCTATTCCTGTGTTTTTGGTCCCGATTATATTCACATTCTTTCCACTACCAAAAGCCTAGTTCTTGCGTCCTCCATAAAGCATTTGCCCTTTGACAAGCATGTATTTGTAATTAATTAAAAACAGCAACCTTTCTACTTAAATAGGCAAAATACCTCCCCAACCCTCACCACCTCTAGACTGCGCGCGTGCAGCACACACACCACATATTTTCCTCAGTACTGGGATTGATACTCAGAGGAGAAAAATACTGGTACTAAGACTGTAATGGAATTTCCGGTTACCATGGCTACCTCTAACTAAAGTCTCTCTATATGAAAGCTTCTAAATCTAGTTAAACATGTGTAATGATGCTCATCTGGCATAGTATTTGGATTAATAATTAAATCCAGTTATAATTTCAACATTGTAATAAAAATCCACCACTCTGTCTCAGGTGAAAAGGTAGTCTTCACTTCTGAAAGGCAGAACTCGGAGAGGGCCTCCGAGCTTCCTGCCCTTTGTGGACAGCCTCGGGTACTTTTGTGTCTGGGCAGGACTGCAAATGAGATGGATTTCACGGCGGTGAGTAGGTTACACGATATAGCAAAGGCAAAGAGCTTTTGCAAATGGAATGTAGTTCCCACACTAGCTGACTCAAAAAAGGAGATTATCCTAGGGGGGCTGGACCTAATCAGATGGGCAGTTTTGCATGCACGGCCCAGTTCCACGCCACAACTTTCGGGGATGTGGCTGGTACACACTTTTTTTTTTTTTTGAAATCATTTTGATTTCATAATAGTTGCACATTCTTAGTAAATTCTTCCAGAAAAACAAAGAACTCTATCATGTAATAATTTCTTCCTAATCTTGCTTTTTTAAATGTATGTTTTTGAATATAATATTATTATCTCAAAACAGTTCCTTTAGGTTCTTTATATCAGTGTCCGTCACACATAAAGACCTTATGTGATGAGAATAGTATGACATGGCTCCATAGACCCAGGCCTGTGAAAATAAAGCTGAGACCATCACCAATTAGGCATTTTTTGACTGATAAATGTTTTGAAAGTATGATTCTTGAGACTGTCAAGCAGATACAGTCACATATTTGTATAAGAGACAGCAGGAGATGGATATAGTGTTCACCATTAGGATGTGTTATGTTTATTTTATTTATTTTTTTTATTAAATCATAGCTGTGTACATTAATGCGATCGTGGGGCACCATACACTGGTTTTATAGACCGTTTGGCACATTTTCATCACACTGGTTAACATAGCCTTCCTGGCATTTTCTTAGTTATTGTGCTAAGACATTTACATTTCACATTTACTAAATTTCACATATACCCTTGTAAGATGCACTGCAGGATGTGCTATGTTTAAAAGGTTATGGTTTAAAAGCAAACTGTGTCCACACTGCATGCTGAGAGTTGGTCCAACGCTCCACAGCACCCGCTTTCATTAAGTACTTTATTGCCTTCCATTCATCCCTTTCCCAAGCCACGAGCTCACTCCACAGCCACCTCCTGCTTGTTCATATCTTTAAAGAAGGAACTCCCTTCCCTTCATTTTGAGTTTTATCTTTGCTGGTTCCTAATTACTTTACTGCATTAGTCTAAGCTGTTAGCAAAGTAGCTCCAAGTACATTCTTAATGAGAGTGACAGATTTTGACTCTCATACAAAATTATAAGCCTGTGTCCATGGAAACAGAAGGGAAAGCAAAACCTGAGATTCCCTTCCTTGTTATCTTGCCATGTGGCAGAATGAAAAATAACCATAGTGGTAATAGCATGATTACATGTCGCAGCAAATCCAATATTCCAGGTGTCAGGAAGGCTCAGTCCCATGACCTATGGATTTTTATCTAATATGAAGAAGGCAAACTCATGTTTATCAGCCTCTATAAATCTCAGTGTGGTTCTGATCTACTCTAATCTGAAAGCATTAGAATGTTAGGTTTTGTTTTTTTTTTGTAGAGACAGGGTCTCACTTTATGGCCCTTGGTAGAGTGCCGTGGCCTCACACAGCTCACAGCAACCTCCAGCTCCTGGGCTTAAGCAATTCTCTTGCCTCAGCCTCCCGAGTAGCTGGGACTACACGTGCCCGCCACAACGCCCGGCTACGAATGTTAGGTTTTAATACATATTTATTTGCATAGAATGACTACAATGTCATTACCTTGGGGGTTAAGGCTTCAACATATGAATTTTGGACAGTTGTAACAAGTTTCTTGTTTATTTGATGGCCATGGAAATTTGCTTTTAACATCTCCTTCTGGAGAATCTGTAATGGGGAACAAAGCTGAACGACAGCTTCAGCCACCCTTCCCGAGAATCCACCAAAGGGCCACAATTTTGAGGGCTACCCCAGCTAATAGCTGCACTGTGTGTGTGTATGGGGTGATCCAGGATTTTTCTAGTAATTAATCCTGGTTCAGCACCTCCTGGCTCTTCTTGCTGAGACTTCCACGGAACTCCCTGCAGGCTGAGACTTTTCCTCTCCAGCCGCCCCTTTCTTCTGTAGCTTCACATCTGCATTTTGCACTCGGCCTCTCCCTGGCAGCTTCCACTTCTCTTTTTCCTTTATCAGAATTTCCCCAAACAAATCGTTCGTGTGGCTCATCAGGTCTTGATGTATGCTTCTTGAAGGATCTCAACTGGCACAACTGCCTTTTTCCAAAAAAAAGAGTGTAAAATGGTTTACACAGATGCCAGCAATACGTCAAGACATTTAAAATATGCACAGCAGATTAGGAAAATTAGGAAATCAGGAAATGCGAAAATAAAGAAAGCAGAATGGAGCCCAGAGAGGGGTAATATACTGAATGAATATTATACATGGGTCACATATCTGGCTCCAAGAATGAAGCACATTTACCAATGGAAATTAAAAACGGGTGTATAACAAATAACCTAAGGACCCCGAAGATACTGGAAAAAGAAAAAATTTTTACCTCCAAAGCAATTTTGATCACTGTTTGATTATCTGTGTTAGTGGCTGACAGGAGTGATATGGATATAGCCGGCTCATAATAATTTTAAAATATCAGTTTCATTTGGCTTTGGGTACATTATATCTAAGCACTCAATGCATGCATATGTATTTTATAACAGTTCTTTGAAAAATATTTTTCTTAGATTAACATTAACATTAGTTGGTGTGTACTTTACATTTTAGGATGGGTAACAGTAGTTAGGAGAGATTCATTCTGGGATTACAATTTCTGTGGCCCCTCCGCCTTGTCAGCCCTATAATGCTGTTTAATCAGGTCCTTAGGGTCCCCCTCGGCTCTTCATGAAAGCTTGTATAAAGCTCTGTGTCATCTCTGTCCAATCTCAGACTTGAAACCCATATCTGAATAATAGTAAAATACATGTAACCATCCTAAATCTATGTTATAAATTAATTTTATCCATTCACAAAATTGTATTTCACTCTGATGGCTAACTTTTGGGGGGTGGAACAGTAACTATCTGTCAGAATAGAATCTGCGGTTGGAGTAGATACTAAGTTGAGCCTAAGTTGACTGCAGTTTTGTTGAGAAAGGCCAAATGTGACGCCAGGGTACATTGAAATACTGCAGGAATAAAGTAGCAATATAACGCTGGTAAAAAGCAAAGGCTGGCTGACGTTCAGTAAATGCAAGGCTCTGAAGCTAAATAAGTGTTGGCGATTGTCGTGATATCACCGTCTTAACTTTCTTTGGTTAACCATTGTGCTCTCCACTTTTTCTCGTGGAACATATTTAAGGAAGCTTTAGTTAAGTGCTTTGAGTCAGAAGGCAATCAGACTCAGTCTGCAGATATTCCTCTGGTCTCCTCTGTACTTATGAAGTATCGTTACACGATTGCTCTCTCTGTCTTATCTCCATTTAAAAATTATTAGCTCATTGCTATATAGAATCCTGACTTTTTAGTACCACACACCGGGTGGAACGTGAATGGAGAAGCTCACCGACATCTGGTTATGATTTTCATTAGTTTGATTCAGTGCTAGTCAGATCATTTGGATGATGGGTTGAATTCTAAGCTGTATAATTTAGGAGAAATTCGGGAGAGAAAGAATGCTTGTTACAGTATTAATATGGCTTTAAAAAAATCAGGGTATCATTTACATATACTGTGATGACTAATTTATATGTCACCTTGACCAGCTAAGGGATACCCAGATTGCTGGTAAAACATTTTTCCCTGGTGTATCTGTGTTTTGGGAAGAGGTTAACATTTGAATCAGTGAATGGAATAAAGCAGACAACCATAATCGATGCAGGTAAAAAATCCACTGGGAGCCTAAAAAAAGGGGAAGAAAGGATGAATGTAGTCTCTTTTGGAGCTGGACTTTCCCCCTTCTCCTGTCCTCAGTCATGGGGGCTCCTGGTTTCCAGGCCTCTGGGCTCTGAGACTTACGCCAGGCCCCTGCCCCTTCCTCGCTGCTTTTCTGATTCTCCAGCTTGCATGTGGCAGATCATAGGGCTTATTGGCTTCCATAATCTTATGATCTGATTCTATTAGTGAATCTTATATGAGAGTGTGTGTGTGTGTGTGTGTGTATGTGTGTGAATCCTACGTGATATGTATGTGTATATATCCTATTGGCTCTCTTTCTCTGGAGAATCCTGACTAATACCCATATATCAGTATGTGTGGATCTTAGATTCTATGAATCTTAGAGAACGAATACCCCCAGGTAACCAACGGCCAGTTATCGATAACTACATTATCAATAACTAGAAAGCCCCTTCTTGCTCAGTCCCAGTCATTAAGTTCTGCCTCTTCAGGTGACCTTTACTCTTTTTTATAGCCATAAATTATTTTTGTGAAGTTTTAAAATTTCCCTTCTTATAGTTCTCTTTCTAAAATAATTTCTTTCATTCACTATTACAGTAGTAGTGGTGAGAATCATCCAAGTTATGTGCAACAGTAACTTCATGTACAGCAGTAATTTCTCTCATTTTAATGGTTATATTGTATTTCGTTATAAGATTGATTTGTCCATTGTACTGTTGATGGACAATTGAGTTATTTCCAGGGTTTGGCTAATGACTAACACTGCTGTGAGCATTCTATGGGTCTTTTGGTGTACATATGTGTATATTCTATTTTGAGCAGAATTCTGAGTTGTGGAGTGGGCCTATGTACAGCTAGACAGTTTTCTGAAGCAGTGGTCCAGCTTGCATGGCAACCAGAAGTGTGTGGGCCTTCCAGTTGCTCACATATTTATAAACATGTGATCCTACTTTTTACCTTTTGCTTTGCTCCCGCACATAGCTTTTTATCATTTGCCATACTCATGAGACATAGTGTTTTCAGGACAATCAAACATTCTGAGATGGAAAAGATGGAGAAGAAATATTAAACATTTTAGGAAGAGAAGAAGATCAAGAATGAAGCAAAGGAAAAGATGGTCTGAGCAGTGGTGGGCAGTCTAATGCTTTTTTATCACCCACCTGGAGACAAAGTGACATTTAATACCTTCGAACAAAAATTTCTTTTACCTAATTTGAGTCCCGAGTTTCCCAGGTTATAAGGATAGGATGATGGGGTAAGCAAAATGAAAACAATAAGAAAATATAGATAAAGAAATCAATACAGCTTCTCCAAGGAGGATCTAAATGTCACTGGAAGAGTTTGGAAAGCAAGTAGTAAGTCAGCGTTAAATGTTTTGTAGTCTGTATGCTTGCCTGTCTTCATTGACTGCGATTTCCAGCCAATGTATATATCCAGTATCTTTGTAACATTTTTTTGATAGTAAGAAACTTGGAGATTTTTTTTTTTTTGGTAGAGACAGAGTCTCATTTTATCGCCCTCGGTAGAGTGCCCTGGCGCCCAGCTCACAGTGACCTCCAACTCCTGGGCTTAGGCGATTCCCTTGCCTCAGGCTCCAGAGGCGCCTGCCACAACACCCAGCTATATTTTTTGTTGCAGTCTGGCAGGTGCTGGGTATGAACCTGCCACCCTCGGTACATGGGGCAGGCACCCTGCCCACTGAGCCACAGGCGCCGCCCAAAACTTGGAGATTTGAAGAGAAGAGAGGTGAAGTCTGATTCCTTCTTGTTCTTTCCTTTTCTACCTTCCTCGGCCTCACCTGACACATCTTTCCCCTGGGGATGAGGGAGGGATGAGGATGACAGAAGTGTTTCATCTTCTAAACAACCCCAAAGATTTGTGCTAAGTCATTTGATGTGAGGTGATATAAGCTATTCCTGAGAAGATGAATACTGTAAGGGTGGTAAACTAGGGCCGGGCGCGGTGGCTCACGCCTGTAATCCTGGTTAGTATTCTGGGAGGCCCAGGCGGGTGGATTGCTTGAGCTCATGAGTTTGAGACCAGTCTGAGCCAGAGGGAGACCTGTCTCTAAAAATAGATGGGCATTGTGGTGGGCACCTGTAGTTCCAGCTACTTGGGAGACTCAAGAGTTTGAGGTTGCTGTGAGCTAAGATGCCACGGTACTCTACCAAGGGTGACAAAGTGAGACTCTGTCTCAAAAAAGAAAAAAAAAAGTGACCCTAGATATCTTCCGGGCAAATGTCCTGTTGTTGATGTTTTAGTTTTAAAGAAAAAGAAAATCTTCCAGTTTAACAGCTCTACAGAGGGAAATTCCTGAGGGGTTAAAACCTTCCACATATTTGGTACTCACTGCTTACCTGGGTAATTTCTGTCACTAGCTTCAGTAAAAGCTGGTTGGGAGACAGACACCACCGAATACAGAGGATCAGTGTCTCTTTGGGTTTGCTTGCTAATTCTGCCACCTCCCCCACCCCCTACTAGCCATCTGGAGGAAGGGAACAGGCTTTGAGCTAAATTTGGAGATTTATGAGGCACAGGACGCGTAGTTGCTCTATTCATTTGAATTGAAAATTTGATCCAATTCTGGAGACTTCTCAGTTAGCATCAACCTTCTGGGTTGAGCTATAAATCTATAAATGACTTTATAACATTATTTGCTTTGATTTAACAGGGCAGAGCACTGTCTCACACCTAGCAAAAAAGCAATAGAGCAGTAACACTTGAAAGGCTGTGCTTGTCATCTCTCCTTTCAGCTAAGAATACTGAAGAACTTCAAAATAATGCTATGCCTAAATTAGCCTAAGTTGAACCAGTTCAGTAACCTGAAATTTTTTCAAGGCAACTTCTTTGGTGCTTTCCTTCTTATGTCAGCAAAGCATTGCGTCTGCTACTGTCCCACATCAGCTGAGGTCATGGTTTATGGACTAAAAATAAAGGGAGGAGAGCAATACTGCTAGGAAGCAATTAATAACATCATTTAAGGGCGGTGCCTGTGGCTCAAGGAGTAGGTTGCCGGTCCCATATGCCGGAGGTGGCTGGTTCAAACTCAGCCCTGGCCAAAAAAAAAAAAAAAAAAAAAAAACCCACAAAAAACAAACAAACAAAAACACATCATTTAAAAGGATGCCAAAACATACATTTTCTGCCATTTCTATGACTGACTTAATCTCCTATTAATATATATTTTTACATATACGTGGTAGTGAAGGCTAGAAATCACTAACGATAGCTTTAATGAGAGTTGGATTTTCTCCAAGATCATTTTTACTTTACAAAAGCAATTATGTAACTAGCTAAATAGGAATTTCTACTTCTTTTTTGCTTCCAAGGAAAATTCTGCTGGGGTAACGGTACTATCAAGTGTTTGATTCTCAGGTAAAACATATCTAACTAAGTAATTAAGAAAATGTATGAAATCTATGAAAAGTAGATCCAAAGTCTAGCATAGATTCAAATATTGGCTGGCTAAACAACTTCTTTCTCCTTTTGTTTTGGGGACAGAGACTTGCTCTGGTGCTTGGGTAGAGTGCAGTGACATTAACACAGCTCACTGTAGCCTCAAACTAACTCCTTGGCTCAAGTGATCCTCCTGCCTCAGCCTCCCAAGTAGATGGAACTATAGAATAGATACCCACCATTATGCCTGTATAATATATATATATATGTAGAGATGGGGTCTCATTCTTGTTCAGGCTGGTCTAAAGCTATTGGCCTCAAGCAATCCTTTGGCCTCGGCCTCCCAAAGAGCTAGGATTACAAGCATGAGCCACTGTGCCTGGCCTCTTCCTTTTTCTTTCTTTCTTTCTTTCTTTCTTTCTTTCTTTCTTTCTTTCTTTCTTTCTTTCTTTCTTTCTTTCTTTCTTTCTTTCTTTCTTTCTTTCTTCTTTTTTAAAGATAATGCATACAATGTGGAATAAATAGTACACTTATGCCCTATGAACCATTAATTTCTGTACCACCCACTCAGAGTTGAGCAGCTAAAAGGGACCATTGAGATTGTCTAGCTTATTTTTTTCTTTGTACAGGTGAGGCAGTATGTGGTCTCTTTCAATGATCAGATACTGAAAAGTTCACAAAATGAGGCCAGGTGAAGTGGCTCATGCCTGTAATCTCAAAACCCTGGGAGGCTAACTTGGGTGGGTCACTTGAGCTCACAAGTTTGAGACCAGCCTGAGCAACAGCAAGACCCCCATCTCTTAAAAATACCCAGACTTTTTGGTGGGCAACTGTAGTTCTAGCTACTTGCAAGGCTGAGGCACGAGGATCACTTGAGTCCAAGACATTGAGGTTGCTGTGATCTGTGATGCCATGGCACTCTACCAAGGACAAGAAAGTGAGACTCTGTCTCAAAATAAAAAAAATGAAAAGATGTCAGATAAAATAAAATTTACAAAATGAGCAGCACTTTATAATGAGGGAAATTGCATTGGGGAAGGATGGTTGCAGAAATTTTTATTTCCTATCTTTTGCTATAAAGAAATACAGTCACTTCTTTGAGAGCGAAAAATGTGAGTGTATGAGTGAGAATCAGACAAATTCATAAAACATTATTTAGCCACAAAATATCATATCATGGTCATATATCCATCAGGTTACTATATTTATTTAGGCAATAAGTGTGTACCATGTGTCAGACAGCATGCTGATTGCTAAGCCTGGAGAGGAAACAATACAGGTAAGTAGGGTCCCTATTCTCATGGGTGACATTTTTGATCAGTGGGGGACACAGACCCTTATACAGTGTTCCATTGATTCTTTTTTTTTTTTTTTTGAGGCAGAGTCTTACTATGTCACCCTCCGTAGAGTGCTGTGGCATCACAGCTCACAGCAACCTCAAACTCCTGGGTTTAAGCAATTCTCTTGCCTTAGCCTCCCAAGTAGCTGGGACTACAGGCGCCTACCACAATGCCTGGCTATTTTTTGTTGCAGTTGTCATTGTTGTTTAGCTGGCCCAAGCTGGGTTCGAACCCGCCAGCCTTGGTGTACGTGGCTGGTGCTGTAACCATTGTGCTATGGGCACTAAGCCGATCTATTGATTCTAAGGAGCACATTTCCCCTATATTTGAATATCTGTGACATCAGCATACATCCTAAAGTAGTGTCATAGCTTAAGTGATGACCCTTTTTTCCTTTATGGTGTATAATACAGTGACTTATTCAACAATTGCTGGTATACTCACTTCTATGAGGTATTGGATAGATACGTTACGGCTAGAACTACGAAGATACAGTGTTATGAGGGGACTAACGGGAGACCGACTTTGCACTGGCTGCTGGGGAGAAGGGGATACCTAAGCGTGAAGAGAGAGAAGGGCCCAGTTTAGTGAACAGAGGGGACGAGAGCATCGGAAGAAGAGAAAACAGACTTTGTGAATGTCTGGGGAGGGAACAGCGGGCCTGTTTTAGGAACAGATGAGAGGCCAGTGTCACTGGACCATAGCAAGCTATAGGGCCCTTTCAAAAAGCCTGATTGTTTCAGTCTCTTGTAAGCATCTATTCTGGAAGACCTTTTTCAAATCAGCTGTACTGAAGGCATTTCTTTTATGTATCAGTCATTGTAAAGGCCATAGTAGGTTCCACCACTGCTTGGGAAGATCAGTCTAGATTTATCCTTTTTATTATAATGGTTTTTCTCACCTAAGTGTTGGGAGCACATGCAGTTGTCATAGAGGCAAATTATCTGGCTTTGGGAATTATGTAATAGGGTAACATTTTCTCTTTTTTCAGCTTTATTCTTTTTTGATGTTTTGCCTTTTGCAACCAGAATAAGAGACCTTCTTTAATTGAAACTATTTAGGGTGAATTTTGTGACTTGAACAGGAAAACAATTATATTTGAAAGCTTACACCTATAAAAGAAAGTGTTATGAAAGTGTGGTTGTGTTGCAATAGCTGTAATTCACAGAGGCTCCATTATGATAAACAAGACTCTTCTGGATTAAAGTAAAAAGTAAGAAGTAACAGAAAATTAAGTAAATATAAAAAATGTATATATATATATCCCATTGTCCAGAACACAGTTTGTATTCTAAGTAGAGAAATACCTCCCCGGCAGCCTGATTGCTACTTAAATTTGTCAGCAATTGTAAAATGCTAGTCTCAAGGAAGAAGAGTTCCATATAGTTAAAGAGGAAAATTCATGTTGATGGAGCTTTGTTATAAAATATTTTTAATCCTTCTTCGATATAAATTACATACTTTCTTCTTCTATGTGTCACCAAACAAGAATCATTTTATCTCTGGCACATTAGGAGATAAAAAAACAAAAGAAAATATCCTTAAAGTGATCAGATTTAAAGAACACTTCCGAAAAGAACCACACAGTATCTTATGACTTTCAAGAATTGATTTGGCCATTTTTAGACCATCACCATCACCAGTAAGAAAACCTCTGCTGAAATTAGTGCGAAATATCCTTTCCTTGTTTGACCCTCATCATTTTTTGGTGATCATCTTTCAGCATCTGTTTTGTGTTCCCATTTTATTTTGCTAGAGGTAATTTTCTGTACGCTTTTCTGAATGGTGCATCCACTTTAAAATCCAGGTGCATCTCTGCATGAAAGCATTTATGGAAAAGAAAAGTCAATCCTATGATGAGTAGGAATGATGGAGGTCTTTAATGAAAACAGTGTGGGTTCCTAAAAGAGGGTTTCTCTGCCAAATTAGATAGCGGTGGGGTGGTGTCTAACTTGATGTGTTCTCTGCTGAGGCTGTTGAGAAGAAATTGTACTCTTTAAGCTCCAACAATGTTTAGAAACTAGACATAAGCCCTGCTGTTTCCCAGGAAGTGCAGTAGTTTAGATGAAAACTGCTCCATACTGTTGGGATTTAATTGACCACACATGGTGGAGAATGCAAACGGAAGAACTCAGTAGAATACATTTAGCTTCTCTAAGTGAAAAGTTATCCAACTTAAACAGGAAGGAACACAATTTGAAGGCGAGAGGATGGAACAAAATCACTGTAATTCCTAAGGTAGAAACACTCAGATGGCTTTCCGTGTTCTTTCGGTTTCCATATAGAAATGGGAAAAGCAGCAAAACACAACTAAAAAGATGACATTGAAAGGAAAGCAAGGAACACTTTAAAGAGAGAAAGAACTATGGAAATTAAAAAGTAAATTCTTGAAATTATAGACTTAAAAAAAAAATCTATGCTTAATTTAATTAGCAGTGATGAGACTATTTTGCTTAGTGTGCATTAACCACCTAAACCCTCATGTAGCCATCCTGTTCGTCAGGTGCAACTGTGCTCTCCAATTCAGAATCAAATTGTTTATTTCACTAATACCAGTGCTTTTCACTGGGTGCTATTATCATTTTGAAATGGTGCTAACAGGCTCAGAGAAACCAACAATTTCATAAAGGTATAAAATTTTGTGATAGATGTTAGGATACATATTCACACATACGTAAAACATCTTCCCTTTTGGTAGATAGGAGATGAAATAGATTAGCCACAGGGAAGTGATATAAGCTGTTTCTAGTCTTTTATCTGGCACTAGCTTGTGAGCGAAAAAACATCTTAACATTTTTGTGAACCTTTGTTTAAAAAAAAAGGGGAAGTGTTACAGGTCTTTTAGGATTTGTTTGGCAGGTTTTCCAGGTTTTACCAGAAAACTCCAAGGGTGGAGGGAATGGGGAGAGAAATCACAATATTTTCCCTGTTTCCTTTGGGTGTTAGATAAGAAGATGCATCATTATACCCAGATGATCAAAAATCATTTTACAACAAAGACATTTGCACCAGAATGTTTATGGCAGTCCAATTCATAATAGCCAAGCCATGGAAACAGCCCAAGTGCCCATCGACCCCTGAATGGATTAACAAATTGTGGTATATCCATTATTTGATCTTTGACAAGCCAATTAAAAACATTCAGTGGGGAAAAGATTCCCTATTTAACAAATGGTGCTGGGTCAACTGGCTGGCAACCTGTAGAAGACTGAAACTAGAGCCACACCTTTCACCATTAACTAAGATAGACTCTCATTGGATTAAAGATTTAAACTTAAGACATGAAACTATAAAAATACTGGAAGAGAGTGCAGGGAAAACCCTTGAAGAAATTGGTCTGGGCGAGTATTTTATGAGGAGGACCCCCTGGGCAATTGAAGCAGCTTCAAAAATACACTACTGGGACCTGATCAAACTAAAAAGCTTCTGAACAGCCAAGAACACAGTAAGTAAAGCAAGCAAACAGCCCTCAGAATGGGAGAAGATATTTGCAGGTTATGTCTCTGACAAAGGTTTAATAATCAGAATCCACAGAGAACTCAAATGTATAAGCAGGAAAAGAACAAGTGATCCCATCACAGGCTGGGCAAGGGACTTGAAGAGAAACTTCTCTGAAGAAGACAGGTGCATGGCCTATGACATATATAAAAAAATGCTTATCATCTTTAATCATGAGAGAAATGCAAATCAAAACCACTTTGAGATATCATCTAACTTCAGTAAGCTTAGCCCATATCACAAAATCCCAAGACTGGAGATGTTGCATGGATGTGGAGAAAAGGGAACACTTCTACACTGCTGGTGGGAATGCAAATTAATACATTCCTTTTGGAAAGATGTTTGGAGAACACTTAGAGATCTAAAAATAGATCTGCCATTCAATCCTATAATTCCTCTGCTAGGCATATACCCAGAAGAACAAAAATCACATCATAACAAAGATATTTGTACCAGAATGTTTATTGCAGCCCAATTCATAATTGCTAAGTCATGGCAAAAGCCCAAGTGCCCATCGATCCACGAATGGATTAATAAATTGTGGTATATGTACACCATGGAATATTATGCAGCCTTAAAGAAAGATGGAGACTTTACCTCTTTCATGTTTACCTGCATGGAGCTGGAACATATTCTTCTTAGTCAAGTATCTCAAGAATGGAAGAAAAAGTATCCAATGTACTCAGCCCCACTATAAAACTAATTTATGACTTTCACATGAAAGCTATAACCCAGTTATAAGCTAAGAATATGGGGAAGGGGGAAAGGGAGGGGAGTAAGGGGGTGGTGGGCGGGTGGAGGGTGATTGGTGGGATTACACCAGCGGTGCATCTTACAAGGGTACATGTGAAACTTAGTAAATATAGAATGTAAATGTCTTAACACAATAACTAAGAAAATGCCAGGAAGTCTATGTTAACCAGTGTGATGAAAATGTGTCAAACGGTCTATAAAACCAGTGTATGGTGCCCCATGATCACATTAATGTACACAGCTATGATTTAATAATAAAAATTGTGGGATATGTACACCATGGAATACTACGCAGCCATAAAAAAGATAGAGACTTCATATCTTTTATCTTTATCTGAATGGAGCTGGAAGATATTCATTTTGGTAAAGTATCTCAAGAATGGAAAAAAAAGTATCCAATGTACTCAATACTACTATGACATCAATATTTAACCACCTACACACTCATATGAATGGCAAAACATAATTATAGTCCAGAAAGTAGAAGGGAAGAGGAGAGAGTGGGGAGGGAAGGAGGATATGGGAGGAGGGAATGTATTTGGGGAGACCTCACCTAATTTGCATGATGCAATGGTACATTTCAAAACTATTAAGAAATGAGTATAATTGTGATGGATGTGTTACTAAGTTCAATGTAAGCATGTCACATTGTAAATCGAAGCAGTAACCTGAACCCCATAAATGCATCAATTTACAAAGTTATGATTTAATAAAAAAATTAAAATATAAAAAAAATTTAATCAAACAAATGAAATGTACACTTAAAAAAATGCATCCTTGTACATGGTAATAGGCAATGAGCCAGTATCAATTAAGAAATAACTCATCACTTTCACCATTATTGTGCTAGAAACTTACAGTGATAGGCTGGCTTGGATTAGTCTACCATGCTAGCTTTTATTGCTAAAACAATTTGTTGTTTCTTTCCAGGCCTCTGTGAATTACTAACAATCCTATTGTTCATACTGGTTTTTCCAAAAGGTAATGACCAAATCATTTAAGTCAGATGGCTATGACTTAGAGCTGAGAATTAATTTTGGCTTATTGTACTCAACCTGTTAAAAACTGTCAAAACGTTTCATTCTTTCTAATGTTTAATAAGGTCAGGAGTTTAAAAAGAGAGAGATTTTCTTGATATAGTGTTTTCTTCTTTTCCATGTGGGAAGTGTCCCTGTGCCTAACTGCTTTAATGCTGAGGTTGGCAGGGCTTGCAAGTTGGTAGCAACCGTGAAAAGTCCCTCGCTGAGACAGGCCGTGTGGAAATGAAGACCCAGGGAACTGCTGTCCCCCTTCCCCAATCTCAAAGGCCAGATGGGCTTGGCGTAAACCCTGGGAGTGTAGACAGTCTAGGGTAGTGGAGGTCAGCTGCTGAGTTAGGAAATTCCCTTTCTGAGAGACACATGGGAAACGTGTTTGGGCACTCAAAGCAGTGCTGAAATGGCCAGAAATGAGACTAAATTGATGGACTTTAGCTGGGTCTGTACAGACAGAGCATCCTGTTTTCTAAGTCGCTGAGTCTCAACAGTCTCTGCTGTCTGGGATTCTGGGCACACTAAAGGTTACTGGCTGCACTAGCCCTCATGGCTTTTTTTGCATACCTTAGCTTTATAAGAATGGTCTTCTCCAACAAGTGTATTGCACTGGGGGATTATTGTTAGTCAGCTGAGCATGACAGGGAATGAAAAAGAATTTCTGTTTGTTGTGAGGGTGAAGAAGCAGGCAAAAGAGGATGTGGTGAAAGATTCTGCTTCCTGTCTATTCAGAGGATGTGAATAGACAGTTTACATAACAGAAAGTTGGTAGGCACACATGTGGTAAATTACACAGCCTTGTTTGCAGATAACAAAATGCACATTAAAAAAACTTATACGACATCTTTGAAAATCTATTAAACTCACAAAAATAAACAACAATAAAAAAACTGTAAGTTCACTTCTTTCTGGGGAGCAACATATACAAAGCTGTATGCTATGGTGGAAAGAATGTTGCATTTGGAGTGTGAAGACTTAAATCTAAGGACTTAAACTGTGAGCGAATTGTTTACCTTTCTGAAGCTCAGTTTTTCTCTTGAATGACAACATCTGTCAACATTATACAGTTTGTAATAGGTTTAAATAAGCAAATGGGAGAAATTTTCAAATGATAAAGCATCGTATAAATATAAGTTTTTCTTCTGGTTTTTATCAACAGGCTGATAAGAAAGGTAATGAATTTCAGTTACTTATCCTTTTCAGAAACATGTGGAATACAGTTTATGAATATACTAATTGTATTTAGTAATTTCACATTTAGACATCGATAATGAACTGGCTAAATAAACTGTCTTGAAATAACAAGAGGGGATTACTTGTTATTAAAAATTATGATTTGGGGTGGCGCCTGTGGCTCAAAGGGGTCAGGAGCTGGCCCCATATGCCGGAGGTAGCGGGTTCAAACCCAGCTCTGGCCAAAAAACTGCAAAAAATAAAAAATTATGATTTGGTGGACTTGATTAATACATTCAGATTTAACTGTGTTTCCCTCATTTTGTTGGGTTATTTCATCTATGTTGCATAATTTAATCTACAAACTAATCATGACAAGTAGATATTACTCCCTCTGTTTTAAAGATGAGAAAGTTGAACAGAGCCTGTGGCTCAGTGGGTAGGGTGCCAGCCCCATATACCCAGGGTGGCTGGTTCGAACCCAGCCCTGGCCAGCTAAAACAGCAGTGACAACTGCA
Source organism: Nycticebus coucang (assembly GCF_027406575.1). NCBI lineage: Eukaryota > Metazoa > Chordata > Mammalia > Primates > Lorisidae > Nycticebus > Nycticebus coucang. The sequence continues at coordinate 32,818,031 of NC_069782.1, forward strand.
ACAACAACAACAAAAGCTGGGTGTTGTGGCAGGCACCCTGTAGTCCCAGCTACTCAGGAGGCTGAGGCAAGAGAATCACTTAAGTCCAAGAGTTGGAGGTTGCTGTGAGCTGTGACATTACAGCACTCTACTGAGGGTGAACAGTGTAAGACTCTCTCTCAAAAAAACAAAAAATAAAGATGAGAAACTGAAAGTCACCCACATTCTTTAGTTGATTGATATTTACATAAAACTACATTTAGTTAAAAAAAAAACCTCAAAAGAAGGTAATGTGTACATGCTCTACTTAACATTATATATCCATATGAAGACCTTAACAATGAAAGGAAGACAATTTGAAGACAAATGTTTAGGACTAAATATTTAAACATACTTTATCATAACTTTTTTTTAATTCTAAGAAAGAAAATGATACCCTCCGGAGAAATTTTGTTAGTGAGATTAAAACAAAACACCATCACCCCAAGGGAAATTCAATCACAAAATCATTTAAACTCAGAAAGGTAGTATTATAATTTAATAACAAAGACAATCGTACCACCACAACAGAGAAATTATGACCTAAACCAACACTCGGGGGACAGGAGGAGTTTAGATTATATCCTCCCTAAAATCTATAAGAAAGAATGGCGCTGGCAAATACTAACTCACTCATCATCCCTTAACAGGACAGGAACACAACCCTGGAGCATTTTCCTGTGTCACTTAACAGTTAATGTGTTATCTGTTCAGTGACATTAAGATGTGGTTCTCAAAGCCCTTTACAAAGACACTGGCTTTGATGAGTGACAGACACAAGCTCCAGCTGGTTGGTGAAAGGAAATTCAATTATACAGTTTCTAAACTGTGCATCCTCCGGGTTGAACTCAGAGATCCAAATACCAAAGAATAACACTCAACCCTGGATTTCCTTTAGGAAATGCTGAGTGATTTCACCATTTTGTGTCTGCTAGAGAGAGGCACGCTTCAGGGCCATCAGGAGATACAACCCACAGGACAGTGAATACCCTTGAATACGGAATGTGAGAGCTGGCATGTGCTGCTCAAGAGGCATTGCAGAGAGTGACGGGTCACTCAGAGCTTCAGTAATTCTACACATAATGGAACATGGGCAGAGATGGCATTTGTCTAAGAAGTAACTCAAGAAACAGCTGTTCTCTTTGTTTGTTCAAAGAGACTGGTTTCCAAGGTGGCAGTTCATGCATCCTGGGGGTTGACTGCAGAAAATCACTTGGGATCTGCAAAGAAAATGCTAGCATCATTATTTATTTTTGTCTGAAAAAATGTAATAAAGAGATGAAACTTCCTGGCACATATGGAAAGGACTGGTGCTTAAGACTCACTCCCAGACCCTCCTTTGGTCTGTGTGTCAGATAGCCTTGTGTCTTGGATAGCATGAAAGTTTTCCCGAAAGGAGAACAGAGATGTACAGGGAGGAGGTGGGGAGGAGACCAGTATGTCTACTCTTCTGTTGCTTTCACAATTTTGTGGCTTTACAGATTTATATTATTTTGTTTTAAAGAATGAAAGCTCACCATATAGACAGGTAACTTGACAATGACCCTTGCAGAAAAACTTTAAAGCAAGAAAAAACTTATAATGTAAGCAAAAGTGAACAATAATACAATGGTAGAGACTTTTTATTGTTGTTGATATGGGGTCTTGCTGTGTTGCCCAGTCTGGACTGGAATCCGCATATTTAAGCAAACTTCCCTCCTCAGCCACCTGAGTAGCTGAGATGACAGGCATACTACACCATGTCCAGCTTAGTGGTGGCTTTTTTTTTTTTTTTTTGTGGTTTTTGGCCGGGGCTGGGTTTGAACCCGCCACCTCCGGCATATGGGACTGGCGCCCTACTCCTTGAGCCACAGGCGCCACCCTTAGTGGTGGCTTTTTGCCTGTTTAGCCATATGACAAGGAAAAAGCAACGATAAAGTCAGATCTATTAAGAATGAAAGTCATTTTTTATTCACTTAGAAAGAAAATTGTTGAAAATGTAGATTCACATCCACGATTGTTAATGAGGGTCCTCATTACATTGGGTATACTGTGGGTTTTTTAGTTATGATAGCTAGATTAGTTTTCTAGGGCTCCTATTACAGAGGACTACTAGGTGGTTTAAACAAAATAGATTTCTTTGCTCATAATTCTGGACATTCTAATGTCTGAGCTCAACTTGTTGTTGTTTCTTTTGAGGCACCTCTTCCCAATTACACAAGTCCATCCTCACCCTCTCCCAGTCTTTCCTCTGTGAGCACTCCTCATATCCCTGCCTACAAATTTTAACTCAATTACTTCTATAAAACCTTATTTCCAAATATGGTTTCATTCTGAGTTACTGAGGGTTTACAACTTAAACACATGAATTAAGGGGACACAATTCAATCCATAACAATGGCCTAATTTTAAGCATTATAACAAACTGAGCTTATGGACAGACTTTCAAATCCCCGATCACTGTTTCGAGCTAAGATTTTAAAAAGAAGCCTATTTACAAAAGTTTTGTGCCAATAGTAAATCCAACTTATTTTTACATATCCTATATTCCAACTTGAAAATTTTTTAAATTTTATTTCAGATTAATATGTGGGCACAAATGATTAGGTTACATTGTTTGCATCTGTTAGGTAAAGTTCAAATTGTAGTTGACATGGAGTCAGATATTTTGCTTTTTAAATCATTTCAATTTTTGAACCAGGTGAATGTATTGCCTGTTCAAAAATAAAATTAAAATTTAAAATGGAAAAAGACAAAAACAAAAACAAGTGGTAGTTGAGCTTTTCACCCAGGGGGTGTGCTGCACACCTTTACATTGCAAACTCATTCTTCGGAAGCTTTTGGTTTTGATAGAATAAAATGATGGAATAATGGGTTATTGGTAAGTCATGAATGTAGCAAACACTTATGATGTGTCTATCATGTATAGGTACTCTGTTGAGACAGCCAAGACACATCAGAGAAAAATCAAAACCAACCCTGCCCTTGCGGAGTTTGCACTCTAGTGGGGGAGAGACGGACAAGAAGCCACAGGGTAACAGCTAAGGCTGAAGGATTTCTCCCTAGCTACTGGGTGGGAGTGTTGCCAGATGACAGCCCTCATCTGTCAGCTCTCTTTGGGAATTGCCCTTGGCTGAAGGCAGCTACCTCAGCAAGGTCACGGACTCTTGCCAGCACAGCTCACACTAGAATACTTATCACTACCCAGATGCAAAGGCTCAGATGCTTAGATCCATCTTGGGTGGCTCTGAATGGCCAATCCTGGTGCTGGGCTCCCTGCCACATATGTGAAACAGTATTAAATCATATATATGTTACATTACTTTATATTACAATGTTATATTGCATTATTTACTATTTGCCTTTCAACTAGAACATAACCTCCCTGAGAGCAGGTACTTAGTTATTTTGTTCCCAGCTCTGTCCACAGCTCCCGAAGTAGTGCCTGGAAAGTATTAGGGCTCTGAGAAATATTTGTTAAATCCGTGTTAAAGCAAATTTGCAAAGTGGGGATAAAAATGGGACTGACTTCACAAAACTAAGTTGTGACTATCCATGTGTAATATGAACACGGTGTTCATCATATAGTAAGTGCCAAACAGCTGAAGGCCCCGACGTCAGCATAACACGATTCTTCTATGTAATAAAAAACACTTGTACTCTCTACATTTTTTGAAATAAAAACAAAAACAAACAAACAAAACCCAAAATGAATAGCAGATGAACAATAAACTTAACTTTCTACTTATTTGGCTCTTAGTGCATTTAGTAACAAGAAAAAGCAGTTGACTGTCTGTAGTGGGTGGCCAGGACCTCTTGGCTGGGATGATATGTGGGGAGCAGAGCAGGAGCCTCAGCCAGTACAGTGGCAGCAGCCGGACTAACCATTGACGTTGCAGGATTTGTAGGCTGTTATGTTTTGCAAGCCATGACATACGGAGCCTTGAGTAAAATGAGATTTTCAGAGTCTACCAAAATCTGCCATTGGTGGTGGCTATTATAGAGGCGGGTTTGAACAAAGTGACAAAGTGACAAAGCAGCATTAATATCACATGTAAGCCCTACTGCCCATTAAGGAAAAAAAGACAAATGATGATATGGTTGTGGGGGAAAAGAAGACATGCTTATTAACAAATTATGCTCTTAAATCACCCAGAAAAAGGAGGGTCTCCTTTTATAGCCCAAATCAAGGAAGTTAAAGATTTACTAGAAGGTCAAGCTAAAAAATGAAGTAAATGCATGATGAAGTTTCAGTTCATATTGGTTTATGTATATAAGTACCCCAACCTTTTATAATAAAATGCCTGTAAAGCTAGTGAATGATGCCCCATGATCATATCAATGTACACAGCTATGATTTAATAAAAAAAAAAAAAATGCCTGGGAGGCACAGTTTTTAAAAATGTCATTTTTTAGACAGCCAGTTGTTCAGCCATATTTATGTGTTAATTAATCAAACATTTATGAACAAGTATTGCACTAGGAGTTGGAGCGACAGAGAGAAAAAGAAATACCCCTGCCCTTGAAGAGGATCCTGTTTATTGGCAGGGTTACAGGTGATATTTCATTAGTTATTTCATATTTTTCCACTTGTAAGGTAGCTTCTTTTCCTTATTCTTTCCTTTCCTGAATACTTTGAAAGGTGAGTTTCATTCCCTGTTTTCAAGTGATTTTTCTTCTCCAGTTCTTTGGGAAAATACTTGCCAACTGAAATACATTCATATAAATAATTGGGTAAAAGCTAGAGAGAAATTCGACAAAATGATTGTCATATTCCATCTATTATGATCACAGTCTTTTAAACGGTTGGTTTATTATTTTTGTTGTTGTTGTTATTAAATCAGGACTTTTTTTTGAGACATTCTCACTATGTTGGGAGTGCCATGGTATCACAGCTCACAGCAACCTCAATCCCTTGGGCTCAAGTGATTCTCTTATCTCAGCCTCCCGGGTAGTTGGGACTACAGGCGTCTACCATGATGCCTGGTTATTTTTTAGAGACGGAGTCTTGCACTTGTTCAGGCTGATCTCTAACCTATGAGCTCAGGCAATCCACCTGCCTCAGTCTCCCAGAGCCACCACACCCGGCTCAAATCAGGACTTTTAGAAAGGATTTTATTTGCTAACATTTAGGGTCAAATCTTTTTTGACTAAAAGATTCCAAAGACTGTACCTGGACTCTTCATACTTGAAGACTTTATGTATTCCCTCTTCCAGGAAGGCTTTCCAGGTTAAATTAGCTACCTCTGCCTTCTGGCCCTATTATATCCAGTGGTATGAGTTGCCACACTTTATTGGAGTTCTGCTTTTGAATCTTCTTGACTAGTCCAGATGCTCTCTAGGATCAGGAATCATGCCTTATTTATCACCAAGTCTCTATGCTTGTCACAATGCTGAAGATTAACTTGAATTGTAATAATAGGTTACTCTTGCTATGAATGCAGGCACTTCTGTGTTTTACAAATCCTTGCACTGGCCTTTTGAGGTAAGTACTGTCTATCATCAATTTTACAGGTTGGGAAACTGAGATTTAGGGATCCTACCTAACTTGGCAAGATCATCCAGGAAGTAATGACGCAGAGGGAAGGAACTTGCACACAGAAAATATGGCCGTGGGGCCCACATTCTTAACTCTTGTTCCCTACCCACAAATGCATTTTGAATTGAACTATGTATGTAAACTATTCTACTTAACAGAAGAACCGCGACAGGAAACTTTAACCACAATTTAAGCTTCATCCTTTCTTAAGTTCAGAAACTTCCATAAGTAGGTATCAGTTCTCAGAAGTAGAATTTTTCATATTTTCTGGTTTAAAAGTAGAAGTTTTCATAGTTTATTGAAGTCCTTACTTCTACTTGCTGTCATTTTCTGGGAAAAGAAGAAGATTAGCTTTGGCTCTGCCCCGTATCCTGGGACATAATCTATATTTAGGAATAATAGTAATGTGAACCAACATTTAGTGGGCATTCACTATGTACCTTGGCCATTTACGCCATTCACCACACTGAGCCTCTAACCAAGTGGTTCTCAACCTGTGGGTCGCGACCCACAGGAACTGTATCAAAGGGCCGTGGCATTAGGAAGGTTGAGAACCACTGCTCTAACCCATTCTACTTTAGACAGCACCCTGTCTGACACTTACAGCCCGGCAGCCAGAATACTGGACCATGTTCACTTCTGTCATCACCCTCCATCTTTCCCCATCTGGACCTCGATCCTTCTGGGACTGGAGTCCTACATCTTAGTCCCCATGGTTGGAGATTTAGTACATTTTCTTGCTGGTAATAGTTTGCTAGGATGACCAGTCATTGCAAATGTTAGTGTCTGCCTGTCTCAGGATTCCTGCGGCCTCTGTATCTTTGAGGCCTGGATATAGTTTCATGAATTGTTTTAAGTCTAAGAGGGACCCCAAAAGTTACCTATTCACAACTATGTGGCTGATAATTTATAGCATTCCTGCGAAGTGGTTATGCAACTGTTCTTGAAGAAACCTATTCTGTGTTTGATTACACCATTCCAGTGTTCTTCCTTGAAGGGCACTCTCCCCCATATAACTTCCATCTCTTGGTTTGGTTCTATTGATAACGCAAAACTGAGTCCATCTTCTCAGTAGCCAACTTTGTAACATTTAAAAACAAGGGTGTGTTCTTTTGTGTGTTCTTAATATCCCCAGGTCATTTTTCTTATTAGATATTGTTGCAAGTCCCCTCTCTCTGAGCATACGGGAAGAAGAGAAGATGAGCTGCAGTCGGATACACCCAGCTGTGGATGCCGGCTCCACCACGTCCTGGCTTTACGGGTTTCAATTTCAGTTTCCTTATAAAATGTTGGTAATGACACAGAGTTTAAAGAACAGCTGTGAAGATTAAATTAAAGGGGCGGAGCACAATACTTGACACAGTGCAGATACTCAAATGGTGGTGTTTGCTGACATTTTCATTCACATATTTAAGGGGGGAAGTTGAAGAGCCAATACTGACACCATTTTCAGATGGGATCTGAGTTTCTTCAAGCGCAGCTGAGACTCTCATCCTACAATGTTGACGGTAAGGATGACACTATATTAAAAACAGTGGCTTTTATTTATTGTCTTCCCCATGTCAGGCCTTGTGCTGAGCACTAGATGTTTATTATCTGTCACGGTCCTCTCAACCATCCTTTGAAGTAGATGTTATTCCCATTTCACAGATGGGGACACTGAGGCACAGAGAGACCTGACCTTCTCAAGGTCAAACAACTAGGACGTGACAGAGTTGAAACAAACCATGTGTCTGAGACCAGAAACCTCATGACTGCAAATATTAGACCTTTACTAATTCATTGTGTGCTGTGCTTTTTTTGGTAGTCAAATACCTGATGAACTTACAAGAGCTTCCTATCTGTGGAAGCGTCTCCCTCTCCCCTGCCAGCTCACCCTGTTCAGTCAGAGTTTGTTCCTCTTACACTCAACAGGTGTTTTGTTTGTTTCCCAAATGGGGATGGATTAGTTTGGTAGGGCTGCCGTAACAAAATGCCACAAACTAGGTGGCTCACACAACAGAAATGTATTTTCTCAGAGTTCTGGAAGTTGGAAGTCCAAGATTAAGGTATTGACATGTTTGGTTTTTTTCTGATCAAGGGGTCAGCCCTGCCCGGCTTCCAGATGGCTGTCTCTGGCTGTGTCCTCACATTCCTTTTGTACATGGACATCCCTAGTGTCTGTGTGTGTTCAAATGTCCTCTTCTCATAAGGATACGTCAGATGGGGTTGGGGACTACCCTGAGGACCACATTTTAACTTAATCACCCCTTTAAAGGGCCTGTTTCCAAATACAGTGACATTCTGAGGTACTAGGGATTAAGGCTTCATGGTATAAACTTTGAGGGGACGCGAACACTGCCCATGACGGCAGGGTCTCCCATTTGTCTCACTAACACTTTCCTTTGGTTAGATTTTTGTTCATTGAGACTTTTTTGAATGCTGATTTTATTTCCCAGAGTTTTCACCATTTCTTTCAAATTTGTGCCATGTGTAAACCCCATGTGCATTCTGTCTATATCTCTTCCCAGTGATTAATAAAAATTCTGTAGAAAACAGAAGTGATCATGGAGCCCAGAGACAAGTCCCTCCACTTTGCTGCCTGTGTAACCCCTGTGGGTTTCTCTGATTTCCATTTACTGGCTCTCTGTGGTTTGGTCCACGTGGCCATGCTCTTTAGATACTGATTTTCATTTAATAGATAAAAGATAGTTACTGTGTTGAGGCTTGTTCTAATAAAAGCTTCACTTAATTTGGTAATTTGGATAAGAGGAAAGCCATCAAAGGAGGGATCAAGTTTCCTGAATCTAACTCCTTGCTTTATAATTATCTGTGTTATGTAAACTCTTAAATTCCCAAGTTCCTCACCTGGAAAATGGGGATAATACTTGCTCTGCTTTAGGCTTGACAGGGTTGGTATCAGATTCCAGTGAAACAAATATGTGGAGCTTCTCTAAGCTCTGAGAAGCAAAATATTCCCCATCCACAGGTGGATTCTTGGCATGTATTTTAAAATTCACATCTTTTAACCTATTCTGAGGTCAATGGATTCAAGCACCAGCCAAAAGATGGTTAAAACAACGAACTCTTTGAATTTTGACTACTCTGTCGTCATTCTTTTATTTTAGGACTCTTTTATATATCCATATAGCATAAACATATTTTGAAAAATTGAGGTTAAGGAAAATATAGTTGCTTCCCAAACAGAGAGCTCACCTGCAGTTATAAATCCTTGAGATTTAGTTTTGAATCTTGAACCCAACATAATTAGGAAGATATGTCTGTTTCAGATCTTCTAAGCAAAGTGGAAGAAACATTTCATTTCTATTTATTTTATTTTGGAAGAAACATTTTAGAATATACCTGTCTTTGGCTGGATCGTCAATATATGGGCCAGCTATCTTCTTAAATCTCACTGCAAAATGAATTTCTCAACACTTAATTTTATTTTCTATTATAATTTGTACTATATAGTCTATGGAAACTGTATGTTACACCATCTGTATGTTACACCATCACATGGTAAATAAGCTTGCAGAGTCATTTACACATTCAGGATAGAATCAAGGTTTCTTGAATTGTGTGGTGCCAGGAAGACTTAAAGAGAAGGGAGGTGAAGAAGGAACCCGTATCCACTGAACGTCTACCTGTCAGATCTTACGTGCTATTTAAATTCTCATTTAATTTTGATAATTGTGAGGTAGCACAAGTGTAGCAGCTGAGAGGTGAGTGTATGTAACAGTTGGAAATGCCAACGTACCAGAATCAGCTTCCTAAATTGTAAACCACTTCTGTTGATTCTACTTGTAGAAAATAACATTGAAAAAAATGTTTAATTAAGATTAAAAGAAAAAATCTTGCTTGATGTTCAAGAGGAGGTAGCCACGCTGGGTAGTATGCCAAGTTCCCTATCCAGTAGTTAATGATACTTTCTGTGGACTTGCCATTATCCACCTAGTTTTTCAGAGGCCCAGAAAAGTTACTTTTTCCACAGCATATAACTGGTCTATACTGGAGCTGGGATTCAAAGCCACTTTGGATGGCTGTGGGAGTGTATTTGCACTATGCCCTGGAAAGGCTGACCTGGGAGACTGGGATTCTCCTTTCTGTTCTTGAGAACTAATACATGACCATCCCTTTCCTTCTCTGGATTTCACGTTCCTTTACCGCAGGAGGGGTGTAATTTTGGCATGGGTCAGATATATAAACTTTTTCAGTCTTTGGAAAATCATGAAGTGCTATACAAATGTAATGTATTTTTCAAGAAATTCTGGAATGAGCTCCTAGGTTAAATTCCTCGTAGAGTGTTTGGACTTTCACAGTATTGTCCAACAGAACATTCTGAGATGATGAGTGCTCTATACCTGTGCCTTCCAAAACAACAGCCACTTGCCACGTGTGGCTGTGAAGCACTTGATGTGTAGCTACTGAGGAACTGAAGTTTTCACGATTGAGTTTTTAACTGATTTAAATTTAAATTAAATTGCTACATATTGCTAGTGGATTCTGTAATGGACAATGCAGATGTTGAATTATTTCATACACAAATGTGGATTCTGAACAACCCGCTCATCATTACATTCTCTGCGCATGTTAACAGTCCTCGATGCTCTGGCTGGTAAACTGAGATGAACGTTTTATATTCCCCTTAGTCCTGATGTCTCCAACGCACGTTAGATTTGTTATTTTAGTTTTGAACTACCTTAGGATCTTTTTAATTCTCTTAAGTCTAGTGGAGCAATTAATTAATATTTACTTGTTGGATAAATGCACAGAATAGTAGTTAGTATACACGGGGTCCCCTTTCTCTGTCTGGCCCTTTCTTGTCTGTATAAAATGAGATGAGTCATACGCTGAGGCTTAAAGGCATCCGATATGTGGGATAGCATGCAGTAAGGCCTAAATAAATGTCAGTTTCCCTTCCCTTATCCTTGAGAGAAATTGTTGCTTGCAAAGGAAAAAGTATCAGAGTATTCATGTCCCTGGGCTGGGTGTCTACTGTTTATCGCAGCCGGGTCTCTTGGCCAGTTGTCTTTCATCTCCCTGGTTTACAGTTTGAAAGTTTAGCTCATCAGCTGGGATGATCTCTCTTTGTGCCACCCAGTTTGCCGTTTGCTTTTGTGATTTTTTAAAATGTAAAATCAGAGGGAGTACCCTCTTCTCTCCATAATGCTATCTTCCCCCACCCAACAAATGACTCATTCAAAAATACATTTAATTGGGAGCATCTTAATTTCTAAAGTAACCACATTTTTTTGGTTTCATACATTTTATAGTTAACTGGAAGAGGCGGATACTCTTTTCCCCTCATCCCCTGAGTGTGTGGGAAGTTGTGAATCAGCACAAGTATAAATCTCCAGAAAAATTTTTTATTAGGATAGTGACTATAGACATTCTTAGCTTTGTGACTCAGGACGACATTTTTTTCTTCAGCACTATAATCTTCACCTCTTGCTTCCTGGAAATAAATGCAGAGGAGAAAAGTGTACTGGCAGAAGTTCTAATGAACTTTTAAAAAGGACTCCTTTAACCTTACCAATTCATGGAAATTCCTGTTCCATGGATATAGAAGGTAATGCTTTGATTGTATTTGGTGGAGTAAATAACTATACATCTACTTTATTCTAACTGATATTTGGGAAAGGAACAAATTTTTCAGAGAACCTGAAGTTCGTAGGGCTGATTTTGCCTTTGATCTTATCATTCTGCTTTCCCTTTTTAACTCAAGGTTCATCTTAAATTCAGGTCCCCCTTCTTCTTCAGAAAGGCCCCATCATAATTTTCAAAGCGAGAGCATCAGCAATTTTTCAAAAGGTCGTCATTATGCAATCAACTTTAAAACATCATGAAAGGAAGTGAAAAATATTTCCTTCAAATTTCCTCCACTGTGACAAAATAATTTTTGCTTTAGGTTCAGGCACAGTGAGCGTCACTGGGCAGAGTAATACATTCGTTGGTCAGTTTTAAACTAGTTTTTTAGTGAAGAGAAAAAGAGACGTTATAGTAGTAATCTACAATAGAACTTTTCATACAGAGAGTCTTCAGAAATAGCTTAGAATTAGATGAGAATACAATTAGAAATCTAAATTTTGCCATTATGTAAGATCCTTTTTACACACAGCCTGTTAGAAGTTTTAATGAGTCACTGTGAGTTAGGAATGTAACAAAAAGAATGTTAGAGTAGGTATCAGGAGAAATGGATTTTTTTTAAATTAAAAAAACTTCTTAATTTTTCTGATCGACACATAGCTATTACACATTTTTGTGATGCACGTAGTGATGTCATGATACATAGAATATACAACGATCAGATCAGGGGAGTTAGCTCATCCATCATCTCAAACATTGATTATTTCTTTTATTAGGGACATTCAATATCTTTCTTTTAGGTATTTGAAACTATATCTTATTGGTGACTAAGGGCATCCTACAGTGCTATAGAAAGCTAGAATTTACTCTCTCCCCAGCTAGCTGGGACTTTGTATCTGTTAACGAATCTCTCCCTATCCCCCTCCTTCCTATCCTCTGTACCCTCTGTTCTACTCTTCACCACTATGCAGTAAACTTTTGTTTTTCACTTCCACCTGAGAGTGAGAACACTTAGGGTTTAACTTAGCAGAAGTAGATTCTTCTGCTGGGAACTAGTGGTGAGACCTACAGGAGACAAATGCTTTCGACTTTCTGGACTCCTCCCTTGCCTATGAAAATAAAATAATACATTTGAGCTCTAAAATATTATGACACAAAAGATTCTGTTCTGTACCTTTTTTTTGTAGAAATATATGTGCAGGCTTTTGTATATGGAAATAAAAGTGGGAGGGGCTTTTCAAAATGCTCTTGGGATTGTGCTATACTATTGGGAAAAGGCTTGTTCCCCTTCACCTAAATGGTTGCTTATGTGGTTTTCGTTGGAGCTGTAGACATTTCTCTTTCCTGCCTGGGATGAGGCATACCGAGTGTGATCAGGTTAACTTTGGTCTCCCTGGTGTTATTCTTGAACCAATTAAATGAATGATGTAGCAAGGGCTGTTGCCACAGAGTTTATGACCAGTAACGGCCCCGAAGGGCTAAACGTGGCTGCTCTTTGACCTCGTAAAAGGCAGTTATGAGAATCCACCAAGCAATTGGAAGCTGTCAAAGTTGTTTCTCAATGAGTCATTTGTCATTGTTAACAAGAATAAGTTAGGGACAAGTGGAAAATGTTTGTTATTTTTATGACAAGTAAATTTCAGCAGATGAGCCAGAAGTTGTCACTCGGCACATGTGAATAGCAGTTGGGTTATTTCAAAGCCAATAATCCTTGCTTCCTTTAGGAGCATTTATGCCTGTCATTCAGACATCTTTCTAGTGTCCAGTTCTTCAGCCCATCCATGGAAAACCACCCTTTGCTGTTATGTATAGCTGGAAAATTGAGGCCATATGGGAACCCAGAGAGGTTTTGCCCAGATTTAATTCCTTTCACAAATTATTTAACCTTTCTGGGCATCTCTTTCTTCATTTGTAAAATGATGCTGTTTTCAGATAATCCCTCAAGATCACTTCTACTCTAAATATGTATGACTTATGAACTCCATGGCCTTAAGTAAGTGGCAATATCTCCTTAACTTCCTGTTGCTCTTGAAATCAGGGGAAAGGGCATTTGTTTGCAATATACTTTAATCAACAAATAATATCTCTAAACTGTGCAATGTGATATACTTGTTCTAGGCTTTGGGGTATATGAATGATAAACTCCCAATTTCTGTTAGATTTGCATATTAATCATGCATTATTCTAAATTAACAATTACATTTTAAAACTTTATTAGATAACTTCTCACAGTTTCAAATTCTTACCTATCAAAAGGATAGTGACCTGTTTTTTATTGGAAACCAACCTAATGTATAAGATTTGTGTAATTGTGAGATACAGAGGGACCCTGTATTCTAAAGGAAATACAACCCCATCTCTCCTCCAAAACACCAGTCTTCTAAGCTTAATATGCTAGAAAGTTTGCTTTGAACTCTTTAAAAGATATTATTGAATATTTTGAGGATACCACTAGCTGTACACCATGGTGCTTTAACAGTTAATTCTAACATTTAGTTCTCTGGTGAATGGATCAGGGATTAATTCCTTTATATTTAAGAAGGGGGTTTATTTGTCAGGATTTTTCAGCATTTAAATAATGCATCTCACAGCTGAACGTATTAGAGATAGCCGTGTTATATGTTGTGTATAAGCCTATCTCTCCTTGGGGCTGGTGAAAGAGCCAAATATTGCCACGTTGGCTGAACAATGTTTTGTGCTTTCTCGGAAGTGGCTGGTTACCCAGAAATATTGAGACTGCTGGATCAACTGAAAGATAAACAGGTGAGATAGTTATCAGGTAAATAAACACAGCACTCAGATACAGGCCCTGAGATGAAAGGTTAAGAGGCAGGGTTTAAATAGCAGCAGCTTCACTTGGTGATAAACCCAGAAGTCTGTTGAAGGAAACCAGTCTTGTGCTGTCCTCAAGATCACAGTTTGTGCTGACCAAGTGCTGTACGCAGAAAGACAGTACCTTTTGTTGGTTAGCGTGTCTTTTTACCTTGAACAAACAGATCAAATGGACAAAGATCATGTCATTCTTGGTAAAGAAAATTGTGATTTTCCCAAGTATTTCTTTAGTTCTTCCTCCCAGATAGACCTACATCTTCCTCAGCCAATGGTTTCATAGGCTCGTAAGTTTCTGCGTGGGGAAGACCACAGAACTTCTTAGGTATTTTAGAAATTTTTCAAACGTCTCACTGAAATCCATCCTTTAATAGAAACCCCTATTTTCTCTCCTAGGAATTTAAGGATCTACAACATTACAACATTGTTTTTTTTCTTTTTTGGTGAAGGAGGTCTCCTCATCTCCTCTGTCTCTTTTTTTAAAAGAGGGCTATACATTTTGAAATTATATTTGTGTTTGTAAGTGTCCAAGCAGATGCCTCCCAGTTAGATATTTTCCTCCCCTATGAGAGCTGGGAATGGGCCGCTTTGCATGCTGGCTGAGAGCTGGCAATCTCCATGTTTCTTCCTCATCTTCCAACATGATGTATCAAGGATACACACAGTATTATATAAACAAACACTCAAACTTTGTAAACATGAGGACAATTCATACATCCGCTAATTGCCGTTTTCTTTTTTGCCATGACTTCTATCTGTGGGTATCCAATTTAGAAGCTAAAGATCAACACAGACCCAGTTTCACAAAATGAATTCATTTCATGTTTAAAAGAGACCCAGTTTGATTAATAAAAATCTGCTACCTTCCGAAATTCCAAGAACTTAACCTTGGCAAGAAGGTGGGTGTAATAACTGGTTTGGACATTAATCTGTCTATTCTAGAGTTGCACAGAACTTAATTGATGGCCACCTGTACTTGGAACATCTGCTCTTTCTGTGTGGTCTGGAGGAGTTAGGTGGTGTCCCAGATTGACAGATGAGGAGTTTAGACACAAACATGTCAGGTGAGCTGTTAGAGTTCACCAAATATCAATGTGCTCTCTTTTTAATTTCCAGTCGCCCTTGGCAGTGATGTTGAAGCCATAGGAATAGTCATCTGGTTAGCTCAGATAGCCAGAGCAGAGATACTGCACATGTTAGGACAACTAAGAGCTGATGCGCCTTCTCCATTTCTTTTTTTCCAAGAACTCCAAATGGCATAAATATGAACTAAAAGAGGGTTAAATGGGACAGAAATACATATTCACTGGACTGAGACATAGAGATTTTGGGTGTATTGTCGTACCAGCTAGTGTTAGTTACCTTGACTAATGTCAAAGGTGATATTTCCACTGTTAGTGTAGACTCTACACTGCAGAGGCTGGGGGCCATTATCTAGAGCAGAAAAAGCACAAATCTGGCTTTGAATCAGAATTAACTGGGAAGGTTCAAGAAAATTCACATGTCTGAGACCTGCATAAAATTTACTAAATAAAAATTGGGGGGTAGGACATGTGGATCAATGGGGATTAAGTTCCCCAAATAATTCTGGGTCCTTCCCTTCAATCCTAAAATCCTTAACATCAAAGTCTTTTTAGTTTCTAGAATGTTGAGATGAAAGATGAGAAGTGATTAGAGAGAAGTAGAGGTTTGGGAGCTGAAACAGGGATTGACAAACTAGGACCCTCAAGGGCCAAATCTAGCCTGTGTTCTGTTTTTGTAAATAAAGTTCTATCAGAATACAGCCACGCTTATTTGTTTACATAGTGTCTACGCATTGCTTTCATGGCAATGGCAGAGTCTAGTAGTTCTAACAGTGACCTTATGGCCCACAAAGCCTAATATATTTACTATTTGGCTCTTACAGAAAACTCCTGATCTCTGTGCTCGAAAAAGTCGTGAGCTCTTGGTTTGACCTTGTCCATAACTGGAAGACTCAAATTCTCAGCACTCTTGAGCATAAGAAGGACCAGTCACGGGAAGTGATTTAAGTTTTGCATCAGCTGCATATTATGGTATCTCCATGCTCTGTGGAACAGTCTAAAGTCAGACTTTAAATCTGTGGTGTTTTGTAACCTGTCAAACTATCACAGTAGGATGATGTTTCAGTGGAATCCAGAAAGAGGTAGATCATGTTTATGAGGAAAAAAAATGACAATTTCCAAATATATTTGGAGTTTGCAGTTTTTTTAAACTACAAATGAAAATACGAAACAGGTTAATATTTAATGGTAATTGAGTCACGTTCAGGTACACATTTTCTTTAAAATTTATCTTTAAATCATGCTCAATTTATATAAAGTGCTTGGCATAATCCAAAAATTTAAAAACAATCTATATTTAAATATGCATGCATTTAAATATGTATATTTAAACACCCATATTTAAACATAAATTTTAAAGCTGTCAGGACCAGGAAATTCAAATTTGAAGTGCAATTCTGGGGGATGGCTATTTAAACCAGCTCCAAATGCAGATCTAAGCTGAAGATCTTTTTAGCTCAATGCATCATCATTGTATGCAGCCCTTCTCTTCTTTTTCCTCCCATCACCCCAATAAAATGCTCTTTAAAGGACTACCACTGAGAAGCCTAGTGAATCATAACAAGGAAACTGAACACTCATGTGAACAAGAGGGGAGTTTTATCTCATGGGCTAAATCTGGTGTTATTTCTCAGTAAAGCAAAGAGGAATGAGTCTTATGTTTGAATCACAAGGAGACTCACCTGGTTATCCTTGGGACTCTCACGTGGAATTCTGATCAGCGCAGAGCAAATGCAGAGGACAGAACATAGTATCACAGCTGAGGAACTACAGGAGCTTTGCTGCAGGTGGTTCCTTTACAGTTTGAAGGAAAAAGTTATGCTTAATTCTACATCACTAGTTTAATTTTACATCATTTCTTGGAGCTACAGAAGAAAGCAAAACCAAGGCAAAACATAAGATTGCATTATAATCCCTAATGGAAATAATTGGTAACATGTGTACCTAATTTTGGTTATTCACTCTTCTATGCACTTGTCACTGATTAATTGAGAGTGACAGTCCCAATTAAACAGCTCCTAATAGCATGTAGTGGCTAATTGTGAGCAGGTTAGAAGCCTTCTTTGTATTTGAAACCTCAAAAAAGTCCCTTAATTCTCCAGGGCATGTCTGTTTTGGATTGAAAGCATCACCTGGTATTGTCTGATTTAAATTCAAGAAGGTCCATTAATATTAAGGCTCAAATAAATGAATTTGCACCTTATGTCATATGTTTAGCAGGTGACTAAGGCCATGTGCTCTTTAGCTCACTTAGTAGAGAATTATAATGTGTAAGGGGTTTAGATTAGGCTGTAACCAGCCTTACAAGTAGGGGCAAAAAGTAATGTGGTTAGTGTAGCAGTCTGGAAAAAGAAGTATGTTCACTTGGGCCATTGCAGTGAGTTCTGACTGAATTGAGGTAATTTCTTCTAAAAAGAGTTCATGCTTTGCTTCTCTCTACCTATAACTCCTTAACTTCACACTTCATACTCACTGATTTATGTAATTGCGATTATCAGATGACTGGGCCAAACAACATGTCTCTCCAAATGTGTTGGCTGATGGAGTCTACAAAAATGATTATGACATCAAATATGTACAAGAACACATGCTATTTGCTATAATAATTGTTATGGTATCCCCAAGACAGCTTTCTAAGCATTGAAAGGTCTGAGCTAGCAGACTCACTAAAAGATGGAATATGCTGGCTGGAGTTTCATCAACACATTCTCATTAATAGAAATGGGCAATGTGTGGTGAGCACAGCGCTCTTGGTGAGTATGTATGTACCAAATGGCTCTTTTCAAACAAGATGCCATTTCCCTTTTCCTTTATCTCAGAACAACATAAAAAACTATGAAAGTCATCGTTTCACTTTGAAATTATTTAAGGATAAAGATGGACCTGGATAATTGGGAAAATTAGCATAACCCATTTCAGGACAAGTATCTGAATTTCTTTTCCATCTCTATCAGTATTTTTCCTTTTGACTCAACATGAGGGCAGTGTTCAGGGAGGTGAGTCACCTTGGTCTGCTTCTAAGCCCTACAGCCAGATTCTGAACGTCTCTTCCATTTCTGACTTCACCTTCCCACTTAGTCTCCTTTGTTTTCCCCAGAATTCTTTGCTATCCAAATAATTCTCCTATAGAGTGGAATGTATGTGGAACATTTTCTCAAGGGATCAGGGAAATTAGAATTAAGAATCCTATGGTAGGTTTCTGCCTTTATTTTTATCCTTTTATTCTTTTTCTTTCCAGGTCTGCAGATAAAAGGAAACATAGAATATCAGTCTAATAGTTGGACTGCCTGTTCTGTTGTGAATAATGGGGACCCAGAAATATCACTAGCTTACACACGACATATATTTGTTTCTCTCTCACACATCTATACAGAGGCTGAAATGATAGCTTCCTGGTCATCCAGGACCAGTTGCTCCCAACTTTTCATCCTGCCAAGGCTGGTGGACTGGGCACATGACCCTCTTCCTCATGACCTTCATTCTAAAGTGCTGGCCTTTACATCCCAATTCCATGCAGCGGGATAGAGAGAGGGGGAAGGAAGGTATGCACTCCTCCTGTAAGGACAGATCTCAGAAGTTCCACACATCATGTCTGCTTACATCCTGCTGGTCATTACTTAAATCACATGGCCATGGGGAGTCTGAGTAATGTCTTTATTTTGGGCAGTGAAATCAATACCTAGCTACAATTTGGGGGTTTTCAAAAGTGAAAAACAAATTCAGAGATAGCCAATAATCTCTACCCTGCTCTATCCAGTTGGAAACCTACATAATCTATGTATATATTCTGCCCACACTTGCAGTACACTCAACCTCTCCCAAGGGAGACAATTCAGAATCTCATTCAGTTATTGCAATGAGCTCAAAGTCCAGGGTCTCTGGGTGGTGCTTCCTTCCTTCCGTCAGGTCAGAGTAGAGCTCTGTTAGGTCCCATCTCATCTGATACACTGCCGTAGAGTCACAAGATGATCAGTGCAGCAAAAACTCCCATCTAAAAAAGAAAAAATGCAATGCAAATCCTTTCTAGTCACAAGGCTATAGCAGTTACCAGATCCTGTTAGACTAGAATTGGGAAGAACCCTGGTCCTGGTAGGGGAGTAAGTTTTGTGCTAGCACATCTGGCAGCTCTTGGTTCTAGACTTCAGGAACGGATCTGTCATCTTTCATTATCCTCTCTGATCACATCTGGAGCATGGCATGGACAATTTGCCCTCTTTCTCAGCCTCCTTCCTGCATGTTGAGGATTTGGATGCTGAGGGTTGCTTTAGGGCTTAAATGATTATAAGCTTTGTAAGGCCAGGCTTGTGGTTTCTTTAGCAATATAATTTCCTCCCCAAATTATAAGTGTCTGGTCTATTTGTTTCTGGTTGGTACCCCTTTTGAGTAGGCATTTTCACATGGTTTTTGAACCTAAGACTGTGGTCCTTTACATATTGACCTCTGTGCTCTGCTCACCACTCTGTCTTCTCCCAGTAGTTACCTAGGGCAGCTGTAACAAAGTACCACAGACTGGGTGGTTCAGACAACAGAAGGGTATAAGTTTCACAGTTCTGGAAGACAAAAGTCCAAAAGCGAGGTCAGGACTCATGGAGCTACAGTGTGAGCAGGTGTGTTTCTTCTGAGGTTTCTCTGCTTGGCTTGTCCATGGCCGTCCTCTCCCTGTGACTTTTACATGGTCTTCCTCTTTGTCTATCTGCACCCTAATCTCCTTTTCTCATAAGGACTCCATTTATAATGGCTGAGGGCCCACCCTAATGACCTTGTTTTAACTTAATTACCTCTTTGAAGACCTTATCTCCAAATTTCAGTCATATTCTGAGAGGCAGAGGTTGGGATATCCACATGAATTTTGGGGGAAAACAATTTGGCCCATGACACTACCTTTCCTGTTCCACAGAAAGTAGGCTTGGATGGGAAAGCAATGTCCTGGACATGATCTTTGCTGCTAGGCTGGTTTCCATAGTCAGGCAGAAAACTCCTAAATGAGGCTGGGAGAGGCTGACAACAGAATTTTTATCTCCCCTTAAATAGGATGCAGTGTGGGTACAAACCTAACCAGCTAGCTTTTCTTTTCTTAAAAGGCCCTGAATTTAATAGGCTTGTCCAATAACTTAGGTGGGTGGAAGTATCACTCCCATTTCTGCACTTTGTTAGTTCTAGCTGGAACTAATTAATCTCTTTCATAATTCTTTGCTAAAAGGGGCAGAGGGCAGCCCTTTTGGCTCAAAGGAGTAGGGTGCTGGCACCATATACTGCAGGTGGTGGGTTCAAACCCAGCCACAGCCAAAAACTGCAAAAAATAAAAAATAAAAAAAAAATAATAAATAAAAAAATAAATAAAATAAAAGGGGCAGAACCACCATTTTGAATTTTTTTAACCATGTGACATGGAGCCACAGTTTGAGTTGGCTGGGTGTAATGGGGCACAATTTTATCAATTTTTTTCCACGAGACTTGTGAAATTGATAAAGAAATACAGCAATGTCTCAGGATATAAAATCAATGTACACAAATCAATGGCCTTCATATACACCAACAACAGTCAAGCTGAGAACCAAATCAAAGACACAATACCCTTCACAGTAGCATCCAAAAAAAACAAAAAGAAAATACCTTGGAATATATTTAACAAAGGATGTGAAGGATGTCTCAGAAAGAATCATGAAACACTGAGAAAAGAAACTGCAGAGGATGTTAACAGATGGAAGAACATATCATGCACATGGCTTGGAAGAATCAACCTTGTTTTTCTTTTTCTTTCTTTCTATCTTTTTTATTTTTTGAGACAGAGTCTCATTCTGTCTCCTTGGGGTAGAGTTTTGTGATGTCATAGCTCACAGCAACCTCAAACTCTTGATCTCAAGCAGTTCTCTTGCCTCAGCCTCCAGAGTCGCTGAGAGTACGGGTGCCCACCATGATGCCCAACTAATTTTTCTATTTTTACTAGACACAAGGTCTCGCTTTTGCTCAGACCGGTCTCAAACTCCTGAACACAAGCAATTGACTATCTTGGCCTCCCAAATTGCTAGAATTACAGGCATGAATTACCAGACATGGTCAGGATTAATACTGTTAAACTAGCTATACTACCTGAAGCAGTCTACAGATTCAGTGCAATCCCCATTAAAGTAGCTGTGCCATACTTTTCAGATCTTGAAAAAATAGCTCAATGTTTCATGTGGAACCCATTTTACCAACTGTTATTGATAAATAACAGTGCTCTTCTTCCCAGTCACAGGTCATTTACTGTAATACTAAATTCAATTTGATTTTTAAAGAGTTCTGAACTAGAAGAACCTCTGTAAGTCGACTACCCAAGGGATAGCAACAAACTGGTCCACACATAAAGGTTTAATCACCTGTTATACTGTAGCATAATGGGGCCACACTGGCAGGCCTGGAGTGTCTGCATGCTTGCTGCCTGATCTCACATTTGTGAGCTAGTAGAACACGTTCAATCTGTTCTATGACTAGCAGAGATTCAAAATAACAGTGCCTTAAAGACACTTAAATAACAGTTTCCTTTCTCTCTCACTTTAAAGCCAAGATGTAGGCAGTTCAGAGCTGACATGGCCGTGCCATACTGCATATCTTTAGGACCCAGGCTGCTTCCAACGTTCCACTTCACTGTCTCCTGGTTGTGGTTTTTGCTGCTATGGTCCCAACTGGTGCTCCAGCCATCACATCCATGTTCCGAGCAATAGGATGAATAACAGGGGATAATGAGCAGATACACTTCAGTTATGCATCCAAGTTCTTCTTATATACTATTGGCCAGAGCTTTGTCACATGGCCCCTCTTAATTAGGAGGGAGTCTGGGAAATTTGACTCTATTTAAAGTTGCTGAATATTTGAGATCCTTACCATTGTGGAAGAAGGGAGATTAGATATTGGAGGACAACTAGAGTCTTTATCATAATCACAATAATTTGCTTACTTTACATATTTTGCTCAGCTATAGTACGGTAACTATTGATATTTGCAGTGAGGAACACAGTCTGAGACACAGTAGAACCTCCATAGTTGACCACCTCCCCACATTGCCCAACTCCTATGACCTAATTTTCATAGACTAGACCAGACATGGCCCTGTGTGTATCAGGACAGTAGGCCTAGCTCCTTATGTGCACCAGTTTGTTGCTATCCCTTGGGTAGTCAACTTACAGAGATTCTACTAGTTCAGAAATCTTTAAAAATCAAATTGAATTTAGTATTACAATAAAGTGTATTTTGTGGTGTTTTAACTGCAACAAAATTGATAATGTATGGTAATAACCAACAAAAATAAATATGAAGCTTTTGCAATGTACAAGAGACTATGCTAAACACTTTATGTACTTTTTCCATTTATCTTCATGGGAATTTTGAAAGTGAGTCTTATTAGTATCATTTCACAGATGAATGAACTAAAGATTAGGGGGATTAAATAATTTGCTCAAAGTCACACAGTTTGTAAGTGA
The DNA here is from genome assembly GCF_027406575.1 of Nycticebus coucang. Taxonomy (NCBI): domain Eukaryota; kingdom Metazoa; phylum Chordata; class Mammalia; order Primates; family Lorisidae; genus Nycticebus; species Nycticebus coucang. The sequence goes on from NC_069782.1 coordinate 32,840,506, forward strand.
GGAGTTGATAGTTGCTACCTCATCTGGCTCTATAGATTGTTATATCTACCACCTAAGTATTTTGAGAACATTGGTTCTCAAATGGGGGCAATTTTGCACGCTGGGGGCCTTTGACAATATTTAGACATATTTTTGATTGTTACACCTGCTGCTACTGGAATCAAGTGGGTAGAGGCCGGGGCCACTGCTAGACAGCCCATAATGTACAGGTGACCCTCTAAATAAAGAATTATCTGGCCCAAAGTGTCATTGTTGTTGAGGTTGAGAAACATGAAAATTAGGCCCTATTGTTTAGAATATTTAGTGCATGCTTTGGTCCTCACCAAATGATAGCAGATTAGCTGTGTCCATTTAGATTGTTAATCTTTAAAAATAGGAGACCTTTGTTCCTTTGCCAAGGAATGACTTTTTCAGAGTCAATGGGGATCAGTTCTTCATTTTAGAATGGAGCTGATTTATATTTTGTGAAAAAGAGATTTATGAAAGTGTGAGAGGAAGGAAATTTGCAGAGAAAGGTATAAAACAACATTTGAAAATCAATTATTTTAGACATTGTACTTCTAAACCTTTCCTTCCTTCCCACCCTCCCTTCCTTTCTTTCTTTTTCTTTGTCTCTCTCCCTCCCTCTCTTCTCTTCCCTTCCCTTGCCTTCCCCCTCACTTTCCTTTCCCTTCCCTTCCTCTTCCTTCCTCCTCCCCTACCCACCTCTTCCCCCTTCCCTCCTTCCCTCCCTCTCTCCCTCTCTTCCTTCCTTTTTTCTTTTTTAGAGATGGCGCCTTGCTACATTGCTCAGGCTGGCCTCCAACTCCTGCGCTCAAGCAATCCTCCAGTCTCAGCCTCCTGAGTAGGTGCGACTATAGGCACATGCCACTATGCCCGGGTCTTCTAAAATTTTTAATAGAAAATGAAACTTACATCTCAATTAAAAAAGAAATAAAATGATTAATCCACTATGATTTTTTGAGGAGGAAAATAATGGTGTATAATAGATACATTTGAAATAAAAGCCAACATTTGATATTGCCGTTAGACTTTTGGTTGTATGGATTTTAAATGCTGTAACTGCTTTGACAGCACAAGACCAACTTTCCTTTAAATGAGCATTTACTAAGGACTCAACGTGAACAGACATTGTCTTAGACAACCAGGGTAGAGATGACTATGGCTTCCCCATGGGGAAGTTATAATTTATTAGGGAGAAACAAGCAAACCAATAGTCCTAACATGAGGGAATAGAGAAAGCAATGGGGTCTCAGTAAAGGCAAATTGGGTCATGGCAGAGGCGGGCAGTGGGGCACTAACAGCTCGAGAACAGAAAGCTTCTGGCCTCGTGGAGGAGGTGTAGCTGGTAGTGAAGGTGAGAGCTTAGCTGATCCTGAAAGAGGAATAGGGTCTGTACGGCAGGCCATAAGAGCAAGGGGGAGGAAAAAGCCCAGCCTACCTGGTACCACTATGTGGTTTTGGCTCCATATCTTGCCTACAGTCTGAGGCAGCTCTGCATCCCCCCCTGGGGAGACAGTACTTTTTCCTTTGCACAACATTTTCTTCCACTTCCTGAGGGGGCTATAGAACTATATCTGCCTGTGGAGAATTTGCACTGAAGTTTTCTTATAGCCACGAAGAAGACATGGGACCAGCCCTCCAGGTATTCAATACAAAGCCCCAGAAATGTGAACTAGGATGGCATAGCTTGTATGGTGTGAAAGGAAGCTGGTGGGGTCATTGAGGCACTTTACCACCTGTGTTTTAGGAAGAGCCCTGGCTTTATGTGGAAGATTGATAAGCAGATGCTGGGGAGCTTGAGGTTGGAATCAGGAGCTCATCGTAATGTCATTCTGGAGCAAATTTATGTCAATGTAAGTGTGATCCAGGCCAATGCCATAATTAGCTTTAATCCTTCGAAACCAACATTAATAAGGGGATCATCTGCTATAAACATTTTACTGGCAGCAGGATATGAATCACAAATAATCCGAGTTTAGAGGCAACAGCCACCTTCTCCAAATACCCTTTTGGCAATAAGAATCAATAAAGTGACACATGCAACTATAAAGGCTAAACAGAGAGCTCTTTAGAAGTCAGTTTAGTTTTCCCTTAACACATTTTAACTTTGTAAGTTGTCTTTAGAATTTGGATTTCCCACTAGTCGTTGGGGGGTGGGGTTTATATCATTTACTAAATTTGGCAAAGTAGGGAAAAAGTTAACATAATTCTGTGACATTTGTGATGCTGGAATTTTTTAAAAAATTTCAATAAGCAGCAGTTTCATAAACTCATTGGCTATTCAAATGAGAAAAGACCTTAGAAATAACATCTTTCAAGTTCTGATTTTACAAATAAGGAGCTTGACATCCAAAGACATTATGAAATTTGCACAAGCCCATGTAGTTAGCTACTGGCTCATCTGGGATCTGAATTGAATTTTCTGGCATCTCAGTCTAGCATTTGCTCCATCAGAAAATAAAGTGGTTTTCCCCTTAATAATTTTCAAAATTGGCAATGATTTGTTTACTTTAATTTCATAGCAAATTTCTTCAGTTCTTCTGTCAAGCAGTTCGAGGGATATACTTCCTCTTAGTTGAATCAATTTCAAAGAAGTGATTGAGAGTGATTCATGGTTTGCTTGTGTTTTAGTAGTTTTCTTTTTATTCTTGTAGGATTTAAAAATTCCAGTGTGTTCACTTAGCCTTGTTGGAAAAAATAGGGGAAAAATCACCTGTGCTTTGCAAAGCATGGAGGTTCCTCCCAGAGAAGAGAAACGATTATTAATGAGAACATTCATGAGATTAGGACAAACTCTGTTAAGTTGATGAATGAGTAATTAATGAAAAAAAATTCTGGATTCCTTGCAGGAGTAAAATATATGTGAAGCTCAGATAATGAAATAAAGTAACACACTAAAGTCTCTAAAATAAGTTCGAAAAGATTTATAAAATGGCACCTGGGAAACTCATTATTGACACAAATAGGAATTATTATTCTTCAGCCCAGAGGTATTTTCTCACAGTCAAATGGGGGGTGTTGTTCCTCTTCATCTGACCTGGTGTTTCATAAACTATAAACTCTGCATCTGAGTGGGGCTGGTTCTTCTTTTGGAGTTCTCCAGGCTAGCCCGGGCTTGTTCAGGGGCCCTTCCCATAACTTTTGAGTTTTTAAATGATGGAGGCTAACTGCTGTTATTAATCCAACCTATCTCTTCTCCAACTTTTTTCTGGGTCAGCATATTCAGATTTTCCCAGATGTAACTTGGTCCCAGTAAGACTCAGTGACTCAAGTTTCTGTTATATAAACAGCAAGGTACTTACTGCCTCAATTTATGTTATTGGGGTCTTTATTCATTGGATTTTATCCATACCTATCACATCAAGTTGCAGACGAAAAAGTGTACATAGTACTGCCTGTACTTTCCAAGATCTGCCTTTTAACAAAAAGTTAAACTGTCCGGGTAAACTTCCCACTTTAATTTTGCAAAGCAGACACTGTTTATGGTCCTTCTCTCTTACTCCCCTTTCTCTACTCCCTGAGCTCTTGGTGGGCTCACGGCTTTCCAACATGAAGCCACATTTCCCAGACTCCTTTGTAGCTGGTGTGTCCACATGACTAAATTTGGCCAATGGGTTGTGATTTGAAGTATTGTGATTCTTAAGTATTGTTTTTCTACATAGGGCATTGTCTGAATCTTTCTGCCCTTCTCATTGGATGGAAGTTGCCTAGAACCCAAAGATGAAAGTCATACCTGTACCGTTGAACTATTACGTGAGAAAAAAAGAGCTTCTGTCTTATGTAAGTCACTGAATATAGGGTTTTTTTGGTTAGGCCACTGAGCTTTGTCCTAATTTATATACCTTGCTAGAGTACCTGAAATCATTTCAAATCATTCATATCCGGATGAAGAGGATGTTGTGAAGATATTTGTCTCAACTGTGAGGAAGTCCTATGACCAAGAATGAGGTTCCCTTCAAGGGGACATGTAAACCACTGAACCATTTTCAGCACATTGTTGAATGAGAGACTTTATAAGCACACCACATACTCGGCTGAAGTTTGTTCACCTCCATCCAGTTCCATCTTTGGAGAACTTGTTACCTGAAAATAAAACAAACGGTGATGTGGCTTTGTTATGTTTTTAGGGATCAATCTCCTCCGGTTGTAAACGGTGTCTGCTGACAATGCAGAGTGATAATTTAGGCTTCTGAAAACTGGAGTGTGCTTGGAAGCACTATTTGGGGGGGAGAACAGAGGCAACATTTAGAGTATCCACGATGTGCCAGATACTGAGCTTAACTATCTCACAGATATCTCGTGTAACCCCTAGTACAGCCCTGTCACGCGGATGCTTTTCTGCACTGTTTGCAGATGATGCAACTTACTAAGAGAGAGCTTCAGAAGCCTGTTCTGGGCTACACAGTAAGAAGAAAAGTTGGAAATTGAACTCAAGTCTTTGTAGTTGCAGGGTTTATGCTTTTTTTCTAAGAGTAATGGCAATCTATGGAGGTAAAGTAATCCCCTGAGCATAGACAATTAAGACAATAAAAGCTAAATTTGCTTAGCATCCCCAGCTCAGCAAAATATGTCATCTTTTTAGCTTCCAACCCTGCCCTGCATTTTACATTCTACTAGTTCACATAGCAGCTCATCTTGATGTGCAGAGACTTAGGGATAATTTGGGACCTTGAAAAATCTTTCCTCCAATAACATTGCCTGTGGACAGAACCATACAAAATGATTTTTCACTTTTAAATCCTTCACGGCCTCTGTCAGAAAAAGATTCAATTTATCAAAACTTCACTGACTATAAATTCTCCTTTCTATATGACGTAAGTCCTTTACACATAGCATGGCTATCTTATTGAGTGAAGAAGAGCAAAAATACATATCATTCTTTGTGCAAGAAACCTTTCTGTTTTAGAAATGAATTTGTCACATTATTCATTTTTCCTTCTTTGGGATAATAATCCAAGCTCTTTTAACCTGTCCTCATCTGCTTCATTTTAGATCTGTATGTGTCATCTTGGACATATCTTCATGTTTTTAATTTGTGGAACCCCAGACCTGGGCAGTGTCAGCAGGTGGTACCTGCCTCTTTCTAGGTGAACAGCACTGCGCTGAATGTCACTGTAGTGTGTTGTCTCATTTACTCCTCACCACTGTTCCCTGAGCGAAGTACCATTCCTAGCTCTGCTCTCTGGCAAAGGAAACAGCGGCTTAGAGAAATTAAGTACTACGTATGCTAGAGAATAAGATGAATTAGTTTCCAAACCTACCCCTCAGAAAGGAAGGGGCCACCTTATACATGGGTCACTATAAAAGTTCTGAGACAGACTGTGTTATGGTCTGTTATTTCCCTTTTTTTTTCATCTTTATGCATATCTTTTTATTTTTATGTTTTTTTTTTTTTATTGTTGGGGATTCATTGAGGGTACAATAAGCCAGGTTACACTGATGGCAATTGTTAGGTAAAGTCCCTCTTGCAATCATGTCTTGCCCCCATAAAGTGTGACAGAAAGGGACAGTCGACAGCTCCTTTTCTGACGCACCTGCAAAAGCTCCAACTTGGCTTATCGGTGTTGCTAGGAGGGCTTTATTGGTTTCTCTCTACATGGATTTTATGGTTTCTTGATTTTTGTGCATCTCAAAACTTTCATAATGACCCATGCATTATAGTCCAATCTTTATAAAGTCTTTCAAATTATGGGGCACCTTGTCAACTTCCACAGAAGCCTCAGATGACCTCTGATGATTCTGGCCTTAAAAGCTTATGGAAGAAGTCACCTTTAAAAAAAAGACAAAGAAATGTGACAGATATTTATTAATTATTCTTGGTGCTGAAGGGTGGAGCAGTGACTTCACAGTTTCAAGGGTTAAATGTATCATAAGCAGCCTTCAAAAAGAGATCTTTTGGAAGCAATATATCAATTATTATATTGTCTTCGGTAAATGTAACAGTGCAAATATTCACTGACAGGAGGAATGAACAAAACAGTTGTCTTAATATTATGTGAATGGGCGCTTGTGGTTTGGGACAACATTTCTGATGAGAGCATCACACGACCCACATGGAAATAAAACTGATGCAGTGTAAAGACTGCCAGGTGACACTGGTGTCAAGGCCGTGTCTTAAGAATTTGATCAAAATTGCTTCATGAAATGTGAGAGTGAAAACAATTTCTAAATTGATATTTTACATGATTTTAAATATTTTTGTGATGAAATTAATAAATTAAGTATTATAAATGGAGGAAATTCCTTATATTTAAGAACATACAGTAATTTATCCACGTCCATCCTGTGGAAAAAATGGGACAGCTGGGACTTGAACCCAGACCTGTCTGACTCATGTGTTCATCGTGATTGCATAGGATGTTAGATTTCTAGAATCCCATCTCTATGGACTGCATTAAAGAAATTGTGTCTGTAATTGTGCTGTTGCATTCTCTTTGTTAAGTGTATGTAGCAAAGTTAGTCAACTGGATGCATGCCAGGATCTAAGAAATCAAGTACCCTAAAGGCACGTGAGTGATTACTAGGTTCAGGCAGCGGAATGAGAGTTCCCGTGTGTGCTCAATAATGAATGCTAAGATTGCTATTCCTTCCTTTATCCTCCCATTCAGTAGCCTAAGGGGAAATCCTTCCTCCAGAATAATTTTATTTTTCACAGACTTATTCTATAGAGAGGAAGAAGGATCTGCACCAGATAATTCCACTTCCAGGAATGTATCTAACCCATTACTATGTGGGCATTACATAAAGAGCCTTATGTCATATAACCTCTCTGGCCCCGTCTCCTTATTGAGAGAACAGGGACATTGATTCTTTATACTTATTTCTCCTTTCCCCATTCACACCCTCCCTACTTTCCCCAAATGGGAAGGTATCTGGAATGATGCTTAGGTCATAGCGCTCTTGCCTTGGGATAAGTAATTACACGTGATGGAAAACACATGAAAGTATCTTGTAAGGCCATTAGCTTCCTCCTCTCCCATCCACATAGCCCTACTATCTGCTCCCACATCTTTGGCTAAAAGCTAAAAGCAACTGATAGAAATTTTGTGATACTACTTCTTGGTTTAATGCACCAAATATATTTTTCCATTTATTGCCACAGGCTTTGAGGCCTGCCTTTACTCCTGTCTATAGGAAACTGACTTTTTCTCTTCCCCTGGTTGAATGCTACATGAAGGAAGCCAATCTATTAGACTGGAGGCAGTTACTTGGATGTTCAGACATATGGTCTGCAATGGCTTCATTCTGTTTTAAATAAGTTCCTTCCCGCGGGCTCTATTTTCTCTGCCATTTATGCCACAGGTGAAGTCATGAAGATGCTTATTGTGGCTTCCTGTTAATATTCTAAAGCCAGAGGCTCTGAACAGCAGGATGTCTGTTCTCCAGCTGTTTTTCCGACAGGAAGAAGGGATAAAATAAACAAAGCATACACAGTAGTTCATTTGAAACCGCAGGTAATCCACAGCTGCAGTGAAAACAATTCAGAATTGCCAAACTGGTCCCCCATCATAGATTCACATCAGTAAAGAGCAAATATTTTCAGGGTAGTTGACAGTTTCTTCCAAGTCCTTCATATCCAGAGAGGCAGCTAACCTATACATCCAGGTTTGGACCAACGAGATCTAACTCTCCTGCTTTTAAAATGATTTTTAAGAGCTCTATGTCATGGATGGGGGCAATCTTGGGATAAATATGCAAAAATTACTACCATATACTACTGTGATTCTAAATTTGAATATAAAATGTTCTTGAATTGACAAACCCTTCAAAATAAAATAGGCATTGTGTAACACTCTTGCTAAGATCTTACTGCATACATTATTTCCCCAGACACCTGGGAAATTGAATCCAGCCAATTGAATGTACAGAAATTTTGTTATATGACTTGTCCTTTTTAGTGATATAGAAAACATGGGCACATATGTAAGCTATTTGAGAAATATTTATTGAAGAAGGGAACAGAACCTGATTCCCGGACCACTTGTCTAATGGATATTGATCTGAAGTTTGGAATCCGAAGCGAATTTCTTTTTTTTGACATACCCTTCCCGATGTAAAACCTAATGTAATAGACACTACATAAGGCACCTGACTCACATTTTCAAAGTCCATGACGATGTGTCCTCAAAGAAAGATCAACTTACCTTTTAGTCATCTGTAAGATCTAAATACTGAACCTTTGAAATGTTGCCAATGAATTCCCAAAGACTCCTTTTTACCCTTTCGAACAAGGTGTGCATTTATTCATCTCGATGAAGCAATACTCGTTGCAGGGCCAAGTATGATTCAGAATGAAATGGGAATTGGATTAAGCAAACCATGCAAAACTGCAGGCTTGAATGACCGTAGACTCTGTCAGGGAACACTGGCAGCATTGAAGTGGACTTACCAAGCCAGCGGTGCTCACCTGTCCGATGGTGACCCTGGACACGTAGAGGCACTAAGTTTTATTGTATTAGGTTATTTGCTATGTTTAAAGCTTACCCCCGACCTGCTGGTATTATTTTTCTTCTTCTTGTTTGTCTCCTTGCACCATTACCTCAGTCCACGGGTTGTGTTGTCTGAGAAGTTTGATGGTTACCAAAGTTTCACTTAAATGTAAATGAATGCTTCAACGCTGCGTTTGACTGTCCTGGACTTCAGTTCTGAGAATATTTGTGTGAGTGTTAATGTGCTAGTGGGAGGTTAAATTCTAGTGACCAATTCCTACTAGGAAAAGTGAAGGGAGTGCAGCCACAGGTGGTCAGGCGGTCAAGACCTATGGTTGGCCAGTTAGACCGTCTTCTAGCACTTTGTACTACATTGGGAGGGAGTATTTTCAGGGCATTCATCACCTTGCTCTGATGTTTTTGGATAGTAGACAATTAAGCTTCTGAGCTTTAACTCCCCTGGATTTTAGGCACTTGCAAGCCTGTTTTTCTAGCTACTGTTGAGCCCCCTAGATATACTTCCAATAAGTTATCCTTCATGAGGGTTACCTTGAATCAGTTTCTAATGCTTGCAGGCAGAAATCATGGAGCAGTATCACAATCTAGAGGGCGGGTGAAAGGATTAGTAGCTATGACGACAGAACAGCTTGGAGGAGGTGACGCCTGAGCCATATCTCAGTAAGAAACTGGGGGAAGAGCACTGGGGTGGAAGAAAAAGCACACACAAAGGTTTGGAGTTTAGAGCAGCTGGGGGTGAGTGTCATGCAGAGGAAATGCCAGTAGCTTTGGTGGTTGTGCTACATGTCCACAGAGTTCTGAGAGCTGCAGTGTCATGCTCCTGCAAGGATAAGCTCACATACACTCATCAGCTCTTTCCTCTGTTAGAAGAAGCCGTGCCTTAGTAATTATGATGGTATCTAACACAGGGACTGGCTTAGCAAAGGGGCTTAGTGTTTCGTGAAAAAATGTAACAGTTGAGTTCAGTTCTTCTGAGATACTGTCTCCGAGATTTTAGAGGTGGAAGAACTTTGTCAGGTCATGTGTTCCTTGGGTGCCAAAAGTCTACATCCCATTTGGAAACTGTACAATTCTGTTCCTGAGCTGAGGCAGGATTGCATAGGGAACATTCTAGTCGGTGGGGAGCCTCCCCTATGTTTGTAGAGCTCTGGAGAAAAAGGAACTAAGGCATCATTCTTGCTGGACCTTTCAGAACTTAGCGATGTTTTCAGCCAGGTAAGTTCCTCTCTATTTAACTCAAGCCTTCCTGCTCGCCTCATTTCCTGTTGTTCTCGCCTTAGAGGGTATGAACATCATGGACTCGTCATCCTCCTCCGTAATGACAACCTTTCCCTTGCTTGATGTTGATTACTAAATTGCCTTTCACCTTCCCTTATAGCTCTCTGAATCTGTTTTCCAGCCTTTAATCATCTCCACAGGTCTCCTCCCAACCCGGTCCAAGTGTACAAAGTGCCTCTTAAAGCACTTTTCAGTTTCCAAACAAACACCAAGTTTCCAGGCTTGTTCAAACCAGCGACATGAAATGACTTTCTAAGAAAAAAATACATAAAAAAAGATATTTTAGGGTTCCTTCATTATGAAACAGCATTCCAACCTATTCATATAAGAAAAAAATATTTTAATATTGATCTTTTCAAGTTGATGCTGTTTTAGGTGAGGTTCTTGTCAAATGACTCCCTAAAGGAATTTGGAAAAATCAATGCAATAAATGTTTGTAGAGCACCTACTATGTGCCAAGCATTTGGTGTGACACTAGGGACTCAATGGTAAACAAGACAGGTTCTTACTATCAAAGAGCCCATGATCTAGTGGTTGAGTCAGAAATAAATAAAACTCATCCAGTGTGGCTCATGTCTGTAATTGTAGCAGTCTGGGAAGCCAAGGCAGGTGGATGGCTTGAGCTCAGGAGTTAGAGACCAGCCTGAGCAAGCGTGAGTAGAGACTAAAATAGAAAAATTACCTGGGCATGGTGACAGGCACCTGTACACTTGAGATTACTCTGGAGGCTGAGACAAGAGGATCACTTGCCCCCCAAGAGTTTGTAGTTGCTGTGAGCTCTTACATCCCAGCATTCTACTCAGGACAACAGAGTGAGACTCTGTCTGGAAAAAAAAAAAAATCACTCAGTTAGACTGAGATAATAGAACAAATAAAAGAATGAGAAAAAGCGGTGGCAGAAAGAAGGTAACAATTCTACCTGGTGAGGTCAGGCTTGAGCAGATTCTTGAAAGAGGACTAAAGTTTGGAAGGGAGGTGAGGATGGATGTTTCTTTTCCAGGCCCAGAGAGCAGCAAGATAAGAGGTTCAAAGATGTAAAATGGCACAATGTGTTTGGTAGTTAGCTTAGGGTAGAATGGGCCTGTGGCAAGAGACTGGGCTGATGAGGACGAGATCACAGAGGGCTCCATGTGCTACTCAGAGGAATGTGAATTTCATGTGGCAATGGAGCCATTAAGTGTTCGTGAGCCATCAAGTGTAGTAATTTTGGAAGATTCACTGTCCAGAAGACTCATCAAGTTAAGAGGAACACCTTGGAGGTAATGGGGTTGGTGTGGGGTTGGCCTGGAGGCAGAGAGAAGAGTTAAGAGGAAGTCGTGATGGACAGATGAGAAATGGCAAGGGCCTGGGTGAGTCATGTCTGGGGGGAGAAGCTGAATCAAGCCAGGTGATTTTGAGGAAGCTCCATGACAGATGGCAATGAGCAAACAGAGTAACAGGGTAGATACTATAAAATATAGTGGTTAGGTAATGTTTAAACAATTCCTTCATTTCAGTTGTAGGTTCCAGAGGCCAGCTTTGCCAGACTTCAAGTTATAGAGTTGAAAAGCTAAGATGGTGCCTTCCAAAGTCAATGGGAAGAATGTTCCAGAATCAGTGTTAGTTTTGGTATCAGAGAATCAGCAAGGAGCTCAGAAGGAAATTAGACAATTCAGCAAATGACTAATCGTCCAGGTTGGCCCACAGTGGGGAAACATAACAGTTAGTTGTCTGTAGTAATCTGTGTGACTTATGTATGTAGGATCTGTATCTATAACATAGAAGACAAGAATAAACCATACAAAGTAAGAATATATTCAGATCAGAGTTTACTTTTCACTCATTAGAGTAGAGATAGTGGGTGACAATTGAGCAGGTGTAGAGTTGCTGTGATTGCCAAATTTGTCGGCCTTTTGGCAGCTTGTGACTGCTGTGAACGAAAAGTCCCTTCTGTTGCCCCGTCCTCCTCTCCCTGGAGCCTGGTTGTCATGGTGATGAGAGCAAAAATGGCTTCTAGTAGGAGCTGAGGACGGGCCAGGGGAGCTGAGGGAATCCGGAATATGTGTTGGTGGTGGAGAGAGAAGGATGGTGATGGATGTGGAAAAAAGCAGGCAAACTTCTGGGGTGGTGGTGCTTGCATGAGACAATGACTTAGAGGTTCAGAGACCTCAAGGGCATCATTGAAGTGTTCAGCCTCCAGGGATAAGGGAAAATGAGGTCAAGTCGGTGAACTTTCTGCCTGCGGGGTGGGGAGGGTAAATTCTGAAAATTCATCTGTGATTTTGTAACATCAGTTGGGATTTAGAATGCTTAGTATCTGCACTTGATTATTTTTCTTAGAAATCTGTCATTATCCTTCAAAAAGATAAAATGAGCCATATTTGAGAGAATTAGTTGAGATGAATTCTGATTGTGTTAGGAAAGCTAGCTTAATCTCTGCGATTATTTCTCTTTGATCTCTAATCTAATAATAGTAATGACACCAACAGCAATAGCCAGGTGCCTGGTACTTTACAGATATATTCCCATTCATTTTTACAACAAGGCTGAAAGGTAGGCATTATTTAAGAGCTAAGAAATCTGAAGCCCAGGAGGCTGAAACCATGTCTGCAGCTGCATTGCTGGTCGGTGGTGGAGCCTGTGATCAGTGGTAGAGCCAGTATTCAGAACCAGTCCTGTCTGACTGGAAGGTTTTAGTGTCTTCATCTCCTATTTTTACCCAGCCCACTATAGCAGAGACTGAACAGCCGAGAGGTACAAACACAGTCACTGCCTTGTCAGAGTTAGCAAAATGGGGTATGTGGCCTGCTTGGAAATCCTGGTCAACAACTCAATAGTGTTTTGTTTTGATTTTTTTTTTTTTTTTACTCTGGCTGTGCTTGCTTGTGGTTCCTGTCAGGATTCTGGGTGAAGTAAAGGAAGATGACATCCAGTGCCTGAATCATACTGCCGGCTGGCCTTGACTTTGGAGGCCAATGTTCCTGTGATTGTTCTCTTGGGCTTTAAATTATGTCCCTGCCAAATTGCAGGCACAGTGTCTGCCAGATAGAAGGATGGATATCAGATGATTGGATGGTATCAGGCAGCTGTAGAGAACGCTATTTGGATGAGAGCACCCAAGGGCACATGGACAGGGCTGTCTTTTCTTGGATGCTTTCCAAACTTGCTATGATGCCTCTGATATGAGATGATGAGACCACGTAGAGCTTGGGTGATGCTAATTAGCATAATTTAAAAATATGGAATTATACAGACATTTTTGGCTTAGAGATCCAAGATAATCTTGGATTATAAAGTCAGTAGATAGTTTTCTAGCACCCACTATATTTTAATCACTATTCTATGTACAGTATATATCATTGATTAACACAGAGAAAAATGATTGGCCTTGTCAAGTTTGTATTCTAACAGATATATGTTCTTCTTCTAGGTATATGTCCATAAAAATCAATTCAGCTCATATCCTGAGTGTTGAACAGTGAAATGTTTAAGGCTTAAGCAATGAACAAGAAGTTAGTTCACAGCCCTATACTCAGAATTAGACAAAGATACACAAAAGCCTAGTATGAAGACAAATATGACAAACTTCTTAAATAAAGTAAGTGTAAGAACGTAAAGTGGGGATGCAAAAGCAGATGAAATCATACTTGATTAACAGAATTAGGTCTTGCAGAGGGCGTGGCATTCAAATTGTTTCTTAAAGGGTGGTGGGATTTTGATGGGTGGAGATTAATGGGAAAGTCACATCAGGTGGAAGGATTTGCATGGTAAGCACATAGGGGTGGTTGAGAAGAACAAGAAGACTAGTTTGGGAGATGAAGTCTAGGAAAATACCACGAGTGGTATTGTAGAGGGCCAATAAGTGGCTGGGTCTTATTTTGTAGAAAGAGGGAAGACATTCAAGGTTTATGAGTATGGAGAAGACATGATCAAGATACTTTTTTAGGGGAAAAGTAATTGATCCTTTGAACAACTTTATACTAGATACTTTAACTTACATCATCTTATATACTTTTGAAATGAACCACCATTTTATGGAGCAAATTGATGCTTTGGGAAAATTACTTAAGATCACACAGCTATAAAGGGAGAAAACCGGGGTTTGAATATAAATCTATCAGGTTGTGAAATTTTGTTTTCAAACCAGTAATAGTGTTTGGTATAGTCCAGGTGAAAGGATTCAAGAGCTTAAACTAGAGTAGAGGCAGTAAGAATAAAAGAAGGAGCTGAATATTAAGGAGGCGAAGTGGGAGCGATATGTTGGAAATGTTTTTAGGGAATGTTGCAATGGAATTTAAGAATGGATGGGAGGAGAAAAGAGAAGAAGGGGTCATCGACAATTGAGGGTTACAGCTGGCAGAACAGGGTCACCATTAATAGAAGTTGGGAAGTTGAGTGGAAGAACTGGTTTTATGAAGGAAGGGAATGAGTTTGGTTTTGAACATGTTTTTTTGTCTTGCTGTGTTGGAGGGGCAGCCATATATCTGCTTGGAAGGTCTCAATGCAGGTCTGAGTTCATGTCCAAAGAATTGGGAGCAGTCTATTCAGAAGCGATTGCTCAATCGGATACTATCATTAAGGGAAAAACATAATTGGACATGAATAGAGGGCCAAGCCAGAAGATTAGAGACTGGTGTTTAGTGTAAGAAGAGCCAACAAAAGATTCAATTCTTGTTCTTGAAAATATGACCATGTAAGGGAAGTAAAGAGAAAATAGTGTTTTCTTAGCATCTGATATCAAGAACCTTTAGAACGTGGATTCTTAAATGCTCCACAGTGACTGCCATGTTTACTTATGTGTTTGTTTGGGTAACTTTTCTGTCACTTGTGTAAGTGACCTAAAATGGCTTCTTGTGCTGTCATGTCCCTGCCATCTATGAGGCCTGTGTTGTTCCTGAATATGCACAACTGACTCAAGCACCAGCATTCCTTTTTGGGAATGTTGGAGCAACATCTCTGAAAACCCTGCTTTTAGTGGTTGTTTGACTGCAAGGACTGTCCATATGATTTTTTCCCCACAACTCTATTCCCATCTTTTCCATTTAATCCCAGTAGGAAAATATAAGGATGACTGGGATCCTTAGTGGGACACACCTGAATACAGATTGGAATAATTGTAAGAACTTTAACTCTGTTGTACCTTGGGAATCTGGGTCTTTATCTCTCTTTTGGTCAAGAGCTGGAGAACTGGCTCAATCCACCTTTGAGAGCTTATGAAGAAAGGCAAATTCAAGCAAGTGATTCATAGATTACAAGTATCATGAAAAACAGGAAATGAGGGAGCAAGGCTATAATCAATCCTTATGAACAGTCAGTAGATCCTCCCTTCCCACATGAAAAGAATTGGCTGTGAAGAGGTACAGTGTCCCTTTTAAAACATCCACATTCTTGAAATTATGAAGTGATGGTTCATGATGTTTCAATTCACTGAGACTGCTTTTATTTTTTCCTCCACTTTTTCACGTCCTTTCTTCAATTCACTTGTTCATGGGGTTTTGTTTTGTCCATTGTTCAATTACCAGACCCCAGAGCAAGACCTAGCAAGAGTAGGCATTCACTATTCAGTAGAACCTCTATAAGTTGACCACGAAGGGACTATAACAAACTGATCAACATGTGGAGGTGGTCAACACAAGGAACTAGGCCTACTGTCCTCATACGTACGTGTGGTGCATGACTGGCCTATGAAAATTAGGTCAATTTAAGGAGGTGGGCAATGTGGGGAGGTGGTCAGCTGTGGAGGTTCTACTGTATGTATTTGTTGAGTCTCTAAGCTTATATGTCTACTTATCCATTGGTTCTTTAATTCTTTCTCTCTTTCATGCATTTATCAAATATTTATTACTTTTTAATGAACCAGAATCTATGCTAGTTCTTGGGGATAAAATGATGAATCCAAAGTTGTCTCTTTCCAAAATAAGCCCATAACTTAGTGGCATGATAGAGACCCTGGCTGAGTACAGTGTTAGACCTGAGCACACTTGCAGTCTGTGCCGTATAGAGGATGGAGAGGGGGAGGGGCAGGGGAAGGTCAGCAGAGGCTTCCGGAAGAAGGAAACCTCCCTTCCTATACTTTAGAGATCTCTCAGTGTTGATTATCTTTTTGCTTTCTCTTATCTTAAACCTCTTCCTCTTTACTGTGTCTTTCCCACCAACCTTTAGATTTGTTAAGCCTCCACCATCTTAAGAAAAACAACCCTTCTCAGCTCTGTACCCCTTCAGTTACTTCCTTTGCCTGCTTTTCCCCTTATCCTCTCTCTCTTGCCTTTTTTTCCTCAGCCTGCTGAAATCAGGCCCTCACCTTGACCTCTCCTCTAAATTACTCTTAATTCAGGTCAGTAATGACGTCTTGGTTGCTAAATCTAATGGAGACTTTCTGGCCCTTTTCTTATTTATTTTCTTGGTTGCACTTGACCCTGTTGATGCTTCTTACATGATTCAGCTTCCTTGGTTTCTCTGATTCCCCCACTTTTCTAGTTGTCCTGCTGCCCTGATTCCCTGTTTTCCAGACTCTTTCTCCCTGTTTTCCAATCATTTAAAGGTTGGTAAATGTTGAAATTACTCAGGGATCTCTTTTAACTCTGTATTTTCTCCCTGAGAAAGCTTATCTTTTTTGATTCTAATACCATCTTTATCCTGATGATTTCTACATAATATTCTCCAGCCAAGATCCATCTTCTGATCAATAAATCAGAAGAATTCAATGAATCAGGATAAAACAACTTTATTCCTGCATTTGTCCATGAACAATTTGCCAGTGCTCAGTCAGGTGTTGAAAAATGTTATGGAGAAAATAAAGCAGATGAGGGAGTGCTGGCGTGTGGGCGGAAGATTTTTCTCTTTACAAAGGTGGTCAATAAGTCCTCTCTACTAGGATGATATTTAAGTAGAGACCTGAATGAAGGCGTTGGGGGAGGGAGCCAGGCAGATATCTGGGGAAGATTTCCATTGTCAGAGAAAAGAGTAAATGTGAATGGTCATTAGCCTCATTCTACTTCTTCTCTGAGTAAAAAGTTCCAGATGAGAGTCTTCTCCTTTGGCACCGAGGTGGATAATTAGGGGAAGAAGTGACTGATAACCATTTCTATATTCTTTCTTCTTGCTCTCACAATCAACAACTGGGCTTCTTCTCTTGCTTAATGCAGTTGAATCATAGAGGTGGGCCAGAAAGAATTGAAATAGTCTCTGTAAATTACTGGCTATACCAGAAGCCATGTGGCAACAATTATCTTCCCCCACAAAACCACCTCTTTGCCCATGTTCTCACTGTTGGTGACAGGCCTGGGCGTCCGCCCTACTGTCCAAGCCAGGCACACAGGTATCATCCCCAACTTCCAGCCCCAATATCTGATTTATCACCAAGTTCTTATAGGTGGCATCTTCTTTCAAATCTGTTCTTCTCCCTCCATCTCTGTGGCCCCTGTGGAAACAAAACAAAAGAAAACAAACAAACAAAAAAACCAAAACCAAAACCAGTTACCTTCATTTCTGGTCTGAATGATTGCCCCAGACTCTGCTGGCTTCCTCTGTTCTGGTCCCTTTGTCCTCCAATATACTATCTGCAGGCTGGCTAGAGAGATGTCTGTAAACAGAAATGTACTCTTCAACTTTTCAGTGGCTCCTCATCTTTCCCATGGGAAAGATGCTGTCCACTCCCAGCACTCCATACTCTTCACATCGAGCTATTTTGAGTCCCTCAAAACAACCTGTGCTCTTCTTGATACCTTATTGCCTTCTCCTGGAACTTTCCCCTCCCCTCCTCTCCCACGTACTTGGCAAAATCCCACTCATGACTTGGATCTTGGCTTAGATGTCACTTTGTATAGAAAACGTCTGAGTTTGGCTGAGAACCTGCTGTAGATGCTCCATCTTTCCTCCAGTCATTGCACTTTTCATTGGACTGGAACCATTTGTTGAATTGCCTATACCCCCAACCATAGTGTGAGTTCTCTGCAAGCAGAGACTGTATGTGTCTCTCATTACACCCTAGTTTCTGCCATAGAGTGGATGTTCGATAGTTTTTTTTTTTTGATGAATGAATGAGTGCATGAAGGAACACTTGATCAAAATTAAAGGATGGGGTTGGGCATGGTGACTCATGCCTGTAATCCTAGCACTCTGGGAAGCCAAGGCAGGAGGATCCCTGGAGCTCAGGAGTTTGAGATCAGCCTGAGCAACAGTGAGACAAAGTCTCTACTAAAAGTAAAAAAAAAAAAAAATTAGCTGGGCATGGTGGTGAGCACCTGTGGTTCCAACTACTTAGGAGGCTAAGGCAGGAGGATGGCTGGAACCTAGGAGTTTGAGGTTTGGTGAGTTGAGACTCTGTCTCCAAAAAAAAACCAAAAAAGATAATTAAAGGATGAATAGGAGTTACCTGGACTAAGGAGTAGGAAACACAGAGGTTATCCCAGGGGGATGATAGCACCTCGGTGAGAAACATCAAGGCAGATGAAGGAAATTATAAGTAGTTTGATGCTTCTGGGACATTGAGCATGAATATTGAATTGGCAAGACAATTGAGAGCCCAGCCAAGTTATGGGAGGTCTGTGGGTGTCAGGTTAGGAGATTTAAACTTGATCTTGTAGGCAATACAGAACATACAAGATATCTTTGGATATTTAACTCCGAAAGCTGCATGAAGATTAAATTTGAGGGTTGCAAGAAGGGAGATGCAAAAAAGTGGTTAGGAGGTGGCTGCGTCCCTTCCTAGATCTGCCTTACAAGGTGATTTATGTGTTTTCATTTCGTCTCCATTATTAAAATGTCATGGTCTCCAGAATTCTAAGAGATCCTCTATTACCCATGCTCCCTCTTCTTACTCGGCCATGACGTCATATGGCAAAAGAGATGTCTGCAGATGAAATTAAGGTTCTTCACTTCTTCACTGCTGGTGGGAATGCAAATTAATACATTCCTTTTGGAAGATGTTTGGAGAACACTTAGAGATCTAAAAATAGACCTGCCATTCAATCCTATAATTCCTCTACTAGGCATATACCCAGAAGACCAAAAATCACATCATAACAAAGATAGTTGTACCAGAATGTTTATTGCAGCCCAATTCATAATTGCTAAGTCATGGAAAAAGCCCAAGTGCCCATCAATCCATGAATGGATTAATAAATTGTGGTATATGTACACCATGGAATATTATGCAGCCTTAAAGAAAGATGGAGACTTTACCTCTTTCATGTTTATATGGATGGAGTTAGAACATATTCTTCTTAGCAAAGTATCTCAAGAATTATAGAAAAAGTATCCAATGTACTCAGCTCTACTATGAAACTAATTTATGGCTTTCACGTAAGCTATAACCCAGTTATAACCCAAGAATAGAGGGAAGGGGGAAAGGGAGAGGAGGAAGGGGGGATGTGGGCAGAGGGAGGGGGATTGGTGGGATTACACCTGTGGTGCATCTTACAAGGGTACATGTGAAACTTAGTAAATGTAGAATGTAAATGTCTTAACACAATAACTAAGAAAATGCCAGGAAGGCTATGTTAACCAGCATGATGAAAATGTGTCAAACGGTCTATAAAACCAGTGTATGGTGCCCCATGATCGCATTAATGCACACAGCTATGATTTAATTAAAAAAAAAAGAAATTAAGGTTCTTAATCAGTTTTCCTTAAAATAGGGAAATTATGTAGGTTGGCTTCACTTAATCACACAATCTCTTTAAAAGCAATTTTTTTTTTTTTTTTTTTAATAACTGGCTGCGGAAGTCAAAGAGAATTGAAGCATTGGAGAGGTTCAATGTGAAGGAAATTTTCAATTTTCTTTTCTTTCTTTCTTTTTTTTTTTTAAAGACAGTCTCACTCTGTTGCTGTTGCCCTAGGGTTGAGTGCCATGGCTCATAGCTCACAGCAACCTCAAACTCTTGGGCTCGGGAGATTCTCTTGACTCAGCCACCTGAGTAGCTGGGACTACAGGTGCCTACCATGATGTTTGGCTACTTTTTCTTATTATAGTAGAAATGAGGTCTTGTTCTTGTGCGGGCTGTTGTCAAACTCCTGAGCTCAAGCAATCCACCTGCCTCAGCCTCCCAGAGTGCTCGGATTACAGGCCTGAGACACTGCCCCAGGCCAGGAAGGAAATTCACTGATGTTGACTCTGAGGATGAAGGGATTCACAGGGAAAGGGACTGAGGGGTTTCTAGGAGCTGAGAGAGGTCGCCGTGGGACAGCTGGCAAAGAAACGGGGGCCTCCGTAATACAACCACAAGGATATAAATTTGGCCAGTAACCACATCAGCACAGGAAGCAGAATGTTCCTCAGAGTCTTTTGACAAGATCTCAGCCCTGATGGCCAACGCCTTGATTTCAGTCTCGTGAGTAGCACCCTGGGAAGAGAACCCAGTCATGCAATGGTGGACTGCTGACTGCATAACCACCAACTGATCAATGCATGCTTTTTTTTTTCTTTTCTGAAAGTTACATTTATAGAATTTTGTTACATAGCAATAAAAAAACCAGTACAAATTTCAGCATGATATTCTTGTATACTTTTAGCTATTCATAGAAGGATCTTACTCATATCTTCTTTTGGTTTATGAACAATTCTTGTTAGACTGAATCATAATAAAAGGACAGCTAACTCCGAGAACAGGTTGCCAAATGTTATACCGAAAACTTGACAACTGATACCTCGGCGAATGCTCACCAACGCTTCGTGTGAGAGGTGCCAAGGACAATTTTCCAGAGGAAGAAACGGAAAGTCCGAAAAGCCAAGCACCACATCTAACGTCACTCAACTAGCAGTTGGCAGAGTGAGGACTCGACCACAGGTTTACTCTGTCATATGGAAACTTGTCAAAGATTTGAGTGATTCTGTTAGTACGCTTAACACTTGGGTCTTTGCCAGAGAAGGGTTTTATGGGCTAAGAAAACACAGGACTGGACGATGCAAATTCTTTCCAGGCTCAAGTTGTATACTGTTTCCGTTTGGGATCCATTAAGGAATCATCCTGGGCATGATATCAATTTACTCTCTTTTGTATTTTGTTGTAACCTGGACAAGAAGGAAGAAGAAAATGAAAAGTAATTGGAGAGAAATGGTTAGAATTAATAAAAGAAAATGGGCTTGATGTGGGTTTAAAAGCAGAGGTTGAGTCACAGATGTATCCAATTTGGCAAGTCCCTGTTTCATGTCCATTCAAGCATGGGCCGGTGTCCTTTCTTTGTGTGTTATAGAAAGCTTGAGGCCGACTGCCTTGTGCCAAGAAGAAAAGAAGCAATTAAATATTTTAATATTTCCTGCCTATAAACTGCTCCCTGTTTTATTACTTCAAATGCACTGGATTTAACAGGAGGTGTGAACGACTCCTGAACCATTAATAAGAAGCTGCAGCTGCTCTTGGAGAGCAAGGCAACGTGGTTTTCAAAGGCTTGTTTTGGGTCTGAGCACCTCAGTCCACAGACGGTTGATTTATGATTGCCTTGAAACTGATACAGAAGCACAAGGCCAACGCTTACAGTGCTTCCAGAAAATATTCGGGCAGAACACAGACAATGAGTTCTTTTCCTTGGGTTAAACATAAGGAATAAAGGGAAGAAATACAAAAGCAGTGGATCAGAAGCTATGGTGCAGTGTAGAATCAGCGTGAAAAAGGCGAGTCGTTTCCCAGAGTAAGCCTGAGTGAGGGATGGATTTCAAGTCAGTTTTTTATTTTTATTTTTTTGGGTAAGATTTCTGTTCTTGGCTGAGCAGAATGAGCAGAACAGTAGCAATTTCATGATTTATTTAAGTCTTCACATAGAGACGTGCCCTTAAGTTAAAAGCTAAAACCCGAGATGTAGTTCTATTTTGTCTAACAACCAACTAAATGGAGCCAAAGTGCTATTTCCCAAAGGTCTTAAACTTTATTTTTAGAAAATGTTCATTTTTTTTTTTTTAATTTTGGAAACAGTGCATGTCAAGTCAAAAGATGAGGGGTGTTAAAGATTCAGTTCAACCTAGCAAAGCTTTGTTGAATGTTACCACATGCGAGCTCATGCTGGGAGCTGGGGAAGTTACAAAGAGAGCCCTGCCCTCTCCTTTGTTTTATGTAGGTGTTTAGGACTTCTGATGGACATGTTGAAACTTTTTTTAAGCATGTTGAAAGATGTTTCTTAAGCTTTAAGGATTCTCGTGCCACTTTTCCAATGTTGGCTGTGAACCACCTTATTATTTACTTAATTTTTATTTTGATAGTTTAGCAGCCCATAGTTCACTGAAATTCAGCTTCATCTTTAAGTAACACCTTTGAAATCACAGATTTAGTCTGCTAGCTAGACCTTTTCAAATTTAACAGTATCCTTACCTGCAGCCTTTCAGGCCAGATGTGTGTTAACATTTAGAATATTTTTGAATTTTACAAAACTCATAAAGTGTGCACTCTGTATGTTATGTGGCCCCACTATGGGGGTATGGGCAACACCCCATAATCAAAGATTAACCTTTCTACAGTGAGCCATATGAATGTTTCCCCTTAGTAGAATGTGGACTAAATAAAAATGTTAATAACCTCATGTCAGTTGGAAAGCTTTTGGTTTGAAAAACCTTTAGGATTTCGTAATTACAGATAAAGAACTGTAGATCTGTAAGTGCAATTTTGTAAAAGTCTGTGCAGAACATAAACAAGAGTTGTGGGTCATGCTGAAGGCATGAATCATCATTGCACCTTTCTTTCTGATCCATGGCTGGGTTACCGTTCTTAAAAATGTTCTTATTGAAGTATAAATACACATCAAGCAAAGGCCTTAAAAAGCACTGATCTTGAGTACATAGCCCAATGACTTTATGTATATATAAATTATATAAGTGTTATTTGTTATAAATATACCCTCATATAAACATAACCCGGATAGAGAACACTTTTAGCACCCAGAAGCTTCCTTGGGTTGCTTCTCTGTTGATATCCCTTCCAGATTCACCATGCTAATGGGTTTTAAGTTCTATGTAAGACTCTATATAAATGGAGTCATGCAGTATATGCTGTTTTGTTTCTGGCTTTTTTCCCACTCGGCTTCATGTCTGTGACATTCATTCATGTTATCCTGTGTATTACTAGTCTGTCTGTTTTTATTGTTACATAGTATTCCTGCGTTAACTGTTACAACCTCCTAAGAGTGTTACATGTAAATAGTTTAAGTGAACACTATCTTGGGGTGGAATTGTGCTCTTTCTCTTCAAAAGACAATCACATAAAGAAACCTTTTATTGGGAAATTTGAAAGCAGCTGGCCGTGCTTACGGAGACTGCACCCCTTTCAGCTGACTTAGAAAAACTCAGCCCGTGTTGTGATGCTATATATAAATAGTGATTAGATTCAGTTCTCGTCTTGTTTGCACCACTTTGGTGAGTAGATGCAAGCTGCTAGCTTCATCAAATTAAAAAAGAGACTAGGAGATTCTGAAGAAACATTTTGATTTAATTTTTGGATAGTGTAAAATTTTAGAAGAGGGAATTAAAAGCCTATATTGTTATCCAGCTAGATGATGATAAGACATGAAAGAGTCTCTAAAATGAATTTTATACTAAATTTGGGATGGTGCTTTATGTTCAAGCCAGCTGTGGAATGGAGTGAACAGGGATGAGTTAGGAGCAATCATGGGCAGTTTTCTGCTTCCTCTCTAGTTCCTTCACAGCCTGGTTTCTTTTAAAACACTTGAGTTGGTATGAATTACTGAAACTCGAGAAGCACCCATTCTCAAAATACAAAAACACATTCCAGAGGCGGATAGAAAGAATTGTCAGCTTTTTGCCACTTTAGATTGATACGAAGATTTGAGAGCTGCATGACCCAAGACAAGCTGGAGACTGACTTGCTTGGCTTTTCTTTTCTTTTTTCTTTCTGCCCTTCAAGGTCATGCTGCCTCCCCCTCCCTACTCTTCCAGGCTCTGTTTTTTTTTTTTTTTTTAATTGTTAAATCATAGCTGTGTACATTAGTGCAATCAAGGGGTACAATGTGCTGGTTTCATATACAATCTGAAATATTCTCATCAAACTGTTCAACGTAGCCTTCATGGCATTTTCTTAGTTATTGTATGTAGACATTCGTATTCTACATCTAGTAAGTTTTGCCTGTACCCATTCTAAGATGCACTGTAGGTGTGGCGCCACTCATTACCTTCCCCAACCTCCCCCCCTCCCTTCCCCTCCCTTGGCCCTTTCCCCATATTCTTGTGCTATAGTTGGGTTATAGCCTTCATATGAAAGCTATAAATTAGCTTCATAGTAGGGCTGAGTACATTGGATACTTTTTCTTCCATTCTTGAGATACTTTGCTAAGAAGAATATGTTCCAACTCCATCCATGTAAACATGAAAGAGCTAAAGTCTCCATCTTTCTTTAAGGCTGCATAATATTCCATGGTATACATGTACCACAATTTGTTAGTCCATTCATGGGTCGATGGGCACTTGGGCTTCTTCCATGACTTAGCATTTATGAATTGGGCTGCAATAAACATTCTGGTACAGATGTCTTTGTTATATTGTGATTTTTGGTCTTCTAGGTATATACCTAGTAAAGGAGTTATAGGATCCAATGGCAGGTCTATTTTTAGATCTCTAAGTATTCTCCAAACAGCCTTCCAGAAGGAATTAGTGTGCATTCCCACCAGCAGTGTAGAAGTGTGCTCTTTTCTTCACATCCACGCCAACATCTCTGGTTTTGGGATTTTGTTTATGTGGGCTACTCTTAATGGGGTTAGGTGATATCTCAAAGTAGTTTTGATTTGCATTTCTCTGAAGATTAAGGATGATGAGCTTTTTTTCATGTGTCTGTAAATCATGCATCTGTCTTCTTTAGAAAAGTTTCTCTTCAAGTCCTTTGCCCACCCTGAGATGGAATCACTTGTTCTTTTCTTGCTAATATGTTTGAGTTCTCTGTGGATTCTGGTTATTAAACCTTTATCGGAGGTATAACCTGCAAATATTTTCTCCCATTCTGAGGGCTGTCTGCTTGCTTTACTTACTATGTTCTTGGCTGTGCAGAAGCTTTTTAATTTGATCAGGTCCCAGTAATGTATTTTTGATATTGCTTCAATTGCCTGGGGAGTCCTCCTCATAAAATATTCACCCAGGCTGGTTCCTTCAAGAGTTTCCCCTGCACTTTCTTCAAGTATTTTTATAGTTTGATGTCTTAAGTTTAAATCTTTTATTCAGTGAGAGTCTATCTTAGTTAATGGTGAAAGGTGTGGGTCCAGTTTCAGTCTTTTACAGGTCGCCAGCCAGTTGACCCAGCACCATTTGTTAAATAGGGAATCTTTTCCCCACTGAATGTTTTTAAATGGCTTGTTGAAGATCAAATAAGGGTAAGTAGCTGGATTCATCTCTCTGCTTGGCTTTTCATAAAGGACTGTACTGTGTGTCTATAAATTATGCTCCCTGATCTTGAAAACAATATCAGAGGCACTAAGAAGCATTTGGAGCTTTTGAATATGCATTTGATCCACAATATTTCATGAGAGGCAAAGTAGCAAAATTATACGCGAATTGTGGGATCAGAAAGAATTGGGTTTAAAATCCCTCCTTCATCATTACCTCACCATGCCATCTCACTTCAGAGCATTAACACCACCTGTGATTATCCATTTTGATTTTGCTTGGCTTTTCCTTACAAGCAGCATTGTCACAAGTGAACCATCTCAGGAAGGACCATGACAGTGAATTTTAAAGTAAGAACTAAATACGAGTGAAGAAGCAGCAGCCTTCATTTCAGTATACAAGAAGGCCCAGCTCTCACTGTGCTGGCTGATACATTACATTGCTGTAATATCTTTATTTAGGGGCTGAAGGGATGTTGTAAACTATAACCTTCTGTGGGTCATTCTTTCATTCTTTAGTGAGAAGTTGCTGAGACATTTTCAATAATACTTGGTGGGAATGATTTTATTAAGAACTCCCCAAAATACCAACAAAGCTAGTCATACAATTGTATTTCCTTGTCTATTTTACTGGGATAATTTATGCAGAGTTAATAATCTGAGAGGTTGAGTTGGGGGAAGAGAAAGGACTAAGGCAAAGAAACCCCCAAGTAAGTGTTCATTACAGGTAATTAAAACTTAATCATCTCTTCATGGATAACTAGTCTCCAGAAAAGATCAGTCAAACCACTTAAAATCATCCCCAAAGCTTGCTGGCCACTTAGAGCAATAATGCTGAAAAATATTGCTATGTTTAATTTATTTCATTCTATTTTGTTTTATGGATTGCATAATGATGAGTTCAGGTTCAAATCCAGTGCCAGGATATTTTTCCTGAACAATTTTCTTCCCTTTGATCTCTTCCGCACATCTAAGAACATACTTCACAAGAAGTATGTACTAAGACCTCAAAGGAACATCACCACTGGGTCAGAAGCAAAATGAGCTTGACCTGAGTTTGTCAAGAATTGCTTGAATAAATCATCTGTGATCTGAGAGAGGTGGCTAACAACATATCAACTTGATGTTAAGGGTACTGTTCAGGGGGGAGGCAGACGCACCCCCCATAAAATGTTTTTATTTGTTCTGATGCCTAAGATATTCTTTTTTTTTCCTGCAAATTTGAGTAAAAGTCCAGGGTTTTATGAAAATACTGAGAAATTTGAGATCGTGCAAATTGTTTTCTGGTTTGGACAATAATGACTCCCTCACTCCCAAAATATGTCTTTGGTCATCTAACTTTTATTCTCATTCTTATTTCTCCACTGAAAAACCACTTTGTGATAAATTCTATGCATATTTATTGAAAGATTAAAATGTATAGGCACTACGCTTGTATTTCATGTAGAAAGATGATTGTGATCAAATTCCTGCCATTGATGGCTCCTACATCTCAGAGTTTGGCCCCTTTTCAACATTTTTCATTGTAGCCTAAACCAGAAAACCAAGAAACCTATGTTCAAAAGCACTACCAGGAAGAAGGGATCACCTCCTTCCCCAGTTTTAAAACTACAGATGATGTCTCTTTAGAGATGTTGAAATAACAGAGTAATTTTGTTTTACCAAAGACATATTTTCTTTTCCTTTTAAAGTCCTATAACACTACAATTTGTCCTAGTGAAAGAATGAGTTGGGTTTTAGGCTTTTCATCTTTTCATGACCAAGTAAAGTAACTCAGAGCCTTAGCACTAACAATGAAAGTAAGATTCCCTTTCACAGAAGGGTTGGCCCATTCGAGTTGATGATTCCAGTCTGGCTAATCCAACAGGTTTTTATTTCTTAAAGCTTTGAGCATTGTGAGTCAGAGGCAGAGGAGGAGAGGAGGGCATGAGCTCACCACAGAGGGGCTGGCATCTGAGCAGAAGAGAAGGCTTGTTTGTTGGACACAAACCAGAGAAAGGAGTGGCTGTTATTGCAGCATAGAACTATGAGCCCTGTGGGGGAGGGCCTGAGCTGTTTGTGGAGTCAGCTTCAGGGCCTCGAGGCTAATCTTGAGCCAGCTAAGTCATTGGTTCCTAGGCGTGAAGAGGGAGCTAGTTTTGGAATCGTTTTCCTTCTTTGCCTTTCTCTGCCTGGAAACTTGACTTGAGAGGCGGGAGTCTTACCTCTGCCCTTGACTCATCGACACCACACTTCCTTTCATCTGAATTCTCTCTGAAGTGAGATCACCCTGGTGAACTCATCTGGATTCAGGAGCCAGGAGAGGAAAGAAGAGTTTTAGCATGTGGAGATCTGCCCGTGGGGGCCCACAGCTTGGGATGCCGGATGCTGTCAGCACCTGAATCTGATGTGATGGACACGTGTGGGTGCCTTGCCCTCCCACCTCTCACCCCCTCCTTCAGTTAGCCAATGGTTCACATTCTCCTGGAGCTAAACATTAGCCAGATATACTAATTGCGTGTGAAATGTACTGGAGAGATTTCATCTCTTCATTCCATCTTTAATGAAGGGATGATGAGAGGATGTGTATCAATTAGAAACTTTTTCAGGCAAGTGACAGAAATGTAACCTCAATTAGTGTAGGCGAAAGGAAAGGGAAAGGACGTGAGCTAGGTCTCCAGGATCGTGGGAAGCAGGGACTTGGATGCCCCCAAGTCAGGACCCTTCCCCTGTGTCACCTCCTTCTCAGACTAAGATCCTAAGCCTGATACAGAGACAATTGTCCGTTGTCCTTACGTCCCCATTTGTAGATGCTCAGGAAGGTCCAGTTCAGGTCACAGGTAGCCTATCTGGCCAGTGGAGGGGGTATTGTGATTGGCACCTCTCACCAGAGCCATGTGGTGGTGTGAGGGAGTATTTCCTAAAAAACGTGGAAGTAGGAGTGGGTGGGGCTGTGCCAAAGAAGGGAGGGTGCTGGGATGATAAAAGAGTACATATTCATCCCCAGATATAAAATAAACTGTAAGATTGTATTAATCGAGTTCTCCAGAGAAGCAGAATCAATAGAATATCTATATCAATAGGATTTAGTACAGGCATTGGCTTACATGATTACAGAGGCCTAGAACTTTTGTGATCAACTATCTGCCTGCTGGAGAACCAGGAAAGGCAGTGGTATAATTAGGTCTGAATCCAAAGATTTGAGAGTGGGGTGGGGTGGGGGTGGGGCCGAGGTGCCAGTCCCTGTCCATGTCTGGAGGCCTGTGAACCAGGAGTACTGGTGTCTGAGGGCAGGAGAGGGTTGTCCCAGCTCAAGCAGAGAGAGTGAATTCACCCTTACTCAACTTTTTGGTTCTGTGCGGACCCTTAATGGATTGGACAATGTTGCACCCACATTGGCAGGGGCGTCTTCTTTCCTCAGTTTACTGATTCCAATGCCGCTCTTTTCTGGAAACACCCTGGCAGACATACCCAGCTATCTGGGCATCTCTAAGCCCAGATTGATATATACTATCAATCATCACAAAGACATAAAAGGAGAAATTTTCACTGAGGGTGGGTCTGAAATGGCTGTTAAATCCATAATTAAATACCGTGTAACCTTAGGGTTGGTGGGGTAAATTCATGACTAGATCTCTCTGGTTAAACTTTTAACCTTTATTGTGGGAGGCGCTACATAGCACTGAATGTTTATTTCATGATGAGGTGGAAACGAAAGAAAATGACTTGTCTTCCCCATGTTCATCCCTCATGTCAAAGTCCACAAATAAAAATAATCTGTCTTATTTCTTTTGAGAGAAAGCACAGACCTCTGATGACTCAGTGCAAGCTTTGGGTTAAATCCAGAGGTATCCCAACATCCAGAAAAAAAAAATCTCTAAGCTTCAGGGCCCTGGGTTCTTTGGTTCTGCTTCTGGGAGTGGCAATCAGGCAGGACTTTTACAAAAGTTCAATGCATTTTGTTGATTTGTAGGATTCCTAAAACAATGCCTACCAGTGGGCAACTTGACATTTCTTTTCATTATTATTCTATAAATGTTTACTATTACTGTCTATAATCTTTGCATGTTTTAATGGACCTATGGTGCATAATGCAAGGGTATATGTCAGATCTATTAGTATAGAGTATAAATGTCTTAACACAATAATTAAGTAAATGAGACGAGGTAGATATTAACCAGTGTGATGTAAGCGTTGCTAATTCTATATGAAATCAGCACATGGTACCCCATAAATTCATTAATGTACACATGATCTATGTGTTTATGATTTAATAAAAAAAAAAATTCCCTAATTGAAACTGCTGTGGAAAAGAAGTTGTTAAGTTCTGGTTTTGAAGTGACGGTAGAAGCGAAGGTCAAAGGACAGAGGAAGATTATTGAAGGTTTAACCTGGTTATTAATCAGGTTCAGTGTGAGAGCAGTCTTGAGGGCATTTGCAAAAGATTTTTGGGCTTAGCTATAAGGATGGAGCGCCGAGCACTGACCCAGGGGGAACTTCAGAGTCTGGACATTGCTATGGGCCCCTGTGGCCCTAATCTTGGCTCCAATTGAGAAATATGAGACAGACATGGAAGGGCAAGTTAATCCTCATCCCTTTCCCCTAAGATAAGAGAAACTGTCTGGTTGCCTGAGCCTACTTGAGTTTTAGAACAAAATAGTTGGGAAGCTGGGAAATGTCCTTTAGACTTATGGGACACTGTGGGTTTAAAGGGCAAATATTTATAAAATTGGTGCAGATCTTAGATATCAATTGTTTCGTTCAATTTTGAACACAGACATCATATGAATTTTTCTGGTTCCAGCCCTTTTAATAATAACCAACAAAGTTTTAAATGCAAAAGTCTTGATAGAAAAAAAATTAACCGAGAAGACCTGAATGTATGTTTATAGTTAAAATGAACCTTAACACTTTCTTATCAATTGAAAATAAATACATAGAATATAAAAGTAACACTTACATGTGGAACTGAAGCACCAACCTGGGGGTTATTCCCCAGTGTTCTTCCTTAAGATAGGGGTCAAATCCAGTCAGGTTTTCCTGGAATGACATCTGTTTTCTGTCCTGTGTATCCTCTTCCTTTGAAGACACTAATTCTGAACTGTTCAATTTTGTGATAAATGTGGATATTTTGCAGTCACTGCTTGGTGTATGTGTAATTACTTTGACTTCAGTATATGGCATTATTCTATTCCATCTGCCAAAACCTCAACAGCTACCATATTTTGATGTGTGTAATGCACACTTTTTTTTGCCCAAATTTTTGCCCAAATATTTGCCCAAATAAGGGTGTTATATGTGGGTGGTACTATTTTTTTTTCCCTGTACATAAAATTTCTCATACCTTGTACCTGTTCTTGTGTTTCGTAATTATTTGTTGCATAACATTTCTTTTACCATAATATGTTAAAAACAAGTGCTAAAATTCTTTTATAATATCAAAAAAATAAGCACCTAAATATAAAAAAGTAAAAATTTGAATTAATGGCTGTTTATAGCAGCCCAATTTACAATTGCCAAAATGTGGAAACAACCTAAAGGTCCTTCAACCCAGGAATGGATCAGTAAGCTGTGGTATATGTATACCATGGAATATTAGTCAGCCTAAAAAATGGAGATTTTTCAGCATTTGTACTGACCTGGATAGAGGTGGAACACGTTATTCTTGGTGAAGCATCACAGGAATGGAGAAGTATGAATCCTATGCATTCAATTTTGATATGAAGACAATTAATGACAATTAATGACACAGTGGGGCATGAGGGAAGGGGAGACCAGACAGGAGAAGGAGGGAAGGGGTGAGGGAAAGGAAAAGAAAAAAGAAAAAAAAAACAAAAAAAAAAGAAAGGAAAATAGTGACTAATTCCCACATAAATTGGATTTAATTGTGACCAAAGTACATTACTTAAACATTAATTTTTAATTCAACTTGTTAATATGTTGTTTAGGATATTGCATCCTCAATATCCTAAACAACATATTTGTATAGGATATTGAGGATGACAATATATGACATATTTTTGTAATTTCCCCTTTATGATAATACATTTTCTCCAATTTTAATATCAGGTGAACCCAGATCAAGTAGAACGATTTTGAAGTATTTCTTCTTTTTCTATTGTCTATAAGATTTGGCATGATCTTTTTTTTGAAATTATCTTTTACTTTTATTTATAAATATTAGTTGTTTATTTTTTGAGACTTAAAACAAAATAATAAGAAGAAGTTAACTGATGACTCCATACTGAATCTCAGAGTCACAGCGTTCTATAATAGACATACTCTTATTTGACAATGTGAATGTTACTTTCTTTGCATTATTATTATTACTTAATATTTCAATGTAGCAATTGTCTGATTCCTTTTCTGAATGCATTTATGCTCGTTTGTTCTTTACGAGGTTTTTGTTTCTAGTCCTTATCTTAAACATTGTTACCATTATTAAAATTTAACCCTTTTTAATTTTGTGAAGGCAAAAAAATGGAAACCTAATAAACACATGTATAAAAAAATTAAAATGAAAGGATTTTTTGAAAGTCTGGGCCAACAACATGGGTGCTCATTATCCATGGGGCACATTATACATGGCAAAATATGGGACATTTGCAGAGATATGGGCTTTTCTATTCCAGAACTCAGTTGCTATTACACATATTTAGGCAAAATACGTTTGAATTCTCCAGCATATTGTACAAAAACCTTCATAAGCTGACCCAGCCTACTTTCCCAGCTTGGTTGCAGCTGTTCCACGCCAACCACTGGAGGTTCTGGTCATGAGGCTTACTGTTAATTACGCTATGAAGTTTTTATATTTACATTCCTGCTATTGGAAGCCCTGTGAGCCTGAGGAGCCCCTATACATCCTTCTAAGCCCAATCTCACTGCTACCCTCTTTGCTAAATCTCCCTGACTGCTCCAGTATTCCCTATAGGCTAAGTCCAATTTTGTACAGACCTTAGAATATCACAATGTGTGTTGTCGATAATAATGTAGTGAAATTAGAATTTTGGTTCAAAAACCTATTGTGTCAAAAAGCATTTATCCCTCTCTCCATTCCTCCTTCCTTCCTTCCTTTTTTCCTTCTTTTCCCCTTTTCCTCTTTCTCTCTTTTTTCCTCTCCCTCCTTTCCTTTCTTCCATCTTTTCCTTCTTTACTAACAATTGCAATCAGTGTCACCTGGCTTATTGTACCCTCAATGAATCCCCAACAATAAAAAAAAAAAAAATTAACTCAAAAACTCCTGGCTTTTTAATCCATTGTCTACCTGACATCCCATTAGCATATTTTATAGATAATTTAATCTCAATATGTCAAAAAAGGGAGGGATCCCGATCTTCCCACCTCTTCTTCCCAATTGGTTTTATCACAACCTGAGGTGATGTCAATTCCATCCTTCCAATTGTGAGTCTTTCCCTCACACTCACACACAACTGTCTGGAGATAAATGTTGGTCTTACTTTCCAAATGTGTTTAGGATATGGCCCTTCTCAGGGCTGCTATCTCTACCGCCCCCTTTTCTTGGCTAGGTTACAATAGCCTTCTAAAACACATTGTAAATTATTTATTCCACAGTATTTTGTACCTTCTAACATACCATATCATTGATTTCTTCCTGTGTTAATTGATTATTGCTATCTCCTCATTTGGAGTGAGGCAATAGCAATAATCCCTGAGGGCTGGATTCATCTGCTTATCCCTGCTGTATCCTCATCACCTGCAACAGTCCCTGGCACATAATAATTATTCGTGAGGAGATCAATGCATTTGGCTGTGAATAAGATAAACTTGTTTCTTATGGTCCTTGCTTCCCCACTATGGCTCTGGGTAAAGGATTGTAACAAATTTTCACGTAATGAAACGTATTGGAAAGCAGCCCTCTCTTGTCCTCCATCCACCCAAGACATTTCTGAGTGTCCTGGTTGGCATGGGGGTTCTTTATATCTCTGGGATTTTCCTTTCACATTCCATGCAAAGGCTCAGTCCTAGGTGTGGCTGAGCCTTTGCCGAGGGCCCACCCTCCCTGTGTGTTCCAAATCATCCCCAATCTGGGGGTTGTCTCCTTGAAGAAGCACCACTGGGGAGTGTACTGGCCTCCACTACCTGGGACCTGCTGTCAACTGCTTTCTTTCTTTTTCTTTTTTTCTTTTTGATAGACAAGTTCTCAGGGTTGCCCAGGGTGGAGTACAGTGGTGTTATCATAGCTCACTGCACCTGCAAACGCCTGGGTTCCAGTGATCCTTTTGCGTCCGTCTCCCCAGTAGCTGGAACTACTGGTGTATGCCGTCACACGTGAATAACTTTTCTTTTTTTTGGTAGAGATGTGGTCATGCTCTGTCTTCCTCTCATCTTCCTTCTCATCTCCCCTTCCTCTCATCTCCCCTTCAGGCTTCTCTCTCTCTCTCTCCCTCTCTGAGAAATCCATCATCTTCTCTTGATTGAAGTTAGGCTTTTCCAAAAACATAAGAAGGGGCTTTGTCTACTAGCAGCCTCTGTCTTCTCCTCAAAGAAAACTGAGATTCCAGGGCCCCAACAAGTGCTCTGAAACAGGATGGAGAATAGCCGCTTTATCCCGCTCCTCACGTGGAGTAAGTATTAGAATGTTAACTACTGCTCTTTGCCAATCTCTGAGTATTAACACACCAACCATTTTTGTGTTGTTAAGC
The DNA here is from genome assembly GCF_027406575.1 of Nycticebus coucang. NCBI lineage: Eukaryota > Metazoa > Chordata > Mammalia > Primates > Lorisidae > Nycticebus > Nycticebus coucang. The sequence goes on from NC_069782.1 coordinate 32,874,167, forward strand.
TAAAGCCCACTTTTTCATGATGGATTATACTCTTAACATGCATTTTAATTCTATTTAGGAGTTTCACATTCATGCTCATCACTGATATTTGTCAAAGGCTGTGTCACTTGGGGAGTTGTGAGTGTGTACGTGTGGTTTGTGTGGTTTTTGTGTCAGCATTACATCAGCTTTGTAAAGTAAATGAAGAGGATTTGTGTCTTTTTATATACCCTGGGATTGTTTATATAGCACTGCAAGTATTTATTTCTTAAAAGAACATAACCATACATTAGGTTAACTCCGGAGGCTTTGGAAGTTCTTTCATAGTTTTGATTTAGTTTTTTTTTTAAATACATGTTTCAATTTATTTCAGGTCAAAAAAAATATTTCAGGTCTATTATTCCCCTTTAGGCTGTTTGTAAATTTTGTATTATTATTTAATTGGAATTGTGTATTTCACAAAAATTTTTAAATTTAAAACATTGAGTGGCACATGAACTTATCTGGAGAATAGTCTCATTTGGAGTCTTCCAGGTAATGTTCCTTTCTCCTGTTCATATATTGACTTATGAAGTTTAATTTTTTTCTCTTTATTCATCCCAGAACACAGAGAAGTCTCTCTCTCTCTTTTTTTTAACGCTATGTTTGTAACCAGACAGAGTTTGTGGAGTGACCTTGGCTTTATCCGCTGACACTTCCGGTGCTGGATGAATTCTCTCCTCAGATCGAAATTGGAGAATAATTTGATTATATTAAATACTTGATAGACAGTTCTCCTTTCCCATCCCTCAGAGTCAGCCAGACGTTCATCTAGGGCAGCTGCATGCACAGAAAAGGGACCTGGTCTTATCCCTACTTTCTGCCTCTCTGATCCTCTGAACAAGCTTTTCTCCCTGTGTTCTCTGCAAAATGTTTGTTATGTAAGATATTAAGGGTTTTTGTGTGAGAAATTTATTTTCCAGGCAAAAGGATTTAAGCAATGAGGGATAAAAATACAAACATGATTACTTCCTGCGTAGAATCTCGAAATTGTTCCAGGCACTTTGAACAACCAGAGAGAGGCTATTCATCCTTTCTCCAAATTCTTTGTACATAAAATCTTTTTGAAAACTACTTCTTCTGTGAATTTTATTTTGGGAACTCCTCTGTAATAGATCGGAGTACTTGGAAATCTACAATGCCAAGAAAAAAGGGCTAAAATGCTTCTTCACCCATCAATTTCTAGAATGTTCACCCACTTTTCTCTTCAGATTAGTCTCCAAATGGTTGTAGGATGATTCAGGGGGAGAACTAATGGATTTTAGCTACCTCGAAATGCTTGGAGTCCTGAACAAGAGATTTGGGGGAGGACAAAGGGGACTAGCAGGGACTCACGTCTTTTCTTTTTCAGATTTCTGGGTGGCTGAGATATTCTGTTTGAGCAGATGAAGCACGGGTGGGTTTCTGAATTTTTAAAATGCTGCTCTGTTGTTAGACTTAACAGAAATCTCCAATAGATACTTGTGATGTGCTTCCGGTTTTCGTTCATGGGGATACACCACATTTTGTCTTTGTTCATTTTCTGTTATCACCCGAAGCATTTTAGTGGAGAGTTCGGATAGGCTGGAAAAAACATTTTAAATTTGTTACCTCTGTAAATATTCCTTCAGGTCCTGTAAATTAGCATTGTTATTCAGGGCATTTGAATTTAGGAAATTATGGCAGAGAGAGAAGAAACTGCAGAGAGGGCAAATGTCCCACGACTCCTGATACAACCCCTGCCTCAGACATCTAGGTAGGGATGGTTTCTCAACTATAGGCGTTTTTGTTTTCTCCCTTTTAATAACTCCTCAGGTAATATCTTTTAAAAAAGGCATCTGCTGTTGCCAGTAGTAAGTCTATTTTGCTGGCTATTCAGGGGTTCGAGAAGGCCATTTTAAAAGTCAATCCTTGGTTGAATTATCTTTTGGCTTTAGCATCCTTTTTAGACTAAATATGATACATTGACCATTGCTGGCTAACTATGAATACATCATCACCAGCAACCACCTTGTTTGGTCCTTGTAGTCAGCCTAAAAAATCCAGAGAGATAATCTCAGTTTTACACCAGTGTCACTCACACTGTAGTCTGCAGACAGGTATTGGATTATATGCGATATAATCTGCAATAAAGTAAGTATAGGCTCGATGTCCATAGCTCAGTGGTTAGGGCACTGGCCACATACACCGTGGCTGGCAGGTTCAATTCTGCCCTTGGCCTGCTAAACAACAATGACAACAACAACAACAATAAAATAGCCAGGTGTTGAGGTGGGCGCCTGTAGTCCCAACTACTTGGGAGGCAGAGGCAAGAGAATCACTTAAGCCCAAGAGTTTGGGGTTGCTGTGAGCTCTGACACCATGCTACTCTACCGAGGCGACATAGTGAGACTGTCTAAAAAACGTAAGTACAGAAATGGAGAGTGAACATTCAGAATTTGTAGAGCAATTTGAAATTGTCCTGAATTCCAAGTGAGTGATTCGTGGAATCACCTTGTCCACTGAACAAGGGTATGGATCAGCTTGTTTGGGTGTTGTTGGACTCAGGGGAAGGTAACAGACTGTGTCCTAGTCACATTCAGATCTTTGTCACAAGCAGTCCAGGTTTAGAGAGGCCATCACTTTTCTTTTCTTTTTTTTTTTTTCATCTCTATGTCACATTTATTGAGATTTCTGCATCTTTATAAATTCTTGTGTGAGCTGAAGGGAGTATAGCTTGCTACCCTGAGTTTTATTTTTTTATTTTATTTATTTATTTATTTATTTATTTTATTAAATCGTAGCTGTGTACATTGATATGATCATGGGGCATCATACACTGGATTCATAGAGCATTAACCATTGAGAGGCCATCACTTTTCCCATCTTCCAAGCTCTGCTGGAGACTTTGCAACCTTCAAACTCTTTGCTGTTTGTTATCAGTTGTAGTGACACTTTCCCAGTCTCCTCCACTTTTTCACATGAAGGACCCATGATTCAAATGCAAATTACTGAGAGTCTGCCAAAGGCCCCGTTAAGTTGGAGAAGCAGGGCCTTCTTCTCCGGGTTGCTCTACTGAGAGCTCTTTCTAATGACAGTGACAGAATGCTGCATAACTTCTTTAGCTCACTTGCAGTTCGGGTTGTGTAGCGGCAACTTGAGCATGAATTAAAGCCTCTCACTCAATGTCATATAAATACCAAATATATCTCTGGGTTGCATTTAAATTAGGAGGCCGGGCTGTTCAGCTGTGGCCAACGCGATGTGGCAGAAGCCAGGTCTCGGAGACGTGATAAGTGATTTAGTACCATCTGCTAAAATTTCACACTTGTGAAACTATTAAAATGGATTTTTCCCCTGAAATTAAAGGATTTATTTATTTATTCTTAATGCCTCCATAGAACATCTGTTGTGTGATACCTTGTGTGTGTCATACTCAAAATGATGAACTGGTGCTTCCAAGGAATTCATCTGAGGAAGAGACTTAAACTCTGTAAGGATGTGTGTGTGTGTGTGTAAGATCAGTTGCCATGTACATAAGATCAGTATCAAAGAATACTGACTATACTTTACATTTTGTTAAATCAGAGTGCTGAACTGGGGAAGGACAGGCTGTAACATTCCTAAAAGGCTCAGGTATTAAATAGAATCCGTTCCCAAGCATCCAAGACAATATGAGATAAATAGTCCATTCTTCCCGTTCACAAATCAAAATCTTTTTTACGTTAGCCAAAAACACTGTTTTGAATGTCCAAGACCTTTTCTTTTTTAGGTTATCTGCCTTGAGAGGAGAGGCCCACGGTAAGTAGCAATGACAGTAAATAAAACACATTACAGCAAATACCTTGATAGAAGCATGAACTGGATATACAGGAGCACGGTGGGTGGGGCATTTCAATAAGAAGCAAGGGGTCCAGGAGGAGTGAACTTTCCAGGGTAGGTAATATTTGAACTGAGGTTTGAGGAATTAGAAAGATCTAGACAGAGAGAGTGTGCTTGTTGTTTGTGACCTTGTGCCTGTGTGGAGGTGGTTTGTGTGCGGGAGATCCAGGGGGGAAGTGGCAATGTATCAGAAGGCACAGAGGCGTGAACGGGCAGGACGTGTTGACGCGATTTTATGTAAGAGTTCCCAGACCTCACTAGATCACAGCTGCCACCAAGAGGGACTCATCCGCCAATGTACACCCAGGGTTTGGCACATCATAGGAACTCCATGAATATTTGTGAAACCAATGATAGCAAGATATTAGCAGTTGTTTTAGGCGTCACTAAAGCTTTTATGACTTTTTTCCTGGCAACCAGAGGGGTAAAAGTCTGCCATGCAACAGCAACTCTTTACCATTTTCTGGTCATCTCATGTGAGTCACCTGTTCTCACTTTGCCAGTAATTGATTCATCTCTCAACTCTCTGTACTGGTGACATATTAATATTTGTGTCAATAACAGTCAGGGCTCCAAGAGTGTCATATGGTCTTTCAGGTAATTCATTGTAATATACTCCTAATGTGAGGCATATAGACTTTTTGTTTGAGGCAAATGCAAACACTAGAATTTAAAACAAATAATAGCTTTTTTGTTTTTTTATGTTATAACACTCAAAAATGTTAGGATTGATAACCAACATTGTTAAATTGTTAAGTAATAGCATTAAAACTGGTTGAATGTTTGTCATAAAGTAAGTTTTTTCTTTTCACAATTAAGCCATGAACTAGGAAATCTATGTTCAGTCCCATAAATAGAACTTGAACATGCAAAGATTTGATTCACTGCAAATTGATAGCAGCTATTCTGATCGTAAAGGCACACTTGATTTTGGACTTAAACACAGCAAAATTATTACCATTATTTAAACATAGTAAAATATTACTTTTGGCGAATTGGAGAGAATGCAAGTTCCAATGCAATTTAACAATTTTAAATCTTCATGAGATTAGCAGATACAACATTCAAAATGAAATTAAACAATTTTTATTTCTTTGACAGATCAGACTGTTTTTCTAGCTTATTTTTAGGCTCGCTTTCAGTGGTTTAATTTTTTTTAATTTATTTTTTATTTTTACATATACATGTGTTTATAAAGTTTCCATTTTTTTGCCTTCACAAAATTAAAAAGGCTTAAAACTTAATAACAATAACAATGTTTAAGATGACTAGAAACCAAAACCTTGTAAAGAATGAAGGAACGAACATACATATATTCAGAAAAGGAATCAGACAATTGCTACATCAAAATATTTGTCTTAATAACCTGAGAATGAAGTATTGGTAAAGAATCCTGCTGCCAGACCTTATGTTGCCTCTTCATGTCACTCTTTGTCATTAAATCTTCAATTTCTCAGGAACAGCCTAATTTGCTCCTGATCCTAGCTCATATTTTCTTTCTTTCTTTTTTTTTTTTTTGAGACAAAGCCTCAAGCTGTTGCCTGGGTAGAGTGCCATGGCATCACAGCTCACAGCAACCTCAAACTCTTGGGCTTAAGTGATTCTCTTGCCCCAGCCTCCCAAGTAGCTGGGACTACAGGCGCCCATCACAACGCCCAGCTATTTTTTGGTTGCAGCCATCATTGTTGTTTGGCGGCCCAGTCTGGATTCCAACCCGCCAGCTCAGGTGTATGTGGCTGGCGCCTTAGCGCTTGCTCCACAGGCGCGGAGCCTTCCTAGCTCATATTTTCTTTTTATTTATTTTTTTATTAAATCATAGCTGTGTACATTGATATAATCATGGGGCATCATTCACTAGCTTCACAGAGTGGTTTAATTTTTTTTTTCTTTTTTTTTTTTTTATTGTTGGGTATTCATTGAGGGTACAATAAGCCAGGTTACTCTGATTGCAATTGTTAGGTAAAGTCCCTCTTGCAATCATGTCTTGCCCCCATAAAGTGTGACACACACCAAGAGTGGTTTAATTTTTAATGTCTCTAGATTTTTTTCCCCAAAATTAATACCTTTCTCTTGGTAAGCATGGCTATCTCGCTTCTAAACTTTATTCATTTCATTTCTTTTCTTTACTGAGAAAGAGTTTCACTTTGTCATCCTTGGTAGAGTGCCCTGTTGTCACAGCTCACAGTGGCCTCAAACTCTTGGGCTCAAGTGATTCTCTTGCCTCAGCCTCCCAAATAGCTGGGACTACAGGTGCCCGCCACATCTTGCTCTGGCCCAAGCTGGTCTCGAACCTGTGAGCTTAGCCAATCGACCCACCTCGGTCTCCTAAATGCTGGGATTATAGGGGTAAGCCACCATGCCCAGCCCCATTCCATTCATTTCTTTTGGGAGAGTTTCCTGGCTAACCTCACCCATTCCAACTGCCCAGTATGTATATCTGGCAGCCCTCACCAGTGTGGCTTTTGGTTTATTTTTTGACTATTTTCTCACAGACTTTTATTAATGTAAACAATGTCCTGCCTCTTTTTTTTTTTTAATGTTATGTTCAAGGTTATTTGTTTGAATAGAAAGCTGTTCAGACTTTCTGGTAAAAAGAGTTTGTTAAAGCTACTCAGGAGGCTGAGGCAAGAGAATCGCCTAAGCCCAAGGATTTGGAGGTTGCTGTGAGCTGTGACAGACCCCATGGCACTCTACCAAGGCTTAATAAGTGAAACTCTGTCTCAAAAAAAAAAAAAAAAGTCCTAGGGCATCACTACTACCTTTGAAAGCAGGAAAAAATTAAGTTCAACCAGGTCATGAGAGGCTGTGGGATTGCAAAATCAGCACCTGAGTCTACTGCCCTCTCTCCTGGCCCACGGGCCTCCTGACTACTATTTTCTGCTCACTGCTTACTTGTGTTTTTCATATTCCCACCTTCCCCACCACTGCTCTACTTGGTAAACCCTGCTTGGATGTTGCTTTTGCTTAAATGGATCCAAGCTTGACTTTGGTTTTACACCCACCAGTGTATCCCCACCACTTCAACCGTCACCTCACTGTCTCAGTTGTTAACCTGAAATTCTATATTCCCAGCTCAGAGAATCTGATTTGCCACATCATTAACGGATTCTCCACAGAGTGGATGTTTTCTTTGAAAATGAGGTAGCAGGCATCTTTTGGTGCAAGCAGGATGGACTCTGTGAAAACGGGTTGTGGGCAGCAGGCAATGATTGGTATTTCAAGTCCATCATTATTTTATAGCATCCTAGTTAGTGTTCTTAATTATTTCTAAAGGGGCACCTGATAAGTCAGTCTGACTTTAGAGAATTGGGACTTCTGGATTCCTGTGGTCAGCACTAGTGTATCCTCTACCCCTCGGTAAGTAAGAAAACACCTTCTGTCCTTCTGTCTTCCTATTCCAGGCTCTGGGTGTGAGGGCGAGAACCAAGTGATGAAGGTTTTTGCTTCTAAAGCTCTCAATAATTAAACAGATTGTCAGGTCATTCAGCTAGAGCCAGAGTTCAAAAGGTGGCCCCTCCAGCTGCCAAACCATTGCCTTTCCACCATAGCTCTCTGCTTCACTATAGTTTACATTTGTTAAAAAAACAAAACAAAAACAAAAAACCCTGCACACAACTTCCACTACAATTATTTTCCAAAAGCCACATGACTGTATTTGATTTAGTTGAGAGAGAACCTTAAAATAAAAACCAAAACAAAACTTATTTCAGGTTTATGAATCTATCAGGGAACTTTTTGGTTTGTTTTTCATTGATAGAGCTTCTAATAGATGCAGTAGTTTTAGCCTTTCACATTACTATTATGAAATATAAAAATCCAGCTCATATTAATTTTGTTTGCCTTCAAAATGTTTCTCTGACTCTTTTTTTTTTTTTTTTTGTAGAGACAGAGTCTCACTTTATGGCCCTCGGTAGAGTGCCATGGCATCACACAGCTCACAGCAACCTCCAACTCCTGGGCTTACGCGATTCTCTTGCCTCAGCCTCCCGAGTAGCTGGGACTACAGGCGCCCGCCACAACGCCCGGCTATTTTTTGGTTGCAGTTTGGCCGGGGCTGGGTTTGAACCCGCCACCCTCGGTATGTGGGGCCGGCGCCCTACTCACTGAGCCACAGGTGCCTCCCTATCTGACTCTTGCTACTGTCCCGGGGAGTGTGGAAAGTGGCTTGAAGGGTTTGCCTCGTTCCAACTCTGGCCACTACTTTTTCAAGCTCTTGAGTAACAAGGGTCTTTCTAGATTCCGCAGTTAACATATAACTAGATATGATAATGTGGAATTATGGCTTACTAACTTTAGAGATGCAACAGAAGAAAGAGCTTCCTAGGTGGGAGCCCCGAGACCAACCTTTCATTTTGGGTTTTGCTTCTTAATAACTACATGACCTTGTGGCAATCCTGTCTGCTTTCTGAGCCTCAGTTTCCTAACCCATGGAAGGGAATAATCAGGCTTCAGTACCTAGGAAGAGTGTTGTGAAGATAAAATAAAATACTATATGGGAAACCACTTTGTAAACTGAAAGGCAACATAGAACTGTAAGTGGATATTATTATTTATTTTATGAGCCACTAGAAATCAAAGCCCTGGTTTCATTGCCAGGAGGATTTTCCTCATAGACTAATTCTCAAAGGCTTGGCTTTGCCCAGTTAATGAGTACTTTCCAAATAAAGATCCCCTTTACTGCTTTGATTTTTGTGAACTTCCCTTTACTCTGATTCAAAGTCACATGGGAAGGTGCTCTTGTAAAGCCATTGTTTAATTTAGACTTTTCATACTGCGTGTATGTCCGGCTATTCTCTGGTTTCAGTCTCCAAGGAGCCTTTGAGGGCAGACCTTGCTTCTTTCCCTTACATATAGTTTGGCAGCAAATGAGATGTTTTCAATAGGGATAAAAAAAAAAAAAAAACAACCTCTCAGAATGTAACCTGTCACCTCAAGGAAGAAGCACGTCCTGTTCTAAAGAAGTTGCCTCAGAGCCAGCCCCAAGACCAGACTGGTGTTTTTACTGGCTTTTTTTATTTTTATTTTTTTTTTACTGGTTTGTGATTCACGCTGTAGCAAAGGGATGAAGTTTAAAGGAGGGAGTTGTTGTATGATATTGTCTAATAACAATGTGAGAAGCTACCACACAAAACTCTTTATTTTAGTAACTGAAACTTCTGGTTTGGACTCTCAGTCCTGCTCAGTTGAAGTCAGTATGCCAGAAAGTTTTCATGCTAATATGCAGGGAAAATGCAAACATGATAGTTAAAAGATCATCAGGTATAAGCAGATAACAATTTTAATTTTAATCTTATATGTGAAGGCACTAAGGAAATGGATAGCTGATTGAGTTTCTGGAAGTCACTTGGTGTGGTTCAGGTGGAGACAATTGTCCCAGGGTGCTGTGTTAGATGTCACCTGGTCATTATGCTCTGATCTTGGTCTTCCTGAGCTTTTGACACCCAGGCATTGGAGTCCAGGAGTAAAGCAAGATGGAGTTGTAAGGAAATGAGGGGCCTTTTATAATTTTGTTGTCATTCTCTGATACCCTGTGACAAATGGAAGAACCAAAAGCAACCTCCTGTCTCTAGACTTCTGTATTGTGTTTTTGCCTATATCTAGGATAACAGTCTCCATCTGGGCCCTCAGCACAGTGCCACAATGACAGGCTAATATTTGAAGCTTCCACAGCACTCCCTCTGTTGCTATTTTCTCCTCTCCTCTGCATCCTGGTCCATTCCCTGGCATTACATTTAAAGCGTCAAGCTGTAGAATAGACAGATTGTCCACAGCAGTAATGTGATCTGGTTGACAGCCACTTCCTGATACCCACGTGTGGGTGGTAGTAAATACAGCACTGAGATTCTAATCTTATAATTCCTAGTTCCATTTTTTCCTGTCCCTCCAACAGTGACTTTCTTTATGACTTATAGAGGAAAGTGAAAATTAACTACAATCCAAAAAATACTAAATTTAGTACCCAAAGCCAAGAAATCTCAGCATTCTAATAGCAACAGAAGCAGGAATTCTTTTTTTTTTTTTTTCACTGTAAGTCCCAGTTTTCATTAGTACTACATTTCTTTATTTTTAAATTTTTATGTATTTATTTATTCTTTTTGAGACAGAGTCTCATTTTGTCACCCTTGGTAGAGTGCCATGGCATCATAGTTCACAGCAACCTCAAACTCTGGGGCTCACATGATCCTCTTGCCTCAGCCTCCTGAATAGCTGGGACTATAGACACCCACTACAATACTCAGGTAATTTTTAGAGATGGGGTCTCGCTCTTGCTCAGGCTGGTCTCAAACTTCTGAGCTCAAGCAATCCACCTGCCTCAGTCTCCTAGAGTGCTAGGATTACAGATGTGAGCCATTGCTCCAGGCCATTTCTTTATAGTTAAGTTACCTGGGCTATATTCTACAATGGGAATGTTACTTCCCTGTATCCAAAGCTCTAATGTTGCCAGCAGCTTGAAGGATTTATTGCAAATAGCTCTGGGATTCTCCAGGTGATGTCTCATGTGAGCACGTGTATAATGAAGACCTTGTCTGCCACTTGAAAACATTCAGAGACTACAGGACGATGGTCAGCCTAGCTGTAGACAGGACTCCTGGCTTGAGTGTCAGGTTGGCTATGTTTTCTTAAAATTCTAAGAGCCTGTAATTATTATTTGGGAAAACTCAAGAAATGTTTAGGAAATAGTAAGTTTGTTGGTTTGGCTGGTATAAAGGGCTTATGGCATAGAGAAATAAAGAACAGAACTGGATGGAGGGGTTGGTTTCTAATTAGCAATGCTGGATCTCTCCCAAAGTGGACACTATCACAATCTCTTGATATAGTGAAGCGAATTATTATAAAGCACTTACAAAATGTGTACAAAAATGTACAGTGGCACTACAGCGAGGAAGTTAACAAGACAGGCTTATGTTTGAGCCTACATTTGCCACCTGCTAGCTGAGTAACTTTGGGCAAGTTAGGTTAATGTTGTTAGCCTTAGTTTCCTGATCTATAAAATGGTAATAACACTAAATTCATAGGATTGCGAAGATCAGATAATAGGGTATGTAAATATTCAATACATGAAGTAGTTCTCACACTGCCTGGCACACAGCGTACAATAAATATAGTAAGCATCAACATCTCTTGCCGTACTGGTTGAAATAGATAAGCTTCTTAATGGTTTTGGCCTTTGGTTCAAGCTCTGCCTCTTTCTGTTCTCAACACAGCAGCCAGAGAGATCCTATTATAATGTAAGTTGGATCTTATGCTCAAACCCCTCAAATGGCTGGTTCCCCATTTCACTCAGAGTAAAAGCCTCAGAATGGCCAGTGGGTTTTCTATTTTAACTCCTTCTTCTCTCCCACCCCTCCCTGACTCTATCTGGCCCTGTACACTGGCATTCGCCTTGCTGTACCTTAAATATTCCAGGACATTTGGGGGGCAGTTCCTCCCCTGCCCAACTGACATGCTGTAACTGCCTTCCTAGCTGAATTTTCAACTGAACACTTGTCACCCACTAGTCCTCTCTATATTTTACTAGCTTGTAGAGTTTATTGTCTCACCCCACTGGAAGGCGAGCTTCGATGGAATGAGAATTTCTGACTGCTTCCTTCACAGCTGATTCCCTAGTGCCTAGAACTGATCATGGCACACGGATGCCCTCAACAAATGTTTGTTCAATTAACATATTTAAGGTGTACAACACGGTGTATTTTTTTTATGTTCTGGGGTATACTTATCTTGGTCTACATATGGGTAGTGAGTGCTACAAATTAACATACCCATCAGTCCATATAATTAACTTTTTCTGAAATAACGGAAGCCATTGTTAGCAAATTGATGCGATCTCTTATATTAGTACTTGTGTGTGATTATTGATGCATTCAACAAATATTTATTGGCATATAAAATGAGCCAGCATTACCTTTTACCCTAGTTGTGGGAAATTAGAGACAGAAGCCAGACATGGCCTCTTGGAGCTGATGGTTTTTGTTTTATAAAAATTGCAGAGTAGCTATCCCCAATTTTTAAAGGCAAGAGATGTTTTCATAATACTTAAATATGTACCTTATTTAAACTTTTCAGAACCTCTGAATATTATATTTTAAAACTTTATTTATTTGTTTATTTTTTTAACTGTTCAACGTAGCCTTCATGGCATTTTCTTAGTTATTGTATGTAGACATTTGTATTCTGCATTTAGTAAGTTTCACCTGTATCCATTCTAAGATGCCCCACCCATTACCCTCCCTTCATTCTAACCTCCCCCCTCCCTTCCCTCCCTTGGCCCTTTCCCCATATTCTTGTGCTATAGTTGGGTTATAGCCTTCATATGATAGCTATAAATTTGCTTCATAGTAGGGCTGAGTACATTGGATACTTTCTCTTCCATTCTTGAGATGCTTTGCTAAGAAGAATATGTTCTAGCTCCATCCATGTAAGCATGAAAGAGGTAAAGTCTCCATCTTTCTTTAAGGCTGCATGATATTCCATGGTATACATGTACCACAATTTGCTAGTCCATTCGTGGCTCAATGGGCACTTAGGCTTCTTCCATGACTTAGCAACTATGAATTGGGCTGCAATAAACATTCTGGTACAGATGTCTTTGTTATATTGTGATTTTTGGTCTTCTGGGTATATACCTAGTAAAGGAATTATAGGATCCAATGGCAGGTCTATTTTTAGATCTCTAAGTATTCTCCAAACATTCTTCCAAAAGGGATGTATTAGTGTGCATTCCCACCAGCAGTGTAGAAGTGTGCCCTTTTCTCCACATCCACGCCAACATCTCTGGCTTTGGGATTTTGTTATGTGGGCTACTCTTACTGGGGTTAGGTGATATCTTAAAGTAGTTTTCATTTGCATGTCTCTGATGATTAAGGATGATGAGCTTTTTTTCATGTGTCTGCAGATCGTGCGTCTGTCTTCTTTAGAAAAGTTTCTCTTCAAGTCCTTTGCCCAGCCTGAGATGGCATCACTTGTTCTTTTCTTGCTAATACGTTTGAGTTCTCTGTGGATTCTGGTTATTAAACCTTTATCAGAGGTATAACTGCAAATATTTTCTCCCATTCTGAGGGCTGTCTGCTTGCTTTACTTACTGTGTTCTTGACTGTGCAGAAGCTTTTTAGTTTGATCAGGTCACAGTAGTGTATTTTTGATACTGCTTTAATTGCCTGGGGAGTCCTCCTTATAAAATATTCACTGAGGCTGATTCCTTCAAGAGTTTTCCCTGAACTTTCTTCAAGTATTTGTATAGTTTCATGTCTTAAGTTTAAATCTTTTATCCAGTGAGAGTCTATGTTAGTTAGTGGTGAAAGGTGTGGGTCCAGTTTCAGTCTTTACAGATTGCCAGCCAGTTCACCCAGCACATTTGTTAAATAGGGAATCTTTTCCTCACTGAAAGTTTTTATTTTTATTTTTATTTTTTTTTTAATTTTTTTATTAAATCATAACTGTGTACAATGATATGATTATGGGGCATCATACACTCACTTCATAAACCATTTGACACATTTTTATCACAGTGGTTAACATAGCCTTTCCGGCGTTATCTCAGTTACTGTGCCAAAACATTTACATTCTACATTTACCAAGTTTCGCAAATACCCCTATAATATGCACCACAGGTGTGATCCCACCGATTCCCCTCCCTCTACCCACCTCCCCCTTTCCCACTTCCCCCTATTGTTAAGTTGTAGCTGGGTTATAGCTTTCATGTGAGAGTCCCAAATTAGTTTCATAGTAGGGCTGTGTACATTGGGTATTTTTTCTTCCATTCTTGGGATACTTTACTAAGAAGAATATGTTCCAGCTCCATCCATGTAAACATGAAAGAGGTAAAGTCTCCATCTTTCTTTAAGGCTGCATAGTATTCCATGGTATACATATACCACAATTTATTAATCCATTCGTGGATCGATGGGCACTTGGGCTTTTTCCATGACTTAGCTATTATGAATTGGGCTGCAATAAACATTCTGGTACAAATATCTTTGTTATGTTGTGATTTTTGGTCTTCTGGGTATATGCCCAGCAGAGGAATTACAGGATTGAATGGCAGATCTATTTTTAGATCTCTGAGTGTTCTCCATATATCTTTCCAAAAGGAATGTATTAATTTGCATTCCCACCAGCAGTGCAGAAGTGTTCCCTTTTCTCCGCATCCACGCCAACATCTCTGGTCTTGAGATTTTGTGATATAGGCTAGTCTCATTGGAGTTAGATGATATCTCAAAGTAGTTTTGATTTGCATTTCTCTGATGATTAAAGATGATGAGCATTTTTTCATATGTCTGAAGGCCGTGCGCCTGTCTTCTTCAGAGAAGTTTCTCTTCAAATCCCTTGCCCAGCCTGCGATGGGATCCCTTGTTTTTTTCTTGCTGATGCGTTTGAGTTCTCTGTGGATTCTGGTTATTAAACCTTTGTCAGAGTTATACCCTGCAAATATCTTCTCCCATTCTGAGGGCTGTCTGCTTGCTCTGCTTACTGTGTTCTTTGCTGTGCAGAAGCTTTTTAGTTTGATCAAGTCCCAGTAGTGTATTTTTGAAGCTGCTTCAATTGCCCGGGGGGTTCTCCTCATGAAATACTCACCCAGACCAATTTCTTCAAGGGTTTTCCCTGCATTCTCCTCTAGTATTTTTATAGTTTCATGTCTTAAGTTTAAATCTTTAATCCAATGAGAGTCTATCTTAGTTAATGGTGAAAGGTGTGGGTCCAATTTCAGTCTTCTGCAGGTTGCCAGCCAGTTCACCCAGCACCATTTGTTAAATAGGGAATCTTTTCCCCACTGAATGTTTTTAATTGGCTTGTCAAAAATCAAATAGCGGTAAGTAGCTGGATTCATCTCTTGGTTCTCTATTCTATTCCAGATATCTACTTCTCTGTTTTTGTGCCAATACCATGCTGTTTTGATCACTATCGATTTGTAGTAAAGTCTGAGGTCTGGTAGTGTGATTCCTCCTGTTTTGTTTTTATTTCTGAGTAATGTCTTGGCTATTCGAGGTTTTTTCTGATTCCATATAAAACGAAGTAATGTTTTTTCAAGATCTTTAAAATATGACAGTGGAGCTTTAATAGGGAGTGCGTTGAAATTATATATTGCTTTGGGTAGTATGGACATTTTGATAATGTTGATTCTTCCTAGCCATGAGCATGGTATGTTTTTCCATTTGTTAACATTTTCAGCTATTTCTTTTCTTAGAGTTTCATAGTTCTCTTTATAGAGATCTTTCACGTCTTTTGTTAGGTAAATTCCCAAATATTTCATCTTTTTTGGCACTACTGTGAATGGGATAGAGTCCTTAACTGCTTTTTCAATTTGACTGTTGTTGGTGTATATAAAGGCTACCGATTTATGAATGTTGATTTTGTAACCTGAGACGCTGCTGTATTCCTTGATCACTTCTAGGAGTTTTGTAGTAGAGTCCCTAGTGTTTTCCAGATACACAATCATATCATCTGCGAAGAGCGAGAGTTTGATCTCTTCTGACCCTATATGGATACCCTTGATCGCCTTTTCTTCCCTAATTGCGGTGGCTAAAACTTCCATTACAATGTTGAAAAGCAATGGAGACAATGGGCAGCCTTGTCTGGTTCCTGATCTGAGTGGAAATGATTCCAATTTAACTCCATTCAATATGATATTGGCTGTGGGTTTGCTGTAGATAGCCTCTATCAGTTTAAGAAAAGTCCCTTCTAGACCAATTTTCTTGAGTGTTCTGATCATGAAGGGATGCTGAATATTATCAAAAGCTTTTTCTGCATCAATTGAGAGAATCATATGGTCTTTGTTTTTTAATTTGTTTATGTGCTGAATTACATTTATAGATTTACGTATATTGAACCAGCCTTGAGACCCTGGGATAAAACCAACTTGGTCATGATGTATAATTTGTTTGATGTGTTGTTGGATTCTGTTTGTTAGGATCTTGTTGAATATTTTTGCATCTATATTCATTAGTGATATTGGTCTATAATTTTCTTTTCTTGTTGGGTCTTTTCCTGGTTTGGGGATCAGGGTGATGTTTGCTTCATAGAACGTGTTGGGTAGTCTTCCTTCTTTTTCTACATTTTGGAACAGGTTGAGTAATATAGGTACTAATTCCTCTTTAAAGGTTTGGTAGAATTCTGACGTGAAACCATCTGGTCCCGGGCTTTTCTTTTTAGGGAGGTTTTGTATAGTTGATGCTATTTCTGAACTTGATATGGGTCTGTTCAACATTTCCACTTGATTCTGGTTAAGTCTTGGAAGGTGGCGTGCTTCCAAGTATCGGTCTATTTCCTTCAGATTTTCATATTTCTGAGAATAAAGTTTCTTGTAATATTCATTAAGGATTTTTTGGATTTCTGATGAGTCTGTGGTTATTTCGTCTTTGTTGTTTCTGATTGATGATATTAAAGATTTTACTCTTTTTTTCCTGATTAGGTTGGCCAGAGGTTTATCTATTTTATTGACCTTTTCAAAAAACCAGCTTTTTGATTTATTGATCTGTTGTATTACTCTTTTGTTTTCAATTTCATTTAATTCTGCTCTAATTTTGGTTATTTCTTTTCTTCTACTGGGTTTGGGGTTGGAATGTTGTTCCTTTTCCAGTTGCGTGAGATGTCCCATTAAGTTGTTAACTTCTTCTCTTTCCGTTCTCTTGAGGAAGGCTTGCAGTGCTATAAATTTCCCTCTTAGAACTGCCTTTTCAGTGTCCCAGAGGTTCTGATAGCTTGTGTCTTCATTGTCATTTTGTTCCAAAAAATTGGTGATTTCTTTCTTAATCTCATCTCTGACCTAGCTATCATTCAGCATAAGGTTATTTAACTTCCATGTTTTTGTATGGGTATGCAGATTCCTGTTGTTACTCAATTCAAGTTTTATTCCATGATGGTCCGAGAAGATGCATGGAATAATTTCTATTCCTTTAAATTTACTGAGGTTAGACTTGTGACCTAAAATGTGATCAATTTTGGAGTAAGTTCCGTGGGCTGATGAGAAGTATGTGTATTCAGTTTTGTTGGGATGAAATGTTCTGTAGATGTCTGCTAAATCTAAATATTGGATGGTTAGGTTTAAATCTAAGATTTCTTTGCTCAGCTTCTTTCTGGAGGATCGATCCAACACTGCCAAGGGAGTGTTGAAATCTCCGACAATTATGGAGCTGGAGGAAATCAAGTTACTCATGTCTGTTAGAGTTTCTCTTATAAATTGAGGTGCATTCTGGTTGGGTGCATAGATATTAATAATTGAGATCTCGTCATATTGAGTATTACCCTTAACAAATATGAAGTGACCATTCTTGTCCTTCCTTACTTTTGATGATTTAAAGCCTACTGTATCTGCAAATAAAATTGCAACACCTGCTTTTTTCTGATTACCATTTGCCTGAAATATGGACGACCATCCTTTCACCCTGAGTCTGTATTTGTCTTTTAAGTTGAGATGTGACTCTTGTATGCAACAAATATCTGGCTTGAGTTTTTGTATCCAGTCAGCTAACCTATGCCTCTTTAGAGGACAGTTTAAGCCATTCACATTGATGGAGAGTATTGATAAGTCTGGTGGAATTTTGGGTATCGAGTTTTTCAAAGGTCCAGTGGACATTTTTAATCCTTTCGCCAGTGTGGAAGTTGGAGTTTGATCCGAAGTTTCTGAGTGAGTTTACTTTTGTGGTATAAGATTGGGTTGGTCATTGTGGAGGATAGGTCTGAGAACATCCTGAAGAGCTGGTTTACTTATGGCAAATTTTTTCAACATATGAATGTCATTGAAGTATTTAATTTCTCCATCATAGATGAAACTCAGTTTAGCTGGATACAAGATCCTGGGTTGAAAGTTTTTTTGCTTTAGGAGATTAAAAGTTGATGACCAGGCTCTTCTTGCTTGAAAAGTTTCAGCAGAGAGATCTGCAGTTATTCTAATATTCTTACCTTTGTACGTTATAGTTTTCTTTCGCCGGGCTGCTTTGAGAATCTTCTCTTTCATGTTAACTTTAGTGAAGCTAATTATGATATGTCTGGGAGACGGCTTATTGGGGTTGAATCGTGTTGGGGTTCTGAAGCTGTCTGCTATCTGAATTTCAGATTCTCTAGGCATGTCTGGAAAATTTTCTTTCATAATTTCATGTAGAAGGGCCTCTGAGTCCTTGGCAGCTACTTCATCATTCTCCGAAATTCCTATAACCCTTATGTTGTTTTTTTTCGAATTATCTGAGAGCTCTCTGAGTGAGTGATCCGTTTTTGCTCTCCATTTCTCTTCCTCTTTGAGAGATTGGGAGCGTTCGAAGGCTTTATCTTCAATGTCAGAAATCCTTTCTTCTGCTTGCTCCATTCTGTTACTGAGGGATTCTACTGTATTTTTCATATCTTTGAGGGCTGTAAGTTCTTGTTTCAGTGTGGCTAAGTCTTTGGTGGTTTTGTCTTTAAATTCGTTAAATTCTTGAGACAATTTTTGAATTTCTCCTCGAATTCCTAATTCCATTTTATTAATCTTGTCTGCAAACCAAATTCTGAATTCGACTTCTGACATCTCAGCCAGTTGTTTATGAATGTGATCTTCAATCACATCTGCCGTATCTTTTCTTGGGGGGGTTGATCTATTCTGGTTATTCATGTTACCAGAGTTTTTCCGCTGATTCCGCCCCATGGTTTACTCCCTTTGGTTTTTCCCCTGGGGTTTTATCGAGGGCCCGTACAGTGTTGTGGCCTGAGAAACTGGGGCCCTGTCTGGTGTGGTGGAGCAAAGTGGTTCTGTCTTGTTTTCAGCTGGTTTCTGTTCGATCCTATTGCAACTTCTACTCTGGCTTGAAGTCTCAGCTGTGTGGAAAAATCAGCAATTAAGTCACCCCGCCTGCCCACCTCTGGCCCCAGTTGGAAAAGGAGAATCAAACCTTCCTACAATCGCACACCCAGGGCACCGCCTGAAGAGTCCTCAGTCTATTAGCCCAGTTCAAAAGGTCCGAATCAACTGTCTCAATCGGCACTTGTCTCAGGTGGAAGGGTTCAAGAGGTCTCTGGGAACTGGATCACAGGGGCCTGGTGACTCCTCTGACACAGCTCACCCCAGTGCAGCGTGGAGTCAGGAGGAGCCACCCAGCAAACAGAGCAGTCTGGGAAGGTTGACGTCTCCTTCCCCACTTTGCCCCTCTGTCGGACCCAGTCACTGGTATCTCTGCAACTGGTAACCCAGTTGCCTGCAGTGAACAGACACTCCAGGGGTTTGCACCTGCCTGAATCGCAAGGAAGTCTGCCAGGCCCCCGCAGACTGCCGCTATCTAGCAGGAGGAGATGGGGCCTGACATCTTTAAGTGTTTGATGCAGGTGATGGGAAGGAGGTGTTCACTCAGGCTTAGCCCCGTCCCTGATGCATGCTGCTAACAGAACAGAACAGAACAGACAACTTTGTGAGGTTCTGTCTCTGTTCCTGTCGTCGCCTACAGGAGATGGGCTGTTTTGAGTTCAAACGTCTTTGCTGCTGGAGAATTGCGTCTGAACGCCTCTCTGGGTCGGCGCCGCCCTGGAGGCTTCCGGGTTTGTGAGCCGTGTCACCGGTGGCCTCCTCTGGTTGCCCAGGGAGACAGGGGGTGTGCCCTCAGAATATGCAGAAGTGAGCGTTCTGCCGTTAAAGAAAAAACGGCTGTTGATCTACCTCCAGGGAACTGCTGCTCTGGTGTGGGCACTCAGGTGACCCTTTTCTCCTCTGTCCCGCACCCCAGAGTCAGCACTGAGCGGCCGCAGTTTGTGCTGGGTCCACACCCCTTGAGAGATCACCCAAGAATCAGAACTCTTGGGGGATGGGCCCCCAGACCCCGATTGGGAGTGGGGCGGGGGGAAGCTAGAGTTTCATTCAGTTTCACGCAATACTACGGTCCGGGGAGGGCTCCTGCACTGCACCGCAGGGAAGTGCCTCCAAGGCTTGATTTCCCCTCTGCAGAGTGCCCTCTCCTCGCTCACGTGTCCCAGAGTCAGCGCTGACCTGACGCAGCTCAGGCACTGTGCACTCCCCTCGAGAAATCACCTAAGGAGCCGAACTCCGGGGGGATAGGCCCTCAGACCCCGAGTGAGAGTAGGGGTTCTCAGCTCTCAGCGGGGAGGCCAGAGTCTGATTCAGTCTTGGGCCCCGTATGCCTGGGGAGGGTTGCTGCACTGCACCGCAGGGAAGTGCCGCGAGGCGTGACTCCCCTTCAGCCCGGTGCCCTCTCCTCACTCAGCGCGCCTCAGAGTCAATGCTGACCAGTCGCACTCAAGGGGACTGTCCACTCCCCTTGAGAAATCACCCAAGGATCCGAAGTCCTGGGGGACAGGCCTCCAGACCTCAGTGGGCGGGAGGGGAGCGCCGGGGATTCAGGGTTGCCGGCAAAGGATTCCCAAAGTTTTATTCAGCCCTATGTCCAGCAGGAGAACGCCACGGCACCCCAGTAGGGGAGGTAGGTCCAGTTTTTAGAAGGTCTCTCCCGTGGAGTGTAGTGGGAGGGGCTTTAATTTCTGCCGGCTTGTTCAATTGTGGGGCTCTAGAGCCGGTCTCATGGGGGAGGGGGACTCCCGTCCGCTTGGTGGTGGATTTTGTACCTTTTGTTTGCGTCCTTGTGATCACAACTTGCCTCAGCGGTGTTGATGTGCGTTCTTCAGCCTTCTCTCTTGGTGAGGCTCAAGTCCACCAGGATACTTACTAAATTCCTGTCCCTTAACTCTCCTTCTGGACGGGAGCCTTTGTTGAAAGCTGGCTTCAGTCCGCCATCTTGTCTCACTGAATGTTTTTAATTGGCTTGTCAAAGATCAAATAACGGTAAGTAGCTGGATTCATCTCTTGGTTCTCTATTCTGTTCCAGACATCTAATTCTCTGTTTTTGTGCCAGTACCATGCTGTTTTGATCACTATGGCTTTATAGTACAGTCTGAGGTCTGGTAGTGTGATTCCTCCTGCTTTGTTTTTATTTCTGAGTAATGTTTTGGCTATTTGAGGTTTTTTCTGATTCCATATAAAATGAAGTATTATTTTTTCAAGATCTTTAAAATATGACAATGGAGCTTTAATAGGAATTGCATTAAAATTATATATTGCTTTGTGTAGTATAGACATTTTAACAATGTTGATTCTTCCCAGCCATGAGCATGGTATGTTTTTCCATTTGTTAACATCTTCAGCTATTTCTTTTTTTAAAGTTTCATAGTTCTCTTTGTAGAGATCTTTCACCATTCACATTAACTGAGAATATTGATAAGCCTTTTTAGAGTCTGGTGGACATTTTTAATCCTTTTTTGACTGTGGAAGTTGGAATTTGATCAAAATTTTCTGGGTGGGTTTACTTTTGTTGTGTAGGATGATGCTTGTCTTTATGGAGGATAGGTCTGAGAATATCCTGGAGAGCTGGTTTAGTAATGGCTAATTTCTTCAACATGTGAATGTCATTAAAGTATTTAATTTCTCCATCATAAATGAAACTCAGTTTCGCTGGGTACAGGATCCTGTGTTGAAAGTTATTTTGTTTTAGGAGATTAAAAGTCGATGACCATCTTCTTCTGGCTTGAATGGTTTCAGCAGAGAGATCTGAAGTTATTCTAATATTCTTCCCCTTGTAGGTAATGGTTTTCTTTCGTCTGGCTGCTTTCAGAATTTTCTCCTTCATATTAACTTTAGTGAAATTGATTATGATGTGTTTGGGGGATGCCTTATTTGGGTTGAGTCATGCTGGAGTTCTGAAACTGTCTGCTATCTGAATTTCAGAAGCTCTTGGCATGTCTGCTAAGTTCTCTTTCATAATCTCATGAAGAAGAGACTCTGTGCCTTGTGAAGCCATTTCGTTGCTTTCAGGGATCCCTATATGATGAATATTGGTTTTCTTTGAAATATCCCAGAGCTCTCTGAGAGAGTGATCTGTTTTTACCCTCCATTTCTCTTCCTTTTTGAGGGTCTGGGAGTGTTCAAAAGCTTTGTCTTCAATGTCAGAAATCCCTTCTTCTGCTTGTTCCATTCTGTTACTGAGGGATTCTACTGTGTTTCTCAGATCTTTGAGGGCTGCAACTTCTTGTCTCAATGTGTCAAAATCTTTGGTCATTTGGTCTTTGAATTCGTTGAATTCTTGAGACATCTTTTGGGTTACTGCTTGCAATTCTAATTCTATCTTATTTGCTATCCAGATTCTGAATTCGATTATTTCTGACATCTCAGCTATTTGTTTGTGCATGGGACCTTGTGCTATGTCTGCCCCATTGTTCCTTGGGGGAGTTGATCTACTCTGATTGTTCATATTGCCAGAGTTTTTCCATTGATTTCGCCTCATGATTGTTTTTCACCATTGCCTCTGGCTTTCCTCAGAGTTGGGGAGGTGTCTCTCCAAGATTAGATTCCAGCGGAATCACTCTATTTTTGCTGGATATTTGTAGAGGGTGACCCTGTGTAGCTCCTCTGGGGCTGCTCCAGCCAGGGAGTTCTGGTTGTGGGAGCAGCTCCAGAGTGTGACACACCTGGATCCAACAGCAGGACGGGGGTGGCGCACACGGTTCTGGGAGTGCCCTGTGCCCAGTGACTTTGGCACAGAGGTCCCAAGGTTTCAGCGGTCTGTGGCCAGGAGAAGGGCTCTGTGCAGAGGCAGGGAGGGCACCAGAGGGCACACGGCTACCAGAGTCCCTGGCCAGATGAGCTTGCTGGTGTGGAGGCAGGGAGGGCACAGGAGGGAGGACACAGGGTTGCGTGGCTCCTGGAATTCCGGGTCAGGGCATGCGGAGATCTGGCGTGTGCAGGTTGCATGTTGCGGGTTGCAGCACCGCTCGTACGGAAGTCTGGGTCAGGCACGGGTCGTGGGTCATGGGCAGCTCTTACGAAGGTCTGGCGGGCAGCTCAATCTTTATTTATTTTTTTTTTACATATTTATCACTGCTATTTTAATAATGTTTTAAAAGCAGAATTTAATAAATGCTGAATTTTTTTTTTTAAGATCTGTGAAAGAAGAGTTCTAAATGTCTTCCCAGTGATTGGATTCACTGTATTAAATATTTCTTCTGACACTAATAATCAAAGCAACATCACATTTAAAATCACCTATGGCTACTTATAGATATGCTCCAATCCACGGTGATTTACCAAAATGTTACTTGAGCTTTCATCTAATTTTATCTGTATTTGGTCCCATGATGATTTGAACTAGGTATCTTCAGAAAACAATAGTACCTTAGAATTTGTGATTTTTGTTAGCCTCTAACAAAATGAAAAAAATGAATATTTAAAACATTATTTAAAACTTCATCACTCTGAGCACTATATAGCTCAGACTTTACCAGATTTAATTTTAATAAATTAAAAAAATTAATAAATTCATAAATTAATCTGGTTATTACCAGATTTAATTTTAATATTTTTTCTTTTCTCATTATAAGAGAGAAAAGAAAGTTTATCCAATCAGGTACATTTTAAAACGGAATCTTAATTAGTCTTTTATTTGAATTTGTTCAAAATCATCTCTTATTTCCTTTGTAGTTTTGATTTGAAAAATTAACCTTCTGCCCATCTGCTGCGGAGTATGATTTCAATGAAACGGTTTCATGGTGTTTTTTCTGCACAGGTTGCATCAGATTGCATTTGTCACACTGAATTTGCCTTGTTACATCAAAGTAGGACAAGCTTAACCCACTCAGAGGAAACCATCGTACCTCAGAGTAATCAAGGGGAAGGCCCAAAATACTCCTTTTTCTAATCATAAGAGGTTAACAAAATTGTAAACTCGAAGATAATGTTACTTTTTAAAGAGACCTGGGTCAAATTATCATGGGTAATTCTCAAATGGAATTAAAATTAGGCAGAAGGAAGTTCCAGCTGATTGGGATCTGGCCAATCTTAAAGCTAGAATGATCAGATGTTTCACATTTACTAGGGTTAGATTTTTGTCCTTGAACAGGTATAATTGGAAATTAAGGCCTAAGTTTGGGAAACATATAATTGCTCAATGGCATCTTCTGCCTATTTTCTTAGCAAGCACTGCATCAAAATGGGAAGCCAGATGTATTGCAGACTAGTGAATAACAAAGCCATAGAAGGTCTAATTTATTAAAAGTCAGGCACAGTGATGGAAATTGACAATACATACTTCTGAGCAATAAATAACAAAAAGAACATTTTTTTTCTATAAGGAAATCACAAAGATAAAAGACTACATTGGAAAACTTTTATTTAGTTCCAAGATCTAGTTTGTATTTAGGTTTGATTTTATTCCATTCTTATAGAAACACAAAACAGTTAATTCTTTGTCAATGGATATTATAGAAATTGCCATTCCAAAATAAAAGTGCCATAAAGAACCTTACCTTAAGGTACTTAGCAGGTTGTCGGGTAGAAAATAAATTCGAAAAGTTCAAGAAAAATAAAACTTTTCTCCATGATATTTCTTGAAAAGATCCTAGAGAGCCTTGAAATAAGGTTCCTATGCTGACTTTAGATGTAATGGAAAGGATCTCAGAAAACGTAAAAGTCCTTCAGGAACCAGTCCTTCAGTTTTTAATAGCTTAAATTCATCACAACTCAATGCCCTTAACAAATATTTGCTGAATGCTGGTAGATGCTGAGGTAGATGCGGTAGATGCTGAGACCACAAAGATGACGTGCCTTGCTCCTGGACTCAGGAAGGAATTCCCAGTTTAGAGGGAGGAGATTGTAAGCATACACAAGGAGGAAGCTAAATTCATTAACTGCTGAACTATTTTCTGGACCATTTACATGCTTTGTTACTTTCACTCTTTATGGGGGAAAAAATGAGGTAGATCTTATATTGAATAGCCGTTTATCACTTAAGAACTTAGGGTCAACAGGTGAGTGGAGAGCTGAAATTCAGGACTAGATCTGTTTTTCCAAAGTTCTAATTCTTTCTACTCTAAGATGCTGAAAAGATGTACATGTATACATGTTACATATGATAGAGCCTCCGTAGCTGACTACTTCCTACATTGTCACCTCCAGTTGTTGACCTAGTTCTCGTGGATTGGGCATGTGCTACATGTACGTATCAGTACAGTAGGCCTAGTTCTTTGTGTTGACCACCTCCATATGTTGACCAGTTTGTTACAGTCCATTGGGTAGTCAACTTACAGAGGTTCTACTCTGTGTGTGTGCATATATATATGTATATGTACATATATGCACAAACGTAAGTGCATACGTTATTTATATACACATATATGCACATATAAACACATATGTAAACAAATATGTATATGAATCATATGTATAGAAACATGGGCATCTTTCAATGTATGTTGTATGTTTATATGTTTGATGTATTGCATAAGTTTTTGATAAATAAAAACTATTTTATTGTTTTAAATGGGAAAATCAATGGATCTCCAGTGAACCCCGTTTCTCCAAATAATGTTATACACAGTTTTAAATATGTACAGAATAATATCTCAGGGATTTATTGCATTATAAAAAGCATTTATAAAGCCGATGATCAAATTATTACTATTATTTTCTTTTTTTTTTCCACATCATCTTTTCATGTATTTTTTTTATTGTTGGGGATTCATTGAGATGATCTAATTATTTAATAATCAATGCACTTGTTCGTGTGCATGTGTGGATGCAGATTGCAATAATGTGCAGCATCAGATAAGAATTATAATTTCCTTCTGCAATAAAAAAACGTGCTGTAATCTAGAGATACAATGAAATAATGCTATGTTAAAGTACACAATAAATTCAAATAATATCAAGAAGTAAAATAAATGAGTTGGTTTAAAAATCATTACTGATTGAAGGGTGGCTTGAGTCAGGTTGGTGGTGAGAGGAAAGGAGAAAAATGGACATTATGGTCGCTACTGCTGCATGGTGGTGAGGGGAGGGGAGGAAGAATGGGCTGGGGGAGGGTGAGAAAACAGAAAATGCCTGAGGTTTATCTTTGTTCCGGTCCAGGGGATTGGTGGACAGGCTTCTTGCCGCTCGAGACTTGTGGATGGCTACAAACCACCTCAACCTTCCTAATGCTGGTAATATAGTTCCTCAATTTGTGGTGACCCCCAACCTAAGATTATTTTCATTGCTACTTCATAACTGTAATTTTGCTACTGTTATGAATCATAATGTAAATATCTGATATGCAGGATGTATTTTCATTGTTACAAAGGGGTGACAACCCACAGGTTGAGAACCTGCTGTCTTAGAGGAAACAGTGGGACAAAGTAACAAGTTCAAAAGTAACATCCATTAGCCTGGACAGCTCCTGAAAGATAACTCACAACTGTGCTTAGGACGGTTGTTCTGAATGTGAGGGTCTGTACATGTTATGGCCACATGCATTTGCAATAGAAATATTTTGTTTGCATGGTCTCAAATTTCTTCTAAAATTTTGATATTAAATATTCGTAGCTCTTTTTCCTCTTTCCCCAATCAATATCTAGTGATAAGCACAGACCCAGGGGCATTCCTCAGGTGTGGTGAGCGCTGTACTTGTGATGCTAAAGGTTTTCCAACATTTTAATTGTTCACTAATCCAACTTTGTTTGCCTGATCTCAAATGTTGCTTTGTCCCACTTCCTCAAAACCTTGCAAGTCAGCAACAGCACATGGTCAGCTCCGTTTCTTGGAGACTTCACTCCTCATCTCTGGGATTGTCTTTTCTCAGCCTCACTGAAGAATCTGAGAGCCTTTTTGTTGTTGCGTGAGGCACGTTTCAGGCGTCAACCAGCCACATGTCTTGATAAAACATCAGGACTTGATAAATATCCCTCTGCAGGGACCCATCTTCCCACGTGATGAGGACAGCTGATGAAACCCAGACTGGGAGATGGGAGATGGCAAAGAACTACAAAAATACGTTCCAGCTCCCTTCTTGCTTCCAATGCACTACTCCAAGGCTTTGCTTCTCCGTATGGCCTGTCCATAGTCACATTATGACTCAAACATGTCATCTGCCCAGCATCTGTGTGTGTCTTTTTGTGGCACTTCCCACGTCAGTAGCTAGCGTGGTAACATGTCACGTTATGTTGCTTCTGACCCTTCACTCCCCACTTCCTGTTTCCTTTACTCATAATGCCCTTGTACTGAACATCCATTAAAAAATACTGACACTTAATCTGTGCTTCACTTTGCTTTCTTGGTAACTCAAGCTAACGCAGATGTCAAAACTGTTCCATGAATTCTCCATCAAAGCAGTGTTACCTGCGTGAGCCCTTTGCACAAGATACCACCTGTTGAGATAGTGGATTGATCTGCAGGCTACCAAAGTGACATGGTATTGGAAGCCTAAAAGACCACTAGGATATTATTACTAAAGCAACAGTGCTAAAAGATAGTCTCGTTTTCAAGATGTTCCTTCTTTGTGTGCACTTTGATTAATGGTGATAAGTTTGTTCCTCATATAATCATTAAGTATTTCCTTTATTGGGCAGCACCTGTGGCTCAAGGAGTGGAGTGCTGGCCCCATATGCCGGAGGGGGCAGGTTTGAACCCAGTCCCAGCCAATAAATAAATAAATAAATAAATATTTCCTTTATCACTGTTACTATATGATTTCTATGCAAAATAATTCATCTTTGATGTTTAAGGGCCTTAGGTTTTTTTCTTGAGACAGTCTTAAGCTGTTGCCCTGGGTAAAGTGCCATGGCATCACGGCTCACAGAAACCTCAAAGTCTTGAGCTCAAGTGATTTCTTGCCTCAGCCTCCCAAGTAGCTGGGACTATAGGCACCCGCCACAACACCCAGCTATTTTTTTTTTTATTGCAGTTGTCGTAGTTGTTTAGCTGGCTGGGGCCAGGTTTGAATCCGCCAACCTTGTGTATGTGGCTGGCACCCTACCCACTGAACTACAGGTGCCATCAGCCTTGGGGTTTTCAAAGATATTAGCTTAATGTTGCCTTCATAATATCCATCTAAAATTCTATCTTTGGATTATCTTATGGCCTTGCACTTTGTCCCCTCTTTTTTTGAAATGAATGTGTCACTTATTTCCTAAATCATGTGGGCTTATCACCAATAAAACTTTGCCTGTGTTATAAACTATTTAATTGTAACCTCACTATTAGTGGAAGCCTTTGCAGCCATGATCCATAAATTATGCAGAGTTGCATTCTCTTAAATCTTCTAACCTGTTGTGGACTTCCTCTTCTGTCACGTTTTGTGTAAATGGAGTTAATGATCATTGTGCTGAATCTAGAGGAGGAGAGAAGAACTAACACTGGTTGAGCACATTCTGTCTCCCTTGTACCTGCTAGGTGGGTTTGGTTTGTCTGATTTGATTTTCATTAGAGCCCTATGAAGTAGACAGTATCCTCCTACTTTACATACAGAAAAGTCACGTCAACAGTAAGTGGTAGAGACAAGTTTTTGACATCTAAGTCTGGATCTAGACCTGTGCCCTTTCCATAATACTTTACAGATTTAAAAATCTTTGATATCTAGGCTTACAGGTAATATGAATATTTTACATTTCTTGTGGACGCGTTTTTAAAGTACATTCCTCCACTGAATCAATTCCTTCTTTATTTACCTCTTTTTTCTGATCCTTGAGGATATTCAATGCCATTTTCTATTTGAACATGATGCTTAGTGTTATACCATAGTGGACATATACAAGATGTCCCCCTGATTTCCAAAAAATAATATAGCGGGCTGAAACTTTCTAAAACTGACAATGCTTAGAAAAATCATTATGTGGTCATGGTGACACATGCATGGCCAAACTTCTGCTTGGATGTCTGGTTCATGTTTTTATTTTCTTCCAGACGTGTGGCTATTCCAGACCTTTTAGATTTGCCCACTTTCTTTAGAAGTTTTCTCACCGTTTCAGGAAATGCTTTTTCGTAAAATGTAGGGAAGATGATTGTAACAGATTTGCACAAAGGCAGCTGTGTAATGCTGGGACATGTCTGCTTGCCTGTAATCCTGTGCAGTTTGAGCATTTTCAATTGAGCCATGCATGTTTAATAAATCACATCTTTAATTTAGACAGTGAATTTTTATGTTTGCAATGCATTTGGGCAAATCCATGAGTAGTGAGAATTCAGATCGCAAAGGCTCCCTGTCTGTGTGCAGTGCTCCATGAGTTCTATGGATGAAGAGCTGGGAGAATAAAGAGAAGGATTATTATAAATCTTGCCTGCCTGGGACAGAGAAGATGCTAGTAAGGTGGAGAGGGGGACTGTCAGTGGGCTGACGTGCCTGAGGTCTCAGACGGAAGTGATTTCACAGAGAGCTTGACATTTGAGTCAGCATAGACAGGGATGAGAGGAAATCCCTGATCCCACCTAGCCTGAGGTCACTCACCCTCCTCTGTCTTCCATAGATCCCCTCATTATCTCCCTTATGGCATGCATTGTACTACACAGTCGTTTTTACATGTTTGCCTTAACTATGATCCGTCTTTTTAATTTAATTTAATTTATTTTTTTTTGGAGACAGAGTCTCATTGTCTTATTATGTCACCCTTGGTAGAGTGCTATGGTGTTACAGCTCACAACAACCTTAAACTCCAAGCGAGTCTCTTGCCTCAGCCTCCCAAGTAGCTGGGACGACAGGCATCCATCATAATGCCCGGCTACTGTTTTTTCTGTTGCAGTTGTCATTGTTGCTTAGCTGGCCTGGGCTGGGTTTCAACCTGCCAACCTCTGTGCATGTGGCTTGTGCTGTAACCACTATGTTATGGGCACTGAGCCAACCATGATCAGTCTTATCATTACCATCCCCTACAATTCTTGGGACAATATAAAGTTCTTATTCCACGTTTATTGAGCACTTACTATGTGCCAGGCTATATTTGAGGCACTGGGAAGCAGCAGGGAACTAAACCCAAAAGTATCTGCCATCATACTGACATGTCACTGGATTTGTTTTCATAATAAATGATCATAAGATGAAAAAAGTGTGAACTGTAACAATTAAGTCAGAAGATAAAGTTTCAGATAATGGCAAGTTAGGCTGAAAAATAAATCAGAGTAAGAGATTAGAAAGGGCCTGGGAGCTCTGTCTTAGGTTTATCAGGGAAGGTCTGCAGAGGAAGAGTTTGAAATGAGGTGTGAATGAAGTAAGGGAGTTACTGGCCATCTAGGGAGCAAGTTCTAAGCAAAGGCCATGAGATGGAAGTGTGTTTGATGTATTGTAGAAAAGAAAAGGAGAAGAATAAGGCTGGAGAAATAGCCAAGCAGCTGATTGTGTAGAGCTTTATAGCCACTAATGAATAAATAAAATATAGCAAACTGCGAAGGCAAGATAGTACCAAACAAGTGAAAAGTAATATATATATATATATATATATATATTTTTTTTTTTTTTTTTTTTTTGTAGAGACAGAGTCTCACTGTACCGCCCTCGGGTAGAGTGCCGTGGCGTCACACGGCTCACAGCAACCTCTAACTCTTGGGCTTACGCGATTCTCTTGCCTCAGCCTCCTGAGCAGCTGGGACTACAGGCGCCCGCCACAACGCCCGGCTATTTTTCTGTTGCAGTTTGGCCGGGGCTGGGTCCGAACCCACCACCCTCGGCATATGGGGCCGGCGCCCTACTCACTGAGCCACAGGCGCCGCCCGAAAAGTAATATATTTTTAAAAAACTAAGTCGAGGTAAAATTGGGGAGGGCCATGAGCTTTATGCTAAGGATGTTGTACTATATTCTCTAGAAACTGAAAAACATTCGAAGATTTTTGAGTTATCATACCTTATTTATGTTTTTAAAAAGTATTGTTACATTTATAATTTGAGATAGGGTCTTACTATGCTGTCCTAGTTGGTCTCTAACTCATAGTCTCAAGGGATCTTCCTGCCTCAGCTTCCAAGTAGCTGGGATTAAAGGCATCTACCACTGGGCCTAGCTTAGAAAAGATATTATTAAGGACTTCCCATATATTATAGTAGGACTATAAATTGGAATAATAACTTTAGAAGACAATTTTGCAATAATCTATCAAAATTGAAAATGTATTTACTGGCATTTTATAGTAAATTCACTTCTAGAAATTTACCTTAAACTATTTATGTAAAGATGCAGAGATGTTTGTATAAGGATTGCCACTGCTTTGTTATATATGCTACAGAAAATTAGAAATAAATTAAATGTCCATTTATAGGGGACTAGTTAAATAATAATGGTACTGCAAACAACGGACTACTACATAGCCATTTAAAAGTCTACTGATACCGAAAAATGACCAAGACATAGTGTGAATTGGAAAAATAAAATTATAAAAGCATGTGCATAATACAATCCCATGCACATAGAAAAATAATACACATATCTGTGTTAGTACTTGTGTAAATAATATATCTAAGAAGAGACAATAATCTCCACTGCGCCTAGGGAGCTGTGTTTAGGCTGCTGTAGTAGGGTGGTGCTGGACAGAAAGGGAAGCATTGTACTTTTCACTCTGTGCTTCTGAGACATATTTAAAGTCATTATAGTGAACATTTATTACTTTTTAAAATAATCTTTTAAAAAAGAAGAATGAACCTTGGTGCCTGTGGCTCAAGCGGCTAAGGCGCCAGCCACATACACCTGAGCTGGCGGGTTTGAATCCAGCCCGGGCCACCAAACAACAATGACGGTTGCAACCAAAAAATAGCTGGGCGTGGTGGCAGGCACCTGTAGTCCCAGCTACTTGGGAGACAGAGGTGGGAGAATCACTTGAGTCCAGGAGTTGGAGGTTGCTGTGAGCTGTGATGCCAAGGCACTCTACCCAGGGTGACAGCTTGAGGCTCTGTCTCAAAAAAAAAAAAAAAAAAGAAGAATGAAAAAGTGTCTTTATTCAAAAGAAAGCTATAGATTACTCTACTTGGAATGTTAAAACTTGTACAGAAAAAGTAGGTTTAATAAAGGCTAATAAATTTACAACCTATTTGTCTAAGGCTGGAATACTCATTTCCAGTGAAATTAGTATATCCAATTAGACATTCCTAGTCCTAAAACAATGAAAACATTGCTTCAGGAAACTTTCTAAAACTTTGTATAATCTGAAATACAATTTCAATTAGCTCGTTGAATATCACAATTCCCTGTGAACTTCAGTTCTACTGAGTCACATTGTATTGGCTACATTAATATGTTCACTGATTTGACACTGCTTTTCATCTCAGGACCATTTTGATGCAGTGGGTGCTAATCAATAGTCAATATCTCTGATGAATTTCTCTTCAGATAAAATCAAGGAAAGGATCTGTATAGTATTACCAAATAAATATTTTGAAACTTGTTTTTGTGATAGAACTTTCATGATATTATAAAAGCTTTAATAATCCAGGAATAACAAGTGGGCTCAGATGATTGGTATGTATTTTTTGGTCTATCCTTCTCATATCTGCTGTCTTGCTTCTCTTGTTTATCTAAGTTTCCTTCACCTGCCCATTTAAAGTACTTTGAAATAAAAAGTGTGCAGTATTCTTCCCCACAGCTACTAGTGTGGGGTGGACCTAGCAACTTGACGTGGTCCTCACAGAGGCTGAAAGGGAGTGCTCAGATGTCCATTTCTATTTCTTTTTTTTGTAGAGACAGAGTCTCACTGTACCACCCTCGGTAGAGTGCCATGGCATCACACGGCTCACAGCAACCTCTAACTCTTGGGCTTACACGATTCTCTTGCCTCAGCCTCCCAAGCAGCTGGGACTACAGGCTCCTGCCACAACGCCCGGCTATTTTTTTGTTTGCAGTTTGGCCGGGGCTGGGTTTGAACCCGCCACCCTCGGCATATGGGGTCGGCGCCCCACTCACTGAGCCACAGGCGCTGCCCCCCATTTCTATTTTTAAAATTTATTCTCATTTTAAAAAATTATTACTTTTTTCTTTTTAATTATTATGAGTACATAACAGTTGTATATCTTTGCAGGGTACATGTGATGTTTTGAAACAGGCATACAATATGAATTAATCAGATGAGGGTAATAGGAGTATTCATAACCTCAGGCATTGAACATTTCTTTGTGTTAGGAACATTCCATTCCACTCTTTTAGTTATGTTAAAGTACTGCCTAACTTATTCTTGTTTATAGTCACTTTGCTGTGCTATCAAATATTGTCCATTCTCCCTAAGTATATTTTTGCCCCCATTAACCATCCACACATTTTCTCCCTCCCCCAACCCACGAACCTTCACAGCTTCTGGTATCCATCATTGTACTCTCTGTCTCCGTGAGATCAATGGTTTTTAATATTGAGCTCCACGTGTGAGTGAGAACACATGACATTTGTCTATCTGTGCTCGGCATTTTTCACTTAACATAATGTTCTCCAGTTCCATCCATGTTGCTATAAATGGCAGGATTTCATTCTTTTTTGGTGGGGGGATGTCTAATATTCCACTGTGTATGTACCACAATTTCTTTATCCATCCATCCATTGGTGGACACTTAGGTTGATTCTAAATCTTGAGTATTGTAGATAGGGCTGCAACAAACACAGCAGTGCAGATTTCTTTTTGATACATTGATTTCCCTTGCTTGGATATAAACTCAGATTGGGGATTGCTGAGTCATTTAGCAGTTTCGTTTTCAGTTTTTTGAGAAAATTCCATACTGTTCAGCATAGGTGGTGCACAGATATATAGTCCCATGAACAATGTCTGAGGGTTCCCGTGTCTCCACATCTTCACCAGCATTCAATATTTCCTGTCTTTTTTTTACAAAATCCATTTTAACAGGTGTGAGATGTCTCACAGTCATGAATTTGGTTTGCAGTCATCTGATAACAAATGATACTGAATTTTTTCCCACATACCTATTACCCATTTGCATGGTTTTTTTTTTTTTTTGAGAAATGTCTAGTGAGACTTTTTGTCAGTTTTTAAAGGATTATTTGATTTTTTTTTTCCTATTGAGTTGTTAGCTCTGCTTATGTAATCTAGTAGTCAGATTGTAGTCAGATATAATCTTTGTCTGATGGGTAGTTTACAAATAATTTTTTTCATTCTGTGGTGTTGTCTCTTCACTTTGTTGATTGTTTCCTTTGCTGTGTAGAAACTTTTTCCCTTGATGTGATCCCATTTCTCCAATTTTGCTTTGATTGCCTGTGCTTTTAGGATATCATTTAAGAAATCATTGCACAGACCAAAGTCCTGAAGTATTTCTCCAATGATTTCTTTTAGTACTTTCATAGTTTCAGGTTTTAGATTTAAGTCTTTAAGTCCATTTTGATTTGATTTTTCTTTTTCTTTTTTTTTGAGACAGTTTCACTATTTTGTCCTTGGTAGAGTGCTGTGTCATCATAGCTCACAGCAAGCTCAAACCCTTAGGCTTAAGCAATTCTCTTGCGTCAGCCTCCCAAGTAGCTGGGACTATAGGTGCTCACTACAACGCCCGGCTGGTTTTTTGTTGCAGTTGTCATTGTTGATTTTAGCTGGCCAGGGCTGGGTTTGAACCCGCCCGCCTCAGTGTATGTGGCCGACGCCCTATCCACTGAGCTATGGGTGCCACCGATTTGATGTTTCTGTATTGTGAGAGACAGCATGTAATTTCATTCTTTTGAATACGGATATCCTCTTGTTAAAATGATCCCTTTCTCATTATATAAGGATTTTGTCACTTTTGCAGTTTTTAATCTAGAAGTTTATTTTATCTGGTAAAATTATAGCTAGCTACTCCTAATCTTTTTTGTTTTCCATTTGCATGGGGTATCCTTTTCCATCCTTTATTTTCAGTCTATGTATGTCTTTATAGGTGAAGTGTTTCTTGAAGACAACGTATAGTTGGCTATTGTTTTTTTTTTATTCATTCAGCCATCAGAAAGTTTAGTTTATTCACATTCAGTGTTTTCATTGATAGGTAAGGACTTGCTACTGCCATGTTGTTATTTGATTTCTGATTGTTTTGTGGTCCTCCTCTTTCTTTCTTTCTCCCTTCCTATCATCCTCTGTTAAAAGTGATTTCCTCTGATAGTGTGTTGTATTTCTTTCTTTATCATTTACTTATTTTTAGTTCATCTGCACATTAAAATTGTAATAGATTTTTAAATTTTTAGTCCTCTTAGTGTGTTTTGGGATCTCCTGATAAACATACAGATATTTTTTGTGTGATCAAAAGCCCAGGCAGTATACAGATATATGGAGATTGTCTTTATGTCATAACAGGAAGGCTGATTTGCATCACCTTCATCAGGTGACTCATCCTTTTGCGGGCCAATCAGCATCTGTCTATTCCCGACACCCTTGACTCCTATTCTCTGACTGTCTTTACCTAGTGAGTTTTGAGTTCTATCTTTTGTAAATCATAAGCATTTCCTGGGGTTTGGTCTCTTATGTCCTCTGCCCTCACTTTACTGTGTGTCTCATTGTGAGTATAGGGCTCTGGCCAAATGGTTCTCTCACCATGCTGGATGGGGGGCACACCCATCTGTCCACCCGTATGACAGGTGCTGGTATGTCGTGGGCTTTTAATAAACATCTATATCCTACTTACACCTTTATGAGGAGATGCCAGCCTCCAATCAAATCATCTAATATTTACTTATACATGTTGTGCAGAACTCTAGGGTAGATGATGTGAAGACCATGAGAAAGTCCAAACTGCTAGATTCTTAACATCTGAATGATGAAGCAAGTAACGAACAAATAGAGTGACTTAATAACCAAGTAAACTGAAACAAAGCAATGCTGCAAGGTGATTTATCATTAATTACTAGATTTGTTATATAGGACATGAGTACTAAATGGTTGGAAGAAATTGTGGCCTCCAAAAACTACATAGGGCAGTGCTTTTCAACTTTTTTTGTTGCATGGCACACTTGAATCTATAGTTAAATTTCCATGGCACACTTGAATTGTGTTGATCAAAAAAGGAGCAAAAAATATATACTTACTGTGCTTTGAACTTATTTTGAAAATAATTTAATTAACGATCCTTAAATAAATTTCACAGCACACCTAAGGTCCTTTCCTAGCACACCAGGGTGCCATAGCAGCACACTGGGTGAGAATCACTGACGTAGAAGAAGACAGATTTCACCTGTCTTAGAAAACTGGCTTTTTATGAGCAGACTAGTCTAAGGCTGAAAGGAGAGGGCTCAATCTCCTGACCAGTTTTCCTGTAGTGTAGTATTCACTTTTTTAAGACTATAGAAATCTTTAAGAACTTAGTAAGCACTTCAAATTTCTTTTCCTTCCTTCCTTCCTTCCTTCCTTCCTTCCTTCCTTCCTTCCTTCCTTCCTTCCTTCCTTCCTTCCTTCCTTCCTTCCTTCCTTCCTTCCTTCCTTTCTTTCTTTCTTTCTCTTTTTTTGAGACAGAGCCTCAAGCTATCACCCTGGGTAGAGTGCCATGGCATCACCACTCACAGCAACCTCCAACTCCCGGGCTTAAGTGATTCTCTTGCCTCAGCCTCCTGAGTAGCTTGGATACAGGCACCGGCCACAATGTCTGGCATTTCTTCTTTTTGTTGTAGTTGTCATTGTCTTGAGCTGCAGGCGCCGAGCCTCAAATTTCTTTTCAAAAAACTCATAGAAAGACAAAATGCAAAGTTTTATACACATTTGTAAGTCTTTGTGAGCATGCAGCCTACCTATGGATATCAGAAGGTATCTCAGAGAGATTCATAGATATCTTCAAAAACAGCATTTCAGCAGAGATTAATGGGAAGAGTGAAGACTTTGAAAAGTCTTAGCAAATAGACTAAATAGAAGTAAGAAGGAAAAGTAGAAAAGTATTCAATTTTGACTTGGCAACTACTGTTTCACCTTTGAGCCTTTTGTCTACAGAACAAGGACAATGGTATTTTCCTCCCCAGACTTTTGGGATGATTAATGGTAATAATGGTGTGGAAAAGGTGTCTGCAAAATGTACATGAGTATATTTATTTTGTAGGGAAGAAAACATTTCTGTAGATTTTTCATTAATGAATAACATTGTTAAAGAGGAATTTTGGAAGAGAAATTTATTGACACTGTTCATGATGGCAAGAAAGGAGAAGAAATTGTAACTGCTGAATACAGACGAGGGGGAAACACTGACTTCCAGCATAAGATGAGTGGGTCACAAACAACACTCTCAGCGTGGGTAAGAGGAAGGCTTTTTTTATAGGGAAGAAATGTCACCTAAAGAGGAGTTAACATTTAAGAATATATATTCCTTGAAGAGGTCACTTTTCACAGAGACTTACTCCCACGTAGTAATTTAGAAAAGCACAGTTGCAATCACTATAAATGTTTACTTAAAATATTCAAGAAGTAATAGTGACTGAACTTGGTAGATGGCATGATAGGTTTGCCATGGAAATAGAAGCGTCTAAGGGAGAGTTTCACACTAGACTGTATAGGCAGCCAGGTTAGGACATTTCTAAGAATAATACCGTGTGCTCCATTTCTGTGAGGCTTCTGTCTGTTCCACTCATCCTTAACTTTTCCCTGATGGCTCATAATGAAGATTGGTTTCCATTGGTCCACAGGTCCTTCACAACTGGTAGATACATCCTCTTCTTTCTGTTTCTATACTTCATTCAAATCTTCCATCTTTCTTCTTGGCTATGCCATCAGATTGCTGAAGGAACTCCCTTCCTTCGGGCCTTTGCCCATTTAATGTATTCTGTGCAGGGCAGCCACATGGACTTTCTAAAATACAAATAGAATCCCATGTCTCTCCTTCTTTAAACTCTTCCTTGATTCTTGCAGGATCAAGTCCAAAGTCCCTAGCATAGCTTGCCATCCACTGTGACCCTATTTCCCTAGACTTACCCCCAACCATTACCACCCCCATGCAGCTGTTCTAGGGGCTGCTACTGCCCTGAGAGGCTAAGGCTCTTTTTCTTGGCATACAGGTTTTCAAACATTTTACTTTAAACGTAACTAATTTTTAAATGCAGGAACATGTACTATTATGCAAATAATACAATAAAATTGTCCTTGCTCTGTTCCTCATGGCAAAGTGTGATGTTCTTCAGGGGCAAGCAGATTTACCTCTCAGTATTTTAATGTTTCTCTTTCTAGCTACCTATTACTTCTCCAATTTCTAAACTTTAGACATTATCTCAAAACACTTCTAGAATTTAGCGCCCTTGACCTCTCTTTCTACAATGTTGGTTTATTCTCTGAGGTGGGTGCCAGTCTTACATGTCTTCTCAATTTCCCCTGGTGCCACCTGCTTCCCAGACTGTGCTGCTGCTCCCAGAAGATCTCAGTCCTTTGTCCTGGGAATGTTGGGCTCTTCCTCCTGGCTGACAGTAGCACAACCGGGCAACTAATCTAATGCCCAATTTTCTGGCTCTTACTGTTACGTCGGGACTCAAATGAAACCCAATCCTCAGTATCCCTGGTGGCTGCTGGAGGGGCCGGCTGACCGAACATAGAAATGAGAGGCAGTCATCTCTGTGAGTGAACTTTGACCAAGGAGAGGGCAACTTGTAACATACAGTCATTTCATTATTGCTTCCCATCTTGTTTACCTTGCCTCATTGCTTCTTCTCTCTCACTGATCTGGGTTGGCACTTCCCCAAGAAAGCCTAAGCACTTTCGTTCTTTTATTGAGCCCTATTTTCTTAAATGGTTAAGGCATCTTTTTCTTCCGTGTGTGTGTATCTCAATCTGTGGTTAATTCAGTAATCACAATTTAAATAACCATGACTATATACATGCTACAGGTCCAGGAAGGCCTGTAAACATGATTTCACTATTCTTTCCTGTAGATATTTTGTTTTTCCTGAAGTTTAAAATTGCATTTTGGGGGGCCCATTTATGTTCGATGATAGTAAAGAAATTTCCCCAAACTATAAAATTTTTCTTAATGTGGTCCAAGTGTTAGGTCATCTAACAGTTTTCCTTTTTCTTTGAGATTCTTTCTGTAGCCTTATGTTATCTTGTTCCAATTTGAACTGGTTGTCCCTTAGACCTGGTATGTTACATTATTCTCTAATTTATCTTTGTATGTTTTCTCTTTGTATTATCTATTTGTTGAATCCAATACCTTCCTTTTTGTTGGTTTACTACTTCATATTGGTACAGCACATTCTCTAGTAATTGTCTGGGACAAGGTGCATGAGGAGGCAATTTTCTTTTTTAAATCTTAAATTCTTGGGAAGGTCTTTATTTAATCTTCATATTTAAATGATAGGTTATTTAAATATGAATTTCTTATTGGAAATACATTTTTTTTTCAGTTTTTGGCCGGGGCTGGGTTTGAACCCACCACCTCTGGCATATGGGGCCAGCGCCCTACTCCTTTGAGCCACAGGCACCACCCTGGAAATAAATTTTTATTAGACTGTAAAGTCGCCATGCTCTTCCACACCCAATA
Source organism: Nycticebus coucang (assembly GCF_027406575.1). NCBI lineage: Eukaryota > Metazoa > Chordata > Mammalia > Primates > Lorisidae > Nycticebus > Nycticebus coucang. The sequence continues at coordinate 32,913,163 of NC_069782.1, forward strand.
TATTGCATTACTATTGAGAAGTTTAATGACAATCCAATTCCCAAATCTTTGTATATTACTGGTTATTTTATCACACAAGTTTTAATGTCCTTTTTTAAAAAAAAATGACTCTAAAATTTTACATTTCATAATATTATGTCTCTGTGTGGGTCATATTTTATTAGTTGATAAAGTATCAGATATCACTTTGTAAATTCAGGTCCTTAAGTTCTCAGAAATTTTTCTAAATTATTTCTTTGATAATTTTTGACTCCCTGTTCTCTTGATTATTTCTTTCATCATTCAATGTCTTTGTCATGTCGTGCATTCTGCCAGGCTCTGGTGATATATGAGTGAACACAGTGAACAGAAGACAAAAAAGCATGCCCTCATGGAGTGTGAATACTAATGATGAAAACAGATACATCAAAAAAGTAAAATAAAAATATGTTAGGTAGTGATAAGTGCTAAGAAAAAAATAAGGCCTTGGAAGATGTTATAATGTGTGTGTGTGTGTTTGATGTTGCAATTTTAGATAAGGTAACCAGAAAAGGCTTTACTGAGAAAGTGAAGTTTAGTAGAGACTATAGGAAGTGAGAGATTTAGCCATATAAATTCCTGGAAGACAAGCTTTCCAGCATAGAAGACACAAAAAGTTCAAAGTATTCATTTACGAACTACTGAAGAAGTCAATAAGACTATAACAAAGGAAACAAAAGAATTGAGGGGGCAAGGTTGGGTTAAAAGCAACTGGGGCTCAGAGGATGTCAAAACCTTATGTGTTTGTAGTCACTGGGAAGTTTTGAACGGAGGAGTGACATGATCTGGCTTATGTTTTAATGGGATCACCTTGGCTGGTGTGTTGAAAATCATCTGAAGGAAACAAAGGTTGAGGCAAGGGTATCATTTAGGAAGTGGTTGCAAGAAAGCAAGAGAGAAGCAATGGTGGCTTGTATTGGGTTAATGGCAGCAAGGATTGTGGGATGTGGTTGAATTCTTTGTATATTTTGAAGATAGAGGTGTCGTGATTTGTTGACAAGACTGCATTTAGAGTCTGAAATAAAAGGAAAAGAAGGATAATATAAACGTTTTGACCCAAACCTAAAAAAAGAAGTTACCAAAAACTGAGAAAGGGTGAAGTACAACAGAAGAAGGTTTTTGTTTTGGGGAGCTGGGGGAGGAGGAAAGGTGTGTTTGAAGTTTAGAATTCGGTGTTGGAAGTTTGAGATGCCCATAACACATCCAAATTGAGATGCAAATGGTCCATTTGACACTCTGTTCTGTTCTGCATGTTCTGGGAGGCATGTGAGTTGGAGTAATAGGTGTGGAAATCAACAACGGATAGGTGGTCCACAGGACCATGAGACTAGAAATGATAGACTGAGGGAAAAGAGATTATAAAGTGCATCTGGAGGCACTGCCCACATTTAGAAATCAAGGAGGTGATAAGAAACAGCAGGAGGGACTGAGAGAAAGCGGCCAGAAAGGTAGGTGGAAAGGAGGCATGTGTGGAGTTTCACAAGCCAAGCAAAAAGGTTTTCCAAGGAGAAGGGCATGATCAATCTTGCTAAGTGTTACAAAGTAGGAAGTAGGATGAAGACTGAGAAATAAACTTATTGGTGATCTTGATAAGAATAATTTGACTTTCAGATTAGAGAGAATCAGATTGGAGTGGGTTAAGAGAAGGGAGGGAAGGAATTGGAAATAGTGGATGTAGACAACTCTTTTAAGGAGATTTGCTAAAAAGGGGAAGAACAAAAATAGAATGGTTGTTGGTGCTCTATTCTGTATTTTAGGAACTTGCATTATTCAGATGTTGAATGTTCTGGATTGTCATATTTTCTTTCTTTCCTTTTTCACTTTTCCCGTTTTCATCATCTTGTTTTACTTGCTGGGAGAGTCTTTGATTTATGTCTAAAAACCATTCTGTTGACTTTTTTTCCTGCTATCAATTTAATTTCAAAAGTTGTTTACTTTTTGGTTTTCATTTTTTCACATAAACTGTGAGCTCTATTTTATCTTTGTCTTGATTTATTATATATACCTTTGAAGTACATGAAAATTACTATTTTTTCTAGTAATAAAGCTTTTAATTTTGATCCAGTTAGCTTACTTTTCTCCAAAAAATCATTAAAAATATTTAAACTATACAAAAATGATATAAAAACTAATACGAAAAAATCCTTATGCTATACAAAAATGATATAAAAACTAATATGAACAAATCCTTATGCTTTTTATAGTTTAAATTTTAGTCTCCCAGTTTTGTTTTGTAAATATGGCATCTTCTCAAAGACATTTATTCAAATTTATTTTTTCCCTGAACCTTTTTCCTACTTAGTGCATTGATTTCTGTTTCTTCCAAATCCAGTTCATTTTCCTGCTTCTTTCTGTTTGTGTTGGTCCGTCTGTTTTGTTTTGTGCTTTTGGGTTCATATCCAAGAACATCATTATGCAGAACAATATCATGGAACTTTCTCCCTAGGTTTTCTTCTAGTAGTTTTATAGTTTCAGGTCTTATGTTTAAATTTTTAACCAATTTTGAGTTGAATTTTGTATATGGTATGAGAAAGGTCTAATTTCATTCTTCTGCATGTGAATATATAGGTTTTCCATCATTATTTATTGAAGATACTATTCTTTACCTACTATGCGTTCTTGGCATCTTTGTTGAAAAATAGTTAACTGAATATGTGGAGTTGTTTATGGCCACTCTATTCTGTTTCGTAACTCTATCTATTTTTTATGACAATATCATGCTGTATTAGTTAATATAGCTTTGTAATGTATTTTGAAATCTGATAGTGTGATGGTTCCAGCTTCATTTCTTTTTCTTTCTTTCTTTCTTTTTTTTTTTTTTTTTGCAGTTTTTGGCCAGGGTCAGGTTTGAACCTGCCACCATCGGTATTTGGGGCCTGTTCCCTACTCCTTTGAGCCACAGGTTCTGCCCCAGCTTCATTGTTTTTTGTTTAGGATTGGTTTGGCTATCCAGGGTCTTTTGTGGTTCCATAAAAAGTTTAGAATTGTTTTTCTATTTTTGTAAAAAATGGCATTGGAATTTTAATAGGAATTACATTGAATGTACGGACTTTCATTTGGGATGTATTGACATTTTAACGATATTAATTCTTCCAATAAATGAACATGGGATATCTTTCCATTTATTTGTATCTTCTTTAATTTTTTCATCCTTTTTTTATAGTTTTGAGTGAAGGCTTTTACCTTCTTCATTAAATTTATTCCTAAGTATTTTATTTACTTATTTTAATTTCTTTTTTGGATAGTTTGACATTAGTATGTAGAAATATTACTAATTTTTGTATGTTGATTTTATATTCTGACACTTTATTGATTTTGTTTCTTAGCTCTGACAAGTATCTTGTGGACTCATTAGGGTTTTATATGTATAAAATTATGACATCTGCAAACAAGGACAACTTGTTTTCTTTCCAATGTGGATTTTTTTTTTTTTATTTCTTTCTTTTGCCTAATTGCTTTGGCTAAGACATTTGTTGAGTAGATGTGTGGACAGTGGCAGTCCTGGTCTTCATTCCTGATCATAGAGGAAAAGTTTTCAACTTTTCTCCATTGAGTATATTAGTGGTGGGTTTATTTGTTGTCTTTATTGTACTAATGGTACATTCCTTTTGTACCTAATTTATTGGGCTTTTTATTATGAAATGATGTTAAATTATGCCAAATATATTTTCTGCACCTATTGAGATGATCATATGGTTTTTGTCCTTCATTCTTTTAATGACGTGTGTTACATTTATGGATTTGCTTATGAAGAGCCATCTTTGCACCCCTAGGATAAATCCCACTTAATAATGGTGAGCAATCCTTTTAATGTGCTGTTTACTAGTATTTGACTGAAAATTTTTGCATCTATTTTCATCAGGGATATTGTCTTATAAATTTCTTTTTTGTTAGTGCCCTTGGCTGACTTTTGTATCAGAATAATGCTGGCCTTATAAAATGAGTTTGGAAGTGTTCTCTCTTCTTCAATTTTTGGGAAGAGTTTTAAAAAGATTCATATTGTGGTTCGTTAAATGTTTGGTAGAATTCAGTATTACCAGGTCCTGAGGCTTGTTATTGGTCTGTAAGACTTTCTATTTCCTCATGAAATCGACTATTTCTTCAGTCTTCATAGGTTGTATGTGTCCAAAAATTTACCTATTTTTACAGATTATTAGATTTATTGATATAAAATTGTTCATAGTAGCCTCTTTTTAAAAATTAATTATTTTTTATTAAGTCATAACTTTGTACATTGATACATTTATGGGGTTCAGGGTACTGCTAAACCTATGGTTAAATTTCTTTTTTCCTTTTATTTATTTATTTATTAGTAGTCTCTTATGGCCCTTTGTGTTTCCGTAGTATCAATTGTAATGTCTTCTCCTTCATTTCTGATTTTACTTATTTGAGACTACTCTCTTTTTTCCCTAGGGAGTTTAGCTAAGCATTTGTTGATTTTATCTTTTCAACAACAAAACTTTGTTTCACTGATCTTTTCTATTACTTTTTTAGTCACCATTTCATTTATTTCTGTTCTGGTCTTTATCATTTCCTTCCTTCTGTTAACTTGAGCTTAGTTTGTTCTTGTTTTTCTAGTTTCTTGTGTAACATGAGGCTATTTATTTGTTTGAGAACTTTTTCCTTCCTTGATACAGGAATTTATTGCTATAAACTTTCTGCTTACAATTTTTCCATAAGTTTTAGTATGTTGTGTTTCTATTTTGGTTTATTTCAAGGTGTTTACAAAATTTCCTTTTACTTTTTTTATTGACCCCTTGATTTTTTTGGGATCATGTTGTTTAATTTTTATGTGATTTTGAATTTTTCAAAATTCTTCCTGTTACTGATTTCCAAAATTTCTCCCATTATTGGAAAAGATATTTGATATGATTTTAATCTTCTTAGATTTGTTAAGACTTGTTTTGAGACTTAACATGTGATCTATCATGCAAAATGTTCCATATGTACTTGAGAAGAATGTGCATTCTGTTGCTGCTAGATGGATTGTTATCTATATCAGTTAGGTCCATTTGATCTTGGGTATAGTGTAAGTCTAATGTTTTCTTACTAATTTTCTGTCTGGATGATCTGTTCATTGCATTGCAGACTATTTCTACCTTCAGATCTATTAGTATTTCCTCTTTATATTTCAGTCCTCTGATATTGGCTGTATTTATATTTATAGTTGTTATAGCCTCTTGCTGAATTGGCCACTTTAAGATTATTATATCATGACCTTTTTTTCTCATTTTAGGGTTTTTCTTTTTTTTCTTTTCTTTTTTTTTTTTTGAGACAGAATCTCACTATGTCTTCCTTGGTAGAACCCTGTGGCATAAGAGCTCACAGCAACCTCAACTCCTGGACTTAAGCAATTCTCTTGCCTCATCCTCCCAAGTAGCTTGGACTACACGTGCCCACCACAATGCCTGGCTATTTTTTGTTGCAGTTGTCATGGTTATTTAGCTGGCCTAGGCTGGGTTTGAACCTGCCTGCCTCTGTTTATGTGGCTAACCCCATAACCACTGTGCTACAGGCGCCAAGCCTCATTTTAGGCTTTTGACTTAAATTTGGTTCTATCTGATAGAAATATAGCTACTCCTGATTTCTTTTGTTTTCCATTGAATAAAATATCTTTTTCTGTATTTAGTCATTTTTGAATCTCCAGAGCCCAGCACGTTGTTGAATAAACACATATCTGCAGAAGTCACTCAATTAGGTTTTTTTGAAAATATCTGGTATAGGTTATAAGGGCAACGTGGTGCAAGAGCAGGTGAGTAACACTTTATTGCTGAAAAATGGCTCTATTGCTTCATACTTTTGTGAGCTAAGCAAGTTATTTGCCTTCTCTGGGCCTGGTTTCCTCAGATTTATGATAGTGATAATGCCTACCACCTGGGGTTTATGGAGGGAGAATTGAACACTTTAGTATATGTAAAGGTCTTAGAAAAATGGCTGGCTTATTGTAAGTCTAAAATTCACTATTACTATTTTAATTTAAAAAATAAACTTGTGGTACATTTTTAGAGAATATAAACAGTTTTACTTTTTGTTTTTGTTTTTTGTCCTATGAAATTGTTATAACCTATGAGTGTGTCTTTTTGTTTTTTTTTTTTTTTCTTTCTTTCTTTTTTAAACAGGGACTCAGCTCACTGTAATCAAGATCTCCTGGGTTGAAGTGATCCTCTCGCCTCAGCCTGGTGAGCAGCTAGGACCATAGCCATCATGACTGGCTAATTTTTATTTACTTATTTTTGTAGTGAATGGATTTTTCACTGTTGCTCCTACTAGTATCAACTCCTGGCCTGAAGCGATCCTCTTGCCTCAGCTTCCAAAATCATGGGAATTATAGCTATGAGTTTTGGCTCTTGACCCCTGTGAGCATTTTTCATGCAATATTAAGAGGTAGGCCAGAGGAGGGGAGAATTTGTATATTTGAAGCCCTAGGACCAGGAGATCTATTGGGGATTAAGTCTTGCCTCCAGAGTGAGCTGTTCTTGTTCCATTCTCCCTGTATCTCTAGAGATATGAATCTTTTTACGTCTCTTCTCATTGAAGGATTTTAGGAGGCTTTGCTTTTCTTTCTTCTGGAAGTTAACCTTAAAAGGGCAGATACTTCCATATTTGTGATTCATCTTTGCTTATTTAGAACAATTTAATAAGTGAAATGAGAAAGAAATATAGATTTTTGCTTGACCTTCCTTGAGTTAATGTAAACACAAGTATGGGGCAGGTATGCTAAAAAACATAGATTTTTAAAAGGCATCAAGTAAGGTAAGATGTAGAATAAAGTGCTTTTTAAGCTACACAATGCATGAGAGTTTTTTTTCCCTAATATTTAGGTTTAACAGGAAAGGAGAGGCAGTTCTCATAGAATTGACTGCTAAGAAAATATATGTAATCTCTTAATTTTGAAAAACTTATAGATTTTTTAAAGCACAATCTTTGCTTTGACACAGTCAACTGTAGAACAGTATTGGTAGTAAGGAGTGAAAACCAATTTTAGCTTTGAGATTGAGTAATTTATTCTTTCTTCTTTTTTGGTGGTTGTTGGGGGTTAGACATTAGGAATATAGTGGTGAGTAAAATACACTATTTCTACTATAATTGAGACAAGGGATTAATAGGGAAATAGTCTGTAATTAAAACCCTAAATATATAATTATAAAGAAGAAGACATTTCGAGAGATGTTATCAGGAATATAGGGGTTTAGACAATTTAAAATGGATATGAGAAAGTTTTACTTATGAAAGGATTTTTCAGCTGAGATATGATGGTTAAGCAGAAGTCATCCAAGCGAGTACCAAGGAAAGAATATTCAGGAACTTTTGGAACAGGGAATACTTGCTGAGTTCAGCAGCTTGAATGTCCGGACAGGTTGGTGCTTGTTACCAGGAGATAATGGCTGAAGGTGAGGCTGCAGAAGGCAACGAGGACCAGAAACACACACAAACTTTAGGAGCATATTAAAAGCATTCTGTATTTTTTTTGGGTGGGGGGATCCTGGAAAGAATCCTATTTGTGTTTAACAAAAGATTGCAGGGGCTACTGTGAGGGAAAGTGTTTGGAGAGGGGTGAAAGTATTATCATAAAAACTGATAGAAAGTTGATTCAGTGGTCTTGCATGTTAGAGTGTTGACAGTGGAAATGGAGAAAAGTTGTTGGATTTGAGATTTATGTTGTTAGGGAAATATGTGGGGGTCCTTGACCAATTAGATGTAGGGAAATGAGGCAAAGGGAGGTGTCAGATGACTTATAGTTTCCATGTGCCTACTGAAGTGAAAAAGAGATGTCAATAGTCAGAGAAGAACCACAGCACAGTGTAATTATTAAGAGCAGCTAATAAACACAGTAGAACCTCCATAGCTGACCACTTCCCTATACTGACCACCTCCTCAAGTTGACCTAATTTTCATAGACCAGATATGCACAACATGTACTCAATGGAAGGCCACCCTCTATGTATTGAAACATCTCTGTAAGCTGAATCTTGACCATTGGAACTGTGACACATAATATGAATTTTCCTTCTATAACTTAACCAGTTGATTCCACTTTATACCAAGAGATAGAAGGTGTGGTCTTTGCTCCTTAGTTGTACTACTTTTTCTTTAGTATAAGTTCTTTTTTTATGTTTTATTATTACCACATATTGGATTAGGCCTAAGTCTCATTGTTTATTTCGCGTTGCTGAAGATTTTTCAACATGAAGGAGATGTCTGAATTGTAAGTATGTATATCTTACAATTGCTGAAAGATTTTACAGTTGATCTAGACATGATGGCCCAGAGGAAAGAGGAAAGAGTTCAGTGAGTTGACATTAAAGGAAAAAGTTGATCTACATTTTTGGGAAACCAGCAGTGAAAGAAAGATGGCAGAACATTTTGGTGTTAGCAAGACCATAGTTAGCAACATCCAAAAACATAAGCATGGGTATTTAGAGAGCTATCTGGTGGAAAAAAGTGGAGACCTACAGTGGAAAAGGAGAAAAGTTTCCCTTGATGAAGTCAATGAAGTCAGATTAGGCTGGTTCAAACAAATAATGAGGGCAGTTAACACCTGAATATTTGGACCAATGATTCAAGAAGTTGTTAAAAATTTCGCACAGAAATTCAGGGTGATAGATTTCCAAGCATCAAGTGGTTGGGCCCAGAAATTGAAACTGATGAGATCTCCCATAAAGTTTTATATAGTGAATCCAATGGTTCCAGTAGGAATTGTGAAAGAGTCTATCAAAAAGTTCCCAGACTTCACCAGAGACTTCAAAGATGACATCTTTAATGTTGACAAATATGGACTGATTTCAGGGTGATGCCTGACAGGAGCCTCATTATGAAGGGTGACAAAAGTAAGTGTTTAAAAATGTTTCACAGGGCAGCGCCTGTGGCTCAGTCGATAAGGTGCCGGCCCTGGCTGAACTGCAACCAAAAAAAAAAAAAAAAAAAAAATAGCCGGGCATTGTGGCAGGCACCTGTAGTCCCAGCTACTGGGGAGGCTGAGGCAAGAGAATCGCTTAAGCCCAGGAGTTGGAGGTTGCTGTGAGCTGTGTGATGCCATGGCACTCTAGCGAGGGCCATAAAGTGAGACTCTGTCTCTACAAAAAAAAAAAAATATGTTTCACAGTTTTGCTTTGCACTAGCTCAACCAGAGAGAAACTAAAGTCCTTGGATATTGATAAATCAGCAGCAAAGCCACGTACATTCTAGAACCTGAAGCCTTAAGACATCCCAGTCACTTGGAGATCAAATAAATGCGGGATGACTGGTGCTCTATTTGAGGAGTGGGTAAGGGGTATTGACCAAGAAATGAAGAAGAAAAAGTCTATTCTGTTGATAGTAGACGACTATCCTGATGACCTGCAAGTGAATCATCTCACAAATGGGACACTGAAATTTCTGCCTTCAAATACAACCTCAGAAATCCCACCTCCTGACCAACGTATCATCAAAAGACTTAAAATGCACTACTGAGCCAAGCTCCTGCAGTAGGTCATTACTAAAACACAAACCTGTCTGCTGCATCAGTGTATGCTCTGGATGATGTCCTCTAAATCAGTTCTGCTTATAATAAAGTTCTGTTTGTAATAAAGTTCAGAACTAATACAGAAGTGTTTCAAGAAGGGTGGATTTGTCACAACACAAGAACACAATGTTTTGGCCCTACTCTTACGGCAGAATTTGAGTGAGTAGATTTTTGAAATTTTGTTACAATGGATGATTAGGTGCCAAGCTGTAATAAACTTGACCCAGAAGCAATTTTCAAAGCAATATTGACCAAAGTAAAGAACAGCATAAAAATATATCAAGCAGCTCATGAAGTGGAAGAAGCAATTGAGGATGACACAGAAATTTCAGAGACTCCAAAAGAAGGGAATGTCAGGCATCTGATAATACTGTTGAAGTCGTTTGCTGTGGAAAAATGCCCAAGTATGCTAAGTGGTGTATCTATTGTTGAGAGCTTTTCCATTTATGTTTGTAATAAGAATAAAACAGACTAAGACTGACTCTTTTTTCAGACAGAATGGTTAGACTATGAGAAAACAGTAAATATATTGATTTTGTATGATTTCATAGATTTTACCATGTTTTGATTATGTATGATTTTGTATGATATTCTCTAATAAAAGCTGTGTAAGAAAATAAAGTACATGTACCTGTCAGTACAGTAGACCTAGTTCCTTATCTTGACCACGTCTGCATGTTGACCAGTTTTTTGCAATCCCTTGGTGGTCCACTTACAGAGGTTCTCCTGTAATTATTCCCCCCTGCCCCCATTAACCAATCCTTTAAGTTCTAGATCATGTCCTGTGTTCTTCGTAAAAAATTTTCTGGCAACCTGAGGCAAAAGTCAGTTGGCTCTCTCCTCTCCTCTTCTGTAACCCTTCTTACTCACATGCAGTTTGCACATGCTGTTTATATACGCTTACCTTGATATGATGCATCTTCCCTCCTCACCTGTATTTTAAACACAATGGCAGGGACTTTTCCTTATACTTCTCTGAATTCTCAAAATCATCTAGTAGAGTTTGGTACACAGCAAATGTTTTTTGGTAGATAGGAAATATTAGTAGACCCTGGTACACAAATATTCTTTGACTAATAATTAAAAATATGATCATTTTGAGAGAAAGCTTGAAAAGGACATGCTATCAGAAATGATTTCTCCCATATTCTATTCACAGAGAATAAAATAGATCGTGTGTGAATGCAAATTTACATAACCACAATGTGTGCACTGCTGTAATACTCTGAAATAAAAGATACATTTAAAAAATAAAATACCACCTATAAAAAGAGATTGTGTGTAATCTAATTTCTGAAATGTCTCTGTGAGGACAGCCTATTAAGAATTACAGAATAATTTATGAGGAGAGAATTTATTGTAGTATATATGTTTAATAAAAGATACTGAGAGAGGTCAATGCATTTGTTTTTAAAACTCTGAATTAATTGTTCCTCTAATGAATTAAAGATGCTGGTTGCATTTGGAAGAATATAGTGGAGATGAGACGAGGGGGCTGAAAAAGGGTGGACTAAAATATATATACAATGTGGTTTTGTGCTATTTATGAGAAGTGTTGTGACCCCAGAGGCCCAAAAAAAACTCTCTAAAATTGTACCAGGAACAGTACCACCCACATCCACTACCTGCCATGTCACATGGTTTAATAGTGAAAGTAGCATAGGGCAGGGGAACCCTGTGGCTCTTTGATGGGTCATTCTCTGACTGCTCTCAAAGTCGCCTCCTATAGTTCCCTTTGCTCATGATCTTTTGGAGGCATCTTTGTGATGTTAGGGACAGAGATCTCACTGCAGCCACTGATCTATAAGTTTTTGTTTCTATTATGAATCATAATTAGCTAATAATGCATCATATCAACACTTGCTAATTCAAAATAGAAATAAAACACATATTTATTGAATGTACACACCAGAATTTGGGGTAGGCAGCTTTGAAGTTGTACTTAAGAAAACAAGCAAACAAAATCTAGTCTCTCAAGGAGCATGCAGGGATGAAGTCAAACATGTACTTAGGTGTACACAAATTTTCTGTATGTAAACACATTTTTTCCCCATATGGGAACTTAGCTGTCTGTTTTTAAGGCTTTAGAATCAGGAATATCTAGGTTAGAGGCTTGAGTTCGTCACATAGTAGTTATGTGATCTTGGGCAAGTTACTTAATTTCTCTAAGCCTTATTTGCACCAGTCCTAAAATAAAAGATAGTGACACTTTCACTTTAGAATTGCTGTGAAAGCTCCAAGCATAGAGTGTAATATATGGAGAATGTTGAATAAGTGATAGCCATACATATGTGTATGTGTGTATGAAGATCATTTCCACTGATCTAACATGTGCTTGCACATTCATTAGTAGCTCCAACCTTTTTTTGCAAATAAAAAGTTAATGGTAATGATATTTTGGGGGGCTGAGTCAGACCAGCTGGCCTCAGGACACACTATTTCTTCACAGCCCATGCAGAATCCTTCCATGGCTAGTTTCCTACTCACTCCACCCATCTCCTTCCCCTCCTAATATCTTTCTATCCACCCTTACTGAAAATGACTTTCTCTTTCTTCCACTCCAAATAGTTATGCAAGAGTCAGGCTGCTCTTTATCCTAGGGGCCCCAGTAAGAGTAAACTTGAGAATAAATACTTGGCTACTTCAAACCATGAAATGAGGCAACTTGTCTCCCACTTCATCCATGAGTCAAGAAATTTATTTGGCATGAGTTTCAATAGCATTTTTTTTTTCTGGTTTGGAATAAACTTGATAAGTTGCTCACTCGCTGTTGGCATTAGGATTCTTGTTTGTGAAACAAATGATTGTGAAATAGGAAGGTTGGATTGTCTGTGATAAGTGGAGTTGTTATGGTGAAATATGGTGTTTGGTGGCAATATCACTGTTAGAGAAATCAAGGATTCTTAACATCTCCAATACGGTGTAATAAGATTGGAGATTAAAGTGTGGGGAGAAGAAAGAATTAATTCTTCCAAAATATCCTGACCCAAATTCCACCACATTGGCAATGTGTTTTCTCTTTCTTGGTTGATCTGAAGACAGGGAGGAGTGAACACATCACCTGAAAGAAGGGATGGGAAGAGTGAATATCGGAATTTTAGACCCTTCATGCTGGGGATGGGATGGTCAGAGCAACCATCAATCTACCCCAGGCCTTTTCTCACATGGGCACCAAAGACATTGCCTTCCTGATTTGTCTACAAGAAGAATAATTTTCAAAAATTAAGAAATATAGGCCAGGTTCAGTGGCTCATGCCTGTAATCCTAGCTTTCTGAGAGGCCAGAGCAGGTGGATTGTCTTGAGTTCATGAGTTCAAGACCAGTCTGAGCAAGAGTGAGACCCTGTCTCTAAAAATAGCCAGACATTGTGGTGGGTGCCTGTAGTCCAAGCTACTTGGGAGGTCAAGGTAAGAGGATCACTTGAGTCCAAGAGTTTGAGGTTGCTGTGAGCTATGATGTTGCCAGCACTCTACCAAGGGCATCAAATTGAGACTCTGTCTCAAAAAAAAAAAAAAAAAAAGAAGGAATAAACTATCTTTAATAGGTATTTATTTACTACATTCAGTGTGCAAGAATTTATGAAACAGCTGAAATGTATTTATGTTTTCAGCCAATGTCATATTTTTGGGTGATGAGTGTCATAAAGTAAAAATTTTATAATTTTCTAGAAGGGATAGAGAAGAATTACGGTCTCTGAGAGGAGGCTGGAATATCATCTCCAAGACTGTTCTCTTCTCAACCTCTCATTCCCATGCAAATTTGATCTAAATTACTCAATATAATTATCTTCGAAAATATGAAGAATCTTCTTATTATTTTCTAGTTACTGTCTCCAAAGGATATCACTGCCTGTACTGACACACAAAAAATACAGCATCTTATGACTAACCACAGACTTCCTTGGCTGGATCTTTTTTCTACAAGCAACAGACCACCACACTGTCATTCTACCATTAAAAAAATAAGTGCTCATTTTTGTCTCTACCAATGGAACCTAGAGAAAGAATTTCTGACCATTAAAAATATAGCTAGTCCTTCCAGATGTTAACTTTCCATAAAATTCTTCTCCTTAGACCATCCTGTTTTGCAGGGAGGAAAAGGTGATGCGACAAAGAATGGGCAGCATGGGGAAGGAAGGGTGGTAGGAGACACTCTCCACTCAGCGGTCAGGGCAGGCTTCCTTCTGTGGGGAAGTAATACCAGAGCTTAAGGACAAAAGGCTAATAATGACACGTCAAACAATAACAATCTATATTTATTGAGTACTTAATTTCATTCTGGTCCTTTGCATAAATAATTCACCACATCCTGGTATTCAGGCTCCCAAGTCCCTACTTTTAAAAGTCCCTGATCTTGTGGTTAAGTCCTATGAAGAACAGGGGAAGAACATTCCAGAAAAGGAATGGCGGGTAGAAAATCTTTAAGCAACCATGAAACAAGGTATGTTGAGGTGTTGAGGAACTGAAAGAAGTACAGAGTAGTTTGTGTGTAACGAGCTAAGGAGAGAAGGTTGTAAGTAGGCAGATGTATATTGAAAGCCACAGTAAAGAGTTTTTGTTTTGTTCTATAGTCTTTGGACTGGTTTATCTCATTTGTTATTATAATCTTTTAGTTTTTTGAAGAAAAACTTGTTCCTAATTTGTACTCTGTGCAATGAACTGGCTCATACTAGGAAAACAAATGCATGACAGTGTTCTTTTTCTTAAAATTCATAATATTGTATTTTCAGTATTACACACATAGTTATTGAACATGACAGAATTTAGCCATTTGGTATTTCCCTTCTTTAAAACATTCGCGTCTAAATAATTCACCAGATTGAATAATGTTATCTCCCATAGTTCAAACCAGGTTTATTGACCACAGCAGATTTTTTTCTATCAGGTGCATTTTCTTCTTGATCTTAAGACTTCTGAGAAAGTATAAATATTTAACATCTTTGAGCAATTGGAGCAATCATAGTTTGCTCTGATATTAAAAATGCAGTAGTGATGAAAAACAAAAGTCTTTCTAACAGAATACAGACCTAGATCTACGTAAACATAGCTTTCTTGTCCATAAACTCCTTTCTCAGGAAACCATACCTATCTTCAGTAGGATTGTTTCAGCTGAGGTTTGCTTTTTCAACACTTGGAGTCATTGGTGATCAGAACTGTCTTCCCTAGCATTTCATTTGACTAGGAAATTGGCACCCAACTATAATGACTTTGAACAAGGGCTGGCCACCATGTAAGCAGAGACAAAAACCTTTACTAGTAGAGAGATACTGAGGAGATCAATATTTTTATTGAAGATTTTATTTTTTTAAAAGCAGTTTTAGAGTCACAGCAAAATTGAGAAGAAGGTACAGAGATTTCCCATATAATGTATCCCCATGCACAGTTTGCCTTATTATCAAAATCTCCCCTACCCCCACGGTGTGGTACAGTTTTTACAACTGATAAGTCTACATTGACACAACATAATCACTCAAAGTACATAGTCTGCCTGAGGGTTCACTCCTGGTGTTCCACATTCTGTGAGTTTGGAGAAATGTATAATGACATGAGTCTACCACTATGGTATCATACAAAGTATTTTCACTGCCATAAAAATCCTCTGTGCTCTTCCTGTTCCTCCCTCCATCACTTCTAACTGCTGTCAACCACTGACCTTTTTCACTGTTTTTATATGTATATAAACAGTGAAAAAAATATATATATATTTTTAGAAACAGAGTCTCACTTTGTCACCCTAGGTAGAGTGCAATGGCGTCACAGCTCACAGCAACCTCCAGCTCTTGGGCTTAGGCGATTCTCTTGCCTCATGTTTTCATATTTTTACCTGTTCCAGAATCTTATATAGTTGGAATCACACAGTAGGCAGCCTTTTCAGACTGGCTTCTTTGACTTAGTAATATGCATGTAAGTTTCCTCCATGTCTTTTCACAGCTTGTTAGCACTGTTTTTTCTTTTTTTTCTTTATTTTTTTTAAGCACTGGATAATATCCCATTGTCTGGATGTAGCACTCATTTACTTACCCACCTACCAACCGAAGGGCATATTGGTTAGTTTTACATTTACACTTTGGCAATTACTATAAGGCTGCTATAAACATCTGTGTTTGGGTTTCAATGTGTACATAAATTTTCAACTCCTTTGGGTAAATTCCAAGAAGTGTGATTACTAGATCACATGCTAAGAGAGCTTAGTTTTGTAAGAAACTTCCAAATTGTTTTCCATATCGGCTGTACTATTTTGCATTCCCAAGAGCAATGGATTAGCTCCCATTGGTGGTGTCAGTTCTGGATTTTGGCCATTCCAATAGGTGTGAGTGGTGTCACCTTGTTTTAATTTGCATTCTCTTGATGACATATGATGTGGAATATCTTTTAAGGTTCACACTTAAAAACACCATACTGAGTAGAAAAAAATGAGTTTTCTAGTTTTGTGAAGAGTTAGAGAGCTGAGTTCTCTCAGGATGTCAGATATTTTGGAAGTCCCAAATCTTACAAGTGCTCTTGGAAAGCAAAACAAGACAAAATGGAGAGGGGGGGGGGGAGAGAGAGAGAGAGAGAGGGGAGAGAGAGAGAGAGAGAGAGAGAGAGAGATTAAAAAAGAAAGAAAGAAAGTAGCCTAGTACTAAGAGTATTAGGACTGTGGGTTAAAAAAGATTGACCCATGTGTTTCGTAAGGATTGTTTTAGGTGAATTGAAAAGGAAAAAAAATCCAGCTTGATTTAGATGTAGGACTAAGTATTTATTATTTGACTCCAGAAATGGATGGGAGCAAGTAAAAAGGGATGTTCCCTCAGTAGGCTGATATTTTTGGCAATAGTACAACCAGTGTTGCAAGAAGGGAAACAGTCTCAAGATGAAAATCTCTTACAGGTTGGCATTTGCCCAAAACTGAAATGTTGGCAGGGAAGTGCAGGCACACCCAAAAACATCCTGATTAAATTGCAGGTGTTGTGCAAAACCAAGTGGGAAGAGCAAATATTTTTAACTAGTAAGCAGATTCTGGTAGTTTTCTTATACGTGGTGTGTATAGTGTGCTATTTTATAAAATCTCAGAACATGAGATAAGAATCATACATTATTCAATTTTGAAAATGTTCTTCAGATCATCTTTTCTAATGAATTTTTTTTAGAAG
Source organism: Nycticebus coucang (assembly GCF_027406575.1). Lineage (NCBI taxonomy): Eukaryota > Metazoa > Chordata > Mammalia > Primates > Lorisidae > Nycticebus > Nycticebus coucang. The sequence continues at coordinate 32,929,815 of NC_069782.1, forward strand.
AAATAATTTCCTTCAAATTAAATCTTCAGTGGAACTCTACTACATAGAAATAAAGGGCATTTTATGAGTAAAAATAGCCTTGTAAGTTCAAACTGAACAAACTTATTGATTATATAGTTAATAAATGAAACTAATAGGGTTGTTTTGATTGATACAAAAACTTGGAATCAGAGCTCCTGTGACACTTGTGATTTAATGTAATCTTTGCCATCTACTTTAAGTTTTTTTTTGTGTGTGTGTTTGCACTCTATTAAAATATTTAATATATTTAATATAATTTAATATTTAATATAAAGTCCTAATTTACTCCCGCAAATTACTTACAAATGGGATGTCTTTAGCAGATTACTTTGGAATCTCAGGACACTCTTGCAGGAGGAAACTGTAACCTGGGGCTCATTTGAAAGAGCCAAACTATATTGAGAAGAAAAAAAATCATTTTATCATAAGGACATTTGCACTAGACTGTTTATGGCAGCTCAATTTACAATCCCCCAAATGTGGAAACAATCTAAATGCCCACCAACCAAGGAATGGTGTACCAAGTTGTGATATATGTATACCCTAGAATACTATTCAGTCATTAAAAAGATGGAGACTTTACATCTTTTGTATTAACTAGATTGAGTTGGAACACATTCTTCTTAAAAAACATCACAAGAATGGAGAAGCAAGAATCTAGTGTACTCAATTCTAATATGAAGGTGGTAGATGATCTAATACAAGGTGGGGGATAGGGGAATGTAGGAGCGGGGACAGGGGAGGAAGAAGGGGGTTGGTGGTTATGGTGTATGGCACGTCTCTTGGGGAAGGGACATAATTACAAGAGGGGCTTTATCTAACAAATGCAATCAGTGTAACCTAATTCTTTGTACCCTCAATGAATCCCAAACAATAAAAAAAAAAAAAAAAAGAGAAAGAAAGAGTCGAACTGTAAACACACGTAAATTCATTGGTGGTTTCCAATGTGTTAACATCTGGCCTGGAAATCCTTGGAATGTTTTTAGTATTATGATATTCAAATTATTTCAGAAAACCCCTTCATATGCAAATTGTGGCCAATATATGTTGAACCCTTTCCACAGAATCTCTTCCACAGAAACCTAGTGTGTCTCAAGAACTGAAGAGTGTGCCATCCAGCAAAATAAACAAGCTGAACTTGTTAAATAAAATAATTTACATTCTTGCTAAGAAATGTGACAGTTGGGACTGGAATCCAGGCCTCTTGTCTTCTTTCATGTTTGAGTTTCATGGAGAATGAATTCAACACAATGGTTCACTGACTGTCAATTTTAATCATTTTGCACTTTATTAAGACATGGCTTGTGCTCTATCTTTTTAGTAAGTATTTCACCAGCTAGATTTAAAGGTCCTTGCCTAGAGGAACTGAGCTATATATATATATATATATATATTTTTTTTTTTTTTATTGTAGCCAGGTTACACTGATTGCAATTGTTAGGTAAAGTCCCTCTTGCAATCATGTCTTGCCTCCATAAAGTGTAACACACACCAAGAGAGCCATATATTTTTGTATAGCCATCAGCACACTGTGCACATGGCAGGAAATTAATGATGTATATTAATTATAGACTTAAACATAAACTTATTATTCTCAAATAAACATCTTTTATTAATAATTTACTTGACATGAGACATTCTCTGATGTGTCAGCTATACCACTGGTACCATTGGTACAATGGTATGTACCATTTTCAGTGCATATACTTATTTAGTCACAATTTTGTTCTAAATTTCATGAAACAATTTTATGTACTGCTAATTAAAAAATATGTATTGAACTTCTACTGTGTCCTCAGTATAGGGATAATTCTAGGTGTACAATGTTAAATCTTTTGTGTGATTATACAACCAATTATTTACTAAAAACCCTTCATGTCAATGTGTAGTCATTATTGCTGAGTTTGCCATTAAATTAGCCATTTAATGGGGATGGTTGGTACTTTCTCTTTCTCTCATTTGGAATGGCAGAGAATGGTAGCATGTGGGTCTAGTTTCATATGTGGGAAGATTAAAATTTCTTCTTCAGAGATATCCTGGCTTTGCTTAATAATATTTCATATATCACTCCTAATAGGAGTAGTGTTAATCATCCAAGTACAAGATTTGTTTGGCTCTTTAATTTTTATAACAAGATTTAAATATATTTTTTTAAGTGTTAGAGTGAATCAAAAGTGTATATAGATCAAAAAATCTAAAAATTGCCAATCTCATGTGGTTCTGCCTAATGCATGACTACAATTCCAATCAGCAAATTGTTTCGTTATCAAACTGAATCCAAAGCTTGATGGAGAAAAGTGATAATAACAGAGGTTTGGTTAATAAAACTTCTCTGTAAAGGGCAAGATAGTAAGTATTGTAGATTTTGTGGGCCATAGATAGGTCTTTGAGACAGGCTGTTTTATGGTCTATTATTTCACTTCCAAGAAAAAGAGTTGACAACTTCATTTATGAGTCATCTGTGCCAACTTTCAACTTGTTCAACTTATCCATGTTGCTAGAAAAACTTCGTTTGTTTCGGTCAGTGTGAATTTTATGTTTCTTGATTTTTGTGTATCTCAAAACTTTCATAATGAACCGCATAGGGTTTAATGACAATCACTCAACACCTACTGTAGCACGACAGCAGCCATAGACACTAGGTACATAAATGCACATGGCGGTGTTCTAATAAAACTGTATTTGTAAGAATAGATAATGGGCTGGATTTGGCCTGAAGTCTGTAATTTGCTCACCTGTGGATTAGAAGATAGAGAAGTAAATTTTTGGACAATGTTGTCTTGGTATGAATTGTTATGAATTGTCTTTGCTGAAGAAATGTGCTGTCTTGGAGTTTCATTAGGAAAGCAGTTAAGAAAAATCTTTACGAAATTTTTTATTACATTTGCTATGGTGATAGGTGGAGACTATTGTTCAATGATTAATTTCTTTCAGAGTTAAAACCTAGAAATGATTTCCTTCTTTTTTCCAATTGATTATTTATTTATTTTGGATTAATGTGAGGGTAGAAACAACTAGATTACAATGTTTGCATTTGTTAGGTAGTGTTGCTGTTGTATCCCACAACCAAAACTTGACCTTGATTCCACAACCAAAAGGTATGCCATATACCCCTACATTTTGCAAATTAAGTGGGAGCACACCAATGCCCCTCCCTTCTGCCCTCTCCTCCCTACTTCCACCTCCCCTGAATGGAATTGAATTGGTTTTCTCTCTTATGTGGGTGTGTATTAGGTCATGTACTGGTTTCATATTAATACTTGAGTACATTGAACACTTGATTTTCCATTCTTGTGATACTTTAATAAGAAGAATGTTTCCATCAAGGTTAATACAAAAGATGTAAAAAAAGATCTTTTTTATGGCTGAATAGTATTCCATAGTATACATATGCCACAGCTTATTTTTTGGGTTGATGGGCATTTAGGTTGTTTCCATACCTTGGTGATTGTATATTGAGCTGTAATAAACAATCTAGTGCAAATGTCTTTGATTGTGATGTATATATTTTTTAAATGTGTAGCTGTAATCTATTGGCTAAGATTTTGTTGAGTATTTTTGCATCGATATTCATTGGGGTACTTGGTCTGTAGTTCTCCTTTTTAGTTTTGTCCTTTCTGGTTTTGGAATCAAGGTAAAGTTTGCTTCATAGAATATGTTAGGGAAGGTTCCTTCCTTTTTAATGTTTTGAAATAGGTTCTTCGTATAGGTACAAGTTTTTTTCGAAAGTTTAATAGAATTCTGATGTGAAGCCGTCTGTTCTAGGCCTTTTTTTGTGTTGGAGACTTTTTAAATTATTTCTTCAATTTCACTGTTTGATATTGGTCTGTTGAAGAGATCTGTTTCCTCCTGGTTAAGTCTAGGGAGATGGTGTGATTCTGGGTATTGATCCATTTCCTCAACATTGTCAAATTTCTGGGCCATGAGATTCTTGTAGTGGTCAGAGATAATTTCTTATATCTCTGTGGTATCTGTTGTCATTTCCCCCTTTTTTCTTCTGCTTGAGGTTATTAGAGATTTTACTTCTTTGTTTCTAGTTAATCTGGTCAAAGATTTATCACTTTTGCTTATCTTTTCAAAGAACCAACTTTTTCTTTCATTTTTTGAATGATTCTTTTGTTTTTAATTTCTTTTACTCATGATTAAACTTTGATTATTTCTTTTTTTTCTGCTAGGTTTGGGATTGGATTGTTCTTCCTTTTCCATTTCCTTGAGATGCTTGATTAGGTTATTGATGTGCTCTCTTTTTGTTTTTCACATATAGGCATCTAATGCAATAGATTTCCCTTTTAGGACTGCTTTTGCAGTGTCTCACAGGTTTTGGTAGCTTGTGCCTTCATTGTTATTATGTTTGAGGAATTTAATAATTTCCTCCTTACTTCCTCCTTGACCCAACTGTCATTCAATATAAAGTTTAGTTTCCATGTCGGGATGAAAATTTTCGTTGGGGTTGAGTTCCACCTTTGTTGCCTTGCGGTCTCAGAAGATACAAAGTGTAATTTTAATTATTTTAATTTGGTTGAGGTTTATTTTGTGCCCTAGGATATGATCTATTTGGAGTATGTTCCATGGGCTAATGAGAAGAACGTATATTCCTTAGCTTTGAGATGGTGTGTTCTGTATATATCTATTAAGCCAAATTGTTCTAGAGTCACATTTAAGTCTCTTGTATCTTTGTTTGTTTCTGTTTAGAGGATCTGTCCAGTTCTGCTAGAGGGGTGTTAAAGTCCCTAGATATTATGGTGTTATGGGGATAGCACATTGCTCAGTCTAATTGAAGTCTGTTTCATAAATCTTGGAGCATTTAAGTTGGGTGCATAAATATTTAGAATTGAAATGTTCTCTTGTTACATAATTACCTTGACCAGTTTGAAGTGACCAATAATTTGCTTCTTCCACTGCCTAATTGATTTTTGACTATCAAAAATTATAACTGACTGTATTTCTCCTTTTTGCAATGTATAGCAGGAATACCAATACCAGATCTTGAGGTTCAACTATAGAAACAGTGTTTCCAGTATGGTCTGTAGAGATGAGTTTCTCTTCTTTGTTGTAATTGCCCTTATTTTGGCTATACATCACTCAAATTACATCTGTGGCTTTAAAGATTTTGAATTGTAACCTACAATTCTCTTTTGTACTTCTTTATTCTAAACTGACTCAAATTCTTGTGGCTATGTAAAATACAAAGTAAATTGTTTTTTATATGTAAGAGTTAAATCTGCTAAGTTTTAGCATCTAAGGCATTTTAATCTTAAACATAGATTATTAAATTATTTTAGTTACACAAATTTATGAATATCTACTCTCCTATCCTCAAGGAGTTTTCAGTCTGATAGGGAAGACACATATGTAATTATATAATGACAAAGTAACAAGATTACTATTATAAGAGAGGTACATGTATGTATCATGCAATGGGGAGCTGCATATCCTCCCTGCATGGTGAGGCCCACTATACAGAAACAAATCTTTTGTGGTTAGTCCTTCCCTCCTGTGGATAAACCTGAAGGCATAAGAAAAATGATGCTTGTGCTTCTTCAATTTATAAGCTCAAAAACTCTTCTATGGGCTGGGTGCTGTGGCTCATGCATATAATCCTAGCACTCTTGGAGGCAGAGGCAGGTAGATCGCCTGAGCTTGGAAGTTTGAGACCAGTCCAAGCAGGAGTGAGACCCCATCTCTATTTAAAATAAAAAAACTAGTCAGATGTTGTGGCAGGTACCTATAGTCCCAGCTACTTGGGAGGCTGAAGCAAGAGAATTGCTTGAGCCCAAGAGTTTGAGGTTGCTGTGAGCTGTTATGCCACGGCACTCTACCCAGGGCAGCAGAGTGAGACTCTGTCTCAAAACAAAACAAAACAAACAGAAAAACTCTTCTATGATTACCTCAGACTTTGAGTCACCTTTTAGGAAAATACATTAATTTCCACATACATTTTTACATATTGGTTAAGGTCATCAGTTTAAGCTTTAGATCTAATTTAGTCTGTGAGTATTTCAAAGGTTTAAGTTTACATACAGTCCACTTGCTTTTATTACTAGGAAAGTGAATGTCTCTTTTTGTGCTATTTAATACTTATAAACAAGGACAAACAATTGGATGACTAAAAATTCATAAGTAAAATTTTAATGACAGTAACATAACTAATACTGAAAGTATGAGGAAAACGTCATTCACACTCATTCTGTATGAAAATTAAACTCAAAAAAATTTTTTTTTTGCTTTATGTGGAAAATAATTGAACTTTGGTACACTTGTATCTATGTTGATTCAGTAATTATAGCACAAGATATTTTTTGATTGAGTTATATATTTTTAAGCTTGTCATGTTAATATCTGACAAGGATTCATTAATATATTAACAAATGTTTATCCAGTGCCTGATATGTGACAGGTTCTGTTCTTATATACAGTGGCTTCGAATAAATTCTCAGAATTGGAATTTCTGGGTCAATAGCCATAGTTATGTTTGTGGCTGTTGATATATTACCACATTGTCTCTAAATAGGCTTTTTGTATCAATTTACTTAGCCCTCCAAGAGCATCAATGAGGCTTATCTTGCTAGTCTGGCTGATGCTTAAAATACAATTTAAATTTTTACATGTAAGCATTGAACCAGAGACTTATTACCTACTTGGCTTTCTGCTAAATCTAGATAAAATCATATGCTGAATACCGTCATTGTTGATCCACAGTCTAAAAACCATAATAGAGCATACTACTTTCCTCCTTGGGGCAGCCCTCTCTGAACACATGGGTTTTTGGCCACCTTATGGATTCTGTATCTGCTGTGTATACAGATCCCTGACTTCAAGGATCCCACTGAGCCCACTCTCTGTATAGCTGGCTCTTCCTTGTCATGCCTCCCACTTATTAGCTGAGCACTTGCTGATGCCCTTAGTGATTACAGAAGGAAATCTTGACTTAAGAGAGTATCAATTATTAGTAGTTGTAAACTACCCAACATCTCAGTGGCTTCGAGTAATGAGTATTTATTTAAATCATGAGTCCATGGGCAGTGATTTAATTTGGATACTTTCTGTGGTCTTGGATGTATTTGCTCACATGTTCAGTTGGTTGGTTATTAGCAGGGGATGCTTACATGACTACTTTCATTCTTTAGCAGGATATTATGGATATGTTTTTATTGTATGACAAATATATAGGAAGTAAGTGAAAATGCACAAGAGTTTTGGTGGGTAGGATAGCTGTAATTTGGCATTGGAGCCTTTATGGGGTTAATAAACAATTGTTTATTTTTCAAGGGAGTCCTTTAGTGTAGACATTAAAAGCCAAGACCCTGGTGCCAGTCCTTGGATTCAAATCATGTTTTGTTTTTGAGACAGAGTCTTAGTCTGTCTCCCAGGCTGGAGTGCAGTGGTATAATTGTAACTCACTGTAGTCTCAAATTCCAGGGCTCAAGTGATCCTGTCACTTCAGTCTCATGGGTAGCTGGGATTATAGGTATGTGTCACCATATCCAGCTAATTTTTCTTATTTTTTTGTAGAGCTAGGATCTCACTGTGTTGCCCAGACTGGTCTTGAACCCCTGGCCTCAAGTAATCCTCCTGCTTCAGCCTCTCAAAGCTCTGAGATTATAGGCACGAACCACTGTACCTGGTCCAAGTCACATTGTTACTAGTTGCTAACTGTGTGTCTAAATTATTTAACCTCTTTGTGCTTTAGTTTTAAAATCTGTAATGTAGGAATGATAATAATAATAACAATAATAGACTATGCTATATTGAGTTGTGAAAATTAAATTAATGAATACATATTGTAAACTCAGAGCAGTGCTTGGCACATGGAAATGCTAAAAAAATTATCTATGAAACTATTTTTCTGGTGCATCACATTTGTAGATTTCTTCAGGGATTTTACTGCTGGGAAACTCAGTTCTGTCTCTGTTGTCTTGAGCTAAGCTCTATGACTGCCTGCTTCTGACTTTTCAAGAAGCTCAGTTTCTTTAGCAGGGTGTTGTGCAGGCGCCTATATCTCAGCTACTGGGTGGGGCTGAGGCAAGAGAATTGGCTAAGCCAAAGAGCTGGAGGTTGCTGTGAGCTGTGACGCCACAGAACTCTACTGAGGGCGACAAAGTTGAGATTCTGTCTCTAAAAAAAAAAAAAAGAAGCTCAGCTTCTTGCAAGTCTCTGCTGTACTGAGTAGCCCCACTCATTCAGACATCTGCTTGGTGGCGTTGGTCTCAGGATGTTCAGTACACCCCACATCTCCCAGAGTTCACATTTGTGCCCTGCCACAGCCTTCATATTTTGGCTCTAGAGTCAGTGAAAATACAGGTCTTTCCCTTTGGTCTGTCACTAAACAGATCCTTCTCACTAGTCTGTTTTCTTTCACTTCTCTAGAAGTGGGTCTCAGCTACCTAAGACTGGGACCTTTTCTCCTAAATCCTTGTTCTAAGTCCTATCTTAAAGAATGGAGGAGAGGGTTGAGTGAGAAAGAGAAGCTGACCAGGCTCCAGGTCTTCCCCATATGTGTGTCACAGCTTAATTCAGAGCCAACCTGGGAGAAAGAACATATTTTAATAAGAAAAATTAGCTGGACATGGTGGCACACACCTGATGTCTCAGCTACTCAGGAGGCTGAGCAAGAGGATCACTCGAGCCTAGGAGTTTGAGGATGTAGTGAGCTATGATTCTGCCACTGCACTCCAGCCTGGGCGACACAGCGAGAAAAAAAAAGAAAAGATGAAACGTATTTTATATTCAATAAAAGTTAGATCTTTAATATAATACTGGATTGTACTTTAAAAATTCATTTCAGTTCCTAAAGAGTTTTCATATATAAGAATATGCTTATTTAACACAATAAGCATCTCCCCAGTTTAATAGAAAAAAGAAAATCATATACATTGGTTCTTGCCTGGCCTAGTCCCACAGCGCGCTATCAACTTTATCCTCTCAGAAATCCTCCTTTTCTTTTTTCTTCAGCTGTGAATTCCAGTGCATGGGCTGTATCTAATTCTGTAAATAAATGCCATTCACATTTTTATAACTTTAAAACAAATATTCTTTCCATAGCGTATCATATAGTGTGCTAATTTCCACTCTTAGGGGTCTTTTTTGGCTTTGCTTAGCATTTTCTAATTCCTATTCTCTATATTGTCTCCCTTTGTTAAATTCTTAAAGTATTTCAATTACTAAGAAAAGTGTTGAATTTAAGAAGTCCTTATTATTCCTGCGTGCTTCTTTGCTCCATCTGGACTAATTATTCTTTCAAACTGTTTGCAGTTTTCATCTAGCAACTTACCATTCTGATTTTTCTAGCATGGGTCCTCTCGGCTTGAAGTTCTCCTTTCTTGTTTTCCTCCCTTCTTTTCCTAGAAAACATCCTTAAATTCCCAAGAGAGGGTGTTTAAGAAGTAAACAGCTGAATCTTTGTATATCTGAAATACTTTTATTCTATCTTATATTTGACTGCTAATTTGGCTAGGTATAGAAGTACATCTTTAAAATTATTTTCTGAACGTTGAAGCCATTTCCCCACATTCTTACTACTATTTTTAAAAGTAAGTCTTACTGTTTGTTTTTTAATTTATTTACTGGTATAACTTTGCAATGTTTTTGTTATTTAAAAATAAAGATAAACATAATCATTTATATCAATATTAGGGGAATAATTTAAGTTAATCTAAGAAGAAGAAAATGAAAAAAAAAAAAAAAAAGCCAGAATTGCTCATGTAAAATCTGATATCAGTCTTAGTTCCATTAATGTTTTTCTTTAGCAAATTTTAGGATTCTTTCTTCATCTTTTGTGTTCTAAATTTTCACAGTGCTGTGTTTACCTTGGAGTGTTTTTCATTCTGATTTTCCAAGGCACTTTGTAGAACCTTTCTAAACTTGGTTGTGTATCAGTGTTCTTTAGAAAATTTCCTCTTAAAAGTCTTTTTTTAAAATATTGTTTTAGCCTCTTTCTCCCTCTTTCTTTCTCTTTATAGCATTAATGGAAGTTGCAATGTGCACATCATGTGGAATACTCAACATTTATCCTTTTTAAAAATTGAATTTGGAAAGCATTCAGATTTTCTTGTCTCTTTTATAAATGTTTCCTTCTCTTGGCTTTATTTTCTTCATTCTATAAATTTATATAAGTCAACAGATTAAAAAGCAAACAGTAAGAGCTACCGTATTTTTCCATGTATAATGCACACTTTTTTTGCCCATGTTACTCTTTTTAACTAAGTCAATATTCTGTGTTTATATTTTTGTAACTGTAGAGACTTTATTCATGGATGAACTTTGTCATGTTCTCTGATTTAGTTTCCTTTCCTATGAAATTTTATTTTTCTTCGAGTGATAATTGTCTAGCTTCTTTTCTTTAAATTTCTGAGTATCTGTCATAGTTCAACTCCTAACTTTTTGCCAGAATTATAAATCCTCTCCTGATGCATTCACAAAGATCAAATAATCTCTTAAATTTATTTAAAAACAATGGACTGCCATGCCTCCTGGAGGGGTAGATTTGATGCTCTGTGTTCTGGCTGCACTGTTGTCTTGTTAGTATCTCCCCTCGTTGTCATCCTGGAAATCCCCTTCAACTCCCTCCTGTACTGGAGACCCTGCTTCCTAGGTCCCATCTCCTGGCTCTCTTTCTTAGTTTACTCTCTCCATCAGTTTCAGAGAAAGGGAGCACAGGAGATACATCTTTTAGGAACTTTCATGTCTAAAACATTTTTGGTCTCTTCTCATTCTTAATGGATCATTTATCTGTGCATACAGTTCAATATTAAATGCCACTTTCTCTTAGAATTTGTAAAGCATTATTACACTACCGTTACTGCCATTGAAAAATCAAGTATGATGTTATTTTGACTTCTGGCTTCATGCATACGCTCCCTTCTTCTTTTTGGTCTGGGAAGAACTAGACCTTTCACTCCCAGTACTTTGAAAGCTCACAATTTTGTGCCTGGTGTGGATTTTTCTTTATTCATTGTCTTAAGAATCTGGTGAGTACTTTCAAGTTCAGCTCTTAGAAACATTCTTGGATTATTTCTTTGACAAAATCTTGCCCTTTGTTTTTTCTGTTACTTTTATCTGGAATATCTGTTGGTTGAACATTTGACAATCTGGCCTGTTTTTCTTGTCTTCTAACTCTCTGTCTTCTGTTTTAATTTCTAGATTACTGTCTCCATTTCACACCTTAATACTTTTTTTGCATTTTAAATTTCCAGTACTGTGATTTTAATTTGAAGAGCTACATTATATTCTTAATGTTCTGTTGAAAAAATGGTGTCTTGTTTTATGTCCCATAGCTGCTATTTCTTCCCTTACCTCTCTGGGGATATTAATTTATTTAGGGAAGAGAGTTTCTCATTTTATCCTTTCTTATCCCTCTGCTTCTTTTCCTGTATGTTTGTTTTGGTTGCTTCCCCCATGTTAGAGGCTTCCTCGAATATCTTGTGCTCTCTGGGTGTCCACTCATACCTAAGTTCAATGGACTGTAATAATGACAGAGAACTCCGATGAGCTTTATTCTGACATAATTAGGTTGGATTTTTCACTGGAGGACCCATAACCTCAATATCTTAGAGTTTTTCCTACAGAATGGTCATCCTAAGATTTCCTGCCCCAGAGTCTAACCTGTCCGCTGGTGCAGAAAGGGGAGGTGGTCCTACAAGTGAATATGACAATGGTCAATTAAATACATTATTCTAAGTAGGTCTCTTTTGACTTCAGCTGTTTGTAATATGAGATCCCTCTGCTTTAATCTCTTCAAAGAGTAGTTTTTGGTTGGATGTACAAAGGGAAGTCAGGAGAGGTAGATCCAGACAAGGGGTGTGTATAGCTGTTTTTGGATTCTGCTCCAAAATTTGCTTTCAAGTATTAGGTTATTATATATGAAGTGTCTGATTTCCTTAAGTACTAAGTTTGACAATTGGTATCTCTGACATTTCACTTTGACACTTCTTGTTTTATTTTTATTGTGAAAATACATCTTCATTCTTTCAAATGCACGTTTGGCTTCTGATTATCTTTCAAATTTTTTTACAGCAATTTTTGTGAAACCATGGGTAAGTAAAAAATTCATGTTCTTTTTGAATATGAATTCTGTCAAGGAATCAATGCAGGACAGACAGGTAGAAATATCAATGAGGTGTTTGGGAAGGTTGTGACTAATGAATGTACAGTACATTGATGGTTGGAGAAATTCCATTCTGGTGACTTTACTTTTGAAAATGAGCCATGTGGGAGACCCGAGATCAAGGTGGATAACGTTAAACTGAAAGCTGTAGTGGAAAAGAATCCATGTCAACCTATGCATGAATTAGCAGCAAGGTGTAATTTACTATTCCAAAAATATAAAACCATTGAAAAAATTGCAAGGTAAAGAGGCTGGGTAGATGCACTCTGCATAAATTAAATGAGAGCTAGAAGAGAAATTGTCTGAAAGATTGCCTTTCCTTGGTGTCATGACATGAAGGCTAAGCATTTCTACATTGTATTTTTATATGTGACAAAAATGGACTCTTTCTGAGAATTGTAAGCATTGGATGCATGTGGTTGGATAAAGATAATGTGCCAAAACACAATCCCCAACTGACTATTCAATAGAAAAAGCTAATGGTGTCTCCTTGGTAGTGCTAATGCTAGTGCTAATGCTAGTGCCGGCATTAGCAACTACAGCTATGACAAAGCTGGTCAATTGATTATAGTGAATGTCTACTGCAACCAGTTGGATGAAATCATGAGGATGCTTGTGGTTCAGCAGCTGAGATTTGTCAATAGAGACAGGTCAATCCTCTTGCAAAACAATGCTTAACCACATGTTGCACAAACAATGGTGCTCAAACTACAGAAGCTGCTGGCCTTGGAAACTCTGTCATCCACTGTATTCACCAGACCTTGCATCAATGGATTACAACTTCTTCCAGGTTTTGGAGAACTTCTTGAACAGAAAAATATTCAATTCTTAACAAGCTATGGAAAATGTTTTTTGTGATTTCATCACCACTTGCTCCCCAGGCTTCTTTGCTGCTGGCATACATGAGCTGCCATTAAGATGGCAAAACTTTGCCAATGGTTTAGTCACATACTTTGATTAATAGCACTGCTTTTTATTTAAGATATAATAAACTAAACTTTTAATGTGAAATTGACTGTTCAAACATTTACTGTTTCAGTTGCACCCTTACCTCCTCTTTCAGAGGTAAAAGATGTCTTTGGTTTTGAAACTTTCCAGAGTCTTTTAAGGTAAATAAGATAATTCCTTATCTTACTCCATTTTTGGTGGGTGTTCAACTTTCCCTGTTTTTAACAAATTAGTCATCTCCATTTGTTGGCTTTATAGATTCCAAAATTTGAATATTGTCATTTCTTTCTCTGTACCCATATTCCTTATAGATTTGTGCCTTCTTTTTTTTCTGTATCTCTAGTGTCATTTTAGTGGAGTGTGAAAAGCAAATGAAGATCAAAACATATGCTTAAATTACCATGTTGAACAGAATTCTCCATTTTATTTTTAATTCAACATTGATTTAATAAGATGCTAAAATTTGGGAGAATTCAAAAATAACTAAATTACACAAAATCCCATTACTTTAATATAACCATTTTGAAAATTATTTTCCAAGTGTTAGCACACTTTGCCCTAGTTTTATTCATAGTACACATAATCACATTGACATTGTGATTTAATATTTTGCTGTAAATGTTTTGTATTTTCCTATAGAAAATTTGTAGTTATGAATTTATAATATTGCATTGTGTTTATGTCACATTATTTGCTTAATTGGTCTCTAATATGGGGTTCTAATTCCACTATTATTTACAATAACAAAGTGATATTAGTCTTTTACCTTTCTTGTGTTTTTTTTTTTTTTTGAGACAGAGCTATTGCCCTGGGTAGAGTGCTGTGGCATTACAGCTCACAGCAACCTCCAACTCCTGGGCTTAAGCGATTCTCTTGCCTCAGCCTCCCAAGTAGCTGGGACTACAGGTGCCCTGCCACAACACCCAGCTATTTTTTTGATTATAATTGTCATTGTTGTTTGGCAGGCCCAGGCTGAATTTGAACCTGCCAACTCTGGTATACATGGCTGGCACCTTAGCCACTTGAGCTACAGGCGCTGAGCCCTTTCTTGTTTCTTATATTACAATCCTTGTAAGTCAGTGACTGGCTCCAAGAAGAAAAAGATCCTTTTCGGTCCTGTTACACGTCTCCATATTGATTTTCTATAAATTTTATGCCAAATTTTAATATCCCCTCCATGACTGAGGATCTAATACTAATTTTATCAAAATTATTTTTATTGAATAACTAAGGTTATGAGTCTCCTTCTCAAGAAAATGAATTCCCTTAGCCACCTGGGCCTTCTCTCTCTCACTTTCACACACACACCCTCACACTCACAGCCAGATTGCTACACATGATTTCAGGTCCTTGGTGAGCTACCTAAAGCCTGTTCTGTGGACTCTGGTGTCAGACCCCAGACTCTAGAGAAAGCACCCAACCCCAGGCCACTGGCTGGTCTGTGGCCTGTTAGGAACCCAGGAACACAGCGGAAGTCAGCAGCAGGGCAAGCAAGCAAAGCATCACCTGTATCTGTAACCTCTCTCCATCATTACCACTGAGCTCCGCCTCCTGCTAGATCAGAGGCAGCATTAGATGCTCACCAGACCATGAATCCCTCTGTAGACTGCTCGTGTGCAGGATGTAGGCTGCGCACTCCGTGTGGGAATCTAGTGCATGATGATCTGAGGTGGAGCTGAGGTGGTGGAAATGGTAGTGCCGGGGACCTTCTGGTGGCAGAACAAGACCCAAACTCCCACTGATAATGCATTCTGGTTCTTTATATAATTATTTCATTATATGTTACAATGTAATAATAATAGAAATAAAATTCACTGTAAATGTAATGCACTTGAATCATCTCACCTTCCATCACACCATCCTTCCCCTACCCATTCTGGTCTATGGAAAAATTATTTTCCATGAAACTCATTCCTGGTGCCAAAATGTTTGGGGGCCACTGTTCTAGAGCTGTGGGCCTCCAATCTCTGGTTCTCCTTGAGAACCCCAAGGACCCCATCATTTGGGATTCATGTTACTCTTTTCCTTACCATCATAATTTTGGGGCTAAATCTAGGGCCATAGGCAGTGACGAGGATCTGACTTTTTAAATCTCTGCCCAACTCCTGCCTCTTGACTTTGCTTCTTTGCTCTGAATTTATCTAGAAACATGTTTCCTGTAGAGGTTGGATACACAAACTTTATCTAGTCAAAAAATGAGCAAAACAGGAAGTTTAAATGGGGATTGGATGTGAGAAATTTAGAAAAAAATAATAGAAAGAAGAGCATGTGGAATGAAGGGTGTCCTATTCTGAAGCATTGTATAATCTTACATGATAAAATGCATATTGAGGAACTGAAATTAGAACTCTTGGTAACCATGGGAACAGTGCTGTTATGGCTCAATTGTTAGAAAAACAGACCTGGGATTTCTGTGAAATGAAAATGATTGTTTAGATAATGATACATCTCCAGTGTGAAGACGGACAGTGACGTTTGAGCACAATTGAATGTAGTAGGCCAAAATGTGAAGAACTTCTCAAACCCAGCCTTCCAAAAGATTTCTCTTTGAAATAAATATAATTCAGCTTTGTGAGAAATTCCAGCATTTGAACTTTTATAACATAACTTTTTGAAATTTTTCTATATATCCATAATTTTCCATTTCCCTCCTGTTTGCTTTTCCTTTCTTTAGCTGTTTTTTGGTACCTTGCTCCTGGAAAAATGTCTTGTGAGGTTTCTATTATTCTCGTCTCCAAATCCCAGAGTTAATTTTAGAAAGAGAATTTAGACGTGAGACGCAGAGTAATCGTAAAAGAGGAAATTTATCCACATATAAGTAACTGCTTAGGTCTGTGGCATCTTTGCTATGGAGAAACTTTATAATAATAAAATAATTAACATTTATTTCAAATATAACTCATGCCAGGAGCTGTGCCTTTTCCTTACAAATACAAACAACCCTGCCCATTTGTTTTTATAATGCTCAGTGTTTACAGATGATTAAACTGAGGGTCAGAGAGGTTCAAGCCTTTTCCTAAAGTAATAAAATCACTCAGTGACTACATGGTGACTAGACCTCATCCCATAGTCTCCACATCTTTTTATGCCCAAAGCTTGTGCTTTTCCCACCACTCTGTGTGGTCTAAGGTCTGTATCTGCTACAATTTGCGAAGGCAAGGGACAACTGTGTGTTGCCCGTGATCCTCTGCAAAATCAATAATTCAGATTGCTGGTTCTGGTAACTTTGGTTAACCCTTGCCCACATCACTACAATCTCCTGACTTTTCACAGCTCTCAGTTCAAATGCCACATCCTAACATTGAACTTTTTCTTTATCTGCCCAGTGGAAACACTGTCTCCTTCCTCGACCTTTCCATGACATTCACTTGCACATTTCTTCTGATCCTTTATCACCGTCCTCTCTTATTGTGTTCTAGTTTGGTTTAGCTACAGGAGAGTGTCTTGTATGCAATAATTGTTCACACAATGCCACTTCATTCACTTGTTTGTGGCTAGTTTTGTTGGATTATGTGATTGTGGGGGTGTCTGTATGTCTTCTAGTGACTGTACTGAATAGAAGATGAACAGGTGCAGAAATTAGTGTAATAATGGATAAATATAGTATTTTAATCTTTCTCCTTTTGAGGAAGTTTCTGTAGAATGGGTAGTTTCTGTAAAATGGGTAGAAGCTTGCCTGAAAAGAAGACTTTAGAAAAAGACTGAGAAGAATCCCCCTTCATGTACAAAAGGACCTAGACCTTCAAGCAACCTCATTCAGCTGAGGCCACATTGCATGCAAATCCAAAAACATTTGCCATTTTGTACTTTAAGATAGTGTTTGCCAACCTCTGGTCTTGCTTATGAATTATCCATTGGTATGTAACAACACCCAAATCTGGCAACTTAAAACAACAAACGCTTATTATTTCACATTTTCTGTGTGTCAGAAATCTGGGCTTTTGTAGCAGAATGATTCTGCAGCAGGGTCTTCCATGAAGTTGCAGTGAAGCTATTGATCAGGTCTGTGGTCATTTCAAGGCTTCTAAGCTCATACAGGTGGCTGCTGGCAAATCTCAGTTTCTCAGTGGCTGTTATGTGGAAGCCTCAGTTCTGTACTACATAGGCCTTGCCTTGGGACATCTCTACATGACAGCTGCTGTCCTGAGAGCAGGTGATGAGAGGGAGAAATGGAAGCAGTCATCTTTTATAACTGAATCTGGAAGTTACATACTGTCACTTTTACCGTATTCAATTTGTGAGAAGACAGCACTTACTCCTGCCCATATTCAAGAGAGGGATTTATACAAGGACAGAAACACAGGAGGCCTGGGGTTATTGGGCAACGTCTTAAAGGCTGGCTATTATATTTAGTAATCCCCCCCCTTAAGTTTTTATCCTTTTATATCCTCATCCTATACATATAGACTTCTGTTACTATATATAGTTCTGGAATTTAGGACTGTGAGAACCAATGTAGCCTAGATTGTGATGTGTTGAATTCATTTTAATAAACAGTCTAACTCTGAGATAGCCATAAAAGTTGCTAGTCTAGTTGGTGACTTTGAGCCCAACCCAGGCTAAGACTTCAAAGGCTGGAAATACAGTACTTGGCAAATTTTATGGACACATGGCAAGGATTCAGAGAGAATAGAGACCAGTAGTGAAGGCAAAGCTGGTTTGTGGCTGGGTAGGTAGTTAAGAGTATACACAACACCAACAATGAGAACTTTTTATTTGTTAATTCATTCAATATTTTGTAAAACATTCACTGATCCCCCACTAAGTCCCCGGCACTGTGGAAGGCTTTGGGGATATAGCAAACAAACTTGGAAGTGAAGATGGCCTCAGGCAGGAAACAGCTTACAGCAGGTGTTTCCTTTGTGTGTTGACAGAACCAACAAGTGACTTCCCAGGATTTGACCCTTTTCAGTATTTGCAGGCAGAAGATACTTACATAGGAAAATAATAGGTAGAGTGGAAACGGAAGAAACTTTTTAAGGATTACATTCAAGTGAATGTTTTAAAAATGCTTATTGCAAAACAAAACAAAACAAAAAACGCTTGTTGCCCCAAAGTTTCAGAGTTTCAGGGTCTATACACAGGTGTGGAACAGCAGGTTCTATAAAGCTATGGACTGTTGAAAGCATCCCATGGACTCAATACTAAATAGAAACTTGTAGATTAATAACAAGGTGCACAAGTGAGAGAACAACCCAATTTCAGAAGGCGAGAGTGGGGGGGAAGATTTGGTGAGTCCCCACCTAATGGATACCATGTACAGGTATATGGTGCATTTCCTGGGTACATTTCCTGCAGCTAGGTCTTTGCCTTACAAATGCAAACAATGTAACCCAATTGTATGTACCCTCATATTTATCCAAACTATTTTTTTTTTTTAAAAACAGTATCAGCATGCTTCCTTGTTTTTCTTACCTGTTTTATTTAGCCATTTTTAACACAGTTCGATCTTTCACTGAGCACAAACTGTATTTATTTAGCAATCTAATTTGGAATTCTGTAATTCTTTTTGCAGTATGAATACAATGGGAAAAAAAGGAATAGGCCCCAGAACTGAAATACTAAAGCCTCCATCAAATCCCAAACCATTTTTTGGGGGGGAGGCTTCATATGAAAATGGAAGAAGAGAAGAAATTGAGGGAAGAAAGAGAGTTTTCCTGGCTGATAAAAAAAGTCAGTTTGATTTGGAGATGAATTATACAGACCCTCTGTGCTAACCAGGTAGAGGAATAACCACAATGTCTGGGCCTTGCCTCCAGGACACGGGTAAACCATTTTGAACTGCCAGCAAAGGTGATTTCCTCTATCTGTGGGGCTGAAAGTCAGTTTTAATACCCTATTAGACCCAAATGTTCCACCACCTGCACCTGCACCCATGTTTTTCTGATGTGGAATTTTTTAATGGCTCCCTAGAAGAGATTGACACTCTGAACTCAGAGCTCATAAGAATGTTTATTCCAATCACCTACTTTTCAAAAGAGGAGAGACTTGGAAGAAAAGACAACTTGGAGAATTTATTGTCTTGAATGCAAAGCTGTGAAAAAGAAGAAAATGTAACTTTTAAATGAAATAAGGACAACGCAAAATATTGAGCCATTCCAGGTAGGCATGGACATCTCTGATGGTGAGTACTTTTTTCTTGGAGATTGGAATGTCTGAGGCCAGATACGTGCATGTTTTACATTTATTCAGTAATTAAAGGTAAGAGGTTGTGAAACTCTAAATGATGCACTCCCCCTTCACCCCCCTGAAAAAGAGGCAAAGGGCTGAGTCTGAGTGAGTAAAGGAAGATAAATCAGATGAGATTGCATGTTGATGACTCTCTCTAGGGTTGCTCAACAACAATATCTGACAAACAGCAAGAGAAAAAGGAAACATTTTGGCAGAGTCAGCCACCCCCAGCAACTCTCTTCAAAACCCTACTAAGAAATCCCCACCACTGGATGAGTTATTTCCTCTTTTTGCAGCATGAGTACAATGGGAAAAAAAGAAATAGGCCCTAGAGCTGAAATATTGAAGTTAGGAAACAGTGGCATGAGTAATAACACAATAACGAGTTCCATAGAAGGGCCTAGAGGCACAGATCTCCCATCTAGAGGGCTTGGGTTTTGAAGTGCACTTTGGCACAGTGAATGCTTGTCTGTCTTTCTAGGCTGCTACGGTTTCTTGTTTATGGCTGTCCTCTTTACCCTTGGTTCTATTCATTAGTTCCTCCTGCCTGGAATCAAAAGAAACTGTACCTCTCTCGAACCCCCGTTAGCCTGCCATTATTCCCTTGGGAATGCTTATGCCTTCTTCAAAGCCAAACTTAAATACATTTTCCTTAAAAAAAGAAAAAGTGAAAGCTGCTCTAGTCCAGATTTCGCTTTCTTTTTTTTCTCTTAATGACTATCTTTTGCCCTTTATTAAATTGGTCACAGTGGCCTTTATGTACAAGTTATTTCTGTATTTTCTGTCTTCTCCATTGACTTAAAAATCTTACCACGAATATCTTTATATTTCCTATAACATTTACTCGGTGATATGAGGAATAAATAAGTCAACATAATAAGTCATCATTTATTGACTTGAAGTATAAACTAACTCTTAATAACCTTAACAGGGGATTAGCAAGGTCCTGGGCAAAGTCCTTTAACTCTTTCTTGCAGATAAAACTAATCAGCTTTATAGAATTTTGATGAAATAAACAAGTTAAAAAAAAAAAACAGGGAAGCTATATAGTTTTGTTGTTGGTTTAGAGTTGTTTGATTAGAGAAGGGATAAAGGCTGGGCATGGTGGCTCACGCCTGTAATCCTAGCACTCTGGGGGGCTGAAGTGGGTGGATTGCTGGAACTCAGAAATTCAAGACCAGCCTGAGCAAGAGGAGACCAAGTTTCTACTAAAAATAGAAAAACTATACTGATGTCATGGAGGGCGCCTGTAGTCCTTTCTATTCGGAGGCTGAGGCAAGAGGATGTCTTGAGTCTAAGAGTTTGAGGTTGCTGTGGGCCATGATGTCATAGCACTTTACCCAGGGCATCAGACTGAGATTCTGTCTCAAAAAAAAAAAAGAAGAAGAAGAAGGAAGAAGAAGGAAGAAGAAGAAGAAAAAGAAGAAGAAGAAGAAATGATTCTACCTACTTATGAATTCCCTGGAGCACAAGGCCATCTAGTTGTGTTGATGCCTTCAGTGTAGAGTGTGGTGGGTTCTACAATATTTTAATTCTCACCCCCTTAATAGAGAAAGCTGCTATTTAAACTGACCTGCATACCTTAAAAATTAAGCAGAGTGACTTTCTCTGGAGCTTATGGGTTTTTTTCCACTCTTGCCTCCCTCCCAAGCCTGGTTAGTCCCATTGGTTACACTAGTCAGATGCACCTTCCTTTCCTAATGCTTTGCAATCAAGTGGCTGTGATTTTTATCACACTCAGGAACAGTTCTCTAAGAGGTCAGTAGTGACTTCCTTTTTGTGAAAATCTCTCTGTAGCACTCACAGTTGATTATCTCCCCCACTTGACTCCCCGCTGCCTGGGCTCTGCCATTACCCTTCCCTCGTTCTTTCTCCCAGGAGGGGAAGAGAATTAACTTGTCAAACACACACATTGGTGCTATGATTGTATTTGAGCCTCATGAGAACTCTCTGGGGCAGGATGCATTCTTGTACACTATAGATATATATATATTTTTTGTTCTGTCAGTCAATTATTTCATGCACGTTCCCCATGAGGGGAATCTGCACACTTTGCTTCTTCTCTGTCACCCACAGTGTCTGACATAGCAAGTATCTCAGGCTCAATAAATATTTATTAGATGATTAAAGATGAAAGTGCTCAGACCTTGAAAATGAAGACCAACACGAACTTAGACCTGGTTTTGGGGGAAGGAGGTTGGTGTTTTCAGTAAAACACCTTAAAAGAAACTTAATTCCTTCATGAGAAGATCACATTTGACACTAATTTAGAAAACCATTAGTGGCTAGCCAGTGTAGGCCATAGCAGAGGCTCCTTCCAATGACAGAAGAACCTCTCTGCTGGAAGTGACCAAACCCCGAGGTCTGAGTCTGAATTAGATCAGGGTGATTATATTTATTATCTGCTCTGGGCAACTTTGCCAAGTTTCTGAGTCAGAGGCACCAAATTTGTACTTTCTGACACACAAATATCTTATCACTGGTTTCCATGTCAGATTAGGACCAGCCCTGGGTGAAACGGGAGGGTGGGGGCGGTGCTGGTGAAGCTGGTCTGTGTCACCCTCCCTGTTTCCTCTTGCACTCCCTTTACCCTCTTTCACTTCCTCCTTTCCCACCAGGTGCCAGCCGGGTTATGCTTCCCCATAGTCTCTTTTGCTTGGCATTGGGGGGAGTGATGGGAACTAAGTTTTTTTTTTTTTAAGTGCCTAATGTGAAGCAAATTATTGGGCATTCTGGAGTCATCGCTTCATTTTGGCAACTCCATGAGGCCACTTTTTATTATTTCTATATCACAGAGATTGAAACTGAGGCTTTGAAAGGAGAGAAAGCATGTCCAGATCACCCAGCTTATAAATACAAAGGTGGGATTTAAGCTTGGCCTGACTGAGAAACATCTGGGCTCCTGCCATCACAGTGGGCTGCCTCCTCAGGAAGAACGGGATGAGATTCAATTGTTTCCCACTGAGAGCTTCGTAGTTTACAGTACAGAGAGAAGTTCTTTTTCTAACAGAGCTCCAGCAAATTTGCCATGGTGGTAGGGCTGGAACATTTGGGGTGGAAGAGGCTGTGTTTTTTCTGCTCTGGGGCAGGATCCTCCTTGAGCCTCCTCAGCCACTTGAGCCACATGGTTAGCATTCACCACTGAGAGACCTTTCTTCTTTGATAGATGCTCTTTCATTAGACCTTGGAAAATGAATTTAGTGTGCTAAAGCCCTTCCTTTTAATCAAAGGAAGGGCCTGGTTTAAAATAAGAAGCAAAACTCTCCCACTGGCGCTTAGTTAATTGACAGTGGGTACACGTGAACAGGATTCAGAAGGATCCCTTTGCACTTGTAAGTGGTTGTTACAAGGGGTGCTCAATGGGACTTGTATTCATCTCTTGTTGTCAGTATATACTGAGTATTACAATATATATAATATACATATATACAAGACTACACACACACAGAGTATATATCTTCCCCAATTTTCAAAACTCCTAAATATATATCCACTTAAAATGTTTAAAAAAACAAATGAACTGTGATTGAGTCTTTGTCTTCAAAGAGAAACTAAATTTCCTGGTGATAATTTCTTTATTCTTACTTTTAAATAAACTTAGGTTAAATTACGTCTACCACTGTAAGAAAACAAACACAGGTGAATCAAACACTCCCTCATTTTGGGGGCCTAATTTTTCTAATAATATCATATGATGGCAATGTTGCAATCCTCAGTATATGTATGACTTTTGCAATGTTACCAGAATGAGGGTAATTTTTGCATTAAGTAAGGACTTTGTTCATTTTCCTAAGGGCCTCTTTTAAAAATGCTTTTTCTATTCAAATATTTTTTTTTGCCATGGCCATCATCTTAGCATCCTTGATGATTTTCTATTCATTAATTTATCAATAATTCCACCTCTGTCATTTACTCATTTGTCTTGTTCACCTTCTGTGTGTGTGTGTGTGTGTGTGTGAGAGAGAGATATTGATTCAAGAAGTTTTTCGACATCGTTTTCATCAATCTGATGAAACCTTACAACTTTTGCAATGTTTGCCATTTTGCTTGGAAATCTATTGCTTTGCTTTGATTATTGGATCTATGACTATAACATCTGCACCACTGGTCAGAATTGATAATGATGGAATGGGTGGAGATATAAGCTAGTGTTAAGTGAAGGGGGATAAGGTGACTAGTACTGCAAGAGATTAATCAACTCCTCTTAGAATATTTTTGTTCTATGGTATCTTTGGCTTTCCTAATCCACTACAAAATTGTGGGGTGGTCATAATGCATGTTCATGTAATAGGGACTTCCTGGACTCAGCTGGTTATATGGAACTGCCCTTGCCTGGATCTGTTCTCAACTTGTAAACATAGCAGATGTTGGGAGCCTAAAAGCCTTTGGCTGCACATAGATCAACTGAATCCTCTCCCAGCCATTTTGGTGTGCATGAATACAGCTCAAAGCATTCCAGGCCACTAGGCTTGGATTCCTGGCCTCAAGAGATAGTCTTACTTCGGCCTTCCAAAGTGCTAGGATTATAGGCATGAGCCACTGTGCTGGGCCAATGACTGGAAAGTTAAATGTTGACTCCATAGAGCTTCTTAAAGGCTCATGATTATCTCTACTGCAACGCCTTTTAGCAGGCCTGAAAGGCACACAATTTTTTTTTTTTTGTAGAGACAGAGTCTCACTTTATGGCCCTCGGTAGAGTGCCGTGGCATCACACAGCTCACAGCAACCTCCAACTCCCGGGCTTAAGTGATTCTCTTGCCTCAGCCTCCCGAGTAGCTGGGACTACAGGTGCCCGCCACAACGCCCGGCTATTTTTTGATTGCAGTTCAGCCGGGGCTGGGTTTGAACCCGCCACCCTCAGTATATGGGGCCGGCGCCTTACCGACTGAGCCACAGGCGCCGCCCAAGGCACACAATTTTGATTCAAGGTGGGCTAAGGGGATGCTAAAACCAAGTGACAGTTGGGTTTTGTTCTACTATTGCTACATTATGCTTTTTAAGAGGGACAGGATTTATTTGTCCTTAATAGACTTTAATTACGCTCATCTTTTAATCTCATTTAGAATTATGTTCTAGGTGAGTAGAACTGAATAAAAGAGAATCAGTTTTCCTTCCTATAAGTACTTTAGATATAGTAGGTCAGTGAGAAAGGATGAACATGTTTGCTAACCCTCCTGTGGTAGGTCTGGACATATATTTGAATGGCATTATTTACAAAGTATAAAAGCATTTCAAAGTTATAATTAATAAATTATTTCTTTTTTGTTTACTTCTTTTAACATATTGTTAGTCAGATCATGCTTTTTTGTTCCTATTACAGTTGAATGTGGAGTGCTTGGTTGAATCTGTATTTTTCTTCCCACTGGATTGCAAACTCCTTGAGGACAAAACCCCAGGATCTGACATAGGACTCCACGAACGTCTGTTACATTTTCCTTTAGTTGAGGTAGAAATGAAGGACCTGGCTTAGAAAGGAGGAAATAGTGAAAGATTATGGTGGAAGTGAAGTGGGTTACACTAACTTGACAAGGACAGGAAACACAGCAAGGTTAATTGGTGGAAGGCAGGACAGAGGGCAGGCTCCCTGTGGTGTATGATAAAAGGGGCAGAGGCCAAAGTACAATGGCCATTCCACTGGAAAAACAAACAAGCTGGGTTAGGCCTGCCTGAGTTCCTGTATACTTGGAGTCTGAGAGCAGTCAGATGCATTATGTTAGTGACAAGGTCATTAACCCACCTGTATAGTCTATTAAATTATCCTTTTCCAAAAGTGCTTCCCAGTAGAAAATAACCCTCTCTAACCTAGTGTCAGTGAAGGTTAGCCAGTGACTAATACAAAGTAATGGAATCTCTTTAAAATGGAGATTTCCAGTGACTATTTGATAAATTTCCTATGACCAATACAAAGAGGGCAAGGTGGTTCTGGAAGCCATTGTCTGCTGGATGTATCCACAGCCCTGTGAAGAAAGAAGAGCTTAATTAGACAGATGAGCAATTTCCTGAAAAGGCACATTCAGGCAATGGATTAAATCTTCTTTCATCCAAGAGAAATCTGATAATCGTCATGATTAGCAGCTCACTGTTTTGGGGCTTGGCCATCCTCCAGTTTAATTTCACTTACTGGGAGTACAGGAAGGTGATGCTACTGTTTTGGGGTTGGATTCTCTTAGTCATGAATGTTGGATTCTCCAAAATGGAATCTGTGTTAAATTGAGCTCCAGACTATCTGAGTGGGATTCTATCTTGCTGCATGCCCTTGGTTAAACTGCAATCGCTCTGGCCAGAAGGATGTTCTAAGCTCTCTCTCCCTGCTTTCAGTGGCCCAGGAAATAGATACTAACTTTGATTTAAATCCAAACTTGATTAGGAAAGTGCATACAAATATATTCCTGCCAAAGGCAAACTCGACCTTTAAAATTATTCTATTGATTGCTTCCTGTTTGGTTTGTCTGTGTCACCTTCATCTCTTCATCAGGCTATATAACTGAGACTTTGCTATATTGGAACTTGAGTTATTTTATCAATATCAAAAAGCTAACATTGACTTGGAAGATTAGAGCATTAAAATCTTTTGTAAAGGGTATGGGCCTTAGCTCCCATTTCTCAGAGTTTTTGCTTCTTTGAAATAGGGAAGTTTGAAGCATGGCCATTTGGAATTCTTCTATGTTGTAAGCTGCCAACCAGAACTGTTGACATTCAGAGATGTGTCTATACAATTCTCTATGGATGAGTGGGCCTGCCTGGACCCTGCTCAGCAGAATTTGTATCAGGATTTCATGTTAAAGACCTACAGAAACCAGGTCTTCCTAGGGTTTGCTGTCTCTAAGCCAGAGCTCTCCACCTGTCAGGAGCAAAGGAAAGAACCCTGGAAGGTGAAGACTCACCAGACAGTAGTCAAGCACCCAGGAATTTGTCTTGATGGTCCAAAGATTAAGGCTGACCTCCAACTCCTGGGCTCAAGTGATCCTCCAACCTCACCTCCAGAATAACTGGCAGTACAGCGTACTGTAAAATTGGAGACCCTCCCGGACCTCCAGAAGAGCTGCGCAGGGTCCTGCTACCCCGGTCACACCCTGACCAGGAACTCTGGGAGCTGCACAACCTCGTGT
This sequence comes from Nycticebus coucang, assembly GCF_027406575.1. Lineage (NCBI taxonomy): Eukaryota > Metazoa > Chordata > Mammalia > Primates > Lorisidae > Nycticebus > Nycticebus coucang. The sequence continues at coordinate 32,956,167 of NC_069782.1, forward strand.
CCTCCCTCCTGTACCTTCCCTGCCTCCACACCGCCCACTTACTTGGCCAGGGTCTCTGGTAGCTGCGTGCCCTCCGGAGCCCTCCTTGCCTCTGCGTGGAGCCCTTCTCGTGGCTAGAGACTGCTGGAGCCTTGGGCCCTCTGTGCCAAAGTTACTAGGTGCCAGGCACTCCCAGAACCATGTGCACCACCCCCCATCCTGCTGCTAGATCTGGGGGTGTCACACTCTGGAGCTACTCCCACAACCAGAACTCCCTGGCTGGGGCAGTCCCAGAGGAGTTACACAGGGTCACTCCCTACAAAGATCCAGCAACAATAGAGTGATCCCCCTCTGAAGATGGCCAGAGGCAATGGTGAAAAACAATCATGAGACAAAATCAAAGGAAATACTCTGGCAATATGAATAACCAGAGTAGATCAACTCCCCCAAGGATCAATGGGGCAGACACAGCACAAGATCCCATGCACAAACAAATAGCTGAGATGTCAGAAATCGAATTCAGAATCTGGATAGCAAATAAGATAGAATTAGAATTCCAAGCAGTAACCCAAAAGATGTCTCAAGAATTCAACGAATTCAAAGACCAAATGACCAAAGATTTTGACACATTGAGACAAGAAGTTGCAGCCCTCAAAGATCTGAGAAACACAGTAGAATCCCTCAGTAACAGAGTGGAACAAGCAGAAGAAGAGATTTCTGAAATTGAAGACAAAGCTTTTGAACGCTCCCAGACTCTCAAAAAGGAAGAGAAATTGAGGGCAAAAACAGATCACTCTCTCAGAGAGCTCTTGGGATAATTCAAAGAAAACCAATATTTGTCTTATAGGGATCCCCGAAAGTGATGAAGTGGCTTCACAAGGCCCAGAGTCTCTTCTCAATGATATTATGAAGGAGAACTTTCCAGACATGCCAAGAGATTCTGAAATTCAGATAGCAGACAGTTTCAGAACTCCAGCATGACTCAACCCGAATAAGACATCCCCCAGACACATCATAATCAATTTCACTAAAGTTAATATGAAGGAGAAAATTCTGAAAGCAACCACACGAAAGAAAAGCACAACCTACAAGGGCAAGAATATTAGAATAACTGCAGATCTCTCAGCTGAAAACTTTCGAGCTAGAAGAGGATGGTCATCGACTTTTAATCTCCTAAAACAAAATAACTTTCAACCCAGGATCCTGTACCCAGCTAAACTGAGTTTCATTTATGATGGAGAAACTAAATACTTTAACGACATTCACATATTGAAGAAATTTGCCATAACTAAACCAGCTCTCCAGGATATTCTCAGACCTATTCTTCATAAAGACCAGCATAATCCTCCACCACAAAAGTAAACCCACCAAGGAAATTTTGATCAAATTCCAACTTCCACAGTTGCAAAAGGATTAAAAATTTCCACTGGACTCTCGAAAGGCTTATCAATATTCTCAATTAATGTGAATGGTTTAAATTGTCCTCTAAAGAAGCACAGGTTGGCTGACTGGATACAAAAACTCAAGCAGATATCTGCTGCATATAAGAATCGCATCTTACATTAAAAGACAAATATAGACTCAAGGTGAAGGAATAGTCATTTATACTCCAGGGAAATGGAAAGCAGAAAAAAGCAGGTATTGCAATCCTATTCGCAGATGCAATAGGCTTTAAGAAAACCAAAATAAGGAAGGATAAGGATGGACACTTCATATTTGTTAAAGGTAATACTCAATATGATGAGATTTCAATTATTAATATTTATGCACCCAAGCAGAATGCACCTCAATTTACAAGAGAAACTCCAACAGACGTGAGCAACTTGATTTCCTCCAGTTCCATAGTAGTTGGAGATTTTAACACCCCTTTAGCAGTGTTGGATAGATCCTCCAAAAAGAAGCTAAGCAAAGAAATTTTAGATTTAAACGTAACCATTCAACATCTGGATGTAACAGACATCTACAGAACATTTCATCTCAACAAAACTGAATACACATTCTTCTCATCAGCCCACAGAACATACTTAAAAATCGACCACATCCTGGGCCACATCTAACCTCAGCAAATTAAAAAAAAATAGAAATTATTCCTTGCATCTTCTTAGACCATCATGGAATAAAAGCTGAACTCAATAACAACAGGAATCTACATACCCATACAAGAACACAGAAGCTAAATGACCTTATGCTGAAGGATAGATGGGTTATAGATGAGACTGAGAAGGAAATCACCAAATTTTTGGAACAAAACAACAATGAAGACACGAATTACCAGAACCTCTGGGATACTGCAAAGGCAGTCCTAAGAGGGAAATTTATAACACTGCAAGCCTTCCTCAGGAAAATGGAAAGAGAGGAAGTTAATAACTTAATGGGACATCTAAAGCAACTGGAGAAGGAAGAACATTCCAACCCCAAACCCAGCAGAAGAAAAGAAATAACCAAAATCAGAGCAGAATTAAATGAAATTGAAAACAAAAGAATTATAAAACAGATCAATAAATCCAAAAGTTGTTTTTTTGAAAAGGTCAAAAAAATAGATAAACCTTTGGCCAACCTAACCAGGAAAAAAAAAGAGTAAAATCTCTAATTTCATCCATCAGAAATGGTAAAGATGAAATAACAACAGACCCCTCAGAAATTCAAAAAGTCCTTAACAAATATTACAAGAAACTTTACTTTCAGAAATATGAAAATCTGAAAGAAATTGACCAATACTTGGAAGTACACTACCTACCAAGACTTACCCACAACGAAGTGGAAATGTCGAACAGGCCTATATCAAGTTCTGAAATAGCATCAACTATACAAAATCTCCCTAAAAAGAAAAGCCCAGGACCAGATGGCTTTATGTCAGAATTCTACCAAACCTTTAAAGAAGAACTAGTGCCTATATTACTAAATCTCTTCCAAAATATAAAAAAAGAAGGAATATTACCCAACACATTCTATGAAACAAACAACACCTTGATCCCTAAACCAGGAAAAGACCCAACAAGAAAAAAAAATTATAGACCAATATCACTAATGAATATTTATGCTAAAATACTCAATAAGATCCTAACAAACAGAATCCAATAACACATCAAAAAAATTATACACCATGACCCAATGGGATTTTTCCCAGGCTCTCAAGGCTGGTTCAATATACATAAATCTATAAATGTAATTCAGCACATAAACAAACTAAAAAATAAAGACCATATGATTCTCTCAATTGATGCATAAAAAGCTTTTGATAATATCCTGCATCCCTTCATGATCAGAACAGTTAAGAAAATTGATATAGAAGGGAGTGACATTTCTTAAACTGATAGAGGCCATTTACAGCAAACCCACAGCCAACATCGTATTGAATGGAGTTAAATTGAAATCATTTCCACTTAGATCAGGAATCAGGCAGAGTTGCCCATTGTCTCCATTGCTCTTTAACATTGTAATGAAAGTTTTCGCCATTGCAATTAGGGAAGAAAAGGCAATCAAGGGTATCCACATAGGGTAAGAAGAGATCAAACTTTCACTCTTCGCAGATGGCATGATCGTATATCTGGAAAACACTAGGGATTCTACTACAAAACTTTTCGAAGTGATCAAAGAATACAGAAATGTCTCAGGCTACAAAATCAACACTCATAAATATGTAGCCTTTATATATACCAACAATAGCCAAGGTGAAAAAACAGTCAAGGACTCCATTCCTTTCACAGTAGTGCCAAAGAAGATGAAATATTTGGGAGTTTATCTAACAAAGGACGTGAAAGATCTCTATAAAGTGTACTATGAAAATTTAAGAAAAGACATAGCTGAAGATGTTAACAAATGGAAAAACATAGCATGCTCACAGCTGGGAAGAATAAACATCGTTAAAATGTCTATACTACACAAAGCAATAAATAATTTTAATGTAATTCCTATGAAAGCTCCATTGTCATATTCTAAAGATCTTGAAAAAAAAATACTTCGTTTTATATGGAATCAGAGAAAACCTCGAATAGCCAAAATACTACTCAGCCATAAAAACAAAGCAGGAGGAATCACGCTACCAGACCTGAGACTACTATAAATCCATGGTGATCAAAACAACATGGTACTGGCACAAAAGCAGAGAAATAGATGTCTGGAACAGAATAGAGAACCAAGAGATGGATCCAACTGCTTACCGTTATTTGATCTTTGACAAGCCAATTAAAAACATTCACAGGGGAAAAGATTCCCTATTTAACAAATGGTGCTGGGTGAACTGGCTGGCGATCTGTAAAAGATTGAAACTGGACCCATACCTTTCACCATTAACTAAGATAGACTCTCACTGGATAAAAGATTTAAACTTAAGACATGAAACTATAAAAATACTTGAAGAAAATACACGGAAAACTCTTGAAGGAATCAGCCTGGGTGAATATTTTATGAGGAGGACTCCCCAGGCAATTGGAGCAGTATCAAATATACATTACTGGGGCCTGATCAAACTAAAAAGCTTCTGCACAGCCAAGAACATAGTAAGTAAAGCAAGCAGACAGCCCTCAGAATGGGAGAAAATATTTGCAGGTTATACCTCCGATAAAGGTTTAATAACCAGAATCCACAGAGAACTCAAACGTATTAGCAAGAAAAGAACAAGTGATTCCATCTCAGGGTGGGCAAAGGACTTGAAGAGAAACTTCTCTAAAGAAGACTGATGCAAGATCTACAGACACATGAAAAAAAGCTCATCATCCTTAATCATCAGAGAAATGCAAATCAAAACTATTCTGAGATATCACCTAACCCCAGTAAGAGTAGCCCACATAACAAAATCCCAAAACCAGAGATGTTGGCGTGGATGTGGAGAAAAGGGCACACTTCTACACTGCTGGTGGGAATGCTCACTAATATGTTCCTTTTGGATGGATGATTGGAGAATACTTAGAGATCTAAAAATAGACCTGCCATTCGATCCTATAATTACTTTACTAGGTATATACCCAGAAGACCAAAAATCACAGTATAACAAAGACATCTGTACCAGAATGTTTATTGCAACCCAATTCATGATTGCTAAGTCATGGAAGAAGCCCAAGTGCCCATCGACCCACGAATGGACTAGCAAATTGTGGTACATGTATATTATGGAATATTATGCAGCCTTAAAGAAAGATGGAGACTTTATCTCTTTCCTGCTTACATGGATGGAGCTGGAACATATTCTTCTTAGCAAAGTATCTCAAGAATGGAAGAAAAAGTATCCAGTGTACTCAGCCCTACTATGAAGCTAATTTATAGCTTTCATATGAAGGCTATCACCCAACTATAGCACAAGACTGTGGGGAAAGGGCCAAGGGAGGGTAACGGAGGGGGGAGGTTGGGGAAGGTAATGGGTGGGGCCACACCTACAGTGCATCTTAGAATGGGTACAGGTGAAGCCTACTAAATGCAGAATACAAATGTCTACATACAAAAACTAAGAAAATGCCATGAAGGCTATGTTGAACAGTTTGATGAGAATATTTCAGATTGTATATGAAACCAGCACATTGTACCCCTGATTGCACAAAAGTACACAGCTATGATTTAACAATAAAAAAAAGTAATAATGAAATAGGGAAGTTTGTGGGTCTTACTTAGTTTCCTGGTACCCACTTATCTTTTTCTTTTACTTTTTTTCCCCTTGCATTTTACAAGTTAAGTCATTGAAACCCTTCCTATTTCACCACTATACACACGTGGTATCATTATTGAGAAAAGAAACATTTTTATTTTTTGTGGGCTACCAGGAATACTAGTTATTAAATCTCATTATGAGTTTTACAATATTACTGATTCAAAATAGTTTGAAATTTTTTTAAAACAGTTGTCTAGTGATTCAAAATAGCCAGTCTTGTTAGAGCTGTTCCTTCAGTCGTCAAGTTTGGGTAGTGATTGGACCAATATAAGTTTAGCAAGGTTAAATTGAATACCAGGTCTTACTTAAATATGTAAGAAGTTTCAATAAAGAAGAATTGCAAAATACCCCCTTTCAATGAAAAATCAATTAAGGATTTTTGGCAAAAAGTGTTTGGTTTGAAACACCAATTAACATGAGATTTTAAAAGCGACTAAGCAAGGTAACGCAGGCTTGTAGACACAAAATCAGCAAACTCCCAGGTTGGCCACCCAGAGTCAGTCTGATCTAACAGTTTACTTGAGTTCAGAAAAGGAACTCTTTTACCAAGTAAGCAATTAAGTTTGGTGTCAGAATCTGAATATATGGAAATGATTTTTGAAATGTTCTTTTGGTGGTTTTAACCCACCAAAAGTACCTTTAGATATCAAATAATATATTTATAAAATTCACCATGATATATTTCAGTAGTTGCTGTAAGAATTCCAAATGACCTCAATTAATTATAAACAGAAAATGAAAAGAAGCAAGAAAGCATACAAATCCAAATTTTAGTAGAACTAATTTTAACAATCTTCTTTTTTCTACTTTTCTTCCACTCTGTATAACAAATGTGATTAATTTGTCTACCCCTTTACTTAACAATACACACACACAAACAATGATTTTAGAGTAAATGTTTAGCAGAGGTCTAAGCAGGAGTACACAGGTCGTTTCTGACTATCATATGTTGTTGTTTGCCTCTACAGATTGTTTAAATTTTTTTTAATTTATCATCAACATAGAGCAAAATCAAAATTTCTTTCTCTTGAAAAGCACAGAGATTTGGTATAACTGACCCTGTGATTTCTGTGTGGCCCCAGGAGGCCAGAGTGGAGTCGTGTCCTTCCTGACCCATTTCCAGGGGCCATGATAGCATTCTGAGGCACACCTTAGAAGTACTGTGAGTTCCATTCTAGACCACAGAAACAAAGCAAATAGGCGTCACATAGATGTTTAGATTTCTAAGTGCATATAAATGTTATGTTTACACTACACCATTGTCTGCTTAAAGGTTTCAATAACAATATGCCTACCAAACATCTATACCTTGATTAGAAAATATGTTATTGCTAGTGCTATCACTTGAGTCTTTAATGAGTCATAATCTTTTCACTGGTGGAGGGCTTTGCCTCAGTGTTGGTGGCTGCTGACTAAACAGAGTGGTGAAGGTTGCTGAGGGTTAGAGCGGCTGTGGTAATTTCTTTAAATAAGACAACAATGAAGTTTGTCACATCAATTGAATTTTTTTCCATGAAACATTTCTCTACAGCATGCAATGTTATTTAATAGAATTTTATTTGTAGAACTTCTTTCAAAATTGGAGTCCAACCCCCCAAACCTTGTGGCTGCTTTATCAAGTAAGTTTATGTAGTATTTGGAATCCTTCATTGCCATTTCTACAGAGTTCACAGCATCTTCACCAGGAGTAGATTCCATATCAACAAATCACATGTTTTTTTGCTCATCTGTAAGAAGCAACTCTTGATTCAAGTTTTAGAATGAGATTGTAGCAGTTCAGTTCAGTCACATCTTCCCATTCCACTTCTAATTCTAGTGCTCTTGCCGTTTCCACCACATCTGTAGTGACTTACTCCACTGAAGTCTTGAACCCTCAAAGTCATCCATGAGGGTTGACATCAACTTCTTCCAAACTCTAGTTAGTGTTGACATTTTGATCTGCCCTTATAAATTATGAATATTCTTGATGACATCTAGAATGGCAAATCCTTTCCAGACAATTTTTAATTCATTTTTCCCAGATCCATTATAGAAGTCATTCTCTATGGTAGCTAAAGCTTCCATAGAAGCTTTTTTTCTTTTCTTTTCCTTTCTTTTCTTTTTCTTTCTTTCTTTTCTTTTCTTTTTTTTTTTTGAGACAGAGTCTCACTATGTCGCCCTGGGTAGAGTGCCATGGCATTACAGCTCACAGCAACCTCAAACTCCTAAGTGATTCGCTTGCCTCAGCTTCCCAAGTAGCTGGGACTACAGGTGCCCATCACAATGCCCAGCTCTTTGTTGTTGTTGTAATTGTCCTTGTTGTTTAAATTTTTTAGCAGGCCCAGGATGGGTTTGAACCCACCAGCTCCAATGTATGTAGCTGGTGCCCTAACCACTGGGCTATGAGTGCCAAGACATGACATGTATTTCTTAAATAACAAGACTTGAAACTTGAAATTACTTTCTTTTTTTTTTAAGACAGTCTCACTTTGTCACCTTGGTACAGTGCCGTGGTGTCACAGCTCACAACCTCAAACTCTTGGGCTCAAGTGATCCTCTTGCCTCAGCCTCCCACATAGCTGGGACTACAGGCACCCACCACAATGCCTGGCTATTTTTAGACATGGGGTCTTGATCTTGCTCAGGCTGGTGAACAAAATGGATGCTGTGTTAGCAGAGATAAAAACACATTAATCTTGTTAATGAAAGCACATTAATAAAACACATTAATCTTATATGTCCATCAGAACTTGTGGGTAAGACTAGGAGCATTGTCAAGGAGCAGTAATATTTTGAAAGAAATCTTTTTTTCTGAGCAGTAGGTGTCAACAGTGGGCTTAAATTATTCAGTAAACTATGGTATAAGCCAATGTTCTATCATCTGGGCTTTGTTGCTCCATTTATAAACCACAGGCAGAGTAGATTTAGCATAATTATTAAGAGCCCTAGGATTTAAAAAATGGTAATTCAACTTGAAGTCATCAGCTGCATTAGCCTTTCATAGAAGAGTCATCCTGTCTTTTGAAGATTTGAACCCTGGCATTAACTTCTTTCTGGCTATGAAAGTCCTTCATGGCATCTTATTCCAATAGAAACTTGTTTCATCTGCCTTGAAAATCTGTTGTTTGGTGTAGCCACCCTCATCAATTATCTCAACTGTATGTTCTGGATAACTTGCTGTAGCTTTTATACCAGCACTTACTGCTCTACCTTGCACTTTATGTTATACAGATGGCTTTTTTACTTAAACTTCATGACCCAACCTCTGCTAGCTTCAAATTTCTCTTCTGAAGCTTCCTTGCTTCTCTCAGGCTTCCCTGAATTTGAAGAGAGATAGGGCTGTACCCTGGATTAGCTTTGGTTTAGGGAATATTATGGCTGGTCTGATCTACCTAGACCACTAAAATTTTCTCCATACCAGAGAAAGTTTTGCTTACTTTTCATTTTTGGGTTCACTGGAATAGCACTTGTAATTTCGTTCTAGAACCTTTCCTTTGCATTCACAACTTGGTTAACTGCTGCAAAAGACCCAGCTTTAGGCTTATCTGGGCTTCTAAGTTGCTTTCCTCACTAAACTTAATCACTTCTAGCTTTTGATTTAAGTGGAAATGTGTGAATCTTCTCTCACTTGAGCTCTTAGAGGTTTTTGTGTGGTTATTAATTATTATAATTGCAATATTGTTGTATCTCAGGGAATAAGGAGGCCTGAGGAGAGGGAAGGAGATGGGAAAATGGCCTATTGGTGGAACAACCAGAACACAGACATACACATCAATTAAGTTCATCATGCTTTATGGGTGTGATTTGTGGTGCCCCGAAACGATTACCATAATAACATCTAAGATCACTAATCACAGATACCCATAAAAGATATAGTAATCATGAGAAAGTTTGACATATTCTGAGAATTACCAAAATGTGTCATAGGGACATAAAGTGAGCACGTGCTGTTAAAAAAATGGTGCAAATAGACTTGCTTGACACAGAGTTGCCACAAATACTCAATGTGTTGAAAATTGCATTGTTTTCAAAGTGCAATAAAATGAGGTATGCTTGTGCAGTCTCTAACATATTCCTCCACTCTGTAATTTCTCTTTGGTGTTGGGGATGAGTTGCCATCTATGATCAAGGTCAAATTGTTGTTTCTTATGGTAGTTAGGATGAAAGGGCAATATTTAAAAAATCTGTATCTTTTTCAAAAACAGCCAAATAGATCGAGAAGAGTGTATATTTCAAGAAAAAGAGGAGTGAGAAAATTACTTATAGATACAAAGACTGTACCTTCAGTGTTTAAGTTTTATTAAAAATATGTCGGGCACATCTCACTAATGTTCTCTGTGTGGTCTCCCTCAAGTTAATGTATTTGCGTGGCCCTAGTGGGAATTTGAGAATAATGTAAAGCAAAACTTTGGATAATGAAAAAGATTCAGTTTAGGGACCTGCGTTGTGGCACTAAACTTTGTCATCAGAGGTCATGATGATGTGGGAGGCTCTGAGCTATGTTATTTCACTTTTGTTCTTGGAGATCCCAGTTACTGATACAAAGGACCTCTGCTTCTGGGACCTGGACTCTGCTCTTCAAATTTTTGGCCCTGTGTGGGCATGTCTGTGTATTGTAGGTTGGGGGAAACATTGGACTCGGAGCAGGGAGGGTGGTGGCATTGATGGGAGCTGTAGGAGATGGCCCCTTTCTTTCCACAATCCTCGTTTAGACCTACCTATGAGAGACATGAAGCAAAGAGCGCCACTGTGTGCTTTCCCCGTTGTTCTTACTACCACTGTGCCCTCAGCCCCAAGAAGACTGAATTGTCAGCTGCCTTTTCCCTATAGTTTTGTGGTTAAAAAATGCCTAGTTCACTGAAGACTTATGAAGCATCCACACCCAATATACGAATTGTACGTTCAAGTTTAAGATTTTTCTTGACCTGTGGAAAAAATTCTAGATCTAGAGTCTTAATCATTTTTTTGATTTGAAATTGGATTAAGGGATCTCACAGGGACAGTCCAGGCTCTTAAGGACCAGAGTTTGGGACTTCGGACCAGGCCTATCACTCCTTTACAACAGTGATTGTAAGGCACTGATATACATTTCACTATTGCTTAGATGGCCACAGGTTCCAAGAGCCAAGATTTCAACAAGTTAATTCCTCTACTGGGTTCTGTACACTGTGAGATAGCAGAGGACCCAGAACCTGATTCCATGCAGATTGAAAAGGTAGATGGGAAAGCAAGACATGTAAACACAGAATGGTTTGATAAAACAAACACTTATGGCATCAAATGATTATGCCCACCACGTGAAGGACAGTGGCAGAGAATGACAGATCCTACTGTGATTGTAGGGAAACATTTTTTTTAAATTTCAGATTAATACGAGGGTACAGATACTTAGGTTACATTGTTTGTATTTGTTAGGTAAAGTTCCTGTTGTAAGTGTGCCCCTCACCCAGGAGGTGTGCCATATACCCTTACGTTGTACCCATTAGGTAAATGAACACACCAATCCCTCTCCTTCCCCACCCCTGTACTTGAATTTACTTGTGTTTTTCTCTCACGTGGGTGTGTAATGGTTCATCTACTAGTTTCCTGTTCATGTTTATTCTTTTTAATTTATTTATTTTCCGAGACAGAATTTTACTCTGTTGCCCTTGGCAGAGTGCTGTGGTGTCACAGCTCACAGCAATCTCAAACACTTGGGTTCAAGCAATCCTCTTGCCTCAGCCTCCCCAGTAGCTGGGGCTATAAGCACCTGCCACAACATTCAACTACTCTTAGAGAGGGGTCTTGCACTTGCTCAGCCTGGTCTCAACCTCCTTGACCTCCTAGAGTGTTAGGATTACAGGCGTGAGCCACCACACTGGACACTATTAGTGCTGAGTACATTGGATATTTGCCTTTCCATTCTTGTGATACATTGAAACTTTTGAAGATAATTCCTCCCACTTCCGAGGTATCATCTTGTCTTCCCTGGCAGAAACTTGGATTCACATTTCAGCAAATTTAGCCAAAATGGAAAGGACAATAGGGCATAGATTATACTGACACTGTTCATATAGTAGTCAGTGATTGAAGAAGACAGTCATTGAAAAATGAGAAAAATAACTTACTTTTAAAATTTGTATTCAAGTAATTTTTTTTTTTTTTTTCAGAGACAAAGTCTCGCTTTGTCACCCTTGGTAGAGTGCTGTAGTGTCACAGCTCACAGCAACCTCCAGCTCTTGGGCTTAGGCGATTCTCTTGCCTCAGTCTCCTGAGTAGCTGGGACTACCGGCGCCCACCTCAACGCCTGGGTATTTTTTGTTGCAGTTTGGCTGGGGCCGGGTTCAAACCCACCACCCTCAGTATATGGGGCCAGCACCCTACTCACTGAGCCACAGGTGCCACCCCAAGTAATTTCTTTTTTTAAGTCTTTTTTTTCTATGAAATGAAGTTGTAAGCTAATACACAAACAGAATATAAGTTTTCGAGAGGGGAGACAAGATGGCGGACTGAAGCCAGCTTTCAACAAAGGCTCCCGTCCAGAAGGAGAGTTAAGGGACAGGAATTTAGTAAGTATCCTGGTGGACTTGAGCCTCACCAAGAGAGAAGGCTGAAGAACGCACATCAACACCGCTGAGGCAAGTTGTGATCACAAGGACGCAAACAAAAGGTACAAAATCCACCACCAAGCGGACGGGAGTCCCCCTCCCCCATGAGACCGGCTCGAGAGCCCCATAATTGAACAAGCGGGCAGAAATTAAAGGCCCTCCCACTACACTCCACGGGAGAGACCTTCTAAAAACTGGACCTACCTCCCCTACTGGGGTGCCGTGGCCTTCTCCTGCCGGACATAGGGCTGAATAAAACTTTGGGAATCCTTTGCCGGCAACCCTGAATCCCCGGCGCTCCCCTCCCGCCCACTGAGGTCTGGAGGCCTGTCCCCCAGGACTTCGGATCCTTGGGTGATTTCTCAAGGGGAGTGGACAGTCCCCTTGAGTGCGACTGGTCAGCATTGACTCTGAGGCGCGCCGAGTGAGGAGAGGGCGCCGGACTGAGGGGGAGTCACGCCTCGCGGCACTTCCCTGCGGTGCAGTACAGCAACCCTCCCCGGGCATACGGGCCCAAGACTGAATCAGACTCTGGCCTCCCCGCTGAGAGCTGAGAACCCCTACTCTCACTCGGGGTCTGAGGGACTATCCCCCCAGGACTTCGGATCCTTGGGTGATTTCTCAAGGGGAGTGGACAGTCCCCGAGTTGCGACTGGTCAGCATTGACTCTAAGGCGCGCCGAGTGAGGAGAGGGCGCCGGGCTGAGGGGGAGTCACGCCTCGCGGCACTTCCCTGCGGTGCAGTGCAACAACCCTCCCCGGGCATACGGGGCCCAAGACTGAATCAGACTCTGGCCTCCCCGCTGAGAGCTGAGAACCCCTACTCTCACTCGGGGTCTGAGGGCCTATCCCCCAGGAGTTCGGCTCCTTGGGTGATTTCTCGAGGGGAGTGCACAGTGCCTGAGCTGCGTCAGGTCAGCGCTGTCTCTGGGACACGTGAGCGAGGAGAGGGCACTCTGCTGAGGGGAAATCAAGCCTTGGCGGCACTTCCCTGCGGTGCAGTGCAGGAGCCCTCCCCAGACCGTAGTATTGCGTGAAACTGAATGAAACTCTAGCTTCCCCCCGCCCCACTCCCAATCGGGGTCTGGGGGCCCATCCCCCAAGAGTTCTGATTCTTGGGGGATCTCTTAAGGGGTGTGGACCCAGCACAAACTGCGGCCGCTCAGTGCTGACTCTGGGGCACGGGACAGAGGAGAAAAGGGTCGCCTGAGTGCCCACACCAGAGCAGCAGTTCCCTGGAGGTAGATCAACAGCCGTTTTTTCTTTAACGGCAGAACGCTCACTTCTGGATATTCTGAGGCCACACCCCCTGTCTCCCTGGGCAACCAGAGGAGGCCACCGGTGACACGGCTCACAAACCCGGAAGCCTCCAGGGCGGGGCCGACCCAGAGAGGTGTTCAGACGCAATTCTCCAGCAGCAAAGACGTTTGAACTCAAAACAGCCCGTCTCCTGTAGGCGACGACAGGAACAGAGACAGAACCTCACAAAGTTGTCTGTTCTGTTCTGTTCTGTTAGCAGCATGCATCAGGGACGGGGCTAAGCCTGAGTGAACACCTCCTTCCCATCACCTGCATCAAACACTCAAAGATGTCAGGCCCCATCTCCTCCTGCTAGATAGCGGCAGTCTGCGGGGGCCTGGCAGACTTCCTTGCGATTCAGGCAGGTGCAAACCCCTGGAGTGTCTGTTCACTGCAGGCAACTGGGTTAGCCATCTGCAGAGATACCAGTGACTGGGTCCGACGGAGGGGCAAAGTGGGGAAGGAGACGTCAACCTTCCCAGACTGCTCTGTTTGCTGGGTGGCTCCTCCTGACTCCACGCTGCACTGGGGTGAGCTGTGTCAGAGGAGTCACCAGGCCCCTGTGATCCAGTTCCCAGAGACCTCTTGAACCCTTCCACCCGAGACAAGTGCCGATTGAGACAGTTGATTCGGACCTTTTGAACTGGGCTAATAGACTGAGGACTCTTCAGGCGGTGCCCTGGGTGTGCGATTGTAGGAAGGTTTGATTCTCCTTTTCCAACTGGGGCCAGAGGTGGGCAGGCGGGGTGACTTAATTGCTGATTTTTCCATACAGCTGAGACTTCAAGCCAGAGTAGAAGTTGCAATAGGATCGAACAGAAACCAGCTGAAAACAAGACAGAACCACTTTGCTCCACCACACCAGACAGGGCCCCAGTTTCTCAGGCCACAACACTGTACAGGCCCTCGATAAAACCCCAGGGGAAAAACCAAAGGGAGTAAACCATGGGGCGGAATCAGCGGAAAAACTCTGGTAACATGAATAACCAGAATAGATCAACCCCCCCAAGAAAAGATACGGCAGATGTGATTGAAGATCCCATTCATAAACAACTGGCTGAGATGTCAGAAGTCGAATTCAGAATTTGGTTTGCAGACAAGATTAATAAAATGGAATTAGGAATTCGAGGAGAAATTCAAAAATTGTCTCAAGAATTCAACGAATTTAAAGACAAAACCACCAAAGACTTAGACACACTGAAACAAGAACTTACAGCCCTCAAAGATATGAAAAATACAGTAGAATCCCTCAGTAACAGAATGGAGCAAGCAGAAGAAAGGATTTCTGACATTGAGGATAAAGTCTTCGAACGCTCCCAATCTCTCAAAGAGGAAGAGAAATGGAGAGCAAAAACGGATCACTCACTCAGAGAGCTCTCAGATAATTCGAAAAAAAACAACATAAGGGTTATAGGAATTTCGGAGAATGATGAGGTAGCTGCCAAGGACACAGAGGCCCTTCTACATGAAATTATGAAAGAAAATTTTCCAGACATGCCTAGAGAATCTGAAATTCAGATAGCAGACAGCTTCAGAACCCCAGCACGATTCAACCCCAATAAGCCATCTCCCAGACATATCATAATTAGCTTCACTAAAGTTAACATGAAAGAGAAGATTCTCAAAGCAGCCCGGCGAAAGAAAACTATAACGTACAAAGGTAAGAATATTAGAATAACTGCAGATCTCTCTGCTGAAACTTTTCAAGCAAGAAGAGGCTGGTCATCAACTTTTAATCTCCTAAAGCAAAAAAACTTTCAACCTAGGATCTTGTATCCAGCTAAACTGAGTTTCATCTATGATGGAGAAATTAAATACTTCAATGACATTCATATGTTGAAAAAATTTGCCATAAGTAAACCAGCTCTTCAGGATGTTCTCAGACCTATCCTCCACAATGACCAACCCAATCCTATACCACAAAAGTAAACTCACTCAGAAACTTCGGATCATACTCCAACTTCCACACTGGCGAAAGGATTAAAAATGTCCACTGGACCTTTGAAAAACTCGATACCCAAAATTCCACCAGACTTATCAATACTCTCCATCAATGTGAATGGCTTAAACTGTCCTCTAAAGAGGCATAGGTTAGCTGACTGGATACAAAAACTCAAGCCAGATATTTGTTGCATACAAGAGTCACATCTCAACTTAAAAGACAAATACAGACTCAGGGTGAAAGGATGGTCATCCATATTTCAGGCAAATGGTAATCAGAAAAAAGCAGGTGTTGCAATTTTATTTGCAGATACAGTAGGCTTTAAACCATCAAAAGTAAGGAAGGACAAGAATGGTCACTTCATATTTGTTAAGGGTAATACTCAATATGACGAGATCTCAATTATTAATATCTATGCACCCAACCAGAATGCACCTCAATTTATAAGAGAAACTCTAACAGACATGAGTAACTTGATTTCCTCCAGCTCCATAATCGTTGGAGATTTCAACACTCCCTTGGCAGTGTTGGATCGATCCTCCAGAAAGAAGCTGAGCAAAGAAATCTTAGATTTAAACCTAACCATCCAATATTTAGATTTAGCAGACATCTACAGAACATTTCATCCCAACAAAACTGAATACACATACTTCTCATCAGCCCACGGAACTTACTCCAAAATTGATCACATTTTAGGTCACAAGTCTAACCTCAGTAAATTTAAAGGAATAGAAATTATTCCATGCATCTTCTCGGACCATCATGGAATAAAACTTGAATTGAGTAACAACAGGAATCTGCATACCCATACAAAAACATGGAAGTTAAATAACCTTATGCTGAATGATAGCTAGGTCAGAGATGAGATTAAGAAAGAAATCACCAATTTTTTGGAACAAAATGACAATGAAGACACAAGCTATCAGAACCTCTGGGACACTGCAAAGGCAGTTCTAAGAGGGAAATTTATAGCACTGCAAGCCTTCCTCAAGAGAACGGAAAGAGAGGAAGTTAACAACTTAATGGGACATCTCACGCAACTGGAAAAGGAAGAACATTCCAACCCCAAACCCAGTAGAAGAAAAGAAATAACCAAAATTAGAGCAGAATTAAATGAAATTGAAAACAATAGAATAATACAACAGATCAATAAATCAAAAAGCTGGTTTTTTGAAAAGGTCAATAAAATAGATAAACCTCTGGCCAACCTAATCAGGAAAAAAAGAGTAAAATCTCTAATATCATCAATCAGAAACAACAAAGACGAAATAACCACAGACTCATCAGAAATCCAAAAAATCCTTAATGAATATTACAAGAAACTTTATTCTCAGAAATATGAAAATCTGAAGGAAATAGACCGATACTTGGAAGCACGCCACCTTCCAAGACTTAACCAGAATCAAGTGGAAATGTTGAACAGACCCATATCAAGTTCAGAAATAGCATCAACTATACAAAACCTCCCTAAAAAGAAAAGCCCGGGACCAGATGGTTTCACGTCAGAATTCTACCAAACCTTTAAAGAGGAATTAGTACCTATATTACTCAACCTGTTCCAAAATGTAGAAAAAGAAGGAAGACTACCCAACACGTTCTATGAAGCAAACATCACCCTGATCCCCAAACCAGGAAAAGACCCAACAAGAAAAGAAAATTATAGACCAATATCACTAATGAATATAGATGCAAAAATATTCAACAAGATCCTAACAAACAGAATCCAACAACACATCAAACAAATTATACATCATGACCAAGTTGGTTTTATCCCAGGGTCTCAAGGCTGGTTCAATATACGTAAATCTATAAATGTAATTCAGCACATAAACAAATTAAAAAACAAAGACCATATGATTCTCTCAATTGATGCAGAAAAAGCTTTTGATAATATCCAGCATCCCTTCATGATCAGAACACTCAAGAAAATTGGTCTAGAAGGGACTTTTCTTAAACTGATAGAGGCCATCTACAGCAAACCCACAGCCAATATCATATTGAATGGAGTTAAATTGGAATCATTTCCACTCAGATCAGGAACCAGACAAGGCTGCCCATTGTCTCCATTGCTTTTCAACATTGTAATGGAAGTTTTAGCCACCGCAATTAGGGAAGAAAAGGCGATCAAGGGTATCCATATAGGGTCAGAAGAGATCAAACTCTTGCTCTTCGCAGATGATATGATTGTGTATCTGGAAAACACTAGGGACTCTACTACAAAACTCCTAGAAGTGATCAAGGAATACAGCAGCGTCTCAGGTTACAAAATCAACATTCATAAATCGGTAGCCTTTATATACACCAACAACAGTCAAATTGAAAAAGCAGTTAAGGACTCTATCCCATTCACAATAGTGCCAAAGAAGATGAAATATTTGGGAATTTACCTAACAAAAGACGTGAAAGATCTCTATAAAGAGAACTATGAAACTCTAAGAAAAGAAATAGCTGAAAATGTTAACAAATGGAAAAACATACCATGCTCATGGCTAGGAAGAATCAACATTATCAAAATGTCCATACTACCCAAAGCAATATATAATTTCAACGCACTCCCTATTAAAGCTCCACTGTCATATTTTAAAGATCTTGAAAAAACATTACATAGTTTTATATGGAATCAGAAAAAACCTCGAATAGCCAAGACAATACTCAGAAATAAAAACAAAACAGGAGGAATCACATTACCAGACCTCAGACTTTACTACAAATCGATAGTGATCAAAACAGCATGGTATTGGCACAAAAACAGAGAAGTAGATATCTGGAATAGAATAGAGAACCAAGAGATGAATCCAGCTACTTACCGCTATTTGATTTTTGACAAGCCAATTAAAAACATTCAGTGGGGAAAAGATTCCCTATTTAACAAATGGTGCTGGGTCAACTGGCTGGCAACCTGCAGAAGACTGAAATTGGACCCACACCTTTCACCATTAACTAAGATAGACTCTCATTGGATTAAAGATTTAAACTTAAGACATGAAACTGTAAAAATACTAGAGGAGAATGCAGGGAAAACCCTTGAAGAAATTGGTCTGGGTGAGTATTTCATGAGGAGAACCCCCCGGGCAATTGAAGCAGCTTCAAAAATACACTACTGGGACTTGATCAAACTAAAAAGCTTCTGCACAGCTAAGAACACAGTAAGCAGAGCAAGCAGACAGCCCTCAGAATGGGAGAAGATATTTGCAGGGTATAACTCTGACAAAGGTTTAATAACCAGAATCTACAGAGAACTCAAACGCATCAGCAAGAAAAAAACAAGGGATCCCATCGCAGGCTGGGCAAGGGATTTGAAGAGAAACTTCTCTGAAGAAGACAGGCGCACGGCCTTCAGACATATGAAAAAATGCTCATCATCTTTAATCATCAGAGAAATGCAAATCAAAACTACTTTGAGATATCATCTAACTCCAATGAGACTAGCCTGTATCACAAAATCTCAAGACCAGAGATGTTGGCGTGGATGCGGAGAAAAGGGAACACTTCTGCACTGCTGGTGGGAATGCAAATTAATACATTCCTTTTGGAAAGATATATGGAGAACACTCAGAGATCTAAAAATAGATCTGCCATTCAATCCTGTAATTCCTCTGCTGGGCATATACCCAGAAGACCAAAAATCACAACATAACAAAGATATTTGTACCAGAATGTTTATTGCAGCCCAATTCATAATAGCTAAGTCATGGAAAAAGCCCAAGTGCCCATCGATCCACGAATGGATTAATAAATTGTGGTATATGTATACCATGGAATACTATGCAGCCTTAAAGAAAGATGGAGACTTTACCTCTTTCATGTTTACATGGATGGAGCTGGAACATATTCTTCTTAGTAAAGTATCCCAAGAATGGAAGAAAAAATACCCAATGTACACAGCCCTACTATGAAACTAATTTGGGACTCTCACATGAAAGCTATAACCCAGCTACAACTTAACAATAGGGGGAAGTGGGAAAGGGGGGTGGGTGGGTAGAGGGAGGGGAATCAGTGGGATCACACCTGTGGTGCATATTATAGGGGTATTTGCGAAACTTGGTAAATGTAGAATGTAAATGTTTTGGCACAGTAACTGAGATAACGCCGGAAAGGCTATGTTAACCACTGTGATAAAAATGTGTCAAATGGTTTATGAAGTGAGTGTATGATGCCCCATAATCATATCATTGTATACAGTTATGATTTAATAAAAAAATTAAAAAAAAAAAAGAATATAAGTTTTCTTTCAACACTTCAAACAATATAATAACCTCAGAACATGCCCTCCATGCTCTCATACTCATAACTAATTTTTTAATAATCAATTGCTTCCTAATCAGCTTTATTTCTAGATTAAGGCAATGACATAAACACACATATGTAACTAATTTTTTTATATAATTGGAATAAAATATACATTTTGTCTTACAATTTACTTTTAATTCATATTTTCATGTCATACACGTGTATCCACAAAATGTTAAGAAATGTTCATATCACATTGTGATCTGTTTTATACTTCAATCATAATTTTCTCAACTATTTCCCTAAGGCTATTTAAACTATTCCCAACTTGTCACTATTATGAAAAAGGCTATAAGAAACAGTTGTTTACATTCTATAGACTTCCATACTTGTATCCATGGGATAAATAAGTGGAGATGTTTGTCCAAGGAGTATACACATTTTGTTAATAAATATTTGTAGGCTTGGGAGGTTGTTCTTCATAAATTTTATATGAATTTACATTTACATATGTGTCCTAAGAGAATTTTTATTCACAAACACCATTAGTAAAAGTGAATATAGCCAATCTAAGAAGAATAAATTTGTTATCTTTAGGATTTAAATTGTATTTGTTAATTATTAGTAAAATTTTAATGTTTTTGATCATATAGAGTTCTACTATGAATTGCCTGGTCAAGTTATCTGACTTTTTTATTTCCTTTGAATCATTTCACTTTTACTTCTTTAATTCTTTATATATCATGAACATCAATCTTAATATTTTCTACATTTGGCCAAAATTTTCTCCAACTTGTCATCGTGTCCCTTTATCATGACTTTATCATTCCCTGGTCTTCAGGATTTTTTTCTTGGATCACATCAAGTTGAAGGGATGAACTTGTTTTCACCAACATTTGTGTATTTGGGTTAAGTCAATATTAAAAATAAGAAAAGTGGTACCATGTGAGTCAGGCCAATTAAAGGAAAGATGAGTAGCAAAATCTCCACTTTGGTATTGAATCCACTGATTTTTGGTAAAAATTTTTAGTAAACAAGTGAATTCATTTTTACTATTCATCAAATAATTAATGTGGAGTTGATAGGAGCTATTAATAGCTAATTGTCTCTCCTTCCCCTTTATATTTTCACTCTCTGTCCTCAGTCTTTTTGCTTTGTACCCAGAAGACTCTGTGGGCATTTTTGTTTCATTTCCATAGTGATACTGAGTGATAATGAGCTCGTTATGAATAGATTAGTAAACAAAAAATAAAAGGAGAAGCCTGAGCATATCAGTAATAGATTTGGTATGATGAATTCAGTTCTTCTGTCATAAAAAATGGTGTATTATGATACTCCTTCCTTGGTTTAGAGTGATCTTGACAGAATAAATTATATCATGAATGTGTAACTATCCTGAGCTTTCAGGTGAAAGGGAAGCTGATGAGAAGACAATCTACATAGGGTTTACCGTGGGTTAACTAATGTACGCATGCCACCACATTTCATCCTTCCAATAACCTGCTGAGATATAAATGAAAATTTTCCAATTTTTACAGATGAGAAAATGGAGGCATTGGTATATTAAGTAATTGGCATGAGGTCATGTAAGGGTTAAAAATGAGATTTGACCACAGCGCTGAAGGGAACCTCACTGAACAAATGCCAGACTGATAAGGGCTGGGTTGGCTGGGTTTTGTTTACTTGCTTTTATTTTTCAGTTTTAGTTTTGTTCATTTTGACACAGTACCTGACATAGGTTCTCAATAATATTTGTTGATCAAATGTGATGGGAGATAATCTCCATGTTTTCTCTGTTATATCATCTGCAGAAGGGGTGCTGAATTTGTCTTCCTCTCAGTGTTATTATAAAGATCCTCCCTCCCTCTCTTCCTTCCTTCACCTCAAACAAATGATAAAGACTGATAAGCTCCAGTCTTTATTTTCATAATTTATAATTTATTAATTGTATTATTGAGTGAGTATAAGAGTTTCTCTTACTCTAGTTTTACACAAATTTGGGCTGCAAACTTTTAACTTGACCAAACTGGAGATTTATATCCCTTTCTTTGAAAACTATGGCTATTTCCTACTCTTTAAATTAAACCTTCAAAATGAAGTAAGTTATAGGCTACAAAAGAGTATCATTCATTCATTCCACAAGCATTTGAGTGTTTACTAAGTACTTAACACCATTCTAAATACTGAGGATATTATATTGAATACAACATCCCCCAGAAATGAGATGTACTCTTCAACAGAAAGAAAATATCATCACATATCATGATATAAAATTGAGAAAAATTGTCCTCGTCAGAACTATTTGCTAGAAATGCAGAAATAGTTATCACTTGCCCATTTAGGGAAATTTTCCCCATGCAGACACCTCTGATAAAATGTAAACGTTTTGACATTTTGACATTCTTGAGACATATTTAATTCAAGTAAACAATTGGTTTTATTTTCATCAGTGTGACAATTGGTCGTCTGTTTGAACATCACATTTGACACATGTTATTTTTCCTGTATATGCTGAATTTAGTGCTCCATAAGTCTGGTACTCACTCTGAAGGGAGGGGGGAGGTTTTGGTGGAGGGAGGGTAATGGGTGGGGCCACATCTATGGTGCATCTTAGAATGGGTACAGGCAATTGCACTAATGTACACAGCTATGATTTAACAATAAAAAAAAGAAAAGAAAAAAAGTGCAATAAAAGTGAGAAAGAAATAAAGGATTTTTTCTAATGTCTGTCAGCAGACTTACATGAAGAATACTGAAGAGAAACTTCTGTAGGCAGACAGAAATGTATGAAGGAAAGAAAGAAAAATGAAGGAAGAAAGAAAAGAAAAATGGTAAATATATTGGTAACACTAAACATATATTGACGGAATACAGTATAGCTTTCTAAATAGTAAAATAAAAATGCATTACCAAAGGAAGACAAAATGGAAATTGAGTCAAAGTGTGTGAAGGTCCTATTTTATTGGGGAAGGGCAAAGTTATTTTTTTTAATTTATTTATTTTTATTGTTAAATCATAGCTGTGCAAAGTTATTAATTAATAACAGATCCTTTAAAATGACAATTGTGGCATTGAAAGTGATCACTAAAAGAATAATAAATACATACGTATGTATGTGCATATGTATAAATAAACTAAAAAAAAAAAGAACAACAATAACAAGCAAATAACAACAACAACAACAACACCCAGGAAGATGAATGCCTTTGACTGGTTTCTTCTCTTTTGTACGCTTACTCATGCTGGAGAATTTTATATGTATGTTCTCCTCTGTAGTTTCACATTTAAATAGAAGTATATTTAGTTTGTGGATAGGTCTTAGAAACATATTTTTATAATAGAGAAAGTATTAGAAGATGTAAGTATATTCATGGAATCTGAGAAAGAAATAAAAACAAAGTTTTATTTGCGTTTACATCCACCAAAATTAGTAGCCTAAGTGTCCTTTATAAAATATTTCCCAGCACTTGCTGAAAAGATTTTCTCTTTTGATTTGGAGCAGAAAGACAATGAAAACAGGCAGATTTGGACAATAAATAAAATGATTTAAGAGGATTAAAAGATTAAAGCCAAGCCTGGGGAGGCTCTCTACTCTGCATAC
This sequence comes from Nycticebus coucang, assembly GCF_027406575.1. Lineage (NCBI taxonomy): Eukaryota > Metazoa > Chordata > Mammalia > Primates > Lorisidae > Nycticebus > Nycticebus coucang. Next base: position 32,979,424 of record NC_069782.1, read on the forward strand.
CCGAAATGTGTACTGCAGGCCACACTTTTTTTTTTTTTTTTTTGAGACGAAGTCTCGCTATGTTGTCCTTGGTAGAGTGCCATGGTGTCACGGCTCACAGCAACCTCAAACTCTTGGGCTCATGTGATTCTCTTGCTTCAGCCTCCCAAGTAGCTGGGACTACAGGCACCTGCCACAACACCCAGCTATTTTTTGTTGCAGTTGTCCTTGTTGTTTAGCAGGCCCAGGCCGGTTTTGACCCCGCCACCTTCAGTATATGTGGCTGATGCTATAACCACTGTGCGATGGGCACTGAGCCTGCAGGCCACATTTTTGCAAAATAGAGGCTCTTTCAGAAAATGCTCTTTATCAGTGACAGTGTGGCTTACCCTTGACGTCTGGGACACATGAGGTAAATAGTTAATGAATGCCTCTATGAGAAACATAATAGCATATTACATCTTTCTTTCTCTGAAATTCTAGGGCTCTTTCAGTTAGAAGAAGAGAGAATCCTAGTGTTACCCTAAATATCAAAAGTCTGTAATTCCACTCAGAAAATAGAAAGCAATTCAATAAGCTACCATCATAATGCCCTGCATTGATGGATCTTAGGTCCTTGATTTCTGTACTACACAGGCTTCTTTTTGTGCCAGAAAGAGTTCAAGTTTCATCTTTTATCCTGGTATAACACCACATGATTAGTTGAAGGACTAGATAGAGGCTGGGATTTAAACATGTTTCTTTATAACAACACCCTGTGGATTTAACAAATCCATTCCTTTGCAGACAGCTTCCGTGAGTGACGTGAACTGAAGCACAGTTGATATGAGCATTTTATAATCACAACAGCAAAATCATTTAGAATTGTCTGGAAAATGGTCAAGCAACTTGCTATATATGAACATGGCATAGATAGAAGCCCAATTAGGGAAATGTTGTTAATTTATTTAAGAAATGATGGAGGCCAGTCGACACAGGAATAGGTGCTCAACCTCATTAGCAACTTGACAAATGACAATTGAAATGACAATGACACACTCACCGGATTGGCTAAAAGTGGGATGTAAAAATCACATTAAAAGGAAACGTGGCAATATAGAGGAAAGCTGAAGATATACCTACGGCAGAACCTGGCAATTCCAGGGATGTACCCTTACAGAAATGCTTGCGTGTGGGCCCTGGATGCATGTATAATGAACACATAAATTGGAGTTATACGCAACGGGGAACTGGCACAACTGTAAGGCTAAGCAAAGGAATCAAAGCACAAGAGAGTGCCTATGTTGGGATTCTCTTCCTTTGAAATTCAAAAATAGGCAAAACCAAACTCTGCTGCTTAGGAATATGAACATAAGCAGCAGCACTACAAGAAAATTAATTTCGAATTTACCTGGATGGATCTGGAAAACATTCTCCTAAGCAAAGTATCACAAGAATGGAAAAACAAGTATCCAATGTACTTAATAGGAAACTAGTGGATGAACAACTGTATGCCCACACAAGAACAAAAGACACAAATTCAAATGGGGAGGAGGGAGAGGGGAGAGGAGGTTGCAGGGAGGAGGTGGGGAGTTAGTTTGCTCTCACTGTACCAGTACGTTGAAGTGGTATATGGTACATCCCCTTAGTGAAGGGCTCAGCTACAACTTGGACTTTACCTAACAAATGCAAACAATGTAACCTAATCATTGTACCCATATATTAATCTGAAGTAAAATGATTAACATAAATAAGGGTAATGGTTATGTCCAGTAGAGAGGAACGAACAGGTGATTTCCGGAGTATTGTTGATATTCTATTTCTTGACTTGGATTGGGCTATTTGTTTAAATAATCATAGAAAAGTTCATGCATATTTTATGTACTTTTATTTGTTTATTTTTTTGGGGGGGGGGGTTTTCCAGTAGACACCGGAAAATTTGCTAAACAAATTCTAAAAGAGCTGTAACACTATTTTATGTACTTTTCGATGTGCATATTGTATGATGCAATGGAAAATAACACCCATCAGGTATACACACCCCAAAGTCTAAGGCCACTGTTCATGGCATATGATTATACACGGATAAGATAGTATGTCTAAGACTAGTATAAGACAAGTGGGCCTGGCATTTTGAAAGGCAGTTCAGGGCTGGCAGCTATAAACAAATGTGCACTGGATTTGAAGTGACTTTCCCTAATATAACATCGTTGCAAGACTGTGACCCCAGATTGAGTTGTTAACACACCGAAGACCCTTAATAAAATCCTATGAGCTTCAACTAACTTCATTCATTCTCACGACTACCCACTTGATCTTTTTGTAACTTGATTTAGGGATAAAAATCCTAATACCTTAAAGGAAAATTGGCTGAGACTCTCTGAGAAATAGTCAGAAAATCAACTGCTGTTGATTTTCATTCGAGCTCTGCCCTCTCTCTGAATGACCTGCAAATTTGTTTCTGCCAGCTTCCTTTTATAATACTTCAAGTGATGCAGCCTGTGTTCCATAGATAGTAAAAGAGAAAATATGTTCAATGTTTTTTTTATCATCTCCAAACACATGAGCAGAGGAATATCTGAAAGATGTTTTCATCTGACTAATTAGGTTAGACATCTCAGGAGAACAGTCCTATTTGCTACATTTTTAATGGAAATGTTTCTGTTTCTGATTGAAAAGCTTGCAAGAACAAATTTCTCCTTTGACACTTCCTGTTGAAATTCAAGTGGGGGGGGGAAGAAATCAACTTTTCTGTCATTTGGGAAACACAAACTTAGGTCGTAAGCAAATTATGTGCAAGAACTTTGACTTCTTAATTTTGCTAAGTATCAAAAGTACTTGACTTTTGCTAAGTCAAGTACATATCGTATAGTACAGAGATATGCAGAATGCCAGAAAATAAATGCTTTTGGTGATTTTATACATGTCTTTTTTTCCCTCCAGAATTATGGCATTTAAGAGCAGCATTCTTAAAGGCCTGTTTTTAGCATAGGCAAGTCAGATGGTGAAACATAGAACACTTCTGTCTTTATTTGAAACAATTTTTCATTTTATGTCCTGTGAATATGAATACTTAGAAAGAATTGATCTTCCATTCTGTCATTGCCTTAAACACATTTGTCAGCTTGCCTTCTTAATTGCTAGTAAGTTCTCTAGAGGAAAAAAGTATTGGGTGTGCGTGGTGGTTCATGCCTGTAATTCTAGCACTCTGGGAGGCTGAGGTGGGTGGATGACTTGAGCTCAGGAGTTCGAAATCAGCCCGAAGAAGAGCAGGACCCCATGTCTATGAATGAAAATAGAAAAATTAGTCAGGCATTGTGGCGCACACCTGTATCCTCAGCTATTCAGGAGGCTGAGGCAAGTGGATCACTTGAGTCCAGGAGTTTGAGGTTGCTGTGAGCTACGACATGTTGGTACTCCAGCCTGGGGCAATGGAGTGAGACTTAGTCTCAGAAAAAAACAAAAAATGGAAAGACAGAAGCTATTGTTCATTTGTGTTCTCTGTGGCATTTGTTTTATTTATTTACTTTTATTTCAAAATATTAAGGGGATACAAATGTTTTTGCTACACGAATACCTTGTATAATAGTTAAGCCAGGGCTTTTAATGTATCATCACCAGAATAGTATTCACTGTATCCGATAGGTAAATTTTTACCCCTCACTCTCTCCCAACTTCTAGGTTTATAATGATCTTTTTTTTTGGTGCCTATGTATACCCATTAATTAGCTCCCAATTATTAGAAAGTATATATGGTGTTCGTTTTTCCATTCCTAAAATGGATAATGGTCTCAAGTTCCATCCAAATTGCTACAAAACACATTGTTTCTTTCCTTTTTATGGCTGAGTAGTACTCCATAGTGTGTATATACACACATATATATATGTTATATATACCACATTTTCTTCATCCATTCATGAATCAATGGGACACTTAGATTGATTCCACATCCTTGCAATTGTAAATAGTTCTGTGATAAGCATTTAAGTGCAGGCGTCTTTTTGGTAAAATGATTTCTTTTCCTTTGAGTAGATACTCTGTCATGGGGTTGCTGGATTACTTAGTAAATCTACATTTGTTTCTTTGAGGAATCTTTATACCATTTTCCATTGGTATAAGATTGCACTAATTTGCAGCCCTACCAACAGGATATAAGAATTCTTTTATCTCTGCATTGACATTAGCATCTATTATTTTTTTACTTTAATAGGTGTCATTCTGACAGGATTAAGGTGTTATCTTATTGTATTTTTCATTTGCATTTCCCTGATAATTAATGATGTTGAACACTTTTCCATGTGTTTGTTGGTTGTCTACATTCTTTTGAAAAACTTCTGTTCATATCTTTTGCCCACTTCTTCATGGTTTTTATTTTTATTTTTTCTTGCCAATTTAAGTTCTTTATAAGTTCTAGATATTAGCCTTTTAAAAGATGTGTTCTTTGTGAACATTTTCTCCCATTTTGTTGATGATTGATTTATGCTGTTGATTATTTCCTTTGCTATGCAGAAACTTTTAATGTAACTAATTCTCATTTATTCTTTTGGCTGTTGCTATATTTTCTTTTGGGGTCTTAGTTGTAAAGTCTTTGCATAGGCCTATGTTTAGAAGAGTTTTTTCTGTGTTTTGTTTTTTTTTTTTCTTTCTAGAATTATTATGGTATCATGCCTACATTTAAGTCTGTTATCTATCTTGAATTAAATTTCTACATGGTGAGAGAAAGAAGTCTTCTTTCATTCTTCTGCATGTGGCTATCCAGTTTTCTCAGCACCATTTATTCAGTAGGTTTTCATTTGCCCCGTGTATGTTGTTATCTGCATTGTTGAAGATCAGTTGGTTTTACTTCTGAGCTCTCTGTTCTGTTCCATCGGTCTATATCTCTACTTTTATATGAATGCCATGCTGTTTTGGTTGCTATAGCTTTGTAGTATAATTTGAAGTCAGATAATGTGATGCCTTCAGAGTTGTTCTTTTTGCTTAAGATTGTTTTGGCTATTTGGAGTATTTTTCAGTTGCAAATGAAGCACTGAGTGATTTTTTTTTCTAGATTTGTGAAATATGATGGTGATATTTATTTTTTTTATAGCTATTGTAAATGGTGTTGAGGCTTTGATCTGACTCTCACCTTGACTGTTATTAGTACATAGAAATGTTATTGGTCTATGCACACATAGATTTTGTAACCTGAGACTTTGCTGAATTTATTTATCAATTCTAGTAGTCTTTTTGGTGAAGTCTTTTGGGTTTTCTAGATACAAGATCATATCATCATTGAACTGGGACAGTTTGACCTTTACTTTTCTTAAGAGCATACCCTTTATTTCTTTCTCTTGCCTGATTGCTGTGGTGAGGACTGACAGCACTATGCTGAAGAGAAGTGGTGACAGTGGGTTCTCTTGTCTCATTCCAGTTCTTACAGGGAATGCTTTCAACCTTTCCCCATTCAGCATGATGTTGGCTGTGAGTCTGACATATATGGTTTTTATAATGTTAAAGTATGCTCTTTGTATACCTAATCTGTTAAAGATTTTATTATAAAAGGGTGCTGGATTTTATCAAACGCCTTTTCAAAATTTATTGTGATTATCATATGGTCTTTGTTTTTGCTTCTGTTTATGTGGTAAATCATATTTATTGATTTACATATGTTTAATTATCTTTGTTTCCCTGTGATAAAACCCATTTGGTCATGGTGAATTATTATTATTTTTTTTTTGATGTGTTGTTCAGTTCAGGTTGTTAGTATTTGGTCAGGGATTTTTGCTATGTTCATAAAGGATATTGGTCTGTCATTTTCTGTTTTTGTTGTGTCTTTTTCCGGCTTTGGTATTAAGATGATACTGGCTTCATAGAATGAGTTAGGGAAAACTCCATCCTTCTCAATATTATGAAACAGATTCACTAAAATAGATGCCAGTTCTTGTAGGTCTGGTAGAATTTGGCTGTGAATCCATCTGGTATAGGGCTTTTCACTGTTGGGAGATTTTTTGTTACTACTTCAATCTTACTGCTTGTTATTGGTTTTTTCAGGATTTCAATTTCTTCCTGATTCAGACTTTGGAGGTTGTGTGTTTACAGGAATTTATCCATTTCTTCTACATTTTCTAGTTTCTGTGGGTAGAAGTTTTAATAGTATTCATAGATGATATTTTCTATCTCTGTGGTATCAGTTGTAATGTCTTATTTTTCATTTATGATTGAGCTTATCTGAGTCCTTTCTCTTGTATTTCTGTTTAATTTGGATACTGGACTATTAATTTTGTTTGCTTATTAGGCATAGATGACACATTTCTTAGACTGATTGAAACCATCTATGACAAACTCACAGCCAATATCATATTGAATGCAATAAAACTGAAAGTACAACTGGAACCAGACAAGGATGTCCACTATTGACACTACTATTCAACATAGTTCTGGAAGTTCTAGACAATGCAATCAGACAAGAAAAAGATATAAAAGACATCTAAATGGGGGCAGAGTAGGTCAAACTCTCACTCTTTGCTGATGATATGATTTTACGATCTTATATATGAGAGTCCCAGAGACTCAACCACAAGATACTGGAATTGACCGAGAAATACAGTAATGTCTCAGGTATAAAATCAATGTCCACAAATCAGTAGCTTTTGTGTATGCCAATAGCAGTCAAGTTGAGAAGCAAACCAAGGACACAATTCCCTTCATAGTTGCTTCAAAGAAAATGAAATAGGAATACACCTAACAGAGGAGAGAATCTTTACAGAGAGAATTATCAAACCCTAAAATAGAAATAGCAGAAGACATTAGCAAATGGAAGAAAATACCATGTTCTTGACTGGGAAGAACCAATATTTTTTAAATGTCTATACTAGCCAAAGCAATCTAGAGATTTAATGTGATCCCCTTAAAAATAACAACATCATACTTTGAAGAACTGAAAAAAATAGTACTTCATTTTATATGGAATCAGAAAAATCCCTATATGCACAAGGCAATTCTTAGTAATAAAAACAAAGCTGGAGGGATCACTCTGCCTGACTTCAGGTAATATTACAAGTCTAAAGGTATCAAAACAGCATGGTATTGACATAAAAATAGAGACATAGACATATGGAACTGAACAGAAAACTAGGAGATGAAATCAGTCAAGAGATAGCCATCTGCTCTTTGACAAACCAAACAAAGAATCCCTGGGACATTCTTTGAAGTTGGGAAAAGAATCCCTATTCAATAAATGATGCTGTGAGAACTGGATATCCACATGTAAAAGACTGAAACTGGACCTGCACCTTTCACCACTTAAAAAATTGATACAAGATGGATAAAAGATTTCAATCTAAGATGTGAAACAATAAAAGTCCTAGAAGAAAGTGTGGGAAAACTCTTGAGGATGTCAGCCTAGGGAAAGATTTCATGAAGAAGACTTCAGAGCCAATGGCAACAGCAACAAAAATAAACAAATGGGACTTAATTAAGCTGAAAAGCTTCTGCACAGCCAAGGACACAACAGTTGAAGCAAATGGACAACCTTCAGAATGGGAAAAGGTATTTGCATGTTATACATCTGACAAAGGCTTGATAACTAGGATCTACAGAAAACTAAAATATCAACAACAAAAGAGCAAACAATCCCATCTATCACTGGGCAAGAGACATGAACAGAACCTTCCCTGAGGAAGACAGATGAATGGCTAACAAACATATGAAAAAATGTTCATGATCCCTAATTATCAAAAAAATGCAAATCAAAACCATCCTGAGTTATCAACTAACCCCAGTAAGATTAGCCCACATTACAAAGTCCCAAAGTTGCAGATGCTGGTGCAGACGTGGAGAGAAGGGAACACTTTTACACTGTTTGTGGGACTGCAAACTAATATAAAATCTTTGGAGAAAAGTATGGAGAATCATCAAAGAATTCAAAATAGACCTTCCTTTCATTTGATCCCACAGTCTTATTACTAGGCATCTACCCAGAAGAATAAAAAAAAATAATTTTATGACAAGGACATTTGCACTGGACTGTTTATTGCAGATCAACTTACAATCACCAGACGTGGAAACAATCCAAGTGCCCACCAACCCAGGAATGGATTAATAAATTGTGGTATATGTAAACCATGGAATTCAGCCATAAAAAGATGGAGACTTTACACCTTTTATACTAACCTTGATGGGGTTGAAACACATTCTTTTTAGTAAATTATTATAAGAATGAAAAAGCAGGTATCCAATGTACTCAATATTAATGTCAAGCCTGTTGATGAACTAATACACATCCAAACAAGAGAAAAACTCAATTCAATTCAAGTTGGGGGAGGTGAGGAGAAAGTGGGGAGGAGAGAGAGGAAAAGGGAGGGGGGAGAGGAGAGAGGGTAGGGGATTGGTGTGCTCCCACCTAATAGGCACAATGTAAGGGTATATGGCGCACCTCCTGTGTGTGGGACACAACTACAATAGGACCTTATCTAACAACACAAATATTCTAACCTGATTGTTTGTACCCTCATATTAATCTGAGAAAATAAATTTTGTTTGCATATTCAAAAAACCAACTTTTTGTTTTATTGACCCTTTGTATTTTTATTTATTTGTTTATTTTGGTTTCCATTTTGTTTAGTTTGTCTCTGAGGTTTGTTATTTCTTTTCTTATGTTGGTAGTGGGTTTGGTTTGCTCTGGTTTTTCTAGTTCCTGGATATGAGAAATTATATTGTTAATTTGTGGTATTCATATATTTTCAGTAAGTTCATTTGTGAGAAATTATATTGTTGATTTGTGGTATTTATGTATTTTCGATAAGTTCATTTAAAGCCATGAACTTTTCCCTTAGGAAAAGATTGTTGCAGCACAACCAAGGGCAGGATCTTCATGCAGAGTGGCCATTTGTTCCCAGTACACTGTTGGAAGTTTCAGTTAGGGATTGGCCAGTCACTCCTCCATAGAGGCCGGCATTGTGGGAGATTTCTCTGCCTAGGTCACTCCACAGAAGGGACAGTGATAGCTGGGTGATTCTATCTAGGGCCAGGCAGTGATTATGGTGTCTGGGATGTGGCATTTACCCCAGCTGGGTCTAGGTGGTATGGCAGCTCAAGGCTAGCATGTCCCTGGTAGAGTTGGACCTGCAGGGCAGTTTCTACCAGGCAGCTGGTGGGAAAGCGTGGGCATTGCCGTGGGTTCTGGCAGTAGTGCTAGATCCTTGGGGGTGGGGCCCTGGGGTCCAGGAGCTGTGCTGGAGCCTCGTGGGTGGGGCCACTGGGTTGGACAGCAGTGCAGAAATTGAGGTGGCGGAACTTGGGGACCAGGCCTTGGTGCTTCTGCATGGCATTTAAATATAACGCCAAGGATATCATAGAAGATTCTTGTCACTTTTGATTCCATCCCCTTCAAAAAAAAAGATGCTTTTAAAATATATTTAAAATCACATCTTGAGACTTTCTCAGAATGGTCAGGGCCAAGTCATATAAACTGTCAGAAATGTTCTGACAGAACTCTTCTCGTTCTCTTCAGAACTCTTCAAAAGTGTTTTTCAATAGATTGTAATTGCTACTGATAATTGATGGAAATAGCTATTATTAAAAATGAGGCTTCTCAACAATTTTGAAATGCAATGTCAAAGAAACACTGGAAATAGAAAAATATATTAGGACAAGCAGGAAATTCTAAAAAAGCAGAAGAATACCAGATGCCTGTAATCTTAGCGTTCTGGGAGGCCAATGTAGTGGATTGCTTGAGTTCAGGAGTCCAAGACCAGCCTGAAAAAAAGTGAGACCCTGTCTCTACTAAAAACAGAAAAAACTGAGGCAAGAGGATAGCTTGAGCTGAGTTGGAAGTTGCTGTGAGCTATGATGCCACAGCACTCTAGCCAGGGCGACAGCTTGAGACTTTGTTTCAATAAATAAAATAAAATAAAATAAAATAAAATAAAATAGCAGAAGAAACAAGGTAACCATAATTTTAGTTTACTAGATTCTTTCCCCTATTGTCTAATGCCATTTGTATTTCTTTAGAAGTCATAGCTTCTAGTCAAGAAATTAAAGATCACTATTCGTGGTAGAAAGGATGGCCTCTTTAGAGCCGCCCTAAAGTCCTAGTATTTAGTTTCCAGTGTGAAATTTCACTGAAGTACTCTAACAGAGTGGAGTGAGTATGGAGAATGTAGACTAAGGATTCTTAATATGGAATCCATGGGAGAGATTCAAAGACCATTGGGCCCTGATATGTATAAAATTGGGTCTGTGCTTGTGCATATTTTACTGAGTTTTCTGGCCTTTTGTGTGGAATTTATGACCCCTGCCCCTCCAGTTAAGTATCACTGCTTATATATAACTCTCCACATTTATTCTACGTCCTAGAACCAACTGTATGAGCTTGACTGGACAACTGAATTTGAGAAAAGATCCCGCCAACACAGACTCAAATGGCACTTTGCAAGATGACAGTTCTCAGCATGGTTCAATTTAGGCGTGCTCAGGGAATCCCTTTCCAGAAGTCAAGCATTGTGCTGGAAATACCAGAGGCTATTAATACTGCATGTGTTTTTACGCTTATAACTTGGCAAGGGTGTTAACTGTGACATGCAATCTTTGCAGAGATGATACTGTGAGGGTTGGCTAGCAACCAGGGCAGATGTCGAGGGGTTGGCAATAATATGCTTTTCTTCCTCCTTGGAGATGCAAAATGGTCCAGATGGTGTATTTATATTTCCATTCTCTGTAGCTATAGCCTTTTTTTTAAAATTAAAAACAAAAACAAAAAAACAACTTCATTGAGCTATAACAGATATACCATAAAATTTACCTTTTTAAAATGTACACTTGAATGGTTTTTAGTATGTACAGAGAATTGTGCAACCGTAGCCACTGTTTAGTTTTAAAATGTACTTTTATGAATACTTTCTAGTCGTTTTTTTCTAATAGCTCCAGAACAATGTTGTTTCATCTATTTAAAGAAAAAGTATGCCCTGAAATAACCTGTGTAGAAAACTTGGCTTAACACCATGTTTATAGAAAGGTCTCAATAGCATATTCTGGTTCCACTCTTTCTAGTACGAGGATTACCTCTTGTGACTCAGTGTTTACAAAGGGGGTACTAATCAGTTTTTTGAAATGTACGTGAAGTCTCTTAGACCAAACAAAATATCATTTGAATCTGCCATTTTTGAAGGTCCAAATCTGTGAATAATTATAATTTCATAAAGTTCAATGTAATAAAACTTGCATGAAATTTTCATACTCATTTCACTGGCATTGCAAAAATTTGAAAGCAAATAGTATAATTTAGGCTTATTAAGAGTGATGTACATGAGAAGGAGGAGACAGGGCTGGATAAAATCACACCTGATGGGTATAGAGCACGCTTCCTGGGTGATGGGAATACTTACAACTTTGACTCAAACTGTACAAAAGCAATTCGTATAGCCAAAGCATTTGTACCCCTGTACTATCCTGGAACAAAAACAGTGTTACAATGCTTTATCATACAGTGGTATGATAAAAATTACCTTAAGCAAAAAATAGACTACTGGGGTTTAAACTGAAGTAAACATTCTAGTTTTAGATCTCAAAATAAATAAAAAGTAAATGACAAGAAAATAAAATGAAGCAATTTGCTCCTTCTTGAAATACTGACATACTGACATACTGTCTTCCTTTGTAAATTATATTCAAAGAGTTAAAATAGTCTCATTCTCAACCTTTTTTGATTATTCAATCCTAAGTATTTATGCCGTCTGCCAAGACATGGGGTAGAAAGGAAGATACAGTCTCAACCATGAAGAACACATATTTTTTGCTGTCCCCTTGCTTAGTTTCCTTAATTAATTATTTTAGACCTTTGCTATGGGTTTGAATTTCAATCTTTAGAAAATTCTTTAACTGATTAACCTTTGGTCTCTTCTATGTTATAGGTAGGCCAAGCCTGCCTTTCCTCCATTTTTTACAAACTCTAATTATATAAGTGATGGTTCTTTTCTTTCTTTCTTTTTTTTTTTTTTTTACTAAAATCCCCAAAATCACTGAGTAGAAATAATCTCATGTCCTGTCAGTGTTGCAATGCTTCCACTTTGTTAAGGGTGGTAATTTTGTGGTTTCCCCAAGTGTAATCACTACCTGCCCCAGTCTTGGTTGAGAGCCAATTGAGTCTCAATTCTTAAATATTGGGAGGAGATTAAAGTGCTTAATTCACACACGTGAGCACACATACACAGAATCTTGAAGTGTTCAAATTTAGTCCAATTCAAGTCTCATGTGTGATCAAAGTCATCAATAACATGAGAGATATGCATGTAATTTGTACATATTTCTAGGTCTCTGGTAATTCCTGCTGTATTTCGGGAGTTGCTGATATCCCGTGGATTACAAGAGGTCTGAATTAAGCTGGAGTGTACTACTGGACCATTAACTTGGTGTAGGGAGAACTCTTAAGTATCTTTCAGCTCTTGAGTAGGGAAATAGAATGCTGGAAAATGTCTACCATCAGGTTTGTACTAGAAAGGGTCCAAGTTACCCAGGACACAATATAGAAAATAGACTTTGTCTATAAGTTTTGGAGAACATTTCATTCCTTCTCTTCATTTTACAAATGAGAAAACAGCAGCCCAGAAAAGTCATGATTCATTCAAAGTTGCTCAATTATTAGTTAAAAATCAAGGATTTAAATTAAATTGTTTAGATTCCCAGCTCAATGCTTTCTCCATTTTATATGTGAAAAGGATTAAGTATTTAGGCTATTTCTAAAATGGGATTCATTTTAAAGCAAATACATGTATTTTTTCTTTCTTTCCTTCCCAATATCTTTTAAAAATTCTATTTAACCTCACATAGGTTAAGATCACGCCTGCAATCTTTAAACGTAAGCATTGTCAGTCACCTTGAGGCCTCGCTAAAACACAGATTCCCGGCCCAACACTCAAGGTGTCTGCTTCAGAGGGTCTGAGATGCATGTCTGTGTGTAAGAATATGTGTTTCTAAAAAGATTTTGTGTGATGTTGATGCTTCTGGGTGAAGATCACACTTTGGGAATTACAAACCTACAATAAGCAGGCTTAATCCCCCTCTATCGGTGGGGTCTCGGCTGGCTGTATCTCCCATTGCTTGCTCTTTCAGCCTCCATATGTACAGCGAATTATGAAATAGCTCCCCATCCAAGAGCTCAGTTGCCCTGTGTCATCATCAGCATTGGCTGCCACACGAAGACCCATGTGAAAATGACTCTGTGTCTGTGCAGATGGCCAGTGAGTCAGTCTGGAAGGAGAAGGTAGCTACTCAGCACTTCTGATTAGCGCTCACAACTCCCAAGACCCTGCCTTCTGTGTAGTGCTTCTTTCTCTTTGTCTCAGCAAAATACTGTTAAAAACACCAACGATAATGAGACAACTACGGACAATATGTTTTATGAGCTTCTGCAGGTCTTCACTCCTTAAAGAAGCAGACAATTAAAATATTACTCTGGCAGTCAGTATTCTTAGTTGCAGCACTAGCATCCAGTTTTGCCATTGTAAACAAGAAAGAGATTTATAGTAATGTGTCAGGTAGCTTGCGGAATGTGAGTGGGCTTGGAAGAAGGTCCCAGGCAGAACCTCTGGGGAATGTCAAATGTAGCTTTCCAGCCCACATCTCCTAGCAGGAGGGTGTGTTAGGAGCTTGAATAGCTGTTAAATGAACCAATCTTCAGTGTCTGCCACAATTATTGTGACCAAACTGTGGCTCGTTTTTTATTCTCAAGCTAGGTGCTCAAGAATATCAGATCTTGGTGTTACGTACTCACATAAGGATTTCTGAATGGGCCAGTGTTGAAAGAGAGGCATGGCCATGAACTAACCAATAAAGTGAAAATTTTGTAAATAATTCTGCTAGTGTACTGGTTGAAAACTCAGTGTTATCTGGTCTTTGTATTATTGGGATTTCAGGATGTGCTAAGATCTTCCATTTGGAGATCTTGTTACCATTGCAGCCCAATATTAATTACTTTGGAACTGGTTACCTTCATGTTTTACTTAAAGTAGTTTTTTTTTCTTTTTTGAAAAAAAAAAAAACTACAGTGTTTCTATGCTGTGGATCTATTTATTGACATTAGAAGTTTTTGAAAATAATATTTGACCGTAGTATATTAGTGAGAAAGATTCATTCTGCCATTAGTTATTTCACAGCATACTTTGGGTTAAAAACACCATTGGACTTAGGAAGCAGTAAGTCTTCTTACAGATTATGAAATTCAAGACATCTTAGTTTGTAATTAAAACTATTACTCTGCACATGGAAATGTAATGTTGTGAACTGCGTGATACTGAATAGATTCTGAGGCTAAAGCATTCTGCTCGGATTCCTTATTTTTGTTCCACGGCAGTATTCATGAATAACTTTGCTGTAGTGCACAATATATAAGCTGTTAACAAAGAGACTCATGATGTAGTGGCTTAAACAAAATCAGAGTTTGTTTCCCTCTCATGTTCCTGTCCAGAGTAGGGCTGGTATATTAATTCTGTTGTAACACACAGCTTTCATCTCTGAGTTCAAGGTGACTACAGCAACTCTTTTCTAGACAGTGGGAAGGGGAAAAGGAAGTGGAGGGCACATCCCTTTTAGTTAACGGTAAAAACTACAAGTTACACACATCACTTCTGGCTCACATGTCATTAGTCAGAACTTAGTCACAAAGCCACACCTAGTTGCAAGACAGGCCAGAAATTATCAATAGTTGGAAGGCTTCAAACCCAGTGAGAATTTGGGTGGGGATTCTATTAGTAAAAAGAAAGAGGAAATTATTATTGGTGGCAAGCAAGCTGTCTTTGTTATGATGGAGTGTTAGGAATTTTGACTTGGTTTTCTCCGTGTTGGAGCTGCATCATGGGCAGATTTCACTAGGGTCATCTCTGCTGGATGTGAAGCTTTTTGAAAGGGTCATTGAAGAAAGTCTCTTGAATTAATTTCCTGATAAACAGACCAAGGAATGATAGAAGATTGAAAGCAATCTTAATTAACACCTAGTTTAACCACACACCTGAGACTCTCACTGAAACATTCATTTTTTTTTTTTTTTTTTGGTGAGACAGAGTCTCACTCTGTCACCCTGGATAGAGTGTTGTGGCACCATCATAGCCCACAGCAACCTCAAAGCTCTTGGGCTCAAGAGCACCTCTTGCCTCAGCCTTCTAAGTAGCAGGGACTGCAGGCATGCCCCATGATGCAGGGCTAGTTTTCTATTTCTAGTAGACAAGGGATCTTGCTCTTGCTCAGGCTGGTCTTGAACCCCTGAGCTCAAGCAATCCTCCCAACTCGGTCTCCCAGAGTGCTAGGATTACAGGTATGAGCCACCCCACCTGGGCTGAAGCATTCATCTTTCAGACTTGCCCAGTGTCATATGTAAAAACTAAAGACATTCATAAAGTTACAGAAATATTGGTGACATTCAGGACTAGAATCCAGAGACCCCAGTACATTTCACTTTCCTTCCATTATTCCTAGACAAATCCTTCTAAACTTGGTTTCTATCATGCTATTGTCAGTGAAAAGGTATTTGTATTCGTTAGAAACTATAACTGTCTATGTATTTTTAGAGTACTAAATGATGCCGTAGAATAATCGAGCAAGTATATTGATTTGTAAAGCCCCTCTTCAGTTGTTGAAACAATGGAGTCTTATTAGAACATAACATGTTCTAATGTTCATCTGGTTACATATGCATGTATATGGTTACATGCATATATTTGCGTCATCATACAAATTAGTGAGAAGGGTATTGAAGTGGAACTGATATTACCTGACCTAGTCTTGGCTACCTATGATCCATTAGATGCTGGTAAAATATATTAACTTCTTTGAGACTTGATTTATATTTGAAATAAAAATTGAGCTAGAGGGCGGCGCCTGTGGCTCAAAGGAGTAGGGCGCCAGTCCCATATACTGGAGGTGGCAGGTTCAAACCTGGCCCTGGCCAAAAACTGCAAAAACTACAAAAAAAAAAAAAAAAAAAAAAAAAAAAAAGAATTGAGCTAGATGCTAAACTACTTAACCATTAGCATAGTGCTGGTTCAAACTAGTCAAAACAGATGCCAGTCATGACATATTAGATTGGGTGAACTAGTCCGTGCTGCAAGAACGTCACCCAGTTTTTAGTTCTGTAAATTTAATCTTGAAACTAAATTGTACACATTGAAAGGCCAGGGAATTAGCCTGTTTTTGTTTTTTTTTTAAACTTTGCATCACCTTTGATACTTAAGTGATGAAAGGGTACATTGAAGTTTCCATCTGATGACTAGATGTTATTTTTAAGGCCTCAAGTTTCAAATAAATATCAGGAAAAGAAACACATCTCTATAAGACAGTTGTGGAACAATGAACAAGAAATGTCTATTTAGAAAACCCAGTTTCGCAGGTCCTCCTGTAAAGTAAATTATAAAACAATGTAGAGACTGGCTTCTAAAATGGCACAAAATTCATTTGACTATAAAAGGAACGTTTCTACAGCCGAATTCAAAAGCCTGTCACATTTCATTATATCTCTAAAGACCTCAGTGCCGAAAAAAGGACAATTGTGTGCCTGTAGCTGAGCCTGAATATTATCTTTAGTGAGGTCTGGAGATAAATGTCGCAGTGAGAACAGAATCCATTTGGGATGAATCGGAAAGAATAATTCTAAATTATGGCCCTGAAATTCCTGCTTCACTTATAGAAATGCGATAAGGAGAAACACCCCAGCTAGTGGAATATGAGCTACTAATTTCCTGAAAAAGACAAAAGGAGTGGAGTATATTGGTCTTAGACGGAATGAACAATTTTCTCCAGTCTCCACGCGGACAATGAGAGACTGTGACAAGGGAGAAAGTGATAGGAGAGGCAGCTTTAGATCAAAACAAAGAATAATGGAAAGCTAAACAATGACTTTTATCAGTTCCAAAGGCGATTTCACCTTCCTGGCGTTCAGCCCTCTCGTTCCTCCTACTCATTGTTCATTGACATGGCTCTGCTGACACGCTTCCAAGAGGGTCGAGTCTGTTCTCTTGAATCTGTGCTTGTGTGTATGTGCATGCGTGTGTGTGTGTGCACATGAGTGTATATATGTGCATTGTGTGTGCCTGTGTGGGCAATGTGTGTGTCTGTATGCATGTGCGTGTACATGGGCATACATGTGCATGCATTTTAATTGTTTGGAAACTTCTATGGTATTCTCTCCTGGCTCTGACAAACAGGGCCTCTCTTCCAAATGCTTGAATATGGAACTATCACCACCATCTCACTTTATATACAGGGCAGTGAGAGAAATGGACACATCAAGAACACTGGCTACTTTGGAACTGAAAACAAGTTATCTAAGATGTGAAAACCTTACAATCCAGGGACTCTGTAGAAAGGCACTCTAGTCCTAGACTTGCACTAACAGGGAGATGGGGGTCTCTGCTCACCTTCCAAATTTCCTAGCGATCTTCTCACCACTTCTGCTCCCCTTTAACCCCTTTCCTCTCACCAAGCCTGTGCTTCTGTGGTCCTGGAAGAAGTGTAACCCTACACACAGGACAAAGGAGAAGGTGTCACTGTGACCTCTGGCAGCACATGACTTATCTTTCTTCTAGGAAATCTAGAAAGCAGTTTCTTAGTTCTTTTCCTAGGATATCTATTTTTTTCTGAGGCTTTTTACTCTGACCTGGATAAAGAATATAGGAAAAAGAAGGGGCTTTTGGTGGTGGTATCCAGCTAGCTGGCTTTATCCAAGCCCTGGCTTCCAGAACCCATGACTTCTGTTTAGGTCTTTGAATACACCGTATGAATATATAGGGTCTGTGATTCCCTTGCAATTATTTTGGGGTGAAACGAATCCTCCCTCTTCCTCTCCTACCCTCATCCCTCTTCCTTTCCTCCTTCTTTCATGTCTTTCTTGCTGTACATTTTCTCTGATTTTCCTTGGTCTTTCTCTTGCACTTACCACCAAGAAAAAGTCTTGATGAGTTGCTTTCATATTTTAGAATAATCTTGGGAAGGTGAATTTTAATGTAGGAACTCCAGAACCGAAGCTGTCGGTAAGGTCCTCTTTCCATCCGCAGTGGCCCTTATATTCCATAATCAGACTGACTTCAGGGACTTTTCCCATATCATTCTGATGTAGATTGGCTTCACACTAGAGTGGGTACATTTGGGTAGAAATGGACTGATATGATTATCTTGGTCTTCAGGAGGTAAGATAACAATATTACAGGGTAACTAAGGAAGGCCCTTCAGAACATGAATTATGTATTATCATAGTAGGGTAGAAAGATAGGGGGCTTTGGAATTGTTGTACCCTTGGTTCAGATTTCAAGTTTGCCATTTACTGTGTGATACTGGAAAGTATTATACCTTCTCTGCACGTCAATTTCCTTATCCAAAAAACAGGGGCAATAGTGCCTAATAGTATAGCATTATTGAAGGCCAAGACTAGCCTTGAGAAGATGTCTAATAAATGTGAACACCTTAATTTTCTTGCTGACACAAGAACCTCTGAATCTTCTTGTAATCTTTCCTGTTAATTGCACTGGCCACTTAATTGAAGAATTACTTTTTAACAGAGTGTTTTTCCTAGCTTAATTCTCATTATATTTCCATAAACTAGGTACTAGCAATACTTTCAGTTGTCTAGTGAAAATTAGGGACTTTTAGGGGGTTAATGGACTTGCTTGAGGATACCTTGCTAGTAAGCAGCTCAACAGGAGAGCTAGATTTGGCTTCTTAGCAGGCCCATTCCAAAACCCACACAGACATGCAACCTCCCTAGAGCATATTTTGGGCAAACATTTCCTTTGACATTCTTAATATCAATTTTTTATTTGAAGTCTGGGAAATAAACCTGTCTCGGACTTGAGGCTCAGAGACAGAATGTGAATACAAATGCCACTTGCTAAACATCTGTGCCATTTGTCCCTACATGCACTCTATTCAAAGAGTCGGTCTCAAATGCAATTTTGAGACTGAAACAACAAACCTTTTCTCAGAATCCTCTGGCAGAGAAGCTGAGGTAGCGCCAGTAAGAAGTGCGCCAAATACTAATTACTCCCTTGAGAGCCAGTCATTCTGCACGAACCTGCATAATGTGCCGTCGCCTGTGCAGTGCAGACGCCGACATATTTCTCGTCTTTCTCCCTGCCACGTGGAGATGTTGCTGTTTTTCACATGTTAAAATGGAGGCGGAGAGGACGGCAAAGTGCATTTCGGTTACCTGGGTAATTTTTATAAATAACCCATAGGCGTGGCTTGTTTTGAAAGGATTTCTTCCTGTCTGCTTGAAATTCTTACGGCTTGGAGCCTCCCGGGCAGGAATTGCTCAGAGAGATCTCAGGGAACATACTGGAGCCTATGGGAATGGAAGGGAAGGGTCAGAGCTTGATCCCCACCTTCTCTAACCTACATTGCTTTAAATAGAACAGCTTCACTTAAAATATTGTTTATTCTACTAAGTTTTTACATAACCTTTAATTCAAGAAAGAAGGGGCAAGCTCACTGTATAGCTTAAAAGATATAAGGACTCTGTGAGTAAGGGTCACAGATGTGGGGATCGTCGCTCACATACAAATGGCAGGTGTGGCCAATTTGTAAAATATTCACAACTCTTGCCCAACTGCTGAGAATCAGCATCAACAGCCATTGATCTTGAGGCAGCTCTGATTCCAAACCTCTTCACTGCCTCCTTTCTTCCCTATCAGTGACATAATTAACTCATGATGAAGCTAGAAAGATTCAAAAGAAGTAGACTATGAGGGGTTTTGTAAGCCAGCTTAAAAGGATGGACTTTATCTTCACAGTGATGAAATTCCATAGATAATGGTTTCAGCATGCTTGAGTTTTGGAAAGATCATTGTGGCTGCTGGCTGAAAATTAATTGGAGAGTGGCAATACTGGAGATGAAGACTCTAAACATGATGTTACTTCCTTTTTTAGTCTTCTGTATGCCATCAAAAAAACATATTTCTGTAGTGGATGATAAGGGTAAATCAAAACAGAACACCCATGAAGTCAAAAAAATGAGCCGTTTGTTTATTCATTCAGGAATCCAACTCATATATTCACTCAAATATTTGAGTGGTTACAATATGCTTGGCTTTGTTCTAAGTATCAGGGACAGAAGCAACTGCCCTCATGAAGCTCACATTCCACAATGGGGGAGATTGACAGTAATGTAAGTAAAATGTTTAGCATGTTAGATGGTGATAATGATTCAGAAGGAAAATAAAGGAGAGATGGAGCATGCCAAGGATTGCAGTGAAGGTTGGGATTCTTTTTTTTTTTGGCCCAGGGCTGGGTTTGAACCCACCACCTCCAGCATATGGGGCTGGCGCCCTACTCATTTGAGCCACAGGCGCCACCCAGGTTGGGATTCTTTATAAGGTGTGATGGCCATGAAGGCCTGAGGAGGTGAAGTGGGAGAGTTATCTGGGTGGATCTCTAGTGACAAGCATCTCAAGTAGTGGGACCTGGAGAAAGTATCATGAATGGAATCCCCAAGGAAAAGCGAAGAGGGTTGGAGCAGCACAAGCCGGGGGCAGCAGCAGGAAGTGAGCTCAGAGAGGTTGGGAATGGGACACAGGGCAGCAGGGCAGCAGGGGGCAGTGTAAACATTTCTACATCGTGTGAGCCAGATGGAACTTGTTACAGGGGTTTGAGTGAAGGAGAGAAATGCTTTAACTTATTTATTTATTTATTTTTTGAGACAGAGTCTGACAATGTCACCCTTGGTAGAGTGCAGTGGTGTCACAGCTCACAGCAAACTCAAACTCCTAGGCTTAAGCGATTCTCTTGTCTTAGCCTCCCAAGTAGCTGGGACTACAGGTGCCTTCCACAGTGCCCGGCTAACTTTAACTTGTGATTTAACAGGATGTCTCTGGCTATTATGTTAAGAATGGACTTTGGGGGGACATGAGTAAGGTAGGGAGACCAGTTAGGAAAACGTTGCAATTCATACAGTCAGGTGATAATGGTGCCTGGGGCCAGGGGGGCAGGAGCAGCGAAAATAAGAAACGGTAGTAGGATTCTGGATAGATGTTAAAGGTTGAGGTGACAGGGTATGCTGAAGGACTGGATTTACAGTGCAGGAGGAAAGAGGAAGCAACAATGGAAGAAAGAGGGTTGTCATTAACTGAGTTGGGGAAAATGGCGAGAAGGCCAGGTTGTGGCTGGTAGGGATTCATTCTGGTACTGTTCAGTATGAGATATCTATCAGGTGAGAAGGCATTGGGTACATTGGGCTAGCATTCAGTGGGCAGGTCTGAGGGATAATATGCATTTGGAAAATCTCAGCATACAAGTGATATTTAAAGCCACACACTGGATCACTAAGAGAAGAAACCAGAGAAGACAGACCTGGACAGTGCCTGATGGCTCGGCACCTGTGGCTCAAGTGGCTAAGGCGCCAACCACATACACCTGAGCTGGAGGGTTCGCATCCAGCCTGGGCCCACCAAAGAACAATGATGGCTGCAACCAAAAAAGAAAACAATAGCCAGGTGTTGTGGCGAGTGCCTGTGGTCTCAGCTACTTGGGAGGCGGAGACAGGAGAATCACTTAAGCCCAGGAGTTGGAGGTTCCTGTGAGCTGTGATGCCACAGCACTCTACCCAGGGCGACAACTTGAGGATCTGCCTCAAACAACAACAACAACAAAAAAAACTAAATATCTGATGCCAGCCACATTGATGCCTTTGAAATTTCCTAGAAGCCCTTTATCAGCAACTCCATAAAATTATTTCTACAATTATCTTCCTATAATCAATTCTTGTTCCAATGTGACAGCTTTATATTCTACTGATTCAAAATACAAAAGAATAGTCTTTTAGCTACATATTTGGTTAAAATAGAACTCACAGGTAACCTAGGAACCTAATTGACACTTTCAACAATGTTTCTATGAGAACGTGTTCTGAACTCTAAATAAGTGTCTTCCAGATCACCTTGGGCACATTGTCTAGTTTCAGTTTGGAAACTGCTTGCAATTCCAATGCACAATGTCTTTTCGTTTGCTCAGATGACCAATATGTTCTTCACTCGTCTTTACAATGCAACCAGAATATTTGTTCTTTTGGATTTTAATTAATATACTATTAACATTTTTTTTTTTTTTTTTGTAGAGACAGAGTCTCACTTTATGGCCCTCGGTAGAGTGCCGTGGCCTCACACAGCTCACAGCAACCTCCAACTCCTGGGCTTAAGTGATTCTCTTGCCTCAGCCTCCCGAGTAGCTGGGACTACAGGCGCTCGCCACAACGCCCAGCTATTTTTTGGTTGCAGTTTGGCCGGGGCCGGGTTTGAACCCGCCACCCTCGGTATATGGGGCCGGCGCCTTACCGACTGAGCCACAGGCGCCGCCCAATATACTATTAACATTTTTATAGTTAAATGTTTTTGTTTTTCATTTTGTAATCTTGTTCTCCCTTGACATTTGCCCTCCTTTAACCCTGGTTGATGTACATTAAGAACTATCTGACTTTGCTAATGGATTCATTTCTATTTAAGTGATAGATATTAATTTTTCAGTGTTGTGGAAGTGTATTCACTTCCTCCATTTACATGCTTTAGTTAGTTGTCATTCGTACCAGAGAAGACTTGATTGGTGCAATCCTTGACGTGATGACACCGCTTCCTCTTGTGTCATGGGTACTCAGATTGTTCATGACTATAGAGGGTAGGAAAGAGGGTGAGTAGCCACTGAGGTGATGGAAATTGAATGAAGCAGCAGCAAAATCTCTGTTTCTCATTTTTGATTTAACTTTCTGGATCCCCTCAAAGACACCACATCATTTCCTCCGACTGAGCCTTTACATAAGAACTAAATTTTATTATTCAACTAGTCTCTTTTGGTAAACAAATTTTCTTTTAACACTTTTTTTCATTGCATATTTCAGAGATGCCTTTTTTGACTGTGACATTTTGCACAGAAATGGCTAGTGTAATCAAAAGGATGTTCCAGGTTAACCTGTTGGTGTTAATCAGAATCATGTCTCACCCTCATGCTATTGGGATTAATCTCTTGAAAAACCCTGTGTTTCAGTATTTGTGAGGCACATTTTCAAGCCACATTCTTATAGTTACACCATTTGCTTAGTTAATCTTTGATAGGGTAAATCCTCTGATATCACCAGAGGATTTCACAATCTTTTTCATTTGTTTCAGCCCAATAGTTATCCTCCTAACTGGGAGGAAAGTTCTTTTAGCTGAACTGGAAAGCTTTCATTTCTATTGTATTTCTGGTTCACATTTTCTTTTTTTTTTTTTTTTTTTGAGATAGCAAGAAGGCTTTATTCTCCACACCAGGTAGCTAACAGACTCCTTCCACGGTGAAGCAGACTGGGTGCCTCAGGGCCCTCGAGGACAGTCCTCAAGCTGCCGTAGAACCTTCCCAGGCACTGGGCTGGGTGGGGAGAGTGCCGGGGGCTTTTCTTCAGTGGCTATTTCTTTTTTGTTGTTGTTGTTGTTGGGGATTCATTGAGGGTACAATAAGCCAGGTTACACTGATTGCAATTGTTAGGTAAAGTCCCTCTTGCGATCATGTCTTGCCCCCATAAAGTGTGACACACACCAAGGCCCCACCCCCCTCCCTCCGTCCCTCTCTCTGCTCCCCCCCCATAACCTTAATTGTCATTAATAGTCCTCATATCAAAATTGAGTACATAGGATTCATGCTTCTCCATTCTTGTGATGCTTTACTAAGAATAATGTCTTCCACGTCCATCCAGGTTAATACGAAGGATGTAAAGTCTCCATTTTTTTAAATGGCTGAATAGTATTCCATGGTATACATATACCACAGCTTGTTAATCCATTCCTGGGTTGGTGGGCATTTAGGCTGTTTCCACGTTTTGGCAATTGTAAATTGAGCTGCAATAAACAGTCTAGTACAAGTGTCCTTATGATAAAAGGATTTCTTTCCTTCTGGGTAGATGCCCAGTAATGGGATTGCAGGATCAAATGGGAGGTCTAGCTTGAGTGCTTTGAGGTTTCTCCATACTTCCTTCCAGAAAGGTTGTACTAGTTTGCAGTCCCACCAGCAGTGTAAAACTGTTCCCTTCTCTCCACATCCACGCCAGCATCTACAGTTTTGAGATTTTGTGATGTGGGCCATTCTCACTGGGGTTAGATGATATCTCAGGGTTGTTTTGATTTGCATTTCTCTAATATATAGAGATGATGAACATTTTTTCATGTGTTTGTTAGCCATTCGTCTGTCATCTTTAGAGAAAGTTCTATTCATGTCTCTTGCCCATTGATATAAGGGATTGTGGGCTTTTATCATGTGGATTAATTAGAGTTCTCTATAGATCCTAGTTATCAAGCTTTTGTCTGATTGAAAATATGCAAATATCCTTTCCCATTGTGTAGGTTGTCTCTTTGCTTTGGTTATTGTCTCTGTAGCTGTACAGAAGCTTTTCAGCTTAATGAAGTCCCATTTCTTTATTTTTGTTGTTGTTGCAATTGCCATGGCAGTCTTCTTCATGAAGTGTTTCCCCAGGCCAATATCTTCCAGTGTTTCTCCTATGCTTTCTTTGAGGACTTTCATTGTTTCATGCCTTAAATTTAAGTCCTTTATCCATCTTGAATCAATTTTTGTGAGTGGGGAAAGGTGTGGGTCCAGTTTCAGTATTTTACATGTAGACATCCAGTTCTCCCAACACCATTTATTGAATAGGGAGTCTTTCCCCCAAGGTATGTTCTTGTTTGGTTTATCGAAGATTAGGTGGTTGTAAGATGTTAGTTTCATTCCTTGGTTTTCAATTCGATTCCAAGTGTCTATATCTCTGTTTTTGTGCCAGTACCATGCTGTCTTGACCACTATGGCTTTGTAGTACAGACTAAAATCTGGTATGCTGATGCCTCCAGCTTTATTTTTATTACTAAGAAGTGCCTTAGCTACACAGGGTTTTTTCCGGTTCCATACAAAATGCAGAATCATTTTTTCCAAATCTTGAAAGTACGATGTTGGTATTTTGATAGGAATGGCATTGAATAGGTAGATTGCTTTGGGAAGTATAGACATTTTAATAATGTTGATTCTTCCCATCCATGAGCATGGTATGTTCTTCCATTTGTTAATATCCTCTGCTATTTCCTTTCTGAGGATTTCATAGTTTTCTTTATAGAGGTCCTTCACCTCCTTCGTTAGGTATATTCCTAGGTATTTCATTTTCTTTGAAACTATGGTGAAGGGAGTTGTGTCCTTAATTAGCTTCTCATCTTGACTGTTATTGGTGTACACAAAGGCTACTGACTTGTGGACATTGATTTTACATCCTGAAACATTACTGTATTTTTTGATGACTTCTAGGAGTCTTGTGGTTGAGTCTTTGGGGTTCTCTAAGTATAAGATCATGTCGTCAGCAAAGAGGGAGAGTTTGACCTCCTCTGCTCCCATTTGGATTCCCTTTATTTCCTTGTCTTGCCTAATTGTATTGGCTAGAACTTCCAGCACCGTGTTGAATAGTAAAGGTGACAGAGGACAACCTTGTCTGGTTCCACTTCTAAGAGGAAAAGCTTTTAGTTTTATTCCATTCAGTAAAATATTGGCTGTGGGTTTGTCATAGATAGCTTCAATCAGTTTTGGAAATGTGTCACCTATGCCTATACTCTTCAGTGTTCTAATTAGAAAAGGATGCTGGATTTTATCAAATGCTTTTTCTGCATCTATTGAGAGGATTATGTGATCTTTATTTTTGCCTCTGTTAATATGGTGGATAACATTTATGGACTTGCATATGTTAAAGCAGCCTTGCATCCCTGGGATGAAGCCTACTTGATCATAATGAATGACTTTTTTGATGATAAGCTGTAATCTATTGGCTAGGATATTGTTGAGAATTTTTGCATCTATATTCATGAGTGAGATTGGTCTGAAATTCTCCTTTTTGGTTGGGTCTTTTCCTGGTTTTGGTATCAGGTTGATGTTTGCTTCATAGAATGTGTTGGGGAAGATTCCTTCTTCCTCAATTTTTTGGAATAATTTCTGCAGTACAGGAATAAGCTCTTCCTTGAAGGTTTGATAGAATTCTGGAGTGAAGCCATCTGGACCAGGGCATTTTTTGGTTGGAAGCTTTTTTATTGTTTCTTTGATCTCAGTGCTTGAAATTGGTCTGTTCAGGAGCTCTATTTCCTCCTGGCTGAGTCTAGGGAGAGGGTGTGATTCCAAATATTGATCCATTTCCTTCACATTGTCAAATTTCTGGGCATAGAGTTTCTGGTAGTATTCAGAGATGATCTCTTGTATCTCTGTGGGATCCGTTGTTATTTCCCCTTTATCATTTCTGATTGAGGTTACTAGAGATTTTACTTTTCTATTCCTCATCAGTCTGGCCAATGGTTTATCTATTTTATTTATTTTTTCAAAAAGCCAACTCCTTGTTTCATTAATTTTCTGAATGATTCTTTTGTTTTCAATTTCATTGATCTCTGATTTGATTTTGGATATTTATTTTCTTCTACTGAATTTAGGCTTAGATTGTTGTTCTTTTTCCAATTCCATAAGATCTCTTGTGAGATTGTTGATGTGCTCTCTTTCTGTTTTTTGAATGTAGGCATCTAAAGCGATGAATTTTCCTCTCAAAACTGCTTTTGCAGTATCCCACAGGTTTTGGTAGCTTGTGTCTTCATTGTTGTTATGCTCAAGGAAGTTAATGATTTCCTGTTTTATTTCTTCCTGCACCCATCTGTTATTCAACAGAAGATTATTTAATTTCCATGCCTTTGCGTGGGGTCGAGCATTTTTGTTAGAGTTGAAATCCACATTTAGTGCCTTATGGTCTGAGAAGATACAAGGTAAAATTTCAATTCTTTTGACTCTGTTGATATTTGTTCTGTGTCCCAGGATATGATCAATTTTGGAGAATGTTCTATGGGGTGATGAGAAGAATGTATATTCTTTATCTTTGGGATGGAGTGTTCTATATGCGTCTATCAAGCACAGTTGTTCTAGGGTCTCATCTAAATCTCTTATATCTTTGTTTAATTTCTGTTTAGAGGATCTGTCCAGCTCTGTAAGAGGAATGTTAAAGTCCCCTGTTATTATGGTATTATCAGATATCATATTGCTCAGACTGAGTAAGGTCTGTTTCAAGAATCTGGGAGCATTTAAATTGGGTGCATGAATATTTACAATTGAAATGTCTTCTTGTTGCATTTTTCCCTTGACCAATATAAAGTGACCATCTTTGTCTTTTTTGACTTTAGTTGCTTTAAATCCACATGTATCTGAAAATAAGATTGCAACTCCTCTTTTCTTCTGAATTCCATTTGCCTGAAAATTTGTCTTCCAACCCTTGACTCGGAGCTTTAATTTGTCTTTTGAAGTCAGGTGTGTTTCTTGCAGACAGCAAATGGATGGCTTGTGTTTTTTCATCCAGTCAGCCAATCTATGTCTCTTCAGTGGGGAATTCAAGCCATTAACATTTATTGAGATAATTGATAAGTGTGGTAGTATTCTATTCGTCTTATTTTGTGAGAGTCCATTGCTTAGTTTTATCTTTTGCATCCGTTTGGAGGTTTGGTTCTGTCCTTTAATTTCTGAGTTCTTACTTTGCTGCTGATCCATTGTGGTGGTCAGTGTGCAGAACAGGTTGAAGTATTTCCTGTAGAGCTGGTCTTGTTGTGGCGAATTTCCTCAATGTTTGTATATCCGTAAATGATTTGATTTCTCCGTCAATTTTGAAGCTTAGCTCAGCAGGGTACAGAATTCTGGGCTGGAAATTGTTCTGTTTAAGTAGATTAAAGGTAGATGACCATTGTCTTCTTGCTTGGAAAGTTTCATTAGAGAGGTCTGCGGTCACTCTGATGGATTTGCCCCTGTAGGTCAACTGGCGCTTACTCCTGGCAGCTTGCATAATCTTTTCTTTTGTCTTGACTTTGGATAGGTTCATCACAATGTGTCTTGGAGAAGCTCAGTTAGAGTTGAGGCGACCTGTGGTCTGATATCCCTCTGAAAACAGTGTGTCAGAATCTTTGGTGATATTTGGGAAATTTTCTTTTATAATATTCTCTAGTATGGCTTCCATTCCTCTGGGGCATTCTTCTTCCCCTTCTGGAATTCCTATAACTCGTATGTTGGAACGCTTCATAAAGTCCCATAATTCTGGCAGTGAACGTTCTGCTTTCTCTCTCTTCTTTTCTGCCTCTTTTACTCTCTGAGTTATCTCAAAAACTTTGTCTTCTACCTCTGAAATTCTTTCTTCTGCATGGTCTAACCTGTTACCGATACTTTCCATTGCATCTTTAAGTTCCCTAATTGACTGTTTCAGTTCCTTCAGCTCTGCTATATCCTTTTTATATTCTTCATATCGTTCATCTCTTATTTGATTTTGTTTTTGGATTTCCTTTTGGTTATTTTCCACTTTATTATTAGTTTCCTTCATTGTTTCCATCATTTCTTTCATTGTTTTCAACATGTGTATTCTAAATTCCCTTTCTGTCATTCCTAACATTTCTTTATAGGTGGAGTCATCTGCAGTAGCTACTTCATGGTCCCTTGGCGGGGTTGTTCTGGACTGGTTCTTCATGTTGCCTGGAGTTTTCTGCTGATTCTTCCTCATGAGTGATTTCTTTTATCTGTTTCCTTGCCCTAATTTTCCTTTCACTTCCTCTTGCTCTTTAAGTTCTCATGCCTGTGGACTAAGGGTTACAGGACCAGAAGGTTGAGAAGGATGAAGAGCAAAAAAGGGATGAAAGAAAGGAGGACCGAGTGATAAGAAAAAAAAGAAAAATAGAGAAAGGAGAGGGGGTGGGTAAAGGGAATATTGACAAAAAGAAGAGAGGCACAGAAAGAGGGAGAGAGAGCAATATAGGTGTACAGTAGGGTACTTTGACCCAACCTTAAAAAATCCCCACCTTCTGGGGGTGCCCAGTTGGGTGGTTCCCTTGAGGTCAGCAGCTCTTTGCTAACCTGATCAGACACAGTACCCCACCTCCACCAATTAGAGAGGAAAGACAAAAATGCTATAAATCAAACCAAAACAAGCAAACAGAAAACTTTACGGGATAAAATTGGGTGAAAACCCAAATAATAGCGGTAGAAACACTAGCAAATATGAAGTTCTAGTTATTGAAAAAGGCAGCAATGGGAAATTATAATTAAACTAGAAAAATTGAGAAAGAAAAAGGATCTGCATGGAAAAGGTTGAAATTAAAAAACCAAACAACATCAACAACATCAAAATAAACAAAAAAACCCAACCAAACCAAAAAAAAAAAAAAAAAAACCCCAAAAAACCAAAAACCAAAAACAAAGCAGTATGTATATGTTATTGAATATTGTCTGGGCAACATGTGCTCTTCTGGTGTATGAGATGTTAATCACAGTTCTGATACGACTGGAGGCTGCTAGTTTCTAAAACCCCAGCAGGTAAACATTCTAAATCTCTCTTCAGCCCACTTAAAAGGCCCTTCGAGCTTGTAAACTTGCTGAGCAGAAGCTTTCCCAGGAAAGTGCTTGTCACTGGAATCACTGCTGAAGTGGCTATCCACTTACCCAGTGTGCCAAAACCGGTCTTACTCTGCCCCTGAGGGTTAGGGCTGCAAGGCGGCTCAGAGCCCACCATTAGGCTACTTGGTCACTGGATTACCAGCTCCCACCTGATTCTAGCTCTGCGACCCTGAGGGCGGAGCTTGCCGGGGCAGATCGCTCACAATGGCTCCCTGTGACCTACAGCCAAACACTATTAGCTCCGTCTGGCTCAGCGGCTCAGACTGGGGCCCTAGACAACGGCCAAAGTTCTCCGCACTCCTGCTCAGGCTCTCCCCAAGACAGTTCAACTGAGTGCCAAGTCCAAAGACATCAAAACAGTTCAAAGGTAAGGCCTTTCTGGTTTGCAGTCTCGCTGCTGCTGAACTTACAGTTGCAGGCGGGTTTAGACGGATTGAACACACGCGACCACTTGCCATTTTTCCACTGTTTTAGTCCTCCTCTTGGGGTCCAGAAGTCTGTTGCTGACTCCCTGTATCCTCACAGGGGTGATGATAGGCAGATCCCACCAGCCAGAGATGCCTGGAGTCCTATCTCCCCAGACTCACGGTGCCCAGATGCAAGGAAGCTGTTACTCGGCAGCCATCTTGCTCCGCCTCCTGGTTCACATTTTCTTTGCTAGTATTCTTTCATGTTTTCTTAAATTAGAAAATATTGCATGAGGATATCATTTTGGCCCAATAGGAGGAACTAGGCATCTTAAGATCTGCTATGTAGTTCCAACGTCAACGGAAAAAAGCCCTCTTTACCTTTCAGTTTAAGTGGGGTTGGCCTTGCGTTCTCTACTTTCATGACTGTGTGGATTCCATGAAGTGTTACGCTCTCAGACTTGAGAGACCCTCTAAGGGGCACAGGATCAAAATTTCTGCAGTAAGATTCCTTTAAAACATTGGCTTTTGGGGCGGCCCAGTGAGTAGGGCACTGGCCCTATATACCGAAGGTGGCAGGTTCAAACTCTGCCCCAGCCCAACTGCAACAAAAAATAGCAGGTGTGTGGTGGCTGCCTGTGGTCCCAACTACTCGGGAGGCTGTGGCAAGAGAATTGCCTAAGCCCAAGAGCTGGAGGTTGCTGTGAGCTGTGACACCACAGAACTCTCCCCAGGGTGACAAAGTGAGACTCTGTCTCTTAAAAAAAAAAAAAAAGTTGGCTTTCATCAGTGGTTGTCCTGTTTTGAGTATTTTCATGTAAATTTTTATTCAGTTAATGGAAAACAATAACTGTTAATTACTCATTATTTTGAGGGGGAAAAACCTCAACCCAAGGTTGGTCCTCATAATGCACTTGAAAATTCTTCCAGAACTAATTTTGAAACTATAGGGAGTTTCAGTCCAGGTCCAGTTGCTCACCACACAAAGCTCCAATTATTAAGACAACGAGAGTGGCCCAGGAAGAAAGTTTTCTTTTTTTTTTCTTTAATACGATGGATATCTTGTCAGGAGAACAAGAAAAGCTGCCCCAAAGCCATCTCTCTCCTACTAAGATGGTGCATGGGCTTTCTGCAGAGGGTCCATGTGCTCTGGGGCAGGTGTAGAGGGATGATATGTCCCAGCCTTAAGAGCTCTGCCATGGTGCATTCAAAATCTCTACTCTTTCAATCTTGCAGAAAATCCACTTTTCTGGGAAACAACTCAAAAGCCCAAGTAGTTAGTTAAGGGGCAAGATTATAAAAAAAAAAAAACAACATATCAAACTCTCTGGTCCTCCTGTTCATCAGAGAGCCAGTTCTTCTAGTGCAGTGCCAGCCACTTCCCTGAGGCACCATGGTGAAAGGGAAGGTCAGAATAAATGGCTTTGGTTGTATCGGGCTCCTGGTCATCAGTTAAAAGCTCCTGCTTTTAACTCTGGCAAAGTGGATATTGTTGCCATCAATGACCCCTTCATTGACCTCAACTACATGGTCTACATGTTTCAGTATGATTCCACCCATCGCAAGTTCCATAGTTAAGGCTGAGAATGGGAAGCTTGTCATCAATGGAAATCCCATAACCATCTTCCAGGAGCGAGATCCTACCAAAATCAAATGAGGTGAGGCAGGTGCTGACTACACTGTGGAGTCTACTGGTGTCTTCACCATCATGGAAAAGGCTGGGGCTCACCTATAGGGGGTGCCAAAGGGTCATCATCTCTGCCCCTTCTGCTAAGCCCCCATGTATGGGATGGGTATGAACCACAAGAAGTATGAAAACAGCCTCAGCAATGCCTCCTGTACCACCAACTGCTTAGCCCCTTGGCCAAGGTCATCCATGACAACTTCGGCATTGTGGAGGGACTCATGACCATAGTCTATGCCATCACTGCCACCCAGAAGACCGTGGATGGCCCCTCTGAGAAGTTGTGGTGTGATGGTCATGGGGCTCTCCAGAACATCATTCCTGCCTCAACTGGTGCAGCCAAGGCTATGGGCAAGGTGATCCCTGAGTGAATGGGAAGCTCACTGGCATGGTTTTTCGTGTCCCCACTGCCAACATGTTGATCGTGGATCTTGCCTGCCATCTGGAAAAGGCTGCCAAATATGATGATATAAAAAAGGTGGAGAAGCAGGCATCATAGGGCCCCCTCAAGGGCATCCCGGACTACACAGAGCACCAGGTCATCCCCTCTGACTTCAACAGTGCCGCCCCCTCTTCCACCTTTGATGCTGGGGCTGGCATTGCCCTCATTGACCACTTTGTCAAACTCATTGCCTGGAATAACAATGTATTTGGCTACAGCGACAGTGGTGGACTTTGTGGCCCACATGGCCTCCAAGAGTAAGAACCCCCAGACCACCAATCCCAGCCAGAGCACGAGAGGAAGAGAGAACCCTTAGCTTCTGGGGTGCCCTTGCCTACTCAGGCCCCCACCTCACTGAGAATCTCCCCTCAGTACAGTTTCTACATCAGATCCCCTGAAGTATAGGAGGGGCCTAGGAAGTCCCACCTTATCATGTAACATCAATGAAGTTCCCTGAATTCAGCCAAAAAAAAAAAATATATATATATATAAAATATATATGAGTCATTGAAATTTGTTCGTGAAACCAGTTACACTAACCACTCACGTAAACAGACATTGTTTTCACTAATTCAAGATTGCCACCTGTGGTGGTAATTTATGGAAGATTTGGGTGCCTTTCTTCTCAGAGAAAGGTTCACTGTCTTTTGTGGAATCACAAAATCCGTCTTTTGTGGGATTGTCAGATTTTTCTTTCTTTGATTATTTGGCATTAATAGGCTTATGAATCTTGACATTGTGTGGAGTTGGAAGTGGCCCTTCCAAGGGCGGAAACTTTTAGGCAAGTAAAGGAAAATGGTTCCTGCAAACTTTGTAAAAGGAAGAAAGAAAAAGGAATGAGGAAAGAATAACCAAGAAAGGGACGAAGAGAAAAATGGAAAAGAGAAAGCTGTGCAAAGGAAAAGGAAGAAAAGAAAACAGGAAATAGAAAAAAAATGGCACAATCTTTTTACTGTGCCAAGCAAGTCTCTTTCCACAGTACTGAAATGAGAAGCACATGGGGCTTTAGTCCTCTATTTGATTTTCTGGTTTGCACATCCATGCCTCCATCTTCAGATGTGCAAGAAATCATCCCAGGTTAAACAGTGTGGTTTTAGGAGTGGCCATTTCTTCTCCTTTTGTATAACAGGAGAAGAATTGAGGAATGCTATCCACACTCTTAATCTACTACTTTAAAGACGTTAACTTGTGTGAGCACATAGCATCAAAGCTAGCTGCAGTGACAACTGGTCCCATTTTACGTGATAAAAGTGATGAGGCATTTATTTGAAAATCTAATACATAAGAAATCCTGTATTTCCTCTGGGAACATCTTGCTACATTTTAGCAGCTCTCTTGCTAGCCAGAATTATTAAATTCTACAATCACTCTGTCATAAAAACAACTGTTTGTTGAGTGTGGATGGGCATGCTATTGGCACTGGTCATTTCTAAGTTATTGACCACCTCTCTTTTCTATACATCTTTGCACATGGAAAGATGTGTGTGTATTGTTTTGTGTGTGTATGTGTGTATGTGTGTGTATTACTTTCTGGGCAAATCTCAGGTAAAAGATACCTTTTTTGTTAACAGAATCATCCAAATATGGCTTGTTTTCTGGTGTTAATTGATGCCTCACCCTTGTTGAGATGTGGCCCTTTTTTGTTTTATGTGATGATGCAATGAGATAGTTCACTTCTTCTCTCTTCTATGATAAAATCATCACATTATAATTCAAACTTCTTTGAGAAAGCCTGATTCTTCTGATTAGTTTAGAAAATGTAATTCTGTGTAGGATCATTCTGAAAAACACGTATAAGGGAAAATATGTTCTCCTCTATTTTATTTGGTCTGTAAGATTATGATAAATTTTGTGCTTACCTAGTAAATCTGCTGGCAGGTTCTTTAAGACTTCAAGAAGGAATGAAGAAAGTACTAGGTCCCCATAAAAGTAATTACTCATCATGGTCTTGATGAGGTATACCTACTCTCTGACTTTTAGGAATTTGGTCTATGTGACACTCCAGATTAAATACAGAGTTAGGAATTGATTTCATGTCTACCTGATTCCAAAGTCTGGGACCTCTCCTCTCTACTATCCTGTCTTCTGTGATCTACCCCTTCCTTCGAAGATATCATAATTTTATTCAAATTCTTATTTCTGAAATAAAGGTGGTCATATAATTCCCTTTCTAATAGATTAGAAATGAAATCAGAATGGATTAGAAAATCAAATGCGGTTTTAGTATGGATGTCTTTATTATTTCTCAGTAATAAAATAGGTGAAAGACGTGCTAGGAAGAATGTGGTCCTTGGAATGAGCAAGCCAGAATTTGCATCACAGCTCACTGAATGACAGTGGAAGAAATTAACCCCTTTGAAGCACACTTTCTTTTTTCTTTTGCAAACTAAATATACCTGAACTATGCATTTGAGTTTTTTTTTGTTGTTGTTGCAAATTAACAATTTGTAATTGCATGTGTTGACAAAGTACGACATGATGTTATGGTTTATAAATACAATGTGGAATAATTAAATCAAGGTAAGTAATATCCATCACCTCAAATGCTTAAGATTTTTTTGTAAGAACATTTGAAATTTACTATCTTAGCCATTTTGAAATGCAAACTACACTATTATTAACAATATTCATCAGACTATGAAGCACATTTGCTTAATTGAAAAGTTAATAATACCTGAGGTGTATATTAAGCATGAAGACTAAATGTGATTTACACATGCGGAAGAGGCTGGATCAGTAAATCGTTTGCTTCTCCTCTGAACTTTGCCTTCCTTATCTGAAAATAGACAGGGCTGAATTAAATATTGTCCAAGTCGCTTGTCAGTTCCAATATTTTCTGGGATGGAACTGTGAACATCACCTACATAAGTAAAGTAATTATTTTGGTGTAGGTAGGTGAAAGGCTCCGGCAAGTGTCAAGTTTGCACAAGCTTCAAAAACATACTAATTCTAATTCATTCATTCATTAAATTAATATATATTTCCTGGCTGTATTTTAGGTGCCAGACACTGAAGATAAATAAGGTAATGGTTTGTGTGCTCAAGGAACTCCTAGGTTTCATGGTGTAGTCGTGGTATGGAAATTGGCAGTTATAAAATAGTACAAGATTTATTTTAAAAAGTGAGCACACACCCACACAGATATATAAACACACATGCATATAAATGATAAAACACAAATGTAGTCTACGAAGGGAGAGGGGTGAGGAGGGGAGGGTAGTTGGTGGGAGGAGGGAGGGCATTTGGTGGGATCTCACTGAATGTGCACAATGCAAAGGTACATTTCAAAATAACTAAGAATAAATTTTAAATGTCATACTACAAAAAATGAGAAAGTGAGATGATGGCTGCGTTAATCAGTTTGATTTCAGCTTTCCACACTGTATATCAAATCATCACATTGTTCCCCATGGATGTATACAGTTATGATTTTAATTAAAAATCGATTAAAAATAAAAAAATAAAAAGTGAGCACACAATGGTATAGAACGCAGAAAAGTAATTAACATGGCCTTAGACTAAAGATTTTACAAAAGAAAGAGCAAAGAAACTAGGATTTGAAAGATTAAGGATTTTCACTGACTCTGTGGGCCTGAACATGGGAGCAAAGAATAAGAAGAATTGAAGGAAAGGACCTGTTTTGTCCTGTGGGGAGAAATATTCTTTCTCCTTCTCTCTCTCTCCATAAAGAATTATAATGACCTTGTATTACTTTAGGTTAAACATCCTTTCATCCTTTTTTTTTTTTTGTAGAGACAGAGTCTCACTGTACCACCCTTGGTAGAGTGCCGGGGCATCACACAGCTCACAGCAACCTCTAACTCTTGGGCTTACGCGATTCTCTTGCCTCAGCCTCCCGAGCAGCAGGGACTACGGTGCCCGCTTTCATCCTTTTTAACATTTTATTTGACTAACTCAGAAAGGTTGAAAAGTTTTAAATACTCTCAGACTTTTATCATTAATAGAAAGAAGTATGTCTGTCTTATTTAGATTTAAATAGAATTTGAATACTT
Organism: Nycticebus coucang; assembly: GCF_027406575.1. Classification (NCBI taxonomy): domain Eukaryota; kingdom Metazoa; phylum Chordata; class Mammalia; order Primates; family Lorisidae; genus Nycticebus; species Nycticebus coucang. The sequence goes on from NC_069782.1 coordinate 33,015,326, forward strand.
AGCTAACACTGCTTAGAGAAAATTATCTTTGGTTCATGTAAATAACAGCTAGCTATTTTTCCTTTCCTTCCGATTAGATTTGCTTCATATTCAAAACAAAATTACCTCCTTCCCATTGAGGGTGTGTAAAAATAATTAAGGAGGGACAAAATACAAATACACTTCCCTTATCTGGTTCTCATTATCTCAATATCTCCGGGCTCCTGGTAGGTTGCAGTGATAATACTTTACCTCAATTTGGTTGCAAAGTGACACTGTACTCAACTCTCAGGTGACAGATCTGAAGGATCGTGCTCAAATGGTTTGGAGCATGAGGGAAGATTCAGACTGTCATTAGGAAGAAAATGCATGACCACAGACTCTCCAAGTGTGCTGCAGCCTCGAGTTTGAGCTGGGGAGGTTGCCATTTGTCTGGCCATGTGCTCTGGAAATAAACTAAGAGGGACAAATTCATTTCCCCAAATGAGTCAGAGCAAGCCAACAAAAATCAAGGCACCAATAGTCCACACAAAAAAATGTACCACTTGAGCATTGGGATTATTTCCAATGTGGGCAGGTACTTTGATCATAATACCCTAATTTGGGGCAGGGCCAGGCAGATGGGAAGGATAAACATTATTATTTTAAAATCTGAATGGCTTGTGATTCTTTTCTAATTAGGGCAACTAACAAAGCATGCTTGCGTCAACCACCTGCTAGATGGAAATCTGTACTTCTCTTCCTTTTCCCTGTCTCTGCATTCATCGATGAGTATTGACTACTCAATGACTACTCTAGGTATGCTGTGGGTATCAGGGGAGATTTAAAGGTATATGGGACAGAATTCTGATCTTTCAAACCCTTTAATTTTAATTTGAGAAGAGGGCATATATACCCCTCAAAAGGGCTCTGTTCCCATTGCCATTTCTCTTCTTTCTTCTTTCTCCTTCTCCAACTTGAGCTCCATCTTTCCTTCCTTCCTTCCTTCCTTCCTTCCTTCCTTCCTTCCTTCCTTCCTTCCTTCCTTCCTTCCTTCCTTCCTTCCTTCCTTCCTTCCTTCCTTCCTTCCTTCCTTCTTTCTTTCTTTCTTTCACCATATTTGAACCTGCCACCCCCAATATATGGAGCCAGCACCCTACTCCTTGAGCCACAGGCACTGCCCATCCTTTTGAAGTTCTCAAAGAGCACCAGGTGTATTTAGCTTTGTCATCTGAATTCAACATTTCTCATCTACTTGACACAGATCAGTCGGAAGGTGTGTTCTTTTTCTTTATGGGTCATTTCCAATAACACAGCCTTTTTGCACCACAGAGAGAGACGTGGGACTCAATCTTTGTTTGCCATGACTTCAGCCAAGAGTCTCAGTTTTATGTTCATGTCTTGCTTCAGAACTATTGGTGAACACTGTGCTCGTTTCCATCTCTTTCATGCAATTGCAGGTAGGGAAAGAACTTTTTGGAAGGATTAGGCATATACATATGCCTGAAAAGAGAAGAGTGTGGGAGTAAAGTTGGTTTTTATTTTGGCCCACAGGTACGTGTAGGCAAACATCTAGACATTGTATTATCTAGGTTGTCCTCGTTATTGGAGAGGACAACTATACAAGGAATGTGAGCTGATGGCGCATTCTTTGTCTGACAACACAGTTCCTTCCATCTGGGTGTGAGGCTGAACTGCCTAATGTAGACCTCCATTTGGCACGGGGAGACATATCGGATAATTACTTTAGAGCTCTTTTCTGAGGTTTCAAGACTTCATCTGGCTTGTTTTAAAGCATTAGGGAAAAGACAGTAAACTGAACATTTATTGACCATACTAGGCTTTGTGTAATTTTTTCCCCACAGTGATCAGCTCAACCTATCCTAAAATAATACCTTAAAATATGCATTTTAGTTTGAATTATACCTTGCATTTTATGTAAATCAGATATGGTTGACTATCAGCAATATCATGTGGTTTAATCTAAGAGTATCTTCATTTTTAATGATGAAAAGGCACCCGTGTCCACCTGCTCTGTTTCTGTCTACTTCCCTCAACACCTCTGCATCCTTGCTTTACTTCATAGCATAAACCAGTGGTTCTCAGGTTCTCGGCCTTCAAGGGACAGGGCTTATAACCCAGCAGATTCCTGGCCCCTCAGCTCCAGAGTTTCTGATTCAGTGAGTGTGGAGCAGGACAGAGGTTTTGAATTTCTAACAAATATCCAGGTGATGCCGCCGCCACCGCTGGCCCAAGGACCACACCTTGGAAACCACAAAGGAATGATGTCTTTAAGGCTGCAATTTTAAGACTTTTTTCCATTTGGACTCCAAAACAAAATTAAAAATCTAGATTTCCTTAAACGTCAAAACCTGATGCATTTTCCTTTATCCTTTGTATTTCCTTACATGTATTGCAAAAAATAAAAACTGCATCACCTTGATTTTTAAAGTTCAAAATTCTTCCGTTCATATGAACACAGTGTAATCCCTGAAAAACTATTTCATAGAGTAAATAATTACAAAAGTGTTAATATTTAGTGTTGGAATTGAGGGAAGAGTGTGGAAGAGCAAATAAAGCATGGTAGATGGGTGGGGTAATGCAGCGGAGAGTCACATGTCCAGTCTGAGGTCACTCTGGAAATTCTCCCTTCAATCCTTCCCACTTCTAAGATTATATGAGCCAAAAAGTACTGAGAAAAACTAGCCCAGACTATAGTTGCGTTTTATCATTCGTATGAGTGTGTAGGTGATTATATATTGGTTTCATAATAGTATTGGGTACATTGGATACTTTTTCTTCCATTCATGTGATACTTTACTAAGACTATGTTCCTACGAATGATAAAACACAACTATAGTCCAGAAAGCAGGAGGAAAGAGGAGGGAGAGGGGAGGGGAGGGCATTTGGTGGGACTTCACCTAATGTGTACAATGCAATGGTACATTTCAAAACTATTAAGAGTAGAGTATAAATGTCTTTTTTTTTTTTTTTTGAGACAGAGTCTCACTATGTTGCCCTCAGTAGAGTGCCATGGTATCATAGCTCACAGCAACCTCAAACTCTTGCTCTTAAGTGATAATCTTACCTCAACCTTCCAAGTAGCTGGGACCACAGGCTCCTGCTAGAACACCCATCTATTTTTGGGTTGCACTTGTCATGTTGTTTAGCAGGCCCAGGCTGGGCTTGAACCCAGCAGCTCCTGTGCCCTACTCACTGACCTACTGGTGCCAAGCCAAGAGTAGAGTATAAATGTCTTACTACAACAAATAAGTAAGTGAGGTGATGGTTGTGTTAACCAGTTTGATGTAAACATTCCACATTGTATATCAAATTAGCACATTGTATCCCATAAATGCATTAATGCACACAGTTATGATTTAATAAAATAAACAAACAAACAAACAAACAAACAAAAACTAGCCCAGAATGATTATCTCTACTTTGTAGGTCAGGAAACATGGTTGGGGGGAATAAAAATGGTTTGCCAAGTCTGTTTTTTAGAAGAGCCTAGCTAGAGGATCAGGGAAAACCTAAGTCTGATGCCAGAGTGGGGAACAGAGCCTCAGAGATGAGGACACATGCCTTTTGGCCTAGGATGGAAGAGTAGACTCCTCTAACTTCCCCTCACTTTCACTCTTGTTGCAAACAAAAACATTACTTGCAAATAGAAAATGTTATTTAACTTTTGATTGACCAAACAATTCTAAAACCTGGGCATGAGCAAGCCTACTAGTGATCAGGTGCTCTGGCTGTTTACTAAACTGGAGGCTCAGAAATGCCAGTATTTTTGTTTGAAGCAGAAACAGCATCTTTCTTGCTATATCCTCTTCTAGACTCTCCCAAGAACTTGAAAGTTCTATTTTTCTTTGTTTCTTTTCTTCTCTTTCCTCCAGTATCTCTTCGGTTTTCTTTGTTCTTACCTTTATCTCACCAACTTCCTTTTTCAATCTAAACTTGCTTTAATCCACCCGGCTCCTTTCTTTAGGTGGTTTCCGTGTCAGTGAAATGCTTCTTAATTTATCAGGACTTTCCCTAATGGTTTTAAATGGGCTTTGCTCTAAGTGGGAAGTGATGATAACTGGTTTCCCTCATCCTGAAGAAGAATCCCCTGGAAATGCCAAAGAAGAATTAATACGATTTTGCATTTGTAAAGTACAAAATAACTGGAGAAATGTATTCATCGGTGATTACTTATTCTTTAAAATGTAGAGTGATCACAATGATCCCCCTTTCTGGAAGAATACATGTTAAAATAACTTGGAAGGTAGCATTGCTTAGTAAAACTGAGCTGTGGACACTCACAGACCTGAGTTCTATCCTAGCTCTGTCCTGTGCAACCAGCCTCCTTTCTATGACAGTTTTCCTTGCCTCTCAAAGGATGATAATATCATTTCAGAGAGTTATTATGAAAATAAGCTAAAAAGTGTAACCTCACATGTCTATTCTTATTACGATTCAAACTACCAGGATAGCAGTAGTTCATTCATTTATGTAAGGGTGTGTGCTACACATGAAACTTAGAGTCTTGCAGAAAAGATAGACTGAAATAAATAATCATACAAATCAGAAGGACTACAAAGAAAAATAAATCATACAACAAAGCATGGTAAAGGGAAAGTTCATTGTACCATGGAACTGTATAGTCTGTGTGTGGGGGTGGATGCACGTGACTTCTCCAGAGAAGTTGTAAAACTGAGATCTGAAAAATGATTGTGGGATTGACTAAATAGTAAATGGTAAAGAAAGACTTCTGGATAAAATGAACAGCATGTGCCAAAGCCTAGAAAAAAAGCATGAAAGAACTGAGCATATTCAAAGAATTCATGAAGGACCCATATGTTCTGGAGGTGAGTAATCCAGGGAATGAGAGGCATGAGATTAAGTTGCAGAAGTTGGGAGCAGAGTCACCCAGAGACTTGTAAACCATGGTAAAGATTGTGTTCTTTCTCCATAAACCATTTGAAAGGCCTTAGAAGGACTTAAGCCAGGGAGTGGTTTTCCTTTTGAATCTGCCCGTTCAGAATAGACTAAAGAAATGCAAGAAAGAAAGTGGGATGTTTGTTAGGAGGCTCTTAGAGTTGTCCAGATGAGAGAGATGGTGGCTTGGCTTATGGTGGTGGAATGGAGCTTTAAGATTCTTCTAAGAGATAGCATTGTCAGGTTTTGTGAATCATTGAGTAGGTATACAATGTAAAGACGGGGATAATTGATCGATCTGATTTCCAGGGTTTTACTTAGACTACTTGGCTGTGGGGCTGCCATTTACCCTTAGAAGAAACACATTCGAAGGGGAAGCTCATTTATTCTGGCTTGGACATATTGAATATAAAGAATAATATATTGAATATACGATGCCTGTGAAATATCCAAGTAAATATATGGGGCGTTCCTTCAATATACAGATCTAAACTGAACAGAAGGATGAGAGCTGATGTTTTTTGGAAGACGTTTGAACCCCTGGGAATTAATGAAGTACTAGGGGGCAAAGTACACAGCAAAACCACTAAGTCAGACTGGAGGAGGATCCAGTGTGTGCAATGCTCAACCCGTGTGAGGATGGATGGATGTGGGGTTGCACGGAAGTGGGCAGGGTGGGGGGGGAACATGTCATTTGGGGAAGGGGTTATTTTGCTTTAAAACTTCAGTTTCCAAGTTTACTAGAATCCTTTGGGTAGTTTATTTAGGGCAAAGTTTAAAATCTCAGCCTTGAAAGAATGAGACCTTGGGCATAGTTAAGTTAGTTCTCAGAGAAATCAAGGACAGGGAAATGTAATCCCTTTATATTCCCCTTCCCCATCACTATATACATATCACATATATGTTTGCATTCTTTAAAAGACATCTTCCATAGCAAATTTAATACTCTATTTAGAAACATGAAAAAGTATATTAAAATGTAGCCAGTGATTGCTATTTACATAGAGAAATTTAAATAATATTTTTTGCTGAGGTTATTTAACCTCTCCATACCTCAGTTTCTACATTTGTAAAGTGGATGTAAGAATAATTTCTATGTCCTGGGATATTGTGAGGATTAAGTGAGTTAATATTTATAAAGGACTTAAGGTGAAACCTAGCATATACTGAGTCCTTTACATAGTACTAATAGGTACAATGACCCAGACTTGAGCCACGTGGCTCTGCCTTCAAGGAGTTTATGGTCTGAAGTTCAGACAAAGAGATAGAGAATGGAGACAGGATAAGTGTGATGAAGGAACACGGGGTGAGGGGCAAAGCAAAAGGTTTCAGGTCATGTTTAACTTGAGACCTGGCTGGTGGGAATGCAAGCTAATACGACCTTTTCGGAAGGAAACTTGGAGAATACTCAAGGAACTAAAAGTAGACCTACCATTCAATCCTGCAATTCCTCTACTAGGTATATATCCAGATGATCAAAAATCATTTTACAACAAAGACATTTGCACCAGAATGTTTATTGCAGCCCAATTCATAATTGCCAAGACATGGAAACAGCCCAAGTGGCCATCGACCCATGAATGGATTAACAAATTGTGGTATATGTACACCATGGAATACTATGCAGCCATAAAAAGATGGAGACTTCACATCTTTAATGTTTACCTGGATGGAGCTGGAACATATTCTTCTCAGTAAAGTATCTGAAGAATGGGGAAAAAAAGTATCCAATGTACTCAATGCTATTATGAAATCAATATAAATTGGATGTTTTCCACATTCACACAAGTGGTAATACATAACTATAGTCCAGAAAGTAGAAAGGCAAAGGAAAGAGAGGGGAGGGGAAGGGGGAGATGGGAGGAGAGAGGGAATTTGAGGGGACCTCACCTAATGTGCATGATGCAAAGGTACATTTCAAAACCATTAACAAAAGAGTATAATTGTGATGGATGTAAGCATTACACATTGTATATCGAATCAGTACACTGAACCCCATAAATACATCAATATACATAGTTATGATTTAATAAAAACAAAAATATTAAAAAAGTAAAATAAACACAGGGATTTTCAAAGGAACAAATGCCATATTTATTCATATGAAAATGAAATTAAACATAAATATGGAAAAAGAAATAATTTGAGACCTGAAGGATATGGGGATTGCAGTGTGGGTTTTGGAGAACATATGCTCTGAATTCTATAAAACTTTTGGCATATACATATAACTCATTCACAATAACAAAAACATACATAGTGCTTTACAATTTTCAAAGTGATTATGCATACCTCAGTTTATTTGATTCTTTTATCATCCTTATGAGATCATTATTTTGGAACACTGTGAGTCAGTTGTTGGGGAAAAGTCTTATAAAAATAAGACATATTCCATAATCTCAAAGACTATAATTTAGTAGATAATTTTGGTCTCAATTTTATATATGTGCAAATTGAGGTTTGAAAGCATTAGAGGACTTGCCCAAAGTCACACAGCTGTTGCTGTAAAAAAAAAAAAATTGTAGGATTTGGTTTTAGAAACTCCGATACATGGAGATTATGCAGACAAAGAAAAAGCAGCTCTCCAAAAGTGTTTTCTCTGCTCATGTCCTGGCACTGCAAAAAAACCTCCCGAGCTTCCTTTTTCAGGGAGCCTCCCTCAGATAGGATGCCAAGGCCTTTTACAGGGACACAGGGAGAACATTGGGAGGTGTCAGCCCTAAGGGTATCAGTGAATGAAGTCACTACTTACTGTCTGGAGCCAATGACAACCATCCAAAGCCAAAAGTCAGTTAAGGTAGCAGGCAGGTGGTACAGATGGGGTTAGCCCCAGGGTAGGCTGGGCCTCAGAGAACCATAAGTCTATTGCCACTAGAGAGGGTCTGTTTAAGGGCACTCAACGCCAGTGAATTAGAGTCAAGATAAGGCCACAGGGAATGAGAGAATAAAAGGTGGGTGAAGGATCAGGCAGGCAGTGCAGGCACAGATCTCTATCAAGGAAACTTGATCCTTGAATAGGCTTCCTGTTCCTGTTTCTGAGGTTTTTCTCAGCAACGGTTGGGCAGGACTCCAAGGTAGCAGGATAGAAGGGTTGGACTATACTGTACAGGTGAGAACCAGCACCTTCACTGGCTGAAATGAGGGAGGCTGCAAGGAAGCTTAGCTCAGTGTCCAGGGAGTCAATTGTAGAGAAACTCCAGAGGTGGGAGCAAAGCCCTTTCAACCACGGGGGGCCGGACTCAGAAACATGAAGGTTTGTACTTGCCAAAACTCCATGTTCTATTTCCAAGGAAAAGCCTTTCAGAAGTGCTTATTTTCCTAAAAGTTTTGTAGTAGACCTTGAATAGTAACTGATTTTCAGCAAAGGGAGGGGGAAAAAGAAGCAAAGCAAATACCCTTTTCATCGAATCTGGAAACTGTCTTTGGAAAGTGGATAGGTCTGAAGATAAAGGGCTTCTACAAGTTTGAAATACAGTAGAACCTCTGTAAGTTGACCACCCCAGGGACTGTAACAACTGGTTACATACTGAGGAGGAGGTTAACACATGGCGGTGGTCAACATAAGGAACTTCCACTGAGTGTAGGTGGTCCCTGTCCGGTCTATGAAAATCAGGTCAACTTAAGAAGGTGGTCAATGTAGGGAGGTGGTCACAATATGGAGGTTCTGCTGTGTTTGGATTTCCATACCGCTCCCCCATCTAGAAACCAGTTTGAGATGTTAGAATAAAAGTAGATTTGAGCTTATCACCCTGAATTAAGAAGGCTGGGAAGGAAGTTGGGAACTCTGATGGGATGCTTTCAACGTTGACACCCACTCTTCTGAGGGCCGTTCCTGTACTTATTTAATTTTTTCAGCAACCTTGCCAGGTAAGTGGTATTATGATCACCATTGTGCCCCTGAGGCAACTAAGAGATACAGAGTGAAATCAAGTGACGTGCGGAATATCACCCCCGCCTAAATTGTGAATCCCAAAAAGGGGGCGAGAAGTAAGGCAAAGTACCATAACCCCCTCTATGCCCATCTTTCCCTGCAGTCCTGTGGCCAGGAACATTTTGGGGACCCAGGAGCATTTTGGTACAACTCCAAATTTGCGCTTCCATCTAACTAAAAGGCTACATTGGGCGGTGCCTGTGGCTCAAAGGGGTAGGGCGCCGGCCCCATATGCCAGAGGTGGTGGGTTCAAACCCAGCCTCAACCACAAAAAAAAAAAAAAAGCTACATTTTCTGTCCAGCAGTTGGACAGACCCAAACATGAGTATGCTTCATGACAAAAGCAGTTATTACTACACTAAGCAGAGAAATACATAAAACCTTTTAGGCTTTTGTGTCATAAACATAGATGCATAAGTGTCAAAATAGGAGAATATTTATTTTGCTTCATACTTTTTCCCCATATTGTTATTGGGTTAAAGAGTAAGGCTTAAGGAAGGGCTGGTTCGAACTTCCGTGGTTAACTTAGCCAAACTTATTAGCTATGCAACTTGGAAAATTATTTATCTTCTAGGAACTTCTCGGTTTCTTTTCTAGAGATAAGAGGATAATTATACTCTTTACCTTACAGGATTGTTGAGGACTTACATAGGATAAATACCAAAGTGCTTCACACAGAGTCCGGCATTTAATTAGTGTGCAATAAATGCTAGTTATTTTAAAAGATGTGAAAATTAAATTATATTAATTGGGATTTAAGTTAATTATATTAATTATTATTAATGTTATATTAATTAAATTATATTAATCATATTATTTTAAATATATTAAAAGTAAATGAGTGCACATACGGTTGGTTTTGTTTACTTTGAAGATGAAACTGGGGAAAATCAGATGGAAAAGATCTTTAAACTTAATTTATAATCTCTGGTTATCTCCCTTGCCCCCATTAAAAAATTCCACTAAATGCAGCCAGTGTTCAGACGGTATTTGGATGACAAAGGACAACACATCTTTTTTCTCCTGTTTTGCCCTCCCCTGCCCTCCTGGACAAGACTGAATGAAACAGGACCACTGACCTATGGGAGAAGAAGCAAAGAGATCACAAGTGGAAAGGACAGGCATTTGAGCTTGGACATCCCTATCTAGACACTGGGAAAAAACGACCTAGGAAAGAGTAGAGAAAAAGTGACAGTAAGGACTTGTTCTAGAAGCTTAGAGGATCTGGGGTGGTTTGGTGGGTGGAATATGACATCAGATAATTTTATGCATGGTCCTATCTACATTATAATGACATGTGTTTTGAATAGTTCCTAGACAGGGCTTAATAGAGATTCATTCTATACTACATTGTTATGTAATCCTTATTTAAATATATTTTCATGAATTCTCTACAGGTCATTAATTTTGTGAAATGCTGTTAGTTGGCATATAACTTTCAGCTTTTCTTACCAGTACTGGTAATATCAGGAAAATAAAAAGAGGACTTTAAGAAATTTATTAGGACTTTCGTGTTTACATGGATGGAGCTGGAACATATTCTTCTTAAGTTATCTCGAGTATGGAAGAAAAAATATCCAATGTACTCAGCCCTACTATGAAACTAATTTATGGCTTTCACATGAAAGCTATAACCCAGTTATAACCCAAGAATAGGGGGAAAGGGGAGCGGGTGGGGATGGAGGTGGGAGGATGGGCAGACGGAGGGTGATTGGTGGGATTACACCTACGGTGCATCTTACAAGGGTACATGTGAAACTTTGTAAATGTAGAATATAAATGTCTTAACACAACAACTAAGAAAATGCCAGGAAGGCTATGTTAACCAGTGTGATGAAAATATGTCAAATGGTCTATAAAACCAGTGTATGGTGCCCCATGATCACATTAATGTACACAGCTATGATTTAATAATAAAATAAAATAAAAAATAAAAATAAACTCCTGCAAAATTGGAAATAAAAAGAAATTTATTAGGAAACATGTTATAAAAACAAAACAAAAAATATCTCACCTGGATGTGTACACTAGAAAAATCCCACTAGAAAAATATAGTAGGGAAAAATGATTCATTTTACACTTAAAATAATATAGTCTCTACATGACTTTTTCAGTGAAAACTGCAAATCTTTGCTGACACTTATAAAAGAGACAGTAATAAAGGGAAACTTAATCATGCTCATGGATAGAAATACTCCATATATATATTTTTTGAGACAGAGTCTCCCTATGTCACACTTGGTAGAGTGCCGTGGCGTCACAGCTCAAAGCAATCTCCAACGCTTGGGCTTAGGTGATTCTCTTGCCTCAGCCTTCCAAGTAGCTGGGACCACAGGCACCTGCCATAATGCCTGGCTATTTTTTGGTTGTAGTTGTCAGTGTTGATTGGCGGGGTTCAAACCCGCCAGCTCCAGTGTATGTGGCTGGTGCCCTAGCCTCTAAGCTACAGTTACCAAGCTTCAATATTTTAAAATGCAGTTCGTTTCTAAAGTACCTATATATTCAATGCAATTCTAATTGCAATTAAAATATAAATATGACTTTTACATATAATTTAAGAGGATGAGTCTAAAAATTTTATGAGAGTAAATGTTCAAGAAAGGCAAGGCAATTTTGGAAAGAAGTTATAGAGCAGAGACTTTCTAATAACATTTGCTAGAAAATAAAGTTGTATAGGGCGGCGCCTGTGGCTCAGCGGGTAGGGCGCCGGTCCCATATGCCGGAGGTGGCGGGTTCAAACCCAGCCCCGGCCAAATTAAAAAAAAAAAAAAAAAAGAAAATAAAGTTGTATCAATGAAAACAATGTGTTGTTGGTTTAGGACTAGATAAATGAGTCAATTAAACAGAACAGAGGTTAGAAATATATATTCTTTTACATAAAAAATTGGTATATTATGGCTCCAGTGTTTAGATTGGAGGTAAAGGAGTGGATTATTCAACAAATTGTCTCTCAGTTGGTATGTGGAATCAGACTTCTACCGCACATCATAAACTCCAGGTCGATTAAAAACATCAATACTAAAACAATATTACAAAAACCTGTGAGTTCTTTAATATTTCCATAAATGAGAAATGACAGCAAAAGCCATGTAGGAAAATATTGATAAATTTTATTGAATGACAATGATAAACTCTTATCAATGAAGTTTAACATAAAATTAAAAAACATGTAGATTTAAAGAAAATATTTGCAAAATGCATCACAGATTGAAGATCGGTATTATAAATATATGCTAGTAATCAAAATAAATAACTGGCAGAAAAGAAAGGATAAAAGTGATGAAGACATACAAATGGCCAAAAAAGTCATGAAAAGATGTTTCATCTCACTAGGAGAGGGATTTAGGAAAGTAAAATTAAGATAATATACCATTTTAAACATCAATTTGGAAAAAAAATAAAAAATTAGGAGGTAGTTTAACAAACTCATGCTATTATTGGTGTACAGGTTAGTATAGCCGATAAGAAAGGTGATTTTTCAAAAATGATTAAAGCTTAAAATGCACACTCCCTATGTCATATAAATTTTACATCTTATTGTCTACCCTGGAGGAACATTTGCACATGAGTACAAGAATCTGTGTATAAGAATATTCATTGCGGTGGCGCCTGTGGCTCAAAGGAGTAGGGCACTAGCCTCATATACCAGAGGTGGTGGGTTCAAACCCAGCCCCGGCCAAAAACTGCAAAAAAAAAAAAAAAAAAAAAGGAAAAGAATATTCATTGCTGTTCATTATTGGTAATAGTGAAAAAATTGGAAACAACCTAAATTTCCATTAGAACAGAAATGCTGAACAACATGATAGATTTTTATACTATGGAATTCTAAATGGAAGTTAAAAGGGACAAGTTAGCTATGTGCCTGGTAGTATGTTCAGATCTCTAAGCCCTTTTGCTAACTGAATGACTCATGTCGCTGAAAAATGTAGAGTAGTATGGCATTTATTAAAAATAAAGAAAACACTTGGCATTGCAAGTCTTTTCAATTATAGCATTCTGACTGATAATGTCTTATTGTGGTTTTGCATCTCTCTGAAAACCAATGTTGATGAACACCTGTTATGGGCCGTTAGAATACCTTCATTTTTGAAGGGTGATCAGGTAGTTTGCCCATTTTTGTTTTTTTTTTCCTTTTTTTTTTATTGTTGGGGTTTCATTAAGGGTACAATAAGCCAGGTTACACTGATTGCATTTGTTAGGTAAAGTCCCTCTTGCAATCGTGTCTTGCCCCCCAAAAGTGTGGCCCACACCAAGGCCCCACCCCCCTCCCTCCATCCCTCTCTCTGCTCTTCCTTTCCCCACCCCTCCCTCCTTTGGTCTCTCTCTGCTCTCCCCTTCCTCCACCCCCACAGTGACCTTGTCATTGATTGTCCTCATATAAAAATTGAGTACACAGGATTCATGCTTCTCCATTCTTGTGATGCTTTACTAAGAATAATGTCTTCCACTTCCATCCAGGTTAATACGAAGGATGTAAAGTCTCCATTTTTTTAATGGCTGAATAGTATTCCATGGTATACATATACCACAGCTTGCTAACCCATTCCTGGGTTGGTGGGCATTTAGGCTGTTTCCACATTTTGGTGATTGTAAATTGAGCTGCAATAAACAGTCTAGTACAAGTGTCCTTATGATAAAAGGATTTTTTTCCTTCTGGGTAGATGCCCAGTAATGGGATTGCAGGATCAAATGGGAGGTCTAGCTTGAGTGCTTTGAGGTTTCTCCATACTTCCTTCCAAAAATGTTGTACAAGTTTGCAGTCCCACCAGCAGTGTAAAAGTGTTCCCTTCTCTCCACATCCACGCCAGCATCTACAGTTTTGAGATTTTATGATGTGGGCCATTCTCGCTGGGGTTCGATGGATGGTTTTGATTTGCATTTCTCTAACAAATAGGGATGATGAACATTTTTTCATATGTTTGTTAGCCATTCATCTGTCTTCTTTAGAGAAGGTTCTATTCATGTCTCTTGCCCATTGATATATGGGATTGTTGGCTTTTTTCATGCAGATTAATTTGAGTTCTCTATAGATCCTAGTTATCTAGCTTTTGTCTGATTCAAAATATGCAAATATTCTTTCCCATTGTGTAGGTTGTCTATATGCTTTGGTTGTTGTCTCCTTAGCTGCACAGAAGCTTTTCAGTTTAATAAAGTCCCATTTGTTTATTTTTGTTGTTGTTGCAATTGCCATGGCAGTCTTCTTCATGAAGTCTTTCCCCAGGCCAATATCTTCCAGTGTTTTTCCTATGCTTTCTTTGAGAATTTTTATTGTTTCATGCCTTAAGTCCTTTATCCATCTTGAATTAATTTTTGTGAGTGGGGAAATGTGTGGGTCCAGTTTCAGTCTTTTACATGTGGATATCCAGTTCTCCCAACACCATTTATTGAATAGGGAGTCTTTCCTCCAAGGTATGTTCTTGTTTGATTTATCAAAGATTAGGTGGTTGTAACATGTTAGTTTCATTTCCTGGTTTTCTATTCAATTCCAAGTGTCTATGTCTCTATTTTTGTGCCAGTACCATGCTGTTGGCCACTATGGCTTTGTAGTACAGCCTAAAATCTGCTACGGTAATGCCCCCAGCTTTATTTTTATTACTAAGAACTGCCTTAGCTATATGAGTATTTTATTGGTTGCATACAAAATGCAGAATCATTTTTTCCAGATCTTGAAAGTACGATGTTGGTATTTTAATAGGAATGACATTGAATAGGTAGATTGCTTTAGGCAGTATAGACATTTTAACAATGTCGATTTTTCCCAGCCATGAGCATGGTATGTTCTTCCGTTTGTTAATATCCTCTGTTATTTCCTTTCTGAGAATTTCATAATTTTCTTTATAGAGGTCCTTCACCTCCTTCGTTAGGTATATTCCTAGGTATTACATTTTCTTTGAAACCATGGTGAAGGGAGTTGTGTCCTTAATTAGCTTCTCATCTTGACTGTTATTGGTGTATACAAAGACTACTGACTTGTGGACATTGATTTTATATCCTGAAACATTACTGTATTTTTTGATGACTTCTATGAGTCTTGTGGTTGGGTCTTTGGGATTCTCTAAGTATAAGATCATGTCATCAGCAAAGAGGGAGAGTTTGACCTCCTCTGCTCCCATTTGGATTCCCTTTATTTCCTTGTCTTGCCTAATTGTATTGGCTAGAACTTCCAGCACCATGTTGAATAGTAAAGGTGACAGAGGACAACCTTGTCTGGTTCCAGTTCTAAAAGGAAAAGCTTTCAGTTTTACTCCATTCAGTAAAATTTTAGCTGTGGGTTTGTCATAGATAGCTTCAATCAGTTTTAGAAATATGCCATCTTTGCCTATACTATTCAATGTTCTAATTAGAAAAGGATGCTGGATTTTATCACATGCTTTTTCTGCATCTATTGAGAAGATCATATGTTCTTATTTTTGCTTCTGTTAATATGGTGGATAACGTTTGTGGATTTGCATATGTTAAACCAGCCTTGCATCCCTGGGATGAAACCTACTTGATCATGATGTATGACTTTTTTGATGATAAGCTGTAATCTATTGGCTAGGATTTTGTAGACAATTTTTGCATCTATATTCATGAGTGAAATTGGTCTGAAATCCTCCTTTTTGTTTGGGTCTTTTCCTGGTTTTGGTATCAGGGTGATGTTTTTTCTTCATAGAATGTGCTGGGGAAAATTCTTTCCTCAATTTTTTTGGAATAGATTCTGAAGTACAGGAATAAGCTCTTCCTTGAAGGTTTGATAGAATTCTGGTGTGAAGCCATGTGGACCAGGGCATTTTTTTGTTGGAAGCTTTTTTATTGTTTCTTTAATCTCAGTGCTTGAAATTGGTCTGATTAAAGCTCTATGTCTTCCTGGCTAAGTCTAGGGAGAGGGTGTGATTCCATGTATTGATCCATTTCCTTCACATTGTCAAATTTCTGGGCATACAGTTTCTGGTAGTATTCAGAGATGATCTCTTGTATCTCTGTGGGATCAGTTATTTCCCCTTTATCATTTCTGATTGAGGTTACTAGAGATCTTACTTTTCTATTTCTCGTTAGTCTGGCCAATGGTTTATCTATTTTATTTATTTTTTCAAAAAACCAACTCCTTGTTTCATTAATTTTCTGAATGATTCTTTTGTTTCCAATTTCATTGATCTCTGATTTGATTTTTGATATTTCTTTTCTTCTACTGGGTTTAGGCTTAGATTGTTCTTCTTTTTCCAATACCATAAG
Source organism: Nycticebus coucang (assembly GCF_027406575.1). NCBI lineage: Eukaryota > Metazoa > Chordata > Mammalia > Primates > Lorisidae > Nycticebus > Nycticebus coucang. The sequence goes on from NC_069782.1 coordinate 33,031,350, forward strand.
AATGTGTGTGAGTTTGTTGATGCGCGCTCTTTCTGTTTTTCGAATGTAGGCATCTAAAGCAATCAATTTTCCTCTCAAAACTGCTTTTGCAGTATCCCACAGGTTTTAGTAGCTTGTGTCTTCATTGTTGTTATGCTCAAGGAAGTTAATGGTTTTCTATTTTATTTCATCCTGTACCCATCTGTCATTCAACAGAAGTTTGCTTAATTTCCATGCCTTTATGTAGGGTCAAACATTTTTGTTAGAGTTGAGTTCCACCTTTAGTGCCTTATGTTCTGAGAAAATATATGGTACAATTTCATTTTTATTCTTTTGATATTTGTTTTGTGTCCTAGGATATGATCAATTTTGGAGAATGTTCCATGGGGTGATAAGAAGAATGTATATTCTTTATCTTTGGGATGGAGTGTTCTATATACGTCTATCAAGCACAGTTGTTCTAGGGTCTCATCTAAATCTCTTACATCTTTGTTTAATTTCTGTGTAGAGGATCTGTCCAGCTCTGTAAGAAGACTGTTAAAGTCCCCTTTTATTATGGTATTATCGGATATCATATTGTTCAGACTGAGTAAGATCTGTTGCAAGAATCTGGGAGCATTTAAACTGGGTGCATAAAGATTTAGAATTGAAACATCTTCTTGTTGTATTTTTCCCTTGACCAATATAAAGTGACCATCTTTGTCTTTTTTGACTTTAGTTGCTTTAAATCCACATGTATCTGAAAATAAGATTGCAACTCCTCTTTTCTTCTGATTTCCATTTGCCTGAAAAATTGTCTTCCAACCCTTGACTCGGAGTTTTAATTTGTCTTTTGAAGCCAGGTGTGTTTCTTGCAGACAGCAAATGGATGGCTTGTGTTTTTTAATGCAGTCAGCCAATCTATGTCTCTTCAGTGGGGAATTCAAGCCATTACCATTCATTGAGATAATTGATAAGTGTGGTAGTATTCTATTCATCTTATTTTGTGAGAGTCCATTGCTTAGTTTTATCTTTTGCATCAGTGTGGAAGTTAGGTTCTGTCCTTTAATTTCTGAGTTCTTACATTGCTGCTGATCCATTGTGATGGTCATTGTGTAGGACAGGTTTAAGTATTTCCTGTAGAGCTGGTCTTGTTGTGGCAAATTTCCTCAATGTTTGTGTATCCATAAATAATTTGATTTCTCTGTCATTTTTAAAGCTTAGCTTAGCAGGGTATAGAATTCTGGGCTGGAGATTGTTCTGTTTAAGTAGATTAAATGTAGGTGACCATTGTCTTCTTGATTGGAAAGTTTTATTAGAGAAGTTTGCAGTCACCCTGATGGATTTGCCGCTGTAGGTCAACTGGCATTTACTCATGGCAGCTTGCAGAATCTTTTCTTTTGTCTTGACTTTGGACAGGTTCATCACAATATGTCTTGGAGAAGCTTGGTTAGAGTTGAGGTGACCTGGGGTCTGATATTCCTCTTCAAGCAGTTTGTCAGAATCTTTGATGATACTTGGGAAATTTTCTTTTATAATATTCTCTAGTATGGCTTCCATTCCTCTGCGGCATTCTTCCCCTTCTGGGATTCCTATAACTCATTTATTGGAACGCTTCCTAAAGTCCCATAATTCTGACAGTGAAAATTCTGCTTTCTCTCTCTTCTTTTCTGCCTCTTTTACTATCTGAGTTATCTCAAGAACTTTGTCTTCTACCTCTGAAATTCTTTCTTCTGCATGGTCTAACCTGTTGCTGATACTTTCCATTACATCTTTAAGTTCCCTAATTGCTTTAGTTCCTTCAGCTCTGCTATATTCTTTCTATATTCTTCATATCGTTTATCTTTCATTTGATTCTGTTTTTGGAATTCCTTTTGGTTATTTTCCACTTTATTAGCAGTTTCCTTCATTGTTTCCATCATTTCCTTCATTGTTTTCATCATGTGTATTCTAAATTCCCTTTCTGTCATTCCTAACATTTCTTTATAGGTAGAATCTTCTGCAGTAGCTACCTCATGGTCCCTTGGGGGGCTTGCTCTGGACTGGTTCTTTATGTTGCCAGGAGTTTTCTGCTGATTCTTCCTCATGAGTGATTTCTTTTATCTGTTTCCTTGCCCTAATTTTCCTTTCACTTCCTCTTGTTCTTTTAGTTCCTGTGCCTGTGGACTAAGGTTTTGATGAGTCCTTTTGGTACATGACCAGAAGGATCAGAAGGTTGAAGAGCAAGAAGGGATAAAAGAAACAGAAAGAAAGAAAGAAAGAAAAGAAAAGAAAAGAAAATAGAGAAAGGAGAGGGGGTGGGTAAAAGGGAATATTGACAGAAGAGAGGCACAGGAAGAGGGAGACAGAGCAATATAGTTGCACAGTAGGGTACTTTGACACAACCTGAGAAAAACCGCAACCTCTGGGGGTGCCCAGTTGGGTGGTTCCCTTGAGTTTTCTGCTGATCAGAAAGCAGCTGTTTGCTAACCTAATCAGACTCAGAATCCCACCTCCACCAAGTTGAGAAGAAGGCAAAAATGCTATAAATCAAACCAAAACAAGCAAACAGAAAAGTTTATGGTATAAAAGTGGGTGTAAAACCAAAAAATAGGGGTAGAAACACTAGCAAAAATGATGTTCTAATTGTTGAAAAAAAGCAGCAATGGGAAACTGTGTTTAAACTAGAAAAATGGAGAAAGAAAAGAAAGAAAAAAGAAAAGAAAAAAATCTGTTCAGAAAAGGATGAAATTAAAAAACAAAACAATAACAACAAAATAAATAAAAACCAAAAACCAAAAACAAAGCAGTATATATATCTTGTTGAATATTGTCTGGGCAACAGGTGGTCTTCTGGGGTATAAGATGTTAATCACAATGCTGATATGACTGGCAGCCTCCACTGATTTCTCAAACCCTGCAGGGTGGAGACCCTAAATCTCTCTTTAACCCTCTTAAAAGGCACTTTAAACTTCTAAACTTGGCTAAGCAGAAGCTTTCCCAGGAAAGTGCTTGTCACTGGGGTCACTGTTGAAGTGGCTTATCCACTTACCCAGTGTGCAAAACAGGTCTCACTCTGCCCCTGAGGGTTAAGGCTATAAGGCACATCAGTCCCTGCCTTTAGGCTGCTCAGTCACTAGGTTACTAGCTCCCGCCTGATCCTTGCTCTGCGACCCTGAGGGTGGAGCTTGCTTGGGCAGTTCTCTCCCTGCCGCCCACAGCTGAACACTATTAGCTCTGTCTGGCTCAGTGGCTCAGTCTGGGGCCCTAGACAACATCCAAAGTTCTCCGCCCTCCTGCTCAAGCTCTCCCCAAGGTAGTTCAACCGAGTGCCAAGTCCAAAAACACCAAAACAGTTCACAGGTAAGGCCTTTCCGGTTTGCAGTCTCACTGTTGCTGTACTTACAGCTGCCGGTGGGATTAGACCCATCAAACACACGCAACCACTTGCCAGTTTTCCACTGTTTTTGTCCTCCTCTTGGGGTTCAGAAGTCTCTCGCTGATGCCCTGTATCCTCAAAGGGATGATTATAGGCAGATCCCACCAGCTAGAGATGCCTGGAGTCTTATCTCCCCAGGCTCACGGTGCCCAGTTGCAGGGAAGTTGTTACTAGGCTGCCATCTTGCTCTGACTCCCATTTGCCCATTTTTAACTGAGTTGTCTATATTGCTTTTTAATTGGAGGATTGATTTGTAGTTCTTTCTTCAAAAAGTTCTTTGTTGATTATATGTTGTTATGAAATCTTCTTCCAGTCTGTGACTTGACTTGTTAATCTCTTGATGTTGGCAAGAACATGAATTAATTGGAACTTTCATACATTGCTAGTGGGATTGCGAATTGGTAGAATATTTTAGAAAACAGTTTTGGCAGTACTCATAAAGCTAAACATATGGATAACATATGATCCAGCAGTTCAGCTCCTGGGTATATGAGAGGGAAACAAATGCGATCTTTTTTCTACTAAAGACGTGTATTAGAATGTTCATAATGTTTTATTTAGAAAAGCTCCAAACTGGAATCAACTCAATGTCCATTAACAGGAAAAAAAAAAAAGGTAATAATTGTGGTATATTTATACGATGAATTATTACATAGCAATGATAAGGAATCAGCCACTATGTGCAAATGTGTGGATAATTTCACCCGTGTATTAAGTGAAATGAAGTAAGCATGAAATAGTACTTATTATATTCCATTTATATGAAACCAGGCCAAACTAATCTGTAAGGATGGAAGTCAGAATAGTGTTAACTTTTGAGGAGTTGTTGGTTAGGAATGGACAAGAGGACATTTTTGAGATCTGTAAATATTTTGATGTTCACAGTGGTTATATGAATATATTCTTATACACGTGTATAAATCCATCAAGATGTACTCTCGAGAATTTTGCAATGTATTTTACATAATTTGTACCTCAAACAAGCTTCTACATTTGTAGGAAAAATCCATGATATAGATACTATTGTATCTACATTAGACAGCCACATTCCATATTTCCAGATGAGGAAACTGAGGCACAGAGCAGTGGAGTAACTTCCCAAGGTCACCCAGCTAGTGTTGGAACTAGGATTCAAATTCAGGCAGACTAACTAGAAGGACAGTGAAGTGTATCAGCTATCTATTACCACAATAATTTTGCATAAATAATCACACAGTCTCAGTGGCTCACAAGAAGCATGTGGTTAGATTATAAATTTACAGTGCTCAGCTTATCTAGCTGGGCTCACTCAGATGTTTGGGAGTTGTTGGCTGTTGGCTGCTTTGCAACAGCCTCAGTGGGACTGTGGGGATGACTTGGTACGACTCTGATTTAGCCCACTGATGGTCTTAGGTCATGACAGAGGAATAAGGACAGGCAAGATCAATTGTGAAAGTGCTTTTAATGTCTGTTTGTGTCATCTCATTGGCCAATGTAAGTCACTCGCACGTGATCCATGCCTTTTCTTTTTAATTCAAAATGAAAGAATACTATGTAACATATCAAATAGGGAGCTTGTGTACCGCATATAGGCAAACTAAAGATTTCCAGGTACTTTCTGTTCTTAAATGCTCAGTTACTTTACAGACAACCACGGACCCACGATTTTATAACTACAATCACATTATTTCCCCAGACAATGCTCAGTTTTGGAGGTATTTTCTCATAACTCCACTCAGTAATGCTGACATAGTCTGGATGTTGATACAGATACAGGTCCCAAGATCCAGGCCGGGCACTTATTAATGAATGCTTTCCCCCTAGTCTGTCATGTAGGAGGTAACTCTAATTAACAGCTCCTTCAGTCTTGGAGGTAGGTAAGGGAAACACACCTCTGCTTTGTCCTCCCATTTACACAGTAGGTATTCATCATGAAAGAACTGATGGAATGAAGATATGTCTTTCAATATTTTTATTCTGAAAGTTAAAATTCAGAGAAAATGACTTTTAAATAATCAAACCAGCATCTGTAAATTTCATGAATGCCTGTTTCTTATTAAACTAACTTAAATACCAAGAGGACTGTACTAGTCCAGGTTTCCCAGAGAAACAGAATTGATCTGCCTATCTATCTATCATGGGAATCATCTCATGTGATTCTGGAGGATGCTAGCTCCTACAATCTGCTGTCTGCAAACCGAAGAAACAAGGAAAGAAGTGGGAAAATTCAGCCCGAGTCTGAAGGCCCAAGAAGAAAGAGCTCTGATATTCAAGTATAGGAGAAAATAACACCCTAGCTCCAACAAAAAATAATTCATTTTTTTCTCTGCACTTTTGTTCTGTTCAGCTTCTGAATGATTTGAATGAAGCCCACTCACATTGGAGAAAGTGAGCTTCTCCATCACTCTGCTAATTTAAGCACTACCTTCTTCTAGAAATACTGTCATGGGCATATTCAGAAATCATGTTCTACCAGCTGTCAGGGCATCTCTTAGCTGAGTCAAGCTGACACGTAATACTAACCATCACAAAGATACAGAAACAATAGAACATATATTTACAGTTTTGCATTTGTGAAAATTAAAATGGTTTTTGTTTGAGAATTGGTATGGTATTCATATATTTGGTATTTGTCCTTAGTTCCTGGTATAGAGCTCTTGGCATTTCCCAAATGATAAGAATGTCTTCTGTTATTCACAATAAGCCCTTATTGAGCACTCTGAGTTCATGCTAACAAGTTGGGTAGAGTCTCTAGACAGGCTGATCACCAGAAAGACCAAGAGATTAGAGCCACTGAAATCCAAGAAGGGAGGAAGGCTGGAGATGAGGTGCTACAAAAGCTTTGAGAGATGCGGTTTGATGAGCTTCTGGGTTGGCAAACACATCCCCATGCCAGGAGAATGGCATACCCTGACCCCACAGGGACAGAAGCTCCTCCAGCACTTGGGACCCTCCCAGATCTCAGCCTGTGCACTTCTTCATCTTGCTGTCTGTTTGTATCCCTTGTAATTTCCTTTATGACACGCTGGTAAACCCAAGTATATCTCTGAATTCTATGAGTCATTCTACCAAATTATTGCCCAAAAGAGGGGGTTCAGAAACCCCCAATATAGATGGTGGGGTAGGGTGTGGTGGCTCACACTTGTAATCCTAGCATTTTGGGAGGTGGGGGAAGGAAGATGACTTGAGCTTAGGAGTTTGAGAACAGCCTGAGTTAAGAGTGAGACCCTGTCTCTACTAAAAACAGCAAAACTAACCAGGCGTTGTGGTAGGCATCTGGAGTCCCAGCTACGTGGGAGGCTAAGGCAGGGGATTGCTTAAGTCCAAGAGTTTGGGGTTGCTGGGCGCTATGATGCTGCGGTACTTTACTCAATGCAGAGTGAGGCTCTCTCTCTCTCTCTCAAAAAAATTAGTGTGTCAGAAGTATGAGGCCCAGATTTACAATTGGCATGTAAAGTGGGGGCAGTCTTGTGGGACCGAGCCCATTAACTTGTGGAATCTGATGCTAACTTCATCAGAATTGAATTAAATTGTGGGACACCCAGTTGTGGAAAAAACCCATGCACATTGGGTGTCAGAAGTGTTATATGAGTACAGAAATAAAGTTTTCAACAGAGTTGGTTATAAATTCCATAAACCATCTTGAGTTTTGAATTGGAGGGTTATGCTTATGATCAATATTAGAGTGGCTTTTGTCTTTTCATGTTTTTCATGGTCTGGAATTCCAGAGAAAGAGCTTTTAAAATATATTTTAAATCTTCTGGAATAGTCCTGGCATCCAATTTCTGCTTCAGCATTAGGCAAGATATCAGTCTTGTACCCTGAGTTTTGGATCAGAAAATCTTTCTATGATAGGCATGGAAAACAACTAAATTATTTAAATATTTCCAAATTGCCTCTTTTCCATGCATAAAAAAACATGCATTAGCCTCCAGATGCTCTTGCTGTATGAGCAATGAACTGTTGTAAATATAGGTCAGAGTTCTCAGCCTGCACATGAACTTGGTGAAATCCATGGGTCCCTTGGTACAGGTGCACCAGCTTGTGATCTAAGACCTGCTGAGGCAGGATGACAGAACCGTGGCTTGTTATGTGACCTGTCTTATTTTTCCCTTCTTGTCTTCTTAGTTTTACCTCCTTCTTTATCTTTTCCTGCTTGTTTCCTTTGAAAAAGACTCTTCGTTGCTTTATGCCTATACCTGATAGCTAAGAAGTTAGCAGATCCTGGTCCTTATCTATGCCAGTCCACTGGAATCAGAGACCTATTACGGGCCCTTATGTCCCTGTATGATTCTATTCTGATTGTCTTAGAGAAAACATCGTAGGAAATACTTGTATTTTGCACAGCTACTCTCTGAGTTCACCTTCTTGTCACCTTGGATCTTAAGAACTTCAAGAAACTCATTCACTCATTATTCACATATTTAATGATAATTGGGGCCGAAGATATAATATGAAAACAACACAGTTCTTGGCTTAATGGAAATTTACATTTTAGTTGTGTAGGAAGCCAAGTAAACAAGTAATTCTACTTCATAGTGATCAGGGTCATAGAGTCCTAAGTCGTCCCTCCTGGCTCAAATTTATCTACCAAATTCATAAAACACCAATACTCCATCAACAAGATGCATAGCCTCGGAGTCCCATGTTGCTTAGAAATTTCCTATAGAACAGATACTGAAGTTTTGTTTGTATTCGAGAAAGGCCGTAGTACTCTGTTGTTAAATTGCAGAGAGGTCAGGGCAGTGTGTGTTTGTCTGCTGCAGACTATCAGGGCCACCTGGAGTAAGTGGGAAGATAAAATATATAATTGCTCATATAATCTGACTACTTTGTCTCTGCTTCCTCTTTCAGGATGAAATTGCTAATAAAACATAAAAGATAGGCAAACCTCTGGGCAATCAGAGGAACTGAAATTCTCAAAAGCTTTCAAGTTAAATCTACTTCTGTCTCAATTTATTTTGACTGCTCCCAGGGATTTCTTCTCAAGTTCTGACTCTGTACAACAATCCTTTCTGCTTTCTGTCCCATGTTACCCCTCTTCCCTGTACTGGGCCCGTTGGAGTTAGTCTCCTAGAGCCAAACACTTCTGAAGGTTTATGAAAGGATCACTGGCTATCCCCACATATCCTCTTTTAACAGAAGCACTAGCGCAGCCTCTACCAACCCCCCTTTTCATGTTCCTTAGGAAGGAGCTGGAGAATGTTTTCCATCTTATTTACAGTAGGCATGCAGAGGTGATGGTAGGAATACATCCTTAGAAAACCATTAATATAATTTATCCCAGTTCAGACTTTAGCCAACAGTGTATCCCAACACCATGGTCCACACCATGGGAATTAAAGGCTAAATCAATATATCTAAATGTCAGCATGAGCGTAACCCAGTATGTTCATCTTCCCCACCAACCAGGCAGTACAAGTTCACTAACAAGTCCACTTTCTTAGGAATTAGAGTGCTTTTCAGGAGGACATGATTAAAATATATCAATTATCAAAATACAATCTTAAGTACATTTTTCTAATAAAATAATTTAATTTTATGTACATATATCTATGTAAGATGTGTTATAAGATGTATTTCTACAACTGTATCTACTAATTTATAGGAGGTTTTGATCAGCTTCTTTCTTTTGCCTTTTTAGCCAGAAAGTACCATCACTGTGGAATGGCTGCCACTTTAAAAGAGAAGAGGGACGTCCTAGCTCAGAAAGGCTGGACATCCTCTGTAAAGCAAGAGCTTCAGTTGTGGGTCGTCTTGCAGCTTTCAGCAGAGGCAGACTCCTGCAGCTGCTGCTTCCCGCCCTGCATGGGCCGCCTCTGAGCCCTGGTGCTCCAGCTCGCCTGAGATAGTCTTGCCCCTGTTTGCTTTCAAGTCATCCTCTCTTTTATTTCTCCCTTTTCAGAGCCAGTGTGGGAGTAAGGAATCAGAAAATGCACCCTTTCCCTGGAGGCTTGGGGATGCTTTTGTTTAAACCTAACTAATCTATTCCAAACAGGTGGCCTTAGGCTTTCTCTCCCACATCCCTACCCTGCCCCGTCCTGCTTTGGCTTGTGTTTATTGCCACACATTTTGTCAGCCCCCTTTTTCCTTTGTTCCTCTATTTAAAAAGATATCCTGGACGTGGAAAATTCCTACTGTAGGCATCAAGGATACTGACAAAGTCTTGAATTATCTTCCGATTTGAGACTGACCAAAAAAGAGTGTAATTGTAAACATGGGAGAGATTTGCAACCACAAGAAGAACAAAATTCAGACAGAGGAGTGCGACTGAGCAGAGAAGGGAGACAGAGGCGGGAAGGGAGAAATACAGTGGAGACAAGGAGAGGGGAGACAGATGAGTCTGGGGTTTGCCACGCAAGTTGTTCCTGCTGGCAGGATGGGGGTGGGGGAAGACTGCTTGTTGCTCCGTATTGATTTTCAGGACAAGTCAACAAAAAGGAATAAGGAATGCAATGAAGAAACAAAGGTCAAGGTTGTTCCCCAGAGACAAACCGAGGAGAAAGCCATCCATCCTCTTTATCCTCTTTGGCTATAATCACTTCCAGAAGTTGTTAGTGTCTTTCCCTCCCCCACCCCCACCCCCAACCCCATTTTCCAGTTTTTTTTTTCAAGCTATCTGCAACAAACTAACGTACAGAGGAGATACAATTTCATGGTGTGTCTCCATCTCTGAATATGATTTAGGATAGAGGAAGGGGGAGCATAGGAACCCCACAATCTAGCTTTCTTTGTACAACCAGGGAGTACATTTTCTTTCTTTTTGTGTCACAGGAAAGAAGCACGGTGGCATTTTCTGTTGCTCAGTTTGTAGGCTGTCTGTGCCCAGGAAATGAGAGAGGGAGGCTATGATTTAGAGATGATTTTTGTAACCGTAGTATCTAGGACATGACCTTCCCTTCTGGCTGGGCCCTTCAGGAGAGTTGAGGTGGGAAACCGCCAGCTGGCAGTTACTGCAGCTGGGCCTGGGAATAGTGGGTGCGTCCCAGGAGATTCCCAGAGGAAGGGAGAAATAGTAGCTTTTGCTAAGAGCTACTCCGCTGCTTTTGTTAGTGACAGCTTTATCTTGCTCTCCCCCACACCCTGCATACGACCGCCTCCTTCCCTGGTTACACAGGGTTCATTAAAGGTGCCAGAGGAGAGAGGCAAAGAGCATGTCACTGCCTCACCATATTTAATCCTCACAACTGTTCTGGCTGGGTAGCTAGCATAGCTTTCTCCACATTTATTGATAAGGAAATTAAGCTCTGAGAGTTGAATGCTGGGTGACCTGGGGTAACCCAGGCAGCAGTCCGTAAGTCTCAGTATTCTGACTTCAATTCCAGAAGCTTCCTCTATGTACGGCCTGGCTACTCCAGTTTTCTGCATACTATTTTACTGAGTTTCTTTCCAGTCTAGCCCCCAGTGTGGTGGTTGTTCTTTTGTGCTATTATTTTTCAAATAGCTCCAAGGAAAGTTTCAAAAAAATGAGGACAAATTTAAAAGGGTAAAAGAACTAAAGCCTACTGATTCTCCTGCGTTCATTATGATCATCAAACAGAGCAAACATGGGGCTTGTCATTCATGTGGGTCAAATCACAAACTGGGGCTGAACTTTTTTTTTGTGGAAGACAGAGTCTCTGTTGCCCTGGGTAGAGTGCCATGGCATCATAGCTCCCAGCAACCCCAAACTCTTGGGCTTGAGCAATCCTCTTGCCTTCTTAGTACCTGGGACTTTCAGGTGAGCACTACTATGCCAAGTTAGTTTTTCTATTTTTAGTAGGGACAGGGTCTCACTCTTGCTCAGGCTGGTCTCAAATGCCTGAGCTCAAGCCATCCTCTCTCCTCAGCTTCCTAGAGTTGTAGGATTACAGACATGAGCCACTGTACCTGGCCTGGGGTTACAACTTAAAAAGAAAGGAATGTAACAGAGAAGATACAAGGTGAAAAAAAAAAAAAAAAAGGAATGGGATGGGGTGGGGAGAACATGGAAATTTGGGAGTTCTGGTTCTGGAATCACATTTCTCAGGCTCCAATCCCAGCCTCATTGCTGTCTAGCTGTGTGGACTTCAGCACACATAGCTCACCTCTGCACGCCTCAGTGTCCTCATCTGTAAAATGTGATAATAATTGTCTTTATCTCATGTGCAATAGATGAAATAATTCTCTGTATTAATGGTAGCCATTATTATGACTTCAATATAGAGGTGCAGGCAGGGTCTTGCCCTCTTTTCCATGTGGGATACATTTGGGGTTCTATACTCAAGTTCTAGGGGCTTCCTTTCCAGATTTGGGGAGGAAGTCACAGTGGAAGCAATTTTGTGGCCTTTAATGGAAATAGTTTTAAAAAGGAAGAAACTAGATGGACATATATCTCTGACTTTTCTGTTTCTAAACAGGGGGTGCACCAGGACCTATAAAAAATTGCGGAATGACTAATGGCTGACAGATATGAACAAATGCTCAAAGTCACTAATCTTCAGAGAAATGCAAATTAAAACCACAAGGAGACACCACCTAACCCCTGTGAGAATGGCTTTTATCAAAAAGTTCCAATGCAAATGATGCTAGCGTGGATGTGGAGAGAGAGGAACACTCATTCACTGCTGGTGGGACTGAAAACCAGTACAACTTCCATGGAAAGTAGTACGGAGAGTCCTCAAAAACCAAAAGTAGACCTATCATTTGATCCAGCAATCCTACTGTGAGGTACTTACCAAAGGGGGTGAAAAAGTCATTTTATCAAAACGGTACTTGTGCTAGAATGTTTAGTGTAGTACAAGTCACAATCACAAAAATGTGAAATTAACTCAAGTGCCCATCAATTCATGAGTGGATTAATAAAATGTGGTCTGTGTATACCATGGAGTACTACTCAGCCTTAAAAACAAACGAATTAATACCTTTTGCAACAATCTGGATGGAACTGGAGACCATTCTAAATGAAGCACTGCAAGAATGGAAAACAGACACCACGTGTATAACTATTAAATTAGAACTAACCGAGCAGCACTCATATGCACAGATGGGAGTAAAACTCATCAGAAAGCACGCAGTGGAGGGGGAAGGAGAGAATGGGTGATCACACCTAAGGGGTACAATGCATGCTATCTGGATGATATACTCAAGCAGTACGAAGCTATCTATGTAACCAAACCTTTATATCCCACCCCGGAAATATTTTGAAATTAAAAAAAAAAATCACAGATGCAAAGTTCTTTTGGCATTGCCTCCCAACCCCTCACAGCTACACTTGGAGAAAGGAAACTTCTGGCTGCCGCTGTGACTGGCTGGAACCTCTGGGTCAAGGCAGTTGTAGCAGCCTGTGGAGCCCAGGCTGGCAGCCCTTTGCATATGATTCATTGAGAAGAGTCCTTGCCTCCCATAGCCTCACTTCTGTTCCACTGCTCAGGTATCTGGGGAGGGCAGAGGGTTACACATAACTTCCCTGCACCAGGGTGAGTTGAGTATTGAGAGATAACTCCAGGTTCAGGCTTAATCCAGTGGGGTGACCCACACTTTCCCCGACTTGCTTGCTTCAAGGCACCTCTATCCCAGCCAAACAGCTGTACCCCAGCATTGCAACGTGGGGGAGGGAGACTGAATCAATCACCATGTTACTTTTTCTTGTACTTCAGATCAGCAGAAGGCACCCAAGTAAGCTGATGAATTGATTAATTTAAGTCTAATGGGTCTGTCAGGAGGGAGTGTTGCTGAGATGCAATTAAGTGGTGTTTTAATTTGAGAAATATTTATTGGGGTATAGCCTAAGATGTCCTTCATGTCTTTGTGAACAACTTCTTGATAGAAATAGGGAGAGGAAACCCCAAAGTGGCTTGCAAGAAAAAAAGCTGTCCTCCACCTCTGCTGACCCCTGCCTGGCATCCGAATGCCTAGGATCGATCTTGAGTGAGACCTTTAAGAAACCCTTATTGAGGATTAACTCTGACATAGTAAGCACCTTTTGCACATCTATCATTAGATACACTTCCAACCTAACAGTTCCATCTAAATCTCTTCCACGGGGCATCACACTAGGCCATTATGTTGATAGTATGCTGATTATACCTGGTGAGCATGAAATAGCAATTACTGTAACCACATTCGTTAGACATTTGCCTGCCAGAGATGAGAAACAAATCCCATGAAAATTCAGGGGCCTTCCTTACCGTCTTGTTGAAATTTCTGTGTGTCCAGTGGTCTGAGACATGTTAAGATATTCTAAGGTAAAGGATAAGTTGTTGCACCTGGGCATGCCCACATCCAAAAATGATACTCAACATTCTGGATTTTAAGGAAACATATACCTCATTTCAGTATGCTGCGCCACCAGAGGAAAGAAAGTCCTGCAACAGGTCGGGACTGCTTTGTAAGCCACTCTATCACTCTGTCTGAAACTAGAAAAAAAATTCCATTTTGTCTATCTGTAGCTGTATTCTCAGGGCTTTGAACGTTACCCAGCACAAAGGAAGCACTCAAAAACATATTTGTTGAATGCATGAACACCCTTTGAGATGGCGGTTATTATTATTCCCACTTTAGTGACAGAGAGATGGACATTCGGAGCGGCCGAGTTGCTCAAGATCACATAGGGTGAATGACAGAACCCCGAGCCAAATCCAGGTCAAGTGGGCGGCACAGACTTGTGTACCTCTGATCATTTGGTTTAGTTACCATTTTAGTTTACAGCAAAGAGATGCCCACACATCATTTAGTTTATTTACCCAGCTGAGGTTCCGTGCTCCTGTTTTCTGTGGCTCCCAGAACTGCAGTTTCTTGGATAAAAGGCACCACCTGGGCGGAAATCTGGGATTCCTTCATGAACGATCTTACCTGCAGAGGGCGCTCTAGGAGAAGCTGGGAGGTCGATGACGTCACCCGGGAAATTTAGCTCCTCCCTAGAACTGCCTCCTTTCTTTTATGCCTGGGGCTCCTTTTCTTATGTTACATTGCTTGGTTCTTAACACAGGAGTTTTCTCTGTTGGATGGCTTTTTCAGAATCTGTTAACTTTTATTGAATATTCTTCATGGGCTTGGTACACCACCAGGTGTTTCTCTTGTATTTTCTTATTTAATCCAGGATGGTCCAGATAGGTCCTAGGACCCAATATTGGGGGGACTTGCAGTATTTTCCAAACCATGGTATGATAAGTAGTATTAAACCAGGGCTCTGCTGTGGTGGAAGAATCTGGGTATTAGGGAAACTCATGATAATTCATCCATCTGTCACCTAGACCCAGTTTATAGTCAAATGAAGAGTGAAGACACGATGGTTACTTGCTGGTAAAGGATAACTTTGTCTCAATCTCTCTTACCTTTTGAGTGCCATTTTTTTTATTATAAAACGCAGGTATGTGGCACAGGTACCAGTGGTGATTATTTATGTATACCATCAAGCTCCTTAGAGGGCTTAATTTTCTCCTCATTTTTCCTGTGTGGTTACTGTAATGATCTTGAAATTTTCTAGCTTGTGATAATATAGAGTTGCATTTTAATATTCTTCTTTTTTTTTTTTTTTTAGAGGAGAGGAAATTTCCCTTTATTTAATTTTTCATTTCTTAGACATTCCAATTTGCATTATTCCTAAATGGCTACAGATCAATCCTAAGTGATTAAGAGAGAATTATTTTTCTTTTTTTTTTTTTATTAAATCATAACCCAAATGCCCATCAATCCATGAATGGATTAATAAATTGTGGTATATGTATACCATGGAATACTATGCAGCCTTGAAGAAAGATGGAGACTTTACCTCTTTCATGTTTACATGGATGGAGCTGGAACATATTCTTCTCAGTAAAGTATCTCGAGAATGGAAGAAAAAGTATCCAATGTACTCACCCCTGCTATGAAACTAATTTAGGACCTTCACATGAAAGCTATAACCCAGTTACAACCTAAGAATAGGGGGAAGGGGGAAAGGGTGGGGAGGGAGTGGGGAGGTGGGTAGAGGGAGGGGCATTGAAAGGATCACACCTGTGGTGCATCTTACAAGGGTATATGTGAGGCTTGGTAAATGTGGAATGTAAATGTCTTAGCATTTTAATATTCTTTATGGGAAAGCTCAAAACTTGATTTTCCCTAAAAAAACCTTACCTATTCCTCACAAACAATTTCTTCTGAGCATCACTTAATGCATACATGCTTAACAACAATAAAAATATTAATGAAGAAAGCCCTTATTTAATACCAGGCACCTTTTTAAGTACATTGCACATGCTAAGTTATTCAGTACATTCAGCATCTCTCTTACTGTGGTGCTTATGAGCACTAGGCCATCAAAGAGGAAACCAAGTCAGAGATTAAGCAGCAAAGCCATCCTTTCAGCCCAGATGATCAGGTTCCAAATTCTGAGTTCTTAACATTTCTGCTATAAAATAGCGTTTTTTTCTAAATAGGGAAATATTTATTAACTGCCTACTATATTCTGTGCATGTGAAACTTGGTGAATATAGTAAGGGATTCCATTATTGCTTATTGATACCATATCAGGAGAGAATGATTATTGATGCAGTTCCTATGAGCATTGCAGATATTTTTTATTTCTAATAAATTCTTGTGTATGTGAAAAGTGTTTACATATGTTAGTGCTAATTCTCAACTAGTTAAAGAAAAAGCATGTCTCTACCTATTTGATAGGTGAGTGAACAGACTCAGAGGCCTTTTGTTACTTACCCCAAAGCATTCAGCTATTTATGGGCAGAGGGAGGATGTGCATTCATGTCAGACTGAGTCCAAAGCTTATATTCATTTCATTATACTTTATTGCTGCAGAGCTCCACGTTGGTACAAAGATGAATTTATTGTACACATATGAAAAAAAAGTTGAATGGATTATGGAATTTTTCAAACTTTAATGTCCATCAGAATTATCTGAAGAGTCAGTTAAAAGTTCAGTTATGTTGACTTCGCCTCTAAAAATTCTTCAATATGTTTAAAGTGATTCCTGGACCTCCTAGGTAATTCTCACACATGCTGAAAAACCTTCAGTTCCTAAGAGTTTGTTATGAAATTATTTTTCAAGGACCTGGAGTGTCACTTCCCAGTCCCGATTGATTAGATATGGCTGGATCCATTAATATGGTTAAATACAATACGCTTCTTTCCTCAATTTGTTATAGGAATGGTGAGGGGAGGGGAGATCAAGATACAGAGACTTGGAAGTTTTCTGAGAAGGTGGGATTTTAGACCTGTGTTTTCCTGCTGCTAACAGGTTCTTAACCCCCATGGATCTCTCTTTTCTCTGAAAATCTACACCACAGGTCTTCAAAATGCTTGCAGAACAGCAACTTGAGAATCGCCTAGAAACTTACAAGAAGTAGCAAGTCTCCAACCCTGCCCCAGAAATACTGAATTAGAACTAATAATGGGGCAGCTATCTAGGTTTTCAGAAGCTTCCCAGGTGACTTGAAATCATGCTAAAGATATAGAACCATTGACTTGCATTATTTGCTACCCAGTTACTCATTTGGTACGGTGTAAGTTTTCTAGGAACACACAAGTTGGGTGAAGTAAAAAACAGAATTTTATTGCCTTGCAGTTCTTCATGCTGAAAGTCCAAGATCAAGGTGTTATCCAGGTTGGTGTCTTCTGAGAGCTGTGAGCTTCTCATCTAGCTTCTGGCAGTGTGCCAGGCATTTCTGGCGCTCCTCTCCATCCTCCAGATGTCTGCCTTCATCCTCACTAGGCATTCTCTGTATGTGTGTGTCTGTGTCCCAGTTTCCCCTTTTCGTAAGAACCATCAGGCATATTGTATTACTCGCCTAACCTACTCCAGTAGGATCTTGGCTTAACCTGATTGTTTAAATCTGCAACAATTCTATTTCCAATTAAGGCCCCCTTGAGGTTAGGATTTCACCCTATAAATTTTGAAGGTACACAATTCGACCTGTAACAACCACTTTTATTGATAAACATCATGTTTGATTGACACAACCAGCTATTCTCGCTCCTGGCAAAGGTTTGTAATTTAGGCTTCCTGCTTGAGGCCCCATTGCACTATACCTGAATCATTTATCTTTATAGATTGCTAATTTTCACTGTAAATATGTTGAACCTTTTCAAACTAAATTGTGTTTTGATTATAAAATGTTTCAAAAGCAAATAATTCTAAAATTATTATAGGAGTGAGCCACCACACCCGACCCTGCAGACAGTTTAAAAACGACTACTTTAAGTCTTTACTACTGGTCTGTGAACCAGCTGCACCACCATCATTTGGAATCTTCTTAGGCATGCAGAATCTCAGTGTTAAGGTGGAAAAGATCAGAGATCATGCAGTTGAACAAGAACTCAGAGTGACTAGTATGCACATTAAAGTTCACTCTGAGGTACTATTTAGAACCTTCTTGGAACATATCTACCCAATCCTAAATAATCAAACCTAAGACTTTGACCTCCTAAGTAGGACAAACATGCTCACTAGCTGTCAAACATTGCTGGTGTACCAGTTTTAGAATGTTGGTGACAATGATAATAGATAACCGTATTGAGAGCTTGTTATGATTTAATAGTAAAAATAAGTATATTAAGTGCTTTATGTGCATGATGCCATTTTTTCCTTATAACAATTTTCTGAAGCTATTATATAAACTTATAAATGAGAACACAGAGACTTCAGCCGCACAAATAGCTTGCACAGACTCATACAACTGTCCAAGAGCATTTCTAAGAGACCAAGTTCGTCCATTAACTGTCTAATAACCTCTGCACAACACAGCCCCTGGAGATAGAATAGCAGCATAAAAACTGACCTTTACTATAATGTTCTGTGGCTGAAAAAACTTGTGTGGCTGTGTGATGGCTTGCTTGAGGTAGGTTGACCCTGTGTTGTTAATTGGAGTGTCAAGAGAACAGACTGTCTACCTAGTTAAAAACATAGCTCCTTGGAGGCAATATAACCTCTCATTGATGCAGAATTAAATCTTCAAAAGAGCACCCTAACTGTTGGGGATATGGTAGAACATATTAAATGAGTGACATAGATTGCAAGAGAAATGTCACGGTTCTTTTGTGCCAGTGTAAAAAATTCATTAATACAGCTAAAGACAATCAAAAAATGAGAGACGTTCATGTCAGATTATGCAAGAGATCTACCCTCCTCTAAATTCTATCTCCATCTACCTCTCTGCCTCTGCTTTGATTGACGATTGAGTTAACACAATCCTCTTCTCCACTTCACTAAATGCAGAAACACTTTCATGTTCTCCAGTGAGATTCCAGCAACATTACTCAAGACTCTGATTATGTACTAAAGAGATTTATTTATGAAATTCTTGTCTCTGGGGCTTTCCCCAAGGATGTTTTGGTGAACTTTCCTACAGTTGGGTAAATTTCTGATGCTAGTGAGCATGTTTGTCCCATTTAGGAGGTCAAAGTCTTAGGTTTGATTATTTAGGATTGGGTAGATATGTTCCAAGAAGGTTCTAAATAGTACCTCAGAATGAACTTTAATGTGCATACCAGTCACTCTGAGTTCTTGTTCAACTGCATGATCTCTGATCTTTTCCACCTTAACGCTGAGATTCTGCATGCCTAAGAAGATTCCAAATGATGGTGGTGCAGCTGGTTCACAGACCAGTAGTAAAGACTTAAAGCAGTTGTTTTTAAACTGTCTGCAGGGTCGGGTGTGGTGGCTCACTCCTATAATTCTAGCACTCTGGGACACCAAGGCCAGTGGATTGTTTGAGCTCACAAGTTGGAGACCAGCCTGAGCAAGAGTGAGACCCCTATCTCTAAAAAATAGCTGGGGCGTTGTGGCAGGTGCCTGTAGTCCAAGCTATGTGGGACGCTGAGGCAAGAGGATCGCTTGAGCCCAAGAGTTTGAGGTTGCTGTGAGCTGTGACACCACAGAACTCTACCCAGGGTGACAAAGTGAGATTCCGTCTTGAAGAAAAAAATAAATAAATAAAATATAAACTGTTTTTGTGTCACAATCACCTGAGTAGCTTTTGTTTTTTTGTAATATAAAATTTTTCGTGTGATATAATTCATATACCACACATTTTATTTTTTTACATTGTAGAATTCAGTTAATGTCTTTAGTGCATTCACTGAGTTGTGCAACCATCACCACACCAATTTTGTAATTTTTGACTCACCTCCCCAAAACAAAACCCCTCTTATCTAGTAGTTACAGGAGTAACTACAGGAGTGAGTCACCATACCCGACCCTGCAGACAAGTTTAAAAACGACTGCTTTAAGTCTTTACTACTGGTCTGTGAACCAGCCGCACCACCATCATTTGGAATCTTCTTAGGCATGCAGAATCTCAGTGTTAAGGTGGGAAAGATCAGAGATCATGCAGTTGAACAAGAACTCAGAGTGACTGGTATGCACATTAAAGTTCACTCTGAGGTACTATTTAGAACCTTCTTGGAGCATATCTACCCAATCCTAAAATCCACACAAGTACATTTGTCCACTCCTCCAGCCTCTCTCTCTCCCCTTCCCACCAGCGAGTTTTGGTAAGCACTAATCTACTTTCTGTCTTCATAGATTCACCCAATCTGATCACTTTATGAGAATGAAATCATACACTATATGCTGACTGGCTTTTTTCACTCAGCACAAACGATGTTTTCAAGGTTTATCTGTTTCAGTATGCAGCAGTATTCTGTTGCTTTTTATGGGCAAATGCTATTTTATTATAAGTATTGACCACATTTTATTTATCCATTTATCGGCTGATGAACATTTGCATTGTTTCTACTTTTTAGCTATTGTGAATAATGTTACTAACAATATCGGTAAACGAGATTTTTCCTGGATATATGTTTGTAATTTTCTTGTGTATATGCCTGGGACAGATGGTGACAAGGTCTTACTATGTTGCCCTCGGTAGAGTGCTGTGGCATCACAGCTCAGCGCAACCTCAAACTCTTGGGCTTAAGCGATTCTCTTGCCTCAGCCTCCTGAGTAGCTGGGACTACAGGCGCTTGCCACCACACCTGGCTATTTTTGGTTGCAGTTGTCATTGTTGGTTAGCTGGCCTGGGCCAGGTTCGAACCCACCAACTTCAGTGTATATGTCTGGAGCCATAACCACTGTGCTACAGGTGCCAAGCCCAGATGGTAACTTTTTGTGTAACCTTTTGAGGAACTGAAAGATTGTTCTCCAAAGCTGCTGTACCATTTTACATTCCAGTTTAACAGTGTACGAGAATTCAAGTTTCTCCACATCCTTGCCAACACTTGCATTTTTGATCACAGCTATTTTAGTGGGTGTGATTCTGTAGCTCATTGTGACTTTGATTTGCAATTCCCTGGTTGGTAACAGACAGCTCTTTAAAGATATTTATTTTTAGACTTTGCCCTGGACCTGCTGGATTAGAATCTCTGAGAATTCAGTGATAGGGAAATGAGTACATTTACTAAACTCTTCAGGTGCTTTTAATAATTAGCCATCAAAGCTGCTTCCCCGGTCTAGCAATTACCTTGAAGGCATCATTTTAGCTTTAAGGAGAGGGGATCTCTGTGTTGCAAATTGCAGAATTCCTTATGTTCTGTGACTCAACGGAATAGATTAGAGAGGATACTCTTTTAAGACACACATATTAACAGATTATAGATTTCTCACATGAAAGTAGCTCTTAAGGCCAGCCTGACAATTTTCCTACTAGCAATAGATTTCCCAGTGTTCTTAGCAGAAATTTGATCTAGTTGTCTTCTGAACCAAATGACATGACCTTCTAGTTTATTCATTTGAATGGCTAGTCTGAAGCAGCTGTGGTTTGGATGCCTACAGAATCCAGGAGAAATCAATCGGGTAGCAGTTTTAAAATCACATGCTATCCAAGACACTGGGTGATTTAGTAGATGTGTGCAGGGCACTGGGAAATGAGAATTCTTGTCTGGACTCTTAATTTATCTTGACTATTAAGCAAGTCACTTTCTCTTTTGTCTGACTTGCTTCACCGAGTGAGATAGAAATAAATTACAGAAAATAAAATGTTGACTTGAATAATTGTTTGTGGCTAGGTGCTCAATCTTAGAAGCTACCATTAAAACAGGTACCATTTATTTATTGAGAGTTTTCTATTTGCCAGACATTATGTTAAATGCTTCCTACGTTTTTTGTTTAATCTTTATACTTCCCTCCAAGATAAATATTATTACACACACATTATAGACAAGGAAATGGATACTCTTAGCAGCTAAGAAATTTGCTCAAGGATATATAATCATGGTATAGGGCTGGAATTAGGGCACAGATTATCTCTAGACCTGGCTTTAGATTCCTCAATTTTCCTCATAGAAAACAAAACAAAACAAAAAGCCCCAATAACCTAACAAAAATAGTTTCCAAAAATGTGTAAAGAAAAAAAAAATCTGTAGAATCCACCATCCAGAGAGGAGTGATGTTCACTTCTGGTTCCCTTTTTTTTGGTCTCTTGCAAGCCTATGTTGTTGAAAGACAAACTTCAGTGCTAATTTACATTTAGCAGCCATTAGGCAAGTGGAAAAAGTTGTAACTAAATGGAGATAGTGTACCATGGAGTCCCAATGGCCGACGTTTGACACCTGGCTCAGCATGTAATTTTGGGTAAATTCACTTCTTGTGGTTCATTTTCCTCATCTGTTAAATACTGCTCAAAATACTTAAAGACTTATCTAAATAATGGCTAAAACCCTTGTTGGAATAGCCATTATTATGTTGTATGTAGACACAACATAAAGTATTTGATAATTGAAAGATAATGTTTATCAACTGGATGTAATGGAAACATTGGTCCATCTGGGTCACATGACATTCAGTTACTTAGATAAAAAATCTGGGTGTTATTCTTAATGATTCTCCTTCTCTTATAAACTGTGTTCAATCCATTATCAAAAACTGCTGACACTACCCTGCAATCCCACTACTAGCATCAACCCAGAAGAAAAAGAAATCGTTTTATCATAAGGACATAGATTGTTTATCACAGCTCAATTTACAACTGCCAAGACAGTTGGAAACAACCTAAAGGCCCATCAACTCAGGAATATCGGATTAACAAATTGAGGTAAATGCACACCATGGAGTACTACTCAGCCGTAAAAAGATGGTGACTTCACATCTTTTGTAATACCCTGGGTGGAGTTGAAACATATTCTTCTTAGTAAAGTATCACAAGAATGGAAAAGCAATTATCCAATGTTAAATAAAACCCTTGTTATGGATTGATACTTATTGTGCTTGATACTAATATGAAGCCAGTAGATGATCTGATGCATGCCCACATAGGAGAAAAACTCATTTCAATTCATGTTGGGAGGAGGGATATTGAGAAAAGGGGGGTTTGGGTGTTCTCACTAAATGGGCATGGGGTGGGGGTATTGGCACACCTTTTGTGTGAGAGACATAACCACAAGAGGGACTCTATCTAACATAATCAAACTTTTTAACCTGATTGTTTATACCCTCACATTAACCTGAAATAAATTTACTTTAAAAAAAAATTGCTGACACTACCTACCATCAGGATATGTCTCCAGTTTGAGCACGTCTTCTCATCTTCCCAGCTATCTCTGTAGGAAAGCCTGTATCATGTTCAGCTGCAATCCTAACAGGTCAACTTCAGGCCTTTGGTCTTACCTTTCTACAGTCTTTTCTCTGCACTGCAAATGGGGAGATTTTTGAAAACCATAAACCAGCTATGTCACTTCTTATACTGAAGTCCTCCAAAGGTTTCCTACTGCACTTGGAAACCCAACTCCTCATCCTGCCGGCATGGATCCATGTCATCTCCCACAGCCCCTCTATCTCCTCATCCTCTCTGTCCTGAATCTGCTTTCTTATTTGGTCTTGAAACACCAGCTGGTCTCCTCTTGGGCCTCTTTCACTGGCCGTCTGGAATTTTCCGCATCCCCCCTTCTTAGCCTTTTGTGTGGCTGGCTGGATTGTTTTGTTCATTTCAAACATACTGTCCTCACAGATGTCTGTCCTGATCATCCATCCAAAATTTCACCCTTATCCTGTCTTCCTTCAACCATTAATATGTTTTGTGTTTTTCATACCACACATAGTATAGTTAAATTTGTTTACATATATTTGGGAAAACAATTACGTGTTTAGTACTGATAACTAGGAAGAAGAGCTTGAAGAGCCAATTGATTAGATGCAAGAGAGAGTACAATAGACTTCAGAGTAGTGGTTCTCAACCTACGGGTCGTGACCCACAGGAACTGTATTAAAGGGCCGCAGCATTAGGAAGGTTGAGAACCACTGCTTTAGAGGAAAGAGAACCCAGTGGTCTGAATTCCCAAGTGCATAAGGAGCCAAGTTCTTCACACGGATTAGATGCTCAATGGTCAGCGTAGGGAGACAGACCAAGAAAAGCCAGTGTGAGGGGCAATACTTTGATGTTGAATAATGGGGCAAGAAGCTGCTTGACACAACTTGAGAGGAGCAAGGTGGGTGTGAAGCCTAGAAAGGCAGATGGAGGCAGATGGTGGAGAGTCTCAAATGCTACTCGGAGGCATTTATGAGCATTCCAGTAGCAAAGGACCTTTATGTTCTCTATTTTCAGAGCTGGCTTCAGTTTTGTCATACTGAGCTTCTAACATGAAATCCCATAGGAGAACCTGTTGATTTAGAACTGCTTAAATGCCAGTGGTTTGCATTGATGATTTTTACCTTTGGTTAAATATGTGTTCCAACTGTCGGATAAAGATGAAGCTAGGTTGGGCTTCTCTCAGTTAGAAAATAACAAAAACAACTGAAAGGAAAAACCACAGGTGTGCTTGTCATGTTTGCTTTGGGACAGGCAGTGCCGTTCTGCAATTTAAGAAAGAGGAACTTCTCAGTCAGCTAAGGAGATTTGCAAACACACTTCACAAACACACTTCCATTAGTAACACGATTATCATGAAGAAGGCAAGAAGAAAGCTTTCTCTTTTCAGCAGTAAGCCAACTGTACTTTGCTATAGATTGCTCTGATTATTGGGGGATTATTTGTGGTGACAGGAAAATGTGAACATTTATAAATTCTTCCCTGGCTTTTTCTTTTTCTTTGGGGAGAGAAGTTTATCCTATCATGTCTCCTGGTGTCTTGTGGAATCAAACAAACTGTATGGAAATCAACATGTCATGGATGCAGTTTTTCAACCTTCATAGGCCAATTGCCCTTGGGCATGGAAGGAACTGCCTGCCACCCAGGTGGCCCTCCCCTTTGGTCCTGGGCCAGCAGGTGGGTCCTACTCTGTTCAGGGTATTCTAAGGGCATTTGGAAGCAGAAACAGATGTCTAACCAGAAGTGTTTCCTCCCATTGCGGGGAAGAATAAGGGAACAACGTGGGTTGTTGGACTTACGTATTTGGAGATGGAAGGATGTCAGGAGCCACTGCCAAGTCACTCCTTTCCTCGGGCACCTGTCTATAGCTGGCTGGATCAGCTTTGCATCCTGGCCTTTCAAGTCAAGGTTGTTTTGGCAACAACCACCCATCCAGCTGGAAACTTGCTTTGTGTTTTAATTTTCATTCTTTTGAGTTTTCTGGTTATGTTCTGACACTGTGAAATCAGAATCAATATGTGTTGGGAGGAGGGGAGGGCAATATTTTATATATAATATAAATACAGAAATAATAAATATGCAAATAAATATATAAAGTACATACATACCCCAAACACATAGTACTCGCATGTACATACACATATATGCATATACAGATATGTCCATGTGTGTAAGTATGTGTATATATATAGTATGTAAATATACATATTTATTATGCATATATCTGTATTACTGTATATGTGTGTGTACGTATATATATGTATATATATATGTATATAGTGTGTGTGTGTGTGTGTATAAAGGATCTTACACAACCCTTCTGTAGTTTTCCTTTTTCTCCTGTTTTCCTGCCAGCTCTGCCGAGGTTGTTTAAGTGGGAATTCTCTGACTCTTCCTTCTGACAGGATGAGGGGAAGAGATGACTGAGCCGTGGCTATTCTCATGGTAGCAGGAGACGCTGCGACCTACAGGAAGCTTCCTTGCTGGAGAAACACAACAAAGCTCTGTCTGAGGCACTTCCCAAGGGTGGGCTGACTGCCCACGAGGCTGGGAATGGCGGCTTTGGCTTGGCTTGAGTTCATGGACATTTTCCCCTGGTCACCTAGGGAAATTCTGCTTCCAGCTCAAATTTGTAAGTGAACTCCTCCCACTCTTATCCCAAACTCAAGAGGATGTAGTAGGTGGGGACTCCACATTTGGCCCCTCATTCACTCTCTTTACTTGTCTTCTTTACGCCTGGGCACTGACTGTCTCAGTTCATGGTACAGGCTGAAGGGAGAAAGGATCAATTCAAGCAAAGTATCTTCTTCCAGTAAAAGAAAAATTATTTAGGAGAGGAGGAGGAGACAGTGGAAATTGTTAGCTAAATTCAGCATTTGGGTTTTACGTGGATTACACATTGCCAGATGAACAACTAGTTGAAAGTTGCCTGAATTTCAAATCCAACTTCAGCTATTGATTTGCAAGTTAGGAATGACTGAAATAGGCAATAAGAATGACCTGTGGAAGAGCAGAAAAAAATCAACTTTTGATATCTCCATTAATTAGAAATTTATTTTTCCTGCATAGCTGAATATTCAGATGTTGGGCAACTCTCCTTGATAATGAATGTTTTCCCTACAGCTGGTTACATCCTCACAGCGTGTGTTGGCTTGTGGTCCCTGGTGATGTAAGAGTCGTGGAAAGGTCATTAGCTGTGTCAGTTGAGGACCACAGATGTTCCTTGTCGCCAGTGCACTGATTTTTCAAATGTAAATCTCAGTGTTTGGGGAGGCCTGGTAGGAAGTTTGGGGAGATAATTGTGGGATAAAAGAAGTTTTAAACAATGCCCATTGCAGACACAAGGACCCTGTAAATAAACCATGTCTCCCGTGTACTTCCCTTTCAGCCATAAATACATCTTTTCCTCTTCTGGGTCTTACTGGTTCCCTCTTACAGGGCGTCTAGCCCACAGTGTCCTTGGCTGACTTACCTTACTGCCAAGCTTTGTCTAGTCTTTCCTTAATCAGTTTCATAGTATACACTCTTTCCTACAATGTCTTGAGGAACCAACATACAGCCTTCTTTAACCACTCTTGGCACAAGAGCAGACAGTAATGTAGCAACCCCCAGGACAGTGTCTTTCCATGCCAGGGAAGAGTTGTTCTCAATCCTTTCATGGTTGACAAGAGTCTTTCAGATGATACCCAGGTTTGTCTCGTAGTATTCACCTGTGCTGTGTTATATTTCATAGAAGAAATAGAAGCCCTTAGAAGGAAACTCTTCCAACTACCCCAACCAAACATAGCAATAGACATAGACACCTCTCCCTTGCTCCCCTCCTTTACAGTTGTTAGAGCAAAGTAGTGCTCCTCAAAGCAGGCCCTGGGGCACCTGTGTCAGAATCACCCAGGCTGTGTGTTGAAAAGGCTAAAACTTTTGGTTCAGAAAGCCAGGGGGTGGGTAGTGTGTGGGAATATGAATTTTAGCGAGTACACTTTCTGATTCTCATGTGGTCTTGTATTTAAAAGGACTACCACCTTCACCTATTGCTTATGCTGTACTTTCTCTAATGTATTTATTCCCTTCTCTGTAAGAGATAGAGGAAGGATTTCACATTGGTTAAGGTCAATGGCCATTGAACTCTGATACTTTACTAGCTTGGCAAGTTACTTAAAATCTCTGCTTCTATTTCTTCATCTGTAAAATGAGGACACTAAGAGCACTTATTTCCCTAAAGCTTATAAAGAAGATTAAATGAATAAATATGTGTAAAGCATATGCATATATTTGTATAAGGAATGTATGACCAAGAACATATGTACTGGCTATTATTACTGAATCCTTACTACCAACATTTAAATACATGCAAGATTTTCCTACATTTTAAAAATCCTCCATAGATTCTTCATCTCTCTCTTTCTGTAGCTTCAATAATTACCCCTTCTCTTTTTATTATTTCCTTCAATGAGTCTCATTTTTCCTCCCTGACCCACAGGGCTTTACTACAAGATGAAACGCAGTTCTCCACAATACCCTTTATTTATTTAATTTCTACTCATTCTGCTATTGTCAATTCACTGGCCCTTTCTGTAGGGAACCCCGAGATTTCTCAAATACCCCTGTTATCTTCTTTCAAATCCTGCATAGTATTTACCAGAGTTGTAATTTCACATTTATTGATACACTCATTTGATTAATGCCTGTCACCTCCACTACACTGAAAACTCCAAAAGGGCTGAGAGCCTGCTATTTTTTGTCCATGAGTATTTCCTCAACTCTGAGCACTGGGACTGGCACATGGTAAGTCCTCATAAGTCTTTGTTGCATGAGTGAGTTGGTGAACAAAACAATTATCCGTGAAAACCCTAAGGAGAGAGCCCAGGGCCAGGGCTGCTGGGAGAACTTCCTCACTGTATGAGAGTCCAGCGTTCATAGCACCCATTATTCACAATAGCCAAAAGGTGGAAACAATCCAGACGTCTGTCACCAGATGAACAGAGAAACAAAACATAGTATATCCATAGAATGGAATGTTACTCAGTCCTAAAAAGGAATGCAATTCTGATTCAGGCTACAATATGATGAATCTGAAAAACATCATTCTAACTGAAATAAGCCACACACAAAAGAACACATATTGTCTGATTCTACCTGTATGAGGGACTTGCTGTAGCCTAATTCATAGAGAAAGGAGACACCAGGGGCTGCAGGGATGGGGGTTACTGCTTAGTGAGTTTCTATATGGGATGATGTAAAAGTTCTAGAAATGAGTAGAGATGATGATTGTATAACACAGAGAACCACTGAATTGTACATTTTAAATGTACAATTGCATTTGAAACTGCAAATTGTATGTTTTGTATATTTTAGCATAATAAAAAAAGATCAGACCCGTATAGCTAGGGCAGTTCTTAGTAATAAAAATAAAGCTGGGGGCATCAGCATAAAAAAAAAAAAAAAAAAAGATCAGGTTGTTTTCACAGGGGTGGGTTGGGGGGAGAAAAGTCCAACATTGGAGTAAGACAGAACCAGGGACCAGTCCTTAGTCTGCCAAGGGCCAGCTGTGTGATCTTAGGCAAGATCCACAATCTTCTAAGATGCTCCTTTTCCTTGTCTGTAAAAAGCTATACCCGACTCTAGGGAAGTAGAGTATCTCCCATATGGAAATGTTATTAGAATGAGAGAGACAGTGTACAAGAGGGCCTTAGCACAATCAATGAGTCAGTTTATTAAGCTACAAATGCCAGTGACCTTCGTCTTGTTAACAAAACTCCCTGAAAGTTCCCAGTCTCTTGGGGGCTTATTTCAATAGCACCATATTGCTAGGGATAGTGAGAAGGACAAGAGGTGTAGTCAACTTCAGGGGACTGGGAGCAGCCATTGCACAACCTCTGTTTTAACTTGAGAATGTGAGGTTTTCTCCACTGCACAGCACCCTTTCCCCAGAGAGAGGCTAAGTTTCTCTCAAGAGCAAAGTTTTCTTTCCTTTTGCAAAGTAGCCTTGCCCTGGCCCAAGGGCATTTGCATATCACTCAAGGCCATTGAGATATGCCCTGAGCAGTTTTAATTTGCTGAAAGGCCCCACTTTGTGCAACAATTTTTATGCCATATTTATGATTTTGACACTAGGGAACATTTTGCTCTTCTCCACCCTTGTTGCCTTGTCAGCAACAGCAATCTCACTCTTCTGTCTTTCATTTCACTGTGCTATTTTTCTTTTTTGCAGTAGCCATGGAAGTACATAGGAAAGGTTGATTATATGATCTTTTGCCTCCAGAAGGTGGCCTCGAGAAAGTTTGAAAATCATAATCTAAAGAACACACCAGGGAGGAACATTCATTCTTGCCAGACCTCCTGTGAGGAATAAACAGATATGTAAGCAGCCAAATGATCAGAGTTCTAACTAAGCTCTGTTAATCTCTTCTCAAGGTAAAGTATGTACATTTACTTTTTTTCACGATGCTTTTCTGACTTTTCTTTCAAGAACAAAAGATTTCCAGTCTGAGCAGCTGGATCGCTTCCGCCCACTATTCTGTTCTGGGAGACATTTGGCCCATTAAAGGGAGCCCACGGATTCCATTTCAACAGACGCATCTCACATTTATTCAGGATATAAGTGATAGGGTGACTCATTGTGCTGCTAATACAATTACAGTCTTTGTTGTTTAAGAATTGGATCTTGATTCCATATAGGCAAAGGGATTTCAAAGAACAATGTATATGTGCTAATGTCAGAGAAACTAGATTGTTCCCACTAAGAAATAAAATTCAGTCTGTCATTTAACTCATAGAATGTAAGGCTTTCTGAAATTCAGAAAATAAGTCATGGATTCCCAAGTTTTTGA
Organism: Nycticebus coucang; assembly: GCF_027406575.1. Lineage (NCBI taxonomy): Eukaryota > Metazoa > Chordata > Mammalia > Primates > Lorisidae > Nycticebus > Nycticebus coucang. The sequence goes on from NC_069782.1 coordinate 33,061,004, forward strand.
TACCAAAAAAAATCCATCATGCTAAAAAAGAGGGAAATGAAGTCTTAGTAACTTTCTGGTATATTTTGCAATAATTCTGACAGTAAAAGATTTTGAGACCTATAGCATTTGAATTTACTTGTGATTATGTTTAGATCAAGGCATATATAAATGTTAAAGGAGTTTAGTACGCTCTTCCTGTTTTTCCTTCTTCTTCCAGAATGCTTGACCTCTCACATTACCCCACACCCCTACTTTTTGCCCCTAATTACTACATGGGGTATTAAGAGAGCAGAAAGAATGAGTGGGCTGGAGAGAGCTGCCTTTTCTTCCTTCAACTCCTTTTCTGGGACTCAAAAGTCTATATGGGTGGATATAGGAAAGAAGGTACTTACCTCAGTGGGAATCTTGTCATTGATAAGTAGGAAAAGTATCCATGTAATTTTTCTTTAAGGCCTGAATTTATAAACAATTTAAGAAGATACGGGTTTGAGTTCCAGCTCAGCTACTTAACTTGTTTGGTGACCCAGAGCAAATTATTCTCTTAATGAGAGACAATTTCCATAAAATGGAAATTTGATAGTACCTACCCTGTGAGATTATCAAAGAATTGTGAAATATTGTCATTTTATGCAATATAATTAGTACTCATTATATGTTAGCTATTCTTATAATTATCATACACATATGATCAGGCTTGATTTGTAGCTAAATGCAAAAGAGTTACAGAATATTTTAAAGTCAACCTCAGTTAACTGAGGAAGGAGGGGATATAGATTTTGACATATTCTTTCATTTCTGGTGGCCCAGTGATCTCCATTATGAAGAATTATATACCAATCATAAATTTGGGTGTTTTTAAAGGTCATATTGATCACAATGTGATTTAATAATGAGCAGAGAAAAAGAGCATGCCATAAGAAAAATAAATTAAGAGAGAGTAAGAATTCTTACTCTTTCTGATTTGAGATGGGCAAAATCTTGATTTTTTTTTCTTTTAACAGAAATCCAATCATGATGGAAATAGAATTGGGTTCAAATCCCAGTTCTTGGAGCTATTAGATGTGCAAATTGTGGGGGGATGTTTTCATTTTTTTTCTTTTGTTTAGCACGTCATGTTCCTACCCTGGAGGACTGGAAAGATTAAATGGAATGAGACTATATATTATAAAACTCCCATAAGTGAACACAGGGAGAAGGCTCCTTGACATTAGCCTTAGCAATGATTTTTTTTTTGTTTAATATCACACCAAAGCAAAACTAAATACACTACGTAAAACTAAAATGTTTTCACATAGCAAAGGAAACAATCAACAAAACAAAAAGAAAGCCTGTGAACTGGGAAAAGTATTTTCAAACCACATATCTGATAAGGAATTAAATTCCAAAATACATAAAGACCTCTTACAATTCAATAGCAGAAAAACAAATAACCAGACTAAAAATTGGGAAAAGGATCTAAACAGACGTTTCTGCAAAGAATACGTAAGAATGACTATCAGATATATGAAAAAGTGTGAAAGCTTAGCAATCACCTGGGAAATGCAAATTAAAAGCATGAAATATCCCCATATGAAATATCTCCCTATGAAATATCCCCATAGCCATTAGCATGGCTTATTATAAAAAGACAAGAGATAGCAAATGTTGGCAATGGTGCAGAGAAAAGGGATCCCTAGTACATTGTTCGTGGAAGGTAGATTGGTATAGCCATTATAGAAAACAGTATGGTGGTTTCTAAAGAAATTAAAAATAGAACTACTACAATCAGACCCAGTAATCCATCTTCTAGGCATATATCCAAAGGAGATGAAATCACCTCCTCATAAAAATATCTGCACTTCTAGTGTTATTCACAATGGCCAAGAACTAGAAACAACCTATATGTCCACTGATAGTCAAATGAATAAAGAAAACACGGTATCTGTCTATCTAAGGAGATAGATAGATAAATAGATTACAAGGTAATATTATTTGGCCTTTAAAAAGGACAGTTTGTCATTTTACACATGCAGATTAACCTGAAGGAAATTATGCTAAGTGAAATAAACAAGACACAGAAAGAAAAAATATTGCATAATCTCACTTATATGTCTAATCTAAAAAAAATTAAAGATCACATATACAGAGATAGAGAACAAAACAATGTTTGCCATGAGGAGGGAAGTAGAGAGAGGAAATGGAGATTATATAGATCAAAGGATACAAAGTAGCAGTTATGTAGGATGGACAGGTCTGGGGATCTGAGGTACAACGTAAGAACTATGTTAATGAAATTGTATTAAGGAATTTTGTTAAGTGAATTTTAGCTTCTCTTACCACAGTAAAGTAACTATGTGAAATGATAGATAAGTTAATCACCTTCACTATAGCAAGCAACCATTGTATTTCCTACATGGATCTCATGAACCTCTGACCTCAAGTGGTCCTCCTGCCTTGGCTTCTCAAAGGGTTGGAATTACAGGTAAGAGTCCACACCCAGCCTCAGGTGACTTTTTATGCTCTAGGGAAAGACTCAGCAAATTACAGCCCACAGGCCTGCTGCCTGCTTTAAAAATAATATTTTTTTGGAAGATAGCCACACCCATTCACTGATGTGAATGGCTGCTTTTACGCTACAAAGTCACACTGCTCAGAAATGTGTAGTTGACTGAGACTAACATAAGTCACATGAAGTCAACAGGATTTACTACTTAACTTTTCACAAGAAAACTTTGGTGGGCCCTGTTCTAAAGAATTTGAAATATATCTGTATGTTGACCTATGCTTGGGTTCTCTTTAGATGGAGCCTGGGATATAGGGCCAGTGGTTTCCAGAACAGCACACATAGGCCTGTGTCAAATTTCTGTTGAGTTAAATGTCTACAAAGCATTGGTGTTGAGGTATGCAAATCTTAGCATAACGTGAAAAAACCTTTTGCTCTTCTCTGGCTGTTTAACGTGTTTGCCCTGAACATAGAAGAGTGATCTGTATTTATTTCAGATGAAATAAAAAATGAACACTCTCACAAATCCACTGGGGACTAGGGAGGGATGAAAACTTCATAACTAGAGATGGCCCAGTTCCCCCCAATGGACTGGTGTATTCCCACGGTGTCAGGACACTCCAAGGCATTTCTCATGAATGGAAGGCCATTTTTTATTGTTCCTGCTGGTCATACTTCAAAATGAAGCTGCCCTGTCCTTCTTTTATCCAAATATCCCCAGGGTGAGCATGACTCTGCCCAGTCCCTTTCACAATATTGTGGCAAAGAAATGGAAAAACCATTCAAGTTGAAAAATTTTACCAACTGGTATAATTTAGTTAGGTCAGTGCACTTAAAATGTCAGACATTTGCAGCTTCACTGAATGACGTTATTTATTTAGAAGGAGCTCCAGCCTCTGGCCTAATGGCAGCTTTCCTGGCTAAGTCTATCCAGCAAGAGCTGCCTAAGTGACTCTTTGTGTGCAGTTGAACTCTAGACCCTCTCCTGAGTCTGGGAGTGTGGGAACCAGTACCTGACTGGAGCTGAGTCTAGACCACCCACTCATTTCACATGTCCATTAAACGGTTATCATGTGATACTTAATGTGACTCCTTCTGTTGACCTTGTCCTGAATGGCTGTGTGTTGAATTACTAATTATCCCTACAGCTCTGCTATGTAAATGCCATTTAATTTCCACCTCCACTTTTGGAAACTATGCTGCTCAGAAAGAGCCTCTGTAATAACCCCAGGAGTGAGTTGTCTCTTGTGTGCTGTGCAGTGGGATGACGATCCCACCACCGCCAAGAAATGTTGCCTTAAGTAAACAATAATTACTTTAAAACTGATTTTAAAAAACCAGAATGACAAGAAAGAATAGGAATACCTCATTTATTCTGGAAGGTGTACCTCTCTAGACCATTCTCATGCTTCCGTTTCTTCACTGATTGACACTGTACAGTTTTCTTGCCATATGGGACCCACAAGGCACCATCTGGGGGTTTCATCATCTTACTCTGAGGCAACAGTGTCTCTAAAGATTTTCCTTTGCCTACTTGGTGAGGAAATCCTGCCTTAGCCTCAGTGATTAAGAAATGTAGGGAGTGATTTCCTTCTAACCAGACTTTGAAGATGAGCTGAAATAAACATAGGAATTCCCTTGGAAACCTCCCTAGCTGCAGGCCATGATTTACCTTATGTGGCTATAATGTACATGCTAGAATATTGCTAGAGATTTTGCAAATGTTTAAACTTCAAATAACCCATTACTGTGGGCTTACAGAATGCTGAAAATGTGATCATATTTGAAACTTCAGGAAGATGACCTTGGAGCAGAGTAGTAGATCAGATGTGAGTAAGGAGTGGTGGTGCGGTGGATGGACAATTGGGGAGGTGGGTAATCATTATTTTGATTTAGCCATAGGATTCTGTATGTGTTATTTGTAGCCATCAGAAATAAGTAAAGACACAGACCTCTTAAATATGGCTGAATTCTGATCTGAAAATAAAAACTCAGTTTTACTTGAATCTCATGAATCTCAAGGCCATGACTAATGTTTGTGTGTGTGTATGTATGTTTGTGTTTAAATAAGACTTTTCTTTGTGAATTATCTGGTTGTCTTTCAAATATATTTTTGAATAGATATATATTTACCCAAAGACATATATTTACCAAAAACCAAGAAATAAGTACAAAAAAGGCACTCATTTTTATGAATATGAAGAACAATACTGCTGCATTTATTTCCTCTTTAATCATGTACTGAACACTTGCTATGTACCAGGCACCATGCTAGGCTTTTAGAATACAATGGTGAGAAAAAATAGGTACAGTGTTTTTACTTCATGAGGTTCTAGTACCTCCTGAGAATAGACACATATCCTCACATCTAAAAAATAACAAATTGATTACTTCACGGTGATATGTACACACATCATTTACTCTGCCCTTCAACTGTAATTTCTCTGCTTTATTACAATTCAGCTTTATTTTTTTTCCTGTCAGCTTCCTTTTGAATTAGGAAAATAATTCTGAATTTTGGAGAAACTGAAATCCTTTGAAATATTTTCTGTTTGAAAATAAATTTCCCCATATTAATTTTTATCTCGAAATCTCTCTCTGATGACTCAAGTCATGCCTTCTCCTTAGCTCCTTTTCGAAGCCTTGACTTTCACTACTCCCTGACTCTGGTCAATGTTTTAATCAAGCCAAGCAACTTCTCTCTTACCAACCTTGCTCCTTCTCTCTGTTTTTGTTCTTCGTGTCTTAAGCTGAGATACCCTTTCCTCAACGTCTCCATCTACCATGTCCCACTTACATTCCTTCCAAGGGCCAGCTTTGACGCTACATCTTACGTAGTGTTTACTGCAGCTGAATTCTTTTCTTCCCTGAATAACCACAATGCTTTTAATTCTCCTTTGATTCAAAGCAATAATGCAGGGCAGATTATAATATTTGTGTATATTTCTCTTGTGCTAGAGTATCCGCTTATGCTGATGTTCCGTGAAGACATGGCACAAATCTTTCTTGAGAACTTTCTATGTGTCAGGTGCTGGGCACAGCTTTTCAGGGACATAGACATACTCACTTCCTGTCCTTGTGGGGGACATTAAACACAGGGATATTATAAATACGGTATTTGTGAGACAGTAGATTAATTCTTAAGCACCCTTCCAATTTGGCACAATTATTTAACTTTTATGTGGATTGGAAGTTCTAGGGGCAGTGGGGAACAAATTATTTTAGGGGTATATGTTGTCTAACAGTGCTTCTTTTGGGTGGTGTCTGACTCCTTCTATATTTTGCATCATGAAAAATTTGGTCAGGTCAGCACTGGACTACCAAGGGGGAAGAGCTGGACAGCTCTTTAAGTTAGCAGTTGCCTTTGAAAATAACCACGCTCAAAGGTGCAACTTTTACTATTTCCCATGGTTCCTTGCTTCCTTCTTCAGCCAGGCAGTGGAGCCGTAAGTGGGAACAGTATAGTGGGCTTTGGCATAGCTTCACCTATTATTATAGGAGAAGCCTTGGGAATATCAGTTAACCTCATCTGAAAATATGAATAACAATACCCTCTTCAGTGAAAATTAAATGATAAAACATATGAAATCTACAACAATGTCCTACAGGCCAAATCTGGCCTGCGGTTTGTTTTGTAAATAAAGTTTTATTAAGACACAGAGACATTCATTATGCATTGTCTGTGTCTGCTTTTGGTTATGTCAGCAGAACTGAGTAGTCATGATCAAGACCATATGGCTCACATAGCCTAAAATAAGTACTATCTGGCCATTTATAGACTAAGTTTGCTGATTTTGCAAAACCCGGGTCTTCACCTAGAAGATGTTTAGTACAAACTAATTATCGAAATTATCCTCTGTCTTCAATGGACCTAATCTGTGAGATTAGGAAAGGACAAAGAGGGATTAGCAGAAGAGGGCTGAAGGTACTGATTGTCTCTAAGTATTAGACACTTAATCTAGAGTTGAACTTGAACCTATGGCTGAAATTTAATAGAGACCTGAAGATATAAATTTTCCCTTTTTTCCCCTAATTGAAAACTTTCACTGGTCCAGGAACTTTTTTTCCCCCCTCCTGGAAAGTGCTGTGAGTCACTTATTGGAGTGAATCATTCATTCCTGATAAGGGTCGTCACTAGTAGAGACCATGAAAATATTCCAACAGAGCGTAGAGCTGCCATTCCAGGCAGTTCTGCTTATGTTGGTATTAATTTCAATTAAAACAAGTTATCTGAATCACTGGACTTCCTGTTGGCTGCACTCGCTGCCCAGTGATGCAAATGGAAAGCTTATTTCAAACCTATGATATCTGATTACTTACAACAAGTCCCAGCCAGCTGAAGTCTAAACAAAACCCAAGTACCAATCGATGTAGAAGGAAATGATTTTCATTCACTCTGCATGATGTCACCCACCTTGGTCCTGACAATCTTCCAACAATTATTGACTCGGAGGGCAGGCAAATCCTATGAATTCATCTTATTCCTTATCAGGGCAGGTAGTCAAGCATATCCCAAAACACTTGATTTGGTTCAATTCCTTACATACATATCCTTTCCCTCTTCTTTTTTTCTCCCCTTCCCCACTGTTGTGCCATCCCTTTGGGGAGGAGTCTATATGTTTACACAGAGTGTAGAATGATGGGGTGCTGGGTCTGGGTGTTACTCCGTGTGTGTTTAGCATTTGAATGGCTATTCTTTTTAACCTGTTAGCTCAATTCATCATCAGTTTAAGGAGCATAATTCATTGATCAGACTTCTCAGTTTCACAGAGCCATTTAGCAAATTTGTATCAGAACAGGTACTTTATAATAGCAAATGAGGACCTAATGACTGGTACATAGCCCATGAGGCCAAATGTACCGAATATGTTGTAATTTGTGATTTTGTAAATTCACATATTTGAGTCATTGGCCTTTAGATTGTTTTTTTAATTTCGTTTTTTTAAAGCTTCAGATTAAAATGAGGATATACATGATTAGGTTACATTGTTCACTTGTGTAAGGTTAAAGTCAGAGTTGTAGGTGTGTCCTTCACCGGAAGTGCACCATATGCCTGTGCAGTGTACCATTGGGAGGGAACTTACCCAACCCCTTTCTACTCCCCTTACTTGAATTTCCTTGAGCTTTTCTCTCATGTGAGCACATAGTTGTTAATCTACTAGTTTCAATTTAGTACTAACTACAGTGATGCTTATTTTCCCATGCCTGTGAACTTCATTTAGGAGAATGTTCTCCAAATCCATCCAGGTTGTTGCAAAAGCCACAAAATCTCTCTCATTTTATGACTGAATATTATTCCTTAATATACACATACTACATCTACTTTGGTTACACCAGCAGAACTGAGTAGCATGATCTAGGCCCTCAACTCACGTGGCCTAAAATACATCTTACCTGGCTCTTTATTAATCCATCCATGTGTTGGAGGGCATGTAGGTTGTTTCTACATCTTTGCAATTGTGAATTGTGGTGCTATAAACATTCATGTGCAAATATCCTTACGGTAAAATGTCTTTGGTCTTAAGGTTTATATACTGGACCAAATCACCTAGCTAGAAAGTGAGCCTAGGTCACTGTGGTGTAGGTTGGCCAGTTGTTTCCCAAACTGCCTTCCTTTTGATGCACAGCTGGGCAATGTTTTCCAGCCTCCTTACGGTTAGGTGCAGGCTTGTGTCTGAGTTGTGGTCAACGAACCTGATGAAAGGGATATATCCCTCTTCCAGGCCAAGGTGACAAAATCTTCTTTCTCTTCTTTCTTCTTACTGTGCAGAAAGGACTCCAATGACACAGAGGAGGTTGGAATGGCAAGGTGGAAGAAGCCTGGACTTCTGAATGAGTATGTGGAGCAGAACGTCCAGCCCTTCCCTCCTGCCACTACTAACCTACAGAGGACTATGATGAGATCAAGAAGTTGACTGGATTGTGTTAAGTCACTGAGATTTGGGGCTATTTGTTAGAACAGCTATTCTAATCTGATTCATATACTGGCTGGGCTACCATTCCCCTATGTGGCACGAATTGCTATGTTTTACTCATCATCCTTGATGACATTATACTTTTTGTGTTTTATGGAATACATGATAAGCTATAAGGGTGTTTAGAAATGTGAGGATTTGGGAAGATGTGTAGCCATATTGACTGAGTCTATGAAAGCTCATAAGTATTTTCCTGCCACAGCATTCTTGGATATTGGATATTGTCCAATATCAGGGTAACAATGAGCTCTGGATGCCTTAGTTCAATTTTATAAGCATGATTTTTTTTTTTAGTAGAAAACCTTATCTTCTCTGTGTATGTCTGAAACTGTATATTTATTGTGACAACTTATATATGAAGTATCAAACTTAGTTATTGGGGCTGAAGATGAATGATTCTGTGGTTCTGTCAGAAGGAACATTTGTATTTGGAGGTGGGGGCAATAAGCATGGCATTAAAGGGGAAAGCGTACAAAAGTTAGTTTGCAGACGAAGAATGTGAGTGTAGTTGTCAACATAATTTCTGCCTCTCCTTCTCAGTCCTGCGTCTTTGCTTTCATAAATAAAATGTAAGTGAAAGTGAGATATGACATTTCCAAGCAAAAGCTTTAAAATAGCACTGCATTCTTTCCCTCTGCTGCTGTCTGGCATGATCCAGATAGGGGTTGCACATTTAACCTTGGGGATGACATGAGGAGGTTGCCGAGCATGGACTCAGACCTGTGGTGGACTAAACACGAGCCAGAAATACACTTTCACTGTTAAACCTGTGACGATATGGGGACTTTTGTTTCTGCCACTTAGCCTAAGCCGACTGGTACACTGGGGCTCAGAGAGTAACTTGCTAACTAGCTAGCTTAGATAACTTGCCTAAGACCATGAGGTCAATCAGTTGTGGAGGCAGCATCTGAATCCAGGAAGTCTAATTCCAGAGCCTGTGCTTATAACCAGTCTTGTGTGGGAGGAAGAATTTCCGGGCCTTTGTGTGTAGGATAGACTGGAACAGGGAGAGACTAGAGAAGTGGAGATGATTTCAGAGCACTTGAAAGATGAGGTTATGAGAACCTGGGAGTGAAGGCTTATTTAGGAACTGTGATTTGTACAGAGTAGGTGCCTCATAAATAACATGGAAGGGTGAATGGATGAGTTTTTCTGACTACAGGTGCCAGTAAGGACTGCTATTCCCACCACATTCTGGGCAGTCATTTTCTTTACTGTAATTCTTTGCTTTGCCCACGTATCAGTGTTGGCAGAATCACTGAGTCACAGACAGCTTCTGCAAGGATAGCTTCCACAGGAATGGCTCAGCCTGTGTTATCCAGGCAGATGGAGGGCACCCCGCCTTTTTGCTAGGTCCTCAGTTGGCATCGTCATGGCTCTGTCCTTTGTGGATCCGGCACTATACATTTAATTGACTCTTCTATCATACTGCCTATAATGTCCCAGCAGAAATCTCCCTGCCCTTTCCCCTTTCCTTTACCTTTTCTTCCTGCTTTTGGCACCTGAGGATGACATGGAGGTTCTTACAAGATAAAGAGAGTTTGTTAGATTTGTCAGTCATTCCCCAACATAGACATAGAGCAAACTATCGTGTTGTACACCATAAATATAAGACAATTTTTATTTTCCAGTTATAAAAGATAAAGTCTCTCAGTTGTTTTACAAATGCAATTCTTTTCAGATTTGGTGTCATTTAGAATGTGGGGAATATAATACCACGTTTCAAGACTATATCCCCTGCTGCTAAAATTCTCATGCTAGAAAAGGAGTCAGCAAAATGGGTATGATTACTCTAATTAGGTCTAAGCAAGTCCTATATTTCACTAGCGACTGGAAACAGAGGGGAAATAGATAAAATGAAGGAAAGAAAAATGGTAGGTTAAGAGAGACGTGGCTCAAAGGACTAGGGCGCTGGCCCCATATGCTGTAGGTGGCGGGTTCAAACCCAGCCCTGGCCAAAAACAAACAAACAACAACAACAAAAAAGAGAGACTGGATGAAGAAGAAAGGGAAGAGTTATGACAAGTAAAATTTATTAATTTTGTGCTCAAAGCATGCATTCTTATATTTAAAAACTTAATACCAGTTTTTAATTATATAATTGAATCTGATATCCCTTTCTGTGGGGTAGAATTGGTATGATATGCTTGAATGTAATTATTACAGGAATTAATAATTTTGTAAAATATCTGATGCAGGCTTGCATAACCAACCTAATTTTTTTTAAAAGGATGGCTCAAAGTGAAAAATCTATTTCTGGTAGGTATTATGCCTCTCATAATGTGTTCATCTTATAAATATTAACAATAATTGACCTGGAAAGAATGTTCAGGAAGGCTAAGTGAAGTCTATGAAATCATGAAGACCCTCGTTCCACAATGAACAACAGCTTAGTACCAGAGATGTTTACTGAGGTGTTACTGGAGTTCAACCCATTCAGAGTAGAGAAATGAAAGACTCACACCATAAATCATGCAGAACAGAGGTGGTGCTGGGAATAGCTCCTGGATGATGTGGAGAATGTAATGAGTCTCGTCTGAGTGGCATTTTGTCCTCAGAAGAAAACTTTGCCTATAGAAGCAAGGAAGGCCTCTGAGCAACTAGGAAGTATTCAGAATTTTTGGACTTTCAGATGTGAAGCAACGAGCCGTGGGTAACCAGAGTAGAGGAGTGAAACAGGAATCTTCTGGCACCTTTACAGTTAGGATATTTCAGGATTACAGTATTCCATGCAAAGACACACATTCAGGAAGATTTCAGATAAAACCCTATAAAAAATTCATGGTGCACCTGATCAGCATATCTGAGAGTATATTTGATGACACTGTCAGCATCTGGTATTTCTTATATTCTTTTTTTTTTTATTGTTGGGAATTCATTGAGGGTACAATAAGCCAGGTTACACTGATTTATTTCTTATATTCTTACATGCAAATGCTATGAGTCTCACTCATTTAAATAATTGCTCAATAGCCAGTGTACATGCAATATTTCCATGTTAGAAAATCCAAGAGAAGTATCAGAGCAGTATGTATTTCAGTATTAAATGCAGGACACAGAGACATTCGCCTATGAATTCAAAGGAAGGAGACAACCTTCGTAGGGCGAGGTACATCCAAAGAACAGCATAGATTCATCGGGTCCCATCACCAGAAGGTCGGTGGCCATTATTTTCTTATTAATTAATCCGTATGGAAGCCTTTTCAAAACTCAGAAAAATCTGTCTTTTCTTCTTCTTCTACTTTTGTTTGTATTATTTCGGTAGGATCTACTGGTTTCTTTGTCTTTCCTCACTTTCCTTTACTAGGTAATTAATTTTGATTCCTCTTGTTTGGAATTCAGTTTGACACAATTCAGGCTCCAGTAGAGTTCAGTCTAGTTGGAAAGAGACACAATTGCATTTCTTTATTTATTCTATCATTTGTCCTTTAATTCAGATATCTTTCACACTGAATTAGTGAGTCTGTATTTCAGCTCCTGAAATGACTTTGTCCTTTTTAACATGGCAATTTCCATGGCAACCAGTCATCACGGCAAGTGCAGCTGTAAGACTGAGTTTCCCACTGGAAGCATAGGGCTGGTTGGGGCCCCAATATTAGTATCTACCCTTGTTACCACTGGCAGCTGTCCAGGCACAAAATATGCCGCTGCTGTTTCTCCTCTTCTATATTTAACAGATGGGCTTACTAAACTTTGGTAAGTGCTTGGTAGCTAGGGAGCAGGAAGAAGAATATGATAGGTCTGGGGGTGAATCATAAAGGCTATTCTAAGGATGCACGACTCTTCCCTGTTTTTCCTTTGCTCAAACCCAACCAGTAACTTTGTTGGGGGAAAATCACAAAGCCAAGATGACTGATTCAGAATTCAGAAACCTCAAGCGGGCACTCAGCCGTGCTCAGGAATCCTATTAGGCTTCTTCATCCCCATGAGATGACTGTACCATATCATCTCCTTTTTCCTCAAGCCTCCCACGCATCCTCCTCCTACTGATGACCCAGACTCATACTTCATTGAGAAAATAGAAGTCATTGGAAATGAACTCACTCATCTTCCCACAAACCTGCCAAGTCCGTGCATCTGTGTCCAAATTCTTCTTCCATAATGAGTGAAGTGTTCCTCCCCCGAGAAGGGATGTGTCTCCACTTCTGCTCTTGGCTCATCAGATATTGGTTCCTTCAATTATTCCTGCTTTCACTCGGGAGAAATATCACAGTGTTATCATACAATTGAGCTCTGGTATTTCACATAATTTAAGAATTTTTTTTTGCATAATTGTATGTACTGTTTAAGACCCTGCCATATTTTTCTATTTTTCTTTATAGCCAAATTCCAGACTATCTATCCAAACAAACTGTCTAGGCTTCCTCATCATCCCTCTGCTCTTCATTCATTCCAAATGTGCTTCTGCACCTTTACTAACCGGAACTCCCTTTGTTAAAGTCAACAGCAACCTTCATGTTGCCAAATCCCATGGACTTCTTCCCTGCCCCTCCTACCTGACTTCTCAGCCGTGTTGCTCAAAGCTGACGGTTACCTGCCTGAAGTATGCTGAGCTCTTCCAGGATTGTCTTCTTAATTTCCTTCTGCTTCTCGTTCTTTTTTGTTGGGTTCTCTTCTTAAATGTTGCTATTTCTCAAAGCTTGTCTTTTTTCCTCATCTTTTGTCTAAAACTTTTCCTTACTTATATCATCTAATTTTACTTTTTATTCATTTGTGCTTTAAGTTCTGAGGGCTCCTCTGAGCACCCCCACACATGAAAGTTATTTTATGCATCTTCGCTTGTACACATTATGAACATCCCACAATCAAATAATCAAAACAGAACACCAAGCTTTTTGTGCTCTTCTGATTTGAAATAGTCTTTATCCAGTTGATCAAGACAAAAATCTAAGATGCATTATTTTTTAAAAAGGAATTTATTAAGATGAAATTCACATTATATAAAATGAACCATTTTATTTTATTTTTTAAAATAGATTTAAGGGGTATGAGTTGAATTTTGTTACATGTATTTTTTTTTTTCTTTTAGTTGTAGAGTCTGGACTTTTTAATGTGTCTATCATCTGAGGAATTTACATGGTACCTACCCTACAGGTAAAGTGAAAAATTCAGTAGGATTTTGTACAATGATAACATTGGTTCTCTGTGCAGTACCAAACACATTTTATATCACTCCAAAAGGAAATCCTATGCCCATTAAGCATTTACTGCTCATCTTTCCCTCTCCCCAGACTGTGGAAACTGTCTTTATAGTCTCTGTCTTGATTTACTTTTTCTGAATATTTCGAATAAATGGAATCATACAAAATGTGATCTTTTGTGCCTGGCTTCTTTTCCTAAGCATCATGTTTGGAGATTGAGCCACACTGAAGCATGTATTAGTATTTCATTCCTTTTTTTGTGACTGAATAATATTTTATTGCGTGTTTATTTGGTACTGCAATTTGTGTATTCATTCATCCATTGATGGGCATTTGGGTTGTTTCCAGCCTTAGGATATTTGAGTAGGCTAAGTGCTATTCTTGATCACCTTTTCCTTTCTTTCATATCCAATGCATCAGGAGATGCAATTTATTTATGTCCAGAATTTATATAGCTCCACCTCCTTCCCACTATCCTCACTGCCACCTTTTTATTCTAGGCCTACAATGTTTCCATCTTATCTTGTTAAATGTACTTTCCCGAAGTGTCTTCCCGCGTCCACATTTTCGTGTGTGCAATTCTTTCTCCATGTGGCATCATGAACAATAATTTTAAAATAATAAAAATCATTATATATATTAGCTATGTATCTACGTAAACATAAAAATACGTAGTTTATATAGATATACGTTTATACATATAAACAAGTTTTATTGAGTACTTGTTATGTCTTAGCCTTAGTTCTATGGCCTTCCCATGAAATCATTCACTTAACTCTAAAAACAAGGTGATAGGTGCTGTCATTGTTGTTCTTTGCAGATAAGGAAACACAAGGTCACCCAGGTACATGTGGCTGTGCCAAAATTTGAGCCTCAGTAATCTGTCTCAAGAAGCTACCCTCTGATTGTTACGTTGAATTGTCTAAATCATACCATGTCTTTCTTCTTCTAAAAGCTGTTCGATGACTTCTTATTCTACTAATACTATGAGTCACAACCTGAAGGTGCCGTATGAGCTGGCCCTTGACTATTTTTCCACTCTCGTCTTGCCACTCTCCCCATTACTCACTCTGCTTTAGTAACTTCTTCCCTCAGGCCCTTTATTACACTAAGTTTCCTCCTGCCTTCAGGTCCTGCCCATCCTCTTCCTCCAGCCTGGAACATTTATCCTTCCTTCCATCCATTAAATCTCAGTTTAAATGACAATTCCTATCCTATCGGTACCTTTTTCTAAAATAAGTACACTTCCTTTGTGATTCTCCCCCCCTCTCTTTTTAAAAGCTCAAAGCCCTTGTATTTCATACTTTTCAATTATGTTATTATTATTTGCTGTTTTCTGACTCATTAAATCTTTGGACTATGAGCCTCTTAAGGTCAAGGACCATGTTTATATGTTTTTCCTGGTCATATATACATCTGCTGAAATTTGCATAGTTCTTAACACAGGTTGTGTTAGTTGAATGAATGGTTCAATTCTCTGTAGGGAAAAAATAAATTGAACTACTTGGATTTTTCATTTGGTCTTTCTGTAGCTCTATATCCCTCCTCTCTGCCTTTCACTGGCCACTCTTTGTAGAAAAGAAAATGAACTAAGTTCCAAATGTTGCTAGGTAATTGTCAACTTTACTGCCTTGGTTGAATTCCTCACTTGATCTCAGGGAAGATTAAGTAGAACTTGTCCAAATAAAATACTTGTCCAAATAAAATAAAATCTAGCAACATCTGGTCTCTTCATGGTATGGTTTGAAGAGCTTACTGGCTGGTGGCTCCTTGTTTTCCCTCCACTTCTCTATTTGTTTTTTTAAAAAGTAATAACACTTGGCGTTATTAGAGCGGACACCTGGCTCATTGGTCAGGCTGTGCAGCTTTGCATTGTAATCAGCCCGTCAGAGAGATGAAAATAACACCGTGCCATGGTGTGGCAACTGTAAGATTGCAGGCAGTGAGACAATACCCATCCGGTGATGACAGCCCACATTCTGCCAATACTTCAGAGCATGAGTCCACAAATTGCCCCCCACCCAAGTTCTCCCACATGAGTCTGTTCCCAGAGATACACTTGCCTCTTCCTTCTGAAGGAATGCCACGGGGGAGGTGAAAAGGCAGTGTTCCCTATATAGTGTCCGGATGTGTATTCTGCCATAGGTTTATCTTAAAATTACATACATCATCCCTCAGGATAATGAGAGAGACTAGAGGACTCATAAATCATGACATCTGTCATTTATTGACTGCCAAGGAATGTGTGTGCAATTACAGCCATTTGCAAAGTAGGAATTACCTTCTTGTGTCACAAGTAAGGACACTGATGCTCCTAGACATTAACCAACTTGTCCTCCGCTATTTAACTAGTAAGAGAAAAGCTATGATTCTGACTTATGTCTGAATGACTACATGGCTATGGTGATCTCTGTATGCCAAATTGCTTTCAAAATTAAGGATCATTAATTATAAGTCTTAAATACTCAATATATGCAAGTATTTATAAAAGTTAAACCTCAAATCTTGATACATTGAGTATCATTAACTTCGTCCATTGCATCTTTAAAACATATTTAAATTCTTGGCCAAGTATTTCAATCATGATGTGAACAGCACAAAAAAGATTTATTGAGGGTTTTCTCCATCCCAGGTGCTGTACTGCCTGTATTATCTTTTTTTGTCTTTATAAAAATTATTTGAGATAGATACAATTATTATTTTCATCCATTAGAACAGAAAACCAAGGTTAAAGAGGTTAGTAGACAGGGGTCCTCAAACTGCGGCCCACGGGCCACATGAGGTGGTGATTGTATTTGTTCCCGTTTTGTTTTTTTACTTCAAAATATGTGGAATTTGAACAAATAGGAATTTGTTCATAGTTTTTTTTTTTTTTTAAACTATAGTCCGGCCCTCCAATGGTCTGAGGGATAGTGAACTGGCCCCCTGTTTATAAAGTTTGAGGACCCCTGATAGTAGCAGGGGATGGGCTGTTGGATTTCCAAAAGCATCTCATAGCCACTGGGTTAACTGTTCTTTTGTGTATTAACTGTGATAATGAAGCTTTCCACCTGCTTCTAGAATTTGAGAAGATACCTGGAGATTTTGGCAGAGTTAATACCTAATGGTTTTGTGATTTCCTGAAGGGATACCAAAAACTAATTATGTCTCTTTCCATAGAACCCTTTCAATGGCATGGACAAGCTGAAGGCAACAAGACTGTAGATAATTAACTATCAAAATGAAGTGGAGGGAGGCATTGCACAGAGAGAAGCTCTCTGGCAAATAAACAAAATGCGGGAAACATACTTGAGCAGTTTTATGAGAAAAAAATTGTAAAGCATAGAAAACCTGGTGAATAATTCAATAGCAGGAACCTAATTCCAAAGGAATATCATATTGGTTCAGTGTGCAAGGGTCTGTTGAGTGCAAAATAGGAATTAGCCAGGAACTGGCACATGACTTTTCATCAGGTATCTGACAACTGGATGTAGTATGATACAGATTTTTAGAGAGGGAAGAAAAGTTGAAAAGGAAGTATAATTAAGAGCACAGTGGCAGGATGCAGCAACCTGGTTGGCAAGTGACCAGCGTGATGAGAACAAGAAACTGTGATAGAGTCAGCAGGAGCAAGAGAAAAGAGAGCAGGTTTTTGGACCAGCTGGCATGACCTGTGAGTGTGTAGAGAGTCTCTGTTCTTTATTTATTTTATTTTTTTATTAAATCATAGCTGTATACATAAATGCATTTATGTGGTGATTTTATATACAATTTGGAATGCTTACATCAAACTGGTTAACATAGCCTTCACCTCACTTAATTATTGTGTTAAAACATTTATGCTCTACTCATAATAGATTTGACACGTACCCTTGCAATATACATCATAAGTGAAGTCCCACCAATTGCCCTCCCTCCATCCACCTTCTCCCCTCCCCTCCTCTTCTCTCTTTCATCCTGGACTATAGTTGTGTTTTATCTTTCATATGAAAATGTAGGTAATTATAAGTTGGTTTCATAATAGTACTGAGTACATTGGATACTTTTTCTTCCATTCTTGAGATAGTTTACTAAGAAGAATATGTTCCAGCTCCATCCAGGTAAACATAAAAGAGGTAAAGTCTCCATCTTTTTAAGGCTGCATAATATTCCATGGTGTACATGTACCACAATTTGTTAATCCATTCATGGGTCAATGGGCACCTGGGCTGCTTCCGTGACTTGGCAATTATGAACTGGGTTGCAATAAATATTCTGGTGCAAATATCTTTGTTGTAAAGTGATTTTTAGTCTTCTGATTATATACCTAGTAGAGGAATTGCAGGATCAAACAGCATGTCTATTTTTAGTTCCTTAAGTGTTCTCCAAACTTCTTTCCAAAAGGAAAGTATTAGCTTGTATTCCCACCAACAGTGCAGAAGTGATCCCTTTTCTCCACATCCATGCCAACACTTTTGGTTTTGGGATTTTATTATGTGAGCTAATCTTACTGAAGTTAGATGTTATCTCAAAGTGGTTTTGATTTGCATTTTTCTGTTGATTAAAGAAGATGAGCATTTTGTTGTGTGTCTGTAGGCCATGTGCCTGTCTTCTTCAGAGAAGCTTCTATTCAAGTCTTTTGCCCCCAATGAAATGGGATTACTTGTTCTTTTCTTATTACTAAGTTTGAGTTCTCTATGGATTCTGGTTATCAAACCTTTGTCAGAAACACAATCTGCAAATATCTTCTCCCATTCTGAGGGCTGTCTGCTTGCTTTACTCACTGTATTCTTGGCTGTGCAGAAGCTTTTTAGTTTGATCAGATCCCAGTAAAATATTTTTGGTGTTGCTTCAATTGCCCAGGGGGTCCTCCTCATAAAGTATTCTCCCAGGCCAATTTCTTCAAGTATTTCCCTGCACTCTCTCCAAGTATCTTTATAGTATCATGTCTTAACTTTAAATCTTTTATCCAGTGAGAATCAATTTTTGTTAATGGTGAAAGGTGTGAGAGTCTCTGTTCTTTAAATGACCTCAGACACTGTTTAGATCTTGTTCGTCACTGCCTGTCTTGATGTCACTCTTTGGGCCTTCTAAACACACAAATCATCTTAATTATGAAGCTGTTTTCTTCACTGGTCTCATACACTGTCTTATACTTAATCTACAGCCTTCATTGCCAGCCACTAAATATCTTCTAGGTAGGCCATTCCAGGTTCAAAAGCCTATGCATAAGAATTGCTATGTTTTCCATTTGTGGAGATATCATTGAGTATCAACCAAACTTTGTTCATCAAAGTTTTAATCATCAACAAACCTTTATTGAGTTCCCTGATGTTCAGGGCCTGGGTCTAGCAACTGTTACTAAAAATTATGCATTTTATAAAAATCACTTATAATGATTCATAATTTTATTTTTCTTTCATTTAAAAAGATCTGTGTGAAATCTTTGAGCTTTGTTAAAAATGATAGAATTTGGAACTTTTCAGACAGACAGTGAGTGTGGGTGTTAAGTGGGTTTTCAATGATATTTGATTCACCAAATTTGTCTTGCTATTATCCTGAGTTTTTATTTTTGTTTTTAAAAGTGGAATATTTGGAATGGGGGAACATTTCCTTTATTTTTCAAAATGTTTTCAGTTTTCTGAAAACAGAAATAGTGAAGGAGCAAAAAAAAAAAAAAAATCAAACACACACACAAAAAGACAATGCTTTGGGTAAGTCAAAGCATGACTACTTTATAATGCCAAAGCAGCTAAATGTATTTGTTCTCAAAGTACATATGGGGGACATTAAGCCCAGAAAGCACGCATGATATTTTCACATTCAAATTTAGCTTTGTGAACTATTGTTGTAGCAAGTGGTTCATTCTTAAACTTCCCCAAACCTCAGGCAACTGGCCCATATTAACTTGTGAAGTGATTAAAACCAAAGCTTCTGCCTGGGTTTACTTCCTAGCTCTGACACGCCCTAGAATACTTCATAGGGTGGTTATGAGAATTAAAGAGAAACAATATGCATAAAAGCCGCACTGTGTAAGCTCTGTGGACATGTTAGCTGATAATAATCATTAACATAAAATAATTAGGCAAAGTGAACTTGTTACTCAGCCCTGTAATTATAATACCAACATTGTCCTTATAATAATAATGCTGAGTTTTTTTGAGATGAAAGTTATAATTTTTCAAGCATTGTGTACATATTACATCTCATTTAATCCTCCCAGTGAAGAAATTCACCATTGTTGTCATTACTGTTAGCTTTATTTTACAGCTGGGGTCCTGCAGCTTGCCTAGGGTCACAAGGGTGGGCAGGGATAGGCGGTGTGATCTCATGACCTTACCTTTAGTCACTCCACTGTGCTTTTTGCATAATTGTTCCTAATGGTGGAACCAGTTCCTAAAGCCCAGTTAGTCATCCTTATGACTTTCTATCTTTTCTAGGTAGCCTTAGAACCTTGGACAATCAACTCTTCTATAGGGTACATACATGTTTTTGATAGGCTGGGATTATTTGGTTGGCTTTTGGTGGAAATTCCAAAGATGAGATACCTTTTGCTGGTGATTAAAATTAAATATGTATTGTACTTCCATAATATTCTAAAACTTTCACATGTAGTTCTATGTGGTAGGTACCATTATACTCATTTTATAGATGAAAATCTGAGGCTCAGAAAAACTGAATAACTTTCCTAGAGTTTGGTAACTGGTATGCATCAGACGTCTCTGAATTTATGGTCCAGTTTTCTCTCCATTACGGTGTCTCTGAGCTAGAGTCAAGTTTTCTCTCCCCGTGTTATTAAACATCATCTGGGGTGTCTGGACTGTCCTTATTTTATGGCAACACTTAATTATAAAGATGAACTTTGAATCAGTAATTCTCTGGATTCATTTAGAAAGGAAAGGCCACGCTCCACTTCTATTTTGCTGTGTGTCTATGACTGGGAGTGAAATAGTTGACTACACGAGCTCTGACTATATGTCTGTGACATTTACATGCGTGCTGTGAAATGACCTTTGAGTTCATGTTCCTGGGCTGTGTTTCCCACCTATTTGCAGTGTGATGAAACTAGACAGCTGCTTCCTGGGGGAAAGGTGAAAACGTGGATAATATGCAGCCCCTTCTAACCACTGGAGGGGGTTTGTACAATAGGATTAAAAGACCCCTTCAGCAGCTCTGCTCTGCTGATGGCTTCTCAATGATCTGTTTGCACATTCTTTTCCTGCTTGGTAATTAGCACCAGCTGTCTCAACTTAAAAGGAAGGAATCCCTTTGAAATCCTCCCTATCTTCCATGAAATGTGCTACTGAAACGTGCTAATTAGTAACTGGACTTAGGACAACACAGACATGTGTTTCCTGTGAGTACCGTAGAAGGAAGAGGAGGAGGGGAGGGATATGAACATCTGCTTAGTTGCAAATGCATGTGTATGCTTTTCTAATTTTCAGAATGACATTTTAAATTAAAAAAAATATATCTTCCCAAATGTGATCAGTAGCTCGCGGCAAGGGCCCAGACACCCCATGCATTGACTTCCCACCCTCCATCTGCACTCCCCGCCCAAGCATCTCAGTATCCTGTGTACAGAGGAAGGGCCAGCAAGGCCTTCCCTCTCTGCCTCAGCAAATTGACTTTCTTGTCGGCATTTCCTCCCCCTTCACCATAATATCCGGAATCACACGGCTCCAGGGAAATTAAGAAAAGAAAAACAACTCGTCTTCCTTGGGAGACCCCTGTTCCAAAGTAGCTGATAGCCAACAGGTCTGTGACAATTAGCACACCCTGGAATTTAAGAAGAGAGCAATAGAGGCATAATGCTGCATTGTGTTAAATTCACTTAGCTAAAAATGGAGGAGCCGCTGTTTCCAAGTTTAAACTGTGATTATGTGAAAATCTGCATTTTCATAAATAATCTGAGCAGCCATTTCAGGGTTTCAAACCAACTTCCTGGCTGGGGGCCTGAACAACTCATGACATAGAAGGGCAGGTGGTTGGGTGTACGGGAGGATTTGGGAATTTATTGACAGAATGAGGGACCTCATAGGAGGCCAGAGGTCTATGCTTGAAAAAAGGGTGGAGGGCATCATCTACCTCTAAGGTCACCCTCCCAGGGCTGTGTGATCAAGCTCTACCTGGCATTTCTGCCACCATCGCAGCCGTGTTCCTTTATACCCCAGAGTTGGCTGCTGTGATAACACCGCACCCCAGTGGTTCTCGTGTTCTTGCCTCACTGGATCACAGTTTAAAGTGCTCGTGGGAGTGTTTGATATGTTATTAGGGCACACAACTCCCACCTGGCTGTAAGGTGGGATGGGGAAACTAATCAAAAGATCTGTCCTGTGGATGGAAAGCACAGTTGGAGATGGTTGCTGTTTTACCCAAATGATACATACAGTAGCGAAAGGGTCATTCCCTTTGAGGAAATCAGGTTATTTTTGGCAAGAAAATGTGATTGATACCTATTACAGACACCTACTGAAGGAGGGTTCTGTTTGTCTAGTATCGGCTGATGATGGTCAGATGCAGCCTCACATGACCTATGTGAGGGAAACCCACTCTCAAAATCCAAATGCTCACCCTGCTGGCCTTGCTCTGGGATCCATTGCCAGGCAATGACCAAGAGGCTCTGCAGCACCGAAGAAGGTTACGAGGCTAGGAAGAGAAAGAGGCCTTGTTTCAAGGACTCTGCATCCCTGGTGCATTGTACCAGTCTTAGCACTGGGATCACTAGGACTCTGCATCCCTGGTGCATTTTACCAGTCTTAGCACTGGGATCACTAGGACTCTGCGTCCCTGGTGCATTGTACCAGTCTTAGCACTGGGATCACTAATCTGACTCCCATCCATTCTCTTGTCCTGTCCTTGACGTCAGTGTACACTTGAGCTCTGGCTTGGCTGCCGGACTCCTCTCGGTCTGTGATTTTGGGCTCTCTCCAGCTGAGTAGGCCAGATAAGAACACGAGGGCTGCTGTGTTTTTCTCTCACATGTTTGTTCTTCTAACTGAATCGGGCTTCGCTGTTCGGACTCCCACAGCTGTAAGAGACATCACCATGCCTTCTCTTTCCTGCTTCTAGATAGAGGCAAAAGAAGAAGAGAGAATAAAAATATCAGGTGTTTCTCTGGGCAAGGAAATAGATTCATTCACGGATGTGAATAAGCCAGGGCTGGCTTATTCTTCAGCTAAAAAAAATCCTTAGTAATCTTTAACTCTCTCCTCAGTGTTCAGTTCAAACTACTAGGTAGGCAAGAGCTTCCTGGAGCCCTGCCTGCCTGCTCTTTGTTTTATGTTTTAGGCCTGGGCACCGCTGATCTACTTTTAGTTTCCCAAACAAGCTGTGCTTTGGATCCTCGAGCCTTGCACACAGCAGGGCCGCCTCTGCCATCGCAGGGCTGCAGGCATCAGTACAAATAGAGGCCACAGGCCACACTTTTACATTCTTAAAATATATGTATTAAGCTAACACACCGTTACATAAAGTATCTTCTCTCCCCTCTCTTTGGCTAAAATACTTTTATAATCATCTGGAAAGTGAGATTTATATTTTGAATTCGGGTCTTTTGCATTCCACACAGAATGTCGCCATCACGGGCGAGTGCTCTGAGCACTCTGCTCACAGCCTTCTGATCTGTCCCGTACCACAAAAGGCTTTGAATGTGGATGTATGGACCCCAATCTTCACATCAGGGAACCATCTACACCCCATGAAAACAACCATCCTCTGACAGTGGCGTGCAGCATCTGGGCTCCCCCGGGGGAGGCTGGATCTGGAAAAGAAGCCTTTAGAGGTCCTTCAAGAGAGACTGGGGGCACTGTGGCTGGGACTTCAGGGGTGCTGGCTTCCAGAGCATGGTCTAGAATGAACAGAGTTGTGGTGGGCTCTGGGTGGGCATGACCTCTTGGCCCCATGGACTCTATAACCATAGGGAAGGCCATGGCTGGGGCAGCTGTCTTGCTGGGTCCAGGAGTCACCACCCAGGATGCCCCTCATCCTATCCTATCTAGCTGATTTACATTCATCTATCAAGTAGCAGCTCATATTCTTCTTCCTTCCTCTAGGAAGTCTCTTAATCATCCTGGGATAGATTACATGTTTCCCCTTAAGTTGTTTACAACACTGTGTGACTCCAAACGATTTAACCTTTCAGTACCTCAGTTTACTTTCAAGATTGTTAGAAAATTGAAAGAGTTAATACATGTACAATTTTAGAACAGTACATGATATCAAAGAAATGTCAATAATTAAAATTATTATTACATACTCACATAGTGCTCTGCACTTACTTCTGTAGAAATGCCTCCATGATTCTGTAATGATATATTTTTTCACATTTCTCTCGTCCCTAGACAATGTGCTTTTTAAAAGCAAAGATTTAATTTTATTTAATTTTGCATTCCTAACACAAAACCCGTATATATTACTTAGTAAATGCTCAATAAATAAATAAATAAATAAATATATATATATATCTATAGAGAGAGAGTAGATTAACTGTTTCTTGGGGAGTTAGAATTTACCCCTGGAAATGTTTGTATGCTGTAGCCTGTGACTATATGTAAGGAAAAACCCTGGGAGACTGAACTCAACTGATCAGATCCTCCTAGCTCTAAGCTCTTAGGAGAGGAGATGGAGATTCAAGCCAGAACCATGTCACAGGGTGGCACAGAGAAGAAACATTATTCAAAAGGGATTCCTACCTAAGGAATTAGACATGCTTGCATAAGACACCAACTCTATATCTTAGTAAAGGTTTATAATCCAAAACATTCCATTATGTAATGTTGTATTTCTTTTCATTTGAGCCAAAGAGTCTGTCAGAGATTCTTATAAGGGCCTTGAGACCACATGTTTCTCAACATCCATCGCCTGGGGAGTATGTGCTACTGTTTTTCTTGATCGGACCTATTTATTCTTGCAGATGACTTTGCAGATAGTCAGAGCTCAGGAAATATGGCCAGGAGAAAGGCTCTAATGATGTTGGCTTGATTATGATTATGAAACCGCTCTGCGGAGTCTTTCCATCATTTACTCAAGCGGTTGCTAAGTAATTTTCAGTTCAGTCCCATGATGAGAATGAATGGGTCCAGCTGCTGATTGGTCAGAAAATCGTTCTGTTCATCATTCATTCATTCATTAGGGCTTGTCATGAACTGTGATTGGATGTAGCAAAATGCTCTGCACAGAGACTAAGAAATAAAAATGAAGGAACAGAAAATCTTCCTACATGAGTTCACTTTCCTATTCATCTAACCTTCTGATCTCTCATTTGACCATTTCCTGTTTAAAAAAGTGCAATTTCTTACCACTCAAAGCACTACAAACAGGCTTTTTCAAATTAATTTAAGTAAGAGCTAAACTTCTAAAGATAATATCAAACCTTTTCTCTCTCATCAAATAATTAAACCTATAATGAAATGAATAGTTTTATTATAGCAAACATCTATGGAGACAGTGCTTATGATGTTTAGGCACTAAGAGGTTTTTGTATATTCATTTAATTCTCACAAGGATCCTATGAAATAGGGACTATTATTGTCCATATTTTACAAATGTGAAAAGGGAGGCATAGAGAACTAGGAATTTCAAGTTATATAGACTTAGCAAGGTGAGGATTCAAATCCAATTCATTTCAAAAGCCTGTTCATTCATTTTACAACTATACCCTATGAGGTAAAGAAACATTCGCATGTGAGAAAAATTTTAAGAGAAGTAAATATATGCAAATAATGTTCGCACAAACTTTGTACCTATTTTGATTTCATACATGTTTTAATTTTTCATCTCTGAAAAACTTGGTTTTGCCATCATGAAAAAAACACTGATGTGATATAAGACCAATAGTGACATGGGTTAGTGATTTTCACTAATGGAATTACACTTAAAATATTGAGCATCTGACATTTTCGCCCTTTTAGGATTTAAGGCTGACCTGTCAAAATGAGGATTTTTCTGAATGAAATGCAGTTGATCGAAGTTGAATGAAATATAAAGTAAGACTTGCTTCATGCCTCTGAAGCCCATGTCACCCTGACACAAAGGTCTTGTTCCTATGGCAACAGATCAAGACATTCACTGTTGCAAGGTGATATGATGACAAGGTTTTGATTCTCAATTTGCTCTACATTATTCCGGTCCTTGGAGTCCCACTTCCTCTTGCATCTGATTTTATTACAAGTTAATGATAACCAGTCATTGCAGGAAGAAAAGAAAAAATTCATGGTCTATTGAAATTTTCTAGATAAAAGGAGAAAAAAAATGTTATTCACATGAGCTCACTTGACCTTTCCAAAGGTTGCCTCATGATGGTTTTAAGAGGCTTTTTTTTTCTGTGGTATGTTACGATTATTGTCATGTTTGG
This sequence comes from Nycticebus coucang, assembly GCF_027406575.1. Taxonomy (NCBI): domain Eukaryota; kingdom Metazoa; phylum Chordata; class Mammalia; order Primates; family Lorisidae; genus Nycticebus; species Nycticebus coucang. The sequence goes on from NC_069782.1 coordinate 33,086,897, forward strand.
CTTAAGTGTTGGTGGTTAAATGGAAAAAGAAAAAAGAATGATGACTTCACTCCCTTTCTTATTTGCACCTGGTACTTACATTAAAAAAACAACAAAAAAAAGAAGAGGTGGAGTGGGCACATGCCGAAGTGGAAAAGAAAAGAAAAGAAAAATGTGAGGGCTGCCTCTGCTGGGATGACCATGATGTGATGGTTAGGAAAATAATTTTTAATATTTCTCAAGTTTCATAAAGTCCAATATGTTCTATCTGTTGCTATTTGTGAAGAATAAAATGATTTGGGTGTGTGTCAGAAAGAAGGGAAATGCCAAACAGAAAGTAAAAGAGGGCTAGATATGATCTCTTGGTTTGTCTATAAGGAAATGATAATTATTACAGAAAACACTTATATAGAGTTAATATGTGCCAAGTGCTATTCTAAGTGCTATGTATACGGTGACATGCAGAGCTATTTTACAGCTGAGTTACAGAGATGTAAAATACTTTCCCAGAGCTTCAAAATTATTAACTCATGGAGGGAATTTTCAATCCTGGATCCTCAGATATCAGACTTAGGTAGTTAAGCACCAATCTACACCATCTCCTGCAATCTAGTGCGCTTTAGTGTGATCCTTAAACGTTTCTGAGATGCTGATTTCTACTCTCATCTGCAATTTGACAGCATCCCTCAGTCTGTCAGCTCCATGTCAAAATACTTATGCAGCTTTTTTGTTTATTTGTGTTTATGCATGTGTGTGTAAGTTGAAGAAAGTGAAATGATTTTTTGAACAGAATTTTGCAATCTCTTTGGCAATAATTATGGATAACTTGGAATATCACAAGAATAAGCTTAGTAATCACTTATGCAATGTTCATATCCAAGCTGCTGCTAATTTTTAATCAAAAGGGAACACTACCGGACACTCTGTCCTTTAAAATAATTCTTTAATATTTTTCCTCCAAGTTTTCCTTTAAATTTCTCTCAATGCCTCTGTTCCAAATGTGAACGTTTGGATTTGAGATAATAGCTCAATCCTTAGTGATGACACTGTAATTCTTTTATAGTCATTCAGGTTCATCCTAATGCAATACTTTCAAAACAATAAGCTTTGATACTTTAGAGTTTTTTTTTTATTATTCAGGGTTTAGCAAAAAGATGCTATCTACTCCCATTTTGGAGTTCATTTTTAGGTTTTAATTCATGGTCTATTTTTGCTTAATTCTTTGTGGGGAAGAGAATTTACATTGATTTGATAAGATTTAACTCACAGTGTAATTATATATTAATCAAATATGTAGCCACAAAATATTTAATATCATAATAGTGTCATAATAGTCATAATATTGTCAATGGCCACTTATTAGGTCTCCATTTAACATAAGACACTGGGTTAAATTACCCCCATATTTTACAGTTTGAAGGTGACAGACAGGGTAAAATACTTGAATTAGCCTTTTCAATTGTATACGTACAGAGGTGTTTAACAGAACTGTCCCGGCCAACTTTTATTTTAGGGGTCAGGAATAACTTAGCATTTTATTACAATTTATGTTCCTAAAACTACATCAGACGCCCAATGCTGAGTGATTGATAGTGTCTCTCTGCCCTCTAGTGGTCTGCTTCAGAACTGACATGGCCAACACTAGACTCTTCAAGGACAATTGTCTGGGAATGCTGAGATCCGTTGGCGTCAAAGCCAATGGAAAGAAGAGATTTTAGGCCAGATCTTCAGAGTGGGATTAAGACTAATGTAGATTTTCATCTTTAAGTTTATTTTAAGGCATGATAGAGTAGCGGTAGTTTTCTTTTCTTTCTTTTTTTTAAGTTTCCTTTTAGCTGTCTTCTTTATACTAGCAGGGGTGTCCAACCTGTGGCCTGTGGGCTGCATGCAGATTATTTGAGGACTGTTTTGCTTATCTATGGTGTCGATATCACAAAAAGTATACACAGCCTTTTTTTTTTTGCTGATGCGTGGCCTAAGATAATTCTTCTTTCATTGTGTGGCAGAAAAGAAAAAACATTGGATACCTTTTTGCAATATCTTGAAACAAATGATCTGTATCTGGCTTTCTCATAGGGACATTATTGACATTTTGGGCTTGAGGATTCTTTGTTCTGAAGAGCCCCCTTTTGCACTGTGGGATATTCAACAGCATCTCTGATTTTGGGTTACAGCCCACTACACGCCAGTAGGACCTCCAAGACCATCCCTAGTTGTGACCAGCAAAATATCTCTAGCATTGCCGAGTATCTCCTTTGGAGAAAGAATTTCCTCTGGGTGAGAAGTATCTTGTTCTTAATGGTTCCTATTAGGTAAATTGGAAATAGTTTGCCAATAAAAATATTTTATCTAATATTTAGCACACCAGGCTCTGTATTATTTAATTTAATCCTTGTAAGAATCCTTAGAGGTAAGTCCTAACACTATTATTACCCCAGTCTTACAGAGGGGGAAACCAGGACTCAGAGGAGTTGAATAACTTTCATGATGTCACATAGGAAAGCAGCAGAGTCAGCATTGAAACCCAGGTAATCTGGCTCTAGATTCTGCATTTGGAAACAGTCTACTACAAGAGTATCATCCCTTACTAATCTTCCAAATGGAGCAAAAAAAAAACAAATTACCAATTTATGTAATTTTCTGAATCAAAACTAAAACAGAAGGAAAAGATAGACTAACATTGACAGAGAATAATGCATTCATCTTTTTTCACTTATTTAACAAGTGTCTACTAAGTGTACAGATACAGAAATGTCTAAAACAAGGTTTCTACCTTCCAAAGCTTACTCATAGCAAGTAATGAGATACAAAGTCACATACAATATTTCATATAACCATATGCTATGGAGAAAATAAAATATGTTAGAGCAAATAGGGCATGAAATGGATGGAGCGTAGTGCTAATATTTTAAACGGGGTGGTCAGGGAGAGCCTCTCAGCTATGGTGCCAGTGGAGCTGACAATAAAGGAGTGGTAGAATGAACCAAGTGGGGACGTGGTGAGGAAGTGTTCCAGTTAGTGAGATCAGCAAGTGTAAATGCTCCAAGATAGGGGCATATTTAAAGTGGGAGCACGCTTGCTCGCATGGTGAGAGAAAGTCAGGGAGTCAGTGGAATTGCAGCAGAGTGAGTGAAGAGCTGTGGAGGAAGAGAAGAGGTAGTGCCTGGGGGGCAGAAGGGAAACTGCAGAGTATGTAAGTCTCAGGAAGCCATGGGAAGAACAGATTTTACTCTGGGTGAGATGAAGATCTCTTAGAAAGACAAGTGCCATGTTCTGACGTGATTTTTAAGGGACTATGCCGATCCTCTTCTCTATTTTAGGAAGTAGTTTATCATGATGGCTGAGATAAATTCCTGAATCATACTGCTGTAATTTTAAATGATATCTTTAAGAAATTACCTTCCGTGGCCTTCAGGACAAATCATTTGATTTACTTGAGCCTCTGTTTTCTCATAGGAGGAAAAGATGTAGTGATACCCTAACTAATTGAACCTAAGCGTCATCAGATGGGAGATGTACCACTATTTCAGGTACCAGTAAGAGGAAGCAAAACATGACACTACTAATCACGTCTGAGTCAGTCACATCAGGCTCTCAAGTTTGGAGATGTCAGTAATCTATTCCTGGGGGTTGGCCACTTGCCCTACCTTTGTTTGCATTACATGGCATGTAACAGGCAATTATTTTGCATACATATATCTCAGAAACAAAAAGAAACACAAGTTCGTTCATTTGTTGGTGGTTTCCCTTCCTAAAGCCCCATAAAGCGTTTGGTTTTTGCTTTATGTCAAAGGGAATAGAGAGAGTCTGAGATGGATGGAGTGTTTGCTTTACTAATACCAAATTTATACTCACTTCCTTGCTCAGTTTTTATGCTTGTCCAATAACCTTCAGTTTAAATACCAAGTCATAGTGTAAAAGATTTTCAAACAGCAATTAAACACAGCATATGCAGCGCCAGTGATGTGCATAACTCAAGTGAAGTGACAGTAATATGAGTTTACACATTCATAGACAATGACAGAGTCACGTCACGTCTGCCCTTTGGCCCATGGTGACTGGAAAGTGACATCAATCCTGTGTTTAAATGATATAAATACATCAAAACAAGACACACACACACACACACACGTATAAATCTGTGAGTGTGTGTGCATTTATCTCTAAATTGATAGAATATGTGCTGGTATCTGGACTGTAGAATAGAACTAACTGAAAGTTCTTGGCACATAGGAGACCCTCAGTAAATGTTAGTTATCACGCTCATCTCTATGGAAACTTATTTCACATGCCTTCATCTCTGTCTAGAAGATTTCCTTAGATTAATTCCATTTCCTCTTTTTGCCTCTAACCCCAATCTTCTAATACTAATTAGTAAGGTCTCTTCGCCTTCTGCATTTTTTACTCCCAGAAGGAAATAAAATTACGAATCTCTAACTCCCTAAACATCCCCTTATCTCAAATCATTAATCAATGGCTCCTATTATGAAAAAAATTGCCCCCATTCTCTGGGGACCCTTTCCAGGGTCTAGTCGATTTTCCACTGTTTCTTATCCCATGGGTAGCTTTCAACTCAGGAGAGAGATGCGCCTGTTCTTTTATTTCCACAGTGGTTTGAAAAGCTGGTGAACACTATCACTTCGTCTCATTTCTTTGTTTATTAGCATGTTGTACGAAAATGTTGGAGAGTTCTGTGGAGAGCGCGGGGAGACACAGGGCCAGGCTGGTTCTTGCGTGGCCCTTGGGGCTCCCGGCCTGGGTCTCCTGGACCAGCCCCACCCGGCCCCCGGGGGAGCCCCAGCCAAGCCTCCCGCAAGCAGCGCCCTTGGTGGCAACGGGTGTGGCGGAGAAAGAAGGACGGCCGCCCCAACGCCGCGGAGGCCCTGAGGGTTTGCAGGGTCGGAGAAGGCCGGTCTGTGACCGCCAGTTGGGTCGCCTCCTTGGCCCGTGGAGCGGCGCAGACCCGGATCCTGGTGTGACTGCTCTTTCCCTATTGAGCGAGCCCTGCTGCGTCCTGACCAGGACAGACAAAGGCCTTAACCGGCCTGGACGGTGAGCCGAGGCCTGGACACTACGGGCGATTGGTCTTCATTCTACCACCAGACCATGACTTCAGAAGAAACAGCACACCACATCTGGAAACGCCCTCCACCCTTTGGGAAGATTTACTGGCGGGTTACTGAGGACCTGTGTACATTATATGAAAAAGCTGCTCCCAACTTTTCCCCCAATCTTTTATTTTTATTTATTTATTTATTTTTATTTATTGTGTTAAGACATTTATATTCTACACCTAGTAAATTTCCCATGTACCCTTGTAAGATGCACCATAGGCGTGGTCCCGCCAATGAGGGGTCCCTCATCCCCTCCCCTCATTCTCCCCTTTCCCCTTGGTGGGCTATAATTGGGTTATAGCTTTCATAAGAAAGCTATAAATTGGTTTTATAGTAAGACTGAGTACATTGGATACTTTTTTTTCCATTCTTTTTTTTTTTTTTTTGTAGAGACAAGAGTCTCACTTTATGGCCCTCCGTAGAGTGCCGTGGCCTCACACAGCTCACAGCAACCTCCAACTCCTGGGCTTAAGGCGATTCTCTTGCCTCAGCCTCCCGAGCGGCTGGGACTACAGGCACCCGCCACAACGCCCAGCTATTTTTTGGTTGCAGTTTGGCCGGGGCCGGGTTTGAACCCGCCACCCTGGGTATATGGGGCCGGCGCCTTACCGACTGAGCCATAGGCGCCGCCCCTTTTTTTTCCATTCTTGAGATATTTTGCTGAGAAGATATGTTCTAGCTCCATCCATGTAAACATGTAAGAGGTAAAGTCTCCATCTTTCTTTAAGGCTGCATAATATTCCATGGTGTACATAGACCACAATTTATTGATCCATTCATGGGTTGATGGGCACTTGAAGAGAAACTTCTCTAAAGAAGATAGGTGCATGGCCTACAGACATGTGAAAAAATGCTCATCATCCTTAATCATCAGAGAAATGCAAATCAAAACTACTTTGAGATATCATCTAACTCCAGTAAGATTAGCCCACATCACAAAACCCCAAAACCAGAAATGTTGGCATGGATGTGGAGAAAAGGGAATACTTCTACATTGCTGGTGGGAATGCAAACTAATATGTTCCTTTTGGAAAGATGTTTGGAGAACATTTAGAGATCTAAAAATAGACCTGCCATTTGATCCTACAATTCCTCTAGTAGGTGTATATCTAGAAGACCAAAAATCACATTATAACAAAGATGTATGTACCAGAATGTTTATTCCCCCAATCTTTTAAAAGAAAACATTTGCTACATTTGGCCTTCCTAGACGTAAAGAGGTTGCCGACACATGATAAAGTAGAGTTAGAAAATGACATGTCTTCTAAATACCCACTTATTTTGTAAGAATCATAGAAAAAAATGTCTTCTGGAAATGACTTTGAAATGGAATTGTTAGACAGACTCAGCGAGGCTTGTCCATTCTTGTCGTGTGGGTTAGAGGACAGGGAGCCGAAGACCTGGAGAGGGAGGAGAAGGTTCCACGCCAGAGGGGTCATACTTCACAGACGTTCCATATTGCAACCATCGTTTTGTGCGTGCATTCTATTCCTCACTGCTATGTACATAGTTGACAAAATTTAAGTACTTTTTTGGAATATCTAGTCTTCCTAGATGTTCTGAAGTGCCTGATATATGTTAAAAGTAGAAGTAATAGAACCTTTTGTAAATACCTGTTTTTAAAATTCATATGAGATTTTTCTGGGGAGTGTCTAAACCACCTCTTGAGTAGAGCACATCGTGTTTGTGCCAGTGTTCAGGAAAAAGGGAGAAGGAAGAGCTTTATGCCAGTGCGTGTGTGGTGGGGCAAGATTAACCCTTGTTCCTATGTCTGCGTAGTTTGTCTTCCCTACTTGTGTATATAAAAGACAAAGTCCTAATTTACATATAGTATGTCTAGATGTTTAAAGAGGTTTCCAGTGTGTGACAAAAGTAGAATTAGTAAACTGATGTATTTTGCACATTTTTGTTATAAAACTCCTAGGAAAGTTTGTCTTCTGAAAATTTGAACTTTATAGCCCATTGGGTTGGTGGAAGAGGGAAGGGTTCTAGGCCAGCATGTTCACATTTCAAAGACACTTTCAAAGTATACCTATTTTTACACAGGTGTGCAGTTTATTTCAGACTGCTGTGTATATAGCGAACAAATTAAATCCTTGCCTGAAACACATAGTCCACCTAGATGTTTAGAAGTGCCCAAATGTGTGTTAAATGTAGAGGTAGTAAAATATCGCTTTGTAAATATTTTTGCTAAAACTCACAGGAAATACTGTGTTTTAGAAATACAATTGTCAAACCACCTCTATGAGCACTATAGTACTGTCTGTACTTGTTCAGTGGTTTGTAGGAGGCGGGAGGGAAAGAATTGCAAAAGGTAATATGCTCGTGTGTTCATGCTTGGACATTTTCAGATACCATTTTGTTTTACTATGTATATAGTGTATATAATGGACAGATGAGTCTTAGGTTTGCAATATCTACCTCCAGATGTTAAAGTGTTTGCTGTGTATGACAAAGTACTTAGCAAAATGAGCACATCTCGTACACTTTGTGTGGAAATTCATAGGAAAGCTTGTTCTCTGCAAATGACTTTGGATATGAATTTGTTCAACCATTTCTATGCATTACACATGCCTGTACTTGTCACTCGGCAGAGAGAAGAAAGTAAGGAGGGAATGGTTCAAAGCCAAAATGGTCATATTCCTCAGATTATAACCATTACTGTGTGTGCAATTTTATTTAACAGTGCTGTGTACATAGTGGACAAGTTCTTAAATGAAATACCTAGTCTTTCTAGATATTTAGAAGTGCTTTATGTAGTTGAAGGAGTAGTAATAGAATCACACTTTGTAAATCGTTTTTAAAAACTGTTGGGAAATATTGTGTTTGGAAGTAGAGTTGTTAAACCAGCTCTGTGAGCAGTATACTCTCTGCACTCGTTCACCACTCACTGGAGGTGGGAGGGAAGAAATTGCAAAAGGTGTTTTGCTCTCGCACGTACTAGATAATTGCAGCTATTCCTTTGCCCTGTATTTATGTGGATTTCATGTAGCTTTGCCATATAGTATATACTGTATAGATACTGGAGAAATGAGTCCCAATTTTATAATATCTAGGTGGTAGATATTAAAAAATTTGCCAGTGTATGACACAAGTAGAGTTAGCAAGCTAACATTTTGTACACTTTGTGCTAAAATTCATAGGAAGACTGTCTTCTGAAAAGAATGTTTAGAAGTGAAATGATAACATCTAAGTGACATGTGCTTATAGCCACTGGATTGGGGGTGGAGAGGATTCGGAAGAAATGATAGATTCTAGACCAGAATGTTTCTTTTTAGAAGACACTTTCAGATATAACCATTGTTACATGTGTGTGGTTTATTCAACACTACTGTGTATATAGTGGACAAAATTAAGTCCTTATTTGAAACATCTAGTCCTTCTAGATGTTTAGAAGTGCACAAGGTATGTTAAAAGTAGAGGTAGTAAAGAACACATTTTGTAGATACCCTTTTGTTAAAATTTATATGAAATACTGTCTTGGAAATTGAATGATCAGACCACTTGTCTGAGAAGTACACATTATTTGTGCTGGTTCAGGGCGGAAAGAAAAGAAAAGTGCGAAGAGCTTTGTACCAATGTGGTTAGAGTTGAGGCAAGACTGACTGTTGTTATGTCTGTGCATTTGATTTTACTTTGCTGTGTATATAGTGTATATAAAGGAGAAATGAGTCCAAAATTACAACATCTAATCTTTTTAGATGATAAAAGGGTTGCCAGTGTATGACAAAAGTAGCGTTCGTAAAGTAATACATTGAGTAGACTTTGAGTTAAAGTACATAGGAAAGACTGTTTTTTTTTTTTTTTTTTAAATTGTGAAAGTGAGATTACTAAATCCCCTCTAAGCATTACAGGTATGCTTAGACCTGTCTACTGGGTTGGTAGAGGTGGGAAGGGGGAGTGTTTTAGGCCAGAATGTTCCTACTTAAAGGACACTTTGAAATTATAGCTTTTGTTTTGAGTGTGCACCATTGATTCAATTCTACTGTGTATAGTGGGAAAAAACTTAAGTCCTGTTTGAAACATCTAGTCTTTCTAGAAGTTAAAACTGCACAACATATGTTAAAAGTAGAGGGCTACAGTGACACCCTATAAGGGTTTCTGTTATTTCATAGGAGTGGTTGCATTTGGGGAATGAAATTGTTAAACTTGATGTCTTGGACAGTATGCTGTCACTGGGTGGTGTGGGAAGGGAGGAGGAAGTATGCAGAGAAGGGTTCTGCGCCAGTGAATTAGACTTGTTCAGATTGCTTAGCTATTGTTCTTTATGAGGATTTTAGTTAATATCGATGTGTATTAGAGAATAAGCAAATCTTAATGCTCAAAGTATGTCAAAATAGAGTAATAAAATAATCCCTTTATATATATCCTTTTGTTAGTTAGGAGTGACCCCTGTTAATCCACTTCTTGGAGCTGGACTATTCCTGTATTTAGTCCCTGAAGCAAGGGAAGAAGAAGAGGAAAGGTGAAGGGAAGGGCTCTTGGTAGTATATGAAATGAGAAAAGACTTCAAATAGCCAATACATTACTCAGAAATAAAAACAAATTAGGAAGTATCACATTACCATACTTCAGGCTATACTACAAATTTATAGTGATCAAAACAGTATGGTACTGACACAAAAACAGAGATAGATTTATGGAACAGAATAAAGAACCAAGAGATGAACCCAGCTACTTATTGTCATTTGATCATTGATAAGCATATCAAAAGTATTCAGTCGGGGAGACTGCCTATTTAACAAATGGTGCTGGGTGAACTGGCTGGTGACCTGTGGAAGACTGAAAATGGACCCACACCTTTCGCCATTAACAAAAATTGATTCTCACTGGATAAAAGATTTAAAGTTAAGACATGAAACTATAAAAATACTAGAAGAGCATGTAGGGAAAACACTTCAAGAAATTGGGCCTGGGAGAATATTTTATGAGGAGAACACCTTGGGCAATTGAAGCAACACCAAAAATACATTACTGGGATCTGATCAAACTAAAAAGCTTTTGCATAGCCAAGAGCATAGTAAATAAAGCAAATGGACAACCTTCAGAATAGGAGAAGATTTTTGCAGGTTATGCTTCTGACAAAGGTTTGATAACTAGAATCCACAGAGAACTCAAACTAATAAATAAGAAAAGGACAAATTACCCTATTTCTATGTGGACAGGAGATTTGAACAGAAACTTCTCTAAAGAAGACAGGTGCATGGCTTACAAACACATGAAAAGATGCTCATCATCTTTAATAATCAGAGAAATGCAATTTAAAACCACTTTGAGATATCATCTAACTCCAGTAAGATTAGCCCACATAACAGAATCCCAAAACTACAGATGTTGGCTTGGATGCAAAGAGAATGGAACACTTCTACACTGCTGATGGGAATGCAAGTTAATGCAACCTTTTTTGGAAAGAAATTTAGACAATACTCAAGGTACTAAAAATAGACCTACCATTCGATCCTGCAATTTGTCTACGAGGTATATACCCAGATGACCAAAAATCATTTTACAACAAAGACATTTGAACCAGAATGTTTATTGCAGCTCAATTCATAATAGCCAAGACATGGAAACAGCCCAAGTGTCCATGGGCCCATGAATGGATTGACAAATTGTGGTATGTGTACTGTAGAGGACGCCAAGAGCCAGATGACCTCTGAGCAAGATGAGTTGCAGCTGGTGGACAGACCCTCGGGTGATTCGTCCTCAGGTGTTCCTTGTGGAGAAGGAGCCCGAGCCCATGGCGATCCTTAGGCACGTAGTCATTATCTAATACTCCCTTCACCTGTCTTGTGCTGTCTCAATAAAAGGCTACTGCGGAGGTTGCTTGGGGCTGTCCTGCAATCAAGGTTAGCTTGCCTCCTGCAAGCTTATACTTCTAATCCACGTCACACCTGGTTCTTTCCTGCGGCGATTGAGACAGGGGCCATAGGGACCATAGGGACTGTGACAGTGTACACCATGGAATACTATGCAGCCATAAAAGATGGAGACTTAACATCTTTTATCTTCACCTGGATGGAGCTGGAACATATTCTTCTTAATAAAGTATCTCAAGAATGGGGAAAAAAGTATTCAATGTATTTAATACTACTATGAAATCAATATATAATCACCTGCACATTCATATGAATGGTAAAACACAACTATAGTCCAGAAAGAAGATGGGAAGAGGAGAGAGAGAGGGGAGGGGAGGGGGGAAGATGGGAGGAGGGAGAGTATTTGGGGGGACCTCACCTAATGTGCATGATGCAAAGGTACATTTCAAAACTATTAAGAAATGAATATAATTGTGATGGATGCATTAATCAGTTCAATGTAAGCATTTCACATTGTATATCAAATCAGTACACTGAACCCCATAAATGTATTAACATACACAGTTATGATATTAAAAAAACAAAAAACAAAAATAAAATAAAATGTTGGATGGTCCACTCTTCTCCGAGAATGACAGGTAACTGATAAACTGTCTCCAAAGCTCAGCATCGTGGTTTAACGTTGTTGTCATCATGTCAGCTGAGATCATCTAGAGAAAGGCTGAGAGTAGCAACATTGCTGATTGTTATTTACCCCATGCTTCTTACAACTTCTTGGAATGATGTGTTTCTGGAACACCTGCCTCATCAAATTAAAACAAGGATGAGAACAGATAGGATGAGGAGCCAATAGCTCAGAAGAAGGAAGGAAGGGAGGAAGCTCTCGTGGGGATCCCTTGCTCTGTGTTCTATTTGCAAACTGGAAATGTCCTGGGTGCTCAGCTGTGCTGGAATCTCAGGCAAGGCAAAGAAGTCACTGTCTATCAGTCCCAGGTGATTAACAATATTGTAAATCTTCAGACGAAATTGCTGTTAGGTCTTTTAGAGCAAGTGGTCTGTTCAGAACTACAGTGTGTGTTAGTGTTGCAGAGGGTGGAGAGTGTTCACTGGGGAGGGTGGGCTGCAGCTGACGAGTCCTGCATGGTTTAGTTGACCCTGTTCTCCTAATCTGGGCAGAATGTTATAAAGCTGATTCCTTTAAAAAATTGACCATAATTTAAGGTAATCTAGCTACACATTATTGATCATTGAAAGTACACTAAGCAATTTACTTGCTACTGACATCTAGATTGGAATTCATAAAGCAGTTAGTAGCCAGATATGTGATTCAAAGGCCATTTAACTTCTCATTAATTGTCCCTGGAATTTTGAGACACCTGCCATGTTGATTCTTCAGCTCTTTTGACAGCTCCCAGCTGAGTCTCTCTTTTAAGTGTGTTTTTGTTAGCATATTGATATTTCTTGGTTTTACTTTCCAAGTTCATATGAAAATGAACACCAAGGTATTTTAAGAGCTCATTCTCATTTGGAATGTCTGAAGTTCTGCTTTTTCTTAAAAAAAATTATAAAAAGATTTAAAAACCCGTAGGCTGGGAGTGGTGTCTCACACTTATAATCGCAGCAATTCAGGAGGCTGAGGTGGGAGGATTGCTTGAGACTGCAACTTTAAGACCAGCTTAGGAAACATAGCAGGACCACCATCTCTGCAAAAAATAAAAATAAAATTAAAAAAAAAATTCACCAGACATGGTGGTGCATGTTTATAGAGCTGGCTACTTGAGAGGCTGAGAGGGGAGGATGACGTGAGCTCAGGAACTGAAGTTTACAGTGCCTGTGATAATGCCACTGCACTCCAGCCTGGCAAGGTAAGACTCTAGCCCTTAAAACAAAATAAAGAACAGATATTTAAAAGTCTAAACACTTGTGGGCTTTACTCGACTTCTTCTTTGACATATTTGAGATAAAGAAAATGGTTGCACATTAAGAAAAATCATTCTTTGTGATAGATTCATGTGCACTGATCATGTGCAGTAAGGGCCATTTTCAGAGGAGCAATGTTCAGGCTAGATGGGAAGAGGAAAATGGAAACAGCAGTCAGATGAGCTCCCTGTGGCGCTATGGATTTAACCTCTATGGACAACTACCCGCTGTGCATCTTGACATTTGAAAAGAATTAGGAAATCTGAGGGGGCTAAATAAATATTCATGATCACATATGAGCAGATGACTAAAAGTCAAACAACCCGTCCTTGGTAGAGGTTTGTTAGAAGCAAAATGTTCTCCATAGAAGGAGAGGAGGTCAATGTTAGCAGTTCTTATTGGTCTTAGGGAGACTCATCTTATTCTAACTTCTGTCCAATGAAGTTAGAATTCAGTTTGAAAAAGTCTTAAGCTTCTTTAAGAATCTATGGTAGTTACCTGCTGGATGCTACAACCCCTTCCCTCATCTTTAATGCCTTTTTATTTGAGGAAGATATTCTAGGAAATTTTCTGTTGGAGCGTTTGGGAGGATCTGATGTTGTGTGACCAACTTAAGACCAGTCCATCCCAAATAATTTTGACCACCTAGTGCTTGCCTGTTTTCCTGGTTGCTGAGATGACAGTATTAAAAAGCAGACAGCAACATTGGCCTTGAGTCTTCACCCATCTCGGTTCCCTACTCCTTGCTGACTTTGAAGTTCATCCCACTAACAAAGTAGAGTTGAGTGGCCAGTTGGTCATGGGCTTACTGTGGAAATTTGTGCATTCTGAGAAGCCCCTCAGTCGCAGGCCACTTGGAATGGTTGGTCACCTTTAGTGAAGTGTATTTCTACTTCTTTATTTTGGACTCGGTAGTGTGACATATTTGGCTAATAGAATGAGGTTAGGAATTGCGGTGGATCAGTTGTGAGCATAGGCCTTAATCCACTTTGCTTATTTGTGATGTCTCTGCTTCTGCTGTCACTGTGAGAACAATGTGTCCTGATTATCCCACTGGTCCAAGGAGGATGCAGGTGTGTGGAATGGGGTCAAACTCAGCAGAGCAGCCCCGCTGAGCCCAGTTTATATCAGTTGACTGCTAGCAAAATTATTGTTACGTGAATGACAATAAATGATCATTGTTTTAAACCACTGTTTTTTGGCATGCCTTACTACACACCAATAATTAGCCCTTACAAGTACATTTTGTTAGTATCAGACACTGGCCTAAAGGTTTTATCATCTGCTAACAGACCATTAAGTATTATTATTATTCTTTTACATTTGGAGAAATTGATACATAGAAAGATGGAGTAAAATGCCCAAGGTAAACAACGAAGCTGATTTCCAACTTGTTTTCAAAGTCATCCAATAACTTAACATTTAAGAAGTTATCAAGTAGTATGTGCTCATTGTGAAGGTTTTAAGCAGATCAGAAATATAAATTGGAAAAAGTAAAATCTTTTTCGAGAGTTTTGGAAAGCTTTACCCACCACCCTAAAAGTCCCCTCTTGAAGCTTTACCCGCTATCATAAAAGTCCCCTGAACTGCAGGTGTCTGCTGCTTAAGCAACAAGTCAGGAGTGAATTTCTTCAGGGAAAACATTTGACTAATTAGAGAGTGAAATGATTGCATGCACTATGGACCCATTTTAAGGTGGGCTTGGTCACTGTTTCTGTTTAGAATGTTAATAAAGGGTCTCATCTGACTCTCAGGATTCTGTCAGGTAGAGGTTTCCTTGGCTGGAAGGAAAGACGGGAGGAAGAGAGAAAGGAAAAAAAGAGGAGAGGAGAAAGGGAAGTATGGGATTAACATGTATTACAGGCCTTTTATCCGTCAGAAATTCTTCCTTTGATTCAGAGTTAGTGAGCATGCTTCCCAGGCCATATGGGATGCTGAACACTGGGGAGATAGAATGAAAGAAGTCTGTGCCCTCAAGTAGCTGATGGCACACCGGGGAAGACACCTGTGGAAGCTGACCATGACTATGAGGTCACAAAGAAAGGGCGCAAATCCTGCCCCTGTAGATACCCAGGCATGAGTGGTTCATATGCTGAGTTGGGGTGGGAGTCACTGAGTGTGTAACTGCTGTCTTGAGACACCAAGTATAAATCCTAAGTGCACACTTTGGCGAATTCCATGAATTGACCATGTTTGTGTAACTATAGTCCAGATCAAGAAATAGAGCATTGCCAGCACCCTAGAAGCATCCCCCCACTTCCCCATAGTTAATCTCCATTCTAACATCTGTCACTGTGAATTAATTTTGCCTATTTTTGAACTTCATATAAATGGAATTGTATGGCATGTGCTCTTTCATGTATGACTTCTTTGGTCAGACATTAAATCTATAACATCTCAAGATTGTATTTCTGAGCTTTATCTACATTGCTGTGGCATACATTAGCAGTTCATTGTTTCTTTTCTTTTTCTTTCTTTCTTTTTTTTTTTTTTGCAGTTTTTGGCCGGGACTGGGTTTGAACCCGCCACCACCAGCACATGGGGCCAGCGCTCTACTCCTTTGAGCCACAGGTGCCACCCCCACCCCCCACCTTTTTTTGAGACAGAGTCTCACTCTGTTGCCCAGGCTAGAGTGCTGTGAAGTCACAGCAACCTCAAACTCCTAGGTTCAAGTGATGCTCCTGCCTCAGCCTCCTGGGTAGCTGGGACCACAGGTGAATACCTTAATGCCTGGCTAATTTTTGTATTTTTAGTAGAGACGGAGTCTCACTTTTGCTCAGGCTGGTCTTAAACTCCTGAGGTCAAGCTACCTCTTGCCTCAGCCTCCCAGAGTGCTAGGATTACAGGTGTGAGCCACTGTACCCAGCCAGTTCATTCATTTTCATTGCTGCCAGTATTCTATTTGCTTAATTATATTGCAATTTATTTTCACACTCTGATGTTGAAAAATATCTGGATTGTTTCTAGTTTTTGGCTGTACTGAATAGTGGTCCATTCTAACAACATACATGTGGCGTGCAGTGTGTTACATGTGTATAAAAAGGACGTTTATTTTTGTTGATTTATATACCTAGTGAAATTGCTGGGTTGTGGGGTATATTTATAGTCAGCTTCACTAATACTGCCAAACCTTGTTCCTAGTGATTGTGCCGGTTCACCTCAGTGACACCAGGGAGTCAGCCACCCCTTACCCCCTAGTCATTGCACTGGGTATGTCTTGCATCGCAGCCAGCCTGCTGTGCACGTGCAGGCTCTGTCCATACGAGCACTTTTTAGCTACCATTTGGATCAAGACTTACACCCAATAGCAGTGTGGTCTGCCTGATAAAAACGGGCTTAAGGAAGAGGCCTATGTAGGTATGAAATTGTGGAGTCCTAGGCCATGGTCCAGTGGAGGAAGGGCCTGGGTTCTGAGTGGGCCCTTTTGTTGAGCTTCACAGACTCCTCACTCCACGGGGTAAAGCGGGACGGGGCCAGAATGGGCCCTCTTGCCTGGGTCTGAGGATACTGTTGTGCTCATTGAGAGTGCAGGGGAGTCTCAGCTGCTCCTCTTCTTCACCAAGATGTGTTCATCTTCATTTTAATTATTCTGCTGAGTATGCGGTAGTATTTCCCTGTGCACTGAACTGGAGATAAATAAAGTGGAACAGTTTTCCTTTTATTTATTTTTATTTTAATGTTTTGCAATTCTTGTGAAGTGTCTGTTCAGCTGCTTCCCACCATTTCCTTATTACAGCGCTGGTCACCGTTATTATTTCCATTCTACAATAGGATATCTGAAGCACAGAGAAGATAAATAATTTGTCTAAGGCACCGTACTAGAGAGTAGAAATAGACCTGGGATTTGAATCCAGAATGTCTGACTTACATCCCATTCTGATAGTGTACCCAAATGGTCAGACAGGAGACCCAAATTACATATATACATCTGCTATGACTCATTGATATATAGTTTAGGCTCTTCCTTGCTAAGAAAAAGAGTTGCCTATACTCTGGGTGCTCAAGTGGAGGCTAGATAAAATAGATTGAGGGGAGGAGCTACCTTCTGGAGACCAGTCACAGAACAGATAATATCACCCCAAAGCATAAAAATAATCACTGCCTTGATTTGTGATTATAACAACAAATCTTTATTGCATATCTAATATGTGCAGAGTACCATACTAAATTCTACACATTATCTTTAATCTTCACAGCAACCTTATGAAGACTCCAATTGATGGATGAGAAAATTGAGGAAGCCGAGGTAAGAGGTGGAGCCAGGATCCAAAATCCGGTCTCCCTCTGGCTCCAGAGTTAGTTTTTCGTGTTCTACTACACTGTCCTCATTGGGAAGGAAGGTGATGCGGGCCAGTAATTCCAGGTGGGATTCAGGAACCAGGGCTGGATATGGGAATGGGGCTGCTTGGGTCAGGGGATGTGAGGCACGGGGCCAATAGAAAACCTAAAGACAGTGTCCCAACATAGAGCCAGGGAAAAAAACCCTTCTCATGAAACATCAGTTAGAAGGAGCTGAGCAGGGAGAGAAAAGCAGGATGTGAGTCAATGGGACAGACGCCAAGGTCACCAGAAAAAGTTTAGCAGGGCAGTCAGCAGAGGAGCTGGGAAAGATTTTTCTGACACGTGAGGTAGATAAAGGAAATGTTTTAGGGGGTACAGATTATCCTGTAACTGAGAAGGTGCTCTTTGGGGTGTGGAGCCTGTTTTGCCCCTTCCTTGCCCATCCTTTGGTCTCTGCCACATCGTCCACTGACTGGCCGTGTGCGGGCGGCTCTGCTCCCTGCTCTCTCCGTCTGCTTAGCTGCAGCTCTCTGTGGCTTGGTCCCTGTGACAGGTTCCTATGGCTGCTTTAGCAATCTACCACAAACATGGTAGCTTAAAACAGCACACTGGATTGTCCTGCAGTTCTGGAGGTTATCTGTCCAAAATGGGTTTCAATAGGCTGCAGCCAAGGTGTTTGCAGGACCACACCCTTCTACCCCACTCATTGCCTGCAGAGGCTCTGGGATGAATCCCTTTCATCCCAGAATGCTCCTCACAGAGCAGCATTCCTTGATCACAGCCCCTCATTTCCTCTTCAAGACTAGAATCTTCAAATCTCTCTCTACCTCTTCTTACCACTGCTATGTTCAAGTCTCCCTCCGCCTCCCTGTTATGAGGACAATTGTGATTGCATTTAAGGATAATCCAGGACTCTCCCCACCTCAAGAACCTGAATTTAATTACATCTTCAAATATGCATTTTCTATATGCCATTCTTTTGCAGGATCCAGAATTAGATCTTGGATATCGTGGGGGATCATGATCAGCCTGCCATCCCCCATCATTCTGATTCAGTATTCAATGTGTATGTTTCATGTTTTCTCTGTGAGGTCTTTGACTTGGAAATGAACTGGTTAATTGCCTGATTACCCTGCATATCCATCAAACCATTCAGAAGAGTTCTGTTCAGAAATGTCTCTTTTTGTGGTTCCCCTGACCCATTTACTTCTTTGGGATTTGTTTAAGTATTCCAGAAAGCAAAAAGAATGCTTAGCATGTATGTTTTGCCTCAGATATAAATTCTTTTGATGATTTGTGAGGTTTCCTACTGTGAAATCACCTTTCTCAGAAGCTTCTTTTGCTAGGAACCTGATATACTTTCTGATTTTCTATTGAAAAAAGTGCCTTTCTGTGCCCCTTCTGTTATGCACATCTAGCGAATCCCTGTCAACAGTGAAAGGACGGTCACTTCCGTGTGAGGGCTGGCTGGCCCCAGGGCACCTGCTGTGAACATGAGATGGCAGGCATGTGCTGCCCCTTGCCCCATGCGGCCAGGTGCAAGGCTCAGCTGCTCCTCAGACCCACTGTCCTCACGGCCTTCTTTAGATGGCTGGGGTTCCCTCTGAGCTTGCTTTTCAACTCCCATAGGATTCACACTGTGTGAGGCTTTAACCGAGTCCCTGGATCACATTTTTATTCAGTAGCCATTTGTTGTCGGTTCATTCCACATGTGTCTGTCAAGTGCCTACTACGGACCCGGCATTTTGCTGCATGTTGGGGATTGAAGTATAAGTCAGCCACAGATCCTGGCCTCCGGCATCAAATTGTTTAGTCCACATATGACAGTCCTGCATTTTAGGACAGAACCCAAATTCATACTGACCTGAGCATTAATTTGTGTAATGGGGTTGTCCAGGTATGGTCTTGTGTATCTGTGAGGGTCTAATCAGAGGAGGGCTGTACCAATCAATCAAAGGTACATGTAGACACACGCACACACTTACACACACACGAAGGGGTTTATTACAGGAATTTGACCTATGCAATTATGAACGCCAGGTAGCCTGTCTCTATAGAGCTATTGTCTTTGTTGCTGATGTTGGAGCTTGAGAACATCAGAGCTAGCTGTTTGGTAGGAAATGTGGGTATAACGTGGTGAGAGGAAGGATAACTTGGTACCATGAGCATGAGTTGGAACCCATAGAGTGGATTGGAACCCAATTCTGTTTCCCACCACACCTAGACCATGATGACTTCTTCCTGCACAAGAGAAGCTAAACATATTCTTGGTCCAGGAGTTGATAAAACTGTAAGAGGATCTGAGAGAAAATGGAGTAGATGTAAACCTGCCTGCTGCTCCACAACAACGAAAACAATCCAATGGATAACCGACAATGTGGGTGTGTGCCACACAGGACCTGGTGCCCTTGCCGGGCCCTCTTGTGTGTAGAAACAATATGGCTGCCTTCATGTCCACTTTATGAATCCCCTGCCAAATTTATTTTGTGTTCTACTCTAATCAGACCTGCACAGTGAAGGGGATTCTGGAAGACGGAGTGTAACTTAGCAAGTGAATGCATCACAAAGCCGCCTCATACTGGCATATGGAATATCTGGTTGGAGCTGTTCAAACAACGTCCTCCAAAATCTCCCAAATCTGTGTTTCTCTCTTTTGACTTTTTTCTCAAAGGCCTTCTTCTTTCAGTTCATCTTCATAGCCCACTGGAAAGAGAGCTTTTCTTTCTCAAGACCTGGGCTGACTCCTAATGTCTTGGATTCATCCAAGGCAAAATTGCCACTCTCATTGGGCACTGCTGGGTCTTGTCTTATCCTGGAGTTGGGGTATGGAACCAGATCTGTTTTAATTATGGGCATCCCAGATAACATTAGAGATAGTTTCTGAAGGGAAGACCAAGGTATTAAAAAAAAAAAAGAGCAAACCAGGTCAAAAATAAAAGTTCACTAATGAAGATAGAAAATTTGGGGAAAGGCATTGCTGTGGGAAATGATTGTGTCAAGTAGGAAAGAGCTGGATGCAGAAAGTAATGTCGAGGCTGGAGTGTGGAATCTGGAGGCCAGGGTTTCTGCCTTTATTGGCTCTTTATTATCCAGCCGTTTGGCCTTGAACAACTTGCTTAACCTCTGTGAAGCTAATTTGACCAGGGAAAAAGTTAGATTACATTCATTTATTCATCCAGAAAGTAATTAGTGAACTTATGATTTAATGAGGGCGACAGGAAAGTAAACCTATAATGTATACTGGATGCTGCACAGGGAGGGAAAAGAGTGCCTTTCTGAAGCATAGCAGGGAGGGACATCTGAAGGTAGTCTGTTCGAGAGCAAGGAGAACTTTATTGGCAAATAGTCGGGGAGCTAATTTAGCAGGTAGGGACAAGTAGATGCACAGCTGCGGAGCTGTTCAAGTCACATTTGTGATGGACGCTCAAGAGTTCAGAATGGCCAAATGCAGGGTGCTTGTGCCCAACCAGCAAAAGATAAGGTG
Organism: Nycticebus coucang; assembly: GCF_027406575.1. Taxonomy (NCBI): domain Eukaryota; kingdom Metazoa; phylum Chordata; class Mammalia; order Primates; family Lorisidae; genus Nycticebus; species Nycticebus coucang. Next base: position 33,107,494 of record NC_069782.1, read on the forward strand.
TCTGCTGAAGAGCCAAGCAAGCCAGGTATTGATAGTTTATTCCAGGCTAAGGTGTGTGGTCTTCATCCTGTATAGGATGAAGTGCAACAGGACAGTTATAAGCTCAGGAGTCTCCTGAGAGAAATTTAAGAAACTAGGAGTCAATGAGGAAGAAGGAAGTGAGAACAGAGGAAGGGAAATTATTTCAAATATCCAGGTGATGGGTGACAGCAAGGTTAAGAAATCATTCAAGCATCCAGGTGACAGAGGTTGCATGCCTGGACCTAGGTGGTGGTGTACTGTCTAAATGAAGGGATTTCTGGGGGTGTCTTGTCAGGATGTAGAGCTGATTGTGAGGAGAGAGAGGAAAGTACATGACAATTCCTGGCCTCACAAGCAGATTGAAGAGATGGGGCTGCTGCCATTCAGAATGTAAAAACCAGAGAAGACGGGGTCAGAGAGAGGTAGAGGGTGATGCTGAGTTCAGTTTGGGGCATGTTGAGTTAAAATAGCTTTTCAGATACCCAAGTGGAGGAGTTCAAGGAGGCTGAATTTTCTTTTTAACTTTGAGACTCTTTGATTTTCTGTTGGTTTCATTACAGTCTTGCAGCTTTTTTTTTTTTCCATAAGCTTTTATCTTTACTCAACAGGATATAAGGATAGTATGAGCATACTCTGAGAATACAGGGCTTGAGGAGTGTTTGGTTTGTATAGATATGATCATTTTCTCTACTTTAAGTTCATATTCTCAGTGTTTTTTGGGAAGGAGAAGCATTAGGTGGCTTTAATGGTCTGCATACCTGAGGAACTAAAATATCCCATATCTTCCAAATTTTTCTTTAATTTCCACCCCAAAGGAAAATCATGGAATAAGAAAGAGGAATCTTTTAGACAGTTCTTTGTAAAATACTTTCTCCACTTCTCATCGTCTGAAATGACAGTCTCTGTGAGAAATTATTTTTGCTAAAGAAATGTGTATTCTTTTCAAAATTGCTCAAGTGAGATTATATTACCCTATCTTCATTATAAAAATGAAATGCAAAAGATACCCCAATAACCATAATTTTATACTAAAATACAATGTACAGTAAATAAGCTAATTAAATAAGCTAATTTTCTTTAAAATATTTTTTTAATTTATGTACTATTATATTTAACAAGAAAGAAAAGGTTTCTGCTGAGCCACAGATGTTCCTTTTAGAATTATTCCAAACGCTACTCTGTTTTTAAATGATTGTACAAATGGATTTGCCCAGATTTTTAGGGGATTGCTATTCAATTTGGGGGCTCTGTGCTCCTACCGATTTTGATAAGAGCCACACAAACAGAACAGATTTGAACATGATTGCAATTCCTCTCAAGAAGTTTTGCTGAGGTTAAGGCCCATTTTTTTGTGTGTGGGTGTCTCTAGTAGAAGCCCAGAAGGCTAAATTCTTCACAATCATGTAAGTTTTCTTTTGAAGTTCAGGAAGGCAAAGGAACCACTTCAGATTAATTCATCCATAGTAGTGAAGGGAACATCTTGATTTCCCCTTAACTTTTTCTTGAATTGGGAGAAATTATTGGTTTGATTAGAGTCAAAATTCAGTGACTTTTGAGTAATTAAAAATGTGATTCTGTTTGTCTATGAGGACAGACAGAAAGCATTCATGAAATCAATTTTATATACTGACATGAGAGGCCAGCATGAGCATAGATGCCAAGGACTGCATTTAAATGCGATGGTTATGATCTTGTTGAAAGTTGAACCAATCCTCTGAACAATTGTGTGAAGTAGGTTTTACTATTTATAGTTTTCTCAAATTAGCAAACTGAGATTCAAGGAGATTAACCAACTTGTTATAAATCAATACTATCATAAATCAAATTCATTTTCATGTAAATGCTATGTTCTCCCTTCTTTTAAAAATCATGCATGTTTCCTACCTAAGTGTATATACTACATCACATAGGTGGCAGTACAAGTCCAAAAGAGCATTAGATTACAAGTGAAAAATGAGGAGTCCTGGCTTCCAGGACTGCTGATCACCTAACTCTTCTGTCACAAGAGAATAAAGAGAATCCATAGAATAAAGACGAGGTGTCTGCATCTGCACTCTCTGAACACTTGGTATAAGGGTCACAGGAAATACTGACCTATTAGACAGGGTCAGTGTCACGGAAAAGAGATCGGAAGAGTCAAAGGACAGGAAGTGACACCTTTGTCTAATCACTCGTTTACCGGTTCTGAGGCTTTGCGTATGGAACTTTATAAACTAAGCTCAGTTTCCTCATCTGTTAAATGGAAACATTCACCCATAAGCTGCTGATTTTACGTGACTAAACACTATTCCACTGAAACATGTAATCAGAAAAATTTAAAAAGCTGTTTATACATACATAATTTATACATAATTTTGTAGGGTATTAGTCCTCTGGGCAGAATTTGTTCTGCAGACCAGAATATAAGTAAAAATACATATATTTAATCTATCATTGGTTTTCTAATGCTAGTATAATTGATTCCAACAAAGTAGTGGATTGAATAATAGATATTTATTGTCTTATAGTGTCAGTAGAGCAGAAGCTCAACACAGGTGTCAGTGGGCTAAAATTAGAGCATCCGTGGGGCTGTGTTCATTCATGAAGAGTCTGAGGGAAAATCTGCTTCTTTGTCTTTTCCAACTCCTAGAAGCCGCCATGTTTCTTGGCTCACGATCCCTTTCCTATATGTTCAAACTCAACTCTATTGCATCTCTCTGACCCTTCTTCAGTTGTTCAACCTCTCTCAGACTACAGCTGGGAAAGAGTCTCTGATTCTAATCCAATTCTAATGATTTATAAGATTAGATTGGGCCTGCATCAATAATCTGAGATACTTTCCCCATGACAAAGCCATAACCTTAATCACATATGCAAGTCCCTTTTGCCATCTAAAATAACATATTCAATAAAAGTAAAATAACCTATTCACAGATTCTGGGAATTAGAGGTGGTCATTTTGGTGGGGGGAGGGGCATTATTCTGCCTACCACAATGTACAATGGAAATACTGGTTATGGAGTTACTAAAAATGATTTTTTTTTTACCTAAATTGTCTGGTAGTTTTGGTCTCCGATTGAAATAGAATCCAACATTAAGCTTCATTACATTTAACTTACTGCAGAAATGGTTTGCATGAGACTCATCATCTCACTACTTCAGTCATCAATTTCTACTACTTTCAATCTCTTTCAAAAGAGATTTCCGCACTGCAGGATGGAGATTCTCAGTAGTGCTGGCAGAAGCATCAATTATAAAAAAGGAAGTAATTTCATCAAAAAGACACATGCATTCAAATATTTATCACAGCACAATTCACAATCACAAAGATACGGAATCGATTCACTTACAAACATATATGTAAGTGGTCCTTCCTAATTTCTCCTAGAAACTTTCCCTGTAAGGTAAAGGTTCATACTTTATTTTTCTGTGTGTAGTTTATGCTTTCTGTGTTTTGCTAGGCTTAAGGAAAGTGCAAACCTTACTACTTTTTCTAAAAAAAATGCTATAAAGCACATATTTTTTCTAATTCTTCATAAGTATTTTTGTAGAAAAGTTAAAAACAAAAATCAATAAAGTTAAAATATCTATAATCCCACTATTGCTAGTATTTTGATGCATTTATTTACAGATCACGTATGTGCACATATGATATGTGTATGCCAACATATATGTGAAGAGTGATAACTCCATGAAGGATGTTTGTGATGTAGTGCAAACAGAGAAGAGGACCAGGAAAAACCTTTTACATGCCCTGATCTCTGTAAAATTCTTCACAACCATGTCTAACTTATGAGGAGTCATTATTTGGATGTGAACCAATCATCTTGCAGAAAAAATGGAACTGCTCTTAAATTGAGAAAATTCTCTCTATTATGAAAAGAGGGAGATTTGTCTACCTATTCTTTCTCATGCTCATAGTAATCTTACCTCTTTTTCTGGCGTTTTGAAACATCCAGAGCCTAACCATGTAATAGGAAACCTATTGCCTGCAGGGGTTTTAGTACTGGATACTAATATCAACATTTTAATAGTCAATATTCAGAATATTAACGTCAACATTTTGAAAGTAAAGTTGGAAAATGTAGCAAGTCACAAACTTCCTTCATATAGTTAGAGCCTCAAAAGTTAAAGCACCTTCCCTGTTCCTCCCCCAGTGCCTGGTACAGTAACAGACACATTTCTCTTGGGAATGACATCTTAGAGTCGAGATTAGATACTCCTTAGTCCTGAACTCTGTGGTTCTCCAAAGCTAGTGTATGGATAGATACTTGAAAGAGGTTTTTAAAAAATACTGATCTCTGGGCCCTGGTTCAGTACATGTGGAGTGGGGCTGGAACTCTGTATTTTACAAGGTTTTCCAAATGATTCTGAAGAATAATCAGGTTTACGAACAACCACCAGGAGAGCTCTAGTGTAATCCAATTATTTTCTGGCAGCCTGAAGGGAAGAGGTGAAGATGGATCTTGATTTATTGTACAAAACATAGATTCCCCAGAGAGGCTCTCCCTGGCAGACATTTAAAAAATCTATTTCAAGATAGTTACTTCCTTGGAGTGTTTTCATTCTCATTCTAAAACCATGGCAAAGATTTGATGAACTTTGCAGGTCACTTCCAACCATTTAATTTTATCAAAATGTGCCAAGTCCTGTAAATGTTACAACAATCTTTAGAAAAAATTCCCTCTAGAGAAGAGTGCATTTACTTCACACCTATTAAGCTAAGCAATCATGACATGTTCACACCCCTAAGCACATTTAGTTCTTGATAGAAAATGAGGCATTTAGCTTATTGTGGGCACTTGAAGTCGCTGGAGATTTTATTATGACTTTCATTTCTCAAAAATCTATATTAAACATAAAAGTAATATTTATTTCCTTCATTTTGTAGGCAGTTGTCTTTGTAAAGAATATATAGCAATTTCCCCAGTTTTGCATAAGAAATAATTTGTTTTGAACAGATGCCTTACTCTAATATGATCTCACCTTCCTCTCTTTTGATCCCTTCATGTTCATTTTTGTTAAAAAACACTTTAATCACACAGTTAATGTATTTTACAATAATATAAAGTACCCTGTCCCAAGTTTTCAGCCACCCTAACACCCAAGCAAGGATTATTATCCTAAGAGAAAGGTGATTTTTTTTTTTTGTCTATGTGTCACTCTTTCCTGCTGTGGGGACCTGTTTTTGTCCAAAACAAATTGTTGTCTTGCTGAGTCTGTCGATTAGTATCTCTGTTCCTTTGTCCTCAGGAGTGAGCATGTGACTGCAGGTGACAGTTATGATAACCTATCATTCCCAGAGCATTTGCCCTGAAAAAAGATCAATTAGATGTTGGGTGATAGAATTTTTTTTCTTTTTTTTTTCTCTCTTGAACTTATTAAACTGGAAGACTGTGATTAGGGCTCAGTTGCTAGTAGTTTTTCCCGCCGACTGGTCAAAGTAGTAAGGATGTCGGTATTTGGAGAGAGGAAGAGTGGAGGGATGGAGAGGCATGATATTGTAGATTTAACTGTGTTGACTACTGAACTTCCAACAGTATGAAGTTCCTGAATTTGTTCTTCGAGCTATCTTGAATTGAATTTGCAAACACATTGAATTGAATTACAAGCAGAAAAGTCCTGACAATTATTTTCTCCATTTTCCAGATAAGTAAATGAAATCCAGAAAGGTTAAATAACTTGACCTAGTTAGTAAGGAAACCAGACTTGAACTCTAAGCCTTGGTTCTTTGTATCATGCTCTCATTCTCAGAATCCACGGAAGGGGCCTGTCACTCAGAGGCAAAGTATAATGGGAGAAATCGACCAACTGTGCTGTCTGAGAACATCAGATCAGATAAAGAGTTAGCCGAGCCGCATCTGTCTACATTTACAGGGGTCTTTGTATAAATTACAAAGGTCTAATGTGTCACGCGCAAAACAAGAATCTGCTACATATCTAAAATAAATTAGGATTTAAATTTCACATTACCCAAAGACATTTGGTTCAAGAGTCCTTCAGCATTTTAAGTGAGTTTTGTGAAATTATGAAGGGTGGTAAATTACATGCACGAACTCTACTGCAATGTACAAATCTACACAATGTTCTATTGTGTAGACCAGTGGAGATGTCTTGTTGCAAGTTAAAATTTTATAAATAGGTTACCTTATCACCTACCCTCAAAATAGTAGGCTAGTTTGAATGATTGGAACATATGTATGTGATATTTTTACATCAAAGTGAAGTTCTCTTTACTATCCCAGGTAACCGATTAAAGGTCGTCTCTTCAGTGCTCCATTGCACCTGGAAGCATTCTTTTACTTCTAATCTATTGTATTTTCTTCCTTTCTTTCTTCCTTTTTCTTTCTCTCTCTTTCTCTCCTTCCCTCCCTTCCCTCCTTTCTTTCACAGAATGCTATTCTACAAGAAAGAATCTGGAGAGCCTGATGTTTAGAATTTGTTTATTTAAGGAAGTACAAAAGCAATCTACTTAGAGCAGTGGTTCTCAACCTTCCTAATGCCACGGCCCTTTAGTACAGTTCCTGTGGGTCACGATCCACAGGTTGAGAACCGCTGACTTAGAGAAAAACCACTGCCCTTGCTATCCGGTCACCCTGGGCTGCCTTCAGCAAAAATCCTTTTAGATCAGTTTAGCAACCCTCCTACCCTTGATGTCTCCTCTTAGTCATTTGTCATCCACCAACCTCCTTAGTCTGTTCCACTGTTGTAAGTCCCTACTTACCCTTGCTGTATTGGGTCAAGCCCTTTCTGTCTCTTTTATTGTGGTTGTTTTGTTGCCTGAATAAAATCCTCCTGATGGGGCTCAAACATAAATTTAAATACAGGAGAAAAGCAAACAGCTAACTATGCCTGAACACATACTCTAAATGAATGTGTAGATTTTATTCTTCTCATTTAGTAAATATAGTTAACATTTTTAAAGATGTAATGATTAAAGTATAAAAGCACACTAACATTTACATAAACTACATAGAAAAATAACATGCAGTGAATACCTGTGAATCTACCTTCTTCAGCCCTAGGCCTGACCGGTTCCTATAGCAATGTGACCTCCCAAGCCCATCCCATGCCATCCTCCTCAAAGGGAACTAACCCTCCTCTGAATTTTATGCTCCTCATTCCCCTACATTTTTTGGAAGTTGTTTAGTTTTTTAAGTATATGTAAAATATTTTGTATATAATTTTGCTTGATTTTGAAATTATCCTATTTGACTCATGTTATTCTAGAAGTCATCTTCCGTGACATATTTCATTCCATGTTTTTTCTCTAAAATATATTTATATGTCTGCGAGTAGCTGTATAACATTTTATTGTTTGACTTTTTAATAATTCATTTAGTTGCTCTTCTGTCATTGGAAATTTGAGGGTTTTTTCCCCCTGGAGTTTTGCAGATACAAATGATATTGTGATAAATGTTCTATTCATTTCTCGTGGCATGCAAGTCCAAGAATTTTTCTAGAGTGCTAGGGTACTTTATGGTGGAATTGCTTGGGCTTTGGGAATAGAACAAGATTATTTAACTTGATATAAAGATGTCAAACTATTTTCCAAAGTGATTAAATCGATTTATGTTCTCACCAGCAATGTATGAATATCCATTGATTCAAATCTTTACCAATCTTTGGCAATGTCACACATAAGCAAGTTTGTATTTAGTTGTTGTAAAAGGATACTCTATCTTGTTGTGTCTTAATTCCATTACTGTGATTCCTAATGAAGTCGAACATCCTTTCCTGTGTGTATTCAGCATTTATGATTCCAATTCCATGACATACCTGTTTTTGACTTTTGCCCATTCGTCATTTGAGTTTGCCTTCTCCTTATTAACTTATAGGTGTTTTTAAAACACCTTCTGGATTCTATTCTTTTATTGATTTTGTGTGTTACAAATATTTTCATCAGAGTGTTCCAAACACCTTTTCACGTTTATGACACATATCCTCACTTTCTTGTTGATGTATTTAAGAGTAGATATTTTAAATTTTAATATAATCAAATGCATTAATCTTTCCCTTTTGAGCTACACCTTTTTGTCTTTTAAATAATCCTGACTGAATATACTCTTTGGTATTTTCTTCTAAATATTTCAAAGTTTTATTTCTTGAATTTCAATCTTTAATTCATCTGAAATTAGCTTTCGTATATTGTCTAGATAATGAAAGAAATCTTTCTTTTTTTAATCACTAACCAATTGTGCAGCACCATTTTTTGTGGCATCCTGTTCCCAAGACCCTTTCTAGGAGTCAAACACCTTGCCCGCCAGATTGCTGTGCACCGTCTCTGAGGGTGATTAGGGCCATATTGGAGGCCCATGAGGTTTGCTTCTTCTCTGTCTCCAAAGTACCCACTGGTCAAATACCGGCAGGGGTAGATCAAATACTTGTGTTGCCACTTGGCCCTTGCCCTTTGTTGAATGATCTTTTAAATATGCCACAATTTACTTACCTGCTCTCCCAGTGATCATCACCCAGGTTGCTCTCAGTTGCTGAGTGTTACAAACACACTGCCACCCTTGGGTGCATGTACTTATGGAACTGTGTGAGGATTGATTTGAGATACGTACCCAGGAATGAAATGGCTGAGGATATAAGATACCAAGAAACCAGGTTATGTAGATAATTTAGCTGTACCAATTTACATTCCAAATGCCTTTCAATATATTTATCTCTATTCCTGTATCTGTATGTGTGGATATCCAGGAAATTACAGTTTTGGCTTTACATGTAGTCCCCTTTTCCACACCTAATTCCTAAATGTTTTTGAATAAGCATATCTTTCTTTTATATTCATAGTCATAAAGCTAATACGTATTTCTTCAAAATCCTCACACACGTTCTCTCTCTCTCTGATACACACACACACATACTCACATAACCTTAATGGAAAGAATGTCTCAGCCTTGGTTCTCTTACACCATGGAAAGGGGGCTTCTTTGTTCCACCTGCCCTCTATCCCTCAGCTTTCTATCCCCTCCCTAGGGATGAAGCACCTCATCTTCACATTGGGTGGGATTTTGCCCAATTTACAAACTTCTACTGAATCATATCAGAACAAAAAAGTAGGATTGATTTTGATGAATATGAATACATGTCTAGGGTGGGAAGAAGGGATGAACAATTTTTTTGTTTTCATTAGGTGAAAGCTACTAAATATGAGTAAGAGGTTTGTGCAAATAGAAGAATGATGCCATACTTGTCATTCTCTCTGAGCCTGCCATTTGACAGAACTGTGATGCCCTTCCTGACCTCTCTTGAGCTGGCACAGCCATGATGATTCCATCAGCTGGAGCGCCTCACAGCCGGCTGCAGGCTCCAGGACTCGTCTCCATTCTGCCCCCTTGTGGTCTTCCCTGTTGCTGCAGTAGGATTCACATAACCGTGCACTCTTCCATTCTCCTTGTAATTCATAACAAAGAGGTTTTGGCATCAACTCTAAGCTTAGAGGTAGAACAAGTGAGTGACGTATGCTTGGAGATGGAGGCAGAATCAACTCTTCAAAGTTTTGAGACAGACTGAATTATGGTCCCTGATTTCACTTCCAGGAGACACAGCTGACTGCGTCCTTTCTGACCCAACCAGGCAAGTTTCAACTTGCTTGGCTTATCAGTGTTGCTGGGAGGGCTTTATCTGTTTTCATCAGTGTGGAATTTACGTTTCTTGCTTTTTGTGTATCTCAAAATTTTTGTAATGACCTGTGTATAAATCATAAAGGTTTTTCCTGGAGTCACCATTGATTCATTGTTAATGATTTATTATTGCTTGTTTTCTGCAAGAATACTAAGAAACCACTATTTTTAGTAATGGTATCAAAAATATATCCAGACTTTGTCTTTTTTTTGATGGGCTAAACTATCCTTGAAACCCTTTGAAGACAGAGACTGTGTTTTACTATTTTCATTTTGCACCCACAGTTTCTAGTATAGACTTGCCCCTAAATGTTGTTGAATGATTGAATGAATGGATTGATTATTCCTACTAATCTGAGCTATCAGTTTTTTTGTCTCTGTGAACATAGTCTACATCTAGTCATAGACAAGAGTTTAACTGAATGAACAAGTTTATAAATGAAAATGTGTGTGTATTGGAATTAAAACAACTTAAAAAATATAAAGGTGAAAAGAACTACCTTTCTTATATGTAATCATTATGTGATACCCCATTATTAATTGGCCTATCTGTTTAGGCCTCTCAATATTTCTATGTATTTACATATTATATAAATGTACATAAATACTATGTGTATATGCACATATAGTTTTCAATTAGTATAAAAGTGATCTTTTTTTGGTAATAGATATCACATTTGTTTATTTTTCCTTCATTATTGTTTTTTTGTGTGATCATTCCATGTCCACATTGGACGGAAATCTATAGCAGTTTATTTGCAAATGCATAGCATTCTAGCATAGAAAGGTCTCATGCTATTAAAACCATTTTTGCGGACATTTTTGTTCTCACAAACAGTTCTTCCCTGTGAAATTCTTGACCATGTATATTTGTGCACAAATATCTTTCTATGTAGGTCAGAGTCCAAGAAATGAGGGTGCTGGTCAAAGTATGTGTATGTTTAAAATTTTTGATAAATATTCCTAAATTTATTGTGAATTGAAACAAAGGATTCATCTTTTGAATTAAAGTTAATGAAAAACACTGATATCAGCTCAGCGTGTTTTTTCTTTTTGGGATGGCATTTGACATGACCTAAATAAAGGGGCTTACTGAATTTCCTGCTTCCCAGTCAACTGTTTATGCGTCTTGTAATAGTTGTATGAGCTGGCCCGAAAAACCAGCATGGAGGATCACAGCTGGGCTGATTTTTGTTTTTCTGTTTTCTCCTAAGAAGCATCTAATCAGGAGGAAGGGCCCTGGAGCACTTCATGTGAGCTCTGATTGTGGTGGTACCGTGGATTCTACCGGTTCACAAAGGAGATATCAATAATTGTAGTGTTAATACTTTGTATGTGCTTAGCTTCATAACATTACATGAAAAACACTTTTTCTAATAACTAGAAATGAATATATATTTATTACAGAAAATTTAAAGGATTAAAATCATGGAAACATGCTATAGTTTACTGACTTAGCGTCAAGTAGGGAACCTGGGTTCTTAGGCCCACCTGTGGTTCTCTGGATCCCCAAGTATGGCCCTTCAACTAAATTCAGATTTTACGGAAGAAAACCACAAGTGGCCCTGAGGCTACAGGTTTCCCACCACTCCTGCGTCAAACTCATTTAACTTAATTCAATGCATATAATACAAGGCAGAGAAAGCTAACTGTATGTTTGTATTTTTTTCTCTCACTACTTAGAATAGGTATACCTTATTGAGTACATACTGCATATTAAATGTTTTGCAAAGCATATAATGTTTCCCTGCTTGAAATAAACTTATTTTTTTCACTGTATTTTCTTGTGACTTCTGTTCTAAAAGTCACTGCTTTATATTCACTTCGAAACTGAGTTGAATATAAAGTAATTTTTAAAAGAATTAAGAAGCATTAGTCATTTGTTTTGTAGTTACATAAGAGTTAAAGCCCAAGTGTTCATTCTCTTTTCATTGATGGAATCTGAGCTGAGTGTGGGATGGGCGAGATTTGTGACAACTGAGTCTAAAGCGCCATCTGTTGGTCATAGAACTCTAGGCATTTAATACAGGAACACTACAAACTTCATCATCACTATTTGCTTTCTCCAAGAAAATACCCGAGACTGCAATCTTGTACAAAATGTCAGGGGAACTTACGATTAGCTCTGATTTTTAGAAAATTAATTTATTAAGATGAAATTTCCACCAAATAAAGCAGACAATTTTTGAAGCAATTTTAAAGCAGACAATTCAGTGTAACCACTACCTACCTTTATCTCCTTCCAAAACATTTCCATCCCTCCAAAATGAAACCCATTACCCATTAAGCAATTTCCTGGGCTGTCCCCTATAGCCCTGCACACTTCTGATCTGCATTCTGGCTCATAGATTTATCTATTCTGGATATAGTGTTTCATACAGATGGAATCATAGAATAGGTGATATTTTGTGTTTGGCTTCTTTCACTGAGGCACTGGCGTCCCCACATAGCTTCCCAAGGTGAGTACTTTGAAAGTGACCATAGTGATATTCAGCAGTGAGGTATGTAGCACTTTTTATTTTTTTTAAATTAATATTAAATCATAGCTGTGTACATTAATGTGATCATGGGGCACCATACACTGGTTTTATAAACAGTTTGACACATTTTCATCACACTGGTTAACATAGCCTTCCTGGCATTTTCTTAGTTATTGCGTTAAGACAATTATTCATTTTAAAATCAGGGCTAAGGCAATTTCATACTTCCTTCATGACAAAACTGTTCAGGAAACTCTTACAGGTGGAGAGAGCTCTGAATTCCCTCCATTTTCCTTTACTTGTTGCAACTAGCCACCATTTCATGCTTGGGATACCCACAAACATTTTAAGTATAAGCTTCTATTGTCCTTGAAATAAATCCCTTTCCCCGGGTCCAGTTGTGCTGTGTCTTTATTTCTTGCTCGGAGCGGCTCCGTGATACTCAGTTGTTGTTACCTCTGTGTACAGTCACGCGTAAAATGCCAGGCTCCTAGCCACTAATTCCTCTGGTCAGAAACTTGGACAGGTTGTGAAGTGCTCACTGCACTCCTGTTATGTTATTAGTCTCCTTAATTTAAAATTTATTCTGTTCCAGTCTCAAGCAGTATGAGAAGCATTTATTTATGGGAGTTAAGCAATTCTGTTTAATCCCTGTCATTTTTTTGCAAGTAAGAGCATATCCCTCTCTCTCTCTGTTTTTAGAAAAATACCTGGACAAAAGTTCATTTGCATTATGAAGATAAGGTCTCGGGAGAGTCAGTCTGCCTCTTCCCAGAGATGTTTTGAGAGCTCATATAAAATATTCCTCCTCACCGGTATGTGCTGGGAATACAAAGTTGAACAATAGGGAGGAGGTTCTGGCCTTAGGGATTTTATTGTATTTTACATTTTCGTGGAAGGTGGGAAAGTGGGAAATAAACAAATGGAAACGTAAGTGGAGCTACATGTACGAGACCGTGATAGGTGTTGTCCCGGTAAGGCAATACCTGTGATGTAAGAAAGATGAACTTGGGTCAGAGTGAGGCCATTTCAGGTGGTGTGGAAACCTCTATGAAGAAATAAAATTTGAGCAGAGACCTTGGTGTCAGCCTGGGAGTCATGTGAAAACTCAACCATTTCCATCAAAATTCAGCTTCATGAACTCTAAGCCCTTGCAAATGAAGGTCACTGTGTGAAAAATACTTCATTAGCAGCAGAGGTTGGCAGGATAAGCCCCAGTGCAGGTCCAGCCAACAAGGCAATGTCATTAAAATGAGGCTATTTGTCAAGGACGAGGCTATTGCTAGAATCAAGTGTTGTAAAGTATTGCTGTTTCAAGTGCCAGACCCTCAGCGCTGGGAATGACACTGCTCTGTGAAGCTTTTGAAGGCACAGACTGAGGCATGAACCAAAAAGTAAGGGCTGTGTACGTGGTACAGTTGATCCCCAATTATTACGGGAGTGTTTGCCGACTCTTATATGTGTGTTCATTTGCTTTAATGAACAAATCGGGTCAGCCAACCATCTAGCTATTGACTAAATCCATTTTTTTCTTCCAAAGTACCCCTGTATTTGGCTGAAGTTAGCTGAGTTTTTGTTTCTATTTGTGGATATAATTTCCTATAGATCATTCTCATGGAACCTTTGTTCCATGTTCGCATGGATCCATGCAAATACACATGCCTTAACGAGAAGGGTCCTTAGTGGGAAATTTATACAAGTGTCTATATGTATTTAATTTATCCATTATGTTCTCCAACAGATGACTCACATTAGTGTTCACACCAGTGCAAAACTGCTGGGTGCTTTCATTTAACTAAGGAATATGGGAACTGAAGGAATTATGGGCGTCATGTTCTTAAAGGAGAGAAATTGTATTTATGGTGGGTGGTGACCAGGGCTCCAGGTGCTTGGGCAACACCCTACGGGCAGAATGATCCTTGTAAGTAGCCACATACATGGCTGTCTTCATGGAAGATGTCCTTTTTCTCTCTCTCCTTTTCTCTTTACACCCTGAAATCTTGTCATTAAAACATAAATAAAACATAATGTATATACATTATATATACTTCTAATACAAATTTAAAACCTTTCCACATATATAGCTGATAAAGCATGAACATTCTTGCAAAAAACGTAATTACACTAATCCCCTGCTTGCAGCATTAGATGGTCTCTATTGCCTTGAAGGAGAAGGCGAAGCTGATCAGAGTGGAGTACCAAGTCCAGCACCATGGTTCCTGCCTATGACTTGGGCCTCATCTCCTGCTTCCACTCTATTCATTAAAACAAGTAACATTACTGAGTACCAGATGCTGTGCAAATAGCTATGCATCTGTCTTCAGAAGCTTCCCACATCACTACATTCTGTATGTTTGACCATGGTCTTCCTTCCACCTGAAATTCCATTCCTGCTTTACCTGGGAACTGCTCTTCCATGCTGTAACTCTCACCTGAACGATTGCCTCCTCTGAAAAGCCCTTCCTATTGCTCTTGGAAGAGCTACTCCTGTAGTTTTGCTCTGAGTAGAGCTCAATTAGCACCATTCCCTCCACATAGTATTAACCCACTGTCATGTGTGTTCCTTCATGGGGATGTAAATGGGTTGGGGGAAATAAGGAGGACTTGAATCATTCCAGGTTAGGCCTAGGACAGTGACTGACATGTTAGATGACTGCTAAGTAGAATGACAGGGAATCAAAGTGAAGGCAACATTTGTATATTTATCAATTCAAACATCTATAGTTATTTTGGTAATCACCAAAAACGCATATTCACATCCTAATTCCTGGAACCTATGAATATTACCTTATGTGGCCCAAATAAGTATCACCTTTTATGGATCTTGAGAGGAGGCGCTTATTTCAGATTATCTGGGATGACCATGGTGGGGGGTAATTGTGTGTGTTCTGATAAATGGAAAGAAACAGAGAAAAGAAAGAAGCAACGTGACAGTGGACACAGGGACTGGAGTGATGCTGCCACAAGTTGGCAGCAGCTGGGGCCACCTGAAGCTGAAGCTGGAAGAGGTGGGGATCTATTCTCTCCTAGAGCTGTGGAGGGGAGTGTGCAGTGTGGACTTGCCACGACAAGTTTGGGACTTCTGGCTTCCATAACTGTAAGAGAATCTGTTATATTAAGTCTATGAATTTGTGGTCATTTCTCACAGCAGTCCTGGGAAATTAATATGGCATCTTATAGTACAATTTTTAAAAATATGTTTCTGTGAAATTGATCTAATAGTCTATAAAGAACACTGAAAACTTGTACAAGTTTTTTTTTTTTATTTTTTAAACAGTGTTTTCAGGTTCTTCAGGGGGCAGTGATGTATTGGGAATGCCCGAGACTGCAGCATTTCTCAGCATCTTTTTTTCACAAAATCCCTTTTCCATCCTCAAAGAATTTCTGGTAACATATTTTTGTAGAGAGTTTCAGGGTCTGTAAGACTTAAATCCTTTTCCCCTGGAACACAGCAAGGGCATTTGGAGGAGGTGCAAGGGCATTATTCTTGCAATATGTACTCATGAAATAGCCAGGAGCAGAACAAAATGCTTTTGCACATGGTTAGTGTGTGTTTGGCACAGCTTCTCTTGGGATTAGCTCTGCAAAATCTTGTTCGGGCTTTGTTTTTCTGGTTGCCATTGAGCCAGTTTGCTTCTCAAGGCAAGATGGGGCTGGGACTAAAGAAAACAATTGAGGAATTAAGTGACTATCCTTGGTCTCTTGCTGGATGGATGGGAAGGGCCATCTCAAGGGGTGATTTGGAACATTAATGTTCATTTTTGGTGCAGTTCCTTCTCTTATTACTACTATTTTTTTCTGCTTCAGTCTCTTGGAATCTCTCTCTTTCCCAATGTAAATGAGAGTCCAATATTTCATGATGCGGCTTGGCTTTGCTGTGTATGAAAGTAATAATAGTTGCATTCATTTTGGCAAACCTGTCATCATTTGCAATTTGGCTGACAAGTATGTCCTGGAGGGGAGGGAGTGGTGCAGGTTTAAAATGTGAGAGAAAAGGGAATAGGTTTGCAGGTCCTAGGTTAGTGGAGCAGAGCAAGTTTGTCAAACTTTAAATGATACATAGGGAAAACATTGCCCAACTTCCTGGAACTCTTCCCATCTGAAGAGAAAATTGTTCATAGTGACTAGATAACCTTAGCAGATTAAGTCTGAAGATATTGATAAGAAATAGCTAAAAAATGCTAAGTGGAAGGATTTTTCACTGGCTTGTACTTTACAAAGGATTATTTTTCTTTTTTAAAACTCAAATGCATATTGCTTCAAACTCCTTTTAAAGAGTGTAAATCAGGCCCTAAATCAGGGCCACTCAAGTTGTTCTTGGTTATTCTCTGTACCCCAAATGTGTGCCTGTCATATGCTCACAAATCACCCACAGTCACCTTTTTTGCATTTTTTTCATTCTTGTGTGGCTCCTACTTATTCATCTATCTGAGTGGAAAACAGTTTCTTGGGGGTTTTTTGGAGGGGGGTTTCAATGGAATTAAGGAGCTTGATATTTGGTCTCTTTAATGATTGTTCAATCCAATTCCTGAGACTGGATTAAATAAATGAGACATCTGAAACCCAGAGACATAAGTGGCTTGACATTGGTCACCTGGTAAGTCACTGCTAGCCAGACCTACGGTTTTGCTGAACCATTTTTGTATAGTGCCTGCTCTCAGACACGCCAAGACCCAGGGCACTGCCCTTTGCCTGGTAGGAGTGGCATTGGAACAGGGGTGGTGGTAGTCCACACCTCCTACTCTGTCCTCCATGTGCACAGAAAGGTCTGAGCTGTTACCCTACTTGCAAGCCACCAAGTTAGCCTGCTGCAATAGGTGTATGTGTTTGTGTACATATATGTGTGTGCATGTGTGTAACATGTACATGTTACATACATATAAATTTACATCAGAACTTGGTTTGTATACCCAAATTTCTCACAGAACATCAGAAATTCTCCCTGAGGAGAGGAGGGGAAGGTTCATTTTACCATCCTGAAATGTAAACAAATGTCTCCAGGGACAGGAAGCTCTAGAGGTTTCTACCTTTAGGCTTGATGCTACTCTACGGTCTGAAGGTCTGAATGTGTGTCCACTCCCCTTTAATTCATAGGCCAAAATTCCCAAGGTGATGGTTTTAGGAGGTGGGGCCTTTAGGAGATGTTTAGGTCATGAAATTAATGCTCTTATTTAAAAGCTTGAGGGTGCTTGCTTGCCCTTCCACCATGTGAGGACACAGTGAGAAGGCAACGTTTACCAATGTGGGCTTTTACCAGATACCATATGCCAGTGCCTTGATCCTGGGCTTCCCAGCTCCTGAACTGTGAGGAATGAATTTATGCTGTTGATGAGCTGCCCGTCGGCGGTACTTTGTTGTAGCAGCCCCAGATAGACAAAGACAATTGGTGTTCAACTGGACTTTAATCCAGGCTCTTCATTCAGAAAGCCCTGACCATGATGAAGGTGGGAAATATTTAGGGAGCACCATCTCACAAAACCAATACTCCTCTTTTTTTTTTCTTAAAAATAAAGACATTTCCAAGCACACAAACGGATACAAATAGACGCTGTGGTAAAGAAAGCGAAGGAGGGGAAAAGAGATTGAAGAATAAATGAACATGTTGTATGTATGTGCAGTGGCTGGACCCTAGTTCAATCAGCCCTAAAGGATTGTAGTAATTTATTGCTACTTTATAAGTTACACACATATCAATGTAAATTCTCCCTGTCCATGGTGAGAACTGAAATAACTTTTTCTTTCTTTCTTTCTTTCTCTTTTTTCCCCTCCCTTCCTTTTTTTTTTTTCCTGAGTCTCACTTTGTTGTTCTCGGTAGAGTGCTATGGCGTCACAGCTCACAGCAACCTCAAACTCTTGGGCTTACGTGATTTTCTAGTCTCAGCCTCCCAAATAGCTGGGACTACAGGCACCTGCTACATCTCCCAGCTATTTTTAGAGATGAGGTCTCACTCTGGCTCAGGCTGGTCTCAAATCTGTGAGCTCAGGCATCTGCCCAAGTGCTAGGATTACAGGAGTGAGCCACTGCACCCCGCCTTCTTTCTTTCTTTTCTATTTTACTCTTTTCTTTCTTTCTGCATCTTTTCTTTCTTTCTCTTTCATTATCCTTTTATGCAATAGATATTTATTAAATATTGACTATGTGGCATGCATGAAATAGTGATTAACAAAACAGACACAATCTTGTAGCCTAGAGTCTAGAGTGTTATAGAGACGATTTGTAAATAAGGAATTATGAAAAAGTCATTAATACAATTTGGAGAAGCACATGGTAGGTACTCTTAAGAATGTATAGCAAGAGAAATACACTTCATCTGGAAGTGTTATTAGAGTTGTTAGAATTAGCAAATCAAAATAAAGGATACCAGTTAAACTTGAATTTCAGGTAGGCAATGAAGAGTTTAGTATATATGCCTCATGTACTATTTGGGACATACTTATACTAAAAGATCACTCATTGTTTATTTTAAATTCAGATTTAACTGGGTTACTATATTTTATCTGGTGACCCTGTGTGTGGGGCAGAAAAGGTGATTACTCCTAGGAAGTGACATCTAAACTAAGACTTAAAGAGTAAGTTGATGTTACTCAGATTCAGTGATCTAAGCACGGAAAAAGGGGGTGAGGATAGACCAGGCAGGCTGAAGGAATGTATGTGCACAGAAGTGGAAGAAGGAATCTGGTATTTTAAGTCATAGTTGCTAGAGTGCAAGAAGAAGAAAATGGCATTCAGAAGTCAGAAAGACCAAGGCCTGGTGTGCCAGGTTGAGGAGGTTTGATGTTAAAGAGACTGGGAATGGGTACGAGAGCCTAAACTCTGGTCCTGGAGCTACAGTGAATTGCCTGCTGCCCTTAGACACATCAACATTTACTTCTCTGGGTCTCAGTTTTCTCATGGACCAGAAAGATGTCAAAATATTGGCAAATGACATAAGGGAACACTGATCCTGAAGGGTTCATTGGGGGAAAAACCGCAAGGTCATCTAATATGAAAACCTCAAGCTACAGAGGAAACTGAAGCTTAGGCAAGGCATTAGCCTAAGATGGAGGAAAGTGCAAAGGACAGCAGAGTTAGTCTTGGGTGCAAAGCCTGTCACTTACTGGGTATGTGGTCTTAGGTAAGCAAGTCAACCTCTTTCTGAGCCTGTACATTTTTTATAAGCAGGACAAGATTAGTAACATCTTCCTTCCTGAGTTGTTAGGATATGTGAATGAACAGAATGAATAGATCTTCACACGGAGCCTTGTGTATGGTAGATGCTCATCCAATGATTCCCTCTTGCAGATTGGCTTCCAGTCATAATTTTAAAGATTTCTACAAACCTTTATTGGGAGACAAGAAGCAAATTGTTGTCTTAGGCAAATTGTTGTTGGTTTTTGCCTGTGGGTATCCCTTGACCCTGCTTTTAGAAACAGTTGATCTGGAATATATGGATTCAAACAACAGCTGCTCTGAGACTCTCGGGCTGTGAGGTGTCAAAACCTTACAGTTTGCAGTGGGAGAAAAAGACGAAGACTGTGAGCCTCACAAATTTCCCCATTCCCTAGGTAACATTTTAACAAAGTCTCCTAGGGATAATTTGATTCACATACATTCTGTTAATTAATTAGGTAAACACTGATGAATAACTTTCATGCAATTATTAATGCTCATATGAATCAGTTTATAATCTAGGTAGAGAAAATCAGACAGGCAAACAATATCAATAGATCTTCACTGACTATCGGGAGAGTAGACTTTATTAGTGGGAATTTCATACCTTGGATGTGAGAAGATGGCTCTGGTGGGGCATTGGAGCATCTCTCAAAATGAGGCTGCCTCTGACCTCAAACCATCCCACTGGCTAGTCCCATTTCCTTTTTCCTGGCCAAGGTGTAGAGCTAGTTGGGGATGTAGAGCTGGTTTACAATCTCATTTCTCACTTCCCTCAAACACATGGAGAAAAAATGGTAGGCATTTGCTGTGGCAGGTTAGTATTTGATAAATGTTGGTTGAATTGAATTGTTTACCTAAGTCTTACCACCAGGTAGATGGCCAAGTATTTCATAGAATCTTTTGTATGTTAGAAAGGCACAAGGAGCACATGCCCATTGAGCATGGTTGTGCATGAATCTACTCTTAGCTGAGTTTAGTCTTGCTTTTGCAAAGCAACTGGCCACGTTAGGAGAGAAGTTAGTGGCTGAGAACTGACAGGCTAATCCTTTATACAGGTGATTGCTGTGACTCTAATTCCTGAACAGAGTCTGCAAAATAGAGCTCAGAATGAACAGATTCTAAACAGATTCCTAACAGATTCCTAAAAGCACTTGCAGTTTAGGGTCCTGTGAAATGTTTAGTTTAACTTGATTATGGCTTAATGCTTCTAGAGAGTTTTTTTTTGTATTTCTCTTTTGGAAGAAAGAAGCAAATTAAAAAAAGAATCCTCATATTAAAGGATTAAGTTTAAGGAAGCCAAACTCCCACACCATCTACATCTGTGGTTTGGGGCAAAGGAAACTTGTTTCCGAGGGTGTCCCGGAGGCATCAATTTCAGATGCATTAAAGAAAGATTCTATTGTGTTCAGAAAAGCAGCTTTTCTTCACAAGAGAGGGAGTAGCATATTTTAAAATTATTGCCAGCTATTGGGGTTGAACTGGAAGTACCAGTGACTCCTCCTTAGTAGATTCAGCTAACTTCTACCCGTGACATGGTCACAGATTTCACAGTAAGGAAAGCCTGCCTTCTAAGAGGTTTCAGTCTTAAGAAAGAAAAAGACAAGTGGTGATGAAACTCAGATGCTGAAATAGTGTGAAGCTGTGCATCGTTCCCACACGCTATTTTATTTTTTCATGATTTAACCACTCAGTATGTTTGTGTTATTATTCCTTGGTGGGCTATCTTTTTTTCCTAATAAGGTAGCAATTTCTGTGAGTATGTGGGGGATTCTCATCCCAGCCCTGTTTCTTGGCCAAGTTAAAAAATGAGATGAACTCAGACCAGCTTCCTCTGTTTTATAACAAGCCTTTGTAATGACAGAAGCCCAGCTCATCATCAGAAACACTACCAGGAATATTACAGATATGATTTTTGATCTAATGGATGTTTCATTTAAAAAAATTATATGCAGCCCAGTACGGTGGCTCACACTTGTAATCTTACCACTCTGGGAGGCAAGGGTGGGTGGATTGCCTGAGCTCAGGGATTTGAGACCAGCCTGAGTAACAGCAAGACCTTGTCTCTAAAAATAGCCAGGTGTTGTGGTCAGCGTCTGTAGTCCCACCTACTTGGGAGCCTGAGGCAAGAGAATTGCTTGAGCCCAAGAGTTTGAGGTTGCTGTGCTAGGATGCCACAGCACTCTACCCAGGGTGACAAAGTGAGACTCTGTCTCAAAAAAAAAAAATTATATGTAAATTGTAGTTGTATATCTTCATAGAGTACATGTGATGTTTTGACACAGGCATACAATGTGAATTAGTCAAATCTGGGTAACAGACTATCCATTAGGTATTTAGCATTTCTTTGTGTTAAGAACATTCCAGTTCCACTCTTTCAGTTATTGAAAAGTATACCCTAACTTATTGTTAACTACAGTAACTTTTCTGTGCCATCAAATACTGCTCATTCTATCTCATATTTAAGTACGGTAGAGCCGCCATGATTGGCCACCTCCTTAAATTGACCTAATTTTCATAGACCAGACATGAACTACGTGGGTGTACTGTAGGCCTAGTTCCTTAGTTGATCACCTCCATATGTTGACCAGTTTGTTATAGTACCCTGGTGTTCCCACACACTGTTTTATTTTTTCCTGATTTAACCACCCAGTATGTTTGTGTTATTACTCCTTGGTGGGCTATCTTTTTCCCCTAATATATGGTAGCAATTTCTGTGGGTATGTGGGGGATGCTCATCCCAGCCCTGTTCTTTGGCCAAGTTAAAACGTGAGATGAGAGTTATACTGTATATTTTTGCACCATCCCCCACCCCCACTTTATCCTCTGCTCCCTGCCAGCCTTCCAAGCCTCTGATAACCAACATTCTATTCAGTTCCCCAAACCCAGTTGACCTGGTTTGATTACTTGGCTGAGCTAGAAAGTTCAACCAAGGCCTGGCGGTAGCTGAAAGTAAAAGTGAGTGGAAACTGAAAATAAAACTGGAGCAGCTCAGGCCGTGTGGATAGAAAGTAAAGGTAACTTGCACAAGTTTCAGGGTAATGAAGAAAGAGTTTATTTGGGAAGAACAAAGAGAAAGTTTAGAGCACTTCCAAAGAAAGTTGTAAGTGAGTCCCTCTCGTAAAGGAGAAAAGGTAAGAGAAAGAGACAGAGACAAAGTCCTACAGGGATATAAATCTCCTCTCCATCTGAAACTGGCTGCAAGTCTTTCATTGGCCTGTCTGCGTCTCCAGGCAAGTATTGCCCTTTTCTATTGGCCGTTGCTGGTCTGTCTCTTTCTATTGGTCATTGGTTACCGGTTACCTATGTAGGTTACTTCATCTCCACATTCTTAGGGGTCTTCCAGACTTGCTGGTTCAGCAGACCAGGTTCTCGTCCCACCCACCCTCACTTGAAGCCCCCTTTTCAGAGTCCCTTCTCATTAAGGAAAAACATTTATTATTCTTTTTCAGCCCAGTGTACTAAAAGTGTATAGTTATTTGAAAAGATTAAAGCTTAGGCTATAGATATTTTAAATATTTTTACATGTATATCTCTGCCAAATAGGCAATAACTTTTCTATTCATTTGTAGTGGTGGAAGTATGGATACCAATTTTACAGAATAAATCCTATGATTTGATATGACCCAGCAAATCCTTTCATAGGTATATTTCTAAGGACACTCTCTTGCACATTGCATAAAGAGCTAGAGTGAGAATTTGCATTGCAGATTTGTTTATAATAGTGGAAAAACTGGGAAGCAATACCTTGTTTATTGTTGTAAACCCCTATGATAAAGTTACATTAATTAGTGCAATTTCTCATGTTCTCCCCTCCATAGGAGGAGGGTGAATTATTGGTGAGTTTGACATGAGGCAATTAACTTGCATGGCATGGCTCTTTTTTCTCTTATCCATAGCAGACTGCCACCACCTATGAAGTACACACAGCACTTTGCTTCCTTCCAGAGGTTTCAGAGGGGCTAGTCCTGCCCTGCCCTTGTCATATTGGAAGGGGCCACTCAGTTGTGTGGGGAGGACGACCATAGGTGACTTCTGTCTATGATTTAGGTTCTGGGGTTCAGAATTAGGAGACCCATTTGCCACCTATAGAAGTCATATTTTCTAGTTCAATTTTATTAGTAAAAAGGTGACATTTTGATGTCTATCTACCATCCTCCTTTGTCTCGTGTCTTCAATAGGTCAGTAGAGATGTATGCTATCTCTTGGGCACCTTGAATCCAACATTGAGAAACAGGCAGAAAATATAACTTGTGGAAGTAAAGAGCATGGAGTGAAGAGATCAGTGTGGATGGGGTGGGCAGGTCTACACTTTGCTGATGTTTTGCTAGGCCAAGGGGGATTTTTACCTTATTGGGTTTCTTCTGCTTAAAGTGGCTTTGCCCACTTATGGGTGAGTGATTTTGGAAGGGCAGGCCTACACACGTAATAAAGCCTTAAATGTACATCACCTGGCCCTGCCCTTTGTTTCACAAAAGTGACTGCTCAGCGTGTTTCAGCAAGTTTCGGCAAAGGCGTGGGCCAAGGTGACATCTCAGTCAAACACTGGAAAGTTGAAAATGCAAATTGCTGCAGCTTAACTGGATCCTATGCCTGCACCAGGTGTCAGAGATCCGAGAGGGGCAGAATTAAATCTTTAAGCCATTATTGACAGAATGGCATTTGCTGGTTTTAAGATAAAGTACTGAGTCCCATATTAATTATAAAACACTAGGAGAAGTTCCAGCTTTAAACTTTTAGAAGTAGGCCTACGTAGGCATCACTGCATCAAATTCCATTTTGCTATCAAGAAAACTTGTAATGTATACAGAACTGTAGAGAAACTGACCTTGGATGGCTTGGATTCACATGGCTTGTCATAGGGGAAGGGGCCACTCAGTTGTGTGCTGAAGTCAGCTTGTACCAGCTCATGAAAGCAGTAATTTTGTGAGGTGATTGTAGCTTGAAATTGGCTATACTGAGAACATTTACACTCCTGATATTAGGGTCTATCCCCCTGCCACACAGTTGTTGAACATTTTTCATCATGTGTTTTCATACTGGGTTTGGGTTGAAAATTATATAAGCTCAGACCTGAACTGAGATCCAATCTGTAGAAGATGTTATTACTTTTAAACAATAACATATAACAAAAAAAGCATCAGGGCATCAGTTCCAAAGGGTAATGCCATTTGGGGGAATTTAAGTAGAGAACTCAATGAAATCAATTGCAGACCCAACAATTAGGAAGACAATGAAAGAATCCTATGTCTATAGCAATCTGTCTCTAATAGACTGGTATGCTTAGGAACTGAATGATAAACTGAAGGGGTTTGAAAAAATATGAACCCTGAAAACACACACATACAAACACAACTTACAATAGAAAGAAGGTTTATTTAAGCCAGAAGACAAGAAATTTCTCTAGGGAAACAGAGGAGACCCCAGGGAATGGGTCAGCTTTTTATAAAAGGGACAATGCAAGTTTTAAGGATAGGCATATAAAAATATTGAGAAAAATGGAGATGACTTCCAAACTAACTGTTCATGGAGAGCATTAGAAGAGGAGAGAGATACAAAGAGGTGAGGCATGATATTAAAAAGCTCACTGGAATGATTGTCTCAGGGAAGGCCAGAGGTTAGGAACCTGTTGAAAAGCAACTTTTTAATATTCTGTAGAAAAGTGACTTGCTATGGTCTTGGCCCTTACACAGAGACATTTGAGATACTGCCTTGGGAAGTTTAACAGTTGGATCTATGTAAACATTGGGACAGTTCTCCAGGGTAGTGGCAGAAAAATTTGGACAGATTTCAGAGAAGTTGATGAAGAAGACCAGCAGATTGGGAGAATCTTGAAGGACCAATTTCTGCAGGTAGAGCATGTAGGAACTGCTTAGACTCAGAGAAAGCATGCCTGAGAAAATCAAGGAATTAAAACTCTTGAGGAAGGCAGAACAAAGACGTGGGCAGCGCAGTGACGAATTGAGGCTGGCCCTGGTTAAAGGTCACAGGTTGGTGGAAGGAGAAGTCTTCAGCTGTGATTTATCAATCAAGGAAAGTGAAAGTGGAGAAAGTTTGTTTGAACAGTGGATAATGTTGGCAGATTCAGAAAAAACTGTTTTCATATCTCTTAAGAAAAAAATTCGAAGCAATACCTGAAGGAATATGTAGAAAACTGAATGTCTGGGCCAGAAATAAAACTGTGAGTTAAAAAAAGAAAGATCTTCAGGTCTAGCAAAATTATAGTCCTTCATGAGGCAGAGAAGGAAAAAGTAAATTAAGAAGCAGGATCAACGATTTATAAACCTGTAGAACAGCGGTTCTCCACCGTTGGGTCACAACCCACAGGAACTGTATTAAAGGGTTGAGGCATTAGAAAGGTTGAGAACCACTGCTGTAGAACCTTCCTAAAAGACATGATGGGATAATAGAAGGAAATTGAACATTAGATTGTTCCACTACTTCATCCCCCCACACGCTAAATGGAAAGAAATGCTACTCAAAGCTTGAACATTTAAGAACTGAGAAAGGCAGCCTCCGAAGGAGCATTTAAATGATTGGATATTGATAAGAAGTACAACTTCAGAAGACAACTACAGCTTCGTTTCAGGAATCTGGTGGTTGAACACAGACAGTGGCTCATGCCTGTACCCCAGTGACTCAGGAAGCTAAGGTCTCAGGGGCACTGGAGCCCAGGGACTTGAGGTTGTAATGAGCTGTGATGGTGCCACTGTATTCCTGCCTGAACAACAGAGCAAGGCTACGTATCTTATTAAAAAGAACAGCAACAACCTCAGGAATCTGCTAAAGGCAAATTCTCTGGATGATTAAAGATTTCCTAGGGGAAAATATTCCCTAGGAGGCTAATATCCCAGGTTGAAGCAACTCTATGCAAGTAACAACATAAAAGCCCAGGAGGGTACTGGGGTGAATGTGTTTCCTGCTCACAAGAGTGAGTGAATCATTCTCTAGGCAGAGGCCACCTTCGCAAAAGCACTGGAAAGACAAAGCCATGGGGCTCAATGTGAAAACAATAATAAAAATTAATTAGATAGTCTGGGCAGTAAAGGAGGGCATCTCCAATTAGATTTACAGGCGCTATAAATCTAAAATTTCACCCCTAAAATTTCCAAGCTGGGCAGGAAGGCTGTCAGATCTGAAGGGCCACAGTCTCAGAGACAGAACAATAGGCACGAATGTGTTTCCCTTACCAAGCCTCCCATCGCTAGATATGCGAAGACCACAAATGTATAGACACAAATCAATCACCTGATGGAAGATCTTTCTCGTTTGAATCTAAATTCATGGTTTTTAGACATTAAACATCTGGCATAGATTTATTATCATTCTGATAAGGTGGAAACCAAGTTTTTCTTCCTATTTTTCTTACCTCAGATATCACTAGATTTCACTGAGGATTTGCTATAGTCTTTAACACCACAAGTAGTCAGTTTGAGGAACATTATAGAAGACACTATATTTTCCCCCTGTATATTGCAGGGGTGAAACAGGTGCTGGGGTAATATTGTCTCCTACTAATCCTCTGGACCATTTAATAAATGAGGCACATTATTGAAATGATGTACATTTTGAGATCTTGCAGAGGCGAAATTAGTTCCTGTGAGTGCCTCCCAGTTTGCAACTGTTGAAAGACTATTCTCCTGGTTACTGAGAATCTCGTTGGCCAAAAGACTGAGCAGATTTAGAAAATTAGGGAGGCTGACTTTTAGATTCTATGTTCTCATTTATTTTAATTTCATGTCACAAGGGCAAAATAATTTTATTTTTGACTTTGATGTGGGTACTCTTTGAATTTTAATTTCTCATGAAAGAAATGGTTAAAGGTCATATTGGACAATGATACTAGCAAAATTTATGATGAGAAACAGAATAAAGAGTGAATTTCAGCCTTGGTATGGAGTGACCTTAGAGTTAGTGTAACAAGTTTACTGCTCTGGCAGTTTTGGAACCTTTGAGAGGATGATTTACGCTTGACTTTGGAGGTTACTTTCTTTATTGGCAGTGGTTCCAAGAAGAACCCCAAGGAGTACTGGTTGATATCAATTAGTAAAGAGACCTTGTAAATGCAAGAACAGACTACACTGTTGGGAGGATGCTTTCCTTTTTGTTTGATTACACACTTAATGGTTAGAACCAAGAGATTAAGAGAAAAACTGTGAATTGGTATGAAGAACATGGTTTCCTACTCCAGATGTTTATTCCTATCCACACTCACTCATTGCTCCTCATGATGACAGAATTACGGAGAGAGTGTTTTGGGGTGTGGAACCAGGCATATAACTCTCTTGGGAGCTGACACTGCTGCTGATTTCTCTGAAGATTATGTTCTGTCATCTGACTGGTGAAAGTCCTTTCCCTGCGAGCGAAGCTTGTATTGATCCAGAGCTAACTGTGAGTGAGCAAGGCAGTCTTTTTGTGCCAGATATAACCTATGTTCCCTGATATCAGTTTCATAGATTATAAGAGTGACATCTTAGCTCTTCATTGGCATATTGTAGTCTTATTTTAAAGGGAACCACTCCGTACCCTTGATGTTTTTTTTTATGTGGAATGACTTACACTGAGTAACATTCCTAACTTCTCTGTATTCCCTTCTTTTAACACTTGGAGAGGTAAAGTGAGTTATCTTATTGGTAGTTTTGAAAAAAGAAACTGGACATGTCTTTATCTTTCCTTCCATTTTGGAATGGGGCTGACAACCATTCTTGGTCATACCATGAACGTCGTGGTAAGGGCTCCACTCATATAGGAAAGGCTTACTTCAACTTACTGTATGTGTTCCTTTATATTACCCTGTGTTTTTGGAATAGTCAACACTTCCATAGAGGATAAGAAAAAGCTAAAGCTTATTTGATGTGTCTAAGTATGGAAATGTGAGTAACCTATAAAATATGATAGACATGGATAAAGTAAATAGAGCATATAGGTGCTAATCACAGAAAGAAAGGCAAAAAGCACCAAGAGGTTCTAAATATTCACAATTCATTAAATACACATGAGGCACCAAAACGTCTAATGTGGGTGAGACACATGATGAAACAGTCAATAGTCATGAAGTCTTAAATTGGCCACCGATCGGAGACACCCATTTTGGCTCCGGAAGTTTTCCGTCCAAGAAATACAGTTAAATTCCCTAGTTGCCTATCAAGGTAATTGTCCTTGAGTCACTTCAACAGAGTGAGAATAGGTATTGATGCAACCACCCTCTATCTGGGCATTGGTTATTGTCTCCTTAGCTGTACAGAAGCTTTTCAGTTTAATGAAGTCCCATTTGTTTATTTTTGTTGTTGTTGCAATTGCCATGGCAGTCTTCTTCATGAAGTCTTTCCCCAGGCCAATATCTTCCAGTGTTTCTCCTATGCTTTCTTTGAGGATTTTTATTGTTTCCTGCCTTAAATTTATCCATCCATCTTGAATCAATAAAAAGGATAAATTTATCCTTTATCCATCTTGAATCAATTTTTGTGAGTGGGGAAAGGTGTGGGTCCAGTTTCAGTCTTTTACATGTAGACATCCAGTTCTCCCAACACCATTTATTGAATAGGGAGTCTTTCCCCCAGGGTATGTTCTCGTTTGGTTTATCAAAGATTAGGTGGTTGTAAGATGTTAGTTTCATTTCTTGGTTTTCAATTCAATTCCAAGTGTCTATGTCTCTGTTTTTGTGCCAGTACCATGCTGTCTTGAGCACTATGACTTTGTAGTACACACTAAAATCTGGTATGCTGATGCCCCCAGCTTTATTTTTGTTACAAAGAACTGCCTTAGCTATACAGGGTTTTTTCCAGTTCCATACAAAACGCCGAATCATTTTTTCCAAATCTTGAAAGTACGATGTTGGTATTTTGATAGGAATGGCATTGAATAGGTAGATTGCTTTGGGAAGTATAGACATTTTAACAATGTTGATTCTTCCCGTCCATGAGCATGGTATGTTCTTCCATTTGTTAATATCCTCTGCTATTTCCTTTCTGAGGATTTCATAGTTTTCTTTATAGAGGTCCTTCACCTCCTTTGTTAGGTACATTCCTAGGTATTTAATTTTCTTTGAGACTATGGTGAAGGGAGTTGTGTCCTTAATTAGCTTCTCATCTTGACTATTATTGGTGTATACAAAGGCTACTGACTTGTGGACATTGATTTTATATCCTGAAACATTACTGTATTTTTTGATGACTTCTAGGAGTCTTGTGGTTGAGTCTTTGGGGTTCTCTAAGTATAAGATCATGTCGTCAGCAAAGAGGAAGAGTTTGACCTCCTGTGCTCCCATTTGGATTCCCTTTATTTCCTTGTCTTGCCTAATTGTATTGGCTAGAACTTCCAGCACTACGTTGAATAGTAAAGGTGACAGAGGACAACCTTGTCTGGTTCCAGTTCTAAGAGGAAAAGCTTTCAGTTTTACTCCATTCAGTAAAATATTGGCTGTGGGTTTGTCATAGATAGCTTCAATCAGTTTCAGAAATGTGCCACCTATGCCTATACTCTTCAGTGTTCTAATTAGGAAAGGATGCTGGATTTTATCAAATGCTTTTTCTGTATCTATTGAGAGGATCATGTGATC
The DNA here is from genome assembly GCF_027406575.1 of Nycticebus coucang. Taxonomy (NCBI): domain Eukaryota; kingdom Metazoa; phylum Chordata; class Mammalia; order Primates; family Lorisidae; genus Nycticebus; species Nycticebus coucang. Next base: position 33,137,311 of record NC_069782.1, read on the forward strand.
TTTATTTTTGCCTCCGTTAATATGGTGGATAATGTTTATGGACTTGTGTATGTTAAACCAGCCTTGCATCCCTGGGATGAAGCCTACTTGATTATGATGAATGACTTTTTTGATGATAAGCTGTAATCTATTGGCTAGGATGTTGTTGAGAATTTTTGCATCTATATTCATGAGTGAGATTGGTCTGAAATTCTCCTTTTTCTTTGGGTCTTTTCCTGGTTTTGGTATCAGGGTGATGTTTGCTTCATAGAATGTGTTGGGGGCAGATTCCTTCTTCCTCAATTTTTTGGAATAATTTCTGCAGTACAGGAATAAGCTCTTCCTTGAAGGTTTGATAGAGTTCTGAAGTGAAGCCATCTGGACCAGGGCATTTTTTGGTTGGAAGATTTTTTATTGTTTCTTTGATCTCAGTGCTTGAAATTGGTCTGTTCAGGAGCTCTATTTCTTCCTGGCTGAGTCTAGGGAGAGGGTGTGATTCCAAATATTGATCCATTTCCTTCACATTGTCAAATTTGTAGGTGTAGAGTTTCTGGTAGTATTCAGAAATGATCTCCTGTATCTCTGTGGGATCCGTTGTTATTTCCCCTTTATCATTTCTGATTGAGGTTACTAGAGATTTTACTTTTCTATTCCTCGTTAGTCTGGCCAATGGTTTATCTATTTTTTTTATGTTTTCAAAAAAACAACTCCTTGTTTCATTAATTTTCTGAATGATTCTTTTGTTTTCAATTTCATTGATCTCTGATTTGATTTTGGATATTTCTTTTCTTCTACTGGGTTTAGGCTTAGATTGTTCTTCTTTTTCCAATTCCATAAGATCTCTTGTGAGATTGTTGATGTGCTCTCTTTCTGTTTTTCGAACGTAGGCATCTAAAGCGATGAATTTTCCTCTCAAAACTGCTTTTGCAGTATCCCACAGGTTTTGGTAGCTTGTGTCTTCATTGTTGTTATGCTCAAGGAATTTAAGGATTTCCTGTTTTATTTCTTCATGCACCCATCTGTTATTCAACAGAAGATTGTTTAATTTCCATGCCTTTGGGTGGGGTCGAGCATTTTTGTTAGAGTTGAGTTCCACCTTTAGTGCCTTATGGTCTGAGAAGATACAAGGTAAAATTTCAATTCTTTTGACTCTGTTGATATTTGTTTTGTGTCTCAGGATATGATCAATTTTGGAGAATGTTCCATGGGGTGATGAGAAGAATGTATATTCTTTATCTTTGGGATGGAGTGTTCTATATGCGTCTATCAAGCACAGTTGTTCTAGGGTCTCATTTAAATCTCTTATATCCTTGTTTAATTTCTGTTTAGAGGATCTGTCCAGCTCTGTAAGAGGAGTGTTAAGGTCCCCTGTTATTATGGTATTATCAGATATCATATTGCTCAGACTGAGTAAGGTCTGTTTCAAGAATCTGGGAGCATTTAAATTGGGTGCATAGATATTTAGAATTGAAATGTCTTCTTTTTGTATTTTTTCCTTGACCAATATAAAGTGACCATCTTTGTCTTTTTTGACTTTAGTTGCTTTAAATCCACATGTATCTGAAAATAAGATTGCAACTCCTCTTTTCTTCTGAATTCCATTTGCCTGAAAAATTGTCTTCCAACCCTTGACTCGGAGCTTTAATTTGTCTTTTGAAGCCAGGTTTATTTCTTTCAGACAGCAAATGGATGGCTTGTGTTTTTTAATCCAGTCAACCAATCTATGTTTCTTCAGTGGGGAATTCAAGTCATTAACATTTATTGAGATAATTGATAAGTGTGGTAGTATTCTATTCGTCTTATTTTGTGAGAGTCCATTGCTTATTTTTATCTTTTGCATCAGTGTGGAGGTTAGGTTCTGTCCTTTAATTTCTGAGTTCTTGCTTTGCTGCTGATCCATTGTGGTGATCAGTGTGCAGAACAGGTTGAAGTATTTCCTGTAGAGCTGGTCTTGTTGTGGTGAATTTCCTCAATGTTTGCATATCCGTAAATGATTTGATTTCTCCGTCAATTTTTAAGCTTAGCTTAGCAGGGTACAGAATTCTGGGCTGGACATTGTTCTGCTTAAGTAGATTGAAGGTAGATGACCATTATCTTTTTGCTTGGAAAGTTTCATTACAGAAGTCTGCGGTCACTCTGATGGATTTGCCCCTGTAGGTCAACTGGCACTTACCCCTGGCAGCTTGTAGAATCTTTTCTTTTGTCTTGACTTTGGACAGGTTCATCACAATGTGTCTTGGAGAAGCTCGGTTAGAGTTGAGGCGACCTGGGGTCCGATATCCCTCTGAAAGCAGTGTGTCAGAATCTTTGGTGATATTTGGGAACTTTTCTTTTTAATATTCTCTAGTATGGCTTCCATTCCTCTGGGGCATTCTTCTTCCCCTTCTGGAATTCCTATAACTCGTATGTTGCAACGCTTCATAAAGCCCCATGATTCTGACAGTGAATGTTCTGCTTTCTCTCTCTTCTTTTCTGCCTCTTTTACTATCTGAGTTATCTCAAGAACTTTGTGTTCTACCTCTGAAATTCTTTCTTCTGCATGGTCTGACCTGTTGCTGATACTTTCCATTGCATCTTTAAGTTTCCTAATTGACTGTTTCATTTCCTTCAGCTCTGCTATATCCTTTTTATATTCTTCATATTGTTCATCTCTTATTTGATTCTGTTTTTGGATTTCCTTTTTGTTATTTTCCACTTTATTATCAGTTTCCTTCATTGTTTCCATCATTTCTTTCATTGTTTTCAACATTTGTATTCTAAATTCCCTTTCTGTCATTCCTAACATTTCTGTATAGATGGAATCCTCTGCAGTAGCTACCTCATGGTCCCTTGGCAGGGTTGTTCTGGACTGGTTCTTCATGTTGCCTGGAGTTTTCTGCTGATTCTTCCTCATGAGTGATTTCTTTTATCTGTTTCCTTGCCCTAATTTTCCTTTCACTTCCTCTTGCTCTTTAAGTTCTCATGCCTGTGGGTTAAGGGTTACAGGACCAGAAGGGTGAGAAGGTTGAAGAGCAAAAAAGGGATGAAAGAAAGGAGGACCGAGTGATAAGAAAAAAAAAGAAAAATAGAGAAAGGAGGGGGGTGGGTAAAAGGAATATTGACAAAAAGAAGAGAGGCGCAGAAAGAGGGAGACAGAGCAATATAGGTGTACAGTAGGGTACTTTGACACAACCTTAAAAAATCCCCACCTTCTGGGGGTGCCCAGTTGGGTGGTTTCCTTGAGGTCAGCAGCTCTTTGCTAACCTGATCAGACACAGTACCCCACCTCCACCAAGTAGAGAGGAAAGACAAAAATGCTATAAATCAAACCAAAACAAGCAAACAGAAAACTTTACGGGATAAAATTGGGTGAAAAACCAAATAATAGTGGTAGAAACACTAGGAAAAATGAAGTTCTAGTTATTGAAAAGGCAACGATGGGAAATTATAATTAAACTAGAAAAATTGAGAAAGAAAAAGGATCTGTATGGAAAAGGTTGAAATTAAAAACAAAACAACATCAACAACATCAAAATAAACAAAAAAACAACCAGACCAAAAAAATAACAAAAAACAAAAAAAAACACAACCAAAAACCAAGCAGTATGTATATGTTATTGAATGTTGTCTGGGCAACACATGGTCTTCTGGGGTATGCGATGTTAATCACAGTTCTGATACGACTGGAGGCTGCTGATTTCTCAAACCCCAGGAGGTAGACACCCTAAATCTCTCTTCAGCCCACTTAAAAGGCACTTTGAACTTGTAAACTTGCTGAGCAGAAGCTTTCCCAGGGAAGTGCTTGTCGCTGGAATCCTGCTGAAGTTGCTATCCACTTACCGAGTGTGCCAAAACCGGTCTCATTCTGCCCCTGAGGGTTAGGGCTGCAAGGTGGCTCAGACCCCACCCTTAGGCTACTTGGTCATTGGGTTACCAGCTCCCACCTGATTCTAGCTCTGCGACCCTGAGGGCAGAGCTTGCCAGGGCAGATCGCTCACAATGGCTCCCTGTGACCCACAGCCAAACACTGTTAGCTCCGTCTGGCTCAGCGGCTCAGACTGGGGCCCTAGACAACGGCCAAAGTTCTCCTCACTCCTGCTCAGGCTCTCCCCAAGACAGTTCAACTGAGTGCCAAGTCCAAAGACACCAAAATAGTTCACAGGTAAGGCCTTTCTGGTTTGCAGTCTCACTGCTACTGGACTTACAGTTGCGGGCGGGTTTAGACGGATTGAACACACGCAACCACTTGCCGTTTTTCCACTGTTTTAGTCCTCCTCTTGGGGTCCAGAAGTCTCTCGCTGACTCCCTGTATCCTCACAGGGGCAATGATAGGTAGATTCCACCAGCCAGAGATGCCTGGAGTCCTATCTCCCCAGACTCCTGGTGCCCAGATGCAAGGAAGCTGTTACTCGGCCGCCATCTTGCTCAGCCTCATCCTTACTCCATTTCTTTCCCCTTGCTAGTTGGGGTGTGTGTATATACACACATACATATAAATAACTAATTTAATTAGCCATATGATTTGAGCAACTTAACTTGGCCAGTGAATCTCTGTTTTATGAATGCTCACATTGCTTTGCTCTCTCTTGTTCCCCTGTCTTGGTAACTACATCTCCTTCTGTTAGGAACATTCTTTCTTCAGTTAGAAAACTCCTATTTTTCACTTAAGACTACCTACCACATGCCTCTTGGACTTTGAAAAACATCACTGATCCTCAGTCTGGAATAGTCATGCCATGAATAAACTTTGAAGATACCTATGCATGTATCTATAACACTTTTCAGACATACTAAAATTGTTTACCTAATTGTCTGTCTCCTCTATTAGATATTTAACTGTGGAGGTGTGGGTACCCTTTGCTGGGATCTGCACTGAGAGTGGTCGACGTAAGAAAAGACTTGGACTTGGTTATCCCAGGTGAAATCCCCAACAGGAGCCTGTGAGAGGTGTACACTACTGCTAGTAGCATTCAGCAAGTGCAGCCTTGATCCACTCACATGAAAGGTCTCTTTCTTCAGTGAAAAACCATAAATCATGCTGACAACATAAAGCATAAATTTAATTTTAGTTATTCAAAGTAAGGCCCCCAAGCAATGATTCCCAGTGAAAGAGAGGGAAACAGCAGAGGAGAAATCAAGTAAACACATCATGTGATGATTACAAGTTAGGTGGTAAATGTTTACTTTCTGAACTCACTTCAGTGATTTTTTTTTTTTTTTTTGTAGAGACAGAGTCTTACTTCATGGCCCTCTGTAGAGTGCCGTGGCCTCACACAGCTCACAGCAACCTCCAACTCCTGGGCTTAAGCGATTCTCCTGCCTCAGCCTCCTGAGCAGCTGGGACTACAGGCGCCCACCACAATGCCCGACTATCTTTTGGTTGCAGTTTGGCCGGGGCTGGGCTTGAACCTGCCACCTTCGGTATATGGGGCCGGCGCCTTACCGACTGAGCCACAGGAGCTGCCCCACTTCAGTGATTTTTATCTTATACCTGGGCAGGACTCAGACAATAGTAATCTTGGCTAAGCATCCTGTTCTCAGCCTCAAGATATCAGGCCATCTGCAGCACAAAGAAGGCCAGAATCCTGGACTTTGGTCAAACAGGATCTCTGGAATGTTAGCCCTGAGTCGCTGGAATCTGGTCAGACAAATTCTCCAGTTAATGTCTGGCTTACACTACTCTACACGCCAAACCCCTACATTTAACTCCTTAAAATTAGAGTTTTTCTTGTATCTCTAGTCTTTGACATATAAGTTGCTTAATACATAGGGTAACTATATAATTTGCCATCCAGTCCAGAGCATTATTACTCATTTCATTGGCATAGAAGGTGTAAAGTGGGTGAATGGGAACATGTGATCTTATTAATAAACATCAATAAGTATTTGGTAGGAATGTATACATTATCAGGATACATATACCATTGTATTGGAATTAAAAAAAATGTCTCCCTCATTAGAATCTTGCTTTTTTAATAGCTTGAACACCAAGTCTAGTTCATGCCACATTGTGCCTCACAAATGTTGAGTGAGTGTGTAAATAATGCTACTACCAGTTACCACCTGCACAACTTCCTGTGGGACACAGCCTTCATCCTCTATGTAGTGGAAAGAATTGGTAGAGATTGAGACTGATGATTCAAATAAGAAAAAGGAGACTTTCAGTGGAGAGTACATGAAAGTATTTTCGTAGGAGAGGTAGATGAACCACTATTTTCTACCACCAACCTTTACTCGTGTGTCTTTCTGAGAAGGTTTCTTCTCTATCTACTTATGCCTTGTAAAATCCCTCAGTGTTCAAGCTTGTCATAAATATTTCCTTCCCCTGAAACTTTTGCTCACATCGGAAAGCTATGTTGAGATAGAGTATATATAAGAAAACGTGTGAAATTTAGAACATCTTTAATTTGAGGAGAAGGTCATATATACCAAAATTGCTTCATTCCTGCACATTTTTTGGGGGGGGACTACAAAATCAGTTCATTCAGTTCATTTTACAGAGAATTCTTACTTTTCTTTTTCTTTTCTGTGTTGTTGTTATATTAGCCACCTCTAGGAAGATTTATTTCCCTCTTGTGTGGGAGTCTTCTGCCCACAGGACCATTTTGTGTTAAAATTAAGACTACTTTAATGGAGTGATGAAAAGCAAAGGCTCAGATGATTTGCAGCGATCTTTGTTTTAGCTGTGAATTTAAAAGAATTACTTTCAGACACACTCATTACCAACTAGCTGTTCCAAGTTCCCAAAGCACAATTAAATTCAGTTAAAAATTATGAACTTGTTGGTACGCATTTATTTCTAGACACACACAATTAGGCAAGGGTGTCAGCATTCAATCATGGTGTGAGGAATGTAGGGCTCTGGTGACTGGGTCCTTGGGATGTTTGGGTATGGGGGTAGAAGGACGGAGCACTTACTTGTGAAGCATTCCAAGTTTCCATCAACTTGGTCAACAAAAACTCCATTGGAGAAGGTTCAGTGACAACCAAAATAGAAACGCAACATCTATTTGTTTTCATGAGGGTTCAAAACTAGTCAGAAACTAACAAAAATTTCTGCCAATATTTTTTAGTAAGACTAAGTTGTAAGTTTCCAAGTTTTGAGCATCCCAGTTGCAGCTGCAACTAGTCTTTGCACAAAGAACACGATTCTTCTGAACGACACCAAGGGCATCCAAGCCACAACTAAAGAAAATTAGGCCTAAGAGAGAATGTATGTCAGAAAGAGACCTGGATATGCCTTTAAATACGCAGGAAAACTTGAGTAATTAATTCACTTATTTGTTTTCATGGTTTTGTTCTCTTCGACAATAAACCTCAAGTCAGGGACCTGGAAATTTAATTGCAAATATATGATTCTGTAAATTCAAGGCTGGAGAAATCAGTGACAGTACCTCTTTCCACCACTAGTCGTCCTTCTTGTGTAGAAAATGCTTCTTGTGCAGAAAATGCTTCTTGTGCAGGAAAGGAGGGTGAAGTGCTCTCAGTTTTGTTGGCCACGTAGCGAAGTAGAAGACATTATGCCTTTGAAATGTTTGATTTTTGTTTCCCCATTATCTTTATATTTATTCTAGAAGTTCTTTGTATATAGACCCAGAGCTGAGTTTTATAAAGGTGGTATTTTGGGATTAGTTAGTGATGGGGTTGTAGTATATTGCCCCTTTAACTGTTTTCCTCAGAATAGGAGTTTCAATAATATGCACCTGAATTGCCATGGATTCTTGGTAGGGATTTGATGGGGAGTCTACAGTTGCTAAGGAGAGCAGTTTGAAAAATGCTGCCTTGACTTGAGAGAGAAAGCTACAAAGAAAAAGGGCTAGAAGCCCCCTTGTCTAAATAGCTCCCTGTAGGGACAGGGGCTCAAGCTTGTGTTTGTATGTCTATGGACATCAATACTCTAAACCAACTTCTGGAACAAGTAAATGAAAGACATATCCAATAAAGAGCCAGATCTAGACATCCATTTCCAGATAATAAACATTCTTTAACTCCCAGCAGCAAACATGACTTAGTTTTTTTTTTTCCTGAAGTAGTTTCAAATCAAAAGCAATTCAAACTCATATGAAAGCACAATTTGAATGTGGTACATATGTGGTATATACTTGGATTAAAAGAAGGTTATTGGATGGCAAAGTGTGTGATTGAAATATGAAAAGGATGTGGAAGTTAATTATTAACATTAATTAAATTTTTGAACCCTCCAAGTCAAAATAGAGTCAAAATGGTAGAGATCCCTCTTGCTGTCACCTTAGCTTATATTTGAGGTGTGAAGAAGGAGGGTCCTGGTAAGAGTTTTATTACTATAGTTACAATAATACACATATAATAGCACAAGTGTATGCCACCATATTTATATATAGAATATATGTACTGTATTAATTATAAATAGTATATAACACTATTTTATACTATCTATAATTCTATAAATACTGTTAATATAGTATGTATTACATACTGTTTATTATAGTGTTGTGTATTATATAATCATATACGTAACTACTATATATTTGTATAAGATATATTTAATACTATGGACCTCTAGTATATGTATATAGAGTGTAAATATTGTTAGTATATATATTTTTGTTAGTATATATTATATATGTGTATATAATAATCGTATATTATATAGTTCTATAACATAGTAATTGTTATAGTAACAATAATAGTATCTAGCATTTATTGGGCTTACTCTGCATCAGGCACCATGCTTAATGTTTTACTAATTTGGTTTATTCATACACATACAATTATTATTCCCATTTTTCCCTTGAGGAAACCAAGGATTAATGAGGAGCCCAAGAACACACAATAGAGAGAATAGCCAGTATTTGAATCCATCCTCAAACTCCAACCGCTGCACCCAACTGATAAAAACCAAAGGTTTATCAATGTGCGTAAAGATGAAAGACTAAACTGCAACAAAACAAAAGCCGGGCATTGTGGCGGGCACTTTTGGTCCCAGCTGCTGGGGAGGCTGAGGCAAGAGAATTGCCTAAGTCCAGGAGCTGGAGGTTGCTGTGAGCTGTACAGATACTCTGTATCTACCAAAAAAAAAAAAAAAAAAAAAAAGAAGGATCAAGGTTATTCCTTTGCAGCTTCTAGCCAGCAAAGTATTTGTCTTTTATTGATTAGAGGTTTTAGTTTAAAAATCATATTTGCCAAGATTGCATTGTTAGAAAATGTCATTTGTGAAAATTGGGCTGAATTGTGAAATTCAAACATACTCTGCTTTCCTGAGGATGCACTTACGGCAATTAGGGGTGAGGAAGAGCAGCCTGAAGGCAACCTGTGGCCTTCTAGGTCCTTTGGGTGGCCTTATAACTGAATCAAAATTCTACAGAACAAATCCTGTTCTTAGAAGGGGTGCAGCAGAGAAAGATGAAGCTTCTCTTGTCTCCTTCGGTTCTTGAAAAAGGACAATTCTTGAAATCAGAAGGTCTCAGGTTCCCTACCTGGATGAAACGTGCTTCTGTGCTCTGGTTTTTATTTTTGTTCCTTGGCTGAAGTTGTAGAAAAGGAAGCTGTGTGACCGTATTTGAGAAAAGTGTTTACCTCTTTTGACAGAATTTATTTTAAAAAAAGGACCATGCCGTTGTGTTTTATTCCTAGTAAGGGAATTGTTTACTTACTGATTTGCTTCTTTATTAATGCCTCACTCCACTCTTGCCTATTTTGTTTTCTGCTCTGTTGCCAGCACCTACAATGGTGCTTAACATTCAGCAAGTGCTCAGAACAAACAATCGCATGGATTAATGAATTAATTCTATGGGATAAACCATACAAAGGTTAGAGTTGTGAGTGAATGGTGAACACAGGTTGAAGATGGTCTTTCTCATGAGTAAAAAGAAAAACTTGGGATCAGACATGGGGGTGCTGTGTATACAATTATGTCACTTGAGGTCTCCTCACTTGTAACCAAAAGCTCCTAACAGCTGCACAGCCTCATTAAATTGCTACATGCCCCATTTCCAAGGCATCATACACCAACAGGCAGAGTTTTTAAAAGTCTGCATGACCCGATTTAAGCCTGCTTGAATATGTGCTGTGCTCTAAAAATCTCATGTTCTTTAGGATTGCCTGAAAATCTACCATTCAGAGGTTTTTCAAGGATATCTTTGTCCTCTTTTCAAATGCATGGATTCCTCGAAGGATTAAGGCAAAGATGGAAAGGGGAAAATTGTTCTCCTGAGGCAGGAATGGAGCCTGCAGATAGGTTTTATGTGGCCCAAACAAGTATTTAAATATTTGAATTATTGCCAACATTTAAGAATTAAGAGGTTTTTAAGTAAATATTTGTTTTTATGTTGAAACCAGGCCTATTATCTATTTTAGTGACAATCTTGTAAAAGGACCAGTGGTCTTTCAGAGTCACCAGTTCCTGCCTAATTCAGGACACTCTGTGACCCCTCACTTAAAACTATCTTCTCCCACCAAATAACAGATTAGCTGAGAGAGTTTTGTTCCCCAGAAATTGGGTAAGAATTCTGAGTTTGTTGTAGGTAAGAGATGGTGACTTTTTGAAAGTGGAGCTGTGGTGATCTTTGTTGTAATCACAGATGCATCATCTGAGTTTTACAGAGGAAGTTAGAGATAACCTGGTGGCCTCCCACCTAGGAAAGAATTGTCTCATTTAATTTTTATGGCAATCTTTTGAAGAAGGTCTTATTCTCCTTGTCTTGGCTGAGGAAATGAGGCCTCAAAGAGATAACAGAGCTAGTAAGTGCCAGACTCTGGGCTCTGTCTTGTTTAAATTTGTTTTCAAGTCCAGAGCTCTTTCCATCACACTCCACCGCTTCTCTACAAGCAAGGAGGATTTATGTGTGTCTGGTGTGGCAGTTTTGCCACGACCGATACGTATCTCTGCTCAGTTCTCTGGACTGTGCTGCCCCATCCTGCTCCACCACTGGGTGCACAGTCCTGGATCACCTGTGTCAGTGAGGTAGTGACTGTGTCCTGCCCTTGGCTTTGGCTGTGGTATCCTGGATCATGTTCCTGTTTTGCTGCTGGTACTGCCCAGTTTGCTCACTCTTTGCCTTGCTGACCCACAGGTTTCAGTAAGGTTTCCCTGAGTTTCCTGGATGGCAGCCCAACCCTGTTCTGGAAAGCCCTGCTACTCAAGGTGGACTGGGGAGCCAGCAGCATGGCATCTCCTGGGAAGTCCTTAGAAGTGAGGAATTTCAGATTTTGTGATATAGGCTAGTCTCACTGGAGTTAGATGATATCTCAAAGTAGTTTTGATTTGCACTTCTCTGATGATTAAAGATGATGAGCATTTTTTCATATGTCTGAAGGCCACGCGCCTGTCTTCTTCAGAGAAGTTTCTCTTCAAATCCCTTGCCCAGCCTGCGATGGGATCCCTAAGACCAGAGATGCTGGCGTGGATGTGGAGAAAAAACACTTCCGCACTGCTGGTGGGAATGCAAATTAATACATTCCTTTTGGAAAGATATATGGAGAACACTCAGAGATCTAAAAATAGATCTGCCATTCAATCCTGTAATTCCTCTGCTGGGCATATACCCAGAAGACCAAAAATCACAACATAACAAAGATATTTGTACCAGAATGTTTATTGCAGCCCAATTCATAATTGCTAAGTCATGGCAAAAGCCCAAGTGCCCATCGATCCACGAATGGATTAATAAATTGTGGTATATGTACACCATGGAATATTATGCAGCCTTAAAGAAAGATGGAGACTTTACCTCTTTCATGTTTACATGGATAGAGCTGGAACATATTCTTCTTAGTAAAGTATCTCAAGAATGGAAGAAAAAGTACTCAATGTACTCAGCCCTACTATGAAACTAATTTGGGGCTTTCACATGAAAGCTATAACCCAGTTACAACCTAACAATAGGGGGAAGGGGGAAAGGGAGGGGAGGGAGGGGGGTGGTGGGTAGAGGGAGGGGGATTGGTGGGATTATACCTGTGGTGCATATTACAGGGGTATTTGCGAAACTTGGTAAATGTAGAATGTAAATGTCTTGGCACAGTAACTGAGATAATGCTAGGAAGGCTATGTTAACCATTGTGATGAAAATGTGTCAAATGGTCTATGAATCGAGTGTATGATGCCCCATGATCATATCAATGTACACAGCTATGATTTAATTAAAAAAAAAAAAAGAAGTGAGGAATTTCAGTCTTCTCAGACCCATTATGTCAGAATCTGCATCTTAACAAGATGCCTGGTGTGCCTTACATAGCCATTAATGGCACAAAGCACCATTCCCTGACTTCTCTCTCAGGCCATGGGAGAGGGCTTCTTACAGCTGCATCTATCCTGCATTCCTATTGGATCAATTGTAGCCAATCAGAAATCTTGAGACACTTCCTTGCACCTTTGATATCATCCAGCTCTAGTGACCTGTGACTGCCTGACTCCCCTAGACTTTACTGAACTGCAGTATTTATGTGGATGACACTGACCACAGCGTGTGCATGTGAAAGAGAGGGTGTCTAGGTGAAGAATATACTTCCATCAAGACTGTGGGTTTATGAACTGAGCATTAACAAAGGCACACTTTGGTCACAGAGAAAGAAGTTTCCTATAATAATACCCAGTGAAATCAGGCATTTCTTACTGATGACCAATGTGCTCATTCTTCATGGTTCTTACATTTAATCCCTGCAAAACTCTATAAATTAGCTTTATTATCATCTCCTTTTTACAAAGAAAGGAAATGGAAGTGTAAAGATATTAATTAACTTTCCCATGGCCACAAAGCAAGTAAATCATAGGTGGCCTTGGATGCCGGGGGGGCTTAGCAGCACACCCACACTCTTAACCACATCACTGTGTGTGGAATCAATGCGAGGAAAGCATTCTAGGGATGGAAAAAGAATTCCAGCTCATTGCATCATGAATAGTCCAGAGTGCTTAGGACCTAGTAGATAAGAAGAGAAGTAATAGAAAGAAAGGACAGATATATAAAGAATTTTTGCATGAAGAAGGGTCTCGGGGGGAAATCTGGTGGAGGGATTGCTAACAGATTTATCTTTTTTTTTTTTATTAAATCATTGCTGTATACATTAGTACAATCAAGGGGTACAATGTACTGTTTTCATATACAATCTGAAATATTTTCATCAAACTGTTTAATATGGCCTTCATGGCATTTTCTTAGTTATTGTATGTAGACATTTGTATTCTGCATTTAGTAAGTTTCACCTGTATCCATTCTAAGATACACCGTAGGTGTGGCCCCACCAATTACCCTCCCTCCACCCCACCCTCTTCCCTTGCCCTTTCCCCATATTCTTGTGCTGCAGTTGGGTAATAGCCTTTATATGAAAGCTATAAATTAGCTTCATAGTAGGGCTGAGTACATTGTATACTTTTTCTTCCATTCTTGAGATACTTTGCTAAGAAGAATATGTTCCAGCTCCATCCATATAAACACGAAAGAGGTAAAGTCTCCATCTTTCTTTAAGGCTGCATAGTATTCCATGGTGTACATGTACCACAATTTATTAATCCATTCATGGGTCGATGGGCACTTGGGCTTCTTCCATGACTTAGCAATTATGAATTGGGCTGCAATAAACATTCTGGTACAGATGTCTTTGTTATATTGTGATTTTTGGTCTTCTGGGTATATACCTAGTAAAGGAATTATAGGATCGAATGGCAGGTCTCTTTTTAGATCTCTAAGTGTTCTCCAAACATCCTTCCAAAAGGAACATATTAGTGTGCATTCCCACCAGCAGTGTAGAAGTGTTCCCTTTTCTCCGCATCCATGCCGATATCTCTGGTTTTGGGATTTTGTTAAGTGGGCTAATATTACTGGAGTTAGGTGATATCTCAAAGTAGTTTGCATTTGCATTTCTCTGATGATTAAGGATAATGAGCATTTTTTCATGTGTCTGTAGGCCGTGCACCTGTCTTCTTTAGTGAAGTTTCTCTTCAAGTCCTTTGCCCACCCTGAGATGGGATCACGTGTTCTTTTCTTGCTAATATGTTTGAGTTCTCTGTGGATTCTGGTTATTAGATCTTTATCGGAGGTATAACCTGAAAATATTTTCTCCCATTCTGAGGGCTGTCTGCTTGCTATACTTACTATGTTCTTGGCTGTGCAGAAGCTTTTAAGTTTGATCAGGTCCCAGTAGTATATTTTTGATACTGTTTCAATTTCCTGGGGAGTCCTCCTCATAAAATATTCACTCAGGCCGATACCTTCAAGAGTTTTCCCTGCACTTTCTTCAAACATTTTTATAGTTTCATGTCTTAAGTTTAAATCTTCAATCCAGTGAGAGTCTATCTTAGTTAGTGGTGAAAGGTGTGGGTCCAGTTTCAGTCTTCTGCAGGTCGCCAGTCAGTTCACCCAACATCATTTGTTAAATAGGGAATCTTTTCCCCACTGAATGTTTTTAATTGGCTTGTCAAAGATCAAATAACGGTAAGTAACTGGATTCATCTCTTGGTTCTCTATTCTGTTCCAGACATCTACTTCTCTGTTTTTGTGCCAGTACCATGCTGTTTTGATCACTATCGATTTATAGTACAGTTTCAGGTCTGGTAGCATGATTCCTCTTTCTTTGTTTTTATTTCTGAGTAATGTCTTGGCTATTCAAGGTTTTTTCTGATTCCATATAAAATAAAGTATTATATTTCTGAGATCTTTAAAATATGACAGTGGAGCTTTAATAGGAATTGCATTAAAATTATACATTGCTTTGGGTAGTATAGACATTTTAACAATGTTGATTCTTCCCAGCCATGAGCATGGTATGTTTTCACATTTGTTAACATTTTCAGCTATTTCTTTTCTTCAAGTTTCATAGTTCTCTTTATAGCAATCTTTCACATCCTTTGTTAGGTAAACTCCCAAATATTTCATCTTCTTTGGCACTACTGTGAAAGGAATAGAGTCCTTGACTGTTTTTTCAGCTTGATTATTGTTGATATATATAAAGGCTACAGATTTATGAATGTTGATTTTGTAGCCCGAGACATTGCTGTATTCCTTGATCACTTCTAAAAGTTCTGTAGTAGAATCCCAGGTGTTTTCCAGATATACAATCATATCATCAGCAAAGAGTGAAAGTTTGATCTCTTCTGACCCTATGTGGATACCCTTGATTGCCTTTTCTTCCCTAATTGCAATGGCTAAAACTTCCATTACAATGTTAAAGAGCAATGGAGACAATGGGCAGCCTTGCCTGGTTCCTGATCTAAGTGGAAATGATTTCAATTTAACTCCATTCAGTACGATATTGGATGTGGGTTTCCTGTAGATGGCCTCTATTAGTTTAAGAAATGTCCCTTGTATACCAATTTTCTTAAGTGTTCTGATCATGAAGGGATGCTGGATATTATCAAAAGCTTTTTCTGGACCAATTGAGAAAATCATATAATCTTTATTTTTTAGTTTGTTTATGTGCTGAATTACATTTATAGATTTATGTATATTGAACCAGCCTTGAGACCCTGGGATAAATCCGACTTGGTCGTGGTGTATAATTTTTTTGATGTGTTGTTGGATTCTGTTTGTTAGGATCTTATTGAGTATTTTAGCATCTATATTCATTAGTGATATTGGTCTATAATTTTCTTTTTTTGTTGGGTCTTTCCCTGGTTTAGGAATCAAGGTGATGTTTGCTTTACAGAATGTGTTGGGTAGTATTCCTTCATTTTCTATATTTTGGAAGAGGTTTAGTAATATAGGTACTAGTTCTTCTTTAAAGATTTGGTAGAATTCTGAGGTGAAGCCATCTGGTCCCGGGCTTTTCTTTTTAGGGAGATTTTGTATAGTTGATGCTATTTCAGAACTTGATATAGGCCTGTTCAACATTTCTGCTTCGTTCTGCTAAGTCTTGGTAGGTGGCACGCTTTCAAGTATTGATCAATTTCCTTCAGATTTTTTTATTTCTGAGAGTAAAGTTTCTTGTAATATTCGTTAAGAATTTTTTGAATATCTGAGGGGTCTGTTGTTATTTTGTCTTTACCATTTCTGATTGATGAAATTAGAGATTTTACTCCTTTTTTTTCTGGTTAGGTTAGTCTATTTTATTGACCTTTTTGAAAAACCATCTTTTTGATTTATTGATGTGTTGTATAATTCTTTTGTTTTCAATTTCATTTAATTCTGGTCTAATTTTGGTTATTTCTTTTCTTCTGCTGGATTTGGTGTTGGAATATTCTTCCTTCTCCAGTTGTTTGAGATGTCTCATTAAGTTGTTAACTTCCTCTCTTTCCATTTTCTTGAGGAAGGCTTGCAGTGCTATAAATTTCCCTCTTCGGACTGCCTTTGCAGTAGAGTAGTAGAATATCAGTAGAGGTTATGACAATGCATGTCTTCATTGTTGTTTTGTTACAGAAATTTGGTAATTTCCTTCTTAATCTCATCTATGCCCCATCTATCCTTCAGCATAAGGTTATTTAGCTTCCAAGTTTTTGTATGAGTATCCAGTTTCTTGTTGTTTTTTGAGTTCAACTTTTATTCCATGGTGGTCTGAGAAGGTGCAAGGGATAATTTCTATTTTTTTTTATTTGCTGAGGTTAGACTTGTGACCTAGGATGTGATCAATTTTGGAGTATGTTCCATGGGCTGATGAGAATTTGTATTCAGGTTTGTTGGGATGAAATGTTCTATAGACAGATGTTGAATGGTTAAGTTTAAATCTAAAATATCTTTGATTAGCTTCTTTTTGAAGGATCTATCCAACACTGCTAAAGGGGTGTTAAAATCTCCGACTACTATGGAACTGGAAGAAGTCAAGTTCCTCATGTCTGTTAGAGTTTCTCTTAAAAATTGAAGCACATTCTGGTTGGGTGCATAAATATTAATAATTGAAATCTCATCATATTGAGTATTACCTTTAACAAATATGAAGTGCTCATCCTTATCCTTCTTATTTTGGTTGGTTTAAAGCCTATTGTATTTGCAAACAGGATTGCAATGCCTGCTTTTTTCTGCTTTCCATTTGCCTGGAATATAGATGACCATCTCTTCACCTTGAGTCTATATTTATCTTTTAAGATAAGATGAGATTATTGTATGCAGCAGATATCTGGCTTGAGTTTTTGTATCCAGTCAGCCAACCTGTGCCTCTTTAGAGGACAATTTAAACCATTCACATTAATCGAGAATATTGATAAACCTTTTGAAAGTCCGGTGGACATTTTTAATCCTTTTGTGACTGTGGAAATTGGAATTTGATCAAAAGTTTCTGGGTGAGTTTACTTTTGTGGTGGAGGATTATGCTGGTCTTTATGGAGGATAGGTCTGAGAATATCCTGGAGAGCTGGTTTAGTTATGGCAAATTTTTTCAACATGTGATTGTCATTAAAGTGTTTAATTTCTCCATCATAAATGAAACTCAGTTTAGCTGGATACAGGATTCTGGGTTGAAAGCCATTTTGTTTTAGGAGGTCAAGTCAATTACCATCCTCTTCTAGTTTGAAAGGTTTCAGCAGAAAGATCTGAGTTATTCTAATACTCTTCCCCTTGTAGGTTATGGTTTTCTTACGTCTGGCTGCTTTCAGAATTTTCTCCTTCATATTACCTTTAGTGAAACTGATTATGATGTGTCTGGGAGATGTCTTATTCAGGTTGAGTCATGCTGGAGTTCTAAAACTGTCTGCTATCTGAATTTCAGAATCTCTTGGCATGTCTGGAAAGTTCTCTTTCATAATCTCATGAAGAAGAGACTCTGTGCCTTGTGAAGCTACTTTGTCGTTTTCGGGAATCCTTATAAGGCGAATATTGCTTTTCTTCAAATTATCCCAAAGCTCTCTGAGAGAATGATCTGTTTTTGCCCTCCATTTCTCTTCCTCTTTGAAAGTTTGGGAGTGTTCAAAAGCTTTGTCTTCAATGTCAGAAATCCTTTC
Organism: Nycticebus coucang; assembly: GCF_027406575.1. Classification (NCBI taxonomy): domain Eukaryota; kingdom Metazoa; phylum Chordata; class Mammalia; order Primates; family Lorisidae; genus Nycticebus; species Nycticebus coucang. The sequence goes on from NC_069782.1 coordinate 33,155,108, forward strand.
TTCTACTTGCTCCATTCTGTTACTGAGGGATTCTACTATATTTCTCAGATCTTTGAGGGCTGCAACTTCTTTTCTCAATGTGTCAAAATCTTTGGTCATTTGGTCTTTGAATTTGTTGACTTCTTGAGACGTCTTTTGGGTTGCTTATTGGAATTCTAATTCGATCTTATTTGTTATCCAGATTCATCTCAGCTATTTGTTTATGCATGGGATCTTGTACTGTGTCTGCCTTGTTGTTCCTTAGGGGAGTTGATCTACTCTAAGTATTCATATTTCCAGAGTTTTTCTGTTGATTCTGCCTCATGATTGTTTTTCACCATTGCCTCTGGCCATCCTCAGAGTTGGGGTGGTGTCTCTCTGAGATTTGACCCTGGCAGGATTACTCTATTATTGCTAGATCTTTGTAGGGAGTGACCCTGTGTGGCTTCTCTGGGACTGCCCCAGCCAGGGAGTTGTAGCTGTGGAAACACCTCCATAGTGTGGCACACCTGGATCCAGCAACAGGGCGGGGGATGGTGCACATGGTTCTGGGAGTGTCAGGTGCCTGATGACTTTGGCACAGAAAGCCCAAGATTCCAGCAGTCTCGGGTCAGAGGAGGGCTCCGCACATAGGCAGGGAGGGCTCCGGAGGGAGGGCGCAGGTCGTGCGGCTACCAGAGTCCCTGGCCAGACAGGAGAGCCAGTGAGGAGACAGGGAGGGTAGGGGAGGAAGGTTGCAAGTTGCGTGTCTCCTGGAGTCCCTGGCCGGGTGGGGCAGGGGCCTGGTAGACACCAGGCATGGGTGTGAGTCGCTGGCTCACATGGGCGCCAGCTCAGTCCCCTGGCCAGGTGGGGGCGGGTCGCTGGCTCTCGCAGGCACCAGCGGAGTCTCCTGGCCAGGGCGGGTGCCAGCAGAGTCCCTCGCGAGGGGAATGCGGGGGGGGGCAGGGGGGACTCGGCATGGCCCCTGGAGTCTTTTGCTAGGGGAGTGCTTTGTCTGGCAGACAGGGAGGGGGAGCACTGCTCAAGAACCTCCTCCTTCAGTCTCAGCAGGGGTTAGGGTTCTGTTTCATTGGGTGGGGGGGAAGGGTGTACTGGAGGTTCAGAATGGCAGGGAAGACTTTAGTTCAGTTTTTCTGCCTAGTGAGAGAGTGTTCAGAGTCACAGCAGGTCCCTCTGAGGAAGTAGTCCCCATTTCCCACAGCACTCACCCATGGGGTGAGACAAGAAGTCCACAGTTCACTGTTTGTAGAAAACCTGCAGGAGCAAACGAAGAGAAAAAAGAAAGGAGACAGAAGAACAAAAAGGCCACAGCTTTCTTGGGGGAGGGGATGGACCCTTTTCCTTTCAGATGAATTTTGTACCTGAAGCTTGGTTTCTTGAAGTCGCAGCATGCCTCAGCAGAGGTGACCTATGGTTCTCATTTCTCTCTCAGCTGGGCTCCCAGTCTTCAGCTTAATTGGACTGTTTTTGGACATTATCTTCCCTTTTGGAGAGGAGCCTCTTTCAGAAGCTGCTTGTAGTCGGCCATCTTGCCTGGTCCCCCAACAGATTTATCTTTAATGTTTCATTTGTATAATAAGCTCTCTGTTTTTTTACTCAGTGCATTAAATTTGAGGTGGATTTGTGTGGAAGCAGGCAGGTTGTCAGTGAAGAACATACACACAAGGCCCTGTAAGCCAGCTCTTATCACGACTGAATCTACAGAAGTGAGCTGAGGGAGAGCATGCATGGCTTCGAATAATGAGCTGGAGAAAGTTAATGAAACTTGTCTGACAGAGCTAATGGAGGTATAGTGTGGATGGGGGAATATATTGATCTGGAGCTCAGTGAGTGGTTTAAGGTGGAGGTTAGATTGAGAAGTAATCTGCCTACAGAGAGTAATTGAATCCATTCATTCACTCAATCAATGTTGGAGTACCTACTATGTGCTGAGAACTCTCTAGGCACTGGGGATTGAGCTGAGAACAGGCTAGCCATTTCCGCCCTCTTGTTAGTGAGCATTCTAGCAGGCTTGGCAGAGATAAACCCAGGGAGAAAAGGGGGGAATAAGAAAAGACAAGGGCTTAGGACAGAAGTAAGAATAACCTTTGCATTTAAAGAAAAGCTGAAGAAATCAGTCCAAACTCTTTAATCTGACATAAAACATCCTTCATGATTTGATGTTTCTCTCTCTCTCCAGACTTGTCTCCTAAAATTTTCATGACACCGTCTTTACTCAGAAAGAGATGGAGAAAGATCAAAAGTGAGTTAGAAGGAATACTAGAAAAGTATAATATCAAGAAGACCGGAGGAGGAGGCTATTTCTATTAAATACTACTGAGATTCCAAGGAAGAGAGGTGCAGTGAAGTATCTGCTCATGTTGCAAACAGTGGTTAGAGTCCTAGACAAGGGCACTTTAAGGGCCTAAGGCATTTCTGCAGGGTACAGACCCTAGTGGGCTTCAGTAAGATTATATGCCTGTCTCCTTCATGGTAAAATATTTTATTATAGTGTCTTAGCTATCTATTACTGCATTACAACTTATTCCAAAACTTAGTGGGATACTAAAAAAAGAATATTAAAAAAAAGAATTTATTGTCTCACAATTTTGGAAAGTCAGGAATTCAGAAGCAGCTTCACAGGGTGGTCTGGCACAGGGGCCCTCATGAAGTTGTCATCAAAATGTGGACTCTGGCTGCTGGTTGAGACTTGAGGTTCTGCCACCAAGCTCACTCCTGTGACTGTTCACAGGAGGCTTCGTTTCCTCACTGGCAGCTGCTGAAAGGACTGTCATCGGGAGGAACATCTTGGATGTTTGCTGCCCCTGGGGACATGAAGGTGCAAAATAAGGAGGCTTAATTGTCTGTGATGGTGGGGCAGGTGGCGCTCACATATCACAGGGTTTGCCTTAAAAATCTCTGTGCCTATGCTACTCAAAATAACGGCTTTTGATAAGGAACCAGGACATTGATGCCTGAAAGACAGAAAGATGTCTGGCAAAATATTGTGTAACCTAATATTCCTACAAGAGCTATGACTTCCAGTCACTGCCATCTGACTTGCAGGTTCTCTTTGACACATCTGCTACAAATTATCCCATCAAGTATCTTTATGGGAAGAGTCACACTTATTTTATATACTTATATTTTTATGTACATTTTATACTTGTACTTAATATATAAGAAAATATATATTCCATTTGTCTTATCTCATTTTTAATGTTTTTTCTTTATCATATATATCTTATGTCTTATCATCATTTTTTTTTTTACTCTCTAGTATAACAGTTTCAAAAGAGTGGTCATAAAAGAAAACCATGACATCTACAATAAAATGAATCAGGAAAGTTACTGTTTCAATCCTACATGTTAGGATATTAAATATTCTGAAAAGTCCTGCAGTAAACTAAGTTGGTACAATTTATTTAGCTACAGAATCCTTTTCTTTTTTTATGTGATAACTTAGTATCCAACTATCCAGCTAAATTCATGCTCCTTGGAAAACCCTTTGGGATCTAGAAGTCCTAATCTTTCTCTTCTCTTGCACAACTTTCCTCCTGAAAGTTCTCATTATGTTGCTGAGAACGACCATAATACCATAATCACCTCCTCCTGTATCTTCTGCTTTTATCTCTTCTGCCCAATCCAGTTTTACACGATCAAAATAGCTGTCTTTCTTTTTAATAGCTATCTTTCTAAGACAATCTGATCCTAACGCTTCCTTTTTAAAAACCATATTATAATACTCCAGAACCAGATGCAAACTTGTTAGTCTGGTATGAAAGAACTTTTTTTGCTGTGCTTGCTTCAGCAGCACATATACTAAAATTGGAATGATACAGAGAAGATTAGCATGGCCCCTGCCCAAGGATGACATGCAAATTCGTGAAGCGTTCCATATTTTTAAAATTAAACTTTTGGTCTTAAAAAAAAAAAAAAGAAAAGAAAAGAAAGATTTTTTGCTACTTCTCAAGCTTAGAGTCCTGACATCTTCCCACACACGCTCTGGAGCTCTTGCCTGGGATTCCAGCACTCCCTAAATGTACATGCTCTTTCATCCGGCCTTTTTTTTTTTTTTTTCCCCCTGAAAAGTCCTTCTCTCTTTCTTTACTTGGAAAGATTATTAACCTTTAGGATTCTTCTTAAATAAAACTACCTGAAGTCTTTCTATACTTCCTTGTCAGACAGTTATTTTTTTCTCCCCCATAAATTTTACATTTAAATCTTCCTTGTTTTTCATTTTAACTGCAGGAGGCTGAAACTCTCTCCAGTGAATATAGTAGATGGGCCTTGCTGGCTGAGGACTGGCAGCTGGGAAGGCACCAGTTCTTCTGCAGATGGTGGATACACTTGTAGCCTGTGTCTGGTAAGTCTGGCTACAACTCTGTCAGAATTCAGACCGGGGATTTCTGTGTGTTCCTTAAAGTTTGACAGCTGATCAGTTTCTAAGCAAGTTTTATTATTCCTTTCCCCAACACCACCCAGAGACACTTGATACCTCTATTTATTTAGCACAAATCCACTGAAGTGGTGATATGTTTCTTCTGCCTGTCCTATAACCGTTCACCACCCACCCACAGAGTCCTGGCTTTTCCTTTTGGGGAATTCCTCCCCCTTTCTCTTGCGTCTGGAATTAGGAGGGGCTGACTCCACCCCATCTTGAGAGGGTTGGTGACCCAGAACGGCTCAATCTGAGTATTTCATTCTTTTGGCCACTGATTGGCTGAGGGGGGAGTGCGCCAAGTGAGCCAGAGTAATGAAATTCAGTCTTTCAACTTCTGCTACAATTTCTGAGGAAGAGATATTCTTTAGCCCTAGCACTTGCTAAGCTGGTCAAGTGTATGTCTGTAGTTACAGGAAGCCAGTGTGTACAGAGGGCATGCTGGAGCGGAAGGACAGCAGCGGGGAGCAAAGGAACCAGAGTCCGGAACCTGTTTCTGATGTCTTCTGAGTACCTGCAGCTAACCTCATTTGGAATTTTCAATTGTGTGGGCCAATTTTTTTTTTTTTTTTCATAAACTAGTTTGAATTCTTTTACATCAGAATTTAAAAAATCTTGATAAAAACGTTTTTTTTTTTTGTTTACATCTGACTTCCAGGTAATTTTTTTTTTCTCATTTTAATGGCTTCTGACAGATTATATCAGCTACTCCTGTCTCACTCTATCAGTTACTTTTAGTGTCACCGAGACTCTATCTTCAAGAGAGCGTGGGATTTCCCCCAAATGACTATTGCTACTAAGAATGCCATTAAGTTCTCCCCCTCCCCCACAAACAGACAAATTGTTATAAGCTTCCTGTGGAAAAATATGTGAGGACAATCAGGAAGCCACAGGGAAGAGAATACACCTGTATTCCTAGCAGGTGTTCAAAGCCACTGTGAAGTCTCCATAAGGAAAACAGGGTCATAGCAACATATGGAGAAACAGAGTGACTGATGTGACAGAGCAGAAAATCCAGAAATAAATTAAAATTAATTCCTCAATTTAGTATATGATCAAGATGATATATTAGTTTCCTATTATTGATATAAAAAATTACCAAACTGTAGTGACTTCAAACAACAATTAATCGTCCAGTTTTGTAGGGCAGTGGTCTGAAATGGTCCTCACTGGATTAGAATCGTCTGCAGGGATGAATGTTCTTCTCCAGGTTTTAAGCAAGAATCCATTTCCTTGCTTTGCACTCGATAGTCCTTCTGCATTTTGTGGCTCTTGGTCCTTTCCTTCATCCTTAAAGCCAGCTGTATCTTGAAATCTTTCTGAGTCTGACCTCATCTTCTGTCTCTTCCTATCACTTTAAAGAGCCCTGTGGTTACATGCAGCTCCCCTGGACAGTCCGGAGTGTCCTCCTTAAGGTCAGCTGATTAATTCTATCTGCCACTCTAATTATCCCTTGCCATGTAAACATATTCATAGGTTCCACAAAGGACATAGACATCTTTAGGGGGCCATTACTTTGCCTACCACCGATGATATTGCAAATGATGAATAAGATGAATTTGTAAAATAAATGGTAGCAAGATAACTAGTTTAGGAAAAAAGATAAAAGCGGATTCTTCCTCATACCGTATACCAGGATATATTGTACATGCATAAGAGATTTAAATTAAAAATATGCTGGCGGTGCCTATGGCTCAGTGAGTAGGGCACCAGCCCCATATACTGAGGGTGGCTGGTTAAAAACTGGTCTTAGCCAAACTGCAACAAAAAAATATCTGGGCATTGTGGCAGGCGCACACAGTTACTTGGGAGGCTGAGGCAAGAGAATTGCCTAAGCCCAAGAGCTGGAGGTTGCTATGAGCTGTGACACCATGGCACTCTAAAAAAATTAAAAATCCGCAATCATATGAATACAAAATTTACCCAATAGAAGTGACTAAAACTTTTCTCTGACTCTATGACTATGATGTTAGAGAATGCAAAGTGATCCAACATCTATGGGAGGGAGGTTGGAAATATAGTCGTACACCACATAGCGACATTTTGATCAGTGACAGACTGCATGTACAACAGCAGCCCCCCCAAATTATAATGGAACCGAAAAATTCCTATCACCTGGTAGTGTCATAGCTATCATAACATTGTAGCACAATTACTTGATTTTTGAAATAACATTAGTATAGCCTAAGTGTACAGTGTTTTTGAAGTCTACCAGTAGGGTACAGTAGGCCTTTACATTCACTCACCACTCACTCACTGACTCACCCAGAGCAATTTCCATTCCAAGCTCCATTCATGATAAGTGAATGTACATGCTCTATATAGGTTATCATTTAAAAAATTTTTTACACTTTATTTTTACTGTATCTTTCCTAGGTTTAGATAGATTTAGATATTCAAATACATAATTACCATTGTGTTATAATTGCTTGCAATATTCAGTACTGTAACATTCTGCACAGGTGGGCAGCAATACCACATAGCCTGCTGGTGTAGGAGGCCACACCATACCCTCTGCTGTTTGCACCATGATGACACAATATCCTAATGATACGTCTCTCAGAACATACACCTGGTGTTAGGTGATGCATGGCTGTATCTATCTAATTTCATACACATTTACCCTTTGGCCTGGCAATTCCACTTCTAGAAATCAATCCCACAGTTACACTAACACAAATTCAAAAACACATTTTGATGCTTGTGAAAGACTGGAACTACCTAAAAAGTACTTCAAGAAGGGATTAGCTGGGTAGATCAGGGCACAACTATCCAGTGGGGATGCTATGCAGCTCTAAAAGACTGGGGAAAATTTTCCTGTTCTACTCTGTATTTATGTCCAGAATATATTGAGTAGTGAGAAAATCAAGGTGAAGACAATGTGTATAATGTGCTACATTTCTCTAAGTATAATATGCTATGTAAAATAAAACAACAAAGAAAGAAACCCATAACATTAAAAAAACAGTTACTTCTAGAAAGTGGGAGAAGGGGCAGGAATGAAAGCTAGACTTTTAAAAATATGCCTTGTTGATAGATTTGATTTTGTAACCACTTAAATATTTTACATAACTTAAAAAAATCAATGAAGTTGAAAATACTTATTTAAATAGATGCAAACGTATGTTCAGTTTGTGGCATTGCATCAATTTTGGTCTGATTATTCTAAAATGACTTTAAAGCCTGGTAATGTGACTGTAATAATATTGTAGGTCATAGTGCTGGTATGTTATTCTAAGAGTATTGTGTGATAATCTAGAAATAGACAAAGTGATGGCCTAATTCAATTATCCTTGTGTCCTTGAGAGACAGGATTGTTATTCTCAGAATAGAAGAAAAGAGATACAGAAATAAAATGGAAGAGGTTAAGTAAAAACTCTGTAGTCTTGCATTTAAATCAAAAGATACAGTAGGAATCTTGATGTTAATTTATTTAAAAATAATTTCTAGTTTCGTCTAATGAAAAGGCCTAAAAATCATGACTAACCAAAGAGCAACACACCCTCTAGCACCCAGAATTTTATGCTGAAACACCATTTTCCATTAAAACAAACCAAAATGCTTGCAGCAGAAAATGTACATGATGAATTTGGAATATTTTACTGTATTAGTTAACGAGGAGGTTATCAAAAACTACTACGCTTGTGTTAAAAAGATTCAGGAATCAACCTAAAGAAGATCCCTACTGGCAAGAGATGAAAGAATTTCATTTGTACTAGAAAAAACCACGTTCTCTATGCAGCTGTCTGCAACCTTGTTGGCACCAGGAGCTAGTTTCATGGAAGACAATTCTCCACAGATGGGGGGTGGTAGTTTGGGGATGAGTCAAGCTCAGTACATTTATTGTGCACTTTATTGCTATTGTTATTACATTGTAATATACAGTAGAACCTCCGAAGTTGACCATGCCCCTATAGTAACCACCTCCTTAAGCTGACTAATTTTCATAGACTGGACATGCACCACATGTATCCATCAGTACAGTAGGCTTCGTTCCTTACGTTGACCATCTCTGTATGTTGATCAGGTTGACCTTGGGTGGTCAACTTGCAGAGGTTCTGCTGTGTAATGAATTAATCATACAACCGACCATATGCAGAATCAGTGGGAGCCCTGAGCTTGTCTTCCTGCAACTAGACAGTCCCATTCCATAGGTGGAGACGCTCCCCATCACTAGCTTCACTGCCTCAGCCCCACCTCAGATCATCAAGCAATAGATTCTTGTAAAGAGCACACAATCTAGATCCCTCACATGAACAATTTACAGTAGGGTTCATGCTCCTATGAGAATCTAATACTGCCATTTGATGTGATGGGAGGCAGAGCTCAGGTGCTGACTGAGCACTGGGGAGTGGTTGTAAATACAGGGGAAGCTTTGTTCACTGGCCTTCTGCTGTATAGCCCAGTTCCTAAGAAGCCATTGACAGTTACTGGTCTGCAACCCTGGGGGTGGGGACTCAAGTTTTATAATTGGGTGAGCCGTGTTTTATACATAAACTATGTAAACTTTGTTAGTCATCATCTTTAAAGTTTTATTATATTTGTTAAATTTTGGTTTGATTATTCTTTCAGTCACTGGGCATAAATCCATTAGAATAAAACCAACTTTTAAAAAAATGGAACCATGTGATCATCAATAAAGATGCAAACTGCAATGACTTTAATGCTAAATAGTGTGAACAATGGGCTCACAGTAATATTTACTTAAAAAACATCCCACCAACAGAATATAGTGGGTTTAGTAGGCTAGACAACAAACATTGTTTTTAAAATAGGTAAAACATTGGTAGTAGAGACAGATTAAGCATTTGTCCTGCATTTCCGATATTGTACCTCTGGGTAACCAAGTGGTACGTGAGGAGAAATTTGTTTTTATAGAGATGTTCTAGAAAATAAATGAAAGAATGATAGAACTGCAATATTATCTGTATCCTCCTCCCACCCCCACTGATTCTCATAAGGGATCAAGACCCAGAGCTTCAGTTGTGAGCTCTAAAATCAGGAGAGACACAAGGGGCCTTCCCACGGGGCAATGTGCCATCTATAAGGTGGTCTTGTAAAAAGAGCAAATCTGAACTGATCTTGCCTGGGATCTACAATCAGCAAGAAAAATAGAGAACATGGGAACTTCCCCAGGATGCCACAGGGATGTGATTAGAAAAGTCTTGACTGAGAGGAACTCCTCTGAAGAGCTAATGACTCAGTCTCTCTAACAAATGTCAAGAGAACAAAATGAGGAAGTCTGTCAGTTACAATCGATCTACAGGACTCACTGACCACATTCAATCAAGCCTTTATCCCGTGTTTCCTATTCAAACTGGGATAACCTAAGGAACAGGCTTCCTCCCTCCCAGTGCCCAACCACAGCACCTGTCTTCTGATCATCTTCTCCAGCCTATATTTTAAACATCAAACAGACTTCATGGAGATTTGCTTTCCAATGGGTGAAGGCTTCATTGTGATAATACTAATGTATTATTAATGATAATAACTGTGGTAATAATCACGTGACTAATTTTTTTTTTTAGTCTGCGCATTATCTCATTCACTCCCCCAGGGATGCTGATGTAGGTCCCTTGTTATCCCCATTTTACAGATGAGGAAACAGAGGCTTTGATAAGTTGAATCAATTGCTCAGCCAATAGAAACCTAGAGATGTGCAGTGGAGAACTTGATTCTCTGTCCAGGGCTGTTACTTTCCCTACATACCTAATTTAACATAAATGTAAGGATGAGATTGCTTTCTTGGCTACAAGTTCTCTGATACTATAAATACACATTGTAGTTAAGTAAGAGTCTGCATAGCCTCTAAGATGAATAACATGAAATACAATGAAATTTGTGCCCTTTTTATAGCTGGGAGATTCTTGCCTTTGCCTCCAGTCTGGAGTTCTGCTTTAAATGGATTCCCATTTAAGGATTGCTTCAGGGATCAATGGTAGTAAAGAGAAATGTTTCAGTCTAATAATATTAACCTGAATATATGAAATGTACTATCTAGGGACATAATGTACTTTTACATTAGAGTGAGAAAGGCAAAAAAATTAAAAAGTAGAGCAGCGAGGTAGAAAGGTGAAGAGGAAAAATAGGTTATGGGAATGAGGAGTCAGAATGGGAAATAAGCTTCATGCATAATTAGTGAGAGTGGCTGGATCAGGTGCAAGGCTGGTCTCAGTTTGCAAAGGATGTGTTGTAGGGAACTTGGAACCACACCACAGACCATGTGAAGTTTTGGGTTGTTTTTTTGTTGTTAATGACAACCATTCAAATACTGTTAATGTGTCACAGAAGGCTGGGAGGCTACTGAATGGATGAGGTAATGATATTTCTGTTACATCTGTTCAGTACATAATGTCTGCGTTTTGGTATTCAGTTAAGGCTCACTGAAGACCATTGGCGATGGTCAACTGCATTGACACTGACCATTATCTCATACTCTATTCAGGAAGTGTTAGACCTTGGCAAGTTGTACGAAGATCCTAAAATGGGCTGTGACTTAGTTTTCTCACAAAACAAGAATGGTTTGAAAGCTTTGATCTCTAAGGGCTATTCTTGAATCTATGAACAAGCTAGCTTCAGGAGGGTGATTGGCAAATAGATCTTAGGCTGTCTTTTCAAAATACCTAGATGTGGGTGGAGCCTGTGGCTCAAGGAGCAGGTTGACGGCCCCATATACTGGAGGTGGTGGGTTCAAACCCAGCCCTGGCCAAAAACTGCAAAAAAAAAAAAAAAAAGAAAGAAAAGAAAAAATCCTAGATGTACCTGGTGAACTGTTTTCTTTTTTGTAATTTTTTATAGGACTGAATATTAAATTTTATATTCAATGAGTAACATATAGGATCATAATAACAAGCTAATAATGATAGCATTTTGAGAATGAAAAGTAGTGACTCAGGTAGATTTTGTGATATGAATGAGAATGCCCAAGGATTAGGCCGGGGTTATTGATTCAAAGCTCAAACAATTTTAAACACTTCTTGCCACATGGCTCACATAAATCAATGTTCCTGGGTCCTACCCATCTGTCTTACATACCAGTAAGGAATTTTTGGTTACCAGTCTGACTTTGCATAACAATTCACAGCACAGAGATCAGAGGGTTACATTTTCCTTCCTTCTGTCTAATCCTCCTTTCACCATAATCATGCATTCATTAAAGGATGAGTGCTTCTTACCACAAAGAGACTTGATTTATTCTCGGCCTCGAGTTCTTTCTAAAAAAAAAAAAAAGGCTGACAACATTCTGGAATACTTTAATTACTTGTGGATTAGTCACTGGTTTATGTAACTTATTTATGTAACCATAAATCCTAGAGAATAACACAGCAAGATGAATGTATTAGCTGCTTAATAAATGTAGTTTGTGATTTGATTCTCAGAACCTCTCATCTGAACACATAAAGTTCAACCCGGGCAGTCACTATTTTCATGTTGGCTCTGGATTAAACCTTGACTGAGTTGATTGCAGAATAACAGGGCCCCACCCTGAAGTCCGGTGACCCTATCTAGTATAGGATTTCCTTTCTGCAAGGCCAAAAAGTCATTGCATTTGCTATTGTTATGGCTTATTATATTAAGAACTCTCTACCCCGTCAACAAGGTAATTTAAAACATATTGACGTAAATTAAAAACAAAAGTAATCCCATGTAAATAAACTTCAGACAATTTCTTAAAGGGATCTCTGTTTATTTGGGAGTTTGAAGTTGTTATTTGTACACAGCCTTTACTTTTGTTGTTGTTCTCAGATTTATTTAGATACTTACTATATAAACCTCTTTGACTGTCATAAACTGTTGTCCTGATCACTATAATTTCTTCCTTCCTACCTGTGTTATAAACAATAGAATTATTTTACCAATGCTTTCATGTTTTAAACCAGAGCCACCCAAAAGGCTAGCCACTTAGCTGTAAGTGAGTACCGAGTAATCAACATATGGCCAGTATGAATTGAGATGTGCTGTAAGTATAAAATACACACTGAATTTCAGACTTACTACAACAAAAAAGAATGTAAAATTGCTCATGAGTATATCTCATTAATGTTTTTCAATATTGATTACATGTTTCACTGATAATATTTAGTATACACTGAATTAAATAAACATCAATTTCAGTTGTTTCTTTTTATTTTCTAAAATATTACTACCTGACTATTTTAAATTAAATATATAGCTCATATTACATTTCTATTAGAAAGGATTTTTATGAACAACACCAATCACTATCAAGGAGATATCATGTCTAGAGTAGAGACTTAACAAATCAAATAATCTTTGATTCAATGACTATTTGGTCAATAGTTTCCAGAACATAAAACAGTATGACTGACTCAGCTTGTACATTTCTTGAAGACATGTAGCAATTTTTTTATATCTCAGTAGCTTATATCTAGTTAGCATTCAGTTAAATGCCTCTTACACAAATCATTATCATTTCAAGGGCATTTTTACTTTTAATTTATTTTATCTGGTGAAACAAACACATTTTCCCATAAAGATGAGAGTAAACTATTCTCTTTTGGGAGATGATTTTTGACAATTGGTCCAGGTTAGAAGAAGAGAGATTTGGATTCCCACGGAGGTTTTCTAAAGTGACAGAGCAAGGGGAAAGCTCTTAATGCCTCATTACAACATTGGCTGAAAATATAAAAGTGAAATGTTTTGTCCCTAGAAATACTTGACTTATACCTCGATTTTGTCTACCTCTAATTTGATGCCAACTTTCTTCTTTTTTGGAGGGGGAGTATACATTTATTTATTTTTTATTTTTTATAATTTCAGAATATTAGGGGGATACAGATTTTTTGCTACCCGAATCATTTTTATAATGCTTGAGTGACAGCTATGAGTGTGTCAATCACATGAATGGTTTAGGTAGATTTTTACCTCTTCTACTCCCCTCCCCTTAATTTCCAGTTTTAATTCCTTCTGTTATATACGTGCCCATCAGTCAGTTCTGCTTTTGTGGTGAGTACATACGGTGTTTGTTTTTCCATTCTTGAGATATTGCACTTAGAATAATGGTCTCTAATTCCATCCAAATTACTGCAAAAGTCATTGATTTATCTTTTATTATGGCTGAGTAGTACTCCACGGTATACATATACCACATTTTGTTAATTCACTCATAAATTGATGGGCGCTTAAGTGGATTCCACACCTTCGCAGTTGTGAATTGTACTGCAATAAATACTGGTATGCAGGCATCTTTCTGATAAAAATGACTTCTTTTCCTGTGGGTGGATACCCAGTAGTGGGATTGCTGGATAAAACGGTAGGTCTACTCTTTGTTCTTGGAGGAATCTCCCTTCTGTTTTCCATAGAGGTGGTACTAATGCAGTCACCCTCCAACAGTGCAGAAGCATTCCTTTATCATGGCATCCATACCAACAGGTATTGTTTGGGGGCTTCTTAATAAAAGCCATTCAAACAGGGATACTTGTTTTTTTTTTTTTTTTTTCTTACTGAAGGAGGAAACTTAAAAACTATCAGGAAGTTGTCTCTGGGAATCCTTGGGGATGATAAAAGTTAAGTTTTTCATTTCCTACTTCATGATATCAGACGTTAAGAAAAGTCATTAAGGAAATGCTAATAGCTGTGAAAATGATCATCTATGACTGGTTATTATCTGACTGACAGGGCCAGCATAATGTTATTTTAAATTGAATGAAATAAAAATTGTGGAGACATCTAAAGGAAATCTTACAGAATTGGTACGTGTAAACACTGTAAGACTCCGACTGTTCTTTCCCTAGGAAACAGATCACGTGTTCATTGGTGGTCATAGTTGTGTTCCTGGTATTATTCACTCCAATCAGGGGAATGGAGTTACTCTCTTCTTCAGAGCCTTGACAAATTGTTTTCCCAAACATGGCGGTACTTACTGTCCTTCCTCCACCGAGGGCATGCTGTGTGGCTTCTCATTTATTCCCTAACAATTACATCTTTCCTTGTTGTTACTGGTGTATTGTCAATTTTACGACTATGTAAGAGCTTGAAGGTGGAGGCTGAGACTCCTTCACCTTCATTCTCATCATAGTGCCTGGTACCTAGTAGGGGCTCCAGGGGATTGAGGAAGAAAGAGAGGAAGGGAAGAAAGGAAGGAAAAAAATGCACATGAAGGCAGGAAGCATGTTAACTGGAGTGTGGGAAGGGGTGCAAAGTACGATCTCGCTAATCTCTTTGCACATGCTCCCTGCTTTCCACAGGCCAGTGGTTATTCTCACCAATCTCTGCCCCGCCAGACAAACTACCCCTAGTTTAAATGAGTGAACATTTCAAAGAAAATCTGTGATCACTAAACCCCTCTCTTTGCAAGGGTTATCTACATACTGTTTCCAGATAAAACTTTCCCAGGTGCATATGGGAAAAAGTAACTAAGTGAAAAACATTAATCAATCACTTTGAAGATACAATTCCAGGGAGTTTGGCCTTTGTTTTGTTTTTGACACGTTTATATCATTTTGGCCTCTTTGCCAGCATCTTCTTTATATTTAATAAGAAAGTCTGGTGTTTTTTCCCTTATTTTTCATTTTTTCGATAAATCAGAGTGGGATCTCTCAGAAAAGCAAATAGACACATCCTTAAAGACACATCTTGGAGCGATGTCTGGGTTTAGACAACTTGAGGTGGGACTTCGACATTTATTCATTTGGTATTTAATACCACCTTTTTCTTTGCCCTCCCAAACTCTTTCCTCTCCCATCATCCACATTCCCATCTGCTGTACTGTCACCATAGTTTCATAAAACTGCATAGTGGCCTTGCAATAATTTATTTGCTTGTATGATAAATATTTATTGGGTTAATACTCTGTATAATCAGTCATTGTGCTACTCTGAGGATACAGATGTGAATAAGTTATCACTCTTACCTTAGCTATCACTCTTACTCTGAGCGCCTAATGTAATAGACAAACAGTGGGAGGGTAGCTAGTATATAGTATATGAACGTAGCTAGTATATAGTATATGAACGTAGCTAGTATATAGTATATGAAAGTAGCTAGTATATAGTATATGAACGTAGCTAGTATATAGTATATGAACGTAGCTAGTATATAGTATATGAACGTAGCTAGTATATAGTATATGAAAGTAGCTAGTATATAGTATATGAACGTAGCTAGTATATAGTATATGAACGTAGCTAGTATATAGTATATGAAAGTAGCTAGTATATAGTATATGAACGTAGCTAGTATATAGTATATGAACGTAGCTAGTATATAGTATATGAACGTAGCTAGTATATAGTATATGAACGTAGCTAGTATATAGTATATGAAAGTAGCTAGTATATAGTATATGAACGTAGCTAGTATATAGTATATGAACGTAGCTAGTATATAGTATATGAACGTAGCTAGTATATAGTATATGAAAGTAGCTAGTATATAGTATATGAACGTAGCTAGTATATAGTATATGAACGTAGCTAGTATATAGTATATGAACAGTGCATCTGAGGATCTGAGTAAACTAGGGTATTATTTCTGAGATACTAAAGTAAAGAAGTTTGGTTTTAGACTATTTCTGAGTTTTCTTCTATTCAAAAGGAGGGACGAACTCAGAACTAGTAAGTCCTTTTTGGGTTTGGATTTCAGATTAAACTTCCTCTTCCTCCTCCTCTGCTTCTTTGTCCCCCTCCTTGCCTCCCTCCCTTCCTTTTTTTTCTTTTTTTCTAAAAGAGAGTGAGGCAGAGAGAGAGAGAGAAAGGAAATTTTGCATGACTAAAATGAAGATTTCAATGCCTTGTCCATGAACTCTATCTCTTCTCCCAGACTCCCAGCACTCTGGGTCTCAGCCCAGTGAGTCACTTCGGAAGTGTGCATGGGCAGTGTACTACAGTCTCTGCAGGGAGGTGCAACCGCGGCTCAGGCCCTGGGGCTGGTCACGTCTTTTCACATATTTACATCACTAGCCCACCCACCTTCACTGCTGGATCTCTCTCTATGAGCTCTCGGGCAGAGTCTCTGTGGCATCTCTGCTGAGACCCCGTTTGAGGAGAGGAGGATGAAGACATCCCCATTCTGACTCAGTTCCCAGTACTTTTCCACCCTCAAATCAAAAAACTGGGAGAGCCTTTCTTTCCAACCTTCTTCAACGATAAGGCTGGCCTCATAGCTGTGCTGATCCACCTCATCCTTGACATGTAAACCATTCCATGGGGGGAAATGCAGCAGAGAGGGTTGGAGTTTCCTCCAGTTTTATACTCTTGCTTACACAGTAAATGATTAAAGCTTTCATTTTCATTTTTGACTAATTGTTTTAATTGGCTACTCAGACACCTGACAGCTCAGTTTTCCTCCTAGCTTAACTGAGCTCCCAATATGCTTAAAATGTTTAAAAGAAAAAAGGATTAAAAAGTATGAGTGCAGTAGAAGAGGCTATTTTAAGAAGCTGGTTTGAAAAAGAATTAACAAGGGCTCAATTACAACTTGAACCTCACCTAACAAATGCAAGCAATGTAACCTAACCATTTGTGCCCATATATTAATCTGAAAAAAAATTTTTTTTGCAGTTTTTTGGCCAGGGCCAAGTTTGAACCCACCACCTCTGGTATGTAGGGCCGGCACCCTACTCCTTTGAGCCACAGGAGCCACTCTTGATCTGAAATTTTAAAAAGAGAAATAAAAATATCACAGGAACAAGGAAATAGAATAACTAGAAATAAAAATGATAACTGAAATTCAAAAACAAAATTAAAAGACACTCACACATCATAGGTAAATAGCATAACACCAAATAAAAAGAGAAGATTTTAAAAAACTCTAGAGAAAATATAGAATTTCTCCAAAGTCATGCTAGATTGACAGATGCCTTCTCAAGAACAATAGTGAAAGGCAAAAGGCAGTCAAAAGCATCTTCACTGAGCTGTAAGAAAAATATAAAACTTTGTCTAGAATTTGGTATTCAGTCAAACTATACTTCCAGAATAAAGGTGAAAAAACACATTTTAACAAATAAAAATTAAGTTTTCCAGCTGAGTGTCGTGGTGGGTAACTATAATCCCAGCTACTCGGGAAGCTGAGGTAAGAGAATTTCTTTTTTTTTTTTATTGTTGGGGATTCATTGAGGGTACAATAAGCCAGGTTACACTGATTGCAATTGTTAGGTAAAGTCCCTCTTGCAATCATGTCTTGCCCCCATAAAGTGTGACACACACCAAGGCCCCACCCCCCTGCCCTCCATCCCTCTTTCTGCTCCCCCCCATAACCTTAATTGTTATTAATTGTCCTCATATCAAAATTGAGTACATAGGATTCATGCTTCTCCATTCTTGTGATGCTTTACTAAGAATAATGTCTTCCACTTCCATCCAGGTTAATACGAAGGATGTAAAGTCTCCATTTTTTTAAATGGCTGAATAGTATTCCATGATATACATATACCACAGCTTGTTAATCCATTCCTGGGTTGGTGGGCATTTAGGCTGTTTCCACGTTTTGGCAATTGTAAATTGAGCTGCAATAAACAGTCTAGTACAAGTGTCCTTATGATAAAAGGATTTTTTTCCTTCTGGGTACATGCCCAGTAATGGGATTGCAGGATCAAATGGGAGGTCTAGCTTGAGTGCTTTGAGGTTTCTCCATACTTCCTTCCAGAAAGGTTGTACTAGTTTGCAGTCCCACCAGCAGCGTAAAAGTGTTCCCTTCTCTCCACATCCACGCCAGCATCTGCAGTTTTGAGATTTTGTGATGTGGGCCATTCTCACTGGGGTTAGATGATATCTCAGGGTTGTTTTGATTTGCATTTCTCTAATATATAGAGATGATGAACATTTTTTCATGTGTTTGTTAGCCGTTCGTCTGTCATCTTTAGAGAAAGTTCTATTCATGTCTCTTGCCCATTGATATAAGGGATTGTTGGCTTTTTTCATGTGGATTAATTTGAGTTCTCTATAGATCCTAGTTATCAAGCTGTTGTCTGATTGAAAATATGCAAATATCCTTTCCCATTGTGTAGGTTGTCTCTTTGCTTTGGTTATTGTCTCCTTAGCCGTACAGAAGCTTTTCAGTTTAATGAAGTCCCATTTGTTTATTTTCGTTGTTGTTGCAATTGCCATGGTAGTCTTCTTCATGAAGTCTTTCCCCAGGCCAATATCTTCCAGTGTTTATAATATGCTTTCTTTGAGGACTTCTATTGTTTCATACCTTAAATTTAAGTTCTTTATCCATCTTGAATCAATTTTTGTGAGTGGGGAAAGGTGTGGGTCCAGTTTCAGTCTTTTACATGTAGACATCCAGTTCTCCCAACACCATTTATTGAATAGGGAGTCTTTCCCCCAAGGTATGTTCTTGTTTGGTTTATCGAAGATTAGGTGGTTGTAAGATGTTAGTTTCATTTCTTGGTTTTCAATTCGATTCCAAGTGTCTATGTCTCTGTTTTTGTGCCAGTACCATGCTGTCTTGAGCACTATGACTTTGTAGTACACACTAAAATCTGGTATGCTGATGCCCCCAGCTTTATTTTTATTACTAAGAAGTGCCTTAGCTATACGGGGTTTTTTCCGGTTCCATACAAAACGCAGAATCATTTTTTCCAAATCTTGAAAGTACGATGTTGGTATTTTGATAGGAATGGCATTGAATAGGTAGATTGCTTTGGGAAGTATAGACATTTTAACAATGTTGATTCTTCCCATCCATGAGCATGGTATGTTCTTCCATTTGTTAATATCCTCTGTTATTTCCTTTCTGAGGATTTCATAGTTTTCTTTATAGAGGTCCTTCATCTCCTTCGTTAGGTATATTCCTAGGTATTTCATTTTCTTTGAAACTATGGTGAAGGGAGTTGTGTCCTTAATTAGTTTCTCATCTTGACTGTTCTTGGTGTATACAAAGGCTACTGACTTGTGGACATTGATTTTATATCCTGAAACATTACTGTACTTTTTGATGACTTCTAGGAGTCTCGTGGTTGAGTCTTTGGGGTTCTCTAAGTATAAGATCATGTCGTCAGCAAAGAGGGAGAGTTTGACCTCCTCTGCTCCCATTTGGATTCCCTTTATTTCCTTGTCTTGCCTAATTGTATTGGCTAGAACTTCCAGCACTACGTTGAATAGTAAAGGTGACAGAGGACAACCTTGTCTGGTTCCAGTTCTAAGAGGAAAAGCTTTAGTTTTACTCCATTCAGTAAAATATTGGCTGTGGGTTTGTCATAGATAGCTTCAATCAGTTTTAGAAATGTGCCAACTATGCCTATACTCTTCAGTGTTCTAATTAGAAAAGGATGCTGGATTTTATTGAATGCTTTTTCTGCATCTATTGAGAGGATCATGTGATCTTTATTTTTGCCTCTGTTAATATGGTGGATAACGTTTATGGACTTGCGTACGTTAAACCAGCCTTGCATCCCTGGGATGAAGCCTACTTGATCATGATGAATGACTTTTTTGATGATAAGCTGTAATCTATTGATAGGATTTTGTTGAGAATTTTTGCATCTATATTCATGAGTGAGATTGGTCTGAAATTCTCCTTTTTGTTTGGGTCTTTTCCTGGTTTTGGTATCAGGGTGATGTTTGCTTCATACAATGTGTTGGGGAAGATTCCTTCTTCCTCAATTTTTTGGAATAATTTCTGCAGTACAGGAATAAGCTCTTCCTTGAAGGTGTGATAGAATTCTGGAGTGAAGCCATCTGGACCAGGGCATTTTTTGATTGGAAGATTTTTTATTGTTTCTTTGATCTCAGTGCTTGAAATTGGTCTGTTCAGGAGCTCTATTTCTTCCTGGTTGAGTCTAGGGAGAGGGTGTGATTCCAAATATTGATCCATTTCCTTCACATTGTCAAATTTCTGGGCATAGAGTTTCTGGTAGTATTCAGAGATGATCTCTTGTATCTCTGTGGGATCAGTTGTTATTTCCCCTTTATCATTTCTGATTGAGGTTACTAGAGATTTTACTTTTCTGTTCCTCATTAGTCTGGCCAATGGTTTATCTATTTTATTTATTTTTTCAAAAAACCAACTCCTTGTTTCATTAATTTTCTGAATGATTCTTTTGTTTTCAATTTCATTGATTTCTGATTTAATTTTGGATATTTTTTTTCTTCTACTGGGTTTAGGCTTAGATTGTTCTTCTTTTTCCAATTCCATAAGATCTTTTGTGAGATTGTTGATGCACTCTCTTTCTGTTTTTCGAATGTAGGCATCTAAAGCGATGAATTTTCCTCTCAAAACTGCTTTTGCAGTATCCCACAGGTTTTGGTAGCTTGTGTCTTCATTGTTGTTATGCTCAAGGAAGTTAATGATTTCCTGTTTTATTTCTTCCTGCACCCATCTGTTATTCAACAGAAGATTGTTTAATTTCCATGCCTTTGTGTGGAGTCGAGCGTTTTTGTTAGAGTTGAGTTCCACCTTTAGTGCCTTATGGTCTGAGAAGATGCAAGGTAAAATTTCAATTCTTTTGATTCTGTTGATATTTGTTAGTGCCTTATGGTCTGAGAAGATACAAGGTAAAATTTTAATTCTTTTCATTCTGTTGATATTTGTTTTGTGTCCCAGGATATGATCAATTTTGGAGAATGTTCCATGGAGTCATGAAAAGAATGTATATTCTTCATCTTTGGGGTGGAGTGTTCTATATGCGTCTATCAAGCACAGTTGTTCTAGGGTCTCATAAATCTCTTATATCTTTGTTTAATTTCTGTTTAGAGGATCTGTCCAGCTCTGTAAGAGGAGTGTTAAAGTCCCCTGTTATTATGGTATTATCAGATATCATATTGCTCAGACTGAGTAAGGTCTGTTTCAAGAATCTGGGAGCATTTAAATTGGGTGCATAAATATTTAGAATTGAAATGTCTTCTTGTTGTATTTTTCCCTTGACCGATATAAAGTGACCATCTTTGTCTTTTTTGACTTTAGTTGCTTTAAATCCACATGTATCTGAAAATAAGATTGCAACTCCTCTTTTCTTCTGAATTCCATTTGCCTGAAAAATTGTCTTCCAACCCTTGACTCGGAGCTTTAATTTGTCTTTTGAAGCCAGGTGTGTTTCTTGCAGACAGCAAATGGATGGCTTGTGTTTTTTAATCCAGTCAGCCAATCTATGTCTCTTCAGTGGGGAATTCAAGTCATTAACATTTATTGAGATAATTGATAAGTGTGGTAATATTCTATTCATCTTATTTTGTGAGAATCCATTGCTTAGTTTTATCTTTTGCGTCAGTGTGGAGGTTAGGTTCTGTCCTTTAATTTCTGAGTTCTTACTTTGCTGCTGATCTATTGTGGTGGTCAGTGTGCAGAACAGGTTGAAGTATTTCCTGTAGAGCTGGTCTTGCTGTGGCGAATTTCCTCAATGTTTGTATATCCGTAAATGATTTGATTTCTCTGTCAATTTTTAAGCTTAACTTAGCAGGGTACAGAATTCTGGGCTGGAAATTGTTCTGTTTAAGTAGATGAAAGGTCGATGACCATTGTCTTCTTGCTTGGAAAGTTTTATTAGAGAAGTCTGAGGTCACTCTGATGGATTTGCCCCTGTAGGTCAACTGGCGCTTACTCCTGGCAGCTTGCAGAATCTTTTCTTTTGTCTTGACTTTGGACAGGTTCATCACAATGTGTCTTGGAGAAGCTGGGTTAGATTTGAGGTGACCTGGGGTCCGATATCTCTCTGAAAGCAGTGTGTGAGAATCTTTGGTGATATTTGGGAAATTTTCTTTTATAATATTCTCTAGTATGGCTTCCATTCCTCTGGGGCATTCTTCTTCCCCTTCTGGAATTCCTATAACTCGTATGTTGGAATGCTTCAAAAAGTCCCATAATTCTGACAGTGAACGTTCTGCTTTCTCTCTCTTCTTTTCTGCCTCTTTTACTATCTGAGTTATCTCAAGAACTTTGTCTTCTACCTCTGAAATTCTTTCTTCTGCATGGTCTAACCTGTTGCTGATACTTTCCATTGCATCTTTAAGTTCCCTGATTGACTGTTTCATTTCCTTCATTTCTGCTATATCCTTTTTATATTCTTCATATCATTCATCTCTTATTTGAATCTGTTTTTGGATTTCCTTTTGGTTATTTTCCACTTTATTATCAGTTTCCTTCATTGTTTCCATCATTTCTTTCATTGTTTTCAACATGTGTATTCTAAATTCCCTTTCTGTCATTCCTAACATTTCTTTATAGGTGGAATCCTCTGCAATAGCTACCTCATGGTCCCTTGGCAGGGTTGTTCTGGACTGGTTCTTCATGTTGCCTGGAGTTTTCTGCTGATTCTTCCTCATGAGTGATTTCTTTTATCTGTTTCCTTGCTCTAATTTTTCTTTCACTTCCTCCTGCTCTTTAAGTTCTCGTGCCTGTGGGCTAAGGGTTACAGGACCAGAAGGGTGAGAAGGTTGAAGAGCAAAAAAGGGATGAAAAAAGGAGGACCGAATGATAAGAAGAAAAAAAGAAAATAGAGAAAGGAGAGGGGGTGGGTAAAAGGATTATTGACAAAGAAGAGAGGCACAGAAAAAGGGAGACAGAGCAATATAGGTGTACAGTAGGGTACTTTGACACAACCTTAAAAAAACCTCACCTTCTGGTGGTGCCCAGTTTGGTGGTTCCCTTGAGGTCAGCAGCTCTTTGCTAACCTGATCAGACACAGTACCCCACTTCCACCAAGTAGAGAGGAAGGACAAAAAGGCTATAAATCAAACCAAAACAAGTAAACAGAAAACTTTACGGGATAAAATTGGGTGGAAAACCAAATAATAGGGGTAGAAACACTAGCAAAAATGAAGTTCTAGTTATTGAAAAAGGCAGCAATGGGAAATTATAATTAAACTAGAAAAATTGAGAAAGAAAAAGGATCTGTATGGAAAAGGTTGAAGTTGAAAAACAAAACAACATCAACAACATCAAAATAAACAAAATAAACAACCAAACCAAGGGAAAAAAAAAAAAAAACACAACCAAAAACCAAGCAGTATGTATATGTTATTGAATGTTGTCTGGGCAACACATGGTCTTCTGGGGTATGAGATGTTAATCCCAGTTCTGATACAACTGGAGGCTGCTGATTTCTCAAACCCCAGGAGGTAGACACCCTAAATCTCTCTTCAGCCCACTTAAAAGGCACTTTGAACTTGTAAACTTGCTGAGCAGAAGCTTTCCCAGGAAAGTGCTTGTCGCTGGAATCACTGCTGAAGTAGCTATCCACTTAACCAGTGTGCCAAAACCAGTCTCACTCTGCCCCTGAGGTTTAGGGCTGCAAGGTGGCTCAGACCCCACCCTTAGGCTACTTGGTCGCTGGGTTTCCAGCTCCCACCTGATTCTAGCTCTGCGACCCTGAGGGCGGAGCTTGCCAGGGCAGATAGCTCCCTGGACCCACAGCCAAACACTATTAGCTCCGTCTGGCTCAGCAGCTCAGACTGGGGCCCTAGAAAATGGCCAAAGTTCTCTGAACTCCCGCTCAGGCTCTCCCCAAGGCAGTTCAACTGAGTGCCAAGTCCAAAGACACCAAAACAGTTCACAGGTAAGGTCTTTCTGGTTTGCAGTCCCGCTGCTACTTAACTTACAGTTGTGGGCGGTTTTAGACAGATTGAACACACGCGACCACTTGCCGTTTTTCCACTGTTTTAGTCCTCCTCTTGGGGTCCAGAAGTCTCTCGCTGACTCCCTGTATCCTCACAGGGGTGATGATAGGCAGATCCCACCAGCCAGAGATGCCTGGACTCCTATCTCCCCAGACTCACGTTGCCCAGATGCAAGGAAGCTGTTACTCGGCCGCCATCTTGCTCCGCCTCCCTGTTTCTTGTATCCTAGATGACGCTCTCTGTGTCCTCACATGGTAGAAAGGGCAAGGCAGCTCTCTCTCTTGGATCTTCCTTGGAAGCAAGGAAAGAATGAAAATTGCGCTTTCCACCCATTGCCCCCAGTCCGCCCTCTCCATTGACAAACTCTGTTTTGGTAACAGAATTTCTTGAATCCAGAAGTCTGAGGTTGCTGTGAGCTATGACGCCAAGGCACTCTACCCAGGGGACAAAGTGAGACTTGCCTAAAAAAAAAAAAAAAACCAAGTTTTCCTAACAGACCTACAATATTCATGGGGTGTTTTTCAGTCACAAAGAAGTGAATCTCAAAAAGCAAAACTGAGAGGCAAGAAGAATAATACATTAAAAAATTTAAAAGTAAATAAGTGAGTAAATATCAACAAATATTAACTATATGAAACAACAATAAATTATGTGGACCAGACAGTGCTGTAAGTTTCTTCTTCGTGGCACACCCGGAGATGACAGTTCCTGCCCTTCCTCAGATTTGGAGCTGGTGGATCCACTGGGAGGATGTGACTGAGTCCCCACCAAGACAATTGTGAACCACATCTTCTGTGTTGTCCAGTCTGATGCTGCTAAGACCTTTACAAGTCCCATAATTCTGACAGTGAACGTTCTGCTTTCTCTCTCTTCTTTTCTGCCTCTTTAACTATCTGAGTTATCTCAAGAACTTTGTCCTCTACCTCTGAAATTCTTTCTTCTGCATGGTCTAACCTGTTACCGATACTTTCCATTGAATCTTTAAGTTCCCTAATTGACTGTTTCAGTTCTTTCAGCTCCACTATATCCTTTCCATATTCTTCATATCATTCATCTCTTATTTGATTCTGTTTTTGAATTTCCTTTTGGTTGTTTTCCACTTTATTAGCAGTTTCCTTCATTGTTTCCATCATTTCCTTCATTGTTTTCATCATGTGTATTCTAAATTCCCTTTCTGACATTACTAACATTTCTTCATAGGTAGAATCCTCTGCAGTAGCTACCTCATGGTCCCTTGGAGGGGTTGCTCTGGATTTGTTCTTCATGTTCCCTGGAATTTTCTGCTGATTAAGCAAAATAACTAAGAAAATGCTACAAAAGCTATGTTAACTAATGTGATGAAAATGTGTCAAACGATCTATGAACCAAGTGTATGGTGCCCCACGATCATACTAATGTACACAGCTATGGTTTAATAAAAAAAATAAAAAATAAAAAAATGAATAAATAAATAAAAAGTAAAAAAAAAAAAATTATGGGACTTTATGAAATGTTTCAACATATGAGTTATAGGAATCCCAGAAGGGGAAGAAGAATGCCCCAGAGGAATGGAAGCCATACTAGAGAATATTATAAAAGAAAATTTCCCAAATATCACCAAAGATTCTGACACACTGCTTTCAGAGGGCTATCGGACCCCAGGTCGCCTCAACTCTAATGGAGCTTCTCCAAGACACATTGTGATGAACCTGTCCAAAGTCAAGACAAAAGAAAAGATTCTGCAAGCTGCCAGGAGTAAGTGCCAGTTGACCGACAGGGGAAAATCTATCAGAGTGACTGCAGACTTCTTTAATGAATCTTTCCGAGCAAGAAGACATGTCATCTACCTTTAATCTACTTAAACAGAACAATTTCCAGCCCAGAATTCTGTACCCTGCTAAGCTAAGCTTTAAAATTGATGGAGAAATCAAATCATTTATGGATACACAAACATTGAGGAAATTATAGAGCTGTACAGATCCTCTAAACAGAAATTAAATAAAGATATAAGAGATTTAAATGAGACCCCAGAACAACTGTGCTTGATAGATGCATAAGA
This sequence comes from Nycticebus coucang, assembly GCF_027406575.1. NCBI lineage: Eukaryota > Metazoa > Chordata > Mammalia > Primates > Lorisidae > Nycticebus > Nycticebus coucang. The sequence goes on from NC_069782.1 coordinate 33,181,062, forward strand.
ACACTCCATCCCAAAGATAAAGAATATACATGCTTCGCATCACCCCATGGAACATTCTCCAAAATTGATCATATCCTAGGACACAAAACAGGCATCAACAGAATACAAAGAATTGAAATTTTACCTTGTATCTTCTCAGACTATAAGGCACTAAAGGTGGAATTCAACTCTAACAAAAACATTCAACCCACAGAAAGCCATGGAAAATAAACAATCTTCTGTTGAATAACAGATGGGTGCAGGAAGAAATAAAACAGGAAATCATTAACTTCCTTAAGCATAACAACAATGAAGACACAAGCTACTAAAACCTGTGGGATACTGCAAAAACAGTTTTGAGAGGAATATTTATAGCTTTAGATGCCTACGTTCAAAAAACAGAAAGAGAAAACATCAGCAAACTCACAAGCCATCTTATGGAATTAGAAAAAGAAGAAAAATCTAAGCCTATACCCAGTAGAAGAAAAGAAATATCCAAAATCAAATCAGAGATCAATGAAATTGAAAACAAAAGAATCATTCAGAAAATTAATGAAACAAGGAGTTGTTTTTTTTAAAAAATAATTAAAACAGATAAACCATTGGCAAGACTAACTAGAAAAAGAAAAGTAAAATCTCTAGTAACCTCAAACAGAAATGATAAAGGGGAAATAACAACTGATCCCACAGAGATACAAGAGATCATCTCTGAATACTACCAGAAAATCTATGCCCAGAAATTTGACAATGTGAAGGAAATGGATTAATATTTGGAATCACACCCTCTCCCTAGACTTAGCCAGGAAGAAATAGAAGTCCTGAACAGACCAATTTCAAGCACTGAGATTAAAGAAACAATAAAAAAAGCTTCCAACACAAAAATGCCCTGTACCAGCTGGCTTAACACCAGAATTCTATCAAACCTTCAAGGAAGAGCTTATTCCTGTACTGCAGAAATTATTCCAAAAAATTGAGGAGGAAAGCATCTTCTCCAACATGTTCTATGAAGCAAACATCACCCTGATACCAAAACCAGGAAAAGACCCAAACAAAAAGGAGAATTTCAGACCAATTTCATTCATGAATATAGATGCAAAAATTCTCTACAAAATCCTAGCCAATAGATTACAGCTTATCATCAAAAAAGTCATACATCATGATCAAGTAGGTTTCATCCCAGGGATGCAAGGCTGGTTTAACATATGCAAGTCCATAAACGTTATTCACCATATTAACAGTGGCAAAAATAAAGATCATATGATCCTCTCCATAGATGCAGAAAAAGCATTTGATAAGATCCAGCATCCTTTTCTAATTAGAACACTGAAGAGTATAGGCAAAGATGGCATATTTCTAAAACTGATTGAAGCTATCTATGACAAACCCACAGCTAATATTTTACTGAATGGAGTAAAACTGAAAGCTTTTCCTCTTAGAACTGGAACCAGACAAGGTTGTCCTCTGTCACCTTTACTATTCAACATAGTGCTGGAAGTTCTAGCCAATACAATTAGGCAAGACAAGGGAATAAACGGAAGCCAAATGGGAGCAGGGGAGGTCAAACTCTCCCTCTTTGCTGACAACATGATCTTATACTTAGAGAATCCCAAAGACTCAGCCACAAGACTCCTAGAAGTCATCAAAAAGTACAGTAATGTTTCAGGATATGTAATCAATGTCCACAAGTCAGTAGCCTTTGTATATGCCTATAACAGTCATGGTGAGAATCTAATTAAGGACACAACTCCCTTCACCATAGTTTCAAAGAAAATGAAATACTTAGGAATATACCTAATGAAGGAAGTTAAGGACCTCTACAAAAAGAATTATGAAATCCTCAGAAAGGAAATAGCAGAGGATATTAACAAATCGAAGAACATGCCATGCTCATGGATTGGAAGAATCAGCACTGTTAAAATGTCTATACTTCCCAAAGAAATCTACATATTCAATGCCATTCGTATTAAAATACCAACATCGTATTTTCAAGATTTGGAAAAAATGATTCTGCGTTTTGTATGGAACCAGAAAAATACTTGTATAGCTAAGGCAGTTCTTAGTAATAAAAATAAAGCTGGGGGCATTACCGTACCAGACTTTAGGCTATACTACAAAGCCATAGTGGTCAAGACAGCATGGTACTGGTCAAAAATAGAGACATAGACACTTGGAATTGAATAGAAAACCAGGAAATGAAACTAACATGTTACAACCACCTAATCTTTGATAAACCAAACAAGAACATAGCTTGGGGGAAAGACTCCCTATTTAATAAATGGTGTTGGGAGAACTGGATATCCACATGTAAAAGACTGAAACTGGACCCAAACCTTTGATAAAGGACTTAAATTTAAGGCATGAAACAATAAAAGTCCTCAAAGAAAGCATAGTATAAACACTGGAAGATATTGGCCTGGGGAAAGACTTCATGAAGAAGACTGCCATGGCAACTGCAACAACAACAAAAGTAAACAAATGGGACTTCATTAAACTGAAAAGTTTCTGTACAGCTAAGGAGACAACAACCAAAGCAAATGGGCAACCTACACAATGGGAAAGGATATTTGCATATTTTGAATCAGCCAACAGCTTGATAACTAGGATCTATAGAGAACTCAAATTAATCCACATGAAAAAACCAACAATCCCATGTATCAATGGGCAAGAGACATGAACGGAACCTTCTCTAAAGAAGATAGATAAATGGCTAATAAACTATGAAAAAAATGTTCATCATCCCTATCTATTAGAGAAATGCAAATCAAAACCACCCTGAGATACCATCTAACCCCAGCGAGAATGGCCCACATCACAAAATCTCAAAACTGCAGATTTTCCTCTTAGAACTGGAACCAGACAAGGTTGTCCTCTGTCACCTTTACTATTCAACATAGTGCTGGAAGTTCTAGCCAATACAATTGGCTGGGATGGATGGCGTGGATGTGGAGAGAAGGGAACACTTTTACACTGCTGGTGGGACTGTAAACTAGTACAACCTTTCTGGAAGGAAGTATGGAGAAACTTCAAAGCACTCAAGCTAGACCTCCCATTTGATCCTGTAATCCCATTACTGGGCATCTACCCAGAAGGAAAAAAATCCTTTTATCATAAGGACACTTGTACTAGAATGTTTATTGCAGCTCAATTTACAATTGCCAAAATGGGGAAATAGCCTAAATGCCCACCAAGCCAGGAATGAATTAATAAGCTGTATAATATGGTATAATGTGGTATATGTATACCATGGAATACTATTCAGCTATTAGGGGAAATAGCCTAAATGCCCACCAACCCAGGAATGAATTAACAAGCTGTATAATATGGTATAATGTGGTATATGTATACCATGGAATACTATTCAGCTATTAAAAAAAATGGAGACTTTATATCCTTCATATTAACCTGGATGGAAGTTGAAGACATTATTCTCAGTAAAGCATCACAAGAATGGAGAAGCATGAATCCTATGTACTCAATTTTGATATGAGGACAATTACTGACAATTAAGGTCATCGTGGGGGTGGGGAAAGGGGAGAGCAGAGAGAGAAAGAAGGAGGGAGGGGTGGGGAAAGGAAAAGCAGAGAGAGGGCAGAAGGGAGGAGGTGGGGCCTTGGTGTGTGCCACACCTTCTGGGGGCAAGACACGATTGCAAGAGGGACTTTATCTAACAAATGCAATCAGTGTAACCTGGCTTATTGTCCCCTCAATGAATCCCCAACAATAAAAAAAAAATAAATAAATAAACAAATGAATCATAAAAGAATTGAAAAGAAATAAAAATAAAAAGACCATGTAGCAATTTCAATATCAACAAAATAGATTTTATGGCTAAAACATTACTAGAAGAAAAGAATGTGACTACAAATTAAAAATTATTTCAATTTTCCAGGGAAATATTACAATTCAAAATTGATATGAATATGTTTATCAAAATAAATTTAAGATATTGTGCAACGGACTTGTGACATAAATAAATCACCCATGGTAGAGGAATTGATGGAGCTCAGTATTTGTAGATCAAGAAGAAAATAAAAAAGTAAGAATATGAAAGATAGGAGTATCATGATTTTTGCATGTTATGTAATTTGACTATATTGAACACTACATGAAAAAACCTGAGAACATATGTTCCTTCTTACCGTACTTGTTTCATTTATTGAAATTGACTCCCACTGCATCCTGATAAAGGCTTCAGTAAATTTCAAAGGATAAATATGCACAGGCCAATTTTCTCATTAAACTTAATCAAATTCGAATTTAATAAAGTACATAACTAGAACAGTTTTTCCAACATTTTCTTCTAGAATTTGTATAGTTTCATGCCTTACGTTTAAGTCTTTTATCCATCTTGAATTAATTTCTGAGGGGTGAGAGGCAAACTTCCTGCTTCATTCTTCTTCACGTGGGTGTCCAGTTTGGCCAGCACCATTTATTGAGCAGGTTCGTTCCCCCAGTGTGTGTTGTTGTCTTCTTTGTTGAAGGACAGTTGGTTGGAGGTCAATGGTTTTATATCTGGGTTCTTTTTTCTGTTCTATTGGCATTTGTCTCTAGTTTTATACCAGTACTATGCTGTTTTGTTAGCCTCGTAGTAGTGTTTGAAGTCTGGTAATGTTATGCCTCTAGATTTGTAGAGAATATAAATCAGGAAAAGAGTGCTCCCCTTCCCCAATAATTCAAGAAGGCTAAGTTAACCTTGGGTAGAATAATCTGACAAGAACAGGAAGAGAAAGAAAAATTTTTAGAAACACCTTATGCATGAACATGAATATAAAAATTCTACATGAACTATTAGCAAAAAAATACTAGGAATATATTAAAAAGGTATCTTGAGCAGTTTGAGTTTATTCCAGCAATGAAGCCTATTTTAATATTAAAATGTCAGTGTTAATAGTTTTTAACACAAAATATTTAAATGAGAAGAATAACATTGTATCAATATAAAAAAGTTTTCAATAAATTTTAATATTTGTTAATGATAAAAATACTTAATAAGTGAGATGTTAAAAATTTTACTGGTAAATAGAATCTAAAAAATATTCAGAAGACATTTTAATAGATTATAAAAATCTCCCTTTTAAGATCATAAATATGACAAAACTACCTTCTGGCTCCACTTTTATTCAATTTATATCCAGGTCAATTAGGCTAGGAAAAGAGACAAAAATTATAAGGACTGCCAGGAAACCAGAATTATTTGCATCATATAGTTTAGCAAGGCTGCTGAATACAAAGTAAAATATAAAAATCAATTACTTTTTAAGTATAGGGAACAAGGAAGAAGAATAATAGCAATAATAATAACAACAATCTTGGAACCGAAGACACATTTCCCCAAGAAATATTAAGTGCCAAGAAATAGGTGTGAAATAAGATATGTTAGATCATAATATTAAAAAGAATGACTACTGAAAGGCATCAGAGAGACTTGCACAGAGAGATTTATCATTTAGTGAATTCAGACCCTCAATATTGTAAACATATACATTCAACATACCAAAAGGTATTTGAGAATTGGCAAGTTAATTTTAAATTTGACATTGAAATAGAACACCAGAGAATAGCCATAACTCTATTAATGAAGAAGATCAAAGATTGAACATCCTTTATCAGATCTCTGTACTAATAAAGCTTTAATAAGTAAGGTGGTATTATGTTGGTGTTCAGATATAGAAAAATGAACCGTTGGAACAGAAAAAGATACATGGAAATGTATCCTTGAAAGGATGAAAACCAATTTATAACAGGACCAGCACTGCAGATTGCTGGGGGAAAAGATATACTTTTTATTAAATAGAACTGGAATAACTGGCTCTTCATATGGAAAAATGTTGTGTTCCTTATCCCACAGCTTATAAAAAATCATTTTTAAGTAAATTAAGAATTTAAGCGTGCAAATCAAAACAATGAAATATTGACCAGATGATATGATACTCTGTCTTAAGAAATATAGGTTAAATAAGACATTAAAATTACTCTTACTAAATTAGAGGGTAGACAAAGTTAACTATGTATATCATAACTGCAAGTTATGCTCATAAACATAAGGAAATGAAAGGCACAGATTCAAAAATTCATTTGCAAAACATACAAAGCAAAATGCATACATAACAAAAATATAAAAGAACTTCTATCGATACTTACACTCCCTAAAAAAAAAAAATTACAAAAGAAAAGAAAAATTGGCAAAAGACTTGAAAAGATTTAACTTTACAGAGTAATAATCATGAATGCCAGTAGCTCAGGAAATAATGTTCATTCTCATTAGCAATCAGAGAAATGCAAATTAAACCATAATGAGATATAATTTTATGTCTACCAACTAGAAAAAAAAGTTCAATTATCTCAGGTGTTGGTAAAGCTGGAATAACTGGAACAGATGTATACTAATGGTGGGTCAATTAATAGGTGTAACAACTTTGGGAAAAAGTTAACAATTTCTAGAAGGATGAAAACGTGCACGTCTTATGATATAGGTGTAATAATTTCACTCTGTGATATGCATTCTGGAAGAATTCTAACACATGTCCTCCTAAAGATACAAATACAAAAACCACAGCAAAACCTAGAATCTAACAATATGCCTATTACATATTAAAAGTGATAAACAAATTCTGATATCTTTCTGTAATACAATACCACGTTTTCAAGAAAAAAATAATAAATGGTGCTTACATGCAACAATTTGAATGAATTCAGAAACATAATTTTTAGTGGAAAAAATGTTTAAGGATGTCAATAGATGTGGTAAAACTATTAGGAAAAGCAAGGGGGTGATTAAAAAAAACTTCAGGATACGCTTTCCTGAACAGGGAGGAAACTCGGTAAAAGGAAAGGCATCTGAGAGACAAGTATGGCAAAAAATCTTTTTATTACACTGAGTGGTGGAGTTGTATCATTTTTATATTTCTGTATGCATACATATTCTTTAATATCCACTCAACATTTGATAATAAAACAACAAAGAGTGCAAGACAGAGGAATTAGCTGCATCTCACAGAATAACAGCATGTGACACTTGGTGACTTAATGAGATGTTCGGCATCTCTTCCAGGACAATGATGACCCAGGGACAAGAGTGCCACCCTAACACTGTGAGTCTCCAAGCGGCTATATGAGGAAAGAGCAAGGGATTTAGGAAAGCCCTTTAGGGAAGAATTTGAGCTTTAAATTGGCAGAAGAGTTTGACAAAGAAAACTGCCTTGAACTGAAAGAGGCTGAATTACCTTTAATTGACAAATGTTCTCCCTTCTCTTACCATTATCAATAGTGAGAATAGGGACTCTATAGGTAGGCAATATAAAACAAAACTGTATTTGGGGGACATCTAAGTCATTGGATAAATTCAATTTCATGCCTGAGCCCAAGAGATTGAGGTAGCTGTGAGCTATGATGCCACAACTCTCTATCCAAGGTGACAAGAGTGAGACTCTGTCTCAAAAAAAAAAAAAAATAGAAAAGAAATAGAAAAGTCTTACAGAGGTAAATTCAGGATGGCATTGTGGCACATTAGGAAGCTGTCCCCAGTCCAGATTGGGGATTGGATCGGGAAGAGGCGGTCAAGAAGGCTTCCTGGGAAGGAGGAGGTGAGGAGGATTTGTTATGTGGAGTTTTCCAATCAGAAGAAAGAGCACATGTAAGAATTATTCTTTTCTTTTTTCTTTCCCTCAACTGTTCTGGGGGGACAATTGTTAGATAAATTCTGTGCCCTACTTTTCTTTTTTTTTTTTATTGTTGGGGATTCATTGAGGGTACAATAAGCCAGGTTACACTGATTGAAATTGTTAGGTAAAGTCCCTCTTGCAATCATGTCTTGCCCCCATAAAGTGTGACACACACCAAGGCCCCACCCCCTTCCTCCGTCCCTCTTTCTGCTTCCCCCCCATAACCTTAATTGTTATTAATTGTCCTCATATCAAAATTGAGTACATAGGATTCATGCTTCTCCATTCTTGTGATGTTTTACTAAGAATAATGTCTTCCACTTCCATCCAGGTTAATACGAAGGATGTAAAGTCTCCATTTTTTTTAATGGCTGAATAGTATTCCATGGTATACATATACCACAGCTGGTTAATCCATTCAACAATGGGTTGGTGGGCATTTAGGCTGTTTCCACATTTTGGCGATTGTAAATTGAGCTGCAATAAACAGTCTAGTACAAGTGTCCTTATGATAAAAAGATTTTTTTCCTTCTGGGTAGATGCCCAGTAATGGGATTGCAGGATCAAATGGGAGGTCTAGCTTGAGTGCTTTGAGGTTTCTCCATACTTTTCTTTCTTTTTTTTTTATTAAATCATATCTGTGTACATTAATGCAATCATGGGGCACCATACACTGGTTTTATATACAATTTGGTATATTTTCATCACAATGGTTAACACAGCCTTCCTGGCATTTTCTTAGTTATTGTTTTAAGACATTTATATTCTACATTTACTAAGTTTCACATGTTCCCTTGTAAGATGCACCATAGGTGTAATCCCACCAATCACCCTCCCTCCGCCCATCCTGCCCCTCCTCCCTTCCCTCTCCCCCTGTGCCCTACTTTTCTATGAGCTAGGGTAGGATCCTTTACTAAAGTCACATTCTGGCTCAGGATGGATCTGGGCACCTGTTCTCTAAGTTCACAGAGCCTGTTCTTTTTATGATGTTTTGTTACATTTTTCTTGTTTATTTTTCCTTCTACATTAGGAGCTCCTTGGAAATTTCTGTCACATGGTGCCAGTGTAGAGCTGGGTAAAAAGAAGGTGTCCAGAAATATTTAATGCATGTTGAAAGAATAGAAAACTGAATAGAATGGTGAAAGGAGAAAGGTGCCTTGGAGACTTGAAAATAACCAAAAGGAGAGAAATCTGAGAATGTGCAAGACAGAGGTCCAGAAAGCTAACTGAAGGGAAGATACATTTTAATCTGACTAAGTCCGTTCTGCCTCCATCGATCCCTTGCTATTTAATCTATCAAAGAGCGGGGCTCTCCTTTAGAAAATTACTTCAGTGTGTTGTTATTGGCTTATTGGTTCTGGGAATCAAGACAGGCTTATCCAACACTATCACTATTAGACTGAAGTTTGACTATGGGATCTGCTTCTACAAAGGTGATCTAAAAAAGGTGATGAATTTTCTATATAACATAGCATGCCATCAAATTGTATTGAATTATCCTGCTCAATGAAGGGTTTCCTGACACTGAGTTAGTCATTGATGCCACGTTAAACAGTGCCTATTGTTTCTTCCAGGTGGTGCATCTCCGATGAATGAAAAAGCCAAAGGAATATAATTTTGCATTGCATTCTAGGCTTGCAAAGAGTGTTACAATGTAACTCCAGGGGTTTGGGGCAAGTACTATAATGAGAGCTTATTATTGGGCTCTAGCTTTAAATGGACCTTGGGTTTCCCTTTTAAGTAGACGCCTGTATTATAGGACAAAGAGCTTTATCTCTTGTGACGGGAAAGCTAAGAATAACTGTTCTTTGTGAGTCATGCAAACACATCCCCAAAAGGGCTTTCTTCTGTTAAACATCTGTAGCAGCTCTTCCTGTCCTTTCCCACCACCTCAGCCCAGGTAGAGCTGACAGGCAGGGGATAATGGGCAGTAGTTATTTTTATTCTATTGAATTTCAATAAAGGAACAAAAAATAATTCACATGAACAAATAATATTTCAGTTCTATGTCTTCAGAGACAAAATGTGGCCTAGAGCGACCTTTGGGGACAGGAACTATAGAGGAATTCTTTTTTCAGCTTGTAGTTGGTGCCAATTTCTCACCAGTGGAGAGAATTCTAGCTCGCCAGTGGAGTCCTCATTCCAGCATCTTTTGTGAGGATTATCATTTGAAGTTTGGATAAAATGTTTTACTCTGAGTGGTGTTCAGCCTCACCTGATCTGGCCCCGATGTGATTTTGTTTTTTCTTCACGAATGAATCTGATTTCTTTTATTTACAGAAAGCTGTTATTTGGGGCTGAGGATATAAGATGAAGATATCATTTTCACACTTACAAAAATCAGAAAGGAATTTTATTTTTTTAAACAAAACCTTACTATTATCTGTTATAAATTGACCAGAGAGATGACTCCTTGGCCTTTGTATCATTCAGACAGATTGGGTAGGGACAGAAGGATAATAAGGTTTTTGATGGAGTTTTTGTCTGGACAATTCTCCTGCCCATCAATAGGGAAAAGGGGGAAAGTGAGTGTGATGGGATTGTGGGTACTCACCTCAAAATCAGAGCTCTGCAGTAGTGCAGGAGGGGTGTTGTCTAATCTCACACTTCCTACATGTCGTCCTCTTTGGTCGTGTTTGACTTTACACAGTTTGCAAAGTGGAGATAATACCACGTGGCCGTGCAGTTGGGAAGAATGATTCACCTTCCCTCCTCTTCTTGCTAGAACATAGAAAGATGGATTGCATGTCCGTGGAGTATAAATCAAAAGCAATATTTTCAAAGGGATGAGTTCCTGGACATTTTCACGTATCCTAAAGAAAATAGAATTTCTCCTGGCAAAGTTCACTCCCTAAAACGGCAGCTCTGCAGTAGCATCATAACTCTTTCAAAGAGTAGATGCTCAATAATCTTTACTGAATGAATAAGCACCCTTCTCAGAAAAAAAAAATATATTGGTGTATTATCTCACTGGATATCTGTGTTTTCCGGTAGCTTGACCTCTGAGTAAAACAAACAGAAACCAGCCTGGCTGGCTAGGTTATTATAGTTTTTTACACCAATTCAGCAAATCGGCACATTTCAGACTGCATCAAATAAGTAACAGCAGCAGCTGTTTAATGAATCCTCAAATTAGAAGGGTTTTTTTTCTTTATAACCCAGCATGGTGCAGCTAATGGAGGGCAAAATTTACAAAATAATTAAGATGGTGGCGGATTTTACAAGAAAGAGGAGAGACCCTGAGTAGCAAACTCTAAGGGCCAGCAGCTGCAGATGCCAATTTGAAGAGGCAACAGCTTTCTCATTCTCGAGGAGGAACAGGCTTATTGTTTAGCAGCAGCCCTTTCACTAATGAAAACCCTCTTAGACCTGGAAAAGGAGCCAGATTTGGGCAGGGCCTTTCCATGGCAGTGATGCTGGTTGCCACGATTTTCTAACTGGCTCTAGTTCTTCTTTGTTGTGTTCTTGTGCTGCAAAGCAACAGAAGGAACGGGAATATGGCTGTGGGGCTTTTGATGGAGTGCACAGAGTTTATTCACACAATTTATTTCTGTTGCCATCTGCATCAAAATAATGTTTTTTGCCTTCAGCTCGAATGCCCTCCATTCAAGTAAACAAGTTACATACATTGTCTAATGCCATTCATTTCTTCAGCTCTTCCTAGCTGTCCTCTTGTTTCCCAACTAAATACATTTTTTTTATTAAATCATAGCTGTGTACATTAATGCGATCATGGGGCACCATACACTGGTTTTGTAGACCATTTGACACATTTTCATCACACTGGTTAACATAGCCTTCCTGGCATTTTCTTAGTTATTGTGTTAAGATATTTATATTCTACATTTACTAAGTTTCACATGTACCTTTGTAAGATGCACCGTAGGTGTAATCCCACCAATCACCCTCCCTCCGCTCATCCTGCCCCCTGCCTCCCTCCCCTTTCCCCCTTCCCCCTATTCTTAGGTTATAACTGGGTTATAGCTTTCATGTGAAAGTCATAAATTAGTTTCATAGTAGGGCTGAGTACATTGGATATTTTTCTTCCATTCTTGAGATACTTTACTAAGAAGAATATGTTTTAGCTCCATCCATGTAAACATGAAAGAGGTAAAGTCTCCATCTTTCTTTAAGGCTGCATAATATTCCATGGTGTACATGTACCACAATTTATTAATCCATTCATGGATCGGTGGGCACTTGGGCTTTTTCCATGACTTAGCAATTATGAATTGGGCTGCAATAAACATTCTGGTACAAATATCTTTGTTATAATGTGACTTTTGGTCTTCTGGGTATATACCTAGTAGAGGAATTATAGTATTGAATGGCAGATCTATTTTTAGATCTCTAAGTGTTCTCCCAGACATCTTTCTGAAAGGAATGTATTAATTTGCATTCCCACCAGCAGTGTAGAGGTGTTCCCTTTTCTCCACATCCACACCAACATCTCTGGTCTTGGGATTTGGTGATATGAGCTAATCCTGCTGGAGTTAGATGATATCTCAAAGTAGTTTTGATTTGCATTTCTCTGATGGTTAAATATGATGAGCATTTTTCATATGTCTGTAGGCCATGCGCCTGTCTTCTTCAGAGAAGTTTCTCTTTAAGTCCCTTGCCCAGCCTGCGATGGGATCACTTGTTCTTTTCTTGCTAATACATTTGAGTTCTCTGTGGATTCTGGTTATTAAACCTTTGTCAGAGACATAACCTGCAAATATCTTCTCCCATTCTGAGGGCTGTCTGCTTGCTTTACTTACCGTGTTCTTGGCTGTGCAGAAGCTTTTTAGTTTGATCAGGTCCCAGTAGTGTATTTTTGAAGCTGCTTCAATTGCCCGGGGGATCCTCCTTATAAAATATTTGCCCAGACCGATTTCTTCAAGAGTTTTCCCTGCACTCTCCTCTAGCATTTTTATAGCTTCATGTCTTAAGTTTAAATCTTTAATCCAGTGAGAGTCTATCTTAGTTAATGGTGAAAGGTGTTTTTTTTTTTTTTTGAGTCCTTTGTTATTTTTACTGATCCATGTTCCTGCCTCCCTCCTGCTTCATCCTTATGACCAGAAAAGGGAATAGAAATAATAACTACATCCAGTTGCAAAGTTGCTAAATTATTTTTAGGCACAGTTCACTTGGGCAGGACCACCTGACAGGTGTCTTTCAACTTCTAGGTCAATTATGAAACTTGAAACATTTGCTGAGAGGAGATTCTTTTCACTGTGGTTTTCATGCCATTGGTTTCTATGTAAACTTAGGAAAAAGTTACATTTGGGAAAAATAGTCAGCCTTGAAGGATAATTTTTAAAAGTTAAAAAAGAAGTGATTTTCAAATCAGAAACATGCAACTCTTCACCATCAAGGGAGGTATTAACTGGTTTGAAAATTCTTTTTGACATAGTCATCTAGTTTGATCAGTTAAGTTCTTTGTTAAATAAGCTGTTTGTTTTCTTCCATAACATCTGAAAAAGATGGCATTTCAAATGCAAACAATTTTCTTGGCCTCAGAGATGTTATGAACTTGTGAAATACTAGTTCTTTCCTGAGGTTTTTGTGGCTGTCACCATTTTATGCTGCCTTTTGCATCAATCCATGGCCAAAGGAGAAAATAAGGAGGCATGGGTATATAATGTTCCCTACTATCACCATAAGAAGAATATTCTCACCTCTGTGCAGCAGCTGTTTACTGAGCATTCACTGAATTCAACTAGGATACTAGAAAAGATGTGCAAAATGAGTCCTTACTTAGCTGTGCTAAAACATGATGAGCAGGGCGGCACCTGTGGCTCAGTGAGTAGGGCGCCGGCCCCATATGCCGAGGGTAGTGGGTTCAAACCCGGCCCCGGCTGAACTGCAACCAAAAAAAAAAAAAAATAGCCGGGCGTTGTGGCGGGCGCCTGTAGTCCCAGCTACTCGGGAGGCTGAGGCAAGAGAATCGCTTAAGCCCAGGAATTGGAGGTTGCTGTGAGCTGTGTGAGGCCACGGCACTCTACGCAGGGCCATAAAGTGAGACTCTGTCTCTACAAAAAAAAAAAACATGATGAGCATTTAGTTGCAAGTAAGAGAAAATGCCAACTAGCTTCAGCCAGAAATACACTAACAAATGAATGAAAGTACATGGTCAGGGCTGGTCTCAGTCATGGCTGAATGCCGGCCGAATGTGTCCCCAGGTTCTAAATACTCAGCAGGCCAAGGTACCCTACTTTGGGGTGTTAAGTTCAGAATCTCAAGGGCCTCAAGCAGCGTCAGGTCTGTCAGATTATCTCTCTGTGGGTTGACTTCCCTCGAGATTGACAAGACAGGAAGATGGTTCTTGGAGCTCCCCATTATCACTTCTGTTGGGAAGGAAAGAGACAATATCTCTTAATCATAGTTCCCATGAAAATCTTAGAATTCCTTTTGATGGAAAACAACTTGGCAAGTCCCTTTTGTGAACTGAACAAGGAGACCAAAGCAAAAGGATTGTGTTGCTTGGTAAAGCCAGGTCACATGGCTTCAGAAGGGGATTCAGTGCTCTGACTGATTAGGCCCAAGTCACACCCCAGTAAAAGAATTCAGTGATCCGATTGGTCAGATCTGAGTCACATGTCTAGAAAGAGGATTGAGTGCTTTGATCACCAAACCTGAGTCACATGTTTCACCTCTTAAGTCAAGGATAGGGCCCAATCTCTTGTAATGAGCACTGGGTAAAGTTATTCTCTCAAAGGAAATTTATTATACTTATTAGAAAGAGGAGGAATTAAAAAAAAATGCGCAATTGCAGTGTTGTACTGGGTATCAAAAGAGCGTATGTGAATATTCACTTGTACTTATATGCTTCACCTCTTTCAATTTGTTTCTTTCATCAGCTTTATGAGTTAGTTACAGTTCATATTTAAGAATTCAACATTTCAACCTCATGTTACACAGTTTGAAGGACATAGAGCCAGGATTTGACTGGAGTGTCTGATTTTGGAGCCTCCATTCTGAAATATGGTATAATATCTCATCACTCAAAATGACAGTGAGAACCACAACAATTAATACTTGTTGGGTATTTACTGTGCAAAAGGTTTTATGTGGATTATGAGTAAAGTACTAAATTCATGATGTGCATAGCAATTTCTCTTCTCAAAACATTTTATATAGATGAAGAAGTGGTTACAAGACTTAGGGCTTCTCTTGGAATGAAGAAAGCCACAAGGCTAGGCTGTAATTTGGGGACAGTGCCATGGCTTAAGAAACTTCTTTTCAGAAACAGGAGGATACACGCTTGTTTGTAGGCTGAGAAGGGTCAAGACAGGCAGTGACTGTTAATACAAAAGAAAACAGAGAGCTGGTTATGCTGCAGAACTTCAGAGGAGGTGAGAAGGAATGAGATTAAGGGCTTTGATGGAGGTTTTAGCCTTGGATAAGTGAGATACCTTTTCTTTTAAGAGAGACAGGAAGAAAGGAAGGATGGAACAAAGCAAAGTAACAGCTTCTGCAGGGACTCCGAACTTAATACTCCAAAGTAGGGTTCCTTGGCATGCTGAAAATTTAGAACTGAAGGACACAGGAAGGGCCTCAGAGGCAAGTTCTCTCTGACCTTCTGCCCTCCTGTCTCCTCTCAATCCCTCTTTCTCCTCCAAAGTGAGTCACAGAAAATAGAATTCCTCTCTCCCCAAGCAAGTCATAAGCCCTAGGAATATCGCCCTTCTCCTCTGAAGACTTCATTCCGGGGGTGGTGGTGGTGGGGTCCTGCCTAATACCCAGGAGATAGGCTGCACAGACAGTCCCAGAACAACCTGAATAGATGGCTCTTTCTGGGTTTCCTCCCTCAGTCAGTTACTGTTAGATCACACCCTTCGTCCAATCACATTTCCACACAACTGCATTGAGCCTAAGCACCATAACAGACAACCTCAGCATAAAAAATAGAAGGTTTTCTCTGGGTCTTTGGGTCTTTATTTCTGAAGGCTTCCGTGTCACGTAAAGCTTTGATTAAATAATTTTTTTGTGCTTTTCTCTTTTTAAACTATCTTTTGTTAAAGGAACCTCAGCTATGTCCTTTATGATAGGTGAGGAACGATATCATGCCTTCTCGCCCTACACTTCTTTGTAAAAAAAAAAAAAAATTACATCTTTTCACATTTACATTAAGGCTATTTCACCCTTCACATGGAATAAATAGAGTTGCACCTTTTCCCCCCCCAGAATATTACGGGGGTCCAAATGTTTTAGTTACATGAATTGCTTTTGTACGGTTTGAGTCAAAGTTAGAAGTGAGCCCCTGACCTGGATAGATAGTGTGCACTGTACTGGAGGTGTGAATTTACCCCTCCTGGACCCCCCCACCGGCTTCTGAGTCCCACCTTTGATTCCATTTTGATTCTATCTTTCTCTAGGCTAAGAGTCCCCCAACAGCACCAAAGCACCAGGTTTGGGGCTGGCTTTACATAGCATTTTAAAGGCATTTTTCACGTTCCCTTATGAAATTCTTGTCCAGTTTGCTTCCCTGATTATTTATTAACTTGATTAGGTATGCTAAAAGTGCTTTCCCTCTGTCATTCTGTTGTTCTTATGGTGAACATTTACAAAAGAACTGGTTTCACGATTTATTCTGGAATAATGTATAACTTGTTATTCACATGATTTATGTATATAATTTAATAGAAATAGACAAACATGTAAATAATGTGTTTCCAAGAAAAAGATAAAATAAGCTAACTAATTAGCTGCAGTTTATAATGTAGATAAATTGGCAGCTGGAAGTGACAACCCATTACTTTATAATTAATTGACTTAGATATTTTAAAAATTAATTAGTTGAGAAGTACAGCTGGGCAAAGATTGATGCACAGGAGGCCTTTGGTACTCCCACCAGAAATCAAGGTCAGGCAAGTGATTATGGCTATTCCACCTTTCAACTGCCTGTTCAGCAGTAATTCAACCAGCCAATTATTGCTGATATGTTTCCAAATTGTTTTCCCTGCATTCTGTTGAGTCCTTCAGTAAATTCACGGAAACTGTGTTTTCTAAGTATTGACCTATCCTGATTATAGCTCTATTGTTCTGTAGATATTTAAAAAAATGCCATTAATGAGTGTTTAGTGCCAGGTTCTATAGTGAGCAACTTATATACTTTAATTCATTTTTTCCTCACAAAAGCCCTATGAATTAAGTGTTCAAAGAGGTGGCATAGGTCATGGTGAAAGCCACAGTCCAAACACACTGACTTCTGAGATAGAGACCCTGATCCTGTTGTTAACTGCTGTGTGACTGTAGGCAAACCGCTTAACCTCTCTACCTCTCGATTTCCTTATCTGCAAGATGGTGATGATAATATCTGCATAAAGTTTTCAGAAAAACATAGGGTTGTCATGTGTTGTTATTACTTTCCTTCATCACCACCCGCCAATCATGATAACAGGTGCATTTTGGAGTACCTACATGCTTCTAAATGTTGCACATTTTAACTGACCTAATATTCTGTGCAGTAGAGCATACATGAGTTGAAAAAGCCCCCATTTTACAGATAAAGGAATTGAGATACAGAGAAGACAGTGCCCCAAGTCACCTAATTACCATTAAAAGAACCAGGATTTGCTCTCGAGGCCCAGCATAAAAGAAATGGTTTTAACAGCTCCATTGTGGTTACCATCTTCTTCCAGCATTGTCTGTACACCTCGAATGAAATGCAGTGTTATTTTATGAGTTTGTCAATACATGTACTGTTCACCCGGAATGCTTCCCTTGCCTGTATGTTGAATATCTAGTCAGCTTTAAATTGACTAGATTTAAAATTGTTGTTTTTGTTTTAAATAAAAACAACAAAATCCCCTCTTCTGGGAAGCCTTTCTCAGTTTTCTTGGAATGGAGGTTTTCTGCATTGTCCCCTGTGGCACCATGGAATTGCTTGCTAACGTTAGATCTGTGACATTCTTATTGTACACAATCTGTTAGTCAAATAATTAATAAATATTTATGAGTTCATCAGTAACATTTTACTGAATCTCTTTCCTCAAGGAGCTTGAAAGACTTTCAACCTGTGGGGAAATGGCAAATGCGGATCATTTCAGATGTTCAAATGACTTTTGGAGAAGACAGAAAGGGTCAGTGTAAAAGGGGACTAAGTGTACCGCTTCCACTAGGTCATCTGCTTGTAAATGAGACTTGAATAATGGGAAGGAGCTGGCCATGTAAAAATAAGCAGAGAGGGCATTTTAAGCAGAAGGATAAGCAGGTCCAAGGTTCATTCATGGGATCCAGGTTGCTGCAACAGAGGAATAAAAAGAATTAGACTGTAATGAAGAATATTGTTAAAGTACAGACAGCTATTATTTATTGGCATGTTTCTCTCCTGACCTAAACTATGAATTTTTTAGGCTTAGGGCTATGTCCTACTCATGTTTGAATTCAGTGGTTAGTATATTCTCCCAGACAATGGGGTTTTTTTGGCCAATTGCCTGCATAAGTGCTGGACACAGCGGACTGTTATCTCAGAGGTCTTAATTCTCTTCTCCCTTCTGCCTTCTCCATACTTGTTACTCTTCTGAACTGAGTTCCATATTTCTCACTTTCCTCTGCAGTCCCCTGACCACATTTCCGTTTTCCTTTGGTCCTACCTTCCCCCACATCCTTGATCTTATTCCTTCATCTCTTTTTGTTGCCCCAGGTAATTTTATCCTGAGCTGCAGGGTTCTAGCAAGGGATATGGTCTGGGGAAGGAATGAAACATCTCACATAGCTCTTGCCTTCCTCCCAGACCCTGAAGAATTCCTTGTATTTTGGGGGTCAGACACTAAAGCTGAACACATGACCCAAGCCTGAGATCTTTTTTGGCAAGTGAATGGAGGCTGGTTCTCTTTTAAGCTGTTGTTCTGGGTGCTGGCTTTAAAAGAGGAGGGAATAAGGTGAGGCCTTGGCATTTCCAGCTCGCCAAGGGAGACATTTTATTGCTTGATTGCGCTTAGAGATGGAGGTTAAAGAAGAAGCTATAAAAAATCAAAAAGGAAAGACCAATTTTAATAGTTAACTATAAAGAATTCTTAGAGTTCCCTTTCTTCCATCTGATAGAGGAAAAAAAGCTACTCCTGTGCCTTTGTCCAGCAAGGCAGCTTTCATCTGCTCCCCAGGAGTTTATACTGCTATTCAGGAGGAAAAGATAACCAAGGCTGAGCACAAACCTCTCTAGGGGCCTTAAAAGCCATCTCTTTAGTTGCAAAATGGCTGAACCCACAAATCTTGGACATATAGAATTTAATAAGTTCCCCTCCCATTTTTTCCTATCTTTTTTTTTTCTGGTTTGACAATTTTATTTTATTTTATTTTTCCTTTTTTTATTTTTATTAAATCATAGCTGTGTACATTAATATGATCATGGGGCACCATACACTTGGTTCATAGTTTCCTATCTTATCTTCCAGAGAGTGGGTCCCACTTATAAAGAGTTTAGAATTGATTTTGAAAATATAAAATCCATTTCTTCCTGCCTGTGATTGTTTCTGAGATGCCAGAGAGGTGACCTTGAGTCCCCTCCCCTTCTGCCCAGGCATTAGGAGGATTTCTTTACAGCCACCTTCACCCCACAGCTGCAGATACAACTCAGTCTAATGACCTTTTGTTGTGAAAGAAAACCTGGTGGTCTTTCAGAAGCTGTCTTTGGTGTTTGCTTTAAACACTGGTTGTAAATTACCTTTAATACCTTCAATTATTCTAAGATACTGTAAAAAGAATCTTGGTGTATAAATGTCTTAATTTTTCCCTGAACCCAAAGATGGGGAGGCAACAATGTACAGATTATACTCAGGTTCTGGAGTCACGGTGCTTCGGTCAAAGGTCTACACCAGCACTTACATCTGGGCCATCTTTGAAAATTATTCACGGCTTCTTTGCCTCAGGTTTCTCATGTCTGAATAGAAATAATGATCTCAAGTTACAGGGTTTAGAAGAGGGGTAAATGAGATGTTGCCAATGAAGGTCTGAGCATACAGTCAAACTCAGTATGAACACTCCATAAAAAGTGGCAATGATTTTAGCCATTTGAATAGAGGAGTAGAAGGAAAAGAGGTGGGAGTACATGGATACTACTAGTCTCAGCCACGGTGGCCCAGCTAGGTGAACTTGCCTAATGGCCCAGCTGGGTGAACTTGTCTGTGTAACTGTCCTCTGTACCCTTGGGAGCTGTTCACATAGATGCATGAGAAGCCCCAGGAAGCAAAGAAAATCTAACTTAGGCATGTGGTCCTCTTGTGTGCCAGAATCCTTACAATGAGGATTAATAAAACACTTCGAACTTTAACAAATAAGAAAGAAGACATTGAAACATCAAATCTAATCAAATTGGGGGGAAAGTACCTACAATGTGTCTAGTACTATCTATGGCTTCTTTGGAGACTGACGGGAAAAAAGGAGACTTAGTCACTACCCTTAAAATATGAGAGTAATAATGTTTTAAAAATTAGATCTCCATCTGGCAAAGGGTACCTAGTTATTGAGGAGATAGGGTACATCTTACTGGTCTGTTCTCTCTCATCAGAGAGAACGTGCAATTTCTAATGTGAAAGAAAAAGTAAGTGACATCTCACCCAGACAGTGGGATGATTACCATGGGACAATTAAAAGGGCGGATTTAGGAGATGGAATGTCTGAATTTGAGCCGACTCCCTTGCTCACTCCCTATCTGAGTTTGGACAATTCACTTTAACCTCTAAGTGCTTTAATTTTCTCAGATCTCAAGTGGGACCAAGAATAGTCAGTTCGTCCCTCCAAAGAATTGTCAGAATTAAATGAGAAAATGCACATAGGCACCAACTCATAGCACACGCTCAGGCTCTCAATTAATGGTAGTTTTTATTATTATTAGCAAAATTTAATTTCAGTCTCTTCAGATCTGAGTAAATCAGCTTCGTCCTCACCAAACCACTTTTAGGTGCTAAGTTGCCCATTGAGAAGTAAGAGTTAAGATTGTGATATTGGAAGGGACTCTGAAGTTCCTTGATAGAATTTTTTGTTTGTTTTGGAAGCAGAAGTGGATTTATATTGTAAAAAATTTGGCTGGTTCCTCAAAAGGATGTCCGTATTGATGTTCACATTGCACATAAACAACCACAAGATTAGAGGTTGGAAGTTAAAGGTCCTGCTAGTTAATGCAAATAACTGGGCATCATACACAGAGAGACCACTCTGTCTCTGCTGGCTCAGCAAGTCACCTCACCTCACTGAACCTGCTTTTCTCAGCTTTAAAATGAGGATAATAGGATACTTCTACCCACACAGGGATATTGGGCGGCTTAGTTAATTGATGTTTGCAGTATGCTGGGAGATAAAAGGCTTTATGGAAATATAAAGTATATTTAAAAAGAACAAAGTGAGATATTAAAATTGATGGAGAATGCAAGAGAACTATTGCATTGGGAAACAGAACCTAGGAGAAAATAAAGTTGGTGTAACACTAAATTGAAATATTGATTTGAAGGGTTAGAAGAGCCTATTCAAAAGACTATCTATTTTGATATATTATACAATAGTTCACTTCCGAGTGTTGCAACACTTTTCTTCTTTCCCAAAGACCTTAAAAATGGAAGGTAAGCTTGTTTCAATTAAAGTTGAATCTTTTCCACATTCTTCTGGGGGATAAGGTGACCACTGTAATCCTAACGTTGGATGTTGAGAGCATCATTCTAATGATTCTTATTTTATTTTTATGGCATTTTTCTAGGTCAAAGGTCAGAGACTAGGAGAGTTAGCTAGATAAAAAATTTTAAAGATACAGTTTAAAAGACACTTTTCCCCTCCCCTCCCCTCAATTCAGTTCAAACACCAGTTTGACTTTTTTATGCTCATGGTAATAAAAGCTGACTTGACCAAAGTGACTCTTTTTTTTCTTTTTCCTGTTTTATCGTTAGATCTAACACCTACCCCTGAGCCATCTGGTTTGACAGCCATAATAGCTGAAATACTTTCCCTTGCAGTCTTTAGAAATGCCCCCTAGAGGCAAATAAGCATTTGGCAGAACCAGTAAATATAGGTATAAAAGGATATTTCCTGCTTGTTCTTTTAAAGGTGGTGGGTGGAGGAGTCAGAGCAAGGGGTAGGAACACCTGCTGTCTACTTGACAGATTTATAAAGCCATCTCAGGTGGGACGTGTATTTTCAAGGCCCAGAGGAATTTGATCTCATCTCTATTTTGCAGAAAAGGATCCAATATTGTGTTGGTATTCGACTGCATGTGTTGGTGACCTTGGATAGTTTAAAAAGTTTGCAGAAATCACCCTTTGCTCTAAAATACATTTGTTAGTACTAACTTCAAGTTCTTGGAGTAATCCTAGTTTGTTCATCTTTCTTACTACGCCGTCAACGTTTTTTAATTAATTGACTAAGGACATCGTAAAAGATGAAGCTTTTGAAGGGCCATGGGCATTCTATTTATTCAAAAAGGTAGCTTTGATTGACTTGGAGCAAGACTGCCTTCTAGAGTCATGAAATTGCCTTTCATTTCATTTTATCATTTACTCGTATTTTGCACATTATGCTTTGATCGTGTCTCATTAATCTTTTGCATAAAACTCTTTGCATTACATAAGTTAGGCTAAAATTGAAAGATTAGTCAAACAGGAGACATTTGGGCTCCTGGCTTCCTTGGATTTTATACAGAAGTATTGGGGCTTGTTGAAAAATTGAAGCCAATTGTCATTTTAGCAAAATCATTGCAGGTGAAAGTCAAAAATGACCCAGAGGGACACGGGGGGAAAAATATCAGAAAGGAGAAGCTTATCATATTTCCCTCAAAAATTGTACAATATTTTGAATTTGTTTTTTATTTACTTATTTATTTTCATTGTTGGGGATTCATTGATGGTACACAGAACCAGGTTACACTGTTTGCTTTTGTTAGATAAGGACCCTCTCATAATTGTGTCCCCCCCAGAAAAATGTACCACACCCCTTTGAATTTGTTTTTTAAATCTGCTTAGTACATGTGCCTGCCAAGTTCATGCACTAGAACTTAAGTTTGCCACGAGGAGTCCAGTCATTTCCAATATTTTTTAAAACAATAAGCTATAAATAACACAAACAATGACAGGATTGTGTTGGTTTCCTCTTAACGTACCCTGGCTCAGGTTCTTGGTCATAATCGTTAGGTGGAAGGGAGGAATTCTATCTGAGCTGCAGGGTGATCCATGGCTTTTTCCAAGCTTAGCCAAGGAGGCAGCTTTCAGGAAGTAGGCCTCTTAGCAGGCACTCATGGGGTTTCTAAATTATTTATTGTGCAAGAGGGCTTTTGGTGTTGAGCATAGGGAATGTGGTTTCCCAGGCCACAGAGGCTTAAAATAGATGCTCATCTCTCTCCCTTCACACTATTTATGTGCAACCAAATTATCCATTTTCCCCTCCTCCCCTCAGACAAATATGTATTTTCTCTCCTAGTGGCAAGAGACAGTAACACTTAATTTCTGCTTATTAGGAGTTACTCTTGGGATGGTTTCATTCCCCAAGGGAGAGCTTGTGTAACGAGTGATGCAGAATCACATTCATAAATTCACTATGATTCATGTCAGTGCTATTAACAAACGGCAAGCTCTCAGAAATTAGCATCGTATTTAAGCACAGTCGTGTAACTGGAGGATTGCTTCTGGGCATGCTGTGTGGCTCATGACTTTTCTATATTCCTAAGGTGTGAGCCTTAATGATTCATTAATTACAAGCTTTTATCTGAACTAGTCGGCTCATCACTAATTGGTACATGCTCTGCCCAGCCAACTTAAAGCAACTGCTGTTTTACCCTGATTCTGTGGGTGAAGTCTGTTCGGGGGTGACCCTAGTGGCCTTCCTCCCCACCCTACTATTGCTTATTACAACTTGTACATTTACCTGGCCATATCACTAATGGCAGCCTTCTATGCTCTGAGCGTAAGCAGTGATCTTAATTGACCTCAAGGGAATCTCGGAGGAAAAAGAATTATATCTTGCATTGTGAGACCAAAGAGAATTATGTCTACTTCCCTTTACCTTGTACAGAGTAGGTGCTCAGCAAATAGTTGACCTTTGTATAATTTTATTGTTATTTTGTTACCAGATTGGAAAGTTGTAAAGAATAATGGGGAAAAATACCCTGAGGAAGTTACTATTTATTTCCTACTTTTACACTGAAAGATTTCAATTCATTTGGTGTCATTACAAGAGCCTTAACCAAGGTAGGTGCCTTTGTTCAGCTTGAGCCCCAGATGTTAGGATGTTAGTTCAGTTTGGCGCCTCTATCCCATGTCACACTAAGCACTGTGCTGTGTGCTGGGAATAGAAAGATGATCCCTTGAAAATCCCACACTCTTAAGAGAACAGGCAGGCATAAAGATGTACCATGTAAATAGGTCAAAGGGGCTTCTAGACATGCTTCCTAGAGTTTCTGAGGTCATAGTTTGATCTTGAATGTAAAGTGGAATTTAATCAGGCAAAAAAAGCTTCTGCCATGTGTATTGACTAGCCTTTTTAGACATTATTGAATAGCCAGTGCTTAAGACTAAATGTTAATTCTGACGTCTCAGTGTTCTGTTCTGGAAGCTTCCTTGAGCATGCCGACTTTAAACACCTCCAGACATTAAGGAGGTGTTTAAAGAAAAGTATGCTTACTGGCCACTGAGCTCCTTCTGTTGCAAAGTTGATTGAGTATTGCATACCCAAGAAGAATGACCATCAGTTTAGCACTATCTTCAGGTTCCTCCATGGGCCTTATCTAATATTCTTTCTTAGTATTCAAAACTCAACAATATTTCTCTATCAGGGGTTGACAAACTTTTCCAATATAGAGCCAGAAAGTAAATAGGTTTTGCAGGGTGGATTGTCTCTGTTGCAACTACATGACTCTGCTGTTGTAATTTGAAAGCAGCTATCTATAGACAATGTATAAATAAATGTGCATGTCTTTGTTCTGATAAAACTTTATAAGAACAGAAAGGGGGCTGGATTTAGTCCCTGCGGCATAATTTTCTGATTCTACAGAATTAAACAAATATATCTGGCTATTATTTGAGATCAAAAAGGATTTTCTGGTACACGTCAGAAGTTCAAATATTGAATATTTAAACCAACATTCTAAACTAATTTTTTAATTCTTCTTATTAAGTATCCATTTTATATAATATACTGTGCCAAGGGATGGGGATAAAAAGAATTGAAACTTGATGCTTTTTCTAAGGAGCTTATGCTTTAGTAGAAAGGCACATTTTACACATGAGGAGATGAGGCCTTCAGAGATGACTTGCTCTTGCCTAGACAGTAGCAAAGCCAGAACTCAGAGAATCAAGCTTCTGTGAGTTCAGGCCTCTTTTCCCTACTTCGGCAGTTGACTTCATGGGTGAGGATCTTTGTGTTAGAATGGAGTTCATGAGGAAGAAGAGAGGATGTATGATTCACATATTCTTATACCCTGAAATCTATGTTTCAGCCAACTGCTAGAAATAACTTGAAAAATAAATTGCAGTCCTTTTCTTAACAATGATCAGAGTCATGGTATGGCTCATGTTTACATGAAACTTGTCCAGCTTCCCACGTTGCCTGGAGTTCCCTGTCCATTGCATACTCACCCAGCACAAGCATCTGCCAGTCTTCCAATGAGTTTTGTTATGATCTATCAAAAAAAAAAAAAGTCATCTTTTCCTCAGATATTCATAATACTCAAGGGTAGAAAAACAAAGATTTATTATTACTAAAGCCAAAGAAGTCATTGCTAAAATTAATCTATGGTATTTTGATTTGAATTCAAATAATAAATGTAATACAACTGACCCATCTAAAGGTGGTTGACTTGTTTGTTTTTTGTTTTATGGATTTTATTTATTACGATCTCCTTCTTACTGACTCTGTAGCATTTGATAGGGTTGTGTGCCACTCATTTTTTAAAAAATTATCTTAAATTTTATGATGTAGAGCTCTCTTCTCCTAAAATGGAGATATTTCCTGAAGAACCACCCTGAGCCTGTTATAACTGTGTTTTCTTTTTCCATTTAGCCCTTACCTGCTCTTAGAGCCTTAACTCTTATCTCCTATAACTGAAAAGTGAATGGAAAAGGGAGGAAGGGAAAACATTTATTTAGTACTTTAAGTATGCTAAGGATCTAGCAAAAGATTGTGAATCCTTCCCTTAAGGATTTGCGTCTGGTGCTGGTGTGGGGGAGCAGGATATTGGCTGTACAATGGCTCCTGGATGCTGGAGGGGATGTGTATAGAGAGCACAGGGCAAAGTGAGCACCTTTTAGAGCCTGGGGTTTGGGGAAGCAGCTGTGAAGGCTGCCCAGAAGAAAGAGAGCTGTTCCGCTTATAGAAGTCTACACATGCATTATCATAGTGCAGAGAGGTAGATTTAATACCCCAGGACTAGATTTGCTTCTCAGTAATTACAGACTATGGCAATTCTGACACTGCCTGATTTTTAGCCGTGTCCCTACTGCCTCCCTATGTACATTAAAGCTTTTGGAGGGCATCATTGTTCATCACTGTGGGTTTAGCACCTACCCAGTGCCTGGCACTTAACAGGGGCAAAGTAGTATTTACTGAGAGATAGAAATGACTATTCCCACTTTATTATCATGAAAATGAGTCTCGGCAATGGAAAGAAAATTATTTATGACCAAACATCTAATATTGGGAGATGTGGACATTTAAACTACGTCTAGATGAATCCTTCACCTTTTGCCTCAATTTACCTGGTGGGACATCTCGAGTTTTACCTTTACCACTGAGTGCCAGCTTCAAGTCTTTACTTCCATTCTAGACATTCGTCCCATGTGCCCTGCCTTACACTTAGCAACGTCAAAACAGAGCTCCTCATCTTTCCCCTGAAAGGAAATGTTTCTGTCTTTCTGTATGATATCAACACCTAACTTCCTTTTGTAGGCTTAGTGCCTAGGGTATAGGAGTTAATTAAATAAGAATATAGAAGGTGAGAATTATGTGGCCGACAGAATTTTACAAAATTTGGCACAAGGCATCTCCTGTGCCATGATAATTAGCCTTCAATTCTGAATAAAATGGCAGAACATCCGATAGATACAAGGTGTGAGACACAAACACAAGCCACCTTTGTGATTTTAATTTTTCAGAGACATACTAAGAAATGTAAAGAAAGAAGAAAAAAGGGCGGCGCCTGTGGCTCAGTGAGTAGGGCGCCGGCCTCATATGCCGAGGGTGGCGGGTTCAAACCCAGCCCCGGCCAAACTGCAACAAAAAAATAGCCGGGCGTTGTGTGGGCACCTGTAGTCCCAGCTGCTCGGGAGACTGAGGCAGGAGAATCGTGTAAGCCCAAGAGTTAGAGGTTGCTGTGAGCCGTGTGACGCCACGGCACTCTACCCGAGGGCGGTACAGTGAGACTCTGTCTCTACAAAAAAAAAAAAAAAAAGAAAAAGAAACAGTTAATTTCATCAACACATTTTATTTAACTGAATATAAAGTATTATTTTAGCATGCAATAAATAAAACACTCTTATTTAAGGCATTTTACTTTCTTTTTTCTTTTCCATGCTAAGTATTTGAAACATACATGTATTTTATACTTCCTATCTTTTCTCAGTTTGGGTTAGCCACAGCTCAGTAGCCGTACATGGCTAGTGACCGTCATATTAAACGGCACCGTTCTAGAGTGTCTTTCACAAAGAGTTCACAAGCTATAAAATGACATAAAATTCCCAAGTCTCCCTCCACCATTTCCCTTTTTTAAATTTGATATTTTTACAACTCAAATCCAACTGACTGGAAGGCAACGATGCTAAAGAGGAAAGCTTATCAGAAAAAAAGACCAGTGCTGCAATTATACCTTTTTGTCCTGACGCATTTCTGTTCTGAAAAATCCCAAATGTATTTTACAGACACATGTTTACAGAGAGAACATGTTTATGGGTGTGATGTGTCTGCAAGAGAGCTGTGGCTGAATCCGAGATCTGGAGACTATTTAGATGTCTTCTAACTCAGGTGGGAATGGAAGCCATGGGGAAGTATCTGACCCTTCAAAGTCATTTTGCTTGAAGATGTTCTTCAGAGATGGATTGGCAAGATGGAAGAAAATTAAATTTGTCTGCTTACTTAGCGAGTGCTGCCTGTTTATTTAGCTATGCATGGTTATTATCAAATATGCCAACATAATAATCATTAAACACCCAGTAGTCTTTATCTTCAAAGAATTTCCTAGCTCCCTATCATAAGACCAGAATGCTACCAGAGTCCACCCTTTCCTTTTTCTCTCCTCGGTTGAATACCAAGTTCTGTAAATTCTTTGTTCATAGAGCTGTTTACATCCTATTCCTTTTGTTTTATTCTTGATTTAGCCTCTTTACCTCACAATTCCATCACTTTGTGCATTGAGTTCATGCAATGAATTCTCAAATGATTTTGCTATCTTCAGACTCTTTTTGTTTGTTTGTTTCCCATTCTCATTTCCCATCAAATTCATCGTTATAAGATACTGTTGGGAAGAATTCTCTCTACAAAATTTCTTTTCACATAATTACAACAAAAACCTTGCAACCACCTCACTTTTACATAAGGAAATTTAAATTGAATAATAGTTAAGTCTCTTATCTAGAAGCACACAACACAAAGATGAGAGAGCTAGATTTAAATCCGGGTTTCCTGATTCTTGTCTGCTTTATACTACATGCCAGCCTAGAGAATAATGTCTAGATTCTTTAATCTTTATTCCAGGCCATGCCCATTTTAAATCCCATCTGTTAAACCAATCTCCTCTCTAACTGCCATGCCCAAATCTTCCAACACATTATTCCTGAAGAGCCATTCTCCAAGTCATTGTGCAAAATGTTCATTGGGCATTTGTGTAGAAGATTTTGTTACATGCCCAGAAGTACTGATTTTCATAAGCTGTGTGGTGTGGCTGTGTGGAAGATAAGCCTAGAAAGGTAGGTGAAGACCAAAGTACTAGCTGTGGTGAAAGTCAAATTCGGACTTTGAGACTTGATTCAGTAGAGTGGATAGAACAACAGGCAGATTTGAGTAAGAGCAAGAGATGGGAAATCTGGTGGAGTGTGCAGAGTGCCTGAAAGTCAGAAGGGCCTGGAGTAGCCCTGAGGTTGCAAAGTGGCAGCCATGGAAAGAATTAAAGCTTTTTGTTCAGCTCACATGCTAGGTGTGTGTGTGTGTGTGTGCGCGCGCGCGTGTAACTAGAATTAATCACTACTGTTTAAAACTTAAATTTTTATGTAATATAAAAATCAATAGTTTAAAATTCTCTTTAGAAATTAAATAATCTGGCAAGAAAGGACATGTATTCCCATGTGACAGAAATCAGCAGGGATTGATGGAAAGTCGATTAATTCAGGCAGGACATGCTCTTACTAGCCAGTCTCATTTCTATATGTTACCTGCCAGGCACTTTAGGCCTTGAGACAAGTTTTCTTGAGGTAGGATGATTGGTAGGAAGGAGTAAGCAACTGAGTAGCCTCAGAAATGTTAGTGAAGAATTGAGTCAAGGAAAAAAAGAGAGATGGGTAATACAGATATGATTTGTGCATGTTTTCAATGTCCTCTAAGGCTCAGCTTGGGCACACTTACATAAACTCGCTGCGTTCAATGTGTCTTCCCTGTCTGAGCACCTCTTTGCTGTTTCCTTCCACATTGTTGTGTAATGATTTGGGAATGTGTATTTTCCTTCTAGATTGCTTAATAAATCCTGCTTCTTTGGCAACCCCATCTAAAAGAAAACCAAGCTAGAAGAATCAGAGATGAATTGAAATTGAAATTTAAGAAATAAAACATTTATAATTAAAGGAATTTTTAGGAAAGTATTTGTGGGGAAATAGTTTGGGAATGAAGAGATCTTACTGCTCAAGACGTGAAATCCAAAGCTCTTAAAAAAATGAGACATATTTAACTGCATAAAGGTAAAACACATTTTTTATGACAAAAGATTATAAACAAAGTAAAAAACCAAAATGATTCATTGGAAAATGTTTTTGTAATACATATGACAAATAAAGGATTAGTAGTAAGAAATAAAGGACTACAGTTCCTGAATATATAAAGAGCACCTACAAATTAATAAGAAAAATGATGAACTACAAAATATGCATATAAATAATGAAAACACTTTCAAATATCAATTCACAGAAGAAATACAACTTGCCTAAAAAGATAAAAAGCCACTCAATTACAGTTAGGAACAGGTGAAGTAAAACAACAATGAGTATCAAGTTGTAAAAGGTAAAAAATAAAAGGTTCTAACATTTAAGTGCTGGTGAGAATCCTAGGGAATGTCCTTTCCCTATGTTGCAAATGGGAGCATAAATTGCTACAGTCTTTTGGAGAGTAAAATGATAATGTGTATGAATGTAAAAATGAATAGAAATTTTGACCCAGCAATACCACTTATGACAATCTGTCCGATAAAAACAAAAGTGCGTAAAGATATATGTGACATGCATATAAGGATGTCTACTACAGCTTTTGTGAAGTGGCAAAACACTGGAAACCACTTGAATGTCCATCAATAGAGAAATTGTAGAATAGATTATGGCGTATTTATATTGTGAGATATTATGTGGTCCTATATGAGATATATAAGTTGCTGGGTGAGATAGATGAATAAAATATAGGTAAATAAATACAATCATATAATGCAGAAAAAAATAATTTTTTTGGAAAGGTCTATATGTGGAACATAGAAAACATGGAAAAATATAGAGGAAGATGTAGAAGAAATGTACCACTTAACCAGAATTGATGGTAAAGGGCACTGTATACTCTTCCTGGTGTAGTAAAAGACATGTATTTGGATATGAGTCACATATTTATCCTGGTGACCTGGAGCATGTTAATAAGCCCATCCAAGCTTTAGTTCATTTACATATGGTCATTAACTCCTTGACAGTTTTCTTACGAAGAGTTAAGTAAAATCTCATTCAAGTTGCAAAGGCTCCTTGTCATCTCTCTGTATTTGCTTATATTCCACAGAGATTGAAAGTGTTTACTGTTGCCATTTTGCTCTTACTTATGCTTGATCTTTCATTCACTGCAGTTGGATGTCCCATTCAGTAGAAGGTATTAATTCAGTTTGATCTGGAAAACAATGGCTCATTGTCTCTTTATTTTAGCCACTGCCTCTGAGCATCTTTATGGTTAGCTTAAAGATGGTCCTCAGTTGTGCTCATCTGTTGTCACCGATTCATCGACAATCATATATCTGTCAACTACTACTCAGTTGTTATTCTCATGTTACATTTATCTTGAGCTTTCTTGGCAGATTATAAATTCTTAACTCCTTTTTGTCTGCACTGTGTACTGAAAGTCATTGGCCAAATGTACCATATATTTGGGTTATGTGCTGGAGTTGTTATGAACTTCAGAGGAGGGATATGAACCAATCCAGAACAGAGCCTAGAAAATGTCAGGTTCTAATTCATTCATTTAACTGAGTACATACATACTCAGGGCTGGAATAGATATTGGGGATTTAACGGTGATCAGAACTGACAAACTCCCATTCTTCTCTTGTTGAGTTCCTAGTGAGAGAAAACAGGCAAAAACCGATTGACACTAAATAAATAGATAAAAAGATTTCATTAAAACTGAAAACAGAAATCTAGCTTAATGCCAGGAGGTAAAAATGCTTAAATGCAGTGATTAAATTAGAAGTCTAGAAAATAGGTCTAGAAAATAAATTGGGAAGAGTTATCCAATTTCAGGTGATTGAGATGACGCTGTGTGGTCAGCAGAATACACTGACCTAGGCTTCTGGGAGGAATGGCTTCTGGGAAGGAATTTTTCTCAGGATCTGGACCAATAAGTTGGTTTGAGTGAGGAAAAGGGTTGCATCTAATTAACCAAAGACTGCAGAATAGTAGGAAGGATTTTCTTTTCAAAATGTGCTGGATGTGTTACCTATTTGGCAAGTTTTCATAATTTCTATTATTTCGAAGAAAGTGGAACAAAGGTCAGGTATGATTATTGCACAAACATAAATTATTTTTTCCTGGGGGTGTCACAATGAAGCCCCTTACAAATTCTTCACACAGGATCCAGACTTCAGCACAATGCTTTAGCGTATGATTAGAAGCAACAAATTAGAAGCAATTAAATGTTTCCAACTCTCCCACATCCCTGAATCCAAAGCTGTGAAAAAAGGGTGTATCTCAGGTAATTAATTGCCAAGAAATATTTAATAACCTCTCTTCTGCTACATTTAACATGAGGCATGAGAGCTTCATTCTAACTTAGTCATGAAGTTCCCTGGAGCCATAGACAAGTTACTACGGCACACTAAAGGAAAAACCCCAAACACAAAGCTTAATTAATTTGCAACTCTTGCCACATCACTTCACGCCTGAATTCTCTATCCTTTGGCCATACATAATATAACCACGATGCACTGTAGTAACATCTGCTTTATAGGCAGAACTTTCATCTACCCACAGTTTCCTCTTTGTGAAACCGTTTGGCTGACTGTCTCAAAGTGGCTCCCTCTCTTTGAGGCCTCACAGGCCAAGGATCCTGCGGAATTCAGGAAAGAGATTATTTTATGCCATCATTTTTCTCTAATAACAGACTGGAAACTCCTTTAGTGTTAAGATTCTCTAGAGAAGGGTATTGTGTTTAAAGTATTGACTCTCAAGAAGCACAAGTGCTGGGCTGGATGTGGTGGCTCATGCCTGTAATCCTAACACTCTGAGAAGCTGAGTGGGAAAGGATCCCTTAAGCTCAAGAGTTCAAGACCAGCCTTGGCAAAGTGGGACTCTGTCTCTTCTAAAAATGGGGGAAATTATGCAGATGGGGTGGCCCATGCTTGTAGTCCCAGCTACTTAGGAGGCTGAGCCAGAGGATTGCCTGAGCCTAGGATTCTGAGGTTGCTGTGAGCTCCATTGAGACGATGGCACTCTAGTCCAGGTGACAGAATGAGACTCTGCCTCAAACAAACAAACAAACAAATAAAAAAAAAAAAAAGAAAAAGAAAAGAAAAGAAACAAATGTGCCTGGCCACTTTCAAAACACGTAATTCACTCGTGCTAGCTTTCTCTCCCATGCTCACTTCATCTTTTGACTATATTTAGAACAGGAAGTATTACAAGAAATCTTATCTTTTAAAAAAAATATCCAAATATATAACAGATGGGATGGTAGATAAATGTCAATTACTGCTGTCAAAAATGTGCAAAGGCAGATCTCATTGGCTTTGGGTTTAGCATGCTAGATGATAGCGGACATGGGGACGTGGGAATGATATTTGCATTTAAGGAAATGTTTGCTGAGTCAATTGGGTTGGGTCTAAGGTTCTGCTGGGGACAGAAAGGTTAACATCAAACATCCAAAGCGAGAGAAAACTTTGAAACTTAAAAAAATGAGCTTTCCCAAACTTAAACTAAAGATATTGCCTTAAAGCTGAAGAAAGATGAATTTTATTTTGTACCTTGAGATAAATTGAATTTCTCCACCTCGATGCATTTGTGTATACCTCTGAGAGCTAGTTGTTATCTGTTTGACTTGGAAACAGAGCAGATCTGGTTAGACTGTGTACATTCTATGCCAGTACAGATGGTTAGAATGTGAAAAACCCATGTGTTTTGCTGGCGGTGTGTTTTCTACTCTATTTACCAGTTTTTCATACTTTTCATTCTTTCCTACCTGCTGTTTTCCTGTCCCTGTATTCACTGCTTCAAGCCCTCCCATCTGGTTCCAACACAAACCCTCAGTGGAGACACGTTTACCATTCCCCTTGGCTTCACGTGATCATCTGCAGGATCACCCTATTTCTTTTCCTGTCTTGGCAAGAGACAATTTTTATGTTTAGAAATACATCATCCATGAAAAACTTTCTGAGTTCTACAGAGAAGATACACACACTCTCTCTCTCATTCCTTCAGAAGCATATCTGGGTAAGTTCAGAGGGAGTGACCACTACGCTCAGGCTGAAGAATTTGTAATCAATATCCATTTCCCGGGGCAAAAGGTGGATTTCTCTTTGTGTCTCTGTGTCAGCATTTAAAAGCTTGGCAAAGAGTGTCTGAAAAGAGGCATGTGGACAGGCTATTTTTAATAAGGCAGACTTGCTTTTTGTCATTAAGACCTGAAATCTTCTTGAATTCATGGCTTCTTCAAAGGAATTCAAACCCTGGGGACAGCAGGACAAACTCCCTGGAGATTTTCAAGATTCTCAATTGATACAGTTTCAGAGTTTGCAATTTTGAATCACAAAGATCAGCAAGCAATCATGCCTCTTTCTTGCTCCTCTGAGGATTTCAGAATCATGACTAGCCTAAAAATTACCTGGAGATTTCTTTCAACATAGAGATTCCTTTCCTCACTCCCAGAAATTTTGTTTGAGTAGATTTTGATTCCTGGAACAAGGCCCAGAAATTCATAATACAGACAAACAAACAACAACAACAAAAAAACTGAAACAAAACAAAACAGAAATTCCCAGCTGACTTTAGTGCTCAGCACAGCCAGGTTGGCAAGGCCATCACTCCTGTCACACTAACCAGCTTGTTTTGGAACTGAACTCTGAACTCCGTCTCATTAGTACCACACGTTGGATCCTGCAGCTAACTGGTTTCATGTGGAATATATAACCTTGTCTCTGATCTTGCTAGAGGGCATCGATGTGAGAAAATGGCTCTTAACATTATTTGCAAGCAGAGCCTGCTATGTGATTTTAATACTGCCCTTTTACTTTGACACTATCTGATTTCAAAAAACTGTTTTAATCTTCAAGAAAAATATCCGCATTTGAATGGAGAAGAAAGGGAGACCTAGTTTTGAAAAAAATCAGTGCAATACCCATTTCCCTAAAGCCTTCTTCTCTCAGTCAGGGAGAATGATTTCACACATTTTTATGACCCTCTTAAAAAATTTGAATTTAATTTTTTTTTTCCAAGCAGGAATTGCATACCTTTTAATGATTTACCATAACTGTTAGAAAGAAATGTCCCTCTTATCTTTTTAATTCCCTCCCCTCCCCCAAACAAAGGCTGTAGGCTGTGTGTGTGTGTGTGTGTGTGAAGTCATTAAACACTGATTGTTCACTTTTTTCTTCAAAGGCAGGCAGACATGCTCCAAATACAAGGTCATCTTGTTTTTTGCAATGATGCATGTTTCTTTATACCAGGACTGCTTTTGATTCTCTTATGACTATCCTTAAAGGAGAAAATCAAAGAATAATTAAGTCAGTTTGTAGAAAGATAAGGCTTAAGAAAAAGGATAATAGTTTAAGGGGTAAAAAAACCCCCTCAAGAGTCTATTACTTAAAGAGGGTAAAATATTTTACTGGTCCAGCTGATTTATCGAAATCTACCTAGAACACATTAACCAGAATGGTTTACTGAGTAATCTCTTTCAGGCAGGACCACAGTAGAAATAGTGAAAAGAATCTGGGAGCTGAGGAAAGGTCTGTACTCAGTGAAGGTGAAAAAAGCCCTCAGCTGCGTGCGGATGGAAGTAAGGCACCTTGATCAGCATCAATGAAAAAAGGAGATAAGGAATTGTTCCTCGGGCAGCGCTGCTATGTTCTGGGTCATTGGTTCAGAAACTTCAGTGTGCATCAGAATCCTCTGGTAAGTACATACAAAATGCAGATTCCTGGGAATGCAGATTCCCGGGCACCATCCCCTGGGATCCTCACTTATCAGGCCTGAAACAACAGCAAAAAATGACAGTTTTAAATAGCTAGGTCTGTGATTTAGATTATATTTTAAGGCACCTTGCTCCAGATAATATATTTGGTGAAAATTAAATCAGTTTTCAAAAGTCAGTATTTTCCCCATTTGTAAAAGGAATGATAGAATAGGTGGAGAAAATACGGAAACTTCAGAAAAACAGAAGAACTCAACTCACCAAGTGCTCCTCATTGGAACATTCTGTGCCATTTTTCTACTAGTCTTGCTATTTCTACTGTGTTTTTTTTTTTTATTTTTAAACTTTTCTTCAGATTCTAGTAGAATTTTCTCCATGGTTTACCACCTCTGGCTGGAAGTTATTCTTTGTTCAGTAAAGAATCCCTCCCTTAAGTCATATGTCTCCAATTTTCCTTTAACTAAAAGGAACATTTTAGCACCTCAAACTTAAACTTTTGCAAAAATTAATCTTATTATTTTCTTTTTACCATCAAAACTGACTCTGTTCTTCTCTGAAAGAGACAATATTCTTCCCAACTCATGAGAGAAGCATCTTTGTTTGTTTTTGATGTTGCATTCTAAGTGTTCTTTACAATCTGTCCACGGCAGATATCAGGTGGTGTGCGTTCATACAGCTTCACTGACTTTGAAGTGTAGAATTATTTTCCTCTGGCTTTGCCCTGAGGTCCCTAAGGACCCGCCACCCTCTCGCTTCTCTTGCTTCTCCTGGGACCTCTCCAACAACCACACAGGATCCAGCGATTGAAGGGTTCCCATTTAGTCCTGTCTCAGGGACCACCCAGAGCCCCTGCTCCAGCCCTCAGAGAATCCCAGTTCTGGCTGGTCAGTATCTGTCTGCCAAGGTCAGTACCTTTTAGCGGTGTCTCATCTAGGTATACTTCCAAAATCCAGCCTTTCCCCACTTGAATTATTTTGTGCATCACTACCACATCCACCTTCCTAAAAATCTGCTTTCATCATCAGTCTCCTCTGCTTTGAAATCTTATTAGAGTAGAAGATAAGCACTAGATAAGTATTGAATTGAATTAGACAAATTCAGTTCAATAAATTATCAATACTTTACACCAACAAGTTGGGACACTGAGAAGTTACAAAGATGAACTAGATGGAGAATTTAGAAGGTTTGATATGAACATCAGTAAGAATGGAGGTACAATATGATAAGAAAAGAGGTACAGAGTCTTACATAATTCAGTTGGAAAATTTAGTTCAGAATGTCATCTAAGGTCATTGGGGAGGTGAATGCTTGCCTTATACAACAGCTTGGAAATTTTTTTAGCTACTTTTCTTTGGCTACAGGAATTACTGGGTCCTGGTAATACCCTTGATTTTCACTGCTAGCTCTATAATTTGACCTTTTTCTTGTGGAAACTACCACAGTTTCAATGAGCAATCAAATTTCCTAGGTGATAGGTTTAAAAGTTTTTAAAATCTTTAGTCCTTCTTCTTAGAATCTGTATTATTATAGTGTTTATAGCATGATTTGTATTGAAAAAGACTGAAAAGTATGTTTTTTTACTTTACTTTTCTACTATACAGATAAATAACTAAATATCTCCATGTCCCACCCACAAAGGAAAAACACTATTTGCATTTTAATATATTTTTGGCTTCATTTCTATTAATAGTTTTATAAAGTATGAGATTATGAAAACATATTACTTTGTATCTTATTAAAATTAAAATTGTAAGGATTTTATTGTTACTAAAATTGATTTGTAGATGGTGCTATTGCCATCATAACATTCCTGTGTACTTCAAATCACCTCACCATTCTTCATTGTCGGAGATTTATCTTTGAAAATGTTTTAATACTATTGTGAACAATGCTGTATTATCTGTAATAAATATGATTGTACATAAGGTTGCGGCTCATATTATTACCACAATATGCATTCTGAGAACAGGATTTATGAGGTGTTTAAATGGTTTATATTTCTTAATAAATATAGCCAAATTACTTTCCAAAGGATATTTTAAATAGATTTTTATTTCTACAAATAAAAAAGATAATATTCATTCCATCACACGTTCTTCACAATAGTATTATTTTAGTGCTAACTTACTAAGCAAAAATACATCTTTTTTATTACTATTAAAATTGAACATTATTTTTCCTGTTTGGTAACCAGTTTATTTTTAAAAAATTGCTGTAATATCAATACAAGTGCTAATGATTCTGTCTTGAATCAAGGTTGAAAACAAATATCTGGTACGATTGGAAGATCATGTGTCTTGGAGTCAGAAAAAACAGTACTTTGTAATGGTAATTATCAGTTGTTGACATAAATTGGTGACTTTACCTGATTTTGCATCCATATAATATATCCATATATTTGCCTCCATATAAGGGGGTAATTTATTATTATACATGGCATATGTCATGAAAGTAAGATGAGAGAATTGAAAGAGAAGTGCTTGAGAAAAATAGAAATGATATAAGAGTAACTATCTTGCCTCTTTAACAACAAATTTGACTATAAGAAATATCACTGACTCAATTTGTATAAAATTTGACAGCCACAGTAATTCTATATTCAGCTACAATTTTTGGTACTAACTACATGCCAGTGACACAGTAGTCCTTTGAAACTGAAAAAAGAATGAGTAAGTCAGGGGCCCAGAATTTTAGAGTCTCAGACTCTAAGAGGGAAGAAAGACATATAAATTAAAAGATAAGATATATACACACATTTGTACCTACCCCGTTTCCCTGAAAATAAGACATCCTCCGAAAATAAGACCTACTTACCGGAAAGATAAGACGTCCCCTGAAAATAAGACCTAGCGCATCTTTGGTAGCACACCTTAAAATAAGACACTGTCTTATTTTCGGGGAAGCAGGGTATGTGCATGTATATGAATGCAAGTAATAAATGTTACAATAAGAATATGGGGAAATACAGTGAGAGCAGAGAGGAAAGGAGAGCAAACATTCGAGGAGGGCTTCTGTAGAATGGACATTTGTAGAATAAGTAGAAATTCTCTAGGTAGAGAAAGGATGGGAGTGACATCTATGAGAAGGGGAATGAAAGCGATAAAGCACTGGGGTCTGAAGACCAAGAATACTGAAAGGGTGAGTCTCTGGAAGTATAGAGACTGAGAAGGCAAGGTTCTGTAACGATCTTTGCATGTCCTTTTACAGAATTTGCACCTAACCATATTCAAATTTTGTCTTAATAATTAACCCTGTATTTACTCGTTGGTTTATTTATTTATTTTTAAGACAGAGTCTCACTCTTTAGCCCAGGCTAGAGAGCTGTGGTGTCAGTCATGGCTGATACCTCAAAATCCTGGCTGAACCCTCAAATTCCTGGGTTCAAGTGATCATCTAGCCTCAGTCTCCCGAGTAGCTGCAACCACTGTCCCCGACCACAATGCCCTGTTAATTTTTCTATTTTTAGTAGAGATGGGGTTTTGCTTTTCCTTATGCTGCTGTCAAATTGCTGAGCTCAAGGGATTCTCCTGCCATGGCCTCCCAGATGCCTAGGACTACAGGCATAATATTTTTGGCTTCATTTCTATGAATATTTTTACAAAGTATGAGGTTATAAAAACATATTACTTTATGTCTTGTTAAATTAAAAATTAACTTTATAAGGATTCATAATGTTATAAATCTCCCCACCTCCAGGTCAATTAACTCTATACATTTCTATTTCAAACTGGCAAATGTTGACCAAAGTATAGAGATCCCTTTTATAATGTAATTGATATAATTTCATTTTTTTCTTTTGTAGTCAGAGAGTCAAGAATAAAGCATTTTTGTTAATAGTCTCTGCTTCAGTTCAGGAAACAACACTGCTAAGCATTCATTATATTTTTCATTCAATAAGAATGTAGTATTAAATGTTTGTTAAGATGTTGAATCAGGCACTGGAGAGAGAGTGAGTCTTCTTAGACATTCTAGTTGGAAGAAAATCAATCAATCAAGTAATCAAGTAAGAAGAAAGGAACTGACAAATTGTAATGAATGCCATGAAAGAAATAAGTGGGGTCCTCATTCATTCTAATAGATTTTTAATGACTGGCACTCTTCTAGGTTCTGGCAATTTAGTGACATGTAAAACAAAATCTGTATTTCAGGGGCTAGTATTTTTTCCAGTGAGTTATGAATTGAGAGAATTAAGGATGAAGTCAACGTAAAGTGGTACATAGACTGATGTTTATGCCTCTCCCAAATTTATATACTAAAACCTAATCCCCAATGTGATGGTGCACGAGATTTGGGTGTGAGGCCTCAGTGAGATCGTTTGGTCATATGGACAAAGCCCTCACGAAGGGATTAGCACACTTACGAAAGTGACCCCAGAATAAGGGCAGAGCCCTCGTGGAAGGGACTAGTGCACTTCTGAAAGTCACCCCAGAGGGCTCCTTTGTTCCTTCTGCCACATGAGGACACAGTGAGAAGATGGCTGATTATGAACCCAAAAGTGGGTCCTCACAAGGCCAGACACCAAATCTGCTCTCACCTTCGTACTGAACTCTGTAGCCCTGGGGACTCCAAGAAATCCATTTCTGTTGTTTATAAGCCAACCAGTTTATGCTATTTTCTCATGGCAGCCCAAGGTAAGACAAGTGATAAAGGAAGGTACTTCTACAGAGAAGCTATTTAGACTTTAATAACTGAAAAATGCAAAGAACTGGAAGAAGAGTATAGCAAGCCCAAATGCGAAGATTCTAAGAAAGAAAATTGGTTGGCCTGCTAGGTGAACAGCAAATGAGCTAAGAGATGTTAGGAAAATCACTCCAGTTTCTGAGTGGAAAACTGCATTAGCAGAAGGGAAGACTAGAAGCAAGAAGACAATTGAATTGAGTAGGCGATTGCTGTTGTCTGAGCCAGAGATGAGTGTGGTTTAGACAGGGTGTTGACGGATGGGTGAAAGAATGGATTTGAGATATACTTTAGAGCTATCATTTATGTGATTTGCTGGTGAATTAGATATGGGAATTGAATTATGAGACACAGTTGTTTTCCACATTTTTGGATTAACCCACTGATTAATGCTGAGATGCCAAAGACCAGTGAAAATAATAGCTTTGGAGGGAAGGAAATAAGAACGTCCTTCCAAATTTGCGATGCATATATAGAGTTTATGTGGAAATTTCAAGTAAACAGAAGTCTGCATTTGTTATCCAGGGAAGAACTTGCACTGGAAACATAAATCTGGGGAGACAGCACTTTGAGTAAAATTGTAAGTGTGGCCGTAGAAGAGTTCTAGTCAGCAGCAGGAATAGGAGGTGAGTAGAGAAGAAAAGATGATCCATCACCTGCTATCAAATGACATATGTAGTAGACATAAAATACACTATAGAAATGCAAATAAATAAATAAATCAATAAATAAAGAGGGCGACGCCTGTGGCTCAAAGGAGTAGGGCACCGGCCCCATGTGCTGGAGGTGGCGGGTTCAAGCCCAGCCCCGGCCAAAAACTGCAAAAAAGAAAAAAGGAAAGAAAAGATGATTCAGGTCAAAGCTCAACATTACTCTGACACTGAGAGATGAAGACAAGGGAGGAGACTGAGAAAAAGCAGACGGGAATATGAGAAGAAAAACAGAAGAGAGAGGGGTGTTGCAATAACAATGGTGTGTCTGTGTGTGTCTCTCTCTGTGTATTTTCTTTTCTTTTTTACTTTTTTAGCATTTATATATTTCCTTACATTTTAGTGCATGTAGTTCAGATGAGGCTGATTCTTTCCCAGCACACAACACCGTGCCTCATCCCCCAGTGCTAGGTTGGGCTCAGCACCTGCCTTGCTCAACAGAAGTATTTCGGTAACTTCTGCTGAAACTCACTGAAAAGGGAACTTTAAAAATTTTTTGGTAAGAGGTTAATTGATAAAAATCTAGAACTTCCAATGGTCTTCTTTGTTACCACCTGAGGTTCACCTACCTAAAAATCAAGATAACAACAGAAATGTATGCTGGGAGGTAGAGAAAAATAAATAGATTTCTGATAGTATTGTTTGAATCTCTAGAGTCAATGGTGCCTTAAACCAGCATCATTCCCTGAACTCTTGAACTTCCTGGATAAAAGAGCCAGTACATTCCTTTTGTGTTGACATAAGTTGGGTTGAGCCGTGTTGCTATTACTTTCAACCAGAAGAGACAAAGAAGTATGACTTATGTAGAAGCCTAGAAGGAGATATTTCAGGAAAGATGGAGCGGTGAGTGTGTCAAAAGCCATTGAGAAGTTAAGACAGATGAGGGCAAAAAAAATGTTCATTGGATATGGCAACATGGAGTCACTGATGGCTTTGTGGGAGAGATATTGGGGCTCTGGTGAGATTTGAAGTCTACCTGGAAGTGGAGAAAAAACTAAACTAGAGGTGACTGAGTGGAAACAGTGCAGGTGGCAACTTAAGAAGACTTTTTGTCAAGGAAAGTAGAGAAATAGAGTGATCATAGGAGGATCATCTTATCACACCACGAGAAAAGCAAGGGACTATTTGATATTTACCTTCATTCATCAAATATTTATCAAAGGATAACTATCTACCATCAGTGCCTCTCACTTCCAAACCGAGAGTGGAGATGGTAGATTATTAAATGATTAAAGTAAAAACAATATAAGGAAAAATCCCTGAAAGTGGCAAAAATATGATAAAAATAAAATCATTTTTCTCTGACTCATACCATTTTGTTCTTATGCAAAATGTTTCCACAAAATTGCTCAAAAATGTTTGGCATACTTTGAAATAGGTCTACTTCCTTCCAAGAAAAGAGGAGAATTTTGCTCATTTGGGGCTCATACATTTAATAAAGAACAATTTCACATCACATGGATTATCTTTTATTTTCATCTTTCTTTGTTAACAAGTGGTAACAGGCAGCTGTGATGCATCAATTCAAGAGCAACAAAAAATAGTGAATGCTTATAATGTGCCAGATACTCTGCAAGGTAGTGAGGGCAAAAGAAAAGTGAAAACAGACACTGATGTCTAAGCACTCAGTGTCCAGCATGGACAATGATGTGAACAATTCAAAAACTTGATAAGAATAGTGATAGAAATGCAAGGCCTTATGGAAAATCTTAGGAGGGGCATCAGTGCTAGAGTAGGGTCTGAATGAAAATCAAAATCTGAGTCTGGAATTGCCAGCAGAACTTGGAAGGGCAGTTGACTTCCTTTCTATAGAGGCTTACTCATTTCTTATAGCAAGATTCAGGGTGTTTGCATAGAAAGCTCTTTACACAGTAATACATAGTGAGCGCTTAATAAATGCTGGTTTAGCTCTTATTATGTTTATTTTTAAATTTCCGATTAATATGAGGTTATAAATGATTAGGGTGCATTCTTTGCATTTGTTAGTTGTAGTGAGCTTTTCTAATTTTTTTTGATATGTCAGATTGATATAAGGGTATAAATAATTAGGTTACCTTGTCTGCATTAGATAAAATCCAAGTTGTAATTGAGCCCTTAACCCAAGAGTGTGCCGTGTACCCCTACATTGTGTCCGCTAGGTGATAAAACACCAACCCCCTCTCATCTCTCCTTTGTCTCCTTCCTCCTCCCCCTACTTGATGTGGCTGTGTTTTTCCCTCCTGGGGCTGTGTAGTTGTTCATCTCCTGGCTTCATATTAATATGAAGTACACTGGGTACTTGCTTATCCATTCTTGTGATACTTTAGTTAGGAGGATATTCTCCAAATCCTTCCAGATAAATACAAAATATGTATGCAGAATCATCAAAGAACTAAAACTAGACCTTCCATTTGATCCAGAAATGTCATTACCAAGCATCTAACCATAAGGAAAGAAAAAAAATATTTTACCATAAGGACATTTGCACTAGAATGTTTATGGCAGCTCAGTTCACAATTGCCAAGATGTGGAAATAACCAAGTGCCCGTCACCTCATGAATGGATACATAAATTACGGTATATGTATACCATGGAATACTATTCATAATAAAAAGAGATGGAGGCTTTACATCTTTTGTATTTAGCTGTTATTATCAGTAGGCTCCTCTCTGTATACAGAAACACACACGTATTAAGTTAATACTGGTTAAGAAGAGGCAGGCAGTTATTAGCGTTGAAAGAACAAAGCTTTGGACTTCTGCAGATTAAATCTGAAATTCACATTAGCTACTTACTAACTGCGACTGGATTAGTTTTCTGGGGCTGCCATAACAAAATGCCACAGACCGAGAAGTTTAAACAATAGAAATGAATTTTCTCAGAGTCCTGGAGTTAGAAATCCAAGATCAAAGCATCAGCAGGTTCAGTTTCTTCAGAGACCATTCTCCTTGGCATCTCCTTCTTGCTGTGTTGCCTTCATGCTGTGTCCTCCCATGGCCTTTTCCTGGTATTCTTTGAATGTCTGAGTTTCTTCTTGTAAGAACACCAGTCAGATTGAATTATAGGTCACCCTAAGTGCCTCATTTTAACTTAGTCATCTCTTTGAAGGCTCTTTGTCCAGATACAGTCACGTCCTGACAGACTAAGGAGTAGAGTTTCAACATATGACTTTGAAGGAAGGCAATTCACTCATAACAGTGACTCTGGGAACTTATTAAAATAATCACTCTGAAATTCTATTTCCTCATCTATAAAATGGGGTTAGAACAGGATGCCCTCGCTATCTGAATGCATTTCAGAATTTGGCTGTTCGCAGAGCTAGTGGGCTGGTGAACACTGTCGGTTTCCACTTGCATAAATTGATATGGTATTTTCTGGCAAGCAGTGAAAGGAGGAGGTTTTTCTTTGTTTTGGTTTTGACTTTTTAACAGTGTCATTTGAGAACAAGGAAAGAGCTGAAAGCCAGTGTCCCCTTGAAATGGCAGTAAGTCCTAATAGATAGATAGGGCAGAAATGATTTCTTTGAAACTTTGAGCGTAAGCAGTGCTCTTTTGGGACCCAAGAGCAAAATTTCACAACAGGCTTGGGGAGAGGGCTAATCTTGCCACTTTGGATAGTAACATAACATTGTTCTTTTATTGCCATTAAATTCCTGTCTGCTAATCAGCTTTGCTGCAGTGACACACCACCCCCAGATCTCACTGGTTCACAGAAACAAACTTTCATTTCTTGTGCAAGTTATAGATTGGCATTAGTGGGTCAGCTGCAGCTTCTGTGGCTTTGTTCGGCTCTGCTTGGCTTAACTCCCCATGTTTTCTTATGTCTCTTTATAGGATATGCCATTTTCATGACCTTGAGGGCCAGAGAGGGGATGGAAACAAGTGATATCCGCCAAATCTTCTCAGGTAAGGTAAGTAGCACGTCTTCTTATAGGGCTTTGACCAGAGTCAAGGTTCACGGCCAAGCCTGATGTCAAACAGTCAGGGAAACATGTAGCAACTTCAGGGAGGGCAGCAACAGGCTGCTATATGTAATCTTCTTGGAGGGAAAAAGGAGGGGACTGTTTCCCACTCTATTTCCTTAAATATTGTTTTTTTTTTTTTCTTTTTTTTATTAAACCATAGCTGTGTACATTAGTATGATCATGGGGCACCATACACTTGGTTCATAGATCGTTTGACACATTTTC
Organism: Nycticebus coucang; assembly: GCF_027406575.1. Lineage (NCBI taxonomy): Eukaryota > Metazoa > Chordata > Mammalia > Primates > Lorisidae > Nycticebus > Nycticebus coucang. The sequence goes on from NC_069782.1 coordinate 33,225,776, forward strand.
ATCACATTAGTTAACATAGCTTTTGTAGCATTTTCTTAGTTATTTTGCTAAGACCTTTACATTCCACATTTACTAGGATTCACATATACCCTTGTAAGATGCACAGCAGGTGTAATCCCATTAGTCCCCCTTCTTCCGCCTCCCTCCCCCCCCTCCCCTTTTCCTTAAATATTGTAATTGATTCACTGTCCTAGTGACTCACTTCTCTGTCACTTCATTTAGAGCCATGTAAACAATTGGGATAGAAAAATCAAGTCAATAAGCAAAACAATCATCTTCAAAACTGATGACACCTCACAGTGAAGTTCAAAGGGACGGGGAGAAACCGTAAATGTGAAGGGGTGAACATTGGGTGGGGCAGACTATGATAATGCTTACATGGCAAGAGAAATTTTCTTCTGAGATCTGAGTCAGATTGACAGTGTAGGTGTATATGAAGGTGGCTTCCTTGTGTTAGATTTTAATATGTATTAACATATTTGTGTGTTCTATTTTTAAGTTAGTTTTGAAAAAGAGTTAAACACTGAATTAGATTTTGAGAGCTTGACACCGGTACATATTTTAATTATTTAAGTGACACCTAGGGCCTCATTTCCATGGTCACCATGGAAACCATTATTCATTCACTTACCATCCATTCATTCATTCTTTTATTCATATATTATCAAACATTTACATAAACACCAAACTTGCACTGTGTTTGTCATTGGAGTGACAAAAATAAATTGTCATGTTCCAGCGTGGAAGAGCTCACAGTCTAGTAAGGGATATAGATGTGTAAAAAAGTAATTACAGTATGTAAGGCCAGTGCAAAGGTGAGAAAAGTAGCCCAGTATAATGGAAAGAAATGTGTTCTCTAGAGCTAGATATATTTGGGTTCACTTCTCAACAATTACCAGGTGTGGGACCTCAGGCAATCTACAAAAGCTCCCTGTGCCCCAGATTGCTTATCTGCAAAATAGAGATTGTTGTACCGATTTGACTGGTTTTTCATGAGGATTAGGAATAACCTGTCTAACGCAGTGACTACAGCTTCAGAAAATAGTGAGTGTTCAGTAGAGGTGATTTTGTTTATTATACATATTTATTGGCAGACCTATAATGACTCAAAACACTTTAGTCGGGGGTGAGGAGATACACTTAGGAAATTTTTTCCACAGAGGTGACACTTTAGAGGGAAATGTGTTCAGGGCAAAGAGCAAAATGGCAAGTAGGGAGGCACAAACGCTGGGGAGTTGGGGTCCTGCTGAACACAGGAAGATGGGACGGGGAGAGACTGTAAGATGTGGACATTGGGTGGGGCAGATGGTGACATGCTTATGTGCCACAGGAAGGATTTGAACTTAAGGACTCTTTCTGTCTCTGTCACCTACAATCTGTGACAGTCAAAAGTCCTTTACTGTGGTCATCGGGAGAGCACATGTTATCTGTTCTCCCGAGTCCTAGCCTACAGCCTTCTCTGCCTCCATCCCCTCTCTTGGTTCCTCTCTTACCTCTGCTCTGAAAGTGCATGTTAACTCTCACCAGCTGCCTGGCTTTTGAGACGTTCATCATGACTTCTCTGCTTTGTCCTGAGGTTTCTGTTCCCCCAAACTAGGTGAAGATCATTTTACTGAGCTCATCCTCTCAAGACCACTTATTTTTATTTTATGAATATAGAATATAGACCTCCTTTGAAACGGCTTCCCACAATACTTGTCTGAGTTCCTTTTTAAGCCCTTTAATGTTTTCTGCTTTTCTGCCTTTTCCTTCACTGTGTCTGATTTTGAAATTGCATCCTTCCATTTTTGGACATCTTTTCAGCATTCCTTTCTTCCAATTATTCAGGTGGAATGTGAGGCTTGCTCTTCAGTAATCATTCTTTGTCTTTAATTCTGAAACACTCAAAAAAGCCCATTCAACCGTAAGACAATGAAGCATTGTTCAAGCTTTGTCCCTCCCTCTTCTGCCATTGGCTGGAAGACAAGGTGCCCGCTGAAGTTTGGGAAATGTTTTTGGAAAGCATTGAGAACTGTCCACATCAAGGGATGGGTATCCTGCCTCTGGGATCCATAAATAATTAAAAAAAGAATCTATAAATAATTAAAATAAAGAATGACACTAGAAGGAGATTTTCAAACCTGTCACCGAATGACAATATCTGCGTTCCTCACATTCACTTTCTCTTCCATTCCCTCACCATCCCTATTTTTTTGTTTGTTTAGTTTTGCTCTTCTTTCCTCATTATCTTTTAATTGCTTGATGTTCTAAAAAGACTTCCAACAATTTCCACTCGTTTGTTTACCATTTGTAACTTTTCAATTCTGTGTGATTTTCTTTTGTCTCACATTTTTATGACTTTCCCTCTATGATTTAACCCTCTGCCCAGAGACTGCAATCCCTGATCTGTTTTCTGCCACTATGATTTTGTCTTTTAAAAAATGTTGTACAAATGGAATCATCTGGTATGTAGTCTCTTTGTCTAGCTTCTTTCACTTGCTATCATATTTTCAAGATTTACTTATTTTGTTGCCTGTCTCTGTAGTTTATTCTTTTGGGGGGCTGAGGAGTATTATATTGTAAGGATATACCACAATTTGCTCATCCGTTTACCAGTTCGTGCACACTTGGGTTGTTTTGAGTTTTGGGGTAATATGGATAAAGTCATTGTGAACATTTGCATGCAAGTTTTTATGTGAACATACATTTTCATTTCTCTTTGAAGGATACCCACTAGCAAGATTGCTAGATCAGATGGCAGGTGCATCATTTTGTACTCCCAGCAGCAACATCTGAGAGTTCCCTTTCTGTTATTGACTCCTAGTTCCTTCCATGCGCAGATATTGTTCCACAACACCCGCCATTGACTTTTTCAAAAGAAATGAGCCAATCTGTGAGTGTGTACTGGTATCTTCTTGTGGTTTTAATTTTCTTTTTTTTTTTTTTTATAATATATTTTCTCCAATTTTATTTATTTTTTTTTGTAGAGACAGAGTCTCACCTTATCACCCTCGGTAGAGTGCCGTGGCGTCACACAGCTCACAGCAACCTCCAAATCCTTGGGCTTAGGCGATTCTCTTGACTCAGCCTCCCAAGCAGCTGGGACTACAGGCGCCCACCACAATGCCCGGCTATTTTTCTGTTGCAGTTTGGCGGGGGCCGGGTTTGAACCCGCCACCCTCGGCATATGGGGCCGGCGCCCTACCCGCTGAGCCACAGGCACCGCCCTTGTGGTTTTAATTTTCATTTTCATAATGATCATGACTTGGAACATGTTTCATAAGCTTATTAGCTATCCATATATTTCTTGGCTGACATGAATGTTTAAATATTTTTTCTGTTTTTAAAATAGAAATAATTGTCTTTTTATTTACAAATTCTGGTTGCAAACCTTTTATTAACAATATTTTTAGCAAATACTTTCTCCCAATCTGTGCTTAACTTTTTAATATCTTAACAATGTCCTTTGAAAAGAAATTATTTAATTGGAAAATTTATCGAACTTTCTTTTATGGTTTGTGCTTTTTATACATATTTTGCCTAGCTAATGGTGACACATTTTTTTTTTCTTATGGTTCTTGTGGCAGTTCTACAGTCTTTGTTCTTGCATTTAAGCCTTATGTTTCATTTTAAACTCTTATTTTATAAATAATGCAAGGTAAGATCTGAAGCTTTTTTTTTTTTTTGCATATGGATGTTCAATTGTTACAACATCATTTATTCAAAAAACATCCTTTCCCTCATTGAATTACCTCAGCACATGCATTAAAAGTCAATTGATTCTATGCAGGGTGGACCCACAGTTCATGTCTAATTTAAAATAGTTTAACGTAGCAAATTGCACACGAACTTTATCTACGCCCTGTATTTGTGGTTATATTGTGCATGTATTTCCATACTGTTCATTATGTTCACTTGATCCATGTCTCTTCATTTGTCAACATTATATCATCTTAACAGTATAATAATAAGTAAACCTTGAAATCAAGCACTGTTAAACCTTGAAATTGTCTTCTTTTTCCAAATTATTTCCACTATTTTATGTTCTTCGCATTGCCACATAACTTTCAGAATTAATTTGTCAATGTTTTTTAAAGTTAAGATTGTAATTGAGATCGCATTGGGTGTATGAATCAATAAGAGAAAACCAACATCATAAAATAAGGAAACTTCTGATCCTTGAACATGTTGTTTCTCTCCATTTATTTAGGTATCCTTTCCTTTTTCTTGGTCATGTTTTATCATTTTCAATGTACATGTCTTTCACATGTTTTCACAAATTTATCCTAAAGTATTTTTAAATTTTTATTTAATTAAAAATATTGTTACTTTCCAATTCTAATTTTTCACTGCAATTAGGTAGAAAAATAATTATGGTTTTGTATTTATTTAGTATTCTGTAACTTTGCTGAACTCATTAGTTCTAGTTGCTTACTTGTAGATTCCTTAGGATTTTCTCCGTAGACGATTATTCATTGGGTTGAAAGACTTTCCTTCTGTTGTAATTTTCTGACTGTACTGTAATTTTTATCATGACTGAATGCCAAATTTTGTTTGTTTTTCTGTACCTACGAACATTATCATACAGTTTTTCATTTTTTGCCTACTAATGTGGTGAATTATATTGATGAATATTTGGATATTAAAACAACCTAGCATTCCTGCAAAAATTGTGGGAATTTTTGACACCCCTAGACACATATTGCTCTTTTATTTATTGTTCTTTCTCCTTTTCATTTTTAGAGATGAAGTCTTTTTATGCAGTCCATGTTGGAGTGCAGTGGCTATTCACTGGTGTGATCATCACAGACTTGAACTCTTGGGCTCAAGTGAGTTTCCCTTCTTAGCTGCTGGGACTACAGGTGTGTGCCCTAGTGACTGGCTTGCTCTTTTTATGTACTGCTAAATTTGGTTCACTAAAAGTTTTTAAAGAATCGTTTTTTTAACTTCTATTTTTATGAAGCATATTAGTGTAGTGTCTTTTGTGATATCTTTACCTAATTTTGGTGCCAGGACAATGCTGTCTCACAAAGTGAGTTGACAAGGAGTCCCTTGTCTTCTATTTTTTGGAAAAGTTTGTATAATGTTGACTTTTTTTCATCCTTCAATATTTGATAGAGTTTGCCAATGAAACCATCTAAGTCTGGGAGCTTTTTGGTGAAAGGTTTTGCAACATGAATTACATTTCTTTAATAGATATAAGACTCTTCAGATTATCTATCTTTTTATTGGCAAACTTAGAATAGTTTATATTTTTCAAGGAACTTTTCTATTACTCTTTAAGAAATGAAATGGATCAACATAAAGTTGCTTATGATATCCCTTTATTAGCTTTTCAATATTTGTAGGATCTAGTGATCTCCCTTCTTTCATTTTTGATACAGATCATCTAAACATTTTTCATTTTGTTGATCATTTCATCTAGAGTTTATCAATTTTATTGAGCTTGTTGGAAAACTAGCTTTTGGTTTTATTGATTTTTTTTCCTATTGCCTTTCAGTTTTACTTTACTATTTCTTCCCTTGCATTTTCTTTGGGTTAAATTTGCTCTTCTTTTTCCAGTTCCTTAGAGTGGAAGTGAAAATAATTTCATTTCTTTTTCCACACATAAAAGTTTAATGCTATAAATTTTACACTAAGTTTTGCTTTGTTTGCACCCCGGAGTGTTTCATGTGCTCTGTTTTTTATTTCATTTAATTTGAACTGTTTTCTAATTTCTCTTATGTTTTCTTTGACCTAAGGATTGTTCAGATTTGTATTTTTCAGTCACTGGATTACTCACCCAAGGTCTCCCGCAGGATCCTTGCTCTGTGACCCTGAGTGCAGAGCTTGCCGGGGCAGTTCTCCCACAATGGCTCCATGTGGTCCACAACCCAATAGTATTAGCTCTGTCGGGCTCAGTGGCGCAGTCCCGGGCCTTAGACAAGGCTTAAAGTCCTCTGTACTCTCTCTCAAGCTCTCCCAAGGTAGTTCAACTGAGTGCCAAGTCCAAAAAGGACTCACAGGTAAGGCCTTTCCAGTTTGCAAGCTCATTGCTGCTGTATTTATAGTTGCGGGCAGTATTAGGCCAAAGGAACACACTCAACCACTTGCCAGTTCTCCACTGCTTTTGTCCTCCTCATGGGATCCAGAAGTCTCTCACTGACTCCCTGTATCCTCAAAGGGATGTTTCTGGGCAGATCCTACCAGCCAGCCAGAGATTCCTGAAGACTTCTCTCTCCAGTCTCACTGTGCCCAGTTGCAAGGAAGCTGTTACTCGGCCGCCATCTTGCTCCTCCTCCAGATTTGTATTTTTAGAAGTTTACTTACTTAGGTGTTTATAAAGGTCTTTCTGTTATTGACTCCTAGTTTTATGTTATTGTGTCAGAGGATAGACTGAACAATTTTAATCTTTTGAAATATATTGAGAATTATATTTTAGTTCAGAATATAGTCTATTTTGGTGAATGTTTCACGAGCATTTGAAAACAATGTATAATTGCTATTGTGGGTTGGAGAGTTCTAAAATCTCGATTTGGTCAATTTGGCAGACAGCATTGTTTAAGTCTTTCTATAGTTTCATTCATTTCCTGTTTCCTTATCCTGTGAGTTACTAATAGACTAGTATTGTAATTGCCAGGTGTAATTGTTGGTTAAGATAATTTTAGTTTTATTGGTTTTTACTTCATTTATTTTGATGTGCCTTATTGGATGTCATCAGATCTGTATGAATTCAAGATTTTTATCTTTAGATTAACAGACCCTGATATCATTATAAAATACCCTCTTTATGCATATCTTGCTTTTAATTGTTTTTTCCATGGTCTTATTTTTATTTTTATCTATTTACTTTTAATATCTCTCTCTCTCTCTCTCCAAGATTTCTCTCTATTGCCCTCAGATACTGCTGGAGTCCAGAAGTACCAACACAAATCACTATAACTTCAAACTCCTCTGCTTAAGTGATCCCCACACGGCAGCTTCCAGAGAAGTTAGGATTATAGGAAAATTTCCCCACATCTGGCTAATTTTTAAGTGTTTTTATAGAGATGGGATCTCACTATGTTGCCCAGGCTGGTCTTGAACTACTGGACTCAAGTGATTCTCTTTCCTCAGTTTCCCAAAGCACTGGGATTGCAGGTGTGAACAACTGTGCCTGGCTTGAGTTTCTTTCTGATATTGTATTAAAAACTTTGTATTTTCCAAATAGAACAATCTGCCTTCTGATAGGAATATTAGGTCATTTACATTTACATTGTTGATATGATCAGGTTGTATTATGAAATTGTCCTACTTTTGCTAGTGTGCATGCAAGTGCCTTCCACTTCTGGGTGAAGTCCAGGAACTGTTCTGCCAGCTTCCTTCTGGTGTTTTACCCCCAGCCTCATGGAGTTGCCCTCTATGCATTCACAGACCAGCCAAAGATTTGATTAGAGTTTTCTGTAGATGTTCTGGCTGACCCTTCTCCCTCTCCCCACATCTCAGTCCCCTTAATTTCTTTTACTCTGGTATTCTGCTTCACAGATTCTAGCTGACATTGTCTCCTAAACTCTGATCTACGTCTGTTCACCCAGTAAGAATGCTGGATTCTGTGTGTGATTTCCTCTTTGCCCTGTGGACTGGAAACTGCCTGTAAGCTGTGAATGAATATGCCTGTGGAATGCATCTGATTTGCCTCCCTTTTCTCAGTGACCATAGTCCTGTACTGGTTGTTGTCTGATGCCTACAGGAAGTCATTTTATAGTCTGGGTTTCTAGTTGTTTTTGGTAGAATGGAAATTACTGTAACAGCTTTCTGTATGAAGTATGTCTTTTTATTCTCATGCTTTCACATCTGGAGACTTGCTGATGCTGAAGGGACTATCTCTTCCAGAGCTAGCCAATTCCTAGAGATGAAAAAACAAAACACCAGCCAGGCACAGTTGTTCACACCTAAGAGCATCCCTTTCATATGCAAACCCACTGATCCAGAGCCCATATCCAAAAGACCTCTTTCACGGAGCCCTTATACTAGGCCAGTATTTGCTCTAATTACTCCAGGACCAGGCACTGGAAAACTAGAGATAGTCCCTATACCACATAGCCCAATAAAATTCCTCAAGCTGACCAGTCCTGAACTGGGTTACTCTGACATATTTTCTTTCCATTCCTGTCTTCTCACCAACCCTGGTGCTTCCTCCTGTAACCCCTTGTATGGCACTTGCCTACTGCTCTTGGGAATTGTAACATACTACAGCTATCTTTTTAACAACAATCCTCTTCTTATTTCTTGGCCTCCTTATACTTGAATAATAATAAAACCTACATTTTCAAATACTTTCATGCTTACAAGCAGAAGTTTGGTACATTTTTCCTTAAATAAAATAATGTCTTTAAGCATCTGGTACATAACAATCATTGGACAAACACACATCCCTTGACTTGATCTCAGTATTTTAGCATTTTGTCTAGACAATATATTCAGTTTGCTTTCCTTCCTTCTTTCCTTCCTTCCTTCCTTCCTTCCTTCCTTCCTTCCTTCCTCCCTCCGTCCCTCCCTCCCCCCTTCTCCTCCTCCTTCACTTCTTCCTCCTTCTTCTTCCTTCTCCTCTCTCTCCTCTCTCTCTCTTTCTCTCTCCCTCCCTCCTGCCTTCCCTCTTCTCTTTCATCTTTCTTTTTTTTCAGAGACAGAGTCTTGGTCTGTTGCCCAGACCAGAGTCCAGTGGTACCACAGCTCAGTGCAACTTCAAATTCCTAGACTGAAGTGATCCTCCCATCTTGGCCTCCCCAAATGCTGAGATTACACCAATGATCCACTGCCTCCCAGCCAAATTTCATTTTTGTTTTTAATTTAATGTTTCAACTCCTCATCTGCCACCACCACTGCTCCTATCATACTCAACTTGAAATCTTCATCTTGCTATTCAAATTTTGGGTTTTACTCCTTTGAAATCTTCTTTTGTATTTAAATCCATCCCACTAGTCTATGAAATATTGAAATGGGAACAGGGTTACTGGTTAAGCATTTAAACTTTTTCTTTTCTTTTTGCAAAATTTGTACAATACTTCTTTCCAATCTCTTCATGGAACTTTCAGCTGATATCAACTTTTTCTTATTTCTTTCCTATTTCATTCCCTCAATGGACAGTAGAAATTTCCTCCAATTTTTAGCTTTACTATATTTAATGAAGATGTCAAACTTCTGAATAGCATTTCCTTTCAGACTTTGGGGGTGGTGTATACATTTAAATATCTGATAATTTCCCATCCTGAATTTCTCCTAGACTGACTTCCTATATATTCTATATCTTTCAAAAATGTAATGATAAATGTATAAGGACAAATGTTAAAATTGATGTGATACCTTAATCTTTATTTTGTTTTACTTGGTTATTATAAGGAAAGTTTGAATTTAGCATATTACTCTTTAGACATCCAACCAACCTAACAACTGAGGTGTTCTTCTCTCATTACTTGGGTAATCTGTAATAAAATCTAGAATTTACAGTAATTTTTAAGATGCTAAAAATAGTATTAAACTAACTAAGTTAATTTGACATGAAAGTAAATGCCAGCTCTGAGGATGACAATTCCATCAGTCAGAGCCGCCACACTGGTCAATTTTGACTAGATTTGTACAGATTGCATGCCTTTCCATGTAGAGTCAAAGAAATTTAGGGTACATACAACCAAAAAAATATTTTTGTATTGAAATTTTACACATATTTCTTACTGGTTCTTAACTGAAGGGCTCAATTTATTTGGCAAATCCCTATTCACTAATTTGTGGTAGCAGAATGGTTCTGATTGACAGGCACAAGATTGCAAAGTAGAAACTAGGACACGGGTAGTTTTCTTAGTTTTTCTTCAGTGAAGAGATTCTACAGTACGAATGACAGATATTTGGATCTTTAGGGAATAATGAAGGAAGCTGAAAGATATCATTATCACAGAATGGATTTTGTGTCATTTTTGGTTCTCACTACCAAGGAAAATGTGAAAATGCGGTTTGCTAACTTTAGTACTTCATAGCCTAAGACAGTCTATGCTTTAAGCCCCAGAGAATTTTCTTTTTGTACAATTTCACAGATTCTGAAGCCTAAGTGATCATTAGGGGAAAACTACAGTTTTATTTCTCTGCCCTATTATACCAAATTCTTAGGGAAAATGCCACTGACACACACTGTGACAAGTCCCTGAGTCCAGAACACAATTTAAATTTTATAAAATCAATTTTATGTTGTAGCTGTTGATATATCTTGACAATCTTTGATTGATATGTCATTTTTTAAATCCACGTTGCCTAAAAATCAGCCTGCTTTAAAATTGATAGCTATATCTCCATCACTTTTATGTGGTATGAGTGAATTTGAAAAAGAAGGTGTTTCTTTTTTTTTAGTCAGCACATGACTGTCTTTCCTAGAAACAGTGGTGGGACCATAAAATGCTTTTTCCTTCAGGGATATATAAAACCCTTCCCATGCCCACATGTCTCAATTGCATGCTATTCACTACACATGTGAAGTAACCTTTGGGTATTTTGTTAAAGGATAGATTCCAGGAAAAATAAAGTTTACATTCTGTTTTTAGAATCCAGAGGGTCTACATCAGTGATGAGCAACGTAAGATCCACCTAACAAATTTTAATTGCAACCTTTACCCTCACACAAGGCATCTCCATTCAGAAAAATATAATAACAACCTGCAGAAATTGATTTTGGGATTTTTTTTGTCCAAAGTCTGTGGGTTGGACAGGATCATCATGTGAACGAATCAACCCCCCGCCAAGTCCTATTTTAGTTTGAGGATTCAAATCAAGCACAGAGCAAAACATTTGGGGACTCTGTATCTATATAGGAATGATGTGACCCTTCATGATGGCTTGGGTTTAGAACTGCTTTCTCCCAGCATGGCAAAGCCAAGAGAAATCCTACAGACACAAGAGGAAACTCAAGAAGGGGAAAACCCAGGGTACACATTTATCTTTGTGCCTTTTACAGTGTCTGGCACAGAGTAAGTATTCAGTTGTGTCAAATGGAATGAACTAATTCAACCCACCTCTGCTGTTACTGGCATTACACCAAGTTTAGATAACCCACTTTAGCATATGTAAAATGGAAATGACAATACTTCTTACCTTCAAGGGATATTTTGAGGCATTAATGATACAATGCATTTGTAAGACTGTATCTTTCCTATGAGACTCAATTAGAATACATTTATGTTACAAAAAAAGTATTTGAGCTTGAAAATTTAATTTTTCCTGAATTTGGCTATTATATAAAGAAAATTTTGAAGTACTGATGATCTAATTTCCAGAAAGTGCCATCCCTAAGGATGTTCCCTTGTATTACCCTTTATTTTTTTTACATAGTTGAGTTTACGTAGGTAGGCTCATTTGCGCACCCAGTAACCTTGTGACATAAAGCTGAGGTGTCTTCATTTCCAAAAGATACAGTGACTAAGTGATCTGTTTTTTAGATTGCCCTGAGAAAGAAATGGTTACAGGCTGTGAACTTGTCAGATCTCTTAAGCCCCTTTGCTTTGGCAGCTACCTTGTATCTAGGAGAGGATGACCCTCATGGGAGTAGAAAAAGAATAGTGGTTTTTAGAGTTGCTCATAGCTGAAAATATCCCTGCTCTCCAAGTGTGACAGACCAGAGGCATGTTTTTGAGCAGCCAGGAGCAAGCCCAGAGCTCACCCTTAGTGATACTTAGTATTTGTCATCTTTGAGGCACATCTCACATCTCTGTCTGATCTAGCCTCCTTTCTGTACCTGGAGTGTAGTATTTCTACAACTCATACCTGGATTGGTGCCCACCTCCTTCCCCATCCTACCTCCCCCAAGACTTAAAGTTTCTCACTTTCCTGTTGTCCTCATAATGTTCAAAATTTTTGGCTTAGTAAAAATCACTTTTTCTAACAATTACCCTATCCACAACCCAGTATACACAACCACACACCAGTTTTTGCTCTAGAACACTGAACTACTTTCATTTTCAGGAAAGCTTCTTTGTACACTCAAACTCACATATTCATGCACACACTCACCTGTCCCTGTTCCTTATAACTCCTACTCATCCTATAGTTCAGCTTATATATAATTTCCCATAGGAAGCTTTCCCCAGTTGGCTAGAACTAAAGTAGGTACCCTTCTATATATTTACTATGCACACAACATCTATCATAACTTATAACAGCTCATCCTACTGTATAGAATGTATCAGTTTATTTGCCATCTTCCTTCTAGAATATAATTTCTCAGAGGACAGGGACTACGTCTTATATACTATTGAATCCCAGAAACTTAGCACTATCCCTGGTTTGTTATAAATGCTTGGTTTGTATTGAATAATGGCTGGATGGCTAAATGCATCCTTCACAGTAAATGATATCCTTAGGAAATTGTGGATCTGTGCCTATATGTTAGCAAAACAAGGAGTTGATTTTGAATAACTTTGTAACACTATATAGGTTGCACAGGAATTATAATGATGCCCCATTTTTTAAATAATTTCAGGTATTGGCACTACACATTATTCTGAATCTTTATAGCTAAGCATTCCACAGATACGTTCCAACTCTATAAATGTCAAACAATGGTGATCACACCATGCTGAGGCCCATGAAGTTCACTTGCCAAGTATTTTAATCAAATCAGGAACAGTAAGTGTGGAGTAAGAAATTAGCCTGTAGTGTTGCAAAACTGGATTAAATATGAATGTTTAATGAGAGCTGTTTTTTTCCCATCTCTATTCCTTTTTTTAATGAAATTAAAGACTATCAGTAATATCAGCTAAAACTCTAGAATTTTAGAGCTACGTCACTGCTTTAGATTAAAATACTTTGTGTCGAAACCAGTTCTTTCTCATCACTTAGGGAGTAATCAAATTCTGATAAATATATTTTCTAAGAAAAGTTTATGACCAACACTTCAATATGTTTGAAGCAGGAAAAATATATTAACAACAACAACAATAACAAAAAGCATGAAATGACACGTGTTGGAGTTGACATTGACAAAAATGAAAGAACAGGGAGGTGCCTATGGCTCAAGGAGTAGGGCGTGGGCCCCATATACGGGGGGTGGTGGGTTTGAACCCAGCCCTGGCCAAAACTGCAAAAAAAAAAAAAAAAAAAAGAGAGAGAGAGAGAACATAGTTCTTTACTGACGTTGTTTGACTACAATGACCTGTATTGCGTTAAGAGTGTTTTCATTAACTTCTCAAGAAAATGATGGATTTACAGTGAGTCATTCACGGTAGCACACACAAAAATTTATTGAGAGCTAAACAGGGGTATATTCCTTGAAATCACCAACATAAGGCAAATAATATATTTGCTGATTTTATTTAGTGGCAAAGTCAGATTTGGGTTTTGAATAGTGAAGAAAATAATTGTGGAAATTTGGCTCAATCTTCAATTTGCAGGAAAGGGTCTGAGCATTATTGCTATTGCCATGAAGGAGCTCAGGAAGTTGTACCCCAAAATATGACTCCTTGGTATGAAGAGTATTTTGAATTAAAGGCCCTTAGAGATCAACAAGCATTGGAAGAGGCTTTCCTTCCTTCTACATTAAAAAAAAAAAAAAAAACCTATTCAAAAGAACAATTTACTTCCATTCTCTTCCACGTTACCTCAATAAATTACAAAGAAAAAGATCAAGAACACAACCAGACTCGGGCCAGATTATTTTATTTTTTATATTTTTTAATTTTTAAGTCATTTGTACATAGATCATAAATACATTTATGCCATTATGGGATTCGATGTATTGATTATTTGTACTAATTGGAGTGCTTACATTCTACTAATCAACATAACTTTCTCCTCATTTACCCAATTAGAGCATTAAGACATTTGTGTTCTACACCTGATAGCTCCAAATTCTCAGGTTACTTTAATTTCCAAAAGAATCATTTACGAATCAATGTGTTTTCCTCTCATCCATTTATTCTCCTAAGTATCTATTCATTCTCTCTAGTAACCACTTACTGCCTCTTAGCAGAATTACTTATATTCCTCATCCCCCATCCCCTCCAAAATGAGGGCACATAAGCTTTTAGACCCCACCGGGATATTTAGTAAACACTCTGTGATTCTCCCCAAGAACACAGTAAATAAATCTCTCTTATTAATCTGCCTTGTTATGAGTTGATCATTCCATGAACCTTCTGGGGCAAAGAGGAAGTTTCCCTTCTCTCTCATAGTAGACATAGCCAGAGACCTTTCCTTTGGGCATATTCCCTACATTCAAGTAAGTTCCTATAAAGTTAGACGTCCACTAGTAGATCCTTTAATAGGAAGAGCTAGAGCACTTTGGTTGCAGGGAAAGTTGCCTGCTCGGTAATTTCCTGCTATTATCTTCACTATAATGTTTCTTAACTACCTATTTGCTCTTAATGACCTACTTATGAATATAGTAACCCCAGAGAATGGCCAAGGGATATAAAAAAATCCCCTGGATATTGTATTTTAAAATGACCACTGACCCAGGAGATGGATTTGAGGTTATTTTTCAAAAGCATTGTCTCTAGACTGATGAATAAAGGACGAGAACCGTGATGGTCACAAACCACTGATGCACGTGGAAGGTGGCTCGCCAAGAATTTGAAGAGAGTCAAGAATCCAGCAAGTCTAATCTCTGGAAATTTAGAAGGATTACAGAAGGAAATGCAAAGTTAAATCAAGAAGCTTATTTTTTCCCTAATCCCTAAACTTTATTGTGCCTACATTGGTATATCAAACATAACATGCTTAGCAGTTAGGCCACACAGCTGGTGACATCTTTTTTCAAGTAATTAAACTGGTTTTTTTGTTTTGTTTTGTTTTTATTTTAATGCCATCTGGTAAAGATTAAGGTCTGAAGGAATGATGAAAAGAGTTTGGGCCTGGGTTTAGAGCTAGACTAAGCTCTCAATTTTGATACTAAATGAGTGGACTTAGTCACAATGTTTTGTTTTTTTTTTCTTTTTTATATTTCTTATCCTCATCTATTAAGTAGAATGAAGTGGGCGCATACAGCTCTAAAACTATTTTATCTTGTCAGTGGTTCATTGATTCAAGTAAAAGTGTTCCAAACATTGGGCCAATGGCTTTCTGGTTCCCAGAGAAGATGTGTCGGATCTCACATGATAGGGCGGGTATGGGCATGGTGGTCTGAATCACATGGCGTGGGCATAGATAGAACATTGTGCTGAATACGCTCATCACTATGTTTTCTGGACAACACAAAATAAGATGCCCTGTTCACACTAATCGAATAAATCCAGATTTGGGGTAAATCGAAGGCCCTTGAGGGGATGAAGAAAGCTGATCCTCATGGGATAAACAGACTCCTTTCACAATTCTGCTCTTCTTAGTACAAGAATAGAACATGGGATTCAACATCAGTTTGATGATTTACTAGAAGATGGCAATGGTACTAATAGCGTCATTTATCTTTTTCCTTTTTGCAGTTTTTGGCCAGGGCTGGGCTTGAACCTGTCAACCCTGGGCCAGCGCCTTACTCTTTGAGCCACAGGCACTGCCCAATAGCGTCATTTACCAACTTTGATGCGTCAAAAACTGTGCTAAGTCTTGTTTTTAATTCAACCTGAAAAGATGCTTAACCTAATGAAAACATGAAAATGGGGCCCGGAGGAATTTGGCAACTTGTCCAAGATCACAGAGCTGATGATGCAATACTGACAATAATATTATAAGCTTTGTGCTGTTCCTATACAACGTTTTGCTTGCATGTGAGGTCAATTGGGGAGGATCTGGAAAGGATAATGAACAAACATGACTGCCACACCTAATGGTGGAACTGAGTGTTTAATGAGAGAATTTTAAAGTTTAATGTTAAGGCTTGTACCACATATCTTAGTAGTTAGGGCACCGGCCACATACACTGGGGCTGGTGGTTCGAAGTCTGCCCATGTCTGTTAAACAACAATGGCAACTGCAATAAAAAAAAAATAGCCGGGCGTTGTGGCGGATGCCTGTAGTCCCAGCTACTTGGGAGGCTGAGGCAAGAGAATCACTTAAGCCCAAGAGTTTGAGGTTGCTGTGAGCTGTGACACCACAGCACTCTACTGAGGGTGACCTAGTGAGATTGTCCCCCCCACAAAAAAAGTGTTTAGCCTTCACAATGTGTAACTATTGCTTTTTTATAGTTTCAAAACGTTCTCATCATTCCAGAAAAATACCCTGATCTATTAAGTATTCACTTGCTTGTCCTTACTCCCCCAGTCCTCTGGCAACCACTAACGTGATTTCAGTCTCCATGGGTTTCCCTATTCTAGATACTTTACACAAAAGGAAATCATGTGAGATGTGACCCTTTGTGTCTGTCTTCTTTGACTCAGCATGTTTCCCAGGTTCACCCAATACGGTAGCACGTACTTCATTCCTTTCTAGGGCCAAATAACACTCCATTGTAGAGATACACCACAATTTGTTTATTTTTTCATCTATCGATGGACATTTCTTTTTAGCACTTTAACAAGCCAAAGATGTGTTTATTCACTCAAAGATTCTACTTACAGGCTCTATGATTTCCAGTTTCAATGCAGATTGGATTCATGACATCTAACGTGCTTTTACCATTTTATCCTTCTTAAAAGTTGTAGAACTGATGTTTCACTTCTACAGTAAGTTTTCCTGTCATATATTTAATTTATTTCCAGTATGACCATTTTTTACAATGTCATTGCCATGTAGAACCATTGTTTGACCTTTACTTATAAATATCTCTCAACTGACTTTTTGCTTGTTATATTCCACAATAGAATCTGTATATTTCTGGGTAAATGCATCTCTTTTGCTAGGCTAAAAGTGCCCCTCCCCTAGTGTCTACATTCTACACCCTTAACCCATGAATCTACCTTATGTGGAAAAAGGGACTTTGCAGATGAGCTAAATTTGAGATTCTGAGATGGAGAGATTATCTAAACTGTCTGCGTGGGACTATGTAATCACAAGTGCCGTAAGAGAGAGGCAGGAGACCAGAGGGGATTTCAGGAGATATACATAAAAACAGAACCCACAGGTCAGGAGCCAAGAAACTGCAGGAGAAAAGAAGATAGATTCTCTCCTGAAATCTCCAGAAGAAACTCAGCCCTGTGGACACTTGAGTTCTAGATTTCTGACCTTTACAACTATTACAAGAAAAACGATTTCTGTCACTTTAAGATACTAAGATTATGGTAATTTGTGGAAGAGCCACAAGAAATGAATATACTCCACTCAAGTAGTTTTATACCTTTTTATATAATAAACGTTTATAGCAACCATATTTATTAACATACATATTATCAATTGTATACATTGACTTGGTGATACATGGTGCCGCTCAACAAACCTTCTAAATAAAAATAAAGAGCTCAGTGAAGTTTGTCATAAGGAACAGAACTGATACTAGCAAAATTTTGTCTGCTTTGGTATGAATAAACCTCTTAACAATTAGAAAAAGAAATAGTTTTCAAATATGTGGAAACATATTAGGGTTTTTGGATTTCTTAAAGTTTATATGTATGCTCTTTCATAATAAAATTAATTTTTTCATAATATTGTGTTTCAAAGTGTTCTTGTCAATATCTCTTCTTTTCAGTCTAAATCTTCATGTGGCTTGAAGCAAACACAGATTCTGTGAACTAAGTGTCTGAGTTTTCACACTGGACTCAGTAGGGAGAAACTGGACCCGGTAGGGAGAATCTGGACCGTTCCTGACCTCGCAGGTGAGGAAGACAATGATAACACTCATTTTCTTTATAGAATGAAAAGACAGTGAAGTGTATTAAGAAAGACGTAGCAAAGGTAAAGAGTTCACTGAGGATGAAAACCAAACTCCCAGCTCTTTTTTTTATTCTGAATCTACCCCCTAAATCCTAGCATTTTTCTTATCTTTCAGTCAACTGAATGGCCACACATTAGTGCGCCTCTTCACACCAGGGCTTTTGGAAGCTCTTTTCACTACCTCAGAGGCAGCTGCTCTTCAGTGATGTCATGTTTCCTTCCTGACCTTGGGAATGACATTTAAAAGCAACTGTTTCCAGAGACTAAAAGACATAGCTTCTGAGTCTCAAGTCATGCTACCAAAATAGCCCATTAACTGTGCTTTCCAGCTTAGTTACGTCATAATGAATCAGTCTCTTCTCTGTGTTGATGACTTGTCCCCATCTTTATCAATTTCAGTATGAATGTGTCCCTGCCAAAGGCATCAGGAGGAGACTAAGGAAATCCTATAGGAGAACAATGACAGGAAATTGACATAGCCAGTAAGAAGTCTGGAAAAATTAAGTTAGAAGAAAGCGGGGCTTGGCTTATTGCCATTTTTGGAATAAAACCTGCAGGCAAAGATGGCATTAGAAAAGTAAACATCAAACTTAAAATAAGCATGGCTGTGTATAAAGTGCATTGAAATAAAGGTTAAGAGTAGGAGAAATAGGAATAATGGTAGGAAATCACTTGTTTGAGTGGTGAAGGTAATAACCATTGTAAAGCGATACTGGATTTTTTTTGGTCTTTTTCAAGACAAAGATTTCCCTGGACTTGGACTTGGGAACAAGTAGTGGTCAAACTTCTCAGTGCAGAGCTGATTCACTGAACTGGGGAGTTAGAGAAAGGAAAACTTTGTTTCCTTAAACATCTGTAAGGAAGTATGTTGTTAAATAGGTGTAGGTTTAGAGAGTAGACTATAATTAAAAATCTTAGATAAATAAGTGCAATATGTTAGGATCTGGTAACTTGGAAGAAATTACCTCATCAGAGAGATGAAACAATAAAAAGGACATTTTACATTTATTGTAAAGGAAACTCATCAGTGATTATTTTGACCTCATCTCTATGTATCAATCATATGGTCTTATCTAATGTGAATTAGGGAAATGAGTAATACTTAAAAGAAAACCCCCATGAATGTCTGGATGAAGCATGTGAGACTACATCATGCCTAAATTTACCCTGGTGTTGTGAAGAGCTTTTCTTACTTTCTTAGTTTGGTTTCAGACTATTTTCTTCCAAATTGGAGAAGATTATATAAAGTCAAACTTTATGTAAGTACCTAAGTAAGGAGTAACTTCATAGAGTATATCAGAGACATCGTCAGCTTCTTAGGTTTTCAGAGTTGGGAGAGTCTTTCGGGATGGTCTATCACAATTTTTTCATTATCCAGTTAAGAAGATGAAGCTCAGAGCTCTTAAATGACTTATTTAAAGTCATACATTGCTAGAAAAAAAGGTCTAACTACCAGGTTTCCTGATTCCCAATCCAGTGCTGTCACAGAAGACTCATTTGATCAATTAAGTTTTTGTCTTTATTAATTAATCTTTGATCCCTATGGTCAATAAATGAGTCAAATGCTTTATTGTTTATCTTCAAAGAATATTGAATGTACAGTAAAGTATATTCTGCATATTAGGTAGACAATGGCTAAACCTCCATATGCAGAAAAAGAAAAAGGGCTGTGAGAGGCCCACTTGAGGGGCTATGCGTGGTAAGTTTCTCAGATGAGGCATGTTGGCCACAATCCTTTGTTTCTTGGATCCTAAAGGCCTTGGAGTCCCTATATTGACCTGATCCCTTAGTCAGTTGGGTCTACTATTGTCTGTTCCTCAGATTTTAAACAAAAATAAACATAGGTAAGGAGAACAATCAAAGTTTAAAGCAAGAGAACCCTATGATGTGTGTGATAGGTTCAACTGTCTTCCCCATGCAAGACGCCAAGAATGAGGTCATTGTTTTCTAATTTGAGTGAGATCAAGAAATCCACAGTGAACTCCTGGGAGCAGCAGTGGATACTTCATTCCTGTGTCTCGAGAAGGAACATTTCCTTACTCTGTTTCTCCCCGTCTCAGCCAGAGCTTAGTGTAATAACAGGCTATCTGGCTGTACACATTTATGTATTTATTTAAAAATATGCACTGAGTGCAAGATATTTAGGCTTTTATTTTTTAAATTGTTTAATTATTTATTTTTTTAGATACAGCGTCTCATTCTGCTGCTCAGGCTGAGGTGCAGTGGTGATCAAAGCTCACTGTAGCCTCAAACTCCTGTGCTAAGTAATTCTCCCTCCTCAGTCTCCCGAGTAGCTGGGACTATCGGCACCATACCTGGTTACTGTTTTCTACTTATTTAAGTAGAGACAAGGAGAGCTTTAATATTTTTAATTTCACTGTTCTCATCTAAAATAAGTACTTATTAAGACCAGATTACATTCCGTTGTGAGGGTTACATAAACACTTGCATGCAAAGTGTCTGGTGTAGTCCCTGGCACATAGAAAGAGCTTCGGTATCTGTAATGATGATGCTGAGAAAAGAAGCAGGAGAATCACGGAGCCTACTCCAGATGCTAAGGGAGCATTCATGATCCTTGATTACAGTGGAACCTTCCATAAAGGAAGCCTCTTGTCACGGCAGGACATGGATTACAAAGTAAAAAAAAAAAATTCTTTCGGATTATTTAATTTAGACAGTCTTTATATTGTACTTGTTGGAAGTGTTCTTCCAATAACTGAAGGAAAGTGGATATTGATTTTTTGAAAGAGTGAATCCAGGATAGATTTTATTATTAATAATCAACCAACATCCCCCAAAAGAATTTGAAGTAACATAATAAAAGGCATGGGTACCATGGCATTTTTAAAACAAAGACTAAAACATGAAGACTGAATGATTGATTAGGGTTGATGGCTACAGCAGAGCATAAAACTCACTGCAGTAGTTTCCTGGCAGTAACAACTTTCTTTATAAATAAAATGAAGCTCATCAATTTATTACATACATTTTCCCTGGCTCTCCACTCTGAGCTGAAATTTATCATGTAGGTAGTATGCTTAATAGTTTTTATTAGATGAAGCTATTTCTTTTATAAACCTTCATAAAACTCTAGGGCTTAGTGTTTAAAATGTACATTCTCTGAAGGCATTTCCACAGAGACCAAAAGTAATCAAAAGTGATACAGTTTAGGAGTTTGGATTTCTGATAATTCAGGAAGGGACGCTTGGATGGATCAGTGAGAATTTCATGCTTACAATACAGTCCCTGTTCTATATTCCTTGACTGATGTCAATTTTGTGCAAATCTAGATAGCAATTAACTTGAGAGGTGTCCTATGTGCCTAAAATAGTTATTTTTAATTGTTAAAGAAGATCCATCTGTTTTAGGTAACATGTGAGGCATGCATTTGGTAAAGTTATCTTATTTGGTTATAAAAACTAAAGAACTCCACCTGTGTTCTTATGCAAGTTAAAAGGTAATTTTCACAGGTGGGTTGCATGCATGCAGGTGGGCCAGCCAGAGCAGAGAAGTTTTCTAAATTCCTTTCCGGATTTCAGCTGCTCACTCCCTTGAAACCTCAGAGGTATATTATTGAGCAGTAGTTCCTAACTAGGGATCTTCAGTGATATTAGTTGAAGATATTTTTCAGAATATTCTCTTTACATACCCTCCAAATTTGAATCTCCAAGAGTGAGGCCTATGGATAAATATTTACAAAATAAAATTCCAAAGAGATTTTGATGCAAATCCTGAATAAGAGCTCTGGCCCTAGAGTATCAACAGAAATATAGCCTAAAAGCTTCTACTGTCTAATGACTTTCATTGTAGTTCTTCCAGGATATTTTGTTTTGAGATTAGCATTTCTATAAGCCTAAAACTTGGGTTAGTTGCAAAAAAGGTGCAAGACAACTAACTGGGTTTTCTGTGGAATGGATTTACTTAGAATTATCCTTCTGCATGTCAAAACTTGCCAAACACTTTCAGTTTTAGTGAAAATTATATTGGTGATAAATTCCAGTTGACACATTATTTAAGACCACTTATAGAAATTCACACTGATTTCGTATGATCAGTATAGAAAAGAATGTGCCTCTTCCTATTTGACATAGCAAGAAGGCGCATGTCCTGTAAAAAATTATTTACATTACTTACTTAAGACACACTTCATTTTAAAAAAGACTTGCAGTGGTATACAAATTCTTCATGAGTACACTGAAGAGGAGGAAGCCTGGGAGAGAGTCCCATTTTATACATTTTTTTCTTGTAGTATTTGATCTGCCATGAATCCATTTCTTTCTTTTTTTTTTTTTGCAGTTTTTGGCTGGGGCCGGGTTTGAACCCGCCACCTCCAGTATATGGTGCCGGTGCCCTACTCCTTTGAGCCACAGGCACTGCCTTTCCTTTTCTTTTCTTTTCTTTTCTTTTCATTTCTCTCTCTCTCTCTTTTTCATGAATCCATTTCTATTCATTCGAATTCCTGTGTTGGTCTGAGTATGAAAGCCTTCTGGCAATTTACCCTGTTTTCCTTGGGATCTCAGCTAGCCTCAAGAGTTGATCCCAAATTCACATCTTCTCTCCAGAACTCTTCAATAACTGCTTGACATTTCCACTTACTTGTCTGGTAGACAAATCGAATTTAGTATGTCCAAGACAGATCCCTTGATTCCTTACCTCCCTCACCCCAACCTGTTTTTTTTTTTTGCCTTCCACATTTTTGTCACTCATTTTAGATCCTTCATATTCTATTTCTCCATCTACTTGGAACCACAGGCTGAATGACACAGGTCTACAAAATCAACACTTATGGGTAACCCTCTTAAATTTGAAACTAATAAGGGGGACTTGTGTAAACTTTAAATGTTGGTAGGTCAGTATAACCAAATATGTAACATAGTCATTAGATAAAAGTACTACCAGGCTGGGTGGCGCCTGTGGCTCAAGGAGTAGGGCGCCGGTCCCATATGCCGGAGGTGGCGGGTTCAAACCTAGCCCCGGCCAAAAACCAAAAAAAAAAAAAAGTACTACCAGACTTTTCAGTAAGGATCCAAGAAGACAGCTCAAGAGATCAGTCACTTGTTGATTCAGTTTGCTCTAGAAGTGTGCTTTCTAATATTCTTCTTTGTATCTTCTTTGCAGTGATGGATATATTTCATATTTTTTATTATTTATAGAATCCTCTTTCATATGAGCAAATTACCCATGGCAACCCTGTACTTCTAAGGATGGAACTCCTGAGTTAGTGCAAGATTTTTGTAGCTTCGTATGATAGGAAGGTAAAATGTCAAATGGGAATTGGTGTCGGATGAAGTTGAGGTTAGATGATGTACCTTCGCCATTCACAAGTTAAAAGTTTATCCTGATAGCAACCAAGATGCAATTGACTGTCACTTAATGACTTCCATTTTGTTCTTGAAAAATCTTATGACTAAGTGAAAAGTCATTAAATGGAAAAAGGAAAAAAAAATGGTTTTTGCTGGCTGGGCTTGGTGGCTCATGCCTGTAACCCCAGCACTCTGGGAGGCCAAAGGTGGTAGATCACCTGAGCTCAGGAGTTCGAGACCAGCTTGAGTAACAGTGAGACCCCACCTCTAAAAATAGCTGGGATTTGTGGTGGTCACTTGTAGCCCCATCTACTTAGGAGGTTGAGGCAAGAGGATCACTTGAGCCCAAGAGTTTGAGGTTGCTCTGAGTTATGATGGCACAGCACTCTGCCAGGGGTGACTGAGTGAGACTGTCTAAAAAGAACATTTTCATTGACTTGGAAAGAAAACGTTATTACACGTTCCACCCCAAATCTAGACACACAGACAAATTTTCCATATGGAAAAATGTATATCACTTGAACAATGAAAACACATTGATTTAAGTAAAAACAAGATGTTGAAAGTAAATACAGCCTGTATGTAATATCCTGAAGACTTCTTAGACTTGGTGAAGAAATAAGACCTGCCTACAGGTGGTAGAGGAGAATGTGAAAGAGGAAATCTTGGGAAAGGGCATGTGGTTGCCTTGCTTTCAAACCTCACTAAAAATATAAAGTTGTAACACTTGTGCATACGCATGCACATACGCTCACAGAGTTTTAAACTAAGCTAAAGGAATGGCTAAATAATAATAGTACATGCTCACAATAGACTAAAGAGCCGACCCTCCTCACCACCCTCATTCAGCACAGATGACATGGTTTAAATTCAGCCTAATATTGTATTCACATCGAATTTGTCCTTCTGTGTCAAGTAAACTAGTAAATGTGTCTTTGCCTGAAATTTGAATGTCCAATTATTTCTCCTTAGAGTGTATAATGTGTTATAAAATTGTTATACTGAAAAAGTTTTTTTTTTTCCTAAAAGATAATCTAATACTTTAAGAGCCATGATGGCAAATAGTCATCAACAGTCACAATGGGATGCGAATCCTTAGCAGCTATAAAAGATATCAAGCAAGGAATGGGCATAATCAAATTTAGCTGTTTGGGGTAGAATCAATTGCAGACAAATGTTTATGTAGCTGAAAGACATGAGATAGAGAGTTAATGAACAGCAGAGCTAGTTGGAGGTAGACTTGATAGACCTTGCTGATTGTGAAAGTGGGAAAGGTTGGGAGAAAGGCAGTCTCACTTTATGTAATCTTATGGTCAATAGGGTGACACTTACAGCAGGAGGAACAGGTTAGGGAGAGAGATGACAAAGTCTACTTAATACTTGCTGGTTTCCAAGTGTCTACAGGAAACCGAAGTGGAGATTCCAGTAGGTATTTACGTATGTTTGGAACTCAGGAGTGAGATCTTGGCTGAAGCTGGAGGTTTGATAGTCATCATTATTATACAGTGTTTGCAGCCTGATGGCTGAAGGATATTGCTTAGGGAGAGAGAATAAAGGGGAGGCAGGGAGAACTTAAGACCACCCTATTTTAAAGAGTAGGCAAAAGTCGGGCTCATGAAGGACACTGAAAAGTAGCTACTAGAGAAGGAGGGAAAACGAAAGAAGGCAGTGTCACAGAAGTGAAGGAGACACAGTGTTTTCAAGACGAGTGGCCCAGAGTGATCAGATGAGGTAAGATTAAAAAAAAAATGTACATTGTATCTAGTAACAAGAGAATTCCAGGTTATCTGGTTAAGATATTCTCAGTGGGATGGTTAGAGGCAGAAGCTGTTGGGAATGTGCCGAGGAATGTGTTAAGTTTTAAAGAAACTTGAGAGAATCTCCTGCCATAGCTGACAGTCTTAAGCATAAAAGTCAGAGTATTTATACACGGAAACTCCTTTGGGAAGATCTCATAGCACCTGTCTCTCCACAGACTGCTTAGCTGGACAATGAGAGACAAAAACAGCTCTTACATCCGTCTCTCTTCTTCCTTTATGTTCCCTTCCACATGGTGGCTAAATGGATTTTATTTTACTAGATTTGCTTTAGAAACTTGACTTTCAGTGTGTTATAGATTTGTGTCTCAACAATAAGGTTTTTTGCATGATTGGAGTAATTTTTCTATGAGAAAATAGCCCCTGTCCTCTGACAGCTTCACACAAGTTGATCCTGAGAGTACCAGGAATTTCTCAAGTATATGACTCATGTTGGTGGTCACTTGGATGGAATTTGAACAAGGATGCCAAGTATTTTTTAAGGCAATTCTAAATAATCTTAGGAAAGACAGAAATTATAGACCTAACCAATTTTCTTCCTCTGAAAAATGTACTGCTTTTGCTAGTTTTTTTGTTTACTAGATTATGTTCCTAGATTAGTATCGGATGCTTTAAAATATAATTTATATATTACCAGAATTTAAAATTTACATTTAGTTATGCTATTTCATTTAATTCTTTCAAAAACCATGCCAAATAGGTATTACCTTAAGTTACTTGTATTCTTATAAGAGGACTGAGAATGAAAATGAAAATCTAGCGCTGGGCATGGTGGCTCATGCTTATAATCCTAGCACTCTGGGAGACTGAGGGAGGAGGATTGCTTGAGTTCAGGAGTTTGAGACAAGCCTGAGAAGAAGCAAAACCTTGTTTCTGCTAAAAATAGAAAAATTAGCTGGGCATTGTGGTGGGTGCCTGTAGTCTAGGGAGACTGAGGCAAGAGGATGGCTTGAGACCAGGAGTTTGAGGTTGTTGTGAGCTATGGCGCCACGGCACTCTACGCAGGGAGACAGTGAGACTCTGTCTAAAAAAAGAAGAAAATCTGAGTCTTTAATTTAAAAACACCTGGACTTTTATTTATGTGTTTATATGTTTATTTATAGACTTGTGTTAAATAGGATTTTAGATGGCACAGTAAAATGCAAATAATAGCAAGATAAAATAATTAAAAATAAGTAAGAAAGAAGATGAAAGGGAAAATAATGACTAATGGACCCGTGTCTGAGGTCATTATACCAAACACACATTTCACAGTCATATAAACTTCCCAGGAGTAAAGCCATAAAGTATTTCTTTTCTTTTCTTTTTTTTTTTTTTTTAAAGAACTATAACTTACATAGGTCCTCACATCTTAAATGTACAGCTCAATGGATTTTCTCACAGGAATGTCTGTATAACTATGTTGATTAAATTATAGAACATTTCCCATTGCATGGGTGGCTTCCTAATTGTTTCCCCAAGAGAAACCCCCATTCTGACTTTTATCACGTATTAGTTCTGCTTGTTTTTGAACTTCAGACAAATATCATTGTACAATTTGTGTCTGGTCACTTTTACTAAACAATATGTCTGTGAGAGTCATCTATATTTTTTTCTAAGAGGTGTTTGGAATTTTCTTTCATTGTTATGTAGCATTTTATTGCATGATGCTTATATGACAGTTATGGTTGGACATTTGCTTGTTTAAAGTTTTGGACTATTATGAATAAAGCTGTTATGAATATTTTTGTACATGGATTTTGGTGGATAAAAGACATTTTATTTTTTTAAGTGTATTTCTACGAGTAGAATTATCACATGGTATTTTAACTTTAGGAGGTCCTGCCAAGTAATTCTCCAAAGTTGTTATACCGATGTATACTTGGATCAGCAATACAAGAATCCCCATTACCCACACCTTCACCAAAACTTTGTTTTCAGTTTTTTTAATGTTAACCACTTTGATGGTGGGTCATGATATCTTATTGTGCTTTTAATTTGCATTTCTTTGATAACTAACGATGTTGAGAACATTTCCACATGTTTAGTGGTCATTTTGATTTTTCTTTCATGAAATGTTTTTTGAGCCTCTTGTGCATGTTTAAAGTATGTTGCTCATTAGGAGAATTAGAAATATTTTCTCCCACTTCATGGCTTCCCTTTCCATTCTCTTAATGATATCTTTTGACAAACAGAAAGTTTTATTTTAATGAGGTCCAATTTATAAATATTTATTTTATAGTCCAATGCCTTTTGTGTCCTGTTTGAGACATTTTTGCCAGTGTCAATGTCAAGTGATTATTCTTCTAATTTTTTAAAGACCATATGTTTGGCTCTAAGAATTTTTTAAAGGTCAAACAAGATGAACATGCACAGCCAAGTACAGAATTCATGGTGTTCTAAGATGAAAATAGTGAAAAATAAAATAGCTGTTCGTGAAATAACTTGCTAATAAGATCAAAGTAAAACTTCCTTTCCAAGTCTGCATGTGAATTATACTGATCAACACCCTCTAACACATCCCCACACTATCAACAATGATGTTGTTGATATAATCGATTACTTCCTTGTAAAGGACAAGTGATTGTAAAT
Source organism: Nycticebus coucang (assembly GCF_027406575.1). Lineage (NCBI taxonomy): Eukaryota > Metazoa > Chordata > Mammalia > Primates > Lorisidae > Nycticebus > Nycticebus coucang. The sequence goes on from NC_069782.1 coordinate 33,253,182, forward strand.
ATTTTCAGAGTCAATATAAGATCCATTCCTACTATTTAATTAAAAAAAAGTAAAAATTAATTAGTCTATCCACCCAACTATTCACACAGTGGATAAATTTAGTTGTTTTGAAACATAAAAATATTTCAAAAATATTTTATTTCAGTGCCCGTGCTTTGCTGGTAGGCTCCACAGTCACTTATTACCCATCTATATGTTCTTTTTCTGCTATACGATCTTGCTCGGGACACAACATTACGTTACATTGGGTTTATGAAAGGAAGGAGAGAAAACTTGGGCAATGAGGTACCCGCAGGCAATGAAAGGAGAGGTTCTGAGCAGGACTGAGCAGACAGCTGAGGGTGTAACAGGAGGCTGACTTAACCAGAGTGGGCTGAGTAGCAGGCAGAAAGGAATAGAAAGCCGTAGAAAATGATTTTGGGGTACAGCAGTCAGGAAGAACTGAATAGTCAAAGGAGCAATGATGTTTAAAGAAGTAGGAGGAAGAACATGGGTTTTCCAACCCCTCCTCCTCAGATCTGGTCCCTGGAGAGAGTCAGAGAAAGACGCCTGGAAAGGACTGAGTGGCAGACAACCCACTATGCAAAGGCCACATCCCACCTCCTGTGAGGAGTCCTGTTAACCCTGCTGCCTGAGAGAAAATAGTTCTCATTTATTTATATCAAATTACTATCTATCCCTAGCCAGGCACATACACACAATGTTATCTTATTGTCACACTGACTTTTCTGGTAGGTATTATCATGATGTCCATTTCAGGACAGGAAACTGAGGTTCACAAAGGTCATATAATTTGCTTCAGGTCAAACTACCAGCAAGTGTTAAAACTTGACATCGAACCAACCTCTGCCTGACTGTAAGGCCCGCCATTTATTGTCCAGTTCAATCTAAAACTGCCATAATTGTTCTTATCGGACTTCATAAGATAATTCATCTGATAATAGTTCCTCTTTCAAGCAAATTGCTAAATGCTAGACAATTGTATTTCATCAGCAATTTTCCAAAGGAATCCACGTGGGACTTTGATGTCTGGAAGCACTCCTGCAAGGCCCCGCAGATGTCTCTGTTCTTTCACGGATGGTGGTTACACAATAAGGAAAATCTGTAAGGGGATCAGTCACTTGAGTAATGGGATAAGTTAAACCTTAGAGGGATAATTATATATTTTCAAAGTTCAACTAACTCAGGGGTTTGAATCATGACCCACGTTGTTGTTGAGAGCTTTTGCCCTTGTATTTGGCTTGGCACTAGAGGCAGAATGAAGGGAGATAACCTGAGAAGTGACAGGAAGAAGCTACTGGCTGTGGCATCAGGAGTTTTCAAGATGCAACTGAGTGGAAAAGGTGGCTACATGATCCTTTTCACTGCTTCAATTCCCATCAAAAATGAGTGTCACATAGAGGGGAAATATTGAGGCAACCAACGTCTTTAAAGTACCTCCCGCTGACCTCTCCTTTTCTTTATTCTTCTGTTTTGCCCTCTACCCATTCCTTTCAGAATTCCCGAATTTCTGTTAGGTTTTTGGAATAAAATACTATTCATTAGAGACATACTAACTCAAATTGGCAAAATCACCAAAAATTCAGCATTGCTTCTATGATAATTTGGACCTTGCAGACCAAAGAGCTGACATTTTTTTTGGCATTCTGTAAGGATTGTACTCAGTATTTTTTAGGAGTTGATTTATCTCTGAGTTGTAACTGACTGTCTTTTAGTCTTGACTGTGTTTTCTTCTACCTCAGTAGTTCAGTAGATATTTCTTTGCACACTGTCTCGTTGACTACTTTTCTTGAAATTGATAAATCTACTGTTCCCTGGCATTGAGTTTCTGGTCTTCACTCCTTCTCTAGCTAAAGTCCTTTTTTAGATGGACTCTCTCAGGCCCATGACATTAAAAAATCACACACATGTTGGTGATCAGTTTATATCTCCATCCCTGACTATTCTCCTGAGCTCAAGTCTCCTGTATCTGATTGACTACTTGATGACATTTTTTCTTGAGTGTCTAATGTCATCACCACCTTACCAACTCCAAAACCTGAATTCTTGTGCACAACAAACTTTCTTTTTCCTGAATATTTCCCATCACACTAAATGACAGCAACTTCCCAACATTTGCTGAAGTTCCAATTTTAAAAGTCACAATTGGTTTCTTGAGTTCTCTCCCTTCCAACTTTGAAACATACTCAAGTCTCATTGACTCAACCTAAATGTGACCACTCCTCACCTTTGCAATCCAAATCCTGTTCTGTTTATTCTTCAGTCCAGTGATACTTTCTAACTGGTCTTTCTAACTTTCCATTCCTGGCTACTGATTTCCCTCCACACAGCCTGAGTTTTAAATTATAAATGAGATCTGTCACCTGTCTTGTCAAAGTCCCACAATGGCTTTCCATTAAATATAATATAAAATTCCAACTGCCCATCATATCTGCAAGACCCTACCCAAGGTGTCCCCGCTTATCTTTCTGACTTCATGCTTCACCACTTTCTCTTTTCTCTTCCTGACTGATCTTCTTGTGGTTGCTCAGACAGGCCAAGACAGTTCCCTACTAATATCTTTCCCTTCTTGTTTCCTGTCTATGATTCTTCCTCTCATCCTCCTAATAGCTAACTTCTTCCCATGATTAAGTGTCTGCCTGAATAAAGGTTTCCTTAATTTAATGTCCCACTGGAATATAAACTTTACAAGGACAGGGAACTCTCTGTCTCAGCATATAGTAAGTGCCCGTGACTTTTTGATTGCTTGAATAAATGCTCATTTCTTTCCTCTTGTATGTCCCCTCCAATTCTAAAATTCTGTAATCTCTGAATTCTATGAATGTTTATTTTGTGCGTTACATATGAAATTTAATAATTTTTATAAAAAACAGAAACCCATGGAAATCTAGAAAGGCTCTCCAGTAGCTTGGGAACCTACTGACTGCCAGAGGTGTAAGGGAGATAGAAAGGAAACCCTCCACCAACCCTTTTCAGAGGAGTCCCAGCCTTTCAGGGGTGATCTCTGTTGTTATCTAACCCCTTCTTGTTTTGCTTACAAGTTCTTCCTGTGGAATCTCTGGTAGGCTCTGGCACTTCCCCCTCAGTATTACACCTGTTCTATGATTGTTTATTTGGTTCTTTGTATTATTTAAAACTTTCATTTCTTTCTGAGACCATCTGGCAGCTGGTATCTCTGGTCAACCAACTTGTCTGAATCCAATTCTTAATTCTTTTTATTTAATTATTTGTCTATTTATTCATTTCTTTAAAAATTTCAGGTTAATGTGAGGGTACAAACAATAGGGTCACAATATGTGAATTTGTTAGGAAGAGTCCCTCTTGTAATTGTGTCCACACTCAAAAGGTGTGCCATACACCCCAATGTTGTGCCCATTAACTGGGAGCACCCCAAGCTCCCCCTCCCTCAGTCCCCCTCCCTTCAACTTGAATTCTCCTCTATGCGTGTGAGTTATATCATCTACTGGCTTGATATTAGTATTGAGTACATTGGATATTTGCTTTTCCATTTTTGTGACACTTTACTGAGAAGAATGTGTTTCAAATCCAACCACGTTAATACTAAAGATATAAAAGAGGTAAGTCTCCATCTTTCTTTAAGGCTGCATAATATTCCATGGTATACATATACCACAATTTATTAATCCATTCGTGGATCAATGGGCACTTGGGCTTTTTCCATGACTTAGCAATTATGAATATGGCTGCAATAAACATTCTGGTGCAAATATCTTTGTTATGATGTGATTTTTGGTCTTCTGGGTATATGCCCAGTAGAGGAATTATAGGATTGAATGGCAGTTCTATTTTTAGATCTCTAAGTGTTCTCCATATATCTTTCCAAAATGATGTTTACATGGATGGAACTGGAAAATATTCTTCTTAGTAAAGTATCTCAAGAATGGAAAAAAAAGTACCCAATGTACTCACCCCTACTATGAAACTAATTTAGGGCTTTCACATGAAAACTATAACCCAGTTACAACCTAAGAATAGGGGGAAGGGGGAAAGGGAGGGGAGGGAGGGGAGAGGTGTGTAGAGGGAGGGGGACAGGCGGGATCACACCTGCGGTGCATCTTACAAGGATATATGTGAACTTAGTAAATGTAGAATGTAAATGTCTTAGCACAATAACTAAAAAAACGCCAGGAAGGCTATGTCAACTAGTGTGATGAAAATGTGTTAAACGGTTTATGAAGCTAGTGTATGATGCCCCATGATCATATCAATGTACACAGCTATGATTTAATTAAAAAAATACTAAAGATATAAAGTCTCCATCTCTTTTTAAGGCTGAATAATGTTCCATGGTATACATATACTAGTTTGTTAACCCATTCCTGAGTTGATGGGCATTTAGGTTTTTTCCATATCTTGGGGATTGTAAATTGAGCTGCAATAAACAATCTAGTCCAAGCGTTTTATTATAATAAAATGATTTTTTTTCTTCTGGGTAGATGCCTAGTAGTGGGATTGTGGGATCACATAGAAGTCTAATTTGAGTTCTTTGAGGATTCTCCATACTTCTTTCCAAAGAGGCTGTATTAGTTTGCAATACCACCAACAGTGTAAAAGTGTTCCCTTCTCTCCACATCCATGCCAGCATCTGCAACTTTGGAACTTTGTGATGTGGGCTAATCTTAGTGAGGTTAGGTGATATCTCAGGGTGGTTTTGGTTTGCATTTATCTGATGATTAGGAATGATGAGTATTTTTTCATATGTTTGTTACCATTCATCTGCCTTCCTCAGAGAAGGTTCTATTCATCTCTCTTGCTCAGAGACATAGATGGGATTATTTGCTCTTTTCTTGTTAACTAATTTGACTTCTCTATAGATCCTGGTTATCAAGTCTTTGTAAGATTCATAACATGCAAATATCTTTTCCCGTCCTGCAGGTTGTTCATGTGCTTGAATTGTTATGTCCTTAGCTGTGCAGAAGCTTTTCAGTTTAATTAAGTTCTGTTTGTTTATTTTTGTTGTTGTGATGGCCACTGAAGTCTTCACAAAATCTTTCCACAGGTGGACATTCTCAAGAGTTTTTCCCATACTTTCTTCTAGGAATTTTATCGTTTCATATCTTAAATTTAAATCTTTTATCCATTTGAGTTAATTTTTTTAAGTGGTGAAAAGTACGGGTCTAGTCACAGTGTTTTATATCTGATTATCCGGTTCTTTCAGCACCATTTATTGAATAGGGATTCTTTCCCCAGCGTATGCTTTTGTTTGATTTACCAAAGATCAGATGGCTGGGAATTTTTTTATTAGTTTTTTTTTTTGAGACAGAGTCTCAAGCTGTCACCCTGAGTAGAGGGCCATGGTGTCACAGCTCACAGCAACCTCAAACTGTGGGCTTAAACGTTTCTCTTGCCTCAGCCTCCCAAGTAGCTGGGACTACAGGTGCCCACCACAATGCCTGGCTATTTTTTGTTGCAGTTGTCATTGTTGTTTTAGCTGGCCCCAGCTGGGTTCAAAGCCGCAAGCAAAAATATGGAATGCTTCACAAATTTGTGTGTCATTCTTGTTCAGGGATCATGCTAATTTTGTATCTTTCCAATTTTAGTATATGTGCTGCTGAAGCAAGCACCAGATGGCTGGTTTTATCTTTTGTTTTTCTATTTGGTTCCAAATGTTTATGTCTCTGTTTTTCTGCCAATACCATGCTGTTTGGATCACTGTGGACTTGTAATATAACCTGAAGTCTGATAAGGTAATGCCTCTGGCTTGAATCCCATTAGCATTTCTAAGTGTAAGTGTCTTTATCCATAAACTGGGAATTACAAATATATACTTAGTGAGGTGTTAAGAGGATTAAACAGAAAACATTCAAAAAGAACTATTTCAGGCTTATGGTAGATGTTAAATCAATATTAACTGTGTTGTTTCATTACAAATAAATGAAGGAAATACTCTCATATTAGTGGAAAACTAAATAAGCTATAGTAATTTTTTTTTTTAAAGTAGGACAAGTTTTATGGATTTGTTTGTTTGTTTGTTTTAATATTTCATTGCTGGCCCAATGAGCTTTTGTTCTTAACATAACGTTTCTCCAAATTAGTGTTAATCATGATGTCTGGCCTCATAGCTTATTAGAATCCAAAACAAGTCTCCAAAAGCCCATTTTTGAACTATAGGAGTCTGAGATTGCAATAATATTCACATAGAATAAATGTTCACTTCTGGGGTAAAACCAGTTTGTAAAGTATTTGGTTAAGCAATTCCTTCAGTGAAGGATGTAATAAGACACCCTGGTTAGAAATACACTGCATTTTTAACCTAATACAAAAAGCATGAAATATAATTTCAAGTTCTCTTGGCAAGATGTGACTGGACGATTCAAAGATAAAAGGTATAAATGGCTTATAAAATGGTTCAAAGGCATTATTGAACATCAAAGAATTATTGCTAAAAACATTTTAATTGAAAATGAATCAGAAACTTCAGAGCTAAAATTTACTTGAAATGTATACAGGTATTAATTTTTGTAAAAAGGCAATAGTGAAAAGTGAATATTAGTAATGCTGAAGGCTGATTTTTTATAAAAGTTGAGAATTGAGGATTTTGATAAATACAAACCTGAATTTAAGCCACTTTTTCCAATGTTAGAAATTAGATTACTCTGCCCAGGCAGAGGGTGCTGTGAAACAGCATGGCAGAGTGAAGAGTCCTGGGCTGTGGCCCTGGCTTTGACCTCTGCTGCCCTGTCTCCTTGTGTAGTTCTGTACTGTCCTGAGCTCAGTTTCCTCATCCAGATAATGAGGATGATTGCAATACCTGCTCTGCCTCCTTCTTGCAGAGTGGATGTCAGGATCAAAGGAATAGATTGAAAAACATACTGTGAGATTTTAAGACATGCCATAAATATTTGGTATGAGTGAGACACAACACTTAAGTAACACTGTAGGTTCAAGAACAATAATACATTTCCAGATTGATTAAAATAAAAAAATTATATTTTTTGGAAAACTATGTGTGTGTATTATCGTTTAGATATTATTATGGCTATTATTTATTATCTATTGGCATGTACGAAACCAATCCAAAATTTACTGGCTTAATTTATTTCATCATGATCCTATGGGTTAGCAGTATGAGTTGAATTCAGCTGGAATGCTATTCTTCCTTGGAGTTATTTATGCAATTGTATTCATCTGGTGACTCAGCTGAGCCTGGATGGGACAAGATGGCCTCACTTGTGTTTCTGATGGCTGGTGTTGGCTGTCTGCTGGTTGATCTAGTGAGCTTCAGTGAAGAGGGTTCTTCGTGTTCAATGAGGGTCTCATCCTCCTGTGGCTAGATCAGGATTGTTTATATGCAGTTTTAGCAAGCTATAAAGTCTCTCAGAGTCTAAACTCTGAAGTCTACCATCTCTAGTTCTATTGCATTCTACTGGTCAACTTAAATTATAGGCCAGCTAAAATTTAAGGATTGGGAAAATAGGCTCCACCTCTTGATGGGGAGAGTGGTAACATCCCATTGTCAAGGACCACAGACACAGGAATGAGACAAAGTGTTGTGGCCGCCTTCTACCACAAGCTACCGCACCACCAATTTGGTGTTTGAGTCACTGAACTTTAAAACTATTTGTGTACTAAGGGCACTCCTATAAGGACAGCTCAATTAAGTAATTCTCAAAGAAAAGTCATACTTTCAACAGGGACATCTCATTAAGAATGGTGAGTCAATGACAAGAGTGAATCCATTGGAATCCTGTGAAAGAATTTATGTAACGAGTACCGAAATACATTAGCAAAAGATAACAAAATAGAAGACGTGGTCAAAACAACTAAGAATGAGAGTGTTGTGGATTCGAACCAGGAGATAAAGGTACTTCAGGATTACTATCAGAAGCCAGAAACAGAAAAGTGTATAAGGCACAGGAAAGGGCATCATTGAAAATACTTTGGAGGAATAGATAATACAAATAATCATTCAACTGTTGCCATCTAAGACTGAGCAGAGTGGAAATCAGAGCATGTACCATAACTTACAGAGGTATCAAGAGCAGATGTTGTATCTTGTTCATGATCCAGTACTTCAAATTGTGTGGGGGCACATTGTGTTGAATACCCTGAGTTAACTGGGTTATGGCAAACTGGGAAGACACTGGCTTGAAATAAGATGCTAGGTTCAGAGATTTGAACACTACACAAAAATGGAAGAAAATTCCACAAGAAGCATTTCTTATTTAAAGTCAGGGGTACATTAAAAAAATAAAAAGAAGCATTTTCTAGGGTGAGCTGAATAATTCTGTAATTTGGCATATTTTCAGCCCAATAATATTTTATGAAACAAATTTATCAATATTCCTTCAAAATGTATATTTTTAGTACTCATGTTTTAAGCAACATACTAGTTTATGGGGATACAAGGCCAAGCAGGATCTGTTTCCTTCCTTCCAGGGCCTGGAGACATTATTGATACACTGATAATAGTTACAATAGCACAAAGCCTAGCAGTCAGAGAAGGGAGGTTTCACTCAGTCCTGGGTACTCAGGTCAGGCGTCCTAGAAGCATAAAGTCTAAGCTGGGACCAAAAATATGTAAAACCACCAAAGAGGAGAGGGACAGTGAGAAGAAAGCTTTTCAGACAGGAGACTCAGGTGGATTAAAGGAACAGTAGGCCAGGGAAAATGCAGAATAGGTGTGGAACTCTATTGCCTGACAGTGTTGCTCTTAGAATTATAATGACCTTAATTAAATTGTTACTAACTGCTAAATTCCTATTTCATGCTACAATTGCCCTAGGCACTCTATATATTATCCTTAGTCATCAAAAATTTAAATAACATGGAATATTTATTCTGTTGTACACGCACACACCCCCAGAGTTAGTTAGGTTCGTAAGGTTCAGTCCAAACCATACCTCTCTTTTCCAGTGCACATGGCCTTTGACAGTGAGAGATAACTTAACGTGGCTATTTTGACAAAGTCAATTTGACACCAAACATATTTTGGATTCTACTATTTTTATAAGGATACACTTGGACTCACACTTTTAAAAATGAAACTTTCAGATTTTTATTATGAAATAAAAATGTACATGGACATTGTCACTTCATTTCTGAGCTTCAGCCCTGCATCAATTCAATTTCTACCCCTAAGACTGGGGATGGGCTGCAGCTGGGCACCCTCTGATAGACATCTGATATGTTTACCATCTTTGCTAGTACTTTCAGAAAAGCCACAAATTAAGCTCAGCGAAGGGACTTCTCATTCCCTGAAAACTTGGTAGTGTCTTACACTGTCTGCATCTCAAAATCTCTGATTTCTTCACCAAGGAAATAAGGGGCGCATTCACTTACTTTCAGTCAATAAGTACATGTGGCTGTTCAATAATTTTTTTTTTTTTTAGTTAAAAAAATTGAAAGCAGTGTTTCTCAATAAAAAGGAGCATATACCTCTGAAGATACCGATGAAGGGTTAACATGTAGTTTGCAAAGCATACTCATCATTATACTTTTACATTTGGAAAGGGAAAATCTTACTACTGTTTTACAAGAGAGACTAGAGCACTCCACAGTCTTTGGCCCTGATAGTGGATAGGCAGGTGATAATGATTCTGAGAGGGCCGGGGCGGGGGGAGGCTATTCGTCCATAAACTATAGTTCAACACACACGACCTATATTTTAAGGAAAAATAAAAACAGAAACATTCATCTTGTAGAAAGAGGGGCATACCTGCATTCTGGATCCTCTCTGATCTGCTGATGGTGTTAGAGCAGTGGTTCTCAACCTTCCTAATGCCGTGATGTATTTTCATTATTACAAAGGGGTCGCGACCCACAGGTTGAGAACCGCTGTGTTAGAGAGAGGATTAGAGAATGGGGTCAGTGGATGGTTAGGATCTGTGGAGTCTCAATACTGGTGCTTATTTTCATTCCTAAACTTAGCAGGAGTTTATCCAAATTATAACATGGAAAATATACAGAGAAAGTAGCCTTTGACTTACCTAAAAACTAAATTTTCATAAAGGCAAATTTATATATTTATTTTAATAAGCTCGATAAATTTTTCCTGAGATTTTAACGCTTGTTTGTAAAATTACACTTGAGAACATTTTAATGCAGACTGCATCTCAGAGGCCCTCGGCATGTCTGGAAAGAAGCAAAAAATCTGCATGGTTTATTTAAAAAAGGAAAGACCCTAATGTAGAATTTAGCACCCAACAAGTGAGTAACATTAGAAAAACTTCTCTCACCTTTGATGAATTGTGAAACGAGGAACTTTCTGGCTGCAAGGCTATCTCCTCATGCTTTGTGAAAATGATAAATTTTACCTTTACAACCACATACTGACTGCTAGGTTTCCATAGTAGCTTCTACATCTCCAGTCACACTGGTCTGCAGTTCAACGGTTTATTGTAAGTAGAGAAGTTGGTGACAATTTGAAAAAAATTCCATATTCTGAAGCAAATTGAACTGGTGTTTTTTTTTTTTCTCTCTCTTAATATTGCCAAAACTGTGGCAAAAGACATTTATTGACTATCTGCTTCTTTTCCTTTTAGTGGGGAAAAGTTATGCATTACACGCGACTTCTGAATTAAAATAAAAAAACTCCTTCCTTATTTTGGTTGGTTTAAAGCCTATTGTGTCTGCGAACAGGATTGCAATGCCTGCTTTTTTCTGCTTTCCATTTGCCTGGGGTATAGATGACTGTTCCTTCACCTTGAGTCTATATTTGTCTTTTAATGTAAGATGAGATTCTTGTAGGCAGCAGATATCTGGCTTGAGTTTTTGTATCCAGTCAGCCAACCTGGGCCTCTTTAGAGTACAATTTAAACCATTCACATTAATTGAGAATATTGATAAGCCTTTTGAGAGTTCGGTGGACATTTTTAATCCTTTTGCAACTGTGGAAGTTGGAATTTGATCAAAAGTTTCTGGGTAGGTTTACTTTTGTGGTGGAGGGTTATGCTGCCAACCAAAATAAGGAAGAATAAGGATAGGCACTTCATATTTGTTAAAGGTAATATTCAATATGATGAGATTTCAATTATTAATATTTATGCACCCAATCAGAATGCGCCTCAATTTATAAGAGAAACTCTAACAGACATGAGCAACTTGATTTCCTCTAGTTCCAGAGTAGCTGGAGATTTTAACACCCCTTTAGCAGTACTGGATAGATCCTCCAAAAAGAAGCTAAGCAAAGAAATTTTAGATTTAAACTTAACCATTCAACATCTGGACATAACAGACATCTACATAACATTTCATCCCAATAAAACTGAATACACATTCTTTTCATCAGCCCTCAGAACATATTCCAAAATCGACCACATCCTAGGCCACAAATTTGACCTCAGCAAATTAAAAAAAAATAGAAATTATTCCTTGTATCTTCTCAGACCATCATGGAATAAAAGTTGAACTCAATAACAACAGGAATCTGCATACCCATGCAAAAGCATGGAAGCTAAACAACCTTATGCTGAAGGATAGATGGGTTATAAATGAGATTAAGAAGGAAATCACCATATTTTTGGAACAAAACAACAATGAAGACAGGAGTTATCAGAACCTCTGGGATACCGCAAAGGCAGTCATAAGAGGAAAATTTATAGCACTGCAAGCCTTCCTCAAGAAAGTGGAAAGACAGGAAGTTAATAACTTAATGGGACATCTCAAGCAACTGGAGAAGGAAGAACATTCTAACCCCAAACCCAGTAGAAGAAAAAGAAATAACCAAAATCAGAGCAGAATTAAATGAAATTGAAAACAAAAGAATTATACAACAGATCAATAAATCCAAAAATTGGTTTTTTGAAAAGATCAATAAAATAGATAAACCTTTGGCCAACCTAGCCAGGGGAAAAAAGAGTAAAATTCCTAATTTCATCAATCAGAAATGGTAATAATGAAATAGCAACAGACCCCTCAGAAACTCAAAAAATCCTTAACGAATACTACAAGAAACTCTACTTTTAGAAATATGAAACTCTGAAGGAAATCAACCAATACCTGGAAGTATGCCACTAACCAAGACTTAGCCAGAACGAAGTGGAAATGTTGAACAGGCCTATATCAAGTTCTGAAATAGCATCAACTATACAAAATCTCCCTAAAAGGAAGAGCCCAGGACCAGATTGCTTTACGTCAGAATTCTACCAAACCCTTAAAGAAGAACTAGTACCTATACTACTAAACCTCTTCCAAAATACAGAAAAAGAAGAAATATTACCCAACACATTCTATGAAGCAAACATCACATTGATCCCCAAACCAGGGAAAGACCCAACAAGAAAAGAAAATTATAGACCAATATCACTAATGAATATTGATGCAAAAAATACTCAATAAGATCCTAACAAACAGAATCCAGCAGCACATCAAAAAAATTATATACCATTACCAAGTGGGATTTATCCCAGGGTCTCAAGGCTGGTTCAATATATGTAAATCTATAAATGTAATTCAGCACATAAACAAACTAAAAAGTAAAGATCATATGATTCTCTCAATTGACACAGAAAAAGCTTTTGATAATATCCAGCATCCCTTCATGAACAGAACACTTAAGAAAATTGATATAGAAGGGACATTTCTTAAACTAATAGAGGCCATCTACAGGAAACCCACAGCCAATATCGTACTGAATGGAGTTAAATTGAAATCATTTCCACTTAGATCAGGAACCAGGCAAGGTTGCCCATTGTCTCCATTGCTCTTTAACATTGTAATGGAAGTTTTAGCCATTGCAATTAGGGAAGAAAAGGCGATCAAGGGTATCCACATAGGGTCAGAAGAGATCAAACTTTCACTCTTCACAGATCATATGATCATATATCTGGAAAACACCTGGGATTCTACTACAAAACTTTTAGAAGTGATCAAGGAATACAGCAATGTCTCGGGCTACAAAATCAACACCCATAAATCTATAGCCTTTATATATACCAACAATAACCAAGCCAAAAAAACAGTCAAGGACTATATTCCTTTCACAGTAGTGCCAAAGAAGATGAAATATTTGGGAGTATACCTAACAAAGGACGTGAAAGATGTCTACAAAGAGAACTATGAAACTCTAAGAAAAGAAATAGCTGAAGATGTTAACAAATGGAAAAACATACCATGCTCATGGCTGGGAAGAACCAACATTGTTAAAATGTCTATACTACTCAAAGCAATATATAATTTTAATGCAATTCCTATTAAAACTCCATTGTCATATTTTAAAGATCTTGAAAAAATAATACTTAGTTTTATATGAAATCAGAAAAAACCTCAAATAGCCAAAACATTACTCAGTAATAAAAACAAAGCAGGAGGAATCACGCTACCAGACCTGAGACTGTACTATAAATCGATAGTGATCAAAACAGCATGGTACTGGCACAAAAACAGAGAAGTAGATGTCTGGAACAGAGTAGAGAACCAAGAGATGAATCCAGCTAATTACCATTATTTGATCTTTGACAAGCCAATTAAAAACATCCAGTGGGGAAATGATTCCCTATTTAACAAATGGTGCTGGGTGAACTGGCTGGCAATCTGTAAAAGACTGAAACTGGCTCCACACCTTTTACCATTAACTAAGATAGACTCTCACTGGATAAAAGATTTAAACTTAAGACATGAAACTATAAAAATACTTGAAGAAAGTGCAGGAAAAACTCTTGAAGGAATGGCTTGGGTGAATATTTTATGAGGAGGACTCTCCAGGCAATTGAAGCAGTATCAAAAATACACTACTCTGACCTGATCAAACTAAAAAGCTTCTGCACAGCCAAGAACACAGTAAGTAAAGCAAGCAGACAGCCCTCAGAATGGGAGAAAATATTTGCAGGTTATACCTCTGATAAAGGTTTAATAACCAGAATCCACAGAGAACTCTAACATATTAGCAAGAAAAGAACATGTAATTCCATCTCAGGGTAGGCAAGGGACTTGAAGAGAAACTTCTCTAAAGAAGACAGATGCACGATCTACAAACACATGAAAAGAAGCTCATCACCCTTAATCATCAGAGAAATGCAAATCAAAACTACTTTGAGATATCAGCTAACCCCAGTAAGAGTAGCCCACATAACAAAATCCCAAAACCAGAGATGTGGGCATGGATGTGGAGGAAAGGGTACACTTCTAGACTACTGGTGGGAATATACACTAATACGTTCCTTCTGGAAGGACGTTTGGAGACTACTTAGGGACCTAAAAATAGACCTTCCATTCAATCCTATAATTCCTTTACTAGGTTTATACCCAGAAGACCAAAAATCACAATATAACAAAGACATCTGTACCAGAATGTTTATTGTAGCCCAATTTACAATTGCTAAGTCATGGAAGAAGCCCAAGTGCCCATCAACCTATGAATGGACTAGCAAATTGTGGTACATGTATACCATGGAATATTATGCAGTCTTAAAGAAAGATGGAGACTTTACCTCTTTCATGTTTACATGGATGGAGCTGGAACATATTCTTCTTAGCAAAGTATCTCAGGAATGGAAGAAAAAGTATCCAATGTACCCCGCCCTACTATGAAGCTAATTTATAGCTTTCACATGAAGACTATAACCCAACTATAGCACAAGACTATGTGGAAAGGGCCAAGGAAGGGGAAGGGATGGAGGAGGTTAAGGTGGAGGGAGCGTAATGGTTGGGGCCACACCTACAGTGCATCTTAGAATGGGTACAGGCGAAACTTACTAAAGTTAGAATACAAATGTCTACATACAATAACTGAGAAAATGCCATGAAGGCTATGTTGAACAGTTTGATGAGAATATTTCAGATTGTATATGAAACCAGCACCTTGTACCCCTTGATTGCACTAATGTACACAGCTATGATTTAACAATAAAAAAAATAATAAATAAAAAAATAAAAAACTCATGCCTGGCTCAGTGCCTATGGCTCAATGAATAGGGCGCCAGCCACATACACAGAAGCTGGTGGGTTCAAGCCCAGCCTGGGTCTGCTAAACAACAATGACAACTGCAACCAAACACCAGCGGGGCATTCTGGTAGGCGCCCTCCCCTACTTGGGAGGCTGAGGCGAGAGAATCTCTTAAGCCCAAGAGTTTGAGGTTGTCGTGAGCTGTGATGCCACAGCATTCTACTGAGAGTGACATAGTGAGACTCTGCCTCAAAAACAACAACAACAAAAAAAAAGCATGCTATTATAACATATAAAACAGAATAAAGATAATATATATGAAACAATCATATTAAAGATTCTAAAGTTATTACTATTAACATCATTTTAGAAATAGTGATACAATAAGCACATAAACATATTTACAGTGCTATTTTTAAAAAGCTTTTTCTTTTACAGAGACCTTATTAAGAGAAATGAAGAATTATTTTCCCTGTATCTGGCAATAGTTTTTTTCACTTGTGCCATACATGGCATAACCAATTTTATTAAATCTCTGAAAGACTGACTAAAATGTCTTGTTGGACCATAATGTCTTATAATAAATATTGTTTAAAAGCAAGGAACCATTTATTTTGCACCTTGATTAGCTATAAGGTGTATTCTTAGGGGTAAAATGATCAGGGATGGGTGGGTATTTGGTCACTGGAGACAACAAAAGATAGTAAGAATCCAGAAAACTTTGAAAAATTATGCATTCAAGAAGAAAATACAACCTTTCAGAGGAAACAGTAGTCTCTTTAAAGTGTCACAAAATAAAATTATTATAAAGAGCTATTTACCCAAATCTCTGCCATGTGACACTTCCAGCAGTTGTGTCAGGGGCTATCCCATCTCCCCACTTCTCACTTCCCACCTCCCCCACCCCTCATATTTCTCTCTTACCTGGTTGTATCAGCTATTAAGGATTTGCACCTGTGTCCTTCTCTGGAGGCCTGCCCTTGGTTGAAAGGAGTCACCAGAAGAGGCCTGTTAGGCCAGTAGCCATAGACTCTCGATATAAAAGCTGAGCCCTCTGGCCTCTAGGCAGGACAGCCTCTGTGATGCTTTTCAAGCTCAGGACTGCACACAAGACCAGGAGACTAGACTTCTAAAACCTCATGATGCTTAGCTATTTCTCTGCTTTATCTTGTCCTCCTCATATTTTATCAGTTTCCCATTACAGCTAGCTCTCAAAAAATGATTTGTGCAAGAATTCCTATCTCACACTCTGCTTCTAAAAAAACCTGAGCAAAGATAATTACAAATATCACACAGTTTTTCTATTGTGCAGACAATGATCTATGGATTCTTTTTTTTTTTTTTTTAAATAAGGCTATATTTTCCAGAACTATTCTACCTTTGTGTTACTAAAAGGGCATCTGAAGTCATTTGTTACCACATATAGGTTACTCTAGTCTTTGAATTTATTATTTACTCCCTACCAGATATCTTCATCAAGTAGAAACACTACAGTTTGGGGCAAGGGATTCAAGTAAGAGGAAAAGCTAAACACTGAAGCTGCTCCTTTTTGCCTATCAAAGGATGTGAGTCCAGTGGATAGAACGTAGGATCCAGAGCCAGAAAGTCTTACATGCCAATCCTGGCTGCTCATTTGTTAGCCACATGACCTTGGTTAAATCACATAAGTTTTCTCAGCTTCCATCTAATTTCATTTAAAATGGAAATAATGATGCCATTGCCACTTTGTTGTTGCAATGACTAACATCATGATAATGCAGATTAAATTTTTGGACTCCTGCCTGGCATATAGCAGTGGCTCAATGAATGATGTTTTCGGCAGTGGAAAATGGGTTTAATGCAGATGTCAGCAAATCAGTTCTTTAAGCCTGAGTTTATCAGACACTGTTCCCAATTAGTTTTTCTGATGATGGACACCTCTTTCAGATGCATTTCAAACAGGGCCTGTTTATTCAGAACTAAGAGGAGGCAGACTTTCCACTGAGGAAGAAGGGAGTGGTGGTATAGGAGCCCCCAAGCCATGGAGGTTCTAGAACAAAAGAAGTTGCACACTGGTAACATATAGGGAAATCTGCTATCCAAAGAAGTTTTGACTTATGAAGTGAATACAAAGAAAAATAAGACAGTTGAGCTAACAATAAATATTAGGGGATTATACCTAAAATCCAAATCTGGTTTTTTCATAAGAGTATTGGTCTTCATTCCTACATGAATCACTGGTCTTAGCCAATTTCAAGCTAGCTTCTTTAGGTAAAATATTTGCCCCCTGGTTTTTCAGTTAGGATAATCATATAATTTATTTTCAAAACCAGGTACATTGAAAATAATATGGGGTAGTATTGGTAATTTTTTTTTCTTTTTGAGACAGAGTCTCACTTTGTCACTCTCAGTAGAGTGTCGTGGCATCATAGCTCACACAACCTCAAACTCTTGGGCTTAAGTTATCCTCTTACCTGAGCCTCCCCAGTAGCTGAGCCTGCCATAATGCCCAGCTATTTTTAGAGACATGTCCCACTCTGGCTCAGGCTGATCTTGAACCTGGGAGCTCAGGCAATCCACCTGCTTTGGCCTCCCAGAGTACTAGGATTATATGCATGAGCCACAGAGCCTGGCCAGTATTGGTAATTATGTTAGAACAACAGGCATATGTCAGACCTGGGATAAAAGGTACCATAGCCGGAGTCCCTTTCATTCCCTGCTGCTTCCCACATTCAGTCACTCTGGTGTATAATTTGCTTTGCACTGATAGGTACTGTGACACTCTCTTTAAAAGCATCTGGTTTTTTGAGTGAGTCTGAGAATCAATTAATTTCTTGGATTCAGCATATTCAGAAGTGAATGTTTATTTGGTAAACAATACCTCTAATAATGTCTCACTAGTATGTCTAATATGATATACCATGTTCAAATAATTATATTTTTCTCTACAGCTTTCTTTGAGTTTTAAATAATTCATAATTAAAAATATATTAATTTTTTCACAGACTTGAACACAAGCAAAGCAGTGAAAAAAAATGACAGCATTTTCAAATTGTTAGCATAGCAATAATTTCTGTAAGTCAACCATGTTTGTGGATTTTGTTTAAAGAACACATCTGCTATGCATTGGGAAGCATCTTTTGCAAGGAGCAAAAAGCGATTGGTGACCGGGGAAAAATGACACGTATGTTAAGACAGAGTTGGAGACAAGAAAACTGAAGAGAGAAACAATGTGAGCACATTTGAAATGGACAGCCGGCTTCGCAATCTGTCGTATTGGAGTTTTAGGGACTTACCACAGACAGTGTTTGTTATTGTACAATGTTTTGTTTTCTAGGAGGAAGGAAGATTAACCAAAAGAAATACAACATTCAAAAAGTACACAGATGATACAGCAAAATCAAGCCCGAGACTATAAACCACAAATGGCCCAATCTATCTGCTTGGGAATTAGTGGAGAGGCACACCATTCAATGCTTCCGTCCAAAGGGTGTTTATTGAAAGAGAAGATTGAGTAATAATGCTTGCACTGGATTTTTGGCAAAGTTCCCACTAGACACCACTCCTCCCACCCCCAACCCTCAGTCCTAACTCTTGTGGCATCTTGGACTTCTTTAATTTCCTTTTGGCACATCTGACTTTTTCCTTAAATCTGGCTCGCCTGTGGAATGTGTGTCAAGAAGCAGGCCTTGTTTATTCATTGAGAAACTGACCACTAGGGAGGCCTTGAGCATACCTGATGGGAAGAAAGGAGGAAGGGCTGCGTGCTCACTCACTGACTACACAGGTGAGCAAGCGACGGTTTTGCTTCAAGTATCACAATGGAAAGGTAGCAAGCTGATTGTCTTCCTGGCCAGTGATTGTTGTGTGTGTGCGCGCACATGCATTGCCTAATTGATCCTACAGCTAGACATCCTCTCTAAGTTCCAGAAATTCCTCCTCCATGTTCAGAGATGTATGAAATTCTTCTGTCTCCCTAGAGTGCATAGTCTCTAAGGTTGTTTTAAAATATTTTTTCCCTTTGTTATAACCACAATTGCGATGGTTAAATTATGGCGCAAATAATGTTTTGTATGACATTCAACCTAGTTTCTTAACTCTGTAATTACTGTCATTCCTATCCATTCTTCTTGGCATAGCAACTCTATGAAAGAAGGATAGAATATAAAACCTTTAAAATGACCCTCTTTCATGCAATTGATAATATTTTTCAAAAGAAGCAGTTAGTAGACACTTTTCCTTCAGATCTGTATTTTATGGCTTTGAGTAGCAGTATGGTGAAACCTTGGAAGAAATCATCAGTTGACAGTCGTATGTGTGTTTAGTGGCCATCCTCACACTGTACTTCCTATAGGCTTTCCATACAAATAACAACAACAACAGCAACAATAGCGGAAACAAATAAACCAAATACAAATACATAGTGACATCCAAAATTATAACTAGAAAATGTATAATTTCACACTGAACCTTTTTATTATTGCCCTCTATTACACTATGATATTGTATAGTCACTACAATAGTTGATATTATTGTAGACTCACTTGGAGTCCGATGGTTTACCAAGCATTGTACATGTATTTTCACATTTAACCCATACATAGGTCACTACGAAAGTTTTGAGGTAAGACTGTGCAATGGTACACTATTTCCCTTCCAAGAAACTCAATTGGCAGTGTCCTTCTGACTCACCCATACAAGTTTCAATTTTTTCAGCTTATCAGTGTTGCTGGGAGGGCTTCCTAGGCTTCCATCTGTGTGGATTTTATATTTCTTGATTTTTGTGTATCTCAAAACTTTTTTATGACCCATGTACAATAACCCTTTGAAGTAGTACTAATAATATCTTTATTTTTACAGATTTTAAATTGAGTTTTACAGCAATAAGCAATCTACTTGAGGTCATGAAGTTTATTAGAAGCAGAGTAAAGATTGGAATGCTCTCATCTTTCTGGCATTTAAGTTCAGGTTTTCTATTCACCACTCTAGTCTTTCTACTTTTCTTAGGCTCTTTCACAAGACAGAGTCATTTAAGTGTTTATCTGGTCTATATTTAAGTTCAACTAAATATAACTACACTTAAGCCCTGACATAGTTCCAGACATAAAATCAACATATTTGTCTTGACCATGGTGTCTTAGACTCTTTAGTCTTTGTTTCTTCTATGTAAGTAGAGACAACAACACCTACCTTATAAGGCTGTTGATTATATTAACAAAAAAATAGTTATTATCACTATTATCATTAGACAAAAATAAGTAAGTTCCTGGCATAAAGTGGGCTATCAATAAATACTGAATGAATGAATGAGTGAATGAATGAATGAATGAAGGCATGAGGGAGACAGTGTCTTGTCTATAAATTGTTAATAGTTCAGCAGTTGGAGCAATAGTCTGGTGGCAGAAACACCTAGTGGCCTGAGCTTTATGGTAATGACACATATAGAATCTACTGGGAAAGAAAAGAGCAAATAATTAACCTTGGGAAGAAGTTACAACATAGAATATTCAGGAAGGCTTCATGAAAACAGGAAAAGGAAAAACAAAGTAAAGAAGGAAAAGTTAAGGTGGTTTAGAGATTAGAGCGGGAGAGACCAGAAATAGGAAAACCAATTAGGAGATCGTCTTGAGGACAAAAGATGGTGAAAATTTGAGCTTTTCCGTGAGAGTGAATGAAAAGAATGAATCCCCAGAACAGAAGTTAGCAAGGCTTTGTGACTGATTAAATGCTAGAGATGGGGGAGAAGGAGACATAAGTAGGTGGAGACTTTACCTCTTTCATGTTTACATGGATGGAGCTGGAACATATTCTTCTTAGTAAAGTATCTTCAAGAATGGAAGAAAAAGTATCCAATATACTCAGCCCTACTATGAAACCAATTTATGGGTTTCACATGAAAGCTATAACCCAGTTATAACCTCAGAATAGGGGGAAGGGGGAGAGGGAAGAGAGGGAGGGGGGTGGATGGGCGGAGGGAGGGTGATTGGTGGGATTACACCTGCGGTGCATCTTACAAGGGCACATGTGAAACTTAGTAAATGTAGAATATAAATGTCAACACAATAACTAAGAAAACGCCAGGAAGGCTATGTTAAACAGTGTGATGAAAATGTGTCAAATGGTCTATAAAACCAGTGTATGGTTCCGCATGATCGCATTAATGTACACAGCTATGATTTAATAATAAAAAAAAATAGCAAAAGAAATAATAATAATTGGGTAATGATGATGTCACTGAGATGAGAAATGCATCATGTTCCACAGTATAATTCCAGGCAGGTTACCACCTTCTTAATGAATAAACTCTGATGATAGTGAATTTAAGAAAAAAGAAGACCATACAGTTTTGGTTGAAATATTCTATTTTTAGTGATGCTTTAAATTTAATTAAAAGATATCATAAAGTTGCATGAGACCCTTTCTGGATCATGGTAACAAGGTCAGTCAGTTTCAGTAAAGGACCAATTTAGGACTCTCATAGCCCTCTAGAACTCTCCGTCTTCAAAAGCACACTTTGCTTACTTTTTGAGTGTATAATAGTCACCGTCCAAACCCAGAAAACTGCCTTTTTTTTCTCCTGAATTGCACGTAAAGAGTCATAATCACCTTTGCTTAATAGGGGGGTGAGGGAAGAGTTAAATCTACTTACCATTTCAGATTTAATTTGGTATTTTAGTTATACTCAGCATATTGTTATTTTTATTTGAGCAAACCTATTTAATCTGCAATCATTTCTTATATTTTCTATGTATCTTTTTGAATGTTTAGAATTGGCTTCTCAGTTTAATTTCAGCATTTGAAAATTTCTCATGGTGCTGTTTTTTAAAATAGCCTATGGATCTTTGGCTCTTTATTAATAAAATAACATTCTGTCTAGCTTATTCTCTGGAAGAACTCATCATCCAATCGGGAACTGGGGTGGATGGTAGATACCCATTGCATTTTGTGAAATTTTTGATGACCGAATACCCTCCATGGTTGAGCGCCTCCCTATGTTGATCACCTCCTTAAGTTGACTAATTTTCATAGACCATAAAGTGCGCTATGAGTATTCAATGGAGGTCCCTTAGGTTGACTGCCTCTGGATGTTGACCAGTTTGTTATGGTCTCGTGGGTGGCCAATTAACAGAGGTTGTACTGTAAAAGTAAGTGATTGGAAAAGATGAATTTCTTTCTTCTTGTTAAGTCTAACCAACCACTTAGCACTCATCCTCATATGAAAAGAAAATCCCTGATACCCCAGAACTAACCATCTGCTAAATCAGAGAAGTATCCAGCTCTAATATCACATTTTCCCATGTGTCCACAGCCTGAAGCAGGCCTGGACACAGTCCAGAAGCTAAGCAGGGCTAAACAAAGGGCTGGTTTGTCCTGCACTCACGTGAGATGGGACCCACCAACTAGACGCCACTCGACTCAGGTGAAGGACAGGATTTTAGTCACGATTAAAAAAAAAAAAATCCCAAACATCTGTCTTATGTATTGTGTTTAATTCCTAGGGTATAATGAATGCATGCAAATGGATTATTTTTATCATTCTGAGATTAACTCAAGCCATAAAAAGCATAAAGTAGTATTTCATAAAGCAACGAGATGCACGCTATTTAAAAGAAAACATGGACCCTCTGAGGAAAGTAAAGCAGAAATATTCCCATGTTAACAAAACATTTAGCAAACACAAAAAATAATTTGAAGAACACTTTCAACTAAGGAATTTTGGGCAGCACATTAATAGTACCGCTTGTTGAATCTTTGCCTGACACGCATTGTTTATACAAAGTGTTGCCAGTAGACTCACATCTTAATTCACCCAATACCAAAGGCAGCACAGATTGTTTATGTAACCCAAGATTGAGCTCTGTAAGTGACTGCTTTTCCTGAATTAGCGTTTAAGAAGCAAAGCACTTAACTATTCACAGTAAATAAGTAAACAGACATTTGAAACTTTGCTTTGATATGGAAGCTATTTAACTTAGAGAATCAAATAACCTTCAAATTCACATATAAGTAGATATCACTGACTCTCAGCTGCATTAACACACCAGAATAGGTTTCTGATTAGACCTTACCTACTTTGAATATTTTAGACTGCCCATTCACTTTTATCTGTGAAAATCTCAATTTATTTGTCATGCTACAAGATATTTCACTGGAGATTTAAACTGGATTTTTTTTCCTTGTATCTTTTTGTGACCGGAAAGTCAGATGCTATCCTTAGCAGGGTAAGACACCTTAACTCGTCCCCCTTGTGACTGTGTTGGCCCGTGCATGATCTGTGTATGTATCTGTTCTTGCCCACATACAGGGTGGAGGAAGAAATTATAGGGGTGAGGTGATCAGAATCACCATTCCAGATGTGGGCAAGTTACCCCACAGCTGTGTTCATGAAAAACTGCGTGTAATGACCCCCTTTATGTTTCCAGGGTAGAAATATAGCAGCTACTTCAGACATTGTGGTGAGACACCTCAGAGAAAGAAACAGAATAATGATTTTAGTTTTTAAATGGACACCGAATTAATCGTAACAATCTTGAATCGAGTTGGAATTTTAAGGGATTGGCCTAGAAGAATAATCAGTTAGAAACTCTAGCTGAGGAGTCACAAAGGGCCCCAGGCTGAGATTGGTTTGGGAGAAAAAAGTCCATGCTGTGGTACAGGTCATCAGATCCACAGCACCTCGGCCTTATCTCTGAGATGGTAAAGCAGCTTCAATCCAAGACAGTCCTAGTCCTCTGTCCCTGGGACAGGGAAGACAGAATCCCCACCTTCCAGGCTCCTGTTTGGACCACGGAGAGTTAAACATACAAACTTCCTAATAATCCGGCAGGTGAGGATTGTGGCTGGTTGTAGATATCTTTTATTAACCAAACATAATTTCAGATCAGTAAAGCAGTTCATAGCAGTTTTATTTCAGTGACTTCACCATTTTTCCTTTTTTTTTTTACAACCTATACCAGCCTTGAAGCACTAGGCCCTGGAATTAGAATTAATTGCATTTTTAGAGTGGTCATGAACTGCTTGGTGAGTTCCTCAAGGAGCTTAATCAGAGATTTGGGAAAACAGTGACCAGCCGAGGGAAGGAGCTCATCAGAATATTACGGATCCAGACACCCTGAACAGCAGAGGAGTCAGATGGGAAGACGTGATACCTGCAGCCAAATCGAATGATTCCAAACGGCACATTTCTGTTTTATGTTTGGAAACTACCTAAAAAAAAGGGCATTGAAAGCAATTTTCATATTTTATATTAAAATTTAGAAGAAAAGAACAAAAAATTGAACTTTTTTGTGGAGAAAGAATAGGGACATTCCATGTCAAGTACCACCAGTGTCCCTGCTCCTAGGGCATAAGAGCACCCTCAAGAGCCCAAGATGATTCCTCAGTCATCATCGGTGATGCGGGTACCTTCTGGGGCAAATGCTTGGTGAGGCTGGAGTGGCGACAGAGTAAGCAGTGGACACTGAGGGCATTTTCTTGGACACAAATTTCCATTTCATTTGGAGATGGCTTTGCTCCTTATGTAATTCAGACTCTCAAACTGTTTGTAGAGTGCAAACAGCTGAAGAAAATAGAGATAGCTAACATAGCTTATGTGATGGAGCTGTGGACGTGAATCGAGCACTCTGAGAGACAAGGGCACAACTACTACAGTAGGAAGTTTCAAGGAGCAAACACTGCATTTGGGAGCATAGAACCCTGACAGACTACGCTAGTTAAACTTTTTACTAGAATATACTAAAATTCAAATGCATAGGAACCCCTTTATCTGTCAATACTAGCATTGAAAATTCATCCCCCAAGGGATGAATTTGAAGGGCAAAGAGCAAAGAGGGGCGTGAAGGAGTAAGCAGTACAAACAGAGGGCCAGGAAGTAGACATCCAGGTATTTGGAAGACACGGGAGCATCTGAATTGTCATACGCATGCAATGAGAAGCTTTTAAGCAAGGCAATGATGTGACTTGATTTGTATTTTTATTTATTTGTATTTTTATTTTTCTTTTTGGCTGGGGCTGGGTTTGAACCTGCCACCTCCAGCACATGGGGCCGGTGGCCTACCCCTTTGAGCCACAGGTGCCACCCTTGATTTGTATTTTTAAATGACCACTGGCTGCTGTGTGAACAATAGATAGTCATGATGCAAGAAACAGGGAAAACTATTTGGAATTAATTGCATTTTTAGAGTGGTCATGAACTGTTTGGTGGGCTGCTTTGGGAAAACACCATGGTGGGAAGAATGGAGGCAATATGTTGGCATGGCAATATGGCATGGCATATTGCCTCCATGGCAATATGTTGGAGGACAAATAGACTAGAACTGCTGGGTGAGATGCAGGGGATTAGAGGAAGGAAAGAACCAAGACTCACTCTAGTTTTTGAGTTGGAAAACAAGATAGAAGGTAGGACCATTTACTGAGATGGCGAGTACCCAGAGTGTAACAGGATTCCCCCCACTCCCTTCCTAGGAATTTGTTTCCCTGTGAAGCATTCAGAGCTTGATTAGCCATCAGAGGGAGATGTCAACAAGGTGATTAATATGGGCCCCTATGTTTCAGGGCATCAGAGCGAGTGCTCACCATGTGACTAAACATGAGCCCCCATGTTCCAGGGGAGAATTCAGGGCCAGAGACAGATATCTGAAGGCTCGTCAGCATATGAGTGATGCTTAAAGTCATCTAAAGAGGCTGTTAGACTTCAACTCTAGGCAGCGCCACATTTACAGTTGATTCCAAATTCACCAACAATATTAAAGAAGGAAGGGAGATCAACAAGGTAGGAAAAATCAGGGATGGCCTAGGATGTCTGCAATTTATTTTAAAATCTCTCAGCATAGGCACCCCAATACACCATACATGTCATTAGTTGCCTTGCTCAGAAGTTCACAGACGGTAGTAAGCTTAACATTGAATCCTTCCTCCAGGACATCCTTATCTTATCTTGACATGAAAGGCTTTACTCATTTGGGGGGAGGCTTTCTTCATTTCAGGAGTGTCTCATTGGTAAAATTACACACTTTTAAATTAGCATAAAATATGTCTATAAATGAACTGTTCTTTACTGAAATTAGTTTTACTTAAGATCTATGAGATGCTTCTCATACACAAGTATTTATAGGCTATGCAATTTTGTATCTGGTATAGAGAAGACACTTAATAATTGTTGTCTTCGGGTGGCACCTGTTGCTCAGTGGGTAGGGCGCCGGCCCCATATACCAAGGGTGGGGACTCAAATCTGACCCCAGCCAAACTGCAACAAAAAAATAGCCAGGCATGGCAAGATGGCAGCCGAGTAACAGCTTCCTTGCATCTGGGCACCGTGAGTCGGGGGAGATAGGACCCCAGGCATCTCTGGCTGGTGGGAACTGCCTATCATCACTCCTATGAGGCTACAGGGAGTCAGTGAGAGACTTCTGGACCCCAAGAGGAGGACTAAAACAGTGGAAAACCGGCAAGTGGTCGCGTGTGTTCAATCCGTCTAAACCCGCCTACAACTGTAAGTTCAGTAGCAGCGAGACTGCAAACCAGAAAGGCCTTACCTGTGAACTGTTTTGATGTCCTTGGACTTGGCACTGAGTTGAACTGCCTTGGGGAAGGCCTGAGCGGGAGTGCGGAGAACTTTGGCCGTTGTCTAGGGCCCCAGTCTGAGCCGCTGAGCCAGACAGAGCTAATAGTGTTTGGCGGTGGGTCACACGGATCCATTGTCAGTGATCTGCCCCGGCAAGCTCCGCCCTCAGGGTCCCAGAGCTAGAAACGGGTGGGAGCTGGTAACCCAGCAACCAAGTAGCCTAAGGGTGGGGTCTGAGCCGCCTTGCAGCCCTAACCCTCAGGGGCAGAGTGAGACCGGTTTTGGCACCCTGGGTAAGTGGATAGCCACTTCAGCAGTGATTCCAGCAAGAAAGCTGGGAAAGCTTCTGCTCAGCAAGTTTACAAGTTCAAAGTGCCTTTTAAGTGGGCTGAAGAGAGATTTAGGGTGTCTACCTGCTGGGGTTTGAGAAATCAGCTGCCTCCAGTCGTATCAGAACTGTGACTAACATCTCATACCCCATAAGACCACGTGTTGCCCAGACAATATTCAATAACATATACAAACTGCTTTGTTTTTGGTTGTGTATTTTTTCTTTTTTTTTTTTTGTTTGTTTGTTTATTTTGACGTTGTTGATGTTCTTTTGTTTTTTAATTTCAATCTTTTCCATACAGATCCCTTTTTCTTTCTCAATTTTTCTAGTTTAATTATAATTTCCCATTGCTGCCTTTTTTAATAACTACAACTTCATTTTTGCTAGTGTTTCTACCGCTATCATTTGGTTTTTCACCCCATTGTATCCCCGTAAAGTTTTCTGTTTGCTTGTTTTGGTTTGATTTATAGCATTTTTGTCTTTCCTCTCTACTTGGTGGAGGTGGGGTACTGTGTCTGATCAGGTTAGCAAAGAGCTGCTGACCTCAAGGGAACCATCAAACTGGGGCACCCCCAGAAGGTGGGGTTTTTTAAGGTTGTGTCAAGTACTCTACTGTACACCTATATTGCCCTGTCTCCCTCTTTCTGTGCCTCTCTTCTTTTTGTCAATATTCCTTATCCCCACCCCCTCTCCTTTCTCTATCTTTCTTTTTTTTTTTTTTTTTTTTTTCTTATCACTCGGTCCTCCTTTCTTTCATCCCTTTTTTGCTCTTCAATCTTCTCACCCTTCTGGTCCTGTAACCCTTAGTCCACAGGCACAAGATCTTAAAGAGCAAGAGGAAGTGAAAGGAAAATTAGGGCAAGGAAACAGATAAAAGAAATCACTCATGAGGAAGAATCAGCAGAAAACTCCAGGCAACATGAAGAACCAGTCCAGAACGACCCCACCAAGGGACCATGAGGTAGCTACTGCAGAGGATTCCACCTATACAGAAATGTTAGGAATGACAGAAAGGGAATTTAAAATACACATGTTGAAAACAATGAAAGAAATGATGGAAACAATGAAGGAAACTGCTAATAAAGTGGAAAATAACCAAAAGGAAATCCAAAAACAGAATCAAATCAGAGATGAACGATATGAAGAATATAAAAAGGATATAGCAGAGCTGAAGGAAATGA
Source organism: Nycticebus coucang (assembly GCF_027406575.1). Lineage (NCBI taxonomy): Eukaryota > Metazoa > Chordata > Mammalia > Primates > Lorisidae > Nycticebus > Nycticebus coucang. Next base: position 33,281,081 of record NC_069782.1, read on the forward strand.
AACAGTCAATCAGGGAACTTAAAGATGCAATGGAAAGTATCAGCAACAGGTTAGACCATGCAGAAGAAAGAATTTCAGAGGTAGAAGACAAAGTTTTTGAGATAACTCAGATAGTAAAAGAGGCAGAAAAGAAGAGAGAGAAAGCAGAACGTTCACTGTCAGAATTATGGGACTTTATGAAGCGTTCCAACATACGAGTTATAGGAATTCCAGAAGGGGAAGAAGAATGCCCCAGAGGAATGGAAGCCATACTAGAGAATATTATAAAAGAAAATTTCCCAAACATCACCAAAGATTCTGACACACTGCTTTCAGAGGGATATCGGACCCCAGGTCGCCTCAACTCTAACCGAGCTTCTCCAAGACACATTGTGATGAACCTGTCCAAAGTCAAGACAAAAGAAAAGATTCTGCAAGCTGCCAGGAGTAAGCGCCAGTTGACCTACAGGGGCAAATCCATCAGAGTGACCGCAGACTTCTCTAATGAAACTTTCCAAGCAAGAAGACAATGGTCATCTACCTTTAATCTACTTAAACAGAACAATTTTCAGCCCAGAATTCTGTATCCTGCTAAGCTAAGCTTCAAAATTGATGGAGAAATCAAATCATTTATGGATATACAAACATTGAGGAAATTCGCCACAACAAGACCAGCTCTACAGGAAATACTTCAACCTGTTCTGCACACTGACCACCACAATGGATCAACAGCAAAGTAAGAACTCAGAAATCAAAGGACAGAGCCTAACCTCCACACTGATGCAAAAGATAAAACTAAGCAATGGACTCTCACCAAATAAGACGAATAGAATACTACCACACTTATCAATTATCTCCATAAATGTTAATGGCTTGAATTCCCCACTGAAGAGACATAGATTGGCTGACTGGATTAAAAAACACAAGCCATCCATTTGCTGTCTGCAAGAAACACACCTGGCTTCAAAAGACAAATTAAAGCTCCGAGTCAAGGGATGGAAGACAATTTTTCAGGCAAATGGAATTCAGAAGAAAAGAGGAGTTGCAATCTTATTTTCAGATACATGTGGATTTAAAGCAACTAAAGTCAAAAAAGACAAAGATGGTCACTTTATATTGGTCAAGGGAAAACTACAACAAGAAGACATTTCAATTCTAAATATTTATGCACCCAATTTAAATGCTCCCAGATTGTTGAAGCAGACCTTACTCAGTCTGAGCAATATGATATCTGATAATACCATCATAACAGGGGACTTTAACACACCTCTTACAGAGTTGGACAGATCCTCTAAACAGAAATTAAACATAGATATAAGAGATTTAAATGAGACCCTAGAACAACTATGCTTGATAGACGCATATAGAACACTCCATCCCAAAGATAAAGAATATACATTCTTCTCATCACCCCATGGAACATTCTCCAAAATTGATCATATCCTGGGACACAAAACAAATATCAACAGAATCAAAAGAATTGAAATTTTACCTTGTATCTTTTCAGACCATAAGGCACTAAAGGTGGAACTCAACTCTAACAAAAATGCTCGACCCCACCCAAAGGCATGGAAATTAAACAATCTTCTGTTGAATAACAGATGGGTGCAGGAAGAAATAAAACAGGAAATCATTAACTTCCTTGAGCATAACAACAATGAAGACACAAGCTACCAAAACCTGTGGGATACTGCAAAAGCAGTTTTGAGAGGAAAATTCATCGCTTTAGATGCCTACATTCGAAAAACAGAAAGAGAGCACATCAACAGTCTCACAAGAGATCTTATGGAATTGGAAAAAGAAGAACAATCTAAGCCTAAACTCAGTAGAAGAAAAGAAATATCCAAAATCAAATCAGAGATCAATGAAATTGAAAACAAAAGAATCATTCAGAAAATTAATGAAACAAGGAGTTGGTTTTTTGAAAAAATAAATAAAATAGATAAACCATTGGCCAGACTTACTAGAAATAGAAAAGTAAAATCTCTAGTAACCTCAATCAGAAACGATAAAGGGGAAATAACAACTGATCCCACAGAGATACAAGAGATCATCTCTGAATACTACCAGAAACTCTATGCCCAGAAATTTGACAATGTGAAGGAAATGGATCAATATTTGGAATCACACCCTCTCCCTAGACTCAGCCAGGAAGAAATAGAGCTCCTGAACAGACCAATTTCAAGCACTGAGATCAAAGAAACAATAAAAAAGCTTCCAACTAAAAAATGCCCTGGTCCAGATGGCTTCACTCCAGAATTCTATCAAACCTTCAAGGAAGAGCTTATTCCTGTACTGCAGAAATTATTCCAAAAAATTGAGGAAGAAGGAATCTTTCCCAACACTTTCTATGAAGCAAACATCACCCTGATACCAAAACCAGGAAAAGACCCAAACAAAAAGGAGAATTTCAGACCAATCTCACTCATGAATATAGATGGAAAAATTCTCAACAAAATCCTAGCCAATAGATTACAGCTTATCATCAAAAAAGTCATTCATCATGATCAAGTAGGCTTCATCCCAGGGATGCAAGGCTGGTTTAACATACGCAAGTCCATAAACGTTATCCACCATATTAACAGAGGCAAAAATAAAGATCACATGATCCTCTCAATAGATGCAGAAAAAGCATTTGATAAAATCCAGCATCCTTTTCTAATTAGAACACTGAAGAGTATAGGCATAGGTGGCACATTTCTAAAACTGATTGAAGCTACCTATGACAAACCCACAGCCAATATTTTACTGAATGGAGTAAAACTGAAAGCTTTTCCTCTTAGAACTGGAACCAGACAAGGTTGTCCTCTGTCACCTTTACTATTCAACATAGTGCTGGAAGTTCTAGCCAATACAATTAGGCAAGACAAGGAAATAAAGGGAATCCAAATGGGAGCAGAGGAGGTCAAACTCTCCCTCTTTGCTGACGACATGATCTTATACTTAGAGAACCCCAAAGACTCAACTACAAGACTCCTAGAAGTCATCAAAAAATACAGTAATGTTTCAGGATATAAAATCAATGTCCACAAGTCAGTAGCCTTTGTATACACCAATAACAGTCAAGATGAGAAGCTAATTAAGGACACAACTCCCTTCACCATAGTTTCAAAGAAAATGAAATACCTAGGAATATACCTAACGAAGGAGGTGAAGGACCTCTATAAAGAAAACTATGAACTCCTCAGAAAGGAAATAGCAGAGGATATTAACAAATGGAAGAACATACCATGCTCATGGATGGGAAGAATCAACATTGTTAAAATGTCTATACTTCCCAAAGCAATCTACCTATTCAATGCCATTCCTATCAAAGTACCTACATCATACTTTCAAGATTTGGAAAAAATGATTCTGCGTTTTGTATGGAACCGGAAAAAAACCCGTATAGCTAAGGCAGTTCTCTGTAACAAAAATAAAGCTGGGGGCATCAGCATACCAGATTTTAGTCTGTACTACAAAGCCATAGTGCTCAAGACAGCATGGTACTGGCACAAAAACAGAGACATAGACACTTGGAATCGAATTGAACACCAAGAAATGAAACTAACATCTTACAACCACCTAATCTTCGATAAACCAAACAAGAACTTACCTTGGGGGAAAAACTCCCTATTCAATAAATGGTGTTGGGAGAACTGGATGTCTACATGTAAAAGACTGAAACTGGACCCACACCTTTCCCCACTCACAAAAATTGATTCAAGATGGATAAAGGACTTAAATTTAAGGCATGAAACAATGAAAATCCTCAAAGAAAGCATAGGAAAAACACTGGAAGATATTGGCCTGGGGGAAGACTTCATGAAGAGGACTGCCATGGCAATTGCAACAACAACAAAAATAAACAAATGGGACTTCATTAAACTGAAAAACTTCTGTACAGCTAAGGAGACAATAACCAAAGCAAAGAGACAACCCACACAATGGGAAAGGATATTTGCATATTTTCAATCAGACAAAAGCTTGATAACTAGGATCTATAGAGAACTCAAATTAATCCACATGAAAAAAGCCAACAATCCCTTATATCAATGGGCAAGAGACATGAATAGAACTTTCTCTAAAGACGACAGACGAATGGCTAACAAACACATGAAAAAATGTTCATCATCTCTATATATTAGAGAAATGCAAATCAAAACATCCCTGAGATATCATCTAACCCCAGTGAGAATGGCCCATATCACAAAATCTCAAAACTGCAGATGCTGGCGTGGATGTGGAGAGAAGGGAACACTTTTACATTGCTGGTGGGACTGCAAACTAGTACAACCTTTCTGGAAGGAAGTATGGAGAAACCTCAAAGCACTCAACCTAGACCTCCCATTCGATCCTGCAATCCCATTACTGGGCATCTACCCAGAAGGAAAGAAATCCTTTTATCATAAGGACACTTGTACTAGACTGTTTATTGCAGCTCAATTTACAATTGCCAAAATGTGGAAACAGCCTAAATGCCCACCAACCCAGGAATGGATTAACAAGCTGTGGTATATGTATACCATGGATTACTATTCAGCCATTAAAAAAAAATGGAGACTTTACATCCTTCGTATTAACCTGGATGGAAGTGGAAGACATTATTCTTAGTAAAGCATCACAAGAATGGAGAAGCATGAATCCTATGTACTCAATCTTGATATGAGGACAATTAATGACAATTAAGGTCATGCGGGGGAAGCAGAAAGAGGGATGGAGGGAGGGGGGTGGGGCCTTGGTGTGTGTCACACTTTATGGGGGCAAGACATGATTGCAAGAGGGACTTTACCTAACAATTGTAATCAGTGTAATTGGCTTATTGTACCCTCAATGAATCCCCAACAATAAAAAAAAAAAAAAAAAAAAAAAAATAGCCAGGCATTGTGGCGGGCGCCTGTAGTCCCAGCTACTTGGGAGGCTGAGCCAAGAGAATCGCCTAAGGCCAGGAGTTGGAGGTTGCTGTGAGCTGTGATGCCATGGCACTGTACCCAGGGCAAAAAAGTGAGACTCTGTCTCTACCAAAAAAAAAAAAAAAAATTGTCTTCATTTCTTTCTTTTTTTTGGGGGGGGGGGCACCCTACCGACTGAGCCACAGGCGCCGCCCAAAATTGTCTTCATTTCTAATGATCCAAGATTTTACCAAAATTTCTTAATTGCACATAATGTTTAAAACTATTATTTAACTCTTCTTTTGCTGTGGTATTCTGACTATGTTATTTCCTCTTTCTTTAAGGCATTTTAGAAAACTTCTGCTCACATAGCCTGGCACATAGAATACTGAATTAACAATGGATCTCTATTAATAAATCATCAGAATGTACAAAGTGTTTTAAATATTTAGAATGTGTAGAAATAATATTGACTGTCTACTAGAGGAGGAAAAAATAGAGTGAAGTAGATGTGCAAAAAGAAGAGAAAAAAATATGGTATGTGAAGGAAAGAAGAGAAGGCATAACTCACATATGTGAAAAATATCAAATATTTCTGTCAGTGGTCATTTTTGCCCCTGGGCCACAAAAATGGACCAAACAGCTCTGTAGGGATTACGAGCCGGGGTAAGGAAGATGGTTGGTGGTATTTAACCACACTAAAATATTGTCCCAATAGAGCTTTTGTTGAAATTTGTAAGAGATCCAATCACTCTGTGGTTTGTGATTTGTACAAACTGCCTGAGTCTGAGCTCTTAAATGCTCCAAATATTGCAGCCTGATTTGTGATTTGGCCCAAATTGTTAGTGGTAAAAGACAAGCAAGCAAAGCACCCTGAGTACCACAGCATGGGCCCTTCAGATAACACTATTTTACTGGTAGAATATATAAACACAATTTTTGCCCAAATTTCCATTGTGATCAAGGAAAACTTGCTGAGGAAACAGATCTAATCCACAGAGGATTGTGAAACTGATGAGAGATTCATATTACCCGTGATTTGCCTGTGAGCCAAAATAAATGTAATATTTAGAAGTTTTTTCCCATAGGTACCTAAGGGTAAAGGGGAATTTTCACTGTGATACAAATGTTTAATGTAGGAAAAAGATACCATGATTCTGATAAGAGAAAGCAGAAATGTACTAATGAATTGAGTTTTGGTTTTTAAACCTAAAAACAAGTCCTTATCCCAAATCAACTATTTGCCTGCTTTCTTATTAAGTAAAACGCAGTAAAGAGGTAACTTAGCTGAACTCACTGTCAGCTCTTTCTTGTCGGATCTATTATCTGGAATTTCTGTGTAATAGCTTGTTTAAAATATCACGTTAATATTTTAGACCATTCATGTGAAGCAGTCTGCTGCTACTGTTCTGTGGCCATGGTCTAATGGTATATGCATATAAAATCATGACTCAGTCATTAAATAAAAGCAATTTTATTTGTTGACCTTGGACAAACTTTGCACATCCAGATTAGCACTCATTGACAAACTAAAAGCAACTCAAAAGCCCACGCTCTTGTAGAATGTACAGTTACAGGAAGAAGACGTAGCATAAATACTGTAGACTATTTTGTTGTTGTTGTTACTGTTATCACTGTTGTTGAACCAGGCTGGGTTCAAACCCACCAGCCCCGGTGCATGTGGCCGCACCCTAACTACTGAGCTACAGATGCTGAGCCACCTGTAGACTATTTTAAGAAACACAAGCATATATGTTTTATAACATAGTTGCTTTTTAAAAATTATGTTGAGTTCCTATAATATCCCTCCTGGATAGAGTGAAAGAATGTGACCGTCTGTGAAGTCTGTGTGCCATTCTGTGCTCACAGGGAAGCTACTTCAGATGTCTGTCCCTGGTCTCTTAGAGAAGCAGTCTGAGGTGGTGGTCGGGAGCGTGGGCCCCTTCCCAGCCACACCATCTGCCTTCCCAGCCACCTCCTGTTTTCCCATCAGACAGTCTGTTCCTTCCATCAGCTCACTGAGTGACGCTGATCTAGGTACTCCAGCTCTCTGTACTGCCGGGATTCTCACCTACTAAACAGGAGTGACAGTGATGTCAAGCCCAGAGGGCTGTCTGGGGATTAAAAGATATCCTCCCTATAAGAATTTCAATGCCATGGATGGCTTGACTTGTTTCCAACTATGATCTGTGAGCCAGAGACTACACCAAGCATCCCAAGGCAGAATCACTGTGAGAGAAGAAAGGGTCTGGGGTGTTGATCTTTGCTCAACTCTTTGGTCTTGAAAGTTCTGACAGGGTGACATTTTTCTCCTATAGCATCTGACAAAGTTTAGGTATATTTCTTATTTCAACCCTTCATGGCCTGATAGCTACTCAACGTTGGGGAAAATGGCCTCGTATTATGAAATCAAGAACTATGACACTGGAACTGGCTCAACAGTGATGCCAAGTGGTCATAACAAAGGCAATGGTAGCTGAAGAATAATCAGGCTCCGCATTTATCATTTTACTAAAAGTTCTATGCATACTCATTAGTTCAACATTAGTACAATGCCATCAGTTCAAGGTCACGGCCTTTCTGTCCACACAATAACTACTAAATCACAATCTCTGTAGCCTATCCTGTCACAATACCAATATACTCACTGAACAAATTGGAATAAACCAGAAATTCCAGTTTCTTCCAGTTTCTTGTCAATCAAAGTAAACTGAAAACATTAGTATTTGCTAATCTCATTCAATAAACACTAAAACATCTGGATATAGAGGAAAGGGAATAGGAGTTGGATTTAATTCTTTGGACCCAGCTAAGTTGTGGTAGGAAGATAATTAACTTTTCTTTGGAATAATAATATGGAAGAGTTTGAGGCTTTTTTTCATAGCTTGCTGACCCACAGCAGTATATATGTTTAGGTAGCATCCTTTGGCTAAAGTACTTTCCAACTAATTAGTTACAATTTTTTCAAATGTTAATTATCATTGTTATTGTACTTCTTATTTTGAGACTAAGTCTTGCTCTGTTGCTCAGGAGAGTCTCAAACTCCCAGCCTCAAGTGATCACCCGGCCTCAGCCTCTTGAGCAACTGGGATTATAGGTGCAAGCTGCCAGACCAAGCTCTACGTACAAATTTTTAAAAGCACTCATTGATTTTTAAAAGTTGTAGTGTAGCAACAATATTTTTAAAAATACTCTCCTTCAACTGAGTTGAGGAAAATCTGTTTCAAAGTTCATTTGGAAATGTGTATTAGTGAGAACACCCATATAATCTGGAAAAGATTTACCATCTGAATATCTAAATGCATTATAGAAGTATAGTAGTTAATAAAAATGGCATTAGCATAGAAATAGATGATTAATAAAACAAAATAGAGAACCAAGAAATAGAATCATGAATATTTAAGAATTTAACTGTAATAAAAGTTGCATTTCAAATCAACTTAGATATGGAAGTGTTATTAGATAGACGTCAATGGAAAAATTGTATATTCATTAAAATGAATAGTATGTTAGACTCCCTACTTCAGACCTTGCCTAAATACATACAAGATGAATTAAAGAGCTAGCCAATTTTTAATCAATTCCAACAAGATCACGAATTCACTGAAGGTTTGACAAAAGCTTGTGTAGAAATGTAGGAGATAGAGGGAAATAAGGACTCTCCTGCACCCCTTGAGCAGCTATAAATTAATAAACCCCTTTTTCAGGGCAATTAAGTATCTTTCCAAATCAAAATAAATTGACATTCAGTTAGGAATTCTATTTTTAGGAATTTATCTCAAAATATAATACTTATGACATGTACACAAACATATTTTGGAAAAGACACCATTGTTTGCTAAAACACTGTTTTTGGAATATAAAAAAACTTTGAAAACTCCTCTATTAAGATAGGATTGCATTCAGCTATAATTGACAGGAAAAAAAAAGAAAAACCAAAGTAACAGTGACTTAAAAACGTGACAGAAATTCATTTCTTCTTCATGGAAATGCCTGGTATAAAAACTCCATACTTATCAGGGATGTACCATCAGGCCTGCCATTGTCAATATGTGGTGGCGTTTGTGTGTGGTCCAGCGTAACTGCTCCAGTCATCTGCTCCATGTATGAGTTAGGAGGTAGGAAGGAAGGAGAAGAGAAGAGCATCCTACCTCCCTTTGAGAACATTTATTAGATTGTCCCTCACATCACTTAATCGCTGAGAACTTATTCACACTATGTGGCCACTCCAAGGTTCAAGGAAAATGATAGTATTTAGTTATTTTTAGAGTCCATGTATCCAAATAATATTTGAGGGTCTGTTTATAAATAAGTAGAGAAAGCTGATTGGGGCGGGGGAGGAAAACTTGTAGTGTCTCTCATGGTTTAGTTATTTACTCACTCAAATTTTACCCATGTTCTTCTTCTGACACACAGAACCCGAATTACACATTTTCCAAGAGATGTGGTCCCAAAGACTTATACAGTGATAACTGCAGTGATATGTATAGTGTTGTAGTCTGACAACTGCTGAGATAAAAAGCAAGCTATCCAGGGTGGCGCCTGTGGCTTAAGGAGTAGGGCGCTGGCCCCATATACTGGAGGTAGGGGGTTCCAACCCAGCCCCAGCCAAAAACTGCAAAGGAAAAAAAGCAAGCTATCCACCGCCAAACATATCCAGTATATCATGGTACAGCTGAAACAGGACAAGCACCATAGGGGCAAAGTCACTGGCCTTTAGCACGGATAAAGTCCTCTGTGACGGCCAGCTTCTGGCTTTCTGCCATCACTCTGTGACTGTTACCTCTTGCTATAACAAGTTAGGTTCTCATTAATAAATGTTTCAGTGTTGGAGTTAAAATAATTAACTTTCTCAGCTCTTCAAGGAATCACACCAATACATTCTCAATCAACCAAGATTGTAGAACTGGGCAGAAAACATCCCATGAACGGAACTGCATTTTCCTGCAGATTGGCTGGCTTTATCCTGTGTAGGTGAACATTCCTATAAAACTTTGTTCAAAAGTGAAAGGAGCAATCAACACACCTCAGTCTTACTCACTGTCTCTTCCTAATATTACAGCTATGGTCAACACATACTCTTCCTTCCAAGGTACCTCAGGAGACAAATGTATTAATTTTTATCCTCCAAAAACCAAAGTTCGCCATCTTTTCAGAATGCAGCATGTGAGTCCTCCCCATCCTTCATTTAATTGCTAACCCAGTGGTAAAATATGAGGCTTTCCATAATGTGCAGTCCTCAATTTACAGTTCAAAATTCCTTTGCAGTCAGGGTTTAGTTACAGATAACAGAAACTATGCTACCTAGTTTAAGCTGAAAAGGATTTAGGATGGGGAATCAGGCACTTCAAAATCATTGCAAAGGCTGGAAAAGCAATCTTTATGCTGTATATGTAGAAATGAGACTGTTCTGATTGAAGCTAGGCATGAAATGAAGGGTATTCTGAAACTAGACACCATGAATAGGCCTAATAATTGTTGTTTTATAAAAACCACTGCTGCTGCAACCAATCTCAGTGGCAGAAACAGCTAAAGTACCACACTGAATTCCCCGTACAGGAGGATGTCCTCTCATTGAAAGCGGAGCCTGTTTGGAACTTGAGCTGTAGGGGAGTTTCAGAAAAGCAGTCTGCAATTTCTCAGCCTCTGTCATTCAGTACAGCATGCGCCAAGGTACTTGAAATGGACTGAAGTAAGTCAATGTGTAATGTCTGCCATAGCACCTAAACGTCCTTCCTTGGTAAAAATGCTTAATGAATTATAGAACATTCATGCTGAGAAATAGTAAAATGTCATTAAAAAGAATGCATACAATGAAACAGACAAACTTATGGTCATTATATTGAGGTTAAAAATAAAATCAAGGCCAGGCACAGTGGCTCATGCTTATAGTACTAGCACTTTGGGAGCCCGATGTAGGCAGAGGATTGTTTGAGGCCAGGAGTTCCAGGCCAGCCTGAGCAACATAGCAAGATCCTGTCTCTACAAAAATTACAAAATGTGTACAGGTGTGGTAGTGTGTACCTGTAGTTGCAGGTACTTGGGAGGCTGAGGCAGGAGAAATGCTTGAGCCTAGAAGTTTGAGGCTAACAGTGAGCTATGATGATACCACTATACTCTAGCACAGACAGTAGAGTGAGACCCTGTCTCAAATAAACAAACAAAACTTATATCAATTAATTGTTAGGAAAAGCTGAAACAGTTGGAAACTGTGGCACAGTATTTTGTAGAAGCAGCAGTTATTAAGGAAAAGAGCTTCAGAAATTGCCATTGAGTTGCTGAGTATTAGTTTATACATGTGTGGGATAAAACTCAATGAAGTCAGACAAAGAAATGTAAGATAAACAACTTTCAGATCTTTCACAAGGTAAGGAGACATTTGAGCTCTGACTACCCACCACAGAGATTCTTCAGTCATCACTGGGGCTTTCAGTACAGACCCCCGAGGGGTCATATGTTGGTAAAGGGACTGAAATATGCCTGAAATGAAACTACTCTAAACATGCCTTAGATGTGCCTAAAAGAGGAACTAAGTGTATCAAATTAATCTTCAAGAGAGTTACCTGCTTATCAGAACAAAGCAAACCACTCTTTAAAGCAAGGCATCAGATATTCATGGATAGCAGAATACTCACAATGTAACTCACAGTGTCTAGCATACAATACAAAATTACTGCACACACACAAAGGCAAGAAATTATAGCACTTAACCAGAAGAAAAAACAGTCAATAGAGATAGACCCCAAAGTGTCAGAGAGGATAGATTAGCAGACAAGGATATTAAAACAGCTATAATAAATGTCTTCAGTATGTTTAGGGATTTAAAAAGAAAACAGAAAATAAAATGAGAAATGGAAGATACAGAAAAGGGCCAAGTGAAATGTCTAGAGATGAAAGGCAGAGTAAGTTACATGAAAAATTCACAGGATGGGATAAAGAGTAAATTAGACCAGGCAGATGTAACAGTAGAATTAATCCTAATAAAGCACAGAGCGGGGTAAAAGCCTGAATACCAGGGGACAGAGCTTTAGTGACCTGTGAGACAGTATCAAGCAGTCTAATATACTTGTAGTTGGAGCTCTAGGGAAATAAGCAATAAGTAAATTTAGCAAATCGTAAGACATAAAGTTAAAACATAAAGTCAATTGTATTAGCAACAAGCAATTAGATGTTTTATTATTTATGTGGCATCCAAATGTGAAATACTTTAAAATACGTTTAGTAAAACACATGTGAGTCTTGCACATTGAAAATTATAGAACATCACAAAATGGAAACACAGAAATTTGAGAAGCCCTAAACAAATGGAGAGTTGTGTTTGTGCAGTGTTAAGATGTCAGTTCTCCCACAATTAATCTATAGAGTCAACTCCATTTATATTAAACTATGGAAAAGACAAATTTTATTTAAAATGAGAAAAACAGACTAATGGTTACCAGAAGCTGTAGGATGATTAACTGCTGAGGTCACAGGATCTTGTGTTTACATTGGTGGGTGTACCTGTCAAAACTTATAGAATTGAACACTTAAAATAGGTGCATTTGCTTATATGTTAAGTTCGACTTCAATAAGATGATTTAAAATTAAGTCCCTTCTAGAAATAAATGCACTAGAAGCACCTCTCTCTGGGTGTGAATGTGGATGTGTGTTTTCCTCCAGTCAATCAACCTAAGCTTTGTTGTACTTTCCATTAATAGCATTCTGGTTTTTTTTTTTTAAAGTACTCTGTAGTGTAAACAGCTTTTATTTTTGTAATGAATTTATTTTTTCCCTTCAGTTTGCTTTCTTCCTTTTCAAATATTCTTATTGTGTCATCACATTATTCTTTAGAGTTCTTTTTTTGTTCAAGTTATTATGTTACTTTAATGTCTTTGAAATTATGGGGAACAATGTATTTGAACTATACATCTCCATTTCTTTACGTATATCTTCTTATGATACAAAACTTTTGTTTGCTTTTAGCTCATGTACACTTCATGCATTGATTTTCAGTATTTACATTTAGCCTTGGTGCTTTGTTTTCTTTTGGAACATTATTCATTTTTTAAATGAAACTTTTAAAAAACAATTATGGTGGAAGGTAAAGGGAGAGTAATCTGAGGTCATTGTTCTTTTGCTTCTGATGTACTGTTTAGGAACCACTTCATTAACTCTTTGTTTAATGGGACACACTCTGCACGAAGAGCTGAGATCCTTCGGATTTTACTCAGTCAGCATCTGTATTTTCTAATAATATTGGTCTGTAGGCTTATAAAGTTCTTGAGAAGTGTCCTGGGAAGGGTTTTTCCACCCTGAAGGCAATAGAGATTTATGTTCATTTTCAAAGTTCTATAGGTTTTGATTTTTGACCAGGCCTGCTTCCAAAATGCCTTTCACAAGAAAAATTTACATTCTGGAGAATTTCTAAGATATCACAGCATTACATAGATTTGTTTTGTTTTGTTTTGTTTTTATTGTTGAGGATTCATTGAGGGTACAATAAGCCAGGTTACACTGATTGCATTTGTTAGGTAAAGTCCCTCTTGCAATCGTGTCTTGCCCCCAAAAGGTGTGGCACACACCAAGGCCCCACCCCCTCCTTCCTTCCCTCTCTCTGCTCTTCCTTTCCCCACCCCTCCCTCCTTCTCTCTCTGCTCTCCCCTTCCTCCACCCCCACCATGACCTTAATTGTCATTATTGTCCTCATATCAAAACTGAGTACATAGGATTCATGCTTCTCCATTCTTTTTTTTTTTTATTGTTGGGGATTCATTGAGGGTACAATAAGCCAGGTTACACTGATTGCAATTGTTAGGTAAAGTCCCTCTTGCGATCATGTCTTGCCCCCATAAAGTGTGACACACACCAAGGCCCCACCCCCCTCCCTCTGTCCCTCTTTCTGCTTCCCCCCCCCGTAACCTTAATTGTCATTAATTGTCCTCATATCAAAATTGAGTACATAGGATTCATGCTTCTCCATTCTTGTGATGCTTTACTAAGAATAATGTCTTCCACGTCCATCCAGGTTAATACAAAGGATGTAAAGTCTCCATTTTTTTTGAATGGCTGTATAGTATTCCATAGTATACATATACCACAGCTTGTTAATCCATTCCTGGGTTGGTGGGCATTTAGACTGTTTTCACATTTTGAGGATTGTAAATTGAGCTGCATAGTCTAGTACAAGTGTCCTTATAATGAAAGGACTTTTTTTCCTTCTGGATAGATGCCCAGTAATGCGATCGCAGGATCAATGGGAGGTCTAGCTTAAGTGCTTTGAGGTTTCTCCATACTTCCTTCCAGAAAGATTGTGCTAGTTTGCAGTCCCACCAGCAGTGTAAAAGTGTTCCCTTCTCTAGGGCGGCGCCTGTGGCTCAGTCGGTAAGGCGCCGGCCCCATATACCGAGGGTGGTGGGTTCAAACCCGCCCCGGCTGAACTGCAACCAAAAAATAGCTGGGTGTTGTGGCGGGCGCCTGTAGTCCCAGCTACTCGGGAGGCTGAGGCAAGAGAATCGCTTAAGCCCAGGAGTTGGAGGTTGCTGTGAGCTGTGTGATGCCACGGCACTCTACCGAGGGCCATAAAGTGAGACTCTGTCTCTAAAAAAAAAAAAAAAAAAAGATTAAAAAAAAAAAAAAAGTGTTCCCTTCTCTTCGCATCCATGCCAGCATCTGGAGTTTTGAGATTTTTGTGATGTGGGCCATTCTTGCTGGGGTTAGATGATAACCCCAGGGTTGTTTTGATTTGCATTTCTCTAACATATAGAGATGAACATTTTTTCATATGTTTGTTAGCCATTCATCTTTCTTCTTTAGAGAAGGTTATATTCATGTCTCTTGCCCATTGATATATGGGATTGTTGGCTATTTTCATGTGGATTAATTTGAGTTGTCTATGGATCCTAGTTATCAAGCTTTTGTCTGATTCAAAATATGCAAATATCCTTTCCCACTGTGTAGATTGTCTATTTACTCTAGTTGTTGTCTACTTAGCTGTACAGAAGCTTTTCAGTTTAATGAAGTTTGATTTGTTTATTTTTGTTGTTGTTGCAATTGCCATGGCAGTCTTCTTCATGAAGTCTTTCCCCAGGCCAATATCTTCCAGCATTTTTCTTATGCTTTCTTTGAGAATTTTTATTGTTTCATGCCTTAAATTTAAGTCCTTTATCCATCTTGAATCAATTTTTGTGAGTGGGGAAAGATGTGGGTCCAGTTTCAATCTTTTACATGTGGTTATTCAGTTCTCCCAACACCATTTATTGAATAGGGAGTCTTTCCCCCAAGGTGTGTTCTTGTTTCGTTTATCAAAGATTAGGTGGTTGTAAGATGTTATTTTTATTTCCTGGTTTTCTATTCGATTCCAAGTGTCTATGTCTCTATTTTTGTGCCAGTACCATGCTGTCTTGACCACTATGACTTTGTAGTACATCCTAATATCTGGTATGGTGATGCCCCCAGCTTTATTTTTATTACTAAGAACTGCCTTAACTATAAGGGTTTTCTCTGGTTCCATACAAAATGCAGAATCATTTTTTCCAAATCTTGAAAGTACAATGTTGGTATTTTAATAGGCATGGCATTGAATAGGTAGATTGCTTTGGGAAGTATACACATTTAAAAAATGTTGATTCTTCTCATCCATGAGAATGGTATGTTCTTCCGTTTGTTAATATCCTCTGCTATTACCTTTCTGAGGATTTCATAATTTTCTTTATAGAGGTTCTTCACCTCCTTTGTTAGGTATATTCCTAGGTATTACACTTTCTTTGAAACTATGGTGAAGGGAGTTGTGTCCTTAATTAGCTTCTCATCTTGACTGTTATTGGCATATACAAAGGCTACTGACTTGTGGACATTGATTTTATATCCTAAAACATTACTGTATTTTTTGATGACTTCTAAGAGTCTTGTGGTTGAGTCTTTGGGATTCTCTAAGATCATATTGTCAGCAAAGAGGGAGAGTTTGACCTCATCTGCTCCCATTTGTATTCCCTTTATTTCCTTGTCTTGCCTAATTGTATTGGCTAGAACTTCCAGCACTACGTTGAATAGTAAAGGTGACAGAGGACAACCTTGTCTGGTTCCAGTTCTAAGAGGAAAAGCTTTCAGTTTTACTCCATTCAGTAAAATATTAGCTGTGGGTTTGTCATAGATAGCTTCAATCAGTTTTAGATATGTGCCATCTTTACGTATACTCTTCAGTGTTCTAATTAGAAAAGGATGCTGGATTTTATCAAATTCTTTTTCTGCATCTATTGAGAGGATCATGTGATCTTTAATTTTGCCTCTGTTAATACGGTGGATAACATTTATGGACTTGTGCATAGTAAACCAGCCATGCATTCTTGGGATGAAAGCTACTTGATCATGATGTATGACTTTTTTGATGATAAGCTGTAATCTATTGGCTAGTATTTTGTAGAGAATTTCTGCATCTATATTCATGAGTGAAATTGGTCTGAAATTCTCCTTTTTGGTTGTGTCTTTTCCTGGTTTTGGTATCAGGGTGATGTTTGCTTCATAGAACAAGTTGGGGGAGATGCCTTTCTCCTCAATTTTTTGGAATAATTTCTGCAGTACAGGAATAAGCTCTTCCTTGAAAGTTTGATAGAATTCTGGTGTGAAGCCATCTGGACCAGGGCATTTTTTGGTTGGAAGATTTTTTTTTTTTTTTGTAGAGACAGAGTTTCACTTTATCACCCTCGGTAGAGTGCCGTGGCGTCACATAGCTTACAGAAACCTCCAACTCCTGGGCTTAGGCAATTCTCCTGCCTCAGCCTCCCGAGTAGCTGGGACTACAGGTGTCCGCCACAACGCCCGGCTATTTTTTTGTTGCAGTTTTGGCTGGGGCCGGGTTTGAACCCATCACTCTCGGTATATGGGGCCGGCAACCTGCTCACTGAGCCACAGGCGCTGCCAGTTGGAAGATATTTTATTGTTTCTTTAATCTCAGTGCTTGAAATTGGTCTGTCCAGGAGCTCTATTTCTTCCTGGCTAAGTCTAGGGAGAGGGTGTGATTCCAAATATTGATCCATTTCCTTCACATTGTCAAACTTCTGGGCGTAGAGTTTCTGGTAGTATTCAGAGATGATCTCTTGTATCTCTGTGGGATCAGTTGTTATTTTCCCTTTATCATTTCTGATTGAGGTTACTAGAGATTTTACTTTTCTATTTCTAGTTAATCTGGCCAATGGTTTATCTATTTGATTTATTTTTTCAAAAAACAAACTCCTTGTTTCATTAATTTTCTGAATGATTCTTTTGTTTTGAATTTCATTGATCTCTGATACGATTTTTGATATTTCTCTTCTTCTACTGAGTTTAGGCTTAGATTGTTCTTCTTTTTCAAATTCTATAAGATGGTTTGTGAGTTTGTTGATGTGGTCTCTCTCTGTTTTTTGAATGTACACATCTAAAGTGATAAATTTTCCTCTCAAAACTGCTTTTGCAGTATCCCACAGGTTTTGGTAGCCTGTGTCTTCATTGTTGTTATGCTTAAGGAAGCTAATGATTTCCTGTTTTATTTCTTCCTGCACCCATCTGTCATTCAACAGAAGGTTTTTTAATTTCCATGCCTTTGTGTGAGGTCGAACATTTTTGTTAGAGTTGAGTTCCACCCTTAGTGCCTTATGGTCTGAGAAGATACAAAGTAAAATTTCAATTCTTTTGATTGTGTTGATATTTGTTTTGTGTCCCAGGATATGATCAATTTTGGAGAATGTTCCATGGGGTGATGAGAAGAATGTATATTCTTTATCTTTGGAATGGAGTGTTCTATATGAGTCTATCAAGCACAGTTGTTCTAGGGTCTCATTTAAATCTCTTATATCTTTGTTTAATTTCTGTTTAGAGGATCTGTCAAGCTCTGTAAGAGGAGTGTTAAGGTCCCCTGTTATTATGCTATTATCGGATATCATATTGCTCAGACTGAGTAAGGTCTGTTTCAAGAATCTGGGAGCATTTAATTTGGGTGCATAAATATTTAGAATTGAAACATCTTCTTGTTGTATTTTTCCCTTGACCAATATGAAGTGACCATCTTTGTCTTTTTTGACTTTAGTTGCTTTAAATCCACAGGCATCTGAAATAAGATTATGACTCATCTTTTCTTCTGAATTCCATTTGCATGAAAAATTATCTTCCAACACTTGACGTGGAGTTTTAATTTATCTTTTGAAGCCAGGTGTGTTTCCTGCAAACAACAAATTGATGGCTTGTGTTTTTTAATCCAGTCAGCCACTCTATGTCTATTCAGTGGGGAATTCAAGCCATTAACATTTATTGAGATATTTGATAAATGTGGTAGTGTTCTATTCATCTTATTTCGTGAGAGTCTGTTGCTTAGTTTTATCTTTTGGATCAGTGTGGAAGTTAGGTTCTGTCCTTTAATTTCTGAATTTTTACTTTCCTGGTGATCCATTGTGATCGTCAGTGTTGTAGGACAGGTTGAAGTATTTCCTGTAGATCTGGTCTTGTTGTGGCAAATTTCTTCAATGTTTGTATATCCATAAATGATTTGAGTTTAAAGCTTAGCTTAGCATGATATAGAATTCTGGGCTAGTAATTATTCTGTTTAAGTAGATTAAAGATAGATGACCATTGTCTTCTTGCTTGGAAAGTTTCATTAGAGAAGTCCGCAGTCACTCTGATGGATTTGCCCCTGTAGGTCAACTGGTGCTTACTCCTGGCAGCTTGCAGAATCTTTTCTTTTGTCTTGACTTTGGACAGGTTCATCACAATGTGTCTTAGATTAGCTCGGTTAGAGTTGAGGTGACCTGGGGTCCGATATCCCTCTGAAAGCAGTGTGTCAGAATCTTTGGTGATATTTGGGAAATTTTCTTTTATAATATTCTCTAGTATGGCTTCCATTCCTCTGGGGCATTCTTCTTCCCCTTCTGGGATTCCTATAACTCATATGTTGAAACATTTCATAAAGTCCCATAATTCTGACAGTGAACGTTCTGCTTTCTCTCTCTTCTTTTCTGCCCCTTTAACTATCTGAGTTATCTCAAGAACTTTGTCCTCTACCTCCGAAATTTTTTCTTCTGCATGGTCTAACCTGTTGCTGATACTTTCCATTCCATCTTTAAGTTCCCTAATTGACTGCTTCAGTTACTTCAGCTCCGCTATATCTTGTCTATATTCTTCATATTATTCATCTCTTATTTGATTCTGTTTTTTTATTTCCTTTTGGTTATTTTCCACTTTATTGGCAGTTTCCTTCATTGTTTCCATCATTTCCTTCATTGTTTTCATCATGCGTACTCTAAATTCTCTTTCTGTCATTCCTAATATTTCTTTATAGGTGGAATTCTCTGCAGTAGCTATCTCATGGTCCCTTGGAGCGGTTGTTCTGGACTGGTTCTTCATGTTGCCTGAAGTTTCCTGCTGATTCTTCCTCATGAGTGATTTCTTTTATCTGTTTCCTTGCCCTAATTTTCTTTTTTACTTCCTCTTGCTCTTTAAGTTCTTGTGCCTGTGGACTAAGGTTTTGATGAGTCTTTTTGGTACAGGACCAGAATGATGAGAAGGTTGAAGAGCAAGAAGGGATAAAAGAAAGAAAAGGAAAGAAAGAAAGAACAAAAAGAAAATAGATGAAGAAGAGGGGGTGGGTAAAAGAGAATATAGACAAAAGAAGAGAGGCACAAAAAGAGGGAGACAGAGTAATATAGGTGTACAGTAGGGTACTTTGACACAACCTTAAGAAAACCCCAACCTCTGGGAGTTCCTGGTTTGGTGGTTCCCTTGAAGTCAGCAGCTCTTTGCTAACCTGATTGGACATGGTACCCCAACTCCACCAAGTAGAGAGAAAAGACAAAAATGCTATAAATCAAACCAAAACAAGCAAACAGAAAACTTGATGGGATAAAATTGGGTGAAAAACCAAATAATAGGGGTAGAAACACTAGCAAAAATGAAGTTCTAATTTTTGAAAAAGGCAGCAATGGGAAATTGTATTTAAACTAGAAAAATGGAGAAAGAAAATAAAGAAAAAAAGAAAAAATATGTATGGAAAAGGTTGAAATTAAAAAACAAAACAATAACAACAACAAAATAAACAAAAAACAAACAAGCTAAAAGAAAAAACCAACCAAAAACAAAGCAGTATATATATATATCTTGTTGAATATTGTCTGTGTAATAGGTGGTCTGGGCAACTGAGGTATGAGATGTTAATCACAATGCTGACTGGAAGCCTCCACTGATTTCTCAAACCCCACAGGGTGGAGACCCTAAATCTCTCTTCAGCCCTCTTAAAAGGCACTTTAAACTTCTAAACTTGGCTAAGCAGAAGCTTTCCCAGGAACGTGCTTGTTGCTGGGATCACTGCTGAACTGGCTATCCACTTACCCAGTGTGCCAAAACTGGTCTCACCTGGTCCCTGAGAATTAAGGCTGTAAGGCAGCTCACTTCCCACCTTTAGGCTGTTCAGTCACTAGATTATGAGCTTTCACCTGATTCTTGCTCTGGGACCCTGAGGTTGGAGCTTGCCGGGGTAGTTCTCTCACAATGCTCCCTGCGGCCCACAGCCGAGCACTATTAGCTCCATCTGGCTCAGCGGCTCAGTCTGGGGCCCTAGACAATGCCCAAAGTTCTCCGCACTCCTGCTCAAGCTCTCCTCAAGGCAGTTCAACTGAGTGCCAAGTCCAAAAACAACAAAATAGTTCACAGGTAAGGCCTTTCCAGTTTACAGTCTCACTGCTGCTGTACTTACAGCTGCCAGCAGGATTAGACCCATTGAACACATGCAACCACTTGCCAGTTTTCCACTGTTTTTGTCCTCCTCTTGGGGTCCAGAAGTCCCTTGCTGACTCCCTGTATCCTCAAAGGAATGATTATAGGCAGATCCCACCAGCCAGAGATGCCTGGAGTCTTATCTCCCCAGACTCACAGTGCCCAGTTGCAGGGAAGCTGTTACTCGGTCACCATCTTGCTCTCACTAGGGTTTTTTTTTTTTTTTTTTAATGTTTCCTACATTATATTGCTTTCAAAAATTACCTAACTCATTTAAAGTTTCTGTTAATAGTTTTACACAGATTATCATATGTCTAGGGACTCTGATCACCAGAAGCATTTTTTGACTTAGATATAAACTGCTTATTTATTTGTCTTCTCATCAAAAATTTTTACAAACAGATCTCTTTACAATAGGTAAGAACAGTAACCAAACCACCTTATGAAAACAGTTTCATCAGAGACCTAATGATCCTTATTAGCTGGAGTTGAAACCAAGTGGAGACTAATTGATTTCCGTCCTTTTTATTGCATCATAAATTGCAGTTCTTCAGAGTAATGAAGCACTATTGAAGCACTGAAGTTGCACTCATATTGATATTCTCAATCTTTTCCTAAGTTCAATTATAAAACATAAAAGTTACTTTAAAAATTAGGGGAGAAGAACTCTCAAAAGCCAAACAAGAATTTTTGGCTCTTCAAAACAATTTCTCTAGTTTCTTTAGGAAACTTCAAAGTTGTAATACTCGTGATATTTATGTGGAATCTAACAAAGCACTAATGCTTTAAAGGCATGGACATTGTTATAGCAAGGCTTTTGAGGCTGCTCTTTCAAAATTCCTGCACTATTTTTGGAAGAGACAAACAAGAAGAGGTGCGAGTGTTTGAAGATTTCAAGCTTATTGGTTATTAGTTAATAATTAGGATTTAAAAAAACTATTTTGACATTATAGATGTTACAGCTATATAATAGCATTTATATTCCAGAATAAAACTCCTATCAGATTTAATAATTCCTGGACCATGGACATCTGCTATACACCATAGTTAACATTTAGTAAAATTTCAGGTTCTTTTAGTTATTGTTTTACTATTTACATTACATTTTTAAAAATTTAGCCATAACACTATGAAAGAACATCTTTTAAACAATTTTGTCTTAAAAGTAGGAAAAATACAAAATTAAAAATTTGAATGAGATGTCTTCTGAATAAATCTGATTCTGGAATTCTATGACCATCCTAGTTCACACATACGCATCAAACCAACTTTCACTTATTTGGCTGTCTTGAAGATTGTTTTCAGAATAATCATGAACCAAATTTCTTCATCTTAGTACCTCAAAGTCACACCATCCTCTGACATGCCTTTGGAAGTCTTCCCAGTGTTCACAGTGTTTCTAATGAAGAGCATTTACAAGCATCATAGACCCTGCACTTTCATATGTTAGAAAACACCTTACCACTTTGGCACCTTCTTTGAAGACAATGCAAATTTATAAAAGAAAATGCTTGAAGATAGTAATCATAAATATCAAGGTCAAAGTGAAAAGTTTATAAGAAGAAAGTCCATGTTTATTTTATAAATCATTCTATGCACTATCCTATCACATAACAAGCACTCAACAAATATTTATGTATTAGAGAATTCATTTGTCCAACTATAGCATAATAATTAAATAAATTACTGAATAGCTCATCAGCTAACTCTTATAAATCCATTTTATTGGGAAATTGATTATTATACCATGATAATGGCATATAAACTGATTCATTATTTGTGTAAGGCTATTTACTTTTATGTAACAATTTTTTTAAAAATAGGCTTACCTATGGCTATAACAACTTTATTTCTAAGAATTTATTCTAAAAAATTATTATAATATATGTAATAATTTATCTACAAAGAGGTATACTGCAAAATTATTCAAATTAACTAAAATGTATAGACCTGTGATCATTATTTGGTCCTCCATATTTTCTGCCATGTGATTTATTGTTCATGTATCACTTAGAATTCATAAATTATGTCAGAGGAAAAGACACTACCACAGCAATGTAATTTAACTGTGATGTTGGCTTTAAAGCCAAGAAAATGATCAAAAATTATAAAATTTTATGATCATTAAAACAGTAAAACAAAATTTTGACCACTAATAAAGAACATTAGAATAATATTTTAAGGATACCATGGAAGACTTTCAAAGGTCTTCTGGAAAAATTGTCCAACATCTCTTTTATCCTCACTGCTCTGCTACCATATTTATTTTCCTTCACTTCAAGAAATTATTTTTTATCTAGTTTTATATATTTACATTTTTTAGATAGGGCCTTACTCTGTCACCCTAGTTAGTGTGCACTGGTGCAACCATAGCTCACTGTAACCTTGAACTCCTTGGCTCAAGGAATCCTCCTGCCTCAAGTCTCCAGAGTAGGTGGGACTATGGGTGTGCCACCACACCAAGCTATTTTTTTTTTTTTTTCAGTTTTTTTGTAGAGATGGGGTTTCCTTATGTTGCCCAGGCTGATATCAACCTCCTGGCCTCAAGTGATCAATCTTTCTGTCCCAGCCTCCCAAAGTGCTGAAGATGGTAGGCATGAGCCATTGCACCTAACTTTTTATGCAGCTGTCTTTTAAAATCAATTAGGAGAAAAAAGAGTTAGTATTTCTTCATGTGAACATCTCTGCTGACAATACTCTTTTGTTCATGTGGATTTAGGTTATCGTATAGTATCCTTCCTTTTCAACCTAAGTTACTCACCTGGGTATTTCCTGTTAGGAAGATGTACTAACAAAATCTCTCAGTCTTTGCTAATATGGGAATGTTTCAATTTCTTCTTCACTTTTAAAGGATAGATTTAAGTGTTGAATTCTTGTTTAATTTAATTGACATATTCAATTTAGAACTTTGAATATGTCATCCCCTTCCAAGATCCTTGTTTTCTTATGAGAAGTCACCCATTGATCTTCATGAAGAGTCCTTGAGTATACTTCTTGTACAGATTTCAAGATATTGTGTCATTGACAATCAACAGTAATGACTATGATGTATCTGGGTTGAATCTCTTCAAGTTTTTCCTCCTTGAAAATTGTTGCTCGAAATTTTAAATATGTAGATTAATGTTTTTCACCAATTTGAAATATTTGGGGCACTATTTCTTCAAATACCTTTTCTACCCTTTCCTCACACTTCTCTCCTTCTGGTATTGTCGTTATATTATGCATATGTTGGGACATCTGGTGGTGTTCCATAGTTCTCTGTGGCTCTGTTCACTTTTTTCACTTTTTTCTGTTCCTTATTAACTATTAATAATAGTTATTTTCTATAAAGTCACTGCAAATGCTGAATTAGTGATGAATTATTGGTCCGATGATATGTATGTGTATGTATGTATATACAAATTTCACATAAATTATACTAACCCCCCCAAAAAATAATTCATCCTGTCATACTCTATTTTTAAAAATTTTGCAAAAGAGGAAACAAGGTCCAGAAGTGTTAACTTGCTTGAGGCTACCCTAAAGATTATTGTCTTAATCCTCTTGTTATCTCTATATGAGAGCTAAAATGAGACAGCAGAGAGATGGTTACTCTCTGTAATCTCACTTGGGAATATATACATTGGAATACTTAAATTTTTCACTACTCTATGCCCTCACATTCATGTGAATGACTGTGATAGCATTTCAAGTATTGATTTTGGAGTTAAAAATAAATTTTAGCAAGGAGGCAAGTCCAAACACATGCAATCCATGAATAATGAGGATTGACTGTGCACAGTGACAGCTCTGGAATCGGATGACCTCTAGTTTTGTTACTGCTATTTTGTTGTTGTTGCTGCTGCTGCTGTTTGTTTATTTGGTGACTTTCTAGAACTAACTCTGAAGAATATTTATCTATTCCTGGCAGTATATAGCCATCAAAATATTTTGCCTTTTAGGTATTTTTCTATCTATCGATCTTCCTATCACTAAATGAATTGATTTTATTGTTTGTATTTTTAAGTGTGTATTGATTGAATTCACCCAGGTCAGCATACCTTAATGGTCAGTAAATGGTCAGAAGATTTCCTTCAGTCACTACATCTGTCACCCTTTTCTCAGGGATCTGTGTGCATGAAGGCACAGCTTCCAAGTGTAGTCAGTTTACATGTCTGCATTAGCTTTCACTTCCTGCTTGCACAGGTTGCCAAGATCACCAGATGTGAGTAAATAACTAGGACTATAACCAGTCTTTACTGAGCATGTGCACAGGTCTACATGTCCTTGGACCTCTAGATCTTCAGGAATGTATTGGGGCTTTTCAAAACTCTGAAGGATTATGCCATTCTCCAGATCTTCCTTTCAAATGTATGGCCAGCTTCATATTTATCTTCACTGATATGGCAACCGTAGGCAGCTGTAATATTAATTATTTCAGCTAATTGTACTTGCTTTTGACAATGACCTGAAAATAAGGCATTTCCACTGAGCTGAAATTTAAGTCAGCTTAGATAACAACAATACCCTGGAAATGGGACTTTTCCCAAGAACGCTGAGTCTGTTCAAATAGTGACAACTCTCTTGGGATGGGGCTTTTGCAGAGCTCCCAAACAAATCACCTCCATCCAGTGGCAGCCAGGCTGTAATTTGGCACAGACACCTTGCCATCAAGCTGGAGTGGGGATGGTTATATTCCAACCCCCAAATACCACAGACCCTACTTTTCTTATGACAGTCTAATAGTTTTTCTTAAACATGTTATTTTGTTGTGTGCCTTTGTTGTAATTTCTGGAGTTATAAAATGACTGATTTTGAAAATTTTAATTACTGTAGCTAATTGTATTTGTTTCTGACAACAGAGAAGACTTTGTGAGGTCCTCGCTGTTCCATTCTGGAAGTTTCATCTCAAGTAATTATTTAGATCCCTTTGTTTAAAATCTATTGTATGTAATAGCAGCCTGTATCTTTCTTGTCATCTTAAGCTTATCTTGTATACCTTCCCTATCTAAACTGATAACCTAGTCACTTCTAATACAGTCACATCATTTTTTCATTTATTCAACAGTTTTTTTTATTATATTCATTTTATTAAATGTACAAAACTTCCTGTGTATTCAACAGTTTTTTGAACATCTACAATATACATAATGCTTTGTTATTTGTTGGAAGGGATACAAAAGAAAAGTTCAGACTCACCTCACCCTCAAGGATATTACAGTCAAATTGAGGAAGACAGTTATAACACAAGTAAATACAGAAACTTGAATTATGAAGTAAGTCCCATAAAAAGATAGATGTAGAAAACTCAAAGAGTTGTAAGGAGCAAGTGATATCACACTAACATATATGTATTCATGGATCATAATATTATCTATTCAGGAATATAGATTTTTTTACATGCTAACTTGTTTAATATGTTACATGAGGCACTGATACAGGTCAATGGGGAGACATGTTAGAGCAAGTGGGTTTTCAGAATTCCTCAAATTTTGCAGTATCAAAGACATCCTATTCAAACTGTGCCTTGGCATCATCATTATTATTATTATCACTCATCACTTATTTAAAAAGATAACAAAATCATTCAATTTTTTTGCCTATGCCTATTATTATCACCATTTGAAAATTATTATGAGAAATATGTTTTTATTGAAGGGCAAGCATAATATTCCGCATAGTTGAAGGAAACTAGAGGCAAAAGTTCATAGATTAACAGATCAGCATTGCAGCTATTTCTAGGATAAGAAAGTGTTAACATTTATTTAATCTGTGAGCAAGCTGGTCATGTCCATATTTGGTGCACTAGAAGATGTTGAATGAACAAATGGGGCATCCGTGGAAGCCCCAAGAGGACTCACATCTTCCAAATAAATGTCTGGGCAAAAATAAACAATCAAGAAACAGATCTGTTCAACTCCACTGTTGTTTCTAAAAATAGTTATGCTATTTGAAAATAGAGTCAAGTGTTATACAAAGTGCCTTGGCAATAAGAAGGGCTATTTCAGTGAGGTGTATGTCCTAGGAATTCAAAGAGTTGGGTGAAGGAACTAAATGGCTAAGTTATAAACACAGTTGCTAAAGGGAGACACATTAGTAATAATGACATGTGTGGTGGGAACCCCTGCTCACAGCACCATAAATCTGACTAACTAATGTCAGAAAGACACAAAACAGCAGCCAAAACAAAGGATCTGAAAAGCTTGCTGAAGAAAGGTCAGTGGGGGAACTGTGAATAACTTAGCAGGAACAGTAATGGACAATACCAGCCAGTCTTGCTACATGACCAGAGCATCACAATTTGAAAGTACTCAAATAAAGACAAAATACTAGATGCTAAAATGCATTTTGTGTGTTTACCAGAGGTGGTTGAAGTTAATCCTTTTAAATCTCTGTTCAGTATTAAGCTTAGAGAACCCTTCATATGGCAGCAAGGAGTCATTTTTCAAAGGGGGGAGTAATGGAAGGATAATCCTAATATTCGTTGCTTGATTTTTAGTCCTCATTCAGCTTATGTGAAATTGGGTTGATTATGAAACATTATAAATCTCACAATTTAGACAAAACATGCACAAGAGTGAATTCCAAATTATCTATCATCTAAAGTTGGGGGACCAAGATGATGCAGATAAGTTCAGCTCCAAAAATGATGCTGCCATTTTCTATAAATGGGCTACTTTCTGTATGTCTTTAGCTGTCAAGAAGTTTTCCTAATAACATAATTATTAAACAGAATATATCTAGATACTACAACAAAGTCTAACCCCTTGTAACTTTGACTTCTGCAATACTCCCTTAGGGACATTTATACAGTGTAAAATAGCATGGAAGCCTTTGTTGACAGAATGTGGCACTTGCCTTTAAAGCAGGTCTATGGTAATTCTAAGCATGGCAGATGTGGTGCCTAATCTACGATCTGCAATTCTCCTAAGCATGGCAGGTGTGGGGCCTAATTTTATGTGTGATTCAATTAGCCCATGATATTCAGTTTTTGGTTAAGTACCATCTAGATGGCTCTATGAAGGTACTTATTTGGTTGTTATTAACATTTAAATCTGTAAACATTGAGTAAAGCAGAGTACCTTCCACAATCTGGGAGGTCTCATCCAAACAGTTGGAGGCCTAAGAGAAAACTCTGAGGTCACCTAAGGAAGAGGCAGTCCTACCTAATCCTACCTAATCCTACCTATACTGCCTTCAGACTCATGACTGTAATATCAACTCTTTCCTGGGTCTTCAGCCTTCAGCCTTCAGCCTGCCCTGCATCCTTTGTACTTCTAAACCTCCATAATCATTTGAGTCAATTTATTAAAATAAATTACTTTCTCTCTCTCTCACACACACATATATAAACAATATACATGTACATACAAAACATATTCTCCTCTTTATGCATACTTTATATATATGTGTGTGTATATATATAGATATACATACGTACACACACACAAACACACAAGGTTAAACAATGAAGTTCATAAATTCATCCTAGAAAAACTGCTACCTACATGAATATCATGTATAGTCACCTATGAATTACCCCTCTTGGGAAACTATGCACCCTTCAAAGCAATTTTGGAACTCAGAGCTATCATTGTATGGCACAAAAAAATGCAGCAACAATAATAATGAATGCCATTCAGCAAGACACTGAAACACATCAACACCAACACAATGGTGAGAAGACACTGCTATCCCAAGTTTATCAAACCTTACTGAGTTATTTCTACAGCTCTGGCAACATAAGCCCATGGTGGCAAGTTTGTGAACTTAATTGTCAGACCTCATATGGCGACAGCAATTTCAACAACCTGGAATTATGAAATGGGGAGCACTAAGAAAAAAATATCATGGTGGTGCACATGCCACTTCTATTGCCCATGACCTAGCTTCTCTGCCAGGGGATATAACCCAAAATATAACAATGAAGAAGGACTGAAGCATTTTTAAAAAGACTGTTAGGACCATATACTACAGTCAATGATCTAAGAGGACCTTTGCTCCCAGAGTGAAGGAACATTTGATCAGGGTGGTGTTTGAAATAAAACACCTTGTTTAACAGAAGGTCCCACCACCAATCAAGGCTCAGTAATAGTCTGAAATACATTATCATGGAATGTATGCTTGAAAAACCAAAAAATAGGGAGAAAAAAAAATAGACTGAAAGCAGGAAAGAAAAGGAGCAAAAGGCAGCTGAAAAACACAAAAATAGTTAAATCATGCAATTTTACATAATATTAAATTATAGAGAGTGATTTATCTTAAAAGGAAAAAATGAAGTTGTAAAGATTCCTAGATGTGTACAAAGAACTGATTACAAGACCATGAAAAAGAATAAAAAGCATTCTAAAAAAAGCATTCTTATAAAACTGAAGAAATTAAAAGAAGACACATAAAAACATCATAGTGAAGAAAAACATTCTAGAAACAATCTTTAAAAATGCAATAAATATAACTGAAAAAGTCAGAAATTTGGAGAACAGGCTAGAGAAAATATCACCAAATGAATACATGTGTGGGATTTCAGAGAAGATAATTGAGATTTAACACATGTGAGGTAACTATATCTGAAGAGAACAGACGAAATGGCCTTTAGGGTTTACGTATGTTACAATTCTCCACTCATTCTGGGAACCATGGCATGATTGTGGTTTTTAATTCCTGGGCTAGGCATGGTCATGTGACTAGACTGGGCCAATAAAATGTGAACAGTGAATACTCCCCTTTTGACCCTCTTTGGTCAAGTGTAGAAGCACACATCAAGAAGGAGCTTCCATCAGCCTGGGTTGCTGAGTGACTACAGTCAGCAGAGGCCTTGACCTACTTTGTACTTGTAGTATGAACAAAACATGAGCTTTTATTATGTGAAGCCATAAAAGTGGTATGGAGAAATATTCCAAGATACACAGCCTATCCCAAAAGGCTTAGTACAATTTTAGGCTTTTCTAAGTTGACAAATATAAATGTTAACAATTTATAGAAAATATTATTTGAAAATTTAATTACCTACATTTTTTCTATATTTGTTTTTGTTAATTTTAGTAATGTGTTTTAAATTTTATTTATTTTTTGTTTTTTCATTGTTTGCCATCTTAAATCAGTGGGACCAAAAAACTTATAATTAAAGATATATTGTTTGAAATTTACAAAACTAAGTAAAAAAGCATAGAAAATAAATTTCAAATGATGAAGTTGGTAAGGTATTTGTTTTACTCACTATTTTGTGAGATACTTGAAGAAAGTTATTTTTAAATCAAATATAGTGCATGGAATTTACATAAATGTTAAACTTTGGGGGGACAGAGTTGAATTATTAATGCTTTCACTGTTGCCATGTAGATAATTCAGGCTGATTCTTTTGACCAAGAATTATGATTGGAACCATTTGTTTTCCATGTACGTGTGGACAATTTCTGGAACTTCTTTACTTTTGATAGCATGATTTTTATTTAGATCAATTTAGATGCATAGGCTGCGTGATTTTATTTCAAGTTGAGATCGAACAATTGTAAAAGTGATGATTGATAGAAGCCACCATATGATTAGGTGAAAGTAATAAACTGGTTTAAAAATGACACAATAGCATTTTATAGTTAAAATGAAGTTCAAATTAAGACATCTGAAAATGAAACCTGATAGGATTTTACTTTTCCTCTCTTTGAAAATAAAAGTGATCAGTCATGTTCTGGGAACTAAATTCCATCCATGAGCGTGAGCACAAAAATATCTCAGTTTAAATCTGCTTTTAAAATAGCATAACTTTAGTTCTACACTACATACTCAACTCTATCCAAATAATGTTTGTGGTCCTTAAAATCCTCCAAGGATCTTCACCTTTATCTTTTTTTTTTTTTCCCGATGCAACCTTTTTATCTTTAATATAGAATTGGGGAAAGGAATTCCTTTCAGGTAAGTCATGTAAGTACCTGTGAATTGAATCCTCTTTGGCTTGCATTTTAGCTCCTATCATTGACTAAATATGTTATCACACTGTCCTGTATCTCCTTGGATTCTTTTATCACTATCAATCTTTTCTTTTCTGGCTCTTCTTCTCTTGCGCTTTGATGGTAGATAGTAATGGGAGTCAATGCTTAGCTCTATTATTTTGCTTCTCTTGATGACCCCTTCAACTCCCATGCCTTCAAATATCCCTATACTGAAGTCTTCCAATTTTATGTCACCCCCACTCCTCAACCAATTCCCTAAGCCCTGTATCTTCATTTTCAGTTTCCTGCCAGACAAGCCAACTGGAATTCTCTGCCACCTGGGCAATCTAGGAACTGATCTTCCTCTCCTACCTGGGCATATCTTGTCTGATTTTATGTCAATAGTTCTCCACTCAAGTTTTGAAGAGGGAAATTGAAGTTGTTAGAAAAGTGAGTGAATCAGAATCACACATGGATGTTTTCAAACCAACTTCTTGCCATATAATCTGTGCCAGAATTCTCTCAGGCAGTGAATTAGAGAAGTGTAGTTAAAGTGAAAAAATCAGTGCACTGAAGACAAAGCTGAGGGATTTCATATTTACACCAAAAAGAGAATAGGAATAGAGAAAGAGCTGGAAAATTCTGCAGAATGGTCCCAATTCTGAGATACCTCTAACATCTGTTTCATGCTCTTTACTCCCATTTTCCCTACAACTGCTTTAGTTCAGGGTTAACAGGATTACCTTGACTTCTGCAATGACCTAATAGATGATTTCTTTGCCTTTAGCCATTTTTCCAGTCCCATCCTCCCTATACCCTATGACCAGAAGAATAAATATGAATATGTTGGGTTGTGTGTTAACTGAAGTATAATTTAAATGTAATGCAATTCATCAATATTTACTATATGATTTGATGAATTTTGCAATGGTATATAGTCATGAAATCACCATAACCACCATATCTAAAATAGAGTAAAAAGCATGAAACAGATACTAGAGATACCTCAGAATTTCCATTCCCTGAAAAAGTTTTGAGTTCACTATTCTGTTCCATTGATCTATATTTCTATCCAGCATTCAACTCACATTGTGTTCAAGCAGTTCTGATTATGGTAGCTATATAATAATATAATGTAACAAATATAGTATATTTCAGATATTTCATAATCTTGAAATTGGAGTGAGTGAATTCTCTCATTTCATTCTTGTTTTACAAAATTGATATCACTATTGTAGCTTCTTCCATTTACATATTAATTGTAGAATAATGTTATCTGTACCTACAAAGAAATCTTGCTGGGATTTTGATAGAAATCATATTAAATTATAATTGGAGAAAATTGACATCTTTGTTAAATGAGTCTCTCAATCCATGAACATGGTGTCTCTCTTTTACTTAGGTTCCCCTTATTTCTACTGTCAACATTTTGTATTTTTTCATCTTAAAATTCCTATATGTGTATGTGCCACCTTAGAGTTACAGACAAGTATTCAACTTTTTTAGCAACTTTAAATGGTATTGCATTTTTAATTTTAGTTGTCATATATTCATTGCTGTACATAAAAACATAATAGATTCTGTTGTATATTATTCTTGCATCATGCCACCTCACTGAATTCACTTATTAGTTTTTTGGAGTTTTTTAAATGTAGATAATCATGTCATCTTAGATAAAGACAGTTTTATTTTTTCCAATCCAATATGTATACCTATTATTTCCTTTAATAGACTTACATCATCGAATAGAATTTTCAGTACTATGTAGAGTAGCAGTGGTGAGAGCAAACATCCTTGCCTTTTGCCAGTCCTAGAGAGAAAGCATTCAGTCTTTCATGATTAAATACAAGGTCATATAGAGGGTGTTTTTAATAAATTTTTCAATAAGTTGAAGAAGTTCCCTTCTGTTATGGGTTACATTGTATTCTCCAAAAATTCATATGTTTAAATCTTAATCCCCAGTATTCCAGAATGTGACTTTATCTGGAAATAGGGTGTTTGGGATAGAATTAGCTAAGATAATAATAGGTCATACTAGATTAGGATGACCACCAGTATGAGTAGTGTCCTTAATAGTAGGGGAAATTTGGAGAGAATACAGAGAAAGAACACCATGTGAAGATGAAGGAAGAGATCAAAAAGATGCTTCTATATGTCCAAAAATTGCCAACAAACCACCTATAGATAGACAAGAGACATATCATAGTGTCTACTTCATAGCCCTCCAAAAAAACTAACCCTGCCAACAATTTGATCCAGAATTTTTAGCTTTCAGAACTGTGAAACTATAAATCTGAGTTGTATAAGCCACTCATTCATTTTGTTGTACTTTGTTATTATAGTTCTATCAACTAATACACCCTCTATTCTTGGTTTTCTAAGAGTTTACCCATGAGTGAGTGTTAACTTTTAAGTATTTTTTCTGCATCAATAGATACGGTTATGTTATTTTTTTTTCTTGAGCCTATTGACATAGTGGATTATAGTAATTTATCTGAAAACAAATTTTATTGGTCATGGAGTACAATTTTTTACATATGTTATTGGATCAAGTTTGCCAGTTTCCTAAACTGCTATTTAGTTTGTTGAGGATTTGTTTTTAATCCATAGCATAAGAAATATTGATCTCTTCTTTTCTTTCCTTCCTTCCTTCTTTCTTTCTTTCTTTCGTTGTTGTTGTTATTGTCGTCGTTTTCGGATTTACCAGAGTAATACTGGCTTCATAAAATAAATTATAAGTATTCCCTTTTCATTTTTTTTGAAAATATTGTGTAGGGTTGGTGACATTTCTTTAAATATTTGGTAGAATTCTCTAGCAAAACAGAGATTACTTTGGGGGGAATTTTAGGGCTACAATTGCAGTTTTCTTAAGAAATGTGATTTACCTAGAATTAAGTAAATGTATTAGTATAAGTCTAAGGGAAATACTCTTGTAAAGAATCAAGTTACAAAATTCTTATTGTACATTCTGGATTGACCACAAACTTCTATATTTTCTCTAGAATTACACTAAAATGACATCAAAAGGATTTCAGAAATGGGATATTCAAATGATGTCATTTACATTGGGTGACTTGTGGTAGTGTGTGCTTTTGAGGAACATGTTTTCACATATACATGGGTAAAGTTATCTGTAGGATTCCCTGATTATCTTTTTGATGTCAGCAGGGTCTGTAATGATTTTTCAGTCTTGCTAGAATTTTATCAATTTTATTAGTCTTTCCAATGAAATAGCATTTTGTTGCATTGATTTTCTCTATTGTTTATGTTTTTAATTTCATTGATATCTGTTGTAATTTTTTCCATGTTCTTTGTTTCCTGAAGTGGGAGCTATTCTTTTCCAGTGCAAGAATCTAGTGCTATAAATTTCCCTCTTGGCATTATTTTAACACTATCCCACAAATTATGACATGTCCTTTCATTTTCACTCTGCTCAATGTATTTTTTAAAATGTTCTTTGACCTATGCATTATTTAGATGTGTGTTTAGTGCTGAGTGTTTTAGTTGTAATGTTGGGAATCATGTTCTGACTTGGATAATCAATGAAGTTGCTGCAAATATCATAGCTTTCAAGAAAATACTAAAAATAATTATAAAATTATCCTATGCTGCCTTTTTGGAATAAAAATATCTTAAGTGTAACTTGATTTACCTCAAATTAAGTACATTTATTAGTGTAAGTCTTTACTCTCTTACAAAGAATGGTGCTGGGGAAACTGAACAGCCATGTGCAAAAGACTGAAAAAAGGTCCGCACCTCTCATCACTCAACAAAAATTAATTCACAATGGGTAAAAGACTTAAACCCAAGGCATGAAACTATAAGAATTCTAGAAAAAAGTTAGAAAAACTCTTATAGATGTGGGCCTAGGGAAAGAATTTATGAAGAAAGCCCCAAAGCAATTATAGCAACATCAAAAATAAATGAATGGGACTTGGCAGCTAAGGACAAAATAAAGAGAGTAAATAGACAACCTACAGAATGGGAGAAAAATATTTGCACACTGTACATACAATAAAGGGTTGTTGATAACCAGAATCAGCAAAAAATGTGAGCATATCAGCAAGAAAAAATGAAACAATTGCATAAAAAATAAGCAAAAGATATAAACAGAAACTTTACAAATCAGGATAGTCTAGTGACCAAAAAAAATACCTGGAAAAATGTTTAACGACTCTAATAACATGGGAAATGCAAATAAAAACCACAATGAGATATCACCCAAGTCCAGTGAGAATGGCTCTTGAAAAACCTTCCTGAACAAGGAAAGAAAGGACCAATTTCATAGATGCTAAAAGAAAGGACCACTTAATACACTGTTAGTAGCACTGCAAGCTAGTACAACCTCTGCGGGAGGTGATATGGAGAAACCTCAGACAACTAAAAGCTGACTTGCACGTTTGACCCAGTGATCCCATCACTAGGTATTGACCCAAGGAAAAAAGATATTTTATAAAAAAGACAGTTGCACTCAAATGTTTATAGCAATTCACAGTTGCAAAAATGTGGAGGCAAACCAAGTGTGCCCACAAATATATGAGTGGATTAATAAAATGTAGTATATGTACACCATGGAATACAGCTATAAAAATGGTGATCTATTATCTTTTGTAACAACCTGGATGGAACTGGAGACCATTCTTCTAAGTGAAGTATAGCAAGAATGGAAAAACAAACAGCACATATACTCCATACTAAATTAAAATTAGTTGACCAAAACTTACATGCACAAATGGAATTAAAACTCAATGGAAATTAAGTAAGTGAGGGTGGAGGGGCTGGGTAAACTCACATCTAACTGGTACCACTAACAGCCCCTGGGTGAAGGGCACACTTAACAATGTTGACTTAAAATAGTACAAAATTTTGGATACAATGTGTGTATCCCTGTAGCATTCTGAAACTTAAAAAATAGAATAGGAAAGATGAAATTTCAAAGACTCCATTGTAAAATATCACCCTTGTTTAGTCTGATGTAATTGTATTATGATGATAAAAGTCATACATATATCTAATTCAAAATAAAATAATCAAATTACAAAATTCTGATTAAATATTCTGACTACAAACTTCTGTATTTTCTGTAGAATCATACTAAAGTCACCTTAAAAACACTTAAAAAATGGCTAAACTCCCTGTCAGTTTTTCAGCCTCTTCTAAAGATGGATGGGCAGTCAATAATCTCCAAACAAGGGAGGAAGTTCTCTAATATAAAAAGAATAATCAAAATGAACAATAAAGATTATAAACAGAGACACTGAAAGGAACAGAAAAAAACTCTTTTTTGTGAAAAGTACAATGAAGACAAATGTAAAAAATTGCATTGCATAAAAATATGAAACAAAAAGATTCAGAGAACAAATGTTAGCATGTGGAAATTAAAAAAAAAAGTATAAATTAAAAATCTAAGATGTGGTTAAAGGAAAAATCCTAGAAAAAATAAGTAACAAGTCTGCAAGGGAAAACAGAGAAATTCAATTTTCTATATAAATTTTGTTTCCTTTTTAAACTATGTAAACAGTTTTTAAAAATTACAATAAGAGGATCAGGTTAGAAACTGGGAATTAACTCAGCTAGATTTATAACTCCTTAAGAAACTGGACATCTTCCTGGAAGGGACCAGGGTATGGAGCAGGCATGAGATAGCTGACTAAGGGCTGGTATCTTGACTCATCTGCTGAGACAAGATCCTCTCTAAATGGCTCTGGTGAAGCTGGTTTCAAATTGATATACCACACTTTATTAATCCATTCATAGGTCGATGGGCACTTGGGCTTCTTCCATGACTTGGCAATTATGAATTGGACTGCAATAAACATTCTAGTGTAAATATCTTTGTTATAAAGTGATGTTTTGGTCTTCCGGATATATACCTAGTAGAGGAATTGCAGGATCAAACATCAGGTCTATTTTTAGATCCCTAAATGATCTCCAAACTTCTTCCCAAAAGGAATGTATGAGGGTTAGGGTTCCTTTGTCTGAGGATACACTCTGCCAGACACCAGAGATGTTGCACACAATGATGGAACAGAAATATACAGGAAGATTTTTTAAATATACAAGATGTTTAATAATTGTATTAAAAAATTTGATGATTTTATTTTTAATTAGTTTGCACAGAATGATGGAACAGAAATATACAGGAAAATGCCAATATAATAGAAGAGAACTGATTTACCCTGAGATGATTTAAGTAACCACAATTATAGAAGGTTTTCAGTATCCACATTTAGTGAGTATACATGGTCTTAAATAGTACATGCATGCATTTTGGTAGCTGAGGGATGTTTAGTAACAAGGGAGAAAACTTGTTTTA
Source organism: Nycticebus coucang (assembly GCF_027406575.1). Taxonomy (NCBI): domain Eukaryota; kingdom Metazoa; phylum Chordata; class Mammalia; order Primates; family Lorisidae; genus Nycticebus; species Nycticebus coucang. Next base: position 33,317,863 of record NC_069782.1, read on the forward strand.
AAAACACCCATGTATGTGTGTAAAATGTGATGGTTTTAGTGAAGATTTAAGACAAGATTCATATGGAGCACAGTTCAAAAAATTAGACCTGTTTACTCTCACAGCAATTAATTTATTTTTAAAAAATCACTAAACGGCCTCAGTTGATATGCAAATTTATGCTTGTCTAATCCCCTTTCTCTGATTACATACTTATTCACTCAACAAACATCTATTAACCCTCAGGAGTCATTAACACACTGTGCTAGTTAACAGAGCTATATGGAAATGACAACACATAGCCTTTATCTTCATGAAATTTATAATCTAACAGTGAATTGGTAAGGGTAATACATGCAAAGTTTTCAAGCTTTTTTCAAGGGAGCAGCAAAGGTGAGAGTGACATAAACCATTCTGATAACTCAGAAGAGACTTCTCTGAGAAGGTGACATTGAACTGAGATCTAATGGGTAGATAAGATTTAAGTAGGCAAGGGATGCAAGGCTGGTTTAACATACTCAAGTCTATAAACGTTGTCCACCATATTAACAGAGGCAAAAATAAAGATCACATGATCCTCTCAATAGATGCAGAAAAAGCATTTGATAAAATCCAGCATCCTTTTCTAATTAGAACACTGAAGAGTATAGGCATAGGTGGCACATTTCTAAAACTGATTGAAGCTATCTATGACAAACCCACAGCCAATATTTTACTGAATGGAGTAAAACTCAAAGCTTTTCCTCTTAGAACTGGAACCAGACAAGGTTGTCCTCTGTCACCTTTACTATTCAACATAGTGCTGGAAGTTCTAGCCAATACAATTAGGCAAGACAAGGAAATAAAGGGAATCCAAATGGGAGCAGAGGAGGTCAAACTCTCCCTCTTTGCTGACGACATGATCTTATACTTAGAGAACCCCAAAGACTCAACCACAAGACTCCTAGAAGTCATCAAAAAATACAGTAATGTTTCAGGATATAAAATCAATGTCCACAAGTCAGTAGCCTTTGTATACACCAATAACAGTCAAGATAAGAAGCTAGTTAAGGACACAACTCCCTTCACCATAGTTTCAAAGAAAATGAAATACCTAGGAATATACCTAACGAAGGAGGTGAAGGACCTCTATAAAGAAAACTATGAAATCCTCAGAAAGGAAATAGCAGAGGATATTAACAAATGGAAGAACATACCATGCTCATGGATGGGAAGAATCAACATCGTTAAAATGTCTATACTTCCCAAAGCAATCTATCTATTCAATGCCATTCCTATCAAAATACCAACATCGTACTTTCAAGATTTGGAGAAAATGATTCTGCGTTTTGTATGGAACCGGAAAAAAACCCGTATAGCTAAGGCAGTTCTCTGTAACAAAAATAAAGCTGGGGGCATCAGCATACCAGATTTTAGTCTGTACTACAAAGCCATAGTGCTCAAGACAGCATGGTACTGGCACAAAAACAGAGACATAGACACTTGGAATCGAATTGAAAACCAAGAAATGAAACTAACATTTTATAACCACCTAAACTTTGATAAACCAAACAAGAACATACCTTGGGGGAAAGACTCCCTATTCAATAAATGGTGTTGGGAGAACTGGATGTTTACATGTAAAAGACTGAAACTGGACCCACACCTTTCCCCACTCACAAAAATTGATTTAAGATGGATAAAGGACTTAAACTTAAGGCATGAAACAATAAAAATCCTCCAAGAAAGCATAGGAAAAACACTGGAAGATATTGGCCTGGGGAAAGACTTCATGAAGAAGACTGCCATGGCAATTGCAACAACAACAAAAATAAACAAATGGGACTTCATTAAACTGAAAAGCTTCTGTACAGCTAAGGAGACAATAACCAAAGCAAAGAGACAACCTACACAATGGGAAAGGATATTTGCATATTTTCAATCAGACAAAAGCTTGATAACCAGAATCTATAGAGAACTCAAATTAATCCACATGAAAAAAGCCAACAATCCCTTATATCAATGGGCAAGAGACATGAATAGAACTTTCTCTAAAGACGACAGACGAATGGCTTACAAATACATGAAAAAATGTTCATCATCTCTATATATTAGAGAAATGCAAATCAAACCAACCCTGAGATATCATCTAACCCCAGTGAGAATGGCCCACATCACAAAATCTCAAAACTGCAGATGCTGGCGTGGATGTGGAGAGAAGGGAACACTTTTACACTGCTGGTGGGACTGCAAACTAGTACAACCTTTCTGGAAGGAAGTATGGAGAAACCTCAAAGCACTCAAGCTAGACCTCCCATTTGATCCTGCAATCCCATTACTGGCCATCTACCCAGAAGGAAAAAAATCCTTTTATCATAAGGACACTTGTACTAGACTGTTTATTGCAGCTCAATTTACAATCGCCAAAATGTGGAAACAGCCTAAATGCCCACCAACCCAGGAATGGATTAACAAGCTGTGGTATATGTATACCATGGAATACTATTCAGCCATTAAAAAAAATGGAGACTTTACATCCTTCGTATTAACCTGGATGGACGTGGAAGACATTATTCTTAGTAAAGCATCACAAGAATGGAGAAGCATGAATCCTATGTGCTCAATTTTGATATGAGGACAATTAATGACAATTATGGTTATGGGGGGGAAACAGAAAGAGGGAAGGAGGGAGGTGGGTGGGGCCTTGGTGTGTGTCACACTTTATGGGGGCAAGACATGATTGCAAGAGGGACTTTACCTAACAATTGCAATCAGTGTAACCTGGCTTATTGTACCCTCAATGAATCCCCAACAATAAAAAAAATAAATAAAAAAATAAAAAAAAAAAGATTTAAGTAGGCAAATATAAGAGCGGTTGTCAAAGTTTTTTAGGCAGAAGGTGCATCATATACAGAAGCCTTAAGGCAGGAAAGAGCATGGTATCTTTAAAAAAAAAAAGAGAGAGAGAGAGAGAAATGTTCCCATAGTGTCCAGAATGTGTAGAGAAACCAGGGAAGAGACACCTGATAAATACAGAACTGTGGACAGAAAGTGGGTTGTGTAGGACTAATGGGCGTGTTGTCAATTAGGGGCTTTATCCCAAATGTAATGGGAAGATGTTGAAAAATCTAAAGTTGAATCTAATCAGATCTGAACTCTTGAAATATCCCTCTGCCTTTCTTATGAAAAGTAGATTGGATTGGAAGGGAGAGAGTGAGGAGGCATTTGCAGTTTGCTAATTTGTTTTTTTACTCTTTCCATTCCTATGTTTGGTGTTAATTTTGTCAAGAAATGCAATCACTAAAATCATACTTGATAACTATGAAGTGTACATTAAGAACAAGCATGTGTATATGTGAGTGTGTGTGTGTGCACATGGGTGCACGGTCTTTCACATATGTGTGCATGCATGCTGGTGGAGTAAGAAATCAGGGAAGGCAGTGAGATCAACTTATTCTGGTGTGAAAACTGGTTTCTCTCCAGTGTTCTTTACTTCTCTTCTTGCCATGTTCCCTTTTCCCCCTACCCCTACTCCTCGAAGGGATCTCTTGCCTGAGGCTCTACAGCTTGTCAGGGCAGCCTTTCCTCCTGTAATGTTCTGTTTAAGCACCTAGGCAGTTACCATAGCACAGCATAATTTCCTTCTTGAACTATCAACCTATCTCTTGTGTGATTTTATTATTTTAAGCTTGAAAATGAATACGTCAACTAAGGTCAAAAGGTCTGTGTTTTGATAATAAAATAGATTTGGAAATCCAAGGGCATGCCCTCATTTTTCCTGATATAAACCGTCTTCTAATTTTAAATGTAATATTCATCAAATGAGTTTTGGAAGTGGAAAAAGTTTCAAGAAAAGACTGAAAAAAGTCTATTTTTAATTCTTTTTGTTTTACCTTTGTTCCTGCCTGAGCTGCTCAGAATATCAGAAAGAGGCTTACATCGTTATATAAGCAGAAAACTCTAACTATGCCAATTTCATGGCGTGACTGATTGTGAGATCACTGTTCATTCACTCACTGACACAACTAGTTAGGAGCAGCACTATTCTAGGTACTGAGACCCTTGCTGTCAAGTGATTTACATTCAGTTGAATGTCTGTGTGATATAAATGGCAATTTATATGCAAGTAGACAACTAATGTTGCAATGAGTATATATGGTTCAGGGGCTAAAGAAACACACAGAGAGCACTCAACTCAGTCACAGAAGTGTTCCTGGAAGAGTGGAAACCTTCCAGGAGAAATTTTTCTATGGAAGTGGAAAATTCTACCAGTTGTAGCAGTGGAGAAGAACATTCTAAAGGAGGAAAAATATCACAGGTAGTCATAGAGGACAGAGAAAGCTTGGCCCATTTAGGGAATTGAAATAGTTTGGTATGTGTGAGAAGATTATGAGGATGGAGAAAATAATTTGTAGAAATTGAGGCTGGAGAGTTAAGGAAAGGATAAATGATAAATAGCCTGTGAGCCACATTAAGGCATTTGAGTTCATAGTTCTCCACGGACGAAGCAGAGCCATATAGAGTCTTAAATATAATACTATAGTGAGATTTGCACTTTGGACAATTTTCTAGGGCTGCAATGCAAAGGATAGATTAGAGGTGGGTAAACTGTGAAAATAATCCAGCTGAGAAATAGTGGAATGGTGATAGTGGGATAGATTAATAGAACTGGATGGCTGATTTGGATGTAGTGGGTGGACTAAGAAGAAGAAAGAATTTGGGCAGGAAGCAAGATGGCCAACTAGGGGCTCCAGTCTCCCAATCATCCCAAATAGAGGAGAAAATTTCAGAGGAAAATAATTCAGAGGAGAAAGCAGGGCCCAGGTAAAAATACTGAGGGAGAGGTACCAGAATATAACCTTCCCACAGATCCAATGGGAAGTAGTGGCAGAGGAGAAAAAGAAGTAGCAAAATGTTGGTGTAGACCAACCCTGAAGGGATTTGGAGCCCAATAGAAAGGGGTTCCCCTCATCCCTGTGGCAGTCTGCCAGCTCCCAATCTGTCAAAGAGCCCTTTGGTCCCAAAAAACTCAAGTGCTGCTGCCATTGGCAAATTGAGAGCTGCTTATGAACAGAGCACTGGGGTGCAGGCTCACCAGGGTTGCTTCTCTTCACCACAGACCCAAGCTGAGATGGCAGGCATCATATAGCCTGCATGCAAGCCAGACACATCTATCCACAAAAGGAAATCACACCTACTCTGTCTCTCTGTCACTGGTCCCCACACAAACATTCCTCAGTACACACTTGGATTGAGACAACAACAAAGGAATGAGGAGACACAAGTTGAATCTCAGGGTTCCTGGAGTTCTGATCCATGGGGTAGCCTGACTCAAGGGATTGGGAAGGGCAATCAATGCTTTGTAGGACAGAGTAAAGCAGAACACATACATGAGCTCTTGGATCATGATCTGACATTGTCTGCATGCCTCCCTATGAATATCCTCCTGATGACTTGGGGCCTTCTGCTCCTTCTCCCTCCCCTGCTCAACTATTGTGAGTTAGTCATGGATGAAAGGCTATTTCTACTCAGGACTGGTGAGTGTTCCACAGGAAACAATTAATCCAGGGCACTTGGGAGCAGCTGCCCTGTGTCTGACAGACTGCCTACCACACCCAGGCTGGCTATTTCTGCTCAGGACTAAGAGGGTTCCACAGAAGACAGTTATGCCAGGGCATTTGAGAACAGCTGCCTTGCCTCTGACAGAGCACCTATCACACCTGGGCTTGCATGCAGCTTGGGGTTGACTCCCTTCCCTCTAAAAAGAAACCATGAGTACTCTCATATGTTCCAAGGACAAAAGCTACCATAGCCTCTGGAAAAGGGTGGGGCTAGCAGTCCTCTCCCAGAGCTTTGAGCTTCCTAACTCTTCTGCAAGTAGCCTATCTTCTCTGGAGGCAGGTTCCTGACACAACCACACCTCCCTAACTTGAGCATTTCAGCCACAGTCCACAGCCAGCGTGGTAGCCCAGCACATAGTGAACAAAGCTGCCTCTACTACCTTTGCTGCAGCTGGGCCAGGGTAGGAGCTGGAAGTATGGGTTCTTTTCTGTTCCTGAAGGACAAAGACCACTATCATTGTTATGATAGGGAGATGTTGGCAATGAAATTCAAAATATAAATGCCAAATAAACTCAATGGGATTGATGAGAAAATTGTAAACCAATACAAAGAAATGTGGAAAAAGAATTAAGAGAAATAAACAAAGTATGTAAGAAATACAAAATTATGTGAAATGCTAAAACACATGGGTATCTTTGAGAGAAGCTACAGTAAAAAGCCTAGAAAATCTATTTGCAGGATTAGTGGAGGAAAACTTCTTTGGTCATTCTAGAGACTTAGACACCCAGATATGAGAATGTCATTGAACTTCTAGAATATTTACTCCAAATAGGATGTCATTAAGGCACACAGTCATCAATGTCACAAGTCAAAGTGAAGGAGAAAATCCTACAAGCTGGGAGACACAAGCAACATGTAGTTTACAAAGGAAAACCCATCAGACTATGTCTCAGCACAAACCTTACAACCAGAAGCAACTGGGGTATCATCTTTAGTAATTTTAAACATGATACCAGTCAGCCAAGAATTTTGTATCCTACAAAACTCAGTTTTATACATGAAGGAGAATAAAATCTTTCCTAAACAAGCAAATACTAAGGGAATTTATCACCACTAAAACTGCCCTATAAGAAGTGATCAAAAATGTGTAAAAACAAAAAAGAATGATTGACATTCACCAGTGTTAAATACTCAAACTTAAAAATTTATACTTTTTGTAACACAAGGGAGAATACAAAGCAACTGGATAACAATCAATATGACTAGAACAGTATCTCACCTACCAATATTATCATTGAATGTCAATGATCCAAATGCCTCACTTAAAAGATAAAGACTAACAGCACAGATATTAAAGATTTAAAAAAGAGAGAGAGAAAAAGAAACAACACAAATATCTGCTATCTCCAAGAAACCCTTTGAACTCGGAGACTCAAGGTAAAAGGGTGGGAAAAAATATTCCACACAAATGGAAAACAAAAGAAAGCAGGAGTAGCTATCCTTATATCAGTTAAAACAGAATTTACATCGATAAAAGTAAAAAAAGAAAAAAAAGATAGTCATAATATAATGATAAAGGGATTAATTCAAAAAGAAGATATAATAATGCTTAAGCTATATAAATCCAACACTATGATTCCCATATTCATAAAACAAATACTATTAGACCACCTGAGAAATGAAATAAATAGCAGCAACATAGTAAGACTAAGGGACTTTTAATACTCTCCTGCCAGAACTAGGTAGATCATCATAAATAAACAAGGAAATACTGGACTTAAACAGAAGGACTCTAGAAAAAAATGAATGTAACATACATTTGTAGAACATTCTACCCATAAACTGCAGAACACACATTCTTCTCATCAGCATATGGAACATTTTGTAAGATAGACCATATGTTAGGCTACAAAATAAGTGTCAGTAAATTTTAAAAAATTAAATCAGACCATGTATCTTTTCAGACTACAGTGAAATAAAACTATAACTCAATTCTGAGAGTAACTCTCAAAATCACACAATTATGTGGAGATTAAACCATCTGTTTCTGAATGAGCTTTCAGTCAATGATGAAAGCAAGATAGAAATTTAAAATTTTTTTGAATTGAATGGCAGTGGTGACACAAGGCCTAAGCAAAGCAATTAGTTAAGAGAAAGAAAGAAAAGGACAACCAAATTGGCAAAAAGGAGGTCAAACTATCCTTATTTGCCAAAGATGTGATCTTATGTCTAGAAAATCCTGAGGATCCCTCCAAAAGACTGCTATAATTAATGACTACATTTAGTAAATTCTCAGTTTACAGATTCAATGTACACAAATCAGTATCATTTATATATACTAGTAACAACCAAGCAGAGAATCAAATCAAGAATCCAATTTGATTTATAATAGCTGCAAAAAAATTAAGTATTTGGGAAGATGTACCAAAAAGGTGAAACATCTGTACAAGGAATACTACAAAAAGCTAATGAAAGAAATCATTAATGACACAAACAAATGAGAAAGCTTCCCATGCTTATGGATCAGAAGAATGCATACTGTTAAAATGTCCACATTTCTCTAAATGGTATACAGATTCAACACAATTCTCATCCACATTGCAACATAATTTTTATCTAATTAGAAAAAAAGTCCTAAATTTCATATGGAATCAGAAAAGAGCTCAAATAGCCAAAACAATCCCAAGGAGAAAAAACAAATCTGAAGGCATCATATCATCTAAGTTTAAATTATACTAGAAGGCTATTGTAACCATAACAGCATGATACTGATATATACAGACACATAGATCAATGGAACAAAATAGAGAACTCGGAAATAAAAACCATTCAGCTATAACCAACTGATCTTCAATAAGCAAAGAAAATATACATGGAGGAAAGGATGCCCTAGTTGACAAGTGGTGCTGGGAAAATTGTAGAGCCAGGTGCAGAAGAATGAAATCAGATCGGCTGTCTCTCACCATAAAGAAAAATTAAGTCAAAATGGATTAAAGACTTAAATGTAAGACTTAACGCCATACAAATTCTAGAAGAATTTGGAAAAATTTTGGTGGACATAATTTATGACATATACCCTAAAAGGAAATACGAAAAAAATAATAATAATGAATGGGATTTAATTAAACTAAAAAGTTTCTTCACAGCAAAAGAAATAACAGACTATATTGACACCTATAAGAAGAGAGAATATTTGCAAAATATACATCTTATAGAAACTACTGCCATCCAGAATCAACAAGGAACTCAAACAAACTGGCAAGAAAAAAACCCCAAATGACCCCCATTTAAAAATGAGCAACATACATGGACATTTTTCAAATGAAGAGAAACAAACGGCCAACTAACATGAAAAATGCTCAAAATCCCCAATTATCAGAGAAATGCAAATTAAAACTAAAATGAAATACCACCTTACCATTGTCAAAATGGCCATTATTAAAAAGTCAAAAAGCAGCTAGGCGCAGTGGCTGATGCCTGTAATCCTAGCCCTCTGGGAAGCCAAGGTGGGTAGATTCCCTGAGCTCAGGAGTTTGAAACCACTGTGAGCAAAGTGAGACCCAATCTCTACTAAAAACAGGAGAACTAGCAGATGTCATGGTGGGCACCTGTAGTACCAGCTAGTTGGGAGGCTAAAGCAAGAGGATGACTTGAGTCCAAGACTTTGAGGTTGCTGTGAGCTATGATGTCATGGCACTCAACCCCAGTGTGATTGAGTGAGAGTCTGTCTCAAACACAAATAAATAATAGACAAACAAATAAATAAAAAGTCAAAAAATAATGGATGTTGGCATGGAATGCTGTGATGAAAAGGAAATGCTTACTCACTGTTAGCTTGAGTGTAAATTAGTACAACCTCTATGTAAAACAGCACAGAGGTTGCTCAAAGAACTAAAACTAGACCTACACTTTGATCTGGCAAGCCCACTGTGAGGATCTACCCAAAGGAGAAGAAGTCCTTATATCAAAAAGATACATAAACTCATATATTTAGTGCAGCACCATTCACCATTTCAAATATATGGAATCAAACTATGTGCTCAACAACCAATAAATGGATAAAGAAAATGTAATATTTAGATACATGTACACGCACGCGCGCACACACACATATCTACACACAAACATACACACACACGATGGAATACTACTCAGCCATAACAAAGACTGCAATGATGTCTTTTTTTTATTAATATTAAATCATAGCTGTGTACATTAATGTGATTATGGGGCACCATACACTGGTTTTATAAACAGTTTGACACATTTTCATCACACTGGTTAACATAGCCTTCCTAGCATTTTCTTAGTTATTGCGTTAAGACGTTGATATTCTACATTTACTAAGTTTCACATGTACCTTTGTAAGATGCGCTGCAGGTGTAATCCCACCAATCACCCTTCCTCTGCTCATCCTCCCTCCTCTCTCCCCTCCCTCTCTTCCTTCCCCATATTCTTAGGTTATAACTTTCATATGAAAGCCATAAATTAGTTTCATAGTAGGGCTGAGTACATTGGATACTTTTTCTTCCATTCTTAAGATACTTTACTAAGAAGAATATGTTCCAGCTCCATCCATGTAAACACGAAAGAGGTAAAGTCTCCATCTTTCTTTAAGGCTGCATAGTATTCCATGGTGTACATATACCACAATTTATTAATCCAAGAATGGATCGATGGGCACTTGGGCTTTTTCCATGACTTAGCAATTATGAATTGGGCTGCAATAAACATTCTGGTACAAATATCTTTGTTATCATGTGATTTTTGGTCTTCTGGGTATATACCTAGTAGAGGGATTATAGGATTGAATGGCAGATCTATTTTTAGATCTCTAAGTGTTCTCCAAACATCTTTCCAGAAGGAATGTATTAATTTGCATTCCCACCAGCATTGTGGAAGTGATGTCTTTTGAAGCTGCTCAGATGGAACTGGAAGTCATAATCCTAAATGAATTATCCCAGGAACAAAAAAACAAACAACGCATGTACTCACAAATTAGAGCTGAACAGTGGATATACATGGTCCTATAGAGTGTGACTTTGGAGACTCAGAAGTCGGCAGTGTGGGAGGAAAGTGAGGGATTACAAAAATTACTTATTGGATACAATATACACTATTTAGGTGATGAGAATACTAAAATCCCTGACTTTACCACTATACAACTCATCCTTGTAACAAAAAAAAAACCTACTTGTACCCCTTAAATCTATTGGGGAGAAAAAAGAAGAGGAAAGAGTCAGTGCTCAAGTGTGTTGTTGAGAAATTGAGTAAATGTAAGTGGGTGGGTATGTTGAATGACTGGTTTCAGAGGGACATACAAAATAAAATCTCTAAAAGAAAATATTTATGCAGTCTAGAGTTCAGACAAATGGTGAAAAGTGTGGAGATATGTATATTATCCTGCATGTGGAATAGGTGGGTAGGTGTGAAGTGGGTATATTATTATCAAAGACTCTTTCATCTGCAAATGACATAAAACTATTCTCAAACAATCAAGGAAATGTATTGGTTTATATTATGGATATGTCCAGTGGCTTAAATGAATTATTCAGGATTTAGTTTCTGCCTGCCTTTACTGGGAAGGACCCATTTTTCTGAACCTCAACATTCTTGTGCTAACATCATTCTCACTACCAGCAATCCAAGCAGAAAGAACATAATTCTTCCTTATTGGTTTCACTATAAATCCTGGAATAGGGTTTCATTGACTCTATTTGACCTGGTTTGAGTCATAAGGACAGTTGTAATTCAACCTCTGTGGTGAGATCAAAGGGATGAAAATGTGCAATGCAGGGATGTAACCCATACATTTATAAGCTGAATGTGGGAAGACTGAGAAAAATGGCCAAGAGCGTCACAGGAAATTATGGTAATTAAAAAACAACAGGAATGTATGTTCAAAAAGGAGAAAGGGTCATTGTGGCTAATAATGGTCCTGGATCAACTGAAAAAAAAAAAAAGAAGAATGTAAAGTACTCATTTCCTTTAGCAACAAAACGACGATTGGCTATAAGTTACAGTATCGCAGTGGCTTAGAAGACAGAATGAAGGGCCACGAATGAAACACTGTTGAGGTGGTAGAGGCTGACGAGACATCACCACTTTTGACTGTGAAGAAGAGTGAACATCTGGATGATGTTCAGGTTCACAACTGCACCTGCATTTGTCTTGCAACAAGTAAACTTTATCACAGATAGGGTCAGAATACTGTCCTCTTGCAGTGTGAGCCAAGTCTCATCATGAAGCAGCCGAGACCACCTCTCACCACACCTTGTAATAACAACAAAAGATTAAGTAAAGACTAAAACAACGATCACCATAATTTCTTAGGCAGCAGAGTATAGGAATCTGAGACACTGTTTAAGAATGAAAGAATGAAAAAATTGTGTGATTTAAAGTAATGAGTTGAGAGTGAGTGGATGCAGAAAGAAGTCTTCCTAAAGTTTTCTTTATGTAACTAAAAGCAGAAACTTCAGAGAAATGAACCGACCAGGGCAGTTTTGTGGCTGTGAAGAAGTCTGGGCTAAGATGGACCCACACAAAAAACTTCTCCATTAGTTTCCTCCATGTATTTGCATTCCCAAAATTTGCATTCCTAGAAACTCAGTCTTTTTCCATTGTCTTGTCACTTCTTTGCAAATTTATTGCTCTGTTTTAAGATGCTGTAAAAGTACGAGTTCCAACTACTTTTTGAGTTCCTCATGATGAGATTCCTTCCATGGATATGTGCTGCAGACATTAATAAAGTTTTTGTTTTTCTCTCGTTAAAAAAAAATAAAGTAATGAGTTGCAAAGATTTCTAATGAGGCAGATTTATATCCAATTTGATTAGGATCACCATTAAATCTATATAAGCCATATTTGATTCTGTTTCTAATTTCCTTGTCTGTGTCAAGATGGTGTGGTAGTTAATTGGGATTAGAGAGAGTTAATAATTGGCTCACATATCCTAATTGTGGTTCTAGGAAACATTATCAAATTTCTTTGTACCTTAACTTTCCCGTAAAGGGTAGCTAATAATAATAAAACCCAATACACAAAACATACTCTGAAGACTAAGTTACAGAATGTAAGGAAGAAACTTATCATATTGCCCATCACATACAAAATACTTAGTGTGTACTAATGATGCTGCTGTTATTACATCATTTTTTTTATTTAACTCCTTTTGACTGTACATCAGCTAATATATCTAAATGGTAAATTTTGCTCTAAATGACAAATCATGATGATGAATATGCTTAAACATAAATTCATGAACATGTTTTCTCAATTTTGCAACATGCAAATTAAAGTTTTATGCTTAATATTACAATATATTATTTGAACATCATTAACTAACAAAATGCAAAAGAGAATAAAGAAAGAAAAGAAAAAAGAAAGGAGAGTAAGAGGATGCTCACATACTTCTTCCAATTAGATAATATTTACTTTATTAACTTAAAGCTTAATTTTTACAAATAGTCATACCTTTTATTGAACATTGCCCTTTTTCATCACTATCACTAAATAGAAGTCCAACAGAAGTTCACTGATTCAGATACCAATGAATTTGCACTGGGCCTGGTCTTGACTTACTAATTGTCTTCAACATATTAGTTTGGCTATGAAATGGGGTAACCAAAAACTTTGCCAGCACCTTAATGATAACAACCAGGCTCTTTTTCTCACTCATGCTGTAAGTGTTTCTTGTTGTCCATCACAAAAGTGTAGATTACACTAATCTAAATTATGGTTTGTATCACTAGTTGATGGAATTACAGCATTGTAGCATCTCACATGGGAATGTTTTAAAAGCAGTACTTAAAATAAAAACAGAATAAACAATGCCCTTGAAAAAATGACCTTCAAGTACAGCATGATACTGTCTTTTTACTAAAATCTAATACAATTTTTCCTCCCACCTTAGAACAGAGGACCGTTTCTTTGGTTAAGCAACAGGTGACAGCTGGCTTGCATGGAAGGCACTTAGAGACCATGTCGCAAGACAAATATTTACTAGATATTTATAAATAAAGATCATATTCACCATTGCAAGATGGTCTCACTCAAGCAGTAGAAAATTTAGGTAACTGGAGAAACAGTAGATTTACACCTTCCATTTCACCTTCACTCAGAGCTATTCCTGTGGACAGTTGACAAAGTCAACTGATGTCTGTTTTCTCTCTGTTCCCTGTACATGTATAATTGAATTTAAGTTACATAAGCATCCTGTGCTACTCCATTGTAATACAGATTTACCAGATGACATTGGTACACTACATGCTTTAACTTCTATCAGCAATCTTTTCACAAACCCATTGGGGAGTTGGACTTAATAAGAGGTTTTTTCATCCGTTAATTGAATAAACAAACAAAAAACCCCCCAAGCAATTTGGCAGATGTATTGTCCAAATTATGTTAGGGAGACTAACAGTGATAACAAAAGATAATAGGGCCAATATGTCCAAACTAGTTATTTGCTGGACCCTCTCAGTATAGCTGTGGTACTCAACAGGAATCTGGAAACATCTGCTTTTCTCTGACATAGGAATGGAAGATCATGGGAAGGGATGTTACAAAGCAGTAACTATACTTAGTGCCTGACCATACTTAATGCACTAATTGGTGCTACATATGCTGAAATACAATTTTCTTGGTAATTGAGATACGAGTGTTTTCTGAGTAGACACAAAAGGAAAATTCCCCTACCAATGCAGCTGAAGGTCGTATCCAACATCTGTTTTACACAGTTTAACGAGTAAAATATTTTCTGCTGGGAGCAACTTAATCTATACAGATGTATTGCAGATGAATCAATGTTGTGTTTGGCTCTATAGGTAAATAATTAAAATTGAAAAATGAGATTTTTTTTCTTTCTGAGAATAGACTCACTATATGGCAATATATGAATAGACTCACTAATTTCTCTGTAAGTAAAAGTCAAAAAATGGAGTATATATTCGAGGCAAAATAGAGAACTATATCCCACTTTCCCCTGATTTTTGTTATCTTTAAAGGCCCATTATTTTTTCTATAATTTTAAATATTGAACATACTCTTGCCAAAATATATTTGAGAAAGGTGTATAAACTAAGATTCAAAACTAAGAAGAGAAGAATAAAGCAAGAAAGGAAGGAAGGAAGGGAGGAAAGAAGGGGGTTCAAAATGCAATTAAAGAATGCTAATGACCTTGTGAAAGTTGTAATAAAAGTTGTAATTACTGGTAGTAATTAAAGTCAGGTTTTTTTTTTTTTTTACAAAATTTAAAATCACAAAAAATTAAGTATAAACTAATGGTAAATACTCAGTTTTGTCTATGTGTGTACTTGGCAATTATGCCACTTATTAAATACTATAATTATCTGAGAACCACAGACTAGAGTTTGTTTTACTTTGTTAAAATAGATGCGTTCCTTGCAGTGATATCTGGGGTGCAATAAATCAATGTTGGATTATAAAAAGCCTTCAAGTCAGAGTGCTATTAGTAATTTAGTGAAGTCCTAAATTGCAAGTACATAGATTAGTCCATTTCTAAATCTGTTGTTAAGGCTGAATTATGATGAATCAGACTTTAATTGGGGATTTTGTAAATAAAGCAGTAAAGTCTCTTCATGTAGATGGCACAAAGAATCTACTCCCAAGGGAGTTTTAAAAATTACATCTATCACTTAATACAGAAGAGCAGAAGGAGTTTGGTATTTTGTATTAAGACAACCTCCTCCTCCAAAGAAAGAAAGAAAAAAGGGAAAGGGAAGAGATGTAGAGATATTTAAGAAACACTCACCCCTCGAAACTGCATTGAAAATTATGAGAAACTTGAAAAAGTGCATTCTGTGCTGTAGACGGCAGTGTTATAACCCTTTTGTACCATCAAATAAAGTTGTAATCGATAAGAAATAATGGGTTGTTTATTTAAATAATCATTTATTTGAATAGTGCTTGTGCATGTTTCTCCAATTGGATTTGTTTGATTTTGAAATAATCATCTTCCACCCCAATTATATAGATGAAGATACTGTTTCAGAAAAGTTAGACAACACACCAAAGGCTATCCTTGCAAAGGGCAGATCTTTGATTACAAAGCTCTTTATATTCTTTACCACATTGAATTCCTCCTCCTCCTTCTTATTGTTATTATTTTGAGACAAATTCTCACTCTGTCACCCTGGGTGCCATGATGTCATAGCTCACAGCAACTTCAAACTCTTGTGCTTGAGAAGTACTCTTGACTACACTCAACTACTGGGCTAAATTTTCCTATTTTTAATAGAGACGTGGGTTCTCACTCTTGCTCATATTGGTGTCAAACTCTTGGCCTTGAGTTTTCCTTTCGTCTCAGTCTCTCAAGTAGCTGGGACTACAGGCAATTGATGCAACACGTAGATAGTTTTAACACATGGATAGTTTTTTATTGTTTTTTCTTTTTGTTTTGGTAGAGATGGGGTCTTGCTCTTGCTCAGGCTAGTCTTGAACTCCTGAGCTCAAGTGATCCACTTGCCTTGGTCTCCCAGAGTGCTAGAATTAAAGGCAAAAGCCACTGCACCCTGCCTTCCTCATTATTTTTAAAAGTGAATCATTTGTAGGATTGGTTTTGGAGAAGACCCTATAAGTCTAGATTTCAGACTAATAGGTCACTTTTTCAATTCGGACAGAGTTAAAAGGTGGGTTGAAGGTGGTAAGGGGAGGAGAGAGGATTTTGGTTCTTAGGAGAGCTTCCATTGTATTCTTCTGCCTCTAAATAGTGGCAGCCATGACAGAGATAAACAATGAGAGTGATAAAGAAGAGAACACTTATTACTTATTTCTGGGCCCTGATTTTTAAGTTTCACCTAGCTTGTAGAGAGAAAGTGTTTTCTCGCTTTTCCTAAATTCCTTCTTTCATCCTTTCTCTCCTTATCGACTAGCCCTTTCTCAGGGGAGGAGACAGAAAGGAGGAGGAAGAGAAGGGAAGAGACACCCATTGGTGAGAGCAGGCAATTAGCCCAGGGCTTGTTTGGCCCAGACTCCATTCTCCCCAGGCTTCCCTCATCTTGCTCTGCTGCTTTCTCTGAAGAGGCAGCTGGGTATCTCCACTGTGGTCAGAAGGGCTGCTGTAAAGTCTAGAGGAGGCTTCTAGGTCTGCATTTGGAGAAGGAAGCAGCAGAGGCTCCTCCTGACTTACCCACGGGCACCGCGCTTGTCAGGGTTGACACTGCAGGGCTGCTCATTTACTCTGACTCCTGGTTCAGAACCCAGAAGAGAGTTTCTAGACATTTCCAGGATCTCAGCATATTCCTTTTCTTGTCATTATTGCTATTAAGAGAGCAGAACATTTGGTTCCCTTAAGAAAATATATTAATAAAGTCCAGTTCACTTGAAAGACTCTAATAAAATTTAAGAAGATAAAAATATGATCTACGCTTTTAATTTTCTCCCACTATGATAATAACTAAAATGGTAAAATTTCCAAATCTTGCTTTTGGAGACATATAAATCAAAGACGGTAATAAAAAACTCAACAATTTTTGCAAATTTTGTAGCCTGACCGCATCACTTTACAAACTGCAAATCTTTGACATATCATGGCTTAAGAATGCGCTTTCACAATGTTTAATTGCTAGCTGATAGAAAGACAAGAATTTGCTTTGAACCCAAAGCTTCCATCTGTTAGCTAACTATTTCAAAGTGTTTACTACTAATAAATTTTATTTATAAAATAGACATTGGCAAATAAATTGTGAATTTGTACTTTTCTTTTTGTCTGAAGGTTGTATTGTATTAATATCTGCAAATCATCCAATCCCAGATTCCTCCTTCTCGAGATCATTTCCCTTGGTCAGATTCTCTCACCCCATCCTCTACTTTTCCCTGCTAGCTGTTATTGCAGTTAAGTTGTTGGCATAATTATGGTTGATGTTCTGAGTATCTCAGTAGAGCACAGACACCATAAACAGGGAATCCATTTGTTCATCATCATATTTCTGCTGTTTAGAATAGAACCTGATACATAGCAAATCAGTTTAACCAAAATAAGATAACACATTTTTAATGCAGACACAGACATTATAACCAGCTATATTTAAGGCAGATCTTAAAGACATTGGCAAGAATGTAAACTATTGCCATTCTTCTCAATAATGTTTTATTTTGTTTTGGAAAAATTTTTTATAGTAGTAGCTTAATTATGCTAACTAGAGAAAACCCAGGTAGAACTTGTAGCACAGAGCCTGGAACATAGTGCTCAATAAATGTTGCTTTTCAGCATCATGATAAGATCGTTATTGTATGCCCACTGTATTCTTGACATAGATGGGGAAACTTGCTATCAAAAGTAATTTTAAAAGCTACCTTTTTTTTTAATATTATCTACAGTTCTTGTGTCTCAGGCTATACCCCAGCCACAGAAAATTATTTGAGATTTCCCCAGAACACCAGACCCATATGGACCCACGTTGCTTTTGCCTATGACGTGTGCTCTGCCTAGAAGTCTCTTCTTCCTAGTCTGCTTGGGACGCTCGCTTCCTACTCCAACATTTCCATGTCAAAGTTACTCTGTGTCTCCTAGCACCTTGAACATACTACTTTTTATCTCGTATTTTTGTTTCACTGACATGTACCCTTCCAAGCTTCCAGAGCAGTGTTAGGCATAGAACGGTCAAGAAATGCTTACTGTGAGAAGGTGGGAACCAGTCAAGAAAATCAGGTTTGCTTTTCACATAATGTGGATCTTCATGCTTTGCATTGCAACTGCTTCAGTTTTCGTTTTCGGGGTGGCAGGGATTTATTTACTGAGACTGGTTACTGACATTGCTAAATATTCCCATCCTATCTCTTGCCACACCTCACCAAGTGTGGATGTGCCGGTAAGTCTCTGTTTTTCCAACTTTTTCCAACCAACATATGCTGTGAGGACTAGAAAGACAGTCTTAGAAAGCAGGCCTAATCTGGCAGTGCCTGTGGAACATAAAAACTTAATTGAAGATGCTGTGCCTTAGGCTGTGCGGAGGTATGAATGCCACTTTCTACGTCCCTTGGAATAAAGCTCTTGTTGACTCTTCATGAAGGTCACAGCCTGTAGGATTGGGCTTGTCTGCCCAGATGAGTGGGGGCTGGCTTTCATGGAGTATTATAGAGAGGGAAAACATCAGGAAGAACTAAATGGTACATACTTTGTACTTCTTTCCCAGTGGAAATGAATTCCTTAATCTCAATCCCGTTTGGCTGAGTCCTTCCTCAGTGCAAAAGCGGAGGATACTAAACGTCGCTAGAAAAAGTTGCTAAGTGTTAGAACAGGAGCACTGGGGTGGAGTATATTTGCTAGGCTTCTTATCATGGGGGCCTTAATTCTCTGCTTAGTAATGTCCAGTTAGAAATGATATTGAAGTAAGACCAGGGGGTCCCGATTAATTAAGTTTTTGTGTTCCACAGGCACTGACCAGATAGACGCTGCTTTCTAAGATCGCCTTTCCAGTCCTGGCAGCATATATTGGTTGGAAAACACACAGACTTACCGGCACGTCCACAAATGGTGAGGTTTGGCCGGAGATAAGATGGGTATGCTTAGCAATGTCAGTTCGTAGCCCACACTTCTATTAACAATCGTCCCGGTTTGTCCAGAACTGAAAGATGCCTGAGACTGAATCAGAGTGAATCAGGATAAGTCTGTGTCTTTAGCTGATCCATTTATGGCATATTTGATGAGTTTAAGCAGCCAGGAATACACTCTGATATTCATCCCAACACCATCTGGGTTCTACCATTGAAAGAATAAATGAGAAACTGTTATGAGCTGATGTTTGATGTACGGTATTGTACTGTATTTATTTACACTTTGCTTCTGAGGACATGGGTGAGCATAATGCTTTTAGT
Source organism: Nycticebus coucang (assembly GCF_027406575.1). Classification (NCBI taxonomy): domain Eukaryota; kingdom Metazoa; phylum Chordata; class Mammalia; order Primates; family Lorisidae; genus Nycticebus; species Nycticebus coucang. The sequence continues at coordinate 33,337,216 of NC_069782.1, forward strand.
AGCCTTGATCCAGAGGCCAAAGAGTCTGGGTCCAAATCCCAGCACTACCATTTATTTGCTGAGAACACTTGGGAATTTGATTTGGCTTCTTTATGCCTCAGTTTTCTTTCCTTTCTTCCTTTTTTTTTTTGCAGTTTTGACGGGGGCTGGGTTTGAACCGGCCACCTCTGGCGTATGGGGCCGGCACCCTACTCCTTTGAGCCACAGGTGCCACTATGCCTCAGTTTTCTCATGTGTAATTCGAGAACCTCTTTTATTGGGTTATTACTGAGGATTAAGTAGTTAAAAATGGAAAACCCTTAAAACAATGTTTACCATTGGCATGGTGGTTGTTGTCACTGTAACTACTGTTACTACTATTAATTTGCTTTTCAAATCCTTCGGTTTCTATAGTATGGAGATAATATCTCATGGGGTTAATAGGAGGATTAAAGGAGATTTAAAGGATTAAAAGATGAGGTAGTAAGTGTGAAACACTTAGCACAGTGACTGGCAAAGAGTAAGTACCCAAGTTTTACTCAGTGTTATTATTATTATTACTGAAAGTATTTTATTTTTATTATTAATTTATTCTTTATTGCCTTATTCTAGTCCAAGGCAGCAAATTGCAGTCATGGTTATAAATTTTATGAGTTAATATTTCTTCTGGTTTCCTTTCATGGTATAGCTCTGACACCAAATAAACCATCTCAGATAGCCACCCTTCTCAGATGTGATGCAACTGGGACAAGTTCTTTGCCTTTTTCTGGGATGACTTGGCCCTCAGCAGAGAAGAGGCACGTGGACCAACAGCAGTGGCAATGAACTGATGCTACACTTCTGCTGTGATTGTGAAGGTCCCTTTTAAAGAAGTTTCATGTAAGTGACTGGGGCAGGTGACTTCACTGTTTCTTCCTTTTTTTTTCTCTTTTTCTTGTTTCTTGCCACCTTCTCCAAAATCCTAAGTTTCTACTCTATAATTCAGGAACTGCTTAGCCTTATTTTCTGCACAAATCTCAAAAGATATATTAGAATAGAGCTGCACATATATAAAATGTTTGTTAGAAAAGAAAATGAAAAACTGGAAGCTACTTTTGAAAGCAAACATTTCTGATTATTAAGCAAGGCAAGTGTTAAGGCTTGAGTTGAGGAAGGAAGAAAGGGAGGGAAAAGGAGAGAGTAGAAACTGCAAACCAATGAGTAGAACTTAGCTAAACCTTTGAGCCTCCCAGGAAAATAACACTGTGGAGCCTACAGTGTGATGTGACTATAGATGCTTTATGTCTTGAGGTGGCATGATAGGTCCTGAGCATTGAGATGGTTTAAGGCTTTAAGTTATAACACCAGGGCTTATGTAAATACAAATCTTCTTAGAACAACATTTGATACTGTCGGTCCTGTGAACAAGGTAAGCATATCCTGCCTTTAAAGTCTCTGAAAAGGTGTGGCATTAAGTAAGGAATGTCTGTCCTCATATGAACTCACTGTATAGTGGAAGGACTTAAAAGTAGCTCTGTTGGTAAGAAAACATGAAAGCTCGCCAAAGACAGATATCAGCTACATTCAGGTGGCCTAAGCCCTGACTCTTACAAGTGTGTCTGGAGGCTCAATTCATTGGTATCGTATAGTTGGGTTTGCAGCACTCTGCACATATCTGAAGGAGAACAGTCAGTGCATGAAATAAGATCTGCTTCATTCCACCTCTGTGGAATTCAGCCCTGTCCAGAGTAACAAAAAGAGCTCTGGAAGGGTCAGGCTTCCAGTTAGGGATTTTAAGCTCAGCTGTCCTAGAGCTTGTGATGTGATAATGAGGAGTTGCAGACAGCACAGGCAGTGTGCCAAGTGAGAGCCAACATGCTCAAGGGGAGGGATGCTAGGCAAACAGTCACGTGCAAGGGCACTATTATACAGGGACAACATCAGTCTTTCTGAACGCCATAAACAACCAAATAAGATTTTCAAGATTTGACGAGGTAGTTAGACCCACTATCTGAATAAGTGTTCGTGCTTTAGGAATTCCTTGAAGTCTTTTTACAAAAGTAATTTTATGAATAAAACGAGATGTGTGGAGTTCATCATGAGTTCAAAGAGTCACTATTTTTCAGGGTATGTTCAGGAAATCAGTAGTAAAATGAGTACACTCACTAAAAACTCAAATAAAAAACATGAGTTTCTCCTGAAGAGCTGGGATATTTTTTTAACGGAAATACTACTGTTCAGCCCCTCTGCTTTACATGAAATTCATGTGAGGACATGAACAAGGCTGCCTCAATGCCGCCTCCATATGTCACTTTCCAACCCGCATGGAACTTACTTTTATCTTGGTTTCTCTCAAGCCTCATTAGGCTGATCCATCACAAAACTTGCGGTAATTTACAATGACCCAATTAGATCCACATAACAAGAACATTTCTCAAGAACTTCCTTTTGCTGTTATCCACGAGGTTTAGCTATTTACAGTGTTCTTCTAAGATCTTCAGACTAGCTTTTCTTTTAATAGTATGCCTGAATGTGTTTAATATCACAGTGTATCACTATTCCACTCTCCAACCAGGGAAATGAGATCAGATGTAAAAATCTGACCAACAGCAAAACCACCAAGTAATAGTTATTAATCATTTCATATGGTTTGGAAATGTTTCAATATCTACTGTTCAAGCAATGGATTAACATTTACTATATTCTTACTATAATTTCAGATATGGCTAGTATGTGATTGCATGTCTCTTTTCTAAATTACTAGTCAATTTATTACCTATAATATTTATAATATTCATTTGACAAAAAGTCATGAATATTATATAATATCTTTTTTTTTTTTTCATTAAGACAGGGTCTCACTCTGTCATCCAGGCTAGGGTTCATTTGCAGCTCACTGCAATCTCAAACTCCTGGGCTCAAGCAATCCTCCCAACTCAGCCTCTGGAGTAGTTAGGACTATTAGGCCCATACCACCATGTCCAGCTAATTTTTCTATTTTTTGTAGAGATAGGGTCTCAATTTTGCTTAGACTGGTCTCAAACTCCTGGCATCAAGTAATCCTCCTGACTCAGCCTCTGAATTGCTAATTGCTATTGCTAATATTACAGGCATGAACACTCATTTTATAAATGAGACACTGAGACTAAAGACACTAGTTAACATACTTAAATTCACAGATCTGGTAAGTAAGAGAGTTTCCAAACTGAGACTCATCTCGTTTTACTAGACCACATGTTTAGCGGTGGTCTGCCAGTCCTTATTGAAAAGTCTTCACAATCATAGAAACATAGCTTGAAATTTCACTGGCTAGTATGGTGTTACCATGATTTATTTGTTCAATATATTTTTATTAAAGAAATACATTGGGTGATAGATCAGCATGGAGTTATGGGCTGGACAAAGAAAGGAACTAGGAAATAGCCAGAAGGAAGAGGATGAGAAAGGGGTGAAATACATGTGTAAGGGAACTGGAATACCTGTAGAGAGGTAATCATTGCGATTCCAGAATTTGAAAATTGCTCTTAGTTGAGAAAAATTCTCCGAGGAGAAATCAAGCATTTACACAGTGAACTGGATTCCTTCTGCTGCTGTTCTTCTTTCCCTCCTTTCCTCCCTTCTTCTTTCTCTCTTTTCATTCTTTCCACATTAATTTTTGAAATACAAGGTTTTATGTTAGATGCTAGGAATGCTATAATGAATCCAATAAGACACATATGTAAGGACACAATTATAAAATGTAATCAATTCTTTGCCAAGTTCTAAGGGAGAAAGAAGTTGAAAATTGCCAAGGTAGAAAATTAAGTGAATTGTATATATTATATATGTATTATATATGTATATATGTTATATATAGTGTATATAGTATGTATGCTGTATATACGTGCACGTATATACACATATCTGTACACACATGTGTATACATAATGTAAAATACACAAAATTTTAATTATGCATGTTGTATATGTGCATATATATACATACACAGTATTTGCCTTAGGAAAGAAATTTTTTTGAGAACATGGACCATGAGCATTTGTTGTTTTAAAAAACCATCCACTGAATCTAGCTTATCCCTGTGCACCTAGCTAATAAACCTCAGGAAATACCTAAATTACTTTCTTTGCTGAGAGTCCATACTGACAATTTCTTATTTTATTCTCCCTAGCTTTATTTTTTTAATTTATGGGGTTTGTTTGTTTGTTTGTTTGCAGGGTTGGCCGGGGCCGGGCTTGAACCTGCCACCCCGGTACATGGGGCCGGAGCCCTACTTCTTGAGCCACAGGTGCTGCCCTTAAATTTATGTTTTAAATTTTTTATTTGCATTGAAATTCTCCTCAAGAACTCTTTAAATAACAACTACAATATTTGTAGACTACTGTGTCACAATTTTCAAAGCATTATAACATAACAGAGTGTTTTCCTTTGAAATACTCTTGGTTTTTGTTTTTCAAGTAGGTAGACAAGAACTGAAGAAGGCTCTGTGATTTCCCCATGGTCACTCACCTGGGAAAGAGGGATCCAGATCCTGAGCTTCTGAGCCCAGAGCCCATCACCTTACTATGATTCTCTGACAAAGAATTTATCATGAAAACCTCATATCTCATAAGCCTATATTAAGAAACATTTCCTTCTACTACAACTACACCCTAATAGAGTGTAGGTTTTGAAGAGACTCAGATCTAGAGTAATTGTGTATCTTTAGTGAAGTTAAAAATTAAACTTTCTGAGTTTTAGAGTCTTACTATTTAAAAGAATAAATAATTACCTGGGAAGGGCTGTTACATGGATGATGATATAAAATCAAGAAGAGGCTGACTCACACTTCTCCAATGGAAAGAAAGAATTCCATGTACCTACAGGAACAACACTCGAAGGGCAAGTGAAGGAAGGGAAAGCGGTATATGGTTAATCCACTCAAGGAGGCATCAAAGAAGAGATGGAAATTAGATTGGTCTTTATGGAAAGATAAGTTTTAAGTTGTCCAAACAGAGCACCCCAGTCAGAGGGACAGAACAAGCAAAGACAGGAAAGAGAATGGTGAAAACTGGAGGAGAATACGATGACCAGTTGAATCAGGGAAGAGTTACACTGTGAAACCATCAGATATAAGGAAAAATAGTGAAATAAAAATAATTGAAGGGAGTTTTGATTTCAAACTGAGAAAATGTGACTTTTAATTTACCTTCTATCCATTTTTGAAGCAAGGGGAAGCATATAATGGAAGTTGTGTTTTTGGAAGGGAACCCTACATGTGAGCATATGTTGGATGGGAAGAGTTTTAAATAGGAGCCAGGATTAACAGGGCACAGGTCATTTTAATCACTTGTACAAATCCAGAATGCTCATCTTAGCCCAGTGGAAAGCAGACAAAATGTTGACTAATATGTCTTCTCAGACGTCCCAGAGGCACCTCAAATCAGTATTTCCACAGTTGCCTCAAATATGACTTCCGTCCTATATTCTCTCTGTGTGTTCCACCAACTGTTTTGTCACTCAAATCTAAGAATTATCCTTAGCCTTATCTATCCCTTATTTAACCATCAAAGTCAATTTTTCTTGGCAAATATCCTCTCTTTCAACCCTATGCCACTGCAAATATTCACTGAGCATCTCCACATCTATTCTGAAGTACTGTTCTAGACAATGGGACATAGGGATAGGCAAGAAGTTCACTGTCTAGCACAGAGGCAGATGCTAAGCACTTCTTTGAGCATAGCTAGAGAGAAATACAAGTCCTATTTTTGCATTTCCAAAGGCTGTGAATTCTGATTTCAGGGGTTTATGAAGGCTTTCCTGGAGAAGTTACATTCAAACTGAAACCTAAAAGATTTTGAAAAGGTGTTAAGCAAGGTAAGAGAAGAAAAGAAATTCCAGAAAGAAGGAAAATAATCTGTAGTGGTCCTGAGTTAAGAACTGACATGGCATGTGGAGAAAACACAAAATTCTACGGAACTAAGAGGTGAGTGTTTTCTTTCCTTCTCTCTTATACTACTCTCATCGGTTTTTCATACTGGTGCTAAGAGAGACTTTCCAAAAAGCAACCTCATCATGTTGTGAATTCCCTGAGTTCCCTGCTGCTTACACAGTAAAAATCAGATTCCCAGTGTAGTATGCAACACCCTCCTGTTTTCTTCCCCAACTAGCCAATGATACTGATTATGGCTCTTCAAAAAGGTTGTGGGCGATTGCATACTCATGTCTTTGCCAGATGCTATTTCCTTCACCCAGAATGATCTGCCTGGGAAACTCCCACTCATATTCTGTATTCACTAAATCAGAGATCATCAAACTACCCTCTATAAGCTAAATCAACTTTCTTCCTGTTGACGTGTGACCCATGAGCTAAAACTGATTTTCACTTTTGTTAGAGGTTGAAACAAAATCAAGGGAAAAATAACACTTTGTGACATGTAAAAATTAAATGAAACCCAAATTTCCATGACCATAATGCAATTTTTAAAGACACAGGCATGATCCTTTGTTTACACATCGCCTATGCCTGCTTTGGCACTACGAAGGCAGATCTAAGTTCCAACAGAGACCCTTAACACTAAACTATTGAAGATCTGGTCTTTTATAGAGAAGGTTGCTGATCTCTATAATCTAACCTCCCCATTGTGCACTGGGTAGTCCCCTCCCTTAAAAACATATTATTTCTGGAGAAAATTACTTACTTGAATGCTACCAACAGCATGTAGCAGAAAAATTATTTTTAAAATTTAAGCATGTAAGTTCACTTCTCTTCATCTTAATTTTTCATTTGTAATGGAGGCAGTAAAGGGACCTATCTCATAGGTTTTCCATGAGGATTAAAGTAGTTCAAGTGTTTAGAACAGTGCCTGGCGCGTAAAAAGTGCTCATCAAGTCAACCGTTACTACGAACAATTTTTTCTCAACTATATCATGTTTTCTCAAAAATATCTATTGTTACACTTCAATGAATTTCAGTTATTTTCTCCTTGTGCATTAACAATGACTTCTCTTTCGACTTCCAGGAGGTGAATAAATAGGTGAATGAATATGAACATAGTCGTCGCCATGGAAAGTGGGAATGAATGTGGCTTCTGTTGAGCACTGTAAAGACATTTAATATTCACATCACCAATCTTGTGCAAACTCTCTTTGTGACTTTTAGCTGAATTTTAAACATGCAATAAAACCTGGAACATTTTCATTTAAATATAAAAAAATGTAAAGGATTTTTGACCACACTGGAGGGGGACTAATTTTAAATGAAGATAATAATTGTACTTATAAGTTATAGTCAGAATTCAGTGAGTTGCAGTTCACCAAATGAGATTAAGATCTCACAGGTTTCAGAATAGTCACTCTAAACTTTTACCACTTTTAAGACTGTTTCCTGACTTTTATAGGAACCACTCTAGGTAGTACATTCACACTTTCCCGTCTCTTCGTATGCTCTGGTGCCAACTTCTCTTTTCCCATTGTCTTACTACCTACTTGTTTGCCTCCAGTACATGATGTTGCATTTAACTTGGCCCAAAAGCAAGAATAGATATTATAACAAAGAAATTGTAAAGTATCCCAGCCTACACACACACACACACACACACACAAGCCACAGAATGTGTACGGAAGATTATTTTACTTTCTCGTATATTAATACACTTAAGATCCCACTTTAACCCAGAATTCATCAATTGCTGAGATGTAGACCAGGTTGATCATTTTCATTGAAATGCTGGCATGGGTTCTTCAGAAATCTATGTGCATAAAGGATTTGAAAAGCCATTGGGATTTAATTCATCTTTTTAAAATTTATTTATTTATTTTTTTATTGTTAAATCATAGCTGTGTACATTAGTGCAATCAAGGGGTACAATGCGCTGGTTTCATATACAATCTGAAATATTCTCATCAAACTGTTCAACATAGCCTTCATAGCATTTTCTTAGTTATTGTATGTAGACATTTCTATTCTGCCTTTAGTAAGTTTTGCCTGTACCCAATCTAAGATGCACCTTAGGTGTGGCCCCACACATTATACTCCCTCCACCCTAAACTCTCCCCTTCCTTCCCCTTCCTTGGCCCTTTCCTCATAGTCTTGTGCTATAGTTGGGTTATAGGCTTCATGTGATGTGAAAGCTATAATTTAGCTTCATAGTAGGGCTGAGTACATTGGATACTTTTTCTTCCATTCCTGAAATACTTTGCTAAGAAGAATATGTTCCAGCTCCATCCATGTAAACATGAAAGAGGTAAAGTCTCCATCTTTCTTTAAGTCTGCATAATATTCCATGGTATACAAGTACCACAGTTTGCTAGTCCATTCGTGGATCAATGGGCACTTGGGCTTCTTCCATGACTTAGCAATTATGAATTGGGCTGCAATAAACATTCTGGTACAGATGTCTTTGTTATATTGTGATTTTTGGTCTTCTGGGTATAAACCTAGTAAAGGAATTATAGGATCGAATGTCAGGTGTATTTTTAGGTCTCTAAGTATTCTCCAAACGTCCTTCCAGAAGGAATGTATTAGTGTGCATTCCCACCAGCAGTGTAGAAGTGTGCCCTTTTCTCCACATCCATGCCAACATCTCTGGTTTTGAAATTTTATTATGTTGGCTACTCTTACTGGGGTTAGGTGATATCTCAAAGTAGTTTTGATTTGCATTTCTCTGATGATTAAGGATGATGAGCTTTTTTTATGTGTTTGTACATTGTGCATCTGTCTTCTTTAGAGAAGTTTCTCTTAAAGTCCCTTGCCCAGCCTGAGATGGGATTACGTGTTCTTTTCTTGCTAATACGTTTGAGTTCTCTGTGGATTTTGGTTATTAAACCTTTATCGGAGGTATAATCTGCAAATACTTTCTCCCATTCTGAGGGCTGTCTGCTTGCTTTACTTACTATGTTCTTCGCTGTGCAGAAGCTTTTTAGTTTGATCAGGTCCCAGTAATGTATTTTTCATACTGCTTCAATTGCCTGGAGAGTCGCCCTCATAAAATATTCACCCAGGCCGATTCCTTCAAGAGTTTTTCCTGCACTTTCTTCAAGTATTTTTATAGTTTCATGTCTTAAGTTTAAATCTCTTATCCAGTGGGAGTCTATCTTAGTTAATGGTGAAAGGTGTGGATCCAGTTTCAGTCTTCTACAGGTTGCCAGCCAGTTCAACCAGCACCATTTGTTAAATAGGGAATCTTTTCCCCACTGGATGTTTTTAATTGGCTTGTCAAAGATCAAATAAGTGTAAGTAGCTGGATTCATCTCTTGGTTCTCTATTCTGTTCCATACATCTACTTCTCTGTTTTTGTGCCAATATTATGCTGTTTTGATCACTATAGATTTATAGTACAGTCTCAGGTCTTGTAGCATGATTCCTCCTGCTGTGTTTTTATTGCTGAGTAATGTTTTGGCTATTCGAGGTTTTTCCTGATTCCATATAAAACTATTATTTTTTCAAGATCTTTAAAATATGACAATGGAGCTTTGATAGGAATTGCATTAAAATTATATATTGCTTTGTGTAGTATAGACATTTTAACAATGTTGATTCTTCCCAGTCATGAGCATGGTATGTTTTTCCATTTGTTAACATCTTCAGCTATTTCTTTTCTTAAAGTTTCATAGTTCTCTTTGTAGACATCTTTCACGTCCTTTGTTAGGTATACTCCCAAATATTTCATCTTCTTTGGCACTACTGTGAAAGGAATAGAGTCCTTGATTGTTTTTTTTGGCTTGGTTATTATTGGTATATATAAAAGCTATAGATTTATGAGTGTTGATTTTGTAACCTGAGACATTTCTGTATTCGTTGATCACTTCTAAAAGTTTTGTAGTAGAATCCCTGGTGTTTTCCAGATATACGATCATATCATCTGCGAAGAGTGAAAGTTTGATCTCTTCTGACCCTATGTGGATACACTTCATCACCTTTTCTTCCCTAATGGCAATGGCTAAAACTTCCATTACAATGTTAAAGAGCAATGGAGACAATGGGCAACCTTGCCTGGTTCCTGATCTAAGTGGAAATGATTTCAATTTAACTCCATTCAATGCGGTATTGGCTGTGGGTTTGCTGTAGATGGCCTCTATTAGTTTAAGAAATTATTAGTTTAAGAAATGTCCCTTCTATATCAATTTTCTTAAGTGTTCTGATCATGAAGGGATGCTGGATATTATCAAAAGCTTTCTCTGCATCAATTGAAAGAATTATATGGTCCTTATTTTTTGTTTGTTTCTGTGCTGAATTACATTTATAGATTTACATATATTGAACCAGCCTTGAGACCCTGGGATAAATCCCACTTGGTAATGGTATATAATTTTTTTGATGTGCTGCTGGATTCTGTTTGTTAGGATCTTATTGAGTATTTTTTGCATCAATATTCATTAGTGATATTGGTCTATAATTTTCTTTTCTTGTTGGGTCTTTCCCTGGTTTGGGGATCAATGTGATGTTTGCTTCATAGAATGTGTTGGGTAATATTCCTTCTTTTTCTATATTTTGGAAGAGGTTTAGTAATATACGTACTAGTTCTTCTTTAAAGGTTTGGTAGAATTCTGACGTAAAGTCATCTAGTCCTGGGCTTTTCTTTTTAGGGAGATTTTGTATAGTTGATGCTATTTCAGAACTTGATATAGGCCTGTTCAAAATTTCCACTTCATTCTGGCTAAGTCTTGGTAGGTGGTATACTTCCAGGTATTGGTCGATTTCTTTCAGAGTTTCATATTTCTGAGAATAGAGTTTCTTGTAGTATTCGTTAGGGATTTTTTTGAATTTCTGAGGGGTCTGTTGTTATTTCATTGTTACCATTTCTGATTGATGAAATTAGAAATTTTACTCTTTTTTCCCCTGGTTAGGTTGGCCAAAGGTTTATCTATTTTATTGATCTTTTCAAAAAACCAACTTTTGGATTTATTGATCTGTTGTATAATTCTTTTGTTTTCAATTTCATTTAATTCTGCTCTGATTTTGGTTATTTCTTTTCTTCTGCTGGTTTGGAGTTGGAGTGTTCTTCCTTCTTCAGTTGCTTGAGATGTCCCATTAAGTTATTAATTTCCTCTCTTTTCATTTTCTTGAGGAAGGTTGCAGTGCTATAAAATTCCCTCTTAGTACTGCCTTTGCAGTATCCCAGAGGTTCTTATAATTGATGTCTTCATTGTTGTTTTGTTCCAAAAATTTGGTGATTTCCTTCTTAATCTTGTCTATAACCCATCTATCCCTCGGCATAAGGTTGTTTAGCTTCCATGTTTTTGTTTGGGTATGCAGGTTCCTGTTGTTATTGAGTTCAACTTTTATTCCATGACGGTCTGAGAAGATGCAAGAAATAATTTCTATTTTTTTTAATTTACTGAGGTTAGATTTGTGGCCTAGGATGTGGTCGATTTTGGAGTATGTTCCGTGGACTGATGAGAAGAATGTGTATTCAGTTTTGTTGGGATGAAATGTTCTATAGATGTCTGTTAAGTCCAGATGTTGAATGGTTAAGTTTAAATCTAAAATTTCTTTGCTTAGCTTCTTTTTGGAGATCTATCCAGCACTGCTAAAGGGATGTTAAAATCTCCAACTACTATGGAACTGGAGAAAATCAAGTTGCTCATGTCTGTTAGGGTTTCTCTTATAAATTGAGGTGCATTCTGGTTGGGTGCATAAATATTAATAATTGAAATCTCAACATATTGAGTATTAACTTTAACAAACATGAAGTGTCTATCCTTATCCTTCCTTATTTTAGTTGGTTTAAAGCCTATTGCATCTGCAAATAGGATTGCAATGCCTGCTTTTTTCTGCTTTCCATTTGCCTGGAATATAGATGAACAGCCTTTTGCCTTGAGTCTATATTTGTCTTTTAATGTAAGATGCAATTCTTGTATGCAGCAGATATCTGGCTTGAGTTTTTGTATCCAGTCAGCCAACCTGTGCCTCTTTAGAGGACAATTTAAACCGTTCACATTAATTGAGAATATTGATAAGCCTTTCAAGAGTCCACTGTACATTTTAAACCCTTTTGCGACTGTGGAAGTTGGAATTTGCTCAAAATTTTCTGGGTGGGTTTACTTTTGTGGTGGAGGATTATGCTGGTCTTTATGTATGGAGTATAGGTCTGAGAATATCCTGGAGAGCTGGTTTAGTAATGGCTAATTTCTTCAACAAGTGAATGTCATTGAAGCATTTAATTTCTCCATCATTAATGAAGCTCAGTTTAGCTGGGTACAGGATCCTGGGTTGAAAGTTATTTTGTTTTAGGAGATTAAAAGTCGATGACCATCCTCTTCGGGCTTGAAAGGTTTCATCAGAGAGATCTGAAGTTATTCTAATATTCTTGCCCTTGTAGGTGATGGTTTTCTTTTGGCTGGCTGCTTTCAGAAATTTCTCCTTCATATTAACTTTTGTGAAATTGATTATGATGTGTTGAGTGATGTCTTATTTGGGTTGAGTCGTGCTGGAGTTCTGAAACTGTCTGCTATCTGAATTTCAGAATCTTTTGGCATGCCTGGAAAGTTCTCCTTCATAATCTCATGGAGAAGAGAATCTGTGCCTTGTGAAGCCACTTTGTCACTTTCAGGGATCCCTATAAGACGAATATTGGTTTTCTTCAAATTATGACAGAGCTCTCTGAGAGAGTGGTGGTTTTTGCCCTCCATTTCTCTTCCTGTTTGAGAGTTTTGGAGTGTTTGAAAGCTTGGTCTTTAATGTCAGAAATCCTTTCTTCTGCTTGCTCCATTCTGTCACTGAGGAATTCTACTGTGTTTCTCAGATCTTTGAGGGCTGCAACTTCTTGTCTCAATGTGTCAAAATCTTTAGTCATTTGGTATTTGAATTCGTTGAATTCTTGAGATATCTTTTGGGTTACTGCTTGGAATTCTAATTCCATCTTATTTGCTATCCAGATTCTGAATTCAATTTCTGATATCTTAGCTATTTTTTTGTGCATGGGATCTTGTGCTGTGTCTGCCCCATTGATCCTTGGGGGAGTTGATCTACTCTGATTATTTATATTGCCAGAGTTTTTCTGTTGATTTTGCCTCATTATTGATTTTCACCATTGCCTCTGGCCGTCTTCAGAGTTGGGGAGGTGTCTCTCCAAGATCGACCCCAGTGGAATCACTCTATTGTTGCTGGATCTTTGTAGGGAGTGACCCTGTATAGCTCCTCTGGGGCTTCCCCAGCCAGGGAGTTCTGGTTGTGAAAGCAGCTCTGGAGTGTGACACACCCAGATCCAGCAACAGGGCATGAGGTGGTGCACACAGTTCTGGGAGTGCCTGGCACCCAGTGACTTTGGCACAGAGAGCCCAAGGCTCCAGCAGTCTCTGACCAGGAGAAGGGCTGTGCACAGAGGCAGGGAGGGTACAGGAGAGAGGATGCAGGGTTGCGTGGCCCCCACAGTTCCTGGTCATGGCATGCGGAAGCCTGGTGGGCACGGGTTGCAGGTCGGGGATCCCAGCGCAGCTCTTATGGAGGTCTGGTTGGTGCCAAGCGCAGGAGTTTGAGATTGCTATGAGCTGTGACACCACAGTACTCTACCCAGGGCAACAGCCCAAGGCTCCAGTGTGCCAAAACCAGTCTCACTCTGCCCCTGAGGGTTAAGGCTCTAAGGCAGCTCAGTCCCCGCTTTTAGGCTGTTCAGTCACTTGGTTGCTAGCTCCCGCCTGATCCTTGCTCTGCAACGCTAAGGGCAGAGCTTGCCAGGGCAGTTCTCTCACAATGGCTCCCTGCAGCCCACAGCCGAACACTATTGGCTCTGTCCGGCTCAGCAGCTCAGTCTGGGGCCCTAGACAATGCCCAAAGTTCTCTGCCCTCCTGCTCAAGCTCTCCCCAAGACAGTTCAACTGAGTGCCAAATCCAAAAACACCTAAACAGTTCACAGGTAAGGCCTTTCTGGTTTGCAGTCTCACCACTGCTTGTACTTACGGCTGCTGGCGGGATTAGGTTGATCGAACACACGCAACCACTTGCCAGTTTTCCACTGTATTTGTCCTCCTCTTGGGGTCCAGAAGTCCCTTGCTAACTCCCTGTATCCTCAAAGAGATGATCATAGGCAGATCCCACCAGCCAGAGATACTTGGAGTCCCATCTCCCCAGACTCACCATGCCCAGTTGCAGGGAAGCTGTTACTTGGCCGCCACCTTGCTCCACCCTGGGGATTTAATTCATCTTGAGCAAAACAAGAGTCTAGGGAACAAGTTTAAGATAGTACATCTTTCTTTGGTGGACAGAGAGGAAAGGTGACTGTGATGACAGCAAAAAATCTGTCCTTTCCAACTGTCTACTGGACCAGTCCCCAGGGATCCCTCTCACCCTCCTATGTGAATGTTAAGCCTGAAAGGGAAGTTTCTCAGGATCTTGTTATGTTGTTGAGTCATAAGCAGCATTGCTTTAGGTCTTCTTCAAGACAGTGCATGCATGCAGATAAAAAGGAAAAGAAACGACAGGGGGGAAAGGCAGAGGATAAGAGGAAAAGCCATCTCTCTCATGTGTTAGTCTTGAATTTAGAACAGACCCTGTGCTTCAGTGGCAGTGTCAGAGGCACCTGCAGAGGAACTCTGTGGGAAGAAAGCTATGGAAGCACAGGCACCAGCACAGGTCTGTGAAGCATGTAACAGGCACATCACTCCTTGGAAGGGCAAAAGTTTCCTGGAGGGTGGATGAGCTAACCAGAAACCTAAATGGAGGAGTGGTGAGCTGCAGGTCATCTGTAACAAAGGCTTGGTCATCATGAGGGTCATGACCCATTTGGGGAAGTACAATTCATTTAATTCTGACCACAACTTATGAAATGAGTGTAATTATTATCTCCATTTAAAATGGGAAGATGAGGCATGGGGAGGTTAAGTAACTTGTTTTAGGTAGCACATCTAGTGTTCAAACCAGGGCAGTCTGACTTCTGGGTCTGGGATCTTAACCTCCACTTTATAGCAATGCTGGTATAATAGCCACAGTTAAGTAACCAAGTACTATAAGTCATATAATATACTAAGTAGTTTATGTGTATTATTTGATTTAACTATGTCTCTGTTATCTCTTGCCTCATTCTAAAATTTAGCAATTTAAATTAGTAAAGGCTCATGAATCTGTAAATTGGTCCTGGCCCTGCCCCACCTGACATCTATTCAATTGAGATCTGGAGGGTCTGCTTTCAGGATGGCTCACTTACATACTGGCCAGGGATTGAGGACCACTTTTTCTTCATATGTTGCCTCCATCTGGCCTGGGCTTCCTCACAGCTCATCAGCTGGGTTTCCATGTTAAGCCTGCCAAGAGAGGACTAGCTTGAAGCTGAATTACATCTGATGACATACCTCAGAAGGCACATACATGTGTCACCACTTATCCCATGTTCTATAGGCAGAAGCAGTCATGAGGTTTTCTTGGGTTCAGAGGAGAAACATAGATTCCACATCTGTAAGACTGGTTGCACTGGAAGCACATGAGACTAGAGCATTCTTACAGCCATTTGGGGAAAATATGTTAGTATGTGTTATATAATTTAATCTCTACAACATACCTATGATATGGATTTTATTGTCCTCATTTGGAAGATGAAAATTCAGACTCAGAGAGATTAAATAACTAGACCAAAGCCTCCTGGGTGGCAGATGGTAGGAGAGGGAGTGTGTTTCTGATTCAGTACTCCATGCAATGGACTGTCTTTGGCATCAGGAGTTGGCCTTCTCACTCGAGCCTTTGCTAATCACTACTCTCTCAGCAAAATTAATTACTTATCCTTTATGATATTTTGAGAACTTTTGAATGTATCTGTTACTTTCATGTGTCACACTGTTGTGTATAAGAAGATAAGGCTTTACATTACAATTTGGAAGGGCTTGGGCTCTGGAGTTCAAACCTCAGGGCTGGGACTTAGAAATTAACTACAGATGGTCACCTGACCTCTCTAATTTTCTCATTTTTCAGAAGATGGATAAAAATGCTATTTTTCTATACAAGTTATGAAGAATGAAAGTGATAATTGTGAAGTGCTTAGAACAGTGCCTGCCACACAGTAATTACAATGAAAGTGTTCATTATTATCTATGATTTAATTATTTGAGTGTTTGCTTCTCCTGTTAAGTTGTTAGCTCTTATGGGGTAGGGATCATTATCATCATCCTCTTCTTTTTTAATAGCATGATTTTTTTAAAGCAGTTTTAGGGCTATAGGAAAGTTGAGGGCAAGGTACAAAGATTTACCACATATCCCCTGTTGCTACTTTCACATAGCCTCCCCAATTACCAACATTCCCTACCAGAGAGATACATTTGTTCCAATTGATGAACTTACATTGAGCATCATTATTATCCAGAATGCATTGTTTACATTACTGTTCACTCTTGGAATTGTACATCTTCTTGCTCTGTATAAATGTATGACATACATCCACCATTACATGTCATATGAAGTAGTTTCAGCTGTCCTAAAATCTTCTGTGCATTATTTCTCTAAACCCACCTCTCCCAACCCTTTGAAAACATTAAGCTTTTTTACTTCCTCCATAGTTTTGTCTTTTCCAGGATGTCACATAATTGAAACCATACAGTATATAGTATTTTCAGGTTGGCTACTTTAACTTAGTATTAGGCATTTAAGTTTTCTCCATGTCTTTTCATGGCCTGATAGCTCATTTCTTTCTAGCACTGAATAATACTCCATTATATGGATATATGATAGCATATTTATTCATCACCTACTAATGATCATCTTGCTCCCCTCCTAATTTTGGCAATTATGAATAAAGCTGCTATAAACATTCATGTGCAAGTTTTTGTATGGATGCAAGATTTCAACTCCTTTGGGTAAATAGCCAGTAGCTTGTTTTGTGGATTGCATGACAGGAATGTGTTTAGTTTTATAAAAAACCATCAAACACTCTTCCAAGGCAGTTGGATCACTTGGTAGTCACACCAACAACTAAAGACTGTTCCTGTTGCTCCTAGTTCTTTCTAGCATTTGCTATTGTCAGTGTTGTGGATTTTAGGCATTCTAATAGCTGTGTAGCAGTTTCCTCGTTATTTCATTTGCATTTCTCTGATGACATTATATGGAGCACGTATTTGTATGCTTATTCACCATCATGTATCTTCTTTGGTGAAATGTCTCTTAATGTCTTTGACCATTTTATAAAAGCAGGCTGTTTGTGATCTATTTTAGATAATAACCCTTTATCAGATATGACTTCTACAAGTATTTTATCATATTATGTAACTTGTCTTTTTATTTTCCTGATAGTGCCTTTCACAGAGCAGAAATTTTTAGTTTTAACTAAGTCTAATTTGCCAATTCCTCTTGACACAGATTGTGCCTACAGTGTTTTATCTAAGAAGTTATCACTAAACCAAAGTCATCTAGATTTTCTTATCTTACCTTCTTGGAGCTTTATAATTTTGCATTTTCCATTTAAGTCTGTAATCCATTTTAAGTTAATTTTTGTGAAGTGCGTAGGGTCTGTGTTTACAAAATTCATTTTGGTGATTATGTGATGTTTAGTTGTTTCTGAATCATTTATCGAAAGGATTATCTTTTCTTAATTATAGTATTTTGCTCTTTTTTAAACAGATCAGTTGACTATGCTTACCTTACATGGATCTATTTCTGGTCTCTGTTCTATTGATTTTTTTTTTTTTTTCAATTTTTTTTTTTTCTATTGTTGGGGATTCATTGAGGGTACAATAAGCCAGTTACACTGATTGCAATTGTTAGGTAAAGTCCCTCTTGCAATAATGTCTTGCCCCCATAAAGTGTGACACACACTAAGGCCCCACCCCCTCCCTCCATCCCTCTTTCTGCTTCACCCCCCATAACCTTAATAGTCATTAATTGTCCTCATATCAAGATTGAGTACATAGGATTCATGCTTCTCCATTCTTGTGATGCTTTACTAAGAATAATGTCTTCCACTTCCATCCAGGTTAATACGAAGGATGTAAAGTCTCCATTTTTTTTAATGGCTGAATAGTATTCCATGGTATACATATACCACAGCTTGTTAATCCATTCCTGGGTTGGTGGGCATTTAGGCTGTTTCCACATTTTGGCGATTGTAAATTGAGCTGCAATAAACAATCTAGTACAAGTGTCCTTATGATAAAAGGATTTTTTTCCTTCTGGGTAGATGCCCAGTAATGGGATTGCAGGATCGAATGAGAGGTCTAGGTTGAGTGCTTTGAGGTTTCTCCATAATACCTTCCAGAAAGGTTGTACTAGTTTGCAGTCCCACCAGCAGTGCAAAAGTGTTCCCTTCTCTCCACATCCACGCCAGCATCTGCAGTTTTGAGATTTTGTGATGTGGGCCATTATCACTGGGGTTAGATGATATCTCAGGGATGTTTTGATTTGCATTTCTCTAATATATAGAGATGATGAACATTTTTTCATGTGTTTGTTAGCCATTTGTCTGTCGTCTTTAGAGAAAGTTCTATTCATGTCTCTTGCCCATTGATATAAGGGATTGTTGGCTTTTTTCATGTGGATTAATTTGAGTTCTCTATAGATCCTAGTTATCAAGCTTTTGTCTGATTGAAAATATGCAAATATCCTTTCCCATTGTGTGGGTTGTCTCTTTGCTTTGGTTATTGTCTCCTTAGCTGTACAGAAGCTTTTCAGTTTAATGAAGTCCCATTTGTTTATTTTTGTTGTTGTTGCAATTGCCATGGCAGTCTTCTTCATGAAGTCTTACCCCAGGCCAATATCTTCCAGTGTTTTTCCTATGCTTTCCTGGAGGATTTTTATTGTTTCATGCCTTAAATTTAAGTCTTTTATCCATCTTGAGTCAATTTTTGTGAGTGGGGAAAGGTGTGGGTCCAGTTTCAGTCTTTTACATGTAGACATCCAGTTCTCCCAACACCATTTATTGAATAGGGAGTCTTTCCCCCAAGGTAAGTTCTTGTTTGGTTTATCGAAGATTAGGTGGTTGTAAGATGTTAGTTTCATTTCTTGGTGTTCAATTCGATTCCAAGTGTCTATGTCTCTGTTTTTGTGCCAGTACCATGCTGTCTTGAGCACTATGGCTTTGTAGTACAGACTAAAATCTGGTATGCTGATGCCCCCAGCTTTATTTTTGTTACTAAGAACTGCCTTAGCTATACGGGGTTTTTTCCGGTTCCATACAAAACGCAGAATCATTTTTTCCAAATCTTGAAAGTACGATGTAGGTACTTTGATAGGAATGGCATTGAATAAGTAGATTGCTTTGGGAAGTATAGACATTTTAACAATGTTGATTCTTCCCATCCATGAGCATGGTATGTTCTTCCATTTGTTAATATCCTTTGCTATTTCCTTTCTGAGGAGTTCATAGTTTTCTTTATAGAGGTCCTTCACCTCCTTCGTTAGGTATATTCCTAGGTATTTCATTTTCTTTGAAACTATGGTGAAGGGAGTTGTGTCCTTAATTAGCTTCTCATCTTGACTGTTATTGGTGTATACAAAGGCTACTGACTTGGGGACATTGATTTTATATCCTGAAACATTACTGTATTTTTTGATGACTTCTAGGAGTCTCGTGGTTGAGTCTTTGGGGTTCTCTAAGTATAAGATCATGTCGTCAGCAAAGAGGGAGAGTTTGACCTCCTCTGCTCCCATTTGGATTCCCTTTATTTCCTTGTCTTGCCTAATTGTATTGGCTAGAACTTCCAGCACTATGTTGAATAGTAAAGGTGACAGAGGACAACCTTGTCTGGTTCCAGTTCTAAGAGGAAAAGCTTTCAGTTTTACTCCATTCAGTAAAATATTGGCTGTGGGTTTGTCATAGATAGCTTCAATCAGTTTTAGAAATGTGCCACCTATGCCTATACTCTTCAGTGTTCTAATTAGAAAAGGATGCTGGATTTTATCAAATGCTTTTTCTGCATCTATTGAGAGGATCATGTGATCTTTATTTTTGCCTCTGTTAATATGGTGGATAACGTTTATAGACTTGCGTATGTTAAACCAGCCTTGCATCCCTGGGATGAAGCCTACTTGATCATGATGAATGACTTTTTTGATGATAAGCTGTAATCTATTGGCTAGGATTTTGTTGAGAATTTTTCCGTCTATATTCATGAGTGAGATTGGTCTGAAATTCTCCTTTTTGTTTGGGTCTTTTCCTGGTTTTGGTATCAGGGTGATGTTTGCTTCATAGAATGTGTTGGGGAAGACTCCTTCTTCCTCAGTTTTTTGGAATAATTTCTGCAGTACAGGAATAAGCTCTTCCTTGAAGGTTTGATAGAATTCTGGAGTGAAGCCATCTGGACCAGGGCATTTTTTAGTTGGAAGCTTTTTTATTGTTTCTTTGATCTCAGTGCTTGAAATTGGTCTGTTCAGGAGGTCTATTTCTTCCTGGCGAAGTCTAGGGAGAGGGTGTGATTCCAAATATTGATCCATTTCCTTCACATTGTCAAATTTCTGGGCATAGAGTTTCTGGTAGTATTCAGAGATGATCTCTTGTATCTCTGTGGGATCAGTTGTTATTTCCCCTTTATCGTTTCTGATTGAGGTTACTAGAGATTTTAATTTTCTATTTCTAGTTAGTCTGGCCAATGGTTTATCTATTTTATTTATTTTTTCAAAAAACCAACTCCTTGTTTCATTAATTTTCTGAATGATTCTTTTGTTTTCAATTTCATTGATCTCTGATTTGATTTTGGATATTTCTTTTCTTCTACTGAGTTTAGGCTTAGATTGTTCTTCTTTTTCCAATTCCATAAGATCTCTTCGAGATTGTTGATGTGCTCTCTTTCTGTTTTTCGAATGTAGGCATCTAAAGCGATGAATTTTCCTCTCAAAACTGCTTTTGCAGTATCCCAGAGGTTTTGGTAGCTTGTGTCTTCATTGTTGTTATGCTCAAGGAAGTTAATGATTTCCTGTTTTATTTCTTCCTGCACCCATCTGTTATTCAACAGAAGATGGTTTAATTTCCATGCCTTTGGGTGGGGTCGAGCATTTTTGTTAGAGTTGAGTTCCACCTTTAGTGCCTTATGGTCTGAGAAGATACAAGGTAAAATTTCAATTCTTTTGATTCTGTTGATATTTGTTTTGTGTCCCAGGATATGATCAATTTTGGAGAATGTTCCATGGGGTGATGAGAAGAATGTATATTCTTTGTCTTTGGGGTGGAGTGTTCTATATGCATCTATCAAGCATAGTTGGTCTAAGGTCTCATTTAAATCTCTTATATCTTTGTTTAATTTCTGTTTAGAGGATCTGTCCAGCTCTGTTAGAGGTGTGTTAAAGTCCCCTGTTATGATGGTATTATCAGATATCATATTGCTCAGACTGAGTAAGGTCTGCTTCAAGAATCTGGGAGCATTTCAATTGGGCGCATAAATATTTAGAATTGAAATGTCTTCTTGTTGTAGTTTTCCCTTGACCAATATAAAGTGACCATCTTTGTCTTTTTTGACTTTAGTTGCTTTAAATCCACATGCATCTGAAAATAAGATTGCAACTCCTCTTTTCTTCTGAATGCCATTTGCCTGAAAAATTGTCTTCCAACCCTTGACTCGGAGCTTTAATTTGACTTTTGAAGCCAGGTGTGTTTCTTGCAGACAGCAAATGGATGGCTTGTGTTTTTTAATCCAGTCAGCCAATCTATGTCTCTTCAGTGGGAAATTCAAGCCATTAACATTTATTGAGATAATTGATAAGTGTGGTAGTATTCTAATCATCTTATTTTGTGAGAGTCCATTGCTTAGTTTTATCTTTTGCATCAGTGTGGAGGTTAGGTTCTGTCCTTTGATTTCTGTGTTCTTACTTTGCTGCTGATCCATTGTGGTGGTCAGTGTGCAGAACAGGTTGAAGTATTTCCTGTAGAGCTGGTCTTGTTGTGGCGAATTTCCTCAATGTTTGTATATCCGTAAATGATTTGATTACTCCATCAATTTTGAAGCTTAGCTTAGCAGGGTACAGAATTCTGGGCTGAAAATTGTTCTGTTTAAGTAGATTAAAGGTAGATGACCATTGTCTTCTTGCTTGGAAAGTTTCATTAGAGAAGTCTGCGGTCACTCTTATGGATTTGCCCCTGTAGGTCAACTGGCGCTTACTCCTGGCAGCTTGCAGAATCTTTTCTTTTGTCTTGACTTTGGACAGGTTCATCACAATGTGTCTTGGAGAAGCTCGATTAGAGTTGAGGCGACCTGGGGTCCGATATCCCTCTGAAAGCAGTGTGTCAGAATCTTTGGTGATGTTTGGGAAATTTTCTTTTATAATATTCTCTAGTATGGCTTCCATTCCTCTGGGGCATTCTTCTTCCCCTTCTGGAATTCCTATAACTCGTATGTTGGAACGCTTCATAAAGTCCCATAATTCTGACAGTGAACGTTCTGCTTTCTCTCTCTTCTTTTCTGCCTCTTTTACTATCTGAGTTATGTCAAGAACTTTGTCTTCTACCTCTGAAATTCTTTCTTCTGCATGGTCTAACCTGTTGCTGATACTTTCCATTGCATCTTTAAGTTCCCTGATTGACTGTTTCATTTCCTTCAGCTGTGCTATATCCTTTTTATATTCTTCATATCGTTCATCTCTGATTTGATTCTGTTTTTGGATTTCCTTTTGGTTATTTTCCACTTTAGTAGCAGTTTCCTTCATTGTTTCTATTATTTCTTTCATTGTTTTCAACATGTGTATTCTAAATTCCCTTTCTGTCATTCCTAACATTTCTGTATAGGTGGAATCCTCTGCAGTAGCTACCTCATGGTCCCTTGGCGGGGTTGTTCTGGACTGGTTCTTCATGTTGCCTGGAGTTTTCTGCTGATTCTTCCTCATGAGTGATTTCTTTTATCTGTTTCCTTGCCCTAATTTTCCTTTCACTTCCTCTTGCTCTTTAAGTTCTTGTGCCTGTGGACTAAGGGTTACAGGACCAGAAGGGTGAGAAGGTTGAGGAGCAAAAAAGGGATGAAAGAAAGGAGGACCGAGTGATAAGAAAAAAAGAAAGATAGAGAAAGGAGAGGGGGTGGGGATAAGGAATGTTGACAAAAAGAAGAGAGGTACAGAAAGAGGGAGACAGGGCAATATAGGTGTACAGTAGGGTACTTTGACACAACCTTAAAAAACCCCACCTTCTGGGAGTGCCCCGTTGGGTGGTTCCCTTGAGGTCAGCAGCTCTTTGCTAACCTGATCAGACACAGTACCCCACCTCCACCAATTAGAGAGGAAAGACAAAAATGCTATAAATCAAACCAAAACGAGCAAACAAAAAACTTTACGGGGATACAATTGGGTGAAAAACCAAATGATAGCGGTAGAAACACTAGCAAAAATGAAGTTGTAGTTATTAAAAAAGGCAGCAATGGGAAATTATAATTAAACTAGAAAAGTTGAGAAAGAAAAAGGGATCTGTATGAAAAAGATTGAAATTAAAAAACAAAAGAACATCAACAATGTCAAAATAAACAAACAAACAAAAAAACAACCAAACAAAAAAAACAGAAAAAAATACACAACCAAAAACAAAGCAGTTTGTATATGTTATTGAATATTGTCTGGGCAACACGTGGTCTTCTGGGGTATGAGATGTTAGTCACAGTTCTGATACGACTGGAGGCTGCTGGTTTCTCAAACCCCAGCAGGTAGACACCCTAAATCTCTCTTCAGCCCACTTAAAAGGCACTTTGAACTTGTAAACTTGCTGAGCAGAAGCTTTCCCAGCTTTCTGGCTGGAATCACTGCTGAAGTGGCTATCCTCTTACCCAGTGTGCCAAAACCGGTCTCACTCTGCCCCTGAGGGTTAGGGCTGCAAGGCGGCTCAGACCCCACCCTTAGGCTACTTGGTTGCTGGGTTACAAGCTCCCACCCGTTTCTAGCTCTGCGACCCTGAGGGCGGAGCTTGCCGGGGCAGATCACTGACAATGGTTCCGTGTGACCCCCCGCCAAACACTATTAGCTCCGTCTGGCTCAGCGGCTCAGACTGGGGCCCTAGACAATGGCCAAAGTTCTCCGCACTCCCGCTCAGGCCTTCCCCAGGGCAGTTCAACTCAGTGCTAAGCCCAAGGACATCAAAACAGTTCACTGGTAAGGCCTTTCTGGTTTGCAGTCTCGCTGCTACTGAACTTACAGTTGTGGGCGGGTTTAGACGGATTGAACACACGCAACCACTTGCCAGTTTTCCACTGTTTTAGTCCTCCTCTTGGGGTCCAGAAGTCTCTCGCTGACTCCCTGTATCCTCATAGGAGTGATGCTAGGCAGTTCCCACCAGCCAGAGATGCCTGGAATCCTATCTCCCCAGATTCACGGTGCCTAGATGCAAGGAAGCTGTTACTCGGCTGCCATCTTGCTCCGCCTCCCTATTGATTTGTTTATTTTTTCACCAGTGCAATCCTGTCTTGATTGCTATGCCTGTAAGTCTTGAAGGCAGGTAGTGTCGGTACTCCAAATTTGTTCTCCTTCAATGTAGTGTTGGCTATTCTGGGTCTTAGGCCTCTCTGTATGAATTGTAGAATTTGCACATATCCTCAAAATATCTTTCTGGAATTTTTATTTGGATTGCATTAACTCTATAGATCAAATTGGAAAAAAAAACTGACACCTTGATAATATTGAGTTTTCTCTCCCATGAGCATGAAATACATCTCCATTTATTTAATTCTTTCTTTCTTTTACCCGAGTTTTATACTTTTCCTCATATAGATCTTGTACATATTTGTTAGATTTGTATCTAAGCATTTCTTGCGGGGGGATGTTAATGCAAATGTTAGTGTTTTTAATTTCAAATTTCACTTGCTCATTTCTGGTATATAAGAAAGCAAATTATTTTGTATCAACCATGTACCCTACATTCTTAAAAAACCACTTAATAGTTCCAGAAGGAATTTGCTGGTTCTTTATAGGGTTTTCTGCATAGATAATCATGGGAACTGAAAACAAAGGTAGCTTCTCTTCTTTCTCCCCAATCTGTATACCCTTTATTCCCCTTCTTTGTCTAACTGTATTACTAGGAATTCCAGTGTGATGTTGAAAAATAATGGTGAGAGGTGATATTCTTGCCTTGCTCTTGAGCTTAGTAGAATTACTTAAGTTTCTCACTATTAAATGTGATGCTAGATATGAGGTTTTATACATATTCTTTGTCAAGTTTGGAAATTTTCTCTCTATATCTAGTTTACTAAGAGGCATGTATGTATGTATGTATGTACGTACATAGTTTTGAGACAGACTTACTCTGTCACCCTGGGTAGAGTGTCATGGTGTCATAGTTCACAGCAACCTCAAACTCTTGGGCTTAAGTGATTCTCTTGTCACAGCCTCCTGAGTATCTGGGACTACAGGTACCTGCTACAATGCCTGGCAGGTTTTTTATTTTTAGTAGAAAAGGGGTCTTGCTCTTGTTCACACTGTTCTTGAACTCCTGTGCTCAGGTGATTTACCTGCCTTTTTTTTTTTTTTAATTATGAATGACTGTTGTATCTTGTCAGTTTTTTTCTACATCATGTGAATTTTCATTGTTAAATTTGTCAATGTAATAGATTACCTTAATTGAATTTCAAAAGTTAGACCAGCTTTACATACTTAGGAAATCAACTTGCTTATGACACATTGTTAGATTTGATTTGCTAGTATTTTGTTGAGGATCTTTATATCTATGTTTATTAGAGAAATTGATCTATAGTTTTGTTTTCTTGTAACTTTGTTGTCTAGTTTTGGTATTAGGTTAATGCTAGGCTCATATGTAGAATGACTCAGAAACTATCACCCTGCTTCTATTTTCTGAAAGAGATTGCAAAGAATTATTCTAATTTCTTCCTTAAATGTTTGGTAGAATTCACCAGTGAATTCATCTGAGCCTGTTGGTTTCTATTTTGGAATGTTATTAATTATTGATTTATTTTCTTTAATATGTATAGACCCATTAAGATTTTTTGTTTCTTACTGTGTGAGTTTTAGGAGACTGTGTCTTTCAGGGGATTAGTCTATTTCATCTCCATTATTAAGTTTAGGAGAATAGAGTTCATTGTTCGTGATATTCCTTTGTTATCTTTTTAAGTTCATGGGAGCTTCAGTGATCTCTTTTTTCCTTTTGATATTAATAATTCATCACAAGGTTTATCAATTTTGTTGTTCTATTCAAAGAAACAGCATTTGGTTTCATTGATTTGTCTATCGATTTCCTGTTTTCAATTTCATTGTGTTGCAGTTTTTCTTTTCTTTCTGATTACTTTGGATTTTATTTTTTTTTTCTTTTTCTAATATTCTAAGATGGACCATTAATGATTGATTTTAGATCATTTTTCTTTTCTAATATATGCATTCATTGATATACAACTCCCTCTAAGCACTATGTTTGTTGTGTTCTACAACTTTTGATAATCTGTGTTTTCATCATCATTTAGTTCAAAATATTGCCTAATTTATCTTCTTTATTTTCTTGGCCTATGTGTTCCTTAGAAATGTGTTGTTTAATCTTAAAGGTATTTTGGTATTATCCAGCTATATTTCTGTTATTTATTTCTAGATTAATTCCGTCGTTGTCTCAGACTAAACATTATATGACTTATTTTTTAATTTATTAAGGCATGTTTTATGGTCAAGAATATGGCCTATCCTGGTGAATAATCCATCTGCTCTTGGGAAGAAGGTGTATTTTGCTATGCTGCTGCCCAGAGCTGATGTTCCTGTTTCCCCTGCAGTCTGCATAGGGGTGGGTACAGTTAGAGCTTACACTCACCTTTCTGTTTCCCTTCTGCCTTTGTCTCAGCTATGATCCCCTGAGGGCTGGATGTTTCTTAGGCTCAATAAAGCAGCCCTGGCACAGCACCCCCCTGGGAGTATGCCATCTCTGCACATGCATCTTCAATTCTCCATCCCACCACACCAGGCCGGTATCACCACAGGCATACCCTTTGCTCATGGGGTGTGCCTTATCATCCCAGATCTATTCCACTAGTGTCTGCCACTGGAGAAAATGCCCAGCTTTCTCTGGTTTCCCAGAAATACAAGGAGTGTCCTTCCAAAATATCCCCAGGGGTGTGAGACCTATTGTTCCCACTGCTGCTCTGTGCTGGGGGGGGACACCACCTCTCCCTTTCCATATGGTTCCTTCAGTCCACTATTTTCTCCTTACCCCTGTGCCACAGAATCAGCATAGACCTGCAACAGCCCATGACCTGTCCACATCTCTTGAGAAAATACCCAAGAATCTGGACTCCATGGGGGACAGGCTTCCAGACCTCGGTGTGAGAGTGGAGGGGAGTGTTAGGAGTTCAGAATTGCAGGCAGAGAATATATACAGTTTTATGCCTGGCAGTGCCATGGCACCCTAGTAGGGGAAGGCAATCTGGTTTTTAGAGGGTTTCTCCTGTGGGATAAAATGAGGGGACATTTGAACTCTGCTCCCTTGTTTATAGAAAATATACTACAAGCCATTCTCATGGGGGAGGGGACTCCTGTCCGCTTGGTGATGGATTTTGTACCTTTTGCTTGTATCCTTGGGGTTGCAGCTCGCCTCAGCAGGGTTTATGTACGTTCTTCAACCTTCTCTCTTAGCTAGATTAAGCTCCAAACCATCAGCTTACTTGCTAAACTTCTGTCCTTTAACTCTCCTTCTGGATGGGAGCTTTTATGGAAAGCTGGCTCCAGTTGGCCATCTTGACTCCCCTCTCTGCTAGTTTTTTATCTCTAGCATTTCTTTTGTGTTCTTTCTCAGAGTATCTTTATTTCTCTGCTTATACTGCTCATCTTTTTTTTTCATGCTATCTACTTTATTCATTAGAGCCCTTAACATATGAATTACAGCTATTTTAAATTCTCAGCTTAACAATTGCAACATTTTTACCATATCTGAGTCTGATTCCAAGGCTTACTCTGTCTCTATAAACTGTGTGGGGTTTTGCATTTTAGGATGACTTTTTTTTCTTGGTAGCTAAAAAAGATGTACTTGGTAAAAGGAACTGCTGTAAATAGGCCTTTATTAATATGAAGGTAAGGAATGCAGGCAGGAAAAATGTTCTGCAATCCTATGAGTTGTTCTCAGTCTTTGAGTAAGCCTGTGCCGAACTATGAACTTCACACATGTTTCTCAATCATTTGCTCCTGTCAATAAGGATGGCTACAGTGAACCAGAATTGGGAATTTCTCTTCTTTTCCCAAGCATGGAAGGCTAGAGCTAACTAGAGTTGGGTATATCTTTTCTGGCAGGTCAGTTAGTACTTATAAAACCTCAGCGGTTTAGGCTCTAGCTAAATAGCTTCTCCTGAGGGCAAAGAAGGTTAAGAAGAGAATACTACAATATATTTTTAAATGTTTCTTTTCCTCTTCCCCTGCCAGAAGTATAAGGGATTTTTTTCTCCAGTATTTGTGATAACCTGGGGATAAAACTCACAAATGTATAAAGTCCTTGCTATGACTGAGTCCTCAGGAGCCTTGCCTTCTGCACAGGGAGCCGTCATCAACTCATCCATTACAGTTCAGAGTTTCTTCATCAGTTCCTGCTCTGGTAAGTTTTGATCCTCTGTTAAAGGTATGCCTTTAATTTGGGGGAAGCAGTTTGCCCTGGACTTAACTTCTCTGTGAATCTAAGAAAAGTCATTGATATTTCAGTTTCTTAAGGTTTTTATTTGTGCTTAGCATCAGGTGGCAACTTCCCAGTTTCTTACATGCTAGACTGTAAACCAGAAGTTATTCTTTTTAGTCAAGACCTTAGCCCAAGACCATGGTATATCATATTAATAATTGTGTTGACTAGAGAAAGTTTCACCTCCTAACTTGTTTCATTGAATGAATCCTCAGATTCCACATAATCAATTTTCTCCCCAAATCTCCTTTTGGAGAAAGAGCACTTTTAAAAGTAAACTGATTTTTATTAGGAATTGAGTTGCAAAAACTGAAACACATCACATCTTTAGGATTGGTCCTCAATTCTACACATTTTTATTTTATACTTACTATTTTAATTTAAACAATTTTAATACACAGAAGAAACTTCAGAAATTATCCCTGGCATCTTCCTTGTGATACAAACAGCAAAGCCGAATCTCAGAGAGGTTACATATTTTTTTCCATTGGTCACTTAATGACAGAGCTTCTACTAAATCCAAGACACCGTCACTTTGTTTTATACAATGTCTTTCACTCCTTTTACTCAAAGGTAAATAATTGTTAATTGAATGATTTGGAAATTCAAGAAGATATAAATCTATTAATTTAAATAGTATTTTAGTGTACAATGTCTACATGGGTCATGCTAAGTTCTGGCGATGTCAAATGAATGAGCCAGAATCCTAGTCCTCAAAGACAGACATGTCAAAGGAGATGCATGTGAGCATTAATAGCCTCTGTGCTGCAGGAGGAGCCCAACACAGCACTTGAGAACCTGGGTAATGTGCTTTGGGGGGGAAAGTGGTCCCCACATTCTAGGAGAGATAACCAGATTATTTTCTTTAAAGGGGTAACATTTGAGTTGTCTCTGACAAAGTGAATAGCATTTCACCAGGGGCTTCTACACAACAGAAATAGTATAGAGAAATCACTGAATCCTTATTACAAAATTACTATAGGTCAGGCCATACGCTGGGCACTGGAGTACAAGAGTGAGCAAAGACAGATGAAGCCTCTCATGCATCTTTTATTCTAGTGGGAAATTGAAGGGTTAACTACAGGTAATTTGCTTTTTAAAAGTGCAATGAAATGTTTGATAAAGGTATTTGTCTTGAGGGTGGAGTGAAGGGGAAAGCAGGGATACTTCTGGAGGAAGTGGAATGTAGAGAAGAATGAATATAAAGAGGCAAAGGCAATACCACGTCTACAGGCTTTGAGGTGTGATCATCTATGTATAAAGATGAGCATGGTTTGGACGTAAACATTGGGAATAAGAGGGACCCCATTTGGTGCTAGAGAGGCGGGTGGGGCCAATTCAGGGCAATATCTATATAGCCATTGAAGGGTTTAAAAAGACAGATGAGAGAAATGATGAAATTTGCAGTTGGAAAGTCATTCTGACTCCATGGAAGAAACCCACAGGGATGTGAAAGACACACATGCTTAGGAATTGAAAGTAATTTTATAAGGCTGGAGTTTAGGGCCTGAATTAAGTGGGAAAGAAAAATAATCTATGCCTTTCAATTAATCAGAACTTCCTACTTGCTGCTTTCCAGTCATTTGATATTTGTTGAAGGACCTCAAATATAAGAAGAAATATAATATTGCCTTACAGTGCTCTGGTGGAATGGATCTTCTGGGAAACCTTCTGTAAGCTCCTCAAGGGAATGCCTAGGCATATACCCGAATAGTGCCTGCCTATATGATGCAACCTAATGCTGCCCCTACTTGCTGAAATTTTGCTTTGTGCCTCTGGGTAATAATTAGAAATTGTTTGATCTTAGTCAATAAAATATTATTCAATTTCTCCTGAAGACATCAGAGATGCATTTATTTTAGTAAAAATATTTTCCCATGCCACTATTCGAATTTAAAGCACACGTGTCTGCTTCTTTAATTTCTAGCTACTTACACAAGCTTTTTAACATACAGACTAAGTGCAAATTAAACATATAAGAACATTACTCATGTTTCTGGAGGTAAAGATAGATGGACATTCAGTAAATTACACCTACTCTCATGAAAATTGCTGTTGATGAAGCTCATGAAGGTTAATTTCTTGATCACGGTGTTGACTGTCTCCCATGACACAGTCTATACTCTGAAGCTTAGATTAAACGGATGATGCAAGGAACACCTACATTCAGAATTTAGGAGGTACCTTTGAAAATTCAATAAATTTCTATATCACATGTGTCCTATGTATTATGGTCCAAATCCCATCCTCCAATTCATTATAAGCATTCATCTTAAAGAAGAATTTCTCTATAAATCTGGAAATAATCCTTTTTCCTACTTCCCATGTTATTATGGAGAGGTGTCATCCTATGTTATGGCTTATGAGGCTGGTAGTGGTGAATTCACTTGTCCCAGTAGTAGACGTGGGAGAGAGATAGAGATGTTGCATACATCCAGTGGTAATGTAATTAAATCTGGTCAATACATTCTCAAGTAATAGGGAAGGAAAGCCTGCCCTGATTCAATGCCTCTGCCACCTTAGAAATGTGATCTATTTCTATCCATCTTAATTTGGTGAAACATAAGGTCTAAATTTGAAAGTTGACTATTTTCTGTTCACTTATGTAGTCTATATATTCTTTACTTATGTATTCTATGAAATTAAATATCAGATTAAATAAATATGATTTGAAATGTAAATAATACTGCTGTTATGTTTCTGGTAAAAAAATGTCTATCAGACAAGTAAAAGAATTTATATTTTGTGTCAAATGTCCCCCAAAGACCAGAACCTCTAAATATTATTGTAATTCTAATAAGTATGGTAAGGGATATAGTTGTAGTTTATAGTAAAAGTTAAAATAATATTTTGAGAATTCATTAGTAATAGTACTGGGATTTGAATTTACTCACTACAAAAGGCATTATAATGTTTTGTTTTTAATATGGAATAGCACCAAATCAAGAGTTGTAAGGTACATGGAGAGGTAAAGCATCCTTCCCTTCAAGGGGCAAAAACCTAGAGTGTAGACATGCACATAACATGTTCAATAATAGAATGGTTGGAAAAAGAGTTGCAGGTCATGCAAAACCACAGGCACAAGTGGATGCCTTGGTGTAAGTGTAGGATTGAAATAAAAAGCAATTTAGTGGGAAAGACCTTAAATGGTAAGAGTTCATGGGCAACAGAGTGCATGTATATTGTCATCAAAAAGGCTTCAAGGGGAAGTTAGAAATTAAGTGGTAGCAAAAAGTGATAGAAAATGAACAGGTGGAGAAATGAGGAACAGGCTTTGGGGAGCAAAGGAGAGATGGAAGTGAGGTGGTGACAGAGAAGTGAATGGGGGGTCACCCAGCATTAATAGTAGTCAGCGTTCAAATTAATCTGGATCTAGGCTGATATTTATGATGGAGAATAGTGGAAAATGGGCTGTGGAAAGTGTGGGAGTTCTTTTATACAGACCTTTATTGAAAATTCCCCTTGAATTATAGATCTCCATTTCCTCTCTGGCCTTTGATGGTATATTGACTTGTGGTAGATTGTGCTGGAAGTCATTAATGGACTGCCTGGATTCAGTGCCCAATATTCAGAATCGAAATGTGGATCTGAGTATGATCTGGCTTTTACAAAAGGAGGAGAAAGGTGCCTGCAAAATCAAAGTTTCTGGTGTGTGCATCTGCTCGTCTTTCGTCTCAGCTGTCTATTGGGCACTGACACTTTGAAATCCTGTTACTCTTCCCTCTAATCAGATCTAAAATGAAATTCTTCCCTATATTTGTCAGAGGCACAGCAAGACGGTTTCATCATCACAGATCCCTGGGCTACAAACTATTCTCCAATACATATGACTATACAATTTATCATCCAAGTGAAAGAAACGCTTTCAATGATTATACATGTACAACAGATACGGCCTTAGATGGTCCTGGGGAAACAGTTACCAACAGTTATTCTATTTAATCTTTTATCATTATCAATTCTTCATGTTAATTCTGTTAATTTTTCTCTCTTCTTTTTCATTACTTCCATCCCTATGCCCACACTGAATTCTACTGCGCCCCCTTCACTTTCTTGTTAGTCATTTGCCCCCCTCCCCCATTCTATCCTGACATAATAAATGTACCTAAAATTCTGTGACTGGTGCCACTCTCTTGCTCAAGAACATACAATGAATCCTCAATATTTCTCACCTAAAGAATAAGCTTTTCTTCCTACTTTTTCAGGACCAGCTATGATCTACCTGCTCTTAACTCCATCCACCTGCAGTTGTCTCCCAACCACGGCCCTGGACTCTCAGGATTCTCCATAAATACCTCTTCATCGCCTGCTTGCTTACTTGCTTGCTTGCTATCTTTTGCAAATGTTGCTTGCACAGCCTAGAAAGTTCACATGTAACCACGTATTTCTGTTTTCCTTCTAATCAAGCTACTATATAATCTTCAAAGCCTTCCCTGACACAGAACTCTCCTTTGAGAGTTACGTTGAGTCCTGAGTCCTTGACCAACTACTAAGCTTTTGAGTTCACACTCACTTTTGCTAGCACGATTCCAGGTTTGAGCCTTTAAGCAATTTTTTCCTTAGTTACAATATTAATTTTTTGAGGACACGGAATACAAGTGTTAGGTGTCATTCACATAAAAAAAGTTTTCATCTAATACATGATGACCGTATGTCTTCTCCATCAAAATCTCTTCCTATTCCACTCCTGGCTCACTTTCCTCTGGCCACATCTAGAAAGCAAAACAAGTCAAAAATGAGAAGCATCTGTTTTTATTTCAAGAGCATTTACCCTATAAAATCTAAAGAAGAGGTATCTTTTCCTTACTAAATGAAATAAATAAATTCCAAGAAATAGCAGTATTAGTGTTCTCAGTCTTTAAAATCAAATCTTCACTCAGCTCAGCAGAATCATTCTCAGAAGGACAGTGTTCGCCTGCCTATGCATAATGGATTCGTATACAAAAATTTCCCAACAAGGATTATTCTTGGTGAAATGTAAATTTGGTGTTGTTCCCTGTGCTTTTGTACATTTATATCTTTAAATTTGAATGCAATGCCTTACATAAGCCTGCATGTTTGAGGTGAGGGGGATGGTGAAGGGTGTAGGGTGGGTTGGAGGCTGCAAATTTAATTCCCACTGGAATTTAAATCTTCAGAGGCAATTAGTAGTATTCCTCTTGAACCCCACCTGCTGATTAATTTGAGGAGGGGCATTAAGAATACAAACTGGTATACATGGTATGATTCAAAATTGTAAATAGTGCAGTAAACTAGTGTTCTGTCTCTCAACTGGTTAAGCTGGTGTCCTCTTGACAGCCAAAAGATGTACGTCTTCTTGAAGTGAGGGGCTCATACATGGTAAAAAATACAAGTCCTGGGATGTGTTGTCCTCTGTCTCTTCCTTTGTCTCCTTCCCTGGTCCCCTGGGCCCTGTGAGTGTACATGACCTAAGCAGGCTGAGTCTCTGCTGGGATTCCCACTTGGTTCACTGCCTGGCTTTTTACTCCAGCCTCTCTTGCTGGGTCACAGTGTTCCTTGAGTCAGCATTGGTGATGCATGCAACTAGGGTGGCTCAGAAACTTTAAACTTTGTGAAAGTGGAAGCCATCATCCAGGTTACTATGAGGCCATCCCCAAGGTGGCTCTGTTTTAGCATCTCACACAAAGTAGGGTACTGTTGCGTGAAAGTCTTCCAATTGATGCAGAGAAATGAGTCCTGCAATGAAATCGTCTGAGTAATAAGGAGGTCCACTTACTCTCTCATGGCAAGTGGCAATCTTTATTTCTTTTCAATTGATGCAGAGAAATGAGTCCTGCAATGAAATCGTCTGAGTAATAAGGAGGTCCACTTACTCTCTCATGGCAAGTGGCAATCTTTATTTCTTCCACTAAAGCTTATATAAGTACATAACTTAATCAATAAACACATGACTCAAACCTTGGCCCCCAGCCTTTTACTGCCTGGTACTTATGGGCCTATGGACAAATAAGATTAACAGATAACCATTTTACCAACATTATCTAAAGCTATTCTTATGGACTAAGGCTTAACTGGTTTAACTGATAACTACTTCACTAAAGTTATTCTTATGCTAAGTAATCAAAAACAAAACCACAAAACAAGATTCTGGGGCTGTTAATCATCTTTAGGGAGTAGTCTGGAAAATCCTGAGATATACAGGTGACTGCTTGCAGCCCTGCCTCCACATAGCTCCACCCTAAATCACTCTTACATGATTAGGTTCTAAGCCATATATGGAGTTCTATCCAGGAGTTTTTCCTTTCTAACTCACAAAAGACTTTAAACTTGCCTTCACAAAATGGAACCATTTAAAGCTTTAATTATAGGCTTTTCACCTATAGTTACAGAGAAGAATAGCTTGTCTCTCTTTCCCTTAACTTCAGGACCTGCCTTTTGCTTTGAGTTCTATTAGGCAAGTGAGGAAAACTTGGTTTCCTACCTCCGACTTCCATTTTTGTTTTCTTGTCAACCGTTCAACATGCAAAAAAAAAATAAATAAGCTTTTTTTTTTGTATCATACATTCTTTCTTTAACAGCAGATGGGCCACTTTAAACTAGGAGTGTGCAGGTTGGGGCCTCGGATGTGTTAAAAGGGAGAATGTCCTCCATGCACGTAAAGCCTGCCTTGCTTTGCTGTTATCATACAAAGAGGACAAGTCCTCGCCTTCTCCTGCCACAAACAAAACACACAGATAAAACTAAGACCCATCACTTTCATACTATTTAAAAAATGAATATCATTGTTATACACAAACTAGGTAGAATAGCTTTTCTTTCTCATTGACAGAAAATATTCTTCACAAAATACATTCCTGAGTGAAGGCACTGGTTTTCATAATTAGATCTTAGCAGTATGCAGCTATAAAGCTATTTCTTACATTTCTACAAGGTCATATGTCATCTGTGTGGTTATACAAATGCAAAACTTAAACATCAATGATCAGTGTAGTTACCCCACGTATCTTAAAAGAAGTTAAAAATACCAACTTCCTACATAGCATCATTTTAAGCAATAATTATTATTACTGCTAATTACTTGTCTATTGTACCCTAAAATTATTCACTCAGAACAATGAAATGAATAATAAACTGCTTGGAATCTTAACAGTTGAAATTAGCCTGCTAACTCTCGGGTATCCTCTCTTATCCTTTTAACTCAATGCTCATTCATTCATCATTTAGGAAAAACCTCTTTGAGCCAAGTCTTTCATGAGGTGAAGCAATGGAGATAATAAGAGTCCTCAACAAAGCATCCCACACATTTTTTGTATATAAGGCATGTTCTGCATATGAGATATATTTTTTTACATAAGGCATATTCTTCTTCTCAGTTTAATTTCATAACATAACAGCTTCCTAGTTATATGGCCAATATGCTGGCAGAACAGCAGGGTCTAAGAGAGGTCACTATTTTACCCAAAAGAGTAATGCTCCTCTTTTTATTCATATGTGTTGTTTATTCCAATTGTATATTTATTTGTTTGTTCACTCATTCAATAAACACTTACTAAGCAGTTACTGTGAGCTGACCGCTACAGTCAGTTGCCAGACATAAATCATCTGTCTTGGCCTTCAAAGTGATCTCAGTCTCCCGTGTTAGAATACAGGATACTGCTGAGACAGAGAACGTGAAATAAAGAGGGCAGGACAAGTCTGTCTGGGACGGGATGGGAATACTTTATAGAAAAATGGATAACTTGAACTAAATATTGAAGGAAAACAAGAGAGTAAAATAGTTAAGTGGGGAAAAGAGGTCTTGTCCAAGTAAACTGTGTAGACAAAGGGGTGGAGGTTTGAGGAAACATAACTTCTTTAAGCTGGCAATATACGGTATGCCAAAGAGTCAACTCCAATTTTATTGGTCACTAAAATGTGCCCAGCTAGAAGGTAACATTTCCTAGCCTCTCTTAGAGATAAGTGTGAACCGTGACACCATGTCCAAGGCATGTTTAGTGAGTCTTAATTTAATGAGTTTAATTAGTTGTTGTGGAGTGAGGCTTCCTGAAAATCTCCTTAAAGGAGGAGCAGGCTCAACTGGAATGGGCTTCTTGCCATTTGCTTTTCCTATTCTTTGGTCTGGAATGTAAACATAATACGCAGAGGAGGAATAATGGCTTGTGACAGTTCTCAGGACGGCTGAACCCAAAGAGCCTGAGAGGGCACGGAACAGCTCTGCTGGCTCCACACCACTGTCTATCGGAGCTTCTCATTCCTGCAGGGAATCTTGTTGCTTGTAGAATTTACTCCTTTATTTTGACTTTGGCCACGTTGATTATTATGTATCCTGGAGATATCCTATTTGCTATGAATCGTCCCAGCATTGTATCTTGTGTTCAGATACAAGTCACCATCTTGTATCTGAATCTCTGGCAATACCGGGAAGTTTTTCTAAATGCTTACCTCAAATAGGGTTTACATGCTTTTTGCTTTTTCTTTTTCTTCCTCAGGGATACTTATAATTCATCTATTTGTTTGCATCACATAGTCTCAGATTCCTCTGAGTGATTGTTCATTCTTGCTCTTTTGTATGTGTTTTTGAGTCACTAGGTTAGTTCAAGGGTCTTGTCTTTGAGCTCTGAGATTCTTTCTTCTGTTTTGTCAATCCTGGTGTTTAACCTTTCTGCTGTATTTTGAAATTCCCTAAATAACTTTCATTTCTCTAAGGTTATGCATATCCTTTCTTATACTGTCTAGCTCTTCAGTGACTTCTTCATTTTTTAATTCGTGTGCTGAAATTCTTTTTGGCCCCCTTTTGTTGATTTTCAACTTTCTCCTCAATTCCATTCATCTTATTTGCCTTCCATATTCTCAATTTCATTTCTGACATTTTGAGAATTTCCTTCAGGTTGAGCCTTCTTGGTACACGTGCCTTGTGACCCCCTGTGTGAAACTAGCTTCTGTTTTCACATTGCCAGAGTTCTTTCTCTGGTTTCTTCTCATCCGAATCCTCTTCTCTCAGGTGAGGGCTGATAGGTTTGCAGTACACCTGTTCTCCTTTTCTGGGAATTTTCCTACTTAGTGAGATGAAGAAGTCCCTAGATCAGCGGTTCTCAACCTGCGGGTCACGACCCCTTTGTAACAATGAAAATACATCCTGCATATTTACATTACAATTCATAACAGTAGTAAAATTACATTTATGAAGTAGCAACGAAAATAATTTTATATTTGGGGGTCACCACGACATGAGAAACTGTATTAAAGGGTCGCGGCATTAGGAAGGTTGAGTGCTTTTGTGACCATCTCTAGAAGATCGATCCCAAAGGGAAGGGGTATGTGTACTCAAAGCCTGTGATGCACTTGTTCTGTTTTGTCCCTTTCCCCTGTGATTGTCACAGTGCAAGTTGGTGCAGGGTGATTTTATGCAGAATGGTGGCCTTTTCACTAGGTGGCTGTTGTAAGCTTAGGTTGGTACTCAGTGAGACCCTCTCCACAGAAGCTGGCTTTCTAGGGGACAGTTCTGTCTGTGTTCCCCCAGAGAGGGGACAGTGGCAACTGAATGAGGCTACCTAGGCTGTGGTCATGAGTGTCTGGGCTATGGGTGTTCACTTAACCGGGTCCAG
Source organism: Nycticebus coucang (assembly GCF_027406575.1). NCBI lineage: Eukaryota > Metazoa > Chordata > Mammalia > Primates > Lorisidae > Nycticebus > Nycticebus coucang. The sequence continues at coordinate 33,375,182 of NC_069782.1, forward strand.
TTGTAATGGCAGCTTGAGTTTTTGGGTCCCTAGTGGAGTTTTGCACTGCAGGGGTGGTTTCTCCCAGGAGGCTGGAGGAGCCTTGAAGATAGGGCTGACAAGAGTGACAGGATTGGGCAGCCTTGAAGCTGGGGCCAGTGTTTCTCTCTTAATCATAAAACCACAACTACAAAACATAAAATGAAAGATTTGTCTTCTTCCTTCAGCCAGTAGACTTCTTCTTTCATCATCTGAAATAAGTGGGAGAAACAATCTTAATACATGGAGGATTAAAAACCAAATATATTTTTTAATGAGCTAAATAAGCAGAGAGGTCTTTGTTATGGATAAACAGCATGATTAACAGTAAATAAATGTGCCTGAACTCCTCTACAAAGGAAAATGCTCCAATTAACGTTGTTATTTTACTATTTTGGTTTCATTAAACATGAAACAAAACTTGAATAACTTATTCGATTATGTTAAACTAAAGGCTCCGAAAGGATGGTAGGACTTAATAAAAGGTTCAATAAAACATTTGTTCAGATACTTTTCAATTACTTTTTTAAAATCCTGTTTAAAAATAACAAAGGAATGATTAAGTCAATCAACTGAGTCTGCATCATTTGTAGACTTGTTTAATATCAGAACACTGACTTGCAGTCTGATAAAAAATATTTTCAATTCTGTGGACATGATCAGTGGTTCACACCTGTAATCTTAGCACTCTGGGAAGCTGAGGCAGGCTCAGGAGTTTGAAATCAGCCTGAGCAAGGGCAAGACCCTGTCTTTACCAAAAATAGAAAAAAATTCCCTGGGCATGCTGGTACAATATTTTTATTACAATTATTTATATTTTGTATAATGAGAAAGTATTCTGTACTCAGAAATTAATAATTTTTAAAAGTAGTAAATTAAGGGGCACTTTATAAAATTGAAGTAATGTAACAACATTTAAAAAGCTCAAATGCACATAATAATGAAGAGGCCTACATATGGAAATGGAAATATGTTGATGATAAAAAGCAGAATATAAAGTGTTTTACAATATGGTTCCACTTATTAATGTGCTCAGCGATACAGAAGTACCATGACATTCTATCAGCACTGCAAATGCTAACAATGTCTATTTCTGAGTTGTAGAATTATGGTTTAATAATTTTTCTCTGTTTAATTTTGTTTGGGTACATGTTCATTTATCTACATTTTCTAATTTTTCTATAGCGGACATATAAGGAAGGCATGATTTAAAAAATTACTGTGAATTGGTGGTGCCTGTGGCTCAAAGGAGTAGGGCACCAGCCCCATATGCTGGAGGTGGTGGGTTCAAACAAGCCCTGGCCAAAAACTGCAAAAAAAAAAAAAAAACAACTGTGAATTATAATAGACATAATAATAATAAAATATGTAGGATATTATAAGGGGAGGCATGAAGCGGAGAATGAGGGGAGAATCAAGTATGGATGATAGGAGCCTGAGCAAGAGAATGCTGACGTGAGAGCTAATTTGTCCCCTGACATTTGAAGCCAAACTCCAATTTGGGTTCAAACTCAAGCTCCAAATGATAATCATGGACAAGTTCCTTAATATTTCCAATGTTGTCTCATCATTAAACTTATCTTAAAGACATATTATGGAAATTATATAAGGTAGCTATAAAAAACAAACAAGTAACATCATGTTTCTCAAAGAATTAATGGCAAACAAATGATGAGTAAGTTGATAATAACTTCCTATGATGTATGTATGGCTTCTTTACTCTTTGTCAACACTGGTGCCTTCCTACACTTGGTCTGGAGTAACTGCCACCACAACATAGCACAGGGGAAGGAGCAAGGGGAACTCAGGAGTCAGTACCAAGGAGCACGCCTCTTCTCCTGGTGCCTTCCATATTCCAAACTCCAGGTAAGTATCTGCCATTAATCCCTACTTTTAAATACCTGTTTACATGGATCACTTTCCCAATTATTTTTGAAAACAATTTATTTAACTAGAGGATAAATGTTGGTTTGGGGTGTTCTACTTCTGTGTTGGGCCAGAAGTAAACCAACAGAATCAATGAAACATGGATATTTTGGTTCCAGAAGGGAACTGGGCAGCTTAGTAGGCAGACAGCAAAAACCAGAGGTGTTCAAAAATATCTTGGATGTTTCTGAAAGAAACTTCTTATTTTTAAGGAGAAGGAAGATGAAACATTCTTGCTGTTTTGCCCAACTCTTAACAACTGTGATTCTATGATTTTTGCCTTAATGTCATTAAGATTTTTAAACACTATATCATAGCTTTTAGTACTCAAGTATGCATGTGCAAAAGAAATTCTATTCATCATTACTGTATGGCATTTTCTGATTCACTCTGTATTAGTGTGTGTCTTTGTGAGATTCCCTATTCTGTCCTTTGGCAGCTGACCAACTCCCAGCTGCCATGTCTTTTTATAATACTAATACCTTTTGTCTGATTATTGTCAAATTTTACCAACATAGGAGCCATTTTTCCTCTTTAAAGTATCTTTTCATATCCCCTCAATGTGTTCTTAACTGCATGACTCTGCAGGCAATCTCATTTTCCTCATTTCCAAGTGCTTAAGGATTGAGCTTGCAATAACTGATAAATTATTAATGAGCACATTCTTTTCAGACATTCATTTACTGTGTTGTTGGTTTTTAAATTCAAAAAATGTAAAGCTGGTCTATCTTTAATTTAAGATATCGTTCAGATTTATATGCTAAGTTGGGATGTTTTCTTCCATAGATATGAACCATACTCAAATAATAGAGATTAATGTAACTAGCTTGAGAAACTTTGGCATTTAGAGCCTTAAATTTATTTCTGAAACACAAGAGCTACCTCTTTAGGGTTAGGGAAGTGAGAACAGTTGCATTTAGTAGTCAAATGCTAAAACATTACGTGAACATCAAATTAGACACTGGAAGGTTTTTTTAAACAGCTGGCAGAGTCTCACCCCAAAGAACTCTTGACGTATTTTTATGCCAAGTTTACAATTAAGAAGGAAGAAATAATAAATACGGCTCAGCTCATGCGTTACATCCCCCACACTTCCTTTATCTTTTAAGTGATTTGAATTTTCAAAAGGAAAAAAACATGACTGTGAAAAGAAAGAGCACATTTTCTTCAAAGGTATGAAAAAATCTCATAACAGATTTAAGTATGGAAATAAACTTGTAAAAGGACATAATTTTAAGTGAAATTAAATTAATGAGTGCCAAAGTGACATAATCCAAAAATATAGCCTTCTAACTTGATTTAAGAAAGGAATTGCTATGCCAGAGCCTCGTTCACCCTTGAAAGCAATTTTGGAACATTTTTTCTGGAATGACCATCAGAGCAGTCATCAGAGGGCACACAAAAACATGCAACAATAATGAATGTCACTCAGTAAGACACCACCACATGTTAAAATGAACATAGCTATGAGACACTGATATGCCAAGGTTATGAAACTGTACTGAGTTGTTTGCACAGTGCTGCCAACGTGAACACATGGTGGCAAGTTCATGAACTTAATTGTCATTTCTCATACAACAACAGCTCTGATAGTCATTCTAGAAAAAGAGTTCCAAAATTGCTTTTAAGAGTGAGCTAGGGCTCAGTTGCCTGTAGCTCAGCAGCTAGGGCACCAGCTACATATACCGGAGCTGGCAGGTTCGAATCCAGCCCAGGCCTGCCAAGCAATAATGACAACTACAACCAAAAAATAGCCAGGCACTGTGGCGGATGCCTGTAGTCCCAGCTACTTGGAAGGCTGAGGCAAGAGAATCACTTAAGCCCAAAAGTTTGAGGTTGCTGTGAGCTGTGGACTACAGCTGTGGACTACAGCTGTGCACTCTACCAAGGGTGACAAAGTGAGACTTTATCTCAAAAAAAAAAAAAAAAAGTGTAGGCTAGGTGCTGGCATCAGTATCTAGTTTCCCATGGGTTGTACTTTAAGGGTGACCATGGTAATATTCAGCAATGAGGTATGTAGCACTTTTTCTAGGATGTCTGTAAACTTAATTGTCAGACCTTGTACATCCATCATTGGGCCATGCAAACCCCTTCTAGCTATATAATATTTTATTTTCTCCTTTGTCCTCTAACATCAATATTTTTCCATCATTTCTATAGGCTTCCACTGTATTGTGTCTGCTATATGGCCTTGGAGATTTATGTACTATAGACATAGGTTTTATAAGCCTTTTAATTACAGATCTTTTTTTTTTTTCTTCTTGTAGTAACATAGCATGTCTTAGCTCCACTTGTGTGTGGCAGATTAAATGTGGCCATAAATTCGTGGGCACCGTTCATATCAAGAGATGAGTCTAAGTCCCTTACCTTGAATCTGGGTAGGCTTTGTGAATCTTTGGCTAATAGAATATGGCAGAATTGACCCTGTGCTAGTTACAGAGCTCAGACTGTATAAAACTGGCAGCTTCTACTTCCCTTCCCTTAGACTGTCCTGAGATAGCATGTAAGAAGACCCCTTACCCCAAAACAGCAATGCTGAATAGGCCACATGTGGGCATTCTAGTTGACAGTTCCAGGTAACTCTTATCTTCCAGCCATCTCTGGCAAAACACCAGGAGTGCAAGTGAAGCTGTCTTGTGTGCTGCAGACCAGCCCCCCTAATAATTAATACCAGTTAGTGACCCCAGTTAATGTCCTGTAAAATTAAGGAATCATATAGTCAAGACTTGCTCAAATTCTTATCCCACAAAACTGTGAATAGTAAATAGTTGTTGTTTACATCATTAAATATGGGGGCAATTTGTCAGTAAGCAACAGATAACCATAACAACATGTTACTGAAAATACTGCTAATTTATTATTTCTCACTGCTTTATCATGTGATTTTATAAATTTAACCATGAGTTCTTTTCAATTCGTGTCAATATAGGCATTATACTGTAGATCTTCTTTTTCCAAAATCTACTCTTTATTCATGTTGCCCTTTGAAAATCAAGTCCTCTATTTCCAAATGCTAAAATTATAGCTACCACATGTTTCTCTGTCTCTAGAACCGCAAGCCACACTGTGATACACATCCTTACACACTCTTCTCTGTCAACCAATGTGATAACTTCCAAGGGATAGGATTGCTAGATGACAAAGTGTAGGCACACTTAGTTTCACTTAATAATGCTACAGAGCCCTTTGTAGTGACATAAGTTAATAGCTACATATTCATTTTCTTTTCTTTTTCCACTTCTCTCTCCCCTTTTATTGTCCATTAGGTAGGTCAACTTTTCTGCTATCAATTTTAAAGTTGTATTGTATTCCACTAGTAATTATTATACTATTATCCATAATTCAGTTACAAATTAACAAAATTCTCTTCAGTAGCTATGTATTAATTTCAGAGTTTCAAATGGTTAATAACTCATTATGAGGGCTAAGGAAACACTCTAGGTTAAGTTTCTGAAAACTAGGGAAAATATTAATCATTGTTTCTTCAAATATTTATTTCTTTTTATTTATACATTTTATGTTTCAGTTATTTAAATATAGTTTTTTAGTCTTTGAATTTTATGTTATATTTCTGCCATTTCTTAATGCCATTTGGATCGTTGCTTCAATCAATTCCTGTAGCCTATATATTTACTGCCAGCTGTATCCATTTTGATAACCACTCAACATATTTGATTCCTTCAACTATTATATTTTTCAAAATCAGTGTTTGCAACTTATCCTTTTTATAAATATTTGTTTCCTATTTCATCTTAGTAATGTCCGCCCTTACCCCTTTGAAGATATTAAGCTTATTTAAAATCCCTATTCTCTTTGATCTATTGTTTTTCTTGTGATGTAAGTTCTTTGGTTTGTTGCTTTTCTTTTATGTTGCACTCCTCAAATTCTTCTTCTTCTTTTTTTTTTTTCCTGTGTGCTTATATTTCCCTAGGGATAGCCTTTGACAGTAGCAGGTGTGGTAGGCAGCCCATAAGACAGATGTCAGTGATCACTACCTCCGGTCTTGTCCTCATTGAGTATGAGGCTGGATCTAGCACCTTGATTCTAACCACAATATGTCATGGAATGTCACTTCAAAATTATGTTAGGAAAAGACTCTTAAATTCATCTCTTTCTTGCTCTCTCGTTTGCTCACTCTGATGTAATCAGTTGTCAAGGGATAAGCTGCCTTTACAGAAACCACAAGGCAAGGGACTGAGGAAGGTCTCTGACCAGCAGCTCATGAGAAACTAAATCTTGCCAACATACACATGAGGGAATTGGGAAGCAGGTCATCCCTGTTTGAGTCTTCAGATGAGACCACAGCTCTTGATAACGCCTTGAACCAGAGATGCTCAGCTAAGGCACACCTAGATTTCTGGTCCACTAAAACTGTGAGGTAGAAAAGTTTATTATTTTGAGTCCCTAAGTTTTGGGTAATTTGTTACACAGTAATAAATAACTATTAGAAGAGATAAACTATATCTCATGAGAAGTTGAAACCTACACTCTACTTCCTACATGTCTCAGGGGCAAGATAACCTTTTGCATTAAGATATGGCTTCAGTGTTCTAATTAGAAAAGGATGCTGGATTTTATCAAATGCTTTTTCTGCATCTATTGAGAGGATCATGTGATCTTTATTTTTGCCTCTGTTAATATGGTGGATAATGTTTATAGACTTGTGTATGTTAAACCAGCCTTGCATCCCTGGGATGAAGCCTACTTGATCATGATGAATGACTTTTTTGATGATAATCTGTAATCTATTGGCTAGGATTTTGTTGAGAATTTTTGCATCTATATTCATGAGTGAGATTGGTCTGAAATTCTCCTTTTTGTTTGGGTCTTTTCCTGGTTTTAGTATCAGGGTGATGTTTGCTTCATAGAATGTGTTGGGGAAGATTCCTTCTTCCTCAATTTTTTGGAATAATTTCTGCAGTACAGGAATAAGCTCTTCCTTGAAGGTTTGATAGAATTCTGGAGTGAAGCCATCTGGACCAGGGCATTTTTTGATAAAATCCAGCATCCTTTTCTAATTAGAACACTGAAGAGTATAGGCATAGGTGGCACATTTCTAAAACTGATTGAAGCTATCTATGACAAACCTAAAGCCAATATTTTACTGAATGGAGTAAAACTGAAAGCTTTTCCTCTTAGAACTGGAACCAGACAAGGTTGTCCTCTGTCACCTTTACTATTCAACGTAGTGCTAGAAGTTCTAGCCAATACAATTAGGCAAGACAAGGAAATAAAGGGAATCCAAATGGGAGCAGAGGAGGTCAAACTCTCCCTCTTTGCTGACGACATGATCTTATACTTAGAGAACCCCAAAGACTCAACCACAAGACTCCTAGAAGTCATCAAAAAATACAGTAATGTTTCAGGATATAAAATCAATGTCCACAAGTCAGTAGCCTTTGTGTACACCAATAACAGTCAAGATGAGAAGCTAATTAAGGACACAACTCCCTTCACCATAGTTTCAAAGAAAATGAAATACCTAGAAGTATACCTAACGAAGGAGGTGAAGGACTTCTATAAAGAAAACTATGAAATCCTCAGAAAGGAAATAGCAGAGGATATTAACAAATGGAAGAACATACCATGCTCATGGATGGGAAGAATCAACATTGTTAAAATGTCTATACTTCCCAAAGCAATCTACGTATTCAATGCCATTCCTATCAAAATACCAACATTGTACTTTCAAGATTTGGAAAAAATGATTCTGCATTTTGTATGGAACCGGAAAAAACCCCGTATAGCTAAGGCAGTTCTCTGTAACAAAAATAAAGCCGGGGGCATCAGCATACCAGATTTTAGTCTGTACTACAAAGCCATAGTGCTCAAGACAGCATGGTACTGGCACAAAAGCAGAGACATAGACACTTGGAATCGAATTGAAAACCAAGAAATGAAACTAACATTTTACAACCACCTAATCTTTGATAAACCAAACAAGAACATACCTTGGGGGAAAGACTCCCTATTCAATAAATAGGTGTTGGGAGAACTGGATGTCTACATGTAAAAGACCGAAACTGGACCCACACCTTTCCCCACTCACAAAAATTGATTCAAGATGGATAAAGGACTTAAATTTAAGGCATGAAACAATAAAAATCCTCCAAGAAAGCATAGTATAAACACTGGAAGATATTGGCCTGGGGAAAGACTTCATGAAGAAGACTGCCATGGCAATTGCAACAACAACAAAAATAAACAAATGGGACTTCATTAAACTGAAAAGCTTCTGTACAGCTAAGGAGACAATAACCAAAGCAAAGAGACAACCTACACAATGGGAAAGGATATTTGCATATTTTCAATCAGACAAAAGCTTGATAACTAGGATCTATAGAGAACTCAAATTAATCCACATGAAAAAAGCCAACAATCCCTTATATCAATGGGCAAGAGACATGAATAGAACTTTCTCTAAAGATGACAGACGAATGGCTTACAAACACATGAAAAAATGTTCATCATCTCTGTATATTAGAGAAATGCAAATCAAAACAACCCTGAGATATCATCTAACCCCAGTGAGAATGGCCCACATCACAAAATCTCAAAACTGCAGATGCTGGCATGGATGTGGAGAGAAGGGAACACTTTTGCACTGCTGGTGGGACTGCAAACTAGTACAACCTTTGTGGAAGGAATTATGGAGAAACCTCAGAGCACTCAAGCTAGACCTCCCATTTGATCCTGCAATCCCATTACTGGGCATCTACCCAGAAGGAAAGAAATCCTTTTATCATAAGGACACTTGTACTAGACTGTTTATTGCAGCTCAATTTACAATCACCAAAATGTGGAAACAGCCTAAATGCCCACCAACCCAGGAATGGATTAACAAGCTGTGGTATATGTATACCATGGAATACTATTCAGCCATTAAAAAAATGGAGACTTTACATCCTTCGTATTAACCTGGATGGACGTGGAAGACATTATTCTTAGTAAAGCATCACAAGAATGGAGAAGCATGAATCCTATGTACTCAATTTTGATATGAGGACAATTAATAACAATTAAGGTTATGGGGGAGGACAGACAGAGGGAAGGAGGGAGGTGGGTGGGGCCTTGGTGTGTGTCACACTTTATGGGGGCAAGACATGATTGCAAGAGGGACTTTACCTAACAATTGCAATCAGTGTAACCTGGCTTATTGTACCCTCAATGAATCCCCAACAATAAAAAAAAGAAAAAAAAATATGGCTTCAACTTCCCACCTTGACATCCCTTTACCAATTTTCCTTTCCCTTTAAGAAGTCATCCAGAAGTCTGTTTAGAAGAATGTTTTTTCCTTATCCTTATTCTTCAGGTGTAATCATCTGGTCCTTGTGGTGCGGGAGGGAAAGGAGGAGCAAAGAACCGCATGGGAGGTCTGAACTTATTGTTATTCTTTCTACCTCTACCTTTTCCACTTTCTACCTCACAATGGCAGTAGGGCAAGCTCTGACCCAGCTGTGGGCAAGATAAATTTCCTTTTGCTTTTACATTGGAATGATAGTTTGGCTGAACGTAGAACTCTAAAATCTAAATAATTTTTCTTTAGCACCTTGGATACATTGTTTTCTAGCAACCTACATCACAGTCAGAAAGTCAGATGTCATTTTAGTTCTCTGTACTTTTATGCAACCTCCTTTTCTTTCTGGATTCATGACGGTGTGTTTATTATAGCTTTTATTTTTTGTTCTCCTGTACCTCTGTATTCTCTCTTCTGGCAATTACAACAGGAGAGAAACTGACCTGTCTAGATCTATTACACATCTCTCTTAAACCATATCAATAGTATTATGTCAGAATTGTTATGTATATAAAAATGTTCTAAAAGACAGGAATTGGGACAATCTTTCTGGAATGTCTAAACTAATAAAATTTAAAATACGCTTAAAATTAGATCAAGAAACCACTCCAAAGAACTAGTATATAAGAAAATATGTACTAGTACAGTATTGGAGCTTTTCAAATTTAGTTTATTTTTTGTATTAGCAAAAACACATAAGTGGTCACCAATGCAAAAGGACAGTTGAAAAAAATATGGCATAGACTGCATATTCTGTGAAGTAGTATGCAGTTATTTATAGAATGAATGAGATTTCAAAAGTTTGCTGAATATATCTATGTATGTATTCAGTGATAATGTTAATTGCTTTTTAAATTATTTTAAGTAAAAGAAAAAGTAAAGGAAAATAAATGGAACTAAGAAAGAAAGGAAGGAAGGGAAGAAACAAAGAAGAGCTAGAAAGAAAAAGATTGACTTTTTCTGATGGGAAGCACTCTTCCTGGTGCTTTTGCATTGAACACTTGAAAAGACAAAGTTTAGGGTATATTCATAGAACTACACATTCGGGGAGAAAAGTCCTTCCCAGGTATTTATTAGAAATCCTGTTTCAGGCCTGATGTGGTGGCTCACTCCTGTAGTCTTAGCACTCTGGGAGGCCCAGGCAGGTGGATTGCTTGGGCTCAAGAGTTCAAGGCCAGCCAAAGCTAAAGGGAGATCCCCTTTCTATTAAAAATAGAAAAAAACTAGCCAGGAGTTGTGGTGCAGGCCTGTAGTCCCAGCTACTAGGGAGGGTGAAGCAAGAGGATCCTTTGAGACCAAGAGTTTGAGGTTACTGTGAGCTAAGGACTTCACGGCACTCCACCCAGGGATACAGAGTGAGATTTTGTCTCAAAAAAAAGAAAGAAAGAAAGAAAGAAAGAAAGAGAAACAAAGAAACAAACAAACAAAAATTCTGTTTCTATATTCTTCCCTGATGAATCCCTTCAGTAGGAAATTCGTTTCCTAAATTGGCAATCCTTATTTTTCTAGCATTCAAGCCTAGTAATCACTACAGAAATCTATTATATCTAGGTTTTTGAGAAGTGATAAAAGATTAAATTATTTTAAATTGTATCAGACTGCCAACCAGCTTCTTCTCACTGCCATCTTTCATTATCAACTTGCCAAAATAGTCATAATTATTATTATTTTTTAATATTCTGGTAATCTCTGTCAAGATGGGGCTTCATGTGAGTCTAGTGAAGGACAAATAAGACTTAATTTCAGAATGCCAATTTGTTGATAGCAGACAAGCATGAAAGCTCCTCTCAAAAAAGCTTAAGAATGGAGATTCAGAAACTACAGATCATGGAAGAGTACTTTTAAATTTGGAGAACATTTTACAGCAACTTGCTCATATCTAGCATTCTAATTTCAAAGAATAGAATGAGAGAAATTATCACAGCAGGTAGGGTTTGCTCATGTAGGAGGTGTGCTGAGTATTGGCAGGGGACAGGGAACCATAAAATGGCAACGTTGGTAAAATTTTCTTTTTAACTCTATGGGTTAACTTAGGGAGAAAAAATAATTTGAACATTCCAGGTAGAAGAATGACCCATGGGCAAATAGTCTCTATACTTGAAAATGAGTCCTACTATCTTCCCTGGCATTCAAGTCCACAGCAATATTTATTTCATCTGTCAGATACTTGGACTAAATGGAATTCACCAGATTGTTGAATTGTAGCCATATAGCTAAACAAACAACTGGTACCTTGGCAGGAGAATAAAAACATTAAGAAATTCTACATTCATCTTATTTGGGAGTTCTATCAAGACAGAAAGAGGTAGCTCTTGCACCTGACCTGATAGGCATTTGCATTCTTCAGTTCTCCCAACAAAATGTGGGTGCCAGGTACTGATGATGTGGAGCTGAATAAGACACAGCTCCTAATCCCTTGGAATGCCCAGGGTTTTTTTTTTAAAAAGTAGCTAGCTTGACTGTCCTTGAAGGGCATTTTAGGTCAGCTTGCCCATTTCACATTCTTCTCTTCCTTTAATCCTCTTCTCCCTGCCCTGTCCACGTGACATCCTGTCCTCAGCATGATGCCCGTACTCCTCTGGAGTGCAGTAGAGTGATGGCACAAAACAAACTACTACTGCAGCTCCAACTTCAGAAATTTCTCCAGCTTTCCCCGGACAATGATATTCAGTGCCCTTCAGTGGCTGACCAATCTGACTTCTGATTGGTGGTGGATGGTGTACTCAGCACACCTAGGCCTGATCCTAGCTTCCTGCAGAGCAGCGATTGTATCTGCAGCTTCTTCCTGCAGCTGGTCTTCCATCTCATTGGCTCCTGGAGTGATCAAAGCCCTCAGAGCTCACATCCACACAAAAGCTGCTGGACACTTCTGGCTGACTCACATTACAGTGGCTAATCTAAAAAGCCCCTGGAAGGCAGGAAGGGGGTCCTGATTTTGCAGTGGCCTCCTGTAGTAGATAGTGTTGCCTGGTCTAGACACCCTCTGGTTCTTGTTAAAATTATTCATGTGTCCAGCTTGAAAGGGAGCCTCATGAGGCTGCAAATAAAGGTTTCTGCAGTCAAGACACAGGGAACAAAAGGCTGAGAGAGATGAGCACAACAGTCTCTCCTCCTGCTTGCCAGCCATGCTACTAAATCTTGTTCTACCTTTTATGTGCAAAGACATCAACATTTTATAGCAACCGTCGTCTTTTCTCTTGGGCCCCTGCCTGGATGTGCAGCTTCAGCAGTGTGATGCATTCACAGGAGAAGACAAGTCTCAAAGGAGGGTGCTGAGAAGTGCTTCTGGGTACACAGGAAGGTCAGAACTTGGTCCTCCTCCCAGGTCAGCATTGCCCAGTAGGATGTAAGAAGGCTTTTGCCACACGGCCATGCATGCAATTTGTACATTTCCTCATCTAGATCTTGTTCCTGAGGTGTAAAGAGATTAATCCTGTTTAATAGTGCCTCTTCCTTCCCCTCAGCCATAGATTTTTCTCCAACGTAAGTAAAACCCATCTCTTAACTAGTCTCTCTGCTTCTGATCTTTCCTCCAGCATTCAGTCTAACTTCTAAAGCAGCAACCAGAGTCATCTTTGGTAACGCACAGATCTATCCCTGCTTTTACACCCTGCCCCTCTCCAAATGTGTAGCATATGGTTCACATGGTCCTTTATAATCTGGGTCCTCTCCCCTCACATCATTTCTCCTCCACACTCTGTGGTCCAGCTACAACAGACCTCTGTGTCTCCAGCTGGCCGAGGATATCACCTCTAGGAGTTCACTTGGGTCTTTCCCTCTTCCTGAAATACGCTCCCCCATTTCCTTACCAGCTCTTCCTTTCCTCCCCTTCAGTTCATGGCCTTCCTTGCCCTCCCTGGCCCTTTGGCTGGATTTGCATCTCTGACTTTGTGCTTCCATCCCACCTGGTGCAGGTTGCAGTTCAGGTCTGTCCATTCTTTGTTGAAATTACTTGCTTAATCACCAAGTTAGGATCTGGGCTCTGTTAGGCAGAGTCAGTGGTTCCCGAGCCTTATTGTCCTCAGTACCTAGCATGCAACTTTGAACATAGTAGGTGCTCAACAAACATTTGAATAAACAAAGAAGAATGTTATTGGAGGAGCCCATCCCATAGGTTCTCCCAGGAAAGAGAGCAGGAGGGCTCCCAGAGCAGTCTCAGGAAGCTATGTGCAGAGTCTGGGTTGGGTGTTAACATGAGCTATTTATGCCAGTTACCTGGAAGGGTGTCTCAGGGAAGGTAGTTAGCTGAAACATTATTTGTAGCAGTGTCAGAATCAGGGCCAACAATTCCCTTCCAACTTGGAGCATTCTTGTTTTTGTACAATGACTTATTTTAATTACCTAATAAGAAGAGTTGTTTCTCCAGATGCTGTGCTGTCTCTATTAGAAAGCTCATCTTTTTTATCAAAGGATGCTTTGGCCTCAGACTGGAAAGTAGCCCATCCCTGGAAGTCTTTTTCACCTGAGTCCTAAGGGCAGGAAGAAGCTCCTTAAAAACTTAAGGGCTGAGGGATGGCCAGCAGGCGAGATTTCTTTTTCTTCGCTTCCACTGAGCCTCCCAGGGGTCTGTTTGAATTTCACGACATAATTACATGGAGATTTCTTCCCTGTGACTCTTTTTTTAATGCATTAATCAGCAAAAGATTCATCCTATATTCCCTTGTCACCAAACATCGCTTGAGCTCCTACTATGCAAGGTAGCTGTAAGCCTGGGCTTGCACACTGGTGGAGCGTGAAACACAGTATCCAAATATTTATTTAATTATTTAATTTGAAAGAATAGATCATTTCAAGTAGTGCCATGTAGAAACAAAAAGAGTGATGTATATTTTTAAAAAGACAGAAAGTTTCATTTACATTTTCATTTCAGAAAGTTTCATTTACATTTTCATTTCATTTACCAGGAGCTCAGTAAGAATTTTTTTAATAGTAAATTAGATTATAATGTTTGACAAACTTTTATTTCTACCTTTCCTAATTTTCAGCAGTTGGGCAAAACAAACCCTGAAATTATTAATATATTTTTTAAAAAGTCAATTTTCCCAAAGGCATAAACTATTAAGTGTCAGAAGAGAAAAACAGAATTGAGTTGCTAAAATCAGATCCTTATTCAGTCCCGTTGCCAGAGAGAAATCTTAGACATGGGAAGCACACCATTGGATATTTAATCTAATGTAAAAGAAGATATCTCACACAGCATAGAGTCAATTGGGGTGTAACTGCAAGTTGAATGACTTTATCAAAACTATTTCCATCCTAGCTTGTTGGAACCAAAATATAATTCATCATAGGAAAAAGTCTGAAAGTTTTACTGCACTTAATCATCATCTTGAATGCTAGTGCCCCAGCTATAAAAATACACTACAAATAATAGTGGAAAGGCTTGGTGCTAGATTTCAAGAAAAGATGATTTGAGGATATTAAGTTGACTGCAGGATGAGGTTTTGAGAAGAGATCACAGCAGGGGAAAACTGGGAATAGGTAAGGATGGACAACTAGGAAGTTGATTATATAGATTCTATCAAAAGGAGTTATGTTTTACTTAATAATGTTTTTTCTCCATTAAGTGGAGACAACAGCATTAAGTTATTTTCCTCATAGGGAGAAAAAAAATGTAACACAGGACTTTAAAGTATCTATGGCCTACTCTCAGAGGCACCTAAGACTCCTACCAAAAAAAAAAAAAATGAGATCGATGCCTGATTCTCACAGAAATCTGTCATTTTCAGTAGACTTGATCTATTTGGAGACAGAAACCTAGTCTTCACCATTTTCCACTTGAACTACATAATAAGAGAAGGAAAGCAAGAAGCCTCATTTACAAGAGGAGTCTCCTATTCTGTCTGCTTGAAATGTAGATAACTCCAAGTAGCTATAATCATAAATCAACTCAATTTGAATCACATTAGCATTTGCCCTTCAAAAATACATATATCCATTGGCCTCCATAAGAAATGCAAATTTTTACAAAGAGGTAACTTTCTTTAAAAATGATCAAACTGCTCGATTCAATCACTTGTTAAAGAAATTCTTTTTAAAATGTCTACCATGTGCCAGGCGCTATAACTTTAGTAAAAATTGTCCTTAAGGATTCCTGGCACACTTTATTCAGGATGAATAACAAGGTGAATGTTGGGGAAATCATACCTTCCTTGGTGGTATGAGAAAAACTGTGGGCCATTTTCCAGAACTATACATATGTGCTTGTGTTGGGTTGAATTGTGTCCCCCCAAAAGATAGATCCAAGTCTTAACTGGCAGTACCTGAGAATGTGACCTTATTTGGAAATGGAATCTTTGCAGACATAATTAAATTAGGTGTACGGCGATGTGGTTATTCTGGATCTAAGTTGGGGTTTCAATCTGATAATGAGTGTCTGTATGAGAGACAGCAAAAGTGAAGACACAGAGTCACAAACAAGAGCATTGTGAGAAGAGGAAAGCAGAGATTGAAAGTGTGCTGTTACAAGCCAAGAAACGCCAAGGATTGCTGTAGCCACCAGAAGCTACAAGAGACATTGAACTTTCTCCTGTAAAGTCTCCAGAAGGAATTAACCTAGCTGACAACATCATTTCTGGCTTCCAGCACTGTGAAAAAACAAATTCCTGTTGTTTTTAACTACTTAATGTGGTAATTTGTTACAGCCATCCCAGGAAACAGACAATGCTTTTGCATGCAATGTTTCCCCTGAAATTTCAAACCCTACGCATGGACCTAAGTTAAGAACAGCTGAATTGAAGAATGTCCAAAATCCTATAAACATAGAGTGAGGGGATTGAGGGAAACTTCTGTGTTATTTATGGCAAAAACCAACTAAGAATACTTAGCCTGCAGAGGAAATAGGAAGCATGATGATTTTCTTCCAATATTTGGAAAGCTGTCAAATCAATGTGGTCTCATAGGACAGTGTATATATAATTTGTCATCCAACCTGGGGGACATTCTGAGAGTTAAGGGGAAGCAGTGTCAATAACTATGTGAAGGCAATAAGCTTATATAAACCAAGACTGTCCCAGGATATCTAGGATGTACCTTTCTTTCTACACATACAAGAAAACCAGTGTCAAAGGCTGGGACATATAAAAAGAAAGGCATAATTTGGCTCAGAACAAGAATGAACTTTGAAAGAGAATAATGCAACTCCTTACTTGATCTGTTCTGTTAGAAAGTGAGCGATCACTTGGCAAAAACTCTTAAAGGAGCAGCATTTTTGCCTCAAGGAGATCTCTGAAGTCTCTTCATATTCTAATTGAATTTAGCCATTTTCAGTACACCTGGAATGAAAAAGTATTGACCTTGGAGTACCTCAAGACTGATTTTCAATTCTGTATCTCTTATTTCTTAGTTTTATGAGCTTAGAAATACAATACAGTCAGTGTCGTTTGGTACATTAATATCTATTTCAAAAGGTTGTTGTAAGGTTTAAATAACAAAAATATGTGTAAAAATTCATTACAGTGTCTGACACATAATAGGTGATTGCTAAATTAAAATCCCTTTAACCTACTAAGTCCTAGATAAATAATGACAGGATTTGTTATTTGATTGAGTTAAATAATGCAAACCCTTGAGTTCTTCATAAATTATCATTGCTTAGGTTTTTTAGGTCTTTGGAAGCAGAAAGTGATGTTTTTCATATGTGCTTGAGAGGAGGGGATAAGAAGAAAGGATGATAGGTAGGAAAAAAGGAAAGAAGAAAGGCAAGAATAAATGTATGAATGAATGAATAAGAGAGGAAAGGAGGAAGGAAGGGAGTGAGGGAGGAATGATGGAGAAAGAAAAGGAAGAAAAGATACAAGGAAAAAAGGTCATAGTGATCTTTTTGTTACTCTGAGAAAAAATTCTCCATGAAGATTTGAACTGGTATCAAAGTCATATTTTCTGACTGAGGGCAAAATGGACAACTCATGTTCTTCCAAAACTCTGTAACAATCCCTGTAATATTCTGAATACATTAGTATGTAAATGCCTTAGACACTGTTCAATGATTTGTCCTCAGCTAAAATAAGATCTAAATGCTTTGGGTACAATTCATTGTGCTTATCTGGAATATGTTTTTAGTAACTTAAATTTCTATCAACAAGTCTTCAGTGAGCCTACGGCTTTTAAGGCCTTTAATCAAGATAATAGTTATGGGCATAGATAATAACATTTGTCCTAGTTTTCAGGGTTCTCATGAGGATCAAATAGGATAATAGAGTGAAAAAGACTTAAAACCTTAATTGCTGTAGAGTGGAAAATTCTATTAATAAAAATGAGAGTCAACAATGACAACAATTCTGGTGGAACAAGTCAGGGCTCCTTGGCAGCAGAGACATGAAATAAACACTCCTGACCCACAGGCATGTGAAAAGTCCAACTCTGCTCTTGAAATACGGGACATCTGGGCTGGGCATGGTGGCTCATGCCTGTAAGGATGGGAGGGCAAGGCAGGAGGATCGCTTCAGCTCAGGAATTCGAGACCAGCCTTAAAAGAGTGAGCCCCTGTCTCTACTAAAAATAAAAAAATTAGTGGGTGCTTCAGTAGGTGCCTGTAGTCCCAAGTACTCAGGAGGCTGAAACAAGACGATCACTTAAGCCCAAGAGATTGAAGTTGCTGAACTAGGTTGATGCCACAGTACTCTAGCATGGGCAACACAGAGTGAGACTCAGTCAAAAAAAAAAAAAAAAAATATATATATATATGTATATATATATGACATCTGGAGAACATATGGACTAGCTTTGAACATGACTGCAAAGTGATAAGCCAGAAGCCCTTTGGCTGCCAATTTGAAAGAGACAAAATCATTGGAGATTTGAAGTATCTAAAGTGTAAAAAGCTTTCAAAAAGCAGCAGGCCAAGTATTGATAACCTGCACCAGGCCCACAAGTGAAATGATTTTATACATTGCCAAGGCACCATGGCACCTTCCCAGCTTTGCTGAGACCTTCTTCTGTTAATCCTTTCCAAGGACCATGACCTTAACAGCAGGATAATTTATTGGAAGGTTAAATTGTGCATGTTCTGCCTATATATTTCCCCACCCCCACACCGTTTCCAGCAGGCAGCCAGGCTTTATATTTATGGCCTTAAGGATTAGAGCAGAGCCAAGTAGCAGCAGCCAAATGTTTACACATCTTTCTGCCTTTTATTCAAAACAAAATCTCTAGAAGAAAGGGTGCCAGGGAGGGAGAAGGAAGTAGAGAGAGCACTGAGGGAGACATGAGACTGTAGGATTGATTCCCAGAGACCGGAGAGGGAAAAGAGGAAGAGTCTGTGAATCCAGTAAGAAGTCGTCATCATGGCCAGAAACCCTGCTGCATCCCAGAGAGGAAAGACTTCCTAGGGAGTGTGGGCCAGTTAGAGAAACAGGACCCCGGCACCAGGATTTTATTATTTTAATTTAATTTAATTTTGTTTTATTTTATTTCAGGTTAATTTGCAGGTACAAAGAATTAGACTACAATGTTTCCATTGGTTAGGTATAGGCCCTATTATAGTTGTGGCCCACCCCCAGGAGGTGTGTCATATATCCCCACATTGTGCCCTTTAAGTGGCACTCCCCCTTTCTCCTCCCCAATCCTCACATCTTGAGTTGATTTGAGTTTTTCTCTTGTGTGGGCACATGTTAGATGATCTACTGGCTTCGTGTTAGTATTGAGTACACTAATATGAAGGCACCAGGGTGTTTTAATCTTCTCCAAAGACAGATATTCCTGCCAAGTAGAACTTATATGAGAGTTATCCAAACTAAGGGGAAAATAGATGTCCATATGATGAGGAGTATGAACCCAATATCCTATAACCAGAGGGCTCCCCACAGCGTCGAGCTGTATAAGATCAAAGAATTTTGCCTCTTACACAGTAAAGATCCTCAAAAATCACTGAAATGTAACTTGTCACTCTAATAGGTTGGGGGTTTAGAGTTTGAGTTCAGTCGGTTTAAAGAAAAAAAAAAGGGGGGGGCGGCACCTGTGGCTCAAAGGAGTAGGGCACTGGCCCCATATACTGGAGGTGGCAGGTTCCAACCCAGCCCCGGCCAAAAACTGCAGGAAAAAAAAAAGACAGGTGATAATTTTCTCACAAGTAAGTTTGTGGGCTGAAAACTAGGTTGCATCCTGTTGACCTTTGACATTTAAAGTCATGGACCTGCTTGGATCCTTCACTCAATCCTCACCTTCCCTGAACCATGATCCATTCAAACACGGTCTCCCCTTTCCTCCCTATCAGAACATGGATGTCTCAGTGTGGCAGTTTGCAGCATGGAGATTAACTGTCCAACAAGTAATCTTCTTTCTTTCCAAAAAAATCCATTCTCCATTTCCACCTTTTCAATGAGGTGGGAATTTACGAATGTGAGGCAGAACTTGTTAGAATGCTTGAATCCCTATTTATGTAGACTGTTATAGTATTCTTTGTTGACACTTTAAACCAAGGATTAAAGTTATGAGAAAAACACTCTTTGTTAAAGGGATCTAGACAGGAATCCCTGTCATAAATAGCCTCTCAATTTGGGGGAGTGTTACTTATCTTTTTGCCTAACTTGAAAACCAAAGAGACTCGAGAAAGAAAAATCTATTAAGCTCAGTTCTTAAGTACATACTAAACTCAGTAAATGTTAGAAGAAGAAGATAGGAAAAGGAGAAAGAGAAATATGCCCAACACTTTCCCCATAATTTCTTATTTTTATTTTCTTTAGAAATCAGAATAAAATTACAACTTAAACTCCAAAGTATTTAATAAAATTATTTGTAGCACTTCAGCTATCATGCCACAAATCAAATATAATTAATATAATAACAACAACAACAAAAGACACAAGTGAAAAGATAGTTATTTTGTTGTGGGTTTCAGATTTTCAATGGAATTTCATACCAGAAACATATTTAAAGCCTGGGTATTAAATTTTAAAAATCAGAATTTAATAATTTTCTAGATTACAATTTTCAATGCTTATTCTTTTTGCATTTTTAGTTTTTATATGTTGTGGATATTTTAAAGTCTTTTTATTAGCATTCTCATGTTGCATGGATAATTTTTATTCATTTTCAACACTAGTGAACTATAAAAGGAAACCTTATGCTCTTTAGCAACTGATTCTCACACCACATTTGCTGCTATTGTTAAAATTGTTCATTTTCACAGGATTATATATAAAAAAAAATGTGATCCAGGATGAAACCTGGCTTACAAAGTCACAACTTACAAGTGAATTTTAAACAGTCTGGAAGAATCTATTCATTCGTTTATAACATGCGATTTTATGAATTAAATATAGACATGATAATTTTAGATGCCTTTTGCAGTTGCATCACCAACAAATGGTTTGTTTAAAAATATAGTTGTAATTTTAAAAGCACATGTGCTACCACAATATTTTAACACCCCTTTCCTTGTGAGCTGGAGGAAACAAGGAAAAAAAAAAAGGCATTTCTTTTTTCCCAGGAAAAAAAAAATCTTCCATTTCTACCTTTTTGTTTGTGAACCTTAAACATTCGCCTAGGCTAATGGCTTTTAATCTGTTTTATGGCAATTTAAACCATTTCTCAAATTATGATTTTGCAGAACGATAACCCCCACAGAACACAAAAGCAGAGCTAGTCTGGTTGAGGAGAGAATTTGAAGTCCTGCAGATAGAGCTCCAACCATCCCTGTGGCCTCTGAAGAGAGTGAGCCTGGGGCCCAGTTGCTTCCAGGAAGTCCTCCTTTACACAAATTGTTCCCCCTTTCACTCCTGTTGACTGTTAGGTCACCAGGCCTATCCGGTGAGGCCATAGAATGGAAGCTCACAGAATACAGATGAAACCGCTGGCCTGGATAGAACTGGTCTAGAAGTCAGGTCATTGCCTTCCTCACACCTCACTGCTGCCGGCAGGCCAGTGTTCTTCCAACAGCACCAATTCAACCAGGCTATCTTACCTTCTAGAAAATTTTGGGTGCCCATTAGGTAAAATAGAGTTCATGCAAAACTCAAGTCCATTACTTTCCCTGACAATGTATTCTTCCTGTATTCAGCGTTGCTTTTAATTCTACCAGTTCAGCTGCTGAAACCAAAACCCTGGTCACTTTTTACTTTTCTTCCCTTGTCAATTTCTATCAGTTCTAGTCTTCCAAATCTCTTCTATGTGTCCTTTCCATCCATTGTCCTTGTTATTTCTCTAATAACATAATCCTGCCCTTGCAATTCCTATTTCAAATTCCTCAGCAATTTCCCTCTTTGCAATTTCCAATCATCACCCCAAACTTTTCCCAATTCCTCTGCTTGAATCAATCTCTTGGTCCTTTGAATGTCATTAGACTTTCATCCGTGACTCACTTATGACTCATGCAACTTTCCGTTTTCAGGTGTAAATATTTGCAGCTCTTACTTCCTCAATTATCTTATCAGTTCTTTAAGGGTGAGATTTATGGTTCACATTGGTATTTTTAATAATACTTTGAAGGTCTGTAAATTTTTATAAAATAATTAGATGGGTTTCAAATAATTAAATGGATGAACAAATAAATATCAATACAAAGATATACATTGCTTTCAATATATTAACTGCTTCAACCTTTATAAGCTGACATTAATTATGACACACTATTCACTGTCCATCTTCCCCATTCCAAATAGATATATTTTCCTAATTTGTCCCATGGATAAGCCACTTCTATGATCCATTTCACAAATGACCTACATTTAGAGATTTCCCCTTTCCTTCTGCTACTTCTATATGCCCTCCAGGTTTTCAAAATTCAACTCAAAATTGAGTTTTTCCTCACAATTAGACTAATTAGTCCTGCTGAGCAACATTGTTATTCTATATCTTTTAACCAATCCCTAGTCCTTGGTACCATCAACTGTTAATCATGCAAATAACACAAAAAGCCACTAAAACTAATTTATATCTGTCTATATCATGCATTTCTCTCAGATCTTTCTAACTGCTCATAGATCTTTAGTATTTACTATGCACCAGGCACCATTCTCTTAGATAACTCTCAATGTTACCTGTTACGACTCACTGATTTTCAGTATAGCCTCTATAAAACACATAATATGCTCCTTTAAAAAAGTTAGGAAGCTGGGCAGCGCCATATACCGAGGGTGGCGGGTTCAAACCCAACCCCGGCCAAACTGCAACCAAAAAATAGCCGGGCGTGGTGGCGGGCGCCTGTAGTCCCAGCTACTCGGGAGGCTGAGGCAAGAGAATTGCTTAAGCCCAGGAGTTGGAGGTTGCTGTGAGCCGTGTGACGCCACGGCACTCTACCGAGGGCAATAAAGTGAGACTCTGTCTCTACAAAAAAAAAAAAAAAAAAGTTAGGAAGCTGAGGCCAAGTAAGAAGAGACAAGAAGCAAAATTGGTCTTCCATTATTAAATCAAGCAGTATGAAAACAGCTTCCACGCTTACTACAGCCTCTGCTCCTTAGAGCTTTGAACATGCTGCGTCTGATGTTCTGAGGTTAATCATGCAGTGTAAGAAAAAGCCTTCGAAGTCAGGCAAACTGGAGTTCAAAGTCTACATCTGTACTCCATAGCTCTGAGACTGAAATGACATAAGTAGCTGAAATCTCAGTGCTTTTTTATATCTCTTTATCAAAAAAACTCTAGTGTTACGAGGAATAAATGAGTTATGATATATTTCATAAAAAGTATGCAGCAAAAGACAACATATAGTGTGTACTCAGTACATAAAGTAAATCAGAGAATGGAAATTCCTAAAATAACGATGACTCAAAACAAAACCAAGGGGCCAAGTATGTTGTTCCCACCCTTCCCGTGTGATTCTCAGCCATTCAACCAAGGGCAACTCTGTGGTATGATGATTGAGAGCCAGGACTCTGCAGTTGGTTTCACGGGGTCTAAATGCCAGATCTACAAAATAACTTTTGTGCAAGGTTGTGCTCAACCTTGAGCACATTTCCTAACCTCATTACATTTCAATTTCTTCAACTGCCAAATGAGAATGATAACAGCAGCTATATCATAAGATTATTGTGAACATTCCATGAGTTAAAACTATGAACAGTGTAGTGCATAGCAAACTGTTATTACTAACTAACTAGAACTTCAGTTCATGTTGCTAAAGTGTCAATGAGGAGTCTTGGTGCATTTGGTAACTTTCTGTTACAGTCCTGATATCATTGTGAGGATCATTGCATTAAGCAGAATTCTAGATGGTTCCTAGCATTACTCCTGTGATACAGTCAAGGGAGATTCTCAGGCTGGTGGCAGAGTAAGAAGTCTGAAAGATTTAAAGTGTAAGAAAGACTCAGTTCTCTGCTGCTGTCCTTGAAGTTGGAAGGGTCCATATGAACATGAATGTGGGTGGCATTCTGTTAAACATTCTTAGAATGTCTGGAGAGCTCTGAGTTAAACACTTTACATTCCTTCTTTTATACTCCTTTCCTATTGTTCCTATTAGATGTCATTAAGTAACCTAGTATGTAAATCCAGAAGTTTGAACTCAGATGGTTGAAATGACCTGCCTAAGATTATACAGGTAGCAAGGAACACACACTCATCTCTCTCATTCAAAAGACCCTGATTTTAACTGAATTTTAGTCTGAGGTTGTTTCAAGTGTTAGGGGATACCCGGATGTGTAGGATCCTGAACTCTTTGTGCCTTGGATAATGACACTGTCTTCATTTGAGTTTAGTCAACATTTATTTAAAATCTACTTGTACTAGGCAATGTGTAAGACCCCAGGAATACGAAGATGGAATAAGCCGCAGTTTCTATAGGGCTCACAGGTGAGGTAGGAAGAATTAATAAAAGGAATCCTTTAAATTAGGTCTTTCTTCTGTATTACGAGATTTGATTTATTGGCATGGAAAGAGAGTCACAATATGTGTTTTTGAATATATCAACAGGCTTATTCTTTTTAAAATCTCGAAATATTACAAGGGTACAAATGTTTTGGTTATGTGGATTGCTATTGTAATACTTAAGTTAGACTTATAAGTATGCCCATTACCCAGATAATGTCCGCTGTATCTAGATGAGCTTTTCCCTCATCCCCTTCTCACCTGCCCCCCCCCATTCTTTATTTCCACCAAATTTTACTTTCTGCTGTGCACCTGTGTTTTCCAAGTTTAATAGCTAGTGCAAGTGGTGTTTGTTTTTCTATTCTTTACATACTCTACTTAGGAAAATAGTCTCCAGTTACATGCAAATGGTTGCAAAAGGATGTTTAATTCATGAATAAGGATTCATAGCTGAGTAGTATTCCATGGCATATGTATAGCTCATTTTGTTAAGCCACTCATGAATTGATGGGTACTTGGGTTAATTCCACATTCTTGCCATGGTGAATAGTGCTGGCAAAAACATTTGTGTGCAGTGTCTTTTTGATACAATTACTACTTTTCTGGGGGGGGGTAAATTCCGAGTAGTAAGGTCGTTGGATCAAGTGATATGTCTTCTTTTAATTCTTTGAAGAAACTCTATACTGTTTTCCATAGAGGTCATACTAAATTGCAATCCTACCAACAGTATATAAGCCTTTCTTTCTCTCTGCATTCAAGCCAGCATCTATTTTTTTTCTAAACTTTTTGATACGAGACATTCTAACTGCGATAAAGTGATAGCTCATGAGGTTTTATTTTTATTTATTTTTTTAATTGTTGGGGATTCATTGAGGGTACAATAAGCCAGGTTACACTGATTGCAATTGTTAGGTAAAGTCCCTCTTGCAATCATGTCTTGCCCCCATAAAGTGTGACACACACCAAGGCCCCACCCCCCTCCCTCCATCCCTCTTTCTGCCCCCCCCATAACCTTATAGCACTCAAGCTAGACATCCCATTTGATCCAGCTCATGAGGTTTTAATTAGCATTTCCTGATGACTAGTGACATTGAGAGGTTTTTTCTCCCCCATAGGTATATTGGCCATTTGTCTATCTTCTTTCAAAAGCTTCTGTTCATGTCTTTTGCCTACTTTTTAATGGCTTTTTTTCTTACTGATTTGCTTGAATTTTTTGTAATTTCTAATTATTAACTCCTTATCAGATATATAGTTTGCAAATATTTTCTTCCATTCTGTAGATTTTCTATTTACGCTGTTGAGAATTTCTGTTAGAGTGAATGTTTGTTCCTTTGAATGTTTTTATCATTTCAGAATAAAAGTAGCCTTTTAAAAATCATATTTAAGTAACTACATGCTCATAGTAGAAGTTTTAAGTAATAAATAAAAGTCTAAGAAAGTGAAAAATCAGGTGAAATCCTACCAAGAATGGAAGGGCTGTTGAGCAGTCAATGACCTAATTAATGCATTTCTTTTAGTAATGCTATGTGAGATAAATTGGGAAAGAAAAAGCCTAAAAGCCAGGAAATCAGTTACACAACCATGCAATCCTTTGACAAAGAAACTAAGACCAAAAGGAAAACTGTCACTAGCAGTGACAATGAAAGATTACTCAGAAAATGACAATGAAAGCCATGTTGTGTTGAGCTTCTAATTTGTGCAAAGCACTACAACAGACACACAGGCTGAGCACAGTGGTTCATTCCTGTAATCCCAGCACTCTGGGAGGCTGAGGCAGGTGGATGGCTTGAGCTCAGGAGTTCAAAACCAGCCTAAGCAAGAGTGGGACCCCGACTCTACTAAAAACTGAAAAATTGCTGGACATGGTGTCACATATCTGTAGTTTCGGGCACTGGTACTTGTGAGGCCCAAGCAAGAAGATGGCTTGAACTCAAGAGTTTGAGGTTGCTGTGAGTTCTGATGATGTCAAGGCACACTATACCCAGGGTGACAGAACAAGACACCATCACAAAAAAACAAAAAGAAAAAGAAAGACACATAACATGTGTCCTCTATGACCTCAACGAAGTGAAAGTGATCAGGAGGTCAGGCATAATTACGGTTCACAAACATGGCTCCAGAATTTATGTGAATAAGATTAGTTCCCAGTACATGTCCTTTCCCAGCCTCCTGCTTTATTGGGGGAACATTTCAAATCCATATTTTAAAGTTAGAATTAGGAAATTGGTGGTGGTTAAAAGAAAATTACTGTATCATGATTGTGGTGGTACCAAAGTTTGGAAAACTTTTAAATCAACACAAATCATTTCATTTTAGAATGCAAAGAAATGTATAAAAAGAAGGTCTCTTGTATGAAAAAAAGGGCTCCAAGATATAGTTGCCTTGCCCGGAGGGTGGATATAACCTCTTTTAAAGGTGAAGCCCCACAAAACATTTATCTCTTGGTAGATGTCTGGCCAGCAGGGTCAGGCCTGGGTAACATTTGTTAATGATTATCTGAGTGTGGAATTGTTTTGGAATGTGTCTAAAGGTAATTTTCAAAGCAGGAGTAAAATATGCAATTCATTGAGAAAACACCAATTATTTGAAAACACAAGAGATAAAAGAATAAGTGAGAATGAAAATAAACAATTCTAATAGTAGCTGGTGTTTTCCCCCCAATAATGGATTCTAGCTTCCCATTATGTGGAATATGTTTCACAATAATACATTTGTTTTCATTTCCCATGCATTTTTCTGATAAAAATTAACTATAATTACATGTCTAAGGTAGCCCAGAATGAAAAATTAAATTTATAGTATTTTTGTGACTTTTTAGTATTCTAATATAATTAAAAAATAATAAGTTTTAGGGAATGCATGCATAAATTGTTTCTAAACTAAATTCTGCATCTGATTCTTCCACAGTTATTGAGGATAGATCACTTTTTATTGTCATTATTCCAATGTTATGCAATAGAAAAAATCTTAAAAGACATGTAAATAAATATTAATGTCTGAATTACGTATCCAACCTCATATAGATTTTAAATTGAAATGGTACCACATATTTCCTATTTTAATTCCACTAACACCAGCCAAATCTTTTTAATAATCTAAACACACCTTCTAGACTGGGAGGGGCTGCAATTTATTTTTTGATTCAATTCCAAAGTTCCTTTCAGGGTAATAAAAACATTTTCTAAAGAAGTAGAAGATGACCTTGCTTCATTATTTAAGCAGCTTAGTCTCTTTGTTTTTTTTTTCCAAGCTCTCTATAGAGTAGTCTTCAAGGACATTTTCTTCATAAAGGTTTCTAGAGAAGAGATGAAGTCACTGTGGAAATTGTCAATTACTATTTTTTGCCAGGGACACTGCTTGGTGCTAGATATTGGGAAATAGGGAACCAAAGAGAGAGTGCGTTAAAGGCATACCTAGATGTAGATCTAGATTCACATTTGGTCTTTCTTAGGAAAAGACTGCATAGAAAAATAATTCAGAGGGAGGCAAGAAATTAAAAGCAACTCTACGTATCTTTTAGTGTAAAAAAATACAAGAACAATAAATCACTACAAACAATTCAGAAAGAAATGAAATTGAGTGTTGTCAAATCATATTTTTAATTTTAATTTTGTATTGTTTTTACTTATGCTAAAAACATACGACTCACTAAAATATAAATTAAATATCTTAAAGTTATAGTGAATAGTGAAGTGTCAAATAGTGTGTTATGAAAGGCTCTAGAAGGCATATGTAATTTCTCCATCTTGGCCCAGACTGATGGATTACAAAACATCATGCAAGCTGATTTCAAAAATGTAAAGATTTTGTATAGTTGTATAAATTGAGGGACTATAAAGTGTCCAAAAATGACTTGCTATCTGATTAGAAATAACATATCAATGTACCTGGGCCCTGCATTCTACACAAAGGTTAGGCTTCCATTTTAACATGTAAACTCCTCCAATCCTAACTCCTTCTAACTGTTAAAGAACATAGCCCTCAATGCTCTCCACTTCTTTTCTAAACTATGGTAAGACCTTTGATTATTTTTCTCACCTAGAGTGCTCAGATTGCTTTGCAATATGTCTCCCTTCTAGCCATAGGCACCTCCGTCTGCCCACCTCGCCATCTGATCATGTGACCCTTCAACTATGATGGCACCTTTCACATACCCAAGCTATCCCTTCCAGAAAAATCCTTTATTCTAGTTCACTATCAAAATGCTTAAGAGCTGTGTTGAGCTAAAAGTTTAGTTGCTTCAAACAAAACCTGTGATTTTATTTTATAACCCCGTCAGCAGACGATTTATTGTTATAAAACATTAAATGTTAAAATATTTTAAGACAGGAACAAATACAATTCCTGTCCATTTTTATGCAGTTATTTTTATTTAAACTTTTAAAAAATCTGAACAACAATCTAGTCAACACTATTTACTAACAGGACTTTTTAGCACTTCAGATTTTCTAATTTCACAAAAATTCACTACAACATTCATGTCAGGTTTGGTGTCTTCATCAAATAAAAACAGAAGGAGACAGAAAGTCAATACGAATTTGAAAAGATCTTTATTGTTCTAAGTGTCTTAAGGTGGATCCTCAATTATGTCATGTTGAGAAGAATTTCGTTGTAGATGGCTAACAGAAGAACTTTTGTCAGTAGAACCGACAAAATGTGCCTGGAAAATGTTCAGCTATTTGGAAAATAAATGTCAGGACGTCAGCTCCCCGTTTCTCCTGCCTCAGGCTATAGTTAGTTGGCCAAGTAATACTCATTAGCCCTGGCCCTATATATTAACCCCATCAGAGATGTGTAAACAAAGTGAGGCAGAGTTCCTGCTAATCAACGTGTCATTCTTTAACGTCAGGCACATAAAAGACTTTCGTTTTCCCCTCAATGTTAATTTTTCAGTTGGGCAATTAACTATAGGGTTATATCTACAACCACGCACACACAAGAATAACAACAGAAAAGTGATTCTACCATTTTTTAGTCAGTAACAGTGGTCAATTAAATCTGACAGAGACACAAGAGAATGTATACTTGCTCGCATATAGAGGAAGCTAGCATCCATAAAATCTTTATTGTTACACCAGTAATGTTCACATTCTAAAAGGCTCCGTCACTTATGTTCTCTCTTCATTTTATGATGTTCTAGTACATTATGGCTGTAATAACTTCAAAGTAGTCATGGAATGTTCAAGAACAAATCGACTTCAATTTATTTGTATTCTTTTTACCTCACGTTATACCTGGCAGCAATTTGAAGAAAGAAAATACATCTCCAAATCACGTAGACTGTAGCTACATAATTTTTATTTAAGTTCCCAAGTAATTAAGCTTTTATTTTAGATATCCTAGAAGTCATTTTGAAGATGGATTGGGTGCATATATGGAAAGAGAGAAGGAAAGACTTGGGGAATGTTTTTTTATTTTCTAGCCCATGTGGTTCTGTAACTTATTTATGCTGCTAAATCAAAACTCCATATTCAAGCTGGTGACTTCAAGATTTCTCCAGAAGGATCTTCACCATGGCATTGCACATAATAGCAAAAAAGCATAACCTACTTGAAGGTCTACACTAAAGGATTAACTGATCAATATAGGATGTTGATATGGCAGGATGTTATGTAGCTATTAAAAGATATTGAAACTTTATGGGGGCAAGACATGATTGCAAGAGGGACTTTACCTAACAATTGCAATCAGTGTAACTGACTTATTGTACCCTCAATGAATCCCCAACAATAAAAAAAAAAAAAAAAAAAAAGATATTGAAAAACGTTATTATAAGTAAAAAATAAGATCATCAAATATTATCTGTTAAATAAATATATATATATTTTATGTATATATACACATAAATGTAGTAGAATACATACTTCTATGTAGGACCAATACTGAAAGGGCATGAACAAAAATAGAAATACAGTTTCTCCTTGTGTTGTGGGATTATGGATGATTCTTAGTTTCTTCTTTCTTAACTCCATACTTAAAATTCCTATAATAAACACATTACAAGTGTAACTTTTCTAATAAGATAAGGCAATAAAATATATTTTAAGTAAAATTGATGTCCTTCGGGAAAAAAGCTTAGAACTATATAATGCCCGTATGACACATGTATATGTGAATATACATATATGTTTATACACATGTATATTTATACACATATATAACTTAAGATGCGTTTCACTGATAATTTCTCCTCGTACAAAACTGTTTCTGATCCTGAGTTGATAGCATTGCAAATAAATGATCAACAAAGTAACTTTCATTTTCCTTTTGCATTCTGATGGCTTTTAGCAAAAGCAGAAATGAGCTACTAGTGCCTTGACCGCTGAGTTCCATGGCCTTGCCCTATCTTGTAGGCATGACTTCAAGGTTGGATACATTTTCAATTTTCCTTTTAATCAAATCTATGAGCCAGAACCCAGGAAAGGAGATGACTGCTGCTGAGTTGTCACTGTAGTCCCTCACCTTCAAAACTGAAGATCAGATACATCAGGATTACAAAGTCCCACAGCAAGAAGGAAAAAATTAGATTATGTGCACACACACACACACACACACACACACCCAACAGTCAGATTCAGTCATAGTTCTTAGGCAATAAGAATATGTGAACTAGTTTTGCTTTTACTTTTTGAAAAATGTGCCTATGTACGTAATTTAGAAAAAGAAAAAACAATAAATTCCTACCATCTCACCATTCTAATAAATTACTAATGAAATTAGGAAAATATTCATATTTAACTATAATGACTTGAAAGATACTTGGCTCAGGCATGAGTTAATCATTTCATTATTACATCATCATGACAAACTTGAATATTCAAATGTGCAAAATAAATTATTTTGAGTTTTCATGATGATTGATAATTTTACTTTCCTTCTCTTGTAGCAAATATGCATACACATTCCCCTATTATCGTTTTCACAGTTCTCTACACTTTTTCATTAGAACGTGGTTCACATTAAGTATATATAATCACACATACCATTTTAAATGTATTTCATTAATGTGTTCTCCATAAGATCATAAGCGATTAGAGTATAAGAACTATTCTAGCTTTTGCTCACTCTGGTATCCTAGGCACCCAGCTCCGTGCTTGGTGTAGTGTAAGTAAGGCTGCAATGTATAATTGACAATGAATGAAAGGCAGTTATCCAGGGGGTGAATGAAAAATCTCCTCCCTGAATCAGCGTGATTGATTTACTTAGAAACTTCTAACTACTTTTGAATCAAACATGTTTTCTCGTCGCATTTCTTCGCATTATTTCTTTGAAGAATAATTCTATCTATTTAATGGAGTTATTTTGAGAAGTATACATTTAACATGATGCCCATCCATGAGTGCATAATACTTGCCATGGTGGCATGTTGGAAACGCCACAAATTCCGGAATAAGATTAACCTGGGTTCAAGTACTTCCTTCATTAAGTGGCTGTGTGCTCTCAGGCAAGTTATCTTAACTTCTTTGAGCTTTAGTATAAGCATCCATAAAATTAAAATGTATGCACTTAATTAGCCAGGGTTACAGTTGTGAATAGTAAATAACCTGTGTAAAACACCTGGTACATAAAGGAATTTCCATAATATGAGTTCCACTCCATGAGGTACTTAAACATTAATACAAAGTGTCAACTAAATGACTTTGGTTATTGACTTTGCACAGGATTTCACATCTCATACCTTATTTAGGAAATCATCACCCTGAATGTAACATTCACGAAACAAAGCTACCTCTGAAATTATCTTAAAATCATGGACTGACTTTACCAAAACAACAAATAACTGGCATCTCGATGAGTCTCATTTGCAGCATAACATCACAAATGCATAAAAGCACCACCTCCACGAAAAACCGGGAAAGACGTAAAGAAGCTATAGTCACAAAGAAGCTATAGACATGATTAAATTCACACAGAAAAATCCACATATCTGAAGCTTTGAACATCTT
This sequence comes from Nycticebus coucang, assembly GCF_027406575.1. Classification (NCBI taxonomy): domain Eukaryota; kingdom Metazoa; phylum Chordata; class Mammalia; order Primates; family Lorisidae; genus Nycticebus; species Nycticebus coucang. The sequence continues at coordinate 33,407,105 of NC_069782.1, forward strand.
TTCCCCCCAAACTACCACACTTAATATTTCTTATCAATAAATACGTACCACTTTACATGCTTTTTTTTTTTTTTTTGAGACAGAGTCTCAAGCTGTCACCCTGGGTAGAGTGCTGTCGCCTCACAGCTCACAGCAACCTCAAACTCATGGGCTTAAGTGATGGTCTTGCCTCAGCCTCCCAAGTAGCTGGGACTATAGGTGTCGGCCACAATGCCCTGCTGTTTTTTGTTGTTGTTGTTGTTGCAGTTGTCATTGTTGTTTTAGCTAGCCTGGGGCTGGATTCTAACCCACCAGCCTCCGGTGGCCAGCATCCTACTCACTGAGCTACGGGGCACTGCCCAACTTTACATGCTTTAGCTCATTTAATACTTTGTACAATCCTGTGAGCATGGTTGTCTGATTAACTCCAATTTAAAGATGAGGAAATCAGGGTTGGGTGGTGAGTAACTGACAATCCCCAGTGAGTGGACTATTTATTCTCAACGAAGCCTCTCAACCAGCCCCATATAGGTAGTGCCACCAAGAACCCACAGTAAACGATTAGAGAGAGTCTGTCCGTTATAGAGAACACATGGATGACCAAAAGTAACTAAAGGACAGGCAGTTGGAGGAAAACATGTCAAAAAGCAGGATAGAGTATAGATTTTGGAAGTAAGAATAACTTTAGAAATTAATTTGCTCAATGTCCTTGTTGCAGAGCAAGTCCAAGGTAAGGAAGATGAGGGAGACTGAGTCAGGTCACTCTCTGTGGCCTGAAATCTTCCCACAATTTCATTGTATAAAAAATTCAGTGGTATTTCTTTCCAAACAATTGGGAGAAGATTCCACCTACTTTTTACCTCTACCTCGATTTTACACAAATTTAATAATTTAATAATTAGTGACATGCCACGTAGCTCTCTTGTATTCTAAAGTAAATTGCCCTGTCAGCAAGGCCTATGCATTAGTGGTCCCCTCTGTGGAAAAGGACATGAAACATTGTACGAATGGGGTAATTTTCTTCTGTAATGAAGTGGGAAAATAAGCAGTTGGTGAAATAATGTTTAGTGTATTTATGAGTCACTTCCGTACTGCTAATAAAAGGCACAATAACATTCTCTTCACTTGTAGCTGCATCATAATTTAAGAACATAGTTCAAATGTACGATCAACATTAGTTCTAAAACACTTGGTTGTATCCGAAAGGGAAGTTTGGGTGTTTAAGAGCTTGCTCTGGGCAGTATCTCCAGTGTAACTCCACCTTATCCCAGCCCCTTACTTTGCAGGCTGCTCTCAGCAATTATGTATCCCATGCATTTAACTTGTGCTCTTCCTGCTTTCGAAATAGATGCAACTTTTTCTATGGACATGTTTAATCTCTTCAATCTATTATGCTCATGGATCAGCTATGCCCTTTCTAACTTTAGGATATTCTCATTCCTTCATCCTTTCTTGAGACACTTTTGCATACCCAACATATAATTCTAACCTAATGTGGAACAATCTGATGTGTAGGGAACTTCTTCATGCATGCATTCAATATTTATTCCATGACAGGGCCATGTTAAGAGCTGAGCACACAGGCTGGATGCAGTGGCTCACGCCTGGAATGCTAGCATTCTGGGAGGCAGAGGTAGGTGGATAGCCTGAGCCAGGAGTTCAAGACCAGCCTGAACTATAAAGATATCTCTGTCTCTTAAAAATAGCTGGGCACTGTGGCCAGTGCTTATAGTCCCAGCTACTCAGGATGCAGAGGTCAGAAGATTGCTTGAGCCCTAGAGTTTGAGGTTGCTGTGAGCTATGACACCACAGCACTCTACCAAGGGGGACAAAATGAGACTCTATCTCAAAAAAAAAAATAAGAGCTGAGCATAGAAGGAATCACAGTGTTCAAATTCTTTGAGTTGAAAGTGGTTGAGAAGGAAATATGTGCAGAGCTTTATGGACTAAATTGACCCGCAGACGTCTTCTTCAGGCCAACAATTCTGAGCTGAGACTTGAAAAATTAGTAAGAAATTTAGCCTGACAAAAGATTGGGAAGAAATAGCATTCCAGCCAGAAGGGATAGCATGTGTGCTCTTGATATATAAAGGAAACAGTACCATAGTGCCAAAGGATGAGGAACAATCGTCATTTATAAAGCAGCCAAAGGTTCGTCTTTCAATTTTTTTCATATGCAGGGAGCAATGGCAATGGATTTAAATCAACACCACCATATATTTTCTCTAAAACCTGGGGCCAGTTTGTTTCTTCAAGTGTGAATGAGGGTAGACCGTCTAAACCCACAAAGAGTCGGGGGGCTGGCTAAGTGAGAAAAATCCATGTCGCACACTAAGCATTATGCCTTGCCCAAAATATTTCAGTTGTTAGCTATTTCCAGGTCCAGATCAGGTTATTCTGGTGGAAAACTAGAGAGATCTGGTTATAGAGAACACAAGAGGTTGTTTAAATTTTCATGTATTTACATATATAATTATTCATATGTATGTATGTAGATATATATGTGCGTGTGTATATATATATAAATATATATATATATTCCTGAAAGCAGGAGTTTAAGCTGGCATGAAAGAATCAATGAATGAAGCAAATTCACAAAGTTAAGATTTAAAACAGGCAAGAATAGTGCTAAATGAAAGAATCTCACTCCCTGAGTTTTGTACGCTCCTTTGAAATTTCACTCATTCTTAGAAATGTCTTAAGTGGCTTCATGAATGTGAGATTTGGTGTCCTTTTTGTGCTCTCAGTTAATCCCTAACATGCCTGTTGTCCTTCCGGACCTAAATGCCATACATAGTTGTTGAGTCTGGGACCGAGTGACAGGCACAAGATTCATTGGTCAATCTGTATTAGGTTTTCTTTAAAGATGTCCCTTCCCATTCAAGTATAAGTTACGTTTCACTTACAAAAGGTATTTTCTCAGCTGAAGACTCATTTTCTACAACTGCAAAAAGAGCCTTGGCCATTTCTTTCTGGAAGTCAGGAGAAAATATTAATTATTTACTAAAGTAAGTAGTAACTTACTAAGAATATGTCCATTGTTGACCAGAATCTGAATTTCTTTTCTTTTTTTTTTTTTTTGAATTTCTTTTCTTTTAATGAACCACTCTGCAAAAGGCCCCAGTAGGGGATACCCAATGTTTCTTTTAATCTCATTTTTATCTTAACTACTATGGGAACAAATCTTGAAAGGAAAAATAAGTAAATAAAATTTCATTGTGTTAAAGATGTTGGTCTTATGTAATTAATATTCTGCAATGCTTTCTCTTTATTTCCAGTATCTGTCAGGCAACCTACCATGTTACATGGACCACGAGCCAGGCAAAACTCTGTATTTTTCTATGAAAATGCCGTGTCTTATCTACTAACTCCTCTGGGCTAATGCTGTGCCTGTCGCTGCAAGATATTTGGACAGCTAATAGTATAAATAGGCAAACAAATTAATTTCAGGAAAACAAGGCAAATATATGTGTATAGAGAAACATAAATTATTGCAAAGAAGAATATAGTTAAGTGTAGAAAAGTAAGATAGATATCTTGTCTTTAAGTCATAGTAAGATAAAAATTGACTGTTCATAGTTTGTGACATCTGAAATAATATTACATTGACCTGAGAGTATTGTGTAAATTAAAATAGTTGCTTGGATAGAATAATTCTTTACTTTGACCTTAAACTGACACTGATTCTATCAACACATTTTCAACCATCTTATTATTTATCTATCCTGACATTTAATTTAACAAACAATCATCAACAAATTAATATGTGTCACAGAGGGTTTCTTGGAACTGGCTAGAATCATAGTAATTAAATGGTAACTCTAGCTATTTTAAAGTTGCCATATATGTAAAATTAAATGAAAAATAGAAAAAAATCTACATTATTTAGTAGGGCGCAGACTTTTTTTGAATGTGGGTTATACCAAAGGAGGAAGAAGTAATAAATGCTTTAAAAATTAATATTCATAGGCTAGTTTGAGAAATAACTCCCTAAATGGTAAGTTCTGGTCTTAAAAAAAAAAAAGCAACACTCCTTCTTTTTAAAAAATAATGCATGCACATCAACTGCTCAAAATCCAATCTAATGTTTATAAAATATAAAACATGACTATTTCCTGAAATGTACAAAAATGTAGTCTATGATTATTAAAAAATATGAAATATTAGAAAAGTGTATATTGTAGAAAGGGAAAGTCCTCTATGATACAGGGTAAGATATTCCTTTGCCAAGAGAGAGATCTGGAGCCCTTAAGAGAGTTTAAGCCATGCTATAGCTATCAAAGTTAGCAATCTCCAAAACAAACAGAAAAAGATTAACTCTATCATTTCATTCAATCTATAAGTGCAAAACCAAAACAGAATTTTCTGTTCTATTAAAGATAGTCATCTGATTGGATCATAGTAATTAATATGAGTAGATTAACAGTAAAATTAGATAACGTAACCCTTGTGCCAACAGCCACAATTTTAAAACAGGATTTTGTTAATTCCACCTTTCCAATTACTGGTGGCATTTGAGTACAGTAGTGCCTCCTCATCCTTGGTTTTTCTCACTTTCTAAGATTCAGTCAGTACGTGTGGTCAACCACAGTCTGAAAATAGATGAGTATAGTTCAACAACATAGTATGAGAGGCCACATCCAAACAACATTTGTTATAGTATACCTATATTGTTATAATGGTCCTACTTTATTATTAGGTATTTTTAATTTCTTATTGTGCCTAATTTATAAGTTAAACTTTATCATCAACATGCATTATAGGAAAAAACACAGTGTATTTAGGGTTTGATACCATCCATGGTTTCAGACATCCATGGGGGTCTTGGAATGAACATAACTCTGAGAATAAGGGGGGACGGCTGTGTGCTGAGGTGCTGAGTAATGTAGCTACCTCAGGAGCTAATCTATTTAGGGAAGCAGCCCCAGTGGGATCACCACATAGATTGCAAGAATCCTTTTTGTTGTTTGAACATAAGATTTGCCAGTTTTATCTCCAAGACAGATGACTTCAAACAAGAACACGCCAGAACATACTGGAACAATTTGTCCTGATTACAACTCCTCTAATACAAGAATCCATCAGTTTCTTTCTCCTCTGCTAGGTGAAACTCCTGGTTGACCCACGAGCACAGTATCCATTGCCTTAATTAGTTACCTTTATCTTTCTAGATGTATCATTATAAACATGCCCACTTGTACTTTTTACCCAGTTCGAGGCTTCCCTTTTTTTTTCTCTCCAACACTCAATTCTATACTTGTAATTATAATTTCCATTTTTTTGGTTTGTATGTTCTAAAGTACTTTTTTGTCATTGAACAAATATTGATTTATTTGGTACCACCACATAACAGTATAGGTGGAGGTGAGAAGGACAACGAAGAGGAGGAAGCTAAACAGAAAGGAAAGCCAAAGAAATGCCCATCACGTTCTGCAGGCGCTCGGAAGCCGGCAGAGCTGGTGCATCAACCAGTACATTATGGAGTTTTTAAAAAGCAGTAATTACCAAAACAGAGAAAAAGAAGACATACTTAGAGAATTTGGTAGAAAAAGAAATGACAAACTCTTAAAAAGCTCTTGTCACACTTCATGGAGGAGCAGAATTAACCTGGAGCTGAAGGACAGACCTTAACGAACATAGTGTGAAGACTTCCAGGCAGACGGGAACATCAAGGGGCAACTTTTTATTTAATTACAAAACCAAAATTCTTCCTGATAGACCAGTAATCAAACTTGTGGGGAGAAAAGCTAAAACTTTTAGTGCAGAGCAAAATATATATGCATAACACCTCTTAATTCTTTAAAATAAAAAGATTGTTAAAAGGCAGCAAAATTCCCCCAAGGTATTTTCTTTTCTTTTATTTTATTTTATCTCATCTCATCTTATTTTATTTTATTTTTTGATACAGTCTCACTCTGTTGCCCTGGGTACAGTGCCCTGGCCTCACACCTCACAGCAACCTCAAACTATTGGGCTCAAGCAATCCTCTTACCTCAGCCTCCTGAGTGGCTGGGACAATAGGTGTATACTACTATGCCAAGCTAAGTTTTTTCTAATTTTTTTTTTGGTAGAGACAGGGTCTCATTCTTGCTCAGGCAAACTCCTGAGCTCAAGCAATCCACCTGCTTTGGCTTCCCAGACTGCTAGGATTTCAGGCATGAGCCACCACATCTGGCAGGTATCTAATTTTAAAAGCCTGTGGTACATCAGGCACAGACCTTCCTGGTGGGTAGATGGCTTTGAATAGGGTGTCCCAATTCTTGGATTGCCCTCAGTGGTAAGGGTAACAGAGACAGGAGACTCACCTTTTCCGTGTGATACAAGAAGATGATTTCCAAATAATCTCTCCCACGGAAAGGTGAGAAGGGCTAAAAGTCTAAAATTCATTACTAAGTATCAAAAGTATATTCTTTGATATATCCATCATTCATCCATTCATTTACAAATTGTCCTTGAGGCCTCTTTGCCTACCTGCCCTGGCAATGGAGACCAGCTTGCTGTCTATGGTGAAGATATCCTGCTGTATAAGCTTTCTTACTCTGTAAGCCTATCTTTCTCTTTCTCCATAAACTTTGTTTCATGCTTGCCTTGACAAAAAATTGTTCTTGGGTACCTCCTTACCTTATGCCAGGTGCTATACGATACTGAGGATGCGAAAATCTAGCATCCTTTCCTCCTACCACCATCACAGGCTTATGTTACCGTTCCCTTTAGGTGGCCCTTTAAAATTCCTCAGGCCTCAGTTTTAATTCTTATGGTCCCTTCCCTTCTATAAAGATGGTCTCCACTTCTGTCTTGTAGAAGCCTGCTTTGTTTCTTTGGCACATTTCTCCCAACTTGCAATTACATCCTTATTTGTATGTTTCCTCATTTCAATTTCTCTCTCCTAGAATAGAATGGCTTTTCTCTGAGGCAGAAACCCAATCTGTTTTGTTTACTATATTATACTCATTGTCTTGCAAAGCTCCATTGTATTGTGGATGCTTCAAAACCAGTGCATTTTACAAGGGTACATGTTAAATTTACTGAGTGTAGAATATAAATGTCTTAACACAATAACTAAGAAAATGCAGTGAAGGCTATGTTAACCAGTTTGATGTAAATATTTTAAATGGTATATAAAAGCAGCACATTGTACCCCATGATTGCTTTAATGTACACAGCTACGATTTAATAAAAAAATAAATATGAGCACTAGAGTAAAATTAAAAAAAAAGTGAACATATTAACAAACACACCTTTCAGGAGGGAAACCACCACTGAACTGAGAAGTGGTGAACTATTGTCTCTTACTCATGATACATGACCACGGTCCTAGTTTGTCCAGAGCAGAGGAATTTCCCAGAAACAGAATTTCCACTACTGAAACCTGAATAGTCCTAAGTAGCCTGAGATAGCTTATCATCTTTGCAAATTAAAAGCATGGTTTGCAAGATAACAGACACTGTATGTATGACCAGGATAGCACTAATAGTAACCTACATATGTGTCGTACATTTCAGGTTTCATGAGAATATTTAGTCAAAACATCTCCTTGTCTTTTCACATGTCTTTGAGACAGACATACAAGAGACTATTGTCTTTGAGGTACAGCAGAGGAAATTGAGGATCAGAACTTTGATAGATTTCTCTAGAGTTATTTGTATAAGGATTATAGCCGTGGTACTAGAAGCCACGCCTTTGGAAAGATGCCTGTTTCTATGCCTGATCCAACACATCACACTGTCTAACCAGCTCACACAGGGATTAAACCCGTGACCTTGGCCTAATTAACGCCACATTTCTAGCAAGGAAGCAGTCTGGGACAAGTGGATATTAATAGTCAACAAACGGGAAATATGGCCAAATAAGCTCTTTTATCACTTTTATAACAAGTGCAACATATCTGGGTCAGGAATATTTTCTCTGAACTGGTATTTTCTCCAGATCTTTGAAATGTGTTTAGCTGTATGTTTTTAATGGTCGTTGTAATATTGTTGACATTTTGAATATTAACTGTTTTCTTACCCCTGTCTCATTATATGTGTGACCTTCTATTGTTGGAAGTCTGCGCTATCATTTTATGAACCTCGCGTATGCATAGAGCTTCACTGATAATAAGAATGCTACCCAGAAGAGGAAAAAATCCTTTTATCATAAAGACACTGTACTAGACTATTGCAGCTCAATTTATAATCGCCAAAATGTGGAAATAGCCTAAATGCCCACCAACCCAGGAATGGATTAACAAGCTGTGTTATATGTATACCATGGAAATACTATTCAGCTATTAAAAAAAAATGGAGACTTTACATCCTTCGTATTAACCTGGATGGAAGTGGAAGACATTATTCTTAGTAAAGCATCACAAGAATGGAGAAGCATGAATCCTATGTACTCAATTTTGATATGAGGACAATTAATGACAATTAAGGTTATGGGGGGGGGAAGCAGAAAGAGGGACAGAGGGAGGGGGGTGGGGCCTTGGTGTGTGTCACACTTTATGGGGGCAAGACATGATTGCAAGAGGGACTTTACCTAACAATTGCAATCAGTGTAACCTGGCTTATTGTACCCTCAATGAATCCCCAACATTAAAAAAAAAAAAAGAAAAGAAATTATTGGGTTCTGCGAGACACAACTACAAGAGGGACTCTGCCTTACAAATTCAAATATTGTGACCTGCTTGTTTGTACCCGCACATTAACCTAAAATAAAAAATAAATTTTAAAAAGAAAAAAAAAATGTTACCACCTTAAAAAGCAGAAGGCAGAAAATAAATCTTACCTTATAGTTCTAAAAGGGTGTTTTAAACCAGTTAGAGTTTAAAGAATATAAGTAAAACTAGCCATGCTAAAAAAAAAAAAAAAAGATGAGAGAATATTTTCCAGCTCCATCCATGTACACAGCTATGATTTGATTTAAAAAAAAAGATGACTATTTTCAAATATAATTGTTTTCTTCACGGCTGCTTAGGAAAAACATCATTCTTTAGTTGTCTTCTGGATGAGATAAGACTAGTCTGGCAAGAGAGTCATTAAAAGTCAAAAACAAAGATCTACAAGCTAGAAAGAGATGAAATATTGGAGTGAGTCAAGGCTGCCTGGTCTTGACGTTAGAGAACTTTAACCTCTGGCTCACTTGGGGAAGCTTCTTAAAGTGAACTCAAAACCCATTAAGAATTAAACCAAAGCATAATGTGTCCAGAAAAGAGCACCTTCCAGAAATAAATTGGTTAAAAAAGAGCTAGATCATTTTTTCTTCCAATTTAAGTGTTAAAAGGAAATACAGAAAGACATAGTTATTGATTTGGAATTTAGAGATTACATTACTGATATCAAATTTAAAAGAAGAAATCTGCTTGGATAATCACAACCTGGGGGAACGGCATATAAAAAGCCTTTCTTGATGGTAAGCCTGGTTGCATCACTCGCTGACAAATACAATAAAGTGCCCTTACCCACTGGCTTTATTTTGTGCAGACCTCAAGGGGTGATCCACACATTTGGAAAGCAGATGGGGGTAGAAAACGTGGTTAACTCCCATTCTAATCCTTCTGTTTGTCCAAGGCAAGTCTCTCCTTTCATGGATGCTTAGTTCTTTTTATTTCAAAGGGATAAGTGTTCTTCAGCTTCCAAAATGATAATTTCTCATATACGGATGAAAAGAAAACAGTAAGAAATCTTGCCATTAAGGCTATTTTACCGTAGGGCTAAGAAGAAAATTGTCAAAGAGCCAAAGGCCTTCTGTTAGTAAATGTTGTTAATTTTGCTATTCCTCCCAATGTTAATTTTATAATGAATCAGAATTAAAAAGAAGTAAGCTCTTGACAAGAAAACAGTTGGGAAGTGCTGAAATTAGGATAGAGGTTTAGATAGATTCAGAAACGGCAAGTTTAATCACACAGCATGTGAAAATCAGGGGAAACATCTAATAAGCTTGCGCTCACAGTGGCATTCTTGTTTTTAATGAATAATGACTTAGATTATGCATGAAGAAAACTCACTAAAGAGGAAACAATATAATTCGGAAAGGTGATCATGAACATGCAAAAATACAGCAGCAAATAATTATGCTTCCCAAATAAAGCTGAAATAACAATTTTAATATTAGCCAAAGTCAAGCATATCGTATGAAAGTAAGGTCATATTTGACTGAGAAAAGGCAACATCTAAACTGAAGACATAAAATGTCTATTCTTATATGTGAATAATACAATATCAAAATACATAAAAAATCACTTCCAGAAATAAAAAAGAGAAATATATGTGAAGACAATAGTAACATAAGATTTTAATAATCTATTATCAGTCTATAAAAAGCAAATGAAAGACATAATGAGAACGTAAAATCTCTGTGCTATTTTAAATAAAGCAGAATTACTTTTATATTTCAAAAACTATGCTGTGTTAGCAACAAAAAATACACCTGCGTCTTAAGCACCACTAGATCAATTAAAAACACTGATCAAATATCTGGTGGCAAAAAAGTTATATTTTATAAAACAGAAATTTTACATACTTTTGACTAGATTATTTTAAAAATCAAATTGCTTAGAGTTTTAAAATCTCAAATATTTTGTCAAAAATAAGCTAGTTAGCAATTAAGAAATTTATACACCACGTTTCAAATCTAAGGAATATAATAAACTATAGTTAAAGTAAATCACATGCTTTAATAATTTGATTATTAATAAAGTAAATGAATAGTATCATAAATAATTGATATTCTTAAATGTAACTATTATTCTAAAATAGAGAAAGTAAATAAAACTTATACCCAATTTAAGAATGTTAAAAGAAAAAAAAGGAAAACAAATAGAAAAGAGTAATTATCATGAAAAGCAAAAATTAGAAAGCAGGAAAGACAATTTTTTTTTTTTTTTTTTTTGTAGAGACAGAGTCTCACTGTACCGCCCTCGGGTAGAGTGCCGTGGCGTCACACAGCTCACAGCAACCTCCAACTCTTGGGCTTACGCGATTCTCTTGCCTCAGCCTCCCGAGCAGCTGGGACTACAGGCGCCCGCCACAATGCCTGGCTATTTTTTTGTTGCAGTTTGGCCGGGCTGGGTTTGAACCCACCACCCTCGGCATATGGGGCCGGCGCCCTACTCACTGAGCCACAGGCGCCGCCCGAAAGACAATTGTTTTAAAAACAGCTAGTTCTTTGAGAGAAAACCAGCATAATGAACCAAACTCTCCCAGATTTAAAAATAATAAAGGAACTAGGCAAATAGCTGAAAAATAAATTTAAAACATTTATGATAATGCTGTCTACATATGCTTACAAGTAAACTTAAAAATTTCTTAGGAAAGGGGTGGTGCCTGTGGCTCAGAGAGTAGGGCACCAGCCCCATATACCGAGGGTGGCAGGTTCAAACCCGGCCCCAACCAAACTGCAATTAAAAAAAAAAAAAAATTTCTTGGGAAAATCAATTGTTAAAATTGGCTAGTGAAGAGACATAAAGCCTATATTGACCATTCAGAGAGGAAAAAACTAAAAAACAAACAAACAAAAAAACTCCAAAAAACAACAGAAAAAAAAAAAACCCAAACAGACAACCTCACAAAAACTGCTTTGGAGCCATTACTAATATTTATTCTCTCACACTTTTAAGAGAGAATAGTGTCATATTACCTAATTCATCCTAAAATACAAAGAAGAGGAGGCAAAGTCACCTGCTGAGTGTGTGGCAGAGCTACGGCACAGACCAACAAGGACCTCATCAAAGTCCAGTGGTATTTGTCATAGCACAGCCACAGTCTTTCTCTGGTGTACAAAGTATATATTTTTCCAAAATTATGTTTATTTTTTAAAACCCATTTTACATATGGGAATACTGAAGCTCAATGAAATAAGATAAGTTACCCAAGACCACCTAGTAGAGGACTCACATCTGTCTTTTTTAAAGTCTTAAAGCCCATAGTCTTTCTGCTAATTTGTAAAATCCATGAGCCCGGAATCATCAGCCCTGCCCTGACAGTAATCTTGCACTTACACTCAAACAGCTCACTCGTTGTATCCTATAATCACACTTAGCTTTCAAGCCTCAATTCTATTTGGTAGTATAAACTTGAATTCCTTTAAGTCAAGACGATTTAGTTATTTCTGATTTAAACTGGATTTCTGCTGGGAAACTACTCAATAATTTCAAGATTCTTCTGAGGACTTTCCACCCTTTTCCTATTCTATCTCTTCTGTTTAGGGTGATGAAGCTCTGGGGCTCTTGGGCGAGGGTGAGGCTTATGCAGACTCTTGGTGTAGGTAGAGGGAGGACCTGGTTCATGATTACTTTGCTGCTGGTTTTGGGCTTGAGTTTTTTAACTCTTCCATTGGCTCAGGCAAGGCAGGAAACGGCCAAGATTATTGAGCAGCGACCACCTTCTGCTCGTGCTGTGCTGTAGAAGTTTCTCCCCCAGCATCTCTCTGACCTTCAGTTGGTTTGCTAGCTTTCATCTTTCATCCTCCATTCATTGGATTTCTTGTGTACCATGAGAGAGGGAGACATGAACATCCGTCCTCAGTCCTCTCTCTCCTTTGGCCCTCCTTGCCACCTGTTCTACTCAACAACTGCTGTTCCAAGTTGAGATGAGCAACTAAGGAGTTCCAGCCCTCCACCTCACAGTTCTACCTGAGAGGGAGGACAGCCATCCTCTGGAGTTTCATTATCTTTTGACTCTCAGAAAGAGCTAACTAAGGAGTATTTTTCAGAAACCTGGTGCATAGAACACTAATACCTAGATGTTGAAATCTCCTTTCTCTAGTTCTCTCTCTGAGCAGGCCCTAGGTGCTACAATAACCCAGAACATATCATGATGCCAGAGGCGGAGCTGGGGATAACCCCAAGGTCCCCAGAGAATTCTCAGATCAAGGATATGTCCTCTACAATGGCCCCTTAATGTTGAGGATAGAATAGAAAAACCTCATGGGACTCAAGTTTCTAACCTCATCCTCCAAACAAATCCAACAAAAGACAAACTCGGGCGGCGCCTGTGGCTCAGTCGGTAAGGCGCCGGTCCCATATACCAACGGTGGCGGGTTCAAAACCGACCCCGGCCAAACTGCAACCAAAAAATAGCCGGGCGTTGTGGCGGGTGCCTGTAGTCCCAGTTACTCGGGAGGCTGAGGCAAGAGAATCGCTTAAGCCCAGGAGTTGGAGGTTGTTGTGAGCTGTGTGATGCCATGGCACTCTACTGAGGGCCATAAAGTGAGACTCTGTCTCTACAAAAAAAATAAAGTGTTTTAAAAAATAAATAAATAAAATAAAATAATAAAAAAAAAGAAAGACAAACTCATTTTTTTCATCCCAGATAATATAATGATCATTTCAGAATCCTTAATCAAAATATTAAGAAAAAAATTATCTTTTTTACAACTATATGGCAGCTTCCAAAAGATGCTTTGATCACCTTAATTAAAAAAACTTTCTTTCCATCTTGACAGTATGAATTATGATGCTGGATCACTGAGATAAGATGAGGTAGCCAAGGATATTCTGAAGATACATACCCAGGAACTTTACAATTTTTTAAAGTGAAAATTTTAGTGGAATGAATAAAAGAATGAACCTTGGGCTAATTCTTTTTTTTTTTTTTTTAATTTCAGGTTAGGGTACAAATTTAATTTAATGTGAGGGTACAAACCAGGTGAAAATATTTGCATATGTTGGGTAGAGCCCCTCTTGTAGCTGTGCCCCACACCCAACGTGTGTTCCTATACCCCTGCATTGTGCCCATTAAGTGGGAGCACCCCAACCCCCCCAATCTCCCTTCTCCCTCATTCCCCCTTCCCCCAACTTGCATTGAATTGAGTTTTACTCCTATGTGGACATGTATTAGATCACCTGCTGGCTTCTCATTAGTATTGAGTACATTGGATATTTGCTTTTCCATTCTTGTGACACTTCACTAAGAAGAATGTGCTTCAACTCCATCTAGGTTAATACAAAAGATGTGAAGTCACCATTTTTTTTATGGATGAATAGTATTCTATGGTATACATATGCCACAGTTTGTTAATCAGTTCCTGAGTTGATGGGTATTTAGGTTCTTTTTACATCGTGGTGATTATAAATTGAGCTGTGATAAACGATCTAGTGAAAATGTCTTTATGATAAAATGATTTTTTTTTCTTCTAGGTAGATGCCTAGTAGTGAGATTATGGGATCAAATGGGAGGTCTAATTCGAGTTCTTTGAGGATTATCCATACTTCTTCCAAAGAGGCTTTTTTAGTTTGCAGCTCTACCATCAGTGTAAAAGTGATCCCCCATCTCCATGATCCATGCCAGCATCTGCAATTTGGGACTTTGTGATGTGAGCTAATCTTACTGGAGTTAGGTGATCTCAGGGTGGTTTTGATTTGCATTTCTCTGATGATTAGGGACAATGAGCATTTTTCCAAATGCTTTTTAGCGATCTGTCTGTCTCCCTCGAGAAGGTTCTGTTCATTTAATTAAGATATTGAAACAATTTGGAGTATCAACTATTCTGCTTAAGATAAGAATACCTGAATGGTTAATCTATTTGCTTTAAGTTTAATGACATATACACTAGTCAACAGAGTATATGTAGATGATTTAATTATATAACATAGACACACTCTTTAAACAAAATCTAAGAACCTCAAAAAGCTCCTAGAAACTTGGAAATAATCCTAAAATCCTCCTTTTCTTTCAGTCCCATTCACTCTGTCATTTACCAAATATTGTAAGTTCTACCGTCTTAATATTAATATCTTTGATCTCTGCTCTCACTCTTCCATTCTGGTAATCAATGATTTAGTCTGACATCATTTTGCGACATATACTACACACATTGTCTTCATAAATTATTCCTCTTTCTGCTTTTCACCTCCAATTTTATCTCTGTATTTGCCGATCTCCCTGACCTGATCTGTTAAAAATCCTTATATAACTTCCTACTGCCTTCAGAATAAAATATCCAAGCAGCTTAGTGGCCAGGTGTTCCACAGCCTCCTAGGAGCTCCTCACACCTTCTTCTTCTTCCTGCCTCAGCTCTCCTTACTATCTCCTTCTCATTATTCTGTTGGCTGCACCTGCAACACCCAGAAATTATCTAGTTTTCAAATCCAGAGTTTGCACGTGCTTGTTGTTCCTCTTTCTGGAACATCCTTCCTCTCTTCTCTCCCTTACTTAGCCAATTATTACTCATCTTTTAAAGTACAGTTCAAGCAGCACTTCTTCTCAGAAACCATTCTCCCTTCTTCCCCCACCCATGCCGCATTTGAATGAGGATACTGCTGTCCACTAGGCTCTCCTTGGAGAGGGTTAGCATTAGAGGGACAGGGCTAGGGTACCTGCTCTATTGAGCACCACACTGAACTAAACAAGGTGATCTTTCTCCTTAGGCAGTAAATCTGCAGAGGATAGTGACTATGTCTGTGTTATCATGAAAAACTCAGAACCTAGTACAATTTTCAGTGGCATAGCAGTCATTCAAAAAGTATGTCTTGACTGAGTCACTCAATAAATACAGAGTTAGTTATTTGGTGATTATGTAATTGTGAGCAAAATACTTAACTGTCTCAGCTTCTTCATCTATAAAATTAGTATAACGTTACACCTATTTCCTAAGAATTCTGAGTCAGCTGAGATCTCTCACACAGTTCTCTGCCAAATATTGTCTGACAGAATCATACCTATGTCCCCAATCTCCCATTTTTAGGAAGTTGAAGGGACACCTACTTGTACTGGCTTAGCAACTTCAATAACCTTCTTAAACTTCATATTTCTTATCTATTAAGAATTTAATATTAGGCAGTGCCCGCAGCTCAGTTGGTAGGGTGCTGGCCACATACACCAAGCCTGGTGGGTTTGAATCTGACACAGACCAGCTAAGACAAGAAAGACAACTTCCACAAAAAAAAACAGCCAGGCATTGTGGCAGGTGCCTGTAGTCCCAGCTACTTGGAAGGCCGAGGCAAGAGAATCACTTAAGCTCAAGAGGTTACTATGCGCTGTGAGGCCACGGCATTCTACTGAGGTCGACAGCTTGAGACTCTGTCTCAAAAACAAAAACAAACAAACAATGAAGAATTTAATATTAGTACCTTCCAGTGCTTAAATGAGATAATGGACAAAAAATATGTAGCAGAAATTAGCACATAATAAATAATAAGAGATGGTTGTGGGTTGTGACTATTATTAGCAGTAGTTTGGGTGCTAATAACACTTATTATTGACAGATTATAAACAAACCTCTGATTATGACTCCAGAAATGCATTACAAGGAATTTTTCAGATCTTCAATAGATGTGTAAAAGAATAAATTACCTAAAACAAAAGTTTAGCACTTAAAAAAAAAGAAATGCATTACAAAATCTCATTACTACTATTTACATATGGAATTTATCTGAAGTAAGATCAATAAATTATCCTCAAGATTTATATCTGGTTTCTTTCTAGACCTGAAAAGACTTTGATGGCAGGGAATAATAATAGCTAGCCATGTACATATCTAGGGCAATGTATTTTGACATTCTTCAACTACTTTGGAACACTGAGCATCAGGGGAAGCAGAAATAGCACAGAAAAAAGGAAAAGAAATTAAGAATGACTTTAGAGAAAGCAAAGGAAACATGATTTTCACTTGACCTACATTTATACCGTGAAGAACTGCAACACAGAAATTAGGTGAAAATGCTGGACAGACAGACGACCCAACGCTTAAATCTAATTTTTGCCATAGATTGTGGAAATTACCAGGTTTTTTAAAAACTCTTAGTTTGTGGACTGCATTTGAAGAATGAGGATGTCTATTGCAAAAATAAATGTTCAAGATTTGGTTCTTCAAAAAAGGAAATGTGTCTTAAATTGTTGTCTTTAATCAGTTTTGACAGAGAGCATGCCCCGGACGGTCCCAGGATGCTTTATTACCTACATACTTTACGTAACTGATAAAGTTAGTACTGCATCAAACAGAGACAGCTTGGTGCCTGCCCTACGGATAAGGAAAATTTTAAAATGGGAGGATAACGCAGCCTTAATAAGTACATTATATTTATCTTTTAACGTTGGCTATATTTGGCAGCTTCTGAGGACAAATGGCATTTTCTCTGCAGTATCAACTAGTACACTAAAGAAAGGTTAGCAATGTTACTTTCAAAAGGCATTAAACACTCTTTGCTGATAAAGCAGCTTTCATTGTTCTCCATTTACCTAAGTAGCTTAAAACCTTTTTTGGAAGATGCCAGGGAATGGAGTATAAACATTTTCTTTAAGCAAAGCACATTTTCTTCAGAGCTAGCACTGGTCATACTGGGATATACAACTTATCTGGACACAGTTTTGAGGTGCTTGGGGGATGGTGAGAGGAGCAAGGCAAAAATATATGTTAAATATTTCTTTTTGTAACAAGATTGGGAAACCAAAAAAGGCAAATTATTGACCAGAAAAAGAAACTTGATTTGAAATGGAGGCATACCTAACTTAGCAAGTCTACTTCTATGATCAGAGTTACAGAACTTGGACAGTCCTTTAAACACAATCCTAAAAAATGTGTGTGTGTGTGTAAGGGAGTGTGTATAGGTGTGTGGGTGTGTGGTGGGTGTAGGTGAGTGTGTGTGTGTATGTGGGGGGTAGGTGTATATGTGGGGTGTGTGAGTGTGTAAGGGGTTGTGTATGGGTGTGGGGAGTTTGTGAGTGTGGGTGTGTGTGTGTGTATGGGTGAGTTGGTGTATGTGTGTGTGGGGGGTGGGTTGGTCGGGGTGTGTGTGTGTGGGGGGGGTTGGAGGAGTGTGAGTGTGTGTATGGGTGAGTCAGCGTGTGGGGGGAGGGTGGTTAAGGGGGTGTATGAGCATGGGTGTGTATGGGTGAGTTGGTGTGTGTGGAGGGTGGTGGTGGGTTGATGTGTGTGTGCGTGAGTGTGGGGAGAGTTTGAGTGTGTGTATGGGTGGGTTGGTGTATGGGGGGATGGGTTGGTGGGAGGGTGTGCGGGGGGCATCAGTGGGTGTGGGTGTGGGGGGGTGTATGTGTGGGTGTGTCAGTGGGTGTGGGTGTGTGTAGGGTGTGGAAAAAGGATGGAGAAGGAAGGACATGAGAAACAAGCAGAACCAGGAATGCGTAGGAATACAAATCCTGGCCAGGAAAAAGTAAAGGCATTGAAGAAAATCTCATGAACAAAAGGGGCGGCCCCCTACCCTCAAAGAGGTGTTTTCAATTAAATCATGCAATTGCTCAAGAACTAGCAACACATAATTTCTTTCTGTACATGTGTATCCCATGGTGAGTTTCTCAGTCGCTTTTTACAAAAGCAATGTTGCTTAGTAACCTCCTGTAAGTTTTTTCATTATTTTATATATTTAAATGCATTCCTTTCTTTTATTTTGGAAAATATATTAGTGTCTGCAAACTTTTGATTCTGTGATATCAAATAATATGGATAATGTCTAAGTCTGAGACACAGAAAGCAAATTATTTTGACCATTAAGTAGTTCTGCCTTCTAATAGTTCATCAGATTTCTGATCTGAAGCTGTACTGACATCTCTTTTCAGCATCTAACTTTTCATCTTCGAGTCTTAGATCATCTTATGTCTTTAACTAGATTGCAAACCCTTGTATCTGATGTTTTTCTTGTGTCCTCCATGGGGCCAAGCCAGTATCTTACCTGTAGATTAATAATTAGTTTTAATTTGATTTGATTTGAAACAATATTAGGATAGAAATCAGCTATAAATAGTGGCTTAATTTTAAAGTTAACCTGGACTCTGTGGGGGAAAAAAAAAAATAAGAAAAGGTTCTAAGGCGAGGTAGAAAATTAACACTTCATTTACTCATTTATTCCCTCCAAACTGTCAGAATGACTTTCATGTGCTAGATAGCGTTCTAGTCTTTGGAGGCACATTGGTGAACAAGGCAGACAAAAATACTTGCCCTCAATAATTAATATATCGGTGAGGGTAATCAATGCCATGGAGAAAAACAAAGCAGGGGAAGGGTCAAAGTAGCACCAGGGAAGAGACATTACAGAAGTGGGTTGAGTTTTTAGTAGGGCAGCCAGGGAAAGGCTCTCTCAGAAGGTGATATTCCGGTAAGACCTGCAGGAGGTGGGAGCAAGCAGGAGAGAATCTGGGAGAAGAATGTTCCAGGCAGAGGGACACCTGGGAAGGCCTCGAAGTAAGTACTCAATTTTGATATGAGGACAATTAATGACAATTATGGTTATGGGGGGAAACAGAAAGAGGGAAGGAGGGAGGGGGTGAGGCCTTGGTGTGTGTCACACTTTATGGGGGCAAGACATGATTGCAAGAGGGACTTTACCTAACAATTGCAATCAGTGTAACTGGCTTATTGTACCCTCAATGAATCCCCAACAATAAAAAAAAAAAAAAAAAAACATGAATGTGTACTCAAAACCCAGCAAGGCAGCCCCGTGGACCAAGCACTGTGACTGGTGCCGTAGGAGATGAACCCAGAGACAGGTCCAAGTCCCCAGAGCCTCCTGGGCCATTGCAAGGACTTGTTCATCAGGTGGAGGGAGGGGCGTACGATGTAAACAGCAGATTTTAACAAGAGAAGTACCATGATCCGACTTCTGCTTTAACAGGCTCTTGTTTTTCTGAAACTAGATTGTAAAACCAGTCAGGAGGAATGTCAACAATGTAGGCAGGAAAAGATGATTTTGACCAGTGTGGCGGCAGTAAAAGTAGTGGAGAGTGACGAGTTTCGGATTATATACTGAAGAGAAAGTCGATAAGATTTGATAATGCTGTGGAAATAAGACAGAATCATGGATGATTAAAGATGTTAAGAAATACTATACACAAGCTGGAAATAAGACAAAAGAATAACAGCTTGCCCTTCCACATCAGATCATTTCCTGACAGGCCCTGGCAAGGATGATTTAATTCTCTAGGGCATGGACCAATGTTGACTTACTATTTACTATTGTGAAATAACTTCATAATTGTGCAGTTGTAGGTTCACTGGGAACCTTCTGTCTGGTAGACTTAAAAATATTTCTCATTCAGTAGAGAAGATAACCTTGACAATGTCATTGTTCTGAAGGTTACTAACTGCTTTTGCTTCTAATTTAGCAAACTTATTTTGCTTGCCTTGCTAACTGACTATATAACATCTGTGTGTCCTTTGAATCAGCTGCACCTCTTTTGAGTCCTTTGATTTTGTTTGAATCAATTTCGCACCCTCATATGGAAACTAAGACATTTTTGACACATGCTCACTTTATATTTGTATGAAAGTCATATTCCTGTGTTTTTTAAAAATTATATTTTGACAAAAGTTGGGGGCATGACCAATTAAAGGAATTAAGCTACCACTTACAAAATTGAGGGAAACCATGAGAAGAATAATGTTTAGGGGTAAGGTTCACAAGGAAAAGGGGCTGGTTTCAAAATGTAAAGTGTGAAGCTATAAGCATTATAGATAGTGTTGAAAATCATGAAAGTTTTAAGGGAGCTCATTAAGAAAGTCTATTAAAAAAATCTGTAAAGACTGATGCTGAGACATTTCAACTTTTAATGTTAAGGAGATGGAAGGACCAAGAAAAAGAAGCAGCTAGAAAACTAGGGGCCTGACATTGTCCTGGAAGCTAGTTAGAAAAGGTATTTCAAGCAACAGGTAGCAACCCACTCTGTCAAATGCAGTGGAGTACTCAGGTGAGACGAAGACTGAGAACTGGCCACTCAATTTATAAACAAATGTGTCCTGAGTGTCCTTGGCCAAAGCATTTCTGATAGGGTTATAGGATTAGAAGCCTAATTAGAAAGAGTTCAAAAGCAAATAAGAATAAAGCAATTGGAGAGAGATAATACAGATAAGTCATAGGAGGAGTTTTACTGCATAGGAAAAGAAACTGATTTTGACAGGAACAAGAGGCGATGGGAGCAAACTTTTTAAGATGAGAGAAACTGTTATTCATGTGTATGGTTACATGAATGATCGGACTGATAGGAATAAATAGATGGTGCCAGAGAAAGAGGGAGGGATGGTTGTAACAGAGTTCTTGAGTAGGTAAGACGGAAGAGGGCCTATTGCACTAGTTAGAACTGACCTTACTCTTATAATTGGTTACCCACATTAACAGGAGAAAAGAAGAGTGTGTGGGCACAGATTCAGGCACAGATCTACACTGGAAGTGAGAGAAGTCAGCCTGACCCTGTGCTTTCCTTCAGTCAAGTTCTACTGTGAGGGCACAGACACACAGGATGTGTGTATAGTACCAGAAGTTTGATTAAACAGCAGGTGGGCTTTCGACAGGTGCTCATGAAGCAGCAGGAGCGTCTCAAACAACTTGAGGACGTACAAAGAAGTTTTCACAATAATGGACAGAATTAAGAGAGAAAGGAGAACAGAAAGGACGTGAGGGGTGATGATAGAGAAAACACGGATCAGTGGATTAGAGGCTTTGGTGGAACTAAAGTAATATTGGAAACAGAATTCGAAGAAGAAATGTATAAAGGTAGGAAGTGATGTTGGAAGGTTAAATTCTGGTAAATCATATTACAGATGGTTAACTATGAATCTGGATTATGACTATGAAATTTAACAGCTAAAATAGACCACGAAAAAGGAAGTGGAGACACAGAACCCCGTGAGCATGCCCGGCCCAGCTAAAGTGGTGTGGAAGATTGGGGAACCCAGGACTTCTGGCTGGGGAGACTCTACACCTTATACAATCATGCAATTGTTCAGCTGTTTGTAATATAAGTTGCATTGCTTTTTAATTGCCATAATTTGGAGAATTTTATATTACAAAATTTGTAATTTTATGTTACAAAGTGCGTGGTCTTCCAAATAATTCTTTCCAAAAGCTAATCTTGTCAAATCTTAAAATAACACTTGCTAAGTGAACAATACTCAGCCTTTTGCACTTTTCACCAAGAACCCAAGCAGAAAGCAAAGGAGGACACCGGGAACAGTAGAACAAGTGTCTCCACGTGACCAGAGATAATGACAGTGAATCAAATGATGGATGAAAAAGGAAGGGGAATTTTTTTTTCCTGCCAATTTTATTTATTTATTTATTTATTATTAATATTAAATCATAGCTCTGTACATCAATGCGATCATGGGGCACCATACACTGGTTTTATAAACAGTTTGACACATTTTCATCACATTGATTAACATAGCCTTCCTGGCATTTTCTTAGTTATTGTGTTAAGACATTTATATTCTACATTTACTAAGTTTCACATGTACCCTTGTAAAATGCACTGCAGGTGTAATCCCACCAATCACCCTCCCTCTGCCTACCCTCCCCCCTCCCTCCCCTCGCTCTCCCCCTTCACCATATTCTTAGGTTTAAGGAAAAAGAACGTATGTTCAGGAGAGTAAAAGGAAATACTTATAATAAGCCTTCACATAGGACTCAGAAAAGCCCACAGATGTTAATAATAACCAGCCCATTGAAATAGTTACTTAAGAATTTATATTACAAGAAAATAATATAATTATTTTTAATTATATTATTAAGTATAATATATATTTAATATATTATAATAAATAATAATATATTAAAAATAATATAATTATTTTAAATATATATTATTATTTATTATAATATATATTAAATATATATTATATATTTAATATATATTAAATATATAATATATATTATATATAAATATATAATATAAATATATATTATATATTTAATATATATTATATATTTGTATGACCAACCATTAACACAATCAAGGTATACTGTTCTCTCAGGGCTGATAAACTACTTCAGGCATCTAAGGAATGGGGAAGATTTGGGACATTTAGAATTACTCACAGTAACATCATTTGCTCAAGAAAAGAGCATACCCATAATTTATTTTGTAAAGTTTAATTATTTAATAAGCTTATTATTTTTATTCATGGTGACTACATCATAACTCACAAGTAATCCCCTTTTTGTGTTTAAAACCCAAATACTATTTGCATTATAAGTACCTATATCCAAATGACGCTAGGTAACATTAAATCCCTAGAGTGCGTCTAAGCAGGGATGGTGTCTTTAGAATTGGTTCTGCTGGCACCTTCTTTGTGCAAGATGGGCTTACAGATTTATCATCTCAATGTTTGGTTTCACAACCGCTGCTCTCTTGCTATGAATCCAAGTGCATATTCAAGAGCTTGATTCCACTTTTGCTTTTAAAAATAGAGCATTAAAAAGATAGTGATCTCGACTTTGCTTAGCATCATGCAAATTTTCATACTGTGATGTCAGAAATAGAAGACAAATCTAATAAAAACAAATAAAACATGAATGGCTTTTATCATGCATTTGCCTGTGAGATGTCAAATTATTTCTTAAATCCTTGTCCACACCCTCATTATATAAAGATGATCCTCTGTCATTTTTATTCATGATGTTGAAGAAAAAAATAGATTGAGAACAATTTGTTGATTGCATAATATCAGTTTTATAATAAAGACAAAAGACTTAAGATTGGAATGGTGTTATTTAAACAGTTCATTAAGAAATTATCTCGAACAACTGTTCTTAGCACAACAAACATGACTGAACATATACACATTTGTTCTGTTCATTTAACTGGCAAGAAACACTGTTCCTTAATTCCAGTTTACACATTCCTAGCAATTTTCGTAACAGCACTGAGAAAAACTAAACAGTACATTTCTAGGGGATTATAGCACTTTTCAGAGAGTCCTAATCACTTGAAGAGCATTACTAGATGTGAGGTTTAAGGCCAAAATATTCTAATTATATACAAAGGCAATGTCTATCTTTAAGGAGGGCTTCTGAGCAAGATGAAATGGTATCTGAACCTATGTTCTACCTTATAAGAATTTTAGGGATTTACAGTTATCAAATAACTTGAAATTTTAGACAGCATTTTCAGCTGCTTATAGAAGCTATGGTCAAATTACAGTTTCATGACAATGGTACTAGAAATCTTTAGAGTTCATGCTACCCTTTTACCCAAAAAAATAAATGTAGTCCCACAGTTTGTTTTGATGTATAGTTATTTATCTTAGATATCTAAAGTTCTGATTTCTTAATTCCCCACACCTCTACATACCATGACCTACTATCATATTCTGTGTAGCGTGTCCACTGTCAAAGTTTGTCTAGATTATCCCCTGACGTTTGATGAGCATGTGAGGATTTCTTTCTCCTAGAGACAGAAATCTCTGCAAGTCATTTTTATTCCAGGAGCACCTACCAATCGTGGTCTGTTTTACAGGCCTTGAAATTTGACTAAAGATTATGTTTGACTCCTGGAATTCTAAAGCATCTGGGTATTTCCTGACAGAAAAGGATTGTTTTCCCTTACCTTGTTTATGTTTGTCAAATGCTTTTGATGTTCTGAATTGCTTCAGGTCCATTGTTTCTCTTCAATTAACTTTGAGAAATAGCAAAGTGGCTCCAAACGTCACTTAGATATTTTTTGTTGTTCAGGTAGAGTCTGAATTCATGCCGTTAAAAGTGAGAGATGAGCCAATATAATTTAACAAAAAAGAGAGAAGAGGAGGGAGAAAGTTAGTTGCCTTATAGAACCTCAAAGAATTAACTTCAAACATGATTGAATATAATAGTTTCTCTTGGTCTCTGGATTCTGCTTTCCTTACGTCCTTTTCATTCTCAGATTACTTCATCCCCCAAGTTGGCAAGACAGCTTCCAATAGCTCCAGGTGTACCATATTTCACGGGTTCTCCAATCTCTCACTGATTGTAAGAAAGAACTTTATGTAGCTGTAAAGCAGGAAAATTGCTGACCTTTAAATAATAACACCATAGTGTCTTAAGACATAGATCATAAAATATACCCTTATCCCAAGATATTAAAATGTAGGTGAAAACAAGCTTTCAAGAACCAATGAAATATGATGGGCCATTTTCTTACCAGCTCTAGAGTAATAATAGATTCTTATAACCCTTAACATGTATATCATAGTCAGTCTTCATTAAGATCATACTTATCTCTGAATGAATTAGAGGGCCTGGCCAAGAAAACAGAACAGGCTAATCAGTCTCAATCAAGGCCCTTGAGGTAACAGTTAGAAAAGTGTGGTTTCCCTAGAGAAAATATAAGATCTTTTCCAGAAGAAGAGTGAATAAATTCTGGAAGGACAAAAAATAACATTATAAACCTACATAATAGTAAAACCACAGGACTTCGCACTTTTATTGAATAATTATAAATGAGTTCACTGAATATTTGATCTCTGCTACAGGAAAAACTTTGAGAACACCACACATGGAGAAGAAAAAAATAACATTTTAGAGACTGAACCGTGCCTGAAAATAGTTCACTTTTGCTCAAAATATCTGCCTCACCCCCATTCCTTGTTCCAAATTGTTTTCCCGCTAAAAAAACCACCTTGTGTTAGCTGAAGCCTTTAGTATCAAGACTACCAATGGTACAAGCTGATAAAATAGGACTATCACAGTATCCTAGTAATGCACTTGCTGGAGAGTGCTATACACTTAAGCCAAATTTCATCTTACGTTTTAGTCAAGATGCAGTTTACATAATAATTTAGTATCTATTGAGCAGCATATAGAACATTTTCATCACCAAAGGGAATAGGTAACAACAAAGGAATAAGTATTTTATAGAGCCTGATATCCAAGAGTAACTGGTTACTTTTAATCCAAATTATAGGAAAGAACTAAAAAGTATCATATAGGCAGTTCAAGAATTTTGGTTGTTGGGGCTATTTTAACCAATGAGTAGCACTGACACCCCTTTGCTAGGAACCCAGACTCTTTATCTCAAAAGATAAATGCAAAAATGCCCAGAACCTGGCTACTTAGCATTGGAAAGGGAATCAGTGGAAAACCACCAGCCTGCAGAACCCTGCCGTGCAGCCCTCACTGGGGCAGGGAGAAGAGCACTGCTGGAGACTGAGTGGCAGGCCACGGAATCAGGGGTGGCTGCAGAATTTAAGAGCTCCTGAAAATTCAGGTACTACATGTTGAGTTCCTGCTTGGCAGATGGCTTGGGTGCCTTTGCGTTTATACCATCCTCAAAGTGAAAATGCATTCAACAGTCAAAAAGCCAGAGCACCAAGAGCCACAAAATAACAAATGATGAGGCATCCCGGACAACACAACGTGTGACCCTGAGCCCCGCCTCCACCAAGAGCCCAACAGTGGAAGAACTGCAAGAGTGAGAAACAGAATCTGTAAGATGTATGGAACAGGCGGGAAGGCCCAAACAGAAATAAGGAAGAAATGCTGAGCGCTCAGCTGCGCCTAGATGGGGGACTGTAAGTCCCAGATGACACACATATAAAAGGTGATCCGGAGGCCGGGAGGGAAATAAACTAATATAGTTCAACATATGCTCGGTGTCAAGCGCTAAACTAGACATGATTGGATTTCATTGGACCCCACTACAACTTTAGGAAGTAGATATGTAATTGTTTCTATGTTGTAAATAAAAAAAATTGAGGCAAAGAGGAAATAAGTAATTTCTTTAGGGAAACACAGTGGGAATATGGGGTAAATAATACTAGCTACTAGTAATTCACCCCAAAATTCAACAAATGTTTACTGAGTACCTTCTATGGTGTTTACACTTACTTAATTAGACTTGTATTTACATAGTCTTCAATAAACGATTAAATGAGAATTTTAAAATTATTAACGATGTAAAAGAAGAAATGAAAATGTGAGAAAGGCAATATGAAGAAGGAATAAGTTTATTTGGAGAATCACTACACAGAACTTCCAGAAATGAAAAACATGGCCATTGAGATTTTTCAAAATGTATAGGATAGGCTCATAAAATAACCAACACTTTCTAGGAATTTCCATGTACCACGTACTATTCCAAGCACATATTTATTTTGTCCTCACTTTCCAGCTTTGCGGTAGGTACTATAATCACTCACATCCTGCAGGTGCTTGATGACTTGAAGAACTGCCCATAGTCACACCAACACCAGTGGAGTTGCCAGGACTTGAACCTGGACACTCTGAGTTAAGGGTCTTCAGTCTTTTAAAACTGTTAGATAGATAGGTAGATAGATGATTGATAGATAGATAGATAGATAGATAGATAGATAACAAAACCTACAATTGACCCACTTGAATTAGATAATTTAACAGTTTTTAGTGTGTTCATAGAGTTGTGCCATCATAACCACAATATAATTTTAGAACGTGTTTAACACCCACAAAACAACCTATGCCCACTGCCCTACTCTCCCCAGCCATAGGTAACCATTAAACTATTTTGTCTAGTTTTGCCTGTTCTGCACATTTCATATAACCAAAATCACACAATAACACAGTTTGAGTCTTTTGTTACTGGCTTCCTTTACTTAGCATTGTATTTTTAAGATTCATCCATGTTGTAGGATGTATCAACATTTCATTATCTTTTATTGCCAAATAACATTCTATTATGTGAATATACCACATGCATTTATTTGTCCATTAATTAGCTGATGGACATTTGGGTTGTTTTGATTTTTGTCATAAACTGAATGACCCTGTATGAACAATGTATCTATGAATACTCGTGCATGTGTCTTTATTCCTCTTGGGTATAACTTCAGAGTAGATTATAAAATAACTTTACATTTAACATCTTGAAGAACTGACACACTGCTTTCTCATGGGGCTACACCAGTTTGCATTCATTTTACACACGATTTCATCATGCTATTCATTGGCATTTCTCTAATGATTGTCTACAAACTAACATGTTTTCATTTGCTTATTGACCGTTTTTTAAAATCTTCTCTGAAGAAATGTCTTTTAGGTCCTTTGCCCATGGATACATGTCCACTCAGTGGCTTCAACCAAGCTCTTGGCAAGGAAAGTCTGTGGAAGGAGCGGTGGAGTAGAGGAAACGGGGTGCTATCACTAGCCTGTGATGGGAACACTTCTGCTGTAAGACTCTCTACACTAAAAACACAAAACCTGGCTTGACACCCATAGCTCAGTGAATAGGGCGCCAGCCACATACACAGAGGTTGGTGGGTTCGAGCCCTGGCCTGGGCCTGCTAGCCAACAATGACAATTCCAACAAAAAATAGCTGAGAATTGTGGTGGGTGCCTGTAGTCCAAAGCTACTCAGGAGGCTGAGGCAAGAGAATTGCTTAAGCCCAGGAGTTTGAGGTTGCTGTGAGCTGTGACGCCATAGCACTCTACTGAGGGTGACATAGTGAGACTCTGTCTCAAACAAACAAACAAACAAAACCTATAAAAGTGCCATCCCAGAGGGAATAAAACATGATCTTCTGAAAGGTGTTTAAGACAAGTAAACACCAAACATCTTTCCAAAAGGAACGTATTAATTTGCATTCCCACCAGCAGTGTAGAAGTGTTCCGTTTTTTCCACAGTCACGGCAATATCTCTGGTCTTGGGATTTTGTGATATGGGCTAATCTTACTGGAGTTAGATGATATCTAAAAGTAGTTTTGATTTGCATTTCTCTGATGATTAAGGATGATGAGCATTTTTTCATATGTCTATAGGCTATGTGCCTGTCTTCTTCAGAGAATTTTCTCTTCAAGTCTCTTGCCCAGCCTGTGATGGGATCACTTGTTCTTTTCTTGCTTATACATTTGAGTTCTCTGTGGATTCTGGTTATTAAACCTTTGTCAGAGACAGAACTTGCAAATATCTTCTCCCATTCTGAGGTCTGCCTGCTTGCTTGGAAAGATGTTTGGAGAACACTTAGAGATCTAAAAATAGACCTGCCATTAGATCCTACAATTCCTCTACTAGGTATATATACCCAGAAGACCAAAAATCACATCATAACAAAGATATTTGTACCAGAATGTTTATTGCAGCCCAATTCATAATTGCTAAGTCATGGGAAAAGCCCAAGTGCCCATTGATCCACGAATGGATTAATAAATTGTGGTATATGTACACCATGGAATATTATGCAGCCTTAAAGAAAGATGGAGACTTTACCTCTTTCATGTTTACATGGATGGAGCTGGAACATCTTCTTCTCAGTAAAGTATCTCAAGAATGGTTGAAAAAGTATCCAATATACTCAGCCCTACTATGAAACTAATTTATAGCTTTCATATGAAAGCTAAAACCCAATTATAACCTAAGAATATGGGGAAGGGAAAGAAGGCGGGGAGGGGAGGGGGAGGATGGGCAGAGGGAGGGTGATTGGTGGGACCACACCTATGGTGCATCTTACTAGGGTACATGTGAAACTTACTAAATGTAGAATGTAAATGTCTCAACATAACTAAGAAAGTGCCAGGAAGGCTATGTTAACCAGTGTGATGAAAATATGTCAAATGGTCTATAAAACCAGTGTATGGTGCCCCATGATTACATTAATGCACACATCTATGATTTAATAAAAAAAAAAAAAGACAAATAAATACAACTGAAGCTTCAGACTCTGCTAGCTCACTCCTCTCCCCTTCCACAAACAATCATTTGTCAAATAACTGGCTTCATTCAAGCACAAATCATAGTAAGAAAAGAACCCAATCAAAACATATTTAGCCAAATACTGTTTAAACAAACAAACAAAAAAGAATAGGAACCACGTAAAAGGAAGATACAGCAAATATATCTTAGAATAATGTCTCCTCCCACACGTCCTCACAAAGGTTAACACTTCACCTTGGTTCAAAAAAATCACGAATAACATGTCCAGGCTTTTTTTTTTTTTATTGTTGGGGATTCATTGAGGATACAATAAGCCAGGTTACACTGATTGCAATTGTTAGGTAAAGTCCCTCTTGCAATCATGTCTTGCCCCCATAAAGTGTGACACAGACCAAGGCCCCACCCCCCTCCCTCCATCCCTCTTTCTGCTTTTCCTCCCCCCCATAACCTTAATTGTCATCAATTGTCCTCATATCAAAATTGAGTACAATTTTGTCCAGTCTTTTAAGATGCTTCAAAAAGAGATACAAATATTTGAAAAAGTGACTATTAGAGAGGAGGAAATAAAAAGCAGGCTAGAGGAAGTCAAGGGATAAATGTATGAGGAAAATACAAATGTTATAGAGATGAAAGTTACAGTAGAAAAAAATGAAAAAGAGAACAATGCTGAAAATAGATAAGAGACTTCTAGGCAGGCTATAAGTCATCACTAACATCAAACAAAATAAATATATGGAATATCGTTTTATTAAAAGGGTAATGGGAATTGATGAAAATATATATGTAATTGGCATTCTTTTAAAAGAAAACAGAATTTATAGAGCACAGAATTATTTAAACCCTCATTAGAAGGAAAGTTTATTTAATAAACAAAACATGCTTCTGACCCAGGAAATAATTGACACAGAAATAAGAGTGCAAAGACATATCTTAAAATTACTAAATGTTGAGATGAAAAGAAAATTATATAATCTAACAGAAAGGCAAAGATCATATACAATGAGAAGTACTATGTTCGTCAGGGTTCTCTAGAGAAACAGAATTAACATCACACAAGTACACACACAACACACCCACACATGCACGCTCATATGTATATACAGAAAGAGAAAGAGAGCCCAGAAGAGGAGAATTATGGAAATTGGTCAGGTGATTATGGAGGCAAAATGCCCCATTATCTGCTGTCTGTGAACTAAAGAACCAGGAAAGCTTATGCAATAATTCAGTCCAAGTCCAAAGAACAAGGAGTGCGGGGACAGAACACTGGTGTAAATCCTGGAGTCCCAAGGCTTAGGAACGAGGAACTGAAAGAAATTTATCCTTGCTCTGCCTTTTTGTCCAGAGTGGATAGGACGTTGCGGACCCACGTTGCTAAGGTAGGTCTTCTTTATCCAGCCTACTGATTCAAATGCTAATCTCCGGAAATATCCTCACCAACACACCCAGAAAGAATGTTTTACCACCTATCTGGACATCCCTTAGTCCAGGCAAGTTGATATGTAACATTAAAATGACAAATATTCAGATCAACGTCAGACTTTTCTCTAGTAACGCCCCACGTTTGAAGATGGGGAAAAACCACAAACACCTACCCTGTTTCCCCAAAAATAAGACATCCTCCGAAAATAAGACCTACTCACAGGAAAGATAAGATGTCCCCTGAAAATAAGACCTAGTGCATCTTTGGGAGCACACCTTAATATAAGACACTGTCTTATTTTTTGGGAAACAGGGTATCAAGCACTGAGTGAAAGAAGGTTTTCATCTTTTTTTCTAGCATTATAAATGGTGTAAATAATAGTATAATTATCTATGTAAAACATTTGTCTTTTTATGGTATATCTTACATTATTTTCCAAATGTCTCCTATAATTTTTGTGTACTCTGGTTCTCCATTTTTACTTAAGTTAATTTTTGGTTGTTTCCTAGAAATTCACTCTGTTCCTCTTGGCTTTCAAATTTATTGCCACAGAATTGCAAGTAATGTTCTCTTACAGTTTGCCTAGTCTCTTCCAAATCTTTTCTCATATCTATTTCCTCCATCCCATCCCAACTCCTCAAACTAAAATATTTAGTATTCTTTCACTATTCTGTTTCATATCCAAGTTTAAGATCTCTACGATACTTCATCCCTAAATTCTTGGTATTGCTGACTTATAATAGAGGTGTAGTCTGGTCAGTCATGATATTGTACAAGGAAAAATTACCCTGTTTATCCTTGACCACAACAAGGATAGTGACTTGAACTCATTGTTTTGATTTTACAAGCCATATTGTTAAATAAATGTACAGCTGTGCATCTCTAAGCAATGGAATAAGTTCTAACTAATGTGTCCTTAGGAGATTTTTGTCCTCATGTGGACATCCACAAACCTAGATAGTATAGGCAACTACATACCTAGGCTATATGTTATAGTCTATTTCTCACAGGCTACAAATCTTCCCAGAATGTTACTGTACTCAATATTGTAAGCAACTGTAACACAGTGGTAAGAATTTGTGTATCCAAAGATAGAAAAAGTAAAGTAAAAATGCAATATCAAAGAAAAAAAAGGATACATTTCTACAGGGAACTTCTCTTAAATAGAGCTCACAGGACTCTATTTACTGGGGGTGAATCAGTGAGTGATTATTGAGTCAATGTGACATTACTGCATACTATGATAGACTTTATAAATACTTAGGCTACACTAAATTTTTCAATAGTAAGTTAACCTTAGCTTGCTGCAACTTTTTTACTTTATAAACCTTTTAAAAAAACTTTTTGACTCCTTTACAAATATCACTTAGCTTAAAACATAAATGCATTCAACAGTTGTGCAAACATATTTTATTTCTTTATATACTTATTCTATAAGCTTTTTTCTATTTCTAATTAATAAAAAAATTTTAAACCCCCTCATTAAAAACTAAGGCACAAGTACACGCATTAGCCTAGGCGTACACAGGGTCGGGACCGTCACTGACTCCGTCTTCCATCCCCACATCTTATTCCATTGTTATTACAGAAGATGATAGCTCTATGTGCATTATTTCCCCTTCTTTTTTATTCTAGAAATTCTGGAAAGTCACCAAAAATAGGACTTGGTGTATGGCTTTGTAAACTAGTTTTTCCTAGACTTGGTAGGGTCTTCCAATTAGTAGACGCAAGTCCATTTTCAGCCCAGTCAATTATTTTTATCTATTGGTCAATTATTTTTTTAATTACTTAAGTTATAACAACTTCATTTCTTAATTTTTCTTCCCATGGAACTCCTATTTTGTCTACACATGTTTCTAGAATATCTTCTCTAAGATTTTTTTTCCCAAATATTCTTTATTACAATTTATCCTTCAGTACCTTTTAAAAAACATTTTTCAGTAATATACTCTAAGACTTTTTTAAAATGATATTAACCATGTTGTATTTTTGCTCTGTTTTGTTAGAATTTTCTACCATTTGTTCTTCAGAAAAGAAAATTTTTCTCCTTACTTATTCATGGATTTTTTTATTTGTTTCAACTTTATTTTTTTATTTTTTTATTAAGTCTTATATGATCTTATATAGATCATAAATACATTCATGCCATTTTTAATGTGCTGATTCTTTGTAAAAATTGGAGTACTTACATTATACTAATCAACATAGCTTTCACCTCATTTTTCATGGCTTTGATAGGTCTAGAAAGGTTGGATGGCATGAAATCTGATTGGAACTCCCAATTTGTTAAATTTGACTTCTGACACCTCATTTTATTCAGTCCAAAGGGAGTCACTTGTTCCCTCTCTCTCAGGTAAATGAGTCTCCGTAGGCCAGCTGGTCTTGTTCTCTGCTTGATTTGGAGATTTCTGTACCCACAGTACACCTGCACAGTTCAGTTCAGACATGCTTAATACCTTTAGCATGGCTCTTTACCAGATTGGAGCACAGTCCAAAGGTGGCATTGTGCACTTGACAGCTACTTATGAACATATTGGCAGCTATTGACACTTAGATGGGTACAAAGAGCCATCTGGCTTCTTGTTTCCTCCCAGTGTAAGCAAGAGTCCTGCCCACGTGCCAAAGCCAGGAGCAAGCCACCGGACAGTGCAGTTAACTCCCAGCTCATCAGGACTCCCAGCTTTATGTGGTCCTTCCCAGAGAACACACAGGAAGCGAGAATTACCTGAGGAAAGATGGGTGTCCCTTTAGTGACACTGTCAAGATCCAGGAAAGCCAGCCTTCCTCCCAGGTCTCATGCTACTCCACTGCCATCCAGCTCTGAACAAGGAGAAATGACACCTGGACCTGCGTAGGCATTTTAGGCACCCAGTAAATACCGTTCGATGAGGCGCCGAATATCCTACGAGCTGGTCTGAGAGCCGGGGCTTGGCATCCCTGCTCCTGCTCAGGTGACCTTCCTCTTGTACTCTGTTTCTTCCTGATGAGCTGCGACAGTCCACAGTGTTAAAACAGTTAAATGAATGTAATTCCCCTGCTGTGTTCTTTCTATGCAGATGTGTTCAACATGTAAATACATATAGGAGTGAAATTAGAAGTTCCCGCAAGGGAGACTACAAGGGGGAAAAAGGTATCAAGGAAGAAGGAATCACCCAGTACACACATATCCGTTTTTCTGCTGTTCCATTCATTTGCAGAAACCTCCCTGGAAACAGGCTTCATTCTTCCTGGGTCTCGGTTTCTATAGCCGAGCAAACAAACAAAACCCATACGTGTACAATAACATTTGTTAATAAATGCTTATGATTGTATAAAGATATAAAATGCTGGTATTTTAATATTAGGCTTTCCATTGCTTAAAAATATAATAACACTCTGTACTCCTTTGGTGCCTTTCATCTGAGAATGTCAAAGTGTTTCATAAACCTTTACTAACTAATCAAGCCTCCCAGCAACCCTGTAAGATAGGGATGATCCTTTTAGCTCTATTTAATGATTTGGGAAACAGGAGGTCACTGTGTTATAGGCTGAGGGACAGATTCCAGCAGGTCAATGGCAGAGAAAAAGCAAAGGCAGCCTTGCTTGGGCTTCGTTCTTAAGGATGCCATTCCCATTCAAAGCACCTCCCCCCACCGCGTGCCAAATAATTACACACTATAAAGAATATTATACTGTCCTCAGGCAGGGCAGAAGAAAATAGTCAACTTCTCTCTCATTCTCCTTTTCTTCTGAGCACAATCTTAGCCAAAGAGAAAGAAGTGGAAGGCCTTCCTCCTCTCTCTGCATCTTGGGAATACAGATCTTCCAAAGACAGTTAAGAAAATAAAAAGAGAAGCTGCTCGTAGATTGTGAACAGTTTATGTAAACACAGTTTGTGTGAACACCGATTGCAAAGCACTGCATTATCTCAGTAATACATTATTTTTTAATAACAAGTGTGCTTTCGTATGTTCATTGATTCAATAAATGTTTACTCAACATCTACTGAATGCCAGACACTGCTCAACGCAATGAAGACACAGCCCTGCATTCTACAAAGTCATTGCTCTCCAAAAAAACTCGGACTTCAGAGGAAGTGATAGTGGAAAGAGACAGCAAGCACGTATGCAATAGGAAAAGAAAAGAAGAAAAGTGAAACAAGGTAGGAGACAGAGAGTGATGAGAAGGCCATCATATTTTATACAGAGGCCAAGGAGTAGGCATTGAAACAAAGGCTTATAGGAAGACGGGGGGCAATCTGCAGATACAGGAGGGGAGAGATTTCCAGGCAAGGGAACAACAAAGGCAAAAGTCTTCAGAAAAGAGTGTGTTCAGCATATTCCAGGAGTAGCGAGAAGTCTACAAACCAGGTGAAGACGAGCCACAGGATGAAGAAGCATTCAGACACAGGATGTTATTAGCCGTGGAAAGGGTTTCTTTCTTTATTCTGAGTGATAAGTGAAGTAATTGGATGGTTTCGAGTAGGGTAGTGATGTTATCTGACATATTTTGAAAACATTCTGACTGCCACATAGGAATACCACAAGGATAAAGGTCTAGACTTGAACCCGAGTATGGCAATGAGAGCCCAGACGAAAACATTAAGTAGGCTGTGTGTTAAGTGAGTCTTGAGTGCAAGCAGGGAGCCAGGCTGAACATATCCCAGCCATTGCTGGGAATGAGATCTCCAAGCAAGTGAGTAGAAGGCAGAAGGGAAGGGTTGTAAGGCTGAGTCCTGGGCATTCCAACATATAAATACAGGGTATATTGGAGTGAAAATGAGGAAGTTCCAGCAAGGGAGCCTATATGTGGGGGGAAAGGTATCAAGGAAGAAGGAATCACCCACTACATGCAATAATACTGAATAAAATAGGCCAGAATATTGAACATTAAATAATGTACCTTGAGTCCTACTAGAAACCATTAAAGAAACAATGTCAAGACAATGACACAAAAGATTGATTACAGTGTGATAATTTCTTTGTAAAAATTTATTTCCTCCTATTAATGATCCTAAAGATTTTTAAATTTAATTTTTGACATAAACTGTACATAATGAATGTATACAACTTGATGACTTGGAAGATAAGTATATTTCCATGAAAACTACACCACAACCTACAACATAAACCTATCCATCATCTCCAAAAATTCCCTCCTTCTCTCTTATTTATTATTATTGTTATTATTTGTGATGAGAACTCTTAACATAAAATGTACCTACTTAGCAAATTTTTAAGTATACGACACAGTATAATTAATTATAAGCACAATTCTGTGTAACAGATCTCTAGGACTTACTTATCTTTTTACCCTTCAACTAATATCTCGTTTCTATCTCTCTGCAACACCTGAAACCCACCATTCTACTCTCTCCTTCTATCAGTTTGACTGTTTTAGATTTATCGTATGATAATATGTAGCATTTGTCCTTCTGTGTCTGACTTATTTCACTCAGCAGCTTAGCTTAATGTCCTCCTGGTTCATGAATGTTTTTGCAAATGCCAAGATTTTCTTCTTTTATTTTATTCACTTATTTATTTATTGGCAGAATGCTATTCCATTATAGGCATATACCACATTCTCCTTATCCATTCATTGGTCAATAGATATTTAGATACTTCTATGTCTTAGCTATTATCAATAATGCTACAATAAACATGGGAGTGAAGATTTCTCTTTGAAATCCTGACTTTAGCTATTTTGGATATACACCAAGACATGGGTTGAGTGGAGCATGTGATAGTACTATTTTTCATTTTTCAAGACCTCCATGCTGTTTTCCACGTTAGCTATACCAATTTATATTCCCACCAACAGTGCACAAGAATTTTCCTTGCTGCACATCCTCATTTACATTCATCTTTTTTCTTTTATTCTTTTTTTTTTTTAAATAAAAACAATCCTAACAAGTCTGAAATGATATTTCATTGTGGTTTTATTTGCATTTCCCTGATCAGTGATGTTGAGTACCTTTCTATATATCTGTTTTGTGTGTCGTCTTTGTAGGAATGTCTATTTTGTTCCTTTGTCCATTTTTAATTGGTCTATTGGTTTTATTACTATTGAATTGTAGGAATTCCTTGTATATTTTGAATATTTACCATTGATCAGATAACATGTTTTTCAAGTACTTTCTCCCATCGCAGAGACTTCCTTTTATTTTGTTGATTGTTTCCTTTGCTGTTCAGAAGCATTTTAGTCTGATGTAATCCCATTTGTCTATTTCAGCTTTTGTTGCCTGTACTTTTGGTGTCATAGCCAAGAAATCATTGCCAAAGCCAATGGCTAGAAACTTTTTCTCTATGTTTTCTTCCAGATATTTTATATTTTCAGGTCTTATAAAGTCCTTATAAGGACTTTGAGTTGATTTTTGTGTATGAAGTGAGCTAGGGGTAAAATTCATTCTTTTTTGTGTGGATTTTGAATTTTTCCAACACCATTTATCTCGACAAATTAAGTATAGATGGAATTTACTTCAATACAATCAGAGCCATATATGAAAAGTCCACAGCCAACATCATACCTAATGATGAAAACTGAAAGCTTTTCTTCTAAAATCTGAAATAAGGAAAAGATGTTCACTCTTACACTTCTATTCAACATAATACTGGGATTTTTGGCCAGAGAAATTACACAATAGAAAGCAACAAAAGGCATTCAAATTGGAAAGAGAGCAAAATTACCTTGTTTGCAGGTGACATGATCTTGTATCTAGAAAACCCTGAAGGCTGCACACATACACACACACCCTGAAGGCTACCCTCCTACAAATACACTTATTGTTAGAACTAATATACAAATTTAGCAAAGTTATAGGATATAAAATCAACATACAAAACAAGTTTAATTTCCACACTAACAATAACATTTCCAAAAGGGAAATTAAGAAAACAATCCCATTTACAATAGCATCAAAAATAATAAAATACTTCAGAACAAACTTAGGCAAGGATATGAAAGACTTGTACACTAAACAGTATACAACATTGATGAGATCAATTAAAGCAGACAAAAATACATGAAAATACATCCCATGTTCATGGATTGAAAGAATTAATATTGTTAAAAGTGGCCATACTACACAAAATGATAAGCAGATTAAATGTAATCTCTGTCAAAATCCTGGTAGATTTTTTTTTTTACAGAAATAGAAAAATAACCCTAAAATTCACAAATGGAACCACAAAGGACTCTACAAGGCCAAAGATATTTTGAGTAAGAAGAACAAAGCTGGTGGCATCACACTTCCTAATTTCAAATTATATTACAAACCTACAGTAACCAAAACATATGACCCTGGCATAAAGCAGCCCAATTAGATGAATAGAGAGCTCAGAAATAACCCTATGCATATACAGTTGACTCATCTTTAATCAGGATGTATAGAATACACAATGGGGAAAGGATAGTCTCTTCTCTGTTACTGAATTCTATGATACTTGGGCCTATTTCTTAGACAAACTTTCTCCAATGTAGTATTTGTACAGCTCTGACCTACCTTAAACTCCTTGTGATCACTATTTTTTTTAATATTTTGCCCATTAGTGAGTAAAATGTCACTTCATATTTTATTCATCATTTAATAAATACTTATTCAGTACCTAAAAAACACTTTTTTTTAGAAGTTGTAATGAAATGTTATAGATAACACTTTAAAATTACTGGCAGATAATAGTTATTCAAGAAAAACTTAACAATAATATAATAAGAAATGATGTTAAAAATGACACAAATCTTCATTCTTCAGTTATTATTTTGGTGATATTAATGCTCTGATGCAATTTTTCTTCCTATTGTAAATATAAATCACCAGAAACACAATTCACTACATAAAGTGGCTGCAGAAAAGCCTTGGGTTGGGCACAATTGGGATAGAAAAATTTCTAGGGACTCCATGAACCTATCTCTCTCACTATGTATGAGATAGCTCAATACACATATTATAAAACCTATGTGATGAATGACAGCAAAATTACTACTTACGCTTCTCCAATTGTATAAATATGATACAAAAACAATTATGGAAAATTCAGCTAGGAAGTTCCTACTTAGAGATGGTAGAATGCCATTAGTCTTGAAGCCACATTGTTGAGTAGAATCTTGGTTTATCCACTTACCAGCCATATGACCTGGGGCTAGTTGTTTCAACTTTGTTTCCTAATGTCTTTATGTGTAAAACCATTATATTATGCATGACTAATTTATAAGGTTAATGAGTGATTTAAAGTACATTAACATATGTAATATCTTAATGTATAGTTAAGTGCTTGATAAGCATTATAATGGAGAAAATAATCTAGATAAAACAGGAGCAAAGATAACTGACCCATTTTCCTTGTGAAAATTGCAGAACTAGATATGCAGACTGAACCTTCTGCTGAATAAAATATTTTAAAAATCTTTCAAAATGCATTTTGTCAGCTGGCAAGAAATCAAGGAATCTCCAGAGGCCAAAAATAAGCAAAAGCAAGAACTCAAAGAAGTGGAGCACAGAAGCAGATTTTCACCCTGTCTTAGCTCAGGTTTCCTAGAAGCAGAACCTGGGGAAGGGATTCAGATGCGTAAATACAGTCTCAGTTAAAGTCTAGTCCTAAACTGAGGCAAGGAGCAGAGAAGAAAAAACAACTGGAGCACAAATTTCACTGTAGCGTTGTTCCCCCTTGAGATAAGAGGACCAGATTTTTAAATCCTGTTTGTGTTGGTTATTATCTATGGGATGATCGAGGCTGCTTCTTAAGTCTGCCCCTATCAACCTGGCTAACTGGGGCAATACTTCAGAAAAGAGAGGCAGCTGTGAACTTTTAATGACCAAACTCTCAGTAGATGGAGGCCAGAAGCACCAGCCCAGTAAGGGGTGTGAGAAGATGATTCCCTGAGTCATGGCCAGAGACTACCACAGCCATCCCCTTACACCATTCAGATGCACATGCTTTTTGCATTAAGTTCACTCTAACTAGTTTCTGCATCTCCAGAGGACAATTACTTCAGTTCCCAGGAAAACTCATAAGAGGAATATTATTGGGATGAATAGAGTCTCCATAGCTACCGTTAATGTCATAGACATAACGGGTACTCATCTTCTAAGCTTTTCATCACCCTAGGATAGCACTTCTGCACTGTAATGGCTTGTGTGTTGGGTGACCCAGATTCCCAACTGAGGGCGCTGAACTTCTGGTTACCTTGGCCTCATCAGGCCATGATTGCTTTATATGTCCATATGGAACTAAAGCAGTGCATGAAAGTATTAAAATGCCCCAGTGGATCACCTTTGCCCCAGATACATTCAACCCAGGACCCGTACACAGCAGCAGTCATACTTCTCATCAAGATGAGGATTGGTTACACCTTTCTGAATTTACCCTTTCCCTGCCTGCCCTTCTGCAGGCACAAGAAACCCTGAGTGACTAGATGTCAGGTGTAACTTTAAATTTAGACAGACTCTTAATCTTTTATTTTTTTTTAATTTAAACAATCCCATTTACAATAGCATCAAAAATAATAAATTAAATTAGATTAAATTGTTTTAATTTAATTTTTTGTTAAATTATAACTGTATACATTTATGGGGTACAATGTGATGATTTGATATACAATGTGGATGCTTACATCAAACCAATTAATATAACCACACTTAACTTGCTTTTTGTGGGAAGACGTTGATAATTTCCTCTTAGTTGTTTTGAAATGTATCCTTGCATTGTGCACATTAGGTGAGATCTCACCAGATATCTTCCCTCCTCCCTCCTCCTCTCCCTTCCTTCCTGCTGGACTATATTTGTGTTTTCCTATGTTTCGTATAAATGTATAAGTAATTATATATTTGTTTCATAATAATATTAAGTACATTGGATACTTTTTTCCCTATTCTTGAGATACTTTACAGAGAAGAATATGTTCCAACCCATCTAGGTAAACAAAAAAAAAAACATAAAGTCTCCATCTTTTCTTATGGCTAAATAGTATTCGTGGTATACATGATTCCACAATTTGTTAATCCATTCATGGGTTGATAAGCATTTGTGCTGCCTCCAGGACTTGGCAATTATGAATTGGGGTGCGATAAACACTCTGATGCAAATGTCTTGGTCGTAAAATGATTTTTGGACTCTTATTCTTATCCCCTAACCAAGATGTCAGGACCTACAAAGCCTAAATTTGTGGGGACAGGAAAAACAACTTCCCTAAGTAGTTCACAGGGAGGGAGGGCAAAAAGGGCCAGTCCTATTTTCATACCTTGATTTGTGAACTTATATATTCTACCTATTCAAGACTGTGGATGCAGTTTTAAGACGTGTATTACCATCCTAAAAGATAGCCCTCGCATGGATGTCTTGGTGCTCAGTTGGCTCTTGGAAGATAACTAATCACATCTGCCCTTCAGTAAAGAATAGCCCTGTGCTAACAGGAGCAAGGGCCCAGGAGCTTATGAGTTTCTCAGTCCCGGGGAGGTGGGTAGACTTTACCCAGCGATTAACTGACACAATGTACAGAAGGCCAGCACCTTTGCTTAATAGAGAACTATGTGATGTTCTATATTGTATGTATGTATGGAGCAGATCTCCATGGGATCAGTTTGAAACTAGTCTCTAGCTCACTTTTCCCTCTGCCCCATCACACTTCATTCACTTCAACATGCCCCTCCCAGGCTTCACCTCTAGGGAAGCAGATAGCAGGTGATCATTCCAGAACATCATTTCTATGTGTACTTAGATGTGTTTTTAAGAGAACAGACCACCACCTGAAGAGCTTCACTCCATGAGGAGAGCAAAGGAAATAGCAAATATGTGGATAAATAGAAAAGACTTTTTAATCTTTTAAAAATTCTTTAGAAGTAAATTAACTAAAAGTTAACAATATAATATGGGGCTTGTTATATATATGCATATAAGTAAATATATGACATCAGTATTACAAAGACAACAGAAAGGTGATTGGAATTACATTGTTGTAAGGCTCTTACATGTGCAATTTTAATTCAAATAGACTTTGGTAAGTTAAATATGTATGTTGTAATCGCTACAACAACTACTAAAAAATAATACCAAGAAGTGTAGCTAAAAAGAGCTATAATGAAATCCTAAAAAGCGATTAAACAGTTGTCAAACTAGTTATTAACAAAAGTCATAGACTCAAATAGATGCTGTTTGAAAGAGATGCTCTTTAAATACAAAGGTACAAATTGAAAATAAAAGTGTGAAAATATAAATATATCATCTAATTGCTAAGACTAAGATATTTAGTGTTACTAGATTATTTCAATACAAGAAGTATCACCAGGATAAAGGGTACTTGTCTAATTACAAAGCTTAAAAATATATGCTGTAAGATGCAAAAATGGACAGAACTTATGGGAGAACTAGATGAATTCACAATTATAAAGGAACGTTTTAACACTCCTCTCAAACTACCTAAAACAATCGCTTCCTTATTTCAACACATGCTATAAAACTACATTTGTCAAGAAAATATGGTGTAGTAAAGATAAAAAAATGGACAAATAAAGGAATAGAGAGTCCAAAAACAGTCACATCTGAATGATCTTTTCTATAAAGTTGCAAGTTAATTCAATGACCCAAGCATAATTCTTTCAGAATATTGTGCTGGAACAACTGACTACTTATAGCAAAATAAAAGAAAATTCAAATTCCATCATACATAGAAATTTATTCAAAACCTAAATATGTAGCTTTAAGACCTAAATATATACCTAACAGTGTAAAATTTATGTTGGACAGAAAATATCTTTACAACATTGGAATAGGTAAATATTTCATAAAAAAAACCTCTAATCGTAACATAAAAAATAATAGATTATACTTCATCGAGACTAAACTCATGCTTCTAAAAATATTTCATTAAAACAATGAAAGGCTGAGTTGACAATTGACTTTAGATATTCATATTACATTCAAAACCCCTCCAACTCATACTAAAAAATAAGCCACTGACAAATGTGCAAGAGGTTTATACAGACATTTGAAAAAAGAAGTTTGTAAAACATACAGAACAGATACTAGACTTTATTTGTTTTTAGGAAAACACAAATTAAAACCATAATAAGATATCAGCTCACCCTACAGGCAGACTAAAATTAAAAATACTAATACCAAGAT
Organism: Nycticebus coucang; assembly: GCF_027406575.1. NCBI lineage: Eukaryota > Metazoa > Chordata > Mammalia > Primates > Lorisidae > Nycticebus > Nycticebus coucang. Next base: position 33,449,902 of record NC_069782.1, read on the forward strand.
TTGGGGATCTGGAATGACGTCTGTACCATACTTCTCTGTTGGGGATGTAACATGGTACAGCCACCTTGTGAAATAATTTGCACTTTTTTTAAATTAAAGCATAGATATAATTTACAATCCAAAAGTTCCATTTCTACGGATATATTCACAAAAAGATATACAAGAATAAGAATTTTTATTTCTAGGAGTAAAAACCTGAATCTCTATATTCATTGACATAACATTAGATTAATTGTGGTATATCAGGAAATATTGGCAATACTGAATTCTAAAGGAACTGCTGATTTATACAGTCTCAAAGATGAATTTCAAAACTGTCATGGTAATTACAAAAAAAAAAAATGCCAGATGCAAGAGTGCATCAAATATAACTCCAATAATATGAAGTTTTAAAATAGGCAAAAATAAAACTATGGTCTTAGAAATCAAATTGTTTCCTGGAATGTAGGGGGGTGGGTAAGAAAGACTGCAAAGTACACTTAGGAACTTTCTAGGATGATAGAAATAATCTAGATATTGATTAAAATGCTGATTACCAGGTATATACATTTGTCAATAAATTATACACTTAAAATTTGTGCATTTTGTTATATGCAAGATGTACCCTAATTGGTTGATTAAAAAATATCTTGAAAGTAAATGATACTATTCCCACCTGTTTTCTCTAACAAAAGCAACAACAATAATTTTTTAAAAACCAGCATTTATTACGCACTTACTAAGTGCATCAGGCGCTATGATAAGTGCTTCAAAAATGCTAACTAATTTAACCTTCTTAAGACTTTTATGACACTTCATATCATAAGTATGTTATCTCCATTTCACACATAAGAAAGTTGAAACGCAGACTATTATGTTAATATGCTCAATGGCTCACAGGTAGAAACGGGTGGAGCCGGTCACAGTCTAGGCATCCTAGATCCAGGGTCTGTTCTCCTAATTATCTCACTGTACTGTCTCCACTTTCTTCACCACAGTTATAGCTCATTGACTGAAAGATAAAGAGTTAATTTTTCCTAGAATATTAGACTCCAAGGCACTGAGAACTCCTGAAGACCAGCTAAGCAGGTGTAAGTCCAAATTAACGTCTGTAAGCGTCTGTTCGTGTAATGTGGAACTTGGAAGTATGACAGGTATACTGCCATCATTTTTCCAGGTGTCACAGACAAATGCTGCCAATTCCTCATAGCTGGCAGCTTCACTGGCAGCTGGTCAATCAGGTTTGAGCAGCACCACTGTGTGGTCCAGCAGAATACTTTGAATGTTTTCTATTCTCTTTTTCATTCCTGGGTTTCTTTGAAGGGTCTCCAGGTGTACCTGGTCTCCAGGTGTTGCCAACAGGGCCCACTATCATTTTCCCTCTCAACAGGCCATGAGCCGAATGGAAGAAGGGAAAGACGTAGGCCTGTGTTAGGTTTCTCAGCAGAGGAAATATCAGTTGTAATAGAATAGCCGGCATTTTGCCATCTCTGCACGCACTATATGCTGACTTGACAGCCAACAAGTTGGAACACACAACAGAATCTTATTAAACTAATCTACACTATAATCTGTACGTTTATCTTTACCAAGACTCTTTGTAAGAATTGGATTTCATGACATATAATTAGGCTTTATGAAATCTCTTCAGTGCTTTGTAATTAACAAATGGATTAATTTGCCTACCCATTCCATACTTGGGCATAGAATTCATAGTACCCACTGGAAAGCCAGGTAATGCTATTTCCTTTAAAACTCTATTTTTCTTTCATTTTTAGAAAACAATTTACTGCTTTGTTTATGACTATCTGGAGTTAAAGAGTAAGAACAAGAATCAGACGTAGAAAATATCTTGGAAAGATGGCTGTTTAATACTTGCATGTTAACTTTTTTCTAGAATAAGTTTAGGCTAACATTTCTCTACAATGAACTCTTATATCAAGGTCTATCAAATACTCTCTTACAAAGTAGGTCCCGAGGCCCCACTCTTTTAAGTCTACCAAGTCAGCATATGAGATGAGGATCCCAGGAGTCAACATTTTCGTAAACGCTCCAGGTGTTCTTATCTGCCCTTAAATTTGGCAACCTCTGCTGTAGGCCTGACAGACAGGGAAAAATGGCTATCAGATAAAGTATTTGTAGAAAGCCATTCCTCAAATGAACAGAAAACTAAACCACAGCCAGAAAAAGAAACTCTTCACATCAGCACAGCAGCTTCTACCTGCAAAGCGCTGCTTGCTGGCTTAAAAAACAGGATCTTTAAAACCTGTAGCACACTATGCCATTATCTTCCACTTCACAAAGGGGTTTTTAGATCTGCTACATGAAAGATGTTGTAATAAACCACACAAATGCTACATTGAACTAAAGCAAATGCAAAAGGAGAACTTAATACCTGCAGATATAAAACCTCAGTTTGTTTTTAAAGCTCCTTTTCATCTTGAGAAGAAAGAGAGATTTAATCAGTCCTTTTGGAGGAGCTATCCCATGTCAGAGTCGTGCTGCCTTGCTTTAGTTCAAAGGGGTCAAAGGTAGTTTCTTCTTCTAAACCAAGTTGGGAAGTGGCAGAAACTGAAATAAATGAGCAGCTACCTTTATTTCCGTGGATCAAATGATGTGTAATATAAGAGGCATTTCTATTTTAGGAGCATGAAGAACCTGGATCTTATAGAAGGCTAAATGTAGGTGAACTATAGTTTCTTTTTGTTTTTGACTTCTCCATGAAAATGAAAATAAATGAATGAATGAATGGATGAACTCACAAAAACTTTTAAAAATTCTGAGCGAGCATGTTTTATGTATTTTTGTTTCCTGCGTGATTTTTCACTTGTCACCGGAGATTGCCTGAGCATAACAAATGGGCTTCTCCTACCTCTTGAACCCTGGCTGGCCTCAGTAAACCTGACAGGGTGAAAAGCAAAGAAAAGGTCTTTGGAAACAGGTGGTTCCAAGCAAGACTTTGTCCTTTCGGAGCAATTCAAACACTAAGTTCAATAAAAGGCTGGATATCAGTCTGCTATTTTTTCATCCAGGTTGTTGTCATCATCCATGTCAGAACTTACACCATCTTCCTGTCTTCTTCTCTTGTTTTTCTGAACTCAGCTAGAGAGTAGTCTTCAGATCAGCTCTGCAGAACTGTGATGACAAGACCAAAAAGAGGCACACTGATTTCTACTTGTTATAAAAGAAAGTGTATTCATTGCAAACCTATTTAACAAAATATCATGACTTGTGCAAACTGCAAGTCATAAAAGACAAGGAAAGGCATTGAAATTTGTATTCTGCACAGAGAAGGTCATACCATGCAGTGCTGAATGCTATTACTATCTTTCTTACACATTCTAAAGAAAATTGCCACCTCGTTTATAGGTTGAGTGCCTAATTAGGTTTAAGTTTTCAAGCTTGGGTGATTAAAAAGAGTGTTGTAAGAAAGGTATAGCCTTTTTAAAGGGAGGCCAATAGAGATTGGTAAATATTTTCAAATTTGCCTTGGTCAATATTATTTATTACTTATTCTTTTATACCAAGCACCATTTAAGTCTCTATGATCCCAAATTTTCTTATTTATTATATTGGCCACAGAGCAATCACTTGCATTTTCTATTATTTTAAAATAATTGGTGTGAAATTCCACAAAAATTGGCATATAGGGATTCATAGATAGATATTTGTCTAATCTATTTGTAGTAGTTATAGGGGAAAGTCCAAGCAAAGCCTTTGGTGCCAAGGCTTTGATGTTGAAGAAAGCTCTAAGCCACTTGGAACTCTAGTACTGCCCAATGAAAGGTATTTTACGTCATAAGAAGTAGCACAAAAAGATGAGTGTTCTAGGCCTAACTGAGAACAAAGGTCACATTGGTGACTTGTTCCTTTCATCTCTCCTGTTAATGCCCGTGACAATAATATAAGGTCTGACAATTAAGTGTGTGGACTTGCCACAATGTGTGTATGTTGGCAGCACTGTACAAACAATTCAGTAAGGTTTTATAACCTCAGTATATCACTGTCTCACAGCTGTGTTCATGTCAATATGTGGTAGTGTCTTGATAAGTGACGTTTACTATTGTTGTTAGGTGTTGTGTATGCTATTGCAAGAATATTGGAGCTAAATTAGAACAACAAACATTCATAAACTTCTTGTTAAACTTGGCAAGAGTAAAAGTGAAATCAGGGAAATGTTAGTCCAAGTTTATGGGGATAATACCATGAAGAAAATGGCAGTGTACAAATGAAGTAAATGTTTTTCTGAGGGGAGAGAAAGCTTCACTGATGAAGAGAGGTCAGATCAGCCAGTAATGAGAAAAGGGGATGAAAACATTGCAAAAATTTGTCAAATTGTGCATCAAAATCAATAGCTGACTCTGAGAAGCATAGCAGACCAATTAAACTCTGATAAAGAAAGAGTTAGGAAAACCTCATTGGAAGATCTTGGCCAACAATTCATGGCTCTTGCATCACAACAATGCACCAGCTCACATGGCACTGCTGGAGGGAGTTTTTAGTCAAAAACAAGTAATTGTATTGAAAAACCCTCCCTACTCACCTGATTTGGCCCCCAATGACTTTTTCCGGTACCTGAAGATGAAAGAAATATTGAAAGGAAAATGACATTTGGTGACATTCAGACATCAAGGGTAATGTGATTACAGCTTTGATGATCATTCCAGAAAAAGAGCTCCAAAATCGTTTTGAAGAGTGAACTAGTTGCTGGCATCAGGCATAGCTTCCCAAGAGGAGTGTTTTGAATGTGACTGTAGTGATATTCAGCAATTAGGTATGTAGTATTTTTTCTAAGATGAGTTCACAAAATTAATTGTCAGTCCTCACAAAAGTTGAAAATTACTGAAATATACAAGAGACTATGGAATGTTGCTTAGAGAAAGGATGTGTATCTTATAAAGTTCCATCAAATGTCTTTCTTTTGGCTGATTTTAGAAACATCCAAAGTCATGATCCCATAATGCCAGGAGGCATGATTGTATTTACAAAATCTCTTATATTTCTGACATAGGACAATCTCCATCCTCTGATTTCACAGAAATTAAAAGGACAAATACAGTTTAAGAATTGGAGTGAGTGGTAGATTAATACAGTTAAAACCGCTACAATCATATTAATATCAATAACAGAGGGGTTTAGAGTAAATGACCAGGAGTAAAATAAATTTAAGAGAACTCTAAATCTGTAAAGTAAAATATTGTTTATGATAGTCATTCAAAGAGTATTTATTGGGCACTTGTTGGAGATATAAGGAGCATAAACTATGATGCCTACCTTCAAAGAGGTAAAAAATGTATTGTGAGACTACATTATTTCTTCTGCGATTGCATAAATAATCACTTTCCTTCTTGGTGAGAACTTAATTTTAACTTACTGTTTACAAACAGTGTCAGCAAGAATTTCACCTCATAAATGAAAAGAGAGAATTCATTTGACTCCCAATGGCATTATTTGTTGTGAATTCATTTCACAAATAATCCAAAATGTATGCACCAGTAAGAATACTAAAGGAAACAGACTAACTGAATTTTGGCTTCATTACTTTGGAAGGTTTTTGAGAAACATGAAATTGTAATTAAATACAGTCTCTGGAAAGCATGTCAGCAAATACAGATTTGAGATTTATTATTTTAGCAAAACTAAATAAACCATGGTGAATATTTTTTGAACTCAGTTTGCTTTATGTTCTGATAGAATTTGCCAGAGAAGTTCCAGTAACATTTGTTACATACATACAAATTCAATAAAATTATCCTATTGGTGATCACAATGTTTGTTTTGTTTTGTTAAAATGGAAATGATTTTCATAAACTCCATAATTTTTTTTATTTCAAAATTTTATGGCGGTACACATGTTTTGGTCACATGTACCCATTTTATTATGGTTAAGTCAGAATTATAAATGTACCTGTCATCCAGATAGTATTCTCTGCACCTGTTGGATAGGTTTTTCTTCCCCTCTTGCTCCCATTCCACCCTGATTGGTTTACACTGAGATTTACTTCCCTTTGTGTACATGTGTGCTCACCCGTTAAATCCAATTTAATACCCAGTATATGTGGTATTTGTTTTTCCATTCTTTAAATACTCATTTAGGATAATTGTCTCCAGTTCTATCCAAATTGTTGCAAAAGGCTTTAATGCATCTTTATTCGTATCTGAGCAGTATTCCATAGCGTACATATACCACATTTTGTTAATCTACTCATGAATCCATAGACACTTGGGTTGCTTCCATATTTTTGCAATTGTGAATTGTGCTGTCATAAACATTCACATTCAGGTGCATTTTTGATAGAATGACTTCTTTTCCATTGGATGAGTAACTATTAATGGGATTGCTGGATCAAATGATAGATTTACTTTTAGTTTTTTAAGGAATCTCCATACAATTTTCTTTAGGTGTTACACTAATATGTAGTCCCACCAACAGTGGATAAGCATTCCTTTCTCTCTGCATTCATGCCAGAATCAATTGTTTTTGGACTTTAAAATAAAAGCCATTCTAACTGGGGTAAGGAGATATCTCATTGTTGTTTTAATGATGATTAGTGACATTCAGAATTTTTTTCATGTTTACTGACCATTTGTCTACCTTCCTCTGAAAAGCTTCTGTTATTTTTCCCCCCATTTTTTAATGGGCTTGTTTGTTTTCTTCTGTCTTATTTGCTTCAGTTCTTTGTAGATGGTGATTTTTAGCCCTTTGTCACATGTACAAGGTGTGACAATTATGTTCGTGAACTCATTCTAGAAGAACTACTACATACCTCATTGCTCAATATCACTGTAGTCACCTTTGAAGTACTTGCCTTGAGAAGCTGTGCAGCAATGCCAGCAACTAGTTCACCCTTCAAAGCAGTTTTGGATTTCTTGTTCTGGAATGGACATCAGAGCTATTATTATATTACCCTTGATGTCTTGAATATCATCAAAATGTCTTCTCTTTAATTTTTCCTTTATCTTGGGGTAAATTAAAAAGTCATTGGAGGTCAGATCAGGAGAGCAGGGAGGGTGTTCCAACACAGGTATTTATTTTCTTGTCAAAAACTCCTTCACAGTTTGGGAGCCCTGAGAGCTCTTTTCTTTTGTTCATCAGTGAGCTCCTTTAGGACCATTTTTCCATGTACCTTTCTCATGGCAAGATTTTAAGATTTTCCTGTTTATTTTTTGATGTTTACTAGGACTGCTATGCTTCTCACAATCTGCTGACAATTTTGACACACAATTCAATGAATTTCTCCTGCTCATTACTGGCCACCCTGACCTCTCTTCATCAGTGACGCTTTTTCTCCCCTCATAAAAACATTTAATTCATTTGTATACTGACATTGTATCCATAGGATTATCCTTATAAACTTGGACCAATATGTCCCTGATTTAATTTCCACTCTTGCCAAGTTTAATAAGAAATTTAATGTTTGTTCATTGCTCTAATTCAAACTCCAGCATTCTTATGGAGGCATAAAAAACACCCAGCAATAATAATGAATAGCACTCAGCAAGATTCTGCCACACGTCAACATGTGAGACACTGATGTACCAAGGTTAGGAACCCTTACAAAGCTGTTTGTACAGTACTGCTGATGTAAGCACACTATGGCAAGTCTGCGAACCTAATTGTCAGACCTCATGTAGCTTGTGAATATTTTCTCATATTCTATAGGTTGTATATTTTTTCTGTTGATTATTTCCTTAGCTGTCCAGAAGCTTTTTCTTTAATCAACTCTCATTTGTTTATTTCTGTATTTGCTGTGATAGCCATTGGAATCTTCTTTATAAATTATTTGATCAGATTGATACCTAGAAGAGCTTTTCCAACATTTTCTTCTAGCAGTCTTATGGTTCCATGCCTTATATCTAAGTCTTTTTTCCATCTTAAGTTAATTTTTGTGAGTGATGAGATATCTGGATCCTGTTTTGTTCTTTTGCGTGTGAATATCCAGTTTTTCCACCATTTATGGAATAGAGATTCTTTTCCCCAGTATATACTGTTGTCTGCTTTGCAAAGATCAGTTGCCTGTATGTGAAGGGCTATATATGTGGGTTCTCGGCTATGTTCCATTGGTCCATGTCTCTATTATTGTCCCAGTACCATGCTGTTTATAGACTTGTAGTTTATTCTGATGTCTGGTAATGTGATGCCTCTAGATTTGCTCCTTTTGCTTAAGATTGCTTTGGCTATTTGGACTCTCTTTTGCTTCCAAACAAAGCATAGAATTTTTTTCTTTTTTTTTTGCTAGGTCTGTGAAATATTATATTGTTATTTTGGTGGGAATTGTGTTGAATCTGTAAATCACTTTGGGTAGTATAGACATTTTAATAATGTCAATTCTACTAATCCATGAGCATGACATGTTTTTCCATTTGTGTCCTCTGCCATTTCTTTCATCAGTATTTCATAGTTATCTTTATAGGGATCTTTCACTTCCTTGGTCAAGTATATCCCTAGGTGTTTTATTTTCTTTATAGCTATAGTGAATGGTATCGAGTCTTTGATTTGACTTTCAGCTAGACTGTTATAGGTGTATTAGAATGCTACTGATTTGTGTACATTGGTTTTGCTGAATTTATCAGTTCTGGGTGTCTCTTGGGGGCATCTTGAGGGTTTTCTAGATATAAGATCATATTGTCAGCAAATAGGAATAGTTTGACCTTTTCTTTTCAAATTTCCTTATTTCTTTCTCTTGCCTGATTACTCTGGCTAGCATTTCCAGCACCATGTTGAGTTGAATTAGTGATAGTGGGCACTGTCTTATTCCAGTTCTTAGTAGAAGTGCTTTCAGATTTTCTTCATTCAGCATGAAGTTGGCTGTGGATTTGTCCTATATGGCATTTATAGTTTTGAAATATGTTCCTTCTATGCCCAGATTGTTGAGGGTTTTTAATCAAGAAAAGTGTGCTGGATTTTGTCAAATGCTTTTTCTGTATCTATTGAGGTGATCATACGGTCCTTGTTTTTGCTTCTATTTGTGGTAAATCACATTTATTAATTTATATATGTTGAATCATCCTTGCATCCCTGAGATGAAGTCAACTTGGTCCTGGTGAATTTTTTTTTTTTTTTGATGTGCTATTGAATTTTGTTTACTAGTATTTTATTAAGGATTTTTGCATCAATCGTCATATAGTGTATTGGTTTGTAGTTTTCTTTTTTCTTGTGTCCTTTCCTGGTTTTGGTATCATGGTGATACTGGCTTCATAGAATGATTTAGGGAAGATTTCATTCTTCTCAGTTTTATGGAACAATCTTTGCAGTATGGGTACCAGCTCTTCTCTGTAGCTCTGACAAAATTTGGGTGTGAATCCATCTGGTCCAGTATTTCTATTTTTGTTCTTGTTGTTGGAAGATTCTTTTTTTTTGTAGAGACAGAGTCTCACTTTATAGCCCTCCGCCCTCAGTAGAGTGCCATGACGTCACAGGACTCACAGCAATCTCCAGCTCTTGGGCTTCCGTGATTCTCCTGCCTCAGCCTCTCAAGCAGCTGGGACTACAGGTACCTGCCACAATGCCTGGCTATTTTTTTGTTGCAGTTCGGCCCGGGCTGGGTTTGAACCTGCCACCCTCAGTATATGGGGCCAGTGCCCTACTCACTGAGCCATTATTACTGCTTCAATTTTATTGCTTCTTATTGGTCTGCTCAGGAGTTCTATTTCTTCCTGATTGGGTCTTTAGAGGTTGTGTATTTCCAGGAATTTGTCCATTTCCTCTATGTTTTGAAATTGGTATGCATAGAGATTTTCATAATATTCATAGGCAATATTTGGGTCCTTTCTTTTCTATTCTTGGTTAAACTAGGAAGAGATCTATCAATTTTGTTTATCTTTTCAAAGGACCTACTTTTTGTCATTAATCCTTTGTATTGTTTTTTGTTTTCCATTTCATTTAGTTCTGCTCTGACCTTAGTTATTTCTAACCCTATTTCTTTTATCTCCTGTTGGCTTTCAGCTTGGTTTGCTTTAAATTTGTGTCATCTTTTAAAACTGAGAGATAATATTCACCTTAGAAGTTACATAAACAGAATTGTAATCACCCAAATTTCTGACTATCACAATGTTCTTTCTCTTCCAGTAGTACCTAGGTGGTGTGTTTTGAAAAGATGGCCACCCACAATGCCATATATTTAAAAGGTTAAAAATTTAACTACCAGTACACAAAGCTTCCTTCAATGATCCATGAACTTATCTTTCATTAAGTTATTCAAATTGTTTTCAAATATATTTATATTTTAATATATATAATTTCCTAATAGAATAGAATGTCCAAATTGTATCAAATACTGGATGCTTTCATTTATCTTAAAAAAAAAAAAAAAAAAAAAGACATTTGCTACTTCTGTTTTTCAGTTTGGATTGGTCTTATTTGTGATTTGGTAAAGATTATTCCATTGAAAAATTCAATTTCCTATCCTTAAATATTAGATTTACCTTCTATCTTCTTCTTAATGTTCACATCCTCTCAGGTCAATAACCACAATAGAAAATGTTCTTGTCAGGCATTATGCATAGGACATGATCCATGTACTACATGAGCTTCCATCTGCTCTCTCCTGGGACAATCATATTTACTCTTGGAAACTTTTGGTGACTCCCATATACATGTGAATCTCCTGATCTCTCTTCACCTCACATTTGCACCTGCATCTTTTATAGGCAGGTTGCCTTCAACATGTTCAAAACCCTTCAAAATTTTCTGTTAACTCGCTTTTTCTTGTTGACTATATCAGTAAATTTAAAAAGTAGCAATTTATTCTACAAAGAATCCAGGCTACAAGCCTAAATGTCATTTTGAACTACTGTCTTCCTCTGTCTAATTGACCATTAAGTTTTCTTTATTCTATATCTTTAACATCATATTATTTTAAATGTATACATCTTTAAATTTCAACTGACACTAATTCAGTTCATGCTGCAAAAATATTTCCCTCACTCTCTTTCTTTCTCTCTCATTACTTTTGTGAAATTAAACTACACATTTGGATTTTTAAATATTGATTTTGCATTTTACACCGAAACTTGTATAATTATAATTAACTAAAAGAAAGTTTTAAATGTTCTTATTTTGTCTGACTTTGGCTATTTCTAGGCAAACAGGTATATTTGTCCTTCAGTATCCATGGGGGATTAGTTCTAGAACTCCCCACAAATAACCAAATCCTCAGATTTTCAAGTCCCTTATATAAAATGGTGTGGTATTTGCATATAGCTCACATGTATACTGTTTTATATTTAAATCATCTCTAGATTACTTAAAATACCTAATTCAATGTAAATCTTTATAAATAATTATTACACTGCATTTTTTATTTATATTATTTTATTGTTACTTTTATTTTCTTGTTATTTTCAACCTGCTGGTTGAATCTGCAGATGCAAAAACCACAAATTTAATGGACCAACTATAATTCTTTTTCCAAAATAGTGAGATTACAATGATTACACAATCTTTGATTAATTTTAAGCCATTGATGTATTAGAAGGCCAGCTTCTTTGCTATTCAACAAATATGTGCTCATTCTGGAATTTGTTAGCACTAGCCTTTGGCTCCACTTTTATAGAAAATAAAATCTTCCTCTTTTTAAAGCAAACCAGAAATAAGATTCTTTTCCACATGATTTATCACCTTGTTGCTTGGACCAATTGGACTCAAACCACCTTTCTTGAGAAAAGTAATTTTGCAATTGGTGCATGACTCTTGTGACTTCCGTGCCTCAAGTTTCAATTGTTCTGTAGAAGAATTCTTTATAATGGTTGTTGTTATCCATGTTGAAATTCAATTACTTTTTAAAGAAAACAGAAGCTTTATTTCTCTTTATCTGAAACTTATAGGAAAATAAACCAATATCAGATAAGTATAAAACAAATGAAATATAAAAATGATAGTTATACTACAAGGAGGTAGACATACATGTATATTTCCTGAGGGAGTCTACTTTTTTTAATTTGCAATTTGGAGGTACTTCCTGTTGAGTGATAGTTATATTGAGTTCAAATCTTGGATCCAATAATTACTAGGTATTAAGCCTCATTGAAGTGGCAACTTCCTATCCTTAAGCTTCAGTTTCTTCATCTATAAAATAGGGATATACAATTACCTCATTTGAAGAGGTATTAGGAGGATTATATTAATATTTAAAACTATTTGGACTAATTACTGGCATATAATTATCTAACAAGTGTTCAAAAATTGTAATACTCTTCATCATCATTGTTAATCTTTCCAGTTTTGAGTCCATAGGTATTAACCTATGGACTCAAATGGTGTTTGCTTTACCTTATTATGTGCGTTCCGGTCATGAATACCTTTATCTTAGGTTAGCTCCCTTAAATGTAGACTTTAGGGCAAGAATTTCAGTATGTGTGGTTTATTTGGGAGATGATTTTAGTTAAGTATTAGTAAGAGGTTGGAAACAGACAAAGAAGTGGAGAAAGATAATGAAGGGTGTGTTTTCCAGCTGATTATCACTGTGGGCAGTGATATTCCTCAGAAGCTATATTCCTCAGAACCCTTGGACAAAGTGTGGCATTATCTCCTCAATGAGTGAGGATGCTGAAATATTTATCCTCCAAATCCCCTCTGGTATTGGCTGAAAGGTATTCCAAGAGCATCAGTGATATTCCTCAGAAGCTATATTCCTCAGAACCCTTGGACAAAGTGTGGCATTATCTCCTCAATGAGTGAGGATGCTGAAATATTTATCCTCCAAATCCCCTCTGGTATTGGCTGAAAGGTATTCCAAGAGCATCAACTCCCAAGCATTTGTATCTTTCCCACACCCACCTCCACCCTGGCCCCCAAAACCTGCAGGTGGGAAGCTGTTGATACTGCCTTAGAAATCCATTGGCATGTGCTGAAATGGAATGTATTGGAATGATGAGTACTGAGGGATATAAGGCCAGGGTTCAGAGCTGTGGAGAGTTTCTGCTGTAAGTGGACAATTAAGGGATTTTATTTCTAATATACATAACAGTGAAATAACATACAAATGTGAGTAGACACATGGTAGGAGGAATCTTGAAAATCAACCAAAAGCATATATGAGTTTAAATAATCTGCAAACCCTGAAATATTCCTCAAATTACTTCTGGTATGTACAAAGTGTTATTTTACTAATCCAAACCATGAATAAAATCTGAAATGATGTCTGAATGATGCATGAAAGAATAATCAAATGATTTCAAGGAAGAAATATATCTCTTCTTCAGAAATACTATCCTTATTTAAGAACAGATCTTTGCTTAAAACCTCACCCCCAGGAAGTAGTACTACTGAATATAATTCAACAGTAGCATCTTCTAGTTGAGAATATGTGACTGACATTTCCTATTCTTGTTTAACCATTGTTTAGAATAACAAAAGAGCTACGATAATCTGATTGATAGTTTTATTAAATATAGAGGCTGAAAATCCCAAACGACTGCCTTTCCCATCTTAAATCCTAAGGAATTGTGTTGTGTTCATTCATATGTAAAATATAAGTTTCCCTATAATAATTATCACCTTCTTTATTTATAGAAAACCTGTAACTTTGTGAATAACAAAAGGCACCTTCTTTGTCAGTTTTCTATAAATATAATAATTATTGTTAAAGCTGGTGGTTAAATTTTGAAAATAGCTGAAGATAATAAATAGGGGTGCCATTCACATTATAAAAATGCAAAGGAAAAAAACTATAAAATAAAAGCTGTAATCATGATCTCTTTGCTAAATTCAACCCATAATTTCCAATGTCAGAATTCTATATCCATATGGTTCGTGATAATACTCACTTTGTTAAATGGCCTGCATTTAAGAAACACAGTATGGTTGCATGAATAAGCAAAGCAATGACTGAGTTCAAATCATTTCCTCTTCTTCAGAGAGTAAATCATGAGATAATGTCTTTGGAATGTAGATAAACTTCTCTTTACAAATATTTTAAGAAATTTGATGGCTCTAGAAACTTATCTTACATAAGTTAGATAAGTTTCTTCTTATCTTTGCATATGGAAGCTTAGATTTTGTTGTTGGTCCCATCATTGATTTAATGACAGTAGTTTAAATACATTTGTTACCCTTCTTTCTTCCTCTACAGGGATTTTGGTAAAGGCAAAATATAAGTGAATTCACTCATCATTTCTAATAAATAAAACTAAGAAAATATTCACATTAAAGTATGCTGAGTGAATACTTTAAGATCAAATTCAAAGATCTAATTCTTTTTATTAAATTTTAAATTAATATGAGGGAATATGCAGTGAGTCCAAATTCTTTTTTAGGTTTCCTAATCTTTGATTTTTAAAACTGATTGGCCCAAGCAGACCGTGACCTGGTATTACTGTTTTCTATGTGGGACCTGTCACTCAGCTATTATTCACCCAGTCTTCAGCTACTAGTTATAAGTCATTCATTCACCAAAAACGTTTTAGCAGCTACCATTCATCATGAATACAATTGATACAGTAAAAGAAAATAAAACAATGTTTGTCGTGTAGCTCACACATTTATTCCATCCTTTCAGAGTCCATGCAGGGCCTAAATTATAGTTAAAGCTTCTGTAATTAATATAGAATTTTTTTTGGGGGGGAAGTGAATTCTTCGACTTGCAAATGACAAAGAACAAACTTCAGCACTATGGAAAGAAAGGTAATTTCTAAAGTAAAGAAACCACATAATTTCTTGATTATGCTGCTAATATTTATGACCTAAGAATGACGGGTTTTGTTTAACCACAAATTCAAGAATAAATAAGCATACAAAACTCATCCATTGTCTATTTTGTAATGTCAATATTTCTTTACTCTTTTCCCTTAACATGTAAATATGTTCAGATTCTTTCTTTTTTTTTTTTTATTGTTGGGGATTCATTGAGGGTACAATAAGCCAGGTTACACTGATTGCAATTGTTAGGTAAAGTCCCTCTTGCAATCATGTCTTGCCCCCATCAAGTGTGACACACACCAAGGCCCCACCCCCTCCCTTCTTCCCTCTTTCTGCTTCCCCCCCATAACCTTCATTGTCATTAATTGTCCTCATATCAAAATTGAGTACATAGGAAAGAAAAACTCACCGTGGCCTACTTCTCTCTATTCTATACTTTCTGTTTGTTTTTTTTTTTAAGTATATTTTGGGAAAATAATCCCTCTACACTTCACCCCTCACTTCCCATCTGCTCTTGAACCTGCTGTAGCCCCTCCATAGTGCATGATTCCTGACATCATACCAAAGCTATGTTTGTTTCTCCCTTTTATTCAGGCCAGTTTCCTCTGCCCTTTGAGGAAAACTTTGACCAACCTCATGGCCCCTCTGTGTACTATTATGTAATCAATAGTCATGTTTTTTGTTTAAGTCTCAAGTTCAGTTTGTATTCAATAATTAGAAGACCCTGTCCAAGATACAACTTCAAATTTGATTTTGGAATGGAATGTTTCTACTGTAGGTACAGCTTGCTTCAAGCTTTCTTCTTCCCTACTTTGCACCTGAGTTTCCAGCAGAATTTGGAAAGAGGAAAGAAAAGGACCAAAAACACCTTAATTGAACTAGAAACCTCCTAAATCATTTTGTACTTGCTGAGCAATCTTACTTGAAAGCTGTTTTTATGTGGCTCTTCAAAGATGCCCTTTCATGGGGATTTCACTCCTGTAGTTTCCTCTTTCCAGGTTGATGTCTCTCAATTCTGGGTGACTACTCGAGAGATTACTTGATAAACATCATTAGACCAAGCATGAAAAAGACAGAGGCAATGTCTATTCTTCTAATTTCGTATGTCCTGTGTGCTGCATTGTACTTGATACATAGTGATCTCTCTTTAAATATTAGTTAAATGAGTAAGTGAAAGATGCTTTTGAAATTCAATGTTCGTTTTCTGTCTTGAATTAAATTAACTTTAGCATACATCTTATGCTGTCCAGCATGGCTTCTCTTATGAACTCCTCCCCTCTTGTCTTCTACACAAATGCCTCCTGTTCTCCTTCTCTCTGGTTGCTCTCAATCTTTATAAAGGCTTCTCTTTGTTTAACAGCTCCCTAATAGCCAGTGTCCCCTTGAGTCAAATGAGTGTCTCTCTTTCTTCATAACTATACACAGTTTCCTTTACTCATTCTTTTGCCTTTTAGAAGTCCATATTTCCATCCCAGAACTCACTTCTAGACTCCATTTTCATACGTTCATCTACTGTTGTAATATCAGCCGATTCACAGAAACCTCAAACTCCTTCTATCTGGAGGCTTTAGGTCTTCTCTAAGAGCTATGCTAGTCTTGATGTCTGTAATGTGTGACTTCATTATGTATTCAGTCTCTCTGGTCAGAATCTGGAAAACCACTCTACACTGTACCTTTCTCATTCAATACATCCAAGTGGCTCTCCAAATCCATTACATTTAATCTTTTAAAGAGGAGTTGAATCTGTACCTTCACCTGGTTTCCAGAGCCTTATCACTTTGCAGTCTAATTATCACAATTACCTCCTCCTAACCAGTCACTTCACCTCTTCCAGTTTATCCCCGATATTGCTGCTTCAAGAGTGAACATCCTAGAACTTAAATTTAACACCACTTGCTTTCTTGTAATAGCTTCCTGCATGGGATCAGAAGGCCCCTTGTGATCTCTCTCTGACCTATCTCTCCAGCTTCAATTCTAAGCTCTTCCTATAAGGAGATTCATGCTCAAATATTATAGTTCCCTCAAAGCAGGCATGCTATTTTATAGTTCTAGACCTACATAATTTTTACCCTGTTTTATCTTTTTCTATCTTACAAAATTACAAAGAATATATCATTTTATTCATCCTAAAATAGCAAGTAGGCCTCAGGCTAACTCTTCCCACATTTCAAAACTTATGTCAAACAAATCCTTCCCTGAGAAGCATCAGTAGGAGAGTGGGAAACTGAAACTCAAGGGGAGATGAGTTATCTCCTCATATGACCCCACAGTTTGCATACCTCTATTTTAGGACTTCAGATGCTGCATAGCTATTTTTCCCCTCAACATATCTGTTTATTCATTATCGGGTGCAGTAAAGGTGATTAATAAGTACAGGTATGTGATGAGGAGTCAGACTATGGAGTGAATTTTTTTTATTGTCACTTACAAACCACTGACCTGAGTTAGGCTAGTCACTTACTTTATTGCCTTCTGGTTCATCATCTATGAAATGGGTGTGATAACATTTCCTACACATAGAGATATTACAAGGAAGAAAGAAGTTTATATACATAAAGAGCTTACAACAATGTATGATACATGATAAGGGCTGAAATAAATTTAGCTGTTATTATTATTCTTTTTATACCCATAGAAAAAGAGGCTCAAACATTAATTAGCTGGATGAATGCATGAATTAATGAATGAAAAACTGCTGATAATTAATTTTTAGAAAATTATAAATGTTTAAAATCTATGCAAACATTGCTTCAGAAAACATGTTCCCACCCCCTTCCACAAATTAAAATAAACTGTCCCTGTCTTTGCAGATTCCAGTTCCCCTCTTTGTATTTCTTATAGAATAATGTAATAGCATCAAGTTCTTCATATTTTTTATTCTATTTCAGAAGAATGTTTTTTTTTTTCTCTTAAGTAAATTTATTTCAGATTAATGTGAGGGTACAAGCAACCAGGTAAAAATATTTGATTTTGTTAGGTGGAGTCCCTTTTGTGATTCTGTCTCATACTCAAAAGGCTTGCCAACCCTGCCCATGCCCATTCAATGAGAGCACCCCAACCCTCTCCTATTCCCTTGTTGCCCCTCTCCCAACTTAAATTGAAATGAGTTTTTCTCCTATTTGGGCATGCATTGGATCACCCACTGGCTTCCTGTTAGTATTGAGTACATTGGCTATTTTTTTTTTCCCATTCTTGTGATACTTTACTAAGAATAATGCGTTTCAACTCCAACCAGGATTTTGCAAAAGATGTGAAGTCACCATCTTTTTTTTTTTAATGGTTGAATAGTATTCCATGGTGTGCATGTACCAAAATTTGTTAATCCATTCCTGAGAATATATGTTTTAATCAACTGGTATGTGTCAGGCCATGACTTTCACTCAAACTTACTTGATGCCAGACCATTGCCATTTTGTTCCCCAGAACTTACTCAGTAACTCAGTACCTGGTGTTTCATGCATGTTTGTTGAACACATGAAGGCACAAAGTAGCATGAGTAGAACTTATTATTCTTAATTGCATTAGAATACTACTCAGAAACTGTTAGTGCCTCCCCATCATGCTAAAAATAGGCATTATCATACTATAAACTTCAAGTTCTACAATACAAAGTTTGTGCCTAGTCATAGTGATATCCATATAAGCTCAGTATTTATTATTCACTTTTCATTCTTCAAACGTCTTTCTGTTTCTGTTTTATTAATCCTAATGTATAAGTTGCAACAAACCCTAGATCTGTTTTTAGAGTGAGGTAGGGAAGAACAAAGTGTGAAACTGGGAATTGATTATTGTTGATTATAGTGAGAGTGTGGAATTGTGCCATTTATAAGGCTTAGGAACAGCTCACCAAGAAAGTTGCCATGAATCTAAGTGTTAATTATAATACTATTATTAATAAATGAAAGTTGTTTCATGTTCCACAAACATGAAGCTATTGCACATATATTCTTTCATCTAATGCTCACAACAACCCCAAGGGACTTACTACATGAATTGTGATCCAACTTTTACAACTGGATCAAGTGAGGCTCAGAGAAATTGCAAGACTTTCTAAAGTTGTTGGTCGTTATCACACAGACATGGATCAGCTTTGCCAAGTCCATTGCTCTTTACAGGATACCATTGCACTTCCTTCATAAATGAAACTTCATGTACAATTTAAAAAACAAAACAAACTAGGACTGAATTTTTAATTATGATTTCTTTTATTGGAATGAGTAATAGGATCTGGTCATTACATTAAGTATCAGGAAGAATGGGTTACACGCAGCTTTGAGCTTATTCAAGCTACACTGAGATGCTGAAACATGTCATACCAGGAATTTATGGTATAAATTGCTGTAGTTTTCTTTGCTTCCATATCTTATCGGATACAGGTATAGTAATATTTTATCTAGTGCTTGTTAAATGATAATGTCGAAAGCAGATCATTGTTTAACTATAGTGAAAGCTGAAGTAAACAGCATGAGTAATTTCTAAAAATCTAACCACTGATAACCACACCCTCTGGCAACTTTCCCGAGATCACAATAGGGTAGATTGTATTAAGTGAAAAAAAAAAAAAAAGTAGGCACTAAGCTTTGTGCCAAGACATGGTAAACGATGGAATCCTGATTAAAACTAATGAATAAAAGTGCCTTAAACTTATGTAAGCATTCTTCTTTTGTTTCTTTCTTTTCATCTTCATTTTTTGCACACCCTTTTCCTGTATTTTGTGATTCCTAAGTGAAAGACACTAAGCAGGAAATGTTTTTTAATTAAGCCCAATTTAATATCTTTAAAAACATAAACTTGGAGTTATATAGATCTAAATTTGAATTGCTCCTGCTAATTGTTACTATTACCTACAGGCGTCCTCAAACTTTTTAAACAGGGGGCCAATTCACTGTCCCTCAGACGGTTGGAGAGCCGGACTATAGTTTAAAAAAAAACCATGAACCAATTCCTATGCACACTGCACATATCTTATTTTGAAGTAAAAAAACAAAACGGGAACAAATACAATCATGCC
The DNA here is from genome assembly GCF_027406575.1 of Nycticebus coucang. Lineage (NCBI taxonomy): Eukaryota > Metazoa > Chordata > Mammalia > Primates > Lorisidae > Nycticebus > Nycticebus coucang. The sequence continues at coordinate 33,469,530 of NC_069782.1, forward strand.
GCTCCATGTGGCCTGCGGGCCGCAGTTTGAGGACCCCTGACCTATGAGAACAAAAGCCAACTACTTAAACTTTTTGATAATATCAACAAAAAGGTACTGTCTGTATTAAGCCAGATAACATAATTCATTTGTCCGTCCATTCCTTCAGAGTCTTATTTGTATCTGACACTAGTCAAGGGACCTAAGATGCAGCAGTGAGCAAAACAAAATCCATGTGCACATAGATTCCATTGCAGTAGACGTGAAATAATAAAGGTCCTGATACAATGTGTGATACGTAATTGGTACACAAGAAACCTTCACTTTCATTTTTTTTTGTAGAGACAGAGTCTCACTTTACCGCCTTCAGTAGAGTGCCATGATGTCACAGAACTCACAGCAACCTCCAGCTCTTGGGCTTCAGCGATTCTCCTGCCTCAGCCTCCCGAGCAGCTGGGACTACAGGTGCCCGCCACAACGCCCGGCTATTTTTTGGTTGCAGTTCAGCCGGGGCTGGGTTTGAACCTGCCACCCTTGGTACATGGGGCCGGTGCCCTACTCACTGAGCCACAGGAGCCACCCAAGAAACCTTCACTTTCTTTTTCATTTCCTTCCATCGCCTCTCCTTAATTCCTTTACCAATAGGCAGTGTGTGGATTCAGCCTACAGTACTTAAAATTGATGTCACCAACCACCTCTGAAAGCGAAATAAAGATGTAGAGAAAATAAGAATGGTGATTGAAAGCATGTTTAAGATGAGTCCGTTTTGGTCAAGTAACTGCTTATTCTTTTATATTTGCTGAATGTCAGAGGAAAAAATTGAAATAACACAACAAACCACAGAACGGTTAAATCAATTGCTGAGCTTTTGACCAAATTGTTTGGTCCTCTACATGAGCTCAGGGACCACACTTAAAGAGAACGAAGATTGATCAGTAATTGTCATCAGCGTGGTACACTGACTCTTTTTTTTTTTTTTTTTTGTAGAGACAGAGTTTCACTTTATTGCCCTCGGTAGAGTGCCGTGGCCTCACACAGCTCACAGCAACCTCCAACTCCTGGGCTTAAGCAATTCTTCTGCCTCAGCCTCCCGAGTAGCTAGGACAATAAGTCAGGCTATTTTGAGGAATTTGTTACAAAGTTTCTGTCTCAAAATGTACTCATCCATATACACTATTAAGAACAGAGGGGCAACTAAGTAAGAGGAGGCCTCTGTAGATGTTATTAAAAAAAAAAAAAAAAAAAAAAGAGCCAGAATTTGGCAGCTCCTTGAAGGAATAAAGAAAATTAAAAAAAAAAAAGTCATGTAGCTGCCAAGCACCTTGGGCTTTTTGTCCAGGGCAGGTTTATTTTTATACTCCTACAGAGGAATTAAGACACTAGGATAAGAACTCTGGTAACCTCAGTATTGCGGGTGTGGCTGTAACTACTATCACTGGGAAAGGATAAGGAGATTTGCAAGTTTAACCACAAAGATATGGAATAGAAAGGAAAATTTCTGCCTTGCCATTTACCTCAAGCCCACAATCACAGCATAAGAAACAGAATCTGTGGTGTGTGGGTTGCTTACATTAACCAAATTTAAGTAGGGGAGGTATAGTAATAATCTTAAAAACTGGCTTTAATTGTTGTACTTAACACTGACAATTTGGATTATGATTAAACATTTCAAACATCTTTGAAATTGGACTCAATTCTATTTTGACTGATGAGATTGTTCTCTACTGGATGTCACCCCAGAGAATAAATCAAGTAAAGGAAGATTTAGGACCAATGAAACAGGAGATGGAGGAATAAAAAGAGGCAACTAGACTACCAGGATGATGGTGAAGTATTCAAGGATAGTGTTGAATAGGATTAGAGAATCTTAGCAGGTGGACAGAGGGTTCCAAGATCAATATGCATGGGGAAAATGCACTGATAAAAATCGGCTCTGTTTATCAGTTTGAATGAAATTATTACAGCAGAGATCTTGGAGGTCATTGAGTGAGAAGTAAAAGAAAAAACAAACAATTGGAAATAAAACAATTGCTCAAGCTACAGGAAATAAAAGTTGTACCTGAAAGAAATAGAATCAGCACACAATTTGGTTCACCTATGAAGTGTTAACTTAGCAGCAACACTTGAACTGGGGCTTGCATCATTGGTGCTCAGGCCTTTACATTTCCACTGGAATTTATGCCACCAGCTTTCCTGGGTCTCCGGTTTGCAGATAGCAGTTTACAGGCTTCTCAACCTCTATAATCCCATGAACCAACTCTTGGTGTTAGTAATAAATCTCATTCTACATAGATACTATTGGTTCTTTTTTTCTGGAAAACTCTGAGAAAATGCTGAGAAATAAAACAAATAATATGGGAAGTTTAAAAGGTTTCTTGTATTAGAACCAGAAAAGAGATTGAGAAATTTCATTTTATCCTTCCCTGAAGCCTTCCATGAGCCCAAGGTTAGATATGATTCTAACTAAGATTGACTCAGTGAACTTGTTCTATCAATACCCCAAGTTGTAACAATCCACCCAATATACCTACAGTTACCAGACATACGGGCAGCTACATATAAACTCGTGCAGTAGAAGATCTTTTAAAAATGTGTGCTATAGTTGGGTTATAGTCTTCATGTGAAAGCTATAATTTAGCTTCATAGTAGGGCTGAGTACATTGGATACTTTTTCTTCCATTCCTGAGATACTTTGCTAAGAAGAATATGTTCCAGCTCCATCCATGTAAACATGAAAGAGGTAAAGTCTCCATCACTTATTAGCCTCTTTGCTTCCTATGGATAAGGCAAGGACCACATCACATCATTGTTTTGAATTTTCTGCAAAGAAATTGTACAGAATAACATAGAGGTGAGATGGGACCGGAGGATATATATAATTGATAAACAAAACTTATAAGTATTTAGGAATTTTTTGACACATTTAAATAAAATTTTGCTCTAGCAAAATCTCCCAGTAAAATAATTTGTGGGATGAGAAAATACTGAACTTTTATGTGACCTCAGAAACACATATGCTTTGTATTGTTATTTCCAAACTCATAGGAATGAAAAGAGTATCCAAATTCATTCTTCTTTTGTGACCAATAAAATGTATTATGACTCAGCTGGCTGCAACAGAGAGCTGTAGGATGCAGGGTGTTGTTTTATCTTTTTTAAAGAAATTTAATTCCTTTGTGAAACATGTTGGTTGTCAGAGAAATCAAATACAAATATGTGCACTTAGCGGTAATAAGTCCCAACTCCCTGGTCTTCCAAGGAGAGAAGGATACCTGGACATCAGAGATGCCCAGATGACCCGGTGAGGCATAGAAAAAAAAAAAAATCACAATTTCCACTTTCATTTACTGTTAATGGAAACACTAAGAAAGTGAAATTTTATAAATATTTAACACATACTTAAACTGGTGTTGTCACTTGCAGTATTTGTTAGGCAGCTTGATGTCAGGCCCGTGGCAAGGGAGACCTTTGAAAGAGTAGGAAGCAATTCTGCAACAAAGTCCTCCTTCACCTGATAGTTTTTCAGTCTTTTATAGTTTAAGTAAGCTCAGAAATCATATTTACTGATTAAATTACCTAGATTTAGCTAACCCTAACTTTCAAAATGTACAAATGATTTAAAAAGAGTATAACAAATAAATTACAAACTGAGAATATTGGTACTAATGTAAACACAGGCAAACTGCAAAAAGAATGGCAAAGCTCACGCTTTTCCTCCCAGGACAAGCTGTTCATCAGTTATGAGATTAAGGAAAGCGTAGCCTCATCTCATCTGACAAGTCAGTCAATGAAGTTGAGATGATCAAAAGAGTATTTATACAATAGATACACTGCCACTGTTGTTAACCAAGAAACTTTTTCTACATGTATTTCTTTATGAAATAACATAAAGCCATCACCACTAAAAATACATTTTAAAATGTCATTTACTCTTTATCTTGACCTTTTAAAATGTCAGTATTTTATCCCATTTATATAATAATTCAGTAAAGAGTTCTGTGTATATAATTTATGAATCCCCAAGATACATATGTAAGGATGTGTATCCAAAAAGGGTTTACCAGTAGGAGGAAAGGCACAATCAAAAAAGTTTGTAGAAGACATAAGAATATTACAAGTTCAAACAAAAAATAAAATGGCATGAAACAGATTAATTTCACTCGATGTGTATAGTGCCAACATGCAAGGGTGTTTAATTTCTCCATCTTAGAGGCAGTTTGCTTACTAAGTGATCACAAAGAAGATGATATACAGATGTGCCATGATACTGGAAACTTTCAACTGATTTGGCTTCTGGTAAACATCTAAACCTATTACCAAACAAAAATTTGGAAGCTACACCAATTAAAACAGCTTCATAAAAACAAAAAGCATGGGCTCTCTGGTCCTCCCTTTCGTCAGACAGCCGCTTCTTCTAGTGCAGCGCCAGCCACATCCACGAGGTACCATGGTGAAAGTGAAGGTCAGAATAAATGGCTTTGGTCATATTGGGCGCCTGGTCACCAGGGCTGCTTTTAATTCTGGAAAAGTGGATATTGTCACCATCAATGACCCCTTCATTGACCTCAACTACATGGTCTTCATGTTCCAGTATGATTCCATCCATGGCAAATTCCATGGTACAGTCAAGGCTGAGAATGGGAAAGTTGTCATCAATGGAAATCCCATAACCATCTTCCAGGAGCAAGATCCCACCAAAATCAAATGGGGTGAGGCAGGCGCAGAGTATGTTGTGGAGTCCACTGGTGTCTTCACCACCATGGAGAAGGCTGGGGCTCACCTACGGGGGGGTGCCAAAAGGGTCATCATCTCTGCCCCTTCTGCTGATGCCCCTATGTTTGTGATGGGCGTGAACCACGAGAAGTACGAAAATAGCCTCAGCATTGTCAGCAATGCCTCCTGTACCACCAACTGCTTAGCCCCCTTGGCTAAGGTCATCCACGACAACTTTGGCATTGTGGAGGGACTCATGACCAAAGTCCATGCCATCACTGCCACCCAGAAGACTGTGGATGGCCCCTCTGGGAAGTTGTGGCGTGATGGTCGCAGGGCTCTTCAGAACATCATCCCTGCCTCAACTGGTGCAGCCAAGGCTGTGGGCAAGGTCATCCCTGAGCTGAATGGGAAGCTTACTGGCATGGCCTTCCAGGTCCCCACTGCCAAAGTGTCAGTCGTGGATCTCACCTGCTGTCTAGAGAAGGCTGCCAAATACGATGATATCAAGAAGGTGGTGAAGCAGGCATCAGAGGGCCCCCTCAAGGGCATCCTGGGTTACACCAAGCACCAGATCATCTCCTCTGACTTCAATGGTGACACCCATTCTTCCACCTTTGATGCTGCGGCTGGCATTGCCCTCAACGACCACTTTGTCAAACTCATTGCCTGGTATGATAATGAATTTGGCTACAGCAACAGGGTGGTGGATCTTATGGCCCACATGGCCTCCAAGGAGTAAGAACCCCCAAGAGCACAAGCCCCAGCCAGAGCACGAGAGGCAGAGAAAGGCCCTTAGCTGCTGGGGGGCCCCTGCCTACTCAGTCCTCCACCTCACTGAGAATCTCCTCTCAATACAGTTTCCACATCAGACCCCCTGAAGAATAGGAGGGGCCTAGGAAGCCCCACCTTATCATGTAACATCAATAAAGTTCCCTAAATTCAGCCAAAAAAAAAAAAAAGTATGTTTTGTACATTAAAAACCACAAACATCACTGAAGGCAATGAGAGAGAAGGGATTTACCATGACCACAAATAAGAAAACTCAATGTTGTTAAACTCCCTTCTCCGCAAATTGATCTCTAAGTTAACTGTGAGCCCAATTAAACTCCCAATCACTTTTTCGTAGAAATAGACAAGCAGATTCTACAATTAATATGAAAATACAAATGATCTAAAATATCCAAGATAATTCTTTTTAAAGGACAAAGTTGAAGGACTTAATGCTATCTGGTTTTAAGACTTCCTATAAAGCTACAACGATCAAGGCAGTGTGGTATAGGCGTAAGAATAGGCAGATAGTTCAGTGCAACAAAATAGTCAGAAGTAAACCCATTTGGATATGATTCATTAATTTTCAGCAAAAATGTGAAGATAACAGGGGAAAGTTCTTTTCAACTAATAATGCTAGAACTATATATAGGAAATAGTGAATGGGGATATCCATGTGAGGGAAAAATGATCCTTGACCTTTACCTCATGCTGCATAAAAATTTGCTCAAAATGGATCATAGATTAAATGTAAAAGGCAAATTAAACTTCTTGGCGAAAGGATATGAGAAAATTTTTTGTAACCTGTGCTAGACAAATACTTCTCAGATTGGACACGGAAAAGCATAAATCATTAAACAAGATAAATTGGTAATATGGAAGCAAAAAGTAATTATACACAGTTACAAATAAACACACATTCCACAAAGCATGTACCAAAGGCCAACTAGCACAGAACATATGCTTCCCATTACTTGTCATCAGAGAAAGGTGGCTTAAAACCAAGTAAGATCACTCACACTTATTAGAATGGCTAAAACAGAAAACAATGGCATTTTAAATTCCTGGCAAGACTGTGGGGCAACTGGTAACTCTCGCGTCTGGCTGGTGGGAGAGCAAAATGGTGTAGCCACCTTGAAAAGTTTGTTTCTTAAAAAGTTAAACATACTTATACCATATAAGTCAGCAATTCCACTCTGAAATACTTACCTGAAAGAACACAAAAGCCTACACAGAGACTTGTAGACAGTGGTCATAGCGGCTTAGATAAATGAAATGTTCATGACAGATGAATAGATAAATTATGGAATATATAAAATTGAATAGCATTCAGCAATACAGAAGAACAAATTACTAATACTTGCAACAACATGAAAAAAAATCCAAGGCGTTATGTTGTGAAAGAAGCCAGACACTAAAGAATGCTATTGTAGGTTTCCTTTTGTAAGAAATTCTACAACAGGCAAAAGTAGTCTCTTCTAACGGGAAGCAAGTCAGTGGGTGGCCGGGATGTTGGCCTTGAGCAGGGCAATATTTATGTCGATGACAAGGAGTTAAAATTTTTTACTAATTAGATAGATGACTATCAAAACTCATCTAACTGTACACTTAAAATGGACACATTTTATTAATTATACCTCCATAAGATCAATGTTTCTAAATAACCTGTTATATCAGTTATTCCTAGAAATTACAGAAGTACCATACTTAATTGCTAATTTTCCCATTTACTATCTGCTTCCTTCAGTAGATTCCAAATTCCATGAGGAGATGGACCATATCCCTTTTTAAAAACTGTGTATCCAAAGTATATGATACTTTGGTTGAAAGAAGCACTCAATAAAAACATCCTAAATAAATAAGTTTATGAATGAATAAAGATATCATCATTTGCCTTCAATGCCTCTTCCAACAACCACAGTTTCCTTAAGTAAACGCACAACCAACAAGTCTTTTAATTTCCCACATTTCTTGAACTCATTCCATTATAAAATAAATGAAATCCAGATGCTATCTAAGACTTATTGAACCCTGGAATCCAAACCTATTTTTCTTAGCAAACAATTCTTAGGCAAAATAATGCACAGTTCAAACCCATCCTAAGGTTTGTGGTAGATAATTAGTTAGGCAGACATCTGCTTCCACGAAGCCTCCTACCTAGGAACTGTATAAGCCCCTCTTCACCTTTGAGCAAGGAACAAGTTGAATTTCAGCCCCAGAGACACAACCAGGTTAAACATTGAATATCTAGTAGGTCAAATCCACACAAGACAGCCTGGTGTGAGTGATATTTTTTGGTGGAAATCAAGCACGGGAGGCTGTGAGTCATGTCAGGAATGAAAAAATGGTTGCCTAACTGGGACAGCAAACCTGCATGGAAAGCAGAATCGAAGAGCCAGAAGTGTTTAACGCCCACCTTGTCCCCCGTATCACTGGGGAAATTATGACAGCAGAAGGGCTTCCATTAAAACAGTGTGTGATTGATTGGATGCCATATGAATTCCAAATGTCAGGCCTTTCCCAGGTGGTCCCTGCATTACTCTAGGTAGTAAAGAAAAAAACCTGCTTCTATGAACAAAACCAAGGGAAAGTAGGAAATTAAAACTGTGACTGAGTGCAATGTGGATAGGCAGAAACTGGGGGACCAGAAATTCTGCCTGACTCTTTCTTTACATCAAGTTCTGAAAGGGGAACTTTGAAGCCCCTAAGACTGGAAACTGTGAAGGGTTAAATGGTGCAGGGATGTCTTCTTCTGAGCCTGGGTTGGTTCACAAAATGGGGTTCAGGAAAGAATGCATGCATCCAGCTGTGCAGAATGGGGAAATAGCGAATAAGGGGTGGGCAGACATGGATACACACAGCGATATTTACCCTTAGGAAGCTTGCAGGCGTGGGCACTAGAACTAGCAGGGGACTCTGAGAGGCAAAAAGAAATTGGGAGAGGCTGTTATGCTGCATACTGAACAGAACCTGCGGATTTCAACACCGAGAAGTTTGAGAACAACGTGCTTTTCTCCCTTTGGCTTCTAAATCCTTTCCTGTCATACATTTCAATTGAGTTTGACAATTACTTTAGAATAGTTTCAAGAATGGTTATCACATTTTAAAGAAGTCAGTTATTATAATGGGTGGTTTTCTCAGCTGTTTAACTGTAGTAGTTGTGTAGTAAAATCATGATCTTTCAGTAATAGGAAGAGTGGCCTAAATTGCCCTAATTCAAGTAGATTTTGCTACTTTCAGAGAACTGACAAATTCTTAGGTTCAAGTCTTCTCCTTCAGGATGAAATGGCCATTCTACAAAGTATGTAAACCACACCTTCTACCCAGCACCGGGCATCTGATTGAAGATTTGCTTTTTGCTTTTTTAAATTTCAGATTGATAGGAGGGTACAGATATGTAGGTTGCGTTGTTTTCACATCTAAGGTATGGTACTATTTATAAAAGTTTAAAAACTCAGTGGATTTATTAATAACAAGGCATGACTAAGTTAACATCATTAAAATACGTGACTCCAATAGAAGATTTCGAAACATGTTAGTGTGAGAGCCAAGAGGAATAGATATCAGGAAACTAAGATGAGTGTTTTGAAATGAAGCAGAAATTGACTATGAAATGGGTGTAATTTTAGGAAAGGGGGTAATAGGAGGTCACTTGGCTTTAAAAGCTCTAATAAAGGCAAAATGCAAACCACCAGATCTATGTGGAACTTACAATATAAGTACATATTCCATGTAGTTGTGGTGTATGGTCAGTCATTATATTGCTTGACTATATGCTCTGCATTACACAACAATGTCACCAGTTGTTTGTAAAAGCTAATTTATTTTTGTTTGGTTTACTTGGTTTGCCATCGAGTTGGTCTGCATTGAATTTGGACAGCTGAACCTTAGAGACAGTACTTGTCACCATGATTCAATCCATCCCTCATCAGATGCTAAATTTCATAAGCTGGAGACAATACCTAAGGTTCCCTCTACAGATGCCATTAGCACTGTCAATACTACTTTGCATGTAAGGTCTGACTGCAAACCCATATACATTCCAGTTATCCAGAATATAGCCGAGTGAACGTGGTCTTTTTATGTTACTGCTTATAGGTTAATGGGTTAAGATAATTCAATTGCTTTCCGTGGACGATGAGATACAGAATTCATCTTATCTGCCCTTTGCCTTGTGGTGGAAGAGTAATAACAACTTGCTTGACTTAAGCAAATGGGCCATTTCACTCTCAACCCCACTGGAAGTAATAGAAAGTACTCATGCTTTGAAAACCTGGGTTCAAATCCTAATTCCACCATCACTTGTGTTCCCCTGACCAAGTTAACGGTTTCCCTGGGATCTCGGTTGCTCCTTGTAAAATGGCAATGCTTTCATTGACTTCGGAGGGTGTAGGGTGTATTAACTAAACTAACAGGTGAAGCATCTAGCACAGGTTTTGGAAAAAAGCAGGTTCACAAAAAAAAAAAAAAAAATGGGAATAGGCTTAAGGCCAATCCTATGTGATGTGATTCCAACCAGCAACAGCCTTTACTTTTGTTTCTGCCAGTTTGCAGCTCTTACCTGTAAGAGGAGCCTTGACAAATTTTAGTGACTGCATTCACATCTTGCTAGAATAAAATTCTGGCATGCACTAGCATTTATTTGGATAGGTGCATTCCTCTATACCTACCGATTCCATGCATGTGGGGTCTTCCTGGTTCCTTGGAACTTCCTTATACAAAGATTGCACAAAGTCGCACTCCATTTTGACTTTTGGCATTAGGCTGTTGGCTCTTCTCAAATTCTCAGAACTTGTGATCTTCCACTACCTCCCCTTCTCGTGAGCTTGCTCTGTTCTTTGACCTCAGCTGTCCTCCCATTGTAGAACTGCAGGTGCTCCTCAGAAATTCTGCCTGGGGCCAACACAGGCCATGGTATACAGGGGACACTCACCAGACGGGTTCTCATTACAGAAGTTTTTCCTCTTTCTTGACAATACATCAGAATATAAGAATGTCATTACTTCGATACTGGAGGCTTCATTTATTTTTGAGCAATATAAGCCCATGGTAAAATGTTAATAAACAAGAATGAAGATTAAAAGTACCCTTCATATTGCTACTGCCACCATAAACATTTTGGTCTATTTTAGTTCATTTTTTTCTGTAATATATAGTATTTTTCCTGTTTTTAATTTCAGGGTACACACATTTTCAGGGTACACACATTTTAATTACAAGGGTACACACATTTCAGTTACATAATTTGCTTTTGTATATTTTAAGTCAAAAGTTGTGTGTCCTTCTCCCAGGATACATGCATTGCACCAGTTAGGTGTGAATTTACCCACCTGCTCCCACCTACTTAATTTCCTTTGAGTTTTACTTCTATATAGGTACATAAGTGTTGATAGGCCAGTTCCAATTTAGTATTGAGTACAGGCGAGGTTTGTTTTTCCATTTTTGAAATATTTCACTAAGAAGAATGATCTCCAGGTCCATCCAGGTTGTTACAAAAGATACTAAATCACCATCTTTTTATGGCTGAATAGTATTCCACAGTTTGCATAGACCACGATTTGTCAATCCATTCATGTACTAATGACAACTTGGGTTGTTTGCACATCCTTGCAAATGTGTATTGTGCTGCTATAAAGAGGCATCTTTTTTATAAAATGCCTTTTTTCCCCTTTGGGTAAATACCTAGCAGTGGAATTGCTGGATCAAAAGGTAGGTCTACTTTGAGTTCATGAGTTCTCCATATTACTCTGCATAGAGGTTGTACTAGTTTGTAGTCCCACCAGCAGTAAGTGAGTGACTGTTACTTTTTCTCTACCTGTTGCTTTGGGATTTTTTGATATGAGTCATTCTCAGTGTTAGGTAATATCTTACAGTCACACTGGATATGAGATTTTATATTTTGGTTTCACTCAGTGTCATATTAATTTTTGTAGGAATTGATAATCACACTTTGGATAAATTGCCATCCATTAAGTAAATGCAATAATATTTCTCCAATGTTTCTTTTTTGGTTGGAGTTTTAGGTTGTTTCTAAGTTTTGAATATTATAAATGAAACTATGGTAAACATTTAATATATAAAATTCATTATCCTCATATTTGATAATTTATTATTTTAGATTCCCAGAAGGGAAATTACTGGGTCAGAGTGGACATATTTCTATGGCACTTGATGTTTTTACAAAATGACTTTCCAAAAATGATATAAAAATTTATGCCAGGGGAGTAATTCTGCCTATATCTCAGCTTTAAGATGAATCATGCTACACACTGAAGTTGGGATTAAGGACTTTTAAAGTGGTTTTGGCTGCCCCCACTATCTTTTACTTGGAAATAAATTTGATGTATATTCTTTCCAGTTTTGTTAAGTCTGTTCTGAGTTGTTATAGATGCATTTAGTCATCTTGAAATGCTTTCTAGAGTAAGGTGGGACATAAAAAGTCCATAAAAACTTTTCCAGCCACACAGGTAGGCTTCTGGAAAAAAAAAAAAATTGAGGTTTTTCGTGTGAACATGATTTTCTAAGTCTAGAAAAAGTTATTTAGGTCCCAGTTGGTGCATAATTCCATTTTTTTTTTATAATTCCCTCTTGGAAAATTGTTATTTTACTCTCATACAGATGATACCCAGATGGCATTTGACATCATTGCAACCTTTTGAAAAACATACAAAGGTAGGTTATCGAGGAAAAAAGAAGTAACATACAAAGCATGACAAAATAAATAGAGAAAGGGGTTATTGAATTTATAGAGCATTGGCTGAATGGTAATAAATGTGGACATTTATGATATATTCCTGCCTACCTTCTATCTCCTCTTTCTAGTATCAATTCTTAAATAAGTCTTTACCATATTCTGACGGTAGCAATTGAGTCTCTAGATGCTGTGAAAGTATCTTACGTCACATGGAGTAAAGATGTTAAAATGGATCCATTCTCAAAATATCCAAAGATACTTGCTATAAACATACAGACAGAAAGATTTCTGGCAAATTCATTTTGACAGGGGAAGAAGGATTAAACCTATGAACAAAAGTAGCTTTTTGTCTTATTGTGTTCAAAGCAATATTAAAGAGCCCTGGAGGCTGAATAATTACTGATGAGAACTTAAACCTGAAAATTACTTCGGTAATTTTAGTAAGTTTTAGTACATGTTTTTTATTGAAAAATGCCGCCTTATATTCTAAAATACATAGTAGCATAATCTAGGTACACTCAATATTCATTCAATATTTGTAACATGTTTTTAAAATGAGTTAAAGCTGCATATATATGCACATATATATACACACATATATCTCACTCATTGAAACAATAACTATGCCAGTGAAAAATAAATAATAACAAGCCATGATTATAAACATTGACAAATGTATCCTCAAGTATCCATATTACATGTGGCATGTTCTCAATTGCTAATATGTGATTTATGATTTTGGTTTTCTTAAGGGCTTCACTGAGCAACAATCCTTCATTTACTCATTCAGGTAGGATGTATGTCACACCTACTATGTGCTGGTTTTACTCACTCCAGGTTGCTTTACCTGTGTGTATTTGCCAATATGTATTCTTCAGGAAAGGAAATAGAATTTAATGTTACTACAATGAAACTGTAATTGAGCAGGCAAGCCTGCTTAAATATTTATGAAAATTCCACATATTAACACATATATACATATATAATCCATAATTACTAATGTTTCTACGGCTTGTGAAGTGTAATTTTTATAATTTGGTGCTCAAAGACAAAGGGAAAAATGCAGTCTAAAGAAAACTAAAAATTCAACAAACACCATCTTCCCTAGGACTAGAAAATTGGGAAAAGAAATCATTTCAAAGAAATGAAACATAGTTATGACATGAAAGCAAAAATTAGATTTTATTTGAAATCATATAGCACAGGGCAAATTACTGGCTTAAAGGTTTCTATTCTTTGGACAGTATTTGCAGAAAAAGCAATGATGTGACCGAGTCCATCTAAAGCATTCGTTTCCAATACATAAGTCTTGTGGAAATCACTGCCCTTCCCTCTCTTATGTTCTAAAATATATGTTTACCTCAAAGCCCCAAATACTTTTAAAGAAATGCTATTCTTTGGAAGAAAAACTTTGTTTGATGTTCTACAGGGACCATAAACAATTCATTCAAAGAGAATAAAACACTTAGGGCAGTAGGACCATGTGACATAGCAGAGCAGTCCCTGCAGGCGTCAGGCCCCGCAGGCTGTCAGGCCCCTCAGCCCCATGCTTGCTCACATAATCTCCCAGTTTACCCTTCAAAGCTGCTCCTATCTTGGCAATATCTCTCCCAGCAGCTGTAGGCTTTGCTCTTCCTATTTGAAGTCTTCCCCCCCAACTTCATTATAAAGCCAGTCTTTGACAAAGTGCTTAGAAACTTTAGCAAAAAGCTGTGTATACATAGTTTGGAAAAGGGGTCAAGCCATTTCTGGAAGCACAGAACGTATTACTTTTGGATGCAAGCCTGTGGCAATTAATTGGTGGTGGAGATGGACCAGAATGCCCTGCAAGTGACAGCAGCCCGTACTTTAATCCAGTTCACTCCAGCAGAAAGAAAAGGAGAGACAAGAAACTACTTTACGTGATTAGGGGAAAGAAAAATCCATACTATCCATATGGGAATTTCCCATGTGTTTTCTTAATGAACACAGAGAGAAGTTGAGAGAGACTTTAAAGCTGTTAGAACTACCAGCATATTCTCTTTGGGGATGTGTGAGTATGAATTTCCTAATTTCATCAGAGCCATTAATGACTTCAGTTCCTTCCTTTTACAACAGAGGAAGTGGAGGGATTCTTCGCTGCACTATGATTCTGAAAAACAGAAGGCAGGAAAAATGATTTGTAATCATACCATGGAAAGAAAAAAAATTTTTTTTCTCCTCCAGGAAATGATTCTCACGTTGAAATCCTAAAAGCTCTTTAAAAGCTATATAATTTATTCTAATGGAACACACTTATGACTTAGCATTTCATCATAACTGGGAGTTATCTTTTGTCCCTGGAGGTTTATTTCTTTAAAAGATGCCTTACCGCTAATAAAGATCGTATATTTTTTTTTTTTAATCTTAAACTGCAGATAGAAATAAGGAAATGCCAAAAGGGGCATATTTCCTTTCATGCCCTTCTTTTTCCATAATTTTTTGAAAGGAGTGGTTTCCTTTCCCAAATAGCTGAGGTCAAGAGAACTAAGAGGCCACCTGGCAGGTAAACAGCCCAGCACCAGGAGATAATGCTTGAAAGGAGAATAGGAGAATTGTTCAAAGCCCAAGTGGCTTGAAATTCAGTAAAAGAAGGAGGAAGGGCAAGCAGAGGAGGAAGTACAAGGTTCCTGAAACCAGAAGGAGCAGGGAGCTCCACCCTGGGACTCACAAGGTAGGGCTGCAGCACTTTGCAGAGCCAGAGAGAGTGAGTAAAAGAAAGCTGCCATTAGCATGCTAGCAGAGCCAGGCAGAGAATTATTTAAGCAGCTACATTAAATGATACAAGTACTGGAATTGTTTTTTTTAAGATTTAGGTCTAATTTATTTCTATGAACTAAGACAAGTGATGTATCTATTTAATTCTGACCACGTTTTGTAGTATATCCTTATACATATGATGTAGACACATAGGTGTAGCATTGGAAAAGAGACAAGCCCTAACTTTACAACGAACTAAACAATACTTAATGTAGGTATTCCATAAGTAAACCTTTTGTAAAACACGGTATACTTGACTTGCTTGAAGCCTACACAAAAAGAAGACTCAAATTATTGATCATGGGAGCTTAGGTTCATTGAGGCGTCTTTAATTATCTGTAGCAAAATATGGATTTTTTCTGAACATAATAAAAGCATGAATATGAATTTTCTTTTTTTTTTATTATTTTTATTTTTTTTATTGTTGGGGATTCATTGAGGGTACAATAAGCCAGGTTACACTGATTGCAATTGTTAGGTAAAGTCCCTCGAATATGAATTTTCTAATACTACAAGGAAAAATATGTGAGTTTTAAGTATATTTATTTATTTATTATAGTTGATATTTAATATATACCCAATTCGGGATTGAATAAAATCCCAATAATGCATCCTTTTACAATTACAACCATGCTTCACTTAAAGACAAAGATACATTCTGAGAAGTAGATCATTGGGTGATTTTTGTCATTATGCAAATGTCATAGGCATACTTAAACCTAGTTGGTATAGCTTACTGCATTCTAGGCTATATGGTGTCACCTATCAATTGCCCCTATTTTTGTACTAAGCTACGAACTTTCACAGCATGTAACCATACCAAATTCTGTAGGCAATTATGATATAATGGTTAAATATTTGTATATCTAAACATATCTAAGCAAAGAAAAGGAAAGTGAAAATAGAGTGTTATAATCTTGTGGGCCACCATTATAGACATGATTTGTCACTGATGGAAACATCTTTATGCAGCTTTTGACTGTATTCAAAAATAAAATTAATGGGTGAAGGAAGAATTCTTAATAAAATTGCAGAATATTTCAAACTAAATGTAAATAAAAATACAACTTACCAAAATTTGTTGGATACTGCAAAACTAGTACATAAAAGGAAATTGCAATATTGAAAGCATGAATTAAAAAAAGAAATACCTAAAATTAATAATAAAAACTTTTGTTTTAGGCAAAAAGGGAAAGTAAAGCAGTATAATCCTGGGGCAAGTAAAATAGAGAAACAATAAAAATTAGAGCAGAAATCAATGAAGTAGAATCCAGGAAATCAGTAAAGAAAAACAAAAGCATAAACCAGTTCTTTGAAAACATTGATAAAATCAATAGACTTCTATCTAGGCTAAACAAGAAAATAAGAGAAAAGCCAAAAATTACTAATATCAGAAATGGAATCATCATTACTGATTCCATGGATATGAAAATGATAGTAAAAGAATATTATAACAGGTCTAAGATTATTTCATAAATTAGTTCAAATGTACCAATTGCTTGAAAGACATAAACTACCCAAAATGGAGTTTGGTAGAAGAAATAGATAATCCAAATAGATCAATATCTATTGAAGGTGTTAAATCAATAGTCAATAACATTGTGAAAAAGAAAGCAAGGCTGGTTTCCCTCATGAATTCTACCAAACATTTAAGAAAGACATTATAACAATCATCTAACGATCTCTTCCAAGAAAAGAGAGGCAGATGGAACATTTTGTTATTATTTCATAAGGCCAGCATTACCCCAATATCAAAAATAGATACAGATATTACAAGAAAGGAAAACAGTACAATATTATCTGTTGTGAATATTAGGAAATTGAAACTAAAAGAGTATAAAAAGAATTATACACCATGACCAAATGAAATTTACTCCAGTTATGTAAGACTAGAGTATAACTGAAAAATCAATTAATGTAATCAATAATGTCAACAATCTAAAGAAGAAAAAAATCATATGATAGGATCAATAGATGCAGAAAAAGCATTTGCCAAAATTCAACCTTCATTCGTGATAAAAGTTGTCATTGAACTAAGGATAGAGGGGAACTTTCAACTTGGTAAAGAGCACCTAAGAAAAACTTACAGCCAATATCACACTTAATGGTTAGAAACTACAAGATCTCCCACTAATATCAGATCAAGGGAAGAACATCCTCACTTCCCACTTTTCAACATTATACTGGCTGTTCTTGTTAATGTCATAAGATAAGCAAAGGAAGTAAAACGTATACAGACTGGGAAGGAAGAAATAAACTACTTTCTTTGAAGATTATATAATTTTCTATGTAGAAAACCCAAAAGAATCAACAGAAACACTTCAAAACTATAGTTTTAATGTAATTCAAATCAAAATTCCAGCAATCTGTCTTGTGGCTATTGACAAATTGATTCTAAAATTTATATGAAGAGGCAAAAGACCCAGAACAACTAACATAATATTAAAGGAAAAGAACAAAGTTGGAGGACTAACAGTACCCAACTTCAAGAATTACTATAAAATTTCAATAATTAAGACAGCGTGAGTTAGTGAAAGAATAAAGAAGTGGTTCAATGGCACAGAACAGAGAATCTAGAAACAGACCCACATAAATAAAGTCAAGTGATTTTTGACCCAGGAGCAAAGGCAATACCGTGGAGAAAGATATCATTGCAAAAAATGGTGCTGGAATTTTAGAGCTAAAGGAGGCGATGTCGATTCACCTGACTTCATCACAGACTAGGTTGACTACCTTGAACGTTTAGTTTCAGATTTAACATTTAATAGTATTGTTTTGATTTCAAAGTTTATTTTTGTGGCTTTCTTCCGGCTCTTTTGTTAAACTCCTCAACCCAAACAAAGAATCATATGCTGGGAATGATGGATAAATCGAATCATTTGTTTCTTTTTTGAAATCAATCAGTTTCTCTAAAGGAACATATAGGGTGGTCAGAAAGTCTGCCAAAATAGATGGGCAGACATGCATGGCTGGTCGCTCTTATGTTACAAGATGTCATCTGTTCCATGTATTTTTCCTCACTGACAATAAACAGAGCACATGGAGGGAGCATTTTCACCAGCCTCTTCTCATGTATTCATGATGTGTGTCTTCAGATGTGTGGTTTTTGATTTTGTTTGCTCAAATTTCTGTCACAAAGTACCACAAACTGAGTGGCTTAAATAACAGTTTTGTTGTTGTTGTTGTTTTGTGTCATGTTCAGACTCAGGGTGTCCACAGCACTGTTTCCTTCTGAGGGCTGTGTGGGGAGACCTGTTTCGTGTCTCTCCGAGCGTTCCCTGGGCGCTGGTAATCTGGTCTCCTTGGCTTGTGGACGCACTGCCCGGATCTCTACTTTCAGATCCACATGGCATTCTCCCTCTGTGTGTGTCTGTGTCCAGATGTCCCCTGTGCACAAGGACCCGCCATATTCCACTTCCATATTAATGTTAACGAATTATATCTGCAGTGACCCTATTTTCAAATAAATTCTGAAGTACCAAGGTTTAGGATTTCAGTGTATGAATTTGAGAGGACACAATTGAACCCATAAAACTCTGCGTCTTTAATTTTTACTGAATCTACATCTGAAGCATATTTTAGAAACAAACATCAAGAGAGTCTATGAATGTTTTTAAATATATATATCCTCATCTTATATCCATCCTGACTAGTACTGAGCACAGGATTTGAGTACCAGAATTTTAATAATATTTCAAGCACTTTGCAGGCAATTTCAACTTTGTCAAACTACTTTAATATTCTCTATCTCAGATTCCTTATCTATGAAATGGAGCTAATTATTTTATCCACACATAGGATTGCTGCAAATATTAAATAAAATAACTTACATAACAGCATTTATGACAGTGTACATCTTCATTTTGAGCGTCATCTCGCTAAGAAAAATTCCTGAGAATGCAAAATCCCATGATTTTCCTGTATTATTCACATCAGCCCCAAATCCCAATACCAATCCCAGTACCCAGAACAAAAGGTGCTTCCTAAAATCCTTTCAGGATGAATACCTGATTTTTCACTGGAGAGTACCCACATGAAATTACTGATACTTGCACATGCAAAAATGCACACAAAGAAAAACTCTGCTCAAACGTAAAGACCTCTAAACCCCAAATCTCAGTTCTGAGATCTAATTTTTTAAACCAGGAAGAGGACAGGCATCCACTTAGGAGCCTCTGCCAGGAGTCCACACCACATGAGGCGATGTGATTATATTTATTCCCGTTTTATTTTTTTACTTCAAAATAAGATATGTGCAGTGTGCATAGGAATTTGTTCATAGTTTTTCTTTTTTAACTACAGGCCGGCCCTCCAACGGTCTGAGGGCCAGTGAACTGGCCCCCTGTTTAAACAGTTTGAGGATGCCTGCGTCTAAAACCATGGAAAGGGAAAACCAAAGCATCAGGATAACCAGGTGCAGGGAACCTTGCTTAACTTTGCTTTAGGCTCATCATGAAAAATGAGAATCATTCTTTCTCCTCTCTCTTTTTAAGGCAAGCAGGCTTTGTGTTCTATATATGTAATTTTTGAGACAGAGTCTCATTATGTCACCCTCGGTAGAGTGCCATGGTGTCACAGCACACAGCAACCTCAAACTCTTAGGCTCAAGCAATTCTCTTGCCTCAGCCTCCCTGGTAGCTGGGGCTACATAGGCACCTGCCACAATGCACAACGCCCAACTATTTAGTTGTTGTTGTTTAGCAGCTCTGGTGCATGTGGCTGGCACCCTAACTACTCATGGGTGCTGAGCCGTGTTCTAGAGACTTTTGTTCTCAAATTTCAAAAAAGGAGCTGGATTATTTTAGAAATAGAAAGTTTCACAGGAATGGAAGAGAGAGAGTGGTCCGACTTCAGGAGGAAGGGGATTTCTGAGAGATTGTAAGACATCCCAAAAGAAAGCAGTAACTCTAAGGTAGGTGTGTCTGGAATGCCTGGGGACTAAACCCCCAAAATCAAAGGTTTGGAAGCTTTGGGGAAGGTTTGAGAGGCCATGTGGAAAATACATGCTGTCAGCTTGCAGCACCAACGGAAAAAGACAGCCTTGATCGTAGCCATTTTTTGAGGTGGCACAACCATCTCAACTGTAGATAAAGGACACTGCTTAAATGAGAAAAACAAAAATTTTTTTTTTTTTTAATTTTTGGGAGCAAACTTATATCTGGGATAACAGAGTAACACAAACCCAGACCTATGCTATTTCCCTAAATTGTATCCTCCAAAGCTTGATCTCCAAATCAACTGGTCATCTCCATGGATTGATGGTTGTTTCTTTTCTGAGGAAAAAAAAGAAAAGGAGTAAATGAAATAACAATTAGGTGGAACCATGAAGCTTTATGGGCAAAGTAAGTGCCATCTTATGATTAAAGTTCAGAATAGCAGAAAGACAGCACTCCTGGGCACTTAGAATGCTGATTTAGTACAGGACACCAAAGTATTTAGAATATAGAACAGATCGTAAATCCATATTCTTTGCGTGGTATGGAGGGTTTCTAGAGTGTAAGAAAATCTCTAGACTACTAGATAAATCTATTACACTAAATAGGAATTTCTGGAAGTAGACAGAATATTTTCTTTTACTTTAATATTTTTTTTCCATCCATGTGGTGGTAGGAAACTTCCTTTTCTGTCTGTCTCACATCTCAGGAAAGGGCAGACAACTGTACACCCAGGAAATGTCTCGAATTCTCAGTGTTTTCTGTTAATTCTAAGAGAAAATGAGA
Organism: Nycticebus coucang; assembly: GCF_027406575.1. NCBI lineage: Eukaryota > Metazoa > Chordata > Mammalia > Primates > Lorisidae > Nycticebus > Nycticebus coucang. The sequence continues at coordinate 33,490,185 of NC_069782.1, forward strand.
TGCCCTCTTGTGACAGGGAGTGAAGAGGAAAACGAGGTAAACATCTCATGATGTTGCCTTTAATTAGAATATTCTTTTTCCCCTTAATACTGCAGAATCTTTCAAAACTACTCTATCTTCTCTGTAGCCTTTCTCAGCCATCCCCCAACCCCTGAGCAAATTCAGTTCTTCATAATTTGTGAGTATCTAACATTTTATACATATCGGTTCTGACAAATAAGTTCACAAACTTATCACCATGTGCTTACACTCCAGCACTATACAAAAAAAAAAATTGATAAGGATTCATCACATTGGGGTACTAGTGTCTCACAGCTGTGTTCACGTTGGTGTGTGGTGGTGTCTTGCTGAGTGGTGCTCATTATTTTTGTTGCATGTTTTTGTGTGCCACTGCAAGAACATCAAAGCTTGAATTAGAACAACGAACAAACATTAAATTTCTTATTAAACTTGGCAAGAGTGAAAGTGAAATCAGGGACATGTTAGTCCAAGTTCATGGGGATAATGCCATGAAGAAAATGGCAGTGTACAAATGGATTAAATGTTTTCTAAGGGGAAAGAAAGTATCACTGATGAAAACAAGTCAGAGGAACCAGTAAGGAGCAGAACTGATGAAAACATTGTAAAAATTAGTCAAATTGTGTATCAAAATTGTTGCTAACTATGAGAAGCACAGCACACCAAGTAAACATGGATAAACAGTTAGGGAAATCTTAACCGAAAATCTTGGCATGAGAATGGTATGTACAAAAATGGTCCTGAAGGAGCTCACTGATGAAAAAAGGCAAAGGAGAGCTGAGGACTGCCAAGAGCTTTTGGGAAGTCCGAGCCTATAATCACTTGATGAAACATGGATGTACCAATATGACCCTGAAATGCAGCATAAAGTACACAATGGAAATCAGCCAATTCTTCATAACCAAAAATGTTCCATCAGTCCAAACCAAGAGTCAAAATGATGTTGCTATATCATTTGTTGTGAATTTGTACCAACTGGACAAATAGCTGACCAAGTTTACTATTTGGAAGTGCTGAAAAGGCTGCATGAAAACGTTAGACAAAAGCAACCTGAATTTTTCACTTATGGCTCCTGCCTCATAACAATGCACCAGCTCTCACAGAACTGTCTGTGAGGGAGCTTTTAGCCACTAAACAAATAACCCTCCCTACTCACCTGATCTCCCAGTGATTTCTTTCCTTACCTAAAAATAAAGGAAATATTGAAAGGAAGATATTTTGATGACATTTAGGACATCAAGGATAAGACGATGACAGCTCTGATGACCACTCCAGAAAAAGAGTTCCACAATTGCTTTTAAGGGTGGACTAAGTGCTGACATTAGTGCGTAGTTTCCCGAGGGAAGTCCCTCAGAATGACTGTAGTGATAGTCAGCAATGATTTCCATTTGCCTGAAATATGGACGACAATCCTTTCACCCTAAATCTACATTTATCTTTTAAGGTAAGATGAGATTCTTGTATGCAGCAGATATCTGGCCTGAGTTTTTCTATCTAGTCAGCCAAACTGTGCCTCGTTAGAGGACAGTTTAAGCCATTCACATTAATGGAGAATATTGATCAGCCTGGTAAAATTTTGGGTATCAAGTTTTTCAAAAGTCCAGTGGATATTTTTAATCCTTTCGCCACTGTGGAAGTTGGAGTTTGATCAAAAGTTTATGAGTTTACATTTGTGGTAGAGGATTGTGCTGGTCATTATGGAAGATAGGTCTGAGAATATCCTGAAGAGCTGGTTATGTTAACCAGTGTGATGAAAATATGTCAAATGATCTATAAAACCAATGTATGGTGCCCCATGATTGCATTAATGTACACAGCTATGATTTAATAATAAATTTTTTAAAAGAGAGAAAAACAGCAACAAGGTGTGTGGCACTTTTTCTGGGATGTGTTTGTGAATTTGATTGCCTGGACTTTGTATTATTTCTATGGCACTTAATTAATGCTGCTGCTATAATTCCTTTTCTACAAGTCTATTTTTCATTAAGACTATGTATTCTGGGGACTGAGCACATTGTCAAGTGTATGAAAGGTCTGTAATCCCCAACACAACCTGGTACTGGTCCACAGCCTGTTAGGAACTCAGCAGGTGAGCAAGGTGAGTTAGCGAGTGAAGCTCATCTGTGTTTACAGCTGTTCTCATCTCTCACTTCACCGTCTGAGCTCTGAGTCCTTCACTTCAGCAGTGGGGTTAGATTCTCATAGGAGTGGGAGCCCCACAGTAAACTGTGCATGTGGGGGATCTAGGTTGCATGCTCCTTCTGAGAATCTAATGCATCCCCCTGTCCCTCCAGTCTGTGGAAAAAATTATCTTCCATGAATTGGTCCCTGGTGCCAAAACATTTAGGGACCATTGTTATGGGTACTAAAATTTATTATATTATTAGATAGAAGTTTCATTTGCCTAAAACAATAAAAAGGTCTACATGACAATTTGGCAGCTAACTTAACTAAGCAGAGCATTGAATACTGAAAAGCATGCTGGACACAGCAAAGATTTATGGTCATCGAAGTTTTATTTAAATAAGAGCAGCTAAATGATTGTGCATAAATATTGTCAAATATATTTTCTCAAGTAACTGTCCAAAAATAATCCTAATGTATGAAGACACAAAGACGTTTCACATTTTATTGGCAGAGGATACTAGATATTTCTGGAAATTTTGTCCGATTATCACAACTTCAAACATGTTAAACAAATTTGTTCTAAAATGACGCTTTGTATGGAGTGTGTTAATGAGTAAAAAAATAAAATCTTACAATTTCTGGCAGTAGCAATTCTGTTTTATAGAAGGCTTTAAATCTTTTCCTGGGAGAATAAATATATATTAGGTACAGTATATAAAACACTCCATAAATGTTAGACAAATAAGGGAATTAGAGTGCCTCTGTATTAACAAAAATGGATTTAATACTAAAGCAAGAGAAAAATTAATCCTTCAAATGCTTTTAAATTGGTGTTTAAAATTAAAACTAATAAGGCATTGAAGGTACACAGCTGTTTTAGGGAATTAGAAAAAAACTGGCACAGAATTTCTTGGTTTTAAATAAGCATTCTAAAGACATTGCTTAATAGGAACACTTAAACACTCTTATTCAAATAGTAATTGTTTTCCAAACATTAGTTTTAGAAAGAATGCCTCTCTAAATTTGTGTAAGTCTTAGAGTATTTTACAATTATCAGATCTTCCTCTTTTCCCTTCCCACTGTTCCCTCTGGCCAAATCATATTCATGTCAGGACCCAGGAGAAACCTCTTCTCATCTTCGTGACTTTTCCTAGCTCTCCCTCACCTGCACATGTAGAAGCAGAGTTAATTGCTCCCTAGCTGCAGTCCCATTGCACTTAACAGGCACCATGATTATAGTTGTTGTCACTTTTTACTACTATTTTTTCTTGCTAGACTGACAGCTTCATGCAGACAAAGACCAATCCTACTTTTAGGTAACAAAAACATGATTAAAAATAAACCTTGAAAGTTACGGCAGAATAGAAGCAAATGGGCAGAACGCAAAGACATTCCAGTAATATTCCTTTACTTGAGAAAAAATTATGGCCGAAACTTTACCCTGGCACCACAGCTTACAGCTACACAAATCCAAGCATTAACATAATTGAGGCACTCAATGGGTAATTGCTGGATATCATTGAAAGTCTGACAGTGAGCTTTAGTGTCTCTAAATATAAGTAGAGAAGGGTGGGGGAGGGAAGATATATTGGAGGAAGTGGGGAAAATATGTCTTTTACTCAATGAGTGTTTAAGAAAGACAAGGTATCGTGTAATTTGAATAAACAGTAAATGTGAGTGTTCTCCACCCTGAAAACTTAAAGACTTGTATTTCCTTGAAAAAAATGTATAGTTGTGTTTAACTATGAATGACTTTTCTCAACCTGAGATGGCTGAGAAGTCTCCATATGTTCTTTTGAGGAAGAAACATTTGTATAATAACTTATTGAATTAAGGGGGAGGAGAATTGGTTAAATGCTAAGACACTGCTGAATTCCTTTGGACTCAACATAGCGAAAGATGCTTTGGAGTGAGTTGTTACCTCTTCTCAAGGCAAAGTAAGAATCAGAAAGCCTCAGACAACCAGAAAAACCTATCAAATCCCTAAAACAAAATTTCTTTTAGGGGTCCTGAGACCTTTTGAAAATCTGACGGAAAAATACATGATCTGTTCACCGGAATAAGAAACTTCATCATTTTTCTTTATGTCATAGGATTGTGGAGTCAGTTTCTAGAAGCCTTTCTGTCTGTGCATGTGAGGATGAACATCCCTGAGGAAGTCAGAAGCAGCTCCCACAGAAGCTGCCAGACTGTTTAGCTTTGAAAATAAAAGCAAAGATGACTTTCAGGGGCCCAGCGAGTCCTCCGGCAGCAGCATCACATCAGAAGTTGGGAACTGAGCAAGTGGTTGACAGATGCTAAAAGCATTTTGGGACTCCAAGCCAGAGGCAAATGACACAGAGCCACATGAAGTGAGCCAGAAGCAGAAGGTTCAGAGCGGTGGGGCTTCCCGGCTCTGTGGTCTATTTCCATGGGGTTGCCTTGGGACAAAGTTTTGAGGCATGTGAATGGGAATGGCTCTTTTCTCTTTCCCTTTTGGAGCTCTCTACTTGGAGAGACTACAGGAAGGGAGTAAAAATCTTTGAAATCTTGTGTTTTTCTAGTCCAGCATAGCTCCTTCTAATAATCTCATGAGAAAGCAAAATAGATGAATCTATTAGTCAGGTTTCTCCCGAGAAACAGAACCAAAGGAGATTCTCTATCTTTACCTCTCTAGTCCCCTTCCCCCCATACATATAGCTAGAAAGAGAGAGAAAAAGATTTATTACAAAGAAGTGGCTCACACAATTATGAAGGCTGAGAAGTCCAAGAATATGCAGCCAACAAGCTAGAGACCCAAGGAAAGGTGATGATGTATTTCTAGTCCAGGTTCAAGTCCAAAGGCAAGAGGAGACCAATGTTCTAGTTCAAAGACCATCGGGTGGACAGCGTTTTCTCCTTTACTCAGCCTTTTTGTTTTATTCAGGCCTTTGGTGGATTAGATAAGCCCAACCATACTGGTGAGGGCCATCCACTTTACTCAGCCTGCAAATTCAAATGTTAATCTCACCCACAAACACTTCCATATATGCACCCAGAATAATGTTTTACCAACTATCTGGTCATCCTGTGGCCCAGTCAAGCTGACATAAAATTTACCATCACATTGACCTCAGTAAAAAGGTGAACAAGGAAATTTTTAGGGTGACCCAACCAAACAGAACATAAAAAAACTTCAGCTACTGTTGATGACTATTATAAATCCAGTTAACAAAAGCAGTTAAGATCACTTTTTGATATTATAACATCCCTCTCTACTATGAACAAAGTAAAATAATCCAAAAGTATGAGTTGTGTTTGTAAATTTTATTCCAAAATGCAAGTAAAATGGGTACTTTCCATATTCCCTGAGGTATGTATTAAATGTCTATCAAGAGTACATTGCAATGTCTGGGTTGCTGATCATGCTTTTTGCAAAGAGTTCTCTCCTTTGTATTTGTGGTAAGTTTGCTTCTAGGACCATTATGAGAACTTAGAGGATTGCACAATATTTATCTTGGCACAGGTGGTCTAATTTTTGCAAAACTGTGGCTATAATAGTCTAACCTACCACATAACAAGTTAAAAAAACTGGAATCTTTTGAAATAATTTTTCTTTTATTATTGTTCTTATTTTAAAATGAGATCAAGGGTGATTCTGAAAATGTATCCTATGTTTGGCTATTTAACAATGTACCTGGGTGGGTACGGAGAACATCCTCCTAAGTGAAGAATCACAGGAATGGAAATGCAAGCCCTGATGTACTCAAAACTAACATGAAACTAGTAGATGAACAGCCACACACCCACACAAGGAAAAAATACAATGAAATTCAAAGAGGGAGGAAGAGAAAGGGAGGGTTGATAAGCTCTCATCTAACCGGTACAAAGTAGGGGTATATGGCACACCTCCTGGGTGAAGGACTCAACTACAACTTGGACTTTCCCTAGCAAATGTAATCAATGCAACCTAATTGTTTGTACACAAACATTGATCTGAAAGCAAAAAAAAAAAACAGAAAGAAAAAAATAAAAAAGAATTGATCCCAAGGAGATTAAAAAGAATGTACCTATTGGCTGGGCCTGGTAGCTCACACCTGTAATCCTGGCACTTTGGAAGGCTGAGATGGAAGGATCCCCTGGAGCTCAGGAGCTTGAGACCAGCCTGAGTAAGAGCAAGACCCTGTCTCTACTAAAAATAGAAAAATTAGCTGGGTACTGTGGCAGGCATCTACAGTCCTAGTTACTTGGGAGGCTGAAACAGGAGGATCACTTGAACACAGGAGTTGAGACTGCTGTGAGCTAGAGTGAGGCTGTGGCACTCTAGCCTGGGCAAGAGCGTGACACTGTCTCAAAAAAACAAAAAAAAATGTACCTATGAGTGGGTTAGGGTATTTGATGGTCTCCTCCTTTATCTATGATTTCCAGGCCCCAAATTTGATCAGTTGGCAGTTTCTCATGGTAATGAATAATTATAATGGCAGAAATAATCTCAAACGATAGACAACTAAGCCATAGTAGCCATACTAAGCCATGTGTCTTCTATTCTAGATGTTCTGTATGCTTGAGTTTTGTTTTTCCCATCAGACTTTCCTCTCTTCTGCTGATGCTCACTGCAACTTCCTTCATGATTACACGCCAACTGCATAATGGGAGGAAATGCACATCCTAAAGCCCTAACAAATATTTGGATATTAAATTTAAAAGAACTTTTAGATAATCCATAAAGTAAATACATCTTGTGCATTTAATTCTAAATGGAACATACGCAGTAAATCCAGTTTACAAAAAGTGCTAATGACGACTTTAGTGAATTATGGCCCATGGGAACAGAGGGGAGTGCAAACATCCTCATCCCCTTTTACTAAAGGTTTTCTCGTGCCTGTCTCCCTAGTGAAACTCTAATGCTCATTGGTCCCTTGTCACATAAGACTTAAACCATGGAAGAGAAGAAGACAGGATTTTTTATTTTAAATAAAGATTTAAGAAAAATCCTCCAAGTTTCATCCCCATTAGGTCCTGAAGCCCAAATAAGGGGGGGGGGGAGGACGATTGTCATATCTAATAATCAAATTTATTTTTATGAACTGTCATAATATGTCTTTATAGATAACACAATTATTATTTAGAACACTGCTACTTTGAAGTTTAGTTAAATTACCAAAAATTCAGGGGTGAGGAAAGTATGAGCACATACTCTGGGTTAGGGAGACTCCGAGTGGCCTCTAACATAGGCTCGTTAAGTAGACTGCCACTTTCTTTCCCAACCCCTTGATTTCTTTGTTACCCATTCCCAACCAGTTTTTCCTCCTTCTTTTCTTTCTCAGCTTGAATCCCCTTGATTTTTTAGCTATGATGTTTTCTTTCCTGGATACCACCTATACTATCTCTCTTTGCCATGATACGACATCCTTTGAGGAAATCTTTTATCTCCCAAGTTTCCTTTCTCAATCCCCCCTTCTTCCCAAATGTTCCTTTCTAATTTTCACATATTCTGAGAGCAATTCTTCTACGAGTTTCCTGCCAGTGGGAGTTGTTCTTTCATTCTACTTGTAGCCCCTCAGGCAGACTTCTTAAGGATCCCTATCCAGATAACGGTCTTTTAACTACCAATGAGGTGAAATGAAAAACGGAGGCCACAAAAGTAAGGAAATTGTGCAAAAGCAAAAAGACAAGCTAATGGCAAGTTTATTCAATCCTGGCTGTGCATTTGCAGCACAGGAGAGCTAGTAATAGGTCGCAACATCCAGAAATCACTTTAACAGCGGAGCATCTGTTATGACCGAGGGCCAGGCCCTGTCTGTGCCTGGCGCCAGGCCTACGGCACCAGTTTATAACTCCCCTAGGGCCCCTGGCTTCTGATACAATCACCGATATAGGGTGTGCAGTGTCGACCACAATTAATACCCAAGTTCCCCTTCTGATCCCAGGAACCATACTACTAACTAACAATACAGTTTTTTTCCTCCAAAAAAGATTAAAAACAACTACGCTTAAGGAATATTATCCATAAAAACCTCACAGTTAGCACTAGAAAGAGGCCAACATTAATGGAATGATTTTTAACATGATGACAACAATCTGAGATAAAAATTACTTTAAATCTTCCCAGAAGTGCCTCTATTTTTAAACTAAAAAGCTCAAGGAGGGGCAGGGCGGTGGGTCCTCAGAGCTGTAGAAAGACTATGGATTGTGGATTTTTTAGCCATGAATCACTGTTACTGAGTGTGGTTTTGTATTTCTTAATCTGAAGAGAATTTTGGAGAATAAAGAAGTGACTAAGAAAAAACTAGGATTGCAAAGCAGGCATTGTATCAATGGCGGGATTCCAGGGAGATAGTGGAAGACAACGCAGTGACTGCTTACAAAGTCAGATTGTTTTTCCATCAAAATTCCCTTTTAAGACATATGTCAATCAAATAAACTCCATTTATCTTTTTTTAAGTTAGATGCCCTCTAAGAGTCTAGTTCCTCCAATATCACCCAATTTTTTCATTGCAATCATATAGTAGCCATACATATCTGGACAAAATTTAACTCTCCTAAAATCATAGAGTGTATAATATTGTACAAAGTAACTTTAAACAGAATAATCCTAAAGTTAACTCACAGGTTGTATAAGTACCAGACACATTCATGCTTATAAAATGGATAATCAAAAAATGTAAAGCATTTCAGAGATACAATTCAGTATCACTAACTGTAAGGTACTCAAGTTTTTAGGACTTTGGAGTTGTCCTTTTCTTTAATCTACAAATAAAAATCATTCAACAGTCCCTCTTGCTTGATTACAGACATCTGTGCCCCTTTTAACATTCCCTTTTCTTAATTGTACTAAGAACCCTGGAGAATATTTGCACCCTCCTTTGACCAAAGTTGGCTGTCCCCTCTCATTTCTTGTTCTTTTATTGCGGCTCAGCTCAGAATTCAAGGAAGAGGAAACAGCTAGCATGAGATCATGAGCTCGGCGCAGTTGTAGTCAAAGAACTATCTGAAATTTTCCTCAGCAAATTCTAATCCAGGGGCCAGTGATTAATAAAAGTTTAATAATTAACTGGAAATTTAAGTATCAATAAGAGAATCACAACAGAGAAAAGCATTTAAGCTCTGATGTTATTGATACTTCTACTTGTCATCTTCCTCCCTTTCCCCTGAAAAACAGGGCTGAATCCCACATCTCTGCAAATCAGAATCTTTCACCCTGTCTCTTATCACCCCCCTGTGCCCTTGTCTTCTGCCCCCATCATGCCCCACCCAGGGAAGCAAAGAGTCAGTTAGCCTTGCGGTCTCTAGAATTGCCTGCCTAGTCAATGAATGCTGTCTTTTTCACTATGACTTTTTCTTTATGTAAACCTCTTTCATCAGACATACTCTAAACTTTACCTTTTCATAAGTATAATCTCTGTTAAGGTGATTTCCCAAACAAAAGGAGAGTCTCTGCTCTACTCTAGACTCAATCCTGCATTCCACACCACTTCCCACCATAAAATTCATAAACATTTGCACTTTTTAAGAAGTTATTCTGCTGCACATGTATTAAATCACTGCCATCTATGAAAAAGTGCTGTTGGGGCTTGATTGTATCCATTGTTAATTTTCAAAAGAGGTAAAAAGAGCTAGAACAGTGGTTCTCAACTTTCCCAATGCCGTGAGCCTTTAATACTGTTCCTGTGGGTCGCGACCCACAAGCTGAGAACTGCTGAGCTAGAAGGAAGGACAGAGGGATACAGAAAGGGAAATAGATTTAAAGCTGGAAATGAAAAGGAAACAGAAAAAAGAAAGATACAATGTCTTGCAAAATGTAACTAGGATTTTGGTATCCTATATAACAAGAGGAAATTTTAGGGCCGTGTGTGTGTGTGTGTGTGTGTGAGAGAGAGAGAGAGAGAGATACCAGATTATGCTGGATTTAGTAGAGAATTATACATAGTGAGGAAGCCCCATTTTTAGGTCCTTAATTGTAATTTTAAACAAAAGTAAGAAATTCTCATGTAATTCTACTTATATATGCCAAATTATACAATTTTTGTGACAGTAAGTTTACATGTTTGTCTTTTTTTTCACTGGACTTTTTTGGAATATAATTATATCACTGCAAAAAAAAAAAAAAAAAAAAACATGTGTACAGTGAAATACCAAAAATACTGCCACTCTTCCTACTTCCTTTTTTTCTTTTCTACATCAGAAGAAGAGAGAGTTTCTATGCTGATATTCTCCATCTGCTGGCTCCAGCTTTCTCACGTTAGAATATAACTCCAAGGCCATTTCGCCAGGCTGCCCCTTGATCACTGTAGCACCAGTAGATGGGAAATCTGGTCCTAAGTGCCAGAATAGGAGCAAAGCCAGCTTGCACATGTGTGTCCTCCTTGTTCAATTTCTAAACACAGAAAAAAATGATGGTTCAGTGTTAACAGCCACGTGAAAGATACTTTGTATTTCAATGACCTTGATGTGAAGGGATAGAGCGTCTTCATGTTTACAGGCGCCCCTCTTCCCCACGCCACCCTCTTCCCAGCCATTTCACACACTTCCTATCTAAATATTTACAAATTAAGGAAGACACAGGAGAAACGTTCATGACTGCTGTGTTTCTGCCACACTGGCGAGGATTCCCTTCGTGACTCACGCCCTTGAGCCTTAGTACAGGAATTCCCATCAGTGATAAGCCCCCGAGGGTTTGATAAGCACAGATGAAGGAAGTTCGAAACTTCGGTTTACTTTCAATAAACACGACTTCATTAAAGGCTTCCTTCTACGTGGTAGAACCAGGCAGAAATATAAACACGATAAGAAGATTGCTGTAGAGGAATAGTTCTTCTTCACTGTGCTTTGTCATATTTGCAGTCACATATTCAGAGAATTACAGAAGCAGAAGGGTCTGAGAGAATAAACATTTTCTCCAATGCCATGCAAATGGTGAGCATTGCAACTCAAACTCAGGCTTCCAGAGTCGCAAGTGAGCAGTCCTTTATATGTGCTTGTGACTCTCAAATGTTGGTGTACATAAGAACCACCAACAGTGCTCTTTGAAAATGCAAGCTCCTCATCCACAGAGAATCCTGTCTGGTATGTCAGGAGTGGGACGAGGGCATCTGCATTGTGACCGAGCTCAGCAGGTGAGTCAAATGCAATCAGACAGCCCCCTAGGGAAGTGGACTACACCATCTACCTGCATGCTGAAAAGGGCACCAAATTTTGCTCGGAGTATTTATTCTATCCTGGGTCAGCCTCTCCCTTCACCAGCAGGCTTATAATTAAGACCAAGTTGTCTGCAAGTAGAAATTATGTTTAAACTTCAAGGCACTATAAACTCTGCTCTGTGTTTTGTGGGGGGATGGGTAGATGTGGAAAGGGCAGGCTGTCTACATCTTATAAATAATTGTGTAAGTAATGCTTGAATATCTTCCTATTGAAAAATGTAAACAGTGCAGAAGATAAATTTAAAAAGTGAAATTCTACCTTCATCCCTCTCCTAATCTCACTCCTCTCCCCAGAGTTACTCATTGATAACTGCTGGGGATTTATCCTTCAGATTTTCCTATACAATTACATACATAGGTGTGTGCATACTTTTTGCCCTTTAGCTTTTGAAAAGTTTTGCTTATAAAAGATCGAGGCTGGCTCAGCACCTGTAGCTCAGTGGTTAGGGCACCGGCCATATACACTGGGGCTGGCAGATTAGAACCCAGCCCTTGACTGCTAAACGATGACAATTACTGCTAATGCAACAAAAAAAACCCAGACATTTCAGTCAGTACATGATATTCACCAGTTATTAAAAAAAATCTGCAAGGATGCTAAAGGAAGAGGAAAGGGCTGGCAGTCACATCCTGCAAACTCGTGAACACTATTATAGAGTCCTCACTTGAGCACAAGGTGCTAAGTTAATTCACCTCATTGCAAACTCTGCAGGACTGAGAATGTGTTTCTGTGAGAAGGACTAGCTGGGGCGGAGCTGAGGGCACAGTGGGGGATGCTACTCTGCATTCATACAAAATGTACAGCATTTACCCTGCTTTCCCACCTGCCAAACCCCACAGTCCCCCTGTCACCTTCAGCTATTGGAATGTCTCTTAAGATGACTCCAGTCCTAGTTGCTGAACTTCATCCTCTGACTTTCCTTCTACCTATAAAGATACTTCCTCCTTTCCCTCTCTTCTTCTGGGGAAACTTGGCATTCATTCTCTGTCTTTACTTTTATATTGTCGTTTGTACTCTAAGAACAGCTTCATCCAAAATCTGGAGAAAATAGGATACTAAGCTGACTTTCCCAGTCTCACAGGGGGGGAAATGAGGAAATAAATGGTATATAATGGTTTAGAATCCAAAGTGGCTAGCATCTCAGCACCAAGTAGGAATGGATAGAAATGTTGTCAACCAGGGGATACAGTCTCAGTCGCTATATCTTCTGGGATAGCCTTGGAACTTTATAAGACACACAGACCTTCAAGTCTTAGCGCCTTGTGGGGAACTATGGAGAAGAGGCTTTGGGTAAGTTATCAACGACAAGCTTGGGCCTGAATTTTCCAGGCAGGCTGAGGAAGGCTTGGTAGCTTGGAAAAATAGAATTAGCCCAGGATTAAAAGTTCTGTAATAAGAACTCTTGGTGGGGGATGTAACCTTTAGTATTTTTAATTTTTATTGACATCTCCTTAGAAGACATACTTAAAACCCACTTAAAAACCAGTTCTTTTGTAACTTTTATTACAGATGATGTGTAAATTCTGAATGGTCTACGTTCAGTACTGAACAGGATACTACTACATCATAATGTTCCCTCTTTAACTGTTGCATGTCTGTAATTTTTTTTATATTTCCTGTCTTTTATTTTTTTATTGTTAAATAATAGCTGTGTAGATTTGTGCAATCAAGGGGTACAATGTGCTGGTTTCATATACAATCTGAAATATTTTCATCAAACTGTTCAATGTAGCCTTCATGGCATTTTCTTATTGTATGTAGACATTTGTATTCTGCATTTAGTAAGTTTCACCTGTACCCATTCTAAGATGCACCGTAGGTGTGGCCCCACCCATCACCCTCCCTCCACCCTAACCTCCCCCCTCCCTTGGCCCTTTCCCCATATTCTTGAGCTATAGTTGGGTTATAGCCTTCATATGAAAGCTATAAATTAGCTTCATAGTAGGGCTGAGTACATTGGATACTTTTTCTTCCATTCTAATTTCCTTAATTCCAACATATCTACATAACCAATATTATAAATGCACCATTTGTTTCAAATTATGTCCAAAAATTTTATGAAGTCAGGTTGATGTGTATTTTTAGAAAACACTATTTCAAGAATTATATGTGCAATGATATTTAGTTCCCACAAATAAAAATCATTTGAAGAAATGGATATTCTAATAAAGAATTTTTTTTACTAAGTCATAGCTGTGTCCATTAAAGTAATTATGGGGTACAATGCTAGTTTTGTATACAATTTGAAATACTTTCATCAAACTGGTTAACATCGCCTTCACTGCATTTTCTTAGTTATTGTGTTAAGACATTTATATTCTACACTTAGATTTAACATGCACCCTTGAAAAATGCACCTACGTGTGGTCCCACCAATTACCCTCCCTCTACCTATCCTCCCCCCTCCCTCCCCTCTCTCTTCTCTTTCCCCTTCATCTTGGGCTGTAGTTGGGTTATAGCTTTCATATGGAAGTGTCAGTGTTTATAAATTTGGTTTCATATTAGGGCTGAGTACATTGGATACTTTTTCTTCCATTCTTGAGATACTTTGCTAAGAAGAATATGTTCCAACTCCATCAATGTAAACATTAAAGAGGTAAAGTCTCCATATTTTTAAGGCTGCATAATATTCCATGGTGTACATATACCACAATTTATTAATTCATTCGTGGGTCAATGGGCACTTGGGCTTCTTCCTTGACTTAGCAATTATGCATTGGGCTGCAATAAACATTCTGGTACAAATATCTTTGTTATAAAGTGATTTTTGGTCTTCTGGAAATATACCTAGTAGAGGAATTGCAGGATTGAATGGCAGGTCTATTTTTAGATCCCTAAGTGATCTCCAAACTTCTTTCCAAAAGGAACGTATTAGTTTGCATTCCCACCAGCAGTGCAGAAGTGTTCCCTTTTCTCCACATCCATGCCAACATCTATGGTTATGGGATTTTGTGATGTGGACTAATCTTACTGGAGTTAGATGATATCTCAAAGTAGTTTTGATTTGCGTTTCTCTGATGATTAAGCATGATGAGCATTTTTTCATGTATCTGTAGGCTGTGTACCTGTCTTCTTCAGAGAAGTTTCTATTCAAGTCCCTTGCCCACAATGAAATGGGATTACTTGTTCTTTTCTTATTAATAAGTTTGAGTTCTCTGTGGATTCTGGTTATTAAATCTTTGTTAGAGACATAACCTGCAAATATCTTCTCCCATTCTGAGGGCTGTCTGCTTGCTTTATGTACTGTGTTCTTGGCTGTACAGAAGGTTTTTAGTTTGATCAGATTCCAGTAATGTATTTTTGGTGTTGCTTCAATTGCCAGGGGCGTCCTCCTCATAAAATATTCTCCCAGGTCAATTTCTTCAAGTGTTTTCCCTGTAATGCACCACTGCCATGCTTTAAAGACGTTGAAAAAAATAACACTTCATTTTATATGGAATCAGAAAAAAACTCAAATAGCCAAGACATTGCTCAGAAATAAAAACAAATCAGGAGGAATCATGCTACCAGACCTCAGACTATACTATAAATCGATAGTGATCAAAACAGCATGGTACTGGCACAAAATCAGAGAGGTAGATGTACGAAACAGAATAGAGAACCAAGAGATTAACCCAGCTACTTACTGTCATTTGATCATCAATAAAACAATCAAAAACATTCAGTGGGGAAAAAAACTCCCTATTTAACAAATGGTGCTGGGTGAACTGGCTGGCAACCTGTAGAAGATTGAAACTAGACACACACCTTTCACCATTAACAAAAATAGACTCTCACTGGATAAAAGATTTAAACTTAAGTCATGAAAAGATTTAGTAAGTTATAAAAACTGCAGTCATCACATCATTTTGAAATTCTTTTTACCATTACGCAGGACATAAATTTCTTCTGGAAATAAGATTCATTTGTCTACATGAATTTATCATATAAACAACTGTATGATAAATTCACAGATTTATAGATTGAGACCTCCCATCCTAGACTGTGATCCAGGGAATATTCTTGTAATACCATATTTGTGAATGATATCACTGGTAATGATGGATGGCTCCAAGCAGAACATTTACAAGAGAGAGAAGGCAGGAATTAGAGACTAGAAGATTTTCGTGTACAAATTATCTCATTCTTGAAGAGAGTTGGAAGCAGGCAATTTATTACCAACCATGCAGTGTAGAATTACTTGCCTGCAGTGTCCACCTCTACCCGTGTTAGGTCTGCCAAGCTGTAGGTTTGACAGTGAAGCTTCTGATCAAAAGGAGGGGCCACATTCCTGCTAATGATGCAGAAACTCAGCATATCTACTCAGGAGAAGGAAGGCAGGGACTGCCATCCAAAGCTTCCTAGGCCTTGTTTCCTGGGGTGGCAGACACTCCAACTTGTCTCCATCTGCCTCTGATCCATCTTCACAGAGATGAGCTCTGCCTTTTAGCAGAAAGAGCAAACAGACCATGGCCCAGTCTATTTTCAGTAACATAGCCTGACGTTTCTTGCTGAGGATGTTGGTACTTATCACCAACATGCTTTGCCTGAATTCAGACAACTTCTCAGTCTCTGCCTAAATCCTTAATTCTGGGCCATGATACCTGTCTGAATTATAAATCTCTGTG
This sequence comes from Nycticebus coucang, assembly GCF_027406575.1. Lineage (NCBI taxonomy): Eukaryota > Metazoa > Chordata > Mammalia > Primates > Lorisidae > Nycticebus > Nycticebus coucang. The sequence continues at coordinate 33,506,096 of NC_069782.1, forward strand.
GCTGTTCTGGAAGCATGCTGGGGCTGGCTCATATTGTCTCACAAAAATGGGTGGTTAAAATTTCAAAAACTTTACAAGACTGGTGATCTCATTTTGGTAGCTTGGAGTGGGCTGTGGTAGGAGTATTTATACCGGGGAAATTGCCACATGCTACAAATCAGGGTGTTCTTTCCTCTCCCTAGCTTCACCTACCTACCCACCACCACCCATCTCAATTGCTGATCTTCTGCCCAAGAGAGTTGTTGAACATATAACTGTGGGCTCCAGGTTCAACTTGGAGATGCTTTATGTAATTTCCATGGTGATATCACCACACCCATGTGACCCCTTGTTGCCAGGTTCTCAGTCCTTCCCCTTTAAACTTTCTGTTTCCTGCTGCAGTCCATGTCTTTGCATAGTATTATACTTTTCCAAAAGCTGTCTCAGCAGGGGTGACATACAGCCCTCTTGTACAAAGTATGATCTAGTTTCAGAGTATGCGTAAACCTCAATCTACAAGTGGACTGTATATTCACTAACTCTTCAGCTATCTTATTGTATTTCTAATAAATAACTGTTCTTTCTTAGCATCCCTAACAAAGAAAACATGCTATCTGCTTAACAAAGTTATCTTTTGATAATGTAAGTGACCATTTGAAAAAGAAAAAAAGAACAAAAACACATATGTATATATTTTACAACATGAATAGGGGTAGCAATGGACCCAGCTTGATCTGAGCTGCATTCCTGGCTGAGATTATGTGCACATGTTTTTTGGTTTTTGGTTTTTGGTTTTTTTGAGACAGAATCTCACTCCATCGCCCTGGGTAGAGTGCTGTGCCACCATAGCTCACGGCAACCTCAAACTATTGGGCTCAAAGGATCCCCTTGCTTCAGCCTCTAGGCGTGTGCCCCAATGCCCAGCTAGGTTTTCTATTTTCAGGAGGGATGGTATCTCACTCTTGCTCAGGCTGGTCTTGAACTCCTGAGCTCAAGGAATCCACCCACCTTGGCATCTCAGAGTGCAGGTTTTCTATTTTCAGGAGGGATGGTATCTCACTCTTGCTCAGGCTGGTCTTGAACTCCTGAGCTCAAGGAATCCACCCACCTTGGCATCTCAGAGTGCAGGGATTACAGATGTGAGCCACAGCGCCCAGCATATGTGCACACGTTTGATGAGCCAGTGGGATGATCTGCTAGAAGTCTCTTTTTGATAATTCCTTAAAATCCCAATAACATGAAGGCACAAGTGATTAGATTACCTTGTGTTAAGTTAAAGTTTAAGTCGTAGTTGAGCCCTTCATCCAGGGGGTGTGCTCTAAACCATTGCAATTGCCCATCAGGTGAGAGTTTACTAATTTCCCTCCCACTTTCCCTCTCCCCCAACTTGAACATACCTGTCTTATTCTCTCCTGTGGGCTTGTTTTTCTATTGGTTTCATATTACGAGTACATTGGATACTTGAATTTCTGTCCTTGTGATACTTTACTAAGAAGAATGTGTTAGTATTGTCCATCCAGCATTGTCTCTAATCATTAGAGAAATGCAAATGCTAGAATTTTTTTTTTTTTGAGACATTTTGTCACACTTAGTAGAGTGCTGTGATGTTATAGCTCACAGCAACCTCAAACTCTTGGGCTCAAGTGATCTTGCCTCAGCCTCCCAAGTAACTGGGATGAAAGGTGCTCACCAAAACGCCTGGCTATTTTTTAGAGACAGGGTCCTGCTCTTGTTCAGGCTGGTCTTGAACTCTTGAGATCAGGCAATCCATCTGCCTTGGTCTCCGAGAGTGCTGGGATTGCAGGCGTGAGCCTTAGAAGTTTCTTTACAAGAAATCCTAAAGAGGGTCCAAGGAGACACTTCGCTGTAAGGAAGGAGACAGCTAAGAGCTAGACACTAAGGACTTTGCCACTCACAAACCTTCCTGCTATAAAAGAATAATCTTGTGATGAATTCAACCCAGAGGTCAGGTAGAGCTGTCTTACTTTGTAGGAAACAGATAAAAAATGCTTTAGCCGACTCATTTCATAGGTTTAAGAACTGAGTCCTTCTCAACATTTCTGAAAAAATTTAAGATGTTTCTATTTCCATGGTTCCAGCCTAGATTTTGTGCTACTGATCTCATCAAATTAGTTCAGCACAGGGGTCATTTTACATCACCCATGTACCTGGCCCTCTCCTGTATCATACTAACTCAATTCTAGATGCAGTCTGTTTCCTTAATCACACATTCCAGGTAGGGAATTGGGAGAAACAGCAACAAAAGCCAAGAAAGTTTCTTGTGTAGAAAACTTTACTGAGGAGATTCACTGATTTATAATACAGGAACCTGCCATATGTCAACAACCTAGTGACTGTTGTGGTGGATGTGGATATGGTCCCTTGGGAGGTGATCAGGTCCTGAGGGAAAAGCCATCCTGAATGGTATTGGTGCCGTCACAAAAGAAACCCCTTCGAGTTGTCTTGCTTCTACTATTAAGTGAGGACACAGCCAGAGGCACCATCTATGGACTGGCAAGCAGGCCCTCACTGTACATTAAATATGCCAGCACCTTGATCTTAGAATCTCCAGCCTCCAGAACTGTGAGAAATAAGTTTCTGTTTATAGAATACCAGTCTGTATCTTGTTACAGAAACCCAAACAGACTCAGACAAAACCTAGAATAAATCAAAATTCCTAAAAGTGTTTAGGCATTACAAAGCAGGGTTTCTCTTTTGTATCTCTCACCTTTCTTTCTCTCTCTCTCTATCTAGAAAGATATAATCCAAAAGAGAAGGGGCAGTTCTCTACTTTGCAGTAGAACACCACTCACCTCCCAAACCCAGAACACTTCAGGATATCCTGTGTAGAAGGAGACTGCTGAGTTTACTGGGAGAGTGTGACATCCAGAAAGACACCAAGAGACCAAGCTGATGTGAGCAGAGTCACCAGAAGAACTAGTCCTGTTTCCTAACTAATGTTAAAGTGAAGCAGTGGACAAATGGAGCAGCAGTGCCCAGCACCATGACAGTGCCCAGTGGAGACCACAGTACCTATCAGAGGAAGTCCGGAACCCCAAAGGGAAGAAATGGCAAATGCCCACGTGAACCAATGAATAAAGCTTATACGGAAGCACATGTGAAATACCTTTTAGGTCTCCAGATAATTCTTAGAAGGAAACTTTGTAGAGTTTTTGTGTCCTTTGTCATTAGGAAGGTGAAGGGAAAAAACAACAAAATGTAGGTGCAGGTGGAAAATAAACTAGACAAAATTTAATCATTGTTTTATTTTATTATTTACTTATTTTTGAGACAGAGTCTTGTGGATTTATTTTTGTGTTGGTTGTAATTTTTAGTGACAGTAAGTACAGTTACCAACCAAGGAATCCCATATGAAAATCAGTAGATTCCTTTGTGATAGAATGTGTTGTTGTGGTTAACTTTATATGTCAACTTGTCTGGGCTACAAAGTGCCCAGATCAAACATTATTTCAGGGTATGTTCAGGACAGTGTTCCCCAATGAGATCAGAGTCTGAATCAGTGGGCCAGGTGTGGTGGGTTATGCTTTTAATTCCAGCCCTTTGGGAAGGCCAAGGCAGGGGTTTGAGACCATCCTGGGCAACACAGAAAAAACCTCATCTCTACAAAAATATTTTTTAAAAGTTAGCCAGGAGTGGTGGCACACACCTGTAGTCCCAGACACTCAGGAGGCTGAGGTAGAAGGATTGCTTGAATTGGAAGCTGCAGTGAACTATGATCATACCACTCCACTCCAGCCTAGGCAACAGAGCAAGACCCTGTCACTTAAAAAAAAAAAAAAAGAATTTGAACAAGTAGACTCAGTAAAACAGACTGCCCTCCCCAATGTGGATGGGCACCATTCAATCCACTGAGGGCCTAACTAGTACAGAAAACAGAGGAAAGAGTCCTAACACTTCCTTTTTGCCAATTGGGCTGAGACATCTGTCTTCTGCTCTTGGACTGGGTCTTACTCCATTACCTTCAGTGGTTCTTAGGCCTTTGGACTCAAACTGGAATTACATGAGCAGCTTGGGTGTACAGCTTGTACACAGTAGACTGTGGGACTTCTTAGCTTTTGTATTTGTGTGAACTAATCCTTTATTATCTACCTATCATATTCTATTTGTCCTGTTTCTCTGGAGAATGCAAATAAATGAGTGTTCTTCAGCTGAGCCACAGAGAAAGGTTAAATAAATTCTTATACATCAATAACTCAAGGATGGAAAAATGTGGGATTATGTATTGAGCCAGAAGAGGAAAGACATCTATATGAATGGAGAGGGTATTTTGGATCAGACAATTAAAGATTGGCCAATGTGACAGTTTAAGATTGGCCATTCATAGTTCATCACTCTGTGTCCAGATTTTGATCCTCTCTAACCCACTGCAAGTAGGGTTTCAAGGAAAATCTACACAAGTGCAAATAGTACCTCATCTTCAATTGCAATTATATAAGGCAGAAAAATGCTGAAAATAATGCTGCTCTATTAGAATCTACAACAAAGGAAAAGGAAGCATTATTGAAGTCATCAATGAGCCTTTGCATTCTACCTATGGCTGGTTGCCTAGTTCTTGGTGTTTCAATGCCTCCAAGTTCAGGTCTGTATTACCTCTTTTCTGAAACTCTTCAACAAAATTTCTACCTTCAAGCTTTCTTTCCTTCATCTTTTCTTTACATTCTGCTGTCAGAATTATTTTTCTGAAATGCAGATTTTATCATGGCAACACTTAACACTTTGGTTGGGTCTCTCTATTGCTCAGAAGTCCAAGTCTAACATCATCAGAACAATGTCTGAATTTTTATCTGATCCAAATTTACCTTTCCAACTATACTTCATGTACTGGCCTTCAGCAGAAATACTTCACTAGTATGCCGAGGTGAAATTTTCTACAGGTATCTTTTTTAGTCATCTCTGGTTTTTGCACACACAGTGCGCTTCATCTAGAATGTTCTTTTTCCACACCAAACTTTTCTATTCTATTCTACCTTCAAGAACCAGTCCAATAGCTTTTTTGCCACCTGATACCCTTGGTCTTTCTTAGACACAGTTACGTATAGAAATGCAATACATATCCAGAGAAAGTAATGATTTGTCCCAGGACAGTTTTATGTCATTCTCTTAAGGAGCTTAATACTTTCTGTTACAGTTACAGGCATCTGAACACCATTACTTGATTTCAAACTTTTTCTGATTCTGACTCATTACACTACATAACCCATATCACATGGTTGTTCAAACATTAATCAGAGTGACTGGTAGTAAATCACATTATAAAACCATACTTATTATTAAGACAGCAAACTAAATATCTCTGTACATGGGGGGATGACAATTAAATACGTGAACTTGTCCTACAAAAAGTGCTATGCACCCCATTGCTCAACATCACTACAGTCACCTTTGAAGTACTCCCCTTGGGAAGCTATGCACTGATGCTAGCCTTTAGTCCAACATTCAAAGCACTTTTTCTCATATTCTGAATATGTATATGTCATATTCATAAACTCATCACCCTAATCAAGATAAAGAACTGATTTATCACATCATTTTTCCCTCACATACTTTTGTATTCTTCCTCCTTACTCCATACCTGTGTCCCCAGACAACCACTGATCTGGTTTTGGTTACTATAGTTAGTTTGCATTTGCTAGAATTTTTATGGAAATCATAAAATCTTCATTTTCATCTGGCTTTTTACACTCCATATAATTACAGTATTTTGAGATTTCCTCTGTGTTTTTGTGTGTATCATTAGCTTGTTTCTATTGGTTGCTAAGTAAAATTACATTGTAGTGATATAATGTAGAATGGTCTGTAATTTCCCTGTTGGGAATTTGGGTTGTTTTCATTATCTGGGTTCAAGAAAGAAGTTATGAATATTTTTGTGTATAAGCCTTTGAATGTACCTACGCTTTCATTTCTTTTGGGAAAATACCAAGGAGTGGAATGACGGAGTCATGGAAAATGTATGTTTCTCAAATGTCTTGAGGATACTGTATATAGTGGATAAAGATTTTGCAATTAAACCTAATGATTATAACTGCAACAAAAAGAATAATTATTCTTTTCCTGATATGGACCATACAACTACGGTCAAAATAGTGCAAAATCCTTCTGGAGTCCAAAAACTGCAAAAACTGGGTTTCATTCACTTCTTTGAATTATTGACATCCTTCTCTCATTATTGATGGTGATTAAAAATTAAACATAACTCTTCTCAGTGTGATATCTTCCTGTATTAAAGAATCACACAAGCAATTACTTCAAACTTGCTTCACCATAGGAATCACATCAAATTATTGTTCAAAAAAAAAATAAATAAATCTCCCAGGCAATTCTCCAAGTTCACTGATTCAGGATCAGGACACTATAAGTAGCATCTCAGATAATATCATGGCCACACATTCTGGAACGTATGATTGGTATAACTGCCTTTTTAAATAAATAAATGGCAGAATTGGTCTGTAAAATACCATGGTTGACAACAACCGGAGACTACTGATCAACTTTTTGCTACATCATGTTGACTTATGCTACAGTTTAAGACAATAGACAGAGCAGTAATTTATTGAATATCATCTTCACACTAAAAACAGATGGCTATTCTTTATGGAGTGGCAATAGATGTATTGCATGAGAATACCGATTTTTACTGTATCACATGTGAATAGTTTTCAAGACATTAAGGAAAATTTTGAACTATATACAGCAGAAAGATCAAACATGTTTATACAACATACTTGAAAACAGTCAAATACAAAAAATAAAAACTATAAAAGAAGTTTTCTAGTGTATAGGTACATCTCTGAAGTCACATAGTATGATGTGTTAATGAGATTATATAATGAGGTTAATTATTATAAGTAATGAGTGTTTTCATCCTCACATAATTGTATTGGTCCCCATACCAATGATTACAGATGAAATGATTTAGAAACATGCTACTCAGCTCACACGTGGTGGTGGCCCCAGTACATTGGTCTCAATATGCAGAATGATACCAATGATTTCGTGGATTTGTGTGTGAGGCAAAAATGCTGTGCCAGAAACAGCATTTCAGTGTTATGGACCACACATCCATCCAGAGGAACATGGCCAAGGTCAAAAAGGTTGTGGGCATGTGTAAAGGCCACTTTAAAACCTGTGGGGCCATTCACAGGATGGGAGAGTCAGATTACTCTATTCTCCGATTAGCCAAGGGCAACAGGATTGTTTCAAAGAACTTCTGAATGAAGACAATCAAGGATGTGGAATATTAGTCATGAATGAATGGTAAATCTCTATCCACCCACGCCCGGCCCCCGAAAATTAGAAACATGTCATATAACAAAAAAATCATTTCTTCTCCTCAGTAAATTTAACTTCTGTTTCAAATTATTCCTCCCCTCTCAGATCAGCTATTATTCTCAGATTTTTCTTCATATTGAGTCTACCAGCCTAGCTTTTGAACTCTGATTTAGTTTTCTGATCCTTTCTTTCCTCATTTTCAAAATAACTAAATCGATTCCTATCCTAAAATACTTAAAAAGAAAAAAAAAAAAAAGCAAACAAAACAAACAAATTATAAACCTCTTCTAAATGGCCCCTGAATCTAAAAGTAAGTAAAGTAACAGATTATTTTGGAGGAAATTATGTTTGCATGTGAAGAGGTATGGACTGAATCAAAGCAGAGCACAGAGGCAAATTCATAGTCCTGTATGCTCTTGATGATTAAAAGAAACAGTGAAAAACAGGTGAACTAAAGATTTATTTTTTTTTTTTTTACTTTTTTTTTTTTTTGTAGAGACAGAGTCTCACTGTACACCCTCGGGTAGAGTGCCGTGGCGTCACAGCTCACAGCAACCTCTAACTCTTGGGCCTACGCGATTCTCTTGCCTCAGCCTCCCCAGCAGCTGGGACTACAGGCACCCGCCACAACGCCCGGCTATTTTTTTGTTGCAGTTTGGCCGGGGCTGGGTTTGAACCCGCCACCCTCGGCATATGGGGCCGGCGCCCTACTCACTGAGCCACAGGCGCCGCCCTGAACTAAAGATTTATTATAAGAAAAAAGAAAATGTGTAACTAAGGGGGAAGAAAGGAATACATTTAAAAAAAAATAAATGGTTAACATTTTAAAACAAAGACAAAATAACTAAGATCAAGTTCTTTGATGTGGAGAGAGAAACAGGCAAACTTTTAGAAAATAAAAAATAAATAAAATAAAATAGAGAAACTGGTAATAAAATATTAGAAATTCAATATGTACATAAGAATAATTCAAATGTTATATGAATAAAATGTATAATAGAACATTCATAAACATGTTGATTTTGGTAAAATAACATAAATTATAAAAATTTAGTTAGTATAAAAAAATCTCAGTCACCATTAATCAAGAAAATAAACAGAAAAGGAGGATTGTTCAGAAAGCTCCAAGCCTGAATGATGTAATAGGCTAGTTCTTTGACAGTCTAGAAGCAGCTGATAACATGTATAATGCATTTTGTAAAATTAGCATAACCCTGATACAGTAAACTTGTGGATGCAAAACAAAATCTATAACCACATTTCTGAGAGGAAGTATCACGAAGTTTAGGAGCTTAGAACCTGCAGCTACTTGGGCACAACTGTTTGTTCCCTTGTGCTATTTGACCTTGAGTAAACTACTGAACCTCTCTAAATTTTATTAATCTATGAAATAGTGATAATAATAGTAAATACTTCATGAGGATATTGTGAGAATGAAATAAGTTAACATGAATGTTTTATATTCACATAGGGCATAATACACCATAAAGTTACCACGAATACATATTTAAACCAACCTGTAGTATGTGTACCCATGTAATGGATGTCACTTTCTTAGCTAGTTTGGGCTACTATAACAATTTACCATAGATTGAGTGGCTTATAAACAATAGAAATTTATTTTTCAGAGTTCTTGAGCTGGAAGTTTATAACCCAGGTATCAGCATAGTCTATTTCCAAAGAGGGCCTCTTTTCAGGTTGCAGACTGCCATCTTCTTGCTACGTCTTCATGTGGTGGAAAGAAGGCAAAAGAGATCCCTGGGGTCTCTTTCGTAAAGGCACTAATCCCATAAAGGAGGGTTGGACCCTAACCAACCCTCCTTTGACTTGTGTCCTTTTGACTTGTTTGACTTGTGTCCTTTTAAGAAGGGGAAATGTGGACACACAGAGAGACACTAGGCATGCACATTCATGGTGTGGATAGGCAGGGAGAGGGTGGCCATCTGCAAACTGAGGGAAAAGGCCTCAAAAGCAACTCACCCTGCCAACACCTTGAACTGTGACTTCCATCCTCCAGAAATGTAAGAAAATAAATTTGTTGTTTAAGCTCCTCCGTCTCTGGTACATTTTTATGGCAGCCCTAGCAAATTAATACTGTCACTCAATGAGCTATTTAAATGAATGCATGAAATTGTATGTCTCTAATCTGTTTTAATTTTTCCTCTTTTTTAAAATGTTCAGAATAATATGAGGGTACAAATGTTTAGGCTACATTTTTTTCTTTTCTAAGATGAAGTTCAAGTTATAGTTGAGCCCTTCAACCCTGGGGTGTGCTGAACACCCCTCGCATTGTGTATGTTAGGTGAGATACTAATCTTTTTCTACATATTCTATCAAGAGTTTTCTATCCCAAAACTTTATTTTATTTTATTTTTGTAGAGACAGAGTCTCACTTAATGGCCCTCGGTAGAGTGCCATGGCATCACACAGCTCACAGCAACCTCCAACTCCCGGGCTTAAGCGATTCTCTTACCTCAGCCTCCTGAGTAGCTGGGACTACAGGCACCCGCCACAACGCCTGGCTATTTTTTTTGGTTGCAGTTCAGCTGGGGCCGGGTTTGAACCTGCCACCATGGGTATATGGGGCCGGCGCCTTACCGACTAAGCCACAGGCGCTGCCCTATCCCAAAACTTAAATGAAATATGATAAAGTCTATTCTTTTGGCAATAGAATTTCTATCTCCCTTCTACATATGCCCCTTATGTACTCACATCTAAGTTCTGACCTTGTGTGTTTGTAATGCGTTTAAAATGCAGCTCTGAAAAGAAATTAAAAAAAAAATAGAATGCAGTCCTGAATATATTCAAAGCATTCCTTATTCCCTCAGTTTTCTAGGAAAAGCACAAGTATGAATCAAGATTAGAAGTTTTTATGATGTTAAATCTTTTTTTTTTTTTTTTTTTTTTGTAGAGACAGAGTCTCACTTTATGGCCCTCGGTAGAGTGCCGTGGCCTCACACAGCTCACAGCAACCTCCAACTCCTGGGCTTAAGTGATTCTCTTGCCTCAGCCTCCCAAGTAGCTGGGACTACAGGCACCCACCACAACGCCTGGCTATTTTTTGGTTGCAGTTTGGCCGGGGCCAGGCTTGAACCCGTCACCCTCGGTATATGGGGCCGGCGCCCTACCAACTGAGCCACAGGCGCTGCCCGATGTTAAATCTTTTTTTTGGAAAAAAATTCAAGGCTGCAGGGATCAGAGGCAGCACATTTAAGATCTGAGTTAAAAGCCATCAAGGACTTTTGCATTTGCCTTCGATTATTTTCCCCTTTCTGCACAACAGTGATGCTACTATCACATACTCAATATTCGAGGATAAGCAGGATAAACAATGATAATAAACACTTCTGCTTCAATTAAAGAAGGAAAAGTGTACTGATACTTTTTAAAAAGCTGCAAGCAATGGTGTCTGTGTATTTGAGTTGGCATATCAGCTAAGAGCAGTTAAGTCATTTATAAACTGTGTGTCTCAGAATAAATTTCTACTCGAAGTCACTGTTCCCTGATCTATAAACTGGGCTAGTAAAATACTATCTCCAAAGGACTTGAGAAAAAGGATTAAATAAGAAAACATGTACAAAACTCCCAGGAGAGTGGATAACACATAGAAGTCAATAAAAGTAACTACAAGCTTTTGTTACCATAAAGTTCAGACATTGTATTCCTTAAAGGCAAATACTGTAGTTACCTTGGAGAAAGCAGCATGTCTGGTGCTGTAGGCTCTTAGTGACTACTGTGGGTTGAATTTAATTGGATTCAACTGAAATAGACAAATAGTACATTTACACAATACTTCATATTTCTGTTACCTTCTGAAAGTATTATAATATTGCAAATTCTCAAATATTGAAGTGTTTAACTGGGTAGACAAACTATACTTAAAGAATCAAAGTTAAGGTTTGATTCTATACTCCCAAAGGTTTTAAATAATATATAGTCAGTAACCCTTTAGTCATTTTTCAAAGAAAATTTTATAATTTTATCGATACTCTAATTTGCTTCATTGATCAAAATATTTACTTTGCTGATGCTGTTTAGAGTTGATTGATTATCTTAAAATGTTCAGTTTTATTTTTTCTAAGAAATTAAACATTTTCTTGATTTTCAGCTTTCAGGGGTCTGAAACCAGTTCAAAGCTCACATCTGATAGCTGCACACATCCACTCAACTTAGCACAATTGTGTTCTCTCTGTTCCTCTCCAAATGTTACAGAGAATTTATCTCTTCTTACATTAAAAAAACTGAAACATTAAGCCCAGGATATCAACACAACATAAGCTCATAAGAGCAAAACCCATTTTGATTGCATATTTCTTTTTCTTACCATTTACCAAAACAAAGGATTTCTACAAAAGTTATGTCAGACCCATAGGCTAACAAGAACGTGGTGTCATAGGGAAATCACTAGGACAAAATTCAGAAATTCAGACTCCAACCCTAACTTCTCTGCTTAAAATCACTTCATCTCTGGTACATATCGGTAAACTTCTTTGGATTTCAGCCTTTTATTAAAAATAAAAATTGTAATATACATGTATCCTAGAAAGTGTGGAAGTATGATTATTATGCTTTGAAAAACAGAGAACATAATTCAAATATGAGCTATTATTGCTATATGTGGTTTGCTATGGCATATATTTTTTTTCTATAAGAGTAATGAGTGAGCAAAAGCCACCAATCCATCTGCATGGACATAATGATGTAGTTCTGATATTTACTGCATGGCTGCTGTGTACCATTGGTGGCTGGACTACAAAGAATGAGGAACCTGGAATACATTACTGCTTACCCTTGGAAACACCAATCCTAGGTAGTCATGGCTGTGCTCCTACCAGAGAGCAAAACCATTGAGAGCAAGAGTCCTGTATGTTTTGTCCCTATGTGCAGGAAAACGTTCTAGGCTGGAGACAGGACTAGATTATTATTCCTATTCTGCAGATGGAACTTCTGAGGTTTAAGCGTTGAGTTACCCAAAGTCAACAAAAGATTTGTGACTGATAAAGGTCTCATCACTGCTGTAAGGCAGGTACTGGGAGGTGCATTTAACCTGCTGGCAAACTAAGGCTCAGAGAGGCTTAAGAAACTGCTTTCCATGTAGAAAGTCACAGAGGCAGGATTTAAACCCAAGTCTTTTGACTGGGAAACTGATGTTGTTTCTACTATTATATAGTGTAAAAGGATCTATATTAGATAAGCAAACTACACCACCTTCTTTCATTTAATAAACGATTATAAAATAAATCATTTTGTGGTTTACAACTTCCTTGATCACTTTCTCCTCCCTCCCTGGCTAGGAAGCGCATTCCCCATTCTTTCATCTGATTTAACTGGTTTCCAAAAGTCCAATACTTTACTATTTTTCCAGAGAGGAAGGTTTATGTAGCACTACACATTTTTTTTTTTTTTGGCCAAGTCTGCTTATATTGCTAAGAGTTCAAGGATTTCTTCCTTAACAATGCCAGATCTTTGATGCATTAGATTTAAGAGAGCAGTTTCAGCATAAGGATAAATTGACAAAAACTTTTTATTGAAGTTCAAATAGAAAAACTTTGTACCATTGCAAGCAATCAAGATTTTAGCCAACCCTCTTTGTTCACAATGTCCTATGGTGTTGGCTGTTCTTTAGTGAACCTTCTCCCCGGGAATCCTTCCTTCTTCAAATACCTTCTTTAGATTCACTGTTGGTGCTTCAATACCTTGACTACCTTATTTCTGCTCAATGCAAACTTTTTAGTTTCTCTTTTTCTAGTTAGCACCATTGGAAACCAGATGAAAGGCAGCTTCTGACTTTACACTGATAGTTGGTCAAGATAAACTGACAAACACAAAGGTTACAGAGATGATATTGTACAAACTATGCTCAGGTCAGTAACCAGAAACCCAGTAACAGGGATTAAGGGGAAAATCAGCACAGATAATCTCCAGCTTCCAATGTTTGCAGGGAAAAGCCCAGTGCTAGCCTAACAATTTCCTTTGCTCTACATAAAAGAACTCCGTTCCGTTTTTGTAGCCCTTCATTGTCATGAAATCAGTCACTTGAATCAAAGTCCTTAGGACACTTTCCTCGCTGAGAGTATTGCTTTGAAAGGTGTCTAATTATCGTGTAGTAGAGCTGGCTACCCAGAATGCGCTACCACTACACAAGTTACTTTTTTACCTTTGCACCACATAAGGAAACTCTGCAATGTAAATACTATGCTGTATTATCAGAAATATTTAACTCACTTCTCAGCCCATAAATGTTTCCATTTAACAACAAAGAATTTTTAAGGGGTATGGTAAAACAGTTCTAACAGTACGGTTAGAAGAATGGACTTTCAAAGTCATTCAAACACCAGCTGAATCCCAAAATGGCTACTTTCCAGCTCTATGACTTCGAGTAGTCGCTTAACTACCCTGTGGCTTAGTTTCTTCATTTGTAAGACAGGGTAACTGTACTCACCTCGTAAATGGATTTGATCATCTTCTCTTCTCTTCTCTTTCTTTAAAAAATGACAATGATAAGTTCCACTTTACACTGATGGCTTACCAAAAATAAAAACTAAATCCAACAATAGTAGTATTAGGGTGTCATAATACTATTATAGAAACTACTGTGAAGATTAAACAATAAATGGAAAGTACTTAACACTTAGTAAGTGCTCTATAAACAATTATGAACTGACCTCAAGCCCATTTAGTATCCACAATTCTTAGGTTCTTTATAGTAGATTATGTGGCCACCATATTATACTGAAAGCAAATCAGGGATCAAATTCTTCCACAGGTCAGGTGTGGCAGCTCACACCTATAATCTTAGCACTCCAGGAGGCTTAAGCAGGAAGATCCTTTGAGGTCAGGCATTTGAGACCAGCCAAGATCAGGGCTCTGTTTCTACTAAAAATAGAAAAAAAATAGCTGGACGTGGTAGCTGCGGCTTACAGTCCCAGTTGCCTGGGAGGCTGAGGTCAGAGGACAGCTTGAGCTAAGGTGTTTGAGGGTGTATTAAACTACCGTGATGACGCCACTCTGCACTCCAGCCAGGGCAACAGAGTGAAAGTCCTAAAAAAAAAAAAAGAAAAAGAAAAAGAAGAAATGTTCTCCCCTAAATAGAACAAACAGAGACATTACAAAGGAGTACATTTATACATTGACAGACAGACCAAATCACATCATACGCCATATTCAATTTTTTTTTTTTTTTTTGAGGCAGAGCCTCAAGCTGTTGCCCTGGGTAGAGTGCTCTAGCATCACAGCTCACAGGAACCTCCAACTCCTGGGCTGAAGCGATTCTCCTGCCTCAGCCTCCTAAGTAGCTGGGACTATAGGCTCCCGCCACTACGCCCGGCTATTTTTTGGTTGCAGCCGTCATCGTTGTTTGGTGGGCCCGGGCTGGATTCAAACCCACCAGCTCAGGTGTATGTGTCTGGCACCTTAGCCGCTTGAGCTACACCATACTCTTTAAAGCCTGATAAAGCCCCAGCTCTTGGGGACTTTTACGTGTCCCATTAACATATTAAATTAAATGCATGCTTAAGACAAACACATCACTAGAAATCCATTCATGTCTATCGCTGGAATCAATCTGTTTACCAAGAGCTTCAGGCCTCCTTGAATTCTTATATCTTGCTCAAGTTTATGTTTTTAAATTAATTTCAGCCAGTCCACATATTCTGAAGAGCTTTCATTTTGCCAGAACTGATTACATTAATGATACTGATCAATAAGTCACCTTTTCACTTCTAAAAAACTGTTTTTTTCCATATAATATGCTATTTATGAATAACATCTAACATTCTTATTTCTAACGTATCTCCAACATCCATGGTAAAGCTAGATATGGATAACAGAAGTGCTTGCATTAGGATCCTCTAGAGTGCGGAGTTTATATTTAGAAAGCTTGCTGGACATTTGTGGGTCGAAACTCTTGAATAGAATTCTTAGGGCCCCTGGATGTCACTGCACTCAAACAGCACACAATTCAATAAAAGCATTAATTCTTTGTAAATAATAAAGAAAATTATATTTTAAAATTTAGTGGTTATGACAACGATCATCTTATTTTTATCCACCATCTCACCTTGTGTGTAGTTTCCAGAATAAGAAAGTTGTTAAGTGGGATTTGCCATGGGAACCTTCATTGCATGGAGTGACAGGCCTGGATAGACCCAGCATAAAGGAAAGGAAGGTGGGTGAGGGTGGCGGGTATGTGCAACCAATGATGACAATGTCTGGGGCTTACGAGCTATTCTAAGTTTGAATCCCTAAATTTCAAAAGCCATCTCTTCCCTGCAGGCCTCTGGAGAGTAGGGTGAAAAGTGGTTAAGAGCCCCATAACCTCTAAAGATGGGGTCATTGCAAACATTCAGTTTCTAGCTGAGAGAAAACTCAGACAATGAGGTACATTGTTAACAAATGTCTTTTATCCAAACTTGATAAGTGGTCTGATGACGTTGAAGGGAGACATGAAAAATCTGCAACTTCTCTAAGCAAGTTGTGCATCCACAAAAAGAAATTATCTACAATGCCTATTTCAAACTGTGGAACTCACAAAAGTTATCTGTTCCTTAGCTGTCTTAATGTCAAGCCCATTCCTTATCCCCTGCTGCTCCGGACCCCCATCATAAAAAGGCAGAAAGCAGGAAGAAAGTCCCCAATGTGTGACAGATTCTCTGTTATTCCCTGTTTATAACTTTTATAGGAAGAGATAACTATGGGAGTTGTATTATATCTTGTGATAAAACTTTTCAAAATAATACATTGGTCTATATCCCTACATTCTTTACTAACTTGGCCATCTCAAGAATCATACAAAACGAATTTGTCAATTTAGAAATAAGCCATGATCTAGAAACTTATCATTTATATGATTTATTAGAGGATACACATTTTAAAAGTAAAATATAAAAAAGAACATTACCACAGCTGGAGCCACAAATCTCTTTTAAAACCGTGTAACTGAAAAGGATAACATCACTGCCAAAAACACCAACCTCAATTAGTTTCCTTGGTATACTAAAAGTAATGAGATATATGTGAAAGTCATAATCTAAAATTATGCAAAAATGTACAATTACATGATTTATCTTTTAAGTGGTTACAAAAAAGAGGGCCCCATGGTGAAATATATAAAAGTTTTGGCATTGCAAGGTATTTGAGTATATAAATACATGTGTTCAAAAATCTTCTATATTCTGGAAAGATGTAATATAGAAAAATATATTCTTACGGTATATATATAATTTACAAAATTAATCCCAACTTTCCTTCCTTGATAGAAATTCTTCTCTGACTAATCTGAAAATCATTGTCTTAGTACTAATGAATCAGTCTTCACTAGAAGCAAGGATAGAATATTTGCTTTTTGATCTTGATTCCTTGGAAGCATTGCTTCCAGACTAGCCGGAAAGTGTGACGTAAGTCAAGTCTGCAGATGTGGGTTCTCCACTGCATTCAACCGTGGATGAGCCCATTGGTAACCTCAGTTTCATCATCTATAGACTAATCATGTAAACTACACATTATCAAAATTCTCTTCCAGTTTCAAAACTTGTGTCCATGAAATAACTCACAGTTCTAAATTTTCCCTAAGGGTTCTAAATTTTTTTTTTTTTTTTATTAAACCATAGCTGTGTACATTAGTATGATCGTGGGGCACCATACACTTGGTTCATATATCGTTTGACACATTTTCATCACATTAGTTAACATAGCTTTTGTAGCATTTTCTTAGTTATTTTGCTAAGACCTTTAAAAATGCTCATCATCTTTAATCATCAGAGAAATGCAAATAAAAACTACTTTGAGATATCATCTAACTCCAGTGAGACTAGCCTATATCACAAAATCCCAAGACCAGAGATGTTGGCATGGATGTGGAGAAAAGGGAACACTTTTGCACTGCTGGTGGGAATGCAAATTAATACATTCCTTTTGGAAAGAGATATGGAGAACACTTAAAGATCTAAAAATAGATCTGCCATTCAATCCTGTAATCCCCCTACTGGGCATATACCCAGAAGACCAAAAATCACACTATAACAAAGATATTTGTATCAGAATATTTATTGCAGCCCTATTCATAATTGCTAAGTCATGGAAAAAGCCCAAGTGCCCATCGATCCACGAATGGATCAATAAATTGTGGTATATGTACACCATGGAATATTATGCAGCCTTAAAGAAAGATGGAGACTTTACCTCTTTCATGTTTACATGGATCAAACTGGAACATATTCTTCTTAGTAAAGTGTCTCAAGAATGGAAGAAAAAGTACCCAATGTACTCACCCTTATTATGAAACTAATGTAGAACCTTCACATGAAAGCTATATCCCAGTTATAACCTAAGAATAGGGAGAAGGGGGAAAGGGAGGGGAGGGAGGGGAGAGGGAGGGGGAAGGAGGGGGACTAATGGGATTACACCTGCAGTGCATCTTACAAGGTTTCTAAATTTTGAATGGAACATATTTAGACTAATTAAATTTTAATAGCATAAATAAATAAAAACAAAAGAAAACACAGTTAACTTTTATCAAGTCCTGAACGCCTATTCCTTCTCTCAAGTGTTTCCACCAACTTTCCCCCAAGTCATTGTATTCTTCCACTTTGTATATTTTAAGCAACATCTTTCTATCCTTTACCAAATAGAGGCAGTATTGCAAATTAATTTTCCTATTAACAGGAAACCTAATTAAGATTGTAAGAAGTCAGCCATCACTCTGCTTCAAAGAGGAGTGATATTGAATGATGAAAAGAAGATTTCTGGCAGAAAATGGAGGAAAAGCTCCTCAAGGCTAAAGGAACCATGCAATCACAGGGACAAAACGGCCCACGAGAGAATGTTGAGACGTCCAGTAAGGTTAGTTGGAAAGAGGTGGACAGAACAATAGATGAACACGGCCAACTACAAATACTGTGACTGAACTGGGAGGTGTCTCGCATTTCATCCTCTCAGTATCAAGGGTAAAAATTCATTTACAGGCGGTAAAGTGACACGACCAGAGTTTTTTACATGTGTCACTGTAACTTCGGCAGCAATGCTGAAAAGGACTGTGATAAGAAAATGCCAAATATAGATAGACATTGATGAAGTAGGGCAGGGATAATAGGAATAAATAATAAGTTTTGGAGAAACTATAAAATGTAATGTTAAAATAATGTTTTAGAGAAAATTGGTTACTAATTAATAATATGTTTTGGAGGAAAATAATATGTTTGTGAACAAACAGTTTGTAGAAAATTATAAGAGTACCTAGAACCATTGAAAATATTTGTTGAATGAGTGGATTCATGAAAAATAATTGGAATTATTTCTGTATAATCAAATTTGTGATTTCGAAATGTACCAGGAAATTCTATCTCTGAGATCCACCGGACTGTTGTCTCTCAAGTTGCTTCTAGAATGTTTAAATAAATTTGTTTCTTAGTTTTTAATATCTTTCATTTTAATTATTTTTCTTTCTTTTTTTTTAATTGTTGGGGATTCATTGAGGGTACAAAAAACAGGTTACATTGATTGCTTGTGTTAGATAAAGACCCTCTTATAATAGTGTTTTGCCCCCAAAAGAATAATTTTTTTCTTTATAGTTTCTTAATAATCTCACTTTCTGATTGGATCATAATGACCAATAAGTTCTTGTTTATTTAATAGACATGGAGTATAATTACTTATCCATATTATAGTGATCTCCAAGGACCACTATTTTTTTTTTTTTTTTACTTTTTGTCAACCAAATTCCATGTGGTATGTAGTCACCAGTTATTGATAACACTAAATACAACAATCTGAATTATTATAATAATATGAACATTTCTGTTATTTTACAAGGAGATAAAATAATAAAGGTCTCTCTGATTTGGTGTGGTACAGGCTCCATGTTTTTCAGGAATGTAATATTTACATTACATTTTTAAACGAATCCTGCAATTATTTGGGAGACATAGTACAAAGGGGAGAAAAGCCAACTACCAACAATTTAAGTACTCACTATCTTTGGCAATGTTGCTAATCTTTAATCCATAATCAAGAAATATCTGAACTACACAAATGAGTTTGGTGGTGCTCCATGAATACTAGGAAATTCTAGAAAATGTAGATTATTCAAAGAATATTCTGTAAACTGATGTCTTTGATCATTTTCAGCGATGGTACAACAACATGCCATCACATAGGTGAAAGAAGTTTCACATTCTTGTGGCTTGGCAACTCCATAGGAAAGAGGAAGTTCGCCCCATTATCTCTCACAGAAAAGTCCCACAGTGGATTCTTATTGGGCTACTTCATGTGACGTACTCATCCTTCAACCAATCATGGAACTGGAAGGGTCAGAGTTTTAAGCCCAGCCCTTATAGTGGGAGGTGGAAGGAGACTGAAGAACAGGGTCTTGTGAATGACAAGTTCTTCCATCCTTCTTGAAAGATACAGAATAGTAAGAATTCTCAAAGTGAAAGTGGAAAGCTAGTGGGAAGTTAGTGGCATACTGTAAAATAAGGGCTTAGCCCAATTCCTGACTCATAGCTGGTGTCAGTAAACTAATTAGGCCACTATTTAAGAGATTCACTATATTCTACTCACTGTACCAGACAATAAAGATAAAATAATGAGCAAGGACAATCATTGTTGGTGACTTTAACTAAATAATCAAAGCAGCAAATATGAAACAGCAGCTGTTTTGTAAAAGAGATGGAATTCATGTTGGAGTTTATATTAAGACAAGAGTTGACCAAATCAAGAGATCAGAGAGGTCCAAGCAGAGGCAGAATGCAAATGCTCTGAGATGGGAGAGGATCATGAGGAAGAGAAAGAAGATTGTTGCTTCTGGAGGAAGAACATGCTATGAATTAACTTTGGAGAAGCGGCAGGAGCCAGATTCTGGAAGTCACGGAGGTTTTGCTAAAGTGCCTACTTCTTTATCCTAAGAGGAATAGCAAGCCACCAAAGAATTTGTAGCAGAGGAAGTTATATGTCAAAGAGTGATTCTTATCCTTCTTTTTCCCCTTCCTCCATCATCCAAAGACAAATATGGATGGTATCCCTCGTCTGGCTTGGTCAGATATTATCAATTTTAGTTTGAAGAATACTCAAAACAACATGTGTGTCTCAAGAGGATAGCCACCAAGTGGTGAATGAACAAGAGATGCTTCACATGCACAAGACAAGACTTACAAGGTTTATTTACTAAATTAGACCTGCTGCTTAACAACAAAAATGATGAAGTTGGGCGGTGCCTGTGGCTCAGTGGGTAGGCCGCCGGCCCCATATACCGAAGGTGGAGGGTTCAAATCTGGCCCTGGCCAAACTGCAACAAAAAAATAGCCAGATATTCTGGTGGGCGCCTGTAGTCCCAGCTCGGAAGGCTGAGGCAAGGAGTTGGAATTGGAGGTTGCTGTGAGCTGTGACACCACAGCACTCTACCAAGGGCGATAAAGTGAGACTCTAAAAAAAAAAAAAAAAAAATGATGAAGTCCTTCTCCCCTGAAAGCTTTCCAAAATTAGGTTAATCAAAAATAGTAGGATGGACCAATAGCACTGAATACATGCAAGTAAAGACTAATAATGGAATACCTTTCAACTCAGTGTGTTAAATGTTGAAGTCCCTGAACTGTATAGGAGGAACCAACTTCCCATGAGAAAATATACCCAATGCGTCCCGGAACACAGCCCTGTTTCAAGTTCACTTTTAAGTAGCTCCCTGGTTTTTTTCTGATAAGGCACTGAAATCAGGCCCGTGTCTCCTTTCAAAAGCAAGCCTTAAGGAGAGATCTCTCCGTTTTTCTGATCCACCTCTGACCTCTTGATAAGCTTACCTAAAATCTTTGGTTAGCATACTAGCCCTTTCTAATCTCTTGGATAGCTGCTTTCATATTCTTTTCATTTAATTTCAAGTAGCATTAGTAAATAACGGAACTGTAACGCAGCAGTATGAGGGCAAGAAAAGATACAGTTAGGGGTGAGAAAGTCGGTGATGATATTAATGTAGCTTAGAGGCATAGAATGGTGAAGTCGGGAGGGTGGCACAAAGAAAGCTGAGAGAGGCGGGGCATGATGGCTCACACCTGGAATCCCAGCACTCTGGGAGGCTGAGGCAGGTGGATCACATGAGCTCGGGAGTTCTAGACCAGCCCGAGCAAGAGCAAGACCCTGTCTCCACTAAAAATAGGAAAACAAACAAACAAACAAAAAAAAACCTAGGTGGGTGTGGTGGCAAATGCCTTAAGTCCCAGCCACTCAGAAGGGTGAGGCAAGAGGATCGCTTGAGCACAAAAGTTTGAGGTTGCTGTAAGCACCTCAAAAGCACAGTGAGACTGTCTCAAAAAGAAAAACAGAAATAGAATCGATAAAGAAAATAAGGAAAGGAAGAAGGCAGGGAGAGAAGAGGGTGAGCATGCATTTTAGGAGACGAATATAGCATGTGTAGTCAAGTTGAATGAAAAGAATTGAGCTGAATTTCTGATAGGTTCTTGGCCTAGTTTCTTTAAACCTCGTCCAACTTGCCAAGCCATTCCTGTTGGTTTCATAAAATTGGTATGGTTAGATCATAGTTTCCCAGGCTTCAGTGGTTCTCATACCATCTTGATGATTTTTGTTATATCCACCTTCCCTTAGTACTATTTATATTTACTTAATGTTTACTTAAATTAAAGTAAATTTAAGTTGACACTAAAAATTGTTAGGAGAGTCTTTGGGGACGTGTTGGTTAAAGGATACAAGGTTTCATTTAGGAAGAATAAATTCTGGACATTTGTGTTATAGTATGGTAACTATAGTTACTAATAATGTACTGTATACAGTTGCCTCTTCAACAACATGGATTTGAACTGTGCAAGTCCATTTACAAACAAATATTTTTCAACCAAATGTGGGATGTGAAACTCACATATAGACAGAGCCTAATTTTTATATCTGTAGGTTCTGCAAGGTTGCCTACAAGATTTGAGTATGCATTGGTTTTGGTATCCGTGGAAGGTCCTGGAACTGTTCCCTCCATATAGAAGGGAAAATATATTTGAAAATTATCAAGAGCAGATCTTACATAATCTTACCCTCAAAAAATGATAAAAATTTCCCAGTGTATACATATATCAAAGCACCACATTGTATATGGTAAATATGCACAATTTGTATTCATTGAATATACCTTAATAAGGTTGAGGGTAAAAATAAAATATTTGACTTCAAAATCATTTAAAAAAATAAAATAAATGTATGCTAGGTCTCAGATATCCAAGTCCAAATTGATATTTCATATGTTTATACTAATTCTGAATAAAAGCAATTAATATATAATTTTTTTCTTTTTGAGACAGAGTATCACTACATCACCCTCGGTAGAGTGCTATGGCATCACAGCTCACAGCAACCTCAAAGTCTCAGGCTTAAGTGATTCTCTTGCCTCAGTCTCCCGAGCAGCTAGAACTATAGGTATCTGCCACAATGCCCAGCTATATTTTTGTTGCAATTGTCATTGTTGTTTAGCTGGCCTGGGCCGGGTTCAAGCCTCCAACTTCTGTGCATGTGGCCAGTGCTGTAACTACTGTGCTATGGGCACCGAGCCAATATAGAAAAACTTTTAAGTAAATATCAAGTTTGAATCATATTTGATGTGCTACATATATACACATTTTAAAAATATACATTTTAATATATGTCCACTTGATAAAATAAGCAAAAATGTTCATCTGTGTACCATCTAAAATAATATTGGGAACTTTTATGCTCATTGATGGTGCACTATTTAAATTCTTGATTTGAGGCAAGGTCTTGGAGCCTACAATAGAATCTGAAATACAGCCAACCCTCCTTAAAATAATTTCCCTTTCCATTAGCAGTGGTTCGCAACCTTCCTAATGCCGTGGCCCTTTAATACAGTTCCTGTGGATCGCGACCCACAGGTTGAGAACTGCTACATTATAATAATGGTAAATGTTAGAAATGCAGCTCTTTGTAGCAATGCAAAATTATACCTAAATTCTGGTTATATTACGATTAGGATTACCTGGAAGGAGTCATCAGTCAAATGATTTATTTCTGTCATATTTGCTGCTGTTTTCAGCCTTCTTTCTACTTCTGTTTAGAGTGGTCTGCAGCACCTTTGTGATTGAATGTAAAAGCAATTATTTAATACTTTCACTTTTTCATGTGGTCCTTTCCTTAAATATTTATTATTATTGTTTTAATTATGGAAGTGGAGGTCTTCTAGCTGGGCAACTCCAGAGCTACTTGGAATGAAGCCCTCGAGGCAGGATGTACAACAACACAGCGATTCCATACTTCTACTCTTGTTCGCACCAAACTTGTTTCCTATGAAGTGTAGTAACAGAATAATAGCTCCCCCCACCCCCAAAGATATTCATGTTGTAAACCCTGGAGTCGGTGAATATGTTGTTTCGTGGCAGTTAAATGGCAAAGAAGATTATGTTTGCTAATCAACTAATCTTAACATAGGGAGATTATCTGGGATTATCTGGGCGGGCCCAGGATAATCACAAAGGTTTTAGAAGTAGAAGACGGAGGCTGGAGAGATGAGTGCGGTTTGATGTGAGGACTTAACACACTGCTACTGGCTTTGAAGATGAAGGGGGCTGAGATCCAAGGAATGAGGACAACCTCCTGAAGCTGGAAGGCGAGGATTCTCTCTCCCTGGAGCCCCCAGAAACGAAGGCAGCTTTGCCAACACCTTGAAATTAGCCCAATAGGAGCCATTTTGGAATTTTGACCTCTAATTCTAAGATTAATTTTGTGCATCTTAAGCTACCAAATGTGTGTTAATTTACTACAACAACACAGAAAACAAAACTAATAAACTTTATCTTCTCTCTTGGCTTTAGATTCAGCATATTCATAGTTAAAAAGGCACTTGAACTTCTCAAGGCAAATTTGGAATCCTCTTTTATTAAGACAACTAATTCCTAGTTAGTTATTCACACATTATTCTTCTGATGTTAGTGACTAGTTACCATTTTCTTGTAAGAAATTAACAAAATGCTTCTAATGTTCTCCAGTTACAAGAAAAAATAAAGGAGCATTTGGGAGAATCAATAAATATTTAAGTATTTTTTGAAGGCCACAGATTTAAATCAGTGCTGTCCCATTTACTAGCTGTGGTTATCTGGGGAAATAAAGCTCTCTAAACCCGTGTTTCATCATCCACAAAAAGGGAATAAAATAGTATCTATACAACAGGTTTGTGGGGCAGGATTTTACCAGATAATCTCTGTGAAGTTCTTAGTATGGCATCTGGTACATACCTAAGTGCATTACCTAATGGTTTTAGGTGTTATTGGTCCATTATCTTTCCTATTGCAAGAATTTCTCTGACAAAAATCAAAACAAAAATGGTTTCCCTTACTGTGCGATGACCTGCCAGCTTAATAAACTATAGCTTCTTTTTTCGATCCCAGTTTCTAAAGATAGCAGTAGGCCATTCTCAAAATAGCATCTCCCTTACCAATACTTAGCCTTGAGTCAATAATTCTTTTAATTATTAAATATTCATTCACTAAAATATTTTTTAAAAAACGGGAGAGGGTAAGACAATGGCCTAACTACAGATCATAATTAAACTTTATCTCCCTAAGGAGGGGCAGGGTGAATTCTTTGCTCAGAACCAAGAACACTACTCCTGGGCAGCGAATCCGCATCAAAGAGGGCGCTCCGGACCCTCTGCAGCGCGCGAGGGATTTTGTCTGTCCCCGGCGGCGCCAGGTGAGTGGTGGCGGGTCCCGAGGACTCGCTGCGCTCCGTGCGCTGCCCGAGCAGCGGCTGCAGGTTGCTAAGCTTCGCCCCTGGGGTCCCCGCGCCTTCCAGGCCTCCCACCGGGGCGCGCCCCGGGATCCCGAACGAGAGGAAGCGCTGGGTCTGACCCATCCAACTTCTGGGGCACGCGCCGAGCGCCGGCAGCCCTTCCGAGTCTCCTCCCCGCGCGCTTTCCCGCATCTCGCCTACCCGGGCTCCGGAAGGGAAGGAGGCGTGTCCGGAGCGGCGGGCGGGCGCCGTATAAAAGCGCTGGCGGCGCGGCTGCCCGGGCTTCACTCGCCGCCTCGCGCCGGGACCGGTAGCGCCGCCGAAAGCGCCGGCAGTGGAGAGAGCGCTGCGCACGGGCTACCCAATGCATGGACTATCTGCCGCCGCTGCTCGTGCAATATGCTGGAGCTCCAGAACAGCTAAACGGAGTCGCCACACCGCTGCCTGGGCTGGATCGCAGCGCTGCCTTTCCTTATGAAGAAGACACAAGTGAGTAGGGCGCTCTGGAGAGCTCGTAGGCTCTCCAGGAAAATCGCTCCTGGAGTCCTGGGGAGGCCGGCGCGTCCCGGGACCTGCAGCCGGGGCGTTCGGGGCTGTGCCTGCCGGGTGAGCCAAGAGGGTGCGGGGGAGGCGGGCGTCGTGTGCCAGCGGGAGCCGTGCGGCCGGGTGAGCCGGGGAGAAAAGGAGTGGGAGTGAGGAGAGGGAGCCCGTGTCAAGTTTGCAGGCGCAGCATTTAAGTTTGGAGTTGTCAGTCAAAAACCGCATTTCCCTTCTGATGGAAGGATTGACTCTCTGGCTAGGGAGTTTAAGTTGTCCCGGGAAGGCAGGTCTTTGCAGGGAGACGTTTTCCCATGCACTCGGGATGTTATGAAACAGCTCCCCATGCGCCACCCTCGCTCACTCTGGCGCTAAGATTTATTTGTGCAGCCCCGAGGTGGGCGCTGGGTGCGGAACGGACGCTCGTGCAGCCGCAGGAGCGAAGCCACCCGGAGCTCCGAAGCTGCAGCTCCCGGCTGGGTGGGGAGCACGCCCGGCCGCAGGGAAACGTGGCTCCCCACAGCGTCTGCCTAGTTTGTGGCCCTAGGTGGGCTATCCCGAGAACTCCAGAGACCTCCACTGTGCACGCACAGTGCATGCTCTTTCTTCTACTATAAAAAACGCTTTTTTGGGGAAAAAAAAATAAAAGCACCTCTAATGATAGTTATTGAGATAATTCCCAGTGCTGCTAAATTGTGCACCGCCCAAGGGCACAATTAGGTTTTTTCCCCCTTGAAACAAAGATCTGGTTCGTCGTTTGGCAAGGGCAACCAAGATGCCCCGATCCACAGCTTTTTGCCCCCCACCCCTGAAGGTTCTTAGCTCTTGTCACTCCTCCCCTTAGGAATTGTTGGGTGTTAGCTGCCTCCCGTAGAGTAAAGCTGCCCTTTCACCCCCCCAGAGGCGCTCCCGGAGATTGCAATTCCTGAAATGAAGGTGTGGGAGAAAAGGAATAAAAAGGCATCAATGTGATGGAAATGCTTTATTAAATGACCTGCTTAGTATTATAGTTTAGATAAATATCTAGTCCTGAATGTGTGCACGTGAGGAAGAAAATATTCTAGCTCCTCCGGAAAAAAGCAGAGGGAAGGAACACAGCCTGGCTAAAAGGTTTGTGTAGTTTCTAGAGCTCTCTAAGAGAAAAGGGCCATGTATGTCCTTGCTTGCAAGCAGGTTAGCTCTCAGCAGAAGCTCTGAGCACCACACCAGGGCTCACCACAGTGTGCTGTTGAAATGCAAAGGCAACAAAAGACAATTTTTTATTGTAGTATCTTGATTAGTGCAAGCTTTCTGCTTTGAAGAAGAATGCACCCGGGTAAGAAGCCTTCCTTTTTTTATAGTAGCATCTGCTCACAAGAATGGTAGTGGTGAGATCTGGGTGGAGGAATTTCTACCTTCTAGTTCAGGAAAAGAGCCTAACCTTTCTATTTAAACAAGAACACAGGAGACAGATCAGGTTAATGTCCAACACTCCAAAGCGGGGGGATGTACTATCAAGTCACTTTGAGAATCAGTAGGATTGATGATCCTTGCACCCTTGCTTTACAAAACAAATGTGAGCTCTGTAATCTCCTTTCTCGCTTTGATTAAATGGCTGTGTAAATCGGATTACATGGAATAATTCCATTGAAAACTAGAAAGAGGTCAATCTAGCCTGGAATACTGTGGCTGAGGCATTGGTGACTCAGTGCCGCTGACCAGAGACATTTGAGCCAGCTAAGTGTTTTAGAAATGTGACCTGTTTTGGACCAAGTTAAAGTGCAGGCCCTTGCCGGGAACTTGTTTGATGTTAGAGGGCTTGCAGGCAAGGAAGGGCAGTGCCTTTGTTGAATGAAGGCATTCATTCTCTGGGATCTAATGACCTTCAAGGTTCCCCTTAAGGATACTTCTAACAATTCCACATTCCTGTCACTGCAAAATGGGACACTGGAAATAGCGCAGAGTCGATCACATACTCTGTGGAAATGGAGAAGGGTATTAGATGCTCTTTCATATTGTCAAATTTTCTAATCCAGAAGTTACAGGGAAATTTTTTTTTTTTTTTGGTAGAGACAGAGTCTCACTTTATGGCCCTTGTTTGAGTGCCGTGGCATCACACAGCTCACAGCAACCTCCAGCTCCTGGGCTTAAGCGATTCTCTTGCCTCAGCCTCCCGAGCAGCTGGGACTACAGGCACCTGCCACAACACCCGGCTATTTTTTTGTTGCAGTTTGGCCGGGGCTGGGTTTGAACCCGCCACCCTCGGCATGTGGGGCTGGCGCCCTACTCACTGAGCCACAGGCGCCGCCTGTTACAGGGAAATTTTTATGCCACACTTCATGGAGAGAGAGTAGCCTTGAGTAAACTGGGCGTTAAGAAGTAACGCCCAGTTGTTGTTCTGAATCTTTTGTTATCCTTGTGAAGGAGGAATATCTTAATATTTAGTAGTTTAAATAATTGTTTATAAATGGCATCAAAACCAGAGTTGTATTATAAGGCAGCTGGTTCTGTACTCTGCCAATACCCAATATATAAAGAGAGAATTTAATAATATTTTTAAAAAGGACTTTAATATGAATTAAATAGCTCTCCAAGAATCACAGAGACATAAGGCATGCTGGCCTGTCAGTCGAATGAAATAAGTGTGAAAATTCTGTCAGCATCTACTTGGGGCTTGATAAATGATTCTTTCATTTATTTAGCACAAGTGATAAACTTCAGTATTTGGCAAATTACACAGGCAATAGTCATGAGGAGCAATTGTAATAATAAATTTAATCACAAGTCTGCAGGAATGAATATTTTGCACTTTTTAGATTTTGGTTTGATTATATTAAATAACAATTGGGGTGTCATTTTGCAACACTGATTTAAGATTTGGCTAAAAGTGCCATTAGTTTAAAGTGCCAGGTGTCATGTTGATCCATGTTACACTTACGTTTTAGTTTGGGGATGGTTTGTGAGAGTTGCCATGACTGCTGTCAGTTTCAGAAATACTGAATTGGGAAAGATTCATCTTACAAACAGGGCAGAAAGGGCCATTTCAGGCACACCAACTCCCAGAGAAGAAGCAAAGAGAATGTAGTTTTTGCTACGCCAACAATTATTATTTTTAATAATTAGTGATTGAAATTTTTCTACCATCATATATCACACTAAAAAAAAATCCTATTGGAGGCTTCTTGCACAAATTGGTGAATCACATTGCCTGTGCTCTTTGCTTTTTATGTCTGAGGAACACCTAAAATATGGTTGGTGGAAGGATTCTAGGCTCTCTCCTCCAAAGATTTACATTCTGATTCCTGTTTTACCACTTGTGAGACAAATGACTTTAGACAAATGGTTAAACTTTTTGGAATTTCTGGTTTGTAACCTGTATGGTGATTATAAATCAGTTATAAAGATTTTTCTCATGTGGTGATTGTGAGGACTAAATGAGATTTTGCATATGCTCTTATTTCAGCACAATGGTTTACTGTAGGTACAGTCTTAATTTACTAGTCCTAAGAAGAGAATGCCTGCTGGCTAAGGTTTACAAGCCAGAGTCAAACTGGCTCTTGCAGGTAAATGATGCTTAATGAGGAAAGCACAGGGACCAGGCTTTCCTAAATCTAGACGAATGATTCAGTGACTCCCATTATAGGCTGGTATCTCTTTATAGACTGTAATTAACACACATCAAACCAGGAATGTGTAAAAACAGAGGTGATAGGTGGGCATAAGAGATATCAAGTTCTTTAAGGTTTTTCTTTGAAAGTAAAAATGAATGAGAGAATTAGAATAGAAAGTGGAATCAAAAAATGGAATTATTATCACTATGTCTGATTCTGTTTCATATTTTTGCATTTTTGCTTTTGAAGATTTCACTGTGTAATGCTAAGGGCTTATTTTATTCCGGGCTGGAGAGTCCTGGTCAGCTTCCTATCCTGGTGACCTTGCACTTGCTCTGCTGAGTGAGCCCCTGCATTCACTTCTGCAGGATGTCTTTGTTGTCTTTACCTGGCAACATGCAGTGACATTCTTTTCCATTGTGTAAGTTTGGTACTTTTCACTCTTTTCTGGATTATCTTAATGTTCCTTTTCATACATTAGAATAAAGCATTTGAATATAAATCTCTGAGGAGTGATCTTTTATCTTTCTTTTCTGTACATGAATCATGAGCAGCTGCAGGAGACTGTTCTTAGTCTTAGCCCCGTATGTAGTCAGAACAATTTATAAAACAAATTGAGGGAACACCAAGGTACTTTTATAATACATGCTGCTTTCAGCGTTGTTTTGTATAGACTTGGTTTCGTAGAAACCATTGACTGTAGTCTTACTGATTTATAGATGCAGCAAGATGTGTTTGCCTTTTCACTTTATTATGGGCATACTAAAAACTGCTTACAGAGGCTGGGAGTTTGGGAAAATTGTCATTATCCCATCTCTACCAATTTGTCTCCAGAAAAAAAAAAAAATGCACAGGGAGGATGATTTTTCTTTTTTAAAAAAATCACAATATGTTTCATCTAAAGGAAAACTATTCTTTATATAACTCTCTTTGTCCTTTGTCTACATGTATAATACTATTTTTCTAGGCCAGCACATTGGTTTATATATTAGGAGACTAAGTTCTTTTATAAACCTGGCTATTGAGTGATATGACTTTGAGACGTTATTTGAATTTCTTTGAATCAGAGTTGGCTTAATTGTAAAATGAGAAAGTGCTACTAGGTGATTTCTAAGTGCCTTCTGGTTTTAAAATCCTCTATTTCTAAGATATTAGGAGAATAGAGGTTTGGACCAGATGGCAATTAAGCTTCCCTTAGTTCTGAGATTTGTGTAACCATTGCCTCAATGTGAATATAAATTATAATCACATAATGTTTTATGATTAGGAATGAAGCAATGGGGGGAAAATGAAGGAGATTCGAATTTAGACTTGTTCTACTTTTAGCCATTTCACCTGCTACTTGATATTTGCCTATAATCAGAATGGTATTTACATCTTTCTATTTTAGCAAAATCTGTAGTTAAAATGTTTACTTTCTCGCTTATAAATTTTTAAGTTCTGTAAGTGGGGAAGAACTCTAAGGCAAAGTCAGATAACCAGAGGAGATGAACTTACAAAACTTAATGATTCCCTCTATTTGTCTCCCTTCTCTGCACCTGTAGTCTCCAATATCTGTGTGTGTGGACTTGGAAAAGAGAGAGCAAACCAAGGAGGATTTGAGAATGCCGTAGAAAGAGCACTGGTGGGGAATGAGAGGCAAAGGTCCTGCCCTTCTCTCTGCCTCAAGGTGTGCGGCCTTGGGAGAGTCACTGACTCTCATTATCTCTGAACTGTGTCTAAGAGTAAATTCTGAGAAGATAGTGAAGATGAGGCTGCAGGCAGAGACACAGGTGCAAAGGGAGGGAGCCTCAGTAAAAGTTCCTATAGGTGACACTCTGCAAGGTCGCTCCCTGCCCTGGCTTTTTGCTAGGGTCCAGTACCACCCCAGGAACAATTTTTGCTCCCTCCTTTCCTTTGCTGAGAGCTGGGGCACAGCCAATAGCCAGTAGCCGCTTTTTCTTAGAAGTCAGAAGCCCTGGCAGTCCTTTTCTTCATACTGACTTGAGAATATTCAAAGATCTGCTGGACCCTCCCCCAAACAAGAGACCGTAGATTCCTCAGAAAATAGAAATGATCAAATGCTCTTCTTCTCTAAGTGCTGGCAAAGTCTATTGAGCTACCCACTAAAACAAAGTTCAGAATTGAGCCAAACCTTTGGGCCAGCGGTTCTCAGCCTGTGGGTTGTGACCCACAAGAACGTATCAAAGGGCCGCGGACTTAGGAAGGCTGAGAACCACTGCTCTAAGCAAATAAAAAAAATAGTAGCAATAGCTATCATTGCACTTGACTTTGCATGTGTAGCTATTGCCTTGGGGCTGTTGCATGCTGCTAATTAGAACTTGGTCATACTGGGAGGGGGGCAGCTAGGTAGGTAGTCTTTTCTGTGTTCCAGGTACATGGACGGCAGCTCCCAGATCTGCTGGGTGTCCCACAAAGAATGCCTTTGCTCTCTAGGGCAACCATGCAAAAGGGCTTGAAAAGATGACAGCAAACCCATTGGCATTGCTTTTTGGAGAAAGCAAGCTTCAGTTCGCCTTTGCAGAAAGGGCATTCCCACTGCGTAACTGTGTCCCTGTGTAAACCTGGGAGGAAAGAGCACAGCCTGGAGCGGGCGTTGTGTTTGTCTAGTATTCACACACTGTGTTGCCTTTTCAAGATTAGAAGTTCATCTTCTTTTAAACCAAAGCCCTGTGTGGGTGCTTAGAACTCTTGTCTCTTTTTCACCTTGAAGTAAAATTCCTGAAGCAGAAGACTTTCCTTGTTCGTGTCTTTCTGACACTCCAGGCCTCAATCACATCTCCTTATTGGCCTCTTTCCTCTAAATGTGTCTGAGTCATAGTAACAATTACGAATGAATAGTGATTGTCTATCATGGGGCCCGCTTGTGCTGAATTTTCCACTATTTACTTGGGGTCCTTCTCTTAATGGCCTCCCACATAATTGCCTTGCAAAAACTCACAGGGACTTCTTGGCTTCCAAGAAGAGTGTCACAGAGAAAGTGCTTTGTTACAAAGGCCTTGCTCCCTTCCTAGGATGTGTTGCCCATGTGGATGGGATGGCTGTTAAAATTTATATTCACTGCAAAACTTTAGATGGAGGGGTGGGGGAAAGGGAGGGTAGGGATGTTTCACATAAAAGAGATTCTGATGTGATCTCAAAACCCAAGGACTGCAAAACAGACCTCAGCAATCTCCCATCAATATTTATGGTTCTGTATAAACCTACAGTTTACCGTTTCTGAAATAGGAAACACATTAAGGTTTTCCTTTTCTCATGAACAACCGTAGCCTCTGTGATTGCTTTAGTTTGAATCTCTGGAGATTTAGAAAAATGCTGTGTTTAGTGGACCTTACCCAGAGATCTCTGATGTGTTCTGTTAGGTAGAGGACTGATCCTTATACACATGTCATTCTGCTATTTGTTAGAAAGATAAATTATCACAGGGCTGGTGTTTCTGCTTCCAGGTAGTCCAAAGTGAGAATTAAAATAAAAAAATACAAAAGCATGAATAAGAAAAGGATTATCAACATTCATGAAAAATGAAATGGTGTTATTAGCATCATGTTTTAAATATCTACATAAAATTAATTCTATGTAGAAAAACACACAACTACAAAATAGAGTTTATATAATTCTCCCATTGTGTTCTTATAACAAATTACATATACACTTTTTATTCTTCTTAACACCTGCCCAAGAAGGTGTTTTTAAAACTTTCTATGTGTTTGTTTGAAATGTAATGAAGCCATAGTACTCCGTGTTTTAACAACAGTACTGTTTTTATTTTCCATTTGAAAATTTGTCCTTTTTTTTATTTTTAGGCCTCGATTAAGCTGGCTTGACTTATTTCACATATGTGTATATTTTACTGCACAAAATTTTAATTTGAAGTTATAAGTAGTTTCTAATAATAATCTCTTTAATGCTCAATACGAGGACCACTTTTAACTTCTTTGCATCTGTTCTTAACTGTCATTTTTACTTTTAAACAATCAGACTTTTAACTCCAAGACTGATTTGACCATTTATTGTTTGCACATCGGTATAAATGTCACACAAAAATGATTCAACTTGTAATAAAATTTACTGTAATAATGCATCAAGTGTTTGACATTGATAAAATATGCAGCTATTTTAAATAGCTTCTACCACTTTCATGAAATTAAACCCCTCCTGATAATATGTCGTGCCAAATGGCACTTATTAGAAAACAGTTTCACAATTAATTAATTTATAGAACTCTTCCTCTGGGAGGGAGGTCCTGCTTTTTTTTTTTTTTTAAATCCCATTTCACAGATGAGGAAACTAAGATAAGGTATTTCCCCTGCAATTTCCTGGTAGTTATTGCCAAAATTATGATCCAAAGAGATTCAGCTGGCACCACCACCTGCATTAGTGTGGTTTATTACGCATTAGTGTACCTCAAAGATACACAATCTGTTTACAAGAATAATGAATCAAGAAGAAATGCAATTCAGTTGTTAAAAACAACTGTTAGTAATAGATTTAGGACAACAAAAATTTCATTTGATTGCAGTTACCTTGCAGAGTGGCTTCTACTAGCTGCTCAGTAAATGTAGCAGAACCTCCATAGTTGACCATGTCCCTACATTGACCACCTCCTTTACCTAATTTTCATGGACCAGACATGCCCCACCTGTACTGTAGGCCTAGTTCCTCATTTGACCACCTCCGTGTATTGACTGATTTGTTACAGTCCCTGAACTGGTCAACTTACAGAGGTTCTACTGTATAATAATACATGAAACATTGTGAAAAGAATGAAGGCCTGATTCAGGTTATTAGTTACTGATACATTTCTTTTCACAAGCTTTTTGTTCTTTTATTAAGAGGAAAATGTTAACACTTGTTCTAGGTCTGTTACACAAATAGGTTTGGTTGCAGCATTAATGTTCAGTGTGACTGTGCAACAACATTATTTAGTGGGTAAAACCAGAGACCACAGGGGAGCAGAGCAACCCCTACACTGAGTTATAGGTGGAATGTAGCATTGGCTCTCCCACCTATTGATGCTCAGTAAGCTTTTCTCTCTGAACTTCACCTTCCCAATCTTTAAAATGGACACAAAAGCAGTACTGATGTGATGATTAAAAGAGACCGTCTAGGGCAGCGCCTGTGGCTCAAGGAGTAGGGCTCCGGTCCCATATGCCGGAGGTGGCGGGTTCAAACCTAGCCCCGGCCAAAAAAAACCAAACAACAAAAAAAAAGAGACAGTCTAATCTCATAGCAACTGGCAGGGAGCAGATAACATATTGCCTTCTCTGTTAGAATAGCAAATCACGGAACGTCACAGCAAATCCATATGCTGAATAAAGTCAATTCAGTGTTAATAATTCCTATCTTTGGTTATAGTACTTACACCGATAAAGCTATCATAGGGACTAATAATCCTTGGAGACGAATAGCTTACCTGCCTTATTTGCACATTTCCTATCTTCTTTAACACAAACACTCTTAGCAAACTTAAAAAAAAATTGCCCAATTTTATCTTCTTTACCTTTCTCTCTGTTCTGTGAAAGGAAACAGTTATGCAAAATAGGCCAAAGGACAAGCTGCTTAAGAAGTGAAAGAGCAGTTTATTGAATAAGAAAATAATAGGCCTGGTTAATAAGTCAATATCTGTTGATTACTCACCAATGCTGAGGCATCCTGCCACAAGCTGCATAGGTATATCTCATTTGGTTCTAGCAAAATGGTCGCAAAGGAGATAATATTATTGACGTCTTTTTTTTTTTTAACAAATAAAAAGTTCGGAGAGATTAAGAAAACTTGCCCAAGATTAAAATAAAAAGAGTTCAAGTAAGTGGAAGAGCTGGAATTTGACGCCAAGCGTGTTTAATTCTAAAGACCAGATTCCTCTTATTCACCACAATATAATGCACCCATATTTAGACCCACATGCATATACATTCAACTTGTAAAGCCTGAGCTGCTTTTTTTGTGTTTGTTTTTGAATTGGAGTGTGTAGATGATGATGAAACTCAATCTTATACCAGGAAGACAGTGAGCAGGTAGAGCTGAGTCTGCTGGTGGAGGGACAGAGGGACGGTTGCTTCTGTCTGCTGCCTCCTCAGGACTGGCTAGACATGTAAATGGCTGTGTATCCAGCACTCCCACTCCCACGAGACAGGCAGCCTGGGCTTCATCCCCAGCCTCTCTGGCCCCAGTCACGGAAACCCCACGCCTGACTCATCTGACTGTTGTGGGGAAGGCCCATTGTAAACTGCAAAAATTCCACTTTCTTTCTGAAATTGAGAATGATGGTACTGCCAAAACCTTGGTGTCTTTCAAGTAAAGTGGTACTTTGTTGGCAGATGGCAGATTTTTAAAATATTTTAAAATTGTGTTTCAAAACAACTTCTTGGAAAAAGAAAGCTGCTTCAGAGATTACTTTTATCAGTTTGCTCTGACCTCATTTACATACTATTTTTGAAGTAGTTTTAAATGTCTGAGATCATATTGGAAAACTATTTAATAATAATGTCTTCAGGTTTATATCTGATGCCCAGCTGTAAGATGGCCCAAAGAAAAGATGTTTTTTTTAAGACAATTGCATTCATAGTAAAAAATTATAATAATAATTTCTAGATTAATGTTACAATTTTTTTTTAAACAAATGACTGTCAGAGAATCCTTATCAGCAATATCACCTTGTAAGTTATTCGACAGCAGTTTAGTATAAATGAGAATGTTGGCTGGAAAGTCTTGGCATCATTTGAATTTAGGCAAGGGAGCCAGAACTGAGGTGGGTTAACAGAACAGACTCCGTAGGCTGATGCTCTAGTTTGCTAAGCACACCAACCTCAGAGCCTCCGTTTCCCCATTTCCCAAATAAGGTGAGCAATAGTACATTTCTCA
Source organism: Nycticebus coucang (assembly GCF_027406575.1). Lineage (NCBI taxonomy): Eukaryota > Metazoa > Chordata > Mammalia > Primates > Lorisidae > Nycticebus > Nycticebus coucang. The sequence continues at coordinate 33,542,077 of NC_069782.1, forward strand.
AAGGTGGTCACGAAGATTAGATGAAATAATTCATAAAAAAGCGCGTAGTCCAGTGCCTGATGCAAAGTACCAAATAAACGTTTACTTTGGTTATCAACGTCAAACAAATGATAAAGCTTATGGGTTCTGATGACTCCCTTCTTGAAGAAAGTGACTTTAATTGCAAAGTCTCCACTTGGACTTGAATGAAAGGGGAAGTTGAAGCAGTTTATCCAGATAGCTCAAGCCCCAAATTCGCTTTAGTCCAAAGTAATTTAATTGTTTTCATTCCTTGATTTAACAAAAATGTTTTTAAAAGTTAAATGTGTCGCAAGAAAGTTTACTTACAACAACAATTATTTCTTTCTACCGTGGGCCCAAGGTCACCGAGGACTTCGTGATGGGGCTGGCTTTGGAACCTGGCAATCAGAAGCCACAGCCCGAATTCCAAACCTCTTTATTATACCTGGAATTGGGGGAACAAAACATGGGTCCTTCCCATTTTGAGTCAGTGGAGAAGTTATTTGCAGCATCCATGGAAATAGAGCCACTTGTCAGGGTAGAATGGGAAGAGCTTTTTGTGTCGAAAGAACCTGGGATTTACCTCTGGCTCTTGATTCTTGCTTGCCATGAGGTCTTAGGTAATTTATTTAACTTTGCTTAACCTTTTCTGAACCTTCTCTAAAATGAAAGAATGATACTTTGCAGTTTCTCTCTCTCCCTTCCTTACTCTTTTTCTCTCCCTTCTCTCCTAATCCCTTTCCTTCCTTTGTTTTTGAACCTGGAGATAATACCTTGAATACCTAGTTTGTGATTGTCACTCAGGAAATTATACTATCATAAAAAAATGCTTTTCAGACTTAACATGTTTTCCTGCTACTCTGGTAAGCACTCAGTTACGTTTGTACAAAGGGCTTCGGAGTTAGATAGAATGAGGCTTAAATCATAACTCTATTATTATGACCAGGGCATGTTATTTGCTCGATTTCTCTAGGCCTCAATATACTCATCTGCATAATGGGTTTTAAAGGTAATACTACTAGAGGAACAGCTGGAGGAATACAAGGATGAAATGGGTTATTAGATGGAAGTTGTCAGACTCCAAAGTGATACTCAATAAATGGTACCTGTAATTTTTAGGGAATGAGTTAGGCCAACAGATACATGAGTGTGCATTAGACTATTTGCTCCATGTCTGTTCCTTTTTTTGTAAGATGGCTGGAATAATTTAAGACCTATTGTCATCAAGAAATAAGCAAGATCAGAGGAGATTGTGGGAAATAGAATTGTGTAACTGTGAACAGAGATTAATGATGGGCTTGGATGGGAATCAGCATCCCTCTTCGTAACTAAGGATTCTGACACACATCTTGGCGACCTCACAAGTTGTTGAGAAAGTCAAGAGAGGGAGTAATTAATTGAGCCATGCTCTGCAGACTACATTGTCCTATTCAGAGGCCAAGGGTTGCATTATTATTCTAAGCTTTGAGCGATTAAAGATTTAAACTTTCCAAATACATGAAAACTTCGTATTTATTATTGCCTTCCAGAATGAGCCTCAAATTACTTTTTGTATAGAGTATGATCATTAATAGCTTTGGAGACTCATAGAACTGGAGTCACCTCTTAGAAGCTATATGCCTTTGAGTCATTAAATTCTTCTTACATTCTGATTTTCTCACTGGTAAAATGAGGTTTAACTCCTAAGCTGGTGGTGAGGACTAAATGAGCTAGTGCCTAAGGAGGGCTAGTACCAGAACAGATATGAGAAACCATGGGTAAATGTTAGCTGCTTTCAATTAAAATGCATTTTTTCATTCAAAGCTTTTTTTGTTTTTATTTTATGTGTGTTGTTGAATTTAATAAGGTGGAATCAGCAGTTTGGGGTTGTTCCAATTATGAATTCGGAGTTTTTTCTTTTTTTTTTTCCTTTTATTAAATCATATACACATAGATCATGAATACATTTATGCCTTTTGGGGGTTCAGTGTGTTGATTTTTTGTACAAATTGGAGTGCTTACATCCCACTAATTAACATAGCTTTCACCTCATTTACTTAATCAATGTGTTAAGACGTTTATGTTCTATACTTGATAGATTTGACTTGTACCCTTGCAATATGCTCCGTAAGTGTGGTCCCACCATTTACTCACCCTCTATCAAACCTCCCCCCTCCCTTCCTATCCCTCTCTTCTTCCCTCCTTCATCCTGGGCTATAGTTGTGATTTATATTTCATATGAAAGTATGAGATATTATAAATTGGTTTCATAATAGTACTGAGTGCACTGGATATTTTTTCCCCATTCCTGAGATACTTTACTAAGAAGAATATTTTCCAACTTCATCCATGTAAACATAAAAGAGGTAAAGTCTCCATCTTTTTTTAAAAGCTGCATAATATTCCATGGTATACATATACCATAATTTATTAATCCATTCATAGGTCAATGGGCAGTTGGGCTTCTTCCATGACTTGGCAATTATTAATTGAGCTGCAATGAACAATCTAGTGCAAATATCTTTGTTGCAAAGTGATTTATTTTCTTGTCAGTGATTCTGTTTTGAGTAAGGATTTGATTGTCCAGGTTAATCTTAGAGTAAGTTTTGTATCAATCAAGACAGATGTAAATTACTTTTATCAGTTCATTACTTCAGGTAAACAAGCATTCTATTCTTTGACAGACATTAAACTGTTATATTCCTTTGGATGGAGCTCTGACTTGCTTAAAGCACTTGTGAAGGAGAGAACAGCTCTTGTTTCTAACATTCTATGATCTAAATTTTGTTTCTAAAACTTCTTAACCAAATCTTGGACTATGGATACCTCAGTGATTAACTTACCAAACTAGAAATGTATGAAATAATTTTGGGTTCAGTTCAGAGCACTATGTAACACAAAAATTTGAACTAATACTAAACAGATGTGAAAATATTTTAACCCGTAGACAAAAAAACAAACAAAAAAAGGTATAAGTCCATTCTTTTAAAGCTCCAAAGAGAAGGACATAGAGATATTGACATGTATTATTTTTGTAAATTACTTAGGAAGATAGGGATTTTTTAAAAGGGCTTAGTTTTCACCTTTCCTTGATGATTTGTGTCCTAGCCTTTGCAGGAAAGTTCAGAAAAAGAACTTTCTGATAGCACAGGATATCCACGTCCTAAATTCAAGTTTGTGAAACTGAATTGACATCTTTCTGAGGATGTTCATTTCATCATTCAACAAAGTGAACAGTAGAGTCTATAATTTTAAAGCTTTGCTCAAATGTGCACAATCTAGAGCTGTTAACAGAAATCTGACCATGTCATTATTCTGGCTAAAATCTTCCACTGACTTTGCAATATCTGCAGGACAAAGTCCAAACCCTCAGCACACTATACAAGGTCCTCTGGGGTTTGGTGCTTATCTCCACCACTCCCTGAGTGGTAAGTTTCATCCCAGTGTCACCTAACTATGTGCAGTGACATACCCATCTCAAAGGCCCCGAAAGCCCCTTATTTGTCTAGTTCAGATGGTTCCTTGTCTAAGAAGACCTCGCTGACATTTGTTTCCCCATTTTTCCCCATTCCCCACCCCCTACTATGTATTTAATGATCTCACCCTGAGCTCCAGCAGCATTTTTAAAAAACCATACCACTTACCCCATTACATTGAAATTATCTTTTTATTTATCTGGCTAAATTGCTCCACATAGTTATCAGTAGCTAGTGGCACATTGTCAAATTCTTGATAATGATTTTGTAAATAGAACTATGAGTTAAATGAATCATGCCAGATGTTATCTTTGGGAGAAAACATCTGCCTATGAGCATTCTAAGCATGGATCTGGGCATTTAATGATTTTATGCCTGCTGACATCAGTTGACAGATGCGTTGGCACCAAGGAAGGTGACTTAGAATGCAGGAGGGACTTTAGAACATTACTATTGCACACTAATGTCAATAGGGCACATGTATAGGAACCACTGAGGATTTTAGGGCAGAGCTGATGATGGTAAAGAAAATGTTGACTTTTGATGCTCATTCTCTGAACCAGGTCCTGAGGTAAGTGTGTTATGAATTTTGTCTCTCCTGACTCTCTCCACCTATGAGAGTGGTAGGGTGGTTCCCCGTGTTACAGAGGAGGAATGTGGGCTCACAGAGTTGCACAAGTTTCTGAGCATCTTCCGACTGTCATTCATCACACCCGAACTGCTTATCCCTCGTCCCTTACTGGTACAAGTGCCATTGCCATCTTCTCTTACCTAGATAACACAGTTTATATTCTGATACATAATAATTCAGAAGTCTGTTATAAATACAGTAAAGGGATTCTTCCCGCTCACCTCACCCACATTCAAGGTGCTTCCTTTAATATTTTTTGTTCACGGTTTGTGCTAGTTAATCAGTAGCCAGAGCAAGAAGCACAGGATGTTGTGTAGTTTCTGAATACCGATGTGTCTAGACCAGCGGTTCTCAACCTGTGGGTCACAACCCCTTTTTAACAAAGAAAATACATTGCGGCATTAGGAAGGTTGAGAACCACTGGTCTAGACCAGGCGTCCTCAAACTGCGGCCCACGTGCCACATGAAGCGCTGTGAATTGTATTTGTTCCTGTTTTGTTTTTTGTTTCAAAATAAGATATGTGCAGTGTGCACAGGAATTTGTTCATAACAAACAGAATCCAGCAACACATCAAACAAATTATACATCATGACCAAGTCGGTTTTATCCCAGGGTCTCAAGGCTGGTTCAATATACGTAAATCTATAAATGTAATCCAGCACATAAACAAATTAAAAAACAAAGACCATATGATTCTCTCAATCGATGCAGAAAAAGCTTTTGATAATATCCAGCATCCCTTCATGATCAGAACACTTAAGAAAATCAGTATAGAAGGGACATTTCTTAAACTGATAGAGACCATCTACAGCAAACCCACAGCCAATATCATATTGAATGGAGTTAAATTGGAATCATTTCCACTCAGATCAGGAACCAGACAAGGCTGCCCATTGTCTCCATTGCTTTTTAACATTGTAGTGGAAGTTTTAGCCATCACGATTAGGGAAGAAAAGGCGATCAAGGGTATCTATCCATATAGGGTCAGAAGAGATCAAACTTTCACTCTTCGCAGATGATATGATTGTATATCTGGAAAACACTATGGACTCTACTACAAAACTCTTAGAAGTGATCAAGGAATACAGCAGCGTCTCAGGCTACAAAATCAACATTCATAAATCGGTAGCCTTTATATATACCAACAATAGTCAAGTTGAAAAACAGTTAAGGACTCTATTCCGTTCATAGTAGTGCCAAAGAAGATGAAATATTTGGGAATTTATCTAACAAAGGACGTGAAAGATCTCTATAAAGAGAACTATGAAACTCTAAGAAAAGAAATAGCTGAAAATGTTAACAAATGGAAAAACATACCATGCTCATGGCTGGGAAGAATCAACATTGTTAAAATGTCCCAAAGCAATATATAATTTCAATGCAATCCCTATTAAAGCTTCACTGTCATACTTTAAAGATCTTGAAAAAACAATACTTCATTTTATATGGAATCAGAAAAAACCTCGAATAGCCAAGACATTACTCAGAAATAAAAACAAAGCAGGAGTAATTACGCTACCAGACCTCAGACTATACTACAGATCGATAGTGATCAAAACAGCATGGTACTGGCACAAAAACAGAGAAGTAGATGTCTGGGACAGAATAGAGAACCAAGAGATGAATCCAGCTACTTACCATTATTTAATCTTTGACAAGCCAATGAAAAACATTCAGTGGGGAAAAGATTCCCTATGTAACAAATGGTGCTGGGTGAACTGGCTGGCAACCTGCAGAAGACTGAAACTGGACCCACACCTTTCACCATTAACTAAGATAGACTCTCACTGGATTAAAGATTTAAACTTAAGACATGAAACTATAAAAATAGTAGAGGAGAGTGCAGGGAAAACCCTTGAAGAAATCGGTTTGGGCGATTTTATGAGGAGGACCCCCCCCCCGGGCAATTGAAGCAGCTTCAAAAATATATATATTTTTTAAACTATAGTCTGGCCCTCCCAATGGACTATATTTATGTATTTAAGACAGATACATGTGGGGCGGCGCCTGTGGCTCAGTGAGCAGGGCACCGGCCCCATATGCCGAGGGTGGCCCCATATGCAGCCCCGGCCAAACTGCAACAAAAAAATAGCCGGGCATTGTGGTGGGCGCCTGTAGTCCCAGCTACTCGGGAGGCTGAGGCAGGAGAATCGCCTAAGCCCAGGAGTTGGAGGTTGCTGTGAGCTGTGTGAGGCCACGGCACTCTACCGAGGGCAATAAAGTGAAACTCTGTCTCTAAAAAAAAAAAAAAAAAAGACAGATACATGTGTATGGTTAAGGAGTTTAACAACAGCAGTGTTTGAGTACCTAAGATCAGAGATTACTTAAGTGTGGAGGAAGAAAGTGGAGAAGGATTAACGAGAAGAAGTGACACTTTCACATTTCACGTGTGGCTAAAAGCCATCCTCTTAGCCACAAGGCAATATATACTGCTTATGATATGATGTTCTAAGTGGCTTTACATAGATTCTGTAGACTTTCAAAAATTCATTTTTGGGATACTCGTTGTTGGTAAATTTTCAGAATTCTAAAGTTTTTAAATTATGTAATCCTATAGGATGGACAACTTCTACTTTTCTTGCTTTTTAATTGGATAAGCTTCTTGATTTTCAGTGTAGAACTGAAACATTAACGTGTCTTAAAGAGCAAAGTCTACCTCTTGCTTCAGTTTGCAAATAAAAACTCCATAAAGGACCATGACTGAGAAGAGATCATCTATAAAAATTGAGCAATGAAGGAGATCTGTAAAAATGGTTGGTGCAGATTTGGCACTTTAAACGTACAGCAGCTGAAGCACATCTTTTTAATTTCATTTGGCTGGAAGGTCTACTCATGAGGCCCTCTCTTCATTTCCTGAGGAATTAGACCCCCATTCTCTCCCAGATGGTGAGAGAATCTCTTTGCTTTCCAAACAGTCTCCTCTGTGTTTACTTTTATTCCTCCATCCTCTCCTGATTCCTCAGCAAAGCAGCTGCTTTGAAAAGAAGCTCAAAGGATTATCTTGAAATGGTTACCCACTCACCCTCTGCCCTGCCCCTCCTGCCTGAGAAGAAAGTGCCTTTCTTTTCTCCCCCCACCTCTTGAGGCCTTGAAATATATTGTCTATATTCTTCTTTTGCTTTAACCTTGGAAGCTTAATAGATAATTTCCCCAGGTCTACTCCGAGGATGATTTCAGAACACAAAATAATTTACATTTACGTAGAAGATTCTTAACTCAGAATCTTTTAAAATAGCAATCATAACAATAATAGGAGGAGTGATGCCAGTACTCTGATGCTGATACATTGTAAAAAGTCCTCTTCACTTTTGTCTTAACATCTTTCCTTCTCGCACCAATTTGGAGTCTCCTCCTCCGTAGTGGTTTCAGAACTTACTAAGCATAACTCCACGGATCTCATGGTGACCAACTGGAAACGATGAGCTTGCCTCTAGTTGTGATTATGAGCTGGAAAATTCAGTGATGCAGCCTACTTTGGGGCAGAGGGTGAGATGTCATGAGTCCACTCAGGAGTAGTCTGGCAAAAGTCTTTCTGTTCCCTGCAAACAAGTCACAGGAGAGAGAGAGAGGAAGCATTGACCTTATGCCAGGGTGATGCTGAGGAAAACGGAGCTGGTTTTGTTCTTTAATCAAAGCAGGAATAGGTCTGGCTAACATTAAAAAAAAAGAATTCAGTTCTATGAGCATTGCTTTTCCTGCCTTAGTAAAGATGACAGATAGGTAAGAGTGAGCAGAACTTGGAGGCGAGATACTATGAGCATTTCAAGCCTTGATCCCTGTCATCACTTCAGCATGTGTCTGCTCCTAAGTGACGTCTTATTCCCTGTGTGTGTGTTTCCAGTGCAGAATCACCATGAATGACTTTTATGAATGGCTGCTGTAGAAATCTGATGGATTGCAGCTCACTGGGGAGATAGAAATTTATAGTTTTGTGTTATACTAAATTCTCAATATAAAGTATAGCATTATATCTCAAAGACTTACACTGAACTTCTTGTAGAACGGAGTCTACATTCCAGACTGGAGTTTGGCAGTTTCTTTAATTTATTTTAATTAATTTATTTTTTTACGTGCCTCTCTTTGCCCTGTAAAGGAGAGTAATTTCAATTTCTATCACCTACTTTCTTCAGAAAGGAAGCTCTCAGGAGTTTGCACCCAGAGGAGCTGTTCACGTCTGTCAGGAGAGGCATTTTCCAATGGTTGTTCATTTCTTAAAATTGTTTTCATTGTGTTTACTATAATCAGCACATTATTCAAACATAATTCTCCTTGGAAAGACAAGTGATGAGTGGGCACTTGAGATGATAGAACAGAGTGGAGACAGTGAATTAAAAAAAAAAAAAAAAAGGGGAGATTGAGACAGTTGCCTGCCCTTCTATGTTAGAGGCCAGAGGTACAGCAGTGAGGAAAACGGTTACATTGTCCCACGCTTCTTGGAGCTTAGAGCCTACTCCTGGTTTTATATCCGAATTTTCCATTAATTTGGACTTAGAGAAGTATTAAAGGCACAAAGAAAATGGTTAAAAGTTCAATCTAAGAAGCATTTAGGTAATTATCCCATTAGGATTTAGCAGGTACTGAACCCAAGAATGGAAAGTATGATGTTAGTTTACACTTGGCTGTGACCAAACCCCTCTGTTTACCCTTTACTCTCTCACGCATTTCAAATATATTTACAGAGGACTCCCATCCCCCGCACTGCTTTAACCACTCTGGACAAAACAGTAAAGGAATGAGCGCCCTTCCCGCCTTATGGTGCTCACACTGAGTGCAGTAAACAGATAATAAGCAAAACTGCTGGTTGGTGATGCTGCCGTTCTACAGTGTAGGTATGGACTCTGCTGAGGACTGAATTGTACATTACCGAGACTTCTCATCTCTACCCCCACGGTTATACACTTGGCTTTATTCTCTGTTCCAACAATTTAGATATTACCACCTTGTAACATGTATAGGGAAATTTGATTGAAGGAGCATTATTATGAGTAAGCGGTTCAGGAGCAGTTAGCAGTGCGTGCAATCTGCACATTTGGAGGAGCTTGTACTATGAGTAAGGACCAGATCTAGGTGCTGGAGATAAGAATGGTGAATAAGAATAACATGATCTTCCTTCTTACATCATGTATATACTTGCTGGGAGGAACTCATGATAAGGATAAATAATTGGGTTATCAGGACAATTTCTGAAAGTGGTAGGTGCTGCAGTAGAAATGAAACTGATATGATCCGCTATAAGAGGCTCCTTAAGACAGATTATCTGGGAAGATTCCTTAGGGAAGGTGCTATCTGAACTGAATTCTGAATGACGAGAAGGGCTTATCCTTGGCAGAGCCCAAGAGGGAGAAAGCGTGCAGCCGCAAGTGCAAAGGGCTTGAGGCAGGAACAGATTCTGGGTGTTTTGGGAACATACCGGCAGCCAGTGTGGCCAGAGCACGGTGGGGTGACATGAGCCTGGAGGTGGGGAGTTTATGTTCCGGGGGACCCTGTTGGCCTGGATTAGGCATTTCAAATTTTACTGTGAACATGAAGCAAAGGCATTGAGAGCTTTAAGCAGGTGGTGATGGTTTGTATTTCCAGAAAAATCCATTATTGTGAGTAGCGAGCATGAAAGCAAAGGCAGCTATGCAGAGAAACCTCGTAGTCTTCTAGTCAGAGTGGGGAGCCTGGCAGAAGGCCAAGTGTGTACAAGATGAGATGGAGACAAGTCAATGTTTGCAGACTTATTTTGCTGGTAGAAAATACAGGAATTAGATCAGATGTGGAAATAGGGAAATGGGAAGAATCAAGGATGGCATCCGGATTTTTGGCTTGCACTGCCATCTTTCAATATGGGAAATAATGTTATGGAAATTCTTGTTCCAGACGCAGTTGGAAAGATTGTAGTGATACCAACTAAGTGAACGTTGACAAGACTGTGCTGTTTGTGCTTTACTTGTGTATCTGTGTGTTAGCCTGTGAAGTAAGTTCTTTCTATTATGCTCATGTTACAGATGAGGAACTGAGGTCTAGAACAATTAAATAATTGTCACAAAGGCCACAAAGCTAGTAAGTGTCACAGTAGAGATTCCAGTACCGGCAGTTTGAGTCCAGGGCTGATGTTCCCAGTCCCCCTTCTCTAGACAGCTTCTCTGTACAGGAGTAAACACACTGATTTCTAAAGCTGTCTTGGATTTATTACTGAAGCGCAAATTGACTTTTGAAACTCTGTTGTTTAGGTAAACATTCACCCATTGCCCAAACAATCTGGCCTTACTTTTACACTAGGTGGAAATGAGCCTGCCTGCTTTGGGAAACCTAATCCAAATTCAAGCCCAGGGGCAGTTTCACAACCTCTTCCTATGCCCCTTCTGGACTGATCTTTAATCTACTGGGGGGAGGGGACGGAACATAAATAAATGGTTTAAAAATGGGATTGTATCATTCACTGTTAGTATGGCTTTTTAGAGTTCAACATTAGTAAAAATGAATAAAATAACTATACCACATTAGTAAAAATGAATAAAATAACTATACCATTAACTATGAACTAACTGTTCCTAACTGAACTAGCTATAGTTAATTATTTTCTATAATGAATAAAATAAAAATCCTAGCAATACTGTCATGGAATGACCTATATCTTCCAGAACCTCTTATTGATGCTTTACATAACATTGTCTTACTTAATCTTTTCATAACTTCCAACGTACGTGATCACCACAAGAAAATAGTCTAAAGGAGGTTGCATAATTTGTTTGGGATTATAGCATCTATGTGGTAGAATCAGGATTTGAATACACACTTTACTTTGATGATGTTCTTCTGTTTCAAACATCATTGTCTTTATAAGCAATGAACCTACAATTGAAGTGTGTTGTTACCAGAGGAACGTATCCTGGGCATGTCAGAGAACCTGCAGGGGAAGAGTATTGCTAGCAGAGGAACATGTCCCAGGCATGTCAGAACCTGCTGTGGAAGTGTATTGTTATCAGAGGAACTCTTCCCAGACATGTCAAAGAGAAAATGCTTTGGTATGTCTCAGGTGGTAGAATCGCATTGAAATCTCCATGGATTGCCAATCAAAAATTGCTCTTTTTTAAAAAAAAATTAAAAATAGTCCTTGTTTTGTAATTTGAATTGTGAGATACTAATAGAAAATTCCTAAGGAAAGCTTAGACCAACCTTTACGAGAAATAAATGCTTCATAACTTGGTTAAAGTTTTTTGCTTAGAATTGAATTGCAGTCAACATAATCCACTCTAGTTGAAAAGAGAAGGGAGTAGATTGAAATGCCTCAGATGGCTTACAACACCTTCGGAAAGGCCAGAGGAGCAGGCTGTAGGCTGAGCTTTCAGAACACACCTACTAAGTGTGGGGGAGCCTGGTGGAAGCTGACGTGGTAGAGAAGATGAGATGGAGACAAGTCAATGTTTTCAGATTTATTTTGCTGGTAGAACATATAGGAATTGACAGACCAGATGTGGAAATGGGGGAATGGACCCAGTAATGTCCATCACAGTCTACAGAGCTGTCAAGGCCAGGGAAGGAGTCTGTTGATACTGCTGAGTGTGAGGGCCTGCTGTCCCCCCAGCAGCTGGCATGTCAGATCTTGTAGAATTGTATCTGCTGGGCATACCCTAAGTCCCATCCAAAATTCCAGCTAACTTCAAAGGGGTCTGAGAAGTGGAGGTTTCAGATTTCCACCCACCATACTACAGAAGGATGCAATTGGAGAGTGTTGGGATGGCAATTGGAGAGCCAATCACAGTACCCTCCACACTGCCTACACTTAACTTTTTTTAATCAAGTTACTCTAAATTGGAGGCTGGGTGTGGTGGCTCACGCCTGTAATCCTAGCACTCTGGGAGGTCAAGGAGAGTGGATTGCCTGAGCTCACGAGTGAGAGACCCTGACTCTAAAAATAGCTGGGTGTTGGTGGTGGGCACCTGTAGTCCCAACGACTTGGAAGGCTGAGGCAGGAGGATTGCTTGAGCACAAGAGTTGGAGATTGCTGTGAGCTGTGATGCCATAGCACTCTACCCAGGGCAACAAAATGAGACTCTGTCTCCAAAAAACAAGAAGTTACTCTAAATTGGGAACATCTAATATGTAGCCCTTCAATCAAATCTAACTTTGTATACTTTTTTAGACATTTCTGTTTGTTTTTCCTAACAACATAGCACTCAGTCACTACCTAAAATAGTTATGTTTCCGACTCCAGAGCAGTGATTTTCAACCTGTGTGCCTCAGCACACTGGTGTGTCATGAGAGGATCGTAGGTGTGCTGCAAAAATATTTTAAAAATCATTAAATTATTTGCAGAAGACGTTCAAAGCACAGTATGTATATATATATATATATTTTTTTTTTTTTGATCAACATAAGTGTGCCGTGGAAGTTTAACTATAGGTTCAAGTGTGGTGTAAGATTAAAAAAAAAAAAAATTGAGAAACACTGCTCTGGAGAGTACGTAAGAATCACATGGAGGGTGGCACCTGTAGCTCAAAGGAATAGGGCACTGGCCCCATATGCCAGAGGTGGCAGGTTCAAACCCAACTCCAGTCAAAAAAAAAAAAAAAAATCACATGGAGGGCTTGTTTTAAATAAGCACATTCCTAAGAAGATTCATCCTGAGAAATTTGGATTCCCTGTGACTGAGGAATCCGCAATGTAGACTGCACTGTCTAGATGATTACACTTTTGTCTAAACATGACACAGCTGACTCCTCTGGCTGCAGTTGGGCTACCTTCAGTGAAAAGGGAGAACTTTTGAATAGTCTGTTCAATTCAAGAAAAACTCATGTGGTATGTTCAGCATGCACTGCCTAACTGGGAGAGCTGGTCCATGATCTTTGCCAGGCAGGCTCGTCATCTGATGTGGTGGAGAAATCGATCAAGATGGTGAAGGTTCTTTGAGCTCATGCCTTTATCCCCACTGATTTTGATGATATTGGGGAGCAGATTTAGTTCAATTTTAGTGTAATAATAATAAAAAAAAAAACCCAGGTGGGAAAAGAAAAAAAAAGAAAAAAAAACCTTTACAAATTTTCTGACCTGCTTCCTCAGATTAAGGATTTTTAAGAAAATTTTAGAAGTTCTGTGAGACCAAACTTGCCAGACTCCTCAGTAGCTGATTTCACAGTACATCCAAATACTTTTAATTACATCCATAATGAGAAAAAAAAAGCCCATAAAAAATTCTAGGAAGTTCAGGAATTTAGTTTGGGCACTTGGGATCAGATAGCAAATGGAGTCTCTACTCATTTTTCATCAGTGAATTGTTCAGAGTTCAAAAAATATTTAGAGATTTTAAAGAATTGTATAACTTTCGATTTATATGAGATCCCCCTTTCAGAAGCAAGTCACATATATGAAAGAGTATAAATTAAGGCTTGAGTTTCTGTGGCTGTTTTTGGAGAGCCACAACCCTCAGGTTCTTGCCTATCATGGTAGTCCAATTTTAAGAGCAACTAATTGGCATGAAAATGAACATTGCCATCCAACAAGTACCAGTGTCTATGACATGCTGGAGATGTGGATTTCAGAACTGTTAGGAAGGCTTTAAATTGTGTTTTCATACTTTAGCTGGTGTTGGAAAATAGTTCTTAGAAAATAAAAAAGAGAGAAAATAACACCCTTAATTGTAAAACCAGTCAGCATCAGATTACATAAATCTAGGTTCAAAATTTAACTACCACTTGTCAGTTTTCTAAACTAGTTTGGTTTGCTACACATTATCAGTTTTATGTAGTTGATTAGAATTAGTCATTAATTAGCATCTCCTTAAAGTGCATTAGACTGTAGGAGATTTTTTTCCCCCTCTACTTTGGTATAACTGCTAAAGAGCTATATTTATAAATGGTATTAATGATCTGTGTTTTTTTTTTTTACCATTGTTACTTTTTTCTTTATTAAATCATAGCTGTGTACATTAATGCAATTATGGCGTACAATGTGCTGTTTTTGTATACAATTTGAAATACTTTCATCAAACTGGTTAACATAGCCTTCACTGCATTTTCTTATTAATTGTGTTAATTAATAACACGCAGTAGATTTAACATGTACCCTTGTAAAATGCACCGTAGGTGTGGTCCCACCAATTACCCTCCCTTTACCCATCCTCCCTCCTTCCTTCCCTTCCCCCCTCCTCTTACCCCTTCATCTTGGGCTATAGTTGGGTTATAGCTTTCATATGGAAGTGTGGGTATTTATATATTGTTTTCCATAGTAGGGCTGAGTATATTGGATACTTTTTCTTCCATTCTTGAGATACTTTACTAAGAAGAATATGTTCCAGCTTCATCAATGTAAACATAAAAGAGGTAAAGTCTCCGCCTTTTTTAAGGCTGCATAATATTCCATGGTTTACACATGCCACAATTTATTAGTACATTCATGGGTCAGTGGACACTTGGGCTTCTTCCATCACTTAGCAATTATGAATTGGGCTGCAATAAACATTCTGGTGCAAATATCTTTGTTATAATGTGATTTTTGGTCTTCTGGATATATACCTAGTAGAGGAATTGCAAGATGGAATGGCAGATCTATTTTTAGATCCCTAAGTGGTCTCCAAACTTCTTTCCAAAAGGAACATATTAGTTTGCATTCCCACCAGTAGTGAAGAAGTGTTCCCTTTTCTCCACATCCACGCCAACATCTGTGGTTATGGGATTTTGTGATGTGGGCTAATCTTGCTGGAGTTAGATGATTTCGACCTGCATTTCTCAAAGTGGTGGTTTCGACCTGCATTTCTCTGATGATTAAGGATGACGAGTATTTTTTCATGTGTCTATAGGCTGTGCGCCCATCTTCTTTAGAGAAGTTTCTCTTCAAGTCCCTTGCCCACACTGAGATGGGCTAACTTGTTCTTTTCTTGCTAATATGTTTGAGTTTTCTGTGGATTCTGGTCATTAAATCTTTGTCAGAGACATAACCTGCAGATATCTTCTTCCATTCTGAGGGCTGTCTGCTTGCTTAAGCAAGTGTTCTTAGCTGTGCAGAAGCTTTTTAGTTTGATCGGATCCCAGTGCATACTTATGAAATAATCTATACTGCTGGTTATTCTGAAATAATCTATACTGCTGGGTTATTTTGTCATATATGTCTCTGTTAAAAATAATAACAGCAAAACCTGTACACTCAGGCTGTAGATCTAGCCTGAGGTGGAAGTCCTCTCCAGGTATCTTTCTGAGCTCACCTCGCTCCCATTAACCCCAGATGAGTTGCTCTCTACACGCGTGAGAAATGCTGTTTTTCGTGTTAACGCGACTCCTCCAGAGCTGCCTTTTCTGTTCTCCCAAGACTGTGGCGAACGTTCTGGCCCTTCTTGTCTCACTCACTCTTTTCTTCTTTTTCTGAAAGCCTGTTACTATAGACCCATAAACTTCCCTCCTGTTTATTCATTCCTGTTGCCCGTCCGGCTCTGGTCTTTCAGTTCCATCACCTCCTTGGTAGCTCCTCTCATCCAGGTCCTTCTGTCATCGTCAGGCTGACGTCTTTTCGCGCTTGTTTTATCCCTTGGACTCCCCCTTTTTACTCTCTTTTCCACTAGCTGCAGGACCCACATCAACACAGTGCTCGTGTGTTTGGCTTCTCATTCTTGCGTCTCCTACGCAGGGCGTTGGTGATAGCACGTCCTCCTTGGGGGTACTGTTCTATTCTATAAGCTTTTCCCCAGACTCCAGCTGCCGCCTCTGCTCCTATACGTCTGGCTCAGGGGACAGCACCACTTTTTACCCATTCACCCTGAACTGGGAAGCCATGTGTGACTCGTCCCCGCTTTTACCGTGCCGGCTTTCATCCCGTCACTGAGACCTTCCATTCCACTTCCATATCTTCCCAGACACGTCCATTTGTCTTTATTCTCCCTGCCACTGCCCTTGTTGAGGCCCTCACTGATGACTTATGTGACCTCCTAATTGGGCTCCTGCCCCCAGGCTTGTGTTCTCCCTCCCCAACTCGTCCTTCATTCTGATGCCTGATGATAAACCTTTAAAAAGTAAATCAGATCTTGACCCTTGCTTAAAATCCTTCTGCGGCTCCCCAGTGACTGTAAAATAAAAGCCAAATCAATTAGAAAAATTAGCAGGGCCTCCATTTCTCTCTCTAGCCTCAGTCTATCTTAAGTATTCCTTGAATCCTATTTTCCAGTGGTGCCAAAAACATGAAATTTTATGAAAGGGCCTGTTCCCTCATTTTCATAGGCACCTGCTCCTTCCCTAGTCAGGGACTTCTCCCTGGCTCCCTTTGACCTGGCTACCTCCTGATCACCTTTGAAGAAGCTTCTCCTGGTAGAAACTACCTCTGAGCCCCTCCCTCAACCGTCCCCTTCCTCAACTCAGCTTTAGTTTTTATATCTTCCAGGCCCTTTTTCCTAAACTCCCACACCACTGTGTTACCCAGTAGCTCACGTGTCCCAAACCAATAACCACAATCTTTCTGTCTTTATCTTATGTCCTTATTAGATCCTCCATACATGTTTGTTGAATGAATAAGTGGCTCTTGGAATAATGTTATTAGAAGTCAGAATGTGCTTGATTTTGTTTTTATCAGTAGGAACAACTTATCACTTTATCTGTTGGCTTTCTCTCCCTTCCTCCCAGCTATATAAAATTTTTAAGTTACAGCTAAGTATAATTTGAGTGTAACTTGATTTACCTGAACTACTTGTTTCCTTCAACCTAGTAATAACTTGACACGTAGTTTCAGTTAGAAAATGAATTAGTGAAAGGGACTGATCTGCCTTCCACAACGTCACCATTTTAAATAAAATTTAATAGTTCATTAAATGTACATGAAGTCAGTTTTATTTTTTTTGTTTCTTTAGTGATTCTCTTGCCCTTAGCCTCCCAAATAGCTGGACTTACAGGCACCCGCTACAATGCCCAGCTTTTTTTTGATAGAGACGGGGTCTCACTCTGGCTCACTCTGGCTCAGGATGGTCTCAAACCTCTGAGCTCAGGCAATCCACCCACCTTGGCCTCCCAGAGCACTAGGGTTACAGGCCACCATGGCCGGCCATGAAGTCAGTTTTATTATCTGACTAGATCCAGTGATTTTCTTTCCAGCATAATGGAGGTCATGGTTTACACCTAACCCAGTGATTAATTAGTGTAGTGGCCACAAGGAAGTTGTCTAATCACTCTGTATCATAGTTTGCTCACATTCAGAATGAGTTAGTATCTTTCTACATGGTTGATGGGAGGATTATGGAAAATAATATCTGCAAACTGCTCATCCTATGAGTGGCCCTTAGGAGTCAATATACTTTGAATTATTTTCTCTTTAAGTAGCATTTACAGGCTCGGCACCCGTAGCACAGTTAGGGCGCCAGCCACATATACCAGGGCTGGCGGGTTCGACCCTAGCCAGGGCCAGCTAAACAACAAGGACAGCCGCAACAAAAAAGTAGCCCGGGGTTGTGGCAGGCACCTGTAGTCCCAGCCACTTGGGAGGCTGAGGCAAGAGAATCGCTTGACCCCAAGAGTTTGAGGTTGCTGTGAACTGTGATGCCAGAGTACTCTACTAAGGGTGACATAGTGAGACTCAGTTTCAAAAAAAAGTAGCATTTACATATAGAAAAAGGACTCAATATCAAAGGGAGATTTTACTCCTAATTTTTCCCGTGGATTGACTACTTTGCAATCTTTAAATTCTCCATTGTCTGACTTCTATATTAAGCTCTTCCTTTCTAGGATGTTCAGTTTTTGTTAGAAGAGCATAAAATTTGCCACATACATCGATGATCATCCATATTTTAAAATATTTCTACTTATTCACAAAGAGATATTCGTGGAGCGAGACAGAAGAGCATCTTCACTAGATTATAGGCACACCAATGTGGATGACAGGCTGGTTTGGGTTTCACTTAGCTATGCTGTCAACATCAGTCTTATTCATAACAATAACATTTTAAAAACTAACAAGTCTACTAAATGTTTTCTTTGTCCCTTTGATATGACTGAACTGTGATGAGAGAAGAAATTGAGTCTTTATAGAATGATTAGGTGTTTTCTTTGTAATGTTTAATGGTAAACTTTTAAGCAACAAAAATATCTGGTAAAAGAACATACAGAACTAAATGGTTATTCACCAAATGGAAATCCTATTGTTGGTTTGCATAAAGATTATTTTTGAGAGATACAGCTCAGCTTTTTTGACCTGAGAAGACCTGAACTCAGGACTAACTACTCTACCTGTATCTTGGTAACTTGCTTTGCTGGCTCCCAGTAGCTGAGCCAGTTGGCTCTCTTCCAAAGCACATTTGGGCTACAAGGGAACTGCCTGCTTCAATAGCTGGCATGTGAGATTAAAGAGAAGATGAATGTTGTTTTTGGCAGCAGCTGCTGTTTTGTTCAGGGCAGTTCTAATACCATTTTGTAGGTCTGTGCATAAAGAAAGCCAGCTACAAAGACACTTCCCTACCTTTTTACTTTGGGAAGGCCATCAACGTGGACCCTGGCAATATATATTTTAAAATCACTTCTCATGTTTCTAGAGAATAAAAGAGGATTTTTTTTCCTTTTGTCATGTTATTTTGTGTGTATGTTTGTGTGTGTGTTTTGTTTTTTATTTCTCCATGTTTACAAGATTAGGATCGTCTGGTTTCTTTTCTTTCTTTTTTTTTTTTTTTTGTGACTTCCTGTAACTTTCCACTCTCTCCTTTAAAGTACTTTTCTAGTACTCTTTGCCATTGTGAAGAGTCTCATCATGTGGCCCTCAGTAGAGTGCTGTGGCATCACAGCACCTCAAACCCTTGGGTTTAAGCAATTCTCTTGCCTCAGCCTCCCAAGTAGCCTCCCATTGCAGGTTACAGGCTCTCTCCGCAATGCCCGGCTATTTTTTGTTGCAGTTCTCGTTGTTTAGCTGGCCCGGGCCAGCTTAGAACCCACCAGCCCCTGTGTAAGTGAATAACACCCTAACCACTGAGCTATGGGTGCCAAGCCAGGAGCTTCTGGTTTCTTGAACAGCATGTGTCTCCCTGATGTTCTTGGGCTGCGCAGGTGGTGATTTCTACAGCAGGAAAAGAGTCTGCTGTGTGGCTTTTATATTTACAGCCCATGTTCGTATCAGGAAAATAGTTTTTGCCTTCGGTGGGCTCTGCAGCTTCTTTCCTTGGCAGATGGATCTTTACTGTAAGGAAAGCTTTATATTCAGGAGGAATTGTTTATGCGATGAATATTCCACTAGAGCCTATTAAGGTTGGTCTCAATATAGGTGAGAATTAGGCCAGACCTTTGCCTTCAGGGTCTTTACCCTTATCTTCCTGTAGCTTTCCACTCTCTCCTTTAAAGTACTTTTCTAGTACTCTTGGCCATTGTGAACACATGCCCCTACAAAAGACTCTGTCTGTCATTTCCTGGAGTTTGACTTTTAATCAGTATTACGCCCAGGACTGTTTCTGCTGCATACCTTAGTCTTAACAGTGCATACAGATTTCTCGTTAGGTTGATTATTATTTCAATAATGTAAATAATTTGAAGGCAACTTTTAGCATTGAAAGAGTGACAATTTTGTACGTTAAGGGGAGTATGTGGGGGGACACTTTTGATGCCCGCCTCTACCTAGAAAAGTTGAGAACTGCAGACAATAAGATTAGTTTCATGTATCTGTGCGACGAGAGGTTATCACACAATGAGTGTGACCTAGAGAGAAAAGTTGTACAACGTTAAAACAAAGTAGCCAAAGAAAAATGCCGTAAGCAGACGCAGAGAATGTTACAGAAAGCAATCAGTGAGATGATTACCCTAACTGAAAAGATACATTTTAGAGCAGAAGTCACAAACACGGGGACATTTTGCCTCAGAATTGTATCTCCAGGAGGGTGTGTGTCAGCGTGTGTGCACACGCCCACACATCCAGGCACCCGTCTACCCTTGGGGTTTCCAGACGTTGGAGGAAAAGGAAGAAAGAGAAAACAAAGATAAATATTTTGTTGATATTAATATATTGAAACACCTCACTTAATGGGAAGTCAATTGCCTATTAACTCAACCTGCTCTAAACACAGTTGAGAACTAAAAAAATAAATTGAAAAAAGGCATCTGCACATAAAATCAGTGTCAAAATACTCGTGTGCTAAAGGTCATGAAGATTTACTTTATAAAGTCCTTTCTCAGACTGTTTTATTCAAACATTTCTGAAGCACTTGTCTCCCCAGTTTCCCAGCCAATGCAAACCCCATAAACCACACAGCCAATAATTGCATGGCGCCTGTAGTTTGAACAGTGTTTAATTTGAGTCTCACTACTTGTGTGAGTGAGGCAAAAATTATTTCGACTCTCATTTTATAGATGGGTAAATGGATACTCAGGTAGAGTAACTGACTTCTTTGAGGTCACACTGTAAGGGAATGAGAGGTTTTCTGGATTCATATTCTATCCATTGTTTCTAAGAGTGTATTTTTTTTCATTGCCCTTGGAAACCTTTGTTCAAACAAAATCTTACTCAGAGACATGAACAAATAAAACAGAAGAAGCTGAGCTACTTTGCTTAAATGAGGCATCAGAGGCCTAGGATTCTGGCAAGGGCAGCTCACTTTCCTCACCTGGAATAGCCCGAACATCACTACCAGCCACCACCATCCATTCATTACTTCATTCAGGGTGTATGTCTGTCGAGTTCTGCTTTATTTTTCTACTACTGCTATAAAAAAAAATAATTACCATACATTTAGTGACTCAATACACTACAAATTTATTACATTATACTCTTGGAGATTAGAAGTTAAAATAGGATTTTCTAGACTCAAATCAAGTGTCAGAGGGACTGTGAGCCCCTGCTCCAGAGGAGAATCTGTTTCCTTCCTTTTCCAGCTTCTGAAAGCTGCCTGAGTCCCGGTCCTTGCCCTTCACTTTCAGTGCGAGCCGTGCCAAGCATCTTTCTCATGTCACATCTTTCTGACCTTTCTTCCATCACTCCAGGACCAGACCCAGGAAAGAGTCTCTGTTTTCAAGGGCCCAGGTGATTAGATTGGGCCCAGACAATTCAGAATGGATTCTTAACTTGATCACATGTGCAAAGCCATTTTGCCACGAGCAGCAGAATATAGTCACAAGTTTCAAGAGTGAGGACGCAGGTGTCTTTGAGGCCATCGTGCTGCCTGCCGTGAGCTCCCATATGGGCCATGTGTCGTCCTCAGCACCCAGGCTTGGGGAGACTAGAAATAGGCATATTCGCAGTGACAACGTGTTGCAAGTAATGACCTGACAATCTGGGAGAAACAGGAAAACCAAGGAACAAACAAACAAAAGCTAAAATAAAATTTTAAAAACAGTCATTTGAACAAATACAGTAATTTGGAACTACTTGGAAGAGGACAGTCAAAACGAGCTATTTTGCTTTTTTGCCCTTTTTATTGTATGACCCTAAACCAGCAAAGAAAAGTTTAATATTTCTATTCACCATTTAAGAGATTATGGAAGAGTTTGCACTATAGATTAGAAAGGTTTCTGTATGGGATAATTGATAATCTGGAAAATTTCTTTTCCATATAAAGAAATAAGTTCTGCCTTTCCAGTCTCTTCGGAGAGTGCTGCTGAAGGAGGTATTACTGCTGTAGTTCCTAAGCTGCTTGCCTCTCTGCTTAATGTTTATTCATATCTCTATGCCAGAGTGAATTGTTTAATTTTGTGAAAGGAGGATATTTCTTAATGGTAACAAAGTATATGCAAAATTCCATTACAATTATGAATTTATTTATAATACCTAAAATAAAGTACTTTAAGAAAGAGAGTTTTCAGGGATATTCCAATGTTGTTAAATCAATATAGATTTAATTTTAGCACTGGCCAGTAGGACAAAATTTAAAGTCCCTATTAAAATAAGAAAATCTATTTGAATTTAACTTATGCAAAAAAAAATTGTTGTTGCCTTGGTGAAATTATTTCCCATTTATTATAGCAGTCTATGTTAATATATTTTAAGAAACTATGAAAGGGCGTATATTAAAAATTATGAATAACGTAGAAAATTCAGCTATGGCATGGAATATGGAACAGACTTCTGTCCATATGTTTGATATTTGAAAAAGTATTGAAGTTTTAAAGATTGGCCATCGTATTCTCACCAGTGATCTAACATATTTCTGAAAGTGCTGGGACAAAATGGGGTTGCTGAAGGACAGGAGTTAGAATTGGACAGATCTGGGTTTAGACACTGATTTCTGATTATTTCCACTCAGAAGTCACCAAACCCCTCTGTTCCTCAATTTCTTCATCTTTGAAATTAAGGTCTATAAAAGTTAAATTTTGTTTGTTGTTACATATGCAAGATGCTTGATACGTAGTAAATGTTCAATAGATTTTAGCTTTATGCGCTGTATTATCCACCCCCACCCCCCCCAAACACCAGCATCTGCATTCACATAAAATATCCTGCCTTATAGCACGAATGAACTGTCTACACTCCTATTTAAAGCCACACTCCCAGCTTGAGAACTGGATCACCCTTCTTGTCTCCTCAAGGCTGTTGCTCAGTTTCCTCTCTTCTGACCTACATCACCAGCTGCTCCCTCCTTCTGGACCATCCCCAAAGGCACACACACAGTTCCTGGTATTTCAGTCACCTTAAAAGAAAACTCTTTCCTCCCCTTCCAGCTACCACCCCACTTTCTTCTTATTTCTTTGTATGTGTGTTTGTTTAGTCCCTCTCCTTTGAAGGGAGAGTCTTCCAAAGACCTGTCTGTATGCACGGTGTTACCTTCTCCTTTTCTTTCGTCCACTCTAGACTGGCTTTTCCCCACACCACTCCAATAAAAATGCTCTTCTTGATGTCACCAGTGGCCTCCATGCTGCTTGTGGACAGTTTTCACCTGACCTAACCTAGAACCGGTATTTGATGGCATTTGACTTTGTTCTCCTGAACATACTTCTTTAAAACTTTGTTTCATTGTGATTCTCTAGCTTCTTTCTTGCAAACTCTGTAGGCTCTAACTTCCCCCCCATCCCTCTTAGCATTAGAGCTCTGTGGGATGGCAGGGTTAGAGCTCTGTGGGAGGGTGGGGTTAGAGCTCTGTGGGATGGCTGGGTGCCTTGATCTTTTTTCCTACTTAATGCTCATTCCCATGGTGAACTCATCCAGTCTTTTGCTTAAAATCCCATTCACGAATGTCAAGCTTTCTTATCTGTATCTGCAGCCTAAACCTTCTTCCCAAATCCAGACTTAAATTTCCTGACCTAGTATCATCATTGGAGTATCTCAAAGACAATCCCAGCTTCACAAATCCAGAAGTTAGCTCCTGATCTGCCCCCCAACACCTTTCCATCCCTGTTCTCTCCTGTATCAGTTGATGACAAGGCCATCCTTCCAGGTGTTCAGACCAAAATCCCTATACTCATCTTTCTTCTTCTTTTTTTTAATAGCCTTCACCTTATTTACTTAATTATTGTGTTAAGACCTCATTTATACTCTATACTTAATAGATTTGACATGTACCCTTGCAATATGAACCACAGGAATGGTTCCACCCTTTACCCTCCCTCCATAGAATCTCCCCCCTCCCCTCCATCCCCCTTCTCTTCCCTCCTTCATCTTGGGCTATAGTTGTGATTTACCTTTCTTGTGAAAGTGTGAGTGATTATAAATTAGTTTCATGATAGTATTGAGTACATTGGATACTTTTTCTTCCATTCTTGAGATACTTAATTAAGAAGAATACGTTCCAACTATTTGCACCAGATTGTTCATTGCAGCTCAATTTATAATTGCTGAGTCATGGAAGAAGCCCAAGTGCCCATTGACCCATGAATGGATTAATAAATTTTAGTATATGTACACCATGGAATATTATGCAGCCTTAAAAAAGATGGAGACTTTACCTCTAATCATCTTTCACTCTTTTTCTCAAGTCACAGCACAACTGTCAGGAAATCTTCTTGGTGCCACCTTCAGAGATATACCGAGTCTAACCACTTCTGGTCAGCGTGCTGGTGTAACCCTTTTTGATTGGGTCACAGGAAGGGCCTTCTGTTTCTTTTTCTACCCCTTTTTGCCCTGAATTCTGTTTTCATTACAGCAATCAGAGTGATCCTGTTTTTTTAATTTATCTTTTTAATATTCCTATCCTTCCTCTGCTCAAAATCCTGCAATAAGTCCCATGTTATCCATAGTACAAGTCAACATCTGGACAGTGGGCTTCAGTATCCTACATACTGTGGCCTCTCCATTCTCTCTGACATCATCATCTCCTGGTTCACTTATGCTGTGACTTCAAAAGAGAGAGAGGCCTTAAATAGACCATAGGGCCTTGGCACCAGCTTTCCTCTCAGTATGCAATACTTTTACTGCAGTTACCTGAATGGATCACTCCCTTAGTTCTAACCAATTTTTGGTAAAATATTGCCTTTTCAGTGAGGCACTCATCAAATATCATCACCCTATTAAAAATTTCAAGCAGTGTCCACACATACTACCATCTAGAAAGAAAGGAGTAATGGTTCGTTCCATGGCTTTTCTCTAGACTCAGAGATGCCTGGGGATTTGACCCTCCCTATAATCTTCCTTGCAGTAAGAATATAGAACTCAGGAAGTACACTATACTTTCTCCAGGGGAATCCAGCTTCAGTTAGTAGACAACAGAGAACAAGCCCTGATAATATACTTACTGTTGACACTGGTATTGCTGGAGGTAACTGCTCTGGAAAATGAGAAGAAGCTCATGACACATGCCCGAAAGGGCTCCTCAGCTAGCAAGGTGTAAGCTGAGTAGTCCTGACTACCCACCACCATCTCTCATTGCCACACACACCCCACGTGTGCAGTGACTTTCTGATGCTGGGGACAGCCTGAGTGTTGGGAGGTGTCTGCTCTGCTGGTGCTGTACCTGCTTGTTTGTTATCCATCCTGTGCTCTTTCTTAGAGCTCAGTAGTGGAATATGTTTAGTGCTCCCTGATTGATGCCTCTTGTGATTCATGAGTGTGATGTCAGTGTGAACCAGGATCACTGCTGCCAGTGGAAAAGAGTAGACACGATTCCAGTCTCCTTAACTTTGTTCTCTGATTTTTCCTTCTGTAGAGACGAAATCTCATGGACTGATACGCAGGCCGGAGTGCAGTGACATGATCATAGCCTACTGCAGCCTCAAACTCATGGGATAGCCTCTAACACCTTTGAGCTTTAGATGTAACCTAGTTCCTTATGTTTGTTGAATATGGTTGGTTAGTCTTATCCTCACTGGACAGTAGGCCTTATGAGGGCAGGGATATTTGTTATTCTTTTCATTATATAACCCTGACATGTAGAACAAGATCTGGCACATAATAAATATGTTGAGGAATGTTTGTTCAGTGACAAATGTTTTTTGTTTGTTTGTTTGGTTTTTCAGTGTTTATTCAATGCCAGGAGTAAGGTATGGTGATGACCAGTAACAGAATGTCTGCCTTTAGATTTAGAGCCGAGAATATAAACTTTGTTCTTAGTAACCTTGGACCGTCACAGAGATTCTTAGAGTTTTCAAATCATATCAAGAAAAGGGACGTTGGAAAAATACATTTCAAGGAGGGTGAAGGGTGAAGTTATGTGTTAGCAATCACAATGTAAAAGAAAGGTGGAGTTTAGTAAATTATATTTACACATGTGAAGGAAGACTTTGCTATTAGGGGAGATTTTTTATGTTGGGATTGTCCTAAAAGGGGAATTCCTCTTTCAGAAATGATTCACCCAATTTAGTCTTCTCTGTGGCCCATGGGAGACCGTACTATGAAGAGCCTGATCCTATAGTACTCAGAGTAGCCTTACTGAATTAGATAGGATTACTGCTAAAATAAACCATAATAAAATGGTAGTAAAAAGGCTTTAATTTTGTTCACAAGTCACTATATCCACATAGGTAGCATTGTAGTCTTAGAAATTTTGGCAAGTGATAATTGTCATTTGGTCCACTGTAATATTTAGTTAGCATGAAGATATGAATTGAAAGTAACAAGCTTTGGTATACATATGCCATGGAATACTATTCAGCCACAAAAAAAGAGGGAGACTCTACATCCTTTGTATTAACCTGGATGGATGTGGAACACATTATTCTTAGTAAAGCATCACAAGAATGGAGAAATAAGAATGGTATGTACTCATTTCTGATATGAGGACAATTAAGGTCCTAGTACACAGTGGGGAG
Organism: Nycticebus coucang; assembly: GCF_027406575.1. NCBI lineage: Eukaryota > Metazoa > Chordata > Mammalia > Primates > Lorisidae > Nycticebus > Nycticebus coucang. The sequence goes on from NC_069782.1 coordinate 33,568,264, forward strand.
TAGGCGATGGTAAGAACTGAGAAAGGGAAGGAGAGAGAGGGTGGGGGGTCAAGGGGTGTGGTACACCTTTTGGGAGTGGGACACAAATATAATAGGGTCCTTATTCTAACAAAAGCAATCAATGTAACCTGGTTCTGTGTACCCTTGATGAATCCCCAACAATAAAAATAAAAGTAATCAATCAATTGAATGTGATCTAGTGCCTTTTAAAATATGGCTAGCTATATAAATAGGGAAGATGTCTAGCCACGTGCATTTGGGCTTTTGTGTGATTTTAAGATTTTAGAGGAGAACGTTAGCTCATAAAATAAATCTCACATATAAGAAATCTTCACATGTGCATGCTTTTGTCACTGTTTATTTTTCTTGGGACCTCATCTTCTTGCAAACTCTTCCTTGTCCTTCAAAATCCAGCCATAGTCAGAGTTTCTCTCTGGCTTTTATTGGCACTGTCTTCCTGCTACAGGCTCTGCCCCTCCAAGTTTAATTGATTAATTGGTTCCTCCTCTATGTTCCCAGAGTGTTTATTATCATATGGTGTGGGTGTTATTTATTTACCTGCCTCTGAGTTTCAAGGGCGTCTTCATCCTCTTTGTTTCCCTAATGACGAGCACTGTCTCTGTAAGTGGTTACTGAATTGGAACAGTAGAGTGTATTTTTACCTTGACAACTGATTCATCCAGCAAATATTTATTAAGATTTTTTTTATACGCAAGGCATTGTGTTATGTGTTGTAATGTTGTAAAGATACTGATAAAATAAATATGATGCCCAAGTTCATTTTTTTTTCAAGATCTCAATCAGTGGAGGTTTATTAAGCCAATGTTTGAGGAAGATGCCCAAGTTCTTAAAAATCAAATTATAGTATAATAAGGAAAAATAAGTGATACATAAAAATAACTGTAATATATTGTCAATGGTATTATTTTCAAAGAAGGGGGTGTATGTATGTGTGTGTGAGAGAGAGACAGAGAGACAGAGAGAGATTACTTCTGCTAGTATTCAGGAATGTCTTCCTGTGGGCTAAAGAATATTTTCCTTGGCGGAGCCTGTGGCTCAAGGAGTAGAGCACCAGCCCCATATACTGGAGGTGGTGGGTTCAAACCCAGCCCTGGCCAAAAACTGCAAAAACAAAAAAAGGAAAAAAATATTTTCCTTATTAAATGGCAAAAATGTTGTGCTTCAAAACATTAATTCATTTGCTGTCTCACAAATTGGGTTAAATTCTGTCTTAGATCCAAAAATTCACCTCTCTGCCTCATTTTCACTTGGTGTCCTCTTGCAGACTTTTGGATTAAAGCACTGCTGAGGGGTGGTGCTGCCACTTGCCAAACAGTCTATGTTTAAAGTGGAAAGAGAAAGTTTCTCTTGGTGTCTTAAGGTACAAATTTTATGCATTCCCTGGTTTTTAGAAGAGACTCTTAAGTGAGAAGTCCTTTACATGTTGCTACAAGTTCATTCCTGAGTGCCATTAAAAAATTGGTTGCAGAAAGCTTTTGACAAAGTTAACAATAATGTACTTGGAAAAATAACTCAATCTAATTTTAACTGAGAATTTTTTAAAAAATTTGGTAAGTGTTGTTTGAATGTTTAGCACTTAATTGTATTTAAGCCAATAGCTTTAAACACACACACACACACACACACACACACACACGATAGCATTTTGCACATCAAAGCATAAGACATTCATAACTTGAACGATTACAGATTTTCAACTGATGGTCATTGAGCAATTTTTCTGTTTTCATTTAGACTTGGATTATCACTTGCATTTATCTTCAACTGCTTCTATTTAATCCTCTCGTCAAGACCAAAGGGATCTGCGGGAATCGTGTGACTAATAATGTAAAAGACGTCACAAAATTGGTAAGTAAAGATGCTTTTCTGTATCTGTGATGCTTTTTCTTATGCTCGATGATCAAACATTTAGGTTTTTATTGCTCCAAGTTACTGTTTTTTGTTTTTTGTTTTTGCTAAGACAAGGAAAGGAATCACTAGTTATTGCAAAGGGTCTGTAGAGAGAGATTTTTAAGCTCATGGAGAATTTACTGGTAAAATTGACCCATTGCTGTCCACTGCAGTGACTGTTTCTTTGCTGGTCTTTTCCCTCCTTCCCAGTTGGTGAAGGACCCTGGAGAGTTGGCTGCGTGCTGATGGGTCAGCTCCAGCTTGTTCCTCTGTATCTCTTTAGCGGGTTCCGCAGCATGTTCTGTGTCCCCTCCACCTGCCTCCGTACTCTTCCCCAACAAACCTCACGAAAGAGCTGAGATGGCCATTCTCCCCTTTCCATCAGCATGAAGGCCCTGTTGCAGATGCATGTGTGAGGGAGCATTTGCTCCTTCAGTGAACATAGTCAGTGGAGTAAATTCATTGTCCAAATGTTGAACAGACTCTTCCCCCATTTGTCACATGGGAGCTCTGCTTTCAGCAGAAGCTTATTGCACTGTGTGCCCCTTCATCACTAGCAACTCCACGCCAGGCTTCTCCAGATGCTTTCTCTCAAGATTCAAACCCCAGAAAGGACAGAACACATCTGGAATGTGTCCTTCCAACTCTCAGGAGCAAGGGGAGATTTTACATGCTTGTTTGTACTGTGTGAGGTTCAGGGTGAACAAAACTTAAGAAGCATTTTTACGAGTTCCTAATTCAAAATAGGCAGTTAGGTAACACACAGTTATTTGAATGTTGACTGGAGAACAGAGGTGATGTCAAAACAGGGAAGAAATGAGAGTTATAATGTGGAGAAAGGAAAGAACCGTATGCTTGTTGAGATAATAGAAAATGGGGTGAAGGAGGGTCTATCTATCTGTTCTTGTTTTGGGTTCATAACAAAACTTCAAAATGAAAGTTTAATGCTATGGTTGAAGTCTTGCCAGCTTAGCCTCAATGCAGAATTAGAAACACACGCATTTATGCAAGTTCTTTAGAACACCTAGAAAGTCCAGGTTTAAAAGCATTCTTTATTGCAGCAGCTAAAGATACATCAGCATGTCTCACTTAAGGGACTGCTAATGGAACATTTGCCTGCTATATACCCAGCTAGGTGTTGTGTATAGGGATGGGTATAAGGGAAAAGTATTTTAAATGTAGATCATGATCGTTTTTTCTCAATTTGCTGGTTAGTTTTGGACCTAAGAAACAATACCAAAACAACAACAACAACAACAATATGTATTTATAGTCTAACTGTGTGTGTATTAGCAGTACACCTTCATTAAGTGTTTGAATGAAGAAGTGATGTTTGACGTCAGTGAGCATCAAAATCACCTGTGCTGGTCATTAAGTCACAGGTGCCTGGGCTCCACACCAAGAAAATGCTTTGATGCATCCACATTTTTAACAGATTTCTGACAGGAGATGAGAACCATTGTTCTCTAGAGGGTCTGTTCTGTCAAAGTTTAGAGAGTAAAATGTCTTGACCCTAATTTAATCACAAATCTTATAACTTATTATACCTGTGTTGTATAGGTTTAAAAGGATGTCAGGTTAATATGAATCTCTAAATTATGTTTAAAGTATGTCACTGGGAAATTACAGCCTCATTACTTGTTTAATCATGGGAGGAGCTGACAGAGAGCTGGGAAGACCTGCACTGGACCCAGGGAGAAAATTTCACATATGTGGGCAGTGAAGCATAGTTGGAAGGTGATGCTATATCTGACCACAGGCTGAGCATCCTCAAGATCAGCGTGATACTTGGCAATATTATTTGTTAAGTGTTTAAGGGATACTTATTCGTACTATCATAATTCCATAATTTGGTTTGTGAACTGTCAAACCAAAATTTTCGAGTGATACAAGTAGGTTTTATAAGCACCTTCAAGATTTTCTATTCTTGTCTTTGCCTATTCTGCTTCTTATAAGCTGGTTACCTATTGATCGATACAGTGAAAAATGGCAAGAAGCATTAATAGATGGGAAAGAAGAGAAGTGCCAGGAAGGGGATATTTATTTACATTGACACTAAAATATAGTTCATCACTACAAGGGCAAATGTCAAATCATTAAGCTGAAAATAAGGGTTTCTCCTCCTTCCAACAGTTGACTCAGGGGAATGCCATTTAATTTGGAGAGTTGCTTTAGTGAAATTCATGTATTTTCTCTGGATTATATTTTTTTAATAAATCACTTGGGAAAAAAAGTTGAGTTACTAAAACATAGGAAGATCGCTTTTAATTGAATAAATGAAGAGCTACATAATTCACAGCCTGTATTTCATAAAGCAGGAATTTTAGTCCCTGAGCTCAGAGCATTTATAATCTAGTTTGGGAGGCAAGCCATCTTCATAAAAACACAAACATGCATATTACCAGCACCGCAATAACAACACTTAAGTGGATCCCATTAAAAAGATGCCATGGTATAATACAGGGCCCAACCTGTGCTAATTTTTTTATTAAAAAAATAGATTTTGGAATCTGGAAGAGCTGAGTTTAAAGCATAGCTCTTTAACCTGGGATAAATAATGATCTTTGCAAATCTCAGTTACTTCCCAGTGGTGTGGTATAGAATAAAGAAGAAAAAGGATATATAAATGTATTATGAGTTATTGTCACATAGCCCTTCGTGCCTCAGTTTCCTCATCAGTATAATGGAAGGGTTAATAGTACTTAACCTTACAGAGTGAGGTTAAGTACTGAGTATTAAATAATTCAATAGAACAATGCCTGGAATATAGTAGGTGTCTGAGAAATCTTAGCTATTCATAGTGTCAGTAGTAGGAGTGGTGTTTGCAGGATCATAAGATACTGGAGCTGGAAGGGAATTTAGAGAAAAATCTAAACAAACTATTTTATAAATAAGACCCACGCATGGTGAGACCCACTTCCTGGTCCTATTGCCAGGGCTGTCTTCTCTAGACCTGGTTTTCAAGCTGGCTTCTAAAACCCACCAAACCACTGGTTTTTCTTTCTATATGTGGGTGTCCAAGTGATACTTGTCTTGAAAAGAGAATTGAGCTCATATTAAAAAAAGAAAAGTTTGAAAACCACTGCTTTAAATCAGAGTTTGTGGGCTATCATTTGAGGACCAGCCAATCATAGCATCCTAGCGACTTCTTTAAGAAACAGCTGTGAATGCACGTCTGCAGAAGCGTTGAATCTCAGCTTGTGGAGACAGGACGTGGGAGCCTTCACATTTCCAACTAGCATCCCACGTGAGCATTATCTCTCTAGAAGTTCCAGAACAATTTAAGCTAGAATGCTATGACGCTGTTTTTTTTGTGTGTTTGTGAAGAAGCTGAGTGTTCTATCCTAAATAATGAATTTCCCTAATTCAAACAGCAACACGAGTGACTGTTGAGTTTTATGGTTAGAGAAAATCACAGCCTTGTGTGGGCAAAGCATCGTGATGGAAGTCGGGAATACTGGGTTGGTTGAGTACCAGCTGTTCATTACTTGGCTGTGTGACCTTGGACAAATCCCTGAACATTTTGGGGACTCAATTTCCTCATTTTTAAAATGAGCAGCGTGAACTATGATCAATAGTTCTTAACTAGGACCCATAGAGGTCAAATGGTTGCACATGGGCTTCTGAATTCTGCCTTCCTGTGCCCTAAGTCCATGGCTGAGGAGAGTGTATCCCTTTCATCAGCTCTCAGAGAAATCTTTGACCCCTAAATTAGAGAAATTTGGGGACCCTTGTCAAATTTAAAATTATTTTGTTTCATAATGATGTTTCTTCAGATTGCACTTCCCAGAAAAATTCAATAACATCTGGACCAAAGGATGAGAAGAATGTGCTTTTCAAGGAATAACCTTGGCACATTTTACTTGAGGGAATGAACATGGGCTCATCTAGTTTTTCCTATGTTAACAGTAATTTCTCCAGATGAAATCATTCCTTTGTATTCTCTACCAGTTCCTGTCATTGCATTAGGTGGCAACTTGCGCTGTGCCCACAAACCTTAAGTTTGTTTGCTTAGAGTGATTCTCATGTCACAGAAGTACATGATTTATGATTTCACTGTCAATTTTTATTTATTTATTTTTTGTTGTTAAATCATAGCTGTGTACATTTGTGCTATCAAGGGGTACAATGTGCTGGTTTCATATACAATCTGAAATATTCTCATCAAACTGTTCAACGTAGCCTTCATGGCATTTTCTTAGTTATTGTATGTAGACATTTGTATTCTGCACTTAGTAGGTTTCACCTGTACCCATTCTAAGATGCACCATAGGTGTGGCCCCACCAATTACCCTCCCTCCACCCTGACTTCCCCTCTCCCTTTCCCTCCCTTGCCCTTTCCCCATAGTCTCTGCCGGACACTTTGTATTATCACTACGGTTCCCAGGGTATTCATTTGAAATCCTCTTGGCATATTTACTCGGCATAATAGTTCATCTATTTACAGAACATTTTGCTTTGTTTCTAAAAAATGTTGCAAGACTTGTTTTAAATGGCAAACTCAGACCTACCTAAAGAAAGTGCCAAAGGGCGGCACCTGTGGCTCAAAGGAGGAGGGCACTGGCCCCATATGCCAGAGATGGCGGGTTCAAACCCAGCCCCGGCCAAAAACTGTAAAAAAAAAAAAAAAGAAAGAAAGAAGGAAAAGAAAGCGCTAAATATCTGGGAAGAGGATGAATTAAACTTTTTACAAGTTATTTCTCTGGGAAACTTAGGTTGTAGCATTTAATAGTTGTAAGTGTTCATATAAGAAGGAAATCCAAATATTGACATAGTTCAAATTAGTTTTCCAGTTTATTCTTTCTACTCTTCCCGTCATTTGTGATATTTTGCCTTTATTTGGGGGAATTAAATTAAATGTCACTTCATTGCTTTTAAAAAATGTTTTTATCTTTCAATATCTATGGAATAGCGATTCGTCTTTTTCAGATGTATTTTAAAGTAAATTCCTGCCCTATCCCTATCTTGTAGAGGTAAATTTACTCTGTTTTCAGGTCAGTCCACAAATAAGTAAGATAGGATTAGAACAGAGGAATCCATGGTTTTCCTGGTCTTGTGGTGGGAACTTATTTGAAGTTAGTTATGTTGATACATGACTCTTGGAGGTTAATGTAAAGAGAGCTTATAAAAATATCCTCTGATAACAGATTTTCACACTTTGAATGGACAGTTTTGATTAATTCTGATTTTTATTCTCCTTCAAATATTATGTTCTTCAAGTAGAATTACCGCTGCATTAAAGTGAAGAAATATATATAATCTCTGAAGCTCCTCATTAGTGGATGAATTCTAAGCTTTTCTTTAAGTGTTTCCCATTCATATCATCTCTTCAAAAGTAGACATCGATAGATGAATAGATTTTAAAGTTTAATTCATTTAAATATTTAGCATTTTAATTTCTTTTTCTATGGTCAGTAGAAATTTATTTCTCTATTTAAAGCTAAATTTAGGACTTTTTAGTATTTAAAAAAAGGTGGGAAGTGTATTAGAAATAATATTTATATAAAAACTATCTAGATGTATCGGGCAGCGCCTGTGGCTCAGTGAGTAGGGCACCGGACCTATGTACCAAGGCTGGCGGTTTTGAACCCAGCCACAGCCAAACTATAACAAAAAATAGCCAGGCATTATGGTGGGCACCTGTAGTCCCAACTACTTGGTGAGGCAAGAGAATTGCCTAAGCCCAGGAACTGGAGGTTGCTGTGAGCTGTAATGCCACCACACTCTACCAAGGGCAACAAAGTGAGATCTGTCTCTAAAAAAAATAATAATAAAATAAATAAATAAAGCTATCTAGATGTATTGCTATATTATTAATCATATCAATCTTCTCATTTAAAAATTATTCTTCCTTTATGAAATAAACCATTTAGACATTTAGATAATATGTCTTCTGTTCTTGGTTTTTAAAAAATGGATTATCTCGGGCAGCACCTGTGGCTCAAAGGAGTAGGGCGCTGGCCCCATATGCCGGAGGTAACAGGTTCAAACCCAGCCCTGGCAAAAAACTGCAAAAAAAAAAAAGAAAAAATGGATTATCTCCTTTAGTTTTCACAACCATATGAGGTGATAATTTTTACTCTCAATTTATTGTTTAGGGAGCTGAAATTCAGTGATGTTTAGTAACCTGCCCATCATCAGCTGGGAAATATTATAGAAAACTGAGTAGAGATTTTAACTCATAACTACCTGTTTTAGAGCACAATAATTTAGTTCATAATTAATAATGCCCTTTCCGGTATTTTCAGATGTGAACTTCAACTATAACTTATAAATTATTATTCTAACCGATTTAATTTTATTTCTTAAATAACAGTCATCTTTCTTATGATTAGGAACTAATCATAGTGTAGAAGTGCAATACTAATTGGAATCATCACATCATAAGTCATGTCAATGAAGTAGGCCAAAAAAAAAAGTTTTTAATCTCTTCTATTAGAAAAGAAAACATGTGTGTCTATCTTTACTTGGGTGTTCTTCAGGGGTATTCTTCACAGAGGAAAGATTACCTAAGAAGGTCTCCTGAAGTTGTTGTTATTTTTCCTTTTCTTTTTTTTAATTACTGAGTTGTAAAAAGAAAAACACCCAGGTACCTTTGAAAGTGAAAGGTAATCAACCTGATTGGTTATATTTTTAGTCAATCAGCCAAAGATAATTTATCAAAGGAGGTAAAAAAGCAAAAATCTTTTTTCCTGTATTATCTCTGATACCTGAACAATCAACATTACAGTAGGCTGCTGTACATGGGTGAACTGTGACATTAAGGTACAGCCAGGATGCCGAAACTTCACTGGGTCTTATGAGACTGAAAAACCATGGATTCTTTCCTCCAGAGAGGTTCACATATGCACTTTTCATAGATGCTGTCAAGGAAGGAATGAGTTACTGCTGCATTTTGATCTCTCCTTTGGACTTAAGAGAGACACCTGAGTCTTGCCAAGCTGGGTCTTGCCAAAGGGTATCCAAGTGGCCACTGATTTCATGAGATTTAGAGGCCTCAATGACATTTGAACCATGAGATCTAGTAATCTAGAAAGGGAGGTAAGTGTTCTGACTTTGAGTTCTTTTTCTCTTGACTCCAAATACCCACAGGGTGTGGTATGCAGCCAGCACTTGTTTGGCTTGCAAAGACTTTTTCTTGGCCAAGTGTCTAGCATTTCCAAATGCTGTCCTCCTGGGCAATGTTTTCCCCAGTGTCACTGAGTGTGGTCAGTGTTCAGAACTTCCCAAAATGACAGCAAACAGGGCCCATAGAGTAAAGTTAGCCCATGATGAAGTAACTTGTTTTTGCAGTTTTATACAGTTTTTACAGTCTGGCATCCTTGTACTATAAACCAAAACTTGTTGGAATGATTTGCCCGTTGATAAAATTTTCCATCAATTAAATTCTATTTTTTTTGTTTGTTTACCCTGAAATTATTTTAGTGGAATAGATTTGTTTTCAAAATATGCAGCCTTAGTTACTTGTCCATTTAACCCTGCCAACAACGGGATCCCTCTTGGACTCCAGACCAGGTTCCCTTTTTCTTAGCTTCCAGTTTCTTTATAGATGTTTAGTGGATATTTGGTGCTTTTCTAGTGGTTGTCCAACCTTCTTCCTGCCTCTGTGCTCTCTTTGCACCAATCTGTTCTTCCAGAACAATCTTGCTAAATTTATCATTATGCTCTTTCCTTGCTTAAACATGTTCTGTGTTGCACCACAACTTATGTAAGAAAGTCAAACCAGCCTGAAATTTTAGTAATTGTCTAGTTTACCCTCTTTATTTTACAGACAAGGAGTAGAAGTTCCACGGAGATGATACAATGTGCCTAAGCAGAAGTAGACTTTGCCTGTGGGGTTCTGGTGGTAGAATCTTTCCTACTGTGCCTGCTGTTTTCCATTTAACTCTTTAGCCTCATATTCAAAAGATCCCCCTGGGATGCAGCTTTACTGGCTTATTTCCTGCCTCTTATCTGGTCTCCTGCCATAAGCTTTCCCATTTCTTTGCCTTTACATATGAACTTCCCTCTCTCTAGAATGCCCCCCTCCTTTGCATTTAATATTAATAGGAATTCATACTTGTTCACACATTATGCCTAAGTATTGGACATTTTACACAAGTTGTTTAATCCGTATAAGCCCACTGGCCAGGTTCTGTTGTCATTCCCATTACACGTGTGACACTTTATGCTGAAGTAGATGAAGTGACTTGCCCAAGACCTCTGAGTTAACAGGTGGCACGACAAGGATCCAACCCGAGCCATCTGTTTCCAGAACTTGTTCATTGCCTTTGAGGAATATCTTCCAGGTTCCAGGCCAAAGGCTCCCTCTCCTATACACGATTTTTCAAAATGATCAGTTTACACCAGAGAAGCCAAATTTATCACAAGGTGATCTGTGCTTTATGAAAGCTGTTCAACACACTACAGATAGACTATTTCTTATCCAAAATTCTTGGGACCAGAGTATTTTAAGATTTCGGATTTTTTTCAGATTTTGGAATGTTTGCAGGAACATGATGAGATATCTTGGGGATGGGACCCCAAGTCTAAACGCAAAATTCATAATCTACATTATATACATAGACTGAAGACAATGCAATACATACAACATTTTAAATATATTTTTGCATGAAATTTTTTCATGTAAGTAATTATGCGTAGAATTTTCCACTTGTGGCACCATGTCAGTGCTCAGAAAGTTTCTGATATTGCAGCATTTCATACTTCAGATTTCTGGATTAGGGATGCCTATCTGGTATAAAATACTTAAGAAGTAATGTAATCATTAATGAAATGATCACAAATATCTATAGCTTGACTTCCTAAGTTCTCTTCCAAATATAATTGGAGTGGAACCAATGAAAGCCAAGAAAGAAATATCTGGAGACTGTTCTGTAGATCACTGGCATCCTACTACCATCATTTACCCCTGAAGCCTGTGACCTTGCACAGGCCAGTTAACCTTGCTAAGTCTCCACCTTCTCAGCCATAAAAAGGCTTAATAAGATGTCTCATGGGGTCATGCTAAAGTCTGTGTATGAAAACTTGTAAATTGTCAAGCCCCTTTTAAAAACAGCATTATTTTTCAGTCCCACTAGAAATCAAGTATCAGTAAATCAGCTTAATGTAAAAAATAGTTTATTATCATACACTCCCCGAAGTGGTAACAGTGTGAAGATTTTAGTGTCTTCGTAAGCAAAAGGTCTTTGACCTGATTTTTTGTATATAATACCTCATAAAATGGATTGGCTAGCATATCCCTTACATTTTCTCTGCTTTTGAGATACAGACTTAGAAGCTACGTTTTCTAAATACTGCTTCAATTGATGGTATATTTGCATTTTTATTAGGAAAATAACGTAAATCATGCTGAAGAAAAATGATGCTTGTTAAGCAGCTTCTGTTCAGAATACCTGTCTCTTCTTCCCGTCCTTTTCCATCTGGAATGGCTTTAATTGTATGTGGTTGGTTCCTCCTGAAACAGAATGTTTCCTCTCACTCTCACGTGCCAGCTTTCAAACCTGCAGAGGTGTCTTCTGTGTTTTTGCCACCAGGGTTTACATAAAATGCCTAGATCACACTGCTTTTCAAAAATAAGGATGAAGATGTAGAAAAGAAAAGAAATTATGGGAGCGTGGTGGAAAGTTTGACCGAGAGGAAGAAAGATAGGTTTGAAGAGCAAGGGCGTTACCCCCGACGATAACTGAAAAATAAAACGTCACCTTCGGCGGCAGCTCAGAGTGTTCTCAGTAAGCAGCAGGGATTCTAGTATTTTATTAAGGGTGACAGGAGGAGGGATGATGGTTTAGAGTCACAAGTGGAGAGCACTCAAGGACAGTGCCAGAGAGTAGATGAAAACGTGAGGTGGTGCTAAGAAGACGGAGGCTGTGCTCTGGAGGGTCCTAGATTGCAGTGCAGATTTAACAAGTCATGTCCATGTGACCTGAATCTAGTTAGCCTGACCTCTTGGAGCCTCGATTTCTTCATCTATTAAATGGAGATAATACATCAGAGAACTCAGTATCAAAAACTGTTGACTGTTTTATGATAGAGTGAACTGGAGAAGGAGCGACCAGAACAGGGGCCTCAGCTGTTGGCTAAAATGGGTGTGGGATGGTGGTGCTGGAAGTCGGATGGCAGTGAACATAGGGGGATGAGTTACTCCCTTGGCTCCCATCTGACTAAGCCTGGATTCTTTTCTCACCAAATGGTTCTTAGATTCTAGGAGCTATTGGCAAGACCAAGAAGAACTATATGGATAATGTTATGGTGCCTGTGCTGCCAAAGTGAGCACAAGATGGATGTTAATGGGAAACTTGTGGGAGATGGCCCAGCCCAGCAAATGTGTACATGACCTCTGCTTTCTAGTAAAGTTTTTAAAGACAGAATAGAAGGGGAAATATGTCTATAAAGCAAAGTAGACCTCCTGAAGATGCAATGATGCAAAACCATTCAGTTTTTTACATCGAATATTATCTTACTACCCAGTGTGCTAAGTCAGTCAGTTGTTGGCTATGTTATTCAGCTAGTGATATAAGACAAGGGTGAGGATGACATTGTCGGTACTGTGGCTAGGAAGATAAATAAAAGAACCTAGAACTCTGTCACTTAACCAGAGTTTTATGCCTCTGAAGTTAGTTGCTAATACAGCTGTCAGTAAAGAATGTGGATTGAGTGTTTACAATGTGTTCAGCACCTTCACCTGTTTCGATTCTGAATGACCATTTGTCAAAGGTACTTAGATCTCCATTTTGTAAAGGAGAGGAAACAACGTGCAAAGGGTTTAGATTTGTTTCAGATTGGCTGGTTCCAAATCTGTTGCTTATTCACTTATGCCACAATGCCTGATACAAATAGACATTTAGTAAAATCTTTAGGAAGCCAGGCAGACAGTTGAGGTGTCTCACATGTTCAGCACAAGGTAAAAAGATTGCTACATCACAAACTGAATTTTTCTAAATTATTTAAGTTATACAGCATTTGGATCGCATAGGTATCATTCTTTTGAAATTTCCCTGGGCTTTTTTTTTTAAGATCAACACAGAATAGTAGTTCTCAAACTTAAGCATGCATCAGAATCACCTGCAGGACTTGTTAAGTGAGATTCATGGGTCTGGCAAGGTCTGAGAATTTGCTTTCTAACAGGTTTCCTGCTGCTGGTAGGAGGTCCACACTTTGAGAATTACTGACAAAAAACATACTTTATTGCTAATTCTACGGAGAGAAAGTAGGAACATAGTCTTGAAGGAGAATCCCAAGACCACAAATAGAAGCTGAAATTCAGATTGTGTTTCCAAAAGTCAGTAGGTTCTATTTAGCCGAACATAACTGAATTTGAAGTCCAAAAGATTTATATTATCATTTACTTTTTTTTTTTTTTTGAGAGTTGTCTTTGGTTACCAAGGGAAATCTAGGATGAAAAATCAATATGTAGAATATATATGTAAACATTGACATTTACTGGTAACTTTAAAAAATGTATTGGATTTGTTTTCCTACAGTCCGCTAAAAATAGTATGTTTGATCTGTATAAATTTTCTTATGGAATTTGTTTTTGTTTGTTTGTTTCTGTAGGTGGCAAATCTTCCAAAAGACTACATGATTACCCTCAAATATGTTCCCGGGATGGACGTTTTGGTATGTGAACTATACATTTCTGAGTTAAATTTTAGTAACTGACGGAAGCGATGGGATCATTCATCCTGAGAAAGGAAATTATCTGCCATTTAGGAGTTTGTTAATTATTGAAGTTTGAAGACGCTGTCTTTGGAATTTTCTTCTGTGTAGGTTTCCCCCACCTCATGCAACTGCTAACCGTTAGCAGTCAGCATTTCAGACATCTTTCAGTGTCTTAGACCTTATACTGACCCCTCAGAATCTGGGGGGTTGGTTCCAGGACACTCTACACACACCCCTACCCTTCCCCACACATTGTGGGCACCAAAAATCTGAAGATACTCTAGTCCTCTTTATCAAATAGTGTAGTATTTGCATATAACCCATGCAAATCCTCCCATATACTTTAAATCAGCTTTAGATTACTCATAATATCTACTACAATGTAAGTACCCTGTAAATAGTTGTCTACTGTCGTCTTTGGTTGGTTTAATCTGTGGATATGGACCATCTCTACTCCCAAAGTAAATTAAGATCATCTTCTTTAGAGCCAGCCATAGATTTCTTTTTTCTTGGGCACCCCCTCCCACCCCGCCAAAAAAAAAGTCTTGAGTGGAAATTTACATAAATTCTTTTCCATATCTGAGAAGATTTTAGGTAAGCCTCTCTTAAGTATTTGAAAACACAGAGTATTTTATTTCTAAATTTCTTAGCAGTCCAATAGATTTTTAGAACCTTACAGTAAAAGTGTGTGGTTATGTAATAAATATTACTCTGTTCTGAAGCCAAGATGTTTTAATTATTTTTCTTATTAAATAGTATTAGAACTTACACATTAAGTGATATTTCAAGCATAGAGGCTAGTGTAATACATGTATACCTATCATAGAGCTTGTTAAACCTTATCGTGCAATATTTGCTTCCAATGTATAATTTAATAAGGAAACATTATAAACATAACTAAAGCCCTGTGTGTTCCTCCCCTATCGCCATTATTTCTCGCTTTGTCTTTAGGCGTAATAGTTATCCTGAGCTGGAATTTTTCATTCCTGTGTATGTCTTCAGGGCTTGGTGTGGAGACCAGCATCTCCTGCAGGTGTAGAGCAGAATGGTTCACATTAGCCCCTCACACTCTTAGTTTTACTACAAAGTATGTATCTATACATAAGATGCCAAGCTCTTTGCATATTTAAAATTAGGTTTGAGCCATCCTATGCTGTATATACTTTGTAACTTGCTTAGATTTGTCAACATTCTTTTGACGTTTTGTTCCATATCAATTCATTTTAACTACTTACTGTGTTGCGTCCCTGAGTCAATTTAAAACCATTTGGCACTTTACTACACTATCATTTGGTGCAGGTTGTTTTACATTTTCAGCAATTTTTCTGATCCATCACCATGATTACCAATTTAAGCACATCATTGCGAACTTATGCTTAGAGTGCCTTTCAAAAACTGTGAGACTACTATTTCAAGAGAAAGGCAAAGGCTATTTTTTCCCCCTTAGTAAGCATTTTAGCATGAACTGTCTGAAGTTCCTTAGAATTCTGTAGAACATGTATGTACATGTTGAACCGGATACCTTCCCACTTAAGCCAATGGCAATCCTGTTGACTTCGAGTTATCTGGGAATAGAAACGTAAAATTATAGCAGTCTGAAAGTTAATTAATCCAATCATTCAGCCACTCACTCAGCAAGTATTCAGTTATTAAAAACTGACCAAAAGTGCTTTGAGGAGCCAGCACTTTACTAGACTCTTTTGGGAACAAATACACATCAATTAGACAATGACCTTATAGTCAAAAGCTTTAATAGTAAGTGGGAGGAAATTATCCGACCTTTTATAATTTTCCATTTGCAAGATGATTTCACGTACGTGTTTCCTTTACAGCTCAAAAGTATTTTGCTCAAGGTTATACAACTAGAAAGTGACAGTCTTAAAAAGAAACCCCCAGGTCATCTGATGCTTAACCCTGGGTTACCGAAGGTGAGGATCTAAATTACAGTAATTACAATCTCGAGGGAAAGTGTTTGCAGAGAGTTCTCTAGATAATAAACCCACTCCTACTCCAAACTACAGCAGCATGTAGGACAGTGATTGCCAAACTTACGCGAAGAAATTCTTCTTTGAAAAACAAGTGTCGAACTGAAAATAACTAAATAAGATTATTTTGTGAGGGTGTAATCGTAGATTGTGCTAAATCATAGATTTCAGTCTTGGCTGGTGATAGCAAGAGCCAAACTTGTGAAAATAAAGCCGATCCACTGTCACATATTTTGTGCTTGTTTCTGTAATTGAGAAAAGTCCACTATTATTTGGTCCTGGCACACCGTCCTGGCACAACTGAAGAAACACTGTTCTTGGCCACCACAGTTGGCAAGAAAAACAAGCCCATGCTTGGGGCTTTGGGCTTACCCTTTGTTTTACCTTCATTTTAAAATGTTAGTTTCTGCCAAGACCAGAAGAGGATTTCAGTGGAGAGGCCCCTGATTATTTTTGAGTGGTCAGAATCCCAGCTGGCTTATCTTTTGTCTTTAAACAATACAGGGTGGAGTGGGAGTGGGTGCCAGAAAGATTCTCTGGGGCCAAAGCTGCAATATTCTGCCAGATGCACTGGGCAGAAGAAAGCTCTAGAATCAAGTACACTTTTTTTTTTTTGCTTTTGTTTTAAAACCGGTTAAATATTCCTGGAAAAAGGAGTCCACTTCTCTAAAAAACTTCTTAGAAAATTACCTAGCAGATTTTCTTCTCACAAATAGCAGGGTGCAATCAACTGCTTAGCATTTAAATCTAACGATAATCACCAATTCTATTTTAAACTCTCTGAAACTATAATATTGCCAGACTGCTAGGGTTTCCTTTACCTTCATAACCTTAAAAATACTTAAACATTCCTGGTTCTTTCTGTTTACTAGAATTGTTATTATAGAAAGAACAAAAACTGTGTTGCCAAATTACTGACCCACATCTGCGTCCTATTCACACTTCCATGATGTTACATGAACGATGGTTGCTTGTGAGATTTCTTTTTGCTTTTCATTTTTTATTTATTTTTATATTTCAGATTAATATGAGGGTATTTGAGTAAAAAAGTCTTCAGTTTTCTTTCAACTTTTTATTTGGAAGTAATTTCAAATTTATAGAAATCTGTAAGAATACCCATATGCCTTTTAACCCAAATTCACCTATTTTTAACATCCTGCCTGAGTTCCTTTATCTGTTACTTTATTTCTGTGTCTACATGTGTGTCTTCTTATTTTTTTGAACTTCTGCCTCAGTTGCTTTATCTATGGTTTTCTTCCTTGAGTGCATGCATTCTTATTATTTCTCTGAACTTCTTGAATAAGTAATACTCATCCTGGCCATCTACCCTTAAATACTTTACTATGTATTTTGTAAGTAAAGAATACTCTCGGGCAGTACCTGTGGCTCAAAGGAGTAGGGCGCTAGCCCCATATGCCAGAGGTGGCAGGTTCAAACCCAGCCCCAGCCAAAAACTGCAAAAAAAAAAAAAAAAGAATACTCTCTTGCATAAACACAGTATATTTGCAATTTCAATAGATTTGACAATAATTATAATACTTTATTTGCTGTATTTCAATTTTATCTTTTTTTTTTTTTTGGTTTTTGCATTTCTTTCTTCCCATACAAGATCTCTGATTTGCATTCTGATATTATGTGAATAATGGCTTTCTGCTGTATCTTGTGATTAAATTATCTTACATGACAAAGGGGAGTTTACAGATGTAAAGGGCTTTGTGTTGGAAAAATTATTCCAGATTATCTGGGCGGGCCCAATCTAATCCACAGGAGTTCATAAAAAGTATGGCAAAGATGTGAAAGCCAGAGGTAGACTTGAAATGTTACACTGGTGGCTTTAAAGATGGGGGAAGAGGCCACAAGCCAAGGAAAGTAGGTGGTCTGTGGAAGCTGGAAATGGCAAGGAAAATCACTCTGTTAGAGCCTCCAGAAGACACAGTGCCCCACGATCACCTTGATTTTAGCCTATTAACGCTTACTTTAAATGTATGACCTCAAGAACTGTAGAATAACAGATTTGTGTTGTTTTGTGGTCGTGTGTTACAGCAGCAATAAGAAATTAAAACATTATCTTTAGTCTCCTTTAACTATTCCTGAGCCTTTCCTTGTTTTATGGCATTGAGATTTTTGGAATGAGGTAGTTCTCTTTAAGTAAAATGATTCTCTTTGAAAAATTTGATTACCGTTTCTTAATGATTCCATTGGGTTTATGCATGCCAAGCCACAGTGTTATGTAAGTGATGACACGTGCTCAGGCTGTCATGTCCAGAGGCAGACAATGTCCAGCTTCCCCTCAAGGTGCTATTTGTTCTGGTTACCTGATTGCGGTGGTCAACTATTTCTTTGTATTTGCTCTTTAGCAATTGGAGGAGAGACACTTTTAAACTACGTAAGCATCCTATTCTTCGTCAGAGTGTCTCCCATAGATTTAGCATCGACTGATGATTCCTACATGAACCCGTCTCCTGTCACGTCTTTGTCAGTTTTCAATGATGATATTTTTTAAAGCACACCTAAATGAGGAGGTGCCTGGCAGCGTGCGTCGTCACTCTAACAATCTCTGCAGCACTGCCTCAGCCGTGAGGTGTCACTTCTCAGCTAGTCCCACCTTTTCTTGCATGGTCCTGCTGCCTCTGAGCTCTGCCCATCTCCCTTGACATCTCAGGATTTATTATTTAAGGTTTTAGCTCTCCTTGAGTAGATGGAGTGATAGTAAAAAAAATAATACCTCTGATTTTTTTATCTGTCCATCTTCATATTTATTGAAAGGCTTTTCATTGATTTTAGGAAGCAGGAAAGGGAGCTCCTTCAACAAGGCCTCCAAAACGCTCATGATCTGGCAGCTTTCCAGATTTTTTCTCAGTCCCTCATCCTCACATGTTCCCATTGCCACCATTCCTTCTTGTGTGGCTTTTTCGGTACCAGAATTCTGCTTGGTCCTTTTATCTAGTTAACCCCTGATGCTTTCGTATTTCAGTTTTTCTTCTTTTAGGAAGCCTTCCCTCATCTCCCTGATGAAACCAAATCCCTTGTTACTCTTTTTTGTTTTGTTTTTATTGTTTGGGATTCATTGAGGATATCCAAGAATTAGGATACACTGATTGTGTTTGTTAGGTAAAGTCCCTCTTGTAATTGTGTCCCGCACCCAAGAGATGTGCCACACACCATGACCCCCGTCCCTCTTCCCCCTCCCCTCTCCCCGCTCCCTCATCCCCTTACCCCCCAACATGTATTAGGTATCTACTGCCTTCATATTAGAATTGAGTACATTAGATTCTTGCCTGTCTATACTTCTGTTACTTTACTAAGAAGAATGTGTTCCATCTCCATCCAGGTTAATACAAAAGATGTAAAGTCTCCATCTTTTTAATGGCTGAATAGTATTCCGTGGTATACATATACCACAGTATACATATATCCATTCCTGGGTTGGTAGGCATTTATGTTGTTTCCACCTCTTTGAAATTGTAAATTGAACTGTGACAATCTGGTGCAAATGTCCTTGTGATAAATGATTTTTTTTTTCTTATGGGTAGATGCCCACTAATGGGATTGCAGGGTCAAATGGGAGGTCTAATTTGAGTTCTTGGAGGATTCTCCATACTTCCTTCCAAAAAGGTTGTATTAGTTTGCTGTTCCACCAGCAGTGTAAAATGCACAGTTGCATTTTTCTATTTGTTTATGGGACTGTTAAATTGATAATCTTCAACTAACCTATAAACTTACTGAGGACAGGAAGTGTATTCTTTTTGCTCTGTGTTATATCCTCAGTGTTTGAGAGTAGGCATTTAGTGGGGCACCTGTGGCTCAATAGAGTAGGGCACCGGCCCCATATGCCAGAGATGGCAGGTTCAAACTCAGCCTCGGCCAAAAAACTGCAAAAAAAAAAAAAAAAAAAAGAGTAGGCATTTAGTGAATATTCGTTGAAAGTGAAGAAAGGAAAGGAGGAAAATTCCCTGATATCTAATTTCCTTGAGGCACAAATTCAGACTGAATGTGGTGCACAAGGTTTTTCTGATGAAGTGAGTACCTGTAACACATCACACAGTATCTGCACCTAGTTACTCTTACTTTCTTTTAGATATTTGTGCATTTGTGAAAGATCTCAAATATGAGAGTTCTATTATGCAATTCTGAGGAATCATCCTTTCCTTGAGCCTTTTGTTCTATTACTTTAAGTCATTTCCGTATTCAAAACCTTCTCATTGTTCCTGTGAACTACAGGCAGAAAGCCAAATTCCTGAACCCAAGGTGCATGACTCTCTGTAATCTTGCGTCCCCCTAGTCCCCCTAGTCATCTCACAACCATTATTCCCCAGCACAAACATGCCCCCCAGCCACACGCATCACTGCCTCCTAAACTCACCCTTCTTTTTCTCAACTTTGAGACTTTGCTTATTGATGCTGCCCTTTGTCAAGGGTGCCCTTTCTGCTCCCACCCACTTATCTAAATTCTACCCACAGAGTCATGGATTTCTCAGGGCTGAGCATGTCTTAGTGGTCATCTCTTCCAACACCAATTCAAGGGCCCTCTTTTTTTCACAGCACAATTTTCTACCTTTCCAGACCACATTTTCTCCTCTCTGTGTTGTTTGATGAGGAAAAATTAAAAAACTGGCATCACAATCTACTCTGCTGAGCATTTTGCTTGGTGCTGGGGACTCAATGGTCAGTAACATTGACATTGAACCTGCTGTGGACCTTACCTTTTAGGCCATTATCTCTTAATTTCTGTAGAATTTTTCTACAGAAGGTATTCATTTTCAGCATACAGTCATATGTTGCTTACATAGCAGTTTAATACTGTGTGCATGATTGCGGTTGTCTGCAAGTATTGTGAGAAATTATTTTAGATATGAAAAGTCTGAGATGTGGTGTGCTGCAGTAGTTGTCAGGTGGCATCATCATCATTTTGTTGATTTTACGCTTTCTCTCTGTACTGTATTCTTACCTACCCGGAGATTAAATCTTTCACTGCTTTGTATTTCCTCATCATTCTTTAGGTAATGGTAGCTACTCAAAAAATGTTTATGAATAAACATCTAACTGTTGGCAAAAATGCCGGATTTCCAAATCTTGAAGGATGTCATCTTCTTAAATTAGACTCCTGTGATTCTCACTAATAACAAAAGTCCCACTATGATAAAGACAGTAAAAAGTAGCATGCCACCCAAGGGCAGGGAATGCAGTTAGGCCTCATGAAAGGATGGCAGCCAGCATTGGAAAACAATCCATGTTCCTTTCCCCATCTCTGCATCTCTGCCTCATTCTTTGTGTGCATAATTCATCTCCTTTGTTCCAGTCACCTGCTTCAGGACTTTCTCCCCTCTGAGACTCCTGCTCAGAGGCTATCCGTCCCTGCCACCATTACCAATCTGGAGGAGGGACTTTCTGATTAGCCCATCTGTGTCAGGTGATGGCAGTTGACCAATCAGCAAGTCGATTGTTCATGCATGCTTATGAAGTGGAGTACTTCCTATGGAAATAGAAGTTAGCCACATAGATACCTGTACTTATCTCCTCATCTACTTCTACCTACTATGTAGTAAGAAAGTATTTTTTAAAAACAAACAAGCATAACTGTTAGTTGAATGAATAAAACTTGACATGAAATGCTGTTGGTAAGTAGCTCCTTTGTATCCTCAATCTACAGTGATCGTATTATGATACTGTTCAGATCATTCAGACTATTTCTGTCTCATAGAAATATAACCTAAACCACGTATGTAAACTTAAATTGTCCAGTAGCCATGTTTAGAAAAAGTAAAACTGAACTGGAGAAATTTAATATAATAAATTTGATTTAGCCCAGTATATTGAAAATATTGTCATTTCACCTTAAATTCAATGTAAAAATTATTAATGAAATCTTTAACATTTTTTGTTATTCAAAATCCACTGTACATTTTACACCTACATTTTACACCTACACATATTCCATTTCAGACACTAAATGTCCGTCAGAAATGTTGACTCCATATTTAGATTTTCATAAAATTTACCATTAAAAATACACCCATTCCCATTCCTAAGCTTTTTCCAAACACACTTAAAAGTTTTCCAGTCACTAAACCAAGTGATTTTTATTGATTTTTCAATTTATAGAAATTATAGCTGAGTAAAATTAAAATTTTGATTCCCCAGTCGCATTAGGCACATTTTGAAGGACACAAGCAGCTATGGGTGGATAGTGTGGCTTCCATACTGACCGGCACAGCTTAGAGACTGAAGCCCCAAGTAAATTAAATGACTTGCCTAAGATCACAGGTGAGTTGATAGAATTGGGACTAAGAACTGGGCCTCGAGTTTATCCTTTTGCCCTCCCCTCCACCTGCTCCTTCCCTGTGTTATTTTGGGTCTGGCTCAGGGGCTCTTTATACCACTGCCTTGGGAAATAACACCTATTTACAGTGTTCTCGTTGATTACCATCTTAATCACACTGAGGTTTCCACATCACTTTCATTCAAATAAGAAAATCCAAAGTTAGACAACTAAAGTGAACGCTGAAGATCCACATTAAATTTTTAGGGAGAAGATGAGAATGAATCGTTACAAAACTCATGTCAACGGAAAGGAGTTAAGATCTTGGGGACTCTAGGTTAGCAACAAGAACATCATTGAGTCAGTTTGCATTCTGGAGCAATACAGGCCATAAATATACAGGAATAGAAAGCTCAGTAGTCCTAGCTAGAGCTTCTATAATTAACTAAGAAAATGTAAGACAGAAGCTACCAAAAAAGAAGGTAAGAAATTGAGAGTATAGAGTCAAGAGAGAAGTTTTCATATTCAAAGCAGGGTCTGTTTTCCTCTTTTGGAAACGATGCAGATGGGTGAATAAAACATCAAATTACTGTATGTGTACTTCAGGAATTTAAAAGACATTCTTTGTGTCACCTCTGGCATCCTGTGTGACTGTCAACTTTCCTAATCCTTTATGTCCTGCTAGTGAAAAAGACAGCATTATACTTTACATTCTTCAAATAAATGTTGTGAATAAATATTAATATAAAACCAAATTAAAATGATCTCAAGAGGAGAAGAGTGATAATGTCATTCATTAGAGCAGAGGAAAAAAACTACATTTTGTGAATTTGACTATCTTTAATTGACCATTTCATAATCACAATCTCGGAAGAATTGAAAAACAGAAAGACCCATCATCTCAAACGAAATACTTAGCTCATTGTATTTTATTCTCTCTGAAAATCATTGACTATGTTTAATTAAAAAATACAAAACTCCTTGATGCTCTTGTCAAAACTGGTTTTCTCTCTTACGGGAAGGCAGGTTGAAACTGGCTGACATTTAATATTATTTGTTTACCTTGATTTTATCTTTTAATAAATCCAAGAACCTTAAAAAGCTATTATGTAGCTGGTTAAACAAATCACTGAAAAAATATACCCTTGAATTGATTATACAGTCTTTCCCAAGGGAACTATGCCACAAGCAAGAATAAATAATGAAATATAATTATAAGGGTTTAGAGATAGAGGGCTTTTCTGCCATGTAGTAAAGTAGTTCATAGGAGCTGTTAACAAATTGTCCATCGTTGTAATACAAAGAGAAGACATTAGAGTAGGATTAGATGGTAGGATTTCTATAATTTAACTATAGGAAATCACAGGATTGGGGTTGAAAATTTTACTGGAAACAGTTAATTGTCAGACTGTTGATTTTATTATGTGTAAATAAATGGGAGGAGGAGGAGTTATAGCTAAATAGGAATTATACAAAATGTAAACATAGAGTTAAATTGAAAATAGCTGTCAACAGAAGTAGCAGTAAGCACTCTAGAATTCCCCAGCTTACCTAAGACAAGAAATAAACAAAATCTTTTCTACCTAAACCATAAAGAAAGCAAAACAATAAGAAATAAAAAAATTAGGAACACATTCATTTAAGACTGTCCTAACCTTAATTTAAATCAAGGGAGTTGGATTTTGGTTCTTTCTTGTCAGCCATCCTAGGCAAGCATATTCATAAAGTCAGGAAAGTTTTAAAAGATTAATACTTGGAATTTAAACTATTTGTCATAGGAAAAAAATGCACAATTACAATCAAATGAACTGGTGAAGGCTATTCTTTTACATAAATAATAGTCATACTATTTTTATCATACTAAATAGTCTTTACAGTACATGCTATGTACTGTATCCTGGGAAATCTGTTCATTGCTGATAGGGCAGACTGGGTATAAGGAATTACCACTACCTAAAGAGAGAGAAACTTGCAGAGGAATTTAACACCCAAGGAAAGAGCTTTGGAAGAGGCCTGTCAATGACGCTAGTATGAACTTGCGTGTGCTTGAGATAAGCATATATTTAACAAAACAAAGACTCCATTCAGAACATACTTTGGAAACACATAGTCTTTGAGATCTTAGTTATGATGAGTTGAAATGGCCACTTGAACTAATTCCCAATTTGAAGTTTGTTAATCCTACTACTCAGATGCCAGTGCCAACAGTCCTAAAAGTTTTGAATGATATTTAATGCTTCCAGAAATTGAAGCTGGCCTATCTGTAGATACACCGGTTTCCTTTTTGGCTGCCTTATATGAGTTAAAACTGTTCTGTTAAATGAATGTAAAATGGATCCCTTGTATAATTTAGAATAAATAAATGACTTGACTTTTCCTATAGAGATATTCTGCTGGTAAGTAGAGAAACAAAGTTTGGTGGTTTGATTTTTTTTTTTTTTAACATGGCATATGTTACTCTGAATACATTATTTTTATTACAATAGAAGTCGTATTAAATTTTTATGATTTTTATAAGCCATATAAATTTTAGCTGTTCCTAATGATAATCTTATTTTTCTTGTTGCAACATTTAGCAGAGTTAAAAATGAATCAGAACCTCCACTTAAAAGATCTTCATAAAAGATAATGTCTTAAAATTACATAAAATAAGCAAACTTATGGTCAACTATATTCTAAGTAATGTAAGACTTTTAATTTTAAAAGTCTCAAAATTGTTCTAATATACTGAGAAGTTATTTCTAATAATCTAAACCCACATAAACTAAAGATATTGGGAGCAGGGTTGCAAACTATACCATGTGGACCAAATCCATCCCTCTGCCTCTTCTTTGGAAGACCAACCAGGTAAGATTGTATTTTACAAAGGAACCTTCACAATCCAGTTAATGAGAATGTTGTCTGAACTCCCACTAAGCAAAATGTTAATCCACAGTAAAAAATTCCATTCTTCGCCTTGGTAGATCTATATAACAAAATCTTATAGTAACAATATATCCAATTATTGTGCAAAAGAAACTATATTCAATTATTGTTGCATTTTGAATCTTGTAATAAAAGTTTTGCAGAAACATGTTTTAACTTACTGCAAATGTACCTACAGAAAATAATTGATTTTCCCTCTTGGCATGCAAAGTCTAAAATAGTGTTTGGTCCTTTAGCAGAAAAAGTGTGCTGACCCTTGTAACATATTTCTTTGCATTCATTTATTTTTGTTTTATTCATTTGTACAACCATTCAGTAAATAGTTTCTTAGCAATTCTCATATGCCAGGGACTGTTCTAGGTATTGGAGACACCCCAAGGAACAAAACTTAAGAATAATGCTACATTATCTCCTCACAGCTTATCTTTTTAGAAGGTTCCATCATTCTCCTACATAGATAGGCGAAGTGAGGTTCAGAAAGTTTATGTTGCTTGCCTGGAGTCTGTTAGCCAGAATTAACTAGCTGGTGCTGGACTCCAAGGCTTGAACTTCTGGCTTCACAGGCTGGGCTCTATGCTTCATTTAATGCTGTGCTGTTACAATCTTGAAATTCTTAATAGTTTTTGAGCAATAATTTTAGAAAAATGAATACATTTTCAGTTTGCATCGGGTGTCACAAATAATGTAGCTGGTCTTGACATGAGGCAAAAGTGCTTCTCTCCCACATCACATTTCTGACAAGGCTGGTTTTTGAACCATCCACATGAATTTATTTCAAAGCCATGAAATTTGTCAAGCACTTTCAAAACATATGGAATTTTCTTTTATATCCCAGAAGACCAAAAGACTAGAAGTTCCTTGAGGGCTAGGATTCCTTTCCACAGTAATATTTTGTGATTCCCTCTGCATCTTTAGCTATTTTGAGAACATAGTGAGTAAAAAATAGTCTTCAAGAGAATTGAATTCTATTAATATCTGAACTTTGTCAAGAGTGTTGGTTCTGTTTTGGCTAATTTTCTTCTAGGGAAGAGCAAAATTTCTTCTGATCTTGGTGCATTTGTAAATTTTAAAACAAGTTATTAGATCTGAGTTAAACAAGACACAAGAATTGACCTGTTGTATTACCATGTATAAGGAAGTTCTTTGTCCAGCAGCCAGAGATTGAAACATTGATGGCTTTGAAGAATACTCTGGAGTTTACTGCATTTATTAAAATAAATGGTTTGTCTCCTTTCTTTCAATTTCTTGCAGCCTAGTCATTGTTGGATAAGTGAGATGGTAGTACAGTTGTCAGACAGTTTGACTGATCTTCTGGACAAGTTTTCCAATATTTCGGAAGGCTTGAGTAATTATTCTATCATAGACAAGCTTGTGAGCATAGTGGACGACCTTGTGGAGTGCGTGAAAGAAAACTCGTCTAAGGTAACTTTGCATGCATTGGGATTGTTTTATATTACTCTTCTCTGAAACCTATGCTAATTAATGGTGTTGGGAGTATGGAGCATCTTTATTTGTGAGATTTTGAATGGATGAACTTCGAATTTAAAAATATTTTGAAGATAAGCACAGAAAATAAGTATTTGTGGTTATAGAGTAATGCTGAAATGTGCATAGACTTAAATATGGTCACCTAATATAAAAATAAAATTTCTTTAGGTACAATGTTAAAAAAAAAAAAAAAAAGCCCTGCCTTTAGAGAATGAGGTCCTCAAAATCTTCCTATTAATTTATAGATGTTCATTTAAATGAAAAATTGTCTATGGCGTGTACTTATCTTTGCCTCTTGTGTGTAATCCAATCACCCCATGAGTGAGAACAAAGTGCCTTTTGTGTCCTCAAAGTCATTGATAATTGGTCATCACTAACTTTAGGTTATGGGCAGGACAATACTTTGGCATCCAAGCATGTGGGATAAATAGCATGTTCCAGAAATTAAGAATGAAACATTGGTCCTCAGATTCTAACTCTGTCACTAATTAGCTTTGTGAACCTCACTTTTTTGTGCCTTACTTTTATGCCTAAAATGGGGACAGGGAAGAATCTGTCACAGTGTGGCAGTAGATGATTTGTGATGAGTGTTCTACCGTGGTGCCTGGAAAAAATAAGTGTTAACACATTTTCACATTGTTGTTTATAGCACTGTATCTGTAATAGAATAGGGCTGGGGAGAACGTCTCTGGTTTAGAGCTCAAATGGCCAAAGTTTAGCTTCCTGGACTTCTATTACGTTTAAACCCTGAGTTTTAAACAGGATTCTGCACCTTAATTACATAAATGGTTTTTTCCTCTGTCCCATCCAAATTTCATTTACTGTTTATGACCCAACATTAATCCCATTTGTGCTCTCCAATCTCAGAATTCTTACCCATACTAATACTCTAGTCACTACATGTAACCATTTCTATTGCTTCACTTTCTAATTTCTCAAATCAGAAGGTAAATTACAATTAACGACATCTTAACATCTCTTTCTTATTATTACTGCAGACAGTGTTATGATGGCATGCTTAGGAAGTAGAGGTCAACAAAAGCAGGGCATAGCACACAAGGTGTCACAAGAGATAACATGTGCATTAGGGTCTTTAAAATGAGGTAGGTGTTCAGTAAATGGCAATGTTGAGAAGAGCATGGCTAGTAACGGAGAATGTGCATTTACTAATCGTGTTACTCTGGTGGGTACCCAGGAGATTGCAGATAGTCCTGCTCAGCTGGTTTGGAGTGCTTGCTTTATATAAGCACTTAGAATCTTATAGAGTAAGTGAAGTTAGGTGTTTATTATTATTATCTGTTTTCTTTTATAATCATCCATTTATGTATCCCACAGTATAGCTTTGATGTACTCTTTTATATAAATTAATTATACTATGTTGATCTTTTGTGGCATAATCTTAACTCAGCATTAGGTTTATAAGATGTATCCACTTGGAGGTCTATAGCTGTAGTTAATTTTTTATTGCTTGTGGAGTGTTTCATTAATTCGCTATACCAATCTTTATTAAACTACTCTTCTGTTGGTTGACATAAGGGTTACAGGCATTGCTAAGAACTCTCTTATATGTCTTATGGGGCACAGGTGCAAGAGTTTCACTAGGTATTTATCTAGGAGTGGTATATCTGGGTCACAAGATGGGCACATGTCCAACTTTACTAGATAATATCAAATGCATCCACCTAGGTTGTGCCAGCAGTATGTCAGCTTCCTTCAATCCATGTCCTTGCCAATAATTAATTACCATCAGACTTTTAAATTACTGGATATTGGAGCATACATTATGGAGGAAACTTTTTAAAATCAACATAATATTTTTAATGAGCATCTCTAAAGAAAAATGTCCTCAGTGTGTTGTCAAGATCATTTCATTGTCATGACATTGTGTTCACGGAACCTGCCCTCCCCTCATTGCCCTGGTCACCACTTGATCCCAGTAGGATTGCTGTTCTACATTACCGATTCGAATTATGTATATTAAAGCAGCTGTCTAAAACTCTTAGTTATTAAGAGCTCAAATACCATACTTGAATCTTTGAAGGACATTTATAATCCATTATCTTGTCCTCCATCAAGGGTCCTCAAACTATGGCCCGGGGGCCACATGAGGCAGTGTGATTGTATTTGTTCCCGTTTTGTTTTTTACTTCAAAATAAGATATGTGCAGTATGCATAGGAATTTGTTCATGGTTGTTTTTTTTTTAAACTATAGTCCGGCCCTCCAATGGTCAGAGAGACAATGAACTGGCCCCCTGTTGAAAAAGTTTGAGGACCTCATAGGCTATTGGGAAAATATAATCTTGTTGTTTTTTTTTTTTTTTCTCATAGAATGTAAAGAAGTCGTCTAAGAGCCCAGAACCTAGGCTCTTTACTCCTGAAGAATTCTTTAGAATTTTTAATAGATCCATTGATGCCTTCAAGGACTTTATGGTGGCATCTGAAACTAGTGATTGTGTAATTTCTTCAACATTAAGTCCTGAAAAAGGTAAGACATGTAAGCATTTCCAGTGCAAGTGTAATTAGCAAGCATGAATCTTACCTGTGTAGACAGGAATCTACTTCTGAATCAAATATATGTGTAGCTATAGAAAGATATATGTGTGTGTGTCTGAAAAAAAAATCAGTGGCACAAAAGAAACTAATTATATAGATTTGTTGGTTTCCAAGCCCAAATGATACTCATGGCTTTAAAATTAAAGGACTGTGTGTGAGTAAACAGTACAGTATCTGAGATGATCACTCTCATTTTTTCTCATCTAGTATTTGCTAGTAATGTACAATTATATTATTCTTTACCTCCAGTCTTCTTAATGTTCTTTTCTCAAATCTTTTTCTTAAAGATCTAACTCTAAGTCTGAGTTAGTCTAACTCTAAATTCTGATCCTCACAATCTGTATTGAGACTCTTTCTTCCCTAATCTCCCTCCCTGCCACACGCCCACACTGGATCCCTACAACACAAAACCCTAATTTCATGACTTTCTTTTTTATGACAGTCTGTTATTATTCACAATTATTAGCACATGTATGCAAGAAACCTTTGTTCCACAAGGTGACTGTGGTGAATTTCTTAATAAAATAGAGCAGCAGGACCTAGGATGAAATAAATAGGATCTGAATAATCTCAACTTGGGAAGCAGACCTGACAAGTACTCTGTTATTACACTTCACCTATGGGGACTCTGTAATTCCTATAAACTCGTATAACACTGACACATTATTGCTTTCTATTTAGATTCCAGAGTCAGTGTCACAAAACCATTTATGTTACCCCCTGTTGCAGCCAGCTCCCTTAGGAATGACAGCAGTAGCAGTAATAGTAAGTACACATATGTGATTTAATGCATGCACGGCTCCAATTAGCATCTATAGGAGTATTGCATGGGCTTTTAAGGAGATTTCTAATTATTACTATTAATACTGTTCTGTCACTGTTATTCTTCTTGCGGTCTTCCTGAGATTTAAGACTGTAGAACTGAGTTTCCCTAGAGCTTGAGATAATATTTAGAGAATTGAGCCAATAAATTTTCTGCTAAGATTATTTTAAATAAGGCATGAAACTAATTTTAGAAATATTGTTTACACTTTTGTCATTACAGACCTATATATTTTGTACGGCATGTGCCTAACAAAAATGGAAATGTAAAATTGAATGTACAAAGGCTAGTTGTATAGAATTCCAGGGATATTTTCAGTTTTGCGTGAATCAGTATTTACTACTGTGGATTTGGAAAGTTGATATTGTTATTTTACTATAAAGTTGTATGTTCGAGTACAGAAGACTATGTTGATTTTCCTGCAATCCGCCCTCTTTAGCCAAGAGCTCAGTCCCCTGGAAGACTATATCTTTTTTTTGAAAGCCAGACAAAAGTCATTATAAGTATTTTGGATTTAGTGAATACCCTATAGCCTCATGGAAAGGTACAGGAAGGAAAAGATGACACCATGATCTTATCTAAAAAGTCATCTCTTAAGATTTATAAATAGGGCACGGCCATTTGTTCAGGAACATGGGAGAACTATTGATAAAAAAGAATACACAACTTATTACAAATCCACAATAGTCTGGATTTTTAAAAAACTCTAAAATACAATTTATTTTGGAATTTTTGCTATCAAAACGTGACCTAAACTGAGATGAGACTATCCAGGGGTCCTCAAACTTTTTAAACAGGGGGCCAGTTCACTGTCCCTCAGACCGTTGGAAGGCCGGCCTATAGTTTAAAAAAAAAACAAAACTATGAACAAATTCCTATGCACACAGCACATGTCTTATTTTGAAGTAAAAAAACAAAACGGGAACAAATACAATCACACCGCCTCATGTGGCCCGTGGGCCGTAGTTTGAGGACCCCAGAATAACAAATTATTTCTGAAAAGTTTCAGAAAGAGACTAGGTTCTTATATGTTTGTTAGCCAAGTAAGGTCTTCCTTACCCACAGTGGATCTTAGTACTCTTTTCAAACAAGGGGCTTTTTGCTTCTTAAATTCTGTTTATATTTCATTGATTTCTAATCTTTATTATTTCTTTCCTTCTACTTGCATGGGTTTAATTTGCACAACTTGTTTTAAGCTTTTTAGGGTGGAAAAATTAAATTGTTTATTGTAAAGCATTTTTTCTCTAACTATAAGCACTTAACAGGTATCAATTTCCTTGTGAGCACTGCCCTGCTTTTGTTGCATCCCAGACATGTTTTTATGTTATGGTTTTGATATTATGGTGTTTTCTTGTGATTTCTTTTTTGTATTTAGGTGTAATATGTGTATAAAAGCCGATTGTGTGTTGTCTAGAATTTTGGGAGTTTTCTAGATATCTTATAGTTATTGGTTCCCAATGTAATTTTGTTACTGTCAGTAAACGTACTCTATAATCTTTTAAAATGTATTGAGATTTGTTTCATGTGTTCTATTCAATTATTTGGTGAAGCCTTTTCAAGTTTGGCCAAAGTCATTGATAGTGTTGTTTCTATCTTCCATTCCTTGTTAAGTATTTTGTCTAATTTTTGTCATCTACTCAGAAAGGAGAATTAAAAATCTATTGATTGTGTATTTGTCTGATTCTCCTTTTGGATCTAAGTTTCTTGCTTTATGTAGTTTGAAACTCTGTGATTATGTGATTATACCTTTATTCCTGCTATGTCTTCTCTGATGAATCGGCCTTTTAATGTTCCTGAAATATCCCTTATTACCTCTGGTAATGTTCTATGTCTTGAACTGTGTATCCTTTGTTATTAGTAGAGCCAGTCTTTCCTAAGATTTCTGTTTTCATGTTATCTTTTGCTTTCTTTATTTCCAACTCATTTTCCTTATTTTTAAAGTATATCTCTGCAAGAATGCATATAGTTGGGTGTTGTTATCTAGTCTGTCTTTTCTTTTTAATTGGAGTGTTTCATTCATTTATATTTCATAAATTATTGGGATGGATAGATTAGGGAATATCATTTTATTACTTGTTTTTTAATTTATCATATTTGTTTACTGATTCTTCATTCTTTCTTTCTAGCTCTTTTCAGAGTTAAATAACATTTATGGGGTTTTCTTAGTATTTTGTTTTAATTACTGTTGACTTTTTAATAGCATTTTTGTGCATTATTTTGTGGCTATATTAGGAATTAAAGCATACATGTTAACTTGTAATGTTTTTTTTTAGAGTTAATATTGTAGCACTTTAGAAAAAAATATAAGAACCAGAAACAGGATAGTTCTACTAACCCACGCCCATTTTTTGTATTGTTGTTGACATGCCTACTTGCATAGATGATAAGCCCATAATACAGTCTTCAAATTATTGCTTTACACTGTTATTTTTATATATTTTTAAGTAAGAGAAGAAAACATACATTGTCTTTTACATTTATCCACTTATTTCTTGTGCCCTTCATTCATGCTCACAGATCCAAGTTTCCATCTGGTGTTAGGTCCTTTCAGGATGAAAAACTCTGTAGCATTTCTTGTAGTACAGATCTGCTGGCAACAAATTCTCTTTTTTTCTATTACTTAGAAAATGTCTTTATTTTGTCTTCCATGTCTCAGGTACTTTTTACTAGATATTGAATTATAAGTTAACAGAATTATTTTTTTATTTCAGTCCTTTCAAAACAGTACGCCATTGCCCTCCTGCAGCTATTGTTTTTGAAAAAGGGAAAATTAGCATAATTTATATTATGCTTTCCCTGTATGGAGTAGCTCATTTTTCCCTCCATGTTATTTAAAATTTTCTCCTTTTTAGAAGTTTATATAGAATATGTCTATGAATAGTATTTTTCTTTCTCTTGTCAAGCTTATCTGTAAGTTTATTTTATCACACATTTGGGGGAAAATTTGGTGCTAATTTTTTCAAATGTTTTTTCTCCATTTTGTCTATCCTCTCTGATTTGCTCATCATATATATTTTAGGCATTTTAATACTGTGTCAGAGGTCACAGCAGTTTTGTTCATTTTGTTTAGCCTCCTTCTCTCTGCTGTTCTGAATAATTTCTACCTAACTATGTCTTCAAGTTCACCAACTTTTTATTCTGTCATCTTTAATCTGCTGAATTTTTTTTATTCTGTGAACTTTCTCATTTCTAAATTTATATTTTGTGCTCTAGAATTTCCCATTGATTATATTTACATTTTATAAGTCTCTGATGAGACTTTCCTTTTCATTATGACAATATTTTGTCTTTTGTTCCTTAAATAGAATTATAAAGCTGCTCTAAACTTGTTTCCTAATTTCAACCTGGAGAACATCTCAGGGTTGGTTTCTGTTAACTATTTTTCCTCTTGATTATAGGTCACATTTCCTTTTAAATGGTGTAATTTTCGAATATATGATGGACATTATGAATACTACATTCTTGAGTATCTTCTGCGTTTTATAACATTTCTTTAAAGACTATTACATTTTATGATTGCAAGAGGGACTTTACCTAACAATTGCAATCAGTGTAACTGGCTTATTGTACCCTCAATGAATCCCCAACAATAAAAAAAAAAAAAAAAAAACGACTATTACATTTTGTTCTGGTGGGAGGTTCAATTACTGGCACATGAGCTTTGTCTTTCCTCTCAGTGTTTTTTAAAACTTTCTTGGCTTACTAGGGTTGAGTAGGTATGGAATTTCCAAGACTCTCTAAACTGCTCAGAAAATTTCTCCAAACTTGCTTGTGAGAACACCTTGTTCCCATTGTTGTATGACTGCTAGATTCCCTGATAAGACACAACTCCCCAGGTATCATTTTTGTCAGGTTTGGTGATGTGTCTCCACATGCAGCTTGTTAGTCAACTAATAACTTAAGGAGACTTATCTAGAGATTTCTGGTACCCTCTCTGTACAGCTCCCTGCTTTCAAATAATACAGATCTACAAACTTTAGCCACATCAACCCTGAACTTCATCCTCTGACTACCTGTTTCAGTGAAAATATTGAGCCATTTTTAGATTCTATCTTCACACCTCGATCAGATGCTGCTACGCAGCACCTAAAAACCAGAAGGCCAGGACAATTGTGTGCCTTCCTTTGTGTGTTTTCCCCCTCCCAGGAATGACACTTTTATGTGACTTGTGGGCTACTTTCTGAAGATAGTTGCCTGTATAATGTTTCTAGAATTATAATTATTTAAATTGGGAAGACTAATCTACTATTGTGGTTGGCAACCAAAGCCTTTGTTACTGACTTTAAAAGATAAACTAGGCCTGTCATGTGACTCATGCCTATAATCCTAGCACTCTGGGAGGCTGACTCGGAAGATTCTTTGAGGCCAGGAGTTCAAGATCAGCCTGAGCAAGAGTGAGACCCAGTCTCTATAAAAAATAGAAAAATTAGTGGGGGCATGGAGACCCATGCCTGTGGTCCCAGCTACTCAGGAGGCTGAAGCAGCAGAATTGCTTGAACCCAGGAGTTTGAGGTTACCGTGGGCTATGATGGTACCACTGCACTCTTGTCTGAAAAATATAAAAGATAAATTGAATGTAAAATACTTGTTCAACCCTCTGCTTCTAAGTCAGAAGCTACTTTTTAAATGGCAAAATGAAAGGACAGCCTTCTTTTTTGTTCATTTTGTTTCCTTTTCTTTTCTTAAAAAAAGTATGTCTTGCATTCTCAGAAACTTTTGGCTAGGTAATCTCACTCATAAATATGCCACTTAGATACCTATGCACAATACAAGCTTTTGTGGTGCTCATATTCTCAGAAAAAAAGATGAAAAATACCCATAATACAGTATATAATAATAGAATTGTATAAATGGTTTTAGCTATAGCGTAGAGTCAGAGAAATTTGAAGAAGGCATGCTAGTTTTCATGGATTAGAATCAAAAGCTGATCATAACAATCAAAGGACCATGATATATGAAGACACATTGCAGAGATGGGAGTGTATAAGGCAGAGTCCTGGGATAATATATACACCTACTGTTAATAGTTATCTAAAGGGAATATTGTTTATAAAGTAATAGTAATATCCTTTATGCAAAGCTAAAAGGAAGCTTAGAAGATGTAAGTTTGAGATCATTGCAGGTGTTACCAGCAATACAGAAAGAAATCTTTATTTTGTATTACTTTACGGATCTTCTAGAACTGCAGTCTTGACTCAGACTGCCTGGACAAACATCCCAGGGTACTTAAATTCTCTTGACTCCTCAGTGAAACAGAGCGTGTGACTCCTTCACAGGGTTTCTGTGAGTTTTTTTTAATTTTTTTTTTTTTTTGTGTGTGTGTGTAGAGACAGAGTCTCACTCTATGGCCCTCGGTAGAGTGCCGTGGCCTCACACGGCTCACAGCAACCTCCAACTCCTGGGCTTAAGCGATTCTCTTGCCTCAGCCTCCCGAGCAGCTGGGACTACAGGCGCCCGCCACAAATGCCCGGCTATTTTTTGGTTGCAGTTTGGCTGGGGCCGGGTTTGAACCCGCCACCCTCGGTATATGGGGCTGGCGCCTTACCGACTGAGCCACAGGCACTGCCCAGGTTTCTGTGAGTTTTAAATGAGTTAGTATACATGTACTGGGAGCCATACCTGGTGTATTGTGATAGTTCATCATTATTAGAACAGGTAGAGGCCATAAGACTGGGTCAGTGGTTGTGTGAGCCTCTGGTGGGCTCTGGTTCTCAATCAAGAAGGAGAACCCATTTGCCTGTTTCATAAGTGCCGAGAGACCCCTGTTGTTGGGGGTGGGGAGGATGCTCCTACATGGACTCACTCTAACAAGATGTTCCGCAAAATTGTAGCACAATTGTAGCACAATTGCATGTTCTGTATTTCCACAGGTGTCAGTTATTATTAGTCCAACCAACAAGTCTGTTCCTAAGATTTTTGAACAGTGGATGGTTGCAATAATAGTGAGGTAAAATTAATCAGAACAATAACCCATGAATTGAGATTCCTCTAATCCTATAAGGATAAGCTCTGCCTACCCTCAAGGTCTCTGCAGGCGATCTTTGTATAAGGTCAAAGCCTTGCCCAGATACCCTTCATTATGGGCACTGAGGCATACCATTCAAATCTCTTTGATTCCTGGTGTATGGCTAGGGTGCCAGGCGATGAAGTCCTCCCCTAAAGGGGTTTTCTGATTAAGTTGTTTTTCTCTGCCTGCTAGAGGGACAGTAGTATGCTTGATCAACTGAAGGCAGGATTCTTAAGCCCTATGCATGAACAAATAACAAAATATTAAAAGCAACAAATAACAAAATAGCAAAAGCAAGTAACAATAACCTTTATGAAGCTCAATAATCCATGAGCCCTTTCCCTTCCTAGTCTTCCCTGTTCCTTTTCCTTACTCACTCCTAAGGGGGAACACTGCTGCTGTGTCTCAGTCAGATTCTGGAACTTCGTTATGGGCTCATCGTTCAGAACTGTCTGTCATAGTGGTTAACAAGTCACAGCAGTCTCAGAGGGTGGTGTGAGTATTGCTGAATGAGGTCTCCCACACAGATGGGTCTCCCAAGCTGAGAAAGGTTCTGAGTAGCAACTGTAGTGAGCTTGCTGAGCTCACTCATCAGTAAGCTCCTTCTGACCTTTACTAGTGAATCTGGTTTTTCTCTAACCTGAGTGGTAAAATCCAAGACTTAAGTTTGGTCTTTGGGTAAAGCCAGAAGAACTAGGTGTTTGGCTTCCTTTATTCCAGGGCATCTGGCTAACCAGACAAAGGTAATGGGAGCTCCCTAGAATAGCATCCTAGTCACTAGAGTTTTCCACTAGGCTGGGGGGACAAAAGTATCAACAGATTCCTTTGTTCTCTCTGTATATATACATTGATTTGGGCCTCTCCAAAAGGTCACTTAGTGAAAACTATCATAATTACACACCAGCAACACCACAGACAGTGGGAGTCACAGCAGATTGGCCGTGAAGGAGAACCACGAATAGCCAGGTCATTGATTTACAGATAGTGTCATCACATTCTTGAATTGCTTGTAACTGTAAATCCATTTTCTCATAGAAAATACTTTTATAAATGATAGTTAAATCCCAGAGTAGCCCACATAATCTTACACATAATCTTGAAGATCGCTGTATTCTTGTAATGATAGTATGACTTAAACTATGCCAAATACCATTTTACAACCCAGATTTATTTTGATGGGAAAAATCCATGTTGAGCTGTAATTTGAGATGGCTAAGTGTGTCTCCCACAGACCTGTAGAACGTGGGATGAGCAACTGTTGTTCTTGTCTCATGGAGCCAATTCATGGTTCTGTGAATGGACAGCCCCACTTCCCCAAACTCCCTACCTGGGAACCCCTGTAACCTACACTAGATACCTTTCCTTAACTGTTCCTTCTCCCCCAACACACATGCACATAAGCATACATGCAAGCATCTTGTCAAGTCTCTTTGGAAATAGGAATCATAGGATTAGGGAAGTCCCTGTTTCAAGTTCACATTTGGTGAAGGAATAGACAATTCCTGTCCTCACTACTTAGAAGTAGTAGATAAAATCTGCTTCCTACCTCTGAAGTTAAATCTTTGAGTTTTATTTTTCCCTTGTGAGTGTTGATATACATACAGTGGACTGGTTCTCATATATTACATATTTACATACTTTAAGTACCCTGTATGTAAAATAGGTGATTGTAGGCTGAGCCTGTAAATTGCTCAATTGCACCATTGCACAATTGGCCAAAAGCAGTTACTTTACCTTAAATTAGTTTATATTTTGATCATGTAATTGTTACCTCTTCAAAAGAAAATTGCAAACTTAACTCTTGCAAACTAGCACATGTGTCAATGTTCCCAAACAACTAAGTTGTTCTTTGTAAAGAGACATATAGAAAAGCCCATCAAAATCAGCTTCATGCTGGGAGGAAGAGACGGTTGTGAGAGATGCATTTTGTTTAATTTGTGAGTCTTTTCTGCTTCTCGTGGACAAGTAACGCAGCATCAAAGAAGGTGTTCCAAGCCAATCCCATGTCTTCTTTCTCACTGAGTCACTTACCTAGACTCACTTAGACACTGTGCTTTCAATCATTCTTTAGCCTTAGTCTCAAGTTTTCCAACACAACATTCTGAAAAATCAAATCCTTGATCCTTGACACTGTTAGCACCACCTGGCATGTAATAGATGTGTACAGAAGATGTGAATGAGGAAGCAGTCACGATTCTACGCATGAAATGCTGGGAAATGCTATAACCACAGTGCACATGTAATATCTTAGTATTTGCAGCAGGCCAAACATAGCTGAATGGATACAGACCTTGATCCAGGTTGTAAATGTCATCTTTACAATTTCTGGGCACGTTCTCAAGGGTGAGAAAGCAAACCAATTTAGAAGATAGAGGGCTAGGAGATAGATCTGCTGGATAGTATAAATCACTTTCCCCCAGGAATCTGTCAAGTGTGTTCCATATGCAATAGCACTAACTGTGTCAAATCTCTTTCTGTCTCTAGAGTTGTTTTTTTTTAAATGTATTCCTTTTCTTTTTTGGAGACTACATGGACTTTTATTGCCTTGCGAAAACAATGCTCAGCAGAAAAATCAACCTCTTGAATAATTTAAACAGATATAGGTCAAGAGTATATTGTGGAAACAGTTGGGAACAACCACAGCATAAAAGCAAAACCTCTAGGGGGGATGTGCTGTCCTCACCACTGTGTCCTTTAAATTACAGGGAAGGCTCTAAATTCCACTGGAGACTCGAGCCTACAATGGGCGGCCACGGCATTGCCAGCGTTCTTTTCTCTTCTAATTGGCTTTGCTTTTGGAGCTTTATACTGGAAGGTATGTGTAGCTGTCCCTTTTTATTGATTTATTAATTTTGCTCTCGATCAATCAACTTTACATATTTATTTGTTCACCCCATGTTGACATAAATAAATGATTAACAAACAAACTGTCTTTTTCTGAGAAAGGATCCTATTAAGAAAACAGTGAGTCCTACCCTGACAACATTTAAATTTTAGAAAGTTTCTCTGCATTTCCTTGTTATGTCTGGAGACAACCCCTGAAGATAATGATCTACACTGAAGGATTAGGAACTGGTTTTAATGACCTGAACTCAATATAAAAAGAAATAAAACCTGCTAAAAAAAGTTATATGATGTGCTAAAAAGCCAAACAGAAATGCTATTTGTATTATCTGCTATTGGAGATTTCTAATCACTCATCCTGTTATGGAAGACATTCTTATTAAAGCCTGTCTAAAAATTTAAAATGAACGAAATCATCACAACTCAGCTTTTTGAAATGTCTTTGGAATTTGATTACTATTTTAAATCTATCAGTTTCTTTATTACTCTTTGACCCCCAACATGCTAAAAAGGTTGAGTCAAAAATACTATGCAGTTTTCATACTCTTTTATTGCAAAAGTATTCTGCATACTGCATGTTGGGTAAACAAATTGTGATTGGAGTTATTGATATAAAAGATAAACGTCTTAACTCTTAAATATTATACCATTCATTGATATTTTTATAACCTATTTCCATTGTTCTTTTCCCAGAAGAAACAGCCAAATCTTTCGAGGGCAGTTGAAAATATACAGATTAATGAAGAGGATAATGAGATAAGGTATTTTGTTTTGCTAAATGTGTGCATGAGCGAGCTTGACTTTGCCCCTTTCACACACTGTGCTCACGCTGGTAATGTCTTTAAGAAGTGCATCCCAACTCTTCATTCATGCTGGTCACCTCTCCCTCTCTCTTCAATCCCGTGTCTCCATTTATCTGTAGAATACCTTCACACAATCATCTTCATATTTCTTCTTAGGGCATCAGAAGGGGTCACGTCCACTTTTTCTATTTCTATAAGCTGCAGAATCTTGCTCAGACTCCTGGTCATGGAGCTCTAAAAGCACATTTACCTATGTTTCTTTTCCACACTGTTGCCAAAACATACCAATTCGTTTCTCAGAGTCTGTTCCCAAGCTTAGCTCTTTGTTAACAGTCACTATTGGTTTGGGGGTGTTTGCTTGTTTTTTTGAGACAGAATCTTACTCAGTCACACTGAGTGGAGTGCCATGGCATCATCATAGCTCACAGCAACCTCAAATTCCTGGACTCAAGTGATCCTTTTGCCTCAACCTTTCAAGTAGCTGGGATTATAGACCACACCCAACTAGTTTTTCCTATTTTTAGTAGAGATGAGGTCTCACTCTTGCTCAAGCTGGTCTCAAACTCATGAGCTCAAGTAATCCACCTGTAGCAGTCTCAAAGAGTGCTAGGATTACAGGTGTGAGCCACCACACCCGGACCATTGTCAGTCTTGTGATTTTAGGTTGTCACCACAGATCTCATCTGTAGACCTTCTAAACTCAACCTTCCTTAAACCCTGGTTCATAGTGTCATGCCCTATTCAAAGTACATTCAGTGATTTTTCTCTTGTGTACATAATGTATTTTTTACATCACTCTTTCAGA
Source organism: Nycticebus coucang (assembly GCF_027406575.1). Taxonomy (NCBI): domain Eukaryota; kingdom Metazoa; phylum Chordata; class Mammalia; order Primates; family Lorisidae; genus Nycticebus; species Nycticebus coucang. The sequence continues at coordinate 33,608,328 of NC_069782.1, forward strand.
GCTCTGAACTTTTCTCAATATAGTCATTTTTTTTTTCTCCAAGGCCAAATTTCAGACCCCTTCCCATTTACTGTCACTGGCCTTGATTACTCTCTTACCTTGAGAATATTGCCCCACACCAATATTCCCATTTACATTCAGTTATAATTTTAATTTGGCATGTTATTTTTTCACATAGCATGCCTACATGTGTACATAGACACATAGAAAGAGCATATGTGTAGATGCATAAATAGAGAATTTTTTTTTTTAAGATTAAACAGGCAAGTTTTATTACCAAATGTTAACAATTCTACAACTCAGTAGTATTGTATTAAGTGTTGCTACCTATCTTAAAGTCTTTCAGAGCTTTGGGCAGACATCCTAAAGCATCAAGTATGAAGAACTTTCTTTCTGATCTTAAGTGCCAGTTATCACCAATTTTTACACACACAAATTCTTTTTTTTTTTTAATTTTTCTACTACACTCACAAGGCCATTGCTGGTCAGCTGAAGAGGGACATATTTGGCTCTCCATTTAAGGTGTTGATCACATTAATGCAAAGTAAATACAAATAGCAGTCACATAAATTGGCATGGCATTGCATACAAGCAAAAGATAACATGGGTCACTTAAATATCAATACTCAGTGCACTTTATCGAATCCTGTTTCATTCTTTGGAGTTGCAGGAGGCAGCAGTACCAGCTAGCGCGTGTCCAGTATTGCACTTTTGTAGCATAAACACAGCTAAACACATAGTGCTAGAACACTGACGGCATCAGTACCTGCTCTCATCGTGTCAGTGTTTATCTCTGTAGCATGCTGACTATACTCCTAGGCTTTTAAAAGTTTTAATTATTTGACAGTTAAGGCATTAGAGGAAAAGGCTTAAGGCTACCTTAATATATACAAGCATACACTTCAGTTAGCATATTGTTTTCTAGAACACATTGTTCAAACATTCTCATTTCTGTGATTTTAAAAACTGCAGACTTTTTCTTGTAAAAGTCCAAAGCATAAACTTTTTTCGCATGGTATGCCTATGTGTGTACAAGACCCATATAAAAAGCATGTGTGTATATGCGTAAACAGAGAGGTCTTTAAACTACCTGGGAAGGCTGTGTTGAAACAATAAAATCCTTTTCTTCCCTGTACTAATTTTTAGGAAGGTAAGCTTCCCGTCCAATCCTGCCATCTTTGCTTCTGTATTTATAAAAAATTCGCCTTTTACAATGGCCAGATCATGGTGTGCTTCAGAATCTCTGTCCAAAAGCAAATAAGCATTTTTCTTGTTGTTTTTCAGTATGTTACAAGAAAAAGAGAGAGAGTTTCAAGAAGTGTAACTGTGGCTTGTATCAATGCTGTTACTTTCGTACATTGGTAAGTTCTTAGAATTCAAGCTGAAATATTTAGCAAGAGCTGTACAGCATCTTAGATGTCAAAATTTAGAAATAAACTTCATTATGAAGTCTCCTGTCAAGCAGATGTCAGTATGGTAATGGAAGTTGTTATACAGTAAAAAGCAATGTGATTAGAAGATTCATCTTGTGTGGGGGGTAGAAGAAAAATTAACGGGCAAGTGTTTAGTTGAGGCCAGAAAATAAATTAGACAAGGGGGATACAGGCAGCCCCAGGGTTAAAAATGAGATGAGTTCTACACATTTGTTCTTAAGTTGAATTTGTATGTAAGTCAGAACAGATATATTCACTTATTAATAATAAGTAGTAGCCACAGTTCACAGTACGAGTTGTACATAAGTTGGATGTTTGTAACTCGGGGACTTCCTGTAGAGCAAATAAAGACTGAATTAAAATATTATTAATGGGAGAAAAATACATAAAGCCAGTTTTACTTAGGCGTGACTACCATAACATGACAGTATCCCATGGGTGAGATGCTGACACAAGAGAAAACCAAAAATGTTCCCCTGCCATTTCAAGGGAAAGGATAATGTCAAAATAGCTTATACTCAGAACAGTAAAATTATCAAGGTCAAGTGCCACCTGCCACATCCAGAAAGGATAATGTCAAAATAGCTTATACTCAGAACAGTAAAATTATCAAGGTCAAGTGCCACCTGCCACATCCAGAAAGGATAATGTCAAAATAGCTTATACTCAGAACAGTAAAATTATCAAGGTCAAGTGCCACCTGCCACATCCCGCTCGCGACCCAGAACTCAGGTGCACTGATTGTAAAGCAGCAGCGGAGCTGTGCTATGACTGTGGGGTCTGTGAAAGGAGAGAAAGACGCGGCTGGAGGCACTGGTGGCCGTTATCTCTGGTCCTGTCTACTTTCGTGCGCTTCCTCACCTTGACTTCTGCTAACCAACATTTAGTTTTGTTTTCCACAATGGTATATGAAGGTCCTCTCTTCATAATTCCTCAGTTCTGTGCATTCTCTGGCCATAAAAGTGCTGTTGACTCTCGTCGTTTATTACAGATGGGGTCAGTGGTGAGCTCTTCCTTTTCCTTCCAGCTCTCACTTCTGCCCCAGATTCTTATCTCCAAGTCAAATCTTCCTCACGAGAGCTGGGTCATAGACTGCCTTGTCTGCCCTCGCAGCTCACTTTTATAGTTAAAGAACATCATTTTTTCAGTAACTCAATATAACATGATGTAATAATTACATGGCACGTTTCTCTAACTCTTTTATCCTTTTATTACACAGACTTCTTCACTTTTGTCTTAAAGCATTCCCTTGGTCACCATATTTAAAGCTCTTTTTTTTTTTTTTTTGCTCCCCAGCACAGCTTTTCTCTAAGCTTATTATTCTGTCAAATACTGAAAGTGCATAGACCTCTTTTTTCCATTATTTTTGGAAAAAGAGTCTCTCTTGCCCAGGTTAGAGTGCAGTGGTGTGATCATAGCTCACTGCAACCTTGAACTCCTGGGCTCAAATGATCCTCCTGCCACAGTCTCCAGAGTTGCTGGTATGATAGGTACATACCAACATACCCAACTAAATTTTTTATTTTTTTAGAGAGCCACTGTCTCACTTTTGCTCAGGCTGATCTCTAAATCTTGGCCTCAAGCAATTCTCCTGCCTCAGCCTCCCAAAGTGCTGAGATTACAGGCTTGAGCCACCGTGTCCAGCTTCAATCCTTTTTATTTTCTCGAGCAATATTCCCCGAGCTGACATCGTTGTTTTTTCTCGAAACTCATTTCTGTGCCTTTGAACCTTAGGACAAATTTCATAGTTGTTGTTTTTTTTTTTTTTCCTAATAGCTGTTTCAGTTCCCTTAAGCTGGACATTCACAAACCACACATTACATAGTTAATTGAGTCTTTAATGCTCAAGTGGTGTCTTCTGTCGATTTGTTTTGGATTATATTGCTGAGATTCTTCTTTTGGCACATAGGTCTTTAACCGTGTGGTTTTAACTGGCATTTGTCCGATGACATTTGGAGAGTGGATTAGGATGAGGAAACCTAGAGACTTGTTTTAGGAGGATAAAAGGTAGCGTTTCATGGCTACTAGTCAGAAAACATTCAAGGGCAGGAGCTGGGTCTCCCTGCTTCTTGCTGTATCCTCAACACCTAACTTCTTATCTGTGCATTGTAGGCTCTTTGTAAATGAGACTGAGTGAAGGAATGAGCCCTAAATAAATGTTGACCCAAATGGCAAAGAAGATGCTTCCTCTGAAGTATGGCTTATTTTGTGTGTGTGTAATTTGCTGATAAAGATCAATGAAACATCAAGATGTGTGTGTCAAGGAGGAATATTCTCTACTATTAACTTAATTTTCTTCAACTATGAAATATCGCTGATGTATAAAATGACTCACATTAGTCAGGTTAAAGAAGCCCAGAATTGTTCAGAAATGAACTCTTCACACTGACTGAGTAGTCAATGTGAAATGGATACTGGGGTGACAGAAGAAGTGACAAATTCCCTTCATGGAAAATTTATGCAAAGCCCCCTCCAGGCTCAGCTCAGATACCACCTCAAAAAGTGACTTCCCAGGTGAAACTTATCTCTATTTGTGTTCCTGCTGTGTGTAGAACATCACAGTTACTTAAATAAACATTTTTCTTCTTCTTTTTTTTTTTTTTTTTTTTTTTGCAGTTTTTGGCCAGGGCTGGATTTGAACCCACCACCTCTGGCATATGGAGCTGGCGCCCTACTCCTTTGAGCCACAGGCACCACCCACTTAAATAAACATTTTGGGTCCTTTTCAAAACCAGAAGCTGTTAGAGGGCAAGACATGTCTCTGAATTTAATTTTAGGATCCTGCCAAACTCTATCACTTCTACTTTGCGCACATAAATAATGAATAAATATGTATTGAATAAAGACATAAATGGTTTTTGTGAATTGCAACAATGTAAGAATAAAATTTATGTAGGTAAAATTAGAAATGAACTTGCTTATACATATATATGTATGTTAGAATTCAAATGCTTGAGGAGAAATAGGGAAAGAGGAGATAAAGAGCCCAGGTCATCACCACAAATCTGCAACCCCAGGTCAAAATGTGTACATCTCATTTATAATCATTTATTGACTACCCATCATGTGGAGTAAGCCTTAGAGTTGGTCCTGTACCAGCAGATGTTCAGAACCCTCTGAGTAACTCCGAGTCTACTCTGAGGAGAGGTGTGTGGTGCAGGGAGTTATAGGAAAACAGTCTATCATGTGATAGGAGATGAAATCTTCCTCACAAATAAGCATAACAATAGTACAGAGAACCGGGCGGCGCCTGTGGCTCAGTCGGTAAGGCGCCGGCCCCATATACCGAGGGTGGCGGGTTCAAACCCGGCCCCGGCCAAACTGCAACCAAAAAATAGCTGGGTGTTGTGGCGGGCGCCTGTAGTCCCAGCTACTCGGGAGGCTGAGGCAAGAGAATCGCTTAAGCCCAGGAGTTGGAGGTTGCTGTGAGCTGAGACTCTGTCTCTAAAAAAAAAAAAAAAAAAGAAAAATAGTACAGAGAACCAAGATAGACATGAAAGGTGGAGTTGTAATTATACATTCTAAAAAAAATAGGTATAATTTGGATTATAATTTGCTGGAAATGAGAAAATGCAAGGAATGACTCAGGTTTATGGCAAGGATTTCTCCCTGAAATGGAAGTATAACCAACTAAAACAAATTAAATCAAGGTAAATACTGGAACACTGTGATGTGGAACATACGGAATAGTTAGCTCTCAGAAGGAAATAACTTATAATTTGGAAATGAAGAGAAGTAAGGAGGGTTTAACAGTTTAAATACAAGGGAAGGACATGGAAGGAATGTAAGTAATAAACTAGAAACAAAAATGTTGCACCTAAGGAAAAATATACTGAAGTTGTGTTTAACATCACTCGGGAGAACAGCTATATGAAAAGTTAAAAATCCAGTTAGCCACTTAGCTGATGCCAGGTATCCAGCTGTGGCATCTTGCAAGATCGTTTATGTCTTGGGTTGTGTATAGCACAGATTAAGAGAAATAAAATATACATAAATTATATTAAAAGCCTTATTTTATGTTAGTACATTGCGGTAAAACTCTGCTCTTTACTCTTCCCGCACATGTGATTCCAACAAACCCTCGTAGGTGCATTGAAAGATGCAAAGCTTAATATAACCTACTTCTGTAAGTTGCATATAGCCTACAAAAGAAATGACAGACATGCACAAGGACCAGTTGTCAAAAGTAAACTAAAAGATCCAAAGTTTAAAAAGTAATAAAACGTGCTTACAAACAAAATTCAATAGGAGTTCAAAGTCAGGGCCATTGCATATGGCAGCATAAGAAACAAAGTCATCACAGCTCCAGATGTCGGTGTGGATGGGCGTCTCTTAGAACTGTTCCATGCATGCCCAGGTGCAATTTTCTTTTCTGAAGGCAGGAGAAATCACTCTCAGTAAGACAATGAAAGTGGCATTTTTATTGAGCTAAATATTTATGACAAATGGCATAAACTAAGTTAAGAAAGCACAAAAATACAAACTGTAATGTGTTCAAGACCCAGTTTGTACAGCAGGACCCCAGTGGAAGTCATATATAAAGGGTTAAAATGCTGAGAAGAAAGGGTGGTCATTAGTTTGAAAAAGAGTTTGAGGGGGTATAGAAAAGATGTGGCAGAAGTAAAGGAACAGTTGGTGCGGCCAGGTGGCTGGAAGTGATGAACAGAAGAAAGGGAGTCTACCTGTGAAGCCAGTCTTCCCATAAAGATGTGAGAGGCAAAGACTCAACAAATCCAAGTTCTGATGGATGATTTAGAACTTTGGGACTCAGCAAATGGTGATGCCATTGAAAGAAAATGGAAGTCAGGAGAAGGAGCTGTTGGTAAATAGAATAGAACTTCTGTTACGTCGACCACCCAAGAGACTGTAGCAAATTGACCAACATATGCAGATGGTCAACATAAGGAAATAGGTCTACTGTACTGATAACGGACATGTGGTCCATGTCCAGTCTGTGAAAAGTAGGTCACCTTCTAGTGTAGGGAGGTGGTCAGTTATGGAGGTTCTACTGTATTATTAGAACTGACCAGGGGCCAAATATGTTACACTGGAACTTCAGAAAACAGCACTGAAAATAACAGATTTGAAATTTGAGACTATCTCCAAATAATATTTAATGGAGACTTTAGAAGAAAGACTGCTTAGTCACAGAGAAGGCCCTGTCTGGTGGAGTCTAAGTAGCATGGGTTTGCAGACACTTAGCAATTTATTGGCTTTGCCCCAGCATGGTAAATGTATAAATTATTCTCATTATAATTAGGCTTGTGGGGAGATTCATAAAGGAAACACAAACTAGAAGTTTCCTGTGTGTCTGAGCCAAGACAGAAAAAAAAAAAAAAATAGATCTGAGAATGGGAATAAGGACAAGCCAAAGTCAAGCTTGGAAATTGAGGCCACAGGGCTTAGGCATGGTTGGTTACTTACCAAATGGCAACATCTCTGAAGATGTACCAGATATTTCCTAATAATAAATGTAGCAGCCGCTATAGCCTCTGGCGAGGAGGACTGAGAGTTGTGAGAAATACCTGTATAGTTCAATCATGGAACACCTTGGTGAAAAGGGCATGGAAAGGGAGTTAGCTCTCCTAACAAGCATGAGAGAGCTCCTGAGATGAAAGCCTGGGTGAATTGGCAGGCTCTACACCTGTGGTGTTGAGAGGCAGGCGATCAGCCTTATATTAGGCTGGAGGAGAAGGCAGTGGGGAGCATGCGCATTCTATCTCGGACCCCCTTACTCTGACTCTGTCACTTCTGCTGCCTGCAGAATGCCAGCACAGCGTCTCTCTGTTGAAGATCACTAAGCTCTGCTGAAGACTAAGATCTCTCTGTCTAAGGAGATTGCTTTACTCTCTTCTGTCAGCTGAAGTAAATAGCCCTCAGGCACCTAAGAGCAATTGTTCCTGAGTAAGGTAGCTTAGCAGTCTGCGTCTGCAACCTAGATAAGCCAGGGCTGGAGACCAACCAGTCTTGGGCCCTGATAAGTGGCGTCCACGAAGGGCCCTGACAAATAGGTTCTAAAGATTTGGCAGTTTTGTTTCTGAGCTTTTATTTCTGTAGACACATTGTGAAACAGAGGACTAGAAAGGAATTAGACTTGGGCTCAAGCCCTGGCTCTGGGACTTAGCTAGGTGTGGAGTCCTAGATGCCTGAGTTCCTGTGTTGTTGAACTCCTGGTTTTTTGTTATGAAATGGGGGGATGATAATACTCTTCTTATTTTGTTGCAAGAATCCAGGGTATCATTATAAAAATTGTAGTTTTATTCAATGGGCAAACAATTGTTAGCCTTCAAGTTTATTTTCTCTCTAAGTGACTCTGGAACAAAAAAAAAAAATAGATTTCCAGGTTTGCTTCTCTACATTTTATGCTCGGCCTTAAATTTAGAATTTCAAATTAGTATTCATAGCTTTTAGTAAACTTCTCTTGCTTTCTGTGATTTCCTTTTGCTTTCCTAACCAGGAGGTATTTTTAAAATATCTTCTACATATTTTGGATTTCTAAAGTTTTATCTTAATATCTCATAATTATGTCTTACCACAGCAATTATTAAGTGAGGAGACTGTTATGTTAATCAGTTTGATGTAAGCTTTCCACATCGTATGTCAAATCAGCACATTGTACCCCATAAATGCATTAATGTACACAGTTATGATTTAATAAAGGGGAAAAAATTAATTCTGCTCTCCTAAGTATAGGTTCTCTAGTTTCTAGAATTCTCTGTTTGGTAAATTGTTATGTAATGTAGTTTTTAACACATTACATTTAGAGAGACTGGAAAAATTGCTGTAATTCTTATTATTCACACTATGGAATTTTATAGATAATCTATGTAATGATCTCAATACTTTAAAGCCAATGATCTGTGATTCTGGGATTGATAAGGACAAAGGTAGGGAACGAGAGCCAACAGGGAAGAAGAAAAATGCAAAACAGATTATTTAGGAGCTAGGATTGAAGCAACAGTGATGATACTATATAATTTTTAAAAGTAGATAAAGAAGTACAAATACTTTACTGGAAAGTTGAAACATCAGAAGACTCAGTAGTTCAACATTAGCCCCGAAGGACTCATGCTTCACCAAGTACAATAAGCTGTGCTGAGGCCAGATGAACCTTCCCAGAGGCTTTGTCAGGATGTGGGGCCAGGATTTCACACCTGGAAGTACTGAATGAAATCTTGCTGCTGCTGTAGTATTTCCTCAGTCGGGAGAAGTGAGCTAGAGCCTAGCAAGGCAGTCTGGAGACTGCAGCTGCGTGGTGGGCACGTGAGGGTGCTACCCTGTTTCCCCGAAAATAAGACCTACTTACAAGAAAGATAAGATGTCCCCTGAAAATAAGACCTAGCGCATTTTTGGGAGCACACCTTAAAATAAGACACTGTCTTATTTTCGGGGAAACGGTATTTGTTAGCGGCTTCTGATCAGCTTCTCCTCCTGCCCCAGGTTAGCTTTTCCATGCTACTTGTGACTTACTTATTATTTTTATTCTCCACTCTCTTCTCCCTGGACGCTGTCCTGTCCTTCACCTCTTCTCCCTTCACCCCCTGTCTTCTGTCTGTCATAGCCTTGCTAGAGAAATTCAAGGTGAAATAGGTTGATAAACTGAGATAACTGGTGCAATGTCTGGGGGTAAGAAAGCCGCAGGGTATTTACTCATGTATTCTCAGGTCCAAGAAATATTTATTGTCTTTTATAAGGCAGGCATTGTTATAAGAGTGGATGTACGACAGTAAAAAAAGAAAACAACATAAATAAAGCCCCCTTTCCTCGTGAAACTTACTATACATTCTAATGGGAGGAGATAAACAGTAAATAGTTAAGATCATTTCAGATAATATTAAGTGTTAGGGAGATCAGAGAATTCTACTGATCATTTCATCTTAGAAAATACATATCAAGTTCTTTTGGGCTATGTAAGTAGAAACATACGTTGTAAATCTATGATTTATTCTTTGATCTCATATGATTGTTTTCAGCTATTGAGAATGGAGAAAAAGGCAGAACGCAGGCAACACCTTAATCTCTCTTTTTTCCTTCCTCTCTAGGATGGTAACAGTTCATGTTTGCTTCATAAATGAAGCAGCTTTAAACAAATTCATATTCTGTCTGGAGTGACAGACCACATCTTTATCTGTCCTTGCTACTCATGACTTTATGTGGATGATTCAGAAATTGGAACAGAGTGACTTACTGTGAAACTGGCACTGAATTAATCATCTATAAAGAACTTGCATGGAACAAGACTATTTTAAGGACCTGGGGGACTTGTGGTCTCACGTAGAACTCGCAACTGATGTTGGAGGAGAAAGCACGTGTCTCAGAGCGCACACACCTCTTGCACAGCTCCAGAAATGTCTAGATGCTGAAAAACAACCCAACTTTTACTCTTCACATACAACCTGAAGTCCATAGTTATCTCAGTTTCTGCAAGTTGATTTCAGCCTGGATAGTGGGGAAGGGGGGATAATAATTTTTCTCAAGGAGATCTAGAAAATATTTTAAAAACTCAGTAGCAGCAGCCATTCTGTGGCATTGAAAGCAGTGGGAACTAAGCGATTGGAGTTGGCAAAGTGACAGGATTGTAGTTGCTGATTAACAATGCTGTCTGAACTTGATCTCTTCCTGATGTAAACCATGCTCACCCATGTCCTGCCAGACAAATGGACATGGCTGCCCGGTTCTATCCATGCGGGGGAGCCAGTACTGAGTTATGCCTTGGCACAGGGGAGACTCTCCAAAAAGAGTCATGGCGGGAAGACGCTATGAACGCTGACCAGCAGGACAGTGTGCTGAGGAGAACATTTGGCACCCCTGGGAAGGTATCCCTGTGCCTCGACCCCTATAGAGTGTATAAGTCATGTTTGCAAAATATGTTATGACATGTTTATATTCTAAAACTATTGCAGAGCTCTGTAAAGGGACTTAGGAGAAAATGCTAAATGTAAGATGGTCCCATTTTCAATTTCCACCATGGGAGAGAATAAAAATAAATTATGATATTTAGTATCTAAGGTTAGAAAACCACACCCACAAGCTAATAAGGGTGTTGAAAAAAACTAGGTTACTTGGCTTTTTTACAAGAACACAAGGAATCAGGAAACTTTAGTTATTTATAGTATAATCACCATTATCCATTTAAAAGAACCGTTTATTTAAAATCAGGCACTCTATATTATTAAGGTTTGTGAATTAAAAATAAAAAGAAAGCTTTATGTAGTTATGCATGTCAGTCTGCTGTTTAAAATGTGTGACAGCATTTGTCATATTAAGAGTAAATTTGGCAGGAATTCCTAAGATGGACATTGTACTTTTAAACTAGATCTTATAAGACGTTATGTGAATATCCCTTGCCATTTTTTTAATAGTGAAGGGAACATCTGACTAACGAATGACTTTTTATGGTTTGATTTGAAGGTTCTTCTAACACATAACATGTCAGTGATGTACACCTAAAGGAAGTCACAGCTTTCCATTCTAACTTAATCTTTGTGATAATACCCTTGCCATTGGCTACAACCACAGATGACCATTTTCAATGAACTGATACAAAAGGGCATGAAAAACCGACTGCTAGCTTTCCTTTAATTTCAAAAGTCCAAGAATTTCTAGAGTATTTGGATTTTAACTTATGTTGAAGATAATCCAAACCAACTCCAGCAAGTGGCCTTTATTCTTTTTTTGTACCAAAGAGCCCAGATAACGTGCTGTGGTTCCTTAAACACTAGTCATCTCTCTAAGATACGACCCAGGTGCTTTGGGAAGCTGCATTAATTTGTTCAGTCCCTCTGATATCCCATGGTACAATTGATTAGTAATAAAATCACAGACCTGTTTAATTGCTGAAAGGGCCTGTCTCAGTATACAGCATTGACTGTTTTGAAATAAACAGACATAGATTAATTTGAGGGATGTATGCAGGTCATGTGTAAATTGAGAAGACAAATAACTTCTCAGTCTGATGGTTGGATTATTTAACCAATGGTTTCAAATTACTTGGGCCTATGAAAATGCTGTTTATTGTGCTTGGGAGTACAATAAATGTACTTTTTTCTCAAAGTTTGTCCATGGAGTTAAACAAATGCATCAAGTTACAAAATCTGACATGATAAGGGAGGGGATATATGTCCTGCCTATTAAATGTATTGGTTCATTGAGAGTTACATGGATTGCCAATTTTTAAAACTCTAAAATTCAATAAAGTGCATGAATAATAGAAAAATGCTGAACATTACTTTGGATGCTAGCTGCTTGGACATTAACTGTGTCATATATGCTATGAAATTGAGAATAGGTATATATATATACATATATATCTTTGCTAATTTTATCCCAGATGTGTTCTAAATATCCTTCTTCATAAATTATGGAAAACTTGAAGCCAAGGTAGTAAACCACAAAATCTCCTTTTCAGTGGGTTCTCTCTTCTAATGTTTCAAAATCACCTTTTAAAATGATCTCAGAAATCTGGAAATTCTAAATTACACTGAAAGCTTTACATCTCTTTGGTAGAAACCAAGTCTATAAATAAATTGACTCTATAGTAAATGGTGCCTGCCTGGTGATATCGATTCCTGGATATTGTATCATAATCTAACGTGCTCCCCACACTGCCACATTTTAATGAGTCGAAGGCAAATGGACCTTTTGCAGTATGATACTAGAACAAGTAACGTATCCTCTTAAAAAGGATTACAGGTGTGAAAAAAGTAACAATATATGAAAAAGTATGTGTACATAATGAAATATTTCCTTTTAGTAAGAATTAAGTATATTTCATTGAGCATTAAAGTATGTTGAAGAAGCTTTCGTGGCACATTTGAGTACTCTAATGCAACTGAAGTTATAAGTGAACAGAAAAATCCATTCAGAAATCATAGGTTTTTAAAAATTTTTTCTGCCACTAGGTTTTGGTTTCAAAATTTGATTCCAATATGGGGATTTTAGCCATTCCAAATTGATTCTCCTTTAAGAAATATATATTTCACAAAGGCATTTTGACATAGTGGGATGAATGTTGGGAAAGATTATCGGGAATCTCTTCTACTCTGTCACTAACTGATGTGGTAAATCACTTCCCCTCTTTGGATCTCAACTTTTTATTTATCTGTATGGTAAACTCAGAAGGCACTCCTTAGGGGTGAGCCCTATTTCTGTATGACTGTCCAAGACAATGGAGCTGAAACTATCCCATGCAAAATATGCAAACTGATCTCTGTGAATAAGCATCTTTACCATAAAAAAAGTTGTTGATGTTCTCGTTTCTAATGTAAATAGGGTCCCTTAGTAAAAGTGAAGTTCAATCTCAAGTAAGTTAAATTGGATAACCATTTACACAAAAGATGGCTTTTTTCTTTTCTTAAATAAACATTTTGGATCACCTCTGAAGAATGAAAACCAATAGTACCTTTTTAGTCATTTTAACCAAGAAAATATAAGATGTGTGTAACATTTGGAAATGTACCAAATGAAGCATTTAAATGTTCTTATTTTATTGAAAGGTAAGAGTAGAAAAAGTAAGATATTCATAAAGTTTTTGAATGCCAAATGATATATTAGAACCAATTTGTAAAAGGGTAATCCGTATATTACATTTTAAAATTGGAAAATGGGATAAGAATTTTAAAGTAAGCCAGCTTATCCTTGAAATTATTTCAAAATTGGCTTTAAAGTATAACCATTCAGACTGAATTCTAATTAGTTCGTTTGTGGAGTTTGATGACACCGTTCACCATATTGCTCCTTTCCATGAACTAGTCTTGATATGCCTTTGTAAAGATAAAATAATGATTTCATATCATCATAAAGTATTGTTTTAGAAATAATCCATGTTCATATGGGTATTTATTATCCTAAAATGTTTGCTAAGCATTATAATTTTATTTATAAATGCCATCTCCAACTACATCCTTATAATGTCTTTTTAAATAAAATTAAGGTAATTATTTATACTAAAAACCATGGTATTTCTAAATACTTGATTTCTGAGTTACAAGACTCACGAACTATGATTTTTCAATCAAAATACCTTATTCTCCTATATTCTAAGGATTAGTTTGTGATGATACTGTCCACTTGTCACCATTTTTTTTAAATCAATGGACTTGAAAAGTGTTCATTTAGATGAATGCCCAGTATATAGCCCTAGTTCAGTCATAGATTGGAGTTTGCATATTGTAATGTAAATGTACGTCAACGCTATCCTACATAGTTTTATTATGACTGAAGTTTAATTAAATAAAAAGTTTGTAAAATGTGATGCGTATGTGTATATACTGTATGTGTACTTTTTAAAATAGGTATATGTCCTGACCCCTTTTTTATACAGGTTTGAATTTGAAATTACGTTATATATACATATACTTTATTGTTCTAAATAAAGAATTTTATGCACTCTCATACTTTTGCCCTGTCATTTGATATCTTAAGGTTGTCACATGTGTTCACAATGTGATTAAACATTTATTAAACTAACTTTAAATTTTTCTGTGGAGACTTTTTGTCATGAATTTAGGTTTTGGTGAAATACGGACACAAGGGGATAAGAAATAAGAAATCATTTTAATTCGATAAGAATTTATTGTTCACTAAAATAAGTAAGGTTGGGCAATGAAGATAAAGAACTAACACATTGTTTTTTCTTAAGAGGTTTGTAATTTACCTGGAGAAGACGGGAGAAGTACTATATATGTGTGTGTGTGTGTATTGATATTTATATCTGTATCCACCTGTATCTATATATCTCCCCACTGCATAAGTACCGGGCTGGGCAGCATTCTACATGACAAAGAGTAACATTTCTCAGTTTATTTCACCAAATCAAATAGGTGCGTTCTGATAGCACATGCTGTATAAACAGATAGATGAAACCAGACCCTGGGATGCCACAACAGAGAGTACAGATGTTATTATCAGAGCCCAGGAGAAGCCATTTCATATTTCTGGGAAGAGGAATGGCAAGGTCAAACCTCATTATAGTTTCTGTGGTATAAGCCATAAATAATCCTCTTCAACCCCTGGTCAGCATTTGACTTGAGACCATATCCCCAAGCTTTATGACACCGCACATTCGCCTACCGTTTCTTTTCAGCATGGGTGACTTTCCTTCCTCTGGTCATTCTTTATAGTCTCAACATCCACCAAAATAAGCCTAAAGGACTATAATATCCTCCTAACTGATTACATCCTCCCCTTTCCCCCTTTTTCAATCAATTAATCACATTATAGGGAATACTACGTACAAATCTGATGATATTTTTCTTGGGTTAAAACACTTCAATTCTTCATATTTTTAGGATAAAGCTCTAAACCCTAAACATGATTTTACAAGCCCTCCTTAAGCCATCTCATAGTTGTTTTTCTTGGCTTGCTAATTGTCATCTTCACTGTTACAGACAACATAGGCCTAGGCCCTGAATACTCATATATCACTGCAATCCTCAACTTTAGTGGAATTTCAATTTGTGGAATTGAAACAGAATTTGATCTAAACAGCCATCAACTATTGCACTAAGTTATTTTTTTTTTTTTGTTTTTGTTTTTGTTTTTGGCCGGGGCTAGGTTTGAACCCGCCACCTCCAGCATATGGGACCGGCGCCCTACTCCTTGAGCCACAGGCGCCGCCCCACTAAGTTATTTTTTTTAAACATTTTATTATGGAGAGTTTGAAAATACACCTGTATTTCTTGGTATATACATACCACAGCTTGTTAATCCATTCCTGGGTTGGTGGGCATTTAGGCTGTTTCCACATTTTGGCGATTGTAAATTGAGCTGCAATAAACAGTCTAGTACAAGTGTCCTTATGATAAAAGGATTTCTTTCCTTCTGGGTAGATGCCCAGTAATGGGATTGCAGGATCAAATGGGAGGTCTAGCTTGAGTGCTTTGAGGTTTCTCCATACTTCCTTCCAGAAAGGTTGTACTAGTTTGCAGTCCCACCAGCAGTGTAAAAGTGTTCCCTTCTCTCCACATCCACGCCAGCATCTGCAGTTTTGAGATTTTGTGATGTGGGCCATTCTCACTGGGGTTAGATGATATCTCAGGGTTGTTTTGATTTGCATTTCTCTAATATATAGAGATGATGAACATTTTTTCATGTGTTTGTTAGCCATTCGTCTGTCGTCTTTAGAGAAAGTTCTATTCATGTCTCTTGCCCATTGATCTATGGGATTGTTGGCTTTTTTCCTGTGGATTAATTTGAGTTCTCTATAGATCCTAGTTATCAAGCTTTTGTCTGATTGAAAATATGCAAATATCCTTTCCCATTGTGTAGGTTGTCTCTTTGCTTTGGTTATTGTCTCCTTAGCTGTACAGAAGCTTTTCAGTTTAATGAAGTCCCATGGAATACTATTCAGCCATTAAAAAATATGGAGACTTTACATCCTTCGTATTAACCTGGATGGACGTGGAAGACATTATTCTTAGTAAAGCATCACAAGAATGGAGAAGCATGAATCCTATGTACTCAATTTTGATATGAGGACAATTAATGACAATTATGGTTATGGGGGGGAAACAGAAAGAGGGAAGGAGGGGGGGTGGGGCCTTGGTGTGTGTCACACTTTATGGGGGCAAGACATGATTGCAAGAGGGACTTTACCTAACAATTGCAATCAGTGTAACCTGGCTTATTGTACCCTCAATGAATCCCCAACAATAAAAAAATAAAAAAATAAAAATAAAATAAAAAAAAAAAGAAAATACACCTGTATTTCTGTATTTACAGAAGTAGACATGAAGGGTAATAAACGCCCACATAACTATAACCTCACTTTGACTTTGTTCAATTGCTAAATAAACTTTTTTAATTTAAACCTACTGCCTATACCCCTCACCCACTCCCATCTTTATATTATTTTCAGGAAAATAGAACATTTGATCTGGAAATATTTCTACATGTATCTCAGAATAATAACTTTTTAAATACATTAACAAAATACCCTTGTCACACCTAAGAAAAACTAATAATTCCTTGATAGGAAAGCCAATAAGTTTTCACATTTTAATATACTCACATTGTACATTACAGTATTGTATTTGAGCAGGTTATAAAATACAGGTAAAGACTCTGTTGAACATTAAAATTCAGTCCCCTCAGGTAAACAATGCTAGCTGTTCCTTATTAACATATGGAATTTTTTTTCATGTACAAACTATGTATACACATACATGCATGACCGGCCTCTAACCTTATCTTTTCTAATTATTAAAGGACTATGGAATACTCTATATCAGCCCAGATAAGTGTTTATCCTCTACACCATGATGACCAGAAATTATTGCTAGGCATTCAGGTTGCAATATTTAGGTAATTTATGCCCTTTGAAACTCCAGTCCATTCTTAGCAAAATTCAACATACTCTCAGAACTTTCCTTTCACCACCTTATTCAACATCAAGATGGAACTTTCTTCTGGGGAAATATCATTAGTCTTCTCAATTCATAGTTCTGTTTCTCCTACAGCTGTCACTGGGTCTGGAGGTGTGTTCTCTGCTCTTCATAGTTGTTTCTGGATGGTTCTTTTCTCATTCCTGGACTCTCTCCGATTAGAATACTCTGTAATCAGATTACATACTACTTCCACCCATTGTGGCTTTCATGTACTAACTCCCACCTTCTGCCATCTGGTTTCTTGATCATTTTAGAACCTGGATCACTGTCACCCAATTCATTTGTACTACTGTTTTAATTCTTAGGGATTTTAGTACACACATAAATGATCCTTTCAACATCCAGCACTTTCATGTCCTTGAACTTCTCTGTCTTAGTGAATTTGCCTACAACGTTACTCTAGCAAGTTAGTCTCATGCCATTAACAGCAACCCATTTGTGCGTGCCATCTCAAACCACCACGAATATCTTTCTAGTTTAATCATTCATGGACTCCCAACAATCCTTTGACCCACTGAGCCTGACAATCCATTAATTCTGCCATGTTTCACTAACTGTCAACAGGTTATTGAAATAACCTCTCTCTCTCACACCCCCCCCAAGGTAATTATTAAAATGTGTGTTTCAGCCTTATGATCACTCATTTGCATATACCTTCTTCTCCCTTGGTCCCTGTCCCTTCCTAATATTTATTTAGTAAGCCACTCTCCTGCTCAAATCCTATTTTCCACCCATTTTTTTTCTAACCCTATATGGCTAAAGGTAGCTAGAGTACGAAACACTGTCAGGCCTGCTGGTCTCTCTCTAGATTTTCCCTATGATCTCCACAGCAGTGCTGGCTGCTCAGCAGTTACACTGTATCTCCCTAGTCCACTGACCTGCTCTGAAAGCTGATTATTACATCCATCACTTTCACAAAACACTCCCATCATTTCCCATTCTTGCTTTTAGCTGATAATCTTGATTGCTATTTCAGGTTGAAATTTGGAAAAATAAAAGAGAACTGCTAAAGACTTTTGGAAGCTTGAACCTGATTTTCCATAAAGCTAAAGAAGCTTAACCTTTAGGAACTCTCATTTACCCAGGTTACTTATAAGTCCCTGCAGGGGGCCTAGCAATGTGTTCACATGGCCCTATGTTTCTGTAAAACTTGCAGCCACTTCCATTTCTCACTAACTGTTCTGGTGTGCAAACTGTTTCACACAATCCCGTCACTGCACCAACTCACCAGGGCATCCTGACTCAAGGGTGGATGGTCAGAGACTGTACCATGATCTAAATGTGTCTTATGGACCTGGCACCAAACGTATGTGTGTGGTGGAGGAAAAACCAGGTGCATGGAGTCAGGAGCCAGTTTGTGGAAAATTCTCATAATTATCACAGTCACTAGTGTGTAAAATTGTAAGTAGAGATTCAGGTTTCATCGATGCCTCACTACCACAGTTTTCCCCTCTCAGGAAAATAGTAATGTAGAGTACATAGTTATAAATAAACCATATTTCTTTTTTTCTATAATTTGTGAAAAAAACACAATGGAATTTAAGAAAATTGCTATGCTTATATATATAACTTTGACCCAATCTGTACAAAAACAAAGTATGTAAACCAAACATGTGTACCCCGTAATATTCTGAAAAAAAGAAGGAAAAACAAATAACTAAATGACGAACAGAAACTCATAGGTTTCTCTAAAAAAATTGGTATGCTACAGAGCCAGAAAAGTCTGTAGATGAGGTCACACATTTTATGTTTCTCCATGTGTTATTCATGACAAATACGTAATGTCATATATCCATCATTATACTGTCGTGTAGAATTGTTTAATTGCCTGAAAAAAATCCTCTGTTCAGGCTCAGCACCTGTAGCTCCGTGGTTAGGGCGCCGGCCACATACACCCGGGTAGCCTGGTTCAAACCCAGCCCAGGCCTCCTAAACAACAATGACAACTACAACAAAAAAATAGCTGGACGTTGTGGTGGGCGCCTGTAGTCCCAGCTACTTGGGAAGCTGAGGCAAAAGAATCATTTAAGCCCAAGAGTTACAGGTTGCTGTGAGCTGTGATGCAACAGCACTCTACCGAGGGCAAGAAAGTGAGACTTTCTCAAAAAAAAAAAAAGTCCTTCGTTCTTCATATATTCAGTGATCCTCTCCTTCTCCTGAACCTCTGGAAACCAGGGATTTTTTTGGCTCTCATCTTTTGCAGAATGTCGCGTAATTAAAATCCTGCAGAAGGTAGGCTTCTCTGACTGGCTTCTTTTATTTAATCATATGCATTTAAGATTCATCTATATAGTTTGATCTCCAAAGCTCATTTCTTTTTATCACTGAATAGTAATATTCTACTGCATGAATTTATCACAGTTTATTCATTCCCCTAAAGAAGTATATCTTACTTGCTTCCCGTTTTTAATCATTATTAATAAAACTGTTTTAAACATTAGTGCGCAGTCTTTGGTGTGGACATACATTTTCAAATTATTTGCATAAATACCGAAGGGCACCATTGCTGGATTGTATAGTAAGACTATGTTTAGGTTTGCTAAGAAGCTGCCAAAGTGTCTCCCAAGTGGCTGTCCTATTTTGCATTCCCAGCAGCTACCAGTGAGAGTTTCTGCTACTCTTCATCCTTGCTAGCAATTGCTATTGTCAGGTTTTTTTTTTAATTTAGTCCTTCTTTTTATTTATTTATTTATTTATTTATTTTATTGTTAAGGATTCATTGAGGGTACAATAAGCCAGGTTACACTGATTGCAATTGTTAGGTAAAGTCCCTCTTGCAATCATGTCTTGCCCCCATAAAGTGTGACACACACCAAGGCCCCAGGTGGATAATGTCATATCATGATTGTTTCAATTTGCAATTCTCCAATGACAAATGATGTTGAGCATCTTTTCATATGCTTATTTACCATCTGTGTATCTTCTCAGGTGAAGCTGCTGTTCAAATCTTTTGTCCAATTTTAAATTCAGTTGTTCATTTTCTTATTGTCAGATTTTAAAGGTTCTTTGTATATTTTGAATACAAGTTCGTGGTTAGATATTTGTTTTGCACAGATTTTATCCAGTCTGTGGCTTGTCTTTTAGTTCTTTTTTTTTTTTGCAGTTTTTTTTTGGCCAGGGCTGGGTTTGAACCCACCACCTCTGGCATATGGGGCTGGCGCCCTACCCCTTTGAGCCACAGGTGCCACCCTGTCTTTTAGTTCTAACAGTGCTTTTTCACAGAGCAGCTGCAAGCATTTTTTTAAACATGTAAGAAAAGAGTACATCCTGATCAATAAATTCCATCAATCTCGTCAAAAAGCAGTCCCCACAGTACCTGAAGTTGATTATTTCAGTATTTTGCAGTGGTTGTATTTTTTCTTTTCAGGTTTTTTTGTTGATAGAGTATTTTAAACACACGCAAACTTAGGTTTTTAAGAATGGTTGTGTAGCAAAATGCTTTCCCCATTATAATGTTGTTAAAGCCTTACACATAATTAATGATATTGTAAAGACTTCCAAAATAAAATTTTAAAGACTCAAAAAACAAAGCCACATTCTCTAGCATATTTAACTCCAGTTTGGAAAAATATTTTGAAATGTTCCATAAAAACAACTAAGAAACTGCAAACTCTTAAACATATAAAATGGATATAAAAGATCTCCTTCAGTCATCATTATATCTATTTTATTACAAAACTGAAAGAATATTTAGATGAAATAAATTTATATGAGGTAAAAATCAATGATGATGATCAAGGAGATAAATTTATATTATTCAGACATTGAGAAGGAAACTAACAGATGTTTTAAAGTAATCTTAATAAAAGAAGACATGAAATGTCATAAAATCTTACAGTTCATGTATGATAAAAAAAACCTTTGCAGAGGTTTCATTATTTTATTTTGTTTTTCTTCTCCTCTAATATGTGCATTTATATTATATATTTACCTAAAACAAAGCTTGTCAGTATCTAATACATTTTGAAATATATAATATCATTTTCTTTTTCATTGAATCAAATAAAATTTTAATCTTTACTGATATTACTTTCTTGATCTAAGGGTTATATAGAAATGTATTTCTTAATTTCTAAACTGAGGATTCTTTTTAGTTTCTTTTTTATTATTAAGTCCTAGGTTAAAATTGCATGTGGTCAGAAATTTTCCATAATAAAAAGATTAAAAAACACAAAATTCATGAGATAATTTTATTATGTATCTGAATGCATGTTTCTTTCCCATTGCTACCCCCAGCACTCCCAGACTAATTGAGTGTGATTTCCTTTCTCTTTTCTATAGCATTTATCCTCCCCTAGCACAGAGGTTTCCAAACTTTATTGCTGCCTAATATCTTTAGTCTCAATTAATTAATTAATTAATCTCCTATATACCTGATTATTATTTTTTTTAGGACACATTAAAATTTGCTTTAATACTTCTTTGGGGGAAAAAAAACCCCACTTGTAGTGAATGAACAAGAAACATTTTTATGCTATTATTTGTATCTACCATGCCATGAATTCATAGGGGAAGAAGTTCCAGTAGCTTGGGGAGGCACCTTGCCATTGAATGTGACAAAGTGTTGCCTGACTTTTGAATTCATGGGAAATACATTCCAGCACCTTGTATCACTGTTACATGGGGACTATTGGTTATCTTGTGTGCTATGCTGTACACATATTATGCCATGAGCTCCTGGGGAATAAATAGGTTCTTGCACCTAAAAACATGGGTCCACTAGTTCTCCTGTGTGCTATGTTATATGCTTATTATGCCATGAATTCATAGGGAATGGGTTCCAGGAGCTCAGGCTCCTTTCCGTTAGTTCTCACAAAGTGGGCTTCTCTGGGTGGCGCAGGCTGGCGCTTCAGTTGAACCCAGGTACCTTTCTCTTTGGCTTCCTTTTTTTTCTGATCATTTTTCTTCACACATTTCAGGAAGCTATCTCGGCTCTTAGAGGACTTAATATGCTCAATAAGAACATTAATCCTCTTCGCGAGGATCTTGCCCTTAACTTGTTTGTTTACAACAATGCCAACAGCCTGCTGGGTAACATTGTAGACTCTTCCAGTTTTGCCATGCTAACATCTGTGTGGCATGCCTTTTTGAACAGTACCCATTCCCTTGATGTCTACAATATCATCTTTCTTATAGATTCACATATATGTGGCCAAAGGAACAACTCCATGTTTTCTGAAAGGCCTAGAGAACATGTATTGGGTGCCTCTCCTCTTTCCCTCTGTGTTTGTCATTTTGGTGAATTACTGGAAGATGGTGTCTCCGGCCAAAAGGGACCTGATTATTTTTTATCTCTCATCAGGCTTTGCATAAGACTAATTGTGGATATAAAAAAAAAAACACACATTTTTTTTTTTATCCTAAGATTTATTTAGTTTGTAGAAGGCAGCTAAGGGCACTCACAAACCCATGGTTTCTGGGCCTCAGCACTGTGGTGGGTCTGAACTGAATATGAATAACTCTGCTGGGAGGGCCATTCTGTGCATTTTAAGATACTCAGCAGCACCCCCCATCTTTACTCACAAGATGCCAGTGGCTTCCCCCGTGTAAAACCACGAACGCCTCAGATATTGCCAAATACTCTCTGAAGGGCAAAATCACTCCCCTCCCCTTTGGTTGCCTTAATCCACTCAGGTGCTGAGATAACTCAAAACCAAATTTTAGACCCTAGAAAGATCTGTCTGTCCCTCCTCACTCTACCTTCTTTAGGGGCCCAACTTAATGCTTGTGATTTTTTTTTTTTTTAACCATTGGCCTCCCTAGACTCTCCAAGCATACTCCCATTTGAGGGCTTTTGCACTGTCTGTGCCTTCTGTTTGTAATATTTTCCCTTTGAGTAGCTATATGGCTTAATTTCCCACCTCAAGACTTTGCTTAAATGTTCCCTCATCAGTGAAGCCCAAACTATACACCCTGTTTAAAACAGCAACCATACCATTGCTACCCCCAGCACTCCCAGACCAGTTTAGTGCGATCTACTTTTTTTTTCTGTAGCATTTATCATCCCCTAGCACAGAGGTTTCCAAACTTTATCACTGCCTAATACCCTTAATCTCTCAGTATTTTTCATAACATCTCTAGACCAAAGAAATATCCAACAATTTCATTTATGAAATAGGTCCCAAAAAGTTAATAAGAGTATTTATATCCAAACGAGTTAATAGACATGTGACAAAAACAACACACATGAGTGGAAAGAAAATAGTATTTATGTTTCATTCTTAAATGACCGTAATAACTTAGTAATGGTGTGGCCGTGACTATGGAACCCTGAATGGCTGGTCAATGCTTGGACTCGTAACGCACACCCCACCCTCACATCCCCATGTGCTTTGCTTGCTGTGTAATGCATGCTTGTCACAACCACTGAAAAGCGGGGTTGCACGAGATAGGCTGTCCATGAAAGCAATTCGGCAATGTTGCAAATGTAAGCTGCTGTAGCTGGTAATTTGTGCGTCTGATAGATATTGCTGTATGGTTTTGCATGTTTCTCCTGCTGTAACAAAATACCTTAGACTGATAATTTGTAAACAACAGAAATTTATTGCTCACAGTTATGGAGGCTGGGAAGATCCTGATGAAGGATCCCACGGATTCAGTGTCTAGTGAAGGCCCATTCCTTGCTGTGTCTTCATGTGGAGGAAGAGGCAAAAAGGGCAAACTTGCTCCTTTTACCTTCTTTATAGGGGCATTAATTTCAATCATGAGGACGAGGAACTCATGACTTAATCACATCCCTGAAAGGCCCACCTCTGAAGAGTATCATATTGGGGATTAAGTTCCATCATACAAATTTGGGGACAACATCAACATTCAGACCGTAGCTCTATGTTACCCTGGAAAATGTAAATAACCAGGCAGTGGCCCTGTAAGTTTGCTGCATCACCCCGAGGTTCCTTGGCACACAGTTTGGAAACTTTGGCTCTAACAAACTGCATACTTACTTACTTATTAGGTGGACTATTTATTGTCTTAGAGAAGACACCACCCCTCCTAATAGGAGGTATCCAAGCACAGGAATTTGAAACCGTTCTGTTCTGTGATGTTTTCCAAGCATCTTCAACATCCTGCCCTATGTTGGTTTTCAGCATGTATTTGTGAAATAAATGATTATTGGCTATTTCAGTTTCTGTGAACTCTAGCCAGTTTTTAATTTCAAAGGTGATCTTTTTATTGGTATGAATATTTTTTGTGTATCTAGGAAATCATTGCTTTTGATTATTAAATGTTCACCCAGTTTTTTCCTTTTTTTGACACTGCTATAATGATTTTTACTATATGACAATTTTACTGCTCTATTTTGTATAATTTTGACATTTATATTTTAAAATTATTTTCGAAGTCCATTCTGCCATTTTTTGTATATTCCATAGGTGATATTTCATTTTTAAACAGATTTTTGAACAGTTCATAATAATAACTTCTTTCTATTTTTTATACTTCCTTTTATTATTACTACTACTATTATTATTATACCATTGTTTAACAAGGAATTTATTTGGGCTCTAATGTAGAGATCCAGCTTGATCTTCATCTAAAAGACCAGCCAGCTGTCTCAACAGTGCCTGTTAAATAATTCATCTTTCCCCCACTGATTTGAAATAACAGATTAGCCACACACTAAATTCCCATGTGTATTTTCAGTTTATTTCTAGAACTGTCAATTCTGTTTTATCTGTCATTTTATTCCTTCTCAAGAAGCAACCTATTTGACTTACTGTGGTCCTAAAAATTATTTTTGGTTTTGCTTCACAAACTAATGAATGTTGAATGTGGTGGTGATGGGGCTGGAAAACAGAATATTACCCTTTGACACTATCCTTTAAAAGTTAATTCCAATAAACAACTTGGCAGGAATTAGAAATCACAATTCAAACAAGATCTAAACAAAAGTTCTCCAGGAGACTTCTTTTTCATTCATTCAAGTATTAGCCACAGTTCCGGGCACATTGTGGGCACATAGAATTTCAATGAATCAGATAACTGCTAGCACTGGAAATAGGGCAGTGTGAATGAACTTCTTATATGAATGAAGTACAGAAAAGAATAGCAGTGACTGAATTTTTCTGTGCATAACCTCCTACCTGGTTAGTCATTGCGTTAGCATAATCTTTTTAATGCGGGGACTATGATGTCATGAATTGCTATCTTGTTTTCAGGGAATAACCCCCAACTTCACAGTACAGAATTAGAAAAATAAAGCAAAATATTTTAATTTCCTCTTTTTAATGCTATTTCTGAACATAGTTTTTACTTTGCTCATATAAATACATTTAAACAGCATAAAATGACATGTCTAAAAAAAAGAATCACTTTCCTCTAATTATAACCCTTGAAAACTCAATGAAATGTTTATGTATCTCCATTAATTCAAAGAAAATGCCTACGTAAATACATATGCAAATAACTTAAGGTAACTTCTGTTAAGTGGAAACATGGAAGCCTTCAAATATTCATACTGGCATAAACATGTTTCAGCAATTTCAACACACAATCAAAATGCTCTCACCAATAAGTAAACTTCATTTTTTTCCTCTGTGCAAGTCCATGAGAAGCAAGCGGGACCTAAAAATAAAGATTAAACCCCCCCCCAACCCTGACATATGTGAGACTTGGGCTCTTGGCCAAAGGCAAATACAAGGACAAATCTCTTTACTCTCGGCAATGCAATGTGCTTTCTTGAGCTTATGGGAAAACAATCCTTGGAAACCAACCACAACAGCTCTTCTTACTAATAGGTAGAAGGCAAACAGATTAAAGGTATAATCATGACAATGGACAATTAAGGGAAAGAACATGGAAAGCACTGTGTGCATTTTTTTTAATCAAATTTAAGGGGCCATATTCCAAACACTCTTTGTAGCCCACAATTTTAGAAGATTCTTGCTTATAATCACCTATGCTATGGCATGAGGCTGTTTTAAGACTAGCCAAATGTATGCTAGGTATTATTTATTCCCAAAGTTGTCATTGAAATGTCTGGGACATTGATACCATTGAAAATATGATTTTGTCAGCACGATCAGGTAAAAGCATTTCTGGCTTCTATAGAAAATGAACAAAGCTGAGATGTTTCCTGTGCCAATTAATAGTTTTGCTAAGAACCCAGCAAGCTCAGGATTTGAATGAGAACAACCCAGCAAGCTTTCTTGGGCTTTTGGCACCCATAGAGGCCACAGTAAAGAGTTCTCAGGAAGGTCATCCAATTCCGATGAACCATAGGGATTACGTGGGAGGGAAGCAGTTGTGAGGCTCATTCCCTTTAGCACATGCCCAAGGGAGGACATTTGCCAATGCCGGGCACCATAGGGCTTATAAATATTTTCTAGCTGAACTTGTGAATACAGCTTTTCAAACACCAGACAATTGATGCAATGGAGTAAGTTCAGTGAAACCTATGACTTGTCTGAAAATTCAATAATGTTGTGAATTTGTATTTACAAGTAACACATTACACCTCGAACACATAATTTGATTTAGGTTCAGGAAACTAGTTTATTTAACTGGCATATTTATCCGATGATTTATCTATGCTGCTGTTTGACATGGCCCTTTGAAAAAAGCCAACTTTAGAGTTTCAATGATATTTAGTTTTAATAGAGACATACTGCACTATGGTGTCATTGGTATTATTTTATTTGCTTAATTGATATACCTATTCTGCTAGAATTCTCTACTCTCTTAGGTCCTCGCTCATTTTTGAACTGTAGCAACAATATTCTACTTATTTTATTCTTTACTTTCAACCTAGGTCCTTTTGTTTACCAAGATGCAGGTTTCAGTTCCTTCCTTTACCCTTTCTACACTCCCCTATATTTATCAGTTTAGATTTACTCATTTGTGAAATTAACCTTAACGTACTCTTTTCAGATTTTATTTACGATGTGTATTTCTCTTTTGCTTAGTCAGTCTCCCAAACACTTTTGAGTCAGGAACATGTGAAGATAAACAAATCCAGGGTTTGCACTAAAAAGGGGGAGAGATGCTGCAGGTGAACAGAATGCAATGTGTCAAATGCTCCCCCAAAGTCTTCCCTCAGCCCAGCAACCAGAGAGAGCCTTTAAAAAGAAAAGTCGGAACCTGTCAGTTCTCGGTCCTAATTCTGTATTCAGAGTCCATAGCTTACAAAGTTCAGTAGGACCTGGCCTCTGGCTTTAATTGCTCCACTCTCCTATCACTCCTGCCCACTGTCCTTCCTGTGCCCCCACACTGGTGTGCTTGCCCTTCAGTGACACTGATATGGAACATAACAAGTACTCTCCTGACTGACGTGGCCCCAAGATTTAGACCTACTTTCTTACCTCTTTTAAATCTGCTTAAAATTTCATCTTCTTAGTGAGACCTTCCCCAGCCATCCTATTTCACATTTCAGTCTCTTCCTCGCTCTCCTATCCCTTTCCCAAGGCTTCTCTAGATCCCTAACAGTCTACATCCTTCCACATCAGGCTCTTCTGTCAGTGTTTAGCTTCTGACTTGCCTTCTAGAATATAAAATATATGCAGCGTGGACTTTTGTCAATTTGCTTATTTCTGCACCTATCAGAGAACATGGTGCCTGCAAAATGCTAATAAATATATGTAGAATTAATGAATGACTGCTAGCAGTATGCATTAGAGTTCTCCAGAGAGAGACAGAGTCATTATACACACACACACACAGCACATAGTATACACATGCAGTCTCCTTCTCCCCTGCATATACCAATATCCACGGATGTTCAAGTACCTTAATAAAATGACATAGTATTTGCATTAACCTACACACACCCTCTTACAAATAGTCTTTTTAAGCAAGTAAGTGACATAAGATTATGGGTTACTTCTTCAGTATTGTGACTAAATAATTCGGGAATAATATCAAAAATTAGATTGGAAAAGTTTGGAAGAAAAAAGATTCAGAATGTTGTTGTAGTAGTCC
Organism: Nycticebus coucang; assembly: GCF_027406575.1. NCBI lineage: Eukaryota > Metazoa > Chordata > Mammalia > Primates > Lorisidae > Nycticebus > Nycticebus coucang. Next base: position 33,636,064 of record NC_069782.1, read on the forward strand.
AGGACAGCTTGAGCTGAGGCAAAGAAAAGGGAGTTTAATTTTTCACATAATATCAGTAGAATTTCAAAATCAATGAAATAGGGTGATATGGGTGATAAGGACATTTGAAAAGATGTGAGGAAGAGGAACGCTGTAAAGAATTCTTTAGAGGGATTGAATCCGGCTCCTTATGGGAACATTTGGAAAGAGTAAAACAATTATTTCTCAGAAACAGAAAAGTTGATATAATCATTTTTTTCTTTTTTAGAGATCTGAAGTAATTTTATTTTTATTTCCTCCACTTTAAGCCAGTCACGAGATTTCACCGTGATTTCTGGGTGAGGGCAGAAGGAAGGTGGTGTTGAGCGTCTTCAGCGCTGTGGCCCAGTTGCCCCCAGCGGGTCCAGACAGGATGGGCCCCCACTGCAGCCGCTGGAGGAGCACGGCCCGCCCCGGTGGCGTGTAGACGATGTTCCCAGAGCACCACAGCTGGCATGCCACGTCCTCTTCAGCGTCCAGCGTGAGCAGCTCCGTCCAGCTGTCACCTGTAGTGGCCAGTGAGTTGGCAATCAGCTCAGCTGCCCTGGGAATCTCCCTCCACACAGATCACAGCCGTCTTTTTCTGCTGCTCAGCCTTTCCCACCACAAATCTGGCCCTCTCTGCTTCCAGCTCAGCCACCTGTTTGGTTTCTACACTTCTGCGAAAAGGACACATCCTCCGTGATGAGCCCGAAGGTTGCTGCTCGCTCGGTAAGGTCATCGCTCACCGGCCTGGAGACCAGCTCTCTATGGGAGATCAGTTCTCCAGTATCAAAGTGAGCCACCACCGACTGAGACTCTTTGCTGGTGGACGACGGCACGCGCCCCTTGGAGTCCTCTGTGATGCTGGGGAGGCTGCCCGGAAGCTGGCTGGCAACAGGCCTGACGAGTATGGGCAGGGACGCTGATGTTCCGTAAATCTTTGCTACCAGAGATGACCCACACGTTCCATGATCAAGAGCAGAAGTTGAAGATAATTGGGCCCTAAAGCCGTAAGTTGAGAAACTGAGGCCCTCCCCCATCGCAGTGTCCTGCCCTCCATGGAGTCGGTCAGAGGTGACAGCTCTGTGTCCAGCGTGCACATCGGGTAAGGCAGAGTTCACCACGTCTTCCCTGAGGGCTCAAGCCCGGCCGAGCTTCCCGATGGATTCAAACACTTTGGCAGCCACGTTTCCTTCCCTCACCCACGCACACTTCCTTCCACTCTGAGCTCCATGTGAATGGTGGATTTTTGTTGTTATAATTGCATAGCATTCAATACTTCTTCAGGACACCTCGCTTAACTTTTAGGGGAAGTATTGCTTCTCCACTGGTTATAGGCGGAAGGGGGCCCTGCTTCTGCCCAGCTGAGAAGCAACTTCTGTAAAGCAAGCCAAGTGGCTTGGATGGCCTCTCTGCAGAAATGGATTGTGAGCAGAATGACAAAAGTCTGGAAATAACTGGAGTCATCAAAGAAGTCAGGCTGGAACGTCAAGCTGTTTTTGCCATCAAAGAGATTGCTAATTCTTTCTGAGGCTGCCTTCATTTCCAACAATTTTTAAGTCTATATCTTCAGGCTCATTGTTGATAACACAATCTCACAATATCCTTCTGAGAAATTCTATTTTTTCAAGGGAGAGGAAGAGTTTCTTTGCTTCACTTCAGCCAATGAACTTTTGGCTGAAACAGAAAATAGAAAAATGATGAAAGGATAATTTGTTTGAAAGAATAGATATTGAGGATGTTCTTATAAGAGATGCAAATTTCAGGTTATATGCAAATTAAGTTATCATTTGGTGAGAATTGGGGGCTTGCGGAGAGCCATACATTTTTTGTCTATTTTATTTTAGTTGTTGCCGAAAGGAATGTGTTAGAAACTGAGCGACAGTGATTAAAAGAATTGCTTATCTCATTGAGCCTAAAAAACATAAACTTTTCATGGCTCCCAACCAGCATGACTATGCCATTTTCCCTAAGAGTGCATGGAAATTCTGGAATGGAATTAGAGTATGGAAATCTGTAGGGATTTGAGAATACAAATCAGTTTTAGGGATTCATGGAGTCTATGTACTCTGCACCCACCAAACAGTGAGAGAATGAGGTGGGTTGTTGAGTATATACTGGAAACGATGAGCCCTAGGATTCTGCTTAGATAGGTAACTATCTGTATCTTATATATGAGGGTAGGTGAAATCAGTACCATCACAATGAATAAGAACTGTGGCAAAGATAGGATTAAGGACTGAACAATTCCAGGAAGGATACTTACTCGGCTATCTATAGGCAGCACAGATTAAGGAAAAACTTAGTCTATAATGGCTAGAAAGGGAAAAATAAGGTTATAACCCAAAATGCAGTGCGAAGCTTTAAGCTCAGAGAGTAATAAAAGACCATAAATGGGCACAGTGGCTCACACCTGTAATCCTAGCACTCTAGGAAGCAGAGGTAGGTGGATTGCCTGAGCTCACAGGTTCAAGACCAGCCTGAGCCAGAGCAAGACCTGTCTCTAAAAATAACTGGGTGTTGTGGCAGGTACCTGTAGTCCCAGCTACTTGGAAGGCTGAGGCAAGAGAATTGCTTGAGCCCAAGAGATTGAGGTTACCATGAGCTGTGACGCCACAGAACTCTACCATGGGTGACAAAGTGAGACTCTGTCTCCAAAAAATTAAAAATAAATAAAAATCCATAAATATGGAAAATGAGTGATGAAGTCAGAAATCTGGGGGAGTTGGAACCAATTGAGATATAGTGCCACCAACTAACTTGCAGAACATGCAGCATCAAGGCACAGGGTCACACCTGCTTCTTGAAAGGGGGCTTGATAAGCAGAACATGAAACTCAGACCCTCATAAACTGGAAACTAAACATAAATTTAAGAATAGAGAAGGTCATAAAAAAAGAGAAAAAACTCCACACTAATTAAAATTGAGGGAGGGCTCATTGCCCGTGCTCAGTGGTTAGGGCACCAGCCACATACACTGAGGCAGGTGGGTTCGAACCCAGGCTAGGCCTGCTAAACAACAATGACAACTGCAACAACAAAAAAAAAGTAGCTAGACGTTGTGGGGAGTGCCTGTATTCCCAGCTTCTTGGTAGGCTGATGCAAGAGAATCGCTGAAGCCCAACAGTTAGAGATTGCTGTGAACTATGATGCCACAGCCCTCTACTGAGGGTGATATGCAGAGACTCTGTCTCAAAAAAAAAAAAATTGAAGGAGTAGAAGAAGTGGGGATAAAGGAGAGAGCAGAAAGAGAAATCTCAGAGATCAGAGTTGTCAGTGGTCATGTCAGTGGATTACAGGTAAAGGTTATTACTATAACGTAGATCAAGGACGTGGACTTAGTGAATGGAATATGTCATAAATACAGAAATTCCTGTCAATATTGTTAGTGAAAAAAATGTCTGACAGTGATGAAGGGAAAATTGAGAGATGATAGCTAAGAGGGAGATGATTGAAACTGGCTGGAGTGTGTGTAGACCACAAGGACAAAAGGATTGTACTGAGAAGAAATCCTGGTTTTGTAATAACTACGTCTGCTCATGCTGTCTCTTTTCCTTTACCAGATCTTCAGGTCGACCTATCTTCCTGAAATGAAATGATTTCCCTGATGATATAAGCCTCACATCATCATTGTGAGAACCAAGCCTCCTTTATGACGACAAGCTCCTTCTGCAGGGTTAGCTTCATTATCACTTCATATTCCCCCAAAAGCTTAGGAGATGATGGGGAGAATACTGGGTTTCTTGTCTGGAGGGAAGGCCATAGAGGAAGGTAGTATAAGTCCTACCATAGGTGCAGCAAAAGTGCTGTGAACTTCAGCTGCATGAGTAGACAAGAGCCTTGGGTGGAACACACAGCACAGGGATAAATAGCATCAGCAGGGCGTAATGCACATACTTCGTGGGGAAAAGATGCTTTGGAAAAATTCATAGTAATCAAGAGTATGGACTTTAGGATCAGACAAGTCTTGATTAAAATATTGGCTCTGCTACTTAATAATTGTGTAACCCCAAGCAAACTCCATACCTCTCTGGCTCTATTTTATCATCTTTGAAATTGCTAATGATACTTCATTACATAAATGAATTTATGTATGTAAAAGAAGACTCACAGTTCTTCTGTCACTAAATACATCCACTGTAGGAGCAGACTGCCAAACATACAGTGAGTGCTCATTAAAGGGTAGCTTAAAACAAAATCTAACCAGTGGATCTAAGGACTTTTGGGTTTCCAATTCCTATATATTTTCTATCTTAAACTCATATATTTTAAAATGTCTGTCTTATAATTTATTTAAGAACCCACCTGCCTCAGTGTATGTAATTCTTTCTCTTGAACCTGACACATTCAACCTATGGCCATATTTTCAGCCATTTCGTTTCTTACTGTAGTATCTGTTTTACTGTATAAATAGGACATTATACTATGTATAGTCTTTTTCATGAGAATATACATTTAATGGATATTATATGTACATCCAGTGAAAAATCAAAAAGCAAACCATATACAATCATTCCTTTGTTCCTTGCAATCATTTCCCATCTTACCAACTACTACTTTGGAATCCCCTATCACGTAATATAAGACACCCATCCTCAGGCCCTGATTGTTTCTAAATCGATTTTGCATCCCACCCACTTCTATACCCCAGCTTACTCAGGTCCAGCCCTTGATATTTCTAGAACATTCCAAGTATTTTCTCATCATAGAGTATTTGCTTTTGTTCTTTCCTTCTCCTAAAAGGCTCTTACTCAAATGTTTGAACAACCAGCTTTCTCTTTTCATTTTTAATGCTCCTGAAATGTTACATTGTCCTCATAAGGCCTTCTATGACCAACCAACATAAAGGAGCCTATGTGTCTCTTCATTCATTCCCTTCCTTCCTCTCACAATACGTTACTATCAGATATTCTGGGTTTACTTACAGATTATGTACCTTCTCCACTAGAAAATAAGCACCATGAAGGTAGGGAATTTACTTTATGACACTGACCAAAAGAGTTACTGCTTAAATAAAAGTTCACTAGAGACATTAAAGATACTTATATGCTTTTTAAATTTCAAGTGTAAGTGATCACTTTCCAAGAGTACACATTTTTGGATTGTAAAATATTATTGTAAAATACTTGGCACACCAATACTCCTCAGAGAGTTCTATTTAGCCTACAGCAATTTTCCACTGCAACATCTTAGAAGAAGTCTAAGCTATTTAGTTGGAGGGATATCATCCACTTTGGAAAAGGAAAGTGGATACCTCCCAAATGCTACTTTAGAAAGCATTATCATTGCAAGGAGGAATTTGACTATAAGACTATTTCACATCCAGGTCTGCCTGGCTTCACAGGCTAAGCTTTCAGTTATTTTACCACTATAATTTCAGAATGTCTTTTATATGTCTTATCATAGCACTAAGCACCCTTGATGGTAGTAATCTAAACATATAACTAAAAGCAGGTAATACTGTGGCTTTTTAAAATTTATTTTTGAAGGTTTCAGCAGTGATCAAACCTTGAGGAATTTGGAGATCCATGGTATAGGTAAGTGGCTTTTCTTCCCATTACACTTCTAGAAGACTGCAAGCTCCCAATTGTTGGAGAGTTTCACTCCCCTCACAAGCCCCAAAGTGTTGGCCACCAGTGAAGTGGGAGCTTCTTGAGAACAGCACCAGGGTGCCAGCCCCTCAGGGTCACTCCCCGTCTCCCCATACCTGAGCAGCGTCATACTGCTTTTCCCCCGTTATGTGCCTTTGTCCTGCCAGGGAACTTTGGTGCTTCAGTCTTCTTGTCACTGGACCCTACACAAACACTTCCCACACTATGCTTGCACAGACTGCAGTAGCCTCAGAGGATTGGTGGATCCCAGAGGAACTCTGTGATCCAGAGGTTGGACATTTGGAGTAGGCTGCCTACAGGCAAGAGGAAAATACGGAAGCTGGGGTCCCTTGGGACAAAGGGAACCAGAATGGCAACGCTCCCCCATTCAGACTCTTCTCTCCCTCCCCTTCCCTGTCCATTGCTGCTGAGGGATAGTTCCCACATGGGTTGACACTAGTGCCCCAAGAGATGATTCAGCCAGGACTCTCAGAAGCAGATGTTTCCCTTTTGTTAGTATGCCTACCACACCTAGGCTTCCACAGAGAGTGAGGCTCAGGCTTTCCTTTTTAAAGACCTACAGTGGACCAAGATGTGATCTGACTATGAGCTCCCTGACTGCCTACCCCCACCATGGTGTTGCCTGTGAGGCTGCTCCAGTGGAAGGACATTAAGCCTGCCTAAGCACTCTAAGGCAACTCAGAACCAGCACATATCTTGCTGGCACCATCAAGGACTGAACTTATCGGATCAGTGAACAGGCCTGGCAAGGCCAGATCCCATACCCTTAGCGCTCAACTGACAGGGAGAAGAGATTTGTGAACTACCTTGGGAGGAAGAGAGCCTATGAAGGCAGATCTAAAAGGAGAGTGTGGAGTAGCTCCCAGCTGCAGCATTCCCATGGGACACCTCTCCACCCCTCTCTGGTAGCTTTCCCTACCAGCCAGGGAGTTGACTCTGTTCAGAAAGCTCTTGTGCCTGCCTTTGTGGAGCCTGAAGGCAGGCTTCCCTGACACAGCCCCACCCTGCTTCACTCATCCACCTGACTCTACTGTGCTGGAGAATAAGAAGTCCCCTGGGAGCTCCAGGGCCTGCCCACTACCTGGGACATCTGAGTGCTTCTCCTCATTGACTAGAGCCAGTCATAGGTCCCCCCAAATACCACTGCACTTGGATTTTTCTTACAAACACCAACTACTGACAGTAAAAAACAAGTTGTGCTGCTCATTTTAACATTTACTGATTTAAACATACAGGACTTGGCAGAGTGCTAATTTAGAAATTAAACTGGGATTCTCAACATAATTCACATTGTTAAGACCACAGGGCTGAAGAGAGAGAAAGGATTTCAAAGATCTCCATCTCTCTTGTTGACAAGAGGCAGGGAATCTGCCCACACATAGTACACCACCACTACAGTCTACAAATAGCTAGCAATTGAGAAAAATGTCACAGTAATAACATCTGTAACCATGGCATCCATCCAAAACCTAGACCCTGGATGGATCTAGTATATACAAGTAAAGCCATAATTTTTTACCCAATATGTATCATAATATATGCACACCTTTAAGGTAGGTGGGAATCTCATTCAAACAAAAGAAAATCCCATAACAGGAAGTGACAAAATATCCAGATTAGAAGAAATCAGTGCAAAAACTCTACAAGTATGAAAAATCAGAGTGAAAGGACTTCTTGTTCCATCATAAAATGACCATAGCAGCTCTCTAGTAACAGATTCCAACCAAATTTAAAATACTGAAATGATGGGTAAATAATTCTAAGTATAGATTATGGGGAAGCTAAATAAGATACAAGAGAAAATAAAAAAATTTCTCAATGAAACCAGAAAAGTAACTCACACAATGAATGAAAAAAATTACTAAAGACATAAATATATTAAGAAAAACAGAACATCTGGAAAGGAAAAAAGTTTTTTTAGGGAAATGCAAAAAACAAGGGAAAGTTTTAAGAACGGACCAGACTAACCAGAAGAGAGAATTTCATAGCTGGAAGACAACTCTTTGGAATTGATCCACTCAATCAGAAACAAAGAACAAAGAATCAAGGACAATGAAAAAAGTCAAAGAGAAATACAGGATTATGTAAAATGGCCAAACATAAGAACTATAGATATCCCTGATGGTGAGGGGGGAAAAAGGAAAATTACTGGAAAACCTATGTCAGGGAAAAATTGAGGAAAATGTCTCTGGTCTTGCTAGAAATTTAGACACCCAGATACAAGAAGCTCAGCAAACACCTAGGAGATTCATTGCAAATGGACATTACCAAGACATAATCATCAGACTAGCCAAAGTTAACATGAAGAAGGCACTCCTATGACCCATAAGGTGAAAACATCAAGTAATTTAATAAAGCACAACTCATCAGACTAACAGCAGACTTCACAACAGAAATCTTACAAGCCTGTAGAAAGAGGATCCTATCTTAAGTCTCCTTAAACAGAATTAACTGCCAGCCAAGAATGTTGTATCCTGAAAGACTAAGTTTTATAAATGAATGAGAAAGAAAATCTTTCCCAAGAAACACTAAGGGAATTTTTCACCACTAGCTTGCCCTAAAAAATGTAAAAATACCTAAAAGTTAAAACTCACAGCTATCGTAAAATAGTAGCACAAAGAAGAGAACAAAGCAACTAGGCATCATTCAGAATGATGAACAGAAGAGTATTTCACATATCAATACTAACATTGAATGTGAATGGTCTTAATAACTCCATTTAAAAATGGAGATTGGCTGAATAGATAAAAATGCACAAACCAAATATACTTAGTCTCCAAGAAACACATCTAGCTCACAATTATGTGCAGTCTTAAGATAAAGGGTGGAGAAAATATTTCTTGCAAAGGGAAATAAAAGCTAGCAGTAGTAGTTATTCTCATGTCCAATAAAATAGGCTTTAAATCAATAATGATAAAAAAAGGACAAAGATAGTCATTATATAATAACAAAGGGATCACCAGATCTAAGGAAAGGAATAAACAACGACATCATACTCAGTGGGGACTTCGACACTCTGACAGAACTAGACAGATCATCAAAGCAAATGATCAAAAAAAGAGACACTGAATTTAAACAGGACAGTAGAAAGCATGACCTTAACAAATGTTTACAGAATAATCCCCCCCAAAACTGCAGAATATGCATTCTTCTCATCAGCACATGGGATATTTTCCAAACTAGATCGTATGTTAAGCCACAGAAAAGTCACAGCAAGTTTAGAAAAATAAAATTATGCAATATATATTCTCAAAACACAATGGAATAAAACCAGAAGTCAATTCTAAGAGGAACTCTTAGAATTCATTCTACACAAATACATGGAAATTAAAAAACCTACTGCTGAACAATACTTGGGATCCTCATGAAGAAATGGAAATCCTGAGGAAATCAAGATGGAAACTGAATTTTTTTCAGAATTTAATGACAAAGGCAACACAAGCTTCCAAAATCCATGGGAAACAGTGAAAACAGTACTAGCAGGGAATTTCGTAGCCTTAAATTCTTGCATCAAAAAAATACAAAGATAATGAATTAATAATCTGACGTCATACTTTAAGGAGCCAGAAAAAGAAGAATAAACCAAACCCAATGCTAACATAAGAAAAAATAACAAAGCTCAGAGCAAAACTAAATGATATGCAAACAAACAAACAATAGCAATAACAAAAAGTACAGAAGATCAACCCCCAAAAATTGGTTCTTTGAAAAGATAAACAAAATCAATAGACTACTAGCCAGATTAGCCAGAAAAAAGAAAGAAAGGATTCAAATAAGCTCAATCAGAAATAATAAACAAGATATTACAACTGATACCACAGGAAAAAAAATGTTACCCTTGACTATAATGAAAACCTATACACAGAAATCCTGGAGGCTATGGATAAATTTTGGAAACACACAACTTCCCAAGCTGGAATCAGGAAGAAACAGAAATCCTGAACAGACTGATAATGAATAGAGAGACGGAAAGTAACAAAACTTCTCCCAACAAACAAAAATCTGGAACAAGATGAATTCATAGCTGAATTCTATGAAACCTACTAAATGCAGAATACAAATGTCTACATACAATAACTAAGAAAACGCCATGAAGGCTACATTGAACAGTTTGATGAGAATATTTCAGATTGTATATGAAACCAGCACATTGTACCCCTTGATTGCACTAATGTACACAGCTATGATTTAACAATAAAAAAATAATAAAAAAAATTTTAAAGAAAAGAGGCATAACATCAATGACAATGAAGAAAATAGTTAAGTATAATGTTGTCACATGCTCTTCTATATTTATAATTTTGTTAATTTTTTGAGACAAAGTCTCACTTTGTCACCTCGGATTCATCACAGTTCACTGTAACCTCAAGTGATCCTTCTGCTTCAAGCTGCTATGAAAGGCATGTGCCAAGAAGCCCAGTTAATCTTTTCCTATTTTTTGTATAGATGGGATCTCATTCTTGGTCAAGATGTTCTCAAACCCCTGACCTCAATGGATCCTCCTGCCTTTACCTGTTGATTTTAAATTAGATCTTCATTCTAAAAGTTCATGTCCTAACTTACATTTGGATCTTTACTTCATTATTTACATCATGCCTTGTTAGATAGATAGAATTGAAAGCAATTACTTCATAATGATGCAATAAATTAAACTAACATAAAATAATTGTGCATAAAAATGGGACAGGCACAGAATGAAAGACAAATCAACATGAAGGTAGCAGTGAGGTTTGAATAAAAGATGCATAAAATAGTTTATTGACTTTTTCAGAAATGTGCCAGAAATTTAATGCTAAATATTGTAACAGAAATGCTAGAATAAAAAGACACACTTAGATGAGTCCCCAAAATAAAACATACCTATTACTTAGAGGGCCCCATAAGTTATGCCTGGCTGGCAAGAGGAGTTTTCTCCCATGGTGCTACATAAAGAAGGGAATTTCATGCATTAGACCTTTAACTCTCTTATGGGAAAATAAGATTTTGTCATTACAAGAATACAGATTTCAGAATCACAAAAAACTGGTTTTGGATCTTGGCTCCACTATTGACCAACTGTATGTTCTTGGAGAAATTCTTGAATTGTTTTCATTTTTGTTAACTGGGGATAATAAAAGTTGCCTTATTCTATTTTTTGAGAATTGGAAGAGATATGAAATATGCAATACTTGGCAGGGTGGGGGTGAGAGGAGATGTGTCTTCAGTTCTCTTTTCCTAATAAATGATTATCTTTCACAATAGACTTCTGAGCAACATTTTACCGATGAGTGGTGTATTGCTCTTTCATACTCCAGATTAAAATGATGTTTGTTTTTAATAGCTCACAAACTATTGAGTTGTAATTCCACATTTTCATAGTCACATATGTGTATCAGTTTATGTTGAGTGGTGTCTCATGTATATACATTTAACTTATCCATATTCTATTAAAACAAAGTTTTAGAAAAGATGGAAAAATAGTGATATCCAAAATTTAAGCAGAGGCATTCACTATTCTAGTCAATGAGCACAGCTCTTAGATGTGGAAGATTAGACAAGACTATTGTTTAAACTTAGACATCTGTCTTGATTTCTAACTGTTCCCTGTGTGTCTAATGACAATACATGTGACTAGAGTACTTAAGGATAGATAAAATATTTATCAACAATCATGGCGGCTAAACAAAAGCTAATTGCTTTATCTAGTGTTATTCTAGGAAACCAGAAATTCACTCTAATTTTGGAGGAAAAACTATGTTGGTGAGACATTATGGTGAGAGAGTTGATTCCTAGTAGACTGTGAACCATAATTTTTCTTCTTTGTGACCACATGTAAAATCTAGAGTGTACAGAAGATTGACTTTCTATCTATTGTGCCAGATGGAAAATACATTTCCAATGAAAAGATGTTGGAAGAAAGAGGAGAGAGGAAGAGAGAGAAAGATTGAGGGGCGGAGAGAGGGGATAGTAAGTTGTAAAAGCCTTGTTGGTTACACATAAAACCAAACATTCACAATTATATTCTTTCACTCTCCCTTCATGATATCTGAATCCTTGAGCTCACATCTTCTCTTCCTAGTTGGGAGGTTAGATTCTCCAGGGAATTTCTCTCACTTCCTTTTTTTCTGACCAAGAATCAAGATAACTTACTACACATGCCTTTGTTCAAATTGTTGGACCATCTCAGCCTCGGGGGGATACAGATAAAAGCACACTAGGCTGGGGTCAGGAGGTCTCACATCTAGCTCTATTTCCCCTAACAATTGTGCAACTTTTGGCAATATGCCTAGTTTCCCTCCCGGCCACAATCCTTTCATATCTCTGAAGGGAAAGCAGGACTAGATGATTTCTGTAAGGTCAGGTTGAGGGATAGTTTTGGGTATATGTACTCTACCTATTCTGGGTCATTTCCTGAACATGAAGACATAAAAATGGTCTCTGCTGTCACTTAAGGACCTCACCTCTCTTACACAATGAAAGACTTCTTTCCAAAAGAGTTTATAATCCCAAACTGGGACTAACTTAATAGTTTTTAGCCCACGTCCAGTAAAAGAGGATTCTATGTGTTTATGCTTTATATTTACATCTGAAAGAAGACAGTAATAATGTACAAAAAATCCTCTTCATATCTTATAGTTGCTTAAATATTAAACAAATTAGAATCATATTTTACGAGGATATCTTAGGTTGATTTTTTTCCAGAAGGATTGGATGCTAACATGATACATTACATTTTTTAGAAGGAAAAATTTTATCCCTGAAGATTGGCAAAGTCCTCATGGCTATAGGACAGAAGCCATCCTCTGCCTACACATTTACAATCCCCATCCTCTTTCCCAGTAATAGAAACTCTGATAAGTTTAGCTAATATGCCAAGGATAGTCCTGTGGGAGGGCAGGTCCTCTCGCAGTTCTGGTCTGAATTACAGTGATGCCATTCCTCCACTCTCCAACCCCTGGACCCCTTCAGTGACTTATCTCTAGAGTATTATGTGACCTAGTTCTGACCAAAAAGACATAAAGAAGGTCTGGTGGATGGAGGCTTTGGAGAAATTTTGCTCTTTTGATTTAAAAAATAAAAAAAAACAAAAATCATTTTGCCACAAGGACAATGCTAGACTATTTATTGCAGCTCAATTCACAATTCTAAGACATAGAGGCAACCCAAGTGCCCATCAACCCATGATTAGATTACAAATTGTGGTATGTGTAGACCATGGAGTACTATTCAGCCTTAAAAAACATGGAGAATTTATATCTTTTGTGTTTACTTGGATGGAGTTGAAACTTAGTAAAGTATCACAATAATGGAAAACAAGTATCTAATATACTCAGTACTAATATGAAACCAATATATAAACTTGGAAGAAAAACACAACTATATTCTAGTGAGGGGGAGGAGAGAGAAGGGGAAAGGGGAGGAGGGGGGTGATTGGTCAGTTCTCATCTAATGCGCACAATGTGAGGGTGTTCAGCACACCCCTGGGTGAAGGACTCAACTAGAACTTGAACTTTACCTTCGAAACAAAAAACACTGTAATCTAAAATTTGTACCCTCATATTAATCTGAAATAAAATTAATAAATTAATTAAGTAAATAAAACAACAGACTCAGTTGATATGCCTCTTTTATCATGTCTGAACAGTAGATACAGAACCTCAAGGTGCTGTAACCATCTTCTATGAGGCAGTAAAGATAGGAACAAAGGCAAACACCCCAAAGATGGTTCTTGCTGATATCAGTGGTCTGCCTCCACAGCCTTAGGTCACCTGTTTATGAATTCTTTCCATTGGAGATCAATGAATGTTTGCTTGAGCCTCTCTAGTTTTGCTTCATGTTACTTGTAGCTGAATGCACTCCTACATGGTTTATTATGCAACATGAGACAGAAATACTTATCTGTGATAATAAGGCTAGACTTCCGAGAATCTCCAGATCTGTAAATGGTTAAGACCCCACAAATTCAGTGTTTAAAACCATAACACAATTAATTGTAACCACAAGAAGAAAGCAGTAATGTGGGATTTTAGCAAGCTGGTGTAGAAAGAACAACAAATCTTACTGTCCTAAGTGCAAGAATTTTAACAGGGCTCTAAGTATATCTCTGACTTCAGTTATTGCACAGAGCAAAAGTTAGATCATTTTAATGATATTTGATGATGTTAACAATGATAATTATATTAACTATTTGTAAATGCTAAGTACTACCTTAAACTCTTTACAGCCATTGGCTCAACATAAATCTTCACATATCTGTAAAATAAATAGTACTGTCCCCATCTTGCTGACAAAGGAAGTGAGATTGCAATGAGTAAGTGACCTCCCCAAATTAACGCAGTAAGTGATGGCACACGAACCTGGACAATCTCCTCCCATTCTATGTTATTAACCACTATAATAATTTAAAAGCTTATGACTTTCTTTTGTTTCTAATTTTGAAACAGTCTCAAACTTGTAAAAGAATTGCAAGCATGATACAAACAACTTTGTTCCCCAAAGCATTGAGAACAAGTTGCTGACACCAACCCCTGATCATTCCTGACTATTTCAGCATGTGTAGTAGTGTAAATAGGAAACCAAACCATGAGTTCTTACTGATAACTCTAGTTCTAATCCAGTAAGGCCAAATGCCTTCTAGTTTTTTTTCCTTTTCCATATTTGGAATTTCCTTCTCCAAAGGTCAGAGATCTAGGGCTCATTATCTTTATATTTAATACTTATTTTCTCATTTTTTAAAAATATTTAACTAATCTCCCATCACTGCTGTCACTCTCTTCCCCCACAAATGCGCTCTTCAGTGCTTTTTGGCCAGTACCAGGCCAGTTCCCTGTATGGAAACGCTGCTCACCTGCCTGGGATCTAACAGCTCTCATCAGGGAAGCTTTCCCACCTTGGCCTACTCACCTGGGTTGGATCCGGTTGCTCTTCTGCAAGGACACTACTTAGCCTGCCCTGACACTTCAGGTCAGCCTTCCCATGACTTCTTACATAGACACCCATAGACTTCTTATATTGTCTCCAATAACCTGTGCCAGAACACCCTCTTTACCCCACTCAAGCTCTGGCATATCTGTGTTGAATTGACCCACCAGGTGGATGCCTTTTTTACCCCACCTGCACACTGACCACTCTCATCAAGCTGGGCACTCCATGTTCAGGCACTCCCCCCAGACACCTCCTCAAATTACTCATGCTCTGGTACCCTGTTCTTGCCTACCCTCCTGTGTAAACCCCTCGTCATCCTTCTAGGGTGTGGCCCCTTGTATTAGGTGGTCTCTCCACGGGGAAACCTTACTCTCCCACGTGGGCTGTGAAACTTGAGGCCATTGCAGCTCTTCCAACTCTATCATAGATGTCTACTATGATCAATCCCACATAATGACTTTGGGACTGAAATGTTAAGGAAGGGAGGGAAGGGGGAAATAAAAAAGGAGAGTTTACTTCTCTATTAAAGATAAAAATCTTACCAGGCAGTGCCTGTGGCTCAGTGAGTGGAGCGCTGGCCCCATATACCAAGGGTGGCGGGTCAAACCCGGCCCCGGCCAAACTGCAACAATAGAAAAAAACAGCCAGGCATTGTGACGGGTGCCTGTGGTCCCAGCTACTCAGGAGGCTGAGGCAAGAGAATCACCTAATCCCAGGAGCTGGAGGTTGCTGTGAGCTGTGATGCTACGGCACTCTACTGAGGGTGACAAAATGAGACACTGTCTCAAAAAAAAAGAAAGAAAGAAAATATCTTACCATAATTCAATGTGTAATACACATATTGAGATAAGCCTAATAAAAAGATGATCATTGCTGTTCCAGTACTGATCTGGGATGTAAAGGGATTTTAGGGAACACTCAGGAGTCTGCAATCTCTTCCTTTGCCATGATGGCAACATCTTTGGGCATTGGCTTCTCAGCATATTTAGAGCACTTTGGATTTTTGTTTTAACAGACAATAATAAGAGGGAACTGCCTGATAAAGCCATTACTTCTGGCACCCCATGAAGTTGTTATTGTAGATAGTTCTGTAACTTTCACTTTTCCATTGCCGCAGATAGACACTTGATGGTCGGAGTCCTGTTCAGTTTTCAGTGCTGCTATTTGCTAAATGCTGAGTGATGACTTGTAGCTCTTTTGAATTCAGATTTCCATAAGTAGCTATTGTAGACCAAACCATAATCACTGGTCCAGACTGAGTCAAAGAAACTTCCAGCAATTGCTATATCCTGTGCCAATTTGAATTTAGGGACACCTGTTGAGGTGGACAAATGCCATCACAAATTGGACCCAGCTACAACTCTGGGGCAGAATAAAAACTACAGCTCCAGAGAATTAACAAAAAATAACAGCAATAAGCAAAAGCAAACACAAACACGTAGGCTCACAGACACACCCCAACTTCAAACAAAGGGCATCCTGGGCTCGTGATCCAGGCTCAACACAAAAACCTTTATGTTCCAAACCAAACAGGCAAAGCTTAAAGAAATCTAGGGAGTCTTCTCTAAACCCATGTTTTCAATCTTTTAAAAAATGTTTTTTGACAAATTTAAGGATCCTAATTAGTCCCCAGTTGATATTTCATATTTCAAAATTTATGAGCATTTTTATTTTCCAAAATATAAAACAAAATTACATACGGGATTAATTTTTCTAATCACATAAGGCTTTCAGCAATTCAGAGATTTGTACCATATTTTACGCATTCTGAAACCCCTCGAAGTTTCTTCATATGCAGAAAATCAACGCTCCAATTATCAAATGGAAAATTGTCTCAAATTATTTTCATTATTCAACAATCATATCTATTTGTTATTGAAAGTTAGTAAGTAGGATCATTTTAAAAACAAGTTAAGAATCTGAGAGGCAAACTATTTAAACACAAGTGATTTCCCAAAGATGAGCAATATCTACATGATATAAATTTCTGATGCTTTCTCAGATCAGCAAATGTAAAATTGCAGGACTCTCAGTTCTAACTGGTTTGCTGCCAGATGGCGCCTAAGTCTCGCTCAATTTCTTATCCTCAACACAGGAATTTGGATTTTTTTTTTTTGTTGGTTTTGTTTGCTTTTTAAAAAATAATTTTCAAATTTTTTCTATTTTTCTATTCTGACTCCTCACTATAGATATTCTGAACCTCATTGCTTCCTTCAATTCTTCAGTTACCCCCCTGCCTACTTCACTCCAAATGACATGATCACCTACTTCATCATGAAGACAGAGGCTGTGGAAGACAGAGGCGTCAACACTGTGGTAGACAGAAGAATGCTCCCTAAAGATGACTACAACCTAATTCTAGAATCTGTTATTATATTACCTTAAGTGGCAGCAAAAACAACTTTGCAGATTAAGGGTGTGTACCTTGAGGTGGAAAGATTATCGTGGATTAGGTTTAGGCAAATCACTTGAGCCCTTAGAAGAGTCTTTCCTAGCCACAGGGAGAGAGACGTAGCAACAGAAGATTCTGTAGAGATCTGAAGCATGAAAAGGACTTGCCCTGCTATTTCTAGTTTTGAAGGTGGAGGAAGGGGGCTGCCAGCCCAACAATAAGCAGATTTGAGGCCAACGTGGCCCTTGAGGCCACGCCTGGGCCTCCAGATTCCTAAGTACGGCCCCTTGATTGAATCTACACTTTAAAGAACAAACGCCTTTATTAAGAATATTTGTTACGTAAAATTTAGATTTAGTCAAAAGACAGAACTCGAGGATTCAGAAGGCCACTTGTGTCCCCAAGACCACAAGTTCCTCACCCATGCTTTGCATTCAGCTGACAACCAGTCAAAAAATCAAAAACAAAACAGCAACAACAGCAAAAAATTAAAAAAACAGGTATTTCAGTCCTAGAAATGCAAGATGCTAAATTCAATTAAGCGCTAAATTCAATGCAAGACCCTAAGTTCAGTACTCTGTATGAGCAAGGAAAGAGATTGGCTCCTAGAGCCTCCAGAGGGGACACAGCTTTGCCGACACCTTGATTTTGAACTTGGGAAACCGGAGCAGAGGAACTGGATCAGCCCGTTGAACTTCTGACCTACAAAATTGTGAGATAATAAATTTGTGTTCCTTGAACCACTAAATTTGCTATGGTAGCAGTGGGAAACAAATGTTTACCTCTATTGCCTGTACTTTTGCTTTCATGCTTCATTATTTCAGACAATATTTAGAATGAGAAATACTGATTGTTTGACATCTACTGTTTTTTTAGTTAATGTCAAACACAAATTATCTTTGTAATTTCTAATGACTCTTTTCAGCTCTGATGTTCTGGTTGAATAAATTATTGGAGTGGGGCTTTCCTAATTTTCTTCTTCTCCTCTTGAGGACCTTTGTGATAAGGAACATTGCAATGTGTCAGAGGCTGATATTTTGAGCGCTCCAGGATTTCCAGCTCCCTTCCCTCTAAATCTGTATAATTGTAACTAGTTTGTTGAGCTGGGCTCCTTAGGGCTCAAGCAAAAGGCAACTGAATATTTCTCAGCATTACCCATTAAACTTATTTATTTTCTTCCCCACTCCTGGGTAAATTCTATTTTAAAATTTTATTTTTTTATTTTCTTTTGAGGTTTTTTAATTTTTTCAAATTCATATGAGGGTACAATTTTTAGGCTACATTGTTCTCACTTCCAGGGTAAAGTTCCATTTGTAAGAGCCCCTCACCCAGGGGGCATGTTATATATCCTCAAAATGCGCACATTTCATGGGTAAATTCTTTAAACACCACCATAGCTTTTTAAAGACATTACCAGGCGTGAAAACATAATTGCAATTTTTCTTAATGTTATCAGGTACTGGTGCCTTCTGGGTGTGTCAGATACCATGTGTTTCTTCCCTGGGATGCTTCTGTGGAACCCTTGGAGATCCTCTTTCTCGGGTGTCCAGTCGTTGCTCTATGGCATGAGTGATACTTCCTTTACCTGACCAGATATGATTGCTCTCAAGTCCCTGACTTCTGGCAATTCCTCCTCTTTTGCCAGGGTTGGCCCTTCAGATGGTCTCCTTGCAGAAAACTCATCAAGAGGGCTATGGCAGCCTACATACTGTAGCTTGCCCCTAGTCCATACAAAAGCCAGACTTTGCTCCATGATGCATCAAGGTCCACCTTGTTTCTGCTCAAATTTTCTCTCTTCTCTGCTTTTGGCAAAACTTGTCAGTTGTTCAGCTTTTCTAGATGCAAACCAAGTTCTAGTCTCTGTGGTTTTCTGCATCTCAGAGTTCACAAGACTGAGATGGCTCAGACCTCAGTGGCTCCCCTGAGGTCTGCTTCTCTTGACCCTCTAAGGCATGGGATTCAAATAGTCAGGAACACTGGTAATTCTCTCTTTTAAAACTCTCACTCTCTGTTATGGACTGAATGTTTATGTCACCCAAAAATTAATGTTGAAGCCCTGATCTTCAATATGATTGTATTTGGAGATGGAGCATTTGGGAGATGTAGATGAGGTCAGGCAAGGGGGACCCCGATTGAGGGGGGAATGCCCTTATTAAAAGTGGAAGAGCTCTTGCCTCCCTCTCCTCTCTCTCTCTCTCTATTAGGGAACAACTAGAGCACTGGCAAATTATTATTTCTGGGTGTGTCTGGGAGGGTTTTTCCAGAGGATACTGGTATGTAAGGCTGTGGACTGAGTGGGAAGGAGGTCCACCCTCAAGGTGGGTAGGCGTCATCCAATCAACTAGGGGCCTGATAGAACAAAAGATGAAGAGGAAAGGAGACTTTCTCTGTCTCTCTCTGGAGCTGGGACATTCTTCTGCCTTTGGACATCAGAACCCCAGGCTCTCTGGCCTTTGTACTCCAGAACTGAGTTACACTGTTGGACCAGCATCTTCCCGCTTCCTCCCCAGGTTCTTAGGTGTTCAGCCTTGGACTAAATTATACTTCCTCCCACTGTCACCTCTGGGACTGATCCTTTCAGACTTGGACTGAGACTTGCTACCAGCATCCCTCATCCCTGGGTTTCCAGCTTGCAGAAGACCTGCTGTAAAACTTCTCAGTTTCCATAATCACATGAGCAAATTCCTCTAATAAATCCCCTTTTATCTATCCGTTTCTGTCATTTCTTTCTGTAGAACCCTGACTAATAACGCTTCAGACAGGAAGAGCCCTAACTGGATATCCTGCTACATTTCTCCAAGTGCTCTGATGGCATCTCAAAAATGAAAGTTGAGAGTTCATATGACATCAGTGTAACTTGCAGCACCCTAGGGGGGAACATGTAGAGTGGCCATCCAGTGCCTAATTTTGCAATTTAGTTTTACTCAAAGGAAATGACACACAAGACTGTCTCTTGAGCAAGTCTTCCAGAGAAAGTTCTGCTGCCTGAGGCTGACTATTTACATCAACTTTTATGTAACTATGAACTGTTTTAAAATCCAGTGGATTACAGAAATGCCTAATAAAATCACTCTTCCAAATGCATGGAATTTGCTACTATTCACATAACAATTTTTCATTTTAAGTATATATATCATCTAGATTAAGGAGACTTAAATTTTCAGTAGTCTTTACCCAGATTCATGATTTATGAAATCAGCAAACTGCCAACAAAAATAGATAATTCATGTCTAACACACACGCAGAACCTCATCCTACTGAAAGATCAAAAGGGATTCATTAATTAAAAGGCTCAAGATGAAAATCGATTATAAAAATACTGTATGTCATCATAAAACATAGAACATAAGGTTCTAGACATGAAGGATTACTAAAAAATTACTTATACCAATTATTCTTCGTTAGAAGCTTAAAAAGCACTAAGTTAGCAGACACAAAATAAGAATTAGATGAGGTTGGCTACTACCCAGAAATATCTAGCTCTAAGGCTGTGTCTTGAAGCAAAGTTTTATGTTAATAATAGTAATTGGTAAAGCAAAATTCTATATTAGATACAGCTTTCTCATTAGACTTCTGCTATAAAATTGGAGAGATTTCTTTCAGGTAAGAGAAATTTGTTATGCTTATTAATATCTCTTAAAATATACAGTTTGAGCTAGGGAAAGAAATTGCTATTTCCAAGGATATGACTAGAAGCGAAATATATAATCTGAAATAAAATTAACATACTCAAAATTGAATGTTTTTGGGTAACATAGAAGTAACCATGACACATACTTTGATGATAAAAAATTCAAAGACTTCTTAATTTGTCTGAATTTCAAATCTCCCTTTTTGCCTTTTTTGCAAATACCTTACAGTATATCATCCTACTTGTTCTTTTTTTTCTTTTCTACATTTTTAGCATTTTGAACTCCCCAGCATCTCAAAAGTCAACTAGCTGTTTCATGTTCAATTTCCCCAAAAGTCTTGCCCAGAATCAGTTATGTTTACCTGATAAATAATTTCACACTAAAAATATTAATGATTGGTTGGAGCTTTATGTCATATTACCCCATGTGACACATTCGTGTTTTGTTTTTCTAGTTCTTTAAGTATTTTCTTTAACGATTATGTCTAAATAATAAAAATTTCAGTCACTCACCATACAAGCTGGGGAAAAAATGATGTTTTAGAGAAATGGTCCTCGAGGCAGGATGTAGAACAGGAGTGTCCAATCTGCAGCCCAAGGGCCACATGCTGCATTTTTTCTTATCTGTGGTGTTAGATATCAAGTATCTGTGGTGTTAGATATCAAGAAAAGCTACATGGACTTTTTTTCTTTTTTTTTGCTAGTCAGCCTTCTTTCCTTAGTATGTGTGTATTTACTATGTGGCCCAAGACTACTATTATTCTTCCAATGTGATACAGGAAAAATAAAATCTTGGCCACCCTGGGGGTGTGTTTATTACCAACTCTACTGGTGAGATTTTGGGTGATCCATAGTTACAGTGTGCAGGGTTAAGAATGGAGACCCTGGAGTCAGAACACATAAGTTCAAGCTCCACTGCTCACTTTCTGTGTAAAAGCAAAAGCGATTTGTCTCAGAGAATAATAAAGCCCCTACCACATAGAGTTCTTGAGAATACATAATAAAGTGATCTAAGTGGTCCCCTACCACATCCTGAGGACTATCTGTAATCATCATTAAAATAACAAGAATTCCTATTATTCTTATAGTCAAATGAGACAATACCATGTGAAGGCCTTAGAACAGAGGCTAGTGTGCAGAAAGCACATAGGCAGTAATGAACCACTGAGACCCTCCTTTGTATGTTCACAAGTATATTTGTTCCCATAGACTTTGTTCCAATTTAAGAATGTTTAATGAGCAGCTAGATATCCTAAGAGTCACCATGACTTTTTTATTTTTTCACTATTCTAATCTATTCTATTTATTTCTTTACTCAAAAAATTTGCAGAACACTCAGCATACGGCAGGCATTATTATGCTAGCTACTGGGGATACATGGATATTCTACAACAACAACAGGAAATGGGCTAAGGAGAAAGGGAAAGAATCAGAGAAAGACAGAAATATAAACAAATGAAAAGTAATGAGGTGATAAAAGATCTGGAATAAACAGCTCTGAATTAAGCTGCCCAGAAGAAGAAGAATTTGAAAGCTCAGACAGTCCAGCAAATTCTGTTTAAGATGTTACTACTTGTGGATTATATACAGATAGGAAGGCTCTGGGCATATTTATGGGAAAGATGGACGTAAATGGCTGTGGGAGAGTACAGATGCCTGAAGAAGAGGAGATTGATTAAAAAGGACATTCGTTTCAGGAGTTTAGAAGAAAAAACATCCAGAAGGAACATTTGGGAAAAAAGAAAACAAAACAAACAATCAAAAAAACACTTCTGGAGAACTATTGAGATGAGGCTGGAAAAAATGCAAAAGTAGGACTCACGGAAATCTCAGCTAACTGCTGAGTGAGTCTGTGCTATGGAATTAAAATCATTACAGTAGAGCAGTGGTTCTCAACCTTCCTAATCCCGCGACCCTTTAACACAGTTCCTCATGTTATGGTGACCCCCAACCATAACATTATTTTCATTGCTACTTCATAACTGTAATTTTGCTACTGTTATGAATCATAATGTAAATATCTACTATGCAGGATGGTCTTAGGCAACCCCTGTGAAAGGGTTGTTTGACCCCCAAAGGTTGTTTGACCCCAAAAGGGGTTGCAACCCATAGGTTGAGAACCGCTACAGTAGAGGAAAGGAATCTAGTATGGCCCTTGGGGGACACTTACTTTAGAGAAAAAAGCAATGGCTTGAGAGGCAGGGCCTCTCGGGTCTAATCGGAGCTTAGCTGAGTGGCTCTTGATTAGTCATTTCGGCTAAGTCTTATTTTCGCCAAATGTAAAATTCAGGGGTTGAACTCTGCAACCTCTGAAGCCCTTGCCAACTGCAGAATTCTACAGTTGATGGTTAGAACAGTGCCACAAAACAGCAATATTTTAGTTGAAGTTGATCAGTGTAAATTTGCAAGAAATAAATGAGGACCCAAAATAAATGTACTCAGCAGCTAATTTAAAGCTCCAAGGTGAAATGCTTATGGCTCTTTGGCGAGGTCATAAAAATCATTCCTCCAGCTGTTTGTGAGTGAGGCCAGCAATCCTTTACAATCCATTCGTCTTAATAGGATGCTGTCCAGTGCTGTGCTGATGATAGGTGAGCTGGAAAAGTGGTCCAGAAATTGCAGGATATCATTTTTGAAGACCGGCTGGCGCGCATGGGAGTTGCAGCCCACTCCTGCAAGGCATTGACCTTATAATGCCTGCATTAGCTCACCTCCCTGTGAGCCAGACTACCCACAATCACCTCTTTATTTGCAAGTGAGGAAAAATACCCAGATTTATGAAGTATGTCACCCCTAATTAATACGATCAATTTGTGTCAGATTAATAGCTTATAAATAATCACAAGCAGATGTAGTGCTTTGTATATATGAGGTAGGAGAAAATAAAGATCTAAGATAAAGTGACTTACGCGTTTATTTCTCACTCATGTAAAATAAATCCTGGGGTAAGCTTCCCAGAGAAGTATGGAAGTTTCACAGTTTTAGAAACCCGGGCTCCTTGTATTTTCTTGTTCTGCTAAATGTGACTTGCATCTTAAAACTTGCTTCGTAAAGGGGATGTTATAATTTAGTCATTTAAATCATCAGTTTTCAGCTGGAGTGTTGGGATATATTATGCTGTGACTGGTTACACAGCACAGCATTAAAACTGGTGCATGACCAGTAGTCCATGCTGCAGCCCGACCTGGGGGATCTGGGAATTCCGTGGTGTGGAGTGCAAGGAATTGTGTGCAACGTGAAGGGACAGGATTAAGGGAAGGGGCTGTGCTGGCAGAGAAAGCCTCATCTCATATTGATTCTTAAGGAGCTAAAGGAACTTGCAGTGATGAATTCCACTGCACCAAGCACCAGCTTCTCCCAAACCAGGTCTTGCCTATTCATAGCTGGGTGACATTCCATGTGCACAATGTGGACCTCCAGACTCCCACCCAACCTGACACAAAATGCTCACGTCTGTGAACCTACTCCACTGCCCTGCTCAGAACCTCTTTCTAATATTCTCCAATTCCTTGGCCATCAATTACCACCTCCTCCAGGAAGCCTTTCCTAACTTGCACATTTAAGACCACCCTCCCCCCCGACCCCTGAAGTAAGGCACTGTGAACTCTTTCTTGGGTGTATCTACAGATAATGGAAATCCATGAATGAATGTAATTAAAAAGGAAACTAGCAGGATATATGCTTTAGAAATAAACAACCCCGAAAGATACGTACAGGGATAAATAAAAGTTAAAAACAGGACTGAACATGAACTATGTGTTTATAGTCTGTAAACCAGAATCAAAATAAAGTCCACACATAATTAAAAAAAAAAAAAAAACTTGCTCATAGCCCAAGAAGGCTGCTGGAGCTCCAGATATTTATTACATTTGCTTTCTATGAAGCTTGCAGAAAGAAAAAAAGTGAGAATACTTGTCTTTTAAGGGTGACTACTAGCAATGAAATATTATTCCCACCTATGTGTTGCAGTCAAAATTTATCATAAACACTGTAGCTAACTCCAAAGTAGACTGGAAAATCTAATCTGTAGCTGAGTAGTTGTGTGACTGACTAAAAATTGGTATTCTTGTAACTAAACAATCAGAATGAATACTGAAAAATAACAAGCATTCTGCGTGTCTTCCCTTTGGCTAGCTCATGTGGATCAGCTGGGGACTCTGCTCTATCCCATCTGCATGGAGGAGTGCAGGCTGACAAAGCCTCTCCTGTCCAGGGTGTAGATGGATTCTGGAGCCGGGGAAGGGGTTACACATCACTTCCACTCATTCCCATTGGCCAGTGGTGGTCACATGGACACATCTGATTTCAAGAGGGCAGGGAAATGTTATCTTATTATACACGTTGGTAGAAAATAACCAGAATATCTGAGAACAGGACAACTGACTATCAGACAGTACCTCCGGCAATCAGTTAACTAAAATTTGGAATCAACTTCATAAAGGAACATATAAATGACTACCCAGGAAATAAGCACATGTCCCCTTGGGGAACTCTTGTAAAGGCAAACTTCAGTGCTTTTTAGAATCACAATCTAAATTCTAGTTTTAAGAATACAGATTTCTTGACACTCACCCATGTAAGTCTGGTTCTGTAGGTTTGGTACTTGGCCTGGGACTATTCATCTAATAAACATCTAACCATAGGACCACACTTTAAGTAAAACAGTATAACCAGTATTAGAATAGCAAATAAGGTAAATGAACTAAAAAATGCGACCAAATTAAATATTAATGCAGGGCATTTTTTTTAAATGATTAAAATTGAGTTGCTTTGGGCGGCGCCTGTGGCTCAGTCGGTAAGGCGCCGGCCCCATATACCGAGGGTGGTGGGTTCAAACCCAGCTCTGGCCAAACTGCAACCAAAAAAAATAGCCGGGCGTTGTGGCGGGTGCCTGTAGTCCCAGCTACTCGGGAGGCTGAGGCAAGAGAATCGCTTAAGGCCAGGAGTTGGAGGTTGCTGTGAGCTGTGTGAGGCCACGGCACTCTACCCAGGGCCATAAAGTGAGACTCTGTCTCTACAAAAAAAAAAAAAAAAAAAAAAATTGAGTTGCTTTCAAGATTGGAAGATGAAAAATTAATGTTTTCAATTATCCAAATTGAAAATTCAATTCACACAGCAAAAGTAATTTTGGCTTACTCTGATTGAAGAAATTGTTAAAAACAGTGACCCTTTCTTGCTGATCAAATTACTAAGTCTAAAAGGTAGAAAGAAGCTTTGGTAACAGCAGACCCAGGTTTGAATCACCTACTAGTTATTTGGGCAAATTATATGAATTTGGGCAAATTGTGTGAATTCGGGCAAAATTATCCCTTATCTAAGGCTCAGTTTTCTCAAAACAGGAATAATATTGCCTTCCTTACAGTTTTGTTGTAAGGATGAAATGATACCTATGAAATAGCACACCTACATAAGTCGAAGAATTAATCAAAAATTGAAAAGCATCTTTCAATGGTCCTTGTCCACCAACCTACTGGATAATCTAAAGATTCTCGGAGTGACAGTGTAAGATACACTTATGTTCTCTCATGCAATGCTAGCTGTTTAAATGAATGTCTGTGGTGCACATAAAAGTTTTGTATTAATTTAGAATAATAACTACTTCCATAGGTCTAAGAGAAAGAAGATACTCAACACAGAATATCAGTAGACCACAAAAATTTATTACATAAACCTCTTCCCTATATGATCATTCTCATCTAAGTGCTTGAGAAATCTTCGCTAAGCACCAATGTGTATCATACTGCTAAGCAAATCTACTCTTTATGGGGGAAAGGAAATAAAATCTCTGAGTACTTTCTCAAGGTATAAAACTGAGCCAGGAGTCAGCACAAACGAATAAAAGCGGTTCCTGTCTAGGCAAGTGATAAATGGAGTCAAAAACCCGTGTAATCAGAATGAAGACAGACGTTCTGCTGTGGCATGTGTGTCCACAGCGTCTCCACCCTACTCACTGGTGTCAAATTTACATCAAGTGGCAACAAAAACCATTAGGGCCTTGAAGCACAGCCAGTTCTGCTGCATCAAAGCTTAATGGCTGTCTCCCACTGTGCTCAGCTGGCCGTCACTTAACAATGGTTGGTGGTAACAAAACCCAGATACCGCACCAGCTGCTGTCCACCAAGTTAAAATGGGCTGTCCGTGGGGCAGGCAGATGAGAGGCTATGAAAAGTCACTGAAGGAGAAAGTTAAATAGTGCCACGCAGATTGCTGTTGACTGTGGGAAGACAACTGCAGCTGACAAAGGAGCTGACCATAGGTGTGTGAGTGTTTTGACAGTAATCAGATATGAAGAGCTCGCTTCCTGGAGAAGCTGCGCACAGCCAGTGAGGCCAAGAAGAAAGCAGAGGTAGGTTTACTGGAAGGCCCAGGAAGCTTACACCGGCGACTTTCAAGGACCAGCGATGGGTCCATATGGTCATTTGTTTCTGGAGAGTTTTCCGAAATATGATATTTCAACAGGAGGGGTTGAGGTCACAGGCTCTTCCACTCCACCTTGGTCGCCCTTGTTGAAGGTTGTCAGAGTGCTCAAGGGCATTTTTGACATCCAATACAGGGAAGCTGAGTTGGACGTACATTAAGTTTGGATTTAGTGAGATATACCCAACATTTCTGTCAATATTTAAGCTTACATTTAAGTTTTTTTCCCTTAACATTTTTTTTTATTAAATCGTAACTGTGTACATTAATGCATTTATGGGGTACAATGTGCTGATTTTATATACAATTTGGAATGCTTACATCAAACGGATTAACATAGCCTTCACCGGTGCAGGAAAAACACTTCTGTTGCCTGTTGGGTAAACTCACCTAGAGTCTTAACATAAAAGTGTTTCCATAATAATGTAGGTAGTGGAGGCAAAGGAAACTGGCCTTTGTGAACTCTCTCCCCTTGTTAGAGACATGTACAACTTTTTTTTTTTCTTGAGACAGAGTTGTACTCTGTCACCCTTGATAGAGTGTCGTGGTGTCATCATAGCTCACAGCAACTTTAAACTCCTGAGTTCCAGCCATCCTGTTGCCTCAGCCTCCTGAGTAGCTGGGAATGTAGGCATGCACCACCATGCCCTGCTAGTTTTTTTTTTTTTTTCATTTTTAGTCTTGCTATTGTCAAGACTTAGTTCAAGCAATGACAAGTACAATTTTAAGTGAAGGATTCACTTCTTAAAAATTCCTAGTCTAAGTGGAAGTCCTCTGCTTTTAGGAATATGTTTTATAATGCAAGGCATTAAAATCTAAAAGCACTACATATTTTTATGGTGATTGCAAGATATATAATTTATCAGAATTTCTGTGATTGTAGACCCCAAGCAAAAATCTTGTATTTTTTTTTTAATTTAAAATATCACATCAACCATACTTAAGGGAAAAAAAAATCTTTCTAGTCTGATATCACGTATTATAATCCATACCTTGTAAAGAAGAAATAAAAATTATAGTTATCATATGGAGAAAAATAAGTTTTATAGATAGGTTATAGGTAGTTAATTAAGAGAAATGTTTTGTGATTTCTTTCTTCTTCTAAATAAATATTAATTTTTGACTAATTTTGTATTTTTTTTATTTAACAAAGACTCTCTCCAAAACCTAGTTTAGTATTAAAGGCACTATTAGTGTCCTCAATCCTTTTCAAGATTTTATTCCCACTATTGAGCTCCTGGTTCATATGGTAAGTCATGGCAGTTTTCTTAAGAGAAATATTTACATAGATATTAAAACTGTGTATTATGTATCACTGTATATCTTGGAAATTTTACCAAAGTACAAGGTATATATTGAAAAGTGCACAGATCATAAGGATATGTCATATGAGTTTTCACAAGGAAAAAGGCTTTCTGTCTCCAGAACTATGAGAAAATAAATTTCTGCTTTTTAAGCCTCCTAGTCCATGGTACTTTGAAAGGCAACACTGGCAAAGTGATGTCCTAAGGAAGAAGGGCAGATTCTGAGGGACAACTCAGTGTGTCTGTAATGTTAGATGATATACAATTGATTATTACACCACCCATGAATTTAGTTGGGAGCTATGAACAAATTGTTGAAAGTCCTTTAAAACTAGGAGCCTCCTGATTGATTCCACTGCCCTTAACAGTCAGTGTTTATGTTTTGAAAACATAAATTAAATCAATGTTTCTTAACCTTTTTTATTTCGTGGCACACTCGAACCTATAGTCAAACTTCCACAGCACACCTAAATTATGTTGATCAGAAAAACAAGTAAAAAAAAAAAGGAATATACATACTGTGTTTTGAACTTCTTTTGAAAATAATCTAATTAATTATCTCTAAAAATGTTTGCAGCACACCCAAGATCCTTTCACAGCACAATACTGTGCCACAGCGTACTGCTTGGAAATCACTAAATTGGATTATTTCACCCTTTTGTGTGAAAACTTCAAGAATGACACCTGGACTTCCCATTTTCTGACCCACATGCTTGGGTCCTCTGCCAGCTCCAGCCTTGGTTTCTGCGATGCTGCCCCTCACTCATTTTGTCCCAGCACTGGTCTTCCCAGCATGCTCCCACTCAGGACCTTTCCACTTGCTAATTTCCTTCTAGTAATGCTCTTCTCCTGTTTTCCACAGAAATCGTTTTTTGATTTACTTTGAGTATCTGCTTAAAAGCAATGGTATCAGAGAGGCCTTTGCTGACCACACTATCTGAAACCAGCTCCAGCCTTGGAAATATATATAGCACCTCATTTCTTTCCAATGTCTCTGCAACTTCAAGGTTAAAGTGTACCGAGGATTATAATCTAAAGATCTCTGCTTGCATATTTTTTTTCTGTTGCTCCAGAGAAGTCTTCTTTTGTTTCTTGATCTTTCTATTTTCCTAGTTTCACCTTAATTTAACCACTGCAAAGTTTGTCTTTATTCCAAGTTCATTTTTCCTCTTTTGGCTCCTCTCTTTTGATTGTTCTTTTCTGTTTCAGGTCATTTATTTTTCCAAGTTAGAGCCCTAATATATGAACACAGCTTCATCTCTCAGCTTCCAAATCTCAGTCCCATATATTAAGTTGTGTGTGTATTTATAAGGGCAAGTTCTGTGGCCATGTCAATCTGATCTTTTAACACATCAACTTTCTATACTTGCTGTTGTGGTCTCAGGTCCAACACAGTTCTAGTACATTAGGTTCTAAACCTTGGAAGCTTCTTTACCTTGGTCTTTTTAGCATCTGATTTAGTAATTATTTTGCATCGAGCCCTGTGTGTTTTGGGATTAGAGATTTGTAACGCTAGTGTATCTTTTTTCTACTGTTTAAAATATATAGCAAATGACTGTCATCCTTTCAAAGTGTCTACAAAAAGTTTCAGAGCATATTAAAATGTACCAGCTAAATCATGTACTGACCTATCCTGATAGCTTATTCTCTCAGCACTAAAGGTTACTGCTAATTTCTTTGGGAAGTGAAGTTCTTGGAATAATCCCCTCTCAGTCATTGAAAAATAATATCCTGGCAAAGACTATGGAATTGTCCTGACATCCCTAATCCTCCCTAGGAATTCAGCCAATGTCAGTATCAAAAACAACATCATAGCTTTGTTAGGAAACCTGTAGCCAGTGCATTAAACCACTCCTCATAGGTTGGGCATTTTGGCTAAAGCCTGTAATCCTAGTATTCTGGGAGACTGAGGTGGGAAGATTGCTTGAGCCCAGGAATTTGAGACCAGCCTGAGTAAGGGGGAGACCCCATCTGTATAAAATACAGAAAAATTAGCTGAGCTTGATGGCACAAGCCTATAGCTCCAGCTACTCAGGAGGCTAAGGCAGGGGGACGACTTGAGTCCAGGAGTTGGAGCTTGCAGTGAGCTGTGATGACACCACTGCACACTGGCCAGGGGGACAAAGCAAGACACTGTCTCCAAAAACACTCCTCAAATTCTTACTTATAGCTCCCTAATGCAATTCCTTTTTTTCCTGTCCTCACTTCTATCTTTTTTCCACTGCATCTTCTGAATTTTTCATTACCAATCTTGTATTCCTTACGTAAACCCTACTTGACTCTGCTGTGTTTTGCTTTGAAATCATGATGAATTTGATTTGTTATTATTTCATTTGTATGCTTTTTACAACTATTAATAAATGAGTCTGGGTTATAAATATGTTTTAATACCACTCTTACTTAATTTTGTAAAATAACTTTTGAGGCTTTTCATCTTTTCTTATACTCTGGAAATGTTAACATAGGAATTATCTGTTTCTTAAAGGTTTGGGTGAATCTACTAATAAAGCTGTATGAGCTTAGAGCCTTTATATATATATTCTGATGCTGTATTTTTTCAGCTTAATCTTTGATAGTTGATTGAGTTTAATTTGTTGCCAATTTTGTCCAGTGCTTCTTATTTCTAATAAAGGCATTGAAAGCTATTAACTTTCCTCTGAGTGTCTCTGTTAAACACACCATCTGTAGGCCCTCAACATTCTTTTGCTTCCATCTGCCCCACCAGACCTCTACCCTTCAACACGAATTCTACGGTCAAATGTTCCAAGAAGAAAAAAAGATCCATTGAGTGGGAAAGTATTTTATTCTGAATAGGTCTTCTGTGTTCAGCATATATTAATAATTAGATTTTTAACTTTTTAAAAAAACTATTTCATTTGAGTTACCATTTATTTCAGAATTTTATTCATTTGTATTTGTTGTAGTCCTAATACCGTATTTTTTATCTGCCTTCTTATATTTCATTTTTTATACCATTCTTTATATGCAATTTATTTTTCCTCTCCCTTCTCATCCTTTTTAATCTCCTTCTTTTCTTCCCTAACATCTGCCAAATAAAGCACCTTTTACAAGCTACTTTTATATTTTTAGTGGTTTACAAGTTTTAAATGCTGTTCCAATTCTTTTCATTTTATGTCTTAAGTTCTTAAGTGACAAGGCCGGGCTCAGTGGCTCATGCCTATAATCCTAACACTTGGGAGGCCGAAGTGAGTGGATGGCTCTAGCTCAGGAGTTAGAGACCAGCCTGAGCCAAAGTGAGACCCCATCTCTACTAAAAACAGGAAAGCTTGTTGGGCATTGAGGCAGGTGCCTACAGTACCAGCTACTTGGGAAGCTGAGACAAGAGGATCACTTCAGCCCAAGAATTTGAGGTTGCTATGAGAGCTATGATGATACCATAGCACTCTACTCAGGGCAACAGAATGATACTATGTCTCAAAAAAAAAAAAGTTCTTAAGATATAAATACAAACTTTGTTTTCAGTGAATATGGAGACATAATTAGTATCTATTAACATTTTCACTTTTCTGAAAAAGAAATATCATTAACATGACTTTAATGTAGCCTCGTCTTCCATCTCTTATGTATTTCTTTAACTTAGTTCGCCCTTTTCCTCAAAAATATTGATGGAGTAAAGTTTTTATTCCATATATACTCCATAATGCTGAAGAACTGGGGTGGGCAGAGATCAGAGGGAGAAGGGCCTGTTAAGAAGGGGAAAGAGCTTCATAAAAGATGAGAGAGTTTAGCAAGAAGACAAGCCTTGCCTACTTCACCATCTGGTCTTGCTCAGGGATCACATCACCCTTTGGAGTAGAATGTAATCCAGCACTTCTGAAACACAGATCAGAAGTGCCAGAAGTTCAAAATGAGTGAATATAACTTTAAACTTTTTACTGTATATTTAAAAATTATGAGTGACTACCACAGGTTGAAAATATTGAATATTCAGATGACTTCCTATGAATTCCTTTCACTCCTAACTGTAAAATTTTAATGAAAGCTATCATATTTTCACTAGATAGATATACAAAAATTATTAATTGTGAGGCCGAGGATGAAGTGCCAAGATTGAAAGCGGTTACTGATATGAACTTCCTAAGTTGGACATGTTTTCTTTTTAATTTTAGTGACATCCTTAGAGATATGGAGTATTACTCCATTAAAAAAGAGCGTTTCTGCTCAAGGATACTGTGCTGATAGCGCGGAAGTTTTCTTCTCCATCTGTGTTACTCTAACAGTGTTCGCTCAGAACACACTCTCACCACTTGGGTTCTCCCACTCACTGCCTTTTTGGCCTTCCTTAAATCTTTCCTGTTCTGAATCCAACCTGGTGGAGGAAAAAAAGAGTTCCGTGGAATCAGACTAATCTGAATTAGCAACATGGCTCTGCCATTTTAAGTTCTGTTGGTTTAAAGACTACTGTATCTGTGAATAGGACGGCAACACCTGCTTTTTCCTGCTTTACATTTGCCTGGAGTATAGATGGCCATCTCATCACCTTGAGTCTCTATTTGTCTTTTAAGTCCACAGGCACGAGAACTTAAAGAGCAAGAGGAAGTGAAAGGAAAATTAGGGCAAGGAAACAGATAAAAGAAATCACTCATGAGGAAAAATCAGCAGAAAACTCCAGGCAACATGAAGAACCAGTCCAGAACAACCCCGCCAAGAGACCATAAGGTAGCTACTGCAGATGATTCCATCTATAAAGAAATGTTAGGAATGACAGAAAGGGAATTTAGAATACACATGTTGAAAACAATGAAAGAAATGATGGAAACAATGAAGGAAATTGCTAATAAAGTGGAAAATAACCAAAAGGAAATCGAAAAACAGAATCAAATAAGAGATGAATGATATGAAGAATATAAAAAGGATATAGCAGAGCTGAAGGAAATGAAACAGTCAATCAGGGAACTTAAAGATGCAATGGAAAGTATCAGCAACAGGTTAGACCATGCAGAAGAAAGAATTTCAGAGGTAGAAGACAAAGTTCTTGACATAACTCAGATAATAAAAGAGGCAGAAAAGAAGAGAGAGAAAGCAGAACGTTCACTGTCAGAATTATGGGACTTTATGAAGCGTTCCAACATACGAGTTATAGGAATTCCAAAAGGGGAAGAAGAATGCCCCAGAGGAATGGAAGCCATACTAGAGAATATTATAAAAGAAAATTTCCCAAATATCACCAAAGATTCTGACACACTGTTTTCAGAGGGATATCGGACCCCAGGTCGCCTCAACTCTAACCAAGCTTCTCCAAGACACATTGTGATGAACCTGTCCAAAGGCAAAAGAAAAGATTCTGCAAGCTGCCAGGAGTAAGCGCCAGTTGACCTACAGGGGCAAATCCATCAGAGTGACCGGAGACTTCTCTAATGAAACTTTCCAAGCAAGAAGACAATGGTCATCTACCTTTAATCTACTTAAACAGAACAATTTCCAGCCCAGAATTCTGTACCCTGCTAAGCTAAGCTTAAAAATTGACAGAGAAATCAAATCATTTACGGATATACAAACATTGAGGAAATTTGCCACAACAAGACCAGCTCTACAGGAAATACTTCAACCTGTTCTGCACACTGACCACCACAATGCATCAGCAGCAAAGTAAGAACTCAGAAATTAAAGGACAGAACCTAACCTCCACACTGACGCAAAAGATAAAACTAAGCAATGGACTCTCACAAAATAAGACAAATAGAATACTACCACACTTATCAATTATCTCAATAAATGTTAATTGCTTGAATTCCCCACTGAAGAGACATAGATTGGTTGACTGGATTAAAAAACACAAGCCATCCATATGCTGTCTGCAAGAAACACACCTGGCTTCAAAAGACAAATTAAAGCTCCGAGTCAAGGGTTGGAAGACAATTTTTCAGGCAAATGGAATTCAGAAGAAAAGAGGAGTTGCAATCTTATTTTCAGATACATGTGGTTTTAAAGCAACTAAAGTCAAAAAAGACAAAGATGGTCACTTTATATTGGTCAAGGGAAAAATACAACAAGAAGACGTTTCCATTCTAAATATTTATGCACCCAATTTAAATGCTCCCAGATTCAGGAAACAGACCTTACTCAGTCTGAGCAGTATGATATCTGATAATACCATAATAACAGGGGACTTTAACACTCCTCTTACAGAGCTGGACAGATCCTCTAAACAGAAATTAAACAAAGATATAAGAGATTTAAATGAGACCCTAGAACAACTGTGCTTGATAGACGCATATAGAACACTCCACCCCAAAGATAAAGAATATACATTCTTCTCATCACCCCATGGAACATTCTCCAAAATTGATCATATCCTGGGTCACAAAACAAATATCAACAGAATCAAAAGAATTGAAATTTTACCTTGTATCTTCTCAGACCATAAGGCACTAAAGTTGGAACTCAACTCTAACAAAAACGCTCGACCCCACACAAAGGCATGGAAATTAAATAATCTTCTGTTGAATAACAGATGGGTGCAGGAAGAAATAAAACAGGAAATTATTAGCTTCCTTGAGCATAACAACAATGAAGACACAAGCTACCAAAACCTGTGGGATACTGCAAAAGCAGTTTTGAGAGGAAAATTCATCGCTTTAGATGCCTACGTTCGAAAAACAGAAAGAGAGCGCATCAACAATCTCACAAGAGATCTTATGGAATTGGAAAAAGAAGAACAATCTAAGCCTAAACCCAGTAGAAGAAAAGAAATATCCAAAATCAAATCAGAGATCAATGAAATTGAAAACAAAAGAATCATTCAGAAAATTAATGAAACAAGGAGTTGGTTTTTTGAAAACATAAATAAAATAGATAAACCATTGGCCAGACTAACGAGGAATAGAAAAGTAAAATCTCTAGTAACCTCAATCAGAAATGATAAAGGGGAAATAACAACCGATCCCACAGAGATACAAGAGATCATCTCTGAATACTACCAGAAACTCTATGCCCAGAAATTTGACAATGTGAAAGAAATGGATAAATATTTGGAATCACACCCTCTCCCTAGACTCAGCCAGGAAGAAATAGAGCTCCTGAACAGACCAATTTCAAGCACTGAGATCAAAGAAACAATAAAAAATCTTCCAACTAAAAAATGCCCTGGTCCAGATGGCTTCACTCCAGAATTCTATCAAACCTTCAAGGAAGAGCTTATTCCTGTACTGCAGAAATTATTCCAAAAAAATTGAGGAAGAAGGAATCTTCCCCAACACATTCTATGAAGCAAACATCAACCTGATACCAAAACCAGGAAAAGACCCAAACAGAAAGGAGAATTTCAGACCAATCTCACTCATGAATATAGATGCAAAAATTCTCAACAAAATTCTAGCCAATAGATTATAGCTTATCATCAAAAAAGTCATTCATCATGATCAAGTAGGCTTCATCCCAGGGATGCAAGGCTGGTTTAACATATGCAAGTCTGTAAACGTTATCCACCATATTAACAGAGGCAAAAATAAAGATCACATGATCCTCTCAATAGATGCAGAAAAAGCATTTGATAAAATCCAGCATCCTTTTCTAATTAAACACTGAAGAGTACAGGCATAGGTGGCACATTTCTAAAACTGATTGAAGCTATCTATGACAAACCCACAGCTAGTATTTTACTGAATGGAGTAAAATTGAAAGCTTTTCCTCTTAGAACTGGAACCAGACAAGGTTGTCCTCTGTCACCTTTACTATTCAACATAGTGCTGGAAGTTCTAGCCAATACAATTAGGCAAGACAAGGAAATAAAGGGAATCCAAATGGGAGCAGAGGAGGTCAAACTCTCCCTCTTTGCTGATGACATGATCTTATATTTAGAGAACCCCAAAGACTCAACCACAAGACTCCTAGATGTCATCAAAAAATACAGTAATGTTTCAGGATGTAAAATCAATGTCCACAAGTCAGTAGCCTTTGTATACACCAATAACAGTCAAGATGAGAAGCTAATTAAGGACACAACTCCCTTCACCATAGTTTCAAAGAAAATGAAATACCTAGGAATATACCTTACGAAGGAGGTGAAGGACTTCTATAAAGAAAACTATGAACTCCTCAGAAAGGAAATAGCAGAGGATATTAACAAATGGAAGAACATACCATGCTCATGGATGGGAAGAATCAACATTGTTAAAATGTCTGTACTTCCCAAAGCAATCTACCTATTCAATGCCAGTCCTATCAAAATACCAACATCGTACTTTCAAGATTTGGAGAAAATGATTCTGCATTTTGTAGGAAACTGGAAAAAACCCCGTATAGCTAAGGCAGTTCTTAGTAATAAAAATAAAGTTGGGGGCATCAGCATACCAGATATTAGTCTGTACTACAAAGCCATAGTGCTCAAGACAGCATGGTACTGCCACAAAAACAGAGACATAGACGCTTGGAATCAAATTGAAAACCAAGAAATGAAACTAACATCTTACAACCACCTAATCTTCGATAAACCAAACAAGAACATACCTTGGGGGAAAGACTCCCTATTCAATAAATAGGTGTTGGGAGAACTGGATGTCTACATGTAAAAGACTGAATCTGGACCCACACCTTTCCCCACTCACAAAAATTGATTCAAGATGGATAAAGGACTTAAATGTAAGGCATGAAACAATAAAAATCCTCCAAGAAAGCATAGGAAAAACACTGGAAGATATTGGCCTGGGGAAAGACTTCATTAAGACTGCCATGGCAATTGCAGCAACAACAAAAATAAACAAATGGGACTTCATTAAACTGAAAAGCTTCTGTACAGCTAAGGAGACAATAACCAAAGCAAAGAGACAACCTACACAATGAGAAAGGATATTTGCATATTTTCAATCAGACAAAAGCTTGATAATTAGGATCTATAGAGAACTCAAATTAATCCACAGGAAAAAAGCCAACAATCCCATATATCAATGGGCAAGAGACATGAATAGAACCTTCTCTAAAGAAGACAGACGAATGGCTAACAAACATATGAAAAAATGTTCATCATCTCTATATATTAGAGAAATGCAAATCAAAACAACCCTGAGATATCATCTAACCCCAGTGAGAATGGCCCACATCACAAAATCTCAAAACTGCAGATGCTGGCGTGGATGTGGAGAGAAGGGAACACTTTTACACTGCTGGTGAGACTGCAAACTAGTACAACCTTTCTGGAAGGAAGTATGGAGAAACCTCAAAGCACTCAAGCTAGACCTCCCATTTGATCCTGCAATCCCATTACTGGGCATCTACCCAGAAGGAAAAAAATCCTTTTATCATAAGGACACTTGTAGTAGACTGTTTATTGCAGCTCAATTTACAATCGCCAAAATGTGCAAACAGCCTACATGCCCACCAACCCAGGAATGGATTAACAAGCTGTGGTATATGTATACCATAGAATACTACTCAGCCATTAAAAAAAACGGAGACTTTACATCCTTATTATTAACCTGGATGGACGTGGAAGACATTATTCTTAGTAAAGCATCACAAGAATGGAGAAGCATGAATCCTATGTACTCAATTTTGATATGAGGACAATTAATGACAATCAAGGTTATGGGGGGGGAAGCAGAAAGAGGGAAGGAGGGAGGTGGGTGGGGCCTTGGTGTGTGTCACACTTTATGGGGGCAAGACATGATTGCAAGAGGGACTTTACCTAACAATTGCAATCAGTGTAACCTGGCTTATTGTACCCTCAATGAATCCCCAACAATAAAAAAAAAATTATTGATTGTATTAGATATATAAAATTATTAATTGTATCTAGATAGATATATAAAATAATTAATTGACTGTTCTTTACAAAATTTTCACATCCATTTCTAAAGCAGTGGACCGTATATTTTGGGAATGCTATCTATTTTCCTCTACTATACCAACAGCCACAAATTTTGTCTCTACTTTCCTGTGTTCAAATGCTCTCCAACAAAAAGTGTACCCCTACAAGGTTTTTGTGTAGATACAATGAAAAAAGCTCAGAAACTTTCACCAATGACGGGTGTTACGTGAAGGAGACTTTATGTTGCAGTGACTGGGCATAAGGCATGAGCGTCCCACAGGTTTGGGTAGAATTGTGGTCCCATGTGTTGTGCCCTTGAATAAATCTCACAACTACATGGAACCTCAATTACTTTATCCATCAAATAGACAAAGAAAATAAATAACTTGGAGTGTCCTATGAAGAATAAATGGAATCACACCTGTGGACCCCTGGAACAGAGTCTGGAGTGGGTGGTCTCCCACCCATAGTGGTCGTGATGTCAGTAGCAGCTTCCTCTAAGGTCCTTCCAGACCCTGCGGGGAATGTGAAGGTGTGATGAGTCTTACTGCTCAGGGAACACCCAGACCAGCAGGGGAGAGCAGAAGGGCATGTGGATGACTAGACAAGTCAGTGTGTGATAATCACCGCAGGAGAAAATTGCAGGAAAATGTTTCTGGCTGCAATGATCAGAAATGGTTTAATGGAGTTGTTCACAACCAAGCTGGAACTCAACAGAGATCCTATTGCCTTATAGATTTCAGATTTTCTAGATGGATGCAAGAGGCAGCCGCAGCTTCCAGGGATATTCAAGATATCTCAGTAGATATGGAACCTCTGGAACTTTCCAGATGTTTCTAAATCTCTGCCAGTATGTGGTAATGGACAGCTCCCATGTCACGGGCAGTAGCATTGAGGCACCATGGTGGATGGCAACCACCTTCCAGCATGTGGCGATGGATTCGTTGCTAGTTAACAAAGTTAAGTGAATGACTCCTTCTGTTGCCACTAGGGAACAAAGTGCATAGGTCACTGTGAAAGTGTTGAGACAGACTGTGTTATGGCCCATTATTTCACACCCAAGAAATACACTCAGTGTTTTGATATGAGGATAATTAATGACAATTAAGGTCATGGGGGGAGGAAAAGCAGAGAGAGGGAAGGAGGGAGAGGGATGGGGCCTTGGTGTGTGCCACACCTTCTGGGGGCAAGACATGATTGCAAGAGGGACTTTACCTAACAAATGCAATCAGTATAACCTGGCTTATTGTACCCTCAATGAATCCCCAACAATAAAAATAAAAAAAAGAAAGTGAAAGAAATACACTCAGTGGCATCCTTTCTGATTCCCTGTGCTCATCAGTGTTGCTGGGAGAGCTTTGTTTCCACCCGTATGTATTTTACATTTCTTCATTTTTGTGTATCTCAAAACTTTTGTAATGACTCATGTATTTGGCCATGTTAGCAGGTTCCTTCTTACCACTCTTTTTATCCCTACAACAGCCCTTGGCACATAGGCAGAGTGTCACTGGCTGCCACCTGGCTGCTGTGTGGGGGACAGCTACAGTAGTCACAGAAGTCACTGCTAAGAATTGAATTCCAAATAGAACCATTAACAGCTTATGTCAAAAATATTAGTTTCAAAGTCAGGTCTGGTGGCCCAGAGAAGCACAGAAAGGATTTCTATCTTGCTTTGTAGGATTTGGCCTGGGAAGAGTGGACACTTCTAACAGAGCAGCGGAGAAACAATAGGAGAGTGAAGTGCCCAGGAGGCTCGGTGGAAGTCTGTGCCACTGAAGCCTGGACATCCCAGACCAGAAATAACACAAAAATGTTCCTAAAGTCCACAGGGAACTGGGGGAGTGTCGACAGGGCTTGTGGTATCTAATGAGGCAAAGTGTATAGCTGTGTGACTACAGCAAGGAAGAGAATACCAATGGCACTTAAGAGCAAATAGTATCACTCAGTTAGGATTTAATATACAAAGAGCACTATACCAAGTGCTTGTGCATGTGTGGCTGCTATTAACGTTCCTATTGAAGAGATGAGAAAATGGAAGCACCAAAAAAATAAAAGTCAAGGTTAAGTAACCAGCCTATGACAGATAGATAAGTATAATGGCGTTAACATAAGGTTGACATCAGACCCAAGTGTCTGTCTGGCGTTGGAGCCTACCCCCACTGGAGTGAGAACAGTGCCGCCGGGAAGAAGGATTGCGTTTGACGTAAGGAGATGAGGGAAGGAAAAGACTCCTGGATTGGCTGTATTTGCTTAAAAGAAGAGTATACATTTTCAACGGACATGGCTAAGATTCCTTGAAAGGGCAAGACGTGAACTCAGGAGGTAGGCAACAGACAAGAGTTACATGTTTTGGGGAAACCTATTTCTTAACTATGAGGGTTCACAGTGGTTACACCCATGATGATATTATTTCCCCCCATTTTATGTCATATGTTGTCTTACTAAGGTGACTCCTGGGTTTTTTGTTTGTTTGCTTGTTTGTTTTTAGTGGTAGCTTTAGAGTTTATAATATACAGGGTATATTATATTTATATTGAACATGTCATGGTCTATATTCAAGTAATCATACCGTTTTATAAACTGTATCATACAAGAATCGTACAACAGCATACTTTCATTTTACTTCTCCGTATGTTTTAACCCCCACAATAGTTTAATACTTCCTTTGCTCTAAACAATCAAATAGCTTTTGAAGAGATTTTAGAAATTTTAAATGTTTTTTATTTGTACCCACATATAAATCATTTCTTTTACTTTTCAGTTCTCATGTAAATGCAGCTTTCCATCTCATGTCATTTTCTTTCTACCTGAAGAACTTCCTTTGACATTTATATTGGGGATTATTTTACTGTTTCTACATCTAAGGAGGTCATTTTGCCTTCCATTCTCATGTATATTTTTTGCTGGGTATAGGACTTTATGTTGACCGAATTTTTTTTTTTTCTTTTAGTACTTTAAAGATATTTCTTTACTATCTTCTGGCTCACATTATTTTTTCAACAAGAAATTTGATGTCTTTCTTGTCCCTTGTTCCCTCCCTCTGGCTGCTTTTAAGATTTTTTTAAATTTCTGTTTTAAACCATTTGATTATGATATACCTTCTTACGGTTTTCTTCTTGTTTCTTCTTCTTTGTGTCCAATATGCTTCTTGGATCTATTGGTTAATAGTTTTCATCAAAATTGGACAATTTTAGCCAGGATTCTTCAAACATTTTTCATGTTCCTCATTCTTTCTCTTTTCTTTAAGGGACTCCAATTTTACATATATTACACTGCTTGGATTTGTCCACAATGTTCTGATGCTCTGTCCGTTTGTTTCTACTCTTTTATCTTCTATTTAATTTTGGATTTTTTTTTTTTTTGGAGAAGAAGTCTCACTTTGTCACCCTCCATTGAGTGCCATGCAGAGGCAGATCCTCCTGCCTCTGCCTTCCAAGTAGCTGGGACTATAGGCACACAACTTGATACCTGGGTAATTCTTCTGTTTTTTGTAGAGATGGGGTCTTGCTATGTTTGAGGCTGGTCTCAAACACCTGACTTCAAGTGATTCTCCCAGCTTAACCTCCCAAAGTAGAATGCCTATACCCAAACTATCCATCAACCTGACCTTACAGAAATCATCTAGTCCTGCTTTCCCTTCAGAGATATGAAAGGATTGTGGCCGGGAGGGAAACTAGGCATATTGCCAGAGGTTGCACAATTGTTAGGTGAAATAGAGCTAGATGTGAGCCCTTCTGACTCCAATCTCGTGTGCTTTTATCTGTATCCCCCCGAGGCTGAGATGGTCCAACAATTTGAACAAAGGCATGTGTAGTAAGTTATCTTGATTCTTGGTCAGAAAAAAAGGAAGTGAGAGAAATTCCCTGGAGAATCTAACCTCCCAACTAGGAAGAGAAGATGTGAGCTCAAGGATTCAGATATCATGAAGGGAGAGTGAAAGAATATATTGTGAATGTTTGGTTTTATGTGTAACCAACAAGGCTTTTTTTTTTTTTTTTTAAGACAAAATGTCACTTTGTCACCCTCGGTAAAGTGCTATGCCATCATAGCTTACAGCTACCTCAAACTCTTGGCCTTAAGTGATTCTCTTGTTTCAGCATCCCAAGTGAGTGAGACTATAGGTTTCCACAACACCCAGCTGTTTTTTTTTACAGACGGGGTCTTTCTCTTACTCAGGCTGGTCTCAAACTCGTGAGCTCAAGCAATCCACCAACCTGGGCCTCCCAGAGTGCTAGGATTATAGGTGTGAGCCACCACTTCCAGCTAATTTTGGATACTTTTAATTGTTATATCTTCAGCCATTAATCTTTTCTTCCGTGTAATTTGCTGCTAATCTTATTAAGTGTATTTTTCTTCTCAGGTGTCTTTAGAACTTCAATCTAGGCCTTCTTTATATCTTCCACATATCTAAGTTAATGTGTTCAATCTTTCTTCTAGTTTCTTAAACATATGGAACGTTCTATAATTATATTAGATAGTTATGGTAATACTTAGAATATCATTGTCTAATGGAAATATCATCTGTATCATTTCTGCATCTGTTTCTACTGATTTATTTTTCTCCACATCACAAATTATTTCCACTTATTTGCATAATTCATAATTTTTTATTCAATTCCAGACCCATAAAATTTTACCTTGTAGAGTCCTTAATATGCCTAAGAATTTTATCTGAGCCTTGATCTGAGATCTAGTTAAATTATTTGCAAATAAATTCTAGCATTCTATAGCACTGTAGGATGACTAACAGTGAAAAATAACGTATTGTATATGTTAAATAGCTACAAATGTCTGAGGTGACAGATAAGCTAATTACCCTAATTTGATCATTACACATTGTATACATGTTTTAAAATATCACTCTGTACCCATAAATATATATAATTACTATATGTCAATTAAAAGTCAAATAAGAAATTAAAAACACAGAAGGAAAATTTTTTTTAATAGTTGAACATTCTGGAGCTTATTTATAAGCTTTGTCAGGCAGGGTAAGACGAGTCTTAAGTCTAGAGCTGATTTTTGTCCCACTTATCAAGGTAATGCTCTTCCTATTTCCTTGATGACCTGTGAATTATGACGCTTTCCTCACAGACTGGTGAGAACACAAGCTTTTTCTGGCCTAGGTGAGCTCCATGGATTGTTACCTCTGCTCCTTTTGGGTGGTGTTACTCATAAATGGAGTAGTTTCCATCCCACATGTGTTGACCGGTACTGAGCAGAAGACTGGAGGGAAACTCTCTTTAGTTTTCTTCTTTCTGGGACTCTGTCCTGAAAATTTTAACCAACTTGCCTGCCGCAGACTCCTCCCTCTGTCTCTTTAACCGGGAGAGCTCTAAGCTGCGTTTCTTCTCTCTGTACAGCAAAATTAAAACTTTCTAGGCTGTAAATTGGGGCAATTGTAAGCTCACCTGCTGCATAGCCCTTCTCTCGGGGGTCTTTGTCTCTCATTGTTTGACGTCCAGAGTCTAAAAACTGATGTTTTATACTTTTTGTTAGGTTTTTAGTCATTTCAAGTAGAGAATAAAGTCAATTTCTTACGTTCCACCTTAGCTGAAAGCAAAAGTTCTCCCCAGCAATGCCACTTCTTCCGGACACGGTTACTGCACCTATAACCCCAGCATTCTGGGAGGCTGAGGTGGGAGGACAATTTGAGATCAGAAGTTCAAGACCACCCTCAGCAAAGCGAGAGCCCATCTCTATTAAAAATAGACAAATTAGCCAGGTGTGCTGGCGCACCTGTAGTCTCAGCTACTTGGGGGGTCTGAGGCAACATAAGAACTTTGCTTGAGCACAGGAGTTTGAGGTTCTGTGAGCTAAACTGAGGCTGCGGCACCCTAGCTCAGGCCACAGAGAGGGACTCTGTCAAAAAAATGCCACTTTTAGGTCTTTTTAGTCTAATATGTTTAGAAAGGAAATTATTATAAATAATTTATTCTTAGCCTTGACTATGCCCTTGACTATATATTGCACAGATGAGCTATTTACAGCAAATGTGAAGAGGCGAAGAAATAAAAGTTAAACTGCTAGAATCAACAGTTGTTTTGTTATCCCTTTTGGCGTCATGCATCTAATTATATATTTTAATGCTATCAAGGCCTTACTTCTCACAATGCGTTCTAATATTTACCCTGAGTTTAGTGACTTAACTGACATATTATATTTATTTATAAAAAATCTTTCATTTAGCAGTCTCACGACGTATTTCTATAAAAGAATTTCATAGAAACTTTTTATTACTGAATGTGAAAGTTATGAACTTAATTCAATAGCATGTACATTCTCTGATGAACTAATAGAGCATGACACACATCCCCTTTTATTACACCAAGTGTCAATTCCTAACCAGTGGGAGTTGACAACAAAATCAGAAATGATTTTGATGCACTTTTTCGATCTTTAGCCAAGTGAAAATAAATTCCCTTCTAAGAGACAGTAGTTTCAAAGAGTTCAGAGAATTTTAGCAGCCAAAGGGCTTGTCAGTTATTCTTTTTATACTACTGGGGATTTAATTGATTAAATGGATTTAATTGAAGCAG
This sequence comes from Nycticebus coucang, assembly GCF_027406575.1. Classification (NCBI taxonomy): domain Eukaryota; kingdom Metazoa; phylum Chordata; class Mammalia; order Primates; family Lorisidae; genus Nycticebus; species Nycticebus coucang. The sequence continues at coordinate 33,680,628 of NC_069782.1, forward strand.
AATAGCTTTTCATTCCAATGAATTCTATTTTACTAAACTATAATTGTTAATTTTCCTTTACTCCTTTAAGCTATTGTATATTTGTACCAGTTTTAATGGTGTTAGGAGAAAATAATTCTGTTCTTTATATCATTTTAAAATTTGTTCCATTATTGAATATAATTTTACTATGTACTAAAGTTAACTTTTTAATAAAGGTTAAGGAAGATTGCTTCAAATATTTAGAAGGAAAATTTAATAACGATAAACATGAACGTTCAGGGAGTATTTACTACATGACAGGCGTATTATTAAAGGGTATAAACTCCTTTTCTGAATATTTACTTTGCAAAACTAACTACAATTAAATTTATAAACCTGTTATGTATAAAATCCAATACCTAAAAATTACCGTACATGTATCTAGCTTTTCCCCATTTCCCTATGTTATATGTTGAGTACAAGAATGGTGTTTATAATACACCTGCCATATAGTAAATATTCAGTGAATGTTAGTATTTATTGTTATTAAATTTTCCTTCTAAATATTTGAAGCAATCTTCCTTGACTTTTATTAAAAAGTTAATTTTAGTATGTAGCAAAATTATATTCAATAATGGAACAAATTTCAAATTTTTTTTTATTTTATTATTTTTTTTTATTGTTGGGGATTCATCGAGGGTACAATAAGCCAGGTTACACTGATTGCAGTTGTTAGGGGGGTGGGGCCTTAGTGTGTGTCACACTTTATGGGGGCAAGACATGATTGCAAGAGGGACTTTACCTAACAAATTTCAAAATTTTATAAAGAAGAAAATTATTTTCTCATAACACCATTAAAACTGGTACAGGGTCTGCTATTTACTAACTTACCTGTATTTTATGTCAGAATAGAGTTGCTGATGAAATATAGTATAGACATAGAAACTTATGTATATGTAAATCCATGAGTTATCCAATGTGGTGGCTGTTTATTAAAGCAATTAAGTAATACCTTAATGAACATCGGTGCTTGAGTTTGACCTTGACCTTTGACAGCTGTCTCTGTGCCCTTAACCAGAATAATAGCTAATCCTATTGCATATGTTGTGTTAGATGCTATTTTAACTGCTTTATATGCATTAACTCATTCATCTTGACAAGAACACTATAAGGTTAAGGCAGTTATTATCCCCATTTTACAAATAAGAAAACCAGATCCCCAAGAGGCAAATAGACTGTCCCAAATCATGTGATTGGTAAGGGTCCAATCCAGGCAGTCTCACTCCTGAGTCCGTGCTCTCTACCACTGCACCACCTGCCTCCCTGAGAACGTTCCTTCCTTCTTCCAATGGCTCATGTAACCTTCCATCAAATGGAATCTGTTGTATCTTTATTTCTATTTAATTAATGAGGTATAGGAATAAGTTAAAAGCAAAGGAAAATTTATAGCCAGTGTGTCCAAGCCCATAATAGAATTTTAAAACCTTAATTGATTATTTAATTTCTTCATTTGTTTTCCCAAGGTTAAATATATATTTCAGATTGTTGTCAAAGAAGGGCATTTGGCAGAGTACAGAGTTCTCTTGTGTAACAAATTTGAATGCTTTTTCTGAACAAATATTTGCAGAATTGAATTGAAAGCTGGACTCCTTCTCGAGATTAGATTAGTACAAAGCACCACAGTTAGAAATGCTTTGTGGATACTGGCCACATTCACTGGCTTCTGCACATAGGAGTGGTCTTTCTAGAATGTTTCATAAACAGTGGAGTAATGGTGCTTGCTGTTGTGCTGATGCTTCCAAGCAATTTTCTATCGAATTAACCAAGAGTTTTGTTGTAACTGTAAATCTCTACCATAGCAGAGATGCTGCATTTTAGAGCAGCTTTCCCCATGTTTAACAAATTAGAATCTATTAATTTTGTTTTGGAAAAGTAAAGATTATTGCTGTACACTCAAGACAGACATGGTCTGAAATTCACTTAAGTGAGATAGGAAAAATGTCTCAGGAGGGTTGGACAAGAAAAGCCATTGAACAGTCTGAAAATTGAAATAACCTGAAAAAAGAAATTGATAGGAAAGCTTCATTCATCACAAAGAACTTATATAATAATGTCATGTAAATAATATGTGTTTAATTTCTTTTTTCTTTTGTTTGTTGAGAGTATTAGAAAATGCCTTTACTTTAATTTCTATGAAAACTTAGTCACTTTAGAGAGATTTTTTAAATCATTATAATTAGATTATTTTCCCCTATTTTAATTAATATATATATTTTTCAAATCTTTATCTAATGAATAGTATCCTAGCATGAATGCAATTATATACAGCCTAAATAGAAAAAAATGTGGTTACATTAGTTTAATTTTATTTGACGACTATCCAGAGGGTTATTTGGACACATATTTAAAAACTAAAATTAAAGAGGAGGGTTATAAACTCCAACATTTTAAAGTCTTATCTCTTCTTATATCCATCATACTTTTATATGTTGTTCATTTTGATAATAAATTTTAGGAAAAATTTTAAAGTTATTGATCCATCAATTAAAGCATATGTCCAGATTTTAGTAATTACAGATATTCTTATAAGATTGTATTATCCAAATATGTATAAAAATACTACCCCGACTTTCTTTTTTTTTTTTTATTGTTGGGGATTCATTGAGGATACAATAAGCCAGGTTACACTGATTGCAATTGTTAGGCAAAGTCCCTCTTGCAATCATGTCTTGCCCCCATAAAGTGTGACACACACCAAGGCCCCACCCACCTCCCTCCTTCCCTCTTTCTGTTTCCCCCCCATAACCATAATTGTCATTAATTGTCCTCATATCAAAATTGAGTACATAGGATTCATGCTTCTCCATTCTTGTGATGCTTTACTAAGAATAATGTCTTCCACGTCCATCCAGGTTAATACGAAGGATGTAAAGTCTCCATTTTTTTTAATGGCTGAATAGTATTCCATGGTATACATATACCACAGCTTGTTAATCCATTCCTGGGTTGGTGGGCATTTAGGCTGTTTCCACATTTTGGCTATTGTAAATTGAGCTGCAATAAACAGTCTAGTACAAGTGTCCTTATGATAAAAGGATTTTTTTCCTTCTGGGTAGATGCCCAGTAATGGGAACTACCCTGACTTTTTAAAGCAAATTTTTCTAGAGATGACAGTTTAAAATTTGAGAAGGTAGTGCTTTAATTCTAAGGATCCTTGTACCAAAAAAACTGCTTTATAATTCTAAGAATAATTAAAATGTATTTATTTACTTTCCTCACTAAGATTTGCTTTCAGTTTACTGGATTTTTCTCTTAAAGAAAGATAAGTTATTTTGTGCTAAATTTGTAAAGGACTAAAGTTTTTCATCACAGTTTTTAATTTTTAATTTTAATTTGTTTAAATTCATTAAATTGTCTATAATTTCTTTCAAAGCATATGATAAAAACATATCAATCGTGTGATAAAATATGATTTGGCAATTTACCAACACAGAAAAACTTCAAAGACAGTCTCTTTTTCTTTTAACTTATTTAGAATGGTTGTGAGCTCACAAGAAGTGTTTGTACATTATTTTTCTTTTTTTCATTCTTTTAAAATTTCAGATTAATATGAGGATACACACAATTGGTTTACAGTGTTTGTGTTGTTTGGTAAGGTCCCTGTTGTAGTTGCACCCCTCACCCAGGAGGGGCGCCATGTACCCCTACATTGTGCCAATTCGGCACCTAATTGAGGAGCACACCCTCAATATTCCCCCTCTTCTCCCCACCTCTCTCCAGCCTTCCTCCTCCCCATCTTTGCATTAACCTGAATAGAGTAAGAGGTATTTATTAATCAACTACAATGGCATTGGATTGTTTTCTAAAAATTTCTGTAATAAATTACAATGCAGACATACTATTCTTTTTTTTTTTTTTTGTAGAGACAGAGTCTCACTTTATGGCCCTCGGTAGAGTGCCATGGCCTCACACAGCTCACAGCAACCTCCAACTCCTGGGCTTAAGCGATTCTCTTGCCTCAGCCTCCCGAGCAGCTGGGACTACAGGCGCCCACCACAACGCCCAGCTATTTTTTGGTTGTAGTTTGGCCGGGGCTGCGTTTGAACCCGCCACCCTTGGCATATGGGGCCGGCACCTTACCGACTGAGCCACAGGCGCCGCCCCAGACATACTATTCTTAAATTTGGAATGCCTCCTCATCCCCATTTCTTAAAGTGCTTGAATATTTATCTTCTAAATGCAAATGATGGTGAATTAAAAAAGAAATGAAACCTTTTTCTCAAATGGTTATTAACAATGACCTTTTGCTTAGTACAGCACATTTATAACAAAATAGGCACTGGGAAGAAATGCTTATTCATTTAATGGAACCAGGATTAATAACAACAACAATAAAATTGCCAAGGAGAGAAAAAACAAACTTCTTGCGGGTACATAACTAATGAACTGAGCGAATATATAACTCTTCCTTTAAGATGAGTTCATTGCTGGCTAACTTTTACCAATAAGCTATTAGGCAAATATAACTTTTGTTAGGTCAGTTTTAAAAATGTTTATTTAATTGATGACTAATAGTTTCACCAAGTTCATTTAATATACTAACATAAAACAAAAGCTACTTGGAGAACTATGAATGAAATATGCAATGTATCATTTTATTTTCTTCATCCATGAAATTTAAATGTAATAGGTGTCTTACTCACGGAAAAAAAAACTACATTGCTAATTGAACTCTTCATACAATCATTGATCCTTATATATTTAGAACTAAATTCATGATATCCAAATTTAGTGACAACATAAATTAAATGCAAGAAAGCCCAAATTCTTTCAGTTTCTAAAAATTTTCGAACACATCTTTTTATTTTAAAGGTAGAAAACAAAATTATTTGAAAGGAAAGGACATAGTTTCTCACTTTCAACCATTTTAATAATACAGATCTCAATACCAAAAATAGTACTTTAGCAAATATTTTTTGTTTTGTTTTGTTTCAAATTTTGATATATTAGACTGAATTTTAGCACAAGAGTGTCAGTAGAAAATATTTTTACAGAGGCAACCTTGAGGTGCAGAAGATCGAGCCAAAACAATATGACCAAGGGGACACACATTTCTCAGAAGAATATTTAACAACAATAAGGGTTTCCAGGGATGAATATCCATTATATGTCAGCATGCCCCTCAGTACTTTAAATGGATTATCTCTGGTGTAAGTATCAGAACTACTTTATTTTATAGAGGAGGAAGCTGAACACCATGTGAACTGAACACTTGCCTACAATGGTGGGGTGGAACCTGAGCCCAGGCACTATCTTGTTCTCAACTATCACCTTATCCTGTTTAGGATTTTTCTCCTTTGAATATATTATTAATTCTCTTAGGGGAGGAATAATACCTGATATTTCTAATCTGTTTTCCAAATTGTGCCAGAACTGGTGAATAGACGTGCAATAGCAATTAGTTTGTTAATTGATATTAACATCATCTAGATATAGGAGCAAAAACTCACTTCAAAGACTCAACTTCCATTTCTAAAAAGTTGCTTCACTGAACTGAATTGAGAGTTTGACAAAGATTTTTTAAAATGTATCTACACCACAGCAGTCCTGGAAAACAACGGATGTAAAATTTGCTTTAAGAAATATAATAAAGAGGATAGATCTCTTGTTAAGTATATTGACTACAGTAAGAAAAAGAAAGAAGAAAGGAATGGAGGGAGGGAGGGAGGAAAACAGGGATGGAGAGAGAGAGGAAGGAAGACATTAAAGACTAAATATTTTAAGCATCTCAAAGAAAATTTTAAAAAGCAATAGTAACTATTATTTCATTGTAATATTGACTTGGTCTAAATTAAATATGTGACATCTAAGCTACATTGAAATAGCTACCAGGAATGTTTCTGGTATTTAAGCCTCTTATGAAGTTTGCTATAAAGCATAACATTTTAAAAAATACCTAACATGGTAGAATTATTTATGCCCAGATCTCTTCCCCACTATCCTACTGTTGCCACATATACTCCACCTAATTAGATTAAAAATTTTTACTATATGCTGTAACTAAAAGATTTCATGGTAGAGTTAGGGAGTGCAAGGGCAGGGAAGCAAGAAATCTGTATTTCTTTAGGTCAGCCCAAACATACACAGCATTGGAGAGCCCTCCTCGCTTCCTTTTCTATCAGAGACTATTACTATCATTGACTTATTACAGTAACTAGAAGCCACCTCAGACTCCAGAGGAGGATCTCTTAATCAGATGAGTTACTGCAGACTGTGGGAGAAGTAGATGATATCATTCCAATCCAAGATGTTGGAGCTAGCAGAGGGTTTGGGAGTAGGAACAGATACAGCTTGGGATGCATTAGTGAGTGTGGCTCAATTGGAGCCAGACAATTTTTATCTAACACATTTCTCCTTAAACCCAAAGGAGAGTGGACATTTCCTAATAGTTTTTCAAGAAAAATGTAATGCTAAAAAACCCATTCGGGGTTTTTTATTTTACATCTTAAATATTTTAGCTATCTATTGCATTTATAAACAACCATCCCAAAACATATTGGCTTACGATGACAGCAATTTATTATTTCTTATGATTTTGTGTGATGGCTGGGCTCAGATGGTTGGCTCTTCTACTCCTTGGGGTGACGACTGAGTCAATCATGGGCTCAAATTCCAAATTGCACTGGGAGTCCTACTGGGGCTGGAATATCCAAGAGGGTCCCTGTTGCTTGGAACCTCTCTGGGGATCACATTTCCATGTGACGTCTCACCCCTCCTCACCTCCCACCGGGCCTTTCTCTCCATGTTATTTCCCCAAGCGGATATCTTAGACTTCCCTACATGGTAGCTAGCTTCCAAGGAGTCAAGAACAGGAACTTCTCAGCGTCTTACGGACTAGGTTTGAGAATCACATATGTTTCTTTTACAACAGTGGATTAGTTAAGGCAAGTCATAGGGCCAGCTCAGACTCCAAGTGAGTCTCATGAAAGCAGTGGCAAAGGCCTGTACGATGGGAGGGCTTGTTGCTTCCATTTGTGGAACAATCCCACATCAAATAAAAGTACTTGTGCAATACGTCTGAACTCCAGTTCAAGACAATGCGTGATGTTTCTCTGTGGGGAATAGAATGAATAACGATTTAGTCAGATGAGCATCTGCTTTCCATTGATGCCCTTCATCTAATGTGAATTCACATGAAACTGAATATGAAACACAAAAGATGCTACTTCCACAAAAGTTTACTCTGAAGAAATCAGACAGATTCCTGAAGGCCTCTCAATTCACTTATTTCTCAGTCTAATATATTAAGTCCTGATAGAACCTAGGGGAAAATAGAGGTCGGGTTGAAATTTTTATTATAATATGGTTTAGCATTTATTTTATCTTGACAAAGTAATCAAATGAGCTAATATATCTATTCACATCACTAGGAAAGCACAGAAATTAATAGCCAGAGAAAATAAATAAAATAAAGCAAATAAAAGTCAATTTGGACTAATAGGTTATAACTGAGCTTTTTAGGGGGAGGTTGGATTTTTTTTCTTTTGAGTGTTTTGTTTCTTATCTGGCCATGGTCTAGATTCACTCATATGTCAAAGAATCCCCCATTATTTAAATTTTGGGTGGAGGAAGAGCTTGGCTTTCCACTTGGAAGCTGACAGGGGTTACATATTTTCTCTGCTGGCCCCAGACAGCCAGATTGTTGGCACACAACCAACTGGCTCCCTGGTACTGCAGATGTAGAAGAAAAGTGCAAAGATACAGGGGCACTTACAGATTGTTCATAAGGGTTGGGAAAGGAAAAAAAACACCCAGAGGAAGTCTTCAGTGGTGGGGAGGCCCCAGACTGTGCCTGGGCGTCGAGCTGCCCTGCTCCTTTTGGTTCATAATCATTTTCTGAATCAAGTTTCTTAACCTCTCAGTATAATTTCAATAATTTCTCAGCTTATTTAGAACCAGGTGATACTATAGTTCGCCACTCCATGTCCTGATGGAATAGAGGAATAAGAGGCATAAGAGGAAATATTCATTTTATAAATCCTGATTATTTAATATGTACCAGGTATTATAGGTATAGCTCTAAAAAGTAAATAACTAAAAAGCAGACAGAACTTCCTACCCTCACAGAACTTACCTTCCAGCGAAAGGCATGGGGAGAACTACAGGAAGCAGGTAAAGAGCCCGGAGTGCTGTGAGTCTCCCCCAGCTACCCGGGAAGCTGAGGCAAAAGGGAAAATCACTTAAGGCCAAGGACGTGGTGATCTATGATTGCACCGCTGCACTCCAGCCTGGACAGAACAAGACAGTGTCTCTGAAAAAGAAAAATAAAGAAAAGAAAAAGATGACAAAGAAAGATAAAACCAAACAAGGAAAATGCAGAGTGTACGATGTTTGGAGTGTGGTTGAACTAGGGAAGGGTTGAGGAAAGAGTGCTTGGGAGACGTAGTTGGTGGATGGAGGTTTTGAAATTTTAAGTAGGATGTCACTGAGAAGACAGGCGGTAACTGAGGCTGGAGCAGGAGTGTGCTTGCTGGTTTTCTGTAAAAAGAAGGAAGCCAGAGTGTCTGGAGTGGTAAGAGAGACTCGTGGATGAGGACAACAAGGAATCAGGTGAGAGCACAGGAAGGTCCCGAAGCTCCTGTCGGAACTTTGGCCTTTATCCTGAGTGAGGAGGAGAGCCTTTAGAGCATTTTTTTATTATTAAGTCATAGCTGTGTACATTAATGCAATCATAGGGATTCAATGTGCCGGTTTTATATACAATTTGAAATATTTTCATCAAACTAGTTAACATAGCCTTCACGGCATTTTCTTAGTTATTGTGTTAAGACATTTATATTCTACATTTAGTAAATGTCACATGTACCCTTGTAAGATACACCGTAGGTGTGGTCCCACCAATTACCCTTCCTCCGCCCATCCTTCCCCCTCCCCTCTCCTTTCTCTCCCCTTTCCCTGTATTCTTGGGCTATAATTAGAGCATTTTGAACAGAGACATATCTTGATTTGATTTAGTTGTTAGAGGAATAGCTAACTCAGGCTGCTATTTCGAGAACAGATTGAGAAGGGGAAGTGTGTACTGATGACAACGAAACCTTAGAGACCACTTAATTACCTCAATAATTCTAGTTAACACATAGACTTGGGCTAGAAAGAGTGAAGACTGATTTTGTTTGATTTCCCAATCTAGTTGCTTTAAATATTAAGTGAATAAGTTTAAGAAATTTGTAGCAGCTGGCCTACACTTTTTACATCATTATTCAGGCTTTCTTAAGCCAATGTTTTCCCAAAGTTCTATTTCCTATTTAAAAATGTCCTTGAGCAATATGTTTTCTTGTTCACTTTCCAGTTTTTGTTTTAAGACTTCCAGATACACTGTCAACCTCTGTGGCTGGTTGGTGTAGAAGGCAGATGCCCGTGTGGTGTTATTTTGGCTCCCTTAGAGAAATTTTCTAACTCTGGCTGAAACTTCCAGAACAAGAAAATTGTTCCTCTGGGTTAAGATTCTGCAAATGAATCAGACTGCACATGTATATGATATATCAATTTAACTTTGAAGATCCACTAACACATTAGTTTAGATCAGTTTACCCAGAAAGCACCAGAGGTAAGGTTTAGGAAGAAAAATGGGGAGAAAAGGAAAAAAAAAAATCCCAAAGGAAGAATCCTATACAGTAAGGATATGGCTGGACAGAAATAAAGAGGTCCAAGATTTAGCCTAATAAGGACAGAGGTTCCCTCATCTGGGACAGAAGGTGAAACCACCAAGAATACATGGATCTTACATCTTTCAAAGCAATATCTAGAAAAGAACTCACTATTAAACACATAAACAGGTTTCACCCGCCCAGGGCCTTACAGAATTTGTCGAACTAAAATCTTTCTAGGCTAGGTGCAGTGGCTCATGCCTGATATTCTGGAACTTTGCGGGGCTGAGGCGGGTGGATTACTTGAGCCAAGGAGTTTGAGACCAGCCTAAGAAACACAATGAGACCCCCATCTCTATGTAATAAATAAAGTCAAACAGTATCAACACAGACACACATATGTATTCTCTGACCTTCTTTCTTAGTCTCTCTCCCATTTTACAGGGATTCTATGGATTTTCAGATGGAGAAAGACCGGAAAATAGACACCATCTGCTAGGGGCACATTTCAAAATCATTCCAGTCAAGGGGAAACTTGTGAAAAAAAGGAAGTCTGAGGAGTAAGAAAGAGACAGTTCCAATAAAGATGGAAACATCCTGTAGTTTTCCAAACAGTATCTGAAAAGCTAAGTTTCTATTTGTGAACTATTATCAAACTATGACTGAGAATATATATGCCTGAGCCTTCTTACCCTAAAGGAAACATATCTGAAATTATTCTTATCTTTTTCAATGCCTTTCAACAAAAATTGTGTTTGTGGTCACTCCTTACTCCTATAGTGTTTTCCATGGTTTTCAGAGCAAAGATACACCTGCCTACACTCTCCCTGCCAGGTTCAAATCTGAAGTCAGGTCAGTAAATATTTGCTGGAAAGAGGCAGTGACAGGACAGCAGCAAGTGGACGAGATGGGAGGTGAAGAGGTGTGTCAGGTGGGGGAGCACAGACTCAAACCCGGCGTCTGCACTGAGGAGCTCTGGGACTTTGGACAAGTCCCTTCGTGTTTCTGAGGCTCAGTTTCCTCATCTCTAAAAATAGAGGAGACAATACCTAACCAACAGGATCATTTTCGGAGGAAAAGGAATTCTATTACCAGTGCCTGGCAGATGTGACTGCCAGAAACAAAATAGGCAATTAAAAGTGCCTTCCACTCAAGGCATTTATTTTTCTCCAAGAATAAATGCAGTGGTTGAGATTCCCAGGAGATTCCCTGGAGATTCCCAGCTTCCGGCAGGAGCTGGATGGCAGGAGAGATGTAGGCTGGTTTCTGCGATTCTCTTGGCTGCCGTGATATCATGTCCTTATATGACAGAGTCCAAAGCAGGCGGGTGGGCACTCAGCTTTGCATGTCTCTCCTCATGGAGAATTCTTCCCAGTAGGCCCGGGAGCACCCCCTCTGATCCCATCAGCCTGCCCTAGGTTATGTAACTCTGTCTGGGCTGCGGGCTAGGACAGCGAGTATTGAGTGTCTTCCTTTCTTGTGTGGGAAGGACTCTGCAGAAAAAAGCTGGAAGGGACATGGCAGTTGGGTAGCAAGGCAAGCCATCTACTCCATGGCACTTGGCTTAGGAAGTACTTAAGAATGTTAGTTGCTTTCCGCTTCTATCAGCAGCACAATATTTCAGGTGCTGGCAGACACCTCCAGACCACTCTCCCTCCTGTGAATGTCACAGTGAGCTAGTTCACATGCTTTATTTCATAGCAAGCTTTCTTCCTGACTCACCAACTAGATTTCTATTTCTGAAATATAGCCAAGCTGCCTAATACTGAAAGCAACAACAGCAACAAAAATATAACAGAGAAAAACCAAGAAAAGCCTTTTCTTTCTAGAGTCACTCCTCAAGGTTCCTGCTGCAGTTAGACCAAAGTACAGACAGGAAAGAAGAGCTTGGGTTCCTCGCTCTTTTCTGTCTTGAAATTTCAAGAGAAGTCCATTGCTATCTCAACGTATTTCCCAGATGGATTTACCTCTGATATGTGATGTGTTGTTTTCTGCTCATGATGGCCATATTCTTCTGCTCAATCTATTCCATACTGGAAGTGGTATTTCTGTTGTTAAAAAAAAAAAAAAAAGAGGATATTAAATATTTTAAAATAAATCCTCATTCTCAATTGCCACAGTGGCAGGGCAGGATGACAGAAAACAGTGAGCTGAGAGAAAGAACAGAGCCGACCCAGAGAGCCGTGGAGCAGTTATGTCTGGGAGACAGCACTGAAGTAAGCTAAAGCCAGTCTCTGTATTTAGAAAAAGAGGCAGTCAGTATTTTGCAAAGGGCTTAAGAGGAAAGCTAGGTGCTTGTTAAAATCAGCTGATGAGGATGTGGATCTTAGAAGCTATACTTAGAAAAGTACACACAAACATACTTTTAGAAGTAAAATCAAAAAGTAAGATCTGGACATCCAAGTACAAACAGCATGAGTAACTGTGTGGGGGGACCGAGAAGGTCACACAGACCAGATCCTGGTCAGAGACTGTTCTCTTGACCATCATATTCCAGGATTCTTACTAATTCTTTAGTGAGGAAGAATGGGAGGTAACTCACAGGACCTGTTTTTACAGTTCATTTTACACGAATCAACACAGCAAAATGCATGACTATATGAGTGTGATGCATACATATGTGTGTGTGTATTGAGAACATTTAAAATGCATCCTTTAGCCATAGGGACAACTGCATTAATTCACATCACTCGCTATAGCAGCCAGATTTCCCAGTCTAAAATGAAAAAACAGAAATACCTTCGGTCATTCTGTTTTAATCAGGCTAAATTCCATTTTTATGAGCTCCTAATAACCCTAAACCAAAGATACTGGTTTTGTTTTTAGGATTAGAAGAATTTTGTTTATTGGTAGCAAGAAGAAAGTCCATCATTTTTGAAAATGTTTTCTGAATACTTAGTTGGTTCCTTCAAAAATATTATAAACATCTTGGGTTCAAAAATGTTTCTTATTTGTTATTTTATTTTAATTCCTTAGAGCACTTATTATAATAGGCTGTGTACAAAAGATGCTTAATACGTTTTTGGACTGCTCATTATCTCTTTGGCACAGACTTAACTTATTCCTGCTCCTCAGCACATTGAGGGATAATGTATAACTGTGCTTGTTTATATTGCTTTTGTATTATTTTAGATACAAAAAATTACCTCCTTGCTAGCTACCTTATGGATATTCAGTTCTTTGGAACTATATTAAGAAGAATTGTCTAAACCACGTGGCCTCAAAGCCAATTTTAAGCAACTTTGGATGTCCAATGGTCCTTTAAGTAAAATACTGATGGCTACAATTATTGGTATGTTAGATGCTGCATCTAAACAGAGACAAAAGAATAAAATCTTCAGTATTTTTGCATATCTTTTTCTCATCGTTTTAAAAGTTTGCATGTGTGTGTTTGCATTTCTGGATTTTTCCCCTAAAATAAACATCAATTTTGCCTGCAGAAGTTGCATATACTTAGTGGGGCATTCATAGATCAGTTTAACATTGGACTGAAGTTGGCATGCTGGTATTCACCAGCCAAACCTGTGGGATATGACAAACTGGGAGTCGTCCTTTCACTCTGACCATTTAGGGTATACCAGGGCTGAGTACCTACCACACTGCATCACGACTGCGTGGTAAGAGTCACAGGGTTCAAAGGCTTGATCATCCCTGTTTGCAAACATGGATAGTCCCTGGTAAGACCTTTACAAATGTGTTCAACAATTCAGCAACCACGGAGTTTAAAGTCAACAACTAAAAGGAGTATAGAAAAAGAGGAAGATCTCTGTTTACTCGTTTACTCTGTACTTTCAAAATACAATGGTGGGAGACGGTGTGTTACAGCTTTTCCCATAAATACTCCTTAGGGAATGTAGTTCACAAGAACAAAATAGGCTTTCCATGACTGAACAGAAATAGAATCTGTATTATTGTAGTTTGAACATGATTAGGTGGGAACATTGCTTTGTTATTTGTTTCCTGAACTTTGAAGGTGGCATTTAATGTAATCTTGCTTCATTTGAATTTCTCTCTGACAAACAGAAGTGATTAATTTCTCTTCAACAAAAGAAACACGTCTCCAGGTAGACTACTATTTTAATTAATACTTGAAAATATTTTGTTTCAAAGAACTAATAGAATATAGATATTCCCTTCAGTGTTGTAATATTCTTGTAGCTTGGACACACATTAGGCAGCATTAAGTTCCTTTCTATGGAAAATGAATGTGAGGTGTTATTACACACAGGGACAGGAGAATTAATTCTAAGCTTTGGCTATCCTAAATAATGGTTTTTGAAAAGCATGCAGAAGAGAGGGCAAGAGGTATAACCATTAGCCAAGGATATGACCTGGCTTTAACCAAAAATGAGGAGTCACTGAAATTTGTGGTTAGCTTTTCTATCCTTGTTATTTTATAGTATTTTTACTTCTCCATGTAAACTTTTATTTTGGTATTACGTTTCTCCTACTCATCATAATCTTTCTCAGTACTCCAAATGTAATTTAATAGGTTCTATGTTGCAAGAGTTATTTTAGCATTAAGTTTCTCCCACAAGTAAACAAAATTTGTTAAATGTAAATAAAATTACAAGCATGAGATGAAGTATAATTTTATCTAGAGCCATATTCTTAAAATCATAAAATGATTTCCATGTCTTCCACCAAATACTATAAGGCAAACCCTGCCTTCCGTGCTTCAGTTTAATACTATAATTTTTTGGTCCTGTTTATTTCCTAATGATTATTTAAATGTCTTTCAATAAAATATATGTCAACCATTACAGTAAACTGCCAAATGAAAGGTAAGAATGATGATTATTTCAAGGGAAAGGACTTTCACAAGGTACTAGTAAAATTGTCTTCTTTCACTGGGATTGTTAAGATAAATGCAAAGAAATTAGACAGAATAATAGTAAAATACTTTGTAAATATCGGTCTACTGGTCATGTGTATGTACACTCCACAGTATATACTGTCAAGTCCTGCGGACATAATATATATTATTCTATCTAAAATATAATGTTTCTGTAGCAAATTTTAAAAAGACAGACAATGAGGGTATTGTTGATGCCATCGTACAACAAGGAGCAAGAATTTTCTTTCTTTTTTTTTTTTTTTTTTGTAGAGACACAGTCTCACTTTATGGCCCTTGGTAGAGTGCCGTGGCCTCACACAGCTCACAGCAACCTCCAACTCCTGGGCTTAAGCGATTGTCTTGCCTCAGCCTCCTGAGTAGCTGGGACTACAGGCACCTGCCAGGAGCAAGAATTTTCTAAGGTAAAAAGAATATTAATGGCCTCTATACTGGGAAAACAAAAAAGGAATTCTGCCAACATTGCTCTTTCCATTTTATAACCTTAATATATATACATACATATATATTTGTAATTATGCAAAAACCTTAAAACTGAACATGTACTATTCTAAAAAAAAGACAGGAACATAGTGTTTATCCATGGGTCTGAGATGAGAGCATATCACCATATAAGAAAGATCTTACATTAGAAAGTTATCTTGTAGAATTCCTCTAAATAAATACCTTTTATGTAGACAGAATTGCTTATAGCAGAAGCACTGAAGCTGGCACAATCATATGTGAATTCAACCATCAGAAACTAAACCTGCAATTTTTATTCATTGCCATCAGGTGGTAGTGGTGCCCCAGCCCCTGCTAAATAAGTCACTATTAATAGTTAAGTATCAGGCATGATGGGAAAGAAGTAAGTATACTATTTCTTTTTAACAAAAATCAAGACACGTAATCTTCTTGATAGAATGTGATATCAAAATAATCGCATCATGTCAGCCCTGCTGAAAGGCATCCACTATCAGTGGTTTTTGACGACAAAGTATCTCACCCACAGAAACAAAATTATATTTGCCAGGCAAAAATTTAAAAACAAGAATAGCTGAAAAAATCAGAATGAAAACCAAATAGGCAATGTTAGTTAAACCAGTAGAATAGTTCTCAAAGTGTGATTCAAAGACTTTCTGTACCCTCTGTAGTTATTAAAAATGCCTGGGCCTCCCTCCAGACCTACTGAATCAGATAGGAGCCAAAATGTGTGTGTGTGTGTGTGTGTGTGTATTATGTATCTATATGTATATAATTATATGTTATATATTTATTTAATGAGTTCTTTAAGTAATTACAAGTAATTTTTATGTACTTTAGTTTGTAAACCCCTAATTTAAAGATTTTTAGCAAGTTTTGTATGCTATTTTAAAATTTTTCTATGTTCTCTTTCTCTTATTCATTTCCAGACAGCCTTCACACATACTACGGAGTACTACTATACTACTCAGCCTTTAAAAAATAATAATAATAATATCTTTTTAGCAACTTGAATGGAACTGAAGACCTTTATCCTAAATGAAGTATCTCAAGAATGGAAAAATAAATGCCACATGTTCTCACTTATAAGTAGGAGCTAAATGGGCAACACACATTACACAGGTATGATGCTGTGGCCTTTTGGGCCTGGGTTGCACAGCGTCACCACCTGAGCTCCCATCCCCTGTTCCATCCTTCCTACCCCCACACTCTTGGCCTATGGAAAAGCTGTCTGCCATGAAACCAGTCCCTGATGTCAAAAAGGTTCTGGTCTGTGGCCTGTTAAGAACCAGGTTGTACAGCAAAGAGTGAGGGGTAGAAAAGGGAGCAAAGCTTAATCTGTATTTACAGCTGTTCCTTGTCGCTTCCACTACCACCTGAGCTCTATCTCCTGTCTTATCTATCCCCTCACCTTCCATGGAAAAATTGCCTTGCATGAAAGTGAAACTAGTCTCTGGTGCCAAAAGTTTGAGGACTGCTGGGAATGGACTTTGAAAACTAAGAAAAGGGGAGAGGGGGAGGGGATAAAAAGAGGTGAGAAGGGGAGGGGATAAAAATCTATCTATTACGTACAGTATATTCTTGCAACAGATACATTGAAATTCTTGACTTCGCCATGATACAACTCATCCATGTAACAAAACAAACAAATAAAAAAACAAAATTATACCTAATATATTTTTGGAAATAAATAAATAAATACAAACCTGACTTGGGAATCTCTTTTTAAGAAAACAGTTCATCCTAATGCACAGCCATAGTTGAAAATTATTTAAGAGAATATTGAGAACAGGATACCAGGATAGGAATTTGGGCAAAAGATAGGAAATAAGCATTCGGTTATTAAATTATGTCACAAAATATTGTCTTGGTCAAAAGGAAAGAGCTAAGATCACAGCAAGTAAGTAAGAGTCTGTTTTATTATTGAGAAGTAAAAGTACAGTGAAGTTTCCTGAGCTGTGAGTAAGACTGGATTTAGACTTTAGGATAGGAGGGAGCCTTCAGATATGGGAAACCTGGCCCTTGATACAGGATTAGGAGAAGATTTGGGTGTTAATCATGGAATTGAGAAGATAATTCCCATACCTCCATTTTTTTTCTGGAATTCTCATTTCAATATAGAAATTTTCTTTCTCATGAGCCTAGAAAATCTGCCATGTTAACAGAAGATAGGAAAAGAATGGGGTAGGTTTAATTATTGCACTGTATTTGAAAAATGCTTCATTTTAACCTGCCCTAAATCAGCAGGTAGAAACTCAAAGGAACAAAACCACCTATAGCTCTTATTGAGATCCACTGCAACTACTTCACAGATACTTTCACAGATCCTACTAGCTCAATATTTTAGATAAACAAACCCAGAATAACTACCTGTAAGTTCCGCCATGTTTATGCTAACTAAAACAGCAAAGTGCAGAAAATAGGGCACTGTTAGTTTCATTCATTTGTTTTGCCACTAAAAAAATACTTATATGATGATTACAAAATGAAATGAAATTCATTTACGTTCCTCTCGTGTCTAGCTTGGATACCAGATGGCTGTTTCTCAGCCAAATCCAATAGAACCATTGTCCTTGGGTTTGTATCTGCCTCTCAGCAGAAGCCTGATCCTGCACGGGACTGTGCATTAGCACTAGCTATATCCACACTCAACATACGTGTCCTCTCCTTTGTGGCAAGGCGCCTTTCTCATTTTTCCTGAATGAACTTAATAAGAAAATGATTATACTTCAGAATCACATCTACCTTTTTAGTCTCATATTTAGTGCATAGTACTTCAGTGTAGGGAAATTTTGCAGACAAAATCCACAGATTCAGATGATATAAAGGCAATGCCAGTGGACCAGAGGGCCTCTCTGGGAATCCCTTGGTCAGGACACAACAGCAAAGGAGTGGAGGCAGGCCCCTTTTATAAATGCAGCACTTTACCTTTTCTATTCATTCATCTACATTTTTAGGGAATCACCCTGTTCTTTTTTTTTATTATTATTAAATCATAGCTATGTACATTAATGTGATCATGGGGCACCATACACTGGTTTCATAGACCATTTGACACATTTTCATCACTCCAGTTAACATAGCCTTCCTGAAAAACAAAAAAAAAGAATAAAAAAAAAAACATAGACTTCCTGGCATTTTCTTAGTTATTGTGCTAAGACATTTACATTCCACATTAACTAAGTTTCACATATACCCTTGTAAGATGCACCGCAGGTGTAATCCCACTAATCCTCCTCCCTCTGCCCACCTCCCCCCTCCCTCCCCTCCCTTTCTCCCTTCCCCCTATTCTTAGGTTGTAACTGGGTTATAGCTTTCATGTGAAAGCCATAAATGAGTTTCATAGTAGGACTGAGTACATTGAATCGCCTGTTCTTAAGGATTATTTGCTTAGATAGAATGACAATAAAAGTAAAGAGAAAGAACAGAATAGCAAAAATGGAGGCCCTCAAGTTACAGTTTCAGTTAGTATTTTTTTGAAAGAAAAATAAAAGAGAGAGACCTGAACCCAATTATCTTTTATCAACTAAAGAACAGTATTAAAATTAAGAAAAACTAATTGAGTGCATCTAATTTTCAAAGTTTTTTGGCTGAACAGAGAAAGAAAGGCAGGTCTGAAAGAAAAGGTTAGAATTTAATTTCACGTTTTCTTGTCCTCTGAGTATTTTGAAGGCCAATGCTCTGGGTTCTGTCACTTTAGTAAGACTGAAAATCCAAATGCAGAGCAAACCTTGGATAAATTGCCAAATAGTTGATTACAAAGAGAACTAGGATAAATTGCGTTAATGAGCACTGCAGAGCTTTTAAACACACATCCAAAAGGATAATGCAAACAAAATACCTTATTTGACTTCTACTTAATTGGATTTAAAGATTGTATAAGAACACAGATTTTAAACTAGTCAACAATATGAATTGTATAATGAAATGCTAATAATCTTCTCTCTGTCATCATCGCCAATCCCAACTTTATGAATTTAGGGTATGCCCTTCCAAAATTTTCTTTTTTTTTTTTTTTTTTTTTTTTTTTTGCATTCTTTCTTTTTCTTTTTTTTTTTTTTTTTTTATTGTTGGGGATTCATTGAGGGTACAATAAGCCAGTTACACTGATTGCAATTGTTAGGTAAAGTCCCTCTTGCAATCATGTCTTGCCCCCATAAAGTGTGACACACACTAAGGCCCCACCCTCCTCCCTCCATCCCTCTTTCTGCTTCCCCCCCCATAAACTTAATTGTCATTAATTGTCCTTATATCAAGATTGAGTACATAGGATTCATGCTTCTCCATTCTTGTGATGCTTTACTAAGAATAATGTCTTCCACTTCCATCCAGGTTAATACGAAGGATGTAAAGTCTCCATTTTTTTTAATAGCTGAATAGTATTCCATGGTATACATATACCACAGCTTGTTAATCCATTCCTGGGTTGGTGGGCATTTAGGCTGTTTCCACATTTTGGCAATGGTAAATTGAGCTGCCATAAACAGTCTAGTACAAGTGTCCTTATGATAAAAGGATTTTTTTCCTTCTGGGTAGATGCCCAGTAATGGGATTGCAGGATCGAATGGGAGGTCTAGGTTGAGTGCTTTGAGGTTTCTCCATACTTCCTTCCAGAAAGGTTGTACTAGTTTGCAGTCCCACCAGCAGTGTAAAAGTGTTCCGTTCTCTCCACATCCACGCCAGCATCTGCAGTTTTGAGATTTTGTGATGTGGGCCATTCTCACTGGGGTTAGATGATATCTGAGGGTTGTTTTGATTTGCATTTCTCTAATATATAGAGATGATGAACATTTTTTCATATGTTTGTTAGCCATTCGTCTGTCATCTTTAGAGAAAGTTCTATTCATGTCTCTTGCCCATTGATATAAGGGATTGTTGGCTTTTTTCATGTGGATTAATTTGAGTTCTCTATAGATCCTGGTTATCAAGCTTTTGTCTGATTGAAAATATGCAAATATCCTTTCCCATTGTGTAGGTTGTCTCTTTGCTTTGGTTATTGTGTCCTTAGCTGTACAGAAGCTTTTCAGTTTAATGAAGTCCCATTTGTTTATTTTTGATGTTGTTGCAATTGCCATGGCAGTCTTCTTCATGAAGTCTTCCCCCAGGCCAATATCTTCCAGTGTTTTTCCTATGCTTTCTTTGAGGATTTTTATTGTTTCATGCCTTAAATTTAAGTCCTTTATCCATCTTGAATCAATTTTTGTGAGTGGGGAAAGGTGTGGGTCCAGTTTCAGTCTTTTACATGTAGACATCCAGTTCTCCCAACACCATTTATTGAATAGGGAGTGTTTCCCCCAAGGTAAGTTCTTGTTTGGTTTATCAAAGATTAGGTGGTTGTAAGATGTTAGTTTCATTTCTTGGTGTTCAATTCGATTCCAAGTGTCTATGTCTCTGTTTTTGTGCCAGTACCATGCTGTCTTGAGCACTATGGCTTTGTAGTACAGACTAAAATCTGGTATGCTGACGCCCCCAGCTTTATTTTTGTTACTAAGAACTGCCTTAGCTATACGGGGTTTTTTCCGGTTCCATACAAAACGCAGAATCATTTTTTCCAAATCTTGAAAGTACGATGTAGGTACTTTGATAGGAATGGCATTGAATAGGTAGATAGCTTTGGGAAGTATAGACATTTTAACAATGTTGATTCTTCCCATCCATGAGCATGGTATGTTCTTCCATTTGTTAATATCCTCTGCTATTTCCTTTCTGAGGATTTCATAGTTTTCTTTATAGAGGTCCTTCACCTCCTTCGTTAGGTATATTCCTAGGTATTTCATTTTCTTTGAAACTATGGTGAAGGGAGTTGTGTCCTTAATTAGCTTCTCATCTTGACTGTTATTGGTGTATACAAAGGCTACTGACTTGTGGACATTGATTTTATATCCTGAAACATTACTGTATTTTTTGATGACTTCTAGGAGTCTTGTGGTTGAGTCTTTGGGGTTCTCTAAGTATAAGATCATGTCGTCAGCAAAGAGGGAGAGTTTGACTTCCTCTGCTCCCATTTGGATTCCCTTTATTTCCTTGTCTTGCCTAATTGTATTGGCTAGAACTTCCAGCACTACGTTGAATAGTAAAGGTGACAGAGGACAACCTTGTCTGGTTCCAGTTCTAAGAGGAAAAGCTTTCAGTTTTACTCCATTCAGTAAAATATTGGCTGTGGGTTTGTCATAGATAGCTTCAATCAGTTTTAGAAATGTGCCACCTATGCCTATACTCTTCAGAGTTCTAATTAGAAAAGGATGCTGGATTTTATCAAATGCTTTTTCTGCATCTATTGAGAGGATCATGTGATCTTTATTTTTGCCTCTGTTAATATGGTGGATAACGTTTATAGACTTGCGTATGTTAAACCAGCCATGCATCCCTGGGATGAAGCCTACTTGATCATGATGAATGACTTTTTTGATGATAAGCTGTAATCTATTGGCTAGGATTTTGTTGAGAATTTTTGCGTCTATGTTCATGAGTGAGATTGGTCTGAAATTCTCCTTTTTGTTTGGGTCTTTTCCTGGTTTTGGTATCAGGGTGATGTTTGCTTCATAGAATGTGTTGGGGAAGATTCCTTCTTCCTCAGTTTTTTGGAATAATTTCTGCAGTACAGGAATAAGCTCTTCCTTGAAGGTTTGATAGAATTCTGGAGTGAAGCCATCTGGACCAGGGCATTTTTTAGTTGGAAGCTTTTTTATTGTTTCTTTGATCTCAGTGCTTGAAATTGGTCTGTTCAGGAGGTCTATTTCTTCCTGGCTAAGTCTAGGGAGAGGGTGTGATTCCAAATATTGATCCATTTCCTTCACATTGTCAAATTTCTGGGCATAGAGTTTCTGGTAGTATTCAGAGATGATCTCTTGTATCTCTGTGGGATCAGTTGTTATTTCCCCTTTATCGTTTCTGATTGAGGTTATTAGAGATTTTACTTTTCTATTTCTAGTTAGTCTGGCTAATGGTTTATCTATTTTATTTATTTTTTCAAAAAACCAACTCCTTGTTTCATTAATTTTCTGAATGATTCTTTTGTTTTCAATTTCATTGATCTCTGAGTTGATTTTGGAGATTTCTTTTCTTCTACTGAGTTTAGGCTTAGATTGTTCTTCTTTTACCAATTCCATAAGATCTCTTGTGAGATTGTTGATGTGCTCTCTTTCTGTTTTTCGAATGTAGGCATCTAAAGCGATGAATTTTCCTCTCAAAACTGCTTTTGCAGTATCCCACAGGTTTTGGTAGCTTGTGTCTTCATTGTTGTTATGCTCAAGGAAGTTAATGATTTCCTGTTTTATTTCTTCCTTCACCCATCTGTTATTCAACAGAAGATTGTTTAATTTCCATGCCTTTGGGTGGGCTTGAGCATTTTTGTTAGAGTTGAGTTCCACCTTTAGTGCCTTATGGTCTGAAAAGATACAAGGTAAAATTTCAATTCTTCTGATTCTGTTGATATTTGTTTTGTGTCCCAGGATATGATCAATTTTGGAGAATGTTCCATGGGGTGATGAGAAGAATGTATATTCTTTATCTTTGGGGTGGAGTGTTCTATATGCATCTATCAAGCATAGTTGTTCTAGGGTCTCATTTAAATCTCTTACATCTTTGTTTAATTTCTGTTTAGAGGATCTGTCCAGCTCTGTAAGAGGTGTGTTAAAGTCCCCTGTTATGATGGTATTATCAGATATCATATTGCTCAGACTGAGTAAGGTCTGCTTCAGGAATCTGGGAGCATTTAAATTGGGTGCATAAATATTTAGAATTGAAATGTCTTCTTGTTGTAGTTTTCCCTTGACCAATATAAAGTGACCATCTTTGTCTGTTTTGACTTTAGTTGCTTTAAATCCACATGTATCTGAAAATAAGATTGCAACTCCTCTTTTCTTCTGAATTCCGTTTGCCTGAAAAATTGTCTTCCAACCCTTGACTCGGAGCTTTAATTTGTCTTTGGAGGCCAGGTGTGTTTCTTGCAGACAGCAAATGGATGGCTTGTGTTTTTTAATCCAGTCAGCCAATCTATGTCTCTTCAGTGGGGAATTCAAGCCATTAACATTTATTGAGATAATTGATAAGTGTGGTAGTATTCTATTCGTCTTATTTGGTGAGAGTCCATTGCTTAATTTTATCTTTTGCATCAGTGTGGAGGTTAGGTTTTGTCCTTTGATTTCTGAGTTCTTACTTTGCTGCTGATCCATTGTGGTGGTCAGTGTGCAGAACAGGTTGAAGTATTTCCTGTAGAGCTGGTCTTGTTGTGGCGAATTTCCTCAATGTTTGTATATCCGTAAATGATTTGATTTCTCCGTCAATTCTGAAGCTTAGCTTAGCAGGGTACAGAATTCTGGGCTGAAAATTGTTCTGTTTAAGTAGATTAAAGGTAGATGACCATTGTCTTCTTGCTTGGAAAGTTTCATTAGAGAAGTCTGCGGTCACTCTGATGGATTTGCCCCTGTAGGTCAACTGGCGCTTACTCCTGGCAGCTTGCAGAATCTTTTCTTTTGTCTTGACTTTGGACAGGTTCATCACAATGTGTCTTGGAGAAGCTCGGTTAGAGTTGAGGCGACCTGGGGTCCGATATCCCTCTGAAAGCAGTGTGTCAGACTCTTTGGTGATGTTTGGGAAATTTTCTTTTATAATATTCTCTAGTATGGCTTCCATTCCTCTGGGGCATTCTTCTTCCCCTTCTGGAATTCCTATAACTCGTATGTTGGAACGCTTCATAAAGTCCCATAATTCTGACAGTGAACGTTCTGCTTTCTCTCTCTTCTTTTCTGCCTCTTTTACTGTCTGTGTTATCTCAAGAACTTTGTCTTCTACCTCTGAAATTCTTTCTTCTGCATGGTCTAACCTGTTGCTGATACTTTCCATTGTATCTTTAAGTTCCCTAATTGACTGTTTCAGTTCCTTCAGGTCTGCTATATCCTTTTTATATTCTTCATATCGTTCATCTCTTATTTGATTCTGTTTTTGGATTTCCTTTTGGTTATTTTCCACTTTATTAGCAGTTTCCTTCATTGTTTCCATCATTTCTTTCATTGTTTTCAACATGTGTATTCTAAATTCCCTTTCTGTCATTCCTAACATTTCTATACTGGTGGAATCATCTGCAGTAGCTACCTCATGGTCCCTTGGTGGGGTTGTTCTAGACTGGTTCTTCATGTTGCCTGGAGTTTTCTGCTGATTCTTCCTCATGAGTGATTTCTTTTATCTGTTTCCTTGCCCTAATTTTCCTTTCACTTCCTCTTGCTCTTTAAGTTCTTGTGCCTGTGGACTGAGGGTTATAGGACCAGAAGGGTGAGAAGGTTGAAGAGCAAAAAAAGGGGATGAAAGAAAGGAGGACCGAGTGATAAGAAAAAAAGAAAGATAGAGAAAGGAGAGGGGGTGGGTATAAGGAATATTGACAAAAAGAAGAGAGGCACAGAAAGAGGGAGACAGGGCAATATAGGTGTACAGTAGGGTACTTTGACACAACCTTAAAAAACCCCACCTTCTGGGGGTGCCCAGTTGCGTGGTTCCCTTGAGGTCAGCAGCTCTTTGCTAACCTGATCAGACACAGTACCCCACCTCCACCAAGTAGAGAGGAAAGACAAAAATGCTATAAATCAAACCAAAAGAAGCAAACAGAAAACTTTACGGGGATAAAATTGGGTGAAAAACCAAATTATATCGGTAGAAACACTAGCAAAAATGAAGTTGAAGTTATTATAAAAGGCAGCAATGGGAAATTATAATTAAACTAGGAAAATTGAGAAAGAAAAAGGGATCTGTGTGGAAAAGATTGAAATTAAAAAAACAAAAGAACATCAGCAACGTCAAAATAAACAAACAAAAAAAACAACCAAACCAAAAAAAAAAAGAAGAAAAAAATACACAACCAAAAACAAAGCAGTTTGTATATGTTATTGAATATTGTCTGGGCAACACGTGGTCTTCTGGGGTATGAGATGTTAGTCACAGTTCTGATACGACTGGAGGCTGCTGATTTCTCAAACCCCAGCAGGTAGACACCCTAAATCTCTCTTCAGCCTACTTAAAAGGCACTTTGAACTTGTAAACTTGCTGAGCAGAAGCTTTCCCAGCTTTCTCGCTGGAATCGCTGCTGAAGTGGCTATGCACTTACTCAGTGTGCCAAAACCGATCTCACTCTGCCCCTGAGGGTTAGGGCTGCAAGGCGGCTCAGACCCCACCCTTAGGCTACTTGGTTGCTGGGTTACCAGCTCCCACCCGTTTCTAGCTCTGTGACCCTGAGGGCAGAGCTTGCCGGGGCAGATCACTGACAATGGATCCGTGTGACCCACCGCCAAACACTATCAGCTCCGTCTGGCTCAGCGGCTCAGACTGGGGCCCTAGACAATGGCCAAAGTTCTCCGCACTCCCGCTCAGGCCTTCCCCAAGGCAGTTCAACTCAGTGCCAAGTCCAAGGACATCAAAACAGTTCACAGGTAAGGCCTTTCTGGTTTGCAGTCTCGCTGCTACTGAACTTACAGTTGTGGGCGGGTTTAGACGGATTGAACACACGCGACCACTTGCCGGCTTTCCACGGTTTTAGTCCACCTCTTGGGGTCCAGAAGTCTCTCGCTGACTCCCTGTATCCTCATAGGAGTGATGATAGGCAGTTCCCACCAGCCAGAGATGCCTGGAGTCCTATCTCCCCAGACTCACGGTGCCCAGATGCAAGGAAGCTGTTACTCGGCTGCCATCTTGCTCCGCCTCCCCTTCCAAAATTTTCTAACGCAGGTCCGAGAGAAATTGCTGCGGTGGTAGAAATGTTCGTCTCTACCACTCAGTATGATGCTGTTAGTCGCATGTGACTATTGAAGACTGAAATGTAGCTAATGAGTCTGAAGAACTAATGTGTTAATTTCATTGAGCTTTTTAAGTATTTCTTTTTTATTTTTAAATTGTAAATTGATAAATTACAATTGTATATACTATTTATGGGTACGAGGTGGTGTTAAGGTTTATTTAATCATTTTAAGTCTTAATTATCCACATGTGCCTTATAGCTACCAGATTGAATTGCACAGGATCTAGAATCTTGTATAAATTCATGGTCAGAGTTTTTTTTTTTTTTTTTTTGCTATTTCATCAAAAATGAAGCACATTATGCAAATTGCTCTGTAACCTAATTTTGTTTGTTTTACTTAAAATATGTCATAGATTTTCATGCAAGCCAATAAATCCAACTTCTTTTTTTAATAGATGTATACTTTTGAATCCATAATTTATTCAGCCATTCTATTGATTAAAAAGTGTTTTTTGTTACTGCTGGAGTTTTGTTTATTCCAAGCGTTTTAAGAAAAAGAGTCTTGGACATATACAAATTCTTATCTTTGGACATATGATTATATAAGCATATACTATCAGAAGTATTTGAATTTTTAATTCAACTAGCTATCACTAGTTTTCTATTTAAGTCTTTCCAAACATTTTGCAATAATACACATTCCTAAGAGAAATAAATTTGTGGGCTAGTTTCCTTATACTCTTATCAGAACAAGGTGGCTGGCAAGCTTTTTACCTTTTGCCAATCTTGGGTCAGAAATTATATGTCACTTTATGTTTAATTTGCATTTCACTGACAACTAATAAGTATTTTTAAATGTTTATTGGTCACTTAAAATATGTGGACAGTCTCTCAACTCATTGTAATTATTTTAGATTCTTTCTTAAAAGTAGAAGCTAGAGGTCTGAAAGTAATTGTATCATAATTAAGTTCCTAGTGCAAGAATCACCTTCAAATACAGAGTTAAGAGATCTAAATTTCAGTTGTATCAGCACTTATTACTGAAGGTTGCAATTTGAACTAAATTACAATAGAACCTTATTAGTTAGCATCCAAAAATAAAGTATTACAAATAAAAATAAAATTCAAGAGCAATATTTCTTAAAAGTGGGAGTCCATGGATAATCTACAGAAGCTAACTTTCTCATCCCCATCCCATACTCTTTAAATAATCATTTCTCTGTGTGGTACCCCAAAATCTGGATTTTTAGCAACTTCCCAATATTAATTAGTATTAAAGTATTTGTGTGCATTTGATAGTTTTCCATTGAGGGTCAACTAAATAAAAATTTAAGCAAGTATTATAAACAGACTTTCGATTTCATAATGAAATAACCACTCAAAATATTTTCTTAATCCTATAATTTTAAAGTACTTCCAAAATACATTTTATTCACTAGGAAAGCATGGTAACATTAAAGGGCTTTTTTTTTTTTCTTTAGTCATAAAGAATTAAGGTTTGGACTTGGGTTTTGTGTTTCCTTAGCTATGTGAAGCATTAGTCTTAACTTCAGTTCTCTGACTTGTTAAATAATTTGTGAACTGGGAATAACAATACCAATTTCACAGAGCTATTTTGAAAATCTAATCCATTATGGACTATAAAAAGCATTTAGTTTACTGTCAACTATTAACCATTGTTATTATTTTAATAATTCGGAAACACTTTCAAATAGGACTCTCAAAATCTCTTTGTTTTTGAGACAACTAAACAACTAAAATTTTTACCTTCTCCCTATTCCCATAACTATCACTAGGATATATGTCTAAAATTGTCTTGTTGTGCATCGTTAAAGTCTAAAGACTCTCTAGCAGAAAGTTTCAAGAAGAATGAAAATATATAGGACAAATACTCATTTTGGAAGGTGAAACTCTCATTCCAGTAATTCCAATATTCTATTGGGCTCAAGGAGTCTCTGAGATTTCTGGGTGGTTATCACCTTAAGAATCAGAACATTCCCGGGGCGGCGCTTGTGGCTCAGTGAGTAAGGCACCGGCCCCATATGCCCAGGGTGGTGGGTTCAAACCCAGCTCCGGCCAAACTGCAATAAAAAAAAAAAAAATAGCCGGGCGTTGTGGCCGGCACCTGTAGTCCCAGCTGCTTGGGAGGCTGAGGCAAGAGAATCGCGTAAGCCCAAGAGTTAGAGGTTGCTGTGAGCCGTGTAATGCCACGGCACTCTACCCAAGGGCGGTAGAGAGACTACCTCACTACACTACAGTGAGACTCTGTCTCTACAAAAAAAAAAAAAAAAAAGAATCAGAACATTCCAGATGAAATACACATCATATGCTGAAAGTAAGGCTGGTGAATAAGATTTGTGATCAAGCTGAAAACATAGGGTGCGGAGTCCAATACACGAAATGTGACAAAAATAACGGAACTGATTTTCTCCCGCGTTGATAAGCAGACTAGGCAAGCAATATCAAAAGAAGAATTGTAAGGTGGCTTGCTGGAGCAAATCAGAATAATGGTTCTCTCTCTCAATGTTCTGACTACTGGTAAGCAATCCCTTCACAAGATTTGATTACATGACCCTCCAACACTACCTACACTTAATTTTCCACACCCTCTTTGCTCTCTTTAATCACTTCTTTATTCTCAGCAAAATTCGTATCTCCAACTTCAAAAAAAAAGATAGTTAAAAGATTAAAATTGCCTTAACTTTTCCTTTGCAAACTCCAGCACCTGCCCTTTGCTCCACTCTTCCCTTCTGTTCCCGCTGTTACCATGGCCCTCCCGCCCCTGAGGTCCCTGCCTGGATTCTGTGTTCTGGACCCTACTCTCTGCCCCTTTTCAGAAGTCTTGTCTCTTTGTATACCCCTCTTCATTTGTATCACTTCAGCCCCTCCTGGCCTGCCAGATATTTCCATAAACTAAAGCATACTCAGATCGTTCCTCCACCTTAGAAAAGCAAATGAAAAACAAAACCAAACCCTCACATTTCATTCCATTTGGGATCTTTCCCCTTCCTTTTGTATTCAGAATTCTCTTAAAAAGTTGTTCACCCTTCACACCTTCCTTTCCTCCCTTCTACGCATTCCTTAATCTATTCTACTTCGCATTCCGTATCACTCTACCAAAATGACCTTTGCTAAAGTTACCAACGACAGGCGATGGGAGCATAACACTGAAACACTTTCACTAGACAGCAGCCTTCAATTATGACAGTCAAGGGCAAATTGAGACACAAGATTTCCTGCCTTAATGACTTACCCGTTGCTATATCCGATAACACTTTTTCTTCATCTTAACTTTCAGTAGCATTCCATTGGCCCTTCCTTTGTTTCCAAAAATATATACCCATTTTCCTAATGTGAAAAATTCATTTTCCTACCTCTCTGCCCACTCTTTCTTTGTCTCCTAGTCTATTTTCATCTCATTTATTTGAAAATTAACCACTGGAGTTCCACAAAGTTGAGACACCATTCATTTCTTAATCTATGTTATCTGCTTAAACAACTCCAGTAATTTCCATGACTTAGATTTTCATCTCTGTATCAATGTTTTGCAAAATTACTTATCCATCCTCAACTTCTCTGAGCATCACCAACAGGGCAAACTGCCTGGTTGACAGCTGGAGCTGGAAGTTTTACATGTGGACTGAAATATGAGGGTGCTTCAGCTAGGCAAATAATTTGGCACTACCTCTAATTAATGCTTCTAAAATATTGATGAGTCATACTTTTCATGTGAGGAAGAAGAAACCAACTATTTATCAAAAATATTGTTATACAGAAACACTTATTTACTAAATCATTATACTACCAGGTTTAAAAAAATTGGCAAAAAACTTTCCCACATTTTGATTTTTTTCTTCCCTTGCAGCTTTCAGATTAGAAGTAATGAAAACTTAAAGAAATTCAAGTACAAATATTATAAGTGATAATGAATGATTAAATAAAATAAGACGTAAGTTATTATGTAAGTGTAAGTTAAATATACTCCAATATGTTATTGCTTGTCGTAAATATAAGTAATTATTAATTCTTACTGGTAGTCAGCATGATTCTGAATTATCATTTCAGAATTCAATTCAGATTATTCTGAATTATCATTTCAGAATTTCAGATAAAATGATTTCTCAGACACACCAACAAGATTGAATCTTAAAGGGTATTTCTTAGTCTAAGAGGTATGTGGTTGTTCGATTTAATATCATTTGTTAACCTATACGTATATATGTTTTTTGCTAAATGTAAAAAAAATAAAAGCACATTCTTTTTATATAGGCTGACCCTTCTTTCCCAGCATGACTCTCTTTCTTTTATTTGAGGAGTGGGGACTGAAGGGGACAATGGAAAACTGGGCTTTTATTTTTCCCTTTGGCTATCTGTGAACACTTATACATAGAATATCTTTGTCCTAATGAAGGCCTTTTTTTTTTTTTTTTTTTTTTTTGAGACAGAGTCTCACTATATCACCCTCACTAGAGTGCCATGATGTCATAGCTCACAGCAACCTCAAATTCTTGGGCTCAAGCAATTCTCTTGTTTCAGCCTCCCAAGTAGCTAGGACTACAGGCACCTGCCACAACACCCAGCTATTTTTAGAGACGAGGTCTCAGGCTGGTCTTGAGCCTGTGAGATCAGGCATCCACCTGCCTCAGCCTCCCAGAGTGCTAGAATTACTGATGTGAGCCACCACGCCCAGCAAGATAAAGGACATTTTTAAAGGTCCATCTCCCTGGTTGATCAAGAGCTCCATGAGTGCATGGACTGTGTCTGGTCCAATGGCAGCACAATGCCTTTCTAAGCATACGTGCCCTTGTTTGGTGATGTGTAGAATTTTCCCATGAAAATAGTATTGAGTAAGTGCATTCCTCAAACTTTTTACTCAGACAGAATTAAAAACCTAGAATTACTTCTTGCTATCTCTATGACTTTGAGTTACTCTTTCAGACTCATTTTTTTCTATTATAATATCTGTTTTAGAAGGTTGTCCTGAGGATTAAATACAATTAAATAAAATACTGAGCACAGGACCTGCCATCTAGTAAATCCCAATGGTTGCCATATTAGGGTTCTCTTTAGCACTATAGAAATATTCTAAACCATGCCTTAAGAAAGCTAAAATGTTCCTCCTGACTTTCTCCTTTCCAGGGCAATCTTTTGGTGTTCTCTTGAAGTTGTAACTCCCCTACAATTTCACTTGTATGGGAATACAAAAGAGTACTTGGACTCAATTATTTCCAAACAAAAGTGCCAATACAATTTAGTGGCATATGAAAAGATAATAAGAGGGAAGCTAGTTAATAAATGCGTTCCCTACAGCCCTCACCACCTAGAGAGTGTGATCTGTTTTGCCAGTATAAACACACATCAAGAAGCAGCCAGATCACACCTTTTCCCATGTTTCACATTAGGTCACGATAAACTTTCCACATCCATGAGGTATTATAACAACATTGTCAAGGCTCTTTTAGATTTAATGGTAGAATGCACATTCTAGTGCAAGGGAGATAAACTTTAGCTGGGCAGAGTGAAAGTCCTTTCCAGTTGAGAAGAAACAGGAGGCACTGAAACCTCGACTGTTGCCAGAGCAAAGAAAAACAGTACCTGGATGTTTGGGGAATCCTTTGGCACTGGTCTGTCCCAAGAAGGTGTAGGAGACTAAGGCCAGACACATGTTGTTATAGTTTTGCCAGCCAAAGGGAAAATGTAGCACAGTTTTAAACATGTTCTTCTCTACAGACAGCCCCACCTTCTTCTGCTTTCTTTTTACAACTCCAAGATTAATTTGGAAATTGCTTCTCAATGAAAAAAAAAAAAAAACCTGTATTAATGAAACTAAAATAAAAAAAAATATGAAAGTTTTCCAGCAACTATATTTTATGGCTGAGCTATATAATTTTTATGAGGATATGAAATATTTAGATAGTCATTTTGTGTTTTCCTTCTGCTTCTTAAGGGAACAATCCTTTCTCCAACCTCTGCAAACTCTAGTTAGGCTTAAATGTATGATTAAAGAACTGACGCCCAAATCACATTTTTATCCTTCTCTTCTTTCTATCTCCTTTCTTTTTTCTTGAACACTTAACCATTAGGTACCCTGTTAAAAAATTTCAATATAGCCGGGCATTGTGGTGGGCGTCTGTAGTCCCAGCCACTTGGGAGGCTGAGGCAAGAGAATCGCTTATGCCCAGGAGTTTGAGGTTGCTGCGAGCTGTGATGCCACAGCACTCTACTGAGAGCGACACAGTGAGACTCTGTCTTAAAAAAAGGTTTTTTTTCAATAAATGCTTTCATATTCTTCATGATAACCTTGGAAGGTAGAGAAGTTCACAATTTTTCTCATCAAACAAAAAATAACAGAGAAATTAAGCTTTAGAGAAGGGAAGAAGTTTGTTCCAAGTGGTCGAGCTGAGCTCTGCTCTCAAGTTAACTGCAGATTCTGTGTTCTGTCACACTGAGAAGTACTGTTTCTTAGTTGTATGCAAAGATCATCAACATAATAAATGTTTCCCCCCACACACACACACATGTATATAAAGGTGGACATCTCATAAATCTCAGAAGCCCGCATCAGATGTTTTTGTCAAGCATGCATTTTTACAGCAAGTCAGACACTGGTTGAGTATTTTAATATGAAAGGTAGAAACTTTACCTTTCCAAAATAGCTCACTGCAAGACACAGTGTGATTTGACATAACATGCCTTAACTTTCTCCATTTGATTTTCACAATATTACTTTCTGATGGTTTTACAGTTCTCCAGGCAGGTAACCAAGTGACGCGGTAGGCAGAGAGCTCAGCCATGTAAGTAGGAATACCTTGGGGAGGGCTGAAAGGCGTCCCTCCTTTTGTATGTTCACCAGTCGCATTGCAGGAGCAGAGTTGGCAGACTCTTTTCGTTTTGTCTGCTTATGCCTGTGCCCTCAACATGACTGGAAACAGTTTGCTGTAGCACAGAAAAAAAATCTTGCACTGTAGTTTACATTAAACCAATGCACTTTGATGTTTACACAGACTCTCCAGACATGAAAAGACACTTAAGTAATCTTTTATTTCTTATCAATCCACTGTTATTCCAGAATATACAGGAGGAATGTCCATATGAAGAAGTATATATTACCTTGGAAAAATTTACATACTTTTGGCTGGTGACAACAAAACTATGCACGCAGTCAGTGGAGGTTACAATGCAAGTGACACTAAAAACTACCTTGTGCAACTTAATCTACATTGCTCAGGACAAGTGTAATCATACTGATTCTTTCTCTGCAAGACAATATGGGTGTAGCTTTATTTCTTTATTGATAATACTGTCTGCTGCACATTTCAAAAAAGAGTTTCTTGAGGCTGTGCCCTGTGTTTAGCAGCAACTCCAGATATGTAAGTTATGCCACAATTATATAATGTTCTTTTATATTTTTTTTCATCCTTATACAATATGTGAATTTCTTTGGGAAATATAAGATTGTACAGAAGATTAAAAACTGGAACATGAAAAAGGTTTACAGAAAAGTAAAGAATTTGGAGTAATAAATCTCTCCTTTTATTTTTATAACTTTACATGGTGATTGTTGCTTGAGTTTAATTGCAGAAAGTACACACTTTAAAATGAATGTAGTGCCACAGATATGTCCACATGTACAGACATGCACAAGTAGCTTGTTTCAATCTGTTTCCTGAGCTAGAGTGCAATGGTGTGATTGCAATTTGCAACAACCACAAACTCTTGGGCTCAAGTGATCCTCCTGCCTCTACCTCCCAAGTAGCTGAGACTATAGGCTCTTACCATTATGCCTCAATAATTCTTCTAAATTTTGTAGAGATGGAGTCTTCCTATGTTTACCAGGCTGATCTTGAACTGATCTCAAGTGATCCTTCCCAAGTCTTAGGATTACAGGCATGAGCCACTGCCCTGGGCCTGTACCTTGTTTCTTAATGAGGACTCATATATATCCTGACACGTGTATCTCCATGACCCTAATTTTCTATTCCATTGGCACATAAAATTTCTGTTTTGTCTAAATATGAGTTATTTAATCTGTACATTTGTGTGAGCAAAAGGATGTAAAAGTACTTTTGGAAAAAAAAAGTCAGTTCCTTACACCACAAAGAATTATACTGTGTGTGCACAGCATCGTGGGAACAGCAGGAGCACCATAGCTACCATATATGAGTTCAAGTCCTCACTTTGGTGATTGTCAGTTGGATTACCTTGAGCTTTACTTCCTTCATTTAAGATCTGGATAATAATCTCTGTGACACAGAAGGGAGATGAAATGGGAATTGAAGCAGATCCAGTGATAGGAATAGCTAATGATGACAATGATGATGATAATGATAATAAAAACCTTATTATGATCTATATGCCAGACACTGTATTGAGTGCTATACACACACATGTAAATCTTTCAATAACTCCATGAAGTATCTTCTGCCATTCTCAGTTTACACAAGGCAAATGATCCTCAGGGGCATTTAAGACAATTGTCCAAGGTATCGCCATTGATAATACACAACATGGAAGTTTGAACCTATATCTTTGTGACACCAAAACGTGGGCTCTTGATTGCCCTGCTTATATTAAACCTCAGGTGTAGTAACTGAGAAACACACACTCAGGAAGAGGGGACGTCTATGCATGTGCATGTGTGTGCATTTTCCTAGAAGTTAAGACTTTTCTCTGTTGGCTCTCCCTTGAGAACCAGATTTTAAGATTCAAATGTCTCCCCAACACTATGGGACACGTACTAAAGCCATTGTTTTTTATTTCTATGGTCTTAATTTTTTTTTCTAAGACTTCTTCAAATAACTTTGATATCAAGACGTTGACAGAGTAATCAGGGTACTTTAATTTTTCAATTAATAGGAACCTCAAAGAAGAGATCATGAGAATCCGACCTCAATGTCATTGCATATCTTGATGTTCTGAGCTGTCCAAGGTTAAAAATACAAGGGGCTCTTCAGCTCTCCTTGATAGTAAAGAGGATCCAAGGATGTGAACAATTGCATGGCAGGAAAATGTAAGGCCTTCCTTCCCTCTCACTGTCGTTTGAGCAAACTTGCCCTCCTAAAGTGAGAGACTACTGCCCTCTAGCTTGAAACTCTGCATCTGGGTAATTTTATTTTTATTATAAACTGTCCTTTGAATATACCCAACCCAAAGTGATTCATTATGATTAAATCAAAGCAAGTTGAAAAATCACAGTTCCTTTGAAAAGTTCTAGTTGATCCAAATACACCTCTACTTAGTGGTTCTGACCAAGGCTAAGACAAAAATAACAATTTAGGAGAGTTCCAAGCATAAAATCAAAATAGGGCCAAATACCGAAAGCTCAGAGCACCTGAAAGAAAATGTTTCTAGCTGAAGTTCAGTTTATGCAACGTTGAGGGAAAAAACGTTAATGACTTGAAGATCCAGCTGATGCTGAGATCATGTCTCAGAAATCTTTCTGTTCATGACATGGATCAAGTTGTTCAATAACATTAACTATGATGTTAAGGAAAAGAAACTATGAAACAATTCATTCAAAATTTTTAAGAAACAGGGATGATTGTTACGAAGCCATTTTCAAACAACTCATTCATAGATATTTAAAGTCTGTTTTCTTTTCTAACACAAATAATATTATTGTTTTGTGAATAAACAGTTAAATGTTTGGTGAGTCACTTTTCTCTAATATATGGCATCTGGTTCAAAAAAATTCCCAAGAAACCAGAGCACTTAGTCACAGATGTCAGCACCAGGTGGTAGCAAAAGCGAAGAGCTTTGACTTCAAAGAGTGAGGGAAGATTTATAAGACTATAATAAAAAGAACAGGATGCTGCAGACATCGTAAGTCTCAGAGGGAGCCAGGATCTAGAACATGAAAATGTGAATAAGTCTGCTTCTACTGAGTCTCTTGTTTTCCAGGCTCCCTCACTCCCAGCACTCATCCAGACACCCAAATAGATTCTCCTTTTCTGGACTTGTGACTTCAGATTAACTTTACCTCCAACAATTTCCCCCTTCCTCTTCCTCTCCCCTTCCCTCCCACTCTACTCAAACTCCCTTTTAATAAGTCAGAAAAGGAATACTTTTACAATTTGAGAGTCTTGTGTCTTGGGTGGTAACTTGGTGGTAACAGTTGTCTCTCCCATATTGATGAAGGGGTTGAGTTTGAAATGTGTTATCAGGTGCTTTTTTCACCTAATACCATTCTCCTTTGGTACTGCCCCATTCACAGCTCTTTTGACAAAATAGCCCCCTACTGGGTAAAGAATTGCAGAGTTCTTGAGACCCACAAGCTCACAAGATAATTCCTCCCCTCCACTCTGCCTAATTCCTAGCAATTCCTGGAAAGAGTTCCAGTTGTTCAAGGCTGGATTTCATGCCTGACTTCATGGCTGGGAGGAAGACAGACACCCTCAGTTGGGGTCACTACTATAGAGAAAAGGAAAACTTTAAAAAAGAAACCGGTGGGGGGGAATCTGTTAGCAGAAGAACAAGATGGAAGGACTCTGAAAAGCCAGGAGACAGTTTGAAAGAAAAGGACTAGAAAGCTGGAGAACAAGTCCCCCTCACGTGACTCAGATCCTGGGTTGACAGGAGGAAGAATTCTGTACAAGATAGCATTGCTAATCTCTTTTACTAAATGGCTGCCTTCTAGATAAAGGAAGTGAGAGTGAAGTAAACAGGATGTTGACAGTAGACGGAAGCTGCAGGGACCTGTGAAGCAGTTGAGAAAAGGTGGTATTTCTGGAGCCTAGAAGATGCCTAGTGTGACGGGAACTGAGACCCAGAAAGAGCAGTCTTGGGTCAGCCCGTGTCCCACAACTGGGATGACCCCTGTAGCAGAGAGAGAGGGGAGGGCTGTCCCCCAGCTTTCTGTTTGCTCCTCCCTCCTTGCCCCCTTTCATCATATCGCAATTGGTGCGACGTAGGCAGAAGCAAATGACAAATGTGTAAGTTCATGTCCACTGGGAAGTGGAAACCAAGATAAATTCTGTACAAGAGATCAACTGGAGGTAAACCCAGGGAGCATAAAGGGGAGAAGGAAAACGAGTAGGTAGGGAAGACCTTCAGAGCTGATACTGCAAGAAAGCATAGGAAAGGAGAGGGGCACTCGGAGGATTGGGTGAAGACATACCCAGCCCAACAATTTGCTCTGACACACACAAACGGGGTCTTATATCCCCACCCCCTATTGAGTCATTGACTGGTGGCTGCCTGAGTAGCAAGGGGCCTCAACGCCCGAGTCGAAGCAGATCCAGAAGGCATCAGCTAGGCCGTCTTGTTTTGCTGCCCTCTCCGTGGCAGAGTCTCTCTGGAAAGGAGGTGTGGGCATCTTGCCCTCCGTGGCTGCCACACCAGGCAGCCTGAAAACACAGGTCCCCAGGTCAGCCCTCTGAAGCACAGAATGGAGCAGTGAGAGGGAGTGGACATGAACTTGGTACAAATAGGAGAATGAGCGGAACACAGGGAAAAACTACCAGTTTGAGTGAAAGTGTTCAGTAATTGTGGCATACACAGTTTTATCAGACTTAGATTTGAGAGCACTGATTTAGGATTAAAATTATCTGCTAATTCTTTCTAAGAGACCAATTCTTTTTCAAATAGAACCAATTTTATGTTTAAGAATTTTAAGAACTTACATAGGTAACTTTAAAAAGAAAACTTTATTAAGGACTACAGAGTACAAAGTTGGAACAAACCTCACAACTCCTAATGCAGCCTGCTTCTTCTGTAGATGTTAAAATAGACTCAAACTGCAGTGATGTCTTTCTTAGGACACCTTTGGATTTACCGTGAAAATTGGTAAACTCTGAGCAGCCACCTTCTTCAGATGTCACATATGAAGAGCTGTTCAGCTTAAGATTTGTGGAAGTGGGTAAAACTGCCAGAGCTGTTTTGAGAACCCAGTGTACAGGTTAAGATGTGACACCAAATTGTAATTAGAAGATGATTGAATTTCAACGTTTGGGTGAATAATGACAGAATGAACAGGAAACTGCCTATA
This sequence comes from Nycticebus coucang, assembly GCF_027406575.1. Classification (NCBI taxonomy): domain Eukaryota; kingdom Metazoa; phylum Chordata; class Mammalia; order Primates; family Lorisidae; genus Nycticebus; species Nycticebus coucang. The sequence goes on from NC_069782.1 coordinate 33,718,262, forward strand.
CAAAAAGCCAACAAGTATCTGAAGGATGCCACTTTAAAGAAACTGTGTGTACCATTCCAGCGTTACAATGGTGGAGTTGGTAGGTGCGCCCAGGCCAAACAGTGGGGCTGGACACAGGATTGGTGGCCCAAAAACAGTGCCTAATTTTTGCTGTATGTGCTTAAAAATGCAGAGAACAATGCTGAACTTAAGGGTTTAGATGTAGATTCTCTGGTCATCGAGCTTATCCAAGTAAACAAAACACCCAAGATGCATCACCAAACTTGCAGAGCTAATGGTCACATTAACCCATATGTGAGCTCCCTCTGCTACATGGAGATGATCCTTCCTGAAAAGGACAAATTGTTCCCAAACCAGAAGAAAAGGTAGCACAGAAGAAAAAGATATCCCAGAAGAAACTGAAGAAAGAACAACTTATGACACAGGAATAGATGCAACATAAAAAAAAATGCAAATAAGAGTAAAAAAACAAATAAAATAGTCTCAAATAGATTGAGTGAGATGCTCCAATTTACAGAACTAGTTTGTAACAGAATCAAAGCTAACTAGGCCCCACATTTGACCCTTGAAAAGTGCGTCTATTAGGAATCTAATAAGGGTTAGCTTAATTTAAAAGACGATGCTTACAAATTCTACACACCAAGAAACTAGGATTTTTTTTTTATTGATATAGCATACATCTATATGAAAGGGGAAAAAGAAACCCAATTTTGTTGTTTATTCCTAAACTGACTTTATTAAAAGGTCAATTAAAGAAAACTATCCCTAAGAATAAATGAACACACCCCACTTTATCAATTTGGTAGGTTTAATAGAACCTTAGTAAAGAATAATTTATAAGTTATTAGGCTGAAAAGTGTCAACCTAGGCACAATCTACCAATTGATATCAGTTTTTAATTTTTATAACTCATATTTATACATCTATAAATATTCTTTAAGTAGTTTTCTTATAAAGAACAACAGCACAGCAGAAACACGTTAAAAGTTTTCAGAATTGAGAGTAACAGGTAGAAAGCACAGTAATGAAATTTCAAGTTAATTGTTTCTCTTGGGGGGAACATCCAGTTATAGCTTTCTTGAAGATTTCTAAACATATACAATGTTATGAACCTTTGCTGTAAAGCATTATGGTTTTATTACTGTTTACCTGTTATGAAGTATTGGATTGTAAAATGTCAATCGGGTAATATATTTGCTTACAAATAGTTTCATCCTGGAATGTTGCCGTTTAATTGCTTAGTCGACTAAAGACAGATTGCCAGAATTAGTTAAAGATATCGTAGAAAAACTGTCTCCCAGAGATATGCAAACACATTCATTATCATCTGCAAAATATGACTAGACCTTGTAGAAATCATGGTGCATTAAATTTTGTTACAAAAGGTACTCAAGGACATAAAAGGTTAAAGTTATAGAACTAAAAGATTGAGTCAGCATCTCTGGAGCAGGGCTATCACAACTTTGTTTTATTTTTTGAAGGATAAAACCTTGCAGACCTTGTTGAGTGAAAAGTACTTAACAGCCTCAACGAAACTGAAAGAAAATGACAGAAATATTTAGGCACCATGCAATGTCCTTAAGAAATTCAGCAAGAATTTTGCTAAAATACAGCAATGGCATCCCAAGGAGTCAACATGTACTTAAGTGGACTTAATGGTTATCAGCCTATGAAAATATTTTATAAATTCTGTCTCTGAGAAAGAGCCACCAAGATGGACCAGAATTACAGTTTCTCTATCTGAAAGGATGATAAAAAGTTAAAAATGCTACATTTGTCTTTAATAAATTTGAGTAGTGGTAATTTTCAGGATAACAGCTGTTGAAATCACATCACAAAATGTTAAATAAGAGTGGGAATTTTTTTTTCATATTAAATTTGTAGTTTTATTCAGGTTTGATTTTAACAAATTTATCGGGGAGAGAGCCTGCAGGAAAAGGTGAAGCCCATGGGGGGAGGGCCCTCCTGGATGCCTGAGTAGGGGATGGGTCCCCTCCCCTCTCCTCTTCTTTCCTCCCTATCTAAGGGGCTTTGGGGAGAAATTAGGGAGGGGGCTGGTCCCCAATCTGTAAGGGTAAAGGGTAAAGGGCTATGGAGAATAGGGGACCAGACCAGGTAAGTAGGGGAAGGACACAAGGACCATTTGCCAGAATCCACAGCTTTCTGATTCCAGATTGAATTAAAAAAAAAAAAACTAAACTTAACCACAAGTCAACTACTTGACTCTGCTGTAGTACCAATGCGACCGGAGACAACACGTAAATTAATGCCTATAGTGGTGCTTTATATTGCAATAAAAAATTATTTACAAAAACAAAAAAAAGTGGGAATTCATCTCAAGGCATAATTTTAAAGTAACTTTCAAATATATTTTTCCATATTATACACTTTCAAGTAAGACTCCAAAATAATCTGAATGTTAAAAATGTGTTCGGTATACCAGCACGTTTCACAAAATGCTGAGGTGCTCGTGAATGTACACGTACAGATTTATATGTCAAGGATTATAGGTCAAATTTAGGCATCTTACGGATTTTAACATGACGAGAATATTTAATGGAAAGAAATAAAAATTTTCAGTGATTTATGAGTCAGGAGAATTTTTTCCAATGGTCCATCTAGGGAAAATGTGTAATATAATTTTAAATTCCACAAGGTTCTACATTGATATCCTAAATATACAGCAAGTCTTAATAATAGAGTTTCAGCAGTTCTAGCATTTAAAACACTAAAATATACTTTTTTCTAAGATTTTTTTATTTTTTAAAAAGCAGCTCTAACTACTTCCTTCAGTTAATAAATCTATTTATTCCCTTTTTAGGTAAAGTGTGACAACCGATCTTTGATGCAGCAGTGCTGGCACAGTTCCAGCTATAAATGGTGCGTGTGCATTATTTGTGTCATTGAATGTAAGTTTTGTGCTTTTGGATTAAGCATAAGCTCTGCTAGGTATGCAGGAGGCAGTAACAGCTCTATCCTGTCCTTTCCCTCACTGTCCCTTCATGCAATCTTTACAGAAAGGGAGCTCCTGGAATATAAGGCATTTTAATTTTTTTTTTTTTTTTGCTTTTTCCAGGGAGATATGTCACATTAAATGTCAGCAAGTTAAATTTTGGCATACATGCTGATGTGTGACTTTCAGACGACCTCAAGAGATAAAGTAAGATGGCCTGAGGAACAGCTTTCTCCTGGGATGGACAAGTCCTTTCCCCTCATGCACTCTGGGATTCCAGTAGGCAGTTCTAACAGGGTAGTTCTAACAACCAGGATGGTCTCAGTCACAACTCAGTGATAAAAGAAGTCCTAGTTATAGCAGCTTAAACAACAATGATGTGTTTCTTGATTATGCTACTTGCCCCCTGCAGATCATTTGGGGGTTCCATTAATTTCAAAACCCAGACTGATGGAGCAGGCTTCTGTAATCAGAAGCCTCAATACAGGCTTCTGTATTCACAGAAAAGAAGGTGACAAATCACACACCAGTTCTTAAATCTGCTGCCTGAAAGCGGCATCTGTTTACATTTCATAGGCCAAAGCAACTCGCGTGGCAATTCCTAGGTACAAAAATGTGCCTGCAAAGTGGAAAGTGTCAAATGTTTTGTGAACTAATCTGACAACTATTACAATCATTCTTTTAGGGAAGAAGTAAATGACATCCCTGGACTCTGTGACTATAGCAATTGAAGCAGGTGACAACATCAGAACCACTCAATGATATAGCAGCACTTTTAGGCACTGTGTGTGTTGATGCACAGAATTGCTTCTATTTTGTTATAAATACTAATACTGTATTTAAACTGTCAGTCTACATGAGAGTAGAGATAAAATGCTCAAATAGTCATACAAGGCCATGTTTAACAATTAATCAACTATGAAGTGTGAAGACATCCTGAGTGTTCTCTAGTAGAAAATCATTTTGTTAGTAGGAGCCGAACTGGAAGTTAGTCTTTCCTGTGAAAGTATCTGAGACAGAATCCAACACACTACCCCAGGCAAGTAGAAAACAGAAGCGGTAGTCAGAAAGTGCGCAGCAAAGATCAAAAGGCAGCAAAGATCCACATGATACAGATGGCTCCATCATTCCTAGCGAATGGGAACTTGGCAGAAAGCATGTCGCAGAGCAGGCATGATTAATCTGTCATAACAGAGGTCTGATGGCACTAGTCACTGCTGAGGGTGGGATTATGAGTGATTATTTAATATCTTTCTGTATTTTTCAAGTATCTTAAAAGAAAAATGTGTTTTCTTAGGAAAAAATGAAATAAACAATGGATGAGCCCTTACTGCCTTTAAGGGTCTTGATATAAGGAACTAACATTTTAAATACTAAATGGGATGGGGAATTGCTATTGTTTGATTGTGCCCCCCCCCCAAAGTTTGCATGTTAGAAACTTGATCCCCAATGCAGCAGTGTTGGGAGGTTATTAGGCCATGAGGATTCTGCCTTATGAATGGATTAATGCCATTATCGTGGGAGTGAGTCTGTTATCCTGGAATGTCTCTTTTGCTTTTTTCTCTTGCCTTCTCTTTTCCCTCCAATCATGAGATGATGCCTGAAGATCCTCACCAGACGCCAGCCCCATATCCTGGACTCCCTAACTTCCAGAAGCATGCACAAAAAAAAAAAAAAAAAATTATGCTCGTTATAAATTATCTGGTGTGTGGTATTCTATTATAGCAGCACAAAACAGACTAAGACAGGCATAAAGAGAAGAGTCTATAGAGTCAGGAAGTTAAATTTAATTATTGCGGAGGGTGCAATTATGTGGGGGAGAGAGAGAGAGAACATCTTTATGTAAATAATAGTTTCAAAAAAATTCCTTACTGCAGTAGAACTAGATGACTTCTGTCATTTACTAATGTTAATTACTGTCTTTAAGTATTTAGTGTCAATGGAAACCTTTCCAGGTTTCTCAAGGGTACTTCCAGAAAGAGCCCTGCCTCTAAATTCGAGGAAATATGAAACAGGCAACTTTAGATGCTTTCAATATTTCAAGCCAGGAAATCTTTAAGGATAGAAAGCCTCCTACTACATTTGTCATATTAAAATCCAATTATGTGCAGAGGAAAGACAAAGAAACTTGGTAAATTGGAGAACGGCATATGTTGGGCATGCCACACATACATCATAAACAGGCTTAAACATCACATATTAGTTAAAGCTTCCAAGTTTTAGGACTTCTTCTTTTTACGTCCAAAGAAAGACATGCAGGGAAAGTTAAACAAAACAAAAGTTGGAGTTTTTAAATATGGAATCTGATTCATGAAAATATAAAATGATCATCTCCTCATTTTCTACAAGATGACATTCTCTCGTATAATATGCATTCTGCTGAATGGCCACCTAGCCCAAGACTAGATGTATGATGAACGTGTGTGTATGGTAAGCATTCTCAAGCTATACCTCTGGAAAAGTTCCAAAGAAGAGTAAGTTAGAATAAATGAGTGTGAATAAAGTTCTTTTAAAAGTAGTGAATTTGGATGGATCATTTCAGTTAGATCTCTTTCTTGAACTAGGTCATCTTTAAGACAATGGAACTTTTAACCAAAGTGACATTAAGACCAGTGAGTTCATAGGCCATTGGAAAGTGTATTTGAATTTATACTGAGATTACTGAAAGAGCAAGGGATTTTCATTTGAAAAATGCCACTTTTGATCTTAAAAGTGAGATTAAATATCAAAGACATACTGCTAGGGTCATGTCCTAGAAAACCACAACCTCAGATGAAAGACAAATGTGCAAACGTTCTGGATCTTGTCCTCCATGCCTCTCCCCGGGCCTTTTGCAACTGTGTCCTGAAGAGCTTTTCACTTTCCCTGAAAACAGTGCTTCTTTGAGAACTTCCTCCTGGTCAAACCTGTCTTGAACTTTCTCATCCTGCTTTTTTTGTTTAATCAGGTTAGTTCAGCTGGGAATGACCATGTCCTAAATCTTTACTTAGTGAAATTATATTCAGCCTTTGACATTCTGTGGAGAGAATAAATGCCCTATATTCCTCACTGTTAGAAATAATTTTTCTTGTGCTTTCATCTGTAATATCTTCACCACAGCAGCACCATCCATCAGACACCTACTTTGTCCAGGCATGGGGCTAGCTAGAAGTATTAAATTATTTGTCTGATTGCCTCCAAATCTCAGCCTTTTCCCTCCAGAGTTAGCCTGACTTGAGCTGTTGTTCTACAGAATTGGAAGTTCCCTCCAGGTGAAAACTGAGCTTTATTTGTCTTTTTTTTTTTTTTTTTTTCCTAGCATTTAGCAGAGTCTCAGCCTGCACAAAAACAGGGTGTTGATAGGGTAAATGGCTGGGACTCTTTTTTTTTCTCTCTCTCTTTTTTTTTTTATTGTTGGGGATTCATTGAGGGTACAATAAGCCAGATTACACTGATTGCATTTGTTAGGTAAAGTCCCTCTTGCAATCATGTCTTGCCCCCAGAAGGTGTGGCACAAACCAAGGCCCCACCCCTCTCTCTCCTTCCCTCTCTCTGGTTTTCCTCACCCCCCATGACCTTAATTGTCATTAATTGTCCTCATATCAAAATTGAGTACATAGGATTCATGCTTCTCCATTCTTGTGATGCTTTACTAAGAATAATGTCTTCTACTTCCATCCAGGTTAATACGAAGGATGTAAAGTCTCCATTTTTTTTAATGGCTGAATAGTATTCCATGGTATACGTATACCACAGCTCGTTAATCCATTCCTGGATTAGTGGGCATTTAGGCTGTTTCCACATTTTGGCGATCGTAAATTGAGCCATAATAAACAGTCTAGTACAAGTGTCCTTGTGATAAAAGGACTTTTTTCCTTCTAGGTAGATGCCCAGTAATGGGATTGCAGGATCAAATGGGAGGTCTAGCTTGAGTGCTTTGAGGTTTCTCCATACTTCCTTCCAGAAAGGTTGTACTAGTTTGCAGTCCCACCAGCAGTGTAAAAGTGTTCCCTTCTCTCCACATCCACGCCAGCATCTGCAGTTTTGAGATTTTGTGATGTGGGCCATTCTCACTGGGGTTAGATGGTATCTCAGGGTGGTTTTGATTTGCATTTCTCTAATATATAGGGATGATGAACATTTTTTCATGTGTTTGTTAGCCATTCGTCTGTCTTCTTTAGAGAAGGAACTGGGTCCACACCTTTCCCCACTCACAAAAATTGATTCAAGATGGATAAAGGACTTAAATTTAAGGCATGAAATAATAAAAATCCTCAAAGAAAGCATAGGAAAAACACTGGAAGATATTGGCTTGGGGAAAGACTTCATGAAGAAGACTGCCATGGCAATTGCAACAACAACAAAAATAAACAAATGGGACTTCATTAAACTGAAAAGCTTCTGTACAGCCAAGGAGACAACAACCAAAGCAAAGAGACAACCTACACAATGGGAAAGGATATTTGCATATTTTTAATCAGACAAAAGCTTGATAACTAGGATCTATAGAGAACTCAAATTAATCCACATGAAAAAAGCCAACAATCCCATATATCAATGGGCAAGAGACATGAATAGAACCTTCTCTAAAGGGACTCTCTTTTCATCCTTTTTCATTTAACAAACATCATAAATTACCAAGTAATTATCTAGAACGGGCAATACAGTAAGTGCTGAAAACCATTTTGATAAAAAAGATGACGACTTTACATCTCTTGTATTAACCTGGATGGAGCTGACGTACATTCTACTTGGTAAAGGATCACAAGAATGGTAAAGCAAGTATCCAATGTACTCAATACTAATATGAAGCCACTAGATTAACAAATATACACCCACGTAGGAGAAAAGCACAATTCAACTCAAGTAGGGAGAAGAAGAGGGAGGGAGGGGGATTAGTGTGCTCTTGCCTAACAGGCACCACGTAAGGGTACATGGCACATCTCCTGCATGAGGGACACAACTACAACTTGGACTCTAACAAACACAAATAATGTGATCTAATCGTCTGTATCCTCATATTAATCTTAAATTAAAAAAAACACTGATGGTGGACATTAAAAAAATCATTTCAATAGCAGTGTATTTGTTCCTGCTGGATATTTGAAATCTTTGGAGAATTACACGTGGCTCTATTACCTACAGTTTGCAGCTGGTGGAGTTCCTCAGTCGATGCAGGGAATGATGTTAACAGGTGAATAGGTGTTTGGATTTGGGGCTAACTGAAGTTGAGATCGTGACAGATGACGGAACTCATTCATTAGAGAGGGCCTGGGTGGTGGAAGTAACAGGGGAAAAATGTATTAGCCTTCGTTGGAGGAATAAGGGGTCTCGCCTGCAAGAAATGGTGACTTGAAAACTCCTTATTACGGCATTCAGGGCCTGCAATGATTAGGCCCCTCTTCATCTCTCTAGTTCATGGTACCTATCTTCTGTATTCCAACCTCCAAACATAATGAACAATAGCATTTGCCTTCCTCCGAATAAGCCAACCTTTCTCTTATCTCACAACTTTGGACATGCTGTTTCTGAGGCTAGTAAGCCCTCTATCTCTCATTTCTCTGTATTCTCTTTCATCCCAGGTTTAATTCATTTAAATGTCACCCCCTCCAGGAACCCTGTCTGTCCCCTGGCACCCTGTGCTTCTCCTCTCCCTATCATAATGCTTATCACACCGTATTGTTCTTGCATGGGATGTATCTCTCACCCCTAAACGCTCAACATCTAGCTATTGATTGCTGTGGTGGTTAATTTTATATGTCAACTTGGCTGGGGCACAGTACCAAGATATTTGGTTAAATATTATTTTCAGTGTCACTTTGAAGGTATTTTTTTTAAATGAGATTAACATTTAAATTAGCAGACTTTGAGTAAAGCAGACTACTCTTCATAATGTGAGTGGGCCTTATCCACAGCTGAGGCCTTAAAAAAAGAAAAAAAAAAAAAAAAAAGACTCACCTCTCCAGAGGAAAAGGGAATTCTGGTAGCAGAATGAATGCCTGCAATCTGGAACTGCAGCTTTTCCCTGGGTCACCAGCCTAGGCCCCACCCTGCAGATGTTGGACTTGCTAACCTATGTAATCATGTGGGCCAACTCCTTAAATTCTCTAGATAGAAAGATAGATAAGTAGATGCTAGATAAAGATATGTGCATATACGTATATATGTACGTATACCTTGGTTCTCAGTGTATGTATCTGTATACGTTTGTATATGCGTATGTGTGTATGTGTCAGGTCTCTATCTTACATTATCTGTCTACCTATGTCAGTTCCTTTCCTCTGGAAAATCCTGACTAATCCTGACTAATGTAATCATGATTGTATCCAGCCCTGAGCTTAGTGACTGGAATTTAGAGTAGATCAAATAAAATTTGATTAAGCTGAGTTACGTGAAATCGACCTGATTCCCAGGAAAGAAAACCATCGCAGACGCAATGTCAAGACTTCTCTCTAAGAGAAAGGAGCCTGCACAGGTCAAGCCATTATAAGCAACGATTGATCTCACTAGTCTGAGAGTCTCTTTCTCTCCTTCTAGCAAAGAGAACAGAGGAAACGAAGGGTAATGCAACTCCCTACCATGAACACGTTAGCCCCTGAGTTGCTATTAATTGGCACTCAAGTTTTGTGACAAAATCTGTTTTTATCAATCATAACTGTGCTTGTTTAAGAGTCATAAAGGCAAGGTTCTCCTAATCTGACACAGAGAGGAAGGTGCCTGGCTCTAGTTGTGGTGGGAGGATCCCAGGTTTCACAAGTCATTGGGAAGGAGCCCGCAGAAAGAAAACCCAGCCTTTATGTCTCCCGTATCTTAAAACCTGGGCCCGCTGACCTCCCCAGGCTTTTCACTGCATGAAAGATACAGTTATCCCCAGGATAATTTAAAATTTATCACCAACCCAGAATTATAACGATTTTAGAATTTAACTGAATTCTTAGAGTGTTGGGTAGGTTCTTAAGTATCCTATGTGGATGAAAAGACGATGAGAAAAAAATGACCTAGTAGAAGACTTCCATGCTAAACATTCAAATTAACCTTCTCATACAGAACTTTCTGGGTATATGCTGATCCATGGAAACATTTGGATGGGCGTGCATGAAAGAGTCTGGCTAGAACTTGGGATTTAGTACAGTTAATTTGTCACTATTGAAGGTAGTTACTCGTTTCTTGCATGCACTGAAAAGAATGGGGAGAATAGTGGGCCCCAGATTTTAACTTCCTTCTTTAAATGAGATTGATTTATCTGTCTTTTTACTAACTTTGATAGCTCCTGGGCTTCCTCTCCAGAGAAGAAGTGAGATAAGTATTACTGATGGGACCTCACGTATTGTGCATATTGCAAGGGTACATGTCAAATATATTCAGAGTAGAGCATAAACGTCTAAACACAACAATTAAATAAATGAGGGGAAGGCTGTGTTAACCAGTTTGATGTAAACATTCCAAATTGTATATAAAATTAGCATATCATACCCCATAAATGCAGTAATGTACATAGTTATGATTTAATAAAAAATTAAATAAAACAATGCAAGTAATAATAATAATAGAGCCAAAAAAGTGAAATAAAATAAGCAAAGTATGATTGAGCCATTAACAAGCAAAAAAAGCTGTTGGTATAAGGAAAGAAGAGATAGAAAAATAAGGGGAAAAAGAAACTTGCATTTCGACAAGATGGATAATCCATTCCAGTCCAAAATCAGCTTTGTTGTTTTCTAATAAATAGTTTCTCAGTTATATTCTTGCTCATAATCTAATCTTTTGGTACTTTGATTCTACTTGCAAAATTTTAGTCTGTCCCCAAATTTGGTTTCCATGTTAGTTGGAAAGTTTTTCCTGATATTTTGGTTCTCCCAAACAAGTCAAAGCCGCAGCAACAAGCTTCCCATGTGTAGTTATTTTTGCTATAGGTATGCTACAGCATATTTTGAATATCTGCACAGTGTGTCAAAAAAATAGGTCCATCTCCTTACTGTTGTGTAATATTCTTAACCAGTTAACCATATGTTGTCCAATAAACAAAACAGAAAGCAGTTTACTTGAAAACCAAAAAAACCAGAAGCACATTCTGCATTCACTTTAATTTCCCATCCATTCCTACAGCTTGATAGTTATTTATAGATCTTTTCCCAGAATAATTTGTAGTTTAAGTGGCTACAGTTCAAAGCTATGGGAAATGACTTGCTTCTCATTCACTGTGGGGACTTTTATTTCTTCATCCACTTGAACAACAAAAAAAGTGCATTCGTAAGTAATGCAGATAGCATTTGAATGGGCAGCCGTGATCCTCACTAAGCATCACAGAAATAACGTTTATGCAGCATTTCAAACTCAAATTACGCTTTCCCAATTATTCTCAGCATCAATGCTAATATTTAGTGATGATCAAGTAAAGGCTCTGCGTCACCAAAAAATAAATTAAAACAAACAAAAGATCCAAGACAGAAACAACAGCAACAATAGTAGCAACATACTCTCACACATGTATCCACCAAGATTTACACAGAGAACAGCTAAGACAGAAAAATCTTCTGATGAAAAAAGATGTCCACAAAATGGTCCCTTCTTTCCCCTTAAGAAAATTTTTTTTTTTTTTTTTTTTACTTCTTTCGGCTGGATTCCTGCCTGGCTCTCAGGGTGGGAGGTGGGAAGGTTATGTAGAAATTCCAGAAAGTGTTCTTCTTTCCTACCCTTATGGCCTTGTTTATTTTGGCATGAGTATGTCAGAATAACCTTGTCAAACAAGAGCTCTGCGATTAAGCTCTAAAGAAAAAAAGAAATAGACCTCACATTTGCACATCTCCCCGGTACATTTCCAAAGCTGTGCAGAAAGATCTGAAGCTAACGATGTTACGAACAAGAACAAATAACCTTTGCAGAGCACCTTACCCTATTAAAAATCGCTCACTACCTCTAACTTTGCAAGAGTCATGACTGTCATGCTCTCCTTCCTTCCAGTCACTTGTTTCCTCAAGGCTTTGTGATTTGGTCTTTACTTCTCTCTCCAGCCTCCTCCCCATACTTCTTACTTGTTCTCTTTTGGTGTCAAGAGCCATCTTGCTGCAAGACCCTGAAAAGGATCACTGGAGAAGACCTTCCCTCTTCTTCCGCCCCAGTCTGACCTGATTAAACCTGGCTCATCCTGCAGATATGAGGCCAGATGCTTCATCCCTCCGAAAGACTTTTCTTTATATACCCCCTATGCACAGCCCACACCAGGTTCCCTACAGGATATCTCTTAAAATTCATACAGTATTCCCTCCCTTTATCCACAGTTTTAATTTCTGAGATTTCCATTACTCACAGTCAACTGCCATCCAAAAATATTAAATGGAAATTTCCAGAAATAAACAGCACATACATTTTAAATTGTGTACCTTTCTGAGTAGCACCTTAGAATCTCCTGTCCTCCCACTCTGGAATGGGAATCACCCCTTGTCCAGTGGGTCCACCTCTGTTAGGTCATGTACTAGCCAGCTCTTTTGTCAGATACAGCACTGTTTTCAATGCTTGTGTTTAAGTAACCCTTATTTAACTTAATAATGGCCTAGAGCACAAAAATAGTGATGCGGACAACTCGGATATGCCAAAAAGAAACTGTAGAATGGTTCCTTTGAGTGAAAAGGTGAAAGTTTCTTGACTTAAAAAGGAAAGAAAAAGAGTTGTATATTGCTGAGATCTACAGTAAAAAAAAGAATCTTTTGTTCTTGAAATTATGAAGGAAAAATAAATTTGTGCTACTTTTGCTGTTGTACCTCAAACTGCAAGAGTTATGGCCACAGTGCAATATAAACATTCGGTTACGAAGGAAAAGAGCTACATTTGTGGTGGGAGAAATGTGTTCTGATGGACACCAATTGGTTCAGTCCTATCCTCAGTGTGAGGCATCCACTGGAGGTCTTGGAAGGCATCCCCCTTGGATAAGTGGAGATTACTATCTAACTCTAAAATTCGGCACTTAACACCACCTCTAATTATACATCTACTGGAGGAGTATTTGATAATGATCTTTTCCTTCACTAAATAGGAAAATCCATGAAGAGAATGACCGTGTCTGTTTTCCTATCATAAAACATAAGAAGTATACAGTAAATAAGTAGATGTATGGGTGAATAAATAATAGACAAAAGGATAGGCTCTCTCTTCATACATACCTTCTCTAAACAATGCAAAGATATCATGATACTGTAGGACAGCATTGTTTAATAGAAATGGGAGTCATAGATGCCATTTTAAACCTACAGTAGTCACATTTAAGAAAACCAAGAAGATAGCCAGGCATTGTGGCGGGCACCTGTAGTCCCAGCTATGTGTGAGGCTGAGGCAAGAGAATCGCTTAAGCCCAAGAATTGGAGGTTGCTGTGAGCTGTGACACCACAGCACTCTACCCACTCTACCAAGGGTGACATAGTGAGACTCTGTCACAAAAAAAAAAAGAAAAAAGCAAAACAAGGTGAAATTGATATTAATATTTTATTTTAATTGACTTAACAAATTCAAAGGATATCTTTCATCATATAATCAATATAAAATGTTTTAATGAGTTATTTTGTTTTTTTATGCTAAAATCCTATTTATATTTTATAGTTCTAGCATGCTTATTTGGACTAGCCACATTCCAAATTCTCAACAAGCCATGTGACCTTGCAAAGTCTGAATGGCCAGTGAGATGGAACTACCAGAAGTTTACATGCATAAAGAAAGATCTTACAATGTCTCTATTGAGTTCTTTGAGGATTCTTCATACTTCTTTCCAAAGAGGCTGTATTAGTTTTCAATCCCACCAACAACATGAAAGTGTTTTGGTCCTGCAATTCCATTACTAGATATCTACCCAGAAGAAAAAAAATCATTTTGTAATAAGGACATTTGCACTAGATTGTTTATCGCAGCTCAATTTACAATTACCAAGATGTGGACTCAACCTGAGTGCACATCAACTCAGGAATAAGCTAACAAACTGTGGTATATGTATACCACAGATACTACTCAACCATAAAAAGGATGGAAATTTTATATCTTTTGTATAAACCTAGATGAGGAGTTGAAATACATTCTTCTTAGTAAAATATTACAAGAATGGAAAAGCAAGTATCCAGTGTAATCAATACTAACATCAAGTTAGTGACCCACACAAGAGAAAAACTCAATTAATTCAAATTGGAGGATGGGGGAGGAGAAAGGGGAAAGGGGAGGAGGAAGAGGGATAGGGTGCTTTTAATAGGCACAATGTGACCGTACATGACACACTCCCCCTCCTGAGGGAGGGGCACAACTACAACAAAGACTTTGCCTAACAAATGCAAGCAATGTAGCCTAATCATTTGTAACCTCACATTAATCTGTATTTTGAAAGAAGAAAGAAAGATCTTGAATGGAAAGGCAGAGTTCATTTTAGGGGAGACTTGAGAATACTGTGGTTCAAGATTATTGGAAAGGAGAGGGACTGGGGCTGTTGAGAGAGGGCCACGTGGGTAGGCGTAGAGTAGAAGGGGCCATGATGGCTGGGGGGATGCTGAGATGGAGGGGCAGCAGTGACAACATAGAAAAGGGGCAGAAGGAATGCCCCTTGGCCACAGGAAAAAACAATGACTCACACTGACCTGCCTTCTGCCTCCGGCCTGGCTGGCTCTCACCCACCCTTTTGGTCAGTTCACCTGCCATCTGCACACTGTTTCTGGCTTAGGGTCTTTACCCGAAAACCCTGCCCTCAGCCCCACTCAAGCCCAGGCTTGGGGTAAGTCAGGCTGAGGCCCAGGAAGCCATGCTCTGTGGAAGCCCTGAGAAGCTGCTTCAGCAGATTTTGGGTAGGGCATGGCCCCTCAGCCACAGAAGAAAACTGTGGCTCATTTGAACCCACCTTTGCTGGACCAGAGCTTATGGCCACGTCTGCCTCCTGCCTGGCTAGCTCTGACTTCACCCTCTTGGTGACTCCATGCAGCATCTGCACACTGCTTCAGACTTAGGGACCCCACCTGGAGGGGGTTAATTATCTCTTTAGTGAATTTTTCATTTATCTCCTGAGTTTTTTGTTGTTTCTTTGTGTGGTTTTCACTTTCCTCACACATCCCATTCATCTTGCTTATGATGCCCACTCTGAAATTCCATTTCTGACATTTTCTTTTGGTCAGAGTCCATGATGGAAAACTATTTTATTCCCTTGTGGCTGTTGAAACAGCCTCCTCCTCACCCCCAGTTTTGCCAGAGTTGCTATGCTGGTTCCGTCTAGTCTGAAATCTCTTCTCTCAGCTCAAGACAGATGGGCTTGCAGTGAGCCCCAGCTGCCCTCTGCTCAGTAATGAGAGGTAGAGGTCCCTGGACATTGCACCTGAGCACTTCTCCAGACGATTGACCTGGCAAGAGAGGGCTGGCTGCACCGCAGGCATTTAACACCGCTGCTCTCCTGTGTCTCCTGTCTCCCTATGCCCCTGTGGTTGTCACAGGTAGTCTACAAGTTGCAGACTGACTGATTTCCCTGCCTAGTTCCTTCAGCAGCACCAGCTTGAGTACCGTGCTGCGCAGATCTACAGTAAGTGACATTTGCTGGCCCACTGCAGACTGAGTGCAGCTCCAGCCTAGTCTGTGGGGAGTGGTGGTTCTCAGCCCTTCTTAGAGTCACAGGTGGTGGCATTCATCTGCCAGCCTCAGTCTCCAGTTCACAAGCCAGAGAGTCCTTGCTCTACCTTCTCTGTAGAGCAATACTCCTCCTGCACAGTCTCCTGACAGCTCCTTACGTCAGTCAGTCCTGTGGCCCGCTGTGATGGAGAGCTCCTCCTGCCACTCAGACCATAATGACCAGGTGAAGTGTGGGGCCCCAGGACTCTCTCCTCTGTCCCTTCCGTGTGTGCACACTGTCCCTGTCACTTCTCTTTCCTCTCCCTCACTTTGGTTGCCTCCTGTAGCCTCTGTGTTGGTTCCCACTCCTTGCTCTGAGACAATCAATCGGAAGGTAAATGGCCACTCCCCGTTTTCAGTCCTCCGCAGGAGACTGGTGTGTGGAGGCGGCTTCCACTCTGCCGTCTTCGCCTCTCCCCAATTTCTTTTATTCTTGTGCTCAAAATATTCTTGTGCTCAAAAGTCCTCAGTATTAAAATGTTCTTCTGATTCATTTATCTTTATGATCATTAGTAAGCAATTGAAGAAACTCATATAGTGTTTTTATAATTTTAAAACAAACAGTAAATGTTATTTGAGTACATATTGATAGATGAGGCTGCTTTTACTTCATTAATTAATATGTTTGATAATATTTATTTTATTTTTTATCTCATTGTTAGAAACACTGAGGATTCAAATACAATTATGTTCTGTTTTTCATCTTTATAGATATAAATCCTAAGAAACATTACTCACATGAATAAATTAATGGAAATGAAAGACACTTTGTTAAAGCACTTTCCCTGAATTCTTTGGAACTTCCAAGTAACATGCAATAAAAATTCACATGCCAATCTATTATCAGAAATAATTTCTAATTATCTAACATTTGACAACTAAATTATTTCTTTCTTAATTTAATTGAAAGTCAAGATTTTAAAACCATCTGACATCAAAATTATTTTTTACCTAGTTATTACAGTCACTCAATTTCTTAGTTGTGAGGCAGTCTACCAAAAAGACTTTACCAAAACTTTTCAAACAATATAATTATACCCAATATGCTTCCACTAAGGGGCACCATACTTAACCCAACACACTCAAAAGCAGTAGGAATATTCTAAATATTATTAAGATAAATACATATTTGCCAACACTAAATATGTATATCATATTGTATTTTTAAAAACTCTATTGAGGAGTGAATTTGGAATTAAGAAGCAATACTCTAATCAAGCCATGCTATGATCTTTTTCTTTCCTTCTTTTGTTGTCTCCCTCCACCAACTGCAAAGTGGCCTAAGTTTGATTCTCAGGGGAGGTAGGAAATAAGAACCAACACAATATGATATACACATGTAGTGTTGGCAAATATGTATTGATATTAATAATATTCAGAGTATTCCTACTGCTCATGAGTCTGTTAGGTTAAGTATGGTGCCCCTTAGTGGAAGCATAATGGGTATAATTTTATTGTACCCATTGGCTCATTTTTGAGAAATGATCAGCACATAAATGAATTGGCAAAACCAATCCTAATAGTCAACCCAGCCAACAAACTCAGACCTACCTTTTCTAGAAAATGTCTGACTTCATTTATTAATACAATGAATAATATAATATGCTTCTTTATAACACCCACCTGTCTATAAATGTCTGTGTTATTCCGTATCTGTACTGACTTATTTTTCCCCTCTGTGCAGCCCATGACTTCCTGAATTTTTGCATGCTTGTTAATTTTTTCATAGGATTCCAGACATTATAAATCTTATGTTGTTGGGTATTGGATTTTGTTTTCTTCTAATAATTCTTTAAATATTGTTTTGTTGTTGTTGTTGTTTGTTTGTTTGTTTGGAGATTTTCCCCCCAAAGACACAAGTTACTGGAAAACAGTTTCATCTTTTCAAGACTTTTAAGCTTTGCTAAGTGTTTCCAAATAGTGTTTAGGCTAGCGCTGATTTTCCCCTACAACTAAAGCAATGCTCTTCTGAGGGCTCTATCCAATATCCTGTGTGTCAGAAGGCTCTGTCTGAGGCTGACTGTGGCAATACTTGTCCTGTGGCCTAGAAACCACTCCAGGCAAAAAAGTAAGGCAATTCTGATTCCACTCCTTTGTTTTCTCTTCTAAAAATTTGCCTTTTTATATAAAGTTTGTCTATTTTTTTATTATCAAAAGAGGGAGGTTATGTTTCTTGCTTTACTAGCATTAATGAACATGGAAGTATCACATTTCCACTCTTAAATAAATTTTAATTCAAAAATATCAACATAGGTACAAATACCCTGCTTCCAACCTTAAATATTATTTTAGCAAAAATTTGTAAAAGACAAGAGTGAAAGACGTAGACATTACTACGTATCAATATTATTAGGTGAACAACCCTTTATATGTCCAAATACTTTGATTTTTTTCCTTTCTTTGACATTCTAAAGATTTTATTCTTGATAAAGATACATCATAAAAATATCCTGATTGTTTAAATGATATTCTGGACTACTCAGAGCCCAATCAGGAGAAAGAAACCACAAGGTAATTTGAATAGGTATAGTATGAGAAAAGAAATCTTAGCTAGTCATGGTAAATTAACTACTAAAAAGAAATGAAAGTGAATATGAAAGAATATCAAAGGCCTTAGGTAGAATGCTGAAGGAAGAAATCAAGTTGGAAAAGGACAAAGCTGGGTTTCAGCACTCATTGCAGAAAGTGTGTTTACAACCTACTGGATGGGAGAGAAGTTGGCAGGGTTGCCCTGGAGCACAATCACTAAGCCAAGGCAAGCAGAGAGAGAGAGAGATACAGGCTGGTACTGAAACACTCAGAGGTTAATGCCATGTGTGTGCACTTGCTACTGTCTGTCGCCCACCCTGGTAGCAAGCTAAGAATAGTTGCACTTAAATCCTGACAACCAGCTCCTTTCTCCTGCATTGTTACTCTACCACACTCTACTAGCAAGGGAGAAAGGTTTGTTAAGATTCAGATCCAGTATCATAAGCAGGACAGTGAAGGGTGAATTTGGAGTTAAGAAGCAATAATCTAATCAAGCCATGCTATTATCTCTTTCTTTCCTTCTTTTGTTTTCTTCCCTCACCCCCTACAATATGGCCTAAGTTTGATTCTGAAAGGAGGTAGGAAATAAGAACCAATATGAATAGTTTGATGTCAGTAATGTTTTCAGTTCAATTTTACAAAAAGTAGATATTGAAATTAATTTCTTTAAAACAAAACAGGAAGTTTGTATACCCCCAGGAGAAAAAAAAAATCCCTCTTTGATTTAGATCATGCCTTCCTCCCCACACCCAATCTTCCTTGCTCCAGCCTTCTGAAACATCCTTCAGTTTTCACCACAAATTCTATGTCTCAGCACGTCACCTTTGATTATGTTGTCTTCTCTACCTAGAAATCCCTTTACAGTCCATATCATATGGCTAGTTATTAATCATCCCTTTATATCTCATTTCAGGCATCACCTTATCTGGAAAACTCTTCCCTAGCTTGTTTGATGGAATGTCTCTGTGCTTCCATGATATTCTGTTTATCTCCATGAGCACTTCCCATCTTGTGTCGTTTTTATCATACTACTTTATTATTGATTACAGGGACTGTGATTATTAATCTGTTTGTGCCCAGTCTTCAATAAAAAAATATGGTTTTATTTCATAAATAGATAAATAATGAATAACTGAGACAAATATATAACTATCCATGCGCAATTTATGAGGTCATGAAGAACATGGGTGCAGGAGATGTATCCAATAGAGACGTAAAATACGTGTGTGATAAGATCTGCTGATAAATTAGGGAAGCATGAAAGGTAATGAATGCAGGGACACTCACATGCCTTCTATTGTTTTAGTTTGAATAAATACATAGCTAGAGATAATATTGTTAGAGCTAGGAAACCCTGGAGAAGGGAAAGGTTGCAGCCTGGGAAATAGCTGAGTACACAGGTTATAAATTACTGTAGAAAACAAAGAAACAAACAAACCTAATGGCTAAACAGACATCAATAAACTTTTTTCTATAAAGGCCCAGGTAGAAACTGTTTTAAGTTGGTGGGCCACACAGTCTCTGTCACAACTCTTCAACTCTGCTATTATAGCATAAATGCAGTCAGGGCAATACAAAAGCAGGCGTTTGGCTGGTTCTGGCTGTTGTCTTCAGCACCTGGGATTCCTCTACATGACTTCCCCCTTCCGGTAGGCTAGACTGGTGTGCTTATAAGGCAGTGGTCCAACAAAGGAAATTTTAACTGCTAGGCATCTTAAGTTCTATTGTCATAGTTGTACAACATAATTTCTGCCACATTTCATTGGTCAATAGGAGTCATAAGGTCTGCCTAGTTTCAAGGGATAGGTAAATTATCCCAGATTCTCTACCTTTGTATGATTGGAATTTTCCTCAGTAAAAAGGGATGTCACTCAGGCCTGTCTCGAAATTGTATGCACAAGTAATCCACCTGCCTGGGGCTCCCAGAGTGCTTGGATTACAGGCGTGAGCCACTGCGCCTGACCATATTGTTGTATTTTAAGTAGTCTTGAATCTTAAGTCTTGGATTTGCTTCTTCACTCAACGTTATGATTCTAAACTTCATTCACAGTTCATGTCACTTAGTTTACAAAACACACCTTTATGAGAGCATTTAGTACATAATCATAACTAGTAAGTGAAATATTCAGGTCTCAACTCAATCAAGAGCTTCTAGAGAGCAGAGACCACAACCTTTCATTAGTTTTCCGATCTTCTAGCAAAAGGTAGGCTATACATGGTCAGTATTTAACATGTGTACCTTCAATGAATAATTAAACAAATGAATAAGTGTTTGTGTGAATACAATACTTAATGGACAAATACGTTTTAGTAATAATAAAGGAAACTGTTTCTTTTAGAAAATTATTTCTAAAATTGTAAGGCAATGTATTATAATGACTAGTAAAAGGCAGAGACTCTCATTTGAGATGTAATTACACATGGCCCCTTCACTCCACTATTCTATATTATAACATATGTTGTTAAAAGAAGTATCTATTCAAATAATAATTTTCTCCTTTTTAGCATTAAATTACATATAATTTAAATTCTGATTTTGATATTCACTGCAACAAAATTAAAGAAACTAAACATCAGTTCAACAAATAAACAATAACTTTAATTGAAAACTGACAGATGGTTGGCACTAAATTTAATTGATGCCTAGAAGTCCAAGTTGATGCAGGAACAAATGTTCTTCAGGAAAAGAATAATACTCAAGCTCAAGCATTTCCCTTGTTCCTTTAAGAAGTATTTTACCCTTGGCATAGAGGCGGCAGTTTATTAGCTTACATTTTCTCTCAACTGCACTGTGATTTCTCTCAGTATTCAAACACAACAGCTTTCCTGTATAAACTCGAGCATCATGCTTTATTTTTATTTCTTTTAGGAGACTGTGATAGCGTCAAATTTAGAAAAGAAAGACAAATATGCTCCTTCATATTATTGTTGATCAAAGCACTTCTTTGCAAGGAGCATGAATCTTGGCCAGCCACGGCTAATGCCTTGTGAGATAAAGCCTTATAAAAAGTTAGGAAGGGAAATGATGAACTACAGTTTTAATCTGGCCACTGGAAATAAAAGGTTTAAAGTCTCGGTAAAATTTGATCAACTTGAACGTAAAACTTAGGCAGGTTTATTTGTTAAATATTTCCGGTCTTCTTCCCAGATGCTGTTATTCAGTGATCCCATATCATTTTGTTCTCCTCCTGTTTCTTTCAGAAAGAGAAATTTCCTGCTTTCAAAGAATTGAGGGAAAAATATAATAAAAGGCTTGGAAAGTTTATATCTTCCGTTCAGTGATAATCTTTTTTTCCCCCGGTTACAAACATGGACACAAAGATATGTATGAATCCCAGAAACACCAGGTAGTGACCTTATTACAAGCTACATGTTTTCTGTCTTGGGTCATTATTTTCATTTGGTTATCATTTTTCATCATGTATATGGTTAGAGCATCTAAACTGGCAAAGTTAGATAAAAATTGCTGAACTTTGATATAGTTTCTTACCTTCCAGCATGACAAGAAGGGGAAAGGGCAGGTTAAATGAGGCAGTAATAAGGCTGGTGGTCACCAAATAACCACACTGAAGGTATTGTGGCTTACTGTGGAGTTTCAAAATAGGTCAGAATTATGCCAACATGTTGGCAATTATACCTCTTGGGGAATTTTAAAGAGTTCAGCAGTGAGAGACCTGAGGCTCCTCGAGCAGCCTCATCAGTTTACATAAGCACATTGCACTCACGTGATCATATTCTATATGTGTCATTATATAAAAACATTTGCAAAACATTGGCCTAATGCATTAAAAATTAATCAAAGGAATTTCTTTTTTGAAACAGGGTCTCGCTCTCACTAAAGTGCGATGATGTCAGTCTACCTCATAGCAACCTCACACTCCTAGGTTCAAGCCACCCTCCTCCCTCAGCTTCCCAAGTAGCTGGGACTATAGGTGCCCACCACAACGCCCAACTAATTTTTTTTTTTTTTTTTTTTTTTAGTAGAGACAGGATCTTGCTCTTGCTTAGGCTGGTCTCAAACTTCTGACCTCAAGTGATCCTCCCTCCTTAGCCTCCCAGAGTGCTAGGATTACAGGTGTGAGCTACCACACCCAGCCAATCAAAGGAATTCTTTCTCAACAGTTACACTTACATGCTACTGCTATTAATTGACTAACATAATTATTTTTGAAGTAATTGTATGCCTGGTATACATAAATGTCAAAAACAATAAATACTGATATTAATAAATACTGATATTACAATATAAAAAGCCTTCATATAATCTTGAGAGAGAGATTGTATTTTGTTATTCTTTCTTACTCCTATCCTGGTGAGAGATATCTTATTTATCAAATTAATTTCTTATAAATAAATTCTTTTTTTTTTTTTTTTTTTTGGCCGGGGCTGGGTTTGAACCCGCCACCTCTGGCATATAGGACCGGCGCCCTACTCCTTGAGCCACAGGCGCCGCCCATAAATAAATTCTTGATATATAAAAAGAAATAAAGAGTAAGTACAGTAAATACATAGTATATATGTGAAAAGTTATGATACTTTTTCTGTATATAAATTCCTTTAAAAGATAATCCACTGTTTAAGGCTAAAATGATAACAATGGCAAATGGGATTTCTAACAAATGAAGATTAAAACTTATAATAACAATAACACAAAGACCCCGAGGAGAGAAATAGAAATGCTCTGTGAAGTTCCTGTTCCTTCAAAGTCATCTATAATAAATGAAATTTATCTACTACGAGCCATAGCACAGTCACAAATAACCTGACAAAGAATTATAGGTAACAAGGCAACAAAGAAGACACAATAATCATTTAATATTAAATTAATCCAAAGGAAGTCAGAAAAATGGGGAGGAAAGGGAAAAGAATGTATGGAATTCATAGATAAAAAAAAAAATCAAGATCATAGATTTAAACTCAACCATACCAATAATCACATTGTAAATGGTCAAAGCACCTCAATTGAATAAAGGGCAAATTGTCAAATTGGATTTTTATTTATTTATTTATTTATTTATTTATTTATTTATTTATTTTTGAAAAAGCAAGACAAACATTCTGGGTTGAATTGTGTTCCTTCAAAAAGGTAACACTTGTTACACTTGTCTCCATTTATCTTCAGGAGTTAATGTTCCAAGAACCCAGTGGATGCCTGGAACTGTGGATAGGACCACACCCTACATAAGCACTTATCTCACCCTATTGCCATAACTCCTGTAGTTTGAGGTACAACAGCACAACTCGGGTGAATTTCTGTTCCCTTCGTCATCATGTCATAGATAGAGGATTAATGCTTACCATAGATTTTGGCAATCTCAGCATCCAATTTTTTTTCTCTCCTTAAGTTGAGAACTTTCACCTTTCTACTCAAGAAAGCACTTAATGGCTTCTCTTTGGCATATCCAAATCCCTAGCATCACTACTCTTGCATTTTGGGGCCATTATTGAATCAAATAATGGTTACTTGAACAGAAGCAAGTACCACTATAGTCAATCTGATAAGCCAGGTGGCTTACCAAATGACTACTTGAAAGGTCACAGAACAAATCCCTTTATTACATCCAAAATTCTTTTATTTGTATTCAGTCAAAAGGCCACATTCAAGGATCCAGAGGCCACATGTTCCCCAAGGCTGCAGGGTCCCATCCATAATGGGTTTCATAGACAGGAGGGATAATTCATGTCCCAAGCCAGTCAGTAGGTCCGTGTGAGATTTCATCACAGCACTCAGAACAGCACACAAGTTAAAATGTGTGAATTCTTTACTTCTAGAGATTTTCATTTCATATTTTAGAACTGTGGTTGACTGCTAGCAACTGAAAGCATGGTGAGATAAACCCGTGTATATTAAAGTCCTAATCCCCAGTACCTCAAAATGGTATCTTATTTTGATTAGAACCTTTAGACGGGTAAGCAGTTAAAATGAGGTCATTAGGGGGGGCTCTCATTTGATGAGACTTGTGGCCTTCTTCAAAGGAGAAATGTGGATAAAACGTCAGACAAACACAGAAGAAAGATGTTGTGAAGATAGAGGGAGAATGTCCTCTGAAGACAAGATTAGAGTGATATATCTATAAGCCAAGGGACGCCTGAGGCTACCATCGTGAAGCATGGAATGGTTTCTTCTCCAGCACATTAAGAGATAACGTGGCCCTTTGACACCTTAATTTTGGACTTCTGGCGACCAAGAATATGAGACAACAAAATTTCTGTAATTTTAACACCTGCTTCTCAATAATGGATATGAATAAGTAGAGAAAAAATCACCAAAAATGTAGAAGCTTTGCATAACATTATCAAGCAATGTGACCTAAATTACATTTATACAGAGTAGAACACTCCAGCCAATAAGAGCATAATATATACTCTTTTTAAGTGCAAATGGAAGATAAATCCTATTCTGAGCCATAAAAGAAGACTCAATACATTTAAAATGACTCAAGTCATCAAGGTATGTTCTCTGACCACAGTTACATTAAACTTTAAATCAATTACATGAAAATACCTGGAAAAATCCCTAAATATTAGAAACTAAACAATGTGATTCCAAATAATCCCAAACAAATGGAATTAATCCTATAAATGCATGGTTCATTAAACACTGGAAATTAATCAACATACTTTACCATATTAACAAAAATTTTAAAATTAAAATGATATAATTATCTCAACTGATGCAGGCAAGATATTTGAAAAAAATCTCACAGCAATTTCTCCAAAAGCTGTCAGCAAACTAGAGGTATAAGAGAACTTTCTCAACCTGATAAAAGGCATTGTACTGGTTTCTTTTGCTACTGTAACTACAAATTTCATTGCTTAAAACCACACAAATTTTTTGTCTTAAAATTCTGGAGGTCATATGTTTAAAATAGCTTGGCAGGCCTATTTTCCTTTTGGAGTTTCTGGGGAAGAATCCATTTTCTCACCTTCTCCAGATTTCTGTGACTTTCTTCACTCTTTGGCTCATGGTCTCTCGACACATCTGCTTCTATCCTCTCAGCATCTCCTTCTCTGACTATAACCCTTCTCTTTGGTTCTTATAAAGACCTGTGTGGTTGCATTAGGCCACTTTTGATAGTGCATTATAATGTTTCTACTCAAAATTCTTAATTTGATCACATCTGTAAAGTCCCCATTTGCCATGTAAGGTAACATACTCTTAGGTGCCAGGAATGAAGACATGGACATCTTTGGGGGACAGGCATGTTATTCAGACTACCACAGGCATCTATAAAAGCCTAAAACTGACATTCTTTCGGTGAAATACTGGATGTGCTTGAACACATTTACTGAGAGCTTTAAAATTAATAAACAAGGGTGCAGGCACCAACTGCTCTGGGCGCCACCAACAAGTTGGGGTTCACGTCCGGCGTTGGGGTTTATGTCCAGTCTCCAGGCCTCTGCTTGCCTTCTTCATTCCCCTGCAAGGCATATTAGGGGAGCAGGGTGCAAGGCTGCGGTAGGTCTGTGCCTGATTCCTTCCAACCCTCCAGATTGGGACTGACACAGCACATAGTGATGGAAATGCTGAAAGAGATCATTATATAAACTGCAGTGCATGAAGAGTGCAGTCCAGTGACAGCTTACCCAAGAGCATCACTTGTGGACTGAAGCCAACTTTCCACAGAGGCTCCCATCCAGCAGGAGAGTTAAAGGACAGAAATTTAGCAAGTAACCTGGTGGATTAGAGCTGCACCAAGAGAGAAGGTTGAAGAACACACATCAAAACCGCTAAGGCGAGTGGCAATCCCAAGGATACAAGCAAAAGGTACAAAATCACCAAGTGGACAGGAGTCCCCTCCCCTATCAGAATGGCTCGGAGTGCCCCACAAACAAACAAGCAGAGTTCAAAGGTCCTTCCGCTACACTCCATGGGAGAGACCCTCTAAAAACTGGACCTACTTCCCCAACTAGGGTGCCACGGCATTCTCTTGCCAGGCATAAAACTGTATATATTCTCTACCTGCAATTCTGAGCTCAAAGCACTCCCCTCCACTCTCACTCTAAGGTCTGGAGACGTGTCTCCCAGGGGTCCAGATTTTGGGGTGATTTCTCAAGGGGTGTGGACAGGGCCTAGACTGCAGCTGGTCAGTGCTGATGCTGCAGCACGGGAGTGAGGAGAGGACTGTCGGATGAGAGGGAACCACACCAGAGCAGCGGTGCCCCGAGGCACAGAGCAGCAGCCATTTTTGGCAACAACAGGGCTCACTCCCGATATTCTTAACTCACACACCCTGTCTCCCTGGGCAACCAGAGGAGGCCGGGCATCTTCTCACATGGCAACCACAGTGGAACAGATCTGGGACAGAAATGCAGGCCCCGTGAGTAAAGGGTTTGCCTGAGGTGGTACCAGCCTGGGTGGAGCACAGGGACTAGAAAACGTATGCGCTGGGAAATTCCCAGGGTGGGGCTGACCCAGAGGACCACTTTACTGAGCCAAAGATGCACCCAACCCTCAGAAGATCGTCAGCCTATAGACAAAGGAAGGCAGGAGGCTAGAACTAACAACTAACCGAATACAAACCTGCAGGAGCAAAGACAGGGCCTGAGGCGCAGGCTCTGGGAACTCAAAACAGCTTCTCTTCTGCAAAGGAATTTAGCAGGGACAGAAATAAATTTCCACAAAGTTGTTCTGTTCTGTTCTGTCAGTAACATCAATCAGGGGCGGGGCTGGAATTGAGTGAACACCCCCCAACCTCCTTCAAGTGCCCAAGGTTGTCAGGCCTCACCTCACCCTGCTGCATAGAGGCAGAGCGCAGTGGCCTGGCTGAACAGATATAAATTTCCTTGTGATTCAGGCAGGTACAAACCCCTGGTATATCTGTTCACTAGAGGCAACTGGGTCACAGCCCTGCGGGGCTATCAGTGACTGGGTGTGACAGAGTTGCAAGGTGGGGAAGAAGGCATCAACCTTCCCAGACTAATGTATTTGCTGGGTGGGTCCTCCTGACTTCACAGAGCACTGGAGCAAGTCATATCTGAGTTGTCACCAGACCCCTGCGATCTAGTTGCCAGAGACCTTTTAAACTATCCCACCTGAGACAGGTGCTGACTGAGACAATTGATTTGGACCTTTTGAACTGAGCCAATCACCTGAGGACTATTCAAGTGGTGCCCTGGGTGTGTGGTTGTAGGAAGGTTTGATTTTCATTTTCCAATTGTTGCCTGTCAGGGGCGGGGTGACTTAATTGCTGATATTTCTCCACAGCTGAGACTTCAACCCAGAGTTAACTGTTTCACTAGGGTTGGACAGAGACCAGCTAAAAACAAGACAGAACCACTTAGCCCCACCACACCAAACAGGTCCCCAGTTTCTGAGGCCATAGCACTGTGTGGGTCCTCGACAAAGCTCCAGGGGAAAAATCAAACAGTGTAAATAATCATGGGGCAGAATCAGCGGGAAAACTCTGGTAACATGAATAACTAGAATAGATCAACCTCCCCTCCCCCAAGGAAAGATATGGCAGATATAACTGAAGATCCCATTCATAAATAGCTGGCCAAGATGTCAGAAATCAAATTCAGAATTTGGATTGCAAATAAGATTAATAGAATGGAGGAAAATTTGGAATTAGAAATTCGAGGAGCGGGCAGCTCAAAGGAGTAAGGCACTGGCCCCATATGCCAGAGGTGGTGGGTTCAAACCCAGCCCCGGCCGAAAAAAAAAGAAATTTGAGGAGCAATTCAAAAGTTGGAATTAGAAATTCACACTGAAGCAAGAATTTGCAGCCCTCAAAGATCTGAAAAATTCAGTAGAATCCCTTAGTAACAGAGTGGAGCAAGCAAAAGAAAGAATTTCTGACATTGAAGACAAAGCTTTTGAATGATCCCGAACTCTCAAAGAGGAAGAGAAATGGAGAGCAAAAATGGATCATTCTCTCAGAGAGCTCTGGGATAATTCGAAGAAGGGTAATATCCATCTCATTGGAATCCCTGAAAGTGATAAAGTGGCCTCGCAAGGCCAGAGGCCCTTCTCCATGAAACTATGAAAGAGAATTTTCCAGACATGCCAAGAGATTCTGAAATTCAGATAGCAGTTTCAGAACCCCAGCACTACTCAATCCGAATAAGACATCCCCCAGCCATATCATAATTAACTTCACTGAAGTTAATATGAAGGAGAAAATTGTGAAAGCAGCCAGATATAAAAAATCCATTACCTACAAAGGGAAGAATACTAGAATGACTGCAGATCTCTCTGCTGAAACTTTTTAAGCCAGAAGAGGGTGGTCATCCACTTTTAATCTCCTATAGTGGGGCAGTGCCTGTGGCTCAAAGGGGTAGGGTGCTGGCCCCATATGCCAGAGGTGGTGGGTTCAAACCCAGCCCTGGCCAAAAAAAAAAAAAAATCTCCTATAGCAAAGTAACTTTCAACCCCGGATCCTGTATACAGCTAAACTGAGTTTCATTTATGAGGGAGAAATTAAATACTTTAATGACATTCACATGTTGAAGAAATTTGCCATAACCAAACCAGCTCTTCAGGATATTCTCAGACCTATCCTCCATAATGATCAGCTCAATCCTCTACCACAAAAGTAAACTCACTCAGAAACTTTTCGTCAAACTCCAACTTCCACAGTGGTGAAAGGATTAAATATGTCCACTGGACTTTCAAAAAACTCGATACCCAAATTTTACCAGACTTATCAATATTCTCCATTAATGTGAATAGCTTAAACTGTCCTCTAAAGAGGCACAGGTTAGCTGACTGGATACAAAAACTCAGGCCAGATATTTGCTGCATACAAGAATCACATCTTACCTTAAAAGATAAATATAGACTCAGGGTAAAAGGATGGTCGTCCATATTTCAGGCAAATGGTAATCTCAAAAAAGCAGGTGTTGCAATTCTATTTGCAGACACAATAGGCTTGAAACCAACAAAAGTAAGGAAGGATAAGAATGGTCACTTCATATTTGTTAAGGGTAATACTCACTATGATGAGATTTCAATTATTAATATTTATGCAACCAACCAGAAGCACCTCAATTTATAAGAGAAATTCTAACAGACATGAGCAACTTGATTTCCTCCAGCTCCATAATAGTCGGAGATTTTAACACTCCTTTGGCAGTGTTGGATAGATCCTCCAATAAGAAGCTGAGCAAAGAAATTTTAGATTTAAACCTAACCATCCAACATTTGGATTTAGCAGACATCTACAGAACATTTCATCCCAACAAAACAGAATACACATACTTCTCATCAGCCCACAGAACATACTCCAAAATTGATCACATCTTAGTCACAAGTCTAACCTCAGTAAATTTAAAGGAATAGAAATAGGTCCTTGCATCTTCTCGGACCACCATGGAATAAAAGTTGAACTCAGTAACAACAGGAATCTGCATACTCATACAAAAACATGGAAGTTAAGTAACCTTATGCTGAATGATAACTGGGTCAGAGATGAGATTAAGAAGGAAACTGACAAATTTTTGGAACAAAATGACAATGAAAACACAAATTATCAGAACCTCTGGGATACCGCAAAGGCAGTCCAAGAGGGAAATTTATAGCACTGCAAGCCTTCCTCAAGAGAACAGAAAGAAAGGAAGTTAACAACTTAATGGGACATCTCAAGCAACTGGAAAATAAAGAACATTTCAACCCCAAACCCAGTAGAAAAAAAGAAATAACCAAAATTAGAGCAGAATTAAATGAAATTGAAAACAAAAGAATTATACAAAAGATCAATAAATCAAAAAGTTGGTTTTTTGAAAAGGTCAATAAAATAGATAAACCTTTGGCTAACCTAACCAGGAAAAAAAGAGTAAAATCTCTAATCTCATCAATCAGAAACAACAAAGATGCAATAACAACAGATTCCTCAGAAATTCAAAAAATACTTAATGAATATCACAAGAAAATTTATTCTCAGAAATATGAAAATCTGAAGGAAATTGACCAATACTTGGAAGCACATCACCGTCCAAGACTTAGCCAGAATCAAGTGGAAATGTGGAACAGGCCCATATCAAGTTCTAAAATAGCATCAACCGTACAAAATCTACTTAGAAAGAAAAGCCCGGGACCAGATGGCTTCACGTCATAATTCTACCAAACCTTAAAGAGGAACTAGTACCTATATTAGTCAACCTGTTCCAAAAGGTAGAAAAAGAAGGAAGACTACCCTACACGTTCTATGAAGCAAACATCACCCTGATCCCCAAACCAGGAAAAGACTCAACAAGAAAAGAAAATTATAGACCAATATCCCTAATGAATATAGATGCAAAAATATTCATCAAGATCCTAACAAACAGAATCCAGCAACACATCAAACAAATTATACATCATGACCAAGTTGGTTTTATCCCAGGGTCTCAAGGCTGTTTCAATATCCATAAATCTATAAGTATAATTCAGCACATAAACAAATTAAAAAACAAAGACCATATGATTCTCTCAATTGATGCAGAAAAAGCTTTTGGTAATATCCAGCATCCCTTCATGATCAGAACACTTAAGAAAATCGGTATAGAAGGGACATTTCTTAAACTGATAGAGGCCATCTACAGCAAACTCACAGCCAATATCGTATTGAATGTAGTTAAACTGAAATCATTTCCACTCAGATCAGGAACCAGACAAGGCTGCCCATTGTCTCCACGGCTCTTTAACATTGTAATGGAAGTTTTAGCCATCACAATTAGGGAAGAAAAGGTGATCAAGGGTATCCATATAGGGTCAGAAGAGATCAAACTTTCACTCTTCACAGTTTATATGATTGTATACCTCGAAAACACCAGGGATTCTACTACAAAACTCTTAGAAGTGATCAAGGAATACAGCAGCGTCTCAGGTTACAAAACCAACATTCATAAATCGGTAGCCTTTATATATACCAACAATAGTCAAGCTGAAAAAACAGTTAAGGACTCTATTCCATTCACAGTAGTGCCAAAGAAGATGAAATATTTGGGAGTTTATCTAACAAAGGATGTGAAAGATGTCTATAAAGAGAACTATGAAACTCTAAGAAAAGAAATAGCTGAAAATGTTAACAAATGGAAAAACATACCATGCTCATGGCTGGGAAGAATCAACATTGTTAAAATGTCCATACTACCCAAAGCAATATACAATTTTAATGGAATCCCTATTAAAGCTCCACTGTCATACTTTAAAGATCTTGAAAAACAATACTTTGTTTTATATGGAATCAGAAAAAAACTTGAATAGCGAAGACATTACTCAGAAATAAAAACAAAGCAGGAGGAATCACGCTACCAGACCTCAGACTATACTACAAATCGATAGTGATCAAAAGAGCATGGAACTGGCACAAAAAGAGAGAAGTAGATGTCTGGAACAGAATAGAGAACCAAGAGATGAATTCAGCTACTTACCATTATTTGATCTTTGACAAGCCAATTAAAAACATTCAGTGGGGAAAAGATTCTCTATTTAACAAATGGTGCTGGATGAACTGGCTGGCAACCTGTAGAAGACTGAAACTGGACCCACACCTTTCACCATTAACTAAAATAGACTCTCACTGGATTAAAAATTTAAACTTAAGGGCGGCACCTGTGGCTCAGTCGGTAAGGCGCCGGCCCCATATACCGAGGGTGGCGGGTTCAAACCCGGCCCCGGCCAAACTGCAACCAAAAAATAGCCGGGCATTGTGGCGGGTGCCTGTAGTCCCAGCTACTCAGGAGGCTGAGGCAAGAGAATCGCTTAGGCCCAGGAGTTGGAGGTTGCTGTGAGCTGTGTGAGGCCACGGCACTCTACCAAGGGCCATAAAGTGAGACTCTGTCTCTACAAAAAAAAAAAAAAATTTAAACTTAAGACATGAAACTATAAAAATACTAGAAGAGAGTGCAGGGAAAACCCTTGAAGAAATCAGTCTGGGCAAGTATTTTATGAGGAGGAACCCCCAAGCAATTGAAGCAGCTTTAAAAATACACTACTGGGACTTGATCAAACTAAAACGCTTCTGCACAGCCAAGAACACAGTAAGTAAAACAAGCAAATAGCCCTCAGAATGGAGAAGATATTTGCAGGTTATGTCTCTGACAAAAGTTTAATAACCAGAATCAACAGAGAATGTAAACGTATAAGCAAGAAAAGAACAAGTGATCCCATCACAGGCTGGGCAAAGGACTCGAAGAGAACAGGCGCATGGCCTACAGACATATTAAAAAATGCTCATCATCCTTGATCATCAGAGAAATGCAAATCAAAACTACTTTGAGATATCATCTAACTCCAGTAAGATTAGCCCATATCACAAAATCCCAAGACCAGAGATGTTGGCATGGATGTGGAGAAAAGGGAACACTTCTACACTGCTGGTGGGAATGCAAGTTAATACGTTCCTTTTGGAAAGATGTTTAGATAATACTTAGAGATCTAAAAATAGATCTGCCATTCAATCCTATAATTTCTCTACTAGGTATATACCCAAGAGACCAAAAATCACATTATAATAAAGATATTTGTACCACAATATTTATTACAGCCCAATTCATGCTTGCTAAGTTATGGAAAAAGCCCAAGTGCCCAGCGATCCATGAATGGATTAATAAATTGTGGTATATGTACACCATGGAATATTATGCAACCTTAAAGAAAGATGGAGAATTTACCTCTTTCATGTTTACATGGATGGAGCTGGAACATATTCTTCTTAGTAAAGTATCTCAAGAATGGAAGAAGAACTATCCAATGTACTTAGCCCTACTATGAAACTAATTTATGGCTTTCATATGAAAGTTATAACCCAGTTATAACCTAAGAATATGGGGAAGGGGGAGAGGGAGGGGAGAGAGGAGGGAGGATGAGCAGAGGAAGGGTGATTGGTGGGATTACACCTGCAGTGCATCTTACAAAGGTACATGTGAAACTTAGTAAATGTAGAATATAAATGTCTTAACACAGTAACTAAGAAAATGCTAGGAAGGCTATGTTAACCAGTGTGATGAAAATGTGTCAAACGGTCTATAAAACCAGTGTATGGTACCCCATGATCACATTAATGTCCATAGCTATGATTTAGTAATTAAAAAATTAAAAAAATAAAAATAAATAAATAAATAAAATTAATAAACAAGTGGTATATGTACACCATGAAATATTACGCAGCCTTAGAAAAGATGGAGACTTTACCTCTTTTATGTTTACATGAAGGAGCTGGAACATAGTCTACTTAGTAAAGTATCTCAAGGGTGGAAGAAAAAGTATCCAATGTACTCAGTACTATTGTGAAACCAATTTATATTTACTCACACTTTCATATGAAAGATAAATTAGAACAATAGCCCAGGATGATGGAGGGAAGGTAAATGGTGGGGCTACACCTATGGTGCATATTGCAAAGGTACATATCAAATCTACTAAGCATAGAGTATAAATGTCTTAACATAATAATTCAGTAAATGAGGTGAAGGGTATATTAACTAGTTTGATGTAAGCCTTCCAAATTGTATTTAAAATCAGCACATTGTACACCATAAATGCATTAATGTATACATGATCTATGTGTTTATGACTTAATAAAAAATAATTTAGTAAACAAAAAATAATAGATCTCTTGCTGGGAAAGGAAGGAAACAGGAGTGGAGGGTAGGAAAGAAAAATTAATGGTGAATTTTAATTATTTATGAGCAAAAAAAAATGGTGATATTTTGGATGTTATTATACAATGAAAACTCTTAACCTATCGTTCAGGATCCCCAAGCAGTCCAAGGATGGACTCAAATTGCTGGGAGGCTGCTTCATGGACACATGTATTTTTTCTTTAGTGGGTACATGTGTTTTTCTTGGGGAAAGGGCCCATCACTATCATTAAAGTATTTAAGAACTTTCTAGTACAAAATATTAATAACCACTCAATGATCTATGTCCAAAAAATATAGAAAAATCTGATGGAAACATTCTACTCTGTTTGACCTTCTATCCCTTATTCAGTCAATTTTATAAAAATCTGCCAGCTGGCTGATTTTTATGAGCTTTGTAATACTTACTGTGATGAATCTCTTTCACAATAAAAAATGGGCCCTCACCAAATGTGTTAGTAAAGATTTTCTACATTAAATGCTAGTCTTGCTAAATAAAATAAAACTGAACTAACTCAATCTTTTCCAGCCAGTTCTTTCATCACATGTATAGCGTGATCAGATTTAGTAGAGACAATTAATAGTTTAAACTTTTATGTTAGAATATTACTGCAAATATCTTATTGTGACAGCACTCAGTAAGTTAATGAAAGCCAAACAATTTTGTTAATAGTACTTAAAGAATTTTCCCAACTAAACCACCTGTATATATTTTAAGTCCTTCCAATATTTTAATATCAGATTTTTAAAACATTTTTAAATGGTGA
This sequence comes from Nycticebus coucang, assembly GCF_027406575.1. Lineage (NCBI taxonomy): Eukaryota > Metazoa > Chordata > Mammalia > Primates > Lorisidae > Nycticebus > Nycticebus coucang. Next base: position 33,752,672 of record NC_069782.1, read on the forward strand.
GGGTAAAAGGCAAATGAAATTATGCTATGTAGCCAGGTGCAGTTTCTAGCACCTGTAATCCCAGGTATGTGGGAGGCTGGAAGTTTGAGACCAGCCTAGGCAACATAGCAGACCCCATCTCTAAAAAATAAGTAAAAAAAAAAAAAAAAATTAGTTAGATGTAGTGGTGCTGGTTTGTAGTCCCTCCTAGTCTGGAGGCTAAGGTAGAAGGATCACTTGAGGCCAGGAGTTCAAAGCTACAATGAGCTATGATCAAACCACTGCGCTCCAGCCTGGGCAACAGAGCAAGACTCTGTCTTTTAAAAAGAAAAAAAAAAGAAAGAATTGTTCTATGTGTTAGGAAATAAACAGCAATCTGAAACCTGAGAGAGTATTGAGTAATCTAACCTTGTTTACTTACTTGTCCTCTAACATCCCTCTGACACTTCCCCTGTCAGCTATTACAAAATCATTAATACATTGCTAAATTAAGTAATTTATCAATGAAACAAAACATTCAAAATCAGAACTATTCTGGAAACTTCCCTCCAATCAATTATATCTATGATTGCACAGACGCTGAGAACGAATTCTCTGTGTAGTGCTTCAATTTACGTGTATATTTCCATATATTTTTTCTATCCTAAGATGTTCTAAGTTTCTTCCTAGAAATGAGCTGGGAAACTGATACTAAGTTTGTTATTCCTTTCAATATTCTTGACTTGCCCCCTACCCACTATCACTTTTCTGCAATCCTGTTTTTCTTGCCCAATTTTAACATCATTTTGGTTTTTTTGTTTGTTTGTTTGTTTTTATTAAATCATAGTTGTGTACATTAATGCATCATGGGGCACCATACACTAGTTTTATAGACCGTTTGACACATTTTCATCACACTGGTTAACATAGCCTTCCTGGCATTTTCTTAGTTATTGTGTTAAGACATTTACATTCTACATTTACTAAGTTTCACATATACCCTTGTAAGATGCACCGCAGGTGTAATCCAATGTACTCAGCCCTACTATGAAACTAATTTATGGCTTTCACATGAAAGCTGTAACCCAGTTATAACCCAAGAACACGGGGAAGGGAGAAAGGGAGGGGAAGGAGGGGGGAGGTGGGCGGAGGGAGGGCGATTGGTGGGATTTAACATCATTTTGATTGCTTTCCATTTTTTTTAGGTAACTTCTTTACAACCAGAGCCTGCTCCTCTGAGAGAGCTATAGTGTTTTCTCAGTTATGCTTTTACTTACTTTTTTTTTAGGATATAAAGAATCATGTTTGTCTCATTTGTAGTTTCACTGCAATCATCTTACCCTCTCTTCCACCTTGAGAGCCAAGGGATGACGTTCTGCTCAGCTGCAGAATCTCACTTGTTATGACATTAACATGTGTTTCTCTTCTGTTTCTTCTCTGGTTCGAAAATAAAACACCAGGAAAATAATTTGTCAATTAAATTATCTTAGGGAAGAAACTACGTAGCAACTGACTTCATTGAAGTGAATCTATAAAAGCATGGCTTATCCAAAAATAAATAAATAGGCAAGCAAATTTCAGACCCACACCAATGCCTTTCCAAAGATAATCTTAGAAAGTCATTTTGTTTAATTGTTTTTTTAACATTTCAGAGTATTCCAAATCATTTGTTCAATGTCACACAATATCCATGTGTTAATCTTGTAGCATTTCATTCAATCACAGAAATTTGTCCGTAGTATATTTATCTCGTCTATCGCTGAATTCTTCCTTTCCTGGGTCATCTAAATGGGAGTGTACGGTGATCAGATGAATCGGTGTATTGGTATAGTTCACAAAGATACTCATATACTGATGGCCCTGTATTTATTTATACAAAGCTCTCTATGTTCAAGGGGAGAAATGACATGATTTCTTTTCAAGAGCAACTAAGTATGGACAGCCACTAGTGCTTTTGGGGTGGCTTGTGGGTAAATGAATGAGAGGTGAAAAGGGTGTGGCTTGACTCTACTCCTATCATGAAGGCAAGGACAGGAAATCCCAAAGAGTCTTTTTGCATAAAAAGCAGTCCTAGGATTAGCAAAACAAAAGCCACCAAAAAGATGTATCCAGTTTACATTTTTCTCCCATGAAGACTAAGTAGATTCCTTTTTCTCACAAATATGTTGTGGAGAAGGAGGTCTGGCTGAGGCTCTAGATCTTTCAGCCGCTGCCTCACACACTAGCACCACTGCTTCATTTATCATCCCCATTCCTGGGTGTCTGTTCATCATACTCAGTTAAGTTATCCCTTCTTGACCCATCCATCCAAATAGCTAACCCACACTATGAGAGGAACAAATTTAAAACTACTCTCATCATCCTTGGTATATGGGGCCGGCTCCCTACTACCCAGCCCCAGCCCAACTGCAATTAAAAAAAAAAAAAAATAGCAGGACGTTGTGGCGGGCCCCTGTAGTCCCAGCTACTTGGGAGGCTGAGGCAGGAGAATCGCCTAAGCCCAGGAGTTGGAGGTTGCTGTGAGCTGTGTGATGCCATGGCACTCTACCAAGGAAAATAAAAACTACTCTCATCTATACAAGAATTCCCTATGCCTTCAGTTTCTATCCAACAATCCCCATTCATAATTGGAATAAAAGAGGCAAATTCCACAGGAAGGTGACAGTGGCAACACTGCAGACCCTCGTCCAATCTGGCCCCAAAGAAAATTTGCAAACACATTGTTACATTAACCACAACTATGAAGCTTGCTCCTGAAATACTGGGACAGTATTCAAAGTACATTTTCTTTTTGATCACCTCTCTCCAATATTCTTTTTTTTTGTCTCTGCATTTACTGTGTTTTATCTTTTTGAAACAAGATGGTTCTTTTTCTCTCCATCATCCCTCATCCACTCAATGAAATAAGGTCCTCCTAAGTAACTTCTGCTGAAACTTCCAAGGGAGTCACGGTCATTTTAAGCCCTTTTTTCCCAAGGTTTTTAACACCTAACAAGGTCATGGTATGCTTCTAAAAGCAATGGTAATTTTGTTGCCAAAAGTTCAGTACTTCTTCTTGAGGCTGAATCAGTGAGACGGAAGAACAAGGACAAGTGGTTCGAAGGAAAGGAAAGAGAAGTTCATTGATGGTGGACTCGTGTCTCAAAGACCACCATCCTACCTTAAAGCAGGAAAATGGGGCTTTTTAAATGAAGAGTTTTCTATAGTTGGGCTCAGATCTATTCTATGTAACTAGCATCATATGCCATGACTTAGAGCTATTGTTATTTAACTACAATTGATATTTTTGGTTGACCTTATCGCTTGTGATGATGATCTTGTGACTCTTGTCCAGACTATTAATTATATTCAGCCATCTTCTATGGTTTAAGATACTAGAACAAATAGCAAAAAAAAAAATTTCTGCCCCTTTGATTACTAGCCTCAGGGACAGAATGAAGGTTTAACTCCCCCAAAGAGTAGGTGTTTTAAAAAGACAACTCGTAAAAACATTTCATTGCCCTTTTTCAGACCTTTACCTTTGTTACTATTTGAACCTTTTGGATATTCCCAGTCACTGAGAATTCAGGCATCTAATTCAGAGACCTTCTCTCAAATATAACTTTGAAATTATACTTTGCTTACCTGATGATGTCTTTCTTTTTTTTTCATTGCTAAACATAACTTAGCAGGGTACTAAATTTTATATTAAAGCCATTTTCTCCTAAGTATCATACAGGCTGCATACTACAATAAAAAGAGCACATTTTGGAATCAAGTAGATTTCAGTTAAATAACTATTTTTGTAGTATTTGGGTCATTTTATAGTTCTGAATCTCAGTTTCTCCAAATGAGGATATATAACCTACCTTACAGGGTTGTTTGAAATAAAGAGATATAATTTATAAGCATGTTACATGAAACAGGCACTCAAACAATAAGTTTATCATTGGATGTTGCTTATTATTCTGATACTTAGAATTTATAAACAGTCTGAGTGTACTCTGATTTTAATTCCCATTTCGAGGGTTATGTTTTGTTGCTTAATGGCCAGACACCATATGAAAAAGTGCTAAACATCATTACTCACCAGAGAAATGCAAGTTCAAACAAGAATGAGATATCAGCTTACCTAGTCAGAATGGATACTATCAAAAAGTCAAAAAACAACGATGTAGGCCAGGATGCAGAGAAAAGGCAATGTCGGTGGGTATGAAAATTAGTTTAACCTCTAGCGGGCATCCTCAAACTTTTTCAACAAGAGGCCAGTTCACTGTCCCCCAGACCATTGGAGGGCCAGACTATAGTTTTTTAAAAAAACTATGAACAAATTCCTATGCATACTGCACATATCTTATTTTGAAATAAAAAAACAAAATGGGAACAAATACAATCACACCGCCTCATGTGGCCCACAGTTTAAGGACCCCTGCCTATGGAAAACAATATAGATTTCTCAAAGAACTAAAAATTGACCTACCATTTAATCCAGCAATCCTATATATATATATACCCAAAGGAAAAGAAATCATTATATCAAAAAGATTTCCACATTCATGTTTATTGCAACACTATTCACAGTAGCAAAGATACGGAATCAACCTTTATCCATCCATCAACAGACGAGTAGTTAAAGAAAATGTAGTATGTGTATACAAACACACACACACACACCATGGAATACTACCCAGTCACAAAAAAAGGAGTAAAATCATGTCTTTTGCATGATTTTCACATGTCAAACTGGAGACCATATTTTAAGTTAAATAACTCAGAAACAGAAGTCAAATGCCACTTATGAATGGGTGCTAAATAACGTGTACACATGGGCGTAGAGTGTAGAATAATAGATACTGGAGACTGGGAAGGGTAGGAGCATAATGTGGGTGAGGAATGAGAAGTTACTCAATGGGTACAATGTTCACTATTGGATGATGGGGACACTAAAAGCCCAGACTTCACCACTATGGTATATATCCATGTAACAAAACTGCATTTTCAAATCTGTTCAAATTAAAAAAAAAAAGGCAGGAAAAAAATATTTTGTTTCTTGGTTGCTTATTACTTTTTTGTTTTCTGAATAAAAAGAGAAATTTTATTGGTGCAATTCAAAATTTCTTAAATCTTAATGTATATCACTTTTATTGAATTTTTTGAAACATAATCTCTTTGAACACATTTGTAGATCATTTTTGACTCAGAAAATTATTTTTTCTTTTTTTTTTTTTTATTATTACTTATGCTGACTTGGCTGGGTCAGCATGAGTAATAATTTTTTGAGTTTTTTGCAGTTAAATCTATTTTCTATATTTTGACTCTTTTTTTTACTCCTTGTCTTTCATCTTCTCTATCATACTTTTCTTTGTTCTTGCCCTCTACATTCCGGGGGAGCTTTAAAAGTTTACACACTGGTTTAATTTTCTGCAATATCATTTTAGTTTCTTTCACTCGACAATGGATTTTAACGTTTTTCTTATTTTTTGGAAATCCTTACCTAGTCATCCATACGTAGTCCTTACTTAGCCATTTTACTTCTTGATTACATCCTTTTAAAGAACCATATGTTTTTTTCCTTATAATTATTTGCTCCGATTACAAAGAAGCTAAGACTTCTTACGTTCTCTTGAGAATTTCTTTCAATAGATCATATCTTGTTTTCAGAAATATTCTTCTCCTGTTAGTTTTTGGCTATTATTTCTTTTCCCTTGCCCTGCAGTATTTTTACATTACTCTCTCTTGCTTTTTTTTCGTTAGCCACCATTGAATGAAGCCAAATCCTTTCAGATTCATATTTGTCAACAGACAGTTTATATGGATTACTCCTGGTCCAATTTGTACATTCTTGGATAATGGTTAAGTTTCTCTTTCAAATCTACATCTGGAGAGAAGGTTAATATATAAACAGTTCCTGGATCAATTTTCATTTCCTTTCAAGGATATTCTCCTAGTTTGTCTACATACCACTAAGACTGCTATTGATTCTACAGAAAATTTCCTGTTCGCTTTTATTCTGAATGATAATCCATATAAATTAATGCAATTCCCAGGGTGTGGGAATTTCTGCTGGCCTCCAATTCTTGCTATACCATTTTACTTGTGGAAAGTTCATCTTTTAAACAGTAATGCTTTATTACTAGACTTCTGCGTATCCCAGCTGACTTTCTGGGATCTTCTTTCTTTGGCTAAACAATAATAAAACAGAGGTCATGAGAACAAAACAATGGAGGTGATGAGGCCAAAATAAAAAAAAATGGAAGTGAAATGACACTATTCTGGTTATCCCAAAATCCAATAATTAAATGATAGAAGAAAGGTAGCTCAATATTCCAGTTGTTAATAACGTTGGGTATTCAATCATTGAACCTACAGTGGAGGCATAGGTGCAAAGTGTCATCTCTCTTTATGAGGTGAAATCTGTGTGAGCAGTGATGGAACTTCACTAAGTTTTGTTTTTCTTTCTAATCATATCAACTCTTATATGTTTAACAAAAATACAAAACTTAAGAACTTTCCATAAATCTGAGATAGTATGGACCTTAGTGTATAGGATTGTTTTTGTAACATTTTTCTACCACTATCTTCATCCATATTTTAGTAGGAACTGAAGGGAAAGGCACTGGAGACTGCCAGACAAAAGTTGTTTAAACAAACAGTCCAGATGAGGTCATTCTCACTTCATTCATTAACCTTTTCTTTCTTGTCAAAAGGTATTAAGGATCAGTTCTACTACTGGTTAGTTAGATATTTATTCAAATTGTTTTATTTGTAAGAATGTTCTGACATTTTTATCTAGAGGTTCTCAGAGTTTTTTTTTTTGGTATCATTCTGGTGTCTTTATCACATGTCACTGCCAAGAGTTATAGTGTAGAAATAACAAAGAAGAAAATACAGCAGAAATTTGAAAGCATCTGACAGGTTCACTTTGTATAATTTGCTCTTTGGATGAATAGCTTTTTTTTTGAAACCTATCAGAAAAGTAACCAACACAACATTTTGGTTTACTCTGATCAACATTGTGCTAGTTGCCTTGATGTATTTTTCTCTATTTAAGCCTTTGAAAGAGAGAATGCCTAACTTTCACTAATATAGATGAGACATTATGAGCCTCGGAGAAGTCAGATCAGCCATTCAGTGTCATATATTTTATAAATGGCCAGCTAAGTCCTTGCCTCCTCACCGTTGCTCTGAGTGGCTACTGAGTTCTTAGACGTTCAGTTCACCATGATAACATTCAGTGTATGAAAACAATTCACAAATTCAGGCCTAGTGTGATGGCTCACATCTGTAATCTTAGCACTCTGGAAGGCCAAGGTGGGTGGATTGCTTTGAGCTCAGGAGTTCGAGACCACTCTGAGCAAGAGCAAGACCCCATCTCTACTAAAAATAGAAAAACTAGCCGGGCCTCGCCTCGTGGCAGGTGCCTATAGTCCCAGCTACTTGGGAGGCTGAGGCAAGAGAATCGCTTAAGCCCAAGAGTTTGAGGTTGCTTTGAGCTGTGATGCCACAGCACTCTACCCAGGGCAACAAAATGAGATACTGGCTCAAAAAAAGAAAAGAAAAGAAAAAGAACAGGAAAACAATTTACACATTCATAATCTGTGCACTGTCTTTAATCAAATTCTTAACCAGAAACTGACAATAAATCACAGATGGCAACATTTTCAGATGTTTGTTATTCTGCCTATTGCCGAAAGACAAAGTTTGGTAAAGCAAATAGTTATAGTTAAAATACTTCTGATAATCTTCCTACTATCTCATAATACACCATAAACTGTTTAGAAAGTTAAAGTATTTGAGTGATCATTTCCTCCTTGTTACATAATACCTACTATTTGAACATACTTGTTTTGATAGCTGGAATCCATTGTTAATAATTTTGAGAAAACAGAGGCCTCCGCATAGAAGGAATTTGGAGGAAAGTAAGTTTAGGGGCCTAATCCTACCTTCCAGAAATGTAAATGGTCCTACCCCTTTGTTATACAAGCTTAAAATTGTCAACTATGGCTTCAACCAGTATAATCCACCACTGTGTTTGGCTGGGCATAAAGCTTGGTTGAAATTGGAGTGAAGCTGTTGGTTGTTTTTGTGTTTGTTTTTTTTCAGGGAGGCCAGAAATAGTAGGAATATTTTGGCAAAACATAAATTAAAGCTGAAGCCCTCATAGTGGAGAAGAGACAAGAGTGAAAAAGAGTTTCCAAAGAAACTCAAGCAGATACAGGCTATTTATGGACCAGATACAGAGAACTTTATGGGAATAAAGTGAGCTGCAGAGCTGAACCGTTACAGGAATTCTGCCTGAAAATGTGATAAGGCAGAAGAAGTTAGGGTCCAGCTTCAGAGCAGTAAACAGGACAAGTATAAATAAACACAGACTCAAGCCAGCTGGCCAAATCCAATGGAGTCATGTATTCCCACCACGAGTGCTCAGGACTGGAAGAACAAAAAAACCTTTGATAGTAAGAAGGCCTGGGACAAGGGAACATATATCACCCTTCCAATTCTCAACATCATACTCACTTATATACAATCCAAGCAAGCATATTTTACAGAATTGTCCTTATCCTTTTACAGCTTCAGGAGATGGAAAAAGCAGGGCAGGTCTTTCCAACATCCATCTTGTTCAAGCATTGTTTTGTAACAAATTCAGTTCCCTGTAGCAGCTGTATGCTCAGTACTCATTGGATTTTCTTATTTCCTCCTGAAAAATAGCCAAAATGAGATCTTTGCCTACAGGCTTAGCAAAGACACAGAAAGTCTTATAAGTGAAGTGCAACCCATAATTAACAGAATTTTAGAATAAGAGAAACTGATATGTATCCATGGCCTATTACATGTAGGGTGACCATACAATTATATATAAACTTGGACATAAACACATTCCAAAATACGAGTAACTGAGTGCTATATATTAATAATAATGTGGTTTTGATATTAACTGTCAGTCCCTCATGATAGGGATAGTTGGTGCGATTCTTAGCCACCCAGGACACATCTTTTACTTCTTGCGTTAGTTGCAGAGACAATTCATTATGGACTTTTTCTAGAGGTGATATACGAACATAGCCATTTCTGTGTGTCCAAGTTAAACATAAAGATTCAGATTTAAGGCATAAGAATTGACTTTAATAATGGTGTTTCACTTAGGTATATCTTTCTCTTTGCCACATGAGAGATTTATGTAAATATTAATATAGAGATTTCACCACATTTATTTTCCTGTGAGTCACCTTCTGAAGAATACCTTTAACAAAACAACTTCTCAATGCTTCCCTGGGAGGTTACTTCTAGATATTTCTGACTATCGATGGAAAGAGAATATTAAGTCCAAAATCTATAGACATGATTATCTCTTCTTCATCCTTAAAACATTTTACCTCAGCGTTATTGAATTGGTTTAAAAATTAAGTGAATCAATCTTCTTGTGATTTTCTGGTTAGTAGTTTCATTCACTTTGAATTATCTATAGAAATTAGGCAATATGGAAATGTATTAACATTTCCCCCCTGAGAGTTATTTGAGAATAGCTAAAAATTTTTTAACTGACATTTCTCTTTTCATAAATTTGTGATTCAATATATATAAGTACACATCCTTAAGGATACACACACAACAACATTTATTGCCGTGTAACTGGTAATTGTAAACTATCTACATGGCCACAATAGAGATTTGGTATGTTCATTATGGCAGCCTTGCAATAAAATATTATGAAGTTTTAAAATGAATGAGGTAGATTCTGTAAGACTTGATATAAAAGATACCCAAATGAGCAAACAATTCCATCTATTATTGGGCAAGAGACATAAACAGAACCTTCTTTGAAGAGTACAGACAAATGGCCAACAAATACATGAAAAAATGCTCATCATTCCTAATCATCAGAGAAATGCAAATCAGAACCCCCCTGAGATAGATCACCCACCCCAGTGAGAATAGCCCATATCACAGAGTCCCAGAGTTGCAGATGCTGGCGTGGATGTGGAGAAAAGGGAACACTTTTATGCTGTTAGTGGTACTGTAAACTAAGTGGTACTACAATCCCACAATCCCATTACTAGGTGCCCAGAAGGAAAAAAAAAACAAAAACATTTTATCTTAAGAACATTTGCATTAGATTGTTTGTCAGAGTTGAATTTATAATCATCAAGATATGGAAACAACCTAAATGCCCATCAACCCACAAATAGATTAACAAACTGTGGTATATTCATACCATGGAATACTATTCAGCCTTAAAAAAAGATGGAGACTTTAATCTTTTGTATTAACCTGGATGGAGTTGAAACACATTCTTCTTAGTAAAGTATCACAAGAATGGCAAAGCAAAGATCCAATGTACTCAATACTAATATGAAGACAGTAGATGATCTAATACACACCCACACAAAGAAAAACTCAATTCAATTCAAGGTGGGGGAAGAGTGAAGGAGGGAGAGGGGAGGAGAAAGGGAGCCTAGTGTGCTCCCACTTAATGAGCACAATGTAAGGGTATATGATACACCTCCTGGGTGTGGGACACAACTACACAGGCACTCTACCTAACAAATGCAAATATTGTAACCTAATTGTTTGTACCCTCATATTACTCTGAAATTTTAAAAAAAGATACCCAAAAAACACCAAAGAAAATAGATCACCAGAACTATTGCTGTATTTAAACACATCTCTGAAAAAAGGTTGCATATCAATAAAACATTTCTAGAAGGATATAAAAGATGTGGATTATAATGCTTATCTCATATCTGCTTATCTCTGGAGGGTACATTAAAGGCAGGAGAAGGAAAGATTGCTGTATAAACATCTGCATTGTTTGACATTATCATTCACATATTATTTTTATTAAGAGACATTTAGTACACATTTTCTACCCTACTGACCAAAGACTTTGGTAAAAGCAAATACTTCTAACACCAAACCCTCAAAAATGGGTAAAGTGGTGTTTTTAAAAATGAGTACAATAAAACAAGACAGCAATAGTGGCACCAGCTTCCCATTCATTATTCTCTGAATTTTGATTCATGCATGATTCTCTCAAAGTTTGGACATCCTTCAAAGGATGGCTATAATTGAAAATGTAGATTTGGTAAATGATACATATACCATTTTTATTTTTTTGTCTTGACTGAGTTCTAGGGCTACCGTAACAGATTACTGCAAGCTGGGTGGCTTAAAATAACAGAAATTCGTTATAGTTCTAGACACAAAAGTCCAAAAGTCAGGTGTTAGCAATGCCATGCCCTCTCTGAAAACTCTAGAAGAGGATTTCTTCTTGCCTCTTCCAAGGCCCAGGTAACTATCAGCAATCCTTAGCATTCCTTAGCTTGCAGCTACATTATTGTGATCTCTACCTCTGTCTTCACATGGTCTTCCCTCCTGTGTCTGTCATTGGCTCTCTTTTCTTCTTATAAGAAATTGATTGGATTGGGGCCGACGCTAATCCATTATGGCCTCATTTTAACTTGATCACATCATAAAACTCTTTGTCCAAATAGAAGTCACATTCATGGTACATTGGGGTTCAAGGCTTCAACATAGCATTTTTTGTGGGATGCCATTTGACCCATAACAACTTAAATTTTCTAGATCCTTCGTTTTAAGTTGTTTTTTTCCATGAGATAAATTCAGTGAGATTGTATAAGGCCACAGATTTGGAGTTATGGATTTTATATTTTATTTTATTTTTAAATGATTAATGCAGTTACATAAAATAAAAAATGGTATAACAAACTTTACTTTCATCCCCATCCAACACTTTTCCTTCTTTCTATAAATAATGTATTTTATTATTAATAGTTTATTATGTATCCTTCTAATGCTTCATAGGCAAAAATAAGCACATGTCAATGTGTATTTGTTCTTATTCCCATGCATGAAAGGTAACCTACCTTTCATATGCATTATTATGAGACTTGCTTTTTTTTAGTTAACTCTAATCTTGGAGATATTTCCACACAAGTACATGAGGATCTTTTGTTCTTTTTAAAAACTGCATAGTATTGTTTTATATGGAAAGCAATTGTTCAGTAGTGGACACAGGTTTCTGCAGCATATACACTGAAATCACCTCATCATATACATTTGTAACTATTTCTGTAGGATCAATTCCTAGAAGTAGGATTTCTGGATCATAATATCAGATCATATTTTATTTTGAGAGGTATTGCCAGATGGCCTTCTGTAAAGGTTATATCATTTGACAGTTTGACCAGCATTACAAAGAAATGCCTCTTCCTCTGCAGACTGGCACACCAAGGGCAAGTCAGTAGGATTTTCTCCTATCTTACAGATGTAAAATGCCATCTCATATGTCACACCTCAAATTTAGTCTTATGTAAAAGGATGACATATTCTCATGCATTTAAGGACCCTTGATATGTATTTTTTTTTTCTCTAACTGATTTGCTTATGCCCTTTGCCCATTTTTTAACTGGACTTTTGATGTTTTGCTATTGATATCTTTTCATACATAAAAGAAGCAATCTAGAAACTGATGTTTTCATACATCACAAAGAACAGAAAATATTCTATAAACCCTGTACTCTACAAAGCACGACCCTTAGAAAAAGTATAAAAAAATTTGATTTACAAAAATCTACCTACAAGTTCAAGGAAGAGACAATAATTTATGGTTATTACCTCATTTCTTGTTGTACTCTAGGAAAGAATAAAATGATTTCTATGAGTTCATATTTACAGCATCTACTTGACAAATTCTAAAAGTTTAGGGAGTAACATAAAAGTTGGTCTAGAGCAAAACTCTGGAATGAACAGATAGTATGTCCCAAGGTCCATAGTTTGCTGACTTCTAAGCTGTTCAATGGTAGGTCGTTTCCATCACATTCCTGGAATACAGAGATGAGAATCAACTATTAAAGAGATTGATTATTAACATGAAATACAGTTTCAGAACAGTGATCTCTGATCATTTTCCAAGTGATTTATTACAGGGATTATAGCGGGCTAACTATGTCTCTCCCAGAATATGACCCAAGGCAAGGATATCTGTGGCCAGAAACCCAGAAAGATCACTAACTAGTAACCTTCTATGTTACAGCATATAAAGATGTCAAATTCAAGTAAAGAAAACAAAGATATTTTTTAATGAACTATAACCATAGGAATTTGGGATTAAATATTTGGTAATTTTCTTTGCCATTTTGACCCAGGAAGCAGTTGTTCAGCCCAGGTCTATGCTTTTTTTTTTTTGACAGTCTCCTTATGTCACCCTTGGTGGAGTGCCATGGCATCACAGCTCACAGCAACCTCCAACTCTTGGGCTTAAGGGATTCTCTTGCCTCAGCCTTCCAAGTAGCTGGGACTACAGGTATCCGCCGCAATACCTGGCTATTTTTTTGTTGTAGTTTTTTAGCTGGTCCAGGCCAAGTTTGAACCCTCTGCCCTCAGTGTATGTGGCTGGCACTGTAACCACTGTGCTATGGATGCTGAGCCCTTTTTTATGCTTTAAAATAGAGCAAATTTATATGCTCTAAAACATAAAATATTTTATGCTTTAAAATAGAGCAAATAAAATAGAGCAATCAGACAAGAGAAGGATATCAAGGGTCTCCAAATGGGGAAAAAAAGAGGTCAAACTATTTCTCCTTGCTGATGATATGATCTTATATCTAGAAAACCCCAAAGGTTCAACCAAGAGACTCCTAAAATTGAAAAACAAATTGGCAAAGTCTCAGATTACAAACCCAGTGTCCACAAATCAGTACCTCTCCTGACAACAGTCAAACTGAGAATCCAACCAAAGACATGCTGCCTTTCACGACAGTAACAAAGAATATAAAATACCTGGGAATATACTTAACTAAGAAAGTGAAAGACTCTAAAGAGAGAATTATGAAACACTGAGGAAGGAAATTACACAGGATGTAAATAGAGAGACAAACATATCGTGCCCATGAATTGGCAAATCGACATTGTTAAAATTGCTCTACTCAAAGTGATTTACAGATTCAATGCAATCCCCATTAACATTCCAATCTCATTTTTTTCAGATCAAGAAAAAAATGGATACTTCTTACGGAAGTAAGAAGGTTCTGGTATTTCCTTTGCATTAGACATACATTAATGAGAGTAACTGTTAGGAAACAAGGAATAGAGGAAAATGTTTTAATCTAATAAAAGGCATATGAAAAAAACTACAGCAAACTTCAAACACAGGAATAAAATGGGAAAGAAAAGACCCCAAATAGCCAATGCAAACCTGCACAGTAAGACCAAATCAGGAGGCACTACTTTACCACACTTCAAGCTACGCTCTAAGGCTATAGCAACCAGGAAGGCATGGTTCTAGCACAAAATGAATTCATCATTTAAATATTTCCTTCAAAGGAAATACCAGAACCTTTCATTCCAATTTTACATAAATTTTTTTCAGAGGATAAAGAAAACATTACAACTCACTATAAATGGGTACCAGGACTGAGAGTATAACCAAACAGACATCATATCAAAAAGTACCATTGCAGACCAATGTAATTAAGTGAAATGTCCCAATCAAAAGATAACAAATCCAAACCATAAATGTATATTAAAATTAGAATGACCAAATTTAACATTAGAGAATTAATATAATTTGCCATAAACAATCTCCTTTGAAAGGTTAAAGGGAAAAAAATGACATAATTATTTTAACTAAGAAAAATTAGCATTAGACATACATTAATGAGAGTAACTGTTAGGAAACAAGGAATAGAGGAAAATGTTTTAATCTAATAAAAGGCATATGAAAAAAACTACAGCAAACTTCAAACACAGGAATAAAATGGGAAGGCATTTGTTGAGCTTGCATGGCAGTAACTTATGTGTGCAAGCTACAGGGATAGAAAATATACAATTAAGTATTACTTGTGTATAAACACAACAGGTAAAGACAACCCAAATTAGAACATTAGCAATGTGGACATTGCCTGAAATTATTACTTTTTTTACATGTAAATATTTCTAGTTTTATTTTTCTAAAGTTTAGTTCGGACAAAAATCTTTTTTTGGTTTTGATACCAAATATCTAAAATTTTAACCCTCTCCCCTTGTGTTTTGGGCTATAAAATGTGGAAGTCCTCAGGAGTCATGATGAGTGCAGAAGTGCAGAATTGTATGCCATGCCCAAAGTCCTTTTTGGTTTTGTTTTTTTTGCTGGCTTTACTATGGTATAATTCAACAAAAGCAACAAAAGACAAATAAATATGTAAACAATGTTTCAAATAGATTTCAAAAGCTGAATGCAGAGAAGTGAGACTTCATCTTCTTTTTTTTTTTTGGAGACAGTCTTACTTTGCCACCCTTGGTAGAGTGCCATGGCGTCATAGCTCATGTCATAGCGTAACCTCAGACTCGTGGGCTGAAGCAATTCTCTTGCCTCAGCCTCCCAAGAAACTGGTACCACATGTGTTCGCCACAATTCCCAGCTATTTTTAGAGACGGAGTCTTGCTCTAGCTCAGGCTGTTCTCAAACTTGTGAGCTCAGGCAATCCACCTGCCTTGGCCTCCCCGAGTGCTAAGATTATAGGGCCTAGAGCTCATCTTCTAAAAATCTTTTACAACTCAATTGTTAAGATTAAAGAAAAAAGCAGAGAAGCAGGGCAGCCTCTGTGGCTCAGTTGGTAAGGCGCCGGCCCCATATACTGACGGTGGCGGGTTCAAACCCGGCCCCGGCCAAACTGCAATCAAAAAATAGCCGGGCGTTGTGGTGGGCACCTGTAGTCCCAGCTACTTGGGAGGCTGAGGCAAGAGAATCGCTTAAGCCCAGGAGTTGGAGGTTGCTGTGAGCTGTGTGAGACCATGGCACTCTACCGAGGGCCATAAAGTGAGACTCTGTCTCTAGAAAAAAAAAAAAAAAAAGCAGAGAAGCAAATGTCCCCAACATCTTCATCTTCATCTTCCATAAAGAGAAGTAAACACCATTGATTGTCTTACTATTGGAGGTAGCTGGGGTACTGACTCATTTCCCTGTGAACTGATAATTAAAGAAAAACTTTAGGTTTTTGTCCTGCCCTTCCATACAAGCTTTGTGATAAGAAAAGCAAGTAGGCCTATTAAGTGAGGAAAATGTTCTTCTAAGGAAATTCCAGGTAATATAAGCAGACCAATGATGTAATTTTAAAAATGACATTTTTCAGTTATTTAAGAAGTGAATAACTCTAGGCAAGGTCAGCAATGAATATGTTCTTTAGAAAAACAATAATAAATGAAAAGTTGATGGAGAAATGTAAAGTGTAAAGATCAATCTTGCACTATTCACACAGAGTAAACAACCTCAGAGTCACCAAAAGCCAGAAACGGAGGCGATATGATCAACACAGAATGACCTTTGAGATGTTCTCACTTAAAAAAAAAAAAAAAAAAATTCTAAATCTAATCAAGCCTTAAATCTAAATTCTCTGGAGCACGGAGAGATTAATAAAAAATTGCACAGTACCATGCAGGAACGTTCAGACAATCCAGAGAGAGAATGGGGGCTGACAGGACACGTGGATGGCTTCTCTGACAAGTCAGTGGCCTGAAAAAGGTCAGAGGAAAGGGCTGGAAACTGTTGTGTGCAGAGATTTAAAAGAGATGCATCGAGTCAATCAGAAATGTTGTGGTTTAAATAATTGAGAGAAATTTGTACAATGACTAGGACCTTACTGGCAATATAAAATTGTTAATTTAGCTGTGATGATATTATAGCTAGATATGAAAATATCTCCTGTAATGTACATTAAACAATTTCAGAGTTTGAAGTCATGATAGCTGAAACTTTATTTACTCAAAGCTGGGGAAAATAGAAAAAATGCAAAAATATTAATTGTTGATGCTAAGGAAGAGATATGTGAGAATTTCTTATGCACTCTACTTTCGTGTATGTTTGGAAACATAATTAAAAAATGTATATTGTTCTGTGATAGATCTAGATAATTAGATAAATACAATAGGGTGCCTTTTTAGGAAATCTTAATAGCTAGAAAAATTGAATCAGAATGTCTTCTGAAAGACTGAGAATTGTAAAAGCATTGAACATAGAAATTTTTTTTATCTTTGTTAACCTTTTATTTTTATTTTTATCTTTTTTATTAGTATTAAATCATAGCTGTGTACATTAATATGATCATGGGGCACCATACACTGGTTTTATAAACAGTTTGACACATTTTCATCACACTGGTTAACATAGCCTTCCTGGCATTTTCTTAGTTATTGTGTTAAGACATTTATATTCTACATTTACTAAGTTTCACATGTACCCTCGTAAGATGCACCGTAGGTGTAATCCCACCAATCACCCTCCCTCTGCCCATTCTCCCCACTCCCACGTCTCCCTCTCCCCATATTCTTAGGTTATAACTGGGTTATAGCTTTCATGTGAAAGCCATAAATTAGTTTCATAGTAGGGCTGAGTACATTGGATACTTTTTCTTCCATTCTTTAGATACTTTACTAAGAAGAATATATTCAAGCTCCATCCAGGTAAACATGAATGAGGTAAAGTCTCTATCTTTCTTTAAGGCTGCATAATATTCCATGGTGTACATATACCACAATTTATTAATCCATTCGTGAATTGATGAACATAGAAAATTTTAAGTCATATGTCAAAAGCAGAACAGAAAGAATATAGCACTAAAAACTTCAAGAAAAAAGAGGATAAGAATAGATAATGATATAAAATCTAGTAGTCACACACCATAAGTACGAATGAATTAAAATCTATTGATATGTAAACCTCTTGTACAATTTCAAAACAAAATCAAACTAGATTTTTTTTTTTTTTATTTTTTAGAGACAGAGTCTCACTTTGTGGCCCTCGGTAGAGTGCCGTGGCATCACAGCTCACAGCAACCTCCAGCTCTTGGCTTAGGCTCCAGCTCTTGCCTCTGCCTCCTGAGTAGCTGGGACTACAGGCACCCACCACAAAGCCAGACCAATTTTTTTTGTTGTTGCAGTTTGGCAGGGGCCGGGTTTGAACCTGCCATCCTTGGTATATGGGGCCGGCGCCCTACTCACTGAGTCACCGCCCTCAAACTACATTCTGTAAACTAGATTAATAAAAACCATCTCAAAACATTACAAATGAAGGAGTAAAGGTGCTTGATAAAATACAAAGTAGAGGTGGTGATATTAACATCAAAGTAATTTTAATATACAAGTAATTAAGCAGAACAAAGGTGATCTGTTCATAAGAATGAAACCTGCTATTAATATTTATGGACTTTTTCTCACTCAAATATTATAGTTACTTCTAAAGTGATTTCTCTGCCTCTCAATTCTTACTCTTCTCTATCACCTAGTTATGGAGATCTTATAAAATTTCTTGGCAAGTTATAAAAACAGAATCACTCAATAACCAATTACAAGGTATCTACTTAGCTAACCAGTATAGATGTATAAATGAAGACGTGTAATAAATATAATCACTCCCCCCTCCTTCAGCCCCAATATCTTCTGAGGAGATGCAGAGATGACATATCTGGTTTTGTTACCGAGTATTTATTTTTCCCCTTTTGGTTTTTCATTTTTTTCTTCTGGTCATAGTTGGCTGAAATAGCCCAGTTTTTTATTGTTTATTGCAGCTCAATTTACAATCCCTGAAATGTGGAAACAAACTAAATGCCCATCGACCCAGGGATGGATAAATAAACGTGGTATATGCATATCAAGGAACACTATTCAGCCATTTGAAAAGATAAGGACTTTATACCTTTGTACTAATTTGGATGCAGCTAAAACATATTCTTCTTAGTAAAGTGTCACAAGAATGGAGAAGCAAGAATCCAGTGTTCTCAATACCTGTATGAAGCCTGTAGATAATCTGATACATACCCTCATAGGAGAAAAACTCAAATCAATTCAAGGTGGAGGACAGGGGAACGAGAGAGCAGGGAGAGGGGAGGAAGGGGGGCAGAGGGTGCTCCCCCTTAATGGGCACAATGTTAGGGGGTGTGGTACACCTCTTGGGGGAGGACACAATTATAAGAGTGACTTTACATAAAAAATGCAAACATTTTTTTTTTTTTTTTTATTGTTGGGGATTCATTGAGGGTACAATAAGCCAGTTACACTGATTACAATTGTTAGGTAAAGTCCCTCTTGCAATCATGTCTTGCCCCCATAAAGTGTGACACACACTAAGGCCCCACCCCCCTCCCTCCATCCCTCTTTCTGCTTCCCCCCCCATAACCTTAATTGTCATTAATTGTCCTCATATCAAGATTGAGTACATAGGATTCGTGCTTCTCCATTCTTGCGATGCTTTACTAAGAATAATGTCTTCCACTTCCATCCAGGTTAATACGAAGGATGTAAAGTCTCCATTTTTTTTAATGGCTGAATAGTATTCCATGGTATACATATACTACAGCTTGTTGATCCATTTCTGGGTTGGTGGGCATTTAGGCTGTTTCCACATTTTGGCGATTGTAAACTGAGCTGCAATAAACAGTCTAGTACAAGTGTCCTTATGATAAAAGGATTTCTTTCCTTCTGGGTAGATGCCCAGTAATGGGATTGCAGGATCGAATGGGAGGTCTAGGTTGAGTGCTTTGAGGTTTCTCCATACTTCCTTCCAGAAGGGTTGTACTAGTTTGCAGTCCCACCAGCAGTGTAAAAGTGTTCCCTTCTCTCCACATCCACGCCAGCATCTGCAGTTTTGAGATTTTGTGATGTGGGCCATTCTCACTGGGGTTAGATGATATCTCAGGGATGTTTTGATTTGCATTTCTCTAATATATAGAGATGATGAACATTTTTTCATGTGTTTGTTAGCCATTCGTCTGTCGTCTTTAGAGAAAGTTCTATTCATGTCTCTTGCCCATTGATATAAGGGATTGTTGGCTTTTTTCATGTGGATTAATTTGAGTTCTCTATAGATCCTGGTTATCAAGCTTTTGTCTGATTGAAAATATGCAAATATCCTTTCCCATTGTGTGGGTTGTCTCTTTGCTTTGGTTATTGTCTCCTTAGCTGTACAGAAGCTTTTCAGTTTAATGAAGTCCCATTTGTTTATTTTTGTTGTTGTTGCAATTGCCATGGCAGTCTTCTTCATGAAGTCTTCCCCCAGGCCAATATCTTCCAGTGTTTTTCCTATGCTTTCCTGGAGGATTTTTATTGTTTCATGCCTTAAATTTAAGTCCTTTATCCATCTTGAGTCAATTTTTGTGAGTGGGGAAAGGTGTGGGTCCAGTTTCAGTCTTTTACATGTAGACATCCAGTTCTCCCAACACCATTTATTGAATAGGGAGTCTTTCCCCCAAGGTAAGTTCTTGTTTGGTTTATGGAACATTAGGTGGTTGTAAGATGTTAATTTCATTTCTTGGTGTTCAATTTGATTCCAAGTGTCTATGTCTCTGTTTTTGTGCCACTACCATGCTGTCTTGAGCACTATGGCTTTGTAGTACAGACTGAAATCTGGTATGCTGATGCCCCCAGCTTTATTTTTGTTACTAAGAACTGCCTTAGCTATACGGGGTTTTTTCCGGTTCCATACAAAACGCAGAATCATTTTTTCCAAATCTTGAAAGTACGATGTAGGTACTTTGATAGGAATGGCATTGAATAGGTAGATTGCTTTGGGAAGTATAGACATTTTAACAATGATGATTCTTCCCATCCATGAGCATGGTATGTTCTTCCATTTGTTAATATCCTCTGCTATTTCCTTTCTGAGGAGTTCATAGTTTTCTTTATAGAGGTCCTTCACCTCCTTCGTAAGGTATATTCCTAGGTATTTCATTTTCTTTGAAACTATGGTGAAGGGAGTTGTGTCCTTAATTAGCTTCTCATCTTGACTGTTATTGGTGTATACAAAGGCTACTGACTTGTGGACATTGATTTTATATCCTGAACTGAAACATTACTGTATTTTTTGATGACTTCTAGGAGTCTTGTGGTTGAGTCTTTGGGGTTCTCTAAGTATAAGATCATGTCGTCAGCAAAGAGGGAGAGTTTGACCTCCTCTGCTCCCATTTGGATTCCCTTTATTTCCTTGTCTTGCCTAATTGTATTGGCTAGAACTTCCAGCACTACGTTGAATAGTAAAGGTGACAGAGGACAACCTTGTCTGGTTCCAGTTCTAAGAGGAAAAGATTTCAGTTTTACTCCATTCAGGAAAATATTGGCTGTGGGTTTGTCATAGGTAGCTTCAATCAGTTTTAGAAATGTGCCACCTATGCCTACACTCTTCAGTGTTCTAATTAGAAAAGGATGCTGGATTTTATCAAATGCTTTTTCTGCATCTATTGAGAGGATCATGTGATCTTTATTTTTGCCTCTGTTAATATGGTGGATAACGTTTATGGACTTGCGTATGTTAAACCAGCCTTGCATCCCTGGGATGAAGCCTACTTGATCATGATGAATGACTTTTTTGATGATAAGCTGTAATCTATTGGCTAGGATTTTGTTGAGAATTTTTCCATCTATATTCATGAGTGACATTGGTCTGAAATTCTCCTTTTTGTTTGGGTCTTTTCCTGCTTTTGGTATCAGGTTGATGTTTGCTTCATAGAATGTGTTGGGAAAATTCCTTCTTCCTCAGTTTTTTGGAATAATTTCTGCAGTACAGGAATAAGCTCTTCCTTGAAGGTTTGATAGAATTCTGGAGTGAAGCCATCTGGACCAGGGCATTTTTTTAGTTGGAAGCTTTTTTATTGTTTCTTTGATCTCAGTGCTTGAAATTGGTCTGTTCAGGAGCTCTATTTCTTCCTGGCTAAGTCTAGGGAGAGGGTGTGATTCCAAATATTGATCCATTTCCTTCACATTGTCAAATTTCTGGGCATAGAGTTTCTGGTAGTATTCAGAGATGATCTCTTGTATCTCTGTGGGATCAGTTGTTATTTCCCCTTTATCGTTTCTAATTGAGGTTACTAGAGATTTTACTTTTCTATTTCTAGTTAGTCTGGCCAATGGTTTATCTATTTTATTTATGTTTTCAAAAAACCAACTCCTTGTTTCATTAATTTTCTGAATGATTCTTTTGTTTTCAATTTCATTGATCTCTGAGTTGATTTTGGAGATTTCTTTTCTTCTACTGAGTTTAGGCTTAGATTGTTCTTCTTTTTCCAATTCCATAAGATCTCTTGTGAGATTGTTGATGTGCTCTCTTTCTGTTTTTCGAATGTAGGCATCTAAAGCGATGAATTTTCCTCTCAAAACTGCTTTTGCAGTATCCCACTGGTTTTGGTAGCTTGTGTCTTCATTGTTGTTATGCTCAAGGAAGTTAATGATTTCCTGTTTTATTTCTTCCTGCACCCATCTGTTATTCAACAGAAGATTGTTTAATTTCCATGCCTTTGTGTGGAGTCGAGCATTTTTGTTAGAGTTGAGTTCCACCTTTAGTGCCTTATGCTCTGAAAAGATACAAGGTAAAATTTCAATTCTTTTGATTCTGTTGATATTTGTTTTGTGTCCCAGGATATGATCAATTTTGGAGAATGTTCCATGGGGTGATGAGAAGAATGTATATTCTTTGTCTTTGGGGTGGAGTGTTCTATATGCGTCTATTAAGCATAGTTGTTCTAGGGTCTCATTTAAATCTCTTATATCTTTGTTTAATTTCTGTTTAGAGGATCTGTCCAGTCTGTAAGAGGTGTGTTAAAGTCCCCTGTTATGATGGTATTATCAGATATCATATTGTTCAGACTGAGTAAGGTCTGCTTCAAGAATCTGGGAGCATTTAAATTGGGTGCATAAATATTTAGAATTGAAATGTCTTCTTGTTGTAGTTTTCCCTTGACCAATATAAAGTGACCATCTTTGTCTTTTTTGACTTTAGTTGCTTTAAATCCACATGTATCTGAAAATAAGATTGCAACTCCTCTTTTCTTCTGAATTCCATTTGCCTGAAAAATTGTCTTCCAACCCTTGACTCGGAGTTTTAATTTGTCTTTTGAAGCCAGGTGTGTTTCTTGCAGACAGCAAATGGATGGCTTGTGTTTTTTAATCCAGTCAGCCAATCTATGTCTCTTCAGTGGGGAATTCAAGCCATTAACATTTATGGAGATAATCGATAAGTGTGGTAGTATTCTATTCGTCTTATTTGGTGAGAGTCCATTGCTTAGTTTTATCTTTTGCATCAGTGTGGAGGTTAGGTTCAGTCCTTTGATTTCTGAGTTCTTACTTTGCTGCTGATCCATTGTGGTGGTCAGTGTGCAGAACAGGTTGAAGTATTTCCTATAGAGCCGGTCTTGTTGTGGCGAATTTCCTCAATGTTTGTATATCCGTAAATGATTTGATTTCTCCATCAATTTTGAAGCTTAGCTTAGCAGGGTACAGAATTCTGGGCTGAAAATTGTTCTGTTTAAGTAGATTAAAGGTAGATGACCATTGTCTTCTTGCTTGGAAAGTTTCATTAGAGAAGTCTGCGGTCACTCTGATGGATTTGCCCCTGTAGGTCAACTGGCGCTTACTCCTGGCAGCTTGCAGAATCTTTTCTTTTGTCTTGACTTTGGACAGGTTCATCACAATGTGTCTTGGAGAAGCTCGGTTAGAGTTTAGGCGACCTGGGGTCCGATAGCCCTCTGAAAGCCGTGTGTCAGAATCTTTGGTGATGTTTGGGGAATTTTCTTTTATAATATTCTTTAGTATGGCTTCCATTCCTCTGGGGCATTCTTCTTCCCCTTCTGGAATCCTATAACTCGTATGTTGGAACGCTTCATAAAGTCCCATAATTCTGACAGTGAACGTTCTGCTTTCTCTCTCTTCTTTTCTGCCTCTTTTACTATCTGAGTTATCTCAAAAACTTTGTCTTCTACCTCTGAAATTCTTTCTTCTGCATGGTCTAACCTGTTGCTGATACTTTCCATTGCATCTTTAAGTTCCCTGATTGACTTTCATTTCCTTCAGCTCTGCTATATCCTTTTTATATTCTTCATATCGTTCATCTCTGATTTGATTCTGTTTTTGGATTTCCTTTTGGTTATTTTCCACTTTATTAGCAGTTTCCTTCATTGTTTCCATCATTTCTTTCATTATTTTCAACATGTGTATTCTAAATTCCCTTTCTGTCATTCCTAACATTTCTGTATAGGTGGAGTAGCTACCTCATGGTCCCTTGGCGGGGTTGTTCTGGACTGGTTCTTCATGTTGCCTGGAGTTTTCTGCTGATTCTTCCTCATGAATGATTTCTTTTATCTGTTTCCTTGCCCTAATTTTCCTTTCACTTCCTCTTGCTCTTTAAGTTCTTGTGCCTGTGGACTAAGGGTTACAGGACCAGAAGGGTGAGAAGGTTGAGGAGCAAAAAAGGGATGAAAGAAAGAAGGACCGAGTGATAAGAAAAAAAAGAAAGATAGAGGAAGGAGAGGGGGTGCGGATAAGGAATATTGACAAAAAGAAGAGAGGTACAGAAAGAGGGAGACAGGGCAATATAGGTGTACAGTAGGGTACTTTGACACAACCTTAAAAAACCCCACCTTCTGGGGGTGCCCAGTTTGGTGGTTCCCTTGAGGTCAGCAGCTCTTTGCTAACCTGATCAGACACAGTACCCCACCTCCACCAAGTAGAGAGGAAAGACAAACATGCTATAAATCAAACCAAAACAAGCAAACAGAAAACTTTACGGGGATACAATTGGGTGAAAAACCAAATGATAGGGGTAGAAACACTAGCAAAAATGAAGTTGTAGTTATTAAAAAAGGCAGCAATGGGAAATTATAATTAAACTAGAAAAATTGAGAAAGAAAAAGGGATCTGTATGGAAAAGATTGAAATTAAAAAAACAAAAGAACATCAACAACGTCAAAATAAACAAAAAAAAAAACCAAACAAACAAAAAAAAAGAAAAAAATACACAACCCAAAACAAAGCAGTTTGTATATGTTATTGAATATTGTCTGGGCAACACGTGGTCTTCTGGGGTATGAGAAGTTAGTCACAGTTCTGATACGACTGGAGGCTGCTGATTTCTCAAACCCCAGCAGGTAGACACCCTAAATCTCTCTTCAGCCCACTTAAAAGGCACTTTGAACTTATAAACTTGCTGAGCAGAAGCTTTCCCAGCTTTCTGGCTGGAATCACTGCTGAAGTGGGTATCCACTTACCCAGTGTGCCAAAACTGGTCTCACTCTGCCCCTGAGGGTTAGGGCTGCAAGGCGGTTCAGACCCCACCCTTAGGCTACTTGGTTGCTGGGTTACAAGCTCCCACCCGTTTCTAGCTCTGCGACCCTGAGGGCGGAGCTTGCCTGGGCAGATCACTGGCAATGGTTCCGTGTGACCCACCGCCAAACACTATTAGCTCCGTCTGGCTCAGTGGCTCAGACTGGGGCCCTAGACAACGGCA
This sequence comes from Nycticebus coucang, assembly GCF_027406575.1. Classification (NCBI taxonomy): domain Eukaryota; kingdom Metazoa; phylum Chordata; class Mammalia; order Primates; family Lorisidae; genus Nycticebus; species Nycticebus coucang. The sequence goes on from NC_069782.1 coordinate 33,777,870, forward strand.
AAAGTTCTCCGCAGTCCCGCTCAGGCCTTCCCCAGGGCAGTTCAACTCAGTGCCAAGTCCAAGGACATCAAAACAGTTCACAGGTAAGGCTTTTCTGGTTTGCAGTCTCGCTGCTACTGAACTTACAGTTGTGGGTGGGTTTAGACGGATTGAACACACGCGACCACTTGCCGGTTTTCCACTGTTTTAGTCCTCCTCTTGGGGTCCAAAAGTCTCTCTCTGACTCCCTGTATCCTCATAGGAGTGATGCTAGGCAGTTCCCACCAGCCAGAGATGCCCGGAGTCCTATCTCCCCAGATTCACGGTGCCCAGATGCAAGGAAGCTGTTACTCGGCTGCCATCTTGCTCCGCCTCCAAAAAATGCAAACATTGTAACCTAATGCTTTATACCCTCAAATTACCTAAAACAATAAAAAAAGATAAGAGAAAGAGTTAAAAAAAAAAAAAACAAGAAAAGAACAAAGTGCTTGCTACATACAACAAATACATATTCTTGCTTCCTAATATTTGGAAAACTTCAATGATGATCATTTTTCATAGCTTGTGTGAGTCAGTGTATTCACCATGCTGATAAAAAAAAACAAAACACTGAGCCAGGTAAATCTAGAACTTCAGAACAAATGTGTAGAGTTCTGAGTTTTAGAAGTCCTTCTAGTAGCATATATTTTATTTAATCTTAGGCATTATGCCTTTATTATAAAGGTCTTTTCTGGGAGTAAAGATTTCATCTAACTCTGTTTAACTTCCTAAAGAAATGAATTGTGTCTCTAATAAAAGTACTTTTTTATACTGAAAGGACATGCTTAATGCACTCAGAAAGTTTATAAATGTAAAAATGCAAATATTTCAACTCATCACTACCAAATTCTATCACAGCTTTAAGGAACAGAGGTTTGATGCTATTTAAAATATTTCAGATGATAGAGAAACAAAGAAAAATTATAAAGTCTGCATAACAAAGAGTATTAAAAAAACAAAAACTACGGTTCAAACATAATATCATCATAACTCTAAAAGAACAGATTAGCAAATAGAACTCACCTGCCAATGATAGGAATAATACCATATTAAAAGGGGGGATTAGTTTCAGCGATGAAAGAAAGAATTAATTTTAAGAAAGCTATTAATATAATTTCCCTGATAATAGGTTAAAAGGAAAAAACTTTCTTTAATCATCTTCACACAGGTGAAAAAGGCATTTGATACATCCATCAACTATTACTGTTTTTTAAAATCTTATTATGATATGTCTTATACACCCTTGACTTTATATTTAACTATGTTTCCAAATAAAGAGCTATCGTAACCCTAAAATTCTAAAAACAATGTTAGGAAATCCAGGAAAAGACAAAGGCCCAGAATATTCCTCCTTCTTTACCTCATTATAAGGAAACACATAGCGTGCCGTAAAGGATACTCATTGCTGTGATGTATGTGATGTGAAGGTCTCGGACACTTGTTTGTTCAGACCCACTCCCAAATAGACTATTTTCATAATTTAACAGATCATTGCTGCACCTGCTCAACCTTATAACTCTGTGAGTCAGAACAAAAGGAGTTGCATCATGACCTCATATCCCACGGTGCAGCACAGTCTCTCCTAGACTTTGCAACAGTTACTCTTTGAATGCTAAATAGGCTCTCCTTTCAATGCTTCAGAAGTTGCAGCCTTGCTCCAGAGCCCTACAGATCTTCTCTGCAACTCTCCTGTCGGGAAATGCTGGAGATGTCTTATACACTATGCTCTTACCACCCACAACCTGGTACCTGCATATTGAAATATAGAGAAAAATTGTTGGGAAATTGATCACAATTGATCCAAGTAAAACATTAACAAAAATTAATAGCTCAATGATCATTAAAGGAATGGAAGCAAAAGTCAAAAGTCAACATCAAAAAAATTGGCAAGTCCCGCTTTAATTAAAATCACTAAAGAAACCCTTCTTTTGGTCTTCCTCTCTTTTTCCAGGCACCCACCCTAAACCCCCCCGGTTGCTCTCTTATCTCACATTTGCCTCATTCAGGCATTATCTCATTCTCCCAAATTACTTACATACTTTCTTTCCAAAGTTGAAGGCTGTTCATGTATCACTTAAAATATTTTCAGCTGTGACACATCTACCAGTCTAAATCTTGCCCTCCCAAGGGCCGTCAGAACATGAGAGCTCCAACTGTTCTCTCGGGAAAGTATTGCAAGATGGAGGGAACAGAAATGGATATTGAAAAGAAAAAAGAAAAGAAGTGAGTTATTTTTAGCATTTATTTATTTAGTTAGTTAGTTTTAGTTTAGTTTCTGAGACAAGAGTCTTGCTCCATTGCCCAGGTTAGAAGGCCTGCCATCAGTCTAGCTCAAAGCAACCTCAAACTCCTGGGTTCAAGAGATCTTCCTGCCTCAGCCTCCCAAGTGGCTGGGACTTCAGACGTGTGGCAGGTTTATCTCTGGTTTCTAAAGCATAAAATTATTGTTACTATCAGTAGTAGTGTCGTTAGTAATAAACTTGTGACAGAACTCTCAAGTGATATACTACATCAGTGTGTGAAGATAACACAGTTAAGCTGGTGAATGAGAGGAAGAAATGCTGGTAAGGCATTCAAGTCACCCAAGGCAAAAATTACTGACACTTTCTCTGAGAACACCTAAACCTTTTGTTCAACAATTTTTATTTCTAAAAATTGAGTGGAAAATCGAGACATTCCCTATAAAGCGAATATACACTTTTGCTTCTTTCTATTTATTTGCCTTGCTTTTATCTCCCAATTTTAGACAATAATTTAGCCGTAGATGGAGGGTTAGTCAATTTTTTTATTGGGGCTGGTCATTGTACTTTGGCTCTAGGACCGTGGGAAGGAAATTGGTTTCATCAGATGATGAGTCATTTTCTTCCGAAGAAGTTTAAAAAAAAGCGAAGTGTTAAATAAAGATTGAAGGAGTTAAAGTAGATAACATAGTGAAATGTCCCCCAAGATAAATATATACTAATGCACAAATAGAATTCTCCAGAAAAAAATGAAGAGTGGGAGGAGGGGCAGATGGCGGGAACGAAGGGAGGGGAGGAGGGGCAGATGGAGGGAACGAAGGGAGGGAAGGAACGAAAAAGGGAGAGAAGAAGGGAAAGAAGAAAAATGTCAAGGCAAGACATTGTATCTTTCACAAAGCTGTCAGCTCCTGGAGGAGGTCAGAGTTTTGGTTTTGTGTAGCATTGCCTCTGGGTCTTCCACAGGGATGAGCAAATGTTATGTTTCTAGAAATAATTATCCTGCAAATTCACAAGATATATGGAAGGGTTTTTGTTTTTCTTTAGAGAAATCCACCCACACAATAAGAAAAAAATTTCCCATACTGTGGAAAAAAAATAAATGTATTTCTTGCAAACCTGCACAGGCTGTATAGCAGAAGGAGATCAGATTTTTCCTATGAAACAGTTTCCTTTGATTCTGTATGTCATTAGCCCATTGTTACTCAGCCAAACTAAGGCAACTTACTGGTCAAGCTACCAAGAGGACAGCTCTAGGAGCCAGAACAACTGAGACCAGGGAGGGTTTAGTGAGTCGGAGCGTGCTCCATTATGTCGCGGATTGTTCTTCTCATTGCTGTGTTACTTTCAAAAGTAAATCCCCATAGAATTTACTGTGGTGAATAGAACTGAAAAAAATAGAATGAGTTGTACAATTCTAATCTAGTCAGGATCTGAGTAATGTAATATTTCAATGAGTCAAAATCAAGAATTGTCCATGAGGAAAAGACAGAAGAATTCAGATGTGTGACTAATGAGGCATTGACAAAGTCTCCTCAAAGAAGGGTGTTTTTTTATATTCTTAGTTCTTAATTAATTATTGTTCGTAAAACTAGTTCAAAGAAATAGACTTAGAATGGAATCACCGACAGTTGATTAGTTCAGTTGCAGACATAGATTCCAGGGAAAAAATAATAAGAAATGACCCCTTCTCTTTCTAGTGAAAAATAGAGGCATGAATGTGTTCTCTGAGACTATAAACATATATGAACCTTCACTATATGTTAAACATCTGCTAGGTCTGGGGCATAAAGAATGAAGACGACAGATACAGACCTGTCGTACCTCTGTATTAACAGGATGCAGTGGGAAACAACCGATTATTGAAGCCCAGATAGTTTGCAATTCAAAATTAAGTACAATAGAAGTATGAATATGTGGTGTGGGAGCATAAAGGGTTTCAAGTGCTGCCTGAAGACTTAAGACGAGACTTCCCTCTTAGAAGGTCACATTTGAGATGGGTTGGAAAAGCTCGGTAGACTATTTCTGGCGATACATTTCAGATGGGGAACATATCAGAAGCCTTATATTTGTCAACAAGCCTGGCCTGGACAGGAAATACTAAGAAGTTTCTTGAGAAGAGGAGGCTAAACATTGGGGAGTGGCATAATGCCACCAGAATGAAAAATTAGCTACAGAATGTCAAAGACAATATGTAATAAGCCAAAAAGATTTTTTGCACTTTTTCTGATAGGCAAGAAGCCAAAACAACTGAGCTGAGGAAGAGCATGATTAACTCCCTCCAACCCACCTCTTTCACTTGCTCCCCTCCCTCGTCTCCTTTCTTCCAAGTGAACATACACTGCCAAGTAGAAAGTCCTTCTTGCCCTAAGAATAAAAGCGATATAAAGCTTGGTGGGGGGATAAAGAAGGTGAAGGGGTTTACCTCTAATGAACACTTCTTTTTTTCTGTTTAGAGGCGTTGTTACCTACTGAGTTTAGGTGAGATCAGGCTGAGCTTAAGAAAAGTGCATAGGGATGGGAGAAGTGAATATGGGGAATGAGAAGGGAAGTTTACAAAATAAAAATGAAAGATTTGCCATGGAGCCAAAGTCAAGGTGAGATTCAAAATCTTAAATTTACAATTCCATGATGCTCTGTAGTCTACAGCAAGACAGGAGATAGCACAGTTAGGTTACTCTAAAAGGTGGAATTCTATTCCTAGATGGAAAGTCACAGTTGGAGAGGAAGTTGGTAAAGTTTCAGAACAAGCTAAAAATGTACGTACTAACATATCTGAGACCCGAAATGTGTTTGATTTGGTTAAACATCTATGTATGAAAGATAACTGAGACGAGTTCTTGGCTGGAAGCAAACAAGACCAAGTGATTTCTCATGGTCATTAAAACATTACTGGCCAGATGTAGGGGTGTCTCATGCTTGTAAATCTAGCACTCTGGGAGGCTGAGGCAGGCGGATTGCTTGAGCCCTGAAGTTTAAACTAGCCTTAGCAAGAGACTCCAGTCTCTACACAATATAGGAAAAGATCAGCAAGTGTAGTGACACGTGCCTATAGTCCCAGATACTTGGAGGCTAAGGCAGGAGAATCGCTTGAGCCTAGGATTTTGAGGTTTGCAGTGAGCTGTGATGATGCCACTGCACTCTAGCCCAGGTGACAGTTGTTTCTTTTTTTAACTGTCTAAAAAAAAAAAAAAATCACTACTGACAGGTAACAGGGCGCAAACTGCTATACTAGATCATCTTGTGCTATGTTAGCTATAGCGTTCAGCAGGGTTAAAGTCACCTTCATATGTATCTTAAAAATACAAATCAGCTTGTGGTCCAGTTTTTTTCCTCATTATGTTTAAACTATTTTTGGCTTTTCAATTGCAATGATATCTTTAAAGAAAACTGTTCTGTTTTAGTCATTTTATAAATAAAAACAGCGCATATAGGTAGGATGAACAATTTTAGAGATCTAACATACAACATGTAAAGTAAAGATGCTAAAATTGCAATGGCATTGTATCAGGGATTTTTGTTAAATAAGTAGATTTTATCTGCTCTTGTCATAAAGTAGTAACCATGTGAGGTGATAGAAATGTTAATCTGCTTCACTATAGGAACCATTTCACTATCTTCACGCATTCCATAATATTTGTAGGTTTCAAATATATACAATAAAATTTCTTTTTAAAAATATGTTGACGTTGCATAACCAAAACCTAGTCACTTGTGGTCCTTGATCAGTATCCTTAGTGTTAGCTAACATGATGGATGTTGACTGATCTTTCAGCCTCTCTGCTGACCTGTGTCCAGCGAATATCAAATGCATATGGAGGCTTTGTAATGAACAGCAGAACACACAGGCGGCTGTTTTACTTCTTTGTCCCTTGACTCATTAAGCTGGAAGAAGTGCCAACAGAAATTCCACACAGCATAAATATTCACTGTTTGATATGCACAGGCTTATCTTGTTGGTTACGTGTGACCTTTTTCTGAAAGGCACCAAAGGAATTGTTTGAGAGAGTAGGGCAAAATATTCACGCTGAAGTTTGTCTGAGCACAAACTTGTATCACAAAAAATTATTTTTAGTTTTCTTTTAAAAGAGGATTAGCTCCCTTAAAGGGCAAAAGAATGTTCTGTCAACAAGAAGATTTTACATAATTATGCTCAAACCTGGAGGCCTGAAGTGAAGTTGCATAATATAGATACCATATTAGATTCAACTAAACTGAAGGCACCCAGTTCATAGAGCTTCTCTCTCCTGACTGTAAGCTCTGTCCTTCCTTAAAATATATGTATGTAAGAATTCACAGATCTTCAGAGGGGCTGTGTTTTAACCTTTAATGGTATATATGTATATCTATACACTTTTACTATTCTTTTCTTGATTGTTCCAGAGATCATTACATGTGTCCTGGACTTACCTAATACAAAATACTAACTTTTATACTTCCCTCATAATTCTAGAATTTTAGGACACTTTAATTCCATTTCCTTCAGTGATGAATTGGATTATTTTCCCCAATTCTCTACTCCTTTCCTGTGACAGAAATGTGCATCCATAACTTTTGTCACCTGATGTTGGAGGGTCTCTGCTACAGCAAGCAAAATATACTTTCTTGTTTTATTGACATTCAGACTAGTGAAGCCACTTGCTTTGACTAGTGGCATGTAATGTACATAACATGAACAGAAGTGTTAAATGTGCTCATATGGTTTGGCTTTTTCTTAGCCAGGGTTCTCCAGAGAAACTGAGCCAATAGGTTTATAGAGAGTCATACAAGAAAAGATTTATTATAAGAATTAGCTCACATGATTACAGAGGCTGAGAAGTCTCACCTTTGTTGTGTGCAAGCTGGAAAACCAGGAAATCTGGTGGGTCAAGGCCACGGCCTTACAAATAGGAGGGTGTGAGGGCAGGTGCTAGTGTAAGTTCCAGAGTCTAAGGCCCAAGAACCAGGAGGTCATATATTCAAAGACAGGAAAGAATAATTTCCCCAGCCAAGACGAGGCTGGGAAAATTTCCCATTCCCACACCATTTTATTCTACGAGAGTTCTCAATAGATTGGACTGTGTATGCTCACATTAGGGACAGCACATTTTCTCAATCCATTCCACTGATTCAAATGCTAATTCTTCCAGAAACATCCTCACAGACACACCAAGAAATAATATTTTACTGGCTATTTGGGCATCCCTTAGCCCAGTCAAGCTGACACATCAAATTAATCACAGCAGGCATATACACTTGCACTTTTGGTATTTTCATAAGAAGAGAATGCCCCCAAAGAAGCCCATAACCCATAAATAAGACATGTGGAGCACACCTGAAATCAAACTACAGCCTTCTGCCAAGCACAGATGAGCTGAAACAAAGTTCAGCTGATTCACAAACCCATGAGTGAGATGCATGTATATACAGACATCCCTTAGTATCCGCAGGGAATTTGTTCAAGGACCCTGTGGGGTACAAAAATCCAAGATGCTCAAGTTTCACAGTTGGCCTCGAGAAGCCCACAGATAAGAAAAGTCAGCTCTCCATCAGGCTGCCATATTCATGGGTTTGTGAGACCATAATGAAAGTACCAAGAGTTTGGATACAAGGACTAGATGTGTCACTGTGATAAATTATCAATACTTTTGGCTTTGTGTGTGTTTGCATTAGGGTGTTTGTGTGGGAATGGGTGGTGGAGGGGAAAACCACTTTTCTTTCTTTCTCCTGTCTGCAACCTGAGAAATGAGTAGACAAGAAGTCCTGATCTCACATTGTGTGTCAGTCTGTATCATTATAAGCCACTGGGGTTTTGAGATTGTTTGTTGCTATCATTATTATGATAACTGTTGATTAATAAAAGCAAATACCAAAGTAGGAAAGGAAAGGCTAATGGTGGAACTTTAGAGAAAGAATGAAGTTAATTCTTAGGAACTAAGAGATGAATAATGATGGAGCTTTCTGTGATTGAAGGTGAAATCCTCTCTAAGGGAAGAGAGCATCATGAGCATTCAAGGGGGAATTATAGGAGGGCCCCATCAGAGAACCCCAACTCTAAAGGAAGAAAACACAAGCAAATATCTTCTCTCCCATTCTGAAAGCTGTGTGTTTGCTGCAGTTGTTGTGCCCTTAGTTGTGCAGAACCTTTTTAACCTGATTGTGTTTGCGTTTACCTAAGTGAACCTGAAGAACATTCTCCTTAGTAAAGTACCACAAGAATGGAAAAGGAAGTATTCAATGCACTCAACACTAATGTGAAACTAGTAGGTGATCAACTACACACCCACGCGAGAGAAAAACGGAATTAAATTCAAGTGGAGGGTAGAGGGAGAAGGGAGGAGAAAGAGGAGAGGATGGAGGGGGATTGGTGTGGTCTCACCTAACAGGCACAATGTATGGGTGTATAGCACACTTCCTGGACAAGGGGCTCAACTACAATTTGAACTTTACCTAATAAATGCAAACAACTGAATTATGTATGCCCTTATATTAATCTGGGGGAAAAAAAAAAAACCCTTTGCTTCAGGTAGTGTGAAGATTATGAACTCACTGGGCCCATCCTGGCACCTGGAGTCTGGAATCTGTGGTAAGATGTGGTGGGGACAGTGACAACATTTAGATCAGTGAGATAAAATGGCAGTTGTGGAAGATTCACTACAGTGTCAAATGCTATTGGCAGCAGCAGGACCACTATCTAGGAGTTTTGGAAGACTAAGGTCATCAATGTCTAGAAGGACATTGGCCTCCACAGTGCCTGGCAGCACTGACAACACACTCTGAGGTTATAGAGCTAGAACAGAGGCTATGGGACTAACAGTAATCGATTTTATCTGTATTCTGATTCTAACAATTAATCCTAATACAAAGTTATTAGTTCAATCCTATCACAAATTTAAACACCTGAGTTGCCAGGCAGTCATTTCATTTCAATGATTTGATAAAACTAGACAAAAACATAGCAAATTGGTTGAGAGGGCAGGCTCTAAAATCAGATTATCTAGATTGCAACACTATCCCATCATTCACAAGTTATTTGACCTTGATTGCTAATTTTCTCTATGCTTCAGTTTTTTCATCTATAAAGTACAAATAATAATGGTAACTTCCTCATGGGGTTGGCATAATTATTAAATTAGTTAACACATGGAAAAGACTTATACCAATTTTTAGCACTATGTAAAAAATTGAACAAATGCTAGCCAGTTTTATTACCCAATTATTAAGGAGAGTTTATGGAACCTCCTTGCTTTCTTCTCTCCTCTCTCTTCTTAAAGAAGACCATAATGAAAGCAGCAAAAAGTTGAGGATGGGAATTAAATGTCGTTCAGTGATAAATTATTGATATTTTTGCCTTGGTGTGTGTTTGTGTGAGTGGAATGGAGGCAGTGGTTAAAGGAAATATCTCTTTTCTCCTAGCTGCAGCCTGGGAAATGAGTAGATAAGAATGTCATTTTCCCCTTAATTCTGGCTATTCTCATGAAACAATTCAGAGTTAATACACTCCTTCTTGAGTAAATATTAAGAAATGTGGAAGAGGAGCAGTTTTAAGCTAGTGGAAATTTACCAGAGAAATCTATGCAATCCAGATTACCAATGTTTTGTTATACAGGGACAAGAAAAAGAATACTATGAAATCAATGTACACAATACTGATTTGTAATTATCTCTGATTTCATGGATATTTAATCAAATGCTCCTAGGTTGAGGAGTCCCTCGTAAGTATTTTAAAAGTATAAATAATTGAAAAATTTATGACAAAACTCGAGTCTTACAAGGGACTAGGGAATACCTGAATGAGTTCCTAAGAACAAGATCCGTAGGAAAGTTAAATGAAAAGGGACATGAGCAGATAAATTATAACACAAAATAGACAGTGATGCAGCTATCAAAATAATGCTGTGGGTATTTTTTGAAATCTAATTTATGTCCATGATACAAAATTCTAGGGTAAACTCAGGTTACAAACTAGTTTTTTTGTTTTTTTTGGTTTTTTTTTTTTTGCAGTTTTTGGCCAGGGCTGGGTTTGAACCCGCCACCTCTAGCATATGGGGCCGGCACCCTACTCCTTTGAGCCACAGGTGCTGCCCACAAAGTAGTTTTATAATAATTATAAATAATTAGTTTTATAACAATAATTTTAATTAATTAAATTAAAAGGAGAAAGCAAGGAAGTATATGTCCCTATGCATGTATATGTCTACTAAAAATTTTGGAAAGATACACATGAAAGTGTGAAACTGGTCATTTTTGTATAATAGATTAAAACTGATACTTTTAAAAATTGGTTATTATTATCATTATCTAATATTTTACAAATATGTTATGTACTCAGGGGAAAATCAAAAGGACATTTTTAAACCTACTTACAGAATTTAAAACCTGTTTCTGCATTTATATGAAACGTTCTTGAATGGCCCTTGAGATAGTGACCAAGAACGATGATAAAGATTATCAGGTACAGTTTGTCATTCACTTTTCAAATGTGCAAATGAATCAAATTAGACCTTTTAAATTTTAAATGATCATGGGTACATAACGGGTATATTATCTATGTAAGGTACATGTGATGTTTTTACACAGGCGTACGCTGAGAATTAAGCCCGAGTAATTGAAGTATCCCTCACCTCCAGCATTTATTATTTCTTTGTGGAAGGAAGATTCCAGTTCTCTTTTAGTTATTTTAAGTATATCCTAACTTATTGTTTATTATAGTCACATTGTTGTGTAACAAATATCACTCATTTTATCTACCTAACTGTATTTTTGCATCCCTTAACCATTAATAATCTCCACTTTATCTCCCCTCCATACGATTCTTCCCAGCCTCTGGTAACCATCATTCTACTATGAGATCAATTGTTTTACTATTTAGTTCCCACATAGGAGTGAGAACATGTGATATGTGCCTTTCTGTGCTTGGCTTATTTCACTTAACGTAATGTTCTCCAGTTCCAATCATATTGTTGCAAATGACAAGATGTCATTATTTTTGTGGCTATATAATATTCCATGTGTATATGTATCACAATTTCATTATCCATTCATCTGTTGATGGACACTTAGGTTGATTCCACTCCTTGGCTATTGTAAATAATGCTGCAATGGGAGTGCAGACGTCTTTTTGATATACTGATTTCTCATCCTTTGGTTATGTTCACAGCCAGTGGGATTGCTGGGTCATATGGTAATTCTGTTTTTAGTGTTTTGAGGAAGCTTCCATTGTCCTTAGTGGTTGTGCTAATTTACATTCCCACTAACAATGTCAGAGAGTCCCCTTTCTCCACATTCTTTACAGCACTTACTATTGACTATCTCTTTGATAAAAGCCATTTTAACTAGAGTGAGATGACATCATCTCAGTGTATGTAGTTTTGATTTGCATTTCTCTGAGGACTAATAATTTTGAGCAGATTTTCAAATACCCATTGACCATGCATATGTCTTCTTTTGAGAAATGTCTATTCAGACCTTTGACCCATTTTTAATCAGATTATTTGATATTTTTTCTATTAAGATACTGGAGCTTCTCATACGGAGTAGAACCTCTATAGTTAACCATCTCCTTACATTGACCACCTCCTTAAATTGACCTAATTTTCATAGACTGGACATGTGCCACATGCACACATCACTACAGGAGGTTTAGTTTCTTATGTTGACCACCTCTGTATGTTGACCAGTTTGTTACAATCCCTTGGATGGTCAATTTACAGAAGTTCTACTGTATTCTAGTTATTAATCCCTTGTCAGATTGATAATTTGAAAATATTGTCTCACATTCTGTGGGTTGTTTTCTCACTTTGTTGATTGCTTCATTTACTGTACAGAGGCTTTTTAGTTTGATATGATCCCATTTGTCGAATTTACTTTTGCTTTTGTAATTTTGGGCATTACTCAAGAAGTCTTTGCCAAGACTGATGTCCTGAAGAGTTTCTCTAATGTTTTCTTTTAATAATTTCATAATCTCAGGTCTTAAATTGAAGTCTTTAATCCATTTTGATTTGACATGTTTATATGGTGAGAGATAAGGGTCTAGTTTCATTCTTCTGCATATGGATATTCAGTTATCCCAGTGCCATTTATTGAATGAAGACACTGTCCCATCCCCAAAGTATGTTCCTGATAACTGCGTTGAAGAACAGTTCACTCTAAAAGCTCTTCTGAAGCTATTTTCTAAATGTTGTAAACATGTCTCATTCTTTTTTTTTTTCTTTTCTGACTCTGTATTTTCAATTATCCTATCTTTAAGCTCACTATTTGTTTTTTCTCTTGGCCAGTTTTGCTGTTGAGAGACTCTGATGGATTTCCCAGTTTGTCAATTGAATTCTTAAGTTCTCGAATTTCCTCTTTTTTTCTTTCATTTCCTTCCTTTTCTTTTTTCTTTCTTTCTTCTTCTTCTTTTTTTTTTTTTTTTTGTACTTCATTCTCTTTTATAAATTTCTTTTATAGGCCTCTGAATTCTCTGTGTTGTCTTGAAATCCGCTGAGCTTCTTCAGGGTTTCAATTTTGAATTTTTTTCTGAAAGGTCACATGCCTGCAGCACTGCAGGACTGATCACTGGTACCATAGTTAGTTTAATGAGGTCATATTTTCCTGGATAATCTTGATGCTTGTGTATGTTTGTCAATGTCTGGGCATTGAAGAGTTAGGTAGTTATTTTAATCTTCATAGCCTGGACTTCTTTAAATCTTTCTTAAGAAGTCTTTCCAGATATTCACAGGAAATTGTTTTTTGTGGGTTAAGTTTTAGATCTCTGAAGCAATATCAGTGCTGTGGGTGCCCCAAACCCTGGAATGCTGTGATTATTGCAGATTCCTGGTGGTACCACTTTAGTAGACCTGGGTAAGATATGGTGGATAATTCTCTGGATTATCAGACAAAGTCTCTCACTCTCTTCCCTCACTTTCTGTTCTGGGCTGCAGGAGTTGTGGGAGGAGTGCCTACTCCCTCACAGCCACCAAGCACCAAGTCACACCTCAAGCATGTCTAGTCTTACCCAAAGTCTGTGGTGCTGCTCCCTGACTACCTCTAAAGTTTATTCAAAGCCCTAGGGCTCTTCAGTGGTCAGGTATGAATCCTATGGGTCCTGCAAGATTGGACCCTTCCTTGCAGGGCAGTATGTTTCCTTCTCATCCCCGGAAATGCCATCCAGGAACTAAGGGCTAAATTCAGGGGCTTCAGGAATCTGTTTGATACTTTATTTTACTGTGGCTAAGGTGGTACTCACGTTGCAAAACAAAGTCCTCTAAACTCTTCACTTTCCTTTCCCCACGTGGAAGAAGACTCTCCCTCAGTCATGCCATCTATAGTTGGAAAAGGAGTGACACGGGCACTGGTTTGGCCACAGCTACTGGTGTCTCATTGGGGCACATGCATCATCATGAGTCCACTGGCTCTGAGCCATCAGCCCCAGTAATTTCTGAAGGTCTGTAGCCTTTGTAGCCCTACTGGCTTACGAATTTAGTCCAGGTCCCAGGCTGAGATTTGTCAACCAGTGTTGGGGCATGCTGGCACTATACTCTTAAGGTATGGGCAGAGTGGCATGGGATTGAAAGATTGTCTTCTCTTCCCACCTAAGTGCCTCTTTCCTTGTTGTACTATTAAAATTTAGTTGAGTGATTGCTCACCTGATTTTTGGTTCTTCTGAAGGTGCTTGCTTTTACGGATAGTTGTTAAATTTGGTGTTTGTGTGGAGAGACAATGGTTCCAGATTTCTGTTTGGGCATTTTGTTCGGCCCCCTCCCAGATTTGACTTTTAAGAACAACGCTGGTATTTCTTCCTGTTTGCCTAGAATACTAACCACAAAAACAAGGGCAACCAAAAATAGTAAAGAAGTCTTCCTTTATACGTAAATTAGTAAATTACCAAAATCCCTTACTACAGCCTCTAAAATGGAATTTTAATATTTTATGAAAATAAAAGGAAGGTGCTCAGCTTTGGTAGCTATCTTCCCCAATCAAGAGTGAGATACTCTTGGGAAGAAAATAGAGAGTACCCCTAAATATCCTTTACTTGGAGATAGGACCTCTTGCAATTTGGGTATGTTTGCAAAGTATGGGTCATCATTTTGGATTTCCTTCACCATGAATTCTGTGAGGTTAGGAATCATAATGTTTTTGTCAACAACTTTATCTCCAGTTTCTGGCATATGGTAAAGGTTGAATAAATATTTGTTGGATAAATGCCTAGAGTTGTTTTCTCTCCCACGTAATGGCAAAAGTGGAAGGAGAAACGAAATGTCCATGTCATTTTAATTCAACCCAACCTAGTTTTGTAACCAGGAGGAAACGGCTGCTCGGCCACTTAGCAAAGTTAACCAAACAGACATAAATAAATATTCATCCACGAAGCAAAACCTTGTGAGCCTCAGAGCATTAACACTGATATGGAAACCTGCCACGATGACCGAAACCAGTCTCTCTAAAATCAAGGAGAATCCAAAAGCTGGGAGACTTAAGATTTGAAATAACTCAAAATCTCCTGCTTTTAATCATTGCATTGGACTGCATTCTTTTCTAGGGAGAATGAATTAATTTTCCCCATGACTAAATTATAACATATTTGTTACAAGGCAACATTTTACTGAAATATTACTGTGCCTTCTAGATGGCCCCAAATCAATGAGTAATAAAAGAACTTTTCTGATGGAGACTCCACAGTTTAGTCAAAGACTCCGTGAGAGCGGCCACCTTCTAAGAGACTTCACAAAAGCTACTGGCCATGGTCAGGAAGTCAGTGTGAAACCTTATTAATGTCTGGTCCCAACAGTGCCTGATGAATTAAGAGGTCTCAGGATTCCACTGGGTTTTAGAATGGATTTGAGATTTGATGGGCTTGGCTTTTCAGACTGTTTTTCCAAATATTAAATTCTATATTTGGTGTCAAGATCCAAGCTCATCAAAATTCATAATGAATTTAGCAATAAAAAATAATTTGTTTATCTTTGTTTTGTTAACTTATATGTGTGGGGAGAATAAATTACACATTTGTGCTTCTCTACCTAGAAGACTTCTACCTTCAAGCAAAAGTCTATTTAATGGGTATATAGTGGTTAAATAGGGTAGAGATAGGCCTAACTTTTAAACAACCAACAATTACTCTAACTGAAGAAAGAAAGTTAAATCTATCGTTAGATTACTAATATAGAATACAGATGTGAAAGACAAATGCTAGGAACAAAGGCTACTCTGTGTCTTCAGCTTCTGAAAGTGCCAAGTCCTTTTTCCAGTATCAACATTAGTTATCCCAGCTTCAATGACTTTTTTTCTCTATGTGGTTCTCTTCTATTTTCATATTTCCAAGAATAAGAATTGGGTTTACCGAACTTAGAGCAGACATCTCTATCTTGGATTAATCACCCTGGGAAGTGTCTTTATTTAAAAAAAAAAAAAAAAAAGAATGAAAGAAAAGCCACACAATCTCAGACACAGGGTAGAAACTGAGTAATTGCCCCAATGTATATTGCAGCGTTGGCTGGAGCAAGTTATCTTAAGATAAAAGTGGATGGTGACACATTTCTCTTGGAAAGTGGTTCAACCACTATTTGATTTTGTTTTGTGACAAAACCAAGAAGCAGAATCATATGTGATGAGTTGATTTGATCAAATCCTACAGGGTTGGCCTTTGACTAGGGTTCTGAACCAGAGCTCTCTCCTCATTCTCACTCCTCCAGCTTCTGTTTATAGAAACATTTGCCATGTTTTCCTTGCTTCATCTTTCTCAGGAATGTCATTAAGAAGTAAGAGCTGATTTCTCATTGACTTAAGCACTTTAGCTTGTGAGGTGTGGGAAGTCTACATCCTGTTGGCTCATTGCTTATATTAGGTTACAAAATTTGGGGCAATGAAATGCATTATTTGCTGCAAACTGCAAGTTCATAGCTACCCCTTCTACTCAAAATGGTATATCATGTACCTTAACATATTCCAACATCTTATAATTTTTAAACCTTCCCCTTTTATAGGGTGAAATGATCATAAAAATATACTTGTAAATCTTCTTCATACAGAAATATCAGAAAATATATGCAGCAAGATATTTTAGCAACTTGTTAATTCACAACATATTGTTTCAAAATTGGCTCAATTGTTTATTATCTCATTCTTTCTGCAGGTCAAGAATCCAAGTACACTTAGGTGGGTGCCATTGGCTCATGGCCGCTCATGAGATTGTAGCCAGAGTATCAACTGAGATCACAGTCTCATTCAAAGGCTCAACTGTGGTAGAAAATAATTCTAAGCTTCCTCACGTGGTTGCTGACAGGATTCAGTTCCTCGGGGTGTGGGACTGACAACCTCAGTTTACTTGTTGATGAATTGAGGCCTCCCTCTGTCCCTTGGCACTTGAGTCTCTCTATAGGGCAGTTCACAACATACCAGTTGGCCTCCTCAGAGTGACCACATGAGAAAGTGAGAGACACGCCATGGCAGAAGGCACACTCTTTGCATCCTAATCATGTATATTCCATCACCTCTGCCACATTCTATTCATTAGAAGTGAGCCACTAGAATCAACTCATACTAAAGAAGAGGAGATTAGACAGGGTGTGAGTTCCAGGAAGCCAGAATCATTGGGAGGTCTGTTAGAGGCTGCCAACTGTGGCAGGAAAAAAAAAAAAAAAAAAAAATCTGTGTTTCTATTAGGATTGGAATTACAGGTATAGTTTGACATTTAGGAAACAGAAGGTCATAAGATAAAGCATAATAAAGTAACAACTTGCAAACTGAGGAGAAACTTTGAGGAAAAAATGAAAAGTTATGATTCTACAAAGTAGGAAGAAAAGTATTTTGACTGCTAAGACATTTTCATTGGCAAGCAAGAATCATTTTAAATTTACATCAAGTATTCCATTAAGCTACAGATTTTTGCATTGTGTTTTAAAAGAGTACCCAGTTACTGTCTAGGTGGCTGCCCAAGATGACTTGTGATTATCAATACAAGGAGTTAAATAAAGATATTGTCAATTGGCCAGTCGTGGGACTCACCGCTGTAATCCCAGCACACTGGGAGGCCAAGACAGGCAGACCGTCTGAGCTCACAAGTTTGAGACCAGCCTGAGCTAGAGCGAGACCCCATCTCTAAAAAATAGTGAGCTACTCAGGAGACTGAGGCAAGAGAATCGCTTGAGCCCAAGAGTTTGAGGTTGCTGTGAGCTATAACGCCATGGCCCTCTACCAAGGTGACAAAATAAGACTCTGTCTCAAAAAAAAAAAAAGATTTTGTCAATATAAAGCATTGTAAAAGTAACCCAAAATGACAAATTTAAGGAAAATGTGAAAGAAATGAATTAACAAAATAAACTTGTAAGTATAAAAAAGGGGAAATGCAACATTTTAAATAATTTACATTATGCAAAAGCAAAATATTTTGAGGTAAAAGAATTCAAGAGCAAATAGGTTCATTCAGCTTTATAGGAAACTGAACAATTATGCCTCTTCATGTGAAAAACAAATAGTCAAAGTCCACAAAGCTTAAACTGGATAGATTACATTTAGATATATTAATTTTAATAAACTACAAGTACTTTCTGACTTCAGTGGTTTTTCAACTTTACAATGGTGGAAGAGCAGTACTCTTTCAGAATGAATCGTACTTCATATATCCATATAACTATTCTGTTTTTCAATTTCAGTACCACATTCAATAAGTTACATAAGATATTCAATGCTTTATTATTATGTTATGATTATAGGATTTGTGATATATGATTTTTTTTTGCAGGTTTTGGCTGGGGCCAGGTTTGAACCCACCACCTCTGGTATATGGGGCCAGCGCCCTACTCCTTTGAGCCACAGGTACTGCCCCACGTGATATATGATTTTAACCAACTGTAGGCTAAGTGTACTAAGCACATTTAATGTAGGCTAGGCTAAACTGTGATGTGTGGTAAGTTAGGCATACTAAATGCATTTTCAACTTCTGATGTTTAGACTTAGGGCAGCTTTACCAGAACAAAACCTCATCATCAGTCAGGGAGCACCTGTACTCTGACAAATACCCCAAATGATAGCTGTATAGGATAGGTGACATAGCTGATAAATAAACATAGAAAAAGAAAATGAACAGACATTGAAACTACTTAAAATATCCAATTTTGAAATTTAAAATCAACATGGCGTGTTTTACTTAAGAACCGGCAGATGATCTACACAACTAGTAACCTGAGTATGCACACCTCAGATGGTGGGAAGCTTTCTTGTGTTTTGTACTTAAAGAGTTGGAATAGATAGGTGCAACCCATAATGATACTCTGGTGCCCTATCTTGGAAATAAAAAAAATAAGAAATCAGATATTTTCAATCATCTCACCAGAGAATTTGTAGGAACAGAATAAATGAATACTTGGAAAAGTTGCCAATAAACCAGTGAATGGCCACTTGCAAATACAAGTACAGGTAACAGGGAATTAACTGTCTTCTGTCTACTGTAAACCAGAGACCATCTCACAGAAGCATCCTTTGTCTAAACCTTCAAGGAGATATATGAGCTTGTTAGAAAGGCCATGAATTCTAGGCAGAGAGGATCATGTATATGGGTTGCATTTGTACTCTGTTGATTTCCTTTTTGACACACTCTCCTCTATTGATTTCTGTCACTTCGCACTCCCTTTGTGTTCCTCACATCTCTTGTTCCAGCAAAGTTACAGCATTTCCTGGTTCTCCCATTTCCAGTGGATGGACTTCTCTCACGGGCACCCCTGGTCTCTTGCCTCCTCCCTATGAAGAAGTCGTCAGAGTCTACTGATGGTTGAAAGTCACTGGGCCATATTTAATGACCTTGAATGTCTTTCCTCCTTTCTCCACCAGACAGCCAGTGGGAGGAGGAGACCTGAGATTAAAACCAGTTACCCACAGGAGAACTTTCCTAAGATAAAGATGAGAGGTACAGAGTGAGAAGAGGCACAGGTGACCAGGACATTCTAATTGAACCATTTACCCCTCATGCTACTTTAAGACTTGAGCAGCAATTAAGATAATGCCAATAGTCTGTCTGACACTCTATTTTTGAACTGCTTCCATACTGGATAAGGAAAAGGGGGTATTACATATACATTGACCATTTAAAATCTCTGCAGTTTGTATTTCATTTATAATTATTTTTTTAACTTGGCATGAGAAGATTTGGTGGTTAACTGGATGTGAGAAATAAAGGAGAGAGAATTAGACTAACTCTCAGATTCCAGAAAAGAGACTTTACTCAAGTGGCAGGATGGGACGCACACAATAATTCTGTTTATTTATTAAGTTTAAGGTACCTGTGGGGCTTCCTAATAGAAAAGTCAAGTAAAAAGTTATATATATAGAAAAAAGTTACACTAGATGCCTAATGTTCATTTTGGAGGACACAGTTAAGTTATAAATCAACAAGAAAGGGAAGTCTATTTGCAGGTTTCTGGAGACACTACAAGTAGTACCACTCTCATCAAAAGACACCAAATCTCAGAATAGAAAAATTCAGGAATAGAAATGTTGGAATCATTTCATTTATGTTAGAACATCATTTCTTTAAGATGAAAATATGATAGTCTATTCTATCTCTCCTCTGCCTTAATCTCAATAGCATTGCTGTTACATGAGAAACTGAGAAATGTCAGTGGCTTGGAGGGCTGAATTAAATATTACCAGTCGAAGTAAAGGAAATGTTCTAGATTATAATTTAATGTGTAAACTCTGACAGTAGGAAGCATGCCAGCTTTTTAAAAATAATTTATGACTCAAAAGCAAACAGAAAAGGACCCAGCAGGTATGTGAATGTATTAGCTACTAAGATAAAATATAGCTTCCAGGAGGAGTATATTTGCATTGGGTGACAATCTTTCTTATCATTTTTCTCTTAATAAATGTATGTCTTTAGTACTTTATCATGTAGCCAGTTCACTGAAAGTTATACATAATGTGTCACATTAAGCAGCCTAATATATGTCAAGCCAAGTTTCTGTAAGATTTCAAACACGAAACCCAGTTTGCTATATCTCTGTGCTGACCAACTTGTATTCTTTACAAACAGCAAAAATAAAATACATAGGATGTTTAAGTAGGTAGTGAGAAATCATATCTAACTGGGGGATTGTGAAAGGTTTCAGAGGGCAAACTTGATCTAGACCATCAATAACCTTGACAGATGTGGATGTGGCAAAAAAAAAAAAAAAAGTTGTTTCTCAAAGTGAAATGGACATTTTAAATCAGTTTTTTCTCTCTCCATTCTACCTAAACTGCATGTTTAAATCAGTCTCATCTCCTGGGAACTAATAACCCAAATAAAAATGAACCCCGGGATTTATTTTGGAGAATTCATGGCAGTTATAGAGGGCCCCATTAATTTCTTTCTAACTTGTTCATGGCTCTAACTCTTAGCCCCATTTATTACATGAAGCTACATTTTTTACCTTTTCAATTGGTTTTCTGCATTCAGTTTTCTGATTTCTGGTAATCAATTCTCCTTACAGAGTTTTTGACCTTTGATTGATGCTCACTCCTGTAACATTTGGCACTCTGTACTATCCTGTAGAATGGCTTTTCTTGGTTTTGCACCTTTCACACTTTCAGCCTGGAGTGCCAGGCTTGGGTAGTGCACAGGGTGGCCCAACATGGCCTCACATGGGGAAGGACATCAACAACTTCAACCAATGAAGTCATTTTTATTTCATCGTTATTTTAATTTGGGAGGATAAGAAAACAAAGACAGGGTCATCTAAAGTAGAAAATTTAGGAAAATGGCAGACTAGAGACATCTTCTCAGGAGCCACTCATGGTGAGATCGGGGAGAAAGGACTCCAGCCACCTCTGGAGCTGAAATGTCCTGCTCAGAAACATCAAGGGACTCCAGAAGCTTTTTCCAAATCCTAGTTCAAGGTGTAATGACCTCAATAAATGGTTACGGGTTTGGGGGAGTTGGCTAGCGCAAGATTTAAGTAAGTATTTTTGTGTTCTGCTTCAAGAGTTGCCATTTTAGTCTTGTATATTTATTTATATATACATATATATCTTTGCATTTCCATTTTTATTATTTATTGTTAATTATTTTATTTTTACTTATTATGGGTATATAATAGTTGTATATATTTAGGGTACATATGATGTTTTGAAGCAGGCACACAAATGTGAATTAATCAGAGAAATTGCAGTATCCATCACCTCAGGCATTTATCATATCTTTGTATTAAAAATATTCCAATTCTACTCTTTTAGTTATTTTAAAGGATACCATAATTTAGTTTTCATTATAGTCACTTTTTTGTGTTATCGATATTGCTCATTCCGTCTTTCTAATTGTATTTTCGCATCCATTAACCATCCCCACTTCATCCTCCCTCACTGCTCCCCTTCCCAGACTTTGGTAACCATCATTCTACTCTCTGTCTCTCTAAGATCAATTGTTTTTAATACTTAGCCTCCCACATATGAGTGAGAACATGTAAGACTGCCTTTCTGTGCTTGGCTTATTTCACTTCATAACGTTCCCCAGTTCTGTCCATGTTGTTACAAGGGGCAGAATTTCATTCTTTTTGTGGCCGTTTAATATTCTCTTTGGATATGTTCCACATTTTCTTTATTCATTCATCTGTTGATGGACACTTAGATTGATTCCAAATCTTGGATATTGTGAATAGCACTTTAATAAACACAAGAATGCAGGTACCTTTTCAATATATTGAATTTTTTTGTTTTGTACATACACCTAGCAGTGGAATTGCTGGATTATATGGTAGTTCCATTTTCAGTTTTTTTGAGAAACTTCAATCTTACTGTCCATACTATTGTGAAAACACTAATCTACCTTCCCATCGATAATGTATAAATGTTCCCCTTTCTCAACATTCTCACCAATATTTATTATTGCCTGTCTATTTCACGAAAGCCATTTTAACTGAGGTGAGATGGTATTTTATTGTGGTTTTTATTTGCACTTCTTTGATGACTAATGATGTTGAGACTTTTTTTAATACACCTGTTGGCCATTTCAATGTCTTCTTTTTAGAAATATCTATTCAGATCTATTGCCCTTTGTAAAATCAGGGTATCTAATTTTTTCTTATTGAGTTGTTGGAGCTTCTGCTCAGCAAAATAAACAATCAAATGAAAAGACAACCCACAGAAAGGGAGAAAATATTTGTATACTGCCCATCTGACAAGGGCTTAATTTTTTTTTTTTTTTTAAACAAAGTCTCACTTTGTTGCTTGGTAGAGTGCCGTGGCGTTACAGCTCACAGCAACCTCAAACTCTTGGGCTTAAGCAATTCTCTTGCCTCAGTCTTTCAAGTAGCTGGGACTATAGGCACCGGCCACAATGCCCAGCTATTTTTAGAGATGAGGTCTTGCTCAAGCTCAGGCTGGTCTCGAACTTGTAATCTCAGGCAATCCACCTGCCTCAGCTTCCCTGAGTGCTAGGATTACAGGCCAGGGCTTAATATCTTGATCCTCCTGCCCTGGCCTCCCAGAGGGCTAGGATTATAAGTGTGAGCCACTGTCCATGGCCCATCTGTATATTTTCAAATAGCCTACCCTTAAATTCACAAATTCTTTCTTCTGCTTGGTTAATTCTACTGTTGAGAGACACTGATGCATTTCTCAGTTTGTCGATTGAATTTTCAGCTCTAGAATTTCTGCTTGATTTTTTTTTTGTTATTTAATTTCTTTGTTAATTTCTCCAATAGGCTTTTGAATTCTTTCTTTATGTTGTCTTGATGTTTGCTTAGCTATTTTGTGTTTTTTGTCTAAAATGACAAACACTCCATCACTCTGGTATTGGCCACTGGTACCTTATTCAGTTCATTTGGTGAGGTTATGATTTCCTGGATATTCTTGATGTTTGTATATGTCGGTCAATGTCTGGGTGTTGAAAAGTTAGGTATTTATTTTAATCTTTGCAGTCTGGACTTGTTTGAACCTGGCTTTCTGGAGAAAGCTTTCCAGATATTCAAAGGGAAGTAAGTGTCATTGTCTAAGTCTTTAGTCACTACAACCATTTCCATGGTAGGAGTCGCCCAAGCTTAGCAATGTTGTAGCTCTTAACACATTCCTGTGGTATTGCCTTGGTAGACTTGGGTAAAATAATAGGACAATTGCATGGGTAATCAGGGAAGGTCTCCCACTCTCTTCCCTCACTCTTTGTGCTTGGAGTTGAGGGGGGAGTGGTATGTATACTCCCTCAGATCACCACCCTAGTGAAGACTGTGCCAAGTCACACCTGAATCCAACTCAGTCTCACCCTAAGCTCATGGTGACTATTGCCTGGCTACCTCTGATGTTTTTCAGAGCCCAAGAGCTCTTTAGCAGTAGGTGGTGAGTCCTGCCAGAACTGAGTCCTTCCCTTCAGGGTGGTGAATTTCCTTAGGCCCAAGGTGGGTGTAGAAATGCTTTCCAAGAATTAAAGCCTGGACTCATGGGCTTGTGAAGTCAGCTTGTTACTTTATTTTACTGTAGCTGAGCTGATACCTAAGTTGCAAAACAAAATCCTCTAAACTCTTCCCTTTCCCTAAGTGGTAGAAGATTCTCCCTAAGCCTCACTGCCTGTAGTTGGTGAAAGAGTGAAACAAGGCCTGGCTTGGCCACTACTGCTGGTGTCTCACTGGGTCAAGTGCACCTCAATTTCACGGACTCTGAGCCAGCACAGCTGTAGGAATTGCCCAAGGACTGCAGCCTTTGTTCCTTGACTGTCTTACAAATTTATTCCAAGGTCCAGGCCACTTTTAGCCAACACTCAGGTCTGGGGACAGATCTCCCTCTGGTCTAAATGGATCCTATATGAGGACTGGCAGGATACCATCCTGTGCTGTGTTCCACTACAACAGGCAGGCCCTGAGTTCCAATGCGAAGTCCCACGGTACCTCACTCTCCTTCCCCAGGGCACTGAGATTCTGTCTCCACTCAGGTCACTGCCTGGGAATAGGGTTGGGGGGGGTGGGGGTGGGGGAGGGATTGGCGGCACAGACAAAGCAAAACTATTATTCCTGCCAGCGTCTGTACCTCATTCCTTGATGCAATGTTAAAACCAGGTACTGTGGTTGCTCACATGATTTTTGGTTCTTCTGAATGTGGTTCAAGTCCTGGATAGTTGCTGAATTTGGTGTTCATGGTGTGTGTGTGTGTGGGGGGGTAATTGATGGAGGTTTCTATTCAGCCATCTTGCTCCACACCATGTTTCACTTTCCCTTTATTAACAGGACTTTCTGACTGTGAAACTCCACAAAGGGCCACGAATCTCTGTTTAAGAGATTCAATTCAGGGCTCCATTTCCTACAACTGGAAGGTCACCTACCTATTTAAGTTCTGGGAGTCACTGTAATCAGTTGCCTACCAGCTAAGAACCCTGCTAAGAGTCAAACCATTCTGATTACTGTCCTGGCCATACTGCTTATAATAGGAACCACACCACTTGGCATCTGTTGATTAAGTGATGCCAACTGACTCTCTATGATACCATAATTTTGATACCATAATTTTCATTGAAATCAGGGAACCAATTTCAATAGCATTTTCTAGCTTTAGTCCCAAACTGCAGATCATAGCCACAATGGCCCATACATAAGCATCCTGTAAAAATGTTTTAAGTTTGGCATTTAATGAAGACTGTGACCTCTCAGCCCTCACAGGGGATATATTTGGGAATAAAGGGAGAGTTGTACATAATAATTCAATATAGTATTTCTACACCTATATATTTTAAATTTATTCTTCTTTATCACATCAGAGAATTTCTAGCTTCTCATCTTCATTTAGTATCAGCCATATTAGGTCATAGTTCAATCAACTGCCTAGCAATTTAAAGTGTTCTTAGTTACTAAAGTTAGCATATTTAATCTTCCGTATTGATAAATTCACCCTGATATAAAATTGCATTCTACTCCTCTGCTTGTCACCCTTAGAATATATTTCTAGACCTCTTCAAAAGACATGGCTAAAAATTGTAATATAGGTTAGAAAAAAGAATTATAATTCCTTTGGCATAAAAAAAAAAATCTTCTTCCTGGTTTACATTTTAAACATTCCCTCTCTATTGTGCTATCCTACCAATAAGATTCCTCATTAGTTTCATAATTTTAACTATAATTATGAGTTATATAACTATAACTAACTATTCCTCATTAGTTTCATAATTTTAACTATAATTCTGATTATAGATCTGAATCTTATTGGTAGGATAGTGAGGTGGGTATTTCAAAGTAAAATATAACTTTGTTTTATTTTGTTTTAGGTCTGCCTTTAATTATTCACCCATAAAGGAGTAGACAAAAATTTTCCATAAAGAGGAAAAGGTAACTATTTTAGAATCATAGGTTAAGAAGCAAAGGCAAGTATCATTATGTTGATATTAATGTAATAAGAGAGAAAATAAATTTTTTACAAATTTTCATTGACAATGAAATATAATAATAATTGAGAACAGCCTTTTTAATAATACAAACCTATTATTGAGGAGAGTGTAATAGTAGGAGAAAATCTCTATGACATTGATTTGGGCAATGTTATTTTGAATATAATCCCAACAAAAACAACAAATAGACAAAACAGGATAATATTAAACTAAAGAGTTCTTGTACGTCAAAGGAATCAATTCAGTGAAGATACAACCTATAGAATAGAATAAAATATGCAAACTGTACATTTAATAAGGAGTTAATGTCCAAAATATATAAGAAACACAAACAACTTAATAGCAAGAAAACAAATACCCCAATTCAAAAATATGTAAAGATCTAAAATAGACATTCCTTGAAAGAATACACATGAATAGCCAACAGGTATATGAACAAATGTTCAGCATCACTAATCATTAAAGAAATGCCAATTACAACCACAATGAGCTATCACCTCACACCTGTCAGAGTGGCTCTTATCAAAAAAATGAAAGATAACAAGTATTAGCAATGGTAAGGAGAAAAGGGAACATTTGCACACTGTTGGTGGGAATGTAAATTACTACTTCTATTATGGAAAATAATATGGAGATTCCTAAAAAATTAAAAATAGAACTACCATGATCCAGCATTCCCACTACTGAGTGCATATAGAAAAGAAGTTAATTTAATATGTCAAAGAGAGTTTTTCACTCCAATGTTCATTGCAGTATTTTTCACAATAACTAAGGTATGGCGTCGTCTCACACACACACAACTGGATACTACTCAGCCTTTAAAAAGTACAAAATTCAACTCTTCCTAACAAATGCCAATATTGTAACCTAATTGTTTGTACCCTCGCCTTAACTTGAAATTAAAAAAAAATTAAAAGTCATTTACAATAACATGGATGAATCTGGAGAACAGCACATTAAGTGAAAACTTCTAGGAAGGTACAGAAAGGCAAACAGTGCATCATCTCACTTGTATGTGGAATCTTAAAATGCTGAACGCAGAATCAGAAAGTAGAATGCTGGTTTTCAGGGGCTAGATATGGGTGGGGGGGGCGGCTGGGGAAATGTTGGCCAAAGGATACAAAATTTCAGTTAGATAGGAGTGAATTTATGGCATGGTAGCTGCAGTCAATGACAATGTATGTATACTTGAAAATTGCTAACGGAGCAGATTTTAAGTGTCTCACCACAAAATAATGATCAATATGTGGAGTAATCGTATGTTAATTATCTTGATCTAACTATTCCATAATGTGTACACATTTTTGAAATAGGTTTTACACTAGAAATATATATAATTTTATCAATTAAAAATTGTATAAATAAATAAAATATAATATAATACATTTAGAGGAGTTAACATTTCACCTAATGAGATTCAAAGTTAGTGTTTCCTGTCACCAAAATCTATTGGATATATTCATCTATTCATGTTGATTTATAAAGATATTTTACGTATTTCTTTTTTGAAATTCTTTTCACATGGGTATTTACTGCCAAATACCAATATTTATCCATTAACATGTGATTTTAATTAATAACAGGTATAGTCATCATTTGGAGGGCATTTCAAGAATTATCTCAGACTCTTCCCTTAACATTTTCTTTTAAGCAGGCCGTTACATTGCAGATTAATTATTTCCAATGGAAAGTTTTGTGGAAGCTCCTCCATTGCACAGTTAAATGGATTTTGAAATGTGGATTTTTTTTTTTGCATTTGCATTAACATCAGAAAAACCCATTGGAAATGCAGTTTGAGTTCAAAAACTACACCTGTTACAAATTTTTGTCAGAGTTTAGACCTTGCTTATTTTAACGTTTGATAGCAGCTTGACATTAATTGTGACTCAAACAACATTAGTTGTCATGAAAATGAATCTACCTCAGTATAAATTTTGCATGTGTTATGTTTCCTTGTGATTTTAACTTGTCTTCATTAAGAAATATTACCAAATCTACAGCAAAAGCTAATTTCCAAAAATAATATGTGAATTTCTGTTCAGGAAAATTTCAATCTTGGCCTTGAGCTCAAAAAAATTGCAGTAACACTTGACCCTGCTAAGCCATAAGACAAGGTATTCAGGTTTTATTTTTGACAAAAATTCATGGCATTACAATGATTAAGTTTACAGGAGTGAAGTTCACCAATAAGGCCACTGGTTCAATAACACATTATAAATTCAAATGTTTTCTACAAAATATCTGCTGACAAATAATACAATAAATAATCAAATGATTTAAATGCTTCCCATTTTCTCAAGTTTGTATTTCTCCAGTTGAGTCTTATTCTCCTCCACACATCAGTTCTAACTCATGCTGCCATATTCCCCTTTAGGCAATACTGCGTTAGAGTTTTCACAAGCTGTTTGCAAATATTTTCACCTGCAGTTTCTTTCATGCAGACTATTCATAGAGATTCATTTTTCAATCGCTTCAAACTTGACATTGACTCCCTGAATAAACAATACCAACCGGACAATATTGGTAGCATTTATCAAATCAACAACAGCCAAGGAAACAAATCAAAATTATTCATCCTGTTTTTAAATTAACTATTAATGCTGCTCCCCAAATCCGCAGCTCTTCAAATGTACCATTACAATAGATGAGGAGGACATACTTTCCAATTTGTTTTATGTGACCAGGCCATTAGCCTGATACTGAAATTAGATAAAGGCTTTATAAGAAAAGGAAAATGCACACCACTATCTCTTATGAATATAAAGCAACAATGCTCAACAAAACGCAAATATTAGCAAATTGAAGGAAGCACATTATGAAAAAAGGAGTCCTTTCTTAAGAAAGAAAAGCTAATTCAACATTTGAAAATCCATCGATGTAATTCACTGTATCAACATTTTAAATAAGAAATACTAGATGATAATTTCAATTGGTGCAGAAAAGGCATCTGAGAAAGTCACCATCCCATTCATGTTAAACTCTAGGAGTAGGAAGGAATGTACTCAACCCAATAAATGGCATCTACAAAAGCTTGAGGCTAATGTCATATTACGTGATAAAGATTGAACGTTCCCCGCCAGATCAGAAATAAGACAGGGATAGATGCTGCCACAACTCCTGTTTAACAACATACTGAAGGTCTTGGCCAGTGTAATAAGGCTGAACAGAAAATAAAAGGAATACTGTGTGCAGAAGACATGATAGTGAATTTAGAACATCCCCAGATAGCTACACAAAAGCTACTAAAACAAATAAATGACTTTCACAAGCTTGCAATATCCAAGATTAATATGCAAAAGTCATTTGTTACTATGTTAGGTACTATTAAACATCATGAAATTGACTAAAAATAATCAGTAACAAATAGACATGTATTAAAAATAAAAAATGAATTGTTACATACCTAACAAATATTGCAAGCTTTATATGCTAAAAACTACAAAATCCTGATAAAAAATATTAAAGAAGTCCTATGTAAATGAAGAGCTATAATGTGTTCACATATTTGCCAACTCAATATTAAGATATCAACTATCCCAAAATTGGCTTAAACATATAATCCAATCCCAACCAAAATTACAGTGAGATTATTTTGTAAAAATTGACAAATTTGTTCTGAACTTTATATAAACAAAGGAACTAGAATAGACAAAGCAATTTTGCAAAAGATCAAAATTAGAGAGCTGTCATTACCTATTTTATAATGTATATTAAAGTTTCATTATTCAACAATTAAATTAGCACAAAGATAACACTTATCTATAAATAAATAGTTCAGAAATAGATATACACATATATGATTAGTTAATGTGTTATCTCCAACTCTACTACCATTAGGTTCATTCTAGTCATTTCCTTGTTTATTTATAAATTCTTTCCCTGACAATAGGAAAAATGATTTCATCCCCCATGGTTCCACAGACATAGTCCCGTCAGCCTGATTTTATTGTGTGGCTCCTATATAGTTAGTACTTCCCTTCTTGTCTAAGGCCCGGCAGCCAACTATCCATTGTCCATTCCTGTAACTGTACCTTCTCTAGAGTGTCACTTATGAAGGAATCATACAGTCTGGCTTATTATACTTAAGGAAATTATTATTACAGTTGTAATTATAATTTTTTTAATTAAAAATATTTGTCCTAAGCCCTAGGATTCCACAGAGTTACCTTAGAACTCTCAACAGGAGGTGAGGGGGATAGACAACAAGTAACACTCCGACTCATCTTTCACTCCAGCTCAATCAGAACAAATGTGCTTTTATCTAATATATAGGGGCTTTTATAAGCCATTTTGTTTCCAAAAATTTTCTACTTGTTTTAAAGAGTTTTCTAAACTCAACTGATTCTGAATTAAGTCAGTATTAGTAGTGATTAGTAGTTTGAAGCTGTTGTAAAATATATTAAACAGGGAAAAATTGAAAAAATGTGTTGAGTAACTATAATGATTTTAAAAAATTCCTAGGGATTTTCCTGTGTCTGCGTTGAAGAGTTATGTATGTACACCTACGAAAAATTTACCCAGGTAGTTAATTCAGAGAAAGAGAAGATTTGGAAGAAGAGTTAAATTCTGATTTGAAAATATTGAGTTTAAAGTGATTCCAGTTTTAAAATGGAGAGGTCCACTAAACATTTGCAGCTAAGCAATTAGGTCTGGGTTAAAAATACAGATTTGGTAGTTCCTGGTTTATAAACATTAATAAAATGTTTGGATATGGACGAGTTACCACATGGAGAGGGTAAAACGGAAAAAAGAATAAAAGCTTAGGATGTGGCTATATGCAACACTAATAGCTACGGAGTAAGAAAAATGAAGGCAGACCACCAGGGCCATGCAAGGGCTGTGTGGAAGGAAGCCCAGGAAAGAATGATACCGCAGACTTCCTAGAACAAAGTTATTCAGGGATGCTCAAAATTAGTCGTGCTCAACCATGTCAAAGGGCAGAAAGCAAGGAGGGAAAAACGACAACAACAGCGAGGGGCCCTCGTGTTTGGATATTCTAAGCTTATTGATGCTGACAAAAGTTTCAGTGTATCAGAAGATGAAGCCAGATAGGAGTTGGTTAGTATTAAAAGATAAATACATAATACATGCATCCACATACAGAAAGGAATATTAGAAAGAGCAGTTACAGCCTATTCTCTCTAAAAGTTGAACTGGAATAGAGAAAAACAGGAGGGAGAGACGTGTGATCTCAAG
Source organism: Nycticebus coucang (assembly GCF_027406575.1). Taxonomy (NCBI): domain Eukaryota; kingdom Metazoa; phylum Chordata; class Mammalia; order Primates; family Lorisidae; genus Nycticebus; species Nycticebus coucang. The sequence continues at coordinate 33,808,614 of NC_069782.1, forward strand.
AATTTACATGGTTGGTAGGCAGCATGAAAGCTCACTTAAAAACATTCAGAATATGGCTTAGTTTCTTCGGTATTTTGAAAAATTATTTTTATTTATTCCTCAAAACAACTCATCTGGTTAAACATTCTTAAATATGCTTTAATGAAATTTGTGTTGATATACGAGACACATAAAACTATATCCAGTAAGCAGCAAGTCTCCAGAATTTCTGCTGTCAGATAAGGTAAGAGAGTTTTTAGAGCAGTAAAAATGTATTAATAAAAGTGGCTCACTCTTCCTCCTCAGGATCCTAAGTATTAAAGAAAAAGTTAAGTGTATGGCTATGACTTTGCTGCATTAGCCAATTATTATCTCAAAATAAAAATTGACTAAAATAATCAAACACAAAAAAGTTAAATACCAAGTCCTGACCTTTCTGGGGGAAAAAATGAAACAAAATAATGAACAAATGTGACACTTAGAAACTAAGTGTGACTAAAATGACAAATCCAACCATTTTGGATTTAAGAAGAAAAACAGTATCTATAGTTCAAACACAACTAACCGAAAAAATGAGATAAGAGGGAGAAAAAATAATTGGCTCTAAATTATTCTAATTAAAGCTCTGACTTCAAACATATCTAGGCAATTAGCTGTCAGCTCAGTCCCTGGGGAACTGGGAACTCAATCTTTTGAAGCCTCAGATATCTCCTCTATAAGACTGGAATAATGATAGCAGCTTACCTTATGGGGTGCTCGTGAGGAGTAAGTGAATTAATCAAAACAATATTGTGAGATCAAGGTCTGGCACAAACTACGCCCTCACCCAAAGGTAAATGGTGATGATGATTCCTTTCCTCAGTCCAGCTTCCTAGTTCATCTGACAATTCACAGGAAAAATCAAACCCATGAGTAAGAGAGTTGCTTCCCCAGTTTATATAATGTTCTGTCTAGCAGACTTGGATCATTGCAGTTACTTGGATAGAATTTTCTCATATGCTATGATTCAAATACACTACACCCTTTCTATGTGATATAAAATTAATGGATCATCAATTATATCTGGAAGGCAAAAAATTACACCAAATGGCAAGAACCTAACTTTCTTCCATACTTGAGAGAAAAAGCATAGTTGACAAAACACTCTTGTGTAAGCCATTATGTTTGGGGAAACAAAGAGCCACAAAATAACATTTTTTTAAGCATTTGAACTTTATCTGGAACACACGAGTTGATTCACACAAATTTAAATAGTTTATATGTATCATCACAATTGAAACTTGTTTTGACATTGTACTGGCCTACTATTTGAGAATTTTTAGAGTAATTATTTATAAAATCTGATATAAAACAATTCTTTCAGAGAATTGCCTCGTGAAGCCTTGACTTTTAAAAAACTAAAATACTATATGTCATTGAATAGGTTTCACTAAATTACTAGAACAGGTATATCTGCTCTCAACAATAATTGAAAAAATATATTCTAACTATATGAAGAAAAAAACTTTACAACTTAAAAAATGACTCAGGAAAACCAATAAAAACATAGCATTGTCTCAAACAAATCTAGAGCAGATTGTTTTAAAATACAAACTAAATGCAAACTGAAAGTTAACAGATAATAAAAGGAAGACACACCACTATTTCTGACTTGGAGTTTTTAAATGTATATTTACTTGGAATGTAGCATAAAATCTGTGGGGGGGAAAGATAATCTAATTTCTTGGAAAATGTTTAGAAATATTCATGTCTTACATTTCCTCTTCCAATGTGAAGTACCTTTCATGGGAAGGCAGTTTGAAAATGTGATGTATAATTGAAAATTTTAATATCGTATTAATGCTATTATTGTTTTTAAAGTCACAAAATAAAAGGAAACACGTTACAATAGAAATGAATAATTTTTGTCATAAAATACTTGTATCATTTTATAAAATTGTACTACACCTTTAAATATTATTTTACCAAATGAATTTCTTTTTCTTAACAATAATGCATTTCTAATTGTCTATTATTTGTCAATGAAAATATCTTAATTTATAATTAAAATTGGTAAGTCATTTGGGAATAACAAATATAAGTACAAGAAAATTAATTCGTCTCATGTAAAATTTGCTAAACTTTACACAGATTTTATCTACTGACTGAAAGAGAATTGGCACTAGACTAAGTTTCTGAGGTTGGCCACAAAATACAAATCTTTGGAAATATTTATGTCAAATAAATGACAGACTGTTTGATTTGTATTTTGAGAGGGGGGTGTGTTTTTGTGGGATTTATGTGACGAATATACTTTTCATGTAAGAATAAAAAAATAAAAGCAGAGAGTTAGGAGTTTATTACAAGACAGGAGTAAATGGTGATGTTGCTTAAATTATTTTAGTGAAAATACCCAACCTCACAGGTAGGATTTGTTAACCAATATATAGCCTATGAAATATTTTAAGGCAGAAAGACACAGGGGAAGAAAGTTAGTTTCAGGGTTTCTTATAATATTAGTCAGAGAAATACTCAGACTATTAAGAATTTGGTCTAATAGAGGAACATCAGGACAAAATATTAGGAGTATGGACTCTGGAAGTTGAATCCCACTATAAGACTCACTGTTTAAAGAGAGTCTTCATGCTTTTCTAAATTCTAGTTTCTTTATTTAAAAAATAAGGATAATATAAATAGCCATTCTGCACTTGTCATTAGGTGAAAAACCACTTGTAAATTGAGTAGCACAGTGTAAAGTACCTGCTAAAATGATGCTATTCAGACTATTAGTAAAGATTAAGACAGTAATTATGAATCAAATTTAAGTCCTCATTAGCATGAAAGGCTTATCAATTCTACATCTGCAAAGCCCATTTCTTCTCACTCTATCCAACATCACCATTTACTCCTGTTTGTAATAACTCCGAACTCTCTGCTCTTATTTTTTTATTCTTACATGAAAAAGTATATTCACAATACAAATAACGGGTCTGATCACTTTTCTTCTAAAAAAACTGCAATAGTGTCATATTTATTATTTATTTATTTACTAACTATATGTTTCTCACTTCATTTTAGCTTTTGCTTAAATATAAACATCAGGATTTCCCTAATTAGTTCTGTTTAAAGTAGCCCCCTCACCTTAACCTTATTTTTGTTAGCATTTACCACTGTCTGATACTTTATTATATATAGTCATACATCTCTTAAAAATGGGACTATGTTTTGAAAAATGTGTCCTCAGATGATTTCATCATTGCATAAACATCACAGAATGTATGTACACAGACCTCGATGGTACAGCCTACTACTCACCCAGGATAAATGCTATAGCCTATTGCTCCCAGGCTACAAATCTGTATAGCAATCTACAGCGCCAAGTACCATTCACATGACTGCGTTACCATTGTAACACAGTGGTAAACATTTGAGTATCTAAATATGTCTAGACAAAGAAAAGATACAATAATAATATAGTATTATAATCTTAAGGGACTCTGTGGTCTATGTGGTCCAACATTGACCAAATACCATTAGGCACCACATCACTGTATTTGTGTTTTAATCTGTCTTCCTCTCTAGAGAGTTGGGACTTTGTATTTTACAGACTGGTGTATCCCCAGAATCTATTAAGGTGACTAAAACATGAAAGTTCTCAGCAAAAAATATTTGTTGACTAAATTAATGAATTATGATGATGGGGACCAGCCCCAAACTATGCTTAGTGGGAGGCTGGTGGAGATGAGAGGATGAAGGAAAAATGAAAAGACAAGACACAGAGAAAGCTTTAAAGCCAGGTCAGGAGGCTGTTTTGCCTTCGGCAGTGAGGACCAACAAATCAGCCTGGAGCTCCTGGCTAGCTCCGTTTTTATTTCATACACCATTGTTTTAATCATAAAATCTCTTGAAGGAAAGGTAAACAATTACATTATTAGCTCTTGCTGCGCTTGCATTTCTCTAACTAAACTATTTCTTTAACTATTTTAATTGGATGCATTTACTTTTTACTTTTATTGCTTTCAGGTATTTGTGATCATAACACAGACAGAACATGGGACTGTAAACATAATCTGGAGCAAGGTATCAGAGAAGATCCCAGTTAGGCCACACACACATATCACGGGAGTGACAGTTAACACTCAGGAAGCCTTGTGCTCAGACAGACCAGTGTTTTTGGATGTACCAACGTGATGGAAGAAAAGATATTTTTCTCTCTCTGGTCCAGAGCAACTCTGGCTGTCTTTACTGAGATTTAAACATTCTGCTTTCCCTAACTCCCCCAAAGCACTCACTCTCCCTGTTACCTGCTCAGTGACCTCTGCAGCAAAGTCATGCTGGGGGAAGGGTGCACTTCCAGCAAGACAGTTTTTTACTTTCTTTTTTTAAAATTTATTGTGGTAAGACATTTATACTCTACTCTTTTTTTTTTTTTTTTTTTTGTAGAGACAGAGTTTCACTTTATTGCCCTCAGTAGAGTGCCGTGGAGTCACACAGCTCACAGCAACCTCCAACTCCTGGGCTTAAGCAAGTCTCTTGCCTCAGCCTCCCGAGTAGCTGGGACTACAGGCGCCCGCCACAACGCCCGGCTATTTTTTTGTTGCAGTTTGGCCGGGGCTGGGTTTGAACCCGCCACCCTCGGTATATGGGGCCGGCGCCCTGCTCACTGAGCCACAGGCACCGCCCTATACTCTACTCTTTGAAGTTTTGAAATATACCATTGCATTGTGCACAATAGGTGAGGTCCCACCAACTATCCTCCCTCTTCCTGTCCTCTCCCCTCCCCTCTCCTCTCCCCTCTTTCTTTCTGGACTATAGTTGTGTTTTATCATTACATAAATGTGTAGGTGATGATATATTGATTTCATAATAGTATTGAGTACATTGGATACTTTGTTTTCCATTCTTGAGATACTTTACTAAAAAGAATATGCTTCAGTTCCATCCAGGTAAACATAAAAGTTGTAAAGTCTCCATCCTTTTTATGGCTGCAAAGTATTCCATGGTATACATATACCACAATTTGTTAATCCATTCATGGGTTGATGTGCATTTTGGGTACTTCCATGACTAGGCAATTATGAATTGGGCTGCAATAAACATTCTGGTGCAAATGTCTTTGTTGTAAAATGATTTATGATTGGGTAGATACCATGAAAAAATGCTCAACATCTTTAAACATCAGAGAAATGCAAATCAAAACCACTTTGAGATATCACCTAACTCCAGTAAGATTAGCCCACATCACAAAATCCCAAAACTACAGATGTTGGCATCAATGTGGAGAGAAGGGAACACCTCCACATTGCTGGTGGGATTGCAAGCTAATACAGCCTTTTTGGAAAGAAGTTTGGACAATTTTCAAGGAACTAAAAGTTTCTTAAGTTTCTTAAAGGGCTCACAGTGCCTTTTGCTCTAGGCTTACAGTCTCTTGAATCCACTTCTCTCCTGACTCTGTTCCCTTTTGCCCATCATCTGCGATCATTTTCCTAATTTAATTCCTAATCTACTCATAACTAATAATTGAATATTGGTTTTAAGCATATTAAATCATTATTACTAACAATTCAAGCACATCAAAATATGACTCTTCCCTTAAGTACTCCCACACATGCCTGCAGTATGGTTTGCCTTTCCTAGTGGAAGTAGTTGTGGAGGGCCAGAATATTCTCATTCTCCAACAAATATGATGCCTTGTACATGATAGGCTGTAATAGAGAACTAACGAATTTTAATTGAATGCTAGAAAAGTTCTGGGAGTGCTCAAGAAGATAGTGTGGCATACATAGAACATATTTAGAGTTCCCACTCTCTAAAAAGCTATACATTTGGTTTAGATATACTGTATCTAAAGTATTGTAATATTCAAAATTCTCCAAAATTAAAGTGGTTTTCCAGGTGAAAAACCTACCGTGAGTAAATCTATACTTGTTGCTATTTCCTCCATGTTTTATTTTGCCTCTAAACTGAACCTCGTCCTTAGTGGGTATCAGCTGCATCTAATCTCACAGCACCAACTCCACCCCCTACCAATTCAAGACCTCAGGAAGTCTGGATCGTGTTCCATGATCCAACATCAATCATCAAATTTTACTTCTGCCGCTCCTTCCCCATTTCTATTTTGTGATATGGATCTGATTCATTTCATAGACGAAATTATTCTCTCTATAAGAAGTTAACAAATGGGGCGGCACCTGTGGCTCAATGGGTCGGGTGCCAGCCTCATATACCACGGAGGGTGGCAGGTTTGAACCCAGCCAAATCGCAACAAAAAAAAAAAAAAAGAAGAAGAAGAAGAAGTTAACAAAACTCCGTTCTAGGAGTTCTGTTATTTCATATGACACATCTCTTGGAAATTCTGAATAGTACTATGTATAAGAGAGGACTAATACCTGCCAACTTTTTTAAATTTATAACTTGTTTCTATTAACAATTTTAACTTTAAAACAGATGTAATTTTGTCTTAAAATCAGAAATATGATTTGCCATTAAAATCAAATATTTATTGATTTACTAATACTTTCCATATATTAAAAAAAAAACACTTGGTACCATGCAAAGCTAAATTAGAATTAATATTACTTACAACTTGGTTGACTCCTCTAATAATTTTTATTTGTCTGAATTACATTACTGCATCACATGATACAGTACTCTAAATTTATCTTCCAAACTGAGATAAATTATTATTACGCATATTGCTTATTTTTAAAACACCAGATTCATTCTATCTGTTTAAAGGATTTTTTTACAACTAGCACTACCTGTTAATTGCAAAAAATAAAAATAGAAATCTAAGGAAATGAATTAGTTAACTACTAGTAGCATATGGTATATTCTTCTAATCATAAAATTATGAAATAACAAGATGATTATTTAAGGTTCTACATGTATAAATGAAGTATTCAATTATATTATCTTTATCTTTTTATTATGTTGTTAAGCAATAACCACACGTTGCTTTTTGCATCTATTATAACTTAAAATCAACATTTCCCCATGTCATTGCAATCTATTAGGAAACAGTTTTTATTATAACAAAAGATCTCAAAGATTCTGGCTTAAAAAAATAACTATTTGATAATGCCTTATTATTCTGTGTTAACTGGCTCAGCTGCTGTACCCCATCATGTTAACTGGGGCTTCAGTCATCTGGAGAGTCACTGGGGCTAGAAGTCCCAAGGAGCTCACTCAAATGGCTGCGAGAAGCTGTGGGTTGTTGGCTGGGAACTGTGGCCTCTCCTTGGGACTTGGGCTTCTCACACCATGGTGGCTGAATTCAGAGAGAGAGCATTCCAATATTGAGCCTTCCAAGTGAGAGGAGCCAGTAACTTCTACTCTTAATGGCTAGACAGGGACCTGGTACAGTGTCATCTGTATTGCATTTTATGGGATATGCAGTCCTAGGGCTGAGGGAGGCAAAGTGGACTGCCCTCCGCAAGGGGGGAAATGAGAGATACAGGTCCATCTTTAATCTACCAGAAAAGCAACTTAAGTTTTACTTATATATGCACTGTAATGTAGTCAAGGCTAGAAATTATCTCTGCTAAAATTGTTCAGCAAAAAGGGGAAAGGCTATTAAGTCTAAGACACATCTGTGCAACTTTTTTAAGTTTAGTCTATTTGGAACTGACTCAGTTTTTTGTTTATGTCTTTTTTGAAATTTGGGAATTTCCAGGTATTATTTCTTCATACACTTTTTCAGTACCAGCCCCTTTCTCCGTTCTTTCTGAGACTCCATTGGCACAAACGTTAAATCTTTTTTCTTTTCTTTCTTCTTCTTCTTTTTTTTTTTTTTTGAGACAGAGTCTTACCCTGTCACTGTAGGTAGAATGTTCTTGGCATCATAGCTCACAGCAACCTCAAACTCTTGGTCTTGAGCAATCCTCTTGCCTCAGCCTCCTGAGTAGTGACTGAGTCTTGCTCTTACTCAGGCTGTTATCAGTAATCCACCCACCTCAGCCTCCCAGAGTGCTAGGATTACAGGCACGAGCCATTGCAGCTGGCTACAAACGTTAGATCTTTATTTTATTAATAGATCTGCAGGACTCTGGGTTTCTGCTCCTTTTTCTTTTTCAGTTTATTTTGGCTCTGATGTTCAGATTAAGCAATTTCTGTTGCTACATCTTCGAGTTCACTGATTCTTTCCTTTGTTTTCTCCATTCTGCTGTTGAGAGTATCCATTAAATTTCAGTTATGATATTTTTAGTTCTAAAATTTTCATTTAGTATCTTCTATTTCTTAGCTGAAACTTTTTTCAAGAATATTTATAATTGCTCTTGGAGGCATTTTTATGGATATCTGCTTTGAAATCTTTATGTTAATTCCAATATTTGTGTCATCATGGTGTTGTTATTTAATAATTATTTTATCTTATTTAATGTGAGATTTTTCTCATGCATTCTTTGATAAGTGATTTTTTTTTATTGTATCCTGACCATCTTGTGTATTATGTTACGAGACTCTGGACATTATTAAATCTCAGTTTTAGCAGACCTCTGACATGTGGGAGTGGAAGTCCCAGTTCTCCACTTGAGCCTCTTTGACACCCTGACTGAGAGCTACTCAGCCTCCTGAGTAGCAATTGAGTCTTGCTCTTGCTCAGGCTAGTCTCAGCAATCCACCTTGTGATGCTGGGCAGAGGTGGTATTTCTGTTCCCCACAAGGCATCTGGTGACGCCATCCTACCTAGAGGGGGAAAAGCTCTTAATGCCCACATGATTCCCATTGACGCTGAAGAGGGGTAGGCTACCTGCCCCGGATCATGACAAAAGTTCTGGCTTTTCTGACACCAGTGGGAAGAGAGACAGGGTCCTGCATGGCTGGTCGGGGATGGTATCCAAGATCCTCACATGCCTGCCCTGAAACCATAGAGGACAGTGTCTGATTCCCACCAGCTAGGAATTAAAAATCCCAACTCCCTTCTCAGCCTTCTCTAAACCACCCTGACAGAGAGGGCAGGTCATCTCACTATACGTTAGTAAGAGTGGACGTCTAGGCGCCCAATTGGGCCTTTACTGACTGGGTTGAAAGTAAAGCAGTGTTGTTTTCATGACGTTTGGTTAGAATAAGGTAGTTATTGTCTAAAAGCTTGCTATTTTTTTCGATAACCCCTTCTCTGGTCTTTGACTAGAGAGAGCAGGAGAACATTATCCTAAGCTGGAGGAACAGAGAGACAGAAGTATGTCTACTTTAACTCAGAACTGGTTTTTTTGTTTGTTTGTTTTTGAGACAGAGTCTCACTTCGTTACCTGTGGTAGAGTGCTGTGGCAGCATAGCTCACAAACCTCAAACTCTTGGACTCAAGTGATTCTCTTGCTCAGCCTCAAGTAGCTGGGACTATAGGCACCAGCCACAACATCTGGCTATTTTTCAAGATGGGGGTCTTGTGTTGCTCAGGCTGGTCTAGAACCCGTGAGCTCAGGCAATCCACCCGCCTCAGCCTCCCAGAGTGCTGGGATTATCAGCATGAGCCACCATGCCCAGCCTCCAGAACTGTTTGGGGTTTTTTGAAGTTTTTGACCAGGCCTGTGTTTGAACCCACCACCTCCGTCATATGGGCCTGGCGCCCTATTCCTTTAGCCACAGGCGCTGCCCTCAGAATTGTTTTTTAATCTGATTATTTTCCAATGTATATGTTATAAACATTTTCAAATGTTGTTACACTGACTTCTCAAACATCATTTTTAACAAGAAGGATCTGAACTAAAATATAAGAGAAATATCTCCAAATGGTGGAGTTGCATGTGATTTTTTGCTTTCTTTTTTGTTTGTTATCTGTCATGCCAAAATCTCTATTGAACAGGTATTGCTTTTGTGGTAAGACATTCCTGGATTATAATATTATATTATTGTAATATTATATTATATTTCTGTTATTATATAACAGAAAACATTAGATTAGCGTTGCATATATACCAGTTAAATATAAACATTGCCATACAGAGAGAGGCAAGTCACAGGAACTCTATACATAGTTTAAGAGGTTTGACAGATTTTTAAGAGCTGTATGTCCTTAAGTAGTAAGAATCTTATAAAAGTTAAATTTTTAATTTCTGTCTTACAATTCTGTAACAGTTAACGTTTATCCCTTTGTGTTCTCTCTCTTCACCCTCCCACCTCCCCACCTCCACCCACTCAGGTATAGCAAAAGAAAAAAAAAAACAAAACAGTGCTTCATTTTTCTTTTCTGTTTTACATTGAAATAACAAAGTTAAGAATATCCTTAATAATGTAGTTTAGGGACAGATGGCCATACAAAAATAAGCACGTTTACCAAAATGATGGTAAGTGAAGTTTACCAAATCCTTAATAACGTGGTTTAGGAACAGATGGCCATACAAAAATAACCAGGTTTACCACATTGCTCTGAACATTGTCACTGAGCAACCTAAGTGAAATTCAAGATTTTTATGTCTTTTCCCTCAGAATTGAACAGTCAGAAAAAATAACAGTATAAGAATCAGCTAAAAGAATCTGTTTCCTGGTCATTTCATTATGAGCAGTTAAACTAAAACTTTGACATGTAAATCATTTGATCTCTGCCTCAATTGATTGGTCCTTAATAACCCACAAAACAGTTTTCTCTTTACCTCTGTGCTAGATAAAATAAGACTTCTTAAGTATTTTATCTTCTAGCTTCCTCATGTATAAAATAAAAAAATTGCAATGTTTTCTAACTTTGAAATCATTTTAAGTTTTTCTTTCTTTCTTTCTTTCTTTCTTTCTTTTTTTTTTTTTTTTTGAGATAGAGTCTTACTTTGTTACCATCAGTAGAAAGCTATGGCATCATAGCTCACAGCAACATCAAACTCTTGGGCTCAATTGATCCTCTTGCCTCAGCCTCCCAAGAGGCTGGGACTACAGGCACCCACCCCAACACCTGGCTACTATTTTCTAATTTTTTGTAGAGATGATGTCTTGCTCTTGCTCAAACTGGTCTCAGTAATCCACCCACCACAGCCTCCCAGGGCACTGGGATTACAGGTGTGAGCCACCACACCCAAACATTTTAACTCTCGAAATGAGAAAAATGGTGTTGTCTGTGCCTTATTGGGAGGTCTCCAACCTTCCTCTTTACTCCCTGCCTAAATCCCTCACAGCATTCTATACACAACCGAGCCCAGAATCCTTGTTAATTTCTATTAAGCTAAAATTTATTTTCTACTTAAGTGATCAACTCAGCAGCTCAGTCAATGATTGACTGAAGAGAAGATGCTGAACTTAGTAAAATAATGATGTAAATATCAGTAAGTACGGATCTCCACTGGAAGCTGTACAATTCTGATTTGGGTCAGAGTACCTCCAAACACTCAGGTAAGGGACAACAGGCATCAAACAGAGAGATGTCTTCATCTCTAGAAGTCATCTCTAAATCAGGAGCTAACTGGTTGAACCTTCTGGGAGTCAAGAGAGGAACCCTTTGGTAAAATGAACAGGAACTATAAGCATTCAGTGCTATTTTTTACAGAAAGCACTGTGGTGCCTTTTTGTTCGTGTTGATCACATCCAAACCTTTAAACTTTTTCTTCGTCCATCCTTTTATTCCTTCAACAGACATTATATTAAATACTGACATATGAGGTAAGCGAGATGAACGTGCTCATTATGTTCATTAGTCTTAAAATACCTTCATAACGGAGTGTGTCTTCAGAAAGGATCAATTGGTAACTTAGCTTGTCTGTTTCCACAGGGAAAATAGCTCTAAAATGTGCTAATTGATTTACAAAGCCACCAGAAAGAGTGCTAGTAAGAAAAGACAGATGTGGAAGCCCATGTGCCTGTCCCAAGGAGGCGTTCTGTACATTTAGAGTATTGTCACCGAATACAGACTAGGTATTCATTGTCCATAAAATGATGGCGACGAGGGAGAAAAGGTTAAAAAAACAAAACTAATTTATGTAAACATGCTGACAAAAAATCATTTCTTTGAGATTCTATATTAAATCTCTTTTTATCTACTGAATTTATTTCCTTTGTCATGAATTTTCAACATATTAAGGTTCCGTTCCTTCACTGTATCTGTACCCTGTTGTGTCACCTGCCACTGAAAATAGCTGAGATTGATGACATTAGCTATTCCTCAGCAAAATATAAAATATATACACAGCATTCCATACTAGGGCTCTTTCCCCAAATACCCACCACACTAAGTTTGGCTGGAAAAGTCATGAATATCATGGCTTCTTCTCACGTTAGTATCTATTTCTTAAAGTCTATTCCACATGTAATCTACATCCCCTTTTTCTTTGCTCCTATTCAGGTTCTGACAGCATCTGGAGCTGAGCACCTCCCAGACTGTTTTGCAGCCCGGTTGGGAGGTACTGGTCCTTTGCTATAGAGGCTTCTTCCAAAAAGACACTGTCAGTCCAACCATAACTTTCCATCAGGAAAGATAAACAACAAGGAGGAAAGCAGTCAGTCCTGTGTATTTCTCTCTAAAACTCTACCCTACTACGGTAGCCTCGCTGTGTGTTGTTTAAGCATCTACTTCACATATTCAGGCTCTTCCTGATGAGGGAGTGGAAAGTCATCTTTACTGAAAAGAATAATATAATAGAAGATCTAAAATGTCTGAGAAAATCTTACTTTGGTATTGTTGAACCAGAGGGGAGAAAAGGAGACAGAGGTACATCATTGAAAGAAATAAAATAAAAGGCTGCTGTCAAGGTTTTACAAAAAAAGAGAGAATCTGAGTTTTGTTGTTGTTGTTCAGAAGCTGTGATAAATATTGCTGAAGAATGAATGATACCAACCCCCTATTTTAGTCTGAATGCTGAACAATTCCTGATCAGGGACATTGAGAATACTGGACAATTGTATTTAATGTCTTCATGCAAAGAAAGTGGCTATTCCACTTCAGATGGGGATCAACCCAGAGCCAAAAGATGAAGATGAGAATTAAATGATTGAATATGAAGAAAAACCAAATAGTACTAGATTAAGCTCTGTAAAGATTGTTAAGTTTCACCAGAAAATCTGGATGACTGTATGCTTCAGAGCAGGCTTTATTTATAGTTATTCATAAGGTAGTTTCTATTTATATATGCAACTTTGTGTGTGCATGTATACACACACACATACGCATAGATTTCAAGTTTTAGCATGTATTTTCAAGATAGTCTTACCTTATTTTTATAAAGTCACAAGTAAAATACTCTTTAAGTATTTACGAAGGATAATATATGTAATTCAAAAGATGCAAAAGAATTGCTAACAACATTCAGAGTCTAGACTGGCTAGGAAAGCAGAATCCTTTGAGAATGGTACTTTAAGGAAAAGGATTCCTTTTGAGGTGTGCAAATAGCTCCTGGGCAGCTACTCTTTCATAGACCCTGTTACCCACTTTTCAGGTAAAAGAAAATATTTTTAAATGATTTAGATTGCCAGTGAACTATATAAATGTACCTCTCTTATCAGGGAAAAATTTTTGGTTTTTTATTTTTATTTACTTATTTTTTGAAACAGAGTCTTACTTTGTCACTCTCGGTAGAGTGCTATGGCATCCCAGCTCACAGCAACCTCAAACTCTTGGGTTTAAGCCATTCTCTTGCCTCAGCCTCCCAAGTAGCTAGGACTACTGGTGCCCGCCACAGTTCCCAGCTATTTTTCTGTTGCAATTATTATTGTTGTTCAGCTGGCTCAGGCCGCGTTTAAACCTGCCAGCCTCGCTGAATGTGGCTGACACCATAACCACTGTGCTATGGGCTTTAGTTTTTTAATCAAAACTGTAACAGAAGAAATACTAACTGGGCATAAAAATTATCACAAAAGATACAGATTAGACTGGCCAGAAACAAATCTATGTCCTAAATGATTCAGAATAAAGGTTTTCAGAAAGCATTTTAACAAAATATTAGCTAACTGATGGAAGTGAGAATTTACACACCCTAAATTTTATTCTCAACTTAAGGTGCATAAGTTTTCTCTTATTTCAGACTTACTGACCATTCATACTCATTTCTTTAAGACCTGTTTCAAATACCACCTCTTTGGTAGAACTATCTTTGTCCTCTCTTTGCAAATACACACACTTTCTCCAGCAAGCAGTACTCAATGTACTCCCTCTGGGTTCTTAGAACACTTTGTACATAACTGTCACGTTTTATTATTAGTGGTTGCTACATATTCCTTTCCCACTTGGCCATAAAATCATCTAAAGCATGGACAGCTTTTTATGAGGATGTTTATTCCCAGGGTTTAATACAGTGTCTAAAACCCAGTAGTCTCCTATGAAATATGGGCTTGGTGGAATGGATATGCAGCCAGTGACCATGGGATACACCAGCAGCTGCCACAGACTACAGTTTTTGCCATAAAAATTCTCCATTCAGTTTATTTATCTTTGGTTTCTTAGGTCATGCTTCATGTGCATTTTATTTTCAAAATCCTCTGTGGATTATGTTTAACCAAAAAAAAAAAAAATATCCAAATATCCACTGACTTTCAAACAGATTTCTCTAGTGTAAGGGCTCTTTAACAAGTGTTAGAATTTGATGCTTTTTTTTTATATCAATTTGGTAATAAATTATGAATTGTATTATGAGATGAATTGTATATCTGGATCAAGTTTTTAAAATATACTTTATTTAAAAGCACTATGATTCATTAGGAAGCAGACCAACTATGAAGAAATAAAATTAAACAACAACAACAAAAACAATGGTGAGTAGCTATTGAAGAGGCATACAGGATAGGTCAAGTTCTGAGTGCCTGATAAAGGGTTTCGAAAGGTTTCTGACTGAATTATTAAAGCTCATCATTACAGTCCTTATAAGCATAAAAGAATATATTGCAATTAATAATGTCAGACTGACAACAGGGAGTCCTAAAGTCCTCTACTGACATAGCTCTACTCAAATGCCCTAATTAAAATTGCCTATTAAAATCTAGCTGACTTTCAGGAAAGCACCAGTAATCACCAGCACATGGTGATCATTAGACTGGCCAGAAACAACGTTTCCCTTTTTTGTGTTTATAAACATTTGTTTCTAGCACAGCTATTCATTTCCTCTGGGTAGTGTTTTTAACAGTGTTTGTTTAGAAGGAAACTATGTCATTTTTGGCTAGGTGCAGAAGATGAAGAATTACTTCAGGATTATGTTGATCTGTTCAGTCTGGGCCACACACAGAAGGCAACACTGTTAGTGATAAACTGAGCAAGTGTAAAAGGCAGCAATATAGAGAATACACTGAATTTAACATACAATTAAATTGAAGTTTAACAAATGCTTAGAATGTGTCCTTTTAGGGAAACTAGGACACTCTTCATCCACCAGCAAGACATCCAGGATAGATAATATCAGTCCCAATCTTCATCCCAGCAGGCATACTTGTAGAAATTGACAAGCTAATTGTATTATTTTAAAGCTTTCATGAATACATATTGAAATATTAATACCTTTTTCTATATTGAAGAGTGAGTCCATTTAAAGCAAACTGTAAGGAAGTAGCAGTGAAGGGCATTCAGACGGGGCAAACTGTCTCAGCCTGGCCTGGAGTCCCGAGAGCTGGGGAATGTTAGAGCAAATGCTCTCTAGATCATCTCTAGCTCTAAGATTCTCCAAAGGGCACGGTGGAGTCCAGTTACAAGACTTCTCATAGACCTGCCACCCCATCTCTGACAATGCTCATAGTAGAACTACAAGTTTTTCTTTGGAGGGCATTTTGACAAACTAATTTAAAAATGTGAACAGTCATGAGAAAGAAAACAAAAATTAGAGGACTGACGTCTTCTTAGCAGGTGGTATAGAATAACTAGCAATCCATAAACGACAAATTCTGACCCCCTAACTCATACTGTAGGGGGTGAATCAGAGGCCTAAATTTAAAAAAGCACCAAAAGTATACAATTCCTATAAAGAAATTTAGAAAATATACTTTTATAACCTGGGGGTACTCCGAGATTCCTTAAATAAGACAAAGAAAACAATAGTTATAAAAGAAAGAATGGCAGCTTTAATTTCATCAAAATAAAAATTTCTGCACATCGAAACATACCATTAAGAAAGTCAATAGGCAAGGGAGTATCGTCCCTCTGCAGAACACCAAGTTCAGCAACTATTCATGTAAGCACCCTTCAGAAGAATCAAAAAACAAGTGAGCTGTCATGGTGCCTGGTTTTAATATATTATCAAGACAGGGACACTGAAGAGGGCAGGAAAGAGAAGTCGTACATTGCCTACCCTCACCCGCCCCCACCTCCTGGCAGCATCAGGTGCAGAGAGAATCAGAATGTCCAAGGAAGGGACAGTGACACGACTATCCTACTTTGCATTGGAGCTCAGGGCTGCCTTGCCACAGCGCAGGGACACAGGGGAAGGAAGAATTCTATCAGGCCAGAGGGCAATCTTCTACTCCAGCAGTAGAAGCCTGAGTTCTGGCTAGCTCCACCACTGGGGATCATAGCTATTCTAGGACCCAGAATTAATTGGAAAGGCAATCATGCCACCATCCTTGGGCAAGACCAGCAGCTGTTCTGGCTTGGATCCAATAGACTTGGGACACACACGTCACAGTGAGGCAGCAGCAGCAGGGGCCAAGCGGGTACCTGCATCATGCCTCTCCCCTTGCAGGCAGTGTGGCTTAGGGAGTGTCTTCTTCCACTTTGAGAAAGGAAAGGGAAGCATACAAAGGACTCGCAACTTGGGTACCAACTCAACCACAGTAAAATAAACTACCAAAAACATTCCTGAAGCTCTTGGGTCCAGGCCTAGTTCTTGTACAGCATTTTTAGTCACACCCTGGGCCACAAAACCCACTACCCTAAATGGAAAGATTTAGTCCTGGTAGGATTTGCCACTTGCTGATGAAAGAGCCTTTGGGATTTGAATAAATATCAGAAATAGTCAGGCAACAATGGCCGTGGCTTTGGATGAGACTAGGCTGAAATTGAGGCCTGCATCATCCTGATACCAAAACTAGACAAAGACACAGCAACAACAACAACAAAAACCAAACTATAGACCAATATCTCTGATGAACATAGATGCAAAAATCCTCAACAAAATTCTAACAAATCACATTCAAAACACATTAAAAAGATGATTCATCATGAACAAGCAAGATTCACCTCAGGGATACAAAAAAAGTCCAACATATGCAAATCAATCAATCTAGTATCTCTCATCAACAAAACGAAGAATAAAAAACACATGCTCATTTCAACTGATGCTGAAAAAGCATTTGATAAAATTCACCGTCTCAGCTGGCTGCAGTGGCTCAGGCCTGTAATCCTAGCACTTGGGAAACCAGGGCTGGTGGATCACCTGAGCTCAGGAGTTCAAGCAAGACCAACCGGAGCAAGAGTAAGAGTTTTTCTAAAAATAGAAAAACTAAAATAGTTAATTAATAGAAAACTAAAAATAGTTTTTCTAAAAATAGAAAAACTAACGAGGTATTGTGGCAGATGTGTGTAGTCCCAGCTACTTAAGGAGCTGAGGCAAGAGGATCACTCAGGCCAAAGAGTTTTCAGTTGCTGTGAGCTATGATACCATGGCACTCTACCCAAGGAAACAGAGTGAGACTCAAAAAAAAATTCCTCATGATAAAAACACCCAAAAAATTGGATATAGGGTAATGCCTGTGATTCAAAGGAGTAGGGTGCTGGCCCCATATACCAGAGGTGGTGGGTTCAAACCCAGCCCCGGCCCCCCCCAAGAAAAAAATTGGGTATAGAAGGAACATATTTCAATACAATAAAAGCCATATTTGACAAACTCTCAGGTAGTATCATACTGAATAAGGAAAAACTAAAACACTTTCTTCTAAGATCTAGAAAAAAAACAAGCATGTTCACTTTCACCACCATTTTTCAGCATACGAAGGAAAGAAATAAAAGGGCATCCAATTTGGAAAGGAAGAAGTAAAACTATCCCTGCTGGGAATAAAATAATCTCTTATCCAGAGAAACCTATACACCCTGCCCCCAAACATAGTAAAGTATCAGGATACAAAATCAACATATAAAAATACGTAGCATTTCTATATGCTGACAACAAACAACCCGAAAAAGAAACCAAGAAAGTAATTCCATTTACTAGAAATACAATAAAATACCTATGTATAAACTTAATCAAAGAAGTGAAAGATCTCTACAGTGAAAACTATAAAACATTTATGAGGGAAACTGAAGAGCATATACAAAAAATTTGGAAATATATTTCATGCTCATGGATTAGAAAAATCTATATTGTTCAAATGTCCATCCTACCCAAGCTAATCTACAGATTCAATGTAATGCCCATCAAAATACCAATGACATTCCCCACAGAAATAGAAAAATAATCCTAAAATTCATAAGGAACCACAGAATTCTCAGAAAAGCCAAAAGCCATCCTGAGCACAAAGAAAAAAAAAAACTGGAGGAATCACATTACCTGACTTCAAATTATATTACAGAGCTGCAGTAACCAAAACAGCCAGGTATTGGCATAAGAACAGACTCATAGACCAATGGAACAGAAAGAGAGAACCCAGAAATAAATACACTCATCTATAGTGAATTTATCTTTGACAAAGATGCTGAGAACATACATTGGGGAAAGAACAGTCTCTCTGATAAATGGTGCTGGGGATACTGAATATCCATATAAAGAAAAATGAAACTAGACCCTTATCTCTCTACATTTACAAACATTAAATTGAAATTGATTAAAGGTTGACTCTAACACCTTAAACGAAGAAACCACTAGAAGAAAACATTGAGAAAATGCTTCAAGACCTCAATCTGGGCAAAGACTTCTTAAGCAATACTCTAAAGCACAGGCAAGCAAAGCAAATTGGGAAAATGGGATCACATCAAGCTACAAAGCTTCTGCACAGGCAAGGAATCAACAAAGTGAAGAGACAACCCACAGAACGGTAAAAAATATTTGCAAAGTACCCATCTGACAAGGGATTAGTGATTAGAATATATAAGAAACTCAACTCAAGAGGATAAAAAATCAAATCATCAGATTAAAATTGGACAAAAGATACGAATAGACATTTCTCTAAAGAAGACATTTAAATGGCCAACTGGTATATGAAAAACTGCTCAACATAATTAGTCATCAAAGAAATGCAACTACAATGAGATATTGTTTCACCTCAGTTAAAATGGATTTTATCATTTTACATGGCAATAACAGACACTGGTAAGGATATGGATAAAGTGGACCCTCATACACTGCTGGAGAGAATGTAAATTAGTGCAACCACTATGTAAAACAATATGGAGTTTCCTCAAACCAGTGAAAAGAGAACTACTATATGACTCAGCATTCCTACTGCTGTGTTTATATTCAGAGGGAGGGAAATCAGCCTACCGAAAAAATATCTGCACTCCCATGTTTATTGCAGCATTATTCGTAATAGCCAAGATATGGAATCAAACCAACTGCCCATCGAGGGATGAATGGATAAAGAGATTATGGTACATATACGTGAGGAATGTTATATAGCCACAAAAAGAATGAAATCCTGTCATGGATGGAGGTGGAGAACATTATATTAAGTGAAATAAGCCAAGCACAGAAAGACACATCTCACATGTTCTCACTCATACGTGAGGACCAAATATTAAAAACAATTGATCTTACAGAGACAGAGAGCGGAATGACGTTTACCAGACGTTGGGAAGGGTAGCAGAGAGATGGGGATAAAGTAAGGATGGTTAGTCGGTGCAAAAATGTAGTTCCTGATAGATAGAATTTTATCTATAGATAGATAGAACAATATTTGCTAGAACAACAGTGACGATAGTCAATAATGAGGTGTGGCATTTTAAAATACCTAAAAGTGTGAAACTGTAATGTTCCTAAAGCCTAGAGACCATAAATGCTTGAGGTGATGGATGCCCTAATTACCCTGATTTGATTAATTCACACTCTATGCCTGTATCAAAACATCACCTGCACCCTATAAATATGTACATCTATTATGTACCCATAACAATTAAAAATTTACAAATTAATCAACAAGTCACAGCATTTATTTCTTTATAAAGAAATTTATAAAACTTACAGCTAAAAGACTGACACCCTGGGTTATAGATATAGATATGACTATATCAAGAGCATTGTGGTTTAGTTTGCAGTTGATTAGGAAGGAACTAAACCTAAACAGTAGCCAGGTCAGACTTGGCAAAAGGGAGTAGAGCCCTTGTGTAACTTCCATCCCTGCCACCACAACCACTGTGCCTACGAGCTCAAGGAGCAAGTTCTGGGATACATGGAGAAAGGGGCATCTGACATTTGGAGGACATATTATTAGATCTACCTGACTCCTGAAACTTCTCTATAGTAAAGCCACTTGGAAAGGATTCACATAAGACACAATTATTTTTACATTAGATGGCAGATTTGATATGTTTATTCATTTACATCTTCCCCAGGCCTTCTTGTCACCAACCTTACAATGCTGTTCTTCCTAAATTCATGACCCAAAAAGCAAACTATCAGTAATTGCCTATAAATCAATATCTATCCATTCTTCTGGTCATCTCTTTTGTACCAGTAGGTGGACAATAAAGTGTTTCATCTAATGTTCTTCCTGGGATGAAGGGAGGAATGGGAGGATTTCCATTCTTCCTTTCCTTCAGAGCCATCCCTAAGTAGGACCTGTTGTTGTTGTTGGTGGTGGTGTTGTTTTATTCTCCTCAGTCACCTGGTCATGAGGACCTCCCTGTAAGATCACATATGTGTACTGAGATAGGTGAGATGATGCTGCAGGAGTCAGTGGCAAAGGAATCTGAGCCTATGTAAGGCTTCCATTTGATGACAGAATGTTGGTGCACACACCCATCCTCAGGGCCCAGTGAGCAAAAATACCCTTTCTTTGTCTTTCCAAATAGAAAGCTTAGATGGCATGGTTACTTAATGTCCAAAGTCTAAGCAGTTTCCACCTGGGCCTTGGAACAAGCCACGATAATTTTCTCAAAAGAGGAGTAGTTACCTGTAAAAGAAGACATGAGTTTACTTCAAAATTCTAGACGTCTAAGATTCTCTCATTTGGTGCTTGCAAGAAAATCCATACTGCACTCTGAGTACCAGTGGATTTACTAGGTCACGAGGCCCAACTGGCAAATCTGCTGTCCTGCAGCCTTAACTCGCCACGGACCCTTCTCTTGCTTTGGTCCCCTCTCAAAATCAGGAGCCTGGTGGGTAACTTAGTGAATGATTAAAAGGCATATGTTGTCTCCAATCTCCATAAAGGCCACCAAGCATTGAGCCTCCTTTAGTGGTAGGTGGCATAAGGTACAGAATTGTGTTGTTCACTTTTGAAGGGATATGTTCATAGGCTCCAAACTGTTGGACTACAGAAACTGTGCTGAGGTGGTAGATGCCTGAATTTCCTGAAGGTTTATATTTCTCCCTCTGCTTTGCAACTGTAATGCCAACCAATGCAATCTATGAATTGCAGTTTCTGTTTTGTAACAATCCTAAAGCAATGCTCTCTTTGGAGTACCTTTTACAATTATTCGACTGCCTCAGTTTGTGGAGTTCTACATAATTCCATGATTTTAGATGGCAAATATAATATCTTATATATAAGTTTCCCATGCTATTGTAATAAATTGCCACCAATTCAGCAGCTTGAAATAAATACGAATTTGTTATTTTGTATTTCTGGAGGTCAGAATTTCAAAATTGATTGGCAGGGCTCCACTTCCTTGCCTCTTTTAGCTTCCAGAGGCTGCCCTCGTTGTTTGAATTATATCCCTGCTTCACTCCAGCCCCTATCAATGTTTTCACATGTTCTCTGACTCCCCCTTAAGAGGAAATGTATAATTAGATTGGGTCCACTCAGATAATCCGCTATAATCTCCTCATTTAAAATTTTTCATTTGAAACACACATGCAAAAAGTCTTTTCATCATATAAAGTAATATATTCTCATGTTATGGGGATTAGGATGAAGACATATTTGGAGACCATTATTCTGCCTAACTCATCCTAAACTGAGGGAAAATATTTCAAAAGTATTCAAATCTTTGTGAGTTTGTGTGTAATTGTCGTTCAGGACTTCTCTGAAGATCTAAGAAAATGCTTTCTCTTTGGCTTGTTGCTGATTCACTCAAGGATTGTCTATTTAACTCTTGCGTGGCCTTCAGTTACAAATGGAGGAGAAGGAAGAGTGCTTTAGGGACCTGGTGAATAGAAATGGTATTTAACAGAGGTATTTGGGGTCTGAGGCTTGGTACTACCAGTGATCCAGGAGGGGGTGGGAGAGTAAGTTTGCTTACATGTAAATTAATACCATTTTCACTTTACAGATTACACTGCACGATGTTTGTTAAACATCCAGCACAGTGTCTGACACAGAGGGTGGTTGTTATTATCACAGTTACAATTACTCATTTAGATTAGATGTTCCCAATTCTGAATGCCCATGAGAATCATTAACTAAATAACAAAGTCCAGGAACCACCCTCAGAGATTATGATTTGATTGTTCTGTGATTTTTTATAAAGCTCCCCAGGTAATTACAGTCACAACAGGGTTGCGAAAACTTTGATTTAGATTAAGCAGGCTAAGATATTAACTAAATATTTCATCTGTGTTTACTGTAAGCATCATTGTGCCACATCTTCTAAAACTTCTTTTAAAAATGTCATTATTTAAAAATAGTTTTACAGATATAATTGACTAGAACATGTCTAATGGTGAACAGATATAAGTACATTGACTGCAAGGGGCTTTTTTCTTTCATGTATTTATTCTTGAAAAAACACTTTTTGATTTTATCTTTTGGCAGCGGATAGTTTTGCTTGAAAGAACAATCTTTATCTCTCCATTGGGAGCCCATAAAACACTTTCAATATTTTTCTGTAGTTTCCAAACATAATGAGGGAGGTAATGACCTCTTTCAAAATTTTTTGTTTGACATTTAATGTTGTATTTTAACACAGCTTAAAAATTGTTGCTTCCATTGTGTTTGACAGCGTACTCTTAATGAAGACAATCTCTATGATTTTTGCCACGTGGCATGAGGATTTATTTTAAATTATCTTTTGAAATAAAGATTATGATTTGTCTCTGTAAAACTAAACAAGATGGCATAATAATATCAGAACAACCAATTGGTGCGGGTTAAGTAATCTTTGAAGCAAATTAATTGAAAGAATTGACAAATTATTTGAATTTATTTGCTTCTTTAAATGTCAACTGCAGATTTAAACAACACATTGTTGTATAAAAAAGAGATTTATATCATTTTCAAGTGTAGTTTTGGATATAGTTATTATTTCTTTGGAATCTGTATTATAAAGATATACTTTAGAGAAATAAATTTTTATTTGGGTTCAAATAGACTCTGATCCATACTGATCCTTGTGGGGAACAAAACGGAGAGCCTATCCATACAAAAATAATGTTTGAGGATAACTGCAACAATTACATTTCATAGCCAACTATTTTTACATCATTAGGATTAATAATGAAAAACAGAATTTCTTTTTTTGAAATATGTATCTGAGTATCAAGTCAAGTCACCCTAGACAAAAATCAGTGTTTTTATCATTAGGTAGGACACTCTATTTTCTCTTGGTAACACAGGTAGAATGCATTTCATCCTTGAATATTTTCAAAAGTATAGAATATCATTCTAGTAAATATCAAAAGAAAAATATCTTTTCTTACATTCCTTTCTATCAATTATGTACTATTAATATTATTTGCTAAATAACAGGTCTATAGTCCGTTGCAGAAGGTTTTTTGTTTTCTTTTCAAAGAAAAGTGATTTCAGGTCTTTCTGGGCCCTTTCTGTTGATAAAGGTTTGGGTAAATCCGTAGTCTGTATCTATAGTAGCTGTCATTATTATTACTTATAATTGAGTCTTAAGGCCTTAAACAACATACGCTCACACCCTGAAAGAGGATAATTCAGGCAGCCAAACTATAGTGCCTTACATAACTGATGCTCAACAGGCATAACTAAGCCAGACAAGCATCTCCTTTATACATGCACTGAATTTGTTTTACTCAATTTATTATGTTTTTTACCTTACATGTCACATTTTTTAAAAAAATAGAAAAACCTTTTTTTAAGTCACTCTATAATTTTTAGTCCCTTGTCACTCAACCCTTTCTTGTTTTTACATTCTTTGAAATGATTATCAAAGCTGCTGGTATAAAATAGTTTGAAAACTCAAAACAAACAAACAAACAAACTCCCAAACTGGCCAGGTGTGATGGCTCATGCCTGTAATCCTAGGACTCTGGAAGGCTGAGGCAGGTAGATTGCCTGAACTCACAGGTTCGAGACCAGCCTGAGCTCTCAGAGACCTCATCTCTAAAAATAGCTGGGTGTTGTGACGGGCACCTGTAGTCTGAGCTCTTGGGTGACTGAGGCAAGAGAATTGCTTGAGCCCAAGAGTTTGAGTATGCTGTGAGCTATGATGACACAGCCCTCTACCAAAGGTGACAAAGTGAGACTCTGTCTCATACAAACAAACAACAACAACAACAAAGAAAACCCAAACTCTGTGGTACATGTAGAAGCAAGAAAGAAGTGTAACAGTTGCTCAAAATATGTTTTTCCCTATATATGTACATGTATTCTATAATAGAATCTGTAAGAAAAAATTTCATATAAACCAATCTTATATAGACAACTTTTAAGTAATTTAAAAGTTATCCATGTGTTTTTCTCCTTTCCATTTTTGGTTCAAGTCATTCTGAAGTAATCATTTAATAGGAAGGAATTAGAATATGTATCTAGAGAAATATAAGAATTACGTAAAGACTCTGATACTAATATGCAAAATAGCATTATTAAGGAAATAGCCAAAAGCAAGGCAAGAGTTGAGAGAGCAAGTCAGGAAAGAAGATTAATTAAATTCCTTCATTTTCTCCATTATAATAGCAAGGACCAAGCTCACAGAGAGCTCCTATAATACAGAGATACCTCTTTACCCATGAAAAAAGCAGCCACACTTGCATACCAAGTGACAGAAGGAAGAAATGACATGAGAAGAGGGAAATAAACAGAAAACACAAGTCCTGGATCCAGGGGAGATGAGATCTGATTCTCAAAAATAAAGTGTGAGGGGCCTTGTAAGGCCATATCCCCCCAGGCAAGAAAAGGTGATTTAGAAAAAAGAAGCTAACTCTGGGCAGTAAGAGTCTGCTCCCAATGTCCTCTTCAGGACAGCAGAAAGAGTTCACCTTGTGGGATATTCGTCCACCATCCTGGTGCTTGGCAACATTCCTTGACGTTCTGTGAGATTAGGAAGAGGGAGGCATTAGGGTTTAACTTTCCCAGACTGCTTTCCAGACTGAGATGGCAGAGGAGCGTTGAGAGCAGAGCTCCTGCCATTGGACTTACTGGAAGGGGAACGATAACCTCTAACAGAATTCAGGGGTTGACTCCTGGGCCAGCAGAGTCAGAGGACATGGAAGAGGCCCCTGGGTCTGCAGCCAGCAGGAAATGAAGTCAAAATCTGGCCAAGACAAGAGACACCCGTTTATGAGTAACACAGCCTAAAGACATGAGCATTGGAGACTGCTTTCATTTGGACCAGATGCTAGCCAGGCCTGCTCCACAACTATTCTAAGACTTCCTTTCCAACAGGAATTTCTGACACCTTTGCTGGGTTGAAACCACCTGTTCTTGAATCCCATATTTATTTATTTACTTCTTTCTTTCTTCCTCTCTCCTTCCTTCCTTCCTTCTTTCTTCTTTTCTTTTCCTTCCTCTTTCTTTTACATTCTAGAGCTTAACCTTCACTGAAAAGAGGTATTTGGGAGGAAAATTTTTAGGAGTTTGTAAATGTTTTTATGTTATTTACACATACCCCTCAATTAGCAGTTTCAGCTTACTTCTGAAAACCTATTGCCAAGTAAAAGTGTTAAGTTTTAAAAAGTTCCTGCCAGGTTTGATGGCTGACACCTATAATCCCAGCTCTTTGGGAGGTCAAAGTGGAAGGATGACTTTAGGCCAGGAGTTGGAGGCAAGGCTGGGCAATATAGCAAGACCCTGACTCTAAAAAAATAGTTTTGAAAAATAGCAGGGCAGGGTGGCGCCTGTGGCTCAGTCAGTAGGGCACCAGCCCCATATACCGGGGGTGGTGGGTTCAAACCCAGCTGCGGCCAAACTGCAACCAAAAAAATAGCCGGGCGTTGTGGCGAGCGCCTGCAGTCCCAGCTACTCGGGAGGCTGAGGCAGGAGAATCACCTAGGCCCAGGAGTTGGAGGTTGCTGTGAGCTGTGTGACGCCACAGCACTCTACCGAGGGTGATAAAGTGAAACTCTGTCTCTACAAAAAAAAAAAAAAAAAAAAAAAAGAAAAGAAAAATAGCAGGGCATAATGAGAGGACTGCTTGAACCTGGAAGTTCAACATTGCAGTGAGCTGTGATTATACTACTGTACTCTAGCGTGGGCAACAGAATGAGAACCTGACTCTAATAAATAAATAAATAGAACAAAAAGAAAAAGTGTCATTAATTTTAATGAGAAAAACTGTTTTGAATTCTTTTCCAACCCAAAATATGGAAATGATTTTCACAGATAGAAAACTATATCGATTGAGCAAGGAAAATATGCTTCTACAAATAAAAAGCATCAATTTGAAAATAAACTAGTACAGTTCATTGTGCAAAATGTCATGTGGTGAAAATTTACTATGCTCACCAAGGAGAAAAAAAGTGGTCTTCACCAAAGGTGGTGGTTGGTGGGAAAAGGTGTAAGAGCAATTCTTCAAAAAGCGTAAAGAATGAGGTGATCGTCTTTCAGGCAGGCATTCAGATCCCGACTCAGGCATGTTTAATGATAATTTTATTATCTTTAAGACTGAAAAAATAAAAGCTAAGCCTGGAGAGCTCTTTGAAATACATAAACAGAATACATATGTACTGTAGTGTCATAGAAAATTATATTTCTTCCTCCCTCTTACTGATATTTCCATATAAAAATGTTTTGAGTTTGTTAAAATATTATGTGCAACTCAAGTTTTTATTTCCACATTATATTTCTGGCCAGAAATGATTATGTCAAGTAAATTGGTGCCAGTGACCATTTTCATCTTAAACTATTATATTGATATAATACTTTTTAAAGCATATTTTATATAGTGCCTTTTAAGGTGAATAAGAAAATCAAAAAAGTGTTCCACAATTTTGACATACTCATTTTCGGCTCTGCCACTCATTGGCAGTATTGGCCTAGAAAAATTTGCCCTGGTTTCCCTGTTCATAAAGTGAAAACCAGTGATACCTTCCTGATAAGAGTTTTTTTTTTTTTTTTTTTTTTTGAGACAGAGTCTCACTATGTAAAAGTGCTGTGGTGTCACAGCTCACAGCCCCCTCAAACTCTTGGGCTTAAATGATTCTCTTGCCTCAGCCTTCCAAGTAGCTGTGACTACAGTTGCCCGCCACAACACCTGGCTATTTGGTGTTGTTGTTGTTGCAGTTGTCATTGTTATTTAGCAGGCCCGGACTGGGTTTGAACCCACCAGCCCTGGTGTATGTGCCTAGCGCCTTACCCACTGAGCTATGGGCACCGAGCCCCTATGACGGGTTTTTGTGAGGAGTAAATTAGATAATATCAAGAGATTAATCAAATACTTCACACCTACATGGTGCCTTATGGTAGTAAATATTTTAATAAATTTGGCTTGCCAACTATAAGATCTTGTACTCCTGAAGAGTTCTACATTTTATAGTACCATTATTCTTAATGTTTTTATATAGGATATACATCATACAGGTGGTATACACAGGCTCTGTAGTGTGAGTGTATTACATGGGAGGTAGTATAGGTAAGCCATCTGAAAAGTGCTACAAGAAGCATAAAAAGGAAAGACTAGGTTCTAAGGTCCCAACTCTCAAATCACCTATTCTTATTCTACTCTCCCTGTCTTTCACATTGCCAAGATATTTCTACTGGTGCTGATATTCAAAGTTATCCACTGGACTCTCCTGTGGATGCCAAAAATCTTTCATTTACCCTAGGAGAAACAGAAGAGTAGACTCTGTAGCCAAGGTCAACTTTTTAGTTGTCATGGAGGGGTGAAGTTATGAACTGGCACTTTACCTGGTTACTTCATTGACTTTCTTCTTTCTTTCTCTATTGTCTTCTTCGGGCTTTTAATGTAAGTCTATCTTCAGAACCACAGGCAAACTTCCACCAAAGAGTCCTTGACCAGGGATAAAAATGTGCAGTATGTTGTTTCGGTATTTGCTTAAGGTCCCTAAGGATCTCAAACCCTGCAAAGAAACCCTGAAACAACAAATTCATAGGTCCTTCATTTAAATCACATATCCTTAAGTTCTAAATCTGAAACTTGCACAGCAAAAGGAAAATTGTAAATATCAAAGTCATTTTTCACACATTTTTCCAGGCTGGTCAAATTCCAGTTAGCCTAGCCTCTAGTTTTTATATTCATATGTAATGTATGTACGTTGGTATATAAATATTCTGATACCATTATGGAGTCATCAGAGTAATTCTCTTATGCAATAACTATTTTATAAATTCTAAATTGAGTGTAGTGACAGACATAATCAAATATTAATACAATTTTTCAAAAAATTTATACTGAAAATTATAATAGGTGAAAAAGTAGAAAAGCTCAGCATATGCATGAAAATCTACTAAATAAATAATACTGTATGCAAATACAAATACACATTCTGGGTTAGTACAATAACTTTCAGAAATGTGCCATGCTTACTTCCAATTAAAACCTATATTTATAGTCTAAACATTTCTTCTGGGCAAAGGGAGACTTTATGTTGTATATTCAAAATCTGGGAAATATATTTTCCACCTAATTATCTTTATTAATATACTTTTTTCCCTCAGTTATTTACAAGGAGAAAATTATCAAAAGGCCGTTACAGATAAGTGAGGCTTTCAAGACCTCAAGGAATAGGAGTGGGTTTAAAGCTGAATTGAACATCTCCTTGATACCTGAAATATATATATGGAAGGCTAGGGCTATTTAGTACAATATATCATAATTTGAAAGATTTCATATGTGGATTAAGCTTCTTGAGAACAATGACAATATTATTGGTGACTTGTAAATTTAGAGGCCCAGTTTTGTCATGAGTCATTCAAAGTGTAGGACCTTTCCCACTGTAATCAGAGAGAGATCTCACAGAAAGGGTTTAGTGAGATGCTACGTCATAGGACTTGATCCACCACTGCTGGCTTTGGAGCTGGAGAAAGGAGCACAAGTCACAGAAATGGGTAGCCTCTGAGAGCTGGGAAGGCAATGTACTTACTTGCGTTTTTCCTACAACTTCCAGGACGGTACACAACCCTGCCAATATCTTGATTTTTAGTCCAGTGAGAATTGTGTTGAATTTCTGGCCTACAAAATAGTAAGATAATAAATCTGTGTTGTTTTATGCCACTCAATTTTTGGCAATTTGTTATGTGCAACTATAATAAATTTTATAATCTCTGAATTTCTTTATTGTTTCAATTTTTTAAAACAAAATTTATATTGATGAAAACACTTGCTACAATAGAAAGGGTAACTAAATTTTTTCAATCTTTCGTATCACACTCTATGTCAATAATTTCATACACAAGATAACTCACAAGCAGGCAAATAGCTATGCACATGACAAGTAAGTTCTAATATTCAAAAAACAGGTTTTTCAATATACCAAAGAATAATCTTACATAATTTTTAAGGCTATGCAATATCTTATGTTGCACCAAGGAACCAGCAAGTCAAGTTCTTTTTCTAGCTCTTAGAGTCTATACTAGTCTTAGCCAAGCCTCAAATGATAAAATATCCTTATAAGCTATTGAATTAAAACTATCTGTGGTATGTACCAAGTACATTTCAATTTCAAGAATTTGATATATGAATAAAGCCAAACACCAAGATTCACAAACAGATGTTGAAGAAAACACATCAACATCTGAAAGTTTACATTACAGGAAAGACAGTGTGTGAAAACAAAAGAGTAAAAGCTTATCACCTGGGAATATTTGCTTCCTGGAAACCAAAAGCAATTTCCTAAGAAGTAAGACATGTAGATTAAATATAAAAACATAATAAAACTAAACAATCTAATGTACTCAAAATGCAATCTGAAGAACATGGCATTAACTGAACATTTCTATGATAACATTTGTTAATATATTTAATTAGAATTTAAGAATCAGACATCAAATATGTTTAGCTCTCCATTAGTCTCTAACACTAAGGAATTTAAAGATACTCTTGGGAGTCAAGACAAATGCAAGTGAAATGACATTTAATTATTGCATCACAATTTTCAAGAAGTGCACAATACCTATATTAAAATGATAGAGAAGAAAATAAGAGTAAGGTATGGTTAATCCGAGAAGACAACATGTGGGCAGCTATGTGCAGAAATAAAGTGGCTTGTCAATTGCATAATACAAATGCAGAAAGGCTAGGAAAGCAACTTTTAAAGAAAAGATATATCCCTTATTTGTCCTGCATCCAAGGTGACTTAAATTTCTATCATGAATCCAAACTAGCTTTCATTTAATCAGAAAATAGTTATTGCATACTAACATGCCAGGCTGCAAGGTGCCAATATGAACATTTTCCTTTCTTCTTCTTTTCCTTCAGTTTTGGGCCATTTGAAATATGATTATTTCCTGGAGGAGATAGCATATGAGAAGGTGCAATTACGCCCACACCTTCATCTCTTCTCTCATCTCTAATTTTGATGTCCAATTATAATACTGTCTATGTACTTCCCAGCTGTCCACTGCACATGCATTAAACTATTGCCAGAGCTATAGCCTAAAGCCATAATGTCATCACCTTCTCCTATTTACAATTTAGCAAAAATTACCTGTCCAGTGGCCTAACACTTAAGGGCTCTTAAAAAAATAGCTGAAGTGAAATGAAGAAAAATTTAGACAGAGGTGAAGAGGAGTGTATGAAATGACTAGAAATTGATTACATTTATGAACTTTGTAGGTCCTTGTAAAAACTCAGATAAGTGGTAATGACACGGTGGAGAAAGATTGGGTGAATATGTTTGAAAAAATAAGAGTTCAGTATTTGACAAGCATGATTGATCTATAGATAATTGTGGAGAGTTTGGATCTTAAGACAGACTTTTATCACTCAAGCTTTACAAAGCTGGAAAATTCATTAAAATGGAGGAGTTTTGAAAAAGATAAATATTAAGAGAACAGAGCAAAGAATAAGAAATTGGTTACTGGGAATTCCCTAATAGTACTATAAAAATTCAGAGAAAATGGAATAATGGGAGAAATACTAGAACAAATGAATATTATAACATTTATATTAGAGCTTCTTAAAAAGTTCTATTTTTTGCAAAGAGTTCGTGTATAGGATGATGTAACTAAAATTGTGTTCTCTGAAAATCCTCCTGATTTTCCTTTGGGTCAGGTAGGTCTTGATATTAAGCAGGCTAAATGGTTCCAATTTTTCTTTTCCAGGAATTAAATAAACCAGAGCTGCTTTTTTTTTTTTTTTTTTGACTGTTTATAAAAGAAGAAAATGAGCTGCCAAGACACAGTTAATAATATTGTATATGTTTGAATCTGTCATGGAGGAACTTTTAACAATCCCTAGCATGACATCTTGTTTTTACATACCCCTAGCCAAATAACTCCACAAATTTCTTACTTTTAAAACAGCTCATGAACTGGTAGCCAAGCTACAGCATTAGCCAAGAAGTGTTGCTTATTAAGCTACTAGGACAAACTGAGAGTTACTTATAAGTGATTTTACCTACTGACTTGTTAACATGAACCACAATAAGCCAATCTTTTTATTTATGTTGAAGTAGCTAACTAAAGTTGTTTTAATTTATCAACATGTGTTTATGTAGAACTTGACTATAAAGAAAAACATCATTTTGGGACACTGTACAAGAACTCAGATGCTGTAGGAAGAGACATGTATCAAGGAATGAAAAAGCCAAAGAAGAATGTTTGTGTAGTTTTCCAATCCTCAAATTCCCATCATTTAAGTGTCTCAGAGGTCCATAGGCCCAGGGATGCCACTGCCCTGACCCTTGCCAATTGCCTATCAATCATAGTTGTCCACTCTCATGAATAAGGATGTGCCAACATAGGGCTCCTCATAGTCACTACCAATTGATCTGAGCTAGCATGCCATTGAAATTGAAATTGCCCTTTCCAGTATATCCAAAAGTATCTTTTTCAGGAAAAGAGTTTGAAAGAGACGATTTTAATGTGCTTTCAGAATAGTATATGACCGTAGTTTCCTAGTTCTGTAATTAAGAAGAGTGGCACAGTATTATACACTGGTGTCTATCAACTAGATGTATGTATCCATTCCTATTTTTTGTTACGTCTCCCTTTAGCATGGGCTTGGGTAAGCTATCGCTCTGAAAAAGTTTCAACTTTTCATTTTGAATTTCACTCAAATAATTAATTATAACATGTAATTATATGCAAAGAGTATCTAGTTAACACTTGTGATGATTACTTATTGGCTTTATTGCAATCAAACCTTTACAAGTCTCTCCTTTCTTCTGTCTAACCTGCAGCTTCCTCTAATGCCAACTTCTTCAACTTCTAAGAGAGAGGGAAAGCACAGTTGGTGTCTACGGGGTTTGTTACCTGCATTTACCTGGAATCAGTGCAAGCATGTGATTGGCAGTGGCAAAGTAGGCAGACAATGAGAAAGTCGCTTAAAAATATGCTATGCCAGCAAAGCTCTGAGAGTACTGACTTTCTTAGGGGACTAGAAAGCCTTCATGGAGAAGGTGATGTTTTCCAGTGAAAGGAGGTTAGAAATTTTTCTTAGAGATCTGAAAATAGACCTGCCACTCGATCCTACAATTCCTCTACTATGTATATACCCAGAAGACCAAAAATCACATTATAACAAAGATATTTGTACCAGAATGTTTATTGCAGCCCAATTCATAATTGCTAAGTCATGGAAGAAGCCCAAGTGCCCATCGATCCACGAATGGATTAATAAATTGTGGTGTATGTACACCATAGAATATTATGCAGCCTTAAAGATGGAGACTTTACCTCTTTCATGTTTACATGGATAGAGATGGAACATATTCTTCTTAGTAAAGTATCTCAAGAACAGAAGAAGTATCCAATGTACTCAGCCCTACTATGAAATAATTTATGGCTTTCCTATGAAAGCTATAACCCAGTTATAACCTAAGAATATAGGGAAAGGGGAGAGGAGGGGAGGGGAGGGGAGGGAAGGGGGGAAAATGGGCGGAGGGAGTGTAATTGGTGGGACCACACCTACAGTGCATCTTATAAGGGTACCTGTGAAACTTAGTAAATGTAGAATATAAATGTCTTAACACAATAACTAAGAAAATGCCAGGAAGGCTATGTTAACCAGTGTGATGAGAATATGTCAAATGGTCTATAAAACCAGTGTATGGTGCCTCATGATTGCATTAATGTACACAGCTTATGATTTAATAATAAATAAATAAATAATTTTTTTTCAGCAGAGAAAAAAGGGTTTGTCTTTTTCCAAAAGTATTTAGAAGGCTCATGGGAGGAAGTGGTGGATAATGAAGTCAATATGCATGTATGGCCAGATGTGAAATGACTTTGGATGCCAAGATAAAGTGTTTGGATTTTTAAATGATTAATAAAAATGAGACAGTTTTTAAATTGCGGCTGTAAAAATGTGACCAGATTTGGAGTGGAGAATTATTTTAAAGTTCTTTTTTTTTATTTTGTTTTTTCTTCTGTTTCTCTTTTTAATGACAGAAAATAATGTCTATTTCTCTTTAAAATTATAAAGCATAATTGATAAATGATATCATAGAAAATAAAAATCACCTAAAATCCCATCTACTTAGAGATAAATCATTGTTAACATTTTGGTGCCTAATATAAAGTTCCTTTTTTCTATGAGTCAGGATAAATATAAATACACATGTGATATTTGGATAGTATTTACATATAATTATGCCCTATAATAAATCCTTTTATGCATGCCTTTATGAAATCTGCCTTTTCATCTGATAATATACAATGAATGTCTTTCCATTAAATTCACATAATTTTTAATTTTGCAATATTATAAAAAAGTTGATATGTTCTGTATTTATATTTTTGCATATTTATTTATTTTTCTAGAATAAATGCACAGAAGTGGAATTGTGTATCAATGAAATTTTCTATTTTAAACCTTATTGTTTTTTCTAATAGGCTGTACTCATTTATATCCCAATTAACATTTTTGTGAGTGTATGTTTCTCCAATGTCTATAATATTTGGTGTTACTTTTTTTTTTAATCTGTTACTATTTGATTGTGTGAAGACGTCATTATAATTTTATTCGTATTATTGATTACTCCTGAGGCTAAACATTTTATATAATTGGTCATTTGTTTTTATCTATTGTTGTTTATCTATTGTTTTCTTTCACTTATTTTTCATTCCTTTTTTTTCTGTGCTTTAAATATTAAGAGAGTAAACTTTGAGCTGCAATATTCTGGGTTCATTTTTATTTACAATGTTCTTTAAGTGAAAATTTTTTAATTTTTAGGTAATAGAATTCATCAGGATGTTTATTAACTTAGTCTACGTTGTCTGTAATTAATTTTGATGAATAATATGAAAAAGAACATTAAACAGTCATTCCAATATCAACTATTTAAAATTAGTTTTTCTTTATGTAATTAAAGCGCTACTTTAATTCATTTTAAATTATTAAAGTCAGTATAGCAGAGTGGGTAAATATTGGATTTAGTATCACAGCAAACTTGTTTTTACCACTTTGACCTCTTCAAGTCTTAGCTTCCTTGAGAAGGAGAGATGAAAATAGCACTACATTATTGTATTAAATAAAATAATACACTAAAGCACTTAGCACTGTCTGGCTCACAATAAGCATCAGTAAAGGACAGTGTTGTTATTTTTATGTTAGGAGATGGTTCTGGGTTTTTTACTGTTTTCATTAATTAGTGTGTGTATTTTTGCATCATGTCATCGTTTTAATTATTTTATAATTTTATGTACTTTTAAAAATCTGATAGAACAATTTTATTCAATCAATCACAGATATTGTTTGAGTTCCTTCCATAGACCTCAAAGGGCAAAAATTTAAGGGTATCTGATTGAGCAATTCAACAATAGTTCCTAATCAAGGAAGCCTATAAAGACATGTGAGGATTTAACAGTTTGCAAGAACAAAGTTTTTAAAACATCTTTTAAAACACATTAATCAGACATTTCACTTTTTTGTGTATTTTCAAAACAGGATATAAAATCTAGAAAATTTTTTAGACATCCTGATATTCCCTCCTGTTGTGTAATCTTATCAGTTCCAATCTGTCTTTGATTAATGTCAGACTTCAGAAAAACAACATGCTGCTTTGGAAGAAGTTTTTCTTGTATTACAAAACACTGAAAGTGTACTTAAATTTTAAAAAATCTTGTGTCAGTAGGTTTTATTCAATTTCATATGATAGGAAATCTAATTTCAAAGACATCTGGCCGCATTTTTCTGTTCATCTATTACCTCTCATCACTATCAGATTCCATGCCTTTCCTATTTTGAGATGGGTACTCTAACCCCAGTCTTAGATCGCCTTTTAATCAAATCCAATGGGAAAAGAAAAAGAGACTCTGGGAAGTCTCAGCATCTACTCATTCTGATTGTGTTACCTGAACTTGGCTCTAAATGACTCTAGCCAAGAGAATGGAACATATTTATTTCTAACACTATGGATTATGTGCTTTTATTCAGTGGATCAGCCCTGAATGCATCTCAAATAGCAGTACTGGAAGTAGGGTGAATTGATGTTGGATAGCTAACAAACAACCCAGGAAATGTCTAGTCCTTTGGCTATTCTTCTTCCCATTCATATACCTTCAAAATATCTCCGTCTACATAATACTCTATGTCATGTACAAAAGAAAACATACCCTCCTCCCATTCTCCAGTTCAAAATATCTATTCAACTCACAGTCTCCTCGGTTAAATACATCTCTAATTCCTCTTGGCCTAGAGAACTAATACTGCCTAGTATGTTTAATGGGTACCAAACATTCAATACACATTTTTTTAAGCTGCCATTGTGGAAGGTTGCTGGTATATAACCCACATCACATCTTGTATGTCAGGGAGAACAAAGACTCCTTGGAACACATTCTTCTTAGTAAAGCATCACAAGAATGGAAAAGCAAGATTCCAATGTAGTCAATTCTAATATGAAGGTAGTAGATGAGCTAATACAAGGGGTGGGGTAGGGGAATGAGAGAGCAGGGAGAGGAGAGGAGGAAGGGGAATAGGGGGTCACAGTGTATGGCACACCTCTTGAGGGCAGGACTCAAGTATAAGAGGGACTTTTTCTAACAAATGCAATCATTGTAACCTAATTCTTCATACTCTCAATGAATCCCACCCCCCCCAAAAAAAAAAAAGAAAGAAAAAAGAAATATAGTTCTTTTTTGGAACTTCCATTGTTGAGAAGGAAATGGTTAATAGCAGATTAATAAGTCACTTCTTCTCTGGTGGGGATATAAGGGGAAATGAATGATTCCTACCAAATCTTCTTGTACATAGGGATTATCTATCTACAAAATGGGATATATCTAGTCTATTTTTCTTATGGACTTTGCCTGTACCTGAAGTTCACCTGTATCTGTGTGATATCATTTAAGGTCTATAATTTATGTGGGTCTGCTTTGACAATTAAATATGCTGAGTTTACATGATTGTTTTCTATGATCATATCTGAGATGCATCCTGTAATTCTTTATTAGTCTACCTCATTTAAGTTCAGGTTCTGACAATGACAATTGTTTTAACTCTTGTTTAAGTTGAAATTTCTCTCATTGTAGGACTTATTTGAATTCTTGATATTTTTAAAACCTATTGCCATTTTCCCTAACTCAAAAAGTAGTAAACAAAAGATGTCATGAAGAATCAGAGTATTTCTCTTTGAAAATTGTGCTTCAATTTTCTGTCTTCAAAAAGTTGTCCATGGCCACTTTTATAGCTTGAATTATGTTTCCCTAAAAGATACGTTGAAGACTGAATTCCCAGTAGTACCATAGAATGTGACTTCATTTTCAAATAGGATATCTGGAAATGATTATTTAGGATGACACCACAACTCGGCTGGTTCCTTAATCTGACTAAGCGTCCTTATAATTAGAGGAGCAGAAACAAAGAAAGACAGCCACATGAATGATTAAAGTGATATATCTACAAGCCAACTAACATGAAGGATTGCTGAGAACTGCCAGAAGAGAGGAGAGAGGCAGGGAACAGATTCTCCCTCCTGTGTTTCCAGAAAGGAGTGATTCTGCCAACACTTTCATTTCAGACATCTAGCTTCCTTCTTCTTCTTCTTCTTATTATTATTGTTATTATTATTTTTAAGTCATCCAAGTTTGTAGTACTAATTTACAGCAGTCCTAAGAAACTAGTACATCCACAATGCATGGCCAACCTCATTAGCCCCAAGCTGAATGTCCTTGTAATTGGAATCTGTCTCTCTGGACTGCATCTTCTCAATGGGAGCGACTCATCCCTTGTGAGGAAACCACAGCTTTAAATGAAAGAATGTGGGAGGGGCTTGCTAAGTTTCCCACTTCTGATTGAGTCAATGTTAGTTTGGAGCAGAAGAATTTGGCTTCTTCTACCTGACTACTGTAGTTATAATTATCTCAGACCTCAGATTGCAGGTAAAAAGAACACTTATACTGAAACAATAGTCTCTGATTTCATTGTGTTCAGGTGGAAAATACTAAGCTTAGAAATTTCTCACTCTTTTTTGACCTTATTGAAAGTTCTAAATATTGATGTTTTAAAAACAAGTTTTCTCATCTGTTTCCTTCTTCAGCTTGAGACACACAGTTGAACGATTAACCAATTGTTTTCTATACTTAATCAAACTGCCCATTGCCAAGTCTGGGATTGAGCAGCCCATACTGCTGTCCACATGACCTCGTAAGCTTGACCAGACTACATACACAGTCCAGTCCTTGTTCTGAGTGGTTCCTGCAACC
This sequence comes from Nycticebus coucang, assembly GCF_027406575.1. Taxonomy (NCBI): domain Eukaryota; kingdom Metazoa; phylum Chordata; class Mammalia; order Primates; family Lorisidae; genus Nycticebus; species Nycticebus coucang. Next base: position 33,846,504 of record NC_069782.1, read on the forward strand.
ACTCAGATGTGGCTCAAGTTGCTTGAACTTTGATTTACACAATAAAAATCAATTATGTAAATCAAAGTGCAAGCAACTTGAGGCACATCTGTTATAATAATAATATTTATTATTTTTACACATGACATTTGATCAGGCCTCAGACAATATCATTGTGACCTAATTTGCTTACAAAGTATCTGTCTTTACGGTGGGAAGATGGTTGCCACAGTTTTTAACTTACATTTTCTCTCATTTTAAGCCAATAAAGTGTTAACAAAATCATGAGTCATTTCATTGACTTTGCTTTAGGCAAGTTTGCATTTCTAAATGAATCACAGTGGATGGAGCAATATCATGTGCTAAATGACTTAGGTCTAAGACATATACTCTGGCCCCACACCTCCAGAAACACACGATCTCAGCATGAGGGAAGACCAAACTTACCAGTGGTCCTTTGCAGATGCAGGAAGCTGGTCAGACAATTCCACTATAAATAATGGAATTAGAAAGAAAGATGGAGCAATTTGGTGGAGTAGGACTTTCCAACAACCATCTTGCCATGGAAACATCAATGTGAACAATAGCCTTCACAATAGCTAAGGAAACCAAATAGGAGATCACAGTACCTAATTATAAGTCAAAAATAAGAAAGGACCTATTGAATAAGCTTAGAAATGAAAGTTTTACATTACTTGCATCATTCCTACCCCTACCCCAGGCCAAACAGTGCATAGAGATATCATCTTCTTGGAAAGAAAATGACCCCAGGATTTTGCCTTAGAGTCCAACACTGGGCCCATCACAGGAAAACCCAGCACTGGTTAGACCCTCATGGACCCATATTCAGCTAGTATCCACAGACTGAGACTTCCCTGGTACCAGTTAAGACTACACAGTCCCAAGTTTCAGGATTACATTGCAGACTTGGTCTTCAGACCACATTCCCAACAGGATAACTTTGGATAGTCCTCAGTTGACACCTGGCTTCTGGAATGCCACACTGGCTTCATCTGCCTTAGGAGATACACCTGCTAGAGCAGATCTCAGGCTTTAGACAGCATCCCACTGGCTGCAGCTGTCCAGAGCTCTGGCCTTTGTTAATGCCATGTCTGCTACAGGGCTGGGCTTTACCAGACAAAGCCAGTCTGTGTAGACTGGAATAAGTACCTATTTCTTCAAGTGTGCAAATATTCACTCACAACCACAAGAATCGAGAACAACAAGGACACAGGACTTTGCCGAACAGACAAAATAAGGTAGTGCCTGACCCTAAGGATGTGGAGGTGTATGAACTATCTGGCAAAGAATTCAACATGCCTGTTTTAGAGAAGCTCAGTAAACATCAGAAAATACAGCAAAATAATTTAACAAAATGAGGAAAATAATAAGTGACCAGGCCAACAAATTTAATAGATTAATTTAAAAAAATGAAACAGAAATCCTGGAGGCAAAAAAATACAATGAACAAAATTTTAAAATGCAATAAATAGCATCAATAGCAGAGTTAATCAAGCACAGGTGTGAACTCAAAGACAGATTATTTAAAAATATACAGTCAGAAGAAAAGAGAGAAAAAAAGGAATAAAGAAGGATTAATGTAACTGTAACAAAAGATTAAAGTTTTGAGCCACAGGTGTTGGATAAGAAAAAGATAAAGGAGTAGAAAGTTTATTTAAAAAAAAGAAACAGTAGTGTAACACTTTGTAAACCTAGAGAAGGGTATAAATGTCTAGATACAGGAAAGTGAAAGATTTCCAATCAAATTCAATCCAAATAAGACTACCCAAGGCAATTATAATCAGACAGAGATTGATGCAATACAATAGTGGTAGAGGACTTCAACACTCCACCTTCAGGATAGATTGATCATACACATAGAAGAGCAATACAGACCATTAATCTACTCTCCAGATCAAATGGACAACAAACTAACATAGAACATTCCATTTAACAGCTAGAGAATATACCTTCTTCTCAACACCATATGGAACATTCACCAGGTGAGATTATATGTTAACCCGCAAAGTGAGTCTTAACAAATTTAAGATCAAAATCACATCAATATTTTCTGACAATGGTATAACTAGAAAGTAACAGAGAAACATCAGAAAATTCAAAATACATAGTTTCATCATTATACAATGTATAAAAATGTATTGAAATATATTATACCCCCATTAACATGTACATTACATGTCAATCATGAACAATTTTTTTTAATTTCAAAAAAATTAAACATGTGATTACCCTACGAGCTAGCAATGCCTCTACTGGATATATATTAAAAAAAAAAAAAAGAAAAGAAATCTTCAGATATTACTATTGAAACTAAGTTTGACTTTCCTAACAGTCTGGTTACTCTGATTCCAATAACCTGGACTGCCAGGTTCCATTAAAAATAGTATCCTAGTCAGAAGTGGGATGCTAATAGTTAAAAGGCTTTTTGAGATCAAATTAATTAGAATGGTGAAGAAATTCCACAACCCTGATCCACTCTAATACCTGCAACTTTACAAAGACAGCTCATTTGACTTAACCTTTGAGATAACAAGATCCATTCATTATTTGTACTTTAGTACAGACTAATCAGTCTTTGTTCTTGATATCTGAAACTAAAGCCATGGAGGGGGCAAGAAATAAAGACTGAGTTTTGACTGTACAAGACTTTTAGAAAGGGCAAACTAGAATGTTTTGTTGAGAAGCATTTAAATAATTTATTTATATAAAAAGTATTTCACTTTACTGAACATGAAGGCATCAGGTTCTTATTGAACCAACAAATGGTACTTGATGGGAAATATGCTTATCCACTGACAGTTATTGATGGGGCGGCGCCTGTGGCTCAGTTGGTAAGGTACCGACCCCATATACCGAGGGTGGCGGGTTCAAACTCAGCCCCGGCTGAACTGCAACCAAAAAATAGGCGGGTGTTGTGGCGGGCACCTGTAGTCCCAGCTACTCGGGAGGCTGAGGCAAGAGAATCGCTTAAGCCCAGGAGTTGGAGGTTGCTGTGAACTGTGTGATGCCATGGCACTCTACCAAGGGCCATGAAGTGAGACTCTGTCTCTACAAAAAAAAAAAAATGTTATTGATGAAGAACGTTCCAAATACATGAATTTGCCTGAGATTCAATCTGCAGAGTCTATCTAATAAATTTCACCATGTTACACTTCCCTGATGGAAGTAAATAATAAATGAGCAAGGAAGCAGTTTTAAGGTGTCTTAGTTCTGAACTTGTGCATTTTAACCTTACTCCAGTATTATTTATTTTGAGGTATCTATGTACTTGTTGGCTAGGTAGCAAAGGAACATTAATATTATATTTTTAATCACTTGCTATCTTGACCATTATTCTCTCTGCTAGCACATATATAAATTTAATGTGCCATCAAGTGCCTGAGTTTAAGCCTAGTATTTATACTATTAACTTTTACTGTTTATTGTGCCAGAAACTATTCTAAAACTTTTAAATATATTAACATATGATATGCAATATAATACAAATATATTGATACTCCTTAAGAGCAAAGGATTTTTTCCTAACTTGCAGATGAAGAGAATAAGAACATACAGTTTAAACAACTTCACCCATTACAACAGACCTAATATCAGGATTTGGACCTAGGCAAATGCATAACTTAAACTTGCATATAATTTTAACTGTTTCCTTCTTTTAATTTGGTTGCTGTCATTCATGGTTGAAAATGTATCAGTGTCAGGAAGTAAACTTATGTTTGCTAGTGTTAATAAACTACATGGCCAGGTCTTTCTTCATGGGGGAAGAAATGGCTTCATATACGATATGGTGTGGTTTTCATTAACAGTAAAAGAAAAGTCAGGTTAAGGTTTTAGAAAGTAACAATTTAATACTGAATATTTAGAAATAATGGTACACACAGACACTACAGTAATATAAAATGTGTATGATTTTAAACTGTTTTCTTATGAATTCTTAACATGAATGGCTGATGCTTCCAACAAATAAAATTTTGGACAAAGGTACCAGATATTTTGGGGAGTTCATTTTAAATATCACTTAGTCATGCAATTAGGAGATCTTTAAAAAAATAAATATGGCAAATATGTAGATTTCTGAAGTATAAACTGACATACAAATCTATATATTTTCTTAATATTTTTCATTAAAGCATCTTTAAAGAAGCATTCTGTAACATGAAGTTGAGAGTCAAATTAGATGCAATGAAAAGGCATGAGGTTTTATTAGAATTGTGTAATTCACATACTAAATATTTACATAAAAGTAAACACAAACTTTATGATAAACAAAATTACATATTTTATTCTCTAAGTCTTTAATTTCAGAAAACTACTTCCTGTAAAAATTATAACATAAAATTCCCAATTCTGAATGTTAATGAGGAAACACATATAGGAGCAATTGCAAAAACTTAAATTCTAACTTCAAAGAGCAGTGAAGGAGTAACACAACATTGCCCCTTGGAGATTGTCAAAGCTTCTTCTAGAACTCCTCAGGAGTAGATTCTTTTTGCGAGACATAAGCATAATATCCTGCAATAAGCTTTCATGTCCAAACTTGCACATGATCACAAGTCCAAACCATAGGTTAGTGATTTGCGATTAGATGTCCCCACTTCATTTCCACAAACAGGCAGGCAGCTCAGAGGAAAAAACAATCATTACCTTGTCTTACTTGAATAGTTTGAATAAAATACTTATTATGAGGTTACAGAGAAGAAATAATAATGTTACACATAGTGAGCTTATGAACTTAAGATTTTAAATTTCAAGTAATAAATAGTAGTTATTGGAAGAACATATTCCTTAATGAAACTTTAGCCATCAAAACATAATTGTGTTAATTACTAATTCAAAAAGTTAACACAGAAGGGAAAAAAAAAAAAAGATTTTCCTGAACTAATTTAGAGCAGTGACCCTTAATCCTGACCATAAATGAGAATCACTGGGAGAGTTTTTGGAAAAACTGAAGCATGGTTCCACTGCCCTGTAATTCAGATATAATTATATGATGGTGTGCATAGTAAACCCCCCCCTTGATGATTCTAATATGAAGTGAGGGCTGGAAAGCATTGATTTGGAATAATTATTAATTATAATTACTCAGGGTGGATCTGATTTAAATAAATTAAAAAAATTAAAATATATGAGCATTTCCTATGTAATAGGCACTGTTCTAAGTGCTAAAAGACTTTTTTTCTATAAAAATTAATAGATAACATTAATATATACATTTTATCATTTGAATAGTTATATAAATTTATTAAAATATTACTCAAACTTCTATTATAGTCCGCTGTCACGAAAGATTTCCTTCTACTTTTCTGAACTACTCCCCACTTGATACTACAACCGAAGAGATCACACTCTGAAACTTTTCCTCAAGATACATGAAGAGAAGATAAGAGTAAGATGAATTTCATTTCTCTAGTCATAATACCTGAGGTATTCTCTACCTTCTATCTGGAGGCACAAAGCCATAATCTAAGAACTGAAATTAAGCATTGCGTGATGCTTAACAGAATCTTATGATCTGAATTAACTCTGACTGATATCAGTGCTTAAATTACCTTAAAAAAACAGGCTCTCAGAGAATCTAGTAAGAGTGGGTCTTTAATTCAGACCTTGTTATTTTATGATCTATTTATAAAACAATTCTTTAAAAACTTACAGGAATATGGTCTTTGAACCATATATAATTAGAAACTAGTTATCGCAAAGGAACTAAAACTTCTTGAAATACTGCATGATTAGAAATTAGTTACTAACCCAGGATGACAGTTTAAGCTTTAACATTTTAAATTAAAACTAACTTTATCAGGTATTACAAAATTCATTTGAAATGTATTTTAACTGAAAAAAATCAGATTTAAATTAGTTTTATTTGTATCTACCTTTCAACCTAACATGCAGGTTTAAATATGCCAAAACCAACAAATTGATTAATCCTATGTTAGATTATCTTTTACATAGCTGAATAGCAAGCCAAAAAATGATGCAATTTTGGTTAAATCATAATATATGGATAAGAAAATGGAATAGTAATTTTTTCCATAGTTAATGGAATTAGAACAGCCTTAAAATTTTTACGAAAAGCTCAGTAGTCAAAATAAATATTTAATAAAAATATATACCATAAGAAGATATCAAGAATTTAGTGTTTAAAATTAAACTGTCACATTGTTTTACCGTCAGTTCAACAGAAGTGAATTTAGTGGCTTAAGGTATCTAAGAATGATTAAGGTTAGGTTTTGAAAACAAAAATTAAAATTCAGAATAGACCAGAAAGTTAACACTAAGATAAAAGAGAAATTTATTATGACCCAAAGTTTAAAGTTAGAGTTACTGGGACTTCTCAGCATGATTATGATTCAAAGAAACATGAATAGTTTGGGGAATAAAGTGAAAGAGAAATCATGATTATGTGACTTATAATGCAACACTATCAATAAGGAAAACACAACAAAACAAACAACCCCCCCAACCTAGCAATATATAAAAGCACCATTAGAAATGTGTGTATATATGTGTGTAAAACTTTACTTGCTTAAAAATTGCAAGAGTTTTAAACTGTTAGAGTGACATTAAAGACATGTATATAACTATGAAAATACATTCTTAAGCTAGCACGCAACTTCTTAAAAAAATACTTCATCTAGCATTCCTCCTAACCAAATATAACATAAGGAAAGCTGTTGCTTTTTTGTAGTGCAAAGTCCCTTGGTTAAACAAAATTAATCAAGATAAAAGAAGTGTTCATAAGTGAATGAATTTAAGATTTTAAATCGCAGATATTTAAATTAGATTTGAATCCACAAATTCTAAGAGGTTTAAGAAAAAAAAAACAAATAAACAGTAGGCTAATAAATGGGAATTCACAGACCAAACCAGCACATGTTGGGTTTGCCCTCAAGGGATTACCATCTAGGCGTGAAAAAATTTTTAATTGAGTACTAAAGATTATTGTGCCAGAAAAATCTTCCTTTTATAATAAAAGTTATAAATTTGTCACTGTAATTTAATATTTATGCCATATTCACCCAAATCTATGAAAACTTTTATGTAATACATATCCTGGGGTAAGATAGGTCATTAAACGAAAATGTTTTGATCCTATGTTGAGTAAGCTCATGATAAGAGTTATGGATCCTTGATATTTTTCAGGGCTCTTGGTACAAGCAATCACATGATACAGACTTGACATCTTATAAATAAGAATGCTATTCACCACTTAAAATACGTTCAATCTCTTCCAGTCTTTTTAAAGCAGCAACTCTTTTCTTTTCAATTTCTTTGATGTCTTTTGTTGTTTTGTGGGGTATCTCTTTGTCTGTATTTCTTCCTAGTTGTTTGTTAGATTTAGACTGACTTTTATTATTGCCTGTTTTTATTATTTGTGTTGGTCTGGATTCGCTTAAAATTCCCTTTACACTTTCAGTTGGAATTTTGTCTCCTTCTTCTACAACTGAAGTCTTATCAGTTGGGAATATTGACTGTTCTGCAAAACTAGATGAAGAAATTTTATCCCTGACTATACTCAAATGGCGCTGAATATACTCTTCATGTGGTGCTAATGCCAATGTTTCAACCAGGCATCTTTCAGCTTTTAATAAGTCCTTCTCTTCAAAATAAACAACACAAAGATTGTGCTTTCCTTGCACATTGCTTGGATCCAACTCCAAAATCTTTTCGAAACACTTTTTTGCTCCACGTATATCTTTTTTTTGATTCATTAGGATATCTCCCTTTAAGATGAGGCCCTTGATATGATCAGGATAGTATCTGAGTAGCTCTTCCAAAATTGGCAAAGCTTTTAATTCTTTTGCAGTCTGAGAATACAGGAGAGCAAGGTTAAACAAAGCACTTCTGAAGTCAGCTTGTAATTTTATGGCTTTCTTCATCCAAATTTCTGCTTCAGTATCCTTGTTGTCATCCATGGCAAGCATTCCCAAGTTGAAATAGCCATTAGCATCTTGTGGCTCTTCATTTACATAGCTTAGAAGTCGTCTTCTAGCTTCTGGTCTGAGTTTAACCTCACCTAAGAATAGTATTTTTTTTAAAGAAAAAAATTACAATATTGGCAAAACAAGTCTGAGGATCAAAGATATTTACAAGTACTTAGATTACAAAAAAGATAGCATCAAAACAATTTCTGTAGCTAAAAATAGTGGAAAGCAAAAACCCCAAAGTCTTCATAGGAAAAACATATATTTTAAATACTGAAATAATAGTTCATTTCCTTTCTTTTAAGGCAGTCAGAGTGTTTCAGAAACAAAAATTTCATTATTAAGTCAAATCATTTTGTATGTTACCTCAAATTTTTAGTAATGTTTTAAGTGGGGTAGGCAAGGTGGCTCACGCCTATAATCCTAGTGCTCTGGGAGACTGAGGTGGGTTGCAATGCTTGAGCTCAGGAGTTCGAGACCAAACTAAGCAAGAGTGAGACCCTGTCTCTACTAAAAATAGAAAAACTAGCTGGGTGTTGTGGCAGGTACCTGTAGTCCCAGCTACTTGGGAGGCTGAGGGAAGAGGATTGTGTGAGCCCAAGAGTGAAACTCTGTCTAAAAAAAAATTTTTTTTTCCCCCTAAGGGCAGAAATATACCATTAAATATAAGGCTATAAAATTAAGATTTAGAAAACAAATATAGGAAAACCTCCATAGCTGACTACCTCAAGTTGCTTTAATTTTCAAAGACTAGACATGTGCCATGTATATGTGTAAGTATGGTAGGCCTAGTTCCTTCTGTTAACCATCTCCATATATGGATCAGTTTGTTCAGTCCCTTGGGGGGTCAACTTACAGAGGTCCTACTGAATTTACTGAAATAATTCCTATTGCAAATAAATGCAAAAAAAAAATTCAGTTTTATAATCATAAACTTTATAGTGTAATCTCCTGAGGAATAATGAACATATTTCATAGTCATTAAGGTTAGACAACCTTGCCAAATCATTAATCTCAAAATTTGTACATTTTGAAAACCAGGCATAAAGATCTCTATTCTGTTATTTGACAGCATTAGGAATAAAGAAAATTTGAAAATAAATTAGCAGGCTTCTGTTCTTATCTTGGATTAGCTATTAAAGTAGCCATATGAAGTTAAGGTATGTCATTAGATCAATTTGGTTTTCATTCTAATCTACTAAACAGAAGACTGACAAAAATAAACTCAATGGTTTTCTTTAACTCCTAAATGCTATGATCCTATGACTCATTTTTTTGCAAAACTTTTAAGAAATATATCTAATAAATTACTAAAAATTGTAGAATTTTCAAACATAAAAATTAAAAAAAATTATAATGTACACCGCTTTGTGAAGAACAAAAATTCCTTTATAAAATACAGATCAAAGATCCAGATTTATTGTAATTAATTTAGTTTTGCTAAATTATAGGAAAGATAAGAAATTAGAATATCTCAGAAAACAATGAAACTGGATACAAAATTATGTTAAAAATATTTGCTCTTGTAAATCAAAAGAAAATAGATTTTTTTTTTTTTTAAAATAAACAAACCATATAATGCTTTCGGCTCCTAAAACCTAATTATGTAAAAAATTTCCTAAGTTCATTATTTGGGATATATATTTATATATAAAAAGGTTATTTTATAGAACATAAAATAACAGATAAAATAACAGCAGAACAGATTAATCAGGTATTGCTTGACAGACTGAAAAATTAGTCTTAACACATACCAGAAGAATTATTATTATACATGTTAGTACATGTTACTTAAAAAGAGTTGTTTTAAATATTTTTTCTTTAAGTATTTTTTCTATTAGTCACTTAAACACAGTTCTGCTACAAACTATCCATCCATAAAACATTGTCTATGGAAAAGGAAGCTTAAATTTTTAACATTCCAAACTACAATTTGTTTAAACATAGAAATATTTTGAGAAAACATACCTGATTCTTGCATTAATATAGCAGAATTGAATAACGCTAGTTTATGCTTTGGATTTAGTTCTAAAGCATGATTAAAGTTTTTCAGAGCTTCATTTGGTTCTTTAAGTTCAATATGTACAATTGCCAAGTTGTACCAAAGGTCTGCATTACTCCTGTCCAGCTCTAGTGCTTTAAGATATGCTTCCTTTGCTTTGAGAGGTTTATTCATTTTTAAAAGCAATTCTCCTCTATGGAAAAAATCAAACACAATCTTTACTTACAACATTATCATGTCAGTTTGTAGATAACATTTTTGACAAGTTTTAAGCTTTTCTACACACAGCTTTCTTTTCCACTTTTAACTTAGGCTCTTAAAAGCTCTCTTTTAAAATTAATTTTTTGAAACTGTTCTCAAATCTAAAATCCTTAGTTCAGCAAATGTGGCCTGATATATTTTCAAACATTACTGAAGAAAAAAAAAGCCTGCCTGAATTTAGGGGGCAAGATGTGAGGACGGTATCGAAGAAAAGGAGACAGAGAAAATACATTCTTTGGATCTGTCTTCAAAAGAGACAGACCAGACTGCATGAGAAAAACAACAGCTAACCAGAGTGGAGATTCAAGAATCTGTCCGGTGATAAAGTAAAAGTATTTCAAGAAGGAAAAAAATACATAGTGATGATGGGGAAATTCCAGTCTTCAAATCTATGATATAAGTCTCAATATATGAAAAAGGCACAGCATATGACATTTTTAACTCCTTCCTACATTAATTTAGTCTTCTTCAATGTGTTCTTAGAAAATGACCACTCATTAAAAAAAGAATCACAAAAGCTGAAGTGGATCAGCTACATGCAGACAGTTTTGAGGAATACATCTAAAAATTGCAGTTCAGTTTGTACAAAGCCATTGTATAAATCTTTCCACTATGATTCTATTTTTCTATTAGAAAACTTAAGTCATTTTACTTAGAAAATATTTTTTGTTACGTATGTGAAAATCACATTTGCATATATAACATGTTATTTTTATTATGATACCATTCCTTTCTATAGCATCAGCTTAGGAATAAAATCAAAGACATAATGATTAATATTCTCAATTAAAGCAACTTCTAAAAAGAATGTAAATAATGCTATTTTTAAATGAGGATATTACTGAATAATTCTTTGTGGATTAACAAACATGACAGGATTTACTTATTGACAAAACCCAGTTAAAGTAAGTGGATTTCAGAAAGTAGTAGACATGGCTGAACGAAGACCTCCTCTAATTTAAGGATAGATTTTATCTCAAAAACTTAAATTCTGAATATACTTTTCCCATGTAAAGTGTTAGAAATGTTAAGTTTCTAAAACATGCTGCATTTTTACTGAATGAGGAAAACACAAAAAAACATAAATAACACTTACATAGAAAACATATCAAGTTTCAACACATGATGCCACAAAACTCTTTTAATGACAACCAAGAACTTTTCTTTTAGGAAAAGGAATTAATAACTACTCGACTCTCCAAATTTACTTAAGAAAGCTCCTGAGAGTTGGATATCGTAAGTAACCATCACAAAATGTTTCAGGTATTAATTTAGATAGGAATAAATGACTTTGGTGATAAGAAAATGAAACTAAGAAAAAGCGGGCAGTGCCTAACAAAGGGTTAGGGCGCTGGCCCCATATGCCGGAGGTGGCAGGTTCAAACCCAGCTCCGGCCAAAAACTGCAAAAAAAAAAAAGAAAAAGAGAAACTAAGAAAATGCTTCTTCTATCCTTTCTTTTATATAAAACCTAAGTTGGCTATTAGAAGTTAAGGATTCATTTCCTTGTCAATTTCAAATCTATTAAATTTGATGGTTAGTCTAAAACTAACTTGCACTTCTATGCACTTGGTTGTCAGGTAAGATTACTAAAAGGAAAACAAGCCAAATTAGTCAAAGTGGTCAAAATGTACATGCAGACACAGGTTCAATATTCTAGATATCATAGCTCTAATGCGAACAATACCTGCTAATGTAAGCCTGTTTGAAGTCAGGCCTCATGCTTATTGCTTGTCGGTACAGCTGATCTGCTTCTTCCAGTCGGGACTCATCTGCTCGAATCAGGTTAGCCAGATTGATATAAACATTTAGGTGGTTGGGGGCAATTCTAGCTGCATATTTTTTACCAGGAATAATCTGTTTAGAAGAAAAGACATTTTCATAATTTGATATTTTAATACAAAATAAAAATCAAAAGGAAGTATTCCTAGTAGCTTATTTAAAATAACACTAAACATAAAAATTATGCTGCTAAGTTTTACTACTATACTAAAATATAACATAAAAATGTGAAAAAAGCACTTATACTATTCATAAAAATAAAAATAAAATAATATTTTGTGGCATAGAAGGACATATTTTTTCATTCATGTTAGCTTAATGGACTATTGTTAGCTTTTTATTTATACCTAGCAGCTTTTTATCAAGTCAGAAAAATTAATCATTTAGAGGTCAAGGTTTCAAGTTAGCAACAGAAGAACAGAACCCAGATCTCCCACCTATCTTTCAGTCCAGTGTATATAGTGTCAACTTTCATTTTGCCAGCAAACTATTTCCTGGTTGTGACAATGGAGTAATTAATTTTATTTCAGAATTATACTAAAGATTCATGTATCTGGTGAAGTTAGGATATTATGAAGTTCTCCAATTAGTTATTCAAGTTTAGTAAAGTTGAATATAATACATATATATTAGGATCCAAATTCTCAATGAACATAATAAATTATGGAACCTTCGTAGTTGACCACCTCCCTACAATGACCACCTCTTTAAGCTGACATAATTTTCATAATCAGTCATGTAACATATGTCTATATCAGTATAGTAGGCCTAGTTCCTTATGTTGACCATCTCCCTATATTAACCAGTTTGTTACACTCCCTTGGGTGGTCAACTTATAGAGGTTCTACTTTATATCTGAAAAAAATCTGTAACAAATACAATTTAAATTCAGCATTTCAAGATTGAAATAACTCTTAGGACGTCATATGGTCTAATTCTGTTTTTAAAAAATTTACTAAACTATCCAGTTGTTACTGTTACTATTATTATCAACATTACCACAAGTGAGAAAGCTGTAGCCCAATTTAAACTATCTTTTCTGATGACACAATTTCTTTGCCTGTGTTTTGTGGGAGGTCAAGGGCAAGAGCAAATCTTCTAAATTGATACTGTAATATTATAGCCAGTGAAATCTTGTGTCATTATAATAACCGATGGATAAAATGGCAACATAGATGTATCTACTAATTTCGCACTTTTATTCATTTTTTGGATAGGAATAATACTTAATGTACAAAAAATTCTTTTCATTTAAAGTTATTTAACTAGGTCATGCGCAATAGCTCATGCCTGTAATCACAGCAGTCTGGGTGGCCGAGGTGGGTGGATGGCTTGAGCTCAGGAGGTCAAGACCAGCCTGAACAAGAGTGATACCCCATTTCTATTAAAAATAGAAAAAATACTAGCCAGGTATAGTGGAGCATGTCTGTAGTCCCAACTACCTGCGAGGCTGAGGCAAGAGGTTGTCTTAAGCCTGAGAGTTTAAAGTGGCTATAAGCTAAGAGGATGCCACAATACTCTATCCAGGGCAACAGAGTGAGACTCTGTCTCAAAAAAAAAAAGAAAGGGAAAAAAAAGATCATTTAACTCATCAATAACCTATAATCAAGAATACAAAAATTCATACTGTATAGACTTAGTTTATTCCTATATAAACTAAAAAACATATTTAAAATTAAGTGAGTTAGAAAAATAAATGTAATTCTTTATAAAACTCCTATGAATTGATGATTCATTAGACATCTTACTTGTGTATCAATAAATTGGATTTCTCATCTATATAATTCTAATATGGACATCTAGCAGACATGACACAATAGATAAATTATGACAACTTACTTGAGGCATCAGTGACTTAGCCATCATGTAAGATTCTTCAGCTTCTTTGGTTCTGTTTAAATTTTTATAAGTTCTTCCTACATTCATGTGGGCACCAATATCATCTAAAATGAAAAAAAAAACACATTTGTTGGTAAATACAGTAATCTAGTATTTAATGTAATCTACTGAGAAGATATATTTTTAGAAACAAACACACGAGGCAAAAAATTCAAAAGGAGACAACAGCTCCTCCTTTCTTTTTAAAGTTCTTCTAACGTAACTTGTTGTAACTTATGACCAACGGTATGCTACAAAATTACTTAAAGCACTGTCAGGACAGAAAATAGACACACGACATGAAGAAACTATTCCAACTGATCGAGACATAGGAAAAGAGATAAAAATGAAATGAAGAAATTTACATCATCTCTCTTCACTATATTTTACTATGCTATACTAAGACTTGCTTTCACTTTCTTAATCTCACAGCTTTGGAATTCACTTCAAATGTATGGCTCAACTCTTCAACTGAAATGGATCACTATGATTTTTAGAATCATTTCAAGTACTGTAACTAACAAATATGTGCCACAGTGGGATAGGAACAAAGAGGCTGTGAAAAAACTTTGTAATTTGTTTTTTTAAAATTTTCATGAATATGGTTCAAATGAGAGTAAAATAGAGTATCAGGATAAGAGCATGACTTAAGATGCTGTGGCCCTTCTCTCTTAAATGTCAGAGACTTATGTCTTATTTTCTGATGTGGAAAGTAAAAGCTTCAGAAAATTTATTCACAGATAGAAAAAAAGTACAGCTATGAGGACTCATCGAATAGTAGTTTTTAAAGAAGATACACTTCGAGTAAATATTTCAAAGGCTGGAATAATGATAGAAGGGAAAAGATCTTAAATCAGACAATTTTTACTCAACATGAATTTCCAACAGGACATGACAAGGTTTCAAATTATGATTACTACTTGCCTGTGACACCGATGGTTTTGCAATTGTGGAATAGTTCTCTGCCTGCAACTCCCAGGACACATAGGGGCCAAGCATATATATCTGGGGCATTCCCCTAGGAGGAGAGTAACAATCCTATGATCTTGCTACATTATGCTTAAGGCTGGTAATTGTGTGCACTGCACAAAAACTGGCAAGTGCAGGATTGATTAGAGAACTGAGGAACAATGTTGTGGGTAAGGTAGTTAAGTTTTTCTTTTTAGATGTACTGCTGAGTCTTATGGAGCCAGGAAGAGGTCAAGCAAAAAAGTGCTTTCAGGGGTCCTCAAACTACGGCCCGCAGGCCACATGAGGCGGTGTGATAGTATTTGTTTCCGTTTTGTTTTTTTTACTTCAAAATAAGATATGTGCAGTGTGCATAGGAATTTGTTCATAGTTTTTTTTTTTTTAACTATAGTCCGGCCCTCCAACGGTCTGAGGGATGGTGAATTGGCCCCCCGTTTAAAAAGTTTGGGGTTATTGTAGGACTTCCTAAAATCCATGCTAATTAATAATAAAAAATACTATAATAAAGTACCAGTGGCAATTGTCAAAAAAAAAAAAAAAAAAAAAAAAAAAAAAAACAAAAAACAAAGTTTGAGGACCCCTGTTAGGCTAACCATTCCTAATCCTGGCTGCAAATCAGTTTAATTAAAAAAAAAAAAAATTCAGATACCTTGGCCCCATCCAGCTCTACCAAAACTGAATCTTTAGAAATGGTATTTGCAAAAACATGTTTGTAAAATTCAAAGGCCAATTCTGATATAGAGCCAGGAATGAAAAATCATTGCATTACCAAGTGTATATAAAAATATACAGTACAGTGATTAGATCAGATCAATCAAATAAATCCATACATTTGTTATAGAAATTAGAAAATTATTTAGAAAAATCTAAGAATATATAAAATCTGAAAAAATAAATTATATCAAATAAATCGAAAATTTGAATGAAAGTATCGAGTTATGCCAGCTGAGTTCTTAAAATGTTACTGAAATTAGCTCCAACCAATGTCAGAAAAGAAAGAGGTTATCTATTTAGATAAATAATGATGCAAATTATTACCTACTGGAATAAAGTTTTTAGAATTATGGCAAGGAAATATTGTCATTAATGTAGACTTCAGATAGAAAAACAACTCTAATTTCTCAAAGAACAAAAATAACAATTAGATATCCTTTAGCATCAAAAGGCTACTCAATACAGCTAACATAATAAAAGATGTAATTTCTAAACACTTCTTTGTAAGTTACAAAGTTTTAAGATTCAGGAGGGAAAATAGTGTTACTTCTCAGGTAAATTTATATTTGAAAAAATGTAAGAGAAAAGGCAAGATGTAAAAATCTATGACATTTAATGACTAAAAAGCTACAAAGAATTTCAAAGAACAAGCTCATTCTTACAAATACATTATCCAAACCAACGGCATGACTTAATCAATTTACCTTTAATTCAATGTAAACGAGGACCACACAAATCTCAATGTTACTTTCTAGAACCTTAGTATTTTACTCCTCCTTTCTAGTCAAAACATCTTATTTTCACCAAGGAAACAAAAGATTAGAAGGGATCTTACCTAGCATCCTACTGCCAAAGCTATCAACTTACGTGCATGTGGGTGCATGTGTTTGTAATGCTCACACACACCTCCCTATGCACACAGGCACACACACGTCTCCTTTCCTTCCTACACGTTTTCTCTGATCAAAGGCCAACCAGTCTGGTTATACACTGCATTACATTCCCTTTCCACACTTCAGGATTTGTTCATGCTATTATCCTGCCTACCCTGCAACACATCCTACGATTGCTAATAGGAATAATCTATATGGTAAATCTCTTTCAAAGAGTTGTTTATATGAGGGTCCTTATGAAAGTTCTGAGAACATGAAAATCAAGAAATGTAAGATCTGTGTAGACAGGAACAAATTAAGCCCTCCCACCAACACCCATAAGCCAAGCAAGTTGAAACTTGCAGGGGTGAATCAGAGAGGAAGGACACTGTCCACTATGCTTCTTCAAAGTGAAATAATAGACATTATTTGTGGATGTTTTTTAAGTTTCTTGATTTTTGTGTATCTCAAAACTTTCACAATGAGACCCGTGTTTATGTTCTATTTGTACTTCCTCATTCCCAAGAAATTCATGGACAGACTTCAAGAGGTTTGTGAACTTGGAAGGGAACACACTGCATTTAAATTTTTCTTAACTTCTACTAAAAAGTTTGAATTTTCTCCAATTAGAATCACAGGTACTAAATCCTAGTAGCATCTGCAGTACTTTGACTTTACCACACACCACCAAATCACAAGCGTTTTCACATCATGTGGCAATTGTTGCAGGTGTCTTGAAATTTAGTTTACACTCACTATCCTTTTGAAATGGTAACAGTTACTAGACACCGGCTCACATGTGATCTCACTCATACTATCTATGGATGTACATGTGATGTAGCTGGTAAGTATCTGGCATGAATGGTATATCAAGTGTGTTATGAGCAATAATACTTCAGACACAAACAATATTCTCATATTGATGGCTCAGATCACCTATGTTGCTTACTAAAGGCAAGGTTTTAACTTATAAAATCAATTTCAATGTAAATTACTTTATTAGCAGACAAAAAAATGAAAACCTTACGATCTCAATTGGTAAAATAAAAGCATGTGAAAAAAAATGTGACACCTATTTGTGATAAAATTCTCAGTAAACGAAGAATTAAAAACGAGACACAACTACATGAGGGACTCTAACAAATGCACACATTATAACTGGTTGTTTGTACCCTCACATTAATCTGAAATAAAAAAGAAAAAAAGAAAGAAAGGGATGGGAACTCTACTATACTGCTGGTGTGAATGGAAAATAAAATACATTCTTTAAAAACCAATTTGGCAGTCTTTTAAAAAGTTAAACATTATATGACCAAGCCATTCCTCTCTTTGGTTTTTGACTCAAGAGAAATAGTAAAAACAATGTCCACACAGACTGGCACGTGAATGTTCATAATAGCTTTATGTGTAACAGCCTCAAACTGCAAATAATCTAAACACCCATCAACAGGTAAATGGATAAATGACTGTGGTATATCCACATGAAGGAGTACTACCGAGCCATACAAAGATATGGTTTCACAATTCAGACAATATTAATGAGTATGAAAATACGTATACAGAGTGAAAAAGCAAGGAGGAAACAGTGCATAGAGTATGATTCCATTTATATACAATTTTAGAAATAGTGCAAGTACCCTATAGTGTTTAGAAGGCATAGTTTGGCTGGAACAGGGATGAGCAGAAAGGGGTAGAGGGAAGTACTACAATGGGTTACAAGGAATTTGGGGAGCTAATGGATATTTTCATTATCTTGAGTCAGGTAATGGTTTTATGTAAGTGCATATACACAGGCCAAAATTTATTAAATAAATATTTTAAACATGTATTCTCTATTGTCAGAGAGCTATTTAAGTAAATAATTCAACCACTGCTTTCTGCTTTTTAGTATTCTTTGCATAGCCAGTGATTCTAAAAGTTATCTACATAAACTATATTCACAACACTTGTCTCTTAATCTGTCACCTCTGTCCAATGCTAACTTCCCAGACTACTGTTTCTAACTTTTCTCTTATTTTTAATAGCTTTTTATCACTTTTGTGTAAAACGTGTGTTTTACATATGTATGTGTATATGGATTTCATGTGCATACTCACTTACTTATTGTCTACGCCCTTACTTAGAATGGGAGTTCAATGAGTCAGGAAATTTGTTTCATTTAGTGGTATACCCAGCACTTAAAACAGTGCCCAAGACATGATAAATTCTTAAATACACACCTGATAAATAAATGAACCTATGGAACCATTTGCTATTCATTCTCTTTTCAAAAGCCTTTCTCCCTGAATCCTACATCTTTTATTTGACCTCCTTTCCTCGTTTCAGTGAAAACAATGCCATTAAAACTTTTATCAGTTCACATTTATTTAATATACACTTATTGGCTAGAAACTGGCCTAAGTCTTTTACAATCAGTATTTAACATAATCCATACAAAGAATAGAAATATTATTATTCTAAATTTTTATATGAAAAGCTTAGGATGACTGAATTTGATAAAAGGACCATCTGATGCCAGAATCTAAACTTTTAACTAACTACTACAATACCCGTCTCTTTTTAGCCCTATCTCTATCACTGTCTTTCCTTTTTCCAACATCTAGGCCTAATAATATAGTAAAATAACATGTCATATCATCTGTCAAATTCATCTAGGAAGAACACAGCTAAAAAAGGAGTAAGAAAAGAGGCCACTGAAAGCTATATTCTATGTTTCTAAGTTTATATACTTTGTAATAAATTCTAATTAACTGGTTTACCTGTTTCCCAGCCCTTGGCTTATTAGAAATAGCAATTTTGAAAATGTGATAGTGAAGTCATATTAAAAGAGACAGGTTTAGCAAATACCTTAAAAATACCAAAAAGTGATTATTGACAATAAAGTGGAAAATTATTTAAACACTGAGTGCCTATACCTGCAACATTCTGTGTAAGGCACAATATTCACTAACAAAACTCAACATGTACACACATACCCAAGTACACACTTAATTCAGCATTTACAACAATGCTGTAAGACAGATATTATTATCCCAATTTAGAAACAAGAAAGATGAATGCAGTGGCCTAAGGAACATCTTCTGAGTCTCAAAGTCTTTATGTGTCTGACATCAAAGATGACTTTGCTCTGCAAAAACTCTTAGAATGAATCTAAAAGACTTTAGAAAGTAATAAATTAAAATGACTGCATTTAGTGACTGCTAACTGTGTATAAGGACTCTACTAGACTATGCAGAGAGCCCAGAGATGAATCAGATACCTGGCTGCCCTAGGAAGCTCCACAGCTTAAATAAAAATTTTAAATAAATTAACATTTAAGTAAAGACAGTATAGCACTAAATAAAAAATAACAAATATAGAAAAGATATAGAAGAAACTGTAAGTGGTTTTACAGATTAAAAAAAAAATTGCTTCTAGCTAGAAAGATAGTTAAGATCTTTTAGAAGAGAAGCCATGTGAGAGGGACTGCAAAAGCTGACTAGGTTATGATGGAAGGAGGAAGGGAGAACAGAACAATTCTAGTCTCAAGTAAATATAAACATAGGTCCAGAAGTAAGCAAGCATGGGACATGTACTCCATATTCTCTGCAAGACTAAACTACATGAAGGACTGTGGGAGATAAAATTGCATTAGTTATATTTCTGCAATCTTTTCTTTACCTTTAATTGAAACTTAGCTTTGTCTTAGTCATGGTTACGCTCTAGCTCATCCAAGTGGTGACTGTGTTGTTCTTTTTTAAGAGAGGTGTTCTCCTTGATCCCTATAGCCAATTTCGGACGAATTTCTTTCCTTTTAAAAATCACTCACCTCTGAATCTGAAGTCATTAAACCTTATTATCTACCATTCCTCTTTGGTGCAGTCACTGATCCCTGTACCATAGTTCCTGGTTGCCCATTTCTCTCTCCAACATCACATTTGTCAAAATTCTCAAACACTTCAAAATTCACATTCATTAATCTAATACTGTGGCCTTGAGGTACTTTCAATGACTCCCTCCTACCTTAACTAGTTAGTTCAATGGCCATACTTACTAGAAAAAATTGGGGTAGTGCTCAACACTTTGTACCTCTAAGTATATTTGGCAATGGGGGTAATTTCTTTTTTGGTTGCCACTCTGAATGGAAAGTAATGACGATATTTGATAGACCACAGCCACATTGGGTATGCATCCTGTCATAGATATTATTATCCCAACTGTAATTATAATACAGTTCTGCACACTAAAAAAGCCAATTGCATTTCTATTGAAAAATTATTGCTGCTCTAGCTACACAAAGAATTGTGGATTAACTATCACCTGGGAGCTCTTCAGAAATGCAGAATTTCAGGCCCTACTTTAAACTCACACTAGAATACACACAAGGGGGCAAGAGTAGAGCACTGAGTGGCACAAGAGGAGTGTCATTCAATCTCAAGTAGATACCAAATTAAGAAGTCTATCAGAACGAGGCAGCAATCCAATAAAGCTAGGCAATGGATAGTAAAGAAAGCCAAAGGAAGATTTCTAGGTAATTTAAATGCACATTAATCTCTAACATTTCCTTCTTCTTACTCTGTACTGATGATTTTACTTTCTATTTCACTGAAAAAACAGATGCACATAAAAGACAACTTTCAGAAGTTTTCTCTGCATCAATTACTCATCTACCTATATCCACATCACTATACTATGCTTTCCCTGTTACCACAGTCCTGCGATTAAAAAACGTTTAACTCTCAGTCCTGTGATTAAAAGAAGTCCTCAGCCTGTTTACCAGATCCTATCTATCTCATCTATTCAAGGACATAGATCCAGTAATTCTCCCCTCCACCTACACTGATTATATTAGCCCCAGACACTTTTTGTTTCTCCCATTTGAAAACAAAAAAATTGCCCTACCATCCTTTCATCTTCTCTTGACACCAAACCCAGTGCCACCACCATTTCTTATCAATACCCTTTAACAGAGTTTTCTATACTAATTGTCTTTAATTCTTCTTCTTCTGCTCTCTTAAATTACTCCTATCAGGCTTTTGCACTCACCACTCCACTAAAATTGTCCACCTAACAACTCCATGTTAAAAAAAAAAAAATTCCTTAAACATCTGATATAAATGGTTCTTACGTATAACCCTAGACAAAATAAGGGGTATGACACACTAGTATGGAAATCATTTGGAATAAAGCTCAAAAATAAACTCAAACTTATTTTCCCCAAATATAGTTTTTTAAGAAAGCAAACTATTCATCAATTTATTAATTAATATGCTTACCTGGCTGAACGTGGGTAGCCTGTAAGAAGTATTTTAAAGCTTTCTCAAAATCCTTTTCATTTTCCAGAGCATGACCCACATTATTCCATAGTTTGGCATTATTTCTATTTACCTTAAATGCAAGTACAGACAATAAGAAGTTATAATTTAAAAAATATGACTAGTTTACATAGACATTTATTTGTTATATTTTAGAATGAAATGTTCCAAGGAGATGTCTTCGGGGGATGAAGAAGGAGCCAAATATAGACTGCTTTACCAAATTAACTTTCTACCCTATCTCCAAAAGGCAACATACTAAACCCACAGCAGTGTGATTTTACCCACTTTACATATTAAAATTTTACTAAAAAATTTTTTGAACAAAACATAGTGCTGTGTGAAAACTTCAGCTCTCATATTTGTATTCTTAGAAGAAACACAGGTAGGTACTGGAACATAAGTATATGATTAAACATTGTACTGATGACTTACTTTTAGGTTTGACATATTTAAAGCTATTCACATAGTCTTTTATGGCAATGGAAACCCTGAGATTAAAGTTCTTAGCCAATCTATGTATCCTGAATTCACAGATTAGCAGGCTATTCTTTTAGGTACAGGATAGCACTAAGCTAAGGGACTAGTTGCAGTGTTTTGGGCTATAGGTTTCAACCACTGTCTGGGAGTGAGCACAGGCAAAATTCCTGACAATTACAAAGCTCCCCTGGTATCCTTATTAACCCCAGGACTGTGGGTTAATAAGCATGGCAATGAGGTCTCACTTGTCCACAGAATTCTGAGCAGGGGGCAAGAGTAGAGCACTGAGTGGCACTAGAGGATAGTCATTCAATCTCGAGTAGATACCAAATTAAGAAGTCTATCAGAACGAGGCAGCAATCCAATAAAGCTAGGCAATGGACAGTAAAGAAAGCCAAAGGAAGCAAAAATTTAGACACTGGAAGAGGAGTATTGGTAAGGGAGAGCCCAAAAGTATCTTTGTTGATAACTTTTATAGAAAACAATTTGCATTTTTTAAAACCCTTTTTTTCTGAATTACATTGTCCATTCTATAGAAATGCTAACTTTTTCTTTTCTGCCAAGTTCCTATCTTTCTCACAGTACTGTAACCATTGTTATATTCTACATAGCAGGGTGACACTTTTTGCTGTATATTTTATTGAATTGAAGATGCCACCAATATAAGACTCACCATTACCTTATATGCCATTAAGAAAGAAAAAAGGGAACAATAATTGTCAGATGACTTTTCTCTACGAGACTTTTGATTTCAGAAATGTTACAGGTAAAAATATTAATATTATATTAAATATAGAAAAGTAAAACATATGCCCCTTAAGAACCAATGGAATATAATATTCTAATTTAAACAGTTTATCATTTGAGCTTTTAATCGTATAGCATTTAGGGACTTATTCACAAATGCTTGGGACATACAGCTAAGTACTGTTTGAAGCATTTGACTACAGCATGTATTACATAAAAAGCAAATTATTGTCATTAACCTTTTGGTAAAGTATTTAATACTGAGTTAAATTATCTAAGTAAAGTTAGAACAGCTTAGAAATAGCTACAGGAAATCACTGATGACATGGTCTTCTGTCATTCTGAACAATACTTTACCTTCAAGGCTGACATAAACAATGTATATTCAGACTCCCAATCCCAATTTCTGTGGAGTGTTTTCAAGGCATGGGTGAGTATCACCACAGACAGACAAACCCAGGACAGCTTTTTAAAAATACTGTTTAAGAGAAAAAAGTAAAACAAAAGAAAAATTTGTATTACCAAAAGTATTTTACCTGGTAAAACTGAAGTACTAAATATGTTAAATGTTCCCAAAGTACCATGTCTGAATTTATCCTAATTCATTCTAATGATCATCCAATTTTTGAGAAAATACCAAAAAATTAAACATTGTGAATTTGATCTTCCAATTCAGCCTTCAGTTACATTATATATACAAATATTTCCCTCTATTTCAAAAGCTTTGTTCAGATTAAATGTCAAAAAAATTGAGGAAATCAGTTTTTAACTGTGACTTCTTACACAGGAATTTAGTCTTTGTGCCTACAATTTAAGTATTCTCAATTGAGTTTACAAATGGTTAGCCTATCACTGGCTCTATTATAAAATGTTTTTGCCTACTGTTTATACTTTAGACTATGATACTCTTGGAAGAATTTTGCATTTAGAGTTAGAATTTTTTTATTAAAAGGCAAAACAAAATTCTTTATAAAACAGATCCAAATTAACTTTATAACTTTAAGCCTACTGAGACTTAATTCTTCATTTAGAAAAAGGCAATTATACTACAATAATCTTTACGATCTCATTAGCATTAATACCATCTTAGTCTATGTTTTTGCTCCTATAACATGGTTCAATTTCTTTCATTTTGACAGATCCACTTAACCAGAGTATGGATCAGAAAGAAAATGGTAACTGGAAATAATGCAAATTTGAATCAAGACTGTTTACTAGCTATGTGACCTTGGGTAATTTAGATAACATCTCCAATTTTGATAGTATATCAAAATTAAATCAGAAAACAAATCTGAAGTATCTATCATGTCACCTGGCATATGACAGGCACTCAAAAATTGGTAGTGATTATAATTTGATATATGAGTAGAAGGTAAGAGAAAAGATTTGGTAGTTTGGAAGTGATAATTGTAGACATGGAGTAGGTCATCTACAGAGCATATTTAGTGTGAAAAAATGGCTGTAAAACTGAGAAATATAAATACTCAAAGAGCAGGTACAACAAGAAGAATCTGTGCAGAAATGAAGAGATAGATATGGAAGATAATCTGGAGAAACACATTTTATTTATTTATTGTTTTTTGAGACAGAGACTCATTTTGTTAACCTGGTAGAGTACCGTTGTATCATAGCTCACAGCAATCTCAAACTCCTGGCATCAAGCCATCCTCTTGCTCCAGCCTCCTGAGTAGCTGGGACTACAGGTGCCTGTGCCACAATACCTGGTTATTTTTTGCTTTTGCTCAGGCTGGTCTTAAAACTCAGGAGCTGAAGCAATCTACTGGCCTCAGCCTCCCAGAGTGCTAGGATCACAGGAGTGAGCTACTGTGCCCTGCCCAGGAAAAAGACATTTTAAAGCTACTAGAGAAATACATTTTAAGAAAAAGTGTTGACTGAATTTGGCTATAAGGAAGCAATTTGTTACATTTGTTAACAGAGTGATATAGAGAAAAGTCAGAATTCTGTGGGTTAAGGAGTGACTGGAAAATGAGAAAGTGATCATTTCCTTTGCAAGTTGCAAACCCAAATTTAATATTATTACATTAGTATTGCTAGACCATAGCAATTTGTTTGATTTGATAATTTTAGTACCATAGCATATGTATACAAAGAGATAATACATATCACAATTATAGTTTCTAAGCACATATATGGTGTGAAGATGCTGTTCCTTAACTGTTAGAGAAAACTTGGACACAAGATTAAGATGAAGGTAGTGATAACAGCAAGAATTTACAGATTGTTTACTATATACATTTTACATATACTAATTAGCTCAATATGACTCACTTAATAGGATGACTATTATTTTAGTTCATTGCATACGAAAGTGGCAATGGTCACTTGCAACTTTAGTCTCAACTAATATCTGTTTTCATTTGTTTTTGACTCAGTTTGTTCTGTCTCAGGCTGTAAAACAAAGTTATATAAATATGGGGAAAAATACAGGATGAGTAGGTGCTGTGGAGCTCTCCTTACGTGACTTTAAGACAAAAGAGGAGAATATGAAGAAGAAAACCCAAACATACCAAAGTATGATTTATAAAAAAAATTAAAAATAAAGTATGACTTACAAAACTGAACTAAATACAGATTTCAAATATCTGAATGTTTCATACTTAATTCTATATAGTTAGTATGCATTAAATAAACTAACACTTTAATTCACCTTTTGTTTGATATTTTCTGCCATCCATGGGCTACCAAAATACAAAACCCCATGCTAGGAACATATAATACTCGCTCGGCAACAACAAATCCAACTGGAAAAAAAAGGTTTGAGGCAGGAATAAATGGTAATGCCATTAAACAAAGTGCCTAAAAAGAAAAAGAAGATAGTTATTTAATTAAAAAATACATAAATGCTTATCACTCAAATCCATGTATTTAATAAT
Organism: Nycticebus coucang; assembly: GCF_027406575.1. Lineage (NCBI taxonomy): Eukaryota > Metazoa > Chordata > Mammalia > Primates > Lorisidae > Nycticebus > Nycticebus coucang. The sequence continues at coordinate 33,872,321 of NC_069782.1, forward strand.
TTAATTTGAATAATGTACTAGTGGATTATTTAGTGACTCAGTTTGTTAATATTATTATAGAATATTCATTTAAACATAAAGAAGGCAACTTAGGAATGATAACAACAAATAATGAGGATGTATATAAGCAAGATGAGATGGAAGTCTTCCAGAATTCTAGAACTTAAAGAGGATATCTATAGTGTGCTTTGAAAACATGATTCCTAGGTATGCTTAGGAATGATTTCTTTTTGAAATGACAATATGAACTACTATAGCATTTTAAGTTTTAAAAGCATAATCAGTTATACTTCACTGGTTCTCTGTGGAGAATATGCTTGCATAGTAAAATATACAAACTTTAATTAATAAAGGTAAATATTTACATCTTTAAGCAAAAATTGAATAACAAAGGTTTATCCAGTTAAATAAGAAATATTTTTTGAAATTATATCTAAAATAACACACTCAAACAAGTCACTGTAAGAAACAAATAACATGGGCAGCGCCCGTGGCTCAGTGAGCAGGGCGCTGGCCCCGTATACCGAGGGTGGTGGGTTCAAGCCCAGCCCCGGCCAAACTGCAACCAAAAAATAGCCGGCGCTGTGGCGGGCGCCTGTAGTCCCAGCTACTCGGGAGGCTGAGGCAAGAGAATCGCTTAAGCCCAGGAGTTGGAGGTTGCTGTGAGCTGTGTGAGGCCATGGCACTCTACTGAGGGCCATAAAGTGAGACTCTGTCTCTACAAAAAAAAAAAGAAACAAATAACATGATTAAAAAAATGGGTAGGCGGCACCTGTGGCTCAGTGAGTAGGGCGCCGGTCCCATATGTCAAGGGTGGTGGGTTCAACCCAGCCCCAGCCAAAGCACAACAAAAAATAGCCGGGCGTTGTGGTGGTGCCTGTAGCCCCAGCTATTTGGAAGGCTGAGGCAAGAGAATCGCCTAAGCCCAAGAGTTAGAGGTTGCTGTGATCTGTGACGCCATGGCACGCGCCACTCTACCAAGGGCAATTAAGTGAGACTGTCTCTAAAAAACAAACAAAAATGGGTAAAGGATATAAACAGGTATTTCTCAACAAGGGACATACAAATAGCCAACAGTAGTGTGAAAAAAAAAAAGGCTATTAAAAAGACAAAATATAACAAATGCTGGCAAGAATGTGGAGATAAAGGAACTCTTCCACCTGGTTGTTGGCGATTGCACAGCTATTACGGGAAACAGTACAGAATTAAAAAACTAAACATAGAACCCCCATGATCCATCATTGTCATTAGTGGGCATACATCTATTTAAAGGAAATGTAATCAACATGTTGAAGAGAGACCTGCATTCCAAGTTCACTGAAGCATTATTCAATTCACAATAGCTAAGATAAGGAACTAAAATCTAAGTGTCTACCAATGAACGATTAAATAAAGAAAATGTATTATATGTACACACCAGAATACTATTCAACTTTACAAAAGAAGGAAATCCTTTCATTTGCAGCGTGTATAAACCTGGTAGACATGCTAAGTGAAATAAGCCAGGCACAGAAAGATAAATACAGCATGATTTCACTTCCATGTAGAATCTAAAAAAGTTCAACTCATATTAGGTAAAGAGTAGAATGGTAGGTAAGTTAAGGGAAGGGAAGATGGGGATATACTAGTCAAAAGAGTCAAAATTTCCATCAGATAAAAGGAATAAAAAATAAACAAAATGTTTGCAAATCTGACTTATGTGCATGGGGTAAAAATAAAATGACAGGGGAAGATGTTAGTAAGTTTTTCAACAAAATTACAAAGGTTGGAAAATAGACAATCATGTCAGTTTTATAATTTTACTAATATAAGAAACCACATAGTATCAACTGGAGGAGTGAAATAAGGTGTGTTCAGACAAGACAGCAGGTTATTGACTCTATACCACAGCATTCACATGGATTTAGCTAGAGGCTTAGTACATGTACAAAAGTAAAACTATCTCCCTCCCTTAAATCAACAGTGTTTTATTCTGTAAAGAATTTCTAAAATTATAACACTGTACACTGAAATAAAATATCACAAAAATATTTAGATTCCTTACTATTTTGAAAATGGGATGACATGTGGTTTCCATATCACAAAGCCACAAATAATAACCACACAGAAAGGTTGTGGAAGGAAATAAGTTTGGTGATCATTAGGCCATCTGTTTCTATGTTCTACCCAATTGAATAAGCTAATCCTTCAGTTTCAGAAGTTTAGACTCTTCAAATGGGTTGAGGGGAGAGAATCATCTTTTTAAATTATACTTTCTTAGGAAAATAATAGATGTAGAGATGTATATACGTTGAAAAAAAATATTGCCTCCATAAATGTTCACCTATGTTATGAGATAATGAAACTGAGGAAGACCACTACCATCAAATGACTTAGTATGATACCAGTATTCTGTCTGAAATTTTACTGTTTTTTAAAAAATAAAAATGGTAAAAAATAAATTAAGAGTGCGTATAATTCACTTTCTATTCCCAGAAATGCTTAACAGAAATAACTACCTACACGTGAAACAGATAAAGACATGTTCCTAAATCTGCAGTTCTTTTAAAAATAAAAAAATCCCATAGTAAATCATGGCTGCTCTAAAGCAATTTCATTTGAAGCAATTAAAAATGTTAAGTTCATTCAAAGTTGTATCACAGACTGATGCATAAACTACACAAAGACAGAAAAATAGTATTTTAGGAAAAATCTGTTTGTTCTGGGATAAGGCATGTCTCTAAGGAATAACTTACAGGTAATATGATCCCTAGTAAAGTATGACAACCTAGCTAACTACCACTAACTTATCATTTTCTTCCTCCAGGAATGTAAATGGTTTTTAAAAGAAAAGACGCTAGTGGAAAGAAAAAGTTTGAGACAAATCTGTTTTACTTCTTATTTCTTACATAAGGTAACTACTTGATTACTTTGAAACTCTATTTCTTTATAAAGAGTAATAACTACTTACATTATGTTAAGATATAAATGGCATCCTACCTAATAATTGCTTAATGTATATCTGTCTTTGCTCTACTTATGCTTTCCAGAGATCTTCAGAAAATACTACCATAAAAAAGTAATATGTTTAAGACTATAGTTAAAGCAGAGTTATGCTCAAGGTCATAACTGTTCTTTTTTTATATACATAAAATAATGTATGTAAATCTGTTTATTTCATTATTTTTTACCCAGTTTATATTATATACACCATTATTTAACTTGATGAAACTTTAATTCTCTTACCTCTCCTTTCTGAAAATCTTCTTTCAGCAGAACTCCAGCTTTGGATGTATTCTATCATTTATCTATTTTATCTGTATTTACCAAAGTAGCAATGTGCTGGTAGACAAAGTCCCAAAGCCAAATAGAGTAATATAATAAATGCATGATTACCAAGTTCAAACTGACACTTAAGACTGATTAGGACTTCTAGGTTTCTCAGGTAGGTTTGATCCATGATTGTTTTCAATCTTGACTACTTTTTTCAAACTTCTGACCTGTATCACTTTCAGCAGGCAAACATACTTCCTAATATACGAAGTTCAAGCCATAAAACAAGAATTCCTTCAATTCCCCCTACCAACATCCACATTCATTTCATTTCCCTTCTTCTTGTAACATTAAGAGTCTCTTCAACCTCAGGGCAAACAAACTTGTGCTCCGTATCCACCGTTCCTCACAAACCAAAAATTATCTCTTCTCTCATTTATTCCATCACTTTCTTATCAATTATCTTCTCCCTACCTACATTTAAACATGCTCTTGCATCTCCAACCTTAAAAATCTTCTCTTTTGTCAATGTATCTTTGGCCTACCTTCCTCATTAATATTGCTCAGGCATAAAACAAGTTCCCACAATCTTAGGAAAACATTTTTGTAGCCATAGTAACAAGTAGCTAAGTAGTTTTAAACTCACTTAACCAATTCACATTTCAACTTAATAAATTCATTTTTGCAAGCCAACCTATTAATGATATACTTTTGTTTCTAAAAGCCAGCCAATTCATACTTTGATAAAAATGCTTCTAAATGCTAATTTATCCTCTCCCTGACATCAACTCCCTTCTACCTTTGAACGTCCATCAATTTTAGATCCCCATGCTTTCCCCAAGCTCTACATAAGGTCAGCCATCTGTTACACTTGAAGCCAGTGGCTAACCAGCCAGCCATCTGTTAGGGAAGAAATAAATTCAAGTTCATCTCATCTTCTGAAATAACTAAATTGTCCCTATAGGTTATTTACATTAGCTCTCTGCATTTTCTCATCAAGTTACTCAATCCAAAGAAATAAATTTTGTAGCTAACAAATTTAACTAACAGACCTAAAAGTGGCCAAAGCCAACAGACATCACTTTTCAACTAGATCTCACTTGCTTAGGCGACAGCATCTGTTAATGTTAACCATCAGACTTATTTGTGTGGGGCCTCTCTCTGTCTCCCTCAGGCTGGAGTGCCGGGCATGATCATAGCTCACAGCAGCCTGAAAATCCTGGGCTCAGTCTCAATCTTCTGAATAGCTGCCATCACAGGTGTGACTCACCCCATCTCGCCATTCAAACTTTCTTAAAACACTTTCCTATATTTCTGTTCATTTGCTCTGTCTCTTATTTAGGGTTTCTTCTCTACCACATCTAAATATGTTAATTCCTCAAGACTACTTCTAGGCTTCCTCTTTTTTTACTATGTTTAGTCCTCTCAACTGTTCTGGGGGGGGGGGACTAAGAACAAATACTCTAAGGTATGCATTATGAGTGTGAATTAACTCCTATGCATGTAGAGTATTACTTGCCAGTAATCATCTTTGAGAGAATTTACAAAACCCTCATTGAAAAAGGTTGTTCTATAACCTCTCCTATAGATCACCTTACCTACACCCTGATTTCTGACAACCTCTATGACAACAAATGAATTTTTACATGCAATTTTGGTATTTCTGAACTTCAGATATGAAGTACTATTCAGAATCTCTACCAAGATGTTTCAAAGGTACCTCACAATCAACATATCAAGGATAATAGTAAATAAAATTTTCCCCCAACTATATATTTTTAATCTTTTCTATATCCCACACATCTTTCAATCTTCTCTGCATCTCAGATATTCAAATTTACCTAGAATGGAAGCTCTCCAGAAAGGAGAATCTTCTATTTCATTTTATTACTATATAACCAGTGCCTAAAATGCCTGGTACTAAGGCTGCAGTCATACATTTTTATTAAATGAATAAATGAATCTTATGGCTGTAGCCAGAAATGATATATCTGCAAAGCATTAAATATACTTTATGACATATAGTAAATGCTTGAGAAAATGGAAGAGAAAACACAACTCTCATGACTGAGAAGTTAGGCAGAATAAGAAAATCAGAAATAGTTCAGAAAAGGAAGAACTGATAATTCAAATCATCAGTTTCTGAAAATAGCAGGAACTACCTCAGTGTGTAATGAAAACCTTGCTAAGGAGAACAAAATGCTATGCGTTTCTAGCTGCACATCTTACATGACGCTTTTTTCTGTGCCAGGAAAACAAATATACAATATGACCCATTTATTCAAAAAGTATATAATCTAATGCAAGCAAGAAATACAAGAAAATGAACCTAAAAGTAATGCTTCAAGGGGCTTTTCAGAACCCCTACCAAATTAGGAAAAGTCATAATCAATTTTCCTTTTACATGTTGAATGTGCACGTCAAATTATGCTCACAAACTAAACTGATACATAATTTTAGGATAATCTAAAATAAGTGCATAAATCAGGATATTACTGAACAAAGAAAGACGCTGCTACTAAAAAGATGCTTTTGATGAATTAATGGTACTTTCTGAATCAACTGAATGAAACGGTATCGGAAAAGTTAACATTTCTTACCATTAGAACTGTCTTGGAAGAATCACCAGGGTATCGGAGACTAAATACTCCCAAAGCCCCCAGAAAGCAAAAGAAAGTAAATGTGGCCAGATTTCGAATGTCCAGTAATGATTCTATAAGTGGTATTGTTCCCATGGTCCAATCACAGCAGAGCTCTGAAGGGTTTAATAGAAGCCAAGCATTCACAGGAAGGAGGTAGTTAAAAGTTAGCTGCCTTGTAGGAGTTGGGCTTACAGCAGCTGGGTTATCAAATCTGTATAAAAAATGTAAAACAATTATTTAAAATACTATTTAACATAAAATTAACATATGGCATATATAAATAAAATACTGAACAATAGAAAAAGCAATCTTTTATATGTAATCTTGTTACACAGAAGACACATACTTTATGGGTACCTCAGACTCTTTCTAGAATTCAATCTAAACTTTTGAAATGTCTAGTTAAGAGAAAGTGATATTTATAAAGAACTGTTTGAAGGGCAAGCAAGTCATCTATTTCTAGTTTATTATTAGGACAACTCAGACATGCATACTATAATATTATGACACTCTCCAGAAGTGCTTTCATTAAATTATGATCTTCTGATTAAAAGTAGTAACAAGAAGTTTTATAAGATTCATTATTGTATGTGTTATATGAATGCTTTTGACAACACTCACCAAAGTTTTCCTACATGAGACATTTCTTTTAGAGTTAAATCCTAATAAAAATTATGCTTCCTAGAAAGGATTGGTAGGCTTTTCTCCTGTCATTGACAAAGAAAATACATCACCTAGGAACTTTCTCTCTTTGCTTTGACTCCTAGGAAGCTAAAAATCAAATTGTCAGTATAAAGTAGTTAATTGTTTAGGCCTACATAACATCTTATTTACATTCTACTTTTTATCCTACTATATGTTAATATAACCTCTTATCCTAGTTTATCTTTCCCCAGGCCATGATGTATTAAATATATATTTCATTAGTTTTATCTGTTTCCTGTAAACAAAGTCACATCAGTTTTTAGAAGTATATTTCAAATGAATAGCTTTATATTTTTATTTTTTATCCTATGTTCCAAATTTATTGTCTATATTAATATACAGTCTTTTAAAAACCCTATTTACCATTTTAAAATGAATCAAGTTGATGAAAAATCAACTACTACCATTTATTTGACTTGGTTTTTTGAAAGAAATAAAATGGGTAAGAAAAAGTAAATAATTTTTAGAACAAATATTTAAAAATTTTTCATATTTGAATCTCTACATAGATGAAAAATAATAACAGATGAAAAATAACAAAAATAAACAATTTGACTCTGTACATGAATTTTCAAAATAATCAGAAGTGAATATAAATCTATCGTTTTTTCTATAATCTACCATTCAGAGTTTAGTTTTTAAAATTAACAGTTTATTTAGGATACATGATTTAAAGATAGTATTAATGCAAACAAAATCATATTACAGTCAAGTTCATAGGGTTATATAAAAGAACTCAGACACACACACACACACACACTTTTTGCATTAGGAGACCATATACTTACTTACACGCTAGAAGCACCATGCACCCACCCATACATACATTCACTTCTAAAAATCACAGTTTCAGACTGCAGAAATGGAAAATACTTGATTCAAATTCTCTATAAGGAACAGTAACAAAACCATTAAAACTAAGGGGTGAAGGAAATAGAAAATATAATCTATAATTCTATTCACTCTATTTCAAATGATGTAATACCTGAATGAGTTCAGGTTAGCATGGCTAGACAAGTAAAAATCCAAAAAGATGAAAAGCAATTATTCTTTAAAGAAAAAAAATGCTGAGAATGATGATTATGTGAAAATATCATGTAATTTTGGGCTTAGAAAGTTATCTGAATTAAAATTTATTCTAATCAGTGCAACAATGCACTATCAAGGATTATAGCATGAACTACATGTTAGTCTTTTCTTAAGGAAAAAAACAAAGGTCTTACATGTAAGGCCAGTAACTTAAATTTGGAACTAATATAAATTTCAGCTGAGTCAGCTGAAATAGAAAATAGCTAAATGTTCAAGTAGGAAAACATAGTATACAGGTTGTTAAAATTCAGTGTAACTTCTGCCTCTACCTTTAAACAAGTAAAAAACTAGACAGGAGGCATAAAACTTTTTTTAACACATAGAACATCAGATAAAGAGTGAATTTGGGAGAAAAAAACACACGAGAGGAGCCCTTCCTGGAGGGAGCTGAGTACCTGAGATTTTAATCAGTGAAATACCAAGAGGGAGTCTAGGCCAAGCCCCACAGTATAACTGAGTTGAGAAGATGGAACTGTCACTCAGGAACGCAGAGGGCTAGAATTTGTGGGGCAGAATACCCAGAAAAACAAAAAACTACCAGACAGAAAAACAAAAAAACAAACAAACAAAAAAACTGCTGAGAAAAAGAGCTTCAGAAATCCATAGGCAGGGGTCTCTCCCAGTTTTTGGTATTGATGAGCTCTTATCAGCATATACACATGAGGAAATACCCAAAGTCAGTGTAGTGAGTCGTGTTTCTCAAAAATCCATGTGTACTCAGAACTTCAGAATATGTTTGAACGGTATATGGAAATAAAATTTTTGCCATTTAATTATTTAAGATGAGGTCACACTGAATTAGGGTGGGCTCTACAATGACTAGAGAGCCCACCCTAATGTACCAGTTCCTTGTACAAAATGGAAAAGACAAACACGTGGTGAAGAAAGGACGAGAGAGCAGTTGGAATGCTGCAACTACCAACCAAGGAAGGCCAAAGGTAGTCCACAACCACCAGAAGTGAGGAGACAGCCATGGAACAAACTCTTCCTCAGAACCTCCTGAAGGAACCTATTGTGCTAACATTTTGATTATGGAATTTTGGCCTCCAGTACTGTAAGGGTTTAAATTTCTGTTGTTTTAAGCCAACCAGTTTATAGCTGTTACAGCAGTTTTTAGAAAACTAATATAGTCAAGGAAAAAAAACCTTCTGAAAGGATTAGAAATAAAAATTCCCAAATATCCAGAGCCAGAAATAGTTTCTCAGAAGGTGGAGTCAAATTATTTATTTCAAATAAATGCATATCAGAAGCTCAAATTCACAGTAATATAGTAAGGTAATGAATAGCATTCATTCAATGAATAACATTCATTCAAAAATTATAGACATATGAAGAAGCAGAAAAATACTATTGGTAATGAGAAAATTTATTCAATATGAACTGATCAAGAAATGACAGAGGATAGAATTAGTGGACAAAAGACATTAAAGCAGTAGAACATGGAGAGTTCCAGATATGTGAAAAAATCAGACTTCCTCCTAGGGATGAAAACATCTTCTTAGATAAGAAATAACTAAAAGAAATTAACGGCAGACTAGACACTACAGAAAAAAAGATTAGTGAACCTGAAGATGCAGCAAAAGAAAATATCCAATTAAAAATGGGGGAAAAAAGGTTGGTGGAAAAAATAGTGTCAGTGAAACCACTTCAATAAGCCTAAATGCACACAAATGAAGCCCAAGAAGGGGAGCCCATTACGTTCTGAAATTGGAAAAAAAATAAAAACAGGCAGAGGAAAAAATACACATAACATATACTAGTATAAAAGTTAAGGTAGACAGAGGTTTTTTCACTGAAAATAATACAAACCAGAAGATAGCAGAAATACCTTTTTAGAATACTAAATGAAAAATAATCAATGTAGACATCTCCACCTAGGAAAAATACCTTTCAAAAACAAACATTTTTAAATGCTAAAGAATTCATCACCAATAGACCTACAAGTGAAGAAATGTTCAAGAACATTCTTCAGGTGAAAGGAAAAAATGATACAGATGAAATTCTTGATCTAACAAAGAAATAAAGAGCACTGGAAACGGCAACTCTATGGGTTAATGTAAAACTACTATTTAAATTCCTCCAAATATAGTTGTTTAAAGCAACAAATGACAACAATGTATTGTGGCATTTACAATGTATGCCTAAAGAAAACATGCAAACAGCCCAAAGACTAACTTCACGTGTATCTATAAAAATACATATAACACATATGATGTTTCTACTACATATGCTATTTATGTTATATATACTTAAAATTAAAATATCCCTCAAAAAACTGTGATAAGGATGCATACTAAAAACCCTAAAACAATCAAGGAAACAATAAAGAATTATAGCTAATAAAACTAAAAAGGAGATAAAATAAAAAATAATCCAAAGGAAGATGGAAACAGAGAATAAAGAGAACAAAGAACACATGGAAAAAGAGAAAACAATTCCCAAGATGGATTTATACCCAACCGTTATCAATAATCGTATTAAATATAAAAGGATGAAACACTCCATTTAAAAGCCAGATTATCTGACCAAACAACAAACGCAGACCAAGTATATCCAGCCTACACTAAATCCTTTTTAAAAATGAAGATATAAATAGATAAGAAGGAAAAAAGGGGAAAAAAATACATCTAACATTGAAAAAAAATAGCAGTGCTATAGCTATCATATAGGACAAAGTGAATTTCTGAGTAAAGACTATTACTAGGGATAAAGAAGTTCATTTAATAATGATAAAGGGATCAGTTCATTAAGATACATGACAATCTTAATTACACACCTAATAACAAAGCTTCAAAAACAAATAAAGCTAACACTGACAGACCAGAAAGGAGAAATAGACAGATCTACAATTATAGTCAGAGACTTCAACACCCCTCTTTCAATAATTGATAGAACAAGTAGACAAAACCGCTAAGGATACAGATGACTTTATAAATGCTAACCTTAACACGTAACCAGTTTCCAGGGAATGGGGGGTCATTATTTTTATTATGGTGTTTTCATGGTTGTACACCAAATTCAAGTTTAAACAAGAACTTGTCAACTTTCACATTTTAAATATCAATACATGTATGCAATTTTTAAAATGTTAACTATCTAAAAATTGTTGGAAATACCATGTAAATCAAAGACTTTCTGGGACATTTACAATCCAAAGTAAAAAAAAAAAAAAAAAAAAAAGGAAAAACACAAAAGAGTCATAATTTCATACCTGGTGAATACTGGAAGTTGGGACTGAATGACCTGGACTCTAATCACAACAAGTAATAATGTACTGAACATCAAGACAATGAGTTTTATTAGTGTCTGCAGCATAGAAAATGGTATACTACCCTTTCCACGGAGAAACTGTCCAGCAGCAGTACATAATAATGGCAAAGTATACTGGAAGATAAAAAGAAGTTTTAAACATAGATAATATACTACAATGTTTTTAATGATAAAGAACTTTCTAAGTACAAGATTAAACAAAGTAAGTATAATTATAAAATCAATGTGGCAATGAATAAAGCTGAGCTCAGTAATCCTATCCAATAATGAAGTATACCGTACATTATTGTACGCTTTTCTAAATTGCCTAACAATGCTATTATTGAAAGTTAAAAAACACTCCTTAAAAAACTGATAGTATCATAAATGTTAAGTACGTAATTCTCAGTAGGTCTGGGGAAAAAACTTGGTTTCTTGCAAAACTTCAGTAGCATTATTATTGGTTAACATTTGATTTACATAATTACATATTCAGAAAGAGTATTAAAATATGATTAAACTAGGATAAAAGATAGTAAGATAGTAACAAGAAAATTTATATTTTTCCTCACCCCCTGGGCAATAAACACTTCATATACACAGCAAATTCCCACAACAGTTATTCCTTGTTCTTTACACAATGTTGCGACAGCCACTAAAAACACGGTCAATGCAATTGGAGTCCACACTGCAATTTAAGAAAAAAAAAAATACACAAAGCAAGTTTATAGTACATAAAATAGTATTTTAATCCTTACTTGTGATTCATACTCACATTTGTGAATGGTCAGGTGTTATGGTTAGCACTGACCAATAACATGCTTTAAAATACTTAACTTTTATAATTTTTGCTATTTTATATACATACATACATATATATACACACACACACAAAAGAATAACATCAAGATGTATAATTTGAACTAAAAAATGTTTCTGGAGAGAAAAACTATCTAACCAAATACTAACTTTTAAAACAAAAGTAGAGTGGTTACTTTGGAATAGAGAAATTTTATAGGCTGGAGTATCATAATGAATGAGCTATGGATCTGAAATAAAGACAAATACTGGTATTACCACACAAATATATTATATGCTTTATTATATCTGTAATTTATTAAAAACTTGAAACCTGAAACTATTAGGCAAAGTAGGCTACCATTCTTATAAAAAAATATATAACAATTAAACAAGTTAACAATAAGCACTAAAATCAGTACTATTTTTAAAAAAAATCACAATAGAATATTCACAAGTTCTATTTAAGCTTCATCAACTTTAAGTTAATGTCTATTACTTAGTAATTTGATTAAATGTCAATGAACCGCGAGAGTAATTCTGTATCTACTAACTTGCTTTGTGAATTTGGGCAGTTTTTCCAAGCTTCAGACTTTTTAATGGAAATATAACCCTTAATTCTTTTTTGGTTTTAAATCTGGTAGCATAATTGTGTGACCTCAGTTTTTATTAAGAAAGGATATTAACTAAAGAAAAATTCAAATAATTCACTTAAATTCAAGTTTAAACAAGAACTTAATTCATGCGTCTAATAAATTTTCTTTTATCCTTAGGCTTACTATAGAAACTCATCTATTTCTGAAATTGCTTACAGTTTTCAAGTACCCAACTAACTTAAAATTACTGAAAAGAAAAATAACTAAAAACAAACACACAAACCAACCCCCCCCAATTGTTATACTAATTACAAATAATTTTTCCTTAAAAAAATATAATCCTAGTTAGGACAAAATCATCAATTCTAAATGTAATAGGGTATAACAAGTGCTATATACTATAGTGCTAAATTCAACAAGTAATTCATAGAAGAAAAAATCAGTTTATGGTTATTCACTAACAGGGTGGACCTAAAGTTTGATCCTCAAAGATAAATAAGACATAGAAAAATTGGGGAAGGAGAATGTATGAATGAATAGTAGAGGTGGGAATAAGGTGGGCAAATAAATGACATAGAGAACAGTATGGGCCGAGCACAGTGGCTCACACCTATAAACCTAGCACTCTGGGAAGCCAAGGCCGGTGTACTGCTTCAGCTCAGGAGTTCAAGACCAACCTGAGCAAGAGCGACCTTGTCTATAATAAAACTAGTGAGCTATTACAGCAGGCGCCTATAGTCCCAGCTAACTGGAAGGTCTAGGCAAGAGGATTGGTCAAGCCCAAGAGTTTGAGGTTGCTCTGAGCTATGATGCCATAGCACTCTACCCGGGGTGACAGAGTAAGATCCTGGATTCTTTCTCCAAAAAAAAAAAAAAAGAACAGTATGATTGAATGGGCATATGTACCTTAAAAATTTAGGGGAAATAATGGCCTTGATAGTAGGTAATTTAAAAATATATTAAACAGTGCATACAGCTAGTTTAGCATACAGTATATATCACTGAATCTCAAAATCACTCTATGGGTTAAGAGGGCAGATATAATCATACCCATTTTTTAAGATGAAAAAAGAATTTTGGAAAGAATCATACATAATAAAGAGACTATGACTTTAACACTGATCTTCTAATACTAAATTCATAGCTTCTAATTTCCACTCCAAGTAAGAGAAAGGAAACAGTTCCCTTCTATAACCCTGGAATCAATTTCACCAATTAACAGCTCTCAGAAAGGCAACAAGTATTACTTAAACTGTCACTTCAGTTCTTCAAATTTTAATGATTGTATTACTATATAAATATATACACTTTGATTTTATAATCACATTTCTCTAATGTTACCACATGTAATTTTGTCTAAACACGTGCAACTGCTAAATAACTCATAACACTTAAATCCATTCCAATTGGAAAAAAAACAAAAACAGGCTTTTAAACCTATGTATGAAAGAAACACACTTTCAGCAATCATTTATTCAAATAATGTTAAGTAACTACATTTCAAGAGTGTTGGCAAAGAGAGGTGGCAAACAAGTAATAATAATCTTGGTCAAAAGGTGACAAAGCAAAAATGTGTTAGAGAAAAACAAAGTGATGGGAAATAAAAAAGACTCAGGAAGATGAGTGGTGCCACTGATAACGTTCAAGGGGACATCTAAGCAGAAACTTAGAGTAACATAAAAGCACAGTGTAAAGGCCTTGAGATTGGATGGGTCATGCTTATGAAAAAGGGCAGGGGGCATCAAAAATCTAGAATTTAGTAGTGATTAAATTATTACAAATTGAAAATTTTACACAGGACAGTTTATCCTAGATACAAAGGGGAAAGAAAACAAAGATGATGATGAAAACGAATACAAAGTATTATAAGGGTTAAGATGACAGGGAGAGGTTCAAAGTGGGTTTCAGTGTCTTTACAATCAGAATTTAAAATACATTAAAAACATTTACTGCTTATTTTACCTCAACTAATGTACACTGAATACCCACTGTGTATCAGGAACTATTCTAGGAAAAGATTAAAACATGGAGACTAAGAATAAAGAAAAAGCTATCTCTCAGAATAGAAGGTTACATCTATTGTGGGAAAATAAACAACAAATGAATAAAAGAAAAATGTAAATTATATATTTTCTGATTAGATGTATTATCAGAAATGCAAGTCAAGCTTAGAAAGGAACATGATTGTGTTTTTGTTTCAGTCATAAACTAGCATGATCTGTTGGGCCCCCAAAATTCAACCCTAGAATAAGATTATATGAGAAAGGGTTTCTAAGATAGTAAAAAGAATAAAAAAAAATTCCTGGACATTCAAGGTTATCTTAAGCATTGGTGTTTCTGCAGGTGTAATTAAGAGCTGCACCTAAAGCCAAAAGCTAGAATGAGAAAAAAGCTTTAAACTTTTGTTCTAACCTCTCCTGACTGCTTTGGGTAGATAATTATCTGCTCCTTTACTGTAGAAATCTGCAGCTATGTTGGTGAGTGGGTGCTCTAAGAGGTAAAATCACAGCACTTCAGAAGTCTTGATGGAGTAAGGAAATGATTTTCTTTTGAAAGGTACAAATTGACCAATCACCCCATGGCAGTAGCTTCCAAATACCTCCCATCTAAATGCAGAGAGATGGTGTACTGTACTCTTCTTAATGCTTATTCTTTAGGAGACCAGAGGGGGTGCTTGGTAGAACTGGTAGCAATGACAGTGGTCAAAAGTAGACCTGGGACCTTGGAACTCTATATCCTAGGTTTTAATTCTCCTCACCTCTTCAGAATCACCAGATGAACATTCTGTGTCCCTGGTCTTCCCCTTTACAGGCACAGTGGTTGATAACTTTAGGAAAATATGCGGCTTGAGCCCAAAATAGCTAAATATCTATTGGTACAACTATCGCGAATGAGAGAACAAACATATAAACATTCTACTAAATCACAAATACTTAGAAAGACAGAGCAAGAATTTCAAATAAGTAATTCTTAAGAAAATAAGACAAGATATTAAAATTATGAAGAATAAGAAATGATTAAAAAGAACCAAGTAAAGAATTAGGAACAAAAAAATAACATAAGGTAAAAGGCTTAGTTAGAACAGGAAAGGCTTCTGTAAGAGGGAAACACTTGAACTCAGGCTGATAATATAAAGGAGTACATAAATGAGGCAACTTCATAAAGATATAAGGAAGAAAATTCAATGAAATGGGAATTAATGTATAAAGGCCAGCAGTCTGCTATTTGAGAACAGCAAGGTTTATTT
Organism: Nycticebus coucang; assembly: GCF_027406575.1. NCBI lineage: Eukaryota > Metazoa > Chordata > Mammalia > Primates > Lorisidae > Nycticebus > Nycticebus coucang. Next base: position 33,887,899 of record NC_069782.1, read on the forward strand.
GTCTATACAGGGAAGCAATCTAGGGTGAGAATGACAGGAGATATGGTTAGAGAGGGTCATAGACTTGTAGATCATAGTGTTTTCTTTTTTCCATTCTTCTCTTTATTTTTTGAGACAAGGTCTTACTCTACTGTCTGGGCAAGAGTGCAGAAGGGTCATCATAACTCATTGTAGCCTCAAACTCCTGGGTTCAAGCAATCTTCCTACCTGCATTTCCAGAGTAGCTGAGATTACAGCCATGTGCTGCTATGCCCACAAAAGTTTTTTTTTTTGAGACAGAATCTCACTGTGTTGCTCAGGCTGTCTCAAACTCCTGGCCTCAAGCCATTCACCTGTCCTGGCCTCCCAAGTGCTGGGTGGTGTGAGCCACTGCACTCAGTCACAGTTATTTTCTACTATTCATGCTTTGTTTAGGATGGTACAGTAAAAATTATATCATTTTGCAATTCGTATTAATGAACTACCTCTTATTGCATGATGGACTGCATAGCTGTAGGGGATCATTTTATAGATAAAGAAAGGAAAGTACAGTGAGGTTAAATATAATTTGCATAAAATAGTAAATGGAGCTGGAAAATAGTGGAGCTGGAATTTGAAATCTAACTCTTGAGTTCATGAAGTTCTTAATCACTATGTATGCTGCCACTCAATCTGTTTTAAGAAGACATTATGCATAGCAGTAAAAGACAAACCTACTCATACTATAAAACTAAGAAACATTAAGCTGTCTGGCTAAATATCTTATTTCTTGAACCTTGATTTCAAGGTTCAAAACCAGGCTTCTTGTCGTCAGTACCTTGGATCTATAGTGGAAAAAAATCTTCCCAGAACTTAGGGAGAAATCGCAGTTAAATTTTAAGAGTAAATAAAGCTTAAAACTATTATGTGAGGTCCCTTTCATGCCTACACCCTAAAAAATCATTTTTATTGCATGGAACTTGTTTTCCAGCAATGCCAAGCATCATTAGGACTAATGGGCTGACATATACTAAGCACCTTCCAGGACAGATCACATAGTAGGGACTCAATAAATACCTGAACTATGATCAACACATAATAAAAGTTTTACTCTAGTAGGTTTTTAACCTTGCCTACACAATATGCCCTACCAGGTCTTATTTATCAAAACACAACTGAAATACTGGTACTTTTATCATTTACAGTTAACAGTAGATGACAATAGGACTAGTCTCGAACTCCTGTATTCTGGGGTTATATGGTTTTCAAAATCATGTCACATAGAAACTATTCACTCTTGATTATTATAAACTACACAAAAGTTTTTTTTTTTTTTTGCAGTTTTGCCCAGGGCTGGCTTTGAACCCACAACCTCTAGTATATGGGGCCGGTGTCCTACTCCTTTGAGCCATAGGTGCCGCCCTACACAAAAGTTTTTTAATATTGATAACGTTCTATACTTCTGCATACCCATTAAAGTAGAATAAAATGTAGTATATAAAGTATATAAAGTTAAGTCCCAAGTTTGGTGTATGTCTTTTTTTATTTTTCGCAGTTTTTGGCCGGGGCTGGGTTTGAACCCGCCACCTCTGGCATATGGGGCCAGCACTCTCCTCCTAAGAGCCACAGGTGCTGCCCTGGTGTATGTCTTATAAGAAGCACTTGGAGTAAATAAAAATTACTTGATCAGGTTTTATAGCTGTAAAAAAATCAAACATTATATCTTACTTACCTATGGAATTATCTGGTCCTTTTGATTTGGTATATGACAAAAATGCAGCTAGAAAAAAGATAGAAGACAAAAGTTCTGCTCTTCCTACAACTCCTGTTACCTAGAAAGGGAAAGTAAAGGGGGTTTGTACTAAGGGGGTGATGTACATATTTGCAACAGCAGAGCGAGCTAAAATATGTACGTTTGCAACAGCAGAGCAAATCTGAAACACACTGAAAATAGACAAAATGAATATCATTTGTTACAATGTCTGTTGAAAATTTACTGTATATAAAAGCAACAATATTCTAACTAGAAACTAAATTTCATAATTTTTCAAGTGCACATTTCTGTTTCTTAAACATTCTTTGAGTGCCCTCAGGTGGTGAATTTATAAATGGGATATTTTCAGCAACTCTTTGAATAGTTTTTATTATTTTAACTTATTTTGAATAATTAAAAGACTCACAGAGACCTGAAAAAATAGTAGAGAGGTACTGTGTATTCTTTACTCAGCTTCCCCCATGATAACATCTTACATAATTATAATACAATTCTAGAACTTAAAATCTAAGTCCATCTTACATACTCCCTTAAAATATAAGCATTCTTAAAATATAAAGGTTGGAATTCAGGAAGTTACAACTTGTTATCAATTTGAAAACTACAGTTTAAAAAGACCATACACTTTAAGAAATTCTCTTAAATTCTAAAATTTAAATATAAAATGTCTAGACCTCTCCCTTTAAAGCATTTTGAACTCACTGCACAATTTTAAAAAAAATATTGTTTTTATAAACATATGGAAAAATGTTTGGTCAGCAAGGCACTAGGCACTGGTGAAAGGTTCACAACAGGGAGAGATAATCTTCCCCCAACACACACACACATCTTGTGCTTACAACTGAAAGCCTGTAACAAAACTAAACGAGTATTCTCTGTTCCTGCTGGGAGGAAATTTTGGACTTTCAAGTTTACCAAGTACAATAAAATTATAGTTTGTATATTTTTTGGTAGGTGGGGGTGATGTACATATTTGCAACAGCAGAGCGAGCAAAAATATGTACGTTTGCAACAGAGCAAATCTGAAACACTGAAAATAGACAAAATGAATATCATTTGTTAGACTGTTGACAAATAATACTTAAAATCCATATTGATTAAAAGAAGCAAAGGATTGTATTCATTTATATTTTATATTACTAAACTTAAGAGATTTTTCTCTTGTTGCATGAATATTTACAGTTATTTAAAAAGTCATTTTAATTAAAAAATTTTACATAGTAAGAAGACTGTGAACTAGAAAGTAAAAACTTATTGCAGCAATTTAAGAGTCTTTAAATACTTGGATTAAAGTCAGGATGAAAAATTTTTCCTTAAAAATATATACCAATATAATCACTGTGAAGGATTTGCTAAAAGAAAAAAAAAAATAAAACTGATTTATAGTTTTACTTACTGCTTCTGTGTGTATTGGGTGCACTGCAAAAAGTAACGAAGCAATCATACTACTCCTGTTCTTCAAAAAAAGTTTGCAGACTTTAAGAAATATCACACTAACCACAGCATGAAAAATCATATTCAGGAGGTGATATGACATTGGTTTTAATTCACTAAATAGGTAATTTAAGCGAAATGTCAATACTGTTAAGGGACGGTAAGACTTGTGGCTTCTTTCCTAAAAGAGAAAACAGTCACTGATTATTAAAGTACTTCGATCCTTCAGGGTAGAAAAACTAATAACTGTTTACTATTAAAGATATCTATGTTTGACTGATAAGTAACAATGTAATAAAGTAATGCAAACATAAAAGATTACTTTATACTCTGTTTTTCTATTTCCTTGGTCCACAAAATAAATTAATTTCCTCCCTGATATATAATGATCATAAAATCAACAGTAGAGGCACAACAACTATTAATTCCTTTAAAAAATATATATATATTTTATATATAGGTATATTTGTATTTTATAAAATATATTTATATATATTTTTTACAGTAGGACAATCCTGGTGTTGGACAGGTTAGAGTATAGTATTCTCTCAAAAGATTACTTCCCTACCTACTATCAATACAAAAGTTTATATAGCTGCTGCCTAAGTCTTCAAAAGGCAATGTGAGATCAGAATGTTTACCAATTCAGTTTAAATAGTGATGATTCAAAAAAGTACTCTAGTTGTTTCATGAAAAAAATGTCCATAATGTATAAATCTGAAGATATTAAACTAAAATCTCCAAACACTACAGAAAGTAATGTAAGAGCAAAAACTTTCTGAGAATAGACACTTTTGTTATTCTCTGTTGGCAATAAATCTTATTTTATGTGAAGTACTTCATTTCTTCACAAAAGCAGTTACTATCACCCAGAAATACTTTCTACCATAAGATAAAAATCAAACCAGATTTAATAAAGAGACACATAGTTTAAAAATATATTACACTGTTAATTTTCTGTGGTTTTATTTAAAGGCATCCATACTCAGCTTCTTTGCTTTTCTATCTCTTACCATATTCTGCTATAACTCTCTGGCATATAGGTACAGACTTATACCTTGCTTACAGGAAACACAAAAAACAAACTTTTCCCTTTTTGAAATTAGCAGCATTTCACTATCTCTGCTTACACTGACTACATATACCATGACATACTATCTACTCAGAATATCCTTTCCTGTTTGGCTAATTCTTGTACATACATCAAATTTCACCTCAGGTATACAAAATTATTTTTAAGGCACTATAATGAACTGATACATTTAGTACAAGAAAGTAGAAAAATATTCTAGAAACCTAGAAATCTTTTTCTAAAATATTACTGAGGCTCCACTGGCACATACCTGATTGGTAAAAGTAAAACCAGAAAGTAGAAGGGAATATCTATTTTTAATTGCAGAACACATAATTACTCAGTTATGTCTAGTAGACTAACATATGTTAAAGGTAATGACCAACTATAAGATTAATTATTAACATAACTAACAGGCCATACATTGCAAATCTAATTAAATCCCTACTGTAACAATCGATCATCAGCTTATTAGGTATCAAGTTTACTCTGAAAATATAGTACAACAGCTACATCCATTATGAACAAAACAATTCAAGTCTTAATTATCAAGCACATTAAAGAAAAAATTACTTATAATATTAGTTGACAACAAAAATAAGCATGAGAATAATGAATAAACCAACAATTTCCTATTAATCTCAATAGAGGGATGATGAAATAGCAAGACAGGGTATCTGCAACAGTTACTTTAACACAAGATATTTATAAGCCAAATGCTGTAAAAGGTGGCTCATTATAATCCAGTGGTTCTCAGCCACGGCTGCACCACATAACCACCTTGATGACTTCAAACAAACAAAATACAATCCTCCTCCTCCCTAACACTGCCCCGCGCCAACAAAAATAATAAAACACACATACACACAAAATAAGATAAAAAATATTGATGCTTTACATCTCATTCTGAGAGATTATCTCAAATAACAGGTTTGGATAAAAGCTTGGCTAAATATTATTTATTTTTTTTTAAGGCCTAGTCTGATTTTGATTTGGCAGTCAGGGATGTGATTCAGTGAACTATCAATAAACAGAATGGACTTACTAAAGAGATAATCTAACTACTCAGAAGTCCATAGGAGTCCAAAGGCCCCTAATATGGCAGTTATTTCCATATGGCTCAGGAGAATGTCTTAAAATGTGTTATTAAGATTCACACTGGCATAAAAATCCTTATTATGTGTGTACATGCCCAGGCTTCTAGGATGTAATTACATCCTAGAATATAATTCAGTGACATCAACTATTAGATCTTTCAATGTGCTAATTCCAGGCTTACCAGGAAACCTTATGATATCTAAATACTACTTAGAATAACTCTTCCCTTGTGTCACATTTGCATACAGGGAGAGAATATGCCCATCAGCACTCCTGAGTGTAAATAAATAGTTAATCTATTGTTATTCTAGTTTGTTCTTCTATTATGTCTAAATGTATTGTTTTGAGCTCCTTTCTTTCTTTTCTTATGGGTTCTCTAAAAAAAAAAAATAATTAAATTTTCAATCTGCAAAGCTGAGAAAACCACAAAACAGATCCTTGACATCACAGTATGAGACTCTTTAATCTGGCCTGTTAAACTTTCAGTTCAAAATCTCAACATTGTGACCAAAATCACAACAGATAACTACCATAGGGCAGGGGAATAAAAAAACATTTCTGATGATCTCTGGGGACCAAGGGTAGCAGTAGAAAGGAGTAAAATGTCTAGAAATAACATAATACAGCCATGTTTTTCCTTCTATTATCAAAGGATCTTTTTAAAAAACTAGAACTAGGTGAGCATAGAAAGATTATAGACAAATAAGATCTGTTTACTTAATAAAAAAAAATATTTACCATGTGCTTCGTGCTTAGAGGAATAAAAAATTCTATCCCTAACCTTGAGAAGCTTCCGTAGTTGGGGGAGGAAAAAGGTCACGAATTATCTCTGAGAAACAAACTATTACAGAGTATTACATATTATGTTTCCACAATAATTTATTCAATATCTGTGTGCTAGGCATATTATAGATAGACATATTAATTTTTTTTTTTTTTTTGTAGAGACAGAGTCTCACTTTACCGCCTTCAGTATAGTGCCACGATGTCACAGAACTTACAGCAACCTCTAGCTCTTGGGCTTCAGCGATTCTCCTGCCTCAGCCTCCTGAGCAGCTGGGACTACTGGCGCCCGCCACAACGCCCGGCTATTTTTTGGTTGCAGTTCAGCCGGGGCTGGGTTTGAACCCGCCACCCTCGGTATATGGGGTTGGTGCCCTACTCACTGAGCCACAGGGAATTTATTTATAATCTTCACGTATTATTCTCTTTGACAGTTCAGTAAAATCACTTGCCATCTAAAAGCTGTATGCCCATCTATTTCACACAGTGAACATAAAACAGAACTAAAATCCAACCTATATGATCCCAAGCTGACAAGGGTTTAATCCCAAATAGCTTAATCAATTGATCTTCAAAGGAAAGGTACTGGCAGAATAAAATACCCTTATAACAATGAACTAAACTTTTGAGTTCTCAAGATAAAAACCCAAATGACTATCAGTAACAGATATGACAATGATTTAAAGTTTTTAATAACCATTTTTTTCCCTGCAGAGAAACTGGCAATGTGTACTTACTATTTTTAACCCCTAAAGTCTAATTTATTTCAAGTTGCTATACTTTAAATGGTGAAATACAAAGTCATCTCTTTTGCATCACTTGTAAGACAGGAAAAAAAAGAGAAAAAAAGTCATTTGGCAAGAAACGGACTTGTATTACACCTGTTGCTCTCCCTACATACGTGTTGCACATACCTGTATTATTTTTAAAGTTCAGCCAAGGTACACAGACAAAAAAGGAAATCAAGTACTGCTTTAAAGAATACAGAATATAATCACACCTTCAACTTTCTATCAAATTTATTACTGACGTTATGTCTCCTCTTTAGGGGAAAAATTCATAATTGAGATAACAATGTTGATAAAAAAAGAATTAAGAGTAATAAACTATCAAAAGGTTTTAAAATCTGAGATATGTGTAAGAAGTATTTAATTACTTACCTCAGACATAGGGGTTCCCCAGAAGTCATTTTGAAATAAAGTTTTTAAAGGTGTAGATGGATGTAGGTCTTTATTATCCAGTATTGCTGAAACATCATCAAAAACAAAACCACAAAAGAGACTGTTCCAATAGCAGGCAGTAACTACACCTACAATTAAGGTTACTTCTTTGAGGTTAATGTCAGCCATCTTTCCTAGAAGCACTTGTGGACAAAACTGAAAAAAAAAAAATCATGAAAATAAAATAAGCAACTTGTTTTTTCAAATAAGTTCAATTAGCAGGCAGATAGTAAGTAAAATAAAGAGTGCATGTTAATTTTCCAGAGAAGTTTAGCTTAGTGCTATTCACCTCTAAGCAGCATTAGTGAAGCACCTTTGTTACAGTTCAGACCCTCTCTCTTGCTAGATACAGCTAAGTAATCATCCCTCCTACACCATGGAAGAAGGCTGGAGATTTCCTCTCTCAAGAATATAAGACATGGGTTTTCTGGAATAGTGGATACAAGTGAGAACAAAGGTAACCCACTGAAAATAAAGGTTAAGGAAAAGTACGTCTATACATTTTATGTCTAGACTCTCCAGCCTGCTTCTTCAACGGGGCACAGAATCCTATAAAATTTTATAATGCTAGAGATAAAATCATCCAGAAACAAAGCAGATTCCATGTCAAATGGGAAGAATCAAACCATGTTTTCACCAACAATGCAGTAAGCTAGAAAAAAAAAAAGCCTCTCTGAAAGGGAGTAATTTTTCAAATTTCTGAGGAATAATGATTTCCAATCTGAAATTCTATATTAATAAACTCAAATTTTCCAAGTGGGAAAGTAGAATAAAAACATAATAAGTTATTCAAGGTTTCAAAAAATTTACATATGTGACCAAGAAAGAGAGAAAGCAAGATCCTACACTAGTTAGCAACATATATATGCTATGATTTACAAAAACAAAATGAAACAACTCTGAGTACCCATCATTAGGTAAATAAAAATCAAGTTTTGTATATAGGTCAGAAACCCCTCTCTCCCATACATAACTCAAGTCCCTGATCTGATAACATTAATAGACTTGGTGTGAAAAAAGTGCTGTTTGATTAAATGTTCTAAACATAGCAAAGTTTAAAATTAATAGAAGAAAAAGATATAAATTAAACCAGTGATCTCAATACTTTGAAATTATATTTTGGAACCACTTATGCATTTTAATAGTACTGTTTAATAGATTCTGACATCTTGGAGACTTTCATACATTAGCTTCATAGCTTTAGTTTTAAAATATATGTATAATATACATATAAATTACTGACTATGCAATTTTTGAAATTAGAATTTTTTAATTGAAAAGTATGAAAATTTAGCTACGTAGGCTAATAATATTGAAATCTTTTATAAGAATTTGGGAGTCACTATAGTTTTAAGTTTAACGTGCAAGATTTACAGCATTTACGTATTGAAAAGATTTTGCTTGTTAAGTTAGGTATCTTAACATGAAGTACTTAAATAAAAAATGAATACACTCAAATCAATTCAATTCTTCAATATAAATATCTTTATCTGATACAGATACACAAGTTCATACTATATACTCTAGATATATATTTATCTGTATGTATATATTAGTTGTGCCTAGAGTCACTCATGTGCTCATAGCTTTCTTGTGGCATGACTAGACTTTGATGATTTAAAGCAGTGGGACCCAATCTTTTTGGCACTACAGACCAGTTTCATGGGAGATGATCTTTCCACAAACCACATGAGGGCGAGGCAGAGGTCAGATGGTCTGAGGATGATTCAAGTGTATTACATCGCCATTTCAGAATATCAGGCATTAGATTCTCATAAGATGCATACAACCTAGATCCCTTACATGCAGTTTATAGTAGGTTTCACACTCATATGAATCTAATGCCACTCCTGATCAGACAGGATGTGCAGCTTAGGCAGTGATGCAGGCAATGGGAGCAGCTGTAAATACAGATAAAGTTTCATATCCTCAACCGCCTCTCACCTCCTGCTGCACAGATCAGTTTATAACAGGACATGGACTGGTATCCGTCTGTGGCCTATGAGTTGGAGACTGCAGGTTTAAAGGGGAGGGGTCTTATCTTTCAAAGCTGGTCTCTGCTACTTATGGTCAAATCTTCTATTAGGTTAGCCTGGGCTTCTTAAATGATAATCTCAAGACAAAAGAAAGGCAAGTTCCAAAGCACAAGTGCTTCACATGCTTTTGTTTATGGCATTTTTACTAGTAACCAAGGAAGGTAAATCCAGAATCATAGGGGGAAGAGATTAAAACAGGGTTAATATAACAAAATTTTTAGGATTCCTTAAGGGAGTGTAATATGAGAGAAAGTGAGAAAGAGCACGTCATTATTTCATATGTGGAGTCTTCTTAAATTATGTCCAAAAGAATCCACTTGCAAAGTAGAGGTTGGGGAAAAGGAAGGGTTTACAACAAGGGTGTAGGTAGACATGATTTACTGGGGCCATTACTATAATCATGTAACACATCATTGCTGTTAGTTGTGGGAACTTTTTAGTTTTTCCTAGGCGTAAGAGCACACTCACATATGACTGCTGACTATCAGGATGGGATGACTGATTTAAGCTTGCTTGCAAAAAATGGGGTGTCACTATGTGCACAAAATCCAACTGCAATTGAAAACTACTCATGAGCTACACTGTAGAGATATGAAACACAATTCCTTCAACAAAATTGTTTATAGAATGTTGACTCTGTGTAATAATACAACTTTATTAAAAAAAAAAAAAATCAACCTACAAAATAAGTTCCTATCAATGTGAAAATATCTAGCCTAGAAAGGAAAGTTTTCCCAAGTCGTCTTCTTGGGTAATTGGGGAAGTCCTCCCAATTTCATCATTATTATGTCATCTTTCATAAGAAAAGTAATCTACTATATTTAATTACTAAAGTTTGTTAATTGTAGTTTGGTATACAAAGTTTATATTCATGACTCCTACTTCTCTCTCAAATCTCATGCTGAAGGCAAACAAGTGTCTGTTGCACACTCATTCCTAAACCCTAAAATAAGGCAAAATAAAATATTTACTATACATAGGATACTACATTTCTTATGGCCACATTTTCTTTTAGACCCAGAAAAGTAAGCTACCATTAATTTTCTTGATAAGGCAGAAAAAAAAAATGCAAGTAACTTCTAAGGAATACAGAATTACATCTCCGTCTCAGAATATCGAGCATTAGATTCTCATAAGATGCATACAACCTAGATCCCTCACATGCAGTTTATAGTAGGTTTCACACTCATGAGGATCTAATGCCACTCTTGGTACAGGGAACACATGTAGCAATTACAAAAGGCAAGACTTCCTTGTGAAGTGATTTTGGTCAGATAAAGCTTCTCATAAAAACCTAGAGGAAAAAAGAAGGCAGGTCCAGGCACGTGTTTCTGTAACAAATCATCTTCAAAATTGCCACATAAATTTCATCTCTTGATGAAAACTGATGGATGCAAAAATCTGATGAAAAATAGAGTTTTAACAATTTTCCTCAAAGAAATACCATGAGTTACTGAACTAGAACTTGAGTAAAGTTTTCTCATTCACAGTTAGGTACAAACAGATGAACCAGTTAACTCATTCCTTGTTGTAGCTCCAGTGTCTACCACGGCATACAAGATCAAATTGTTAGAATGAGTTAAGAATGAAATTTAAGCAAGATTTTGCTTTTCATAAGGATCGTCATTGAGATCTAGGTTACAATCTTAGCTTCATCAAGTATTACGAAATAACTTCTCCAAACTCATTTTCATTTCTGAAAAATTATAGTAAAACTTACCATTAGACTGCCAGGCATGGTGGCTCACACCTGTAATCCTAGCACTTCGGAAGGCCTAGCACTCTGAGCTCAAGAGTTCCAGACCATCCTGAGCAAGAGACCTCATCAATAAAATAGCAGGGTGTTGTGGCAGATGCCTGTGGTCCCAGCTAACAGGGAGGCTGAGGCAAGAGAATCGCTATGAGCCCAAGAGTTTGAGATTGCTGTGAGCTATGACGCCATGGCACTGTTCTGAGGAGGACAAAGTGAAACTCACACTAAAAAAAAATAAGTAAATAAAAACTTATCATTACACCAGATGCTTTAGTTCTTCGGAATATAAATGTAAGCAAGAGAGTGAGGGAAGTGAGGGTGTAAGAAACCAACACAGATGAACTACCAAATTAATAAAAATAATAATTATAATAAATGAAAAGGTGCTACAGCAAAAATAACAGATTACTATTAAGAAACTAAATATGTACTAATAAACACAGTACATAATACGTGCTCAATAAAAATTAAGTTTCATCCCTACCACCCCCTGCCAAATTATGAATAAAAACACTGAAGATGGAGTATTTAATTCAAATTGAATCAAGTTATAAAATTAATGTGATAACATATAACAGAAATAGCAAGAAAGAAGAAAAGGCACTTTATAGATACTGCTTCCCACAATGTGTTTGGGGATTTAGTAGAGCAGTTGGTATGTGCTCCAGTATTAAAACCTGTGTTCAATCACATTATATTAAAACACAGTACTTAAATTCTCCAAGCCTCAAGTTTCTTAACATAGATGGAACATGAAAATATGTAGGCACACGTTTCACCGGATTGCTGTGAAGATCAACTAACATAATGAGCTATTTCTGTCATATAATCTTTTAGAAAAGGAATATACAAAATTATTCCTACAAATTTCATGAATAACTGAAATGCATCTTACAAAATCTTTATTTCCTACTGAGGTAGTTCTTGTTTTGCCCAACCTCAAGGTTTAAAAAGAAATTGATTCCTATTTTCAAAGGAAATTTAGTCAATTATGTAAAAGAATAAAAAAATCAGTGCTTACAAAAGATAAAGATGAGTGGCACTGGTCCAAGTAGTTGGAAATAACATTTATGATATCAAGCCTTCAGCTTTTTAAGAAACCTACCGAGTGGTCTATTACACTCTAGAACAGTGAGCAGTGGGATGAGCAAAACTTCCTAAGAGTTAAGAATGGTAAACACTTGATTAGGTGCTTTCACCGCCCAACAGTGCCCTGGGTAACCAAACAAGTGACAATAGCAGTACAGGTGAGTTCCCCGTCCCTTCCCTCTCCACCCACGCAGTGGCCCGAACAAAAACACTAACCTCTCCTCTCCTGAGCCTTCACTTTTTACCAGGTCCCCAACCTTCAAGCCCTTCTATCCGAGAAGGCAATGGTGTTACAAGAAAGGCGGGAGGGGCCAGAGGATGCGGTGTCCTCCATTCGCTCGCACCCAAACCAAGGCATGGCTGCACGGCCCCCACTCTACCCAGATTCTGACACCAAAGAAGGCTGAAACTTCTTCCTTCCATTCTTAACAGAAGGCACTACCCTGAATGCCGCTTGCAAACGCGTGAGGAGAAAGCGAAATCTTCCCACCTCTTTAGAACCGGGCCAGGCTCTTGGGCCCCAACAGGAGCTTCCCACCTCCCGGACCGCTCCCCTCTGCTGACCCACAGCTCGACTTCACCTGGAGCGGTTCCACCAGGGAATGGTTTAGGAAAACCTCAGGAAGAGCAGCCCAGCGAGTGACGCCACCGAAGCCACAGTCATGGTCCACCTTTTTCGGGCCACCAGCGCGGACGCACCTCAGACTCTGCCCCTCCCGCCTCCCGAGTCCCCCCCACCGCCCGGCACGGTCGCAGCGCCCCGCACTGCACGCCGGGAGCCCCTTACCTTACCTTCTGAGACTTCAACTCCCAGCATGCACAAGCTTCAGGGCAGAACTGCACTCTGGGATTTGGAGTCCTCATCCACGCCTTCTCGTCTTTAATACCGGAGTCCCAGGAACCGGAACCTGGCGGTATATAGGAACGTAAAGCGTCACCCACGGTCGTGAACTGTATGCTCCCCGTGCATCCGGGACCTTATTCTGGCCCCCGCGGGGTGGGGAGTGGTGTAACTTAGCAGCTGTGGCTGCTTTGGCTGGCTCCGGACCAGTTAGCAGGACGCAGAGTCTGCGTGGAAACGCTCTAGGGAGCTGTCCGGAGCTGTAGTGGGGCCCAGGTTGGTGGGTGCGGTAGATGAGTGACCTCCGCTGGTTGCCAGGCTTGGTCTAGGTGGGTAGATCCTTATAAGCGGGAACGGGAGTCCCTTCACTCTGTGGTGGTTTAGCCTCAGGGCCGGCTTGCAACCTCCTAGCTACCCCGCCCCTTCTAGTCTCTGGTTTGCAATCCTGCCTTCTTAACTTCAGTTTTGGTTTCCCCGCACTTCACTCGTTTTAGTTGTTTACTTCTGCATATTTTTTTCTTAACTCCAACCCCTGTTTGTTTTAATCAGAGGTCATTTTCGGCCTTCCACACACTGCCGCTTGGCACGAGTAGGCGTTCGCGAGCGTTGCTGGGAGGGGGTGTTCAGAAGGGGACTCGGAAACTCAGTCCTCACGTGGATTAGTTTTATTTTAGCAAGGTAGGAGTCATTTTGTTGTAGGCACAGCGTCTGTAGTGACTGCTATAATTTTGATCAAGGGTGTTTTGCTCATTTTGTTTGTCTTGCGGATAAAGAGCCACAGCTCTGCTAATATAGAAAGTTATAGTGATGTAGTCTGTAAAAAGTGTAAATTATTGCAAAAACAGTAATGTTGTTTATCTGAAAAATGCTAGTATGTACCTATTTTGTTGCAGAAGCGGAGCACAGTGAAAGAATTCAAGATGCCACCTAATATAAACTGGAAAGACTTAATGAAAGTTGACCCAGATGATCTACCTCGTCAGGAAGAACTGGCAGACAATTTATTGATTTCCTTATCCAAGGTGTTTAATTGATAAATAATACATGTACATATACGTTGATCCATAGTTAAGTTGTCCCTGAAATCACTGAAAGGCATAACTAGAAGAGTTCTTAATATTTTGCTTAAAGTTATAAAATTAAAAAAATAGTTGCTTTTCTGTTTACTTAGGTGGAAGTAAATGAGCTAAAAAATGAAAATCAAGAAAATGTAATACACCTTTTCAGAATTACTCAGTCACTGATGAAGGTTTGTATACAGTAGGTTTTGGCTATTAGAGGAAATTTAAGAATCTTTTTTTAAATGTCTGTGAAAGTACTTAGAATATTTACATCACCACTGAAATACTTTCAAATGTGGGTTAAGGATTTTAGTGTGTAAACATCACCAGTTTCTACTTAAGGTTTCTAACAGAATGTGTAAGGGAAACAGAATGGTTGGCTTAAAAATAAGGTAGAATGGGCAGTGCCTGTGGCTCAGTGAGTAGGGCGCCGGCCCCATATAGCGAGGGTGGCGGGTTCAAACTCGTCCCGCCCAAACTGCAACAACAAAAAAAAAAATAGCCGGGCTTTGTGGCCTGAGCCTGTAGTCCCAGCTACTTGGGGGGTGAGGCAAGAGAATCGCCTAAGCCCACGAGCTGGAGGTTGCTGTGAGCTGTGACGCCACGCACTCTACCGAGGGCGACAAAATGAGATTCTGTCTCTTAAAAAAAAAAGAGACAGAATCTCAACTGTATACAAAGGTAGAAGTTATATTTTGAGGTCCAAGTGAAAATGTAGGCAGTGACTGTTATAGGCATTCGTTGGAGTGGGGAGAAGTGATTTTCCAGGTATGAGAAGACTTCATAAAGGACAAAGACTGAACAGTAGTTTTAGATAAGTGGAAGGCAATGGTAAGATGGTAGTGGAATTCTAGTGCTAGTGGTTATCGTAAATAAATACTGAGAATGGGAAATATTCTTTCCACGTGGAAAGGTTGAGAAAGTTGTAAAGAAAGTAAGTATTCGGTAGGTAGTTTGTGTAGATAATAAAGGTTTATTAGGTGCTGTCAGCAGTTGAGAGGCTGTTAAAGATTTTTGAACCACACTAATAGATACAGAAATATGCCTTAGGATTGCAAAACTAAGTATGTTTTTTAGGTCATAAAAAGGAATTGTAACTGTTTAGACATAAAATTATGAAGGCTTTTAGATATAAAATTATAGATTAGAGCAATTGGAACAGATAAGAATTATGAGAAACATTGCAAAGGGAGAAGTTGCAAAACTGGATATAAGACTTAAGGACTTGAGGTAAAAGAAATCAAAGATGTTTCAAATTTAAAAAATCTAGAAATTGTAACCATAAGTATGAAAATAATTCATTTACTCATTCAACAAATATGTACTGAATGTCTCCTTGTACAGCCCATTGTAGACACTAAGAATTACTTATTGCTATATTCCAGTATAAAGGCATATTTAAATAATTTTTTTTTTTAATGTTTAGATGAAAGCTCAAGAAGTAGAGCTAGCTTTGGAAGAAGTTGAAAAAGCTGGAGAAGAACAAGCAAAATTTGGTAAGCGCCTTGGAAAAAGTTTATTATGGGGTTAAACAATAAATTCCATTTATTCATTAAGGTAGAGTATTTAATATGTTCTATAAAATGTATGTATTTAGTTTATTTTAAAATATATTTTTATAACTCCTATTTTATCGGTCTAGTGTGTAATAGTTATTCTCTTATATATTGCCTTGCTGTGATCATAATGGAATCCTTTAAAATAATTATTTTCTTTTATTAAATTCATTTCAAAGCTTGTCTTGAGGTAACTCTAACCAGCGGAAACATTTGTCTTTTTTTAAAACAGAGAATCAGTTAAAAACTAAAGTCATGAAACTGGAAAATGAACTGGAGGTATGTTCTTTTGTATTTCTTATAATTGTAAAATGTAATTGTCATTTATTTTTCTTATTTTGAATTATTTAAATTTTTTTTATTCATAGCTGGAAAAATCACAAGTATGACATTGTGCTCATAGTTACTTGATTTGTTAATTTGCTCAGTATATATTCTATGTGACTTTTATGTGCCTTAAATTCTAGTAAGGATTGAGCATCCAATTGTGAATACAATAAAAATAGTAGCTGGATGGAGCTTATAGTTTAAGGGAGTATAGAGAAGGATTACTAGTAACTAAAGTAGAGGATGGGTAGAGATTTGAGGTATAGTGACAGAAGGGTATTATAGGAGAAGTAACTTTTGACAAAGCCAAGGTCTACAGTATGAATGTATTGTTGAGGAACTAAATACATTGAAATTTCTGAGATGGTAGAAAGTTGTACAAATTGATTAGCCTTTAAAATGAGGAAGACCCTCCCCCTTTATATTAGGAGGGGGTAGAAGAGTGGGTGTGTACATAGCTTTTTATGTTTGTAGGTGCAGTGCCTGAAAGTTAAAGAGATTGGAGATGATGTTATCTGCTAAAAGAATGAGTAGGAGATGCTGTGGTCACATTATAAGGAAATCAGATAAAGCTTGAAGTATAAGAGAGAGGAGAGGCCATATTTGAATTCTAGTCCTGATTCTTCTACTTGTTAACACTGTGAGCTCGGATGAGTTATCTCTTGTCTTCTACTGCATATCCAGTTCCTGGGAAAGCGCCACACATTTTCAAGAACTTCTTCTTAATTAAGAAGTTGGATTGATTCTGTATTAGTATTTAGCAAAGCAGTGACTGTAGAATAGAAGGGTAGGGCCGTTGAAGATATTGGTAGGAAAGTAGTTGAAGTGAGGATTATAAACTATTAGGTGAATTGGTAGGGAAATCAAGATTGGGTTGAGTGGGGGGAAGGTTAGAGATGGGGAGGGAGAAGAGAAGTCAAGGAATTAAAGTGTCCTGTTAGATCAAAGAGCAGGTGTAGTGGAAATTGAATGTTCCCACTTGGATAATGATCTAGTGTATGGGAGTGGGAGACAATAGTGAATTGAATAAAGAAGTAAAAAAATAGAGTAGAGCAAAATTATGTGGACATTCTTAGGCAGGCTTTGGATGAAAGACTGTGAGCTACGTGCTTTAATTGCCAGTGGATTTTGATGGATTTTGAGGAGAACTATCTGCTTATGCCTATATATATTTAAAATCAATAATTCCATTCTTCAGTAGCATTAGTCACATTTTGCATACTTAATAGCTACATGGAGATAGTGGCTTCTGCACTGGACAGCAGAGAACATTTCCATTATCCTAAAAAGTCCCATTGGATAGCACTGGTCTAAATATTCCATGTTATGATGGAAAGGAGAAGTTAAAAGCATCAAAGTTTGGTGTTACGATTAGGCTCTAAGAGTTTTGTAGCTATTTGGTTTGTAGCCTGGTTTCAATCTCTGAGGTTCAGGAGGTGCCTTGATAGTTTGTTTATTGCCTACATGGTATGCCTTTGCAGTTTAGTTTGGTACTTGTGGCTCAGGGAAAGCATTTGGAATTGTCAGGCTGTGAACTGAAGTTTGAATACGTTGAATTTTTTAAAAAAGTGGTCCTTAAGCTAATGTATCTGTCCTAAAGCGTAATAAAAATTTAAATGTAATGAACCTCTAAATGTAAGGGGATTGATTTTTACTTTTAATTTATTGCTTTAAGATGGCTCAGCAGTCTGCTGGTGGACGGGACACTCGGTTTTTACGTGATGAAATTCGCCAACTTGAAAAACAATTGGAACAAAAAGATAGAGAATTGGAGGACATAGAAAAGGAGCTGGAGAAGGAGAAGAAAGTTAATGAACAAGTAAAATGCTTTTTCAATGAATCTTAACTATACAGGTTACCTTAATAGAATACCTGATTTTGCTTTTTATAATTTTTGGCAACAGTATCAGTTTTTGTGTTGTATACATATTTGAGGAATGAAACACTTGTTTCTAAGGTTTTATGTCTCTGTTTATTTTGTCATCACAACTTTAAAATATAGTGGAACAGGTTCTTCTAGTGAATATGACTTGGAAATTAATTCTTTAAATTTGGAGGTACATTTTTCTCAGGACATTAACATATTACATATACAAAATTTATGCTTTGGTCTTGAATATGGGTATGAAGAAATTAATAGTTATTCATAAACAAGTGATTTTACTACCATAATTGATTTGAGTAAAAACTTATATTTATTTGTTTTAATATATTTATACTAGAAGTATATTTGGAAATTAATTTTTTAAGATATATTCAGTTAATTAAATTCCTTGTTTTCAGATGTACTTTACTTTCTGTTAATACATATACATTCTTGTAAAGTTGTGTTAATGCCAGTGTTTCGTAAAGCATTCATGTTTAAAATTATATTTTAAAAACAAGCATAGTTTGTTAATGCCTCTGTGTTACTTCTTGTAAGTTATAAAATAGTTCATACAGTGCTCACTTAAATTTAGTTTTAGAAAAAAAGTTGTTTTTTGCAGGTAATTTGTATGTCTCATCAGAAAACTTTCTATTTTACCTCACCTTCTTACTCAATATTTTATTTATTTAACATGCTTATTTAATATTTATTTAGTAATAGTTATTTTACCTTAGCTATCAGTAAATTTGATAGATTTGGTGTCTAACTGTGATAACTGTCCCAGCCATGATGGCCAAAGCTTTTTTTACTTTAGTATCTTAGCAGAATGTCACTGTTAATGGTATACTCCTGTTAATCTTATTTTGTCCATTATTGTCAGAAATAGATAGATTTCAAGTACACAAAAATGATTATAAGATGACATTGCTGTTTAAAGAGAGTCTATCATTAATTAGTTTGTAAGGACAAGTATCCCCTTTCTTGTGGTCTGTATTTTACTCTATAATTTAGAACAATGGTTCTCAACCTTCCTAATGCTGCGGCCCTTTAATATAGTTCCTGTGGGTTGCGACCCACAGGTTGAGAACCGCTGATTTAGAAGTATCATTTAAAAGTTAGCTACCAATACAGTTATTGTGGTGGAAAAAGTATGGATTGATGCTGCCTAAAAGGTTAGTAATAAACGATTAGAGGTTTTTCTGTTTAGTGGACTCAGCAAAATAAAATACACCTATGGATTATTTTTAGCAATTATAAAGGATCCAACCTATTTTATTCACTAATAGAATTATTTAGGAAGATGTCTGTTTTTTTAGACCTTTGTTCTTTTATCTAGGGTACATATCAGTTTACTTATTATTCATACTACACACTCTTAGCTAATCAGAACTACTTTGTCAATTACTATCTTAGAGTACCATCTTTATTCACACGCTCACACACACACAAAACTTGAATATCTGGCTGATGGAGCTTTCCAGCTGCTAGATGCCTTGAGATGGACTATGAATACAGGTTGGCAATTCTTTCCTCGTCCTTAAAAGTCATTCAACAGTCATATTGAGTATTTATATCATGCCAAGGACTATGCTAATTACTCTGAATACAGTGGGCAACTATGTTGTGATTCTCAAGAATATTCACAATTAATAATAAACATAACATAGGGATAATGTTAGACATATGAACTTAAGGGGTTAAATAAAGATGTACCCTGGGGTACTCTGAAGAGGGATACCTAAATCAGTCTTGAAGTTTAGGGAGTGATATGTATGTAGATATGTATGAGACTTGAAGTAGAAGTTAACCTGGCAAAGGAAATGTGGATATACATGGTGGTTATGAAAATAATATTCTAGGTAAAAGATAACGCTGTTAGAGGTAAGAGATGTTACAGTATATACAGGAAATGATGTTCATTTTGTGTGAAACACATACATACAGCTTCCATAGAGTCCTTACTTTCTTCCAGGTAATTTATATGCATTACTTCATTAGTCCTTATTTCATACTTACCATATAAGATAGGTCATTTCTATCCACCATGCTACAGATGAAGGAATTGAGACACAGAAAGAGTAATTAATCGCTCAAGGTTATACAGCTGCTAAGTGGTAAAACCAGAATTTGAATTCAAACAGTCTTACTCAAGAGTCTGGGCTATCCTGCCTTCCCAGTTCTAATATTCATGATCCTCTGGAGAAATAAGCAAGCATAGTTTTTGAAGAATTTGGTCCTTTTCCTAAAATGAGCCAATGAAGAACTTTGAGCACAGGATATCATGATCAGATCAATAATTTTTTAAAAGTTTACTTGCTTTGTAGGGAGTGGATTGAAAGGGGGCTAATACTATATAGGTATTACTGTACCTATAATACTAGTACTAGTATTTACTTGCTTTGTAGGGAGTGGATTGGAAGGGACTAATACTATATAGGTATTACTATACCTATAATACTAATACTAGTATTTACTTGCTTTGTAGGGAGTGGATTGAAAGGGGCTAATACTATATAGGTATTACTATACCTATAATACATAATACTAATACTATGTGTTAATTAAGATAATTTGTGTTAATTAAGATAATTCTTGAGAGTATTAAGAGACATAGACATATTTGAGAGAAGTAGATGTAATTAATTATACATAATGAATGACTGGTTGTTAGAGGAAGGTGGGGAATGGAGAGTCTGCCTACTTTCTGGGTTTGGCTATGAGGTAGGAAGATTGTGCCATTCACTACGAAAGAGCACAAAAAGGGTTTGGAAAGTTTGAGATTATTATTTCAGTTTTGTACATGTTTTGGGTTTGAGGTCCTCATGGGCATATTCACAAAGGATATTTGTGGATATAGGATTCACAAGAGACACTGGGCAGATAATGAGGATTTATGGGTCATCTGCATAAATATTACTGAAGTTTTTGTAAAGCATATTTCTGAGAAATGTCTAATCCAGCAGTGAGATACGAAAAGGTTCTTCAAGGAAAAGCTCAAGAAAGGAGAGACATTGGAATGTGATGTGTGAGAAGCCACGGAAAAAAACCATTAGTAGCATTAAATACTATAGCATTAAGTTTTGGTTTTTCCCTTGTTAAAATTTTTCACTTCAGAACATAATGGGACTGTTTCTTAACTCCTAGATAATATTGAGAGATTTGCATTGCATTTTATTATGAGCTTTCTTTAAGCTTTTTATTTTGAAAAACGTCATATCTTTGTAAAGATAATAAGAAAATCCCGTAAATGGCCATTAAAACTTTCATATAGATTCATTCACTTGTTAACACTGTGCCACATTTGCTTATTTTTCTATCAGTATCTTTGTACTCACTGAAGTATTTATCTTTCTCTGTTTTTGCTGAGCCATATGGAAGTTCATCAAAGATATCATGATACTTCACACTTTTAAGTATTTAAGCATGTCTTCTGAAAAAGAGACACATAACTACAATGTAATTACCATGTTGAGGAAATTTAATATTGATCCAATGCTGTCATCTAGTCTGTAATTAGATTTCCTCTAGCAGCCCAATAATGTTCTTCATTGTCCTCCCACCTCCAATATCTGTAGTTCCAACAAGAATCACAGACTACATTTGGTTATTAAAGACTTTTAAATATGGTTATAAACCTCTCTTATTTTATCTTTCTGTGAATAAAGGGGAATAACAGAAAAGTGAAAGGTCATAAGAGGAAAGAGGCATAGAGGATAGGTAAAAAACATAATGGTTATGATAATTTTGCTTGTTTGGAGAAACAAAAGAGTCACTAATGAAATCATTTTAATGTGGAGAAGAGAACACATAATAGTTTTCTAGCTATTTCATTCACTAAGCATTATGGTAAGGACTTTGCATCTTATATAATTCTTATATCAACATACAAAATGTGAAAACTAAATTTAATAGAGATGTTAAATGACTTTTTCACAGTTCACTGGAAATTGGTGGACAAGGGATGTAAACTTAAGGCAGTCTAATTTCAGATTGCCGTTTTTTTTTTCTTTTTTTTTAGATGCACAAAGCTTAATTTCCAAAAAATATGGAATGCTTCATGAATTTGCATGTCATGCTTGCACAGGGGCAATGCTAATCTTCTCTGTATTGTTGTAATTTTAGTATATGTGCTGCCGAAAGGAGCACCAGATTGCCTTTTTTTTTTTTTTTTTTTTTTTTTTTGTCTGGGGTCAGGTTTGAACCCGCCACCTCTGGTATATGGGGCCAGTGCCCTACTCCTTTGAGCCACAGGCCCCACCCCCAGATTGCCTTTTTAAACTATTGTGTTGAACTGCCCTTAAATGTATACAGTTACGATGTAATAAAAATTAATTTAAAAAACAAAAAACCAAAACAAAATAGGTGAATAGCTTTGTTTTTGTGATCCTAGAGTATATTTTTCTCGTGGGGATTCTCCTTGGGCCAGTCAAGCTCAGAAGTCTGCAAGGGGTTTCAAATGCAAGGGACAGATACCCCAATCAAACTAAATTGAAGTAGGAAGAATTTTGTTGAATTAATATTACTGAAAATGCCAGGATGAGATTTGACTTCTGCCTTGACTGGTTCAAAGGGCTCCCACAAATCCTCAGGGCTCTGCCTTACTCTCTCTTTTTATTTATTTATTTGTTTATTATTAAATCATAGCTGTGTACATTAATGCAATCATGGAGCACCATACACTGGTTTTATAGACCATTTGACATATTTTCATCACACTGGTTAACATAGCCTTCCTGGCATTTTCTTAGTTACTGTGTTAAGACATTTATGTTTTACATTTAGTAAGTTTCACATGTATCCTTGTTAAGATGCACCTTAGGTGTGATCCCACCAATCACCCTCCCTCCACCCATTCTCCCCCCACCTTCCCCTCCCTTTCCCCCTTCCCCCATTCTTAGGTTATAACTGGGTTATAACTTTCATAATGAAAGCCATAAATTAGTTTCATAGTAGGGCTGAGTACATTGGATACTTTTTCTTCCATTCTTGAGATACTTTACTAAAAAGAATGCCTTATATTTTTTAAGTAATTTAATGCTTATGGAAAGCAAAGAATAGAACAGTGAAATGTGAAGATCTTGGAGGGAAAACCATTTGTTTTACCATGGCTGTTTGGGCAGAGGGAGGATAATTTGTTTCTGTATCTTTTGGTTAGAGGTTTTGTGTGTTTCTGTGTGTATGTTTAATCTTTTAAACTGAACCAGTTTTTTCCTTCCTAATCCTTAGTTTTTGAAAATTTTGTCTTTGTTTATGCTTTAGGTTGATAAAAGTTTATTAGTTAAAAATTCTCTATTGGAGAGGATTTAAAAATTAAATCTGTAACTGAATACCTAGTTTTATATTAAATTGCTGCTGAATTTTACCTTACTTTTTTTTTTTCTTTTTTTTACTATTTTAGTTGGCTCTTCGAAATGAAGAGGCAGAAAATGAAAACAGCAAATTAAGAAGAGAGGTTGGTAAAAAGTTTTAGTAGTTTTGGTGGTTCAACAAAGATATTTGTTAAAATAAAAAAGTTTATATAAATTTGTATTGTAACAAACTGGAATCTTCTAAGTATCTCATGTTTTCAAACTGGTTAGTTTTAGCATATGACATTGTTTCAGGAAATTAGAAAACAGATCAAAATGTGAGGCCATTAATAGTATATTCATCTTTTAGATCTGTGTGGGTAAATCTTTCTTTTTATAAGCTATTCTGTGTTAGTTTGCTAATTGAATAGATAATAGAATTTCTGTTCTTTCTCTTGTTTTACTCAGAATTATTTTAAAATTTCTATTACTCACGAAATCTCATAAATTCTGAGTATTATTTGGTTCTTCTAAGCCAAATAATGGTTTTACATTGTTTATTCTGATAAGAGATCTTAAGTTTCCAACATAATCAAAGTGTTGTTTTGGTTGATAATGTTAAATTTCTTTGGTTATCCAAAATAATATATCTCATTCTCCTAAAATTTCTTTTTTGCTTTCTTTAATTTCTGATTATTTTTAATTATGTATTGCTTTTCTTATTGCTAATTACCTCTTTCCTGTCCTTTCTGGAGAACAAACGTCTAAAGAAAAAGGTGAGATTTTTAAGGATAGTAAAACCTTGGAGAATTGTTGTGAGATCACTGTTTAGAAGATGCAATTATATTTCTTTATGATGGATGGTTTCCTTGATGGAATGTTGTGTTTGGTCTACCCTCAGAATGAACAGCTTCGTCAGGATATTATGGATTACCAGAAACAAATAGATTCACAGAAAGAAACACTTTTATCAAGAAGAGGGGAAGACAGTGACTACCGATCACAGTTGTCTAAAAAAAACTATGAACTTGTCCAATATCTAGATGAAATTCAGGTAAAACAGATAGAAGGGGGTTCAGAGCAATGATTCTTATAAAACTTGAATTTCATTGTAATTTAACTCTACATGTAAATTCTTTAGGGTAAATCTACAACTATGTATTTATGAGATGTTCAATAAATTGCATCTTTGCATTTTATTCATTCTTTTTGTATGTTCTTACATTGGGCATTATTTGAGGGCCTTACGTACAGTTTTCTTGATATTTAATTTCAATTGAATGGTCAACACCAACTCATACTAAAGGTCCATAAAAAATTCTCTTTTTTTAGTGGACACTTAATGGCTTCATTTAGTTTTAATTTGGTTTACGTTTCAGTTTCATAAAAAAAATGATATTTTAAGCATAACGTCTTTAACTGTTTCAGACTTTAACAGAAGCTAATGAGAAAATTGAAGTTCAGAATGAAGAAATGAGAAAAAATCTGGAAGAGTCTGTACAAGAAATGGAGAAGATGACTGATGAATATAATAGGATGAAAGCTATTGTGCATCAGACAGATAATATAATGGACCAGTTAAAAAAAGAAAATAATCATTATCGACTTCAAGTAAGAATTACTGTTAGGATGACTTATTTATGTAAACTTTGTATTGTCTTATTACCATTTATTTGAGATTAGAGAGAACTTGAACTTTTTTAGGGTGTGATTTTTGTCTGTAGTCCTAATGTAATATGTTGGCATGCTAATGTATTTGTTCATGTATGTTTCTCTAATCCCCTCACGCTTTGTGTTCTTGTCATCTAGGGTATTAAATGACACTTGAATGAGAATGTAGACAACAGTCCTATAAAGCTCATAATTGTAAGAATTTTCTACAAAAGATGCTCGAATGTCCTATGGATCATAAAATTTAATTTTATCTTAAAAATAAATACATTAGAAACCAATACATTGATCATTATTATGGGGGATTAAGCCTATTTAAAAATAATGTTCAAAAGTATAATTCTCTGGTAATAAAAGATGATTATGTTACTATAAAAATGTAAAAGCCATTAAAAGTCACCTTTAACTACGGGACTACTCTAATAATAAATATGCATATGTAATGTATCTGTACATGTGTGTATACAAATACGTGTGTCCATATGTGTATATACGTATGTGGACATTATATATGTCCACAATACATTACATATACGTAAGTATGCATATATGTATGTGTGCATATATTTATGTTTATATAATGTATATGTAAATATGCACGTGTGTGTATGTAACAAATATATTTATCTTACACTAATTTACATCAGTTCTTCAAATAAATCTTGGCTTTTAGGTGCAGGAGCTTACAGATCTTTTGAAAGCAAAAAATGAAGAAGATGATCCAGTCATGGTAGCTGTCAATGCAAAAGTAGAAGAATGGAAGGTATTTTTCTCAATTGAGATAACTTTTTCATTTTGTAGTTTAGATTTAAATTTTAGTCATATTTTTTCTTTAAAGGTCTTACACTAGTTAGTAACATTTTATTAGTTTTTTTTTTTAAGTTGATCAGATTTCTTAGCTAGAAAAGCTCTGAAACTATATACTGTACACTCCTTTAGCTCATTTGTTATTGCATGTGAACTCTTCCAAATCAATGAGCTGAACTTACAACTTTCTGTTGGAAGTTTACATCCAAAATATATTTCCCATCTAAAGTATGATTCCCAATGTAATTCATTTTTTTTAACTCACCTCTTAGTTACTTTGTATATATTAGTTGTATAGTTCCAGATATAACTTTAGTTTTTCCAACTCAGTCTTCCATCTCAGACAAATTAGTAAGAGTAAGCAAAGATCTGTCAGAATCCCTTGGAAAACTGTTTCAAAATACACCTACCTCTCTTCCTCCTTAGCACTCACCAACATCAACAAAATTCCTTGGCCTTAACCATGTCAGAAGCTGAGATTATAATGGTTGTATTTTTGAAAAATACTGGAGATGATTCTGAATGAGTAGTTCTAATTTTAAAAGCTATCACTTCTACGGTCATTACTTCTAGCAGGTTTCCTGTAAGTCTTATTAGCACATTAGAATTGGTTATCAAATGGGGAGCTCAGATAACCTATATTTTAAACAAAAGCATTAGCAATGGAAATGAGGCTTATAGAATCAATCAAGGGTCAGTAAACTTTATGTAAAGGACCAGAGGGTAGATATTTTAGACCAGCTGGTCTCTGATAGGACTACCGGCCTTTATTGTTATAACATGAAGGCAGCCATAGACAATATTTAAATGAGTGAACAGAACTGTTCTCCGGTAAAACTTTATTTACAAAAACAGGTAGCAGGCCAGATTTGACCCATTGGCCATAGTTTACAGGCCCCTGGAAAAACAGTTTGTTTTTACCGTATTTAATTCTTTGGGGGCAAATGATAGCATGTTATATATACAGTATACTTTGTTCTGACTTAAAAATCTTTTAATAATTGTTTTATATCAATACGTAAAATATTGCTTTTTTCTTTTTAATGGTTATGTCATTTTTCTTTGAAGATAAGCATATTAATATTTGATAATTGATTCCCTATTGTGTGATAGTTTACAAGATTTTCAATTTTTACTGTTACAGTATTTTAATGGTGTCTCATATATATATGAATTTACAAATACACAAATATATTTGTAGAATAAATTTCTACAAGTGTAATTGTGTTATATTGTTGCAAACACATTTTTCCAATTTATCACATTTTTTTGCTTATGGTAGTTTTGGCTATGAAATTTTTTTTATGTTGCATAGTTAAATTTATTATTTTTTAAAGGCTTTTAACCTTTGTGCTATAATTAGAAAGACTTCTAAGTATAGACTTGTTTTTTCATCTTTTCTCCTTATATATTTTTCTGTTTTCTTTTACATTTAAAATACTGAAACATATGTAATTTATTTTGCTATAAAAAGTGTAATATAGGTACAGTACAGCTACTCTGTTGTCCAAGTATCATTTATTATATTTCTCCTGTGGAAATATGGAAATACATGTGATGTGCCATTTTTATTATATACAAAACAAAACTCTTGTTGAATTTGGATTTAATTCTGGACTTTGTTTTATTAAATTGATCTATTTTCTAACCACATATACTTGTTATTATATACTAGTTATTATATGCCTTAATGTCTAAAAAAGCTGATACCATTATTTTTCTGATTTTAGATCTTTTTAGGAACATTTTAAATGTGGATTTGAGAAATAGCTCGTTCAGTTCTTATAGGATATCTAGTTAATTCTTTTTCTGAGTATGTATTAAAATTATAAATTGATTTATAGATTGATTTGGGATAAACATCTTCATAATATTTGGGTTTTGCAAAGAACACAAGATGTTTTTCCTTTCATTCATTCAAGATCGTCTATGTATGTCATTGGTATTTTAATGTTTATTTCATATATATCAATTGTATAAAACTTTTTGCAGTTGTGTGGAGGTATTTATAACTTTTGATTTAGAAATGAATTTTGAAAGATTGATATTTTTTCAAAGATTGAATTCTGAAAAGAGAAAATTACAATGTATATTTTGGAATCAATTCCTATTTGAACTCCAGATTGTATATAAGAAGGGAACAAAGTTTGTACCAGTAATTGCTGATACTTTCTTACTAAAGAATTTTTTTTCCAGTATTTTCTTAAACTGATGGTATACATTATTTGTCTAAGTGAAGAATGTCATATTCATTTTCCTCTTGTGTAACATATCTATTTTGTTTATTTTCTAGTTAATTTTGTCTTCTAAAGATGATGAAATTATTGAATATCAGCAAATGTTACATAACCTGAGGGAAAAACTTAAAAATGCACAGCTTGATGCTGATAAAAGTAATATTATGGCACTACAACAGGTAAAATCTTCTCAACTTCTAAAACTAGTTTATCAACCAGTTTTATTAAGGTTTCAACTCTGAACAATGTCTTATTTATTTACTTACTTACTTATTTGGGGGGACAGAGTCATACACTGTTGCCCAGGCTAGAGTGCCACGGCATCAGTCTAGGTCACAGCAACCTTAAACCTGAGTAGCTGGGACTATAGGCACTAGGCACAATGCTCAGATTATTTTTTTTCTATCTTTAGTAGAGATGGGGCCTTGCTCTTACTCAGGGTTTTCTCAAACTCCTTAGCTCAAGGGATCATCCCAGTATGAGCCAACACGCCTAGCCCAATATCTTATTTATTATATCTTCTGTTCCTAATCTAGTAGCTTGCACTACTGGGTATATAATGAAGACTTTGAAATTGCTTACAATATCTGATCTCAAGAAAATATTTAGAATTAATTTTAGAATTAAGTTTAGAGTTAGGACTAAATTGTTTTGTTTAGTTCTCAGTGTTTATTTGTATAATACATTGTTGTGGTTGGTAATTATTTAATAAGAAACTTAAAAACTAGAAATCTTAAAATATTTTAGTACTCTGCCATTAAGGTTATTGTACCCTAGTCCTGACACACCCTATACAATGTGAAATAAGCTAAAAGTGGGGTTGTAATTTGTGCTACCTAAAGATTTTATTTTTGGTGAATATACATAAACTTACCTAGAGTCACGTTTTTGTCATCTGTGCTATAGTCATAGTCCAGAAGAAAGGAATTTTGAGAAGTATTTAGAGCATAAGAACAGTTATAGGGGATAATATTTTTTAATGAAGTACTAAAAGGGTAAAAAAGTAGAATAAAAGAGAAAGCAGGGCAAAACACAAATGTACAAAATAGTAAAAAAATGAAATTGAATGGTTGATGAGGAAAAGTCAGGCAAGAGGAGTTATGAGAAGCTACACATATCAGGGTGTTCTGAAATTCCTGTTTGCCAGAGTGTTAGTCATTGTGTCCATCTTTAGCACTGGAGGGACAGCAGTGTACCTTATACTGTGTACTGTGTGTGAGGCATAAAAAATATTAAAAGGCATAGTTTTACCTACAAGAAAGTATATTCTACAGTCTTGTTGAAAAACGAGACCTACCTTTCTCCTTATTAAAATGTATGTCAACATTCACATACACAAAACATTCACATGTTTTAAAATATTTTATAGGGTGTACAGGAAAGGGACAGTCAAATTAAGATGCTCACTGAGCAAGTAGAACAATATACAAAAGAAATGGAAAAAAGTACTTTTATTATTGAAGATTTGAAAAATGAGCTCCAAAGAAACAAAGGTAATTAAATATTTTAAAAGTATGTAAAGTTATTTTATATATGTGTTTAAAGTATTTTTATTAAAATCAGGTCATGTCAATTATTGAACTTTCTCCTTTTGAGTTTCATCATAATGTCAAAAAATTATACAGAGTATTAATTACAGATATTACTAGTGCTTTAATTTGTAAACAATGGATGTGTTTTCTATTATTTTTTTCCTTTGATGAAAATTACATTAACCTCTAGATTGGTTATATGAAGGAAATGAAAAATGGTGATACAATTTTTTTTCTTTCAACCTTTTAATAATTAACAAAGAATAGAGCAGCGATTTTCAACTGGTAAGCTGAGCATACTGGTGTGCTATGAGAAGATTTTAGGTGTACCACAAAAATTTTTAATCATTCATTTATTATTTTGAAAGAAGTTCAAAGCACGGTAAGTATATTTCTTTTTTTTACTCTTTTTTTGATCAACATAATTTAAGCATGCCACAGAAGTTTAACTTACAAGCTCAAGTTTGCCATGAAATTAAAAAAGGGCAAAAATCCTGGAATGAAAAATAGTAAAAAAATTTTTTTTTTTTTTTTTTTTGAGGTAGAGTCTCACTTTGTCACCTCAGTAGAGTGCCCTGGCATCATAATTTACAGCAACCTCAAACTTTTGGGCTCAAGGGAGTCTCTTGCTTCAGCCTCTGAAGTAACTGGGTTACAGGCACCTGCCACAACACCAAGTTATTTTTAGAGAAAGGGTCTTGCTCTCGCGTAGGCTGGTCTTGAACCGTGAGCTGAGGCAGTCCACCCACTTTGGCCTCCCAGAGTGCTGGGATTACAGATGTAAGCCAAGCTCCCGGCCAAAAACTGGTAAAATTTTGATCAGTGTAGCAGCATTGCAAATAGTTTTCAGAAGTAATCTGACACAACATTTGAATTAATCTTCACCAATTAATGTGTTATCATAGTCTCCTTACCCTGTGTCATACTACCTTGTCTAACATATTAAATCCTCTGCATAAAAGCCCTTCCATCATCCATGGTGTTGTAATTCCATAGCACTGCATACTAGAGTTATACAGGACACACTAGTGCCAACTATTCGTCATTGACATATTTATTATAATTGCTAAACATAGAAAATAAAGACATGAAGGGGAAATAGGGAATCTGTATGTGTGGAAGTGTAGTGATGGTGGTGGTATTTGGAAGTAGAGTTGTAATCCAGATAGTGAGGCAGAAGACTCACTGAGGAGCGAACAGACATACAGGAAATGTTATGCAAATGGCGCTAAGCAGAGCGAATAATTATAAAGGCAATAAAGTCAGAGTATACCAAGCATGTTTGAGGAACCACAAAGCAGACTTTGTGTCTGGAGTAGAGTGAGCAAGTGAAGTGGTTCTCACTGTACTGAGAAGGGATGAGATCAGAGAGGTAACCGGAAGCCATTGTCACAGTGGGTCTTCCTGTTCAATGTGAGGACTCTGGCTTTTAAGTAAGAAAGGGCACCAAAGACTGTTTCTCAAGATAGGAGTGATATAACTTGACTTATGCTATTATCTGCAATGGACAGTAGGACTGGTTAAGTACAGAAGCA
The DNA here is from genome assembly GCF_027406575.1 of Nycticebus coucang. NCBI lineage: Eukaryota > Metazoa > Chordata > Mammalia > Primates > Lorisidae > Nycticebus > Nycticebus coucang. The sequence goes on from NC_069782.1 coordinate 33,918,838, forward strand.
GGGAGACCTGTTTGAAGACTATTGCAGTAATCTGGAGAAAGGTGATGGTGGTTTGGAGCATGGTGGTAGTAGGGGAGTTATTAGCTGTAGTCTGTTCTGGATGTATTTTGAAGGTGATAGAAATGGAGTTGCTGACTGATTAATTATGTAGGATGTGAGAGAAAGAGTTGGGACTTGGTTTGAACACTGGGAGTCTTGTGTTTAAAGAGCAGGTTAAAAGTAATTAGTTACTCAGTTTTGGACATGAAGTTTTAGATGTTTATTAAACATCCAGATGAAGGCGTTAAGTAGCACTTGTATATAAAAGTCTGAAGTGGAGGAGAGTAATCTAAGCTAAAGATAAAAATTTGGGAATCATCTCCACTAAAGTGGTATTTGAAGTGAGGTTAGATAAGATCATCGGGGAATGAATGTAGTTTATGAAGAAAAAACCTAACGACTTAGCCTTGAGATACTTCTACGTTAGAAGTTGAGGACGTGAAAAGAAATAACCAGATGACACTGAAAAAAATGGCTGACAAGGTGAGAGGAAAACTGGGAACATGGAGAGTCCTGAAAACCACATGAAGGATGTTATCAGGAAGAATAAAGAGCCGTGTCTTCATTGCTGCAGGCAGGTCAAGATCTCCACTGACTATTGTTGGACTTAGCACAGTCATTTTTGGTTCTCGAGAAAATGGAGAGAGAGGAAATGGGGAAAAGAAATACAGGAGGTCTCTTTTCCAGAAGCATTTTTATAAAGGGAAGGAGAAATAAAGTAGATTAAGGTTAAAGAGGATATAGAAATTTAATTTTTTTTTCTTTAAAAGCAAAGGCCTAACTCTGCCATCTACATCCAGGGTGGAATGCAGTGGCATGACGTGGTCAGAGTTCATCTAACCTCACACTCCTGAGCCCAGGTGATCCTCCTGCTTCAGTCTCCCAACTAGCTAGGTCTACAGGCACATGTCACCATGCCCGGCTAATTCTTTTTCATTTTTAGTAGAGACAGGGTTTCATTCTGTTACCCAGGCTGCTCTCAAACTTTTGGCCTCAAGTGATTTTCACACTTCAGTCTCCCAGAGTGCTAAGATTGCAGGAGTGAGCTACCATGGCTGGCTGGGGTTCTCTCTTTAAGATGGAAGAAATAACTCATGATTCTAGGTTCATGGAAAAGCTCCATTAAAGAAAAAATATTTGATGAATTGATGAAGGAGAAGAGGAGATGGAAGTTTTAGAGCAGTATCATTGAGAAGGCAGGAGTGGGTCCTAATGTACCAGTGAAGGGGTTGGCCTTAACTAGGAACACAGAGACTTCATCTGTCATTACACAAGGGAAAGTAGAGTGTATAGATAGAGGTACAGGTGGCTGAGTTCATCCGTCATTACAGAAGGGAAGGTAGAGTGTATAGATAGAGGTACTGGTGGCTGAGTTCATCTGTCATTACAGAAGGGAAAGTAGAGTGTATAGATAGAGGTACAGGTGGCTGAGTTCATCCGTCATTACAGAAGGGAAGGTAGAGTGTATAGATAGAGATACTGGTGGCCGAGTTCATCTGTCATTACAGAAGGGAAGGTAGAGTGTATAGATAGAGGTACTGGTGGCTGAGTTCATCCGTCATTACCGAAGGGAGGTAGAGTGTATAGATAGAGATACTGGTGGCCGAGTTCATCCGTCATTACAGAAGGGAAGGTAGAGTGTATAGATAGAGGTACTGGTGGCTGAGTTCATCGTCATTACAGAAGGGAAGGTAGAGTGTATAGGTAGAGGTACTGGTGGCTGAGTTCATTCATCATTACAGAAAGGAAGGTAGAGTGTATAGTAGAGGTACTGGTGGCTGAGTTCATTCGTCATTACAGAAGGGAAGGTAGGTTGGGTTGATGTCCTGATGGGGAGTTTATAGAAGTTTTCTACTGATTATTGCTGTTTTCTCAGTGGAACAAGCAAGGTTCTCAGCTGAAAGTGAAAATAGGGGAAAATACAACAGAATCTCTGTAAGGTGACCACCCAGGGAACTATGACAAACTGGTCAACATACAGAGGTTGTCAACATAAGCAAACAGGCCTCCCATGTACATGGGGTGCATGTCCATCTATGAAAATTAGGTCAACTTAAGGAGGTGGTCAATATAGAGGGGTGGTCACCTATGGAGGTTCTACTGTGTACCACAAGTTCAAGAAGAGATAAGAGAAAGTATAAAATGGTCATCTGAAAAAATGAAGACTTGGGAAATATACTATGACTGTTGTGTAGCATCAAGGGCCCACTTGTGTACTGGGTGCACTATTGGTGTGTGTATTCTGTTTTTGGAATACTCTGATAGAAGTTTGAACTGCTTTAAAGAGATGACTGATTGTATGGATTTACGTGTTCCGGTCACTAGGAGGAAAACCGGCAGTTGATGTTCACCATCCAATAAGGAGGTCTTCTCTAATGACTTTTTCGTCAGTACATAGTCATATGATATCCAAAGCTCACAGAGGTGTATGTACTGAACTATACTCTATATCTTGAAATTAACTTATGAATCATGATGGCCAATGGTGTTCTTCCTTCATTGGTTAGGGTTAGGTTTAAGTATCACAAGCAGAGATCTGAAGAACAGTGGCAAAATCAAGATGAAAGTTTATTTTTCAGGTGTGTACTGGTCTAGAATTAGGCAGTTCAGGGTGTTACCTTCATCTGCTCTATCCAAAATGGAAACTTACTGTCATGTCTTTATCCCAACCAATGTGATAAAGAGAGACAAAAGCACATGCTGAAGGTTAGGTGGGCAAAGCTAGTGTTTATTGTGGAAGGCCACATGGAAGAAGCAGAGAATGGATATCTGAGGACAGCTCAGCCTCAGTCACGTTCCACAGCCAGGCTGTTAGCTCCAGGGAGCAGGGATCATTTCTTAAAAACTAGTGTGATCTCCTGTACTAGCCCATTGTGTTTTACATGTATAACTCCAATGTCAGTATATGCCTTATAGATTGGTAAATGTTTATTATGGGTGAGTGTGAGAATGATCTGTGTCAATAAACTTTAAAATATTATTTTGGAATATAATAAGAATGTTATGTTTTGATATAGTGACAATTTAGGGAGATAATACAAGTAGGGATTTAGGAACATTTTAGCTGCAAGTGACAGAAAAATCGAGGATAGACCAGTGGTTTAAACAAGATAGAAATTTATTGCTCTATGATACGAACAAAGTTGAATCAACTAGTGCAGGATTTGTGTGACAGCTGTGCAAATTTTAGGTATCAGGGATCTTGTATTATGTTGTTCTGCCTATCTCAATGTGGGATTTCTATCTCATATTCTAAGAACACTAAGTTCATATCCACATTCCACCTTTCATAGGAAAGAGACAAGAGAAAATAAAGCTTTTATTCTTCTGCTTTAAAAACATATTTTGAAATTAGCACATGATCTTTGTATTTATATCCGATTTAGTGAAATGACCACTCCTAGTTGCTGAGGTATAACTGGAAATTTAGTATTTATTTTACATAGCCATGTGTCTAACTAAAAATCTATAGTTGTAGTACAGTAGACAAAAGGAAGTTTGAATATTATGAATAGCTAGAAGTTTCTGACACAATGATTTTTTGTAAAACAGTGTTCTGTAGCCTTTTATAATGCACACCTTTTTAGCTAAGATGATTTTACTGAACTTTACTTTTTTAGTTAAAACAACAAAACTTTCATCTTGCAAATATAAAATTGTAACACTAAAGGAGCTTTTTTATGTGGCATTCCATTTCTCTTGCCTTCATATTAGAAACACTGTTTTGAAGGAAATAGTATGCAATTCAATTAATTCATGATTTTTGTTTTTTGTAGGTGCTTCAGCCCTTTCTCAACAGACTTGTTATATGAAAATTCAGTCAAAGATACAAATTTTAGAAGGGAAAACTAAAGAGGCCGAGAGAACAGCTGAACTTGCTGAGGCTGATGCTAGGGAAAAGGATAAAGAATTAGTTGAGGCGCTGAAGCGATTAAAAGATTATGAATCGGTATGTATTTTTGTCTTGTCAATCAAGGAGCTTAGAAATTATTCTCACCACTCAGGGTTAGACTGTTCTGTGCTGTTTAACTGTATAACATCTAGAAAAATTCCATAAATGTATTTTGATAAAGCTTATCTTAATTAATTTATACTAAACTATTTAAATTTAGTAGCATTTACTTTTGGGCAGGAGAATTATTTTCAAACTTCATAATCAGGGCATTTTGCTCAGATAATCCATTTTGGTGAGGCAGCAGAATTAGATTCTTTGTTTTCTGGGTCCATTTTGTTGTCATGTAGATGTGACACCTGGCAAGTTTGATAAAATTTATGACAAGATCAGTTTTGTTGCCTGCTATGTTAACACCACCTGCTTTGTACTTTTGTTATTTTTAATCACAACGACATCAGACAACTGATGACTTTATTATATTGTGCTGATATTACTGCTTCTCTTTTACTATTCTTCCTCTGTGTTTTGTTAAGTGTTATATATGCATATAGTACAAATTCTGAGTCACTTTGCCATTAGGCTGTTGACTAGTGTCAACTGACCCATATTTCATCGTCATTCTTATTACTAGCTTATGTTTATAAAATCACAATAAAAAAAATCCAGTTTAGTGATATAAATTGTCAGTATATGTGCATTTTTCCCTTAGGCATAGTAAAACATTTTTTTTTAATTTGATAAATATATTTAAATAAAACATATTTAAGTTAAATTGGATATTTTTCAGGGAGTATATGGCTTGGAAGATGCTGTTATTGAAATAAAGAATTTAAAAAACCAAATTAAAATAAGAGATCGAGAGATTGAAGTATTGACAAAGGAAATCAATAAGCTTGAGTTGAAGATCAATGATTTCCTTGATGAAAACGAGGCACTTAGAGAGCGAATGGGTAAGCCATCTTTTAAGTTATGTGGTTTTTATCAGCTCTGATGTTTAAGTCTTTTTTGTTTTACTTTTTGTTATTTTAACTAGTTAAATTCTTTTTTTTCCTTCATGAATGTTCTATAAAAACATTTAAAGCAACAGTGGAGTTGCTGGATTGAAGTGGGATTGGGGATTTGATGGGATTGAGATGGTGAGTGGGCACAGCTGGAACATTGCTTTACTCCAGCAGTAGTAACTACTTCTTTAGAAAATGAAAGTCTTGGGTGCTGGCCCCATATACCAAGGGTGGTGGGTTTGAACCCGGCCCAGCCAGCTAAAAAAAAAAAAAAATGAAAGTCTTAAATTCATACCGCTGCTGCATGTCAGAAGTTAACCAGCCTTGCACAGTAGCTTATGCCTGTAATCCTAGCACTCTGGGAGGCTGAGGCGGGTGGATTGCCTGAGCTCACAAGTTTGAGACCAGCCTGAGCCAGGGTGAGACCTTGTCTCTTAAAAAGAAAAAATAGCTGGGCATTGTTGCCGGCACCTGTATTCCCAGCTACTTGAGGCTGAAGCAAGAGTATCTCTTGAGCCCAAGAGTTTGAGGTTGCTGTGAGCTGTGACACCATAGCGCTCTACCAATGGTGACAAAATGAGACTCTGTCTCAAAGAAAAAGAAAAAAAGAAGTTATCCTTTTTTTTTTCAACAGAAGTAGGGTCTGTTTGACCCATGTTTGTTTGCAAAATGCTTTTTTTCAGATGAGTTCATGAGGACATTTAGAAATACTTTGTAAAGCCTTTAAAGACTCTTAAGTACTTTTAAAATTTAGACTGCTTACAAGTTTTACTTCAGCTGAATATTTTACAGTTTCCGTTGACTCTGAGAATTAGTAAATATAACTTGAGAGTTTATATGTTCATTTTAATAAATAGTTTATTAGTAAATATTACTAGTTTGAATGTTATAACAGTTCATTCTAAGTTGTTTCTTTATAATGAAAATAAATACCTATCGATTTTATTAGAGTTGTTAAAGTTCAGTTGATGCTTTCTTAGTTAAAATGGCAATCTATATGTGAAAACGTTTTTCTAGGGAAAGAAACATAAATATTTTATACAGATTATGTATTTGTGAAAATGTCTGTCTAACTGGGACCCAGAGTTATACTGGGACTTCAAGTTAGGCTTCTGATCAGCTCAACCTGTCAGGTCAGTCTGGAATCTGGAAGTTCCTAAAGATGACTGTGACCAATCTAGATACTGTCATAAACCCACATTTTCTGTGTTTAGAAGGTCCCCAAATCTTGGCTAATAATTTGCTTTAGGTTTTTGTCAGGATTTCTAGTAATAATTGTGATAAAATTTTATGTTGGCTTACAGTTCAAATGTCTGAAAAATTGTGGCACAAAAAGTATCCCATTCTTCAGTGATATTGGCTAAATAAATTATAACTGGTTGCTTGATGGCATATGAAGTTGTAGAAGTTTATGTTAATGTTTTTAAGTTGTAACTATATTGCTTTTTACTTTAGGCCTTGAACCAAAGACAATGATTGATTTAACTGAATTTAGAAATAGTAAACGCTTAAAACAGCAGCAGTACAGAGCTGAAAACCAGATTCTTTTGAAAGAGGCAAGTATGGTGGTCAATTTATTATTTTCTTGGTTAAACTAAAGAGAAATACTAACAATTCATACTTTGCAGATTGAAAGTCTGGAAGAGGAACGACTTGATCTGAAAAAAAAGATTCGTCAAATGGCTCAAGAAAGAGGAAAAAGAAGTGCAACTTCAGGTATACTTAGTTATTCTAAACCTTTAAAACAGGATGTCCAACCTGTGGGGTTTTATGAGGACTGTTTTACTTATCTGTGGTGTTGGGTATCGCTTCATAGACCCCTTTTTTTTTGCTAATATGCTTTCATTAATGTTTGCATATTTGATGTATGGCCTAAGACAATTCTTAATTCTTCCAATGTGCGGCAGAGAAAAAAGAAAGGTTGGGCATCCCTGTTTTAAAGAATCATTGGGAGGGTGGCGCCTGTGGCTCAGTGAGTAGGGCACCGGCCCCACATACCGAGGGTGGCGGCTTCAAACCCAGCCTCTGCTGAATTGCAACCAAAAAATAGCCGGGCGTTGTGGCGGGCGCCTATAGTCCCAGCTGCTCGGGAGGCTGAGGCAGGAGAATCGTGGAAGCCCAAGAGTTAGAGGTTGCCGTGAGTCCTGTGACATCATGGCACTCTACTGAGGGCGGTAAAGTGAGACTCTGTCTCTACAAAAAAAACAAAAAAGAATCATTGGGAAATGAGTTGAAATGGATCTGAAATTTTCTGTATGTTATTTTTGTTATATTACTATGGTTCTGCTACAGTTTAATAAATGAAAATAATGGCCTGAAGAAGAGAAAAGTGGGTATCATTGGGTTCATTCCTTAATCTGAAAACAGGTAAAAAAATAAGCAAACAAAAATGAACCTTAGAATTGTGGAATTATGAAGAGTTTATGTTACATTATAGTCTCTTAATTTATTGACAGCCCCAATATGTTATTCATAGTAAACATACTATTTCGTGAATATGAATGATAAAACTTAGTAATTTTTATTTTAATATAGTTTGTTATTCTTCATATTTTTCCTTAAAGGGTTGTGTGTTGAAAATCTTTTATTGTAAATTATTTACTAAGTGAAAGTAATGTTTTATTGAATATAAATTAACATATTTTTAATTTTATTTTATTTTACTTGGTTAAATTTTATACTAGCCATTACAGTGCTTTTTTTTTTTTTTTTGACACAGTCTCAAGTTGTCACCCTGGGTAGAGTGCCATGGCATCAGAGCTCATAGCAATCTCCAACTTTTGGCCTCAAGAGATCCTCTTGCCTCAGTTTTTCTATTTTTAGTAGAGATGAGGGTCTCACTTTTTGATCAGGCTAGTCTTGAACTTGTGAGCTCAAGCAATCCACTACCTTAGCTTCTCAGAGTGTTTGGATTACAGGTATGAGCCACTGCATCCGGCCATGGAGTGCATTTTGTTATAAGATCATACAGCAGGGATTTTTTTCCCCAAGTCCAGTAGCATATCTATGAATAAGATCACAGGGTTTTTTTTAGCATTGTGATTTCTATAATACATCAAGAATTTTCTAGAGAAGTGAAACTTATAATTTATTATGACAATAACTATTTTCTGATTATTTGTGTTTCTTATGTACTTTGTGACTTTTAACTATTTTATTGCTCTTTTAATTAGCACTTTGATATAATGGGTAAAGAATGGTAGAGGAGAAAAAATTCAGATTAGTTTCTCACATTATTAATAGTTTTTATTAAAAGTGAGTTAGATCACGAGTTTGTATTGGCTACATGTGGATTGAGGATTTTAGAAATAATGATTGTCTCTTGTTTGGTTTAAAACTTGCTTGGAGTTTTTCAGAATTAAAATGTTGGAATAGTAGGAGGGTTGTTTTTAGATTTTTAATTTTTTAATTCTTTTATATAAAGGATTAACCATTGAGGACCTGAACCTAATTGAAAATATTTCTCAAGAAGATAGATTAGGACCAACAAAATTTAAAAATATGAGTGAAGCACAATCAAAGGTAAACAGTAAAGTACTGCTGGGGCTAAGAGCATAAAGAAAAATGTTATCAATGCTTTCATTTCTTCCCCTTTTATCTCATTTACTTTTTTAATAGTTGTTAATTAAGTAGAGGAAATGTTTGCTTATTTAAATAACTTTTGTTGATACAAAGATTGACTAATGAGCCATTATTTACTCTGAATACAGATTAGTTCAGATAAAATAGAGCTGCTGCCTAGGAGACTGTCATTCAGTATTCCACAGTCAGATCAGAATGAGCCAACAGAGAAGATGGTGACAGGATCATTAGCAAGAATGTTTCCTGAAATTCATCATAGTACAGAAAGTGGAATGGATCCTTTTATATCTTTAACTAGACATTCTTCATCCATGCAAGTAAAAGATAATTCAACTCCAGAAACTATTACAATAAGAGAAATTTTTAAAGCACCATGCCTACAGTCTTTAAGAAATCTGGAATCATTAGTCAGTAACTTTACTAGGGAGAGCCATGAAGAAATAAATGACTATTTATGTTCTCTTTCTGATGACTCTATGAAGAAAGTGTCGCGAAGCCATCAAATGCTACAAAAGACTAATTTCATACAAAAAAGTGATTCATCTTTTCAAGCCTTATCAACAGCTTCAGACTTAATGCAGAAGTTATCATGTAGGCAAAAATCTGAAATATTTTGTCAGCAAATTTATGATGATAGATGTGATACGGATAAATCACATGTAGCAACATTAGAAAATGAACAGGTTCACACCCAAATCAATTTTTCTGATACTAATTTGAAAGAAGATAAAAGAGAAAATCAAGTACCTTCACAGGTGGAGATTTTGGACCGTAAGCTTAAGGTTAATCTTCTGGACCCTGTGCCTATTACTGTACAACCAAAATTATCTCAGATAGATCCTCTTGATAATCTTATAGAACAGCTACGGAGAGAACTAGTATTTCTTAGATCTCAGGTGAGCTTTCCTTCAGTTTATATTCCTGAGATTGCTTTTTTATGACTTCTCTAACAATTATAATAAGAATTTTTTTGTTTGTACATTAACACCACTTTATGCACATTATATTTTAAAAAAATCAAAATATGCAGTACATTTGATATGAACTCGTTGACCTAATTTATTAAATGTTTCTTTAGAATGAAATCATAGCACAGGATTTATTGATCAAAGAAGCAGAGAGTAGGAATGCAGAAATAGAGCTTGAACGTCGTAGAAGCCAGGCAGAACAGGTAGTGTAAAGGCTGACCATTAAGAGATGATTGTGATCCTAAAGATAAAAATCTGTTTATATTTCTTTGCTTCTTACCATGGGGTTGGAGGAGGGAGAAAGTGGGAGGAAGATGACCATCTGTTTTACTATTTAGGTTTTATTTTATTTTTATAATTGCTGCTATATTTCTGTAGCTTGTTTTTGTTGTGCTGTACTTCAATTGATCAAACTTCTTTAGCTTGAAAACTGTAGACTGTTGTGATTTTTATAAAAAAAAAACCAATTTTATATTCTTTGTTTTTTTCAGAGTGAATTTCTTTCAAAAGAACTAATCGAAAAGGAAAGAGATTTAGAGAAAAGTAGGATGGTTATAGTCAAATTTCAGAGTAAATGTAAGTTATTGTTATCTTTCTTTAATGCTTTTTCTATTATTAAATCATGGTTGTGATATAATATGGGAGGACTTTAGTACATTCTGTCTTCTAATCTGTTTTATTCTGAATTATAACATATATACATGAAGCTCTCACTCTCCTATTAGTTTGCCTTACTGTTTTCATTGTCCAAGAGTATTATTCATATGAATTTTTTGTGAAGATTTATATTGTTTTTCTTTTGTGTTCTCTAATTAAAATGAGGTTAGAAAACCAAATTTAGAAGATTTTTAATATATATAGTTTTAAGTTGAGGCAAAAGTATGCTTTTGATTTATTTCTAGTCATGAGATATGTCTATACACATGACATAAATGGGTCTAATAGTTAACTATTTAACTATTTGCATTGGACTTATAGTTGAAGTGTTGTATATTTATTTACATTTATAGTTCCTAATGAGTATTTTTCTGTATGTGAAATATTCATCATCTTATAGAATAGTGTAAATTGCAAAAAAGATCTGTTCATTTAATCAGAAAACTGTGTAATTACAGTGAAAGAATTATTTCAAGAAAATAAGCAACTAGAAGAAGGTATGAAAGAAATATTACAAGCTATTAAGGAAATGCAGAAAGATTCTGATGTTAAAGGAGGAGAAACATCCCTTATTATTCCTAGTCTTGAGAGACTAGTTAATGTAAGTTTTTTTTATTTTTTTTCATTTTAATGTTTTTTTTCCCCCAGTACTTTTAAGATGCTGTTTTACCATGTACTGGTCTCCATAATTTCTGATAAGATATTTTCAGTTTTGAATCTTTGTTTCCACTATAATGTGCTAAGGTGTGTGTTTGCATGCACATATGTGTGCTGAGGTGTGTGTGTGCATATATGTGTGCTGAGGTGTGTGTATGCACATATGTGTGCTGGGGTGTGTGTGTGCACATATGTGTGCTGAGAGGTGTGTGTGTGCATATATGTGTGCCGAGGTGTGTGTGCGAGCACATATGTGTGCTGGGGTGTGTGTATGCACATATGTGTGCTGGGGTGTGTGTGTGCGTGGACATATGTGTGCTGGGGTGTGTGTATGCACATGTGTGTTGAGGTGTGTGTGTGTGCACGCACATATGTGTGCAGGAGTTTATTTGTATCTTGTCTGAGGTTTACTGAGCGTCTTGGATCTGTTTGCTTATGCTTTTCACCATAATTGAGAAGTCTCTGTCATGATTTGTTCGATTATTGATTTTTGCTTTATTCTCTGGAACTTCAGTGACGCGCATATTAGACCTTTTGATATTTTCATACAGGCCCCGAGGCTCTGTGGCTCCATTCTTTTTTTATTCCCTTTTATCTTTTGTTTTTTCTTCTACCAAATGGATGATTGCTATTGATCTATCTTCTAATTCACTGATACTTCTCCATTCTTTATTTTTAGAGATAGAGTCTCACTTTATTGCCCTTGGTAGAGTGCCGTGGTGTCACAGCTCACAGCAACCTCCAGCTCCTGGGCAATTCTCTTGCCTTAGTCTTCCGAGTAGCAGGTACTACAGGTGCCCACTACAATGCCCAACTATTTTTTTTGTTGCAGTTTGGCTGGGGCTGGGTTCAAAGCCGCCCCCCTTGTTATATGGGGCCGGCGTCCTACTCACTGAGCCACAGGTGCCGCCTGCTTTCTCCATTCCTTAGGTTCAAGGGTTAGCCTGAGACCTGCCAGAGTTTTCTACATAGAATTTGGAGCTCCTTTTCTTTTTGTTGACTTTCTTCTTAGTGGGATTTCCCACTTGCTTTCATGGGGCGTGGGTTCTATCCTCTGGTTTTCTAGATAAGAAATTTGATAGGTCATTGTAGTTGCAGCCTAATCTCTAACTTAAAGCCTTAAAAATGTCAAATTCAAAAATTTTTTTTTACCTTCCGGATTCCAGCTCCCCTTAAAATCTGTTTATTTTTGTTAATTTTCTAGAACCTCTAGGTAGTTGTTTTTGTATTAATTTTCATATTGGGATTATACGTCTATTAGGACTTAGGTCATAAACCCAGAAGTTATATGGAGTGGCTTTATTTTAATTAAACACTTATTCATTGCTGTAAGAAAGATTTAGATATCAAATAATATTCTATTTGTATTTACCATGCAAGGACTTAAAAATTCCATAGCATTAACTGTTATGTAAATTTAAATAAAACACACTTTAGAATCGTAATATTTAAGTGGATACCATTTATCTGAACATTATCTGACTATATATATAGCATACTAAATAATACAGTGTTTCACAAATTTGGGCTTGATTTAAATAGAAAAAAATTCTTATAGTTCATCAGATGGCTTTTTTTATTGTGATTACTCAATAAACACTTTCTGAAGTGCCACTGTAATTATCAGATAAGAGGGAGATGCTACCGGTGTGTTAAAAACTTCCTGAGGCAAGAAAATCATTTGACAAGATTTTAAGAAACATTTGATTTCTGTTATGTTTTTCTCCTTCTACCTTTTTGTCTCTGGTGACTTTGTTTTTCATATGCTTAAAGTGATTCTTTGTGGTTTTTTAATGTGAACATCTTTGTCTACATGGTAGCACACTACTACTACCTTGTCTCAGACCAAACTTAATTTCTAAGTGAAACTCTACTTAGTGACAAAATTTAAAAGAAATAACAGTAGCCCAGGAATCATAACTTCTATTTCTATAGACAATTTGTGAGCTTTCTCTGGACCACTATTTCTATAGAGTCCATATGCTTCTGTCCTTGACTTTATAATTTTTTTTTTCTGATTTATATGTCATGTCTGAAATTCATAAATCTGGCAATTTTTTTTTCTAGGAAATCGTTAGAATCCATGACAGTTAAAACCAGATAATTCTGCATTATGTACTTTTGCAATGCTTTTTGTTGCTGTAGTGCACTATTCTGTTTTCAGTGCTCCCAACTACTGTCTAATTCAATCTCATTTTAGCAAAAGGCCATGAAGGCAACACAGCGCTATTCTTCACCAAGACAACTAACTAGCTCATGGTGTTGTTATTCAGAGTACCTCTTCTATCTACTTTTAGCTTCCTTGTACCCTTTTTGAATTAGTGTAATTCATTACTCTATGTGGCCTGCTCTGATCATCTCCTTTAGGTGAAGTTTTTTTTTTTTTTTTTGTGGTACCTAATTTTAGTTTTTAATTCAATTTTTATTAAAGCATAACTATACATTATGGGGTACAATGTGATGATTTGATATACAATGTGGAATGTTTAAATCAAACTGATTAACATCAGCATCAGCTCACTGATTTTTTGTGGTACTACATTTATAATATACTCTTAGTTGTTTTAAAATGTACCCTTGCATTGTGCACATTAGGAGAGATATGTGCACATATCCTTTCAGATAACCTTCCTCCACTCGCCCTTCTCCCTCTCCTCCCCTGTCCCTCCTTTCCCCTTCTTCTTTTTGGACTTCATTTGTGTTTTATCATTTGTGTGAATGTGTAAGTGATTATATATTGGTTTCATAATAGTATTGAGTACATTGGATACTTTATTACTATGTTCCAGCTCCATCCATGTAAACATAAAAGATGTAAAGTCTCTATCTCTTTTATGGGTGCATGGTATTTCATGACATATATACCACAATTTGTTAATCACTTCAAGGGTTGATGGGCATTTGGGCTGCACGATACTCAAAGTCATGGAAACTAAATAACCTAAGGTTGAATGATAGCTGGGTCAAAGACAAGACTGAGAAGGAAATCACCAATTTTGGGGAGAAAAAAATGATAATGAAGATATTGTGATACTGCAAAGGCAGTCCTAAGAGGGAAATTTATAGAATTGGAAGCCTTTCTCAAGAAAATAGAGAGAAATTCAGCAACCGAATGCATCATCTCAAGCAACTGGAAAAGGAAGAAAAATCCAACCCTAAACCCAGCAGAAGAAAAGAAGCAACCATCTGAGTAGCACTTCCCTAGGATGTTGAATTTGCACAGAGAACAGGTCTGCTGGAGCAGCAGCCATGGTCCATACAGTTTCTCTCTCTCTCTCTCTTTTTTTTTTTTAACAAGAGTACATGTGAAATTTACTAAGTGTAGAATATAAATGTCTTAACGCACTAAGAAAATGCCGTGAAGGCTGTGTTAACCAGTTTGATGAAAATATTTCATATTGTATATAAAACCAGCACATTGTACCCCATGATTGCATTAATGTACACAGCTATGATTTAATAAAAAAAAAAAAGAAAGGAAACAACCAAAATTAGAGCAGAATTAAATGAAATTGAAAACAAAAGCATTCAGAAGATCAATAAAATATAAAGTTGGTTCTTTGAAAAGATTAATAAAATTGATAAACCTTTGGCTAGCTGAACCAGAAACAGAAAAGTAAAATCTCTAATATCAGTCAGAAAAGATAAAGGAGAAATAGCAGCAGACAACACAGAAATTCAAAAAATCCTCAATGATTACTACCAAAATCTCTATTCTAGGAAATACGAAAATCTGGAGGAAATGGGCCAATACTTGGAAACATGCCACTTCCCTAGATTCACCCAGAAAGAATTAGAAATTTTGAATAGACCTATATCAAGCACAGAAATAGCATCAACTACATAAAATCTCCCCAAAAGGAAAAGTCCGAGACCAGATGGCTTCACATCAGAATTCTACCAAACCTTCAAAGAGGAACCTAGTACCTATATTACATAAACTTTTCCAAAACATAGAAAAAGAAGGAATCCTCCCCAACATATTCTATGAAGCAAATATCACCTTCATCTCCAAACCAGGAAAGAACCCAAGAAAGAAAGAAAGCTATAGACCAATGTCATTAATGAATATCAATGCAAAAATATTCAATAATATCCTAGCAAACAATTCAACGACACATCAAAAAAATTATGGGTTATAAGTTTGGTTACAGGGTCGATTCAACAATATATAATACACCACAGAAATAAAATAGAAAAGGTGAAGGCTTTTATAAATCTACTGCCTAGAGTTAAACTCTCTTTAATAGATTACTCTCTTGAGTAGATTACATTTGGTTTTACTCATCTTACCTTATTGGTCTTCTACCTTCATTTCTGAACCTTTAGTTTGCATTTAACAGTTTTGTTCATACAATTCTTCTGAAGTCCAAATAATTTATGTACAAATATGTAGGTGTGTACGTGGTACATGTTTATTTATATATGTCATTCTTAGAGTATTAGGGCCACTGAAGCCACTCTGATATTTTAATCTTTAACACATCATTTTTGTTTATTCATTACTCTTGGATAATACGGTGTTATCATACCTTGCCTTTGTTTTCATGTATGCTTCAGCTGTGGAGAGGAAGCACTGATAAATTCACTTATTTGAAATTAGTAGCTATTTTATTCCTTTGTTCATGCTTTAAATTCAGATACTGCATAATTTAAAAGCATTTACATATAAATTACCTCATTTCGACTGTACAAAAAGCCCTGCTTAGTAGGCAGAGCTAATATTTTCTCTTTTTTAAGAGACAAACTAGAGTGCATATAAAGACTTTAGGTCACTTGCCCAAATTTATATTACTGTTTGATCCTTTTTCTAATCTACCATGCTACTTAGATTAACAGGTATTTGTTATTTGTTATAATGAAGTAATTACGATTCTTAGTAATGTAAATTAAAGTTTTCTAAATTTGCAAATAATTTGAATTGATATATTTTATTATTCATGGCAGTGGGAACAGAAAAATGCTTAAATGTCAATTTTATTTAAGGCGGGTTTCTTTTAACCATGATTTTTACAGATTTTCCTTCTATTTCTAATATATGACATAATTATACTAGGCTATAGAATCAAAGAATGCAGAAGGAATCTTTGATGCCAGTCTACATTTGAAAGCTCAAGTTGATCAACTTACTGGAAGAAATGAAGAATTAAGACAGGAGCTCAGGGAATCTCGGAAAGAAGCTATAGATTATTCGCAGCAGTTGGCAAAAGCAAATTTAAAGGTGAGAACTTCATTAAATGGAAGAAAATGCAAAGCATAAGGCCATAGATTTCATAGGAGAAACTTTTAAAGACTGCTTTCTGATAAAACACCTCTTGAATTTTTCAATATTAAAATCAATATTTGGATTTTTTAAATAAAATATAGTGGAAAAATAAGTGCCCTATAATGTAAACATAACACAAAAATTCTAAGTCTTATACCTAGGCATTTATAAGTGGAAATTAAGGTAAGGTTCAATTAATTCCTAGCAGGGCATTCCGCAATCTATTTAAAAAAACAAAACAAAACAAAAAAAAAAACTCACTAGAGAAAGCATGAAGTATGAGTTACAGCCTTATAGTTTGTCTTTCTTCGAGTGCAGTAATGTGATTCTCATTGCTGTATCGTTTATTTCCAGATAGATCATCTTGAAAAAGAAACCAATCTTTTACGACAAACACAAGGATCAAACGTTGTATTTAAAGGAGTAGATTTACCTGATGGGATAACACCATCTAGTGCCAATATTATTAATTCTCAGAATGAATATTTAATACATCTCCTACAGGTATTGAAAATTTTACATGTGAATAAAAAAAAATCATCGATAGTATATTTCTTAATGTAGTCTTCATGTATTACTTTGAGTTTTCAGAATTGTAATAGTGATGTCTATTATTAATGGATTTTGATGTTAGATGGGATGTGATAAGAGCAATTTAGTCCTTTCCATTCATCTGCCTGAAAAGTATGTTTACACATCTTGTTCACATGTATGCTATTCATATGAAAGATATTGTTGACATGTAAAACAGGCAGTAACTACTAAAGTAGTAATTTGTAAATTATATGAACATTTTAATTTACTGTTGTTTGGAAAACAAGGGAACAAACTCTGACAAAGCTTTTTAAAATTATGATGAGAATTGTTCTCTTTTTTATATTAGCTACAAGGAAAAGGTGTTAAGCCACTTCTTCCCTTTACCCTATAAGAGGTTAGTTAATGCATCAGCAAATAAGAAAGGGTACTGTACCATACTGCTTGCTCTGTGTTTATTTCTTACTTTTGCTGTCATGGTCATTACAAATCACACAAGTATGTTTGCGAACACATCCTAGAAAAAGTGCTATATACCTCATTGCTTAATATAAGTACAGTCACTGAGGCACTCCCCTTGGGAAGCTATCCACTGATGCTAGCACCTAGTGCACCTTCAAAGCAATATTGGGCTCTTTTTCTGGAATGGCCATCAGAACTTTTGTCATAAAAGGTCTGACAGTTCAGTTCATGAATTTATCCTGGAAAAAGTCTAGGATAAAGAAAGTGCTACATACCTGACTGTTGAATATCACTGTGGTCACCAGATGGCCAGGGGGAGGAGCTTGAAGGTGATGGTAGTGATAGTTAGCATTGAGATCTGTGGCACTTCACAAACTATAATGAGTTTGTGAACTTGATTGTTCAACCTCATATAAATGGCTTAATGACAGATGTTTTTTATTATTTGATTTGAAGTTTAAATACTCATCACATATACTGTAATACGATTACAAAAATGTATTATTAAATAATAATTTAAGAGTCAATGGAAATATGTTTTTGATTATAGGTATTCTTCTTTCCTTCTGCTAGATGATCCATTGGTGAAAGTACTTGAGTTATGATAATCAAATATCTGTTTTTGTATTTTGAAATTACATTAATCTTTTTCAAAACATTGGTATTTATATGTTATCTCAGGTCAGGTCAGAATATTGCTTTATAATTCATGTTATATCGTTGTTTTTAAATTTCTAGTTTTAGCACTCTTATGATTTCCCTTATTGTCTTGAAATACAGGGATGCTGCCAGCAACTAAAGACACTAGACATTGTTATATTGTTTGAGATAAAGTTCATGTTTTTTCATCTTTATATAAAAAAATATGGAACCATTGTGAATTAGAAAACAACTAATGCAAGTTTGAAGATCTGTCCAAAGTGGCAAAATAGATACTTAGAATCTCAATCCTAAAGCAGTATAAAGTGATGGACATGGCAAAACCTTTGAAGTTAGATAGACTCTACCTCAAATTTTGGATCTGCATACAAGGTCTGACAATTAAGTTCATGGACTATGCTAGAAAGTATTACATACCTCATTGCTGAATATCACTTCCCTACAGTCACCCTCAAAATACTTGCCTTGAGAAGCTATGTACCTACACCAGCACCTAGTCCACCCTTCAAAGCAATTTTGGAACTCTTTTTCTAGAAAGGCCCTCAAAACTATTGTATTACTCTTGATGTCCAATGTCATCAAAATGTCTTCTTTTCAATATTTCATTTGTCTTTGGTAAATAAAACAGTCATTGGGGCCATATCAGGTGAGTAGGGAGGCTGTTCCCAGACATTTATTTCATTCACTGGCTAAAAACTCACTCACAGAGGGAGCTGGCACATTGTTGTGATGCAAGAACCTCACCTTTCTCTCATGCCATGATTTTTGGTTAAGATTTTCCTAATTGTTTCTCTATCGATGTTTACTTGGTCTGCCATGCTTCTCATCGTCAGCTGACAATTTTGACACACAACTGTATGAATTTTTGTAATGTTTTAGTCAGTCCTCCTCGTTACTGACCACCCTCTTCATCAGTGACACTTTCTCTCCTCTCAGAAAAGCATTTAACCCATTTGTACACTACCATTTTCTTCATGGTATGATCCCCTAAACTAACATGTCCCTGATTTCACTTCCACTCTTGCCAAGTTTAATAAGAAATTTATTAATATTTGTTCATTGCTGTAATTCAAACTCTGACATTCTTGTGAAGGCATGCAAATACATGCAACAATAATGAATACCACTTAGCAAGACACTCCCACATGTTGACACAAACACCGAGTTATTTGTACTGAGTTATTCGTACAGAGCTTCCAACATAAGCACACTGTGGGACGTTCATGAACTTAATTGTCAGACTTCATATTTGGAGAGTACCTGGCACCAAGCCTGGCATATGTTCTTGGTAAATAGTTAACTAAGTTTAGTGCTAATAGGTTTGTTGTTGTTGAATAAGTTACTTATTTTTTTAAGTTTCAATTTCACGTTTAAAATGAAGTAATTTGAAAGGACAATTTCAGTGGTGTATAAGAGTATATATTCACAAAAAGGTATGTGGCTGAGTGGAGGTGAGTTTGTAACTATTCTGATAAAAAGTTTGTGCTTAGAGCAGTTGTATATGGCAATTTATGTGCTTACCGCAACTATCACATATAATAAAAATAATTTTACCCACTGTATGTTACTTATTTTTTGCAAATTCCTCATTCCATGTGCTTTAAATTAAAATGTCTGAACTATCAGAAATAATCTGTGCTACTTATGAATTTGATGACTTTTTCTTTTTTATATATTTTTTATAATCTTGCCAGAATATGAATTTATGCTTTCTCATTCAAACTGATGACTTTTTTATTCTTATTTCTTTTTTTTTTTTTTTTTTTTTTTTATTAAATCATAAGTGTATACAATGATATGATTATGGGGCATCATACACTCACTTCATAAACCATTTGACACATTTTTATCCCAGTGGTTAACATAGCCTTTCCGGCGTTATCTCAGTTACTGTGCCAAAACATTTATATTCTACATTTACCAAGTTTCGCAAATACCCCTGTAATATGCACCACAGGTGTGATCCCACCGATTCCCCTCCCTCTACCCACCCCCCCTTTCCCACTTCCCCCTATTGTTAAGTTGTAGCTGGGTTATAGCTTTCATGTGAGAGTCCCAAATTAGTTTCATAGTAGGGCTGTGTACATTGGGTATTTTTTCTTCCATTCTTGGGATACTTTACTAAGAAGAATATGTTCCAGCTCCATCCATGTAAACATGAAAGAGGTAAAGTCTCCATCTTTCTTTAAGGCTGCATAGTATTCCATGGTACACATATACCACAATTTATTAATCCATTCGTGGATCGATGGGCACTTCGGCTTTTTCCATGACTTAGCAATTATGAATTGGGCTGCAATAAACATTCTGGTACAAATATCTTTGTTATGTTGTGATTTTTGGTCTTCTGGGTATATGCCCAGCAGAGGAATTACAGGATTGAATGGCAGATCTATTTTTAGATCTCTGAGTGTTCTCCATATATCCCTCCAAAAGGAATGTATTAATTTGCATTCCCACCAGCAGTGCAGAAGTGTTCCCTTTTCTCCGCATCCACGCCAACATCTCTGGTCTTGAGATTTTGTGATATAGGCTAGTCTCATTGGAGTTAGATGATATCTCAAAGTAGTTTTGATTTGCATTTCTCTGATGATTAAAGATGATGAGCATTTTTTCATATGTCTGAAGGCCGTGCGCCTGTCTTCTTCAGAGAAGTTTCTCTTCAAATCCCTTGCCCAGCCTGCGATGGGATCCCTTGTTTTTTTCTTGCTGATGCGTTTGAGTTCTCTGTTATTCTTATTTCTATATCAATTTTTAGGAGCTAGAAAATAAAGAAGAGAAGTTAAAAAGTTTAGAAGACTCTCTTGAAGACTATAACCGAAAATTCGCAGTAATTCGTCATCAACAAAGCTTGTTATATAAAGAATATCTAAGGTAAAGGTATTGGCAAAAATTTATAAATAGTTCATAGTGAAAGTAACAAAAATAATTTATATATTTTGGTTTGTTCTTTCCTCCTATACATTTTCTTTTTCCCTTCCTTTTTGTTTTGACTTGCCCACTGCTGTCAAGAAAATACTTTTGGTAGAGTGTATGTTAATGATTAGAAACCCATCCGTGTCTGAGGATCATTCTCCCTGAGTTTGAATCTAGACTTTAACATTTACTGGTGATAAGACCTTGAGCAAATAATCTTAGCTTCCTTGTCTGTAAATTTCTGTGTTGGAAGTATCTTTTTGACAGAGATGTTGTGAAACTTATGTGAAACATGAAAATGCTCAGGCAAGTGCATGGCACATGTGAACATCTCATAAATGTCAGCTGTTTTGGGCATCATTCATCATCAGCAGTGTCATCAGTAATCTTATAGGCTCATGGGGAGCTAACATCTCATCTCTGCCATCTTAACTGTATCAATAGCATGATTTCTTAGTAGGAAGTAGAATACTTTGTCAAAGGTGATTTAAATAGTACGGGTAGTTATCAAGGTGATTTAAACACTAAGGATGATTATTATCTAACCAAAGAAGAAAGCCAAATCTAGTTGTAGGGCAGGTCATGTTTAGGTATGGTTGTTGACTTCTGCATGGTTAAAACAGTTGCCTGAGTTTGAAGACTATAGAGCCATGTGCGTTGAAGAAGAGGAGAATTTTTAAACTTAAATTTTTATTCTTTTATAAACTTTTTTTTCCCAGAGGTGTGTGGCCAAATTTGACTCAGATCTGATTTGCTAAAATTGGGTCACGTGTTTAAATATGAACCATTCAGTGGCAAAGAAAGTGATTCCACCATAATTGGTTTATATCAAGCAGTTTACAGAGATAAAACATAATAAAACATCATACTGTAGATCATAAATATATACAATTTTACCTTGGATATGAGATATGAAATATCTCTTATATAAGCAATAGTGACTTACATGCCTTTTTAAAAAATTAACATGTATTTTTAAGTTATTTTTGTAATTGACAAGGTAAAATTGTATATATTTATGATCTACAGTATGATGTTTTATTTATGTATATGTTGTGTTGTGGTTACATCAAGCTATTTAACCCGTGTATTACCTCTCATGCTTATTTTTTTGTGCTGAGAACATTTAAAATTGACTCTTAGCAGTTTTTAAATATACAATGTATTGTTACTAGCTAGACACAGTGATGTATGACTGATCTCTTCAGTTTACTCCTCCTTTCCAACTGAAATTTTGTGTCCTTTCCACATAATTTTGTAAGGATAATGATTTCAAATATTGTTTCTATTCTAAATATTTTATAAATGACATTCAAATTTAACGATGAGATTAGTGTTGAGACTTGATATCTAGAATTCATTTGGGGTATGGATTATTTTCTTAGTCCTTTTCTATTTTTAAGAAAATGTTTATAAGATTCAGCTTCAGTTATTAAATTGTAATCATTTTAGAGTGATGACTCAGGAAAGAATGAAAATAGTATGAATACTTTGTTACCTTATATTTGTTTTTTAAAAATTTCAGTCTAAATCCTATTTATATGAAATTTCAGTTTCTTGTGTTCTCAGGTACTGAGTTGCTATAATGTCTCTTGTTTTAAGAAAATTTTAAATTCCCATAATCTAATATCTCTTTCTATACTTAAACATTGTTTTAGGTTTATTGTCTTTCATTTTATTTTTTAGTGAAAAGGAAACCTGGAAAACAGAATCTGATACAATAAAAGAGGAAAAGAGAAAGCTTGAGGATCAAATCCAACAAGATACAATAAAAGTAAAAGAATATAATGTAAGTAAAACACTTAACATCACCGTACAGTACGTATAAACTAAGATAGCGAGATTCAGCAGGTAATATCTGTGTCTTTGTGCAGAATTTGCTCAATGCTCTTGAGACGG
This sequence comes from Nycticebus coucang, assembly GCF_027406575.1. NCBI lineage: Eukaryota > Metazoa > Chordata > Mammalia > Primates > Lorisidae > Nycticebus > Nycticebus coucang. Next base: position 33,941,374 of record NC_069782.1, read on the forward strand.
ATTCAGATGAAATGAGAAAGATACTTTCAGAAAATAGTAGAAAAATTACTGTTTTGCAAGTGAATGAAAAATCACTCATAAGGCGATATACAACCTTAGCAGAAATAGAACGACAACTTAGAAAAGAAAATGGGAAACAAAAGAATGAGTTGTTGTCAATGGAGGCTGAAGTTTGTGAAAAAATTGGATGTTTGCAAAGATTTAAGGTACTTCTATTCCTGTTTTGTTTTGCTTTGGCTATGAAAATTTTTAGATTTGCAAAAGATAGGTAAGTGTCACTAACACCCACCACCTGGATTAATACCACTTACTGACATTTTGCTGTAATTAGTTCACCTGTTTTTTGTAGCAGTGTTTAAATAGCAGGCTTTTCTACCCTAAATATTTTAGTGTACATCTCGTGTTTGTACTTAGAATAAGCCATTTCTTTGAAGAGCCCTGGTTCTTTTTAGGGAGAAAAGCATTTATATACCAAAACTGGCCACTGGGCATTATTGCTCTGGGAGTGTCATTCCTAGTGTCTCTTTCAGTGGACAAGTTAGGAAAATATGCAGATATTTAAACCATGAGTTCATATTATTATTTCCAATTCAAATTTAACATTGTAGAGTAAGTAAATAGTATGGGGTTTTTACTAATGTTCTTTGATTTTGTACTTGTATTTCTTTTTTTTAACATTGAAACTCTTGGTTATTAACATTGAAATATGCATACATTAATTTAAAAATAGCAATAGTTACAATGGTATTAACAAAACAAAAACAATGGTTTAAAGTTTTTTTATATGTCTTACTTTCTTCAGAATGTATCTTGCTGAGAATGTGTGTAGGCAAAGTAACATAGCCTAGAGTTACTTGAAATAATTTTCCTCTTATTTGATGTATAAACTCAAATATATAACAAACTCAAATATATAACATAACATAATATAAATGTTCTTCTTTTTTTCAATTTTAGGGATTAATGCTTTTCTTTTTCTATTAAATTTGAATATATAGAACATTTACATGTTCAAAAGATTTAATCAGAGAAATCTTCTGTCCTTGTACTTTTCACCTTATTCTGCCCCAACCCTTATAGGTAACTGATTATCCTTCTAATATTTCTTTTTGCAAAAATAAACAAACACAGCTAATGTTGCACGACATATTACACCCTGTGGACCACGACATGCACACTATCTGCACCACGACATGTACACTGTCTGCACCACGATGTGTGCACTCTCTGCACCACGACGTGCGCACTCTCTGCACCATGGCCTGCGCACTCTGCACCACAACATGTGCACTCTCTCCACCACGACCTATACACTCTCTGCACAATGATATGTGCACTCTCTGCAACTTGCTTTATATTTTATAGCTTATTTTTAAGCATGTAATTGTTCATTTGCATGATTAATTTTGTCAGGATCATATGAACACAGAATTCAAAGTAAAAATAAAATGAACTTGAGAACTTTATCATGTACTTTAAAGGTGGTAATGAATGATATTATCTTGCCGATGAACATTTTCAGTGTGATCTTAAAGCTGAATCTTAGTGCAACAAGAAACCTGTTATAAAGTGAAAGCTATTTTTTTAGCTTGTATCACAAATGCTAATTATATTTGTAAAACTCTTTAGACCTATAAAAGGAAATTTTGAGATGTAAGAAACGTTCTTATTTTTAATTTTGTGTCATATTTTTTTAGGATCTAATTAGAGTTTTACAAATATAGTTAGTATTTGTGATACAAAGGAAAAAAGAAATGGAATTTCTTCCTCTTAGACCTGCTAATTCAACTTGATTTGTGTTTTGTTTTGTTTTTTGCAAAATTTGGAAGTCTGGAAAAAAATATTCTTAAGGGCTAGGAAAAGAGTACCCTGTCGACTTCTATCTCTCCTCAGAAAAGTAAAACTGAATCTCAGAGGTAAGGTAGAATAGGATGTGCTTATTTAGATGGAAAAGAGAAGATGTCTAAGTGATATCTGAAATACTACTGCAAATATTTTTTTGTCAGTACTGTACTTCAAGATGAATTACCTGTAAGTTCTTTCTCACTTCACACATTTGATTATTCCTTTCACCACTTCTTAATCAGCTTTCCGCTTCACTTTTCTATGTAATTTTTGCTTATTACAGAGAAATTTACTGGAGAGAACTAAAAGTTCAGACATTTCTCTTTGGTGTTAATAATAAAGTATCTTTGAATAGTTTTATAGCTGAGAAGTAGAACATGAAGCAAATAACTGAAAAGTCCTTGACATAATTGTTTACATAGAACAATGATAAGGAAAAGGTTTTTTTCACCAAATAATGTTTCCTTCATGTGAACAAAGTTTCATTTTGTCACAAGGCTCGTCTAGTTTATAAGAAGCAGAAATAGTTAAGCTCTAAAGGTTAGTTATCGTAACACCAATTGTTTTTGCCATTCAGCTATCAAAAGGTAAGTTGTTTTTCAATCTTAAGAAATTTAGAAAAGCCATCCAAAAATACATTCTGAATGATATATTTTCTTGCTGCTATTTATTATACTTTCTCAAATTAATTGAATTTTATTTTAATATGACAGGAATTATAAAAATTTATTTTTATGATTAAATATTTCAAAATGGCATCATTTCTTATATGAAATAAATTAATATTCTTGCAAATTTTTACTTGTATGGGAAATCATATATTTTCTAGATGGTTTTAAAATCTGTTTTAGTTATATTATCTTATGTTACTCTTCTCAAAAGTGGCTAATGCTTCCAGAAAAAAAAATACACAAATGTAACTTAGGATATCTTTATTTTCGTAGGAAATGGCCATTTTCAAGATGGCTGCTCTCCAAAAAGTTGTAGATAATAGTGTCTCTTTGTCCGAACTAGAACTGGCCAATAAACAATACAATGAACTGACTGCTAAGTACAGGGATATCTTGCAGAAAGATAATATGCTTGTTCAAAGAACAAATAACTTGGAACACCTAGAGGTAAGTTTGTGTGATCCTTGCACTTTGTGATATTAACCATTTTTGTTTGATGATGTCTTTGTGTTAAGGAGGATTTTTCAGATTTTTATTTATCAAAGTTTTGCTACTATTTAAATAAATCGAACAGAGGTATAATTAATTCATAGTAAAAATTTAATTCTGAATATTTTATTCCTGAATATCAATACACACACATAATATCATCTACTTACAGCTGCAGAATAACTTCTGGATGACTTCATTCAGGTCAGCCTCCTTAGCTCATTTGCATGAGTTAGCTGAATCAAACCTGTTCAACCAGGCACTTCAAAAAGAAAGAGGAGCATGAAACAGATAGGGAATTATAATAAAAGGAAGAAGTACCCATTAAGTACCCACCTCTTTTTCTTAGCCCTGTTGGCAGAGCAAACTGGTTTCTCATGGTTCCAGAATTCTGTTCTTTAGGATAGATGTAGCCAAAAATAGGTGACATATTAGGCTCTTCCCGGTCCGTGGATGAGTGCTACAAGTCCCCATTCTTTGTTATTTTAGAGATATAAAAGGATAGGATACAGTATCATAAATTTCACTTGAACTGTAAAAATGGACCATACCCTTTTTAGTTCTCTTATATCCACTTGACCTCTATACCTTTAACTGTAGGAAAACCAAGCTCTTGATTTGTTCATCCTCCTCACCAGAAATAGTAGATTATGTTGTTTGGCTTATTCTGCTTTAAGATCTTCTCACAAGAGTTGAATCAGATCTAATTTTGTTAGCTGAAAAACTTTTGCTTACTTAGAGGAACACATTTAATAAATTAAAACATTATTCTGCATAACTTTCAGTGACTCCTACAAAACTGAGTCATCATTTATTAATACTATCTAGAAGTAATCATCGGATTACTTAATTTTCTTTTTTCTTTTGCCAAGGAGAGATAATTATGTCAATTTTTATAGAAAATTCTGTATGTTTATGTGTGGTAATTTATTTTCTTTTTTTCCATTCTTCATATCCTCTGCTCTATCCTTTCTAGCATTAGAAAATCTTAGATAGTAGATCTCTTTTAGAAATATATAAGCTAATAATTTTTAACTTGTTTTATTATTTCCAAAAGGGTATTTTCATCTATCCTCAAAATTTAAAACAATTTGATATACTTTAGAATTTAATTTTTGTCTTTTTATATATGCTTTTATATGCTAGTTACTCACTTCAGTTCAACAAAATGTGTTAAATGTTCGATTCCTATTGCAGTGCAACAAAACAACTCCCAAACTTAGTGCATAAAATAACCATTTCATTCTACTCATAGAATCTATGGGGCAGAATTCAGACAGGGCAGAGTGAGAATGGTTTGTGTGCTCTGTATTGACTCATGCCTCAGCTGGAAAGACTCAACAGTGGCAGGGTGACTCCAGTCAGTGGCAGACTGGAATCATCTGAAAGCATCTTTGCTCACGTATCTGGCATCTGGGCTGAGATGATGCTCAGGCTGATTCTCAGCTGGACTGTTTACCAGAGTAGTTCTACATGTGACTTGCGCTTCTTCCCAGCATGGCAGTCTGAGAGTAAATGAGCTTCTGACATGACTACTCAGGTGTACAGCACTAATGTTCTAATGAAAAACATGGGAACCATGTGACCTCACGTAGTTTAACTTTCAAAGCAACGTAGTGTTATCTTGTGCTGTTCTCTGTTGCTTAAAGCAGTCATAAGGCTGTCAAAATATAATAGAAGGGAACATAGTCCCCACCTCTCAACGTAAGGAGTGTCAAAAAATTTGTGGTCCCTTTTTTTTTTTTTTTTTTTTATTTTCAGCAAGACACTTTTATTTATTTATTTATTTTTTTTTTATTGTTGGGGATTCATTGAGGGTACAATAAGCCAGGTTACACTGATTGCAATTATTAGGTAAAGTCCCTCTAAGATGGCAGCCGAGTAACAGCTTCCTTGCATCTGGGCACTGTGAGTCTGGGGAGATAGGACTCCAGGCATCTCTGGCTGGTGGGATCTGCCTATCATCACCCCTAAGAGGATACAGGGAGTCAGTGAGAGACTTCTGGACCCCAAGAGGAGGACTAAAACAGTGGTCCTTTTTTTAAAACGAAAGAAAATAAACTATCACAGACTGCCATTTTCAGGGAAATTTCTGTTTGGCTGATTGTCAGCTACCTCAGATTTGGTATTCAAGACTATTTCCTATGCAGTTTTTCCCGGACTTAGCAGCCAGTTAAGAGGCCTGTTGTACTCTTTCTCTCGTGTTTCTCCTTCGTTGCAGTTATAATTCTAAAACTCTTGTACTTATCCTCATTGGCACTGTCTTAGTTTTATTTATCTTTATTGTGGCAGGCATTACTCATATTTCTGTTTCTAGTCTTACAGTGTCCGTACTGCTATTATTATAAAATGATCATTCTAAACATAAGTCTGACCATGTCACTCCCTTCGTTAAAATCCATCAAAAGCTGTCGGTCACCTGAAGGGTAAAGTCAAATTCTTTTTATAATTATTTCGTTATTTACCTCATTTCATCTTCTTTCCTAAGGAGTTTTGCAATTTATGTTTTAGAAACAGAGACACCAGTTTTCTGCAACACCGTGACATATGTCTTCTGTACGTTCTGTTTCCCTTGGTTAGAAAACTCAGTCTTTTAGTGTATTGGTTTAGTGAATTGCTATTCCTATTTCAAGACTTTGTTTCAACATTACCTTCTTTATGGATAAAGTCACTCCTCTGACTATGCTAATTCTATATCTTGTACAGGGTTTTTGTACATAGACTATATTCATATTACCTCGTATTATATGTGTTTCTGTGTCTCCCTTACTGGAATATAAGCCTCTTCGTAAGAGGAACTCTGTTTATTTTTGTGTGTTTTCTCCTCTTTAGCAGAGTTTGAGCTAATACCTGTTGAACTGAGAGTGTTTAGTAGGGTAGACCACAAAGCAGACAGAGATCATCAAATGTTAAAACCATTGATACTTTTTGAGAGTAAAGTTTCTTTGGAATAGAGATGATAAAAATCAGATTTAAAAATATAAAGAAGAGAGTGGATCATTTGGAAATACAAACACCAGATGGTGGATAATAAAGTAGCAAAACTGAAAATATGAGAGAAGATAAATTATCTGATTGAGGTAGAATCAAGAAGGTCGGGGATTGGTTTTGTTTTATCTTTTTTTTTTTTCTTTAATAAATGAGACCAATGAAATTTCAGGGAAGAAGGAAAGAAAATTTAGAGCTCAGATGGAGAAAGTGATGAAGATCAGACGTAAGAGTTGTAATAGTGAGAGAGGAAAGCACCAGGGCTGATGTAAGGACACGGGATTTGGAGCAAGATTCGGGTTTTCCTGTGAAAGGATGTAAGGAAGAAAAAGTGGGTTAAATTTAAAGTTATTTCAAACACTCTCAGTCATCTTTTTTTTCTTCCTCTGTATTCACATAATCTAAAACTGGGCATATTGTGCACTTTACCTAAAAAAAAAAAAAGTCACATTTTATTTCCTATTTTACTTATTTCACCATAACATCCTTTTTTTTTTTTTTTTATTAAATCATAGCTGTGTACATTGATGTGATCATGGGGCATCATTCACTAGCTTTACAGACCGTTTACCAAGTTTCACATATACCCTTGTAAGATAACATCCTCTTTTTAATCTCATTACCCTGTTTTTATTGTTCTTCATAACACATTACTTGACATTGTATTACATATTGGCTTATTTTCTAGCTACTTCACTAAAATACAAATTCTAGGATGGAATTTATTTAATGGTAAATATTAAAATGTAACATTTTAATTTCCTTCTACGCAAAGAGAATAGAAGGAACTTAAAATATCACATTTATTTTGCTAACTCTTAACATTTAGTCTTCACCCTTTTTCTCACAGTTCTATCCCATGGTATGGAATTACTACTTTACAATTCATATGTTTCAAGGGGATTTCAAATTTAACATATTTACAGGGAACTCCTGGTTTCTGTTTGATGCCATTCTTATTTTAATATATGCTATTCTTACCTGCTCAGTCAAGACAGCTACCTTTGAGCTATTCGCTAGTCAGTCATTCCTTTCCCCAACCATTTTTATTTCCCAGATGCAGTTCATGTGTGTTTCTCTTTTTCTCCTCACTGCTACCACCCTTGACCTAATTAGCTTCATCACCCATCTGGACTTCTACAATATCTTTCTGATTAGTTTCCTTAATACTTCTGTTTACTCCTTTATTTAGTCTCCACATCACAGCCATTTTGGTTGTTTAAAACTTCCTCCTTAAATCTCTAAATTATTTCCTATTACACTATTAAATTCTAGTTCCTTATTATGGCATACTATTTCCCTGCCTGCTGTGGCCCCTCATTCCCATCTCACACCATTCTTCACTCTTACTTTTGTTTACTCTGCTCAAGTTCTCTAATACCCTAAATCTTTTCCTGCTTCATACCTTTTTCTCCTTTTGGGTTATCTAATACTCTAAAACTTTTCTTGCTTTAGAGCATCTGCGTTTATTGGTGAATTACATAAGATCTTTCCATGGCTCATTTCTTGTCGAGACTGGCTTTTCATACGTCACATTTCAGCTTACTACTACTTCTCTGGTGCTTAAGACCTTCTTCAATTACTCTGTTTCAGTATGCCCCCTGCTATCATTCCCTGGTTCAATACCCTGTTTTATTTTTTCTAGGTATTAAGATTTTTTTGTTGTTGTTGCAGTTTTGGCCGGGGCTGGGTCTGAACCCATTACCCTTGGTATATGGGGCTGATGCCCTACTCACTGAGCCACAGGTGCCGCCCTGGTATTAAGATTTTTTTTTTTTGGTATTAAGATTTTTAATGTTTTTTTTTGTTTACCTTTTTTATTATTTGTTGCTTTTTATACCCTCCCCAACTCCTGCCACACACACGTACATACACACAGACGCTAAAGGATCTTGAAAGCTAGAATTTTGTGTTTCTTTTCATTACGAACATCTAGTATCTGTCACTGACAGCATGTTAGGAATGCTCTGTAATGGTGTGATTGAAGAAAGGAAGTACTAGTTTGTGGAGATTATAAATCTCTAGAGTATTCTAGCTTGGCTAAAATGAATGTATAATTTAATGATAGAAGCTAGTGCTCAGAAATTGAGGGCCGCATCCTAGAAACACAGTGTTTTGATGATTGTTTTTAAATAGTATCTTACATTATATATGTGTACATGTATATATAATATGTATAGGTATTACAAATGGAGGAAATTCTAATTTTGTAAGAAAAATGAGAAGTTTTAGGAGACACTACAATTTTAAGACAATATCACTTTGTCATATTGGTCCAAATTACAATGTAGTTTCTTAATGTTATTAGTGTGAAAATACCTCCTTAAAAGAACAAATGGAGTCTATAAATAAAGAACTGGAGATAACCAAGGAAAAACTTCACACTATTGAACAGGCCTGGGAACAAGAAACTAAATTAGGTAAGTCTTATGACTCTGATCACATAAAATTATTAAGATCTAATAGCGAATATTTTTCATTTAAAGTTCCTTTCTACATCAGATGAAAGGAAATTTGATTAAAAACTGAACTCCTTAACAATTTAATTTAGCAGATAGTTAATGGATGATTTCTTAATTTCCACACATTTTGGTTTTTAGTTCTTAAATTAGATTTGTTTCTAAGGAAATCATATATGTTAAAAACATGTGACTAAGCAGTAGCTATTTTGAACCATTTAAGAATCTAAGCTGGTGATAGTTTAATAATTGTATATGGGCTCTTTCACTGTGTTACATTAGCTATACATTTCTTGATATTTTTAAGTTAAAAGATCACCAAACATCAAAGAAAATTTGAAAAGAATTTGTCCATAGTTTCACTACTGTATTATCACGTTTTTTTCTTTATATATGCTTGCATTATTTTATATACTTCCAAATACAGTAAACATATTAACATGTTATATGCTTTAGTAGATATCAAAAAGATGACATGTTTTATTCATCACACTTGTAAATATTCATGCAATGTTTTACTCAGCTACTAGATTACTAGTTTTTCTTATTTTCACTATTGCTTTGCTACAGTGTTCATTTTTATGTATATCTAACAGATATTACTGTTGCAAAAGGTATTGAAACTTTTGTGGCTCTTGCTAGGATTTTCTGTATTAGTTTTCCAAATGTTTACCCTATTAATAGCACTTCAATAATTTTACATCATAGCATTATGGTTTGTAATTTTCAAAAAAGTTATTGCTTTGGATAAGATGTTTTTGTTAGTTTTCTAGAACTTAGAGCTTTTTAAGATTTCTGTTACTAAATAAAGCTGTTCTATTATAAATCAGTAATGCAGACATTTGTTTTAGAGAGAACTCACATTGGGAAATCTTATGTGTGATTTCTACTTTTAGAAATGTAATTTTAATTCAATAAAAGATTAAATATGAATTAACTAAGATATAAAAAATTATTAAATACAGTTTCAATAGGTTCTTGTTTCCATTTATCCTCTCTTTAGTAAGTGCCAAACTCCATATGTAAATTCCATAATTTTCAAGTAACTTCATTTATTCTTTACATGGATTTCTGTTACTGAAGTTTTAAAAGCTTTTTCCTTATTTCTGTTGCCCTTATATTTTTGTTTAAAAATGTCACTCCCTTAGCTTTTTTTTTCCAGGAATTTATTGGCTCTTGGCTGTTGTACTCTATCCCTCTCTTTAAGAAAACTCCACATCCAAGGACATCAACTGGCTAATCTGCTTCAGACCCGTGATGCGTATCTCTCTTTGTCAGAGTTGACCACAACACTGAATGGATAGGGGGCTTTATGTACTTTATTTATATAGAGCTCAATTTTTTCTTCAAAGTACTTAGTGTTGCTTGAATGGGTCTCTTATCCCATAAGAACTGATTTACTAATGTTTTTGGCTTCATGTAGTGATCTGTTATTGTTAGTTATTTGATCACTGCTTATAGTAACTATTCTAAAGTCATATATTTTAAAGATGTATATAGAACATAATGAAGTACTTCTTTTTTTTTTGCAGTTTTTGGCCGGGGCCAGGTTTGAACCCACCTCCAGTATATGGGGCCAGTGCCCTACTCCTTTGAGCCACAGGTGCCGCCCTCACATAATGAAGTACTTCTTAAAACAGACAGGCACCAACTTTTTTTTCTTACAAAAAAGCATTTTGAGAAAACTAAGTTTTATAAAACTTGAACTTAGGAAACTAGAAAAATAGGAGGGGGCATCATTGGCACTATGAAAGACTATTCACAAAGGGAGTCACTACTTATTTCTTTTAAGTAATTAGCTACTCTGGACATAATGTGTTTTAATTAAGTCTCCTAAAAAGCAGAATACTCTGCCAAATTTTGTCTTTTTCTATTGCATTCTGTTAGGTAAAGCAAAAGAATAAGTTTTCTTCCTACTCCCCTAAAATTACCAAATAACTAATGATACTCTTATGTGATACCTTTCCAAAATAAAGTGGGGCTTTTAGTTCTCTTTTCATTTAACCACAGACTTTTTTGTTCCAAGATAAGCCATATAACTACATATAAAGGGTTAGGGTATAAGATAAAAGGTATAACAATAAAAGAATGTAAAATATTTGGTATTAGGTGTATACCCAGACCAAATAGTACTCATTGTTAGTGAAGATTGTATTTGGCAAGAATCTCTCAATAATATGGCTTCAGATTTACTTCTTAGCTTGGCTCTGTAAGACTTCAAAAATCAAGTCATTGCGCTTACAGTCACACAGTCATGTTGCTTTATTGCATTACTTCGCATATAGTTTATCTCATTTCAGTAAAATTTGTTTACTAATCAGTTTTAAGTTTCCTGTATATGATAACCTCTACACTAAGTCCTTTTATTTCAACAGTCCTATGAAGAATAGTTTATTATTATTTGATAGATGAATGTATGTTCCAGAGGGATTCAATGAGACAGGCTCATATAGGCAGACAGTAACAGAGCTCGTAATAAATTCCAGTACTTTCTATGGAACACTGTTGCCTCTTTATAATCTAAAATATCTGAGATACAATTTTAATATGAACAACAGAGTTTGACTTAAATATTATTGCATATAGGAAATGAATCTCACATGGATAAGGCAAAGAAATCAATAACCAACAGTGACATTGTTTCTATTTCAAAAAAAATAACTATGTTGGAAATGAAGGAATTAAATGAAAGGCAGCGGGCTGAACATTGTCAAAAAATGTACGAACACTTAACGACTTCATTAAAGCAAATGGAAGAACGTAATTTTGAATTGGAAACCAAATTTGCTGAGGTTTGATAATTATAATTTTTATCATGCAATGAGAGTAAAGAATTAGTCACGTATTATTGTTATGAGGTTCGTTTGTATCTCTGAAGTAACATATTAATACAGAACTCGTATTTCATTTAATGAATAAATAAAAGATTTACTTTTTAATTGGAATTGTTTAAAATGAAATCAGTGATTTTGAATTGTTTAAAATGAAAAATGAAACAACTGCGGATGGAGTTGTTTTTCACCAGTGTTACATCATTAGATTTAATGTACAAAAAGATGTTATTTACTTAATGATGGACTTGCCTTATACTATCATTCCTTCATTTATCAAAGGCTTATTCATTGCTTATTACGTGTCAAACCCTGTATAGGAACTGGGACTATAGCAATAAACAGAATAGACAGCAGTCTCTTGCTTTCAAGGCCTTTATCTTCTTTTAGGAAATTTTAGATTTTTAGATGTGGCCAGAATCAGTAGACTGGCAGGTAATATAGTTTGCAGATATTTGACTTATTGCATTTAAGATATTTAACTTATTTAATCATAAGTTGTCAAATATATCTTATAATGCTTGCTTTCCTTAAGATTTAATATATTTTCCAAAGTATATATTTATATCATTTATGTTCATTTTAACAAAATCACTAAATCTGTATTAATAAGTTCATTAACTCATTTGGATTTATTCTAGCTGATATAATTGAGGTAAAATATAGTGAGCATGCCACAAGTTAAGCAAATTAAGAGTAGGAGTTAAGACGCTATTAGTGAGTTACATAATAAAAGATTTTTGATGTATTGAAATGTAACCAGAGTTTGTGTAATTTGTCCCTAACTCTTTCCTCTCTTTACTCTCAGTCTCTTCTGAAACTCATATTCAGTATCTGAACTAAGGCAAAGTAAAAAGGATTGTGGCACTCTAAAAGCTGTATTACAAGGAAAACTTCACATTTTGATGTATCTGAGCATTTTCTTATGTTACATTTTCTTAGCTTACCAAAATCAACTTGGAAGCACAGAAGGTGGAACAGACTTTAAGAGATGAATTAGCTGATAGTGTGAGCAAAGCAGTAAGTGATGCTGATAGGCGACGGATTCTAGAGTTAGAGAAGAATGAAATGGAACTAAAAGTTGAAGTGTCAAAGTAAGTGCATACAAACACTTCAGTCATTTAGGTGTGTCAGCTCTAATTTGTCTTTAAGCAATCTAATTACAAGCATACGGGGGTAATAATCTTAGTGGCAGTTAAATACTGTTTTCTTTTCATAAGAAGGGGATTAAATAATTTTAAGAAGATTAATTTTAACAGGGTTAAATAAAAATTTTGAAGAGGAAATGACTTTGCAAGATTTGCGGTTTTTGGCATCCAGGAATATTATTGCAGAAAGCACTGAACTTGGAATAAAGACCCTGTGAGGTCCATTTCTTCTACATACTGACTTTTTGGAGGGAGGAAACACTGGACGAGGACTGGTTATTTAATATATTTAAACTAAGTTTCTTCACTCTGATGAGGGAATAAGTCCTAGCTCTTCTACGGGTTTCATAAGGTTGTTATAAAAATATAGTAAAAAATTTAGATTTTTATTTCATTTACATTCATTGGGCATCTGCTGTGTACTACATTGTGCAAGGTATTAAACGTATATCAACTGTATCTCTAGATAGAGATAATTTAATCTTGATAACAATATATTATTTTGCTTTTGTATTTATATATAGCTTTCCACATATTCTCACATTATACGTTTTTGGGGAATTTGAAACAAAATACACATCATTTGAATAAGTATTATACCAGAATTGTTATTTGGAAATGACAGTTTAAAAAAAAACAGTAATACTCCAGCTGCTATTTAGTTAAATTTAGATTTTAAAGTTTGTTTGATTCTAGGTTTTTTTTTATATTTAATAATCCTGAGGTTTATTAATAATCCATCACTGTTTACATTACATGAGGAAACAGGCCAAAATAGTTACAACACAAAATCCTATGTACAGTATACACGAGCAGTGAGTACTGTGTACCAGACAGATGCTGTGCTTTCCCTGTCTCTTGTAATTAGGTATCACTTCAGTAGAAGAGTATGAGGACCACTGGGAAACTGTCAAGCACTAATAGTGAAAGTATTTTTGCGGCTTACTCGTAAAGTTACACTCATTCCACGGAGCCTTGCTAGTGCTCTTGGAAATATCAGTTATCGATACCCTTTCACTGTGAAAGACTCCTTTTGCATTCTTCCTCTGTCCTTAGGAACTTTACCTTTTGAAATAAATTAATTTATAATTATTTATTTTATTAATAAAAATGTATTATTTTAGCAATGAGAGCTTCAGTTCAGTATTACAAAGACCTGGCTTCTGTAAGCTAAAAGCACAGATATATTAATAACACTATGCCTGTATTACCACAGTATTTTTAAGGGCAATAGAAGGACTTACCACGCTTACTCCCCCTTTTTTTTATAATTGTAGTAAGTATATCCTTAGTTTGTTTTCATATTTCTGTTAACTTAGAAATTAAAATAAAACAGGTCAAAACATGCATTAATCCACCTAGGAAAACTATAAATTTTAGGTTTCTGTATTTTTAACTGATAGTATCAGACAAACCCACTTAATACCTTATTCTAGCTTACTTACAAGATTATGGAAGTGAAGGTTCTTTGGTCATATACATTTAGAAAATACTGTGTATTAAGCACAATTTGAAATATTTATGTTAGAACTTCTGAGAACACTTAATATTATATGCTATGAATTTTCAGGGGAGATGTTGGGAGTGGAGTTTTTTAATAGTACACTTGTTAATGTTTCATGGAATTACGCTTTATGAAACACTTCAGAAAACCCTGTTTTAGTATTTTGTACAAAGAAGAGATAGATACAGATACTGAAAATGAATGGCTTTTTGAAAAGGTTCTAGAAAGTTTGAATTTTAGTATTTACTTAGAAAGTGTGCTTAATTGTTCCTGAAATATCTTAACACTTCCCAGACAGAGAGAGATTTCTGATATTGCCAGAAGGCAAGTTGAAATTTTGAATGCACAACAGCAGTCCAGGGAAAATGAGGTCAAGTCCCTCAGAATGCAACTGCTGGACTATCAGGTACGTGCAGCATTCGCTCTACTATGGAGAATCTGCATTTTTTCTTAATTCACATTAGATGATGTTAGTTTTAATCAGAAGATATACTAAGCAGAGGCTCCTATTCTTGTTAGTTGGAACCTGATTTAAAAAGCTTTCTAGTTTGAAATTCTAATTCATAATCCAGAAAAGCATTTAGATGTCTACACATGAATTGTGCTGCTGATCAAAGAATTGTTAGGAAATCGCTAATAGTAATTTTCTCTGTATATATAATGTAGCTTTTCACATATTGTCACATCTGTATTTTTTAAATTAAAAAAAAAAAGATGCATTATCTGATAAAGTATTATACTACATTTATTATTTGCATATGGAAGTTAGGGAAAAAAGTAATATTCTAACTATTAATGCAGTTAAGTTTAGATTTTAAGTTTATTTGATTCTAGATTTTTTCTTTTATAATTGTATTAAAGCAAAGTTAGGTTTTTATAGAATCTCATTTACCACACCCTTTTAAAACTTTAGTAATTTTTTACCACACCCTTTTAAAACTTTATTTAGTAATTTTTAAATTTCAGATTTACTAATTTTTACTAATTTTTAAATTTCAGATTTACTAATTTTTACTAATTTTTAAATTTCAAATTTTGACAAATTTCATTGGAAAAATCTGAAACTTAATACAACTATATATTTTCTAATTTTAGGCACAATCTGATGAAAAGGCACTAATTGCCAAGTTGCACCAATCTATTGTCTCTCTTCAAATTAGTGAGGCTACTGCTGTTGGTAAGTTGGAGTCAGTTACATCTAAGTTGAAGAAAGTGGAAGCCTACAATTTGCGCTTAGAGCAGAAACTTGACGAAAAGGAACAAGCTCTGTATTACGCTCGTTTTGAGGGGAGAAACAGAGCAAAACATCTACGCCAAACAATTCAATCTCTACGACGACAGTTTAGCGGAGCTTTACCCTTGGCACAACAGGAAAAGTTCTCTAAAATCATGATTCAACTACAAAATGACAAAATAAAGATAATGCAAGAAATGAAAAATTCTCAACAAGAACATAGAAATATGGAGAACAAAACATTGGAGTTGGAATTAAAGTTAAAGGGTCTAGAGGAGTTACTAAGCACTTTGAAGGATGCCAGGGGAGCCCAAAAGGTAAACGTTGATTTTAAATTCAGTATTTCCAAAACAGTCATATAATAAATTTAAGTTCTTAATACGTGTGATATGAAAAATGTTTGATATGCAGCCAAAATTCCAATTATAATTCATTAGTTTAGGTTTTATAAATTAGGAATTTTGGCTATTTGAATGTCTATTATTTATAAAAATAAAAGACGTTTCAAAGAAAAGATTTTAGTGAAAGTGTTCAAATTATATAACAGCAAGGAATTTTAAACACTCGAAAAGTTTATATATTTATATATGAATATAAGTATTTTTAACATTATAGTGATCATTAGTTGAGTCCTATTTCACAGTTTGTTTAAACATAAAATAATTTGTTAAAATTATAAGTAGTAGACTTGCATTTATTTTTGAATATTTGGGTTTTACCCTCATTTGGGAGGAATTAAATGAAAAATAATTACCTTGCAACTGAATGCTGTTTTCTAGGCTAGAAATATTTAGGATTTCCATTTTAAAAATAATAGCAATGTTCAGTGACATATTTACAGTAAGTGGTCCATAAATATATGAGAACCAACAAAAAAATGAAAGTGAATATTAATGATACTCATTCTAACATAATTTGAGATGTTTTAAGAGCCCACATGTTCTTAGAAATGTCTATGGAAAACCTAAATAAATTTCGATATGTGGCTCAACGAAGGATAATTTTATATATTACTTCATTATAGAGTACCCATTAATTTCAATTAAAATTATCATCAATGGAGAAATATTTATATAGCATTTACATTTATATATATACTTTGTAATTCTTAGGTTATCAATTGGCATATGAAAATAGAAGAACTTCGTCTACAAGAGCTTAAACTAAATCGAGAATTAGTTAAAGATAAAGAGGAAATAAAATATTTGAATAACATAATTTCTGAATATGAACATACAATTAGCAGCCTAGAGGAAGAAATTGTACAGCAGAACAAGGTTACATTTTTATATTTACTTTGCTTGTTTTTTGCTAAAATGCCAAGAACAGTGCATGAGTGACTGTTAATTTTCATATCTGAATGTAGCCCCCATTATTGACTTAGTAGATTATAAAATAATTTCTTATATTATTTATAACTATTCTAAAACTTTATTTAATCTTTGTAACAGTAGTCTTAAACTTAAGAGCATATATAAGCAAGTTTACTAAGTTAATTTTTATTTTGATATTGATTATTTAACTTTTTATAAGTTTCTACTGGCTCTCACTGATGGAGTAGAGGCAGCTTGGTATAGAATAAAGCATATGCTTTGAAGGGAGGTGAGATTAATCAAGCATGTGATTGTTGTCAGAAATTTTGTTATCTCTGCTTAGATTGTTCTTACCCTGAATGCCTGTGATGTTTATGCTTTCACTGCCTTCATGTCTTAACTCGATGTCTTCTTACTTAATAAGTGCAAAACTAAATACTAACTCAAGATTCCCTAAA
Source organism: Nycticebus coucang (assembly GCF_027406575.1). Classification (NCBI taxonomy): domain Eukaryota; kingdom Metazoa; phylum Chordata; class Mammalia; order Primates; family Lorisidae; genus Nycticebus; species Nycticebus coucang. The sequence goes on from NC_069782.1 coordinate 33,958,314, forward strand.
TTGGGATCACTTAATTTTTCATAGCACTTGTCACCATTTGACGTATTATGTAGATACTTGTTTATTGTTGACTGTTTCCTCCTCTCTAGAATGTAGCCTCCACCGTGACAGAGATGCTCTGTTTGCACTGCATAGACTAGTACTTAGCATAGACTGTGTGGCATTCAGTATGTTTAGAATAGATGGATGGATGAAAGGAAGGAGAGATTGAAATCGTTACTTTACACCTGTCTATCTCTGTGATCTTAGGCAAGTCGGTTCACTTCTCAAAGAGTTTGTATCCTTTTCCATAAAACGAAAATAATAGTGATCTCAAAGTATTATTTTGATAATTAAATAAGAACATATATGCAAAATGCCTGTTACATGCCTGGTGTCTTTTTGTATGTATCTGACACAGATTGTTTTTTTTTAGTTTCATGAAGAAAGACAAATGGCTTGGGATCAAAGAGAAGTTGAGCTAGAACGTCAATTAGACATTTTTGACCGTCAGCAAAATGAAATACTAAATGCGGCACAAAAGGTATTAATGATAATCCTGTGTGCTACTCTGTTTCATGGCCTAGAGTATTAACTGACAAATATTTTCTAAATAAGATGTAGTTATAATTAATGATTAAAATATAAGTGGTGTTTAATCTTGTATTTTATCATAAAGTTGTAAAATTTGATATTGTCATTCTCAGTGGTGCAATTGCTTTTTTAAAAAAATATGCCATTTCTTAATAGTTTGAAGAGGCTACAGGATCAATACCAGACCCTAGTTTGCCCCTCCCAAATCAACTTGAGATTGCACTGAGAAAAATTAAGGAGAACGTTCGAATAATTGTAGAAACAAGGGCAACTTGCAAATCACTAGAAGAGGTAATTAGAAGAATTTTCATTTTAATTAGTGTATTATAGGGTATATTTGTGGAATTTTTTAAATAGTGCTTGTTAATGAGGACAAAGCATAGAGTGATGAATCTCTCGTTTATTGCACTCTCTTCCTTTTCTTCTATAATGTTTCTAATAGCCAATAGTGAACAAGCAAATATGGCTAATTTGAATTCGCTGTTTATTTGTTACTATTTGTTACTTTTAGATATACTGATTAATAGGGGTAAGCATGAAAAGAAACAAAAAGCATTTAATTATAGCTTTATGAGCAATATACATGTTAATATTACCTTTCCCTGTATGATCTTTCCATTCTTATTTATTTCTGTGTTTTACTTTTGAAGTGCATATTGTATAATCTGTGAATCACTTTTTAGCTCATTCTTTTTTAAACTAGAAATTACTTATTTTAATCTAGATCTTGAATTTAATTAATTGGGAATCAAATCTGTCTTTGTTAAATTATTCAGAAAACAGAAACTAAATACGATTTTCATTATAGTTTCCATTGAAAAATATTAACTACAAATTGAAAAACAGTTTTTCAACTAATATTATATGCCAGTAATTGTTAGATTTGTCATTTATGTAAGTTGCCACTGGAATTACTTGATTTAAAATACCTTATGAAGAGTAAAAACTTTTGGATTTTTTCTAGGTTTTGTTTTAATAAATTATAGATTTTATAATAATGATTCATTGACTTGGGCCACTAAAATTTCAGTCTTTTACTCAACTGACTTTTATGGATTGGTTTTTTAGAGCTCTGATAGTCAATGGGCCAAAACAAAAGAAGTAATTTATTACATGTTCTTCCTACATGTAGCACCACCATACATTTCTAGTTCTAAACTACAAGGTCCAAGTTAAGTACATTAATTATTAATAAATTTCATTTTCATAACAATGAAGTTTCTAACACCTGTACTAATCTTATAAATAAACTATATGTACAAATAATTGTACTGTCACATAGAAGTAGTCAGGTTAACCTTTCTGGTGGCTGTTGTAAATATGTTGTGAAAATAAAGTAAAACTCCTTTTTTTTGCTAATAACCAATCTAACTAAAATTCAGATGAAGCATTTTAAAGGAAGTGCTTTAATTTATTGTGATTTAATCATTGCAGAAGCTAAAAGAAAAAGAATCTGCTTTAAAGTTAGCAGAGCAGAATATTCTGTCAAGAGACAAAGTAATCAATGAACTGAGGCTTCGACTCCCTGCTACCGCAGAAAGAGAAAAGCTTATAGCTGAGCTAGGCAGAAAAGAAGTGGAACCAAAATCTCATCACATGTTGAAAATTGCTCATCAAACCATTGCAAACATGCAAGCAAGGTTAAATCAAAAGGAACAAGTGTTAAAGAAGTATCAACATCTTCTAGAAAAAGCCAGAGAGGTATTTTATTATGTTATGCCATTTTACCTATGATTTTTTTACTCACATGCCAAATATTATTCTCCCCTCAAGTGGTAGTTCATTTCTTACTTTCCAGTGATTCTATTTAGGAATCGTTCCTTTGATGTGATTGGATTACAAGTCTGTCAGTAAAACCGGCAGTTTGTGTATGTGCATCTTTCTCTTATAAACTGACTAAGCCAGGGATAGCTGTTATGGCAAAACCAACGGGTTTCGAAAAATATTAATTGAGTTTATAGGTAAGGATTGAGGCAATAATTTATGATGAACTGTGTCATACTGGTAATCAGTGGAAATCAGATTAGTTAGAAGTTTGGGGAGAAAAATGATCTAACATTTAAAAAATTTTCTAGAAACAAATGAAAAGATAATAGATACAGATATTATTCTAATATTAAGAATCAATTGTTATCTGAAGCTGGGTTGTCAGTTTAACATGTGCTAAGGGAGATATATACTGGTCTAAATATATACATACAAATGTTTCTTCTCCGTCTCATAGGGATTTTTAGAAGATTAAAGATAATAAAATATTTAAGATCTTCTAAATTTATTCAAATCACAATTTAAGATACAGTTTTTATTTTCTGTAAAACAGGAGCAAAGAGAAATTGTTAGGAAACATGAGGAAGACCTTCATATTCTTCATCATAAATTAGAACTACAGGCTGATAGTTCACTTGATAAATTCAAGCAAACAGCTTGGGTAAGCTTCTAAGAACTTAGTTCAATTCCTTATCAATATTTGGGACCACATAATTTAAGATTCAGCTCACTCTCCTCTTTTATTTTGGAGTAAAGCCATCCCACCTTTTTGCTGCCAAAATAAGAGTGACACTTCTGGTCACTCTTCTCCCTAGACCCACATTCTTCAGAGGCTCATCACTGCCCATACTCATATTTATACTCCTTAGCCATACAGAGTCTTCCATGAACCTACCTGTCTTTCTTTTCAGATTCTACTCATTGTAAATTTACCTGTGTCTAACTGCTTTCCGTCTTTTGAATTCACCTGATAATGCCTCCTTTGATCATTCTGCTCTGTTTGTGTGGCATGACTTGCCTTTCTGTATTGTGCAGCCTTCTCATTTTTGATCCTTACCTCATTAATTCAATCAGCGTGTATTCACCCTCCAGTCTAATACATGCAGATACTCTGCTAGAAACTGGAATACAAAGCACAAGGTTTCTATTTTCTATCTTTTTTTTTTTTTTCCAATAGGAATGAGCTTGAATCCTTTCTTCGTTAAGGCTTTATTGCCTGTTAAATCATTAAATTTTAGACTGAATATTATATTTTGATCATTTGAGAAACCAAATTAAAATTGTAGAAGTATGGCATTGAATTACACATGCCCATTGCTAATATATTTATATTTCATAGGATTTAATAAAACAGTCACCCACTCCAGTTCCTACCAACAAGCATTTCATTCGTCTGGCTGAGATGGAACAGACAGTAGCAGAACAAGATGACTCTCTCTCCTCACTTATGGTAAAACTAAAGAAAGTGTCACAAGATTTAGAGAGACAAAGAGAAATCAATGAATTAAAAGTCAAAGAATTTGAAAATATCAAACTACGGTGAGTCTTAGAAATGTATTATAAAAATAGGCAAATGGTAATAATGGTACAATGAAGATATTAATACAACATAAGCATTTGCTGTGCCAGGCACTGTTCTAAGATCTTTACACATATTATCTTATTTTTATTTTCAGCACTACCTATGACATATATTGTTATTTTTCCCATTTTTCAGATGGGAAACTTACTCAGGAATGCTCAATAACATGCGTAGGAAGAGATGGGAAAAACAAAATTTGTAATGTCAGTCTGACACGAAAGCTAATCCAGATTCTTCTCTAGAATCTTGTTTTTTAACCTCTGAGCTTCAGTTTCATCATCCTTAAACTAGAAGCTATACCTTCACTCTCTCAGGGTAGTTACACAGAGGCCAAAAAGAACCACATATAAATGCAGTTTGAAACTTGTAAAATAACATAAATATAAAATTTTATTAGTTGTATGCCTCTAATAGTGTCTGGCACATAATACAGACTTAAGAAATGTTTGCTGAATGAAAAAGTCATTTTCTGTATTAATTATAGTGACAGTGGCATGTTCCTTTTTTTTCATTTTTATTTTTATGAAGTCTTTTGTACATAGATCATAAATACATTTATGCCAATTTCAGCGTGTTGATTATTTGTACAAATTGCAGTGCTTACATCATACTAATCAATACAGCCTTCACCTCATTTACCCAGTTATAACATTAGGACATTTGTGTTCTACACATGATAGATCCAACTTGTACTTGCAATGTGCTCCATAGTTGTGGTCCCCCTACTGTCCTTCCCACCCACTCCCCATCCCTCTCCTTCCTCTTCCCTCCTTCATCTTAGGCTACAGTTGTGTTTCATTTTTTATATGCAAGTGTGAGTTATTATAAATTGGTTTCACAGTAGTACTGAGTACATTGGATACTTTTTTTCCCATTCCTGAGATACTTTACTAAGAAGAATATTTTCCAGCTCCATCCATGTAAACATAAAAGAGGTAATGCTGTATAGTATTCCATGGTATACATATACCACAATTTATTAATCCATTCATGGGTCGATGGGCACTTGAGCTTCCTCCATGACTTGGCTATTATGAATTGAGCTGCAGTGAACAATCTGGTGCAAATATCTTTATTGCCAAATGAATTTTGATCCTTTGGATATACACCTAGAAGAGGAATTGCAGGATCAAATGGCAGGTCCCTGAGAGTTCTCCAAATTTCCTTCCAAAATGAACGTACTAGCTTGCATTCCCACCAACAGTGCAGAAGTGTTCCCTTTTCTCCACATCTACGCCAATATCTCTTGTCTTGGGATTTTGTGATGTGGGCTACTCTTACTGGAGTTAGATGGTATCTCAGAGAGGTTTTGGTTTGCATTTCTCTGATGAGCATTTTTTCATGTGTCTGTAGACTATGCGCCTGTCTTCTTCAGAGAAGCTTCTGTTCATGTCTCTTGCCCACAATGAAATGGTATCAGTTGTTTTTTGCTTAGTAATAAGTTTGAGTTCTCTGTGGATTCTGGTTATTAGATCTTTGTTGGTGGTATAACTTGCAAAAATCCTCTCCCATTCTGTTTGCTTTACTTAGTGTGTTCCTGGCAGTGCAGAAGCTTTTTAATTTGATCAGATCCCAGTAATGTATTTTTGATGTTGCTTCAATTGCCTGGGGTGTCTTCCTCAAGAAGTATTCTCCCAGGCCAATTTTTTCAAGCGTTTCCCCTGCACTCTTTCTGAGAATATTTATAGTTTAATGTTGTAAGTTTAAGTCCTTTAACCTGTGAGAGTCCATTTTTGTTAGAGGAGAAAGGTGTGGCTCCAATTTCAGTCTTCTACAAGTTGCCAGCCAATTCGTCCAACACCATTTATTGAATAGGGAATCTTTCCCCCAATTTATATTTTTAATAGGCTTATCAAAAATGAAATGACAATAAGTGTCTGGGTTCACCTCTTGGTCTTCAGTTCTGTTCCATACATCCACCTCTCTATTTTTGTGTCAGTACCATGCTGTTTTGATCACTATTGATTTATAATATAGTCTAAAGTCTGAATGCGTGATTCCTCCTGATTTGTTTTTATTTCTGAGTAATGTCTTGGCTATTTTTGGTTTTTTTTCTGTTTCCATATAAAACGAAGTAATAATTTTCCCAGGTCTTTAAAGTATGACAGAGGTGCTTTAATAGGGATCGTGTTAAATGTGTAAATTGCTTTAGGAGTATAGACATTTTAACAATGTTGATTCTTCCCAGCCATGAGCATGGTATATTTTTCCATTTGTTAACATCTTCAGCTATTTCTTTTCTCAGAGTTTCATAGTTCTCTTTATAGAGATCTTTCACGTCCTTAGTTAGATACACTCCCACATATTTCATCTTCTTTGGCACTATTGTAAAGGGAATAGAATCCTTGATTGTTTTTTCCCCTTGACTATTGTTGGTGTATATAAAGGCTACAGATTTATGAGTGTTAATTTTGTATCCTGAGACGTTACTATATTCCTTGATCACTTCTAGGAGTTTTGTAGTTGACTCCCTGCAGTTTTCCAGAAATATAATCATATCGTCTGTGAAGAGTGACAGTTTGATCTCCTCTGGTCCTATTTGGATCCCCTTGATTGCCTTCTCTTGTCTGATTGCGATGGGTAAGACTTCCATTACAATGTTAAAAAGCAGTGGAGACCGTGGGCATCCTTGCCTGGTTCCTGATCAGGGTGGAAATGATTTCAATTTTACTCCATTCACTATGAATGGCTGTGGGTTTGCTGTAGATGGCCTCTATCAGTTTAAGAAATGTTCCATCTCTACCTATTTTCTTAAGTGTTCTGATCAAGAAAGAGTGCTGGATATTGTCAAAAGCTTTTTCTGCATCATGTGGTCTTGTTTTTTAATTCATTTATGTGATGTATTATATTTATGGATTTACGTATATTGAACCATCCGTGGGACCCTGGGATGAAACCACCTGATTGTGGTGTATAATTTGTTTGATGTTTTGTTGGGTTCTGTTTGCTAGGATCTTATTGAATATTTTGGCATCAGTATTCATTAGAGATATTGGTCTATAATTTTCTTTTCTTGTTGGGTCTTTCCCTGGTTTGGGTATCAGGGTGATATTTGCTTCATAGAATGTGTTGGGAAGTATTCCTTCTTTTTCTATGTTTTGGAAAAGATTAAGTAATATAGGTACTAGTTCCTCTTTAAAGGTTTGGTAGAATTCTGATGTGAAGCCATCTGTTCCTGGGCATTTCTTTTGGGGGATATTTCTTATAGTTGATGCTAGTTCAGTGCTTGTTATAGGCTTGTTCAACATTTCCATTTCTTTCTGGCTAAGTCTAGGAGGGTGGCATGTTTCCAGGTATTGATCTATTTCCTTCAGATTTTCATACTTCTGAGAGTAGAGTTTTATGTAGTATTCATTAAGGATTTGTTGAATTTCTGAGGAGTCCGTTGTTATTTGGCCTTTATCATTTCTGATTGATGAAATTAGGGATTTTACTCTTCTACTTCTGGTTAGGTTAGCCAACGACTGATCTATTTTATTGACCTTTTCAAAAAACCAACTCTTTGGTTGATCTGTTGTGTGATTCTTTTGTTTTCAATTTCATTTAGTTCTGCTCTAATTTTAGTTATTTCTTTTCTTCTGCTGGGTTTAGGTTTGGAAAGTTCTTCCTTTTCCAGTTGCTTGAGATGTCCCATTAAGTTATTGACTTCCTCTCTTTCCATTCTCTTGAGGAAGGCTTGCAACACTATAAATTTTCCTCTTAGGACTGCCTTTACTTTATCCCAGAGGTTCTGATAGTTTGTTTCTTCATTATTGTTTTGTTCCAGAAATTTGGTAATTTCCTTCTTAATCTCGTCTGTGACCCAGAGATTGTTCAGCATGAGGTTATTTAGTTTCTATGTTTTTATATGCATGTGGAGATTCCTCTTGTTACTGAGTTCAACTTTTATTCCATGGTGGTCCTAGAAAATACAAGGAATGATTTCAATTCTTTTAAATTTGCTGAGGTTAGACTTAGTGACTTAAGATATGATCAATTTTGGAGGATGATCTATGGGTTGATGAGAAGAATGTGTATTCGGTTTTGTTAGGATGAAATGTTCTATAGATGTCTATTGACCCGGCCTGCGGGTCAGTCGACAGGGATACCTGGAGGAGGGGGTAAGAATGGGAAGGGGCAAGAGGCGCGAAGAATGGAGACAAGACAGGAGTCTGATCAAGTCTCCTTTATTACAGTGTTCTTTCAGGGTATATAAGGGTAGGTGAAAGAGGAGGTTTGCGTCACTAGGTATCCAAGCAACCTGGCCGCAGCAGAAAATTCCCAGCGGCAAGTTTCCAAGTTTCGCTCATATGATTTACAAGAAGAGGCCTAGCGTTTGCAGGGAAATAGAAACTTAAGTCTGTTAGTATAGGAAATGGCACTTGGCCTACAAAATGGATGCTGTGGTGTCAGCCCTCCACAGGTCCTCCTTTTTTATAATATTTTTGAATGTACATTTTACTCTTAAAGTTTTGCCAGCTCTCGACCGAGAGGGCAGGGTAACTGTGTCTGTCTTAGGTTGGGACTGCCTTACATTCTCAGCTGATCCTCCTTACCCATCATGGGATACACGGTAGTTATCTGACCGGGTTCCTGTTTTAGGTTGGTAGGATAAGCAAAGTCTGAGATGAGGGTCCTCGTTACCCGTCATTGACTAGCCAGTCCCCTAAGCGGTCATGGTTTTATATGTTCATCTTCCATAGCCAGTCTGTGATAATGAACCTGGAGGGGCTGCATTTTAATAGCATCAATTTGTTGTTTTATAGGGGCCATGACTTTGTTAAAAAGAAAAGGTCCTAATGACAGTAATATTAGTAAGCCAAGGAGGGGCCCTAAAAATGGAAGGAGATAAGGTAGAAAGCCATTTAGCCTGTTCCAAAATGGGTTGTCCATAATGTTCTTCTTCTTTCCTCTAGATTATCTTGTAATTTTTTTATTTGTCTCGAACAATTCCTGACTTATTTGCATAAAAGCAGCATTTTTCCTGTAATGCTAAGCAGATGCCTCCTTGGTTAGCCGTTAGAAGATCTAAACCTCTTCTATTCTGTAGTACTACTTCAGCTAAGGAATCTAATTGATCTTGAAGATCTGTAACTGTGCCTTATAGGGCTTGTATATCTTCTGCCATAAGTTGAGATAGTTCAGTATGTTTATGTACAGCAATGCCCATACCGGCGGTACCAGTGGCCATGCCAGCAGTGATTCTCAGAGTGGCCAAGAGGGGGAGAAATTGGATAGCCCTTCTAGAATGGCCAGATATATAATTGAAGGATGGTATAGGTAAAGATTCATTTCCATTGACTATATCTATATCGGGTAACAGGAGGGCGATAGTACATAATCCTGTCCAATTAGTGGGCAGAACGGTATATGCCAAGTTATTGTCACAAACAAATACCGTGTCATTGGGAGCACATGGGGAATAAGTATTATTGATGATGTCAGTGCAATTGGTCAAAGACAGTATGCCAATATCAATAGCATAACTGTCGTTTCTATAAGGGGAGACAATACAGGGTGCTTCAGAAAAAACAGGTTGTACTGGTGAAGGCATAATGGGCATGCAGTTATTAGATAATAATTCAATGGAATTAACATTGATAGCAATAGGCATAGGTTGTCCTAAATGAAGGCATAACCAGTAATTTTGAGCCAAGGAAGGGTTGGATTGATTAAGTAACCTATGTGTGATGTCTAGCATTTTCAGGGTTTGGGGGTCTAGACTCGCATCCCTATTTTTGGGTAAAGCTATTGGATGGTAATTAGGTTTAGCAGACATGTGGTTTACAGTGTTTTCCAGTTGCTTCTGGACTATTCTCTGTCTCACCTGATCTTGGGGTCCACCTCCATCAGAGACGTGCACAGGTGGAGTCTTATTCCAGCAAACTGTTTTTCCTACTGTATCGGGACAGCCAGATTGGACATATTTATTTGAGGTCCCCCAGACCTAAGGGGCTGTGTCCCACTCGCCTCCAAATGTCTCTGAAAAATGTCTGGTCAAGATTGCTGTAAAATAGGTATTATTATCTGTACCAGTGCATAGTTGAACCTGCTCATAACAGGTATTATGTACAGATGGATGAAATTCTATACAAGGGCATGGTCCAGGCTTGTTATTAGAGGTGGGGATAGTTTTAGCCTTTTTGCTACAGACCCATGCCTGTGCTCCACGAACACCTTGTCTCATTACTAAGTATGCTGTCTTATCACCACAATCTGCATTTTGGAGAAGGATTGTCTCACCGTCCCAGGTGCCACCACGGCACTCGCAAGGAGTACCAGTTAATTTTTGTAAGAGTGCCCGAGCCTCTTGGGGACTACCGAAACCACCTTCATTTTTTCGTATCATGAGAGAGATCCCCAGCAGTAGCCACGTCCAGGTGCTCATAGTTACCTGCAAAGAAAAGGAAAGAAAGCCTTCTCAGGGGGGTCTCTTGCTCCCTGGATTTAGAGGTGATGATGTTATCTACTTGTTTGATCAATCGTTCAGGTAACCATCATGCTGCTTCCATCTCCTGTGAATATATGCATACGGCACCTCTATCCCAAATTAGAACCAGATCGGGGCTGTGCCATTTATTATCTAATGGGTCTTTCCACAAGGCAGTAGCAAAATCCCGTTTAGTATCTGGGTGCCAGAAGTGGTCTGCTGCAGACTGGCCGCCTTGGTTCAGTGTGAAAAATTTTAAAATGAGTAATGAATGGGATAAGAGATTTCTTGGGGACCCCTTAACAGGATACCATTCCCCCTTCTTTATTTTTTCTAGAGTGTTTTTAAGGGCTATGTGGGCACATTCTACTATGCCTTGTTCTTCTGGGTTATGTGGTATTCCAGTGATGTGTTTGATATTGAGGTGTTTACTGAAGGTGTTAAATGCATGTCCTGTGTATCCTGGACCATTATCAGTTTTAATTTGTTTAGGGGTGCCTAGTACAGCCATGGTGGCTAGTACATGGGCAATGACATGTTTGCCGGCCTCCCCTGACTGGCCAGTGGCATGAATAAATTCACTGAAGTTATCTATGGTCACATGAATATACTTGAGTTTCTCAAATTCAGGTAGGTGAGTAATATCCATTTGCCAGATGGCATTGAGTATAAGACCTCGAGGATTTACTCCTAGATGGGGAGTAGGGAGTAGAATTACACAAGAAGGGCATTGCTTTACGATGTGGCGGGCTTGTTCTCGGGTAATTTGAAACATGAGTCTAAGGGTGTGAGCGTTTAGATGATGTAATTGGTGAGCAGCGGAGGCTAATGCGATCCGATCAGGCTCTGTGGTGGTTTGGGCAGTACAGACTAAGTGAGTGGCTCTGTCTGTTCTGCGGTTATCATCAGTTAGGGGGCCAGGTAAATTGGAGTGAGCCCTAAGTTGTCCAATGAAAAAGGGGAGGGTCCTTTGGTGTATAAGATTTTGGAGTTGTAAGAAAAAGGTAGCGGTTTCTGATACATGCCTGATTTGTGCTGCTGTCTCTAATAAGGGAACTGAATGAGCTAAATAAGCACTATCAGTATAAATATTTAAAGCTCGATTGGGGAATGCGGAGAAAACTGCGATAACTGCTTGAAGTTCTACAATTTGTGCAGAATTTGATTTTACCTGAAATTGTACAATCTCTGTATTAAAGGTGTAAGCTGCATGACCAGAAGAGGAGCCATCTGTGAAAATTAATAAGGCATTGGGCAATGGGGTGTTGGAGGTTCTTGTGGGAAATACAAAGTCATGTGTACTAATGAATTGTAATAATTTATTGGGTGGATAACGATTGTCAAGTTACATGAATAAGAAGCACAAGCAATAGGCCAATGTTCTGTAGTTTGAAATAATCAATTAATTTGTGTCTGAGAATAAGGCTGTATAATGATATCTGGTTCTTTACCAAAGTATTTTTTACTATTTTCCCTTCCTATAATGATGATATCCACAACAGCTTGATAATAGGGGTAAATAACCTTCGTGGGAGAAGCAGGTAAGTGGATCCACATTATAGGGGCACTTTGCCAGAATACTGCTGTGGGTGTAAGAGAAGTTTTACAAATGATGTAGCTCAGGGGCTGAGTGTATCTATGGCTGTAACAAATTGTGAATGAATAGCTTGTTGTACTAATGCTAAAGCCTTGACGGCCTTCTTCTGTTAATGTTCTAGGGGAATTGAAGTTGCTATCGCCTTGTAAAATAGCAAATAAAAGTTTTAAATCCCCTGTGGTTAGTTTCAAGTAAGGTCTAAGCCAGTTTATATCCCCTAAGAGCTTTTGAAAATCATTTAGTGTTTTTAATTTGTCCAATCTGAGGGCAGCTTGAGTATTAGTAATTCTGGGTTCAGTTAGGTGGAAACCAAGGTAAAGGTAGGGATCTATTTTTTTTTTTTTTTTTTTTGTCGAGACAGAGTCTCACTTTATGGCCCTTGGTAGAGTGCCGTGGCCTCACACAGCTCACAGCAACCTCCAACTCCTGGGCTTAAGTGATTCTCTTGCCTCAGCCTCCGGAGTAGCTGGGACTACAGGCACCCGCCACAATGCCCAGCTATTTTTTGGTTGCAGTTTGGCCGGGGCCGGGTTTGAACACGTCACCCTTGGTATATGGGCCGGCTCCTTACTGACTGAGCCACAGGCGCCGCCCTAAGGTAGGGATCTTTTAGCTGAACTTTTCTGGGGCTATTTGAAGTCCCTGGTTTGTGAGGGAGGATGATAAGTCACTGTAACATAGTAAAACCTGCTGAGCATTCTGTCCAGCGACAAGAAATCATCCATATAATGAATGATGTACATGGAGTTCCAGCGAAGCCTAGTTTCCTGAATAGTTGCTGCAACAAATTTTTGGCATAAGGTGGGGCTGTTGGCCATGCCCTGTGGTAAAACTTTCCATTGGAATCTTTTCATAGGTTCCTTGAAGTTGATAGAGGGGAGACTGAATGCAAATCTTTTTTGATCTAATTCATGGAGTGGTATAGTGAAAAAACAGTCTTTAAGATCAATGATAATTTTATAGTAACCAAGAGGGATGGCCACAGGAGTGGGCAATCCTGGTTGCAATGCCCCCATGAGGACCATGGTGGAGTTTACAGCTCTCAAATCTTGTAATAGTCTCCATCGCCCTGATTTCTTTTTTATGACAAAGATTGGAGTGTTCCATGGGGAGTTGCTTTCCTCTATATCCCCAGCTTCTAGTTGTTCCTGCACTAACTGCTGAGCGGCCTCTAATTTTTCTTTTGAGAGGGGCCATTGATCAACCCATACAGGTTCGTCACTTTTCCAAGTGATTCTATCTGCATGGCATGCAGGAATGTCAATAGCCCTTAAGATAAATTTTCTAGTCCTTTTTTGTCTGTTTTTCTGGTAATTTGTAGAGGGCTGGGAATTCCCGATTCCTCTTTTTCTAATCCTTTTCCTGGTCAAAAACCCTGGGCAAGCATTTGCGCTGTCACTACATCATTAGGACTACACATTATGAGTCCCATTTGGGACAAGAGATCTCGTCCCCAAAGGTTGACAGGGAGGCCAGGTATGACAAAAGGCTGTATGGTTTCCTGACTGCCATCTTTATCTTTCCAAGTAAGTATCTTGGTGCTTTTCTCAGGGTTTTGGCTTTGACCGATTTCCTATTAAATGAGTTAAGGTTGGGGAAAAGGGCCACTGGCTGGGCCATAGTTCTTTGTTAATTATAGTGACATCAGCCCTAGTGTCCACAAGGCCATGAAATTCCTTGCCATCCAGGCTTAGAGTGAGCACTGGTTTTTGAGCCCAGTAAACATTGGAGGAACCAAAGCCTCCCGCACCTCGGTGCTTTATTTTAATCTTATTATTAGTTGACAAGAAGGGTAATAGTAATAATTGGGCTATTCTTTGGCCATAGGGTACGGTGGAGATATTTCAGGGGGAAGCATCCATTAATTTAATTTCCCCCTCATAATCATTGTCAATTACACCTGGGAAAATTTGGAGTCCTTGGACGGCACTGCTGCTGCGTCCAATAATTAGCCCAAAGGTGTTTGGGGGTAGAGGACCAAACACACCTGTGGATAAAATTTTCACTCCCATTTCAGGGGTTAGTACTGTGTGGGAGGTGGAACAGAGGTTCAATCCTGCGCTTCCTGGGGTGGCTCTGCAGAGGTCTGAAACGGATTGCTGCTGGCTGGAACAAAGCTGACTGCCCCATAAACTTGTTTGGGTTTCAGAGCCTGGGGCTGGCCCCTCTCTCCGTTTCCCTGCTGAGAGGGGAGGGGATTTCCTTGATTGTCTGTTTTAGATTTACACTCACTGGCCCAATGACAGCCCCTATGACATTTGGGGCATAGGCCTGGAGGCTGGGGCCTCTTTGGATTAAGTGACCTCTCTTTTTTACAGTCTTTGGCAAAATGCCCTGGTTCTCCACAATTAAAACACCAACCCTTAGCTTTTTGAGCTAGGAAATCTTTAACAGTATAGCCCTGTAAAGCCGCGGCCATCGCCAAGCCTTGCTGGTATGTGGTGCCAATGTCAGAGCAAAGGCGAATATATCCCAATAGATCTGTTTTTTTTTTTTTTTGTAAGGTCGGATAGCTGCCTGGCATGCCGCATTGGCATTTTCATAAGCCAGTTGTTTGACAAAGTCCATTCCAGCTTCTGCATTACCAAAAAGCCTGCCTGCAGCTGTCAAAAGTCTGTGGACAAGCTCTGAAAACGGCTCATCAGGGCCCTGCTTTACTGTGGTGAAAGAAGAGCTAAAATCCCCTTTCACTGGGAGTTTTCTCCAAGCCCTGGTTCCCGCGGCTTGAATTTGCGCATATAGACCCGGATCATATTGCATTTGAGCGTCTGTACTAGCAAAATGCCCCTCACCAAGAAGCATATCATAAGTCCAGCCATTTCCTGCCTGAACATTTCTTTTAGCAGTGTCTTTGCAAAATTCAGCATATTCAGATTTCCATAATAGGTAATCTCCCCCGGATAAGGCAGCCCTGGCTAGGGTATATTAGTCGCCAGGGGTGAGCCATTTCTCTGCTTCTGATTCTAGTATAGCTAGTGTATAGGGAGCAGTGGCTCCATATTGGGTCACTGCTGTTTTTAATTCCTTAACCACCTGAAAATCAAATCCACTGTGATGTCTCCATGCTTGACCCTGATTGTCCGTGGTCTCTGTGACCGGGAATGCCTCTTTTCTCTCCTGGTTAACAGGGGGCCTCCTCATGACTACACCCCTAACGGGAGATTGGGATATGGGGCCAGTGAATTCTTGTTCTCGAGGCCTCTGCTCCTTGTGGTCCAATTTGCCTGTTTTAAGCTTTTCTAATTCACTGATTAGCTCCTGATGTTCCCTCTCAAGTTTTATTTGTTCTTGTAAATGTGCAATTTTGTTCTCTAGATCCCTTTTTGGGTCTATAGTGGCCATTGCCATGGGCGGCGCGGAGGGCACTGCGCTATACGAGGGAGGCCGTTTTCCAAGTGTGGGCCAATCTGGATTATAATACTTGGCCGTCTCCTTCTCTAACTCATTCCATTCCGCATCTGAAAGCTTATCATCAGGGTGTATTTTGAAAACTTTCAAGTCTGGGTAGAACCTTCGATTTGGCTCCGGGACTTTGACCTTAGGCTGTTTTACTTTCGGTTTGTTCTCCAGCTTAACTTTCGGCCGGACAGCAGGAGCCTTTTGTTTCTCTCTGTTTGGTTCCTCATCACTCTCTAGTGAGATAAGATCTTCTTGCTCATTAAGCTGACAGCTAGGAGGAGTGCCCCCAGCAGTCCCGAGATCCTGGGACAGATCTTGGGATTTAATATCTTTTTCTTTGTGGTGAAGTAACAGTTCTTCTCCCTTTTTTATGACATCCACAACCACGGGACAAACACCGCGACAACTAATAATATCAGTTATGAGATTCCAGTAGGAGAAAGCAGTGACTGGTATTTTTTCAGGTCCAAATGTCTGATAAAAATCATTTAGAGCATCACCTACTCTTTTCCATCTTTTCTCGTCTATGGTTCCTTCTTGAGGAAACCAAGGACAGACTTCTTTTAAGAAGTCAAAAAATTGAAATAGCTGTTTAATTTTGACCTTTACTCCTCGCGTCTTGAGTGCATCTCTTAACTGTTCCACAAATAACTCATGCTGACTGACTTCTTGTCCCATGATTACTACTACTCACTGAGATCCTCGTTCCAACTCAGCAGGCTACCGTGTGGTCAGGTCCCAGTGTTTCTCGAGCTGGCCAGCTCCAGTAGCTTCTTCACCGTTTTCCCTCGTATCCAGGTCCCTGTGCAGGCGCCACATGACCTGGCCCGCAGGTCAGTCGACAGAGATACCTGGAGGAGGGGGTGAGAATGGGAAGGGGCAAGAGGCATTAAGAATGGAGACAAGACAGGAGTCTGATCAAGTCTCCTTTATTACAGTGTTTTTTCAGGGTATATAAGGGTAGGTGAAAGAGGAAGTTTGCGTCACCGGGTATCCAAGCAACCCGGCTGCAGCGGAAAATTCCCAACGGCAAGTTTCCAAGTTTCGCTCATATGATTTACAAGAAGAGGCCTAGCGTTTGCAGGGAAATAGAAACTTAAGTCTGTTAGTATAGGAAATGGCACTTGGCCTACAAAATGGATGCTGTGGTGTCAGCCCTCCACAGTCTATTAGATGCCAATGTTGAAAGGTTAAGTTTAATTCTAAAATTTCTTTGTTTAGCTTCTTTTTTGAGGATCTATCCAACACTGTCAGAGGACTGTTAAAGTCTCCATCAGTTATGGTGCTGGGGGAAATCACGTTGCTCATGTCAGAGTTTCTTTTATAAATTGAGGCGCATTCTGGTTGGGTGCATAAATGTTGATAATTGAAATCTCATCATGTTGAGTGTTTCCCTTAACAAATAAGAAGTGACCATCATTGTCTTTTCTTACTTTGGTTTAAAGCCTATTGTATCTGTGAATAAAATTGCAGTGCCTGCTTTTTTCTGATTTCCATTTGCCTGGATTATAGATGATCATCCCTTCACCCTGAGTCTTTGTTTATCTTTTAAGGTAAGATGAGATTCTTGAATTCAGCAGATGTCTGGCCTGATTTTTTTGTATCCAGTCAGCCAACCTGTGTCTCTTTAGAGGGCAATTTAAGCCATTCACATTTATTGAGAGTAATGATAAACCAGACAGAGTTTTTGGTATCGAGTTTTTTGGAAGTCCAGTGGACATTTGTAATCCTTTCGCCACTATGGAAGTTAGAATTTGATCAAAAATTTCTTAGTGATTTTACTTTGGTGGTGGAGGATTGTGTTGTTCATTATGGAGGATAGGTCTGAGAATATCCTGAAGAGCCGGTTTAGTTATGGCAAATTTCTTACATGTGAATGTCATTAAAGTATTTAATTTCTCCATCATAGATGAAACTCAGTTTAGCTGGGTACAGGATCCTGGGTGAAAGTTATTTTGCTTAAGGAGATTAAAGGTCGATGACCACCCTCTTCTAGCTTGAAAGGTTTCAGTGGAGAGATCTGCAGTCATTCTAATGTTCTTCCCTTTGTATGTAATGGTTTTCTTACGTGTTACAGCTTGAAGAATTTTCTCCTTCATATTTTTAGTGAAATTAATTATAATGTGTCTATGAGAATTTTTATTTGGGATGAGTCGTGTCCATATTCTAAAGCTGTCTGCTATCTGAATTTCAGAATCTCTGGGCATGTCTGGAAAATTCTCTTTAATTATTTCATGAAGCAAAACATCTGTATCATTCGCAGCAAGCTCATCACTTTCAGGTATTCCTATAAGGTGAATATTAGACCTCTTTGAATTATCCCAGAGCTCTCTGAGAGAATGATCTGTTTTTGTTCTCTACTTTTTTTCCTCTTTGAGTGCTTGGGAGCATTCAAAAGCTTTGTCTTCAGTATTGGAGATCCTTTCTTCTAACTGCTCCATTCTGTTACTGAGGGATTCTACTGTATTTTTTTACATCTTTGAGGGCTGCAAATTCTTGCTTTAATGTGTCAAAATCTTTGGTCATTTTGTCTTTAAATTCATTGAATTCTTGAGATATCTTTTGAATATCTGCTTTAAATTCTAATTTCATCATTTCCTCCATGTTGTTGATCTTATTTGCTATCCAAACTCTGAAATCGATTTCTGACATCTCAGCCATTTGTTTGTGAGTAGGATCTTGTGCTGTGTCTGCTTTATCATTTCTTGGGGAAGTTGATCTACTCTGATTGTTCATGTTGCCAGAGTTTTTTCCACTGATTCCACCTTATGATTGTTTTTCACTGTTGGCTAGGTGGTCTGGTAAGGTGAGATTGCTTTGGGGTTTCCTGGAGTTGTGGTTAACCCGCCCTTTGTTAAGGATCTGGGACTGATGACTGCAGCTTTTTCCTCTTTAGCTTTGCAAAGGACCCATACAGTATTACAGTCTGAGGCTGGGGAAACCTGCTTGGTGTGGTGGGCTTAGGTGACTCAGTCTCGTATTCAACTGGTTCTTGTCCGATCCTGGTGGATTAATGACTCTGGTGAAGTCTTAGCCGTGAAGAAATACAAGCAATTAAGAAGCCCCACCTCCCCAGACAACACCCTTCCTGTTACTACACAGCCAGGGTATCAACCGAGAGGGTCCTTGGGTGATTGTCCCAAGTTAGGGGTTCCGAACCAATTGACTCAGTCAGTACAAACTCTCAGGTGGGAGAGTTTGAAAGGTCTCCAGCAGCTAGATAGCAGAGGTCTACTGGCTGCTCAGATTTGGCTCTCTCCGGTGCTCTTCGGAGTTGGAAAGGCCCACCTGGTAGCACAGTAGGACCAGGGGGCTGAGTCTCTTTCTCCACTTTGTTCCTTTTTCATGCCCAATCATTGGTGACCCTGTAGGGCTGCAGTCCTGCTCTTTCCAATAATGTGAAGTGCCAGGGCTTAGCGCCTGTCAGAGTTAAAGGAAGGTCAATACCCCTGAGGCCCGGCTACTGCTCTCAGCTACCAGCCAGCTGGGGGAGCTGAGGCGTGCCTGCCTCTGGTGTTCAATAGCCACTGGCAAGTATTCCATTTGGGCTCAGTCTAATCCTGGGGGTACCAGGCCAGCAAATGCTTATCTTCCTCAGCCACCGCGCCTTTGCCCCTGTCACTCTGTAGCACCAATATCCCTATAGAGTGAGTTCTGGTTTCCTCTGGCAGTGCACAAAGCTGGGAGAGTGTTTCTCCAAGATTAGACCCTGGTGTGATTACTCTATTGTTGGTGGATCTTTGTGGGAAGTTCCCCTGCACAGCTCTTCTGCCACTGTCAAAGCCAGAGAATTCTGGCTGTAGGAGCAGTTCCAGAATGTGCTCCACACGGATCTGGCAGCAGCGGTAAGCTGTACACGATTCTGGCAGTGTCCAGCGCCCTGTGACTTCAGCAAGAACACTTCTCCACTGGCGATTCTGGATAGGCGGGACACGGTGCTTGGCTGCAGCGGGTCTCCAGGCTGAGCAGGCGGGCACGGCGCAGAGGCAGGGAAGGCACGGGGGGCAGAGATTGGGACCCACGGTGCGGCTTGGAGACAAGGAGGGTGGGGGAAGGGTTTGGGTGCAGGGCTCCAGGTTAGTCCGGGTGGAAGGCTCGGCTCTCCGTCAGGCAAGCTGGGAGGGGGAGGCACTGCTCATGAGTCTCCTCCTTCAGTCTCTGCAGGGGTTAGGTATCTGGTTTATCTGGTGATGGGGGAAGGGTGGACTGGAAGTTCAGAATGGTGGGGAAAATGTTAGTTCAATTTTTTTCTGCCTGATAAGAGAATGTTCAGAGTCACCTCAGGGTCCCTCTGGAGGAAGTAGTCGCCGCTTCCTACTGTTCACACCCGTGGGTTGAGACAAGAGATCCTCAGTTCACTGCTCGCCTGTAGAAAACCCACAGGTGCAAATGAAGAGTGAAAGGAAAAGGAAAAAAGAACCTGCAGCTTTCTTGGGGGAGGGGTCGGGTACTTTTCCTTTCGGTTGAGTTTTGTACCTGAAGATTGTTGTCTTGCAGTCGCAGCTTGCCTCAGCAGGGGTGACCTGCAGTTATCTGACTTCTCTCTTGCCTGGGCTCCCTGTCTTCAGTTTAATTGGATATTTTCTGGACGTTATCCTTCTCTCTGGACAGGAGCTTCTGTCGGAGGCTGTTTCTAGTTGGCTATCTTGCCCCTCCCCCTCGACAGTGGCACGTTCACAGCATTTCCTGTATTAGAGATTCTAAACATTGTTCAACCAATTTATAACAACATAGATGTTAAACCTAAAATAAGTAATAGTTATGTAGATTATAATCATCATAGAATTATCTCTCAAAGTCTCAATTTTCTGAAATGAAAAATGAGAAAACTTATTCCAACTCTGAAGCACCTGTTAGACCCTTTGATTCATTGCTCACTTATCCGAGATGCCTCTGCTGAAATTAACAATATTTTTGCTTTTTAAGGAGCTGCCACTTTTAAGAAATTATGCTCCAAAAGAGAATTAGCAACAGCATATGGTATATTTTCAATCTGTTTTGCTTACTATATTAAATGTTATACAAAATGTTATTTTTGGTAGAGTAAGTTTATGTCATGTTTTGGGTAAGAAATTACTTGTGCTTTTGCATCTAATGCCTGTGTATAAAAATAATAATCATCTTATAAAATACCTTTTACATGTGACTTTTTTGCCACATGAAGTCATTATTTTGTACCTTACTGTCATTTTAGCCTGAATTATATGCGTGTTCTCTGTATTCACATTTGTTTGCATATTTTAATGTATCTTAGATATTATATATTTCTGTGATATTTTTAGTAAAACTGGATATTTTCACAATTTGATGATTATTTAAAGATAGATTTAAGTTTTGCTAAAAGGATCATATCCAAAAGGGTTTAACATTTGTCCATGTCTTAACACAATCTCCCTCTCATTAGTCAGAGTTTAATAATTTAATCTTAATACAGATGTGTTGTCTTTCTCCACAGTGAACTGAATATAATTCATTTTGTCTGACTTATTAATGTTGAATGAGCAGTGGGATTAATTGAATTAACTAAGTATATTGATAGTATCCATTTCCATGTATGTACCTATAGATATAATACTCATAAATTTGAACTATAAACGTTAATATGTATGATTTCTGTGAAAGTTTATATTTTGTACTTGTAATATGTTAATTTAGGGTGTGCTTCTCAAATATGGGAATTAATTCTGCCCCCCCTTCCTCTTCTGGGAGACATGGCAATTTCTGTAGACATTTTGACTCTTCTGGCTAGCAAGTACTACTGGCATCTAGTGTGTCCTGCAAAGCACAGAACACAAGACAGCATCTCCAGTAATAAAGAATGGTTTAGTCAGAAATGTTGATAGTGCCCTGGTTGGGAAACAATGATACGGAGGAAGCAGTCACATCTTTTAGGAGCCATTGAACATGCTGTTGTATTCATTCTCAACACACTGTTTGACTAGAACCACAAAGTAACTTTTTGAGATTGATGTCAAAACTATTAGGCAGAAATGAGAAGAAAAATTTCTATTTTATATTAAGTTTGAGGGTAGTTAAATGGAATAAACAATTGTTCTTTTGGATTTGCGTGTCTGTATCAATATTTACATTATAAGGATACTTACGACTGCACATTTGCTCTTTGTGAAATTTGTATCAGTTAAGGTATTACAGAACCACTAACATCTGTATGTATGTGTGTTTTATATATAAATAAATATATATATATTTTTACATCAGGCTCCAACAAAACCATGCAGATGAAATGAAAAAAGTAAAAGCGGAAGTAGAAGATTTAAGGTGTCTTCTCGCCCAGTCACAGAAAGAGTCACAGAGTTTAAAATCTGAACTTCAGGCTCAAAAAGAAGCAAATTCCAGGGCTCCAACAACTACCATGAGAAATCTAGTAGATCGGCTGAAGAGCCAATTGGCCTTGAAAGAGAAACAACAGAAAGTAAGAAACAACAGAATACTATCAACATTTAGGGAAAACGTGATATTTTTATTTTTATAAGCAATATTGATAGATTACTTTTAGAGATTTATAAATGTATAACAGATGGTAGTATAAATCTCTTGTAATAAAAAATATGAGCTTTGTCTTATGCTGTTAAACAGTTTCAAATCAATTCTTTTAAATAGCATTATTAAATGCTATTTTTCACAGTAAAAGTAATCTGTTTTATCTTCATATGTTGTCATCCATCTGATTTGTGGATCATCTCTAATAAACAAGAGGAAATCTTAATTATTTTATTTCTATTTTCACTGAGATTTTATGCTACTGCGGCTATTTTGACCAGTTGAACAATTTCAAACAATTTGAGGAATTGAGAAAGATATGATGAGGACAGATTAAAGAAGATGGAAACAGGGATGGTTTAGGGGGAAGGAATGGGTCAGTGGATTACCTGATTTATTAGGGGTTTTCTTCATCTTAGTTTTGATATACTCAAATCGATTTAGAAGGTGCTGCTATTTTTTTATACTAGCTCATGAAATTTATTGGTCAATTTTGAGACTTTTCTAGGGTGTAACTTACCTTGTTTACATACAATTAATTTCACATGGAAGGATATACTAAATGATCAATTTAAATATCTAACCTTGGATATTTGAAAATAAAACGTGTATGATTTTTGTAGCACAGATTTCTTAGTTTGAGTTTTTAAAATCACTGAAGATTTTCAGCTCTTACATTCAATTTGGAAAGAATTGCGTATAATTACTAAAGAAAATTTATTTGAAAAAGTTGGGTTAATTTGTGAATTATGTTTGATTAAACACATACCATTTTAGGAAAATAGCAGAAAGTAAAAAGCTTGTTTTTTTATATTATGTATTCCTCATGTAAAATTTCAATTTTTCTTACATTTATATCTGATATAATTTTAAGGCACTAAGTCGAGCACTTTTGGAACTCCGGGCAGAAATGACAGCAGCAGCTGAGGAACGTATTATTTCTGCAACTTCTCAGAAAGAAGCACATCTCAACATTCAACAAATCGTTGACCGACATACTAAAGAGCTAAAGGTGAACATCAACACATGCATTAATGTAACAAAGTTTGTGATAATTCCTATGACAGGAGAATTGGCATTTCTAATGAATTATTAGTAGACAGATAGACTTACATACACACTTTTTTGCACAGTAACTATCTTCAAGGTCCTCATGTACTGATTATCCTCTTGGGGATTAGGAAGGGTGGGACATTATGAGTTAATAAATTCTAAGAAAAATTTTACTTAGGATTTTTATTTATATACTTTTACCACAGCAGTTTTAGGTTCAGAGCAAAATTAAGAGGAAGGTACAGAGATTTCCCATATATACTCTGCCCCACACGTGCATAGCTTCTTCCATTATCAGTATCCCCAACCAGAGTGGTACATGTGATACAATTTATGAGCCTGTACTGACATATAATAATCACCCAAAGTCCAAGTTTACATTACGTTTAGTTTTTGGTGTTGTGTATTTTGTGGGTTTAGATAAATGTGTAATGATATGTGTTCATCATTATATAATAGTATCATACAGAGTATTTTTACTACCCAAAAGATACTCTGAGCTCTTTCTGTTCCTTCTTTTCTACCCACCCTGGCGAATCCCTGAGAACCAGTGATCTTTCTTTTTTTTTTTTTGGCAGTTTTTTTTGGCCGGGGCCAGGCTTGACCCCGCCACTCCTGGTATATGGGGCTGGTGCCCTACTTCTTAGCCACAGGCGCTGCCCAGTGATCTTTCCATAGTGTTACCTTTTCCAGAATGTCTTATAGTTGGAATCACACAGTATGATCCCATCACTGTCACTGAACAGGACAGCTAGGAACTCCTTTCTGGTGTCTAATACATACTGTCTACTATTACAAGTTATCCTTTCACATCTTATTAGATGTTTTTATAGCACTCTTATGCTCCATAGTGTTACAAACATTGCCATGCATGTTGATATGTGCTTGTTTCTTCAATTAATTTAGCCTTAATGAGCATCTGCATATGTGATCAAATTTTGTTTCTGGGTGTTTTTTGAAGAAGAATTTCCTTAGACTGTTCCTTGATTTTTTTTTTCTCAAAGTAGACTTTGTTCATTTCACATGAACGTGAAAAAATATGTGTGGTTTGTAGGGTTTTCTTTCCTTGTGTGCTTAAAAATTTAGATTGAAACTTTCTTTCAATTCAAAGTGTTAATGGTATACTTTTTGTTTTATGTTGCTTTTATTATTGGTACGTAATAAAGATTCATGAATAAGACTTTACTTTTATCTCTAGTCACAAATTGAAGATTTAAGTGAAAATCTTTTAAAACTGAAAGAAGCTCTTAAAACAAGTAAAAATAGAGAAAACTCACTAGCTGATAATTTGAATGACTTAAACAATGAGCTACAAAGAAACCAAAAAGCCTATAATAAAATACTTAGAGAGAAAGATGGGATTGATCAAGAAAATACTGAACTGAAAAGGCAAATCAAAAGATTAGCCAGTGGATTACAGGTAATTTTATATTTAATTCTGAGAATGCCTTTGATTTACAAAATATAGACAGTAGTTTATTCCTGCTCTATAATTTCGTCTATGATATTTGCTAAAACTGGCTTTCAAATCACTTTGATTAACGAATTCCTTTAGTGACTTAGGAATGTTGTGCTTATAGTTGTAGCATTTTTCATTAAAATGCAAAAGCAGCTACCAAGTTATCTTATGTATTGAGAGTATCATTTAGAAAGTATGGGCAGCAATAACTTCACAAAAGCTTTATAATTGCATTGTTGTGTATTTTGTTTGGTATTTATTTGTAAGATATAAAGATACCCTTAACTTTTCAGGGTAAGACTTTGGTAGATAATAAACAAAGTTTAATTGAAGAACTCCAAAAGAAAGTAAAAAACCTAGAAAGCCAACTGGAAAGAAAAGCGGATGAAATAGACACAAAACCTATAAAAGAAAAGGTATGTGAAGAAACATACTAATTAATATACATATATAAGATACATTAAGTTAAATAAGTAGTGGCTGAACAGGTATTATACTTTATTCATTTGAGGCCCTGATGCATATTATAAGTAGTACTGAGTAACCGAGATCTAAAGCAAGTTTCTGTCCTTGAGGAATTTACTGTTGTCTCCTTAAGGAAGCAGCTATAATGCAACTCTTATTTGGAAATTATTACATCATCTCCATATCATCTTTCTGACATTAGACTCTAACTGAACATACTAGATATTTACTTACCTGTATGTTCATTTTTTTGTTTTTCCTTATTAGATTGTAAGCTTTAATGGCAAGAACCTTTCCTGTTTTGTTCATTGCTGTATTGTGGCACATAGTAGATGCTCAGTATTTGTCGAATGAATGAAAATTTTTAGGATTTTGGTACAGAAAATATGAAAAGAAAACTTATCTCTCCATCCTACCTTCTCCCCTCATGTCCCTTAGTGTAGAACATACCCCTAGTGACATTGCCTTTGTTATTTTTCCGTTCACCTTTAAATTGGACCTTGCTTCCTTCAGGCTCAATTTAGCAGATAATACTAGGTGGGATAGAATTGCCCCAGCCCAACAAAACGATCTGTACTGTACAATTATTTACCTGTATATCTTATGTCCCCAAACTAGTATTTACATTTCTGGGAGTACAAATGAGGTAAAAATTGGCCAGTATTTGAGAAAACTATTGGAGAAGATAGTTCGCCAGTATTAGAGAAGATAGTTTTGATATGGTAACTAATCTTAGTTGGGAATTTGACTTTAAACCATGGTTTTTACTCCTTCAGACCTAACATTCTCTTTTATCATAAATAGAATGTTCCATAATATTCTCTTTACTCTTCCAAATAATAGTCATAGTTAATATAAACTACCTACTTACATAATTTCAAAAATGCCATTATATATACATCCTAAGTGAAATATACTACATATGGGAGGAACATAAAAGGAAAATAACTTTAAAATAATGTATTTATATACTATTCATATTTCAACATGTAAATGCTTTAGCATGACTAAAATAGAAAACAAAATGAACTAGTGATGTGCTTGCAACTTTACGTGATATTAATATGAATCTAAAGCTACAACTGTAGACTGATAAAAATGTGTTCTATAGGCAACTTTGATGTCATGCTACTATTACCGTTTGTAATTTGATTTCCAAAATGGTAAACAGTGTGGGCTCAGTGGCACATGCCTATAATCCTAGCACTTTTGGAGACTGAGGTGGGAGGATTGCTTGAAGCTAGGAGTTTGAGACCAGCTTGGGGCAATATGGCGAGTCCCTGTCTTTACAAAAAATAAAAAAAATTAAAAAATTAACTGGCCTGGTGGCCTGTAATTCTAGCTATTTGGGAAACTGAGGCAGGAGTTTGGGTTGCGGTGAGCTATGAAGATGCCACTGCCCTCAAGACCCTATCTCAACAAAACAAAAACCAAAAATGGTGAACAGCTATTGGTACAGTTCTCAGTAAAACAGTGTCTGTACCTTTTATAAGACAATTGTGTTTCTAGAAAATTTAGTGTATAATAAAAACCATACACTAATTATTCAGTAATATATGAAACGGAGATGAGTTCTTATGTGAGAAGAATTTGTAAGGGTATGAATAACCAAAAAAAAAAAATGGAAATTGTTCAGTGCATGGGACCATCCTGCATTACACAGGTTTTCTTGGCTCTTTTATCTCAGTTAAAAGAAAACATGACACCTATTCCTGAAATGTCCTAATTCTCTTATTTCTTTTTTTTTTAAGTACTTTTTACCAGCTAACTTACTACAAAATATATTTAGATTTTTTCCTGTTTTATTATCTATATTTACTCCTTTTCTCCCAGTCTACACAACCAACCAACCAGCCAGCGTAAACTAGATTATAAAATTCATGAAGATATATTTTTGTTTGATATATTCATTGTGTCTATTCCTAGTACCTAGAGTACTACTTGGTATGTGTTAGCACTAAATATCTGTTGAATGAGTAAAGTAATATGCATTAAAGACTTGTGGGAGCTCTGATTTTAGAAGACTATAATGGGTAACAGTTTGGGTTGGTCATTTATACTTGAGATTCTTGGGTTAGTAGCTTACTGTAGTCTATAATAGAATATTTAAATACTATTTAAGGATGTTGATAAGAGTCAAAACTGTCCCCCAGAATTTTATCTGTCATGTGATAGAATAAAATGTACTTAGACTAGAAATCATTTTTACTAATAGCTTGGCATGCCTAAAGATTCTAGGAGTTATATAGGTTGAACATCTCTAATCTGAAAATCTGATCAAAAATGCTCCAAAATCTGATATTTTTTAGCACCAAGATGGTGCCACAAGTAGAAAATCCCACACTTGACCTCATGTGACAACTGGCAATCAAAATGCAGACAAAGCTTTGTTTCATGTGCAAAATTACTAAAAAGACTGAATAAAATTGCCTTTTGGTATGTGTATAAAGATGAAACATACATGAATTTTGTATTTAGACTTGGGTCCTATCCCCAAGATATCTCATATATGTGTACGTGTGTGTGTACATATATATATATTCAACTATTTTAAATCGCACAAAAAAATCTGAAATTTGAAAACACTTCTGGTCCCAAGCATTTCAGGTAAGGAATGCTCAGCCTGTATACCTAAATGAACCCATTTACATGTTCTCCAGAAGGTATTGGTTTACCATTTCTCTAGGTACATTGTAATTGATAAATCTTAAAAGGAAATTAAACATAATATTAGTGATTAACCTTTGTTATTGTTTACAGAGTTCTAGAGAAGAATTAATTAGATGGGAAGAAGGTAAAAAATGGCAAACCAAAATGGAAGGAGTGCGAAGCAAATTAAAGGAGAAAGAGGGGGAGGTCAGTTCTCTGACGAAGCAGTTGAGTACTTTGAAGGACCTTTTTGCAAAGTGAGTTTAAATTTCATGGTAAACTCAGTTATGTGTAAAACCTTTATTGACCTGGAAGTTGTCTGATTTTATCATAGTCAGTAATGAGAAATTTTCTAGTTTAAGTGATCATTTATTATCTATGTTTTATTTCCTTTAAAATGTTCTTTAAAACTATTTTAACAATTATAAATGGAGTTTCCTGTCCTTTTGAGGTAAGTTCTTAAATTAGATATTGGTCTAGTAATGAGTAAGTAATTGAACAAGATAAACATGAATGGTATATATTTATGATTTTGTATTATATTCCATAGAGTTGATAAAGAGAAACTTACTTTGCAAAGGAAACTAAAGACGACCGGCATGACTGTTGACCAAGTTATCAGAGTACGCGCTTTGGAGTCAGAAAAAGAATTGGAAGAGTTAAAGAAGAGAAATGTTGACTTACAGAATGACATACTGTATATGAGGTAAGTTACAACAGGGAAATGTGTTACCTGTTGTAGTGAAGAAAAACTGGTTGACTCACAGAAATGTAAATAAATGTGTCTTGTTTTAAGCTTAAGTTGTTTGTCTCTTCCCATGTGAATTGAGACATTCCTGGTTCTTTGTATGGTATGTAAGTTTGGATTGTGTTCTTGAACTCTTAAATATTACGTTTTGAGACTCTAGGTCTTGTTTAAATTTTATAGAAAATCAGAGATATTTTTGTTTTATCATGCAGCTAGTCTGATTATGTTCAGGCTGTAAGTTCCAGCCTGCTTCCTGTGGGCTTGTGTTCCAACATCAGTTCCGTTTCCGGAGCCTTCACAGTACTACTCACGTGTCATGCCTGTGCATGTCTCCGTTGATGATCTGGCCTGTGGGCTATTTTCTGTTCATTCAGTTCTCAGAAACTCTGGCTCTCTGATTAGGATAAGGTCCGTGCATGTGCAGCTCAAGAGTGAACCCAAAAGTTCATGAGCGACTTGACAGCCTTCCTTTGCAGGGTCCCTTTCTTGAGGTCCTTTCTCTCTGTGATCTCTCTATATTTTCTGTTTCCCTAGGGCAGGGATGGGGAACGTTTTCATGTCAGCAGGCCACCGTTAATTTAGCTGTTATTAAATAAGGCCACATTCAAGAAACTTTACTTACATATACTTAAAAATGTACATTGTTTTGTAAAAATCTAATTACTATGTACTTAACAATTTCAAAAAATGAAAATTATTTGTTAATTTTAAAGTTAATAACCTTTCAATGACTTTGATGTGTCTACTTTTTGTTGGAAAGTATTTGAATATTTGGTTGCAGTGTGCAGGTCCACCGTTTCAGTTAATCCTCTAGATGGGCATCAGTAATTTGTGACCTAAAGGGCATGTTGATTTGGGTTAGGAGAATGTAGATTCACAGCAGTAAGTGGTAAAAAGCAAGACAGCATTTTGGGGGCTTATTGCCAAAGCTATGGCTATTCTACTGCATCTTTCCATATTTTATTTGGATATTTCTTAGCAGACAATGGGTTTAAAATATCTTCTATAGAAAGTGCAATCACTTCCATCTGTAGTTCTTTAGGTGCCTTGGTGACATCAGCTAGGTGAGGCTGAAATGCTGATAAGAGTGTAATGTCAAGAATCTCAAAATCCGTGAACCTTTCGTTGTTGTCTAATTAGTAAGTCTATAAAAGCTGGATATTTTTCTGGTGATTGGCATATATCATCCTGCTCATTAATCACCTTTCCTAATTGGAGAAAATGTTCATCAGAAACTTCCTTTTGAATAGATGTTTTGACAAAGATAATTTTTTTCAAAATGCTGGGAGTTTTTTTTCCATATATCATATACATATGTAGTTTTACCTTGCAAAGAAATGTCATTCGACTTCACATGTCACACAGAAATGCTACATTCCTATAGAAATCTTGTTTCAATAATCCACATTGCCGATTCTGTTCTTCATAAAATTTAACCATCTATTCTCACAGAGATAAAATATTGGCTACCACCTGTTCCTAAGATAGCCAACACACTTTAGAACGATATGGCAAATCCACATTTAATATCTCATAGTTCACCTTTAGCATATTACTAAACCAAAGATGCTGCTGTGTTGCATTTGCATGAATGTAGTTAAAAATACTTATAATTTGTTGCCAAGTGTCACTTAAAATAGGAGTTTAGCACAGAGATTTTGCTGATTTAGCAGCAATAAAAAGAGATGAGAACATCTGGATCTGTTGACACTTTTTGTTTTTATCTGTGCAATAAACACTTTATGTTTTTCTATCATGGAAGGTGCACCATCTTTACATACACTCAGTAAATTTACCCAATTCAGGCCAACTTCAGGGCATTTATCTTCAAAGTTGCTGAAACATCTATTCCCTGTGTTTGTAAGAGAGCCCAAAGTGAATAAATCTTCATAGCAAAGAAAATCTTTTATGACCCAAATAAAGCATAAAACCTGTGCCGATTCAGTAGTATCAGTTGATTCATCTTAAGCAATTGAATAAATTTATTTTCCTCCCAAATATTGCATAAAGGTGTTCCTGTAAGTTTAAGGCTAATTCCTGCTGCCTATCAGTTACGGTTCTCTTTGAAGGAGGCAGTTGTTTGTACTTTGAAACATTATTGGGGTCTAAGGATCCTACAACTTCGACAGTGCATTCTTTCACAATTTCTACATTACTAGTAGCTTCCCTTTGGTCCCAAGCATATAAACTACTTTGTTTCTTCAGTGGCATTATTTCCAGGTCATATTGCTGCTTGAAAGAATTGTCTTTGCTTTTACATTTCATCTTTTAATTTACTCATTTTGCCCTTTTGTGTCTCTCCCTCTCATTCAAAATATTTGTGGTCCTTATGAGCATTATCATGTTGATGAGCATTGACTTTCTTTAATGTTGATATTGCACTGTCACAAAGCAAGGAAATCATCTTTAACAGAAACAAAATAATGTTTTTCCCAATTCTCATTAAAAAAAATCTGTTTTCTTCTTTTAGCATTCTCTTGGTCTTCTTTGACAAGATGAGCTGTTAAACAGCACAATTAAAAAAAAGTACTGTGGGGCTGTGCAGTTGATCACAAATTCCACTTTAAACAAAAGCACAGTGCACAATTGTTAAAAGCTGATAACAGACCCGTGTATTTGACCCCCATAAATCTCACCAACTGGCCTGTTGCTGTAGTGGTGCCAGTCAGGTGGGGGAAATAGAAACTAAATCGTGAGTGTAGCAGCCGTCAATTTAGCCAGTATGCCTACAATGTTCTAATTGTCCTGGTCAATTGGAGAGGATTATTTGGTTGATACTTATTTTATTTCATGGCATTTTAGATACATTCATTTTAAAACTAAAACAAAAATGTAAAACATGAACAAAACTGTAGTGTGAAAAGAATTTGTTCTATAAAATTTGGACTCAGTCAAAGGCTGCACTTGAGGACCCAGAACATATGTGGCCGTAAAGTGGTGGCTTCGCACTCCTGCCCTTGGGCTTCTCATTTTGGTACTCTGGACAGAAATCTGCATTTGCACACTTCTGCAGCCAAACAAGACAGAAGAGCAGAAAGGGGTGGCGGTGACAAAACTACTTTTTCTTTATGCCCTTAGCATTACAGCTCTGCCAATTGGGGAAGAAGATTCTCTTCCTTAAAATATCAGCTCCTGTGGTTTCCCACTACAGCCTCTGTTACCATCTCCATGGGATTGCTTGAGGGTTGGGGCACGAGAGAATGGTTAGAAGAAAAAAATAATGAGTTATTTTCATATTCTCTGTGTTACAAGATTCCTTTCTCTTTACTTATTTAGAATTAGAAGGCTTTCTTGAAGCCTTAGTTTAGACCCCCCACCTTCAGATTTCAAATACAGTAAAATTTCCATAGTTGACCTACCTTGATCACCTCCTTAAATTGACCTAATTTTCATAGACCAGACATGTACCACTTGTACATAGCAGAACAGTCGGCCTAGTTCCTTGTGTTGTCCATCTCCGTATACTCCATTTATTGACAAGTATTTTACAGTCCCTGGGTGGTCAACTTACAGAGGTTTTACTGTATTTACTTTTCTAGGTCCTGAAACAGCTGCTCCACACATTTAGTAGAGACAAGACTGACTGTTTAGTCCATTGTATCTGGAACTGACACCCATCCATCTCCTGCTCCCTGCCCTATGTCATTTCTTAATGGAGCCTTTGAGATTTTCTTCTTTTTTTTTTTTTTTTCTTTCTAAGCTATGTCTTCTGATAATAGTCATGGTCATGAAAAGTAATATGAAAACATGTCTTAAAAACAAAAAATTAAATCAGTTAATTTTCTATTTGATTGATTTCTTTGAAGATAAGCTTAGGTTAGTTTTACATAACTTGTTATTTCTTCTGAGCACTTAAAAACAATCTGTAATCAAGTTAATGATCATTGTCAAGGCCTGGTACCTACCTATAATAATTGGATTTGAGGATATTTACCCTTCTTAAATTTATAGTTCTTTTTTTCTATTAATATTTAAAAATTGTCATTAGTCCTCTAATGTCTACTGTCATGTCAGTGTGAATGTGATGTGAACATATGAAGTTGAAATTCTTTCAGGGACACTCTCAAGGGCTTCTAAGCTACATTCTATCCTCTTCTAAATTATTGTTTGTTAAATTCTTTAGAATTTTCCTTGATAGAGAAGAAAAAAAATAATTGAGGAACTTTTCTTCTTTCTCATGTGTTTGTAGTTACTGTCTGGTTCCAGCAGTGGCTCTTTTCTTTCCCTGTCTTGTTTTTCTTGATCTAAACCCATCTTCAAAACAAAACTCTTTCATTCATCTTTGCAGTTTTCACAAGGATCATTTTCATTTTGAACCTGCTAATACTTTTAGATGCTCTTTCTTTTTCTAATAATGTGAATCTGTATAGACTAAAGTAATTAGAGAAGACTATATAGAAGAGATTGAATTTGTTGTCTTTCTTAATTCAAGAAGTTTGAATTTCTGAATTTTTTGAATCAGATTCAGACATTAAATGTAGAAAGAACAAATCAAAAAGGGGAACCCTAGCATAGAGGCAAGAGTGAATGTTTCACGTGTGGGTAAGAGTGGATTTGTTTGCTTCAGTAGAGATAAGACTCCTGGATAATCAGGTTGGGTGGAGATGGCTGTGCTGGACTATGAAGGGCATTGTAGGCCAGGCAAGTGAGTTTAGGCTTGAAGGATTGGTTGTTATCTGGAACCATTAAGAGCCTTTTAGATTCTTGAGTTTCTTGAGAAGGACATGGCTATTATGCAATTATTATATAATGTTTTAAAAATAGTGGGTATTTTAGTTTATCTTACAGAAGTCCATATAGAGAGAGACTGTTCTTTTAAAATGTTAATGTATTTCAATAAATCAAAATATACTTTTTAACTCAAAAGTCCTTCAGTGAATCCTCTATAGAGAATTGTCATGAATGTCCTAATGTATATTTTATAAATTGAGAACTTTTGAGGAATTTTAAATTAATACAGTGTAAAACATACTGCATTTTCCTTTCTTTCTTCTTTGTATTTTAATATAATAAAATAGGGAAAAGTTGAAGTTTGAATAGTAAAGAGTCTGTGATTGTTGTTCATAGGACCCACCAAGCTCTTCCTCGAGATTCTGTTATAGAAGATTTACATTTACAAAACAGATACCTCCAAGAAAAACTTCATGCTTTAGAAAAACAGTTTTCAAAGGATTCATATTCTAGGCCTTTAGTAAGTATATGTATTGTTTTCTTTTTTCTGTTTTTATTTTTATTTATTTATTTTTTATTAATAGAATAAAACGAACATAAAAGGAATCAGACAATTGCTACATTGAAATATTAAGCAATAATAATAATGTAAAAAAAGTAACATTCATTTTGTCAAATCAGAGTATGTCTATCATAGAATGCTTTGCCTCTGAAATTCAGTATGGAGTCATCAGTTAACTTCTTATTATTTTTTTTTAAGTCTCAAAAAATAGACAACTAATGTTTATAAATAAAAGATAATTTTAAAAAATAGATCATGCCAAATCTTATAGACAATAGAAAAAGAAGAAATGCTACTTTATGTATTTTTAAATACATAAAAAGTGAAGTCTGCTTCTTTATATAGCCAGAAACATTAAATACCTCTCATTAATATTAATATAACAGATTCATCTTTGTTTTTAACTAGACAGTGATATATAATAACTTCCTCAATCTTCTCTATCATAGCAGTAAACTTAAAATTCTTAACCTTTGTGTAAAATGTTTACAAGTGATTCTATTAATAGAAATTTTAAATAACGTTATTATGAAATTTGCTATGGCAGGAGCATACATTTAAATGAAATAGGAAAATATGTTCCAGCACTACTTCTATTCAAATATGTCTGACACATTTTAGTTTATAAAAACTCATTAATCAATAATGTAGAATTATTTTAAAACCTTAATGTACTTTTGTTATTATTTTTCTTTTTATGTTTCTTTTCTTCTACCTCAAGCAGAATCAGGTATGTGACACACATATGCTTTCTACCCTTGTTACCAATATTAATAAATGTAGGCATAATGTTTTCACAAAAAACAGTATTTTCTTCAGGAACAAAAAATAAAAACTCATAACTATATTCAAAATTAAAAATAAGAGGATAGAGCCCAGTGACAACTTGCATCATTGGGTACCTAGAAATATTCTATGGTATTACAATAATGAAGAAAAACAGAAGATACTGTAGATCCCACTGAGTTAATTAAATTTGAGGAGACAAGACCAAACAATAAATCAAATCCGTTTAGGTCCGCTAATGGTAACCTGGCAGATTTTCAGTCCTAAAGTTGAGAAAATTATGGAAGAATATTGTGAAAATGAGAAAGAGGAACGTAAAATGAGGAAGAGAATAAGATAGGCAAGGAAAAGGAAAGGGACACACAGCTGAGGATGTGCGTCCTAACTGCACGGGTTCAGGAGGATCTGCTGTGGAGGGCCACATTGATGCCACAGTTGCTGATGCACTGAAGCCATGTGTGGGCCAGTTATGAAACTGATGTACAACTATTATTAGTTTAGCCAAGAAGTGAAATGTCCCTGGTTTGAATACAGGGCAGTCCTTCATTGTTAAACAGTTTTTTTTATAGCAAGTAGTATGAGTAATATGTACATAAATAGTACAAATGGGTGTGTAGGATTTATAAAAATTATTAACTATTAGTCAACTCTTCTTAAGCCCAAATTTTTGACTAGTTCTCACAAAAATTAGTGCTTATGCATTTTCTTTTTTAGTACTCTCTTTTATCATTGGTATTATTTAGAAAATATTATATTAGATGAATAACAAAAGTAAGAGGACACTTTAGAGGTGTTTGTTTTGCCTTTGAAATTTCAAATTCAGCATGCTGTATTTACAAGTAAAATCTCACTGCAGTGAATCATACCAGTAGAAGCTTGTTACGATGTTGTGTATATCCTAAGATGTATAGCAAGTTCCTTTGATGGTATTTTTATTAATAATGGGAAAAGGAAGCTAACATGTTTTACTGTTTATGCTGTGTTGGGCTCTGTCTCTTAAGTGTATTTCTGTTAATAATTTGCAGAATATTATTCCTGTTTTATAGAGGAGGCTTGGAGAATGAGTGTATCCCTAGTAATCATGAAACTCACGAAACTACAGAACCAGGGTTTAAATCCATGTCTAACTCTACAATTTATGAACTCTTCACATACACACTACTTTGGGTCAGTTTACATTGAAATACAGAATAAAAAAGTTTATTCTCAATTGAAATCAAATAGCATTTATCTTTTTTCTTCTTTATTTTTTCCCCCTCAGGTATTTCAGTAATCTAAATTCTCAAAGTATCAACTAAAATCAATTATTTATATATTATGAGAAAGTGGATGAAATCTATTTAATTCTTATTTCATTTCCTTATCCAGGTTCATAATTTTTTTTTATTTCTTCATTCAATAATAAATAAAGAAGAGTTCAAAGCTTCCATGTGTGTTATCTCTAACTCCATCTACTTAGAATTTAATTTCAAGCAGTTTATGCCTTTTAACTGGATTTCTCTTCTTTAAAACAATTTGGAAGTCCCATGAAGTTCTTTATACAATAATTCTCTTTATTATCATCATAGAATAGAGAGTTTCATTAGAATTTATTTTTCAGAAATTTGGAAAATTTCAAAAAATCTTTTCTGAGAATAGAAGGGAAATATTGAATCAAATGTCATTTATCTAATTATTACATCTATGAGCACAGAGTAGGTCTACAGAAAAAAAAGAAAAAATGCATCTGTATTTTCATGAAAAATATGTTAAAAAATATCCTCAGGTGAGACTTTCATAAGGTAGAATTACCCTCTAATGTGAAACTTGGTATATTTTTTATCTATCCATTATTGATACTCACAGGTGATTGGAGAGGAAGTTAGGGAGGCAGAAAAGCTCCAGCATTTCCATGTCTGAAGAAATTAATCTTCAGAAATAATCTTAAGGAGAGTCAACTAAGAGTTAATAATTTTTATAAATCCTGTTCTTAACCTATCTACTGCCTTCATTTATAAGATGCAAAAACTGACAACTTAAGTAGCAGAATTTGCTTAGTGTTAACCTAATTGTAGAGGAATTGGAATATATACTGGGTTGTCTGTATAAGTGAAAATTTAACTCCTATGCTTTAAAGGCATTAACAGAAGTGTCTATCTGTTTCCTGCGCATGTTCACAACATGTTCTCTCATACAAAAATCAGGGAGACACATATACCTGGACATTCTGCCAGTGTTATGTTCTACGCCTCAGGTCACAATATAATGTCTGTGTGAAATTTCTTTACTTGGCTCGGCACCCATATCACAGTGGTTACAGTGCCAGCCACATGCACCGAGGCTGGTGGGTTCAAGCCCAGCCAGGGCCAGTTAAACAACAATGACAACTGCAACAAAAAAATAGCCGGGTTTGAGGTTGCTATGAGCTGTGATGCCACAGCACTCTATCGAGGGCGACATAATGGATTCTTATGTCAAAAAGAAAGAAAGAAAGAAATTTCTTTACTTTTCTGTGGGTTATTTTATAATTACTTTTACTACATTTTACCTAAGAAAATATTTGTGTTTCTTTACTTTTTTCTTAACTTAAGGGTATATATATCAGAACTATAATGTAAAGTATTTAACCTACTGGTAATTCAAAAGATGTTATACAGCCATATTAATATGTAATAGTATTTAATATTCTATTTCAAGAACTATAATGTTGGTAAAGTTATTGTTTATAGCCCATTGAGCCATCGAGAGAAAGGATGAGGGAGAGAAAATTAAAATCATGCAGAGTAATTTTAGAAAATTATTTAATACGATGCTTTAGCAATCCTATAATGTAGATAGTATTCTACCCAATATATACAGACAAATAATCAAGCATAGTTTGCTCTTTCAAATAACATATAGTTTAGAATAAGAAGTAAAAATGAACATAAATAATAACCCCAGGTAGGATTCACATCAAGAGAAATGCAAATATTGTGTTAATGGATTTCAGAGGAGGGAGCAATTATGTTAGTGCAAGGAATAAGGAAAAGCTTTCTGAAGGAGTAAAAAATTGAGTGTAGTTTTTGTAGCCTAGCATATTGGTTTACTATGGCTGTCATAACAGAGTACTGCAGTTTTGGCAGGTTAGACAATACAAATTTATGGTCTCAGTCCTGGAAGCTGCAAGTCCAAAATCCAGATGTTAGCAGGGTTGGTTCCTTCTGAAGCCTGTGAGGGAAAGATCTTTCCTAAGCCTGTTCCCTTAGCTCATATATATATATCTACATTATATACACAGGCATCTTTTCCTGTCTGCTTATATCTTCTTTCTTCTATGCATATATCTCTATGTCTGATTGCCAAATTCTTCCTTTTGATAAGGAAACAAATTATATAGGATTAGGGTTCACCTAATGACCTCATTTTAAGCTGATTACTTCTGTAAAGACCCTATCTCCAAATAAGGTCATACTCTGAAGTACTGGGAATCATAACTTTAAAATACGAATTTGGTGATGGTGGGGAATGCAATTCAACCTTTACCAGATAATAATCGTGTTTTCTTTTAGACTAGCAAAACCATCATAAATTAGTTTAACCATTATGAGATTATACATGAAAGCATATGTATGGACATTATTTAGCCATGTTTGACTTTGCTTTCTATTTTAATCAGAAAAAACAAGATTATCTTTTATCATGGAAGTTTTATATTCCATTTTTGGCTTTCTCTAGAGTTCAATAATATTCTCATATTTGGGGGGAAAAGTTCCCTTTTGATAGAATGTTTTCTATCCATTATGTCTTTTGTGGTTTTTATTTATAAAACTTTAAAAATGTTACTAATATCATTTTTATAAAGACTTCAGGAATAGAGTCAGAAGATCATTGTCAAAGAGAACAGGAACTTCAGAGAGAAAACTTGAAGTTATCAACTGAAAATATTGAACTGAAATTTCAACTTGAACAAGCAAATAAAGATTTGCCAAGATTAAAGGTAAACTTTATTATAATTAGGAAATCTAATGCCTGTAACTTCAACCCCCTTAGTTAAATTTACTTATATTACCTTATGAAGAAAATAAGTAAAAAATGCATATTCATAAAATATCACATTAATAAAGTTTATTATTAATAAAGTTATTTGCCCATTTTTTATTTGTTGAGGTTCTACTTTATATCAAATACTCTTCTAGTTCCTGAGAAGCAGCAGTCAAAAAAAACCCTTCCACTCATAGAACTACATTCTAGTGGAGAAGGCTGCTAACAAACAAGTAACCAAGTTAGGTATATAGGATGTCGGCTGATGCCAGTGATAAGGAAGAAATAAAGCATGATTAAGGCGGAGGATGTGGGGAAGGAGAGGTATGATTTAAAATGGGGTAGTAAGGGAGGCTTCCTTAATAAGAGACATGAACAAACAACTATGGGGAGGATAAGGAAGTACTCCACACAGATGTTAGCAAGAGTCATAGGCAAGAGAAATACCAAGTTAAAATGTCCCCAGGTAGAAGGATACTTGGTATATTTCAGTAACAATTGTCACATTTTAAAATTATTGGGATAATTATTTATATTAGAAACTTTATTTATTCTGATATTAAGTTTCTTTTTTTTTTTTTTTTTTGTAGAGACAGAGTCTCACTTTATGGCCCTCGGTAGAGTGCCGTGGCATCACACGGCTCACAGCAACCTCCAACTCCTGGGCTTAAGCGATTCTCTTGGCTCAGCCTCCCGAGTAGCTGGGACTACAGGCGCCCGCCACAACTCCCAGCTATTTTTTGGTTGCAGTTCAGCCGGGGCCGAGTTTGAACCCACCACCCTTGGTATATGGGGCTGGTGCCTTACCAACTGAGCCACAGGCGCCGCCCCTGATATTAAGTTTTTTATCTTTAGTTTCCAAAATCTTACTTATGGGAATCTTTTGTTCTCTTG
Organism: Nycticebus coucang; assembly: GCF_027406575.1. Taxonomy (NCBI): domain Eukaryota; kingdom Metazoa; phylum Chordata; class Mammalia; order Primates; family Lorisidae; genus Nycticebus; species Nycticebus coucang. Next base: position 33,997,431 of record NC_069782.1, read on the forward strand.
GCTAGCTAATTGTTTCAGCTTTATTTTCTATTGTGGAATATTAGCAGTCTGTTAATTCCAGTGTCATGATATAATGGAACTGTGTCCTGCTTCTCAGTCTGATTTTTTATACTGATAGAACCAGTGTTAAAAGATTCGTTGTCTTTTTTTCCTGTACAGCATGGATAAGGCTCTACAGGTATAATTTATGAAACAGTTAAAATCAAAGTTCTAAATTTATATTGTATACTAAGGCCATGATGTGGAAAGTATTTCTTGACATTTCATTTAGAAAATATTCTTACATTAGTTTAATATATATCTTAGTTCAAAATCTTCCTTGTTGATGTAGAGACCTAGTTTTTTACCTTGGCTATACAATTGAAGAGAGTGATAGTTCAAATGGATTTTCTGCCTTTCCATTTCAGTGATTATAGCCATGTTAAATTGTTATCTTTGTCTTTATCTTTTAGAATCAAGTAAGCGATTTAAAGGAAATGTATGAATTCCTTAAGAAAGAAAAAGCAGAAGTTGAAAGGAAACTTGGCCGAGTTAGAGGGGTAAGTATGTGAAAAGATGCAATACCTTTGTTTTGGTTTCAGAAGCAGTAAGTCAGAAATGGAAAGTTTAAATATAACATTAGTAATACGCCTTCACTAGTTACAACTTTTGTTCTGCTGCATCCATAGTGTAAAACATGATTAAGCTTTCTCTATGCCTCAGGTTAATATATTTCATAGACTTTGATACCTGACATGTTTATTCTTTCACTTGGACTACACATCATCTTTCTTTTCATTGCATGTCCCTCCACACCTTGAAAACATTTAACTTCCAGGAATCCTCCTGTTGATTGAGGTAATAGTTAACTATTCCATGGTTTAGTTCTACCATTTTATAATTATTGTTTTAAGATACCCACAGCAGCTTCTTGGTATGATGTTTTATAAATGTGTTGTCCATTTTCTTTTATATTCCTGTATTTTTCTTCCTGTGTTACTGTTAATTTCCTTTATATAATGAATAAATAAAAACTACTTCCAAGGTGAAGGCCAAAGATTTAAGCTCCTCTTATTTCATGTTGGTCAGTGGCACAAATGGAAGCAATAATAATGTACAAATTTATTCAGGTCATAATGTTAAATATATGATAGGTTCAGTGAAAATATTACAAATGTTATTAGGAATTTAGAAAAAATATCTTGCTGATGGAAACATTTGTTTCATAAATGAAAGTGTGTTAATCTTTTCTATCTAATTATGAAAATAATATACTAAAGTGATGTAAAAGTTTATATATCAGCGGTTTTATTGCACAGAATTAATACTAACTGAAATGCAAAAGAATTAAGCATGCTATTTTACTCAATTGTTGAAAACTTTTTTTTTTTTTTTTTTTTGCAGTTTTGGCCGTGGCTGGGTTTGAACCCACCACCTCTGGCATATGGGGCCGGCGCCCCACCCCTTTAAGCCACAGGCACCGCCCTGTTGAAAACTTTTTAAGTAATAAATAGTTAAACTTTTTAACTGCTGACCCAAACCTTTATGCAAGGTTTTTATTTCAGATGTCTGTCTTATTTATTTTATATGGAAACTGAATTTCTAAGCAATAGCTATTCTTAGAGAAAATTGCTTTTATTGTGCTACAATTAAAATTTTGTTACTCATTTGCTCCTTAAGGACACAATTTCTCTTTTGTGGTTTTGTTTCATAAAAAGAAAATCCCGGTGTACTGGAGAGAACACTAGCTTAATAGAATATTTAGTTTTATTTATTTTTATCAGACATCAAGGCCAGACTATTTAAGCTATTATTATCAGCTCCATGATTTTAGAAATATCACATTCTCTAAGTCTTGGTTTTCTTTTTTTTGAGACAGAACCTCAAGCTGTTGCCCTGGGTAGAGTGCCGTGGCATCACAGCTCACTGCAACCTGTAACTCCTGGGCTCAAGTGAGTCTCCTGTCTCAGCCTCCCAAGTAGCTGGGACCACAGGCTCCCACCACAACACCCAGCTATTTTTTGGTTGCAGCCATTATTGTTGTTTAGCAGGCCCAGGCTGGATTCGAACCCACCAGCTCAGGTGTATGTGGCTGGCACCTTAGCCGCTTGAGCCACAGGCGCTGAGCCAAGTCTTGGTTTTCTTGTATATAAAGTCAAAGTTATAATTCTTATATCACAGGGTTCTTTTAAGAATGTAACGAATTAACATACCTTTGATATCAAATACTTGAAATTATTAATGAGCATAATAATGAGCTTGTCTTATTGGTACTTTATATTATACTCTCTAAAATATTTGATTCAACTAAAACATTAACATGTTTTTTTCATAGTCTGGTAGAAGTGGAAAGACAATCCCAGAACTAGAAAAAACCATTGGCTTAATGAAAAAAGTAGTTGAAAAAGTCCAAAGAGAAAATGAACAGTTGAAAAAAGCATCCGGAATACTGACCAGTGAAAAAATGGCTAATATTGAGATGGAAAATGAAAAGTTGAAGGTAATTTTTTTAATGTGATCATTCATATGGAAATATTTTAGTTTTAATTTTTAGATAAATTTTAAAAGACTGTAAAAAGGGGCTTTAATAGATACAATATGTATTTTAAACATGCAGAAAAGCTTATAATAGACAAGGCTAGGCTTTATAGTATAGCTCCATTTGATCTTTATTATTTTAAGACTAGCGGTTCTCACTAGTAGCCTAAACTAATTACCTGTGTCTATTTTTAAAAATATTTGTATCCAAGACCCCATCCCTGAAATTAATTATTTATGACTGAGTCCTAATATGGGTGGTCTATTGAGGTTTTTGGTTCTTTGTTTTTTTTTTTAATTTTTTTTATTTTTACATATACATGTGTTTATTAGGTTTCCATTTTTTGCCTTCACAAAAGTAAAGAGGCTTAAAATTTAATAACAATAACAATGTTTAAGATAAGGACTAGAAACAAAAACCTCGTAAAGAATGAATGAACATAATTACATTCAGAAAAGAAATCTGAGAATTGCTGCATCGAAATATAAAGCCTCAATAATAATAATGCAAAGAAAGCAACATTCACATGGTTTTTTCTTAAGTCATCAAGTCATTCTGATATGTAATAAGGTTGGGAATTTTCTGTTCTAGATGACCAATGTTCAAAGGAAGATTTTTATTTTAATTAATCAAATATGGTCTCTAAAACTACTTTGAATTAAGTTTTAGGGGCTTTGAAGATCATATTTTGTTTTATTTCTTTGCTTCAATGACATGTAGTTTTTTAATTACTAGACTGAATTAGAAAAACTTAAAGGTCATCTTGGACGCCAGCTGAGCATGCACTATGAGTCTAAGACCAAAGGCACAGAAAAGATCGTTGCTGAAAATGAAAGGCTTCGTAAGGAACTTAAAAAAGTATGACTTTTATGACTGAAGTTTTAATTTTTTTATTTTAATTAATATCTGTTGGAAAAACTGCAAGTAGTTCCATGATATGAGTGTCTATTGAAAGTCAACATTAAGAGATTTAAGAATTGTGTCTCTATGTCTGCCATTATCACTTTCTTTTGCTGTGAAGGGGCATTGATAGTAAAAAATTAATATAGTTAGAGGCAGTATAATGTAGAAGCCTGGATTCAGTTTTTAGCTTTATTATTTATTAGCCATGGGAACTAAGACAACCTCTCTTTATCCCTTAATTTCTTCTTCTGTAAAACTGGAAATAATAAGTATGCCTGTCTCACAGAACTGCTGTGGGGTTTGAGTTAATGTTTGTGCACATGACTTACAACAGTGCCTAATATATAATAAGGAGCTATATACACTTTTTCATATTCAATAGCAAAATATATTCCTTGCTGCAAATGAGTTTTGTTATTTATATGGATGATCCTGTGAATAAATTGAAATTAATATTTTTAAACTAACTAGAATAGTATCTGAGTGTATCCTGAGGCCAGAGTGGTACTGTGCTTTGAATGTGGATGTTTAATAGTGGAAATAATCTGTTACTTACACATAGTGTAGGCTTATAGCTAAGTCTGATAAGTCAAAACAGGTCTTGGGAAGTCAACCAAAGCATCTTTTAAAGTATAAAGACACAGTTTATCCTGTTATTGTAAAACTATTATAAAGGAAAAAAATGACAAATTTTAAGTAACCACTAGAGTAAAAGACTTGTAAATATATTTCTCTGACTTCATTTACTGTTGTTCTAATTTCTATTACTGAATTTTGATTAGTAGTTAGAACTCCACATTCTTGTTTTCCAATTTGTCTTGATAATTTTGAATACATTGCATCTGTGAGAACAATACTGTTTTGCCATAATACTAATTAGTTTTTAATGGTAGGAAATTGAAGCTGCAGAGAAATTACGGATAGCCAAGAATAATTTAGAGATACTAAATGAGAAGATGACAGTTCAGCTAGAAGAGACTGGCAAGAGATTACAGTTTGCAGAAAGTAGAGGTCCACAGCTCGAAGGTGCTGACAGCAAAAGCTGGAAATCAATTGTTGTTACAAGGTAGGAAAAGACAGTTTAAGACTTATACAAAGTTTAATAGTTCTAATTCTGGCACAGTGTGATGGTATGGTGTTAGGGAGTGTTCTTCTCTTGGACACCATTTCTTGGACTCATCCAGCAACTCTAGTAGTTGATTTCTTGGCCATTTTTTATTTTCCTTCTGCAATGAAATATGGACTCAGAATTTTGAGTTACTTTGAAATCTGTGTATTCAGCAGATATTTCCTTAGTACCTGATATTGCCAGACTCTTTTCTTCGTGTTGGATGTTATTTGTAAAAGCCCCGGTTGGCCTAGGTTCCTTCAGAGAATCAAGTAGCTCCCATGGTTTAGAAAGATATAATTTTTACTGTGAACTTAAGTAAATTATATCCCTTCTGTGGGCTCAGTTTTGTTTTTATTCTGTAGAAATTAAAAAATTTCCTTGACCTTCCTTTCTAAAAGGGCTCTGTGAGGCTGCAAAAGAGATTGTTAGTTTTAAAAGGGTTTATAAGGTTTACAAATGGTTGGTAGGCATGATGAAAATATTTATCCGTAATTGAAGATGACTTTGCATTTCAGATCATTTATGTGTTTTTAATTTGAGAATTGTATGAGTAACAGCATAGAGCAGGCCTTGTTTAAGGCCTTCAATTTTGAAGACATAAGCCCAAGTGTAACCTCTTGAAAAGGAGAAGGCTCATTCTCATCCTTACCCCCAAATTTCCTAAATCCATCAAAAAAGAAAAATTACTAAATTCTAAAGCTGGGATTATGCACTTGGTTCAATAAAGCAGTTTAGAAATCTGTCTATCTCTCAAGACCCATGACACAGGTCTTGCTTATTCTCAAGTCTGAGTAAAATAGATATTTTTAGTGCAATAATTTGAATTGACTTTTAAATCACTAAGAGAAATCATTTGCAATGTCTGTACTATTTTTTTCTTTGTACTTTTAGAATGTATGAAACGAAGTTGAAAGAATTAGAAGCTGACATTGCCAAAAAAAATCAAAGCATTACTGACCTTAAACAACTTGTGAGAGAAGCAACAGAGAGAGAACAAAAAGTTAAGAAACACACCGAAGACCTTGAACAACAGGCATGTAATGTAATTTTTCCTTTAAGTAATAAAATAATGCAGTATATCTCAAGATGCTCCTTGCATTGTCTTATGGAGATAAAAATACTTTTAACCAATTCCTTTCCTTGAAGGCCCATCTAACTGAACAGCCTCACCATTTCACCTATTTAAGTCAAAAACTTTGGATCATCATTGAGTTTATTCTTTTTCTCATTCCCCACAACTTTTTCATCATTACTTCATATCAGCTGTATTTTCAACCTATGTCCTAAGTCTGACCACTTCTCAGTATCTCCGTCACTATTAATCTTATCCAAGCTATTCTTTTACCCAAATGATTGTAGCAATGCCCTAATTTGTCTCTCGGCTTCCACTCTTGCATTTATCTTCACACCACTGCCAAATAATCCTTTAAAGCATAATCATAGCAGTCTCATCCTCAGAATCTTCCAGTGGTCCTCTTATCACCCTAAAATAAAAAAACTTCACAGCCTGTAAGGCTATGCATGGTTTGGCACCTAGTTTTCTTTTCAGTCCTTTGAACAAACCAAACTCATTAAGCTTCGAGTCCTTGCACTTTTCCCCTTTATTCAGACTACTATTCATGCAAGTATTCTCATAGCTCACTCCCACATGTCTTATCTCTGATTAAGTGAGGCTCCTCAGAGATCTTTCCCAACCCTACACCACTTCCCATCATTCTTTGTCCTCTTACCCTGGGTTATTTTTCTTGATAGCCTATCCTACTGCTGGCACTTTTATATCACATCACATCACATCACATAGTTTGTCTTCCCCCACTATAAACGTAAGAACCATGACAGCAGGGACTTGGCCTATTTTATCCACTGCTGTATCCTCTGTGCTCAGGACAATGCTTGGCATGTAATAGTCACTTAATTGTTGAATGAATGGTGAATAAAACATAGAAACATACTTATGTGCTTTTGAAAACCCAATTTTTAATATTATGCTTCCTTAAAAAGTGTTTATTTATAAAAATCTCGTATTTCTATGTCAAACTTTATCTTCTCACTTTTCATTATACCCAAAGATTGAGATTCTCAAACACATTCCTGAAGGTGCTGAGACAGAGCAAGGCCTTAAACGGGAGATTCAAGTTCTTAGGTACATCATGGGTTTATGTGATTATTTTGTTGCGTCTTCTTTAAAAAAAAAAAAAAAAATGATTGTTTATATAACCAGGTTTGCTGGAGCTAGGATTTTCTAACTTGCTGCCTAACAGGTACATTAGATTCTTATTTCATCGTACGCTAATCACTTTAACTTTTACATATTACATACTAGAAAAGAAGAGTAAACCTAGTCTAATCTAGGTTTCATGTTTGTAATTTAAACTTTTCTAACAGCATAGGATGAATTAAACCTTAGTTTCCCAGTGACAAATACTAATGAAAGAAAGAACAAGTAATTTTTTACTTCCAGGGGTCTCTGTAATGTACTTTCATTAGGCTCCTCTTACAACAAAACTATCCTTGAAAATCACAGGTCAGATATTAAGAAGAACATGAAGACTTTGATGCCATGCTTTCTCTTTGAGAAGGGTGACATTACAGCGTTGAGAGTCGTTTATTTTGTCATGTTCTGATTACTGTACATCACTAGTTCGTAAGAAATGCCCACATATTTTGTACAACATTGTCTGTTGGCTTGTTATATTTTTCTTAACACATTATCATTTGATCTAGGTTAGCTAATAGTCAGCTGGATAAAGAAAAAACGGAGTTAATCCATCAGATAGAAGCTTACAAGGACCAAAGTGGACCTGAAAGCATCAAACCTGGTAATGTAGATCATAAAATATGTTGGCTACCCCACATATTTGAACTCAGGATTGCTTTTCCTTGGTTCAGATTTCTTATCATTCTCTCTACAAAATCAAATCCTTGATATGAAGCTTTGCAGCTGTGGTCTATCCATGTGCTATGAAAATAGTCCCATTTATCTTTTGAGATATCTCTATTACAGTAGCAAGCACCTAAGTGTTTTTCTCGAGTGTTCCATCTGGGTTATTATATAATTTAATCATATTATGGTGCTCTGCAGTGAATATTATGTCTGTTGATTTCAGTTTTTAAGTATAGGCCAGTCTTATATGTTCCTCTGGACATATTCTTCTAAATGTTATTGTTATTAATTTAAAGCCTATAAAGAAATAAACACTGCCTATTTTTCTTTATTCCTTTTACAAAGTAAAAAGAATGTCTTTCTATCCCTTCCATCTCCTTCAAGAGAAGTATCATCATGCCTTTTCCTGTGTGCATACACACATTGTATACATATATCACACACCTATGTACATACATAGAGTCGTATATATATGTATGTATATACAGTGTACTTTTGATCTTCATTAATAAGGATTCTTTACTTGTGGATGTGCCTACTCACTAAAACATAGTTTTTAACACCTAATCAACACCCATGGCAGTTTTGTGGACATTGGCAGAGCAGAAGTTTTAAATATCCAATGGCATGTTCTCAGCAGAGGTCTAACAAGGCAATGCTCAGCATTCTCGTTTTCATAGAGATGACTAGAAGATGGAGACAGGGAACAGGACAACAAAGTTTAAGAAGCTTATTTCTTAGCCGGGCGTTGTGGCAGGCGCCTGTAGTCCCAGCTACTTGGGAGGCTGAGGCAAGAGAATCGCTTAAGCCCAGGAGCTGGAGGTTGCTGTGAGCTGTGTGAGGCCACGGCACTCTACCGAGGGCAGTACAGTGAGACTCTGTCTCTACAAAAAAAAAAAAAGAAGCTTATTTCTGGGACACTCTTGAGAGAATAAACACTTCTGGATCTTGTTTTCCCTTTTCTTAAATAAGGAAAATACAATCTACCATGAAGGGTAATGAGTAATTTCTAGGGTTTAAGGTAATCTATGTGAGGTGTGTGTGTGCATAGTTCCCCTCAGAACAATGGTTTATATTCACTAATTAAAAAGTATTTGTACTGACTTTATAGAACAAAACCGTGAATATAGAATAGACTTTACGGTATATTATGTATACAGATATATTTTCTTGGAGAGCGATATAAAATTGGTTTCATACTATACATATTTATAGCTTATTTAACTGTGTATTATGGACATTTTTTGAGGTCTATCAATCTGTCTCATTCTTTTAATAATACTGTAGTGTATTATTGCATACATACCACATTGAACCATTTATCTTTTGATGGACATTTCCTTTAAATTTCTTGCTTTTATAGAATAATACTATGATGAATCTTTTAACCTAGTCATATTATTTGTTTGCTGAAAACACCAAATTCTGCTCCCAAGGATTGTATCAATTTATAAGGTATCTGAACAGTCTTGAGTGTTTCATATAGCTTTTACAATATCCTACTATATAGTCCTGTTGGTAGTTTTATTGAAGTCATCGCGTATGAGTAGTCCTGGATACTATGCTAGTACATAGAGAACACATAGGTTAGATTATGAGCAGTCTGTTTTATTAATACAAGGCTACAGATGGGTACTGGTGTCTCCATTTTACATGTGATAAACAGAGTCAAGAGGTTAAGTAACCTGTCCCCAGGGTCACAACAGCTAAGATGTAGCAGCTGTTAAGATTTAAAACCTGAATCTATGAAATTCCAAAGCTCCTTACCATTCTCAGCCTTTAACCACTATGCTATGCCTTTTGATAACTAAAAAAATACATACATAAATCTCTCTCAACATGTTTGTTATAGCAGCCAGCTTGGTCTACAGTAGACTAGACACAGTATCAAAGGCCTGTTAATGCTGTTAACATTAGGCAAGTTCTCTAATCTTTCAAAACTTCATTTTCCTTCAGGAGTTTCTAAGCTCTCATACTCCTTATTTTCCATGTGAAGGAGATCGAGGTACCTGTCAATACATATTTCAAAGACTGTTAAGGCTTAAAATCAAACCAGAACTGTTTTGGAGATTCTAAATTATTGTTTAAATTTAAGTGGACATTAAAGTATCTTTTGGAAGATGTGATACATAGTATGTGTACAAAAATTTTTCCATATAAAAAAATAACCGGAGTCTACACTTCTAATACCTGTCACGTCTCTTCTCTTTTTGCTTGCTATGGAATTATAATGCTTGGTGGTGGTAGCATACAGTATTCACATTGTGGAAAGTGTTTTAGCAATAAAATGCCATATTGCCCAGGCTCTAGGTTTCGTTAAGTTTTCAGCTTATTCTCCACAACAAATACTTTATCTTAAATTTACTCAGAGTGGGGAAAAAAATGTGTCTAATTTTCATAACCTTTTGGCAGATGCTGATCAACTAAAGGAAAAAGTAAAAGATCTAGAAAAACAGCTCAAAATGTCAGATCTAGAAAAGCAGCATTTGAAGGTAATTAAATATTTAATTCTATCTAATTTTAGCACTATTTGTGAAAACAGCTGTTGAAAACAATTTCCAGGATCACTGTCTTTAAATATGTATCCTTAAAACTCCTGTAATTACTTCTTATACTATTTGACCTAGGTATTGCAATCAGTATTAAATAAGAGCTAACAAAAAATTCAGACGAAATAAACAAAGGATTAAACAGTAAATTTATTTTTTTTAATTGTAACAAATATAGCCCATTATTTTAATCTTTTCTTAAATTTTTTTTGGGGGGGGGTCCCATTGGGAACAGTGTCCTTTAGTTCTTTTTGAAATTCTTTTTAGGGATTTTCTTTTAAGGTTATAGTTTTCATAAAAAATCTATTTTCTATGCTTTACCTCTTAGGACTGTAAATAGAACAAAAGGACATGGATAAGAGAATTAGCCAGTGATCACCAGTTATTCTAAATAGTCCCTAGAGCTTAAATTCTCTCCATTTATTAGATGCCTAACTTTTCCAGGAAGAAGTCCCGAGGTTTCCCTGATCATAAATATATTTATAAAACTTTATCATTATTCCTTAAAAAGTAGATATTTGTAATGAAAAATAAGTAAAATATAAACCAAAAAATCTAAACCAGAATAACTTCAGTGGGGGTGAATAGCAAAGTCATTTTGATTGCCTTATTGAGAGTATCCTACTATAATCTAAGAGTTGATAAATTTTAGTGAAAGAGTAGATAATTTGACAGTTAACAACCTAGTTATTTATGCTGTACAATGAAACTTCATTAACAAAATCTTAAGAAAATACTTCTGTCTTTATAGTTGTATTTGACTATTTGGGATACTTTGGCTTTCATGTTTGTAATTAAATCTCTTTACTTCAAACCTAAAACATGTATTATATTTCCTATATGCAATTTTTATGGATAATGTTGTTTCTATTAGGATGAAACACAAAAGCTGAAAAAAGAACTGGAAAATTTTGATCCTTCATTTTTTGAAGAAATTGAAGATTTGAAGTATAATTACAAAGAAGAAGTGAAAAAAAATATTCTCTTAGAAGAGAAGTTAAAAAAACTTTCGGAACAATTGGGAGTTGAATTAACTAGCCCTACTGCTACTTCTGAACAGTTTGAAGATGAAGAAGAAAGTCCTGTTAATTTTCCCATTTATTAAGGGCCACCTACAACTGTAGTTTTATTAAGCTACTTATTAACTTTGTAAGTTAAAATTCTATCTGGAAATAAACAGGTCTCTGAACTGTAGAATTTCCTTTTCACCACCATGTACCTTTTTTTCTAAGCCTTGAATTTTTAGTACATAAAGTATGAAATTAGCTTATTAGACAAGTATATTTTTGAAGACTTTAGCATAAGCTATGATTATCAAATAGGCCTGAGCTGTGGTGAATCTGTGTATTCATGTTTTAGTTTCTTAAAAGAGCATGAGGGTAAATTTAATAGTTTTATTATTTAAATTTGGGATTTCATATATATTATGTGTTATGATATATATATATATATATACAGAGATATACAATATAAATTATGAGGTTGAGCCATATGTTTTGTTAAATGTGCAGCAAAATTAAACTTAAATTACTTTTGGGATTTGGAAATAAATCATAAAAAATGATTCATATTGTTGTCTCTAAATTACCACCCATTTATAGTGGGCAGAATCCAGCCTTTGTACAAGCTTAGAAGCTTACATTACTTTTTATAGCTGAATGTTAAAGTTAATTTGCTGATTCTAAATACAATTTGGAATAGGCATTTGAAAAGGGAAAATTCATTTCTTCAAATGGTAAAAGACATACTGAGCCTTGAGATATTTTTAAGCATGGCAGACTATTCAGGATTGGAATGTAACAAAATGAATTTTAATTACATTTGCATTTTATATATCAAATATTATATCTTTAAGCCTACCAAATTTCTGATTATCTAATTTTAAAAAATGATGAAACAAACACTTATTATCAAAGGCATAGTCATATTTGTTTAAGTTCATGTTGATAATAACTGGTTTCGAATTCATGTAAGTATCTGGAATTGGCCAGCATAAACCAAGATGATGGCGATGGACCTAGAAAGAGAAAAAAGCTTTAGCCTGGAGACATTATCTTCAATGGACGTATTTGAGTGCCTACTGCCTCACTTTATTTTACTCTGTTGTTCTTCATACCTGTTCTCATGACATATATATTTATTAGTTTATTATCTATCTTCCTCATTAGAATTTGAGCTTCATGAACCCAGAGACATTGTTCTGTTGACTCTATATACTTCCAGCACCTGGAAAAATTCCAGGACCATAATCAGGAGTTCCATCAAAATTTAATAATAGCATCTGCTGCTGAGTACAGAAGCTACCTGAAAAATGTCATGGGAAGGCATTCTAAGCCAAGGAAATACTAAGTGACACAATGGAGCTTTTTGTTCCAATTGCAAGTAGTTAAATATAGTTAAAGCACACAGAATGTGACCATGTATATCAGGTGGAGGTGGAGAGCAGTTCCAGAAAGTTGAATGGGATTCATAATAAAAAATCTTAATGTAACCATTTGATGCAATGTAGTAATATTCTCATTCATTTGTGAAGAAAATGGTTAGGAGTAAGACTACAATATACTATTTTGAAAGGGTGATATAATGATTCAAGCATGAATCTTAGACTAAACTAAAATTAACACTAGGGCCAGGTGTGGCTTATGCCTGTAATCTTAGCACAAGCGTTTAAGATCAGCCTGAGGAAGAAACCCACCCAGTCTTTATTAAAAAAAAAATATATATATATATGTATTAAATAATTAATTAATTAATTAACTGTGATGGTGGTATGCACCTGTAGTTCCAACTACTCAGGAGAACACATGGCTTGGGCCCAGAAGTTGGAGGCTGCAGTGAGCTATGATGATGCCACTGAGCTCTAGGCGGGGCAACAAAGTAAGACTGTCTTTAACAACAACAAAAAAAACGTTGGGAGAAGTACACACATTGAACAGATTAGAACTTTAAGTAGTAATTGGATATATGAAGTAATGGAAAGAAGAGTTAAAAATAATATCTATATTTTTGCACCTCAGTGAATTTGAGTGTTAAGACTAGGTCCAGTTTTGAGTATTATAAATTTCCAGTGCATGTGAGAAATCAAATTGGCAAGTCCAGGAGACAGACTGCAAGGGCACAAAGAATAAAATAACTCTTTCTGTATATAGGCAACTGTCATCTTGGCACTCTGTCTGGAGATGTTGGGTGAAACTAAGATAATACAGGATGTCTCAGAGTACCAATAGTGTACAACTTAAATTTCCACGTAGGGGCCTATCCACTGAAGCACACCTGGGACAGCCAATGCATCACAGACTATACACTGGGAAACACTGTTAAGCACTTGAAGAAAGAGTGGCACATGAGGTGAGGATATTAAATTTCTTCACTGCAATCAGAACTGCTGCAGTTTATAGAGAGAATTTCATGATATAGTACTACTAATATTGTATTTTACTGTAGAAACATACCATGACATTACCCACATAAACTATATTTGGCCCTTACCTTAATTAAACCGCCATCACTGCAATGCCATACTATTCCTTCAATTTTACCCTCTCTGCAACCTTCAAACCAGGACAAGAGATCACTGTGTTTCAATGTAGGCAGATTTCTTATCTGAAATGCTCCATGTGGTATAAGAAGATGTAATGGATGCTTCTTGCTTCCTAACCCTAAATGGTAAAATCTATTGTTAACCAACTCATTCGAAAGAACTTTTCAGAAAAAATGAGAGAATTTACCTCTCCAGATAAATTTTCTAAAACATTTAGAATGAAGTTGGAAAAGTATAGTTGGTTTTCTTGAAGAGAATATAATCCAAGTGCATTAGATTCTGCTTTCACTCAAATGTGGCACCTTATTCCAATAAATCTAAATTTCACCTTGGTGTGCCTTACATCAGCTACACAGTGGTCAGCAAACAAGGACCTGCAGACCAAGTCTAGACAGACATCTGCTTTTGAAAACAGTTTCCACAGCACACAGCAACACCCATTCATTTAAATACTGTCTGTAGATCATTTCAGAGGTGTGGCCCACAAGCTTAAAATATCTACTCTGGCATTTTGCTGAAAGTGCACCAACTTCTGCTCTATGCACCATTATTCACATTCACCTCTTAGTCAATGTCTGTCAAGCAACTGCCATAACTGTGATAACTTGTCTAATTACCGTCTTAACGTTCTTTACACCTGCCAATCTACTTTTGATCTCAATATAGGACTTTCTTATTACAGTTTTAATATCCTGAGGTCTGTCTTCTCATCCCCTTGTCAACAATGCACTCCATAATGCCCTTGAGACTTTGCTTGATATGGTACTCATTGTGAATTCTTACACACTTGATCTTAGCCAAAAGGCCAAGAAGCAATTCATTGTGAATTCTTTACTCACTTTACTCTTGATATAACCAGGAAAAATGCACTTTCAATCAACTCGGCTCACCATTAAAAGGCAAACAAAAGTTATACCTGAATAATTGCTTTCAATTAGAGAACAAAATCAACCTTTTGTATTAATAAAACAGTTATAGAGTCCACAAATTTTCCATAAACATAAAGTTAATAGAAATGGATGTAATCCCAGGAAACTTTAACTCAAATTTGTTACTCATTTCTGTAGTGTGTGTGTGTGTGTGTTTTTAAAGGTGACCCTAGAAACTTCTCTTTATAAATGACAGTAACTGTAACTGAGTAAGTTTTCACTCACCATATGGATTTCCATTGATATTTGTTCCTATCAGCTCCAGTGTTTGTTCTAAGAGATCTGATAGTGGCACTGCACTGATTTCCAAAAGTCCAGGATCGTCAGGATGATGCCTTAGTACCAGGGCAATTTCAAATTCGTAATTAACTACAGAGGAATGCCAGCAATACTGTTTGTTGTTTTTCTCTACTGGTACCCAACCTATTATTTAAAAAGGAATGTTTTATTATATCGTTTTTCTATGTATTGAAAATAGGTAATTTCTATTTTTATAAATTTTCTTTATTCTCTGGATGTCAATCACATAGACACACTTTTAAAATCACTGAGAAAGTTAAAAGTTTCACTACCTTTTTTTTTAAATCATAAAGGTTTTTTTATTCTGTTGAGGAATTAACCTGTTTGATTATTCATTACACAGCACCCAGAAATCTCTTACTAGAAGTTTCACCTTACTTCACTAAGAAAACACTATTCTAAGACATAGCACTAAAACTGTTTTTACATAAATACTACCTTCTTTCTAGTTTCAGAACAGTGAACATTACAGTTAGTGTTCCACAATTTATTGAATTGTTCCAATATATACTGAACAGTTTGATACCAAGTTTATTGAATGCTGTTTCTGTTCCCCTTCTCACTCTTGTTGCCACACCTGGCTCCCTCATTATGGAGAATTCATTACAAAAAAAGAAGCAAAAAACTAGAACATAATTGTTGCCATAATTTTGGCCTCATTACTCACCCCAGATTACTGTAATAATGTCTTTAACGGTCTACTACTCTCCTGTGAAGCCCACTTAATTTTAATTATAATTCTATTTCTAAAATTTTAATTTAGTTGTACCCCTGCTTATTACCTTTGAGAAGCTTCACACTCCTTTAGATAGAACACAAGGGCCCTTAACCCTTTCTGATCCTACGTCAGACAAAAACTTTAGATATTTAATCTAACCTAAAATAGATAATAAAATCATCAGATGAGTTCATATTTATATTTTTCTCTTTTTAAACTATAGGATAAACCAGGCACAGTGGCTCACACTTGTAATACTAGCAATCTGGGAGGCTGAGATGGGTGGACTGCCTGAGCTCAGGAGTTTAAGACCAGCCTGAGCTAGAGGGAGACCCCATCTCTACAAATAACTAGGCATTGTGACAGGTGCCTGTAGTCCTAGCTACTCAGGAGGCTGAGGAAGAGAACTGCTTGAGCCCAGGAGTTGGAGGTTGCCATGTGAGGTGTAACCAGGACACTGTACCAAGGGCAACAAAGTGAGACTCTGTCTCAAAGAAAAAAAAAAAAAAAAAATTGTAGGATAATTACAAGCAATCCACCAACCTCTTTATGTGGGTGGCAGAAAAACTGGATTGGAAAGGATTAAGATCTGAAACCCCTCCACTCTCAACTTCCTCAAGATGAGAATCTACTCAAGAAGTCATGCAACCTAAACGTTCCAGTTGCAAGAAATTACGTAAAATGTCCAAATTACTCCCTGCTCTCTCTTCCTGGGAGTCTACCTAAGCTGACCTTCCTTCTTCCTTGCCAGCTAATTTCCTGGTTCTGAAGCTTTGGTACAGATGCTAACTCCTCCCAGAAGCCACTACAAGCTGAACTATGAATTTCTCTTTTTTTTCTCCATGTGTATCCTGGGCTTTTATTCCTGTTAGTTCTTACATCGTACTATTGTTGGTCTATTTCTTCCAATGTCTAAAAGAGAGCATTGGACAAGAGTTTTGACCTTCATTTTTGTAATGCCAGAAACTAGGAGGATTTGGCACATAATAGGCATTCAGAACATCCCTGTTTATATGCCTACAATCTTAGTCTGGGTGTTATCTTCATACTCGGTAACCTCTGCAAACTTTCCCAGGCCCAGAAAAAACTATTTGTGAGACATCTATTTTCAACTCCCTTATTATATACTTGTAGGATTTTCACAAAAAAATAAACACATATATACATATGTTCTCCCCAATTTAAAGGTAATAAAACTTTTTCTTTGAGACAGAGTTTTACTATGTCGCCCTAGGTAGGGTAAAGTGCTGTGGCATCACAGCTTACAGCAACCTCACACTCTTGGGCTTAAGGGATTCTCTTGCCTCAGCCTCCCAAGCAGCTAGGACTACAGGCGTCTGCCACAATGCCCAGCTATTTTTTTGTTGTAGTTGTCACTGTTGTTTAGCAGGCCTGGGCCAGTTTGAACCCTCCAGTCCCAGTGTAGGTGGCTGGCTCCCTAACCACTGAGCTACAGGTGCTGAGCCATAAAGACCTTTTGAAACCCCATTTTAGACTAGATCAGTCATATTATTTACCCTGATAAGAACAATGAGGTCATGCTTATTCAACACTACTAACGTCACAGTCTACAGCTTGTAAACTGTCTACCTTAGAAAAGATTCTAAACCCTAGAGGACATTCTTGACATGAAATATATTGATATGTAGTATAAACTACTAGATTTGATTCAGGAATTTTGTGATACACATATAAATAAAATGAACCAGATTAAAACTGATTTCTGAAATTTCTGATTGACTAGACCTTTTGTTCATTTTACTAGTAAACACAAAATTGCATTTGGGAAGAGATTTCATAATACCCGGAATGTGTCCATTTCCATCAGGCACTGGATTCCCATTTAACTGTTCTATTTCTTTTGCTGGTATCCAGCACTCTGGAGCAGGTTTGAAGTCCTCTTCAACATTCCAAAAAAATCCTACAAAGAATTAGAACATTATACATGGTAATACTTAAAAAAAAAAAAAAAAGTAAAATACTGAACAGATTCAAAGTGGGAACAGCAAATGAAACATAACATCTGATATGATATTACACAATTATTTTCCATTCATTATCACCACCACAGTATGAATGTACTTCTCAGGGTTCAGGGACTAACACTTTAAATATTAAATACTTGACCATTTGTATACAGACTGTAAAAGTCTAACTGAAGTAACTAATATTCCACTGTGTATAAATTTACGAATTTTTAATGTACTATGAATACATACATACATGAATTTATACATGAATGAGCATAGTACACAATGAGTGTATATGTATACCTACTATATGTAATATTTACCAGCATTTTAATGTAATAATTTATAATAGTAATTCGCCTTCGAGATTTGTGCCTGATTTGTAAAATTACATTTTTCTTTCTTACACAGACAAAATGTGTTTCACTCAATATATTTGTTGTAGTTTGTATGTTTTAAGATTCATACTTTAATGAAGAGTCACAGAAATGTTAGTAAAATATTTTAAATATTCCAGAATATTGTTTTATACATAGAAATACTCAATCACATTTTTTCCTAAATTATTTAAGTTTTACAGAAATATAAAATGTATAGAAACACCATAGCAATAAATAGCCAAATATTTCAGCTATTTAAAATCATAAAAATAAAAAAAAAAAAAACTAACCTTTTGAGTTTTCTTTTGAATGTAGAAAATTTTTAAATCTTTTGTCAGCTTGTTTGTTAGGTTTTCTATCTAGCCGAGCCCAAAGGTATGGCTGATCTAAAAAAGTAATATAAAAGGAAAAGCAAAGTAAAAAAGACAAAACTTACAACTTTATTTTGAAGGATATTTCAGAATAAACTTTTTCTATGAACAGAAGGGTCATTTCTATAAGAGAAGAAGCAATCCCAGAAAGCAAAGGGAAATATGCAATCTTAAGACATATACCCACCTAGCTGCACTACACCTGATAATATGAAAAGACTTAACTTCTTTGGTTAATGATGGGGATGAAATAAAAAGCAAACCCATGATCCTCTTAGGACATTCCATAGTCACATTGCATTAGTTACTAGTATTTGTGAGAAACAGAACCAGATAATTGTATTTTCACACACACGCACCCCAAACATTATGCTGACGGGGTTAATTTTTGCACAACTGGAATTTAGGCAGAGTTGTTCTATGTGAGACTGACCACTGTTACAATAGTAGGGAACAACAGTAGTTTTTACCTGGACTCTAAAGCCCTTGCTGTGTCCTCAGCTATGATACAGATCTTTATTTTTAATGCCCTTGCTATGCTGTGCATCCTTTACAAGTAATAAGATGTGGACATTTGGGGTCCTATGAGTCTCCTTCGATAATTAAAACTCCATCCCAGTTTAACTGCCATCATCAAGCCTAATCACACATAATTATGCATGCTAAAGTTTCTCAATATAAATATAAAAGCCTGAAAAATCGTTTACAGTTCTCTCAAATTTATAAATCTGAAGTTTACAAAAAATTATTATACTTTGATTCAGACATCATATATTACTTACTAGCTATCCAGGTAAATACGAAGAACCAAAAACAAATTATATTGTCATTTCCAGTTGAATGGACCTTTTGGGATTTTTACCAGGAAACATTAAAAAATACACTTCCCTCACATTCATTAAGATGGGTACTATCAAAAAAAAAAAAAAACACAAAAGTGCTGCTGAGCACATAAAGAAACAGGAAGCTTTGGGCACTATTGGTGGGAATGTAAAATGGTGGCTCTTCAAAAAATTAAAATCATTACTACTGTATGATCCAGGAATTCTACCTTTGGAATATACCCAAAACAATTGGTAGCAGGCTCTGAAAAATGTATTTGTTCATCCCTTTTTGTAGCAGCTCTGTTCATAATAGTCAAAAGGTGAAAGCAACCAAATTTCCATCAGTTGGTGAGAGATAAACAAAATATGCTCAATACACACAATGGAATGTGATTTTGCCTTTTAAAAAGGAATGAAATTCTGATACATGCTACTAACATAGATGAACCTTGAGGACATTATGAAGTGAAATAACCCAGTCCCAAAAAAGACAAATACTATATGATTCCATTTTTATGAGGTACGTAGTCAGATTCATAGAGAAAAAAAGTATGGTCATACAAGGTGTTGAGGTGGAGATGGGGGCTGTTTCATGAGCATAGTTTCAGTTTAAGAAGATGAAAACAGTTCTGGAGATGGATGTGGTGATAGTAACACAACAATGTGCTAACTAAAATGGTTATATAGTAAATGTCATGTATTTATTTAGCTCTGTTAAAATTGGTTTTTAATGAATTTCAGAAAAAATTTCTTGATGCAAGCAATGTGTTCAGATGCCCATTCAACCATTCTATTTATTTTCATGGAATTAAGAGGTAATCTCACCATCCAGAAGTAATCACAGAGAATATTTCTCTTTTTTCAATGCAATTTTTTTTTCTTAACATGGTTAACTATCTCTATTTGAGTTGCTACTTCTTAGAAAGTACATTAAAATAAAAATAGTGATATTGCCAACTGAAAAAAAATCACTGACATCAATGCTAGGATCAGTGCAAAGAGAACAGGCATTAAGAGTCAGACAAACCTAGATTCCACTGCCAGTTGAGCCATTCATTAACATCAGTCTTGGACAAATTATTTAAGTTCACAGAGTCTCATTTTCCTTATCTGTGAAATGGAGAGAGGCTTCTTGTACAAATTAGAGATAGTATGTTTGGTTTGAAGCATTCATTACACTACCTGGTCCTTAATGAGTATTAAATGTTAGTTAACTCTTTTCCTTCCCCAAGAAGAAAAATACAAAAATATAATACATAAAATACAAAAATATAATAAGTAAAATATAACAATTGTGATTTTTTAATCTTGCTACTGTAAGTCTCCAGGGATTCATGAAGATCAAATGCCCCAATTCATATTTATATAATTTGTAAAGTGATTAAAAAATAGTGTTATAGTTTTACTTTACCTTTGTAGGTAGTCACATAGCAACATGTTCCATCCACCTTTTCTGTTGGAATTGCACTGTATATATCTGCATCCAATGCCTTGTGACTTACAGCTTCAGTTGCCAAAACTTTAAATGGCTTAAAAGAGAAAAAGAGAAAACTGGTTTAAGATAGATAGCCTCTGTACTTTGGGCACACTCTCACCTGAAATATTCTAAATTTCATTAATTTTAAGCAATAATCTGTTAATCCTTCAAAACAACTGAAAAATATTCTGTGAAATTCTGAACGACCCCTTCTATGCTATCATAGCAGTAACCTGGTTTTCTGCACAAATCTGTAATTATGCACATGCTGCTTTATCCACAATGACTACACACCAGAAACTGCCTGTGCAGCACCCCTCGCGTTAGTGTTCAGTATGCTCAATTGTATAGTTGACAATTATTTTCTAAATGCCTACTATGGATCAAGCATTGTCCTCAGCACTAGAAACAGAGGGGAAGAAAAAAGCTCTTGCCTTTGGTGAAAACTGCATTTTAATGAGGGAGATAAAAGAGACAAATGCATAATACAGTGTTAGGTATGACAGATGCCAACGCAAAAGACAAATGGAGTAAAGGACAGAGAGGACAAAGCTCTATTTCAGATATAGTGAACAGGGAAGAGCTCTTTGAGGAGCAACATTGGAGCAGATTTGAAGTGAGGGAATACGCCATGTAAATATTTGGGAGGAACAAGGCCTCAAGTCAAGAGGTTTCTTGATGTGCTTGAAGAATACAAGGAAGCCTTTAAGTTTAGAGCTGCGTGAAGGTAAAACTGGCTTATGTGTTTAATTAACTGAAATTAGTAATTCCGTAAGTACTTCCGGTGGTTCAGTACAAGTATTTTCCAATCATAATTTTTCAAGACTCCACCTACTCTTCAACATAGGAGATATTCCACCTTTTATAAACACAAACATTTTTGTGATTTACAAAACTGATTTTTCAATTAAGACTTGGTTCTTAATGAGTCTTAGCAAAGATCTGGTAATGTACTTCTGCCTCAGGAGAAGGCATTCTTAAGGAGCAAGCAAAAGAGATGAAAGGTAGTGTATATTTTCTTCTTGTTTTTAACTTTTTTTCCTCAAAAAACTAATATTCCCATGCTCCTTCCAGAAAATTTGTAGAGAAATATACAAAAGCATAAACAAAAAATCATCCATATTATCAACATTCTGATGTAATCACAAAAAAAAAAAACCTTTAACATAATTCCTTTCTCTTTTTCAGTACATTTTTCTTAATATAAGGTGATCAATTTCTATTTTCTACAGGCAAAAAGACAAACCTCAAATGCTTTCTGGATTTACTTATGCATATGCTTTTCCTCTTCAACCGCACGATAAACATTAAACAAAACTAATACTTGTTTTTTTACATAGTATTTCATCTCTAAAAAATGTTAACTGCTATCATAGGCATATGTTGCCTAAACTATGTTTTCATCCTTTTCAGAAGGCAGTTATTAGTTGAATATCTCCTTTACAATGGAGCTTGCATCTCGTATCTCCCTCTAAACATTTTAGACCACAGACTTTTACAACAAGTTTTTTTTTTTTTCTTTTGTAGAGACAGAGTTTCACTTTATGGCCCTTGGTAGAGCGCCATGGCATCACACAGCTCACAGAAACCTCCAACTCCTGGGCTTAAGCGATTCTCTTGCCTCAGCCTCCCGAGTAGCTGGGACTACAGGCGCCCGCCACAACACCTGGCTATTTTTTTGATGTAGTTCGGCCGGGGCCGGGTTTGAACCTGCCACCCTCGGTATATGGGGCCTGCGCCCTACCGACTGAGCCACAGGTGCTACCCTGCAACAAGTTTTATATCTTAGAAATGCTTGAATGCATGTGAAGATCAGCAGGTACTCTTCTGGAAAACTGTGTATGATCTGCTTGAAAGGAAAGTTAACCCTTGATGGTTTCTTACCAGTAACAGTTGCTTTCTACATCAGATAGCCTTGCTAGTATTACAAATTTAAATTCCTGAGCAATATTAACTATAGTTGTTTATTTATTTTTAAAATGTTGAAGAAGGCAAATGAAAAACTGCCTCTGGAAAACAAATCTTTTACTTGATTCTGAGTTAGGCTTCACTTTGATAATAGCTTTTTCCACAGCCACCTGCCTTCCTCATGCAGTTTCATGAATCTTTTACTAGAAAGTTATATTCAGGAGTCTCACTATGTCGATCTTCAAAAACTCTGTGATCACTCACTTATCAAAGTTAGAACATCAAGTTTGTGAAAGGCCCAGTCCTACACAGCATAAAGGAACACTTGAGACCCCAAATTTGTGTACTCCAGAAATACCACTTCCCTGATGACCCCCACTGGTCTACTATCCCACCTTAAGTATGTTACAATGTATACGTCAATACCTTTTCAGATATAAGTTTTGTATAATGAGTGCTCAAGATTTAAGACTGATTTTAGTTCATTCATGTTTTTACCATAACATTTTTCACTGTTAAAACTATCGAGAATCACTTGCCTTTTTGTTTTTCCTTAGATTTTACTTAGAGGGCATTCAGTTGTTGTCCCTTTCAGCTTTATGAGTAGTAAACTTTACATATTTAATTTATGGTTACTATCAGGAGGATAAAAGAACATAAGAATGGAAGGAAAGACAGTTTCTCCAGTTCCTATCAACTATCTGTAATTTATTTTCATTTCTGAGATTTATGCAACTGTTTTACAGTCTTAATCTGAAGTAATACCATGTTGTGAAACAGCATGGTACAATATAAATATTATACCACTATGTATAAGCTCACAATTAAAGTAGAAATACTATTTCAGTTAGGTAAACTAGGAAATTAGCCCATTCTACTACATTTAGTACTTTTTTTTTTTTTTTGCAGTTTTTGGGTGGGGCTGGGTTTGAAGCCACCGCCTGCGGTATATGGGGCCAGCGCCCTACTCCTTTGAGCCACAGGCACCGCCCTACATTTAGTATTTTTAAGAGGTAACTGATTGGGAATTTATCACTGAATTCAATACTACTGAATTGTGACACTAGTATTGAAGCATGTCAATTTAACCTAAAGTAACAGAGCCACAGGATCTGGACCACTAGTAGTGTGTGTGTGTGTGAGAGAGAGAGTGTGTGTGTGTGTGTGTCTCCATTAGAATTTATCAATGATCCCAGGGAGGAGATACTCTGCCATAAAGTTCTTAATGAGTACAAACACTCCACTCACAACAATCAATCATCTGCCACTCTTTGCTATGGACATGTCCAAAAAACAACAGAAGACACGAAGCTCTCCTCAAAGAGTTTAGACTATTACTGAAAAAAAACAAGGCATGTTGTATAAAAAGTGATAATGAATATCAAATGGGTATACAAAAAGTAATAATATCAAATATCTTCTATACAGGTAAAGGAAATCACTGGAATGATTAAGTTGATCACAGATTTCACAGAGAGGGTCTCACTTGAAAAATTAAAAACACTCTGAAGGTGATCCCAGCAGAGTGATTAATCTGAACAAAAAACATAAGAGACAGGATTGTGGCTGGTATGTTTACAGGATGAAATCAGATTTTGCTAAAACAGAGACTTCACTTTGAGAAGACTGGAGAGTAGACTGGGCCTGATTAATGAGACACCTTGAATTATAATTAAAAATTTAGATGCTAGTCTATAAACAATACTATAAGCTGTTCTTAACTGCAGAGAGGTAAGAGAAGAGGCTTATTTTTTCCAAGGTGAGGGTACTTTTACAAACTATTTCCCTCCAACATACAAAGTTGAAAATCACAGCTAGAGGCACACACTAACACAGATGGCAACATTTCACATGGATCCGAGATGGTACAGACACCATATGATAACTGGGATTTAGACAGGGGAAGAACAAGGTGATGATCATTCTGGGCGGCAAGACCAATTAAATGGTGCAATAAGCGGACATGAAATGATTAACTCGAACAGTTACAGCAGTGTAAGGAGAATGAAAAGATTAGATATTATAAGGTAAAAAGCAAGGTAAATGGCAAACTGCCATAAAATGGCGTGAGGGCTCATTCTTTAATTCCACAAATATATATCCAGTGCCTAGGTGTCAAGTCCTAGAAGCCAGTACTAAAGATAACTGGTCAGTCTTCCAGACTTAAAAGCCTCCTAGTTTAGAAGACAGGAAGACGGGTATCAATGATGAGATGGAGTTGCTTTCAACTGGACATGCTGATTTTGTATGAGTTAAAATACCCATCTGATACTACTAAGTCCTTGATCAGTAGAATATTAAAGATTATCCTGAAAAGGGTTACTTAGTATTCTCTCTAGCATAACTTAGGACCCATGGTGTTTAAAATACCTTGCTAGAATAGAAAACTCTGAGATGGAAAACACCGAAGTTAGAATCAAGTGGGTAATTACTGGCAATAATACATGAGGTCTGATCTTCAGCGACCTGATTAGGCTAGCTGTCAACACTGATACTGGTTTTCAGGTGAGACTAGGTAAACCAGGTATTTTAATAGCTTCACTTTCTCACCACACTCTTCAAAAAAAGTCGTAAAGCTTGAACTGTGGTGAGTCTCTGCATACTGAGGGCTTTTCTCCACTAAATGCCATCCTGCGAATAAAAGGGATGTTATTTCGGAAGTGGGTTTTCCATTTGTCTGCAAAGCAAGGTTTGAATCGCCCGATTACAAAAACAAAAAACTCTCGCAGATTCCCTCGCAGGTAACTAAGAAAGTACAAGGACGCGAAGCTCAGGCGCGCGGGGCTCCCGCCCCAGACCTCCCGAAAGAAACCTGCAAGCGCTCCCGGCCTGGAGGCAGCGCTACCGCGCCGGCCGCCCTCGCGGGCTCGCAGCCAGCGGCCCCGCAGGGAGGACGCCACGCGCGGCGGTACCTGGTGCTCCCTTTTGGCGGAGGGCTCCTCTTTCACCTCCGTCACAAACACACACGGCACTTTCCGCTGCACCGAGCACAAGCGCCTCATGCTGAGTCCGGCAGAGTGCGAGCGGAGAGGGCGCGCTCTCGAACGGCGCCCGCGCAGGCTGGGAGGGAGCGCAGCAGCAGCCAGCCCCGGGCGCAGGCCACTCCCCCTCCGCGCCCGGCGACAGCGGCTGCGCCCGGGCGACGCCAAACCCAGCGAGAGGGACGGACACGCAGCCCGGAAGCGGCCTTGGGGCGCGGGGCCTTCTGGGAGTTGTAGTGCGGGAGCTGAGGCGCCGGGCGCGCGCCCACATGCGTCCCCCCCCCCCGGTTTTGACAACCAAGAAAATACAGAGATCCGCTTCTCGAGCGTGTGTACCTCACCAGACCTAGTGACCGATGATAGTTTGAAAATTAAATAATACAAGGTTGTAAGTGATGAGCACTTCGGATGGCGGTTTAACACCATGCTAATGAAACCTCGTTGCCTGTTTTGTTTTTTTTTAAACAAGTTCATGGGAAAGCTCTGTAGAAATTTAGAAATATCTGCTTTCCCAGATTCCCAAGCAGAATGAACACTGGTTTCCCAGGAAGAATGTCAAAAAACGCTGCAAGTTAACACCTGGGGGGATAAATGCCACCTGTCGAACTATGCCTAATTGTGTAGCATAATTGTGGTCGAAGTTGGTTCTGATGTTCTTTGCGGAGTGAGTGCGAAGTTTAACCTTAAGACTAGTTCAAAACGATAGAAATCCCAACGATCGGACTTCAGTCTCAAGGTTTCCACTGGACTCAAAAAAAAAAAGACGAGCTCCAAAAGCGTACAAATAAATAGATTGAGTAGTTGTAGTCAGTCAGCTGCAGATCTAAAAGCAGCTTTGACTTACCGCTCAAAAGAGTATTAGTAAGTAATAAGGCAGTCAATGTTTGAATAAAATAAATATTAAATATTTAGTATAGTAGCATTTCTATCTCAGTACAGCTAGAATCCTCAGCCTGAAGTTATAGAGGAATTTTAACTTTACTGCCATCCTTTAAACGCCCCAGTCTCATTTCTTTGTCTTATCTGCATATTTTATCCTACTGTCCAGCATTTTACTAAATTAGTCCTTGGAAAAATTAAACAACTATATCTCACTTGGAGGTATTTGGTAAGGAGTTTCCCAAAGAATGAAATATACCTTTAAAAAAAAAAAGTTCATTGTTTTTTGATTGCTGGATTAAGAGGGGAGTTTCCACAGGAAAATACAAAAAACTCTACAACCCACCACTGTTCAAATCCCCCCCAAAAAACAAACAAACAAACAAAAAAACCAGAAAACAAAAAACCTGAAGCTGATTGTGTGATATTGGAACAAGAAAGTTCGTAGCGTTTTATATTCAAGAAGCTGACTTCTTTGTTCCTCCACAGGAAACCTAAAAAGCACCTTCTTGGGAGTCTGAAAAAGTCAACAATGAAATAACCTTCACAACTACCAACTGTCATTTTCCAAACTGCCACAGAATCTTCTAGGTCAAGCATTCTGTCATTTCTGAGAAATTATCACCTTCTAAAACCTTCCACTTGCTCTTTGTAGTAGCAGCAAGGCTAATCACCCCTCAGGAAGCACTCTCTATTTCCACCCTCATCAGGGCCTGGAGCAAAGCTTCTGGCAGAAACACCACAGTCCAATTCAGGGGCGAACCAGAGGACCAATTAACAGTTACAAACGGGACTCTTAATCTGATGGGTAGCAGCCGTCAGTTTTGCCTGATTGTCATAACCCTGAAGAGCCACCAAAGAATTGCTACCAGTCACTGTACTTAAAGTGATACTACAGTATTACAAAAGGGACGAAAGATTTTCTCTCTAATGTGTTAGCACCCTAGCATGCACCAAAGATGAAAACCACTCAACCTGAGCTTGCTTTGGACAACACAAAATGCTTAATAGAATCTTCAGCCCTGCTCCCAACTGTGGAGACAAATTTCCCATCACTCTTCATTACAACCAGTAAAAATCCTCATGAATAGGATTATAGCTCTCTGTGAAGGACTAGAATGAAATTCACAACAGGAAAGAATAGAAGTGAAGAGAATTAGAAAAAGGAAAAAAGATGTGGAAAAAACAGAGAAGGAAAAGAAAAGTTTAAAATGGACAAAAAAGAAAATAGAACTCCAGGCATTCTAAAGACTACAAAAATGTACAGATCTATTTAATGAGCTCTGAAATGACAAAAAAAAAAAAAAAATCCTATGTGAGTTTGACCAATTTTTGCTGTGTCTACTGGAATGTAGCTGTTTACATCTAACTTGAAGAGGTAAAAACTTTTTCTCAGCCTTGGGGAGGGATAAAAATGAAAACTTTTTTATCCATTGTAAAACATGAATTCTCACAGTGATTTAATGGTGTTACATGTAATCATGCAACAATAGTTGATAAAAATATTTGAAAACAGTACAATGAAGCTACAAATTCAGGGGTAGAAAGGAAATTTATCTGAATGCAAAGACCTCTTAAAAAATATTTCTTAGAGTTGTTTTTCCCAATACGCTACGTACTTAAGATGAGTGCTTTGCTAGTCTAGAGTTAAAAGGTAGGACAAAACGCAAGTGAAGATATGTATTTTTTTTTCTATGTAGCTTTGCTAAGATTTTCAAGAGTTAAACCAAATCTTCATTCTCTACTTCTTCATGTCCAATAATACCTAGTTCTTTTTTTATTATACTCTCTTATTTATAGAACAACTTTATCTAGAATTTTAGTTTCCTGTTTTATTTCTTATATTTTTATCCTAAAACATTGCATTCAAAAAGTTTATAGCAGCTTAGGTTGTTTCACTAACCAAAGTGGGAATCCATATTTGTCTTAATCTTTTAAATTTCCAGTTATAAATTCATGGCAATTCAAAAATGTATTTTTATCTGGTGTAATCGGTCATTTTTATGGCATCTTTTAAGTCATCTACAAAAATATAGTCTCCTATATTTTTAGGACCTTTACAACTAGGTTTTAATTCTTTTCTTAAAGATAACTAAAATGGTGCCACACATAGGTCCAGGTCTGTAATCCCAGAACTTTGGAAAGAGACTGTAAGGGGAGGATCACTTGAAACCAGAAGTTCAAGACCTGCTTCAGCAAAATAGTAAGGCCCTAATCTCTACAAAATGTTTTTTTCTTTTTTTAATTAGCTAGGCGTGGTGGCCTGGGCCTATAGTCCCAGCTACTCCACAGGGTGAGGTGGAAGCATCACTTGAGCCCAGAAGTTCGAGGTCACAGTGAATTATAATCATGCTACTGCACTTACAGCCTGGGCAACAGAGGAAGACCAGTATCTCTAAAGAAAAACAAAGATACAAAGTTGAAGACCTCAGTAATTGCTGATTGAAATGTCTCATCCTGAAATGAGTACTTCAGTTTCTTTTCAACAAATGTTCAAAATTTTCAAGCACTCTGGAACCTTCCTGCTATAAGAAGAAGCTGTTCCTGCTTTGATAAGAAATAGCTGGATATAGCTACCAGATGAATAAGTAGTCTGATTTATTCTCAGGTACTTAATATATCACAATCTCAATAGGATTTTTTCACAAATCAGTGGCTACCAGAGAATCCATATTTAAATAATTGCATTTATTATCATGGAATATGGGTATAGTATCTACCTATTATGTTTTAAAATTTTAGTTTTATTTCTAAATCATAGAAACAAGATGGTTTAGAAAATCGCTATTTGTGAAATACTTATTACTTTTTAATTATGAAAGTATAAGCTAGTTTACATTTCCATATTTGATCACAACATCAGAAGATGAAACATACTATCTTATTTTAATATAGTGGAGTTGGGTAAGGGAAATACAGTGAACACTCAGGTAAACTAGCTTACAGTTACGTGTGAGGTCATTTATGATGAGCAAACAATGGATTAGGTAACAATGAGGAAAATTCTGGAAGTCTGAGTTTGTGTGCTTACTAGCAACCACTTTCAACATTTCTGCAAAGCTAGAGAAGGTATCTTGTAATTTAAATTTCTTTAAGAATTATCTATTGTGTAATATACTGTCAACAGGAGGTCAGTTTTAAAGGAATACTGCTGATAGCCTGAAAGACTGTGGAAAAGAAATTTTTTCCCCCTTACACACTGATAGTTCTTATATTTGCATTCCTGCAATTCTTATATATATATTAAAAAAAAAAAAACATTGGATTAGCAGCAAGAGAGTTGAAAATGGCAGAAGTTGGGAATGACTGCTATTTCTTTTTTAATTCCACATGCATAAAGGTAAATATTGTACAATTTAAGTTTTTCACATGCTTAAGCCTTCTAGTAGAATGAAAAGATATGGCAATAATTTGCATTCCTTAATCAAAATTTACTATTTTCCTACAAAATATTCATGATGTGTAAAATCTGAAGTGAAATCATATTATAAAAATCATTTTAAAATACTGAATTTCTCTAAGGAAATCTGGGATAATTAAAATTATAAGTTGTTTGAAACTCTCCTTATCTATGCCAGTTACATGCCTATAGCTTTTTAAACTTCGTGTAGTACTTCTGTTTATAATATTGCTCCTTCAGACATCACATCCTAATATTTAAACGTTATATGATACATCATTTTGTTTCGGTTAATGTGATTTCATTCATAACAATTCAAATAATCAAATTCAGGTCACTATTGAACTTACTCTAATAAATCTAATTGTTTCCCTATTACTGAGTTTTCTCTGGTCAAAAGTCTGAGTAATGGAAAATGGTGTATTTAACTATAATAAAAAAGAAAAACTAAAGTAATATAAACAAATTGGCTAAATGTGAATTTAAGTTTACAAAATTAATTAGGAAAACGTTTAACCCAAGGAATTAGGAATGGATCTCAATAAAACCAAATAAATGTAGAAACTCAGTGTCAGGAGCTTCCTGCTTATGCTACAGTGAATCCGATTAAAGAGATGATGTATCTGGTTTAATGTATTTCATATCTGTTAGGAAGCCTGACAGGATTGGTTAATGGGCATCATCTCCTCAATTGGAATATGGCCAGTGATTCTTAACAATTTTGTCTGGCTTTCTTAAGAAAGGTAAATTGAGTTATTCTGGCGTTGGACTGTCATCAAGGGTATTACCGATCTCTTATATCCGTATTCTTAGTGAACCACATGGATTAACCGATAACAGAAAGTAGCATTTTATCAGTGACCTGCAGCATGTCGTGCTGTTTGATCTTTAGATTATCTTGTCACTTTCTCACTAAAGTTAGACTAATTTGCTAAAACTTAGACTTATGGTCTTATACTGGCAGTGTGTGTTTTGTGATTCTACTTTGATCTACTCATATTTTCTTTATTAACAACCTGTTGCTGTGAACACTAATGTTAATATGCTGTTAATATTTTCTACACTGTCTACTTTTTTCTTTTAGGGTTCCCAGTGCCGATTCCGACACTGTGAAGAGGCCCTTGGTAGTGACACTGTGTGCTCATTATGGAGAGAGAGGAAATGTTTAGATCCACTTTGCAGATTTAGACACATGGACATGCAGGTAGAATTACTCAGCAGCATCATTTTTGTTAAAAGCATTTCCCTCCAATAACACTGGCTTATACTTTTACAAAGCAATAGGGAAGCAATCACTTTTCCCGTATTTAAATTTAGGTATTCTGCATTTTGTTCAACTTAAATTCCTAGAAAAATAGAGGAACACATTTTAGAAATATCCATTGCACTTTTTAAATAGCGGGGCTTAGAACTATCGAAAGCCAGAAAACAAACATGATCCTCAATCATTAGCTGCAATTGTTTTTGTCACGTAGCGTTGTGTTGTAGCATGTTGTACTTATCATGTAGATGGCATCTAATCATTACATTCCCCCCCCCCACCTCCTTTGTCTAGCAAAACTGCAGCATTTCATGCTTCTGGGAAACTCAACCTCTTGGTTGTGTGAAGATTAGTTGTATCTTTTATCACAGCAAACCTCGAAATATCAATGGATTATTTTTGCCACCAAGTAGCAGTGAGTATATATTTTTTCAATAATGTGGGCGTGCCATATTATAATCTGGTTTTGGAGTAGTAGCACAGAATGACATATTAAATAAAGTATGATAAGGTGAGCAATGCCGGTGGCTGATTTGGGATGATCTGGTCATGAATCATGAGATAAAGCTTAGAATGAGCAAAGCAGCTAACAAGATGAAGTAACCAAAGAAAAATTTCTCCAGCTATTTGTGTCTAAAATGTTTTTTTTTTCATCTGAAAGGTGAGATGGCCACTGACTTAAGTAGAAGGAGATCCCAGCAGAGCATTACACAGATGGAGCCAAGGTCAGAGGTCTTGACCTCACTGCTGCTCCCTGTGATGTGTGGAAACCTATATCATAGGTGGGGAGAGCAAGGGCATGCTCTGGGTTACAGACTTCTGCTGCTAGCAGAGAGCCCCATACTGTGGTTCCTCCTGAGACTTCAGTTGTGGAGAAAGTGCAATCCTGTTACTACCAAAGCTGTGGCACTATTCAGTCTTAACTAAATGATACTAAGACACTACTATGTGGTAAACCTGAATGTAGGTCCTGGGAAGGGTAGAGGGAAACCTTGCAGAAGAAGTTAGTGCTGTTAGGTTTCCATGTTGCTGTAGTTAATCTATTGCTATGCCCACCAAATTTCTCTGCTCAAATGGTTCTGGAAATGAACCTATAGGATGTGTATCCTTTGGAAGTTGAAAATTCAGATCCAAATAAAACCCGATGACTTAAGTCAAACAGATGACTTAAAATTGGGTTTCCCAGTAACATTTTCTGGAAAACTCTGGCCTTATAGGATGTATTACATGTATATAGGATGTATCATGTGGGACCAAAAATACCTTGATCAATGTTTCTCTTCCTCACAAGACATCCATCACTTAGGATGAAGGTCATAACTAGTTTTGTTTTCATCACTGCTTTGCACAGTGTCAGGAACACAGAAGCTCAGTAAAAGTGGATGTCTGGATAGAGGAATGAGGGATGGATGGTGACTTATGAAAGGGAACCTAACTAGGATGAAAGTTATTACACCTACTTAGAGATTAACTTGGCCCCTTCAGTTTACAGGTACTATAATGTTATTTCATGAAGAATGTTGCACTGAATTATTTACATCTAGTTACTAGCTTGTTCCTAGTAGTCAACGGGCAAGTTATTCTATTCCAGGACTAGAGGAAAACAAAGAGTGCATCTCCTGGACAGGAAGAGCAGGGCTATTATTGGGCCTCCCTACTCTAAGACATGCCCTTGGCTAAGTGCTGTAGCATAAAGTTTATTATGTTCACATTAAGTCCATGCACATGTTTTGGATTCCCAAGGCTAGTTTTATTGTCTTTTATTCCTGTTTGTGTCATGAACATACAAGAAACCATCTCGCAAAGTGACTCACTGATATACCTGTTCAGTCCTTTTCACTCACTCCCCTCTGACCCTCCATTATCAGTATAATGCTTTATCTACTTCTCCAACTTTTGCTCATATTCATATGCTAACCTGAGAGTAGTTTTCCAGTGAAGACCCTCCTTCTCCTGTAAGCACTTTTCCCAGCCCTCAAGTGCTGCTGGACTTGGAGGCGAGATGGGAAGATTCCTTGGTCCTCATTGTCAATTTCAGATTGCTTTGTGGCATTTCTCTCTAAAATCATCCAGCTTGAATCTCATCCCAACAGAGTATATCACTTTTATCCCTTCATGTTATTTTTTGCTTTTGCCTACATCCATCTAGGTCCTTCTTCCTTGTTTACAAATATGAAGTCCTGCTTTGTCACCCTAGCAGTCCTCCCATGTCAATTCTGGTGACTTCAATGGATGAGTATCTGACCTACCCATCACCTTAGCCTCTCTTCCTTTAAGTCTTCCTTTGACCTTTACCTCCCCTCATTTCCACCCCTCTTCCTTAGTCATAGCATTTAGCTCATTAGCATTTAGAGAATGTTAGTTACCTATTTTCCTATTTCAGTGCTTTCAGAACCATCATTTAAATAATTCTTTAAAACCACAGAGACTTATAATTCATTAATTCTATTAATTCTACCATCATTTCACAATACCTCAACCTCTTGATATTTTTTGTCACCCTTTACAAGGTAACATTTCCTTTGCCACACCCTCCACTTTCTTGCCACTCTCTGACTTCAGTGTTCTTGCCAGCCGACTGTAACACTGTTTAAACTCAACTTTCCACCTGCTCTGTGCCTGCATCCATGACAGCTAAGCATGGCTGCAGGAAATGCACAACGATGCCTATTGGGTTAAATTTATGACCACAGACTTCAAAGGAGTCCTCAATGCTGACTGACAGCCGCACTACATGGTACACCCCCATTCACCCCTATTCTGTTATTTGACACTTCCTTCCCTCTTCTTAAACCTCCAATACCTCCTCTTCCTTTCTGAGGATAACCTCATGTCTTATTAACTGAGAAACTTTTAAGTAATGAGCACTTCCACAGATTACCATCATTACATCTACCCACCAGCTAGCATCTGTACTAGCTTCTTCCCCACTCTTACCATAAATGAATTATCTATCCTGCTAAGCCTATCCTTCCGCTTGGTATTACCCTCTTTTCTACTCAAAAACACTGATTCACCAGTTCTTCCTTATCTCTTCTACATAATCATTTTTACTCTTATTGAATTATTCCTGTCTTCATATGAACATGCATCTCTCTCTAAAATTATTATAAAAATTCTTTCTCTTGATTCATTCTCTTGTAAAATGCCACCCTTATCTTATTCCTATCACAGTAGTTCCCTTTGAAGTGGGTATTTTTGCTGTCACTAAATTTTCCCCTTCCTTCCTTCCTTCCTTCCTTCCTTCCTTCCTTCCTTCCTTCCTTCCTTCCTTCCTTCCTTCCTTCCCTCCCTCCCTCCCTCCCTCCCTCCCTCCTTCCTTCCTTCCTTCCTCTCTTTCTTTACTTTTTTTTGTTAGGGAAAGGGTCTCACTCTGTTGTCCAGGCTAAAGTGCAGTAATGCCACCACATCTCATGGCAAATGCAAACTCCTGGCCTCAACGGATCCTCCTTCCTCAACCTCCCAAGTAGGTAGGACTATATAGGCGTATACAGCCGTGCTTTCCTTTTTTTCTAAATAGAGACAGTGTCTCACTATGTTGCTCAGGTTGTTCTCCAACTTCTCTCCTTAAGTG
Source organism: Nycticebus coucang (assembly GCF_027406575.1). Classification (NCBI taxonomy): domain Eukaryota; kingdom Metazoa; phylum Chordata; class Mammalia; order Primates; family Lorisidae; genus Nycticebus; species Nycticebus coucang. The sequence goes on from NC_069782.1 coordinate 34,031,909, forward strand.
ATCCTCATGACTCAGACTCTAAAAGTGCTAAAATTATGGGTGTGAACCACCACCACTGCCGTCAGCCTCCCTTCCATTCTTTTCATTCCCATGCTGATCAGTCTTTTTTACCCCTTTCAGTTAGTGATATAAACATTGCTAAATTTAGTAGTCAAGTCTCAGTCCTTAAAAAACTAGAATCGTTGGCAGGATTTGACACACTCGATCACCCTTCCTTCTTGACACAATTCTCTTATCTTTCCAGGACATCACTTTCTGTTCATTTTCCTCTTACTTTCTTAGTGTTCTGTTATTGCACTCCCTTGTTGGTTTTCCCTCATTCCTCCAACCTTTTACATGTGCAGTGTTCTAGAAGTTTGTCCTTGGTTCTCTCTTTCCTCTTTCTCTGTCTACTGCTCTAGTAGTAATCTTATCAAGACTTACGACTTTGAATATGATCCACATGTCAATGACTCCCACATTTACACATCCATTCCAGACCTCTCCCTTGAACTTCAGATCATTATATTCAACTTCCGAATTGAACTCTTAACTTGAATAGCTAATAGATATTTCACACTTACATGTTCAAAGCTAAAACTCATCATTTTACTCCTATACTCTCAAACCTACTACATCCCTAGCTCTTAATGTCTTGTTTTGATAGAAACTCCATTCTTGTAGTTGCTTAGGTCATTGGAATCATCCTCAAATTTTCTTTTTCTCTCATATTCCACATCCCATCCATACCAAATTCGTATTAACTCCTAATATTTATATAAAATCTGACTTTTCTCATCTCTACCATTCCCACATGGGCCAAGCCATCATTATCATGTCGTGACTGGATAATTGTAGTAATCTAACAGATTTCTCTGCCTTAATTCTTGCCCATGTCTGCTCAAACCACAGCAACCAGAGGGATATACCTTACAGACTAATCAGAAGCCTCCTCTTCACTCAAAATCCTCCATTATCCTTCATTTCATGCAGACAAGTGAGAGTGAAACAAGTGACTCCTCTGATATGATGCCCTGTTAGCTCTCTGAATTTATCTCCTATACTCCTATACTTGCTGGCCCTACTCCAACCAATTTTTTTCTTTCTTTTCCTAGCATGTGCTAGCATGCTCCTGTTTGGGGGGGGCTCCACAAGAAATGCTCTTCCCTCAGTATCTTTATGGCTAACTCCTTTATTTCTTCAAATCCTTCCTCAAAGACACTTTTTAATAAGGTCTATTGTGAATACCCTATTTGAAATGCAGTCAGCCTTTCCACCAGCCCTTCTACACACTTGCAGCCTTTCTTATCTCTCTGTACTTTCTTTTTGCCCTATCTCCTATGGCTTTCTCAGATACAGTATGATGTACTTGTTTGTTATGTCTATTGTTTGTTGTCTTACCCCTCCCTATAGAATTCAAGGTTCATTAAAGCAAGAACTTTTATTTTGTTTCCTGATAAGCCTCAAGCACCTAACATAGACCAGTAGTGTCATCTCTCACATAGTGGCCAGTTCTACCCCGGGAAGTCCTAGATGGTGCTTTTTCATGTTAAACCCATAGCTATTTTCCCTCTGCCCAAACACAACCATCTATCTACACTTTAGGAAAAAGGATTCAATTTCCAGACTGTGGGTAAACCGCCAGGCTCAGCTGAAATACGTATTGGGCTATTGCATCACATATTCTGTTGGAAATATTTCAGTATCTCAGAAGATATAATTTGATTCTTGGTAGATCTAGTATTTCCTACAGTATTTGCACCAAGGCTCACATTAGCCAAAACTAGAACCCTAAATCTTTTCTCCTTAGACAAAGATCATAAAGTAACACCTTTATGAAAGATCTACCTCTTTGTCTTTCTGTAAATGCCTATGATTACTTGACAAAATCAGGATGAGATTACTACAAACTATTTGGTAGCAAAATTTAACTGGCCAAATATCGGTTCATATATAGCACTATGCAATTTGGGTGTAATTATTTCTCTTGGGTTAAAATAAGATAAAATTTAGACATTTAAGTGTGCAACCTGTAAAAATTCCTAGGACCTTTGCTTAATGAGTTGAGACCTCACCTAGTCCATGTGAAGTAGGTAAGTTGGAGCTATCGCAGTACTATCTAGAAATCACCAGCTGTGCCCTTCCAGTATGAGGTGCTTACCAAAAGCATTCTTTTTATTAAATGATTTGCCATTGTATATTATCTTTAAGCACTAAGAGCAATTATCAGCAATCTTGCATTTTTTTTGTCTGACAATCTAAAACATCCAGTTAGCCTTTTCTTGCAAGTTAAACTTTAACATGCTGGCAAATTAAGAACAGTTTTAGACTCTTGAAAAATATTTAAAAATTTCATTTAATAATCTCTCTGGTTTCTCCAAGTTTAAAAGCAAATAGCTGCTAAACCAATTGAGAATGCTAGCAAAACATAATTCAGTTGATATTTACTATAATTATATGAGTTCTCTAGGCATTTCTCAGTACAGCTGTATTTTCTCAGCAAGCATGGTAGGTATGTATTTTTTCGCCCATGGAAGAAGTTAGTGTACTCTGTTAGAAAACTGTTGTTTAAAAAACTGTGTAAATTTGGCTGAGGAAAAATTTATTCCAAATACAGTAGCTTGAATATTGAAACAACTGTCCCTCTCTCCTTGGCCAGTTGCCATAGTAGGCTATAATGAACAATTGAATGGGATAATCTGATTTTTATTTATTGTTTTAGTGATGACATGGGCAACTGATTATTTTAGTGTTTTAGTGATGATGTGGGCAACTGATTATTAATAAAGTATAATAAGATATATTATTATACTTTAAATAACCCTTTGTTCGGTTCTCTTTAGAAAGTCTAGCATAAAGGAATATGTGTATACAATGTGATATTTATTCTAAGTCTTGTAAAACGATTTGCTAATATTTGTTTTTAAATAGTTTTAATGCACACGTTGACTTGAATATTTGATATAGTACAACACAAACTGGTTGTTTGTGTATAGAGGTAACACATAAAGTTAGATGCTTGATAATGGTTATAAAGAAAAAATTTCTTCAAATCAGTTCTTTCCTCTTTGGGGAAATTGGAGAGGAGTTAAATAACTACTATAATCCACAAAACAGTGGGCCATGGAACAATTTGTTTGGATAGGGAAACTCTTTCTCCTGGCTGGACAGAGTCTGTTCTTATCCAACATCCAAAGAGTAAAAGGATGTTAGTTCTTCAGGTTTTCATATTTGTTAGTTGTGTCTGAGTCCTCCACGACTTGCTTTTTAGAACTATATAAACTGGAAATTTAATTATTTTTTTTAAAGTGAAGTGGGATTATAAGAAAGTAGAAAATCTTATATCCAGTATTTTTGAGCAATCTCTGATATTTTCTATGTGGCAGCACTATGTTGAGTGCTTTTCATGTCCAATTTTGTTAAATCATCACAAATACAGGCGAAAGAGATACAGTTAGTATGGCCATTTTAGAGGTTAGATACAGTTAGTATGGCCATCTTAGGCAAGATAACACCTCACATGAGTGTTGGTTGTTGAATTCATAGTTCTGTCTGGCTGTAAAACTATCTCAAACAAAAGAACCCAAACAAAGATGGCAGTTAAAATACACTACAATATCTTTCAATGTTTCAGTGGCTCATTCAGGAGACTTCTTAATTTACTTTCTGCATTTCAAGGGACTAATACTATTCCACCCTACTTCATGGGATTCCTTTCAAAGCTATTAAAGATTTTTACCCCCTTTTCTCCTTTAATCAACAGGAAGGAGTGGGCTCCTTCTAATGTTTCTGAATCATATCTATTTCCACAAAATAAGGCTTCTTTCTCTTTCTCAATTTCCCACTTTTATTTCTGGAAATTGTCCCCTTAATCACCAAAAGCTCAATAGCCCAGGTTACTCACCTGGTGATTGCGTCACCCTGAAGTTCCCAATTCTGGTTCTACATTAGAATTATCTGGGGGAGCTTAAAAGAAAACAACCAAAAAACCGAAACAGTTCTCAGTCACCAACTAGACCACCAGTTTTACTGATGCTTGAGTGTATTTTGTCTTCCACTTCCAACTTTTTCTTAAGAAATTTTTTAATATACAGAAAAGTCATAAGAATAGGTCAATAAACAGCCAAGCCCTCAATGTACTTTTCACATGTTATTTAATATTTAACAATATTTTGCATCTTTGCTTTCTCTTTTCCCTTCATAGTATGTATTATATATTAATATAGATGGATATAATATGCAATTACATATTTATCTTTTTTGGGGGGAACTATTTCAGAGTTAGTTGCATATATCTTGACACCTTATTCCTAAATACATAGAATATGCCTCCTAAGTTTAAGAATATTCTCCTAAATAGTCACATCAAAAAAAAAGTCACACCAATAGACTATCACTTGTAAAAAATTTAAAGTTAATGTATTATTACCTGTGTCTAATATTTAATCCATATCAAATTTTCCTAATTGTTCAATAATACTTATGATAGCAGTGCTTCCCGAAATTTATTAGGCATAATAATCACCTGATGATCTTGTTTAAATCGTAATCTGATTTAGTATTTCTGGGCTGGGGCCTGAAGTTCTCAATTCTTTTTTTAAATTTGTATTTTTAATTATCACAATGGTTGGATATCTTTATAGGGTATATATGCTGTTCTGATACTGGCATAAAATGAGACTTAATCAAATCAGGGTAATTGCAGTGTCCATCACCTCAGGCATTTAACATTTCTTTGTGTTAGGAAAATTCCAATTCCACTCTTTTGGTTATTTTAAAGTGTACTCTAATTGTTGATTATAGTGACTTTTGTTGTGCTAACAAATATTATTCATTCTATCTATCTAACTATATTTTTGCTTCATGAATGATCTCGACTTTATCCCCCCTGCCCTCTACCCTTCCCATCCTCTGAGGATCATCATTCTACTGCCTCAATGAGATTGTTTTTAATATTTATTCCCACATATGAGTGAGAACATGTAAGATTTGCCTTTCTGTGTTTGACTTATTTCACTTAACATAATGTTCTCCAGTTCCATCCATTGCGTTGCAAAGGGCAAGATTTCATTTTTGTTTGTGGCTATATAATGTTCAGAAGTGTTTATGTGCCATATTTTCTTTACCCGTCCTTCCATTGATGGACACCTAAGTTGATTCCAAATCTTTGCTCTTGTGAATAGTGCTGCAGTAGGCATTGTGTGCATATCTTTTTGACATACTGAATTTTCTCCTCTCAGATACTTAAAAGCAGTGCGATTACTGGGTCATATGGAAAAACTATTTTTAGGTTTTTGAGTAACTCCCATACTGTTCTCCATAGTGGTTGAACTAATTAATTTACAGTCCCGTCAACAGTGTGTGAGGGTTTCCCCTTTCCTCACATCTTCACCAGCATTTGTTATTATTGCTCTTTGATAAAAAGCTATTTTAACTGGGGTGATATCTCATTGTAGATTTGATTTTCCTTTCTCTGAGGACTTACGATGTTGAGCATTATTTCATATATTTGTTGGTCATTTGTATGTCCTCTTGAGAAATATCTTAATTTCTTTTTTTTTTTTTTTTGTAGAGACAGAGTCTCACTTTATGGCCCTCGGTAGAGTGCCGTGGCCTCACACAGCTCACAGCAACCTCCAACTCATGGGCTTAAGCGATTCTCTTGCCTCAGCCTCCCAAGTAGCTGGGACTACAGGCGCCTGCCACAATGCCCGGCTATTTTCTGGTTGTTTTGCATTTTGGTCGGGGCCGGGTTTGAACCCGCCGCCCTTGGTATATGGGGCCGGCGCCCTACCGACTGAGCCACAGGCGCCGCCCATATCTTAATTTCTTAATCAGGCCATTTGATTTTTTTCCCATTGAGTTGTGGAGCTCCTTATGTATTCCAGTTATTAAACCCTCGTCAGATGTCTAATTTGCAAATATTTTCTCCCATTCTGTAGATTTTCTCTTCACTTTATTGACTTTTTCTCTGTTATGTAGAAGCTTTGTAGCTTGATGTGAACCCATCTGTCCCATTTTTCTTTGGTCACCTGTGATTTGGGCATGTTACTCAGGAAGTCCCTGCTCAAATCAAAGTCCCAAAGCATTTCCTCAACATTTTCTTTTAGTAGTTTCATTTTTCAAGTATTTGATTTAAGTCTTTAATCCATTTATGTTTGATTTCAGAAATGGGGTCTGGTTTTCACAGCAACATTTATTGAATAAATTGTCCTTTCTTCACTGTATGTTCTTGGTAACTTTGTTAAAGATAAGATCACTAAAAATGTGTGGATTTACTTCCCTATTCTGTTCCATTGGTTTATGTATCTGTGTTTATGGTAGTTTGCTGTTTTGGTTACTATAGCTCTGTAGTATAATTTGAAGTCAGGTATTGTTTCCTTCAGTTTGATTCTTTTTTGCTGAGAATGGCTTTGGTTATTCTGGGTCTTTTGTGGTTCCATGTAAATCTTAGGATTTTTTTTTTTTCTATTTCTGTGAAGAATGTCTTTGATGGAGATTGCATTGAATCTGTAGATTACTTTGGGTGGCAAGGACATTTTAACAATATTGATTCTTCCGATCTGTGACCATGGAATATCTTTCCATTTTTTTGTGTGTGTTCTCTTCAATTTCTTTTATTGATGTTTTTACAGTTTTCATTATGGAGATCTTAAACTCTGTAATGAGTTCGGCTATAGTTTGATTAAGTTTATTCCTAGGTATTTTATTTTTTTGAAGCTATGGTAAATGGGATTACTCTCGTGGTTTCCTCTTCAGGTTGTTTACTATTGGCTTAAAGAAATGCTACTGATTTTTGTGTGTTGCTTTGTATCCTACAACTTTACTGAGTTTATCAGTTCTAATAATTTTAGGGTGGAAGCTCTAGGTTTCTCTAAGTATTTCTGTAACAAAATATTTTCTGTAACAAAAATAATTTGACTTTTTTTTTTCCAATTTGGATGCTGTTTATTTCTTTCTCTTGCCTGATTTCTTTAGCTAGAACTTCCAGTTATATCGAGCAACAGTGGTGAAAGTGGGCAATGTGGAGCAAGGATGTCTTGCTTGTCGTGCTCCACATTGAGGAAAAGCTTTCAGTTTCCCCCCGTTCAGTATGATATTAGCTGTGGGATTATCCTATCTGGCTTTTTATCATTTTGAGGTATGTTCCTTCTATACCCAGTTTTTTGAGAGTTTTATCACGTAGGGATGTTGAATTGCATTGAATGCTTTTTTAGCATCAATTGCAATGATCATGTGGCTGCATTATAATTAAAATTTGTGTTCATCAAAAACACTATTAAAAGAGTAGAAAATAAGCCACAGGAGAGGATCTTTGCAGCACACGAACTTATTTGATTCCAAGAAAACACTCAATGTTTGAATACAAATCAACGAAGGACAGAGAACTTGATGGAATAAGTTTTTGTTTCAGCACTGCTGACTTCTTGAACTGGATGGTTCTTTGTTGTGAGGCTCTAATCTACATGCTGTAAGTTGTTTGGCAGCATTTTTAACCTCTACCCACCAGAAGGCAGTTGTAACAACCAAAAGCACATCCAAAGATTGTCAAATATCTTATAGGAGGCAGGGAGTAAAATCGTCTCTGGTTGAGAAACACTGTCATAGGACAATGAACAGAAGGTTCAAACAGGCATTTGAAAAGGAGGAAATCCAAATAAGCAAATGAAAATGCAATAAGCAAATGAAAAGATGATCAGTCTTATTAATAATTGGGAAAATGCCTATGGAAACTGATTTAGGGGTATGAGACACATCTTATCTTGGAAAAAATTGGAAATTTTAGCAATTGTTAGTGAAGATAAGGAGCATTGACAATTGTTATGCACTGTAGGTAGATATATAAACTGCTCCAAGCACTTTGAAAAACAGTCTATCATTGTCTCATCCAGTTAAAACTATATATAACTTAGGACCATGCAATTCCACGTGTGAACCATATATCCTAGAGGAATACATTCACATGTGCATCTGAATACATGTTCAAGAATGGACACAGCAGCATTATTTTTAATGGCCAAAGGCTAGAAGCAATTCAAATGTGCAAACATTCATTCAATGGAATACAGTGTTGAGAACAAATAAGGGAAATATCCAAGTAAGGATGTATTTCACAGATAAAATATTGAATGAAAGGGGGCACAAAGGAATACATTCTGCTTTATTCCATATAAAATGTTTGAAAATAATCAAAATTAAGCTTTATATTTTAGTGACGCATACTTAGTAGTGAAACCTTAGGAAAAACCAAAAAGTTGTTATCATAAGTCAGGGTGAAGATACCTATTATAGGTATGGAGAAAGAAAGTGGTATAAACTAGAGAATACACTAGGATGCTGTTATTTTGTGATTTAATTGTTGGCTTTGTGATTCTGATTATATTATACATTTTATAATACTCTTCTGTGTGTGCTTGTGTATTTCACAATTTGAAAAAGGTAATAAATATTTCAAAAAACTCTTCTTTATTAAAAAATCTTTTCCTTCTTTAAAACTATTTTCATTTTACTTTCTTAACATATTTTTATCCTAATATAATACTTTCATATTTGAATGAGTTCATTGCTCATCTATTAAAATTAATATAGTAAAAATATACATATTTAAATGTTTATTTTCTACGATAATAAGGGTCTACAGTATGCAGATTTATGGACTTTAATGTACTTCTTTTTTTTTTAATTTATATTTTAGAGGCAGGGTCTTGCTTTATCATCCAGCTGGACTGCAGTGGTGCAATCAGAGCTCCCTGCAACCTTGAACTCCTGGGTTCAAATGGTCCTCCAACCTCAGTCTCCCAAGTAGCTAAAACTATAGGTGCACACCATCATAGCCAGCTAATTTCCTTTTTTTTTTTTTTTTAATAAAGGCAGAGTCATGCTATGTTCCCCGGACTGGTCTTCCAAAGTGTTGGCATTACAGGTGTGAGCCATTGTGCATGGCCCCTAACACACTTCTTTAACACCTCACTGTAGGATGGGGTTTTTAATACAATTATTATTGGTGTATAATTTATTAAAACAACATAATCACATTATAAACTTTGATAATTATTGCACATCAAAGAATTTTGTTGGCAAGGTATCTTTTAATGAGATATGAGTACTGATCAAAATTATTCTCATCTGTTTATGAGACATATATTACTGCTATGGTTTGAATGTTTGTATGTCTCTAAACTATGTTGAATGTGCATGGGATCAAGGCCCTTCTAAAAGAGCCTTCATATAGAGTTGGCCTTTTTGCTCTTTTACTCTTCTGCTTCCTGCCACGTGAGGACACAGCATATGTCCCTTCCAAGGACACAGTAATAAGGTTACATCTTGGAAGCACAGAGGCCTCATCAAACACAAAACCTACCAGAGCTTTAACCTTGGACTTCTCAGCCTCCAGAACTGTTAGAAATAATGAGTTTTAAAAAATATCATAACAAATCTCAGGTATTTTGTTTATAGAAGCACAAATGAACTAAGACAACTGCTAAAAACTAATGTCCAAAAAACTAGCATGTCATTCTAACATTTGCTAAGATAGTTAGAAGATAGTTAACATTTATTAAGCTGAAATGAATATTCATTTCAATGAGAAGATTTCATAACGTTTATTTTTTTCCCAAGCACAAGGATAATGAAATATATTTTCCATGCAAAATATTATATACATTAAATAACATACAGTGGTAACAACAATGCAGTGTAGGTTTCCAGGCAAACAGACTCTGTCATAGAAATATACATAATATTCATAATGTTATTTAACAAAATAACATTTTAGCTATCTCAGGAAATAGCATTATATTGCAAGAAAATCATTTCAAAATTTTATCAGTGAGTTTTATTTAGGATATCATGAATAATTTGAAAACCCATGAATGATTCCACTTGCATTAAAAAATTATGACTGCAGAATAACTTTCAAAATGGTGTTGTGAAGAAGTCCATGGTCTTGCTCCCTGGCGAAAGTTGGTGAAAATTACCTGTTAAAAAAATAATTTTTTCAAATCTCTAGAAACTGTCCTAAGGGCAAATGATAGCAAATAGAACAGCAAATCTATGTATGGTATTTGAGCCAGCAGCCATTCACTACTCCCCTACAGTTCAGTCTGACAGAAGCTTTCTGAGGGCTGCAGCCAAGATGATAATACCTTCTTGGGAGCAGCAGGGTAATGACATTTCTCATCCTCTTCAAATCCCATGTCCATGTTGCTAGAGCTCTGCTTTTCAGGCAAGTGGGGCAGAGAGGGCTGGATCTTTCTTCTACCCAGCCGCATCATAGGGCAGAAATTATATCCCAGGTGCTGCAGGGTGAGAATAATGACACCTAATTAGCCTTGCTTCATGGAACATTGGGTGGAGTTTTCAGGCCGGGAGACACAAGCCACAAAGACCCTCATCCAGCTCCATGCTGGTAGAAACAGGGCTGTCACTCCAAGGGAAGTCTCTACTCTAAGCTCAGTTCTTGCTCTCGCACAGGGAGAGAAGCGGGCTGTTAGAGTAGACAACTCTGAAGCTTTCTCCTTTTTTTTTGTTTTTGTTTTTTGGGGGTTGTTTTTATGTTTTTTGTTTGTTTTTCGAGGTAGAGCCTCACCCTGTTGCTGCAGTATAGAGTACCCTGGTGTTATATATAGCTCACAGCAACCTCAAAGTCCTGGGCTCAAGGGATCCTCTTGCCTTAACCTTGCAAATAGCTGGGGTTACAGGTGTGTCCCCCCCCCCCCATGCAGCTAATTTTCTTTATTTTAGTAGAGATGGTCTAACTCTTGCTCAGGCTGGCCTCAAATTCATGAGATCAAGTAATCTATCCACTTTGGCCTGCCAGAGTGCTATAATTACAAGTGTGAGTCACTGTGCCTGGCCAACTTTGAAGCTCTCAAAAAGAGAACTGAATTTATTTGGTATAGAACAGTACTTCTATCCAAGTACTTACCAGGCCTGACCCTGCTTAGCTTCTGTGAGAGGCTGATAATCTGTATGGGAACAACAAACTAAACTGTAAACCAGCTGGAAGTTTACCAAAACGGAAGAAAGAAAAGAACTTTTTAGAAATTGGAGCAAACTTGAAAGATTGACATCAAATATGACTTCTGCAAAGGAGTCAGAACTTAACTGGCTCAAGCTATGGAGCAATTTATATCCAAGTGCATCGAGGAAAACAATAGATCAATAAACCAGCAAGTAATGGAGGTTAGCATCTGATACATTACCCAATAGAAGTGGACAGCTTAACAGAGAAACCAGGGAAAAGTGGCAGAGAGAGCCCTGCTAAAGCTACGGTCATCCCAGGGTAACTGTGGACATGCCTACCCTTGAGAAAGGAAAAGAAGCTATACATTGCGGGAGAAAATAGATTTCACTGAGTATAATCCATCTACAGAAAAGGAGGAGGCAACAGAATGCCTTTGGGATGGCTCTGAAGTTAGACTTAGCAGACAAAGATATAAAGTGGTGATTATAATATGTCCAAAGATGTAAAGAACATCATGCTTAGAGAAGTAAAAGAAGGTCTGATGACAAAGTTGCATTTTCTCTGTAGATATCACGCTACAGAAAGAAAATCAGGAAGGAACTCCACCCCCGACCCAGAGTCAGGAACCTCTGAAACCTCAGGAAAATATTTCACGACCCATTCACCATCCTTTAGTTTTAAAAACTAACTTTGAGGAAGAAGAGGAGGAAGTAGATGAACAAAACGGTTAGTAAACCTTTTTTCAGATTTCTCAAAAACCTCGCGATATTCTCTATCTATGTGTTAAACTAGTAGAGGTTTATGGTGTAGTACATAGGACAGATTTGGATAAAAAATAACTTTAATTTCATTAAATTTGTTCTAATTTATTCTATATGTAGATAGGTACATCATTTGGATTGGAAGGTTTTTGTTGTATCTGGTTGGGAGATAGCTCAAGCTTAAACACGTACAAGTACTTGTAGAGATACTAGTAACATCTCTTACGTATGTGCAATAACTTTCTAAAACACACTGATGAACATGTGTTTCTGTTTATCTACGTATTTATGAAATAAACAAATTAAATAAACAAATTTAATAATTTATTAAATAAGTAAATTAAATGTTTCACATTTAATCCTTGAAGTTACAGAAATCTGTAGAGGAGTGTGTAATTTATAAAGCACTGTCATCTGTGTTATCTGAGGTAATCTTCCTAAGAGTATGAACAGGGTTAGGACCTAGGAGTTTTGCATCTTAAATCCACCCTTTTCCTCTGATCTCATCACAGCACAGTGATGCCAGTTAAGTGTGTACCAACAAGATAAACCTGCAGAAAAATAAACTCTCACTCTGTCTTTACCTTGGAATGTTCTGTGGGCTGCAGGCCACTATAGTTCCTATGCTTCGAATGCATAGGACTTATTCCTTTTTTCTGTCTTCTGCTGTTCTGTGGCCCATGCCTACACATGGCTGCAAACACAAGACCTCAATGTGTGAGTCTATACCTCCAGCTTCTCCCTTCGAAATACATATTATGAGTTATTGCTTTTCTCTTGACTGAGTTATTTCTAATTATTCCTAATACTTACAATGTAGAGATTGTAAACATTTATAGTATGCAAAATGATTGATTTTAAAAATTAAAAAAAAATGTTTCATCTATGAGAACAATATTTGGGATTTTTCTTTCTGGTTTATAAATTTTCAGATTATTTGGCTTTGGGACAATTTAATTTAAAAAAAATATATCCTATAGATGCTTCTAGTTTATGGACAAAGACTCCCGAAGAAATTGAAGAAAAAAGAGCAATAAAGGAGATGTGTTATAAATCAGGTAAGAAATCAAGTATCTGTGGATTTTCTAGTACTTCATGTGGTAAATATACTAACCAAAGCTTTTCTTGTGGGAGATTAGGTGAATACTACAGATTTCATACTCCTCCAGATATTTCATCATCAAAAAGCATAGCTCCTACAGCAGAAAAAGAGTTAGAAAAGCCTTTGGAAAACGGCAGTGAATTGCAAGAAGGTAAGACATTAAAAGGCAGCATTCAGAGTGATGTATAAGAGATACCTGGTATAAGAGGCTGTGAATTATTAAAAAGTAATAGAGTAAAATCGTAAATAATACATCAGACTTGAGGGTGGGAAGGAAGTGTTTGTATTGAGTGACCCAAATTTCATATGAAAAGCTCCTTCAATGAGATTGCATTTTTCTAGAGAAGCCACAAAATGAACAGATTTCATAAAGACATGATGACACTACCCACCTCAAGCAGTAATCCCGTAAATAATTTGCTTTTACAATTTTATTTGTATTCGAAATAATAGCCCTGTGTAAGAGGTCTAGGCCTTTCTTTCTGAATAGAAAAACAAACAAACAAACAAACAAAACTTAGCCCAAGAAGAATTAAAGGGCAATCACGGAATGATGCTAGTGGAAGAACTCCCTTCACTAAATGAGCATCTTGTGTGAACCAGGCTATTTCAAGGGTGATGAGGGTGGACAAATCAAGACTCCACTTTTCATGGAATTTACCATTCTGTAAATCTGATTTTACTATTGGAAAACATTTTGCCTTAGAAGGCAAGATAAGAAGATCAGTGTATTCCAGATATAAAACCAGAAACTCAGAGAAAATCTGTGGGTGCCAGGAGTTTATATAGTTCTCTTGTCCTTGAAATGAGCTTAAAGATGAATTTTGCAGGAGTAGAAGAGATTGGAATTTATTCCTGCTCCTCCAGAAAAAAAAGAGAGAGATTTGGGAAAGTGTCCTAGGTTCAAAATGAGCATGGGAAGTACAGGATGGAGTATTTGAACTGTCTGTATGAGGCAAACTATTTAAACATAGGGCAGCAGGTGGCAGCAACACACCATCCCATGGAGAAAAATCTGCAAGACTTAATGGGAATACCCTTCTCGGGAAGAACACTGCAGGCCTGCACTACTTAGACAAGAGGAAACAAAAAATAAGCAACAATAAAAATGTTAGCAGTGAATAGTAAAAAGGGCAGATTATAAAGACAATTATATGTACTTTTCCTTGGTATTATGCTTTTAAATCTTTTTATTTCTAAGTAGTTTCAGTTAATACCTTATACACCTTTCACCCAGATTTCCCTCAAATGTTAGCATCTTAACCATGTTCTCACTCATTCTCTCTTCGGATACATTGTTATTATTATTTTCTGAACTGTGTGAGAGTAAGTTGCAGACATCATGCCCATTTGCTATTCCACAATTGTAGTATCAATACCCACATCAGGAAATTACCACTGATAGAATATTGTTTACAGCCTTTCCCTCCACGAATGTTATCAGTTATGCTATTAATGTCTTCTGGTGCCGGCCCCATATGCTGAGGGTGGCGGGTTCAAGCCCAGCCCCGGCCAAACTGCCAAAAAAAAAAAAAATAGCCGGGCTTTGTGGCCGGCGCCTGTAGTCCCAGCTGCTCAGGAGGCTGAGGCAAGAGAATCACGTAAGCCCAAGAGCTGGAGGTTGCTGTGAGCTGTGTGATGCCACGGCACTCTACCGAGGGCGGTACAGTGAGACTCTGTCTCTACAAAAAAAAAAAAAAGTCTTCTATACCAAAATGAGTCCCCTACCCCATGCAAGTCTGATCCAGAATTTTACATTGTCATGTCTTTTATTCTGCTTTTACCTATTTGTTTTAGAAGAAAATTATCCAGAGACTTATATAAGGAAAACTGAGAAAATAATTTAATTTTCATAGTGTAATTAGCATATTGTGGTCAGTAGTGATTCTTATACTTTTTACTCAATGGCTAATGGTAAACAGCTAAAAGAAATATTACAAAAATTTGGGGGGTCCCACCCGGGGGGCAGGGTCTGCTAAGACCTGTGGATCTGGCAGTGACCGACTGAAGAAATATAAAGTTAGAAACGACAAGAAAGAAAGAGACAAGAGACACAGGATAGAATTTTTAAAGGTGGGAACTCAGGGGACCACCGCCCATTTGTGGGGTTCCAGTAATGGCACAGAATGTGTCTGTTCCATTCAGCTTTTATTGATGGCTATTTGCTCAGAGGGTAAGCTGAGGGAGGGAAGAAAGATACCAGCAGTTTCTCTGAGTGAGGATCTCAGCTCCGATTGTTTTTATAATCATTAACTTTAAGGGTCTGAGCAGCCTTGAGAAATATGGAACTTGAGCCTTGTGTGGGGGTGACCTCCTGTCTGAGGTCACACATGTGGATTCCTAGGGAGGGGTTAGACTCCAGTAGTTCCCTGTGGAGTAAAACACCACTGGTGGCAATCTCCTCTGAAGAATCGGTGGGAGAAAGGAATTTTCCTCTCATCACCACCACAGAGGGTCTTCCTCTGTAATAAGGGACATAAGCCCCCCTGCCCATATTTCAGGGCTCAAGCAGTTCCCTTGATCTCTGCCCAAGCCAGATGCAAATCTCCACAATGGGTATCTGCTTTGTCTGTTTACTGGGCAGGAAATTGCCTAGTTGATGTATATCTTTCAGGGCCTTGCCACAGCATCTTCTATGGCCATTATTCCTCCAGAGTGTTCACAGATCCAGGAGGGGTGTTTGTAAGCTGTATCCCTGATAGGCCAGAGTTCTAGGAAAAGCAGGAAACTTGCTCAGATAAGAAATTTAGCAGCAGCTGGTTTAAAGGCAAACTAGCTGACTTTTCTTTGTTCCAACTCACTCAGGTTACTTTTTCATTTTTCCCCTTTTTCTGGGGCTGTTTTCCCTCACCAAGAATGGAGTCTTTGGTCCCCATTCTGCCTGCAAAAATTCATTGTATGAAAACACATCAAACAAACTAAAATATATTATACACATACAATAGAGCTTTAAATTGCCATTTGATAAATAATCCAAATAGAAGAATGTACATTCTTGCTCCTCTGTTAGCAATTGACAAATTTGCTTAAAAGGCATATATTTATAAATTTGTCATTCTTCAGATCTCTGTGCAAAGAATACTTACATTAATTGGTAAGCTTTTTAGTTTCATACTAAATTCTATCATGAACTTCTTATTTAAGCTTATAATAGTTTCCAGAATGCCTTTCTTATCATTTATAGGGGATGGTCTTACAGTTCCAACAAAATATAGCCTTGAAAGGCAAGGTGAGATAAAGACATCCCTGGATAGGAAACCAAGGACTGACATTGCTGAAAATGGAGGTGAGTTATTTTATTACCAGAAGTAAGTTAAATTATTATTGATTGATTCTTAATACATCACTGTATTTATGAGTTTGAACTTCCTCTCATGCATAATTTTTTTTTATCTGTTTCACTTTTAACCTAGGGATTATAAATACATCACAAAATCAGATGCTTTCAGAGGCTAATATATTTACCAAACACTACGTGTGAATTTGTACTCATTGTGCAAGATTTTTCATTTTCTGAAGTTTTTATGAGAAATCTGGTATATGTGTGTGCCTCTGTGTGTGTGTAGAGAACTTGAGTTCAGGCCTTGAATCTGGGAATCAAGAAAGTGCTATAATATTCTATAACGGAGCTATTAACAGAAGAGACAATAAATCCTTTGAGTAAGTCTCTGTTAAGGCAGCTATGTACAAATGTATGTATTATTTGTGCCAAGGCATAACATCCAATTGTGTGTAACTGCTTAAACATTTTGAACTGCATTTTAGCAGAAACATTTTAGAAAATTCATCCTTTCACAGAAAATTCTAATATTTTCTTTTAAAAACAAGTAGACTTTTTTGAGGAGGAAAAAGTGTGTGGTTGGGTGGGAAGAACATGTGTGGAAAACAAGGAGATTGTCCTGAGCATATTGGCAATACTTCCTGCAGCCCCATTTTCAATCATTTTCCGTTGTCTACCATTTTTTTATCTGATGTCAATGTTAGTTTGTTCTTTCTTCTTCTTTCATATATTTGCAGCAATTTTAGACTAGCGGTCATTGTTTGGTCACCTTGAAGCAGCATGTTTCTCCCGGTGAAGGTTACACTGTCTATTACAACTGAGCAGAGAACAAAACTGGATCCCTTTAACCTGACGAGTTCTCATTATACATTTTGTTGAATATTACTAACTCATATTGTCTTTTTGGTTAATAAAAGATTATTTTCTTTTTTAAAATTCAGATTACTCTGAGGGTACAAATGATTAGGTTACATCATTTGTGTTTCTAAGATAAAGGTCAAGTTGTGGTTGAGTCCTTCATCCAGGGGGTACGCTGTACACCGTTACAATGTGCCCATCAGGTGAGAGCTCACCAGTCCCAAGGACTCCTCCCTTTCCCCTTTTCCTTCTCCCTCCTCCTTTCTTTCCCCTCCCCTCACTTGAGTATACTTGTGTTTTTCTCTCCTATGGGTTTGTAGTTATTTTTCTGTTGGTTTCATATTAGTATTGAGTACATTGGATATTTGCTTTTCCCTTCTTGTGATAATTTACTAATAAGAAAGTGTTTCAGCTCCATCCAGGTAAATACAAATTTGAAAAGTCTCCATCTTTTTAATGGCTGAATAGTATTCCATAGTGTGTGTGTGTGTGTACTGTTTTTGATCCATTTGTGGGTTAATGGGCATGTGGGTTCCTTCCACATCTTGGCAATTGTGAATTGAACTGCAATAAACATGTCTTTGGACTAAAATGATTTTATTTTTTCCCTTCTGGGCAGATGCCTAGTAATGGGATTGTGGGAAAAAAATGGAAGGTCTAAATTTAGCTCTTTGATACTTCTTTCCATACTTCTTTCCAAACATGCTATCATAGTTTTCACTCCCACCAGCTGTGTAAAAGTATGCTCTCCAGGTGGCACCTGTGGCTCAATGGGTAGGGCGCTGGCCCCATATAGGGTGACAGGTTCAAACCCAGGCTTGGCCAAACTGCAACCAAAAAAAAAAAAAAAATAGCCAGGTGTTGAGGCTGGCGCCTATAGTCCCAGCTACTTGGGAGGCTGAGGCAAGAGAATCGCCTGAGCCCGGAAGTTGGAGGTTGCTGTGAGCTGTGACACCATGGCACTCTACTGAGGGTGATGAAGTGAGACTCTGTCTCTAACAACAACAACAAAAAGTGTTCCCAGCTCTCTACATTCACTTCAGTATTTGCAGCTTTGGGACTTTGTGATGTGGGCTATTCTCACTGGGGTTAGGTTATATTTCAGGGTGGTTTTGATTTGCATTTCTCTTATGATTAGGGATGATGAGAATTTTTTCATACATTTGTTGGCCATTTGTCTGTGTTCCTCCTCAGAGAAGATTCTGTTCATATCTCTTGCCTAGTGATAGATGGGATTGTTTGCTCTTTTTTGTTGATTAATCAGAGTTCTCTATAGATTGTTGTTATCAGTCCTTTGTCAGATTTGTAACATGTAAATATCTTTTGCCATTCTGAAGGTTGTCTGTTTGCTTTGATTGTTAGACTTTTAGCTTAATTAATCTCATTTATGTTGATGTTGCCACTATTAACGCCATCTTCTTCATAAAATTTCTCCAGACTGATATCTTCTAGAGTTTTCCCCATGTTTTTCTCTATAATTTTTTTGTTTATTTTCTAAGAATGACCTGTTTTTATTTACTGATTTTTTATTAAATCGTAACCATGTATATTTATGTATGCAACATACTGATTTGATATACAACGAGGAATGCTTACATCAAACTGATTAACATGACCATCACCTCACTTATTTGTTGCAGTGAGATATTTATATTCTACTCTGAATAGTTTTGAAATACATTATCGCATAGTGCACAATGGGTGAGGTCCCACCAAATAACCTCCCTCTCTCTTCCCTTCCACTCTCCCTCCTTCTTTCTAGACTATATTTGTGTTTTATCTTTCATATGAATGTGTAGGTGATTATATATTAGTTTCATAATAGTATTGAGTACACTGGATACTTTTTTTCCATTCTTGAGATACTTTATTAAAAAGAATGTTTCAGGGTGGTGCCTGTGGCTCAAAGGGGTAGGGCACTGGTCCCATATGCCAGAGGTGGTGGGTTCAAGCCCAGCCCTGGCCAAAAAATGCAAAAAAAAAGAATGTTTCAGTTCCATCCATGTAAACATAAAAGATGTAAAGTCTCTATCCTTTTTTTTTTTTTTTATCATTTCATGTCTTAGATTTAAATCTAATAAAATATTATTTTCAACTGCTGCTAAACTGATACTTTCTATCAAAAATAAACTTTCTTTCATTTTGTGGCATCAGTAATATGTTTTCCACTTTGCGGGGGCCAAGAAAATATGAGATGTCAGTCCCCTTTCATTAGTCTGTCCAAGAATAGTGTTAGAGTAATAAGCTTGTTGAATCACTGTGCCGAGGGAATGTTAAGATTTTCCATCATCTAGGATACTGAGTTTCTAGCATATTAAGGCACATTGGTTTTCTAGGCATCATAATGTTATCTATGTTACTATATAGAAAAATCCCCTATATATATGAGAGCAACACAAACACACTTAGACCTCTGTATTGATAAAATATATTTAAAGGGAAGATGATCAAAAATTTAAATTATAACTAATGAATTAATAATATTCAATTTGAAGGAAAACACTTAGACATTCTCTTTAGTCTTAGTACTATTTTAATGTTTTATTAAGATTGGACTTTAATCACATCCACAAGTCTAAATTTTACATGTATTCGCATCCATATTTGTGGTACTACAGAATACTCCTGCTCTCCACGGCAGTAGTCCCCTCGCAATGATAACCACTACTCTGACCTCTATTACCAGAGGTTAACTTTGCATTTATTGACTTTTATTTAAGTGGAAATGTGCAGTGTGAATCTTTTAGTTTTGAATCTTTTACTTAACAATGTTAGTATGAGACTGATCTGTGCTGTTGATGGCTGCAGTGACAGTTTTTCATTGCTGGAAATATCTATATACAGTGTATGTGCATATGTATGTATGTGAGCACATGCTAAGTTAAATGCATGCACGTGTGTGCATATGTATGTATGTGAGCACACACTAAGTTAAATGCATGCACGTGCACGCATACAGAGAGTTGCTTCTCATTATTCCCAGTAGTTATGTTCTATAGGGTTCATGTGAACACTGAATTTGCAAATATTAAACCATTGCTCTTAGGGTAAATAAGTACACACACGTGCACACACACACACTACATGCATATACATATCTCACATAGATTGTTATCTTAAACCCTAGAAATTACTCATCCTGGTAGACTGTATTTTCTTTCATTTTACAAAAGAGAAAACAAGGTTCAGAAGTGTTAAGGCACGCTCTGAAGACCATCTTACTAACAAGCATCAGAGTTATGTTGCTTAAACTTTGGGGTGCTGCCCTCCACTGTCTCCATCCTCCAGTCATCTATATGAAAACTGAAACAAGAACACCCAGCATTGCCATGTTGGACCTCAGCTAGGAACGTGAGGGTCCAGCAACTCAAATATTTTACTGCTGTGCATGTTTGTGAAAAACCTCAAAAGCACCATGAATATCGTATGGTGGTTTGATGGACATTGTTGCCGTTTGGGGCTGTTATGAGCATTCTCGTAAGTGTCTTCTGAATGACATGTGTGGATGTTTTCTTTGGAGTAATCTTACTGTATATCTTTATCAACACTTAACTATTTTCACAGTCCTTTTAACTCTAGCCTTTCTGGTGGGTGGCTAGTAGTATCTTACTATAATTTTAATTGGTATTTTCTTGATGATTAATTCTGTGGAGCACCCTTTCATAAACTTAATTACCATTTCAATTTTTTTTTTTTGGTCAAATGTGTGGGGTTTTTGTCAAGTGTTTTTCAGTCTCTTTAGCCCATTTAAAATTATGTTTTCCTTATTGGTTACTCTAAACAAGTTCGCACACTTTCTGCTAATCTATCCTGTTCACTAATCCTCCTCCTTTCTATCCTTAAATCCACGTATTAAATTCTTAACTTCTTTTTGAACTCCGTATGGGTTTCCTACTTAAATTTCCAATTAATGTTCTATTTTTATATTAGTAATGTTATTT
The DNA here is from genome assembly GCF_027406575.1 of Nycticebus coucang. NCBI lineage: Eukaryota > Metazoa > Chordata > Mammalia > Primates > Lorisidae > Nycticebus > Nycticebus coucang. The sequence continues at coordinate 34,052,796 of NC_069782.1, forward strand.
TTTCTAACTTTCTGTTTCATAATGCTTGGATCTTTTTCATTTTCCTCTGGATTTTACTCAATTATTCTCTGTATTATTATGACTTCTAATATTTTATTAGATGCTAGACATGAGGGCTAAAAAATTACATAGTGTGTATGAATGTTTTTCCACAGAGTAACGTTTCTTTCAGCAGGCAGCTAGATTATCAGCAGGCCGCCTTTATTCTATGGTTTTGACTTTATTAGGATAATGTAGCACATGAACTATTTTTTTCTCTCTCATTGAAGGTGTAGTTTTTAGTAGTAGGAGAGGCCCTTATTCCTCAAATGTTGCTTTTTTTAGGTTATCAGCTAAGAGCAAGGAGTGTTCACCAAGATCTTTCCACTCCAGTGAGTTTCCAATTCCAAATTTTGCCACCCAAGCTGGATGCAGTGTCTGAAGTCTTTAACCAGTTCTTTAGCCTTTCAGAAGGTGTTTTTGCTTGTTTCTTAGGTTCCAATTGTTCATGAAAAGTGTGGGCAACAACTTAAAGGGAATTTATGCATATTTCAGGAGAACTTCTTCGTTTCCTCCTCTTTTGGTTTCCATCCTCCAGTTCAAATCACTTATATAGTTCCAAACTTTGGATTCCTTCCTTTTAGCCTACATAGTTGGTCTTTCTGCATAGTATTTTCCTGCACGATAAATTACAAATGCTTTCAGGGAAAAATCCATGGTGAGTGTGGACTTCAACTCGTTCAGGGTAATAAAGCCAGGGTGCATGTAAACTTGACTTTCCTCAATTACTCTCCAGCATTACAGTCCTACTCATTGAGTTATTTTTCAATCAGTTTGTTTTTGGTAGTTAATAATTATTTGGGGCAAGAAATATTCAGATACAAGCCATTTGGTCATGGAAGAAACTAAACTTTTTTTTTTGACTTTTATTATTGGTTTTAGGTAAGCTCTTTAAGGACAAAAACTATATATAATTGATCACTAAAGATAAATATCTGTAGTAGAATTTCTAGCACAAGATGATCTCAATAAATATGTGTAAATAAATGACAGTCAGCTTAAACATATTGAATGGGTGAATGGAGACATGTTTGTAAACTTTATAGATGATTGAATGTTAATTTGCTGGAACAATAAACCATATTTAGCCAGGTAAATTAAAAAAATAAACATAAATTCTTACATGTTAGGTTCAAGACATTAATGGTGGCTTTTCTTAAAGTTGGGTAAAACCTGACATGACATAGTTTAAGAGAGGAAAAAACATGTTTTTTGTTGGCCACATGTTTTAAATATGATTCAGTGATGTGTTTCCACTACCAAATAGCTAAGGAAAACTCACAGTGAATTATTAAGGAGTAGCACAGGAAGAATGTTAAATGTGGAAAGTCATCTAAAGTACTCAGGGGAACACACAGAAAATTACTCCATAAATGTCAACTCTTTTTGTATTAGTTCCACTAATTTCTCCACATTTAGGTATCATTTTTTAAAGAAGGTTATTTGAAACAAATATTTAATATTAAGAAAGGCTCTTGTATGGTGAAGGATTTGGAAATTTTGTGTATAAGTGATATTTAAAGCAACTCTGGATATATATCCTGGAATATAGAAGACCTTTAAGGAACATGAAGACTGCTTTCATGTATGAGAATGTGTCATATGGATGACAAATTGTATTTAGTTTGACCATCTCTAGAGGATGGGACTAAAGATTGTCATAGTTAATGGACAATTTTGTTAAATATGCTATTTTCTTACAATTAGAATTGCATGACAGAATGAGAATTGTATGACAGAATGAGTATTCACGTATACCTTTGTTAATACACGTATATGAATCTAAACATATACATTAAGTATGATACATACATATATATATATATATAGACGTGAGATGGTACCGCTGAGTAGTATTTAAACAAAAGTGGACAAAAGGGATATTATAGAGAACATTCCGATGTTGAAAGTTTCTACCATTATGCCACTGACAGTAAGGTTTTGTCATAGGAGGTGACTGTTACGTTCCACAGAGAATCATATTTCTTGGAGTGGATGAAAATAAAGCTTTAAATGAAGAGAAAGAAAGCTCCCTGCTGAAATGTTCAAATACTAAAGGTAATTTATTCTGTAATTTTCATTCATTTGTAATTTGCCTAAATAAGTTAAAAACAAAGCTTGGTTGTTACAAAAGCAATATAAAAGGGAAAGTAATAAAATCAAAATACATACTGAACACAGTCAAGACCCTTAAGGTTTAGTCCCTGCTCTTTCTCTAATTATGTGCCCATTGGACTTGATCATTTTTAAACCTTAGTTTCCTTCTTGAAAACTTAGCCTTTTGTACTACCTAATTTCTAGGAATATTGCTAGCTTTAAAGTTTTTGGCTTTCTTAAATGGTAATATCAATTCTTTTTCAGCTTGTTTTTCCAATTTATCAGTATGACTGAATTTTATTAGAAAACATTGCGAACACCGTGAAGGGCATTAATCTCGTGATGGCTTTGTTTTAGAATTATTGCTAACTAAACTCTGTGAATAATGATGAGAAATTATGAAATACATCCTTTAGAGTTTGATGCCACCCTTACTTTGCTCAGAATCCCCTAGGGGGCACCTTTCTGTTGGGTACGTCTCTCAGTCACAGATTAAAAGTATAGCAGTCCTGTAATTAGAGGGCTTCGCATCCTTTCCATCAAAATGTAAACCCAAGCAATGTACTGTTTTCCCCACCACTAAATTCTCTCAAACATAGGAAAAGTATTTTCATGGAAAATTGTATGCAAATCTCCTTTTTACAGAGATGGAAAAGTTTCACCCATTCCATCAAAGAAACTCTCAGAAGCTAAACCAAAGCAGTATCCACTAGCCATGTGTGACTACTTAACACTGAGAAAAGTCAAAATTCAGTTTTTCACTTGCACTAGCCACATGTCAAGTGCTCAACAGCCAGTGTGGCTAGTGGCTGCCATATCGACAGAGCAGAAGTAGAATGTTTCCGTCATCCTGCAAAATCCTTCTGGATAGTCCTGCTCCACAGTATAGAACAAGTGAAAGTGGTCACATTTTACATATTCTCAAAACCCCAATGTAATTGGGCCCGTTTAACATAAAATTGACAACTCTTCAATTATTTTGTGTGGGGATATTAAAAATACCACCACCATTTGTTGTTCACATATGGAAGATGATGACGTAGATTTGAATTTTAAAATCCCATTAGTGATGACACTTGGGAATCAAGGGGAGAACTAAGGGACTTTTAAAGATGCTTTCCTCGGAATTAGTATACATGTATGTTTTGAAGAGGTGAGCCCATCATGTAAATATTTGAATAGTGAAATACCAACTGAAACACTTCCTTTACTAATACTGACATTTTATTTTCTTAATTTGCTTTAAAAGATAACAAGGAAAGTCCTCATCCAAAGCGTTCCCTAACTACCCGACTAGCACCTACAGCGCATGTTTTAAATGCCACTGAGAATATCAGTATGAAGTGCAGAGAGGAGCCCTCTTCAAGTGAGACATTAGCTCTATCACTTTTTGGCCTTAGATATATTTGTCTTATCATGGATTTGTTTTACTTATTTAAAATAGAACTTGAAAAAAAAAGAGAGAGAGAAAAAACAAAGAAGGTTTAAAAATTATTCAGGACTAAGAGTTAAAGACACAATATTCTTCTACTAACTCTGACAATGAATTGTGATGTAGGTCCTAGTAAATTACATGCTTTCCCACCAGTTTAATTTAGGAATTAAAATTAACACTGTACTAACTCGTCAGAAGATTCACTGGTATAATAATCTTTTAAAATTTTTTCCATAGTAGAATACATTGGCATCACTTTATTATGTTTTAGATTATTTTAAATAATTTGGCTTCTCTTTGATATTCAGTACTGTGAGATACTTCCTCAATGCTGTTATCACTTGTGAATCTTCCTGATTCCTTCCCTCCTTTCTGTTCTTTATTTTATTTGTTGAACACCTAAAATATCCTTGGATCCCAGCTAGGCGCTGATGGGGATTGTGATGACTTGTCTCAGAGAGGCTCGGTTGAGTAGTGCTTGTTAAAAATATGGCTTAAACCTTAGGATTGGGAGAGTGGGAGTGGAGGTGAGCACGATGTTTGAAGAGGAGGCAGTGAAGCACAGTTTTATTGGGGATTTATAGCTTAAGCTGAAGTTGTGAGCCAGGGCAAGGACAGATTTATTGGTTTGCCATGGAGAGTGGAATCCGTACAGTGTACTTAAGGTTCATTTTCTCTGTGCAGTAGTCAACTGTGAAGGTTTCTCGCACAAAGAAATAACAGAGTGCCCCTCTCTACCAAATTATTTTAAGGTTCTGGAGAAATTGTACCTTAGAAATTTCTGAAAACTTGAGAATGCATATATAAAAATTTTGATGTAAAAACATGCAAGTAGAAAGTGAAAAGTTAAGTTAAGAAAGTTAACATTCTTAACATGCAGACATTCTATTATTTAATCTTATTTGATCAAACTATCTCTACACTCAGCTTCTTAAGATCTTAAAAGAGTAAGGTACAATTCACTGAAAGTATTTTACTTTAATCCAACTTCTTAAGAAGAGTAGTTTTAGCCAAAAAAGTACAAAACAATTTCTGTTGAAAATAACAGTTCTAGAACTACTTAATAATAGCATTGTAATGGGATTTATAATTATATTTGGAATACAATTTTATGTTCTTTTTGTAAATCCACATTCCTTTGGACAGAAGCATTTTTCTTTTCCTTCGAGGAAAGCTAGTTATTGAAGGTTTTCTCATCAATCTATTTCCAAGTTAGGTTTTTTCTGTACTTAAAAATAAATCACCCTTTGTTCTAAAAAGAAAAGCATTAGGGTGGTGTATTTATTTTTTTCTCTTGCTTGACATTTGAATGCACAGATATGTAATTATCACCTACAGTAATTTTCAGATAAAAGCATCTCTTAAAAACATGTAAAAATTTGTATCTTCTCTAAGTGAACAACGTCCAGCCAGTGAGGAAGCCTCATTTTAAAGGTGTGAAAAAAAGAAAATGGATTTATGATGAACCAAAGAACTTCCCTGGCCCTGGAATGAGGAGAGGTAAAGTGTCCCTATATTTCATATTTCTAAATTATAATTTTAAAAGAGATCAAATATCTAATATTTTCTATCTGAAAAACAAATTGCTGTCATGCAACATAAATGTTAGTTTAAATGTCAACCCAACTCCTCTTAATCATTTTAGTTTATTGTTTTCTGTTGTGCTATCAAATACTTAAGTATTATTTATTGGTGTGAAACCAACTTGTTTTATCCCTCCCTCCACCCTTTCTTTACAGCAGTACAGGCTCCAAATCCCAAAAATAAAATGAGTTATTATCGCAGCAATAAAAACCGAAATGCTGAGAATGCATCCTATATCCACGTTCAGAGAGAGACCGTCAGGACTGTCTCCTTGAATGCACCTCCCCGCAGCAGGCCCGCAAATGGTTCCTACAACAAAGGTGATGTTAACAAGGAACCCAAACTCAACCTCTGTTCAGGTGAGGCCCTTTACCACTGTGCTTTGCTCCCGTCTGTGGTTTGCATCTCACGAGGTTTCCTAATGGCTGGCTCATCTTCCCTGGCACCCACACCCCTCTTCTTTCTCAGACCTTCACCACCGTAGTATCTTAGAAACCAGCGAGAGGATTTACGGCATGTGCAGGAGTGCCAGTGATCTAAAGGATATGGAGGAAAGCTCCCGTTGCGTAGAGATGACTTGACGTGGGACCTCCCTAAACTTTTATCTCAGAGCTCTGCCCTTGGATCCCCTTGGATGGCTTTATTTCATTCTGGAGGATTGTTTTTAAATGGTTGACATTTTCTTGTTCCAGTAACTGCCTAGTTCGATTATCACAGTCAAGCTAGCGCCTTGGCTTTTTCTTAAGTCTTTATGATTATTTTTTGAAAGGGTTAGTTTGAAGGTTAACTGCAATATTTTTGACAACCTCTCATCTCTCCCACCACGTACAGATTACTTCTAAACCATTTCATCATGTAATAGGCAAAGTCATAGTACATGTCAAGAAGTACAAAGCCACAAATGTTTTTTTCTTTCCTGTCTCAGATGAATTTCACTCTTTTGAAGATGGATTTTACTTTTTTTTCAACTTAACCAGATGCCACTCAATTATCTGTAATTTCATGTTTGTGATTTTCCATGTTCAAAATCTAGTTAGTGGAATTCTGAATGTTTTGCACTTTTTGAAACTTAAGTAAAGACTCTGTCTTTCTTGGGTTCTTCATTTTACAATTTAAATAGACAGTAGCTTATTTCAATTATTTTTCTATTTCAGAATAGAATGGTATATGGATTTATATGTAGACAAGGATATTTTCTTAGGTGAATCTGGATTTTAATTTTATTTGTCACTATTACTATTATTTCATTTATTGTTATTATTATCATTTTTCATTTTAGTAGAAGCAGATGGCTGTGAAGAATGCAATAAATACTAGAACAGTTTATTGCTAAAGTCTAGATGTGTGTAAAGATGTCTGTAGTTACACTCTATTTTTTTGGTACCATTAGTACAATGGAAACATAGGGAAAAAGAACATTCTTGGTATTGTCATGGACCTTGCTTTCAGAACCACAGCTACATAGTCAGACTTGAAGTCATTTTAGATAGTAGTTGAGATGTAGGCTTGTCAGAGAAAAGTAAGTATTTAAAGATCAGATAAGTCTGTAAGTGCACTGGTTTCCTTGGGCAGTGAGCTCACTATTGCAGAGTGATCTTTGTGATCATAGAAGTCACTTCATAGAAGGAAATGGGATTTCCTTAGCAGAATTGTACATACGAACATGGTAAAGCAAGGTGGTAAAAATTTTGGTCATACTTCAATATTTTATTCTCCTCTAGCATAACCTCATGGGTGAGAGCCTTATTTGAGGAGTTGGACAACCAATTAAGAGATTAGTAACCAAGTTCACTGATAACTTAAGTTGTCTTAATAAACTCATTTATATCCCTAATGCCAAAGCTTTGAAATGATAAAATTAATTACTTAGAGAATAGCTTCACTCACCCTGGAGACATTTATAACTTTAATCTGATTTTAAAGTTACAAAATACTTAATTCCAGTCTTCTCTTTTTACACAGACAAATATATGTCAACATCGTATAATGGCTCAGCCTGGCGAAAACGAATTCCTTTTTCAAAAACATATTCAAAAACTGAAAAGATATATACAGGTAATTATTTACTGGTGATTTTAATGTATTAGGCAATTCTGGAAATAAATAATTTTTTAAGTTTAAGGAACACATTTTAGAAAACATTAAAATAAGTAATATTTTCAAGATATATGTACATAATTACTTGGATTTTAGTAAAAATCTTTTCTATTAGAAACTTAATTTTACTTTACATTATTGTGTCTCTTTCCCCCTAATTTTATGTATTACTTTTGATATAGTTCTTTCCTGGGCAACAAACATAGTAGTTGCAACAATTATATAATATATTGAGGTGTATTCTTTGTGTATGTATGTATGTATGTATTTTGATGCAAATAAGATATTAAAACTTTGCTATATCTACTATAGACAAATATTGACTGATACAGGGTGAAAGGGCAACCAAGATGACATTTCTTGGCCAGGAGGTTCCAAGGGACTTCATTCTCTCCTTGTACACTGAGTTGGGAATAACGTAGGGATCTTGGGAAGCTTCTCAGGGTAAAGATTTTTATTAGCCCTGACTTCAGGTTGCTTTTTTGCTAAACAACATGGTGTCTTCTCCCAGCATATCTTTTCTTTTGGAAAACCACACAGAATAAAATGCTTTCATTTACTTCTCTGACAGCTGAACCTTTCAGAAGACGTTCCAGACAAAGGGATCCTACCTAAATAAGTAGCCTAGAACTTTAAGAATAATTTGAAATACACGAGTTCTTATACTGGAGCTTCCCAGAATGGGCCAGAAAATGTTCATATCAGAAAGTTTCCCCTTTCCGAAATAAACAGCTGATAGGTATATATTTATATACAGGTGACAACCGCTAGATTCCACCATCCTTTCCCAAATCGTACTGTACTGCAAGACAACTCTGTTGCAGTGCTATTGACTTTGTTTTAACTTTGTATGAATTTTCACATCATCACGCTTAATTTTGTGGGAAAAGAAGGTGAAACGTTGATTAAAATCCTGGGTAAAACTATTATAGCAGTAGTTGAGCTACAGCTTCTTCTCCTGTGGTTTCCTTTTGGGAGAGATGATAATTGGTGTATTCAGGTATGGGCTCTTCTCCTTATTCCTGTAGCCCCCTCCCCTCTCCCATCTCAGACAGTTACATGTAAACATGAATTATAGAAGGATTGAGGGAAGAGAGGGTCACGTTGAAAACATAAACTATGTACCATCCATGTCCAGCTCAGAGCATCTGTGTGTATGACTGTGCCACATTTCCCAGATGCAACCTACAGAGAAAAGCTGTGAAGGCAATTTCTCAAGTACTCTGTGTTGGGGGGAGGCAAGTCACAACATGGGAGGACTGTTGACAGCTCCTTAAGATTTCCAAGTGCCAAAGTTGCATGGGAGGACATCCCATATTCCTGTGAGTTTCAAGTGCGAGGGAGTTCCTGGGAGAGGGGACCAGTGAGTCTACGCAAGGTCTTCCAGCTGGGATTAAAGGGATGAATACCGGAAAAAGGCTATTGTTGTTGAATCCTATTGGAGTGGGGAGATACTTAGCTATAATCTTAACGGATTTCTTGTGCCAGAGAACCAAATAGAAACCACACACATTGAAGTTTGAGAAACCTTGGACTAGGTTTCTGGGCCAGCTTTCAAGGGAAGTAGGAGCCTTGCACAGGACCCAGATTTGTCAGGATTGTTAAAATTATGTCCTCTCACTGGCGCTCACACAGAAGCACATTCTCTATTGCCCCGACCTCAGGAATTAGGAACAACAGCCGGGAGGTGAGGTAGGGAGGTAGGTAGGGAGAAAACCCCGGAGAAAGAATTTTAAACCTGAATATGGAGAAAGTGACTAAGAAATCACTGAGCTTATGTGGAAAGGACTAGATACATTTTCTATATCAGGAAGAATAGGGACATAAAGTCAAAAAGCTTGATCTTATAATAATATAATTTGTTTTCTTATTTGTCTTTTAACTAGGAAATTTATAACCTAGAAACTCTTATCCTTTCTGATTGTTGTTAAAGCCAGAATAGGAAGAAAACGATTAGCTTGTGTTGTCTCCCACGTATTCCTGCCAGGGCGCAGAGCGGCAGTTTCAACATTTCCCTGTGGACAGATGGACTGCTGCAGGGAAGGAGGTGGAAAACCCAAACCACCATTAGTCTGTTCTCTAAGGGTCTGAAGCCAAGGCCATAGACATGTAAATAGGCAGAAGGAGTCTTTTGGGAAAATGTCCTGGGATGCTATGGGCATAACACAATAGGAGAGGAAAAGGTCTGTGGGAATTAGGGGCAGGAACGGAAGGCATCTGGAGGGTCATTCTCCTTGGAAGCCTGCCTTTGAGACCACGTGTCCTTTCTGGTGGTAGGAATACTGCCAGTGTGTGTGGAGGTGCCTGTCTCCCCACGGTGCGTCTTTCACCTATTCATTGAGTGTCCCACGGTGCGTCCCTACTTGTAGAACCCTTTCCATTTTCTTCACCCCTCCATCCACATGCAAAGCATAGGAGGCGTGAAAAGGAAGTGGATTAAGTTTGAATGGTATTTTGAAAATGTCTGAATTAAAACAATAAGCTTAGTGTTTGTTTTGCCTTTAGATTTATGGTAAACACTGGTGCCCTGAGGAAGGCTGAGAAAAGAAACTAATTGAAATATTTTGTGCATTTTATTATTAGAGCCAAGAAGAAACGGGAGCAAGTAAACCTGGAGGTTGAGAGAAGAGAAAAATGAGAAAAGAGAAAAAATGTCAGACATCGTTTGATTTATAATCAAAAATGAAAATTCAAAGAATGAGATACTCAAGTACTCCATACTATATACTGGATAGGCCAAAGATGATAAATATGCAAATTCTGAAAATAAGATGCAGGAAGTACATTGTGCTCTTTCAAAAGTGATAAAAATGCAAATTACAAACAGCTGCCTGTGTATTTAGTAGGTTCGGAATTCATTCCATGCATTACCGCAAACATTTAATAAAATTTAAAAGTTTGACAATTAAACTCATTCTTTAATTGTAAACTAAGTTAAATTGCACAGATTGAGAAGTAAAATTATGCCTTTGATCTCTGTTTTGCAATATTCTTTATGGTGGAAAACTTACTTTTTCTTTACCTAGATTTTAAGCTGGGCTCTTAGCAACGATAACACATAAAGTGTAAACAAAATTCAGCAAAATCCCAGAGTTACAATTTGATGATTAAGTATGTTAGAAGAATTCCAATAGAAATACATTCTAATATGTGGTACAAAGACGCAAAGATTGAATTATTATGCAGGGCAGTTAGTGAACAATATCTTTTAATTGGCAACTGCAAAACCCATCTACTGAGGTGTGCTACATTCAAAACAGAAAAATGAAACTTTTCCTACCCTGAAAATAAAAAATATATGATTATACTGGAGAAAAGGATTTGTTTAAGAAAAACAGTGAGTAAACCACATGATGTTTCAAAAATCTCGGTGAAGTTTTAGGGTGTTAATAACACCAGAAGTATGAATACTTACAAATGCAAGAGAGACATCATTTGAAAACTTATTTTGATTTATTTTATGCTTTTTAAGACTTCTGTTTTGAATAATACATTTTTATTTAATATTTAAAATTTTATTTAAAATTAACCACAAAGTGACCAAAATGAAAACTTAAAAAAATGTATTCTTTAAACTTAAAAACGAATTTGAACCTGGCCAGGTGCAGTGGCTCACTACTGTAATCCTAGCACTCTGGTAGGCCAGGTGGGTGGATCACCTGAGCTTAGGACTTCAAGATCACCCTGAGCAAGAGGAAGATCCCTTTTCTACTAAAAATAAAAAACAAACAAACAAACAAAATAAAAACGAGCCACACACTGTGGTAGGCACCAGTAGTTCCTGCAAATCAGGAGGCTGAGACAAGAAGATCCCTTGAGCCCAAGAGTTTGAGGTTGCTGTGAGCTATGATACCAAGGCACTCTACCCAGGGCAAGAAAGTAAGATTCTGTCTCAAAAGAAAAGTTTGAAAGTAGTATAATTTAACCTTTAAAATAATGTATTTGTAAATTATACTTCTGAATTTGTTAGTTTAGAATTTCACTAAGACTTTGAGATACTCCCTATGCACGCTTTCTGTGGTTATCAGTAACTGCCTCTTGTTCAATAACTTGTTGGGAGGAGATCAGGGTTTGTAGAAATATTTTGTTTTAAAACCTCTTATAAGGTATGATTCTATCTTGTGGAGTGATAAACCTTGTGTCTGGTTTCTAATGGTGTTCAGTGTACCCACTTTTAAGAACATGGGGATATAGTAATTTTATTTTAGCAGGCAGAACATTTAGTGATTAAAACTGCTAGCAAAATATTGTGGTGAGATAAATTTGAGAGAGATATGTAAGAAAATAGCTGAATTAAAAAGCTGTATGATTTGAAGCTCGTAGGAGATGATGTGTAATTCCATTTAATGAACCAATCTATGGTTTTCTAAAACTTCAACTCGTGATGAAGAGAGAAGGGTTCTAATCTCAGATATCTTTCTTAAAGTCGAGATTGTTTGAGTGTATCTTTGTTTCATACCGAATGCTGAATAATCAATGAGGAATGAGAAGAAATTGAAGGAAGGCCTGACTGCGATTGCACACATGTTGTCCCTGCATCAATGACAATTTGTATCACGATAAGCTTTATCTAAAGGACCAAGTAGACCATGGCATTTGCGAAGTCTGTTTTCATGTTTGTGATGTAGAAGAGAGACAATTGGCTTAAATGAGGGTGAACTACAAACCAGGGAGGAAGAAGATGTACAACCCTAAAATAAAATACGGAAAGGACAAAATAAGTGAACAACCAAAAGATTAGTAAGGCAACAAGAACCCTTCCTTGCTGACTCCTGAACATGTAAACAGTGCACTTGAACTTAAACTTCACAAAGCCAGTGGTAGGTAGTTGTTTTTCTGGCACATCTAAACACTTTTGATAAATTTCACTGGTGTCCCATGATTCTACTCTTCAAAATGCAGTGGTGATAAAAGGGCAAATAAAAATAGCACCTAATAGATGCTTAGTATATTAATTGCTAAGACTGCTATAATAATACCACAAATTGAGTGCCTTAAACAATAGAACTTTATTTTCTCAAAATTCTGGAGCTAGCAGTCCAAAACCAAGGTGCCAGCATAATTAATTCCTGATGAGGGCTGTGATGGAAAGATGTTCCTGGTCTTTCTCCTAGGGTTGCAGTTTGCTGTCTCCTCCCAGTGTCTCTTCACGTCATTTCCCTTCTATGTGTTTCTGTAACCAAATCTCCCCCTTTCTAAGGATATAGGTCATAGTGGCTTAAAATCCATTCTAAAGACTTCATTTTGACTTGATTACCCCTATAAAGACCAAATAAGATCACACTCTGAGGTACTGAGGATTAGGACTTCAACATATGAATTCTGAAAGGAAAATACAAAGGTGTCTTTCGGATCTTTCCACAATGAGTGAATAGGTCTTAAATGACAAATTCTTTCTAACATTTCGATCTCCCTAAGCCTTTAAATCCCTTCTTCTCTAGTAAATGAAGGCAGGTCTGGAATTTCTAACACTCACTGTGGGCCACCTTTTGGCCCATGTTTAAATCCAAAAACCAGCTACAACAAATGCAGAATCTTTACAAGGTGGGCCCTTATCAACAAATTTGGTCTGATCCAACTTTAAATTATTTCATACTCTTAAAAACAATTTCCATATGTATTCCTTGGATTTCAATCTGTATATTAGAAAACACAAGTAGTGGCTCGGTGCCTGTAGCTCAAGAGGCTAAGGCTCCAGCCACATACACCAGAGCTCGCAGGTTTGAATCCAGCTCTGGGCATGCCAAACAACAATGACAAATACAACCAAAAAAATAGCTGGCGTTGTGGCGGGCACCTGTAGTCCCAGCTACTTGGGAGGCTGAGGCAAGAGAATTGCTTAAGCCCAGGAGTTGGAAGTTGCTGTGAGCTGTGATGTCACAGCATGATACCCAAGGCGACAGCTTGAGGCTCTGTCTCAAAAAAAAAAAAGAAAGAAAAAAAGAAAACTCGAGTGGAGTGTAGCTTACCTCCTCAAGGGTCACACTTTGTACCTCACCTTTAGGGGGCAGAGTATAGTTTATATGTCTAGTCACAAAGGGGTAGCAGGAAGTGGGTCTCAAATTGGTGTCAAGGTTAGTCTCAGATGGGGGTGTAGAGGCTGCTTCTACTGGGGGTGGAATAACTACTACTATTGGCAAAGAAGACTCGTCAGAATTTAGGAGCACAATGTCTCCATCCTCACCAGGATCTATCTAGACATCCCCATGTCAACTATTAGGATCACATTTCTTCCCTAATAAATTCTCATTTATAGTGATAGACAACCCCTGTAAGCCTGGGAATTCAATTTGCATTACAATTTGTCCACTTGCAAAATGCTATCTTTGATTTGGTTTTCAGCAATTTCAGCCTGTGGCTACAGGAAAAAAAGGTCTCTCTTCAGGACAGACATAGCAGCTTTTAGGTAGAGCTGGGAATTCAAATATCTGAACCCACTTTTTCTTCCCTTACTTTGTTCAGGAGAAACTAACCATTCTACTTGTTAGTTTGACAAAAGTGTTCAAAGCTATCACCTTACATGGTCACCAGATCCTTGCCTCTTACAAGTGGATGATTAGGAGTGTTCAATGGTGATTTGGGGGTATCTTTATCACCACATCATTCTGTGGATCGATAGTCCTCTCTTTACTGTTGGAGAGTCATTATTGTGTCTTAGCATATTATAGAGCCAATTTCAGAAACTAGAACCAATTCTGAAAATTCATCCTTAAAATGATGTTTTGCTAAAACCCCATACTCAGTACCAAAATCTGTAATTAACATTGTCCAGAGAAACAGAACCAATAGGATGTGAGTGTATATATAGAGACAGAGAAAGAGAGAGGAAGAAATTGATTTCCAGAAATTGATGTAATGCAGTTATGGAGGCTTAGTGAGTCCAAAATCTCCTGGGGGAGGCCAACAGGCTGGAGACTCAGAAAATAGCTGCAATTGAAGTTGGGAGGCGGTCTGTTGGAAAAACTTTTCTTGCCAGGGAGAAGCCAAGCTGTTTTTTATGTTCAGGTATTCAGCTAATTGGATGAGGCCCACCCACAGTATGGAGAGAAATCGGCTTTCCTCAAAGTCTACCAATTTAAATGTAAATCTCACTCAAAAACATCCTCATGGAACATCCAGAATAATGTTTGAGTATCTTGGCATCATGGCCCAGCAACATTGACATCACAGATTAACCATATCATTGGCCCTATCTGTATAATCCAAGATATTTTCATTATTTTAAGGTCAGGTGATGAGCAAACTTGATTTCCCTTGGCCATGCAACCTAAGGTATTCACAGATTCTAGGCATCAGAATGTAGAGAATCATTGTTTTGCCAATCACGACTACATTTCATATACATAATAAAAATGATAGTTGTTGCTATGTAGCAGACATTATACTACATAAAATAACTGACTTAAAAACTAAACTCTTACCCTCACCAAAACAAATACAAAAGGTACTAGAAGCTATTATTTTTCCCATTAATGAGAAACTTAACTTTTCTTAATTTCTCTAGGTCGTCATGTAACTTGTAAGTTCCAAGGGCAGTATGATTTCCTCTCTATGGCTCCTGGCCTATCCACCTCACTCCACTTTGATTATATTCCGTCTTCTCATTGCCTTCCGGATTCTGAAACTACCCTGGACCACTCTGGACTAGAGGTGTCAACCTTAGAGCCATGATGGTAGAACCCTTAATTAAGGATTTTTCCCTGTTACCTTTTCCTTTCCTCTATCCCTATCCGTTTCTCAAGCAAATATCAAAATATGCATATTGTAAGTATTATGGTTAATTTTGAGTTTTCTGACAACCAAGACCAAAAACAAAAACAAAAACAAAAAAACCCACAGTTGCCATGTATCAGGAAATCATAGCAGTGCTCCAAAAAAACCTTTTTTAGATAATACTACTTTGAAAATGGAAGACATTTTGTGCAAATCTAATGGCAATTCATTTAATAAATGCTAATAGAGCACAGTTTTGTTCAAGTCTTCTGCTAGATGTTACAGATACAAAGATAAATCCAATCTTTCCTTCTAAATGCTTCAATACAACAAGTGATGTGAGCCTTTGCACGTGTGTGATGTACTGTGTGCCACAGTAAAGGCACAAAACAGGTGCCATAGTACTACAGAGAAGGCCTGGTTTGCAGATGCCTCCCTGCCAACCTAGTTTGACATTGAGTGTTCATGGTTTTCTGAAAACTTCTTTGGGGGCTAGCACTCCACTGTGAGCAGGTGTGCCAACTTGCAGCACTACATGGAGTAGCAGCCTGGCAACACTGCGGTAGGAGGGATGAATTGCTACACTCCGAGAAGCAGTTCTCTTCCACTTGAAAACAGAGAAATTGTGCTCAAGTGTTCCCCAGAGAAGTCTTGCCAAGAATACTAGTTTGGGAGAGAACTTTTTACGTGGACACTCCCTGTATTCATAGTGTGATTATATCATGTATAGTGATTAGCTTACTTCTTTTACCATTATGCTATGAGTATTTTCAAGAAAAGAACGTCTTTTCTTTCTTAGATCCCTTTCACCTGGCCTTTAATAGGCACTTAATATTTGTTCAGTGATCTAATACCCACCTTCTCTTCCTTAGGTCAACTACTACAGTCCTTAGATTTAGAAATGCAGGATCTTTCCCATAAACCCTGTGTTGCGAGGGACCTGTCCTGACAAGGAATCCTCAGGACAATGGAGACATGCTCCTCCTTCAAGGGCAGTGATTTTCAACTGGTGTGCTGCGGCACACTGCTGTGCCATGAAAGGATCTTAAGTATGCCCGTGAAAAAGATCATTAATTAAGGCCAGGCACAGTGGCTCACATCTGTAATCCCAGCACTTGGGAGGCAAAGGTGGGTGGATTGCCTGAGCTCACAGGTTCGAGATCAACCTGAGCCAGAGTGAGACCTCTGCTTCTAAAAAATAGCCGGGAGTTGTGAAGTTCTAAGTAACAAGAATTTGTAAACTGCTCCCCACTCCCAACAATTAAACCTATAGAAGCAACCATTGAGTTAACAAAAGAATGATAGAATGAGATATGCAAAAAATTCTTCAAGTGTAAAGCAGGCATGGAAAATATGAAGAATTTATAAGAGGCTTCAACGTTGACCAGAAAGATTTGAAATGAAACCATACAAAACATTTAAAGGTGAAAATAAAATAGTTGGAATAATATTGATGAATTAATAAAGGATAAAGAAAGATTAGAAACGGCTGAAGAGAGTACATACTGAAAGTTTTATTTGAATTAATTGGCCATAGTGTATAACAAAATGACTTAAAAAGCAGAAAATATAAAAAAAAAATGATAGAGAGATGGCCTTAAAGTTAACAAACAAATAAATGGTGTGTCATACCATGCTCACGGATGAACAATATATTAAAAAATGCCACCAGGTGTGATGGTTTATGCCTGTAGTCCCAGCTGCTGAGGAGACTAAGGCAGGAAGATCACTTGAGTCCAGGAGTTCAAGGCTGCAGTGAGCTATGATTGGATTGTACCCCTGCATTCCAGTCTCAACAACAGGGGGAGACTCCATCTTGTAAATTAAAACAAAAGTTAATTATCAGCAAATTGACCTATTTAGTATCATGTCAATTCAAATTCTAACAGGTTTGTTTCCTGAAACTTCGTGACCTTGTTTTCAAATTAATATAAAATTTCAAAGCTTCAAGAACTGTCAAAACACTACTAACGAGAGCAAAATGTGGAGAGTTGCCCTGTCAGGTGTCGGTATTTATCCTCAAGCTATCTAATATTATAAAGCTATATTTACTATTGTTACAGCATAGTATTTACACTGTTATAATATTTGAGGTAAAATAGAAGAGTATAGAGACCTCAGAAAATAAATTCTGGTATCTATTTAAACTGATATATGGCGGAGGTGGTATTTCAGATTGGTGAAGGAGAGACTGTGAAATAACTGTGTTGTTAGGCATAGATCATTAGAACAGAAAAGAGAACCCAGAAATAACAAAACTCTAATTTTTACAGCCAAATGGTTTTTAGCAATTATGCCAAGAACATTCATTAGGGAAAGCACAGTCTCTTCAATAAACAGTGCTGGGAAACCTAGATGTCCATATATAAAAAGAAAAAGAAGAGAGAGAGAGAGAGAAGGGAGGGAGGGAGGAAGGAAGGAAAGAGCCTATTTCTCATCATATGCAAAAATAAAATAAAAATGGATTAATGACTTAAATGTAAGGCTGGAAACTGTGAAACTGCTAGGAAAAACATAGAGGAAACACTCCCAAGGATGATCTGGGTAACAGTTTTATAAAGAAGACCTCAAAAGTATAGGCAACAGAAGCAAAAACAGACAAGTGAGATTATATCAAACTAGAAAGCTTCCACACAGGAAAGGAAGCAATTAACAGAGTGAAGAGTAAGAATGGGAAAAAATAATATTTGCAAACTATTCATCTGACAAGGGACTGAGATCCAGAATATACAAGGAAATCAATAGTCAAAAACCAACATTCCAATTTTGAGAGTTGACTAGACATGTCTCAGAAGAAGACAGACAAATGTCAAAAGTCATGCAAAAAGATGCTCAACATCACCAATCATCAGAAAAACGCAAATGAAGACCTCAATAAGATCTCCCTCTCTTTAGAAAAGCTATTATCAAAAAGATAAAATATGACAAATGCTAATAAGGATTTGGAGAAGGGAACTCTTTAACACTGTTGGTGGAAATGTAAATTGGTACAATCATTATGGAAAATGGTATGGAGGTTCTTCAAATCACCATGTGATCCAGCAATCCCAACACTGGGTGGTATATATCCAAAGGAAAGGAAATCGGTTTGTCAAAGAAGTATTCGTACTCCCATGTTTATTGCAGCTTTATTCAGAACAGCCAAGACACAAAATCAACCTAAATGTCCGTCAACAGAAGAATTGATTAAAAAAAATGTGGTATATATATTCAATGGAATACTGTTTAGTGATAAACAAGAACAAATTTTGCCTTTTGTAGCTAGATAACCTTGGAGGACAATATGTTAAGTGAAATAAGGCAGGCAGAAAGATAAAAATTCTCACTCATATCATGTAAGGTATAAAAGTTGATCTTGTAGAAGTAGAGAATAGACTAGTGGTCACTTAAGGGTAGGGACGGTAGGTGGAGAGGGAACAGGAAAAAGTTCATTAGTGGATACAAAAGTACAGAGAGATAGAGGTCGGGGGAGGCAAGATGGCTGACTGAAGCCAGCTTTTCACAGAGGCTCCCGTCCAGAAGGAGAGTTAAAGGACAGAAATTTAGCAAGTAACTTGGTGGATTAGAGCTGAGCCAAGAGAGAAGGTTGAAGAACGCACATCAACCCTGTTGAGGCAAGCTGCGACCCCAAGGATACAAACTAAAGGTACAAAATCCATCGCCAAGCGGATGGGAGTCCCCTCCCCCATGAGAATAGCTCAGAGTACTCCATAAACAAATGATCAGAGTTCAAAAGTCCTCCCATTATATCCCACAGGAGAGACCCTCTAAAAACTGGACCTACTTCCCCTACTAGAGTGCCATGGTGCTCTCCTACCAGGCATAAAACTGTATAAAACTGTATATATTCTTGGGTATTTTCTCGAGAGGTGAGGATAGGGCATGGACTGCTGCTGAGCTTCGGGTGCCAAGCCCTTTTAATCATTTTAGATACACTTGCATTTGTTTGCTTCTATCTTTCATATCTCTGTGTTTTCTGTAGTGTCTCTTTGTTCTTTTAGTTTCTTCATTTCTGTGTTGAGTTCTGTTATGTCATGCTTCCTATACCTGTTATCTAGACATTTTCCCCTTGAATTTTTATATTTCTGATTTGTGGTCTTGCTCATACTGGTGATGGCTTCATTGATTTTCTTAAACTCATGTAAGAATATTTAGCTACAATTTTCATCTTCATCTTCATCTAGTATTTTGATGAAGTTGATACATTATGTTGCTCATTTCTACCATGGATTTTTTTTTTTTCATGTTTTGTGAAATCACCCTAATTTTGAAAGTTTGAGAAGTAACTTTTTTTAAGGTTAGTGCTAAGGCCAAATAAAACATATTAGCTGATGAATATGGCCATTGGTTTATAAATTCTGAAAAGAAACTCCTAAAACAAAGGCTAAGTACTCAGAAAACCCCAATTTTAGATTAGGGATAGTAAATATAGGATACTAGTCTATAATGATATTTATCAAAGATTGGGGGGTATTAATGATCCTTCAAGTTCTCAAGATGGTCCACAGGCCAGACCCTAGAGAGTTTTACTACATTAATGTCACATTTCATTCATATTCCTTCCTGAAGTAACAAAGGTAGCTCATTTCTTCCATTCATTTTGATGACTTTTCTTACTGTAGCTAAGTGGAAATAGAGTGGATGTCTTAACTGTGTATTGGTAAGTAGTCCAAGAATCAAAACAGTTTAGAAACCACAGTGGGGGGAAATACATAATACATATATTTTGGAGGAATACTTTTTGCTTTTTAATAGACCTCAAAGAAAATTAATCAGATGGTAAAATTGATCTTTATTTTATAACAATCAACTAGAGTACAGTAGAATGGCGACAGAGCTATTTGAATTTTATTTACATGGTTGAACAAAAATCTTGGGTCATACTTTCTAGTATGTTTAGTACAAACGTAGTAGCATTAGACATGACTCTTCCTAGAAAATACACATAGGAACATGGAGAAAAAAACTGCCTACAACTTCCTTTCCAAAAAAAATGAAGAGAAAAACTAAATATAAAACCTCCAAAGTAGGAGTTTGAAGCAGGGCTGATTTCAAAAAAAAGTAGACAACATGCTGAGGTGGAGAACAGTGATAGCCATACCCAGACAGCATGGCATGTGACGAGGAGGGCCAACAGTGGCAAATCTCAGATAGCAACAGCAATAGTTCACCTTCTTTAAACAAACAGGTTTACAATGGAGCTGTCTGTGTCCCTCTAGGAGGACGAAGGAAGGAGAGGGAAATCCAGAATTGGTGGCAAAAGGCCTCCTAGGCTGCTCTGGTTTGGAGAAGCAGAAGACTTGCGGTAACACAGAGAAACACACCCAAGTGCCTTAAGTGAAAAAGGCAGAAACCTGGAAATCTACTCTAGCCCTACCCAAACCTCCTATAAACAAAAGACTGAAGAAAATCCAATTATTAAATCATAAGGAATAAAAAGGTAACTGACATGGCACCGACTGAGGGATATGATAAGAAAAATGATACTTCCTTCCAGCAAGGTTGTACTAGTTTGCCGGGCCTCCGCATGCCCTGACCAGGAACTGTGGGAGCCGCACAATGCTGCGTCCTCCCTCCTGTACCCTCCCTTCCTCCACACCGGCCTGCTCTTCTAGCCAGATACTCTGGTAGCCGTGTGCCCTCAGGAGCCCTCCCTGCCTCTGTGCAGAGCCCTTCTCCTGGCCAGAGACTGGTGGAGTCTTGGGCTCTCTGTGCCAAAGTCACTGGGCGCCAGGCACTCCTAGAACTGTGCGCACCACCTCCTGCCCTGTTGCTGGCTTCGGGCTGTCACACTCTGGAGCTGCTTCCACAACCAGAACTCCCTGGCTTGACAGAGCTAATAGTGTTCGGCTATGAGCCGCAGGGAGCCACTGTGAGAGAACTGCCCCAGCAAGCTCTGCCCTCAGGGTTGCAGAGCAAGGATCAGGTGGGAGCTAGTAAGCTAGTGACTTAGCAGCCTAAAAAGGTGGGAACTGAGCCGCCTTGCAGTCTTAACCCTCAGGGGCAGAGTGAGACTGGTTTTGATACACTGGAGCCTTGGGCTGTTGACCCAGAGAAGTACTTTACTGAGCCTGGGACACATCCGGTCCTCAGGGGGTCATTAGCCCAGACAAAGGAGGGCAGGTATAGGCTGGAACTGACAGCTAACCGTGTGTCGCTGGAATACAAACAGCAGTGAGACCGGGCAGCGGCACAGACAGGGCCTGAGGTGCAGGTTCTGTGAACTCTAACAGCCTCTCTTCTGCAAGAAAATATAGCCAGGACAGAAACAAATTCTGCAAAGTTGTTCTGTTCTGTCAGTAATATAATCAGGGGCAGGGCTGGAACTGAGTGAACAGCCCCAGCCTCCATTAAGCATCTGAGGTTGTCAGGCCTCACCTCCCCCTACTGGATAGTGGCAGAGAGCAGCAGCCTGGCAGAGGAGACATAGATCTCCCTGTGATTCAGGCTGGTTCAAAACCCTGGAGTGTCTGCTCATTGGAGGCAACTGGGTCACAGCCCTGTGGGGTTATCAGTGACTGGGTGTGACAGAGGTGCAAGGTGGGGAAGGAGGCATCAACGTCCCTGGACTAATCTAATTGCTGGGTGGGTCTTTCTGATCTCACGGAGCACCAGAGCCAGTCATATTTGAGTTGTCTTCAGACCCCTGCCATCTAGTTGCCAGAAACCTTTTAAACTCACCCACCTGAGACAGGTACTGACTGAGACAATTGATTTGGACTTCTTGAACTGGGCCAATCACCCAAGGACTATCCAAGTCATACCCTGGGTGTATGGTTGTAGCAAGGTTTGATTTTCCTTTTCCAATTGTTGCCTGTGGGAGGTGGGGTGACTTACTTGCTGGTATTTCTCTACAGCTGAGACTTCAACCCAGAGTAATTGTTTCACTAGGGTCAGCCAGAGACCAGCTGAAAACAAGACAGAGCCACTTAGCCCTACCACACCAAGCAGGTCCCCACTTTCTCAGGCCATAGCACTGTACATGTCCTTGGCAAAGCTCCAGGGGAAAAGGTGCAGACACTAGCCCCAGCTTTTGGGAAAAGGGCTGGTTAATCACTACTTCTGGAGCCCTCAAACCAACTTCTCTTTATCCACTCATCTGGTCAAATGGTGTAAAACAATCATAGAGTGGAATCAGCAGAAAAACTCCAGTAACATGAATAACCAGAGTAGATCAACTCCCCCAAGGAGAGATATGGCAGACGCAACTGAAGATCCCATTCATAAACAGATGGCTGAGATGTCAGGAATCGAATTCAGAATTTGGATTGCAAACAAGATTAATAGAATGAAGGAAAAGTTGGAATTAGAAATTCCAGTAGCAATTCAAAAGTTGTCTCAAGAATTCAATGAATTTAAAGACAAAATCACCAAAGATTTTGACACACTGAAGCAAGAATTTGCAGCCCTCAAAGATCTGAAAAATACAGTAGAATCCCTCAGTAACAGACTGGAGCAAGCAGAAGAAAGGGTTTCTGACATTGAAGACAAAGCTTTTTGAATGCTCTCAAACTCTCAAAAAGAAGAGAAATGAAGAGCAAAAATGGATCATTCTCTCAGAGAGCTCTGAAATAATTCGAAGAAATCTAATATTCGCCTCATTGGAATCCCTGAAAGTGATGAAGGGGCTTCACAAGGCACAGAGGTTCTTCTCCATGAAATTATGAAAGAGAATTTTCCTTACATGCCAAAAGATTCTGAAATTCAGATAGCAGTTTCAGAACCCCAGCACAACTCAATGTGAATAAGACACCCTCCAAGCACATCATAATTAACTTCACTAAAGTTAATATGAAGGAGAAAATTCTGAAAGCAGCCAGACTTAAGAAGTCCATAACATACAAAGGGAAGAATATTAGAATGACTGCGGATCTCTCTGCTGAAACCTTTCAAGCCAGAAGAGGGTAGTCATCGGTTTTAATCTCCTAAAACAAAATAACTTTCAACGCAGGACCGTGTATCCAGCTAAACTCAGTTTCACTTATGATGGAGAATTAAATACTTTAATGACATTCACATGTTGAAGAAATTTGCCATAACCAAACCAGCTCTTCAGGATATTCTCAGACTTATCTTTCATAATGACCAGCACAATCCTCTACCACAAAAGTAAACTCACTCAGAAACTTTCGATCAAACTCCAACTTCCACAGTGGCAAAAGGATTAAAAATGTCCACTGGACTTTCAAAAAACTCAATACCCAAAATTTTACCAGGCCTTTCAATATTTTCCATTAATGTGAATTGCTTAAACTGTCCTCTAAAGAGGAACAGATTGGCTGACTGGATACAAAAACTCAGGCCAGATATTTGTTACATACAAGAATCTCATCCTACCTTAAAAGATAAATATAGACTCAGAATAAAGGGATGGTCATCTATATTTCTGGCAAATGGTAATCAGAAAAAGGCAGGGGTTGCAATTCTATTTGCAGATACAATAGGCTTTAAACCAACAAAAGTAAGGAAGGATAAAAATGGTCACTTCATATTTGTTAAGGGTAATACTCAATATAATGAGACTTCAATTATTAACATTTATGCACCCAACCAAATGCGCCTCAATTTATAAGAGAAACTAACAGACATGAGCAACTTCATTTCCTCCAGCTCCATAATAGTTGGAGATTTTAACACTCCTTTGGCAGTGTTGGATAGATCATCCAATAAGAAGCTGAGCAAAGAAATTTTAGATTTAAACCTAACCATCCAACATTTGGATCTAGCAGACATCTACAGAACATTTCAAAAAATCCTTAATGAATATTACAAGAAACTTTATTCTCAGAAATATGAAAATCTGAGGGAAATTGACCAATACTTGGAAGCATGTCACCTTCCAAGGCTTAGCCAGAATTGAGTGGAAATGTTGAAGAGGCCTATATCAAGTTCTGAAATAGCATCAACCATACAAAATCTCTCAAAAAAGAAAAGCCCAGGACCAGATGACTTCAGGTCAGAATTCTACAAAACCTGTAAAGAGGAACTAGTACCTATATTACTCAACCTGTTCCAAAATATAGAAAAAGAAGAAATACTACCCAACATGTTCTATGAAGCAAACATCACCCTGATCTCCAAACCAGGGAGAGACCCAACAAGAAAGGAAAATTATGGACCAATATCACTAATGAATATAGATGCAAAAATATTCAACAAGATCCTAACAAACAGAATCTAGCAACACATCAAACAAATTATACATCATGACCAAGTCAGTTTCATACCAGGGTCTCAAGGCTGGTTCAATATACATAAATCTATAAATATAATTCGGCACATAACAAATTAAAAAAAAAAGACCCTATGATTCTTTCAATTGCTGCAGAAAACGCTTTTGATAATATCTAGCATCCTTTCATGATCAGAACAGTTAAGAAAATTGGTATAGAAGGGACATTTCTTAAACTGATGGAGGTCATCTACAGCAAACCCACAGCCAATATTGTATTGAATGGAGTTAAATTGAAATCATTTCCACTCAAATCTGGAACCAGGCATGGTTGTCCATTGTCACCACTGCTCTTTAACATTGTAATGGAAGTTTAGCCATCGCAATTAGGGATGAAAAGGCAATCGAGGGTATCCATAGAGGGTCAAAAGAGACCAAACTTTCACCCCTCACAGATGATGTGATTATATATCTGGAAAACACCAGATATTCTACTACAAAAGTCTTGGAAGTGATCAAGGAACACAGCAGCGTCTCAGGTTACAAAATCAACATTCATAAATTGGTAGCCTTTTATATACCAACAATACCATTTATATACCAACAATAGTCAAGCTGAAAAAACAGTCAAGGACTTTATTCTGTTCACAGTAGTATCAAAGAAGATGAAATATTTGGGAGTTTATCTAACAAAGGACTTGAAAGATTTCTATAAAGAGAACTATGAAACTCTAAGAAAAGAAATAGCTGAAAGTGTTAACAAATAGAAAAACATACTATGCTCATGGCTGGGAAGAATCAACATTGTTAAAATTTCCATACTACCCAAAGCAATATACAATTTTAATGCAATCCCTATTAAAGCTCCACTGACATACTTTAAAGATCTTGAAAAACTAATACTTCATTTCATATGTAATGACAAAAAACCTCAAATAGCCAAGACATTACTCAGAAATAAAAACAAAGCAGGAGGAATCACACTACCAGACCTCAGACTATACTATAAATCAATAGTGACCAAAACAGCATGGTACTGGCACAAAAACAGAGAGGTAGATGTATGGAACAGAATAGAGAATCAAGAGATAAAACCAGCTACTTACCATTATTTGATCTTGAGAAGCCAATTAAAAACATTCAGTGGGGAAAAGATTCCCTATTTAACAAATGGTGCTGGGTGAACTGGCTGGTGACCTGTAGAATACTGAAACTGGACCCACATCTTTCACCATTAACTAAGATAGACTCTCACTGGATAAAAGATTTAAACTTAAGACATGAAACTATAACAATACTAGAACAGAGTGCAGTGAAAACTCTTGAAGAAATCGGTCTGGGCGAGTATTTTATGAGGAGGAACCACGGACAACTGAAGCAGCTTTAAAAACACACTACTGGGACCTGATCAAACTTAAAAGATTCTGCACACCCAAGAACAGAGTAAGTAAAACAAGCAGACACACCTCAGAATGGGAGAAGATATTTGCAGGTTATGTCTCTGACAAAGGTTTAATAACCAGAATCCACAGAGAACTCAAATGTATTAGCAAGAAAAGAACAAGTGATCCCATCTCAGGCTGGACAAGGGACATGAAGAGAAACTTCTCTGAAGAAGACGGGTGCACAACCTACAGACATATGAAAAAATGCTCATCACCTTTAATCATCAGAGAAATGCAAATCAAAACTACTTTGGGATATTGTCTAACTCCAGTAAGATTAGCCCATATCACAAAATCCCAAGACCAGAAATGTTGGCGTGGATGTGGAGAAAAGGGAACACTTCTACACTGCTGGTGGGAATGCAAATTAATACATTCCTTTGGAAAGATGTTTGGAGAACACTTAGAGATCTAAAAATAGACCTGCCATTTGATCCTACAATTACTCTACTAGGTATATCCCCAAAAGACCAAAAATCACATTATAACAAAGATATTTGTACCAGCATGTTTACTGTAGCCCAATTCATAATTGCCAAGTCATGGAAGAAGCCCACTTGCCCATCGATCCACGAATGGAATAATAAATTGTGGTATATGTACACCATGGAATATTATGCAGCCTTAAACAAAGATGGAGACTTTACCTCTTTCATGTTTACATGGATGGAGCTGGAACATATTCTTCTTAGTTAAGTATCTCAAGAATGGAAGAAAAAGTATCCAATGTACTCAGCCCTACTATGAAACTAATTTATAGCTTTCATCATATGAAAGCTATAACCCAGTTATAACCTATGAATAGGGGGAAGGGGGAAAGGGAAGGGAGGGGAGGGGGGAGGATGGACACAGGGAGGGTGATTGGTGGGATCACATATACGGTACATCTTACAAGGGTACACGTGAAACTTACTAAATGTAGAATGTAAATGTCTTAACACAATAACTAAGAAAATGCCAGGAAGGCTATGTTAACCAGTGTGATGAAAATATGTCAAATGGTCTATAAAACCAATGTATGGTGCCTCATGATTGCATTAATGTACACAGCTATGATTTAATAATAATAAAAAAAGTACAGAGAGATAGGAGGAACAAATCCCAGTGTTCTATAGCACTATAGGGTAATTACAATAAATAATGATTTATTATATATTTTCAAGTAACTAGAACGATGAATTTTGAATGCTAAAGCAAAAAAAATAATAAATATTTGAGGTGTTATATATGCTTATTATCTGGATTTGATCATTACACGTTGTATCATGTATCAAAATATCATATTGCATTCCATAAACATGAAAAATTATGTCAATAAAACATGGTAAAGAAATAAATGTTTTAGAAAAATGGGTAACCACATAGGAGGAAGAAAAAAGACAATGAATGGATCTCCAGTCTCACACAAAAAAATGCATTTTAGATGAATAAGTACTTAGATGACACAAGAAAATCTTTATAATTTACAGAAACTATTTACTGAATGTATATATGAGTCCTAGCAAATTTAGAAGCTTATATTCTGCTTGTCAATATTTGGGTAAAAGAGAGAGCAGGGAGAGTCAGGCCAGCATGCTCTCTTCCTAAAGTCACACACAACTCCCTAAATAGACTATCTAAATAAACAAGGCACATTTATGAGAAATTAGGCACTCATCCTCTGGCATTTCTCACTTAACAGGGCTATGATTCCATGACATTTCTTTTGTTGCTTAATTCCTGATTCCTGGTTTGTATATCTCACAATATTATACATTTTACCTAAATTTTCTTTTCTTAGATTTACTTGAGGGACTCAAATAGCTTATTTTAGACTCCGGTCTTAGAACATATGTCTATATTATCTTTATGAAAAGTTTACTATGGACAGATTTCTGTTGGAAGTGATTTTTGGCTCCTTTTACCAGACTCTGCCATTTGAGATGGAAATTAAAGTTCTAGCTCAACAGTTTCTTATTACTTAAAATTAGTTTGTCACAAACTGGACTCTCAACTGCTTGGCAAAAATAAAAACCACAACTTCTACTTTGCCCCTGGCAGACACTCAAAAGGACAATTTGTACCATTTGTAAGCTAATCAAAACAGATCATCCACAGTAAGGCAGGGAGAACTTTGGGTTCCAATTCAATCTGCTTTCAGTTGGCTCTGCTGGATCGTGTTAGCAGAGATAATTGCCCCTATTGCCAGGATAATGTTTATGTTCTTTTGCTTCAGGGGAAAGACTGCCTTAGAACAAATTAAGTGTGATTAGCAAGAAGGCTGGGTAATTGCCAATAAATTCAGTAAACTCTCCTGGGCTTTAGAGCCAGAAGGGCCTTTTTTAGGCTCCTGATTGTGCCATTTGCTAATTGCTTGACCTTGGAGAAAATACTTAATCTCTCTTAGCATGAATCCCCTCATTTGTAATAATAATTTCTTGATAGGATTTTCATGGGCATTGGAGATAACAAATTTATTGAGCGCCAAGGGCTGTGCCTGGGCTTTTGATAAAAATGGTATCCGTTTATCACTGTTGAAAAATATCTGACAGATTATCATCACTTACTGATCAATACAATAGAAAAAAATGTGACTGTACTCACGCTTGGGACTTAATCTTGGATTTGCACGATATTAAACAACAACTAAATATAAAATCTGGGTGTTTCTGGGACTCCAACCCATGTTGACTTAGGGCATGGGTTAGCAATACGGTTTGAAGTTGTTTTGGGGAACAGATTGGTGATTCTCATACTTGCTTGCTCTCTGCCTGTGAGATTCCCTAGTGACTGAAGATGCATCAATGTTTCCCTTTTGTTTTGATTGAGAAACAAATCTGTATCTAATTTTTGATAAGAATATGTTGCTAAAATGTAATAAAGACAAAGTAGATTTGATACGTTACAGCACAAAAAAATTAAACAATAAAATGGATGTTGAAGCAGAATTTCAAATGCATTTTCATTTAAAAAAACGTCTGATTTAATAATTTATACTCCCCAGGCATGCCGCCCTGGGAAATGTCTAGCTCAGGGCTTTGTAGCTCTGCACATACTCAAATAAATTATTTTCATTTTTTTCTTCCTCCTGACACCCAGAAGCCTCCATAGCTAGTCAGTCATTGTGCTTAAAGGATATAAAATTGTTGAAAATCATACCGAGTGAATTCTAATAGAAACACAAATTGTTTTATCAAAAATATATATGTTAAATAGAAAACATTTGTTTGTTAGTTCTGAGTCTGGATTATCCATACTATGCTTCCTCCATGGGCCTAAAAACCAAGACATGGTGACACATTATTGGAAAAAAATAATTCTATTTACTTAAGTATGTACTTTATTTTTTTCTCCAATTTTTTTATTGTTAAATCATAGCTGTGTACATTAGTGCAATCAAGGGGTACAATGTGCTGGTTTCATATACAATCTGAAATATTCTCATCAAACTGTTCAACGTAGCCTTCATGGCATTTTCTTAGTTCTTGTATGTAGACATTTGAATTCTGCCTTTAGTAAGTTTCGCCTGTAAGTATGTACTTTCTGAATCATCTTAATGCATGCATTGTGTTATATAATTTATAACTTTTGCTCTCTGAAATAAATGAGTGCAATATTTTAATGCATGATTATATTAACACGTTAATATAAATATATTAAAATATTCTAATATATTAGTGTAATATGTTAAGGGTTATTTATTTTCAGAAGTGCATAAAATTCACATTTTACTCCTGTAAATTCACATTTACTCAGTGTTGCACCGATGAATGTTTAAGAACTGGTTCTGAGAGAAAACAGCCCCTCTTTGTAACATTACAGATTTCCATCGTGTAAAAACTCCCACAGAGGCAAATTTAAAGCTACTAAGTGAAGTCACTGATCTCACAATTAGGAGGAAATACCCGTAATTGGCTCTTCTGAGCTGGAAAGAAGCTTACTCCAGCACATCTTTGCATATTGTCCATATTATAATGACAAAACGAAAATGATCCCATTAAATTTAATTCATATTAATTGAGTGCCTCTTACAAACCAGTTCCAAGTCAAGATATTACAGATATCCTTCCAACTATATTTAGGCATATTGTATATGTATTTGTTTGTTTATTGTCAGTTTTTACCCTCAAGAGTACTAGCCTCAGGAATGAAAAGACTTTTCTTTTTAGTTCATTATTGTTCAAACTTAGACTGATGCTGATGCATAGCAGGCAATGAATAAAGATTTGTTGAATCAGATAAAGGAGACTCAAACTTCAACAAGATTACAGTGTGCCAGGTTATTAAAGAAAATGTTTTTTAAGAAGACAAACAAAATCACATTACAATTAACACACCTAAGTGTTTTTCTAAAGTTAAAAATTAAATTTTAATCCTTTCCATAATGCTACAATGAATAATAATTTATACCTCCAGCAAAATTTATTTTTCAGTGAAATGTTACTAACAGCATTAGCAAACCTTTATAAAGTGTTAGTTCCATGGCAAGAATATGCTAAGTGAATTACATATATGGTATTATGGAATCTAAACCTCACAATATGCTTTCAAATATTCATTAATTTTATTATCTATTTTTATAAATCAGAAAATTGCAATTACAGATTGTTCAGTAACTTGCTAAGTCAATTGCTGATCAATGCCAGGCTCCATTTTGAACTTGAATCTCATCCCTTAATCAGTCTCCTAACCACTTATTTTCCTCTTTGTTGTTTCAAAGTGTTGTAAGCCCCTGAGTGCTCACTTTTTCATTTTGCTGCTTTGCAATGCGCAGATGCAAGATCAGCAATTAAGATTATTTTTCCAAGTAAAAGAGGCTCTACCATTGATAGCAGGATCTCTACAAAGGGCTGCAAATAGACTACAGGACTTGAATGAGTTCACTATCTGTTATAAGACAGGAAATCATAGATGATGTTCATCTCTGAGGTTCTCAGGAACCCACTAGTTCCTTTAAACAGGTATTTTGGGGCTTTGGTGTAGAAAATAGTGTTATTATGCATTTGTTATATTAACTATTTTGTATTGTCTTATCCAGTACCTGTACAATTTTAATGTGATAGTTTATCAATGACTTCAACCTGATTCCTGCAACTATTCTGATTTTACTACTTAGGGGCCATGTGACCTTTGGCAAGTAAATAGAGATATTAATAAGAAAGCCTCGTAGAATTGAGGGGAATAAATGAGATTGTCAATGTAAAATGTTTAAATAGTATCTGGTACATGGCAAGTGCCCTATATATGTTAGCTTTCAATTATATTTATTTTGAATAATAGTGGAGAGAAACTTTTCAGCATTTCATAACTTGGGTAGCAGTTTTCTGATCACAGTTCTTCATTCTGAAGTATAATGTGATATTTCTGGATGGGAATAGAGTGATGAGTGCAGTGTAGGACAGGTGTTGAAAAGGTACTTTTTCCGACCCTTATTAAGACAGTAAGGCAGACTTCACTCAGGACTATCACAGTAAGTATAGAGACTACTGTGGATGGGGCTTTGCAGTAGGGGAGAGGGATTGTGTTCAATTCCAAATATAGTAAAGAAAAGTCAGAATTTATAGCCAAAAAGGTATCAGTGGAATATTACTAAGAGGAAACATTAGGAAGATGAAGAGATTCTGGCTAAACCAACCCAACAGGATTCTTGCTGAAACAGGCCAGAGTGATTAGACAGCACTGTGGGGATGGTGGATGATTAGGAACCAATGGGGGAGGCTGGATATCGAGCATGGCAGACTACGGTTAAGCCAACCTGATGAATTCTTGTTAAGAGTGGGCACTGCAAAGAAAGACATGGAAGTCCCAAAGGAAAGGTCTGATGGAAGAGGCTCTACAGAAGCCTCAATAAAGCTTGGGCCAGGACAGACTCTTGGTAACAAGGAGCAGTAAATATTCTCTCCTTAAGATTGTATTTTCTTCCAAATCTTTCAATTAAATAGCAGTTGACAAATTCCTCTTAAAATATAGCCCCCCAATAAAATAAGATGCATCCCCATTAATTGGTCAGCTATTCATTTTAATTATTATCACTGGTTAGCTCTTCCTGATTTCCATTTTGAAATTGTTCCACATCTTATTGAAATATCATCTTTTATAATAGGAGCTACATTTTGTTCATTGCTGTGTCCTCTATAAGGCCCCTTAGTAGATTCTTCAATAAAGTTTCGCTGAATCAGAAATTCAGAGGAAACAAAGAAAAATGATCAACATAAGTGTATTTTTTTCTAATGGAGTCTACATTTTTATTCTTACCTCTGATTTTTCTTATTTTACTTCTTATCTGTCTAGGTCAGTGGTTCTCAACCTTCCTAATGCCATGACCCTTTAATACTGTTCCTGTGGCTCGCAACCCACAGGTTGAGAAACGCTGGTCTAGGTCCTGGGTAAAACCCCACTTGAAATCCATTCACATTACACTTTGTAGATTATGCCAACAAAAGTTCTCAGATTATTTAAGTAAGCATTTACCGAGTTTAGAATAACTGAATTATTAAAATTCAAATTTAGGTGTTGCTTGTAAACAGACAAAAAGGTAGCATAACAAATATTTATCGAGTACTTCCTTTCTACTTTTATTACGATGGCAGGAGTAAAATACTTAGGAATAAATTAATTCCAAGATATTAAAGATCTATACACTTAAAATCATAAAAAATTGATGGAAAAAGTTGATGAAGTCATGAAAAAATAGAAAAATATCCTGTCTTCATGGATTGGAAAAATTAATATTATAAAAATAATCATACCAGTTGAAGTTAGCTACAGATTGAATGCAGTCCATATCAAAATTCCAATAATTTTTTTCAGACATAGAAAAAAATTTATATGAAATTTATATGAAATTACAAAAGACCCTGAACAGCCAAAACAATCTTGGGCAAAAAGAAAAAAGCTGAAGGCATCACATAGCCTGATCTCAAAATACTACAAATTTCTAGTACTCTGTCATCAGAAAGGAAGGCAAACTCTGTAATTTAAAGAGGCTTATTCTGGACCTCCATAAGATCTGTGCCATGACCTGTGATCAGTGCCCACCTGGACCTCTGTAAGAGGTGCACTAGGACATGCGACCTGTGATCGGCACCTGCCCAGACCTCCAGAAGATCTGCGCTGCAACCTGCGACGCGTGACCAGGGCCTGCCTGGACATCCTAAGAGCTGCATGGTGATGCACAATCGGTGCCAGCCTGGACCCTGGTAAGACCTGTGCCACGACCTGTGATCTGTGCCTGCCTGGACTTCCATACAAGTGGGGCCACAACCCATGCCCCACTACCCGCGCCACGCGCCAGCCGGGCCTCCGCACACCCTGACCAGGAACACCAGGAGCCGTGTAACCCCACGTCCTCCCACCTGTACCCTCCCTGCCTCCACACTGGCCCGCTTGTCTGCCCTGGGACTCTAGTAGCCCCTTGCACTCGGGAGCCCTCCCTGCCTCTGCACAGAGCCTGTCTCCTGGTCAGAGACTGCTGGAGCCTTGGGTCCTCTGTACCAAAGTCACTGGGTGCCATGCACTCCCAGAACTGTGTGTACCACCCCCCCACCCTGTTGCTGGAGCTGATCCTACAACCAGAACTCCCTGGCTTGCGCAGCCCCAGAGGAGCTACACAGGGTCACTCCCTACAAAGATCCAGCAACAATAGAGTGATCCCGCTGGGGTCTAATCTTGGAGAGGCATCTCCCCAACTCTGAGGACCGTCAGAGGCAACAGTAAAAAATAATCATGAGGTGAAATCAATGGAAAAACTCTGGCAATATGAATAATCAGAGTAGATCAACTCCCCAAGGAACAATTGGGCAGAAACAGCACAAGATCTCATGCACAAACAAACAGCTGAGATATCAGAAATTGAGTTCAGTATCTGGATAGCAAATAAGATTGAATTAGAATTAGTAACCCAAAAGATGTCTCAAGAATTCAACAAATTCAAAGACCAAATGACCAAAGATTTTGACACATTGAGACAAGAAGTTGCAGCCCTCAAAGATTTGAGAAACACAGTAGAATCCGTCAATAACAGAATGGAACAAGTAAGAAGAAAGGATTTCTGACATTGAAGAAAAAGCTTTAGAATGCTCCCAAACTCTCAAAAGGAAGAGAAATGGAGGGCAAAAACAGATCACTCTCTCAGAGAGCTCTGCAATAATTCAAAGAAAACAAATATTCATCTTATAGGGATCCCTGAAAGAGATGAAGTGGCTTCACAAGGCACAGATTCTCTTCTTCATGAGATTATGAAAGAGACTTTTCCAGACATGCCAAGAGATTCTGAAATTCAGATAGCAGACAGTTTCAGAACTCCAGCATGACTCAACCTGAATAAGACAGCCCTCAGACACATCATAATGAATATCACTAAAGTTAATATGAAGGAGAAAATTCTGAAAGCAGGCAGATGAAAGAAAACCATTACCTACAAGGGCAAGAATATTAGAATAACTGCAAATCTCTCTGCTGAAACTTTTCAAGCTAGAAGAGGATGGTCATCAACTTTTAATCTCCTAAAACAAAATAACTTTCAACCCAGGATCCTGTACCCAGCTAAACTGAGTTTCATTTATGATGGAGAATTAAATACTTCAATGACATTCACATGTTGAAGAAATTTGCCACAACTAAACCAGCTCTCCAGGATATTCTCAGACCTATCCTCCATAAAGACCAGCATAATCCTGCGCCACAAAAGTAAATCCACCCAGAAAATTTTGAGCAAATTCCAACTTCCAGAATCGCAAAAGGATTAAAAATGTCCACCAGACTCTCAAAAGGCTGATCAATATTCTCAATTAATGTGAATGGTTTAAATTGTCCTCTAAAGAGGCACAGGTTGTCTGACCATATACAAAAACTCATGTCAGATATCTGCTGCATAAAAGAATCTCATCTTACATTAAAAGACAAATATAGACTCAAGGTGAAGGGATGGTCATCTATACTCCAGGTAAATGGAAAGCAGAAAAAAAGCAGTTGCAATCCTATTTTCAGATGCACTAGGCTTTAAACCAAGCAAAATAAGGAATGATAAGGATGGACACTTCATATTTGTTAAAGGTAATACTGAATATGATGAGATTTCAATTATTAATATTTATGCACCCTACCAGAATGCACCTGAACTTATAAGAGAAACTCTAACAGACACAAGCAACTTGATTTCCTCCAGTTCCATAATAGTTGGAGACTTTAAAACCCCTTTAGCAGTGCTGGATAGATCCTCCAAAAAGAAGCTAAGCAAAGAAATTTAGACTTAAACTTAACCATTCAACATCTGGACTTAACAGACATCTACAGAACATTTCATCCCAAAAAAACTGAATACACATTCTTCTCATCAGCCCATGGAACATACTCCAAAATCGACCACATCCTGGGCCACAAATCTAACCTCAGCAAATTTTAAAATATAGAAATTATTCCTTGCGTCTTCTGAGACAATCATGGAATAAAAGTTGAACTCAGTAACAACAGGAATCTGCATACCCATACAAAAACATGGAAGCTAAATAACCTTATGCTGAAGGATAGATGGGTTATAGATGAGATTAAGAAGGAAATCACCAATTTTTGGAACAAAACAACAATGAAGACATGAATTATCAGAACCTCTGGGATACTGCAAAGGCAGTCCTAAGAGGGAAATTTATAGCACTGCAAGCCTTCCTCAAGAAAATGGAAAGAGACTAAGTTAACAACTTAATGGGACATCTCAAGCAACTGGAGAAGGAAGAACATTCCAACCCCAAACCCAGCAGAAGAAAAAAAAAATCAAAATTAGAGCAGAATTAAATGAAATTGAAAATAAAAGAATTATACAACAGATCAATAAATCCAAAAGTTGGTTTTTTGAAAAGATCAATAAAATAGATAAACCTTTGGCCAACCTAACCAGGAAAAAGAGTAAAATCTCTAATTTCATCAATCAGACATGGTAAAGATGAAATAACAGACCCCTCAGAAATTCAAAAATCCTTGACGAATGTTACAAGAAATTTTACTCTCAGAAATATGACAATCTGAAAGAAATCGACCAATACTTGGAAGTACGCCACCTACCAAGACTTAGCCAGAATGAAGTGGAAATGTTGACAGGCCTATATCAAGTTCTGAAATAGCATCAAGTAAGCAAAATCTCCCTAAAAAGAAAAGCCCAGGACCACATGGCTTTACATCAGAATTCTACCAAACCTTTAAAGAAGAACTAGTACCTGTATTACTAAACCTCTTCCAAAATATAGAAAAAGAAGGAATACTACCCAACACATTCTATGAAGCAAACATCACCTTGATCCCTAAACCAGGGAAATACCCAACAAGAAAAGAAAGTTATAGACTGAGGCGGAGACAAGAGGCTCCCATTCAGAAGGAGAGTTAAAGGTCAGAAATTTAGCAAGTAACCGGGTGGATTTGAACTGCACCAAGAAAGAAGGTTGAAGAATGCACATCAAAACCACTGAGGTGAGCTGCAACCCCAAGGATACAAACAAAAGGTACAAAATCCGTCACCAAGTGGACGGGAGTCCCCTCGCTCATGAGAATGGCTCCGAATGCCCCAGAAACAAATGAGCAGAATTCAAAGGTCCTCCCACTACACTCCATATGAGAGACCATCTAAAAACTGGACCTACCTCCCCTACTAGGGTGCCAGAGCATTCTCCTGCCAGGCATAAAATTGTATAAAACTGTATATATTCTTTACCTGCAATTCTGAGCTCCAAGCACTTCCCTCGTCTCTCACTCTGAGGTCTGGAGGCCTGTCCCCCAGGAGTCCAGATACTTGGGTGACTTCTTGAGGGGTGTGGACAGGGCCTAAACTGCAGCTGGTCAGTGCTGACTCTGGGGCACTGGAGTGAGTAGACAATGGTTGGCTGAGAGGGATCCAAACCGGAGTGGCAGTGCCCCAAGATACAGAGCAGCAGCTGTCTTTTAGCAACAATAGGGCTCACTCCCGGATATTCTGAAGCCACACCCCCTGTCTCCCTGTGCAACCAGAGTAGGCCTGACATCTACTCAGGTGGCAACCACCACAGAACAGATATGTGATGGAAACGCAGGCCCCGTGAGTAAAGGGTTTCCCTGAGGCGTCACAGGCCTGGGTGGAGCATCAAGACTAGAAACGCATGTGCAGAGCCAGGAAGTTCCCAGGGCAAGGATGACCCAGAGGACTGCTTTACTGAGCCTAAGACACACCTGGCCCTCAGGGGATCATCAGCCTATAGACAAAGGAAGACAGGAGTCTAGAACTGACATCTAACAGAATACAAACCTACAGGAGCAAAGACAGGGCCTGAGATTCAGGCTCTGGGACCTCAAAACAGCTTCTCTTCTGCAGGGGAATTTAGCAGGGACAGAAACAAATTCCTGCAAAGTTGTTCTGTTCTGTTCTGTCAGTAACATCAATCAGGGGTTGGGCTCAAACTGAGTGAACACCCCCCAGCCTCCATCAAGCGCCTGTTGTCAGGCCTCACATTCCCTGCTAGATAGAGGCAGAGCGCAGCAGCCTGGCTGAGCAGAAATAGATTTCCTTGTGATTCAGGCAGGTGCAAACCCCTGAGTACCTATTCACTACAGGAGACTGGGTCAAAGCCCTGCAGGACTATCAGTGACTGGGTGTGACAGAAGTTCATGATGGGGAAGGAGGCATCAACCTTCCCAGACTGATCTATTTGCTGGGTGGGTCTTCCTGACTCCACAGAGCACTGGAGCAGGCCATATCAGAGTAGCCACCAGACCCCTGTGATCCAGTTGCCAGAGACCTTTTAAACTCTCCCACCTGAGACATGTGCTGACTGAGACAATTGATCTGGATCTTTTGAACTGAGCCAATCACCCGAGGAATATTCAGGTGGTGCTGGGAGTGTGCTTGTAGGAAGGTTTGATTTTCCTTTTCTAATTGTTGCCTGTGGGGGGTGGGGTGACTTATGCTGGTATTTCTCCACAGCTGAGACTTCAACCCAGAGTATCTGTTTCACTGGGGTTAAACAGAGACCAGCTAAAAACAAGACAAAACCACTTAGCCCCAACACACCAAATAGGTCCCCAGTTTCTCAGGCCATAGCACTGTATGGGTCCTCGACAAAGCTCCAGGAGAAAAATCAAATGGTTTAAAACACTCATGGGGCAGAATCAGTAGAAAAACTCTGGTAACATGAATAACCAGAATAGATCAATCCCCCCCCCCACCACCCAAGGAAAGATATGGCAGCTGCAATTGAAGATCCCATTCATATACAGCTGGCCAAGATGTCAGAAATTGAATTCAGAATTTGTATTGCAAACGAGATTAATAAAATGGGGGAAAATTTGGAATTAGAAATTCAAGCAGCAATCGAAAAGTAGGAATTAGAAATTTGAGGAGAAATTCAAAAGTTTTCTCAAGAATTTAACGAATTTAAAGACGAAACCACCAAAGATTTTGATGCACAGAGGCAAGAATTTGTAGCCCTCAAAGATCTGAAAAATACAGTACAATCCCTCAGTAACAGAGTGGAGTAAGCAGAAGAACGGATTTCTGACATTGAAGACAAAGCCTTTGAATGCTCCCAAACTCTCAAAGAAGAAGAGAAATGAAGAGCAAAAATGGATCATTGTCTCAGAGAGCTCTGGGATAATACAAAGAAGGCTAATATCCACCTCACTGGAATCCCTGCAAGTGATGAAGTGGCCTCGCTAGGCACAAAGGCCCTTCTCCATGAAATTATGAAAGAGAATTTTCCAGACATGCCAAGAGATTCTGAAATTCAGACAGCAGACAGTTTCAGAATCCCATTACGACTCAATCCCAATAAGACATCCCCCAATGCATATCATAATTAACTTCACTAAAGTTAATATGAAGGAGAAAATTCTCAAAGCAGCCAGATGTAAGAAATCCATTACCTACAAAGGGAAGAATATTAGAATGACTGCAGATCTCTCTGCTGAAACTTTTCAAGCCAGAAGAGGGTGGTCATTGACTTTTAATCTCCTAAAGCAAAATAACTTTCAACCCCAGATCCTGTATCCAGCTAAACTGAGTTTCATTTATGATGGAGAGATTAAATACTTTAATGACATTCATATGTTGAAGAAATTTGCCATAAGCAAACCAGCTGTTCAGGATATTCTCAGACCTATCCTCCATAATGACCAGCACAATCCTCTACAAAAAAAGTAAACTCACTCAGATACTTTTGATCAAACTCCAACTTCCATAATGGCAAAAGGATTAAAAATGTCCACTGGACTTTTGAAAAACTCAATACCCCCAATTTTACCAGACTTCTCAATATTCTCCATTAATGTGAATGGCTTAAACTGTCCTTAAAGAGGTACAGGTTAGCTGACTGGATACAAAAGCTCAGACCAGATATTTGCTGCATAGTAGAGTCACATCTTTCCTTAAAAGACATAGACTCAGGGTGAAAGAATGGTCATCCATATTTCAGGCAAATGGTAATCAGAAAAAAGCAGGTGTTGCAATTTTATTTGCAGATACAATAGGCTTTAAACCAAAAAAAGTAAGGAAAGATTAGATTGGTCACTTCATATTTGTTAAGGATAACACTCAACATGATGAGATTTCAATCACTAATATCTATGCACCCAACCAGAATGCACCTCAGTTTGTAAGAGAAACTTTAACAGACATGAGCAACTTGATTTCCTCCAGCTCTATAATAGTTGGAGATTTCAACATTCCTTCCGCAGTGTCAGATTGATCCTCCAATAAGAAGCTGAGCAAAGAAATTTTAGATTT
Organism: Nycticebus coucang; assembly: GCF_027406575.1. NCBI lineage: Eukaryota > Metazoa > Chordata > Mammalia > Primates > Lorisidae > Nycticebus > Nycticebus coucang. The sequence goes on from NC_069782.1 coordinate 34,092,095, forward strand.
AAACTTAACCATTCAACATCTGGACTTAGCAGACATCTACAGAACATTTCATCCCAACAAAACTGAATACACATACTTCTCATCAGCCCTCGGAACATACTTCAAAATCGATCACATCTTAGGTCACAAGTCTAACCTCAGTAAATTTAAAGGAATAGAAATTATTCCTTGCATCTTCTTGGACCACCATGAAATAAAAGTTGAGCTCAGTAACAACAGGAATCTGCATACTCATACAAAAACATGGAAGTTAAATAACCTTATGCTGAAAGATAGCTGGGTCAGAGATGAGATTAAGAAGGAAATTGCCAAATTTCTGGAACAAAACGACAATGAAGACACGAATTATCAGAACCTCTGGGATACTGCAAAGGCAATCCTAAGAGGGAAATTTATAGCACTCAAGAGAATGGAAAGACAGGAAGTTAACAAATTAATGGGACATCTCAAGCAACTGAAAAAGGAAGAACATTCCAACCCCAAACCCAATAGAAGAAAAGAAATAACAAAATTAGAGCAGAATTAAATGAAACTGAAAACAAAAGAATTATACAACAGATCACTAAATCAAAAAGTTGGTTTTTTGAAAATGTCCACAAAATAGATAAACCTTTGGCCAACCTAATCAGGACAAAAAGGAGTAAAATCTCTAATCTCATAAATCAGAAACGACAAAGATGAAATAGCAACAGACTCCTCAGAAATTCAAAAAATCGTTAATGAATATTACAAGAAACTTTATTCTTAGAAACATGAAAGTCTGAAGGAAATTGACCAATACTTGGAAGCATGTCACCTTCCAAGACTTAGCCAGAATCAAGTGGAAATGTTGAACAGGCCCATATCAAGTTCTGAAATAGCATCAACCATGCAAAACCTCCATAAAAAGAAAAATCTGGGACCAGATGGCTTCACATCAGAATTCTACCAAACCTTTAAAGAGGAACTAGTACCTATATTACTGAACCTGTTCCAAAATGTAGAAAAAGAAGGAAGACTACCCAACACGTTCTATGAAGCAAACATCACCCTGATCCCCAAAGCAGGAAAAGACCTAACAAGAAAGGAAAATTATAGACAAATATCACTAATGAATATAGATGCAAAAATATTCAACAAGATCCTACCAAACAGAATTGAGCAACACATCAAACAAATTATACATCATGACCAAGTCGGTTTTATCCCAGGGTCTCAAGGCTGGTTCAATACACATAAATCTATAAGTATAATTCAGCACATAAACAAATTAAAAAAACACCATATGATTCTCTCAATTGATACAGAAAAAGCTTTTGATAATATCCAGCATCCCTTCATGATCAGAACACTTAAGAAAATTGGTGTAGAAGGGACATTTCTTAAACTGACAGAGGCCATTTACAGCAAACCTACTGCCAATATCGTATTGAATGGAGTTAAATTGAAATCATTTCCACTCAGATCAGGAACCAGACAAGGCTGCCCATTGTCTCCACTGCTCTTTAACATTGTAATGAAAGTTTTAGCCACTTCAATTAGGGAAGAAAAGGCGATCAAGGGTATCCATATAGGGTCAGAAGAGATCAAACTTTTGCTCTTCGCAGATGATATGATTGTATATCTGGAAAACACCAGGGGTTCTATGACAAAACTCTTGTTTTTGCAGTTTTGGCCAGGGCTGTGTTTGAACCTGCCACCTCTGGCATATGGGGCCAGTGCCCTACCGCTTTGAGCCACAGGTGACGCCCATACTACAAAACTCTTAGAAGTGATCAAGTAATACAGCAGCATCTCAGGTTACAAAATCAACATTCATAAATTGGTAGCCTTCACATATACCAACAATAGTCAAGCTGAAAAAACAGCTAAGGACTCTATTGCATTCACAGTAGTGTCAAAGAATATGAAATATTTGGGAGTTTATCTAACAAAGGACTTGAAAGATCTCTATAAAGAGAACTATGAAACTCTAAGAAAAGAAAAAGCTGAAAGTGTTAACAAATGGAAAAACATACCATGCTCATGGCTGGGAAGAATCAACATTGTTAAAATGTCCATACTACCCAAAGCAATATACAATTTTAATGCAATCCCTATTAAAGCTCCACTGTCATACTTTAAAGATCTTGAAAAAATACTACTTCATTTTATATGGAATGAGAAAAAACTTCAAATAGCCAACATATTATTCAGAAATAAAAACAAAGCAGGAAGAATCACAATACCAGACCTCAGACTATACTACAAATCGATAGTGATCAAAACAGCATGGTACTGCCACAAAAACAGAGAAGTAGATGTCTGGAACAGAATAGAGAACCAAGAGATGAATCCAGTTATTTACCTTTATTTGATCTTTGACAAGCCAATTAAAAACATTCAGTGGGGAAAAGATTGCCTATTTAACAAATGGTGCTGGGTGAACTGGCTGGCAATCTGTAGAAGACTGAAAGTGGACCCACACCTTTCACCATTAACTAAGATAGACTCTGACTGGATAAAAGATTTAAACTTAAGACATGAAACTATAGAGATACTAGAAGAGAGTGCAGGGAAAACCCTTGAGGAAATTGGTCTGGGTGAGTATTTTATGAGGAGGACCCCCCGGGCAATTGAATAAGCTTCAAAAATACACTACTGGGACCTGATCAAACTAAAAAGCTGCTGCACAGCAAAGAACACAGTAAGTAAAGGAGGCAAACAGTCATCAGAATGGGAGAAGATATTTGCAGGTTATGTTTCCGACAAAGGTTTAATAACCAGAATTCACAGAGAACTCAAACATATAAGCAAGAAAAAAAACAGTGATCCCATCGCAGGCTGGGCAAGGGACTTGAAGAGAAACTTCTCTGAAGAAGATAGGCGCACGGCCTACAGACATATGAAAAAATGCTCATCATCTTTAATCATCAGAGAAATGCAAATCAAAATTACTTTCAGATATCATCTAACTCCAGTAAGATTAGCTCATATCACAAAATCCCAAGACCAGAGATGTTGACCTGGATTTGGAGAAATGGGTTTACTTCTACACTTCTGGTGGGAATGCAAATAAATACATTCCTTTTGCAAAGATGTTTGGAGAACATTTAGAGATCTAAAAATAGATCTGCCATTCAATCCTTTAATTCCTCTACTAGGCATATACCCAGAAGACCAAAAATCACACCATAACAAAGATATTTGTACCAGAATGTTTATTGCAGCCCAATTCATAATTGCTGAGTTATGGAAAAAGCCCAAGTGCCCATCGATCCATGAATGGATTAATAAATTGTGGTATATGTACACCATGGAATTTTATGCAGCCTTACAGAAAGATGGAGACTTTACCTCTTTCACGTTTAAATGGATGGAGCTGGAACATATTCTTCTTAGTAAAGTATCTCAACAATGGAAGAAAAAGTATCCAATGTACTTAGCCCTACTATGAAACTAATTTATGGCTTTCACAGGAAAGGTATAACCCAGTTATAACCTAATAATAGGGGGAAGGAGGAAACGGGAGGGTGGTGGAGGGGGGGTGATTGGTGGGATTAAACCTGTGTTGCATCTTACAAGGGTATATGTGAAACTTAGCAAATGTAGAATGTAAATGTCTTAACACAATTACTAAGAAAATGCCAATTAAGGTTATGGGGGGGGGGAAGCAGAAAGAGGGATGGAGGGAGGGGGTGGGGCCTTAGTGTGTGTCACACTTTATGGGGGCAAGATACGATTGCAAGAGGGACTTTACCTAACAATTGTAATCAGTGTAACTGGCTTATTGTACCCTCAATGAATCCCCAACAATAAAAAAAAAAAAGAAAATGCCAGGAAGGCTATGTTAACCAGTGTGATGAAAATGTGTCAAACGTTCTATAAAACCAGTGTATTGTGCCCCATGATCTCATTAATGTACACAGCTATGATTTAATAAAAAAAAGAAAATTATAGACCAATATCACTAATGAATATTGATGCAAAAATACTCAATAAGATCCTAACAAACAGAATCCATCAACACATCAAAAAAATTATACACCATGACCAAGTGGGATTTATCCCACGGTCTCAAGGCTGGTTCAATATACATAAATCTATAAATGTAATTCACCACATAAACAAACTAAAAAATAAAGACCATATGATTCTCTCAATTGATGCAGAAAAAGCTTTTTATAATATCCAGCATCCCTTCATGATCAGAACACTTAAGAAAATTGGTATAGAAGGGACATTTCTTAAACTAATAGAGGCCATCTACAGCAAACCCACAGCCAATATTGAGTTAAATTGAAATCATTTCCACTTAGATCAGGAACCAGGCATGGTTGCCCATTGTCTCCATTGCTCTTTAACATTGTAATGGAAGTTTTAGCCATTGCAATTAGGGAAGAAAAGGTGATCAAGTGTATCCACATAGGGTCAGGAGAGATCCTTTCACTCTTTGCAGATGACATGATCATATATCTGGAAAACACTAGGGATTCTACTACAAAACTTTTAGAAGTGATCAAGGAATACAGCAATGTCTCAGGCTACAAAATCAACACCCATAAATCTGTAGCCTTTATGTATACCAACAATAGCCAAGCCGAAAAAACAGTCAAGGACTCTATTTGTTTCACAGTAGTGCCAAAGAAGGTGGAGTATTTGGGAGTTTATCTAACAAAGGACGTGAAATATCTCTATAAAGAGAACTATGAAACTTTAAGAAAAGAAATAGCTGAAGATGTTAACAAATGGAAAAATATACCATGCTCATGGCTGGCAAGAATCAACATAGTTAAAATGTCTGTACTACCCAAAACAATATGTAATTTTAATGCAATTCCTATTAAAGCTCCATTGTCAAATTTTAAAGATCTTGAAAAAGTACTTCGTTTTATATGGAATCAGAAAAAACCTCGAATAGCCAAAACATTACTCAGAAATAAAAACAAAGCAGCAGGAATCACGCTACCAGACCTGAGACTGTACCATAAATTGATAGTGATCAAAACAGCATGGTACTGGCAAAAAACCCAGAGAAGTAGATGTCTGGAACAGAATAGAGAACCAAGAGATGAACCCAGCTACTTACCATTATTTGATCTTTGACAAGACAATTAAAAACATTCAGTGGGGAAAAGATTCCCTATTTAACAAATGGTGCTGGGTGAACTGGCTGGCAATCTATAAAAGACTGAAAGTGGACCCACACCTTTCACCATTAACTAAGATAGATTCTCACTGGATAAAAGATTTAAACTAAAGACACAAAACTATAAAAATACTTGAAGAAAGTGCAGGGAAAACTCTTGAAGGAATTGGCCTGGGTGAATATTTTATGAGGAGGACTCCCCAGGCAATTGAAGCAGTATCAAAAATACATTACTGGGACCTGGTCAAACTAAAAAGCTTCTGCACAGCCAAGAACAAAGTAAGTAAAGCAAGCAGACAGCCCTCAGAATGGGAGAAAATATTTGCAGATTACACCTCCAGTAAAGGTTTAATAACCAGAATGCACAGAGAACTCAAATGTATTAGCAAGAAAAGAACAAGTGATCCCATCTCAGGGTGAGCAAAGGACTTGAAGAGAAACTTCTCTAAAGCAGACAGACGCACAATCTACAAACTCATGAAAAAAAGCTCATCATCCTTAATCATCAGAGAAATGCAAATCAAAACTACTTTGAGATATCACCTAACCCCAGTAAGAGTAGCCCACATAACAAAATCCCAAAAGCAGACATGTTGGTGTGGATGTGGAGAAAGGGGAACACTTTTACACTGCTGGTAGGAATGCAAATTAAGACATTCCTTTTGGAAGGATGTTTGGAGAATACTTGGAGATCTAAAAATAGACCAGCCATTCGATCCCATAATTCCTTTACTAGGTATATACCCAGAAGACCAAAAGTCACAATATAACAAAAAAATCTGTGCCAGAATGTTTATTGCAACCCAATTCATAATCACTAAGTCATGGAAGAAGCCCAAGTGTCCATCGACCCACGAATGGACTAGCAAATTGTGGTACATGTATACCATAGAATATTATGTAGCCTTAAAGAAAGATGGAGACTTCACCTCTTTCATGTTTACATGGATGGAGCTGGAACATATTCTTCTTAGCAATGTATCTCAAGAATGGAAGAAAAAGTATCCAATGTACTCAGCCCTACTATGAAGCTAATTTATAGCTTTCATATGAAGGCTATAACCAAACTATAGCACAAGAATATGGGGAAAGGGCCAAGGGAGGGTACGGGAGGGTGGAGGTTAGAGTGGAGAGAGGGTAATGGGTGGGGCCACACCTAAGGTGCATCTTAGATTGGGTATAGGTGAAACCTACTAAATGCAGAATACAAATGTCTACATACAATAACTAAGAAAATGCCATGAAGGGTACGTTGAACAGTTTGATGAGAATATTTCAGATTGTATATGAAACCAGCACATTGTACCCCTTGATTGCACTAATGTATACAGCTATGATTTAACAATAAAAAAATAAAAATAAATAAAGAGGTTTATTCTGAGCCAAATTTGAGGACCGTGGCCCAGAGCCGTGCCCAAGAAGCTTTAAACTTATGGACTTGCTCTGGTTGGGTTGCAGTTTCGTTTTACACATTTCTGGAGACAAAAATTACACTGAAAGTTGTAAATCAATACATAGAAGGCAAAACATAACAAGTGTTGGAAAGGACGTGAAGAAAAGGGAACCTTTATATTCTGTTGGTGGAAATGCAAATTAGTACAGCAAGTGTTAAAACAGTATGGATTTTCCTTAAAAAAAAAAAATACATCTGCCATGTGATCTAGCAATTCTACACTGGCTACATATCCAAAAGAAATAAAATCAGTTTGTGAAAGAGATATCTGAGTTACCATGCATGTTGCAGCATTACTCAGAATAGCCAAAGTATGGAATCAACCAAAGAGTTCATCAAAGGATGAACGGAGGAAGAAAATATGGTTTGCACATTCAATGGAATACTATTTGGCCTGTACAAAGAAGGAAATCCTGCTATTTGTGACAACACAGAGGGAGGAACCTAGAGTACATTACACTAAGTGAAATGATCTAGGCACAGAAAGGCAAATACTGCATGATGTCTCTTCTAGGAGTAATCTAAAAAAATTCAACTCAGAGACCAGTGAATAGGATGGTGGCTACTGGGTCTGCAGGTGTGGGGCCCTGGAAATGGGGAGATACGGGTTAAAGGGTACACAGGGACAGCTAGACAGGAGGAGTTACTTTTAGAGATGTATTGCACAGCGTGGTGACTATAGTTCATGATAATGTATATTCAAAAATTGCTGAGAGTATTTTAAACATTCTCTTCACAAGAAAAGAATGTGAAGTGATGAATATGCTTATCAGTTTGATTTAATCATAACATCATGTGTGCATATATCAAGACATCACATTATAAATGTATGCAATTTTTCATTGCTTGATTAAAAATAAATTTTTAAAAATGTGAGGGCTGTAGCATAAATGAAACAGAAAGAAAAAGAAATCTCTCTTCCCATGGAGTGTGAATTGTGTTGTGGGGAGAAAGACAGACAATGAATATGTATAAGAAGCTTAGTACAGGATAGAAGGTGAAGCAGGTTAACAGGAACAGCAGGTGGGGGAGGGTAGAGCTTGCTGTTTCATGCAGGGTAAGAGAACTAACTCACATGTACACCTAGGGTGACATTTTGAACAGAGGCTGTGAAGGAAGAGGGAGCAAGTCAGCAGGTATGCAGAGACACATTGAGGGTCAACAGATTTCTTTTTTTCTTTCTTTTTTTTTTTAAATTAAATCATAGGTGTACATCAATGCGATCATGGGGCACCATACACTGGCTTTATAGACCGTTTGACACATTTTCATCACACTGGTGAACATAGCCTTCCTGGCACTTTCCTAGTCATTGTGTTAAGACGTTTACATACCACATTTACTAAGTTTCACATATACCCTTGGAAGATGCACCACAGGTGTAATCCCAAATTTATGGCTTTCACATGAAAGCTATAATCCAGTTATAACCTAAGAATAGGGGGAAGGGAGAAAGGGAGGGGAGGGACGGGGGAGGAGGGTCAACAGATTTCAAGAGAGAGAACAAGAAATGCCCAGGCCCCAAGGAACTAGTGCACTTGGCAGTGTCAACTAAATGTTGCTCTAAAGTGAAGTAGACTGGGAAGATCTTATTTAAGAGTCTTGTAATAGGACAGAGAGGTTGAACTCAATTCCACAAAGGACCATGGAATTTTAAGAACTGGGGTAAGGGTGGGGGGAATCATTGGATACCCGTGCCTGTTAATTGGCCTCACCCAAAGGAAAAGTAAACCTTCTCTTATCTTTATGAATGGAGGTCCAGCCACAGAAAGTTAGGTTCCTACCCTCCCCTCTCACAGGACTGGGAGGTAAGGGCTGTGGTTTCCTTTGATGGTTGCTTTTCAAAGGAGTGGCTCCTAGCTAGTTGAGAAAAAGAGGCCAGATTATAAACCTAACAAGAAACTTTTAAAAAGTTTTACATCTCAAAGAGGCACAGAAAGAATTTACCTTGACAAGAGTTCTAAGATAAATATATGCTCTAAGAAAAGGGAAGCCAGGGGGCCTAGAGGTAGGAAGAAAGCTGTTTAAAGTTTATTCAAGCCTAGGGGCCCTTGATGGCCTTCTCGGTGGGGGGTGGGGTAGGTGTGTGGGTGAGTTTGTAAAAGATGAGGTTAGAGATGCAGTTAGGGAGGTGAGATGTGGAGGCAGGTCAGATAGGGACTTGAGGCCATCTCCAGACTTTAGACTTTTCTCTGAGAGCTGTGGGAAGCCATTTGAAAGTTCTGAGCAGAGAAATGTCACCATCTGCTTTTCACTTCTAAAGGACTATAGTGGCAGCTGATGTGAAGAGATTCCAATTGGGAAGGGAGCTGTGGCCTTAGACCAGTTAGACGCTTACATAATTCCAGTTACAAAGAACGTGTGTCTGGTGTCAAGGCAGTGTTGGCAGGGTGAGAAGTGACTGGATTCTTACACATTCCACAGTAAAGCCCACAGATTTTCTCATGGGTTTACAGGAGTAGAAAAAGTCAAGGTTGACTCCAGGCTTTCAGTCTGAACAAACGGAAGGCTGAAGACTGCAGGAGGAGCGTCGAGTTCGGCTGTGAACTATGTTCAGTTTGAGATGCTTCAAAGGGATTGCCTATGATGACACAATGGAAAATGTTTACATCTCTTAAAAACCCAAAACTTTAAAAATTCACGCAAACTTAATTTTCATATTCAGTTATTCAATTAAAATGCAGTTCTTAATTCCTGAACTTTTATCAGATTCCACTAATAGAAGAGCCAAACCCACAAAGCAAGCTTGAAAATAATAAACAAGAATGAAGTGTTCTTAACACTAGAGGGCAGCACTACCCCAGGAATAGAACATTTTTCTGGTAATCCTTCACAAAAAGACATTTTGTTGGGGTGCGTTTATTCCTAAACCACTAGTGTTCGCGGTAGGACTCTTCAGAAAGGAAAATAAACAAAGCATAACCTTTTCATAGAAGACAATTTATAGAGAGAAAAAGTAATTTATTTCAGAGTATAAAGAGCCGGACGAGCTATAATGGAGCTTGGGGCTTCTATAGTATTTGAAAATAAAAGCATAAAGACAGACAATCCAGGGGACACCCTGAGTCATGTTTTTCTCTTGATGCCCTTGTTGAAATCACGCTGGCAGTGATGAATTGCATTAGGGTAGAGAGAAAAGAACATCTCAGATGGCCCAGTTCAAATTTGGTATTGAAGCAAAGCAATGCCTGCATTGCTTTGGTATTGGCAGAGTTGAAGCAAAACTAATAAAACTGTAGAGTCTGCAAAAAAGAATGAGAGAAAAATTTGAGTATTTCAATACGAGGGATCCCAGGGTTGAGCAAAATTGGGAATACTTTGATTTTTGTTTGAAGGAAGGGGAATTAGGTGGTGGCGTGGATAAATAAACTGTCAGGACCTAGAAAACTAACTTTAAATGTGGGATGGAGGATTATCTATTACAGAAAATCTCTTTTTTTTTTTGTGACAAATTGAAAAGAAGTGTGTGTTTCTGCAGGCATTGCTTCAGCTTCATCCCTTTAAACTGCTATTTAGAGCTATAAATATAGTCAATCAAAATATGTTTCTGTCAATGGTTTTTAAAATACAGTGCTCCTAGAATGATGTTAATTGTGTGGAAAAATGCTGCTTCATTTTCTCTTTGAAATGGGGAAGAATATTTGTTTGTATCTGTTTATAGTGATGCAGGACATAAGTACATGGGCTAAACAGACTAAAAGAAATATTAAGGCAAATTAGGCACATGTGCTTACAAAGTACCAGGAAGCCACCTCCTTATCTGCACCCATTTGAGGTCCCTTTTCTCCTCACTTCCTTTACCTGTGTAATGATGTATCTCTGTTCCCTTCAACCACAGTCCTCTATCTCTTCTAGACACAAGATTTTGACTAGGACTTTAAGGTACTGATGAATTCTTTTCCACTCAATTTTTGTAACTTTGATCGTTAAAACCAGTCTAGCTTCTTTCTTTCCTTCCTTTTCTTTTTTCCTTCTCTCCGTCCCTCTCTCCCCTTCATTTTTTCCTTCCTCCTCTCTTGGTTCCTTCCTGGCTCCCCTCTCTTTTCTGCCCTCCTTCCTTTCCTCCTTTTTATTCTGTCTTCTTTCTCTCCCTCCCTTTTTTCTATCTTCTTGTATTCAGTGACTACTTAGTAAGCTTGCTACACAGAGGACATGGCAGACCCTTTGCAAGATGGTAAGATGAGATAGTTAAAGAGAACGTTAAAGAAAGCACATGGGCCCTTTGCCCAAGAAACTCAAGGTTAGATTAGATAGATGGGCATGAGAGTAAAGAATTACGATGCTGTTCAAAAAGTGCTATATTAAAGAAATGTAAATTTTCTCAATTTTGAAGCTCATAATCCAGGAAAGTAGAATATCTACACTTACTCTCGCCTTACATGTATGATGAAATAATTAGAGAAATTAAATGATACATGTAAAAATTTATAATTCTCAAGCAAATGGTGAATAGTTTTCCTTCAGTCATTTCTGTCATTGTTTCCAAAATATCCTTACTGTCACTTCGGTCGCCTCTCATTATATCTTCTTTCACGTTTTTCTAGGTGATTTATATCACTTTTTCCTTCCAGACTCTTATGCTTTTCTTTTTTCTTTGTGTCACCGTCATTGTTAGGTCTCTTTCTCAACCATCTCTTTATCCCTATAGCTAATATAATATCTATATATTTTTTTACAATAAAAAGCTATTTGTGTCACTGTTCTACCTCTGCCTGCTTTCCAACTATTCCGTACAATATGCAATGCTTTCAGTGGTACAAATTAGTTTATACGATTCCCTCCATTTTAAAGTTAGAGAGATCTTAACTTTTGAAGGATGAGACATGGTTTATGTTACTTTTTAATTGATAAACTTTATTTTCTAATAGCAGTGTTAGGCTCACAGAAAAGTTGATCAGTCGATCGAAGGATGTCCATTTACCCCCATTCTTATGCACACATGATGTCCTCCACTATCAACATCTCATACCAGAGTGATACACCTGAAATCACCAAGGAACCTACACGGACACTTCATCGTCATCCGCGGTCCATAGTTCACATCAGAGTTCATTCCTGGTGTGGTGCTTTCTAGAGGATCTTGACAAGAGTATAACGACATGTATCAACCATTGCAGCGTCAAACAGAACCGTTCTGCTGCCCTAAAAATCCTCTGTGTTCTATTATCTTTTCCTTCCCACCAGTTCCTACAAAACATTTTCTTTATTGTATCGTCTCTATAGAATGCCATATACTTGGAATCATACACATGTAGCCTTTTTAGATCGGCTTCTTTCACTTAGAAATATGCATTTAAAGTCCCTCCATGTCTTTTCAAGGCTTGATGGCTCATTTCTTATTAGCATTGAAGATACTTCATTGTCTGGATGTACCACAGTTTTTTTGATCAATTCACTTATTGAACAACATCTTCGTTGGTTCCATGTTTTGGCAAATGCAAATAAAGCTGTTTGAAATATCTGTGTGCAGCTTTTGTGCAGAAAAAACTTTTCACTTCTTCTGTGTTAATACCAAGGAGAGCAATTGCTGGCTTAGATGGTAAACGTGTACTTAGCTTTGTTAGACAAAAAACAAACTGTACTCAATTTTGCAGCCACCCCAGCAATAAATGAGAATTATTGTTCCACAAGCTCGGCAGCATTTGGGTTCTATTTTTGCATTCTACTAGGTGTGTAGATGCACCTCATTGTACTAATTTTCAATCCTCTAACAATGCATAACGTTGAACAACTTTTCATATGCTTAACAACCACCTATGTATCTTTGGTGAGGTGTCTGTTTAGATCTTTAACCCGTTTTTTAATCAGGCTATTCATTTTCTTATTTTGAGATTTATGAATTCTTTCTATATTTTGGATGGCAGTATTTTATCTGATACAGCTTTTGTAAATACTTTCTCTCAGTCTGTGATTCGTCTTCTCATGCTTTTGACAGTGTCCTCTGCAGAGCAGAAAGTTTTCCATTTTAATGAAGTCCAGCTGATCAATTATTTCATTCATGGACCTGCAACCTTGCTATCATCACTTATTAGTTTCAGGAGTTGTTTTATTGATTTTTTCAGATTTTGTATATAGATGATGTCTTCTGTGAGCAAAATTAATTTTATTTCTTTCTTCACAAACTGGAATCTTTTCTTTTTCTTGTTGTGTTGCGTTAGCTAGGACTTGCAGTATGGAAGCGGTTGCCCTAAACTATGCAGTCTACATTTACAAATAATCCAAGTTCACTTTCAAAGAACATTATACTGCTTCACAGATAGTGCAAGTACATTACAGTAGCCAAGTCATCCTAATTCCTCCTTCCCACCACTTACAATATTGCTGTCATTCGTTTCACTTTTATATAAATATACCCGAACATATATTACATATATACACATAAGGATACATAATGCAATACATTGTTGCTATTATTTTGAACAAATGATTATCTGTTAGATTAAAAATTTAAAAAATAGCTTTTATTAACCCTTACTTATTCCTTCTGTGATCTCTTCATTATGGAGATATGAGTTTCATATATAATTTTTTTCTACATAAATTTTCTGTTCTCTAAAGAATTTAACATTTCTTGCAAGTCAGTTTAACTGTAACAAATTCCTTCTGTTTTTTTTTTCTTTTTTTTTTTTTGCAAGGAAGTCTTTATTTCTTCTTTAAATTTGAGACACACTCTCACAGGGTAAAAAATTCACTCCAATCTTCTTGCCTGCTTGATTTATGAGAAGAAATCAAATAAAATTCTATTGCTGTTTCTCTATAGTGAAGGTGCTTAGTTCTTTTGTTTACTTTCAAGATTTTTTTCCTATACCTTTGATTTTCTGAAGTTTTAATATGACATGCTCTGTTTTTTTTTTTTTTTTTTTTAATATTTATCCCACTTTATGCTCTCTGGCCCTTTGGTTTGGTGTCTGAGATTAATGTGGGGGACACTGGCTGTCATTGCTGCAAATATGGTTTTCGTACGTTTCTCTCTTTTTTCTTCTGGTTTTCACATTGTGTGTATGTTATACTTTCTGCAGTTTCCCCACAGTTCGTGAACATTTTTTTCTTTTTGCTTTTTACTTTTGCAAGTTTATATCATTATATTCTTATCTTCAGAGACGTCTTCCCCTCAGTTGTGTCCAGTTTATAAGTGAGCGCAGCAAAAGCAGTCCTCATTTCTGTTACACTGGTTTTAATTTCCGGCATTCTCTTTCTTGGAATCATGATCTTTGTTTACCTTGCTCATTGTTTATGTCTTCTGTCCGCGTTTTTCTTTAGTTCCCTCAGCATGTTAGTTCATCATTGTTTTAAATTCCTGTCCCCCAGATTCAAATGTTTCTGCCATATTTGACTGGTTCTGATGCTTGCTCTGTCTGTGACAGCTGTGTCATTTGTATTTTATTATGCCTTGTAATTTTTTCTTGAAGGTAGATAAGCTGTATTGAGTAAAAGGAGCTGGTATATGGGCCTTTAGCCATGTCACATGGGGCATGGGGGAAAGGGGAAATGATTATAGTTCCATCATCAGGTTTCAGTCTTTTACTGAATCTGTTCCCCTGGACTGTGCCCTCATGTTTTATCGGGGAAAGGGGAAGAGGAGTGGGAAAAACAATCACTTTAAAATATTCCAGCGCATTCTATTCTCTTTTTGTGTGTGTGATGATATGTAAATATAGTATTTTTTTTTATTAAGTTGTATACACATAGATCATGAATACATTTATGCATATGTGGAGTACAATGTGTTGATTTTTTTATACAATCTGACATGCTTACATCAAATCAATCAACATAGCTTTCGCCTCATTTACTTGATTATTGTGCTAAGACATTTATGCTCTACCCTTGACAAATTTGACTTGTACCCTTGCAATATGATCCATAGGTGTGGTCCCGCCGTTTACCCACCCTCTATAAAACCTCCCTCCTCCCTTCCCTTCCCACTCCATTTCTCTCCTTCATCCTGGGCTATAGCTGTGTTCTATCTTTTATGAGAAAGTGTAAATATATAGAAGTTGGTTTCATAGAAGTACTGAGTACATTGGATACTTTTTCCTCCATTCTTGAGACACTTTGCACAGGAGAATATGTTCTAGGTCCCTCCATGTGAACATAAAAGAGGTAAAGTCTCCATCTTTTTTAAGGCTGCATAGTATTCCATGGTATACATATACGACAATTTATTAATCCATAGCATCCATTCTATTCTTAATAAAGCCTTTCCTCAGGAATAATGAGTTTACCAGAGACTAGCTTGCTGGAGTTTTTATCAAATCTTAATCTACCTGGCAAAAGAGAAAATCCAACTGGGGATTTAATGGTGAACCAGAACGAATAGTCCGTACTTTTATAAAGTTTCTGGTTGAGGAGGTAAGAAAGACACACATTAAATAAAGAAAGCCACACGGAGCTATTAATACAGCATTTACCTGAAGGATTTGACCCCCTTGGGATCCCAAGGGACCCTGCTCACGGCCTGAGAAGCCCTTGGGTCTTTGTCTTGTGACAGCTCTTCTTCACCTTCAATATTGGAAATTGGTCACTGTGGTATCCACAATGAGATACTGTGGGTTCTGACCGTTCCATCTGAAGAAATAACTTGTCCATGTCACAAGGGGAAACATAGGAATGAGTCATAGTCCTTTAAAGTCCTATATTTCTGTGTCAGAATTTGTGTCTGATACTTGCTTCTATTTGTTTTTTTCCATTAGAGAACAGAAACAATGCCACTCTCTCTCAATGCCCTGAGTTAAAAAAAAAAAAAAAAAGAAAGGATGTTATTGGATCTTATCACCAATAACCAAGTAGTTTATAAAAATTCAGATTTGAATATTGGGAGAAAAGAGAATATATTTGTCTTTGGATTCATCTGCCATGTACTGTCTTGTAGCACATGACTATTACTATGGCTCCCTTTTTCTAAGATGAACAGTGGGTTGCAGGGAGGCTTATACTCCTTGGCCACTTAAATAAAAGAAGAAAACGTATCAGCAGCAGGCCAAGAAATTAGTAAACAAAACATGTGATTATTGCTTGATATTATCTTTGATAAAAAATAAAAGAGACTTTGTAAAAATCCCTTGCTGACCTCTCTGAATGGTCTGATTATTTGTTTTATAACTTTGGAAAAAGATCAATCTATCTTTAGGGCCGGTAGTAGAGAGTGTTAGTTGTCCTTTGAAATTCATTTTCCCTTTCTTCCCCAGGATAAGTCTAGACTACATTTAATACCTTCTTTTGCAGTTATGTGAGGCTGTGTGACTGAGCTTGAGGCCAAGGGGGTGAGCAGAGTGATGGATGCACTTCTAGGCCTGGCACATAAAATATGTCAAGTTGCTCCTGTGCTTTCTCTCCTTTCGTGCTGAACGGGATCATAAGCCCCAGTGTGAAACTGGAAGCCATGTATTTTGAAGACAGCAGCATCTTCATAAATCTGGATCCTCAGCTATTTACATGGAACAGCCCCCCCCCCACTGCAACAGGAGACTGCTCTCTGGGACTCTGATGAGTAGAATAAATACACCTTTTTGCTTCTTAAATCGCTGAATTTGGGGTGCTTCTCTGCAGCACAATTGTGTTATTTAATGTAGAGCCTGATAGAAAGAAGTGACACATCCATGAATATGGAAGGAGATCAAAACATTTGTAGTAGAAATGGGGAGTGTGGATTCCTGGAGGAAGTGATGATTGAGTTGCCATTACAGCTATTATTGTCATTGGATGTGGAATTTCTGAAGCATTTATGTATGCACATATACAGCTGGACTGCCAAAGCAAATCTATAGGACTCTGAGAGATCTTATCTAGTATCAATGTTTGCTGCATAATTTTTAGGTGTCCTTGAAAGGCTCAGACAACCCAGGGGGAGGTCTGGGACATCAAGCTTGTTTTTCAAGGTCCTTCCAACAGACATGCCGCTCCTGCCCAGAAAAGATGAGGTCTCTGAGGTGCCTCACTGGTTTCTCACACAGTGTGGGAGTTCTGCAATTGCAAGATATCTACCTTCTTCACCCCAGAGATTTGCAATGATAAGTAAAACAAACAGAAACGTTATTTTCATCTTCCTGCAAATCAAAATTCCAGTCTTAAGTTTTGGCGTGGTAGTCTCTACAACTGGCTTTGGGGGAAATAAAAGGGAGTCCAGAGAAAGAAGCGTTCTTTAAAGAGTTTAGAACATTAGAGTAGAAAGAGTTGATAAATCTGTTTTATTCAACTCACTCCTCTAAGCTACTTTCTAGACTCCACTTTCTGATTGTTTAACACACTGGTGTCCCTAAGAGCTGAAAATAAACAATGAATTAAAGGACTAGAACCTAAAGATTTGTCTGCCAACTTTAACAACCAGAAATAAATAACAGGGCATGTGAATGTACGTGTGTATATATGTGTGTGTGTTGTACACGTACGTACAACATCTAAGTTGATTTTTAACATTTGTGACAAGCCAAAGGAATAATAGTAGTCAAGATAATATTGAAATAAAAGTTAAAAATATTTATAAGACTGGGTTAAAGTAGCATGAACATGTGTGACATTGTCTCCAAATTTTTTACGTGGTAGAATTTTGAGAACAATAATCTTTTTGTCTTGTTTGTTTTGTATGTGTAGCCCTAATAGCACAATGCAGGGTGCATATCAGGATTGCAATCCATTTTTTGTGGTATTGGAATCTTCTTGGCATTCTTGGTGTATTTTCTTTTGGGTTTTCGCCTGTGCACAAGCTAGCCAACAGTGTACTGTGTCCACTTACAATGGAAGTGAACAGACACTGGTTTAATAAGCTTTTAAATACTTATTGAGCTGGACGTTTTGTTCATTTATCCCACCCGAAATATTCTCAGTATAAATGTACATCTTGAGTTTCTGGATACATTACTTTATATGCCTTTTAAATGTAATAATAAAATCAATGAAATTTCTAATAGTTATGTCATATATTATATTAAAAAAGGATTTTCTCACATGATTTCTCATTTCATTTCTACAACCAGTTGAAGCAGAGATATTATTCTTGTTTTAGATATGAGTGAACCAACACTGGGACATGTTAGTTGTCTTATCCTGTGGTTGCGCCTCTACTGTATGAAGTCCTAGCACTGAAATACAAGTTTTCTACATTATTTTGAGTAAACTACCCATAAAAACAATTTTATTGTCAGAATTAAAACTTGCTTATTGTAATAAAATTTTAAATATATATAAAGAAGAGAATTAAAGTTATCACAAATCTCACAATTTAGAGACAATACTGTTAACATGTTCCCTTCCAGTATGATTTTCTATGTAGATGTATGTCTTTTTATAGTAAAAAAAAAAAATCACAATATTCAGTGTTTTATTTAATGCTTTTATTTCTGTGTCAGTCCAGTCTGGAACCTTTAACTAGAACTTTCTGATTATTCTATCTGGAGAGTAACATGGCAGCTGAGTAACAGCTTCCCTGCAACTGGGCACGGTGAGTCTGGGGAGGTAAGACGCCAGGTATCTCTGGCTGGTGGTATCTGCCTATAATCACCCCTTTGAGGATACAGGGAGTCAGCGAGAGACTTCTGAACCCCAAGAGGAGGACAAAAACAGTGAAAAACTGGCAAGTGGTTGCGTGTGTTTGATCAGTCTAATCCCGCTGGCGGCTGTTAAGTACAGCAGCAGTGAGACTGCAAACTGGAAAGGCCTTTCCTGTGAACTGTTTTGGTGTTTTTGGACTTGGCACTCAATTGAACTGCCTTAGGGAGAGCTTGAGCAGGAGTGTGAAGAACTTTGGGTGTTGTTTAGGGGTCCAGACTGAGCCGCTGAGCCTGACGGAGCTAATAGTGTTCAGCTGTGGGCCACAGGGAGCATTGTGAGAGAACTGCCCTGGCAAGCTCTGCCCTCAGGGTTGCAGAGCAAGGGTCGGGCGGAAGCTCATGATCTAGTGACAGAGCAGCCTAAAGGCAGGGACTGAGCCACCTTACAGCCTTAACCCTCAGGGGCAGAGTGAGACCAGTTTTGGCACACTGGGTAAGTGGATTGCCACTTCAGCAGTGATCCCAGCGACAAGCACTTTCCTAGGAAAGCTTCTGCTTAGCCAAGTTTAGAAGTTCAAAGTGCCTTTTAAGAGGGCTGAAGAGAGATTTAGTGTCTCCACCCTGTGGGGTTTGAGAAATCAGCAGAGGCCTCCAGTCATATCAGCATTGTGATTAACATCTCATAACCCTGTTGCCCAGACAATATTCAACAAGATATATATACTGCTTTGTTTTTGGTTGTTTTTTGTTTGTTTGTTTTTTGTTTATTTTGCTGTTATTGTTGTTTTGCTTTTTAATTTCAACATTTTCTGTACAGATTTTTTTTCTTTTTTTCTTTCTTTTCTTCTTCATTTTTCTATTTTAAATTACATTTCTCATTGCTGCCATTTTCAATAATTAGAACTTAATTTTTGCTAGTGTTTCTACCCCTATTATTTGGTTTTTCACCCAATTTTATCTGGCCAAGTTTTCTGTTTGCTTGCTTTGGTTTGATTTATAGCATTTTTGTCTTTCCTCCCTACTTGGTGGAGGTAGGGTACTGTGTCCGATTAGGTTAGCAAAGAGCTGCTGACCTCAAGGGAACCACCCAACTGGGCACCCCCAGAGGTTGGGGTTTTTTTAAGGTTGTGTCAAAGTACCCTACTGTACACTTATATTGCTCTGTCTCCCTCTTTCTGTGCCACTCTTCTTTTCATCAATATTCCCTTTTACCCACCCCCTCTCCTTTCTCTATTTTCTTTTCTTTCCTTCTTTTATCCCTTATTGCTCTTCAACCTTCTCATTCTTCTGGTCCTGTACCAAAGGACTCATTGAAACCTTAGTCCACAGGCATGAGAACTTAAAGAGCAAGAGGAAGTGAATGGAAAATTAGGGCAAGGAAACATATAAAAGAAATCACTCATGAGGAAGAATCAGCAGAAAACTCCAGGCAACATGAAGAACCAGTCCAGAGCAAACCCTCCAAAGGACCCTGAGGTAGCTACGGCAGAGGATTCCACCTATAAAGAAATATTAGGAATGACAGAAAGAGAATTTAGAACACATGATGAAAATAATGAAGGAAATGATGGAAACAATGAAGGCAACTGCTAATAAAGTGGAAAATAACCAAAAGGAAATTCAAAAACAGAATCAAATAAGAGATGAATGATATGAAGAATATAGAAAAGATATAGCGGAGCTGAAGGAACTGAAGCACTCAATTAGGGAACTTAAAGATGCAATGGAAAGTATCAGCAACAGGTTAGACCATGCAGAAGAAAGAATTTCGGAGGTACACGACAAAGTTCTTGAGATAACTCAGATAGTTAAAGAGGCAGAAAAAAAGAGAGAGAAAACAGAACGTTCACTGTCAGAATTATGGGACTTTATGAAGCATTCCAACATACAAGTTATAGGAATCCCAGAAGGGGAAGAAGAATGCCCCAGAGGAATGGAAGCCATACTACAGAATATTATAAATGAAAATTTCCCAAATATCACCAAAGATTCTGACACACTGCTTTCAGAGGGACATCGGAACCCAGGTCGCCTCAACTCTAACTGAGCTTCTCCAAAACACATTGTGATGAACCTGTCCAAAGTCAAGACAAAAGAAAAGATTCTGCAAGCTGCCAGAAGTAAGCACCAGTTGACCTATGGGGCAAATCCATCAGAGTGACTGTGGACTTCTCTAATGAAACTTTCCAAGCAAGAAGACAATGGTCATCTACCTTTAATCTACTTAAACAGAACAATTTCCAGCCCAGAATTCTGTACCCTGCTAAGCTAAGCTTAAAAATTGACAGAGAAATCAAATCATTTAATGGATATACAAACATTGAGGAAATTTGCCACAACAAGACCAGCTCTACAGGAAATACTTCAACCTGTCCTGCACAATGACCATCACAATGGATCAGCAGCAAAGTAAGAACTCAGAAATTAAAGGACAGAACATAACTTCCACACTGATGCAAAAGATAAAACTAAGCAATGGACTCTCACAAAATAAGATGAATAGAATACTACCGCACTTATCAATTATCTCAATAAATATTAATGGCTTGAATTCCCCACTGAAGAGACATAGATTGGCTGACTAGACTAAAAAACACAAACCATCCATTTGCTGTCTGTAGGAAACACACCTGGCTTTAAAAGACAAATTAAAACTCTGAGTCAAGGGTTGGAAGACAATTTTTTAGGCAAATGGAATTCAGAAAAAAAAGAGGAGTTGCGATCTTATTTTCAGATACAGATGGATTTAAAGCAACTAAAGTAAAAAAGACAAAGATGGTCACTTTATATTGGTCAAGGGAAAAATACAACAAGAAGACGTTTCAATTCTAAATATTTATGCACCCAATTTAAATGCTCCCAGATTCTTGAAACAGACCTTACTCAGTCTGAGCAATATGATATTTGATAATAAAAGGGGACTTTAACTCTCCTCTTACAGAGCTGGACAGAAATTAACAGAAGTATTTAAACAAAGATATAAGAGTTTTAAATGAGCCTAGTAACTGTGCTTGATAGATGCATATAGAACACTTCATCTCAAAGATAAAGAATACACATTCTTCTCATCACCCCACGGAACATTCTCCAAAATTTATCATATCCCGGGACACAAAACAAATATCAACAGAATCAAAAGAATTGAAATTTTACTTTGTATCTTCTCTGACCATGAGGCACTAAAGGTGGAACTCAACTCTAACAAAAACGTTCGACCCCACACAAAGGCATGGAAATTAAACAACCTACTGTTGAATGATAGATGGGTACAGGAAGAAATAAAACAGGAAATCATTAACTTCCTTGAGCATAACAACAATAAAGACACAAGCTACCAAAACCTATGGGATACTGTAAAAGCAGTTTTGAGAGGAAAATTTATCGCTTTAGATGCCTACATTCGAAAAACAGAGAGAGAGGTCATCAAAAACTCACAAGCCATCTTTTGGAATTGGAAAAAGAAGAAAAATCTAAGCCTAAACCCAGTAGAAGACAAGAAATATCCAAAATCAAATCAGAGATCAATGAAATTGAAAACAAAAGAATTATTCTGAAAATTAATGAAGCAAGGAGTTGGTTTTTTGAAAAAATAAATAAAATAGATAAACCATTGGCCAGACTAACTAGAAATAGAAAAGTAAAATCTCTAGTAACCTCAATCAGAAATGATAAAGGGGAAATAACAACTATTCCCACAGAGATACAAGAGATCATCTCTGAACACTACCAGAAACTCTATGTACCGAAATTTGACAATGTGAAGGAAATAGATTAATATTTGGAATCACACCCTCTCCCCAGACTTAGCCAGTAAGAAATAGAGCTCCTGAACAGAACAACTTGAAGCACTCAGATTAAAGAAACAATAAAAAATCTTCCAACCAAAAATTGCCCTGGTCCAGATAGCTTCACACCAGAATTCTATCAAACCTTCAAGGAAGAGCTTATTCTTGTACTGCAGAAATTATTCCAAAAACTTGAGGAGGAAGGAATCTTCCCCAACACATTCTATGAAGCAAACATCACCCTGATACCAAAACCAGGAAAAGACCCAACCAAAAAGGAGGATTTCACACCAATTTCACTCATGAATATAGATGCAAAAATTCTCAACAAAATCCTAGCCAATAGATTACAGCTTATCATCAAAAAAGTCATTCATCATGATCAAGTAGGTTTCATCCCAGGGATGCAAGGCTGGTTTAATATATGTAAGTCCATAAACATTATCCACGATATTAACAGAGGCAAAAATAAAGATCATATGATTCTCTCAATAGATGCAGAAAAAGTATTTGATAAAATCCAGCATCTTTTTCTAATTAGAACACTGAAGAGTATAGGCATAGGTGGCACATTTCTTTTTTTTTTTTTTTATTGTTGGGGATTCATTGAGTGTACAATAAGCCAGGTTACACTGATTGCAATTGGGTGGCACATTTCTTAAACTGATGGAAGCTATCTATGACAAAACCACAGCTAACATCTTACTGAATGGAGTAAAACTGAAAGCTTTTCCTCTTACAACTGGATCCAGAAAAGGTTGTCCTCTGTCACCTTTACTATTCAACATACTGCTGGAAGTTCTAGCCAATACAATTAGGCAAGACAAGGAAATAAACGGAAGCCAAATGGGAGCAGAGGAGGTCAAACTCTCCCTCTTTGCTGACGACATGATCTTATACTTAGAGAATCCCAAAGACTCAACCACGAGACTCCTAGAAGTCATCAAAAAATACAGTAATGTTTCAGGATATAAAATCAATGTCCATAAGTCAGTAACCTTTGTATACGCCAATAACAGTCAAGATGAGAAGCTAATTAAGGACACAACTCCCTTCACCATAGTTTCAAAGAAAATGAAATACCTAGGAATATACCTAACAAAGGAGGTGAAGGACCTCTATAAAGAGAATTATGAAATCCTCAGAAAGGAAATAGCAGAGGATATTAACAAACAGAAGAACATACCATGCTCGTGGCTGGGAAGAATCAACATTGTTAAAATGTCTATACTTCTCAAAGAAATCTACGTATTCAATGCCATTCCTATTAAAATACCAACATCGTACTTTCAAGATTTGGAAAAAATGATTCTGCGTTTTGTATGGAACCAGAAAAAAACCCCTATATCTAAGGCAGTTCTTAGTAATAAAAATAAAGCTGAGGGCATCACCATACCAGATTTTAGGCTGTACTACAAAGCCATGGTGGTCAAGACAGCATGTTACTGGCACAAAAATAGAGATATAGACAGTTGGAATGGAATAGAAAACCAAGAAATGAAACTAACATCTTACAACCACCTAATCTTTGATAAACCAAACAAAAACATACCTTAGGGGAAAGACTCCCTATTCAATAAATGGTGTTGGGAGAACTGGATATCCACATGTAAAAGACTGAAACTGGACCCATACCTTTCCCCACTCACAAAAATTGATTTAAGATGGATAAAGGACTTAAGGCATGAAACAATAAAAATCCTCATAGAAAGCATAGGACAAACACGGGAAGATATTGGCCTGGAGAAAGACTTCATGAAGAATACTGCCATGGCAATTGCAGCAACAACAAAAATAAACAAATGGGACTTCATTACACTGAAAAGCTTCTGTACAGCTAAGGAGACAACAACCAAAGCAGAGACAACCTACACAATGGGAAAGGATATTTGCATATTTTGAATCAGACAAAAGCTTGATAACTAGGATCTATAGAGAACTCAAATTAATCCACAGGAAAAAAGCCAACAATCCCATATATCAATGGGCAAGAGACATATAGAACCTTCTCTAAAGAAGAGAGACAAATGGCTGACATATGAAAAAATGTTCATTATCCTTATCTATTAGAGAAATGCAAATCAAAACCATCCTGAGATACCATCTAACCCCAGTGAGAATGGCCCACATCACAAAATCTCAAAACTGCAGATGCTGGTGTGGATGTGGAGAGAAGGCAACACTTTTACACTGCT
Source organism: Nycticebus coucang (assembly GCF_027406575.1). Lineage (NCBI taxonomy): Eukaryota > Metazoa > Chordata > Mammalia > Primates > Lorisidae > Nycticebus > Nycticebus coucang. Next base: position 34,116,121 of record NC_069782.1, read on the forward strand.
GGTGGGACTGCAAACTAGTACAACCCTTTTGGAAGGAAATATGGAGAAACCTCAAAGCACTCAAGCTAGACCTCCCATTTGATCCTGCAATCCCATTACTGGGCATCTACCCAGAAGGAAAAAAATCCTTTTATCATAAGGACACTTGTACTAGACTGTTTATTGCAGCTCAATTTACAATCGCCAAAATTTGGAAACATCCTAAATGCCCACCAACACAGGAATGATTTAACAAGCTGTGGTATATGTATACCATGGAATATTATTCAGCCATGAAAAAAATGGAGACTTTACATCCTTCATATTAACCTGGAAGAAAGTGAAAGACATTATTCTTAGTAAAGCATCACAAGAATGGAGAAGCATGAATCCTATGTACTCAATTTTGATATGAGGACAATTAATGACAATTAAGGTCATGGTGGGGTTGGGGGAAGGGGAGAGCAGAGAGAGAAAGAAGGAGGGAGGGGTGGGGAAAGGAACAGCAGACAGAGGGAAGGAAGGAGGGGGTGGGGTCTTGGTGTGTGCCACACCTTTTGGGGGCAAGACATGATTGCAAGAGGGACTTTGCCTAACAAATGTAATCAGTGTAACCTGGCTTATTGTACTCTCAATGAATCCCCAACAATAAAAAAAAAAGAACTTTCTGGGAAATTAGGTTTTATTACTATTGGGCTTAGAATAATAATGCCTAGATAGTTATAGAAGACTGATGGGCAGGAAGGTTTAGCATTGCAGCTTATTCCAAGCATTTTAAATGCATTAATTCATTCAATCCTCTTATCAATCCTATAAGGAACCGTTACAATTATCATTTTGCAGATTCAAAAACAGGCACAGAGAGATTAGCTGTCTTTCCAAAATTCACACAGCTAGTCAGTGAAAAGGTCAGAAATTGAATCTAAGCTGTCTGAATCTGGAGTTCATGTTATCTGTTACATCCAACTGCTTCCCAGAGTCCTGACCTTCTTTCAGGAGTGTGTTCTAAGAGAGCAAATATCGTCATTGTGTGGCTGCCTGAAAAACTTATACAAGTACTACAAAACTTTGGGCTCTGAAATGAAGGTCACTGCTGGCCCAGTTCAAATGGTAAAGGGTGGAATTGCTGTGAGGGACTCTGCTTCAAAGAATCATGGTTAGGGAGCTCAGCAAAATAGGCTTAGACATGTGGAGGGACTTACTGTGACAGAGCCAGCAAAGCTGAGGGGAAACATTCTGTACAGCTCACCTGTGAGGTGGGGAGGACAAACAGAATGACAGCCGGAGACTGGTAGAGACCAGATTTCCTCCCAGGCTTGGAAAGGAGGTCTGACTCACTCTTCTTGTACTTCATAAAGTATCTTGAGTGAGAGATACGATGGGAAGAGGCAGAGCTCCAAGAGTGTGAGGAAAAACCTTTTTCAATATGTTAAATGGGAGCTCAAGTCAATTCTAATATAATTTGAGTTTTAAATAAGTACTGTGGACATGAAAAGATCCGTCACACCTATAAAACCATTACCCTATCAGTGGGTATCTTGTTTATTGGCATAGAGAATGCTATAATAAACATGACGGAATTACACATGTGAGAGCAAGAGTTTTATAAAATGATATATAATTCCTCATAATGTCCAGCAATAGAAACCACATACAAGGAATTATAAATTACCCAATTCCACTAATATGATGTTGAAAAACAGGCAGCATTCATTCAGGGTGATAGAATAAAAATGGGAGCATACCTGTGTATGTAATCAATTCCTGAAAAGAAAAAGAGGGGCACCTTGCAAGTGTTTTATACCTAAATTTGAGTAGTTTTTATAGGACTATATACATATGTAAAAATGAATTAAGCTGTACACTGTAGACTTATGACTTTAACTGTGGGAATATTACAGCTAAAAAATAAAAAGACGACTAATCAAATGAAGGTCAGATATCCAGGACCTCTTATTTATTTATTTATTAATATTTATTTTCTAATAAATACAAATTGCATATATCTATTCTGTACAGCATAATGTTCTGAAAAATGTATACATTGCAGAATAGCTAAATTGAACAAACTAACATGTGTTATCTCGCAAGTTTATAAATTTTTGAATGATGAGAATGCTTAAAAATCAATTCTCTTAGTGACTTTCAAAATACATTTTTATAATTACAGTCACTGCATGTGTAATAGATCTCTTGAACTTACTGCACATGGTCAACTGAAATTTTATATCTTTGCACCAACATCTCCACAACCCCCTATGCCACTCTACTCTAATTCTGTAAGCTCAACTTTCTTAGATTCCACATATAAGTGAGATCATGTTTTTGGTGCCTGGCTTATTTCACTTAACATAATATTATCCAGATTCAACCATATTGTCACAGATGATAGACTTTCTTAGTTTGTTTATTTGAAGGCTGAATAGTACTTTTCACATATATGTTATGTCACATTTTCTTTTTATTCATCCATCCATTGGACACTTAGGTGAATCATGCAATGAACATGAGAGTGAAGATACCTCTTTAACATACTGAACATACGGATTCATTTCCTTTGGATACACACCCAATAGTGGGATTGCCAATAAAACTACATGATAGTTTTATTTTTATTTTTTTGAGAAATCTCTGTGCTGTTTTCCATATTGGCAGAACTTCTTTTCCAACTCAAAGATGCTTCTTCTTTGTGTTTTTTCTCTCCATCTCATGGCTAGACAGTCGCTTGGCTAACCTATAACCCAATGGCTATCTCTGGCCTGCTTCCTGTATTTATAAATAAAACTTTATTGGAACACAGTCATACTCCATTGCAGTTTTGTGTGCACTGCTTTTACACTATAATGGCAGAGCTGAACAGTGGATAAAAACTACGTCCCACAAATCCTATTCGGTGCCTCTTTACAGAAAAAGTTTGCTGTTTTCTGGTCTATGAGACCTTTCAATTCCCTTCCACTATTAGAATTTTATGACTGTATAAATATGGAGTCCAGGGTAACTTTCTTTTGGAGATTTCTTCATAACTCATGCCAATACGTCTTAGGATGTATTATTTGCAAAGAGAATTTCAAAGGGGGATAAACATTTTTGTCTTAATTTTGAATCTTTATTTTATACTTCTATTCATTAAAAGAAAAAGGGAACAGAGGTGTTTTGAGTATAAACATTTCCTAAATACTTACATTGGCTTGAACTGAAACTTAGGTCACCGCTCAGATAAAACTGTTCTCTTTTGTACAGGAAGGATGACAATGAAATTTACAACAGAAGATATGGACCCAGGATTTTATTCCTATTGGGTTTTAAGATGTGAAGGTAAAGTAAAGAAAAATTAGGAGAGAAACCAACCCGAGAAATCTTCCAGTTCCACCTCTACAATGTTTCCAGTTGGAGAGTTGGCTAATGCTTAATAATCTTTACTTTGAGGCTGTAGATACCCACTGTTGGATTTAAGGCATTAGAAAAACGATCAGCTTGCTCTGTGATGAAATTGCTGCAGAATAAATGGCCTTATAAGCTTCTCACTTCTGTGCTTTCATTGTATTACTCACCCTTCCAGTTTCCCTCCACTCTTCGGTTGCATCATAGGGTTTCACAGAATCTGGTCCTATCCTGCCTGTGCTATTAACGATGCCAATAGGCTGGCCCCAGAGAGTGCTGTTTTAAGGAGTCTGCACTGTAGCAATCTTACTATAACTCTCCTGAGTTTCTCGGGTTTTTTATTTTGTTTGGCTCTCTTTTTTTCCCTTTGCCTTGTGGAACTGCAATTTGCCATTTCTTGCTGCTACTTACATTTTCACCCCTGCTGACACTGTGAATTAAGGTTGTTATTAAGTTACCATTCTATTCCTGTGGGACAACCCTACCTCTGTACACTGTAGATAGAGCCTTTCCTGCAACCTGCTGTTTGCAACACATAAATCAGGAACTACAGCAGAAGCCAAGCACTTCCTTTGTTGTTGTTATTTCAGACGTACTGAGTACTGTCAATGTACTGAGCATACAAAACAGAAATTTCCTTCCCTCCATAAGCTTGCCAGATTGGTCTTTGAAGATATTTCTAAGCTCTGAGGAGAAGTAAAGCAGTTAAAATTAGTAAAGGCAACAATAAACAAGCTCTAAAAATAGTGTGAAAATGCTCAACTAAGAGCATCTGCAAAATTAATTCTCCAGTTCTAAGGCCATGACTTGCACCTTCCATCTGCTCTATTTAGAACATTTCACAAGAGCTTGAAGTTCTTTAGAGTATATGGAGAAATTCCAATAATTATCATTCTTGTGGCCCTCGGCGAGACAGGATCTAGCGTGCACACCTCTCTGAAGGGGTGCTACCACCTACTTAGCTGGCACTACTATCTCTGTGCTCAGGAGGGGGGTCCCATGGGGTGCAACCCAGATTTTTGAGGAGGAGCATGGTCAGATGGTGCTGGTATCAATGAAGCTGGTTCTGTGAGTGCTGGGAAAATTGGAAACTAGATTCAATTGCTGTTATGGCTAGGAACTGCCTCTCCTGGGATGAGGATGTAATGCTGGGCTGATTCTCCCAAGAAACAAAAATGGACAGGAAGGAATCCCTCAGAAAGCACACGGAGGCTCATGGAAAGGAGCAGGTCTCCTGTTCTATCTCCAGTCTCCCAGTCTTCTGTCTTCCTATGGGAAGGAGTTGCCTCTGCCAGGGTGAACAAGTCCTGTTTATACAATGCTTCCTGGAAACACTGCAATCAGGAAGCCCATCAGAAACCAAGAGAGACCGGAACAAGTTCCTTCCTGGTTCTCTGATCTTTTAGCCCTCCTCATTGTCAAAGATCAACATGGCAGTAGCTGTGTACAAGAAAATGGTTTGCAGAATCCCTCACAGAGTTGGAGAATGGTTTTGGACCTGAGAAATAATAACATAATAAATGGCAAAATTATTAATGTTTTCCCCCAAAAGACCTGCTTTCAATAACTGCATTAAAATCATAATAATATTAAGGAGTATACAATATTTCTCCACTGTTCTGCAGACCTTTTGAGAGTAACAAAGGAAAAGGGTAAAGAAGAGGGGAGGTTTCAGGAGGGAGCTGTGGGGATGTTATAGAAATAGACTTCACTTTCAACTTGAGACCACAGTGCTAGTTGGTTAGCCACGTTGTCAGTATGGAGGGGACGGAAGAAAAGCAGGAGAGATGGTCATTTCCCAGAACAAGTTGTCCCCACTTCTCAGGCAACATACAGTTGCTCGGGTTTGCCCTGTGTCTCATACCCGCTGAGATCTCTGGGTGGAGCCTGCGGAGCATAACAATAATGTGCCTAGAACACGTTGAGCACCTTTGATTAAGAAAGGCGCGGCCAGCATATGCTTGCGTGGAAGTCTCAGTGTGGTTCCTGTATGTTTTACTGTTGGCTGTCATCTGGCGTGTCAGTTGGGGGAGCACACAAGTGACTCTGCTTTCTCATTTCCCACAGGCGGTCTTTATAATGGCATGTTTATGTGTCCAGAATTCAAGCTAAGAAAAAGAAGAGAAAAAAATGAGCTGAGTGCTGCAGCTTTTGACTTTATTGCGATTAGGAGGTGTGGGGTTTGCCTGACAGGGTAGGTGTTCTTTGCTACAGATACTAAGGAAGAGCCCGCCGTTTGCTGTGTAAGGCGAGGGAGGGGGAAATGAAGAGGGGCAGGGTGAACTCAACCCAATACAGCAACTTATTTTCAAACCCAGGAAACACATCATCACAAACCCTTACAGGCTAGAATGCACAGGAAAATAGAAAGAGTGAGTGAGCACGTCAGTGACAGGACACCAGATCTGTTATGGGACATCAGTGTAACGGAACGGAGGACGAGGTTCCTGTTTTAATTGTGATCGCCACTTAATCCACGGCACTTTTTGTGATCATATACAATTCTGAACAGCAAGAGCTTATTGTTAAATATACTTTTCATCTAAAAACTATCTTTGATTTCAACCAGTAGATTATTCAAATTGTTACTATTTTATTTCTTTCATAGTCTTGAAATGAAACTGGACATAGGTACAGCTTTAAAAACTTCAAGGACCCTCAAAGAAGATACAATTGCATGTGCATTCTGCCTCTAACACTTAGGAGTGTGATCTTTTGCATAAAACATTTGAATAGGTCCAAGCTTCAGTTTCTTCTCTAAAATGGGGTAAAGGATAAGCTTAGAGTGGTTAACTCCCTTAACTCCCTGCATTGCCTACATCTACCACTCAAACACTGGCTCTTATTATTTTTAGCTATCATCATTATAACAATTGTAATTATTATATGTCTCCTCATTAGTATTACAGTTAATCACATTATTATAGTTATTTCATTAGCTATATGCATTAGTTCTTTTTAGTTTCATTTATACTTGTAGGTTAAAAACATCACTTGTTTTGTTTGCCCATATGTCTTGCCTGAAGGAGAGGCAAGCTGGAGCAAATAAAACTCTCATAAGGGAAGCAAGCATGAAGCTCTGAGGCAGCTGCTCTGTTCAGTGCCAACACGCCACTGGCCAGCGTTCTGTCTCCAGTTTAAACTTACCTGCTGGGGTGGTGCTCCTGGGGGCCAGTTCAGTTTGCACATCTGATGTAACACATCGGTGATCAAGAATGCATTTGAAATTCAAATTTACATCACCCAGTGACGCCGATACCAATAGAATAACCGTTTCTATCCTTATACGTGCTATAATAACAATGCTATGGGATATCCATTTAAAATAATACTCGACTTGTATGTCTATTGAGGAATATTTGACAATCCATTATCGCATCAACACTTGAGAATTTAAACTTTTACCATTTAAGATGAATGAAAAATTCCTCATTTAATCCTATTAACTTCCCAGGTACTGCTTGAGCTTCTGAGATTTCTGTGAATTATGTGAACAGGTTTTGATCTCTCTGAAGAACAACACATTTGGGAAATATACAGTGAAAGTAGAAATCGGAAACGCCTGAAAATGCCATTAGGTGGAAATAATTTGAAAAAAGTTCCTAAGGTTTTGGCTAAATTACTTAAACTAATTGGTAATTTCTTTCCTGAAATGTCAACTAACTGTGACATGTTAAAATGATGTGCTTGGTTTTAACCACTTGTAAGTGACGTTCCAGGGCTCTAGCATCTGCTCATGTGCCAAGATTGTGACTAAAGCCTACTGTTAGCGCTGTTGGGAAAGGAAGCCATTCTTTGGGTATCTTGTCTTGGTAATTAAGAATATCTTTAAACTCACTGTCCATAGGGTGAAATTTTCCTTCCACGCCTATTTCCCTACCTAGGGCAAACAGCTAATTTATGATCATTGCACAGTAGTGAATACAATTATTATATAATCTCAGAACATGTAGAGCAAATTATCTCCTCAAAAAGGGAAGGTTTAGGAGTTTTGTTTGTCAGTTTAGTAAATATAACACAAGTTCTTAAGGAACCCAATTGCAAAGTTGAGTGATATAAACAAAGTAATCTTTTTTTTTCATTTTTTTATTAAGTCTTTTGTACATAGATAGATTATAAATACATGCATGCCATTTTCAATGTGTTGATTCTTTGTACAAATCGGAGTGCTTACATTATACTAATCAACATAGCTTTCACCTCATTTACCTAATTATAGCATTAGGACATTTGTGTTCTACACATGATAGATCCAACTTGTACTTGCAATGTGCTCCATAGGTGTGGTCCCCCTACTATCCCCTACTATCCTTCTCACCCCCTCCCCAGCCCTCTCCCTCCCCTTCCCTCCTTCATCCTAGGCTAAAGTTGTGTTTCATTTTTCATATGCAAGTATGAGGGATTATAAATTGGTTTCACAGTAGTACTGAGTACATTGGATACTTTTTTCCCCATTCCTGAGATACTTTACTAAGTAGAATATTTTCCAGCTCCATCCATGTAAACATAAAAGAGGTAAAGTCTCCATTTTTTTTTTACTGCTGCATAATATTCCATGGTATACATATACCACAATTTATTAATCCATTCATGGGTCGATGGGCACTTGGGCTTCTTCCATGACTGGCAATTATGAATTGAGCTGCAATGAACAATCTGGTGCAAGTATCTTTATTGCCAAATGATTTTTGGTCCTTTGGATATACACCTAGAAGAGGAATTGCAGGATCAAATGGCAGGTCTACATTTAGATCCCTGAGTGTTCTCCAAACTTCCTTCCAAAAGGAACATACTAGCTTACATTCCCACCAGCAGTGCAGAAGTGTTCCCTTTTCTCCACATCCATGCCAACATCTGTTGTTTTGGGATTTTGTGATGTGGGCTACTCTTACAGGAGTTAGATGGCATCTCAGAGTAGTTTTGATTTGCATTTTTCTGATGATTAAAGATGATGAGCATTTTTTCATGTGTCTGTAGGCCATGTGCCTGTCTTCTTCAGAGAAGCTTCTGTTCATGTCTCTTGCCCACAATGAAATGGGATCACTTGTTTTTTGCTTAGTGATAAGTTTGAGTTCTCTGTGGATTCTGGTTATTAGACCTTTGTTGGTAGTATAACTTGCAAAATCCTCTCCCATTCTGAGGGCTGTCTACTTATTTGCTTTACTTAGGGTTGAACAAAGTAATCTTATCCAAGATTATCTAAGATAGTTCAAACCAATCTGCTTTCCATCCCTACTGACTTTTATTTAAGGGACAACTTCTCACTTTGTCGCCCAGGTGGGAACACAGTGAACTAGCCTAGTTCACTGTGGCCTCGAACTTCTAGGTGTAAGAGATGCTCCTGTCTCAGCCTCCTGGTTAGCTGGGAATGCAAGTGCCCGCCACCATGCCCAGCTCATCTTTTTCTTATCTTTATTTAATGATGAACGTGTCACTCTTTTGCCCATATTAGTCTCCTGGCCTCAAGTGATCCTCCTGCCTCAGGCTCCTGAGTTGCTGGGATTATAAGCATGAGCCATTTGCTTGGCTTTGCCTATTTTTTCTTAAGTCAGGTATGGTGAAAAGATTTTAAGATGCTCCTACCACACAAACTCTCTTGGGGAATTCTGCATAGCCAGGAACTGCTAGTAGCTTCTGGAAGCTGAGGGTGGCCTTTGGCTCAGAGGAGCAAAATCTGTAGCTCTTTCACCTGCAACTACAACTAACTGAAGGCTGCCAGCTGTTATGAAAATGGAGAAGCAAACCCTTCCCTTGTGTATCCTCCAAATGAGAACATGGCCCTAGTTGACGCCTGATTGCGACCGTATAAGGCTCTAAGTCAGGTAAGCCATGTTTCAGACCCTTAACCCAGAGGAGCAGATGGGTGCTATTTAAAGCCACTCCATTTGTGGTATAAAGAATGCTAACATAGCAGGTGTCTCTCCTGAAAGCTGAAAGACAGCCCCAGCTTCCTAACTGACCTCAGGTTTGGTGACTTTAATTCATTCTCCTCTCTGTGATCACTGCTCCTTCTAGAACCCAATCTTATGTCACTGCCTTGAAATCCCCCAGTGATTCTACATACATTTTGAAGACCCTTCCTCACCTCTTGCCCAACTTCTCCTGCCTTCTGCTCACCACGTTGCCCCTCCCTCACATGATGTTTTACTCTGTGAACAACTTCTTCAGTCTTTGCACATGTCCCATTCATTTCCCAGTTGCTTTTCAGTTCTCAGTGCAGGTATGGCTTCCTAAATTTTGGTTATAAGCCTCTTCTATTTGCTACTGTAAAACCATAGACTTAACATTATACTTATCAAAGTATTTATAATTGAATATTGACTTGTGTATCTCTCTGACAGACTAAACACTTCTGGGGAGAGAAGCCAAAACTTGTTTATCATTAAATTTTCATACATAACAAAATGGCTAGCGTGTAATAAGTAGGTAATCAGTAGCTCGTAAATGAAAGTTGTGTTTGTTTTTAAACTAAAAGTCATGCACAAATCCCCACTGAACTGATTTATGTTGTGGTCTCCGTTATATAATTATGACGCTATCTTCCTTCTGTGGTTTGATGGGTCCTAAACTGGTGGTTCCTAAATTTGCTGTATTTCAAGGATATTTGTTCAATATTCAAGTATTTGTACCTTTCGGATACCCACTGAGCTTTACAAAAGAGGACTGAGGAATTTATTTGAAGCAATACTCCTTGCAAGTCTGTTGCTTCAGTAAGCTTGGAAACAGTGATTTAAAATGGCTACTACACACCTGATTCTTACCTATTGGCTTTAGTGTACCCATATAGCTAATTAAATCAAACCACATTAATTACCTTGTTGTTAGAATTGTCCAGAACCTTCTCTGATGGCTTGCCCATGGCTTAGCAGTCTGCCTTTTCTTTCCCCACAACCCACTTTCCAGAACTCTTTTATTCATTCACATGTTGTTGACTACTTCTTGGACCCACCACATTACTATTTTTGAGCTGGCCATAGCTTGATCTTGACTCATTCATTCTCCTTTGCTAGTAACACACCAAAGTTAAACCTTAACTCAATGAAGCACCTCGCTTCTCAGAATGTAGCCTTCTAATTTGTATCATGTCCAGGTGTTTCTGAGTCAGCAATTCTTGTGGGAGCATAGATGCTAGAACAATGTAAAAAACATCCATTGCATTTTAAGTAAATGCAAGATTTTTCTCACTTCCAAATACAATTTCCTCTCAGGGAATTTAAATGCATTGGTAAAGTAAAGAGTTAAATATTCCCCACAGTTCTAGAGAACAACAAATTCCTTGAGAAATAGAAAATTTACATAAATATTATTGTCATTTTTTCACACTTCAGTATAGAATAGGCTCATGCTGGTGGGCAGCAGGGAGCTATATATCCATTATAGATATATAATGCAATTTCAGGTCCCAAGTCTATACCTTACTAATCGGGCCACATTGGCAAGTGACTTAATTGCTCAGCAACTTGATTTTCTCCTGTTAATATGGGTTTTAACAGTAGTTTCTAAGTGTTTCTTCTTCTTTTTATTTTTAAGTTTTGCTCTTTTTTTTCCAGAGCTGAATAAAAATAACCAACCTTTCCCTCAAAATGGGTATTATAATAATAGGGGTTTTCTGGTAAAAAAGATAGTATTCAATATAAAAATTGTTTAGGACAATATCTGCAGACACATTAAGTGCGAATTTACTGCTGAATAAAAAAATGCAAATAAGGCTGGGTGTGGTGGCTCACGCCTGTAATACTACCCTGTTTCCCCGAAAATAAGACATCCTCCGAAAATAAGACCTACTTACAGGCAAGATAAGATGTCCCCTGAAAATAAGACCTAGCGCATCTTTGGGAGCACACCTTAAAATAAGACACTGTCTTATTTTCGGAGAAACAGGGTAGCACTCTGGGAGGCTGAGGCAGGTGGATTGCTTAAGATCAGATGTTCGAGTCCAGTTTGAGCAGGAATGAGATCCTGTCTCTGCTAAAAATAGAAAAAGTGAGGCAAGAGGATTGTTCGAGTAGGAGGTTGGTAGCACTCTACCCAGGGTGAAAGAGTGAGACTTTGTCTCAAAAAAAAAAAAAAAAAAGCAAGTAAAATGATGCTGCAGTAATTTTGCTGGCAATTTTAAGCCAGCTCACACCAGTTAAAAAATAAAATAGAATTCATTAATTTGCAACTGAGAATTCAAAAGTGGTGTTGGATTGCACCTGTCCTTGTTCATGGCTCTGGTTCCTTTTCTCTTGGCACTACCCTTTTTTTGTACATAAATTTGTCTTTGGGATGGCTCCTCTAGAAACTGAGTGATGACAACCAGGAAAAGTAAATAGAAGATTTTCAATAATCTTTTAGAATAAAGAGGGAGAATAGTATCTGTTCTCTCTCTTTAAAGGAATAATGTAGAATTTTTCCATAAAACTCTAGTATTCCCATCGTTGAAAGGGGTACTAGCCTGTTCTAGAGGGAATCAGTGATAATGTGGGATAATATTTTCCTAAGAAATACAATTTGTTCTTGATGTGAGGTCACTTACAAAAACTACTCTGCTATTTCTCATCAGGGGAGAGAATATTAGGAGGCCAACCACAGTATTCACTACATTTTTTTTTAATTATAAAATAAAGACGGATTAAATTATTGGTAACATTCTTTCCCGCTAATATTCTCTGGTACACAGAGTAGAGATTCTTAACCATTTTTCATCCCTGGGCTCTTTGGAAGCTTGCAGAAGCCTATGGAGACCTCAAATAATTACCAAGGCTAAGAAGCTGTGTCAGAGTTATTGGAACACCAAATATTATGTATAGTAACATTTGTGCTCCTTAGTAACTTTATATCACAGTAAACAGTATAACTTTGAAGTACTGATGAGAGTAAACAGTAGTTTGATATCTCTAATTGTGATTTTTATACCGCTAATACTATAGAGTTTGCCTACAAGAATAACTGTAGAAAATTACAAATTTTATCTAGAAATTAATAACAATAAGGATGTAGTCTTTTTCTACCTTAGTCCATGAACCTTGTGACTTCTATCCATGGACCCCTTGGGACTCCTGGGACTCCAGATTAAACTGTCAGATTGTACTGTCCTAGGAAATCATGAAAAATCTATAACCTGAAACATTACAAGCTCAGAAATTCAGTTGTAATTCTGTTAAAGCACTGACTACAATTTTCTCATAATCTAATTGTGTAGATGTGTGATGTACTTTGATAAATAGATTGCTAGCTTCTTAAAAGATAAAACCATGTCATTCATAGCTTTTACTTACAGCAATATTCTTAAAACTGACCCTACAGCAAAATCAATTCGGGAGATTTAAAAAAAAAAAATGCAAATGCTTCTCACTTACACTAGACTTTTGTAATCAGAATATCATCACGGAGACCTGGCAATCTGTATTTCTAAAGGCTTCCAAGATTGTTTAGATGCAGTTAGCTTTTACCACGTTGATGATTCACATTAGGATGCCACTCTCATTTAGCACCTGGCATAATGCCTTGTACAAAATTACATCCTCAGTAAGTGGTTAGCGATTTAAATGAGAGGAAAAACTAGAACACATAAAAGGATATTTACATTCAGAAACACCACCACTAAAACAAAACAAAAAAGCAAAAAACAAAACAAAACAAAACAAAAACCTCTCAGTCAAATAGGACCAAAAAATGCCCTTAAGAAGTTTTCATTCCTTTCAATGTTAATTTTTAAGAACAAAATTACAGTCAAAAATATATTCTGTGACTCTCACATAAGAATTCTTAATACAAATTGTTCCTACAATTCAGTGTCAGAGAAATTTTTTTTTTTTTTTTTTTTTTTGGCCGGGGCTAGGTTTGAACCTGCCACCTCCGGCATATGGGACCAGTGCCCTACTCCTTGAGCCACAGGCGCCGCCCAGTGTCAGAGAAATTTTAATTTCTCTCAGGGACCACCATGATCTTTTTATTATTATCTGAATAATGTGAAATTTGGGAAGCTGCGACAAGATTCACCAGAATTGACCGGAGGTAGCAGGAGAGAAGAGGTGGCTGGGGCCCTTGGTAACCAATGCATTACAAATGTTACTGCGACAGGAGGTGCAGAAGTCATCAACCACCATTGTTCTGACCTTGGCACTGAACCACGACCAGTGGATTTTTGGACCCAAATTTCAGGTATACGCAACCCCAATTCCACTGTGTTTTTAAAATTTGGAGTTCTAGAACATAAGAGAATAATTTGTTGGGAAGACTCCCTAACAAACTGTGGATAACTATGTGAAGATTTATTTAAAAGTCAATGTCCGTATGTTACAAATTAACTGTAGCTAAAGAATGTCCTTGTAGATGTGTTCCTTGTGCCTGTTGACTAACAAAAATACTCTGGATTCACAATAAATCCTTCTTTACAAATGGATTAAAACTTACCTTTACTGTTGATGTCCAGAACCATCAACTTAGGTTTTATCTTCCCCTCTTTATTTTGTACCATTTGATTTTGCCTGTTAGTTACAGAATATGCTGTTTCTGCTTTTTTGAGTTCCAGAATTCTCTAAATTCTTGTGCATTTCCTCATAGTTAATTATAGCTCAAAACTATGCCATAACAATTTCCATATTCTCGTTGCCTTTTTTCCCTGCTGAACTCCACATGTATTGCTTTTCTTTATTCTCCCGATGCTTCCCACTTACCCTAGGTTTCTGTCTCCCTTCTTTTTGCTTAAATTTTCAAGGTTATAAATTGACAGTCTGCAACCTTCATGTCAAACCAATCTTAGGCATATCTTCCTTTTAACAAACCCCATCTCCAAAGACTGACAAATATTGGATAAGTATCCAGTATCTAACAAGACGATTTTAACCAGTGTCACTTCCACCAGGGAGACTTCCTGGACAACTTACAGATTAAAATTACTTGGTCACAAACAAGAAGATCTAAGTGTGAGTAATTTAAGCACAGCCAAATTTATGTGATGACTTAGACTTCTCAGAATTTATCATTAGAGAAAATGTGTTGGAGCCTATGAAAGCAGAAGGCTCAGCAACTATCTTGTGACAGAAACCATTCGCTTTGGTGAATGGGGATGAATAATGAATTCCAATGGCTTCTTCTCTATTTGTGATACTCATAAGACATATGCTGTGGGAGAGAGCAGCTGATTAGCTGAACTAAGCTAATACATCCATGCCCTAAATTAATTGGGCCATGAAAAGAAAGAACTTGAATCTGTTCCCTTAGGTAGTATGAGTTAGGCATCTAAATTTACCTTTCTACCAATACTCGGTGGAAAGATAATTTTCCGGAAGGACATCCTGGAGCTTTAAAAGGAAGGGAGAATAAAACAAGAGTTTTTAAAATTATAGTTGTCCACTCCTAACTTATTTGTAGTTTGTATTTTACAAATTATAAATGTACTTTTTAATTGTCCCCTTCATATCACTTACTGTGTTACACTTGCCTGTTCTTGCTGTATTCTAAACCGTGGAAGGGCAAAGTCTATGCTTGTTCTGTTGATGGACTCATGGGTCATCCCCTAGACTGAGCACAGGGCTTGGCCCATAGAATGAATAAATGCTGAATAAATACATTTTTTGATATATTTGATTAAAATTATTGTGTTGCCAATTACTACTTTTCTGTGGCAATAGGACAAATATTACCTCAAATACACTCATCAGAAATGGAAGTGCATTGGTTCATACGACTGGAAAGGTCAGAGGTAAATCATGTTCAGGTATCATCCAAGACCGGTTTTTCTTCCTCAGCCCCACCCAGCCTTCTGCTTGCTCACCATTTCCTTAGAAATTGCTTCCCCACAGTCTTGCCATGTTTCAAATTGTTACCAGAAGTGCGGATGTTGTTCCTTTATGTTCAGTAGACAAAACTATAGAGCTTCTGGTACAAGGCTGAGGAAAATCAGTGCTTTATTTACTGGGTTTGGTCACTTGCCTTCTCCTAAACTGACTCACTTGTCCAGTTACGAGGCAACAAGCTTATTTTTAGCCTGTAACAAGATTGAAGTGCATTTTCCTGGTTCTCCTGTACTTCCTAAAATAATTGGGAAGTGGTAGGAAGGGAAAATTTCTGGAGAAGCCACCAACAAACACATCACTAGTTACACATCACAACTGTAAGCTTCCCGGCCAATCATAGTCCTATACTGACATTTTTTTTTTTTGGGGGGGGGCGGTGAGTACGATCCAATCCCATGAGCTATCCATTGTTCTAATTCATAGGCTATTCTTCCCTGTAGAATTCTAGAAAAGCTTTTAAATCTTGTTGTTTTTTTTAGTTGAAGTGGGAACAAAATGAAACAAACTCAGAAATACTTCTGTATAGTCAAGAAGACCAGGTAACAATAGATCTGTTCTATTATAGTTCCTTGTTTCCCCTCTTCATTTTTCTTTGCCACGTCTGGCTGACGGAGATGGCAGGCAAACCTCCACTCTCATCAAAGGTTGTCCAGAGACACAGAAAAGTCTCTTCAATCTTAGTCCTTTGTAAAAGCCTATACTTTTCCCCCTTAATTCCCACAACTACAATTTGGTTTTGCTGACAATTATGGAGAGTGATGTGCTAAGCCAGGAAAAGAAAGAGACAGCTGAAATAGCTTTTTGCTAAATCCCCTGAAGCTTTTATATATTCCTCTTCAAGTAAGAAAAAAATATATAGAGGGACACTTTCTAGAGGATGTTCTAACAGCCCCATTTATTGAAATACCATAAAATGTATTGGTTTCTCAAGGGTTGTTAATGAAGTACAGCATTTAACCAATTCACTGTCTTACTCTTCACTTGTTAGAGCCCTGTTATCTATTTTTTTTGTTATTGTGAAGAACCTGTGTATTTTCAAAACACTAAGTTAGGCACTTTCTCTTCATTGCTCTTTTTTGAGAGCATCTAGAAAGTAATTTGTTATTCAATAAAGACATCATGTGTGACAGATCTGGGACATATGATACTAGTATAAATTACCCTAATTAAGTCAAACGTACTTGAAAGCCCAAGTCATGTCTAAAGCAAGGTGCTGCCAAATACTTTAGGGTTTTAGTATGAGTGAAATACCACCTCAAAAAGTCCCCTGCTTCTCAGAATGTTCTAGGTGTGCAGAATGAAAATTGGGGGGAAGATAAATCATTTCTTTTGCACCATTTACTTTGTGCCAGACACAGTACAAATCCTGCCACAGACCCAAAGAGGCTTTTAACGAGTGGACTATTGTTAATGGATTTTTAAAGTTACTTTGACCTAGAATCGATATTTTACTAGATTTGAATTCAGTTGTAGAGGTTAAAGTGTGAATTTTACCCTGCGATTTGTTTAGACATCTTTTTGAAATTCTAAGTAAAGATCAAAACCATGTCAGAACTTTAAAATAGTCAGTAGAATCCAGAAAGTACCACATGGTATGCAGAAGGCTAGATTTTTGGTCTGAATTTATCAAAAGCCAGTAATATTTTAGCCTAAAGAGATTGATTTTCTGAGTAGAAACATATATTTTTCTTCATGCAAACAATGTTCGACATCTGTTTTCAGGCTTTAATTTTCTTTTCCCATCTTGTTTACTTTTTCCCCCCCCTCTTTGGTTTTTCACCTAAAAATCAATGATCCCTAAGGATTTGTCAATGGATTTTTCTCTTCCCTTAAGCAAGGAGCCTTAATCAGATTTATGTTTTTCTTTTTTTTTTTTCTTGCTCATTCTATCTTCCACACAGACAGCAGGATTTCTAAAACAATTGTCAGCTGGCAAGTGTAGATTGTGGTCATATTGCAGTGGGCCTGTGAACATTCTCAGGAATCACAATGCTTCTTGCTGAATAGCAGTTGAGGAATGATTACATGTTGCTGACCAAAAAGGAAATGCTTCTTAAGGCAACACAATATCATTACAGTGTGTTAATTTCCTCACATATTGTTTCTTAAATGTAACACTGGCATTAAGAACTTCTGAGTTAAAATATCCTATGAATTCCTGAAGGATGCTTCTGCCCTTTCTGAGGGCTCACCAGAAACTTTTCAAATAGTTTGTATATTTATAATTTAATACTAATAAGGGATGTTGAATGTCCAGAGATTTTATTCAGAAATGGTAAGAGATGGGGACTTTGAGGGATGACTATTATATTCCACTTTCTGCCAAATATTCTTGTATTTTTCCTCAATTTTTTTGTCTTTTCCTTGTTATTTCCAGATAATATATTTTATGGGACTTTTTGGTATTCTTTACCATGATATTGCTATTTTTGGGTTGCCTGTGGAAGGTGTGCTATCAATTCTTCCCACCCCAAATTTCTGTTGATGTGAAGACTAAGGATGGCCCACATGCTCTAAGAGTATGAAAAGATTCATATAATGGGTCTTTCTGGGAAGAAAAGGGCAGATTTCCAAGCTGGCCTGGGATGGCGTCAACAAAGTGATGAATAATAGCTACTGTCTTTAATGTGGTTAGAGAGTGGGGCCAGGTGAAGGATCCTGTGCACTGCCCAGCCCAAAGTTTGTGTGGTCTGAACTTCCCCCTGGCGCCCGGAAAGGGAGTGCCTGGGTCTTCGTATTGCCTTGTCCAGAAATATTGCAGAAGGGGAAGGGGCAGAGGGGAAGGCCTCCTAAAAGCTTTCTGGATTCAAATGTTGAAAATGGAATGAGACTTGCTATTATAATTGTTCTAAATGAAAGTCACTTTTCATAAATTAAAAAGAAAAACCAAAAACAATTTAAGAAGTTAAAAGTTAATTATATGGAGCTTGCTGGGCTTTCTTTGTTTCTTTTTTTAGAAAACATTTTGTCATAATCTCATATTGCAGAAAGGCTGGTTGGGAAGAAGCCCAGGCTTGATTTTGTACCTCTCTTCCCTCCAGGAGCCCTCAGTTGACATTGTGCAGAAGAGCCGGAATGAGTGCTTGCTGCTCTGACGTCTCTCTAGTGCCTCCCCACCCCGGCTCTCCTGCTTCCCTGACATGTGCTGCTCTCTCTCCTATTGGAGCTGCCTACATTGCTACCCTGGTATGACCTGTCTCTTCCAACCCCTGACCTCCATGACTTTTTGGGCTTCCATTTCTTGCAATGTGGTCAGTTTATTTAGAGGGGTTCTCTACTGACAGTACTGTTGAGCCTCTAGGTGCACTCCCCTCCCCGCCCCCCTCATGCATGAGCTTTCTTTTCTTCCCCATTGGGGTTGTAGGGAATATAAAGTGTTACAGGATGGTGCTGAGTCAGGTCACAGGCAGCACCTCACATTAAACCTGGGGTCACTCCCCTCTCTACATTCCATTGCTGCTGCCCAATTCAGCTTTTTTGCCTGATTCATATATATATATATATATATATATTTTTTTTTTTTTTTCTGAGATCCTTCCTCCTTCTACCCAACCCCCTTCCAAGCTGGCTTCCATGGAGGCTCCTAGACCATCAGACATTCGTGGGCTGTGTTCCAGTTTCTTATCCACCAGACTCCTGAGCCTCAGGCAAGTCAAGAATGTGGCAGAACATTTATTTTCATGTCCCTGCATGTTCTGTGACATAAAAATGAGAAACTGTCAAATAGATGAAGTGGTAAAAAGATAACCAAAGTAATGGTATTATAAAAGTTCAGTGGAAATGTTTTTTTAAAGGGAGGTAAAGTATTGATAGATGAACTAAAACGAGGCCAGAGAATTGATAAAAGTTAGCAAAGCAAAGGTCTTGGCTGACTTTGAATATCAGCATTTTGGGTGAGTTTGGGGAATAAAATACTTCTCAAAGTGTGTTCAAGTGAGAATAGGAAGAGAGGAAGTAGAGATGGTTAAATAAGAACAGCATTTCTGAGGAGTTTTGCTGTGTGAGGAGGGCAGAAATGATAGATAAGAGAGACACGGTGAGAGAGAGATAGATAGATATCCTTGTATTGCAAAGACAAAGGCTTTGAGTAGTAAAAATGGGACATGATTCATGACTCAGGTGAGGAGGGGCTGACCTTAGAGAGACGCATGAATCATTCATTCATTGTAACTGTAGGGAGGGCAGAAGAAATAGGGACACCAGGACAGATGTCTGTTTTGTGGTTAAGTACTAGAGGAAGGAATTCTCACTTGATTACTTCCATTTTCACCGTGAAATAAAAATCAAGTCACTAGTGTATACTCATGCTTATGTGGTAGGCATATAGTCACTAGTGTATACTCACACTTATGTGGTAGGCATATAGTTTATGCTATCATTTGGGTTAAAGTCATCCCAGTATTACCCTTTAGGTCAGAGTTCTTCGTATAGGAAGCTGCATCCCAGAATGTGAGGGAGATGTGTTTGAGTCAGGTGTGCCCAGATCAGAGATTGCAAATTAGTGACTCAGGGCCTGTAGTCATCCTGCAGTTAAAACATGTGTGGCTCAGTGAGTAGGGCGCCAGCCCCATATGCCGAGGGTGGCGGGTTCAAACCCAGCCCCGGCCAAACTGCAAGCAAAAAATAGCCGGGCGTTGTGGCGGGCGCCTGTGGTCCCAGCTGCTCGGGAGGCTGAGGCAGGAGAATCGCGTAAGCCCAAGAGTTAGAGGTTGCTGTGAGCCGTGTGACGCCACAGCACTCTACCCGAGGGCGGTACAGTGAGACTCTGTCTCTACAAAAAAAAAAAAAAAAAAAATGTTCAGATTTATTTTTTATTATTTAAATATCAGAAAATTGTATGTTTGAAAACAAATTTAATACTTCTCTTTTTAAAACATGGATTGCCTAGCAGAGATATATTCCTACATGAGAATACCATAGTAGGGTAAAGTTGAAAGTCCCTTTAGACGGGCCACTCTGATTTTTTTCTAGTCTCTGCCAACACTTCCATTTTTATTGTATTATTGGCTTGACTAATCTTCTTAGCTCCTCTAAGGATTTGAAATTGAGGTACAGGCTTTGTATGCTAGCATACCATGGGGGCATCATTCCTACTGTGGCCTCTATGACGCCCCCTTACAATTGCACCCTATGAAGATGTGTAGGCCGATAAATATTTGTAGTTCTTTTTGTGAGGCCCATATTGATTTAGACAGCCAATGAACACTCCTAATAGAACGGTTTTACTCCCTAAGTTTATTTTTGTGCAATACGCTGCATCGTTCTTAAGAAAAAGTTCTGGCATGCTACTTTTCTTCAGAGCCTGTAATGGGTTGAATTGTCCCCCCAAATGTATGTTCAAGTCATAACCCTGTGAATGTGATCTCCTTAGGAAATAGGCTCTTTGCAGATATAATTAAAATGTAAGTTAAGTCATATTGGATTAGGATGGGACCTAGATACAGTTGTTAATATCCTTATGAGAAGGGACATGGAGACACAGAGAAACAGGGACATTGATAAACGTACAGGGAAGAAGGCCCTGAGACGATTGAAGGCCAAGATTTGATAGATGAGGCCTCAGATTGCTGGAAACCACCAGAAACTAGCAGAAGGCAAAAAAAGATTCTTTCCTTTCGTGTGGGTGTGTAGTTGTTTACATATCGGTTTCATGCTAGTATTGAGTACATTGGATACTTGTTTTTCCAAATACAAGTATAGACTAGGGAGGAGAAGAGGAGAAGAGACAGAGGGGAGGGAATGCAGGGAGGGAGACAGGCAGAATCTCACCAATGTGCACACTGGGAGGGCACTCAGCACGCCCCCTGGTGAAGGGCTCACTTACAACTTGAACTTTATATATGAAAGCAATGTAACCTAACATTTGTACACTCTTATCAACCTGAAATTTAAAAAATTGTAAACAAAAGACTGGGAATAATAAATGCTGGTGAGAATGTGGTGAAAGGGGAACATTTTATACGCTGTGGTGGAGAAATAAATTAGTGAAACGACTAAGGAAAACAGTATGGAGGTTCCTCAAAATACTAAAACTAGAAATACCATAAGATCCAGCGATTGTACTACTGGACATATAGCCTGAAGAAAATATGTCTATATATCTATCAAAGAAGTATCTATACGCCCATGTTTATAGCCGTATTATTCACGATAGCCAAAATATAGGATCAACTTAAATTTCTATCAATGCGTGAATGGATATGGAGAACGTGATACACGTGCACAGTAAAATATTATTCAACCATAATAAAAAACCCCAATTCTTTCCTATGGTCTTCAAAGTGAGTGTGGCCTGCTCATGCTCACCAAATCATCTTTGATTTCAGATATCTAGCTTCCATAGCTGTGAAAATAAGTTTCTGTTTTTCAAACTCCATAATCTGTGGTAATTTCAGGTAGCCTCAGGAAACTAATACAGGACTCATACATGTAACATTTTCTCCATTACTTTTCCTCTCAGACATTTTGGAAGCTTTTTAGCATTCAGTATTTATACTTTGTCTTTTCATTTGAAAGAGCTTTCATTTTTCAGGATTAAAGAAGGATCTTTCACTGAATTATGTTTATTGCCTTTTATCAATGCTAAAGTCATTTAAACTCCCTAGGCAACCCACACTAACTTATTTTTCTCCAGTGTAATTAGTACATGTCTTTAGGCCCCACATTATATACCTGCAGAATTTTAAAAATATGAGGTACCCTGCTGTGTTCTTTAACTTTGGGATCATAAAATGTGTAATTGTGCTATCCAGTGATTAAGAGTAGAGCTTCATTGTTTTAGTATATTTAGGGAAGACTAGAAGTGATTGTAGTGAAGTATTATTTTTAGAGGATAAAGACCTGGCCATGAAGATTAGTTATTTGGTAAAAAAAAAAAAACAGAAACAAAAAAAAAGATGGCATCTAACAGCATTTCACCAGATGTAGAATTTGTATTAGAAAAAGGATATTGCTCTACTTAGAGGAAAGAAATAAAAAGTGACATTCATAAAATGCTTGCCTAAAACTTTTATGTGCAAAATTATTATTTTTTTTGGTTCCAAAGATCAGAGTAGTAGCAATATTTTCTTTCAAATAGTCAAATAGTTTAGAGTATCACTCATAAATACAGCAGTAAGATAAGATAAATTGTAGACATAAATGTTGTAATAAGCGTCTTGCTCTAAGTGATGAAAATGAGAACCCTAGAGAGATTCTTCCTTTCCAGTGAACAGTGCATTCTTTTAATTTTTCATACAAACCATATATTCTTGGTCCAATCACAAGTAAATCATGCAAAAACAAATGCACCAGACATCAGGCTTTGTGAATTTCAATTATGTGATGAATTACATGAAAAAGATCTGAGCGTATTATTAATTTAACATTTTGATAACTGGGAAATTAATTGCAAGATGAAAGTCTCTCTTCCAAACGAATGACTCTATTAAAACATTTAATAATCTCCATCTCATTGAAATATAGTCCACTGTTAAAAATTTTCTGAATAATTAAACTAGATATTTTCTATTATTTTTCAAAATGGACATATTAAATTAAATGTTGTAGTTTTAAGTATATGAATATCTACCCCTAATGGAGAAATGATTTCCAAAATTCAAAGTCAATTTTCTCAACAATGATAGTCAAATCATAGATATATTATTTTTGGTAATAACACATAGAGTTACTTTTCAGAGATGTGTTAATATTCAGCCTAGAGCAATAAATTGTTAGTATAGTACAAAGCTAAATCCTTTCATATTTAAAAACTATTAATATTTCTTTACTACCATAGGGAAATTTTTTTTAAAGCTACAGATTCTTTTCACTACCTACTTTCCACTGAAGAAGGAGCAATTGAAGAACTGTAGAGAAATATTTTACTACCGATAGGCTTGTTGTTATCGTTAACAACCCTGATAATACCATCCTATCTAGCTGCGAATCACTAATAATTATAATACATAATAACTAATTCTGCTTCCATGGTATCACTTCATGAATTAGAACCACCTAATTCCATTTATTCAGTTCACTCCAAGTGTGATATGTTAGAAATTTAATATGCCATGAACACAAAGGCAACGGTCAGTGAGAAATTGTTTATTTTTTATTCATCAAATAACTTAGTGCCTACTATGTTTCCAACACCAGTGACATAGCAGTGAGCAAGACTCGAAGATTCATAACGCTTATTATCTATGGAAAAATGAATGTATCTGCACAAGAGATTGTGTTTTTCCAAATTTTTATTACATACATTAGGTGGGGTAGATGTAAAGTTCTGGCCAAGTTAAGACTCTTTGTCCTTCCTGCCTCTAATGGATCTGGCAGGGTCATCATTTTGCCTTTGTGCTCAAAGTATATATGTACATTTTTTTACAAAATTACCCTTAATTAGTTCCTTCCCCATTTTTCCTTACCCCTGATATTGGCATTAAACTCTGGAAGATGTGTGCTTTGGCCATCTGGTCTCCATGGCCCGCTGGTAGTCACCTGCCTGGGGGTTGGAACAACTGTGGCTCTGAGACCTGGTGTAGCAGTTTCCTGATCTCTAGGTTGTAGTTTGCTGCTGTGTGACCTTATTGGTGGGATTACACCTGTGGTGCATCTTACAAGGGTATATGTGAAACTTAGTAAATGTGGAATGTAAATGTCTTAGCACAATAACTAAGAAAATGCCAGGAAGGCTATGTTAACCAGTGTGATGAGAATATGTCAAATGGTCTATAAAACCAGTGTATGGTGCCCCATGATCGCATTAATGTACACAGCTATGATTTAATTTAAAAAAAAAAAAAGAACTAGTAAGTATTTTTTCCTGACAATTGCTCTTTGAGGCCTTTCAATTTTGTAAACTTTCATTTTTCTGCACTAATTTCCTTTATGCTTAAACATAAACAACCTAGAGTTGTTTCTGTTTTCCTCATGGGTACTTGGGGTTACTTTTAAAAGTATTCCTTTACTGAGATTTTAATGAAGTCCCCAAGGAAAGAGAGGCAAATGTGTATGCTCGATTTGTTGTTCTGATTTGGAAGCCATTTATTTTTTCCTTAACCACTTGTTGGGTTCAGTTGTTTGAGGTTTATACTTTTCCAAGAAAAAGTTGTGGCATATTTAAAGATGTAAAAATAGAAATTTTAAAACTCATAAAAGAACACCAATGTGATGCCTTATAGACATTCTTATAGCAGCTACCCTGGGAGGACATTAGCTCTCCCCCATGACGGTCAGGATTTGGGGCAACTTGAGTTATTTAATCAAACACTAATCCAGGGTTTTGCAGTGAAGGTGTTTTGTAGATGTAATAAAAGTCCATAATTAGTTGTATATTGTTACTATTTCTCCATATCCTGTCTCTTCAGGGGACTTTTGGTCAAGATTTAATTTTTATTTGCCCATTTTTTTTCCCCTCTGGATCTTTCATGGTTTTATTTTTATTTTTAATATTTGATCTATTTAGGATTTGTCCTGGGATGGAGAAAGACAAAGATTCATATTTATCTTTTCCCATGTGACTGCTCAATCCCCCAACACTGTTCATTACTCTTTTAAACACGTATATGCATTTGGAAAGTTTTTTGGGCTTTCTATTTGTTTATTTTTCCATGACATTCCATTCATCCATTCATCCAGTGTTTTACTATTTTACATTTTGAGCTCTTATAATATATTGTAATATCTTTTTTTATTTTATTTTTTTATTGTTAAATCATAGCTGTGTACATTAGTGCAAGTCAAGGGGTACAATGTGCTGCTTTCATATACAATCTGAAATATTCTCATCAAACTGTTCAATGTAGCCTTCATGGCATTTTCTTGGTTATTGTATGTAGACATTTGTATCCTGCATTTAGTAAGTTTTGCCTGTAACCATTCTAAGGGTGTGGCCCCACCTATTACCTTCCCTCCACTCTAACCTCCCCCCTCTCTTCCCCTCCCTTGGCCCTTTCCTCATATTCTTGTGCTATAGTTGGGTTATAGCCTTCATGTGAAAGCTATAAATTAGCTTCATAGTAGGGCTGAGTACATTGGATAATTTTTCTTACATTCCTGAGATACTTTGCTAAGAAGAATATGTTCCAGCTCCATCCATGTAAACATGAAAGAGGTAAAGTCTCCATCTTTCTTTAAGGCTGCATATATTATAATATCTTGTAGGCCCATTCTCACCTCGTTCACTCATTTTATTCAGACTTCTCTTATTACTCTTGGCTTGTTAATTTTTTTCTATGTAAATTTAAAGAAACATAGTTTCACTAAAATGTACTGGTATTTTATTGGAATTATATTACATTTATAAAACTAAGAAGAATTTGTGTCATTATGAAGTTGAGTTTTCCTAAATACAATCATGGAAAATCTTTCCATTTGTTGCAACCTAATTTTCTGAACTTTCAGTTTTTCTCATATAAGTTTTATATATTTTTAGTATTTTGTCATTTTGCTGCTAATATAATTTCAATCTTGTTTCTTTTATAGGTTTGCTTCCTAATTGTTATTCTTTGTGTATATTGGAATTGATTGCTTTCTGATATTAATTGAATACCTAACCTATAAATAAAATTAGTAAAATTTGTGTAATTGGTTCTCTTTAGTTTCTAGGTACATAAAAATTTCAGCTGCAAATAGATAGTTTAATCTCTTCTATTTTAATGTTTTAATATATTTAGTTTTCTTCTTTTATATCAAAGCATTACCTAATGCTTCTGGTAATGTTATATTCTGGTGCTGTGAGAGAATCTGTTTGCTGTATTCATACCTTCAGATTAAATGCCTGCAGTGTTTCTTCATTCAGTACATGTGCAAAGCTGGCCTGCTGTGAAGCCATTTGGGACTTAGGATTATTATGGGGTGAGAGTATTTGATAGCTTTAAAAATTATATTTTGGGGGTAAATTTCCTTTTTAGATTTTCTTTCATTCTGTTTTGGTAAACTACATTTTCTTAGAAAATTATCCATTTATTTTAGATTTTCATATTTCCTAATAAAAAATAATTAAAATTTATCACTTATTTAAATAATGTCCTTTTTTATTTTGCTTTAAACATTTAAAAATCTTTATTTTGAGGTATGCTGACTCACCCTGTCTGTAATCCTAGCACTTTGGGAAGCTCAAGTGGGTGGATTGGTTGAGCTCAAGAGTTTAAGACCAGTCTGAGCAAGAGTGAGATCCCATCTCTACTAAAAATAGAAAAACTTGCCAAATTTTGGGTGGGCACCTGTAATCCCAGCTACTCGAGAGGCTGAGGCCAGAGAATAACTTTAACCCAAGAGTTTGAGGTTGCTATAATCTATGATGATGCCTTGGCACTCAACCTTAGGGTGAGAGAGTGAGACTGTATCTTAAAATACATAAATAAATAAATAAACTTCATTTTCATTAGCACAGCAAAATGTGAGTGATTTAAAATTAGCATCAAAATTTGAAATGCCAACATTTAAAAGCAAAACAAAAATCAGTATTTATTTGCATCAAAATGCAGTTAAATTATATTTTTAATAGTTACATATAAAAGTACATTCCCTATATATTAAAATAGATCATCATTTATGTTGTTAAGACACATGCCTTAGTCTTGCTTGGTTTCTATTTCTATCCATTATAAAACCTTTACCTTGAAAAAGTAGAGAAAACCTCATTAAAAAACTTAAGTTGGTTATATGTGAGGAATATGATAAAAATCACTCTTATTGTCATTGTAGAAAAACAGATATAGTAGTCAAGTCAAAGATCAGTTTAGAGCTGGACTAGCAGGTTTAGCAATAAAGACGTATTGATTAACAATCCATATTTTAATCAATAACTTGGATCATGACAGAAACTGTGCTATTAAAGTTTGTGGCTGCCAAAAAGCTAGCTTAGATAGCTAATTTGATAGATGACAAAATGAAGATTCAGAATTTCCTTGATAGTTTAGAATACAAGGCTGAGACAAACAAGATGAAGTTTAATGTGATGAAAATAAACCGGTATTTTGCTATGGAAATGAATCATCAGAGCACACAATGGGGCTTAACATTCATACATAAAGGAGTTACAGTATTATGACTGTAAGTTTTAGTTCACTATCACCTGAGTTTGAGCCAACAATATTTTGTTGATTTGTGACTATTTAAAAGTTAGCCTGATCTTAGCTTGGACTAATAGAAATTCAAGGAACAGATCATAGAAGTACATATATGACTATTTCTGCTGGACAGATTCTTTGGGGATTACTGTATTCAGTTTTGTGCTATATTTTGAGAGGGAGACTTATAACTGGAATTTGTCAAATAGCCATTTGGATTGTAAAGCTGGTGAGGTCTGAAACCATATCATATGAGAAGTAGTTTTAGAGGCATCTGAAATTTTGAGTGTGAAGAATAATAGACCAAGGGGGAATACTTCTATAATAGTAAATTTTACATGAATCTCTAGGTTTTCCCAAGGGCCCTCTTCTATGCCTATTCCATTGACTATACATTCATTTGCTCATTCTGGTAAGAATTGAATAGAATGTCTGCTGTACGCCAGGAGCTGTTCTACATTCAGGGCACATAACAGTGAAAAAAACAGACAAGATTCTTGTTTTCAAAGAACTTACTTTTTGTGGGGGTCACAGACAGTAAATAAGTATACACATTAGTGGTTATGTACCATAAGAAAAGAAAACAGTGGATGGTAATAAAGAGTAACTAAGTACTTTTTTATATCTTGGCGATGGAAGACCTCGCTGAGGAAGTGACATTTAAAATAAAATGAATTATAAGAAAGAATCAGCCAAAATGTAGAATTTCTACCTATATTGCAGAGAGACTCATGACAGCAAGTCTTTTCTTAAATTTCAGATTAATATGAGGATATCAATGATTAGGTAACATTGTAGGTCTTCTGAGGTAGGAATGTGCTTGGCTTGTGGCAGGAGCAAGAGATGGAATGGTGGGAGATAAAAGTAGAAATATAATCAAGGCTATTTCTTATAGAAAGGGTATACTGTAGTAATCAGTTTGAGCTTTATTCAAAGTATTTTCATAAAGTTTTAAACAGGGAAATGCCATTATGAAATTTGTAAGCTGCTATGACGTGTATTGATTATAGAGAAGAGTATGGAAGAAAGAAAACACTTAGAAAACATGTGATTTTGGCACTTTCTTATTATGTAGGCATTATTTGCTCATATATACTCATTTCCCACTAAGCCGTAGCTTTTTCAAAAGCAAGAATCACATCTCTCATGTTTATTTTTGCATCTCTAGCAGAGAGAAGAATACTTGAAACCCACAAGATATTCAATAAATTCTTTCTTGAAGAGTACAGTTTTACTATGTCTGATCTCTTAACTGGGAGAAATAATATTTGGAAGCTGATGATGTTTATTTCTGCCATAGGGACTGGAAGCAAACAAGGCTGTTCTGTAGCAACAGCAGAATAAAGATACAGAGAGAAGCAAAGATATGAGACTGAGGAAAAGGGTTTCTTTGCCTGCTATGGAGCTCCATTCTCTGGTCCAGTCTATTTCTGATGGCATTCTTGACTTTGGGTATCTGGAGACACTACCTGAATTTTTATAATAAACTATATTTCCTTTTTTGTGTATTTCCTGAACTAGTGTTGATTTGTTTCTTGCAAAGAAGAATCCTGATATTAATCCTCAATTTCTATTTACTCGCAGAGTGATTTCAGTTACTTAACTACATAAGTTCTAGTTTCATTCTTCTTAACAAAGGTTTGATATTACTGTAATTATCTGGCAATAAACAATTACAGATAATGGAATTAGTGGTGGATTCTTCTTCTCTGTTTAGCTTTCATTTATCATGGCCATTCTCATGCAGAGGGCAACCATGATAGAGATGTGAATGGAAGCAAAAATCCAGGTGAGTAAGTGAATGGAAGCAAAAATCCAGGTAAGTAAGTGCCAGGCTAGCCAGTTTGGGTAAAACAGGAAAAGAAAGATGAGTCTTCAAGTCCCTAGTATTTTCTCAGTTCCATAATCCCATATCTGATTGATAAAAATGACAGTGAGAAGTGGGGGTGGAACAAAGTGGTGGACCAGAAGGACCAGAAGGATCATTCAGTTGAGCTTTCCTAGAATTACTGGGGGAAAAGAGAGAACCCAGTCATACCTGGCATGCGGACCTTACCTAAAATCATAGCTCAGGCAGCACAGCAAGGAAGTGGTGAGCTGGATACAGTGTGTGATCTGGAACAGTGGAAAACTGATGAATTAGGCAAAAGATTGTGACTAGGTGGAATTGGCTGGCCACCCATAGAGGTTTGGGACAGAAGGAAGCCTTTCCAGAGTTTCCAGTTGTTGGGGGAAGATGTGTGCTGAGTAGAAGCTTGGAAGAGTGGGTGAACTTGAACAGTATATAGCAGCCAGATTTGAATGCTGGTTGGGTGGATTTTACGAAGGTTTGGTGGCTGTTGAGGCAGACACACTGAGAAGTTCTTGGTGGCCATGGGGCTGCCATTGTGGGAAGGTTGTAAGAAGGTCTAAGATGGGGCCTAAAGCACTGCCATCTTAATTCTGCCTGCCAGGATCAGAATTCCACTCTTGGGACAGGCTGCGGGACTCCTGCACACCACGGGAACTGGAGTCAGGGGGCACTGTGAGACTGTTCCTGAAGGATTCTTGTGAGCTTTAAGATCAACCTGGTAGGTTCTGAATGCTGAGGAAACAATCAGGTGATCACTGAAGGCAACTAAGTTTGGAATAAGGACCATAGAGGTTACTGGCCGTGCTCTCTGCCTCCTAAAAAAACCACAGTGACACCTGATGTCCTTGTGAAATATTGCAACATATTGTCATCAAGCAAGAACTTCTGTTTGAAACAAATGAGGCACTGAGTAGTAAAAAGGAGAATAAGGAGGTGAACAAAAAGAAAGAACACATGAGGAGGAACCAACAGAAAAATTGGGGCAACAAGAAAAACCAAAACAGAGGAATTTCCCCAAGGGACCATGAGGCAGCTTCTGCAGAAGACTCAACTGATAAAGATTTACTGGATGTGACAGAAAGGGAATTTAAAATATGGATGATAAAGACAATAAAAGGAATAGATGAGAAAATGGAAAGAGAATCAGAAGTCAGATGAGTAATTATGTAGAAAATAGAAAGGATATGGCAGCGCTTAAAGAAATGAAGGAGACAATTGGAATGTAAAGATGCAGTAGAAAGGATAAAAAATAGGTTAGACCATGGGGAAGAAGGAACCTCAGAGGTAGAGGATAAAGTTTTTGAGTTAACTCAGGTGGTCAAAGAGGCAGAAACAAAGAGGGAGAAAGCAGTATAGCTGCTTAGAGAACTACGAGATTCCATGAAGCATACAAACATATGAATAAGAGGGATTACTGAAGGGGAAGAAGATTGTCCCAAAGGAATGGAAGCCCAACTGGAGAATATCATAAATTAAAACTTTCCAAATTTTACTAAAGACCCTGACACACTCCTTTTAAATGGATATCAAACCCCAGTTCATCTCAATTCAAACAAACCGTCTTCAAGATACATTATAATGAACCTGTCCAAGGTCAAGATGAAAGAAAAAATTCTGCAAGCAGCTAAGAGTAAGCACCAACAAACCTACAGAGGCAAAGCTATTAGGATGATAGCAGACTTCTCAACTGAAAACTTTCAAGCCAGCAGAACATGGTCATCCACCTTCAATATTCTTAAAACAATTTTGATCCCAGAATTCTGCATCCTGCTAAGCTAAGCTTCAAAATGGATGGAGAAATCAAATCTTTTGCATATACAAGCACTGAGGAAATTCACCACAAGATCAGCTCTACAGGAAATACTTAGACCTATTCTCAACCAATGGAACACCACCATAAACACAATACAATGGACTTTCACAAGGATAAAACAATACAATGAACTTTCACAAAATAAGATGAATAGAACTTACCACACTTATCAGTTCTCTTAATAAATGTAAATGGATTGAATTCACCACTGCAGAGGCACAGATTGGCTGATTAGATAAAAAAGCACAACTCATTTATTTGCTGTCTTCAGGAGACACACCTAGCCTTGAAGGACAAATCAAGATTCAGGGTGAAGGGATAGAAAACAGTATATCAAGCAAATGGAAAGCAGAAGAAAGGAGGGTTTGCAATTTTATTTTCAGATACAAGCAGATTTAAAGGAACTAAAGTTAAGAAAGATAAAGGTGGGCACTTTATACTGGTCACAGGAACAATACAAGAAGAAGATATTTCAATTTTTAAGTATTTATGCTCCCATCTTAAATGCTCCTGGATTTATGAAACAGAAATTGATGGGTCTGAGCAATATGCTATCCCATAACACCATAATAGGCAGGCACTGTAGCAGTCCTCTGACAGAACTGGACAGATCCTCTAAACAGAAACTAAGCAAAGATACTAAGGACTTAAATGTGACCCTAGGAAAAAAATGGCATTAATAGACATATACAGAACACGCCATCCCAAAGCTAAGGAATATACATTTTTCTTGTGAGCCCATGGTATGTACTCCAAAATTGACCACATCCTAAGATACAAATCAAACCTCAGAAAAATTAAAAGAATAGAAATTATATCTTGTATCTTCTCAGACCACAAAGCAATAAAGGTGGATTCAACTCCAACAAAAACATTGATCCCCACAGAAAGACTTGGAAATTAAACAAATTTATGCTGAATGATACTTGGGTTCAGGAACAGATAAAAAGGGAAATCATTAAATTCCTCAGACATAACAACAATGATTACATAAGTTACAAAAGCCTGTGTGATACAGCAAAAGCAGTCTTAAGCAGGAAATTTATCACATTAGATACCTACATTTGAAAAACAGAAAGAGAGCACAACTACAAACTCATGAACCATCTTATGGAATGGGAAAAAGAAGAATAATCTAATCCCAAACCTAGTAGAAGAAAGGAAATAACCAAAATTAAATCAGAGATTAATAAAATTGAAAACAAAAAATTTATTCAGAAAATTAAGAAAATAAAAAGTTGATTTATTGAAAAAAATAAATAAAATCAATAAACCTTTGGCCAGATTAACTGGAATCAGAAAAATAAAATCTCTAGTTACCTTAATAAGAAATAATAAAAAGGAAATAACAAATGCCACAGAGATATAAGAGGTCATCTCTGAGTACTACAGGAAACTCTATGCCCAGAAATTTGACAATGTGGAGAAAATGGACAAATACCTGGAATCACATCCTCTCCCTAGGCTATCAAGAAGAAATACATATCTTGAACAGACCAATTTCAAGAACTGAGACCACAGAAACAATAAAAAATCTCCCAACATAAATAAAGCCCTGGTCTAGATGTTGTAATACCAAAATTCTGTCAAGCCTTCAAAGAAGAGCTTATACCTATACTGCAGAAATTATTCCAAAACATTTAGATGGAAGGAATCTTTCCAAACATTCTCTATGAAGAAAACATCACCCTGATACCAAAACCAGGAAAAGAATCAACTAAAAATGAGAATTTCAGATAAATATCACTAATGAATCTGATGCAAAAATTCTCAATAAAGTCCTAGCCTATGATTACAGGTACACATTGAAAAAAATCATTCATCATGATCAAGTAGTTTTCATCCAAGAGATGCCAAGTTGATTGAACATATGCAAGTCCATAAATGTAATTCATGATATTAACAGAAGCAAAACCAAAGACCATATGATCCTCTCAATAGATGCAAAAAAAGCATTTGATAAAATTCAGCATCCAGTTCTCATTAGAACACTTAAGAATTTAGGAATAGGTTGTACATTTCTTAATCTAATTGAAGCCATCTATGGCAAAGCCACAGCTAATATTATACTGAATGGAGTAAAACTGAAGGCTTTTCCACTTATAACTGGAACCAGACAAGGTTGTCCTCTATTGCCATTACTATTCAACACTGTGCTGGAATCTAGCCAATATAATCAGGCAAAAGAAGGAAATAAAGGACATCCAAATGGATACAGAGGAGATCAAAATCTCACTTTTTGCCCAGGATATGATATTATACTTAGAGAACCCCAAAAACTCAATCACAAGACTCCTGGAAGTGATAAAAAAATATAGCAATGTCTCAGGATATTTAATCAATGTCCATGCATGGGAAGAATCAACATTGTTAAAATGTCTATTCTACCCAAAGCAATCTACAGATTCAAAGCAATCCCCATTAAAATACTATCATCATACTTTTAATACTTGGAAAAACTAATTCTTTGTTTTGTATGGAACCAGAAGAAACCCTGGATAGCCAAGACAATTCTTAGCAATAAAAACAAACCTGGGGGTATCATCCCACCAGACTTTCCACTGTACTGAAAGGCCATAGTAGTTAGATCAAAAGATCAAAACAGCATGGTATTGGCACAAAAATAGAGACATTGGCATTTGGAATGGAATAGAAAACCATGAGATGAGACAAACCTCTTACAGCCACCTGATCTTTGATAAA
The DNA here is from genome assembly GCF_027406575.1 of Nycticebus coucang. NCBI lineage: Eukaryota > Metazoa > Chordata > Mammalia > Primates > Lorisidae > Nycticebus > Nycticebus coucang. The sequence goes on from NC_069782.1 coordinate 34,149,685, forward strand.
CCAAACAAGAACATATACTGGGGAGAATAATCCCTATTCAATAAGTGGTGCTGGGAGAACTTGATAACTACACGTAAAAGACTGAACCTGCATCTTTTCCACTTACAAAAATTTATTCAAGATGGATAGAAGATTTAAATGTAAGGTATGAAGCAATAAATATTCTCAAAGAAAGTGTGGGGGAAAATACTTGACAATATTGGCCTGGGAAAGATTTTATGAAGAAGACTTTCATGGCAATTGAACAACAAAAACAAATAAATGGGACTTGATTAAACTGAAAAGCTTCTGTACAGCTAAGGAAAGAACAACCAAAGTAAATGATAATCTTCAGAATGGGAAAAGATATTTGCATTTTATTAATTAGATGAATGCTTGATAACTGGGATCTACAGGGAACTCAAATTAATCCACAAAAAGACTTAATAATCCCATATATCACTGGGAAAGAGAGATGAATAGAACCTTCTCTAAAGAAGACAGAGGCATGTCTAACATACATATGAAAACATGCACAACATCCCTAATCATCAGAGAAATGCAAATTAAAACTACTTTGAGATATCACCTCACATCACGAAGTGTCAAAGCTGCAGATGCTGAGGTGGATGTGAAGAGAAGGGAACATTTTTACACTTCTGGTGGGAGAGGAGACTAATACACCTTTTTGGGAGGAAGTATGGAGAATCCTCAAAGAACTCAAATTAGACATCTCATTTGATCCTGCAATCCCATTACTAGGCATCTACCCAGAAGGAAAAAAAAATCCTTTTACAATAAGGACATTTGCACTAGACTATTTATTGTAGCTCAATTTACAATCGCCAAATAAGGAAACGGCCTAGAAGCCCACCAACCCAGGAATAGATTAACAAGTTGTGGTATATTTATGCCATGGAATATTATTCAGCCACTAAAAAAGATACTTTACATCTTTTGCATTAATCTGGATGGAGGTGGCACACACTCTTCTTAGTAAAGCATCACAAGAATGGAGAAGCAATAATCCAATGTATTCTATTCTAATATAAAGGCAGTAAATGAGCTAATACAAGGGGTGGGTAGGGGAATGAGCATGTGGGGAGAAGGGAGGAAGGAAAGTGATGGGGGGTTATGGTGTATGGCACACCTCTTGGAGGTGGACACAATTATCAGAAGGACTTTATCTAACAAATGCAATCAATATAACCTAATTCTTTGTACCCTCAATGAATCCCAAACAATAATAATAATAAAAAAAGACACTGAAAGATTTATAAAACTGCTGCCTGTGACTTAGAAATCCAAGCCAACTGCAGAGTCCACAATTATTAGGCTCATGGGCATATTTAAACCAGAGTTAACAATTGTCACCAGTGACACCAAGCTGCAGTTGGGGCCAGGATGGCTACGTCTTGTGTCTGGAACCAATTCCCCATGGGATCTTGCACAGGCTCAACCACATCATTTGATTTCCAATAATATAACTTCATACATTGTGCAGTTGAAATTTTTATACATTGGTTATTACATTATGATTTTATTACACAAAAATGTAGAGTTTACTATACTAAAATATACCAATAAGTGATTAAGAAAATTTAATGAGATCAGAGCAAGATGGTGGCCGAGTAACAGCTTCCTTGCATCTGGGAACTGTGAGTCTGGGGAGATAGGACTCCAGGCACTTATGGCTGGTGGGATCTGCCTATCATCACCCCTGTGAGGATACAGGGAGTCAGCAAGAGATTTCTGGACCCCAAGAGGAGGACTAAAACAGTGGAAAACCAGCAAGTGGTCGCGTGTGTTCAATCGGTCTAAACCCGCCCACAACTGTAAGTTCAGTAGCACCGAGACTGAAAATCAGAAAGGCCTTACCTGTAAACTGTTTTGGTGTCTTTAGACTTGGCACTCAGTTGAACTGCCTTGGGGAGAGCCTGAGCAAGAGTGCGGAGAACTTTGGCCATTGTCAGGGCCCCAGTCTGAGTCGCTGAGACAGATAGAGCTAATAGTGTTTGGGCTGTGGGCCACAGGGAGCCATTGTGAGTGACCTGCCCTGGCAAGCTCTGCCCTCAGGGTTGCAGAGCTAGAATCTGGGTAGGAGCTGGTAACCTAGCGACTGAGTAGCCTAAGGGTGGGGTCTGAGCCGCCTTGCAGCCCTAACCCTCAGGGGTAGAGTGAGACCAGTTTTGGCACACTGGGTAAGTGGATAGCCACTTCAGCAGTGATTCCAGTGACAAGCACTTTCCTGGGAAAGCTTCTGCTCAGCACGTTTACAAGTTTAAAGTGCCTTTTAGGTGGGCTGAAGAGAGATTTAGGGTGTCTACCTTCTGGGGTTTGAGAAATCAGCATCCTCCAGTCGTATCAGAACTGTGATTAACATCTCATATCCCAAAAGACCAAGTGTTGCCCAGACAATATTTAACAACATATACATACTGCTTTGTTTTTGGTGGTATGTTTTTCTTTTTTTTTTTTTTTTTGGTTTGGTTGTTTTTTGTTTGTTTTGATGTTGTTGATGTTGTTTTGTTTTTTAATTTTAACCTTTTCCGTACAGATCTTATTTCTTTCTCAATTTTTCTAGTTTAATTATAATTTCCCATTGCTGCCTTTTTCAATAACTAGAACTTCATTTTTGCTAGTGTTTCTACAGCTGTTATTTGGTTTTTCACCCAATTTATCTGTCCAAGTTTTCGGTTTGCTTGTTTTGGTTTGATTTATAGCATTTTTGTCTTTCCTCTCTACTTGGTGGAGGTGGGGTACTGTGTCTGATCAGGTTAGCAAAGAGCTGCTGACCTCAAGGGAACCACCCAATTGGGCACCCCCAGAAGGTGGGGTTTTTTTTTAAGGTTGTGTCAAAGTACTCTACTGTACACCTATATTGCTCTGTCTCCCTCTTTTTCTGCCTCTCTTCTTTTTGTCAATATTCCTTTTACCCACTCCCTCTCCTTTCTCGATTTTTTTTTTCTTTTCACTTGGTCCTCCTTTATTTCATCCCTTTTTTGCTCTTCAACCTTCTCACCCTTCTGGTCCTGTACCAAAAGGACTCACCGAACCCTTAGTCCACAGGCACGAGAACTTAAAGAGCAAGAGGAAGTGAAAGGAAAATTAGGGCAAGGAAACAGATAAAAGAAATCACCCATGAGGAAGAATCAGCAGAAAACTCCAGGCAACATGAGAACCAGTCCAGAACAACCCCGCCAAGGGACCATGAGGTAGCTACTGCAGAGGATTCCACCTATAAAGAAATGTTAGGAATGACAGAAAGGGAATTCAGAATAGACATGATGAAAACAATGAAAGAAATGATGGAAACAATGAAGGAAACTACTAATAAAGTGGAAAATAATCAAAAGGAAATCCAAAAACAGAATCAAATAAGAGATGAACACTACGAAGAATATAAAAAGGACATAGCAGAGCTGAAGGAACTGAAACAATCAATTAGGGAACTTAAAGACGAAATGGAAAGTATCAGCAACAGATTAGACCATGCAGAAGAAAGAATTTCAGAGGCAGAAGACAAAGTTCTTGAGATAACTCAGATAGTAAAAGAGGCAGAAAAGAAGAGAGAGAAAGCAAAACGTTCACTGTCAGAATTATGGGACTTTATGAAGCATTCCAACATATGAGTTATGGGAATTCAGAAGGGGAAGAAGAATGCCAGAGAGGAATGGAAGCCATACTAGAGAATATTATAAAAGAAAATTTCCCAAATATCACCAAAGATTCTGACACACTGCTTTCAGATGGATATCGTACCCCAGGTTGCCTCAAATCTAACCGAGCTTCTCCAAGACACATTGTGATGAACCTGTTCAAAGTCAAGACAAAAGAAAAGATTCTGCAAGCTGCCAGGAGTAAGCGCCAGTTGACCTACAGGGGCAAATCCATCAGAGTGACTGCAGACTTCTCTAATGAAACTTTCCAAGCGAGAAGACAATGGTCATCTACCTTTAATCTACTTAAACAGAACAATTTTCAGCCCAGAATTCTGTACCCTGCTAAGCTAAGCTTAAAAATTGACGGAGAAACCAAATCATTTATGGATATACAAACATTGAGGAAATTCGCCACAACAAGACCAGCTCTACAGGAAATACTTCAACCTGTTCTACACACTGACCACCACAATGGATCAGCAGCAAACTAAGAACTCAGAAATTAAAGGACAGAACCTAACCTCCACACTGATGCAAAAGATAAAACTAAGCAATGGACTCTCACAAAATAAGATGAATAGAATACTACCACACTTATCAATTATCTCCATAAATGTTAATGGCTTAAATTCCCCACTGAAGAGACATAGATTGGCTGACTGGATTAAAAAACACAAGCCATCCATTTGCTGTCTGTAGGAAACACACCTGGCTTCAAAAGACAAATTAAAACTCTGAGTCAAGGGTTGGAAGACAATTTTTCAGGCAAATGGAATTCAGAAGAAAAGAGGAGTTGCAATCTTATTTTCAGATACATGTGGATTTAAAGCAACTAAAGTCAAAAAAGACAAAGATGGTTACTTTATATTGGTCAAGGGAAAAATACAACAAGAAGATGTTTCAATTCTAAATATTTATGCACCCAATTTAAATGCTCCCAGATTCTTTTTTTTTTTTACATTTTCTTTTTTATTTTTATTTTTATTAAATCATAGCTGTGTACAGTAATATGATCATGGGGCACCATACACTTGGTTCATAGATCGTTTGACACATTTTCATCACACTAGTTAGCATAGCTTTCATAGCGTTTTCTTAGTTATTTACCTAAGACCTTCACATCCTCATTTACTAGGATTCACCGATACCCTTGTAAGATGCACCGCAGGTGTAATCCCATTAATCCCTCTCCCTCCACCTACCTCCCCCCTCCCTCCCCTCCCTTTCCCCCTTCTCCCTATTCTTAGGTTGTAACTGGGTTATAGCTTTCATGTGAAGGTCCTACATTAGTTTCATAATAAGGGTGAGTACATTGGGTACTTTTTCTTCCATTCTTGAGACACTTTACTAAGAAGAATATGTGCCAGTTCCATCCATGTAAACATGAAAGAGGTAAAATCTCCATCTTTTTTTAAGGCTGCATAATATTCCATGGTGTAGATATACCACAATTTATTAATCCATTCGTGGATCGATGGGCACTTGGGCTTTTTCCATGACTTAGCAATTATGAATTGGGCTGCAATAAACATTCTGGTACAAATGTCTTTGTTATGGTGTGATTTTTTGTCTTCTGGGTATATGCCCAGTAGAGGGATTAAAGGATTGAATGGCAGATCTATTTTTAGATCTTTAAGTGTTCTCCATATCTCTTTCCAAAAGGAAAGTATTAATTTGCATTCCCACCAGCAGTGCAAAAGTGTTCTCTTTTTTCCACATCCATGCCAACATCTCTGGTCTTGGGATTTTGTGATATAGGCTAGTCTCACTGGAGTTAGATGATATCTCAAAGTAGTTTTGATTTGCATTTCTCTGATGATTAAAGATGATGAGCATTTTTTCATATGTCTGAAGGCCGTGCACCTGACTTCTTCAGAGAAGTTTCTCTTCAAGTCCCTTACCCAGCCTGTGATGGGATCCCTTGTTCTTTTCTTGCTAATGCTTTTGAGTTCTCTGTGGATTCTGGTTATTAAACCTTTGTTGGAGATATAACCTGCAAATATCTTCTCCCATTCTGAGGGCTGTTTGCTTGCTTTACTTACTGTGTTCTTGGCTGTGCAGAAGCTTTTTAGTTTGATCAAGTCCCAATAGTGTATTTTTGAAGCAGCTTCAATTGCCCGAGGGTGTCCTTCTCATAAAAAACTCACCCAACCCAATTTCTTCTAGGGTTTTCCCTGCACTCTCTTCTAGTATTTTTATAGTTTCATGTCTTAGGTTTAAATCTTTAATCCAGTGAGAGTCTATCTTAGTTAATGGTGAGAGGTTTGGGTCTGGTTTCAGTCTTCTACAGGTTGCCAGTCAGTTCACCCAGCACCATTTGTTAAATAGGGAATCTTTTCCCCACTGAATGTTTTTAATTGGCTTGTCAAAGATTAAATAATGGTAATTAGCTGGATTCATCTCTTGGTTATCTATTCTGTTCCAGACATCTACTTCTCTGTTTTTGTGCCAGTACCATGCTGTTTTGATCACTATCGATTTGTAGTATGGTCTGAGGTCTGGTAGTGTGTTTCCTCCTGCTTTGTTTTTATTTCTGAGTAATGTCTTGGCTATTTGATTTTTTTTTTCTGATTCCATGTAAAACGAAGTATTGTTTTTTCAAGATCTTTAAAGTATGACAGTGGAGCTTTAATGGGAATTGCGTTGAAATTATATATTGCTTTGGGTAGTATGGACATTTTAACAATGTTGATTCTTCCCAATCATGAGCATGGTATATTTTTCCATTTGTTAACATTCTCAGCTATCTCTTTTCTTAGAGTTTCATAGTCCTCTTTATATAGTTCTTTCATGTCCTTTGTTAGATAAACTCCCAAGTATTTCGTCTTCTTTGGCACTACTGTGAATGGGATAGAGTCCTTAATTGTTTTTTCAACTTGACTATTTTTGGTATATATAAAGGCTACTGATTTATGAATGTTGATTTTGTAACCTGAGACACTGCTGTATTCCTTGATCACTTGTAAGAGTTTTGTAGTAGAGTCCCTAGTATTTTCCAGATATACAATCATATCATCTGCGAAGAGCGAAAGTTTGATCTCTTCTGACCCTATCTCGATACCCTTGATCGCCTTTTCTTCCCTAATTGCGGTGGCCAAACTTCCATTACAATGTTAAAGAGCAATGGAGACAATGGGCAGCCTTGTCTGTTCCTGATCTGAGTGGAAATGATTCCAATTTAACTCCCTTCAATATGATATTGGCTGTGGGTTTGCTGTAGATGGTCTCTATCAGTTTTAGAAATGTCCGTTCTATATCAATTTCCTTAAGTGTTCTGATCATGAACGGATGTTGGATGTTATCAAAAGCTTTTTCTGCATCGATTGAGAGAATCATATGATCGTTGTTTTTTAATTTGTTTATGTGCTGAATTACATTTATAGATTTACATATATTGAAACAGCCTTGAGATCCTGGGATAAAACTGACCTGGTCATGATCTATGATTTGTTTGATATGTTACTGGATTCTGTTTGTTAGAATCTTGTTGAATGTTTTTGCATCTATATTCATTAGTGATATTGGTCTAAAATTTTCTTTTCTTGTTGGGTCTTTTCCTGGTTTGGGGATCAGTGTGATGTTTGCTTCATAGAACGTGTTGGGTAGTCTTCCTTCTTTTTCTACCTTTTGGAACAGGTTGAGTAATATAGGTACTAATTCCTCTTTAAAGAGGAGGTAGAATTTGGTAGAATTCTGACATAAAACCATCTGGTCCCGGGCTTTTCTTTTTCGGTAGATTTTGTATGGTTGATGTTATTTCCGAACTTGATATGGGCCTGTTCAACATTTCCACTCGATTTTTGTTAAGTCTTGGAAGGTGACGTGCTTCCAAGTAACGGTCAATTTCCTTCAGATTTTCCTATTTCTGAGAGTAAAGTTTCTTGTAATATTCATTAAGGATTTTTTGGATTTCTGAGGAGTCTGTTGTTATTTTGTCTTTGTTATTTCTGATTGATGAGATTAGAGATTTTACTCTTTTTTTCCTGATTAGGTTGGCCAAAGGTTTATCTATTTTGTTGACCTTTTCAAAAAACCAGCTTTTTGATTTATTGATCTGTTGTATTATTCTTTTTTTTTTCAATTTCATTTAGTTCTGCTCTGATTTTGGTTATTTCTTTTCTTCTACGATTTGGGGTTGGAGTGTTCTTCCATTTCCAGTCTCTTGAGATGTCCCATTCAGTTGCTTACTTCCTCTCTTTCCATTCTCCTGAGGAAGGCTTGCAGTGCTATAAATTTCCCTCTTAGAACTGCCTTTGCGGTGTCGCAGAGGTTCTGATAGTTCGTGTCTTCATTGTCGTTTTGTTCCAGAAATTTGGCAATTTCGTTCTTCATCTCATCTCTGACCCAGCTATCATTCAACATAAGGTTATGTATCTTCTATGTTTTTGTATGTATATGCAGATTCCTGTTGTTACCCATCTCAAGTTTTTTTCCATGATGGTCCGAGAAGATGCATGGAATAATTTCTATTCCTTTAAATTTACTGAGGTTAGACTTGTGACGTAAGATATGATTGATTCTGGAGTAAGTTCTGTGGGCTGATGAGAAGTATGTGTATTCAGTTTTGTTGGGATGAAATGTTCTGCAGATGTCTGCTAAATCTAAATGCTGGATGGTTAGATTTAAATTTAGAATTTCTTTACTCTGCTTTTTGTTGGAGGATCGATCCATCACTGCCAAAGGAGTGTTAAAATCTCCAACTATTATAGAGTTGGAGGAAATCAATTTGCTCATATCTGTTAGCATTTCTCTTCTGAATTGAGGTGCATTCTGGTTTTGTCTAGGCATGTCTGCATAGATATTAATAGTTGAAATCTCATCATATTGAGTCTTACCCTTAACAAATATGAAATAACCAGTTTTGTCCTTCCTTACTTTTGTTGGTTTAAAGCCTATTGTATCCACAAATAAAATTGCAACTCCTGCTTTTTTCTGGTTACCATTTGCCTGAAATATGGATGACCATCCTTTCACCCTGAGTATGTATTTGTCTTTTAAGTTAAGATGTGACTCCTGTATGCAACAAATGTCTGGCCTGTGATTTTGTATCCAGTCAGGTAACCTATGTCTCTTTAAAGGGCAGTTTAAGCCATTCACATTTATGGAAAGTATTGATAAATTTGGTGAAATTTGGGTTATTGAGTTTTTCGAAAGTCCAGTGGGCATTTTTAATCCTTTTGCCATTGTGGAAGTTGGAGTTTGATCAGAAGTTTCTGAGTGAGTTTACTTTTGTAGTAGAGGATTGGGTTGGTTATTATGGAGGATAGGTCTGAGAATATCCTGAAGAGCTGGTTTGGTAATGGCAAATTTCTTTGGCATATGTATGTCATTAAAGTATTTAATTTCTCCATCATAAATGAAAGTCAGTTTAGCTGGGTACAAGATCCGGGGTTGAAAGTTATTTTGCTTGAGGAGATTAAACGTTGATGACCACCCTCTTCTGGCTTGAAAAGTTTCAGCAGAGAGATCTGCAGTCATTCTAATGTTCTTCCCTTTGAAGGTAATAGATTTCTTTCACCTGGCCGCTTTGAGAATTTTCTCCTTCATATTAACTTTAGTGAAGTTAATTATGATATACCTGGGGGACATCTTATTGGTGTTGAGTTGTGCTGGGGTTCTGAAGCTATCTGCTATCTGAATTTCAGGTTCTCTAGGCATGTCTGGAAAATTCTCTTTCATAATTTCATGCAGAAGGGCCTCTGTGCCCAGTGAGGCTACTTCATCTGTTTCAGGAATTCCTATGAGATGGATATTTGCCTTCTTCGAGTTATCCCAGAGCTCTCTGAGTGAGTGATCCATTTTTGCTCTCCATTTCATTTCCTCTTTGAGAGTTTGGGAGTGTTCAAAGGTTTTATCTTCGATGTCAGAAATCCTTTCTTTTGCTTGCTCCATTCTGTTACTGAGGGATTCTACTGTATTTTTCATATCTTTGAGGGCTGCAAGTTCTTGCTTCAGTGTGTCTAAGTCTTTGGTGGTTTTGTCTTTAAATTCGTTAAATTCTTGAGACAGCTTTTGAATTTCTCCACGAATTCCTAATTCCATTTTGTTAATCTTGTTTGCCATCCAAATTCTGAATTCGATTTCTGACATCTCAGCCAGTTGTTTGTGAATGGGATCTTCAATTACATCTGCTGTATCTTTCCTTGCAGGGGTTGATCTATTCTGGTTATTCATGTTACCAGAGTTTTTCCGCTGATTCCACCCCATGATTGTTTTACTCCCTTTGATTTTCCTCTGGTGTTTTGTCGAGGACCCATACAGTGCTGTGGCCTGAGAAACTGGGGCCCTGTTTGGTGTAGAGGGGCTAAGTGGTTCTGTCTTGTTTTCAGCTTGTTTCTATGTGACCCTAGTGAAACAGTTACTCTGGGTTGAAGTCTCAGCTGTGGAGAAATACCAGCAATTAAGTCACCCCACCCACCACAGGCAACAAATGGAAAAGGAAAATCAAACCTTCCTACAACCACACACCCAGGGCACCACCTGGATAGTCCCCAGGTGAGTGACTCAGTTTAAAAGGTCGAAGTCAATTGTCTCAGTCAGCAGCTGCCTCGGGTGGGAGAGTTCAAGAGGTCCCTGAGAACTAGATCACCGAGGTCTGGTGACTGCTCTAAAATGGCTTGCTCCAGTGCTGTGTGGAGTCAGGAAGAGCCACCAGTAAATAGATCAGTCTGGGAAGATTGATGCCTCCTTCCCCACCTTGCAGCTCTGTCACACCCAGTCGCTGCTAGCCCCACAGGGCTGTGACCCAGTCAGTTGTCTGCAGTAAGCAGATACTCCAGGGGTTTGCACCTGCCTAAGTCACAGGGTAGTCTGTGTCTGCTTGACTAGGCCGCTATTCTCTGTCTTTATCCAGCAGGGTGTGGTGTGTCCTGTCAACCTTGGGCACTTGATGGAGGCTGGAGGTGTTCACTCAGTTCAGCCCCACCCTTAGTTTATGTTACTGGGTGAAGGGAACAACCCTGTGGGAGTTTGTTTCTGACCTTGCCAGATTCCTCTGCAGAGGAGAGGCTGATTTGAATTTCCAGAACCTGTGTCTCAGGCCCTGTCTTTAGTCCTGCGGGTTTGTATTCGCAGCACAATCAATTGTTGGCTGTAGCCTCTTGGCCTCCTTTGTGTATAGGCTGGTGATCCCCTAAGGGCCAGGTGCATCTTAGGCTCAGTAGAGTGGTCCTCTGGATCAGCCCTACCCTGGGAATTTCCCGGCTCTGCGGGTGTGTTTTCTAGTCCCCGTGTTCCACCCAGGTCGGTACCATCTCAGGAAAACCCTTTACTCATGGGGCCTGTGTTTCAGTCCCAGGTCAGTTCCATGGTGGTTGCCATCTGAAAAGATGCTTGGCCTCATCTGGTTGCCCAGGAAGACAGGAGGAGAGGCTATGGGATATCTGGGGGTGGGCCTTGTTATTGCTGAAGGCGGCTGTTGCTCTGCACCTCAGGGCACCACCACTCCAGTGTAATTCCCTTTCAGCCGACCGTCGTCTTCTCGCTCCTTTGCTACAGAGTCAGCAGTGGCCAGCTGCAGTCCAGGTCCTGTATACACCTCTCGAGAGTTCACCCAAGAATCTGGACTCTTGGGGGGGCAGGTCTCCAGATCACAGAGTGAGAGTGGAGGGGAGTGTTAGGAGCTCAGAGTTGCAGGTCGTAACACCAAGCTCACTGAGACCAAATGAACAAATAAACAGACGCAAAGATTACCAGGCACATGGGCCCATAGATACAGAGAAAGACGGAGACACATAGACATACAGGCAACAGCCACGACAACAGCAATATAAGAACAACTGCCATAAAAATAGTGATAATCGTAAAATAATTGAAAGAAAGAAAAAAAAGAGAGAAAAAAGTGGTGTTAGAAGGAATGTTAAAAGAGAAAAAGAAGAAATTAAAATTAGAAGACATAGAAATAAAAGATATATCTATATAAAAAGTAATAATAAAAAACTATTGATCTCCTCTAAGAAAATGGTGAGGAAAAAATAGACAAAACCAAAAACAAACAAAACAAACAAAAAACCCCCACGAAAACCAAACCAAACCAAACCAAACCAAACCAAACCAAACCAAACAAAAAAAGGCACCAACTACAAAAATATTCTTGTGTGTAGAAATATACCTATAAATATCTAAATGTCTGCTGTAGGGATCAACTTTCATAGGAATATATTCATACTGCGATATACTTTCTGGACACCAGGTGGCACTGTGAGTGGTTCCGAGATTTATACCTGATTTACAGTTTATACTGTTACCATGGTAACCACCTTCCTTGGTGGATCGCCATTTTGGAGTTTCCGTAAAAGATTGTTGCCTAAGAATTGTGCAACCTCGGCTGTTCTTTTCCAGACAGTACTGCGACTGACTTTCCCACTCAGTGCAGGTGTCCATGCTTCCTAAGTCCCTCCACTCTGTTCACAGGTTCCCCTACAAACTGGCGACTGCAATCGGCCATAAGGGGAGTGGTGCTGAGTTAGCACAGTCGTTGGAGGGCTCCTGGCTCTATCTCCTGTAGCTGGTTCCTGCGGTTTCAGCAGCCAAAGCTGGTCCATGGCTTCAGTAGCTTCGCGGCTTCAGAAGCCAAAGCCGGGTCCTAGGCTTCAAGCTGGTTCCCGTGGTTGGAGCACTGGGGGGACTTATTCTGAGTTTTATGGATCAGAGTTTCCCTTTTGGATGGGCACCTGCCAGTGCACCACGCAGCCTGAACCGCCAGCCCCCTCCAATGCCTGGGGGAAAGGTGCCCGCCCTTTTGGGTAGTTCAAAATGTCTGTTTCCCGGGCGGGATCCCTTCCCTTCAATTGTCCAACAGTTTGCCCAGCTCCCCATGGTTTTGAGTGGCTCTCCTTTCGGAAGCCTCACTCAGTTCAGGATTAATTATTTGTCAATTGGATTTTGTCAGCATTTACAAGCTGCTGACCTCCGTAGGGGAGGGGCCTGCTGGCCGGGACGGTGGAGCAGGGAAGAAGCTCTACAACAGAGTCTGTGATTTTAAATTACCCCTCATACATAGCAAACCACCAATTCACTGGGCGTCTCCAGCTGTCTGTCCAGTCCAATAATCCACACACAGGGAAGGTCCAGACCGCCTTTCCTCTCACCCGGTGGCTTGGGAGAGGTGGGCTACACGTCCGTCCTGTCCGCCATCATCACTCTCAGATTCTTGAAACAGACCTTACTCAGTCTGAGCAATATGATATCTGATAATACCATAATAGCAGGGAACTTTAACATTCCTCTTATAGAGCTGGACAGATCCTCTAAACAGAAATTAAACAAAGATATAAGAGATTTAAATGAGACCCTAGAACAACTGTGCTTGACAGATGCATATAGAACACTCCATCCCAAAGATAAAGAATATACATTTTTCTCATCACCCCTTAGAACATTCTCCAAAATTGATCATATCCTGGGACACAAAACAAATATCAACAGAATCAAAAGAATTGAAATTTTACCTTGTATCTTCTCAGACCATAAGGCACTAAAGGTGGAACTCAACTCTAACAAAAACGCTCGACCCCACACAAAGGCATGGAAATTAAACAATCTTCTGTTGAAAAACAGATGGGTGCAGGAAGAAATAAAACAGGAAATCATTAACTTCCTTGAGCATAACAACAATGAAGACACAAGCTACCAGAACCTGTGGGATACTGCAAAAGCAGTTTTGAGAAGAAAATTTATCGCTTTAGATGCCTACATTCGAAAAATAGAAAGAGAGTGCATCAACAATCTCACAAGAGATCTTATGGAATTGGAAAAAGAAGAACAATCTAAGCCTAAACTCAGTAGAAGAAAAGAAATCTCCAAAATCAAATCAGAGATCAATGAAATTGAAAACAAAAGAATCATTCAGAAAATTAATGAAACAAGGAGTTGGTTTTTTGAAAAAATAAATAAAATAGATAAACCATTGGCCAGACTAACGAGAAATAGAAAAGTAAAATCTCTAGTAACCTCAATCAGAAATGATAAACTGATCCCATGGAGATACAAGAGATCATCTCTGAATACTACCAGAAACTCTATGCCCTGAAATTTGACAATGTGAAGGAAATGGATCAATATTTGGAATCACATCCTCTCCCTAGACTTAGCCAGGAAGAAACAGAGCTCCTGAACAGACCAATTTCAAGTACTGAGATCAAAGCAACAATAAAAAATCTTCCAACCAAAAAATGCCCTGGTCCAGATGGCTTCACTCCAGAATTCTATCAAACCTTCAAGGAAGAGCTTATTCCTGTACTGCAGAAATTATTCCAAATAATTGAGGAAGAAGGAATCTTCCCCAACACATCCTATGAAGCAAACATCACCCTGATACCAAAACCAGGAAAAGACCCAAACAAAAAGGAGAATTTCAGACCAATTTCACTCATGAATATAGATGCAAAAATTCTCAACAAAATCCTAGCCAATAGATTACAGCTTATCATCAAAAAAGTCATTCATCATGATCAAGTAGGCTTCATCCCAGGGATGCAAGGCTGGTTTAACATACGCAAGTCCATAAACGTTATCCACCATATTAACAGAGGCAAAAATAAATATCACATGATCCTCTCAATAGATGCAGAAAAAGCATTTGATAAAATCCAGCATCCTTTTCTAATTAGAACACTGAAGAGTATAGGCATAGGTGGCACATTTCTAAAACTGATTGAAGCTATTTATGACAAACCCACAGCTAATATTTTACTGAATGGAGTAAAACTGAAAGCTTTTCCTCTTAGAACTGGAACCAGACAAGGTTGTCCTCTGTCACCTTTACTATTCAACATCTTGCCAATACAATTAGGCAAGACAAGGAAATAAAGGGAATCCAAATGGGAGCAGAGGAGGTCAAACTCTCCCTCTTTGCTGACGACATGATCTTATACTTAGAGAACCCCAAAGACTCAACCACAAGACTCCTAGAAGTCATCAAAAAATACAGTAATGTTTCAGGATATAAAATCAATGTCCCCAAGTCAGTAGCCTTTGTATACACCAATAACAGTCAAGATGAGAAGCTAATTAAGGACACAACTCCCTTCACCATAGTTTCAAAGAAAATGAAATACCTAGGAATATACCTAAAGAAGGAGGTGAAGGACCTCTATAAAGAAAATTATGAAATCCTCAGAAAGGAAATAGCAGAAGATATTAACAAATGGAAGAACATACCATGCTCATGGATAGGAAGAATCAACATTGTTAAAATGTCTATACTTCCCAATGCCATTCCTATCAAATACCAACATTGTACTTTCAAGATTTGGAGAAAATGATTCTGCATTTTGTATGGAACCGGAAAATCCCTGTACAGCTAAGGCAGTTCTTAGTAATAAAAATAAAGCTGGGGGCATCAGCATACCAGATTTTAGTCTGTACTACAAAGCCATAGTGCTCAAGACAGCATGGTACTGGCACAAAAACAGAGACATAGACACTTGGAATCAAATTGAAAACCAAGAAAGGAAACTAACATCATACAACCACCTAATCTTCGATAAACCAAACAAGAACATACCTTGGGGGAAAGGTATTCAATAAATGGTGTTGGGAGAACTGGATTTCTACATGTAAAAGACTGAAACTGTACCCACACCTTTCCCCACTCACAAAAATTGATTCAAGATGGATAAAGGACTTAAACTTAAGGCATGAAACAATAAAAAACCTCCACGAAAGCATAGGGAAAACACTGGAAGATATTGGCCTGGGGAAAGACTTCATGAAGAAGACTGCCATGGCAATTGCATCAACAACAAAAATAAACAAATGGGACTTCATTAAACTGAAAAGCTTCTGTACAGCTAAGGAGACAATAACCAAAGCAAAGAGACAACCTACACAATGGGAAAGGATATTTGCATATTTTCAATCAGCCAACAGCTTGATAACTAGGATCTATAGAGAACTCAAATTAATCCACATGAAAAAAAGCCAACAATCCCATATATCAATGGGCAAGAGACATGAATAGAACCTTCTCTAAAGATGACAGACGAATGGCTAACAAACACATGAGAAAATGTTCATCATCTCTATATATTAGAGAAATGCAAATCAAAACATCCCTGAGATATCATCTAACCCCAGTGAGAATGGCCCACATCACAAAATCTCAAAACTGCAGATGCTAGAGTGGATGTGGAGAGAAGGGAACACTTTTACACTGCTGGTGGGACTGCAAACTAGTACTACCTTTTTGGAAGGAAGTATGGAGAAACCTCAAAGCACTCAAGCTAGACCTCCCATTTGATCCTGCAATCCCATTACTGGGCATCTACCCAGAAGGAAAAAAATCCTTTTATCATAAGGACACTTGTACTAGACTGCTTATTGCAGCTCAATTTACAATCGCCAAAATGTGGTTACAGCCTGAATGCCCACCAACCCAGGAATGGATTAACAAGCTGTGGTATATGTATACCATGGAATACTATTCAGCTATTAAAAAAAATGGAGACTTTACATCCTTCGTATTAACCTGGATGGACGTGGAAGACATTATTCTTAGTAAAGCATCACAAGAATGGAGAAACATGAATCCTATGTACTCAATTTTGATATGAGGACAATTAATGACAAGTAAGGTTATTGGGTGGGAGGAAAAGCAGAAAGAGGGATGGAGGGAGGGGGGTGGGGCCTTGGTGTGTGTCACACTTTATGGGGGCAAGACACGATTGGAAAAGGGTCTTTACCTAACAGTTGCAATCAGTGTTACCTGGCTTATTGTACCCTCAATGAATCCCTAACAATAAAAAATAAAAAAGAAAAAAGAAAATTTAATGATATTTTATTTCATTCATTCATTTATTTTATTATTAAATCATAGCTGTGTACATTAATGCAATCATGGTGCACCATACACTGGTTTTATTTACCATTTGACGTATTTTCATCACACTGGTTAACATAGACTTCATGACATTTTCTTAATTATTGTGTTAAGACATTTATTTTCTACATTTAGTAAGTTTCACATGTACTTCCTTGCAAGATGCACCATATGTGTAATCCCACCAATCACCCTCCCTCTGCCCATCTCCCCTCTCCCCTCCCCTCGCTCCTCCCCTTCCCCATACTCTTAGGTTACAATTAGGTTATAGCTTTCATATGAAAGCTATAAATTAGTTTCATAGCAGGGCTGAGTACATTGGATGCTTTTTCTTCCATTCTTGAGATACTTTACTAAGAAGAATATGTTCCAGCTCCATCCATGTAAACATGAAAGAGGTAAAGTCTCCATCCTTCTTTAAGGCTGCATAATATTTCATGGTGTACATATACCATAATTTATTAATTCATTCATAGAATCAATGTTTCTATGACTTAGCAATTATGAATTGGGATGTAATAAACATTCTGGTACAAATATCTTTGTTATAATGTGATTTTGGTCTTCTGGGTATATACTGAGTAGAGGAATTATAGGATTGAATGGCAGGTCTATTTTTAGATCTCTAAGTGTTCTCCAAACATCTTTCCAAAAGGAACATATTAATTTGCATTCCCACCAGCAGTGTAGAAGTGTTCCCTTTTCTCCACATCCACACCAACATCTCTGGTCTTGGGATTTTTTGATATTAGCTAATCTTAATGGAGTTAGATGATATCTCAAAGTAGTTTTGATTTGTATATCTCTGATGATTAAGGATGATGAACATTTTTTTATATGTTTGTAGGCCATGGCCTGTCTTCTTCAGAGAAGTTTCTCTTCAAGTCCCTTGTTCAGCCTGAGATGGGATCCCTTGTTCTTTTCTTGCTCATATGTTTGAGTTCTCTGTGGATTCTGGTTATTAAACGTTTGTTGGGGACATAACCTGCAAATATCTTCTCCCATTCTGAGGGCTATTTGCTTGCTTTACTTACTGTGTTCTTGTCTGTGCAGAAGCTTTTTAGTTTGATCAGGTCCCAGTAGTGTATTTTTGAAGATGCTTCAATTGCCCGGGTGGGTTCTCCTTATGAAATATTCGCCAGACTGATATCTTCAAGAGTTTTCTCTGCAAGTTCTTCTAGTGTTTTTATAGTTTCATGTCTGAAATTTAAATCTTTAATCCAGAGAGAGTCTATCTTAGTTAATGGTGAAAAGTGTGGATCCAGTTTAATTCTTCTACAGGTCACCAGCCAGTTCAGCCAGCACCATTTGTTAAATAGGATATCTTTTCCCCTTGGATGTTTTCAATTGGCTTGTCAAAGATCAAATAATGGTAAGTAGCTGAGTTCATCTCTTTGTTCTCCATTCTGTTCTATACACTTACCTCTCTGTTTTTGTGCCAGGCTGTTTTGATCACTATTGATTTACAGTGTAGTCTGAGGTCCGGTAGCATGATTCCTTCCTGCTTTATTTTTATTTCTGAGTAATGTCTTGGCTATTCAAGATTTTTTTCTGATTCCACATAAAATGAAGTATTATTTTTTTCAAGATTTTAAAATTATGCAGTGGAGCTTTAATAGGGAATGCATTAAAATTGTATGTTGCTTTGGGTAGTATGGACATTTTAACATTGTTGATTCTTCCCAGTCATGAGCATGGTATGTTTTTCCATTATTAACATTTTCAGCTATTTCTTTTCTTAGGGTTTCATAGTTCTCTTTATAGAGATCTTTCACATCCTTTGTTAGACAGACTTCCAAATATTTCATCTTCTTTGGCCCTATTGTGAATGGAATAAGTCCTTAACTGTTTTTTTCAGCTTGAGTATTGTTGATATACCTAAAGGCTACCGATTTATGAATGTTGATTTTGTAACCTGAGACGCTGCTGTATTCCTTGGTCATTTCTAAGAGTTTTTAGTAGAATCCCTGGTGTTTTCTAGATATACAATCATATCTGCGAAGAGAAAAGTTTGAACTCTTCTGACCCTATGTGGATACCCTTGATCACCTTTTCTTCCCTAATCGCAAAGGCTAAAACTTCCATTGAAATGTTATAGAGCAGTGGAGACAATAGGCAACCTTGCCTGGTTCCTGATCTGAGTGGAAATGATTTCAATTTAACTCCA
The DNA here is from genome assembly GCF_027406575.1 of Nycticebus coucang. Taxonomy (NCBI): domain Eukaryota; kingdom Metazoa; phylum Chordata; class Mammalia; order Primates; family Lorisidae; genus Nycticebus; species Nycticebus coucang. Next base: position 34,168,313 of record NC_069782.1, read on the forward strand.
TTCAATATGATATTGGCTGTGGGTTTGCTGTAGATGATCTCTATCAGTTTAAGAAATGTCCCTTCTATCCCAATTTTCTTAAGTGTTCTGATCAGAAAGTAATGCTGGATATTATCAAAAGCGTTTTCTGCATCAGTTGAGAGAATCATAGGGTCTTTGTTTTTTAATTTGTTTATGTGCTGAACTATATTTATAGATTTACGTATATTGAAGCAGCCTTGAGACCTTGGAATAAAACTGACGTCGTCATGATGTATAATTTGTTTGACGTGTTGCTGGATTCTGTTTGTTAGGATCTTGTTGAATATTTTTGCATCTATATTCATTAGTAATATTGGTCTATAATTTTTTTTTCTTGTTGGGTCTTTTCCTGGTTTGAGGATCAGGGTGATGTTTGCTTCATAGAACATGTTGGGTATTATTCCTTATTTTTCTATATTTTGGAACAGGTTGAGTAATATAGTACTAATTCCTCTTTAAGGATTTGGTAGAATTCTGACATGAAGCCATCTGGTCCTGGCCTTTTCTCTTTAGAGAGATAGTGTATGGTTGATGCTATTTCAGAACTTGATATAGGCCTGTTCAACATTACCACTTGATTCTGGCTAAGTCTTGGAAGGTGATGTGCTTTCAAGTTTCTTTTATATTTTCATATTTCTGAGAATAAATTTTCTTGTAATATTCATTAAGGATTTTTTGAATTTCTGAGTCTGTTGTTATTTTGTCTTTGTCATTTCTGATTGATGAAATTAGAGATTGTACTCTTTTTTTTCCTGGTTAGGTTATCCAAAGGTTTATCTATTTTATTGACCTTTTCATAAAACCAACTTTTTGATTTATTGATCTTTTGTATAATTTTTTTTTTCAATTTCATTTAATTCTGCTCTAATTTTGGTTATTTCTTTTCTTCTACTGGGTTTGGCGTTGGAAGTTCTACCTTTTCCAGTTGCTTGAGATGTCCCATTAAGTGGTTAACTTCCTCTCTTTCCATTCTCTATAAATTTCCCTCCTAGGAAAATTACCCTCTGCCTTTGTGGTATCCTAGAGGTTCTGAGAATTCATATCTTCATTGTCGTTTTGTTCCAAAAATTTGGTAATTTCCTTCATAATCTCATCGATTACCCAGCTATCATTCAGCATAAGGTTATTTAACTTTATGTTTTTGTATGAGTATGCAGATACCTGTTGTTACTGAGTTCAACTTTTATTCCATGGTGGTTCCAAGAAGATGCAAGGAATAATTTCTATTCCTTAAAATTTACTGAGGTTGGACTTGTGACCCATGATGTGATTGATTTTGGAGCATGTTCCATGGGCTGATGAGAAGTATGTGTATTCAGTTTTGTTGGGATAAAATGTTCTGTAGATGTCTGTTAAAGCCAAATGTTTGACGGTTAGGTTTAAATCTAAAATATCTTTTCTCAGCTTCTTATTGGAGCATCTATCCAACACTGCCAAAAGAGTGTTAAATTCTTCGACTATTATGGAGCTGGAGGAAATCAAGTTACTCACATCTGTTAGAGTTTCTCTTATAAATTGAGGCATATTTTGGTTGAGTGCATAAATATTAATAATTGAAATCTCATCATATTGAGTATTACCCTTTAACAAATATGAAGTTGGTTTAAACCCTATTTTATCTGCAAATAGAATTGCAACACCTGCTTTTCTCTGATTTTCATTTGCTTGAAATATGGACGAGCATCCTTCACCCTGAGTCTATATTTATTTTTTAAGGTAAAATGATATTCTGGTATGCAGCAGATATCTGGCCTGAGTTTTTGTATCCAGTCAGCCAACCTGTGCCTCTTTAGAGGACAGTTTAAGCCATTCACATTAATGGAGAATATTGATAAGCCTCGTAAAATTTTGGGTATCGAGTTTTTCAAAAGTCCAGTGGACATTTTTAATCCTTTTGCCACTGTGGAAATTAGGTTTTGATCAAAAGTTTCTGAGTGAGTTTACTTTTGTGGTAGAGGATTGTGCTGGTCATTATGGAGGATAGGTCTGAGAATATGCTGTAGAGCTGGTTTAGTTATGGCAAATTTCTTCAACATGTGAATGTGATTAAAGTATTTAATTTCTCTATCATAAATGAAACTCAGTTTAGCTGGATACAAGATTCTGAGTTGAAAGTTATTTATTTATTTATTTTTTTAGGAGATTAAAAGTTTATGACCACCCTCTTCTGCCTTGAAAGGTTTCGGCAGGCAGATCTGCAGTCATTGTAATATTCTTCCCTTTGTAGGTTATCGTTTTCTTATGTCTGGCTGCTCTCAGAATTTTCTCCTTCATATTAACTTTAGTGAAGTTAATTAAGTTCAGGAGGACCCACCCAGCAAATAGATTAGTCTGGGAAGGTTGATGCATCCTTCTCCACTTTCCACCTCTGTCACACCCAGTCACTGTTAACCCTGCAGGACTGTGACCCAGTTGCCTCCAATGAGCAGATACTCCAGGGGTTTGCACCTGCCTGAATCACAGGGAAATCTATGTCTCCTCAGCCAGGCCCCTGCTCTCTGCCCCTTCCTGACAACCTCTGTTGCTTAATGGAGGCTGGATCTATTTACTTAGTTCCAGCCCTGCCCCGACTGATGTTACTGACAGAACAGAACAACTTCACAGAATTTGTTTCTGTCCAGGCTATCTTCCCCTGCAGAAGAGAGGCTGTTAGAGTTTACAGAACCTGTGCCTCAGGCCCTGTCTGTGCTGCTGCCCATTCTCACTGCCATTTGTATTCCAGCGCACATGGTTAGCTGTCAGTTCCAGCCTCTGCCTGCCCTCCTTTGTCTGGGCTAATGATCCCCAAAGGGCCAGGTGTGTCCCAGGCTCAGTAAAGTGTTCCTCTGGGTCAGCCCCACCCTGGGAATCTGCCAGCTCTGTGTGTGCATTTTGTATTCCCCACACTGCACCCAGGCCAGTACTGCCTCAGGCAAACCCTTTACTCATGGGGCCTGCCCGGTCCCAGATCTGTTCTGCCAGTGGCTGCCACCAGAGAAGATGCCTGGCCTTCTCTGGTTGCCCAGAGAGACAGTGGGTGTGACTCTGGAATATCCAGTGGTGAGCCCTATTGTTGCCAAAAATGGCTGCTTTTCTGTGCCTTTGGGCACCACCACTCCTGTGTGGTTTCCTCTCAGCCGACCATCCTCTCCTCACTCCCGTGCCACAGAATCAGCACTGACCAGCAGCAGTCCATGCCCTGTCCACACCTCTCAAGAAAATACCCAAGCATTTGGACTCTTGGGGGACAGGTTTCCAGATCTCAGAATGAGAGTGGAGTGCTGGGAGCTCAGAATTGCAGATAGAGAATATATACAGTTTTATACAGTTTTATGCTTGGCAGGAGAGCACCATGGCACCCTAGTAGGGGAAGTAGGTCCAGTTTTTGAGGATCTCTCCCATGGGATATTATGGGAGGACTTTTGAACTCTGCTTGTTTGTTTATGGAGTACTCTGAGCTGTTCTCATGGGGGAGGGGACTCTGTCCCCTCGGTGATGGATTTTTACCTTTTGTATTTATCCTTGGGGTTGCAGCTCACCTCAGCAGGGTTGATGCATGTTCTTCAACCTTCTGTCTTGGAGCAGCTCTAATCTGCCAGGTCACTTGCTGAATTCTGTCCTTTAACTCTCCTTCTGGACAGGAGCCTTGGTGGAAAGCTGGCTTCAGTCAGCTATCTTACCTCCGCCCCCCCTTAGTGAGATTTTATACCTAAAGTTTTTGTATAGGATAGTGCATACCCACTAAGTGTAAATCATTATTACTTTCAAAGTTATAGTTATTACAATTAAGGGATGAGCATGGGAAGGAATTGATAATTGATTTAATTAATATAAATACTTCTTATGTAGTTAGGGAATAGGGTTAATACATATGGCTAACATGATAATTTATAAATTTTATTTAAATTATTTTTTACTCCTCTAATTGTGTGTTGGATGTATGTTCAATATTTTCAAAAGAGGAATTGGCAGTGGGTTTTGTCTGTTGGCACTATTGCTCATACATATGCTCTGTCTCTGCATAGAGATGTATTATTTTTACTTTCCTGTCATCACACTGATCTCTTTTATAAGGGCAAACATTTCAAAATATGAGCACTTGGGATTTAGTTTACTCATTTTAAAGCACCCATCTTTTAAAGTTGTATTCATTTCCCTTGATATATAAAGTCTGTAGATTCTGTGCTACTTAGGATTTATAAAGCAATTATTAGAAGTCTTTGATATTTATAAAAGATCTGAAGCTTTCAGTGTTATTAATTATTGATTACCCAAATGGATCAACCTATAAGGGTATCATAAATATTTCATAATTTTTGGAGTGAAATGATGCATTTCTTAAAGTTTTTTATTATATTGTTATTATATTGTTTAAATTTTCTAGTGTGCTCTATTGCAATCAAATATAATCTTTAAGTGAGTAGAATTTTTTTGTTCCTTATATCATGTTTAATTTTTTCTTTTAGTAAACCACACATGTAATGTAGTCAATAACCACACATTTTTCATTCACAAATTTATCTTTGTGCTTTTTTTGTGTCTGATGTTCTTTGGCAAGTAAAAGATTTCTGCTTTAGACAAAACCAAATTTAGATATTTCACTGTTGTGATTAGGTACAAAATTATTTCTCAAAAAAAAAAAAAAACAGTTGATCCAGATTAATATTTGTAAAAAAAAATTGGTAAACCCAAGCAAATGTTGTTACCTGTGTAAATGAAATACATGACTTCCTTAAACAAATTACTTTTGTTTTTTTGAGACAGAGTCTCAGTATGTCACCCTTGGTAGAGTGCCATGACATCATAGCTCATAGCAACCTCAAGTTCTTGGGCTTAAGTGATTCTCTTGCCTTAGCCTCCCAAGTAGCTGGGACTATAGGCACTGGCCACAATGCCCAGCTGTTTTTTGTTGCAGTTGTTGTTGTTCTTTTAGCTGGTGCAGGCCTGGTTCGAACATGCCAATCTCAGTGTATGTGGCTGGCACCATAACCACTTTGCTACAGGCACCAAGCCAAAAAATTACTATTGAATCATGAAAAATACCAACCTATTCAACAGTGAAAGTGTGTACATTAGCAACTGAATTCAAACAATGAAATACGTAGGATATACCCCTTATTCAAACAAGTTCAAGAATCTGCAGAGAGTATAGTCATGCTTACAGCATTAACCTGTTATTAATTTATTCATTGAATAATTAAATATTATGTTAATATTCTGTATATTATGATAGAATCTGAAGACGTGATAGTAAAAAGGACAGATGGGGTACCTACCTCACAGAGCTTGTAGTGTGAGTGATTAATGCAAACCCAATTACGTAAAAGTGGGGTGACAACAAAAATACCCAGGACTAAGGTTGCACGCAATGAATACACTGAATCTTCTGTGTGCGTGTGTGCGTGTGTGTGCGTGTGTGTGTGTGTGGTGGGAGGATGAGTAGGCTTTTGCAAAGTGAAGGAAGAAGAACAATTAAAACAAAAGGGAAGGTCCATGCAAATTCTCAAGGTTTTACTAAAGGTAACTACTAATAGAGGAAAATAAGAAACACGTTGAAGGAAATTCACATACTGTAATGTTTTAAATTAACATTAGTGATTAAATAAATGAATTAAATAGTTAAAGGCATAGGAGCAAGTGATCAAATAAGAAATAGAGGAAAGATGAAAACAATTTCAAAAAGGAAAGAGAAGAAAACTGAAAAATATAATATTAAACATCAGAACATTTAGCAATTGTTTAAAAGGCAAGCATGAGAATGAAAGATAGGGAATGGAGAGTTGTGTTTCTATAGATGTTGTTGAATGTTATCTTTAAAAAGTTTCTATCACAGTACAGGTTCAGGAAAAAGTGAACTGGACTTCTCAGAGCTTTTGACATCGTAAATGGCAGAGAAAACATTTGTGACCCTCACAGAAAGCAATATAATGTGTAGCTTTCCTCCACATTTCTTGACTGTAAATGCCTTTTTATTTTACTAGTAGCTTCAGGGATCATAATTTTGAGAAACATAATGGGAAATATTATATTAACTGAGTTGTGTCAAGAAATAAAGGGGAAGTGAGGAATAAAAAACTTGCCCGACTTGTTTTGCCTGATAGCATCTACAATCAAATGGGTTCTCCTTGCAAACCCATTTCTGTCCCCGTCACTTCTCTCTATACTTAATGTTCATTCTTCAATGATTTATTGTAATTTTCAAACATAACTACCATGATCTCCTATATGTATTTATATCTATATATGCATATGTACATACAGACACTCATGCATATTATACACATACATACATGCATAAGTACACATGTACCCTGTGTTCTTAAAAATCATTTTTTGGTTTTAAAGTTAATTGTACCCACAAACCTAAGATATTCCTTAATTTCAATAGTGGTTAAAAATAGTATATGACACAAAAGGTAGTAATAGAAACCTCCTATGGTTTAAAAAAATAACAATGATAGGAAAAAATGTAATAATATGGAAAGTGCTATAGAAATATTCTTCTAGGCTTCAAACATATCACAGCACAGAACTTCTTAAGGGATCAATAACCAGGGTGTTTATACATTCCATATGGAAATATTTTCTCTGTAGTGTGCCTGCAATGCTATTTAAATGGAGAATAAATGTTATGTTAGCAATATTTTTATATAGCCTAAAAGTTTCATTTATTTATTTTTTTCTCCATTGCATCTGGATGGTAAATAAATGATAAAATTCAGTTAGAGCAGTGTTATTTTTATAATTTATGCAATAAATTGATTTAAAATGAAATGTTTACAATTTTATGTTGAACGAATAAGAAGCATTTCTTTTTCAAAAACAGTAAGTTCTATTAGTAGGTGACTACGCACGCTAAAAACAGTAAGAAGAAAGATTGTGGACTGTTAATCTATAACATGAAACCAAATGTTGGATATAACAATGAACTTTATGTACTAAGGTACTAATTCAAATAGGAAAATTCAGTGACTTTGGAATTTCTGAAACTATTGTTTGTGGATGACGGTGCAGAGGACCTAGAGACTACACTAAGTCTTTTGTGATTTTTTTATCTACTACTCAAAAAGTGTAAAGATAAAAATTGTTTTATCATTTTTGATGTTTTATATTGCAAAGCATTACATATTATAAGCCAATACTTTACAATCATAGGAAAACTGGGGAACAGGAAATTTAGATCATGAAAATTACACATAAGTCAATCACCTACTATTAATGACTCTTAATGCTGACCATATTTGTCTACATATGGATCACCTATGTACAGTATTTCTCTATTTATAAATTATCACACTTTGACTTTTCAATGTAGAATCTTACTGTATATCTTCCAAGACATATTTTTGATTTTTTCTTAACTGCACCTTATGGCAATTCTCTTATTTACACAGACATGGGTCTTAGAGATCACTACGTGGTATCCACAGCCTGCTTCCTTCTTGAGCTCTAGCTACTCTTCGGTGTTATCTGTCAGTATCACTTACCCTGGGTATTGTTATTGCATCTAGGAACTATTTTCTTTCAATAAACCCTTCTTTCTCTTCCATGGGGCCCCGGCAGAGCTGACCTCTCTGGAGCTCCCCAAAGCATGGTGAAAATCCTTTGTTACTCTGGGAAGGATGGAAGAGAGAGACTTCTGTCTAAGACCTAAAAGTTATGTTTTCCTCAGTGTACTAAAACTGTGATGTTTGGATCCCAATATTAAGCATATTTTTACCTCTTTGAAAAGTTTTTTATTGTTTGCTTGTACATGCACCCAAGAAATTGTGTGCAACTTCTTCCCTCCGTGAAACAAGGGAGATAGGGTAGGGATACATGTAATTGGCAATTTTGGTTGTGTTATTAACAAGTATTCTTTGGCATAATTTTGTTCAGGCTTCTGAACCTTATCCTAAGCTTATCTGTGCACTTTGTTATAAAATATAATCTTATCAGGGAGCACTGCTAAGTCAGTTTAGCAGGAGCCTCCTATCCTGGATATCTGATCGGCTTCCTCATTTTCTACTTCCTCACTTTCTTCCAAGTGATGCCTGAGCTCCCTGGCCTGTCTTCAGCAAGAATTCTGTTAAGAAGGGTTAGCCGAATCTTCCTTCCTCCTGATGGACCCCTTTTAATAATTTTTCATCTGCTGACTCCCACTTTTCTCCTTGCCTCTAAATGTTTGCTTGTACAGGCTATACTGGAGTTGAGCCCGATTTCTCTCTCACAATGTGAGACCCTGTTTCAGTGGTCTTTATACCTACCATGATGGTCGTGAAGAAATTTCACCTGGCTGAGCTTCAGTATCATTTAATAATTTATTTTTTTAACAGCATTCATAATGACGTCTCCTCTCACACCACTACTACTTTGTGATTGGTCCATACTGATGACTCTTTTGTCATTACTGTAAGTGTAAAGTTCCTCGCAATAGAATACTCCATTCTTTAAGTAATTAGATTACTATAGTAACTTGCCACCATTTTGCCAGACACACATAGACAAATGTGAATCTCTTCAGAAGATGTAACTCACGTTGCATCCTATTCATTCTCCTTTGTGTCTCTACCCCCTCCAGTTTCACTGAGGTATGACTGGCAAATAAATATTGCATATATCTAAGGTTCATAAGGAGAAGTTTTGATATGTGTATAGGTTATTCCCCCAGTCAAGTTAATTCACTTAGTCATCACTTCACATATTTACTTTTCTAATCTGGAGAGTTCCTCAGTTAAAGTGACAAGTTAAATAAGGGAAGGATAATTGTACTTTACATGAGTTGTAATCATCTGGGAATTCCATTATAAAAATGTCTATTTTCAAGCTCCAGTGAAGGCCTAGAAAATCAAAAATTTTAGATGTTTGACCTGCAGGGAGAATTAAGAGTTAATATGCATCCTAGATGATTCTAACAGGTTATTTAGGAGCCATGAGTAAAAAAGATCAGACAATTAGGTTAGCAAACTCATTCTAGAAAAAAGGCTACATACCTTATTGCTGAATATCACTATAATCACCTTTGAAATATTCTCCTTGGTCATCTGGTGACCACAGAGTTATTCAGCAATGAGGCATGTAGCACTTTTTCTAAGAATGCAATTTTCTGACCTCTTATATTATTTCTTTTTTAAAAATTTATTTATTTTATTATTAAATATTTATTATAGAGTTACATAAATAGAGCAGCTTGGTACAAGTGAAATAATAAAGATGTCGGATCTATATTATTTCACTTGTACCAAGCTGCTCTAGTTTATGTAACTCTATAATATATATTTTAACATTTTTTAGGTCTCCTGTACTCATTTTTTTCCCTTAATTTTTTTGGCTATTTCTGCATGGCTATTTTAGTAGGTGAAAGTTAATATTTACTTTCAAGTCATTTTGTTTCAGTTTGTATTGATTCAGTAGATAAATGTAGAGAGACTAAACCTTTTTAAAATGTGAAATTTTGGTTTCCCTTTTTTCTAGACTTTTTAATGTGCCCCAGTAGGTTCTAAAGTTTTCTTTATATACCCTACACCATTCTTGTTAAGCTTCTTCCTAAATGTTTTATCTTCTTCTGCTATTCCTATTGAAGATGAGATCTATTTAACCGTTGAATTTTCTAACTTATGGTTTATATACAAAAGACCATTGCTTTTTCACTTTGATTGAGTAATCTGTTTCCTGATGGGCTTTTTCCTTACTGTTTCTAATGGTGTTTTTGGTCGATTCTCTTGTGTGTTCCAAATATACATTCTTACCTACTTCAATGATTATTTTATCTTTTCTGTCTCACTATTTTTATTTCTTGTGTCTCTTGTTTAAGTGCACAGAGTTTCAGAATAGTACTCTGCTGTTTTGCAGGGGAAACTGGGTCCCAGTGAGAATTTTGTTTACTCCTGCAGTCCTGGTTCAGGCCCACTGTTCTTAGCAGTCTAAGTGAATGATGATGTTAGGACCTTTCAGAGACACACTATCTACTTCTTGATACGTCTTCCCTGAAGTCTGAAAGTGATATCCCCTCCCAGTATGCTCCCAAGTGCACTTTGTTTGGAAGATGTATTTCTTCTTTGTCTGTGTTTTGAATTTGTAACTATTTTCTTACTTAATGGAAGATGCTATATTTTTAGTATTTTGTTTTTGTTGAATTTCAGGTTGGCTGTATAAAGTACAACAGTTAACTTTTGATACTTATTGCAAGATGTGGTCTCCATCAACTTTAAAAAAATCTGCAAAATAGACCATATTAATTTTAGCGTCTTAATTTTTTTTACTAAATTTACATATCAATCATATACATTTTTTCCATGTAATATGGCTTACCAGTGTAACAGAGGGTTGAAGAATGTGAGTAGCTGTTGACGCTGAGTAATGGAAAACACAGGAACTCATCACACTATTCTCATGCTTATAAATTTCCAAAAAAAAAAAAAAGAAAGAAAAATAAAAGAAAAAAAAGGTCATTAACTAAGAAAAGGTATTTCTGTCTAGTTTGAGATCTGACACAAATCCACCAAATGCTTTTTGGTTTTGTGGTTTTAATTCTTCTGTGTGATGCTGGAGAGCATATGATATTTCCTCTATCAAAGAGGTAGACAATTTTTCCAGTGCTATTTATTGAGCAACTTTCTTCTCTCTGTCCTCCCTTCCCTCAACAGATTTATAATGCCACTTTCATTGTTTTGCAACACCATTTTGAAAATGTTTCTGTATAATTTATGCTGTTCTATTAATGTGTCTGTCAATCTTTGATTAATAATCTTAGAGTTTTTGCAGTTCTAATCATTTTAATATCAGTCATAGCAAATCTTCCTCATTATTTATCTTTTCAAAAATTTTCTTGGATCTTTTAATACATTCATTCTTCCCGATAAACTTTGGATCCATTCTGTCACTTTCTAAAACCAATCACTTTGTAATATAATTTTGAATAGTGTTAAACCTGCCTGATAATTAGAGAGCTCTCTCAATGTCCTTTAGCTCAGTCGGGTGCACAGTGTGGTTTTCCAATTATTTCAGTATTCTTTTAAGATCCTCAGTATAATGTTAAATTATAGCGATTTAACTAAATTATAGCTAAATTTATTAATAAATTTAGAGGGTTCTTGTTATTTATCAAACAAAAATAATAATAAATAGAGCACTTACTTTGTTACTGTTCTATAGATTAAATGAATATTAAACTTATAAAGATTATTGCAGTGTTTGCTCAGAGTAGACTCCTTTGTACTGTGTGCTGGATTGCTCTATTCTTAACATGCTTATGTTAGAAACTTCATTTCCCAGAATCTCCTTTGTACACAATCATACTAGCGTTGTCTAAAAGAGAAGTTGCATGATACTTGAGAAGCAGAGTGAGGCTACAACTATTCTATTCTGAAGTTCTCTGTGGATTAGAGATGATGAGAGGTGGATGAGGTCATCAGGGGAGGGATCATTTTGTTTTCCTTTCCACTCCATGTCTAGAGTCTTCCCAACTGCCCATCCTCCTAATCCATAGCAGCTGGGCTTACTGGGGCATCCTTAATTATGAACTCACAAAGGTAGTAGCCACTGAAAATCAAGCAATTTTGATAAGATTTCTAATTACTCCCATTTTTGGTATTTCTCCAGCAGCTGGATATGCAGGCTGATATCCCTCCAAGTTTCTGCTCATTCAACTGTGCCAGGACTAGTTGGTGACCAGTCTTTGATTCTTCAAATCATCTTTTTAGACTTTTTCTCTCTTGAGAGAGGCTCTATGGTGGTGTTCTCTGTAGGCAAGAAGTAACAATAGGAATGATTGTCATTGAATTAAATGGATATGGGGGTATCCCAGGGAGTCAAGGACAGGGAGTGGTATTTACTGGCCAGAGATAATGGAAAAGGACAAGGCTATCACAATGGACAGCACAGCCAAAGCAGTGTGTGTGTCCTGGCCTGTATAGGTTCTTTGACATTGGATGAAAACATATTCATAAAGCAGCAAAATCTCCACAGGTGTTCCCTGCCCTCTGGAGTGAGGGCTATTAGGATAGAAATGTCGAAACTACAACACTATACCTATTGAAGTAGTCAACCAAAAGCAACATTGAATTCTTGCAGATAGTGTCAGCCTTGAGGGCTTGAAAGATGTAGGAGTGTTGATTCTTATCCTATCTCCTACTATTCTATATCATCAAAGAGGACAGATGGATCTTGGAGAATAATTGTGGATTTTTGTATAACTTAATCAGGTGGTAACTCCAATTGCAGCTGCTATTCCAAATGTATTTTCATTGATAGAACAAATCAACATATCCCTTGGCACTTTGCATGCAACTACTGATCTAATGGTATTTTCTCTACACCCATGAGTAAAGAATAATAGACGTTTATTTTTAGATGTCAAAGACAGTGCTCACTTATATTGTCCTGCATTAGTACTCTATCATTTATTTAGACATCTGCCATACTCTAGTCCACAGCGACATTGATTGTTACTCTGGTCCACTGCATTGATGATGGACCCGGCAGGCAGGAAGTTGCAACTACCCTACACACCTTGGTAACACAAATATTGTGGCAGAAAATGGGAAATAAATCCCATAGGCACTCAGGGGTCTGCAACCTTTGTAAAATTTCTAGAGATTCAGTGGCTTAAATCAAGCCTAAATGTTTCTTCCAAGGTGAAGGACAAATGTTGCATTTGCCCTTGCCATCACTTTGAAAGAGGCATAATACATATATCACTTAATTATTTTAAAAAGTTACCATTATGCAATAGAATTTCTCCATATTCCTAAAGAATATGATAGCAATGCTGCATTTATAGGCATATAACAATGATTTCACTACATATTTAATGAAATATTTATGCCCTATTTACCTATTATAAAATAACTGAGTGAAAATTAAGTATTAAATTAAAAGAATTGATTGTCATATTTTAAAATCTCTCCTCACTAGGCTGTGTAACCTCTACATGAATTCTGAGATGGCCACATGTCTAATTTTTCATCTTGACTTTTGCTTCCTTAAGCTGAAGAAAACCTTCTAATTCTAAGTCTTAGGGAGATTTTTCATCTATTATTTTTATGAGTGAAGATAAGTCAAGTAAGGCTTTACTTCAAGGGTATATTGTAGAAAATAGGTAGAATTTATACTGATGATGTCAATAATGTGATGTAAATTGGGATAATGTGATTTGATTATTAAGATCAAGGCTGAATAAAGTGTGAAGCATATCTTTATATTTCTTCTATCACATTTGTGCTACTGTCTGTGTATTCAGGCTCATAGAATAATAAGCATCCCTAAATGAGTGATAGAATAAATCCTATGGTCAGTTATTACAGCTACATTGTCAAGTAATGATAGAGCTTAATTACTCATTTTGTAAAATCATTGCATTTTCTGCTTGCAACTGCATAGCTTTTAGCAAAAGATTCTTTCAACTTTGAAAAGAAATCAAAGCATTCACATCAGGCATTCAAAACTTGAGAACCTGCAGAGAGAGAATCACAACAATTACAATAAGAAAATATCACCTGACAAGTAAGATTTCACTCACATAGTTGAAAGATCATGACAATCTGTAATCAATAATATCAAGTGTCCCTTGGACTGTTTCTTTTCCATTGTTACATATCTGAAAAACAATTTATAATACAGAATTCACTGACTTCCTATTGTTTCCAGACTACCTACATATAATTCATACAGAACTTGGCATTAAAGTGGACATCAAAATGTATTTAGTTATCAGACAGTAGCCGGGTAGTTAATTTAGATATCCTGAAATTACTATTCACTTAATGAATATAGAAAATGTATAACATGAAGAATAAAAAAAATACCCCCGATCTTAGAATCTAAAACACACTGGCTCTATAACTTATGTATCTTTCATGTTCTCATTAAAAAAATAGCATTGGCGGGTGGCGCCTGTGGCTCAGTCAGTAAGGCGCCGGCCCCATATGCCGAGGGTGGCGGGTTCAAACCCAGCCCCGGCCAAACTGCAACCAAAAAATAGCCGGGCGTTGTGGCGGGCGCCTGTAGTCCCAGCTACTCGGGAGGCTGAGGCAAGAGAATCGCTTAAGCCCAGGAGTTGGAGGTTGCTGTGAGCTGTGTGAGGCCACGGCACTCTACCGAGGGCCATAAAGTAAGACTCTGTCTCTACAAAAAAATAAAAATAAAAATAAAAAAATAGCATTGGCATAAGATAAACTTATGGCATCACCTGTAAAAAATATTAAACTATACCAGTTGCTCAAGGTTTTTGGCCAGAGCTGGGTTTGAACCCACCACCTCTGTCATATGGGGCTGGCGCCCTACCCCTTTGAGCTACAGGCGCCACCCAGTAAGTAGTTTCTTTCTTTTTTTTTTTTTTTTCCAGTAAGTAGTTTCTTAAAAAGAAGTGGGGCTCCACAAGGTGGAGCTCAGTGCGTGCTCCTATAGGACAGTTGAGAAAAACCAGGACAGTTTAGGTTCCCTCTGCAGTTGACTTGAAACAAGGATTCAAGTCCAAGTTGTTTGATAGGAGACCCCAGGAAACATGAATAGGGGCATGAGGCAGGGAAAGGGGGTACTATGACTCCAATTACTGGGGGGAGGGGCGCTGGAGGGGTTGGGGGAGGGGGGCAGTATAGAAACTGCCTTCAGTACCTTCCAAAAGGGTGGGATTAGGGTTAGGGGATGCTCTGCTGCAGTTGTTTTAGAAGCTGCCAAGGGGTGGCTCCTGTGGCTTAGTGGATAGGGCACTGGCCCCATATACTGAGGGTGGTGGATTTGAACCCAGCCCGGTCAAACTGCAACAAAAAAATAGCCAGGCATTGTGGTGGGCACCTGTAGTCCCGGCTGCTTGGAAGGCTGAGGTGAGAGAATCGCCTAGGCCCAGGAGTTGGAGGTTGCTGTGGGCTGTGACGCCATGGCACTCTACTGAGCGTGATAAAGTGAGACTGTCTCAAAAAAAAAAAAAAAAAAAAGAAGCTGCCAAGGTCACTTCTTGGCTCTGCAGTCACATCTAGGAAAACCTGCAAGTGTTAAGCAGATGTGGCACAGGCTATGGGCAGGGCCCCCAACATCCTTGTGGCCGCTGTGAGCTGCTTCGCCCACCCATTCTAACCCTAAGCACAGGTGATGAATAAAGCACTCTCACCTTTCCGTCCTTATGAGCTGAGATGGTGTAACTCAGGTATGGCTCCCTCCCTCCAGCAGCATCTATCTCTCACAGGCAGGTGCTTGAAAAGGAACCCTAAACCCCATAGCCCTGTCCAGCCACTGCCTCATTTTCTTGAGAAAAGTTTTTCAGCACAGGTCTTTGAAAGGGTTGTCTGTGCTTGTTATCTCCATCCACTAGGAGATAACCAGTGAAGCAGTTTTTATTGCACATACAGTGCCATAAAAGGACACAAGTATCTCACAGATCTGTGAGTTAGAAATCCAGGTGGGTTTGTCTGGACTCCCCTTTGCATGTCTCAAACCTGGGCTCTTACCTGAACATACAGGGAAGGATCTGTCACTCATTCAGATTGTTGGCAAAATTTAGGTCCAGGTGGTTGAGTGAGGTCCCAGTTGCCACCTGGGGCTGTTTCTCTTATATCTTTAGAGCCAGAAGTCTTCACACAGTCTCTCTGGCCTCCCTTTCTGCCTTGTTTCTCTCTCCTTCAGCAGGGGAAAGTTTTCAACTTTCAGGACTAACTAGATTGGGTCAACCCATGTAAACCAGGATAATCTCCCTATTTTAAGGTCACTAATTTGCAACCTAATTATATCAGTAAAGTCCCTTTTGCCATGTAATGTAGCATATTTACATGAGGTCTTTAGATGACAGTCTGCCTACCACCCACCTCTCCTGGCAACCCATTCCAAGTTGGGCTTCACTCCTACCATCTACTGAAACAATTCTACACCAGTGAGTAAAACATTGGAGCACCTCAGATTCTGGATTTTAGGATATGGATTGCTTAACGGGGTAAGTATAATGCAAATATTCCAAACTGCAAAAAATTTCGATGTCTGAAACATTTGTGGTACCAAGAATTTTGTGGGATTTTTCTCCAAAGGGCCAAAGTTTATTTAAGCATAGAATGTTCAGAGATGAAAAGGGTCTACCCCCTCAAGTGAAGAAGACTCTGGGTTAAATGAGCTTTTTCACCTTTATACTGATTTCCTAACTATGTTAAGTAGGGTGGTGGTAAAAATATCAGAAATGGAAGGAATTTCCAGAATGGAGAGTCCTTCCCTTTTCTAAACTTGGAAGGCAATTTCTAAGGATTGTCATGGTATTTGTAAAGTGTCATGGAACTGGTGTATGTAATTTTTGCTATATTTTTTTGAAGACAGAGTCTCACTCTGTTGCTCTGGGTGGGGTGCTGTGTTGTCATGGCTCACAGCAACCTCAAACTCCTGGGTTCGAGCGATCCTCTTGCCTCAGCTTCCCAAGTGGCTGGGAATATGGGTGTCTGCCACAATGCCAGGCTATTTTTAGAGACAGGGTCTTGCTCTTGCTTAGGCTGGTCTTAAACTCCTCAGCTCCCAAACTGCTGGGATTATAAGCATGAGCCACCACGCCCAGCCCATCACAAGAATTTTGGATAAGGGATACTCAACCTGTACATCACCAAGAGATAATTGTGTTTGTACATGTGTGTTGGAGTGATTGCTGTATCAGGATGGCCTGGTTATCCTGCAGTAACAGCCTAAATTCTCAGTGGTTTAAGAAAATAAAAATGTATTTCTCATGATACACTTTTAGGTTAAAAAAAAAAAAAAAACTATACCAAGATAAATTCTTTGTAGTAGCTCTGTAAATGGAGAAAGAGCAAGGAAAATACAAAGATAATACAACTTCTAATACTGCAATAAAATATATTATGGCACATCAGAATTTCCATCACCAGGGTATTGGTTTGACTTGGAGTCATAATTAATTCATGTTTTGTCTCTCCTGTGTTCAGAGAAAAGTATATAAACAAGAAGAGTCTTCATTCACTATACCTCTTCTGCCAAATTTCAAATGAAACGAAACCAAAGCAAGTTCACCACAATATTTGATTCAAAGGAAACCTCAGACACTGAAGCCATTAAGTACACATTTCCTAAATAAAAAATGAGTTGTCTGCAAGCTGTCTTGACCAGGTCTGCAGAGTCTCACTGCATAAAACAGTGGCTCGGCAGATTGTCAGAGAATTCCTGAGATAAACAAAAAACAAACCAAACTTTTCCCTTCCTGTCTTTCCACTTCAGCTTCATCTTGACAGAAGAGAAATGCTCCTTTACTCTGTAAGAGACAGCCCTAAATATGCCCATATGGCACTTGGGCATTGCCTTTGAAGTTTGGAATAGGTTTTCAAAACCCAGGAAGTAATGCATTGACTATATGAAAAAGATGCATGATTAATGATTCAGGTGAAAGTTTAAAAATTAATTACTTTTATTAGATGTATCAACTCTTAACAATTAAACCTCAAATTTCATAAAAAGAAATTTACAGAGATTGTAGTTGTCAAAAGCCAAAAAAAGAAAAAAATCTGTAATCTAACAAATAGGCTTAAATCCTATCCGTACATATACTGTCTCCAAATTGGGATAATAAACTTGAACCTCTCGGAGTTCAAATGTTCTTATCTTTAGTAAGAATCATAAAAGTACTTACCTCATAGAGCTTTCTTAAGAGTTAAATCAGTTTAGTATTTTAGAATAATTGTTCATGCCTTGTAGTAAATATTATGTGTGTTAGCTTTCGTATGGTAATTACCATTATGTTATTATAATAGTTTTACACACACCTATTTGTAAGTTCCTAGGTGTTTTTGGTTAAACAGTGTCCTTTGCTTTCTGAATTCTCAACCTGGGGAAACAATGGTGAATATCTACAAAAATGAGGAAGGGTGGAAGTTGAGAAGAAGTGGATGCTGCTAGCTTTTGAAATGCATTGAAAAAGAATAAAATGTTTCTATTTCTTAAGTCTTAAGACTGTCTGTAAAATTGACCAGGTGTTTTAGATTTTCTTCTGTTGGTGGCTGCCTTTTGCCACATCCCTGCAATCAACATTAGAGGTGCTCTTCCTTTAGCCAGGGTCATTACCTTTACCCAGGAATCCATGCTTTGCATTTCCCCTTATTCTTCAATTCATAGGCTCTGCTCCATGCCTGGTGAAACACACTTATGTTCTAGATCTCTCCTAATCTTGTCCCCTGCTAGATATTGTTGTATTATATATAATACATTCATCATGAAAATAAACCCAGCTGAAATATTAGCTAACTAATGTGTTACCTTTCCAAATATTGCCTCAATCTCTTTCCTTTTATATTGGGTGTCTCTTACATACAAGAAACACATCTTAGATAAACTTATTACTTTCATTATGCATCAATTTTGTTAACATTACTTGACAATAAAGTTTATATAATTATTGTGTACAACATGTTGTTTTAGAATACGGATATATTGTGGAATGACCAAATGTATCTTGCTTATCAACATATGCATTGCTGCAAAGACTTACCATTATTTCTGTGGTGAGAACACTAAAAATTTACTCTTTTAGCAATTTTTCTTTTTCTTTTTTTTGCAATTTTTGGCCGGGGCTGGGTTTGAACCTGCCATGTCCGGTATATGGGGCCAGCACCCTACTCCTTTCAGTCACAGGCCCAGCCCACTCTTTCCACAATTTTTAAGAACACAGTACCTTAATATTAACCAGAGTCACCATGTTAATTGAGCTCTTGAAATTATTCCTCCTGTGTAAATGAAATTTTGTATACTTTTACCAATATCATTGCAGTGCCCTATCCCTCGCCTCCCCTTTGGCAACCACGATTTTTTTCTCTATTTCTGTGAGTTAAACTTGTTTGAATTGCACATATAAGTGAGATCATGTGGTATTTGCATTGGGCATCAGTTTTAAGGCCCATCATAATTCAAATGTAAAAAATAATATTCTTCATCATATATCTCTTGACTCAATATCTCAGTTAATTTTAGATGTCATTTGGGGTATTATATTCTTTCTTGAATCTGGAAATTGGTTGTTGAAAAAATGAGAGAAACATGGCTTGTTATTACGTATTTTAAAATGAAGATGTTTTAATTTTATCTGCACTTCTCAATTCATATTTGGTGGTCCTTGAGATGACCTGTAATTTTTTAAAAAGGATATTGTGCCAAATTAAGTTGAGAAATATTGCTTCCTCCACATGACTCTTAGAGATTTGTGATGCATATTCTTATATTAAAGGTTATGGGAAATTTTATGAAACACAAGCACATTTAACTTTATTTTAACCTAACATTTCTCTTGTCCTTTACTAGGGAACTCTACGATCATATCATCAGACATCTTGTTTTAGATGAAAAGCATTGCAAGTACTGAGAAATTAAAATGATTATACTTGACTTGATATAAATAAAAACCATGAATCAGGAGTTATGCTTAACCCCTTCTTTGTTTAAAAATATTTGGACTAATGGTTTATCAAATGACACTCTCAGTTTGAATACTTGACTTTACAAATAGGCAGATTATTATTTTTATTACACTGATCAAGGGAAGTGAACTGAGATCCACACACTGAGTGAATGGTTAATGGCTCATGGCACAACCTCTATGTAGCTAACTGCGTGTAGTGGAAAATTAGGTTGTCTTATTCTGTGAACTATACAGTAGCCCACACTGTGCTGGGAATTAGACTAAATTAAATCTAGATCAAAAAAAGCTTTGTATGCTGTTAGCAAAACAGTAGTTATCAATCCTTTCTCTAATGAGAAGTCAGAATAATTGAATCTGAACTAGACTAATGTGTTTCCAATCCATAGTGCAGTTGGTGAACATAGAAGCAGAAAGTCTACAATGACCATTATTTTTACAGCTGAGTAGCTTTGCCAAATGTGCATTACATTGGGAAGAATGGGATTCAATTAAGTGCTCGAGGTCCCTTTTAGATGTTGGAAGAATATTAATTTGTCATTTTTTTATGTAGGGCACAACTACACTGAGCCTGAGTCAAGTGGGAACACACTGTCCCTATATCCCAACACCTTCTGGAAATCTCCTCACGTTTTCTCCCATTCCCTTGTCAGAAAAATTTAAGAGCTTCATGTGCTTCAATAGAACAATGCAATAATAGATAATAAATGTGCTTCTTTGTTTCCCCACATTATCATTTTCTAGCTTTTTCATGTTTCCTAAAGTCAGAAGGATTAGATAGAATTGTGTGTCCAATATATTCTATAACTTGGAGCTTTGGAATGCTCATCTTTTTCCTGAGTTGGTTTAAATAGCTGATTTTTAGCAGATTAGTCTGGTGTTAAAATTCATGCCAGATTCCAGAATATTGAAGCCATTTTTTGCTTTCCTGCTCTGTTAATCAATTAGCACCTATATGTAGTCTCAGGGCATGAGAGAGACTATATTGTTTGTCGTATATTCATACTTACTTGTTTACATTCTTTTTTCTTTCCACCGTTTTTATTAAAAAGTGAGCATTGGAATACTGAAGGTTTAGACAAATTTATAGTGAGATTAAAAAAAAGAGGGATGTGATGATGGTTGTGAGGACCATCACACAGGAGGAGCAAGAATGACAGAGATGAGAAGGAGATTTTCCCAGTTAAATATGTGCTTCCAAAAGACTTGCATAGGAAAAATATCTGATTGAGATTGGCAGTTACAAAGAAAAAGCAGTGAAATAGGGAAAAGAAAGCAGAAAAATCTTTGTCTAAAAACTATATATAAAATAAAAACCCCCACCCTCAGACATTAAAATAGACATAATGGATGTAAAAATAAAGTGAATACAAAATGAGAGTGAAGTGGAAGGAGAGATAATGAATCCCATTTGAGAAGATTAAAAATACACCAAAATTTTAAGACATTAAAATTCAGGAAAGGTATTTGAGAGGTTGGTGGGCTTAGAGGTGGAGAAACATTATTTCAGCTGCAGTTGAGATTAAGGATTAAGGAGATGTCTACATGTGATTGCATGTAAGGATAAGAATAACAAAGACTTAGAATTTCATGTAAATTTGAAATTTTATCACCTTTAACAAATCAATTAGCACCTATGCTTAATTATTCTAAAATAAGGGAGGGTTAATCATAAAATGTTATTGTACTCCCTTTACAGAGCAGTGGAAAGGTGTGAGAAGTGTTGCAGAAATGTGCAGACTTTCTCAAGTAATAAGCACACTGAGTAAATTGAGTGACAGAACTTCAAGAACACATGAAAATAGTCCAATCAAAAGCAAGTGTTGGAAAGACAAATTCAAGAGAAAATACTAAGGGAACACGTGGAGTTAAAGAGCAAAGAAAGGGGTCAAAACATCAGTAATGAATGGGCTTTGTGCCGAAAACATACACCATAAGGGAAGTATAGGACAGTTATAGTTTCAGATATTTTCTTGAGACTCCTGAGTCAGTTCTTTTTCTAAATATTATATTTTTTCCATACCAAGTAGTTATAAGAAATGATAAGTGATAACTATTGACTATCAGCATTATATAGATAATGGCAGCTGGCCAAGTCAAAATTTCTTAATACCTTTCCCCCAAAACTGTGCATGCGGGTAGTTGAGAAGAGCATATATAATGCTCCATAATCATTATTTATTTTATATTATAATTATAACACCTAGACCACTTCAAACTTCAAATTATGTGTAAGTAGTGAAATAAATGTGCAAAGCCAACAGATCCATTCTCAGAACACACGACTGCATGAAGCAGGGCTGTAGTTTGAATGTGTCCCCCAAAGTTCACATGTGGGAAATGTAATCCCCAATGTGGAGGTGTTTTGGGGGGCCTAATAGAGCTGACTAGGTAATGATGAATTAATGCCATTATCTCTGGAGCAAGGTAGTTATTTTGAGTGTGGGCTTATTATAAAAGCAAGTTTGTCTGGGTCTTGCCCTCTTGCTCTTTCTTGGGCTCTCTTGCCCCTCTGCCTTCTACCATGGATGATACAATAAGAAGCTTGCACCAGATGTGGGTCTCTTAACCTTGGATTTTCCAGTCTCTGGTTTTCTACATAAACCATCCACTCTGTGGTGTTTTTCTATAGCGACATAAAATGAACTAAGACCAGAAGCCAGCCAAATACTAGGCAGAGAATAAGGTAAGTGGACAGGGACCTAACAGTGATAAATACTGACCACAGCACTTTCCATTAGAAGTTGTCAACATCCCGAGTGGAGCGACAGTAAGAAAAGTGGACAGGGTGATAAATACCAACCATATCAATTTCCAGTCGAAGTAACATACCGAGTGGAGAGATACTGAGAAGGTATTTCAGAGACCTGGCTGGATATCCCTCTGGCTTCTGGGGATAAAACAGGGAAAAAGTATGCAAGTGCAGAAGAGTAGTAGAAGTTTTGCAAAAGCAAGCTTAGAGAGAGGAGACATAATGTAATAAGCTTCCCTCAGAGTCTTGTTGGTGAAGGAAAAGGAGAGAGCAAGCAGTAGAAGTTAAAGACCTAACAGAAATATTCAGTGAATGATGGTGAATATCAAATAAACTTGACTGAAGAACCAAGACTAAAACTAAGGTGGCTAAAGGGTGGAAGAAGAGTATATAATTACAAAGTAGATATAATGCAACTAAAATTGGATAAGAGTGAAAGGAAAAAGTTGAATATGCTCGTTGTCAAATGAATAACAGAGGTGTCTCAAAAGACATAATTACATTTGACAAATGAGATCATTGATAACTCGGTAAGGAAACAAAATATGTATATTAGCTCCACTCATGGAATACAATCAGAATCAATGACAGGCCTTTAAGAAGACTACCTGGTACTTGGGTCATAGCTTATAAATAATAAACTTCATTAAAATTCAGTATTTTTGGAGAAACAGGTAATTCCAAGTTTGTGGCAGGAAAAGTATAATGTGAGTCTTTTTTTTACCAGAAAGCCAGAAACCAACACTTCTGTGATGAAAAAGAACATGGAAACAAAATTATGTCTAAATTAAGATTGGAGCTGGCTTGAAGGTCAAATTGGGGACAGTTAGAATATCAAAAACAGCCTTCATGCATGAAAAATATATTTTTAATGTTTAAAGAGGAACAAAAAAGATTTTAAGATCTTTTGTAATAAATTGTGCCAACTACATACCAAGCAGAGTTGAAAAATAAAATACATCTCATGTCCATTATCATAATTTTGGAATTCTAAAATAAAAATAGTTCATCTTTTACTAATTATAAAAACACAGTGCTTATCATGCACCATCAGTGTGCTTCTAGCATTTTATATGTTGTATTTTTAAACATTCTCTCACTGCCCCTGAGAGGTCAGCTTCATTTCATAGATGGCAAAACTTATTTGGAGAATTTAAGAAATTATCCCAAGGTCATATGAAAGAGCCAGGTTTTCAACATAGGCCAAGGAATCTCTGAAGTCCATATCACTGTTCCTTGACCTGCCATTTGTCCCACTTTAAGTTTTGAAAGGATCTTCCAAGTCATCAATCCATTTGGTCATCACAGCACTTTGGCAGCTAGTCCATCATGAACTTTAGTAGTTTTACTTTATAAGCAAGGGAAGTGAGGTTTAAGAATGTTAAATGTCTTGATCAAATTAGCAGCATAGCCAGGGTTTGGATTTAAGTCTTTTGAATCCTACTTACTCACATCGGCATGCTACCTATTTTCTTGGGGGAAGTTTTGAAATGGAATGATATTTTGGATTTCATTCCAATGAAATATAATGATGGATTTCATTTATATGAGTTTTCAAGAGGAAACACTAGAGGAACATTTGGAGACTGTGATAGAGCAATGTCTCTCTCCAAAATGTCCATATCTTAATTTTCAGAACCTGTGACTATGTCCAGTTTCCTGGCAAGGGTAAAATAAATTGCAAATGGGATTAAGATTGCTAATCAGATGTTTTTAAAATAGCAGGTGATTCTGGATTTTCCTAGTGGGCCTAATGAAACCACAAGGACAGAAGGATAGCTGGGCATTGAGGTGGGCACCTGTAGTCCCAGTTACTTGGGAGGCTGAGGCAAGAGAACCATTTAAGCCCACGAGTTTGAGGTTGCTGTGAGCTATGATGCTATGGTACTCTACTGAAGGTGACATAGTGAGACTCTGTCTCAAAAACAAAAAGTGGAAGAAGGAGGTAGAAGAATCAGAGTCAGAGAAAGGTTTAGAACAATGGAAACAAGGTCAGAGTGAGGCCACATGACAAGGCTGTAATGAGAGGCTTTGGAGATGGATAAAGGGAGCCATGGGCCAAGGAATGTGGGTCTACAGAACCTAGCAAAGGCAAGGAAATGAATTCTCCCTCAGGCTTTCAGAAGTAGAGCTCTTCCAAATTTTTGCTTTTAGTTAACTAAAACCTGCATTAGGCTTTAAACCCCCATAATTATAGGATAATAATTTTGTGTTGTTTTTAGCCAGTTAAGTTTGGTGTACTTTGTTATAGCAGCGACAGAAAGCTGATACAGAGACAAAGGCCTGGACAGGAAAGAAAGGAAGTAGCCAAATAGTATGAGTTCTTCATGAGTGAGTCTTCCTGAGGTGGAAATGGATAGATTGATGCCATTTATTCTGAAAAGGCTGGAAAGTTGTAACGTCTTTTAGGTTAGAAGTTAGAATATTCGATGGGGGAATTATAAAACTGCTAGGAAGGTATAACTTGATTATAACTCTTCCTTAGTTTCAATAACTTTCTCATCTGCTCTCTCATCTCTTGGAGAAGAATCAAACCTTTGTAAGGAAATATTGTGCTGAGAAAAGAAAATGGGAACAAAATTCTGTTTAAATTAAAATTAACTAAGAGAAAAATGTAAAATGCACCTAGAAGAAGAGCAGGGGGCTTTGTCTGATCTCACCTTTCTTCTTAGCACTTCTGACTCACTGTGCCTACTGGGTCATAAAAGTCTGTTTAGCATTCTCTTTTGTGAATCAGTTTGAAAGAGGGCAAGAACAAATGCATGCTGTGCCCAAAATTTTACTAAATCTTTTTTTTTTTTTTTCTTTCCATTTTTTTTTTTGTAGAGACAGAGTCTCACTGTACCGCCCTCAGGTAGAGTGCCGTGGCGTCACACGGCTCACAGCAACCTCTAACTCTTGGGCTTACGCGATTCTCTTGCCTCAGCCTCCCAAGCAGCTGGGACTACAGGCACCCGCCACAACGCCCGGCTATTTTTTGGTTGCAGTTTGGCCGGGGCTGGGTTTGAACCCGCCACCGCCACCCTCGGCATATGGGGCGGGCGCCCTACTCACTGAGCCACAGGCGCCGCCCTTTACTAAATCTTTTTAAGGAAACCTCAGAGGCAAATGCACACGAGAAACGGATGGAGAAATTTTAGATCATTCATTTGTACTGATTGCCAGGTAAGATTACATCTGGCTGACCTGCATGGTTTCAATATAACTGAAGAGAATTACTTTAAAATTAGTAGGTGATGAATCAAAAGTCCTTCAATTTCCTTTCATGTCACTTCTTACCATATATGTTTACCCTTCTTTCTATTAATGGTCTATAGATCTACAGGAACACTGGAATTTTTGGATACAATCATTTTTTAATGTTATTCTAGTGGTTATAATATATTAAAATTTGAAATGTACTTGTGGAAATAAAACAGGGTTAATTTCTCTAAAGGAGGAAGAATTACAGTATTTTAGTCATGCTTGTATCCAAACCCTAATTATTGCAATTGAACTAATAAAGAGGCAGTATTATCATAACATGGACTCAACACTGAGGCATATTAAACATTCAATCCATCATTATTATGAAAAAAAAAATAACAAACCCAACTACACAGAATGTGCCAGAAATCAATTTGATCTGCAAAATAGATAAGACCATTATAGATTATCTTGAATTTTAATTTACTTCATTTATTTAATTCAAGCCACGTTGTGGATAATCTTGAATGCTAGATTGAGAATTTCATCTTAACCATATAGCAGTGATAAGCCATCGGGCATGCGTGCTTGTATTTGGAGGAACTTGAGTAACATACCAAGCCCAAATCATCAGAGAAGTAGTGTATGGTATTCACAAATTCTAGACTACTCTTCAAAATCATGCCTGGGCCAACAACTGTATCTAATTCTTGTGAAACTGCCACTCAAGGAACATTCCTTTTGATACCCTCAGCCCCACTCCATCAACCTGAGCAAAAATGAGTTTTAACCTCATTAGAGGAATAGGTATGTATAAACAAATACTTTTTTTTCAAGGCTGGGAAATTTTTGGTCATTTTGTGCTATAAAAATCTTGATGCACAAACTCTCTAGAGTTATACAAACATCTTTCCCCCAGTCCTTTGTATGAGAGCACACTATAGTAGCAAAGGACTGCTGTGTGCGATTCATCAGAAACATGGATACATGAGCTATGATTTAGGACTCTCAGAAAACTGAATAATAGTTTCTTGATATAACTGAAAATATTTGGGCTGTTATTTTCTTCCTAATTGCAAACCTGAGGAGGGCTGTAACAAATCTTTACTGACTTTCAGTTGGGTCTAGTTAACTCATATTCAATGTCATCTCTTAAGTCATAGCATCATTACGTGTACAGCGAGGTTCTCTGGAGGAGTTCTTTTGCTCATCCAAGGCTAATTTCTCCATCACTGTTCTACATCACATCCCTTTTCACACTTTGACATTGCTTCAGTAATTATCCTCTTGCTTCTTCTAGTTAGCATATAAATAGGCTCAAGCTAACCACAACTTTAAAAAGAGTAATAAAGCCGAAATATTCACTGGATTCAGTCACTCTTTTTAGATAATTTTCTCTTCTTTCAGAGTTGTGTGTGCCATACCTGGATCTCACACTCAAATGTCTGCAGGGACCAGGCTGTTGATGGAAAAGAGAGACATGAAGTCTTTGGATAACAATGGAAAATTGCAGAATCTGTGCCCATCATGCCCAGATTCCTGTCATTAAAAAGCATGGATCCAGATGCCAATGCTCCTTATTTTCCAAGAGAACTTGGAAATCTGGATTTTTTCTAAAATATCTTAAATGCTAAATGCTACTGAATAACTGGTAAAACAAACAATCAAACAAACAAAAACAAAAGATCCATTCTGTTATAAGATTTCCATAGGGTGGATTCGGCCTTCTACCTGCTAATTTGCAGTCCTTGAAATATTATCATTGACTTCTTTTTCTCTCTTCTTACTAATTTTTCAAATCTTTATAGTACAACTATACATAAATTAAATTGTAAATAAAGCCCCACATAACCTAATTGCTCCTACTAAACTCATTTGTAATCTCTTAAATATCAAAACCAGTGGTTAACTCTCTACAGTGTCTGACATTCTGGATTACACCTGTTATTCCAAGGCTGTACACCAGTGCTTCAGTTGGTCTTCTCATTGTCCTCTTCCTTGAAAGTAACTTCTTATTGTCCTTTGCAGACCCCTTTTCTTCTATATTTTTCTAAATAAAATTTCCATCATCAGTCTTCCTCTTCCCCTCCTACTTTTTACTCTTATTGTTACTTTATGGAATTAATTCTGACTCGTGTCATCTGATCCCATTACTTCATCTTCTACTTTATTAGCAGTGACTTCTAAATGTGTATTTCAAGTTCGTATCTCTTTTCTTAGTTTCTAAATTTAAAATTGCCTATTAGACATCTATATTTAGACTTCCACAGAAGCTCTTGCTCAACTGCATATATTTTTCTGTTCTAAATTTGAGTGACTGACTAATTTTTTTCCAGGACTGAGGGATTTCCCAGGACATGA
This sequence comes from Nycticebus coucang, assembly GCF_027406575.1. Lineage (NCBI taxonomy): Eukaryota > Metazoa > Chordata > Mammalia > Primates > Lorisidae > Nycticebus > Nycticebus coucang. The sequence goes on from NC_069782.1 coordinate 34,195,972, forward strand.
ACTTTCAGTGCTGATACTGGTACTGGTCTAGATAAAATGGAATGATTGGTCATTCTTTTCCTTTACTTTCTTACCCCTCTTTTTCTTTTTTGAAGTTTAGTTAACAGAATAAAAAAGTCAGCTCTCTAAATGAGAATACTGGAAATAATCCTAGACCTGTGTTTTCAAAATGTGGTCCTCAGTACCCCTGGGGTGCTAATTAAAAATGAAGATTACAAACACTACTCCCATCCTATACATCTAAAATAAAATATCTGACTATAAGGATTTGGATTTGCATTTTAACAAGTTTCCCAAGAAATCATTAAAACTTATTTGAGTGTTAAAGTCCCTCTTCTGGACTTTTTTCTCTCTTCTCCTGACCATTTAACAAATCAGGAGGCTTCACCGTTGCTCTGACAATTAATCTTTTTTCCCTGCATATACCACCCCATAGTATCTACAGTTATCTGTCTATAACCATATATATCTAAGTTAAGGGGAGTGTGGGTCTTATTGATTTGAGCCTACAACTCTAACCCATTAGCACTTGGATCATTCCAGTCTTCTCCCCTTGCTTATCTGTCAGTGCCTACTCTAACAATGAGAAACCTCATTCCCACCAGTATACAGGTAGAGTGTACCAGAATTGTTAACTTGTGCTCCAATTTGCTTCTAGCCCCAGGGGTTCTGTGCCCTGCAGAGATTTGAACATCAGATATGCTGGAGACCTTTGTTTAAGATGCCAGCTTCATTTTTGTTCTATCAATTTTAGGGATGGTAGATTTTTACTCAGGTTGTTAATATCTGAGTTAATTTAGCATCTCTTTTTGCTTTCAACATCAGAGTAACCAACTCCCTGTAGCCAATGCCTTCTCTTTGAAATGCCTAATATGATTTATGTTTTCATGTCTATGCCCTAAATGTTCTGTGAGCCAACAAGTTTTTTTTTTTTTTTTTTTTGCTTAAGTCAGTTTGGGTTATTTAATGTCTCTTATGGTCACAAGGAAATGAAATAATATACTATACTGTTCTTTCTTCTTAGAATGCTCTTATTCTCACTGCTCACATGGAAAATTGTCAGTAATTCATTGAGACTTGGTTCAAACATTATGTTTTCTGGGAATCCGTCTCTAACTATGTCTATCCCCTGGCATTTCACCTTTTCTCCCAGAGTTAAGTACTTCTCTCTCTGCCTTCTTAGGATGTTTTCTCAGCATTGAATTTCATTATTATATGATAATGCATCAAATATTAAATGAATTTTATAATAACTTAGAGATCCCCTTAATAACTTTACGTTACTGTGATTTTAAAAGATCCCGAAGCACTGAGGCATTTGTACGTTTTAATTAATAGGGAAATGTTTCTCATGAACATACATTTCCCAGAGTACATTCAACTCATTGCTTAATTAAAAAGAATGTTTCTAGCGTATCTTTTCCAGTCAGCAAAACCTGCAGTGCCCTAACATTTATATGGAAAGGTCTTTTTATACATTCAAAATATTCATATTACCATAGTTAAGAATTCTGCTTTTGGAATATTGAAGCTTATTTTATTGCACTAAAAACTTCTGCTAAATCCAATTATGAGAATCAAGTTTATACGATTTGACTCACTTTGACTTAACCTATACCCTGGATTTTTTGTATCTCCTTTTAATTTATATTTTATTTCATAGGACTTCCCCCCCCCCCCCAAGTCATTGCTAGGTTTGCTGTTTAAAATTCTCTCTGGAAAAAAGTAATCTGTTGAAAGTAGTCACTACCTCCATCTGAGCTTCAATCGCTCTGCTCTCTCTAGGTTTGCCTTGGAAGATGGCAAGCATAATACAATGCTTTTTATCCTACGTTGTTAATGTATTTAGTGCCAATGTATGTCAAATAAAATATATTTTTTCTTCTTCTCCTTTTTCAACTTGAAAGATTATATGACTTTAGGAACAATGCTATCATGTATCTGTTGAAGATCTCTCAAGTTTTATAAATGTAGACCAAATTTAGAATGTAAGTCTTCAGACTCTGTTAGTATTTCAATGGCTCTGATGTTCTGTTGAAAGTTCTTGGGGTTGCCTTGGATCTCATTTCCACAGGGGACAGCTACTAAAGTTCCTCCAGAGATATCTGTTCTAGAGACACCACTCACTCATTATTCATTTTCCAGTGCCAGTGATGTGCCAGGTACCACCTGGGCATTGATGACATACAGAGTGGCCGTAAAGTTTGTGTGCAATTTTAAGTTGCATGGTATTTTAAATTGCACATGAACTTCATTGTATATACAATGGAGAAAGAATTGTACTATAGTATGGATGTGCAGTAATAGGGATGTGCATGGGGTATCTAGGGAGCATTGTGTCAGGGCAACCCAGACTTGTTTCTTGGGAAGAAAGGAGTACAAGCTAAACACAATAGCATAATGACAATGTATGAATTTTTTTACCCTTTAAACATTATTTTGCTCAGCTAGATACTTCAAGAGTGGCCAGGTATGAATGAGGAGAGAAAATTTCACACTATGTAAAATAAATTGACATATAGAAAAAAAATCTGGAAAACCAGAGTAGTACACTGTTAGTACCCTGTTAACCCTACCACAGTGGCATTGCTCTGAAAATGCTGTGGTTCTTCATTGCAGAGCAGCATCATTGAAATGTTGCTGCCCATTGCAGGATGTGCCTCCACAGGGGCTGTCTGCTAATAGTCAACCACAGTCACTAGGGTCTCTTCTTTCCTATCAATGTTCAACTTGTTATTTGTGAATGATTCGAAGACACTGAACTTTATGGCTCTGCTGGAACTTCCACCACTGCAATCTATGAAAAAGTGTGAAATATCATTTTGGATATTTTGGTCAATATATGCTAATAATAATGTTTACACACATCTTACTACATTCTCTGGGAGACAGCTTAATTTGGAATCCTCAAGCTATTTCAGCACAGTCATTTTTTTTTAAAAAGTTTTTTTTTTTTAATTGACACAAACTAATTGCATGAGGGACTTTAAAATTTTTTGTGGAAAAAATGGAATTAAAAGATTTACAAAAAGAATATATAAACTTTATTTCACAACATGAATTCCATCAAGTTCAAGACATCTTTTTAAGCAATAATGCCAGTCCTTTAATACATCCCTAAAGAACTGAGGGTCCTGGGAGTCTAACCATGTCAGTATAATCTTTTTTACTTTCTGAACTGAAGAAAATTGGATGCTCTTTAAATTTTTTTAAGATTAGGAAACAAAAAGAAGTCAGAAAGAGCCAATTCAGGACTGTAATGATTTCCCATCAAAGTGCTCACAAAATTGTCCTTGTGTGATAAGAGTAATGAGCAGCAACATTGGAGGGTGCAGAAGGACTTCCTGATGAAGATTTCCTGGGCATTTTTTTTCCTACTAAAGCTTTGGCTAGCTTTCTCAAACACTTCCATAATAAATAGATGCTATTGTTCTTTACCCCCCGCTGCCGAAAATCAGTAAGCAAAATGCCTGAGCTCCTTGACCCCAAATTGTTACCATGACCTTTGCTCTTCCCCTGTCTACTTTTGCTTTGTCAGGACCACTTCCACCCCTTGCAGCCATTGCTTTTATCGTGCTTTGTCTTCAGAATCATACTGGTAAAGCCACATTTTATCTCCTATTACAATTCTTCAAAGACCTGCTTCAAGATTATGATGTCACTTCTTCAAAATTTTCATTGAAAACTCTGCTCTTATCTACAACTGATTTGGGCACAATGGTTCTTGCACTCATCGAGTGGAAAGTTTGCTCAACTTTAGTTTTCCATCAGAGTTGTATAAACTGAACCAATTTTGATGTCTGTGGTATTAGCTGTTACTTCTGTTATTCATAGGTCCTCCTCAGTTAGGGTATGCACAAGATGATTTTTTTCTTCACAAATGGATACAGACGGTCTGCTGCTGCCAGCGTCATCTTCAGCATCATCTTATCCCTTCTTAAAATGAGTTATCCATTTGTAAACTGCTGATTTCTTTGGAAATTTTTTGCAGTGTTCCCACAAGCTTTCTGTAAAGCATCAAGGATTTCACCACTCTTCCACCTAAGTGCCACCATAAATTTGACGTTTTTTCTTGCTTCCATTTGAGCAGAATTCATGTTGCTCTGATAGGGGTTCTTTTCAAGCTGATACCATGTTCTTAGTGCCTCAAACTAGATCTTGTTCAGACATATTATAAACAACTTAGTTTGAGTTTATTTTGGTGAAAAAAAATATTCTGAACCCCATGCATTGTTTTTTCATAATCCATATTTTCCACGAACTCTTTGAAGACCTCTCCCTTAGTCTTGTGTTTTCCATGAGCTCTCACTGACAGCAGCCATTGACACTTGGAGTCATTATCCTCGTTTGATAGCCAGGAAAACAGAGGGCAGAGATGATAAGTCACCTCCTCACAGTCTAACAGTTAATTCTTATTTGACCACACTATGTGTCTCTCCTCATAATATAATTCATTTCAGTGGCGCTGCCTATGAACTTGTGGGACTCTGAATGAGCCCCTTGTCTCTATGATCTTCCTTCTTCTTAAAATTTAGGAGTGTTGAGTCAACCTCTAAGGTTCCTCCTGTTTTAAAATTCTGTGGTCTGGTCAGAGTGCAATGATGTTTACAACTATTTGATCACAACCAGGTAACAGGTTTCTTTGTTCCTTTTCCACTTCCAGTGCTTCACTCGACTCCTAAAAATGTGAAGTTTTAATACATGTATACATTGTGGAATTACTGAAACAGGCTAATTAGGATATCTATCATCTCAAATATTTGCCAGTGGGAGTTATAAAGTAGCTCCCCTGCTGTGATTTCAGACTTCTGCATTTCACAGTCAAGTTTCAACAAAAAGGAGGTAAGAGGACTTGTCAATTTTAAAATTTGGCTAAAAAAAGACATAAAACACATCTACCAACTATTCTCACCACTGCTTCATAACAGAAAATATTTTATTATAAAGAAAGGGCATAATCTCTGAATTTAAAAATTAGAATATATTCTCCTTTATAAAGAAACCTCTAACTATATCAATTTTTCTTTTTTCTTTTTTTTTTTTTTTGGTAGAGACAGATTTTCACTTTATCGCCCTCGGTAGAGTGCCGTAGCGTCAAAGCTCACAGCAACCTCCAACTCCTGGCCTAGGCGATTCTCCTGCCTCAGCCTCCCGAGTAGCTGGGACTACAGGCGCCCGCCACAATGCCCGTCTATTTTTTTGTTGCAGTTTGGCCGGGGCCGGGTTTGAACCCGCCACTCTCGGTATATGGGGCCAGCGCCCTGCTCACTGAGCCACAGGCGCCGCCCAACTATATCAATTTTTCTAATACTGAAGCAGTTTGGAAATTTTTAGACCATTGAATGCTGGGATATTTATTTGGGGTCAGGAATAAATATTAGATTCAGACAAATTTGGGTTCATATCCCAGTTGTGAAACCTTATAGTTGCATACACTTGTTTAATTTATTTAACTTCCTGAACTTGTTTTTTTGTAACCTGTAAAGAAGGAATAATCATCTGCTTTGCCTCTAATGCAAGGTTATTGGAAACATTAAAAGAGCTAATGGATGTGAAAACAATTTATCAACTAATAACTGTTGTAAAATATAAATTTTGAAAATTCCTTTCAGGACAATTATGGGATTATAAATATTTCTTCCATATCCTCCCTTTTCAAAGGAAGCAAAAGAAAGGTAGCACCTAATGCTTATTGAGTGCCTACTGTATTTAAGGAATGGAGTAGCTCTTCATTTCTTTTAATTATTATAATAAAGCCCCAAATTTCACATTTTGTCAACACTTTGCAGCTGAAAACAAAACAAAACAAACCTCATGAAGCCCAGGGAATTAAACAAGTTGCCCCAACCATATAGCTGATGAAAAGCAGAGTTGGAATTTGGTCACAGCCTGTTCAACTTTCTGAATTAGTCTTCCTCTCCAAGAGAAAATTCAGCATACTTTGCCTAAAAATATAATCTTTTTTTTTTTTTTTTTGCTTCCATAAATATAAAATGTTAATTTTGAGGTTAACATATAGCAGCAAGATCATGGTCTATGGCAAATTTTGTTAGTATAGTTTATCCTTTAGGCATTAAAGTCCTGAATTATGTTCCCCAAACCTTTTTCTTTATTATAATTAACTGTCAAGTTAATTTGCATGATGAAAAATTTAACACAATTATTCACATGTACTTTAGGTAGATTCTTACAATGAAAATTAGAAAATATGACTTCAAAAAATTTATTTTTGTTTGAATAGATTTAGGGGGTATGAGGGAAATCTTTCTGTTCTTTTTTTAATTTTTATTTATTTATTTATTTTTTATTAAATCATAGCTGTGTACATTAGTATGATCATGGGGCACCATACACTTGGTTCATAGACCGTTTGACACATTTTCATCACACTAGTTAACATAGCTTTCGTGGCATTTTCTTAGTTATTTTGCTAAGACCTTTACATTCCACATTTACTAGTATTCACATATACCCTTGTAAGATGCACCGCAGATGTAATCCCATTAATCCTCCACCTACCTCCCCCCTCCCTCCCCTCCCTTTCCCCCTTCTCCCTATTCTTAGGTTGTAACTGGGTTATAGCTTTCATGTGAAGGTCCTACATTAGTTTCATAATAAGGGTGAGTACATTGGGTACTTTTTCTTCCATTCTTGAGACACTTTACTAAGAAGAATATGTTCCAGCTCCATCCATGTAAACATGAAAGAGGTAAAGTCTCCATCTTTTTTAAGGCTGCATAATATTCCATGGTGTACATATACCACAATTTATTAATCTATTCGTGGATCGATGGGCACTTGGGCTTTTTCCATAACTTAGCAATTATGAATTGGGCTGCAATAAATATTCTGATACAAATATCTTTGTTATGATGTGATTTTTGGTCTTCTGGGTATATGCCCAGTAGAGGGATTACAGGCAGATTGAATGGCAGATCTATTTTTAGATCTCTAAGTGTTCTCCGTATCTCTCTCCAAAAGGAATGTATTAATTTGCATTCCCACCAGCAGTGCAAAAGTATTCCCTTTTCTCCACATCCATGCCAACATCTCTGCTGTTTTGTTTTTACCGATATATTGCAATGTGGTGAAGTCTGGGCTTTTTGTGTCCCCATCATCAGATCAGCGTACATTGTACACAATAGTAATTTCTCGTCCCACTGTCTTCCCTTTTGAGTCTCCAGAGTCTGTTACTGCTCTGTGTATGACCATGTCTGCTCATAGTTTAGTTCCCACTTGTAAATGAGGAGGTGTGGTATTTGGTTTCCCATTCATTTAGTATAATGGCCTCCAGGGCCATCCACGTCACTGCAAAGGCTGAGTAGTATTCCAATTACAATGAATTTGTTGATAGTGATAACTGTATTATCACTTTGTTTTGGGGGCTGATAACAATGTGAAAATACATTCTTAGGAAACAATCATATAACTTTGGAGTTTTGGAACCATTTTAAAAATTACACTGTATTAACAAGTGCATGTAAAACTAATTAACAAACTGTTTAAGAGCATCCATGTGGTGTTATTTCACATTTCTAAAAATGAAGATAATATATTTTAGACTAGGTTTATAAAGTCTTATTATATTTTCAAATGATTTTCTCCCTGCAATACATAAATAATTTAAATTATGGAAAAATGCATCTTATTCCTGTACGTTTAAGAAACACAAAGACTGAATTTTATCTAGTTTCAATAGTTTTTAAAAAAAACTTATAAATCAATTGTTTTAATGTCGTATAGATCTTCACACTGTGTATACACTTGACAGGGTTTAGACTTTGAAGACACTGTCTATGTTTGTACTATGCTGAAACGTGGGTATAAAATGAAAAGCAGATAGAAATTGCGAGTGGCAACCAGGTTGCTGCTGTAGAGTGTCATGTACTTTTGTGTGTGCATTTTGCGTACTGCCTGTAAATCTCAAAGGGAGAGAACATTCCTCTCATTTGTTTTGCATTCATCTTTTAGTGTCTAGTACAATGATCGTTACAGTGTGAACAGATACAGGCAACTGTTTGTATCACGAATGTATCTTGGTGTTTACCATCATAGAAAAATACTTTTCTATGATTAAACAAAGTTTTCATTTTGTAAAAGTTCAGATTTAACCAAAGTAGGCTATGTAGAATTGAAAAGAGAATAAAGGTATCATAAGAAAAGTGGCAATATATCAGTGTTTACATCTCTTTGCTCTGGGCAATCTTTGTACTTGGCTTTAACAGAAAAGAATGATTGGATGAGCATCAGATATTAAAGTAGGCCTATTGGGTATCTGCTGTGGCCTCTGGAATATCGCTGGCAATGCTAGTTTTAGGTATGCCCCTCGTATGAATTGTTGGGATGCACCTTCATTTTGTAAAAATGGAAAATTCAGTATGCTTTCCTGAGGTACCCTCATGTGCTGATTCTGAAAAATCATTACCAAGCTGTATTTGCTATCCTAGTATGGTTTCTCAAAATCCTGGCCAGAGGATCTAGATATAAGTAGCAAGCAATTTCACTCTTTACTTCCCACTGAGCTTTGCTATTGCAGCTGAAATGGTATGTGACCTCTGTACCGCCAGTCACAGCAGGGTAACTTTAAAGGACAAGGAATTTGGCTGAAGTTAACATTTCAATCCTTGAAAATTTAGGTTATTTTTGACATAAGACTGAGTATACATAAGTGTTATTGGCTGGGCACTGAGTATTTTTTTCCTTTGTCTTTTTCTGTTCAAATATGAAATGTATTCTTTGTGCAGGAGTGGTAACTCAGAGTAGTATTGCCTCCATTTATCTATCTTTTCTCTAAATAACTTCTTCATGGCCATACCAATCAGTCAGAACACTTTTTTATTTCTATGAGATGTACTTGGCTTATGTTTTATTACATGGGCTCCGTGGGGTGAGAACTATGTGTTGTTTGTTACTAGTATCAGTAAACTCTGTATTCTAGTCTTTACTTTTCAAGTACTTGTAAATTATTGGAAAGATAATTGTTTGGTTTTTAGGTCTCTGTACTTACACAAGTCTCAAGAATACACTCTATTTCAAGCAATCATGTCTACATATTATTGTGATGAGAAAAACCAACAGCAGCTAGTAGTTCCTGGTCATTTTCCATGGGCCAGGCCCTGTATTTGTGCTCATGCATCTTTAAGTAGGTTACTGACATGCAGATTCTGATTTAGTGGGTCTGAAGAAAGTCTGAGAATCTGCATTTCCCACAGGCACTGAGTGCTAGTTGGAGGGACACATCACAACCATGCACGGTACATCTTCGTTTAGATGAGGAAATTGAAACGTAGAGAAATGAAGTCACTTTCCCAGCATCATATAATTCAAATTTGGCTGCTGGTACTTAGAACAATTTACATTTGTTGTCAAAGCTCATTCTTTCTTTTTTAACTTTCTTTTTAAAATTATCATTTCAGGCCTTTGGCCACTTTACCTCCTTGCCTACTTGCTCTGACAATGGAAGCCCAATTGCTGTCTACAGCGAACGTATCTTACTCCATAAGCCTGTATCTTGTTCTTACCCTCTAAACCTACCTTTCTCTTCTATGACATACTTTGTTCCATGATTTTCTTAAAAGTATATAAAAATTATTATTTCAATATAGTATGGGAGTACAAATATTTTTGGTTATACGGATCGCTTTTGTTATGCTATAGACCATTATCCTAAGTGAAGTATCTAAAGAATGAAAAAACCAGAACTCTGTCTTAGCCGGTGTTGTTAAAACTTACCTATGGGAAAGCACCTGTTTTTCTCCCCCTAGGCTACTGCAGACCAAGGATTTTATAAAGTACAATATAAATAAAGTGCTAGAGAAATCAAGTGGAAGGCTGTACGTTTTAGTTTTAAATTCAAAGACATAAAATTGCACTGTCAAGTTACCATAAATGTTTCTAAACTTTTACTCTCAATTTCCATATTATTTTATTGCAACTCAGTACCAATTCAAAGACCAGCCAACACTGGTCTATGAACCACCCTCCAAGTAGTGTTGCTTCCCCGACCTCTAAGATAGTCAGGAAACCAGGATTTTTAGTGAACTTTTCAACTCAAGAGAATGACATTGGTAGTTTTTAAAAAATTAATTAATGTAACCTGATTTACATTTAATGCACAGACTTGCTTAGAATAAATAGAAAATATCAATAAGAAAATTCAAAAGTAAAAGTCAATTCTGCCCCACAGATTTTTACATGAAATCTTGCAGATGGATCTTATGCTACAAGAAGAAGACCTTTGCTTTAAAAAGCAAAATGAATTGATCTATTTGCTTTGTCTCTAGTTACTGAGAGAAAATTATTTTTTCTTTTTGAAAGGGTTTGCTATGTATTTTTTAGTTCCATTTTAGTTTTATGCCTCCTTGTTGCTCCGTTAGTATGTAGTGACATTACACGTCTCATCTCTGGATCCGACTGGAGAGTCAGGCAGGGGTTGTGTCAATATTTTTTCTATCATCTCACAAGAAAAATCATACTTTATGTTTATTGATTTTAAAATTTCTCCTGTAATCTCAGAAGAAAACTGAAGGAAAAGAAGCATTCCTTGTGAACACGTTGTCTGAGGGGCCTTCTCATGGATCAGGGTAGGGTGTGTCTGTTCTTTCTCCCTTTGTTTCATTAATGTGGAGTGTTTGCCTTTCTTTATTTAGAAGAGCATTTGCTACAATTTCTGAATTGTCTTACCCTAGAATCATTCAAAAATCAATCTCTTTTAGAAGGGACAATTAGCTTTAGTTTCTTCATGGTCTTTAAACTTGTATTGAAGTGGCAAGATTGTTTTCTGTTGTGACCATTGATCTAGCACCTAAGAGCCAATATTTTATGTTTACATATAATGTGAGTATTTTTGCCTACCTTCTGACTGTCATCAAATTCCAATTTTAAGGAAACTTAAATTGTTCTTTTGCGCAGAAGGTCTATTCCCTGCCCGCCCTCCCCCCCACACACAACGTAGAAATGACAATGCAATCGCAATTCTACTCTTGATTTCTGTGAGTTCAACTGTGTTAGATTCCACATGTAAGTGAGATAACGAACTATTCGTCTTTCTCTGCCTGGGTTATTTCACTTACTAAAATGTCCTCCAGTTTCATTCATGTAAAATGAATTCTTCCTTGTGATGGTGGGATGTTTTATATCCATGTCTATAACAATATTTATTTCTAGATAAATGGCTACATTGGCATCTATTTATCGCTCTGTTTTAAATGTCATATCTTTATTGATTATCTAATACTTACATATCAAATCTATCTACTGGTCTTCATCAAACATCATCCATCTATCCATCTTTTATTAAACTTTTTTTAATTAGTAGAGAGGAGTTAATACTCATGTTATAACCCAAATGTATAAAAAAATTGTATATTTTGCCTTGATAAAAGATCTATGATTAATTTGTCTTTCTCAGTCCCACTCCACAGAGTATCAGGCTGAGAGAGCAATTGTAAACAGGCCAATGTACAGCGTCCTCATTTCTTCTGATTTAAATAGTGTCCTTTGGATGACTGGGTCTTCCTTAGGACAGTACTTGGATTTTTAACTTTTCTTCTCCAACAATCCGCTTCTATCCGAGATGACATCTGTTTACATAGGGGACCTATAAGATTTGGGGTGATGGGCAAGAAGAGTTGTGTTTCTTGAATCCTATACTTTATAGTGGATGCCCATATACTGATATTCTTCACAAAGTGATAGGTGGCACCTATGACCAAAGCCTGTGTTTCCCTTCTTGATCCTTCACATATTGAGAGCACTGAAACCTACGCTTTTCAGGATTCCTCACTAGGGTTTCTGGGAACCTCTGAATCGTTAACATATCCTGTGCAGGCCATGAGGGCTCAAAGTACTCCATAGGCTCTTTTTTAGCCATAGTAGGAGTTCTGATTACATTCTCTGGTGGACATAACACTGAAAGGGATACTAGACTTCTCATAGAGACCCCAGCCTCCCCAGGTCTGGCAGAAGTGGGCCTACTGTATTTTGACCACCTATATATGTAGTTGGATAGATAGACCACCCATGTGAAGCTTAGTTTTGAAAAGTAGAAAAAATGAGAACACTGGGATCTGTTTCCTCTTCTTTTCCGATCCAGCTGTCCCTAAGCCAGATCATCTATGTTCTTCCATGGAGTCAAGGCAGAAAAGGTATTGTTATAAAAATTATACAATTTTATTAAAATTATTCTAAAAAATCTGTGCATTGAGATTTGAAGATAGATACTCTTAGGACCACTAATCTCTTGAAAGAGAAAAATTATAACAGGCATTAAAAATTATCATCCAAAAAGGGATTATAATACTTCAAAATATTAGTGACCTAGAATTGTTTATAAGTGCAAGGAAGTTTATCTACTGGTATTATTAAATACTTTAATCCTCTGGAAAAAGAATATGGACTATAGCTTTTCTGATGTGTCCTTTTCATCTGTGACTTTGCTGGTATTATAATGTAATGCCTGAAACTAATGTTTTATTTCTGCCTGAAAGATTAAACAAACAACATTCATGTATTTTTATCATGGACTTCTTGAACTGAGACTTTCAATTATTCAACTAGATTTATACATTATCACAGTGATGAGACTTAAGTTAAGACTGCTCTTTCATTTATAGGACATCTGAGAGTAGTCACACTGTATATACCTCATTTATTTCTTTATTTACTCTTTCCATAACACCACTGGTATACCTATGTATTTTTCCAAAGATTTGAAAATATCGTCATTATGGTAACTTATTTATTTTATTCATTTGGTAAAAGATCTAGTAAATATTACTAAAGACAAGGCAATTCTTGTTGGGCTTGTTCTATGTATACAAATAAAAAATTCTGTCGTCTTTGGCTTGGAACACACAGCCAAACATGATAATTAAGCAAACAAAGAAATAGCTAAATAGGATATATTTTTGCAAAAATTGTCTTTTTTTTTTTTCAGTAGATTAAATTTACAAAACATAATCACATGGGCTAGAAAAACAGGACTGTCAAATAATTAGTTCCAATGGAAAGTGTTATACTCTGTGTTATACTCTGTGACCTCTTGACGTATCATGATCTTATGGCCCTGTACAAAAATTCCGATCTTGACTACGGAACAAAGCTTCTACTCTGTTGCGTTTCTGGTTTCAAAACCAGGAATATGTGTACTATTTTTTAAAATTAAGCTCTGTGTATAATAAAATTTCTGGATTCTAAGTGTTTAGTGTGATCAGCAGTGACCACTATCTCTTGCCTTTTTAGCTGTACCTCTATGTGTTATATTTTGGTAGTTACTTCAGAGGTTACACTATGTAGCTTATCTTACAATATTCTGCCTTCAAAATTCTATGACAAATAATTAAACAACGTCATTTTTAAGTAGTCAGTAAATTTCACAGTTTAAAACATATGTATAGCAATATAATGCATATAATAAAGTAAAACGTATGTTATTTTGATCAACACATTAACTCTTTTTGAGTGCTTTTTTTCTTATTTGTTTGTTTTATTTTATTTTTTTAGATGTGAGCTTCTATTTGCCACCATTTCCCTTTATTTAGGCTAAAAAAAATGTTTCTTCTAGCATTTTTTTTGGTAGGACACATCTGATGGAGATCAATTATCTCATTTTTGTTTCTTTGAAAATATCTTTCATTTCCATTTGTGAAAAATATTTTCATTGGTTACAGAATTCTAGATTAATTTTTTTTTTCTTTTAATACCTCACAGTATAATTTCTTTGTCTTCTAGGCTTTGCTACTTTTTCTTTTTTAAGCACTCAACCTTTATTCTTCTTGCTGGTTCTCTACATGTCATGCATATATTTTTATGATTTTTTTCTTTATATTGGTTTTCAACAACTTGATGATGATATACTTAGGTATAATTTTATGTTTACCCTCCTAGAGTTCATTGAGCTTCTTTGGTATTTAGGTTGCTTTATTCCTCAATGTTGGAAAATTATTAGCTAATATTGTTTAAATATTTATTCAACAGGTTGGCACCTGTGGCTCAAAGGAGTAGGGTGCCGGCCCCATACGCTGGAGGTGGCGGGTTCAAACCCTTCCCTGGCCGAAAAAAAAAAAAAAAAGAAAAAGATTTTAAATTAATTTATTCAATTGTCTTCTCTTTCTCTGCCTTGACTCACTCTGATTATTGATGTTAGATTATTTGATATTGTCTCACATCTCAGACACTCTGTTTTATTTTATTTTCACTTTTATTTTTCTCTTTCAGGTTGAAAATTTCTATTAATTTTTCTTCAAGATGACCAATTGTTCTTCTGTTGTGTCACATCTTTTCTTAAGCCCCTTAAAATATTTTTTTATTTCTGCTATTTTGTGTTTTACTTTAGCATTCAAATAAGTTTTTTTATGATTTCTCAGCTGAAAATATCAAGTAGTCACATATTATCCATTTATCTTTTATTCATTTTGTCAGTTTTTTAAAAGACCCTGTCCAATAACTACAGCAACTGATTTATCTCTTCCTTTGGCTATTTCTTCTCTTGATGATGGGTAACCATCTCTTAGATTGCTAAATGTCTTGTAATTTGCATTGCATGCTTGATATTATGTTTAAAGGAATAGTAGGGACTAAAGTAAATAATATTTGCCCCCAGAAAAAGAAAAGTCTCTTTTGGTGAGGTTGTTATTCTGGTGGAGATGAATCAACATAATGTGTGGTTAAATTGGATTTAGGTTTTGTTCCAACTTCAGTTAAATTTAGTTTACCATTAGCTTTAAAAGTTTTGAGGGAAGAATTGGGCTTTTCCTTTTAATAGGGCTTGGAATGGATCACCTATATCAAGAGATCACTTTATGCTTTCTTACAAACCAAGAAGCTTTCTGCCCTGTGGAGTTTCCTCTTTGTCCTGTTGACAAGCTGTTAACTTTTGAGGAGCCTCTGAAAGCTCGGAGTGCCTAACAGGCATTTTTCTCAGATATCACGCTCATCCCTTAGCCTTTCGATGGCTGCTGCAGTGTGCTCTATAGTGAAAGCTAAATGCTTTGTGAGGGATTTCTGTGCTCTCTCCTGCCTTGTTCTCAGCTTTTAGGGAGCTGTAAGAAACATAAGAAAGTGTTAACAGCATTGTTATGGCAGAGTGCTGATGGGCAGGGAAGACTGATGGGTGACATTTGAACTGGCCCTAGAAAGATAAACAGAAGTCCTGACAGAAGTGGTAATAGAAAGGCCCTAACCCATATGCTTTAAGTTTTAGATTTACAAGGGTGGGTAGTTCTACTTCCCCTTACAACGTCCCCAGGAAAACTGATACTTAGCTTTTGTGTTTTTCATTTACTTCATTTATATTTTATGGTCAAATGTTATTATCAGACATAAACTATTTTAGATATGTTGGATGAAAATGCTGTTTCATTTGCCTCATTTTCTACTGTTCTTCACATACCTGTTTAGCCCTCGGTAACTCCTTTTTATCATCTGTACTTTTGCTTTTCCTTTAAGTGAGAAAGAGCTTTCAGTGTCCCATACTTCCTGTTAACTTTTTCAAAATACTGAACATACTATATGGCTTGTTTAAGAAAAACTTAAATGTGTCCCCAAAATAGGGTGGATGAAAAAATTTTCTTCAGTATGTTCACATTTTTACTTATTTCATATGTGAAATAAGTTGAAATAAAAGCAAAATAATGATAAACATATAAGCATATATTTATAATTTAAACTGTCCTGAGTTTTAAGTTGAAATAGTCAATCTTAGAAAAATATTAGTGGAAAAGAACCTGTTTTTGTGTAGATTCAGTATGACATTTGGTTTTCTGTTGTCGATTTTTATGGATGTCACCTTGTCATCTGTGTCTCCCTGAACGATTTCATTATATGTGAAATTCTGAACTCCACACACATATTTGAGTCAGGGTTATTTTAAAAACTGTAAATCAGTTCATGTCATTTTTCTGTTCTCAATCTGGTAATAGTTTGCCATTATGCTTAGCTTAAAATCCAAAGTCCCTACAAACTTATATGAACTGGCTCCTCTGAGCTCTTCCTCTTGCCTCACTCTTCCCCAATCAACTGGTCATTTTTTGATCTTCAAACATTATAAAAAGATTCAATGGCCAGAAATTGTAGATTTTTTTCTGTTATAGGATGCTCATCTTTTAGATAGCCAAGTGATTTGCATCCTGACTTCATTCTGGCCTCTCCTCAGATATTACCTCTTCTATTGGTCCTTTTCTCACTGTCTGAAGTAGCACTTCTGTTTACTATTTGTCTTTTCATATGACTCCTGCAATGCTGGGGCCAATCATCCTGCTAGATAGCTCGGCTCTGTGCAACTGCCCCTGGCTTGTCTACTTCCCCTACCTTAAAATCAAAACTCAATGTGTGTGACAGCAGGTTGGCATTTAATTAGGGAAAAATATTTAGATTCATTTTGAGTCATTGTTCAAAGATGAGGGCTTACTGCCCAAGTTTTCCTTCCCTGGTGGTATGTAAGCTGAACAGTACAAGATGTTGGAATAGGAGGGAGAGGTTTTCTCTTAAGGCTGAGAATGGCTACAAATTAACAGAGCTGAGACAGTGCAGGAATAGAGTTCAACAAGCCAAACCAAAGCTGAGAGACAACAGCAGCAACAAGAATGTACACTTCTGAATAGTATCCCAGGGCATGCACATACCGCAGGTTACTAATCCATTCATGGGTTGGTGGATACTTAGGGCGAAGGACTCAAATACAACTTGACTTTTCCTAACAAATGCAAACAGGGTAACCTAATTGGATGTACCCTTATATTAATCTGAAATTTGACAAAAAGCATAAATAAAAAACAAGGGTAAAATAAGAGAAACGGAAACAGAACAATTTGATAAGTAAGGACAATAACAGAAAGATTCTGTTATTAGGGTGAATTCTGGGACAAATGCCTAGAGATTCATACTAAGTTGCTGATACATGTGGGTGTCAGGTATGGTATGGTGGACCCTCAAACACAACGTGCCAGGAATATGAAATCTCAGCTGCAGTGTTAGAGATTCAAAATGTGTTCCTCATAGTGATGTACATTTTATGGATGAAGGATGAAGGATGAAAATCACACCCACTTTCATCTGATTTCAATATTTACGGGCATGATGTTCTCCTTCATGGATGACGTATGATTAGAGTTGGGTCTGGAATGTTGGATAATATTTTTATACAGAGGTGGGTGGCCAGATGTGGATAAATGTGTGCCAGGCCAAGAAAGAATATCACTAAGGGTTTAGAGATAGGAACTCATGGAACATGTTGGGGAATAAAAAGGAGCTTTCATCCATCATTTTATGTCAGATTCAATTCAACAAGTAGAAAACTAAACAAAAATCTTAACCATATGTTTGTCTATATCAGATGGTATATGGAAATTTTGATATCAGATATAAAACTTGAATACCACTTTCATTTTTGATTATGTAATCACCAATTCAATAAGCAGTTGAGTGCAGTTTATTTGGATAAACATTTATTAAATTTATGTGACAGATTGCATGTTTGATAATGGGGTTATGAAGATAAATAAGACATATCCCTCAAGAGGCTTAGAGTAGTGGAGGAAACAGATTGATATAATCTAAATATAGCTTTTTGTATGTGGTAGTAGAAGTGTGTGCTCACAAAGATTAATATGTTTCCTACAGCTAAAATTATTCTTCAGTAAGGGGTTGTTTTTTGAAAAAAACTCTCTCAGAGTTTTAAAATTTTTGCTTTTCTAATGATTTAATTTAAACTGGAAATACATTTTTTATATTACATTTAACTATCATTGGACTTTAAAAGTGATTTACATACATTAAGGAATATTTTGTAAATTCAGCATTAAATGCATTTTGGGGAAGTGTATTTCAAGAAAATTTAGGTTTTTTATTTTAGGCTCTTATTTTTATATATATTTATTTTTTATTTTTAAATTGATAGATAAAATTATACAAATTTATGATGTACATCTGATGTCATGAAGTACATACACATTGTGAAATAACTAAATCTACATAATTGACGTATGCATTACCTTATTTAGTTATCATTTTTGTGGTGAAACACTTTATATGCACTTTCACATTTTTCAATAATATAATATATTCTTAAATATAGTCCCTGTGTTTTATAATAGATCTCTTGAGCTCATTCCTCCTCTCTAGCTGAAATTTGGTACTCTTTGACCAACATTTCCCTCTTCTCTCACAATCTCTAAATGTATTTTTAAGTCGAAAAGAAATAAAGACCATAATAAAAGACTATACTGTAGGGTATAGATAAGAATTTCTTTGGCAGAGTTTATTTCTTTTGTCTTATGTCATCCTACTCCAAGTTTTTATTGCCCATCTCTCAATTTTACAAGCCTTCTTTCACATATCTCTTGAAAGCACAGTGATCTATTTTTGTTGTTGTCCTTGGTTGGTGCCACGGTGTTTACCTGCATCTCATGCATGCTTGAGTTGGCAGAAAACGAACCATTGGCTCCAGATAATAAGTGTCCTGCAGGTCAGTGCTTCTCAGTGCATCAAAAACAGAAAAATCAATAGTTGTTTGATTTTTGAAAAGATATTATGTAACATTAGACAGCAGCCAATATCTGTAGGAAACTGTGGATTGAATGAATTAGTACTTTTATGCACAGGAAGGAATTTGATCCTGAGAACAAGAGTAACAACAAAACTCAGAAACCATGATTCTATAATAATAGTTTTTACTTTATGCTAGATAAATTGAATGTATTAGTAAGTGTTTTAACTTCTTGACAAATACATATATATTTGAAGTCAAAGAGGAATGAGATATATGTATAAGCATGTCCAATATCCTGAAGAAGAGACCATAAAGTTGTAACCAACAGTTTATCTTCATATTTATCTAAACCATCGGAACATGAAACATATGTACTTTTTTTCATTGATTAATTATTACTTGCCTCTTTTGTTGCTATACTTTGCTGAAGTACAACTTTATGGGTTATGAAAATTAGGATGAAGTATAATTTTCTCTTAACATATTTGAAACATATTCATTGCAAGCCTTAAACATACTTAGGCTATTTTTTTTTCTGTTGGGTGTATCTCAGAGCAGCACAAGAGGAAAGAAAGAAATCTAGAGATGTAGATAAGATGGGCAGGAAGAATCTATAAGTATTGGGTGATTGAAGTCTGCTCATTTTGTGCTAAGAATGACAAGTAGGAAAGAAAAACTAGATGGAAATTCTGACAAGTGTCAGAAGAGAGAATAATAGTGTTGAAATTTTAAGAAGAAAAATCTAAGCACAAATCACACATCTTGTGATAGTTGATTGCAAAAATGAAGAAGGCCATGACCAAAGAAGGGTACACTGTTGTGAAGTAGAAAGACTACTTGGATTTAAATTAAGTTTTAGAGGCTAATTTTAATTTACTCTTTCAATTTCAGCAATTGACTTAAAAAAAAAAAAGCTTCAGTTTTGTCTTCTGTCAAATGGCCTACTATATCTCTAAGAGTTCTTTCAGGTGATCCAAAGATTCTTTCTTCAATTCCACTTAGGAATGTATAAAAGAAAAAAATATTAGCCTATAGCGTTTTGGGTTTTAGTTAGGAGTAAAAACATATTTCCTGGCAGTGAGAGAAACTCAGTATTGAGAAATGTTTATAAGGGAAGCCAAGAAGCTATTGTCTCTGTAAATTGGTAAAATAATTTGACTTGCTGCACAGCCTGGATCATTGCTTGAAGGCAGCAGGGATAAATGACCAGATGGCTGCATGTGCTCCTTGAAGAGAATTATAAAAATCACACTGTTTGCTTCCATGTTGTATATATTCTCCCTCTGTTTTATCCAGAAGTTCTCCCATTGTAAGTACAATCCTCTTCCCAGGCTTTAGCTTTTCTCCTTGAGACTCACTCAGCAATTAGATGGAAGAGAGGGATTGCCTGTGGCAACTGCTGAAACACATCTGGTCTAATGGACTTTATCACTAGGTGGCACTCTAATCATAAAGAACTATCATTTTAAAAAGCAATAACATTGACTTTAGATATGAAAAATTTCATTTGCTTTCTGTCTTAAAATTGTTTCCCTTTTACCATTCAAATGAAAAGCCAAGCTCTCAGAACACGCAAATTTTTTAAAGGTAGTTTTAGAAAATCGTCAAGTTCAGTCATTTTGTTAGGTGTTCAATAATACATAAGGCTTTTTTTTTTTCTCTCCAAGAGCCTTGCTCTGTTGCCCTGGCTTAGAGTGTAGGGGCATCATCATAGCTCACTGCAATCTCAAACTCCTGGGCCCAAGGGATCTTCCTGCCTCACCCTCTGGGACTACAGGCATGTTCCACCACACCCATTTTCTTTCCTTCCTTCCTTCCTTCCTTCCTCCCTCCCTCCCTCCCTCCCTCCCTCCCTCCTTCCTTCCTTCCTTCCTTCCTTCCCATAAGGCC
Source organism: Nycticebus coucang (assembly GCF_027406575.1). NCBI lineage: Eukaryota > Metazoa > Chordata > Mammalia > Primates > Lorisidae > Nycticebus > Nycticebus coucang. The sequence continues at coordinate 34,216,349 of NC_069782.1, forward strand.
TTTTTTATACTTCATATAACAAGAAGCAAAATTAATCAGTGATGTGAAATATCAGTGCATGTTTAGTTGGTTCAGATTGGTGGTTGTTAAGTGAAATTGTACACATTTTCAAGTACTACAGTATGATGGAGTGACAAAAAAATGTTAAAATCAAAAATATAAGGAAGTGATTTAAAAATGTTTGTTTCTGCAAAATGAAGCAGAGAATTGGCCCTTTTGCATCGAATTGCTACATCTCAGTGTATTCAATGTTAATAAATATTGGTGCATTTAAATAAATGGGTTTTAAAACATTTTCTGTAAAAATCTGCTTTAAAAAATCTCAGCTCCAAAGATAAATAATATCTTTTCTCCTCTTTGGGCTTTTTGAAGACTAGAGTTAACCGATGAACAATAGATTATTTACATATATATGCACTAGTTAAAATCAGGAATCCTTTAATATTAGACTGCTACAAAGACCAAGACAATTAGAATCCAAAACCAAATTCTCTTGTGGTTTAGCTTAGGTGAGTTAGGAGGAAAAACAACATGAATAGATTGCTATAGTTTGGATATTTGTTCCTTTCAAATCTCATGTGGAAATTTGTTCCTCAATCTTGGAGGTAGAGCCTAATTAGAGATGTTGGAGTCACGGGGGTGGACTGCTCATGAATAGATAATTGCCCCTATTGCAGATAGACAGTGTTGAATGAGTTCCTTCTCTACTAGTTATGGTGAGAGCTGGTTGTTCACAAGAGCCTGGGCAGCCTCTCTCATGTTCTCTCTTACTTCCTCTCTCACTGTGTGATCTCTGCACACACCAACTCTCTGCTTCTTTAGCCATCAGTGGAAGCAGTGAGTTTTCACTGGATGCCCTGTTTTCTAGTCAGTAGAACTAAATAAAAAGTCAAATGGAATACATTTTCTTTTATAAAATCAATACCTCCAAATATGATTTTTCTATATTTTGATAAATTCTGTAAGATTTAAAAAATTATGAATATCAGTATATCCTGAGAAACATTATATGGATTTTAAATGTGGATTTTAAAACTAGATAACTTAGGAAAAATAATGTACTTTGTAAAATAATTAAGTTCATTTTAATTTTAAGTAGCAAGTTATACCAAGTCATTTGAAATATGATTGTCTATGAAAATGAAACATGTAACTTGCTTATAAGACACAGGCATTGGCACCTATACTTTTTATATACCCCTCCCAGAGTAATTTGCTTATTTTTTTCCTCTTTGCTTTTTTAGTATTTTTAATTCCTCATAAAAGTTTGAAGTCCCCTGGGCTAAGTCTAGTGTATACCATGTAGTGGGTATCTGATAAATATGTGAATAAATTGATGAATAAGTAGTCTATAATGAGATAGTAGCTTATATGGCTAGGATAATAAGCAATTAATATTGTAATGGAGTTGTAAGGATAAAATTTCTTTTTCAAGTAATCTTCAAGTGACAAAATTGCCTTAATATTCCTCTCAACTTCACTAGATAGGTTTTTTCTGACTATATGCTTATGATCTTCCTTAGAACATTTTCTTAAGGAAATTTACAATTGTAATTTTTTTGTCTCCTTTATTGTGAGTTTTACAACACAGAAATGTCTTTCTTAGGGAACTGGTGATCATCAGGAAGAATTGGCCTCTGCCTCCCACCCTCTGTGAAAGGATAGGAGCCAAACTTTGGTGAGTGCTGATTAGTAAATGCACAGGTCCTCACAACACTGAATCATCTTCCTCCCTAACATCCCCCAGTGCTTTTCCTCTAGCTTACTCCAGTGCTCAAAACTATCCTCTTTTGTCTCCATGGATTTGAGTTTAATCTCTCTCCTCTATTGCAATCACCTTGACAAGTCTTCCACACTTGTCCAGTGCATTTTTTTTGAGACAGGTTTCAGTTTCCAAACAAATAAATAAAATTGGTATTGGAACATAAAGATATGGAGTTAGTATTAAACCTCTAATAGTGTCATCAGAAAGATTTATGAGGTTCTTCATATGAATATCAACCTTAGATGTTTAGGTATACTTCAATAATTTATATATATTCATAAATTCCTATGGGACAATTATACATAAGTTAATCCAAACTAAGGTTCAACATATTACCATTATTATTGTTTTATCTCCTTTTGGAGGTAGATCATCCCAAGTATTGCAATAAATACTTTATCCAGTAAAACTGTTAACAGAGGTCTGATTTGTTTGTTTATTTTGTGTGTGTGTGTGTGTGTGTGTGTGTGTGTGTGTGTGTGTGTGAGAGAGAGAGAGAGAGAGAGAAGGGGGAGAGAGAGAGAGAGAGAAAGAAAGAGACAGACAGAAAGAGAGACAGAAAAAGAGAGGGAAGCTCGGCATTAGTATCCCAGTGGTTAGGGTGCTGGCCACATGCCCAGGGGGCTGGTGGATTTGAGCCAGGGCCTCCTAAACAACAATAACAAAAAATAGCTAGGAGCTATGGTGGGCAACTGTAGTCCCAGCTATTTGGGAGGCTGAGGCAAGAGAATCACTTAAGCCCAAGGAGGTTTTTGTGAGCTGTGATGCCACAGCGCTCTACCAAGGGCAATATAATGAGACTCTGTCTAAAAAAAAAAAAAAAAAAAAAAGAAAGAAAAGAAAAAGAAAAGAAAAGTAGGGAGGGAGAGCTGGGAGCATAGATAACATTCTGGGAAGTCAGCCAGAATTAGAGGAGCATTTCTTCAGAGTTCTCATGCAACATCTTCAGGATATATTCTTCTCACAGTCAATTTTCTTGGAATTGAGAGGCATTATGTTGACAATAGTCTGCAACTGACACACTGAAGACTAAGATTTAGGAATTCAACATATTTTATTAGTTATACTAGTTTATAATCAATATAATCAACATATTTAATTGGTCATATTTTTAACTATATTATCTTCTAAAAATTATTTATCTGAAACTTTAAGGGATAACTCTAATTCTTTATTTGATTTGTTAAAGGTTTATACATGATAATATAGACTTGGATCAAATACTTTTCAGATTCTTCCTTAATGCAGCTCCAAAGTTCTTAAGTTTCTTACAGCTCCAGATTACCCCATCCTGGGATGCAAACTCTTTGTAGCAAGCTTATATACATTGGAGCTTTATGTGATAAAGATCCTAACTTGCTTCTATTTGAGTGTCATTGTTCTGTATCCTACCATAAAATGACCTTCGAATTTTCTAACACTAAAATGAAGTTATTCATTTTCATGTTTTCCTCTATTATGTCCAGACCACTGATATGACACCACCACTGCCCAGGTCTTTTTCATTTTTTGGCCCATGCTACTTGATCAGAATAATTTATATTTTTATTATGACTATTGTCTACTAACATCTGTATTGTTTTCTCCCTGTTTCAATTAAGTTCCCATCTTATAGTTTTCATATTACCCCAATATTATTCGGACATTATTTTTAGTATTTAAAAATCCTTAATAATAATCATGTTTTTTAGTACCTGTTATTAAAGTTCCTCAAATTCCTTAATCGTATTCAACTTCTAAAGTCAGCCATTCACTTTCATAACTATCCTCAGTCCTGATCAGTTTTTTGAAGGTCTACACTGTTCAGATCTTGAACTTTAGTAATTCTTCTCTACCTTCAATGTTATGTTTGGTTGATTCAACTAACTCAAGGCTACTCTATACAATATATACATTATTCAAAATGGAGGAGGGTTCAAAGATATGAGAACCTCCCCATTGTTTTAAAATAGTACACAAATAAGAGTATTGTGAGGCAGAATTTATGCAAGCCATAACTAAGGTAAAAAAAAAGAACTCAAGAGAGTACCTGCAGCTATTAGAGAAAGTAAGTCATCATGTCTTCATTCTTTATCTTTCTTAACTTTCCTTTCTAATTCACTGTACCAGATAACAGTTTATATTTCTTAATTTCCTAGTCTATCACCTTTTCACTTGCTTCTCTAACAAATATAGATCTACTGTATTTCAATAATATTGGGCTAACTCACTCAGTGCACTGGTGACCAGTGGAGAAATTACCTGACCTGCCCATCTATGAAGGTTCTTGATGTGTTACTGGAGTGCCCTGGCACCACTGGATATGTAAGGGAGTGGGGAAAGTTATAGTGAGAAAATTCCTCAGGAAGAATATTATATGTGGCTGAGGGAATATTTTGTAAGGCCTTGAGTTTATGGGTTTTTGCTTGACTGAAGTTAAGGGTGATTATTCTGACTAGAGAATGAATTAGTACAGTAAACTGTAGACTTTCTTTTTTTTTAAGTGGTGGATGCGAGTTTTTGGCCTGGGTTTAAGTGATTTGTTGAAGCTGTCAACCTAAATAACAGTCAGAGAGAAGCTCATGAAAAGAGATGCTATTTATTTGGAAATAGAGCATTGCAATGAGAATATGGGTGCCATGGTAAATATATGTGTATTCACTGAGGTAAAAGAGGATAAAGGTTTTTAAAGAAAAAATGAGAAGGATCACATATTGCCCTTGGCTATAGGACAAATGACAAGGATGGTGCCAGACAAGGTTGGATAGGCAGTTGTTAGGCAGATGTCTTTGCAATAATTTTTGCATAAGGTTGTGATGGCCTTTGGCAAAGTTGTGTTGTTTGCAGTCTTTTGTGTTAATTTTTGTTATCAGTCATTTATGAATGAGATCCCTCCTATTATGACCTTTCTGGGTTCTATTTTTCTATTTCCCATGGTTTAAATTTTTTTTTTTTTTTAACACAAGTGACTCCATTTTGATTCTAACAATTTTCACATTTTTCCATTTTAATTAATATCTTTTCTAAAAGCATCTATAGGACAATTTCAGTATAATAGGAGCCAGTTAATGTAATTGTACTCTGATAATAATCTGAAATTAAAAAATAAAACAAAACATGGGAGACAGTTTTTCCTTATAGTTCTAGGAGTATTAGTTGTAAATATCTCTCTTTTCATTTCTGAATGAGCTTGAGTTTTTCTCTCCCATTTCTGGTTAATCTGGCTAGTGGTCTACCAATTGTGTTTATCTTTTAAAGAAGTGTACATGTCAAATATATTAATAGTAGAGTATAAATGTCTAAACACAACACTTAAATAACAGAGGTGAACGATATGTTAACCAGTTTAATGTAAAGATTCCAGATTGTATATAAAATTAGTACATTGTACCCCATAAATGCAGTAATGTACACAGCTATGATCTAATAAAAAGAGAAAAAAATAAACAACTTTTTGTTTCATTGATTCCTTGTATTGCTTTTGTGTTTCCCTTTAGTTTAGTTATGTTCTGAGCATTGAGAAGGAGAACATCCCTCCTCACTCATTCTATGAAGTCAGTTTCATCCTGACACCAAAGACAGGAAAAGGCACAAGAAAATATAGCAATAGACCAATATCCACTATGAACATAGATACAAAAATCTTCAATAAAATACTAGCAAATAAAATCTAACAGCACATCAAAAAGATAATTTACCATGATCAAGGGGGTTTCAACCCAAGGATGTGAGAAATGGTTTAATATATGAAAATCAATAAATGTGATTCACCATATAAATTAAAAACAAAGACAATATGATCATCTCAATAGATAAAAAAATTGGATAAAATCTAGCACCACTTTATGATAAAAACCTTCAGAAACAAGGCATAGCAGAAACATACCTCAAAATTATAAAAGTCATAAATGACAAACCCAGAGACAACATCATACTGAATGGGGGAAAAATTGAAAGGATTCTCTCTGAGAACTGGAACAAAACAAGGGTGCCCACCCTTACCACTCCTATTTGATATAGCACTGGAAATCCTAGCCAGAGAAATTACGCAAAAGAAACAAAGGGCATACAAATTAGGAAGAGGATGTCAAACTATCCCTGTTTGCTAAGAATATAATCTTGTATCTATAAAACCCTAAAGATTTCACCAAAAAGACTCCAAGAGTTGATAAATAAATTCAGCAAAGTCTCAAGTTATAAAACTGATGTACAACCAATCAGTAGCATTTTTATACACTAATAGCAGTCAAGAGGAGAGTCAAATCAAGAACTCAATACCTTGTACAATAAAATAAATAAAATAGTCACAAATAAAATAGAGTCAAATCAAGAACTCAATACTATTTACAATAGTTTTAAAGAAATAAAATAGTAACCGAGGATTTTGTGAAAAATCTCTACAAGGAGAACTACAAAATACTGATGCAAGAAATTATAGATGACACAAACAAATATAAAAACATCCTATACTCATAGATCAGAAGGATCAACATTGTTAAAATGTTCCTATGCCCCAAAGCGATTTACAGATTCAACAAAATTTTCATTAAAATGCTACCATAATTTTTCACAGATCTAGAAAAAATAATCCTAAACTTTATATGGAACCAAAAAATAGCCTGAATAGACAAGGCATTTCTAAGGAACTCAACAAATTGGTGTAGATGTTGTGGAAAGGGAATGCTTATACACTGTTGGTGGAAATATAAACTGGTATAACCGCTGTAGGATGCAGTATTGAGATTCCTAACAGAGCTAGCATTAGACCTGTCATTTGATCAAGCAATCTCACTACTGGGTATCTACTCAAAGGAAAAGTAGTCATTTGGCATAAAACACATCTGTACTCAAATGTTTATCATAGCACAATTTTCAGTTGCAAAGCTGTGAGATCAACCCAAGTTCCCATTAACCAATGGATGAATAAAGATAATAAGTTATATGTGCATGAGATGTATGCATGCACGCACGCGCGCACACACACACTCACACACACACACACACAAACAACCCTCCCCCCATGGACTACTACTCAGCAATAAAACAGAATGAAATAATTTCATTTGCAGCAAGTTGGATGGAACTGGATAGCAGTATCCTAAGTGAAGTATCTCAGCGATGTTAAAACAGATACCACATGTTCTCACTTACATGTGAGAACTAAACAAGAGACACCTACGGCCATAAATTGGTGTAATGGACATTGAAAACTAAGAAGATGGTAGAATGATGGAGGGTGAAGGATAAAAATCTACCTACTGGGTAAAATGTATGCTATTCTGGTGATGGGTACACTGAATGCTCTGACTTCAGCATGACACAATTCATCCACATAACAAAAATTCCTTATACTTTGTACATTTGTTTTAAAATAACAGGGAAAAAAAAGACAAAGCAGGGATTGGGGGAAGAATTAATGATCAAACATCCTGTAGATTTGTTTTGATCTCTCCCAGGTTTCTGGTCTGTTCCATGATGGAGTGAGTGATTAATGACTAGGAGTTAATGTCATAAACCCATAAGCCACATTTAAGCAACAAGGCAGATTTGAAGAGAGTGGTTCTCAGGCTAAGTTTACCTGAATCTCATTGCTAAATTAATTGTTTCCTTTTTATAGGCATTTGTTGTCATCTCAAAGTTCTGGGCATGATTCTATTAAGAACTGTACTTCTGCAAAAATTCAATAGGCAAAGATGCAAAGTTAGAAAGGAAATATGCAAAGTAAAATTAGTAGTAATATGAAAAATCCCAGCTTGTATAATGGTTTTGAGTCATGAACTAAGGCTTAAAAGCAAACAGTTGAATGAATCAATAATTATGGTGAATTAAGTAAGATCTGTTGTAACTATTTTATGTATGGGGGAGTCTCAATTTTTCAGGGAGAATTTACCCAAAACAGTATTAAGTATTGGCAGTAGCAAAAACATTTCCTTATTTTGCCTACAGAAGCTAGTATAGGCAGTAGTATCTCTTAGATAATGCCAAGATCTCTTAGATGCTGTCAAGTTACCTGTAGAAGCTACTTATCATGAAATTTCAGTTACACCAGTGAAGTTTCAAGTGAAAAAGGTAGCACTAAAAAGGAAGAGTATTGTAATCATATGGAGTCTTTTCTGATGTCTTGTGAAAAGCTGCGGGCAGCGTGAAAATATCAACTCCTAATCATAGTTTGCAGTTCAGATGCCGCTGGTTATGGCAATAAGTAATTTGTTGAAAATGCTGTATGACCTGTACATCAGGCTTGTAACCTGAGCCTTAAAAATGTATTTAGTGTCAGCTTACAGGACACTGGAAACAGAGTAGTTTTCATTCTTATCCTGTTTCCCCAAAAATAAGACAGTGTCTTATTTTAAGGTGTGCTCCCAAAGATGCGCTAGGTGTTATTTTCAGGGGATATCTTATCTTTCCTGTGTGTAGGTCTTATTTTCGGAGGATGTCTTATTTTCGGGGAAACAGGGTAGTTGGAGAGTTGTAGCCAAATATGTATTAGAGCCATTTATGAGAATTCAGGCTCTAATTCAGTCTATAGTCTACTGTGCGGCTATAATGAGATAATATCTGGAAAATGCTTAGAATAGTGCTTAGCAATGGTAAATAGTCAATAAATCCTAATTTATTTATTTGTCTCCAAGAATATTTAAATGCTCACAGTATTTAGAAGTTTCCTGCTTTGAGATACTTTCACAGATTCTGGTTATAACATTCAAAGCCTTTTCTTAAAAATCCCACACCAAGAGCAAAAACAAACAAAATTAGAACTACAGAACCAAATTAATGACATTGAAATAGCAAGAACATCAAAAACAAAATTTATGTCATTAACAAAATCAAAGATTATTTCTCATTCATATAGCAACAAATACAAGCCTATTTGGTTGTGGGGAGCCTCTGGAACTCGAGTACCACTTTCTTATAATCCTTGACCACAAATTACATATATCACTTTTGTTTATATTCTGTTGGTGACATCAAACCATGTGGCTATGCTTCAATGCAAGGGATGCTGGGTAATTTGGGCTATGTTTAGATCAGCCTCCTGTGACAGAGGAAGTTCCAGTTTTTGGTGACAGCTAACCGTCCCTGACACAGCATCTACTTACACTAAATGTTGAATCCGCCGTTCCTTTACATTTCAAGTGACATGGTGCTTCCTGACCAGACAACTGTAGCTAGAGCTACATTGAAAAAGCACCTGTTTTATATTTTTAGGAAACTTTTTTATTTAGTCAAACAGTTGGCTCTTTTGTAAACAATTTGTAAATAACTGATCCTTTTTCTGAAAGCAGATTTGATGAATAGTGGAGGAAATAAATGGATGTACATATCAAATTAAGAGGAGGAAGGAGAAATAAATAGCAAGGGGAAAAAGTACACGTATTTAAATTCTTCTGATTGGCCTCTCAGTGAGCCCAAGACAATATTTTCCAAGATCTGTGACAAAACAACTCCTCTTCAAATCCTTCATCATTGCATTTCCTACAACTCATGTCTGGAGAAAAGGTTACAGTTTGTGGCTTTAATAAAGATCTATTAATAGATAATATTTTCTATAATATCTTTATAAAGACTTAATACATAATGTCTTCTGATATGCTAAGGTCTTGAATAATATCCGTCTTATCTCTGAGTATCCTAGAAATATACAGAATGATTCAAACTCGATCGATATAGATTTATCTTTAAACTTACTCTGCTAAAATAGATTAATTTGCTTTGATCAGAGAGAAGAAACAAATAATGGTTTTTCTTAGTTTTATCTCAGGTGTGTTCCACTTGCCCAGCCTCCGTTTAGCACCCTCTGATGCACCTGGTTGTGCCTTGCCACCGGCTCTGTCCAGCTCCTCTGTGTTCCTGGGTAGCCATTTATTTTAAAGTCATATCCCATATGCTGGGAGCGGTCTGGGATGGCTTCACTCCTTCTGATCTTAACACACTCTCTTCTTTCATTTTACTGGTATTACTTTTATTTCCTTTCTTTTTCTTTTTAATTGAGTTTATTTATTTTATTTCAGAATATTATGGGAGTACAAATGTTTTGGTTAAATGAATTGCTTTAGTACAGTTTGAGTCAAATTTGTAAGTATGCCTTTCACCCAGATATGTACACTGCACCTGTTCAGTGTGAATTTATCAGTCTCCTCCTGCCCTTGCCCTCCAGTATTACTGTGTTGCTGTCTCCCTGTGCTTGGCTACCTGTGCCCTTGCATCTGCCTGGACAATTGACTTTAATATGTTTTCTCTCACCTGCACCACATTATGATGTAGGGGCATTCTAGCTATAGCTCAGAAAGACAATTATGTCTATGGCAATAAAAAAATACTATGCAATCTTAGTTTTCTCATCAGTAAAATAAAAACAATAGTTATCTACCAAATATCTAGCAACTGACACAGTAAGAAAAAAATGAATGTGATGTGTTGGCTCAGTGACTGGCCCTCAGTCCTCAAATTTTAATTATTTATTATTATTGCTATTTTAAATGTTCTTTAAATTTTCTATCCCCTGGTAGAGTGCTGTGGTGTCACAGCTCACAGCAACCTCAAACTCTTGGGTTCAAGAGATCGTCTTGCCTCAGCCTCCTGAGTAGCTGGGACTACAGGTGGCTGCCACAATGCCTGGCTATTTTTAAAGATGAGGTCTCACTCTTGCTCAGCCTGGTCTCCATCCCATAAGCTCAAGTGATCCACCTGCCTTGGCCTCCAGAATGCTAGGATTATAGGATGAGCCAAGTACCCGGTCCTACTTTAAATGTTCTTGGGATTAATTTTAATTTCTTGAGTGTTTGTTACAGACTATCTGCTCTACCTTTTCTCTTTCCTGCATATTTAACTCACACAGCTTCAACTGTTATTGGGTGATGATAGCTTCCAAGTCTGTATCAGCAAACCTGGTAGTCCTCACAAGCTTAAGATCAACATTACCATCTACCTTGCTATATCTCATGAAATTCTCCAGTGAGATTTTCTTTGGGTGTGTCTATACCATTTATATGCCCCCCATTAAATCCCTTTCTTATTTAATTGTTGTTACAATGGTATGTTTTGTACTAGTATTATTTTCATTTTCTTGATGAGGAAACTGAAATTTATGGTTTCAAACCCATTAAAGCATTCCTCTTGCAGGCACTTAGGATCGCTCTTTCTCCTTTATGCTCAGTAATTTTACCACTTCCCCATATTCTTTCTTTATGCTCATACTTTGTGCTCATGCTTTCTTTATGCTCATACAAACACCACTTAAAATTTTTTCAAAGATGAATTTGTGTTTTTGTCTTAGATTATTGGTTTCTCGTGATTTTTTTTAAAAAAGTGGGTAGATATTTTTGTATTATACCATCATGAATCTGGAAACCTTCATTGCTGACTTGATAACTCACATGGTGCTATGGTTATTGGAAGAATTAGAATGGTTAGAATATTTTGAACAAGGCACCTAGAAAAGAGATCCAAGGTAAGATTCAATAAGATGGATATTTCAGGATAAATTCCATGGGCTGTATACATGGATGGACATAGTGAAGAAGTAGAGAAAGTATGGACTTTGGTGTCAGATTGACCTAGGTTAATACTCCAGCCATCATGGTTGTTTACAATCTGGAGTAATTTATTTTATTCCAGAAGCATGGGATAGAAGTTAGTTTCCTTTCTTTCTATCCATCCCTTCAAAATTATATATACTTAATACTTTTGGATGTGGCCATTAACTGTATTATGGGTACAATCATGTGCACCTGGACATAATTAAGGTTCTTGCTGGAAGTTATTTAGCTGATGATGAAGGTTGCTTAGTAGATTGTTGTTCTGAAATGTTCTTCAGACCACCTGCTGGATTTTACAGGTTGAATGGAGTAGTGATTTGAATTTTGATACATTTATGCATCGTTTGCACTGATATACCATGATTAGTTACAATAATTTAATGGGAACTTAGCAAATGCTCTTGTGAAAGTGAGAAAATGTAGGCAATTGCTCTTTATGTTTTTTTTTTTGTAAGAATATTGACAATGCTTATGAGTAATTAATCAATTCATTGTTGCCCTGTTCAGTTTTCTCTGTCTGCAACTGAGATGAATTCTTTTATACATGGTGATAGGCACTTAAAATCCTATTTTAGTTTAGGAGTATAGACATGGATTGTTTTTGTTCTACAGCTTAGGACAGAGATTACTTGTGCAGAAACTCTGATCTCTAAAAATCACCTATTCCCTCTTCTACATGAAGACCAACTTTTACATTTACACATAGCACTTTTATGTATTTTTTGTTGTGTGTGCACCTCCTTTTGAATTTGAAAAAACACCTGTTTTATATTTTTAGGAACCTTTTTTATTTAGTCAAACAGTTGGCTCTTTTGTAAACAATTTGTAAATAACTGATCCTTTTTTTGAAACAGATTTGATGAATAGTGGAAGGAATAAATGGATGTACATATCAAATTAAGAGGAGGGAGGAGAAAAAGCAAGGGGAAAAAGTACATGTATTTAAATTTTTCTGACTATGAGTGTATTGAGTTTCATAGCTTTGTCTCAAGTGTGCATACTTAACATCATTATGTTAAAATGTACAAACATTTGATAAAATGAGATGGACAATACAGGATCCTTTGGCATCACAGACGTTTTTATTTTGTCTAAAGTTAACACACCCATAGACTGATTATTTTGCTAAGCTTTTCTATCTGACGCTTTCCTTTTTTTTCTAGATTCAAGTTTTGGAGTTTATTTCTTTTTAAATTTCCACAGATTGCTTAGGAATGATCCCATTTTTGATTAAACTATACAGGAGACTTGGGTGGGACAACATCTGCAACACAAATCTGGATCTATCCGAGTGAAACCAGTTTAAACCTATTAAATTGATGAAGCATTCCGGGGGCTCTGATTAAGAGCTCCTCCAGTCCAGGAGTTGAATAATTTCACTGCCACTTCAGGTCATTGGATGTTTTACATTATCTCTAGTGGTGTCCTTTCAGATTAAACATAATCTTATTAAGCGATGCTGCTGGCTTTCTGGGCTGTATACACTAGGCTGAATAATGTTCTGCTGTTACTTGGGACCAGGTTTCTTAATTCTTTGTCTTAGATGCCTGGCACATTCTGGCAATAAGCTTGCATGCAGTAGAAGGCTGGACTCTTTTTTAGTAGAATTGATTAAGTTGATATAAAATGTATTGACCCAAATGTCCTCAGGCCACATCACCTTAAACCTGAATTTCTTTTGTTCATATTTCAGTCTATTCAAAATGTACATATTCCTATACCCCTGTAGCTATTACTGGGTTCTTGGGGAAGTTTTAAAGGGGTCCCTTACTTATATTGACAAATCAACTCAGATTTTTGTTTTCCCTTCCTATAGTTGCTGAGTGTTAAGTACCCTGCCAAGTAGTGGTGTTACTAGAAAAAAGTGAGGTGACATGACAATCTTTCCTGTTATCATTGCCATTTGTGGTAGGCCATTTCTTCAGCAGAAATAAAGATCCTTTTACACTCTTGGTCACCAACGCTCTCAACCCTGTTGGCATAACAATCATAATATGGTGCCAGGCACTGCTCTGGGAGTTTGTTTTATAACCTCGTTTAGCCAAAGTTGTCCTCGTTGAAAATATGCAGATAATGAGAGTACTTGTCTTTTTTAGTTGTGAAGACTTAATAATTTTTGTGAAGTGGTTACTAATTGGTGAGTAAGTAAATGTTTGCTGCTATTATTATGTTTTTCTATTAAAATGGATTTGAATTCCATTTTAGAAAAATTTGTGCTTTTAAATTGTTTTATTGACTAGCTGTACTTTTTTCCAACTCATAAAAGTGAACAAGATTCGATTCATTCTGAATATCTTTTTTTTGTGGCTTAATATTTCTCACTTTGAGAAGAAAAGGCAAAGATGAGAGACCATAGCTAAGAACAAGCAAGCCCAGGCTCATCATTCATCTCAACTCCAGGTAGAAGGCTACCCAGTCCGAGGACAGCCAAGTTGTGACAACACACACACACACACACACACACACACAAAAAGAAAAACAAAGGAAAATATTCCCCCCTTGTCCCACAGAAATGGGAAAACAAATACCATTATTTATTTATTATTATTATTATTATTTTTGATCTGGACTATTTTTCTTTCTCTTTTTTTTCTTTCTTTTTTTTCTTAAATCATAGCTGTGTACATTAGTGCAGGCAAGGGGTACAATGTGCTGGTTTCATATATAATCTGAAATATTTTCATCAAATTGTTTAATATAGACTTCATGGCATTTTCTTAGTTATTGTATGAAGACATTTGTATCCTGCATTTAGTAAGTTTCGCCTGTACCCATTCTAAGATGCACCATAGGTGTGGCCCCACCAATTACCCTCCCTCCAGCTCACCCTCCCACCTTGCTTCCCCTCCCTTGGCCCTTTCTTCATATTCTTGTGCTATAGTTGGGTTATAGCCTTCATATGAAAGCTATAAATTAGCTTCATAGTAGGGCGGAGTACATTGGATACTTTTTCTTCCATTCTTGAGATACTTTGCTAAGAAGAATATGTTCCAGCTCCATCCATGTAAACATGAAAGAGGTGAAGTCTCCATCTTTCTTTAAGGCTGCATAATATTCCATGGTATACATGTACCACAATTTATTAATCCATTTGTGGGTCGATGGGCACTTGGGCTTCTTCTGTGACTTAGCAATTATGAATTGGGCTGCAATAAACATTCTGGTACAGATGTCTTGTATATGTAGCCCATCTTCTGAGTTCTCAACATTTCACCTAAAGATGTCTATCTCTTTGTCCATCTTAATTATTTTTTATATTGTTACCTTTCCTTTTATTTCTTACTGATTTTGTTTCAGTAGTAAGACAGAAGCATTTTACAACTAGGTTCCTTTAAGCCTTTTTGACTAATGAGAATTTTCTCTATTGCCCTCCTATATTAACCAGTGTGACGTAAGCGTTCCTAATTCTATATGAAATCAGCACATTGTACCCCATAAATGCATTAATGTATACATGATCTATGTTTTTATGATTTAATACAAATAAATAAGTAAAAAAAATTAATGTAAAATATTCTCCTGCCACAAGAATGGAAAAACAAATACCATTAAATTGGAACTGATTTTTCTTTATGAAAATTATTGTATTATTAATAATACAATAGCATTATTATTATCCATGTTTTGTTGAACTGAATTAAAGTATATAAAAGTTAAGGTCTCCCAGTTGTTGAAGGATGGAGCCAGGGTTCTAGCTCATACACTCTGACCCTAGGTATTGATGTCTTAAACATTATAGGTCCATACATTCTGTGTTTATTGCGTTACAAAAATGTTCCATTGACTAGAATTAATTTTGTTTCTTGACCATTGATACCACTGTGAGAACTTTATATCCACCTTTAAACTTAGTATGGAACATAGGGTTAGTTCCGGCCAATGAGTTGTGAGCCGAAAGGAAGAAAGAACTGGTGCATTACCATTGGCCAAAGATCATAGGAGGGACTGCTTTTGTGTCCAAGGGAAGGATAGTAGAGAATATCTTTCTGGTTTTAGCTTCACTTGGTGTCTGGAGAACCATATATACTTACTTTTCCTAAGGAAAAATAACTCTTCTTTCAGACAGGGGTGGTTGAGGCATTAGGATTTATTAAAATGCTTCTCATTCTTATATAGCATATTCAATTTATGTTCACGTAGCCTGTTTGAACTGTGACATGCTAAAATTGCAGCAAGTATGGACTCTTGTTCTGTGACTTAGCTTTCATGCCCAATGCAAGTTGGTATTCTTTTGTGTGCAATGACTGCTTTTACTGATTCTTCCTCTATAAATTCTTATGTGGATAAAAAATTTCTTAGGATGAGCTTTCCTTCACTCTTCTATTTTATTTTTATTTTTTTTGTGCTTTTTAAAAAAATTAAATCATTGCTGTGTACATTAGTGCAGTCAAGGGGGTACAATGTGCTGGTTTCATATACAATCTGTAATATTTTCATCTAGCTGTTTAGAATAGCCTTCATGGCATTTTCTTAGTTACTGTATGAAGAATTTGTATTCTGCATTTAGTAAGTTTCGCTTGTACTCATTCTAAGATGCACGGTAGGTGTGGCCCCACCAATTCCTCTCCCTTCACCTCAACCTCCCTCCTCCCCTCCCCTCCCTTGGCCCTTTTCCCATATTCTTGTGCTATAGTTTGGTTATAGCCTTCATATGAAAGCTATAAATTAGTTTCATAGTAGGGTGGAGTACATTGGATACTTTTTCTCCCATTCTTGAGATACTTTGCTAAGAAGAATATGTTCCAGCTCCATCCATGTAAACATGAAGGAGGTAAAGTCTCCATATTTTTTAAGGCTGCATAATATTCCATGGTATACATGTACCACAATTTATTAATCCATTTGTGGGTTGATGGGCACTTGGGCTTCTTCCATGACTTAGCAATTATGAATTGGGCTGCAGTAAACATTCTGGTACAGACTCGTTGTTATATTGTGATTTTTTGGTCTTCTGGGTATATACCTAGTAAAGGAATTATAGGATCAAATGGCAGGTCTGAGTAAGACTCCCTAGGCAATTGAAGCAGTATCAAAAATACAGTAATGGGACCTGATCAAACTAAAAAGCTTCTGCACAGCCAAGAACATAATAAGTATAGCAAGAAGATAGCCCTCAGAATGGGAGAAAATATTTGCAGGCTATACCTCCAACAAATGTTTAATAACCAGAATCCACAGAGAACTCAAATGTATTAGCAAGAAAATAACAAGTGATCCCATCTCAGGATGGGCAAAGGATTTGAAGAGAAACTTCTCTAAAGAAGACAGGTGCACAGCCTTCAGACACATGAAAAAATGCTCATCATCCTTAATCATCAGAGAAATGCAAATCAAAACTACTTTGACATATCATCTAACTCCAGTAAGATTAGCCCACATAACAAAATCCCAAAACCAGAAATGTTGGCGTGGATGCGGAGAAAAGGGAACACTTCTACACTGCTGGTGGGAATGCAGTGTATATGTTCCTTTTGGAAAGATGTTTGGAGAATACTCAGAGATCTAAAAATAGACCTGCCATTCGATCCCATTCTATTTTATTTTTCAACAGGAGAATCATCCTAATTCAATTTCTGAGCTGAAGCTGCTGTTAATGTTTTTGAATTCTGCACACCAGGAACTGAATGAGAATTCTAAGTTTGCTATGTACCTCTGAAGTTCATCTCTCCTTAGATTTTAAGTTTCTGTTTTAGGAAGTATTTCTTTCTCCTACTTGTTTGTCTAATGGAATATACCTGTGTCATTTCATTTCCTCTGTTTTACACCTTCTCTTTTGATTTATTTTCTCTTTTTCTTCCAGCCTCCTGGTTCTCATTTTTTTTTTTTTATGTGTATATGAGAACTCTTCTGAGTTCTCAACCTTTCACCTAAAGAGGTCTGTTTGTCCATCTTAATTATTTTATATCCTTTTACCTTTCCTTTTATTTCTTACTGATTTTGTTTCACAGAAGCATATTTTACAACTAGGTTCCTTTAAGCCTTTTTGACTAATGAGAATTTTCTCTATTGCCCTCCTATATTATTGTTAAAAAAAATAATGTAAATGTTCCTCCCCACAGGAATGGAAAAGCAAATACCATTAAATGGGAACTGATCAATCAACACTTACATGCATATATGAAGATACCACTTTTTGGAAATCAACTAGATGGGTGGCAAGAGGCAGGGATGGGTAAATTTACACCTAGCTGTTCATGCATACCATCTAGATGATGGGCACGCTTATAACTTTGACTCAAACTGTACAAAAGAAATTTATGTAACCAAAATGTTTCTACCTTTATAATATTTTGGAAAAAATAAGAGTGACAGAGAAATTGAAGATAGCAGATATAGATAACTCTTTGAGATGCTATTTTGCCATCAAGAGGAACAGAGCAAGGGTGGATGCAGTCCATAGTAGCTAGTTGAAGGAAGTAAGGTCAAAGGTATTTCTTAGATGAAGGAAATCACATTAAATTGGTGGGCATGTTCTAGGCAAGAGGAATGTGGATAATTTAGGAAAAAATAAGGAAAATGGCTAGAATGAAGAAAGAGAATAAGCAAGAGAGATTAGTTAACAATATTACCCTTACTCACTTGCATTCTTATCTGCTTTCTTAAACTGGTGAGAGAAAAGTAAATCCATAAAAATTGCTCTCTGAATTTGGCAGAACCCTGCATATAACTGTAGGGTTATATGTATGGCTATCATATCATCCTCTGCCATGTTAATCAGTAACATAGAATGCTAGTTTTAGAAAGGATTAGAACATTCTAGGTCATATTTAGTTTTATTATATTTCTCTATATTAAAAAGAATAAACTATTCCTGAAGATATGTAATTTAGTTGTTAAAATCCTTAATCTTAGAAGTGATTTGCTATAATAATATAAACAAATATTGTTGCTTTAAACACACAACATTATAATGTAAAACAACCAAACGTTTGACATGGCAAATAGTAATGAAAACAGCAGTGGATTCAAGAAAGGTGATGATGTGATTTTTAGACTTGCCTTTTCACATGAGGTTATTAAATCAGGCTATTTCAGTCTTTTCCCCTTTATTATCTTATAAATGAAGAGATATAATAGATAATTTAAATACTTTTTATTTATCACTTTACATTTTATCACTCCATATTGGGAATATAGAGGAATAAAAACCTGATTCACGTTAAAGAAAAATCTATTTTTAGCAATTTTGCTTTAGATATGCTATTGGATAGAAATTTAAATCTTCTTATGAAGAAAATGAAGTATTAACAAGCTATTTTCATGTGAGTATAGCATACTTCTTACATAGGTAATTAAAAATTACTTTCTATTATTCTCTATTAATTAATAACTAGTACAAGTTCGACAATCATCCTTAACATTACCTTCCATAGAAAGTTTTTTGTTAGCCTGTTAGACATAAAATTATCAACCAAGTTGATGATTATCAAATTTCTATCTAAGTAAATTGAATTAGACAAGTCAAGATACAGATATTTTCTTATTTATAATCACACATATCAGTCTACTCCTACAATTTATATTTAAAAGTAACATAAGCTCATGGTATTGTCTTAAAATCACATCACAAATATGCTTTGGAATTGGCTTCAGCATTAATTTTTCTTACTGTTGACATTCAGGTTCTCATGGGAGATTCTTACTGCTGGACTGATAAAAAATTCACATCTACTCACAGCAACCAATTTTAATTTTAATGGCTGTAGAAAAAATATATGAAACAAAGATGTTAAGTCTTTACATCTTCACTGAGTTTATATTTGCTAATTCAAAATTTAGTAGAGGTTCATTAGCACAAACAAGAATTACTTCTGTACTATAAGCCAATTTACATCCTTTCCACTGGTCTTTCTTTGCGTTGTACCATTTAAATGATTTCCATCTCTTTTATTTCCCTAATGATTTAGAGGTTAATAATTCCATTGAAACAGAACGCAACAAGGAAAGTGTCAAAGAAAATCTTCAAGACTCGAGATACTTCTGATGTTCTTTTCACACGTGAGTCACTTAAAAGTAAGAGAGTCATTGAAAATGCAATATTTAGAAGATATTTTTCAGAGTATCCTTGTGATTATCTGCTTAGTGTGATGAGGAGTGGAAAAACTAGCAATGATTCACATGTTTGTAGCTTAGTCTCTGTTAGAAGGGGAATTATCAGATATTGATTGCTAGAATATCAACAGAATAATGGGAGCTAAGATGATTACTGATTATTGCAGGAGCAAGGAATCAAGATATGAAAAACACAATACTGAAGCTGACAAGAAGGATATAATTTCTTGTTTGAAAAAATATAATGAGAAATAGATATTGGAAACTAAATAGAAGATATGAACACCAATAATTATATTAATTTTTAATGTTTCATAAACATAGTTCATATCAGTTTATATGAGATCCTCAGAGCAATCCCAAAAAACTACACTTGATGGATATTTTTCATTTTTTCAGCTAAGAAATCTGAAACTTAGAGAATTTAAGTGATTTTTTCCAAGTTCACATACTTTTACATTGATATATATAGTACCAGAATGAATATTTTCTCTCCCTGTATCAATGTTTTCTTATATTATCTGGTCATATGTATTTTCAAATATTCAGAGATTCTTATTATAGCACTTTACTTGTTCAGAACTATAAGAGTGAGTTTATCTGGAGAATTAATAATACTACATAAATGAAAGAAAGATTTTTTTACTTTAACTTTTAGTTTTTATTATGAAATAATGTAAGTAAAAATTCTTCTAAACTCTTTTAGTAACTGGTAGTTACCATTAGGATATTGGCTACTGTGAAGTGTATAATTGTATGTGTAAAATATATTGAGATATTGGGGTAAATGTGCCACAAGTATCAAACATAACATAGGTTATTTCAATTATGTTAAGAACTTGTGTAACACTGTCTATTAATTTTTGAAGGTCACATCTGCCAAACATTTGAATAGTTGATAAATCAATATGAAACAGACCTACTAGCATGTGCAAAGTCTTGCCTTTTCCCGCTTATGGTGATTGTCCATGGTCCTTCTGAAAATAACAATCTAATGATTTTTCCACTCATTATTTCTCACAAAAGAAATTTTGGTACAACTGCCTCGAAGCTACTCCTTGTCCATCAGTTCATGTTATATGTCTTTTTGCAAACCATCTATAACTGCTTTTTCTGGTATGAAAAGACAACTTTTATCACCTGAGCCAATTTCTCTGCATAAAAATTCAACTTTTACTCACTTGCTTCCTTGTCCCTTCTATCGAATCCACAAACTCTTACTTTTTTCTATAGCTCAGGATGACATACAAACCTCAATCATCTGCTGCTTTTTTGAGTCTCATCTTTTTGTGGGACTTCTATAAATACATGTATAATTCAAATTACTTTCTCCTTTTAATGCATTTTCTATCAATTTAATTCATGGACCAGCCAAAGGACCTAGGAAGATAGAGGGAAGTAGTTTTTCCTCACCTATACTACTATGTGCTAGATAGTGTTATAGGGACTGAGTGTATTCTTTAGCAGTTAATATGATTCCAGCAAATGATTCCAGTCTCAGGGGGTTACATTATTTTGTAGAAGGAACATAGGAAAAAAAAATGAAGAGGATTTTAGTTAAGAGAGAGTATACTATTAAAAATGAATTGTCAAGTGGTGAGAACAAGATGGCAGTCGAGTAACAGCTTCCCTGCAACTGGGCACCGTGAGTCTGGGGAGATAAGACTCCATGCATCTCTGGCTGGTGGGATCTGCTTATAATCATCCTGTCGAGGACACAGGGAGTCAGCGAGAGACTTCTGGACCCCAAGAGGAGGACAAAAACAGTGGAAAACTGGCAAGTGGTTTCGTGTGTTCGATCGGTCTAATACCACCCACAGCTGTAAGTACAGCAGCAGTAAGACTGCAAACCGGAAAGGCCTTACCTGTGAACTATTTTGGTGTTTTTGGAGTTGGCACTCAGTTGAACTGCCTTGGGGAGAGCTTGGGCAGGAGTGTGGAGAACTTTGGGCATTGTCTAAGGCCCCAGACTGAGCAGCTGAGCCAGACAGAGCTAATAGTGTTCTGCTGTGGGCCGCAGGGAGTGATTGTGAGAGATCTGCCTGGCAAACTCCGCCATAGGGCCGTACAGCAAGGATCAGGTGGGAGCTAGTAATCTAGTGACTGAGCAGCCTAAAGGCAGGGACTGAGCCAGCTTACAGCCTTAACACTCAGGGGCAGAGTGAGACTGGTTTTGGCACACTGGGTAAATAGATAGCCACTTCAGCAGTGATCCCAGCAACAAGCACCTTCCTGGGAAAGCTTCTGCTTAGCCAAGCTTGGAAGTTTAAAATACTTTTAAGAGGGCTAAAGAGAGATTTAGGGTCTCCTCCCTGTGGGGTTTGAGAAATCAGTGGAGGCCTCCAGTCATATCAGCATTGTGATTAACAACTCATACCCAAGAAGACCACCTGTTGCCCAGACAATATTCAACAAGATATATATACAGCTTTTTTTCTTGTTGTGTTTTTTAACTTCAACATTTTCCATACAGATTTTTTCTTTTCTTTTTTCTTTCTTTTCTTTCTCCATTTTTCTATTTTAAATGCAATTTCCCATTGCTGCCTTTTTCAATAATTAGAACTTCATTTTTGCTAGTGTTTCTACCCCTATTATTTGATTTTTCACCCAATTTTATCCTGTAAAGTTTTCTGTTTGCTTGTTTTGGTTTGATTTATAGCATTTTTGTCTTTCCTCTCTACTTGGTGGAGGTGGAGTACTGTGTCTGATCAGGTTAGCAAAGAGCTGCTGACCTCAGGGGAACCACCCAACTGGGCACCCCTCTGAGGTTGTTTTTTTTTTAAGATTGTGTCAAAGTACCCTACAGTACACCTATGTCTCCGTCTACCTCTTTCTGGGCCTCTCTTCTTTTTGACAATATTCCCTTTTACCTACCCCCTCTCCTTTCTCTATTTCCTTTTCTTTCTTTCTTTTCCTTTTATTCCTTCTTCTTCAGAAGAAAAGAATAGCTTCAATCTTATTTTCAGATACATGTGGATTTAAAACAACTAAAGTCAAAAAAGACAAAGACAGTCACTTTATATTGGTCAAGGGAAAAATACAACAAGAAGATGTTTCAATTCTAGATATTTATGCACCCAATTTAAATGCTCCCAGATTCTTGAAATAGACCTTACTCAGTCTGAACAATATGATATTTGATAATACCATAATAACAGGGGACTTTAACACTCCTCTTACGGAGCTAGACAGAAATTAACAGAAGTAATTAAACAAAGATATAAGAGATTTAAATGAGACCCTAGAAACTGTGCTTGATAGATGCATATAGAATACTTCATCCCAAAGATAAAGAGTATACGTTCTTCTCATCACCCCATGGAACATTCTCCAAAATTAATCATATCCTGGGACACAAAACAAATATCAACAGAATCAAAAGAATTGAAATTTTACTTTGTATCTTCTCAGACCATAAGGCACTAAAGGTGGAACTCAACTCTAACAAAAACGTTTGACCCCACACAAAGGCATGGAAATTAAACAACCTTCTGTTGAATGATAGATGGGTGCAGGAAGAAATAAAACAGGAAATCATTAACTTCCTTGAGCATAACAACAATGAAGACACAAGCTATCAAAACCTGTGGGATTCTGCAAAAGTAGTTATGAGAGGAAAACTTATCTCTTTAGATGCCTGTATTCAAAAAACAGAAAGAGAGTGCATCAGAAAACTCACACACCATCTTATGGAATTGGCAAAAGAAGAACAATCTAAGTCTAAACCCAGTAGAAGAAAGAAATATCCAAAATCAAATCAGAGATCAATGAAACTGAAAACAAAAAATCATTCAGAAAATTAATGAAACAAGGAGTTGGGTTTTTGAAAAAATAAATAAAAAAGACAAACCGTTGACCATACTATCTACAAATAGAAAAGTAAAAGCTCTAGTAACCTCAATCAGAAATGATAATGGGGAAATAACAACTGATCCCACAGAGATACAAGAGATCATCTCTGAATACTACCAGAAACTCTATGCCCAGAAATTTGACAATGTGAAGGATATGGATAAATATTTGGAATCTCAACCCCTCCCTAAACTTAGCCAGGATGAAATAGAGCTCCTGAACAGACCAATTTCAAGCACTGAGATTAAAGAAACAACAAACAGCTTCCCACAAAAAAGAAAAAAAAATGCTCTGGTCCAGATGGCTTCACACTAGAATTCTATCAAACCTTCATGGAAGAGCTTATTCCTGTACTTCAGAAATTATTCCAAAATATTGAGGAGGAAGGAATCTTCCCCAACACATTCTATGAAGCAAACATCACCCTGATACCAAAACCAGGAAAAGACCCAACTAAAAGGGAGAATTTCAGACCAATTTCACTCATGAATACAGATGCAAAAATTCTCAAAACAAAATCCTAAATTACAGCTTATCATCAAAAAAGTCATACATCATGATTAAGTAGGTTTCATCCCAGGGATGCAAGGCTGGTTTAACATACGCAAGTCCATAAACATTATCCACCGTATTAATAGAGGCAAAAATAAAGATCATATGATCCTCTCAATCGATGCAGAAAAAGCATTAGATAAAATCCAGCATCCTTTCAGATTAGTATGAGGGTACAAATTTTTAGGTACATTGTTTTCAATTCTAAAATAAAGTTCAAGTTGTAGTTGAGCCCTTCCCATTGTGTACATTAGATAAGATCACACCAATTGCTATCCTTCCTCCTCCAACTCATTCTCCCTTCTCTCCCCCTCCCTTCTCTCTCCTCCCCTTTTTTCCTTGCTAGACTATACTTGTTTTTTTTCTTTCCTGTGGGCATGTAGTTGTTTGTATATTGGTTTCATATTAGCATTGAGTACATTGGACACTTTTTTTCCATTCTTAAGATACTTTACTAAGAACAATGTGTTTCAACTCCATCCAGATAAACACAAAAGCTGTAAATCTCCATATTTGCTTATGACTAAATAGTATTCCATGGTGTGCTTGTGTGTTTGTGTGTGTGTGTGTATACGCAGTTTGTACAATAAATGCTTTTGACAGAGTTTTATAATTTCTTCTAAACCTCATATCTGTTTTCACCTTTTGACTTTACCTGATTTCCCTTTACAAACTCTAGTGTGGCTAGGTCTGGTTTTGTGTGGTGATGGTAGCAGTATGTTTTACTTCTCAGGATTATTCTGAATAGCAAGACAGAATAGAGAGCTTCTTTCTTGCACTCATGGAATGATGTGAGCCAGCCATTGCTTTTGTCAGTCTTTACTCCCAGAGAGATAAGACTCTTAGGGGCACTTTGATCCACAGGAATAGTATTTAATCCCATTTCTTAGGTAAAAAAAAACTTTCCAGACAGTTTTATGGAATTATGCAGATGTTGTACATAGCTGCAATGTGTGGTAATGAGGGGAGACACAAGGTCAGGCTTGAGAGTAATCTGAGCACTTGATTAAATTACATTGTCACTAGATAAGTGCTCTTACTTTGAGTAGAGAGGGAGTCAAGTTGAACCTTTGAGCTACCGGAAAATTAGGGTTAGTAAAAGTGAGCTAAATTAGGAAAAAGAAGAGGGAAAAGTTATGGAGAAGCGGACATGGGTAGGCTTTGAGTAGTTTTCTTGTGATTTTTGTAGGTTGGGCTAGCCAGATTTTAACAAATGGATTAGGATGGGTCAGAGAGAAGGGCATGCTAAAATTTGTGGTAGGTTGACCTCTGGAAAGCTAATCTTTTACAATAATTGTTGTCATGTGACAATGTGTGGTTAAATCAGAGTGCCCCTTGTAATCATATCAAAAATTAAGTTAATAATGAAGTCTGTTGTTTTCAGTGTAGCTATCCTTAATTTTTTTTGATAATTTGCTTTCTATAGGTTAAGAATATCAGTTATTTGACTATTTTTGGAAGTTAACTTTTATTGAATATTTTCATTTAGTTGAATGTTACATGTGGATAAGATTAGAATCTCTATTTCAGAAGTATGAATATGCTTTTGTATCTTTGGAGAATAAGTTAATGATCTTTGTTAAATATTGGGGAGCACCTAGGTGTACACTTATTTCAAAAATTTCATGCTCTCACCATGAATCAAACTTGCCACACCTTTGTTACCAAGACGGTACAATTTATCAAAGAAAGATAAATTTAAGTTTGTGCAATGAGTGCTTTGGCTAACTTGGGAAACATGCTCTAACTTCAATCAGAAATGCTTCAGTTGTATTTATAAAATGAGACTAAGCAAGGTGACCTATTTTATAGCAGATCTTTCATGGTTGTGCTGTGGTTGCGATTTATACATATGTCTAGTGAAGGAAGTGTTTTTCTCAAAATTTTCCATTACCTAGCAGGCAAAGAGATTATTTCCTAATAGAAAGATAACAAGTCTATAATCCTAAGATTTTTAATTGATGTTATTCTAAGAGCAGGCTGATATTACTATATTGGCTTCAGATTTTTGGAAACTTGTCCCCCAGTTCTATCTCCAATTGGCTGATGGTAAGATAAATAATATCAATCTCTCATTTTCTGTGTCTTTACAGGGAGGAGTAGAATTCAACCCAGGAGAGTCCTGGGTTGCAAGAGTCCTAGCATCCTGAAAGCTAATATCACTCCTTTTTTTTTTTTTCCTTTTTTTTGTTGGTATAGTGTTCCATTCTGTGCTTTTTATCCACAGAAATGGAAATATACTGTATTTTTTAAAAAAGGATATTTATAATAATATCTTCATTATTTGGAACATATATACTTCCAATTTTTAAGGCAAAATAGGTGCTTAATTTTTTTAATTTAATAAAGTTGTATTTTAATGGGCTTAGATGCTCTATATTTTAGAAAAATAAAAATTGAATTTAATGGTCACATAATAAAATTGATATTTTTAAACTTTCAAAGTGTGTTTTGCAATCTTTGCTCTTTCTTTTTTGCAGTTTTTGGCTGGGGCTGGGTTTGAGCCCACCACCTCTGGCATATGGGTCTGGCACCGTACTCCTTTGAGCCCCACAGGCGCGACCCAGCAATCTTTGCTTTTAGTTTTCGCTGCAAAAATGGAAAATAATTTAAGTACAGTATTTCTGAATTTCAGTGATAAAATAATACTGGTTCTCTTTATATGCTTTATCCAATATTAAACTTAGATTTTAAAAATTATTTTCAGGATTTTTAAAAAATGTCTGATCCCATGATATCTCTCAACCTGTTCTTAGATAGTATATTTGTTTATAACAAATTTCTGAAGAACATATGTCAGAATTGTATCACCTATCAAAAAAGGAGCCTCAATTAACATGAATATCAAAATATGTTGCAATAATCTACAAACTGTTTTCATATTTGAGGTTTAGCCTGAGTACTATTTTTGGTAAGAATTCAAAATACAGTTATTAAATTCTGGCACAAGATACATCACTTCATTTAAAATGTATAGGAACAAGAAAGCAGGTTATCATAATATTAGTAAAATCTCAGAGGGAAATAACTCTTTTCATTATAGATTTTACATCACTATTTTATGGCTTTTAATTGTCATACTGAAGACTAAGAATAGGCAAACACTATGAAATATGATGTTCAATGGTTTGGATTTGAATTTTAATGCATTGAAAAGGCTGCACAAAAGGATTCTAGGTTGATAATAGCAGCATGATAGATTGAGTACATAGGGTAGTAACACAGTGTAAGGAAGCACATGTTAATAATACAGCCTTGTTTTTAACATTGGGTGATGCTAACATTGCTAGTTGTGCTCAGAGCCCCGGGAAAATTAACCCTGTTCTTACTTTCTTTTTAATTATATTTGGTGGTTGAAATAGATGGTCTATTATTTGTGAGTGCCTTAGAGGCAATAAAAACTTAATAGCATAGATAGGTTAGAAATTAAATACTGTGATGTATATTAATTTTTTCTTATTGTCAAATATTAGTTACTGAATCTCAGAGAGCACCTCACTGATATGATAAAACAGTATGGAAGTAGCTTCCAGGTGAGATGATCTGATGAGGAGTGGGAAGGAATATATGTTTCATTAAATGTTGTCTTTAGTTGGCCCCCAATTGAACAACTTAGGAAGCTCTCTTCAAAGAATGGGAGATACATACATTTATTTTATTCTGAGTTTTTAAATTTTTCCTAGATTCTGAACTCTAGGAGGTCAGGTACTATGTTTGACCTCTTCATGATTATATCCTCAGTAAGCTTTGTGCAGAAGTCACTTAAAAATCTTTTCATCTATTCCTGTCACATAATCCTGTAAAGTCTACTAACTAGGAGTCAGGTAAGTCATGTAGATTTTTTTACCATTATCACCCCAATCACTGTCATCAGGATCATGAGATTTAAAAAAATAATAATTCTAGAATGCTTGAGGCATGGAGTCTATCTTGCTAACAATTCTTGACCTTAAGAACCTTTTTTTTCTTTTTTCTTTCTTTCTTTTTTAAAAATAAATCATAGCTGTGTACATTAATGTAATCATGGAGCACAATGTGCTGGTTTTATATACAATTTGAAATATTTTCATCAAACTGGTTAATATAGCCTTCACAGCATTTTCTTAGTTATTGTGTTAAGACATTTATATTCTACACCTAGTAAATTTCAAATGTACCCTTGTAAGATGCACCGTAGGTGTGGTCCTAGCAATTACCCTCCCTCCAGCCATCCTCCCCACTCCTCTCCCTTCCCTCTCCCTTTCTCCTTCTTCTTGGGCTATAATTGGGTTATAGCTTTCAGAAGAAAGCTATAAATTGGTTTCATAGAAGGGCTAAGTACATTGGATACTTTTTCTTCCATTCTTGAGATACTTTACTAAGAAGAATATGTTCCAGCTCCATCCATGTAAACATGAAAAAGGTAAAGTCTCCATCTTTCTTTAAGGCTGCATAATGTTCCATGGTGTACATATACCACAATTTATTGATCCATTCATGGGGTGATGGGCACTTGGGCTTCTTCCATAACTTAGCAATTATGAAGTGGGCTGCAATAAACATTATGGTACAAATATCTTTGTTATAATGTGATTTTTGGTCTTCTGGAAATATACCTAGTAGAGGGATTGTAGGATCGAATGGCAGGTCTATTTTTAGATCTGTAAGTGTTCTCCAAACATCTTTTCAAAAGGAATGTATGACTTTGCACCAGCAGTGTAGAAGTGTTCCTTTTTCTCCACATCCACGCCAACATCTTTGGTTTTGGGATTTTGTGATATGGGTTAATCTTATTGGAGTTAGATAATATCTCAAAGTAGTCTTGATTTACATTTCTCTGATGATTAAGGATGATGAGCATATCTTCATATGTCTGTAGGCCGTGCGCCTGTCTTCTTCAGAGAAATTTCTCTTCAAGTCCTTTGCCCATCCTGAGATGGGATCACTGGTTATTTTCTTGCTAATACATTTGAGTTCTCTGTGGATTCTGGTTATTAAACCTTTGTCGGAGGTATAGCCTGCAAATATTTTCTCCCATTCTGAGGGCTGTCTGCTTGCTATACTTATTATGTTCTTGGCTGTGCAGAAGTTTTTAGTTTGATCAGGTCCCACTAGTGTATTTTTGATGCTGCTTAAATTGCCCGGGGGGGTCCTCCTCATAAAATATTCGCCCAGGCCGATTTCTTCTAGACTTTTCCCTGTGCTTTCTTCTAGTATTTTTATAGTTTCATGTCTTAAGTTTAAATCTTTAATCCAATCAGAGTCTATCATAGTTAATGGTGAGAGGTGTGGGTCCAGTTTCAGTCTTCTACAGGTCGCCAGCCAGTTGTTAAAAGAGTACAATTTCTAATTTCTTTATTTCATTCTTTCTTTATTTTTTATTAAATCATAACTGTATACATTGATATGATCACGGGGCATCATACACTCGCTTCATAGACCATTTGACACATTTTCATCACAATGGTTAACATAGCCTTCCTGGCATTATCTCAGTTACTGTGCCAAAACATTTACATTCTACATTTACCAAGTTTCGCAAATACCCCTGTAAGATGCACCACAGGTATGATTCCACTGATCCCCCTCCCTCTACCCACCACCCCTCTCCCTTCCCTCCCTTTCCCACTTCCCCCTATTGTTAGGTTGTAACTGGGTTATAGCTTTCATGTGAGAGCCCTAAATTAGTTTCATAGTAGAGCTGAGTACACTGGGTACTTTTTCTTCCATTCTTGAGATACTTTACTAAGAAGAATATGTTCCAACTCCATCCATGTAAACATGAAACAGGTAAAGTCTCCATCCTTCTTTAAGGCTGCATAATATTCCATGGTGTACATATACCACAATTTATTAATCCATTCGTGGATCGATGGGCACTTGGGCTTTTTCCATGACTTAGCAATTATGAATTGGGCTGCAATAAACATTCTGGTACAAATATCTTTGTTATGTTGTGATTTTTGGTCTTCTGGGTATATGCCCAGTAGAGGAATTACAGGATTGAATGGCAGATCTATTTTTAGATCTCTGAGTGTTCTCCATATATCTTTCCAAAAGGAATGTATTAATTTGCATTCCCACCAGCAGTGCAGAAGTGTTCCCTTTTCTCCACATCCACGCCAACATCTCTGGTCTTGAGATTTTGTGATATAGGCTAGTCTCACTGGAGTTAGATGATATCTCAAAGTAGTTTTGATTTGCATTTCTCTGATGATTAAAGATGATGAGCACTTTTTCATATGTCTGAAGGCCGTGGGCCTGTCTTCTTCAGAGAAGTTTCTCTTCAAATCCCTTGCCCAGCCTGCAATGGGATCCCTTGTTTTTTTCTTGCTGATGCGTTTGAGTTCTCTGTGGATTCTGGTTATTAAAACTTTGTCAGAGATATACCCTGCAAATATCTTCTCTCATTCTGAGGGCTGTTTGCTTGCTTTACTTACTGTGTTCTTGGCTGTGCAGAAGCTTTTTAGTTTGATCAAGTCCCAATAGTGTATTTTTGAAGCTGCTTCAATTGCCCGGGGGGTTCTCCTCATAAAATACTCGCCCAGACCAATTTCTTCAAGGGTTTTCCATGCACTCTCCTCTAGTATTTTTATAGTTTCAT
Source organism: Nycticebus coucang (assembly GCF_027406575.1). Classification (NCBI taxonomy): domain Eukaryota; kingdom Metazoa; phylum Chordata; class Mammalia; order Primates; family Lorisidae; genus Nycticebus; species Nycticebus coucang. Next base: position 34,246,671 of record NC_069782.1, read on the forward strand.
GTCTTAAGTTTAAATCTTTAATCCAGAGAGAGTCTATCTTAGTTAATGGTGAAAGGTGTGGGTCCAATTTCAGTCTTCTGCAGGTTGCCAGCCAGTTCACCCAGCAGCATTTGTTAAATAGGGAATCTTTTCCCCACTGAATGTTTTTAATTGGCTTGTCAAAGATCAAATAGCGGTAAGTAGCTGGATTCATCTCTTGGTTCTCTATTCTGTTCCAGATATCTACTTCTCTGTTTTTGTGCCAGTACCATGCTATTTTGATCACTATTGATTTGTAGTAAAGTCTGAGGTCTGGTAGTGTGATTCCTCCTGTTTTGTTTTTATTTCTGAGTAATGTCTTGGCTATTCGAGGTTTTTTCTGATTCCATATAAAATGAAGTATTGTTTTTTCAAGATCTTTAAAATATGACAGTGGAGCTTTAATAGGGAGTGCGTTGAAATTATATATTGCTTTGGGTAGTATGGACATTTTGATAATGTTGATTCTTCCCAGCCATGAGCATGGTATGTTTTTCCATTTGTTAACATTTTCAGCTATTTCTTTTCTTAGAGTTTCATAGTTCTCTTTATAGAGACCTTTCACGTCTTTTGTTAGGTAAATTCCCAAATATTTCATCTTCTTTGGCACTACTGTGAATGGGATAGAGTCCTTAACTGCTTTTTCAACTTGACTGTTGGTGTATATAAAGGCTACCGATTTATGGATGTTGATTTTGTAGCCTGAGATGCTGCTGTATTCCTTGATCACTTCTAGGAGTTTTGTAGTAGAGTCCCCAGTGTTTTCCAGATACACAATCATATCATCTGCAAAGAGCGAAAGTTTGATCTCTTCTGACCCTATATGGATACCCTTGATCGCCTTTTCTTCCCTAATTGTGGTGGCTAAAACTTCCATTACAATGTTGAAAAGCAATGGAGACAATGGGCAGCCTTGTTTGGTTCCTGATCTGAGTGGAAATGATTCCAATTTAACTCCATTCAATATGATATTGGCTGTGGGTTTGCTGTAGATGGCCTCTATCAGTTTAAGAAAAGTCCCTTCTAGACCAATTTTCTTGAGTGTTCTGATCATGAAGGGATGCTGGATATTATCAAAAGCTTTTTCTGCATCAATTGAGAGAATCATATGGTCTTTGTTTTTTAATTTGTTTATGTGCTGAATTACATTTATAGATTTACGTATATTGAACCAGCCTTGAGACCCTGGTTAAAACCAACTTGGTCATGATGTATAATTTGTTTGATGTGTTGCTGGATTCTGTTTGTTAGGATCTTGTTGAATATTTTTGCATCTATATTCTTTAGTGATATCAGTCTATAATTTTCTTTTCTTGTTGGGTCTTTTCCTGGTTTGGGGATCAGGGTGATGTTTGCTTCATAGAACGTGTTGGTAGTCTTCCTTCTTTTTCTACCTTTTGGAACAGGTTGAGTAATATAGGTACTAATTCCTCTTTAAAGGTTTGGTAGAATTCTGACGTAAAACCATCTGGTCCCGGGCTTTTCTTTTTAGGGAAGTTTTGTATAGTTGGTGCTATTTCTGAACTTGATATGGGTCTGTTCAACATTTCCACTTGATTCTGGCTAGGTCTTGGAAGGTGGCGTGCTTCCAGGTATTGGTAAATTTCCTTCAGATTTTTGTATTTCTGAGAATAAAGTTTCTTGTAATATTCATTTAGGATTTTTTGGATTTCTGAGGAGTCTGTTGTTGTTTCGTCTTTGTTATTTCTGATTGATGAGATTAGAAATTTTACTCTTTTTTTTCCTGATTAGGTTGGCCAAAGGTTTATCTATTTTGTTGACCTTTTCAAAAAACCAGCTTTTTGATTTATTGATCTGTTGTATTATTGTTTTGTTTTCAATTTCATTTAATTCTGCTCTAATTTTGGTTATTTCTTTTCTTCTATTGGATTTGGGGTTGGAATGTTCTTCATTTTCCAGTTGCTTGAGATGTCCCATTAAGTTGTTAACTTCCTCTCTTTCCGTTCTCTTGAGGAAGGCTTGCAGTGCTATAAATTTCCCTCTTAGAACTGCCTTTGCGGTGTCCCAGAGGTTCTGATAGTTTGTGTCTTCATTGTCGTTTTGTTCCAAAAAATTGGCGAGTTCTTTCTTAATCTCATCTCTGACCCAGCTATCATTCAGCATAAGGTTATTTAACTTCCATGTTTTTGTATGAGTATGCAGATTCCTGTTGTTACTCAATTCAAGTTTTATTCCATGATGGTCTGAGAAGATGCAAGGAATTATTTCTATTCCTTTAAATTTACTGGGGTTAGACTTGTGACCTAAAATGTGGTCAATTTTGGAGTAAGTTCCATGGGCTGATGAGAAGTATGTGTATTCAGTTTTGTTGGAATGAAATGTTCTGTAGATGTCTGCTAAATCTAAATATTGGATGGTTAGGTTTAAATCTAAGATTTCTTTGCTCAGCTTCTTGCTGGAGGATCGATCCAACACTGCCAAAGGACTGTTGAAATCTCCAATGATTATGGAGCTGGAGGAAATCAAGTTACTCATGTCTGTTAGAGTTTCTCTTATAAAATTGAGGTGCATTCTGGTTGGGTGCATAGATATTAATAATTGAGATCTCATCATATTGAGTATTACTCTTAACAAATATGAAGTGACCATTCTTGTCCTTCCTTACTTTTGTTGGTTTAAAGCCTATTGTATCTGCAAATAAAATTGCAACACCTGCTTTTTTCTGATTACCATTTGCCTGAAATATGGATGACCATCCTTTCACCCTGAGTCTGTATTTGTCTTTTAAGTTAAGATGTGACTCTTGTATGCAACAAATATCTGGCTTGAGTTTTTGTATCCAGTCAGCTAACCTATGCCTCTTTAGAGGACAGTTTAAGCCATTCACATTAATGGAGAGTATTTATAAGTCTGGTGGAATTTTGGGTATCGAGTTTTTCAAAGGTCCAGTGGACATTTTTAATCCTTTCGCCAGTGTGGAAGTTGGAGTTTGATCAGAAGTTTCTGAGTGAATTTACTTTTGTGGTATAGGATTGGGTTGGTCATTATGGAGGATAGGTCTGAGAATATCTTGAGGAGCTGGTTTGGTTATGGTAAATTTTTTCAACATATGAATGTCATTAAGGTATTTAATTTCTCCATCATAAATGAAACTCAGTTTAGCTGGATACAAGATCCGGGGTTGAAAGTTATTTTGCTTTAGGAGATTAAAAGTTGATGACCACCCTCTTCTGGCTTGAAAAGTTTCAGCAGAGAGATCTGCAGTTATTCCAATATTCTTTCCTTTGTACATAATAGTTTTCTTTCGCCGGGCTGCTTTGAGAATCTTCTCTTTCATGTTAACTTTAGTGAAGCTAATTATGATATGCTTGTGGGATGACTTATTGGGGTTGAATCGTGCTGGGATTCTGAAGCTGTCTGCTATCTGAATTTCACATTCTCTAGGCATGTCTGGAAAATTTTCTTTCATAATTTCATGCAGAAGGGCCTCTGTGCCCTTCGAGGCCACTTCATCATTCTCCGAAAACCCAATTATTTGTATGTTGCTTTTCTTCAAATTATCTGAGAGTTCTCTGAGTGAGTGATCCATTTTTGCTCTCCATTTCTCTTCCTCTTTGAGAGATTGGGAGCATTCAAAGACTTTATCTTCAATGTCAGAAATCCTTTCTTCTGCTTGCTCCATTCTGTTGCTGAGGGATTCTACTGTATTTTTCATATCTTTGAGGGCTTCAAATTCTTGCTTCAGTGTGTCTAAGTCTTTGGTGGTTTTGTCTTTAAATTCCTTAAATTCTTGAGACAACTTTTGAATTTTTCCTTGAATTCCTAATTCCATTTTATTAATCTTGTCTGCAATCCAAATTCTGAATTCGATTTCTGACATCTCAGCCAGTTGTTTCTGAATGGGATCTTCAATCACATCTGCCATATCTTTTCTTGGGGGGGTTGATCTGTTCTGGTTATTCATGTTACCAGAGTTTTTCCGCTGATTCCGCCCCATGGTTATTTTACTCCCTTTGATTTTTTCCCCTGGGGCTTTATTGAGGGCCCATACAGTGTTGTGGCTTGAGAAACTGGGGCCCTCTCTTGTGTGGCGGGGCTAAGTGGTTCTATCTTGTTTTTAGCTGGTTTCTGTTCGATCCTATTGTAATGTTTACTCTGGCTTGAAGTCTCAGCTGTGTGGAAAAACCAGCAATTAAGTCACCCCGCCCGCCCACCTCTGGCACCAGTTGGAAAAGGAAAATCAAACGTTCCTACAACCGCATACCCAGGGCACTGCCTAAAATGTCCTCAGTCTATTAGTTCAGTTCAAAAGGTCCAAATCGATTGTCTGAATCGGCACCTTTCTCGGGTGGGAGAGTTCAAGAGGTCTCTGGGAACTGGATCACAGGGGTCTGGTGACTCCTCTGATATGGCTTACTCCAGTGCTGCGTGGAGTCAGGAGGAGCCACCTAGCAAATAGATCAGTCTGGGAAGGTTGATGTCTCCTTCCCCACTTTGCCCCTCCTTCGGACCCAGTCACTGGTATCTCTGCAGACAGCTAACCCAGTTGCCTGTAGTGAACAGATACTCCAGGGGTTTGCACCTGCCTGAATTGCAAGGAAGGTCTGCCGGGCCCCTGCAGTCTGCCGCTATCTAGCAGGAGGAAATGGGGCCTGACATCTTTGAGTGCTTGATGCAAGTGGTGGGAGGGAGGTGTTCACTCAGGCTTAGCCCCGTCCCTGATTGATGTTGCTAACAGAACAGAACAGAACAGACAACTTTGCGGGTTCTGTCTCTGTTTCTGCTAAAATTGTCTACAGAAGACGGGCTGTTCTGAATTCAAACGTCTTTGCTGCTGGAGGTTTGTGTCCGATTACCTCTCTGTGTCGGCCCTGCCCTGGAAGCTTCCCGGGTTTGTGAGCAGCGTCAGGCAAATCCTTTGCTCACTGGTGGCCTCCTCTGGTTGCCCAGGGAGACAGGGGTTGGTGGCTTCAGAATATCCAGAAGTGAGCCATTTTGCTGTTAAAGAAAAAACGGCTGTTGATTTGCCTCCAGGAACTGCTGCTCTGGTGTGGGCACCCAGCCGACCCTTTTCTCCTCTGTCTCATGCCTCAGAGTCAGCACTGAACGGCCTCAGTTTATGCTCTGTCCTCACCCCTCGAGAGATCTCCGAAGAATCCGGATTCCTGGGGGGCAGGCCCCCAGACCTCCGAGTGAGAGGGAGGGGAAGCTAGAGTTTCATTCAGTTTTATGCCTGGCCATATTGTTGCCTGGGGAGGGCTGCTGCACCGCACCGCAGGGAAGTGCTGCCAAGGCATGACTCTCCCTCAGCCGAGTGCCCTCTGCTCAAGTGCCTTCTCCTCACTCACGTGTCTCAGAGTCAGCGTGGACCAGTTGTGGCTCGGGCACTGTGCACTCCCCTTGAGAAATCACCCAAGGATCTGAACTCCTGAGGGACATCCCCCCAGACCCTGAGTGAGAGTGGGGGGGAGTGCTGAGAGCTCAGCGGGGAAGCTAGAGCTTCATTCAGTTTTATGCCTGGCCGTATTGATGCACGGGGAGGGCAGCTGCACCGCACCGCAGGGAAGTGCCGCCGAGGCGTGACTGCCCCTCAGCCCGGTGCCCTCTCCACACTCGCGTGCCTCAGAGTCAGCACTGATCAGTTGCAGCTCAGGGACTGTCCACTCCCCTTGAGAAATCACCCAAGAATCCGTACTCCTGGGGGACAGGCCTCCAGACCTCAGTAAGCGGGAGGGGAGTGTTGGGGATTCAGGGTTTTTGGCAAAGGATTTTTAAAGTTTTATACAGTTTTATGCCTGGCAGGAGAATGCCATGGCACCGTAGTAGGGGAGGTAGGTCCAGTTTTTAGAAGGTCTCTCCCATGGAGTGTAGTGGGAGGGCCTTTAATTTCTGCCCATTTGTTTAATTGTGGGGCTCTTGAGCCGGTCTCATGGGGGAAGGGGACTCCCGTCCGCTTGGTGGTGGATTTTGTACCTTTTGTTTGCATCCTTGTGATCACAGCTTGCCTCAGCGGTGTTGATGTGCGTTCTTCAACCTTCTCTCTTGGTGCGGCTCAAATCCACCAGGATACTTACTAAATTCCTGTCCCTTAACTCTCCTTCTGGATGGGAGCCTCTGTTGAAAGCTGGCTTCAGTCTGCCATCTTGTCTCTCCCCCCCTCTAATTTCATCAATCAGAAATGTTGAAGACATAAATAACAACAGAAACATCAGAAATTCAAAAAATCCTTAATGAATATTACAAGAAAATTTATTCTCAGAAATATGAAAATCTGAAGGAAATTGACCAATACTTGGAATCACACCACCTTCCAAGACTTAGCCAGAATCAAGTGGAAATTTTGAACAGGCCAATATCAAGTTCAGAAATAGCATCAACTATACAAAATTTCCTGAAAAAGAAAAGCCTCGGACCAGATAGCTTCACATCAGAATTCTACCAAACCTTTAAAGAAGAACTAGTACCTATATTACTCAACCTTTTCTAAAATATAGAAAATGAGGGAATACTACCCAACACGTTCTATGAAGCAAACATTACCTTGATCCCCAAACCAGGAAAAGACCCAACGAAGAAAAGAAAATTATAGACCAATATCATTAATGAATATTGATGCAAAAATATTCAACAAGATCCTAACAAACAGAATCCAGCAACAACATCAAACAAATTATACATCATGACCAAGTGGGTTTTATCCCAGGGTCTCAAGGCTGGTTCAATATACTTATTATTATTTTTTTTTTCCCTTAAGTAGACACATGGGACAGAGATAATGTCACTGGGATGGCCCTGACAAACTTCAACTATTCTTTTTTTTCTTCTCTCTTCTTTTTTCAACTTTTTAAAAAAATTTCTTATCTGGAAGCACAGCCTCTCAAGGACAATTGGTAGCCTGAGTGCTACAGATAACCACATGACCCCCACCAGATGTCAGAAGTCCAGACATGTGCACAGTTGATACACAGCAGAGCAGGAGATCTGCAATAATCTCTGATTCATTAATATACCATTATAATACTAAAATCACTCCACCCAGTGATAATCACCACCATGTTTTGTTGCAATATCTGAAGAAGCATGTATAAGAGCTGGTCTTTGCATTCAGAACTTCACCATGTATAAGCTCACATACCTCCTCCATACTGTATCTAACTCTTTAAAACTCTCATAACTCCCATGGCTTGGGGAGAAGATGCCTTTAGAACACAAGCTTGTCCTTTTCCACTCTTTGGCCAAAGAATTAAAAGAAAAACAAAAAACTTTGAATGCCATACCAATTTGATATTCTTTCTTTGTGGCTGATATAGAGAAAGAACACAGTTTTTCAGCAGCAATATGATGAAGTAGACAATATACAAACCTCATTACATGAAAGCCAGAGATGAAATTCCACAGCATAAACCAAATCTGAGTATATTTTGGACATAACATTGAAAAAAATATTTTTAAGAAAAACTTTTAAGATGAACACAAACTATTGGACAATATTGACACGTGTTATAATAAATTAGACAGTATTAAATGGTGAAAACAAAAACACGCAACATGCACTTGAAAGAAGGATAAAAATAAATGGAAAAATGCCTGAATTTTGGACCAATTGGAGAAAACATAGATCACCTGGTTATGTGGATTGTATCAAGAAAGTTGAGACTGATTCTGGTCTCCACATTAAACAAATAAGGACTCTGTTTTACAGAGATGAAAGGGATGGTCTCTTTTGCTGGTTACTCATTTTAACGTTCTCATTTCTCTTAATGGGAATCACGACAAAGAACAGGTATTGTAATGTCCACTTATTGGAGATATAAGCCTGAAAATGCTAGCTTTCAAGATATGATGATATCAGTTATTATGTATTCCATAATTACATATACATCTGTATGTATACATTAAAATTATGTATTTTATTCTTATCCCCAATACAGAATTTATCCATCAGCATTTGCCCTTCACAAGACATGGTTGAAGTGAATTACACCCTTAGAGTTACTATGTACATGGGAGCATGTCAGAGATAATGCCTGATTATAGCTTTGGAGTAAGCCACTCAGTGATTTTTCTTCCATCTAACTATATGTCCCATAAAAGTTCAGATGCTCAGATTCAGAGAGATGAGCTTGAAATAAGATGCAGCAAAGAGCAATATGCGTGCTTCAAAAGTGGTTACATTTGCAAAGTGAAACTAAATATTAATGTCAATGAATTGATGCAATGGAAATTGCAGAGTTTTGTGGTTCTTTTCGGCTTCATTGCAAACATTACAGGAGACAGTGATCTTAGGAAAGCAAACTAGTCTGAAACCAATCTGGAAATGGCATGATTTAATGTATTGTTGGAATACTGCAACTTGAGTAGAGAATAAAGTATTCTTTAGAAGAGAGATGGTATTTTATATGGTGTGTGATATGTCTTAAACAAAGAAGAAATAATTTAAATACTTCATTTCTATCTTCTCATTGACCTGATTTTTATTACAATCTACTTTTGGCATCCTGTTTAGTTATTTGTGAAATTGCTAAATGGTGACCTTGGCACAGAAAGTCTGACATTCTTATAAGTGCTTAACTCTAATTTCTAACCTCAACTCAACATCCCTAACCTCTTCATTGCTACTGATGCAGTGAAAATACAATGAAATATACAGGTCATTACTTCCATTCTAAATGTTCTTAGCTTCCTCAGAGACCACAAATTCTTCACAAATTTCTGGAGTTCCAGAACAAATAGTTTAATAGAATATTAACATAAGGAGTGCAGACTAATCCTTGGTTCGATCATTAAATCATGTCCTGTTGAGTTTAAGGAGTGCAATGTAATGTATTTTATGTCTGTTTGCTCCAAATGAATATCCTAAGTTAAAATAAAGCCAAGCCCTGAAGAAGAGCGGGTGACAATGTTTCTGCATTTATCTGTAGGTTAGGAACAAGTCAGGAGTTATTAAACTCTCTGTCAACCTCTTCTTTTGGAGTGAATGGTGCATTAGTTTCCTACTGTTGCCATAACAAATTACTACAAGCTGGGTGGCTCAAAAGCACTGAAATTTATTTTCTAATAGTTCTGGATGCTGTAAGTCTGAAATCAAGTTGTTGACAAGGTTGCTTCCTTCTGGAGGCTCTGAGGAAGTATCCATGCCTGGATTCTGGCAGCTGTTAGCAATCCACAGCATTTCTTCACTGGTAGACACATACTTCAATTTCTATCTCTGTTTACACGTTGTCCCTGTGTGCTTCTCTGCGTCTTCCCATGACATTCTCATGTGACACAAGTCTTTGGATTTAGGGTTCATCCTAACACAGAATGACCTCATCTCAACTAGATCTTACAAAGTTTCTATTTCCCAAGAAGATCCTATCCTGAAGTTCCTAGTGGAATAAATTTGGGGGAACATTATTCAATCCAGTATAAAGGGGAGTAGCATCAAGTTAAACTTGTCTAACTTGGATGGAGTTTTAAGGTAGACACGGACAATTTTCAATGTCACCATTTCTCTTAGCTTTTTTTGTACTTAAGGGAAACATTGCCTGGTCCCTTTGCATTGCATGGGACTCTGTGGGCAGTCCCACCCAGTGGGCCATGGCTGGGAATAATAGGGGTTAACTGCTCATGCAAGAGTCTTCATGATTATTTCTGTTCCAGTGAATGCAGAAAATTTGTGTGAAGAAGGAAATGCTACACGTCAATATCACCTGAATAAAGGACTTTATCTGAGTGAGAAACAAACTTATGTTATGCCACTGTGATTTTGGTGATGTTTATTACTAAAATAAGATATAGGGAATTCTGAATATGACTATATAGGTCATAGATTAATTAATAGTCTGAACTTGAAGTATATATAGTCTTAACCCAAAGGGTTTATTCCATACACTTAGATTTCTCCTTCTCTAAATTAAAAAAAAAAAATTAACTCCATTTATGATCATTTGTTGAATACACTTAAATTTAAAAACTTCTACACATATATAGTTAGCACATTTTTGATTTATATTACCTTTGACACTTGAATATTGGCAAATAACAACCAAAGATTGGTGATAAATTCTTTTTTTTTCTTTTAGAAATAATTTTTTTTTATTAAATCATAGCTGTATACATTAGTATAATCATGGGGCACCATACACTTGGTTCATAGACCGTTTGACACATTTTCATCACACTAGTTAACATAGCTTTTGTGGCATTTTCTTAGTTATTTTGCTAAGACCTTTACATTCCACTTTTACTAGGATTCACATATTCCCTTGTAAAATGCACCGCAGGTGTAATCCCATTAATACCTCTCCCTCCACCTCCCTCCCCCCTCCCTCCCCTCCCTTTCCACCTTCTCCCTATTCTTAGGTTGTAACTGGGTTATAGCTTTCATGTGAAGGTCCTACATTAGTTTCATAATAAGGGTGAGTACATTGGGTACTTTTTCTTCCATTCTTGAGATACTTAGTACTAAGAAGAATATGTTCCAGCTCCATCCACGTAAACATGAAAGAGGTAAAGTCTCCATCTTTTTTTAAGGCTGCATAATATTCCCTGGTGTACATATACCACAATTTATTAATCCATTCGTGGATTGATGGGCACTTGGGCTTTTTCCATGACTTAGCAATTATGAATAGGGCTGCAATAAATATTCTAATACAAATATCTTTGTTATGATGTGATTTTTGGTCTTCTGGGTATATGCCCAGAAGAGGGATTACAGGATTGAATGGCAGATCTATTTTTAGATCTCTAAGTGTTCTCCATATCTTTCCAAAAGGAATGTATTAATTTGCATTCCCACCAGCAGTTCAAAGGTGTTCCCTTTTCTCCACATCCATGCCAACATCTCTGGTCTTGGGATTTTGTGATATAGGCTAGTCTCACTGGAGTTAGATGATATCTCAAAGTAGTTTTGATTTGCATTTCTCTGATGATTAAAGATGATGAGCATTTTTTCATATGTCTGAAGGCCGTGCACCTGTCTTCTTCAGAGAAGTTTCTCTTCAAGTCCTTTGCCCAGCCTGCGATGAGATCCCTTGTTCTTTTCTTGCTAATGCGTTTGAGTTCTCTCTGGATTCTGGCTATTAAACCTTTGTCGGAGACATAACCTGCAAATATCTTCTCCCATTCTGAGGGCTGTTTGCTTGCTTTACTTACTGTGTTCTTGGCTGTGCAGAAGCTTTTTAGTTTGATCAAGTCCCAATAGTGTATTTTTGAAGCAGCTTCAATTGCCCGGGGGGTTCTTCTCATGAAAAACTCGCCCAACCCAATTTCCTCAAGGGTTTTCCCTGCACTCTCTTCTAGTATTTTTATAGTTTCATGTCTTAGGTTTAAATCTTTAATCCAGTGAGAGTCTATCTTGGTTAATGGTGAGCAGTGTGGGTCCAGTTTCAGTCTTCTACAGGTTGCCAGCCAGTTCACCCAGCACCATTTGTTAAATAGGGAATATTTTCCCCACTGAATGTTTTTAATTGGCTTGTCAAAGATTAAATAACGGTAAGTAGCTGGATTCATCTCTTGGTTCTCTATTCTGTTCTAGACATCTACTTCTCTGTTTTTGTGCCAGTACCCTGCTGTTTTGATCACTATCGATTTGTAGTATAGTCTGAGGTCTGGTAGCGTGATTCCTCCTGCTTTGTTTTTATTTTTGAGTAATGTCTTGGCTATTCGAGGTTTTTTCTGATTCCATATAAAACGAAGTATTGTTTTTTCAAGATCTTTAAAGTATGACAGTGGAGCTTTAATGGGGATTGCGTTGAAATTATATATTGCTTTGGGTAGTATGGACATTTTAACAATGTTGATTCTTCCCAACCATGAGCTGAGAACGGAAAGAGAGGAAGTAAGCAACTTAATGGGACATCTCGAGATTGGAAATGGAAGAACACTCCAACCCCAAATCCAGTAGAAGAAAAGAAATAACCAAAATCAGAGCAGAACTAAATGAAATTGAAAACAAAAGAATAATACAACAGATCAATAAATCAAAAAGCTGGTTTTTTGAAAAGGTCAACAAAATAGATAAACCTTTGGCCAACCTAATCAGGAAAAAAAAAGTAAAATCTCTAACCTCATCAATCAGAAATAACAAAGACGAAACAACAACAGACTCCTCAGAAATCCAAAAAATCCTTAATGAATATTACAAGAAACTTTATTCTCAGAAATACGAAAATCTGAAGGAAATTGACCGATACCTGGAAGGACGCCACCTTCCAAGACCTAGCCAGAATCAAGTGGAAATGTTGAGCAGACCCATATCAAGTTCAGAAATAGCATCAACTATACAAAACCTCCCTAAAAAGAAAAGCCTGGGACCAGATGGTTTTACGTCAGAATTCTACCAAACCTTTAAAGAGGAATTAGTACCTATATTACTCAACCTGTTCCAAAAGGTAGAAAAAGAAGGAAGACTACCCAACACGTTCTATGAAGCAAACATCACCCTGATCCCCAAACCAGGAAAAGACCCAACAAGAAAAGAAAATTATAGACCAATATCACTAATGAATATAGATGCAAAAATATTCAACAAGGGGTGGCGCCTGTGGCTCAAGGAGTAGGGTGCCGGTCCCATATGCCGGAGGTGGCGGGTTCAAACCCAGCCCCGGCCAAAAACCAAAAAGAAAAAAATATATATATATATTCAACAAGATTCTAACAAACAGAATCCAGCAACATATCAAACAAATCATACATCATGACCAAGTCGGTTTTATCCCAGGGTCTCAAGCCTGGTTCAATATACATAAATCTATAAATGTAATTCAGCACATAAACAAATTAAAAAACAAAGACTATATGATTCTCTCAATCGATGCAGAAAAAGCTTTTGATAACATCCAACATCCCTTCATGATCAGAACACTTAAGAAAATTGGTATAGAAGGGACATTTCTTAAACCGATAGAGGCCATCTACAGCAAACCCACAGCCAATATCATATTGAATGGAGTTAAATTGGAATCATTTCCACTCAGATCTGGAACCAGACAAGGCTGCCCATTGTCTCCATTGCTCTTTAACATTGTAATGGAAGTTTTAGCCACCGCAATTAGGGAAGAAAAGGCGATCAAGGTTATCCACATAGGGTCAGAAGAGATCAAACTTTCGCTCTTCATAGATGATATGATTGTATATCTGGAAAATACTAGGGACTCTAATACAAAACTCTTAGAAGTGATCAAGGAATACAGCAGCATCTCAGGTTACAAAATTAACATTCATAAATCCGTAGCCTTTATATATACCAACAATAGTCAAGTTGAAAAAACAATTAAGGACTCTATGCCATTCACAGTAGTGCCAAAGAAGGTGATAAATTCTTAAAAAAAGATATTTGTGTTAAGAGAGATATGACATGAATTTTTGTCATTTAACTATTATAAAATTCCCAGAGGTACCACACTGGCAGGAAATAAGACTTTAAAAAATGGTATTCCTATACCAAATAAAAATTTGTTGAGCTATACTTTAAACCCTGAAAAATGGTATTTCTATATCAAATAAAAATTTGTTGAGCTGTACTTTTAACTCTAGAACTTAGCTTCAGAGTAAAAGCTTTTATTATTGAAAATAAAAATGGTAATCTATAGACAATCTTACATTGGCTTTGAAGAATACTGTGACATTTCAGACATATGTTCAACTTCTAACTCCATAATGAGTTTATTTTGAGTCTATTTATATACAGTTCATTTGAAGGGCAAAAATGAGAAGTTATACCCAAATGGCAGGGGTCCAAAACTGATGTCAGTTAAGTAATGATTTTATGTGTAATATAACCCCTGCTAGGGTATCTGAAGCTCTTTCTAGAATGCTACATAAAAACTTACTGCTTAAATACAATGAGGGAACTAATCTAAAATTGAAAAAATGCAATTATTCCCCAGTGGGGAATGAATTAGAAAATACTTCAGATGGGTTTAAGGGCAGTGTTCATTGACCTGAATATGCTGACCTACGGAGGAACAGAATCTAACACATCATGGAAAATAATGTGGGCTGAGCACTATTCAGGGCTGGCTGGTTCAATGGCTTTGCTATTCTGTCATGAGGCAGAATGCCAAGGTGACCCTTTGCCATCATGTTCTTTATTTCAAAGGTCCTCAGGAAATGCCTATGTGTTCACTGGCATGACTGATCTAGAAAAGATGGAGGTTTTCTAGAGGCCTGGAAACCAATCTGGTCTCTTGGCATCTTTTGAAATGGGACAATCTTGAGCTCAGGGGGATATAACATTGCCCATTGCCTTAACATAGTCCCTAGCTACTGTGGATTTGGAGAGCTTACCTGGGCCTAGTTCATGTTGCATTCAGTGTCTTGACACTTAGCCCAAGTGTTATTCATTCAATAAATATTTCTTGACTATTTCCCATGCCCTAGTTTCTTCTCCCCCTACCCAGGATCGATTATGCAGTAACCAATAAGGCAGATATAGTTCCCCCCTCCTAGAGCTCACATTTGGGGAAATGGGAAAAAGTAAGCATTGCATAAACAATTAAGTAGATAACCATTATAATTGTGTTTTATGAATGCTTTCATGAACGATAAATACAGCAAACAATGAAGTCCTTTATGTATCTCCTCATCTGAACTAATATTAATGATACTTTGGTAATTCAAAAGAACTCACTTTGAACTATAAATAGAAGGTGTTCAGTTTCATATTTGCAGTCTTCCTTTTCCTGTCAACATAAATAGTTTTGACCTTCTGAAGTTTTAAGCGCTACTACTGAGGATATGTGATAGGCTTTTTTCCGGTTACAACTGCTGTTAGTCATTGCAAACATCTCCTTTTCCAGAAAAAATGGCATTCTGCAACATTATCCTATACTTTCCCACATCCAATAGTAAGTATAATATTATTAAAAAGTCCTGAGGACAAGGACCACAACACTGAGCTGAATGTAGTCATGCTGACATGACAAGAAGTTATTGATAAGTGTTCATTGAATGTAGGGATATTTTATATGAAATTATGGCATAAGAAAATAACTTTTTATAACAAGTATTCAGAGAAAAGTACATGACAATAGCTCAGTAAATATTTGCATTTACATAAATGTTAAAATATTTTAGAACACATAAAAAGTGTTATGGGAGGAGCCTGTGGCTCAAAGGAGTAGAGCGCCAGCCCCATATGCCGGATGTGGTGGGTTCACACCCATCCCTGGCCAAAAATTGCAAATAAATAATATAAAATAAAATAAAATAAAAAGTGTTATTAAGAACTCAGTTTCTTTTAACTTGAGAGATTTTAACCACTCTCTGAGAACAATTGTTCTTTCACCCCATCTATTGAAATGTGGAGTCTGGCTATGTTGCCCAGGCTGGAGTGCAGTTGAGTATTCCCAGGTGAAAACACAGTGAACTACAGCCTTGAACTCCTAGACTCAAGTCATCCCCCCTCGCACCTCATCCTCCTGAGTAGCTTGGACTTTAGGTAGCATGACTTGGCACCTGAGTCTACCAAAGAGTTCACATTGCCTATCACAGAAAAGGAATCTTACGAGCTGCTGTTGAGTTATACAAATTAGAAATGACTGTATAAATAAAATCTGTCCTGTTCTCATATCATAAATAATTTATTCTTTTACCAGTTTTTATAAATTGTTTTCATTGTTCTAAATGAAATAGTAACCCACTTAACACTAATAGTCTCCTTATCCATAGGTTACCCAGAGATTTCTTTCCAATCTGCCTGGATTTCTGACCCTCACTGCTCTACCCTGAACACTGGCCTGAGTACATCTTCTTTGATCTGCTTATGTATCTTGAATCCTTTGATCCATAGGCAACAACTGGGTTTCATTTAATGTTCCAAGTAATTACCCAAGATCCCCTTATGGGGGATCCCCATCTCTACACTCCCTTCAACTTAAGATATTGTCACCCCAATAGTAATCCCCACCTGTAGTCACGGTGGACTCTCTGACTCTCTACCTGACTCACCCAGTTGTCAGAATATCTAGTTGCTGTGTGAGGCAAATGCAAGCAGTAGTCTCAATCACAAGAAAAATAGTCATTGCCTCTCAAATGCCCACTGACCTAACAGTTTCAGTGAAGGAAATAAAAGGACTATGAATTTAATCCTAAATTCTTACATCATTCCCATGGCTTCCAAACTTTGTATGCTTATGCCAGGTAGCCCTTTGCTATTTTCAACATTCTGCCAACTGGGACACTTCCCAGCTGGTTTTGTGCACTGTCTGTCCTTGCTGCTGGCCTTTGGCTCTTACATTCTGATGTCTGTATCTGGTCCTAGGTCTGCACTCACCTTGACCTTGGAATTTATATTTGGCTCTTATTCATTTTACTTCTTTTCTGTGGTTTCTTTTTTGACTTTTCGGGGACTTTTTCAAATATGATGACCTGTTTGTCTCTGTTCTCACCTGATTTTTATAGTGCTGGCATTATATGATAATTAGCATTGTTAAATAAGTGTGTGTCTTGGGACTTGTGGTACCTGAAAATTATGACTGGATATATTAAATTCTTATCATATTTTCCAAGAAACCAAGTAGATTCTTTAAACTATTTGGGTTTAAAGGTATAAAAACTTCTGATTTCCTGCCAAGCTCCATTAGTGATGATTAATCATAGCAAGAGGATGAATGAAAACTAGAACATTGCTTAGACTTTCAGTTAAAATAAGGAAACAAATCTCTCTGGATTACCAAGGGGAATTTACTTTCCTAAATGTTCTGCAAGTAGCTTAAATTAAATATGTGCTGTGGGGTAATCATTTAAAAATTATTGATGTGCTTTTTTATTTTGTCTTTCCGAGTACAAGACCATTGTCTTAATTTGCCTGAGGCAACAATATGCCTGGGGAAGATTAGGATTTGTTACAGAAGGAATGCAAACAGAGAATGCCCTAACAATAAAAATGAGAAAGAAATAAAGGAATAAGGTGGAGGAAAGGTTTTGTGGGTTGAGGTTGGTGCTGGTAGTTTGCTCCCACAATGATAAATCAGATTGGTAGGTATTATAGAGACAAGAGTTAGATTATTTTTATATTCCCCATATTTGCAAATAACCCTTTATGGAGCAGTCACTTCAGAACTCTTCTATAATTTGAAGGACATAACCCTACTGTGCATGAAGGATCCTACAGATCCTGGAAGGAAAAAGACAGAGACAGAGAGAGGAAAGTTAAGCCATTAGTTACAGGTCCACATTTTCCCTTCTCTGAGCTTTGGTCTAGACAAGGTAACACATGGAAAATAGAAGATGAAAAAAAGAATAATTTCAAAGTCAAAGGGAGATCTCTGTTTCCCATTTGAGACTTCAGGAGGAACAGAATGCTTTGAGGGGTACTGGAAAGAACACACACAACAATCATGTCAGAGTGAGATGGCTAGTGTCACTTTTTAAGGTTAACAAAGCAGTTCTGAGGACTGGGTTTTCTGTGGCACTCTTGGTTCCCATGTGAACCTTGCAGAAGAAGGCTATCATTGTTAGAATAAGGAGGTTATAAAACAAGGACTGTAAGGAGGACCACCCTAACCAGGGCCAAATCAAAGTTGTAGGGAGATTTCAGAAGTTCCTATAGCAAGAGCAAGAGCTGAGGTAGAATAGTGGGGTATTAATACTGCAAGAGCAGTAGCATTTGTACCAAGGACATGACCTGTAAGATACATTAGCTATAGTTTTCAGAATCAGAAGAGAGAAAAGCAACCAGAATCAGGAGGACAGAGGTATTGTTGAACCAAAAGAGCAGTGAGAGAAGGACAACCTGAGCATCAGAGGATTTTATGTCTTATCTCCTTTACCGTAAGGTCAATAAGCCTACTCCCCCACCCCCAGAACCAGGAGACTAATCATTTGAGCCTATTTTATTCAAGAGGCACTGGTTTCAAACTAATCTTTAAACTGGATTGCACATTTAGTTATTTTCTTTTTTTCACATTCACCAACAATGGAGGGAGCTCTTGGAGAAAAGCCAGATTAGAGAAAAAATATGAAGGCCACTATTAAAGTTTCGAAACAGACTGTGTTATGGTCCATTATTTCACTTCTAAAAAATATGGTTGACAGTGGTGTCCTTTCTGATTCACTCATGCACATTTCACCTTGCTCGACTTATTGGTGTTGCTGGGAGGGCTTCATTTGTTTCTGTCCCTGTGGCACTCAGTTGGCATCAGCTATGGAGCTGGGAAGAAAGCACTTCCACACAATGATTTTCTATGATTTTAACAACCATCAGAATGGGAAAAGATATTTTCATTTATGAATCACACAAAAGCATGATAACTAGAATCTACACAGAAAAATTAATCAACATAAAAAGAGCCAACAATCTCTTATGTCACTGGGAAAGAAATGAATAGAACCTTCTCTAAAGAAGACAGATGAGTGGCTAACAAACATATGAAAAAATGCTCATCCTCCCTAATTATCAGAGAAATGCAAATCAAAACCCTGAGATATCATCTAACTCCATTGAAAATGGCCCACAAAGTCTCAAAGCTGCAGATGCTATTGTGGATGTGGAGAGAAGGGAACAGTTTTGCACTGCTGGGGGGACTGCAAACTAATATAACCTTTTTGGAAGGAAGTATGGAGAGTCCTCCAAGAACTCAAATTAGACTTCCCATTTGATCCTGCAATCCCATTACTAGGCATCTACCTAGTAAGAAGAAAAAAAATCCTTTTATCATAAGGACATTTGCACTAGATTATTTATCGCAGCTCAATTTCCAATTGCTAAATTGTGGGCACAACCTAAATGCCCAAAATCCAGGAATGGATTATCAAGCTGTTGTATATGTATACCATGGAATACTATTAAAAGAGATGGAGACTTTCCATCTTTTGTATTAACCTGGATGGAGGTGGAACACATTCTTCTTAGTAAAGGATCAGAAGAATGGAGAGACAAGAATCCAATGTACTCAATTCTGCCATGAGGACAATTGATGACCTATACATGGTGAGGGGTAGGGGAATGTGGGAGGGGAGGGAGGGAAGGAAGGAGTGGGGCAGGTGGGTTCAAGATGTGTGACACAACTCTTGGGGGCGGGACATAATTATAAGAGGGAATTTACCTAACAAATGCAATCAGTGTAAGCTGTTTCTTTGTATACTTGATGAATACCCAACAACAACAACAACAAAAAGTAGGCCCGGCTCATTAGCTCATGCCTATATTCTTAGCACTCTGGGAGGCTGAGGCAGGTGGATGCTCTGAGCTCACAGGTTCGAGACCAGCCTGAGCAAGAGCAAGACCTCATCCCTAAAAAAATAGCCAGACACTGTGGTGGGTGCCTGCAGTCCTGTCTACTTATGAGGTTGAGGCAAGAGAATTGCTTGAACCCAAGAGTTGGAGGTTGCTGTGAGCTATGATGCCATAGCACTCTACTGAGGGTGACAAAATGAGACTCTGCCTCAAAAAAAGTGAGTTAAACGAGTATCAATGCCTTGAGCATTTGCAATAGGCTTTCAGGTACCTTACTCCTTCCTGGGTGGCAGTTTTTGGTGGTTTAAAAATTTAGAAGAGGCCAAACGGCACTGAAAGACAGGAGAGGAGTGGGCATCCCATGACAGCAGTGGCTGACGAAAACATCTTCACTGTTTTCGTATGAAAAAATTCTTCATAAAAATAATTGAGTGACATTTAAAGTCATTGAAATGGCAGTATACATCAGATCACTGGCAGTGTCCAAAGTCCTGCATGATTATCTTAGAGTCAGGGAAGTGTTGTTCTGATGGGAGCCTCACACTCTGACAGAGGAGCATCCATGTTGAATGGGGTGGAGAAATGCTGGTCAGATTTGATGCAGGCAAGTCTAGCTGCATTTCTGACATCATCACTGGTGATAAAACCTGAGTTTACCAGTTTGACTCAAAGAATAAGCATCAGTTGACAGTGTGGATTATTTTTTCTTGATGAAAATCTGCTAACAAATGAAGCCACCCCAAAGAGAATAGTGTCAACTTTCTTCTCCAAAAGTGGTCATGTCACATCTGTTCCTCCAGAGGAAGAAAGAATTGCCACTGCACAGTGGTACACAACAATATGCTACCAAAAGATTTGGGAAGCTTCAAGAATAGGGGCCAAGGTCAGAACTGCAGTGGATCGCCTTGCACTGTGACCATACCTTCTCCTACACAGCCAACCTCACCATTCCGTCTCTGGAGTCATCAGAGTTCAGACTATGACTTATCCACCCTATGGTTATGATCTGGCCCTATGTGAGTATTTCCTAAACCATACACTCAAAAATTGCATGCACAGAGGAAGGTTCTCCAGCCCTGAACAAGCTGTTCACACATATGAAAGTGAACTTACAGCGCTTGAAGAAAATGTGTGGAAGGAGTCTTTTCAAAAATGATTTACAAGAATATAAAAGTGCATGGAATGTCATGGCAATTATTTTGAGGAAATATAGTTATCAAAATAATTCTACATTTCTTAATTTGTGTGTATCTCAAAACTAACATTGTGTCCCTTGTTGTTTGATTCTATTTCTCCTTTTCCCTCAATTGTCAACTTTTGCAAGTCTTGTATTTTTAATCATCTTTATTTTCTAATTTTTTTATTGTTTCTGTGTATGACATCTAGATTAATCTTAAATTAGGACCTGATCCCATTGGCTGTTTTTTTGAAAACATTCAGTGCTTTATCGTTATCTGCGAAATTAGATGATAACTTCCCAATCTTACATAAGGAATCTTCCAAAATATTACTAAAACCTGTTTTTACCATTTTATCCCCACTTCATTACTATAAATATTCAGTGGGACAGCCAAGTGGAGTACTTGTTCAACCTGGCACTGATGACTTTAAGTTCTTCTGCTGCATTAGCTGTGCTGTTCCATTTTGCCTGGGTGTCATATGCAAGGTGCTTAAGGTATAGCATTCACCTCTGAGGACAAGTGAGAATGGAGATCCGACAGAAAATAGAGGCTATTCCTGAGACAGTGTCACAAAACAAAAGAAAGAAAAAAATCTCAATAGAATACAAACACTGATGCTGAATTAATTCTTACAGTTAAAACAGAGGTACCCTTTTCTATTTGTTGGTTTTCTTTTTTATTGTTTGATTTGTAAATACGAACACATTTCTTCTTCTTCTTTTTTTTTTTTTGTAAGACAGAGTCTCACTATGTTGCCTTCTATAGAGAGCTATGGTGTCACAGCTCACAGCAACCTCTGACTCTTGGGCTTAAGCGATTCTCTTACCTCAGTCTCCCAAGCAGCTGGGACTACAGGTGCCCGCCACAACGCCCGGCTATTTTTTTTTTTTGTTTGCAGTTGTCATTGTTGTTTAGCAGGCCCAGGACAGCCTTGGGTGTATGTGACTGGCCCTGTAACCTTGGGTGTATGTGGCTGGCCCTGTAACCACTGTGCTATGGGTGCTGAGCCAAACACACTTCTTAAATATCTCTTTCTCTCACTCTCACCCTCTCTCTCTCACCTTGGTACAAACTAGAGAAGACTGATGGATCATGAAGGTAAATCATTCATTCAGTGAAAAATGAGTACAGTACTCATGGCATAATCTGTTAATCCCACCCCAACCCCCTTAAGCAGGAATTTCTGACTCCTCTGCTCCCATAATACTGCATACCTTTGATTATAAAACAGCATTTTAAAATTTTTTTCTTATGTCTCTTACATAAGATTATGAGCTTCTCAAAAGTTATTTATAGTTATAATTAAGAGTATATTATTCCAAATGTATAACACTGAGTACAATTCTATTTCTACATTTCACCAAATTTGTCAGACTATTTTTTTTGAGTTTTTACAGTAATAATCTTTATTTTATTTTAATTAATTTATTTTTTTATTAAATCATAGCTGTGTACATTAATGTGATCATGGGGCACCATACACTGGTTTTATAGACCGTTTGGCACATTTTCATCACACTGGTTAACATAGCCTTCCTGGCATTTTCTTAGTTATTGTGCTAAGACATTTACATTCTACATTTACTAAGTTTCACATATACCCTTGTAAGATGCAGCACTGGTGTAATCCCACCAATCACCCTCCCTCCACCCACCTCCCCCCACCCCTTGCCTCCTTCCCCCTATTTTTAGGTTATAACTGGGTTATAGCTTTCATGTGAAAGCCATAAATGAGTTTCATAGTAGGGCTGAGTACTTTGGATACTTTTTCTTCCATTCTTGAGATACTTTACTAAGAAGAATATGTTCCAGCTCCATCCATGTCAGACTATTGTTATGCTACTTTCTTCCTCCCCTGAATCTATTCTTTTCTTTGACTTTGCTCATCATTTTGCCTCATATCCATTGGCAATGCTCTCTCTCCTATCTTCACCTATTCCCCTCTTGACCGTGAGCTCTGTGAGAGCAGGGCATATTTCTCCATTCACCTGGGCATGACTAGCACCTTGCCAGAGCAGCTTCATTGCAGAACTAAACTGTTATTCAGTGAACACTTTCGTTGCCATGGGCAAGGGCCTGCTACCTAGGACATAAATAATGCATGATGCATAATGAATGCCTTTGAAGAAAACACATTGAATGGACAGATGAGTAAATGTTTTCTATTCCTAACCGTTTTCCAAACATGAGTCTTGGTGCCTATAATTTACTAGTCTATCTATGGAACTGATAAAATATTTTATTTATTCTTTTTTTGACATATGACATATTTTTATGTGTATATTTGTGTACCCATGTATGTCTATGAGTGAGACTGTGTCTCTCCTTTCACCATCCGAGCCCACATTACAAGTTCGTTCATGAGAGGAATGATATCTTAGTCTTTTATTTTTAATTGACCAGTATATTACATATAAACACTAATAATTTTTAAATTGAATTATAGCTAGATGCCCTTATGTTTGAGAGAAAATGTTTCTCATTTTTAAGAGCAAACATTTCTTTAAATATTTAAAATAGATGATCTTATTACTTTACATAAGGGCAAAATATCCTTGATTGTAAATAAAATGTCTTATCCTTGTCAGTGTCCTCAAGACTTTGGACCATCTTGGGCATATTACAGCACATTCAGAAATACTTTCTGAGTCATTAAATTGATTTCCCAGGTGTATAAATTATTTTTGAGTAGTGGTTTGAATGCTGAAGGTTTTGACTTATTTGGCATCTGGATGTGTCTGACAGATGATTTAAAGAGTCTTATAATTATAAAATATGATCGTTTATGGAGACAGATGTACATATGGTACACCTTTTGAAATTAAATAAAAAGTACCAGAGTCTAACATCTGTGTGGGTGGCATCCATCACAGCAGGTCTCCCTAAAACTATTTGATACTTATCTTGCTTCCACGAAAAATAGTCCTTTATCATGCCTGGTTCTGTAAAAGTTTGCTATTTACTTTTCAGATACATACCTTTATAGATTTTGTTTTTTTTCACGATCCTAATTACTCTTTGCAGTTATGGGTTTATTATGTTAAATTACATATTGTTCCAGGATGTAGACTAAGTTATTATAATAAGAGAGCCCAACGTACACATTTGGAGTTTGTTTATTTCTCTTGTAGGCAACTGTCCAGAAGTGAGCAGTTTGGGCTGGGCGGGGAAGTTCTGCTTTCCTGGTTTCACTCATTCTATTGCTCCACTATCCTTTAAGCTGGTCTCATCTACTTTGTCAAAGATGGATCACCATTTGTCCACAATCCAACTGAAATAACCAGGAAGAGGAAGCCCAAGACAAACATCTGTGTTTTTAAGGACACAACCCAAGGTGCAACTTCTCACATCCTCTTGCATCTAAACATAGATGCAATGTCATGCTTAGCTTCAAGAAATATTGGGAAGCATCATCTATAAGATGGGTGAATAGGTGCCAGTTAGAAGCTCCAAGAGTCTATATTATTAGAAGGAAAAAGTAGGCAACGAACATAGGTGAACAGTCTGATTCACTTGCTTCTCTGGGCCCTCTTCCATGAGTACCTTCTTCCCACATGTAACCATACTCTCTCCTTCCCCAGATGAAGGAGCCAATATTCCTTTATCACATTCTCATCAATACTGAAGCTAAATGAGTGTTGTATTTTCCTCTGTCAAGTTTGTACTGGGCCTTTTGGAATCTGATACCTCTTAAACTCACACACAAGTTCTCTATAGTGTTCTTGACACTAGATATACAATGGTGGAGCTGGAACAGAATAACTACCATGGTAAGTGCCCCTTAATAACCTGAAAGAGTTGGCACAGTCACTGCTCCACAGAAATGACAAAAATCTGGCATGTATTAATAATTATCTTAAGACACATGTTCTGGTACTGGAATAAATTCCTCAGCTGGACTTTTGTCCTGAGAAGAACTCTCTGGTCCATTTTCCTTTAAGTCATCTGGCTTTTCCTTCTGGGGTGGAGTAAGATTTTACTCTTTTTGTTACTTTCTTCTGTCACAACCAAAGTGTGCACTGAGGATGTGCCCTCCATGAGCACTGAGTTGGGAGCAATTATAGGCTCTTGCCTGTTACACCTGTGGTTTTGTTGCAACCGAGCTTCCACAAAAACTCAACAAGCTCACAGCTTAATTTATATAAAAGTCACTACACTTAAAGATTACTTTTATTCATAGTTCTTAAGACTCTGAGATCTTATTTACTGCCTTTGTGTGGGAACCTTCCCTCTCAACTTGAATTTAATATTGACTAGTTTAGGGTTATCTAAAAATGTATGCTTGAAGTAGGAAGTTAACCACAACTTTGAACCTGGGCTACACCCATTGTTTGAGTAAAAAGTCTTACTGGGAGAATTTTAGGAAAGGTTCTGAATAACAAACCTCTGCCATTTGGAGCACAAAAGTAGTTGACTTTTCTAGCCCTGTGAGCTACATATGTCTCAGTCAAGCAGCTTGACTGCAGGGAGAAATGGCATCCATAAAGATGGGGATTAATGGGATTACACCTGTGGTGCATCTTACAAGGGTATATGTGAATCCTAGTAAATGTGGAATATAAATGTCTTAGCAAAATAACTAATAAAATGCTACAAAAGCTATGTTAACTAATGTGATGAAAATGTGTCAAACGATCTATGAACCAAGTGTATGGTGCCCCACAATCATGTACACAGCTATGGTTTAACAAAAAAAAAAAAAAAAGGTGGCTATTTCCTTCAATTTTTTTTTTTCAAGCTGAACTGCTCATTAAAAAGAAAAAAAAGGTCCTTTTTTAAAAATCACATAGGACTTCTCTAAAGCAAGCAAGGAGTTTCTATCAGTGACCAATTTTCCTGGCTTCCTAGTTTTCTAAAGCAACAAGCTTAGCAAGTACATTACTGGCCTTTAAATACCTTATCAGTCTTAAAAAGTCTGTGTTTTTTTCCCTCTTGATTGTCCATAGATTAAAGTATGTCACTACATTTCCAGGAATCAATATCTGTTTCTTTGTCCTTATCCATGTAATGGCTAAACCAATGACACATATTTTGAGTATTTGTTACTGTAGTATCTCACATTCTTACCATATATATATATATATTTATTTATTATTTTTTTTTTGAGATAGGGTCTCACTTTGTATCCATTGGTAGAGTGCTGGGGCGTCAGCTCACAGCAACCTCAAACTCTGGGGCTCAAGCTATTCTCTTGCTTCAGCCTCCCGAGTAGCTGGGACTACAGGTGCCCACCACAACGCCTGGCTATTTTTAGAGATGGGGGTCTTACTCTTGCTCAGGCTGGTCTTGAACACCTGAGCTCAGATAATCCACCTAACTTAGCCTCCCAGAGTTCTAGGATTAAATAGGATGCAAAAGATATTTTTATAACAAATAAGACAAAATATAATTATTTGTCTATAACTATATAGATGGAAGGTAATTTTTTGTTTCATATTCTCACCAGAAAAGAGAGGTCAAGGTTGGAGGAGGTATACTTTAAAAAGTCATTTGTGAGGCAGGGTGCTGGGACTCTTGCCTGTAATCTCAGCACTCTAGGAGACTGAGGTGGGTGGATTACCTGAGCTCACGGGTTTGAGACAAGCCTGAGCCAGAGTGAGACTTTGTCCCTAAAAATAGCCAGGCATTGTGGAGGGTGCCTATAGTCCCAACTATTTGGGAGGCTGAGGCAAGAGAATCACTTAAGCCCAAGAGTTTGAGGTTGCTATGAGCTGTGACGCCACAGCCCTCTACTGAGGGTGACGTAGTGAGACTCTGTCTCAAACAAACAAACAAATAAACAAAAAACCCAGTCATTTGTGGATCCAAGTTTAGGATAGGGGGATATCCTCATTGATGTCCCATCATCACCCAGGATACTGTTCTCTTCTGCATGGACCAGAGGCAGAAGAAAGAAAGAAAGGTTAGAATAATTGGCTTCATCTTCAAAGCAATGACTCTGAGTTTACATCTCTTGAGATCACATCCTATTTGACCTAAATTTAATCTCAGAAAGTTGTGTGTATATCTTGAGATCATATTCTATTTGACCTAAACTTAATCCCATAGCAATATGTAGTTACTATGAAGGATGGGAAATCAGTGTGTGGTTTATTTGGGCATTCTAACCCTATGTAAGCTAATGCTAAAGTGTTTTATTCTAAAAAAAAAAAAAAAAAAGACAATGAAGAGAATCAAAGAATGGATTCTCGAGGATAGTTAGCAATATAAAAGATTAATTTAGAAATAATGTTTAATTGTGTAACAGTCCATATAGCCTATGGTGAGAAGGAGTGAGAGTTATAAGAAATACCTGTGTAGCTCAATAAGGGAACACCTTGGTGAAAAGGGCATGGAGAGGGATTTAGCTCTCCTAACAAGCATGAGCGCTCCCGAGATGAGAGCAGGGGTGAATTGGCAGTCTCTACGCCTGTGGTGTTGAGAGGCACGAGATCAGCCTTATGTTAGGCAGAGGGAGAAGGCAGTCGGGAGCATGCGCATTCTGTCACGGACCTGCTTACTCTTGACTGTCTCCTGTCTTGCCTGCAAAATCTGTAACAAAGCATTGATTTTGTCCTTCTGTTTCAGAATTGTAGTGTTAATAACAAATGTCTCTCTGTGGATACTCAATATAGGACAGAAATTTTTATACACTCTTGGAATGTTATCAAAAACACAATCAAGTAGAGGATTCTTAAAATTTGTAGGAAATAGCTCTAGAGCAAAAATAAGCAAACACTCTTCCCCCTAGTAATTCTTAAAATGATTCCATTTTGGAAGTAATACAACATCTACTAACTGATTTTGATTATTTTCTTAAGCACTTTGAGTCACGACACTTTTCATACTACTCTTTCACATATTCTCTGCAGAATTCTCAATTGGCTGAAAAAATGATTAACAGTAGGCTGCTCTGCTTTGCCTTTACCGGATGGTTTTGCTTTTGGGGGCCAGGGGTTTTTCTTTTTTCATGATGTTTCAGCCCCCCCATTTCAAAATATGACACTCATTTTTCGTTTCATGACCAAAGCAAAACAAATGTTTTATTTTCTTCTTAGTGGACAAGGTAATTTAAAAGTATAACTATTTTCCTCAATTACTTTTGTCCCATAGTCCTCGCTATTGTTCTCTCCTATTCAAGTGCCATTGATTTTTAACACCTTTTGCAATGGTTTGGTTCCCCTTTGGTTCCCCTATTACTTTATGATGCGCTTTAACAATTTTATTTAAGGTGCTGGTCAAATTCTGGCTGAGGAAAGCTGCTACTTTATTTTTACCTTGTATAAATATGACACAGTTTGAGATACAGTTAAAGAACAGGAAGAAAGAAAAACAGAGAAAGATATAAATGCCTAAAAGTTTTATCTGTGTTTTAATCCAGTTATGTCAATGTTTCCAACAAACAAAACTGTTATGAAACATTAACTCGTGTGTTGGTCATACAACATTTTTAAAAGTTACATATCTTACTATGATTTTTTTTTTTATAATTTACTTTGTAAATAAGTTAATGGTTTCTAAACCTGGCAAAACCTTCAAACACCTTCCACTATGTTGCCTTATAAAAGTAGTTAATCTCAAATCATTTGCTGTAGATTTTGATACCACTGATCTCTAAAAGGTGAGGTGTGGTTATATACAGCTCAACAACATTTTGATTTAGAGAGAAAAAGTCTGAAATTTGGTAAAAGCAGAGTTTTTCATAATTTGATTTTTCATCAGAATATAGAAATTTAGCTTCAGTAGAGATGGAATCAGCTAGGTCCAGAATTCAGGATTAAAATGCTTTGGAGACCTTGGCCAAGGTCACACCTTCAGCTGGGGGAAATGGGACAAATTCAGACTCTCTGCTCTGTTTTTTTTTGTTTTTTTGTTTTTTTTTTTGGAGCGTTATCATAACAAAAATGCCACAGATTGAATAGATTAAACAGTAGAAATTTATTTTCTCACAATTCTGGAAGTCTGAGATCAAAGGGTCAGAAATATCATCTCCCCTGTGACTTCTCTCTTTTCTTCAAATTTAATTTTTTTTTTTTTTTAGGTTACACGGATTGCATTTGTTAGATTAAAGTCCCTCTTCTAATTGTGTCCTGACCCCAAGAGGTGTGCCATACACTATGACTCCCTCTTACTCTCTTACCCTCTCCCCATTACCTCCTTCTAATGCACCCCTGTGTTAGCTCATCTACTGTCTTCATATTAGAATTGAGTACATTGGATTCTCGCTTCTCCATTCTTGTGATGCTTTATTAAGAAGAATGTGTTCCACCTCCATCCAGGTTAATATAAAAGATGTAAAGTCTCCATCTCTTTTAATGGCTGAATAGTATTCCATGGTATACATGTACCACAGCTTGTTAATCCATTCCTGGGTTGGTGAACATGTAGGCTGTTTCCACATTTTGGCAATTGTAAATTGAGCTGCAATAAATAATCTAGTGCAAATATCCTTATAATAAAAGGATTTTTTTTTCTTCTGGGTAGATGCCTAGTAATGGGATTGCAGAATCAAATGGGAGGTCTAATTGAGTTCTTGGAGGATTCTTCATACTTCCTTCCAAAAAGGTATTAGTTTGTAGTCCCACCAGTGGTGTAAAACTGCTCCCTTCTCTCCACATCCACGCTAGCCTCTGCAGCTTTGAGACTTTGTGATGTGGGCCATTTTCAATGGAGTTAGATGATATCTCAGGGTAGTTTTGATTTGCATTTCTCTGATGATTAGGGAGGATGAGCATTTTTTCATATGTTTGTTTGCTATTCGTCTTTCTTCTTTAGAGAAGGTTCTATTCAAGTCTCTTGCCCAGTGTTAGATGGGATTGTTGGTTTGGGTTTTTTTTTTTTGTTGTTAATTAACTTGAGTTCTCTGTAGATACTAGTTATCAAGCTTTTGTCCAATTCATAATATGCAAACATCTTTTCTCATTCTGAAGGTTGTCTACTTTGGTTGTTGTTTCCTTAGCTGTACAGAAGCTATTCAGTTTAATTAAGTCCTATTTGTTTATTTTGTTGTTGTTGCAATTGCCATGAGGTCTTCCTCATAAAATCTTTCCCCAGGCTGATATCTTCAAGTGTTTTTCCCACACTTTCTTGAAGGATTTTTATTATTTCATGCCTTAGGTTTAAATCTTTTATCCATCTTGAATCAATTTTTGTAAATGATGAAAAATTCAGTTCAGTTTCTGTCTTTTACCTGTGGTTATCCAGTTCTCCCAACATCACTTATTGAATAGGGATTCTTTTCCCCAGTGTATGCTCTTTTGTTTTCTTTTTTAGTTATCATCAACTCATAACTGTGTACATTAATGCATTTATGGGGCACAATGTGCTGACTTGATATACAGTGTGGAATGATTGCTTATAGATGGCTATCTTTTACCTTTGTCTTCATGGTGTCCTCCCTTTGTTCCTACTTCTGTGTTTTAATCTTTTCTTATAAGGATACTGATAATATTTGAAAAACACCTACATCTAATTTATTTACTTAAATGTAAGTATCTTCAAGAACATTCTGAGATACACATTCTTGAAGTTAGGACTCTAACATATGAATTTTTAGGGGAAAGTGGACAAAATTCAGCCTGTATCAGGGGTGTTGTCCCTCAAGATATCCTTCAGAGGGAGAGAATATCTGGCCATCAGCATAAAAGCTTTCCAGCCTATCTGCTGTGCTAAAAAATAAAATATAAGATTTCATTAAAATTAAACCTTAATTTTTGTAAAATTACTCTGAATTTACCTCAAATCTTTGTAGGAAATAGTTACAGGAACTCCAAAGAATTATATATAATAACTTTGAATTATAGAACTAATTGACACACACACACACACACATATAATATTTTTGAAAAGCAAACAAAAACCAGAAGAATGCATTCTACCCAATGATCACTTTGGCCATATTTGTCAAAACACATGAACAATACCCAGCATAGAGAAACAGTAAACAAATTTTTGTTCCCTGACTGTGTGATTGGATCAATGAAGAGTATTCCTCTAAAACTCTAGCACATATTGGGTAGCAGTGAGCTTCCAATATGCCTCCTATACAATAAAATAACATAGTCATGATGGATATTTACGCGACTTGAGTGTACAGAATCCTAGCATGGACTCACAGTTCTAAGAAGACTAACACGCCTTTTTTTCTTTTGATCAAAATGGCTACAAAATGTCTCTATTACTAGATGTCAACAGACAGCCATATCACCCTACATCTCTAATCACTCTGGGCTACTTTCAAACTTAATGAAAAATTTCAAAATCAGAAAATATTATAGCTTTTGTTCAGAATTCCTCAAAATCAGCACTACTGGCATTTTGAGCTAGATCGCTCCTTGTCGTGGGGTGTTGCCTGTGTATTGTAAGATGTTGGTGGCATTTCTGGACTTTAAGCTCTGAAAGTCAGTGGCAGCCTTCTAGTTGAAACTACCAAAACTGTTCCTCCAAATTATCAAAACTCCCCTTATTGGGTGAAATCATCTTTTACAGAGAACCACTTCTTCAGTTTGAATCTAGACCATGCTTTAAATGTGTGCTTATTATTTGAGTTAGATTACTGAAAGAAGATCACCTAAGTGTACGTCTGCATAAAAGAACCACTTTTCCTGTCCATATGTAAACTAGTTTTGCTGACACCAAAGATTCACTTTTTCTTCTGACACTTCATTATTTGTTGAAAAATAGTCTAATTACAGTCTTTTTCTCTCAGAGTCATACTTCTAATTATTACTCATCTTGACCTTTCTGTTGAACATAAAGAAACAAACAGTACATCATAAACCAGAAAAGCACTGGCATTAAGTGCTGGTTGCAAAGAAGTACATTCATTACGTGCTCCCAAATTAGAATGAAACATCATTGCAAGGCCTGTATTTGAATATGATTTGAAATTTTCTTTAGAAGATTTATTTTTAATGGAGCAGACAGCAGGCATTTGTGACCACAAGCTCCCTTTATGAAAAAAATTAAATCAAACTTTACTGCTTAATGAAAAGACTTCTGTGGAGTTGGCATGAAACCTCAAATCCTTTCTGACTTTCGAAATCTGTAAAAGTCAAAGTACCCAAGTCGTTTTGTGGAGGGTGGTTGACAATGAAGACAATTTTCTGCAAACACTCATCGAGGCTGAGTTCTTTTGGAGAGCATGTGAACTGAGAGGGCTGAAAGTCAGCCAGAGTCTCCACAGTGTGATTTTTAGATATTTTTGATGTGTAGCATCCAAGTGCCGCGTGTCCTTCATGTAAATGCTCGGATAAAGACTCTGCTCCTTCGCTGGATTTACAGTCAATGGCATCTGTGTAGCAAAATAGCTATTACCTTATTTTAAACTTAATTTTCAAAAACTTCCCCAGACTCCTTCTAGAAACGATCTCTGGCTAAACATGAGCAATGAGCACACTGATCATTCTGTATCCATAACATAGTCTTTACTTACTAATTTTCATTGTTGAAATATATACATTTTTTATTTAGTTGTTTTCAGTATGGGCTTTTAAGATTTGAGTTCAAAATACTGCTGATCGAAAAGGTTAAATTCTTGCTTTTTTTCTATTTTATTTTATTATTTTTTAAATTTCAGATTAATATAAGGTTTACATAAAATTGCGTTACGTTGTCTGTTCTTGCTAGGTAAAGTTTAAGATGCAATTGAGCCCTTCACCCAGATGTGCCATATACCCCCACATTCTATCCTGTAAGTAAGAGCTTATCATATTCCCTCACTCCCTACCTCTTCTTGAATTTAAATGTGTTTTTCCTGTTGTGAGGGCCTGTAGTTAAAGTATCACAAGAATGAAAAAAACAACCATCCAATGTATTCAATATTAATATGAATCTAGTAGATGAAAAAGTTAAATTCTTATTTAAGAAACAAAAGCTAATTAAGAAATATGCAGGGAAATTTCAATGTCTATCAAAGTATAATAAAATACAGACTTTGTGTTTATGGCTTGTGGAGGGCGCGTAGTAAATGAACTCTCATGGCATTCCAGTGTTGAGATAGTTATAAAAAAGGCAGAATATGCAGTGATTTCTAAAAGAATCCTTATTTAGTATAGATGAAATTAATCTAGGCTATGATTTCTCAATAATTTTAAGACTATAACATCCTTGAAAAGTAATGATAAAATATATTCACTAACTTATTCAAGCACTTAGCAGGGCATGTTTATTAAGTGTGATGAAATAAGCAGTTTTGTAGACTTGGGAATATAGTAGCAAATGAAAAGATCTCCTTAATCTCACAACGTTTACATGCTAATGGGAGAAAAAGTGAATAAACAAAAATGAATTACAAATATATATTATACAATACGGTGCTAAGCGTTATGTAGAAAGTAAAGCAGGCTAAGGGAACCTGGACATATTTGGGTATGGGGTGGTTGAGGAAAGCATCTGTCATGGGTTAGATTCCTAGTAGTGCAGCATGGGATGGGAATTCCTGTTCAAAAGCTTTATTTGTGGGAGAGATTGTTGTTCTCAGGATAAGGCACGTGAGATAAGCTAGATAGAGCTGGGTGGAGAGGTCAGCAAGTGTGTGGTCTGAGCTGGAGACTTTCAGGTAACCACCGGGAACTCCTGTAGTCCAGAACCAGTCTCAGCTTGGGGTGGGATCTAACCTTTTCTAGCCTGTGTGAGATGGTCCCTGGTGGAGGTAGTGTAGCCTAGGGAGACTCAGGCACCACCATTTCCCTGAGGTCAATTATCTGGATAAAGGAGAAGCAGGTGAATTCTTGTCTAGCCAGCACTAACAGCAGCTGAGGTTGGAGGCTTCAGCCTGTGAGAGGAATGTATTTGAATGGGACTCCAACAATATTTTCTTGGGCAATGGAGAAGGAAATGAGAACATGAAGGAAAAAGAAAGCTAAATATCTTTGAGAAGAACATTCCAAGACGGAGAACAGTGACTGTAGAGCCTGGACACTTGCTTGGTTTAAGAAACATCACCATGTCCTCTATAACTAAAATCATGTGACCAAGAGGGAGGATGGGGATGGAAAGAAACGAGGAATGGCAGGCTGAGAGTAGGTCATGTGGGGATAAGTGAGATGAGAAGTCTTTGGAGTTTGGAGTTTTCTGAATGGAGTTGCAAGATCTGGGTTTAGTTTCAACATATTTTCTTTAGGTGCCCTGGGGAGAAAAAACTGTAGAATCAATACTTGTCCTTTTTGCATTCTTTTAGTGAAAACCACATGCTACCAGCAGCCATTATGAATTCACGAATGGTTTAACATGGCCTTCCATGCGATAATTACCACTGCCTTTGTGCTGAATTTGTTATGTGCTGTTTGTAGAAGGGGTGACATTCAAAATATGTAGCAAACACGAATGTGGAGCTTGTTTAAAATGCCAGATATAGAACTTATAGGCAGTTGTTGGAAAACAAAGGGTTTTGTAAGCTAACAGGTAGGGGTCTACAAGCTGAAACCTGGGAGTTGAACCTATCGGCATTTCTCTCTTCTGTACCTTAATGAACACTGTTTCTACTGTAGGTCATGCATCACTTTTTATGTTAACTGCTTATTTACTCTGCGTACTCTGTAGATTTCATTCTGAGAGCAGGCACCAAATCTCTTTTGTTTATTGATGTATATTTACCACCTGTCACAGCATCTGGCACTTCATAGACACATAAATCTGGATACTTGAGCACTGTGACAATAGGATACCACATTAGATGATGGCATCAACTGTGTTAAAAAACTAGGTTTGCCATGGACTAGAGCTGCATGTGTACTCATTACATTTATACAAATTGAAAAAGACCAAAAAAGACAAAGAAATGCACTGTAGGCAAAATCAGGAAGGACCCTTCCTTTTCAAATATAGTTTGACTTAGACTGGGTAAGTCAAACCAAGGAGGATCATCAGAAATCAGTAATTCTAAGAGTTAGGGGGGTAACCTTTTGCCTCTGAATTTTTATATGGAAGTGAAATAAACTTCTGACACTATTTTTTGATATAATAGCTTAATTATAGCCTTAAAGAGATAAATCTAATTGATATCTTCTAAATGTATTGCCAATCTTCAACTTTACTCTGGGCTTCAGACCTGTATCTAATTGAGTAGTCATCATTGTTATTCCGATGTCTGCTAATCAGATCTATTGATTACCCCTGATATTTGAAGCCACAGTTCCTTTATTTTCCCATTTTCAGTATATGGTCACAACCTTTAATTAATTGTCCGTGGAAGAAAAGTTTTTTTTTTTTTTTTTTAAGAGGCAGAGTCTCACTTCGTTGCCCTAGGTAGAACACTGTAGTGTCACAGCTCTTGGGCTTAGGCGATTCTCTTGCCTCAGCCTCCTGAGTAGCTGGGACTATAGGCGCCCACCACAATACTTGGCTATTTTTTTGTTGCAGTTTGGCCAGGGCCAGTTAGAACCTGCCACCCTTGGTATATGGGGCTGGCGCCCTATCCACTGAGTCACAGGCGCCACCCAAGGTGTTATTTTTATTTATCCCAGCTACCCACTTCCAATTAATCCACAAGTTATGATGTATCAGCCTTCAAAGCTTGACCTTTCTTGCTCAATTTATCTTCGAATCCTAATACAAGCCACTTTCATATTTTGCCAGATCTTCATCTGACTGGTCTACTTTTACTTGCTCTTCTCTTGAAGTCTGTTGTCCACAAAATTTCCAAGGTAATTAAAAAAAATAAAACTCAGTTCATATTATTTCTTCTCTAAAAACTTTTTAAAATCTTCTGTCCCCATACTTAGAACAAAATTTTAGAATTATGGCTTTATAATTTAGTTTTTTGCTATCACACTAAATTCACCTTCGTCTTTTCTCTGTTAGCTGATTCCATTCTGCTGACTGCCTGCTTGCTTACGCTTTCTGACCTCGTTTCTAGAGTAGAGATTTTGTGCTTATGATCCTCAATGCCTAGAACATTTTTCCTCCATGAGTCCATTGCTCATTTTTTCATTTTAGTCAGGTTTCTACTTTGATAACCCTTCCGTATGGTAGCCTTTCTTGTTCACTCTATATTAGGGTGCTCTCACACACACACAAACACACACATACATTTCCCTGCTACCTAATCTCTTACCTTATTTATTTTTTCTTCATATCCCTAAGAGATTTTTGCATTGCACCGTTATTTGTTTAATTTTATTTCTCTCCCAATGAAATAAAAGTTTTCTAACTGAAGGAATTTTAATTCTCTTCTTTAAAGTTTTATCATTAAAGCTAGAATAGTGCTCAATAACTCTCAGCCTCTAAGCTGTTTCCAGGTACCTAATAATCCTTTAAGGGTTGAACCTTCACGGATTTCTTTCTTTCTTTTTTTTTTTTGGCAATTGTAAAACAAAGTTTCTTGAGAAAGAAAAAGATAGGCTTATAGAGTGAGAGCAAGACATAGTCTTATAGAGCAAGATATGTTCACCATTGACAGCAGATGAACCCCAATGCCACAGTAAGGAAGCAAGAGACAAAACGTCCCACAGATTTTTTCCAAAGCTCCAGGCAGGGGCGTAACAGCCCAGTTTTCTCTGAGGACTAGTTCCATCCTTTGAGATCTTTACTTTTTAAAAAGTTCTGAGTATGTGTGCGAACGCATGTGTGAACATGTGTGGGGTTAAGTTTAAAGCTGCTATTGCCTACAGTTACAGCCACAATCTATTTAGAAATATATATCCTTCCTTACTATTCTGTAAAGAATGAAAATTTTGTCCAACTCATCAATCCTTAAATCATTTAAACCACTGTTAGAATAAGAGCCATACTCCACTATGCATTTAATACATAGTAGCTGCATCAACTGCTCCATTTCAGTGAGTGGAAAAATAGACTGAGCGAAGCTGAGTTAACACATAGCACAGAGCTTATGGGGAACCACATTAAGCACTTTGTGTTACAGAAATTGCTAAGGCTAGTTTTCCTAACACTGTATCACTTACTTACAGTAATTGAGGGTGGACAGGAATGCGGATAAACTGGAATGGGATAATGACAGCATATATTGCTTCCAAATGACTTGAGTGTTTCAAACAGAATTTTATATTAGTTCAGCCTCTTTATTACATCCAGAGGCACTTGGTATTCTTTTCAGTGAAGAGCCTAGAGAAGCAAATAAAATAGCTACACCAGAATACACAAAAATATACACAATATCATTAAACATTTTTCTTTCTTTCTACTTTTTTTTTTTTTTACTGCTAGAGAGGCCCCATAATTAATTATGTATTTTATTATACTGCTTGGTTGTACTTAGTAGTTATTTATAGTAACATCCTACTTAAAATTTATGAGTTTTTTCTTTTCAACCAACTTTAAAGAGATTTAGATACTATTTTCATATATTGTTGACTGTACAAGCAATGTCAGAAATATTTCATGATAAAGAATAATTATTTGCTTAAGTAGAAGTATACAATTATGAAAAATAATATACTGCTTTTTGAAACTATATTAGACAATGGGTGAGAGCTTAATAGCGATCTTTTTGCATGTTAGTCGTGGAATCTATTTGCAATACTTTATTTTGCAACAGCTTTATTTAAAATCTATAGACCATACAATTCACCCATTTAAGTGCGCAATTTAATGAGTTTAGTATATTCATATTGTGCAACAATGACCACAATCAATTTGCCCACTTCCAAAAGGGTTTAATGCAAACCGTTTAGTAGTCATTTCTGTTTACCCTCAACTACTCTAGTCCTTCCTGAGCAACCCCTAAGATTGGCAATTGGGAAACATAGTTTATTAGCTTTCCCTATTTTAGATACTTTATAAACATGGAAGCATGCAGTAAGTGGCCTTTGGGGACTGTATTTTTTCACAGAACATGTTTATAAAGTTCACCTGTATTATAGTATAAATTAGTACATTTTTCCTTTTCATTGCCTAATAATATACCATTTTGTGGATGAGCCACCTTTTATTTACCCATTCAACAGTTCATGGGCATTTGGGTTGTTCCCATTTTTTTAGTTATTATGAATAATGCTGGTATGTGATAGAATCAGATGTACCTGACTAAATAGACCTGCTCCACACAGGCAGGGTCAGGTTCATGACCTGCCCGTGAAGGATCAAACTCATGTCCCTCCCAGGAAATAGGAATGCGACCAATTGCTGTCCTTCCTGACCCTTTAAATACCCATCTGCCATAACCCATGTGTGGAATTCCTTTCTTGATTTCACCCCACCTGGATGCAGGTGGAAATAAAGACCACATTATGTCCACAGAACAGGGATTCCATTTTCCTTTGTTTCATGCCTTGGAATAATCTTTTATCTTTGGGTCCAGAGCCTTTGAGTATGAACTTTTGTGTGGATATACACAATTGGGTGTGTAGCAAGGATTGTAATTACTGGGTAAAGGCACTTCTACCTGATGCTAATGATACTGAGTTTCTATTCATGTGTTTACTGGCTTCTTTTATTTTACATTCACTTCTCTGCATTACAACACACTGCCCCTTATTACTGCATTGATATTTATTTCTTTTTGTAATCCTGAAAACCACATATTAAAGTTTTTAGAAGTATGCATAAACCAAAATGACTGTATATTCATATGTCAGTGGGGTATCTTGTAGATTTCATATGACCTAGTTAGATATCAATTTTATTTATTTTCTGCTTCTTCACTGTTTCCAAATAGATTTCTGGATATTGAGACTTGCATTAATCGTTATTTGAATAGTATGACAATCATTGATTCAGTAAATGTAGTAATAATCCACTTTTATAATCATAAAACAGATTACCCTTGGATTTGATCTACTTCTATGTGCACTTATCTAATAGTAAAACATCTCTAAGCAGGTAGTGATTTTATGAGAGAGATGATTCAAAATATGAGAGGAATAGAAATTCTGAACAGGAGTGAGACCCCAACTCCCCCCAAAATAGAAAACCCAGCTGGGTGCCTCTGCGAGTACCCGTAATCCCAGTGGCTTCTGGAGGCTGAGGCAGTGGGATGCCCACAGCTCGAGTCTAAGGTTGCAGTGAGCTATGATGCCATTACACTCTGCTCAGGGCATAGGGTGGGACTCTGATTCAACAACAACAAAAAGAGTTAGCTGAATCAACTTAATACTCCCTTTGAGTTAAACTTGATTTTGACTGTGAAATTATATACTAAATTAAAAACATGTTTCAAACAAATAGGTTCATGAGGACAGGAGCTGCTGCTTTTCTGTATAATTTTTAGCTATAGCCAATATCTGGATGTTGGAGGAAGTACATTTATTTATTTATTTTTTTTGTAGAGGCAGAGTCTCACTTTATGGCCCTTGGTAGAGTGCCATCGCATCACACAGCTCACAGCAACCTCCTACTCCTGGGCTCAAGTGATTCTCTTGCCTCAGTCTCCCGATTAGCTGGGACCACAGGCACCCGCCACAACGCCCAGCTATTTTTTGGTTGCAGTTCAGCCTGGGCCGGGTTTGAACCCGCCACCCTTGGTATATGGGGCCGGCGCCTTACCGACTGAGCCACAGGTGCTGCCCAGTACATTTATTTTTAAATGGGGCTTTTTTATAATGGTTCTATGTTATCATTTTCTGAGGAGAATATGTAATATGTAAGATAGTTTGGGCTATTAGCAACTGCAGGCAGAATGGGGAACAAAGACCCCATTCTTGGCAGGGGAAGAAGACACCCCCAGAAAAGGGGAAAATTAAAAAGTAGGTTGAAGGAGTCAGAATAAAGAAAAATCAGCTAGTTTATCAGTAAGCCAGCAATTGCTAAATTTCTTATCTGAACAAGTTTCTGGTCTGCCTGAAACTCTGACTTATTGGGGACACAGCTTACACCAATACCCTGCTGAGTCTGTGAACGTTCTGAGGGAACACCATGGCCATAGAAGAGACTATGGCAGGACCTAGAAAAGATACATCATCTAGGTCATTTCCTGTCCATTAAACAGACAAAGCAGGTACCCATTGTGGGGATTTGCATTTGACTGGGGCAGAGACCAAGGGAACAGCCCAAGCCCTTTGATATGGGCAGGAGGGCTTACATCCCTTATCACAGAGGAAAATCCTCTGTGTTGGTGATGAGAGGAAAATGCCTCTCTCCTACAGATTCCTCAGAGGAGATTAACACCAGTGGCATTTTACTCCACAGAGAACTAGTGGAGTTTCACACCTGCCTAGGACTCTGTGTGTGTGACTCCAGACAGGAGGCTTCCCCCACACAAGGCTCAAGTTTCTGATTTCTCAAAACTACTCAAATCCTTAAAGTTAATAATAACAACAATAGAAGCTGATATGCTCACTAAGGGAAACTACTGGTGTCTTTGCTCTCTCCCGCAGCTTACTGCCTGGGCAAAGAGAGTTCAATAAAAGCTGAGTGGAACAGAGACTCAGGGTGGCTCTCCGGAGCTCACAAATGGGCTGTGGCTCCCTGAGCTGCCACCTTTGAAAATGCTATTCTGTGTCTCCTGTCTCTTTCTTTATCACTGTTTCTAACTTTATCTTTCTTTATAGGTTGTAACAGTTCCACAGGTCTTAGTGAACCTTGCTCCCAGGACGGGACTCCAACAAGCAACCACATTTTCTTTTTCTGATCTGAACATATCTGAGGTTTGACTTTTGCCATTCAAATAGATGCTTAAACAAAATTATATGTAGTACTTTAACAAAAGCTTCTTTTATATAATTTCTGATTCATTTAATTCAAGTCCTTAAAATGTTTTTCTCTGGGGTAAAATACATGAACTATGTTTAAATGTTAGTTTTTTGTTAATTTTTTTTTTTTTTTTATTGTTGGGGATTCACTGAGGGTACAATAAGCCAGGTTACACTGATTGCATTTGTTAGGTAAAGTCCCTCTTGCAATCATGTCTTGCCCCCAGAAGGTGTGGCACACACCAAGGCCCCACCCCTCTTACTCCTTCCCTCTCTCTGCTTTTCCTCCCCCCTCATGACCTTAATTGTCATTAATTGTCCCCATATCAAAATTAAGTACATAGGATTCATGCTTCTCCATTCTTGTGATGCTTTACTAAGAATAATGTCTTCCACTTCCATCCAGGTTAATACGAAGGATGTAAAGTCTCCATTTTTTTAAATGGCTGAATAGTATTCCATGGTATACATATACCACAGCTTGTTAATCCATTCCTGGGTTTGTGGGCATTTAGGCTGTTTCCACATTTTGGCGATTGTAAATTGAGCTGCAATAAACAGTCTAGTACAAGTGTCCTTATGATAAAAGGATTTTTTTCCCTTCTGGGTAGATGCCCAGTAATGGGATTGCAGGATCAAATGGGAGGTCTAGCTTGAGTGCTTTGAGGTTTCTCCATACTTCCTTCCAGAAAGGTTGTACTAGTTTGCAGTCCCACCAGCAGTGTAAAAGTGTTCCCTTCTCTCCACATCCACGCCAGCATCTGCAGTTTTGAGATTTTGTGATGTGGGCCATTCTCGCTGGGGTTAGATGGTATCTCAGGGTGGTTTTGATTTGCATTTCTCTAATATATAGGGATGATGAACATTTTTTCATATGTTTGTTAGCCATTCATCTGTCTTCCACATGAAAAAAGCCAACTATCCCATATATCAATGGGCAAGAGACATGAATAGAATCTTCTTCAAAGTTTTTTGTTAATTTTATTTATTCTTTTAGCAATGAGGGTCAATTCCCATGTCTTCCATGTGGGCCAGGCTTCATAATTCCATCATCCCTCTAACTCATTAACCAAAAATAAAGGAAATACCACTAAGAAAATTTTACCCTGGAGACTAACATTTTAATAACTTTCCCTTAGAGTAATTGGCAATGCCAAGGATCTTTTAATAATAAGAGATTTTATTTCACTTCTTTCACTGTTTTGCAAATATTGCCAAAGCTATGGACAATTCTCAGGTCTTTGGTTATTGGCACAGCTGTCATCCTGCATCATCGGGCCCCAAACCAAAAATTAAACACGCTAGCCTTATAATTTAGGCTATCTCCAATGTTTGCCTTATTCCCACGCTATAGTAGTTATTGGTAAGAGGCTAAAT
The DNA here is from genome assembly GCF_027406575.1 of Nycticebus coucang. Classification (NCBI taxonomy): domain Eukaryota; kingdom Metazoa; phylum Chordata; class Mammalia; order Primates; family Lorisidae; genus Nycticebus; species Nycticebus coucang. Next base: position 34,287,941 of record NC_069782.1, read on the forward strand.
AAAATTCACCTTGTTTAGAGTTTAGACTTTCTAAATACAACGTGAACTTACCTGTTGTATGATTTGCTAAGATTAATTTGTTTCTTTGTTCTTTCAAGTAACAGACAATTCCTGTTCAGTGTCTATTTGGCATGACAAGGTATTCACTCATTGTTACTACTCTTTCTATAGCTTTTTTTTTTTTTTTAATCAGAGAATGGGAGAAGCATACTCTCAGGAGTAAAGTTTCCTAGATTTTGTGAAGCTGATCATTGTTGGGCAACAATTCTCCATGAGTCTTTTGATTTTCTATGTCTTATGAAGAGGCACTGATGACTTTTTCTCTGGATTTTTGTTTAAGGAGATTTCTATAGGAAATAACCTTGGAAGGTAAAGATAGTGTTTCCCTGTGGGACAGAGGACTGAATTTTTCCCTGGTCAAGAAAACAAAGATAATATTTTTCTCTAGGTTAAAGATTGGGCTAGCAATCTTTACTAGCAATCCATTTCAAACTCAAGAATTTGAGTTTTCAAACCACAGGGTTTATTAGCTGTTACAGAAACCTTGCTCATGGCCTATAGCCACCTACACTATTCTATATCACCACCCCCAAAAGACATGGGGGCAAAGGATCACTGTCCAAATATGAAACTGCTTCTGTCTGCTGTGGTGTGGATAATGAAGTCTCATGATTCTGACTCAGGAATCTCAGGCCTTACGCTAGTTAGCATCTATATGACTATACAAGTCAATTTGTTTACCTCATGTAAAAACTCAGATCCTTCAAAGTTCTTGAAAGTCATGTGAGTTCTGAGATTTCATGTAGCCCTTCTCCAAAGGGATTCTGTAGGAGAATTAAACCCTATTGCCCCAGTGCACTTATTCTATCTAATTAACTATCTTTTCTCCTATACATGTGAAATGATAGTGTATAAACTTGAAAAAATTGAGAAAACAGTCAATCATATCATCCTCTACAGCTTTACTTTTCTCATGGAATATAGTTGAAGAAGATCACGCATAAAGTGTTTGGCTTCCCATATTTTCTGAGTAATTGACACTGTGAATATCTTTTCCCATCATGAGATGAGGAATACACCTTTACATGGTAATAAGAAATATAAACAATTTTCCCCTTCTCAAAATATTGAATACATTATTTACTGTCAATATCAGTGGTTTAAAAAGCCATTCTCATGAGATTTCTACTCACTTGGTAAGAATTATATGGAGATAAAATGCTTGGAGTTAGTTTACCTGGGAAAAAAAATCTGAGCAAACTAGATCTGTGTTTGCAGACACAATTATAGGGACTCTAAGGGACCATCACATCATCCTGTGTCCTAGCTCTTTTCCCTCTCCATTAAGCAAGAATAAACACAGCACCAGTGACACTGCAGAAGCTGGCGGATCTAAAGCAGCCTTGGAGAGATCTTTAACTTCCTTGATTAAGTATATTCTTAGGTATTTTATTTCCTTTGTATCTATTGTGAATGGCATTGAGTCTTTGATTTCACTCTCAGCTTGACTGATATTAGCTTATAGAAATGCAACTGATTTGTGTACATCAATTTTGTAGGCTTGGACTTTGCAGAGTATAAGATCAGAATATTGGCAAACATTGACCTCTTCTTTCCTAATTTTGGATGCGCTTTATTTCTTTCTTTTGCCTAATTGCTATGTCTAAGGCTACCAATATTATGTTGATTAGAAGTGGTGACAGTGGGCACCCGTGTCTTGTTCCAGTTCTTAGTTGAAAGCATTCCCCATTCAAGCTGTTAGCCTAATGGGTTTTCCTTTGTAGATTAGTTGTTACTTTCATCTTGGTTAATTTGATAACTTATGTGTCTTGGAGATGTAGTATTTACTATTAATCTTCTCAGTGTTCAATGATCACTTTGTATCTGGATGCCTGAATCTCTGGTGACATCAGGGAAGTTCTCTCCAATAATTCCCTTGAATAATTTTTCCATACTTTTATTATTTTTTTCTTCTTCTCTGGGATGCCTATAATGCATATATTGACTCATTTCACATACTCCCATATTTCTCTGAGTAATTCATTCTTTATTTCCTTTTCTGTATCTTTGACTGTTAGTTTGAAAACCTTGTTTTCAAGCTCTGAGATTCTTTCTTCTGCTAGGTTTAGTCTGTTGTTAAAACTTTCTGATGCAGTTTTTAATTCCCTAAATGGCTCTTTCATTTCTTTAAGTTCTGTTATATTCTTTCTTATGTTGTCTCTTTATCAAGTGTTTCATATTTTTCATTCATGCTCTAAAATACTTTTTCTTTTGTTTCTTTGTGTTAGTTTTCTACTTTCTCTTCAGTTCTATTCTGTTCATCTTGTTTTCATCCACATTCTGTATTCCATTCCTGACATTTGGACAATTCCCTTCTGGTTAGGGTTCATTGCTGTGGATCTATAGTGGTCATTGGGAGGTGCCAACTTAGCTTGTTTTTTCATGTTGCTAAATTTCTTTTATAGGTTTCCTCTCTTTTGAAACATCTTTTCTAAGCTCAGTGCTGAGAAAATCTGTTCACTTCTGGGAACTCTTTTACTCAGTGAGATGGAGAAGACATCCCTAGGTAACATTTTTGTGTTATCCTCTGAGGATTGATGGCAGGAGAGGGTGGATGTACTGAAAGCCTGTAAACAGCTGTTCTCTTCCATTGTTCAGATCTTCCATGGTTGTCAGTCTCAGCCAGGGTGGGGGGACATTTGTTTGGATTGGCCGATTGGTCTGTAGGCCACTGTTGAAAGCCCAGGTAAGGGCTTCAGAAGTTCCTCTTTGCAGAGGTGGTGGTTTGCCCTTGGCTGGTGCCTGACTGGGTGGGAGGACCTGCCAAGTGCCTGGGTGTGCCATGGGACTGCAGTCAGTGGTGGGTAGGGTCACACAATTGTGGTAGGTAGGTGTCTGGGTACGTCCATCACTGGACCTTGGGCAGCCTGGGAGGACCGAAGGATCTGGGCCAATGCTTGGGAATCTTAGTGTGGAGTTGTAGGCTGGTCCTAGGCACTGCTGGATGTTCAGGAGGGGGCCTGAGTGAGTCCCTTTCTATTGAGACAAGCACTGTGGAGACTGCTTTGCCTGGGTCTTCCTGCAGTGATGGCTGTGGCTGTTTGGTGGGGATATCTAGGTATAGCCGCAGGCATTGGGTCTATGGGTATTCACTCTATCCAGTTCTAGGTGTATAGCATTATGTGGCTGGGATGGCTTGTGGCTCTCAAATCCACAGTGGAGAGCTGGATTCTAGGTGTGGTGAGGCATGGTGCCAATGGGGCTTTGTCCACTGACCAGCATTTGGGATTAGGCAGCTTATTCTGATAGTGAACACTTGGGACGGGGGGCTTGGTGTACTGGCTATTACATAGATCCCCTCACTGTGTGGCATGTGGGTTTGCACGTGTTGCTCACCTGTAAGCATGCAGAACTCAGGGGCCTGGACCTCTATGTAGCACTCTGGTTCCATGAGGGTTAGACCTGGTAGAAATTCAGGTCTGCAGGGGCACAGCCCTCCACTTAGCTCCTGGGTCCATGGAGGCATCAGCTGTCATGTGAGGGCACATGGAGCCAGGGGGATTATTTCCCCTGGTCAGTACATGGGGTATGAAGGATGGGCTTTAATGGCCTTCTCTTCACACATGTCCTGGGCTACTACCAGGGAATCTCTTGAGCTGTGTCTGAGTTTGGGAGGGAGATGCTTGGCTCCCGGGCACGGGCATGTGAGAGCATCTGCTCTTCCTACTCCTTCCCTAGTTCAGAAAGTGGTAATGTTGGGAAAGTTGCTGTGAAGCCAGTCCTTGTGTAGACTGGGGTGCTGGAAGCCCGAGAACTTAGAGTAGTGTCCACTCTGACAACCTGGGAACTGAGGCCAGCTGAACCTGCTCTCCAATCAATACACCTTCTCCCTGCAGTCTCCAAGCAGTTCTCAGATCAGCTTGGGGACCCCCACAGCTCCAGCTGGTCTGTCAGCATGGGGGGCATGGGGTCCTGGGGCTCTCTCCTTTATCACTTCATCAGTGTAGGGATCTCCCCCAGATTCTTTCTGATCTTGCTGACCTTGGTGAATGGAACCCCTTGTTTCTCTATCCTTAACTCTGAGACAATGTTCTCTACGAGAGTTTCAATGTGCAGGTGAGCATCTACTTCTGTTTTCGGTCTTCCCTCAGAGAACGGCATCTGTGGGTTGCTTCTGATCTGCCATCTTGGCCTTTGAAGAGTACATGTGGGAATACTTAAGGGAAGAGTCATATCTTGATGTGCTTGCATTACTAGTAATAATGATTTTGAAAGTTTGAAACCAATATTCGATTATTGTTAGTAGATTAGAAATATTATTAGGAATAGAGAACAGAGTCTAGATAAAGGGAGACAGTGATACAGACAGAATTCAGACACAATTTCCTGGCTTTGAGCGCAAAGACTCTATCATTTAAAGATTCTTAAGCCTGGGCGGGGCCCATCGCTCAGTGAGTAGAGTGCCAGCTGGTGGGTTCGAACCTAGCCTGGGCCAGCTAAAACAACAATGACAACTGAAAAAAACAAACAAAAAATAACTAGGTGTCATGGCATGTGCCTATAGTCCCAGATACTTGCGAGGCTGAGGCAAAAGAATCACTTAAGCCCTGGAGTCTGAGGTTGCTGTGAGCTGTGACAGCGTAGCACTCTAACTAGGGTGATAGTTTGACACTCTGTTGCAAAAAGAAAAAAAAAAAAAAAAAGAAAAGAAAAGAAAAAGAAAAAAGAAAAAAAAAGGTTCTGAAGCCTGGTGTGTTGAATATCCACCCTCCCCCCACAGCTACTGCACAACTGGTTGTAGGCCTTGAGTCCATTTTCTGCCAGGGCGGGGCTGTGTGCTCCAGGACAGTGCCTTTTGGGAGTTAAAAATATGGATTCTTTAAACTTTGTCCAGCACAGGAAGACCTGCTCCAGACCAGAGAAGGAGAAGAAAGATCTCTTTTCTTCTGTCACCTTAATTGAGCCAGAGGAGTCTATCTGTTTGTACAAAAGGCTGTCAGAGTATTAAAACATCACAGCTCTGATATGTGACTCTGGGTCAGCTAGGATTTGGTCCTTGAGTCATCCTCTAATTAACTACCTTATCAAGACTCTGTTTATATTAAGACCATATACCTTGGGGCAGTGCCTGTGGCTCAGTGAGTAGGGTGCTGGCCCCATGTACCAGGTTCCAACCCAGCCCCAGCCAAACTGCAAAAAAAAAAAAAAAAAAAAGCTGGGCCTGGTAGCAGGCGCCTGTAGTCCCAGCTACTCAGGAGGCTGAGGCAAGAGAATCACTTAAGCCAAGAGCTGGAGATTACTGTGAGCTATGACACCACAGCACTCTACCGAGGGCGATAAAGTGAGATTCTGTCTCTAAAAAAAAAAAAAAAAAGTAAATAAAAAACACCATATACCTTAAAATGGTAAAAAGTAGCAAGTATATCCATGCAATTAAAGTAATTAGTTGTAGAGGTCTTCTAGTTAGTAGAAATGAAAGCGCAGCAAGAATCATGATGAGATTATTTGCCTTCCCTTTATGGGATTTACGACTGTAACACTGATGTATGAAATAAATACAGAGCTAGCCTGATACTTGAGGCGGCATGCTGGAAGCCCCATCAAGAAGGGTGTGCCACCTCCTGAATTCCTGCTGCTCTTAATACTATCTCTTTGCCTTTGTCTATTATTTCTATATATTAATTCTCTATAACTCTCACTAATAATTTTCTGATGGTCTCTATGCACCACCAGGCCACAAGGAAGTAGACTCACAGCGTGTTGGGGCTGCCCCCTGACAGCCCTTATTCTTATTAATAAGAATTAATAAACCAGAGAAAGGATAAGATGATTTTTAAAAGGCCTATGGAATGTCAAAGAGATATGAAGATATTTTTAGATGTTGTTCTGCTATTAACACAAATTTGGCTGTGGTAGAATCATATTAATAGTTTTAAAATCTCTAGAATTAGACTTAGTTTACTAATGAAGCTGAATCTTTGCAGATGTCAATGGCAGCACAGAGGAAAGCCATGCAAAAGCAATTTATTTCAGTTTTCTATAAACTCTATGTCTGTGACTGTAATGTTGCCACTATGTAGTCCCCAAAATGGTACCCTGGGGACAGAAGAGGTGATCTCCACTGGGATAGAGTGAATCATAATTAACATTTGTTTTCATATTCTGAGAAATAGGAAATCAGAATGTATTGGTTTATGGGGCTGTATAACGAATTTGGAAATACTTTGGGGCACAAGGAATTAAGAAAAGAAAAAGTAAAAACTAGCAATTAAATTCTACAAGGTATACTTATTATCTGATTTTAATCAGCATTTCTTATTTGGTTAGAGTTTACCATCAACTGCTTGTTAAAGATAGAGAATGCACAGAAATTTTGCTAATTAAAAAGATGGCAATAAAGAGATATTTATTCTTGCATAATTGCCATGTGCTAGATTATGAACCGAATGCTTGAAGGTTATGAGGAAATAGTTTCCTGGAAAAAGTAAATCCACTAGAAGAAAGAGTTATGAGAAATTTATGATTAAAAAGGTTGTCAGAGTACTGGTATTGAACTTCTGGAGGTCTGCTCCAGACATGCTTTTTAGATACATCTCCATAATTACTAATTTGCAGACAAAACCACATTAAAGGCCAGTTGTACTTGTTGAGATTTTCCTCTTTCACTTTTGTTTAATTGCATACTTGGACAATGTTTTACTACTGAAAACAAGTGTTATTTTATATTTTAAATAAATTCCTCCATTTAAAAGTATTTCTACCTTCAAAAGAAAGGTTTTGAGCCACTTTTATTTCTGAATAAAATTATAGTTTTGAAAAATTAAACCTTAAAATTCACGTCAAATCATGTTTATTTTTAAAAAATTTTCATAAAACTCCACAGAATCTATACCTAGATCAAAGGGGTTTCTTATTGACAATATAATAGGCTGTTCTATTTCTTTTATTGATAAGCCCAAATATGTGACTTTAGGATTCTGACACCAGGGATAAAATTAATGTTTATCATTTTGGATTTTGAGTTTACACAAAGTATACTCAAGTAAATCAGAGGAAATACACTGAACCATTGAACTTAACCCTGAGAATAACAAAGATGTATCATGTACTTTTCTAAAAGTGTCTGAGTCCAATCCAGGGAATGCAATTTGCTTCCCTCTGTTCACTCTGAGTATTCAGAAAGCAGTGAGTATAATATTAACTTTATCCTTTTTATTTTGTAGTTATTAAGAGATCATTTTAATACTTCTCCCTTTTTGGAATCTTATTTTTTTCTTCAAATGTAACTTTTCCTATGGTGTGTAAAATACTTGTCTGAAACAAGTAAATGTTTCAAACACTTTCAAAGAGAACTTGGTGCAATAGGCAAAGACCAGTGTGGGTCTAAGACCATGAACTTGAAAAGCAACTGGGACATGCATTGCCATTCTAATGCATTCTTGTTGTCTTTTAATAATTGCCCTCTTTGGGAGAACACGCAGTTTTGATTAAAGCCTTAAATATAACAAAAATCTTGTTTACATTGCTTTGGGCCTTGAGCTTTTGGACATGATCCCAAAAGCACAGAGAACACAAACAAAAATAAACAAATGGGATTACATAAAACTAAAGAGCTCCTGCACAACCAAAGACACAATCAATAGAGACAAGAGACAACTTAAGGAATGGGAAACCATTTTGTAAAACATAATCTGATGATAAGTTAATATGCTAAATACATAAGAAACTCAATTCAATAGCAAGAAACCCCCCCAAACCACAAACTAAATAAACACCCCCCCAAAATAAATATTCCCAAACAACCAGTTTAAAAAACTGGGCAAAGAACTTGAATAGATATTTCTGAAAAGAAATATCTGACCAACAAATTTATGAAAAAATGCTCAGCACCACTGATCACAAAGGAAATGCAGACTCCAAATCACAATGAGTTACCACCCCATTGCCAGAATGGCTATTATCAAAATGACAGAAGGTGATGTGCTTTGGTCAGGATATGGGGAAAAGTAACCCTGTACACTATTGGTGGAAATGTAAGCAAAACAAAGCTCACTCTCTCTTTCGACAAACCTACATCTCAAAAGGTTTTCTTTAAAGTGATGTTCCTGGGTTTGTTGTCCTAGAACACTAAATTTAAAAAATGACAAAGGAGGGCATATTTCATTATCTGAAACACAGCATAATGTTATTGCCAAAATCATAATTAAACTTCTGTAAACTAATATTTTCCACCTATATGAGTGGTATAAGATAGTGGAGTTGATTTTCAAATAATGCAAGATATCGTTGACAATGCCCTAGGTTGGCTCCTGAAGGCCATCATTATGGTTCTGACTTTACGAGATCAAATTGGATGACACTAAATAAATCTCCAAACAATTCTACTGCTAAGGTTTGGTGCCCTGCAGCTCCTTTCTAAAATGCAAGGGAGATCAGAGGAAATATAGGATGCATTATCAAAAGAAATAAAAGCAACCATTTTGGGAAAAATCTAATTTATAGCTATTCCACTAGATTTGTCCAGAAATTTATTCCCACTTCCCTTTGGTCACATAGCACTTAGGTTTTACTTTTTGAAATGTCTGAAAATACTCTTGGAACCTTTCTAGTTCTATGATTCAGGCAAAAAGAAGAAAATGAAGGAAATCCTTTTCTTAGGCAGTGAATATTCCACTAGCAGATTAAAAATTTAAACGGAGAAATCCTATATTACTGGATGAGAAACTGACTTCAGGTTCATTTTAAGTATTTTTTTCTTATGATGGAACCATGTCAATTTGTAAAATGCCATTGCTATTCAAAGTGCCATTCCATAACCCTCTTTAATTAAAGTGGCAATATATCGTCAATCTGCTCCCCTTAATAAAATTTTAAGCATGAGAATCTGAGCTGTATGATATACAGTTTAATTTTCTTTTTAGAAAGTATGTACAGACTCCTCAGAGATTTGAAGAGGGAGCTTAAGATTCAGTACCTTAGAAGTGGTAACTCAGAGAGAAGCTGAGGAAAACAAACAAGGAGAGAGAACAGGACAGAGGGAAGTAAAGAACAGAGAGGGATGGACAGAGAGAGAGAGAGAGAGAGGAAGATCAGAAGGTGAATGGGAAGAATTTGCGTTAATGAGATGATGCCCCAAGTAATTGAATACTTCTAATTTAGGAAGGGATAAGTGGTGGGTCATATTCTTCCTAGCACTGAGCCCATAAAAATCCATTTTGTGTCTGGAAGGTGACTCTATTCTATATAGTCACTCCAGTCTAATTTCCTGTGGATTTCAGATCATTTTTTTATCACCACTTTTGACATTGTTCACATTACTGATTCAGCAGGTTCAAATGATGAATGACAAGACAGGCAGAACAGTGTGGAGAAGACTGGAATATTTTAGGAAATTAAAGTATATACATTTCAAAGGGTACAGCTTTCCAGATGCAAAAGTCAGAATGCCCCTTCCATGGCTTATAGATGGAAGGTGGGGAGAAGGGTGGATGGGCATTGTAAGATTATGCAACCAGCAAGTCCATACTCATCTAATAACAAGAAACACAGTAACTCTTACTTCAAGAGGGTTAGAACCAAACAGAAAACTGAAAATCTAGAACAAAGACTATTTTCTGCATGCCTCAGTTTTACGGTTTCTTTCATCTTTGCTTGTCTTTCCATGTGTGATTTATTTTACTCTCATTCTTGACTCCCTTTCCTGCATGTTCATTCTACTCCTGGACCAGTAAGCTTCACATGATCTGGTTCAGAACAGAAGCTGAGGGATCTCCTTCATGTCTGTTCTGTGCACAGCCGGGCTCGTCTCTTTAGCTAGTCTGACCCACTTACCATCATCATCATCATCACACCATAATCATTACTGACGTTCGCTGAAGGCTTACTGCATTCCAGTCACTATTCTGTTTTACGTGCATTAACTGACTTAATGTTGACAATTCTTTGAAGTAGGCATTATGTTATTATTTTATAGCCATGAGAGCGTTATTGTTGAAAGCCACAGTGACAGCTATTCTGTGCAGGGCCTAGATTTGACACCGAAGGTAGTCGTTGGAGCCTGAGGACTTCCCCCGAAATCAACCAGCTGGGCAACTTGATTTCATCCAGAAAGAGTGGGGATGGGTGTTATGCAGTCTTCTCCTCGGGTGAAACAAGCAGTGACTATTCTAGTATCCTAATTTAAGATAAACTTGACATTTAAAGAGGTATAACTTCTGTGGCAAGTCTGCCAGAGACCTCAGAGCAGTATCACCTTGATGGAGTCAGCCAGAATTTTTTTTTTTTTTTTTTAGTGTTTTAGTTTTCATTACACTAAAATATAGAAACTGGGACACACATTTCCGGATTTACAAGGGGTCATGAAAAGTCAAATTATAATCAGAAGGATGTCTGATGAACAAAGAAAATTAGCTGTATGGAGCAAATAAATATTAGAATTGGTCTACTTCCACTTATGAATCAATAGCCCTGGAAAAATACCTGCTACATCGACTGAAAACAAGGCTGTCAGGACGTTTTCTCCCAGAGTAGTTTTTAAATCAGCTCTGCTGGTTTTTCTGACACTTCCTTTTTAGTTTCTAATTTTGCCTTTTTCTTCTTCAAATTGCTCCCACTCTGTCCTTAGGTGTACTTAATAATGTTAATCATCTTAAAATCATATTTTGCTGAAGCTTGGAGTTCATTTTGTCTCCCTAAGGTGACTTTGGTGTTTAATTTTTTATGCCATGTGTTACGAACTGATTTCACGGCTCAAATCACAAGGGACAATTGGCTTTATGTCTGTGTTATTGGGATTCCCTCGTTGTTTACCCTCAAAGTACTACTTGAGGCAGGTTTGAGGAGAATGTAGCGGATAAAGTCATGACTGTAGTGCCAATGACGTACCTAGGTTTGAAATGGTGGTTGCCAGTTGTGCCACACGATACTACAAAAAATAACTATGTGTCCTAGAACTGTAACATAGGAAAAATAATAGTACATATCTTATGGAGTTAAAGGAATTGAAATCAATTTGCATAGTATCTGAAATGTAATAGAAATAAGCACTCAGATCATGTTTTTATCACCCCTTATGACATTGTTCACGTTACTAATTAAGCAGGTTCAAACGATGAATGACAAGACAGGCAGAACAGTGTGGAGTAGACCGGAATATCTGAGGGAATTAAAGTATACACTTGTCAAAGGGTACGACTGTACAGATTCAAGAGTCAAAACGCCCGTTCAGTGGCTTATGGATGGAAAGTGGGAAGAATTATTATAATTACCATTAACATTTTTTTAATAGGATAATTTTATTAAATGAACCATTTACATGTGCAAACTGGTCAATAATATACTCCAGGGTACACTTAAAAAAGTAAAAAGATCTGAAAGTCTTCTCCTATGGTGGAAGTGGGGATAAACACAGTGGGGGGGAGTCAATGCTAATTTTATTGTCATAGTATCAGGTTTTGTTGTTGTTGTTATTTGCTGATGTCTTTCCTTCAAGAGATATGAGGACCTTGACAAGCAGTGTATCAGTTATCTATTACTACGTACCAAACTACCTCTACACTTAGTAATAAAAAAAAAAAGAGGAAAAGAAGAAAGAAAAAAATTAAAATTAAAAGACTTGTCTTAAGTCTAAAAACAAACAAAAAAGAGCAGTAGTTATTCAAGATTTATTAGTGAATCTTATTCTTAATTTGTGTACTTATACCTCTTTCCTAGATTTGTCAGCAATAAATCTGTTTATGTTGAGGATACCTTGGTACTCCTTCTTTAAGCATCTCAATAAAATTGTTTTCATCTCAAAAAAAAATAACAAATTACTTCTCATGATTTTGTGAGTTGAAGAGCTCGTCTGAGGGGCTCCACGTGGTACAGCTCTGATCTCTCTTATGACTTGTATGACTGCATCGGCTGGGAGTTTGGCTAAGGAAGGCTGCCATGTCCAAGACAGCCTTGTACCCTCGAGGGTCTCCTGGCATGTGTCTGTCTTCCTTCAGCTGTGAGTTCACATTCTTTACATGATCCCCTCTGGTTTCCAAAAGAATAAGGTTCAGTGTGCCACACCTCTGCTTACATCATGTTTGCCACTAACTCTTTGGCCAAAGCAAGTAGTGAAGACTATACAAAAACGTGAATCCTAGAAACCACAGTTCCTGAGAAGCCATCAGCTTCACAGTTGACCACAGGGAATGCTGCTGAAAGTCAGTTTACTCTCAATGACTGCATTGAACTGGATATGTAAATATCATAGAATTTTCTGGGGCTGCTTAACTCAGTTCAGTTGAAGAACTTTCTGCTTGTTAGAACTGTCCACCAATGGTAAAGATAACCTTGAATACATGAGAGTCTAACAGTAAATCTCTCCACTGCCACTGAATAACCAGTTGTCAAATATGTAGATCTTTAGTAGCTTGCTTGGGCATGGAAGAAATTGAAAACTGATCTCTTTCAACTTTTAGAGTTTGTGACTCTGAGTATTTATTGAACTTTTAATGTTACAAACATTCTCTTCTGTGGATGATGCAAAATGTAATTTTAAAGTACTAACTCTACCATACACTAGTTATGTTAAAACACTAATTCACTTGAACTTTCTGCCTCAATCTCTTCATATGGAAAGTGGAAATAATAGCATATACTTTTCAGTGTTGCTGTATTGGATAGTATTATACAAGCAAGAAGCAAAAAAGTAAATATTCAGTAGTTGTGAGAAATATGTTCAAGGGCATTCAGTCTAATGAGGGAAATAAAAAAAAACTTTGAAATTACTTAGCATTTGGATTTCAAATATTCTCAAAATTAGTTTGTAATGTCTTAAGGTTGAGAAGGAGAAAATGAAGGAGACATTCACTGAGAAATACTTGAAGTGATCATATTAAAATTACCTCATCATTAGAATATCATGACCTGGGTATTGATAGAGTAGCCCATGCATACTGATAGGCTTTTTACCCCTTAAATTTTTAATAAAACTTTTTGAGAGATAAAATAAAAATTCTTTCTATTTTAAAATGTTAACTGAAAGCTTCAATCTTTGTTTCTTGTTATCTGTCCAGTGAATATCATTAAACAGAAAACAATCTATACATAAAAAGAATACCAGTGGGTAAACAGAACTAAAAATCAACAATAGGCCTATAGTGACCCGTTTTCCCTTCATTACTTACTCATATATTTCTTTAATATTCCATGAAAGGTAAACTCTGAAAGTAGTTTTCAATTATGTCTTTACTACCTCACCTATGTTTTTTAGAGATTCTGATGAGGTAATGATTCTAGGTTGTCAGCTGGGTGTATGTAGTAGTCACCTGGGTAACACATGGCAATATTGACAAAGAGGCTATTGCTTCAGAAGATTGCTGCTACAGAGGGAAATATTGTGGAAGTGCTATGGAAAGCTGAGTTCAAGCAACTGAAGGGCTTTTCATGTGTGATGCCTTTTCCCTTCTCTTATATACTCAGGGATCATTGCAAAGGTAGATTGAAATGTATTTTGGAATAAAATTCTCTTTTGCATGGCTTTTCCTTCTTTAGAAAACTTTGATTCATTCAACCTTTGTTTTCCAAAAAGGGAATCTTTGTTTCAGATTTCCTAGGTGATGGATTTTCCTCTTACGTGAATCTGTACCATCGGGTTGCATGCGTCACACCGCATTATGCTGCACTAAATCAAGGAACACAATGTGACTATTAATGTTGTGATCTGTAAGAACATGTCTCACTTGGGACTGAGGAAAATGTGATCTTCTGAAAACAGCTGTCTCTGCATTTATTCAACAAAACTTTTCACCTTGGAAACTGTGTTGTGTGCCACCTAAGCATTTTCACTGTTAATTTTGAGATATATTTTAAAGTCTATTTTTTTCTATAGTGCCTTCAAATATTCACGATTCCACTAAAGCTTTCGATAACGACATAAATTACAAAGATGATTATAGTGAATGTCTTCTTATTCAATATTGAGATAAATCAGAAAGGATACAGTAAGAATGTTCCAGAACACACCTTTGCAAAGGATTGATCATGATGAGTCAATAGCTTCAGTATTAATGTTCTAGTTGGCTGTTGCCACCACAACATTCCTTCTCTGATGTGATGTATAGGAATCAGAGAAGCAGACGTCACAGGCACATCATCGCTCTTCCTTTCCAAAGCTTCTCTCAGCAAAGATCCTCTTCCTCTTCTTTCAGTAATTTCACAGCCACTGATCATGAGACTTGAGAAAAAGAAAAGACGGTCCCCTCCTCAAGAAAATGTTGTGACCCAAAATTAATTCTTTTTTTCTTTTTTTTTAGAGACAGAGTTTCACTTTGTCACCCTCCGTAGAGTGCCGTGGTGTCACAGCTCATCGGCTCATAGCAACCTCCAGCTCTTGGGCTTAGATGATCCTCTTGCCTCAGCCTCTCAAGTACCTGGGACTACAGTTGCCTGCCACAAAAAATTAATTCTTAATTTCTGTTACAAATGAATTTACTTATTCTAGGGCAAGAGATTGATCTTTGGTTTCTGTTTGCAAAGAATTGATATTATTGTTTTGTTGTTGGCCTACTGATGTACAAAATACAATTAAGTCTTCAGTGCTATTAAAATGTTTAATCATTCCCTCTTCCATGAATTTCTTTCCTGCCTGTAAAAGTTTCTTGGACAATGCTTTCCTCCTCATCCTTAGGCTACTTTTTACAAATAAGAAATTTCAGGTTTTTAAATGAATATCAAACATTAAAATCAGAATAAAAACAATATGAAATCAGATGCTCCAAACTCTTTTCCCTTATTTTTCCATTTCTTTTGTTCTTCAGCTCTTTCCTGCTGCATCTTCCTTATATCTAATGATGAAAACATTGTTTTTTAGTTTTATCAAAATAAAATGTGCATACGGTAAAAAAAAAAATGAATTAAGTATTTCTAAGAGTTTACAATGAAAACCGCCAGTCTGCAGTCCCGCTCCTTTCCATCGCTAGCTACACTCATCTGAAGCTCCGTGAGCTTCAGTGCAAGAAATGGTTTCTTTGAGTTGTTTCTTCCAGTAGTTTTCTCTAGTTCTATTAATAACATACTTTTATTTCTTGATTTCATACATTAGCTTCCTATTGTAATAGAAGATAACTTATTAGGCAATATCTCCTATCCTCCACCATATAAAACGTTTCCTCTATTGATTAATTTGGCAATGTGAGAACTGCACTTGTGCCATAACAAAAAAGGCATTTTTGTTCCTTGCTTTATTTGATGAAGGTATTAATGAATGTTATTCTCTTTACTTCTGATTGTCCTCTATTCCCAACTTCTGTGTTTAAATTGTCATGTTGACAGAGTGGCTGATATTTACATAATCTTATATAATCAAAGCTTTTTTACAGAGATTTAATTTGTGTTTACTTGACATGTATCCTTTTTAACATCCATTATGTTTAGGTACTTTTTTTGAAAAGTAGAGATCCCTCAATAAAGAAGCAAAATTTTCCAGAACTTTTTTTTTTTTTTTTGATTAGGGAAAGGTGAGCCATAAACAACAAATAAATCAATTAATATATATCATATCAGACAGTGATAAATGTTATGAAGGAACAAAAAGAAAGAGTAATGAGGTTTGTAGGGAGTGTTAGGAAGTGGGGTAGGGTTTATAAATTAAATTTAAAAGTTAGAAATCAATAAATACAATATTTGGGCAGCACCTTTGTCGGGCATTGTGGTAGGCGCCTATAGTCCCAGCTACTCAGGAGGCTGAGGCAAGAAAATCGCCTAAGCCCAAGAGCTGGAGGTTGCAGTGAGCTGTGATGCCACGACACTCTACTGAGGGCAACAAAGTGAGACTCTGTCTCTACAAACATAAATAAATAAATAAATAAATACAATATTCATTTAAGATAGTAGAGTGAAAAGAAACTTAATTCTTCTCTCTGTTCTGAATGTGTAGAAAGGTTCATACATTTGTACATACACATATAAACATATATCATTTAAAAATACATAGCTATGCTCAAAAACAAGAGAAACATCACAACAAGCCAGAAAGAGAGACAGAACGCATGGTATCAACTAAGAAGTAGCCATGTAAGTTGTGGCCTTCTTCCTTAGGAAGTGGGGGTTAGAATCAATAATGGAGAGAAAGAACCTCAAAGCTTGGTCAAAAAAAAGAAGCAGAGCTGGAGGTTACATAACCTTTCAAGAGTTGGGGTAGAGAAGGAGGCATTCAGAGCTGAGAACTTGGCCCAACACTGACACAGAATCACCACCTAATGTACTATTACCAGTTCAACCTGAAGAGATGGAGTTTCTATTCTTTCATGCTAACTCTTAACTTTACGACACAGTGTCCTCGTTTACGAACAAAGGCTAAAATTCATCATTATCTCTGCCACCTACCTACAAAAGACAAGGAACTTAACAGTTTATCTGTTCCCAGAACTCTCTTTACACGCATCACATTTTATGGTTATCTAAAATTTTTCAGTCAAATCTACATTTATTCATGCTATTATTTAACACTGCTTTTAATTTTACAGTAAATACTTAAGCTTGACATTTATTAATTATTCTGCTCATTATTGCTTCATGCATTTCATCCGAATCTTCATATATATCTTTAAACTCTTAAGGAAAACAATCATGAAAATCCAGGAAAAGAAGTTAGGATGATTCTGGTTAAGTTAAGATGTAACCTGGTTTCTTGTACCCTCAATAAATCCCCAACAATAATAATAAAAAAGTTAAGATGATTATTCTAAATTATTAGAAATAATTAGAAATTTATTTATAGTTATAGTAAAGGGAAAAGCTTAAATTCCCATCTTGAAAGAGACAGATTCTGAGAACAATTTATATAATTGCATAATATTTGGCAGTTGAAAAGAATGAATTAGATGTGTACCTATAAACGATGGGTAAATCTCAAAAACATACTGTCAAGTGAAAAAATTAAGTGGTGGTTATTTCATAATGTGAATCGTTTATACAAATGGTGCACACACATAAGAAGACTCTAGTGAGTTTCCAGCTGCGAGTCCTGTTTCTTGCAATGCCACTCAGCACACATATGACGGGTGACTAAGAAACAACAAATTTGTTGCACTGAATCATAGGTGCTATTTTCCCAGTCCATGTTTTGTGTCACCCCTTGACAGTGACTGATTCGAAGCTTACTGATACAGCCAGATCCAGACATCTGAAAGGAATACAGCGCAGGATTTCATCTGGTGCTCTTTCTGCCCATGTTCTTCTGGTCTGATCGGACCCCCTGCTCTGTCTGGGAGGAGCAGATGGACGGTGAGCTTCTCCTCATCTTTGTTCTCTTGGCTTCTGTTTCTAACTCATCATCCTCAAGCTTCTCTTGCAGCCTCTTTCATCAAGCTACTTACACTTTTTATTTTAAAGTGTATAACTGGGAATATTCTTAATTGTGCTAATATTTTAATTAAAATTACCATTGCTCTCTTTTGGTGTTCTGATGACACAGTTGCATGGGTTTTCAGTCATTTTTTTCTAGCTTTATTTTTCCCACAAGCCTCCTTTTTTAAGTGTGTCATTTGCACCACTATCTTGTACAATGCAAGATTTTTCACTCGTGCAAACGTGGGCACGCACACTACATTAAAAGTGAAATTCTTCTTTTCAAGAATAAGTATGTTTATGTAAAAATAGATACATTTTTCTATAAATAAATATTTGTAGAAAATATAAACCTTCAAAAGATACATAGTGCTAATTTCTGGAAATGGGGGAAAGCAATATGAGAATCAATGGATATTTCAATTTCTTCCACAATAATTTGTTCAGTTATAAAATAGAACACTTGAAGAAAAATATGGCAAAATTTGGGGACGGCAATGTATATTTGTTATATTATATTTGTAATTTTCTACATATTTAAAATTTTGAAAATTAAAAAGTCAGTAAGGTATGTTCACATTTGTATTGCTATGCAAATGTTATTTGCAGAACCAGGTATGACTGTATTTTCTTATTTTTTTTAATTTTAATTGCCTTTATTTTTCTAAGCTTATTTGTTTGTATTCTATTCTGTGTTTTCTCTTACATCTTTTCATGTAGTCAGGGAGTATAACTAGACCCCTTCCTGTCTGGGCCCTCAACCCCTTCTGCTATAATCATCACTTCAGAACTGTCACCTCACGAAGCTCCTATTCATTTCTTCACTGTTGTTTGGATGTTTTTATTTCTTTTTCTTTCTGTCTTCCCCACTTTTCTCATACTTGAACCACTTCCTAACTCATTTTCTGAATTTCCAAATATCAAAAGATGTATAAATTCTATCTTGACTAAATCTTTACTGTTACAGAAAGAAGGGGAAACTCTGGTAGGAAGACTGCAGTTCTCCCTTGGTACATGTGGGGGCTTGGTTTCAACACATTTGCAGTCTCACGAAGTGAAATTGCTGAAACATAATTTTACCATTCCTGAGTATCCATCCGAGGCCTTTTGTTCTGCTTATATACAAGTTGCAGATTCCTCTTCTAAAACAGATCCGCATATCCCAGAAGATCTACTATAAGTCTTTGCTGTTCTCTAGCCACTTGGGTGTTGCTGTGTAAGCTTCAGACCTACCATAGAAAATAGGACCTTTTCTTTTTTGGATCCTAAGAATGTACCTTATGGCAAATTTTTTTGTTCTTGCAGTTATTTGAGTTAAATTTTAGCCGCTATCCTCTATACCTGTCTCATGATAATTTTCAATTCTGCACCTGACATCACCACTCATGTACTCTGAGCTCCCATCAAGCTCACCTCATTTACTCTTCAATAAGTTGTTTAGGCAATTACTTAGACTAATATTAAGATAGCTATTGAATTAATGAGGTAAAGGTGTGCCGTAGAAATGAACACACCAGAAATGGAATGGCTGATGATCACAAAGGGCCGCATTCTTGTGCCGCATTCTGGGTCAGCAACAGCTCTTCTTCACGACTTCACACGTTGTCTCAATCCAGGACCTGGACCAAAGGAATAGCCCCCATCTGAGATACTGTTCATCTTACATATGAAGCAAAACAGAACACAAAAGCATCTTATAATTATTCTTAAAATTTCTTCTTGAAACTGGCCATATCACCTTTGTTCTCATTTCTTTGGCCAAAGCAAGTCGCAGGGCAAAAGCTGGCATCAAGGATGCAAGGCTGGTTTAACATTTTCAAAACCATGAATGTAATTCACCATATCAACAAAATCAAAAACAAAGACCTCCTCAATAGATGCAGAAAGAGCATCTTTTTCTGACAAGAACACTTATGAATACAGGTATAGGTGACACATTTCTTAAGCTGATTGAAGCCATCTACGACAAACCCACAGCTAATATC
Organism: Nycticebus coucang; assembly: GCF_027406575.1. Taxonomy (NCBI): domain Eukaryota; kingdom Metazoa; phylum Chordata; class Mammalia; order Primates; family Lorisidae; genus Nycticebus; species Nycticebus coucang. The sequence goes on from NC_069782.1 coordinate 34,307,248, forward strand.
ATAATGAATGGAGTAAACCTGAAAACTGTTTCACTTATTACTGGAACCAGACAAGGATGTCTACTAGTGCCACTATTATTTATCACTGTGCTGGAAATTCTAGCCAATGCAATCAGATAAGAGAGGAATATGAAGGGCATCCAAATGAGGACACAGTAGGTCAAACTCTCCCTCTTTGCTGATGATATGATCTTACACTTAGAAAACCCAGACATTCCACTACAAAATTGGAAATGATCAGGAAATACAGTAATGTCTCAGAGTATAAAGTCAATGTCCACAGATCAGTAGCCTTTGTATACACCCAAAACAGCCAAGTTGAGAAGCTAGTCAAAGATCCCTTCATGGTAGCTTCAAAGAAAATGAAATACCTAGGAATATACTTAACAAAAGGGATGATGGATCCCTACAAAGAGAATTATGAAACCCTAAGAAAAGGAATTGCAAAAGACATTAACAAATGAAAGAACCCATTATGCTCATGGTTGGGATGAATCAACATTGTTAAAATGTCTATACTACCCAAAGCAATCTACAGATTCAATGCAATCCCTAGTAATATACCAACATCATACTTTGAAGAACTGGAAAATATATTTCTTCATTTTATATGAAACCAGGAAAAAACTCAGATAGGCAAGGCAATTTTTAGTAATCTAAACAAAACATCACCATACTTTAGGCTATATTATAAGTCCTTAGTGATCAAAACAGCATGGTATTGGCAGAAAAATAAAGACATAGATATATGGAACAACATAGAAAACCAAGAAATGAAATCAGTCCCTAGTTGTCATCTGATCTTTCATAAACTAAACAAAAGCATATACTTGGAAAAAGAACTTCTATTCAATAAACGGTGCTTTGACAACTGGATAACCACACGTACAAAACTAAAACTGGATCTGCACCTCTCACTACATACAAAAATTGACTCAAGATGGATAAATAATTTAAATTTAAGTCATGAAATAATAAAAATCCTAGAAGAAAATGTGGAAAAAAATCTTGATGATGTTGCCCTGTGGAAAGATTTTATGAAGACTTCAGCAGCCACTGCAACAACAACAAAAATAAACAAATGGGACTTAATTAAACTGGAAAGCTTTTGCACTGCTAAGGACATGGAGATTAAAGCAAATAGACAACCTTGAGAATAGAACAATATATTTGCATGTTATGAATCTAACAAAGGCTTGATCACAAAGATCTATAGAGAACCCAAATTAATCAACAGCAACAACAACAAAAAGAGTAAACAGTTCTATCACTGGGCAATAGATATGCACAGAAAATTATGTCTGAGGAAGACAGACAAATGGCTAACAAACATTTGAAAAAATGCTCATCATCTCTAATCATCAGATAAATGCAAATCAAAACCACCCTGAGATATCACTAAACGATAGTGAGAACAGCCCACATCACAAAGTTCCAAAGTTTCAGATGCTGGTGTGGATATGGAGGGAGAGGGACAATTTTACACTGTTAGTGTAACTCCAAACTAATACAGATTCTTCGGAAAGAAGTATGAAGAATCCTCAAAGAACTCATTAGAACTTCCATTTGATCCTGTAATCCCACGACTAGGTATCTATCCAGAAGAAAAAAAAATTATCATAAAGACCTTTGCACTAGAATGTTTTTTTTTTTATTTATTGATTTTTATTAAACCATAGCTGTGTACATTAGTATGATCGTGGGGCACCATACACTTGGTTCATAGATGTTTGACACATTTTCATCACATTAGTTAACATAGCTTTTGTAGCATTGCAGCTCAGTTTACAATTTCCAAGATGAGCAACCTAAATGCACATTAATTCAGGAATGGATTAACAAACCGTTGTATATGTATACCAGGAAGTACTATTCAGGCATAAGAAAAGATGGAAACTTTACATCTTTTGTATTAACCTGAATGGAACTGAAACACATTCTTCTCAGTAAAGTGAGAAGAATTTTCCATTATTATTTTCATAATAATGGAAAAGCAAATATCCAATGTACTCAATACTAATATGAACTCAGTAGACGATCTAAAACATGCTCACATAGGAGAAAAACTTAATTCTATTCAAGCTGGTGGAAGAGGGAAAGAGGGAGAGGGAGAGGCAGGGAGATTGGTGTGCTCTCACTTCAAGGGCACAAGGTAGAGGTCTGTGGTACACCTTTGGGGTGTGGGACACAACTGCAAGAGGGACACACCTAATAAATTCAAATATTGTGACCTGGTTCTTTGTACCCTCAGAATAACCTGAAATGAAAAAAAAAAATAAATACGAAAAGGAAAAAACAATCAGCTCTTTTTCAATAATTCAAGCAAAGGTACTTCCTCAAGCTCTCATCGATGTTGCCTGTGAACCAATCCCTGTGGTTAGGGTAATCAAATAGTTTGATTAGATACTTGCAAATTACATGCTCATCCTGGAATCAAAGATGGAATTAATCCATCCCCCCAAACCTTACAGTTTCTCAGAGCAAAATCAGGATGTTCTTCTAGAATCATGTGACTCAATCATGATCAAAGAGAAACTGTAGATGACAACTATGGATACTGATTAGAAGAAGTTAGAAAAGTCCTTACCTTGAGCCCAAGTTAAACCTATAATGTGAAAGTATTATTTACAAGCTTGTGACCAGCAGTCACAGCACAGAGTAAAGGTAATGGTCCCACTTAGCAATTTAACTCATGACATGATACTTTTGGGACCTAAAATAGTTTAAATCAATTATTATAATTTCCAATGAATGTCAGAAATCTCTTCCTGAAAATTGTTACGCATGGAAACACTAGCCTAAAGCTGATTCCTTATTATTCTAAGTGGACAAAATTATACCACCACAGCCAATTTTCTAAACTATAGAAATAGTTTATAGAGAAATGTCTACAAGTTACATCATCAAACTAGAATATGATTAACAGAGTTTGTTGTTAAAGGTACTTTGTTCATGATGTACTTGATGCATATTGCCTTTATCAGGCTTTTTTCCAAAAATCTCTTCACCTTATTTTGATATTCTAATAATTCTTTTTGGAATGTAACCCAAAGTTTTTCCCACATGTGTTTTGTTAAAAATATTGTATTGAGTTTTGGGGATAAAATTTACCTACCCCCAACAGAAACACTGGCTAGAAGTGATGTTTTGAGAGATGTGTACCATTAGGTATTGAAAATTAAGAATCATTTTGCTATAAAAAATTTAACTGGGGATATTTCTGCAGGGTTTTAACAATGTACTTATTTTAGAACAGCCTTTTATAGGAGAGATGTGACAAAGTAGAAAAATGGCAAGATACCGTCTGTATACTACTTGTGGCTTGGAATAATAGTTGGCAATAATAGTAACAAAATATGTATAATCAAATACTCCAGTCTCATAGGTAATAAAAATAAGGGATGACTTCTGTTCTTTCACAACTATCCTAAACAATGTATAATATGTTTAAAATGAAAAGCCCTTGCCTGAGCCAAAATATCAGTGTAAGCAATTTAAGCGAATAGGAAAAATTCCTGCTACTTAAAAGTTCATCATATTAAGATAAGGTAATAGTGAGTAAGAAACTGTCACGAAAAACAACTGAAAAAAATCATTCTGAATTTATTAGCAATTGCAACTTGGCAATCTTTAGGTGAGGAAAAGTCTTCATAGCCTAGCAAAACTGTCAGAAGGCAGCTGGGAGAACAGTAGTGAAATGTTCAAATGGGAAATAGTAGCTGAGTAAAGAGGGCAAAAATCACTTTTGACAATAAAATAAACAATTTTTTAAATGATACGTCCTTTTTCACTTCCAGTGTGTCTCACCAAGGAAAGAGAAATACTCCTTTGGTTTACAGAAAGGGTGAAAGCAGAATAATTACTTGATTAGTATGCAGCGGAGGGAAAGGAGTTTATTGTTGCATAAACCTGCGTTTTCTCAACTTCCCAGGACCTAGGAATGGAGATTTTAAAGGCGTGGAAATGGGAAGATGTACATGCCACGAAACTTACTCTTTTCATTGATAAAATGAGATAAGATTTCAAATATTAAGGCTGCTATGAATTTTAAATTATATTAAAATTAGAGCACCTATCACACCATTTTTTACCATTTGCTCTACGCTATCTCACTTATATTATAAATTTACCACAAAAGACTCCGTAGATTATCCCAATAAGACAAGGAACTAAATTGTAATCCACACCTGTATTTTGAGAATTTTGCTCTTGCCATTCTAGATTTGAGGTATTTGTTTTTGCTATATCCATAAAAGATAGAGAAAAAAATGTCCAAACCTTTTTTTAGACTTTGTAGAGAGCAGAATCTATGCTTAGAGCACGTACCAATGTGCTAAGCTTGGTTTAGGACAAATCCCAAAAGAGATTTTTCAGTTCTCTTTTTAACCAATCAAAAGTCACAGTCAGATACTTCATTTAGTTTTTGTACTTTTCATCCAGAGAAATTCTCAACAAATCTTCTGGCATGAAGAGCTCTCTCTTGTCTTATATGATAGTAAATTCAGCTTTGAAATGGACTTTCTTGGGGATGTCAATTCAGTCTCCCACCATTGCCCTTTAATAATTTTAAGACATCTTCACAATTGGTATTCACATGTGCCTGAATAAACCTCAGGTTTTCTGAATGGTAATTACCTAATTCTTTGAGGTGACTTTTAGGGATCCCTAAAATCAATATCATAAATTCCATACACCTCCAAATTTAGTAAAAATTTCCCATTCTTTACTGTAGGATATCAGGACAGGTAGACAAAAAACATTTTATTTATAATGCTACGTGTGCATGTGAATTCATTTGGGATTTCTTTTAGTTACAAGTTTCCACCTTACTAGATCATTCACAGCAAAATTATTTCCTTCATGTTATCTTTATTTAATAAACAATTTAATTTCGGAAATTTTGCAAATCTGAAGTTGCCTCTGTCTTCTGAGTCTTCTCAGAGTTTGGCTACTCTATCTAACCTGTACTTCATTGCTGCTTAGTTACCTTAAAATACCTTCTAAAATTGGGATTCCTCGTGGTGTTGCTATATCCAAGCCTACATTTGAAACAGATACCTACAATCTGAATGCCTTATTTCTCCAATAGTGATCACGATAAAATATTCCAAAGAAGGCATTCCATAAAGAGTTACATAAGAATCAATAATAAAATAGCATATTCCTATCTTAACAGCAACTTCTATTAGAAAACCTTGTTTCATGGACAACCTGCTAAGAGTGAAAATTTTGGACTGAAAGAGAACTGAAGCCTGGTAGCTCTCAAATCATTGCTTTGTTCTCCTTTCCTTTGCAATTTAACGTAACAAAGATTTCCTCCTCAAATAGAGTTAAATAAATTCCCATGTAATTTCTGCAGAAGCATGCCAAATCGCTTGCCAAATAAACACTAGGTTTCTAAGAAATATATGGATTGGAAAGGGAAGTTAAAGTATCAGAGCGAGAGAAAGAGAGAGTAGAGAGAAAACAGAAATTCAACGCTTTCCTCGCTAAGCAATCCTTTCTTTTGGAAGTAACTCACAGTGATCCTCAGAAAATGTGTATGGGGAGGATGTTTAGTTTTCTTTAAATTCTAAATTATATTTCAAATATTTTGGGTAATGTTATTTTTACTCATAGGCTTCAGATAAAATAACACATTTTAGTCTAGATATATTTTATTTGAAGAAGATGCACACGGATCTTTACTTAGAAGTCTTTTCCGTAATCCATAATGAAAGTACTCAGTTTTCTGAGATTGTTTTTATTCCTTCATCTCACCAAAAGACAAAATCCTTGTTTAGTCTTTTCAGATTTCCTGGTAGAAGATTTAAGGTTTTATGTGAGCAGGTCAGTACTTTCTTTTGAAGATCTCACTGACAAGTCTTTATTAGACACACGATTAGGCCTGAATTTGAACAAAAAGATTCATAAAACCTGTCTCTGGTTTTCTTTCATTTTAAACTCTGAAATTTTATGTAACATTGGTGAGGTAATCTTCTTATTCTTCTTCATATAAATGTTATATGAACTTAATTTAATTCTTTTGGATTCTTTTACTGTTATAACAAAAAGTAGTTATTACTGTCTTTAAAAACCCTGAATTTTATATTTTATTCTAATGATTTAACTTATTATTAATGATTTAACTTGTCCCTTTTGCAAACATTCTGGAAGTATTAATTGATGAATCATTTTTTTTCACCAGGCTTGAGTGACTTGGTGTCAGCTTAGCTCACAGCAACCTCAAATTCCCAAGTTCAAGCAGTCCTCCTGCCTTAACCTCCTGCCCAGCTTGATGGCCCGCTAATTTTTTTCTAATTTTAGTAGAGACAGGGTGTCTCTCTTGCTCAGGCTGGTCTTGAACTCCTGAGCTCAAATGATCCTCCTGCCTTGGCCTCCCAGAGAACTAGGATTACAGGTGTGAGCCACCGTGCCATACCTGATGAGTCATTAATATCAAAATGAATAAGAATTTTTTTCTATAGGCTAAATGAAATTTTGTACATAAATTAAACAAACATTTTAATAATAGTATCTATTATTTGAGCAAATTTGTTTAAATTCACTTTATCTCTTGATTATCACTGGTAAGCTATTCATATAATTTTAGTTTAGTAGAGCTAATTAGATTAATGTCCAAGTATTTCTCTTTAGAAAATTGCTTAGGCATTTCTAATGTACAAAAATTAAATATAACGTACATTTTGCTTGCATAATATGTAACTTAACTAATTTCATTTCTTTTCCAGAAAGTATTAATACTTTCTCCCACTCTCTTCATATCCTTTTTTTCATGACCTCTTCTTTAGCATAATTTAAGTGAGCCTTGGAGGCCAATATAATTGGTCACATTTTTCTGTACAATAGGACCGCGATACTCCTTAAGCTTTCTTCTAACTAAGGTTTCTTCTCTTCATATATTTCTCTGTAAGTTTGCAATATTAGATTTAATAATGTGATTATATTTTCTCAATCCTTACCCATATAAATACATTGTAAATTAATCCCGGCCAAATCACTCCTAGAGAATCTGAGACAAATCTTTTTGGCCTATGGGCCAAATCACACCTAGAGAATCCGAGACAAATTGTTTTTGGTCTATGGGCTACAGTTAGTGATGACAATTCATAACTTACAATGTTTTGTAATTTTAAAAATCACCTAATGAGTGCAATCATAAATAATGGGACAGAGAAGGACATTCCAAATTTAATTAGAGAAGCTAAGAAGCTAAGGCTCGAATATGGCTTATTTGTGTTTCACTAACATTCCAGTAAGAAACAATAAGTCTTTTTAGTGTTGTGTATATGTCATTAAAGTTTACTTGATTGTTGAGAAGCCTTTCATGTGACAAGTGAGAGAATTTCCTCTTCTATAACCAATTCGTAAAATTTTTTTATATTGTTTAAAATGCCACTGCTTTTATTTATTTATTTATTAAGTCATAAATACATAGTTCGTGTATACATTAATGCACTTATGGGGTACAATGTGCTGATTTCATATACAATTTGGAGTTCTTGCATCAAACTAGTTAATATATCCCTCACCTCATTTAATTAATTATTGTGTTAAGACATTTATACTCAACACTTAATAGATCAGACATGTACCCCTGCAATATGCACCATAGGTGTGGTCTCACCATTTACCCTTCCTCCATCAAATCTTCTAATGAAAAATAATTTGTCTAATTCTTATTTTCAACATTTATTTCTTTTCTTTTTTTTTTTAATTAAGTCATAGCTGTGTACCTTAATGCAATAATGGGGCACCATGCACTGGTTTTATATATAATTTGAAATATTTTCATCACACTGGTTAACACAGCCTTCCTGCCATTTTCTTAGTTATTGTGTTAAGACATTTATATTCTACATTTATTAAGTTTCACATGTACCCTTGTAAGATGCGCCTCAATGTTTATTTCTTAATACACTTTGTTAGAATATATATTTACAGATATAAGGACATGCATTATTCTACAAACCCCAGTTTTTCTGTTGTTAGCATCGTACCTTTGCATGATACATGTGTTACCAATCTTAATGCATATTTATCATTACTTCATTAGGTCATACTTTATTTAGGTTTTCTTACTTTTTACCTAATGTGCATTTATGGTTGCAGTATCCTATCCTAGATCCCATCTACTTGTCTCTTGACTGTTATACTTTTTTAGACTTTATTTTTTTAAGGACTTTGACAATTGTAGGTAAGTAGTGGTGGGTATTCAATAGACTGTTTTTAAATTGTTTTTGCTGATGCTTTTCTCTTGATTTTACTGGGATTAGGTGTTCTTAGGATGAGGACTACACAGCTGAAGTGCCATTATTATCACATTACATCCAAGGACTGTATTATGTATGTGACTCACCAGAGTTGATGCTGAAGTTGAACATGAGGTAGTTTTTGTTGGGTCTGTCTACTCCAAGGTTACTCTTTCACCCCTTTTTCATATTATATACTCTTTGGAAAGAAGTCACTAAGCACACATTTAAGGAGTGGGCAATTACGTTCAACCTCCTTGAAAGGAGAATAATTACATAAATTATTTGGAATTCTGTACCAGAGATTTGTCTCTTTTTCCCTTATTTATTGGTTCAAACAGTTAATTATATGAGTGTGGACTTGTGCTTATCATTTTATACTTTGGGTTGTGGTTCATACTCCAATATGTAATGTTTGCTCATTTGTTCCAGCTTTACCATTGGTAGCTCTTTTGTTTGTGTCTCTTTGATATACCACTATCATGATTTTTAACATAAAGATCTGTTCAGCTTTTTTTTCCTTTTATTCTTCCTCTCTCTTTCTTTCCTTACTTCTCTTCTCTTTCTCTCTTTCCCCTTCCTCCCTTCCTCCTTCCTTCCCCTTCTTCCTCCCTCCCTCCTTTCCTTCCTTTTTTTTTCCTTTCTGGCACTATACATTGCTCCAGGGACATTTTACATATTTCCTGCCCCTATCTGGCTCTCCAGAAAGCTCTAGTTCCCATTATTGAATACTGTCATAGACCAGAGATCTTCATGGTGGGTACGACCATTGCTATGGGTATATTTTTTTCCAGGCCTTACAGCTATCAGATAACAGAAATATATGCGTATATACTATTGTTGTATATAGATGTTTTTTTTTTCAATAGTTACTAAGCAGCATTTATTTCATAACTTTACTGCAAGAGATGGAATTTCTACCAGTGTTACAGGCAACTTTTTATCAAGATTTAATTGGTAGACTTGCTTCATTTCAAGGAAAATGATTTAGCCCCCAGGATATGCAGATCACTATTCTAATAAGCCACTTTTTTAAATTTAATTTTTAATTTTTTTATTATTATTAAAATCATAGCTGTGTACATTAGTGCAGTCAAGGGGTACAATGTGCTGGTTTCATATACAATCTGAAATATTTTTATCAAACTGTTTAACATAGCTTTCATGGCATTTTCTTAGTTATTGTATGAAGACATTTGTATTCTGCATTTAGTTTTGCCTGTATCCATTCTAAGATGTACCGTAGGTGTGGCCCCACCAATTACCCTCCACCTCAATCCCCCCCCTTCCCTCCCCTCCCTTGGCCCTTTCCCCATATTCTTGTGTTACAGTTGGGTTATAGCCTTCATATGAAAATTATAAATTAGCTTCATAGTAGGGATTGAGTACATTGGATACTTTTTCTCCCATTCTTGAGGTACTTTGTTAAGAAGAATATGTTCTAGCTCCATCCATGTAAACACAAAAGAGGTGAAGTCTCCATCTTTCTTTAAGGCTACAAAATATTCCATGGTATATATGTACCACAATTTATTAATCCATTCGTGGGTCGATGGGCACTTGGGCTTCTTCCATGACTTAGCAATTATGAACTGGGCTGCAATAAACATTCTGTTACAGATGTCATTGTTATATTGTGATTTTTGGTCTTATGGGTAAATACCTAGTAAAGGAATTATAAGGTCAAATGGCAGGTCTATTTTTAGATCTCTGAGTATTCTCCAAACATCCTTCCAAAAGGAACGTATTAGTGTGCATTCCCACCAGCAGTGTAGAAGTGTTCCCTTTTCTCCACATCTACGCCAACATCTCCGGTTTGGGGATTTTGTTATGTGGGCTAACCTTACTAGAGTTAGATGATATCTCAAAGTAGTTTTGATTTGCATTTCTCTCATGATTAAGGATGATGAGCTTTTTTTCATGTGTCTGAAGGCCGTGCACCTGTCTTCTTTAGAAAAGTTTCTCTTCAAGTTCTTTGCCCACCCTGAGAAAGGATCACTTGTTCTTTTCTTGCTAATACGTTTGAGTTCTCTGTGGATTCTGGTTATTAAACCTTTCTCAGAGGTATAGCCTGCAAATATCTTCTCCCATTCTGAGGGCTGTCTTCTTGCTATACTTATTATGTTCTTGGCTGTTCAGAAGCTTTTTAGTTTGATCAGCTCCCAGTAGTGTAGTTTCGATACTGCTTCAATTGCCTGGGGAGTCCTCCTCATAAAATATTCACCCAGGGTGATTCCTTCAAGAGTTTTCCTACACTCTCTTCTAGTATTTATAGTGTCATGTCTTAAGTGTAAATCTTTAATCCAGTGAGAGTCTGTCTTAATTAATGGTGAAAGGTGTGGGTCCAGTTTCAGTCTTCTACAGGTTGCTAGCCAGTTCACCCAGCACCATTTGTTAAATAGGGAATCTTTTCCCTACTGAATGTTTTTAATTGACTTGTCAAAGATCAAATAACGGTAAGTAGCTGGGTTCATCTCTTGGTTCTCTATTCTGTTCCATACATCTACCTCTCTGTTTTTGTGCCAGCACCATGCTGTTTTGACCCTATCGATTTGTAGTACAGTCTCAGGTCTGGTAGCATGATTCTTCCTGCTTTGTTTTTATCTCTGAGCAATGTCTTGGCTATTCAAGTTTTTTTCTGATTCCATATAAAATGAAGTATTATTTTTTTGAGATCTTTAAAATATGACAATGGAGCTTTAATCAGAATTGCATTAAAATTATGTATTGCTTTGGGTATTATAGACATTTTAACAATGTTGATTCTTCCCAGCTATGACCATGGTATGTTTTTCCATCTGTTAACATCTTCAACTATTTCTTTTCTTAAAGTTTCATAGTTCTCTTTATAGACATCATTCACGTCCTTTGTTAGGTAAATTCCAAAATATTTCATCTTCTTTGGTACCAGTGTGAAAGGAATAGAGTTCTTGACTGTTTTTTTGGCTTGGCTATTGTTGGTATATATAAAAGCTACAAATTTATGGGTGTTGATTTTGTAGCCTGAGACATTGCTGTATTCCTTGATCACTTCTAAGAGTTTTGTAGTAGAATCCCTGGTGTTTTCCAGATATACAATCATATCATCTGCAAAGAGTGAAAGTTTGATCTCTTCTGACCCTATGTGGATACCCTTGATCATCTTTTCTTCTCTAATTGCAATGGCTAAAACTTCCACGACAATGTTAAAGAGCAATGGAGACAATGGGCAACCTTGCCTGGTTCCTGATCTAAGTGGAAATGATTTCAATTTAACTCCACTCAATACGACATTGGCTGTGGGTTTGCTGTAGATGGCCTCTATTAGTTTAAGAAATGTCCCTTCTATATCAATTTTCCTAAGTGTTCTGATCATGAAGTGATGCTGGATATTATCAAAAGCTTTTTCTGCATCAATTAAGAGAATCATATGGTCTTTTTTTTAGTTTGTTTATGTGCTGAATTACATTTATAGATTTACGTATATTGAACCAGCCTCGAGACCCTGGGATAAATTCCACTTGGTCATGGTGTGTAATTTTTTTAATGTGTTGTAATTATACAACAGATCAATAAATCAAAAAGTTGGTTTTTTTAAAAGGTCAATAAAATACTAAACCTTTGGCTAACCTAACCAGGAAAAAAAGAGTAAAATCTCTAATTTCATTAATCAGAAATGGTAAAGACGAAATAACAACAGACTCCTCAGAAATTCAAAAAAATTTAACGAATATTACAAGAAACTTTACTCTCAGAAATATGAAAATCTGAAGGAAATTGACCAATACATGGAAGCACGCCACCTACCAAGACTTAGTCAGAACGAAGTGGAAATTTTGAACAGGCCTATATCATGTTCTGAAATAGCATCAACTATACAAAATCCCCCTAAAAAGAAAAGCCCAGGACCAGATGGCTTCACGTCAGAATTCTACCAAACCTTTAAAGAACTAGTGCCTATATGACTAAACCTCTTCCAAAATATAGAAAAAGAAGGAATACTACCCAACACATTCTATGAAGCAAACATCACCTTGATCCCTAAACCAGAGAAAGACTCAACAAGAAAAGCATGTACTCAATTTTGATATGAGGACAATTAATGACAATTAAGGTCATGGGGGGGGGAAAGCAGAAAGAGGGATGGAGGGAGGGGGATGGGGCCTTGGTGTGTGTCACACTTTATGGGGGCAAGACATGATTGCAAGAGGGACTTTACCTAACAATTGCAATCAGTGTAACCTGGCTTGTTGTACCCTCAATGAATCCCCAACAATAAAAAAAAAAAAAAAAGAAAATTATAGACCAATATCACCAATGAATATTGATGCAAAAATATTCAATAAGATCCTAGCAAACAGAATCCAACAACACATAAAAAAAATTATATAGATGTTTTTATGAATGTTTGTATCTATGTTAAATGTGAGTTCATACCATTTCCAACACTAATATGATACCACATAGATATTTCTATTCCTTTGCTATTGTTTATCTGCAAACTCTTAGTTGAATAGTGAAAAACCTGTGCCATTGATTAGTTTAATTACTCAATTCCAGTAGAAATGTATAGCAGTATCATAATTTTTAACTTGCTCACAATTGAAACCAACTTTATAAAACATAGTACAGGACTTTATACTGTATTTACTTTTGCCTTTGAATTTAATCTTTCATACTCCATTTTTGCAGTCTTCTTCCCCCTATTCCCTTCCTGGAGGTTGTTTCACGCACTTGTAATTCAGTCAGATTGCTTTGTCACATTCTGAAATTCATTTTTGGATTCTCTAACCTTCTAAATAATGAATTTTAAATGTTCTTATATTCTATATATTTTGAAAAATAAATAATATCATTATCCACTATTACAGTGTCCTACAGAATATCTTTACTGCATTTTTCTCCCCATGCTTCATCGATTCGACCCTCCTTACTTCCCTGTAAACCCCTGGAAAACTCCTTGTTATTTATTTTTTTTTCTTTTTATTGTTGTTATTTTTGGTTTGATTTTTTTATTTTTTACTGTCGCTATAGTTTTCCTCTTTTCAGAATATCATTTAGTTGGAATTATTAAGTATGTAGACTTTTTGGAGTGGCTTCTTCAACTTTTCATTATTCATTTATTATTCATGCAAGCTGTTGAGTTGCTTATTAATAACCTATTTCTTTTATCCCTGGTTAATATTCCATTTCATGGATGTACCATTGATTGTTTATTCAACCTTTGAAAGATATTTTTATTACTTCTGGCGAAAAATTATGAATAAACCTATTATAACATTTACATAAAGGTTTTATGTGAATATAAGTTTTCAAATTAGTTGGATCAATGACTTGGAGTGTAGTTGCAATTATTAGATTACACTACAGGATGATGTTTAGCTTTGTAAGAAATTGCTAACTATCTTTCAAAGCAGCTGCACCATTTTGCACTTTCACCAGCAATAAGTGAAAGTTAAAAATTTCTGGTGCTTCATATCCTCACCAGAATGGTCACAGACTTTTTTTTTTTGTATTTTAACCATTCTAACAGGTGTATAGTGATATCTCATTGTAATTTTAATATTATGAAGTTAAGAATCCTTCCCTGTGTTTATTTGTCCTTTGTATATGTTCTTTGCTGGTTTGTCTTTTCAAATATTTTACCCAGTTTTAAGTTGTATTTTTTCCCTTTCATTATATTTTAAGTTCTTGTATATTTTGGATAGACTATCTTTATCAAATATGTGTTTTAAAAATACTTCCTCCTAATAATTAGCCTTATCTTTTCATTCTTTTAACAATAGCTTTCATGAAACGAAAGTTTTTAGTTTTAAGAAATATAGCTTATCAATTTTTTCTTTCCTATGTCTTGAATTTGGCATTTTATCTAAACACTCATGTCTGAACCAAAGGACAAATAGATTTTTGCCTAGAAGTTTTATGTGTTTTTTATTTAGGTCTTTGATCTAGTTTGAAGTAATTTTTGTATAAGTTGAGAGGTCTGCATTTATTCTTTTTTTGCTTATGATGTTTAATATAGCACTATTTTTGCAAAGCCTGTATTTTCTCCTTCAAATTACCTTTGCTCCTTTTTCAAAGATGAGTTAATTGTTTTTGCATGAGAGTATTTCTGGGGTATTCATTTTGTCTCAGTGATCTAAGTGTCTATTTTACAAATACCATACTATCCTGATTACTGTTGTTTTATAATAAGTTTCAAAATTTGTGTGTGTTGACTATTCTAAGTCTTCAGTTTTTGATATAAATTTTGAGATCAGTTTGTCATTATCTACAAAAGTAACTTACTGGGATTTTGATTGGGATTATAAGCAATCTGTCAATTATCTTGGAAAGAATTGCAATATTAGTAACACTGAATCTTCTTTCTCATCCAGGAATAAAGACTATCTATCCATTTATTTAGATATTCTTTGATCCCTTTCATTAGAATTTTGTAGTTTTTAGTAAAGAGATTTTGTACATATTTCATTAGCACTTATGTAAGTATTGCCTTTATGGTGTTATTTAAATTGCATTTAAGAATTCTGATTCCAATGGTTCTTCACTAATATATTAAAACAATTGATGTTTGAATACTAATCTTCTATCCTGTTACATTTCTATATTTGCTTATCAGTGTATGAAATAGAAAGTATAGTAGAAACCTCTGAAAGTTGACCCCCAAGGGACTGTAACAAACTGGTAAAGTACTGAGGTGGTCAATATAAGGAACTGTACTGATATGTACATACGGTGCATGTCCAGTCTATGAAAATTAGCTCAAGTTATGGAGGAGGGCAAGGTAGGGAAGTGGTTAACTATGCAGGTTCTACTGTATTTTGGATTTTTTTCTATATAGATAATCATGCTATCTGTGAGCAAAAATAATTTTTTTTCTTCTCAATCTAGATAACTTTTATTTCTTTTTTTGTTTTATTGCTATAGCTAGGACAATGTTGAGACAACATTCATTCTTGTTCCTGGTTTTAAGAGGAAAGTTATAGTTTATCATCAATAAGTATGACTAATTATAAGAAGTTTCTCTCTATGTCTTGTACACCGATAGCTTTTCATGAATGGTGTTGAATATTTTCTTTCTTTTTTTTTTTTTTATTAAATCATAGCTGTGTACGTTAATGCGAACATGGGGCACCATACACTGGTTTTATAGACCATTTGACACATTTTCATCACACTGGTTAACATACTCTTCCTGGCATTTTCTTAGTTATTGTGTTAAGACATTTACATTCTACATTTACTAAGTTTCACATGTACCCTTGTAAGATGCACTGTAGGTGTAATCCCACCAATCACCCTCCCTCTGCCCAGCCTATCCCTCCCTCCCCTCCCTCTCCCCCTTCCCCATATTCTTAGGTTATAACTGGGTTATAGCTTTCATATGAAAGCCATAAATTAGTTTCATAGGAGGGCTGAGTACATTGGTTACTTTTTCTTCCATTCTTGAGATACTTTACTAAGAAGAATACATTCCAGCTCCATCCATGTGAACATAAAAGAGGTAAAGTCTTCATCTGTCTCCATCCATGTAAACATGAAAGAGGTAAAGTCTTCATCTTTCTTTAAGGCTGCGTAATAGTCCATGGTGTACATATACCAAAATTTGTTAATCCATTCATGAATCGATGGGCACTTGGACTTTTTCCATGACTTAGCAATTATGAATTGGGCTGCAATAAACATTCTGGTACAAATATCTTTGTTATAATGTGATTTTTGGTCTTCTGGGTATATGCCTAGTAGAGGAATTATAGGATTGAATGGCAGATCTATTTTTAGAGCTCTGAGTGTTTCCAAACATCTTTCCAAAAGGAATGTATTGATTTGCATTCCCACCAGCAGTGTAGAAGTGTTCCCTTTTCTCCACATCCATGCCAACACCTCTGGTCTTGGGATTTTTTGATATGGGCTAATCTTACTGGAGTTAGATGATATCTCAAAGTAGTTTTGATTTGCATTTCTCTGATGATTAAGGATTATGAGCATTTTTTCACATGTCTTCAGAGAAGTTTCTCTTCTAGTCCCTTGGCCAGCCTGCGTTAAGATCACTTGTTCTTTTCTTGTTTATATGTTTGAGTTCTCTGTGGATTCTGGTTATTAAACCTTTGTCGGAGACATAACCTGCAAATATTTTCTCCCATTCTGAGAGCTGTCTGCTTGCTTTACTTACTGTGTTCTTGGCTGTGCAGAAGCTTTTCAGTTTGATCATGTCCTAGTAGTGTATTTTTGAAGCTGCTTCAATTGCCTGGGGGGTCCTCCTCATAAAGTACTCGTGCAGACAGATTTCTTCAAGGGTTTTCCATGCACTCTCTTCTAGTATTTTTATAGTTTCATGTCTTAAGTTTAAATATTTAATCCAGTGAGAGTCTATCTTAGTTAATGGTCAAAAGTGTGGGTCCAGTTTCAGTCTTCTACAGGTTGCCAGCCGGTGTTGAATATTTTCATGAATAGGTGTTGGAGTAGATCCCATGTGATTATCCGCATAATTCTTTATATATCATTAGATTCAATTTGTTAATATTTTGCTGATGACTTTCCCTTTTTTTCATGAGAATTATTGGTTTCTAAGTTTTTTCTTGGAATGTACCCTGGTTTTGTTATTAGAATAATAATGATCATAATGATAAGGTATGATTATTATTATATTATTCCTAATAATAATGAATTAGGAAGTATTCCCTCTAGTTCTATGTACTGAAAGAGATTTTATAGAATTAGCATCATATCTTTCCTAAATATTGGGTAAAATTCACAAGGAAGACCATTTTTGCCCATGCTGCCTTTTTGTGAAGGTTATTAATTGTTAAAGCAATTTCTTTAGTAGATTTAGTCTATACAGATTATTTATTTCTCTTTGTATAAATTTGACAGTTTGTATGTTTCAGATCATTGATCCTTTTAATCTAAATTAACAGATATGTGGCCATAGAATTTTATGCAAGATTCTTTTTATCCTTTTAAAATTCATGAGATTATTAAACAGGGTTACCCTTCTTTCATTCCTGAGAATTGGTAATTTGTGACTTAACTCTTATGAATCAGTCTTGCTAGATGTTTATTAACTTACTTAGACTTTTAAAATGATCAACATTTGATATTGTTGATTTTTTTTTTTTTTTTTTTTTTGTTGGCCAGGGCCAGGCTTGAACCCACTACCTCCCAGCACCCTACTCTTTGAGCCACAGGCACCACCTGATATTGTTGATTTTGATACTGAATCTGTGTTTAATTTTATTAAATTATATTCATTTTTATTGTTTTTATTTCTTTGTGGTTCATGGCTTAAATTACTATTCTTTCTCTATTGTCCAAAGGTAGAATCTTAGATAACCTTTCTCTTCCTTACCCTTTCTACAATCTTTTCTAATATGCCCTAATTTTCCACAATTGTAACATTTTGGGGCACTGTGTTGTTTCACAGCAGTGGCCATGTGAACTTCAATCTGATCTTCAATTAAAGCTGCCTGAAAAGAACTAGAGCCTGAAATAGACTAGAGTTTATTCTGCAAGCTCGAATAAACTCATCAACAGATGCATTTTCTTCATTTCTAATACCAGCCAAAATGTGGTGACAGTCATCATTAGCATTCTCATATGCAAGGAAAAGCAAGAGCATGTCTTGTGTGCCAGTTCCTGGAATTGAATGCTTAATGGCAGAGTAGAGTCATGCAAGGAACTTGGCATGCCGTCTTGCTTGCTCCTTGTAAAATTTTGGTAAAATATTGTCCACCTTCAGGCTCTTCAAGCTGAGCTCAAGCATGCATGCAAACATCTCTGATTTGAAGATAAACCTGATCAGGAAGATTAATTTGCCTCTAGTGGCAGTGGAAGTTTCCCATTCTAGCTAGCTGATCAGAAGCAATATTCAGGTTACTTTCATGTTGTTTATGTGCTTCATTTCTCCACCAACAGCAAAACTATAAATATTGAGCAGGGGGTAAAGTAGTTTCAGTCATTCTTTCCCAATCTCTAGGAGTTAAAAGCTGATCCCCACAATATGATCTAAAAAGTCCTTGAACATAAGGAGCATTAGGGCCATAGGTGGTAATAGCATCTTTCAAAGTTTTAAGAAATTTCAAATCAACCTCAGCATACTTTATTTCATTTTCACCTTCTAGGTTAGTAATGTGAGAGAGAGGCATGATCAATTCAAGGTCCTGGCTACAAGAACCAGAGCCCTCCATAAAAATTTCAGGTTCAGCAAGAATTTTAATGTCTTTTGGATTGGGAATTACCACTCGTCTGGTTAATCTAGTTGCCATCAAGCTCTTATATTCATATAGAGGAACAGTTGGAAGAGGCCCGTGGGTAATAGGATAAAAGTTTCCCACTGGTCCCTCCAGAGGTCGGGACAAGAGCACAAAGGCTTGGGTTCCTCAGGTGGAGGAGGGAAAAAGCATCTCATTTGAAATAGGCAGTGGTGGCAATTTGGGACGTTTCTGCTTTATGCTATCAATAAGTTCTTTACACTCTCTTAAAAAACTTTTCAAATTGGTCATTTTGTCTTGTAAAGACTGAGTAGAAGAGGAAAGAGGCACCTCTTCCTTGTAATGTCGAGAGTCCTGTCTTTTTGCATCATTCAGAAATGTTTGTAATGCTAAAGTGATTAAATTATAAACAGTCCAAACATCCCTACTAATAATATTCCTTTGCTGATGAAACTTTTTCATATCCTGTCTGATATCTTGTGAAATAGACAAATTTAACTGGTTTTTTGAAACAGAAAAAAAAACCAATAACAACATTTTTGAATGGTTTCAAAAAAGACAGTGAAAAGACTGAGTCTTAACTGACACTCCCATGGAATCTAACAAAGATTGCAATAACTGGACATATTTCTCCTCTGTGGAAGCCCTGTTTCCCATTATGTTCCCTAACTTTGCTTTGCTGGGAGTCCTGAGTACCTACAGCTCAGTAGTAACCTTCCTGGTTTCACCCCTTTCCAGTGTTCTTACCTCAAGGTCAGTAACCAGAGGTCCAGTAGACAGTCAACCAGGCTTGGTCCAGCTGAATACCCTGCTCTCTGCACCAGATGTTGCTGTGCACTGGGCTACTTGTTAGATGACACAGAGGAAGCACTGTAGACTAAATGAATGATTTTAAAAGGGAAGGCTGGTGCCAGCTCAGGCACATCGATAATAACCTGTCTTTGTTCACTTTCTTATATATCTCATCAGATAAAAATGTATATAACTCATCAGATAAAAATCAGTATTAATGCAGCAAAGTACATACACACCTTTCCAAACTAAGAATGTCCTGCTTGGAGATAAACAACAATGGAGATAAACCACAGAGGTGCTGGGCTGTCTGTTCTGTTTGCCCACTTCCCCATATGACTAACTGAAAGTTATTGTGTAAATTGAGGTAGGGAACAAAGTGCAATGGCCCACTGCCCCAGGCAGATGATCTGTCCCCACCCGAGACTTGGCAGGGCCCTCTGGCACATTCTTTCCTTTAAGGTATAACTGCCTGCATTTTTCATCAAGGCGGCTTCTGCGGGCTGTGGGAGAATATCCCCCAAAACTCACATCTAGCCCAAGTACTGGAAATGTTCCTTCTCAGGGCCTCGTACCTCAAGGAGCACAAATGAGACTTATTCACCTTACAAGGGTGCAGGGGACTGTGCCCCTTCACAGCAGGATTTCCTGATCTTGGAACAAAGATATTGATAAGACCTTGCATCACTATCATTTATGCTACTTCAGTCTGGATGCATAGACAAAATTCCTAAATTATTGTCTTTATAATAATTTTGAGAATTATCTTTACCACCTTTTTTAATGAGACAGGATGAATATATGTTATTTTATTTTATTCTCTAAACTCTAAAATGAAATGGCTACACCATTCATATTTAATGATATGGTTGTGTATTTGTTTTAAGATAACCTTTCCGGAAGCCCTCATACATTTCTCTGTCATTTGCTTTATAAAAAGTGCTGTAGGATTCATCCTTTAACTTTTTCACCTTAAAACAAAAGTCTTGATTTTTGTTGAAAAGGCTTTCTTCCTTGATAGAAATGTAATAGAAATGTAATTTTAGTTTATCTACATTGACATTTGAATTTGTATGCATTCATTAAACATTCAGATTGTATAAATAATGCGATGTGATTTTTTAACAAAGGAAGCTTTCATGGATGAATAACTTCTTCACTTGGCATTATGACAGCTATTGAAAGTTGGAAATTTCTGCATTCAAACAATACAGTTTGAAAATATCTTTACCAAAGGAAAGAATAATATAGGATAACATTTTAAAGAGTAGTTTTTAAGTGTTTTCTATAATTCAACAGTTTTGTGTATATAAAATATATAGCATATTTTACAACTTTCTGGGAGAGTAGATTTACTGAAAAGACATTGTATTTTTGACTAAAATATTTCATGTTCTGCAAATTTATAACATCTATACTCTTCTTTGTTCCTAGCTCAATTTCCTTTGTGCTCTGAATAGACACCTGTCTATCTTCTCAGTGGCAGAGCTCTGAACTATTGTTTATACACTAATTCATGGTGCGGTTCTCTTAACCTTTCCTTCTGTAGTTTGTTGCTCAGCATACCTAATCTACTTGTTTTCTTGACCAAGTAGAAGAAAGGTCAAGATGGACCATTATACACATTTTACCCTGGACCTGTGCATGTTGTATAAAAAGTTTAATAATATGCCACAGATGAACATAAATGCATTAGTTTGACCTCATTGGCATGTTATTGAAAACAAAAAAGAGTGGCTCTTCATGTAAACTGTTTTATTGTTCTTTGAAAATCTAAAACATAACACAATTCTTAATGCATAGTAGGCACACAATAATTCTTTGCCTAGTGAATAAGAAAAAGAATGTGTATGCAAAAAGAAAAAGGAGGAGCAACCACAGGAAGTACAGCAGCATTTTACATAGAAAAAAGAATATGAGGAACAGAGAAATTAAAGAGGGAAAGAAGAGCAGGACCACAGAAACTGCCAGCTAGATCTGATTTAATGCCTGGACCACAAGGAAGGAAAGGACAAGCAATGAAGAACCCAGTGATTAAAGGAAGATCTATTGAGTAGCAGGCATGTGTGAGGCATTCAAATACACTCAAGTGTTCATAATTTTTTTCTTTCTTTTTTTTTATTAAATCATAGCTGTGTACATTGATATGATCAGGGGGCATCATTCACTAGCTTCACAGACCGTTTGACACACTTTCATCACACTAGTTAACATAGCCTTCCTGGCATTCTCTCAGTTACTGTGCCAAGACACTTACATTCCACATTTACCAAGTTTCATGTGTTCATAATTAATTTAACATACATTTATTAAGCATCTACTGTATGTCAGGCACTGATTTTGAAACCTTGAGATACATGATGGAACAAGAGAGATAAAGATTCCTTCCCTCATATAACTTTTCCCTATATGGTAGAACCTCTGTGAGTTGACGATCCAAAAGACTGTAACAAACTGTTCAATATATGCAGGGGGTCAACATAAGGAAGTAGGCCTACTGTACTGATTTGTACATGTGGTACATGTCTGGTCTATGAAAATTAGGTCAGCTTAAGGAGGTGGTCAATGTGGAGACGTGGTCAACTAAGGAGGCTCTATTGTATTTAAATGGCAATAGTAATCATAATAAATAAATAAATTATCTACTATAAAAAAAGTGAAAAGTACTGTGGGCAGAAATACAATCACAGAACAGGATAAAGGAGTCAAGAGAACTCATAGGATATTCAGGAAGGTACCACTGAGAACCTGAGTTCTGAGTAGAGGAGTGTACAGGAGTTACTCAAGTGTGTCCTGAAGAAGATCAGTCTATTCAGAGGAAACTCTGACTGCTGAATTCTTAGGAAGTAGCTTTTCTGTGGTTTTGGAGGGTTATCAAGGAAACTAGAAGGGATGAAGCAGAGGGAGCAAGGAGGAAAGCAGTAAGAGAGTAGGTCTAACTGACAAGTGGGAATGAGATGTCACTTAGGGTGGAAGGTTGCTGCCTTCAATCTGAATAAAATTTGAATTACATTAATCAAACATAAGAGGCATTGGATGATGAGAAGACAAAAAACAGTGTCTTCTAGAGGCAGGGGTTTTTGTTATTGTAGTTTTAGGTGAGCAGAAATGTACTCTTTGTAACTTTCCTAAGGTAACACAACTAAGAAGAGTAAATTAAGGATTGAACCCCAAGTCTGTCTGCCTTCAAACTTACGTTTGTTTTGCTAAATCAAACTTTCCCCTTTGTAACTCTGCCACACTGATCTGGGGAACTTTTGGAGGGTGACCTTTGTCCTAATTTATAACTGATAAATGAACCTCTTAATACTTACCAATAAGACAAGCATATCTTCTCTTTAAACAGAACCTAGGTGTGAAGCTGAGTACTAGTGAGAAATTGTGAGTAAATAGTCTACCACAGAGGACTAGTTGCAAACCACACAACTCACTTTGGGTACTTTAATCACAAATGTAATTTAATAAAAATACGAGAGCTACAGATGCCATGGAGGTTTCAAGTCAAGAACGCTACTGAGCCCAAGAAAGAGGTGATTACTCATCTGTAGGAGGACATCTACAGCTGCTTCGTATGAAGTTTCTTACTGGACATGGCTTTCTTAACTTTTGTTTGTTTAAGCTGAGAAATAGAATTTTCTGGAAGAGGTTGTGAAGTATGGGTTGTTGTATTTCTTTCTTTAAGGTTAAATAGAATTCACGAGTGAAACCATCTTGGTCCTGTGGTTTCTTTTTCTGAAGTTTTACTTATTCAATTTATTTGACAGACATAGTCCTATTCAGATTATTTCTCTTGTGTTTATGTTTTCCAGAAATTGGTGCATTTCACTGAAGTTATCAAATTTGTAACAGAGAGTTGTCTAGAGCAGTTCGTTATTATTCTTTTAATATCTATGTAATCAGTAACTAATTCTACTTTCATTTGTGATATTGATAATTTCTATATTCTCTCTTTTCTTAGCTTTACTGGGTGTCTTATCAGTTTTTTGAACTTTTCAAAGAAATGACTTTGATATCAATATTTTTCTATAACATTTTTAATTTCATTAATTCTGCTCTATATTTATTATTTGTTTTCTTTTACTTATTTATGCTTAAATTGCTCTTATTTCTCTAATCTACTATGGAAGACAAGATTTTAGTGATTTAAAATTTTATCAGTCTGAAATATGTATTTAATTCTGTAAAGTTTTATTTTCCTTTGTTTCTTTTCTTTTCTGTTCTTTTCTTTCTTTTTTTTTTTTCTTTTGAGATATAGTCTCATTCCATTTCTCTGGGTAGAGTGCAGTGGCATCATAGCTCACAGCAACCTCAAACTTCTGGGCCCAAGAATTTCACTGGCCTCAGCCTCCCAAGTAGTTGGACTACAGACACCTGCCACAACTCCTGGCTAGTTTTTCTATATTTACTAGAGACTGGGAGTGCTGTTGATCAGACTGGTCTTGAACTCCTGAAGTCAGGCAATCCACTTGCCTTGGCCTCCCAGAGTGCAGGGATCACAGGCATGATCCAGCACACCTGGCCCCTGTTTTCTTTCACTGCATCCTGTAAATTTTGATTAAGTTCTATTTTCATTTTCACTGTTCCATAAGATTTTTAATTTTCCCTTCCTTGAGATTTCATTTTGATTATATATAATTTAATTTCCAAATAATTGGGAATTTCTCAGTATCTTTCTGTTACTTATTGCTAGTTTAATTTAGGACTGAAAACTCATTTTGTATAGTGTCTATGCTTTAAGATTTGTTAAGATATACTTTTTATCTAGCATGTACGTTATCTTGGTCAGTCTTCCAAGTAACTTACGAATGTACATTTTCTTACTGTCACAGACCTATCTAGTTCCACAGATGTATTAGTTAGCTATCGCGATAATAGCAATTAAAGTATATTTACTAATGTTCTCTTGATGGGGCTTAATAAAGCAAAACTGATGTTTCCACAGTGACTCTTCTTTTTTGTTAAATTTCTAATGCTAGCCAAATGCTTACTACCTCCCCCTCCCCCCTTGTTTTGGACTGACATGTTCTTCTCTTATGAAATTTGGATAATCTGTTAACAAATAACTCCTGGTAGCTGTTTCTCTTTATGTAAAACATTTTCTTGTTTCTGATCTGGTTTGTGTGAACCATTATGTTTCAACAATGAGTTAATAATATTATTACTTTATTTGCCACATATATTGGTTATCTTATTCTAAATTCTAAAAGTATTACTAATTTTCCAGGTGATAATAAATTATTTTTACCTTACTCCATATGCCCTTTTCCATATTGGACACCTATATTTAGACTCTTCCAGGATAAGTAAAGAAAGCTATCCAATATTTGATTTAGAATATATTCTGAAGCTCTTGATTTAATGTGGTTTGAAAGTTGTCTTAAATTTTATTTATTCTTGCTGTCTTTGCATTATGTGGGTGAATGTAACCCCAGGGTCGTCAGTAAGTACTTGTTGATTGGCTGAAACACAAATATTCATTGCCATAGAATAAAGATGCCTAGGAGGAGGTAATGGGGTCAAAACTTCTCACCCTAAATGAAATGGTTTTTTTTGACAGTTTTGCTTATGAAAGAAGTTAATAATTTTAACAGAAGCTAGAGTAACATTGTTGGCTTTTTCACAGTATGTACAGTATTACTGAAATATGTAAATGTAAGAAGTATTATTTTAATAAGTTCTTTTTAAAGGTATTCATGTGCCCTTTTGATAGAAAGAATAAAAATAAAAGATAATTAGGTTGACTGCTATGAAAGAACTCACATTTCTACCTTGGGCTATAGTGAAACATTCTGCCTGAGTTACACAGCTTGATTTATCCAAGAAAATTGCATTTACAGTACTCCTAGAGCAAAGAAGTACAGAAACTAATGTCATGACCTTAAATAAGAATTCTAAATCTAATAAGAGCCTGTTTTAATCTAAGAATGTGATTTAGAAGGATGCATTTTAATAGCACTTATTAAACCTAATATATAAGAAAATTTGTACTTGGAATAGGTTGTTAAAGCCTTTGAAAATAGGTAGAGGACCTTGACTTTAAATCAGAATTTTAACATGAAAAGATTTATCAGTTTCTTGATCTTCATGGTTTCTTGCCTTGTTGTACAATCTCTGCCCATGGGTTAAACTTCTTATTTGGATGTGAAGCCAGTCAAAATAAAACATCACACTAAATTTGTGGTTAATTCCACTCTGTCATTGATAGCTAGATTACTTATAACCAGGGACCTGTTTCCTCTATCAGTTTCTTCTTACTGAGAACCCAGCTTGTTCTGTGACAAAGCAGTTCCATTAATATTTTCTAGCTCTTCAGCTTGCCTTTTGATATAACAAATCTCCAGGTGACTGGATTCCTGCTCACAAATTTCTGTCCCTTCTCCTATTTGATGCTCCTGAATTTCCATTGTCTTTTTCTCATCTTTTCTTAGATAGAAAGCTTGGTTCTAGAAATCCTTTTATTATATTTACTTTTGGTACTCAATTGGGTGTTATAATTGATTCTGGTTCTATTATTCTTAAGAGAGTCTCAGTCATAAGAAAATATAAAGCTGTCTATTAAAATGGATGGTAATTTCAAGAAGTTGAGGTTTGAATCTATCTTTAGGGAGCCTATTTTTTGTTTTGGAAAACAAAATGATACCCCACTCATTAAAACAAATAAAGAATTTACAACTTCTGTGGTCCTTTGAGTTATATAAGGGAAAAGTAAATACCTTCTACCAAACTAGATATTCGAAGCTGGAAGAGTACAATAAGTAAAGCTGCTTTGTATGTTTATAGAGACAGTTAATTAGCTGAGTAGAGTTTTAGTAATTTCACCTTTAAGGATTGTTCCTTTAAAAAAATATATTTATTTTAAAAGTATACATTTAAAGCGACCTATTACTTAATTTGCTTTTGAGAAGATAAGTTGTCTGTATTCTTACTATATTGCTCACAATAGTCTAGGAGCAAAAATTGCAAAGACTTGGGAAAGCATAGTTTCATTCCTTTCTTTAGCTGTAAGTAAAAGGAGAACCTGTAAAGGATTTGGTCAGCATTTTGTCAATTTGATGTAAACTATATTGCTGATTCCCTAGATTGAGGCTAAATATCACAAAATGGGGAGTGGGGGGCAGAGACAAGATGGTTGACTGAAGCCAGCTTTCCACAGAGGCTCCTGTCCAGAAGGAGAGTTAAAGGACAGAAATTTAGCAAGCAACCTGGTGGATTAGAGCTGCGCCAAGAGAGAAGGTTGAAGAAAACACATCAACCATGTTGAGATGAACTGAGACCCCAAGGATACAAACAAAACGTACAAAATCCATCACCAAGCAGATGGGAGTTCCCTCCCCCATAAGAATGACTCGGAGTAGCCCATAAACAAACGAGCAGAGTTCAAAAGTCCTCCCATTATACTTCATGGGAGAGACCCTCTAAAAACT
Organism: Nycticebus coucang; assembly: GCF_027406575.1. Lineage (NCBI taxonomy): Eukaryota > Metazoa > Chordata > Mammalia > Primates > Lorisidae > Nycticebus > Nycticebus coucang. The sequence goes on from NC_069782.1 coordinate 34,333,906, forward strand.
GGATCTACTTCCCCTACAAGGGTGCCATGGCACTCTACTGCCAGGCATAAAATGGTGTACAACTACATATATTCTCTACCTGCAGTTCTGAGCTCCCCTTCACTCTCTCTGAGGTCTGGAGGCCTGTCCCCCAGGAGTCCAGATTCTTGGGTGATTTCTTGAGGGGCGTGGACAGGGCCTGGACTGCAGCTGTTCAGTGCTGATTCTGTGGCATGGGAGTGAGGAGAGGACAGTCAGCTGAGAGGGAACCACGCCGGAGCGGCATTGCCCCAAGGCACAGACCAGCAGCCATTTTGGCAACAATAGGTCTCACCCCCAGACATTCTAGAGTCACAACCCCTGTCTTTCTGGACAATCAGAGGAGGCCGGGCATCTTCTCAGGTGGCAACCACCGGCGGAAGAGTGTGGGGATTAGAAAATGCACGTGCAGAGCTGGGAGATTCTCAGGGCAGGGCTGACCCAGAGGACCGCTTTACTAAGCCTAGACACACCTGGCCCCCAGGGGACCATCAGCCTAAACAAAGGAGGGCAGGTAGAGGCTGGAACTGACAGGTAACTGTGCTGTGAATACAAACTACAGTGGCACAGACAGGGCCTGAGGCACAGGTTCTGGGAACTCAAAACAGCTTCTTTCCTGCAGGAAAATTTAGCAGGGACAGAAAGAAATTCCTGCAAAGTTGTTCTGTTTTGACAGTAACATCAATCAGGGGCAGGGCTGGAGCTGAGTGAACAGCCCCAGCCTCCCGAGGTTGTCAGACCTCACCTCCCCCTGCCGGATAGTGGCAGGGAGCAGCAGCCTGGCTGAGCAGACATAGATCTCCTTGTGATTCAGGCAGGTGCAAACCCCTGGAGTATCTGCTCATTGGAGGCAACTGGGTCACAGCCCTGCAGAGTTATTAGTGACTGGGTGTGACAGAGGTACAAGGTGGGGAAGGAGGCATCAACCTTCCCAGACTCGTCTACTTGCTGGGTAGGTCCTCCTGACCTCACGAAGCACCGGAGCAAGTCATATTTGAGTTGTCAGCAGACACCTGCGATCTAATTGCCAGAAACCTTTTAAACTCTCCCACCTGAGACAGGTACTGACTGAGACAATTGATTTGGACCTTTTGAACTGAGACAATTGCCTGAGGACAATCCAAGAGGTGCCCTGGGTTTGTGGTCGTACGAAGGTTTGATTTTCCTTTTCAAATTGTTACCTGTGGGGGTGTGGGGTGACTTAATTGCTGGTATTTCTCCACAGCTGAGATATCAACCCAGAGTAACTGTTTCACTAGGGTTGGACAGAGACCAGCTGAAAAAAAGATAGAGCCACTTAGCCCCACCACACCAAACAGGTCCCCAGTTTCTCAGGCTGCAGCACTGTACAGGTCTTCAGCAAAGCTCTAGGGGAAAAGTCAAATAGTGTAAAATAATCATGGGGTGGAAACAGCAGAAAAACTCTGGTAACATGAATAACCAGAGTAGATCAACACCCCCAAGGAAAGATATGGCAGATGTAACTGAAGATCTCATTCATAAACAGCTAGCCGAGATGTCAGAAATAGAATTCAGAATTTGGATTGCAAAAAAGGTTAATAGAATGGAGGAAAAGTTGGAATTAGAAATTCGAGGAGAAATTCAAAAGTTGTCTCAAGAATTCAACAAATTTAAAGACAAAACCACCAAAGATTTTGACACACTGAAGCAAGAATTTGCAGTCCTCAAAGATCTGAAAAATACAGTAGAATTCCTCATAACTGAGTGGAGCAAGCAGAAGAGAGGATTTCTGACATTGAAGACAAAGCTTTTGAATGCTCCCAAACTTTCAAAGAGAAAGAGAAATGAAGAGCAAAAACAGATCATTCTCTCAGAGAGCTCTGGGATAATTTGAAGAAGGCTAATATCTGCATCATTTGAATCCCTGAAAACAATGAAGTGGCTTTGCAAGGCACAGAAGCCCTTCTCTATGAAATCATGAAAGAGAACTTTCCAGACATGAAAAGAGATTCTGAAATTCAGATAGTAGACAGTTTCAGAACCCCAGCATGACTCAACCTCAATAAAACATCCCCCAGGCACATCATAATTAACTTCACTAAAGTTAATATGAAGGAGAAAATTCTGAAAACAGCCAGATGTAAGAAAACCAATACCTCTGGACTTTCGAAAAACTCGATACTCAAAATTTTACCAGACTTATCAATATTCTCCATTAATGTGAATGGCTTAAACTGTCCTCTGCAGAGGCAAAGGTTGGCTGACAGGATATAAAAACTCAGGCCAGATATTTGCTGCATACTAGAATCACATCTTACCTTAAAAGATAAATATAGACTCAGGGTGAAAGGATGGCCATCCATATTTCAGGCAAATGGTAATCAGTAAAAAGCAGTTGTTGCAATTCTATTTGCAGATACAATGCACTTTAAACCAACAAAAGTAAGGAAGAATAAGAATGGTCCCTTCATACTTGTTAAGGGTAATACTCAATATGATGAGATTTCAATTATTAATATTTATGCACCTAACCAGAATACGCCTAAATTTATAATAGAAACTCTAACAGATATGAGCAACTTGATTTCCTCCAGCTCCATAATAGTTGGAGATGTCAATACTCCTTTAGCAGTGTTGGATAGATTCTCCAATAAGAAGCTGAGCAAAGAAATTTTAGATTTAAACCTAAGCATCCAACATTTTGGATCTAGCAGATATCTACAGAACATTTCATCCCAACAAAACTGAATACACATACTTCTCATCAGCCCATGGAACATACTTCAAAATTGATCACATCTTAGGTCTCAAATCTAACCTCGGTAAATTTAAAGAAATAGAAATTATTCCTTACATCTTCTCGGACCAACATGAAATAAAAGTTGCACTCAGTAACAACAGGAATCTGCATACTCTCACAAAAACATGGAAGTCAAATAACCTTATGCTGAATGATAGCTGGGTCATAGATGAGATTAAGAAGGAAATTGCCAAATGTTTGGAACAAAACAACAATGAAGACACGAATTATCAGAACCTCTGGGATACTGCAAAGGCAGTCCTAAGAGAAAAATTTATAGCACTGCAAGCCTTCCTCAAGAGAACGGAAAGGGAGGAAGTTTAAAACTTCATGGGACATCTCAAGCAACTGGAAAAGAAAGAACATTCCAACCACAAACCCAGTAGAAGAAAAGAAATAACCAAAATTAGAGCAGAGTTAAATGAATTTGAAAACAAAAGAATTATACAACAGATCAATAAATCAAAAAGTTGGTTTTTTGAAAAGGTCAATAAAATAGATAAACCTTTGGCTAAGCTAACCGGGAAAAAAGGAGTAAAATCTCTAATTTTATCAATCAGAAATGACAAAGATAAAATAACAACAGACTCCTCAGAAATTCAAACAATCCTTAATGAATATTACAAGAAACTTTATTCTCAGAAATATCAAAATCTGAGGGAAATTGACCAATACTTGGAAGCACACCACCTTCCAAGACTTAGCAAGAATCAAGTGGAAATGTTGAACAGGCCTATATCAAGTTCTGAAATAGCATAAACTATACAAAATTTTCCTAAAAAGAAAAGCCTGGGACCAGATGGCTTCACATCAGAATTCTACCAAACCTTTAAAGAAGAACTAGTACCTATATTACTCAACCTGTTTCAAAATATAGAAAAAGAAGGAAGATTACCCAACAAGTTCTATGAAGCAAACATCACTCTGATCCCCAAACCAGGAAAAGATCCAACAAGAAAAGAAAATTATAGACCGATATCACTAATGAATATAGATGCAAAAATATTCAACAAGATCCTAACAAACAGAATCCAGCAACACATCAAAAAAAGTATACATCATGAACAAGTCAGTTTTATCCCAGGGTCTCAAGGCTGGTTCAATATACATAAACCTATAAATGTAATCCAGCACATAAACAAATGAAAAAACAAAGACCATATGATTCTCTCAATTGATGCAGAAAACACTTTTGATAATATCCAGCATCTCCTCATGATCAGAACACTTCAGAAAATTGGTGTAGAAGGGATATTTCTTAAACCGATAGAGGCCATCTACAGCAAACTCACAGCCAATATCATATTGAATGGAGTTAAATCGAAATCATTTCCACTCAGATCAGGAACCAGACAAGGCTGCCCATTGTCTCCACTGATCTTTAACATTGTAATGGAAGTTTTAGTCATCACAATTAGGGAAGAAAAGGCGATCAAGGGTATCCATATAGGGTCAGAAGAGATCAAACTTTCACTCTTCACAGATGATATGATTGTATATCTGGAAAACACCAGGGATTCTACTGCAAAACTCTTAGAAGTGATCAAGGAATACAGCAGCGTCTCAGGTTACAAAATCAACATTCATAAATCTGTAGCCTTTATATATACCAACAATAGTCGAGCTGAAAATACAATTAAGGACTCTATCCCATTCACAGCAGTGCCAAAGAAGATGAAATATTTGGGAGTTTATCTTACAAACAATGTGAAAGATCTCTATAAAGAGAACTATGAAACTCTAGAAAAGAAATAGCTGAAAATGTTAACAAATGGAAAAACATACCATGCTCATGGCTGGGAAGAATCAACATTGCTTCAATGTTCATATTACCCCAAGCAATATATAATTTTAATGCAATCCCTATTAAAGCTCCACTGTGATACTTTAAAGATCTTGAAAAAAATAATAGTTTGTTTTATATGGAATCATAAAAAACCTCAAATAGCCAAGACATTAATCAGAAATAAAAACGAAGCAGGAGTAATCACGCTATCGGACCTCAGACTATACTATAAATTGTTAGTGATCATACCAGCATGGTACTGGCACAAAAGCAGGGAGATAGATGTGTGGAACAGAATAGAGAACGAAGTGATGAACCCAGCTACTTACCATTATTTGATCTTTGACAAGCCAATTAAAAATATTCAGTGGGGAAAAGGTTCCCTGTTTAACAAATGGTGCTGGGTGAACTGGCTGGCACCTGTAGAAGACTGAAACTGGAACCACATCTTTCACCATTAACTAAGATAGACTCTCACTGGTAAAAATTTAAACTTAAGACATGAAACTATAAAAATACTAGAAGTGAGTGCAAGGAAAACTCTTGAAAAAATTGGCTGGGCGAGTATTTTATGAGAAGGACCCCCCAGGCAATTGAAGCAGCTTCAAAAACACACTACTGGGACATGATCAAACTAAAAAGCTTCTGCACAGCCAAGAGCACAATAAGTAAAACAAGCACACAGCCCTCAGAATGGGAGAAGATATTTGCAGGTTATGTCTCCGACAAAGGTTTAATAACCACAATCCACAGAGAACTCAAACATATAAACAAGAATAGAACAAGTGATCTTATTGCAGGCTGGGCATGGGACTTGAAGCGAAGCTTCTCTGCAGAAGATAGGCACACAGCCTACAGACATGTGAAAAAACACTCATCATCCTTAATCATCAGAGAAATGCAAATAAAACTACTTTGAGATATCATCTAACTCCTGTAAGATTAGCCCATAACACAAAATCCCAAGACCAGAGATGTTGGTGTGGATGTGGAGAAAAGGGAACACTTCTGCACTGCTGGTGGGAATGCAAATTAATACATTCCTTTTGGAAAGATGTTTGGAGAACACTTAGAGATCTAAAAATAGATCTGCCATTCAATCTTGTAATTCCTCTACTAGGTATATACCCAGAAGACCAAAAATCACATCATAACAAAGATATTTGTACCAAAATGTTTATTGCAGCCCAATTCATATTTGCTAAGTCATGGAAAAAGCCCAAGTGCCCATTGATCCATGAATGGATTAATCAATTGTGGTATATGTACACCATGGAATATTATGCAGCCTTAAAGAAAGATGGAGATTTTACTTCTTTCATGTTTACATGGATGGAGCTGGAACATATTCTTCTTAGTAAAGTATCTCAAGAATGGAAGAAAAAGTAACCAATGTACTCAGCCCTACTATGAAACTAATTTATGGCTTTCATATGAAAGCTATAACCCAGTTATAACCTAAGAATATGGGGAAGGGGAAGAGGGAGGGGAGGGAGGGGGGAATATGCGTGGAGGGAGAGTGATTGGTGGGATTACACCTACGGTGCATCTTACAAGGGTACATGTGAAACTTAATAAATGTGGAATATAAATGTCTTAACACAATAACTAAGAAAATGCCAGGAAGGCTAACCAGTGTGATGAAAATATGTCAAATAAACCAGTGTATAGTGCCTCATGATTGCATTAATGTACACACCTATGATTTAATAATAAATAAAATAAAAAAATAAAAATAAAAATAAAAAAAGGAAAGAGTGTTGACCTAAAGTAAAACAAAAAAATAGGGGCAGCAGATGCTAAAGTGATACATACTGTCAACAGCCTGAGTGTCTAAGATGGGAGTGACAGGAGCCTGTTTGTAAACTCACAGGAATGATTCAGAAGGGAAAGAAAACTTGTTAATGCAGAGGAGAGGTAAATCCAGGAATAAGGAAGCAGATGTGGGCTCCATGGTCTCTGACAGGAACAGAGAGAAATACACCCACTTGGCAGGAAGGAAGAAGTGGTATAGAAGGACAGTGCAAGCATGGTGGTTTAATAGACTTGAAGGTGATAAATTAATTGAGTTGACTTAGCTGGTATGACAACAGCAACAACCCTCTGTGGTTTAATGGTTTAATACCACAAAAGTCCATTTCTCGCTTACTTCACAATCCAGTGTGGGTCAAGTTTACTCCCTGGAGTGACTCAGGAATCCAGGCTGCTCATCCGTGGCTCTGCTGTCTATTAAGAACTCCTCAGAGACTTTCCTGGGATCCCTTCTATATGGCCACTGAGAAGCAGAAAATGAGGAAAACCTGGCACGGCATATTCTGGCCAGGCCTGGACGCACAGGACTTCAGGCCAAACTTAAGGACCTATGACAGCCAGAGGTTGGGTATATGGTTGTTTATTTATTTAAATCTTTTCCTGTAGACTTTTTAAAAATATCTCATAGCATTAATTTTTTAATTTAAAAAATAATGGGAGACAAGGAAGTGAAAAAAATAAAAATAAATATCACATAATGCTTTGGTCTTAGGCCATTAAGCTTGGCATAATTTAATTTTTCTGTTGAAATTTTTGTATAGAAAATCTACTGATGTCAGTCAATCTGAAAAAAGATTGCTCCCAGCTATATTGCAGAATTCAGAAGGGGTTAGTAAAGAAGAGAAGCTGACAGGGCCAGGTGGTAGATGGCTTGTGTCCAAGAGCAGTAGTACTTTACAGGAGTGATATCATACAAGCCAAACCAATAGGAGTGATTCATAGAAGCCAGATTGAATAGGAGAGATTTTGAGGGCATTTATTTACAGGAAGTATTTGCTGGTAGTGGTGGTCACAAGGGGGCAGAAATTCTGGAAATCAAAATCCTGAGTCCTGAGCCAATATAATTTAACTACCATTTAATAAAAATATGACATTCCTTTGGAGTCACAGCTGGTGATACCTGGAAATGTTAGCTATTATATCTTTATCTGAACTGTTAGCCTTAGTTAAAGATGTATGCCCCAATGTCAGAGACTTTCTTAACCCTATTTAAGTGATTAGTTCTGGTTAATCAAGTGAAGTTTGATATTTTTACTCTAGCTATCAAGTAATGTTTCAAAACGTAAAAAGAAAAAAAAAAGTCCTCTAGTAAAGTTTAAAGAAATTTTGTACATTGCTATTGCAAGAGGATACCCAGGAAAAGTGAATTCTGGAAGAACAAAGGTTTTCTTACAGAAGCCCAAGGACACACTTGCAAGGTCCTCTCCATGGTAACTGAGTTCTTAAGAATTTGTAAAACGTGGCTTCCTGGGTCCTTGAAACTGACACTTGTTGCTTGCTTCCGCTTCTGTGAACTCTGTGCATGATTTGACACCTCCAATGAGAGATGATTTGGTAATTTCTTTGTCTGTCTACATGTGAGTCCAATAAAAGCACAGGGACAGAGCTGACTGTGGAACTCGGCCATTTTAGAGCCCAGTTGGCCACGGCTGCGCCAGTCGAAATAAAACCACTTTCTCTTCCATCTCTAGTGTTCAGGTGACTCTCTCTGCTTTTTCTCCACTGGGCCTAGATTCCTGCAACATTATTTGAGATTTTTTATTAAATTTGAACATCTAGTATGATTTTGGTTCTATTTAAGAATATTCAGAAATGATTCTTTCTTTGTAAAATTAGCAATGTCACCTCTCAAGAAAACATATTTTTACTCTTTCATGGTCCATGTTACTTTTTTGTACCTTTTTAAACTCAATTTTTTTTTTTTTTTTTTTTTTTTTGGCCGGGGCTGGGCTTGAACCCGCCACCTCCGGCATATGGGACCGGCGCCCTACCCGTTGAGCCACAGGCGCCGCCCAACTCAATTTTTATTTGATGCCACATTATAGCTATTTTTGTTTATATTTTATATCCTCAAGATGTATATTTTGTATAATCTCAAGAATAGAAGCTATACTTTAATTTGGTTCCCTATTTACTCAGAAAATGCTATTTTTTGTGTGTTCTTATTCTTCTTTCCCTTGAAATTAACATTATGTAGAATCTATGTAGAGTAGATATTCAATAAATGTTGGTGAAAAGCTAGCAAAAGAAACTACTTTTATTTTTTCAAGCTGCTTGGTATAGACTCTGACATTATGTCCTCAATAATAATAATGAAAAGCTGACATAGCGGTGTTTCTTTGTGTGTGTGTATTTTTCCTAACTAACAAAAAAACACTTTGAAAATATCAATTAGATGTGTATCTTTTTCTCTGAATAAATGTTAAGAAATGCATTAATGTGCTTTAAGAATCTTAAAGGAATTACAGACAGCTAGTCTGCTAATTAATAGTGATGAGACAGAAGCAGAATATATTTATTTGTTCCTTTCAAAGAGACCCTAAAGTGATGTGGCAAGAAGTTTTGGCTGATGCTTATGAATACTAAACATAGAATGAAAATGCGTCTAATTAGCTGTCACCTTGGTGGTCTATGGCTTATTTGGAGGAAACAGTGATGCGATTCTCAGTGCTCACAAACATCCCATTGACATTGTGGGAACATTCGTTTTATTCACAAAAGAAACACAGGCTGTCAATGTCATGTAACTACCAACATTGAAAAGAAGGTGTAAGAAAGAGGGACATGAATACAAAATAGGATTTTTTAAAACTGAGTAAACTTGTCAGAGTTTTAACTAAAGTTTAGGCTTTCCACAATTATAATTTCTTCTTCAAAGTACAAATTGAACAATTTATTTCTTGAAATAAAATCCTTGGTCAATTATGTGTATAAAATGTTTCTTGTTTTTGAGGTTGTGAGTTCCTAGAGGACAGGAATTGTGTATATTTTTCCTCTGAATTCCTGGCATCAATACAATCCCTGGTGAATAATAAATGCTTCGTGAATGTTCACTGAAGGAAGTAATAATTTGATATTTCTTTATTGATCTGTTTCCTCCATCCTTTGCTGCCTGCATATAGGTGAAGCATTTTATTGCCAATTTTATTATTATTATTATTATTATTTTTTGAGACAGAGCCTCAACCTGTCGCCCTGGGTAGAGTGTCGTAGCATCACAGCTCACAGCGACCTCCAACTCCTGGGCTCAAGTGGGTATCCTACCTCTGCCTCCCAAGTAGCTGGGACTATAGGCACCTGCCACAATGCTTGGCTATTTATTTATTTTTTTGGTTGTAGCCGTCATTGTTGTTTGGCAGGCCCAGGCTGGATTCGAACCCACCAGCTCAGCTGTATGTGGCTGGCGCCTTAGCCGCTTGAGCCACAGGTGTCAAGCCTATTATTATTATTATTATTATTATTATTGCAGTTTTTGGCCAGGGTTGGGTTTGAACCCACCACCTCTGGTATATGGGGCTGGTGCCCTCTCCTTTGAGCCACAGGTGGCACCCTATTATTATTTTTATTACTAATATTATTATTATTTAAAAAATTCTCCCCTAAAATAAATTTGAGGTAAACAGTATGAAATACTTATGTATTAAAAATTGTGCCCAAGCTACATACAGTATGAGCTTGTGATTGTATAAGCTTTTAAACATTATTTTTCTTTAGGACAAATACAACTCTATGTAGATTGTGATCTAGAGGATCTTTTCAGAAAACTCTTCAATCATCGGAAGGCTCTGTGTAAGGAAATAGTGAATGATTGCCTGAAAACTATTATAAAGAATCCAGGTATTATATATGTATTTCTTCTGAAAACTATCTAAGATAATATGAATGAAGGGAGTTAGCTAAAATTTCCTGGGATGTGTATGCTGGGAGCTGAAAGAGTGTACAGGGAAGAACAGAACCCAACATTCTGTAACATACAGAAGCAGCATTGTATAATCAGGGATCCTTAGAACACAGAGAAGGCAAGTAGACTCCATTGTAGAGGCAATATAATGGCTATTGATTCAAAGATAAGACCCACAGTCCAGCTTATATCTTTTCTTTTGTGATGCATCCATCTTGGTGAACATAGTCATGAAAGTTTCACATGAGTCACCAGGAGGCGCTTTCTGGACCCTGAATTAAACATCCTGCTTACCATGCCACTGAGACTCTGATTAACTTCATTATAGCATATTTCTATCACAGAGTCAGAATTAGTTTTCTATTGCTGCTGAAACAAATTATACATTTTGTAGCTTAAAATGATGCAAATTTACCATTTTATAGTTCTGTAGGTCACAGTTTGAAATGAAACTCTCTGGGCCAAAGTCAAGGGGTTGTAGAGCTGCATTTTTTTTTTTTCTGGAAGTTCTAGGAAATAATCTGCGTCCTTGCTTTTTTTTCAGCATTTAGTCTATCCATATGCTTTGGTTCATGGTTATCTTCTATCCTAAAAGCCATCAATGACTAGTCAATCTTTCTTGCCTCACATTGTTCTAAAAATGACTTTTCTGCCTTCCTCTTCCTGGTGTAAGGCTCTTATGGTTACATTTAGCCTGCTAGATATGTAGAAAAATCTCCCTATTTTAAGATAAACTAATTATCATATTTAATTCCATCTATTATCTTAACTTCCATTAGCTATATAACATAACAAATTTACAAATTCTGGGGAGTATGACATGGACCTCTTTGAGAGATAATTTTTTTAAATACCACAGTCGTAAATATTATTTAACCTGCTTATATATAACCCCTGTTTCTAGTGCTACATAAGTGCTCAGTACATAATTTTTTAATTATTTAGTAAATACAAATCATCAACAAGTAGTGGGATATAGTTAGTAATATACCCTCATTCTTAGAGGAAAGGAACATGGAGAAGTGTGCATGATTTTAGGGGGGTGGAAACTGATTTTTAAGGAAATTCAATGAACTTAAAGAATATATGGTGGCCTGGGACAAGTCTGTTGGGATAGTAAAGTACATAGTGATTTGTGACAAAACTCTGTCCTGGTGTGTTGATAGAATTTGGTCTTTCTTCTTGCAATATGAGTTCAGTTAATAATAAGAAAGGACAAGAAATATATATATATATATATTTTTTTTTTTGTGGGTCCTTACGTTAGGCAGATAAAGAAACTGCAGAAAACAACTCCATCCTGTTCTTTGGGAGAGACAAAGCATTGCAAGACAAAAGAAGAGAAAAGTCAGAGAGACTTTGAGATAACTTCTTCACTTCAGCATGTCAAAGCACCATATTTTGAGTGCTTTATTTCTGAGTCCCAACAGTAGCTGCATAAACTATGGTTCCTGCTCTTGTAAAACTCCACTACATAAAAAGTTACTGAATACTTCACAGAGTATGGCTAAATATTTAGAAGTGATCTGTGTATATAAGAACCACCGGACAAATCTTCTTAAACTCTAATTTAAACATTTTCATGAGTGAGTATTTTTTAATATCTCAAGAATTTACTGACCTTCCATTCATTTATAGCTGTCAACATGACTGTATTATTTTCTAACAGGAAATCTAATATCTTTAAAGCATAGCAGAAATAATAATTTATAATTGATTTTTATTTCTCACTGACATATAAATAAAAAATAACACCACTTTTGAATACACAGAAAAAACATTTCTGCAAGCCCCACTTGAAATAGGAAATGAAAGACTACTCACAATGAAATATGGGTCAGCAATTTAATTTGAGCTGATACCACAAAGGTATTCAGAGGGCCACAGATGTTGGCGTGGATGCGGAGAAAAGGGAACACTTCTGCACTGCTGGTGGGAATGCAAATTAATACATTCCTTTTGGAAAGATATATGGAGAACACTCAGAGATCTAAAAATAGATCTGCCATTCAATCCTGTAATTCCTCTGCTGGGCATATACCCAGAAGACCAAAAATCACAACATAACAAAGATATTTGTACCAGAATGTTTATTGCAGTCCAATTCATAATAGCTAAGTCATGGAAAAAGCCCAAGTGCCCATCGATCCACGAATGGATTAATAAATTGTGGTATATGTATACCATGGAATACTATGCAGCCTTAAAGAAAGATGGAGACTTTACCTCTTTCATGTTTACATGGATGGAGCTGGAACATATTCTTCTTAGTAAAGTATCCCAAGAATGGAAGAAAAAATACCCAATGTACACAGCCCTACTATGAAACTAATTTGGGACTCTCACATGAAAGCTATAACCCAGCTACAACTTAACAATAGGGGGAAGTGGGAAAGGGGGGTGGGTGGGTAGAGGGAGGGGAATCGGTGGTATCACACCTGTGGTGCATCTTACAGGGGTATTTGCGAAACTTGGTAAATGTAGAATGTAAATGTTTTGGCACAGTAACTGAGATAACGCTGGAAAGGCTATGTTAACCACTGTGATAAAAATGTGTCAAATGGTTTATGAAGTGAGTGTATGATGCCCCATAATCATATCATTGTATACAGTTATGATTTAATAAAAAATAAATAAATAAAATAAAATTTCTAAAAATTAAAAAGTGTCTTGCCCAATGGCCAAGTGACAATATATATTTTGTCTGTATTAATCTATATGAGATATAAAAAGTTAATATTCTTATTGTTGGCTAAACTTTTACTCAACAACATTTGTTGCTTCTCTCCATCGCTCTCCATAACCATGATTCAATTTCGTGGACTATCATATTGGGGAAGCTGATTATAGTGTGAATATATGTATATAGGCAATTTAATATCAGAATGTTGCTATTCAAAAAGAATTTTTATGTCACGCTTTAGCATTTTAAGATTATATTATGTAATTCTAGTGTATTGGTTTCAATAATTTCCACTATAGCATTCAGGGGATGTAAATTAAAAGAGCACATAAAAATTCAAAGGAGCTCAGTGTTTACTAAGACATAGTATTCTTATATTAGCAAAATCAGTCATTTATCTTTTTTTTATTAAGTTATTTGTACAAGATCATGAATACATTTATGCCATTGTGGGATTCAATGTGTTGATTATTTATACAAATTGGAGTGCTTACATCCTACTAATTAACATAGCCTTCACCTCATTTACCCAATTACAGTGTTAAGACATTTGTGTTCTACACCTGATAGACCCAACTTGTACTTTCAATATGCTCCATGGATGTGGTCCTCCTATTACCACTCCCTCTATCGACCCACCCACCTTCCTTCCTCTCCTCCTCCCCTTCCCTCCTTCATCCTAGGCTATAGTTGTGATTCATCTTCTATCTGAAAGTGTGAGTGATTATAAATTGGTTTGAGTGCATTGGATATATATTTTTTCATTCCTGAGATACTTTACTAAGAAGAATATTTTCCAGCTCCATCCATGTAAACATAAAAGAGGTAAAGTCTCCATTTTTTTTTTTACTGCTGCATAGTATTCCATAGTATACATATACCACAATTTATTGATCCATTCATGGGTCCATGGGAACTTGGGCTGCACTGCTAGTGGGAATGCAAGCTAATATGTTCCTTTTGGAAGGAAATTTGGAGAACACACAGGGCTTTAAATGTAGACCAGCCATTTGATCCTGCAATTCCTCTTCTAGCTGTATATGCAGTCATTTATCTTATTAATAAAAGTAAATGATTATTTAGCCACTGGATAATTTTTGTGGTTTCTCATATCTTATCTAGATCAATTGGTTTCTCATATCTTATCTAGATCAATGTAATTTGAGCTCATGTTTCATTTCTGTGAATATTGGTGTATGGCAGTCTTCTCTTAGTTATTAGAGTGTGTGAAAAACTGACGCTATTTGTGTGGGAGGATTTTTTTTTTGCAAGTAATTTTTTCTTGTTCATCTTTCTAGGTTATCATCATGAAATTGTTCATAGTAAGCAAAGAATCTGTAAAGTTCTATGCTGTACTGCATAAAAAAAAGTTGAGCATAAATAGTCTAGCTCTGTTTATAATCTTCTCAGTTCTGGTCAGTGTTCTTGATTATGTAACTTCAAGTTTTACTTCTATGGCTTTCATGCCTGTAGGTTATGCAAATTACAGATTATGGAAACACTTTCTGATCACAGAACAATGAATTAGTAAGTCATGAGAAAGTAAGTCTGAGTAAGTCATGTGAAACTCAGGGTCAGTTATGGAACTTGGAGGTTCAGTTTAGTAAAAGATAATCACATACACGTATGTGCAGTAAATCTTTGCTGAACATCATGGATCTATTTTTAGAAACTATGACTATGCAAATATGAGCTGTAATAAAACCAACTTTTTTCTCCTCAAAGCTATAACAAAACGAGGTCGAACAAAGCAATGTTACTTAAGGATCTGCTGCATGTCATTTCACTTATGATGAGGATGTAATATACACACATATATACATATTTCAACTTTTTGTAGGATTAAATTCAAGTAAGTAAAAGATCTAGAACAGTTTTAGCACCTACTATTGATCTATTACTTTTGTAGCTCCAGGGGAAAACATCCCCTTCATTCCCTGAAGGTTCACTAAAACATCAATTCACAAAAAGCAGACAATAGAGAAAAACATACAAATTTATTAGTGTTGTCTGGGGTGGAGGGTAGTCACAGAGTAATTGACCCACCATACAATGTAGTAGAGGGGGTTATATACCCTTCTTCTTAGAGAAAAGGGAGATGGGTTGCTGTGGATGATTACCAATGGGTGAAGAAATAAAGGATTTTTAGGGGAATTCAGCAGGCCTGAAGAACACAAAATAGCCTGGGATAAAATATTTGGACCTGAAGAGCCGACAGTGGTTTGTGATGAAATTCTGTCCAGGTGTGTTGATAGACATCTGTCTTTCTTCCTGGGATATATGCTCAGTTAATAAAAATTCAGGGAAGGAACTAGAGGTAATTGTTTTCTTTGGTGGGCCAGACTTCAGGCAGGTAAGGGAACTTCAAAAGACGTCTTCATCCTTTCATTTGAGAGACATAGAGGATATGAGATAGGAGGGAGGGAAGGTCAGAGAGACCTTGAGTCTTCTTTTCTATTTCTGCGTGTCAAAGTGCCATATTGGGGTATCTATTGATTTCTAAGCCCCAACATTTTCCTCCCTGGAATAATTGAAAAGTGCAACAATGGGGAATAGGATAGATTTGGAAGCACATCATCAATGGTGTGTTGACAAGGGAAAGTCAGGTCTTAAAATTAGCAGTTGTCAAAGGCAAGCATATGAAAATTCATTAATATTTTTCCTGTTGTGCTCGAAGTTGGGAAGTGAATACCCCCAAGCAGAAGTTAATGGTCATGACATAAGCAGAAATTCTTTAGGCTTTACACAAAGGGAATTTCGGATAATTAATAACCAATCCACCAATAACCGTCCCAGGAGATGGTAAATAATTTCTTCTAATTTTAATTCCCAAGCATGATTAAAGAGAATTTTTAATTCATTTTTCTTATGGAGAGATATCTTCTTATATCCTTGCTTGTTAATAGTAAAATAAATAGCAGTTTATTTCTGTGATAGCTTTCTGTTTGATTGAAAGGTAGCATGTGGTAAATTTTTGATTGACTATGTAAAATGGGTCCTAGATCACTTTCATTTTGTAGCTCAATTAATTCTTTGGGTAAACGCTCAGCCATGTACACCTTAAAGTACAACATGCTGGATAAATTTTATGTCTTTTATTATTTCAAGAAATATATTAGATATCAATGATCTAATTAATAGTTCTGTTTATTGAGTACCAGCTATGAGTAAAAAATTGCATTAGATGATTTCACTTTCATATTCAACATAGGGTTCCTAAATGTACAACAGTGTATGTTGATAACAGATGAAGAAATAGGCTCAGGAAGTTTCTTTGTTCAAAGAAGTCACACCACTAGAAAATGTTGGAGTTCAAGTTCTAATGACAGATCCTCTGATTCTGAGTGGAGGCTGTTCCTAAGCATCCCTGCCTATGTTAGCTTAGGCCCTGGCTCATTTGGGAGGGTGTTATCAAAATATTGTTGAGGCAGTTTTATACTATCAAGTAGTTAAGCTACACCCACGTTTCCCAGAATTTTGTTTTTCTGTATAGTTCTGAGTTAAACACGTGAGAAACAGCACATAATTTGGAAAGGAGAAGCAAGGTGAGAGCCATAGTGCTCCAAAGGTCTGCCATGGGCTCCAGACAAATCAAATCTCTCCCACCTGTGGCTGATATAGTGCATTATATATAGTATTGGTGTGGTCCAGGCACCAGGTCTACAGCTCTTTGATCTGTGAGTCCTGGGGACAGGTGTGTGAGCAGTTCAGTGGTGAGGTCACCAGTTCCTTCTGCATCTCACTCACATCAAGGAGACTGAAGGCTATGAAAGGCAGCTGTAATTTCTGCTTGCCTTTGTGGGCTGCAGTTGTTGTTTTTTGGGGGGGAGTGGTTACCAGATTTGTCTGGTTTTCTCATTGTTTTTTCTCTCTCTTGATATTTCTGCCCTCATATGTCTGTAGAGTTACTTCCAGACTGGAATAAAATTCTTCACCAGGTCCCACAATTGGGCAAGGTCTAATCTTTATAATAAATCACTTATTCTACTTCCCTGATGGAATCATGACTGCCACACTCATGAAATGTATCTTGTTGTGACCACGGTAGACAGATTATTTCTGGAAGTTTCAGACACTGTACCTTTGAAGCTAACAATACCTTCTTGTTGTTATAAGTTGAGCAAAGTAATCTTTTTTCCTGCTTAAAGGTGAGTGATTTAAAAAGCCTATAATACCCTATCTAAGGCTTGTTCTATTAACAACTGCATTCAATATATTATGGCCATGGTTGATTTACACGCTTAAATTTACGTTCATGAGGTCAAACACCAGCTTGTACTATTTACTGACTCTTGATGATGAAACTTGTGTAAGTTACCCAAATTAATTTTCATAGGATCAATTCTAATCTTTATTATTTAGCATCTCATTTGTGATTTTTGGATTATTCACACACAGAGATTTGTGTAACATCAGGCAGCAGACCTAATTAGAACCTCTCATGATGTGCAAAGAAGTGCATCTACCAGGTGTTTCTCTTTCTCCTATTTTTACCCTTTAAATTGTGTAAGTCCCTCCTAACTTGAAGAAATTGAGATATAACCCTGACATCAGAGGACCATTAACTTGGTAATAATAATAATTTGTAAAGGAGTCAGAAATAGAACAGCTCTGTTTTGTATCCTCTTTTATGTTTAAAATTCTTCCCCACGTATTAACTTCATACTCATAAGAAACTTGCAGGTAACTGTGTGTTATCCGCTTTATTTAAAAAACAAATAGACAATTGAGAGACTCTGTGAATTTAAAGACAAAAATCACATAGCAAAGGATTTGAAGGATGGTCCCTGACTCCACATTTAGTGCTCTTTTGTCAACATATCAAATTTTGACTATGCTGTGTATTAAAAAAAATATTTTTGTTAAAATTTGTTTTTATGGAAAGTGAATGGCAGAATAGAAAGCCCACATACCTTAGAGCAGGCGTCCTCAAACTTTTTAAACAGGGAGCCAATTCACTGTCCCTCAGACCGTTGGAGGGCCGGACTATAGTTAAAAAAAAAAAAAAAACTATGAACAAATTCCTATGCACACTGCACATATCTTATTTTGAAGTAAAAAACAAAACGGGAACAAATACACTTCACACCACTTCATGTGGCCCACGGGCCACAGTTTGAGGACGCCCGCCTTAGAGTTTTATACTTCTTTTTTGGAATCAAGCATCTGTGTTCTTAAGCAAGGCCCTGTGCCCTTGACTGAGTCACTTCATTTTCCTGACTCATTTTTCTTGATTTGTAAATGAATCTATAACATTTAACTTGCAATTTTATTATGAAAAAAATTTCCTACCATATTTGGCAGCAATGATCACTGATGCTGCTACCAACAAATCAGTTCTCCTTAAACAAAAAGCCAATTAAGGCTCAACAAAAGAATCTAGACTCTGTCTAAATTAAAACCAGCAGGCACTCCCATTACTGTCCTCAAGATCTCTAAACCACCTGGCCTTCTGGAGTCTTTGGACAATATATGATGGCCTCAAGTTGCCCATGGGCAGCAAGTGACTATCTCTTTGTCTTGTGCTATATACCATTACAGCAGCAATTGCTTGCCACAAACCATTCTTTCTTGGACATAAAAGTTCTCACAGATGCCAAGTTTGTGATCCTTTGTAGCCACCTGCCCTTTATGCCTTGAATTATGGAAGCAACAATCCACAAGTTCAGCCGGGCCACCGAGGCCTCTTCAGTATGAGATGGAATCACATCTTGTCCCTCTAGTATATTCTACTTACACAAGGAATGGCCTCCCTAGTCCTCAGTCAGAGGCCGTGTACTGAGATGCTGAATTAGGGTTCTCCAGAGAAACAGAGCCAGTGGAACAGATAGATAGATGGGTAAATAGAGAGATAGACAGATGAGAGGGGATTTATTGGGGAAAATAGCTCATGAGATTTTGGAAGCATGAGAATGGAGTGCGGCTCAGTCTAAATCCAAAGGCCACAGAGAGCCTAATGGTATAACTTTCAGTCAGAGGCCAAAGGCCTGAGAAACGGGGGGCTGGTGCAAGATCCAGGGTCCAGAGGTCAGAGCACTTGCAGTTACAATGTCCAAGGGCAGGTCAAATAGGGTATCCCAGATCTAGAAGACAAAGAGAATGCAAATTTGCCTTCCCTTTGCTTTTTGATTCTATCTGGCCCTCAACATATTGGTGTCTGCCCACATCGACTAAGGGCTGATCTTACATCCACCTCATCCATCCTATTCAAATGCCAATCTCTTCCAGTAACATCCTCACAGAGATATCCAGAAATTGAGTATCACTTAATCCATTCAAGTTGTCATGTGAAACTAGCCATCACAAGCCCCCTGGGATTAACTGAATAAACACCAATGGGATTTTGTGGACCGAGCAACATTGCCACCATCATAAAAGACAGGGCTTGGTTAAATGGTACCACTTTATATTCCTTAACCAAGATGTTTCTGATGAAGGATGGAACCTATTTTTGTTGAAAAGCTTTCCAACAAGTTGGTTAGACTTACGGCAATTATCTTAGCATTCTATACCCAGGCCAATAAATCACTCCTGTACATTTATGCATACTCTCGGGCCATTGCCTAAGAGGTGTGCCTTTTAGGAAAAGAATTCTGAGAATCTGTTTTGTCACAGAGATTTGTTTTGATACTAAAAACAAATGTATCTCTATATACTAAGATATATCTATAGAGATATATGTATCTCTATATATTAAGGCCATAACACAAAACCTTGCCATGTCACTCTTTATCACCTTCCGAGTTCCAGACACCACTGATGGTAATCAAGGTGCACATCTCACTTCCCAGAATACAAAATACGCTGTGCTCTTGGAAAAGGCATTCAAAGAAACTTTTTTTTCTCCTAGAAAGAGTGCTACATACTTCTTTGCTGATATTACTATGGTCACCTTTGAAGTATTCTCCTTGGGAAGTTATGCATCAGTGCCATCACCTAGTCAACCCTTCACAATGGTCACCAGACGGTCAAGGGGTATACTTCGAAGGTGACTATATGATAGCCCTTCCGGGCCAACATTCGCTGCCTTTATCAAGATATTGTAAGATAAATATGAGCTCTGGTAAGAATTGCATGGCATTTAAACAAAGATTGTAATGAGGGAATAAGTTCAGAGATTAGGAAGATTTATAGGATTGGCAATAACTTCTGTTTTCTGGACTATAAGGGCTTTGAGTAGCAAAGACTCAGTAAGACTTCTCAGTTACAAACTAGTTGGAAAGATAAAATTTCCAGTGGTAACTTCTCATATAAGAAGATAAATTCCATTAGGTTCAGAGAGAAACATTAGGTTAGGAAACAAAACAAAATAATTACTTGAAAGTGAAAAAATTTGATCAAACCAATTATACGGCATCAATAAATCAAATGCTGAAACTAAATATAGCAGTTTGAAGCAATCAAACAATATGATTATGGATGTCATATACATATTTTCTTATCATTAATTTGGAAGTTTAACACTGCAGAATTAAAAATAAATCTTTCGATACAGTATAGAACTGATGTAAATGATAGTGGGATAAATGTATCTTTCTCCAGATAATGTTTTTATATCAACCTTTATGGAACTCAAAGAATAAGAGTATACTTTTATAATTCTCATTTCTTTATTTTATATTTTAATTCATCAATTTATTTTGTTTAAAATATTGTGGCAAGAATAATCTGTATCTATAAGGAAAAAATATATAATGTGAAGGTTATGGCAAGAAATAACACACCTTATATAGTTTTTTTATGACTCAAACAGAGTCATAATAGCCAAAGAATATGAGAAAAGTATTTGCAAATGTCTGTGAACTACTTATTTTCAGTGAAGGGTTTTTCAACTTATAGACTACTTTCATAATTTCACATTCTATTCCAATTGATCAAATAATACAGAGAAAATGGAAAAGACATAATATGAAGAAACTTTCATTCTAGGATTTTGTTGAGTTGACTAAGCACTAATTCTTTCTTCTCTATTCTTGTAGCTGTGTGACTTCAAAAGCATTATTTAACCTCTCTGAGTATGCTAAATTGTAAAATGGGAATAATTAATCAAACCTCAGAGGTGGTTGTGAAGATTAAACAAGCTGTATATGCAAGCATTTAGAACAATGACTAAACACTAATAACATTTTAACTGCTATTAACTATAATAGTTTGGATAATTAGATTGTTCCTTAAAGAAAGTGATTCATTTACTAATGATTACATAATTAATACCTGCATTCACCTACAGCAGACTTGGAACATTCAGACCTGTAGTTTAGGAATTTGTTTTCTTCCTCATAGTCACTCAAATTTTAGATGAATTAGTATAAATATTTATTCACTATTGTTTAGATTTTACATTTGCCTAAATTACTACTGAATGTAGATATGAAAGCTATTTATATACCAGATGAAGTAAGTTACTGGTGCTCATTCATCTGTTTTTCCTTTCTTCCTGGCTATATGTCTTAGCTTTCTTGATAACTGGCCATGTAACTTGTTCTGATTCATTGACTGAGAGCACAGGGATGTGTGCATTGAAGAGCTCGTCTTTGTTTCCCTGGGCTTTATTCTTCTAGCTCATAACTTGTGGATTCAGGTGTTGAGCTAGATTGCCATAATATAGGAGAAGTCTAGAACACCCACATACTTCATGGAGGCCAGCTGCCCTAAAGCATCACTAGACCTTTAGAAGACTTTGTGTGAGAAATAAACTTTAAATGGGTTAAGATATAGAAATTTTGAGGTTGTTTGCAATATAATTGTCAATCCTATCTAGTACACTATATGTTCATAAAGCTCTTTTGACTGGCAGACTTGAATTTTCTCCAGCTCAGAAACATTTTCCAGAATTTTATTTCTTCAATAACATTTTTGCTTTATCTATTTTCTTTTACAATGTAGATACATAGTGAAATATATGTTTTGATTTCTAGTATATGTAGATTGCTTCCTTGGGATAGATTTTTTGCATTTCTCATCTTTTAACTCATAATTTCTCTATTTTTTTCATACTATTTTTCTTTTGGACCTAGTAGAGAGACATGAGTGGGTCATATTCTTATGGATAGTTATCATTATAGGTGTATGTAACATTATGCTCTTGTATTAAGCTATTTTTCTTACAGTAATACTCTAAACTAATTGAGTTTAGAGTATTACTGTAAAATCATAAAAATTTCTTATTTCTATATGTTTTTAGTTTACCTAAACATAGCATATGTATGGCTTTATTTTTTAATTATTCAGTTGACATGATCTATATTAAGATGTTTTTATTTTTGGAGTTGATATTGTCAATTTTTTATCTGGGGCATAATAATACACGGTGGACATCTGCTATCTACCCATACCTCTAATGATAGACATGAACTATCCACCACCATAAATGCTTTGCTAAGACATATTCCTACATGTCTCCTATGGACTCGTTGAAGAATTGCTCACAGTATATAAACGGGAGTGGGATATTTGGTTTGTATGCTTTTATATTTACTAAAATATTTCCCAAATTCATGTCAAAATAATTGTACTAGTTGATAATTCTGCCAGTAATTCATGAATTTTCCACTTCCCAAGCACACTTGCTAACTCCTGACATCATTTTTCAATTGTTCACCACTCTGATGGATGTAAAGAAAGATGTAATTTATGTTTTATCTTGTTTTTCTATGCAAAAGTTGATTAACTCTACATATACTTATATATGCTTTGTTTTCCAGCTGTAAATTGTCATTTGATATATTTTGCCATCTGTTGATTTGAAGCTTTATTTCGTGTAAGGGCTTTACACATTGCAGCTGTCTTCTCCTAGTTAACTTTAATATGGATTACTTCAACTTCACAGTTTTTAAAAATTAGTTCACTTTTAATTTCTAAGATCACTTTTTGATTTTTCTCTTCTAACTTTACTGGTATTGTTTTTATAATATTTACTTAGCTACTTTCATCATGGCTCATAATTTGGCAGTTAAGTTTTAACTCAAAACAATTATTTCTGAGATTTTAGCTGCTTTTCCCTCAATGATTTTCTTCTCTATATTTTTAGATACAAGAGTTGAAAATACTAGCTAGAAGTCCTCTAACATTTCTCTGACTACTGAAATATTTTTTGTAAGGCATTTTCTTTAATTTTAAAGGATAATGCATTCTGTCTCTTTTCATAGATTGTTTCTTTTAATTCTTTGTAAATAAAAAGTGTTCTTTCTGCTTTAATTTGAAACTCTAATTTAAAATTTAATTTTTAAATTGTTAAAAAATTTTAATCTCAATTTCCTCCTTTTATAGGACAAATGCCTGTGATTTTTTTTATCTTCTCTCTATCATTTCCACTTTATATTAATTTCTGTCACCAACTTCTTTTGACAGTACTCTCAAATTCCTTCTCTTCAATTTAAATCCTGTGTTAACAACCTCTGTTCAAGGATCATTCCAACACTGTTATACTAAACTTGTAATTGTCTAAACAATGTCATTTTTTAACCTCCCTATTCTTATAATCATTGGCCCTTTTCTCTTTCTTGCATGCCTAAATCCTACCCACCCTTTAGACATTTACCTTATTTACAGCATTTTAAAACTCTTATAATCTTATTTCTATACCTTCTTCTATCTGGTTATATAACTGTTTGACTCTGCTTTTTAAAAATAGTTTCTTTCTCTTATGCTGTAACTGTTTACTTACTTGTCTGTCTTCTCTGTTAGATTTGGAGGCTCTTTGAAGAAAGAAACTGACTTTTTTTCTGTCTTCAATGTATTCTCAAGGTATGATGTTTGACACATAATTGGTTTCTAAAAAGCATTTGTTAAGTGAATAAATAATGATTGAATGATTACAGGCATAAAGCAAGCTTCAAAAACATCTTTTGATTTGAATTGGTTTAAGTCTCAGTTTTCTTCTCATATTTGGTAAACTAGAAACAGAGCAAGTTGTCTATTGTGAATTTCTTTCCAGATATGCAGAAATCACATTTAGGAAGAAAATATTTCAAATAGAGTAACAGTCCTCATACAAGTCTCTTCAGAGACAGACTTGTACTCACACAGCCCCCACCAGCACACACACCAAGCAGCAGCATTTTGTGACTAATGTCCTGCACAAATATTAAGATATCATTTATTTATTGTTGCAAACCTTCTTATATGGATAGTTTTGCTTTTGTAGAGGAAGGAACAAAATCTACGTGACTGTACAGTGGTATCTGAGTTTTTCCTCCAAAAAACTGCACTCTAGTGTTTTAAGTACAAGTATGTCTATCAAAATATTTAAAGACTCGAACAGAAACTTCTCTGAAGATGACAGATGAATGGCCAAGAAACACTTGAAAAAATGATCATCGTCTCTAATCATCAGAGAAATGCAAATCAAAACCACTTGGAGATATCACCTAACTTCAGTGGTATTAGCCCATATCACAAAGTCCCAAATCTGCAGATTCTGGCATGGATATGGAGAGGAGGGAACACTTTTGCACTACTGATGGGACTGCAAACTAATAGAACCTCTAATGGAAAAAAGTATGGAGAATTCTCAAGGAACTAAACATTGACCTTTGATTTGATCCTGCATTCCCATTACTAGAAGAAAAAAAGTCATTTCACCGCAAGGATATTTGTACTAAAATGTTTATTGCAACTCAATTAACAATTGCCAAAATGGAGAAGCAACCCAAATGCCCATCACCCCATGACTAGATTAATAAATTGTGGTATATGTATACTATGGAGTACTGTTCAGCCATAAGAAAAGGTGGAGGCTTTACATCTTTTGTGTTCACCTGGATGGAGTTGAAACACATTATTCTTAGTAAAGTATCTCAGGAATGGGAAACAAGGTACCCAACGTACTCAATACTAATATGAAACCAATATATAAACAACTGCATGCGCATGTGAAAGAAAAACACAAGTATAGTCTCCCAAGGGGTAGGGGAAAAAGACGGAAGTGGGGGAGGGAGGATGATTGGCAGAATCTCACCTAATGTGCACAATGTGAGGATATTCAACATACCCTCTGGGTGAAGGGCTCAGCTATGACTTGAAAACAATGTAACCTAAACATTTGCAGCCTCATATTAATCTGAAATAAAAAATAAAATAAAATATTTAAAGAAATTAAAAAAGTTGGTAAAGTTATAAATCAAAATGGGACTCCAGAGGTTAAGTTGAAAAGGTTTATATCTCTTTGAAAGTTATGTCTTTTTAACATAAATCTACAAATGGTGTGTTTCTTGAATCCTTTTCAGATTAAAAAAAAAATGTGTTGGCAAATTTTGGAAAAGTGTATAGCCAAAGTAATGATGCCTAATTTGATAATATGCAGCATGTACAGGAAAGGGTATAGCAACTGGTACAGAGAATTGGTGAAGATGCATCTCTGATATCAAAGAATGTTTTCCTAACATTGAAATGAAGCTAAGTGAAAAATTCTAGAAAAAAAATGTTTTGAATTAAAGCACAGCCTACCCTAAGATAACTAGATGTAGAGTGGAAGACAATTGAAAAGTGATTTTCAAATTGCTATGTACTTCAACTCAGCATTTAAAATGTATTCATCAGTGAGTTGAGTTTGATCACCCCTCACAAAGTGATGCTGCTACCCTGTATACACTCTGAGTAATAAATTCCCATTTCCCTTCATTCAGGAAATCTAGCTTTACTGTATAATCATATATGTGAGTGACATTCTTTGCCTAATCTAAGATGACTTGGAGCCAATGAAATACACCATTGGAATGTCTTAACGTGAGGCAGCCTGAGGCGTAGAAACAACACTAGCTATTAAAGTCAAAATATTCATTTCTAAACACCAATTTTGATATTTATCTTAGCTCCTTATTCAATTGTTAGATCTTTACTATATCCCGAAATTATCAGCTCCTTATTAAATTACTTAACCTCTGCTAACTCTAGTTTCTTCGTATATAAAATGGGACAAGAATTTATCAAAGAGGTAACATTTACTAAAGCTTTTACAAAACTGCAAAATATTATTAGTAGTGTCAACAATCAATTTGACTATATTTTTCTTTTTTTTTAATTAAGCCTTTTATTTGAGTGGACTAAATCAAACTTCCTCTGGCATTGTATATTCAGCTTAATAAAGTCTTGTGACTAAAATCACCAAATGATAAAGCTTGCTAATACTGCTGATAATTTATAAATATACCTGCTTTATCAATTTGGAACCTTTGTCAGTCTGAAGCCCTAGTGTCTGATCCCTAGATTTTTTAATTTACCAAACCAGTGAGAAAAATAATTTAAGGGCATTACTAACTAGCCTTACTTATTGTTTTAAATATGAACCTTAAAAAGCAATTACTGTCTTTTTGTACCCATTCTTTCACAAAAACAAGACAATTTGAATATCTTTGCCCATTCTTTTCCCTAAATAAGAATATAATCTCACATTCAAGGAGAACCTGAACAAAATGGAATAGTTGGCTTGAGAAAGAGAAGAGGAGAAAGGACATTACAATTCAGAGAAAATATTTAATTGTAAGTGATATCTGTGGCGTAGGAAGATTGAGAGTTTTGTAGCACAAGGAAAGCGGGTACCAGAAAAAAGTTTCCTACTATTACGGTGATAAAGGGATCCTTTCTAAGATAGGTAGCAAAGTGGGTGAGGCATGAATTGATTTCAGCAGCTTATAACCCAGTTCCTAACTGTGATTGGCAGGACAATTTAGATTCTACATAGATAGGATCCCAGAAATCCAAAGTACCTGTAGGGTCTTGATTGCATTAGTCTTTTGGTTAAATTAGGGAATGTTCTTCACCTCATTTCTGCTTTAAAAGTCTTTTCAGAATAAGATTACATTAAATAGCTGGTTCTCTGGTATTATAAGAAAATTATTTTTTGCTTTATTTTGTTCAATATGTCACTAATCTATAATCATAACCTGTCAGAGATAGTCAGATATTTTGCCATTATTTGGAGTAGTTAACTGATGAAGTAGAAAGAGTATTAAAAGGAAAACCAGAAATTTTGTTTTCTATTCTCAACTACTATTCTGTTGACTTTGCATAAGTTATTTGATCTTTCTAGGATATAATTTTTACAATATATGCAGAAGATGCCTCACATTGAAGATTTTCAATGATTCTTACTGAGTCAAATCAATACATTCTGAAAGTTGGACTTGGGGATTTTTAATGTTCTTGCTGTCTTGAAAGTCATATTATGATCAATTGAACTGGTACTTGTGGTTTGTTTTCATTATACTGTACACAGGGTTCTGCTTACATATTTCACTTATGTGTTAGCCATTGGTGTTCCGTGTTACTCACAGACATAATTTTTGTCTAACATTCGCTATAAATGTCTTCCTTCCTTCCTTCCTTCCTTCCTTCCTTCCTTCCTTCCTTCCTTCCTTCCTTCCTTCCTTCCTTCCTTCCTTCGTTCCTTCCTTCTTTCTTTTTACAGAGTCTCACTATGTTACCCTCAGTAGAGTGTTGTGGTGTCACAGCTCACAGCAACCTCAAACTCTTGGGCTTAAATGATTCACTTGCCTTAGTCTCCCAAGTAGCTAGAACTACTGGTGCCCACCACAATGCCTGACTATTTTTTTTTTTTTTTTTTTTTTGTTATACTTGGCCCAGGCCAGGTTCGAACCTGCCAGCCCCGGTATATATGGCTGGCACCCTAACCACCGAGCTACAGGCGCTGAGCCCTGTCTTTATTTCTTTATCTTTCCCTATTAATTATACACTAACATTCTTAGAGCTACCTAAGAAAGCTTAGGGCTTTCTAAGCTGGTTTAGAAATATGAAACACCTACTTTACATATCTCAGGGAGACTAACACTTTTTTGACTCAGTTCTATTTAGAGTTTGTTCTCTAAGGACTTTGGAAAAACATGCGTATTATATATATAATATATATATGCCTACATACATAAAATACACATACATGCATATGTATATGTCTACAATTGCATGTATGTATCTGCACATTTGTGTATATACATACACACATATATATATACACACATCTTTTGTAACCTGTGTCTTCTCTAATATCCTCATTTTACATCAAAAGATTCTGAGGCAAGCAAAAGTTAAATGATTTCTCCAAAGTCACATAGCTTATTAGCTTATTTCTGCTAGAACTAAGACCACAAATTATTTACAGAAACCAATCTACATATTTTTATGAAGTACCATTTTATTTTTAAAGAAAACCCTTTTATGTTGCACATTTCAATGGTTACAGAAATATAAGAGCCAGTAAGAATATTAATCTTATTTAATTATAGCAGCATACGTCTTATATTGGGTTATTTAAATTAGATTAGTAATGAAATAGCATATCAATTAGCTATTGCTATATAATAAACCACCTCACAATTTAGTGGCTTAAAACAACAACCACTTATTTAATTATGATTCTATGGTTTGGCAATTTTATTGGATTAAGTAGGATTTTTGTTTTTGTCTCAGCTCATTCATGAATCTGTGGTCAGATGCCAGATTGACTGGGGCTGGCCAGTCTAAAATGACCTCAGCTAGGATGACGGAACTCCACTTCATGTATTGACACATCCTCTTAGGCTTATTCACATGATAGTCACAGGGTTCCAAGGGTAAAAGTAGAAACACGCAAAATCCATCAATGGCCCAGCTCAAAACTGGACTACGACTTCTACTACATTTTACTGGTCAGAGCAAATTATAATGTCAGTCCAGATTTAAGGGGTATGGAAGTGATAGCAAAGTTGGTGTGCAAAAAGGTATATAAAGGCAGATAAATAATTATGGCTATGTTTGCAATCCAGTACAAACAGCATTTTTTTAATATAGGTTTAGTTCCCTGGCTTCGCTGAGAAAAGTTTAAATGCTCAAGCTGTTTCTAGCATATAGTACTTCCAAATATCAAGTCCTAGCCAGGATGTAGATCAGCTGCTGATGAGAATACCAAATATCACAGACACTTTGCAAAACTGTTTGACAATTTCTTATAAAAAGTTAAATCATACACTTACCATATATTCCAGTGATTGAATTACTAGATTATTTAACTAAGTGGTAGAGAGCATAGTACCCTCAAAACTTAAAATATTTACTATTTATCAATTTACAGAGGAAGTTTGCTGACTCTTAGAGGAATTCATAGATGCTTTTTACAAGCCAAGGCTGAAAATGATGTTCATCACTTATGCTCATGTTTTATTAGCTAGAATTCTGTCTCGTGGTCACATAACACAAGGAAGGCTGGGCTATGTACACTACTCGTGTGCATAGGAGACAGAGGAAACAGTTTTTGTGACTCTGTCATGTCTTCACTAACTTTCCGAAGACTATATATAACAATTCTACCACCCTCTATACGCAATAGCACTTTAAAATTTTTTTTTTTTTTTTTTTTTTTGTAGAGACAGAGTCTCACTGTACCGCCCTCGGGTAGAGTGCCGTGGCGTCACACGGCTCACAGCAACCTCCAACTCCTGGGCTTAAGCGATTCTCCTGCCTCAGCCTCCCGAGCAGCTGGGACTACAGGCGCCCGCCACAACGCCCGGCTATTTTTTGGTTGCAGTTTGGCCGGGGCTGGGTTTGAACCCGCCACCCTCGGCATATGGGGCTGGCGCCCTACTCACTGAGCCACAGGCGCCGCCCAGCACTTTAAAATTTTATGTTCTAAGTTGTACTTAACTATTTCTTTCCATGTTTAATGCTTTTACCAGACTTGGTAAAAAAAAAAAAAAAAAAAAAACAAGTTGTATTCATCTCGGTATGTCTAGTGTCAAAGTCAACTGAATGAAATAAATGAAGAAAATAATACAACCGAGAGTGAATAATCCTTCAGATAGAAAGGATTAGATCAAGGATGAAAAATTTGTTGGGCCACGTGGGTGCCTATTATGGAAGATATAACCTGACAATGGGACAAGACTGAAAAGGACTCAGAACATTTGTTAAGAGAGTGTACAGGTAAAAAATACGGCATTTAAGATAGAGCACATTTTCCATCTCTTGATTATGTTTTGTAATATTCAATGACAGCATTCTAAGTCATATTCACCTCTGAACAATAATAACAAATTCAGACAATTCTATGAAATCCAGTGCATGTTGAATTTGAAGAGAATGTTAATGAGACATAGTCGTAAGTCATATGAAGAGAATTGTTCTTCTAGTAACAAGTTAAGAGGACTTACCCAGCTACACTGTCGTCTGGTACCTGCTGGATTCAGTACACTTGCCAGACCCATATGAGGCCGTGATATCCAAACCTTATCGCTTACCAAAATGGGCACACTTTTCCTAAGTGTATTTTTTTTTTTCAGCTGTTCATTTAACTGCTAGTTAGTCACAGTCAATTTCTGAAGCTAGTATGCCATATATTCTACGACAGTGCTGTGTATTAGTATGTAGGTTTTGGTTTATTTTCTGGTGGTTGTCTTTATTAATAGCATCTCTGTTAAGTAGAAATTCTTCAGATGGGAACAGCCTATGCATTTGCCACTGGAGAGGCAAACACATTCTGCCCTTCTTTTCTTTCCCATATTTCTTACCTGCTTTTAAATTTATAGTATACAGGAATAGAAGAAGGGGGCCAAAATAAGTCAACTAATTAAGAAACTTTGTCTAGAACATTCTCCCCCTAAGTGAACTTTGCCCCACTCTTCCATTTTCACTCTGTTTATGCTACTTTTACACTAGAGTTGTATAGTTGTGACACAGACATATGTGACCATATGGCCAACATTGCTTAAAATAGTTACTATCTGGCCCTTTGCAGAAAATATTTGTTTTCTTGCCTTTCGTAAATTCATTTTCTCAAGAGACCTCTTGAAAAAAAATAAATTAAGCAATAAAATAAAACCCCTTTAAAATTTTATTATGCATTATTAAGCCAATTTAGGGATTCTATGAAATAAATTTTCTTTCTAAACAACAAAATGAAAATTTCATAATTAGGATATTCTGAATCAAACCTTGGTCAGTCTTACAACATGACACCATTAGCCCATTATCAAGAAAGTCAGTAGTGGGAACATTAAAAAAAAAATGAATCGATTGTACAAAAATGTGGGTCTGCTGAATCAAAAAGAAAATGAGATGTTAAGTTATGCAGATTAAATAAACAAATTTCTGTATAGAGATTTCTGTACTTAGGGTTGAGTTTTCTGTATGTTCATACAAAATGATGAACACAAATTGAAATTAGTCATAAATATACCTTATGATGAAAAACTAGGGGATATATTCCACTTCATCTCTGCTATTAAAATCATTAGTCCAGAGACCATTCCCAATGTTACCTCATTAAGCAGATTCTTTTGCCATATGCTGTGGGACAAAGCTTCCTTCATGTGGCAGCCTGAAGGTAGATTTAATTAAGTCTCACTAGGATAGCAGGATATAGCAAAATTGGACTATTCCATTTCCAGAAGAAAAATTCTGTATAATTTACAACAAAGATACTCAATGAAAGCGTAATGTGTTTTTTTCTTGTTTTTTTTTTTTTTTTTTTTAGTCCATACATGACTGTATCTCATGAGACTTTTTTATATGCTTGCTACTTTAAAATAGTGCTGTTAGGGATTAGAGAAGGCTTGTTGTTGCAGTCTGAATGTTTGTGTCACCCCCAAATTCATATTCTGAAACCAAATCCCCAATTCAATAGTGTTAAGAAGTGCGGCCTTTAGGAGGTGAGTAGGTCGCTGCCATGAATGGGTTTAGTGCCTTAGGAGACCTAAGGAGGCTTGTTTGCCTCTTCTCCCAGGTCAGGATGCAGTGTGTTTATGGGATTGGTTTATGAGGCAGGTGATGCATGCGGATGGATAAGGGAAGTTCTATGGTTTCACAGTACTGTCTACAAATACAGGATTTAACACTCTACGACAGACATTATTTGGATGACTCCTAGAAGCATGACAAAAGCAATGGCCTTTACTATGTGGTAGAGATGACAGAATAGACGTGGCAGGTGGTAGAAGAAGAGACTAAAGGGATCGAAGTAGAGGAAATGCTAGAGTGAGACCCATCACCACGCCAGGGGCCTTTCAGGTGTGTGTTTGTGTACCACAGGGAAGCCTACAGGATGGAATATTCACCAAAGAAGTGAGAGGTATGTGGATGAGCAGGATGCTGGCTTTACAATGAAGCTTTATGATGGCGCTCCTCTGTAGTCCAGGAGTCATAATAGAGAAGATGCAATTACCAATTAAACTCACCAGCAGGTCTCAGAATCATAGAACACTGAAACAACAAAGTCACGGGCAGCATTTAACCAAAAGAAGCCACGTCTGAGTGATGGCCGATCAGACGCAGTGGCGGTGACTCACACAGAATCTCCCTTTAATGTACCATTGTGAACACTGGAAAGACCAGATAGTCTGCTGCAAATTTCCAGACTGCTTAGGTAGCAGCTCCAAGCCAGGTATGCAGTGCCTTCATTAATAATACAGATTGATGCAGTCTTGTTTATGGTAGGTGGCCCTTGATCCAGTGAATGCGTTCCTTCCCAGTGCTGTTCTATGAAAGAATCAAGAACAGTTTCCATTCACTTCAAATGAAACATGCTACACATTTATGTTATTGATCTCACTCTCTCCCACAGCACAACTGGGAAGACTTGACTGGGGCACCACATCACACACGTCATCACAAGCCTCGTGCTCACTTGACCAAGTGAGAGACGGGTTAGTGTGCCACTGGCCTTGGCAAGATGTGTTCCAAGTGGTGGAAGAGCAATTTTATCAACATTTATGAATCTGCTACATTAGTAAAATTTTCAGATGCCTACTTGTCTGAGGAATGACATATATTCCCGTCTGTTATACCCACTACCACTAAACGTGGAACACAGTGGAGCAGTAGCACGCTCTGGATTCTAGGAGAGGGAAATTCCACGCCTGGGAATAATGCTTTAAGCCATATAATGGATGGCCAACAAAAGGATTGCAGCTCTGAGGAGTTCCAGAAAAGAAATTGTTCTTTAGTAGCTTAGACTCTAGTGCAAGCAGCCCTTCTGCCTCGGCTTTAGGTAGAGTATATCCTGGGAGCTTAGACATACAGGGGTAGAGAAAGACTCTGTGGAATGCAACAAGAGAGAACCACAAAGGAGACTCCAGGGTTCTAGGAAATCTACAGCAGAAAATCAGATAGCTTGGAACAAATAAGCTCTTGGTATGTTACTGGGCGTTGGTGGAGACAGAGTGCCTGACCAGGGGTCACAAAGTCTCCAGGAAGCCAGAAGTGCTTCTGTCATATGGTTAGACATACACACACACACACACACACACACACACACATAAACTCTGTAAAATTGATACATGAACTATTTTAAAATTAACAATTTCTGTCATAAGATGATATTTTACAGAAAGTGAAAAGCCACAAATTTGCAACACGAAATGGTAACAGATTATTTTCAAGACTAGAAGAAGTTTAAAGAACATTGTGGAAAAACAATAACAAGAAAAATAAGGAAAAAAAGCAAATGAAAAGGGCATTTCATGGATGAGAAAATATATTTGGCCAAAAATCATATACTATACTCAAAACCTCATTAGCAATCACACAAATACAAGAGATGATATTGTACTGGCAAAAATTAACAAGTTTGACAATACTAAATGTTGGGGAAAAAATGGAGAACATTTACACCACTTCTGGTGAAAATGTAAATTTGTACAACCATCTTTGAAAACCGATGTGAAAGTGTCCTATATTTGACCATTCAAATTCCCTGCACCCTACCGACGAGGAATATCCCAGACAAACTTTAGTACATGTGCACGTAGAGAGACACACGGGCATGTCTAAGCAGTGCCGGAGGGGGGTGGGGGGGTCCTTTTTTTTTCTTTGTACATATTTATGCAGTACATGTGAAATTTTGTTACGTGTATATGTGAAGTGATCCAGTTAGGGCATTTACAGTCTCTATCACCCAAGCACAATATATTTTTATTAAGTGTAATCACTCTGCATGCAAATATTGAATTATTCCTTGACTATATTATAGACATTTTATGCTTAACACTTCAAAAGCTGAACTCCTATTTTCCTAAACTTGCTCTCCCACAGTCTCGATGTCACCCTTAACTTCGCTTTGCTTACATCCCATGTCCAGCTTATCAGCTGATGCCGCAGTTCCGTCTTCTTACTCTGTTTGTTTGTACACTTGAACCCTGTGTTCCCCAACCCCTAACAGCACCATCTGGTGGCCTTTTAGGAGCCTACCATAGAGCTGCACCTCCTTTCCCTATGCCCCTTGGAAAATTTTCTTCCTGACACTTAGGAGCCAGGCCGGGCAGTGGTAGGTGAGCAACAGGCAACCAAGCAAAGCAGCTTCAGCCGTATTTACAGTTGCTCCCGTCGCTTGCATGGCTGCCTGAGATCCGCACCCCAGCTCTGTCTGTGGAGATGTTGTCTCTAGGATACTGGTTCCTGGTCAAAAGGGTTGGCGACTGAAGCTTTAACCCCTTTCTCTTCATCCTCCTCTTCTACCTTCTCACTCTTCTCAGTCTGCGTTATCTATCTTTCCGCTTTCTACCTTTTGTTAACAGCAGATTGGAAAATAAAATAAAATACCCATTATCAAGAAAATTGCTAAAAAGAATATAGGATAGCCATAAAATAGAATGGTAAAGTACAATTTTATATAAATAAATTTTAGCAATGTAGTTTTCAGTAAAAATGGGAGTTCTTGGAAGCTTTCAACCAAAATGATAGCCATTTTATAAGATTTCAAGTAAATCAAGACTAAACAATTTATTCTAAACAAACTTTTACTTAGATAAGCGTGTGTCCTTGATATATGGTATAGTAATAATAGCAAATCTCAGGTATCAGAGAGGAGGCAGGGTATCAGGAGAGTAATCTCTGGGTAGGGTTATTTATTTTTAGACATCTAGTTCTTTGCTTAGTGGTGGATTCACAACTATTCTTTATATAATATTAAATTATATATACAGAAAAATAAAAATGGCAATTATATTACCCTTTTCTTTCTGTGTAATAAATTTTAATAAACTTAGTGACTTATGGCTGAGTCCTTTAGTTATTCAGAGTAGAGGTTTGACCCGGGCTGGCTGGCTTTTCTTGCCAGCCTTGTAGGGTAGTAGGGTAATAGGAGACTAAAATATTTCGACTATCTGGGCTGAGTTCTTATGTGCAGGCTCTAGGGAAAAATCTTCTAGGATCTTTCTTGCTGTTGGCGGAATTCAGTTCTTTGTGGTTTTAGCTGAAGTCTCATTTCCTTTCTGGCTGCTGTCTGAGAGCTGCTCTCTGTTCCAAGGAACTGCCCATGTTCCTTGTCTCACTCCTGGCCCCTGAGTCTTCTAGCTGTCAAAGGGACGCTGAAGACTTTTTAGAATTTGCCTCTGTTTCTTCGTCTTCTGCAATCAGCTGGAAAAACCTCTTGATTTATAAATGGATTGTGTAATTAGTTCAGGCTCACCTGGATGATTTCCCTATCCCACGGTCAACTGGGCCATCTTACATAGCCTAAGCACAGGAGTAAAAATGATCAAATTCACAATCTAGTGAATTATGCAGGGAAGACACATCAGGAGGTAGGAAATCTCTGGGGCCATTTTAGAATTCTGCCTACTCCCCAAATAACCAATAAAATGGGCCATGGATAAACTAATAATTTTGATGAATCCAACTGTGACCAGCCAAAGTTCAGTTTAAGAAAAACTAAATAAATAAATTTAAAAGTTTATCTATTTTCTGATAGATGTCTAAACTTTTGGTTAGCACTTTACTGAGTTTTAAAGTTGAATTTAAGGATGAGAGAGTCTACTCCAAATTTTGAACACAGTCTAAATAATTACATTCTACGGGCAAGGGTACAACTAATAAGTGCATTTTGTGGTTTATAGCAGATAGAATTTTTTTGAGGAAGGTGCATTTTTAGAAATTATGATTTTACTACTATAGAGATTACTTTTATGATTTTTTTTTAAGTTTGAAGTAATCAAGGGCATGAAATGTAAAAAAAAAGTTTGAAGTAATCAGGGCATAAAGTGTAGAAAAAAATAACTATATTCATCATAGTGCTTAAGACTTTGAACTTCAGAGCTTGACTTTCTAAGTTTAAAATGGTTCTGCAACCTATTAGTGGGTGGGCTTGGGTAAGTCATTTAACCTTTTATCTAAGCTTTCTTCTGCACAAAATGGGAAAAATGTTTTAGTTTCTGAGGAATGTGTCAGATCGTCATATAAGAATGTAACACTGGTATAGATTTTATAAATGGTAACTGTGTTATGCTACCAACTGTTTCATTATTCATGCCCTAGCACATGAAACCAGTGCTTTAATTATCACATGAGATAGGGTGAGTTGAAGGTGGTATGGTCATAGATTGATGTTTTAATTATCTATCTGTTTAGCCTTTTAAAAAATATATAAAGCAAAAGATAGTTTATTCAGAGTTTTGCAATACTAATTATATCAGTTGCCCCTTTCATGATTTAAAATATTCTTGTGCTATTAAATATAATTCATTCAATTTTTTTTATGTATTTATTTACTAAATACTTCATTTAAAAGTGTTCTATTTATCTCTGTGGCCGATTATTTTTTTTCTTTTTCCATTTCTCCAAATAGGTTAAGTATCCTCAGTTGTTCTTTGATGTTCTTAAAGTAAATCCACTGAGGTTTCACCAAGTTCTTTTTGCTTTTTATACTTTCTTGGATCTTTTCTTTGATGCAAAATATTGTGAACTGACAGGCTATTTGTTGCCATCTTGTTCATTTTTCTACCATTGACTTATTCTTTATTAAAAGGAGCTGGAGGAATTGAATGAACTTGTGAAATTTTTATTTTGTATGCCTTTTGCAACTCTCTTTATGAAGGAAAAATGTAGTATACTTTTCAGTTTAGTCTTATAAGATGTTTTGATAAAATATCCTGGTACTTTATAGTCAACCATGAAAGAGATAAAGCACTTTACCATTGAAGAAGTCAGCATTTTCTATAAACCTTTGTGCTTTGCTTTTTAAAGGTTTCATGAACCTAGAGTGGCAGTGTTGCCTTTTGCTTAGTTACAAAACAGTGATATATTTCCTTTTCTGTTAGGAACTGCTGATATAACAACTCAGGGGAATGGTAATATGAGAATCAGAAAAACCGAGCAATTTCCTTTATGAAATTACCTGCCATGTGCTCAACATTTAGGTCACAAGTCATTAAAAATAAAAGAAAAGAAAAAAATAGATCTCAAACTTATGCAAATGAATTATCATAAAAGAGAGTAAATATAAAACAGAAAGGCTTGATTTCTGGGTTCTTTCTTTTTGAGATAAACATTGCGTTGCCACTTCTAGGACTTTGGAATTAGAAAGCAAGCAGGTTACCTTTGAGAGACATCTGCTTCGATTCTGGTGCTGAAGTGGAAAGCAGGTGAGGGTTATTTTGGATGGAGAGAGACCTCAGTGCTGATGAAAGCAGAATCTGTCATTTCTAATCTAGAGCTGGAAGTGAATAGGTGTGTTGCCCCAATGGGATGTAGGATACATTGTCTGATGGGAGACAGACTAGTTCAGAAGCTCTTGGAGGGTATATGTGATAGGAATTACCTTTCTTGATGTATTGAGCAAACTTGATGTATATAAGTGAGATATACACAGGTGTAGAATTTTCTGCAGATAAGCTGTTGTAGTAAACAATTAATGATCATCCCCTAACCCAAGGATGCCCAACCCATGACCCACAGGCCACATGGGGATTGTCTATGGTGTCTGATATCAACCAAAAGTATACACAGACCTTTTTTTGTTTGTTTGTTTTTGATAATTAGCTTTTTTGTGTGCTTGTATATTTATTGCACAGCTCCCAAGTCGACTCTTATTCTTCCAATATATTGCAGATAGAGAAAAAAAATTGGCCTAACCCTTCAAGAAGGGTAGATTAACTGGTTAACCTGTTTGAATTGATGCCGTTCCACTGTTTTATTTCCAATGGTATAGACTGAAAAAATTAAAGGAATAAATCTGTGAATACATTTTTTCATTGAATTTTAAAATAAATTCTAGCTCAAAATGTTCAAGAAAGAAAAAATTAATTCTTTCTTAGTAAGAGGAAAATGTGTTTTGGTTTTTTGAACTTCTAACCTACTACTGAGAAATTGTCATGCCTGAAAAAGTGTTGGGAAAAACCTCTAAGGTGACGCTGTTCCCTGGAAGTACAATGAGAGTAACAAAAGTGATCCACATACTTAATCAGGAGTATTGTATAATTTTATATGTAGAATCTATGATACAAACAGGTAAATCAATTTTGCCAGTGCTGCTACGAGCCAGTCACTGGCACAGGCAGGGCCAAGTATCTACTCCTGTCTCCCTATATGACATGGCTAATTGAATATGCTAGATAAATTAAAAAAATACCCTATTTTGTCACTGTAAGATTGCATTGATAGAGTAAAAACACGTTTCAAAATGTAAATCATTTAATGCAGGTTGTGCAGAAAAAAATGACAACTACATTTTCCAGATGGTATAACATATAGGAAGATATTTACAGACAACTGGAAAAATGCTCTATCACATAGGTTTCATTAATGTTATGTTTTATATACACGTAATAGCTTTTACTTTGTGTTACTGAAGTTATCATCTTATCCTAGGAGATTTCCTGGCAAGACTCTTTGAGTGGTAAGGAAATCACTTGGGCTGTACTTAATAAAGACGAAGTCAGTTGACATCGTTAGCCATGTGACCAGGTTTACTAAAATGCATAGGATGCCAAGGTGACTGTCTGGCACTTTGTAGCTCATATGACTAGGGGGAATTTTTTCCACTTGTTCAAAGATACAGATATTCAAATTGAAGCTCTTCTTGTTCCCACCTGCCTCTTTAATGTGTCATGAGACATCATTACACAGAAAGTTGGGCTTTTCCCTTATCTACACCATCAGATTCTTCATGACAATAACCATTTTCTAGTTTGGGAATCTACAGGTATTATAATAATTGTCCCTAGAACTGAACTTTTAAAGAAACTTACTTATAGTGTGGACATAAAACAGGGCTGTCCTATATGTGTAGAAGACAAGGAAGGGTCAGATTTATGCACATTAGAAAACAACATATTCGGGCGGCACCGGTGGCTCAGTGAGTAGGGTGCCGGTCCCATATGCCGGAGGTGGCGGGTTCAAACCCAGCCCCGGCCAAAAAAAAAAAAAAAAAAAAAGAAAACAACATATTCAACTAAATGCTAATAAATGGCATAAGACTAAATAACGGTCCACATTTAGCCATGCTAATTTCTGTCTCAGATTAATGATTACATTATTTGCATTTCTTTTTTTTTCCTTTTTTTTTTTTATTGTTGGGGATTCATTGAGGGTACAATAAGCCAGGTTACACTGATTGCAATTGTTAGGCAATGTCCCTCTTGCAATCATGTCTTGCACCCATAAAGTGTGACACACACCAAAGCCCCACCCCCCTCCCTCCGTCCCCCTTTCTGCTTTTCCTCCCCCCCATAACCTTAATTGTCATTACTTGTCCTCATATCAAAATTGAGTACATAGGATTCATGCTTCTCCATTCTTGTGATGCTTTACTAAGAATAATATCTTCCACTTCCATCCAGGTTAATACGAAGGATGTAAAGTCTCCATTTTTTTTTAATAGCTGAATAGTATTCAATGGTATACATATACCACAGCTTGTTAATCCATTCCTGGGTTGGTGGGCATTTAGGCTGTTTCCACATTTTGGCGATTGTAAATTGAGCTGCAATAAACAGTCTAGTACAAGTGTCCTTATGATAAAAGGATTTTTCTCCTTCTGGGTAGATGCCTAGTAATGGGATTGCAGGATCAAATGGGAGGTCTAGCTTGAGTGCTTTGAGGTTTCTCCATACTTCCTTCCAGAAAGGTTGTACTAGTTAGCAGTCCCACCAGCAGTGCAAAAGTGTTCCCTTCTCTCCACATCCTCGCCAGCATCTGCAGTTTTGAGATTTTGTGATGTGGGCCATTCTCACTGGGTTAGATGATATCTCAGGGTTGGTTTGATTTGCATTTCTCTAATATATAGAGATGATGAACACTTTTTCCATGTGTTTGTTAGCCATTTGTCTGTCATCTTTAGAGAAAGTTCTATTCATGTCTCTTGCCCATTGATATAAGGGATTGTTGGCTTTTTTCATATGGATTAATTTGAGTTCTCTATAGATCCTGGTTATCAAGCTTTTGTCTGATTGAAAATATGCAAATATCCTTTCCCATTGTGTGGGTTGTCTCTTTGCTTTGGTTATTGTCTCCTTAGCTGTACAGAAGCTTTTCAGTTTAATGAAGTCCCATTTGTTTATTTTTGTTGTTGTTGCAATTGCCATGGCAGTCTTCTTCATGAAGTCTTTCCCCAGGCCAATATCTTCCAGTGTTTTTCCTATGGTTTCTTTGAGGATTTTTATTGTTTCATGCCTTAAATTTAAGTTCTTTATCCATTTTGAATCATTTTTGTGAGTGGGGAAAGGTGTGGGTCCATTTTCAGTCTTTTACTTGTAGACATCCAGTTCTCCCAACACCATTTATTGAATAGGGAGTCTTTCCTCCAAGGTATGTTCTTGTTTGGTTTATTGAAGATTAGGTGGTTGTAAGATGTTACTTTCATTTCTTGATTTTC
This sequence comes from Nycticebus coucang, assembly GCF_027406575.1. Classification (NCBI taxonomy): domain Eukaryota; kingdom Metazoa; phylum Chordata; class Mammalia; order Primates; family Lorisidae; genus Nycticebus; species Nycticebus coucang. Next base: position 34,374,438 of record NC_069782.1, read on the forward strand.
AATTCGATTCCAAGTGTCTATGTCTCTGTTTTTGTGCCAGTAGCATGGTGTCTTGACCACTATGGCTTTGTAGTACAGACTAAAATCTGGTATGCTGATGCCCCCAGCTTTATTTTTATTAGTAAGAACTGCCTTAGCTATACGGGTTTTTTTCCGGTTCCATACAAAATGCAGAATCATTTTCTCCTAATCTTGAAAGTACGATGTTGGTATTTTGATAGGAATGGCATTGAATAGGTAGATTGCTTTGGGAAGTATAGACATTTTAACAATGTTGATTCTTCCCATCCATGAGCATGGTATGTTCTTCCATTTGTTAATATCCTCTGCTATTTCCTTTCTGAGGATTTCATAGTTTTCTTCATAGAGGTCCTTCACCTCCTTCGTTAGGTATATTCCTAGGTATTTCATTTTCTTTGAAACTATGATGAAGGTAGTTGTGTCCTTAATTAGCTTCTCATCTTGACTGTTATTGGTGTATACAAAGGCTTCTGACTTGTGGACATTGATTTTATATCCTGAAACATTACTGTATACTTTGATGACTTCTAAGAGTCTTGTGGTTGAGTCTTTGGGGTTCTCTAAGTATAAGATCATGTCGTCAGCAAAGAGGGAGAGTTTGACCTCCGCTGCTCCCATTTGGATTCCCTTTATTTCCTTGTCTTGCCTAATTGTATTGGCTAGAACTTCCAGCACTACGTTGAATAGTAAAGGTGACAGAGGACAACCTTGTCTGGTTCCAGTTCTAAGAAGAAAAGCTTTCAGTTTTACTCCATTCAGTAAAATATTAGCTGTGGGTTTGTCATAGATAGCTTCAATCAGTTTTAGAAATGTGCCACCTATGCCTATACTCTTCAGTGTTCTAATTAGAAAAGGATGCTGGATTTTATCAAATGCTTTTTCTGCATCTATTGAGAGGATCGTGTGATCTTTATTTTTGCCTCTGTTAATATGGTGGATAATGTTTATGGACTTACGTATGTTAAACCAGCCTTGCATCCCTGGGATGAAGCCTACTTGATCATGATGAATGACTTTTTTGATGATAAGCTGTAATCTATTGGCTAGGATTTTGTTGAGAATTTTTGCATCTGTGTTCCTGAGTGAGACTGGTCTGAAATTCTCCTTTTTGTTTGGGTCTTTTCCTGGTTTTGGTATCAGGGTGATGTTTGCTTCGTAGAATGTGTCTCTGGCTTGTGGGATCTGCCTATCATCACCCCTGTGAGGATACAGAGAGTCAGCGAGAGACTTCTGGACCCCAAGAGGAGTACTAAAACAGTGGAAAACCTGCAAGTGGTTGCGTGTGTTCAATCGGTCTAAACTCGCCCACAAGTGTAGTTCAGTAGCAGCGAGACTGCAAACCGGAAAGGCCTTACCATTATTTGCAATTCATTCATATTCTTTATCCAGCTTGCGAAAACTATTTTAGGCTGGGCTTGGTGGCTGCCTCTGTAATCCTGGCACTCTGGGAGGCCAAGCTGAGTGGATTGCTTGAGCTCAGGCGTTGGAGACGAGCCTGAGCAAGAGTGAGACCCTATCTCTACTGAAAATAGAAAAACTAGCTGGTCTTTGTGCTGGCATCTATAATCCCAGCTACTTGAGAGCCTGAGGTAAAAGGATGGCTTAAGCCCAGGAGTTTGGGGTTGTGAACCATGATGCCATGATATGGTACTCTAGCCTGGCAATAGAGGGAGACTTTGTCTCAAAACACAAACAAAAAAACGCAAACTATTTTAAAGGGATTTTGCATATTTTTCCATATATTGTCCTTATTTATGTTGTTGTATAAATAAAGTGTTTTTTTTTTTTATTATTTGGCATATGTGAGTTCAGGCAATTAAGTTCATGAACTCATCCCACAAAAGGTGCTCTTATCCTAGAAAAAGTGCTATATACCTCACTGATGAGTATCATGATGGTCACATTCAAAGTACTCCCCTCGTCCATCTGGTGACTGGATATTCAGTAATGCTGCATGTAGCACTTCTTCTAGAATGAGTTCGTGAAGCTACTGCTGACCTCATAGTTTCTATCTGAGTTGGTTTTGTATGTTTGGGGAGTTAGGGAAGGGTAAAATGCTTGAAAGGGTAGATGACACCTGCTTATTAAGTTTGTTCTCTGCACACCATATCCATAAAAAACATGCAAGTGTATCAAAATGTAATAAATGGATTGGCCCACCAAGAATTTTTGAAAACAAAGATTTATTGCTTTTATTCTTTATTTTTTAACTTTTAATAAATGCCTTAATTGTTAATAATGTAAAATTTCTGGCAAGTGAATATAATGGAAAACGTTGAAAGTTTAATGTCAACCTGTAGCTCATCTTATTTTTTTATATAATCTTCTACTTAAAGCTGCAGGCCTTTGGCATCTACTTAGCCAGATATTAAGCTGCTCACAGCATCAACACTTACTTAAACCAGGAGATCCCTGTGGATCTCAATCTGATTCTCTGTTTCAGGGATTTTGTTCAGTTCTCTAGACTACCATCAACCTGTGGAGTGCATACTCTTCTGAATTATACTAGCAAATAATTAGAGACCTTAATCACCAATAATATAGTATGTGTCATAGAAATTTATTGAGGTATATTTAAAGGTAAAACATTCATTTTATAATTTATTTCATAATTACTCCAATGGAAAGTTCTATAAAATCGACATATTTCATTTTCTCCATTCTCTGTAGTTTCCTATATTTTTAATTTTAATGAAAGCATTAAAATATATAAAACAACCTTTTCTAAAATATTTCTCAGATTCTCATGCTGTGATCTACAGTCATGGAGTTTTGTTTTCCCTGTCCTCTCATGCACTGTGGTGGTTAGAGATTGAATACTAGTAAATGAACGTTTTTAATTATTCTTTTATATAATATTCTATGGCCTCCTTTATTTACAGTTTTGATTTTCACAGTTTCAGCTGCTCAAAGTCAACTTCAATCAGTTTAATAGGAAAATATTAAATGAAAAATTAAAAAAATAGATAATCCATAAATTTTAAATTGTGTGTCACTCTAAGTAGCATGATGAAATCTTTTACTGCCTATTCCAGCTTGCCCAGAATGAAAATCGTCCCTCTAATGTGTGCATGTTGCCTGTGCTATGCACCCATGCACCACTAAGTGTCACTTTGGTTACTAGATCAACTATGGTGGTATCACAGAACGTGTGTTTAAGTAACCCTTATTTAACTTATTAATGGACCTAAAGGACAAGAGTAGTGATGCTGGAAATTTGGAAAGGCCAAAGAGAGGCCATAAAGTGCTCACATGAATGAAAAAATTAAAGTTCTCCATTTAATAAGAAAATAAAAATGTGTATCAGGTCTGTTACCATGCACGGTTTCGAGCATCCATGAGATCTGGGAACATATCCCTCATGGAAAAGAGGAGACTACCATAATACTTTATAAGAAAGATAGTCAAGTTTCAAGTTTATATATAGAAAAACCGATCTTTAGAGAGTTTAGTAACTTTCCAAAGGCATCACAGTAGTAGACATGTGACTCTGGCCACTTCTCACCATCTCCATCACTCACATCCTCATAAAGTACTTCATGATCTTGCCCTTCGCAACCTCTCTAATTTCATATCCCAGCACTCTCAAGTCACTATAGTAGATACCCTGAGACTATCTGAGGCCTAAAATCTCAGCCAACATGAAGACACAGAACCAAGAAATGTACAAGGACCTGGCCTGATAGCAGAGTTTGCTAGTTGTCCATTATTATGTAAAATATCTGAAAACTGAACAGCTTAAACAAGTGTTATTGTCCCATATAGTTCCTGCGGTAAACAATGTAAGGACCAGCTTGACTGGGATGTTTGGCTAGGGGTTTCTCATGGGATTGCTATTGTAGTCATATGTTGACCAGGGCTTCAGTCATCTGAAGCCTTGACTAGATCATTCATATGGATGGAAAGTTGGGGCTAGTTATTACTTTCCCTCTAGATAGTCTTCTCCAAAAGACTGCTTGAGTATCTTCACAATGTGGTGGCAGGGGTCCTCCAAAGGTGATCTAAAGGCCAGTGTGGAAGATGCTGTGCCTCTTATGAGCTGCCTTGGAACATTATATGGTAATTTCTGTAGTATTCTTTAGGTTAGACAAATAATACCTGATTCGTTGTAGGTACCCATAAACATGAGGAGACTGGAGCCATGGGATTCCATCTCTATGGCTGGCTATCACACTTGTTTTGGGTCTTAGATAACACTGAATATGAAGCTTTATCTGTTAATCCAGTTTAGAATAATTTTTATGTAATTTTCAACAAAAATTTTTAGTGGTATATTGGAATCATATAAGATTCATTGACTAACTAGTTTAACAGCTTTCAATCATAGGACTAGCCTAAATATAAAATTATTACAAATGTAAAGATTTTTAAGGGTTTATATCTCATAAAACAAGAGATGGCTAATGATTAATCATTGATTTACTTGGAGGATAGTCAGATTATTTTCCCTAAACTATAAAAACTGATAGAGAATGACTTAATTACAAATATTAGTCTTTTACTTCATATTAGCTCTTGGAATTATATTTCCTTAGGTTACAATATTTGAAATGCAATTTTATAGTCAAGTTATATTGACTGTTATCACTAGGATTTGAAACCTTTGAAGTCATTCTAAGGAATGCTTATTGTCAGTTTAGATAGTGGAGGCTTGATGCTTTTTCATTTCTTTGCTGTTTTTTGTCCTATATTATGTTATAAATGAGTTATCCTATTGTTAGAATCATGTAGAACCTGTCTGTACTCTGATTCAACATCTTCCCATTGTTTTAAAAAAGGAAGGTTTTTTTTTTTAAGTTTGAACAAAATGTCTTAATTTATGTTTTTATCAAGCAAGATGAATAAACTCTAATGACCTACTGTCTGACATTGTAAACTTAAAAATTTGTAAAAAGGGTAGATCTCATGTTAAGTGTTCTTACCACAATAAATAACAAAGTCAAAAGAAAATTATATGAATGTGTTCTTCTTTGTACCAATGTAATCCTAAAATATATTTTGGTATTTATTTGTATTTTAGCATTCACTTTTGCTTTAAAGCTGTGTCTATTGATTAATAAAAGTTCTTTCTTTATAAATCAAAGAGAATATTATAAAAAAGATGTGAAATGCAAAAAGAAAGTCCTAAGAAAAATTTACTTAATATTTAAAAATATTTAGAAATGTGTCTTCAGACTCTCTGAAACTAAATAAGCTTGTTAATTATTCTGGTGTGAAAACTCAAGTATTGAGATTTAAACCAACTATATAGAAAACTACTTTAAAAGTGCCAATTTTAGGAATGTGACATTTTAAAAAAACAACGACATTTTTGGTCCATATTACAACATGACAGCAATAGGGAATTTCGAAAAGAATATAATGAACATTAATACTCTTCTTTATATTACATTTTGCTTTATTTTTCTCTTTCCTCAAACCTCTATTTTTGATACACTCCTTTATGCATTTTTATTTGCTTGTCTTCTTAAATGCAATTAAGATTTTGGCAAATTTACAAAAGAGACTAAGAAATTGCTGTGAACACAAAGGCAGATATAAAAACGAAGTAACCATTTTGGTAAATTTGATAGCAAGAGTACTAAAAGCTACCAAGCTTTCCTAGAAAAAAATGGATGGGGGAATGTGAGAGCTGCTCTCAGCCAGTTCTAATTTAAATGCACATAAAACCCAGCTGAAAGCCATCATCGTCACTTTCTACTTAGCAGCAAACAAATACATTAGAAGGAAATAAACAGAGGCATATGTCTGTGAAAGATAGGGTGTAGATGAGCACTTGCTAGATTCCTGTGAAAAGAAATACTAGGAAAAACCAAAGAGACATTTAGTACAATTTATAAATAGCCAATGGAAAACAGTAATTTTATTAGTAATTACATTTATAGTAATAGCATTTGACCAGATTATGAAATTGGTGAAGTTTTGACCTTGTTTGTAGTGCAAGCTTCCCTACATCCTATTTCTACTCTTACGTCCAGGATGCATCTTATGGCTATTCATTTGGAGTCAAAACTAGACATCACTCTCCACTTTTACCCAGAACTGGGAAAAGGGGAAAGTCAGTCAGTCAAGAAGCTCACAGAAGTCCCCTTCCTTTACGGGGCACTGAGACATGCCTGGTAATATAATAGGAAAAAGAAAATTATATTTACCAAAAGTTCCCTAAGAAACAATTTTGCACAGTAAACTTGCACAGTGAACTTTTGTCTTAAACAAAATATTTTTGGGAGGATGATTCTAGTAATTACAGGCTTTGTGTTTGGATGAAGGGGCTTTAAAAGCTTTGGCTGGAGCCAAACATCTTTGAATAACAGTGTGAGGAAAATTATTTTATTCCCTTCCTTTTTCCTGCATGACACTCAAATTCTCCTAGAAATAAATATTAAAAATACACTTAAAAATCTTCAGTTATAAGTCATTCCAAATTTTAGGCTGCTTATAGAGCTCTCACGTCTAATTCAAAATTGTCTGATTTCTCATCAAGTACTCCTTTCACTCTCTACCTCCAGCACTTTATATTGCCCTTCCTGTGTCATTTAGACTCCTTAGCAGTCCTCACTAACAAACTACGTGTACACACATGCCCGCACCCACACATAAACATATAAAGATTTTCATCTGTTCATTGCTTTATCTCTCAATGCCTAAGAACAATATCTGGTACATACTAGAAACTCAAAGGGAAAAAAAAAGAATAAATATGTATGATAAAGATTTGTTGTATTAATGAATGGAAATTTATTCTCTAAGGATGAATGTAGAAACAGGTTCTAAATTTAAAAAGCATCTGATGACCTATTCCAAAACTTGGAGAAGGAAGGAATACTCCCCAATACATTCTGGAAAAATCAACCTGGTGCCAAAATCAGAGAAGGACCTAACAAAAAAGGAAAACTACAGACCAATATAATTAATGTGCATTGACCCAAAAATATTCAAGGAAATCCTAGAAAACAGAATAGAGCTACACATTGAATAAATTATACATCATGATCAGGTGGACTTTACCCTAAGAATCCAAGATTGGTTTAACAAATGTAAGTCCATAAATGTAATTCACCACATAAATAGAAGCAAAAACAGACCATGTGATCCCTTTCACAGACACAGAAAAAGCATTCCATATAATTCACTATCTTTTTCTGACAAGACCACTTAAGAAAATAGGCATGGAAAGGGCATTTCTTAAGCTGATAGAGGTCATCTTCACTAAATCCTCTGCCAATATTGTACTGAATGGAGTAAAACTGAAAGGACTTCCACCTAGAACTAGAACCACACAAGGATGTCCACTATTGCCACTGCTATTCAACATAGTTCTGAAAGTTTTAGCCAATAGAATCAGGCAAGAGAAGGACATAAATAGTATTCAAATGGGGACAGAAGGGGTGAAACTCTTACTCTATACTGATGATATGATCTTATACTTAGAAAACCCCAGGGACCTACCATAAGGTTCTTGGAAGTGATCAAGGACTGCAGTAATGTCTCAGGAAACAAAATCAATGTCCACAAATCAGTAGCCTTCATATACTCCAATAACAGTCAAACAAAGAATCAAATCAAAGACACAATACCCTTCACACTAGCTTCAAAGAAAATGAAATACCTGGGAATATACCTAACACAGGACCTGAAGGGTCTTTACAGAGAGAACTATGAAGCCCCAAGAAAAGAAATAGCTGAAGGCATTAACCAATGGAAGAACATACCATGTTCATGGGTGGGAAGAATCAACCTTTTTAAAATGTCCATGCTGTTGAAGACCAAAGTGAAACAAGAAGGGAACCTTCTCCTAGTTATGGATCAGAAACCGTTCTTCATGCTCCTATACCTTCTCTGTGTTAATCAGAGAGAAGCAGGCCGCAGACGAGGAAGGCCAGCCTACAAATCTCTCCTTCTGTCCTGTCCTGTACAGCAGGAGGAGACAAAGCCCCACTGTCATTACTCATCATTTCAAGGACAACAGAGTAGTTGGGGATGTCATCAAGAGAAGCCACTTCTCCAGGATCAAGTTCTAATGTGCCCGAATCTAGGCATTTAGAAGATAGTACTGTTTGTGGAGCCAAAAGTGGTGAATTAGTACCTGGAAGGGGAGAATGAGGTTAAAGTTTGCCTCTGGAGATGACTGTCTGAGCTTGTTCTGGCAAGAGTGTTGGGACCCATTCCCTGGCAGGGGCAACTGAGCCTTAGTGCAAGTGGGACTGGGAAATGAAACTACAGATGGCCCTGTGAGGTCGTTCACGTCTATAATCCTAGCACTCTGGGAGGCAGAGGCGAGTAGATTGCCTGAGCTCAGGAGTTGGAAACCAGCTTGAGCAAAGCAAGACCCCCATCTCCACAAAATAGAAAAATTAGCCAGGTGTTGTGGCAGGTATGTCCCAGCTCTTGGGCGACTGAGACAAGAAGATTGCTTGAGCCCAAGATTTTGATGTTTCTGTGAGCTACGATGTCACAGCACTCAACTCCAGGGCGATTGAGTGAAACTCTGTCTCAAAACAAAACAAAAGAAATAAAACTACAGATAAGACCTCAAGCTCTCCAGATAAGATGGACTTCCTGCAGCTGACAGAGATGGCCAGATTAAAATAATGGTAGACAAGCAGCCATAGTGGGGTATATGGAACACCCTTGATGGTAAGAACCTCCATCTTAGACAAACACTCATCTCCCATTTCAAAAGGCATCATGCCAACAGGGACACGATGTCGAGAGACTACACCCAACCAGATAAGCACATGACCGTGTACTATTAGCCCTCAGCAAAGTTCTCAAAGGCTATAAAAAGAGCAGAACTTCACCAGCTAGAAACAGCTGTCTCCATAGACACCATTTTGCTGTCACTGGTGATCAGCACCCAGCTTGTCTCAAAACTGCAGATGCTTATCTCAAAACTGTAGATGTGAACAGAGGGGAACACTTTTACACTGCATGTGGGACTGGAAACTAATTAATCTTTTTGGAAGACAGTTTGGAGAATCCTCAAAGAACTCAAGCTAGATCTCCTATTTGATCCTGCAATCCCATTTCTAGGCAACTACCCAGAAGAAAAAAAAAATTCCTTTTACCACAGGGACACTTGCACTAGACATTTTATTGCAGCTCAATTTACAATAGCCAAAATGTGGAAACAGCCAAAATGCTTACCAACACAGGAATGGCTTAACAAGCTGTGGTATGTTACATCATGGAATACTATTCAGCCACTAAAAAAAGATGGAGACTTTACATCTTTCCATATTAACCTGGATGGATGTGGAACGCATTATTCTTAGTATTGTATTCAAATATCAGATTAATTTCAGTTGAGGGACATGCTATAAAATAACCACGAGTAATTCTCAACACTGTTAAAGTTATCAAAATGAAGAAGAATCTGAGATGCTGTCACAACCAACAAGACCCTATGGAGGCATAACTACTAAATGTAATTTGGTAACTTGAATGAGATCCTGGAACAGAATGAAAAAGGACATTAGGAAAAACTGAAGAAATCTGAATAAAATATAGATTTTGGTTACTAAAAAAAAAAAAAAGGAAATACTCTTGAATGGCCTGAAAGACTATGATTAAAGTTTCATTATGCCTCAGATAAAAATGTTGGTCTGTATTCTGTTTCTCATAACGAATGTTTCATTGTTACATTAAAACTACAAAATAGGGAAGAGGGCTAAAGGACTACATTGAATTTTCAGTGGTCTGTGTCTTAGAAGATGTTATCCTGCTCTATGGCACACTCTGCCTTCAAGGTTAACTGGGTGAGTTTTCACTCATTCTTCAGGTGTCAACTTCAATGACAATTTCATCCAGAGTGTTTTCCTTGAACCTAGTTAGGTTGGTGAGTTGCTGCTGCTAGTTGATCCAGCTTCTCCCCTTCTCAATCCTTACCACATCACACTTCTCTTTATCAAAGCCCTTCTGAAAGCGAACTCTAGTTTCCTTGTGTGATTCCTGTCCCGAAATATATGCCCTGTGAGGCCATATGTTATTATATTTACTATTTTATTTCCTATGATTGGCATAGCATGGTAACTCTACCTTTAATAAATTTTTATCAAATAAAAGAATGATTGGCTTCTAGAGACCAGGAGCCCTTCAGTCTTCCTGGCACAAAGCTGCAGATGTAGTGGTTTGGGAATTCACAGGCTTAGATTGCTCTTGTGTCTCACAGGTGGTTGCTATGGAAACTAGTGCCAGGTTCTGCTTGGTAGGGGGTTATACCCACCCGGAAATGCCTGGGGTGTTTTCCTTAAGCTTGTCTAGTCTAGGTCTTGAGAATTTTCTTTCTTTCTTCTTCTTCTTTTTTTTTTTTTTTGTTGTTTACTTGTTTGTTTGCCATTTGAGTTATGACAAATAATTCATGTAAGGTGGCAGGAAAGGGGTTTTTCAAATGTGGAATTTATGAAAAAAAAATCCTTAAATTATATACACAAGAATACAAAAAGAGGCCATTTTCTGGTGATAGGAAATGTCTGCCATTACTCCAACCCCCAAAAGGACTTTAGCTTCATGTAATCTGCTCTAGTTCAATCAGACACTACTCTGAGGTTTAGAGCGCTTGTAGAATGACTTCTTTACATATATCCCTCAAGAAGTTGTGGCAATAGTAGGCAACTGGTTAAGAATTAAAAATCTTGAAGCCATTGCCTTCAATTGTATTTTTTCTATAAAGATAAAACTAATAAAAATCAGATCAAAAATATATAATGAATTAAAACAATAAACAGACAAAAACCTAGGGATAGTAGATTAGAGCCAGGGAAACATGAGAATGTGCACCCAAAGAGCGGACAAGATTACGATTATCATGGTTTGAACTGGGAGAAAGGCCAGGGAAAGGCAAGTATGTTCAGTGAAGTTGTTATATAGATGGCATCCTACTTAGGAAAGAGGTGAAGTAGTGAAGTGATACTTCATTGAAAGATCTATGAATTTATACTTCTTAGTCATCTTTTCAGATGAGACCTCCCTGTCTAAAACCTATGAAGATTCTTAGACAAAAGCTTTTTGTTTTTACTTGTTTTTTTTACAATTAAAGAGATAAGGCAAAATTTTTGGAAATATGGCATTGTACTTGGCCTTAGGGAATGATGATAAAAGTGATGATGAGGAGGAAGATGAATGCTAACAATTAATGAGTGTTAATTAGGTGCCAGGATTTTGTCAAATTGTTTATCTCATTTAATTTTAAGGACTATTATGGTTCCCATTTCAAAATGAGTAAATGGAGTAATAGAATAAATTGAGTTACTAAAAATGAGTGACAAGACCAAGATTTTTAAGTGGGCAGCCAGATTGCAGAGTCCTAACTCCTTAACCTACAGATATTTAGAAAAGGAAATTCTGAATGAAGGAACATCATTACATGTAAAAGAGACAGAGTAAGAACCACCCAAGATTTCTGCTGTGAACAGAGATTAGACAAGTTAAGCTGGAATTTAGGGTTGGGAGAAGATCAGTGATAAATGAGATTGCAAAGATAAGTTGGGGCCAGAGAGGATTTTTTCATATTAAACAATTTGTGCTTTATTTATGGGCATAGAATGTGAAGACATACTTCAAAGGGATAATTCTCAGGAATAAGGAATTACCAGGGCCACAAGTATCACCCAGGGTAGTGATCCTCAGAAAACCAAATACTTGTCATGGGAAAACCTTTTCATTTCAGAGGCCAATGTGGAGAACAGAGCCAACCTTGCTTTTCTTAAAGTTTCTTGCCTCAGTTTCTCTGCTTTGCCGTATGTTCTCCAATTTAAGAGAACTGATTCTGTGTCCCCAGGGAAAATAGCTGTAGGTAACTTAAGTTTATACTGTCCCTCTAATTTATAAGTCCAGAAAAGGGGAAAGACATCTTTACTAATATTTCCAGAACTACAGTCCAAAGGAGGCTTTAAGTAATACTTTCTACCATACTAGACAGATTAAGCATCCACTTTTGCTACATTTCCAGTTTATCTAAATTACTTGACTAACTTCCTTCCCTAGGCCAGGGGTAGGGAAGCTATAGCCCTCTAGGTCCTTAGCGCAGCCTTTTGACTAAATCCAAATTTTACAGAATTAAAAAAAAATTATTAATAGATTTTTTGTTTTTCTTTTATATTTTTATTTTTTTAATTAATGTATTTAAAATATCAAAGAATAAGTTCCAACAAAATAATCCTCCCAGATTGACCATGGCAATTAGAAGATGAGTAGTAGCCATTAGGCTTCATTGACAGCTGCTATGCTCAAGATTTAGTTCTAACTTCCCCACCTGACTGGAGTGACTACCACATGAGGCTGGGTAATCAGAGTTTATGGACGTCCAGTACAGCAGTCTGCTATCAGTTTTTGACAATGGTGCATGGTGTTTTTGTTTGAAGTGGAATTTGTGAATAGTCGCCTAGATTGACAGTATTTTAAAATTCTGTCTACTTAAAAGCCCATGATGTCAAAGAAGATTGAGAGAATACTGAAGGAAGAACATAGATTGTTTTAATGAGGATTGAGAATTGCAATGGTATCTTGTTTCTGCTAAAGGTAAGATAATTTCCTTGCTTTGTGATACTACCATATCAACACTAAGGAAATTCAGTGCTCATCAGCATTATAATACTCACAGGCAGCACAAATATTAAAAATTAGGGCAAGAGATGTTAAAGTTTATAAACTAGAAATTAAAAGATGAAAGGCAAAAGCATAAATATTTTTTCAAGCAGCAATAAAACTTGGAAATAATGCCACTGAAGAAACTTATAATTTACATACTTGGGAAAAAGGGAGGCCATTCAGTAATGCAGAAATTGTGAAAGAATGCCTCGGCAAAGTTGTAGAATGCTAGACCCTGACAACATTTCAAAGTACAAACAACTACCTCTTTCAGGGAGAACTATAAGTGATTAGCAGCATGGATTAGCTTTCAGCTTAACAGAACTACTCCATGCAATACTTCAAAAGGAAAATATATGTTATTCATTGATTCTGGATGAATCAAATGATACTACTGGACTAGGTGCAGGTTAATACTTCATTCAGGTCATAACAGAAGATTTTCTGTTACTAACTTTGGTCACTCTTATGAATGAAACATGGGGAACTGGTATCTTCAACAACTTTCGAGTTAAATGTCATAAAGTTGGACCGAATTTGGTAAATTTAGTGAGTGTATGTATAGATAGTGCACCTTTCATGACAGCAAACATGAGATGCTTTCATTTCTTTCTCTTGCATCAGCAAAATCTCTGTGCTAATACTGCTATTTCAAGTAGCAGTTTGTTTGGCAACAAATTTTAAGTATCATTAACTATATTTATTTAAACACAACATGGCATGATCAGTTTTGTAACAGCTAAAATTGAACAGTGAGATACTTTGTTTGGATTTGCCAGATCATTCTAAGGGCATTGGCTATATCAGAGACTGGTGTTAGCCGAAATTTTAACTCTGTGAGAAGATATACTTAAATTTTATGAAGAACAGAATCAGCAATGTGAATTGCTGAAAGATGATTTCTATAGGACTACAGCATTTCTGTGTGATACCTTGTCAAATCAAAATGACTTAAATATTTCTTTGAAAAGTAAAACTAAGTCTATAATATATGCATGGCAAAAAAAAATTCCAAGGATTTCAAAAACAAAACACTTTCTTTTTTCAAAACGGTTTTTCTTCAAAAGTAAATTTCAGGTGAACATTTTCCCCAGTTACCAAAGGTCATTGATGAACAGGACGATATGTGGGAATCATTTATACAACTGTTATAGACCTATTAATTGGAGAATACAGTTGAAAGTTTCATTGACTTTGAGAATCATGACATCATACTCAGATTATCATTTTAGCCTCACGTCATTGATATCACCAAGGCACCTATGGATCTACAGATGGAATTGATTGTGATTGGGCTCTCATTTAGATTACATTTTAAAGTCATTATTTGGGCCTGGGCAGGTGGCTCATGGCTGTAATCCCAGGACTCTGGAGGGCTGAGGCAAGAGAATCACTTGAACTCAGGAGTTTGAGACCTGCCAGAGCAAGAACAAGACCTGGTCTCTACTAAAAGTAGAAAATTTAGCCAGCCTGTTGTATGTTATGGCAGGTGCCTCTACTCCTAGCTATTTGGAAGGCTGAGGCAGCTAGGCTGACATGGCACTTTAGCCTAGGGCGACAGAGACTGTGTCTTGTCCTTAGCCTTGTTTGAGGCTAAGAAAGAGCTGGTTGAAATACGGAAAATTGCTGTAGAATATCCACACCTCCAGCAACATATTCAAAAATACTTTCTAGCTTTTCAACTACTTCTTGCTGAGAATCGACATTCTACCTAACACAAATCAAGACAAATCAAGACCTTAAGGTCACAAATGTCTGATGCCCCTCTAGAGGATGAACTGAAACTGTGGACCTGCCTGCTGCAACCAAATATTCAAATGCTTTCCAACAACAACACCAACAATAACAAACAACAGACACAATAAAATCATGAAGGGGTTTTTAGCCTTAAAGTTAACATATAGTATATATATTTTGAAATTATTAAGTACATAGTAGTTAGATTTTATAAACAATGTACATTTTAAAGTATATCTAATTAAAGTTTCATGAATTCAGCCTTATTTGATAATAACTAAATGCAGCCTTAAAACATGGAAAGTTTTCTCATCCTTTCTAATCACTAGTCCACACATTCTAGTAAACAGTTCTTATTCTTTTATTCTCCTCTTTCTCACCTATTTTTTCCACAATTATATTTCAAATAACTGATGTTACAGTAGTAGAAATTTCACTGAAGAGTAAGACAGAGAAGACAGAGAAAAAATATGCAAGCAAAGCCAGTTCTAAGTCGTAGCCAAACCCTCTCAAAAGTTAACCTTTATTATTATTATTTTTTTTGGAAACAGTGTCTCACTCGGTCACCCCTAATAGAGTGCAAATGGTTGAAGTAATCATAGCTCACTGCAATCTCAAACATCTGGGCTCAAGAGATCCTCCTGCTTTAGATTCCTGAGCAGCTGGAACTACAGGCATGCACCACCACACTTCACTATTTTTTTTTTTTTTTCTATTTTTGGTGGAGATGGGGTTTCCCTCTTGTTCTGGCTAATCTCAAATTCCTGACTTCAAGTGGTCCTTCTGCCTCGGCCTCTAAGAATGCTATGATTACAGATGTGATCCACCATTCCTTGGACAAGATTTTGTGTCTCCCTTAAAATTTACATCTGGAAGAGGAAAGTGGTATACAAAAGTGTCATGGTGCTGACTGGAAAAAATGAGAGGAGAAAATTTAGGAGATGGTTTGGATTTGAGACGTTATCATAAGAGCTGTTTTAACAAATCAAACTTCTGCTTTTTATTTATTTTAAAAATTTTTATAATAATTTTTTTTATTGCAGGTTAATGTGAAGGTACAACCAACCAAATCACAATATTTGAATTTTTTAGATAGAGTCCCTATTATAGCTATGTCCTGGACCCAAAAGGTATGCCATACACTCCTACATTGTGTCCATTCAGTGGGAGCACCCTAAACTCGAACTGAAATAAAACACCCCTCCACTTGAATTTATTTATCTATTTATTTTTTTTTATTATTAAATCATAGCTGTGTACATTAATGCAATCATGGGGCACCATACACTGGTTTTATAGACCATTTGACTTATTTTCATCACACTGGTTAACATAGCCTTCCTGGCATTTTCTTAGTTATTGTGCTAAGACATTTATATTCTACATTTACTAAGTTTCACATGTACCCTTGTAAGATGCACTGTAGGTATAATCCCACCAATCACCCTCCCTCCTCCCATCCTCTCCCCTCCCTCTCCTCCCTCTCCCCCTTCCCCATATTCTTAGGTTATAACTGGGTTATGGCTTTCATATGAAAGCCATAAATTAGTTTCATAGTAGGGCTGAGTACATTGGATACTTTTTATGCCATTCTTGAGATACTTTACTAAGAAGAATATGTTCGAGCTCCATCCATGTAAACATGAAAGAGGTAAAGTCTCCATCTTTCTTTAAGGCTGCATAATATTCCATGGTGTACGTATACCACAATTTATTAATCCATTTGTGGATCAATGGGCACTTGGGCTTTTTCTATGACTTGGAAATTATGAATTGGGCTGCAATAAACATTTTGGTTCAAGTATCTTTGTTATAATGTGATTTTTGGTCTTCTGGTTAGATACCTAGTAGAGGAATTATAGAATTGAAAGGCAGATCTATACCTAGTAGAGGAATTATAGGATTGAAAGGCACATCTATTTTTAGATCTCTAAAACACTTCTGCTTTTTAATTTGATAGTAATCTGTCCAGATAAATTCATTTTATTTTAAAACATGTTTTTTCATGATTCTGCCTTAAACTATGTTCAAAAGAATATCTAAAGTCCTTTGATACAGGGTAACCTAATTAGCTCTATTTCAGCAATATCACAGTGAGTTAATTATCACCTCCCTCTACAAGTTTACAACGTTAAGTAATAAGAAACATTTCAGAATTTATACTTTTTTGACACAGAATTACCATCTGGATTACATGATGTAAGGATTATATATTTCTAATTTCTCCAGCTTAACATATAGTGGATCTAAATTATTTTCCCTCACAGGTAACTTATAAGGACTTTTGAACAGAGAAGTGTGATAAATGAGTTATTTTAGAATAACGTTATATATGTCAGAAGAATGTACTGGATAAGGAGAAGCTGGATGTTAGGAAATCCAGTTAGAAGGTCATATCAATAATGGGCAAAAGGTTGAATTATTTGAGTTTGTAGTTTTGCAGGGTAACTGGCAAAGAGATCAATGTGAAACATGCATTGGAGGTAAAATTGACAAGACTAGACAAATAACAAAATGGGGCTTGGGTGGCAAGAGAGTCAGAAATAATTTTAACATTTTGAGCTTGGCCGACAGGATAGATATGGTTCCTTTCATTTTGACGTGAAACACAGCTGCTCCACCCAAGACTTACATAAAATCTGATAATGAAGTTTACGAACTCATCCTAGAAGTGCTACTTACCTCATTGCTGAATATCACTATGGTTACCTTTGTAGTATTCCTTTGATAAGCTATGAACAAGTACCTAGGCCACCCTTCAAAGCAATTTTGGAAATTTTTTTCTGAAGTAGCAATCGGAACTGTCATCATCTTAAGTATTATCTTGATGTCTTGAATGTTATCAAGATATTTTCCTTTCAATATTTCCTTTATCTTCAGGGAAAGAAAAAAGTCAAGTGAATAGTGAGGGTGTTCCAATACAGGTATTTGTTTATTAGCTGAAAATATTCTCACAGACAGTGCCAGGTGAGCTGGTGCATTGTAGTGATGCAAGAGCTGTGAGCTGTTGGTGGAAAGTTCAGGTGGTTTTTGTTTAACATTTTTGTGCATTATTTTCAGTCCTTCCAAATGGTAAACATTGTTAACTGTCGAGTTGGTACAAATTCATAACAAACAATCCCTCTGATATCAAAAAAGGTTAGTGACATTGTTTTCACTCTTGATTTGGATTGATGGGACTAATTTTGATGGAGAATTGGTTGACTTCCATTGTGCACTTTGATGCTTTGTTTCAGGGTCATATTGATATACCCATGTTTCATAAGCATGGACAAGAGGGCTCAAAACATTATTGTGCCTCTCCAAAAGGTATTTGTGAACTTCAACTCTTCTTTGTTTTTGTTTATCAGTGAGCTCCTTAGGGACCATTTTTGCAAACGCCTTTCTCATTTCAATATTTCTAGTTAATATTTACCTAACTGCTTCTCTATTGATGTTTACTTGGTCTGTTGTGCTTCTCACAGTCAATCAATGGTCTTGACACATAATTGGATGAATCTTTGCAATGTTTTCATCAGTTCTGCTCATCACTGGCCTCACTGACCTCTCTTTATCAGGGACACTTTCTTTCTCCTCAGAAACACATTTACTCCATTTGTACACTGACATTTTCTTCATGGCATTATCCTCATAAACTTGGACTAACATGACCCTGATTTCACTTTCACTCTTGCCAAATTTAACAAGAAATTTAAAGGTTGTTCATTGCTCTAACTCAAACTCTGATGTTCGCTTTATGGCGCATGAAAACATACAAGGAAAATAAGGAATGCCACTCAGCAAGACACCACTGCATGTCAACATGAACATGGCTGTGAGACACTGATATATGACAGTTATGAAACCTTACCAAGTTGTTTGTACAGTGCTACCAAGGTAAGCACACAGTGGCAAGTTTGCAAACTTATTTTTCAGATCTTCATATGTAGAGTCTGAAAGATACATATTGGTAAACTTCTCTAGCAGGGTTAAAACTGATGAGTTCAATGTGTAATATTCCCATGATTCTCTATTATTTAGGAAAAAATTGTACTTTACTTTCTGATGGCAAATCTGCGACCAAGGGTCAAATATACGCACAGCATTCATGGAAATAGAAACAGCATGAATTAACAGTGGAGAACTTGCAAAGAAGATTCTTAGTCCATTTTTGCTTGAAAGCACTAATAAATCAGATCTGCAAAAAAACAAATCTGTCCTGCTACAACACCTCCTCAAGGTAATGAGGATAATTTCCTCATTTATAACTTGCCTAATTGTTAACCTTTGTAACTTCCCCTGAGTCAACTTACAGTTTGAGTTTTAGTGTTATGATTTATGTATAATGTTATTAAATATTTGTGTAAAACATACATTTTACTCAGTATCCCCTAAAGTCATCTTAGCTAGAGCATTTCTTTTTTCTAAACCAGTCTTTCTTTAAACCTAAAATTAAAGTTTCTAACAATAAAAGAGAAAAGAACATTTTTTTTTCTTTTGGCTCCATAGAGTACTACAATATTTTCTCTGTAGGTAGGCAAAGGAAAAAAAAACCCTAACTTTACTCTTTTTTTAGAGATAGAAGGCAAGTTCTGATATTTCAGCTAAAATCCATGGGTAGTTTCTTAAGATGACTTTGTAACTGACCTCTGGCCTATGAGTTCAGGAGTGGAGCTGAGTAAGTGTGTTTGAAAGAGCTTGTTAAATTATACCATTAGCTATAACTGTAAAATGAAATATGAATGCTGTATTTAGATAACCCAGGCAAAAATTGATTATCTCAGGAGAACTAGCCTAAATTAGCGATCTTTCAAGTCTTTTTATATTTATAACTGGTTAGATAACTATACTCACTGGATATGTAAATTTTGTAATTTTAAATTGATACTAATAATCATCACCATTGCCGTGTACTGAGAGCTTATTATTTTCTGGATTCTGAGTTTAATAATATATGTACATTATCTCATAATGCATATAATGACCTGAGAGTACATTACTTGTTTTCATATAGACATGTCAAGCAATCAAAGCTCAAAAAAATGAACTTTCTCAGAATTATATAATTTTCAAAAAGCAGACCTATTTTATCTGATGCTAAAGGCTGTGCTCTTAACCACTATACTAAAATTACTTGATAACTTTACTATTTTTCTGGTTCCTGACTATGAGTTTATACTTTAAATGAGGCTTAAATGCACTGATTTATTTTAAAAGTGTTTCCCATATATTATCCAATGTCATATTTATGCTTCTTCTAGTCTATAAATGACTATTTGATTCATGGGAGTCAAGATGCCAGTTTTAATAGTAGAAATGAATGGGTCGATAAAACCGTCTTTATTTTTCTTTGAAAATTTCAACTTCAAGAAAATTATATTATTTTAATGGAAATGTATTGACAAGAATGATAAATTATTGGTAGGTAAAGCAAATATCACTTCTGTAAAGACAATTTTATAGTTGATACATTGCCAGTCATATGTCAAGTGTATTTACTAAAGCTATCCTTTTACAGGGGAGTTTAAGAGAAACTTTCAGTATTAACTTCAGAAACTTTTAGTTTGAAATATTGATAACAGGTAGAGGAGTGAGTAAAGATTGATAAATGGATATTATTTTCTTGGGTCTTAGGAGCAGCATTATCCATGCCTAAATATATGGCATGGTGAAATAGAGCTACAATATTTACTCATAAAGGTAAAGTTTGTTAGTCATCTCTTCCTAAGCACCACTTCCCACTGAAAAAGGAGAACTATACATATGAAAGATGGAGTTGGCACTTCTCAAATGCCTATTATTTACTTTATTGCAGACTTCTGTGGTTCTAAATTTTTTTTTTTTTTTTCAGAATAAAACTTCCATGGGCTTTGATGGGCCCATTGCTTTCCTGGGATACCTTAGATACTGATTTTATGATAATTTCAACTTCACTGTTAAATTAATATGGGCAATGTTAGAGATGGGAGACAGACAGAATATATTTCTTCCATGAAATCACTTGAAATATGTATTTCCTGTGTGTGTGTGTGTCTGTGAACACATTTGTGTTTATACATTCATAAGTATTTTATGTTAAAATACCCAGGGCTTGAGATATTAGTTTTAATTTATGAGATTATAAAGAAATAAAATAATAACTGGAGACATATAATCATGAAAATAAACTTGAGTTGGGCGGCACCTGTGGCTCAGTCAGTAAGGCACCGGCCCCATATACCGAGCGTGGCGGGTTCAAACCCCGCCCTGGCCGAATTGCAACAAAAAAATAGCTGGGCATTGTGGCGGGCGCCTGTAGTCCCAGCTGCTTGGGAGGCTGAGGCAAGAGAATTACTTAAGCCCAGGAGTTGGAGGTTGCTGTGAGCTGTGTGATGACATGGCACTCTACCCAGGGTCATAAAGTGAAACTCTGTCTCTACAAAAAAAAAAAAAAAGAAAATAAGCTTGAGTTAACATTTTTTGATTTCTACTTGTGTTTAATATAAAGAAAATTAAGAAGATATGACCATTGGCTTATAGCATATAGCTTCAATAAACATAAAAATTGAATAAAAATTTTAAAAGATGAATGTACACATTACTGTAAACACAGCTAAGGTAAAAATCACAAGGAGAGTTAAAATGCTAGAAAATATTATCGAATGTCATTACTACTCTGATATGCGTCTCCATGGCAATTGTACTGGAGCTGTGCTGTTTTCCTCAAAGGTCTAGACTGGAAGTTTTATAAAATGACTGTTTCTTTTACTGGTTAAATAAGATATAAAAAATCAAATCTATCAAGTATAAAACACAAATGTCTTAATACTGTGATTAAGTAAATGAGGTGAAAGCTATGTTAATTAGTAGGATGTAATCACTCTAATTTGTACAAATAATCAACACATTGAATCCCACAAAAGCATAAATATATTCATGATCTATGTATATATGACTTAATAAAAAAATATGTCTGCTTCCCTTGAGGATCATATGTCTGCCTCCCTGAGGATCATATGTTTACTGAGTTAGGAAGGATTTAGAAGTTACTTTTATTCCTTCCTGCTGCTCATTGAGAAATTCCTTTCCTGCCTTGCCCTTTTAGATGAATATTCACTATTATACTTTTACAAAATATACTTTAAGTAGTTAGTCTGTGCCAAATGTCGAATTAAGACTACGTGTAGCCTTTGTGACTAATAAATCATTATCTAAAGTACAATCTGTTTTGTGGTTCTGTTAGTCCATTTTTTCCCTTTAATTTGAGAGATGATATTCCTATTTGAAATTTCTACCATCAGTTCTGATTAACTTTCTGAAACCAATATGAAATATTGTTATTCATATAAACCTACAAATACATAGCTAACTTATTCTTCCCTATGCTTCTGCTATATGAATTTAAATGTCTCTTTTCCTCATAACATGTACTTTTAAGATTACTTCAGTGACTATAGTGCCATTATCAATGTTCTTTTCTGAAAGTAATCGCAAGACTTGGCAAAACAGTATACATATTTTCTGAAGAGAACAAAGTTCAGAAGAAATGTCTCTTTTGGCAAATGGACATCATTCTTTGACTAGTACAGTTTAAGGTTACATCACATTTTTTTCTTTAGTTCCAATAATACAATTTAATGCAAACATTTTGTTTTATTACAGTAAGTTATTAAAATGTGGATTTGAAATTCTTATTAGTTTGAACAAGTTGGTACACCACTGTGTAAGGGAAACACAATTCTAAACTACTGTAGTGGGATACAATTAATTTTAAGAACTCTTCTACATTCTTATATACCTCACCACTTATTGTATTTCGTTTATGATTTGTGTTAGTGTTTGGTGTTAATGATAATTCATATATAGGAATTTGATATTAAAACATTAATTAATCATGCTTTGAAATATTCTTTAATGGGTAAATCAAAACGGGAAGGATATTGTGTTGGTTAAAGATACAAGATAGGAAGAGGTTCTGGGTTGGTCTAAAATCTAGAAAAGATGATCAGAAAACCCCAAAAATCTGTTTTCAGGCAACAGTGCAAAGTATTATAGATTGTGTTGAATGAACAAGAAGCCTGAAGGTTAACTGTGGTGAATTATCCTCAAAGATGCCTGCTGACAACTTCTTTCATTCCTGTATATCCATAATGTTCCTCCCATCAAGCAGAGGGATCTGTTTCCTCTCTTCTTGTGTCCAGGATGGACTTTTTCTGACTTGATAAAAAGAATGTTGTGAAGATGATATTGTGTGACTTTTTTGACTCACATAAGATTTCCATTTTTATTTTTTTGAAACCAGCCTTTGTGTAAAGGAGGCCAGAATATTCTGCCTGAGTAGTTATGTGGAGAAAGTGAAGCCCTGGAAGGTAACAGATCGCAAGAAATGAGAGAGATGCCTGGGGAAGAGCCAAGATGCACCCAATCAAAAACTTGTACTGACAACTTGAATGAGTGAGATCTTTCCACAAAAAATAGAAAAACTAGCTGAACATGGCTCCTGAGTATAGTCCCAGATGCTTAGGAGGCTTGGACAGGGGAATTGCTTTAGCCCAGGAGTTTTGAGGTAACACTGAGTTATGATGATGCCTCTGTACAGTAGCCCAGGTGACAGAGAGAGACTTTGTCTCAAAAATAAGCAAAAAATTAGCATCAAGTCCCATATGAGTAAGTGAGGCCATATTGAATAATCCATCAACAGTAGAGCCAGTCAAGCCAGCAATATGTGCCACAGAGATGAATTACACAACCTTTTGCATGTTCTTTGTGTGGTGGGCAGGAGGTGGGGAAAATAACTTTCATTTTTAGGTCTGTGAATTAAGCGGAGCCATATTCACATTTAGAGCTGATGCAGATTGCAGGCTTTTGCTCTTTAAATTAGACTTATTAAATGATACTCTGTGGCTTTGGAAGGTAGTCAGTGTATTCTGACTGAGAGAAGGTTATAAACTATTGTAGCTAGAGTTATATGACACAATATGGCAGGATGTTGACCCAGTGCCACCCAACTCTACATGTGTATATCTTTCTTCCCATCAAGAAATAGAATCTGTTTCCTGTCCTTTTGACTCTAAGTTGGCCTAGTGACTTGCTTTGACCAATTAGGTATGGTGCAAAAATACTATGTGAATTTTGCTGTAATACTGTGAGTTTTTTCCCTTCATATTCACTTTCTTGGAAGATACTTGGGTTATTCTTATGATAGACACATGCAGAAAGAAGATTTGGAATATGAGAAAACATGAAGAGAGAAACCATGTAGAGTGGAATTTAGGTGTCCCAAGTGGTACTCATCCCCCAAACTACCAGCAGATAAATGAGCAAGGTCAAGTGGAATCCTCTTGCCCCAGGACAGCTGTCCTAGGCAACACTAAATGGATTAGAAATGTGTCAAGTCTGCTGAGTCCTGTCTGAATTCATGACCCAAAGAATCATAAGAAAATTACATGGTTATTCTTTTTTAAAAAAATTGGTTATATATTAGTTGTACATGTTTGGAAGTAGATGTAATGTTTTAATACTTATATACAAAGGCCTGACAATTAAGTTTGAAAACTTGTCCTAGAACAGTGGTTCTCAGCCTATGGGTCAAAACCCCTTTTTAACAATGAAAATACATTGCAGAATTAGGAAGGTTGAGAACCACTGTCCTAGAAAAAGTGCTACATACCTCCCTGGTGAACTTCACTATGGTCACCTACCTTTGAAGTACTCCCCTTGGGAGGCTATGCACTAATGCTGGCACCTAGTCCATGCTCAAAGGAATTTTAGAACTCTTTTTTTCTAGAAAGAGCAACACATGAGATCTGACAAGTTCTCAAACTTACACCATGTGCTTACATTGGCAGCACCATCCAAACAACTCAGTGAGATATCATAACCTTTGTATAACAGTGTCCAATAGTTGTGGTCACATCAACATGTAGTGGTGCCTTGCTGAGTGGCATTTTTTATTGTTTTTGTGTGCAGTATAATGACGGCTCTGATGGTCATTCCAGGAAGGGTTCCAAAATTGCTTTGCAGGGTGGATTAGGCTCTGGTTTTGGTTCACAACTTTCCAAGGGGAGTATTTCAAAGGTGACCCTAGTGATATTCAGCAATGAGGTATATAAAATTTTTTCTAGAACAAGTTCACAAACTTAGTTGTCAGATCTCATACAATGTACATGCAATGTGTAGTAAATCAGGGTAATATTTATTCTTTTAAGTGATTAGGTTTGGAAAGGCTTTTGTTAAGTAGTAGCATATATTAATGAAATTATAAGAAAAAGTAATAAGAGAGAATTTCTGATAATTGATGATACACCATCACCCATTCAACTTGCTGAGTCTGCTTTTGTGCCTACAAGTTGTATTTTCTACAAAATGGTATTTTAGAGGCTACAATGGACACCATATCAAAGCACTTACTATGATTTGAAAAGGAACTCTAAGCCAGTAACAGGAAACTTTTATTTTTTTGTTGATGACAGAAGTGGAGTTTATCTTGGTCAACCAGTGAATCCTTTGCTGCCATTTCAATGGATACTCTATGCAACTGTCCTTTGGCAACAGAAGCAAATATTTGATGGAAAATGCTCTTGTTAAGGGTGTCTTCTGCTTGTTCTGGAGCATTTACTCTACCACTGTTTTTGATTTTGTAACAGAAAAAGACAGTTATCTAGAAATATCCATTTATCTTTTCTTCTTTGGTAGTAAATGTCCTGATCTTTTTTAGCTCTCTCTGTAGCTACTCTGAATAAATTCCATATTCTTCAGCCTTTTTTGAAGATACAAATTCTTATTTGGCTAAATTCTTACCACCAGAATACAAACTGATGTAGTATGTGTGAATTCCAGGAAATATATTTATGTCATGTGGGTAGATTTACTCTTTTTTTTTTTTTTTTTACTTCTTTCTTCTAGTTCAAGGTGTACCCCTTTATTGGAGGTCGAGCAGCTATCTTGGACCTTGAGTCATATGCCATGTCTTCAGGATAGCAGAACAACAAGCCCAGTGGATATTTTTGCCTTTAAGTCATGAAGATTTTCTTTAGTCATAGGCTGAGATTAAAAAGAAATGAACCTATATTTTGCTTAAATCACTGTTATTTTAAAATTTCTAAAACATGCTAATGGCAAAAACTATCTCCTCGACCCACTTTAGTTAGGTTCCTCTGAACCCTCTTCTCAACTAGGTCTCATACTTGGCCTTCCCTGCCCTCCTTGTACTTTCCAGGCCTGAATAACCCAGTTTTACTGAGAATCCTGCTGTCAGTATAGTGTGAATCTTCCCATCTTTAACATGTGATAACCCTTTATATTTGATCAAATTCCTCATCCCCCAACTTTGATGTATAAATCTCTGACTTGCCATCCACAAGATCTCTAAGGCAGTTGAAAACGAATCTTGTGACCCTTGATTTATCCTATTAATAATATCCCATCTATTGTCACCCTCTCCCTTTCTCTGCTAGTTAGTTATAAATCCCAGCAGCCTTTTCTATTTCTTTCCTGTATTGTGATAGACTTGATGTCTATTGCATTTGTCCTGAATAAAGTCTTCTTTAACATTTTAAACAAGAATAATTTTTCTTTAAATAATACAAACCTAATATTTTCTAATTCAGGGGAAACTTTGAAGACTCAATCATATTCAGGCATCTAGAGTAAATTTTAAGGAAAGATTTTTTTTTTCTCTTGTACTTAACTGTTTTCATCACTTTATCAGTGGGAACCAAACTCCCCATGGAGCCCCAACAATAAGAAATAGGATATTCTTTTATTGAGGAAGTAGGGAAAGTTATGTGGAATATAGGGATATTTTAACATCAACGTTTCCTATAAATGTTTTTCTATTTTAAGATCAATTGGTGAGGTGACCTTATTTTGATTGGCCTGGTCATATTGTGATGGTTACTAGACATTGAAAAATATGCAGAGAAAAATAAATTATCTCTGTTCTGTCTCAGACAACTTTGGGGCATCCATTACAATATTCTCAGCATCTGGACCTATGCATCTTGTTGTATTAACTCCAAAAATGTCTCCTCCAAAATATCACTAACCAAAGCAAAATTCTTTGGTTTGGGCTCTAGCCATAGATTTACAGAATTCACTGCATCTTTTGGGATTTATTTTTGTTGTCTCTCTTTCTTTTAATTTTCCCAGATTTTGATAGATATACCCTTATGTTTGATTTAGGGAAAGTTAAGACCCTGGATCCTGGCCAGAGTAAGCACTGCAGGGTAGAGAGTTAGGAGAATTACTTGGAGATACAAAGTCAGTGGAGTGAAAATACAAAGTCAATTTTAAACAAAAAGGTTCTATGTTACTAAATACCAATATAATTAAGAAGTCAGAAGTGCTACTGGCAAATATTTATACGTCTTAGAAAAAAATATGATTATATTACCTGAATTAATTTATTATTATGTTAATATTTTTAGGAAGCACAGAACCATAGATAACACATAAATGTAAATACAGTAGGATCTTTATAGTTGACCATTTCCTTAAGTTGACCTAATTTTCATGACCAGACATGCACCACATGTACATGTCAGTACAGGAGGCCTAGTTTCTTATGTTGACCACCTCAGTATATTGACCAATTTTTTAAAGAGGTTCTACTGTATATATTGTAACATTAAGGAAAAGATTTAGATAAACCTTTGAACAAGATAAAATATCTAATTATATGTAGTAGATATGATTAACTATAGAATTACATTAAATAATTCTGGGGAGAAAAGTTTATTTGGAGATAGATATTGGGACCAAACTTTACAGAGGTGGTGATTGTTGGAAAAAATCACTGCTTTCTCAGTAACAGTAGGCAAAAATTAAATCTAGTAAGTGTAGACAAAGTTTATCATAAACGGACTTTGATTTTTCAACAATAGCTATTCAGATATCTGTTGCTATAGGAACATCTTTGTTGAAGGGTGCAGAGAATTTTTGGAAGATAGAACAGAAAGTCTATTTTTGAGTTTCTCAGAAGATTAGAAAAGTGGATGAAAGAAGCACAAGGGACAGCTATGAAAAACTTCAGGACAGCCTTATAGTAAAGACTTGAAGGTATTGCTGATGTTGCCCTGATCATTTATTTCACACTGCTTTCCAGTGTAGTTTTACAAATCCAATTTCAATCATGTTGCAGTAGTGAAGAATTGAAGCTAAGAGACAAATATGTGTCATAGTCAATTTGGATTGCTATAACAAAACACAATAAACTGAGTAGCTTATAAACAATAGACATTTGTTTTCTCAGTTTGGAGGCTGGGAAACGGAAGGTGCTAGCAGATTCAGTGACTGCTGAAGGCTACTTATCATAGAAGCCACCTTCTTCTTGTGTTTCCACATGGCAGAAAGGGCAAATGAGCTCCCCTGGGCCTGTTTGAGGATATTCATCTCATTCATGAGGGATCATGAATCATCTCCCCAAAGACCTCACCTCCTGGTCCTTTAACATTGGTTATTAGATTTCGATTTACAAATTTGTTGGAGGAGTGCACACAAAAATCTTCAGACCATAGCATCCCTTTCTGCAAATGTATCATCTGAGTTATCTGGATGGTTCAGACCTTGTTCTGTTTGAATATGTAGACAATTATTTTCATATTATTGAGGTTAGGCACGAATAAGATATTTTTTAGGTGTAAGTATGTTTGATGTACAGAGAGTGGCTCTTTGTAAAATAGCTATTCTTTCTGGCTGATTTCTAGGCTAAATGCTGCAATTCTCTGCTCCATTGGTTGTGATATGAGACCTGCTCATTGCATGTTATCCTGAAGGCTTTGTTCACTTCAGGGAGCTTGTTGATTTCCCAGTCCCCAAACATATGCTTTCACAAAAATGCACTGTCTATGTTTAATTTCATTTACATTTGTGTAAATCACTGCACACATAAAACAATTATTTCACAAATTACAAATGCTGAAGTGACTGTTTTAAGTACAGGTATGATGAAAAAGAAAATCTTTGTGAAGGTACACTTCTATTTTATTTTACAAAATAAATAAATAATGCGAGGAAGGGAAAAGAAAAATCTCAAAGAAGCCACAAACAGGGAACTGGCAGCTCTGTAGGCTGTGCTGCCATCATTGGTTGATTCCTTCTGGAATTATAAGCTAGCAGCAAAACCCAGTCTGAATATATTATGAATCATTATTCATTCTCTTTAAACTGAATCAAAGTACAGAAAATATATCAAATACATTTCTAATTATGATTGTCCATTATCTTTCATCTTGGCCTGGGTCTTCCTGTTAACCCTCTTACTTTAACAGAGAGGAGACAGGAGACAGTGTTTGTTTCATCCAGTTCTCCCTGGACCTCATCTATTTCAATTTCATTACTGAAGGAAACATCTGTTTTCTGTTTCCTTTTACCTTAGTTCTTGAATTTGCCTTCAGAAATTGTGCAGAAAGGTGGCTGGAGAATTTCTTATACTCCCGTTTGCTTCTCTAAAAACCTACTTAGGGATAAAAGCCCTTTTTACCTAAATCCAAACTTTATAAATTTATTAATTTCTTAGATCCATCCAAAATGTTTCCCAAAGGATGACTGTATTTTGATTAGTAATTATATTTAAAATATCTTAGATTGCATTAATTATATTTTCTATACAAATAAAAGTTGTCAGTTGTAAGGATAGGTGAAGAGATCTCTCATTTCATTTTTTAAAATTTCTATTTCAAAGGTACTTTAAATTCAATTCAGAACTTTAAAGGATTTAATTAACAATCCTGACAAAGTCAACATTGTGTTTTATGTTATGAGCATGTCTTTGCAAAATCCTGTAGGTAGTAATATCTAAAGCTTTAGGTATTTGAAGGCCACTTTTTATCCAGAATCACCTTCTAAATCACTCCTAAAAGATCATGATCAACTTTAAATTAGCTCTTCTTCCTTTCTGACGCTGGTAAAATCATAAGGATCATAAGAAAACACAAACTTCAGCATCAAATTTATCAGCTGATATACCTGTATCTCCCCTCCTTTGCTCCCTTCCTCCCTTCCTCCCTTCCTCCCTCCCTCCCTTCCTCCCTTCCTATTAAATCAGGGTGTTCAACCTGCTGCCCACAGGCCATCTGCAGCCCAGAATGGCTATGAATGCAGCCCAACACAAAAACATAAACTTACTAAAAACATTATGTGTTTCCTTTTGTGAATTTTTAGGTGGAAATAGATTGTGTGGTTCTTGAATGTGAGCTTTGTAGATGGCAACGTGTTAAAATGTCACAAAAACATACATATGCTCTTGCATTGTATGTACAGGTTCAGTTTTATGGCTTGCCATGTGTTATCTTCCAAGCACACACAGTCAAACTGACATTATCATGTTACATGTGCTAGTGGTGACTTGGTGAGGAAGAGATTATCAATAATAATTCAACATACCATTGCAACGTTAGGCATTTAATGTGAATTAGAAGTAAAGTAAGCATTCTTATTTGATCATTAAGGGCACTTCCACACCTCAGTGGCGTCTCACACATTACCCACCACACTTTACATACTGCCCTCCGCCTCCCCCTGCATCAGCGACCAAGATGGGGAAAGCGCCAAACCTTGCTTTTAATTTTCTTTCAATTAATTTTCACAGTAAAAGTAAATATAATCCCTTATTATTTCTTTTAATGCAGCATGGCTTCTATGTCTCAAAAGAAAACAGATATCCAAAGAAGAAAAGTTATGGATAAAAGAAGATTGTGCAATTAAAAATGGACAAATGACTACTATTTTGTCAAAACAAATAGATACTCAGCTTAATTTATAGGGTATTGGTGCACACATGCTGTGCATCTTACAAGGGTATATGTGAATCCTAGTAAATGTGGAATGTAAAGGTCTTAGCAAAATAACTAAGAAAATGCCACAAAAGCTATGTTAACTAGTGCGATGAAAATGTGTCGAATGGTCTATGAACCAAGTGTATGGTGCCCCATGATCATACTAATGTACACAGCTATGATTTAATAAAAAAATATATATATATAAATTTTTTTTTCAAAGACTGGATTTGAAAAGGCATGACATGCAAAAACACGCTGCAAATTCGATGTGTCGGAAGGATTGTGCCAAAAGGACACAAATAGCAGAACTGACAAAAATCAGCCTTCTCAAAAAATTTTTTTTTAAAATTTAAAAAGTTGCAACTCAGCTGGATTCCACTGTAAAAACTAGATATGTGGTAGCATATTTAAAGTCAAAACCATTTATTAATGGTGAGTTTATTAAGCAATGTATGGAAAGTATGGCACATATAATTTTCCATGAAAGGGGGATATTTCTATCAGTTTGTCTCACAATATGATAGCCAAGCAAATTGAAGAAATCTCTTAAAAGAAGTTTGGAGAGTAAAGCTGCTTATTTTATTTTATTTTATAGACAGAGTTTCACTCCCATCGCTCTGGACAGTGCCATGGTGTGATCATACTTTAAACTTATGGGCTCAAGTGATCTTCTTGCCTCAACCTCCTTAGTAGCTGAGACTACAGGTCTGTGCCACTGTGCCTGCCTAGTTTTTCTATTTTTAGTAGAAATAGGTCTTGCTCTTGCTTGGGCTGGTCTTTTGTTTGTTTGTTTGTTTAATTATTAAATCATAGCTGTGTACATTAATGCAATCATGGGGCACCATACACTGGTTTTATAGACCGTTTGACACATTTTCATCACACTGGTTAACATAGCCTCCTGAGCTCATGCAATCCACCTGCCTTGGCCTCCCAGAGTACTAGAATTGTAGGTGTGAGCCACCACACCCAGCCTTAAAGCTGCTAATTTAAAATGTTATGCTTTGGCAATGGGAGACAGCACTGGTGTTACAAATATGACTTAACTGCCATTTTTATTAAAGGTATTGATGACAAATATAATGCCATTGCAGAAATAGCTTCTTTAGTACCATTAAAAGATACAACTAAATCAAGAGATTTATACAAAGCAGTAAAACATATGTTGCTAAGGTGATTTTCTTTATCCATTGTCAACATATCTAGCATAGTTACTGATGGTGCCCTGGCCATGGTAGGCAAAAGAGAGGGATTTGTAAAATTAATAGAAAACAATGCAATTGCCCCCCCAAACTCATGCTTGATGAAGTACCATTGTATAGTACATCAAGGAAATTATACAAAATCCTTAAAAATGGATAATGTCATGTAACTCATCAACACTGTGAATTTCATAAGTGTCAAGGGATTGCATCATCACCAGTTCTAGGAATTCCTTAAAAGTATTAATGTGACTATGGCGACATCATTTACTTTTCAGAAGTAAGATGGCTAAGTTGAGGCCAAACATTGATAAGATTTTAGATTTGTAGCATATTATAAAGTCATTTAGGGTATCAAAATTCAAATATGTGCCAGAATTTGATGATGAAAACTGCCTTACAGATTTAGCATTGCTAGTGAACTTCTTCATTCGTTCAAATGAATTAAACAGGTGAAAAGCAACTTATCAATACAATGTTGCAAACCATAACAGCATTCCAAACGAAACTAAAATTATGGCAAGCTCAAATTAAGTGAAACAATTTTATGCATTTTGACATGTTAGCTAAACTTAGTCCTTTGTATAGCAAAAATATGCAGCCTTGCTTTTGATTTGATATAAGAATTTAAAAACAGATTAAAGACTTCTGGGAAAGTAATCAATAGTTTGGTACATTTGCAACTCCATTTTCAGGTGACAAGTTATAATAATCAGTTATAATAATCCACATTTCATCCATAAACAAATTCATTTTGCAATACCTTTAAATAATATACCAAGTCCAGCCACTTCTCCTCATATCTACCACTGTTGCCCTACTTGGAGGCATGTTGCATATCATCTGTGTTACTGCCTTACCTTCCTAACTCACACCCATACATCTCTGTGATACTAGAAATATTAGACAGCAAAATAATGGGAAAAAAGAGCATATTAATTGAGTGGAATTTAATTGGCTCTAAATAGTTAAAAGGCCTTTTTTTGGTAGTTGTAGATAGAGTTTGTCTTCAGTTTATATTTCAGCCATGCAGAAAAAGAACTCCATAAATCTGTATAGAGATCACCTTAAGACTTTAAGTACCAAGTTACACATGTGAAGGATAAGATTATTTAGGGCCATGCATAGAACTAAAAATGGGGGAAGAACTGCCATAGGGATCTACAACCGAATAATTACCAGAGCTGGAACAAGGATGAGATACCTGGGAGTCTGGCTGGTCAGAATAGAGAGATCATGAGAAGAACTTAGTAAATTCCAAAGAGAATGTAGGACATAAGAAAAGTAAGGATAAACTAGAAGGATGTACATCAAAAATCTACAGAAATGGTAAATGGGGAGGGGGAGGCAGAGCAAGATATGGACTGGAGATATCTTCTTATCACCCCCTTGTAGTAAGACAGGGGAGAGAGAGGATTTCAGCCATCTCTCTCTCTCTCTCTCTCTCTCTCTCTCTCTCTCTCTCTCTCTCTCGATAAGGGGAACCTACCAACAGGCATCACAGCAGGGGCACAGTGAAGCAGCGGGAGACCCCAGGAGCCAATGAGGGAGTCTGGAGCTGATGAGGAGCAGCACAGAAGGCAAGTTCCTGGGTATGGGCAGAGACTGGCCACCCATCCCCTCCCAGGGAAGACTGGGGACAGCTGTTCTGCAGCTTTTTAATTTTGGACTGATCTTCTTGCTGGAGTTGCATTGGAGGGATTTGAGCAAGCCAGTGAACTCAAGCAGCCTGCAGTGGCTGGGAGGGGTGGAACTCCCAATGGCTTGGCTACAGATAGGAACCAGTCCACAGGGTCCTAGTGCCTGGCTGGCTCTGACATGCCTCCTGAGCTTGGGCAGCCATCCTTGGGGTGACTTGAATGGCCCTCACACCCCTGATAAGGCCACTTTGTTTTCAGGGGGCACTGTTTAAAGACCCTGCTAAGAAAGCTGATGAGAGCCTGAGGACCCCACTCCTATGAACACTAAAGTGACCAGGCCCTGACAGAGGGCAAATAAGTCAAGAAGACAGGCCAGATCTCTGCAACCACAGAGTGGCTTCTGGAGCCCTTCTTATACAACAAAACAAGCATATGTGTTCTTCATTTCCAAACACCAGTGTAACCTGGTAACCAGGCAATATATACACACACACATACATACATACATACAAATACACATATTTTTTCCTTTCATTTTTTTCTCCTTTTTCCTTAGTTTTTCCTCATTTTTTTGTTGTACTTGTTTTGTTTGGTTGTATTTTTAACTTTAATTTTTACTTTCTTTTTTTTTTTTTTTTTGGCTGGGGCTGGGTTTGAACCCGCCACCTCTGGCATATGGGGCCAGTGCCCTACTCCTTTGAGCCACAGGCGCTGCCCTAATTTTTACTTTCTTGAATAGCAAAAGCTCCCTGATTTTGATTATTGTATTTCAGCCCATTTTATTCTTTCTTTATTTTTTATTTATCTCTTTTCTCTCTTTCGGTAGAGATTTTTCTACTGTTTTCATTTTTTCCTACATAAATGTCTCATACAATAGCTAAGATATCCTTTTTTTCTTGTTTGACTTTATATATTATATAATTGTATTTTTAATTTTCTTTATCTATTTTTATTATTTTTTTCTATTGTCTGAGGGCTGGGGAAGTCACGGCATTGCTCTAGCTGTGGGGGTCATGACAATGGTCTGGTTTAAGGAGGCCATTAACTCAGCGCCTAAAGTGTCCTTCTAATTTTGGCCATTAGAAAGATGATATTTGGTAGATGATACCACATACTGCTGACTTTTTTTATATTTGGTGGAGGTGGGGTCTTGCATCTGCCTAGTTAGGTAAGGAGCTACTGAACTTGAGACACCCACACAAGCCAGGCCCACAAAGTCCAAGGGTTGGGTGGGTCAAAGCACCCTGATTAACATGATCATTTCTCTTGATGCTCTCTTTCTCTCTTTCAGTCCTTCTTTCCCCCAATCGTCCATTTCTTTCCTTTCAATACACATTTTTCTTAAATTAAAAAAAAATTTTTTCTTTATCTTTTCAATTTTTTTCTTTATCTTTTCATTTTTTATCCTATCTTACTTTTTACACTTTTTTCTTATTTTGGCCTTATCCCAAAATGCCACTTCAACACCTGTGCTCGGAGACAAGGTAATATAAAGAGAAGGAGGTAATAAGGGAAAAGAAGTGAATGAGAAGAAAACGCACACATGAGGAGGAGACAGCAGTAAAATTCTCGCAACATGAAAAAACAGATCAGAGGCCTCCAAAGAATCATAAGGTAGATACCACAGAGGATTTAACCTATAAAGAATTAATGGAAATGATAGTAAGGGAAGTTAAAATATGGATGGAAAAAACAATAAAGGGAGTTGGGTATAAAATAGAAAATTAGAACCAAAAAGTGGATGAAATATATGGAGACTATAGAAAGAATATGGTGGAACTTAAGGAACTGAAGGAGTCAATCAGAGAACTTAAAGATGCAGTAGATAGTATCAACAATAGATTAGACCATGGAGCAGACAGACTCTCAGAGCTAGAGGATAAAGCTCTTGAGCTAACACAGGCAGTTAAAGAGGGAAAAGAGAAAGAAAGCCGAATATTCATTCAGAGAATTATGGGACTTCATGAAATATTCAAATACACAAGTTACAGGGATCTCTGAAGGGGAAATTAACATCCCAAAGGAACGGAAGCCCTACAGGAGGATGTGATAAATGAAAATTCCCCAAGCATCACTAAAGATTTCAAACCACTCTTTCCAGAGGGATGCAAAACCCTAGGTCACCTCAACACAAATAGAGCATTTCTAAGACACATTGTAATGAACCTGTCAAAAATCCAGATGAAGGAGAAAATTCTGCAAGCAGCTAGGAGTAAGTGCTAATTCATCTACAGAGGCATATACATCAGGGTGAAAGTATCTTTTTCAACTGAAACATTCTAATCCAGAAGATAATTATCATCTACCTTTAATCTTCTTAAACAAAACAATTTTCCGCTCAGAATTCTGTATCCTGCTAAACCAAGCTTCACACTTGATGGAGAAATAAAATAATTTACTGACATGCAAACACTGGAAATTTGCCACAATAAGACCAACTCTATAGGAAATACTTTGACCTATTCTCCACGCTGACCATTACAACGGCTCACCAGCAAAGTAAACACCCACAAACTTTGGACTTTAACAAAAAAAAGTCAATAGAATTGCATCACAATATCAATTCTCTCAGTATGAATAGAACCTTCTCTGAAGAAGACAGACAAATGACTAACAAACGTAAGAAAAATCTTCATTGTCCCTAATCATCAGAGAAATGGAACTCAAAACCACCCTGAGATGTCACCTAACCCCAGTAAGAATAATCCACATCACAATGCCTCAGCATTGAGATGCTGGCTCAGGTGACACTTTTACACTGTTGATGGGATCACACACTGATACAACCTCTTTGGAAAGACATATGGAGAATTCTCAGACAACTCAAATTAGACTTCCCATTTGATTATACAATCCTAGTCATGTATCCAGAAGAAAAAAAGCAAACATTTTACCATAAGGATATTTGTAATGGATTCTTTATTGCAGCTCAATTTATAATTGCCAACATGTGGAAACAAACTAAATGCCTATCAACCCAGGAATGGATTAACAAACTGTGGTACATGTATATCATGGAATACTATTCAGCCATAAAAAGATGGCAACTTCATATCTTTTTTATTTTATTTTATTTTATTTTTTTTTGAGACAGAGCCTGAAGCTGTCACTCTAGGTAGAGTTCCGTGGCGTCATAGCTTACAGCAACCTCCAACTCCTGGGCTTAAGTGATTCTCTTGCCTCAGCCTCCCAAGTAGCTGGGACTACAGGTGCCCATCACACATGGCTATTTTTTGGTTGTAGTTGTCATTGTTGTTTGGTGGACCTGGGCCGGATTAGAACCCACCAGCTCTCGTGTACGTGGCTGGTGCCTTAGCCACTTGAGCTACAGGCTCCAAGCCAATATGTCTATTTTATTAACCTGGATGGAGTTGAAACACTTTCTTCTTCGTAAAGTATCACAAGAATAGAAAAGCAAATATCCATTGTAATCAATACTAATATGCCAATAGATGATCTAACACATGCCCACATAAGAGAAAAACTCAAGTTGGGGGCAGAAGGAAGGGAAAAAAGGGAGGATGAGGGTGGAGGAGGAGAGGGCATTGGTATTCTCCCCAAATGGGCACAATGTAAGGGGATATGGTGCACATTTTGGGTGTAGGACACAGCTATAAGAGAGATTCTACTTAATAAATGCAAATAGTGTAACCTAGTTGTTTCTACCTTCACATTAATCTGAAATTAAAAAAAAAAGTAAACAGTTTGGTAAGTAGATTCTGTTGTAATTTTATTTTTTAAATTGCTTTTAAAGAACTTTACTGATGGGTGGCACCTGTGGCTCAAAGAGTAGGGTGCTAGCCCCATATACTGGGGATGGTGGGTTCAAACTCAGCCCTGGCCAAAAAAAAAAAAAAAAAAAAGAAAAGATCTTTACTGGTTTACAATAAAGCGATTTCATTTGTATAGAGTTTATACCATACATAGAAGTAAAATTTAGATGATAATTGAAAATAGCATGAGGCTAGGAACTGTGATAAATTAAATCGAATAATAGTATATTCGTATAAATAATATTATATAGTATAAACAATACTATATTTTCCTAATAGATCATCTAGTAAAACACAATAAAAAGAAAATGAAAGAGGAGATATCATTTAGTACTACAAATAATTAATTCGAATTATGATAAGAAAATAAAAGAAACCAAAACAAAGCAAAGAATTTATGAGACAAACAGAAAACTGATGGCAAAGGCAGTTTTAAATTAAAAAATATTAATAATGACATTAAATACAGTGAATTAAACATACAAATAATAAAATGGTAATTCTCAATAAAGCAAAGCAATGCCAGACTACATAATCTCTATAAGAAACACATTTTAATTATAAAGACAGTTGATTTAAAAGAGATGGAAAAGGATATGCCATACAAACTGTCATAATGAGAAAGTTTAAGTGCTTATGTCAATATCAAAGTTAACTTCAGTGCAAGGAATACCTAAAGATAAGTTGACATTTCCCAATGATAAGAATAAGGTAATAAAGAGCTATAGTAAGTCTGAAAGTTTATGTTCAAAAAGTGAAGACTTTAAAATATTAAGAGCAACGCTGACAAACTGGAAAAGAGAACTAGATAAATCCATAATTCAAATTAGTTGTTTCAATACACCTCTTTCAGTAATATGATGAATAGACAGGAAATCAGGAAGTAGAAAAAGTACTTGAACAACATTATCCACCAATCTAACCTAATTAACATTTATAGAACATAACACCCAGCAACTGCAGAGCACACATTACTTTCAATTGCCCATGGAACATTACCAAGATAGACCATATGCTTGGCCATAAAAACCTCAATAAATTAAAAATAATTGAAAGCATTCAGAATATGTTCTATAAAAAACAATTAAATTATAAAGGAATTATAATTATATCTGGAAAATGTCAAATATTTGGAAACTTAACACAATGATTTTAAACAACTCTTGAATCAAAGAGGAAATGACATGGAAAATGAGAAAATATTTCAACTTGTATGACAATAAAAACACAACTTATTAAAAACGTGTGGGTTGGGTGGTGCCTGTGGCTCAACAGAGTAAGGCACCAGCCCGATATGCCGGAGGTGGAGGGTTCAAACCCAGCCCTGGCCAAAAACTGCAAAAAAAAAAAAAAAAGTGTGGATTGACTTTAGGTAGTTATAAAAGAAGTTTGAGATCAGCGATCTAAGTTTCTGAGTTACAGCTTAAGTAACAAACAAACAAAAAGATAAATTTTAATCCCAAAAAAGCGGAATGAAAGATACAATAACAAGTAAAAATAAAAGAAATAGAAAACTGTATGTAGATAGAGGAAATCAATGAAGTAAACTGCAATTGAGTTGAATGACAATACTTGAACTTCTTCTAAGTAATAGTTGCAAATGTCCAGCACATTAACGTGCATATGTGTGTCAAATTCATGTATCATTAAGCTTTCCCTAGTATTGTTTATGGTTTGTTTGGTTTAAAAGGTTATAGGAAAGAAGATGGTATTTTTATGATTCCCAGAATACATTTTACATTTGGATTAGGATATATAAGTGGCACTTTTGTTGTCAGGTGAGGAATGGTGCCCCTCCAAAAACAGATGTTGGAGACGAAGGGGACAATGTGAATGTTAAGAGATCGGGTGGAACACAGCTTCAGCCACAGTCTCAGAATACGGCCCCTATTAGACCTTTCAACATTGGCCTAGAACTAATAATCTTTCCACATTCCCCGGCACACAGAAATCAGAGCCTTTGCACAGTGTGTACTCTGAAGGCCAATTGTTGGAGCTGGTGGCCCCTAGAATCTCTTTGCAAGCATCATGCAGCCAGCTCACAGCTGCCTACTGCACAGAGGACCAGACACCTGTGTGCTACCTCTGTTAATCCCTGTGTGGCCTACACAGTCTGAGGGTGCAGTACCTGGACTTCCACTATGTGCTCACACCATCAACTGTTGATTTTCTTTATCCTCATCAGTAGTCTATTGCTTATCCATCAATACCAGATCAGCTCTGTCCTGGCTACACCAGTGAACTTGACTATCAAGGGTTCAACCATACCTTCTACAAGAGGCCTTCCTTGGACTCTCTCTCAGCCTCAGGGTCCAATATAGAGTTTCCTTATATCTTATAATAACTCTTTGGCTGTAGATAATTTTTTTCCCAAAGTCTCAAAAAATAGAGTATTTATTTTTATAAATAAAAATAGAAGATAATTTCAAAAAACAGATCACGCCAAATCTTACAGACAATAGAAAAAGAAGAAATACTTCAAAATCATTCTACTTCATCTGGATATACCTGATATTAAAATTGGAAAAAATATATTATAAAGGGAAATTACAAACATATTTCACTTTACGTGAGAATTAGTCACTATTTTTTCTTTTCTTTTTTTTTTCCCTTTCCCTCACCTCCTCCTTCCTTCTCTCTGCTCTCTTTTTTCCTTTTTAATCTTTTATTGATTGATTGGTTGATTGATTTGTAATTCTTGATATTAAACTTCTCTTATATAGCTTATTATGGGGTTTCTGGTTCTTGATTGGACATAACCTCTGTGATGGATAAATGTCCAAGTTCATATAGTAATTTCAAAACAGCAAGAAAATTATAAGAATCCCTGTTTTATACTTTAAGATCTCTTGAGTATACCATGATTCTGACACTCCAGGCCCCCATCTCTATAGTAATGTAATCAGGACTTTTGGCCTGTTTTGTTAGAAGGGATATATTAACATATGCAGAAATAAAAATTTAGCTGTGGTCACTGGTGACAATGGGACAACCATTTTCTGTAATACTTTATATTTCACTCCTTTTTATAAAGGCCATCTTTCTGATGTATCTCATTTATCCACCACTTAAGTACCTTCAAAAGGCTGAGACTCTTGAAACCTAAAAAAAAAAAAAAATGGTTTTCTGCTTTCCTACTTGTCTCTGGTAGCTATGTAAGACAAGATAGTTTTTCTAAAAATTTTTAGGCTGAATCTGACTATCTGGCTTTATAATAGGAATGAAATTTAATAGGCATTTAATCTACTTGGACATTTATTTATATCATCAAATGATACCAAGAACAGTGTTAGCTGGTGTCATCTGCTAACTGGCAGCCTTAGTATGACCTGGGAGCTTTTAGGAAATGCAAATTCTCATCTCCCAACCCAGACCTGGTCCCCACGAGTATGTGCTTTAACAATGGCTCCAGGTGATTGTAGGCATGCTAAAGTATGAGAAGCACGACTTAGAACCTCTTAAATGTGGTAGCTATCATTTATACTACATTTTTAAACCAAGGGGTCTAATATGCAAAAAACCTTTGGGTTTTCTAATAGCAAGTCAATGGGAGTTTAATTAAGCAAACTTTTTCTGTCCCCGGATATTGAAAGAGAGAGGAAGAGAATATCAATGTATGTTTGATTGTGAATTTATGTCCCATGATCGAAATGAGATAGCCCTACAGTATGGATATTTACTTTCCCACCAGGATGTTAAAGTAATGCACATGGCATTTTATTTTCCTCTCCTTTTCCCTCTCTTTTCCCGTCTACATTTCCAGTTTGTGCAGGACTGTCATTTGCTACCTGACTAGAGAACTCCACTTATTTTTGTAATCCAAATATAATCTGGAAATCATAAAAATAGCAGTTCCTTTCTCATAACATTTCAGCGTCTGTCAGTGTTACAACCTTTTAACCCAAATGGCACATAAACTAAGTCAGGGAAAGCTCAGTGATGCACAGATTTTACATGCTGCATATTAACATGCTGGGCATTTGCAACTATTATCTTGAGGGGGTTTGAGTGCTGTCATTCAAATTGATTCCTCCCTGAGTTAAGATGTCATTACTTTTATTTAATTAATACTTTGGGCTTTTGGAAATCATATGCAAATCACATATTTTGCACAAAGTGCCCCTTTAAAGCTCATTTATTTTCATGTCTAGAGTCCTTTGCTTTGATGTGTGTTTTGTTTATGCTGAGATTAGTTCAGTGTGCAGTAGGTGACAGGGAGGGAAGAGAAGGTCCGCTGATGCCATTTCTAACCTCTCACAGTCTTGTCAGACTTAATGTTAAAGGCTGTATTTCTTACCCTTGCCTAAGAAAACAGAAAGTATGTTGTATATACCAGCCAGTTTGAAAGTAAAGTAAATGAGTTACATAGCAAAACTATTTTTTAAATAAAACTTCACTGTATTGTACTGGTTGTATCTGCATACTGGCAAAAGCATAATCATCACTTTGCATGAAATTTTGTAGTGCTGGCTTTAAAATGAGAAAATGTAGCAAAAATTATAATTTTATTACTAGTAGGGGTGGTATTTCAAAGAAATATTTACTTAGAAATTTTCCTGTTCTCTTGTGCTCCTGTTCAACCACGTCTTTTCCCCTTTGAATAGACAATGGGAATGGCTAACTCCCTTGGGGGGCAGAACTTATCATGCAGCATGCTTTCTACCATAAGGAAAAATAACAATACTTTCTCTCTCTGTAAAATCCTTTTTTTCTGAATGAAGCAAAAAGGTTTGTGCAAAAGATCTATAGAATCCTCCTGGCTGGGTGCAGTGGCTCATGCCTCTAATACCAGCACTCTGGGAGGCCGAGGAGGGTGGATTGCCTTAGCTCACAGGTTGGAGACCAATCTGAGCAAGAGCGAGACCCCCGTCTCTAAAAACAGCTGAGTGTTGTGGTGGGCGCCTGTAGTCCCAGCTACTTGGAAGGCTGAGGCATGAGAATAGCTTGAACCCAAGAGTTTGAGGTTGCTGTGAGCTATGATGCCACAGCACTCTACCAAGCGTGACAAGGTGAGACTGTCTCAAAAAAGGAAGGAAGGAAGGAAGGGAGAAAGGAAGAAAGGGAGGGAGGGAGGGAGGGAGGGAAAGAAAGAAAAAAACAAAAGAATCCTCCTAGGTTCTCGGCAAGGAAAGGAGCAGACTCCATATACTTCTACTAAAAATATCTAGTTGGAA
Organism: Nycticebus coucang; assembly: GCF_027406575.1. Classification (NCBI taxonomy): domain Eukaryota; kingdom Metazoa; phylum Chordata; class Mammalia; order Primates; family Lorisidae; genus Nycticebus; species Nycticebus coucang. The sequence continues at coordinate 34,416,310 of NC_069782.1, forward strand.
CACTGAGATGAGAGGCAAAAGAGGCAACGGGTTCAAGATGAGCCTGGGCAACATTGTGAGACCTTGTCTCTAAAAAAAAAAAAAAATTAAATTAGCCTGGCACAGGGCAGCACCTGTGGCTCAAAGGAGTAGGACACCGGCCCCATATGCCAGAGGTGGTGGGTTTAAACCCAGCCGTGGTCAAAAATTGCAAAAAAAAAAAAAAAAATTAGGCTGGTGCAGTGGCACATGCCTGTGATCCCAGCTACTCAAGAGGTTGAGGAGGGAAGATTGCTTGAGATTGGGAGTTCGAGGATGCCGTGGGCTATGATGATGCCACTGAACTCCAGCCTGGGAGACAGAGCAAGACTTCCTCTGTTAAAAAGGAGAAATGAACATAAAGGAAGGAAGAAAATAAAGAAGGAAGGTAAGTAGGGAGAAAGGGAGGAGAGAGGAAGGAAAGGAGAAAGGAAGGAACCCACATAACATGGAGTACAAAATGGCAAGCATGGTCCACAAAAAACATAGTTGATTTTCTTGACTCCAGGTATAATACTATGTTAGTGTTATTGCTAACTGCCAGCTAGCATGAAGGAAATATATATTCAATTAGAAAACTGCTGTTGCATGGGTAGGACTGAGAGGTTCTGTACTAGGAAACGAAACAGGGACACGTATTTCACTCTTATTGGGTCCTTCTGATTGAAAATTGGAATAATCAATATGGTTTAATTCTATCTAGACTTACAATTTCTGAAATTGTAAAATTTTACAATTAGGACGTGATTCCTATTTTTTAACACCTAGATGGGAGTCCAGTGGCAAGATGGTAGTTCACAAGAGCCTCAAACTCCTGATGTCAAATGATCCACCTGCCTCAGCCTGTGGAATAGCCAGGATAACAGGTATGAACCACCATGTCAGGCTAATTTTCTTATTTTTTTTGTTGAGACAGCATTCTCCTTATGTCGAAAAGGCTGATTATGAGCTCCTGGCCTGAAGAGATCCTCCTTCTCCAGCCTCCCAAAAGGGTGGGACTGGAGGTAGGAGTCACTGTGGTGCCTCTTTTATTATTTTAGATGATCACAGTGCTTGACCCAGAGTAGGTCAAATATACAGAATGATGTTCAGAAACAGACTGAAGTGGCCAGGGTCCCACAGTTCGTTGTGACAGTCCCAGAGCTCCTGCCTTGTCAGGTGCTCCTTCCTTAGTGCAAAGCCTTCAAGAAGCCACCTTGTTCAAAAATGAGCTCCATGAAGTAAATCTTTGAAGAAACTAAATGATAACAAAGCATCAACACTTTTTTTTTTTTTTTGCAAAAACCATATAAAACAGTGAAGGGAAATGTTCATCATGCAGTTGGAAAAGCTGTTTTGAGATTACAGTGAAACATAACAGTCAACAAGATAGCTACCTCTGACAACTGGATAGGCAGGTGTACTTTCAATTATATAGTATGAGATTTTGAAAGCTAGTTACATATGTATATATGTTTTGAATTTAATAAGATTTTCCAATGATACCAATTCATTTCAAGATTTTTATACTTTTTTGACTAATTAGAAATTAATAGTGGCATTTTGTAAATTAGTTCAAAAATTTCTGCAATAAACATTTTAACTATTAACTTAGAAATAAACACATATATGGCTGAGATGATTCAATGTTTTAAGAAAGTGATGCAATTTATACTTCAATTATCTTTATTACCTTTAAAATTTTTTAACCCTCTGAGAGGTCAAGGGAAGAGAATCACGTTAGCTCAGAAGCTCAAGAACATCCTGAGCAAGAGTGCGACCCTCATTTCTACTAAAGTGTTTTTATTTGTAGTAGAATGGTGACAGGGGTGCTTTTAGTTCAGGCTACTTGGAAAGCTAAGGCAGGACTATTGCTTGAACTAGGAGTTTGAAGTTGCTGTGAGGTAGGCTGACTCCATGGCACCCTCTATCCTGGGTAACAGAGTGAGACTCTGTCTCAAAATTAAGTAACTAAATTTTGGAAGAAAAATAAAAAGATAGATAAATAATTTTTATTTGTATATCTTTATGAGGTACAAGTATAACTTTTTTATAATACATTCATAGATTGTATAGTGGTGAAATCAGGGCTTTAGGGTATCCATCATCTGAGTATCTTACATTCTACCCATTTAGTATTTTCATCACTCATTCCCCCTCATCCCCCCTTTCTGAGTCTCCATTACCTACAATTCCACACTGTACATCCAGCGTACACACTATTTAGCTGCCACTTAAAAGTGAGAATATGAAGTGTTTGTCTCTCGTCTGATTTATTTCATATAAAATAGTGGCTTCAAGTCCCACCCATGTTGCTGCACAAGGCATGATTTTATTTATAGTTAAACAGTATTCCATTGTGTATATATACCCATTTTCTTTATCCAATTTATTTCTTGATGGTTAATTTCACACCTTTGCTACTGTGAATAGTGCCCCCAATAAACATACAAGTGTAGGTATCTTTGTGATATAATGATTCCTTTTCATTCGGGCAGATACCCAGTAGTGGGATTGCTGAATTGGTGGTAGCACTATTTTAAGTTCTTGAAGAAATCTCCATACTGTTTTTCATAGAGGTTGTACTAATTTACATTTCCACCAACAATGTGTAAGCATTTCTTTTCTCTACATTCTGACCATCTGTTATTTTTTGTCTTTTTATGACTAGCCTAAGATGATATCTCTTTGGAACTTTAATTTGCATTCTTCTGATGATTACTGATGACCATTTTTTGATATGCCTGTTGGACATTTGTAGGTTTTCTTTTGAAAAAATGTATACACTCAGGTCCTTTGCACACTTTTTAATGGGATTTTTTGTTTTTTTTTGTTGAGCTATTTGAGGTTCTTGTAAATTGTGAGTCCTAATTCTCTGTTGAATGTGTAGTGTGCAAATATTCTGTACCATTCTGTAGGTTGTCCATTCACTCCATTATTGCTTTTGATAATCAAAAGCTTATTAGTTTAATTAAGCCTTATTTGTCTATTTTTGGTTTTGTTGCTTGTACTTTTGAGGTGTTAGTCATGAATATTTTGTGTAGATCAATGTCCAGAAGGATTTCCTCTGGATTTTCTTTTAGTATTTTACATATTCAGGTCTTACATTTAAGTCTTTATCCATCTTAACTTCATTTTTGTGTGTGGTGAAAGGTAACTTCGGTCTTTTACATGGAGCAATCCAAATTTCTTAGCACCATTGCATGTTCTTGTCTGCTTTGTCAAACATCAGTTGTCTGTAAATATGTGGCTTCATTTCTAGGTTGTCTCTTCTGTTCTATTGATTTATACGTCTATTTTTATACCAGTAGCATCCTTCTTGGTTACTATAGCTGTACAGTGTAACTTAAAATCAGATAATATGAAGCCTCCTGCTCCCCCCAAGTATATTGCAAATACTTCTCTCAATATACAGCTTGTCTTTTCATATTTTCATTTGTGTACTCTGATGAAAAGTTTTTAATTTTACTAAAATCAATTAAAATTGCTAGCGTTTAGTGAGTTTTGTGTCTTATCTAAGCTCCCCCCAGGATCGCTTTGGCAATTTAGGCTGTTTTTTAGTTTCATATGAATTTTAGGAAAGTATAAGCTAAAAGCCAAATAAGCCTCTGCCACCCCATCTGATAACAATTTTTAAAACAATGCAAATAGGTGATTTAATAATTCAAATGAGTTAGGAATATTTAACATAAAAGAGGACACACTTTCTTAAAAACAAAACCACCATTGAAATATTTTAATGAATTCTTTTAAAACATTTTTGTGCTTACATCAGTGTCTATTTTTGTGTACACATTATGAACTCATCATTCTGTATAACCCTTTTTTCATCTGTTTTATATCAGAAACTACTAATACTCTTTTTCATAAGAAACAAATGCACCCATTTTAAATGCATGACATTAAGAGTCTTAACAAATGAATAAACTTGTGCAGCCACAATCACAGTCAAGTATTTTAACTAACTCCCCCGCCCCCGCAAAGTCCCTTAAGCTCCTACTGATCCATCTGTCCTCTAACTCAGGGGTACTGATATGCATTATTTCACTGCATGATGATGCATCATGATGGGATGACTCTGGCTTTGATATTTTTCTAAAAGGTGTTTGGAAACTTTGGTGATTCTTTTGAAATTATAATTTATGATATTTTCAAGTAGGGCTTCAATTCCTTTAGGATATTCTTCTTCCACTTCAGGGATCCATACATAATTCCTATGTTTGAATGCTTTGTGAAGTCTCATAATTCTCTGAGTGAAAGTTCTAGTTTCTCTCTCTTCTTTTCTTCCTATTTAAGTGGTTGGGTTAGCTCAAGAGCTTTATCCTCTAGGTCTGAGATTTGTTCTTCTCCATAGTTTAGTATGTTATTAATACTTTCTACTAAATCTTTAAGTTCCCTATTGACTCCCTCAGTTCCTTAAGCTCTATTATAGTCCTTCTATATTCTTCATATCTTTAATTTATTATTTGGTTCTCTTTTTCTATTTCCTTTTGATGATTATCCACTTTCTCATAAATTCCCTTGTTTTTGGGATGTGTATTTTAAGTTCCCTTTCTGCCATTTCCATTATTTCTTATAAGTGGAATCCTCTATGATAATTACCTATGATTCCTTGTGTGTGGGAGTGTGGGGGGTGGAAGGGTTCTCCTGTTCTTTTTTGCTGTTGTTTTGCTTTTTTAATTTTATATTAAATCATAACTTTCTACGTTGATGCATTTATGGGGTTCAGGGTACTGCTTCGATATACAATGTGAAATGCTTACATTCACAATTATATTCATTTCTTAATAGTTTTGAAATGTACCATTGCATCATGAACATTAGGTGAGGTTCCTCCAAATACCCTCCCACCTCCCATAACCCCCTTCCCCTCTGTTCTGTCTTGTCTTCCCTTCTAATTTCTGGACTATAGTTATGTATTGCCATTCATGTGAGTGTGGAGGTGATAATATAATGATTTCATAGTAGTATCAAGTACATTGGATACCTTTTGTTCATTCTTGAGATACTTTACTAAGAAGAATATGTTCCAGCTCCATCCAGGTAAACATAAAAGATGTGAAGTCTCCATCTTTTTTATGGCTGTATAGTATTCTATGGTGTACATATACCACAATTTGTAATCCATTCATGGGTCAGTGGGCACTTGGGCTGTTTCCATGTCTTGGCTATTATAAATTGGGCTGCAATAAACATTATGGTGCAAATGTCTTTGTTGTAAAATAATTTTTGATTATCTGGGTATATACCTAAAAGAAGAATTGCAGGATTGAATGGTAGGTCTACTTTTAGTAGAGTGTTCTCTAAACTACTTTCCAAAAAGGTCATATTAGCTTGCATTCCCACCAGCAGTGTAGAAGCATTCCCTTCTTTCCACATCCATGCCAACATCTGTAGTTTTGGGATTTTGTGATGTGGGCTGATCTGACTGGAGTTAGATGATATCTCAAAGTGGTTTTGATTTGCATTTCTCTGATGACTAAAGATGATGAGCATTTTTTCATGTGTTTGTAGGCCATTCGCCTGTCTTCATCAGAGAAGTTTCTGTTCAAGTCTCTTGCCCACATAGAAATGGGGTTATTTATTCTTTTATTATTGATTAGTTTGAGTTCTCTGTAGATTCTAGTTATTGGACCTTGTTGGAAGCATAACCTGAAAAAATCTTGTCCCATTCTGAAGGTTGTCTGTTTGCTTTACTTACTGTGCTCTTGGATGTGCAAAAGATTTTAGTTTGATCAGATCCCAGTAATCCCAAAATCCCAATGTATTTTTGGTATTGTTTCAATTGCCCAGGAGGGCTTCCTCATGAAATATTCTCCCAGGCTCATTTCTTCAAGTGTTTTCCCTGTACTGTCTTCTGGTATTTTTATAGTTTCATGTCTTAAGTTTAAATCTTTTATCCAGTGAGAATCAATTTTTGTTAATGGTGAAAGGTGTGGGTCCAGTTTCAGTTTTCTACAGGTCACCCACCAGCCAGTTCACCCAGCACCATTTGTTAAACAGGGAGTCTTTCTCCTACTAAATATTTTTGATAGGCTTGTTGAATATCAAGTGACGATAAGTAGCTGGGTTCATCTCTTGGTTCTCTATTTTGTACCATAAATCTGCCTCTCTGTTTTTGTGCCAGTATCATACTGTTTTGATATATGATATATATACATATATATATGTTTACATGTGCTTATTTGGTTTCAACTTTTTGCCTTCACAAAATTAAAATTTAATAACAATAACAATGTTTAATATAAGAACTAGAAACAAAAACCTCATAAAGAATGAATGAAGATGAATATATTCAGGAAAAAAATCAGACAATTGCTGCAATGAAATACTGAGCAATAATAATATGCAAAAAAAGTGACATTCAAATTGTCAAATAAGAGTATGTCTATTATGGAATGCTTTGACTCTGAGGTTCAGTATGGAGTCATGAGTTAACATCTTCTTAATATTTTTTTTTCCCAGAGTCTCAAAAAATAGAATAGAAAAATAGAATAATAAAAACAATTTCCAGATATTTCATCTTCTTTGGCACTATTGTAAAAGAAATAGAGTCCTTGACTATATTTTCAACTTGACTGTTATTGGCTTATATAAAAGCTACTGACTTGTAAGTATTCATTTTGTATCCTGAGATGCTGTTGCATTCCTTGATCACTTATAAGAGTTTTGAAGTTGAGTCCCTGTGATTTTCCACGTATAAGATCATATCATCAGTGAAGAGTAAGAGTTTGATCTCCTCTGACCCTATTTCAATATCCTTGATCACCTTCTCTTGCCTGATTATGATGGCTAAGACTTCCATTACTATGTTAAATAGCAGTGGAGACAGTGGGCATCCTTACCTTGTTCCTGATCTGTCCCTTCAATATAATATTGGCTGTGGGTTTGCTGTAGATGGTCTCTATTCATTTAAGAAATGTTCCTTCCATACCTATTTTCTTAAGTGTTCTAATCATGAAAGGATGCTGGATATTGTCAAAGGCTTTTTCTGAGTCAATTGAGATAATTTTTTTATTGCTGTAATGTATTATATTTATAGATTTGTGTATGTTGAACCAAGCCTGTAACACTGGAATAAAACCAACCTGATCATGGTGTATAATTTTTTGATGTGTTGTTGAATTCTGTTTGCTAAGATCTAATTGAATATTTTTGCATCAATATTCATTAATGATATTGGTCCCTAATTTTCTTTCTTTGTTGGATCCTTTCCTGGTTTGGGCATTGGGGTGATATTTGCTTCATAGAGTGTGTTGGGAAGTATTCCTTCTTTTTCTATGCTTTGTATAATATAGGTACTAGTTCCTTTTGAAAGGCTTAATAGAATTCTGATGTGAAGACATCTGGTCCTGGACTTTTCTTTTTTGGCAGAGTTTGTATTGTTGATGCTATTTCAGTGGTTGTTACAGGTCTATTCAAGATTGCTAATTCTTTCTGGTTGAGTCTAGGAAGCTGGCATGCTTCCAGGTATTGGTCCATTTCCTTCAGATTTTCATATTTCTGGGAATAGAGATTTTTGTAGTAATTACTGAGGATTTTTTGAATTTCTGGTGTCTGTCATCTGATAGACGAAATTAGAGATTTTACTTTTCCATTTCTGGTTAGGTTGGCCAAAGGATTATCAATTTTGATGATCTTTTCAAAAAACAAATTTTCTATTTCATTGATCTTCTGAATGATTCTTTTGTTCTTAATTTCATTTAATTCTGCCCTAATTTTGGGTATTTCTTGCCTTCTGCTGGGGTTGGGGTTGGAATCTTCTTCCTTTTTCAGTTGCTTAAGATGATCCATTAAGTTGTTGGCTTCCTCTCTGTTTTCTTAATGAAGGCGTCCCATCCTATAAATTTCCCTCTTAGAACTGCCTTTGCAGTATGCCACCGGTTTAGATAACTTGTGTTTTCCTTAACATTTTGTTTCAAAAATTTGGTGATTTCATTTTTTTTAATATCACCTTGGACCCAGCTATTATTAAGCCTAAGATTATTTAGTTTCCATGCCTTTGTTTGAGTATGAAGATTCCTGTTGATGTTGAGTTCAACTTTTATTCCATGGTGGTCGGAGAAGATACAAGGAATAATTTCTATACCTTTAAATTTTCTGAAGTTAGACTGTGTCCTAGGATATGATCTATTTTGAAGGATGACCCATAGGATGATGAGAAGAATGTATATTTAGCTTTATTAGAATGAAATGTCCTGTAGAGGTCTGTAAAGTCCATTGGTTCTAGGGTCAGGTTTAAGTCTAATATTTCTTTGTTTAGTATCTTTTTGGATGATCTATTCAAAACTGTCAAAGGGGTGTTAAAATGTCCAACTATTATAGTGTAGGAAGACATCAAGTTGTTCATATCCATTAGGGTTTGCTTTATGAACTGAAGAGCATTCTGGCAGGGTGCATAAATGTTAACTATCGAAATTTCTTCATGTTGGGTGTTTCCTTTGACAAATGTGTAGTGACCATCCTTATCTTTCTTTACCTTTGTTGGTTTAAAGCCAATTGTATCTACAACTAAAATTGCAACCCCTGCTTTTTTCTGGTTTCTCTGCTTATATTATAGAAGTCCATACCTTCACCCTTAGTCTATTTTTAGCCGTTAAGGTAAGAGGAGATTCTTGTATGCAGCAGATATCCAGTCTGAGTTTATGTCTCCAGTCAGCCAGCCCATGCCTTTAGAGGGCAATTTAAACCATTCACATTAATTGAGAGAATTGATAAGCCTAGTGGTGTTTTGAGTGTCATGATTTTCTGATGTCCAGTGGGCATTTTTAATCCTTTGACCACTGTGGAAGTTGGGTTTTGTTCAAAAATTTCTGGATGAGTTTACCTTGGAGGTAGACCACTGCTCTGGTCATTGTAGAGGATGAGTCTGAGAATATCCTGGAAAGATGGTTTAGTTCTGGTAAATTTCTTTAAACTGTGTATGTCAATAAAGTATTTGATTTCTCCATCACTAATAAAATTCAGTTTAGCTGGATCCAGCATCCTGGGCTGGAAACTGTTTTGCTTTAGGAGGTTGAAGTTTGATGACCATCCTTTTGCGGCTTGAAACTTTGTGGCTGAGTGATCTGCAGTCATTCTGATATTTCTCCCTTTGTAGGTAATGCTTTTCTAATGTCTTGCTGCTTACAGAATTTTCTTCTTTGTCTTAACTTTGGCAAAGTTAATCACAATGTGTCTAAGAGATGCTTTATTTGGATTGAACCTTGCTGGAGTTCTAAAATCGTCTACTATCTGAAGTTCTGTATCTCTCACAATGCTTGGAAAATTCTTCTCCAAAATCACCTGGAGCAGAGCAGCTGTACCATTAGGACCATTGTTTTCTCCTTCAGGAATTTCTATAAGACAAATTTTTGATCTATTGAGGTGATCCCACAACTCTCCCAGGGAATTATCAGTTTTTGCTCTCCAATTATCTGCCTCTTTGAGCATTTGGGAACATTCAAAAGCTTTGTTTTCAGTTTCAGAGATACTTTCTTCTGCCTGGTCAACTCTATCACTGAGGGATTCTACTACATTTTAGAACTCCTCAGCTAACTTTTTTATTTCCTCGAGCTCTGCTATCTCTTTTCTCATTATGTCCGTATCTTGGGTGACTTGGTGTTTGAATTCATTGATTTCTTGAGACAACTTTAGAACTACTCTTTACATTTAAATTTCTATGTTTTCTTCTATTCTATTTACCTTATTTGCCATCCAAATTCTGAATTTGATTTCTGACATTGCAGCCATTTGTGTATGGATGGCATCTTCAGGTGTATCTCTTTTGTCATTTCTTGGGGCAACGTGTGTGGGTTTATCTACTCTGGTCATTCATGTTGACAGAGTTCTTCTATTGGGTCCACACCATTTGGTTATTAGAACTGTAGGGTGAGATTGAATTAGAGTTCCCAGGTAGTAGAGATAGTCCCTTACCAAAATGCTAGGCTTTGCAATTGTGACATCTCCTACAACCTTACAAAGGCCACTTTCAGAGTTTTGGGGAGAGACCCTGAGGACCTACGTGGTGAGAATGCACAAGCCAGCTCTGTTTTTATATTAGCCAACCTCTACCCTATCCTTAGAAGCCATGGTATTAGGTTAAATCTCGTCTGTAAAGAGATACAAATTAGCTGCAGCACCCAGCCCCCATCCTTTAGTTCTTTTCTGCTACTGTACTTCAAAAGTCAGTCTCAGAATGTCCCCGAGTGGACAGCCATAGACATGGGTTCCAATTAAATTGTCTCAGTCAGTGCAAACCCTCCTCAACAGAAAGGGATTCAAGGGTCTCCAACAGCACAATTGGAGCCAGGGATCCATGCCCCAACCTGCCAGACTCAGTCCACACTGTTTTCCAGTTCCCTGCTCACAGGCCCAGTTGGAGTCAGGGGTCACACCCCCACGCACTGGTCTCAGTCCACACTCAGCAAGCCTCTGCTTGCCAGACCGGTTGGAGTCAGGGGACCATAACTGCGCCTGCCAGAATCAGTCCACTGCCTGGGAAGTCTCCGTTCACAGGCTCTGTTGGAGTCGAGCACCATGCCATGCCCAAGGGTTGCAGTCTTCACCCTGTAAGCCTCTGCTCATCACCCTGCTGGAGACAGGGGAGCATGCTCAAGCCCTCAGGTCTTGTCTCACACCCAGCAAGCCTCTGCTCAAGGGTTCTCCTGGAGTCAGGGGGTCACACTCTTGCCCTCAAGTCTCAGTCCATGTTTGGCAAGCCTCTGCTCACAGGCCCAGCAGGGGCTGGGGACTAGCCTTGCCTGTCGAACTCAGTCTACATGGGGCAACCACTCTCCCACTGTGAGTTCTGAAGCCCATCACACCAGGCATGGCCCAAACTGAGTGTCAAACCACCACTAACAGTGCTTAGTCTAACCAGGGGACTCTTACTCCTCCCACCAAGTGTCCCTTTCTTCCCACACCTTCTTTCTTCCCAATTAGTCACAGATTCTATCCTGATGATTGGCGGTCAACACTATGCCCCGATCACTCAGGAAAAGACCAAACAATCTGTGCTCTTCAGAACTTCGGACCGCCATGCTAGGTGGGAAGGGAGTTTGGACTTGTGGGGGAAAATATCTGTTCAATTTTATGCCTGGCCATGTTGTGTCTTGGTTCATAAGTGGGACCTCCCTGGAGATAGAGGCTTGGTGCTTAGCAGCTCTTTCTAGCAAGGTCAAATGAGAGGTCTTTTGTTCCCTGCTCACTCACAGGCTGCGGTGGGCCTCCTACTTGGGGGTGGGGTCTCCCATCCTCCAGTCAGTAGGCTTTATACCCGTAATTTGTTTTCTTGAATGCTCTTCCTTGGAGTTAACAGCTTGCTGAACTTCTTTCTTGGCTCAGCTCCTGACTGTTGGCTTCATAGAGTCTGATTCCATCCAGTTTTTCTTCCTCTGGTCAGAAGTATCTGCTTAGGGTTGCTACCAGTCAGCCATCTTTCTGAGCAGTAACTTTTATTCTTCCCCCTTTGTTGACACTGGTGGCCAATTAAGGGAGCAAGTTCTAGATTTTCCTGGAGTACAAAAATTAGTTCCTCTGAAGAAGGGATGACTCCCCCTGGAAGACCCCTACCACATTCAGCCCTACTGATATGGGATAATAAAATTCTCCTGAAACTGTGTGAGAGCCCAACTGGTTCCTGGGCTCACTCCACTCTACTATTCCTCTCTCCTCTCTCTGCTAATAAAGTGTTCCCAATCCCTGGACTGGCCTTCTCTTCCTTTTACAGACCCTTCCCCCCAACTCTACCCTTAGTCCCCTCAGTAAGTTTTTCAGGTGGTATATCAGAAAAAGGCATTGTTATAGTAGGATATGTCTACATGTATGTTGTTTTCCCTGAAGACCTTCCTGTGGGACAACATGTGGTCATGGAAAGGTGGTAGCAATGTTCCTGACCCTGCTGACCCTGTGCAGGACTCGGCTAATGTGTGTGCCTGCATCTTAGTCTTTAACAAAATCATTGTTTTTGTTGTATTGAGGTCGGGTCTCACTCATTAGCCTTGGCGTTGAGTGTTGTGGAGTCATAGCTCACAGCAACCTCAAACCTCAAACTCTCGACCCCTCATGATCCTCTTGCCTCAGCTTACCAAGTAACTGGGACTACAGGCACCTGCCACAATGCCTGGCTAGTTTTTTTCTATTTTTAGTAGAGATGGAGTCTCATTCTTGCTCAGACTGCTTTTTAATTGCTGAGCTCTAGTGATCCAAGAGCTTCAGCCTCCCAGAGTGTTAGAATTACAAACATGAGCCACTGCATCCAGCCACAAAAAAAGCTTTAAAGATCAAAAGAAAATCTTTTTAAATTTTAAATGCTGGGTTTATTAGGGACTTACTGTTGGATGTTTGGCAAATCACTTTGCCATTGATTATTTTCTTCAACTGTTTTAATCAAAATGACTTTCTGGCAAATTTCTTCAACATGTGTATGTCATTAAAGTATTTGGTTTCTCCATTACAAATAAAACTCAGTTTAGCTAGATCCAGGATCCTGGGCTGGAAGTTGTTTTGTTTAAAGATGTTGAAGTTCGATGACCATCCTCTTGTGGCTTGAAATATTGCAGCTGAGTGATCTTCGGCCATTTGATATTTCTCCCTTTGTAGGTAATGCTTTTCTTATGTCTGGCTGCTTGCAGAATTTTCTCCTTTGTTTTAACTTTGGCAAATTAATCACAATGTGTCTAGGAGATGCTTTATTTGGATCTAGTCTTGCTGTGGTTCTAAAACTGTCTACTGTCTGAAGTTCTGTATCTCTTACAATGCTTGGGAAATTCCTCCAAAATTGCTTGGAGTAGAGCATCTGTATCTTCAGGACCATCTTCTTCTCCTTTGGGAAATCCTATGAGACAAATGTTGAATATTTTGGAGTGATTCCACTACTCTCTCAGGGAATAGTAAGTTTTTGCTCTCCATTTATCTGCCTCTTTGAGTGTTTGGGAACATTCAGAGCTTTGTCTTCAGTTTCAGAGATCCTTTCTTCTGCCTGGTCAACTCTGTTACTGAGGGATTTTACTGTATTTTGGTACTACTCAACTAACTTTTCATTTCCTTGAGCTCTGCTGCCTCTTTTCTCATTATGTTCTTGTCTTTGGTCACTTGGTCTTTTAATTCATTAATTTCTTGAGACAACTTTATAACTACTCTTTAGAATTTAATTTCTATGTTTTCTTCCATTCTATTTACCTTATTTGCCATCCAAATTCTGAATTTGATTTCTGACATTGTAGCCATTTGTGTATGAATGGGATCTTCAGTTGTATTTCCTTTGTCATTTCTTGGTGGAAGGGGGGATCGATCTACTCTGGTTATTCATGTTGCCAGAGTTCTTCTGTTGAGTGTGTACCATTTTTATTTTCCGCTGTTTGGTTATTAGAACTGGTAGGGTGAGATTGAATTGGGGTTCCCAGGTAGTAGAGATAGCCCCTTACCAAAGTGCTAGGCTTTGTAATTGTGACTTATCTCCTACAACTTTACAAAGGCCCCTTTCAGAGTTTTGGCCAGAGACTCTGAGGACCTACTTGATGATAATGTGCAAGCTAGCTCTGTTCTGATATCATCCAACCTTTACCCTATCCCAAGTAACCACAGTATTAGGTTTAAATCTCGACTGTGAAGAGATATGGACAGCTATGGCGTCCAGCCCTACCCTTCAGTTCTTTTCTGCTATGGAACTTGGAAAGTCTATCTCAGAATGGCCCCAAGTGGACAGCCCCAGACATGGGTTCCAATTAAATTGTCTCAGGCAGTGCAAGTCCTGCTCAACAGAGAGTGATTTAAGGGTCTCCAACAGCACAATTGGAGCCAGGGATCCACACTCCCACCTGCCAGACTAAGTCCACACTGTTGTCCACATTTCTGCTTACAGGTCCAGGAGGAGCCAGGGGCCATGTCACTGCCCATCGGTCTCAGTCCACACCCAGCTAGCCTGTGCTTGCCAGACCAGTTGGAGTCAGGGGACCATGACCCCAACAGCTGGTGTCAGTCCACTGCCTGGCACGCTTCTGTTTGCAGGCTCTGTTGGAGTCAGGGCACCAGGCCCCTTCCTCTGGTCTCAGTCCACACCCAGCTAGCATCTGCTTGACAGACCAGTTGGAGTCAGGGGACCATGTTTCCACTTGCCAGTCTCAGTCCACTGCCTGGCAAGCCTCTGTTCTCAGGTTCTGTTAGAGTCAGAGCACCATACCCTGCCCACAGGTCTCAGTCCTCTCATGGTAAGCCTCTGGTCACCAGCCCTGTTTGAGACAGGGGACCATGCCCTAGCCCTCAGGTCTTGGTTCACACCCAGCAAGGAAGGCACTGCATTAGGTGAGGGTTCTGTTGGAATCAGGGAACCATATCCTTGCTCTCTGGCCTCAGTCCATGCCTAGCAAGCCTCTGCTCTCAGGCCCAGCAGGGGCTGGGGACCAGCCTTGCCTGCTGAACTCAGTCCACATGGGGCAACCACTCTCCTGTCAGAGCCAGGGGTTCTGCAACCCATCCCACCAGACACAGCCCAAACTGAGCATCAACATCACCACTCGCCAGGCATAGTCATAACAAGGGGATTGGTCATCCTCCCACCAAGTGTCCCTTTCTTCCCACAGCCTCTTTCTTCCCCATTAGTCACAGATTCTGTCCTGATTCTTGGGGGTCCACGCTATGCCCAGATCTCTTAGGAAAAGACCAAACACTGTGGTCTACAGGAGGCAGAACTTCAGATTGCCATGCTGATGGAGAAAGGATGGACTGGGTGTTTGGACTTGTGGGGGGAAATATCTGTTCAATTTTATGCCTGGCGGGGTGGTGTTTAGGTTCCTAAGTGGGACCTCCATGTAGAAAGAGACCTGGAGTTTAGTGGCTCTCTCCAGCGAAGTAAAATAAGAGGTCTTTTCTTCCTTGTCATTAGCAGATAGCCTGCAGCAGGCCCCCTGCTTGGGGGAGGGGTATCCCATCCTCTAGTGGATAGGCTTTGTACCTGTAATTTGTTGTCTTGAATGCTCTTCCTTGGAGTTACAGATTTCCAACTTCTTTCTTGGCTCAGCTGCCCATCTTTGGCTTCATAGAGTCTGATTCTTTTCAGTTTTTCTTCTTCTGCTCAGGAGCCTCTGCTGAGGGTTGCTACTGGTTGGCCATCTCAGTACCATTTCTTGTATTTCTTTGAGCTTCCTGCTTAGCATATAATGTCATCTTTATGACTATATTAATTCTACTTCAATTTCTCCTTCATATTTGTATTAATTTTTTATTTAATTTTTAATTAAAATGAAAATCATAACCATATATATTTATGGGGTACAATGTGATGATTTGATATACAATATGGAATGCTTAAATCAAACTGATTAACATATCCAATCACCTTACTTACTTGTTTTTTGTGGTAAGGCATTTAAAATTTACTCTTATTTATTTTGAAATATACCCTTCAATTGTGCTCGTTAAGTGAACTCCCACCAAATGCTATTCCTCCTCCCATGAGTAGCCCTCCCTCTTCTCCTCCCCCCTCTCTTCTACCCGCCCCCTTGCTAGACTATATTTGTGTTTTATCATTCATATGAGTGTGTGTTTATACATTGGTTTTATAATAGTATTGAGTACATTAGATACTTTTTTTTTTCCATTCTTGAGATATTTTACTAAGAAGAATTTGTTCCAACTCCACCCAGGTAAACATAAAAGATGTAAAGACTCCATCTTTTCTTATGGCCAAATAGTATTCCATGGTATACATATACCACAATTTGTTAATCCACTCATGGGTTGATGAGCATTTAGGTGGCTTCCACAACTTGGCAATTATGAATTGAGCTGCAGTAAGTATTCTGGTGCAAATGTCTTTGTGGTAAAAATGATTTTAAAATAGTAATGGGATAACAGGATCAAATTGAAGGTCAAATTTTAGTTCTTTGAGGAGTCTCCATACTTCTTTCCATAAAGGTTGTATTAATTTGCAATCCCAGAAGCAGTGTAAAAGTGTTCCCTTCTCTCCACATCTACAACAGTTTTGAGACTTTGTGATATGGGCTAATCTTACTGAAGTTAGGTGATCTCTCAAAGTGGTTTTGATTTGCATTTCTCTGATGATTAAGAATGATAATTTTTTCATATGTTTATTGGTCATTCTTTTTTTCTTTTTTGAGATAGAGTCACCCTCAGTAGAGTGCTGTAGCATCATAGCTCATAACAACCTCAAACTCTTAGGGTTAAGAGATTCTCTTGTCTCAGCCTCCCAAGTAGCTGGGACTACAGGTGGCCACCACAATGCCAGGCTTTTTTTTTTTTTTTTTCTTATTGTTGTTGACATTCTTGTTTAACTGGCCTGGGCCTGGCTGGAACTTTCTAGCCTCAGTGTATGTAGCTGGCACCATAACCACCGAGCTAAGGGTGCCAAGCATGCTCTTTTTGTTTCTTTAATGCTATTTTTTTCTCAATCTATATCTCATCATATGGGGTTTTTTAAAGAGTTTGAAGATGACAGTGTGTTTATTTATGGGAAATTTCTTTACAACTATTCATGTGTGCTGTTTTGCTTTATTGTCTGTGCTGCTAGTGACTGTGAGGTTCAGTACAGTGTGCCATGATTTTATCTTCTGGTTGGAGAAAGAGAGATGTCAGCATCACGTGACCTCAGGACACTGCCACACTCACATCATAATCACTGCTGGCTTCTGATGCACTTGTTCAACAGGTCATCTTAATGCTGGTTCCTGCCTGCTTCTCCTTTCTATTCCTCTGATGCTGTCACACAATCGCCCAAACTTTTGATGGCTATTCCTCTTCTATATTTTCCTCCTTCTCTTAATCTTCTTTCTGTCCTGGAACACTTACCCCAAAGTTTGGTCCCAATATCCTTTTATTTTTAAAGCTTTAAAATGTTATTATTTTTGTCCTCTTCTCTTTCTCTTTATTTTATCCCATCATCTTGTATATCATTTCTACTTATTTGGGAAAGTAGGAAAAATTATTTCATGTGTTTAATTTGCCAATTTTATTTAATCTTTCCAGTATCCTTTGTGTATGTGAGTGTTATTAAGAGCAAAATCAAAACTTTTCTTGAGACAAATTTCCAGATGCATAAGTTTTTGTTTACAAAGTAAATTAGACTAAAATATTTATAGTAAGATATCCCAGGACCTTCATGTTTCACTCTCTAATAACTTGACACAATGATTTGACGCTCCATTGTATACACAGGTAGATATATAATTGCCATTCCCAAACAACTGATATTCTCTCTATTTGATTTTTTTTTATCTAACATCTTACCTTTGGCAATTCTCATTGTCACTTAGATCTTCCTTCCTTCCTGTTACCAGTCTTGTTTTTCTACCTCTCATTAGCTAGCTTGTCTTGTTCTTTCTTTTTTCTTTTTTAAATAAAAGCTCTTTTTCATTGACTTCCTGAATAATACATGAGGTGATTTTGTGTAAAAGATAGTTACTAGAGATGTGAGGAAAATAAGGAGTATTATGTTATATTAATCCCACCTAAAAATCTAATATTAAATATTATGGCATTTCTGTATTTACAAATTGTTTTTATGTCTGTGTACTCTCTGCATAAAGCATCACTTACTGTTGAGTATTTCTGTCTGCCTTTTCCACTCCATGCTCCACCCTCCCACTTTGCCAGACAGCCCACTGTTGTGGTCTCTTTTTTAAATTAACTACTTACTTTTTATTAAAAGGAAATCACTACTCCAAATTATTTGTGAATAAAGGAGTGAACTTTTATTGGAGCTACTATTTAAATAGGCAATAATTTCTGATCGTTCATGGTGCTAGTAAAACTACATTCTCCACTTTGTTTTTCCAGATATCTTAAGAATAAAAAGTCACCTTGTATAATTTAAAATAATAGTAGTTCACGCTTTGTTTCTAGCTCTGAACCTGCTCCTTTGAAAAAGTTTTATTGACCTGGTAGAAGGCATGGAGGTTAGCTGTTCCCCCAGGAATAAAGCTGTGAATCAGTAATCTTGGGGTAAAGTAAAATCTAAGGGAAAGCTTGAATAGTCCTATTAAAAACAAACACCTTACTCTGAAAAATAGAGACAAAATGAAATATAAAAAACAGCAAGAGATAGTCACAAAGGGGCTAAAATATACCAGCAGATTTGGAAGTCAATCTCCTTTGACAGGAAAAGTTTGAAAACAAAAGGTCAAAGATGCATAGAAGCTCTAGGCAAGTCTATTTTTAGAGAGTTGTAACTTTCATGAGAAAGCCGAAGGGAAAAAATTTTATCCACATGAATACATTTATGTATATGTGCATACACAACAGGGTATAAAGTATATTGATTTAAAAAGTCAGAAAGGGGTAAAAATAACAAACTTTCATCCTCCCTGTTCCTCAGTTCTTTTCTGCTGAGAGACCCTTAATCAGGTATCTGTGTATTAGTAAATAGTGCCAGCATTCCCCATGTTTTTTTAGAAAGAGAAACTGATAACTAATGATACTAATGCTTACATGATCTGATAATTTTTAAACTATTTAAATGTAACGGCATAACTGCCATTTTTGTAAAGGCAGAGAACAAAGTTTATTAATTCAGAGTGCAAATCCCTTGCTTTGACTTATATTTGTATATTATGTCCAGAGAAATTATAAATTATGTCAAAATGTAGAGAGGCAGAATCAAATTAAAATACAAGTCCCTACTCCATTTACCCTGAAAGAAAGTGCAAATATGAAATTAGCTGACATTTGTTGTTCAGCAAATAGTAAAATAGCTTGTTTTGAGGGAGCTAGCATTTTTAGTATGTTTCTCAAATTTGTGATCTTTTTCTAAAGATTCCATGAAGGACAGAAACTGGGATCTAGTCATGTTTTCTATAAGTAAGATTTCAACAGCTTAAAGTAATTTTGAAGTAGAGCTTTATGACAAAAATCAGTGCCATCAAGTCATATAAAATAATCTTTGAAGAGGAAATGCAAGAGGTAATACTTTCCCATTATGTTACCATTTCAGCATAAGATCTACTACATCTTCTTTGCTCTGGGAGAAGATGGACTTGGGAAGAAAGGGCAGAACTATGAATGGTTAGTGGTCTGTGGAATACAGGGTTGGAGAGTGGAGAATCGTAGGTTAGTAGATCCTAGACAATCAGTCAGTCATCTTTAGCCACTTGTCTTTGAGAATTCTCCTTCTAACATAGTATGGCACTGGGTCTGTTTCTCCTCACCAACTTGGTCCTTGAGGTATAACACTTCTTTGTCTTCACACCTAAATGTCTCTGACCTGTATAGGTTTATCTATGGTCCAAATTGATCTTGTGCATCTTACTCTTATTATTTTGTTGTTACTGTCAATTGGATATTAATGGAATATTGGGATTATTACAAACCATTGCCCCAATTTCAATAGTTTAAATTCATTCAAATATATAAGGAAATAAAATTATGACTTACTTTTTAAATAGTTTTCAAGATCACTCCTAAATTTAGAGATAGCCTTAAGAATATCTAATATTTTGAAGAACTATATGATTGTTGAACTTTAGTAACTCTTCAGTTTTACTTGTCTTCTCTTAGAATGATTGATTCTGGGTAGTCTGATTAGAAAAGTATCCCATTTCATCAGGGCATATGTGTTGCATGTGTGTAATTTCTTATTCATCTCTATTCTCTTTGCTTTTCAGAGGAAAATCAGTCAGACACCATTTGAGTTATAACATGAGACATTAAGGTTTTAATACCTCAGAATGAGATCCTCATCCACTTGAAATATACTTTACTGACTCTCTTTTATACCTGCAATCACGCCATTTTCTCTTGCTTTCTCTCTTCTGAATGACTGCTCAGAATCCCTCATTTTTTGTAGGCCTTGCATTTATTTCGAAAATGAAATAGTCGTTAGCTATTCTCTAGTCTTACTGAAAATAACACTGGGTTTCTGTTTCTCCTTTGTGTATGGATTATTTACAATCTTCAAGCTTGACTGCTGGTGTAATTCTTTCAGCAATACTCCTTTTCTATAAGTTTTCATTTAAAAGGATTTCATCCTTAGGATGGAGAGCTTTCATTTCTTTCACTTTAACATATTGCTTTGTATTCTATTTTTTCTGAATGTTTATTATGGAGATATGGAAGAAGCTATAATTCTTATCTGCTCTTTTGTAAGTTCTAATGTCTATTTAGGATTCTTACTAGGAAGGTCGTTCATCTTTTTAAAAAATAGAGAACTTGGAACTTTAGAAGGAAACCATCTAATTTTAATAATCCTCTATAAGCAGAGAATGGGAGCAGGGGTTAAACTGGCCAGAAACCTCCTATGCTATTCTTTCTTCATTCATAAAAAACGTATGGGTTTCCTACCACATGTCATGTTCAATTTCAAGTGATAAAGATATAGCAGTAAATGCACAAATAAATGTCAATCATTTCTGCCTTTAAGGATTTTGCATTCTTGTGAGGAGATGCAGAAAATAAATAAGAAAACTAAAGTAAGAATATAGCATGTTAATTATTATATAATATTTATAATAATTTTGTATAATAACATTATGCTTTATTTCTACTATTTCATGTGTTCATTTGTCTACTCTATTAGAAAATATTTTATTAAGGAAGACAGTAAAGCAAAGCAAGGGAACATTGAGAGTTTGGGGAAAGTATGTAAGTTATAGTTATATAAACAAGAGTTAAGGAAGGCATTACAGAGAAAGAGACCTTTAAAGAACTACTTGAAGGAAGTGAGGGGAGAAACCATATGACTTTCTTCAAGTAGTCACTCCAAAGTAACTTTCTCTGTAAGGCCTTTGTTAATTTTTTTTTTTTTGTCCGTTTGTTTTGTTTTTTGTTTTTGTCTTGAGACATTCTTGCTTTGGTAGAGTGCTGTGGTGTCACAGCTCACAGCAATCTCAAAATCTTGGGCTCAAGTGATCCTTTGTATCGGCCTCCACAGTAGCTAGGACTACAGGTGCCCACCACAATGCCTGGCTATTTTTAGAGAGGGGGTCTTGCTCTTGCTCAGGATGGTGTTGAACTCCTGAGCTCAGGCAATTTACCTGCCTTAGCCTTCCAGAGTGCTAGACTTACAGGCGTGAGCCACTTCACCTGGCTTTGAATACTCTCTTCCAACTCTTCTTGTCCATTTTTCCTACTTAATTTTCTTCTTGATATTGAAACACTTTATTTAAAAGAGCTGTCAGTGCACAGCCTAAGATGTGATAATGTCTTGGCATGCTCGAGTAACAGAAAGGAGGCCAAGTGGCTGCAGCAAAGTGATTCAGGAAGAAAGTAGCAGGAAATAAAGTTAGAAGTGTGATGAAGGGTAAGATGGTAAGGGCCTGATAAATCACTGTGAGGATAGTGGTTCTCACTCTAATCCATATGGAAAGCTGTTAGGTAATTAGTTAGAAATGACTTTTCTGGGAAAGAAGACAAGGCAGACCATAAGGCTCATCTCCAGGCTGCCTCCCTTAATCCTGTCCCCAGTGTTTGCTCACACCTGGGGAAGAGAGAATGTCCTATCAATCAGAACTTGGAGTACCAACTGCAAAATGATGTAGCAGACCCACTAGCCTAGCTATAGGTGCAATAGTTTTTAAGGTGCCCCAGAACAGCATTAAGACTATTATCCAGACCACACTCCACCACAGGTTCTCAGAGATGCTCATGGGAGGTCTGTAAGACTGGTTCCAATGGTAACCTATGAACTATGAGGTAGGCCTGGCCCAGGTAGTATAAAAGAAAAAGCAGCCATAACTTTTACTCCTTTGCCTTTTCTTAGTCACAACAATGGGGACCCATTTGCTGTCTAGGGCAAACACATCTTGCTCTGTAAGCCTATACCTTCCTCTAACTCTGTAAAACTATGTATGCTATCTTTCTCTTTCTCAATAAAAGTTCCTTTCCTTGCAAAAACTTTGTTTTCTCTTTTCAATTATTTCAGCAACTACCTTGAGCCACCACCACACTGCTCTAAAAAAGCAACTGATGAGATCTGAGCAAAAGAGAGACACAGTGTACCATAATTCAGACAAGAGACATTGATGGCAGCAGTGAAAGGGAGACAATTAATCAGAACTTGGACATATTTGGCAGCTAGAGCTCACATATTTTACTGAGAGATTAGATGACTCTCCACTAATAATTCTCTAATTGCCCAGAGGTTGGACACTCATCTTTTTTTGTGTTCCATGGCCCTGAATTTGGAGTTCCTATGGCATACTGGGAGCAGCGGCTACCATCTCTGCACCAGTTTTCTCATGAATTCTTTTTCATTCCATTTAACTTTGTCAGTGTCATAGATAGTTACATTTGTTCCATTTGCTTTCTTCCTGAAATTCTATGAAAATATCTGTTCCACTCAAAACTGTCTTTCTAATTTTCAGTATAGTTATTGCTATAATTTGATTGATTACCCCCCCCCCCCCAATTTTCATGTTGAAATTTAATTCCCAATGCAACAGTATTGGTTGAGAAGTGTGGCTTTGGGGATAGGATTCATGAGAGCTCTTATTTTTTTAAATTTATTTATTTTTATTGTTAAATCATAGCTGTGTACATTAGTGCAATCAAGGAGTACAGTGTGCGGGTTTCATATACAATCTGAAATATTCTCATCAAACTGTTCAACGTAGCCTTCATGGCATTGTCTTAGTTATTGTATGCAGGCATTTGTATTCTGCATTTAATAAGTTTTGCCTGTACCCATTCCAAGATGCACTGTAGTTGTGGCCCCACCATTACCCTCCCTCCACCAAAACCTCCCCCTTCCCTTCACCTTCCTTGGCCCCTTCCCCATAGTCTTGTGCTATAGTTGGGTTATAGCCTTCATGTGAAAGCCATAATTTAGCCTCATAGTACAGCTGAGTACATTGGATACTCCTTCCATTCCTGAGATACTTTGCTAAGAAGAATATGTTCCAGCTCCATCCATGTAAACATGAAAGAGGTAAAGTCTCCATCTTTCTTTAAGGCTGCATAATATTCCATGGTATACATGTACCACAATTTGCTATTCCATTTGTGGGTTGATGGACACTTGGGCTTCTTCCATGACTTAGCAATTATGAATTGGGCTGCAATAAACATTCTGGTACAGATGTCTTTGTTATATTGTGACTTTTGGTCTTCTGGATATAAACCTAGTAAAGGAATTACGGGATCAAATGGCAGGTCTATCTTTAGGTCTCTAAGTATTCTCCAAACATCCTTCCAGAAGGAGCGTATTAATGTGCATTCCCACCAGCCGTGTAAAAATGTGCCCTTTTCTTCACATCCACGCCAACATCTCTGGTTTTGGGATTTTGTTATGTGGGCTACTCTTACTGGGGTTAGGTGATATATCAAAGAAGTTTTGATTTGCATTTCTCTGATGATTAAGGATGAAGAGCTTTTTTTCATGTGTTTGTAGATTGTGCATCTGTCTTCTTTAGAGAAGTTTCTCTTCAAATCCCTAGCCTACCCTGAGATAGGGTCACGTGTTCTTTTCTTGCTAATACGTTTGAGTTCTCTGTGGATTCTGGTTATTAGACCTTTATCAGAGGTATAACCTGCAAATATTTTCTCCCATTCTGAGGGATGTCTGCTTGTTTTACTTATAATGTTCTTGGCTGTGCAGAAGATTTTTAGTTTGATCAGGTCCCAGTAGTGTATTTTTGATACTGCTTCAGTTGTCTGGGAAGTCCTCCTCATAAAGTATTCACCCAGGCCAATTCCTTCAAGAGTTTTCCCTACACTTTCTTCAAGTATTTTTATAGTTTCATGTCTTAAGTTTAAATCTTTTATCCAGTGAGAGTCTATATTGGTTAATGGTGAAAGGTGTGGGTCCAGTTTCAATCTTTTACAGGTTGCCAGCCAGTTCACCCAGCATCATTTGTTAAATAGGGAATCTTTTCCCCACTGAATGTTTTTAATTGGCTTTTCAAAGATCAAATAACGGTAAGTAGTTGGATTAATCTCTTGGTTCTCTATTCTGTTCCAGAGATCTACTTCTCTGCCTTTGTGCCAGTATCATGCTGTTATGATCACTATTGATTTATAGTACAGTCTCAGGTCTGGTATCATGATTCCTCCTGCTTTGTTTTTATTTCTGAGTAATGTTTCACCTATTCGAGGTTTTTTCTGATTCCATATAAAATGAAGTATTATTTTTTCAAGATCTTTAAAATATGACAATGGAGCTTTAATAGGAATTTCATTAAAATTATATATTGCTTTGGGTAGTATGGACATTTTAACAATGTTGATTCTTCCCAGCCACGAGCATGGTATGTTTTTCCATCTGTTAACATCTTCAGCTATTTCTTTTCTTAAAGTTTCATAGTTCTCTTGGTAGAAATCTTTCACATCCTTTGTTAGGTATACTCCCAAATATTTCATCTTCTTGGCACTACTGTGAAAGGAATAGAGCCCTTGACCGTTTTTTCAGCTTGATTATTGTTGGTTTATAAAGGCTACAGATTTATGGGTGTTGATTTTGTAGCCTGAGACATTGCTGTATTCCTTGATCACTTCTAAAGTTTTGGAGTAGAATCCCTAGTGTTTTCCAGATATACGATCATATCATCTGAGAAGAGTGAAAGTTTGATCTCTTCTGACCCTATGTGGATACCCTTGATGGCCTTTTCTTCCCTAATTTCAATGGCTAAAACTTCCATTACAATGTTAAAGAGCAATGGAGACAATGGGCAACCTTGCCTGGTTCCTGATCTAAGTGGAAATGATTTCAATTTAACTGCATTCAATACTATATTGGCTGTGGGTTTGCTGTAGATGGCCTCTATTAATTTAAGAAATGTCCCTACTATACCAATTTTCTTAAGTGTTCTGATCATGAAGGGATACTGGATATTATCAAAAGCTTTTTCTGCATTGATTGGAAGAATCCTATGGTCCTTACTTTTTAGTTTGTTTATGTGTTGATTTACGTATATTGAACAAGCCTTGAGATACTGGGATAAATCCCACTTGGTCATGGTGTATAATTTTTTTTTGATGTGTTGTTGGATTCTGTTTGTTAGGATCTTATTGAGTATTTTAGCATCAATATTCATTAGTGATGTTGGTCTATAATTTTCTTTTCTTGTTGTGTCTTTTCCTGGTTTGGGGATCAAGGTGATGTTTGCTTCATAGAATGTATTGGGTAATTTTCCTTCTTTTTTATATTTTGGAGGTTTAGTAGTATAGGTACTAGTTCTTCTTTAAAGGTTTGGTAGAATTCTGAGGTAAAGCCATCTGGTCCTGGGCTTTTCTTTTTAGGGAGATTTTGTATAGTTGATGCTATTTTGGAACTTGATATAGGCCTGTTCAACATTTCCACTTCCTTCTGGCTAAGTCTTGGTAGACGGCGTACTTCCAGGTATTGGTCAATTTCTTTCAGCTTTTCATATTTCTGAGAGTAGAGTTTCTTGTAGTATTCGTTAAGGATTTTTTGAATTTCTGAGGAGTCTGTTGTTATTTCATCTTTACCATTTCTGATTGATGAAATTAGAGATTTTACTCTTTTTTTCCTGGTTAGATTGGCCAAAGGTTTATCTATTTTATTGATCTTTTCAAAAAACCAACTTTTGGATTTATTGATCTGTTGTATAATTCTTTTGTTTTCAATTTCATTTAGTTCTGCTCTGATTTTGGTTATTTCTTTTCTTCTGCTGGTTTTGGGGTTGGAATGTTCTTCCTTCTCCAGTTGCTTGAGATGTCCCATTAAGTTATTAACTTCCGGGTGGCACCTGTGGCTCAGTCGGTAAGGCGCTGGCCCCATATACCGAGGGTGGCGGATTCAAAACCAACCCCTGCTGAACTGCAACCAAAAAATAGCTGGGTGTTGTGGCAGGCACCTGTAGTCCCAGCTACTCGGGAGGCTGACTCAAGAGAATCGCTTAAGCCCAGGAGTTGGAGGTTGCTGTGAGCTGTGTGATGCCATAGCACTCTCCTGAGGGCCATAAAGTGAGACTCTATCTCTACCCCCCAAAAAAAATAGTTATTAACTTCCTCTCTTTCCGTTTTCTTGAGGAAGGCTTGAAGTGCTATAAATTTCCCTCTTAGGGCTGCCTTTGCAGTATCCCAGAGGTTCTGGTAATTCATGTCTTGATTGTTGTTTTGTTTCAAAAATTTGGTGATTTCCTTCTTAATCTCATCTATAACCCATCTATCCTTCAGCATAAGGTTGTTTAGTTTTCATCTTTTTGTATGTGTATGCATGTTCCTATTGTTATTGAGTTCAGCTTTTATTCCATGATGGTCTGAGAAGATGCAAGGAATAATTTCTATTTTTTTAAATTTGCTGAGGTTAGATTTGTGGCCTAGGATGTGGTTGATTTTAGAGTATGTTCCGTGGGCTGATGAGAAGAATATGTATTCAGTTCTGTTGGGATGAAATGTTCTGTAGATGTCTGTTAAGTCCAGATGTTGAATGGTTGAGTTTAAATCTAAGATTTCTTTGCTTACTTTATTTTTGGAGGATCTATCCAGCACTGCTAAAGGGGTGTTAAAATCTCCAACTACTATGGAAGTGCAGGCAATCAAGTTGCTCATGTCTGTTAGAGTTTCTCTTATAAATTGAGGTGTGTTGTGGTTGGGTGCATAAATATTAATAATAGAGATCCCATCATATTGAGTATTACCTTTAACAAATATGAAGTGTCCATCCTTATCCTTAATTATTTTGGTTGGTTTAAAGCCTATTGCATCTGCGAACAAGATTGCAACACCTGCTTTTTTCTGCTTTCCATTTGCCTGGCATATATATGACCATCCCTTCACCTTGAGTCTACATTTGTCTTTTAATGTAAGATGAGATTCTTGTATGCAGCAGATATCTGGCTTGAGTTTTTGTATCCATTCAGCCAACATGTGCCTCTTTGGAGGACAGTTTAAACCATTCACATAAATTGAGAATATTGATAAGCCTTTCGAGAGTCCAGTGGACATTTTTAATTCTTTTGCAACTGTGCAAGTTGAATTTGATCAAAATTTTCTGGGTGAGTTTACTTTTGTGGTGGAGGATTACGTTGGTCTTTACGGAGGATAGGTCTGAGAATATCCTGGAGAGCTGGTTTAGTTATGGCAAATTTCTTCAACTTGTGAATGTCTTTGAAGTACTTAATTTCTCCATCATAAATGAAACTCAGTTTAGCTGGGTACAGGATCCTGGGTTGAAAGTTATTTTGTTATAGGAGATTAAAAGTTGATGACCATCCTCTTCTAGCTTGAAAGGTTTCAGCAGAGCGATCTGTATTTATTCTAATATTCTTCCCCTTGTAGGTAATGGTTTTCTTTTGTCGGGCTGCTTTCAGAATTTTCTCCTTCATATTAAGTTTAGTGAAATTGATTATGATGTGTCTGTGGGATGTCTTATTCGGGTTGACTCGTGCTGGAGTTCTGAAACTGTCTGCTATCTGAATTTCAGAATCTCTTGGCATGTCTGGAAAGTTCTCCTTCATAATCTCATGGAGAAAGACTCTGTGCCTTGTGAAGCCACTTCATCACTTTCGGGGATCCCTATAAGATGAATATGGGTTTTCTTCGAATTATCCCAGAGCTCTCTGAGAGTGATCTGTTTTTGCCCTCCATTTCTCATCCTGTTTGAAAGTTTGGGAGCATTTAAAAGCTTTGTCTTCAATGTCAGAAATCCTTTCTTCTGCTCGCTCCATTCTGTTACTGAGGGATTCTACCGTGTTTCTCAGATCTTTGAGGGATGCAACTTCTTGTCTCAATGTGTCAAAATCTTTGATCATTTGGTCTTTGAATTTGTTGAATTCTTGAGATATCTTTTGGGTTACTGCTTGGAGTTCTAATTCAATCTTATTTGCTATCCAGATTCTGAATTCGATTTCTGACATCTCAGAAATTTGTTTGTGCATGGGATCTTGTGCTGTGTCTGCCCCATTGATCCTTGGGGGAGTTGATCTACTCTGGTTATTCATATTGCCAGAGTTTTTCTGTTGATTTCATCTCATGATTGTTTTTCACCATTGTCTCTGGTCGTCCTCAGAGTTGGGGAGCTGTCTCGCCAAGATTAGATCCCAGCGGGATCACTCTATTGTTGCTTGATCTTTGTAGGGAGTGACCCTGTGTAGTTCCTCTGGGCTGCTCCAGCTAGGGAGTTCTGGTTGTGGAAGCAGCTCCGGTGTGTGACACACCCAGATCCAGCAACAGGCAGGAGGTGGTGCTCATGGTTCTGGGAGTGCCTGGTGCCCAGTGACTTTGCCTCAGAGAGCCCAAGGCTCCAGTAGTCTCTGGCCAGGAGAAGGGCTCTGCACAGAGGCAGGGAGGGCTCCAGAGGGCACGCGGCTACCAGTATCCCTGGCCAGATGGGTGAGCCAGTGTGGAGGCTGGGAGGATACAGGAGGAAGGACGCAGAGTTGCACAGCTCCCACAGTTCCTGGTCAGGGCATGCAGAGGCCTGGTTGGTGCGGGGTCACAGCAAGATCTTATGGAGGTTTGGGCAGCAACAAGCCCAGGAATTTGAGGTTTCTATGAGCACTCTACTGAGGGCAACAGCCCAAGCCTGCAGTGTGCCAAAATCGTCTCACTCTACCCCTAAAGGTTAAGGCTGTAAGGCAGCTCAGTCCCCACCTTTAGGCTGCTGAGTCACTAGGTTACTAGGTCCTGCCCAATCCTTGCTCTGAGACCGTGAAGGTGGAGCTTTCTGGGGTAATTCTCTCACACAATGGCTCCCTGAAGCCCAGTTCAGTGGCTCTGTCTGGGGCACCAGACAATGCCCCAGGTTCTCTGCACTCCTACTCAAGCTCTCCCCAAGTCTGTTCAACTGAGTGCCAAGTCCAAAAACACTGAAACAGTTCACAGGTAAGGCCTTTCTGGTTTGCAGTCTCACTGCTGCTTGTACTTACGGTTGCTGGCGTGATTAGGTTGATCAAACACACGCAACCACTTGCCAGTTTCCCACTGTTTTTGTCCTCTTCTTGGCGTCCAGAAGTCCCTTGCTGACTCCCTGTATCCTCAAAGGGATGATTATAGGCAGATCCCACCAGCCAGAGATGTCTGGAGTCTTATCTCCCCAGACTCACCATGCCCAGTTGCAGGGAAGCCGTTACTCAGCCACCATCTTTGATCCTTCGAGAGCTCTTTTTTGATGAATGGGATTACATATCCTCATAAAAGTGCTTGATGAAAGAAGTTTTCTCCCTTTGATCTTCCCCTCTTCTGCCATGTGAAAACATAGGGTTTTTTCTCTCTTACCATTCTGCTTTGTACCATTGGAGGACACAGCACTTCTTTCCTCTGGAGAATGCAGCATTCACCAGACAATTAAACATTGTAATATTTTGGACTTCTGAGCTTTTGTACTGTGAGAACTCATTTATATTGTTGTAGCAGCACAAATGAACAAAGGTATAAATTGCTACCAAGAAGTGGAGGTATTCTGTAATAGATACTTGAAAATGTATCATAAAAGTAACTTTGGAGCTAAGTCATGGATATAGACTGGGGCAGTCAGTAAATTCTAAAAAAAGCTTGAATTATTATGAATGAAAAATTAAAAACAATTCCAGTGAGGGCTTAGACTAGAAAGGAGAGCTGTAGAGAGGTCCTCAGTATTACAGATTAAGTGGTTATGAACAGAGTATTGGTAGAGATGTGGTCAGTAAAGGTCATTCTGATGAGGTGTTGGATGGAAATGAAGAACAAGGTACTGAAAACTGAGTAAGAGGCTATGCTTGTTAGAAAGTAGCAAAGAATTTGGCTGATTTAAGTCCATGTCCTAGGACTTTGTGGAAAATATAAATTCAGAGCTAGGATACTTGGTGGAAGAATTCTCTAAGCACCAAAGCATTCATTGTGCTGCATGGTTTCTCTTGACTGCTTATAGTAAAATGTAAAAAAAAGTGGGGGGACATGATAATGAGAGCATTTACAATCAAGAGGAAAACAGAATGTAAAGATTTGGTAACTTATAGCTTGGCCATACAAAGAAAAAATATGGCATGTTCAGGAGTGAAAACCGAGGGTGTATGACCAAGAAGCCTTTTAATAAGGAGATTCATATGAGTGGGAGGATCCCAGGTGCTATTTATTAAGGCAATATAGAATGACCTCAAGGAGATTCAGAGATCTTTGAGGTTGCCATGCCCATCTGAATACAGATTCTGAGTGTCAGGTCCTTAAAAGCAGAACAATTTTGGGGAAATACTTAGGGAGCCTGTGGGACCTTAGGGTTCCTCAAGTAGGCCTACTCCAAGTCTATGCCTCCTAAAATCTTGGCCACCCCAGTGCTGGCTCAAGCAGGCCCATGTGCAGCTAAGGATGCTGTTCTGGAATGTGGAAGCCATATATTTTTGTGGTGTCCATGTGGTGCTAACTTTGTAGGCTTACAGAATGTACAAACTGTAGAGATGTGAAAACCTCCTCTTAGATTTCAAAGGATATCTCAGTCAGCATCAGAGTGCAAATGAAGACTTACTGCAGAGGCTGGGCTACTGCCGAGAGCCCTTGCTAGGCCAATGCTTAGTGAAGCAATATGGGCAAAGTTGGCCCCCAAATCCCAGAAATATAGAGCCTCTGGCAGGCATTTTCAGCCTGTGAGAGTCAAAGACACCTTACTCCAAACTGTGACACCTGTGGTATGGGCTCCACTCAGCAAAGCTATGATGGCAGGGTCCTCCAGAGCCTCATGGATCCAAAGTCTGCCCCAATGTGTTTAGAAGGCAGGACATGCATCATAGTTTATTCTCAAAGATTAACATTTAATATTGTTTGCCCTGTGTTGAAGGTTGAGAGCCCCAAATCTCTGACCACTTGAACTGGTTCAATTACTCATTGGAACTAGAAAGTACATCAAGGCATGAAGGAATCAAAAGTGAAAGTACATCAAGGCATGAAGGAATCAAAAGTGCAGTAAAACTGAAGCAATGTAGGCAGTAGTAATAAAATGTAAAAGTAGTAGGCTGTAGTATAATAAATAGATATTTTATTTAAGAACAAAGAGAAAGCTTAGAGCACTTCCAGATAGAGTTGGACCCCAGACAGGTCCCTCTTACAAATAAGAAAAGAGAAAGAAGAAGATGCAAAGGCAACATAGAGATATAAATATCCCCTTTCTCTACCTATGAAATTCTTTGTAATGCTTTCATTGTTCTCTCTGCACCTCCAGGCACCTTTGTATTTTTATACTAGTCATTGATGATTGTCCTTTTCTATGGATCATTGATTACCATGTTACCTCTTACTCACATCCTTTCCCCTTTTTTTTGGCAAGAATTGCCAAGTGCTGATCACACTATTTCTATAAATTTGCTACAGGAGCTCTAGATTTTCTTGTTCAGCAGGCCAGGCTTTTCTGCTGTTCCCCTTGAAGTCCCTTTCTTTGTCCCTTCTCCTCCTGTTGGGATTTAAACTTGTTTGGAACTGTTGCTCCTTTTTTTACCCCCTCTATTTCTTCCCTTTGTAGGAAAATCTACCTATGCCTATCCCACCATTGTATTTTATTTTTAAAGACAGATAAAATAATTTTATTTTATTTTTATATTTTTAAATGCACGTTTTATTTTATTTTTTATTTATTTTTATTTTTACATATACATGTGTTTATTAGGTTTCCATTTTCTTTACAAAATTAAAAAGGCTTAAAATTTAATAACAATAACAATGTTTAAGATAAGGACTAGAAACAAAAACCTCGTAAAGAACAAATGAATATAAATAAATTCAGAAAAGGAATCAGACAATTGCTACATCGAAATATTAAGTGATAATAATAATAATGCAAAGAAAGTAACATTCACATGGTCAAATAAGAGCATGTCTATTTTTTTCATTTTTTTATTATTAAATCATAGCTGTGTGTACATTAATGAGATCATGTGGCACCATACACTGGCTTTATAGACCATTTGACATATTTTCATCACACTGGTTACCATTGCTTTCCTGGCCTTTTCTTAGTTATTGTATTAAGACATTTATATTCTAAATTTACTAAATTTCACATGTACCCTTGTAAGATGCACTGCAGGTGTAATCCTACCAATCACACTCCCTTCGCCCATCCTCACCCGTCCCTCCCCTCCCTCTCCCTCTTCCCCATATTCTTAGGTTATAACTGGGTTATAGCTTTTTTATGAAAGCCATAAATTAGTTTCATAGTAGGGCTGAGTACATTGGATACTTTTTCTGCCATTCTTGAGATACTTTTCTAAGAAGAATATTTTCCAGCCCCATGCATGTAAACATGAAAGACGTAAAGTCTCCATCTTTCTTTAAGGCTTCATAATATTCCATGGTGTACGTATACCACAATTTATTAATCCATTCATGGATCAATGGGCACCTGGGCTTTTCCCATGACTTAGCAATTATGAATTGGGCTGCAATAAACATTCTGGTACAAATATCTTTGTTCTAATGTGATATTTGGTCTTCTGGTTATATACCTAGTAGAGGAATTATAGGATTGAATGGCAGATCTATTTTTATATCTCTAAGTGTTCTCCAAACATTTTTTCAAAAGGAATGTATTAATTTGTATTCCCACCAGCAATGTAGAAGTGTTCCCTTTTATACAATGCTTTGACTCTGAGATTCAGTATGGAGTCATCAGTTATTTTTTTTTAATATCAAAAAATAGACAACTAATATTTATAAGTAAAAGATAATTTCAAAAAAAAGATCATGCCAAATCTTATAGACAATAGAAAAAGAAGAAATACTTCAAAATCATTCTACTTCATCTGAATACACCTGATATTAAAATTGGAGGAAATATATTATTGTAAAGGGTAAATTACAAACATATGTCACTTATAGATGAGGATGCAATATCCTAAACAACATAATAACAAGTTGAATTAAAAATTAATATTTCAGTAAAGTACTTTGGTCAAAATTAAATCCAATTTATGTGAGAATTAGTCACTATTTTATTTTGTTTATTTTTTCTTTTTCTTCTTTTCCTTTCCCTCACCCACTCCTTCCTTCCCTGTCTGGTCTACCCTTCCCCATGCCCCACCATCTCATTAATTGTCATTAATTGTCTTCATATTAAAATTGAATACATAGGATTCATGCTTCTCCATTCCTGTGTTGCTTCACTAAGAATAATGTGTTCCACCTCCGTCCAGGTCCGTAAAAATGCTGCAAAAATCTCCATTTTTTAATGGCTGAATAATATTCCATGGTATACATATACGACAGCTTACTGATCCATTCCTGAGTTGAAGGACATTTAGGTTGTTTCCACATTTTGGCAACTGTAAATTGGGCTGCGATAAACAGCCTAGTTCAGCGCCTTTATAATAAAAGGTTTTTTTTTTTCCTTCTGGATTGATGCCCAGTAATGGGATTGCAGGATGAAACAGGAGGTCTAGGTTGAGTTCTTTGAGGTTTCTTCATACTTCCTTCCAAAATGGTTGTAGTTTGCAGTCCCACCAGCAGTGTAAAAGTGTTCCTTTCTCTTCACATCCGCACCAGCATCTGTAGTTTTGAGATTTTGTGATATACGCCATTCTCGCTGGGGTTAGGTGATATCTCAGGGTAGTTTTAATTTGCATTTCTCTAATAATTAGGGATCATGAGCATTTCTTCATGTATGCTAGCCATTCATCTGTCGTCTTTAGAGAAAATTCTATACATCTCTCTTCCGCATTGATGTATGAGATTGTTGGTTTTTTTCTTGTGGATTAATTGAAGTTCTGTATAGATCCTTGTTATTAAGCTTTTGTCTGATTCAAAATATACAAATATCCTTTCCTATTGGGTAGGTTGTCTATTTGCTTTGGTTGTTGTCTCCTTGGCTGTACAGAAACTTTTTGGTTTGATTAAATCCCATTTGTTTATTATTGCTGTTGTTGCTATTGCCATGGTAGTGGTCTTTATAAAGTCTTTCCCCTGGCTGATATCTTCCAATGCTTTTCCTATCCTTTCTTTGAGGATTTTCATCATTTCATCATTTAAGTTTAAGTCCTTTATCCATCTTGAATCAATTTTTGTGAGTGGAGAAAGGTGCGGGTCCAGTTTCAGTCTTTCACATGTGGATGTCCAAATCTCTCAGCACCATGTATTGAACAGTGGACATTCTTGCTTGATTTATCGAAGATTAGGTGGTTGTAAGTTGTTGGTTCCATTTCTTAATTTTCTATTTGATTCCAAATGTCTATGTCTCTATTTTTGTGCCAGTACCATGCTGTCTTGACCACTATGGCCTTGTAGTATAGCCTAAAATCTGGTATGGTGGTACCCCCAGCTTTGTTTTTATTACTAACAACTGCCTTAGCTATACGGGAGGTTTTCTGGTTCCATACAAAATGCAGAATCATTTTTACCAAGTCTTGAAAATAGGATGTTGGTATTTTAATAGGGATGACATTGAATCTGTAAATTGCTCTGCAAAGTATAGACATTTTAACAATGTTGATTCTTGTCAGCCATGAGGATGGTATGTTCTTACATTTGTTAAAGTCCTCTGCTATTTCCTTTGTGAGGATTTCATAATTTTCTTTATAGAGGTCCTTCACCTCTTTGTTAAGGTATATTCCTAAGTATTTAATTTTCTTTGGTGAAGTGAGTTGTGTTTTTAATTAATCTATCATCTTGGTTGTTGTTGGCATATACAAAAGCAACAGACTTGTGGACATTGATTTTATATCCTGAAAAATTACTGCATTTTTTAAATGATTTTCAAGAGTTTTGTGGTTGAGTCTTTAGGGTTCTCTAAAAAGAAGATCATATCATCAGCAAAGAGGGAGAGTTTGACCTCCTCTGCTCCCATTTAGATGCCCTTCATTTTCTTGTCTTGTCTAATTGTATTGGCTAGAACTTCCAGCACTATGTTGAACAGTAATGGTGACAGAGGACAACCTTTTCTGGTTCTAGTTCTAAGAGGAAAAGCTTTCAGTTTTACTTCAATGAGTAAAATATTAGCTGTGGGTTTTTCATAGGTAGCTTAGATCAGTTTAAGAAATGTGCCACCTATGCCTATATTCCTCAGTGCTCTAATTAGAAAAGGATGCTGGATTTTATCAAATGTTTTTCTGCATATAGTCTTTGGTTTTGCTTCTGTTGATATGGTGAATAACGTTTATAGTCTTGCGCATATTAAACCAGCCTTGCATCCCTGGGATAAAACCTACTCGATCATGATGTATGACTTTTTTGATGATGAGCTGTAATCTATTGGCTAAGATTTATTGAGAATTTTTACATCTGTATCCATGAGTGAAATTGGTCTGAAATTCTCCTTTTTGGTTGGGTCTTTTCCTGGTTTTGGTATCAGGGTGAATGTTTGCTTCATAGAACATGTTGGGGAAGATTCCTTCCTCCTCAATTTTTTGGAATAATTTCTGCAGTATAGGAATGAGCTCTTCTTTGAATGTTTGATAAAATTCTGGTGTAAAGCCATCTGGACCAGGGAATTATTTTGTTGGAAGATTTTTTATTGTTTCTTTGTCTCAGTGCTTGAAATTGGTCTGTACAGGAGATCTGTTTCATCTGGGGTAAGTCTAGGGTGAGGGTGTGATTCCAAATATTGATCCATTTCCTTCACATTGTCAAATTTCTGGGCATAAAGTTTCTGGTTGTAGTCAGAGATAATCTCTTGTATCTCTGTGACATCAGTTATTTCCCCCTTTTCATTTCTGATTGAGGTTACTAGAGATTTTTCTTTTTTATTTCTAGTTAGTCTAGCCAAAGTTATTATTTTTCAAAGAATCAACTCCCTGTTTCATTAATTTTCTGAATGATTCTTTTGTTTTCAATTTCATTAATCTCTGATTTAATTTTTAACATTTCTTTTCTTCTGCTGGGTTTAGGCTTAGATTGTTCTTTTTCAAATTCCATCAGATGGCTTGTAAGTTTGTTGATGTGCTCTCTTTCTGTTTTTCGAATGTAGGCTTCTGAAGTGATAAAATTTCCTCTCAGGACTGCTTTTGCTGTATCCCATAGGTTTTGGTAACTTGTTTCTTCTTTGTTGCTATACTCAAGGAAGTTAATGATTTCCTTTTTTATTTCTTGCCACACCCAACTGTAATTTAGTATAAGGTTGTTTAACTTCCATGCCTTTGTGTGAGGTTGAGCATTTTTATTGGAGTTGAGTTCCACTTTTAGTGCCTTGTGGTCTGAGAAGATGCAAGGTAGAATTTCAGTTCTTTTGATTCTGCTGAGGTTTGTTTCGTGTCCTAGGATATGATCAATTTTGAAGAATGTTCCATGGGATGATGAGAAGAATGTATATTCTTTATGTTTGGGATGGAGTGTTCTATATACGTCTATCAAGCACAGTTGTTCTAGGGTCTCATTTAAATTTCTAACATCTTTGTTTAATTTCTGTTTAGAGGATCTGTCCAGTTCTGAGAGCAGGGTGTTGAAGTTCCCTGTTATTATGGTGTTATAGGATATCATATTGCTCAAACTAAGCAAGATCTGTTTCAAGAATCTGGAAGCATTTAAATTTGGTGCATAAATATTTAGAATTGAAATGTTTTCTTGTTGTATTTTTCCCTTGACCAATATGAAGTGGCCATAATTGTCTTTTTTTACTTTAGTTACTTTAAATCCACATGTATCTGAAAATAAGATTTCAACCTCTCTTTTCTTCTGAATTCTGTTTGCCTGAAAAATTGACTTCCAACCTTTAACTGTGAGTTTTAATTTGTCTTTTGAGGTGAGGTGTGTTTCCTGCAGACAGCAAATAGATGGCTGTGTTTTTTAATCCAATCAGCCAATCTATTCCTCTTCAGTGGGGAATTCAAGCCATTGACATTTATTGAGATAGTTGATAAGTGTGGTAGCATTCTATTCATCTTATTTTGTGAAATTCCATTGCTTATTTTTGTCTTTTGCATCATTGTGGAAACTAGGTTCTGTCCTTTAATTTCTGGGTGTTTACCTTGTTGAAGGTCAATTGTGATGGTCAGTGTGTAGAACAAGTTGAAATATTTCCTGTAAAGCTGGTCTTGTGGCAAATTTCCTCAATGTTTGCATATCAATGAAAGATTTGATTTTTCCATCTATTTTAAAGCTTAGCTTAGCGGGATATAGAATTCTGGGCTGGAAGTTGTTCTGTTTAAGTAGATTAAAGACAGATGACCATTGTCTTCTGGCCTGAAATGTTTCATTAGAGAAGTCTGTGGTCACCCTGATGGATTTGCCCCTGTATGTCAGTTGGCGCTTACTCCTGGCAGCTTGCAAAATCTTTACTTTTGTCTTGAGTTTAGATAGATTCATCAAAATGTGCCTTGGAGAAGCTCTATTTGACTTCAGGTGACCATGGGACCAATAGCCCTCTGAAAGGTGTATGTCAGAACTTTTGGTGATATTAGGGAAATTTTCATTTATAATATTCTCTATAATGGCTTCCATTCCTCTGGAGCATTCTTTTTCCCTTCTGGGATACCTATAACTTATATGTTTGAACGCTTCATAGAGTCCCATAATTCTGTCAGTGAACATTCTGCTTTCTCTCTCTTCTTTTCTGCCTCTTTAACTGTCTGAGTTATCTCAAGAGCTTTATCCTCTACCTCTGAGATTCTTTCTTCTGCATGATCTAATATGTTGTTGATACTTTCTATTGTATCCTTAAGTTCCCTAATTGACTGCTTCAGTTCCTTCAGCTCTGCTATATCCTTTCTATATTCTTCATATCATTTATCTCTTATTTGATTCTGTTTTTGGATTTCCTTTTGGTTATTTTCCACTTTCTCAGCAATTTCCTTCATTGTTTTTTGATTGTTTCCCACTTTCTCATCAATTTCCTTCATTGATTTCATCATCTGTATTTTAAATTGCCCTTCTGTAATTTGTAACATTTCTTTATAGGAGGAGTCCTCTGCTGTAGCTACCTCAGGATCCTTAGAAGGGGTTACTCTGGACTGGTATTTTGTGTTAAAAGGATTTTTTCTGCTGATTCTTTTTTCATGAGTGCTTTCTTATATCTGTTTCCTTACCCTAATTATCCTTTCACTTCTTCTTGCTTTTCAAAGTTTTCATGGGTTCTTTTGGTGCAGGACCAGAAGGATGAGAAAATTGAAGAGCAAGAAAGGAAAAAGGATTTTAAAAAGAAAGAAAAAAGAGAAAGAAGAGGGGGTGAGTAAAAGGAAATATTGACAAAAAGAAGAAAGGCACTGAAAGAAAGAAACTGGAGTAATATAGGTGTATAATAGGGTACTATGATCCAACCTTGAAGACCCCCAACCTCTGGGGGTGCTGGGTTGGGTAATTCCCTTGAGAGCAATAGGACTTTGCCAGTCAGATCAGACACAGTACCCCACCTCCACCAGGTAGAGAGGAAAGACAAAAATACTATAAATCAAACCAAAACAAACAAGCAAGAACCCTTTGGGGGTAACAATGGGGGGGACAAATAATAGGGGCAGAAACACTGGCAAAAATGAAATTCTAATTCTTTTTTTTTTTTTTTTTTTTTTGTAGAGACAGAGTCTCACTTTATGGCCCTCGGTAGAGTGGAGCTCTACAGCAACCGTGGAGCTCACAGCAACCTCCAACTCCTGGGCTTAAGCGATTCTGCCTCAGCCTCCCGAGCAGCTGGGACCACAGGCACCCGCCACAACGCCTGGCTATTTTTTGGTTGCAGTTTTGGCCGGGGCCGGGTTTGAACCCACCACCCTCGGTATATGGGGCCGGCGCCCTACCGACTGAGCCACAGGCGCCGCCCTGAAATTCTAATTCTTAAGGAAGGCAAAAATGGAATATTGTATTTAAACTAGGATAGTGGAGAAAAAAAAAAGAAAGAAAAATGCCAAGGAACAATGTTGAAATTAAGAAAACAAACAAACAAACAAACAAAAAAATAAAACCTCCCGAACCAAAGAACCAAACAGTATATATAACTTGCTGAATATTTTCTGCGCAAGAGGTGATCTTCTGAGGTAGATGTTAATCACCATGTTGATACAGCTATATGAGATGGAGACTGGAGGCCTCTGCTGATGTCTCATTGGGAGCCCAAAAGTCTCCTCAGCCCACTTAAAAGACACTCCAAACTATGAACCTAGGCCAAGCAGAAGCTTTCCAAGGAAAGCACTTTCCAAGGAAAGCACTTTCCAAGGAAAGCACTTTCCAAGGATCTCTCCTGGTGTGGCTGCCTGCTTATCCAGTGCACCAACTCCAGACTCCCACTACGCCCTGAGGGTCAAGGCTGTTAATCTGCCATACTTGGAACTCAGCACTTCCCAAGCATCTCAGTCCCTGCCTTAGGGCAGGTCAGTCACCTTAGATTGCTGCCTTAGATTGCTCACCCAAGGCAGCTCTCCCACAGCAGCTGTGCAGGCAGCCCACAGATGAAAGATATTAGCTCTTCTCCAGCTCAGTGGCTCAGACCAGGGCCCCAGACAATGTCCAAAGTCATCTGCACACACTGGCCCAAGATCTCCCAATGCAGTTCAATTGAGTGCCCATGTCCAAGAAAACCAAAACAGCCCACAGGTAAGACTTTTCCTGCTTGCAGTCTCACTGTTGCTATGGGTACAGCTGCAGGCAGCCTCCACCTGCACCTAACACTTGCCAGATTTTCCACTGCTTCTGTCCTGTGGGGTCCAGAAGTCTCTCACCAGCTTCCTGTGTCACCAAAGGGAAGCCTCTGGGCAAAACCCACTGGCCAGAGATGCCTAGAGTGTTCTCTTGCCACTCTCACTGTGCCTGGCTGCACAGAAGCTGTTACTAGGCTGCCATCTTTTTCCCAGCCACCACCATTGTATTTGTTTGATTTCGCATGTTCAAAGCTGGAGAGCTATTTGCCTCAGGAGGAATCATCCCTTGAGGCTCACTCATACCTGATTTTAGAAGAAAATCTGAGTTTTAGTCTTTTAAGTTAGGATGGAAGGAATTAAGACTTTGGGGCTATTGAGATTAAATGAATGTATGGTATATGTGAGATGGCCATAAAATTTGGAGGAACCAGGGATAAAATTCTGTGGTTTAACTGTTCTTACACCCTCCAAAATTTATGTTGAAACTTCATTTTCAGTGCAATGGCAGTGGGACACTGACCTTGACTCTGATTTCAGGAATGGGATTATATATCCTTATTAAAGGGTCTGACAAAAGAAGTTTGCACCTTTTTGTTCCTTCTCTCTTCTGCTATGTGAAGCCATAGTCTTCTTCCCCTTTAAATAATGACATCCTCATCAGACAACTGAACCTGTAGGTTCAGACTTGATCTCAGACTTTCTAGCCTCTATATCTATGAGAAATACATTTCTGTGCTTTATGAATTATCCAGTCTCAAGTGTTTTGTTTAACAACACAAAATGAACTGTGACAGTTATAAATTTCTTCTTCCCTCTTTTTAACACTTAATGATCTGTAATTTCAATAACATGTAAATGTAGAGGGGAGTAAATCAGACATAATTTGACAAAGAATATATATCATAGTGATTACAAATGATAGTTCTGGCCCCACATTGTCTGATTTTGAATCTAAATTCTAACTTCTATTGCAGTTGAGTGGGACCAAGGTCAGATCATTTAACCTCAGTGTGCCTCAAGTGTCTCATGCTGATGCAATGTACCCTACATAGGAGTTTTGAAAAATTAATCATGTGAAGCACTCACAAGGAACCCTACTACTCAATCAATTATTACGTGCTACATAATTGTTGTTTTTATTTAAATTCCTCTCTGTGTTTCTGGTTCTTTATAGTTTTGGAGGAAGTCAAAGAGTCCTTTTGAAATGCATGATGCAAAGCTGCACTTGAAAACGTGTTTACTTCCCTCAAAGAAACAAAATAAATTATTCAAAACCTAGACACAAACACCATGAACAAATGAAAAATAAAACATTCTTATCTCTGAACAGCAAAGAATGCTGATGACTAAGGTTTGACAACATTTCCCATATAATTAGAATTCAGAAGAACATCCCATACCTCTGTGAAGGTCCACTGGATAAGGCAAAGTTTGACTTAAAAGATACCATTTTAAAGTTGCAATTTTCTTCCTTAAAATCATTATAATATTTTACTCCTAGCTATCCTTCACCTAGAAAGTGAAGAGAGTATTGTTTATTTAGATGAAGTATTCTTCTTCCTCTACCAGAGTGAGTATATTTGGTAATACTTCAAGAACTTTGTTTTGCCCTGGGAATTATTAATATACAAATATAAAATCAGGTAGCTTCTTGTTTGTTATGTATTTTCCACTTTTCCCCTTTTTTGACATGTTTATCTCCAATTGTGTGCTGTTTCCACTTGGCTTTCCTTAATTTTTTATTATCTCTCTCTTTCATTCTCTCTCCCTCTTTCTCTCCCCCACCTCTTGTTTGATTTTGTTTTATCTACGTCAAGTTGCTTGACACACTATTGATATTTTTGGTCAGATAATTCTTATTTGTACTTGGTTGTGTGTTGTCTTGTGCAGTTTAGGGTATTTGACAGCATTCTTGGCCTCTACCCACTAGATTCCTGGATCTCTCCTACCCTCCAAATCATGACAATCAAAAGTGCCTCCAGAAGTCAATAAATATCCCAAGCAGGACAAAATCATCCCCAGATGAGAAGTACTGACTTATAATTCTTATTTGTCTTATTATATATTTTCTCTTTTATATCATTTATATGGCTTTATCTCACATCATATTATGACAGATTTTGTGTTATCCTGAACTTCAGTTCTTAGAAATTCCCACAGTGGTATACTGGAAAGGACACAGAACTGGCCCTTAAAATAATCTGAATTTAGATTTCTGTATCTTACTCTGGTAACCTAATTTTAGGTAACCCATTCATTCTGATT
Organism: Nycticebus coucang; assembly: GCF_027406575.1. Classification (NCBI taxonomy): domain Eukaryota; kingdom Metazoa; phylum Chordata; class Mammalia; order Primates; family Lorisidae; genus Nycticebus; species Nycticebus coucang. Next base: position 34,457,916 of record NC_069782.1, read on the forward strand.
ATTCCTTAGTTTTCATAAATACAAAATAGTTGGACTAGATGGTGTCTAAGACTTAAACATAATTTAAAATGTTAAGATGACATTTAAATTGACACAAATAATTGCTAAAAACATTGAATATTTAAATATTGTTTTCTTTTTGTCTTATCTTAAGTTTTACTACAGCTCCATTGTATTTCTTCTTCTACTTTAAAATCTTTATTTATAATTTTGTCCCTTTTTTTTCTTAAAATAAATGTGGCTTGTGTTTTTTGTAGATCTCTCTATTCTCTTCTAATATTGCTAGTCTATTATCAAAATTCAAAGTTTTCCAAACAAGTACAAACTAGAAAAGTGAGTACTACCCAAATAATTTAAGCTACTGTATATAGGCTAGGGAGAAATTAATTGGTCAATTTGAAACAAATTTTAGATTACAAAAATAGGATTATTCTTCCATTACAGTGCTTTGCATATTGAATAAGATAAGATATGTCATTTACTGTTTTGAAGTTTGCAAACTTAAAAAAGAAATAAAGGAATTCTTAACAAAACCAACTCCATTCAACATGGTTAAAAAATTGACAGAAAAATATTGAAGGTTATTTGAAATATGGATTTATGTCAAATATGTTTAACATGATTGCAAGAGGGACTTTGCCTAACAATTGCAATCAATGTAACCTGGCTTATTGTACCCTCAATGAATCCCCAACAATAAAAAAAAAAAAAAAGTGTATTTTATAACCTAATTATTACCTATTTTCTGTAGCAATACATGTGTAAAATTTATTTTAAAAACATACTTATATTGGCAGATCAGGAGCTATATTATTTTTTCTTTCAGTTTTTTTTTTAAGAGGGAAAGTAAATTTGTACAATTTAGAGATTTTTAAAAGTTAAGTTAAAGGGAAAATAATAAATAGAACTAAATAAATATAAAAAGTTGGAAAAATGAAAAACTTCTAAGAGGCCTATATAATAAAGGTTTACAAAAATCTCATTTTTTATGATCAAAACTGATTGAGATTAGATGGTTTTGTTTGTAAATTTTTATTAAAATTAGCTCTGGTATTAATATAGTAATGCAAAGGTAAAATTTGATTTTCTTTTTAAGGCAAAATTTTTGTATAATATTAACAAAAAGTAAAAATTTTCATTTACTTTTTAATAAACAGCTTTTTGTAAATTTATTTTGAAAATAAAAGAAGGAGGGAGAGAGGAAGCGATAGATTCAGTTTGTTTCATCATATTATATGTTTATTAAGTCTTGTGATCAGAAAACTGTGTCTTCTACCAAAGAGTAAAGGATTTTATATTTTAAAATCATTGAATTTGCAGTGAACTATGATCCTATTTTGAACAAGTGTTTTAAACCTTTGCTATTTGGTGACCTTTTAAAACCAAACATCAAACTCTACACTCACTCTTTTTGACCTCAAGCTAACTTTTTAGATATCAGGGCCATTCAAAATCTAAAAGAAATATATTAGCCTTATTTGATAGGTTAAAATCATATGGGAAGCATTGTCAAATGCAAAATAGTGTATAATATTTTGGGGTTGTATTTGCATAAAATTAATAGAATTCCAAAATTGTATAAAATTCCTAAAATTCTCATATGTCTTAGTATATGTTATCAATAATTACTATGATTATCATGTTAATTGTTATATGCCAAAGAAATAAACAAATTTTCTTGTCATCCGTGTCTTTAACCTTGGCAATTCTAAGCTTTTTTGTCTTCAACACACAATTATTGTTTTTCTTTGATACTTCTCAAAATATGGTTTGTAATCAGCATCCAAAATCTGTTTCTTTAAGGAAATTCATGGAAAAAACTCTTGGCAAGTTCTTTTCAGTACACGTTTCTAATAACTTTAGAGATTGTGCCATTAAACTAGGAAAAAACTTCCAAGACTCTGGTTAGAAAGCCAAAGCATTCAGCAGGATTGCAAAACAACATCAATTGGGACAAAAGTTAATTACATGGAACTGAGCTGAGACCAGACTGAATTTTTGTTTGTTTGTTTTTGCCTTTTTTTTAATTTAAAATAAAACATTGCTGTTTTTTTTTTTTTATGTTTTGTTTTCCAGAGTTAAGAAACCATTTTTCTTTTGAACTATTTATATCTTACAACAAGTTAGGTTAACTGTACTTTTGTGAATGAAAATTTGAAGCATTATCATTTTTCAATATGATTTCTTAGATTTGGAAACTACTTATGAGTATTCTTAATTTATGAAAAAATAATTATTTACATAATAATGTCAATAGAGTCTGTTTCCTTTTGAGCCAGAACAGGGTTGGAAACACTGGTTGGAACCATTATAGGCATTCTCTGTAATGGCGTAGCTTCAGATTCGGCCACACTGCTTTAAGAAATCAAGGTTAACTTCATAAAGCCAAAAAAAGTACTTTGAAAAAAACTGGCCTATTACTCTGTCTCCATGTTTTTTTTTTTGTTTTTTTTATAAGGTTCCTGACCTGTGGTTAGTAAAGAAAGGCACTTTCTGACATGCCCAGGAATCTCAAGATTTTGGGGGACATAGAGAAAAGAGGAATTCACCACATTTGTACAGACATAGTCTGACAAACCCTTGGCTTGGGGTTCTAGCCTCAAGAGGCTTTTGAAAGTCTAATCTGAGACATCTTACTTTTTAAAATTTCAGCAAGGCCTATTTATTTATTTATTTATCTATTTATTTGAGACAGAGTCTCAAGCTTTTGCCCTGGGTAGAGTGCCATGGCAATCTCCAAATCTTGGGCTTAAGTGATTCTCTTGCCTCAGCCTCTCAAGTAGCTGGGACTACAGGTGCCTGCCACAATGCCTGGCTATTTATTGGTTGTAGTTGTCATTTTTGTTTGGCAGGCCTGGGTTAGATTTGAACCCACCAGTGCTGGTATATGTGGCTGGCACCCTAGCTGCTTGAGCTACAGGCACCAAGCCTGTTTTTTTTTTGGAGACATAGTCTCTATATCTCCTTCAGTAGAGTGCTGTGGTATCACAGCTCACAGCAAACTCCTAGGCTTAAGAGATTCTCTTGCCTCAGCCTCCCAAGTAGCTGAGACTACAGGTGCTCAACACAATGCCCAGCTAGTTTTGTTGTTGCAGTTGTCATTGTTGTTTGTCAGGCCTGCCTGAGTTCATACCTGCTGGCACCGGTGTATGTGGCCGGTGCCCTAACTGCTGAATTACACACACCCAGCCAGCAAGGCCAATTTAAAAAGAGCCTTTATGGCTCACTATTGTTGCTGCACTTCATGCAAGTAATCAGTCTGAGGATGACATTAAAGTTTATTTTTACAAATAAATTGGTTTTACTATGAATGGTCATTGATACAAACAAGGGGCTGGAGAGAAAAAAATTATGATCAAAAGAGAACTAAATGGTACACCTGTTACTAAGTTCTAGCTTTGGCCATTTTTTTTTTGAGTTTTTATTATTTGCCTACAATTTAGATTGAATACCAGATTTTTTCTTGTCTGTAAGTTTTAAAATAATTTCCCCCCATTTTTCTGACTTAATATCACTGAAAATAAAATTGCTTTTACTTAAATTCCTGCAAGCTGAAGCTAGAAAACTTGGTCTAAACTTTAAAAAATAAAATCATCAGCAATTTAATAAATGAGCAACTTTCATGCATGACAATATATAGACTATTCAGAAAGTTCACTGGAATACTGAATACAACTCCAAGCCAGAAAAAGTCTACAAAATTGCCACAAAAATAGTTATCTATCAAAGTTTATACTCAATATGAATTCAAACATGCTGTTTCCTTTCCTGAACATAGACATCCAGAAACCATCTATTTCTTTCTCTAAGACCTAACCTAAAAGGCAAATGCCTTTGTGAGGTTTCTTTATTTATGCAGGTGCAGGAAAAACATATAAAAGCAGAGTGTAATTTGTTTTTCAAAACACTCCACTGGGTGACAAGGAAGAATATTATACCCAATTTTAGTACCAATCAAATTCTGGGACTAAAAATGCCCAAACAATATTCTAAATTGTAATCCCTGTGTTGGAGTAAATAGCATTTATCCACAGAGAATACAGGATTCACCACCATTCAAAATATCCAATGTCTTTAGGGCACCAAAATACTTGAGAGCTTGTAACGATGGCTCCACACCACCGGCTACAAAATAATCTACAAACTGAGTCATGTCAAATTTGAGAGAAAAAAGTCAATATATAACATATAAATAGTCAAAGAGCTTCAAAATTTGGGTAGGGAAATGTTTAATCCTTAGGATATACTGCTATTTCATTTACTTGAGTTTAAAATTCAGCAGATGCCTCTAAGTGATACAATATATCTGTATTAAATGGGATGATTTATTAAAAAATGCATTCTACTCCAAAACTATTTCCCCTCGAAACATATGTAGATACATTTTGTCTGACCCAGATATAATAGAAGAGGCTAGGTTCTAAGTGAATGTAAATAAGAAGAAAACCTAGATTATAAGATCTCCATAATTTAGTTTCCTTTTTTACTTCAGCCAAAATCATTCCCTAGATACAGACCTGTGTAAATATGCTACCCTATTTTCCCTTAAATACTATTATTCTGTTCCCTTGGTCTTTGATTTAGAAAGAAGCCAGTTGACTTCAGCCTAAAATGTTACATAAGGGGTTTGAGAGAATGTCACACTTTGTTATTTGACAAACGATGTCCTAGAATTTCTCCACAAGTGGTTATATCTTTGTTCATTTTTTCTTTTCTTTTACCAATTTAACAAGGTTTGTTGATGACAAAAAGCTCCTCATGTTAAGATCAGACAGAAATCTCCTAGTATGAAGAGATTTCAACATGCAAATCAAAGAAAATATAAATTAAAGCCACTCGGTTTTAAAATGCTACATCAAACACGCAATAAGAACTTCATATAGCTGTATTATTTTGAAGTGAAGAAGGCTATTATGCTACTATATTTTTTACTCAAATTACTATATTATATAATAATATTTGTCTTGGAGGATTTTTTCCATTATTTTATAAAGGGAAATAAGGCAATGTTGATTATATATATAATTATTCTGACTATAAACCTTGGAGTCTTTTTGATTGAGGTGAAAACATCCAATAGGCTTTGTATGGTAATTTTAGCTAATAAACTTTCAGAGACAGCACTGAAATGACCTTCTTGAAATACAGTTTAGAAATTGGTATGAGATAATTGGGCCTTTGTGGATATTATATCATGCTAACCTGCTTGACTACTTTTAAGTTTAGTTTTGGAAATAAATTAGATTATAATCATTAAAAGAATAAATAAAATAAATATTTAAGTACAGGCTTTTTTCAACTCTGTTTTTAGACAATTACTTTAAATCTATTGCTTTTCCTGGAATGAGAGTGATGAAAGTGCTGCAAAGTAGTCAGAAGTTTGAAGTTATTAGGGAAAGATTATAGAATCTGCTGATGGACGAAAGATGGTTCTGAGGAAAATAAAGGAGCTCAGGGATGACTTCACAGTCTTCACTATGAGCCACAGGAAGAACGGAATATCCAGTCACAGAGGAGGGAAATACAGAAGATAAGCCAGAAAAGGTAAAGTGGGAATCAGCAGTTAAGTTTGGGGCGTTTTAAACTGGAGATACAGACATACAAATGAAGAGATGAGCACAAGCTTAAATAACTAGAAAAAGAAATCTTAGCTAGAGGTGGGGTCTGCAGGCATGAACTGTGAATCTCAAATTCTCTTCATATCCTCCCTGCAGTGATGCTTTCTTTATTTAAAATCTGAATATCTTATTTGGCATGGATTTTGTGCATTCATTGTGATTTAAAAAAATAGCGTTGATACATTATTCATCTTGTTGATTGAGTTTTTTAAAGTCCTCATAAATTTATGCTTGAGGCTAGCACCTAGTAATATCTCTTCTCACGAATGCTCCTTGTGATAGCTTTCTCTGCACCCTGGGGTTATTTTTGCTCAGTCCTTGAAGAGTTTAGCACCTCATCTCAGTTCAAATTCATCCTGTTATAATTCTTAGACATTTCTTTATCTTTATGAGTGATTTATTCAATGCCTTGGCTTCTCAATGCCTTGCGTCAAGCGTCTCAAGGTATTTATCCTCCAATCATCTTTTCCCCCCATCTTCTTCAGTGGTGTTTCTAGTAACAGTGGTTTTCAACCTTCCTAATGCCGCTACCTCATGTTGTGGTGACCCCCAACCATAAAATTATTTATGTTGCTACTTCATAACTGTAATTTTGCTACTGTTAGGAATCACAATGTAAGTATCTGATATGCAGGATGTATTTTCATTGTTACAAAGGGGTTGCAACCCCGCAGGTGGAGAGCTGTTGCTCTAGAATGATATATGTGATATTACTTTTTCTCATATCCCAGACATTATCTTTTTTTTTCTTCTTCTTTTTTTTTGAGACAGTCTCACTATGTTGCCCTGGTAGAGTGCTGTGGCATCACAGCTCACAGTAGCCTCGAACTCTTGGGCTTAAGCGATTCTCTTGCCTCAGCCTCCTGAGTAGCTAGGACTACGGGTGCCCTCCACAATGCCCAGCTATTTTTTGGTTGCAACTGTCATTGTTGTTTAGCAGGCCAAGGCCGGGCTCAAACCCGCCAGCTTTGGTGTATGTGGCTGGCGCCCTACTGACTGAGCCACGGGCGCTGAGCCAGACATTGTCATTTTTAATCACTGACCCTTCTATAATCTCTATTTCAAGCATCACACTTTATTTACAATCTCCTATGTTTTAAAAGTATTCCCTGTAGTACCCTAGTTCCTACAATCCCTTGACCCCATCAGAATTTAAAATCTTATCAATTTAAAATCTTATCAATTCTTCCCCATCCCATGCCACTCATACAGCTATTTCTCTCGTTATTCAGCATAATTTTTTTTAATTTGCTACTGCTTCTGCCTGAAAGAATCCCTACATTTTTAATCACTTTCTTTTTTAAAGTATTTTTTGTAAAATAAATTTTATGGTATATATTTAAGGTATACAGCATGAAGTTATATGATACATATATCAATAATATACATATGTATATATACACATATATAATAAAATACAGTAAAAATTCGGTAAGTTGAGAGGAGACTGTAAAAAACTGGTCAATGTACAGAGGTATTTAATATAAGGAACTAGGCCTACTGTACTGATCTGTGTATGTGTGCATGTCTGGTCTATGAAAATTAGGTCAACTTAAGGAAGTGGTCAATGTAGGGAGGTCATCGACTATAGAGGTTCTATTCTAGTTACTCTAGTGGAGCAAATTAATATACCCATCATCTCATAAAGTTATCCATTGTGGTAAGAGTAGCTATAATTTACTCATTTAGCAAAAATCTTAGATAACTACACTATTATTAGCTGTAGTCCCATGTTGCACATTAGATCTTTTAACTGGTTCATTCTACATATTTGCTACTTAGTATCCTTGACCTGAATTTCTCCATTTTCTACCCCCATTCCAATCCTGTTAAGCACCATTTTATTCTTTATCTTTGCATATTTGGCCTCTTTTTATTAGATTTCACAGATAAATGAGATCGTTCCTGACATACTACCTTTCCTAAGAAAGTACCCTGTGCTCCTCCTTCATGGCATTCCCTGCACTTCTTCTAATTTCATTTTTCCTGCACTTTGTCTGACATTCTCTATGTTGTAATCATGTTTATTAATCTAATCTCTCTTATATACACATAAACTCAAGGAGGGTAGGACTTTGTTTTGCTTTCTTAAAAACTCAAATAATTTCTAACAAATTTTTCTCTCACATCTTCACAGCAAGAAAATACTGAAAATTAAAATTCTAAAAGGAGAAAATTATGGAGTAACCGTTTTCTTTTATTTGTCTACCATCTTGTAATTTTTCAGAGATGCATGTGGAACTGGAATATCATATAAACTAACTTTCCATTGCCTTACTTAAAATATTCATTGACTCCTTGTGTCCTATGTAATTAAGTTCAAACTCCTGACCAGTATGTATAAAACCCTTTCAAATCTATGACCTCAAATCAAAGCTTTACCCTCACTTTTAGAGTTTTCCTGACCTAACCTACATCTATACTAAGCTTTTTTTTTTAAGTAAATGACTATGTATAAGTGATGTATTTTCTTCCATCTTTCAATCCCTAGAATGTTTTTAGTCTACTGATAATTGTTTGGATTGTTAGGATATAAATGAAAGCGTAAACAAACATACTACTATCTACTAGGTCTGGAATATAAATCTACCTTCTGAATCCTCAGAGAACTCAAATGACAGTTCCCATTTGACTCCCCAAATACCACTACTCGGCATCTCTCCGGAAGGAATAAAATCATTTTATCATAAAGACATTTGCTAGTTTGTTTATTGCAGCTCAATTTATAATTACCAAGATGTAGAAACAACCCAATTGCCCATCAAGTCAGGAATGGATTAACAAACTGTGGTATATGTATACCATGGAATACTATTTAGCCATAAAAAGATAGAGACCTTACATCTTTTATATTAACCCGAATGAAATTGAAACACATTCTCCTTAGTAAAGCATTACAAGAATGGAAAAGCAAATATCCAATGTACTCAATACTAACATGAAGCCAGTAGGTGATCTAATGAAAGCCCATGTAGGAGTAAAAATCAATTCAAATAAGTTGGAGAGAGGAGAAATGAAGAAGGGAGGAGAGGAGAGGATGTGGGAACGAGATGGGGATTGGTATGCTCCCACTAATGAGTACACTGTAGGGGTGTATGGTACACTTTTTGTGTGTGGGAAAGAACTATAAGAGTGTCCCTAGCTAATAAATCCATTTTTTTGCATCCTCGCATTAACCTGAAATTAAAAAAAAAGAAAGTAATTACATCACATTTAACCCAATAACTGCATTCTCAAAGCAGATTTGGTGACTATCTATTCATTCCCATAAACAAAAGCTCTTCTGAATAAACTTAACTATTTCATTTACCATACATTCCATTTTTCTTCCAATTTAAATCAATTTAGCCTCAGAAATTTCTTACATGTGTGATCTCAACGCTCAATCCTCAGTGTGATTTCTCAGCTCTCATTTTCTCCTCCTAGACCTGTTTAACTCAATAACCTGATATTTGCCTCTTCTACTGATAGCCCATTCTTCAAAGTGTGAGTGGATTCACCTTTCAGAGAATATCTCTAATCATGCCTCTATGTAGATGACATTTTTGTACTTTCTAAGATAAGGGAAAAGCCCAGATTTCTAGGCATGACATATAATATGTCCACACTGTCTAGAGTCAATATTTCTATCTACCCCTATTCTTTCAACTCATACCATAATAAATTTCAATGGCTTGTGATAAACTTGATATTGCTCTTACACTGGGCCACCCTCTCTCCTCTGTCTGATTCTTAAGATGTGGAGTTCTCATGTACACACCCTAAAATATGCTTACAATGTTGGCAAATAGTTAGACGTGGTTTCTATTTTAATTCTTAAAACTAATGTTTCATATTTTAAAAAACTAGTCCACACACAAAATTGTATACACATAGGGTAGTGTCTTTAATAATGTCCATGTACAATGTGTGTAATAGACTTTAAGAAAGAGGTATGTTATCTTTATTATTTGTGCCTCATATAATGAATAATACCATTTTATATAGATTTTCACTATGTAAAATATTAAAAAAAATTTTAAAGTATGAAATATGAACAAAAAAACAAATATATTCTCTATTTTCTATAAGAATAGTGCTGTAGGGCGGTGACTGTGGCTCAGTGGGTAGGGTGCCAGCCCCAGGGATGGTGGGTTTGAACACAGCCCCAGCCAAACTGCAACAGAAAATAGCTGGGCGTTGTGGCGGGCACCTATAGTCCCAGCTACTCAGCAGGCCAAGGCAAGAAAATCGCCTAAGCCCAGGAGTTGGAGGTTGCTGTGGGCTGTGATGCCACGGCACTCAACCCAGGGCAATAGAGTGAGACTCTGTCTAAAAAAAAAAAAGAATGGCGTTGTAGATAATACATTCAATTTCTTCTAAAGTTACTGGCCCAATTTTCTATACTTTATGTTACATACTGCATTACATATTTTTAAAAATTTCAGAATGTTATGGGAGTACAAGTGTTTGGCTACATAAATAGATTTTGTACAGTTTAAGTCAAAACCATACGTGGGCCCATCACCCAGACAGTGGGCATTGTACTTTGTGATGTTATTTTACCCATTTCATCCCACTCTCACCTGCTTGATTTCAACTGAGTTTTACTACCATATGTGCACATAAATATTGATTGGTTATTTCTAATTTAATAGTGAGTATATGTGGTGTTTTTTTCTTCCATTCTTACAATACCTCATTTAGGAGAATAATCTTTATTTCCATTCAGGTTTTTACAAAAAGTATTGGTTAATTTTTGTAGCTGAGTCATACTCATGGTGTACAGATAACACATTTTATTGATCCACTCATGAATTGATGGGCCCTTGACATGAAACTATAAGAATTCTAGAAGAAAATATTGGAAAAACTCTGCTAGATATTGACCTAGGCAAAGAATTTGTGAAGAAGACCTCCATGGCAATCACAGAAAAAATGAAAATTAACAAATGAGACTTCCTTAAATTAAAATGCTCTGCACAACTAAGGAAATGATCGATAGAGAAAATAGGCAAACTACAGAATAAGAGAAAATATCAGTAAAGAGCTAATAACCAGAATCTGCAAAGAACTCAAGCAAACCAGCAAGGAAAAATTAAACAACTTCATTACATTAAACAGTGGCCATAACATATGAAAAGAAGTTTTCAAAAGAAGATAGACTAATGGCCAACGAATGCAGAAAAAAGGCTCAACATCGATCCACGAATGGATTAATAAATTGTGGTATATGTATACCACGGAATACTTTGCAGCCTTAAAGAAAGATGGAGACTTTACCTCTTTCATGTTTACATGGATGGAGCTGGAACATATTCTTCTTAGTAAAGTATCCCAAGAATGGAAGAAAAAGTACCCAATGTACACAGCCCTACTATGAAACTAATTTGGGACTCTCACATGAAAGCTATAACCCAGCTACAACTTAACAATAGGGGGAAGTGGGAAAGGGGGGGGTGGGTAGAGGGAGGGGATCGGTGGGATCACACCTGTGGTGCATATTACAGGGGTATTTGCGAAACTTGGTAAATGTAGAATGTAAATGTTTTGGCACAGTAACTGAGATAACGCCGGAAAGGCTATGTTAACCACTGTGATAAAAATGTGTCAAATGGTTTATGAAGCGAGTGTATGATGCCCCATAATCATATCAATGTATACAGTTATGATTTAATAATAAAAAAAAGAAAAAAAAACAAAATACCAATCAAAAAAAAAAAATCATCAGGGAAATGAAAATCAAAACCACGATAAAATATCACAAAACTCCAGTGAGAGTGGCTTTTATCAAAAAGTCTCCAAACGACAGATACTGGCCTGGATGCAGAACAACAGGAACATCCATGCACTGTTGGTCTAGCTGCAAAGTAGTAAAATCTCTATGGAAAATAATATGGCGATTCCTCAAAGAACTAAAAGTAGACCTGTCATTTGATCCAACAATCCCACTTTGGGGTATTTACCAAATGGAAAAAAAAAATCCATTTTATCAAAAACACCCTTGCATTTGAATGTTTATTACAGCACAATTCACACTTGCAAAGATGTGCATTTTGTATTTTTAAGGAAAATTATTCAATTCAATTAAAATTTAAAATTACTATGTAAAAGCATAGAATTCTCCAATTCATCTTCAATTTATTATTTTGCACATATTTTTAAATTATTTTATACTGATAGGCATCTGTATTAGTTTTCTATTTCTGAAGGTTAAAATGCCATAAAATAAGCAGCATAAAAGCTACCCTTATATATTAACTCAGTTTCTTTAGGTCTGAAGTCAAGCGTAGCATGAATTGTTCTCTAGTAAAAGTATCACAGAGTTGATATCACAGTGTTGGTTGGGCTGAGTTCCCTGAATACTCTGAGCAATCTTCCTCTAAGCTCATTTTTTTGTGAAAAATAATAATCGGTTCCTTGCAGTTTCATGACTCAATTTCCTTTTTCCCATTTGGCTGCTGGCCAGAGGACTGCTCTTAGATTCTAGAATCTACCTATAAATTTATCACATAGCCTTCTCCATTTTAAAGCAGTCAATGGCCTATTGAATCTTTCTCATGCTTTGAATCTTAGATGACTTCTGCTATGAGTAGTCAACAAAAACTCTGCTTTTAAAGTGCTCAACTGATTAGGCCAGACCCACCTGGTTAATCTTCCTATGTCAAAGTCAACTGTACTCTATAACATAAACTATTTTTTTCTGTGTTTTATTTGAGAAATTTGCATTATTAGTGGCACTATAGAATTATGTATCAAATTAGGTAATTTATTTCTTTTGTCCACTTTTTTTTAAAAACTTCAAAATCTTTAAGGAGTAAAAGTATTTCTAGTTATTTAGATGAATTGTGTCATGCTGAAGTCAGGACTTCCAGTGCACCTGTCACCAGAATAATGTACATTGTGTGTGATAGACAGATTTGATCCCTTACACACCTCCTACCAATTCTTTATTTCCAATGTTCATTATAGCTGTTTATGACCATGTCTCCTTCATTCAGCTCTTGCTTATAAGTAAGAACATGTGGTAGCTGTTTTTCCATTCCTGAATTTCTTCTCTTAGGATAATGATGTCCAGTTCCATTCAAGTTTCTGAAAATGGAATTATTTCATTCATTTTGATGGTTGAGTGGTAATCTTTGGATTACATTTTCTTTATCCACTATCAGTAGATAGGCATTTAGGTCTGGTGGTGACAGATGACTTTGGCATTTGCTTGCCTGAGAGCAGCATTATTTCTCCTTCATTTATGAAACTTTATCTTTGCATAATACAAAATTCTTTATTGGCATTTATTCTGTTTAAAAAACCTGATCATCTGTACCCTCATATTAATCTAAAATGTAAAAAATACTTAAAAGTATTTTTAAGAGCACCCACTTCCTCCGGGCTGGAAAGGTCTTTGCTGAGATATCTATTGTTAGTAGTGTTTTGCAAGTAAACTTTTTGCTTTTATCTTGCAGCTTGTGGTATTATTTTCTTTTCCTCTTTGACTTTGATGAGGCTGATGACTATGTGTCTTGGGATATGCTACTGGCTGTGAATCCTCCAGGTGTTCAATGATCATCTTGTGTCTGGTTATCAAAATCTCTAGTGATACCATGAAAATTTTTCTTAATTATTCTCTTAAATAGTATTTTCATACTTTTTACTTTTACTTTTTTTTCTTTTTTTGAGACAGTCTCACTATGTCACACTGGGTAGAGTGCCATGACATCACACCTCACAGCAACCTCAAACTACTGGGCTTAAGTGATTCTCTTGACTCAGGCTCCCAGGTAGCTGAGACTACAGGCACCCGCCACAACACCCGGCTATTTTTTGTTGCAGTTGTCATTGTTGTTTAGCTGGCCCTGGGCTGGGTTCAAACCCGCCAACCTCAATGTATGTGGCTGGCACCATAACCATTGTGCTACAGGCACTGAGCCCATACTTTTTACTTTTTCTTCTTCTCTTTCACAGATACCTATTCTTATAATAGCTCTCTTTGCAAAATCTTATATTTTTTTGCAATGATCTTTTTTTTTTTTTGGCAGTTTTTGGCTGGGGCTGGGTTTGAACCTGCCACCTCTGGTATATGGGGCCAGCGCCCTACTCATTTGAGCCACAGGCACTGCCTCAATGATTTTTCATTCTTTTTTTTTTTAATACATTATTTTCTCCTGACCAGATTATTTCTTCTGCTTGCTTTGGTCTATATTTTTGCAATTCTATAAATGACACATTTCTTTAAGTTCTGTTATTTCTCTCTCTCTCTCTCTCTTTTTTTTTTTTTTGTCACACTTGGTAAAGTTCCATGGCTTCACTGCTCACAGCAACCTCAAACTCTTGCTCTTAAGTGATTCTCTTGCCTCAGCCTCCCAAGTAGCTGGGCTACAGCACCCACCACACTGCCTGGCTATTTTTAGAGACAAGGTATTGGTCTGGGTCAGGCTGGTGTTGAACCTATGAGCTCAGGCAATCCACTCAACTTGGCCTCCCAAAAATGCTAGGATCACAGTTGTGAGCCACCACGCCCGGCCTCTGTTATCTTTTTTCTAATGTTACCTTTCTCTTTAGTTAGTTTGTATTCATGTATTCTTTTTTTTTGGTTTCTTTAAGGTGCTTGTCTACCATCTCCCCCATTTCACTCTTTTTACTTGTTGTCTATAAACTGAATTTTATATATGTCATTACAGAAATTTCCGTCAGAATGGAGTTCATTTCCAGAAAGCTATTGCAATTCTTTGAGGGTGTCAAGATAGCCTGTTTTTTCATGTTGCTGAGGCTTTATTCTGGTTTGTTCTCATCTGGGGCCTCTTCTCTTGGCTCAAAACAAATAGCAGATATGATACTCCTGCTCTTTCCTGCTGATGCCTCTGTTGCTGAGTGGGGATAAGCATGGGTCTTAGGATGATGTATTTGGGTCCTACTCTGGAAGCTTGACCAAGCAGGAAAAGGGTGGATGTACTGTGAGCCTTTAACACTGCTGCAATAACATAAACTAACTACAGGAATTAAATTAATTCCATTCATTCTGTCCTTTATTATGCTGGAAGTGCACAACAAAGATAGCATCCATTGAGGGCCATCCTAAAATTTTCTCTACCACAATATCAAAATAGTTTCTCAAATAAACTTAGCTTTAGATAGACCAGGTTAAATGGAACCCATTCCATGTAACCAAGCTGGACATTTGAGATTTGTCCAACCCTTAAGCCACCCTTCACCTATACCTGAGCAAATTCACCTATACCAGAGATAACAAATAAAATCATTTTTCTCAATAACATCTTTAAAAAAACAATTTTCATTGTTTATTCCCACTGACAGAATCTTAGCTCAGATTCTACCAACTCTGTCTGTTGATGTCTGACCAACTACCAACTCTGTTTAGACTGTACCTGCCTCTCCCTATTTATACTACCCCATTATTTTACAACATTTTTCAAATTTCCATTAAATTCAGCCTCTAAAAAACAAATTACATCATTTCATCTTAATATTAAAAGTATATTTTAGTTATCTTTGCTAGTGATAAATTTCAAACTCCTTGATTCATCATTATAAATCTGTGAAACAGCAGAAAGTATAAAATAACTCTCTGGATTATTCACACATAACAGGTATTTGATAGATATTTGTTTGGTGAATTGCTGAAAAAGTTAATTTTAAAAATTACCTCATTTTATTTCATCCACTTCAACTTTTCTCACTTTTCCTCAATTTGTGTACAAAAACCATTCCATACCTCACCTTTCACAGAATAAGCAGCCATTTCACACATTTTTTTCTCTTGACGCATGCTCTTAGCTATTCCTGTAATGCCTTTTCTTCCTTTCTCTTCCTTCTCATTTTTCATCTCAAGTGTTTCTTTCAGTGTGAACTCTTCTATGACACTCAAATATTTGAATCTCTTTCCCTTTCTATTATGTCAATGACCTCATAAGGTTATAAGTGGTATAATCAGGTTAGGGAGAAAGTCCCATATAATAATAGTATGCATGGTACTTTGTAAAGCTATGATCCATTTTTGAAAGGGTAGTTGACTGGGAATACTGCTTTTCTTGAAGCAATTTAGAAAAGAATGACATGTTGCAAAATAAATATAATCTTGACTCAGAAACAAAAAGTCAACTTTTAACTGAATAATGAAAAGTAGGTGATGCCTTCTTAAAGGAAGAAAATGCAACTTGGAATATGCACAGGAGAATACAATTGCAGAAGGGTGGATCAGTGCTAAGAATGATCCAGAAAGCAGGACCGAAAGTGGGAGAGGGCCAGAGAGAAGGAGTGTGCTCTGCAGCAGTTGATGCATTGTAACCCCCACCCTGGAGCCAGTTACCAAATATAATTGGATAAATTTCTGAACTGGAAGAGGGAAAATAGGACACCTTAGGAATTTGAGATATATGGGGAGGTAAAGGGGGCACAAATGCCAGAAAACCAGTCACCACTGAAGCACTCTATCTAATGGCGGCAACAAAGAGAATTCATTTCTCATGGTAGTACTGCATTTACAATACGAATTGTCATTTGCAGTCCTAGAGGTCATGTGAATAAAACCACACTCTTGGGAAATCAAGCCATCTTTAGATTTTTTTCTTTCAATGTTTGAGATATTAAAATTACAGACAAAATATTTTATTTTATTTTATTTTTTATTTTTTATTTTTTTTTTGGATTAGAAGAATCAATATTTTTATTTTTTATTTTTTTTCTCTCTTTTTTTTTTAATTGTTGGGGATTCATTGAGGGTACAATAAGCCAGGTTACACTGATTGCAATTGTTAGGTAAAGTCCCTCTTGCAATCATGTCTTGCCCCCATAAAGTGTAATATTTTAAATAAACAAAAGCTGGCAAACAAAGAAATATATATGAGAACACACACCCCAAAATGTAGGGATACACATAGAGACATATTAGACAAAGTCTAGGAGGTTAAAAAATGTCCTCCTGGAAGATATCCATATCCTAACACCTGAAACATGTGGCTGACACTTCATGTGTCAAAAAATGAACTTCACGGATGTAATTAGATTAAAAATTTTGAGATGAGGACATTATCCTAGGCTCTAAATGTATCCACACATGTCCTGGCGGAAGGCAGTGGAGATCTAGTACACAAAGAGGAAAAAGGGGTGTGCAGATGGAGCTGAGAGAGTGACGTGGCCAGAGGCAAGGGATGCTGGAAGCCACCAGACTATGCAAATGAGAAGGTTGGATCCTCTTGAGAAAATATAGTCCTGTCAACACTGGTTTGGACTAGTAATAGTGATTTCCTAAGTCTGGTCTCCAGACCTGTGAATGATATAGATTTCTGTGGTTTAAGACATCAAGTGTGTGATTATTTATTACAGAGTCACAGGAAACCAATACACATGGGATAATGAAATCAATAGATAAATTAGGCAAATCAGGACACTTTGAGGTAGATATAAGAAATTGGTGGTGACACTGAAAAAATTCTGATTTTATAACAATTGAGTTTATGCATGTGGTAAGGGTCTTCATGCTGGTGGGGACTCTGCAGAATCCCAGGAGTATAAAAGACATCATGTGGTGAGGGGGCTGCGCACAATACTCAAGTCTCTCTTCCTTTCCCTAGAAATCCACTAATGTTTCTCTTAATCCATATAAGAGCTAATCCCAAAGACCCAGTCATCTTTTAAAGGCCTCACTTCTCAGTACTTCCACCCTTGTGATTACATTTCAACATAAGTTTTGAGGGGACAAATATTGAAACTATAGCAATGATTTCTTAATTTCTCATTTTAGCTAATTATAAAATAAGTAGTATAATTGAATCAGAGGGAATGAAGGGATGGCCAGGCCAAGGAAGAGAATTTTGAAGGATAATTCAAAATTACAATGAGACCAGTAACTCAAATTTGAAAAAAAAAAATGAAATAATATGAAGATAATTATGACTGTGCAGAGTGAAACAGCTTCTAGTATTTAGAAAAATATTTCCATTCTAAGGGCGTCGTGATCTAAATATATTAATAACTGTGAAAACTTTTCATGCTCAAAAATTACTTGAAGAAGTCTGGCCCCAAGATTATCCAGATCTCCAGATAGCAGCTTGAGACACAAATCATGACGTGACGTTCACTTACTTAGTATTTTCAAATGGTACTTTGAATAAACCAAACCTCCTTCCCTTGTATAGTCCGGATCTTGCCTCCCCAGGCAATCTCATGGTCAGTACTTATGGTACCTCCGTCTCTTCCACCCTCTGTCCAACCCTGCAGCTCTAACTTTGTTCTTATACACACCAGAGATTTTCTGGTCTTAATGTCTTTGCACATATTTGGTTTTATTTTCTGACCAGCATTCCCTGAGATTTTACTCAGGCATTTGGGTTAAGGAAGTAAGGCTTTCCTAACACCCTAATCTAGTCTCAGAATCTATTTTACTTCCGCTTTTATTTTCTTCATATCACCGTCTAAACGTATTTTCTTCATTTTTACTAGTCTGTCGTCAGTGTCAATGAGAGCAAGAAGTTTGGCTTATTCAAAACTTCATAATGTATAGAACCGTGCCTCACATGTGATAGGTACTCAGATATTAATGTTGAATGAATACAGATCTTTAGAGAATATTATAAGCTATCCCCTTCTCTTCTTAATTATTCCTGTGTACTGTATTTTAGGTATTCTTGTTGCATTGGAAGCAGTTCTTTTGTCTCAATACAACATTCTTAATGTTTTTCTTTAGACAGACCATAAGATACCGTCATTGTTCACTTACCAAAACCTAAGTATCTACCAATCTAGGTCAAATTATTGTCAGTTGAGAATTTAAAGAGATTTTTTTCTCTAAAATTTCAATAGATTTGTGATACACAAGTTGTTTTGTGTTATATGAATGTATTGTGTCATACAGAAATCAGGAGTTTTAGAGCACTTGTCAACAGCATAGTGTATGTTATATCCAATAGGTAGATTTTTATCCCTCATTCTCTCCCCTCTCTCCTTCTTAATTTTTATTTTATTTTATTGTTTTTGCAGTTTTTGGTGAGCACTTGGTTTTAACCTACCACCTCTGACATATGGGGTTGGCGTTCTACTCCTTTGAGCCACAGGCGCTGTCTCTTAGTTTTTAATATCCATTTCTTCACATTAATTTGTATTTTATTACTGAGCACGTCTCCTTTGGCGCTGCAGGGTAGGTTATTAGAAAAACTAAGTTCAAAATCGAAAGATATTAGGCAAGAACCTTTGAACCTAGATTCTTAGATGTTTGCCACAAAATCCCAAACTCTGATCTTCAGGGATTCCCCAGAAGAAGAACTTTCTGTTGTTTGACACCATCATTTAACCTAATCACTTCTTCAATTATTTATTGAGTGACAACTACACATTAGTCCCAACATAACAATCTTGGACTAGGGAAACCAAAAAGAAAAAGGGCCTTACTTCAGAGAGATTACATTCAAGTGAACCAAAACAATGAATCACCAAATAAACAAGTTAAGTCCATATTACATAAAACATAGGGGAATGTAATGGAAGAAAAATAATCTAAGTGACAAGGATAAAATTGAATTTAGCAGTTATGGTAATGCTACTTAAAATATCAGATGTTCAAAGAAACACTAATCTTCATGGTGGGCAGATTCCAGGAGGAAAGTCACATATGTGAAGAAAGAACATTAAGAGAGAATAACCAGAGCAAAATCCCTGAGTAAGCAGGTAGGTATCTGGATTGTCCAAGAAATACCAAGGTCAGTGTGGATAGAGAGATAGAAGTAAAGTAGAGAGTGGTAGCACCCTGTTTCCCCGAAAATAAGATATCCTCCGAAAATAAGGCCTACCTAAAGGAAAGATAAGACGTCCCCTGAAAATAAGACCTAGCGCATCTTTGGGAGCACACCTTAAAATAAGACACTGTCTTATTTTCGGGGAAACAGGGTAGATGAAAGGAGAAAGGTCAAAAGCAGAGAGGATAGGCCTGGAAGAGGCTTCTAGACTATTTTAAGAACATAAAATTTAAATCTGATGATAATGGGAAACTCAGCCTCAGGGAGGATTTGAACAAAGGAGTAACATGAGCTGACATATTTCAACTGAATCATTCTGGCTGTTATGTTGAAAACATATTTCTCATTCATTTCCATTAAGAAAAGTTATAGAGATTAAGGATATCCTAATTATTAAGCCAAGAAAATAGTTTCGAGTAGGTAGCTAAATATTTGTTTAACAAAAGAAAAATTTGGGTGGCGTCTGTAGCTCAAGGAGTAGGATGCCGGCCTCATATACCAGAGGTGGTGGGTTCAAACCCGGCTCCGGCCAAAAACTGAAAAAAAAAAAAAAAAAACCACCAAACAAACAAACAAAAAAAAACAAAGGGGAGATTTTTTCTCTTGATAAAAATATATGAAATGGGGTACCTAATTCTTAAGTTGAATCACTTAAAATTTCCAATGATCAGCAGGTTTTGATTTGCAAAACGAAGCAACTTAACATAGCAGTTACTCAGTAGTTTTTTATATTAGAGACAGAGTCTCATTTTGTCACCCTTGGTAGAGTGTGGTGGCATCACAGCTCACAGCAACCTCCACCTCCTGGGATTGGGCAATTCTCTTGCCTCAGCCTCCCAAGTAGTTGGACTACGTGCCCACCACAATGCCTGGCTATTTTTTGTTGCAATCTGGCCGGGGCTGAGTTTGAACCTGCCACCCTCGGTACATGGTGCTGGTGCCCTACTGACTGAGCCACAGGCACCGCCCTCTCAGTACTCTTTTAGAAAGATGTTTTCATGTGTGCATCTT
The DNA here is from genome assembly GCF_027406575.1 of Nycticebus coucang. Classification (NCBI taxonomy): domain Eukaryota; kingdom Metazoa; phylum Chordata; class Mammalia; order Primates; family Lorisidae; genus Nycticebus; species Nycticebus coucang. Next base: position 34,478,269 of record NC_069782.1, read on the forward strand.
TTGCTAACCTTTAATAATTTTTTTTCACAAATATCTTGCCAATTATTATTCTTTACCATTGTTGATTTCCAAACCCATGCATCTATGCCTGAATAACTCTGTTGACAGTTGATGTTGTTATTAACTTTTCTGAACTTAATTGATCATTCCCACCTTCCATCCTCTTTGGTCCTCTGGTGCTTATATTTCCAAATTTGAAATAAAAGAGTTTAAGTGTGGAATGCAATTAACAATAGAATTTAGTACTAACTCAAAAATAATATTATCTTCACAAATAAGAAGAAATAACCAAAAGTTATTTTATAAAAACCTCTATTTGTAGGGTCTGCTCAGTTTTCTTTAAGCTTTTTAATTTTAGACTTCATTAGTATCTGTAAAATGCTATAAACACAACTTCTCATGTTTAAAAGGTCAGTCAGAAAAAAGAATAACATTTTAATTAAATTTTAATTATGGGATAAAATACTAAACTAACTTGGAGATATTAAAATTATGCTTGTGCAACTGGATCCTTCTGAAGAAAATATATGAGGAATAAAAATTCAAAATTATGTTCATATTCTTTCTCTTTCATTTTTTTTTTTTTCCAGTTTTGGCCAGGGCTGGGTTTGAACCTGCCACCTCTGGCATATGGGGCCAGCGCCCTACTCCTTCGAGCCATAGGCTCTGTCCTCTTTTTAACTAATTTTTATGTTTCCAAGATTAAAATCTGCTGTGGAATAAATTATGACAAACAGAGACATAGTAGCACAAAATAAGGGGTCTGGACAGAATCAGAGAAGAGAATTATAATCTAGCTTTGACTGTATAAGAAAGGTATCTTTCAGAATTACATGTTCCCTCAAAAGAGCTTAGTTAAAGGGTAATTTATGTTCTTCAATGATCAATTGTACTTGAAAGAATAATTTCCAAAGAAGAATTTTACTTTCACTGGGTGAAAATTGCATAGCATGAAGTAAGATTGTTATACACAGAAGGACAAAGGGATTCTGCAATATTAACTATGGGTTAGCAATACATCATCCTGAAACATTCTTTGTAACACATGTCAAGAGAATGACTATGAATGGCCAAATGTCAAAGGAATTTTTTATTGCCTCTAATGTAAGCTTTATTTATTTTTGTTTTTAAAAATAAAGTTAATTAAGATTCCTCACAAGTAGTTTCATGAAAATTGCACCCAAACTAATTAAGCTTGTTTTCACAGAGAATCTTTACGTATGGTTGATTGACTTTGTAACTGAATTACATATTAATCTTCTAGGATTATAACTTCTGGCATTTTTGGCTTTACAATATTCTTTTATCAGGCAATGCCTTTAGGAATGTGTTCACAGAAACTATTGTTACTTCCAGAAAACAGATTTAAATTAGGCTCTGTGTTGAAATACTGCTCAAAATCATAACAATAGAAATACTTCCTGTGTAAGAAGAGTAGGCCTGTTAGGGCGATAATGTAATGCACATGGGCTAAAACCATCATTAGACGCTGAGCTATTCAGGGGTAGGTAATACAGCCGCATGCACTCAGTAAGTTCATTGAAATGAATGTGGAAATTGCAATACAAACCTTTTCTGGACCTTCTATTATGGTATAAAAGTATCTTGACAATTAAGCAGGGCAAAATACCCAATGCTTCCAGCTACTGAAAAGATAAACGTGTCACACGTTATCTTGAACATCTACATGCGGAAGCTCTAGAAAATTATCGTTCAACATCAGGAATTTTATAACCACTCTGATTTAAAAAGCATATGATCATTCCCTTTCCATTTCCATTGTACAAGTGAACTAAATTTCAGATCATCTGAAAGATTACATTTTAAATTACATGCACATAGAATTTCCCTTTAGTAGTTCCCTGTTTATTAAAATCTACTTTCATTCTCTCTTGTGGAACATCAATATTTTCTCACTTGGACCACCAATTATAAACTCCATTGAGATTACATAGGTTATAGTTACATAGTTCTCATAGGTATATTATTTATTTGGTTTAGCTCGTTAATTAAGTTCTCAATTCAAGCTTAGCTCTGTTGTCCAGGCCTACACCTTTATTTTCAGCACCAAAGAGTTCTTAAGTTCTTGTTTCCACATGTTACTGTCATTCCTCCTCCCAGCACTCGTCTGAAATATCACCATCATTCCACTCACTGTGAAAGAAAAAACACTTAGGCCTGATCTATCTATCTACCTACCTACCTATTTATCATCTAGCTATCTCTCTGGACCAAGAAAAAATTCTGCTCTTAATTACAAAGGCTCTTGACATGATAATCAATTTTCTAAATTGAGCTCAAAGATCTATAGCTAAATTAGTATGTTTTAGCCCTAGAATTAGCGGGACAGAAAAAAATTCAGTGTCTGGAAATGTGTATATCTCCAATATTTTAAATGTACTTTCAGCTAAGCAAGGGACAAGCATTATGCTCAAATAAATTGAAAAATGCAAGATCAATTTCACTTTTTTATATTACAAATTAAAAACCCAATGGACATTTTTGTACTGTAAGAAACAGAAAAGAGGCGTATGTGAGCTTACTTCTACTGACGGGCGATCAGATAGGAGGCTCCTGCTATTTCAGTTTCTAGGTCAATGAAGAAGACAGTTCCCAACATAAAGTCTGGCTGAGCCTCCACCAACAATCACATAGCATGGAACACGTACACGTGGAAAGAAGCCATGTGAGTGCCTGGCCCATGTATACACACACACACACACACACACACAGATGGTCAGAGCTATCAGTTGTGCTGTTAACCATTTGTTTCCTGTGAATGTTGTGGTAAAATAAATGTAACATAAGATTTGCCATTTTAACTATTTTTAAATGTAACCATTTGCTTTGATAGGCTTTTATTTGCATGACATAGGTGGTTGGGAGCTTATAGTTTTTGATTCTTAAGTATCAAAGTAGCCATATAATCTTTTAAAATTAAGTTAACGTCCGGACTCCCTTTCTGACTAATGCTGGGAAGCTGTATGCAAAAAGAAACACAAAGCAGTGAATAGTCCCTGTGAACTCACACAAATTCGTGATTTTAACTGACACGAAAACGTGCTAATGATTAGAGGAGCATACACTGCCCAGATGCAGCGTCAAAGCGTTGATCTCTCGAAGGGATTTAAACCATCCAATGCAGCTTCACAAAAAACTCCTTTTTGCATTGCAACGACGTTTGGTTTCAGAGCGACACAAGAGATCTAATGGTGTGTGTTAGTATAACTCAGAGAAAGGAAACCTGCTCTGGAGTTGAGCTCCATGGTGCTTTTCTTCATTATTTACTAGACTGAAAGATTGCATGACTCACTGTAGTTCTTCAGCCACCTGCATCCCATAAGGCCGTAATTCTAGGTTTATAATACACAACCTAGGTATGTCAGACAGATTCTGCTAAAACATTCACAGATAACGAATTCCTTGATTATCTCAGTCATAAGAAATGCCATTGGCGTGCTTACAAGGAGGCCTAAATCAAAGTCAAGAGTGCCTGTCCCATCCCTGGGGAGAGGAGAGCGTGGTGCAGGGACGGTGGCGGTTCTCACTTCCCTTCTTATAGTGTCACACACAAGTCGCACAGGCACATTCTGGCATCAGCTTCTCTGATTTCAAATCTAGCCTGATTAGCCACGTGAATTTAGGTAATTTGCATAATTTCTCAAAGCCGCAGTGTTTCATTTGTTAAGTGAGATTAATATTTAGTCCACCATGTTATTCATGATTAAATGAGCCCATCTTTGACGTCTCCCATCCCTTTTATTTCGCCGGATCATGCACACATAAAGTAATTTTCTAGATACAAATATCCTAATCTGTCTTCTGTTGCTATAACAAAATATCTGAAATTGGGTAATTTGTGAAGGAAAAAAGTTCATTTATCTCTGGAGACTGGGAGGTCCACGATTGGGCAGCTGCTTCTGGCCGGCTTCTGGTGAGAGCCTCCTGGAATGCCGTAAACATAACAGGAACATAAGGGGAAGCAAAGAGAAATCACGACAGGCAGCCTCACTGTATAGTAACCCGCACTTCCAGTAACCATTCCAGGCCATGAGAATGAGCACTACTCCCTGAGAAAAGCATTAATTCCTCCCAACAACCAAATCACCTCTTAAAGATACCACCTCCCAACACTACCATACAGGAGACCAAGCCTCACCATGCGTTCTGGTGGTGAAACATCCCATTTAAACTATAGCATTTTACTCTTGCCTTCTCATGATGCAAAATACAATCATATCATCTCAATTGTCCCAAAACTCTTGACTCCTTCTCACACCAACTCATAAGTCTAGCTTTGAACTTATGAAATAAAAACAGCTCATCTATTTCCAAGAAAAGTCTATTATAATCCCAAAAGACATAATCCCTAACACCATAAACTGGAGTGTTGAAATCCCCAAAAGATCAAATTCCCTGACTATGAAATCTTAAAAATCACAATCCAAAGAAGATAAAAATTTTAAAAATATAACTATAGAAGAAAATATTTAAAAATTATTTAAAAGGTATTTAGTTACATTTTCAAAAATTTATTTATTTGAGATACCTATAAACACTACAAAACGCTTCTTGGGCTACTTTTCACAATACAACAGGCAAACAAAACAGACATTTTTGTAAGCATTAACTCAGGCATACTAATAACAGTCACATAGGTATATCAGTTAAAAGCAAATGAATCATAGTCACAAAAAAATGAGTCAATAAGCAGAATGTATAAACATACACAGTGATGATTAGCAATTGTGTGCAACCAGCCTTATAAATTCAGTCGCCTGAAATACGATGATTAACAACTTCAGTCTTTGACAAAATTGATCAAAAACCAGAGGGGTAATCACTGCATCTGCATCAACCCTGTTACCCAGAGAGCCAAGATCTAAAGAAATTTTATCTTTCACACGTGAAGATGTTCAAAAAGGATATGCTTTTACTTCTTGAGAAAGTGTCAGAGTTCTTGTATAGACACAGTGCTTACAAACAAAGTCACAAAGTCAAGGCAGTAATAAGGCATAAAATGAGAACTCCTTGAAAGTCTACACAATTTATACCTCCAGGATTGGAAAGAATGTGAAGATGAAATACATAGCATGGTTAATACTAAATATAATACTGACAATTTAAAATATTTCAAAAACTAAAAATAAAAAAAAGAAAAAGTCTGAAAAGAAAATTCGACATGAATTATGGGCAACTGTGTGGAGGTAGTCCATGATCTTGCTGAATTTCACAACTATTAAACTATATTTTGAAGTCTTGAAGCATAATGAATAGTTGCTTTTCTTTCTCTGGGGATGTGGCTCTCAGAGAACACGTTCACATTCATTTTTAATGAGGCATGGCCCTTTAAAAATTATTCTGTGATTCAATATATAGTGACACGATCATCTCCTCTTAAATGTTCCCATCTTTTGTGCCATGCTTCTGACTGTTTTGTGTACAGGGAGATCCATTCCACGTGCACTTACACATAGACCGTGGATGTGCAAAAACAAATCTGTTGATCAAACAGCAACACTGTTGAGTAAGTGTCTTTTTATCCTAACATGTGCATGATTATTTTTGCACTAGTCAGTAACTTCACTGGTTTCTTCGGGCAAATGCATCTTTAATTCATTAAAAGCTCCTGGACTGTCACCATCTGGAAGAAATGCTATGCCTCATGACACATTTTTAAACTGAAGTTTGTATTATTGCTGTATTGTGGGGCCAATCTACCCACATTAAATTTCTACCCAATGTATTGAGTTCAATGGAAAAAAAAAACAAACTGTAGTAGTAACACCTTGAGAGTTTAATAGAAAAAACAAACTTTAGTAGTAACACTTGAGATTCACTAATTACAAATCTCCCTGATGGTTCGGGAATTTAGTTGGAATCTATTTTCTTCTGCTTAATGACAATAGCAAGGGAATAGTTCTATCTAACTGGCTGCAGCTATCTTGTGTTTGTGATTGTCAGGATTTTAGCTGTTGGAAGTTTTAGAATATAGGGATTTTTTATCTTTCAGTATTTTAACATTCAAAATTATGGTGTTTGGGATTATATCTTTTAGGATGATGATCCAAAGCCACTTCCAAATTATAAGGGTGAGACTGGCATAGGATAAATATTCCCATTTCAAAAAGGAAAACTAAGCACAGAGAAAGAAGTGGCTGACCTAAATCAATTCTAAATTTCAGCAGGGTGGACGTTAAATCTTAAGACTCGGGAATAATCTTTGACTCTATGTACAGCCTCCTGGGCACAGTGGGGTGGAGGTGGGGCTTCCAAGGATTCAGGAAGCCCCAGTCCACGGCATTGGTGGGCTCCCCCCATGTGGCTGCTCTTCAGGTTGGAGTTGTCCCCTGCTGCCTGCAGCTTTTCCAGGTGGGCATTGTGTGTGCCAGTAGATCTACAGTTCTGAGGTCCGGAAGGCTGGAACCCCACTCCCACAGCGCTGCTGTGCATTCTTGTGAAGACTCTCTGGGGAAGCTATACTCAACCCCACAGCAAATCCCTGCCTGGCCTCTTGGGCACTTTGCTACACTCTTAGAAATCCATATGCCGAGGGTGATGGGTTCAAACCCGGCCCGGCTAAACTGCAACAAAAAAAATAGCCGGGCAGGGCATTGTGGCGGGTTCCTGTATTCCCAGCTACTCGGGAGGCTGAGGCAAGAGAATCGCCTAAGCCCCAGGAGTTGGAGGTTGCTGTGAGCTGTGTAACGCCACGACACTCTACCAAGGGCGATAAAGTGAGACTCTGTCTCTACAAAAAAAAACCAACATAAACAAGAAATCCAGGTGGCGGCCACCACACCTGTCCTGTTCTTGCTTTCCACATGGTTGCAGCATTAGCACCGTGTGGACATGGGCACCACCAGGCCTCTGGAGCAGCAGCATGAGACACTTCTAGGACCAGCTGAGCCATGGCATGGTGAGGCCAAGGTTCACAACTGTGCCATTTGAAGGGGCAGATAGAGCCACATCCAGGGCCACTTGAACCACACTGGAGCTGCTGCGGAGCATCCAGCTGGCATCCAGGAAGCAAAGTCCTGAAGTGCCCTGGGCAGCATGCCTGTAGGGGCGCCTCTGGCCAGTCACATGAAGCCGTTCTGCACTCCTAGATTTCTAGGCCTGTGATAGGAGGAGAGGCTCTGAGGATCTATGGAATGCATTAGGAGTCCTTCTCCTATTGTCAGGATAATTATCACCTGGCTTTCATTAATTCATGCTAATCTCTTCAGTAACTGGTTGCTCAGCCAAATTCTTTTTTTATTATCTATTCAAAGCACATTTTTTCATTATTTCCAAAGCCAGACTGTGAATTTTTCCGGGTTTTTGCTCTGCTTCCCCTTTAGCTATAAAACCCGTCTTTGAACCATCTTTTTTGCTCCTATGACTCACTGTATGTGGCCAAAAGTAATCACACAGTATCTTGAGCAGTTTGCTGTTTAGATATTTCCTCATCTGAAATCCTGGTTTGTCACCCTTCAACTCCATATTCCATAAAGCCCTAGGGCACAGACACAAGGCACCCAACTTTTTTGGGACTTTATAACAAGGATGGCCTTTATTCCGGTTCCTAATAAGATATTCCTCATTTTCATCTGTGGTTTCATCAGGCAATGACTAGCCATATTTCTGTCAACATTCTGGTCACAATTTATGTAATCCCTAGGAAGCTCTATACTCCACCCAGTCTCCTTGTGTTCTAAGTCCTCACCAGAGTCATCTGTAATGCTTCATTTACTCTTTTATACCGGTAAGGACATTTTGATGAGTGCCTAACAGTCTGTCAGTCACTGTTTTACAGCATGAGAGTATATCATGAAAAAATATTCCATTCTGTTTTCTATCGTTCGAATATAGTTTGTACTCCACAAAACTCACGTCAAGGCTTGGCCTTCAAAGTGGCAATGTTTAAAAACTTATTTTTTAAAATTGGTGTTGTATATTGAAATGTATTGAAATGTATACTTCTTTATACATGATTTAGATGTATCATATATATTTATATATAAGTTTAATATTCCATTATATCATTGTGCATTGCAATGTAGGCTTATTCTAGCCTGCTCTTCCAGACTCTTCCAGCTTTCACCTTACTTACTTCCAAAGCTGCTCTCTATTTTCTGCTATTGTTATAGAAACAATCCCATTCCTGGTACCATTTTTTTTGTCTCAGTCCATTTTCTGTTGGCATAACAAAATAAATTATACTGGTTAAGTTATAAAGAAAAGTGGTTTATTTAAGTCATAATTCTGGAGGATGGGATTTCTGACATTGAGAGGTAACATGTGGTTGGCTTTAGGTGAGGACCTTCTATTGCATTATAACCTGATGAAGAATGGAAGTGAAAGTGGCATGTACACAGAGTAAATGTGATGGGCAGCAATGCTTTGTAACAATGTGGTTTTCCAGTAACTAACTTAGTCCTGCAAGAACAAGAACTCTTGTCTGCAAGAAAGGCATTAATCCCTCCTAGCCACCTTATCACCTCTTAAACGCATTGCCTCTTACATTGCCACATTGAAGACCAAGCCTTGAGGTGAGTTTTGCTGAGTACAAACCATATTCAAACCATAGAAAACAGAATAGGATATTTTTTCATAGATGTACTCTCACACTATAAAAGACTGTTAGGCACTCATTAAAATGTCCTTACCGGTATAAATGAGTGAAAAAATGAATGAGTGATTGAATATAGCTTAGGGACCACACTTGATCTCTTTTTCTGTGTTGCTCAGCAATAATATTTATCTTAAAGTTGAAACTCTATCATGTCTGTACTATGTAAGTATATACCAAAGACATTTTAATTTACATGATGGTATATTACTCTTTAACTTATTTTTTTAAAATCTAGGTTGTATATATTGAAATGTATACTTCTATATACATGATTTAAGTGTATCATATATATTTATATATAAGTATAATATTCCGTCATATCAATAAAATAAATTTTGTGCATTTCACTGCAGATATTTTCTCTATTATAAGGCATACTATCATGAACATTTTTCTACATGTATGTGCAAATGGTTCTCCAAAGTGTGTACCAAAAAAGTGGAGTTATTGGATACTAAAATATCTTTGTGCTTGTTTGTGTATTGCCAAAGTATTCGAAATTGTGATGAAAATATACTTCCACCAGCAGTGTGTATAAGAATTCTGATATCACTACATAATTGTTATCACTTGGTACCATGAGACTTGAAATGTTTGGCAATCTGAGAGGAGAAAATTTTTTTTACATTCTATTGTTTTTCATCTTCTTAATTATTAGTAAAATCAAGTACCTCTCTCATTGTCACTGGCCATTGTAGCTTTCTTTTTCCATGTATGACCTATTTGTATTACTTGTGAGATCTTCTACTGGATTTTATATTTATTCCATATCAATTTACTTGTGCATTTCTGAATTCTAAACACCAAGTTTTCTTCTCTACCTTATTTTTAATGTCTTTGTTTCACATACCTTTTAAATGTAGGGTAATAAAATTAATGAGCTGAGGAATTATCTATATTTTTTTTCTTTTTTTGCAGTTTTTAGCCGGGGCTGGACTTGAACCTGCCACCTCCGGCATATGGGGCCGGCGCCCTCTCCTTGAGCTACAGGCGCCGCCCTATCTATAAATTTTTAAGGTCAAGTTTAGGAAAATCTTTATTATCTCAATGTAATAAAGATATGATGCTATAAAGCTATAGAAGTGAAAGGTTTTTATTACTATTTTAATTTTTAACAATCAGAAAACTAAAAACAGTATTTATGTTATTTTAATTTGCATTTACCCAACTATTGCTAAAGTTAGGTTGTCTGTTTGCAAAACTGATAGTCTTTGGATTTGCTCTAAAAATATTATTCATATATTTTTTTCACTATAGATTGTATTTTTATTGTCAACTTGTAAGAGCTCTTTGTATACATTATCCTTTTGTCTATTAACTATATTGCTAGTTTCATTTACTATGGACTCCATGTGCTATGTCTTTTAGCATGTCAGATTTTAAACTTCTACTTGCAAATGAGCTGCTACAGCAACTGGAGGTCAAGTTCGCAAATATTTCTAGAGAGAAACTCTGTGACAAGTATGAGTAAGAGATCAACCAACAAGTATGGAATTGGACAGCTCCTGGAATTGAAGTGGTCCATGTAGAAAGCTTCGGGTCCATTTCTAGTGCCCAAGTGTGCCCCGTGGGGTGGCAGAGCTGGTAAGCTGAGCTGACAAGCTGTGATATCTCCTGCTGCAGCTGCCAATTCACTGGGAGCTCTGTTGCCTCCTGTATCCTGGATACGGCTGAACAAATGTGGAACATAGTATGTCTTGTGAGTCTTTTCATCAATTCCAAATAAAGGACCAATTAATTGAGTCAGTGTTCATGTCAAATGCATAATTATCTCTAATTCTGGATTCCCTCCTCTGTGGCACTGACCCATTTTCACATCTTGACACCAAAAATTCATTGACCTGATTGCCTTGATTTTAGAGTGTGTTGTTCTGATATGTCAAGAAACTTGTCCACTATCTCTTTTTCATTGTTTTGCTAAATATTATTTTTCATTTGAATATGAATTTTATTTTAATCTAAAAAAAGAAAAACAAAATAAAAACTGTTGAAGTTTTAAATGGAATTGCTTCAAATTTTATATAGAACATACTTTTTGTTTTGTTTTGGTGAATGACGTTTTTAATATTCAGGGTTCTCATTCAAGAATAGAATTTACTTCTATTTTTTCTGGTCTGTGTATACATCTGTGCATATATATCTGTGTGTGTGTATATCTTCAGTTATAATTTTATCATGTTCTTCATATAATTTCTTAAGCCTTCCTCATTATGTTCATTCAAGTGTTCTACAGAATTATATTGATGATGTCCAAATACAAAACTATCCAAACATTTATAGAGTTAAACCTAATTTCTCTCTCTCTCTCTGTATTTTAATGCATTACTGGATTTTTTGTTAATAATGCACTTTTAAATATTTATGTTTATTAAACGGGCCCAGTGATTTGTGCCCATGATTTTCTTTTCTCATTCAAATGTTTCTTGCTGGTTTCTGTAAATTTTATTAAAGAACTTAGTAATTTTATACAAATAGTTACTCTAAAATTTATTAATTTGATGAAAAGAGAATTTAAGTACTTTGCATGGCTCAAAACCTGAGTTTTCATGATACCAAAATAATTATGCATGTGTATTCAATATATATTTAGAATATATATTTATAACAACATATTGTTAAGGCTACAAACTTATGACTATAAATCATTTCTTCTTCTCTTATACTGATTTACTGAGTAAATCTGGCGCCTTATTTAGCCTTGCTAGTATTAGGCTTGAATTAATTGCACTATATCCAGTAATAGTTCATCTCAATTGCATGGATTGTAGCATGAGCAGAGAAAAAATTTATTTCTCTTTAGGGGAGTTATTTCTCCCCTAAAATTGCAGTGCTATGTAACTCCAAATAGTCCTGTTTTTAATAAATTAGAGAATTATTATCTCCATTTCAGCTCCATTTATAGCTGCCTTTAAGAAGTATATTTGTAAAACATTTACATTTATTCACATGCAAAGTACAAATCTATTTTCTCTTTATTACAAACCTGTATTCTCTTTATTTTCTTTTATTTTTATTAGATCATAACTGTGTACATTACTGCATTTATGGGGTACAATGTTCTGATTTTATATATAATTTGGAATGGTTACATCAAACTGGTTAACATATCATTCACTGTATTCTCTTTAAAAACTGTAATTTCGTAAGCATTATAACACAGTAAGTAGCTGGGACCAAAGTGAGCCCCAGCATTGCCAAAGGCATTTTATATACTGAAAAATCACCTTGTATCTGCTGCCCCCTACACTTGAGACTATAATAGTATAAAAGTGCTGGACCAACTAAGACAGATAAATAGACTGTCTTAGAACTATCATTTAATTATTGGATTCACATAGGTGTATATTGATGACACTAAGGAGTTTAATGATTGAACATGCCACAATTATTCAATAACTGAATAAAATGTGGTATATTATACTATGGAGTACTACTCAGCCATGAAAAAATGGTGAACTAACACCATTTGCAGCAATATAGATAAAAATGGAGACATTATTCCTCAAAGTGAAGTTTTTAAAGAATAGAAAAAGAAACACCACACATACTCACTATGATACTGGACCTAATCGATCAACACCCATGTACACATTTGGGAGTAAAACTCAACAGAAAGCAAGTAGGTGAGAGGGGACAGAAGGACAGGGGTAAATTCACACCTAACAGGTACAATCCACCCTATCTAGGTGAGGGGCACCCTTATAATTTGACTCAAACTATACAAAAGCAATTCATGTAGCCAGAATATTTGTAGCCCCATAATATTCTGAAATTTTTTTTAAAAGACCCTAAAACAATTATTCTTCATGTGAATCTCTGATAAAAACACATCTCAATTTCAGAGGCAATCTATATCAGAAAATCAACTAGGGAACAGGGGAAAATTTTAGTCTCTGGTACATACTGTAAATTATGTTTTAAAATTCATCTTAAATAATTCCAATACAGGTGCCATCAGAGCAATATCAAAAAACACTACATTAAATGACCCAGACACACTGATCTACAAACATTGATGGCTACATATTAACATGCTCACTGCTATAGAAATAATTTTCTGCTTTCTTAGTATTTAAATTATGACAGTCAAAGGAAATGGGAAAATCATAATGATGGGTATGGTGGTTATAGCAAACATTATATTTATTTTTAATGATTTTTTTATGAATTATATAGTGTCCCTTTTTTTAAATTGCCAATCCAACTATAGATGCTCTCTTTAAAAACCATATTCAATTAAGCATAACATCTCAATTTTCAAATGCTTTGAAATAACAGAGCATAACATTTTCCATGTAAAAAAAAATGGCTATGAGAGAAACCAGGCAGGTGTTTTAACTACTCTATTTGTGTGTGCATGTGTCTGTGTGTGTGTGCATACACATGTAATAATTACCCTTGCTCTACTGAAAACTCCTCTGATTGTATCAATGAGTACTATCCAGCAGCATATTTATAAATGTATTCTTACTATGTGTGGAGATGAAACATGAAAATGCACATAAGTCTTAAGGAGAAAGGACTTATGCTGTTATCACTTTGCAACTTTTTTAGCCTTATTATGAAGACAACGATCTATGCAGTTAAATAACTGTGGGTCCCAATGAGCAGCACTGTCACAAAAGATCAGAAATTACTTATTCTTACATTTTGTGTTATAGTAAATGCTTCACATTAGTGGCTACATATAGAGGAGGGAGGAAGTAAGAACTCTGGAAACAATATACTGTGTTTGGAGGACTGTATTTTTCCTTGAACAGCCTTATTCACAGATGTTTCACAAACTCTGATACATCATTCACAGAATGATTATCAGAAGAGTTAGAAAATATGTAGCATCAAAAAAGATCCAGTTTATTCTTTGAAATGACACTAGCTGTCAGCCTGCTGGGCATGAGAAGAGAGAAAGTTTGTCCTCAACAATCTGCTCTCCAGTTTGGGATTCAGAGCAAGACTCTTCCCTACCATCCACCAAGGGGCAGAGAAGGGGGAAATGTCTCCGGACACCCCATCTGCTGGGCAGTCATGTGTGGCTAATGATCTATAATTCAGTCTCTTTTAATTGTCCACGAAAATATACAGAGCAACCTAAAAAGAAAAAGTAAAACATGAAAGACCAAGAGACAGCCAGGCAATTGTTGAACCTAGAGATAAGTTCCACTGTGGCAACATCTACGAAACTGAAATTAAGTATCAGTTATGTCAAACTCATTGTCACATAAAAGAGAAACAGGGAGCTCCTACTAGATTTCTTTCTGCTTTTCAATACTTTGCCCCTAGTAAGCATTCTGGGGTCTGTGCCAAAGGAAAAAAAATGGGCCACTGTCCTCCGGCTGTGTGGATATTGCTTTTCAGATGGACAAAATATGTACCCCATTGCAACACAGTTCATTCTATTTTTCATTCTATGACCTTTTATTTCTGGAAAACAGCATACCAGCAAGCAGATGGAATTGGTAATAGCATGTTGTAACATTGGTAGTGACGTTTCAACAAGTAAATGCATTTATTGCAAAGTCACTCCATCCCCACTCTGACCTTCCCTCACCCCTCGGGAAAAGATGCTCAAACAGAGATAGAATGGAAGAACATGAGAAAGAAAATTATGTAAGGCAGAAAAAATGAAGTGAATATTGATAAAATTACTGGAATAATAATAACACCAGTATGTTAAAGTCTTGCCATTGTAACAAAGTTAAAAGAAAAACAGAAAACTGAAGAACAATGTATGTTAGACTAACGACAGACAAATATCAGTGTCTTCACCACCTACAGAGTCATTACAATGCAACGATGACAAAAAGATGTCCCAAAGTAAAACAATCTATACCTAAAAAGATTTGAGAAGCTCAAAATAGATATGCTATAGAGAACAAAATTTAAAAAAAATTATCAATTTAAACAAATTAAATATATTGAGGTAAAAACAAAGTATCATGTTTAATCAAATTAATTAATGAAAATAAATACTATAATTTATCTAATAAATTAGTAAAAATAAAAAATATTTTCCAATTATTATGCTAATGCCAGCAAGGATTCTGTGTATTAGATTCTTTTATACACTGCTATTAAGGGTGTACATTTATATATCCCATCTGGGTAACACTTTAGAAATCAAGTACTCTACAAATATGCATAGTCTTTGACTCAGTAATGTTGCTTCTTGAAATCTATATGATGAAGCAATATCAAATAAGGAATATGCAGGCATACACAAATTCATTTACTAAGCATTATTTCTAAAGGTAAATTTAGAAACTATATTCCTACTTAAGGATAGAAGAGTTATTCAGTAAATAATTATAATAATTAACATTATGGATTATATGTAGGTTTTTGTGGAAAAGAAATTCCCATATCCCTGACAAGAGTATTAGAAACCAAGCAACAGCTCTCCCCAGATTCCTAGAGTGCCCCAAGGACAGAGTTTCTGGGAAACATCCCATCCAAATAAATCCATAATCCTGCCCTGTCCTACAGAAGAGCCCAGGGCAGTATGCTGGGCTCATTTTCCCATTCCAGCTATACTGATAAGGTGAATAAAAGCCTTTCGCAACTGCATGGGAGATGAGCTGACACCTGGTCAGACTCCATTCTCCTTTCCTCTCTATTTTTTTTTTTAATTGCAGGTTAATGTGAGGGTACAAACAACTAGGTTACAATGTTTGCATTTGTTAGGTAGAGTCCCTCTTGTAGTTGTGTCCCACAACCAGAAGGTGTTTCCTACACCTGTACACTGTGCCCATTATGTGGGAGCACAACAATCTCCTCTCTTCCTCCCCCTCCCTCCTCCCCTCTCTGTCCCTTCCCTGTCATCCCCCTCTCCACTCTCCCACTTGAACTGAAATGAATTTTTCTCTTCTGTAGGTGAGAACATCTACTGGCTTCATATTAGTATTGAGTACATTGAATATTTGTTTTTCCATTCTTGTGATACTTTATTAAGAAGAATGTGTAAAAATATGGAATGCTTCATGAATTTGCATGTCCTCCTTGTGCAGGGCCGTGCTGGTCTTCTCTGTATTATTCCAATTTCAGTATGTATGCTGCCGAAGCAAGCACTTCTCTCTATAAAAGTCTCTTCTTGAGTGAGGGAGGTGGGAGACAAGATGGCGGACTGAAGCCAGCTTTCAACAAAGGCTCCCGTCCAGAAGGAGAGTTAAGGGACAGGAATTTAGTAAGTATGCTGGTGGACTTGAGCCTCACCAAGAGAGAAGGCTGAAGAATGCACATCAACACCGCTGAGGCAAGTTGTGATCACAAGGATGCAAACAAAAGGTACAAAATCCACCACCAAACGGACGGGAGTCCCCCTCCCCCATGAGACCGGCTCTAGAGCCCCACAATTGAACAAGCGGGCAGAAATTAAAGGCCCTCCCACTACACTCCACGGGAGAGACCTTCTAAAAACTGGACCTACCTCCCCTACTGGGGTGCCGTGGCGTTCTCCTGCCGGACATAGGGCTGAATAAAACTTTGGGAATCCTTTGCCGGCAACCCTGAATCCCCGGCGCTCCCCTCCCGCCCACTGAGGTCTGGAGGCCTGTCCCCCAGGACTTCGGATCCTTGGGTGATTTCTCAAGGGGAGTGGACAGTCCCCGAGTTGCGACTGGTCAGCATTGACTCTGAGGCGCGCCGAGTGAGGAGAGGGCACCGGGCTGAGGGGGAGTCACGCCTCGCGGCACTTCCCTGCGGTGCAGTGCAGCAACCCTCCCCGGGCATACGGGGCCCAAGACTGAATCAGACTCTGGCCTCCCCGCTGAGAGCTGAGAACCCCTACACTCACTCGGGGTCTGAGGGCCTATCCCCCAGGAGTTCGGCTCCTTGGGTGATTTCTCGAGGGGAGTGCACAGTGCCTGAGCTGCGTCAGGTCAGCGCTGACTCTGGAACACCTGAGCGAGGAGAGGGCAGCTGAGGGGAAATCAAGCCTTGGCGGCACTTCCCTGCGGTGCAGTGCAGGAGCCCTCCCCGGGCATACGGGGCCCAAGACTGAATCAGACTCTGGCCTCCCCGCTGAGAGCTGAGAACCCCTACTCTCACTCGGGGTCTGAGGGCCTATCCCTCCGGAGTTCGGCTCCTTGGGTGATTTCTCGAGGGGAGTGCACAGTGCCGGAGCTGCGTCAGGTCAGCGCTGACTCTGGGATACGTGAGCGAGGAGAGGGCACTCCGCTGAGGGGAAATCAAGCCTTGGTGGCACTTCCCTGCGGTGCAGTGCAGGAGCCCTCCCCGGACCGTAGTATTGCGTGAAACTGAATGAAACTCTAGCTTCCCCCCGCCCCACTCCCAATCGGGGTCTGGGGGCCCATCCCCCAAGAGTTCTGATTCCTGGGGGATCTCTTAAGGGGTGTGGACCCAGCACAAACTGCGGCCGCTCAGTGCTGACTCTGGGGCGCGGGACAGAGGAGAAAAGGGTCGCCTGAGTGCCCACACCAGAGCAGCAGTTCCCTGGAGGTAGATCAACAGCCGTTTTTTCTTTAATGGCAGAATGCTCACTTCTGGATATTCTGAGGCCACACCCCCTGTCTCCCTGGGCAACCAGAGGAGGCCACCGGTGACACGGCTCACAAACCCGGAAGCCTCCAGGGCGGGGCGACCCAGAGAGGTGTTCAGACGCAATTCTCCAGCAGCGAAGACGTTTGAACTCAAAACAGCCCGTCTCCTGTAGGCGACGACAGGAACAGAGACAGAACCTCACAAAGTTGTCTGTTCTGTTCTGTTCTGTTAGCAGCACGCATCAGGGACGGGGCTAAGCCTGAGTGAACACCTCCTTCCCATCACCTGCATCAAACACTCAAAGATGTCAGGCCCCATCTCCTCCTGCTAGATAGCGGCAGTCTGCGGGGGCCTGGCAGACTTCCTTGTGATTCAGGCAGGTGCAAACCCCTGGAGTGTCTGTTCACTGCAGGCAACTGGGTTAGCCATCTGCAGAGATACCAGTGACTGGGTCCGACGGAGGGGCAAAGTGGGGAAGGAGACGTCAACCTTCCCAGACTGCTCTGTTTGCTGGGTGGCTCCTCCTGACTCCACGCTGCACTGGGGTGAGCTGTGTCAGAGGAGTCACCAGGCCCCTGTGATCCAGTTCCCAGAGACCTCTTGAACCCTTCCACCGGAGACAAGTGCCGATTGAGACAGTTGATTCGGACCTTTTGAACTGGGCTAATAGACTGAGGACTCTTCAGGCGGTGCCCTGGGTGTGCGATTGTAGGAAGGTTTGATTCTCCTTTTCCAACTGGGGCCAGAGGTGGGCAGGCGGGGTGACTTAATTGCTGATTTTTCCACACAGCTGAGACTTCAAGCCAGAGTAGAAGTTGCAATAGGATCGAACAGAAACCAGCTGAAAACAAGACAGAACCACTTTGCTCCACTACACCAGACAGGGCCCCAGTTTCTCAGGCCACAACACTGTACGGGCCCTCGATAAAACCCCAGGGGAAAAACCAAAGGGAGTAAACCATGGGGCGGAATCAGCGGAAAAACTCTGGTAACATGAATAACCAGAATAGATCAACCCCCCCAAGAAAAGATACGGCAGATGTGATTGAAGATCCCATTCATAAACAACTGGCTGAGATGTCAGAAGTCGAATTCAGAATTTGGTTTGCAGACAAGATTAATAAAATGGAATTAGGAATTCGAGGAGAAATTCAAAAATTGTCTCAAGAATTCAACGAATTTAAAGACAAAACCACCAAAGACTTAGACACACTGAAACAAGAACTTACAGCCCTCAAAGATATGAAAAATACAGTAGAATCCCTCAGTAACAGAATGGAGCAAGCAGAAGAAAGGATTTCTGACATTGAAGATAAAGTCTTCGAACGCTCCCAATCTCTCAAAGAGGAAGAGAAATGGAGAGCAAAAACGGATCACTCACTCAGAGAGCTCTCAGATAATTCGAAAAAAAACAACATAAGAGTTATAGGAATTTTGGAGAATGATGAAGTGGCTGCCAAGGACACAGAGGCCCTTCTACATGAAATTATGAAAGAAAATTTTCCAGACATGCCTAGAGAATCTGAAATTCAGATAGCAGACAGCTTCAGAACCCCAGCACGATTCAACCCCAATAAGCCATCTCCCAGACATATCATAATTAGCTTCACTAAAGTTAACATGAAAGACAAGATTCTCAAAGCAGCCCGGCGAAAGAAAACTATAACGTACAAAGGTAAGAATATTAGAATAACTGCAGATCTCTCTGCTGAAACTTTTCAAGCAAGAAGAGGCTGGTCATCAACTTTTAATCTCCTAAAGCAAAAAAACTTTCAACCCAGGATCTTGTATCCAGCTAAACTGAGTTTCATCTATGATGGAGAAATTAAATACTTCAATGACATTCATATGTGAAAAAATTTGCCATAAGTAAACCAGCTCTTCAGGATGTTCTCAGACCTATCCTCCACAATGACCAACCCAATCCCATACCACAAAAGTAAACTCACTCAGAAACTTCGGATCAAACTCCAACTTCCACACTGGCGAAAGGATTAAAAATGTCCACTGGACCTTTGAAAAACTCGATACCCAAAATTCCACCAGACTTATCAATACTCTCCATCAATGTGAATGGCTTAAACTGTCCTCTAAAGAGGCATAGGTTAGCTGACTGGATACAAAAACTCAAGCCAGATATTTGTTGCATACAAGAGTCACATCTCAACTTAAAAGACAAATACAGACTCAGGGTGAAAGGATGGTCATCCATATTTCAGGCAAATGGTAATCAGAAAAAAGCAGGTGTTGCAATTTTATTTGCAGATACAGTAGGCTTTAAACCATCAAAAGTAAGGAAGGACAAGAATGGTCACTTCATATTTGTTAAGGGTAATACTCAATATGACGAGATCTCAATTATTAATATCTATGCACCCAACCAGAATGCACCTCAATTTATAAGAGAAACTCTAACAGACATGAGAAACTTGATTTCCTCCAGCTCCATAATCGTTGGAGATTTCAACACTCCCTTGGCAGTGTTGGATCGATCCTCCAGAAAGAAGCTGAGCAAAGAAATCTTAGATTTAAACCTAACCATCCAATATTTAGATTTAGCAGACATCTACAGAACATTTCATCCCAACAAAACTGAATACACATACTTCTCATCAGCCCACGGAACTTACTCCAAAATTGATCACATTTTAGGTCACAAGTCTAACCTCAGTAAATTTAAAGGAATAGAAATTATTCCATGCATCTTCTCGGACCATCATGGAATAAAACTTGAATTGAGTAACAACAGGAATCTGCATACCCATACAAAAACATGGAAGTTAAATAACCTTATGCTGAATGATAGCTGGGTCAGAGATGAGATTAAGAAAGAAATCACCAATTTTTTGGAACAAAATGACAATGAAGACACAAGCTATCAGAACCTCTGGGACACTGCAAAGGCAGTTCTAAGAGGGAAATGTATAGCACTGCAAGCCTTCCTCAAGAGAACGGAAAGAGAGGAAGTTAACAACTTAATGGGACATCTCACGCAACTGGAAAAGGAAGAACATTCCAACCCCAAACCCAGTAGAAGAAAAGAAATAACCAAAATTAGAGCAGAATTAAATGAAATTGAAAACAAAAGAATAATACAACAGATCAATAAATCAAAAAGCTGGTTTTTTGAAAAGGTCAATAAAATAGATAAACCTCTGGCCAACCTAATCAGGAAAAAAAGAGTAAAATCTCTAATATCATCAATCAGAAACAACAAAGATGAAATAACCACAGACTCATCAGAAATCCAAAAAATCCTTAATGAATATTACAAGAAACTTTATTCTCAGAAATATGAAAATCTGAAGGAAATAGACCGATACTTGGAAGCACGCCACCTTCCAAGACTTAACCAGAATCAAGTGGAAATGTTGAACAGACCCATATCAAGTTCAGAAATAGCATCAACTATACAAAACCTCCCTAAAAAGAAAAGCCCGGGACCAGATGGTTTCACGTCAGAATTCTACCAAACCTTTAAAGAGGAATTAGTACCTATATTACTCAATGTGTTCCAAAATGTAGAAAAAGAAGGAAGACTACCCAACACGTTCTATGAAGCAAATATCACCCTGATCCCCAAACCAGGAAAAGACCCAACAAGAAAAGAAAATTATAGACCAATATCACTAATGAATATAGATGCAAAAATATTCAACAAGATCCTAACAAACAGAATCCAACAACACATCAAACAAATTATACATCATGACCAAGTTGGTTTTATCCCAGGGTCTCAAGGCTGGTTCAATATACGTAAATCTATAAATGTAATTCAGCACATAAACAAATTAAAAAACAAAGACCATATGATTCTCTCCATTGATGCAGAAAAAGCTTTTGATAATATCCAGCATCCCTTCATGATCAGAACACTCAAGAAAATTGGTCTAGAAGGGACTTTTCTTAAACTGATAGAGGCTATCTACAGCAAACCCACAGCCAATATCATATTGAATGGAGTTAAATTGGAATCATTTCCACTGAGATCAGGAACCAGACAAGGCTGCCCATTGTCTGCATTGCTTTTCAACATTGTAATGGAAGTTTTAGCCACCGCAATTAGGGAAGAAAAGGCGATCAAGGGTATCCATATAGGGTCAGAAGAGATCAAACTCTCGCTCTTCGCAGATGATATGATTGTGTATCTGGAAAACACTAGGGACTCTACTACAAAACTCCTAGAAGTGATCAAGGAATACAGCAACGTCTCAGGTTACAAAATCAACATTAATAAATCGGTAGCCTTTATATACACCAACAACAGTCAAATTGAAAAAGCAGTTAAGGACTCTATCCCATTCACAGTAGTGCCAAAGAAGATGAAATATTTGGGAATTTACCTAACAAAAGACGTGAAAGATCTCTATAAAGAGAACTATGAAACTCTAAGAAAAGAAATAGCTGAAAATGTTAACAAATGGAAAAACATACCATGCTCATGGCTAGGAAGAATCAACATTATCAAAATGTCCATACTACCCAAAGCAATATATAATTTCAACGCACTCCCTATTAAAGCTCCACTGTCATATTTTAAAGATCTTGAAAAAACATTACTTCGTTTTATATGGAATCAGAAAAAACCTCGAATAGCCAAGACATTACTCAGAAATAAAAACAAAACAGGAGGAATCACACTACCAGACCTCAGACTTTACTACAAATCGATAGTGATCAAAACAGCATGGTATTGGCACAAAAACAGAGAAGTAGATATCTGGAATAGAATAGAGAACCAAGAGATGAATCCAGCTACTTACCGCTATTTGATTTTTGACAAGCCAATTAAAAACATTCAGTGGGGAAAAGATTCCCTATTTAACAAATGGTGCTGGGTGAACTGGCTGGCAACCTGCAGAAGACTGAAATTGGACCCACACCTTTCACCATTAACTAAGATAGACTCTCATTGGATTAAAGATTTAAACTTAAGACATGAAACTATAAAAATACTAGAGGAGAATGCAGGGAAAACCCTTGAAGAAATTGGTCTGGGTGAGTATTTCATGAGGAGAACCCCACGGGTAATTGAAGCAGCTTCAAAAATACACTACTGGGACTTGATCAAACTAAAAAGCTTCTGCACAGCTAAGAACACAGTAAGCAGAGCAAGCAGACAGCCCTCAGAATGGGAGAAGATATTTGCAGGGTATAACTCTGACAAAGGTTTAATAACCAGAATCCACAGAGAACTCAAACGCATCAGCAAGAAAAAAACAAGGGATCCCATCGCAGGCTGGGCAAGGGATTTGAAGAGAAACTTCCCTGAAGAAGACAGGCGCACGGCCTTCAGACATATGAAAAAATGCTCATCATCTTTAATCATCAGAGAAATGCAAATCAAAACTACTTTGAGATATCATCTAACTCCAATGAGACTAGCCTATATCACAAAATCTCAAGACCAGAGATGCTGGCGTGGATGCGGAGAAAAGGGAACACTTCTGCACTGCTGGTGGGAATGCAAATTAATACATTCCTTTTGGAAAGATATATGGAGAACACTCAGAGATCTAAAAATAGATCTGCCATTCAATCCTGTAATTCCTCTGCTGGGCATATACCCAGAAGACCAAAAATCACAACATAACAAAGATATTTGTACCAGAATGTTTATTGCAGCCCAATTCATAATAGCTAAGTCATGGAAAAAGCCCAAGTGCCCATCAATCCACGAATGGATTAATAAATTGTGGTATATGTATACCATGGAATACTATGCAGCCTTAAAGAAAGATGGAGACTTTACCTCTTTCATGTTTACATGGATGGAGCTGGAACATATTCTTCTTAGTAAAGTATCCCAAGAATGGAAGAAAAAATACCCAATGTACACAGCCCTACTATGAAACTAATTTGGGACTCTCACATGAAAGCTATAACCCAGCTACAACTTAACAATAGGGGGAAGTGGAAAAGGGGGGGGGTGGGTAGAGGGAGGGGAATCGGTGGGATCACACCTGTGGTGCATATTACAGGGGTATTTGCGAAACTTGGTAAATGTAGAATGTAAATGTTTTGGCACAGTAACTGAGATAACGCCGGAAAGGCTATGTTAACCACTGTGATAAAAATGTGTCAAATGGTTTATGAAGTGAGTGTATGATGCCCCATAATCATATCATTGTATACAGTTATGATTTAATAAAAAAATTAAAAAAAATTAAAAAAAAAAAAAAAAAAATAAAAGTCTCTTCTTGTCCCTGGTCTGGCCTCTTCTCCTTTCTTGTTGTCCCTCACCCCAGTTCTATGCCAGGACCTCTCAGTTTAAAAAAAAGATAGGTTTTGCAATCCATATTATATACATACATTTCATACATTATTATATAAATATACTAAAATAATCATTAACTATGAAAAAAGTCGAGAAATAAATGAGAACGTAATATACCAAAATGCTAACAGTGGTCATCTCTGGATCTACCACAAAGTCATGAATTGTGGTTGTTTGCTGGAAACTAAACATCTGCTTCCCAGTTGATATTGATGTAGGAATTGCACACTTTGTGGAATACTGACTAAAAACATAAGTCCATGTAGCAATAAAAACCAAAATTTTGTGATACACAAGCCCCTTCATGGCCTGGTTCCTCCTCACTTCTAATTTCAACTCACACTCCTTGAAACATATTCTCAAACCACACAAAATATCATTTCTTGAATCCAGATTTCCCCAGGTATAGACAAAGCTGCATACAAGATCAGAATCTGTGTGGGTGGGAAGTAGAAGTCAGCATGTTTTGAACACAGCTGGTGACTCTGACACATCAAAGTGGTGGAAGAGAAACTCAGCTTGACTAAATTTAGGACCAGTTTCTTCTTGACTGTGAAGGCCCTAATCCCCCATTTGCTTAGAACATTTACTTTAGACAGTTGTCATTGTAAGCACTTTTTCTGCCCATTGGAAACATACGTAAATTTCTCCCCAGCCCAGGGACCATCTCTTTCGAATGGAAACATCAATGAAGATAATGACTTTTTAACCCAGTCTTTGAGGTGGGAAAGTAGGAGCCTAACTTTGATTAGGGCATCTTAGTCCAAATTGTAAAAGTACCTTCTATCATAAAGAAAGAAAGAAAGAAAGAAATTTACTTTTCCTTTATGGAAGGCCAATTAGCAAGTACAGATAGCCTAGGCACAGAGAAAAAAAACTTTGTAAATTCTGGAGTAACTTCATATGCTCGACATATCTCATTGATGAACATCCTTGATGACATCCCCAAATACTTTTCCACTATCTCACTCTGGTGCTGAAAAAACCTCTGCCTTTTGTTTCAATGCAGTTGAGTTTACTTTCTCCCTCCTGTTATTTCAGTAGCCCAAGTAAAGCCTTTTTGCCTATTTAACTTTGCCTTGTATCATTTTTGCTTTGACAACATTATTGTTGAAAGCTTCCATCACCACCAAGTGCTGGTCCATTTGGGGAGTTTTCTTTTCCAGCCACATTGCTTACCTTTTCAACCTGGCCAATATCTAAAGACTTAGCTTAATTCTCAACTTTGTGGAAAGTTTTCTCTAACCCTTTCCTGATCCTCTCTACTCTTCTATCCGCGATTCCCTGTCAAATGATGGTGCCTCCAATTTATTGTTATGATGAAAAGAACATGGTTTTTAGGTAACTAATATATACAAGAATATACATTTCATTCCATGTCAGCTTTGTAAACTCCACAGAGCCTGGATTCTTTCAAGGATTGACATGGAAATTATAATACTTCCTTCTCAAAGTATGTTGATTTGCAAGGAGAATGGGGACTGAAGACCCCATTATTGGCAAGGGAAAATATGCCCAGAAATGGGAAAAAAAAAAAACAAAAAAAAAAACGGAGAAATAAGATGAACAAGGCAGAATAAAAGCAGTTTATCTAGCTTACTATTAAACTAACAGTTAAAGTACTTATCTGAGCAGTTTCTGCTTTTATTGGAAGCCTGGCCTGTAAGGGATGCAGCTTGCAAACACCTCTGCTGGGTCTGTAAGCATTCTGAAGAACAATGGCCATGGCAGAAACTACAAGCAAGGCCTGGGAAGGAACATTAACCAGGCCGACCCTTGCTCAGTCAACAGTCAAAACAAATACCCATTGAGGGAACAGCTTGAGCTCGAGATATAGACAAGAGGGCTTGTATCCTAACCATGGAGGTAAATGCCTCTGGGTGAAGATAATGGGAAAATCCCTCTTTTCCATCAATTCTTCAGAGGAGAATTGAGCCACCACATCTGCTCCACACAGAAACTAGAGGGGGTCTAACCTCCCTCAAGGGATCTGTGTGTGTGACCACAGACAAGAGGTTGTACCCAACCAAAGGCTCAGGTTTCAGATTTCTCAAGGCTGCTCAGACCCTTAAAGTTAATGATTATAGGTAGAATAAGAACTAATATGCTTACTTATAAAAACTGTCGATGTTTTATTCCCTTCCTCAGCTTACCCTATTGGCTAAATGAGAAAATAGCCTTCAATAAAATCTGTGTGAAGCAGGCACTCAAAACTATCCTGGGATATCACCTAACCCCACAGAGAATGGTCTACATCACAAAGACTTAAATCTGCAGAGGCTGGCACGGATGTGGCAAGAAGGGAACACTTTTGCACTGTGGGGAGGGGAGACTGCAAACTAATACAACCCTTTTGGAAGG
The DNA here is from genome assembly GCF_027406575.1 of Nycticebus coucang. Taxonomy (NCBI): domain Eukaryota; kingdom Metazoa; phylum Chordata; class Mammalia; order Primates; family Lorisidae; genus Nycticebus; species Nycticebus coucang. Next base: position 34,504,020 of record NC_069782.1, read on the forward strand.
AAGTATGGAGAGTCTTCCAAGAACTCTAATTAGACTTCCCATTTGATGAAAAAAATTTTTCATTTTTTGAAAAAAATCCTTTTGTCATAAGGACACTTGCACTTGTCTGTTTATTGCAGCTCAATTTACAATAGCCAAACTGTGGAAGCAACCTAAATGTCCACCAACCCAGAAATGGATTAACGAGCTGTGGTATATGTATACCATGGAATACTATTCAGCCATTTAAAAAGATGAATATTTTACAACTTTCGTATTAACCTGGATGAAGGTGGAGCTCACTCTTCTTAGTGAAGTATCACATGATGGAGAAGAAAGAATCCAAAGTACTCAATTCTAATATGAAGGCAGTAGATGATCTAATGCAAGGGGTGGGGAAGGGGAATGAGGGACCAGGCAGAGGGGAGGAATTAGGGGCATGGAAGATTTTGGTGTATGGCACACCTCTTGGAGATGGGACATGATTGCAAGAGGGAATTTACTTAACAACTGCACTCAGTATAACCTAATTATTTGTACCCTCATTGAACCCAAACAATCAAAATTGAGAATTAAAAAATATAAATAATTGGAGTTATCCTGATTAATGAGACAGAGGTTATTCAGAGCCTTAATTACTTGTGCCCTTCCTGGTCATTGTGCCCGGTGCATACACTCCTACTATGGATGTCCTATTAGAATAATTCCCACATCGTGGAAAGAATGATTTAAAAGTCTGTTAGAGCTTCAAAAATCTATAATCAGTTGTATTTATTAGTAAGAATTATTAACTTCATGCATTTGCCAGAACGCTTTTATAAAGGCAAATAAGTACCATAGACACATACACTTATTAGGAAAGCATTTCCCAAATGCATGTTTGTTTTCATCTAAGAATGAATGGAAAACAAAAAAATATGGAAAAGAGGTTTATTCTCACTGGATTACAATTTAGATAAAAAGATGGAATTAAATCCACCCTGGGATAAGCATGAAAAGAAAAATCATTTTTTCCCAAATTTCACAATATTAATACTAATGGAATAGCAGTAAATTCATCCTATTCAGTCCCAACATAAAATTTGGCCTTGTGAGAAGGCAGTTAATCATTGTCCTGCCTTTGTGTACTCTCCTCATTAAAGCAGGTTTCAGCACTTCAAATGACTTTCAGATCACTGATTCTACTGCCAGCTGCTGCAGTGTAACTCAAGTTTTTGGCTATGAAAGGCATTATTGTCTATTCAAACATTTATACTTTGGCACGTCTTTTTAACAGGTGCTACCGAGGAAGAGAAACTAAACACCAAGAGGCATTTCAGGTACTAGAGAAAAGATCTCTGAAATAAACTCACCATTTACATTGGAATAGACTTGATTCTTGGCATCTGTGACTTTTGGGGTTTAGTTTGGTTAATGATTGAATCACTAGTTCTGGGAGGCAGCTAGGTTTCAGTTTCTATACAAATATGTCACTGCTTGAATGAAGAATGAAGGCTACCCCCAGTTATTTAAGCATAACAACATTGGTTTCACCATTGCTAATTTGAACAGTAACTAAACAAAAACTATTAAAAATCACATAAAAATGTGTGGGCTATTTGTTCCAAATAAAATAGTTAACAGAATTTACAATGGAATGCTGGAAATAATAATTTGGGTGAATTAAATTTGTGTGTGTGTGTGAAATGAGAAAAATATTGAAAGCCACTAGAATGTATTGGGGCAGAAAATTACAGCTTAGATTTTTTTCACTGCTTCTTATGCAAATATTGGCTTTGTAGATCTGTTTGAAGTTTTGAGTTTTCATAGCTTGAGGTCACTTTCCGCTTAACAATTCTCTCCAGAAAGGGCTAAAGAAAGTCTTACAAAGGACACCTGGCTTTTTCGGAGATTTGAGTTATTTCAAAATGGATTTCTAAATGAAATAACTGTATTCATATATCGACAGAAGTCACATTTGGTCATAAAAGGCTAAATTTCACAGTGGGAAACATTTTCATCTCTAACCAGTATTTTAAATATACAATTTAAAGCATAAGTGAATCAAAAACTATATATATACCACTTAACAGTTTTTCCTTAAAATTTCATTAAGTTCTCATAAAGGTAAACCTTTTACTGAGAAAAAAATATTATCCCTTTCCTTCAAAATTATCATTTTTTAAATTTTTTTTGTGCTATAAGATAGAATTTCTGCTAAGGGCAACACAATTTTTTATGATCGCTCTTTACCTATGCTTACCCATTATGCCCATCTCTAGACACTAAAAACATTTTTTTATATTATACTGAAAACATTTCCTCTTCAACAAATTTGCTAATATTGCTTCCTATCCTAAAATCCTCTAAAGAATCATCTTTCACCTTAATGGTTACAGCTCTTTGAATATCATCTAGATGCCTCTTTTCTTTCTTGGATGTCTCTGTGAACATCCCTTCTCCCCACTCTGTTCTCATCTCACTGCAGTCTGTGTCTGTACATTCTGCCCAACATCCCTACTCACCTGTGTTCACCTTCCTACTGTGTGAGGCTTGGCCTATGTAGCTCTCGCACAATGCTGATGGTAATTCACTCCTCACTGTCTGTCTTCTCATAAGAACCCCTGAATCCCTTGGATATGGAACCTATGCCTTGCTCCTCTTTGAATTCCTGGCACCTCCCTTTGTGACTGCACAAGATTAACTCAATTAATTATCTGCCAAGTACATGTGTAAACAAACACTTACACCACTCCCCTATATCCATGTTTTATATACTGATAATAAATTCTATTGCCTATGTTTTGCACACATAAATTGCACTAAGATATTCTTGAAAAGATATCATGTGGATGCTGCTTCTGACTCTAGGTTACCAACAAATGGGTGTATAGATGGCTTCTGTATTTAGGTCTTATGTTTAAAAAGAAGTGAATTGCTTTGCATACAGCGCATATTTTTGTGCTTACCCTCATAATTATGGATAAAAGTATTTCATAATTCTTGCTGATGGGATAAAAAAATGTTGTTTAGGAAATGTCTGCTTTTTAATTGTAAGGTGCTGGCACTGCTAGGAAGTAGAGCCCTTCGTTAATCTAAAATCTTAGGTTAAGACTATGACAAAACAAAAATGTCTTCCAAAGATTTTGTTCTATGTTCTTTATGTATCAACAAGGAAACACGACTGAGTCCTAAGTTAGGGCAAGGAAAAGGGACAGGAACAGCATCGGGATGTTAGACACAAGGGACTTTTAGCAGCATCAAGAATTTAGAAGCCAAATGTGCCGTGAAATTATAAGCTTATGGGAATTTACAAAACTCTGGGAAAGGTCATTTGACAAAGATGTGGCTTAGGTTGCTGTAATTTGTTCGGTGTGTATATGTGTCTGTGTGTGTAAAAGAATAGTGACTTCAGCTGATTTCTAAGAAATGTATGCGGCGCCTGTGGCTCAGTCGGTAAGGTGCTGGCCCCATATACCGAGGGTGGCGGGTTCAGACCCGGCCCCGGCCAAACTGCAACCAAAAAATAGCCGGGCGTTGTGGCGGGCGCCTGTAGTCCCAGCTACTTGGGAGGCTGAGGCAAGAGAATCGCTTAAGCCCAGGAGTTGGAGGTTGCTGTGAGCTGTGTGAGGCCACAGCACTCTACCGAGGGCCATAAAGTGAGACTCTGTCTCTACAAAAAAAAAAAGTATGACTTAATTTGATACGACTGTTTAATGACTAAATTAATATCAAGAACTATACAGGACTTCACCTGTCATAGTATATTCTCAAAGATTCCAAAATATTACTAGTATCAGTACCAAAATTTATATACCTATAACAATACTTAGAAAAATACCTCAGAGTTGTGTTAACTATTATAAAGGTAAAATTTCAACTTTAAAAAATAATAGGAAAGTCCCCAAACATACTTTTTTGATTATTTAAGAGAAAAAAACAAATTCACTTTCCTACATAAAATTTAAAAGAGTAATAAACAATAGTATTTTTAAATTTTGCTATACAATTATTTTTATAATAACTTATAACATCTCACTGTTTTATTCCAATCTAATTCGACAATTAAAATGTGTTCATGAAGTTTTAATAAATGATATACTATGTCATATTTATAAATAATTGAAATAAACATCTATGCCTTGTGGCAGAAATTTTTTTTTAAATGTATTTTACTTTTGTTAATGTATAAAATAAGCATGGTCCTTTTTTTGCATACTTGTGTAAAAATTAGTAAACTTTTTACAAAAAGAATATTTTGAAATCGAGTTAATAAATAATGGAATTCAAAGGAAATGATAAGTATAGTACTTTTTACAGAGGACAATGACCTCTTCATGTTAAGTGATGGAGCCCACTCCAGCATGGAATAGCTATGTTGTACATGGATTTTCATGTAAATGTTTCTGTCTGGTGCATTTGATGTGACCAGTTCGTGATGTGTCAAGATGAATTATGTATCAGGATTCTCACTCTTGTGAGAATGCATAAGTGGGTGTTTATGCTATTTTTCATCAGTACTAAGCATAAGGGTTTTCATGTTATATTTTATGGGACCTGGATTTTCTCCCAAACTCTTGACTCCCTCATTGTAATGAGATCACATTTTGCCAAGTAATTTGAGTCATTTACAACTGTAAGCAATTAAGAAAACTATATATCTACTGTGTGTGTATATATATGTAAAACACACATATAATATATATCTCCAGCTATTTGAGACACTAAGTATTCACCTTCAACTAATTTGTACACCAGCCTCCTTAGTAGCAGCTTATCCCATTTCTTCAGTTTAATCAACGGCACAGCAGTGAAGTTAATAGTCCATTAACATCCTAATCGCTATGAGGTCATGCAGCTATTGTTGATATACATAATTATGTAATTAGCTTTAAAAATCCTTGTATCTCTCTCAGTAATAAAAGCCTTTCCATTTCAATTCAGAGAAAATAGACTAAGAATAATATCTATCTCTGACCTGGTGAAAATTCTCATTAAAATACACATGCACTAAGATATTTCAATTAAGCATTCCATTAATAGGTAATTTAATTATTTTCCTTCCCACCCCTCTTATCTTCTGTTCCACTTGCTAGGAGGTAACAAATTACCTTAAATCTAGTGGCATAAGACAGCTACTTTATAGACAGATTACTTGAGCCGACCATACACCATCTGATTAATGTGGTCAAGATTCTTGTAGCCAGAATGAGCAAAAAGTTACATAGCAGATAATTACATTCACCTAATTGTGTGCTGCTGTACACAGCACCTGATGTGGGCTGGAGACTGTGCTAAGAGCTGCAGGAGACTCTGGATAGGGATCAGCATGGATGCTGGTTTGGGACCTATCTGGAAATGGAGAGATGATATGATCTACCTATGACAAGAACAATCTGGAAGTTGGTTGAGGAGAGCCACTGTAGCTTGGCCAAGATAAGAGACAGCATCAGCCTGGCAGGAGTTGATAAGGAGAGTGTGAATAACCCTGATTTATCAAATGTTGTCTCATGCGAATGGGTTTTAAAGTTTCCAAGAAGAAAATCAATACCACTTCCTTTTTATAATTATAATCATTTAGGCATTTTAAGGTTTACAGTGTGCCAGCAAAGAAGTTTTTACTTTGATATTACATTGCAAATACGGGAATTTTGTATCATTTGCATATTTTTATCATTAGTGTATTTTGCTTTAAAAATCTTATTTGCTGGACATTTGATTTTAAAACACAGAGCAAACTGTTAGAAGCTTTCTGAAAAACATGGTTTTGTAAAGCTGCGTGACTATTTGGGTATTTTTATTGTTTTGACATGCTCTGGAATCCTAGGAAATATGCCAGGTTATGCTGTCCCTGTTTTTGTTCTTTGTACCTCATTCTGATTTGTAAACTGCTATCATGTCTGCCAAACACCTGTGAGCAGTTCACCAAGCTGCATATTTTAATTGTTATCTGTGTAGAGTTAAAAAATTATAGCCACTTGGACTGTCTACGCTTTTTTTTAATTTAAATCAAGTTAAGCCAGAATAATGTTTCTTTATTGCACACATTGGTAACACTGTTTAGCATTGCTAAGATTTTGTTTCACTTAAATATAAAGTATTAGAAATTTGGAACAATAGCTCAGGTAATTGATATGAGGAAACCTTGTCAAATGTAAAAGAAAGGTTTTTTTTTATAAATTATATTTTATAATTTATAAAATAATTTTATAATTATATAATTAATAAATTATGAATTTTATGATTATATAATGATATAATTTATAATTTTTTATAAATTACGTTCGATTTTAGATTTGGACCATGGTCATCCAAATGAATCTCTAGTTTGCATCTAAAGTATGTCTAAGCCCCTAGATTGCATTAATACTCTTTACTTCAATAGAACTTAATATCGTATTTTAGGTAGAATTTTATTTTGTTTTCAGAAATTGGTCTTATTTTAGAAAGCACAAACAAAGGGGAAGATTATGATAAACATTTAAGTAAGAGAGACAGCACTGTCATGGAAATGTAAAAGGGAATCAGGAATCGTAGAGAACCGGGTGTTAACTTTGGTTTCAAGGTGTCTTAGTCAGCTCATGTTACCATAATAAAAATGCTATATGCTGAATGTGTTAAATAACAAAAATATATTTCTCACCAGTGTCTGATGAAGGAGCCACCTGATTCACTTCCTGATGAGGGGTGCCTTCTTGGCTTGGGCTTGAAGAAAACCACTTTCTTACTATGTTCTTTCCTGCTGGAGACAAAGACGATTCCTCTTTTCATAAAGAGAGTAATCCCATCATACACATCCTATCCTCCAGATCTTATCTGAACATAATTATTTTCCAAAGAGTGCACTTCCAAATATTGTCACAGTGGATTTAGGGCTTCACAGATTCGTTAGCACGAGGCATCTCTAGGGACAACAGGAACAGGGATTTGAAGATATTGGCTACAGAATTTGGCCATTATTATAATTCAAAAATATTTCACATCTGCTTCTTTTTGCCCCAACACTGCACATCTACTATCATAGATAATAGATAAGTTAGTTTTCCAGAAACTCTATTCCAAACAGCACCAGGTGATCCACTGTTAATGCTACTTATGATAGATGTGAAGTTAGTTTGACTCTCTCATCCCCAGTGTATCTTGCATCTTTGAAAGTTTTAAAATCTTTACTGGAAAAATTGCGTCCATGTCTTAGAAACAAAAGATGAAAAAACTGTAAAGATAACATATGAATAATGGCAAAGGGGGTGGAAATATGGCATGGGGGAAACATGTTCACCTTCAACTTCATGGAGAAAAAGTAAAATGGAAATAGTCTACTTTGAATATGCATCTATAATTTATGGTACTATATGTTTTGGGCAACTAAAAGTTGAGTATGACTTTGCTTAAAGGTATTACCATACCCTAGGAGGAGAATGAGTTCATCCAAAGGGGAGATAGTCATACTGAGAGCTAGTAAATAAAATTTAAAAAAAAAAAAAAGGAAAGCTACAGACAAACATACTGTTGTGAAAAGGTCTTCCATTTAAACTTTTTGATTGTGAGCTTGTGAAATCAGGCTAGAATATTATCTAATTATCATCTAATAGGAGAGAATGATACTTTAATATTCATATTGATTAGTGTCAAGAGAGTTTATAGCTCTGTAATATTAGCAATTAACTTATATAACAGAAAATAAGTAAGAATCAATGTCTGTTATCTTCCCAGTAGGAAAGATAATTCTAAATATTATGGTTTAGTTGTCTATTAATTAGTTCATACGATTAAAGTAACTAATTGTACATTGATTAGTTTTTTTTTTTTTTTATTGTTGGGGATTCATTGAGGGTACAATAAGCCAGGTTACACTGATTGCATTTGGTAGGTAAAGTCCCTCTTGCAAACATATCTTGCCCCCAGAAGGTGTGGCACACACCAAGGCCCTGCCCCACCCCTCCTTCCCTCTCTCTGCTCTTCCTTTCCTCACCCCACCCTCCTTCTTTCTTTCTCTGCTCTCCCCTTCCCCTACCTCCACCATGACCTTAATTGTCATTAATTGTCCTCATATCAAAATTGAGTACATAGGATTCATGCTTCTCCATTCTTGTGATACTTTACTAAGAATAATGTCTTCCACTTCCATCCAGGTTAATACGAAGGATGTAAAGTCTCCATTTTTTTAAATAGCTGAATAGTATTCCATGGTATACATATACCACAGCTTGTTAATCCATTCCTGGGTTGGTGGGCATTTAGGCTGTTTGCACATTTTGGCGATTGTAAATTGAGCTGCAATAAACAGTCTAGTGCAAGTGTCCTTATGATAAAAGGAATTTTTTCCTTCTGGCTAGATGCCCAGTAATGGGATTGCCGGATCAAATCGGTGGTCTAGCTTGAGTGTTTTGAGGTTTCTCCATACTTCCTTCCAGAAAGGTTGTACTAGTTTGCAGTCCCACCAGCAGTGTAAAAGCGTTCCCGTCTCTCCACATCCACGTCAGCATCTGCAGTTTTGAGATTTTGTGATGTGGGCCATTCTTGCTGGGGTTAGATGGTATCTCAGGGTGGTTTTGATTTGTATTTCTCTAATACATAGGGATGGTGAACATTTTTTCATATGTTTATTAGCCATTCGTCTGTCTTCTTTAGAGAAGGTTCTATTCATGTCTCTTGCCCCTTGATATATGGGATTGTTGGCTTTTTTCAAGTGGATTAATTTGAGTTCTCTATAGATCCTAGTTATCAAGCTTTTGTCTGATTCAAAATATGCAAATATCCTTTCCCATTGTGTAGGTTGTCTCTTTGCTTTGGTTGTTGTCTCCTTAGCTGTACAGAGAAGCTTTTCAGTTTAATGAAGTCCCATTTGTTTATTTTTGTTGTTGTTGCAATTGCCATGGCAGTCTTCCTCATGAAGTCTTTCCCCAGGCCAATCTTCCAGTGTTTTTCCTATGCTTTCTTTGAGGATTTTTATTGTTTCATGCCTTAAATTTAAGTCCTTTATCCATCCTGAATCAATTTTTGTGAGTGGGGAAAGGTGTGGGTCCAGTTTCAGTCTTTTACATGTAGACATCCAGTTCTCCCAACACCATTTATTGAACAGGGAGTCTTTTCCCCAAGGCATGTTCTTGTTTGGTTTATCAAAGATTAGGTGGTTGTAAGATGTTAGTTTCATTCCTTGGTTTTCTATTTGATTCCAAGTATCTATGTCTCTATTTTTGTGCCAGGACCATGCTGTCTTGACCTTGAGCATAACAAAATAAAGACACAAGCGACCAAAACCTGTGGGATACTGCAAAAGCAGTTTTGAGAGGAAAATTTATTGCTTTAGATGCCTACATTCAAAAAACAGAAAGAGAGCACATCAACAAACTCACAAGCCATCTTATGGACTTGGAAAAAGAAGAACAATCTAAGCCTAAACTCAGTAGAAGAAAAGAAATATCAAAAATCAAATCAGAGATCAATGAAATTGAAAACAAAAGAATTGTTCAGAAAATTAATGAAACAAAAAGTTGGTTTTTTGAAAAAATAAAATAGATAAAGCATTGGTCAGACTAACAAGAAATAGAAAAGTAAAATCTCTAGTAACCTCAATCAGAAATGATAAAGGGGAAATAACAACTGATCCCAAAGAGATACAAGAGATCATCTCTGAATACTACCAGAAATTCTATGCCCAGTAATTTGACAATGTGAAGGAAATGGATCATTATTTGGAATCACACCCTCTCCCTAGTCTCAGCCAGGAAGAAATAGAGCTCCTGAACAGACCAATTTCAAGCACTGAGATTAAAGAAACAATAAAAAAGGTTCCAACCAAAAAATGTCCTGGTCAAGATGGCTTCACACCAGAATTCTATCAAACCTTCAAGGAAGAGTTTATTCCTGTACTGCAGAAATTATTCCAAAAAATTGAGGAAGAAGAAATCTTCCCCAACACATTCTATGAAGCAAACATCACCCTTATACCAAAACCAGGAAAAGATCCAATCTCATTCATGAATGTAGATGCAAAGATCCTATCCAATAGATTACAGCTTATCATCAAAAAAGTCATACATCATGATCAAGTAGGTTTCATCCAGGGATGCAAGGCTGGTTTAACATACGCAAGTCCATAAACATTATCCACCATATTAACAGAGGCAAAAATAAAGATCATATGATCCTCTCAATAGATGCAGAAAAAGAATTTGATAAAATCCAGCATCCTTTTCTAATTAGAACACTGAAGAGTATAGGCATAGGTGGCACATTTCTAAAACTGATTGAAGCTATCTATGACAAACCCACAGCTAATATTTTACTAAATGGAGTAAAACTGAAAGCTTTTCCTCTTAGAACTGGAATGAGACAAGGTTGTCCTCTGTCACCTTTACTATTCAACATAGTGCTGGAAGTTCTAGCCAATACAATTAGGCAAGAAAAGGAAATAAAGGGAATCCAAATGGGAGCAGAGGAGGTCAAACTCTCCCTCCTTGCTGACGACATGATCCTATACTTAGAGAATCCCAAAGACTCAACCACAAGACTCCTAGAAGTCATCAAAAAATACAGTAATGTTTCAGGATATAAAATCAATGCCCACAAGTCAGTAGCCTTTACATACGCCAATAACAGTGAAGATGAGAAGCTAATTAAGGACACAACTCCCTTCACCATAGTTTCAAAGAAAATGAAATACCTAGGAATGTACCTAACGAAGGAGATGAAGGACCTCTATAATAAAATTATGAAATCCTCAGAAAGGAAATAGCAGAGGATATTAACAAATGGAAGAACACACCATGCTCATAGATGGGAAGAATCAACATTTTTAAAATGTCTATACTTCCCAAAGCAATCTACCTATTTAATGCCATTCCTATCACAATACCAACATCGTACTTTCAAGATTTGGAAAAAAGGATTCTGTGTTTTGTATGGAACCAGATAAAAACCCGTATAGCTAAGGCAGTTCTTAGTAATAAAAATAAAGCTGGGGCATCAGCATACCGGATTTTAGTCTGTACTACAAAGGCATAGTGGTCAACATATTGATTAGTTTTTAATCTAATTTAGTTTAAACAGACTACATTAAATTCCAGGTATCACATTACCCTTCAGAGGTAATGTGAACTTTCTAATTCTGAAAGTTCCTCATTATTGAGTTAACTATGGCTGTACAGTGGAAATGATACATCGAACTATTAGTAATTGATGCCAATGAAGATACGACCCTCTCTAACTTGTCTTATTATGATTGTAGTTGTTCTGATCATCATTTGACTTTCCGGTGGTATGTTTCTTGGGAGAGAATGTGCTGGTCAAATAATTAAAGTGTCTGGCTTCCTGATTTAGCCCAAAAAAGCCCATTCCTGTGAGACAAATACATTTCTGATGTTGATACAAGATTCTGTCTCTAAGAGAACCAAAAGATGGATCTAGAGCATGATCAAGTTGTTGGATTCACACTACACAGCCAATCAATCTTCCCCAGTCCAGCCATGCCTTAGTGAATAAATATCTTTCACTTCTGCTAAGGAACAATTATCTCTAACCCAATCTGAGAAAGAATGTTTGTTGTACTTGATAGGGCTTATGCAGGGTATAAAGGGTATATATATATATACACACACACACATATATATACACAATACATATACACATAACATATATATACCCTGCATAATGTATACATATTATATATACACACACATGTATGTATATAAATATGTGCATGTATATATGTATGTGTATATTTGTATGAATATATACACATATACGGAATTGAGAATTTTAGGGGAATAGTCATCCACTTTCAACTAAATTTCAGCTTGGAATATTAACTTTTATTCAAAGATATTTTCTTTTTACATGTACTCTATTCTAATAACTATTATTGAAACTATTCTTTCCTAATTATGTCCCTAAAAAGATAGAAATTTTAGAATGGTTTACTAGAGAATTTTCTTTTGCAGCAAAATGGTGATGAAGTTTTGATTGTTTAATGGTGGATTTTTTTAAATACTTTTAAGGTCAAATTGTCTTGACTGACCATGAACCCCCTGGTTTCTTCCCTTTCTACTTATAGCAGCCAGATTTCTTTTTACAACCCTTACCTGACTAAAATATTAATGCTTCATCATTCCCAATCTAAACAAGGCAAATCAGCAGCACATAGTTCATATTTAAGCCCAACTCTTGATCTGAGGTTTCATCACCAGTACTCACTCCATACAAATGGAATCATCTGCTAGTCCCTCAATGCTGTGCTATCCTTTTTCTCCAATTGGTTTAACTTTCTTCATGCTTTTATCTAAACCTTACTGTATTCTACTTCCATCCACTATTTATATGTAAATTAGAGCTCAAATCTTACTTTTTATAATTTATTCTTAATCCATTCTACCAGAATTAATTCCTTCCTTTTCTGAAAATATATTAGCTCACTACATACTTAACTAGTAATTATGAAGAAACTAATCTATGCCATATGATAGTCTAAGCACGGGGGATACAGTTTATACCTCTGTGGAGCTCATATTCTGATGGGGACAAAAGTTAATTAAAAGGTAAATAAATCAGTAAACAATACTCTGTTGAAATCTAATAATTACTAACATAAAAAAGAGTTGATGAGAAATGCATAAGAGAAGGCTCTTGGTTTTCAGAAATCGCTCTCTGGGATGGTGATGTATGAGCAAAGAGCTGAAGGAGGTAAACAACTTACAATGAGAATTCTGAAGAGCAAAACCAGAAACATTTTAGGGGTGTGGTGGCTCACGCCTATAATCTTAGCACTTTTTTTCTTTATTATTTTTATTTTTTCATTTTTAATTTTTTTATTAAATCATAGCTGTGTACATTAATGCAAACATTGGGCACCATACACTGCTTTCATAGACCGTTTGACACATTTTCATCACATTGGTTAACAAAGCCTTCCTGGCATTTTCTTAGTTATTGTGTTAAGACATTTACATTCTACATTTACTAAATTTCACATATACCCTTGTAAGATGTACCGCAGGTGTAATCCCACCAATCACTCTCCCTCTGCCCCCCTCCCCCTTCCCTCCCCTTCCTTTCCCCCTTCCCCTTATTTTTCCCCCTTCTCCCTATTCATGTGAAAGCCATAAATTAGTTTCAGAGTAGGGCTGAGTACATTGGATACTTTTTCTTCCATTCTTGAGATACTTTACTAAGAAGAATATGTTCCAGCTCCATCCAGGTAAACATGAAAGAGGTAAAGTCTCCATTTTTCTTTAAGGCTGCATAATATTCCATGGTGTACATATACCACAATTTATTAATCCATTCGTGGATTGATGGGCACATGGGCTTCTTCCATGACTTAGCAATTATGAATTGGGCTGCAATAAACATTCTGGTACAAATATCTTTGTCATGATGTGATTTTTGGTCTTCTGGGTATATGCCTAGTAGAGGAATTATAGGATTGAATGGCAGATCTATTTTTAGATCTCTATTGTCAAACGGTCTGTGAAGCTAGTGAATGATGCCCCATGATCATATCAATGTACACATCTATGATTTAATAAAAAAAATTAATACATTCCTTTTGGAAAGATGTTTGGAGAACACTTAGAGATCTAATCTTAGCACTTTGGAAGGCTGAGGCAAGAGGATTGCTTGAGGCCAGGAGTGCAAGACCAGCCTGAAAAAGAGTGAGATTCTTGTCTCTAATGTTCCAGCTACTTAGGAGACTGAGGCAGGAGGATCATTTAAGCCCAGGACTTAGAGATTACAGTGAATTATGATGACTTCACTGAACTTTAGCCCAAGCAACCAAGTGAGACTGTAGCAATTAAAAAAAAAAAAAATACACTACAGGCCCCTTAGTAGAAATGAGCTTGCCGCTTCTAAGTAGTCCACTTTCTTATGAAATCCTACCCCTGATAAAGAAATCAGCCATGATAGCAGTAAAAGGCCATAAATCCTTCATTTAGAAAAATTAATTTGTATCTTCAAGAAACTAATGAATATATAATATTTTATTAGACAGTCTCTGTGGCATCTTTGGAATATATGTAATCAGCACTTTTAAAGTTTATGTCACATATATGCAGTATCAGCCTTTTCTAAATGTAACACATTTTCCTCCTTTGAATATAGCAAGACAATTTTCAAGGGGGACTCGGGGTATTAATTATAATGAAGGACATAATTACATATTAAGACACTGTAGTGTGAACGGCAAGTGCTCCCTTTATTTCCTCCCTATGTACAGATTTTAATACATGATAAACCATTATTTTAAATTTTGTGTTTGTCACCTTTGTTTTCTGTCCTGCTTTGTCTCACAATTACGGGAGTATATTCCCCTGTTAGATATAAACCTGAAATCAGGGGTCGCGTTTTATTTATCTTTATACCTACCACTTATTACACACTACGATGCAGAAGAGTTATTCTCAATGCCTACTTGTTGAACAAATGGGTTAAATATGTATGTTCCTTCCATAAGGAAAGGCTTTGCAACTTTATAGATTCTCCTTTTATTTAATTTTTTGAAAGACCAATTAGTAGTAAGGAAATTTATAAAAGCTATATCATTTCCTACTGTTGACTTAGCCTCTAGCAGTCTTGGCCAACATTAGACTATCAACAAGAAAGTTTTGAATATTGAACTAGGGGTTAGGTGGTATCTCAGGGTGGGCTTGACTTGCATTTCTCTTATGATTAGGAACAATGAGCATTTTTTTATAAGTTTGGTAGCCATTCATCTATGTTCTTCAGAGATCACTCTGTTCATGTCTCTTGCCCACTTAGAAATGGGATTGTTCACTCTTTTCTTATTGATTAATTTGAATTCTCTATAGGTTCGAGTTATCATCCCTTTGTCATATTTGTAGTGTGTAAATATCTTCTTCTATTTTGAAGGTTGTCTATACACTTTAGTTGTATGCTTAGCTGTGCAGATGCTTTTGAGTTTGATCATGCCTCATTTATTTATTTTTGGTGTTGGTGAAATTTCCAAGGGGGCCATATTGATAAAATCTTTTCTCAGGGCAATATAGTCAAGAATTTTCCCCATACTTTTATCTCAAATATTTATTGTTTTTCTGTCTTAAATTTAAACATTTTATCAGCAAGAGTGAATTTTTATAAGTGGTAAGAGGTGCAGGTCCAATTTCAGTCTTTAACATGTGGCTAACAGGTTCTCCCTGCACCATTTATTAAATAGGAATACTTTCCTGTACTCTCTGCTTTTGTTTGTTTTATCAAAGATCAGATGGTGATATGTGCCTGGGTTTATCTCTGGGCTCTCTAGTCTATTTATAGATCTATATTATATTTTTGCCAGTACCATGCTATTTTGATCACTGTGACTTGTAGTATAACCTTAACTTTGGTAAAGTGTTGCCTCCAGATTTATTTTTGTTTCTTAGAATTGCACTGGCTATGTGAAACATTTTTCTGGCTCTGAAATGAAGTACTACTTTTTTTCAAGTTCTTCAAAGTAGGGCGTCAGTATTTTGATGGGGAATGCATTAAATCTATAGATCACTTTGGGTAGTATAGGCATTTTAACAATGTTGATTCTCTCCAGTCATGAGCATGGTATGTTCTTCCATTTGTTAACATTTTCTGCTATTTCTTTTTTTTTTTTTTGTAGAGACAGAGTCTCACCGTACCGCCCTCGGGTAGAGTGCCATGGCATCACACGGCTCACAGCAACCTCTAACTCTTGGGCTTACGTGATTCTCTTGCCTCAGCCTCCCGAGCAGCTGGGACTACAGGTGCCCGCCACAACGCCCAGCTATTTTTTTGTTGCAGTTTGGCCAGGGCTGGGTTTGAACCCGCCACCCTTGGCATATGGGGCCAGCGCCCTACTCACTGAGCTACAGGAGCCTCCCTATTTTCTGCTATTTCTTTTGTCAGAGTTTCATAGTTCTCTCTGTAGAGATATTTTATGTCCTTTGTTAGGTATATTCCTAGGTATTTCATCTTCTTTGAAGCTACTATAAAGGGTATAATCAAATCAATTTGATTTTATTAATCCACTCATGGATTGATGAGCACTTGGGTTTGATTTGA
The DNA here is from genome assembly GCF_027406575.1 of Nycticebus coucang. Lineage (NCBI taxonomy): Eukaryota > Metazoa > Chordata > Mammalia > Primates > Lorisidae > Nycticebus > Nycticebus coucang. Next base: position 34,520,004 of record NC_069782.1, read on the forward strand.
TTTTCAGCTTGACTATTATTGGTATATATTGTGGCTACTGATTTGTGAACATGATTTTGTATCCTGAGATGTTACTGTATTCCTTAATCACTTCCAGGAGCCTTATGGTTGAGTCCCTGGAGTTTGCTAAGTATAAGATCATATCATCAACAAAGAGCAAGAGTTTGACCTCCTCTGCCCTCATCTAAATATCCTTGATATCCTTCTCTTGCCTGAATACATTGGCTAAAACTTACAGAACTATGTTGAATAGCAGTTGCAATAGTGGACATCCTTGCCTGGTTCTAGTTCTAAGTAGAAATGCTTTCAGTTTTACACCTAATCCCAGTAAGAATAACCTACATCTCAAAGCTCAGATACGAATACAAATGTAGAGAAGGGAACACTTTTACACTGCTGGTAAGATTGCAAATTCATACAGCCTCTATGGAAAGAAGTATGGAGAATCCTCAAAGACCTAAAAATAAACCTTCCATTTGATACCACAATCCCATTACTAGGTATGTACCCAGAAGAAAAAAAATCATTTTACCATAAGGGCATTTGCACGTGAATGTTCACCACAGCTCAATTTACAATCACCAAGATGTGAAATCAACCCAAGTGCTCATCAATCCATGAGTGGATTAATAAACTGTGGTATATGTATATGTGTGCCATGGAATGCTGTACAGCCATAAAAAGATAGAGACTTTACATCTTTTGTATTAATCCATATGTAGTTGAATACTCTTCTTAGTAAAGTATAACAAGAATGGAAAAACAAGTATCTAATGTATGTGATACTAATAGGAAACCAATAGATGAACAACTATATGCCCACAGGAGAGAAAAATACAATAAAATTCAAGTGGGAGGTGAGGGGTTGAGGAGATATTGGCAGAAGGGAGGAGGAATGTTGTGCTCTCACCTAATGGGCACAGTGTTAGGGTATACAGCACATCCCCTGAGTGAAGGGCTCAATTACAACTTGAACTTTACCTAACAAACACAATGTAACTTAATCATATGTACCTCATGTTCATCTGAAATAAAAATTTAGTATAATACTCTTAAATCTAAAAAAAAAGGAAAGAAATATTGAACTAAAACATCTCAGATATTTTTCAACAAAATTAGTGTTGATCTTCAAAACAATAAACTCAGGAGTCCATTAGTTTTTCTTTACCAATGATTCATTCCTTGCCTCAAAAAATCTTGACAAAAATTTAATTGACTTTCAAATAAGATTGTGCAGGTTTTTCTACTAAGTAAGCCTAGCTTTTTTATAAATTTATCTGGTCATTCACCAGTAAGAATGACTAACTTCAAATTCTAAAAATACTTTCAAAATTTCTATCATAATGGAGGCAGAATTCAGACTTACATGAAAAAGTGCTCATTTGCATGTAAAAATTCTGATTTTAAAAGTAATTATCAGTTCGTTAATGAGGAAAGCAATTCCTTCATAACAATGATGCTGTCAGTAGAAAGAAAAATGTCCCTAAAAGATGATTGAATAATGTAACAAATTACATTTGATTGAACAATGTAACTATTTTCAAATGTGCATTATTAACAAAGTTTCAAATAGCCTTTTTGTACCTTCCTTACTAAAAGTCCCTTTCTCTTTCCCTGGAAAATATCACAAGACCTCTCCTCCCCTCCCCAAGAATCACGCTGCCTTATCAAATGGTTACGGGGTGATACTTGTCAGAGATCTCAGACTGTACTCATGTAAAAAGTGAAAAGGCCTGAAATCTTGAGTTAGAGAAATAGGGCATGATGGTGGCTATTGAATTTACTTGCTTCTCGAAAAGAAGCTCTTTACTAAGAAGAATATGTTCCAGCTCCATCCATGTAAACATGAAAGAGGTAAAGTCTCCATCTTTCTTTAAGGCTGCATAATATTCCATGGTGTACATATATCACAATTTATTAATCCATTCATGGATCGATGGATACTTGGGCTTTTTCCATGACTTAGCAATTATGAATAGGGCTGCAATAAACGTTCTGGTACAAATATCTTTGTTATGATGTGATTTTTGGTTTTCTGCGTATATGCCTAGTACAGGAATTATAGGATTGAATGACAGATCTATTTTTAGATCTCTAAGTGTTCTCAAAACATCTTTCCAAAAGGAATGTATTAATTTGCATTCCCACCAGCAGTATAGAAGTGTTCCCTTTTCTCCACATCCACACCAACATCTCAAGAATGGAAGAAAAAGTATCCAATGTACTCAGCCCTACTATGAAACTAATTTATGGCTTTCACATGAAAGCTATAACCCAGTTATAACCTAAGAACAGGGGGAAGGGGGAGAGAGAGGGAGGGAGGTAGGAGGTGGGCGGAGGGAGGGTGATTGGTGGGATTACACCTGCGGTGCATCTTACAAGGGTACATGTGAAACTTAGTAAATGTAGAATGTAAATGTCTTAACACAATAACTAAGAAAATGCCAGGAAGGCTATGTTAACCAGTGTGATGAAAATGTGTTAAACAGTCTATGAAACCAGGGTATGGTTCCCCATGATCACATTAATGTACACAGCTATGATTTAATAATAAAAAAAAAAGAAAGAAAAGAAAAGAAGCTCTTATGGCATAGTTTTGGTATGTTCGTTGTTTTAATTCTGTGTCTGTGACCTTTATTTTCCCCATAAAAACCCAAATTCTAATAGTCACATTATCAACATGTAATATATTTTAAAGTATATGTGATATTCCAATGTCAGCATCTCCAGAGTAATTCACAATTCTCAATCATGAGATGTATGTGCAAAACTAAGCATTTCTACAAATGTTGCCTTTTCCCTCCACCAGATGTTTTTTAATCAGATTACAAATCAGGGTGAGTTTAGTCAAGGGACCCATTTTCTTCTGGCGGTGATTGCATTAGTTGTCACAATGGGAGTCTAAAGTCATGTACTTGGGGTCACATTTTCCTTGATCCAGTTCCGCTCCTGCCATTGGCAATATCAGCAGCTGTGATTTTTATAAATATCCCCAGGTGACAGAACTTAGCATTTCATTTGGAGTGGAAAAACAGTAAAAAGGGATGGAAGACTTACTATTTCTATAATATTTATGACTTTCCCAAGTACCATATACATTAAAAGAACAAATATCATATAATCCTGCCTGCCCAGAGTAGGAGCAGAGGGCACCATGCAGAGTTTAATCACTCAGGCAATATTGCATGAACAATTACTTTTCTTCCCCAATGATCTATCACATTAAAAAACAGTACAGTTATTCAAAATCTTTCTCCAACTTCTGTCCTGCTCAACACTATTGTACGTGTTCTTTTTATGATCCTCTTTGTTCCTTATTCTTTTCCAGATCAAGGAGAAATCAATGCTTAAAACAATCTTTTCAAGGTTGTATCGCAAAACAAAAAGATCATTTAAAAAAATATGAACTATTACTTAAATGGACAAATGCTAATTTCTCTGAAAACTTGCTTATTTGTTTTCTTAGTGTGCAACCCAAAGTGAGTTCATGTGCTTGAATTCTCTGAGATGCTAGCACTCTGAGAACAAATGTATCAGCCATTTTATTTTGTGTGCTGAGTTTGAACAGTGTTCTCCTGGGGATGAGGGCTCAGTTGTGACAGTTTGCTATTCATGTTCCTATTATTTTAGCTAGATCCTTCTCTCCCTTACACAAACTCTATAGGGTCTTTTTCTAGCTAGTACTTTTGAAGGAATCTGACCTCTTTTAAAAGCTTTAAATGACAAACATCTTGTTAGATCTGTCGGGGAAAGGAGTTTTTGTGAAGCAGGTAAATAACAACACCTGTTCGGAGGTGTGCTGCAGCCCTTAAATCCTAAACACACATTGCAAGCTATAATTTAGTCTATAATTCCAAACCAGTTTAATGTGGAGGCTCTTGATTTACAGTGTTGAAAAATTATTTTAGAAAATGTTTGTTTTTATTTCTGTGGATTCCACCCACCTGCCTCACAAGCCTTACTTATGCTCGGCTCTTCTTCTGTGTGCACACCTTCTTGATTTGATCCTCTGCAAATAATAATATTGACACATGCTGTCTTTTATCCTGTAGATGGCTTGGTGAAAATAGGAACTTGCTGTTTCAGTCACAGGTAAACTTGAGGGCAACAGACATGAGTAAAAGGGTTGGGTCCAGGTTTTATTTATTGAAACTTCTCCTTGGTTTGCGACTGAGTATCCTTGAGGTTGAGGTCAGCTGTAGCAGCCTTGCCCCCTCTATGCTAACTCTTAGGGGTGCAATAGAAACCCTGGAGTGTGGGTGGGAAATTTTCTCTGCCACTAAACTCTGAATAGTCTTTGTGCAAATAAAGAATCCAAAAGTTTGTCACTTCATTTTAGCATCTGTCAGTTTAGTAGTTTATTTCACTCTCTATGTAGTTATAGTTATTGGGTTATAGTTTCTGTAAATATCCAATGATTTTTAACACGAAAATTGTTTCCTTTTAAAGACAAGTTTTACTTTGTCAGTATAAGCAACAGTTATGTCTAGTGAGTATCCCCAGAGACTCTCCAAATAGAGTGAGACAAAGGTTCTGGGGACTAGGATGCATTTGTATCTTTTGAGAGGCCACCATACGGTCCACTACAGATGGTTATGTATGGATCATAATTTAAAAAAAATGTTTCATAAACATAATTTAATGACATGGAAAATTTTTCCATTCAGATTGAGTTTGAACTGGAATATTTACTTTCTCTCATGGCCCTCTGTAATCTCTTGTCATTACAATAGAAAGCAGGATTCTTTGAAAACAAGTGAAATCATGTCACTTCTCTGCAGCAAACCTCTCAGTGATGCCCACACTATCCTGCCTCCTATTGCACACATTATGGAAAGCCAGATGTTTATGCCCACCTGCTGGGCCCTACAAGATCTCCTGCTTCCCTACATTCTCTGCTTTCAGATATCATCTGTTAATTTGTTGTTCTTTGGGCCTCTCAGGTGAGTTCTCACCTGTGCATTGCTGTTGCTTCTACCTGAAATGCTTTGCACTATGATATTTCAAAAGCTTTCAAATTCCCTTCCTAGTCTTTTTTTAAACACTAACTTCTCTCTCTCTTTCTTCTTCTTCTTCTTTTTTTTTTTTTTTTTGAAGCTATGGTTGTCAGTTGTCCCTACTTACTTAATTTTTCTCCAAAGTGCCCAGAACTTTATAATACAATATATAGTTTGCTTATTAATTTTCTGTATTATACATCACACCTCACTAAATTGGAAGATCCAGGAAAAAGGGATTTTTGACATTTTACTCACTACTGTATCTCTGGAGATAAAACAATGCCTAAGACATATGAGGTCCTCAATAAATATTAGTTGAATGAAAAAAATCTATGAAGATTAATCAATGTGTTCTTAATTCTATACAAATGTTGACGAGAAGTATATAAACAGTCATTTTTATACTTGATACTTATCCTTTTGAATATATTTGATATAAGCCAGGGTTCTAGTTAACATGAAAATATGACTTAAGTCTCCAATATGTGTCAATGAAAAAAAATCTCTTTGTAAAATTAAGTATGCAATTAAGAATTAAATAAGCAATATTTGAGAGGGGGAGAGGTCTGCTTAGAAAAAAATTCAGGTGGGAAGCATAAAGGGGAAATTTGATTCATAAAAGTGCTTTTGGCTTAGGCATAGAGATATAACTAATATCTAACTCATTTTCTATCTAGTTTTTAATTTACTTAATGCACAGTCACAGACAGAAGATGTACCAAGTAATAATGGTAAACAGTTTCTTCCATATTTTCTTGAGCAGTGTCCTGGAACATGCTGTTCATATCACAAATGAGACTAAAAGATCTTGTTAATGGGGAAATGGGCCTTTGTCTATATCCTCTTCCTGGGATTGTGAGTAGATAACAGCACAAAACCTTTAGGACTAGAAAATTCATGTCATCAAAATGCACAGAAATTAATTTGTGCATTTATTTTGCTATCTGCCAATAGCAATGGCACAAAGAATTGACTTTTGGTGGGTGGAACAATATGGCACAGCAGAAGGAATGTTGACCTGAGACCTCCTAGAATAGCGGTTCTCAAACTGTGGGTCACAACCCCTTTGGGGGTTGTACGACCTTTCACAGGGGTTGCCTAAATACATCCTGCACATCAGATATTTCTATTATGATTCATAACAGTAGAAAAATTACAGTTATGAAGTAGCAACAAAAATAATTTTATGATTCGGGGTCACTACAACATGAGGAACTGTATTAAAGGGTCGCAGCATTAGGAAGGTTGAGAACCACTGTCCTAGAACAACTGGGGAATAAGAGAGAACCCAGCCATACCTGGTGCAGGGACCTTACCCAAAGTCATAGCTCAGGGAGCAGGTGGAGGAGCAAGTGGTGAGCTAGATACAGCATATAATCCAGAGCAGTGGAAATCTCATAAATTAGGCAAGTGATTGTGACCAGCTGGGATTAGATGGCCTGGCACAGAGATCTGGGACAGGAGGAAGGGTTTCTAGAGTTTTCAGTTGTTGGGGGAAGCTACACATTGAGTGGAAATCTTGGAAGAGTGGGCAGACTCAAACAGTATACAGCAACCAGATATGAATGTTGGTTGAAGTGGATTTGCCATATGTTTGGTGGCTGGTGAGGCAGCCATACTAAGAAGGTCTCATGGCCAGGGGGCTTCCACTGTGGGAAGGTCATGAAAAGGTCTTAGCAGGGACCTAAAGCATGGCTATCTTAATTCTACCTGCTGGGATCAGAACTTCAATTTTGGGACAGGCTGAGGGACTCTCACATGCCACAGGAACAGGAGTCAGAGGGAACTGTGAGACCTGACCTTGAAGGATTCTTGTGAATTTTAGGAGCTCAACTTGGTAGGGTCTAAATACTGAGGAAACAATCAGTCAATCACCGAAGGCAACTAAGTTTGGAACAAGAACCATAGAGGTTGCTGGCTCTGCTGTCTCCTAAAAAAAAACCAACAAAAGCACCACCTGGTGTCGTGGTGACATATTGCAACATACTTTCATCAATAGCAAAGACTTCTGTTTGAAACAAAGAAAGCAGTGAGAAGGGAAAAGGAGAACAAGGAGGTGAACAAGAAGAAAGAACACATGAGGAGGAACCAACAGAAAAATTAAGGCAACATGAAAAAACAAAACAGAGCAACTCCCCCAAAGGACCATGAGGCAGCTACTGCAGAAGACTCTACGCATAAAGAATTAATGGACTTGACATAAAGGGAATTTAAAATGTGGATGATAAAAATAATAAAAGGAATGTAAGAGAAAATGGAAAGACAGACCCAAAAGTCAGACAAGAGATATGTAGAATATCGAAAGAATACGGTGGAGGTTAAGGAAATGAGAAGATGATCAGGGAATGTAAAGATGCAGTGGGAAGTATCAAAAATAGGTTAGACCATGGAGAAGAAAGAACCTCAGAGATAGAGGATAATGTTTTTGAGTCCTAGATAGTTAAAGAGTGGGGGAAAGAAGAGAGAGAAAGCTGACTTGGCACTTAGAGAACTAGGAGGCTCCATGAAGCATTCAAACACACAAATAACAGGGATTCCTGAAAGGGATGTAGATTGTCCCAAAGGTATGGAATCCCTACTGAAGACTATCATAAATGAAAACTTGTCTTTGTTTTACTAAAGACCCTGACACACTCCTTTCAGGATATCAAATCCTGGATCATCTCAACTCAAACAGAGCCTCTCCAAGACACATTATAATGAACCTTTCCAAAGTCAAGAAGAAAGAAAAAATTCTGCAAGCATCCAGGAGAAAGAGCCAACTCACCTACAGAGGCAGAGCCATTGGGATAACAGCAGAGTTTTCAATTGCAACCATCCATGCCAGAAAAGCATGGTCATCCACTTTCAACATTCTTAAATCTGTAACCTGCTAAACTAAATTTCAAAATTGATGAAGAAATCAAATCTTTTGCAGATATACAAGCACTGTGAAATTAACAAAAACAAGACCAGCTCTACAGCAAATATTTAGACCTATTCTCAACACTGACCACCACAATGGACCACCAGCAAAGTAAACATCCAGGAGCTAAAGGTTAAAACTTAGCTTCCCACAATGGCACAAAGGAAAAACTACACAACAGACTTTCACAAAATAAGATGAGTAGAATTCCAACACACTTATCAATTCTCTCAAAAAATGTCAATGGACCAAATTCACCACTGAAGAGGGACCAGCTGGATGATTGGATAAAAATCACAAGCTATCCTAGCCGGGCACTGTGTCGGGTGCCTGTAGTCCCAGCTACTCAGGAGGCTGAGGCAAGAGAATCACTTAAGCCCAGGAGTTGGAGGTTGCTGTGAGCGGTGTGAGGCCACGGCACTCTACCGAGGGCCATAAAGTGAGACCCTGTCTCTACCAAAAAAACAAACAAACAAACAAACAAAAAAACAATCACAAGCTATCCATATGCTGTCTCTGGGAGATGCACCTCGTCGTGAAGGACAAATCAAGACTCAGGATTAAGGAATGGAAAACAATATTTAGAGCAAATGAAAATCAATAGAAAGGAGAGGTTGCAACCTTATTTTCAGATGCAAGCAGATTTAAAGCAACTAAAGTTCAGAAAGACCAAGATGGACACTTTATACTGGTCAAGGAACAACACACCAAGAAGACATCTCAATTTTAAATATTTAGGCACCCAGCTTAAATGTTCCTAGCAATATTACACTCCTTTGACAGAACTTGACAAATCCTGTAACAGAAACTAAACAAATATGCAAAAGACTTAAATGTGACTCTAGAAGAAATGGGATTAATAGACTTACACAGAACACACCATACTAAAGGTAAAGAATATACATTTTTCTCATCAGCCCATCATATGTGCTCCAAAATTGACCAAATTCTAGGATACAAATCAAACCTTAGCCAAATTAAAAGAACAGAATTTATACCTTGTATCTTCTCAGACTACAAGGCAATAAAGGTGGAACTCAACTCCAACAAAAGTGTTCATCCCAACACAAGGACTTGGAAATTAAACAACCTTATGCTGAATGATAGTTTGGTTCAGGAAAAGATACAAGAGGAAATTATTAATTTCCTCAGACCAAAAAAAAAATGAAGGATAGCATCTTTGGTTCAGTGGGCAGGGCGCCACCCCCCATATATTGAGGGTGGCAGGTTCAAACACGGCCCCAGCCAAACTGCACACAAAAAATAGCAAGGCCTATGTGGCAGGTGCCTGTAGTCCCAGCTACTCAGGAGGCTGAGACAAGAGAATTGCCTAAGCCCAGGAGTTGCAGGTTGCTGTGAGCTGTGATACCATGACACTCTATCAAGGGGGACAAAGTGAGACTCTGTCTTTAAAAAAAAAAAAGAAAAAGAACACAGAAGTTACCAAAATCTGTGGGATACAGCAAAAGCAGTCTTAAGGGGGGGAAATTGATTGCATTAGATGTCTGCATTTGAAAAACGGAAATGAGCACATCAATAAACTCATGAACCATCCTATGGAATTGGAAAAATAACAATCTAATCCCAAACCCACCACAAAAAGGAAATAACCAAAATTAAATCAGAGATTAATGAAATTGAACACAAAATAATCATTCAGAAAATTAATGAAACAAACATTGGTTTTTCAAAAAAGTAAATGAAAATGATGAATCTTTGGTCAGATTAACTAGACACAGAAAAGCAAAATCTCTAGTGACTTCAATAAGAAATGATAAAGGGGAAATAACAACAGTTGCCACAGAGATACAAGACATTATTTCTGAATACTAAAAGAAACACTTGCCCAGAAATTTGACAACATGGACAAAATGGATCAATAACTTGAATCACACCCTGTCCCTAGACTTAATCAGGAAGAAACAGACCTCTTGAATAGACTGATTCCAAACTGAGAAAAAAGAAACACTAAAAAAACTCCCAACAAAAAAGCCCCATTCCAGATGGCTTTACACTAAAATTCTATCAAATCTTCAAAGAAAAGCTTATATATATATATGCAGAAATTATTCCAAAAAATTGAGAAGCAAGGAATCTTCCCTAACGTGGTCTACAAAGCAAAAATCACCCTCTTCCAAAACCAGGAAAAGAGAAATTCAGAACAATTTTACTAATGACTATACATGAAAAAATTCTCAATAAAATCATAAACAATAGACTATAGCTATACTTTAGAAAAATCATTCATCATGAACAAGTAGGTTTCATCCCAGCGATACAAGTCTGGTTTAACATACTCAAGTCCATCAGTGTAATTCACCATATCAACAGAAGCAAAAAACAAAGACCATATAATCCTCTCACTAGACGAAGAAAAGTATTCTAAAAAATCAGCATCCTTCTTTCTCTCTCTGCTCTCCATATCAAAATTGAGTACATAGGATTCATGCTTCTCCCTTCTTGTGATGGTTTACTAAGAATAATGTGTTCCACTTCCATCCAGGTTAATACGAAGGATGTAAAGTCTCCATTTTTAAAATGGCTGAATAGTATTTCATGGTGTACATCTACCACAGTTTGTTAATCCATTCATGGGTTGGTGGGCATTTAGGCTGTTTGCACATTTTGGCGATTGTAAATTGAGCTGCAATAAACAGTCTAGTGCAAGTGTCCTTATGATAAAAGAATTTTTATCCTTCTGGGTAGATGCCCAGTAATGGGATTGCAGGATCAAACGGGAGGTCTAGCTTGAGTGCTTTGTGGTTTCTCCATACTTCCTTCCAAAAAGGTTGTACTAGTTTGCAGTCCCACCAGCAGTGTAAAAGTGTTCCCTTCTCTTCACAACCATGCCAGCATCTGCGGTTTTGAGATTTTGTGATGTGGGCCATTCTTGCTGGGGTTAAATGGTATCTCAGGGTGGTTTTGATTTGCATTTCTCTAATAGATAAGGATGATGAACATTTTTTCATATGTTTGTTAGCCATTCATATGTCTTCTTTAGAGAAGGTTCTATTCATGTCTCTTGCCCATTGGGGATGGGGAAAGGAAAAGCAAAGAAAGGGTAGGAGGGAGGGGGGTGAGGCCTGGGTGTGTGCCTCACCTTTTGTGGGCAAGACACAATTGCAAGAGGGACTTTGCCTAAAAATGCAATCAGTGTAACCTAGTTACTTGTACCCTCAACGAATCCCTAACAACAGCAACAAAAAATACATATATACATACATACATATATATATATCTCATCACAAAATCTAAAAACTGCAGATGCTGGCATGGTTGTGAAGAGAAGGGAACACTTTCACACTGCTGGTGGGACTACAAACTAGTACTATATATATATATATATATATATACATATATATATATATTATAATTAGAAAAGGATGCGGAATATATTATTCGGACAATAATATATATTATTAATTAGAACACTTAAGAATTTAGGCATAAAAAAACAGCCCACTGCCTCACTCAGTTTCTGGTTTGGAGGCACCCCAGCCCCAGCTTTCTGCCCCAAGCACCAACCTCCCTTTATTTTCAGCTCTGCAGATTACCAGGGAATTCACCTCTTGCATTTCCATTAATTTGTGCCAGAGTCCTTAAAGGGGGTTGCATAAGAAATGTTGGCAGGGAGTTAAATGACAGAAATTTTAGCAAGTAACCTGGTATATTAGAGCTGCGCCAAGAGAGATGGTTGAAGAATGCACATCAACCTGCTGAGGTGAGCTGTGACCCCAAGGATACAAACAAAAGGTACAAAATCCATCACCAAGTGGGCAGGAGTCCCGTCCCCCATGAGAACAGCTTGGAGTACCCCATAAACAAATGAGCAGAGTTGAAAAGTCCTCCCATAATACTCCACAGGAGAGACCCTCTAAATATTAGACCTACTTCCCCTACTTCCCCTACTGTAGATGCTGGATGGTTGTGAAGAGAAAGGGAAAAACTAGAAATACTTCCCCTACTGCCATGGTGCCCTCTTGCCGAGCATAAAACTGTGTAAAACTGTATATATTCTCTACCTGCAATTCTGAGCTCCCAGCACTCCCCTCCACTCTCACTCTGAGGTCTCTCACTCCTGTACCCCAGGAGTCCAGATTCTTGGGCGTTTGCTTGAGAGGTGTGGACAGGGCATGGACTACTGGTGACCAGTGCTGATTATGAAGCACAGGAGTGAGGAGCGGATGGTTGGCTGACAGGAAACCGTGCCAAAGTGGTGGTGCCCCAAGTGCAGAACAGCAGATGTTTTGGGCAACAATTAGAGTACACCCCTGGATATTCCAGAGTCACACCCCCTATTTCTCTGGGCAACCAGAGGAGGCCGGGCATCTTCTCAGGTGGCAACCACCAGTGGAACAGATCTGGGACAGAAATGCAGGCCCTGTGAATAAAGGTTTGCCTGAGGGGGTACCAGCCTGGATGGAGTGCAGGGACTAGAAAACACACGCACAGTGCTAGCAGACTACCAGGTTGGGGCTGACCCAGAGGACTGCTTTACTGAGCCTAAGACACACCGGCCCTCAGGGGAACATCAGCCTAGACAAAGGAGAGCAGGAGGCTAGAACTGACAGCTAACTGTGCTGCGAATACAAACCTGCAGCAGCAAAGTCGGGGCTTGAGGTGCAGATTCTGTGAACTCAAAACAGCTTCTCTTCTGCGGGGGAATTTAGCCAGGAGAGAAACAAATTCTGCAAAGTTGTTCTGTTCTATCAGTAGCATCAATCAGGGGTGGGGCTGGAACCGAGTGAACAGCCCAGCCTCCATCAAGCACCCAAGGTTGTCAGAATTCACCTCCCCCTGCCGGATAGTGGCAGAGAGCAGTGGCCTGGCTGAGGAGACATAGATTTCCTTGTGATTCAAGCAGATGCAACCCCCTGGAGTATCTGCTCATTTGAGGCAACTGGGTCACAGCCCTGTGGGGTTATCAGTGACTGGGTGCGACAGAGGTGCAAGGTGGGGAAGGAGCATTAACCATCCCAGACTAATGTATTTGCTGGGTGGGTCCTCATGACCTCACGGAACACAAGAGCAAGTCATATTTGAGTTTTCAGCAGACCCCCTGCGATTTAGTTGCCAGAGACCTTTTAAACTCTCCCACTTGAGACAGGTGCTGACTGAGACGATTGATTTGAACCTTTTGAACTGAGCCAATTACCCGAGGACAATCCAAGTGGTACCCTGTGTGTGTGGTTGTAGGAAGGTTTTATTTTCCATTTCCAATTGTTGCCTGTGAGGAGTAGGGTAACTTAATTGCTGGTATTTCTCCACAGCTGAGACTTCAACCCATAGTAACTGTTTCATTAGGGTCGGACAGAGACCAGCTGAAAACAAGACAGAGCCACTTAGCCCCACCACACCAGTCAGGTACCCAGTTTCTCAGGCCATAGCACTGTACGGGTCCTCAGCAAAGCTCCAGAAAAAAGGTACAGGCACCAATTCCAGCTTTTGGTCAAAGGGCTAGTTAATCACTACTGGAGCCCCGAACCCAACTTTTCTTTATCCACTCAATTAGTCAAACGGTGTAAAATAATCATGGGGTGGAATCAGCAGAAAAACTCTGGTAACAGGAATAACCAGAGTAGATCAACCACCCCAGGGAAAGATATGGTAGATATAACTGAAGATCCCATTCTTGAACAGATGGCCAAAATGTCAGAAATAGAACTCAGAGTTTGGATTGCAAACAAAATTAATAGAATGGAGGAAAAGTTAAAATTAGAAATTCGAGTAGCAATTCAAAAGTTGGAATTAGAAATTTGAGGAGCAATTCAAAAGTTGTCTCAATAATGCAACGAATTTAAAGACAAAACCACCAAAGATTTTTGACACATTGAAGCAAGAATTTGCAGCCCTCAAAGATCTGAAAAATACAGTAGAATCCCTCAGTAACAGAATGGAACAAGCAGAACAAAGGATGTCTGACATTGAAGACAACACTTTTGAATGCTCTCAAACTATCAAAGAGGAAGAGAAATGGAGAGCAAAAATGGATCATTCTTTCAGAAAGCTCTGGGATAATTTGAAGACGGCTAATATCTGCCTCATTAGAATCCCTGTAAGTGATAAAGTGGCTTCGCAAAGCACAGAGGCTCTTCTCCATGAAATTATGAAAGAGAATTTTCCAGACATGAAAAGAGATTCTGAAATTCAGATAGCAGACAGTTTCAGAATCCCAGCATGACTCAACCCTAATAAGACAACCCCCAGGCACATCATAATTAACTTCCCTAAAGTTAATTTGATGGAGCAAATTCTGAAAGCAGCCAGACATAGGAAAACCATAAAGTACAAAGGGAAGAATATTAGAATGACTGCAGATCTCTCTGCTGAAACCTTTCAAGCCAGGAGAGGGTGGTCATTGACTTTTAATCTCCTAAAACAAAATAACTTTCAAACCCAGATCCTGTATCCAGCTAAACTGAGTTTCATTTATCATGGATAAATTAAATACTTTAATGATATTCACATGTTGAAGAAATTTTCCATAATCAAACCAGCTCTTCAGGATATTTTCAGACCGATCCTCTATAATGACCAGCACAATCCTGTACCACAAAAGTAAACTCACTCAGAAACTTTTAATCAAACTCCAACTTCCACAGTGGGAAAAGGATCAAAACATCCACTGGACTTTCGAGAAACTTGATACCCAAAATCTTACCAGACTTATCAATATTCTCCATTAATGTGAATGGCTTAAACTGTCCTCTAAAGAGGCACAGGTTGGCTGACTGGATACAAAAACTCAGGCCAGATATTTGCTGCATACAAGAATCACATCGTACCTTAAAAGATAAATATAGACTCCGGGTGAAAGGATGGTCGTCCACATTTCAGGAAAATGGAAATCAGAAAAAAGTAGGTGTTGGAATTCTATTTGCAGATACAATAGGCTTTAAACCTACAAAATTAAGGAAGGATAAGAATGGTCACTTATATTTGTTAAACGTAATACTCAAGATGAGGAGATTTCAATTATTAATATTTATATGCACCTAACTAGAATGCACCTCAATTTATATGACAAACTCTAACAGACATGAGCAACTTTATTTCCTCCATTTCCATAATAGTCAGCCATTTCAACACTCCTTTGGCAGTGTTGGATAGATCCTCCAAGAATAAGCTGCGCAAAGAAATTTTAGATTTAAACCTAACCATCCAACATTTGTATTTAACAGACATCTACAGAACATTTCATCCCAACAAAACTGAATGTACATACTTCTCATCAGCCCACAGAACATACTCCAAAATTGATCACATCTTAGGTTGCAAGTCTAACCTCAGTAAATTTAAAGGAATAGAAATTATTGCTTGCATCTTCTCGGAATACCATGGAATAAAAGTCGAACTCAGTAACAACAGGAATCTGCATACTCATACAAAAACATGGAAGTTAAATAAGCTTATGCTGAATGATAGCTGGGTCATAGACGAGATTAAGAAGGAACTTGTCAAATTTCTGGAACAAAATGACAAGTGAGTCATGAATTATCACAACCTCTGGGATACTGTAAAGGCAGTCCTAGGAGGGAAAGTTATAGCACTGCAAGCCTTTCTCAAGAGAAAAGAAAGAGAGGAAGTTAACTTAATGGGACATGCCAAGCAACTGGAAAAGGAAGAACTTCCAACCTCAAACCCAGTAGAAGAAAAGAAATAACCAAAATCAGAGCAGAATTAAATGAAATTGAAAACAAAAGAATTATACAACAGATCAATAAATCAAAAAGTTGGTTTTTTGAAAAGGTCAATAAAATAGATAAACCTTTGGCTAACCTAACCAGGAAAAAAAAAGTAAAATCTCTAATATCATCAATCAGAAATGACAAAAACGAAATAACAACAAACTCCTTAAAAATTCAAAAAATCCTTAATGAATATTACAAGAAAATTTATTCTCAGAAATATAAAAATCTGAAGGAAATTGACCAATACTTGGAAGCATGTCACCTTCCGAGACTTAGCCAGAATCAAGTGGAAATGTTGAACAGGCCTATATCAAGTTCTGAAATACCATCAACCATACAAAATCTCCCTAAAAGGTTAACCCCGGGACCAGATAGCTTCACTTCAGAATTCTACCAAAATTTTAAAGAGGAACTAGTACCTATATTACTCAACCTGTTCCAAAGTATAGAAAAAGAAAGAATACTCCCCAACACATTCTTTGCAGCAAACATCAACCTGATTCATAAACCAGGAAAAGACCCAACAAGAAAATAAAATTATAGACCAATATCACTAATGAATATAGATGCAAAAATATTCAACAAGATCCTAACAAACAGAAACCAGCAACACATCAAACAAATTATCTATCATGACCAAGTCAGTTTTATCCCAGGGTCTCAAGGCTGGTTCAATATACCTAAATCTATAAATATAATTTTTGCAAGAGGGACTTTACCTAACAATTGCAATCAGTGTAACTGGCTTATTGTACCCTCAATGAATCCCCAACAATAAAAAAAAAAAAAAAAAAAAAAAAAAAAAAAAACAAATTAAAAAACAAAGACCATATGATTCTCTCAATTGATGCAGAAAAAGCTTTTGATAATATCCAGCATCACTTCATGATCAGAACACTTAAGAAAATTGGTATAGAAGGAACATTTCTTAAACTGATAGAGGCCATTTACAGCAAACCCATGGCCAATATCATATTGAATAGAGTTAAATTCAAGTTTGCCCATTGTCTCCACTGCTCTTTAACATGTAATGGAAGTATTAGCCATCACAATTAGGGAATAAAAGGTGATCAAGGGTATGCATATACGGTCAGAAGAGATCAGAATTTCACCCTTCACAATGATATGATTATATATCAGGAAAACACCAGGGATTCTACTACAAAACTCTTAAAATAAATCAAGGAATACAGCAGCCTCTCAGGTTACAAAATCAACATTCATAAATTGGTAACCTTTATATAAACCAATAATAGTCAAGCTGAAAAAACAGTCAAGGACTATATTCCATTCACAGTAGTGCCATAGAAGATGAAATATTTGGGAGTTTATCTAACAAAGGACATGAAAGATCTCTATAAAGAGAACTATGAAACTCTAAGAAAACAAATAGCTGAAGAATTTTTATTTTATTTTATTTTTTTATTAAACCATAGCTGTGTACATTAGTATGATCATGGGGCACCATACACTTGGTTCATATATCGTTTGACACATTTTCATCACATTAGTTAACATAGCTTTTGTAGCATTTTCTTAGTTATTTTGCTAAGACCTTTACATTCCACATTTACTAGGATTCACATATACTCTTGTAAGATGCACCGCAGGTGTAATCCCATTAGTCCCCTTTCTTCCCCCTCCCTCCCCTCCCTTTCCCCTTTCTCCCTACTCTTAGGTTATAACTGGGATACAGCTTTCATGTGAAGGTTGTTAACAAACCGAAAAACTTACCATGCTCATGGCTGGGAAGAATCAACATTGTTAAAATGTCCATACTACCCAAAGTAATATACAATTTTAATGCAATCCCTATTAAAGCTCCACTGTCATACTTTAAAGGTCTTAAAAAAATAATACTTCATTTTATATGGAATCAGAAAAACCTCAAATAGCCAAGACATTACTCAGAAATAAAAACAAAGCAAGAGGAATCACGCTACCAGAACTCAGACTACACTATATATCCATAGTGATCAAAACAGCATGGTACTGGCACAAAAACAGAGAGGTAGATGTATGGAATAGAATAGAGAACCAAAAGATGAACCCAGCTACTTATTGTTATTTGATCTTTGACAAGCTAATTAAAAGTATTTAGTGGGGGGAAAAATTCTCTATTTAACAATGGTGCTGGGTGAACTGGCTAGCAAACTGTAGAAGACTGAAACTGGACCCACATCTTTCACCATTAACTAAGATAGACTCTCACTGGATTAAACATTTAAACTTAAGACATGAAACTATAAAAAATAATAGAAGAACGTTCAGGGAAAACTCTTGAAGAAATCAGCCTGGGCGAATATTTTATGAGGAGGACCCCCTGGGCAATTGAAGCAGCTTCAAAAATACACTACTGGAACTTGATCAAACTAAAAAGCTTCTGTACAGCCAAGAACACAGTAAGTAAAGCAAGCAAACAGCCCTCAGAATGGGAGAAGATATTTGCAGGTTATGTCTCTGACAAAGGTTTAATAACCAGAATCCACAGAGAACTCAAACATACAAGCAAGAAAAGAACAAGTGATCCCTTCACAGACTGGGCAAGGAACTTGAAGAGAAACTTCTCTGAAGAAGACAGGCTCACAGCCTATAGGCATATGAAAAAATGCTCATCATCCTTAATCATCAGAGAAATGCAAATCAAAAATACTTTGAGATATCATCTAACTCCAGTAAGATTAGCCCATATCCCAAAATCCCAATACCAGAGATGCTGGCGTGGATGTGGAGAAAAGGGACACTTCAACACTGCTGGTGGGAATGCTAATTAATACATTTCTTTTGGAAAGATGTTTGGAGAACACTTAGAGATCTAAAAATAGACCTACCACTCAATTCTATAATTCCTGTACCAAGTATATACCTAGAAGACAAAAAATCAAATTATAACAAAGATATTTGTACCAGAATGTTTATTGCAGTCCAATTCATAATTGCTAAGTCATGGAAAAATCCCAAGTGCCCATCGATCCATGAATGGATTAACAAATTGTGGCATATGTTCACCATGGAATATTATGCAGCCTTAAAGAAAGATGGAGACTTTACCTCTTTAATGGTCACATGGATAGAGCTGGAACATATTCTTCTTAGCAAAATATCGCAAGAATGGGAGAAAATTATCCAATGTACTCAGCCCTACTATGAAACTAATTTATGGCTTTCATATAAAAGCTATAACCCAGTTATAACTGAAGAATATGGGGAAGAGGGTGAGGGAGGAGAGGGAGGAGAATGATGGGTGGAGGGAGGGTAATTGGTGGGATTACACCTATGGTGCATCTTATAAGGGTACATATGTAACTTAATAAATGTAGAATACAAATGTCTTAACACAAAAACTAAGAAAATTCCAGGAAGGCTGTGTTAAACAGTGTGATGAAAATATGACAAATGGCATATAAAACCAGTGTATGATGCCCCATGATCACATTAATGTACACAGCTATGATTTACTAAAAAAAAATTAGGGATAGGTGTCACATTTTTGAACCTGACTGAAGCCATCTATGAAGCCATCTAATGTGATACTGAATTGAGTAAAACTGAAAGTTTTTCCACTTAGAACTAGAACCACAAATGTTTGTCCTCTATCACCACTATTATTCAACATAGTGCTGGAAGTTCTAGCCAATATAACCATGCAAGAGAGGGAAATAAAGGGCATCTAATAGGTGCAGTGGAGGTCAAACTCTCCCTCTTTCCTGATGATATGATCTTAATCTTAGAAAACCCCAAAGACTCAACCAAAGACTCTTGGAGGGGATCAAAAATTACAGTCATGTCTCAGGCTATAATATCAATGTCCACAAATCAGTAGCCTTTGTATATGCCAATAATAGCCAATGTGAGAAGCTAATCAAGGACACAATTCCCTTCACAATAGCTTCAAACAAAATGAAACACCTAGGAATATACCTAACAAAAGAGGTGAAGGACCTCTACAAAAAGAATTATGAAACCCTAAGAAAAGGAATAGCAGAAGATATTAACAAATGGAAGACATACCATGCTCATGGCTGGGAAGAATTATCATTTTAAAAATGTCTATACTACCCAAAGCAAACTACAGATTCAATGCAATCGTCATTAAAATATTATCATCATACTTCCACAATTTGGAAAATATAATTCTTCATTTTGTATGGTACCAGAAAAAAACCCAAAGAGCTAAGGCGATTCTTAGTAATAAAAACAAAGCCAGGACATCACCCTACCAGACTTTTGGCTATACTACAAGGCCATAGTGATGAAAACAGTATGGTATTGGAACAAAAATGGAGACATAGACATTTGAAACCATATAGAGAACCATGAGATGTAACTAATATCTTACAGCCACCTGATCTTTGATAAACCAAAAAAGAACATACACTGGGGAAAGAACATAGAATATACACTCAATTCAACAAATTGTGCTGGGAGAATTGAATAACTACATGTAAAAGACTGAAACTGGACCTGCACCTCTCACCACTTACAAAAATTTATTCAAGATGGATGAAAAATTTAAATATAAGATATAAAACAATAAAAATCCTTAAAGATAGTGTGGGGAAAACACTTGCAGACATCAAGCCTAGGGAAAATTTTATGAAGAAGATTTCCATGGCAATTGCAACAACAACAAAAATAAATAAATGAGACTTAATTAAACTAAAAAGCTTCTGTACAGCTAAGGAAACAACCACAACCACCAAAGCAAACAACTTTCAGAATGGGAAAAGATGTTTGCATATTCTAATCAGACAAAAACTTGACAACTAGAGAACTCAAATTAATCAACAACAAAAACACCCAACAACCTTGTGTATCACTGGGAAGAGACATAATAGAACCTTCTCTAAAGAAGACAGAAAAATGGCTAACAAACATATGAAAAAATGTTCACCGTCCCTGATCATCAGATAAATGCAAATCAAAGCTACCCTGAGATATCACCTAACTCCAGTGAGAATGCCCACGTCCCAGTCTCAAAGTTGAAAATACTGGTGTGGATGTGGATAGAAGGGAACACCTTGACACTGCTGGTATGACAGCATAAATACACCCTTTTTGGAAAGAAATATGGAGAATCCTCAAAAAAATGAAATTAGACTTCCCATTTGATCCTGCAATCCCATTACGGGCATCTACCCAGAAGAAAAAATATCCTTTTATCATAAAGGCATTTGCACTAGACTGTCTATAATAGCACAATTTACAATCACCAAAATGTGGAAACAGCCTAAATATCCACCAACCAAGAACTGGATTAACAAGCTATGGTATATATACCATGGAATACTATTTAGCCACTAAAAAAGATGGAGACTTTACATCTTTCGTGTTAATCTGAATGGAAATGGAACACATTCTTCTTAGTAAAGCATCACAAGAATGGAGAAGCACGAATCCAATGTACTCAATTCTAATATGAAGGCAGTAGATGAGCTAATTCAAGGGGGCGTATGGGGATGAGCAAGTGATTAGAGGGGAAGGAGGTGGGGGTCACAGTGTATAGCACACCTGTTGGGGGCAGGACACAATTATAAAAGGGACTTTATCTAACAAATGGAATCAGGGTAACCTAATTCTTTGTACCCTCAATGAATCTCAAACAATAAAAAAAAAGCATTGACTTTTTCTGCTATTTGCAATCTTCATATCAGTGTCACATAGCTTCAGTATCTGATCCAGGTAGGAAACAGGAAGGCATGGTCAGAAAGGATGCTATTTTATGCCTGTCTTTACAATTAGGCTAAGGCTGTTATGAACAATTTTTCAAAGCTTCAATTGTTTTTTATCATTTTCCATTAATGCATAAGAAGCTCTGATATCTGTAACATATTGTTTCTTTATGTCCCTAAAAGAGCTAAAATTTTGCAGAGCTTTGAGAAAATGGAAGAGGTTAGAAGAGGGTAAAGGTGAAAAATTTGTGATCAGCCTATATTTTAAAAAATAATTTTCTGTACAAAAGAAAGCAAAACCATCATAAAAAATTCACTAAGCTTGTTCTTCAAGTGCTGGAAAGTAGCTTGAGGTCAGTGAAGTTATTTTGGAAGAACTTTGTTGGTAATAGAAAAAAAATTCAAGGGAAAAAATGTTTGTTCAAACTACCTCTACTATCTTTTCAAAAGAAAACACAAATCATCAAGATAAAAGCAATTTCAAAGATGGCTGACCAGAGACACCAGCTGCCAGATCATCTCAGAAATAAGAAAAAGTTTTAGATCAAAAGACAAAGGACAAACAAACAATCACAGATCGGTTGTAATGCCATGGGGAAAGTGCTAGAACCTACAAGAGATTCCACAGGAAGAAGTTGAGGAGCAGAACAAGGAACAAGATAATTGGGAGAGATCAATTCTGAAGAGGCTCGTAGTCCAGGGAAAAGAGTAGGTGGAATGGTTGGTGTTTCCTGCCCTTTTATCTCTGGCAGGTAGCAGGCTCCCAAGATGCTGGACAGTCTTTCTACCCTCATGAGTACCCAAGGATGGGTACCCAAGGATGCTGCTATCAGTAACTAGGAGCTTCTTGAGGACAAATTATCAGACTGCTATCCTCCTTGGGGAGCCTCCAGTCACCACAGACCTAAGACATTGCTTCTCCACCCACCGTTCACCTTTGTCCTCCCACAGGGCTTCAGCCCCTCAGTCTTCATAGCACTCATTCTTACACAAACATTTCCCACTCTGGCCCAGATTGTGGGAGCCACAGTGATCATTCCAGAAAGAGTAGGGTGGACTAGGAGCTGGCATTGGTGCCTAACTTTCCAAGTGGAGTACATCGAAGGTGACTACAGTGATATTAAGTAAGGGGTATGCAGCACTTTTTCTAGGACAAGTTCACAAACTTAATTGTTATTTCTTCATACAAGAGTCTGACCTATAAATAACTCTAGAATAGACATGGGGATTATAGAAAAATCTCATGAATGAAGACTAAACTATAATAAATATAAGAACAAATATAGACAACCTTATAGGAACTAGAGAGTGATAAGGTCTTCCTTTCTTAAATCAAAAATGAAAAAAATATATAGTATATACAAGAATGATTTGCCATAAAATGACGGTGTCCATGATAGGAAAATAAGATTTAACATACTTATATTAGTGGTCCTTGAAGAAGAAAGTCAAGTATAATAACAAATACTAAAAGTTATCATTCAAGAAATTTTTCTGAAATTTAAAGAAAACCACAATAGATTGAAAAAGCATTCCACATCACTAAAAATATTAACCTAAATTAACAAAAGCAAGTTGTGTTCTAGGGAAAGCACTGGAGTGTAACAATAAAAATTATTCCTTTGGAGATTGCTATAGTTTGAGTTTGTCTCCCCTAAAACTCGTGATGACATTTGATCATCAATGTGGTGGTATTGGGAGGTGGTGGCCAGTGGTAAGTGTTTGGGTCATGGGGGTGAATCCATCATGAATGACTGGAGCTGTTCTCATGGTTAGTGTGTGAGTTTGGACTTTTTCAAGACTTGATTAGTTTTCAAGGGAATGATTCTGTAATAGAACCTCTTTTCTTTATAAATTACCCAGTCTCGGGGTTATAGCTCAGTGGTAGAGCATTTGACTGCATAAATTACCCAGTCTCATGTATTTTGTCATAGCAACACAAAATGGACTCAGAGATCCAGGGGGAAAAACAAGTGATTTGTAAGGGAAAGGATATTTTATTACTATCACACTCCATAATAGCAATGCAATGTGTCATAAATTAAATAGAGATTCATATTTAAGGTACTGAAGGGTACCTTCAGGGTACTGACTCATAAAAAAGTATGAGTCAAGGATTTTTATATTCAGGAAACACTGATTTTCATGTGCAAAGGGTAGAGCTCAACATTTATTACCATATACAAACTCATGAATTATTATTTCTATGGGCATTTATTAAAGTATCTAATAGAGAACAAGTTACAGACAACCCATATGCTTTAGGAGATGTTGATATAAAGACTGGCAATGAGGGCTAAATATATAATTATTGTTGAACTAAGGAAAAGGAGTTAAAAAAGAGAAAGCATAATGAGTAATAGCTATTTATTCTGACAAGGTATATATGGTCCACTACAAACAATGGGTGAAGAATGTGAAGAGTCTATGCAAAAATTGTTAATAGATTTCTGATTCATATACATAGTGGCACTAATAATATTGTTCATTTCAGGTCTTTCTAAGTATATGAGACTAGTAGGTTGCCATAACAAAATACCATAGACTGGATGGCTTAAACAAAGGAATTTTAATATCTTGCCTTTCTTTGTTGTTTCTTAAAGCTGAGACAGTGTTTCACTCTGTGGCCCTGGGTAGATTGTGTTGGCATCATCATAACTCACAGCTCATAGCAACCTCAAAGTCTTGGGCTCAAGCGATACTCATGCCTCAACTTACCAAGTAACTGTACAGCAGGTGGCCACCACAACCAGCTAGTTTTTCTATTTATAGTAGAGACAGGGTCTTGCTCTTGCTCAAGCTGGTCTCGAACTCCTGAACTCAAGCAATCCATCCACCGTGGCCTCCCAGAGTGCTAGGACTATGGGCATGAGCTACTGTGCCAGCCTTTTCTTGCCTTTATAAAGGTTTAAAGTCCAAGACCAAGATGCCATCAGGATTGTTTCTGGTAAAGGCTCTCTTCCTGGCTTGCTGCAGGCACCTTCCCACTGTGTTTTCCCATGACCTTCTCTCTGCATGCATGCAGAGAAAGAAAGAGCTTTGGCATTTTCTTCTCTTCTTATAGGGGTCCCAGCCCTACCAGGTTAAGGACCATCCCTATGACCTCACTTAATCTTAATTCCCTCCTAATAGGCCCTATTCCAAATACATTCACATTAGGGGTTAAAGCTTTAACTTATGAATTTTAGGGAAACACAATTTCATCCTTAACCCTTTCCAATCTTACGCAGATAAAAAAATCATCAGGTGAGTTCACATTTATTTTTTCCTTATTAAAACTGTAGGATAATTATAAGTAGTCCACCAACTTCTTTCCCACCCTAAATAAATAAGAGCTGGAGGTTATGTGGGTGGTAGAAAAATTGAATTGGAAAGGATTAACAGTGAACATGATATAAGATAATGTAAATATTTAATCATGAGGTTTTCTAATTTTATCCTTTCTAAATATCCAAGCAAGCCAGTATTCTCTGGGTGCAATGAAAAAGATACAAATGTAATACAGTTAAGTTAAACCTTCATAGTCCTGAATTTGATTTGGCTGTTACTGTTTACTGTTTTAGCATTTTATCACCACCTCCCTCCACCAACACACATATCCTAGCCCTATCCATGACCAAGAAGATATTAGCAACTCAACAGCAACAAGGACCTCCAACTTCCACATGGTAAATGTCATTCCCCGCTGAAAGAAATCAGTGTCCTTTAGAAAAAATAGCTGCTGCCAGGCATGCAGCAATAAATGTACAAGATTATTATAAAACAACTTCTCATATTTCCTGATAGCTCGAAAGCTATCCAACTTTGCTAGTGTCATCTCAAAAATTTTAAGCTAACACTAAAAGATACCCATCGGTCAAAGATGGGAAATTTGGGTATCACTAAAGAAAATTATTGTAATGGATTAAAACTCATTAATAAATTTTAAATGAATGAGTTTTTATTTTGAAGAATGATAAGGAATTGATTTAGTATCACTTTATATAAATGTTTCTAGTATTTTTCAGAACATCATAAAAGTAGAATACTATTGCTTTGAAATGCCAATAAATGTATGGATCTAAACATTGAATACAGATAGCTATATTGTCACAGGAATCAAGAGAAGCAATAGCTGTTATTGTCACAAGAATAAAGAGAAGCAGACATTAAGCAACATTTGTATGTGCGTGTATTATGTATATTATTATTGGTGATCATTGGTAGTTATTTTTCTCTGAATAAATCTTGACCATGTTGGCAAAAAGGTACAGAGATGGATATATTTAATGTATCTTCTTTTAATATGTAGAAGCATTCACTATGCTAGACATAGCACTAAATGTTTCCCCAGGTATTTCCCATGTATATTTACGACAAGGCACTCAGACCACTTGGTTCTAGTTGGTTACTTGAAGACATAAAGCTGTACCACAGTTCAGGTGCAAAGCCATGCAATGATAAGAAACATTATCTAATAAGAACACAGAGCTCCTGTTCAGAGCTAATTAAAAAATAACCCCCAGGGAACCTTTCAGAGGTGTTGCCCCATGCAGTCTGAGTTAGGAAAGGGACTATTTGTTAAGACCTAAAAATGACTAACCTATGCTTGGAAGAAAAAAGAAAATAGCTCTTTGGACCTGAAAAGTAACCATGTGAGCATAGATGCAGATTGTGATGTTAACTACAATAATAAATAAAATATTCTATTTATAAAATACACAATTTTATGTTAATAAATATATATCCAATTCTATATATTTGTTTCTAAGCTATTAAATATTAATATTCTTAGTTAAATGTCACCGAAAAGGTGTTACAGCTAATTTCCATATTATTGCAAAAGTTAAAGCAGAAAAAATATGACAATAAAAAATGAACAATGTAATAATTAAAAGTTTTTTAAAATTCCTTTGGTATAACTTTTATTCAATAAAATGTCAGTTACTGAGCTCACTTTTCGTAAGTATGGACTACTTTTAGCAAAGCTGTTCAATGATATAATGGCTATCCCAGGATCATTACACAACTTTCCGACTTCTCAAGTCATCTCAAAGTGTTACTGACTTTTGACCCTGTGAGAATCATCTGCAGAAGAAACTAAAACTAAGCTTTCTGAAGTCAATCCTGTCAGTTATGTATTATTTTGTATACATTACTAAATAAGTTATGAATACATACTGTTGCCTAAATATAATAAATGAAACATCAATGGAGAAACCTTAACTCTAAGAGACAACTGGAAACAGAGGGCCCTTCTCCCACAAAAAGAGAAAAATCGAATGGTCTTGATTTAATTCTGTGCTCACAAATAAATTGTCATAAGAGAATCAACTACTTGTATACACCATGTCAGATTCCCTGAAATGAGCAATTTTTGTTTCAAGATTATAAGAGTCAGTACATATCACAATTTTGGGCACAAAGCAGATACTAAATAAACATTGAATAAACAAACAAATGGCTGGATGTCTGGGTGCATAAGTGTATAGATGGATGTTTAGTTGGCTCACTGCCTGGTTGGATAGACACTGAGAAAACAAAACTTTTAAAATTCACAATATTGAAACGAAATGACTCATAATAATGGAGAAAGAACAGTATCTCATACCTCTCTGAACCAGTGCTCTAGAACCATTTGTGAGTATATAAGTTAAAAATAAAGAGCAGCGCCTGTGGCTCAAAGGAGTAGGCACAGGCCCCATATGCCAGAGGTGGTGGGTTCAAACCCAGCCCTGGCCAAAAACTGCAAAAAAAATAAATAAATAAAAATAAATAAATAAAAATGGGAGCATACTGTATATGCACACATACATATGGCATATATCCTAACTTATATATATGACATATATACACATCAGTTATATTAGTGCAATACTCTTTTAATATATACATTCTACATATATTTTAAAGAATATATTTTTAATTTATGATATAAAATCAAAAGGGATGAAGATAGCTTGCGGGTAGGAATTTGAGGCCAGTGTAGGCAAAATAGTAAGACCTCATCTCTACACACACACAAAAAAAAAAAAAAAAGGGAAAGAAAAAATAGATAGTTCAACATGCTAGTGCATACAACTGGGGAGTCTGTGATGGGGGAATTGACAGAGCCCAGAAATTGCAGTTTGCAATGAGCTACAGTAACTTCACTGCACTCCAGTCTGGGCTATAAGAGTGAGACCCTGTTTCAAAAAAATAAAATAAGATAAAGTAAAATAAAATAATAAAGTTCTAAAAAAGATTAAAAATAATTAAAACTTTTGATTTTCACACTGCATGTGTCATGCTGACAATATCTAGGATGCATGCATTTCATATCACAAGCCACAAATGTAGACAATGCATTTAGAGGATAGGCTCTTTGCCCACTTAAAATAACAATAATAACAATGGCAGATCATTTGTAGGCAAATGATTGCCTACTAAAGTTGGAAATGATTGCCTACTTAAAATAACAATAATAACAATGCCAGATAAAAATCTGGCAAGAGTAGATATACATGAATGAAGCAACTTTCCTGCCCTAAGACATGGAGCAATTCAAAGCACCAGGAGTCTAATTAATTGAGCAGAAATCCTAAAATTTCTGTGTATCAAATGCTTTTGACAGTCTGATAGAGCTTTCAGATATCTCTCTTCTCAGAATGAACACTTAAATGAATTTAATAAAATATATGATTACAAAAGTGTTTTCCTTGAGTAGTTATTAGTATATTCCAATTGCTATCTACTAAAAATAATATACAAACTTCTTTATTA
Source organism: Nycticebus coucang (assembly GCF_027406575.1). Taxonomy (NCBI): domain Eukaryota; kingdom Metazoa; phylum Chordata; class Mammalia; order Primates; family Lorisidae; genus Nycticebus; species Nycticebus coucang. The sequence continues at coordinate 34,548,013 of NC_069782.1, forward strand.
ATACATTAAATATGTATTTATGTCTATGGTAGGAACAGTAACTACTATAATTTTAAAGTAGTGATATTTCAGGGCTGCCTTTAACAATTGCAATATGAATATGTTAGCAGTTGTAGATATGAAAATATCTGTAAAATATGTATAGATATGAAAATATCTGATTGATACTGATAATATTAGTGTAAATTTTCATCAAAATTTATGATTTTAGGAAAGCTGAGATTAGTGAAAATAACAATGCAAATTTCCATTAAGTGTATAGAAAATTTAAATTCTGCTTTTTGGATATTCAGTACCCAGGTTAAAAACCTAAAAAGTAAGAACAAGTTGGCTTCTATTTCTTTATTAAAAAGAAATTGCCTTAAGTATAACCTTAATCATATTTATTTATCATATTATATATATTTATAATATTTGGCATTTCTGTAACATCAAAAAGTGTTTAAGTTCAACATTTTAGATATGCTCAATTGCAAAAATAGCAAATGCAATTAAGATTATTAATAATTGACATGTCTATGTTATGATAACATTTCTTCTACATATGGCAGAAAAACTTTAATTTTATGGCATAATTCTAATATTCATAAAAAACAATGGAGAAACTCAACTGACCTGGCATTATAGTTAGGGGATTGAAAAAGCAATTTTCTATTCAAGTAGTTCAATTATTTTTTCTAATCCCTCCTTTGTTTAAATATAATTTCTCTTTGCCCAATTTAGGTTTTATTGCATTTATAAGTATGTATACTTTTTCTAAAACTAAAATTAGCCTGTTGGGTCTAACAAATCATGGAGGATCATATAATTTAATACATTAAATAATACAGTCGCATCACTAATCAACTTGTCCTTTGTGGCTCATCTCCTCCAACAGCCTGAAGAAGACCAGAACATGTTCTTTGGGGACAATCAAAGGCCCAGACGATAAAGTTGGAAATGATTGCATAATATTTTTTCTGATATTATCACATTATGTATTACTTTGATAATTTCTTAAGACTGAAAATATTTAAATTATATATAAATCTCTTCATAACAAAAGACATAATATTGATTTAATGGATCTTTGAAGTACTAATCTATTGACCTTAAGCAAGTTATTTAGCCCCCAGATCCCGACATGCAGTTTTCTCTACTACAAAACGGCAATAATAAAACTCACCTCAAGATTTTTGTGAAGGCTTTCTACACTCTAAAATAACTTTATTACTATCACTCTTTATGCCATGATTAACTGGTATAATTAATTTATTTGTTCAATGAATATGATTCAGTGCTCTCTGTGTGGCGAGCATGCTTTTAGACTCTGAATGTACAAGGTCCTTCCAGATTTCACTATATTGAGGATTGAAAGAAAGAGCTCATAATAACTGGATTAAAAGATTATCAGGTATATCCATATGTCACAAATAGACAAAATGACAAAAGAGAATGAATATAAGTTTTTAAATAAAGCCTGCTAAATTTATATGCACAAGAAAATTAATTTTCAATGAATTAATTGAACCTGTTCAAGCAAAATGCTTCTACACAGCTAAGGACATAACAATTAAAGCAAATAGATAACCTTCAGAATGGGAGAAGATATTCACGTGTATATTCACATGATATTCATGTGTATATTTACTTGATATTCAATCTGACAAATGGGTAATAACCAGAATCTATAAAGAACTTAAACAAATCAACAAAATAAGAGTGAACAACCCCATTTATCAATGGGCAAGAGAGATGAACAGAGCCTTCTCCCAAGAAGTCATATGAATGGCCAACAAACACATGAAAAAATGCTTATTGTCCCTAATAAGCAGAAAAATGAAAGTTAAAACCACCTTGAGATACTACCTAACCCCAGTGAGAATAGCCCAAATCACAAAGTCCCAAAGCTGCAGATGCTGACATGAGTAGAATGGCAAACTGAGACAGCCTTCCTGGTTAGAAGTATGGAGAATCCTTAAAGAGCTCAAAGTACACTTTCCATTTGATCCTGCAGTCTCGTTACTAGGTATCTACCCAGAAGAAAAAGAAATTATTTTACCTTAAGGACATTTGAACTTGAATGTTTATCACAGCTCAATTCACAATCACAAAGATGTGGAAACAACCCAAGGGCCTGTCAACCCATGACTAGATTAATAAACTGTGTATAATATTCCATGTGTATATTTCACTATATTGAGGATTGAAAGAAAAAGCCATGTGTATACTATGGAATATTATTCAGCCATAAAGAAAGATGGATGCTTCGCATCTTTTGCATTTACCTGGAAGGATTTGGAGAGCACCCTCCTAAAAAATCAAGTATCCAGTGTACTCAATGCTAATATGAAGCTAGTAAATGAGCAACTACAGGCCCACAAGAGAGGAAAATCACATTAAATTCAAGAAGCGGGGATAGTAGAGGTGGGAGGAAGCTTGGTAAGCTCTTACCTACCAGGTACAATGTAGGAGTATATGCCACACTTCCTGGATGAAGGGCTCAGATACAACTTGGACTCTACCTAACAAATGCGAAAAATGTAACCTAATAATATGTCTCCTTATATTAACCTGAAATATAAAGAAAGAAAATTATCTTCCTAGAATTTAAAAATGACTATTAATTTGATATATATCAGAGGAACATGAGAACTGTGTATTAAATTCAATCAAAATATATTTATTTTGAGAACATTTTCTGTGAAAGTGATATCCAGTTGTCCATCCAAAACTATTCTTTCCTCATCTAATTGTGCTGGTTCCTTTGTCAGAAATCAAATAATAACGATGGGTTTTTTTTTAGGCTCTTAATTCTTTATCATTGATCCTCATGTCTATCTTTATGCTAGTATCACAATTCTTGATTTAATTGAACTTTGTATATGAATTTGTATCTTTAAACCTTACTAACATGTATATTAGTTGCAATTTGTGTTGTGCATGTGCGTGTAGGATTTGTCCATGTCATCTGCTTAACAATCTTTGATGTAGTTTTCTTGATTTCCTTTTGATTTCTGTGAGGGTGGTAGTGCTGTTTCCTCCTTCATTTCTGTTTTAGTACTTTGAGTTTTTCCTCTTTTTCTTTATCAGTTAAGTAAGGGTTTATCTTACGTTTTTAATGGTTGATTTCAATTTTGTTCTTTTATTTCCAGTTTCTTAAGGTGGAAGATGATTTTTTTTTACATATTTCTTCATTTTTAATATAGACATTTACAACTATAAATTTTCTTTAAACGCTAGTATAGCCACATCTCACATACTTGGGTATGTTATTCTTTGTTTTTTTTCATCTCAAAGTATTGTCTGAGTTTTCTTGTGATTTTTATTGTATTCAATGGAATATATTGTTTGTCACATAGTTTTGAATTTCACCAATCTCTTTCCATTACCAGTTTCTAACTTCATTTCATTAAGATCAGAGAAAAAAATGTGCATGACACAAATTCTTATAAAATTGTGATTTTCATTATGCCCAATCAGGTGTTCTATCCTGCAGAATCTTCTATATACACTTGGTATGAATGTGTAGTCTGCTGTGGAAACACAGAATGTTCTTTATATTTGGTAGGTCTAGGAGGTTGGTAGTATTTTTCAATTTCTTCTTATCTTCTATTTAGTTATTTTATCAGTTACAAAAAGTGAAATCTTCAATTATTATTATTGATTTGCCTATTTCTCTCTTAAAAATATGTCACTAGTTTCTTCATGTACTGAATTCTAGTACTGGTTGCATATATATTTAAAATGTCTGTGCCTTCATGATGAATGAAACCTTCAATTAAAAATGGCTTTCTTTACTTGTAGTAACATTTTTATTTATATAAATTTGGGGGTATACGTGTAATTTTGTTTACGTGCATAGTGGTCAAGTCAGGGCTTTTCGGTAATCATCACCTGAATAACACACATTGCACCAATTAAGTAATTACGCGTCAGCCACCCCTTTCTGATCCCCTCACATTCTTCTTTCATTCTTCTTTGCCCGTGTGTTTACACACGAATGATTTCCATTTACGAGATTGGACAATTGTTTCTCATTGTCTAGACTTCCTCATACACTCTGAAATCTGTCCATATCTCCTGCAGAATTTCTCTTGCTTCTCAGTATTCTCCCACATTTCCCCTTATCGTGGACATTTCCTAGTAGGATAGTGAAGCACTGCCTTTGTACTGTCCTCTAGTGTGTTCTCACCTTAAACAGCATTGTAAGTCCCTGACATTGGATGATAACTTTTCACAAAGAAATTAGCACCAATATATGCTCTTTAACTATCTATTTTAATTTATGAAAAGCAACATGTTATAGGGTGAAAGCATGTGTTTATGCAGGTAGAAAAACCTGGCTATGAAACATCTGAGTCATATAATTTAGGGCAGGCCACATGTGTAAAACCTCCCTGATTCTTTATTTCTTCATATGTAAAAAAGAAATAATATTTTTGACCATGCAGAGATAATGTGTACAAAAAAACTCAGTAAATTCTCATAACATAATAGGGGCTTATAAATGACTAAGACACAGAATTTTATATATATTTGTGCATGTGTTTGTATAGACTTGTGGGTACATATGTAAATGTATATATTTTCATACTACATAAAGAAGTTCATCATAAATTAAATATCTTGTCAAGGCTATATATCCGCTTATCTATCCATTTAGTAGTTGAACTGAGATATTAGTATTTTTCCTAAACACTTACATATACCTACATGTTTCTATACACACACATCCAAAAGAATAACTTAGCGTGCCTATTCACATACAAAGAAGACAGGATTCCAGAGAATTTCTCTTTTTAGTAGAAAAAATATTTTAATCAGAGTAATTGGTCATAAAAGTTAAGGTCTTCCAAGTTATTGCCTAGGTAGGGCATGTTAGCGTGTATGTGTGCGTGTGTGTGTGTGTGTGTGTATTCTGTGGATTTATGCATTTACACAAGGAGAGGATGTGACATTACACATTTAAGGAACTTCCCCATGTTAGGGAACATTTGGGATATCCACACTTACTAGCTTTTTGGCACGTTTCTCAGTCTCTCTGAGTCTCGGTTTTGTCATTTCTACATGAAGGCAGTAGTAAGACTAGTAAAGTTGTTCAGTGAATCACAGGTGAACATTCCGATAAAGCCATAAACACAGTTCTTTTGTAAGCTCTCAGTAATTTTAGAAGCTTGATAAAAATAATCATGTTCATGTTAACATTTTAAAGAACACTAATTTCTTCACAGAACACTAGGAAATACTAATATATTTTACTTCTATGAAATTTGGGCATTCGGACAAATTTTATTACTATAGAATGAGGAAATTTACACAGACCTTGGAATCAAAGACAGCAATTATATTTTTTTCTATTTATTTATCCAAGTTATTTACCTACTCTGAGCCACACTATGTCCACATGTAAAAGGTGGAATATTTACATCATAAGCTGTTAAGTGGATTAAAGTTCTAATATACAAAGTCCTAGGAAGAATGCCTGATATAAAACAAAATAATCTAGACTTTTTATTAGCATAACATTATGAGAACATAAGACTAGGCTGCTTTTATGCAATATAAACTTAGTAACTCAATAATTTATATTATTATTATGAACTCAATATAACTCAGTAATGCATATTATTAATAAGTCAGTGCTAGTGATTATATGATGAACATAATAACCTCTTTACTCACTGAGTTTACTAAAATCTAGAAATTGTGGCATGCCAAGGGTTACAATGAGCTGTCTAGCTTGTTTTTTTACTGTTCAAATTACTATCAGTTTACTAGTTATTCATTAATTTTCTCACCTGTTTGAAGTCGCTGGAAGATAAAAGGTATCTGGGGCTAAAGATTATAAAAGAATTATGGGAGAAAGCTTCATAGTGAGAAAATCCCATCTTAATTTTTATCTTTCTTTCTCTTCGTCCCTCTTGTGCTTGTAAAGTGGCAAAACAATTGATTTCAGCAACACAGAAATGTATTCATGTCACATTTTTTGTGACACAGGCTGATGATGCCTTCTGGGTACAGATTACAAATATAAATGAAGTCAGTTCTTTTAACACCCAATCTCCACTTCCTAGACAAGGAAACAAGGCAAAGGAAGGCCCCAAATTAAAAAAAAAAAAAAAGTCAATGGCAAAATAGTACATAAATGTAGATCACTAAATTCAATCTCACTTTTAATTGGCTATTCAGGATGCACAACAAGAAAGAAGATTTTTCTCTTTGTGAAACACACCAATATTGACCATTATTTAAAAATGAGCTCTAAGCAATGGAACTAATAGAGGGAGTATTTAATTCAAATTATCCCTTTTACAGGTAGACAATTTTAAAACTGTCTTCTTTATAGAAGAAGAGCAATGGCGCATATAGTTCTATGTAAATATCACTTTGACAAATGACTAATATAATAATTCATATTCAAAATACTCTGTTTGTTTTCAAATTGACTATGTGCAACCCACATAGCCTAATGTCATCTTTCTTTTTCCCAGCAGATAAATACAAGATATGTTATGTTGTAGTGACATTCTAAGACCTGAAAAAGTCTTGACAGAATTTTCCCAGCTTTTAAGAAACTCCTTTCTACTTTGTGAATATTTATTCCCAGAGAAATTGGCTGGTTGTTACCTTTGTTTATAATAGAGATATCATATCGTGTTCAAAATGTATCCTCTTAATAGAACAAATATTTGGTTCAGTGATTCTTAAATGCCAAAGAAGAATTTGCTATAGGCAAGTTCTATTGAGTTCTTCCGTATGTGAAGTCTGGACAAGCTATTTACCTTCTCTGTACTCACATTATTATGCCTGCCTTATAGTGAGGGAATAAAAAGACATATCAATGAATTCAAATGAAATAATGTAAGTGGCAACATTCTGTAAATTTTAAGTTGACAATGTAAAATGTAGGCTTATTAGATTGTGACTATCAAGAACAATTATATTTCTTGACCCTATTTTGCTAAGGTCTCTAAAGTACAGTTAGTTGGACCTTATATTAAATTTTTTAAAGGCACCAAAATTTACACAAATAGAATATTCACAGTTGTGTTCTTTTCTTTTTCAATTAATCACTGGTCAGTAAGGCATTTGAAGACAGAAGACAATGGAAAATGAAACAACTGTTATTTGTCACACAAAATCAATGAGCCTAAAGTGAAGTTTGAAATAGGATCAGGCTGGTAGCCCCTGAGGCATCTTCTTCCAGCTTCCACTAATATACACATAAAAGGCTGAGTATTTAAAAAATTCCCAATGTAGAAAACTATGATTGACAGCTGATTGCCAGAATGGGGGAAGGATTTCCTTTCACTAAAAGCCTGAGAGAACTGGACTGAAGAATAGCAGATTGCCTGCCATGTGAGGCTATCCTTGTCTGATTTTCTGAATCTCTCTAGGTTAAGAGAGATTTATTATCTTCTCTGTTGTTTGTCACTCTCATTAAAACAAAATAAATAAACTGAAGACCAAGTTCTGTAGAATTTTAGGAAGCTGTCTCTTTTTGGTCTAAATGCTGCCTTTAGAAATCCACAAGTCTGATCTTTAATTCCCCTTTCAGAGCAACCTTTTCTTTGTCCAAGGGAGAGCAACTCCCTGAAAGCTCGATGGACCTGAGTCAGCCGTGACCAGGGGTAAACCATTGCATTCTGGGAGATAAACTCCTCCTGGTTCTCAGCAGAATTATCTGGGAAACCTGACTCCCTGGTGGGACTGCCTGTGAGAACTCAGGAAAGTCATATTCCCCCTTGTCCCTTCCCGGAGATTTAGAATTCAATCTATTTGAAGAAGAGCTTGAGGACCTATATTTCATCATAGCTTCCAAGTGATTAGAATAACAGTCCTGTGTGGGAGTCACTGACTGAAGGGTTCAAGATACATACAATCAACACTTTTCCTTGGTTTTCACAGACTTTGACGTCACAGAATCACTTTCTATATGCTTTCCATTTGTCACAAATCGTTGTCCTTGATGATGAAAATTAGATTCAAGGCAGCAATTTCCCAATGGTTTGTCCATTTTGTCACCAATAAAATTTTAGCAGAATGAATGGAAAATTTATTTAAAATGTTTTCAGCAAAATGGATTTCTCATTTTTGTGGAGAGTTGAAACTTCACTGACATAGTATCATTAAATATTTTAAATTTTCAGTTTCTATTTTAGTGGTTACATTTACGCCAAACTTTTACCATCAATTTTGTTATTTTTCTATAGAATGTTCTCAATATTGTGATAAAATTCCTATTGACTGCATTTATCATAGTCTACATTTGATTAGACAGACCTCTGGTTTTTCCAAGATTCACTCTGATATGCTTGTCTTGAGAGAATTTCAAAGATGTATAATTCTTTGAATAAGAACAGAAGCGAGTAAATTCTGGAATTGAATATTTATTTAACAAGAAAGTAATTTTAATTATCATAAGTCAACCATCATAGAAAGCCTTTGCCTTTTGGCTTTTATCAACAAAAGTAGTCTTTGTCATAAAATCAAATTAACCTTGTGATAAAATTGTAAGAACTGTTTGATTTTTCAAATTACATCCAAACTCCAATTCTATCATTGTAGAAATGTGAAGAAATTGGCATAATATAAACCAGCTTAACAAGAACAATTAATGAATGAAAATAAATTGTACTATAAATCAGGAACCTACTATCATGGTCTCAGAAAGATCAAATGGTTTAAATAATGTCATTGAGTAATATGCTGATTATTAAAAAAAGTGGACTTCAAAATCTCAACTGAAGAAGTCTGTTAAGTTTACTTTAATATTGTATTACTTAATAAATAGTATTACATCTTATAAAATCAAGTACAATTTTTAACAAGGCAGGATTTTATATTTCATAATAAAGCAACCTCAGAATAGATAATTTTTTTCTTTTAAAAAAGTTTTTTGTTGATGCATAATAACTTCTGGGGTACTTGTGATATTTTGATCAATGCATACATTGTGTAGTAATCAAATCAAGCTAATTGAGGTAGCCATCAATTCAAACATTTATTATTTCTTTATATTGGGAGCATTCCAAGTTTTTCTTCTAGCTATTTTAAAATATATGATAAATTATTGTTAGCTATAGTCACCTCACTCTACTATTGAATACTAGAAGTTATTTCTTCTATCTTTTTTTTTTTTGGTAGAGACAGAGTTTCACTTTATCACCCTCAGTAGAGTGCCCTGGTATCACACTGCTCACAGCAACCTCCAACTCCTGGGCTTAGGCAATTCTCTTGCCTCAGCCTCCTGGGTAGCTGGGACTACAGGTGCCCACCACAACGCCTGGCTATTTTTTTGTTGTTGTTGTTGCAGTTTGGCTGGAGCAGGGTTTGAACCTGCCACCCTCAGTATATGGGGCCGGCGCCCTACCCACTGAGCCACAGGTGCCACCCTATTTCTTCTATCTAACTGTAATTTGGCAATTTTGGAAAAATATTTGAAAGAAATATTACCAACTTGAAATGCTTCCAGGTTACATACAAATTTATGACTCTGATGAAATATAATTGATGAATTTTAATAAGTATACCAATAAAAAACCATTTAAATGAGTGTTTTTCCTTTTCAAGTATTCATTTAAAGAAGCTGCTTATTTATTCTAAAATAGATGCTATTACTCAAATATTTAGATAAATTCTCCTTGGAGATTGCTCTCTGTGTATATATCAATAATGCTTAAAAAAAAAAGTCTGTCCCTTGAGAACCAATTTAATTTTTAAAACATCTTTGCATCATGTGGAGGCAAACATGAGGAATAAATTTGATGAGCAGGCTGAAAATTAGCATCTGTGTCAGGGATAAATCTAAGATAATAAAAACTAATTTAGTTTCATGATTCATAATCTGGTTTTATAGCAATACCTCTTCAAAAAATTTACAAAATAATTTTAGGAATGGACCATATTTCAAAATAAGTATATAGACTACCAAAGATAAGAACCCTCACTGGATTTTCTAGAAGTATGAATATAATGTTTAAAATAAATCTTATTTTTGAAAGTCAATTCTATATCTTCTGATATGATGCCTGACGGGTAATAAATAAGAACATGTTAGTAGAATTAATTTAAAAAACACAATCGTTAATTAAAGACTTCTTATTGTAGAAAAAAGTAATTTAAACACACTATAGTGCTTTTAAAAATACTTTCTACTATAAATCACGTGGCTCGGTGCACATAGCTCAGTGGGTAAAGTGCCAGCCACATAAAGTGCCAGGACTGGCGAGTTCAAACATAGCCCACTCCTGCCAAACAACAATGACAACTGCAGCAAAAACATAGCCAGGCATTGTGGTGTGCACCTGTAGTCCCAGTTACTGCAGAGGCGGGGGCAGGAGAATCGCTGAAGCCCAAGAGTTGGAGGTTGCTGTGAGCCATAACACCACAGCACTCTACCCAGGGCCGTAGTGAGACTTTTTCTCAAAAAAAAAAAAAAACCTTTCTAATGTAAATCACAGCACTTACACTTTATTTATACTACTTACAAATAGTATCTACAATTTTGTTACTTTTAATTTTATTCAGAATAACTGCATTTATATTTTGATAGTATATATACTCTTTCTACTTAATACAAAATTTTGAATAAGAAAAATAGAGTTTAACAGATTTGTTCGTCTGTTTGTTCGTTGGAGACAAAATCTCACTTTTTCACCCTTGGTGAAGTGCCCTGGCTTCATAGCTCACAGCAACCTCAAACTCTTGGGCTCAACAGATTCTCATGCCTCAGTCTCCTGAGAAGCTGGGACTACTGGCGCCTGCCACAATGCCCCGCTATTTTTAGAGACGAGGGCTCACTCTGGCTCAGCTGGTCTGGAACCTGTGAGCTCAGGCAATCCACCGGCCTCAGCCTCCCAGAGAGCTAGGATGACAGGCATGAGCCACCAGGCCCAGGCTGAGTTATTTTTCTTACCAAAAAGACTATAAGGAACATTGTAATATACAGGGTGGCCATATTGTTCGTGGCAATTTAAATTGCACAAGAACTTTATGGCTACCCTGTATATTTCTCCATAAATTTTTGAGTAAACATATAAGAAAAATTCCCAGAAGTGAAATTTATTATTACATCAAAGGGTTTAAATTCATAGTTAAACTTGGATATAAATTATCTATCTACCTTCCAGAAAGTTTGTACTCCCCCAACAAAGAGTGTGGAGGTATCCTTCCTCACACTTGTACCACCATTCAATTTCATTGACGTTTCTAATTTTTACTGGTGTAAATTAAAAATGATACTGGTTTGATTTACAATTCTATTTTTTAACCACTTTATTGAGGTATGACTGACATACAAAAAAGCTTACATATTTAATGTGTAAAACCTGATGAATTTATAATCTTACTTAATTCTTAATTTTATTAGCAGTGCTAAATTTTGCAATATTAACCCCTAATTCATAGACACGGAAGCTGGAATCAATAATTGAAAAACTAAGATTTTGATTAAAACTTGAGATTTTGATTGACTCCTAAACCACGTCATTGTTCACATCATGTTCCCTTTATGACAAGGAACTATACCTGTCTTCAGTTTTTGCTTTCATATAAAGTAGTAGATGAAATTTGTTCTGGTGATGAATCCCAGTATGTTGAACTTGAATGCATGGGCTGGGGAGAACACGGAGGAAGCTAATATTTGAGTAATGGCTACATAAATTATAGAGTTTAAAGCAATCTTATCAATACTTACCATTGTTCATGCTTTAAAAATATTAATATCTTCCCTTTTAAACACGTACTATATACATGTTTTAAGTCACTTATACTAAATATATTTTATTACTTAATCAGCAAAATAGTTATTTTGGAACTGAAACAATTTCCCATAGAAAAGAATTTTCATATTCCATCTTAAAAATTTTTTCATGTTATAACTATTTTTGGTTTAGTAGATTTTAAACTACATATATAGAGATAACATTTCTATTAAATTTGTAAAGATTAAATAAAGATTAAAAATATATATGCATATAATATGCACAAGCACATATATATACACACATACAAAGACAGAGAGAATTTACTTGCACAGACTCAGAAGTCAGACTACCTATTTTCAGACATAGTTCTGATAATATTGTGAAATCTTGGGCAAATTCATTTGTTAATTCAATCATTAATTCCACAATTATTCCTTGGCCATTTTTATGTACCAAGCACTGCTCTAGGTGCTTACTATTCCTCAGTGAACAGAAAAACCTTTGCCCTCCTGAAGCTGATCTTGTACTAATGGGAAGCAAACAATAAACTCTCACATAAATAAGTAGATTATACTGGACAGTGTGATAGAGAATGTCAAGCACTACAGAAAAAAAATAAATGAATAAAGGGGTTAAGATTAATGAGGCATGTAGTGTAGTAGCAGAGAAACCAGGCTGCAATATTAAATTGGCTAGTCAGGGTAAGCTTCGTGGCAAGGGTGAGATTTTGGAAAATAACCAAGGAGTGTTAACCAGGAGGATTTCTTAAGGAAGAACACTTCAGGCTCAGGTAACAAGAGGGCAGAATGCATAAGGTGCGAGAGTGTATAAAGTGTTTAAGCAGTGGGAAGGCATTTTCTGTGGCTGCAAGAGAATTAGGAAGAGACAAAAGACCGGGGTCAAACATGGAGCGGAGGTAAGTAACAGCAGCATTACAGAAGCAGCAAGACATGTCGGGAAGGGAACTTCAAGAATCCTGGTGAGAAATAATGACAGCTCACGCCAGGGCAGAAAGAGTAGAGTTGTTGAAAAGTGGTCACATTCTGGACATATGAGCAATGCCGCCTTAATATAAGTAAGCCACTCCCGGAAAGTTGGACTGTTGCACAAAAATGCAATTTTTCTTTACTTAAATTAATAAAAATATAGTGTCTTATCAAAACACAACAAATAAAACACAATAAGTAAAACACAATACTAAACTGTATGTAAGTAACAACCGATTATCTCAGGGTATAAAATACTTTGTGACAACCAAATAATTTACGTGGATGTTGGCAAAGATTGGTTTTGTTGGCAGCTTCACCTGTTAGCACCAGAAAACTCAAAGGAGCTTATTTCCTTTGTTGAAATTCTTCAAAATCTTTCCACATGATTTTGACATTTAACAAATATTCGGAATGTATTCAAGATTTCCCCACATATTTTGTTAATGTTAATTTAAAATGTATTGAAATGCTTGTTGACATATTCTGTTAAAATGTGAAAAAAAGCTTTATTGAATGAAGGATGTAGATGTACTTTTTCTATGTAATATTAATGTGAAAAACATTTTTTTTTGAGAGATAGTCACGTATCTCAAAGTTTGACTTAAGATCAAGAGGAGTTGTTTTACTAGAAAGGTGTTAAGTGAGAAGGTGTTCTGTAGATTACACCTGTATTTTGAAAACCCTGCCAAAAAGATTTCCTTATGGTTTGGATGGAGTATAAATGAAACACAGGAGTCAGGGATGATTAAAATAATTGGAATAAACAAATGGGAACAATGGAATTTCCATCATTTGAGACCGGGAAAGTTGGGGGATAAAGTAGATTTGAAGGGGATGCACATCAGGGTTTATGTTGGAAATTCACTAAGTGCCAATTATTTACTAATATCTGGTAGAGGTAAGGCCCAGCACAGTGGCTCAGGTCTGTAATCCCCGCACTCTGGGAAGGCCAAGGCAGGTGGATTGCCTGAGCTCAGGAGTTCCAGACTAGCTTGAGTCAGAGTGAGACCCCATCTCTAAAAATAACTGGGCTTCGTGGTGAGCTCTATAGTGCAAGTGACTCGTTAGGCTGAGGCAAGAGAATCACTTGCACCCAAGAGTTTGAGGTTGCTGTGATGATGCCATGGCACTCTACCCAGGGTGACAAAGTGACACTCTGTCCCCACCCCACCCCCCAAAAAAAAGTGTGTGTGTATTAAAGGTGGCAAGTACACAAATATTCTATTCTGGAAGATTAATAAAAAAACAACTTTTGCTCTACTGATACAAACTTGATACTATTTGACGTAAAAGTGGCGATTAAGGTTTTTAATAATAAGAAAGCCAAAAGAATGAAAAAAGAGAAGAAAGGGAAGAGAACTGAGCCCAAGTATACTAACATTAAAATGGTGGGATAGAAGGAAGAACCATCAAAGGAGACTGCAGTAGGCATAGGGTCTCCCTGTCTTATTCCATTTTCTTTTCTTTCTTTTTTTTTTTGAGACAGAATCTCACTCTGTTACCCTGAGTAGCGTGCTATGGCTGCATAGTTCACAGCAACCTCAAACTCTTGGGCTCAAGGGATCCTCTTGCCTCAGCCTCCTGAGTAGCTGGGACTGTAGGTGCCAGCCATAACACCCAGCTAGTTTTTCTATTTTTAGTAGAAATGAGGGTTCACTCTTGCTCAGGCTGGTCTCAAACTTCTGAGCTCAGGCAATCCATCTGTCTTGGCCTCCCAGAGTGTTATGCCCTACCTGTCCTATTCCATTTTCAACTACTATACCAGAATACCAAAAACTGGATAATTTATGACGAAAATAAATTTAGTTCTTAAAGTTCTAGAGGCTGGAAAGTCCAAGAACAAGGGGATGCATTGGTGCGGGTCTCCTTGCTGCATCATAACATGACAGAGGCATCATATGATGAGGGGGGTGTGCCTGCTGAGATATATCTTCCTCTTCCAGTTGCACTAATCACATCATAGCAGCCTCAGGCTTATGACCTCCTCTAATTCTAATTACCTTCCAATATAGCTCCACCTCCAAAACCACCAATAAATGAATTTTTATTGTCATTGCCGTTTTTGTCTTTTTATTTTTATGTTTTATTTTGATAGATTTAGGATTACAAGTGGTTTTTACCTATATAGATTAATTTTACAGTGGTGATGTCTGGAGTTCAGTGTACCCATCTCCTAGAAAATGTTTATTGCACCCAGTAGAGAGTATTTCATTCCTTATCCCCTCTTACCTTTTTCTTTCTGATTCTCCAGTATCAGTCATGACACTGTGGTATAATTATGCATTCCCATTGCTTAGCTGTCACTTATACATGAAAACATGTGATATTTGTTTTCCTGTTCCTGAGTTACTTCATTTGGACAATGGTCTCCAATTCCATATGGGGTGCTACAACAAAAGACATTATTTCATTCTTTTGTATGTATATGTAATATTCCATGGTATATTGATGGCATGTTTTCGTTATCCATTTATCACTTGCTGGGCATTTAGGTTAGTTTCATACCTTTGCAATTGTGAATTGTGCTATGATAAACATAAAAGTGCAGGAGTCTTTTTTAATGAAATGCGTTATTTTCCTTTGGGTAGATCCCCAGGAGTGGGATTGCTGCGTTAAATGCTAAATCTACTTTTAGTTCTTTGAGAAATCTTCATACTGTTCTTCATAGACATTGTACTAATCGACATTCATATCAACAGTGGTTAAGCATTCTCTTTTTACTGCATCTATGCCAACATCTATTGTTTCTTGACTTTCTAATAATATCCATTCTGATAGGAGTAATGCAGTATCTCACTGTGATTTTAATTTGCATTTCACTGATAATCAGTGATGTTAACATTTTTTAAAATGTTTGCTGGTCATTTGTATATCTTTTTTGGAGAAGCATCTTTCATATAATTTACCCATTTAATGGGGTTATTTATGTTTCTCTTGACAATTTTTTTGACTTCTTTGAAGATTTAGGATATATAATTTGTGAATAATTTTTCCTATTCTGTAGATTATTTACTTTGTTGATTATTTCTTTTGATGCATAAAATCTTTGTAGTTTAATTAAGTTCAATTTGTTAACTTTTTTTATTGTTGTTGCACTTTGATTTGGGGGTGTTGTCATGAATTTTTTGCTAAGGCCAAATTCCAATAGTGTTTTTCCCAAATTTTCTCCCTGGATTTTTATTTTTTCACGTCTTATGTTCAAGCCTTTTATCTATCTCAAGTTAATTTTTGTGTATGGTGAAAGATAGTAACTCAGTTTTTGCTACCCAATTTTTCTAGTATTTATTGAATACTGTGTCCTTTCCTCAGTGTATATGTTTGTTTGGTTTGTTAAAAATCAGTTGGCTGTTGACATTTGGCTTTATTTGGGGGATCTCTATTCTGTTCCATTAGTCTATGTCTCTTATACCATTGCCATATTCATTTGGTTAGTATAGTCTTGTAGTATAATTTGAAGTTGGATAATACAGTGCTCCAGCTTTTTTTTTTGTTTGTTTGTTTTTTGTTGTTGTTTTTTTTTTTTTTTTTTTTGCAGGTTTTGGCCACCTCTGGTATATGGGACTGACACCCTACTCCTTGAGCCACAGGCACCACCCCTTTTATTTATTTATTTATTTATTTATTTTGCTTAGGACAGCTTTGACAATCTGGGCTCTTTTTGGTTACATATGAATGTATGATTGCTTTTGTTTTTTCTAATTTTATAAAGAATGACATTTGCATTTTAGTAGGAATTACAACAAATCTATAGGTTGCTTTGGGTAATGTGGATATTTTCACTATATTGATTCTTGTGATCCAGGCGCATGGGATATTTTTTTCCCAAGTTTTTGTGTCATCTGTGATTTTTCTCTTCAGTGTTTTATAGATCTCCTTGCACAGATCTTTCACTTCTTGGCTAAATATATTTCTAAGTATATATTTTTTGGTAGCTATTATTAAATGGTATTGAGTTATTGATTTAATTCTTACCTTGGTCATTCTTGGTGTACAGCAGTGCTACTGATACAAAATCACATGTGAACTTAATCCAACACCTGAACTTTTGGGAACATATTCAAGCCATAGCACTTCCCCCAAATGTCTATGTTCCAAACCCAAGAACCTGTGACTATGTCATGGCATAATGTTGCATGACCGGAGACGCAAACAAACAGCAGCTTTGCCATGAGTGTAAACTCGCTCCTGTAATTATTAAGCCAAGAAACAGACTACATGGGATGGGATGGCGTGTAGCAAAATTCTTTACTCAGGGTTTTGATTTTATACCTTTCTAGTCATGTACACACTTAATCTATTATCTGTTAGTTTCACCATTACCTCATTTTACCCATCTGAAATTAACTTGAAAGGAAATATCCTGTTACCATATCAACACAATCACTTTTGTAGTAAACATCTTCTTCTAGACACTGACTAATCTCTGGGCAGGTATCTAAATAAAGATCACAAAGAAGAAAGTAGCCACAGGGGAACAGAGTTAATGGAAGACTATCTTCAAGTGCTCACTCAGTTTACTCAGTATGAAGTAATGACTGTGTCTTTTCCTCAGGGCAGAGCACCTATAGACCTCTGACAATATGTTGTTAACATATGTCAA
Source organism: Nycticebus coucang (assembly GCF_027406575.1). Classification (NCBI taxonomy): domain Eukaryota; kingdom Metazoa; phylum Chordata; class Mammalia; order Primates; family Lorisidae; genus Nycticebus; species Nycticebus coucang. Next base: position 34,565,292 of record NC_069782.1, read on the forward strand.
CCCTCTGGCCTGTATCTCTGAAGAAGGGTGGCATGCCCTTTGATCTCAGGCTTCACGGGGTGCACAGCTTCAGAGAATGGGCTTGTGGAATTTTTAACTCCAGGCAAGTCAACTCTGCATGTGTCCCAGGGGGGTCCAGGTCCCTTAAGCTTCTGGAAAAATACCAAGCCATTTTAAACTCACATTTTGAGTTCACTTTGAGTGCTTGATGTAGGATATGTTTATTTCTAAATATTATCCTACACACAATGCAAAAGAGAATTAATGTTGCAGATGGATTTACAATTGTCAGTCCTTGGCCTTAAACCAAGGAGATCATACTGGATTAGCTGGGGAGTTTTTAAATGTGAAAGTGGGAGGCAGAAAAGTCAGTGTGAAAGGGAAGTGATAAGGGTAAGATTTCACCAGTGTTGGTTGGTTTGTAGATAGAAGGGAGTCAAAAGCCAGGGAATCTAGGAATCCTCTAAAAATAGCATAATAGTACACGACTCTATTGTGCTTTTCAACCTGGACTGCACAACAGAAGCATCTTGGAAACTTTTAACATGTCTCAGCAGATTGTTACTTTTCTTATTTATTAAGAATGGTTTCAGGGATTCTGGGAAGATGGCCAACTACAGGCTGCTTTTCCAGAGACTTCTGTCCAGAGGAAGATCAGTTGGACTGAAATGGACTCAGAGAAGCCAGATGGAGAGTTGAACTCAAAGTGAAGAAAGCAAAGTGAGGCCAAGAAAGAGGAAGAAAGACAACAGAGACCAGATGTGGAGGGACTAGTCGGAAGGGGACTGTTGCCAAGGGGATGGAAGACCCCTCCCCCAATGAAGAGGCCCACCATAGGATTTCTACAAGTGAGCAGGAAACAAAGTACCTCTCACCCTACCCCTTGGGAAAGACCCCTGAGGTCCCACTTCTCCTGTACCTGGAGTTTTTCTTTTTTTTTTTTTTTTTTTTTTTTGTAGAGACAGAGTCTCACTTTATGGCCCTCGGTAGAGTGCCGTGGCCTCACACAGCTCACAGCAACCTCCAACTCCTGGGCTTAAGCGATTCTCCTGCCTCAGCCTCCCGAGCAGCTGGGACTACAGGCGCCCGCCACAACGCCCAGCTATTTTTTGGTTGCAGTTTGGCCGGGGCTGGGTTTGAACCCGCCACCCTCGGCATATGGGGCCGGCGCCTTACTGACTGAGCCACAGGCGCCGCCCGTACCTGGAGTTTTTCACCTCTGAGTCTAGTCCTCATCCTGCCTGGCACAAAAGTGAATATTCTCTCTGGGTCCTGAATCCATAGCTCAATTTCCTCTACCTGGCTGCCTCATGAACTGCCCCCTGCAGAGGCTGGAGTGTTTGGTGAATTCTCTGACAAGCTTATGCATTGTTTAGACTGCTGAGCAGCAGCAGCCAAGCAGCAGAAGTGACGGCCAAGCAGCAGGAGCAGCGGGGCAGAATCAGTGGCACTGCAGTGCTAACTTTGGCTGTGGAGGTGTGCTGATCTCTGTCTTTCCCACTAGAAAAGTCCCTTTCCCAACTTCCCAGGAACTCTCAGGCAGATCTGTCTGGATATTCTTGTTCTCCTGCCATGGGCAACCCTCTAAACTTGTTCCAGTGGGTATTATTCCTGCTGCTCAAGCCAATTTAACTGAACTCTCAGCCAGAGTTGTCCCCAGATTTTTGATCTCTTGCTGGTTGCCTATGTCTGAGACTACAGGGTCACCATTTATTTGACTTTGGTTGAGTGGCCATGGGGAATGATGGAACAGTGAGGTGTAGATTCATCAGTTCTGTCTGTGGATTCCACTCTTCCAGTGATTGTCAGCAGGGGACAGGGCTGAAGGTGTTTTTATCTTTGTCAAAACTCACTGGGGAAGGGATAATTAATCCTACTTCCTGGAGCCTTATTGTCTAGTCTTACCCCACCAGTTTTAATAGCCAAATAGATTGATCCGGTGTTTCCTAAGGGTCCCATACTCTCTATCAACAGATATGGGGGCCTAAGTTTTAGTAGGTGGATGCTGGCATGGATATGGAGGGAAAGAAACACTTCTACAATGCTGTTGGGATTGCAAAGTAATGCCACCTTTATGGAAAGAAGTATGGAGAATTCTCAAAGAACTAAAAGTTGACCTTCCATTTGATCCCCAATTCCATCACCAGGTATCTACCCAGAATAACAAAAATCATTTTACCATAAAAACATTTTCACCAGAATGTTTATGGTAGCTCAATTCATAATTGTCAAGTTGTGGAAGCAACCTAAATGCCCATCAACCCATGAATGGATTAACAAATGGTGCCATATATATACCATGAAGTACTATTAAGCCATAAGAAAAGATGGAGATTTTACATCTTTTGTGTTTACTTGGATGGAGTTGAAGCACATTCTTCTTAGTAAAGTATCTCAGGAATGAAAAAAAAAAAATCCCATGTACTCAATACTAATATGAAACCAATACATAAAAAATTACATGCACATACAAATGCTAGAACAGAAATATAGTCTAGTAAAAGGGAAAAGAGACGAGGGCAAGGGAAGAGGAGAGGGTGATACGTAGGAGAAGGGAAGGTTATCAGCGGGTTTCACCTAATGTGTACAATGCAAGGGTGTTCAGAATGCCCCCTGGGTGATGCTCAACTACTTGCTCAACTACAGCTTGAACTTTACCTGGGAAGTGAGAACAACATAACCTAAAAATTTATACCCTCATACTAATTTGAAATAGGAAATACTAAATATTAAAAAAAAGAATGTTTTCATGATGTTAATACGCACATAGTATTGATATAAGACTCTGCTCTGTAGGGTTTCCATGATAACTATCTGAGCTAATCTGTTTGAAGTATTTAGGAAACACTAATAGCTCAATTAATACTGATCTATTTTCTTCACCATAATTGTAAGGTTGAAAACATTCAGCTTAGATTAAAAAAAAACAACAACACTGTCATAAGTTCATACCTAATAAGTGGCACCATTAGGTCTAACTTTACATATGTGTTTGTTTCAGTAACTTAATCAGCCTCTGGAAATAAAAGAAGGATGAAGGGTGGCCTCAATGGAAGAAGGAATGATGACACCTGATTCTGATATGAACTTCTAGGGTTCATCTTCAGAAGTTAAGTACTTAAGCTTGTTTGTTTGTTTGTTTGTTTGCTATGTTTTGACTTTGTTTATTTGTTTGTTTTTATATTTGGTCCTAGAAAAGCACTAACCTTGTCACAGTAATGGTCCAAGCATTGAGAGTATTGTCATACTGTATTGGGCTCCTGGAACGTCTGTGAGTATTATAGCTGGAACGTAGAAGCGCATACATCCCATACGCTAATATATAAACAAAGTAAAGGGTAATGATATCAACTGATTGTAAAATATTTTTCACAATCTTCATTGCCTGAGAGTTCTCAGTTTCAATATTCAGGCTATATTGTCACTATTTAATTTGTGTTATTTGCTATTTTTGATAGCCCCCAACTGCAACTTTTTAAATGAGTACTTGTACCTTATTTCAAATAAGAAATGCTGAAAATAGGAAGATTGCCCTTGCCATTTTGCCATAAACTAATTACTCAGGGTATATATATATATATATTATTATATATAAATATTATAAATATTATTATATAATAATACTGAATGCCTCTTAAATAATATCCACACTAAAGAGCTTTTATTAGATTTGAGGTAATACAGATAAAACACGTAACAGTTGTTTACATGTTTATAGCACCTAATAGTACAGTTGTTAGTATTATCAGAGGTAAAGTATCATTCCAGTCATAGCAGAATTTATAATAGCAAAAGGTTGCCTTGTAACTATAATAAAACCATAAATTCTGATTTTACACATAAATAGCCATTAAAAAAGGAAAAAAACTTCCTCCTGTGGAAGAATTATATCTGGCAATAAGTTGAACAAAGAATTCTATGCCAAAACATTAAATAATTAGCTTGCACTTCCTACCTGCTAGGCATTTTCTAATGGATCCTCTACCGTGTTTTTATATCTTTATCAAATCCTTTTCCTTAGAAGTCTGGCATATGAATATTGACCAAGTGCAAGTCTGTCTGGGCTCCAGACAAGTAAATCTAATATTCAAAGTACCAACATACTCTAGAACTTTTATCATTTTATGTCTTAAATTTAAATCTTTTGTCTAGTGAGTGAGAGTCAATTTTTTGTAAGTAGTGAGAGGTGCAGTCCAGTGTTAGCCTTCTACATTTGGCTAATCAGTTCTTCCTGCTCCATTTATTAAATAGGGATTGTTTTTCCCAGTGGATACTTTCGTTTGGTTTCAGATGGAGATCAGATGGAAACATGTGAGTGGGTTCATCAGAAGGTTCTCTATTCTTTTCCATAGATGTACATCTCAATTTCTGCACCAGTACCTTGCAGTCTCGCTCATTGCAGACTTGTAGTATAACGGGAAGTCTGGCAATGTGATACCTCCATATTTGTTTTTATTTCTTAGAATTGCATTGCACAGCTATTCTGTTCTGTTTTTTTTTTTCTTATTTCACATGAAATGAAGTACTATTTTTTTTCAAGTTCTTCAAAGTATGACATTGATAGACTTGAAGAACATTCTTCTTAGTAAAAGATCACAAGAATGGAAAAGCAAGTATCCAATATACTCAATATTAATATGAAATCAATAGAAAAACAACTACACCCCCACTTAAGAGAAAAACACAATTAAATTCAAGTCGGGGAGAGGGGAGAGTTGGCAAAAAGGAAAGGGGAGTAAGAGGGGTATTTGTAAACTCTCACGTAATGGACACAATATAAAGGTATACAGCAAACCCCCTGAGTGAAATGCTCAACTACAACTTGAACTTTGCCTAACAAAGGCAAACAATATATAAGCTAATCATTTGTACCCTCCTATTAGTCTGAAATAAAAAAGAACTAAGTACCAACATATTTATTTCTAAATTGATCCTCATTTGCCAAGTGTAAAACTGCTGAAATACACATTATCCAGCATGCATGTGCTTGCTCTTCCAAAATTTTCATAAAAGAAACAATTTTATATTTTAACAATATAAAATCTTCACCTCTCTCTCTCTTTTTTTTAAATACCATATTCACAGTGTCATGCAGTTCATATGTAAATTGTGAAGAAAGTATAAATATTCAATCGCTACACATTTACAAAACTATTCCACCTCTTCTTCTCTCTTTTAGGCCATAGTGTTTCCAATAACAGCAATTAGTGTGATTGTGCATACAGAATTCTGCACCTGTGACAACTTGCAACGATCACGCATTGGTAGGTACTAAGAATCAGAATTTTCATGAGCTATGCATGATATTTTTTCAAAACTAATACAAATCCGAGAGGCTGTGGGAATAGCCTGCTATTTGCCTGTAATAGTCTGTCAGAGAAACACACAATGTGGTCTTTCTTCATATCCTGTAAGTACCATTTTCAGGATGTGATTCAAAGATAAGATATCAAGTATAAATTCATGCTGTCATTTCTCATCAATATTCTGCACGGTTTTTCCTCCTTGAAGAATCACTGTCACTTTTCACATTTTAACACCCAGCCATCAACTTTTTTATAAACCCAATCACATCAGGAACTTCTTCATTTGCATGTGTCAAAAGGAAAATGTAAAAGATATATATTTCGGGCCATAATAACATTCTACAAATTTCATAATGGAATTCTGCAACCTTTGGAGATATTTCTTTCCTCTGATTGATACAATGCTGGGTCATTCACATACTTAAATTTGATGCTTTGTGATTTGTTTTCAATTTGGGGGTCAAATGATGTCTTTTACTATAGCTTCTCAATATCTGAAGGATACCTTAGATGTCTTTAATTCTTTACCTGTTATATCAAAAAATATTTAACTTGAAATTTAAATGTTTAGGCTGAATATTAAGAGCTAAATGAGGGCAGCACCCATAGCTCAGTAGGTAGGGCACTGGCCACATATACCCAGGTTAGCGGGTTCAAACCCAGCCTGGGCCAGCTAAACAGCAATGACAACTGCAACAAAAAAATAGCTTGGTGTTGTGGCAGGCACATATAGTCTCAGCTACTTGGGAGGCTGAGGCAAGAGAATTGCTTAAGCCCAAGAGTTGGAGTTTGCTGTGAGCTGTGACATCACAGCACTCTACTGAGGGCGACATAGTGAGACTCTGTCACAAAAAAATAAATAAATAAAAGATGAATCAGACTTCAAAATGATTGCAAATGCAACCTACTTAACCTAACATGAAATCCCAGTTTGAAAAAATATGTGTGCCCCATGAAAATCTTCGGGGGTGCTAGAATCTGATCATCTAGAGAGATATGTACGTGGTCTGACAATTAAGTTCACAAACATCCTAGAAAAATTGCTACATGTCTCATTGTTGTCTATCACTGTGGTCACCTCCTCTTGGGAAACTATGCACTAGTTCACCCCAGCACCTAGTTCACCCTTCAGAACAACTGTGGAACTTATCTTCCAGAATGGCCATCAGAGCTGTCTTCATATTACTCTTGATGGCCTGCATGTCATCAAAATGTCTTTCTTTCAATATTTCCTTTATCTTTGGATAAAGAAAAAAGTCACTGGGCGGGGTGGGGGCAGATCAGGGAAGTAGGGAGGTTGTTCTGATATAGTCCTTGTTTACTGGCTAAAAATTCTCTCACAGACAATGCCATGTGAGCTGCTGTATTATCATGACTCAAGAGCCATCAGCAGTTGGCCAAGATTTTCAAGTAAGAGTTTCCTTGTTCTCATCGATGTATATTTGGTCTGCTATGACTGTCACAGTCAATAATTCTGATGCACAATTCGATGAACTTTTGTGAGGTTTTTGTCAGTTCTGCTCATTACTGACCTCCCTGACCTTTCTTCATTGGCGATGCTTTCTTTCCCATTAGAAATATGTTTAACCATTTGTACCCTGCCATTTTCTTCATGGCATTATCCCCATAAACTTGGACTAAAATGTCCCTGACTTTACTTCCATTCTTGCAAAGTTTAATAAGGAACATAATGTTTGTTCATTACTCTAATTCAAGGTCCAACATTCTCTTTTCTTTATACAGAAACACATGACAACAATAACGAACACCACACAGCAAAACGTTGCCTCACATTGACAGAAACACACCTGTGAGACTCTGATTATACCAAGGTTCTGAAACTTTATCGAGCTGTTGTACAGTGCTGCCCACAGATGCGCACAATGGCAAGTTCATAAACTTAACTGTCAGACCTCTTACAATTGGGTATAGTGTATACTTCTCTTTTTGTTGTTGTTGTTGCAGTTGTTTAGCTGGCTGGGGCTGGGTTTGAACCTGCAATCCTCGGTGTATGTGGCTGGCTCTGTAACCACTGTGCTATGGGTCCCAAGCCAGAGTGTACACTGCTTAACCAATAAGGGGCCAGGTAGACTTGGCATATAAACCAGAATTATTATGAATGTTGACATAAGTACATCAAGTTTACAGCCAAAGTGTGGCATGTAAGAAGTAGGTCTTCTTAGTTTTCTATTGCTATTGTAATAGATTATGTTTTAAAACAACAGAAATTTATTCTCTTATAGTTTTAAATGTTAGAAATCTGAATTTCATTTCACTGGCTAAAGTCAAGGTGTCAGCAAGACTAGTTTCTCCGGTAGGCTCTGAGAATCCCTTTGATCTTTTTCAGTTTTTAGAGTTACCGGTCTCATAGACATTGGCTCATGGTGTGTGTCTCTATCTTCAAATCCAGCGGCACAGTATCTTCAAATCTCTCTGTCTCCAGGATCACATTACCATATCTCTCTAATGCCCTGCCTCCCTCTTATAAAATCCATTGTGATCACAATTAAACCCACCTAATTGATCCAAAATAACATTCCCTTTTCAAGATTTTTTTTTTTTTTTCAAGATTTTTAATGACATCTGCAAAGTCTCTTTTGCCAATTAAAGTAACGTATTCACACATTCTGGAATTAGGACAAAATCATCTGGGTGGAGGGCTACTTTCCAGTCTATGTCAGTGATCAAAAAATGATATCATTCATTATTTTCAGTAGTAACGTATAAATGGAATGGTAGGATGATAGCAGGAGTCGTAGTAGCAAACAAGTTGCATTTAACTACCATGTATGAGATGATGTGTTTTAAAAGATGCTGCTTCCTTGTACAAATCTTTTTGATTATCCTACAATGGGACATCAATTTCTAAATTTAATTTCAATCCTTTGATTTTAGCACTTCTTAGATAGCTAGCACTTTAATTCATCAAGATCCTACAAGATTCAATAAAGAGATGATATGCAATGTAATAAACACTTCCCTTTTAAATAACTGGTGCCCCATAAAACCTTGAAGTAGTGATTCACAAAATAAGTGCATTTTTATGGAAAAGGAGAAGAAATGAAAATGGCAATCTAAGAATCACAATGTATTATCGTAAGAGGTGGGATATATAAAAACAAGGAGGAAAAGAAAGGGGAAAGGAGGGAGGACATTTTTATAATGTCCAGACACTGTTTTTTAGCACTTTACTAAATTTATTTATTCTGTTCATAATCACAGGCTTACGAGATGGGTACTACTCTTATTTGCAATGTATGGAAAGAGAAATTAAAACAATGAGCCAAATTATTTTGTATCTAATATGTATTTCAGGTTCCTTGTTGATAGCAAGCCAAAATAGAAACCTATGGGTGGCTTCTCAAGGGGCAATACATCTCTCTAAACTCAAAAATAGGATGTAGGCAGCCTCCAGAGGGAATTTCTCACTGCCTGGTGAGAGAGAAGATATAATCAGTTTTTTTAGTGTTGTGGGCTCACTCACCTTTTGCTTTTAAGTCTGAGAATTCCACTATATCCCTTTCATCTAAGATGGTAAGGGAGAAAAGAGAGGAAGGTGCATAAAAACTAAAATACTCTAGTGAATAATGGGCTCTTTAATTAAAATAACTTTTTTCGTATCTAAAAGTTAATGCATGTGCTCTACAGAAAACCTGAAAATGCAGAAAAGTACAAAATAAAAATAATGAAAATCAGATGACACTTTCCACTCTTTTCTTTTTCTTTTAACAGAATTAGGGGAGTTGGTGTCTTGATTATTTTATGAAGATATGTTACCACCAATGAAATTTAAATAGAAATGAGTCTGAAGACAGGTGCCCAGTAGTCCTTATAATTTGGAATTTTTGAAAATCACAGTGCTTTGAGAATCTGATGAAAGCTAGAAAAACGCATTATAATACAGTACATTGAATATAATTTTAGGGGGTATCTTATATCCATCTGAAGCTAAGAACATTTACTCTAATTAAGATCACCTCCATCAGACCTGCTGTGGAAATCTGAACACTATCATCTCTCAGTGCCATTATTTTCACAATAGAATGACGGGAGGTCTTATTCTAAAGGACAGAGACTCTCAGTGTTCCTAATTATGTTATTTTAGAAGAAAAGAGAATTTTGTTACATGTGGATTTTTATATGCTCATCTCTAGAAGAAAGTTATGAAAATGAATTGCAATGCTAAAAATGTGATAGGTCTATTTTGAGATTTATGTCCAAGTACTTTAAAATTTTGTTTAAAAAAGTGGTGTTTCCAGGGCTGGGCGCAGTGACTCATGCTTATAATCTTAGCACTCTGGGATGGTTGAGCTCAATAGTTCAAGAACAGCTTGAAACCTGTGCATCTTCTTTTTGTGTTCGATCTTGGCTATATTTTGGGAATTTTATTATATATTTTATGTTTGACACATGTGCATGTGTGACAGTGGTATATGGAATAACTCTATATAAACATAATTAAAATATCTACCAAAATATTTCATTTTTTAATTAAATCATAGCTGTGTACAATGATGCAATCATGAGATACATTGCATTACCTCATGCATTTTGTGCTGCAAAACCAGCACAAAAAATGTGTTTTACAGCATTTGTGCTATAAAAACAGCACAAAAAAAGTGCTGGTTTGACATACAGTTTGAAATATTTTCAGCAAACTGGTTAACATAGCCTTCATGGCATTTTCTTAATTATTGTGTTCAAACCCTTATACTCTACACTTAGTAAATTTCACCTGTACCCTTACAAGATGCATGGTAGGTGTGGACCCACTAATCACCCTCCCTCCACCCTTCCTCCCCTCTCCCTTCCTCTCTCTTGCCCCCTTCCCCATATTTTTGTGTTGAGATAGGGTTATAGCTTTCGTATGAAAGCTATAAATTAGTTTCATATTAGGGCTGACTACATTGGGTACTTTTTTTTCCATTCTTCGGATACCTTGCTAAGAAGAATATTTCTTCTTAGCTCCATCCATGTAAACATGAAAGAAGTATTGTCTCCATCCTTCTTTACAGTTGCATAATATTCCATGGTGTACAATTACCAAAATTTATTAATCCATTCATGAGTTGATGGGCACTTGGATTTTTTCCATGACTTAGCAATTATGAATTGGGCTGCAATAAACATTCTGGTACAAATATCTTTGTTATAATGTGAATTCTGGTCTTCTGGATATATACCTAGTAGAGGAATTATAGGATCGAATGGCAGGTCTATTTTTAGATCTCTAAGTATTCTCCAAACATCTTTCCAGAAGGAGCATATTAGTTTAAATTCCCACCAGCAGTGTAGAAGTGTTCCCTTTTCTCCACATCCACACCACATCTCTGGTTTTGGGATTTTTGAAGTGGGCTAATCTTACTGCAGTTAGATGATAACTCAAAGTAGTTTTGATTTGCATTTCTCTGATGATTAAGGATAATGAGGATTTTGTCATGTGTCTGTAGACCATGCACCTGTCTTCTTCAGAGAAGTTTCTCTTCAAGTCCCTTGGCCAGCCTGCGATGGGATCACTTGTTCTCTTCTTGCTGATACGTTTGAGTTCACTGTGGATTCTGGTTATTAAACCTTTGTCGGAGACACATCCTGCAAATATCTTCTCCCATTCTGAGGGCTGTCTGCTTTACTAACTGTGTTCTTGGCTGTGCAGAAACTTTTTAGTTTCATCAGGTCCCAGTAGTGTATTTTTGATGCTGCTTCAATTGCTCGGGGGTCCTCCTAATAAAATATTTGCCCAGGCCGATTCCTTCAAGAGTTTGCCCTATACTTTCTTCTAGTATTTTTATAGTTTCATGTCTTAAGTTTAAATCTTTAATCCAGTAAGAGTCTATCTTAGTTAAAGGTGAATGGTGTGGGTCCAGTTTCAGTCTTTTACAGACTGCCAGCCAGTTTACCCAGCACCATTTGTTAAATAGGGAATCTTTTCCTCATTGAATGTTTTCAATTGGCTTGTCAAAGATCAGATAACGGTAAGTAGCTGGGTTCATTTCTTGGTTCTCTATTCTGTTCCATACATCTACCTCTCTGCTTTTGTGCCAGTACCATGCTATTTTGATCACTATTGATTTACAGTATAGTCTGAGGTCTGGTAGCATAATTTCTCCTGCTTTGTTTTTATTTCTAAGTAATGTTTTGGTTATTTGAGTTTTTTTCTGATACAATATGAAATGAAGTTTTTTTTTTTGAGGTCTTTAAAGTATGACAGGGGTGCTTTAATAGGAATTGCATTAAAATTGTATATTGCTTTGGGTAGTATGGACATTTCAACATTGTTGATTCTTCCCAGCCATGAGCATGGTATGTTTTTCCATTTGTTAACATCTTCAGCTATTTATTTTCTTAGAGTTTCATAGTTCTCTTCATAGACATTTTTCACGTCCTTTGTCAGATAAACTCCCAAATATTTCATCTTCTTTGGCTCTACTATAAATGGAATAGAGTCCTTGATTGTTTTTTTCAGCTTGGCTATTGTTGGTGTATATAAAGGCTACAGATTTATGGGTGTTTATTTTGTATCCTGAGATGCTGCTGTATTCCTTGATCACTTCTAAGAGTTTTGTAGTAGAATCCCTGGTGTTTTCCAGATATACAATCATATAGTCTGTGAAAAGTGAAAGTTTGATCTCTTCTGTTCCTATGTGGATACCCTTGATCGCCTTTTCTTCCCTAATTGCAATGGCTAAAACTTCCATTACAATGTTTAAGAGCAGTAGAGACAATGGGCAACCTTGCCTGGTTCCTGATCTGAGTGGAAATGGTTTCGATTTAACTCCATTCAATATGATATTGGCTGTAGGTTTGTTGTAGATGGTCTCTTTTAGTTTAAGAAATGTCTCTTCTATATCCATTTTCTTAAGTGTTCTGATGATGAAGGGATGCTGGATATTATTGAAAGCTTTTTCTGCATCAATTGAAAGAATCATGTGGTCTTTGTTTTTTAATTTATTTATGTGCCAAATTATATTTATAGATTTACGTATATTGAACCAGCCTTGAGACCCTGGGATAAAACTCACTTGGTTGTGGTGTATAATCGGTTTGATGTGTTGCTGGATTCTGTTTGCTAGGATCTTGTTGAATATTTTTGCATCAATATTCATTAGTGATATTGGTCTACAATTTTCTTTTCTTGTTGGATCTTTTCCTGGTTTTGGGATCAAGGTGATGTTTGCCTCATAGAATGTGTTGGGTCGTATTCCTTCTTTTTTCTATATTTTGGAAAAGTTTGAGTAATATAGGTACTAGTTCCTCTTTAAAAGTTTGGTAGAATTCTGATGTGAAGCCATCTGGTCCTGGGCTCTTCTTTTTAGGGAGAGTTTGTATAGTTGATGCTATTTCAGAACTTGATATAGGCCTGTTCAACATTTCCACCTCATTCTGGCTAAGTCTTGGGAGGTGGCGTGCTTCCAACTATTCATCAATTTCCTTTAGATTTTTGTATTTCTGAGAATAAATTTTCTTGTAGTATTCATTAAGAATTTTTTGAATTTCTGAGGAATCTGTTGTTATTTTGTCCAATGATTAAGTTTATAATGCATTAAAAACTCCAAGTATTTTTACATAAATTTCAGAGATAAGAATGTCTCAGCATTAAGAGAAAAAACTGAAAATTTCAGATTCAAGAAAGAAATCTACACTAATAGAAAAAATGAAAACAAATCTATAATTAAACTCAGCATAGTAGAGTTTATAGAGTTCATAGAGTTACATGTGAATAAAAAGATATTTGAAGTTCCTAAGCAGTAGGAAGCTATTTAAAAGCAATGGTAATCACTAAAGTATTTTAAGTAAATCTATGACTTGATTATATTTTAGTTAAAAATATGACTACTCTCAGTCTGTCAGTTGGGAATATTGTAATGATTAATAATAGCTAAATTGGATTCCAACAGGCCAATAAGCAAGTCATCTTGACTATGAAAGACATAGGTAAGTAGCAGTTTTCTTCTTCTTGACCACAAAGCTAAAGCACAGTTTCCTTCCTAATTTGCCTGAGTTCTATCTAATGAAATCTGGTTAAACCATCCTACTCCACTTCTAAGCCTCACCATAAAAGCACCTAAGTAATCCCCTACCTTCCCTCTTCTCCTTTACAATGGCTTTTGAACCCATGTAGAGAATCAGCATATTGGGGATTGCTGGCCAAGGGCGTTGTCTCACCAGGAACATTCACTTTGGACTTAGCATGAATTGAGAAATAATTTCAATTGTGTATATATAAAGTAATTTATACTTTGAGCATTGTTAGTCAGCATAGCTGATATTAATTACCTTTAATATTATAATCAAAGATGTTGAAGAAGTAGTATCAACAGGACTAGACCACCAGTTGAATGCAATAATATGATTGTGAGGTGTGTCCTAAATTGTGTGATAGTTGGAAATGATTGCTTTCACTAGGTTAGACAACATAGAAAATGAGATTTTAAGACAACAGTATAGATATCGTTTACTTGTGAATGTAATGTAATTATGGTTCTCATAGGAAAGTCACATAAGGAATTATGACATGGGAAAATTCTTATAGGGAATTAATAGTATTGTTTGGATTTCAGGACAAATTTATGCTTTAGAACTTTTAATCTGACAACATTATCTAAAAGATACTGCAGACTAGAGATGGGCAACTAAGTTGGAGGTGGAAATCAATAGATACAAAAGCCTAGGCAAAAAGTATAGAAGCCCAAGCCAAGGTGCCATGCTTAAAAATAAAAGAACATGAGACATTTTAGAATGTGGACTTTTAGGCTTACTAATTTAGAGATTCTGAGTGGCAAGAAACAGGAAACAAAAAAGCCTCATAGACTATGTGACGTGGGTCAGAGATGACACTGAAACATTAAGCTTGGTTGACAAAAAAGCAGGTGCCATCATTCATGAAGAAAGGAAATCTAAATACAGAAACAATTTGAAGTAGAGAGGTATGTGTAAATTATTTGCAAGCCGTTCAGGTGGAAATGTCTATTGGTATGTTTAGGACTGGATCTGGGAAAAAGGGCAAGATTGCATTAATACCTGAGAATGTCCAAATAAATTCAATAGTTGTGCAGTAGCTGAAGGTAACTGATATATTCAAAGGCAAGTATAGAGCAAGAGTAAAGGATGTGGAATGGAGGAAAGAGACCAAATTACAATGAAAGTATCTGATGGAAAATAAAATAAACACTATATCCCAGTCATTCTGAAAATTGTATTCATGAATTCAATTAATTCTCATTTAATTATTTTCTCAAATGCATGAGGAAGTTATGTTATTAGCTCCATTGCACACAATAAGAAGCAGAGAGACTTTAAGCAACTTCCTTAAGGCACCACAGCTAGTAAGTCCTGGAATGTGACATCAGAGTGTTTATTTTAAAAACCTGATATTTTAAAGTGCTGAGGCACATTGCTTTTTTAAAGTAAGAGAAGGCAGAGTAGAATGCAATGCCATGGAAATCACAGTGGGCCTAAAAGGAGTGGATGGCAAAGTAATCCCCAAAACAGGTAAGTCGAGAGGTATGAAGATTGAAGCAATAGCACCAAAACCCCGAAACATTAGAGCTCTATGAGAAAAATTGATTTCAGTGTCCAAAGTAGATGCTAAACTGAAGACGGGATGAAGAGTGAAGGCTTAGTGAATAAGCACTTAGGAGGTAAAGGCTTTAGGTGCAGAAACTCAAGATGTTATGCATTGGAAAATGGAGATAATATAGTAGCTTTAAGGGTAACAGAATAGCTCAGAAAACAAAATTGTGAAAATAATTAAAATATATATGTTAAGGCTTGGCGCTTGTAGCTCAGCAGCTAGAGTGCCAGCCACATCCACCAGAGTTGATGGGTTCGAACCTGGCCCAGGGTCTGCCAAACAACAATGATAACTACAACCAAAAAATAGCCAGGCATTCTGGTGGGCGCCTGTACTCCCAGCTACTGGGAGCTGAGGCAAGAGAATTGCTTGAGCCCAAGAGTTTGAGGTTGCTGTGAGTTGTGACACCACAGCACTGTACAGAGGGTAACATGGTGAGACTCTGTCTCAAAAAAAAAAAAAATATATATATATACATATATATGTGTGTGTGTTAAATAAATGAATGAATAAAATAATTTATTAGGCACATAGCTCATTTAATCCTCACAACAAACTCTTAAAATCAGTGCTATCATTATCGTTGCTTTAAAGATGAGGCAAATGAGGCTGAGAGAGGCCACTTGACTTCATTCTCTTAGCTGGTAAGAGGCAGAACAGGGATGTAAAACCAGCTGCCAACTCCAATCTAGGCTTTTATCTATTAAAATTTTAGTAATAACCTGAAATTTGTATCAAATTATTAAGAACTAATCCAGCATACTCAGTCCCCAAAATTAAAAATTTGATCACAGTCATGCCTAATCAAAAGACTCCCAGTATTTACCTGTGAATCCAGGGACAAAATTAAATATTGGTTCAGGACAGTGAAATTGAAATTTTGCAGAGGAAAAGATATTTAAATATTTTACCATTTAGTTAATGTGGTCCTCCTTAAAATATTTTACAGAAATAATGGAATCAAGAACATAACCATAGAATATTGGCTGTCACTGCTAGAAATTCTTACCAGGAACCTGACATCACTGGATATTGCTTGAGGGTTTTTTTTTTTTAAAGGTCATTCTTGACTGAAGAAAAACGTAATAAATTATAAGATTCTGAGATTTATTGAAAGTACAGAGAGTCTTTAGATTGTTTTACTCACTGACTCGAAGCCATCATTTACTTTTGCTATTGACTATGAGTTTCTTAGTTTAGCTTTTGTTTTCCTTTTTTTTTAACATGTACATAATATTTAGAGTCACACATATTTGTAAGCAAGAGCATGACTTGTATTTCATAATATAAAAAAAATTTACTGGAGTTTTAATATAAGAAAAGGAAGTTTAAATATAGGCTGCTGCTGTCTTATCTTGATTTATTTTTCATTGCAAATTAAAACATATATGGTTCTACCTATCGTTATAGCCTAAAGGCATTTTTTTGTAGTTTAGTTTATGTTGCAAACTTTATACTGCATTTGCATTCAATGTTCTTCCACAAAAACTGTTTAAATATTCAGCAAAGCTTTGAGGCAATATATTTGTATTAACTCTTTGGTTATTTATGCATAGAAATACAATGAAATTGATAAATTATTAATGAAACTACTGGATACATTACAGGAGAAAGCATTTAACAATATAACTTAAGCTTTATGTGGGATTTGAAAAGTATTTGTTCAGTATATCAGCAGTTTGGATTTGGAGAGGATTTTTAGTTTCCAATGGGGGACAAATACAAACATTTGTATTCATTTTATTTATGCGATTAGGCACTGATGACAGCAAGGTTTTCTCACATAAAAAGACACTAGAGATGTTAAACATTAAAGTATTAGTGTGTAATTTTATTTTTATATTAACTTCAACCTAATTTACAACAATCTTTAGGCAGATTCCCTCTGGTCCTTCTTAGAATTTTGTTTTCTTTTGATTTTGTTTTTGGAAAATAAGAACAGTTTGTTTCTACTCAGTTACTTCAACAGAGAAAACCACAGGATGTCCTTAGGACCTGTACATCAACTTATGGCCAGAACACCTGGTATCTGGTCCTGGCTCTTATGTGAGCCACGAGGCTTCCCTGAGCCTCTGCTTCCTCATCTCAAAAATGAGGAATGTGTCTATGTGGCTTGCCATAAACATTCATGTTTGTGAGGACCACAGTGAAAATTATAAAGCCTTTGTGAAATGTGAGAAAAGCATTTCTATTGACCCTGTGTCCTCATTTTATGGGACAAATATTTCTAGGTTCAGGTGCACGATGATTCACCATGCATAAGAAACTGAAGAAGTTTTGCTAAGCCAAAATAGGGTGGGAGTTAGGACAAGGACATTGAATGATAATGTACACATGGAACCATCATGTTCTCAGCCTATACAGTGCTGCCACTGTAAAAAAATATTCTTTTCTGGGTGGCGCCTGTGGCTCAAAGGAGTAGGGCACAGGCCACATATGCCGGAGGTGGCAGATTCAAATCCAGCCCTGGCCAAAAACTGCATAAAAAAAAAAAAAAGTTCTTTTCTTAAAGATTACCCACAAAAATCCATATCTAAGGTAGTATAACATACACAGAGCTCAGTATACAACTTATATTTTCATTTTCATTTTATTTGGCATATGTCTAAAAAAGAGAGACCTAATGTCAGTTTTCAACAAACGTGTGTGTGTATATGTGTGTGTGTGTGTGTGTGTTCACAAAAAGTGTAGAGATCAACAGTCAATGGGCAAAATCAAGTTCAAAGTCCCCAAGGCCAGCCCGGACATACTCTGCAGTGGCAGCAGCAGAGGAGTCAGACTGGACTGAACATCTAGCCTTTCTCATAAAGAAGCTAACACAACCAAAAACTGGACAGTGTTTGAAGTAAGTAGAGATCCCAGTTCAAAGACTTGAAAGGAGAATTTTTAGGCTTTTTACTGTACCATTCAGTTAAAGAAAACCCTTAGTCTTTCTTTTCCTTTTTTTCTAATTTCTTCTGGACCCATTATTTGAATCTTTAAAAACAAAAAAAGAGACACTTTCATTTGTAAGTTAATTGGAGACTATAGGTCTCACAGAAGGATGAGTCTAGAATGAGATCAGATTCAGAAATCAACAAAATACTATCCCAGCCTTTCAATTTGAAGCTCTTGGAAGTACACAGGGTTGCGACAGGTGTCTCAAAACCCTCTCCTAGATCTGTACCAAATACCCAACATGTCATTTCTAAACAGCACGTCACATAACCTTTCCCTCTGCTTAGATATTCATTCTTTTCTGTAATGTTCACTACAAGATATCTAGATTTTTATGCACGAATTTTCCCCCCAATCAAAGTCATAGTTATGACAATAGAAATTTTAAAGGCAGTGGAATAAAAAATATTAATGCACTAAAAGGAGTTTGAAGGAAAAAATAAGAAATTGTTCAGGTTTTATTTTTGCCTGTGAATATAGAAAGAATAATAGATAAGTAGCAAAATGTGCAGAAATATTTTATTTAGGAAAAAATATTTATATTTTTATTAGAGACAAATGACTCCAAAAAAATCTCACAGGGGACATCCACCAAATTATTTAGTCAGCTATTTTCCATGTCAATTTCCAAGTTATATTATAAATTGCAAATATACCTTATAAATTATAAAATATAAATAATATTTTAGAACATAAAATTTCAAAATGATATTTAAAAGCATAATTTATAACATTGATATTGTTGATCTCAACTCAGATCTCATTCTAGATTCATCCTTTTGTGAGACCTATAGTCTCCAATTAACTTACAAAGAAAGTGTCTCTTTTTTTGTTTTTAAACCAACAAAGAAACCAACAACTTACAGCCACCTAGTCTTCAATAAACCAAACAAGAGCATCCACTGGGGGAAAGACTCCCTATTCAATAAATGGTGCTGGGAGAACTGGATATCCACATGTAAAAGACTGAAACTGGACACACACCTTTCTACTCTCACAAAAATTGATTCAAGATGGACAAAGGACTCAAATTTAAGGCATAGAATGATAAAAATCCTCAAAGAAAGAATAGGAAAAACACTGGAAGACATCAGCCTGGGGAAAGACTTTATGAGGAAGACTGCCAGGGCAATAGCAGCAACAGTAATAATAAACAAATGGGATTTAATTAAATTGAAAAGCTTCTGTACAGCTAAGGAGACAACAACCAAAGAAAATAGATAACCTATCCAATGGGAAAGGATATTTGCATATTTTGAATCAGACAAAAGCTTACTAACCAGGATCTATACAGAAATTCAATTAATCCACAAGAAAAAAACCAACAATCCCACACATCAATGGGGAAGAGAGATGAATAGAATCTTCTCTAAAGATGACAGAAGAATGGCCAGCAAACATATGAAAAAATGCTCATCATCCCTAATTATTAGAGAAATGCAAATTAAAACCACCCTGAGGTATCTAACTCCAGCGAGAATGGCCTATATCACAAAATTTCAAAACTGCAGATGCTGGTGCGGATGTGGAGAGAAAGGAACACTTTTACACTTCTGGTGGGACTACAAACTAATATAACCTTTTTGGAAGGAAGTATATCCTGCAATCCCATTACTGGTCATCTATCCAGTAGGAAAAAAAAAAAAAAAAGAAAAGAAAAAACCTTTTATCATAAAGACACTTGTAATATGCTGTTTATCACAGCCCAATTTATAATCACTAAAATGTGGAAACAACATAGATGTCCTTCAACCCAGGAATGGATTGGTAAGCTGTGGTACCATGTAAATATAAGTAAATCTATCAATGTAATTCAGCACATAAACAAATTTAAAAACAAAGACCATATGATTCTCTCAATTAATGCAGAAAAAGCTTTTGATAATATACAGCATCCCTTCATGATCAGAACACATAAGAAAATTGGTATAGAAGGGACATTTCTTTTTTTTTTTTTGTTTTTGTAGAGACAGAGTCTCACTTTATGGCCCTCGGTAGAGTGCCGTGGCCTCACACAGCTCACAGCAACCTCCAACTCCTGGGCTTAAGCGATTCTCTTGCCTCAGCCTCCCGAGTAGCTGGGACTACAGGCGCCCGCCACAACGCCCGGCTATTTTTTGGTTGCAGTTTGGCCGGGGCCGGGTTTGAACCCGCCACCCTCGGCATATGGGGCCAGCGCCTTACTGACTGAGCCACAGGCGCCGCCCATAGAAGGGACATTTCTTAAACTGATAGAGGCCATCTACAGCAAACCCACGGCCAATATCGTATTGAATGGAGTTAAATTGAAATCATTTCCACTCAGATCAGTAACCAGACAAGGTTGCCCATCGTCTCCACTGCTCTTTAACATTGTAATGAAAGTTTTAGCCACAGCAATTAGGGAAGAAAAAGCAATCAAGGGTATCCATACAGGGTCAGAAGAGATCAAACTTTCACTCTTAGCAGATGATATGATTGTATAACTGGAAAACACCAGGGATTCTACTACAAAATTCTTAGAAGTGATCAAGGAATACAGCAGCGTCTCAGGTTACAAAACCAACATTCATAAATCAGTAGCCTTTATATATATCAACAATAGTCAAGCTGAAAAAACCGTTAAGGACTCTATTCCGTTCACAGTAGTGCCAAAGAAGATGAAATATTTGGGAGTTTATCTAACAAAGAACATGAAAGATCTCTATAAAGACAACTATAAAACTCTAAGAAAAGAAATAGCTGAAACTGTTAACAAATGGAAAAACATACCATGCTCATGGCTGGGAAGAACAACGTTGTTAAAATGTCCATACTACTCAAAGCAATATACAATTTTAATGCAATCCCTATTAAAGCTCCACTGTCATACTTTAAATATCTTGAAAAAATAATATTTCTTTTTATATGGAATTAGAAAAAACCTCGAATAGCCAAGACATTACTCAGAAATAAAAACAAAGTAAGAGGAATCACGCTACCAGACCTCAGACTATACTGTAAATCAATAGTGATCAAAACAGCATGGTACTGGCACAAAAACAGAGAGGTAGATGTGTGGAACAGAATAGAAAACCAAGAGATGAACCCAGCTACTTACCCTTATTTGATCTTTAACAAGCCAATTAAAAACATTCAGTGGGGAAAAGATTCCCTATTTAACAAATGGTGCTGGGTCAACTGGCTGGCAACCTGTAGAAGACAAACTGGACCCACACCTTTCACCATTAACTAAGATAGACTCTCACTGGATAAAAGATTTAAACTTAAGACATAAAACTATAAAAATACTAGAAGAAAGTGCAGGGAAAACTCTTGAAGAAATCGGCCTGGGTGAATATTTTATGAGGAGGACCCCCACCCCACCCCGGGCAATTGAAGCAGCTTCAAAAATACACTACTGGGACCTGATGAAACTAAAAATCTTCTGCACAGCCAAGAACACAGTTAGTAAAGCAAGCAGACAGCCCTCAGAATGGGAGAAGATATTTGCAGGTTACGTCTCAGACAAAGGTTTAATAACCAGAATCCACAGAGAACTCAAACATATAAGCAAGAAAAGAACAAGTGATCCCATCTCAGGCTGGGCAAAGGACTTGAGGAGAAGCTTCTCTGAACAAACAGGTACACAGCCTACAGACATATGAAAAAATACTCATCATCCTTAATCATCAGAGAAATGCAAATCAAAACTACTTTGAGATATCATCTAACTCCAATAAGATTATCCCATATCACAAAATCCCAAGACCAGAGATGTTGGTGTGGATGTGGAGAAAAGGGAACACTTCTACGCTGCTGGTGGGAATGCAAATTAATACATTCCTTTTGGAAAGATGTTTGGAGAACACTTAGAGATCTAAAAAATAGACCTGGCATTCAATCCTATAATTCCTCTACTAGGTATATAACCAGAAGACCAAAAATCACATTATAACAAAGATATTTGTACCAGAATGTTTATTGCAGCCCAATTCATAATTGCTAAGTCATAGAAAAAGCCCAAGTGCCCATCGATCCACGAATGGATTAATAAATTGTGGTATATGGGCACATGGAATATTATGCAGCCTTAAAGAAAGATGGAGACTTTACCTCTTTCATGTTTACATGGATGGAGCTGAAACATATTCTTCTTAGTAAAGTATCTCAAGAATGGAAGAAAAAGTATCCAATGTACTCAGCCTTAGTATGAAACTAATTTATGGCTTTCATATGAAAGCCATAACCCAGTTATAACCTAAGAATATGGGAAGGGGGAAAGGGAGGGGACGGAGTGGGGATGATGGGTGGAAGGAGGGTAATTGGTGGGATTACACCTATGGTGCATCTTACAAGGGTACATGTGAAGCTTAGTAAATGTAGAATATAAATGTCTTAACACAATAACTAAGAAAATGCCAGGAAGGCCATGTTAACCAGTGTGATGAAAATATGTCAAATGGTCTATAAAACCAGTGTATGGTGCACCATGATCGCATTAATGTACACAGCGATGATTTAATAATAATAAAAAAATGGAGATTTTGCAGCATTTGTACTAACCTGAATGGAGGTGGAACACATTATTCTTAGTGAAGCATCACAGGAATGGAGAAGTATGAATCCTTTGTATTCAATTTTGATATGAGGACAATTAATGACAATTAATGACACAGTGGGGCATGGGGAAAGGGGAGACCAGATAGAGAAGGAGAGAGTGTGTGAGGGAAAGGAATAGAAGAAAAAAAAAAAGACAAGAAAAGACAATAGTGACTTATTCTCACATAAAATAGATTTTATTTTGACTAAAGTACCTTACTTAAACATTAATTTTTAATTCAACTTGTTAATATGTTGTTAGGATATTGCATCCTCATCTGTAAGTGAAATATGTTTGTAATTTGCAATTTCCCCTTTATAATAATATATTCTTGTTCCCAGATCAAGTAGAATAATTTTGAAGTATTTCTTCTTTTTCTATTGTCTATAAAATTTGGCATAATCTTTTTGTTGAAATTATCTTTTACTTTTATTTATAAATATTAGTTGTCTATTTTTTGAGACTTAAAAAAAATAAGTTAACCGATGATTCCATACTGAATCTCAAGAGTCAAAGCATTCTATAATAGACATACTCTTATTTGACAATGTGAATGTTACTTTCTTTGCATAATTATTAGTATTGCTTAATATTTCGATGCAGCAATTCTCTGATTTGTTTTCTGAATGTATTTATGTTTGTTCATTTTTTACAAGGTTTTTGTTTCTAGTCCTTATCTTAAACATTGTTATTGTTATGAAATTTTAAGCCTTTTTAATTTTGTGAAGGCAAAAAATGGAAACCTAATAAACACATGAATATGTGAAAATAAAATCAATTAAAAAAAAGAAGTCACAAATGACTAATATGAAAAGGTGCTCAACATCATCAGGAAAATGAAATTGAAAACCACATGAAGATCATTACACCTCCATCTGAATGGCTAAAATAAAGCAATTGACAATACCATCATGGGATAAATGTAGAGCAAGTGGAACTTGGATACCTTGCCAGTAGGAGTGTAACATAGTTCAATTACTTTGAAAAATTATTTGGTGGTTTCCAATAAAGCTAAATGTATAGTTACCCTATGACCATGCATTCCACTTTTTGGAATGTGCTCAAGGTCTATGACAACAACAGGTGCACAAATAGATGGGGGGAAACAAAGCATAATTTATAAATAGCACAACACAGTTCCATAAATAAACCTCCTTTCTCACTTGCTAAGATTCATGCTGCAAAGCATTTCAGAACAGGTCCTATTAAATAGCCAATCTCTTCCTTTGGCGTGGATTACATAATCAGAAAAACCTTAATTATCTCATTGCTTGAATCTCTCCATTCCGCTTTTTGATGTATTTCTCATTCCAGCTCACACTAGGGAAGACATCACTTACAGGGAAGAAGGGTATGCAAACCTTTGGGCAGCTTGACAGCTTGTCAGAAATCACGCTTCTGCTGCAAGACAGAAGGAGAACAAAGTTTGTCTGGCATTCACCATCCCAAAGCTAAAGAATATGTAACTTTTTCTAGTAAGGTCGTTATTTCCCAGGGGATACAAATTTTTTTCTGACTCACTGCATCTAAAATGCTTCCCAGAGACCAGGCACAGGGTATCATTACAAAATGAAAAATTGGATTTTTAAGAAAAGTTTTGATTGGTTCTAGTTTTGCTCAGCGGAGTAAACCAGACCTCAACCTAGCTCTGGGAACTTTCTCTTCTGCAGTCTGCCTGTACTGATGAAAATCAAAAGTCTAAAGCTTTATAAATTGGCTTCCTGTTCCTCCTCTCTCTTCTCTCCACAGTGCTGGTATCTTAAATACTTCCACTGCAAACATCGTAAATCAATTGTGGTTCAAAGAAAAAGATAATTTGTAGGGAGAGATTAAAACATTTGCTGGAAAATCACTGAAAACACCTTTTTGTATTAAAATCCATCATTTACATAATGGTGATAAATTAGAAGGTGGAAAAGACTATAACTTCCTTATGTGGAGTGATCAACTTAAAATTGAAACACAATTCAGATTCTATAAACCTCCAGTATTTATATGAGTCATACAAATTAGACTAAGTGCAGAGCTGGAAGGGAAATATATTTGCCTGAGGAAAAAGAATAAAAGTAGGTAAAATTATAAATGGAAAATGGGCTTCATTTTGCATCATGCTTTGTCATCTGCACCTACCACTAACCGATGAACCGTTACTAATGCAATGCTCACAACGTAAAGTGCTGATTAAAAGCTTGCTGTTTATTCTACCCAAAAGGTTGATTTTAGTCTCTCACTCATCTAAGGAGGGCACTAACCTCATAAGTAGAGAAACCAGATTATAGTCTAATTGCTAAAATTTTCCCAAAAAGTAAAACTAATTACCATTTTATTTCTTTCCTGATCAATTGTTACCCTTTCCTTTCCAAAATGAAGTAGGTACCATACTTGGTGGAATAAGGATTATATTGCATATTTTCCTGAAATCTGTGTGTTTTTTTAAATTTCATACGATACTCCAAAAAATAGGAAAATATTTCTAATATGTACAAATAAATAGTAAGAAATCTAGTGCTAACCTGTGGCTGTGAACTTTAAGAATGTGTTTGCCATCTCTTGTTTTACTGAGTATTTATACTTGAGCATCTCTTTCCAGAGATCTTAAACTGCATAGATGCCCACCCACATCATTTTCTCTAATGCCTCTGAAAAGGATAAATACATTTTACTAAATGATAGTCAATTGTCTCATCTGTAAATGTGAAAAGGAGAGAATTAATATGAAAGGCTTACTGAATAGGATTTACTTAACGATTGGGAAATTCTCTAAAACATGTTAAAAAGAAGGAAAAGATTCTTCAGATTTTCTGTGGTGTGTTTTGCTAGGCATCTTAATTGATCTTTCACTTCAAAAAGCAAATGTGTAAAGAAGAGAAAAGCAAAGACTTACACCTTCAACATTATGCATCATTAGCTGAGCAGCACTCTATTTTAATGTTCCAATTATTGATTTTGCAGCCCCAGACAAGTACAAAGAAAAGGAATTGTGTGCACAGAGTGGCACTGACTCCTTGAAAAAAAATGCAGTTACCCTTTGAGTACATTAAAAGAAAGCATTCGCTGGGCACTTTTTCAGCTGTTATTGCACGCTAGTGCGAGTAGACCCCTCACTGATGTCAATGGATGTATTTCTTCTCTGGTCATCAGGGCTAAGTCCATGGTTAGGACGTCAAAACAGTCTCCTTACGTTTGGGGACTTTGGAGACTTTAGAAAGGGAAAGGGCAACATATTAATTGACAACTTAATCTCTTTCTCAATATTGGAGCTATTTTATACAAGACGAGTCACTACATAAAAATCTCCATAATTCACACATTCTTTCTCCTCGAGTTTATATTAATCTGTGTGTTTGCAAGGACATGTTTTGATATAACCTGATCTATAGAAAAAAAATCACAGCACACATACATAATACAACAAAACAAAAATTCTTGCTTTTTGACAGTTGACCTGAAATATGTAGTACGTGCTGTAAGAAATTCCAGGATAAGCGTAGCATGCACTGGTTAAAGTTTACAGCTCAGTACAGCTCAGTAACAATTTTAGTAGTCCAGGTCTGTTGTTTAAAGGAGTTTGACAGCATTTACCTTTATATTCCATTCTTGTATTTCTCACCTGGGGTCTTCCCAGTTTTTCCCTTTGAGAGACAACTCGACTTTACTTTCCGTGTTCACCTAGTCAAACAGTATTATGAACTGGTGATTTAGCTCCCTGATTATCCCACATTACCATATTTTGATTTTTTTCATTTCAGCTGTGTTGAACCACAAGTAGATTGACCTTGTTGTTCATTGACTTGTATGATGCTTTCCTATCTACTGTTTTGTGCCACTCACTTCACTTCACACATTTTCTAAAGTCATGACCTTGGCAGTAGTTATTACTATCTAAGCTAGTTTGGGAAAGTAAAACATCACATACAATATGACCAGCATTATGGAAATATCACAGATAAGCAGAGTTTCCCTGTCTGAGGTCAAGGGATCTCAGATCCTCTAATTTCTACAAGAAACAGAACAGTAACTTTAGGCTATTTAGAAAATTTGTTATAGTCATTTTTAATATTTTTAAAAAGTATTGACTTAATTGCTTATTTGTTTACTTATTTCTTTATTGTAAACACAGTTAATGCTTTCTGATTTGTTGATTCTGCTGTTGGATAGTCTGACAGTGGACTTCAAACATTTCAAACATTTGGAATCCAGACAATGGATTTCAAACATTCAAAAGAATTAGGAAGAGAATTTGTCAGTAAATGAAACATGTCACTGAATTCCATCATAAAGCAGAACTTTCTAATGGACTATTTTTCCTTCAGGCTGAGAAAGTCTCTATATGGCTAGGAAAATATCTGAAATCAGAGTATTTGTAAGGACAGTAAAGGGTTATTAGTTGATGTATACATCTCAATCAAATGCTAATGATACAGGCATTACTTAAGGGATATCACTGTGAAAGTAATCCAAAAAAAAAAGTTACATTAATTTTACATTTTTCTACCTCCTGAAAAGCACTATTTTAGTGAATGAGCACTTTTTAGAACATTATCCATCGTATGTGATAACGGTGGTCCATATAGAGGCCATCTCATTTCATACCAATAAAAAATGTAAAAATCCAGTATTTGTGCTACATTATTAAAATTCTAAACTTTTAGTCAATGATAGAGAAAAAGCTAAATTAAAGCTTAAGAAGCCAAGGTCTAGGAGATAGAAGGTGAAAAACATGGGAAATTGCTGAACTTCAGAGTCTGAGCACTGACTCTGTTGGGCAGCTCAGAGTTTGCAAGCAAGTTCTGACATCCCTACTCTTCTGGCTGCTAAGGTAAACCTGTGATGGAGAGCTCGTGAAGAGGTCATTGGAAGACGCCATCTCCGTAGAAAACGTGCCCTAGTGCCAAAGGCCACTATTTGTCTGGACTACTACTGGAGAAGATGATCTGGAAGCTGAAGACTTCCAGGCATTGGTACCTCTTTTTTTCTGTCAACCGCAACCTTTTGTTCTACTCCCCGTTCCCAATCTCATGCCCTTCTTGGCCAACTCTAACCTATAGCCAACAACAACAAAAAAAGGAATTTCGAGAAAAAAATGTTTTATCTTAGACAAAAGGAATAATGACAAGTTGACAAAGCATAATTTAGCAGCACTGTTCACCTTCTTGTTAACTTTATAGCCATAATACACATCTTTTAAACATACTCAATTCTAAATAAAGACAATGGAAAAAATTGAGATTTCATTAACAGTTCCTTGTATTTCATTAACAGTCCCTATTCCTTATAACATCAAAAATATAATTACTCTCATCTCTAAAGATACAAAACTTCTCCTGTATCTCTCTTTAACTAACTTGGAGTTTTGTTAATTCCTCTGTGAGCAGAAAACTTGTTCTCCTCACATGTATTTTTCTTGTCTTTTTCTTTTAATAGACAACGTAAGAACTGGAATGATGGTTCTTTAGTGGGTGCAGGTTCCCGTCAGTATTCTGGGACTTACATATTGAGATTTAAGGTTGATTGTTATCAATTCATATTTTATTAGACAAGAGGATGACGCATGAAAAGAAGAAATGTTTTCAAGAGTCTCTGAATCTCTTTCCAAGTTCAAGTCTGGAAATTCTTTAAGGGGCCCTAACTCTATTTTGTGTTACTTCAAAATAAAATTCTTTTTACCAGATTTGGAATGTTTCTGCTTATACAAATAAAATAAAATGCTATAGTAGTTTGTCAAACTATTTCAGTAGGAGGGGCATCATAATCAGTCAAAATTGAAGGCTTTTATCAAACTATTCTTATTAGATGTATTGGCCCTTTTGACCACTCGGTAACCATGTCTAACTTTTCTCTACAGGTTAACTGTTGCCACTTGGTCGCTAGAATTCCATTATTGCTACTGAGTCCAGGTATCCCCTTTTATTGGCAACTTCTCTTATTGTCATTGCTAATCTATAGGCAAGAGTCCCCTCGGAACTCCTCAAAGACACCCTTCCTTCTGCTTTGGGAAAATCCCAGGACAGTACAGGAAGAACACCCTCCAAATGGAGATGGAGCTGAGAGACCAGAGAATGACCAAGACTAGTCCAGCTTGGTGAGTTAGATGAGTTTATTAGAGTTACCTACACAGGGAGCTCATTCCTGGGCAGCACAGGAGTTCTCTGGAGAGTAAGATTCATACTACCTACTCATGGTGCTGCCTTAAGTCCCTTCCAGGTGAAGGACACAGACCTCTTTTATTGTGTTATTATATATTCACATTGAAACAAATGAAGCATGTGCATTAAAATTATTTTGTACCTTCAGACTACCCATGTTATGGTAATAAGATAATGACATACAGTTGCTAAAGAGGTAAGTGGTATTACAGCACAGCTAAAGCAGTCAGGACTGGTTTAATCTTGTTGCCCCCCAAAAGCACTAGACCCATACCTTGTGCCTTACAGTTTTCACTAGTGTTTCCTTAATCTATATATTTTGTAACAATATTGTTGAGTAATCTCAGTTTGCACAGAGTTGCTCTTTGTATGGTGGGGGATTTTGTATTCCCCCCTCCCATCCCTTTATCACTACATTTGTCAAAGCCTCTTCATCTTCATGGGAGACAGAGAAGGGAATTGAAGAGCAGAGCAAGTCCTACATAGCAATTACATCCTAGCATCCAATCTCCTTAAACCTTATGTCCCTTTCTCTACTTTATACCAAGGATATTCTGAAACTTCTACTTAATTTAACATGGTTCGCCTTTGCATCCAAACTCCATCAACCAATTCAGGAAACTTTTGGAGTCTCTTCAAGTTCAATCAAATCCAAAATTTCTAGTTAAGAGTACCCATATTAATGAATTCAGCTCTCTCCAACTTCACATCCTTTCGCCGTAATCCAACTGTTTTAGGATACATTTTAAACATATGCCTCTTCAACTGTAAAAGGTTTGCAATTATTTTAGTGTGTAAAATACCTCTTATTAATGACATTTTCTATCTATCCTGTTGACATCCAGCAGAATATGAGTTTGCTTATATGTCTAGAAGCCACAGAAATATTGAAACAGCATCATGAGGCAGGGGAACATCCCTCTACTATATTAGTTTCTTAAGGCTGCTGTAAAAAAATTACCATGAACCTGGGGAGTTAAAACAACAGAAATGTATTTTCTCACTATTCTCTTGACCAGAAGCTCAAAATCAATCTCCCTGCCTGACATCACGGTGTCCCAGGGAGAGACTCTTGGGGCAGAATCCATTCCTTGCTATTTCCAGATTTGGGGACTGCTGACATTCCTTGGCTTGTTTTCACATACTCTTCTCTTCTTTTTGTGGGGTGTGGTGTCTCATTCTGTCTTGCTCTTAGGAGGACACATATTATGTGATAACATTAGTGTCCATTCATATAATCCAAGATCACTTCCTCCTCTCAACATTCTTAACCTAATCACATCGTAAGACCTTTTCTTTTCCATACAAAGTAACATTTATAGGTACCAGGGATTAGAGCTTAGTAGCTTTGGGAGACATTTTTCAACCTACTATACCTATAAATAAATAAAACATTTATTTACTCGTAAGTATTAATTAATTGTAAGTTCTTTAATCAAGGGCTTTCTACTTTCCTCCTGTGGGGGTCAGGAGGCAAAGGAGCATTGTCATAATCCATCTGACATCTGTCTTTATTGTATTCTGCCCTTATCTCCTCACTCTCATCTTCTGGATGTTACCATTTCTAAACAATACTCTAAATTTAACATGAGACTCTTCAAGGCTGTCATTTTAATTTATAAGGCAACTGAACTACCTATAGAAACAGATTTCAGTTTGGTTTTCACCAAAATTAAATCTGCAGTTATAGGAGAAACCTGCTCTTTGCTTGCTCTGGTTATGAGCTAGGAATGTAAAACACTGAGTTTACCATTTTTCTTTTTTTAATTTTTTCCATATGCTTATAAGAAACCAATCCCATAGTCTTTATGGTCTTTATTTCCACTGTAATTTTCAAAGGCAGCAACTACAAGGTTATCCAAAACCTAGCCTTGTACAGGCACTGGACTCCAGAAAATTAAAAGTGATGATTTCAGTAATGATCGTGCCACTAAATGCCATGGTCTTTCAGTGTTCCATTTACCACTAGCAAAGGGGTCATTACTTGCCTTTAAATCTAATCCTATCACAGAACCAATTCCAGGGTTGCAGTCTTAAGATTCTGCTCCTTTGGAACCAATACATAAAATTTTTATCAGTTAGAGCTCAGTCAGAAAACCAGAGCAACTAAAAATATTGTGCAAACAAGTAGTTGTCTGTGGGAATTAGAATATACAAATATAGGAGGAGGTAAAGAAGTACAGTTCTGGAAGAGAGGGATGTGGAGGGATCAGAGGGAGTCACAAACCATGACACCTGAAGCACTGGTCTGTCTGAATAGGTCAGAGTTTGTAGAAAAATCCCAGGATCCACAAATACCTGTCTGCACAAGTCATGACACATAGAAGAGGGTGAGAAGTCATCCTACAGAAGTCTTTGGAAGTTGCTTTTTCTCTCCAAAGTGTAATCAAGCCCCTGGTTATTAGCATAAGACCTGTTTCTTTCCAGGTCCATTCATTAGTTAAGAAGACAAAGTACAAGCTGAGGCCTGCAGACACAATGTCTGATGATTATAAACTCCTGAGAGTAATAGCTTCCACTTTAATTCCATGTTTCAACTCATGCGCAAATTATATATTTTTTGCCCAGACCATACTGGAATGAGGATTCTGAGAAATATAACCTTTGGCCACAGACAAAAGTGGTGATACTAAGCTCACAAAACAGACTCCAACACACCACTCAAATTAATAAGTGGGATTTAAATTAGGAGGGGAAAAAACCTAACAAGAGAATTATTTTTTCCACTATAGAAAGAGGGATAGATAGAAGATATGCAATGAGGTCGTTGTTGTTAAGGTTGGTTTCTTTGTTTTCTATCCATTTACTTCAAGGCTCAGTGGATTGTGTAGAAAACAAAATAATCAGTCAACCCTCTTTCCAAATTTTGGGAATAAAACACACAGACATGATGGGTAATAGAACAATGATGAGACCATATATATAAGGTGCAGCAAAATTAAATGAGAGTGGAGTGATCTGAAGGGAATGTCAGTCCTGTTTATGGTGGAATCCTAAACTTCCTGAGCTTCATGCAACTTCCCAGGATGATGGCTTTTTCTGAGCTGTCTCAGACTGTGTGGAGGGCATAACTCTCTGGTCTTCCATCTGTTGAACTAAGCCACAACATGGAAATGCTAAACATTTTCCTTATACTCTTCATTATTTCCTTTAATTATTTTCCTGTGGTTTCTCCAAGGCATTAACTCTGAGTATACTCTGAGTAAAAGGTACCTGATCCTCATCATTTCTCATGAAATAATGCAATAAGGAGAAAATTACCTTTCCTCCATCCAGTTCTATTTACAATCTCAACACCATTCTTAAATGTTTAACCGTCTCTACCCATAAGCTTGGAGATCTAACCTTGAGATGATTTCATTATACCATTTTACCTACTAATTATTCTTTTCTTTTTTTAAATTTAAATAATAATTTTATTTTTTTATTTTCACATATACATGTGTTCATTAGGCTTCCACTTTTTGCCTTCACAAAATTAAGAAGGCTTAAAATTTAACAACAATGACAATGTTTAAGATAGGGACCAGAAACAAAAACCTCACAAAGAACAAACGAAGACAAATACATTCAGAAAAGAAATCAGATGATTGCTGCAACAAAGTATTAAGAAATAATAATAATAGTAATGCAAAGAAAGTAATATTCACATGGTCAAATAAGAGTATGACTATTATAGAATGCTTTGACTCAGTATGGAGTCATCAATTAATTGATATAACACTTATAACAGAGTTACTTTATAATATTATGAACCTCATTCTAACAATTAGAAAATAATCTATTTCAAAAACCCACAGATAGCAATTAATTGATGACTCCTACTAATTATTCTTAATTCATGTCAAAATGTATATTATTATCAAGGAGAAATATGGATGTGAATGGGCGGAAATTTTCAAATGGCAAGGTCTAGCTGTCTTGAGATAGAGTAGTAGCTAAATTTAGCACTAATTTTGTGCTTCTCAGTCCAATGTTAGTAAATTCTTAACACCTTGGTGATCCACATTGGTGGAGAAGAGGCAAGCCTCTTTCCCAGCCTTCACTTTCCAAAGCCAAGATGCACTATTAACTCTGCACATTCAGAGAATGCCTCATCAGTAGCTCTTTTTACATAACCATTTTTCTTCTTTGATACGGTGTGCCTTCCCTCCTATCCCAGCATTTCCTTATCCACAGAAAGAACTTAACAAATAGAAATATAAGAAATTGAGAACTAATTCAGAAGTCAATTGGCTTTTGCTGAAATTCTTTTTTTTTTTTTTTCCAATTTCTTAAATGCTAAGAAATGTATAGTAGCTGTACTGAGTTTGTGATCTTACGCCCTTCCCATGGTCCTGAAAATTCCCTGCTGGTAGCAGTCAAATCAAAGGACAGTAGGCAGAGTTTCATAAGCAACAAAAATGTTGAGATGCTTTGAACATCAATCTTTTCTTCTTTCTTTCTTGTAAACCATGATGAAAGCAACATCTTTGAAACCTTGAGCCATTAGTACTTATGCCCTCTATAATTTTTCTCCCTTTCTTCACCATATCTGAGACCTTGATCTCTGGCCATCTTCTTATTCTCACACTGTGATGTCCACCTTTCATTTGTACTTGGGTCATCTTCTTTTCAGGTGTGCAGTCTATCCATCTTACCTCTGAACTAAAGCAGCTTTTAAAAAGCCATGGATCTACCAAGCGCTACAGAAAGGAAAAGTGAAGGGAAGTTATGTTAAAATAAACCATAGTATTTTTTCAAATAAAGTTTTACAGGAGCCTTTTTGATTTTTTTTAAGTCTGCCTTCTATAATATTATGTATAAACTTTAAAAAGTTTTCTATTACCTCCTCTTAACTAGGTAGCCATCATAGGCAAATATTAATTGTTATGATTAAGCAGAACACAGAAGCATCCAGCCAAATTGCTAAGATAATGATGTTAAATATGATAGTTTAAGGATAAATGGACAGCAGCAATAAAAATGATTTAGATTTTCTTCTATACAGCTTTTTCACATCTTAGGTAGAGATGCCTTTTGTTTTCAATGCAGCACTTATAACAAAGTTACTTTATAATATTTTGAACCTCATTCTAACAATTAGAAAATAATCTATTTCAAAAACCCACAGATAGCAAGTGACCCAGAACTCTTAGAACTAGTTTGCATCTCTACGGGTTGTCAAGAATGCATATTTAGGGCGGCACCTGTGGCTCAGTGGGCAGGGTGCCAGTCTTGTATACTGAGAGTGGTGGGTTCAAACCCAGCCCCGTCCAAACTGCGACAAAAAATAGCCAGGCTTTGTTACGGGAGCCTGTAGTCCCAGCTACTTGGGAGGCTGAGGCAAGAGAATCGCTTAAGCCCAGGAGTTGGAGGTTGCTGTGAGCTGTGTGATGCCATGGCACTCTGCAGAGGGCAATTAAGTGAGACTCTGTCTCTACCAAAAAAAAAAAAAAAAAAAAAGCATAATTAAAGGGTTACTATTAAATTTAGGCATGTTTTCCAAACTATCACTTTTTTTCTTACAGGATGAAGATACACAGGCTCTCAATTTAACAGTTATACATTCATTGTTTTATACAATGAGAAATTATATATATATATACACATAACTGAGAAATTAGTGCTAATAGTTTCTTAGCTAGATGATAGGAATACTGAGATTCATCAGACAATAAATAAGGGAGCAAAGATGATGAGTCTTATAGCTGAAGGGAAAGGATTGCCAAAATAATGCATGACAAGGTAGTAGCCCCTTTATATGTCATGACTTCTCAGAAAAGGATCTCTTATTTAAACAAGTCCTGAAAGATGAGACAAAGACAGCTACATAAAAGGAAAGAGCAATTATTTTAGGTATAGAAAACTATAAACAAAAAAGGTTATGAGGCAAGTGGCAGTTGGCACATTCTATGGATTTTTACAAAGACGAGTGTGAGTCTTCATCACAGTGGGTAAGAGGGACAGTAGTTCAGGGAATTGGGGAAGAGGGGTCAGGGATCCTGCAGGTCTCCACGGATCATCAAAGTGAACATCATGAAAGCCATAGGTGACCTCTTTCTTAACCAGAATTCAATAACATGGCAGAAAACATAAACTAGAAATAGGTAAGTTTTAATCTGAATTGGAAATAATGAAATGGGAGCTACATATGTATGTGAACAATTTCAGAATTTTTTCTGTGAAACCCCCACAGAAGGAGAAACTCTCAAGCATCTATGTATTGATGATAGGGGTCTGTTGAATCACATAGTGAACAATATAATATAAAATATGTTAAGTAAATTTATACATAGAGGAATACACCACAGGAAAATTACTTTACATTGTCAAAATTTTGAGAATTGATATGTGGTTTACACAGAGAAAAACAATACTGTTAATCTATTGTTTTTGAAAAATTAAAAATACATGTAAAATAAGATAAATATCTGTTGCACATATTTTTACAGACTTTCATGTAAAATTAATTGCTCAGATATATAAAAGCTAAAGAAGAAATAACACTGGTTATGTCTGACCTAAAATCTGTGCTCAAGGTCACAGAGCACAGATTTTATACCAGATTATCAAATTGTTAAGGTTATAGGATTCAACCCTTGATTCAATTTTATAGGATTCTAATCTAAAGGTTTAGAATAAGTAAAGTTAAATTTTCTTTATAGACCTTAAAATATATGATTTTATCAGATTATATTATAAATAAGTATTTGCTTTTATCTGGTTCTGTGACTGCAAGTAACAGACACCTGTCAAACTGTTTATCTCATCTGAAGCCTTGAGCAAATGGAAACAGACTAGTGCGTGGAAAGGGGAACTCAACATAACGATGGTGCTAATTCTTTCTAAGATAATCTGTAAACTTATTTTTTGATGAATAAAATCTGATATAATACAAATAATTAAATAGCTGTGTCCCATAAAACATTTTTAAGAGTCAAATGCACTTCTTAATTTGTAAAATTAATATAACCTTTTAAGAATAACTTTTGTTTTTAGTTTTATTTGCTTTTGTTTCTTTGTAACTGGTGAGACTGATTTTATAGTTTATGTGGAAAAACACTCTTTCCCCACTTAACTGGACTTGAAGTACAATGAATAAAACATTTCTGGTCAGTGTAGGAGATTAAACTAAATCCCTACTTTAAAAATCAAATTCTGAAGAGAAGAATGTATTTGAGTCAAGTCATCCCTTTGTATTACACCTTAGTATGTAATTTATTAGTTGACTCTACTTGTATAAGAGGACCACTAATAACCAAATAATCTATAGTCAAGGAAAAATGATCACATAAACAAATCGTAGATGGTTCCCTTTCTGTAATAACATGGAGGGGAAGGAGAGATGATAGAGCAATCTTGTGGCGGTATAGGTATAAATTGACTATCAAATAGGCTGGAAAGCAAAATAACAGGAAAATTGAAAGACAATCAATTACTTACAATTTAGTGACCTTTAACAATTTTGTCAAGCATAGCTTTTTTTTTTTCCAAAATGACAGACGTATTTAATAATAAGTCTGCTCTGAAATTAATTTTTTCTTTACTTTGGCCTTTGGAAGAATTTCTATACTATACTACCTTCTTGTCTGGATAGGACACAGAGCCTCAGTTTTTCCATTAATTAAAGTATTGTGTTATTAAAGTATTGTGTTTTGACTTAAGTCATCTTGTTTTCATTTATGTCGCCTAATAAAAACTCTCTTATGAAAAGGAATTTCCTGTTTCCCCCCACAGGAGAGCCCAACCTGGAGCCTGTGAGCTACATATGGACAATATGAGGACTATTTTTTGTTTATCTACGGTCATGAGTATTATAAAAATTATGCATGGACCTTGATTTTTTTTTTCTTTTTGCTCATCAACTTTCTTTGTTGTTTGTGTGTTTTATGTGTGGCCCAAGACAATTCTTCCTGTAATGTGCCACAGAGAAGCCAGAAGGCTACATACCCCTACAAATTTACCATTCTTATTAAAATATGTTAAGTTTGGAATCTCATGATGTCATCCTGCACTCCTATTTCACATTAAAGTGATTAAAAACAACAAACTCTATATCTTAATTTTGAATACTATTGCTTTAATTTCTTTTTTATTTCCCTAATCACACTCTGTTCTCGCCTAGGACCAGACTCTTCTGCTCAGATTAGCAGTATAGGAATGTGCCTTTCAAACAAGCATGGCTGCCTCTTGAATTCTGTTGTCTTGTTCCAGGAAAAAGATTCTGAAAGCCCGCTTCCCTATATAAGCAGACAGTGGCTTCCTGGGAAGAATCGGCAATTTGGGGATTTCAACTTTAAAATTGAGTTGTTGTAATGGTGCATCTTACAAGGGTACATGTGAAACTTAGTAAATGCAGAATATAAATGTCTTAACATAATAACTAAGAAAATGCCAGGAAGGCTATGCTAAACAGTGTGATGAAAATATGTCAAATGGTCTATAAAACCAGTGTATGGTGCCCCATGATCGTATTAATGTACACAGCTATGATTTAATAATAAAAAAAGAAAAAAAACAATATATAAGATACAAAATAAATATAATAAATAAAAAAATTGAGTTGTTATTCTTTTGTGTGAAAGAAATAAAAATATGATGGAAGGCAATATAAAGATAACTTAATTCAATACATTGTCCTCCCAAATAATAAAGGGTTACTCACAGAGTTAGTTTATTTAACAGAAGTTTTTTAAGGCACAATACTCTCAATCAATAACAAGTGGAAAGAGATGACTATCTCTATTACCCACAAGAGACGGAAGGCAATTGAACCATGTTGTAAACCCGTACAACAGGGAAAATTTTTTTCCAAGTAGTAAATAATTTAAAACAAATTTTATTAAAACAATCCAGGACATATTATAGAATAGAATACATAATCCACATGAATATTGTAAGATAAGAGAAATAATTATACAGAAATATTACATTTATGGTTAGCTTCTTAGGCATCTAAGCACAAATACCCAGGGATATTCAAATATTCTTTTTCCTTCTTATTTACTGGTTTAGTAAATTTATAAAGCACTAGTATAATACAAATGAACTATTTAAAACTTTTTGAAATTAAATATACAGAGGATTTAGATTCCTATAGTCAGAAGTCAAAAATTATAAAAAAAAGTTTAACAAAATGTTTAATGAAATGTCTAGGTAATTTAAAACTATAGTAGCACATATGGGTCAGAAGGAAAATTGTTCACGGCATATAGTTAGGTGTTTTTTCATGGAATAACAAGAATGCTTCTGGCGGTGCCCATAGCTCACTGAGTAGGGTGCCAACCACATACACCAAGGCTGGCAGGTTCAAGCCCAGCCTGGGCCTGCTGAACGACAGTAACAACTGCAACCAAAAAGTAGCCGGGCGTTGTGGTGGGTGTCTATGGTCCAAGTTACTCGGGAGGCTGAGGCAAGAGAATCACGTAAGCCCAAGAGTTTGAAGTTGCTGTGATCTCTGGCGCCAAAGCAATCTACAGAGGGCGACATAATGAGCCTGTGCCTCAAAAAAAAAAAAAAAAGTACATTGGATACTTTTTCTTCCATTCTTGAGATACTTAGCTGAGAAGAATATGTTCCAGCTCCATCATGTAAACATGTACGAGGTAAAGTCTCCATCTTTATTTAAGGCTGCATAATATTCCATGGTGCACATATACCACAGTTTATTAATTCATTTATGGGTCAATGGGCACTTAGGGTTCTTTCACAATTTAGCAATTATGAATTGGGCTGCAATAAACATTCTGGTACAAATATCATTGTTATAATGTGATTTTTGGTCTTCTGGGTATATACCTAGTAGAGGAATTATAGGATTGAATGGCAGATCTATTTTTAGATCTCTAAGTGTTCTCCAAACATCTTTCCAAAAGGAACGTACTAGTTCGCATTCCCACTAGCTGTGTAGAAGTGTTCTCTTTTCTCCACATCCACGCCAACATCTCTGGCCTTGGGATTTTGTGATATGGGCTAGTCTTACTGGAGATGATATCTCAAAGTAGTTTTGATTTTCATTTTTCTGACGATTAAGGATTATGAGCATTTTTTCATATGTCTGTAGCTCTACTATGAAACTAATTTATAGCTTTCATGTGAAAGGAATAACCCAATTATAACCTAAGAATATGGGGAAAGGGGAAAGGGAGGGGAGGGGAGAGGGAGTATGAGTGGAGGGAGGGTAATTGGTGGGACTACATCTACGGTGCATCTAACAAGGGTACATGTGAAACTTACTAAATGTAGAATATAAATGTCTTAATGCAATAACTAAGAAAATGCCAGGAAGGCTATGTTAACCAGTTTGATGAAAATATTTCAAATTGTATATAAAACCAGTGCATGGTACCCCATGATTGCATTAATGTACACAGCTAAGATTTAATTAAAAAAAAAAAAAAGATGCTTCCTTAAACATCAACACTTGTAAAAAAATCAAACCTTATATTGGAGACGAAATTTCT
Source organism: Nycticebus coucang (assembly GCF_027406575.1). Lineage (NCBI taxonomy): Eukaryota > Metazoa > Chordata > Mammalia > Primates > Lorisidae > Nycticebus > Nycticebus coucang. Next base: position 34,604,258 of record NC_069782.1, read on the forward strand.
AATTTATATTTAACCTCTATTATATCAATTGAATGCAACTATTTTAAATACTTAGGTAAATATGAGTGTCTCAACAAAATAGATAGATATTTAAATTACAATTCTATAGCAAAGTAGCACAAGCTTTAGAGTCAGACAATTATAACTCACCCGGCCATTTTGTACCCAGGTGAACCTGGACAAGTTATTTAACTTCTCTGAGTTATTTGTTTTACACACAAATAATAATACCTTTGTTAATAGTGGGAATACTCCTAAGTGGTCGCCTAGGAGTGGGTTACTCAAGTAATGCAGAGACTGTGATCTTTTTAAAGTGCATCTAAGCAGTTTTTAGTTTTGGTTTGGTTTGGTTTTACATATGGCCTCTCATTGGCAAGAGGGGAATGTGGACAAAGCTGTGGACAACTTAGCTTCAGAGTCCCCTTGCATCCACTGTGGTGCTCCCTCAGTGGTGCTTTATGAAGAAATGTTACATCTTTAACGTGAATTATAAGAAAGTAAAAAGCATAGAAACTGACAAACAAGAAACACTTGAATATTTTGATATTATTTCATTACTCTCTGATACTGTCTGTACTTAATTGAACTTCCAATTCAATATCACCAGGTTTTGCTTCTGTGACTTTTCCCTCCTTGTCTATTCTTGCCCTCTGTACTCTGTGACTTACTTTGCTAATATGAGGGCCCATCTAGAATTATTAAATTTTCTTAAAGAGTGAGAAGAACTGAAAAAAAAAAAGAAAAAGTGCAGTGTACTAAAAGGAATGCATGTACAATGCTCGACTTAGTGATAAGCTGTGGGTGGGGTGATGTGTATGCTGTACATGTGTACTATACTGAGACATAAGCTAGCATTTGGAGTTTCAAAGATAAGTCATGCATGGATTTGAACTAGAAGTAGGAAATCTCTGCTTAGGCTAGCTGAACTTTGGTTAAATGCATTAGTAAAATAGGAACAACTGAAATGGACATTGAGTTCACATTCTGCCTATTGAAGGGAGGCAACGCCTACTGTCATTTCATGAGTTAGAAATATGAAACAATACTCACATACTAAAGTTCTCAAATACATCAATTCATTCATTGAATTTGTATTTTTTCTGTACATTTTTATTGTTACCTGAAGAGCTGGACCATTTGTTGCAGTGGCATCAGATGTGCCACCTCCTAAAATGCAATCCTATGACAGCACTTATCTCCTTGCAAATTTTAATTCTCTACACAAACCCTTCACAACAAGTTCAAACTTTACAGAATTACATATCTTGCCCTTAAAGGTCTCTGCAAACTTCTCTACCTTATCGCCTTATTCCAACTATTTTACACACACGTACCACACTCACTCGTGAATACATCACTGGTCACATCAAGTCATACACAGTTGCAATAGGATAACTTTTCATTTCTACAGTATTCACACCCTCACACAGGAACCGTCTTGGGACTATTTCAAATTTTTAAACTCAGCACAAATATTTTTCTTGATGCTACAAGTTGAGTAGAGTGTGTTTAGCCACTACCATACCAACTTATTCACACCTGTACCCATTGTGCCCAAGTCATTCTACCATTAATTGGGGTGCCTACTTGAGGATAGAGATCGTGGCTTTTTGTTTACAATGTTTGGCATGTGGAATAAAAAACTTACTTCGTATGTTGTACAAATACATTGTATGGGATGAATAATTAATAAATGATTAACTTATGGAAATGATTGCTTGATACTGTATATAGCAATTGATATTTCTCTTCTGATTTTTAGATATGCTTATTTTAAAATAAGGCTCAGGTCAAAATAATCTTTTATACTGCTATCCAGTAAATGAATAATTTTTAGAATTTTGTTTTGTTCCTTGAATATGTTCTCATATTCACACACATTTATAGTTTAAAATTCAAAAAAATGCTAGAGCCACACTTTTTAATCACGTACTTTTAAAATAAAACAATAGCTATTTTAACAAGTTGGTTGTAATTTAAATCATAAAAAAGGAGCAAGCTATTTTTAAAGAAAAAGACAACTTTTTGTTTAGAGGAAACATTAATGAGCACTTTAGTTATTTTAAGGAGAAACTAGAGTACATTGGAAGGGCTAAGACAAATGGGAGTAAACAATTTTTGTATCAAAGAAACTTTCCTTCTCATATTGTAATAGAATTACTGATTGGTAGCTGGATACATGGCTACTTAAAATGAGGACATTCCCCAACATCTCATGTAATGTGACCAAAGATGTAAGGTAAGATCTAAGATAGAGCTTTTTAGAAGTGTCATAACAGAAATCTGCTTGCTCTTTCCTTTCATTTGTTCTTTCATTCTGTTTCTCAGAATGTGTTAAAGGCTGGAATTCTACTTACATATAAACAAATGTATGATGACCATTCTTGAACATGGTTCCCATACATTTATATATATGTCTGTTTATTTTGTGGGGGAAATATTTCTAGAAAGAGAATTTATGCTTAATGCACTCAATACACATTCTTAAATTGCACTGGAAAACAGTTGTAATGACCATTCTGATAGGGGTAAGGTGGAAGGTATCTCATTTTAGTTTTATTTTGCATTTCCCCAATCATTAGCGTTGCGAGCATTTTTCTCATATGTTTGCTGTCCATTTGTCTATCTTCTTTCAGAAAATCCACTCATGTCTTTAGCCAACTTTTTGATGGACTGTTTTTTCTTGCTGATTTGAGTTCTATGTAGATTCTACATATCATATCTTACTGGATGTATAGTTTCCAAATATTTTCTCCAGTTCTGTAGGTTGTTGATTTACTCTGTTGATTATTTCCTTTGCTATACAGGAGCTTTTTAATTTAACCTTACATGTATCAGAATGACAATTATTAAAAAGTCAAAAACAATAAATGTTGGCATAAAACCTAAATGCAAAGAGAAAAGAATGCTAACGCATGGTTGGGGGAACTATAAGTTTGTACAACCTCCATGGCAAATGGTATGGAAATTCCTTAAAGAAATGAACATAGCCCTACCATTCAATCCAGCAATCTCACTTCTGAGTATCACCCAAAGGAAAAGAAGTCATTGTACCAAAAATACCTAAACTTTACCAAAAATACCTGAACCAAAAACTTTACCAAAAATAACTGAACCAAAATTCAAAATTTGAAAGATATAGAATCAAACTTAGTGCCCATGAATTCATGAGTGGATAATGAAAAAGTGGTATATGTAAATACGTATACCCTGGACTACTCCTAAGCCATTTTGGTAGCAAATTAGATGAGAAACTGGATACTATTATCCAAAGTGAAGTATCTCAGGAATGGAGAACAAAAATACTACATGTTATCAGTAATAAGTGGGAGCTAAAGGATGGGTACAGAGGGGCACAAAATGAAATAGCAGGTATGAGAAACTAAGAAGAAGGGAGGGAGGAATGGTGGGTGTGGGGTAAAAATTTCCATTAATAATGAGTACAGCAAAGGCCCTGACTTAAGTATTCTACAACAAATCCATATAACAGAATTCTTGTGACCCCTTAATTAATATTTTGAAATAAAAGAATAATAATAAAAATGTAAAAAATAAAATAATTACAGCAATAGTGGACAAATGTTTCAATTCAAAATACTGCACTCTAAATATTATTGGACTCTCTTATGTCTGAATCTTTGCTAATTTTTTTGCAGTAGAATGCTAACTGATATTTTAATATATGTTTTTCTATTACTTGTTAAATCATATTCATCTTTATAGTGGCCTTTTTGAGTTTTTGATCTTAATTTTTTCCTTATATCACTTTTCTCTATTTTAGTTTATCTTATTTTCCCAGTAATTTAAAGAGTTGGGTATTTCAACTTTTAATTCTCTTTATCATTAAAGATGGAAATATTTCTTTCTCTTAGATTGAAATAATGTCTTTAATTCTCTTTAGGGTATGTTTCTAGGTACAAAATTTAAAATCATTGATAAAAATATGCTTATAGGGTATAAAAACCACTATTAGCCAAAGGAAGAACTTAGATTATTTATTGTCTAAAAAAACATATACATGTCTACTCACACAGAGCAGAGAATAATGTTTGACATAGCCTTAACTATAACTTGGAGGGGAATCTTCTAATCCATGTTGAAAACAATTTACCTAAATCCACATAACTTGACAGGATTAAGAATAAATTCAGCAAAGAAATTTAAACCATGGTAAAATTGTTTTAATGTATTATTTATTTTGGGAACTTCCTGAAAATCTATTTCTCTGAACAAGATATTTCTCTACTAGGTTCTCTCAGGTAAATAGAGTTTTCCTTATGGTAAATAAACAGCGGATGGTAACACCTACGTGTAGACCCAGTAACTCAGGAGTCTAAACTAGGAGGATCACTTGAGCCTAGGAGCTGAAGACCGCAGTGAGCTATGATTACACCACCACATTCCAGTCTGGATGACATAAGAAAGACCCTGTCATTCCAAAATCCATAAAAATCCAGTGTACTCCATACTAATATGAAATCAATATATAAACAATTACATGGTCTTAAGAACAATAAAACACTAATATAGTCCAGTTCTGGGATACAGGGAAGAGGAAGTGAGGAGAGGGGTAGGACATATGGCAGAAGGAGGGAGGGCAGGAGGTGGGATCTCACCTAACGTGCACACTGTGAGAGTGTATAACACGCCCCCTGGGTGAGGGGCTCTTCTACAAAGGGAACTTTACCCTGGAAGTGAGAACAATGTAACCTAAAAATTATACCTTCATATTAATTTGAATAAAGTCTTGAAAAATCCATAAAAATTATTATAGAAAATAACTTCCTTTTGCAGGCATGAATCACTTAACTGGTGAATCACTTGCTTATCAAGATTATTTTACTCATCAAATGCTCACTATTTTTGAAGAGTTGGTGTGGATTATACAAGAAGATGAAACTTGTATCAGGGAAACAGAACCAGTTCAGAGAAACAAAATCAATAGAATACACACACACAAATATAAAATAGAGAAAGAATATATAATATATAAAAACTTTTCATATAAGTTTTATGTATTTATATGGTATTTATAATTGGCTCATGCTATCATAGAAGCTGAAAAGTCCATTACCAGGAAAGCCAATAGCATAGTTCGGTCTAACTACCAAGGCTGGTACATGGTCAGGAGTAACACATCCAAATGAGGGATTCATTGCCTCCAAAGTCCAAAATACTCCAGTAGGCATTGTGCCTCTTTCTTGGTTATGGGAGGGAATGCAATGATTTATGCTTCACCTTAGAAGGGTATCTTGACTATGAAAGATTTCACTGAGGTAGAAAGATTGTGAATTGCTGAATTTATTTCTCACCTTCTGACATGTAAACATCCTAATAAATCCACAGTGGCTGCTAATTTTGACTCACTAGATTGAATCAACATTATAGTATCAATGTACCAGTGTACTATCTTGCGGAAGGGAAAAGTAATTGAGATCCTTAAAAACTATATTATGGCAAAGGGCTAAAGGATGATAATGAAAGTGTATTGCTGGCCTTGCTAACTGAAAGTAAACTGGTTCTGGTGATTTTTACTAACAGGTGCCATGAAATAAAGCATTTACCAGGTTACTAGCTGCATATCAGCTAAAGGAAGATGTCTTAATTTGCTCAAGCAATGAAGCTCTATCTGGTTCTCATATAATGAGAGTTATAACCTGGTTAGGTTTAATATAGTCCACCGTTACTGTCTGTCTTCTACAAAACTCCAACAGATGAATTAAATGGTGATGTGTGTGGTGGGATTTACCACCCCAACATCATTCAAGCCCTTGATGGTGGCAGTCACAATCCATATTCTCCACAGTCCTTCCAGAAATGTACTATTTCTTTTGGTTAATATTTTCCTACATAGAAGAAGTCCTAGTCATTTCTGTTTAAGCTTTCAAAACATAGTACCCTTAATCCAAAGGTACAAGAATGAATATGGGGATCCTACAAGCTGCTGAGTGTGCCGAGTATATCTATTTTAATTATGCATTTAATTATACCATGGGGTGGGTTCAGCAACCCACTGGGCCCACTGTGAGGAGACAGACCTGAACAAAACTCTATAAATCACCTGATCTTCATAAGCCCCTACTCAGACTGGTGAAGCAAAGTGATGCTTTGGAACTCTTGTAATTAGTATCCATGTTTAGTAGTTCCCAACGGGTATAATTATTTTCCTTTCCTCAATTGGCGATTGCTGTAGTGAAAATCTGTAGATCCCTTTGGAGAAGTCTCAGAGACAGATTAAAAATATAAATTTTTAGCAGTGTACCAAATCTGTCTTCTAAGGGAAAATGGTCTCTTCTTTTTTAGGGCACTGGGACAATAAACTGATTTACATTTTGGAATTGATTAAGAGACCATGATTCAAATTAGACTTTTGTTCATTTGATCTAGAGCCTTTCTGCTTATACTGTTCAAGTAAGAATTTATTTATTTTTTTAAATAATTAATAATTTTTTATGCTGCTCCCTTTATATTTTATACATTTATCTGCATACTTACACAGTATGGTTAGAACTCAATATATTTTCTGTTGATTAATTAGAACTATAGGTCAAAGTCATGATAGTCTTTCACTTTGATTGTCTTTCCATTACCCTTCATTTTTCTGTCTTAACTTTTTCAATGGAAAAGAAACAGAACTCCATAAAATAATTTAAAGAGGTTTATTCTGAGCCAAATTTGAAAACGTTGCCTGAAGCCTCCATCAAGAAGTTTAATAAATGTACTAGCAGTGGTTGGGTTGCAGTTTAGTTTAATACATTTCAGGGAGATTGGAATTACAAGTAAAGTTGTAAATCAGTGTATGGAAGGCATACATTTGTTTGGCCCCCAAAGGTAGGACATCTCAAGTACAAGTTTATTTTTAATTATTTTTAAATTTTTTACATTTCATAATATTGTGGGGTTACACATGTTTTGATTACATAGTTTGCTTGTGCATGTTTTAAGTCAAAGTTATAGTTGTATCCTTCACCCAGGAAGTTTGTAGTGTACCTAGTGAGTGAAACTTACCTATCTCCTTCTCCCCTCACACACAGCCTCTTAAATTTCACTGAATTTTGCCTACAGATAAGCACAGTTGTGCTAATTAACTAGTTCCAATTAAGTACTGAGTACATGTGGCATTTGTTTTCCATTTTGCGATACTTAAGAGCATGGCCTCTGATTCCATCCAGGTTATTACAAAAGAGACTAACAAAAGATACTACTCCATCAGCATCGTTCTTATAGCTGAATAGAATTCCATGACGTACATATACCACATTTTATTGATCCATCCATGAGTTGATGGACACTTGTGCTGTTTCCACATCTTTCTGGTTGTGAATTGTGCTGCTATAAACATTCAAGAACAAATATCTTTTTCATAAGATGCCTTTTTTTGGTAAATATCCAGCACTGGGATTGCAGGACTAAAGGCAGGTCCAGTGTAAGTCCTTTAAGAGATTTCTATACACTTTTTATGAAGTCAAACTAGTTTGTAGTCCTACCAAAAGTTTATGGGTGTTTCTTTCTCTATATATCCACACCAACCATCTGCTGATTTGAGAGTTTATGATGTGAGCCTGACCTGGTTTGGTTTAATGTAGAGGAAGAGATACAAAGGCTTAGTGAAACTGGAATGTTAAGGATAATTTTCATTTAAAATTTATTCACTCACACCGGAAGGGTCCAGAGGCATACCTTTTACTACTTACATGAGAAATAATTTTTAAGAAGAATCATACAAATAACAATAACAAAACATTGTTATTAAATTTTAAGCCTTTTTAATTTTGTGAAGGCCAAAAATGGAAACCTAATGAACACACCTATATGTAAAAATAAAATAAATAAAAAAGAAGAGTCTTGACATTATTGAAGAGCTCTGTGATCTCTCTTCTCTATAGACAGACATGAGAGTGTGGGCTGCGATCACTGAATAGGAAAAACTAAATGTAATGGGAGTAATTGGGTTGGGAAAGGCCAAGTGGCAACACTAAATTGCCAAAGGCTACATGGGCATGGTTACCATAATGAACAGCAGAATCAAAGTAGCCATCAGAATAGTCTGACTTGAATAGACATAAGGCACTGGCCAGCTCTTAGAAGTGAAATAGAATAGCAAGCCATTAGCAAAAGAATTTGAGTTTCAGAAGTAAAGATTTGGTTCATGCTCACAAAATGAAAATTTTTCATTGCAAAAGATAAGGTGAATCTCTTATTAAGCAAAAAAATTATGTTTGGGAAAGAAGCAGCAGATGGTTATTGTAGATATTTAAAAATTTTTACTTGTCAGATAAATCTTTCTTATAAAAGTTATAAACATGCTAAATTTTTCATGGTAATATTAGAATAAGAAATGAAGAAATAGTGCTCGCTTCAGCAGCACATATACTAAAATTGGAACGATACAGAGAAGATTAGCATGGCCCCTACGCAAGGATGACACATAAATTCGTGAAGCATTCCGTATTTTTTGCTTTCAAATTGAAAAAAAGAAAGAAATGAAGAAATATAAATGGGACTAATAAGTTTGGAAAGTTATGTCTTTGCTTACTTTTACTTTAGAATGACTTAGAATGAAAAGTAAAACTAAATTACTCTCAAGTTTCCAGTATTGATGCCCATTATGATTACATATATCAGCAAATCATTTTATATAATGACTCAAGTCTTTTGAATCAAAGTAGTAGATACATTAATGAGGAAAACGTCAATGAGTTTTCTTTTATTTTAAAGCAAGCACATATGACAAATTGTGTAATATGTATTTTTGCATTTTGAACTGAAAGTTCAATGTTTGTGGCCGCAGGCAATGTTCAATGCCTTCCAAAAGTATTAGGCATACAGTCAGGAAGAAAATTTGCTGTTCTTTAGAGCTTACTAAACCCTTGTCATATTAAATTCCTCATCTATTTCAACTGTTTTGAAAATTCAGAGACTTATCTAATATGAAAGTTCAATATAAAAACTACAATTATTTACAAGGCTGGAATTATGGGAAATGAGGTAAATCAAGGACTAGTTATAAGTTATGCTTTAGTTATTTATTTTTGCAATTTAGATTTATTAAAATCAAAAAAATCAGAATCTAGATATTTTATAATTTGAAAGACGGCCCTAGCAGAATATTTATACCAGAAGATATGGCATAGAATTCCAGAGAGCCATGAAAGAACTTTAGGTCATTCTCCAAATGTTTATTCAAATTTTATTTTTAAAACCTGTGGTAGCATACTATATACACACTGAAATATCATACACCAAATATCTACATTCTCTTTATCATTAATTTGGAATTTATACTTTGGGGATAATTCATTTTGTAGTCAAACTTGAGATAAGACCCTTCCTGCTTTGTCTGTTTAATTGAAGAGTATGAAGAGATTGCAAAGTCATCTTTAGAAATATTACCACATAGCAGAAAGTAGCAAACTGAACATGAGAATACCTATAAATAAGATGGATAAATTTAACATTGATCATAATAAAATTCAACATTTTAGAAGAAACACAAATGAATATGTGCAATGGAGGATAAAGAAAAATAATACAAATGATAAAGTGATAACATGTCTGTAAGTCCAATTTCTTTAATAATGCTTAAGTTCTTAAAAACTCACTTCTTATTCTCAGAGATTGACTTTGTCTTAAATTTTACAAATTTTACATGTAAAATTTAAGTATATACTTTTTGCATTTAATTCTAAACATGTGGTCACCTTTCTATCTATCGGGTATTTGATAAGCAGCATGATAATATTTTATGAATCTCTACCACCACATGACATGATATCCTTCCAGTGCTCTACTTACCATTGTAAACAGCGGCATCATTGCCTTTAAACCTAATCATATTTGTTGTGTTTAGTTTCATTGTGTTTTTACTTTTACATTTTTACTTTCTACAATAGCAAGAGCTCCTCCTTCATTCCTTCCATGTTTTTTAAGCTCTTTTTATTCTTTCTTTCCTTTTTATTTCTTTCCTTTGTTCTCTTTTGGTAGATATTTTGCTGTTTTTCTTATCTTTCCCACATGAAAGGATACAATTACTAAGATCATTTTTTATCCTATATAATTTTATTTTTCATTTTCTTCATATAACTTTTTCTTTTCCCTTATATGCTTTATTATATTTTATTTTGTATTTTATTTATGGCAAAGAGCCTCCCTCTGAGGCTTGAACTGGGGTGGGAGTCACAGCATTAGTCAGGCTTAAGGAAATCTTAATCTTATTATCTAGGGTGTCCTTGTAGCTTTGGTCTTTGGAAGAAGAGTACTGATAGGTCCTCAATGTGACATACTGCTCATTTTTTTTTTTTTTTCAATTCACAGAGTTGGTGTCTTGTTTTTGTCCAGGCTAGCAAGGATCTCCTTATTTCAAGGGATCCACCCGGCCCACCCTCCAAGTCCTGCCCAACACCACCATTTCTCCTGTGTCTCTTTCTGTCCCTCTTCTTTCCTTTCTTTCAATTTTTAACTTTCCGCTACCTCCTTTTTTTTTTTTATTTTGGCCGGGGCTAGGTTTGAACCCGCCACCTCCGGCATATGGGACCGGCGCCCTACTCCTTGAGCCACAGGTGCCGCCCAACTGCTACCTCCTTTTTAATCTTTTTCTTTCCTTTCTCCCTTCTCACTTTTTGCTTCTCTCTTCATTTTGACCTTATACCAAAAGGCCACTTCAGCATCTAAGCATAGAGAAAAGGGAATTTAAAGTGAAGGAAGTTGGGTGAAGGATAAGTAGGGGAAGAACGTGAAAAAGAAGAAAATACACATAAGGAGAAATCAACAGAAAATTCTGGTAACATGAAAAATAAGAACAGGATAACCCATTCTGGGAAGATGGCCAACTGGTAGCAACCCTCGGCAGAGGTTCCTGACCAGAGGAAGAAAAACTGGACAGAATCAGACTCTGTGAAACCAAAGGTGAGGAGCTGAGCTAAGAAAGAAGTTCAGCAAGCTTTTAACTACAAGGAAGAGCATTCAAGAAAACAAATTACAGGTACAAAGCCTACCAACTGGAGGATGGGAGACCTTCCTCCAAGCAGGAGGCCTGTTGCAGGCTATCGGCAAACAAGCAGGGAACAAAAGACCTCTCATTTTGTCTCACTGGAGAGAGCCACTAAACTCCAGGTTTCTTTGTCCAGGGATGGCCCACTTATAAACCTAAACACCATCCCACCAGGCATAAAATTGAAAAGATATTTTCCCCCACAAGTCCAAACTCCCAGTCCACCCTATCCCACTCGCATAGCAGTCTGAAGTTCTGCCCCCTATAGAGCACAGAGTGTTTGGTCTTGTCCTGAGAGATCTGGGCATAGTGTGGACCAGCAACCATCAGGACAAAATCTGTGACTACCGGGGAAGAAAGAGGGTGTGGGAAGAAAGGGACACTCAGCAGGAGGAGGGCCAGTCCCCTGGTTATGACTATGCCTCACCAGTAGTGGTGTTTACTCTCAGTTTAGGCTGTGTCTGGTGGGACTGGGTGCAGAACCCCTGGCTCTGATAAGAGAGGGGTTGTCCCATGTGCACTGAGTTCAGCAGACAGGGCTGGTCCCCAGCCCCTGCTGGGCCTGTGAGCAGAAGCTTGCTAGGCATGGACTGAGACCAGAGAACAAGGGCGTGGTCCTCTGATTCCAACAGAACCGTCCCCTTGAGCAGTGGCTTGCTGGGTGTGAACCAAGACCTGAGAGCTAGGGCATGGTCCCCTGTCTCCAGTGGGGCTGGTGAGCAGAGGCTTACCAGGAGAGGACTGAGACCTGTGTGGTGTGGTGCCCTGACTCTAACAGAATCTGCAAACAGGCTTGCCAGGCAGTGGACTGAAACTGGCAAGTGGGGGTGTGGTCCCCTGACTCCAACTGGTCTGGCAAGCAGAGGCTAGTTGAGTGTAGACTGAGACCAGAGGGCGAGGCCCAGTGCCCTGACTCCAACAGAGCCTCGAAACAGAGGCTTGCCAGACCGTGGACTGACACTGGCATGTGGGGACTGATCCCTGATACCAACTGGTCCAAGTTTAGCAGCTCTCTCCAATGAGACCAGTAAAAGCAGGTCTTTTGCTTCCTGCTTGTTTGAAGCAAAGGCTAGCTGGCTGTGGACTGAGACCTATGGGTGGAGGTGTGGTCCCTGGCTCCAACTGGGCTTGTGACCAGAGAATCAGACAACAGTGTGGATGGAGTGTGACGGGTGGGAGTGTGGATCCCTGGCTCTAATTGTTCTGTTGGAGACCCTTGAAACACTCTGTTGAGCATGGCTTGCACTGCCTGAGACAATTTAATTGGAACCCTGTGGCTGTCCACTCAGGGACATTCTAAGGTTGACCTTTGAAGCTTTGGTAGCAGAAAAGAACTGAAGGGTGCGGGCTGGGTTCCACAGCTGTTCATATCTCTTCACAGTCAAGATTTAAACCTAATACTGTGGTTTCTTAGGATAGGGTAGAGGTTGGCTGATATGAAAACAAAGCTAGGTTGTACATTCTCACCAAGTAGGTCCTCAGAGTCTCTGGCCAAAACTCTGAAAGGGGCCTTTGTAAGGTTGTAGGAGATAAGCCACAATTACAAACCTAGCACTTTGGTAAGGGGCTATCTCTACTACCTGAGAACTCCAATTTATCTCACCCTACCAGTTCTAATAACCAAACAGTGGAAAACAAACATGGTGTGGACCCAACAGAAGAACTCGGGCATCATGAATAATCAGAGTAGATCAACCTCCCCCTTCCCCCAAGAAATGACAAAGGAGATACAACTGAAGATGCCATTCATACACAAATGGCTGCAATGTCAGAAATCAAATTCAGAATTTGGATGGCAAATAAGGTAAATAGAATGGAAGAAAACATAGAAATTTAATTCTAAAGTGTCACAGCCCCCAGTGGCCTCTATGGCCCTGGACTTGATCACTGCAGGAAGGAACCAGAAATGAGGCAGATTAGAAGTACAAGCTTGCAGGAGGTGGGCTAACCTTGCTTGCAGGATAGCCCCAAGCAACCTCCACAGTAGCCTTTTATTGACACAGCACAAGACAGTGGAGGGGAGTATTAGATAATGATTACATGCCTAAGGTTCACCATGGGCTCAGGCTCTTTCTCCGCAAGGAGCACCTGTGGACAAATCACCTGAAGATCCGTTCCACAGCTGCAAATCATCTTGCCCAGAGGTCGTCTGGCACTTGGCATCCTCTACCTTTCCCCCCTCTAGTGTATTAAAGACATTTCTGGATAGACAAGGGAAAAAATCTGTCATTGGTTATTTCAGTTGTTCTCCTCCCTGAGGAGCTTTCCTTCCTGCTAAGTAAAAGAAACAAAAAAGCAAATAAGTATAACACAGAATTACACCAATGGAACTAATCTGGGTATAAGGGAAACTATTTTAGTCAAACTAGGCATAGGGGAAAACATGTCCCCTTTGTGCTAATCACCACCCAACTACGTGCTATGGGCTGACCCATAGGGTCCATGACGCTTCCTTGGGAAAACCACCACCCAAAGTTAACGTTAGGTGGGGAAATGGCTGTACTAAACTAAGAACCTTTCCAAAGAGCAGTATAAATTTAAATAAAAATCAGGTGCTCAACTGAAACAAATGTAAATCCAACAAGTGAAATTCTCTTACCCTAGCCCATACCAGTATGACCATTACCTTAAAGCCTGCTGTTCGAGGTCTTTGTTGTCTTACTCTTCAAAGGTTTACAAGATGCATACTAAACTCACCTGGGGCTTGTTATTCAGCCAAGAATAATGAAATCCTGTGTCAATCTTCCCACTCTGCATAGAAGCTCCAACTGCCTCTTAGGGAAATAGGACGCTGACTGCTCTTAACTGCTTCCTGCTGAAGATGGACGGTGGTATGGGAGAGGCAGCTAGAGTTCCCACAGAGGAGATTGATCCAGGGTTTCTCTATCATGAAATTACCTAGCCTCCAAAAGTCCTGTGAATAAAAGAAAAGTTAGTGAAAACAAATTTGTTAAGGTGCTGGCAAGGTTTCCTGGTCGTGTCGAGGCTTAATCCAGTGGGCTGGTAACCACTGCTTCTCTTGGTGTTCTGTAATAATATGGGCAAAAACTTGACCCCAATGCAGTACGTTATCAGGCTTCCACTCTGACATGTCAGGTTTTCTATAAAAAATAGTTTGATGTATTGGAGAGGATGGTGGATAAATGAGAGATGTCTTTCCGTCATTGCTGAGATTCAGAAAATAGAGAGTGAAAGAGCTCTAGTGAGCATATGCTTAGGACTATTATTCAAGGGGAGGATATCCTCTCCCCCTCTCTGTTTATCTAACATATCTTTCAATGTTTTATCATGTCGCTCAATAATGGCTTGTCCTTGAGAATTGTAAGGAATGCCATGAGATAAGTGAATATTCCAAAAAAGATAGGAAGGTATTTAATTTGTGAGTAGAATAAGAAGGTGCATTATCAGTTTTAATAGATTTAGGGAGACCCATAATATTAAAGCACTCTAACAAATGTTGAATGACATGCTGTGTCCTTTCTCCCGGTAAAGCAGTAGCCCAAGAGAAATGAGAGAAAGTATCTATAGAATGATGAACATGTTTCAATCTACCAAAGGATGAGACAATGGTCACATCCATCTACCATATCTGATTTGCTGCTTCTCCGTTCCCTCAGAAAAGGGAGGTAAGTGTATCCTGGAACAAGAAGGACAGTTAGAAAGAATCTGCTGAGACTGAATTCTTGTAAGTTGAAATTTCTTATGGAGAATTTTTGCATTAGTGTGTGTGTAAGAGTGAAAGGTAGAAGCTTTTTGCACAGTACCAATAAGGGCCCGATCTATTTTTGCATTCAATGAGGTCATTGGACCTGGTAGAATGGTGTGTGCTCTGATATGAGTTATGTAGATAGGGTGAGTACGATGCCTTGTAAGTGCCTGAATAGATAGAAAGAGAGAAGAAATCTTATCAGGGGAAGTGGTGGTTGCTGTTTCTATCTTTCTAATAGCTATGCAGGCATAATGAGAGTCTGTAACCACAATTATTGCACAAGGAAAGTCTTGAAGTAAAACAAAAATAGCATATATTTCATTTTTTCGAACCGAGGTATAAGGACTTTGAACAACTTTGAAAGTATTGCCATCTGTATATCCAACTTTACCATGTTTGCTGGCATCTGTATAAAAGAAGACAGCATCCGATATTGGAGAGTCTCTAACAACATAAGGGAGAATCCATGAAGTAAGCTTTAAAAACTGAAATCTTTTGTTATTAGGATATTCATTAGTAATTAAGCCTGTAAGGGATGCAAAAACAATTTTCCACGATATTGATAATTGAAAATTGAGTTGTATTTGCTTTTCTGTGAAAGGAACAACAATAGAATAAGGATCATAACCTGTAAGTTGGTGAATTCTATTTCTACCATTAGCAACCAATTCACAAATTTTATCTAAGTATTGTTACAATTTTTGTGTAGTTCTGTTAGGAAGGAACAACCATTCTAAAAGAGTATCTACTTGATAAATAACTCTGGTTGTGGGAGTGACTAGTGGCTATGACTATTAGCTAAATCGGAAATCTGACATCAACCCTATCTAATTCTTTTCATGCAAACTCCTTTTCCATTAGTTGAAGTTCTTCCTTGGCTTCCAGAGTGAGTAAATGAGGACAATTTAAGTCCAGAGATCCTTCCAGAATTTTGAAAAGATTAGACAAAGCATAGGTTGGAATTCCTAAAATAGGACGTAACCAATTAATATTACCTAACAGCTTTTGAAAGTCATTTAAAGTAGACAGAGAATCCAATCTGAGTTGAATACGTTGTGGAAGAATTTGAGTTTGAGTTTATTTATATCCTAAATAATTATAAGGAGCTGTGGTTTGCACCTTTTCTGAAGCAATTGAAGACCATAAGACTTTAATATGTACACAACTTGTTCAAACATTTCCTGTAAAACCGTCAAACTCCGGTGTGCTAATAAGATGTCATCCATAGAATGAATAATGTAGGCTGTAGGGTATCTCCTTCTAAGAATCTGTGACGGTTGATCGACAAACTGTTGACACAGTGCAGGACTATTCAACATACCTTGTGGCAGAACCTTCCACTGGTAACACTTGGGAGGTTTCTGCTGATTATAAACAGGAACAGAAAAAGCAAAACGTGGTCAGTCTTCAGGATGCAAGTATATGGTAAAAAAAAATTCTTTAAGTCAATAACATACAAATACCAATTGGAAGGAATCACAGAGGGTAAAGGAAGGCCTAACTCTAGGGGTCCCATGGATATAATAGTTTTGTTAACTTTGTGAAGGTCAGTGAGCATTCTCCAGTTGCCTGACTCATTCTTATCAAAAAGACAGGGGAATTCCAAGGGCTGGAAGATGGCTCAATATGTCCTTGCTTGAATTGTTCCTGAACTATTAATTTTAAAGCATCCAGTTGTTCCATAGTTAATGGCCACTGCTGCACCCACACTGGATTATTACTCTTCCATATTATCTGACAGCATATTTCAGGGCAGTGGCCTCTATGCTAAATTTGACATTTGCAAGAAGTTAACATGAGGGGATTGTATGGTTATCACAGCATTCCATTGCTGGAGCAAATCACTACCCCATAAGTTAATAGCAATGTCGGCTGTGTTTGGTCATATTTGAGCGTTCTGCTTATCTGGCCCCAAGCAGGTCAAAGGCAAAATACTCTGAAAGATTGAATCTAGAGCTCTGACGTCAACAACTTGTTTCGGCCATTCCTTGGGCCACTGATTTAAAGCCATAACTGAAACATCAGCGCCTGTGTCTAACAGCCCAGTAATGGTTTTATCCTTCAGAGTAAGAGTCAATTGAGGCCTATTCTTATCAACATATGTTTGCCAGAAAATATGGCTCATGTTACCAGGCTCACCACTACGTTTTTCCCCAGTACCTTATAACTTGATGCGCGGCAAGAGTAGCAATTGAGCAATCTTTTGTCTGGTCAAAATTTGAGTTGGTTGGTTTACCAAGATCATGATCTGTATTTCCTCTAAGTAATTGCCATCAATAATACCTATGTTGACGAACATTCCCTAAGATGCTAACTCACTTTTCCCAAGCAATAATCCAACAGTACCTGAGGGCAGAGAACTGTGCACACACTCCTGTTTTCAATTCTTTTGCTCCCATGCTGGGAAGCAAAAGGACATTATGATATGCCAGTAAGTCCAAAGCAATGCTGCCTGAGGTGGCATGTAAACGAGACTGAACAGAGTGAAGTTGCTAGTGAGTGAGTACATTCTCAGACCTGTATTCTTTGCCCGAGGGCCCCAGGATGGCCCTGCCTACTAGTTTTCCTGCAGTAAAGGTGTTCCTTTTTTACCAAACTGAGAGTGGCACTTCCTCACCCAATGGGGTGCTTTTTTACACCTGGGACACAAGCCAGGGGGTTTCCATTTGCTATAGGTCTCTTGTTCATTGTTTTTTCTATAGATCTTCCCTTTCCAACACTCGTTTCTCCTATGTCCCAATTTTCCATAGTTATGACATTTAGGATGGTATGGACTGACCCCTTCTTTTAAAGTGGCAGCAAGCAAATTAGCCTTGTGGAATTCCGTTCCTATATCAGCACATGCCCGTATATATTCCTCTAAGGGAGTATTTTGTGCTCTCAAAGGTTGCAAGGCCTTTTGACACTCAGAGTTAGCATTCTCAAATGCTAAAGTTTGGAATAGCATGTCTCTGAGCTCTGGCTGGGCAATGCCCTTATCAACTGCAGTTTTTAGTCAGGCTAGAAAGTCAGTATAGGGTTCATTTCCTGACAGCATTATCTTAATAAAAGATTAAGAGATATCTCCAGGAGACTGAACCTTTTTTCAGGCTCTAAGACAATACAACCTTGTCTGGACTATGGCTATGTCATCGTACTGAAGTTGATTGGAAATCCCCAGCCACTGACCAGAACCAGTGAGCTGTTCTGATGTTATAGGGATGCCTCTCTGCTGGTTTTGGTGACTCATCAGGTCAGCCTCCTCCTTCCACCAGGTTTTGAACTGTAAATGCTTTCCAGACTCAAGAAAAGTTCTGGCTATCATGTCCTAGTCATAAGGAATGAGCTGCTGCTCTTGTGCAAACCCCTGTAACAGACCTCTAGAAAATGGGGATTGCCAGTACCATGCTGTTTTGATCACTATCGATTTGTAGTATAGTCTGAGGTCTGGTAGCGTGATTCCTCCTGCTTTGTTTTTATTTTTGAATAATGTCTTGGCTATTCGAGGTTTTTTCTGATTCCATATAAAACGAAGTATTGTTTTTTCAAGATCTTTAAAGTATGACAGTGGAGCTTTAATGGGGATTGTGTTGAAATTATATATTGCTTTGGGTAGTATGGACATTTTAACAATGTTGATTCTTCCCAACCATGAGCATGGTATATTTTTCCATTTGTTAACATTCTCAGCTATCTCTTTTCTTAGAGTTTCATAGTTCTCTTTATATAGATCTTTCACGTCCTTTGTTAGATAAACTCCCAAATATTTCATCTTCTTTGGCACTGCTGTGAATGGGATAGTCCTTAATTGTTTTTTCAACTTGACTATTGTTGGTTATATAAGGCTACTGATTTATGAATGTTGATTTTGTAACCTGAGACGCTGCTGTATTCCTTGATCACTTCTAAAAATGCAAATCAAAACTACTTTGAGATATCATCTAACTCCAGTGAGACTAGCCTATACCACAAAATCCCAAGACCAGAGATGTTGGCGTGGATGTGGAGAAAAGGGAACACTTTTGCACTGCTGGTGGAATTGAAAATTAATACATTCCTTTTGGAAAGATATATGAAGAACACTTAGAGATCTAAAAATAGACCTGCCATTCAATCCTGTAATTCCTCTACTGGACATATACCCAGAAGACCAAAAATCAAATTGTAATAAAGATATTTGTACCAGAATGTTTATTGCAGCCCAATTCATAATTTCTAAGTCATGGAATAAGCCCAAATGCCCATCGATCCACGAATGGATTAATAAATTGTGGTATATGTACACCATGGAATACTATGCAGCCTTAAAGAAAGATGGATACCTTACCTCTTTCATGTTTACATGGATGGAGCTGGAACATATTCTTCTTAGTAAAGTGTCTCAAGAATGGAAGAAAAAGTACCCAATGTACTCACCCTTATTATGAAACTAATCTAGGACCTTCACATGAAAGCTATAACCCAGTTACAACCTAAGAATAGGGAGAAGGGGGAAAGGGAGGGGAGGGAGGGGGGAGAGAGTGGAGGAAGGGGGATTAATGGGATTACACCTGTGGTGCATCTTACAAGGGTATGTGTGAATATTAGTAAATGTGGAATGTAAAGGTCTTAGCAAAATAACTAAGAAAATGCCAGGAAGGCTATGTTAACTAGTGTGATGAAAATGTGTCAAACAGTCTATGAACCAAGTGTATGGTGCCCCATGATCATACTAATGTACACAGCTATGATTTAATAATAATAAAAAAAAGGATTGCATACCATACTGTGCTATGTCCTATTTCAAATCTTTCATAACCACAAAGGTGATCATATGGTGATCAAAACATTGCCCCCCTTGAGACTGTTGTGGATCTGGAGGAACATCAGTGACCGTAACCAGAAAAAGCCCCAAAGCGTCTTCCCACTTAAAGTCATGGGTTTTACACCCTTCTAACATAGCCTTCATAACAGAAGTCACAGGTGGTTCACCTACACAGGGAGATGCTGAGGGCAATATTGGGTGCTTTAAGTCAGCATTTCTGACTGGGAGACTTTACCCAGTCTTCCGATTATCTGATCTGAGCAGCCATAAGGGCCACAGAGGTAATTCCTTGCTTATTTGTATCTGTATCCTATGCTCTTGATTCCCAGTTCTCCTTAGGTCCAGCTTCCCTCTGAACCTCATTATTCTCCTCACTTTCAAATTCTGTTTGAACATTGCCTTCTTCCTCAGTTTCTAATTCTTGTGACTCCCCAAACAGGAAGTTACCCATTGTTTTCTCTAAATGTCTTTGCTTATTTATGAAAGACCTCACTTATTCTGAGCGAGGTTCCCTAGATTCTAGATTGGCCAAAGGTCCCACTTGCTCTGAGTGGAGTTTCCCTTTGGACTTCCTCCCACTGACTACCAAAGGCCTCACTTACTTCCAAGTGTCACTTTCCCCTTTGGTTCATGTCCCCTGTGTCCTGTTGTGTCCTGCTGGATCCTGCCAACTACACCAGATGTCACAGCCCCTAGTGGCCCCTATGGCCCTGGACTTGATCGCCACAGGAAGGAACCAGACATGATATGGATTAGAACTACCAGGTTGCAGGAGGTGGGCTAACCTTGCTTGCAGGATAGCCCCAAGCAACCTCTGCAGTAGCCTTTTATTGACACAGCACAAGAAATGTGAGGTGAGTATTAGCTAATCATTGCGTGCCTAAGGGTCACCATGGGCTTGGGCTCTTTCTCCACAAGGAGAACCTGTGGACGAATCGCCCAGGGTCCATTCCCCAGCTGCAAATCATTTTGCTTGGAGGTTGTCTGGCACTTGGTGTCCTCTACATAAAGACTAGTTCTAAAGTTGCCTCAAGAAATTAATGAATTCAAATACCAAGTCACCAAAGATAAAGACATAATGAGAAAAGAGATAGCAGAGCTCAAAGAAATGAAAAAGTTAGTTGAGAAGCTCCAAAATACAGTAGAATCCTTCAGTAATAGAGTTGACCAGGAAGAAGAAAGGATCTCTGAAACTGAAGACAAAGTTTTTGAACATTCCTAAAACTCAAAGAGGCAGACAAATGGACAGCAAAAACTTAATTCCCTGGAAGAGTTGTGGGATCACTCCAAAAGATCAAACATTCCTCCTATAGGAATTCCCAAAGGAGAAGAGGATGGTCCTAAAGGTGCAGATGCTCTACTTTAAGTGATTTTGGAGGAGAATTTCCCAAGCATTGTGAGAGATACAGAACTTCAGATATTAGACAGTTTTAGAACCACAGCAAGACTCAATCCAAATAAAGCAATTCCCAGACACATTGTGATTAACTTTGTCAAAGTTAAGATAAAGAAGAAAATTCTGCAAGCAGCCAGACATAAGAACAGCATCACCTACAAAGGGAGAAATATCAGAATGACTGCAGATCAATCAGCCACAACATTTCAAGCTGCAAGAGGATGGTCATCAACTTTCAACCCCCTAAAACAAAACAACTTCCAGCCCAGGATCCTATATCCAACTAAACTGAGTTTCATTTGTGATGAAGAAATCAAATACTTTAATGACGTATAAATGTTCAAGAAATTTGCCAGAACTAAAACAGCTCTCCAGGATATTCTCAGACCCATCCTTCACAATGACCACCACAATGTTCTACCTCCAAAGAACTCACCCAGACATTTTTGAACAAAACCCAACTTCCACAGTGGTGAAAGCATTAAAAATGCCCACTAGACATACAAAAATTATGACACTCAAAACACAACCAGGCTTATCAATTCTCTCGATTAATGTGAATGGTTTAAATTGTCCTGTAAAGGGCACAGGCTGGCTGATTGGATTAATAAACTCAGACAAGATATCTGCTGTGTACAAGAATCTCATCTTACCTTAAAGGCTGATAATAGACTCAGGGTGAAGGGATGGACTTCTGTAATACAGGCAAATGGAAACCAGAAACAATTAGGGGTTGCGATTTTAGTTGCAGATACAATTGGCTTTAAACCAACAAAGGTAAAGAAAGATAAGGATGATCAATACATATGTGTCAAGGGAAACACTCAACATGAAGAGATTTTGATAATTAATATTTATGCACCCTACCAGAATGTTCCTCAATTCATAAAGCAAACTCTAATGGATATGAACAACTTGATAACTCCCTGCATTATAATAAATAGTTGGAGATTTTAACACCCCTTTGATGGTTGAGGATAGATCCTCCAAGAAGAAACTAAATGAAGAAATAGTAGACTTAGGGTGGTGCCTGTGGCTCAGTGAGTAGTACCAGCCCCATATACTGAGGGTGGTGGGTTTGAACCCAGCACTGGCAAAACTGCAACAAAAAAATAGCCAGGCATTATGGTAGGTACCTATAGTCCCAACTTCTCTGGAGGCTGAGGCATGAGAATCCCCTAAGCCCAAGAGCTGGAGTTTGTTGTGAGCTGTGATGTCACAGCACTGTACTGAGGGTGAAAAAGTGAGACTCTGTCCCATTAAAAAAAAAGAAAGAAAGAAAGAAAAGAAAGAAAGAAATATTAGACTTAAACATGACCCTAGATGAAATGGGCTTTACAGACCTTTACACAACATTTCATCCTAATAAAACTGAATATACATTCTTCTCATCAGACCACAGATGATCCTCCAAAATAGATCGTATCCTAGGATACTAGCCTAACCTCAGCAAATTTAAAAGAATAGAAATTATTCCTTGTATATATTTTTTCTGGGTGGTTTTTTATTATTATTAGACTTAATAATCATAATTAGACTTAAAAATCATAATGAGGTATATCATGTATATGCTAATGCATTTAGTGGGTACAATGTGCTGATTTCATATACAATTTGGAATGCTTGCATCATATTGTTAATATATCCCTCACTTCATTTACTTAATTATTGTCTTAAGAAATTTATATTCTATACTTAATAGATTCCGGACCACCAGGGAATAAAAGTTGAACTCAACAGCAACAGGAATCTTCATACTCAAAGACATAGAAACTAAATAATAGTTTAGTTAATTATTAGCCTATTATTAATAGGCTGAATGATAGCTGGGTCAAAGATGAGATTAAGAAGGACATCACCAAATTTTTGGAACAAAATGATAATGAAGACACAAATTATCAAAACCTGTGGGATACTGGAAAGGCAGTCCTAAGAGAGGAATTTATAGCATTGGAAGCCTTCATTAAGAAAACAGAGAGAGAGGAAGCCAACAACTTAACGGATCATCTCAAGAAACTGGAAAAGAAAGAACATTCAAACACCAAAACTACCAGAAGAAAAGAAATAACCGAAAATTAGGGCAAAATTAAATGAAATTGAAAACAAAAGAATAATTCAGAAGATTAATGAAATAAAAAGTTGGTTTATTTGAAAGACTAATAAAATTGGTAAACCTTTGGCCAATCACACCAGAAACAGAAAAGTAAAATCTCTAGTATCTCTATCAGAAATGATAATGGAGAAATAACAACAGACACCTGAGAAATTCAAAAAATCTTCAATGATTACTACAAAAATCTCTATTCTATTCCAAGAAATATGAAAATCTGAAGGAAACAGACCAATACCTGGAAACACACCACCTTCTTAGACTCACCAGAAAGAATTAGAAATCTTGAATAGACCTATATCAACCACTGAAATAGCATCAACAATACAAAACCTCCCCCCCCAAAAAAAAAAATCCAGGACAATATAGCTTCAGATCCTAGTTCTATGAAACCTTTCAAGAGGAAATAGTATGTATATTATACAGCCTTTTCCAAAGCATAGAAAAAGATGGAATATTTCCCAATGCATTCTAAGAACCAACTGTTACCCTTATCCCCAAACCAGGAAAAGGTCCAACAAAGAAAGAAAATTAGAGACCAATATCACTAATGAGTATTGATGCAAATAGATTCAATATGATCTTAGCAAACAGAATTCAACAACACATTCCTTGGCAGAACAAGACTGCCATGGCAATAGCAACAACAGCAATAATAAACAAATGAGATTTAATTCAACTTAAAAGCTTCTGTACAGCCAAGGAGACAACAACCAAAGCAAATAGACAACCTATCCAATGGGAAAGAATATTTGCATATTTTGAGTCAGACAAAAGCTTATTGACCAGGATCTATACAGAACTTCAATTAATCTACAAGAAAAAACCCCCAACAATCCCATACATCAATGGGGCAGAGAGATGAATAGAATCTTCTCTAAAGACAACAGACGAATGGTCAGCAAACATATGAAAAATGTTCATCATCCCTAATTATTAGAGAAATGCATTAAAACCACCCTGAGATATCACTTAACCCCAGTGAGAATGGCTTATATCACAAAATCTCAAAACTGCAGATGCTGGCGTGGAGAGAAATTCTATATATTCTTTATACTTTTACACTGCTGATGGGACTGCAAACTAATACAACCTTTTTGGAAGGAAGTATGAAGAAATCTCGAAGAACTCAACCTAGACCTCCAATTTGATCCTGCAATCCCATTACTGGGCATATATTCAGAAGAAAAAAAAAAACCTTTTATCATAAAGACACTTGTACTAGGCTGTTTAACGCTGCCCAATTTACTATCGCTAAAATGTGGAAACAACCTAAATGTCCTTCAACCCAGGAATGGATTGGTAAACTGTGCTTTATGTATTCCATGGAATACATAATACATATATACATGATACATAATAAAGCTGTGCTTTATTCAGCCATAAAAAATGGAGATTTTGTAGCATTTGTACTAACCTGGATGGAGGTGGAACACATTATTCTTAGTAAAGCATCACAGGGATGGAGAAGTATGAATCCTATGTATTCAATTTTGATATAAGGACAATTAATGACAATTAATAACACAGTGGGGCATGGTGTAAGGGGTGACCAGACAGAGCAGGAGGGAGAGGATGAGGGATAGGAAAAGAAGGAACAAAAAAAAGAAAGAAAAGAAAAAAGAAAAAGAAAAGAAAAGAAAATAGTGACTAATTCTCACATAAATAAGATTTAATTTGACCAAAGTCTATGTTTTGAGATTTTGGGGGAAAAAAAGTAATAAGAAGAAGTTAACTGATGATTCCATACTGAATCTCAGAGTCAAAGCATTCTATAATATAGACATATACACATACTTTTATTTGACAATGTGAATGTCACTTTCTTTGCATTGTTATTATTTTTATTCCTTAATATTTTGATGCAGCAATCGTCTGATTTCTTTTCTGAATGTATTTGTCTTTGTTCAGTCTTTATGAGGTTTTTGTTTTAGTCCTTATCTTAAACATTGTTATTGTTATTAAATTTTAACCCTTTTTAGTTTTGTGAAAGCAAAAAGTGGAAACCTAATAAACACATGTATATGTTAAAAAAAAAAGAAAAGAAAAGAAAACCTTGGGAAAAGATAAAAAAAAGAAAAAAAGAAGAAGAAGAAAAAAGAAAGACCAACTGAGCAGAGTGCTGAGCTACCCTTCTTCTACTGGGTTGAACTTCATTCTTGGTAACTCCAGCCCAATCATAAGGTTACAAATAAAGTAAGCACTGAGTCCATGGGGTAGAAAATAAAAAGAAATTACTATGACATGGTGTAGAAAATCAAAAGAAATTACTATATCCATGGGGTAGAAAATCAAAAGAAATTATACACTTTTGGGGGCTGTATGTTATTTGCTATGTATCTTAGTAAGTAATTGATTCAAGCTTGCCGTTGACCATTCAAAATATGATTTTTAAGAAGCAACAGTTCTTGGCTCAGTGCCTGTGCAAAGGTTTAATAACCAGAATCCACAGAGAATTCAAACGTATTAGAAAGAAAAGAACAAGTGATCCTTTCTCAGGGAGGGCAAAGGACTTGAAGAGAAACTTCTCTAAAGAAGACAAGTGCACGGTCTACAGACACATGAAAAAATGCTCATCATCCTTAATCATCAGAGAAATGCAAATCAAAACTACTTTGAGATATCACCTAACTTCAGTAAGATTAGCCCACATAACAAAAATCCCAAAACCAGAGATGTCAGCATGGACATGGAGAAAAGGGCACACTTCTACACTGCTGGTGGGAATGCACACTAATATGTTCCTTTTGGAAGGATGTTTGGAGAACACTTAGAGATCTAAAAATAGACTTGCCATTTGATCTTATAATTCCTTTACTAGGTATATACCCAGAGGACCAAAAAATCACAATAAAACAAAGACATCTGTACCAGAATGTTTATTGCAGCCCAATTGATAATTGCTAAGTCCTAAAAGAAGCCCAAGTGCCCATCAACCCACGAATGGATTAACAAATTGTGGTACATATATACCATGGAATATTATGCAGCCTTAAAGAAAGATGGAGATATTTTTACCTCTCACATGTTTACATGGATGGAGCTGAAACATATTCTTTTTAACAGAGTATCTCAAAAATGGAAGAAAAAGTATCCAATGTATTCAGCCCTACTATGAAGCTAATTTATGGCTTTCATATGACTTGTATAACCCAACTATTGCACAAGAATATGGGGAAAGGGCCAAGGGAGGGGAGGGGTGAGGGTAGGTTGGAGTGGAGGGAGTGTAATTGGTGGGGCCACACCTAAAGTGCATCTTAGAATGGGTACGGGTGAAACTTACTAAATGCAGAATACAAATGTCTACATACAATAACTAAGAAAATGTCATGAAGGCTATATTAAACAGTTTAATGAAAATATTTCAGATTGTATATGAAAGCAGCACATCGTACCCCTTAATTGCACTAATGTACGCTATGATTTAATAAAAAAATAAAAATTTTTTTAAAAAAGGAAATGCTCTCTTAAAACTGGGTTCTTTGAAAAACATGAAGTTGATAAACCTCTAGCCAAAATAATCAAGGAAATAAGAAGAAAAATGTCAAATCAATAAAAAGGAAATGTCAATACACATATTACAAATATGAAAAAAAAATAGCTGGGTGTTGTGGCAGGCACCTGTAGTCTAACCTACTTGTGAGGCTGAGGCAAGAGAATAGCTTAAGCCTAGGAGTTTGAGGTTGTTGTGAGCTATGACGCCAGCGCACTCTATCAAGGGTGACAAAGTGAGACTCTCTCTCATACATATATATAAAGCTTTCCAAAATTCAAGAGAAAAAAATAAAAAAAGAAAACCAAATCAATCTAAAATATGGCACAAATATATGACAAAGAAGAATAACAAATATAAAATATAGATACATGAAATGAGTAAGTCCAGACATTGGTAATCAAGGAAATTGAACTACAATTGTCCATCAATCATATCTAATAGACACTATACAGGGTGACAAGCCTGTCAACTACGTGAAAATATATATATAATTTCAATAATGTAATACAATGTAACATGATGTAATTAGAAAACATAATCCAGAAAATTAAAAAAACATAAGCAAAATTAATGTGAAAAGACATCTCGTAGCTTATATTTGAACCTAACAAGCTAATATATTTTCCTTAGTAAGTATATGAGTCTTAAATGAAGTACACAAAGGCTTATCAGTAGCAAGTGATCTTTTTCTGAATACTTGGTACTATGGGAGTGTTCTTGTGAAAATTCAGAGAACTCACACTTATTATATAAGCATATTTTAGTATATATTACTTATTTCAATACAGGATTACAAATGGATTAGTTAAATTAGTCTATTAAAAATGGAGACAAACATAAGTAAAATCATCACTATATGTTATATACAAAAGATTGAAACAGTCAAAAGGAGAAAAAGTCATAATGTACACATTTTAATGCAAAATAAACAAATGGAAGGTATACTTTTTTTTTAAAATTGACACAAGATAAATAACTTGAATGGGAGATACTCCAAATTTCATAAGTTTGACTTATGAGAATAGTACGATCTTGATCTTAACATCTTAAATGTCACACATCCTCCAAAGTTTCATATAAGACAAAAAAATGAGAACAGCAAAAATAAAAATAACAAAATTCTGCATCTTCAGTATTACTAGGAAAGAACAAATACTAGACTGTTCAAAATTATAGTAAAAGAAATAATCACATATTCCAATAGATTTTTCTTGACCCTCACTGTCATTGTGACAAGCTGATGTATGCAGGCGGAGAGAGGAGTCTAAAGGCCTTGTGGAAAAAAAGAGAAAATAGAAGGGCTAAGAAAAGGCAGAGAACAGGAAAAACCACCCTAAAAAGAGTTTGAAAAAAATTAATTAAAAAATAGATTCAACACTGCATACAGGGAGAAAAGGAAAAAATAAACATGAACAGAGTTTCCTTCTGCACTGGCTACAGAGAAATGACTTGAAAGCATCTGAGATCAGAGGTTCCATCTCAAGAAAGTATTAGTTCTTGGGAAGAAAGAGGTAAACAGAACAGAGGAGACTCCCGTGGGGATGATACAGTGATAGAAAAGACAGATAAAAGGAGGGAATGCCTGCATTCTGAAAAATATGAGAGTGAAATCACAAAATGCAAAGCAAATCAATCCTATCCCCGACTATCAAAAAGTTAAATTCAATTATTAAGGAAATTGCTTTTTACTTTACTAGAGCAAGGGGCATTCTTGGAATAGGATTTTTGGAAGCCATAAAAATCCTCACCCTTGTCAAGGAAATTAAGGAAGAAAGGAAATGAGCGTCTATACAAAGCTGCTCTAAGAAATACTAAAATGGTAATTAAAAACACAAAAATATTCTCCCCATGTCCGCAAAACACTATAAATTATTCATTAAATCAAAGAAAATTAAATACTTAAAAACATAACATTTTGTAATGTGAAAACAATTGAATCAGAAATTCAAAAATTGAAAAGATTGAACTCAGGAAAGAAATTAAAGAAACTAATAAAAATCACATTATTAAGAAAGACAAAGTGACAAGGTTTCCAAGAGATAATATATTTAACTATTTTAACTAGGGAATTTTTTTTTTTAAAGACAAGAAAATAAAAAAGACAATGAAGATGAGAAAAAGAAATAAGATAGGGATGTCAGATAGAAAGTGTTAGAAATGGATGAGTTCTGAAATAGCATCAACCATACGAAATCTCCCTAAAAAGAAAAGCCCGGGACCAGATGGCTTTACATCAGAATTCTACCAAACCTTTAAAGAGGAACTAGTACCTGTATTACTCATCTTGTTCCAAAATGCAGAAAAAGAAGGAAGACTACCCAACACATTCTATGAAGCAAACGTCACCCTGATCCCCAAACCAGGAAAAGACCCAACAAGAAAAGAAAATTATAGACCAATATCACTAATGAATATAGATGCAAAAATATTCAACAACATCCTAACAAACAAAATCCAGAAACACATCAAACAAATTATACATCATGACCAAGTCGGATTTATCCCTGGGTCTCAAGGCTGGTTCAATATACGTAAATCTATAAGTATAATTCACTACATAAACAAATTAAAAAAACAAAGACCATATGATTCTCTCAATTGATTCAGTAAAAGCTTTTGATAATATGCAGCATCCCTTCATGATCAGAACACTTAAGAAAATTGGTATGGAAGGGATATTTCTTAAACTGACAGAGGCCATCTACGGCAAACCCACAGCCAATATCATATTGAATGGAGTTAAATTGAAATCATTTCCATTCAGATCAGGAACCAGACAAGGCTGCCCATTGTCTCCACTGCTCTTTAACATTGAAATGGAAGTTTTAGGCACCGCAATTAGGGAAGAAAAGGCGATCAAGGGTATCCCTATAGGGTCAGAAGAGATCAAACTTTCGCTTTTTGCAGATGATATGATTGTATATATGGAAAACACCAGGGATTCTACTATAAAACTCTTAGAAGTGATCAAGGAATACAGCAGCGTCTCAGGTTACAAAATCAACATTCATAAATTGGTAGCCTTTATATATATCAACAATAGTCAAGCTGAAAAAACAGTTAAGGACTATTCCATTCACAGTAGTGCCAAAGAAGATGAAATATTTGGGAGTTTATCTAACAAAGGATGTGAAAGATCTCTATAAAGAGAACTACAAAACGCTAAGACAAGAAATAGCTGAAAACGTTAACAAATGGAAAAACATACCATGCTCATGGCTGGGAAGAATAAACATTGTTAAAATGTTTATACCACTCAAAGCAATATACAATTTTAATGCAATCCCTATTAAGGCTCCACTGTCACACTTTAAAGATCTTGAAAAAATAATACTTAGTTTTATATGGAATCAGAAAAAACCTCCAATAGCCAAGACATTACTCAGAAATAAAAACAAAGCAGGAGGAATCATGCTACCGGACCTCAGACTATACCATAAATCGATAGTGATCAAAACAGCATGGTACTGGCACAAAAACAGAGAGGTAGAGGTATGGAACAGAATAGACAACCAAGAGATGAACCCAGCTACTTACTGTTATTTGATCTTTGACAAGCCAATTAAAAACATTCAGTGGGGAAAAAATTCCCTATTTAACAAATGGTGCTGGGTGAACTGGCTGGCAACCTATAGAATACTGAAATTGGACCCACACTTTTCACGAACATTAACTAAGGTAGACTTTCACTGGATTAAAGATTTAAACTTAAGACATGAAACTATAAAAATACTAGAAGAGAGTGCAGGGAAAACCCTTGAAGAAATCGGTCTGGGTGAGTATTTTATAAGGAGGACCCTCCCGGGCAATTGAAGTAGCTTCAAAAATACACTACTGGGACCTGATGAAACTAAAAAGCTTCTGCACAGCCAAGAACACAGTAAGTAAAGCAAGCAAACAGCTCTCAGAATGGAAGAAGATATTTGCAGGTTATGTCTCTGACAAAAGTTTAATAATCCACAGACAACTCAAACATATAAGCAAGAAAAAAAGCAAGTGATTCCATCGCAGCCTGGGCAAGGGACTTGAAGAGAAACTTCTCTGAAGAAGACAGGCACACGGCCTTCAACATATGAAAAAATGCTCATCATCCTTAATCATTAGAGAAATTAAAATCAAAACTACTTTGAGATATCATCTAACTCCAGTAAGATTAGCTCATATCACAAAATCCCAAGACCAGAGATGTTGGAGTGGATATGGAGAAAAGGGAACACTTCTACACTGCTGGTGGGAATGCAAATTAATACATTCCTTTTGGAAAGATGTTTGGAGAACACTTAGAGATCTAAAAATAGATCTGCCATTCAATACTATTATTCCTCTACTAGGTACATAACCAGAAGACCAAAAATCTCATTATAACAAAGATATTTGTACCAGGATGTTTATTGCAGCCCAATTCATAACTGCTAAGTCATGGCAATAGCCCAAGTGCCCATCAATCCACAAATGGATTAATAAATTGTGGTATATGTACACCATGGAATATTATGCAGCCTTAAAGAAAGAAGAAGACTTTACCTCTTTCATGTTTACATGGATGGAGCTGGAACATATTCTTCTTAGTAAAGTATCTCAAGAATGGAAGAAAAAGTATTCAATGTACTCAGCCCTACTATGAAACTAATTTATGGCTTTCATATGAAAGCTATAACCCAGTTATAACCTAAGAATACGGGGAAGGGGGAGAGGGATGGGTGGGAGGGGGGAGGCTGGCTGGAGGGAGGGTGATTGGTGGGATTACACCTATGGTGCATCTTACAAGGGTACATGTGAAACTTAGTAAATGTAGAATATAAATGTCTTAACACAACAACTAAGAAAATGCCAGGAAGGCTATGGTAACCAGTATGATAAAAATGTGTCAAAGGGTCTATAAAACCAGTGTATGGTGCCCCATGATCGTATTAATGTACACAGCTATGATTTAATAAGAAAAAAAAGAAATGGATGATAGGCCAATAATTTCAAAGATTTTCATAACTGAAGTACCTGAAGAAAGGAAAAACATTAAAAAATGGCATACCATCATGAAAAACTATAATCCAACAAAATTTTCTAAAAGGAAAAAAAAAGCTCAAATCTACATGTTTAAAGTTTTCAAAATGTACCTGCAATAACAAATTCCAAAAAAAGAAAAAAAATTTAACAAAACTTTCTTCTAAAAAGAAAGAGTAAAATCCTCATGACTTTATGGTTTAAATGACAAAATCACTCTTAAGGTCAATAAAATTAGGACATCGATAAATTTATAATAGAACCTATAAGGTAATTAAACAGTGAAGTAACACATTTAAAACATTCAAGGTGAAGAAAGTGCAAATTAAAGATTTAATATACAGCCAATCTGTTCTTCAAAACAGATTTAAGCTTGCAATGATGCAAGGATTGCACTTATTCTTTTCTGTCCGTAAGTGATATGATTATGTTCTAGTTTTTACACGGTCAGTGTTTTCTGAACAAAGAAAATTGGAATCTGGATTAAAGGACAAATCATGTACTTTAAAAGATGCCTGCATATATTCAGAAAGGTAGTGAATCAACAGATAGTGATTTAAGGTTTTTCTTCCAGAACTGCGTTTGTATTTGAAAAGGTAATAAAATTTGGAGGTACTCCTATTCCAAATTGTAATTTAGAGACATTCTTCTTTCTGACTATGAGGGGTTTCATGAAACCCTGTTAAGGGCTTACTGGGTTCCTCCAAACCCAGGAAGAGAGAAAATTTAGGCAAATGATTATCCTTGAAAAGTCAATGGGCAGATTGACAAACAAGGGCCCTTCAAGGGACTGGAGTGACAGTTATGAGGGGTTTGGGTTCCCTCTAGAAACTGAAAGATGACATCTCAATATATGCTCCTGAATTGTTTTCCACTAGATGGAAAACGCAGATAAAAGGGAAACTGAGAAATTGAACTCTAATTTTGTTTTAAATTTCCCCCTGAGGGGGCTGTCACACCTATCTTATCATTCTTTTCCACTAATCCAAGAACTTCTGAGTCCATATATGCCCACCCACCCCCAGCTGTGCTCACCCCCAGCTTCAGTATATCAGGCCAGTGTATAACCTCCAAATATTGCTCTGTAATTTTGTCTGCCTGAAAGATATCTCTACCTTTAAAAATCCTGACTTGGTGACAGGGTGGAGTGGTTCACACCAGTAATCCTAACACTTTTAGGAGGGTGAGGTGGGTGGATTTCTTGAGTTCAGGAGCAAAAATAAGACCCCCATTTCTAATAAAAATAGAAAAACTGAGGCAAGAGGATCTCTTGAGCTTAAGAGTTTGAGATTGCTGTGAGCAATGATGATGCCATAATGCCATGGCCCTCAAAAAAGAGGAAAAGAAAGAAGGAAAGGATAAAGAGAGAAGGAAGGAGGGAGAGAAAGAAGGAAGGAAGGAAGGAAGGAACCCTGACTTGTTTTTTTTGACATTAGCAGGTCACACTTCCTGCTCGGTGCTCTACAACAAAGCCTTTCTCTACCACAGCAATTCTCAGCTTCAATGGTTGCCTTAGCTGTGTCTGACAGTTAGACCTCAGTTTGATCTACAATATTTCCACAGAAGATTTGTTTACATTAGAGAGATAAAGTTTCTCTCTCTTTCTCAGAAGGAGACAGTAAGAGTTGAATAACAGTTTCTATATAGATTTTTACCTTTTGCAGTATAAAAATTCCTCTGTACATGCAGTGACATCTGGGCTCTCATCCTATAATTCTGAAAGGGAAGAATTGGGCAGGGGAAATTAATGTGCTTCTTGTTGAAAGTAATAAGGATAGTCTGACTTTCAGCCAGAAACCTCATAACCTCCTATTTATTTTTAGGACTCCTTCTTTCTCTTTCTCTGTCAGTCTATCTCTCTCTATATCTATCTATCTATCTATCTATCTATCTATCTATCTATCTATCTATCTATCTATCTATCTCTATATATATGTGTGTGTGTGTAAATTCTATGACCTTCCTAAGAAATTTCCTTGAAGATAAACCTTTCCTTTTCCTTGAAGGAATAATAAAGGAAAATGGTAAAAAGAATTAGGGTGAGGATTTCATAAATTTAAATATAGTTCTAAATTTACAAAAAAGATGGGGGCAAGGGATATATGTGCTAGCTATATGACCAAGTAGAAATTTTGTATCTAAAATATGAGTAAATATCAGAGACAGAAGGGAAATGTAGATAAAATTTGTAAATAGTTGCATGGGTAATAAGTAAAGGTCAAGTTTCAGAGCTAAAATTGCATCAGAAGTTAAACAGGTAAGAATGATTTTATGCAAGGCTAAAGCAATAGGGGAGAGAAAGCAGAACTCCATCTGAACTCAAGTCCACTGAAATAAAAGGTGAAAGAGTTTTAAGAGCTAGGGGGGATAGGAGGAGCATCATAGGTCATCTGTGTTTGTTAGTTGACGTTACCCAAAAGAAAAGTAAACTTTTGCATATCGTCATGACTGGAGGTGGTTTTACAATTTGGAGGAAGTCTTCTGTCCTCCCACCAGACTGGAAGATTAGGACACTAACTTCTTTCATGATTACAATTCAAAGGGATGGTGCCCAGGTCCTTCAGAAGAATATTATGTATTGTTAACCTGACAAGAAGGTTTTTATCTCAAAGAGGCAAAATAAAATTTATAATTATAATTTTTCAAAAGTAAATGCTCTAAAAAATGAGAGGGAAGAAACCTCGGAGTTTAGAATTTCTGGATTTTGTAAGGGCTGGATGGAGAAAAAACTCAGTGGCTTGGAGGCAGGAAGAGCCTGTCCAAAGTTTAGCTGTGCTGAGGGAAATGGTAAGACTATTTCAGTCATGTGAAATATCACCAAACTGAGAAATCCATGTTAAAAGAAAAACTTTAGACGAATTCAGTTTAACAGAGTTTAGTTGAGCAAAGAATGATTTACTAATCCTCGCCCCTTCTTCTCCCAATTATAGGTTCAGAGAATTTCAGGGTTACCACATGGTCAGATAACTTTTATGGACAGAAAAAGGAATGTGACACACAGAAAACAGAAGTGAGGTCCAGCAATAGCAGGATCGGGTGCAGCTCAGCATTTGCCTAATTTGAATTTACTTTGAACAGTTGG
The DNA here is from genome assembly GCF_027406575.1 of Nycticebus coucang. Classification (NCBI taxonomy): domain Eukaryota; kingdom Metazoa; phylum Chordata; class Mammalia; order Primates; family Lorisidae; genus Nycticebus; species Nycticebus coucang. Next base: position 34,638,825 of record NC_069782.1, read on the forward strand.
CTGCCTGTGATCAGCTGAACTCTGTGATTAGTACAAAAGTAGGTCACAGTCTGTTTACACGTTCAGTTAGGTTACAGATCACTACATACAGAGAAACCTCTAGGACAACTTAAGATATGTGAGGAGGAAGCTTTAGGCTAAACTTAATTTAACCCAGACAAAGGAAGATATTAGAATAGAAAAATATTTAAAGATAAAATGAGAAAGGAGAGAGAGAATGAGAGAGAGAGAAGTTCACCTATGTGAAGAAACTGAAGGAAACCAAGATATTTCACTCCAAAATATACTTTGGCATATTTTGATTTTTTTTGTTTTTTTTTTTTTGAGACAGAGTCCCACTTTGTTGCCCTCAGTAGAGTGCGGTGATGTCATAGCTCACAGCAACCTCAAATTCTTGGGCTCAAGTGATTCTCTTGCCTCAGCCTCCTGAGTAGCTGGAGCTATAGGCACCCACCACAATGCCAGGGTATTTTTAGAGACAAGGCCTCACTCATGCTCAGGCTGGTCTCAAACCTTTGAGCTCAGGCAATCCACCTGCCTTGGCTTCCCAACTGCTGGGATTACAGGCGTGAACCACCACACCCAGCCCCTTTGGCATATTTTGAGATGGCTGTTCAGAGGCCCTGCAAACAGAAGTAGTCCTGCAAAGCTACTGTCTCTTGTGGGGGAGATTTTTACCTGTAGGGAAAAATCTGTATTGATGCAGCTAGGCTTTTTATGAGGGACTCCCCTGCCTCTGATCTAGGAAAGATCAACTGAGAGTCTGATACTTTTGAAAGTCTGAAATAAATATTTACCATCTATTCTTTCTGAGAGCTGCTGCCTATGAGGTTTTATCTACATAACAAGACCATCTTTGCTAGCCATGGCTTCTTTTTCTCCTCCTCTCATGTCATGTTTTAGTACCTCTCATGTCAAGCTTTACCACCATAACCTGGCTTTGGCCATGCCATGTTCTGAGCCCCCATTATTTCTGTAAACTCAAAATAGTACATAGTTCATAGTACCTCATGGGGGGAAGTGATGTGATCACTGTGGCTCTCCCTTGTGCTCCCTAATACCTTTGTATCCCTTTTCTACTATCCGTGTGCCTCTGGTCAGTTGACTTTCAGCAAACCTTCAGAGTATAAAGAGGACTCTTGCCCTCTGTATAACACAATAAATCTAGCATAACTTGTCTAACTTACTTGAAGCAAAGAATGTATTTTTTCTCTATTTTTCTTTTGCTACTTAAAGTACCTTTATTTCTTGATTTATTATTGTTATTATTATTATTATTATTTTTGGACATTGTCTGTTCTTCTACCAGATACCTGCTACATTATAAACTATGGGATGAGAAGGACCCTAGTCTATTTGTTTTAACATTATGCATGCAACTCCTAGCACAACGCCTGACACATAACTTTTTGCTAGATATATTTGAGTCACATATGAAGACTAGCTTTCTGATTTCTTTAAAAATCTATTTTTGTCTCTTCTCATCACCAGGTTTTACATTGCTGCAAAAATTCTCTTCTTAAAATTTAAATCCAGTCACTGAACTTGACAGAATTTGCTAAGACTTGCTGTTAACTGAAAGATACAGTTCACACTCCTTAGTAGCACAAAGGCCTTTGTGAATCTTCTTGTGCTTACTTTCCCATGGTTTCACAAGTATCCTATGTTCCAAGTGTAAGAGACCAGAATAGACCAATACACTTCTTTGGCAGAAGGACTATTTTGAATTGGTTATTTTGAGAAATAGCAGACACAGAACAAACTCTGAAACTACACTGAAGTTACCCTTTCATCAGAGAAATTTATATTAATAAAGAAAATCTGCATTTGTAAGGGTGTCTCCTTTTCTATACTAAGAATAGAAGATGACTTTAAGTCACAAGAGACTCTTAATGGTGAAGAAAGAACACACTTAAATCTGCATAGCGAATTATGTTTTTCTTGATCACCACCCACTTACCTGCTTCTGCCAAATTCTTCTTTACTCGTTTTTAGCCAAAATGGTATTTAAGCCAGAATGTAAGCCACCTTTTTGAAATCCAACTCCTTAGGTATTTCCTACATATATGAGATAAACATGTTAAAAAACTTCTCTTGGTTTTTCTCTTGTTAAACTATCTTTTGTTAAAGCAGCTTCAGCTTGAAAAATTAAAAAGTAAGGAAGGAGATTTCTTTTCCTTCCTTTTCAAAAGCATTTTTATTGGAAACTTCTGGAAGTGAACTGTAATTCACGAGACCATCAGGATGGCTAAGAAAGGAAAGCTTTCCTGGCCATATAGTTTATAAACTGGGAAGAGACATTTCTAGGTATGTGCCAAAAGCTATCTCTCTTCAAGGAGGAAAAAGGACAGGTTGGATTTTGTGGCTCACAGGGTTTGTATCATACATGTTCAGAAGATTTTTAAGGAAAAAAATACATATTTATGTAGGGAGCTGAACACACGCTAAATGGGCACATTTTAAGCAGTTAGCTAGATATGAGCAGGGGAGAAGTGGTCAGGCTGATCCAAGCTATTGTGAGAATGGGGCTGATTGAGACCCTATAGTTGGGGTAAGAAAGGCCTGTGCCCTATTTGAGTGTAAACTTCTCTGTCCTAGAGTGAGAATGAATTCTATGTAAGTAATAGCCTTGCTATTTGAGCTTTAGATTTGGACATTTTTTATCCTTGTTTCGAGATGAAATTTAAAGTTAATATGGTGCTTGTGTGAATGTTTTTGTTATAATCTGCATGAATAGGGAGGTCATCTACATATTTTTAGTAGGGTTCCTGAGCCTTGTAAATTCAACTGGGTTAAGTCTTGGGCTAAGATTTGACCCAAAAGATGAGGACTTTCCTTAAAACCCTGTAGGAGAAGTATCTAAGTCAATTGCTTTGCCCTCCCTTTAGGGTCGGTCCATTCACATGCAAATGATAACTGGCTCCCCAGGTCTACAGGTCTACAAAAAAAGGCAACTTTGAGATATGATCCAGTAAACCATGAATGCCAATGGAGGTATCTGCCGCTGTAGGATATAAGGATTAGGAACCACTGGGTGGAGAGGAACTATTGCCTCATTAATAATGCAGAGGTGGGTGATTGGTGGGTTTCCATCTACGGTGCATCTTACAAGGGTACATGTGAAACTTACTAAATATAGAATATAAATGTCTGAACACAATAACTAAGAAAATGCCAGAAAGCTATGTTAACCAGTGTGATGAAAATATGTCAAATGATATATAAAACCAGTGTATGGTGCCCCATGATTGCATTAATGTACACAGCTATGATTTAATAATAAATAAAAAAAAATAATGCAGAGGTGGTAAAAGCCATCCTTTTTCTCTATTGGAAGGATAGAAGTATTCCAGGGTGACTGAGTTGGTAACAGGAGGCCATGTGTTAAAAAAATTATCAATTAGAGAGATTAAAACCTTCTGTTTTCATTAGATATTGTTTTGGATATGGGAATTTCATGTAGTTTTTTAATTTAATAAACACTGGATGGGTTTTCAAGATTCAGCCAGTTATTTTCTGATTTCAAACTATGCTATTAATTTGGGTATCAAAATCAGCATCTTGTGATGAGAGTATTGAATTTATGGTTATAAAGAAGAAAGTATATCCCAGTGATCCAGGGGATCCTGAGAGTATTTTAGCACTCATGAATAAAGGATGTCTCACCCAATTAATGGAGTAGGGCACTCTGGCACCACCAGAAACACATGAGCAAAAGGATGATTACTAATGAGACATGGTAATGAGGTTGTGAATTTCCTGATTAGTGGCTGGCCTGTGGCTCTCACAATAGTACCTGTTCTGGAGGCAAGGGTTCCTGAGGAGTTGAGGACAAAGTAAACCACCAGTCTCTAAAAGGAATTTATAGAGCTTATTCTCCATGCCTATCTGCACCCAAAGCTCCAGTCCAGTAATCATAGCTTCTACAGGTAGGGAAGACTGAACCAGGCCTCCTCAGGCAAGGACAATAAGGCACTCCAAAGATGGCAGAGCTTCTCCTGTCCCACTGACTGCCTAAAACTACCCTTCCATGGCTACCCTGGACTCTTGTAACACAGAGTTTTTGGAGGGTGATTGTGGTTCAAGCAGTGTTTTAAGAATGCCTCAATTTGTGGTAGATATGGCATCTAGGATTGCTAGATGTCACTGGTACATTGGCCTGGCCCAAAAGTGTGGCTAATCACTGGATATCCTTCTGCCTAATCCTTCTGCCTCCCACTCCTAAATCTTGGCCCCTCTTCCTGATCTGTATTGTAACAGACTGTAGTTGGGATTGCCAGAAAAGTTCCTCAAAAGATGCCTAGGGGTCTTGAAATAAAAGTTTTTGGAATTTTTTTCTAATATCTGAGGCTCATTAAGAAATTGACTGTCATGATAGCTTTACCCTCATAACTTTCAAGGCCCAGTGCAGTATGTTTGGCCAGGGCATCTTTAAGGCACTAGAGAAAAGTGACAGGATTTTCTTTTGAGAATTGAGTGACACTGGTCACTGCCCCATAAGTAGTAATTTTCTGTCTGGCCACACAGAGGCCGTATTTTATACATAATAGATGGATAATGTTTTTGTTCCCATTGCTGAGATTGGTCAATGTAATCCCAATTAAGATCAGCAGCTGTGTCTCCTATATGGTTCTTATCTTTAAACAAATGAAGGCCATGTCCAGATTTTTGAGCCTGTCTCAGGATTTGCTCCTTTTCCAGGTTAGTCAAAGTCTGTCCAAATGTATTTGGAGATCCTTTTGGCTAAGATCATATGCCAAGCAAAAGTGTTGCAGGGCCTCAACTAGGGGCAGAAACTTGTCTTTTAATTCAGCCAGTGGTGGTCCAGGACATGGTGGAAGAGGCTCAGGTATAGGTTGTGAAGGGCTGTAGGAGGAACACCAAGGCAGGAAGGCTAGGATGGCTTCACATTAAAGGTTTAGTCTATTAAGGACAGGGAGCATGTCTATCTGAGATAGAAGAATGCCTGACCATATTGCAATCCCTCTGACCCCCAAACTAAGTACATTTTCATGTATGTTCAAATGTTAAACATGGATTTTATTTTATTTATTTGTTTATTTTTGAATCAGAGTCTCACATTATTGCTCTCCGTATAGTTCTGTTATGGCGTCATAGCTCAGAGCAACCTCAAACTCTTGAACTCAAGTGATCCTCTTGCCTCAGCCTCCCCAGTAGCTGGGACTACAGGTGCCCACCACAACACCCAGATAGTTTTTTTTTTTTTATTTTTTTAATTTTTTTAAGAATCCAGGTCTTGCTCTTGCTTAGGCTGGTCTCAAAATCATGAGCTCAAGCAATCTACCCACTCTCCCAGAGTGCTAGGATTATAGGTATGAACCTTACCATACCCAGCCTTAAACAGGGATTTTAAGTCAGGAAAGCCTGGATTAAAATTCAGCAATATGACTTTAGTTAGTCAAACATTTTATTCCTCCACTTTCTCATTTACAAAGTTGGTAATCTTTTTTTTTTTTTTTCCTGTAGGAATTATAACAAAATATTTAGCAAAGTATATGACATAAATTCTCAGTAAATACTATTTATTAGATCTCATTCTAGGCCTATGTTCCGACACTCTCATACTGTGCACTACTTATTTAAAAAAATATTAGAAAGGGAAAAAATTTCACATGCTCTGAGCCCACTATTTATGTGTATATCAGTCTCTCTCAGGTTGCTAGAACACTTAGAATCTATAAGCAGCATCCAATGAATTTTGCTGAATTATATTGATTTCTTTCAATTATATTTTTATCCTGGAAAACCATAATTTATCAACCATCAAATTTCTATCCAGTCAATTAAAATATGAATGCCTTTTGAGAAATTCTTACCAAAATACAAAATTAAAGCTATGTTTTGTTACACTAAGCATAATATGTCTGCAGAGGAAATTAAATCTTTATTCAAAATAGCACATTAAAAAATAGAATACTTCAGAAGTTCATAAGAAATAACATGTATGGATAAAATTATTAAGTTTTATCAGAAATGTAAGATACTAGATGTGGTCTTGAAAAATAAATGAAAGTTATTTCTTTTTGGTGTTAAACTCTTATTAAGCTTTAAAAGTCAGTGAAAGAAATATAAATATGAAGCTTTAGATTTTGTGGTTTGCACAAATTTAAGCTAAAGGCAAGGTTTTTTTGTTTTTTTTTTTTTTTTCCAGGAGAACATTAGTTTTCCTAGTTTGAAAAATAGAGGGGTTAATAAAAAAAATAATAAACTTCAATATCCTTGTGATATGACAAGCAAAAAGTTAAATTCCACATTTGTCATTAAAAAATTTTTTTTGGTATATTTTCCCCAGATTTTATTTAGGTAAATGATGCAAAAGTTAACAGATTTTTACTTAGGTATCTAATTATTTCACGCCTATGATCCTAGGGCCGAGGTGGGTAGATTGCTTGAGTTCACAAATTAGATACCAGCTTGAGCGAAAAGCAAGGTTGCTGTGAGCTATGACCCCACAGCACTCTATCCAGGGCAACAGCTTGAGTCTCTGCCTCAAAAAAAAAAAAAAAGAAGATATCTAATTATTGTTCAAAATATTTCTTGTTATTCTTGTCCAGTATCGACTTCATTTTTGGTTTGTAAATCTAACTCAACCTGTGGCACACAGGTGAAGTAATGGAATTAATTGGATCTCATTTCTGAATCATGTTTTTTTCTTTTTTTTTAAATTTATATTCTAAAATGTAGTAATGCAAGCAAATTAATTAGTAAGTAGTTTAAGATATATTTTATTTATTTATTTAATTTGTGAAGAAGAGAAGAAATTTTAGAAAGGGCGTCACTTATATTATCTGAGTTTTGAAAGTGTGGTGCATTTGCAGAAAACGCTAAGACAGATTCTAGGCAGAGAAAGAAATAATTTAATGGTTTGGGATCAGAAACTGAAATTGCTTGGTCTGGCTTGAGTTGTCTGGGAGATGGAAACAAGGAAAGGGGGTTTACCACAAGTCCTAAGGGATACAACCAAAACAATGGCAGTGAGACTGGGGAACAGGGGTCGACTATAAATTATGTTAGGGATGAAAATCAGAAAGACTTTAGTCCTCTGTTGGATGTGTGTATGAAGGTATAAAGAGAAAATGAAGACAAAGTTCCTAGCCTGAATGAATGAGCTGAGCTGAGAAATAGAGAGAAAGTAATTTTCCAAAAAAAGTAGTAAAGTTGGTTTTAGAGGTAATGAGCTCAGGGCTCTGTGCATCATTCACGTGCAGTTACTAAGAAATGAGATATTTGAGACGCTGGAGTTTAAGGTTGACTCAGATATATACACTTTGATTTTGGAGTTTTGAGATAGCACATTTAGCCATAGAGGATGGCCAAAGTAGAATGTTTGCTTGGATCAGTTAACTTGAATGTTTATGTATCAACACAAGTAGAAAATGCTGGCAAATTTATGTAAATAACTATACATTTTATTTTATATTACTAATAAAATGAGGTGTGTAGGGTCCCCCAGTGTGTTATATTTTTCTCTGTCCTGACTGAGCCTTAACTGCTCTGCGACCGGGCGATGTGACTGGGCGACCCAACCCCAGGCCTTGGACATTCCCAGGCACTGGTAAAACGTTTAGGTTGTTGCTCAAAACTCTCAAAGAAACCTAGTCCCGGCCTGAGCGAAACTCCTTAAATCTTCATGTAAACTCCACAACCCATCCCCTTTTGCAGACATACCAGGAAGACCATCTCTTTCTCTTGCTGTTTATTCTGAGAATTGCTGCGGCCCCCTCTTCAAGTAAGTTTCCCGAATAAATGTTTTAGAAAGATCACCACAGTAGTGTTCAGTGCTTTTTTATTTTTATTTTTTCCTGAAATCCCAGCCTGTTCCATCACCAGGCCGTTTGGGGGCGCTCCCTTGTGGCAACCCCCCTGCCATCCCTTAAGGGCAATTTTAGCGGTGGGATGGGCCCACTATAAAACAGGGCTGCAAGTTATTTTGAATAGCTGAAAGTAATTATTGTTGGCCTGTAAAAAACATTTTTCTTCTATTCAGTGCAGTTTTTCTGCTTAACGAAAGTCTGCATTTATTATTTTTGTTGGTCCCCCTTTAGCCTCCAGAGTAAAAGATGCCAAAAACACAGATCCAAACTATTCCCTGGGGTTTCTCTAGCCAACTGGACTGACTAGAACTGTGTATGTGTGCCCGAGATGTGGATTACTTTTCACCAGAAGTCAGCGCTTAAAATGCAGACTTGAAAAGGTCAGAACTTTTATCCATTAAGCCATCAAGCTTTTTTCTATAATAAGAGTAGATGAAAGGTTTTAACTTGAATCTCAAACGTAAAGTTCAGCAGAATGATCCTATCTAAAATTGAAAGAACAGGGCAACAAAGCCTTTGTCAGTCCGTGTATTGGAATCTGCTGGTCTAAATGCCAGTACAGAAGGATAGAGTATCAAATCGTGGATCATATCACTGAAAGCTAAAACATAGAGCCATTTTCAGCTGTTTAAATTCAAATTATATTTACAAATAGGATGCAGAATTTAAATTCTACTTATCTAATGCTATTGTGAGTTTAGATTTGGTAGGAGTATGTTTATTTCTAACTATATGCTAATAAATTGGATTTTCTTTGTAAAACGCAACCTTGCTACTGCTATTGTATAATATGCCAGACATTGAAGAAACCAAGCAGCTGTTGTGCCAACTACTTAAGCAGTAGTATTTAATTGCATACTTGGTGTGATGAAAATGAAGACAGATTTGGTTTCATTGTTCTTATGAAATAATGCTGTACGGGGCACTTACAGCTTGAACTGACATTTATAGTTCTTTTATTAAATTGTAACATCCAAATATTTTCTAAGATGTTACCAAGCTATGTGTTCATAATTTTCTTCCTGAGTGACAAACACTGGCTTCTCTTTATTGTATTTTTTTTCTTTTTTAATACTGTTTTATTAAATTTAATATATAACAAGAGGAGGAAAAATGAAACTAGGAGGTTTTTCTGAGACACTATTTCTTACATACTGAGATATAATTTATATTTCCTCATAAATGACAGTGGGTTTTTATAGTATTCTGGCTTTAGGCAATAGAGAATTCTCCCAAATAATAGCAAACAAAACAACTAAATGGAAAACAAACACAAGAAGTCCCCCTTCTTACTTTCTTACCTAACAAAATGATCTGAGAAGCAAAACAGACACATGCCCTGGCATGATAATCACCATACTTGATGTTTAACCAACTCTGCATATGATTCACCTTGCATGCTGTTATTTTTTAAAAAAATAATATGTAAAGGTGTTGGCAATGTGCTATGGGTTGAATTGTGTCTGGCTTAACCATTTGGGGCTACTATAGTAAAATATCATAAACTTGTTAGCTTTTAAACAACAGAAATTTCTTTCTTATGGTTTTGGAGGCTGGAAAGTCCAAGATTAAGGCACTGGAATATCCAGGTCTGATGAGGTCACTTTCTGGTCCATAGATGACACTTTCTTGCTGTTTAATCACATGATGGAGGGTGCAAATAACTCTTTAGGGCCTCTTTTATAAGAACACTAATCCGATTTATGAGGGCTCCTTCCTCTTAACCTAATCATCCTCAAAGGTCCCACATCTTATTATCATCATTTTAGGGGTTAGGATTTACTCCTGAGATTTTTTTTGAAATACAAACATTCAGAACACAGCAGTACCACCTGCAAAGATATGTTGATGCCCTAATCCTTATACCTGTGACTGTGAATGTATTTGGAAATGGGATTTTTGTTACATAATGTAGTTAGTAGAAGGCCCTGAAGATAAGCCCTGACCCAGTATAACTGGTGTGCTTACAAAAAGATGAAATTTTGGACAGAGAAAATGACTGTAAGCACACCCATGTGATGATGGAGGCAGAGATGGAAGTTATACTACAGGGAAGGCATGCCTGGGAGGACGACCAGAAGAGTCAAGGAAGGCTGCTTTCCTCCAGGCTTTGAAAGGAGAATAACCTCATTAACATGTTCATTTTGGTTGCTAGCTTCCAAAACTTTAAGAGAATACATTTCTATTGCTTTAAACACCCCAATTTGTGTTATTTTTTAAATAGTAGTTCTAGGAAACTAATGCAGGATTTATTAAGACACTTCTGAAATAAAATAAAAAGTATAAGGGGCGGCTCCTGTGGCTCAGTGAGTAGGGCGCCGGCCCCATATGCCGAGGGTGGTGGGTTCAAACCCAGCCCCGGCCAAACTGCAACAAAAAAATAGCCGGGCGTTGTGGCGGGCGCCTGTAGTCCCAGCTGCTCGGGAAGCTGAGGCAAGAGAATTGCGTAAGCCCAAGAGTTAGAGGTTGCTGTGAGCCATGTGACGCCACGGCACTCTACCGAGGGCTGTACAGTGAGACTCTGTCTCTACAAAAAAAAATAAATAAATAAATAAAAAAATTAATAAAAAGTATAAACCAAAAGTTACATGATCTTTTCAAAAGTGAATGATCAGTCTGGGTGTGGTGGCTCAGGCCTGTAATCTTAGCACTCAGGAGGGTGAGGTGGGTGGATTACTTGAATTTAGGAATTTGAGACTAGCCCCATCAAAGTGAGACCCTGTCTCTACTAAAAAAAAAAAAAATTAAAAAAGAAACTAGCTGACTACCTGGGCTTGGTGTTGCATGCATGTAGTCCTATCTACTTGGGGAGCTGAGGCAAGAGGATCACTTGAGCACAAGAGTTTGAGGTTGCTGTGAGCTATTCTGACACCACTGTACTCTACCCAGGCAATAAAGTGAGTCTCTGTCTCAAAACACAAGAACAAAAACAGGGTGGCACCTGTGGCTCAAAGAAGTAGGGTGCTGGCCCCATATACCGGAGGTGGCGGGTTCAAACCCACCCCAGCCAAAAACTGCATTTAAAAAAAAAAAAAAACAAGAACAAAACCAAAATAAAATCGAGTGGTCATACCATACTGTCATCTACCTTTCTCTGTTGCAATCATCTCCCAAACTCAGCTCCTTCTCTATTATTCACTAAATATTTTAATATCTGGTTGGAGATCTCTCTCTGCACAATACTGACGTCATCATTCTTTTTTTGTCGCCCTCAGTAGAGTGCTGTGATATCACAGCTCACAGCAATCTCCAACTACTGGGCTTAGGTGATTCTCTTGCCTCAGCCTCCTAAGTAGCTGGGACTACAGGGGCCCACCACAATGCCTGGCTACTTTTTTTTGTTGTAGTTTGGCTGGGGCTGAGTTCAAACACACCACCCTTGGTATATGGTGCTGGCGCCCTACCCACCAAGCCATAGGCGCTGCCCTGACATCAATATATATACATATTTACATATATATGCATATATGTCCACTATATATGTATATATATGTAAGTATGTAGATATGTACATATATACATCCATCAATGGACATATATGTATACATGACCATTATATGTCTATATGTAAATATGTATATTTATGTATCTATGTATATATACATATTTACATATATACACATATATGTCCATTGATGGATTATATATGTATATATACATATTTACATATATACATATATGTCCATTATGTATATATGGATGAATGGATGCATGGCTGTATATATATATATATATATATATATATACATATTTACATATAAATACATATATATGCATATTTACATATATATGCATATATGTTCATTAATGGATGACTATCCGTTAATGGATGAATGGACAAAGAAAATGTGATATATATATATGGTTATATGTGGTTAGGTTATCTCCATATATTGGCTATAGTAAATAATGTTGCAATGATGATGGGACTGCAGGTATTTTCTTGGGATACTGATTTCTCTTGCTGTGGGTATTATAGAGATTGCTGGATCAAATGGAAGTTTTATTTTTAGTTATGAGGGGATCCATAGCAGCTGTACCAATTTACAATCCTATCAACAATGTACAGTAGTTCCCTTTTCTCCATATCCTCACTAACACTTGTAATTTGGCTTTTTGATAATAGCCATTATGACAGGTGTGAAATGATATTTCATTGATGTTTTTATTTGTATTTTCCTAATGATTAGTCATTTTTTTTATGTACCTCTTTGTTCTTTATATATCTTCTTTGGAGAAATGTCTGTTTCAGGTCCTTTGCTCATTTGTATTCAGATTACAGCTTTATTTTTGCTATTAAGCTATATAATTTCCTTATGTATTTTGCATATTAGTCCCATATTGAAATATGGCATGCAATTACAATATACTAAACAAATTATCTTTATATTTTTTTATTTCCTTTGCTATGCAGAAACTTTACATATATATACATATATAATGGACATATACGCATATATGTGTAAATAGGTATAAACTTATGTATATGTATATATTTAGTTTGATATAGTCACACTTTTTAAAAATGTTTTTTGGTTTTGTTACCAAAAACAAATTTTAGAATTGCATTCATAAAATTATTGATTGATGTATTACAAGACTAATGTCAAGGAGCTATCACTTTATGTTTTCTTCTCGGATTCTTATAGATTCAGGTTTTATGTTTAAGTCTTTAATCCATTTAGATTTGATTTGTTTTATATAATATTAGATAAGGGTCCAATTTTACTCTTTTGTATGTGGACATCCAGTTTTTTTAACACTATTTGTAGAAGAGACTATCTTTTTCTTACTGTTCATTGGCATCTTTGTCAAAAGGTCAATAAAAAAGGAGACCATATGCATGAGTTTGTTGCTGGGCTCTCTATTCTGTTCCACTAGCCTGTGTGTCTGTTTTCCTGCCTGCACCATACTGTTTTGACTATATTAGCTTTGTAATATTCTTTGAAATCAGGTAATAGAATATCTCTAGTTTTGCTTTTCTTTCTCCACTTTGCTCTCTCTATCCAGTGTCTTTTGTAGTCCCATGTGAATTTTAGGGTTGTTTTATATATATTTTGCGAAAAATATCATTGGAGTCTGATAGGAATTGCGTTGAATCTGTAGTTCACTTTGGTAAATTTTAAATTGGGTTTAGCCTATCTCAACCCTAGCTGGCTAGGGGAATGAGTAGATAGTCCCAGATAGGTCAATTGTAAGTCCAGGTTGATTATAAGTGTTTTGAGGGAGTTTTTCTTCCAGAGCATAAGACAATAATTTCTCTTCTTATTGTTCTAACATAAATAAGTTCTGATTATCCTTCAACATTATGTAATTCTTTATGCTGAGGTTAACTTGAGACTAGTTTCTGTCACTTTTGGCTAGAATGACCCTCTTTGATTCTTCAAACATTGACACATACTCTTTAGGCCTATGTAGTGCTTTATTCATTAAACATTTTTTTTTTTAGCTCCTGGTAAGAATTAAAAGCCTGGTTCTTTATGAGGTGCTAAATATAAAAAGCTGAATAATTTTAGATCCCTGCCTTTGAAGAATTCAGGATGGATTCATGTAGAAATAAAATTGGGGGGATGATAGAGAAAAATATATAAAATGTATGGAAATATAGAAAGAAAATAAGAACCAACTTTGCATCAGAGAAATACCTCAAAGAGAAAGTAGCATTTGAACTGTGTTTTATAAAAAGTGTGGTATAAATGAGAAACTGAAGCTGATTTTCTCAGATATATTTTTTGATTATTCAATTGCCTATCTTTTCATAAGAATTCAGTGATGTTAGTTTGTGCCAACAATATATAGTGAGAAATTATTTTCCTATTTTCTCTATTACAAGACAATAATTTATACTTTAAAAAATTCCCAAAAGTTGCATAATATCTTACATCAGAGATGTAGTGTATGACCTCAATAAATCTCAGTCATACAAAAAGAAAAGTGCAGATACTGCCAAGGATTCTACATATTCTGCAGCCAATATCTTCCACTATCAATATCCGAAATAACTTAAGTAACAGATATGTCCTCATTTGAATAGTGGCAGAGAAAGATGCCAATTCAATTCAAAACTCATGGAGAAAACAGGTTATAAGGCACTAACAATTATACACACTAACAATTTCAATTGCCTTGCATTATGTCTCAATTGGTCAAATGCAAATGCAAATTATTTGAACCTAATGAATTGTAACTATCACAGATACTTATTTTTTCCTAAGTATTTTACAAAATCCTATAACTTAGCACTGTAATTTTAAAGTTTTTAAAAATATAATAAAGTTTAACATCATTCCTTCAGGAATTTTGTGGCATTTTACTTATGTCTAAAATGAATTGTATTATTTGAGATGCACAGAAAGGTCATAATCTCCTAGATAGTATATAAATCCCTGGGTAGCAATGCAAGAAAATGTATTTTGATTTTTGGATTTTTTTAACTAAAATTTTACTCTTCAGGAATAATGAATTGTATGTCATAGAATCTCTGTTTATTTAGTTTAGTTTTGTTTTTTCTTTTCAGATAGAGTCTCACTATGTTCCCTCAGTAGAGTGCCGGGCATCACAGCTCACAGCAACCTCAGACTCTTGGACTTAAGTGATTCTCTTGCTTCAGCCTCCCAAGTAGCTGGAACTATATGAGCCTGCCACAATGCCTGGCTATTTTTTTTGTTGTTGTTGTTGCTGTTGTTGCAGTTGCCATTGTTGCTTTAGCTGGCCTGGGCCAGGTTTGAACCCACCAGGCTTGGTGTACGTGGGTGGCGCCGTAACCACTGTGCTGTGGATGTGAGCCAGACACTAATTTCTTTCTTTCTTTTCTTTTCTTTTCTTTTTTTTTTTTTTTGAGACAGAGCCTCAAGGTGTCTCCCTGGGGAGAGTGCTGTGGCATCACAGTTTACAGCAACCTCCAACTCCTGGGTTCAAGTGATTCTCCTGTCTCCACCTCCCAAGTAGTTGGGATTACAGGCGCCTGCCACAAGGCCTGGCTATTTTTGGTTACAGCCATCATTGTTGTTTGGCGGGCCAGGACTGGATTCGAACCTGCCAGCTCAGGTGTATCTGGCTGGTGCCTTAACTGCTTGAGCCACAGGCATCGAGCCTCTATTTATTTAGTTTAAGGAAGAAAACATGCTGATGAAAAATTAATATGTTCACCATAAGAACCACCCAAGACTTCTTAAGCAGTATAAAAGACCATTGTGTATTTAGGAATATAAATAATACATAGACTTCTAGAAAAATAGCATAAAAGAGAAATACTAAAGTCTAAAACTTGATAAAAATTAGGTTATGGGTTTGGCCTTCCGTAATATGATTCAAAGCTATGCTATATGTTTTTTTTTTTTTTTTTTGTAGAGACAGAGTCTCACTTTATAGCCCTCGGTAGAGTGCTGTGGCATCACACAGCTCACAGCAACCTCCAACTCCTGGGCTTCAGCGATTCTCCTGCCTCAGCCTCTCAAGTAGCTGGGACCACAGGTGCCTGCCACAACGCCCGGCTATTTTTTGGTTGCAGTTCAGCCGGGGCCGGGTTTGAACCCGCCACCCTCGGTATATGGGGCCGGCGCCTTACTGACTGAGCCACAGGCGCCACCCAGCTATATCTTTATCTATGTATAAAGATCATGCTTAAATCTTACATACACTAGTAAATGCTCATCAAATTTACTAAAGAATTCTTTTTGTGGAACTCTGTGACCTCCTATTCATATACCACTGGTTATTTATATTTTAATATTGTATCAGCTATTATTATTAGCAATATTACCATTTTATTTATTTATTTTTTGAGTAAAGAGTGAAGATTTATTGTAGCCTATATTTCTTTTTTTTATAGAAACAGATTTTCTTTTTTGCTTTTTCTTCCATTCTTTTTTCTTTTTTATAATTTTACTTATTTTTTAAGTCTTTTGTACATAGATCATAAATACATTTATGCCCATTTCAGTGTGTTGATTATTTGTACAAACTGGAGTTCTTACATCATACTACTCAGCATAGCTTTCATCTCATTTACCCAATTATAGCATTAGGACACTTCTGTTCCACACATGATAGAACCAACTTGTACTTGCAATATGCTCCATAGTTGTGGTCCCCCTACTATTCCCTACTATCCCCCCACCACCCACTACCCAGAACTCCCCCTCCCCTTTCCTACTTCATCATAGCCTAAAGTTATGTTTCATTTTTCATATGCAAGTGTGAGTTAATATAAATTGGTTTCAGAGTAGTACTGAGTACATTGGATACTTTTTTCCCCATTTCTGAGATACTTTGCTAAGAAGAATATTTTCCAGCTCCACCATGTAAACATAAAGGAGGTAAATTTTCCATTTTTTTTTTACTGCTACAAAATATACATATACCACAATTTATTAATCCATTCATGGGTCGATGGGCACTTGGGCTTCTTCCATGACTTGGCAATTATGAATTGAGCTGCAATGAACAATCTGGTGCAAATATCTTTATTGCCAAATGATTTTTGGTCCTTTGGGTATACACCTAGTAGAGGAATTGCAAGATCAAATGGCAGGTCTACATTTCGATCCCTGATTATTCTCCAAACTTCCTTCCAGAAGGAACGTACTAGCTTGCATTCCCACCAGCAGTGCAGAAGTGTTCCCTTTTCTCCACATCCACAGCAACATCTGTTGTTTTGGGATTTTGTGATGTGGACTACTCTTACTAAAGTTAGACGGTATCTCAGAGTAGTTTTGGTTTATATTTCTCTGATGATTAAAGATGATGAGCATTTTTTCATGTGTCTGTGGGCTGTGTGCCTATCTTCTTCAGAGAAGCTTCTGTTCATGTCTCTTGCCCACAATGAAATGGGATCACTTGTTTTTTGCTTAGTAATAAGTTTGAGTTCTCTGTTGATTCTGATTATTAGACCTTTGTTGGTAGCATAACTTGCAAAAATCCTCTGCCATTCTGAGGGCTGTCTATTTGCTTTACTTAGTGTGTTCTTGGCAGATGAGCTTTTTTTTAATTATTATTTTTATTTTTTTTTGTTAAATCATAGCTATGTACATTAGTGCAATCAAGAAGTACAATGTGCTGGTTTCATATACAATCTGAAATAATCTCATAGAACTGTTCAATGTAGTCTTCATGGCATTTTCTTAGTTGTTGTATGTAGACATTTATAATCTGCATTTAGTAAGTTTAGCCTGTACCCATTCTAAGATGCACTGTAGGTGTGACCCCACCCATTACCCTCACTCCACCCTTACCTCACCCCTCCCTTCCCCTCCCTTGGCCCTTTAATTTGATCAGATCCCATTAATGTATTTTTGATGTTACTTCAATTGCCTGGGGTGTCTTCCTCATGAAGAATTATCCCAGGCCAATTTTCTCAAGTATTTCCCCTGCCCTCTCTCTAAAAATATTTATAGTTTCATGTCTTAAGTTTAAGTCCTTTAACCAGTGAAAGTCAATTTTTGTTAGAGGAGAAAGGTGTTGGTCCAGTTTCAGTCTTCTACAAGTTGCCAGCCAATTCATCCAGCACCATTTATTGAAAAGGGAATCTTTCTCTCAATTTATATTTTTAATAGGCTTATCAAAAATCAAACGACGATAACTGTCTGGGTTCACCTCTTGGTCTTCAATTCTGTTCCATACATCTACCTCTTTGTTTTTGTGCCAGTACTGTACTGTTTTGATCACTATCGATTTATAATAAACTTTGATGTCTGGAAGCGTGATTCCTCCCGATTTTTTTTTTATTTCTGAGTAATATCTTGGCTATTCAAGTTTTTGTTCTGTTTCCATATAAAACGAAGTACTAATTTTTCCAGGTCTTTAAAATATGAGAGAGGTGCTTTAATAGGGATCGCATTAAATCTGTAAATTGCTTTAGGTAGTATAGACATTTTAACAATGTTGATTCTTCCCAGCCATGAGCGTGGTATATTTTTCTATTTGTTAACATCTTCAGCTATTTCTTTTCTCAGAGTTTTATAGTTCTCTTTATAGACATCTTTCACGCCCTTAGTTAGATACACTCCCAGATATTTCATCTTCCTTGGCACTATTGTAAAGGGAATAGAATCTGTGATAGTTTTTTCCCCTTGACTATTGTTGGTGCATATAAAAGCTACAGATTTATGAGTGTTAATTTTGTATCCTGAGATGTTACTATATTCCTTGATCACTTCTAGGAGTTTTGTAGTTGATTCCCTGGGGTTTTCCAGATATATAATCATATCGTCTGCAAAGAGTGGCAATTTGATCTCCTCTGGTCCTATTTGGATCCCCTTGATTGCCTTTTATTGCCTGATTGTGGTGGCTAAGACTTCCATTACAATGTTAAACAGCAGTGGAGACAGTGGGCATCCTTGCCTGGTTCCTGATCTGAGTGGAAATGTTTTCAATTTTACTCCATTCACTATGATATTGACTGTGGGTTTTCTGTAGATGGCCTCTATAAGTTTAAGAAATGTTCCTTCTATACCTATTTTCTTAAGCGTTGTGATCAAAAAAGGATGCTGGATATTGTCAAAAGCCATTTCAGGAGTGGGGGAGGAGACAAGATGGCTGACTGAAGCCAGCTTTCCACAGATGCTCCCGTCCAGAAGGAGAGTTAAAGGACAGAAATTTAACAAGTAACCTGGTGGATTAGAGCTGCACCAAGAGAGAAGGTTGAAGAACGCACATCAACCCCGCTGAGGTGAGCTGCGACCACAAGGATACAAACAAAAGGTACAAAATCCATCACCAAGCATATGGGAGTCCCCTCCCCCATGAGAAAGGCTCAGAGTGCCCCACAAAAACGAGCAGAGTTCAAAGGTCCTCCCACTACACTCCACGGGAGAGACCCTCTAAAAACTGAAACTACCTCCCCTACTAGGGTGCCACGGCATTCTCCTGCCAGGCATAAAACTGTATAAAACTGTATATATTCTGAACCTGCAATTCTGAGCTCCCAGAACTCCCCTCCACTCTCACTCTGAGGTCTGAAGGCCTGTCCCCCAGGAGTCCAGATTCTTGAGTGATTTCTCAAGGGGTGTGGACAGGGCCTAAACTGCAGCTGGTCCATGCTGACTCTGGGGCATGGGAGTGAGGAGAGGATGGTCAGCTGAGAGGGAACCACACCGGAGCAGCGGTGCCCCAAGGCACAGAGCAGCAGCCGTCTTTTAGCAACAATAGGGCTCAATCCCAGATATTCTGAAGCCACACCTCCATCTCCCTGGGCAACCAGACGAGGCCAGGCATCTACTCAGGTGGCAACCACCATGGAACAGATCTGAGACAGAAATGCAGGCCCCATGAGTAAAGGGTTTGCCTGACGTGGTACCAACCTGGATCGAGCATGGGGACTAGAAATGCACACGCAGAGCCGGGAAGTTCCCAAGGTGGGGCTGACCCAGAGGACTGCTTTACAAAGAGTACAGATGACAAAGATGCACCTGGCCCTGAGGGGATTGTCAGCCTATAGACAAAGGAAGACCAGAGGCTAGAACTGACAGCTAACCTAATACAAACCTGCAGGACCAAAGACAGGGCCTGAGGCGCAGGCTCTGGGAACTCAAAACTTCTCTTCTGCAGGGGAATTTAGCAGGGACAGAAACAAATTCCCTCAAAGTTGTTCTGTTCTGTTCTGTCAGTAACATCAATCAGGGGTGGGGCTGGAACTGAGGGAACACACCCCAGCCTCCATCAAGCGCCCAAGGTTGTCAGGCCTCACCTACCCCTGCTAGATAGAGGCACAGTGCAGTGGCTTGGCTGAGCAGAAATAGATTTCCTTGTGATTCAGGCAGATACAAACCCCTGGAGTATCTGTTCACTACAGGCAACTGGGTCAAAGTCCTGCTGGACTATCAGTGACTGGGTGTAACAGAGGTGCAAGGTGGGGAAGGAGGCATCAACCTTCCCAGAATGATCTATTTGCTGGGTGGGTCCTCCTGACTCCAAGGAGCACTGAAGCAAGACATATTAGAGTAGTCACCAGACCCCTACAATCCAGTTGCCAAAGACCTTTTAAACTCTCCCACCTCAGACAGGTGCTGACTGAGAAAATTGATTTGGACCATTTGAACTGAGCCAATCGCCTGAGGACTATTCAGTGGGTGCCCTGGGTGTGTGGTTGTAGGAAAGTTTAATTTTCCTTTTCCAATTGTTGCCTGTGGGGGGCGGGGTGACTTAATTCCTTGTATTTCTCCACAGCTGAGACTTCAACCCAGAATAACTGTTTCACCAGGGTTGAACAGAGACCAGCTGAAAACAAGACAAAACCACTTAGCCCCAACACACCAAACAGGTCCCCAGTTTCTAAGGCCATAGCACTGTACAGGTCCTCGACAAAGCTCCAGGAGAAAAATCAAATGGTGTAAAACAATCATGGGGCAGAATCAGCAAGAAAACTCTGGTAACATGAATAACCAGAATATATCAACCCCCCAAGGAAAGATATGGCAGATGTAACTGAAGATCCCATTCATAAACAGCTGGCTGAGATGTCAGAAATCAAATTCAGAATTTGGATTGCAAACAAGATTAATAAAATGGAGGAAAATTTGGAATTAGAAATTCGAGCAGCAATACAAAATTCGGAATTAGAAATTTGAGGAGAAATTCAAAACACTTGTCTCAAGAATTTAACAAATTTAAAGACAAAACCACCAAAGATTTTGACGCACTGAAGCAAGAATTTGCAGCCCTCAAACATCTGAAAAATACAGTAGAAGCCCTCAGTAACAAAGTGGAGCAAGTGGAAGAAAGGATTCCTGACATCGAAGACAAAGCCTTTGAACACTCCCAAACAATCAAAGAGGAAGAGAAATGGGGATCAAAAGGGATCATTCTCTCAGAGAGCTCTGGGATAATTTCAAGAAGGCTAATATCTACCTTATTGGGATCCGTGAAAGTGATGATGTGGCCTTACAACACACAGAGACCCTTCTCCATGAATTATGGAAAGAATTTTGAAATTATGAAAGAGAATTTTCCAGACATGCCAAGAGATTCTGAAATTCAGATAGCAGACAGTTTCAGAACCACCTCACAACTCAATCCCAATAAGACATCCCCCAGGCATATCATAATTAACTTCACTAAAGTTAATATGAAGGAGAAATTTCTGAAAGCAGCCAGACGTAAGAAATCCATTACCTACAAAGGGAAGAATATTAGGATGACTGCAAATCTCTCTGCTGAAACTTTTCAAGCCAGAAGAGGGTGGTCACTGACTTTTAATCTCCTAAAGCAAAATAACTTTCAACCCCGAATCCTGTATCCAGCTAAACGGAGTTTCATTTATGATGGATAAATTAAATACTTTAATGACATTCATATGTTGAAGAAATTTGCAATAACCAAACCAGCTCTTCATGATATTCTCAGACCTATCCTCCATAATGACCAGCCCAATCCTCTACCACAAAGTAAACTCACTCAGAAACTTTTGATCTAACTCCAACTTCCACAGTGGTAAAAGGATTAAAAATGTCCACTGGACTTTCGAAAAACTCGATACCCAAAATTTCACCAGACTTATCAATATTCTCCATTAATGTGAACGGCTTAAATTATCCTCTAAAGAGGCACAAGTTAGCAGACTGGATACAAAAACTCAGGCCAGGTATTTGCTGCATACAAGTGTCACATCTTACCTTAAAAGACAAATATAGACTCAGGGTGAAAGGATGGTCATCCATATTTCAGGCAAATGGTAATCAGAAAAAAGCAGGTGTTGCAATTCTATTTGCAGATACAATAGTCTTTAAACCAACAAAAGTAAGGAAGAATAAGAACGGTCACTTCATATTTGTTAAGGGTAATACTCAATATGATGAGATTTCAATTATTAATATCTATGCACCCAACCAGAATGCATCTCAATTTATAAAAGAAACTGTAACAGACATGAACAACTTGATTTCCTTCAGCTCCATAATAGTTGGTGATTTCAACACTCCTTTGGCAGTGTTGGATCAATCCTCTAATAAGAAGCTGTGCAAAGAAATTTTAGATTTAGATTTAAACCTAACCATCCAACATTTGAATTTAGCAGACATCTATAGAACATTTCATCCCAACAAAAATGAATACACATACTTCTCTTCAGCCCATGAAACATACTCCAAAATCGATCACATCTTAGGTCACAAGTCTAACCTCAGTAAATTTAAAGGAATAGAAATTATTCCTTGCATCTTCTCGGACCACCATGGAATAAAAGTTGAACTCAGTAACAACAGGAATCTGCATACTCATACAAAAACATGGAAGTTAATAACCCTATGCTGAATGATAGCTGGTCAGAGATGAGATTAAGAAGGAACTTGCCAAATTTTTGGAACAAAATGACAATGAAGACACAAATTATCAGAACCTCTGTGATACTGCAAAGGCAGTCCTAAGAGGGAAATGTATAGCACTGAAAGGCTTCCCCAAGTGAATGGAAAGAAAAGAAGTTAACTACTAAATGGGACATGTCAAGCAACTGGAAAAGGAAGAACATTCTAACCCCAAACCCAATAGAAGAAAAGAAATAAAATTAGAGCAGAATTGAATGAAATTTAAAACAAAAGAATTATACAACAGACAAATAAATCAAAAAGTTGCATTTTTGAAAAGGTCAATAAAGTAGATAAACCTTTGGGTAATATAACTAGGAAAAAAAGAGTAAAATCTCTAATCTCATCAATCAAAAAAACAAACATGAAATAACAACAGACTCTTCAGAAATTCAAAAAATCATTAATGAATATTACAAGAAACTTTATTCTCAGAAATATGAAAATCTGAATGAAATTGACCAAT
Source organism: Nycticebus coucang (assembly GCF_027406575.1). Lineage (NCBI taxonomy): Eukaryota > Metazoa > Chordata > Mammalia > Primates > Lorisidae > Nycticebus > Nycticebus coucang. The sequence goes on from NC_069782.1 coordinate 34,661,423, forward strand.
ACTTGGAAGTACATCACCTTCCAAGACTAAGCCAGAATCAAGTGGAAATGTTGAATAGGCCCATATAAAGTTCTGAAATAGCATCAACCATACAAAACCTCCCTAAAAAGAAAAGCCCGGGACCAGATGTCTTCACATCAGAATTCTACCAAACCTTTAAAGAGGAATTAGTACCTATATTACTCAACCTTTTCCAAAATGTAGAAGAAGAAGGAAGATTACCCAACATATTCTATGAAACAAACATCACCCTGATCCCCAAACCAGGAAAAGACCCAATAAGAAAAGAAAATTACAGACCAATATCACTAATGAATATAGATGCAAAAATATTCAACAAGATCCAAACAAACAGAATCCAGCAACACATCAAACAAATTATACATCATGACCAAGTCGGTTTTATCCCAGTGTCTCAAGGCTGGTTCAATATTCATAAATCTGTAAGTATATTCAGCACATAAACAAATTAAAAAACAAAGACCATCTGATTCTCTCAATTGATGCAGAAAAAGCGTTTGATAATATCCAACATCCCTTCATGATCATAACACTTAAGAAAATTGGTATAGAAGGGACTTTTCTTAAAATGATAGAGGCCATCTACAGCAAACTCACAGCCAATATTGTATTGGATGGAGTTAAATTGAAATCATTCCCACTCAGATCAGGAACCAGACAAGGTTGCCCATTGTCTCCACTGCTCTTTAACACTGTAATGGAAGTTTTAGCCACTGCAATTGGGGAAGAAAAGGTGATCAAGAGTATTTATATATGGTCATAAGAGAACAAACTTTCACTCTTCACAGATGATATGATTGTATATCTGGAAAACACCAGGGATTCTACTATAAAACTCTTAGAAGTGATCAAGGAATACAGCAGCATCTCAGGTGACAAAATCAACTCCCAATTATTTCATCTTCTTAGGCACTACTGTGAATGGAATAGTCAGGCTGAAAGAACAGTTAAGGGCTCTATTCCATTCACAGTAGTGCCTAAGAAGATGAAATATTTGGGAGTTTATCTAACGAAGGACATGAAAGAGAACTATGAAACTCTAAGGAAAGAAATAGCTGAAAATGTTAACAAATGGAAAAACATACCATGCTCATGGTTGGGAAGAATCAACATTGTTAAAATGTCCATAATACCCAAAGCAATATATAATTTTAATACAATCCCTATGAAAGCTCCACTGTCATACTTTAAAGATCTTGAAAAAATAATACTTCATTTTATATGGAATCAGAAAAAAACCTTAAATAGCCAAGACATTACTCAGAAATAAAACAAAGCAGGAGGAATCACGCTACCAGACCTCAGACTATACTATAAATCGATAGTGATCAAAACAGCATTGCCCATTGTCTCCAAAAACAGAGAAGTAGATGTCTGGAACAGAATAGAGAACCAAGGGATGAATCCAGCTACTTACTGTTATTTGATCTTTGACAAGCCAATTAAAAACATTCAGTGGGGTAAAGATTCCCTGTTTAACAAACAGGGCTGGGTGAACTGGTGGCAACCTGTAGAAGACTAAAACTGGACCCACACCTTTCACCATTAACTAACACAGACTCTCACTGGATAAAAGATTTAAACTTAAAACATGAAACTATAAAAATACTAGAATAGATGCAGGGAAAACCCTTGAAGAAATCAGTCTGGGTGAGTATTTTATGAGGAGGAACCCCGGGCAAGTGAAGCAGCTTCAAAAATACATTCCTGGGACCTGATTAAACTAAAAAGCTTCTGCACAGCCAAGAACACAGTAAGTAAAGCAAGCAAACAGCCCTCAGAATGGGAGAAGATTGCAGGTTATGTCTCTGACAAAGGTTTAATAATCAGAATCCACAGAGAACTCAAACGTATAAGCAAGAAAAGAACAAGTGATCCCATCTCAGTCTGGGCAAGGGACTTGAAGAGAAACTTCTCTGAAGAAGACAGGCACGCAGCCTACAGACATGTGAAAAAATGCTCATCATCTTTAATCATCAGAGAAATGCAAATCAAAACTACTTTGAGATATCATCTAACTCCAGTAAGATTAGCCCATATCACAAAATCCTAAGACCAGAGATGTTGGCATTGATGTGGAGAAAAGGGAACACTTCTACACTGCTGGTGGGAATGCAAATTAGTACATTCCTTTTGGAAAGATGTTTGGAAAACACTTAGAGATCTAAAAATAGATCTGCCATTCAATCCTAAAATTCCTCTATTAGGCATATACCCAGAAGGCCAAAAATCACATCATAACAAAGATATTTGTACCAGAATATTTATTGCAGCCCTATTCATAATTGCTAAGTCATGGAAAAAGCCCAAGTGCCCATCGATCTACGAATGGATTAATAAATTGTGGTATATGTACACCATGGAATATTATGCAGCCTTAAAGAAAGATGGAGACTTTACCTCTTTCATGTTTATATGGATGGAGCTGGAACATATTCTTCTTAGTAAAGTATCTCAGGAATGGAAGAAAAAGTATCCAATGTACTCAGCCCTACTATGAAACTAATTTATGGCTTTCACATGAAAGCTATAACCCAGTTATAACCTAAGAATAGGGGGAAGGGAGAAAGGGACGGGAGGAGGGGGGAGGTGGGCGGAGGGAAGGTGATTGGTGTGGTTACACCTGCGGTGCATCTTACAAGGGTGTATGTGAATCTTATTAAATATAGAATGTAAATGTCTTAACACAATAACTAAGAAAATGCCAGGAAGGCAATGTTAACCACTACGATGAAAATGTGTCAAACGGTGTATAAAACCAGTGTATGGTGCACAATGATTGTATTAATGTACACAGCTATGATTTAATAAAAACAAAACCTTTTCTTTATTAATTGAGAGAATCATATGGTCTTTGTTTTTTAATTTGTTCATGTGATGTATTATATTTATGGATTTATGTATATTGAACCATCCTTGGGACCCTGGGATGATACCCACCTGGTCGTGGTGTCTAATTTGTTTGATATGCTGTTGTATTCTGTTTGCCAGGATCTTGTTGAATATTTTTGCATCAATATCCATTAGCGATATTGGTCTATAATTTTCTTTTCTTGTTGGATCTTTTCCTGGTTTGGGTATCAGTATGATATTTGCTTCATAGAATGAGTTGGATAGTACTCCTTCTTTTTCTATGTTTTGGAAAAGATTAAGTAATATAGGCACTAGTTCCTCTTTAAAGGTTTGGTAGAATTCTGATGTGAAGCCATCTGGTCCCGGGCTTTTCTTTTTGGGGATTTTTTTTATAGTTGATGCTATTTCAGAGCTTGTTTTGGGCTTGTTCAAAATTTCCACTTCTTTCTGGCTAAGTCTGGAAGGTGACACATTTCCAAGTATTGATATATTTCCTTCAGATTTTCATACTTCTGAGAGTAGAGTTTTATGTAGTATTCATTAAGGATTTGCTGAATTTCTGAGGAGTCTGTTGTTATTTGGCCTTTATCATTTCTGATTGATGAAATTTGGGATTGTACTCTTCTACTTTTGATTAGCTTAGCTAATGGTTTATCTATTTTATTGACCTTTTCAAAAAAACAACTCTTTGATTGGTTGATCTGTTGTATGATTCTTTTATTTTCAATTTCATTAAGTTCTGCTCTAATTTTAGTTATTTCATTTCTTCTGCTAGGTTTAGGGTTGGAAAGTTCTTCCTTTTCCAGTTGCTTGAGATGATCCATTAAGTTATTGACTTCCTCTTTTTCTGTTCTCTTGAGGAAGGCTTGCAACACTATAAATTTTCCTCTTAGGACTGCCTTTGCCGTATCCCAGAGGTTCTGATAGTTCATTTCTTCATTATTGTTTTGTTCCAAAAATTGCATAATTTCCTTCTTAATCTTGTCTATGACCCAGCTATCATTTATCATGAGGTTATTTAATTTCCATGTTTTTGTATGCGTGTGGAGATTCCTTTTGTTAATGAGTTCAACTTTTATTCTGTGGTAGTGGAGAAAATACAAGGAATGATTTCTATTCTTATAAATTTCCTGAGGTTAGACTTGTGACCTGAGATGTGATCAATTTTGAAGGATGATCCATGGGCTGATGAGAAGAATGTGTATTCAGTTTTGTTAGGATGAAATGTTCTATAGATGTCTATTAGATATAAATGTTGAATGGTTAAGTTTAATTCTAAAATTTCTTTGCTTAGCTTCTTTTTTAAGGATCTATCCAATACTGCCAGAGGAGTGTTAATGTCTCCAACAATTATGGTGCTGGGGAAATCAAATTTCTCATGTCAGTTAGTTTCTCTTATAAACTGAGGCACATTCTGGTTGGGTGCATAGATGTTGATAATTGAAATCTCATCATGTTGAGGGTTGCCCTTAAAATATAAGACGTGACCATCATTGTCTTTTCTTACTTTTTTTGGGGGGGTGACTAATGTTTATTTAGCACTTACATTGTTCAAGGCACTAAGCAGGTTACAAATAGCAATTCATTTAATCTTCACAATAACCTAGAGGTATATAATATTCTTAAGTCTATTATGGATGAGAAAACTGGCAAAGAGGCTATCCCAGGTCACACAGCTTTAGGTTAAATATCTCTGGTCCTAACACATGATACTATTTTGTCACAATAGAAGAAGGACCCCGTGAATGAGGACAATGATATTCACCCTCCCCCCACTCCAAAGTTTAGGTAGCTTTATTTATTTATTTATTTTACTTTTATTTTTATTTTTTTATTAAATCATAGCTGTGTACATTAGTATGATCATGGGGCACCATACACTTGGTTCATAGACTGTTTGACACATTTTCATCACACTAGTTAACATAGCTTTCCTGGCATTTTCTTAGTTATTTCGCTAAGAAATAACATTCCACATTTACTAAGATTCACATATACCCTTGTAAGATGCACCGCAGGTGTAATCCCATTAATCCCCCTCCCTCCACCTACCTGCCCGCTCCTTCCCCTCCCTTTCCCCCTTCTCCCTATTCTTAGGTTGTAACTGGGTTATAGCTTTCATGTGAAGGTCCTAGATTAGTTTCATAATAAGGGTGAGTACATTGGGTACTTTTTCTTCCATTCTTGAGACACTTTACTAAGAAGAATATGTTCCAGCTCCATCCATGTAAACATGAAAGAGGTAAAGTCTCCATCTTTCTTTAAGGCTGCATAATATTCCATGGTGTACATATACCACAATTTATTAATCCATTCGTGGATCGATGGGCACTTGGGCTTTCTCCATGACTTAGCAATTATGAATAGGGCTGCAATAAATATTCTGGTACAAATATCTTTGTTATGATGTGATTTTTGGTCTTCTGGGTATATGCCCACTAGAGGGATTACAGGATTGAATGGCAGATCTATTTTTAGATCTCTAAGTGTTCTCCATATCTCTTTCCAAAAGGAATGTATTAATTTGCATCCCCACCAGCAGTGTAAAAGTGTTCCCTTTTCTCCACATCCATGCCAACATCTCTGGTCTTGGGACTTTGGAATGTAGGCTAGTCTCACTGGAGTTAGATGATATCTCAAAGTAGTTTTGATTTGCATTTCTCTGATGATTAAAGATGATGAGCATTTTTTCATATGTTTGAAGGCCGTGTGCCTGTCTTCTTCAGAGAAGTTTCTCTTCAAGTCCCTTGCCCAGCCTGCGATGGGATCCCTTGTTCTTTTCTTGCTAATGCGTTTGAGTTCTCTGTGGATTCTGGTTATTAAACCTTTGTCGGAGACATAAACTGCAAATATCTTTTTCCATTCTGAGGGCTGTTTGCTTGCTTTACTTACTGTGTTCTTGGCTGTGCAGAAGCTTTTTAGTTTGATCAAGTCCCAATAGTGTATTTTTGAAGCAGCTTCAATTGCCCGGGGGGTCCTTCTCATAAAAAACTCACCCAACCCAATGTCTTCAAGGGTTTTCCCTGCACTCTCTTCTAGTATTTTTATAGTTTCATGTCTTAGGTTCAAATCTTTAATCCAGTGAGAGTCTATCTTCATTAATGGTGAAAGGTGTGGGTCCAGTTTCAGTCTTCTACAGGTTGCCAGCCAGTTCACCCAGCACCATTTGTTAAATAGGGAATCTTTTCCCCACTGAATGTTTTTAATTGGCTTGTCAAAGATTAAATAACGGTAATTAGCTGGATTCATCTCTTGGTTCTCTATTCTGTTCCAGACATCTAATTCTCTGTTTTTGTGCCAGTACCATGCTGTTTTGATCACTATCGATTTGTAGTATAGTCTGAGGTCCGTAGTGTGATTCCTCCTGCTTTGTTTTTATTTTTGAGTAATGTCTTGGCTATTCGAGGTTTTTTCTGATTCCATATAAAATGAAGTATTGTTTTTTCAAGTTCTTTAATGTATGACAGTGGAGCTTTAATGGGGATTGCGTTGAAATTATATATTGCTTTGGGTAGTGTTGACATTTTAACAATGTTGATTCTTCCCAACCATGAGGATGGTATATTTTTCCATTTGTTAACTTTCTCAGCTCTCTCTTTTCTTAGAGTTTCATAATTCTCTTTATATAGATCTTTCACGTCCTTTGTTAGATAAACTCCCAAGTATTTCATCTTCTTTGAATGGGATAGAGTCCTTAATTGTTTTTTCAACTTGACTATTGTTGGTATATATAAAGGCTACTGATTTATGAATGGTCTTTTCTTACTTTGATTCATTTAAAGCCTATTGCATCTGGCAATAAATTCGCAACTCCTGCTTTTTTCTGATTTCCATTTGCCTGAATTATAGGTGACCATCCCTTTACCCTGGTCTATATTTATCTTTTAAGGTAAAGTGAGATTCTTTAATGCAACAGATATCTTGCCTTAGTTTTTGTATCCAGTCAGCCAATCTGTATCTCTTTAGATGGCAATTTAAGCTATTCACATTAATTGAGAGTAATGATAAACCCAACAGAGTTTTGGGTATCGAGTTTTTCAAAAGTACAGTGGACATTTTTAATCCTTTTGCCACTGTGGAAGTTAGAATTTGATCAAAAGTTTTGGAGTGATTTTACTTTGGTGGTGGAGGATTGTGTTGTTCATTATGGAAGATAGATCTGAGAATTTCCTTAAGAACTGGTTTAGTTATGGCAAATTTCTTCAACATGTGAATGTTATTAAAGTATTTAATTTCTCCATCATAGATGAAACTCAGTTTGGTTACAGGATTCTGGGTTGAAATTTATTTTGTTTAAGGAGATTAAAGGTTGATGACCATCCTCTTTTAGCTTGAAAGTTTTCAGTGGAGAGATCTGCAGTCATTCTAATGCTCTTCCCTTCATTTGTAATGGTTTTCTTACTTCTTACAGCTTTCAGAATTTTCTCCTTCATATTAACTTTAGCGAAATTAATTATAATGTGTCTATGAGAATTTTATTTGGGTTGAGTCATGCTGGTGTTCTGAAAATGTCTGCTATTTGAATTTCAGAATCTCTGGGCATGTCTGGAAAATTATCTTTAATTATTTCATGAAGCAAAGCATCTGTATTCTTTGCAACAACCTCATCACTTTCAGGTGTTCCTATAAGGCGAATATTAGACCTCTTCGAATTATGCCAGAGCTCTCTGAGAGAATGATCTGTTTTTGTTCTCCACTTTTTTTTCATCTTTGAGTGTTTGAGATCATTCAAAATCTTTGTCTTCAATATCAGAGATTCTTTCTTCTACCTGCTCTATTCTGTTACTGAAGGATTCTATGGTATTTTTTAGATCTTTGAAGGCTGCAAATTCTTGCTTTAAGGTGTCAAAATCTTTGGTCATTTTGTCTTTATTCATTACATTCTTGAGACATCTTTTTAATATCTGTTTTAAATTCTAATTTCATCATTTCCTCCATTTTGTTGATCCTATTTGCTATCCAAATTCTGAACTCGATTTCTGTCAGCTCAGCCATTTGTTTATGAATAGGATCTTGTACTGTATCTGCTTTATCATTTCTTGGGGAAGTCGATCTATTCTGATTGTTCATGTTGCCAGGGTTTTTCTGCTGATTCCGCCTCATGATTGTTTTTCATTGTTGGGTAGGTGGTCTGGTAAGGTGAAATTGGATTGGGGTTTTCTCTGGTTGTTTTTAACCACCCCTTTGTTAAGGATCTGAGAGTAATGACTGAAGATTTTTCCCCTTTAGCTTTGCAAAGGACCTGTACATTATTACAGTTTGAGGCTGGGGAAACCTGCTTGGTGTGGTGGGGTTAGGTGGCTCAGTCTTGTATTCAACTGGTTCTTGTCTGATCCTGGTGGATCAGTGACTCTGGTGAAGTTTTAGCTGTGAAGAAATACAAGCAATTAAGAAACCCCACCTCACCAGACAACAACCGGAGTGGGAAAATTGACCCTTCCTGTTACTACACAACCAGGGTATCCCCCTAGAGGTTGCTTGGGTGATTGTCCCAAGTTAGGGGTTCCAAACCAATTGACTCTGTCAGTACAAACTTTCAGGTGGGAGAGTTTGAAAGGTCTCCAGCAGCTAAATATCAGAGGTCTACTGGCTGCTCAGATTTGGCTTTCTCTGGTGCTCTACATAGTCAGAAAGGCCTGCCTGGTAGCACAGTAGGACCAGGGGGATGAATCTCTTTCTCTACTTTGTTCCTTTTTCATGCCTAATTACTGGTGACCATGCAGGGCTGCAGCCTTGCTTCCTCCAATAATATGAAGTGCCTGTCAAAAGAAGGTCAATGCCCCCAAGGCCTGGCCACTGCCCTCGGCTACAGGCTAGCTGTGGGAGCTGAGGCCCACCTACCTCAGGTGTTCAATTTCCACTGGTGAGTGTTCCACTTGGGCTCAGTCTAATCCTGGGATACCAGGCCTGCAAATGCTTATCTCCCTCAGCCACCGCACCTTTGTCCCTGCCGCTCTGCAGCACCATTCTCCCTATAGAGTGACTTCTAGTTTCCTCTGGAAGTGCACAGAGTTGTGTAGGTGTTTCTCCAAGATTGGACCCCTGCGTGATCATTCTATTGTTGCTGGATCTTTGTGGGAAGTGCCCCTGCACAGTTCCACTTCTGCTGCCAAAGCCAGAGAATTCTGGCTGTAGGAGCCACTCTAGGAGCATGCTGCACATGGATCTGCCAGCAAGGCGGGGTACGCTGCATGCGATTCTGGAAGTATTTAGCGCCCAGTGACTTCAGCAAGAACACTACTTCACTGGCTAGTCGGGCAGGGGCCTGGCACAGAGGTAGGGCAGGCACAGTGCGCAGCTTCAGTGGTCTCTGGATGGGCGAGTGTGGCATGCAGCCTCAGTGGACTCCTGGCAGGTAGGGCATGGCATGGCCTTGGTGGTCTCCAGGCAGGCGGGGCGTGGTACCAGGTCTCCGCAGTTTCCATGTAGGCAGGGCGAGGGCACAGTGCAAGACCTTGGCGGTCTCTGGGCTGGCAGGACATGGTGCAGAGGCAGGGAGGGAGTGGGGGACCGACGAAGCAGGGGGTAGGGTACTCATTCAGGCAGGCTGGGGGGGTCACTGCTCATAAGCCTCCTCCCTTAGTCTCTGCAGTGGTTAGGGAAATGGTTTATCCAGTTATGGGGGAAGGGTGGACTGAAAGTTCAGAATGGCAGGGAAAATGTAAGTTCAGTTTTTCTGCCTGGTAGGAGAATGATCAGAGTCACTGCAGGGTCCCTCTAGAGGAAGAAGTCCCCACTTCTTACTGCTCTCACCTGTGGTTTGAGACAAGAGGACCTCAGTTCACTACTTGCCTGTAGAAATCCCACAGGATCAAACAAAGAGTGAAAGGAAAAGGAAAAAAAGAACCTGCAGCTTTCTTGGGGGAGGGGTTGGGCATTTTTCCTTTTGGTTGAGTTTTGTACCTGGAGATTGTTATCTTGGAATCGCAGCGTGCCTCAGCAAGGGTGACCTGTATTTATCTCTCTTCTCTGTCTTTTGGGCTTCCTGTCTTCAGCTCAATTGGATACCCTCTGGACATTATCCTTCTTTCTGGACAGGAGCCTATGTCAGAGGCTGCATCCAGTTGGCCATCTTGCCCCTCCTCCAGCAATATTAACATTTTAGTATTGTATTAATTATATATACATATGTATAAAACTGGAAGTACTAGAATGAATGAATTGGAGCAGAATGTAGAGGAAAAAAATACACAGATTGTGTAGTAACAAGATCTTGAATGTTTTCCCAATTAAAAGCATTCAAGTAATAGCCAAAAAGATACAAACAGGAGATTGAAATTGACTGATAGATAGAAAATAAAGGCATCACACATTGGTTACTGATTAGATTTCTGTGTTTGGGGAATAGAGAGAGGTTAATTTGGGGCTTTTGTGACTGACTATTTTAATTTTTACATTCATTCCTTAGGCAAACTATTTTTTGAGTAAAATCATATGCCAGGATCTGAGGAAAGAGCTGAATCCGACTTAATTTTCTCATGCCTTTTAGGGAAGAGTGGACATGTAAACATTCTAAGGAAGAGAGATGCTTAAGGTTAACAAAAAATTAGGCATAACTGTCTAGTCTATTTAAATTGAGGCTATTTTTTATGTGAAATGATGTCTCACCTTACTCTTTCACAGTGGCCTTTTTCTTGGTAGAATGCTATTATTACTCTAATTTTGCATTTCTTCTTGGAATGCAGAGTGACAATAGATCACCATCATCATCCCAGCAGCATCTTCAGTTGCACATCACTGTTTACTGTGTTCATTTACTAGGGCTGCTACAACAAATTATAACAAACCGGATGGCTTAAAGCAGCAGAAATTTATTTATTCTCTTACAGTTTGGAGGTTAGAAATTCAAAATTAAGGTGTCTGCCCAGTTGCAATGTCAGTTCTTTCTGCAAACTGACCAAGAGAGCCTTAACATTTGGTATCATATTAATTAGGTTATGGGTTAACCCAGCACAGATGCTGGGTTATTACAATCTCCCCACACCTGTGAGGTGTATGAGCTGGTAGGAGCGTAGTGTCTTCTAAAGACACCAGTCACTAGATTAGGACCCATTTTAATTCAATATGGCTATATCTTTATTGTAGCCCTATTTCCAAATAAGGTCATATTCACAGGTACCAGGGGTCCAGGCTTCAACTTATATTTTATCTTTAGAGGAGTTTCTTCCCCCTTAAAGGCCTATGACCTTACTTTTCTTAGAATATTTATATTAACAAAACTTATAATTAAAAATTCTCTCTTGGCCCCTTGGAGGGTCAAATCTTTTTAAAAGCTCCTTATTAATTTTGCAACTCAGCAATGTTCTTCCCAAGTACATAGAAGCTATTCTTTTGAAATGTAATTACCAAGGAGTATAGTGTCTCCTCTCCATCTCCCAGCATCTGTGAGTCTGTGAGCTGGTAGGAGCTGAATGTCTTCTAAAGACAACAGTCACTGGATTAGGTCCCACCTTAATTCAGTATGGCTATGTCTTAATTACAGCTGCAAAGGCCCTATTTCCAAATAAGATCAGGTACTAGGGGTCCAGGCTTCAAATTATATTTTTGGAAAGACACAATACAACACCTAACATTTACAAGAATGTAAATACATTCGCAAGAAAATGATCCATAACTGAACCTACTTTTTAGGGCCAGGTTTAACAGAGTTGAACATATTTCCTTTAAATCTGTAGTGTGAGGGTTTGGTAGTAGCACATGCCCAACACTATGTGAAATACAGCAACTTACCTTTTATCCAGATTGTTACAGTTAACTTGTCCCTTGGTGGAGCGTAGATTTTCGGCAGTAAATCATTGTTATAGCCTCTCCCTCCTCTGACTTCTTAATAGGAGATTCTGGTAGATGTTGCGTCATATAGTTGCAACTTATTCTTCTCCTGTCCCAGGAATTTCTCAGTGTTTTCATACTGGCCAATGACTCCAACTATCAGAACAGGTCAAAAAAACAGTGGCTCATGCTTACACAGGCCAAATTTGGCACTGAATTTTCTTAGCTGAGAAAATTAGAGACTGCAATTTCTATTAAGCCAATTCAATATTTCATTTCTCTCACAAAATCTCTCCCCTACTACTGACATATTTTTGGGGAGTCACATTCACTGCTATTACTATTGAGGTATTGTTAATTACATTGGTAGCAGTGGGGCTCAGTAAGTGATGACCCCCAGTGGAGGCCTCAGAAGTACCCTGTGAAGCAAAGTTTCTCTCCTGCCCTGCTATCTTTTATCCTTCACTTTCCCCTAAGGCAAACCATAAAAACTAGCATTCCTCTCCCCAAGATGGATTATAGAAACTAGAACACCTTTCCCCCAAAGCTAGCCATAAAGCCTATAAATATTATTATAACCTTCCTTGACTTTCTATGTAATAGCTGACCATGAAGTAATTAAGACTTTTCTTTGAAAGGAGTCTTGTCATAAACCCTAGAGAAAGGAATGGGATAAAAATAATCTATGAAGAATCACAGCACACAGTTCTCACTGGGTTTCCACTCAATCTATTTTTATTAGCTTTTTTGTCCAGTTGTATTTCTCTCTGTTCCTACTCCATAGAAACTAAGCAAAAAAATAAACAATGTTCCTTATATTTTGCATCATCATTCTGAAGGCTTCCATATCACATTAAGTTGCAATCAGATAAATTGGTTATGATTTTCTTTTATTGACTTTTCTTTTGTTATAAGGGTATTGGCCATGAACCGTTATGATAGAGAGGAAAGAAAATAGTCTATTTACACTTCTACACTGGCGAGATTTCCATATTTTTGTTTAATTCTTACCTTGTGGAAAAGGTAAGACAGTTTAAGTTTGTGAACTCTAGAAAAAGTGCTACACACCTCGTTGCTGAATATCACTATGGCTCCCTTTGAAGCATTCTCCTGGCCATCAATTAGAAAGAATATGAGTTGTTTATTTTAGCTTCTTGCTCCATTTTCTTTCCCTACCTGAACCTTCTGTACATTTCAAGTTTGAGGAAGAGAGAAATAACTAATTAGATATTTTCTTATGTATATTTTCATGAATATCAACAGATGCTTCTTTTAACTCTTGGTTGACTGGCCCTGCAAACATATAATAAGCATCTGAATCATTTCATGTGGCACATTTGTGAATTTTAAAGAGGCACTCTTCTGTGACAAACTCAATAAGACACCAATACTCTGATTTTCTTGTATGACTTTAGCCTACCTCCCAGACCCTGCCATCAATGGGTGATACATAAGTGGTGCATGTGTGTGATGACCTGTCTTTTTAATTTAGTAACTGTAGTCCCAGTTACTCTAGAGGCTGAGGCAAAAGGATTGCTTGCTTAAGGGACTGAGTTTGCTGTGAACTATGATGCCACAGCACTCTACCCAGGTGATAGACTATCTCAAAAATATTTTTTTTCTAAATGCTTGAATTACTTACATTAAAAAAAATCCTAAAAATAAATAAATAAATAAAGCCAAACTAAACAAAATACTTTTAATAGCCTCACCACTTCTCTAGACACACTTCTATCGATCCCCTTCTGAGAACAGTCAGAACTCTTGACAGAGTAGGCTAGAGTTGCTTTAACCATTTTTCACCTCACATTCATTGCAATCTAGCACTTAACTGAAAGTGCTAAATCACTTCATGTAATTGTGACTGATCTTAAATTTGAAATATCTTGAAACATGAAGATATAAAGCATATGATAAACTGAAAGTAAGGTACTAACCCAGTACTAACATTTGAAAATTAAGTGTTAGAGAAGGGCTTAGATGACTCTGAAACACATGAGTATTATTAAATGATCTGGAGTTAAAAATTAGAGAGGATTTGAAGTGGAATACTTACTTAAAGAGAATTACCACATTAATGTGATTAACGCCTCTGCCCACACCTAAAAGAGAGAAGTAAGTTTCATATTTCTTTGTCTCAAATCAAAAGAGAGAAACTTGGAAAAGGCTGTTAGAGAGTTTAATACATGTCCACAGTGGTTGAGAATGGGTTTGACATCTACCTACAATCTAAAGAGACGGAATATCCTGTTAGCTGGAAGAGCTAACAATTGTGCTCTCTTTTTTTTTTTGAGACAGAGTCTCATTCAGTTGCCCTAGGATTCAATGCCTTGGTGTCACAGCTCATAGAAACTTCAAACTCCTGGACTCAAGTGATCCTACTATCCCAGCTTCCAGAGTAGCTGGGACCACAGGTGCTGCCACAACGCCAGGCTAATTTTTCTATTTGTAGTAGAGATAGGGTCTTACTCTTGCTCAGGCTGGTCTCCAACTCCTGAGCTCAAGTAATCCACTTACCTTGGCCCCCCAGAGTGTTAGGATTACAGGAGTGAGCCACTGAACTTGGCTCACTTTTAGGTATTGTTAGGAAAAGGGGTGTATGGTGGGGGGAAGAGAGAAAGAGGGAAGGGACAAACTAAGTGACTCAGACCCTATCTAATATAACTACTGGAGGAAAAAGCAGTAAAAGAGAAGCTAAACATGTCACTGAATTCCAGGTTTTTAGGTAAACTGGAATATAAGACAAAGTGAGAAAGAATTAATTGACTTGGGAGCACTTGTTCGAGGTATTTGTTTAGGACATGGGCTTTAACACCTTGAAAAGTATCCCATAGGTTAGATTTGTAACTAGGGTAGCTCTTGGAAGAATGTAGTGTGTAGGGGCTAATGCCAAGCAAAGGCAAAAGGCCTGAGTTGCCATGTCAACTTGAAGAAAAAGGATAGAAATATGGCAAATTTAAATATTTGTAGTGTATGAGTCACTATGGGATTATATTCCACAAGAAGAGCCAAAGGACACAACTCTCACCAGGATCACCACCAACATGCTGATGAGAAAGGCAGCAGGAGCTATGTTACCAAGTTCAGTAGTTCCTTTCAAAGCCAGGTCAAGGCTGACAGTGGGAGAGGCAGTCACAGAACTAGAAACTGGCTTATTAAACGGCACACCAGGGATGACAGATCCAAAAAGTGGTCGAGGTTAGTGGCATTGCTTACTCATCAGAAGGAAGAGGATGACAATTTTCATAGTGACTGTCAAAGTTAAGAAGCAGCCAAGAGGTCTTGGTGCACAAGTGGTTGTGGAGATGGCTGATAGAACATGGCATCCTTGGGGACAAACAGAAGCAGTAAATCAGGATTCTACTCAGTATATACAATCATAAGTCACAATTGGACAAGTGAAAATGGAGGACAATAGCTCTGGTATAAAGCCATGATCAGCTACCTTTCCTAAGCCAATTTTAAAGTCTATATACCACTGATACTGGAGTGACCTAGACTTACAGGAATAAGGACCTTGTGGTAGCACAGCAAGAGTATACTATAAAGATTCCTCAGTACTTTTCAGTGGAACTTGTGGCCATTTGCTTAGTTGATTAAACACTGGGGGATAAATAGCACAACTTTTAGAGGACTAGTATACTCAGGGTCTTAGCTGACATTGGTGGTGGAATACAAAAAGCATGACCATAACTTTAATTGGTGACAAGTAGAGGCTATGTGATAAATGGATTCCTGGCTAGAATTTACCTTGGGCTGTATGCACAGTGTCAACAGACCCACCAGTAGGTCATTTTGGTGGTTTCCAAACCTATAATTGGAATGTAGTCTAGGTCAGAGGTCCTCAAACTATAGCCCATGGGCCACATGCGGCCCACTGAGGACATTTATCTGGCCCGCCGGGTGTTTTTGCCACAGCTTCCTGTCCTGCTTAGCAGCCAACTCGTCCCGAGCCGCAGTGCACATGTGTGGAATGTGCACCAACTCTCCGACTCCGCTCCTTCTCTCTGTCTCTCCCGGCCGGGTGTTTTTGACATCCTACTTAGCAGCCCACTCATCCCAGCCCGCAGTGCGCATGTGTGGAATGTGACCCACACTCTCCGACTCCCCTCCTACTCTCCGACTCCCCTCCTTCTCTCTGTCTCTCGAGTCCTCCTCTCTGTCTCTGGTGTAATCAGAGGAGTCACCAGGTTGCCTGTGCAGAGCCTGCTGCTGCCTAAGGATGGAGGTAAGTACAAGTCAGGATTTATTTATTTTTTTTTTAAGTTAGGAAGTCTTTTTTTTTTTTTTTTTTTTTTTGCAGCTAGTAGGGCCTTTTTTGTGGTTAAGGGGGTCCTTTTTTCTGAAGTTAGGTCTTTTTTTTTGCAGATAGGGGGCTTCTTTTTTTGAAGTAAGAAGAGCCCTTTTTTTGAAGTTAGGAGAGACTTTTTTTTAAGTTGGTTGGGGGTGGTTTCTAGGGGGGTTGCATCACAGTGATAGTGCTGCAAATAGCACTCAGAGGTAATGTAAATGGTCAGAGCTCAGAAGTAATGCAAATAGTGCTCAGTGGTAATGATAATTGTAAGTGCTCAGTGTTCATACAAATTGTTAGCACTCAGTATTAATGCAAATGGTCAGCTGTCAGTGTTAATGCAAATGGTCAGTGCTCAGTGTTATCGCATGGGGGCCCTAAACTGGTAATCTGCCCAGGGCCCCATGGGAACTTAATCCAGCTCTGCAGAAAGCCGAGGAGTAGGAAACACAATTTAATTGACAGTAAGTGCATTTATATTCTGATTGCTATTCAGCTGTGTATTATGTTGTATGTTCTGTGCTGTGTAAGCCCTGGTTCACACTGTTGCAATCTCTGAGCAGTATACAACCATATGGCTGAATTCATACTAGATTCAGAAGAAAAAGGCATAGGCACCTTCTTTTTTCTTGCAGTGGAATCTTATTGCATGGGTCTTCTCACCCATGCGATCAGATTCCTGTGCGAGTTCACAGATCTCAGTGCGGTTTGCACAGGGTAGTGTGAACTGGAAAGGTGGTGGAGAAACCGGCCCTGTAATCGTGCCCATTCCTGCACCGCACCAGTGTGAGCCTGAGGTAAAAGCAGAGTTCCACCATATGGGCACTGGCAAGGCTGAAATGATGTGGACTGGCACAGCTGCATTGATGGACACTGATCAGACTGCACTGATGGGCAGTGCAGTCTGTATGTCTCTGTGTGGGCAAAGTTATTGCTGGTATATTGTTTTTGGAGCGCTGTATATATATATATTGGTATTTTACTAATAGCAATTTGGAATCTCTAGGAAACAATGATATCGAGAAAGAGAAAAATTGACTCGGAGTGTAGGATATTAAAAAAACAGTGGATTTATGATGACTTTTTCATGCAGCATAAGGAAAGAGCTGTGTGTTCAGTGTGCCAGATCATAGTGTCTGTGTTCAAAGAATACAATTTGCATCAATACTATCAAACTTAACATAAAGATAAATATGGGGCGGCGCCTGTGGCTCAGTCGGTAGGGTGCCGGCCCCATGTACCGAGGGTGGCGGGTTCAGGCCCGGCCTCGGCTGAACTGCAACCAAGAGATAGCTGGGTGCTGTGGCAGGCACCTGTAGTCCCAGCTGCTCGGGAGGCTGAGGCAGGAGAATCGCTTGAGCCCAGGAGTTGGAGGTTGCTGTGAGCTGTGTGAGGCCACGGCACTCTGCCGAGGGCCATGAAGTGAGACTCTGTCTCTACAAAAAAAAAAAAAAAAAAAAAGATAAATATGATTGTTTGGTCGGAGAAGTGAGAAAAGATAAAATATTAAAACTGAAAAATACATTAACAATTCAGGAAAATACTTTTGTGAAGCAGAAGCAGCTAATATTTCATCACTGCGAGCAAGTTTTCAAGTTGCCAAGCTAATAGAGTGCACTGGCAGACCATTCGTGGAGGGAGAATTTGTTAAAGAATGCCTTCTTTCTGTTGCCAAAGAGATGTGTCCAGAGAAGGCTGATTTATTTATTACAGTAAGTCTTTCAGGACCCTCAATTACACGAAGGACTGAAGAAATGGGAGACAATTTGCATCAGCATTTGCAAAACTCCACAAAAAACTTTCCTATTTTTCTTTGGTACCTGACAAAAGTAATGCTGTTCGTGATTGTGCACAACTTCTAATTTTTATTCATGGGATGAATGACCATTTCAAAGTCACAGAAGAGCTTGCTGCACTGCAAAGTATCAAAGAAACAAGTACAGGAGAGGATATTTATGAAAAGGTTTGCCAAACTGTGAATAGTAGGGAGCTGGACTGGGCAAAACTAGCCAGTGTGACAACTGATGGTTCTCCTAGCATGGTGGGGTCTAAGAAAGGAGTAAATGCTCGCATTAACCAAGAGATGAACAAGCATAACCATTCTCATCCACTAACCATACACTGCCTCATCCACCAACAAGCGCTGTGTAGTAAATCACTGAAGTGGGACTCTGTTATGGTATCTTGTGTTAACTTCATTAGAGGTAATGCACTAAACCACAGACAATTTCAGAAATTTCTATCTGAGCTAAATGTTGCCTGTGAAGATGTTCCGTACCACACAGAAGTCCGTTGGCTGAGTCCAGGGAGAGTTTGAAACATTTCTATGACTTACTTCCACAGATCACAGCTTTTCTGCTTTCAAAAAACAAAGAAGTACCAGAGCTCATGATGCAGAATGGAAATGGCACCTTGCCTTTCTGACAGATGTAACAGAGCTACTCAACAGTTTCAATGTGCAACTTTAAGGAAAGGGGAAGCTCATCTGTGATATGCAATCACATTTGAAAGCATTTGAAGGAAAATTAGGCCTCCTCATCAAACAAGTGAAGGAGGAAAATTTCTGCCATCTCCCCACAACTTGAAATCTGTTAGTGGAAAATCCATTGGTTGCATTCCCAAATAAAACATGTGTGGATTCACTGGAAAAGATGTAAAAGAAGTTCCAATTTAGATTTAAAGAGCTTCATCTTGCTGATTAGTATGTGTAAGCACTCCAATTTGTACAAATAATCAACACACAGAAATGGGCATAAATGTATTTATGATCTATGTACAAAAGACTGAATAAAAAAATAAATGAAGTACAAGATGCTAAAAAAATAAAAAATAAAAAAAAAAAAGAGCTTCATCTCCATGAACAGGACATACAGCTTTTCCATAACCCATTTTCAATTGACAGTGAAAATGTGAATACGATTTACCAAATGGAACTGGCTGAACTGCGGAATTGTGACTCTCTGAAAGATGCATTCAAGTCAAGCAGCCTTCCTGATTTCTATGCATCTCTCCCCTCTGTGACATGTCCTAACCTCAGGAACCATGCACTCAAAATGGCAACAATCTTTGGCAGCATTTATGTCCGTGAACAGACTTTTTCCAGAATGAAACATCTGAAATCTCCAACCAGATCTAGACTAACTGATGCACACTTGCATCACTTGTTACAACTAGCAGTGACAAATATGGAACTGGACATTGGCCATTTCATTAGTCAAAAGCAAGCACATAGTTCCCATTGAAATATCGGTAAGTTTGTCTATTTAATTTTACTAGTTCTTCATTTTAAATATTGTATTTGTTCCCATTTTTTTTTTTTACTTCAAAATAAGGTATGTGCAGTGTGCATAGGAATTTGTTCATAGTTTTTTTTGTTTGTTTGTTTTTTAAACTATACTCCGGCCCTCCAATGGTCTGAGGGACAGTGAACTGGCCCTCTGTTTAAAAAGTTTGAGGACCCCTGGTCTAGGTTATTAAATAACCTCCCATGGCTTGGCACCCATAGCTCAGTGGTTACGGTGCCAGCCACATAAACTGGGGCAGGCTGTTTGAGCCTGGCCTGGTAAACAATGACAACTACAATAAAAAAAAAAAAAAATAGCCAGGCAATGTGGTAGGAACCTGTAGTCTCAGCTACTTGGGAAGCTGAGGCAAGAGAATTGCTTAAGCCCAAGAGTTTGAGGTTGCTGTGAGCTGTGATGCCATGACACTCTCGGTAGAGAGTGCCATGACAGCTCTCGGTAGAGCTGTGACACTCTACCGAGAATGACATAGTAAGACTCTTTCTCTAAATAAATAAATAACCAACCCCCCATGTTGGAGGCTTGGCTTGTCAGGTAAGAACAAATTCTGGAAGACCAGATGAAAACCTCTAAAACTGTAGTCAGATCTCTTTTCAAGAGAGAGCCTCTTATCTGGAGTGGCATTAACTGCCAGTATTCATTTGTAGGATTTGCCTAAGAGTGCACTTCAAGAGGACTCTCTTTCCAAGCTAATGAGTGAGCATGGTGGGAATACTAGCATTGGACTATTGCTACCCAATACAGGACTCCTCTACTGGGCAATCAATGTTTTAGGGCTCCTGCAGCCTAGGTAAGACTGTACTGGTACCAACTGCAATCTTCAATTTGTCTTAACAAACCTTTGTTCCCTTTGGTGTCAGACCTGCATTGTGCTATGAAAGTTTTCCCTGTCTACAATAAATTTTTACAGGCATTTTCTCCAATAAATTTCTCACACTTCTAATTATATCTTGGTATCTGTTTCCTAGAGTACTTGAACTGAAACAAAATCTATAATTTGGCCTAAAAGACACTTAATAATTTAGACTTTTTCTGCATGGCACTGGCCTTACCAAGTGCAACTTCCCTTTTGATCTCTAAGAATACATAGATATCTTGATTTTATTTTCAATTTTATTTTATGAAGCTGTGTGCTAAAACAACTTATGATCTCTGCACATTTTCTGTTCTGTTTGGGAGTGCTTTACCTCCTTACCTCCTCGATTTTATTTAATTACTGTGACTCTCAAGATGGAATAGATAATTTTGGGACACCAGCACAAAATAAAAATACAGACCTTGTGAAAAAACATTAAGAATTTCGAGGCAACTAAACTGCATTCAACCCAATATGAGACTAAGAACAGGGTTCTGTCACACACCCATGAACTTGCCCTGTCTATTGTTTTGCGACTGAGCTATAATGACATTTCATTAAGAAAGTCTTGCCAGCACTCTGTACATTAGGAGTCTGCATGATTGAGTTGATAACCCTTTGATTTTAAATAACAACTTAAATTCATACTTTTTCTTAATGAACTCTTTTAAATATATCAAAGCAATCAAATCAAAGGAAAACTTATTAAGTTTTTAAATAAACTTGTTAATCCGTTTGTGGATCAATGGACACTTGGTCTTTTTCCATGACTTAGCAATTATGAATTGGGCTGCAATAAACATTCTGGTACAAATATCTTTGTTATAAATATGATTTTTGGTCTTCTGGGTATATACCTAGTAGAGGAATTATAGGATTGAATTAATAAATTGTGGTATATGTACACCATGGAATATTATGCAGCCTTAAAGAAAGATGGAGACTTTACCTCTTTCATGTTAACATGGATGGAGCTGGAACATATTCTTCTTAGTAAAGTATCTCAAGAATGGCAGAAAAAGTATCCAATGTACTCAGCCCTACTATGAAACTAATTTATGGCTTTCACATGAAAGCTATAACCCAGTTATAACCTAAGAACAGGGGGAAGGGGGAAAGGAAGGAGAGGGAGGGGAGAGGATGGGCGGAGGGAGGATGATTGGTGGGACTACACCTGCGGTGCATCTTACAAGGGTACATGTGAAACTTAGTAAATGTAGAATATAAATGTCTTAACATAATAACTAAGAAAATGCCAGGAATGCTATGTTAACCAGTTTGATGAAAATGTGTCAAACGGTCTATAAAACCAGTGTATGGTGCCCCATGATCACATTAATGTACACAGCTATGATTTAATAATAAAAAATAAATAAATGAATAAATAAATAAATAAACTTGTTATAATGCAAGGATTGCATTTATAAAATACTTGCAGAATTTGATCTTTCACAGAGCCTTATTATTTTTTTAAAACTCCATCTTTTAAATTAGGTATTGCTTGTCCATTTATTATTTATCACTTAGATGCTCACAAGTTCTGAGTTGCATTAAGAACACATACAAATTGGGTGTGGCCCTTGTATTCTCCACATGTCCTTTCATTCTGAGGAAATAAATCACACCAATTTAAATAGTAATCTTAATTGCTTTACAGTGTACTCCTGGTAAATGTCTAATGAGATTGATTGTGCCCTTCACCTTTGGTTTAGCATTCTATCAATCTGGGAAGCTCTTATTGTTAATAAAATGCAAAGCAATTAGTGGTATTGTTTGAATGATGCTGCTTTCTTTATGTGTAGTGACAAGGTAGAAAATAAAATTGCCCTCAGGTTTTTGTGTGGATTGATGCACACTTTAAGATTTAGGAATCATCAACTTTAGTCTTCAAATTTCTGATAGATAATTTAATATACTTTTAAAAAAATTGGAATGTATTTTTGTTGTTAGATATATTTGGAAAACATTTTAAATTATAAAGATGGTATAGTTTTATCATGATAAATATGAGATATACAGAAAAGTGCAAGAATGATGACATATATATTTACAGACATCAATTAGGATCACATCCTATAGATATAACCACAGGTAATCATTCTTATACATGTTTTTTAATACATAAAATGAAGGAATTTTGTACGATGAATTTCTTCTTATATGTTCAGGAATATATAAAGTTATTTATAATGCTGACGTACTAATTTATTTTCAAGTCCTAATTTGTTGAATTTAGAGATTAAAAGGAAAATGTTAGAATCTTTCTTTTTGGAGAAGGTAAAAACTTTTTCCTTCTTTTGTTAATTTCACAAATCAATAAGATAGAAAGATTATTATCAGAAGCGTAGGTTTCATCTCAAATGTATTCTTTCCCTAATGAGATAGGAGTTGCAGTATAATACAGATGTGGATATCTTCTTTCCCAGGCTTCTTGTAGCTAGTGTGGCTAAGAGACTGGGACTGAGACACTGCAGAACTGATGCATCTACTGGCAGACTTTGAACAGAAACTAGTGATGCACAGGAATAAGAGCTACAGTGGGATCCCTCAACTTAAGGGCAGGAATAGTGGTCAACCTGAGTCTATTTCCCAAGGAAGCAGACGTAGGAAATCAATGGACAGTACAGTGTCTAGGTCTGGTTATGTAGTGGTACTGCAGGTGTACGGTGAATGCAGAATTAGTGTCTCCAGAGCTATTTCCATGGCATAATTTGATGTTTTTCTTCTTGATATTCTGTGAACTACCCGGTATTTTTGTAATGCATTTCTTTCTTTCTTTGTTTGTTTGGGAAAGGGGAACAATTACACAAACTAACTTCTGTTGCCTGCAACCAAGAAGTATTCATGATATATTCAATTTGGGCTGTCAGCAAGATGACAGATGAAAAGAAAAATGAAAATAATTTTGCTTAACTTAAAACCAATGGGTATATATGTATATATTAATAATAATGTATAAATGGTAACAGTATATATCATATATTATATATAACATATACAGTATCTACATATATGTATATATATTCACATATGTGCACATATACACACAAATGTATACACATACACATAAATTACTAGTTAACTAGGATCAGGTTCAAATATTCCTTACATTTAACGGCTGCCACATTTTAAAGAAAAATCATGTAATTCTTTTTAAAGAAAGAGTTTAATTCCTGATCTGAATTTCTTTCAGGTTGTCATTTTAGGTTAAGGGGAGTATGGGAATTAAGGAGCATCTTCTAATTCAAAGCTGTGTTTTGCAATTGAAGTAAAGCATGCTTTTCTTGCATCTATAACCAAGATAACATTTTTCTTTTTTAAATAAGACAACGTCTTCCTATTTTTTCTAGCATAGCAAGAGCATCATGTGTTGGAAGTCTGAGACTCCCAGTTGGAAACAGGCTTTGGGAGAATACAAGCAGCTGTAGAAACTGGGCATTCTGCCAAAGTAGAAACACCAGTAAGAATGCAAAATACTTTTCTATGAGTCTAACAATGCTAAAAAAAAATTGAGGCTGTCATCAGAACTTCAAATTCCAGTGAGTAGCTTGATGAGGTGAGCCTGTATAATGCTAAGTAGAATTACGAAAATTCTCAGCTACCCATTAGTCTCAGCCACAGCATAAAGGGTCTGACATGTAACCGATACTTCTAACATCAAGTAGAGATGAAGAAACACCTCACAACAGCAGGGGCCAACCTTGTGGACCTAGGCTGAATACGCACTACAATGATTATTCTTATTCCCAATCCCAACCACCATACCTTGTTCCAGAATGCTGATTAATTTTTAGACTGAAGAAGAAAAATTGCTGTCATTATCATATTATTTCTCAGGTTCAGTGCCATGTACCTGATAAACTTTGACTCTATTGTTGTCGCTCATTCTTCCTTAACCTCTCTCTTATACTTAAGTCCTTTGCTACATAACTTAGATCTGAATGTTTACTGCTTTAACTGCATTTTTGCTAATATCTTACATATTCTTGCCTTCCTGCTTTTGTCCTCCTTTTGTACTTGGGATGAAAATGCTGTTTTCCCTGATCCTGTACCTAAGTGTTGTGCTAAAGGAAAGTGTCTGTTCCCCCACATGGATGCTGCTGTCTGTCTCTCACCTCATCTGGGTTTTCAGTTTCTGCTGTAACAGTAGTTCAGTTTTTCAGTGAGTTCTTTTTCACCAGCAACTATTTTAAACCTTTCTGCTCCAGTCTGATAAAAACTTAGGTGTTTCTTCAGGTAGCAGACTTCATTTACTTAGTGAAATGAGGGCCCTCAGGAAACACATCCTCTAATTACAGCCCACCAATTCTTCCTAATATCACAATGTGTAGATTTCTTTCCTCAAATCCAAGACCAACATTCCATCTGTGCCTTGGTTGCCACCTCCTTTATCTAATTCTACTAAAGACACACTTTCTTTCATGTATTCACTACATTTTCTATTCTGTTACTTCCTTTCAGTCTTGTTTAAAGCCTCAAGTATCTTCCATCCTAAAATGCCTTTTTCACCAGCCATCACTTCCTCACTGGGGCCCTATCTCTCCTCCTTCCTCTGAATGGTTAATTGACCTAAATGTGGGTCCTTCAACGTTTTCACCTCACATTTATTGCTATACTTTCCCGAATCTGTGTTCAACTCCTACCAACTCCCGATGGTGCCCTCTCTGCTGCTAGAAAGAGTGAAAACATTTGGTTCCTCTCTCTTCATTTTACTTTCTACCCCTTTTGAGTCTGCTGACTATTCCTGTTGGAGCTCTTCTTTTTCTCAGTCTCTTCTACGAGCTTCTGGTTCTTTCCTAAACCATTTGATGCCTGTGCTTTTGAGAATATTGCCTTCTTATCTCTTCTTTCTCTTTGGGATAGAAGAGAATGGCTACTGTTTTGAACTCTGTGTTTATCAAATCTGGTTTCTCTCCCCAGCACCTGTCTTATTTACGCAACTGCTTATTGTTACACCATTCCATGCTTGAAATTCAGTGTGACCCAAACATTCAAACATCTCCTTATCAACTAACACCTGATGTTTTCTGGATCTTATTAAAATGTCTCTACAAGCAGTACAGCTACTTAAGCTAAATGCTGAGTAAACTATTATTCTCCCTCTAATTCAATGTCTACTCCCCTACCCCACAACTAGTTAATCACTAAGTTACTTTTTAAATATTTCCAGGATGCGATTACTTCTTTGCACTCCCACTACCACCGTCTTTGCCCAGGCTCCTTCCTCTGTCTGCCCTGTGACCTCAGCCTTTTTATCTGGGGACATAACTTCTATTTTAAACCCTTCAGTTTATTTTCTATTCATGGTTATCTTTTGAAAATTAAAAAGGGATTGTCACTCCTGCATAAGATTATCTTTAGATGCCCCATTTCCCCAAGATAAAAGATAAACTTCTTAACCCAGAATGTAAAATCACTTAACATACATAATTCTTGCTTACACCTCCACCTTAATCTATTCATTTCTTCAACGTGTGTTTATTATTTCAACTACTCGTTTATTAGTTCATATCAACAAAGGTAGATTTGAAATCCATTATGTTTTAAGCATTGTTAGGTACCTTGAGGATGTAGCAGAAAAAAATATCATACAAATCTCCTACTCTTACGATGTTCATATCAAGAACTGGGACAGAAGCAGGGCAGGTGACAGAGTGGTAGAAGGAAGGAGTTGAAGGGTTATCTTAGAAAGACTTGTTTGTTTAGTCCACTTTTTTTTTTTTTTTTTGTAGAGACAGAGTCTCACTTTATGGCCCTCGGTAGAGTGCCGTGGCCTCACACAGCTCACAGTAACCTCCAACTCATGGGCTTAAGCGATTCTCTTGCCTCAGCCTCCCAAGTAGCTGGGACTACAGGCGCCCGCCACAACGCCCGGCTATTTTCTGGTTGTTTTGCATTTTGGCCGGGGCTGGGTTTGAACCCGCCACCCTCGGTATATGGGGCCGGCGCCTTACCGACTGAGCCACAGGCACCGCCCTTAGTCCACTTTTTGGAGCTAGCATCTGAACAGAGAATGAAGGGAAGGAGTAGCCCATTGAATATTCAGGAAAAGAGGATTCCAGGCTAAGAGAACAGCCAGTGCAAAGCCTTAGTGCAGTTCATGCCCGACATGTTCAAGGAAAAGCATCGGGCCAACCTGGCTGCAGTGTGTACCAGAGGACTCACAGAAGAGAGTGACATGATTATGACCTACTTTTGCAAATTATTGCTGTGGCTGCCAGGTGGAAAAGAAGAGTCAGGACAGAAGCACCTGTTCAGTTATAACAGATGGTTGATTTTTTTAATGCTTTTGGAAGAAATAGTTTCAGAAGGCTCTCCACATAAAAATACACTTACACCCTTACCATGTCCCATTGTAGTTGTTTGTATCAGCCATCTTCTTTCTCCTCTTTGAAACTTTTTACAACCTGTCATCTGTCATTGCCTCACTTGATTCTAACATCAACTCCTCACGAAGATGAAGCTCAGTTGACACCTTCCCTCTTCTCTAAAGCTTGGATAATCGGCAATTCCTATGTTCCCTCAGTTCCTACTACTATTATACCAAACGTCTGGTTATTATTTCCTTTGTAATTTCCTCCACTAGATGCAGATGCTTGTTTGATGTGGTATTTTCTATATTTTGTCACAACCAATAGGTTATATTTGAGCAGAATTAGAAAGAGCCATTCATGTAGCAAAATCAGAAGCAGGTAGAGAGATGGCAACTGCAACGATTTTGAGGTCATGCAGGATTTTAGTGTCTTTCAAGAACAACAAGGACATAGTGTGGTACAAGGTAGTCAGGCACGGGAGAGGGCTGTGAGATAAGGTTCACACGGGCCAAAAAATACAGTTGTTTTGGTACTTAAAATATTTTTGTCCCCATGTATAATTTATTCCTTTGTATTTATATAAGACAGTTTAGATTACAGTGCAAATTTCTATGCATAATATTTCCATTTTTTTGATTACTATTCTAAGAACATTTATACACATTTTCTTTCTGCCCTTCTACTTGAAACCTTCCCAAATCTGAGCTCATTCCCATCCATAAAGACCTTGTTTTTAGGAGCCTTTCTTTGTGAATAAATGCTTTAAAATTCTCCCATTTTTATTTTTAAAATAATTTTTATTTCCTCGTATCACTAGTGAAATCTCTTTCTCCAAAAATCAAGTTCTCTTGAAATCAGCAATAGAAGTGCTCCATCTCCATTTCTAAAAATGAGGATCAGAATTTCCCTCATTTCTCATTGCCAATAGTTGTTCCTCTACTATAATCCATCAAGTTGCCCTTTAAAATTTCATTCAAAGTACCAATCCCTTTTTCTAGCCACTCTTAATACCATTATTCTGATGATATGGCAACATTCATCTAGGCTTCAATGAAATGAATAATAATGACATTTAGGTTTCTCAGTTTCTCTACATCATATATTTGAATTGTCTTTTCTTACATTCTGCATACCCACAGATGGTGTCACTTTTTATAATATGTTATTACAACAATCTTATCTACTGCCAGGAACTGGATCAGAACTTTGAGCATCTTTTTCTTAAAGCCTTCTGTTCTTAAATTACTACTTGTCTTTTTTTCTTCATTTGCTTTGTGACATATATAATCATCCCTCAGTTGAGCTCTGATTTTCCAGTTCATCATGGTTCATCTGTCTTTTTATCCAGTCTGTATGCAATGATCAGTCATAGAAGACATATGGCCTAAAGTTTTTTCCCGTCTTGATTTTATTTTCGATCTGGGAGGGACTGTGCTTATTTGTTCAACAAACACATAATGAACATTCACTACTTATCAGGTACTATTCTAGGTACAGATGATATACCAATAAATCAAATAATTATTCCACTCCTCTGCAGCTTTAATTCTTATTTAGGAAAATAGACAATATAAACATAAGGAAATACATCTACGAACTAAATATGTACATAGTGGTGTGATGTGCTTCAGAGAGGAACAAAGCAAGGTAGTACAATGACAGAAAATATATCTGTATTTAAAAATAGAAGGTGGCCCAGTGAGGCTTTTCTAATGAAGGAACTTTTGGACAGAGTACTGAAGAATATTAAGTGAGCTATGCAAATATTTGAGGGAAATATTCCTCTAGACAGGAATAGTAAATACAAAAGCCCAGAGGAAGAACTTTATTTAGCTTTCATCTTTTTATAAAGATGTGATTGAAACAGAGGAGACAAAAAAGAATATGCTAGGAAATGAATTCAGAAAGGTCATACGTCTTCTTTGATGTTATATATTTCTTCTTTGCCATACACAACTTGGCACCATCCCATAGTTCTCTTTCTCTCTCTCTCTCTCTCTCTCTCTCTCTATATATATATATATATATATATATATATGGTTTGTTATTGATTTTTCGTAAGATTCCTTGGTAAATAATCTAATTACTTTACTTCAGTAATAGTAATTGATTACTTTGCCCTATAATGATCATCTATCATCATCTATCATATTCTCCGGAATTAATACATCTATCTTTCCTGCATTCCTATGTTGTACTCCAAAGCATATATAAAAACAGACAATTAAGTATGTGAATTCATCCTAAAAATATTACTTTGAAGGGTGGGGTAGGTGCTGGTGTTGGCGCATAGCTTCCCCAGGGAAATACTTCGAAAGTAATTGTAGTAATATTCAGCAATAGTTTTGTAGCCTCCATTTTTACACTGAAAATCTATAACATTCACAAAGTTTCCTTAAAAATGTTCATCTACATTCTTCTTCTTCACCTATAATCTAAAGAAATAATTTTTTTTTTATTTGGTTTTTGGCCGGGGCTGGGTTTGAACCCGCTGCCTCCGGCATATGGGACCAGCGCCCTACCCCTTGAGCCACAGGCGCCACCCTAAAGAAATAATTTTTCAAAAAGATGAGAAAAGAGGGAAGTGAGCAAGGAGAAAAACCAACATTTAAATTTGACCTATTCAAATGGCCCTATATATTTTCATCTAATTGAACTTATATTATTCATTATAATGTTTTATTTGTATTTTATTTATAGTGTCTACTCTACTAAGAAGTATAAACATTATGAACTGCTACTCATATATTTTTCTTTTCTATTTATTTCACTGCATAATGTTTAATAAATGTTCGTATGTGGTCATAAACATATGTTTGGGGAATTTGTCCATTAATGAGGTAATAGGAAGTTTTTAAAGGCAATTCCTTATATTTTTAAATACATTTTTTTACATTATGTTCCTCATATTATATAACTGACTCCTTTTTAAAATATGGATAATAAAAAATGGATAATAATTTTCCTGAATTTGCAAATACATTTAGTAGTGTAACGACATCAACATTTAGAATCATCTATTAAAGAATTTAAATGTCATGTGCAAGAAGACATAAATTTTTATGCCATTTCTTTGAGGTATGTAAGACCTGGAGTTTATATTTTCAATATAAAAATCTAGGAATTGAAAGCATGAAGGCAGAGGTAGTAACCTAAGCAGAAATATATTGGTGTTCTGGGAAGAGGCTTTCTATGAGTGACAACGAATTTTTCAAAAGGAGATATATTTCTTATTGTCTTTCAGACCTGAAGTCCCAAGAGGTATGAAGTTCTAATTATAATAGTTTGTACATAAAATACTTAAGAATGATTTTTCTAATATCCTCATGTAACAAAATTTTTACCACATGCTTTCATAATATTCTATACTTTGCCATTGTGAATCATTTAACAGCTTCATATTTAAATTACTTTGTGTGATTAGTAAATGTCCATCTTGGCATGCTACTATCTAGACAATTTCTGAGACACATGCTCTATCCCTAGTGTTTCAACACTTTCTAGCACGTAATAAACTTGATATAGATAATTGTGGAATGAACACAAAGACAACTTGCTTCATTAAACTGAAAAAACCATAAGAAGACTTAGAAGAGGGTGGTGCCTGTGGCTCAAAGGAGTAGGGTGCCAGCCCCATATGCTGGAGGTGGCAGATTCAAATCCAGCCTGGGCTAAAAACTGCAAAAAAAAAAAAAAAAGGTAGAAGGAAGATACTCTTTATTGTTTAGCCTTTGGCAAACTACTCTCTCAGAATAGACTGACATTAATTGCTTCCTGAGAAAGGAAAATGAGTTGTTACCATCCCCCACATATAAACACAGATTTTAATATCATCTATTCTTATTTAAAGTATTGAAAGAACAACTTTTCCATTGACTTTTATAATCAACACTTAGATTAATCCAGAAGATTTCTTTCCAAAGTAAATTGATGCAGGGAGTAATTTCAAGGCAGCTGCTCTTCTATATATTTTTTGGGAAATTCACATTTTAAATGGATCCTGTTTAAACCCATTCCTCATGAACTGCACATGAAAGGTATTCCAAAAAAACAAAGCAAGAGCTTTAGAACATAAACAAGGAAGAATCAATTGAATTCCTTCTAACAATTTGTATTATGTTACTGTTTTTTTTGTATTTGTTTTTTAATATAATAGTTTTTTTAAAGATCATACCATGTGCATATCAAAACATCTTTGAAATCTATTAATAACCAACTCTGTCCTGAATAGCATTAGGAGGTTTAGTCTTGAAAAACACTATCGTAATTAAGATTGTTTTGAATCAAAAAGAGTTCAAAGGAGATTAATTTTAAGCTTTGAAAACCCCATGACATTTAGCATGGTGGCATGCATCCTGAAACTAATCTAATTATTTGATAACAATTCTAGCATTGAAGATTATTTTACTTAATTGTTTTCACTTTGCCTCTTTGGAGCCCTATCTGAAATAAAGTTAGGAAGATTTTTTTTTTCCAAGTGGCAACTTGACCTACTTGTTAAGTAAATAACTGATCAAAGATGTCTTCTTTGATTAAATAAATAATTGGAATAAAAATTTTAATTAATTATTTCAGCTTGTGGTTTTTTTGAGTTTTTTAAAAAGGTAATTAACTTAATAAATGATTCATTTAATGAACACTAAAAGTATTTATAATATAAACACATTATATACAATTTAAGGTATGGTTACAGTTTATGTTATGGTGACAAAAATAAAATACAGTAGAACCTCTGTAAGTTGATCACATAAGGGTCTGTAACAAACTGGACAACATACAGAGTTGTCAACATAAGGAACTAGGCCTCGTGTGCTGATATGTGCATAGCACATGTCTGGTCTATCAAAATTAAGTCAACTTAAAGAAGTGGTCATTATAAGAGGTGGACAACTATGGAGCTTCTACTGTATGGTTTTTACATTTTACTGTATTAATTAAAAAAAGTATAAAATAAATCTCAAAGATTTAGTTCTTTGATATTGCCTCAGCAACATTAGAAGACAATATTTGTCCATATCATGGCTTATTGAGTATACCCACATTTATGTATGCTCCGATGTTCATAGAAGCAAGAAAGAGGTACATAGGAAGCTGAGAAACAATTAAATGATTCCACACACAAGTGACAAACAATTATGATCATATTTAATTGATCAGAGCAGGTAATATAGCCATGTCTTACTTCACAGGTGGAAGGTACAATTCTTCTGTTTACTCGGAAGTTGATAGAAATGGAGGTAGACAAAATTTTGTCAATACATCCCACATATTCTCAGGAATTGTAAATTGAAATGTGATTTTCTTCTTTTTCTCCTTAATAGTTTAGGTGGACTCCATGAAATGACTGTTGTAGTCCTTTCTTCATCTTTTTTTCTAGTCATAATCTTGGTAAAAATACCTACCAGTAAATATATTCTGTCATTACCACATTTAGAAACTGGACAATTAGTGATTGCATCTTGAATATTTATTCCTCATTTTTGACCAGTGGTTCTGTTTTTGTCTGTTAGAATCCTCTTCGGAAATGACTCCAGCAATTCTCAATGTTGAGACCTAATGCTTTGAGGATTTGTATTTTAAACGTCGTTAGGGAGTCTAATAAAAATTATCTGTAAGTGATGGTTTGAGGAATACTGATCTAGTGGCATAAAATCCTCATGTGTTTAACCAGTTGAAAAATACATTTAGCGTTTTATTAACCCCACATAACCGTTGAGGGTTTTAATTAAAAATAGGAATAGAACCACCCATAGCTGTGTCACTTGGTTTTCCTCTAAAAGACAGTAAAGCAGAATTAGAAAGATCAAAGATTCAAAGATTCAAAGATTTTGGAGACAGACAGATCTGGACTTCAATTATAATTATGCTACTAAATAGACATGTGATGTTGAGAAATATGTTTATCTATCTAACTCATAATCCTCATTTTTTAAATTTCAGATTAATATGAGGGTACAGATGATTAGGTTACATTGTTTGCTTTTTTAGGGCAAACTTTAAGCCATAGTTGCATCTTTCACCCAGGGAGTGTGCTGTATACCCTTCCATTGTGCCCATTAGATAAGAGTTTACCATTTACCACTCCTCTTCCCTCCTCTTCATCCTCCCCTTTTTCTTCTCTGCTCTCTTCCCACTTGAGTTTGATTGTGTTTTTTTCCCATGTAGGCATGTAGTTGTTTATCTTTTGGTCTCGTATTAGTATTAAGTACATTGGATACTTGCTTTTCCAAACTGGAGATTATAGTACCTACCAAAATACCCACAGGGAGAACTTAATGAATAATAATTGTGAAGCATTTATTATGAAGATATTAGTCACACCAACCAACTATTTTTTGTGTGATGCCAAGGCAAATAAATGAGAAACAGAATCCAAGAATTTTAAGCCCAGGTAAAGGTCAAAACAAAGGTATACAGAAAAAAAGATGGGAGTAAATTACTAGATTACTACATATTAGACAGGTAGTGTGATTTATCTTGGACCACAGAGCAAAGAAGTCTACTTAAGTATTGATTTGAATACTGACAATTTAATTCCATGATGTCAAACAGAGGAGAAAGGTTGTATACATATGGTAAGGATAGCTTTTTCTTTCCTTAAAGACTACAGTGAACCACTGAAAGAATTTAAGCTTAGGAGCATTATTATTAGAATTTACTTTTCATACAGAGCATTTTAAAAGCAGTAAGATAGACTTTTGAGAAAATAAATTTGAAAGTCAAGAACTTGTAAAACACTATTATAATAATGGGAACAAAAATATAAAAGAGATTATACTAAGGTAGAGATGATTGAGAGGAGAATTTTCTTTATGTTATGTACAAAATAGATCTATAGAACTAAATAGGTGATCAGATGTAGGTATTTAGGGAGAATGGATATTCCAACTTGACTCCCAAGTATTTTTTTCTTGCCAGGTGGATCATTGATTTTTACATTTACCAAAATTGGAAAAATCACAGAAGAGAGCCATGAAGGGGAGATGGTAATGCAATCATATTTGAATATGTTAAGGCTAAGATTTGAGATGACATTCATCTCATACCAATAAAATAGAATGTGTGATACATGTCTGGGAGCTTGAAGAGGACAACTTATGCTAAAGATAGAGATATCCTCAGCATTTGATGATAAAATTATATTCTTGAATGGATAATGAGTAGGAAGGAAAGGCAAAGTGTTATGTATCAGAATAACAGAGGCAATGAAATATGGTTTAATATTAAAATATACTGTATGTTTACAGCATATCAGGCAGTGGGTTAAGCCCTTTATATTAAATACTTCTTTACTATTTGTTACAGCCTTGTGAGTTAGTAATATTTATAACCATTTACCAAAAAAGAAATTGAATCTTAATGACATTAAGAAACTTTCTAAATGTCACATATCTAATGTGAAAGTTATGAGAACTGAAACGGAGTCACTTATGTTAAAAAAGAAAAATCCCTCAGTAGGGTGACTCATGCCTATAATCCTAGTACTCTGGGGGGTCAAGATAGGAGAATTACATGAGCTCAGGACTTTGAGACCAGCTTGAGTGAGGGAAAACCCCTGTTTCTACTAAAAATACAAGAAGATTAGCCTGGTGTTGTGGCAGATGCCTCTGGTCCCAGCTACTTGGGATGCTGAGGCTGGAGGATTGCTTGAGTCCAGGAGGATTGGATTGAGGAGGATTGCTTTGAGGTTGCTGGGAGCTAGGCTGGTGCGATGCTACCAGCCTGGGGCGATAGTACCAGCCTGGGCAACAGAATGAGACTCTGTCAAAGAAAAAAAAAGAAAAAATCCCTGACAAATAGAGTTAAGAGGGGCTATAGGGGGTTTTCATGCATACATTTTTTTTTTTTTTATTGTTTAGGATTCATTGAGGGTACAAAGAATTAGGTTACAGTGATTGAGGTTGTTAGGTAAAGTTTCTCTTGTAATTGTGTCCCACCCCCACGAAGTGTGCTATACACTGTGACCCCCCATCCTCCCTCCCTCCCCTCCCTTCATGCCACCTCTTATTCCCCACCCCTTGTCTTAGCTCATCTACTGCCTTCATATTAGAATTGAGTACATTGGATTCTTGCTTCTCCATTCTTATGTTGCTTTACTAAGAAGATTGTGTTCCACATCCATCCAGGTTAATACAAAAGATGTAAAGTCTCCATCTTTTTTAATGGCTGAATAGTATTCCATGGTATGGATATACCACAGCTTGTTAATCCATTCCTGGGTTGGTGGGCATTTAGGTTGTATCCATATTTTCATGATTGTAAATTGAGCTGTGACAGTCTAGTGCAAATGTACTAATGATAAAATGATTTTTTTTTCTTCTGGGTAGATGCCTGCTAAGGCTCTTGCATGATCAAATGGAAGGTCTAATTTAACTTCTTTGTTGACTCTCCATAATTCCTTCCAAAAAGGTTGTATTGGTTTGCAGTCTCACTAGGAGTGTAAAAGTGTTCCCTTCTCTCTACATCCACACCAGCATCTGCAGCTTCGAGACTTGTGATATGGGCTATTCTCAGTGTGTTTAGGTGGATAACTCAGGGTGGTTTCTATTTGCCTCTCCCTGATGATGGGGGATGATGAGCATTTTTTCAAATGTTTATTAGCCATTCATCTCATTTCATCAGAGAATGTTCTGTTCATATCTCTTGCCCAGGGGTATGTGGGATTGTTTACTTTTTTTTTCTGTTGATTAATTTGAGTTCTCTGTAGATTCTAGTTATCAAACTTTTGTCAGATTGATACCCTAAAAATATCTTTTTCCCAATCTCAAGGTTGTCTTTTTGCTTTACTTGTTGTGTCCTTAGCTGTGCAGAATTTTGCAGTTTGATTAATTCCCAATTGTTAATTGTTGTTGTTGTTGTGATGGCTGCTGAAGTCTTTGTCATAAAATCTTTCCTTAGTCCAACTTCATAAAGCGTTTCCCCATACTTTCTTCTAGGATTGTTATCATTTCGTGTCTTAGATTTAAGTCTCTTATCCATCTTTAGTTAATTTGTGTAAGGGGTAAAAGGTGTGGGTCAAGTTTCAGTTCTCCATTTGTTAGTGTCTTCTGCAATTTCTTTTCTTAGGGTTTTATAATTCTCTTTTAGCAGATCTTTCACTTCTTTTATTAAGTATATTCCTAAGTATTTCATTTTCTTTGAAGCTACTGTGAAGGGAATTGTGTCTGATTAGCATCTTACCTTGGCTGTTATTATTATATAAAGGACTACTGATTTGTGGATGTTGAATTTATACCGTGAGATTTTACTGTAATTTTTTAAAACTTCCAAGAGTCTTGTGGTTGAATTTCTGGGGTTCTCTAAGCATATGATAATATCATCAGCAAAGAGGGAGAGTTTGACCTCCTTTGGCCCCCTTTTGAATACCCTTAATGTTCATCTCTTACCTGATTGCATTGGCTAGAACTTCCAGAATTATTGACTAATAGTGGTGATAGGGGATATCCTTGTCTGGTTTCAGTTCTAAGTGGAAAAACTTTCAGTTTTACATCATTCATTATGATGTTAGCTGTGGGTTTATCATAGATGGCTTCAATAACCTTAAGAAAAGTGCCACCTATGCCTATTTTCTTAAGTGTTCTTGTTAGAAAAGATGCTGAATTTTGTCAAATACTTTTCTGCATCTATTAAAAGGATCATATGGTCTTTGTTTTTGCTTCTATTGATATGTTGTATTGCATTTGTGGATTTGCATATATTACATCAATCTTGCATCCTTTGGATGAAGCCTACTTGATCATGATGCATAATATTTTTTATTTTTTTTATTAAATCATAGCTGTGTACATTGATATGATCATGGGGCATCATTCACTAGCTTCACAGACTTTTTACCAAGTTTCACATATATCCTTGTGAGATGCACCGCTGGTTTAATGAGTAGCTTCAACCTATTAGCTAAGATTTTGTTGAATATTTTTGCATCAATACTCATTAGTGAAATTGGTCTGTAGTTCTCCTTTTTGGTTGAGTCCTTTCCTAGTTTTAGAATCAAGGTGATGTTTGCTTCATAGAATGTGTCTCAATATTTTGGAATAGATTCTGCAGTATAGGTACAAGCTCATGTTTGAGAGTGCAATAGAATTCTGATGTGAAGCTATCAAATCCTGGGTGTTTTTGTTGTTGTTGTTGCTGTTGTTGTTGGAAGATTTTTTATTATTTCTGCAATCTCAGTGCTCTATAGTGGTCTGTTCAAGATATCTATTTTTTCTTGGTTAAGTCTAGAAAGATGGTGTAGTTCAAGGTATTGGTCCATTTTTTCACATTGTCAAATTTATGGGCATAAAGCTTTTGGTAGTAGTAACAAATAATTTCTTGCATTTATGTGCTATCAGTTGTTATTTCCCTCTTTTTATTTCTCATTGAAGTCATTAAACATTTTACTTTTCTAATTCTGGTTAGTCTAGCCAATGGTTTATTGATTTTATTTATCTTTTCAAAGGACCAACTTTTTGTTTCATTACTTTTCGAAATGATTCTTTTATTTTCAATTCCATTTAGTTCTGATTTAATTTTGGTTATTTATTTTTTTCTGCTAGGTTTGGGATTGGATTGCTCTTTCTTTTCCATTTCTTTAGGATGATTCGTTAAATTATTGATGTGCTCTCTTTCTATTTTTTTGATGTAGGCATCTAATGCAATACATTTCCGACATGGGACTATTTTGCAGGGTTTTTTTTTTGCTTGTATCTTCATTGTTGTTATGCTCAAGGAAGTTAATGATTTATTTTTTATCGTTTCCTTGACCTTATTGTCATTCAACATAAAGTTGTTTAATTTCCATGCTTTTGTGTGGGAATGACAAGTTTTGTTAGGTTTGAGTTCCACCTTTTTTGTCTTGTGGTCTGAGAAGATACAAGGTAAATTTTTTTTTTTTTTTTTTTTTTGCAGTTTTTGGCTGGGGCTGGGTTTGAACCCGCCACCTTCGGCATATGAGGCCGGCACCCTACTCCATTGAGCTACAGGCGCCGCCCGGTAAAATTTTAATTCTTTTAATTTTGTGAGATTTGCTTTGTGTCCTGTGATATGATCTATTTTGGAGAATGTTCCATGGGCTCATGAGAAGAACTATATTCTTTAGCTTCAGGATGGAATGTTCTATATATACATATAAAACAGTTGTTTTAGGGTCACTTTTATGGCCCTTGTACCTTGTTTAATTTCTGTTTAGAGGATCTGTACAGCTGTGTAAGAGGAGTGTTAAAGTGCTCTCTTATTATGGTGTCATGGGATGTCATATTGCTCAGACTAATTAAAATATATTTTAAGAATCCGGAAGCATTGGGAGGCAGCTGTGGCTCAAAGGAGTAGGGTGCTAGCCCCATATACCAGAGGTGGTAGGTTCAAACGCAGCCCTGGGGGGGGGGGGAAACAAAAAAAAGAATCTGGAAGCATTTAAGTTGGGTACTTAAATATTTAGAATTGAAATGTCTTCCTTTTGTATTGTTCCCTTGACCAGTATGAAGTGTTCATCTTTGTCTTTTTTGACTTTAGTTGCTTTAAATCTACTTGTATCTGAAAATAAGCTTGCAACTCCTCTTTTCTTTTGAATTATGTTTGCCTAAAAAATTGTCTTCCATCCCTTTACTCTGAGTTTTAATTTATCCTTTGAGGCTTGGTGTGTTTCTGTCAGATAGCAAATGGATGGCTTCTGCTTTTTTATCCAGCCAGCCAGCCTCTGCCTCTTCAGTGGGGAATTCAAGCCATTACCATTAATTGAGATTGTTGGTGGGCGGCGCCTGTGGCTCAGTGAGTAGGGCGCCGGCCCCATTTGCCGAGGGTGGTGGGTTCAAACCCAGCCCCGGCCAAACTGCAACAAAAAAATAGCCGGGCATTGTGGCAGGCGCCTGTAGTCCCAGCTGCTCGGGAGGCTGAGGCAAGAGAATCGCGTAAGCCCAAGAGTTAGAGGTTGCTGTGAGCCGTGTGACGCCACGGCACTCTACCCGAGGGCAGTACAGTGAGACTCTGTCTCTACAAAAAAAAAATTGAGATTGTTGGTAAGTGTGGTGAAGTTCTATTCATCTTATTTTGTGAAAGTGCATTGCTTAGTTTTAACTTTTGCATCATTGTAGAAGCTAGGCTTTGTCCTTTAGTTTCTGGTTGTTTACTTTGGTCGTGGTCCATTGTGAAGGTCAATGTGCAGAATAGGTCTAAGTATTTCCTGTAGAGCTGGTCCTGTGACAAATTTTCTCAATGTTTGCATAACAGTAAATGATTTGATTTCCTCATCAATTCTTAAGCTTAGCTTAGCAGGATATAGAATTCTGGGCTGGAAATTGTTTTATTTAAGTAGATTAAATGTAGGTAACCATTGTCTTCTGATTTGAAAAGTTTCATTTATGAAGTCCACAGTCACCCTTAAGGATTTTCCCCTATAGGTCAATTGGTGCTTACTCCTAGCACCTTGCAGAATTTTCTCTTTGTCTTGACTTTGGACAGATTCATGACAGTGTATCTTGGAGAAGTTCAATTTGAGTTGAGATGACCTGGGGTCCAACATCCTTCTGAAAGCAGTGTGTCAGAATCTTTGGTGATATTTGGGATATTTTTATTTGTGATATCATCTAGTAGGGCTTCCATTCCTCTTGGAGCATTCTTTTTCTTCTTCTGGGGTACCTATAACTTGTATGTTTGAACACTTCATGAAGTCCCATAATTCTGTCAGTGAAAATTCTACTTTCTCTCTCTTTTTTTTCTGTTTCTTTACCTGCCTGAGTTAATTCCAGAGCTTTGTTCTCTACCTCTGAGATTCTTTCTTCTTCATGATATCATCTGTTATTGATCATTTCTACTGCATCTTTAAGTTCCCTGACTGCTTCAATTTCTTCAGCTCCACTATATCCTTTCTATGTTCTTCATATTATTGTTCATCTCTTATTTGATTCTGTTTTTGGATTTACTTTTGGTTATTTCCACTTTCTCAGCAATTTCCTTCATTGTTTTTACCATCCATATTTTAAATTCCCTTTCTGTCATTTTTAACATTTCTTTATAGGTGGAATCCTCTGCAGTACCTACCTCATGATCCTCTGGGGTGTTGCTCTGTTCTGGTTTTTCATGTTGGCAGGATTTTTCTGCTGTTTCTTCCTCATGAGTGGTGAAAGAAGCTTCCTCTTTGTTTTTGTCTGTTTACTTTTCCTACTTTTTTCTTTCACTTCCTCTTTCTCTTGAAGTTTCCATGCCTCTGACCTAAAGTGTTGAAGTGTTCTTTCGGTACAGGACTAAAAGGATGAGAAGAGTGAAGAGCAAGAAGGGATAAAAGATAAAAAAAAGAAAAAAGAGAAAGAAAAGGGGGTGAGTAAAATGGAATATTGATAAAAAGAAGAGAGGAACAAAAAGGTAGACCTGAGTAATGGTGGTGGACAGTAGGGCATTTTGACCCACACCCAGAAATCCCAACTTCTTAGTGGGGTTGGTTTGGGTGGGTCCCTTGACATCTGCAGCTCTTTGTCTGCCTGAGAAGACACAGGACCCCAAATCCATGAAATAGAGAAGAAAAGCAAAAATAATATAAATCGAATCAAATAAACAAAAATCTTTAAGGGATAAAATTGGGGGAAAAAAATAACAGGGGCAGAAAAACTAACAAAAATGAAGCCCTGATTATTAAAGAAGGTAACAATGAAAAATTACGTTTACATGAGAAAAATGTAAAAAAAAAAAAAGAAAAAAGAAAAATCTAGGGGAGGAGTTGAAAAATATTAAATATATATATATATGAATATTGACTGGGCAATAGGTGATCTTCTGGGCTATCAGATGCTAATCACAATACAGCTTTTTAAGATGGAGACTGGAAGCCTCTGCTGACTTCTTTGCCTTCAATCTCCATAGGGTTGTGAGCCCGAATCTCTCTTCAGCCCACTTAGTAGACATGCCATTACCTTTCCAAACTGTGTTCCTTGGTTAAGCAGTGGCTTTCCTAGGAAAGTGTGTGTTGCTCAGATCTCTCCCAAAGTGGCTTCTTGTTTATCAGGCACTCCAGAACTAGCCTTGCTCTAGGATCCTGAGGACTGAGCCGCAAGGTAGCTCTCCTACAATGGCTATGCCTGGCCTGCAGGTGTATAATGAAAGCTCCATTCTGCCCCAGTGGTTAAATCCTGTCCTCTAGGTGCTGTTCAAAGTCACTTGCTCAATTGCCCAACTTCTTCCAAGGTAACTCAATCAAGTGCCCAAGTCTAAAAGAAAAAAAAAAAAAAAACAGAGGGAAGGCCTTCCTTATCTGCAAACTCTGGCTTCTTCTGTAACTGCTATTGCTGCAGCCACCACAGCCAGCTGGCCTCAGACTGATCGCAAACCCTTGCTGCTTCTCCACTGCTTTCTTCCTCCTCTTGGGGTCTGGAAGTCTTCTGCTGCCTCCCTGTACTCTTGAAGGGCTGTTTCAGGGTAAAGCCCCAAGCCATAGGTGCCTGAAGTCTTCTCTCCCCAATCCCACTGTGCCCAGTTGCAAAGAAGCTGTCTCTAGTCTACCATTTTCCTCTGCCCCTCCATGCATAAATTTTTGATAACAAAAACTATTACAAAAGACTTCAAAATCCACAACCTTGCACAAAGATCATAACAACCTTATGCAGAAAATATTTCTGTAAAGACATCAGCTCAGCAACTGCCTGCCCAAGCCCATAATTAAGCCATGCTTGTTATTCATACTTGTAGCTAAGTTTAATTATCTCAAAACAGTTATGTAATTATTTTTCACTTTTTTTTCTTTAAAAACTTTTGTCTCTATTTTGATATACACATAGTTTACTTTGGTAAACATATTCCTATTGCAGTGCCTTATTTTCAGGTAAATACTATTTTCTTGCAGAGAACTTCTGTTTATTTTAGTTGATGCTAAAGAGTGAAGAAATTGAAGTTCAGACTCAGGCATTCTTAACCACTGTGTTATCTTGTTAACCACTATATTATCCTGCTTAAAAAAAAAAAAAAAACAGAGACGGAAACAAGGATGAACAGATATTGCAAAGATTTATAAT
Source organism: Nycticebus coucang (assembly GCF_027406575.1). Taxonomy (NCBI): domain Eukaryota; kingdom Metazoa; phylum Chordata; class Mammalia; order Primates; family Lorisidae; genus Nycticebus; species Nycticebus coucang. Next base: position 34,702,807 of record NC_069782.1, read on the forward strand.
GAGCAGAAATGAAGTATCTGTAAATCTTGAGGAGTTTGAGGAACAGTGGTAGGATTTGAAGTTAAACAAGGAGTAGGTGGTTGTAGATTGAAAGCAAAATGGAAAATGAGATATTTGAGGATGTAATACTGGGACCAAATGGCTGAAGTAGAACAAAAGTGAAGGCCAATAGAGTATAGAATGAAATAGAACAATGAGGCTACATTACTGTTACATGTGCAGGATTGAGGGTAGAACAGAGGCTGAGATTCCTGGAGAAAGAGAATACCATAAAAGTTAGCATCTTCAAACAATTGGAGGAAAAGATGCGTCTATATAGAGTGGCTATACAGAGATGAGAAAATAATTATATAGTTTATGTATCGAATTTCCAAAGGTTCCCTTTGTATGTCTCATGTGGATACTCAAGCTTAGAATTACACTCACTTTTTCTTTCTTTCTTTTCTTTATTTTATTTTTTTTTCTTCTGGCAGGGCAAGAAAAATACAAAGAAACCTGCCAGAAAAAGGCAAGTTGATTTTTTTCTGTGTTTGATTCCATAATGTCTATTTCCAACATTCTCAATTTTGTTGACCTTCTATTTCTAAGAACCTCTTGAAACATGAGAATTATCTGTCTAACCTGACCTTGGAGTGGTTTAATCCACTGCTTTCATTTAATATGCTCTGATTCATGCCTAGTCTTGACCTGTTTATCATACACTGACAGCTACCTTACTGATACAATTCACTGTATTCTGGCAAACTTTCTTCTTTTTTGAGCTCCTTAGTGCTGACCTTACATAGTATCCCTCTCACGTTTTCTGTAGGGTTTGGGGGCAACGATGGTGGATGTGAATAAATAGTTCATGTTTTCCTGTCTAGAAGAAAGACATCTTTCTATTTGCTCTGGGTTAGAAGAAAATTCCAGAAGGGCAGCTGCACAGCCATAGCATTTTCTTTTTTTTTTTTTTTCTGTAGAGACAGAGTTTCGCTTTATTGCCCTCAGTAGAGTTCCGTGGCGTCACACAGCTCACAGCAACCTCCAACTCCTGGGCTTAGGCGATTCTCCTGCCTCAGCCTCAGCCATAGCATTTTCTTAATAATAAAATGTCAACTAAGCTGTATGTGGTTTAAATCTTATCTTCTAATAACATAATTATTATTTTTAAATAGATTTATCAATATGCTATGGGAAATAAACAGCTCTGATTTAGTACCATAGAATTGTGGATTTGCACCTCAGTAGGGCTTCGGCTATCATAAGCTTCTTTCATTATGAAATTAATTATTTAAATAATTACAACAATGTAAATGAGCCATCATCTTAAAATAGAACCCAATTTACTTCCTGCTAGTCCCCAAAGGGACCTTTTTGTGTAGTTCAATGTAACCATGACACCGTTCCAATTCACCAATTCGTGTTTCCTTCTTTATGGATTAAGTGTCAAGGGAGATATAACGTTCTAACTACCTTTATTTCCCCGTCTTTTCTAGTACCATTTTAGGATTTAACCAACAACTGACAAGGTTTGGTGGGAGGCAGAAAGCAAGAGCAGCATGTCCTCAGGGAAATTCAGGTTAAATATATGTATGTTCAATTATTTACACTTGGATTTACACAGAGTAATTTAGAGTGGTGGAAAGGCAATGGGATCTCAGTTTATTGCTAACAGCATGGAGCTTGGATTTTCAGAGAAGGGTTGATATGGGGCTAATGAGTTTTACTATCAGATATTTGACTTTGCTTGAAATTACCTTCTTAACTTTTTCAATAAGTAGTGAGATTTCACTAAGTCCCTTATCTTGGGGATATTCCTTTAAACTGAAACCTTTAATACTCATAGGTGATTAAAGAACTAACTTTCAAAATGTATAACAAGATTTTTTTACTTGTTAAAACCTTGAAAGAAGCAGAGCTAGGTAACTACATTACTACTCCCTTACCTACAGGGAAAATGTTGCAAGGCCCCCAATGGATGCCTAAAACTGCAGAAACTACTGAACTTTATACATGTATATTCTATTTATGTTTTTTCCCTCTATATGCATACCTGTGATAAACTATAATTTTTAAATTAGACACAGTAAGAAGTTATCGACAATAGCTAATCATAAAACAGAACAATTATAACAATATGTTAGCATTACCACTTTTGTGCTTTAGGGTTATTATTATGTAAAGTAAGGGTTACTTGTACAAGCACTCTGATATCACTAAAGTTAGCTTGATAACAAGACAACCATCAAGTAACTAATTAGACAGAAGTGTATACATTGTGGATATGCTGGACAAAAAGAAGCTTCACATCCCAGGTATGATAGAGTGAGATAGCATGAAATTTCATTATGCTTCTGAGAATGGCATGCAATTTAGAAGTTCTGAATTGTTTACATCTGGAGTTTTTTACCATTATTTTTAGAGCACAATTGATGGAAGATAACTGAAACTAGAAAGCCAAATTGCAGATTAGGGGGGACTATTGTACTTGATTTTATTTGTGTGTGTGCATATTTCTGTTCGGGGAGAGTTAATGAAAGAAAGCAGTATGGTAAATAAGAAAAAAAATTAAGAAGAGTTACTGATGTGGTATAAAGACAAGGATTGTACTCTTTACAGGTAAACTGGTAGCTACTGATCAACTGATAAAAGTGTGATTCTTAATAATTACAGGAAAGGTAAAACTTCAACCAACTTTCCTTGACTATTTATTTTTTTTTTCTTTCTTAAATTTATTTATTTATTTTTATTGTTGGGGATTCATTGAGGGTACCAGAAACCAGGTTACACTGATTGCATTTGTTAGGTAAAGTCCCTTTTACAATCGTGTCCTGCCCCCCAAAGGTGAGGCACATACCAAGGCCCCACCTGCCTCCCTCCTTTCCTCTCTCTGCTCTCCCCTTCCCCCACCCTGACCATGTAATTGTTCTTATATAAAAATTGAGTACACAGGATTCATGCTTCTCCTTTCCTGTCTTGCTTTAGTAAGAATAATGTATTCCACTTCCATCCAGGTTAATACGAAGGATGTAAAGTCTCCGTTTTTAATGGCTGAATAGTATTCCATGGTGAATATATACCACAGCTTGTTAATCCATTCCTAGGTTGGTGGGCATTTAGGCTGTTTCCACATTTTGGCAATTGCAAATTGAGATGCAATAAACAGTCTAGTGCAAGTGTCCATATGATAAAAGGATTTTTTTTTTCCTTCTGGGTAGATGCCCAGTAATGGGATTGCAGGATCAAATGGGATGTCTACCCTGACTTCTTAAAGGGTTCTCCATACTTCCTTCCAAAAAGGTTGTATTAGTTTGCAGTCCCACCAGCAGTGTAAAAGTGTTCCCTTCTGTCCACATCCACACCAGCATCTGCACTATTGAGATTTTGTGATGTGGGCCATTCTCACTGGGGTTAGATGGTATCTCAGGGTGGTTTTGATTTGCATTTCTCTGATAATTAGGAATGATGAGCATTCATATGTTTGTTTGCTATGCATCTTTCTTCTTTAGAGAAGGTTCTATTCATGTCTCTTCCCACTGATGTATGGTATTGTTGGCTTTATTCATGTGGATTAATTTGAGTTCTCTATGGTTATCAAGCTTTTGTTTGATTCAAAATATGCAAATATCCTTTCCCATTGGATAGGTGTATTTGCTTTGGTGTTGTGTATTTTCTTTGTGTGTTTGCTTTAGTGGTTGTCTCCTTGGCTGTACAGAAGCTTTTCAGTTTAATTAAATCCCCTTTGTTTATTATTGCTATTGTTGCTATTGCCATCGCAGTCTTCTTCATAAAGTCTTTCCCCCAGCCAATATCTTCCAGTGTTTTTCCTATTCTTTATTTGAGGATTTTTTTTTATCATTTCATGCCTTAAATTTAAGTCCTTTACACATCTTGAATCAATTTTTGTCAGTGGAGAAAGGTGTGGGTCCAGTTTCAGTCTTGTACATGTGGATGTCCAATTCTCTCAGCACCATTTATTGCATAGGGTATCTTTCCTCCAGTGGACGTTCTTGTTTGGTTTATCGAACATTAGGTGGTTGTAAGTTGTTGATTTCATTTCTTGGTTTTCTATTCGATTTCAAATGTCTATGTCTCTATTTTTGTGCCAGTACCATGCTGTCTTGACCACTATGGCCTTGTAGTACAGCCTAAAATCTGGTATGGTGATGCCCCCGGCTTTTTTTTTATTACCAAGAACTGCCTTAGCTATAAGGGGTGTTTTCTGGTTCCATGTAAAACACAGAATAATTTTTTCCAAGTCTTGAAGATGGGATGTTGGTATTTTAATAGGGATGGCATTGAATCTGCAGATAGCTCTAGGAAGTATAGACATTTCAACAATGTTGATTCTTCCGAGCCATGAGCATGGTATGTTCTTCCATTTGTTAATATCCTCTGCTATTTCCTTTACTAGGATTTCATAATTTTCTTTACAAGAGTCTTCACCTCCTTTTTTAGGTATATTCCTATGTATTTCATTTTCTTTGAAGCTATGTTGAAGGGAGTTGTGTCCTTCATTAGCCTCTCATCTTGGCTATTGTTGGCATATACAAAGGCAACTGACTTGTGGACATTGATTTTATATTCTGAGACATTACTGTATTTTTTTTGATGACTTCCAAGAATCTTGTGGTGGTGTCTTTAGGGTTCTCTAAGTATAAGATCATCTCATCAGCAAAGAGGGAGAGTTTGACCTCCTCTGCTCCCATTTAGATGCCCTTTATTTTCTTGTCTTGCCAAATTGTATTGGCTAGAACTTCCAGCGCTATCTTGAATAGTAATGGTGGACAACCTTGTCTGGTTCCAATTCTAAGCTTTCAGTTTTACTCCATTGAGTAAAATATTATCTGTGGGTTTGTCATAGATAGCTTCAATCAGTTTTAGAAATGTGCCACCTATGCCTATACTCTTCAGTGTTCTAATTAGAAAAGGATGCTGGATTTTATCAAATGCTTTTTCAATGAGGATCACATGATCCTCTCAATGCTTCTATTGAGAGGATCATGTGATCTTTATTTTTGCCTCTGTTAATATGGTGGATAACGTTTATAGACTTGCTTATGTTAAACCAGCCTTGCATCCCTGGGATGAAGCCTACTTGATCATGATGAATGACTATCTTGATGATAAGCTGTAATCTATTGGCTAGGATTTTGTTGAGAATTTTTGCGTCTATGTTCATGAGTGAGATTGGTCTGAAATTCTCCTTTTTGTTTGGGTCTTTTCCTGGTTTTGGTAGGGGTGAATTCTAGTATTTATGTTTTCATTGCAAATACATTAATTTGCCTTTATTATATCCAATGTCTGTTTGTTTTATTTATATTTTTAGATCAACTATAAAATATAAATTATACCTTTATTTATATTTTTAAACATGAAAAACATCATTTTATAGTATGTTAACTACTTTATCAAATTATTTGCACATAGTGATAATTTATTTCTGATTATTTGTTTTTAGTAACTAATTTTTAGGATTTGTATATCTTTGTGTATTTTTATATTTTATACTTATTTGGATTATTTTCCTCCACACCATTCATTGTTTCCTTTCTCTACTTATATTCCTATTTAAATATATTTAGGGGGTACAAGTGTTTTTTGTTACATGAATAAATTATAATGTTTTAAAGTCTGTACTTTTAATATACTCATCGACCAAATGATGTAAATTATACACACTAGGTAATATTTATCCCTCACCCCATTTCCAAGCTCTCTCTTCTGAGTCTCTAATGTCCATATGTCACTCTGCATGACTGCTTGAACCCATTAGCTGTCACTTGTAAGTGAACATGTGATTTTCTGTTCTTGAGTTACATCACTTACGTAATTGTTTTCCAGTCCCACCCTAGGTGCAGCAAAAACATTATTTTGATCAAAAGATGAAAATATGAATGAATTGTATTCCATTTTATGTATAGTATATATGCATATACTATATGTACATATATATACATATGCGATATACATAGTTTTATATATGTATATATACACATTATAACATGTATATATATTTGTGTATGTATATTCTATATGTGTATGTATAGTCATAGCACATTTTCTTTTTCTTTTCCTTTTTCGAGACATAGTCTTACTTTGTCACCTTCTGTAGAGTTCCATAGCATCATAGCTCACAACAACCTCCAACACTTGGGCTCAAGTGATTCTCCTGTCTCAGCCTCCTAAGTAGCTGGAACTACAGGTGCCTGCCACAACACCCAGCTATATTTTTAGAGACAGAGTTTCATTCTTGCTCAAGCTGGTCTCGAACCTGTGAGGTCAGGGCAATCCACCCACCTTGGCCTTCCTGAGTGCTAGAATTACAGCATGAGACACTGTTCCCAGCCAGCACATTTTATTTTCTATTTATCTGTTGATGGATAGTTAGGTTAATCCATACCTTTGCAATTGTAAATTGTGCTGTGATTAAATACATGAGTGCAAGTGTCTTTTTTATATAAGGACTTCCTTTGGGTTGATATCCAGCATTAGGATTGATGGATTGATTAGTAGATCCACTTTTAGTTCTGTGAGAATTCGCCACACTGTTTTCTGTAGAAGTTGCACTAATTTACATTCCCACTCAAACTGTATAAGCATTCTCTTTCACTGCATCCATGCCAAAGTCTATTATTTTGTGACTCTTATGGCACCTCATTGTGCTAATAATTTCCCCTTGATTATTAGTGATGTTGAGAATTTTTTCGTATTTTTTCTTGGCCATGTGTATATGTCTCTTCAAAAGTGTCTATTCATGTCATTTGCCTGTGTGTTAAGGAAGTTATTTAATTGTTTTCTTCTTTATTTGGGTTCCTTGTAGTCACTGAAATTAGTCCTTTGTCAGATGTTTAGTTTTCTAACATTTCCTCACATTGTTTATTTATTCTACTGATTATTTCCTTTTTAGTTTAATTAAGTCATGGTTACTTTTTTGGTTGCATTTGCTTTGGAAGTATTAATTATAAATTATTTCCCTTGGTCAATGTCTACAAGAGTTTTTCTTAGGTTTGCTTCTAGAAATTTTATGGTGTCAAGCCTTACATTTAAATACTTAATCCATCTTGAGTTAATTTTTTATATGGTGTCAGGAATCCAGTTTTATTTTTCTGCATGTAACTAATGAGTTTTCCCTGCACCAGTTGTCTGCTTTGTTACAGATCAGTTGGTTTTAGGGATATGATTTTATTTCTGGGTTCCCTATTGTGTTCCATCAGCAGTTGCTATAACTGTGAAGTGGGGTAATGTGATTCCTCCATGTTTGTTCTTTATCTTAGGATTGATTTGGTTATACAGGCTCTTTTATGGCTCCAAATGAAATTTAGCACAGTTTTTCTAATTCTTTAAAAAATGACATCAGTATTTTGTTAGAAATTGCACTGGATCTGGATATTACTTTGATCAGTATGGTCATTTTAACAATATTGCTTCTTCCAATTCCTGAGCATGGAGTGCTTTTCCATTTGTTTGTGATCTATAACTTCTTTAATTGGTATTCCATAGTTCTTATAGAAATCTTCACCTCCTGGTTAAGTATATTTCTAGGTTTTGTTTGTTTGTTTTAGCTATTGTAAGTGGACTGAGTTCTCTGAGTTCTTGCTCTGATTTTCAGCTTGTCTGTTATTGATATAAAGACATTTTACTGATTTGTGTACATTGATGGTGTAACCTGAGATTTTATTCAATCATTTTACAAATTTAGGAGTCTTTTTGCAGAGTATTTACAGTTTTCTAGGCATAATAACATATTATTAGCAAACAAACATAGTTTAACTTCCCCTGTCTAATAGATGGCATTCATTTTTTTTCTCTTACCTGATCACTATTTCTTGGACTTGTTGAATAGGAGGGAAAGTGGACATCCTTATTTTGTTCCACTTCTGACAGGAAATGCTTTCAACTTTTCCCCATTTGGTATGATGTTGGCTGTGGGTTTTTCATATATGGTTTTTATTATTTTGATAGATGTTTTGAAGTATGTTTCTTTTGTTAAGAGTTTTTATCATGAAAGGATGTTGGATTTTATTGACTACTTTTTTGGCATTCTGTATTATCCCTGATTCAAACTTGTGGGATTGTATGTTTCCAGGAATTTATTCATGCCCTGTAGATTTTCTGGTTTTGTAGTCTCAGATACTTTATATTTCTGTCTTATCAGGTAAAATGTCTTCATCTTTATTGCTCATTGAGAATATTTGAATTATCTCTCTAATCTCCATGGTTAATCTAGTTAGTGGTCTATCAATTCTACTAATATGTTCAAAAAACCATCTTTTGTTTATTTGATACTTTGCATTTTTATTGTTTCAAATTCACTTAGTTCTACTCTGATCTTTTATTTATATTATTCTGTTAATTATTGATTAAGTTTGTTCTTATTTTTCTGGTTCCTTGAGATGTGACATTAGTTGGTCAATTTGTAATCTTTCTGTCTTTTTTATATGGACATTTAGTGCTGCAAGCTTCCTTCTTAGTAATGTTTTTTCCTTATCCCAGTAATTTTTATACCTTATGTCACTACTATCGCTCATTTGGAAATGCTTTTAAATTTTCATCTTCATTTGATCATTGGCCCCAAATCATTGAGGAACAGGTTACTTAAGTTCTTTATTATATCTATATGACTTGAGAGTTCTTCTTGGAATTGATTTCCACTTGTATTCTTCTGTGGAGTGAAAAGCTACTTGATATGAATTTCGATTTTAAAAAAATTATCAATCTATTTTGTAGTCTAATGTGATCTATCTTGGGAAATGTGTTATGTACTTATGAAAAGAAGGACAATCTATTTAAAGTATGGGTATTAATACATAGCTGTTGTTACACAGCACACAAAAACACACAACCATAATAGTCATCATTACTTAGCAAGAAATTGGCACATGTCAACATGAACACAGCTGTGAGACATTAATATACAAAGGTTATGAAACCTTATGAAGTTGTTTGTATAGGTTTCCAGTGTAAGCATGTTAGCAAATTTGCGCACTGAATTTTCAGACCCTTCATAGGCTCTCATGGTCATTCTAGAAAAAGAGTTCCAAAATTGCTTTGAAGCATGGATTAGCCACTGGTATTAGTGCATAGCTTCCCAAAGGGAGTATCTCAAAAGTGACCATAGTGATACTCAGCAATGAGGCATGTAGCACTTTTTGTAGAATGAGTTTGAAACCTTAATTTTCTGACCTCATATGTTATTTTGTATGTAATTCGGGTAACACAAAAATGTAATGAGGAAAAGATGGACTTTTTTCATAATTAATGCTAGGCTAATTGGATATCCATATGGAAAAAGAAAAATAATACTGATGTTTACTTCAAAATCTATATCTTTGCATGTAAACACCAAAGAAAAATATTAATGTACAAGGACAAAAACAGGAGAAGATGATTTTGGCCCAGGGTAAAGTTTCTTTTTTTCTAAACAGGATACTTAAAGAATATTATAAGAAAAGTGGACTATATTAAAATAATAATTTCTGTTTAATAAAAGACATTAGTAAAGGGTGTAAAAGCAAACAACAGAGATAGATATTTGCAGTATGATTTTAAACAAAGAACTTGCTTTCAGAATATATAAAGAACTTCTATGAATATGTAAGAGAAAATCAAAAAGCACAACAGAAAAGTGGATAAAATCTTCAAATGGGTACTTGAGATAGGAGCATATCAAAAATGCAACACACATATAGTGATCATTTTTATTTGCCATCAGAGAAATGCAGGTTAAACCACGATGTAATTATACTGTATAGTCACCAGATGTATTTAAAACAAAACAAACAAACAAAACAAAAAAAGAACCCCCCCCCCAAAAAAAAAACAAGTGAAATCACCTCTCAAACTCTGCCTCTAGGAATGTGCATAATGAAAAATGAACATCAATGCTTATTTTTAACAGTCTTATAGACTTATAATTTATATATTATACTCTTTTATCCTTTAAAGTTTGCAATGAATTTTAGTATATTAACAGATATGTGCAACTGTCACCATAGTCAACTGTGTAACACACACACACACACACACATTCATATAAATCCTGTACCCTTTGGATTCTCTACCCAGTTCTAGTAAAACACTGACCTAAATTTTCTCTCTATAGATTTGCTTATTCTGAACATTTCATATGAATGAATTGGTATTATAGGCATTTATTTTTGTCATTATGAACTTTTACAATGAAACACTATAAACCAGGTAGCTTACAAACAAGAGATATTTATTTCTCACAGTTCTGGAGTTTGGATTTGGTGTCTGCTAAGGGCCTGCTTTCTGGTTCATAGAGGGCAACTTTTTGCTGTGTTTTCATGTGGGGGAAGGGTTTAGCTAGAAATATTGGGTCTCTTTTATAGGACATTGTAAATCCATTTGTGATGGTAGAGCCCTCAAGTTCTACTCATCTCCCAAAGGTCCAAACTTCTAATACCATCACCTTGGGGGTTATGTTTCAACAGACAAATTTTGGTTTAGCTAGGAATAATTTAAGACCCAAAGGAGCAATCATTTGTGTAAGTTCATTTCTCTTATCTAGAATTCAGGGTTGGTGTCAGGGCTGTAAGGCATTCTGTGGTGTCAGGGTCATGATGGCTTCTTTCTATTTCTTCTACTGCACCTTTTGTTTATTTTTAAAGATGTTTATGTGTAACTTCTCTCTCTGACAATAAGAAAACTGGCTTTTAGCATCCTTTGTCCATTTACTCATTTGTTCTACCCTATTGCGCACCCTATGCTTTTTTGACCTTTTAGTCTGAGATAACAACCTGAATTTTCAGGTAATAGAATGATGGTAGAGGTGAAGAGTTGTAGGCAAAGGCACACATGAAATTTTCTTTAAGAAATACCCAGAAGCTGCCTCACAAATTTTCTGTTTGAATTTCATTCAGCAGAAATTAGTCACCAGCTCACATCATGCTGAAAGGAAGTCTGGGAAATACAGCCTTGATCCCAGAAAGCCAGATACCAAGCTAACACACACACACACACACACACATACACACTTAATATGAAAAGACAGAAAAACAAAGGGAAAGAGAAATTGGAAGATAATTAAGAGTTTTTGTATACATTTTCTATGTACATTTTTTTCTGAATAGTATATTAGTATTTTAATGAATGGAACAAGAAAAGAAGTAATGTTACTTTTATAATTCATTTGGGAATTTAAAAACCTCCTTTAAATAGACTGAAAAAATGAATTTTTGGACCTTTTAAATCCATATTTTGTATCCTTTAATGTTTGGCCTTATCTATATTTCAGTTTACTTATGGAAAATGAACAAGAGATTAATATATTCACAGACAAAATGGGTCTAGGAATTAGGCTGGAAATAACGGTACCTACTGTTATTAAGAAATCTGGACAGACTATTTCACAAAATTTTCTTTAAATGGGTGAAGAAATAGCACTATTATTTTTATTTCACAGTTCCCCTTCTATCTTAACAAGGATTGTGAGCAGTGACATTAATCTGTTGACTGTTGCTGAATATATCAGATATGCTTCATAAATGCACACCTGCTGTGCTGCTGAAAGAACCTGGCATTTTCTGATGCTCCATTGAGTACAATGGACTGACAGCTTAAAGAGGCAGAACGAAAGACAGGTGGGAGGGAAGTCCAAGAGTGTATGGCTTAATAATATACCACAATATACTCTTCATTGAAACTAGTTATTACTGAAAAGAATGGCGGAATAGCAAAGCCTTAAATAAAGACTATCTTATGAAATATAATAATAGTAGAACTCATGCTAAAATAGACTCCTAAGACTGAACTGATTATAAATTTCTAAATGCATGACACTGTGGCTTTTTTTTAAAAAATCAGAGTTATTTAGAGATGATGGCCTTGAGCGTGAGCTAGCCATGTTATGCATAATTCTTATGCAATATTAAAATGCAAGGAACTTTTATCAAAAAAATGGCATATCATACTCCCTGATGTAAATTACATTTTTAAAGTTTCAACAAAAGGCCTATAAAACCCCTGTATATAGCTGCATAATGGTTCCCAATTGTTCTAAAAAATAGCATAGTTCACAGAAAACATTATATAGAGGAATTTCATTTAGTCCTAAATATATCTGCTCCTTTGACATAGTCATAGCAATTCAAGCATGAGAATGAATACAAAGTAGGCCTTACTGAACTTGAAATGTGATTTTCTATATTTTTAGATTTTATAACCCTTGTAAGAAGTGTGAAGATTTGAGGCTAATTCAGTTTAGGCTTACTAAACACATACATCAACCTTTAGAGCAAAAGTATTCTAGTAATTAGTCTTTCCTTCCTAATTATAGTCATGGAATATACTTTCTTTTTTGCTTTTACTTTATGGTTTCTGAAAATCTTACTATAGTTTTCCAACTGAGAAGCTCATACATTGAAAATAATTGAACATTCTTTACCTAAGCAGAATATTTACCTCCTTCAGGTTTTTGTATATCATCAAATAGGTACTAATCTCATAAATATAAACATTTCTCTTACAGGAAATTATCTTAAATTTAACTAGTTAGTAGCAATAACAATAATCACAATTCTAAATGATTAGGAAAAATAGTTTTCCTACAGAGTTTTGTTAGTACTTCTAGTTTCATTCTGGAGTAAAATGGTTCATTATGGAATGTAAATATTTCCTATCAATAGCTTCCATGCCTCTAAAACTAATTGCAGCAATAGGCTTTAATATTTTAGCATTACATAATTCATAATTGCCAAGTCATGGAAGAAGCCCAAGTGCTTCAACCATGAATGGATTAATAAACTATGGTATATGTATATCATGAAATATTATGCAGCCTTAAAAAAGATGGAGACCTTATCTTTTTTATGTTTACATGGATGGAACTGGAACATATTCTTCTTAGTACAGTATCTCAAGAACGGAAGAAAAAGTATCCAATGTACTCAGTACTATTATGAAACCAATATATAATCACCTACCCTTTCATATGAAATATAAAACACAACTATAGTCCAGGATGAAGGAGGGAAGAGGACAGCGAGGGGAGGGGGAGGCCAGGTGGAGAGAGGGTAAACGGTAGGACCTCAGCTATGGTGCATATTTCAAGGGTACATGTCAAATCTATTAAGAGCAGAGTATAAATGTCTTAACACAACAAATAAGTGAGGTGAAGGCTATGTTAACCAGTTTGATATAAGCATTCCAAATTGTATATAAAATCAGCATACTGTACCTCAATAAATGCATTAATGAACACAGTTATGATTTAATAAAAAATTAAGAGGAAAGAAAAGTATTTTTACCTTATAAAATGTTTTACTTTTAGTAACTTTTAATGATATATACTATAATTAATTACTTTGGTCCTTGTTTTAAACTGGAAACTATGCTATAATCTGTTCTTTCAGTGGTATTTACCTGAGCTGCATAACAATTATAATTATATTCCAAATAATTATTGTATTTCCCCTTAAAATTTACATGGCTAAACTTTAAATATTTAATTTTTTTTTCAGAGATGCGATCTCAATATGTTGTCCATCCTAGTCTTGAACTCCAGGCCTCAAGCAATCCCTCTGACACAGCCTCTCTAGTAGTTAGGATTATCAGAATAAGCCACCATGCCTGGCTGATATAATTCCTTAAACTTTATTTTTTCTTCTAAGAAAACCATTCTAGCTTGTCTAGAACTTTAAAGATTGTGTCCAGAATATCTTTCCACTTCTCTTCATCTTTTGGCAATGATTTTTGACATCAGGCATCATGGTGTTAGGGAGAAGCTTATTTGTAGCATTTTATGATTTCTGTGCTGCAAATGTTTTCATCTTGGTTATGTCAAGATAAGAGTTACTCATTTGGCCTTTGAGGACTTACAGAAGAAGTCTCCAGTTCCCCAGGAAACTATTATTTCCTTTTTTACTTTGTGGTCAACTGTTCCATAACCTACTAGAGTGCTTATGATTATTTAGGAAAAGAATTACACTATTAATTAATCTCCAAATTGCTCTTACTGGTTATTTTTTGCATTCTGAAAATACTAGTACATAATTTTCTACATTAGAACATGATTCCATTGAAGTTGGAAAGAGTTGTGTCTCTGAGTTCATATAATACTATCCCCAAACAACTTACTATTCTTTCAATAAATAGTATTTGAGTTTTGATGAATATTGGTATATTCATTATTTCATTCCATTCATAATTTCTACTGTTTTTCATTCCTTGTTTTAACTAGAGAAATGAATCCCTTCTGATTGATTTTTTTTTCTACCAATTCTCTTACTACTTCTTTTAAGTTCCTCATCTAAGGCTACTCTTACTTTACCAATTCTATAACTCAATGTTTCTCACATTTTGGCATATGAAAGAATCAAATAAAGATGTTGTGTTTTTGATTTGTTTTGATTTTACTAAATGGAGTAAATGTAGTATCATGGTGGTAACAGATTCTGATTTAGTTGGAATGTGTCAGGTGCAGTATTTTTATAAGTAGTAAATTGATTTTTTCCCTTTTATTTTTGTTCATCCTGTTTGGTAGAACCTTACTACTTTGTTTTATCTCTTGAGCCATCATTTTATGTAAGCTCTGAGCTTTGACTTTTGGTGATAGGAATTGGGGTTTTGGAAACCCATCGCTAGTGGGATTCCCTTGTACCAATTGATGTACAAGCAGATATGAGTACTTCCTGCAGGGAAGGTCTGGTCTTGAGAAATTATCTCAGTATTAGTTTGTCTGAAAATGTTGTTCTTTCCCCCTCGTATAAGAAACTTGGTTTTTAAGGATGCAAAATTCTAAGCTGACCATCATTCTGTTTGAGATGACTGAAGATGGGACCTCAATCCCTTCAGCCTAGAAAGGTCTCAGTTGAGAAGTCTGCAGTTAGCCAGACAGATGAGTTTTCCTCTGTAAGTTACCTGTTGTTTTCACCTTATGACTTGCAGGGATTCCTTTTTCATGTTAATTTTGGCTATATATAACTAGGTGTACTGATTTCCTCTTGGCAATGGGTCTCCCAGGTGTTGACTGATGATTTCCTCTTTGGAAATGGATTTCCCAGTTTCTTGATAAAGCTGCCAGCGAGGGGCTGAAGGGTTCCCACTCAGCCAGAAAGTCTGCTTGTGTGGAGGTGGGACTGTCTGAGATTCACAATCTGGCAATGTGGAGTGGGCTTCACTCCTCTCTGCCCTTCCCTGCTGCATAGTTCACCCTAGCATCTGCCAGAAGGCAGGACCTGAAACAAACTGAGGTCCCCCATGACTTTGATGCTGGCTGGAAGGTCTCCTGCCCAGGATCCCACCCTGAGCTGACAGCACATCCCTCCTGTGGAGGGAGAAGTGCCCCAAGAGCACACAGCAGTTAGGACCCACACTGTTCTGTCCCCCATGATCTGACCATTCAGGAACACTCACATCCCCAGGCTAATTCACAGTTCTTCCCTCTGTGGAATGCATTTAAGACCTGAGGGTATGGGATCTGGCCTGTGGGCCCATTCTCATGTCTCCAGACATCAACCTGACATGCCAGGGAAAAGTGCACTAGTCTTGAGAGTTGTCCACAGTTTGCTCAAGCAGATCCTATGTCCCTCCTCCTCCCAGCATGCTCTGCTCTGATGAAGTCACTAGGCAAGCAGCACCAGGGAGGGCTGCCATGCAGGGAACCCACAATCCAAAGCACCCCTTTGTCTTTGTCAGGACCCCAAGAGGAAAGGTCCTGGAGCCCCATTCACTGTGGAAATGTAGGTGTGGTGACTTAGTTGTCTATCTTGGCAGTTGCAGGCTGGGAGACAGAAGAGGAGAAAAAGAGTCTTTTTGGAGGAAAGCCATCACTCCAGTCATGTCTGTCCCTGATTCTGGGTGGTTGTCTGTTCTGCATGTCCAGGCTCTAGAATCCTGTAGATTATCCTGGACCCACTGAACCCCTGTGGCTCCTGCAACCTGGCCAGAGCTGGGAAATGTTTGTATGGGGATGAGCAAAATAAAACAAAGAAAGGCACCTGGTGGAATAGAGAAGCAGTATGGCCTCTGTCAGCCTGGCTCAAGTCTAAGGAGAAGACAGGTGCCCCAGAGGTGCTGGGAGCCTGGTGCTTTGTCCACAGGAAGCTCCAAGGTCACCTGTGTCAACAGCTTCTGGTCTGATGTAGACAGAAAGTCTCTCCAATGGCTGGGGAACCCTCTCCCTGTCAGAGATGTTGAGGGGTGGAGAAACAAATTGCTCCACTTACCCCACTGGAGGCCAGGCCTCTCAGGGCTTGATCACTGCCAGAACTTTGCTCCTTTCTATTCTGCTCCACAACTTCTCATTGAGTCTCCTGAAGGTTCTGCCACCCTGCCCTCAGACCTATCCCCAATCTATGTTTATTTTTTCTATTTTATCTAAAACATCTCCTTTTTACTGAGACATTTCAGCAGCTGTTGTCTCTGGTCAGCCAAAAGTGATTTTTAAGTGGATGATTTATGGACCACATTTGAATAAACATGACCTGAAGGCTTTTTCTTCTTTAAGCATCTGCCTATGTTTTTTCCTTTAGTGATATTATCTTCTCTAGTTTTAATATACATCTGAAAATAAGTATCCCAAGCCTTATCCAGATATATTCCCCATGGACTCTCCTTAAAGCATTGATGAAGTTAGTATAATAGCAAGACATTTTGTCATCATTGTGACAAAATACTTTCTTTGCTTTTATCTACAAAAATATAGAGGTATTTAGCAGATGACACTTTTCATGAGATTTTCCCTAAAAATGAAAGATAACTTGTGTATGGAAAAAGCTAAAAATAAAATGCTTTTAAAAATGAAAGCAAAAGCAAAATAAAATCTTAATATAATATTCAAATGTCATGTAGAATTGATTAGAGTAGAAAATAAATGGGCATTTAGAAAATATTTTAATTTGCTCCCAGGTCTCTGGGTATATTTAAATGTCTCCATCATTTTTGCCAACATGGCACATCACACAGAAAGGAAAAAAAAAAACAAAACTGCTGTCAAATTAGGGCATGTTAATTTCAAAACTTCAATAGTTCTTCCATGACTAGTTATGTTAATGTACTAAGTGGGTTAATTACTCTAACCTTTTGCTTACCCATTCTTGAAAGAGTCATGTTAAGGCTGTAAATCACTAACTAATCTGACTCAGGCCCCATTAGTTACAAATTAACACATTTTGGCGGGCTTATTAAAGAAGCAGTTTACTTCACTAAATTGTCACTCATTTCTGATCCTTGTCTTTTGAATTAAATTTGGTTTCATTAAATCTGCCACTATCTTAGCTACCATTACACTTCCCATATTACAAATTTCATCCTCACTCTTAACCCTCTTCAAGAAATTTAATAATTTCCTTAAACTCATATGTAAGTTAAGTCCATTAATGTTTTATAGAATGTCTTCCTGTATTTTTAGAATCAGAATATCATTGTTGTTTTGATATTAGATTCATATTTTGTTAGACATTTTATATTTGAATAATGTTTTCATTATGTGCCTGATATGTGGTTTGGGATTTATTTTTCAAGTCATCAAATATTCTAACACATTATTAAATCATTTCTTCATTCTTCATTAATTTTAATAGTTGTCATAGGTAGATTATTAAATATGCCTGTACTTTTATTCTTAGCGGTCATTTTCCTCATTGAGCTCAATTTTTGTATCAATAAATTCAGTGGTTATGTTATGAATGATTTATAACTATTTTTATCTGAAAGAGTCATTATAACTCTCATTACTTTAAATTTACAATTTCAAATATCTATTACAGCCCGTTATTATTAATTTTAGAATAATACAAATAGTAAAAAGTGAAGAATTTTATTGCAATTAGTTTAAGTTCGGAAATTATTTTATAAAACTTTTATCTTAGTCCTTCCTTGGTTTAAATACAAAACTTAAGGATTTCTGTAATTTGATCTGATTATGCAGTTTTTGTGGGTAAATGAAGTAATCTATAATGACTCTAATAAACAAAGGTGCTAAAGATATGGACCGCAATCTTAATGGGATTGGAAAGGCTGAGAAAACAAGATGAGAAGGCTCCGACCTCAGAGTTGAGGGACACCAAGGGTTCCATCTCAAATGGCAGGAGAACAATTAACAACCACTACAGACAGATAGCGGACCATACCTGTCTCTTCTCATTTTCCACCCTAACTAATATGCCATTTAACTCTAAGACTTCTAAAGATTGGAACCTCAGAATTAGAAGAGGACAGGAAATCCTGGAGAAAAATGAATTGATTAATTTATTTTCAATTAGTGAGGTGATAATTATGCCAATTTCATAGAGGCTTGAATAAAATTATAATTTATCTAATTTTTGGCATGCCACCAATTTCCATTTGGGAGCTCAAAAAGTAAATGTTACTTTTGAAAAATAAAACAGTTATGCTTTAACGTTAAATCCAGTTTATTTCTTAGCAGCAGTTTGGTATTACTAGGTTGGAATCCATAAATATTAAAATAGTTTTCTTTCATCCAAACACTTAACTACTCCTGGAAAATCACACAGTCAGCCTTTAAAATAAAGTTTCAAAAAATTTTCCTACTCTTTTATCAATGAAAGTTTCATGTTGGAATTAATTATTTTTAATTATATATTTAGAAGGTGACTTTTCCACATAGACAATAATTCTTGAGATTGTGAGCGTCAGAGCACTAATTTTCACTTAATCAGCATATGCATTTGTTCAACACACAGTTTGAAGGTCCCTACCCTATTTTAGAAACTATGCGTCCTTATCTGTAAAAACAGAAAGATTAACTCACACATATTAAACAGAATTACTCATGGTTGAAAGTGATAACATAGGATGTGTGTAAGCACAGAATTTTAACTTTTATTGTGCTTAGCTCTCTTTTCATTAGCTATTTCTATAGAGAGAAGAAGATTCTGGACAGCCAAAACTTTTTTATTTTATTTTAGTTTAGTTTAGTTTTCAGTTTTATGTGCTAACCTTTTTGCATCTAACCCACATCTAAAATATTGTAGTTCACCTTTTATTTTCTTTTTGAATCAGGATTTTGTACCATTTCAAGGCCAAAGTGTATAGGAGTCTCTATTAATTGAAGCTGTAAGTAGTCATTTTTTTGATTACCAACTACATGGTACATATGGCCCATAACTTTCTTCATTCCAGTTTCTGTTTTCTGTAACATATTCAGAAAACTTGTCTCCTACCTCAGATTATTTGATTTACTTTTGCATGCCACCTAGATGATCTCTAAATTCTGAAAGCAACTTCAAGAATTCTCTGTAACAAAATTGAGGAAGGAAAGTACAGATTCCTTCCCATCCTCATTGTGTCTTCTCTTCCATCAAAATATATGTGCAGCTAATGAATGGTGAATTACCAAGGACCTTTTCTTGACCAGACACTTGTGAAGATCTTTCTACAGCTTTCCCTAGATGTCAGGAGGGACAACTCCATGTTTCCCAGGACCAGTTGAGAATGGGCGGATAAATAAACACTAGAGGAAATTCTTAGATTTTCTTCACTCCATTTGTTCTTCTCTTCCTTTATTTCATTTTGGATTGACTAACCTCTAGCTCCAATAAATTTAGGAATCTGAGCTGAGCAACTCAATTCCACAAGTCTGATGAGGAACCTCTTATTTCATATCTTTTCCCACCACCTTGCATAAGTTTATGCCAAAGTCATCCCTAGAGAAACAAAATGTACATAGAGGTGAGATAAAATTTTTTCTATTGCTTTTTTTCCTTAAAACACTATGCTAATCATACAGTGCCATTACAGTTTCATCACTTTTTTATGCAATAGCCTCTTTCAAGACTCTTTGTTAACTGGGTCCTTCACAATTTATGAAGCAGTAGAGAAAGAATTTTGCCTACAAATGAATGACCTGCTCAAAAGAAGTGAATGTTCTAAATATTTTATAACCTGTCCTAGAAAGTGTCTTATAATTCCATTACATAATTAAAGCAAGTTTAATAGTCAGGAATCTCCACATCCTTCAGTATGGGCAATAAACGCAAGCTAATAAGATTTTTGAACCAAGGCTTCTCACTGGAACTTTGTAAGTCCTGCATGCTCCATTTATTGTAATGATTTAAATTTATCTTTCTGAGAAAAATGTACACAATTCTTGCCATAATTTTCTTGAGAAAAATAGCTGACAGTCACACTTTATTAAATCCATCGTTCCCCCCACTCCTAAGAAAGACAAAAAAAAAAAAAAGTGGTTAAAGAGCTATAGTTCTATAAAACATAATTCACCAAGGTCTCTTGAAACTGACTTTGAAGGCAATTCTACCAATCTAAAAGAGTGATGATAGAAAGAGACCCTAAGAGATATATTGCCTCAGTCTGCTTTTTGGAAAGAAAATTGAGCAATGTTCAGGTCACTAAATGTATCAGGAAGCCACTTCATTCTTCATCTACTCTCTACTTTATATCCATTGCCTTTAAATCTCCAGTTCTAAGCAGCCAGGAGTCTATTGCCCTGTTCCTTTCCCCACTCGAGAGCAGACAGAATACTCTTTATCCCCTTCTCTAGTTTCACTTTACTTCTATTCTCCCTCTCTTTTTCTCCACTCCTTTTTGTTCCCATTTAAAAAGGTATGGTGGGGCAGTGCCTGTGGCTCAGTGGGTAGGGTGCTGGCCCCACATACCAAGGGTGGTGGGTTTGAACCCTACCTTGGCCAAACTGCAACAACAATAGCCAGGTGCTATGGTGGGCACTTGTAGTCCCAGCTACCTGGGAGGCTGAGGCAAGAGAATTGCCTAAGCCTAGGAGTTGGAGATTGCTGTGAGCTGTGACATCACAGCACTCTACTGAGGGTGATAAAGTGAAACTCTGTCTCAAAAATAAAAAAGTATGGTAATTCTGTTTTTGGTTCTTTCAGGAACCTTCATATTGTTCTCATAGTGGCTCATTCACATTCCCACCACCACTGGAAGAGTGCCTTCCTTTCTCTGTGCTCTCACTCACGTGGATGGGTACATATCCAAAACAAAGGAAATCAGTATTTCAAGGGGATAAATGAACTCCTATGTTTATAGCAGTACTATTTGCAATAGCCAGGATGTGGAATCAACCTAAATGTCCCCCGATGTTAAATTGATGAATGAGAAAAGAAAATGTGGCATATATACATAATGGGATATTATTCAGCCAAAAAACAGGAATGAAATTTTGTCATGTTCAACAGCATGTATGAAACTGGAAGACACCATATTAAGTGAAATAAGCTAGGCACAGAAAGATGTATGTCACATTTTTACTCACATGTGGTATTAAAAACTAGATCTCATAAAGATAGAAAGTAGAATAATGGTTACTAGACGCTGAAAATGGTAGTGGGGGAGTGAGGACAAAGAAGGTTATACACAAATGGGTAGAAAAATAGTTAGAATGAACAAGATCTACCATTTCATAGCACACTATAAGGTGGCTATAGTTAATAATAATTTACTGAATATTTAAAAATAACTAGAGGAGTAGATTTGTACTGTTTGTAACACAGAGAAATGAAAAATGTTTGAGGTAACGGATATCTCAGTAACTCTGATTTGATTGCTACACATGTATGCTTGTATTAAAATATCACAAATATGTACTCATAACAAGTAAAAATAAAAAAAGAATCAATTTAAAGTTTCACATTTTTGAAAATATTTTATATGGAAATTGAGAAGCAAGAAATAAAAAGAAAACTACTGTTGGATATATTTTAGAAAAATTATGAAGATTTTTTAAAATAAGGAAGTTTACACATTCATATTTATGAATTCATTTTGTCTTTACTCTGTTAATCTTATTTTACATTTTCTGTTTCCTGGTCATGATACTGCTTTTTTTGTTTTTCCTTTATGGCTTTCGCTAGAATTATCAGCATTTTAAAAATTATATTTTCCCCAAGTGCCTCGAGATTTACACACTATATTTTTAATCTGCTATTGTTTTCTTTGAATATTTTAAAAGGTGTTTGAATTCCAATTCTTTATTAAGAAAAGAAAGACAACAATAAGGTTTATAGTAATGAAATACTTAGCATGGTTTTCTTTCTTTTTCCCCCTTTCTAGCCTGAACATTAACATCAGCCACAACAGCAACAGTGGCATCATCAATATTTTCTTTGTGCACTTTTCCTTAATTAAAATTTTTTATAAAACAAGAACAATTCTGAATGCTAAACTTCAAGACTCATTTGACCTTTTGCTTAATAATAATAAGATAAATAATATTGTTTTGAGCCAGTATTAATGAATACACAGGTTCAAGGGTATTATCCGTTGCTATTTTATTGTATGCATACTACATATATCACTAAACCTTTTTGAAGGTCATATTTCATTAAGTACTAGAATCCTTAAAATTGCTTAATACAACAATCACTTTTTTTAGAATTTCAACCTAAGAAGATAAACATGAATATGCAGAAAACTTCTTGCTTAATGTATAATAGTTATTTTCTTTTTTTTGCTGTTGTTTTTATTGTTGCAGTTTGGCTGGGGCTGGATTTGAACCCACCATCCTTGGCATATGGGCCCAGCATCCTACTCACTGAGCCACAGGCGCCACCCTAATAGTTGCATATTTTTAAAATGACAGCTTATTAAAAACCTTCTTCATGTACATCAATTTTGTGTTTTAAATGGATGATATAATATTCATAAGATCAAATAATGAATTGCATTGGTAAATACTTAATGACATGGATAAAGGACCATCCCACATAAAAAGAATAAAATGCATATACATGTATACCAAATATGAAATCTAATTTCATTTTTCAAAAGCATATATGCATGTAAAATGCCTATATTTATATGCATATGTTTGTTTTCATATATTTATATGGAACACGATGCAACAAAATATTAACTTTTGGGTGAGGTAGTATCTTTATATGTAGTTATTATTTTCATCATAATATTTCTCTGTACTTCCTGTATATTATAATAAATACTTAACTAATCCTGTAAACATTAATATAATATTTCAAAAACTATAAATCAGATTATAGAAGAAATTATATAACTATAACTGAATAAATATTATACATATTTTTCTGCAAAAGACATCAGCACATAATAAATAGAAGGAAATATTTGCAATACATCCAATCATCTCAGAATTGATGGACAAAATAATCAAATAGCTTTTTCATATTGATAAGAAAAAACAATCCTCCAATATGAAAATGGACCAAAGATATAAAGAAGCAACTTATAAAGAACCAAAAGAAACCCAACACAAAATATCTGGAAATAAAAATGAAAGTAAGAATGATATATTAACAAATGATAAATGATAAATATATTAATATATGATTAATCATTTGTCATGGTGATATGCATACACACATGTTAAAACCCAATGTTGGCAAGCATATGAATTCCTTTAGTCCATTTGGGAGTTAAACATTGATAATATCTACCAAGATAATAAATAAACATATCCTTTGTGTTACCACAATATATACACACACAAAAAAAAATAGCATTTGTATCCCTTGTACTCTCTCCAAGAATTTTTATAGTTTCATGTCTTAAGTTTAAGTCCTTTAACCAGTGAGAGTCGATTTTTGTTAGAGGAGAAAGGTATGCATCCAGTTTTAGTCTTTTACAAGTTGCCAGCCAATGCACCCAGCACCATTTTTTAAATAGGGACTCTTTCCCCCAATTTATATTCATAATTGCCAAGTCTTGGAATAAGCCCAAGTGCCCATCGATCCATGAATGGATTAATAAATTAGGGTATATGTATACCATGGAATACCATGCAGCATTAAAAAAGATGGAGACTTGACCTCTTTTATGTTTACATGGATGGGGCTGGAAAATATTCTTCTTAGTAAAGTATCTCAGAAATGGAAAAAAAATATCCAATGTAATCAGTACTATGATAAAACTAATTTATAATCACTCACACTTTCATATGAGAGATGAATCACAACTATAGCCCAGGATGAAGGAGGGAAGGGGAGGGGGAAGGGAAGGGAAGGGGATGGTTTGATAGAGGGAGGGTTAATGGTGGGACCACACCTATGGAGCATATTGCAAGTGTCGAAGTCAAATCTATCAAGTATTGAACACAAATGTGAACACAAAAATTGAACACTGTGATTAAGTAAATGGGGTGAAAGCTATGTTAATTAGTAGGATGAAAGCACTTCAATTTGTACGAATAATCAACACATTGAATCCCACAAAGGTATAAATGTATTCATGATCTATGTATATGTGACTTAAAAAAATAGCATTTGTACAGAAAAATATGAATGTGTTTTTTTTCTAGAGACCACCTGATTGACTAACATAACTATACAGCAGCTATTAGAAAGACCTGCAGGGATTTCCATGGTGTAATGCCAATTAAGAAAAAATCAAATTACAAACGAAGTATTAGAATGCCTCTAATCCTAATTACAAATATATGACATAAAACAATGAATAAACAAATCTTTATATGTACGATTGAAGTTGTGTAACATGGAAACAAATGAATTCTATCAGGCTATTGCTATAGATTATCTAAGGCTGGGATTCAGCTTGGAGAAAAGGTGAGAAGCACATGGAGGGATAGTAAGCATTGTACAATGCTAAGTGAAAATGAATAGTACAAAAGTCTATCTCCAATGAAGTTATTTTTGGTCCTATAAAATTCTAATGAACATTTTAAAAATAACTGGAATGTAAGTTGCATTAATGACAATTGATTTGATTCAATGGAAAAATTGTGAATAATTTTGATCTTGCAGTTCTGTTATATTGTTCTTGTAATGAACTCCTTCCTATTCACAAATTGGAATCATTGACATGTGATTTGCAATCATTGGAGAGATTTTCAGCTGCACTTTTCTCTTTCTGGAGGAGATAGCCTACTAACCCCAAAAGCCAATTTACACCTCACTTTTATAAAGAGAATCCAATTCGTTGGACTGCAACTTCAGTACTTTGTCCCAAGTTGGGTTCTCTTTTTCTACTCTGCATCTATAATTAAACTTCAGCCAAAGTTGCCCTCGCTCTTTAGTGAATTTATTAATAATGGTCTTATCTCATTATCTTCCCAAACTGTGTGTGAGAGAAAATGTGAGAATTTTTGTTTGCTGTTTGTTTTGGAGCAACAAAAGTGAAGAGAAGTTGTCTTGGAAAAAAGTGAGAGAGTGAGTGAGAGAGAGCAAGAGGGAGAGAGGGGAGAGAATAATCTTAGAGTAGGAAGAGGTGGAAGTTGTGAGTTACTATGAATATTGGATACTTGTGCCGACATCTTCCACTGTTAACCCCCACAGCACTATGAGGGGCAGTGTACAGGTGTCTACCATGATTCACCAAGTGCAGATGCACAGCAAAAAAGGAAATTTCAGTCTTTGAAAAGATACTGCTGCATCAGTCTTTCACATAAGAGACAAGGCTACTGAACACTGAAAGATGAATATGGGCTTGAACTATGTGGATATCTTGCAGGTGTGATGGTGGGCTAAAGACTAAAAAACCATTCCACTTTTACTGTGGACCCCATGTAAACCTCTCCAGTTACCTAATACCAAGAAAATGAGGGAACTCTCATTTATTTGAAATTGAATTGTTACACATCCTGTGGATGAAGGCTTTGGAAACTTATTTAGGTTGAGCTAAATAAGCTATTTTAGCCGATGATCATTAATTTTCCTAAATTTAATATACTCCTCTACTATTATTATAATAGCACTGAACACGTGCAGACAATTTCTTTCTTTGCCTTTCTTTGTCTTACATACACACACACCCTCAAATGTATAAAAAAGTGGATTGATAAAGGTCTAATTAAATACACAAATCATTAAGCTAGTATAGAAGCAATGTAGATTCCACTTTTTAGATATGACTAGAGAAAATACTCTGTGATAGCAAATATCTGTATCCTTCTACTAATTCATGCAATAAGTAATATTATGAAACTTAAAATCTTTTTTTAAATATAAATTGTGCCTTAAAATGACTTATGTCAGAGGAAGATTTCACACTTAATAATATGGTCAACAGCTAAATAGTACAGCAAAAAAGGTTTTTGTATAATTATTAGAATGTGCTGGTAACTTGTTTTGTATAAAATACAAATTCTAGGAAGTAAGATTTAGACCTGCTAAATATGGGTGCTGCCTCCATAATTGCCAAGAATACCTGTACAGTAGACTTACATGCATCACAACCTGCCTCCATAATTGCCAAGAATACCTGTACAGTAGACTTACATGATCACAACCCTTGAATTCGAAGCTAAATTCATTTTTAAAATGTATGTGGATTATTTGGGGAATTGATATGCAGTTTGTATATGCACTTCCAAAAGTTATAGCTGATTTGAGGAATAAAAGTGAACTCTGATAAAATTAAGTTTGAAGGTACTTTTTAGATAGTTTTAAAAACCACTGAGCAGATAAAGCATAGGCATCAGAAGGTCCAAGAAAAAAGAAATAACTAATTAATGTAAAATTTAAAAGTTTTATGGTAAGATTAATTTCTCTATGAGTCTTAAACATAACACAGAAAGAAATTGCAAAGAAGAAAATAAAAGGCCCAAATGTTCAAATCATCTGACGAATGATTAATAACTAGAATATATAAGGAGCTAAACAATAAAATGGGAAAAACTCTAACAGTACAATTAAAAAATGGGCAAAGAATTTGAATAGACATTTCTCATAAGAAGGCATAAATGGCCGACAAGTATATGAAAAAATGTTCAACAGTATAATTCATCAGAGAAATTAATATCAAAACTCAATGAGATGTCATCTTACTCCATTGAAAATGGCTTTAATAGGAAAGATGGGTAATGATGAAAACAGAAAAGGATATGGAGAAAAGGGACCTCTTATATAGTGTTGGTGGGAACATAAATTAGTGGAGAACTATGGAGAACAGTATGAGATTTCCTCTGAAAGCTAAAAAATTAACTACTATATGATCTAGCAACCCCTTTGCTGGGTATATACCCGAAGGACAGGGATTCATACATGAAAAAGATATCTACACTCCCAGGTTTCGTGCAACGCTATTCACAATAACCAAGGTTTGGAATGTACCTTAGGGTCCATTAATGAATGAATGGTTAAAGAAATCATGGTACTCATACATAATAGAATATTATATAGCCACAAAAGCAATGAAATCCTGCCATTTGTCACAACATGTGTAGGCTAGAGAGCATTCTGTTAGTGGAAATAGGCCATGCAACTGGGTTATAGCTTTCATGTGAAAGCCATAAATTAGTTTCATAGTAGGGCTGACTAAGAATAGGGGGAAGGGGGAAGGGGAGGGTAAGGAGGGGGGAGGGGGGCAGAGAGAGGGAGATTGGTGAGATTACACCTTTGGTGCATCTTACAAGGGTATATGTGAAACTTAGTAAAAAAAAAAAAAAAAAAGAAGAAACTTAGTAAATGTGGAATGTAAATGTCTTAGCACAATAACTAAGAAAATGCCAAGAAGGCCATGTTAACCAGTGTGATGAAAATGTGTCAAATGGTCTATGAAACCAGAGTATGTTGCCCCATAATCACATTAATGTACACAGCTATGATTTAATTAAAAAAAAAAAAAGAAATAGGCCATGCATAGAAAGACAAAATTGTGTGTTCTCATATATATGTGGGAGCTAAATATTAAAAGAAATTGATCTTATGGAAACAGAGAGGATAATGATGGTTACCAAAGGCTGGGAAGGGCAGTAGGGAGGAAGGATAAATTTGGGACAGTAAATGAGCACAAAAATATAGTTAGATAAAAGGAACAATATATGAAGAATGACAAAGTGATTATAATAAATAGTAAGTTAGAGTATGCTTAAAAATTTCTAAAGGAGTGGAACTGGAAGGTTCCTAACACAAAGAAAAATTATAAATGCCTGAGGTGACGGATGCCCCACTTACCCTAACATGATTAATTCACATTATATGCCTATACCAAAATGTCACATACACCCTATAAAGGTGTATAACTATTATGTATGTATGATGATTGCAAATTTTAACAAAATGATTCAAACTAGTCTCTTTGATGGTAGAGCAAAATTTCTTTACTCCTATGCTATACCATCTCCATTAAAAATCATGTTTGCATACTGTTGATGGGCTAAAAAATTATGCTAATCTGGAGTTTAATTTGTCTGTAAGTCAAAAATGAATAAATTTGTATTCTTTGGGGGAGAAAAGAAAGTTCTACAGCAGGAGAAAAGCATTGGAATCTTGGTGAGGTTCACTACCAAAATGGTACAGCAAAATGAGATAAGCAATATAATATAATAGTATACAGCAATATAAGATAACTGAAGCCAAGAATTGTCAGACACTTAGACAATGTGTGTCAGAGAAAAGCAGTCTTTAAAATAATCTCTGTGAAGACTGAATGCACATTCTCCCTCCTCCCCAAATTCATACATTGAAACCCTAGTTCCCAAGATGATGGTATTAAGAAGTAGGTGAGATGTGATTAGGTTACAAGGAATCAGTCCTCATAAATGGAATTAGTATCCTTATTCAAGATGTCCCAGAATGCTTCTTTGTCCCTTCACCATGTGGAGATGTAATGGCAAGTCATTATCTATGAAACAGGGAAAGGGATTTCCCCAGACATCATATCTGTCACAGCCTTGAACTAGGACTTCCCAGCCTTAGGAACTATGAGAAATAAATTTTCTTATTTATGTGGGCTTAACAATTAAGTTAGTGAAATCATCCTAGAAAAAAAAAAAGTGTTACATACCTCATTGCTGAATATCACTACGGTTGCCTTTGAAGTACTCCCCTTGGGAAGATATGCCTTGCTGCCAGTGACTAGTCCACCCTTAAAAACAATTGTGGGGCTGCGCCTCTGGCTCAAAGGGGTAGGGCGCTGGCCCCATATGTCAGAGGTGAACTCTTTTTCTGGAATGACCATTAGAGCCCTCATATTATTCCCGATGTCCTGAATATCATCAAAATGTTTTCTTTTCAATATTTCTTTTATCTTAAGGTAATTAAAAAGTAATTAGGGGTCTTACCAGGTAAGTAGTAGTGTGTTCCAACACAGTTATTTGTTTACTGGCTAAAAACTGTCTCACAGACACGGGCATGAGCTGGTGCATTGCTGTGACACAAAAGCCATGAGTTGTTGCTGAAAACTTCAAGTCATTTTTGACTTATTCAACATAGCATTTTTGGCACTTTAAAATAGTAAACTTGGTTAACTGTTTGCCTGGTTGGTACAAATTCATAATGAATAAGGCCTCTAATATAAAAAAATGGTAAACAGCATCATTTTGACTTTCAATTTGGACTGATGGAACTTTTTGCTCACAGAGAATTGGCTGACTTCCATTGTTCACTTTAACACTTTGTTTTGGGGTTATATTTCTGGACCCACGTTTCATCACCAGTGATAACACAGCCCAAAACATTATCTTGCCTCTCCAAAAAGTCTTGGCGAACTTCAACTCTTCTTTGCTTTTGTTCATCAGTGAGATTCTTCAGAACCATTTTTGCACACACCTTTCACATGCCAAGATTTTTAGCTAAGATTTTTCTGTTTCTCTATCAATGTTTACTTGGTCTTCTAGGCTTGTTACACTCATCTGATGCTTTTGACACAGAATTTTATGAATTTCTGAAATGTTTTCATCAGTTTTTCTCATTCCTGGCTGCCCCAATGTCTCTTTATCAGTGGTGCTTTCTCTCCACTCAGAAAAATGTTTGATCCATTTTTACTCTACTGTTCTCTTCAAGGCATTATTTTTGTAAACTTAAACTAACACATCCCTGATTTCACTTCCACTCTTGCCATGTTTAACAAAAAATTTAATATATTTTTTTGTCACTATAGTTCAAGCTCTGACATTCTTGCAATGCCATACAAAATACATGACAGTAATGAACACCATTCATCAAGATACCTCCTCATGTCAACACAGACAGAGATCCCAAGGTTATGAAACCTTACTGAGTTGTTTTTACAGTGCTGTCAATGTAAGTGCTCAGTGGCAAGTTCACAGATTTAACTGTCAAACCTCTTAAGCCATTTGTCTGTCATAGTTGTTACAGCAGCATGAAGATACTAAGGCACCCTGTTTATCAAACAAATGACTTCGGGATTTGCAGTGAAATATCTTTTTTAGGTTTTGAGGCGTGGTAAAACCAGAGAACACTTCCAGAAGACTATTGGAAAATGTCTTCACTTAAAACTAGATTAGATCACAAAGCACGAAGACCTTTCCTCCCAGAGGTTTTAGATGCAGGAGGTATAGTTCATGTCTATTTTCTTTCTTTTCTTTTCTCTCTCTTTTTTTTTTTTTTTTTTTTTTTGAGTAGAGTCTCACTGTGTTACCCTTGGTAAAGTGCCATGGCTTCACAGCTCACAGAACCCTCAAACTCTTGGTCTTAAGCAATTCTCTTGCCTCGGCCTCCAAGGTAGCTGGGACTACAGACACCCAGCTATTTTTGTTGCTGTTGTTGTTGTTGTTGCAGTTGTCACTGTTGTTTTAGCTGGCATGGCTGGGATCAAACCCACCAGTCTCAGTGTTAAACTATGGGCGCCATCCAGTTCAGGTCTATTTTCAGCAGATAAAAGAGAAAATAAAACACTGTGGGAGTAAAGCTAGTCACCAAGACTAACCTTATAGAGCATAACATTCTTCAAAAAATTGGGCAATTAAAGTGAAAGAAAAGGAAAACAGTGACTAACTTTATGCAGGAGGAATGCAGTAACAGATGGTGACTTCTGTATCACTAGACTAGACTCTACCAATTAGAGTACTTTGAAACTTTTTAGAATGGCAGCTACTCTGGAGGCATTTTAGAAGTCAGGTACAAGAAGGCTTCCCTGACAGTAGGCTAAAAGGGTGTCAGGATGAAGATGAGCTGCCAGCTACACACACTCATTAATCTTGTATTCAACTGCTGACCTGATGAGTCATCTAGGAGTTACTGAGGAAGTTGGAGAGAGCTGCTCAAGCTCAGAGAAGAAACATTGCCAAAAACACCTGTTAAGACTTTAAGGAAGCTAATTAGCCCCTGCTTTTTATTTATTCTTTTTATTTATTTATTTATTATTATTATTTTTTATTAAACCATAGCTGTGTACATTAGTATGATCGTGGGGCACCATACACTTAGTTCATAGATCGTTTGACACATTTTCATCACACTAGTTAAACATAGCTTTTGTAGCATTTTCTTAGTTGTTTTGCTAAGACCTTTACATTCCACATTTACTAGGATTCACATATACCCTTGTAAGATGCACCGCAGGTGTAATCCTATTAATCCCCCTCCTTCCCCCTCCCTTCCCTTTCCCCTTTCTCCCTATTCTTAGGTTGTAACTGGGTTATAGCTTTCATGTGAAGGTCCTACATTAGTTTCATAATAAGGGTGAGTACATTGGGTACTTTTTCTTCCATTCTTGAGACACTTTACTAAGAAGAATATGTGGATGGAGCTTTTTATTTATTCTTAAGGAGAAAATGGACATATCATTGTATATTATAGTCATGAAGGGAACATAGAACTAGCAACGTGAAATATTACCTGCTTTTCCCTAGGAAAATAAGAACATATCAGAAAGACAAACTTAGGATGTCCTCTTAGAGTCTAGGCTCAGTCTATATCCCAAGATTTCTCTCCTCAGGCAGCTATGACTCAAGAGGGGATGAAAACAAACCCTAAAACCCATGATAAATCCCAAGCTTCATTGAAGAGACAGGTTCATGTGACAATATTACTCTATTACCCAACACCACGAGTATTGCAGAGAAAGTCTACCTTTCACTTGGTGCAGCCTAGAAATTGGAGCACCAACTGATTTTATGATCGAGGAAGGTATGTCTAAAAAACTGAGGTTGAGAATCACTCAACACTTCCTCATAAAGTGTAATCATTATACGACTGCCTTTATGCCAAAGGTAACTAATTACCAACCTCCCACCCCCACCTCTGGATGGGGCAGTGCTATACTGAAAGAAAATTGCCTTTAATCCGAGTCACAGTCATACTCAAGATCAGAGGGAAATAAAAACATCAACCAGATACTCTTTTGTGTCAGGAGGAAAGATTTCACATCAAAAAACCCACCACTGGACTGGAAGTTAATTTAACATCAAAGACCTGAGTGAAGTAGATGCAATAAAAGATGGAAAACACTTTGTTTTATTTCTCTTCTTGTGTGAACTCGAAGACTGATGGCAAAGAGAATGTGGTAGAATGCTCTCTGGAGGAAGGCATTGTTTTTTATATTTTTATTTTTTGTTGTCTAAGATTATGTTGACATATATCAAAAATAAGAGTGTGTATGTTATATGGTTGTTTTAAAGGACCACAGTAAAACCCATATTGTGTGCCCAAAGCACAGCTTAAAAACAGAACATGAAAAGAAGTGTTGAACATTCCTGTGTGTCTCACTATGAAATCTTTCCCTCTCTTCCTCCCTACAAAGGTCGCTGCATCCCAAATTTTGAAGTTCTTGTTCCTTTGCTTTTCTTTGCAGTTTTACTACAGGATAGATATCAATATTGCTTATATATATATATATATAGATAGATAGATAGATAGATATAAACACACGTGTACACACACGCACATATGTATAGAGAGAGCTTACTATATATATAGAGAGAGTGTTTTATTTTTTTTGTTTAAACAAGTTTTTTAAGATTTTATTATGGTTTAATACTCAATTCAAAACAGGTATATCTGTAACTTCACTTTTACAGTTGCATGATATTTCATGGTATGAGTAAACCATAAAATTATCTATTTCAGTGTGTATAGGTAGGAGTTGAGTTACTCTTTTGCATGTATATGTGTGTTTTGTTTGTATGTATGTATGTGTTATCAATTTCCATACCAGATATACAAATTTATAATCCAAATGAAGTATATGAGATTCCCATTCCTTGCCAAAAGTGGCATATTCAGATATCAATTTCAGTCTGATAAGTGTTAAATGAAAACCCAGTTTAGTTTTAATTTTCATAATTTTCACTAATGAGACTTGGTACATAATCATGTATATTTTAGTGATACATTCTATGCTTGTGCACATTTTTTCTTTTTCTTTTGTCCTGAATGTAATAAGATGTTTAGCAGTATCCATGGCATCTATAAACTAGATGCCAATAGTGCCCAGTTATGACAATCTAAAATTTCTCCAGACAGTGCCCAATTTCTCATAGGGGTCAAATTTTTCCCCTGTTCAGTAGACTACATAATGGTAAAGCCACAGGAAGGCAGTCTGCATCCTTGAATCCACATTTTGTGATTGTGATTTGTGTTGCTATGAATATTCAAGTGTAAATGTCCTTATGATAAATTGTTACTTTTTTCTTCTGGATGGGCAACTTGTAATAGGCTTGCAGAATGAAATGGAAGGTCTCATTTCATCTCTTTAAGGATTCTTCATAATTCTTTTCAAAAAGGTTATATTCATTTGCAATTTCACACCATTAGCAACTGCAAAAACAAGAATAAATAAATGAACCTGATCAAGCTTGAAAGGTTCTTCATATGTAAGGACACTATAAACAAAGCAAATAGACAACCTTGAGAATGGGAGAAGATATTTTCATGCTACAAATCTGACTAAAGGCTAATAACCTGAATCTATAAGGAACTCAAGCAAATCAATAAGGAAAAAGCAACAACATAATTAGAAACCGGGCAGAACCTTCTCCCCAAAAGACAGAAAAATGACCAACGAACACATGAAAAAATGCTCATTGTCCCAAATCATTATAGGAATGCAAATCAAAACCACTTTGACATATTACCTAACCCCAATAAGAATAGCCCACATAGCAAAGTCCCAATGCTACAGATGCTGGCACGGGCGGAGAGACAAGGGAACGCTTGTACATCTTATTTACACCTGTTATTCATACTTACGGTTTCTACATGTTCATCCTCCAGTCTATAATCCTTCTTGAAGAGAATGGTTCAATGTCTTGATCTTATCCTTTTCTGTCTGTGGAACCTTCTTTTTTTTTGGGGGGGGGTGTTTGCCGTTTTTGGCCCGGGCTGGGTTTGACCCTGCCACCTCCGGCATATGGGGCCAGCGCCCTACTCCTTTGAGCCACAGGCACTGCCCAAAACCTTCTTAAATGTCTCAAGACTTGAAATTATTGTGTATTTATGTGTGTCTATATGCTGACATACTATTAAAAATTTTATAGAAATTGCAACTTATTTTATGTTTTATAGTAGTTACCTAGATCTACCTGTTTTTGAATAGTTACAAGTGTTTGGGGAATATACACACATATGTATATATATAAATAATTTACGTATTTATTAGCATTTTGTGGTACAACTATAAAACTCAGAACGACACAGTGCAATGGTATTCAGGCTACAATAAACAAACACTATTAGCTTCAAGCTGTGAATTACTATTTTCTGGTTCCATCCATTTTCTCTGGATTTTTCTGCTCTAATTCACTACACAAAAAGTTTTTAGAGACTGACTCAAGGCCTTCTTGTCATTTATTTCCATAATTTAAAGCACGATTACTGATCCTCCACAAATAGTGAAGAGAGTTAAATTCGATTCCAAGTCCATTCTCTCTGAGTGCAATATGACATGTCTTTTAATTTTAGAGGTGAGCCATGTTATTTAATAACTTAAATGATATAAGAATATTGCAAGGGTACAAGTCAAATCTGTCAAGTGTAGAACATAAATGTCTTAGCATTATAATCAAGTAAATGAGGCAAAAGCTATGTTGATTGGTTTGATGTAACCATGTCAGATTGTATAAAAAATCAGCACATTGTACCCCACATATGCATAAATGTATTCATGATCTATACAAAAAAAATTTAAATGTGACTTAACAGGAACAAGACCTAAATATAAGTTGTTATTATTATTCCCTGTTCTTCCTACAGATACTTCAGCTTGCTTTTTGCAAAGAGAACTATATACATTCATTGTATCATTTGATAGACTAATCTGAGGTTTTGGTTGTATTTTAATTTCTTAAAATTTATGATAGAATTTTCCAGAAGAAAACCAATAACACTTTTTTAACAGCTACTGAATTCTTTTGCATTTGATTGCTGTAATATTTTCTAAGAACTGCTAGAATTTTGTATGACATTCTCTTTTCAATATTGAAATAACTGGGCTGTGTACTAATAGACCTTGCCAGTATTTTTCTCCCTTATAACCCACTGATTTTCTGAAATGCTCCTCTTCATTTGATTAGGATATGATTTCTTAATTTATTCTCAAATAATCATAACTGCCACGACACAACAAAAAGAAAGAAAGATCTGTTATTTTTCTTTCCTTGGGAATGTTTCTAAGCCTAATGAAATTTTTAAAAGGTCGGGTAAAGGTTTACTCATTTATTTTCTCTTTTTCTTTAATCTTGTAAATACATTGTATATCATCTAAAATTGGTGCTTTATCAATTTCAAGTACAGTGTAGTATTTTAAAAAATTACTTTTCTTTTTATTTGTTGCTTAACTTATTAGTGTTGCCTGACAAACAAATCAAATATTTGAATCAATGTAGTACCCTATTAGTACAAGCGGATTTAAGTTAGGCTTCAATTTTCTATTCTGAAAAAAGATAAATTTGCACTTACTAATGAACTATCACATGCAGAAATTAAAGATATGAGATTATAAATCTCAAAGTTATGCTGTTGCTTTCTTGAGAAATAATATGAAAGTATTCTAAAGAAACATTTCCCACAAGAATGTAGATATTTGGGCAAATAGATATCTTCCCATTAAATAATTAGAACTGTTCTCCCGGTAATACGAAATACATTTCCTGCAACTATGAGACACGCAACTGTCTGATAATAACTTGTACATATTTGCAAGCATCATAAACTTTCTTAGGCCATGATAATTTATTAGATTGGCAGAAAATAATCACTCAAGTTTGTGGTTGCCAGTAACATTTAACAGCATAAATAGTAGAAAACATTCCTGTTCTATTTTTATACAGGGTGAAAGAGGTTTTAAGTGGACTTTAAATATGTCATATGTGTACCAGAATATAGCTTCCCAGAGAGCTGCCATTTGAACAAAGTTTATTTCTATTGCATGCTTTTATTGACATAGTAGCTTATCCAAGACAAAAAATAATTTGTCTTTATTTCTTTTTTGTTTGTTTTTCACCTGATGCTTTTCTTAAGAGAATACTATAGATGTATATGTATGTATAATTAAAAGTGAAATGATATACTTACATACTTAAAAACTGCCTTGTATCAGGGACACTTTATCCATTGTCATAGCCTTCCTCCAAAATAATTCTCGAAGAAGGATTTTTTTCGTGCTTTGTTTATTTTTTGACAGAAAACAAACGAAAAACTGATGGATGATATTAAGTAAATTTCTCAAGAGTGAAATAACTAGGAAAATGCAGAGTCAATGTCCAAGTTTCAAGCCAGGATTTTGTGACTCACGTAAGTGTAACACAAGCTGAAAGAAAGTAAACTCCTTCCACCATCATTCATTCATGTTAGATGAGAAACCTTTGAAGGATTGTAACAGTCTCAAAATGGAAATGTAGATCGGTCCCTTGGATTGCTCCACATTTGAATGCCTTTGCTTAGAAAGAAGAGAAAATTAAGCAATTAAAATTGTTTATTTGTAGCATAACAAAAAGTTTAGAGATATGATTAGTGTAGATGTTCAATTATGCCATTAGGATTAGGGCTTTTGTTTTATTTTAGCTTAGCTATTTTCCTTAGATATTTTTCTTGCTGTTTTTTGTCCTCATTCATGTAACCTCATGGTCACAACATGTCTACTGAACCTTTAACCATCATCATCTTTTTGCTTATTACAGATGGGTGGCAGAGAAAAGGAAAGGGTTGCAGCTAATTCATTTCTGCTTATTTCTCATTTTTCTCCATAGCATCACATTGGTATCTCTGGTCATGACAGAATGAAGCTAGGATATGAAGATTTCCCATTTATATTAAGGAAGGGATAATGTGGTTGGTAACAGAATTTTGAACATGCCACTTATAATGTCTTGTATACAGATGGAATACCATATATTTTTTGTTTTTAAGAACTAAACCAAACCTATATTTTTATTCATTCATTTATTCAGTATTTGAAATTGGAAATACAGTAGAGCCTCTGTAAGTTGACCACCCGAAGGACTCTAACATACTGGTCAACATATGGAGGAAGTCAAGATAAGGGGCAAGGCCTACTCTACTGATACATACATGTGATTTATGTCTAGTCTATGAAAATTAGGTCAACTTAGAGATGGTCAATGTAGGGAAGTGGTCAACTATGGAAGTTATGCTGTATAGAATATTACATAAAATTATATATGATGTATTACATATTATGTATATAATTATAATGAGAATGAAGAAAGAGCAAAGTACTTAGGGTGTTGTGAGGAGGAATTGAATAGCTCTTACTAGGCATTTAGAAAATATCTTACTGATTAGGACATAACTTTGACCTTGGTCTTGAAATAGATTTGTGTCTGACAGGTTAAGATGGAGGTATTTCATTTTGGGAGAGAGGGGTATATCATGGGGAAAAGCATAGATAAATAAAAGGACATGTAATATCCCAATAAGGAGAGAAGCTCAGTGTAAATAGAGAATTGAGTACATGAAGGGGAGTAAAAAGAACTTGAGCTGTAGAAGTTAATTGGGTTAGGAATTGGATCCACATATTTCAAACCAAAGAATGAATAGGCAATAGAAAACTGTCAGGACTTTTTAGGCTTTTATACCTTACTAATACTTTTTTTTCCCCTACTATCTGTGGTGCTTACTCAGTGTGTAATACAAAACTGGTACTCAATAAATACCTTTGTTGAGCTGACACATCCTGTGTTGTGCATGCAGATCAGATCTGTTCTTAAATAAAATAACCAAAAGGTTATATTAAAGGGTGGACTTGCATATGGTGGTGAGAAATGGATAGCAGAAACACTAAACAAGAGAATAGAAAAAGAAGAGACTTGGGTTGGCAATGATTTTCCTAACCATTATTAGCATTTTAAAGGAACTATTTTATAATGATATCAAAAGCTTAAGCATGTTTTATGAAAAAAAGATAGTTTTGCATTGCAGCATTAAATAACATTAAAACTCATCTGAGAACAATATTTACAAACATCTAAATCATGTTATGCAATTTCATAGAATTTATAATTTATATTCCTTTATATTTAGGGAGATTCTGAAAAATGGCTTCTAACATTGGATCAATATTGTAAATTTGCCAAAATATTTTTCTGAGACAGCAAAGATTTCAAGAGATAACAAGAAATTGGATATGAAATAATAGTCTTGCTCTGAGTTTCCGTTCTTTTTCTGCTCAAGCGTAATTGGTTTGTATTTAAGGCTGGGGTATCTCACCACGTCTCTGAAAACTTTTTATCCTCTTTTCATAAATTGATCACAAATATTAAAGAATTTATGTTTGTGATTTAAAGTTGGATTTACTGACACCCTGTTTTATTGAGTGCAAATACAAACTGATGAGCAATTTGTTTTAATCCTCTTGGGGAAGGGGTGAAGTTATTTCAGAATTATTGTTGCCTAGTTTTTTCACCAGTGTCTGCTAACTTTAACCCAGGACAAATTAATTTGATTCTAAATTTTGTGATTAAAAATAGATACTGCATACCAAAAAACAAACAAAGTCTCCCAGAGCTTACAGTTTCCTTAAAATGATAAGTTTAAGTAAAGCCAACCCAAATAACTATGACATAAAACATGCTTCATATAAGAAAAATACTTTATTGATATTAGTAAGCATTAATTTTATTTATTTTTTGTTTTTTGTTTTTTTGAGACAGAGTGTCACTTTGTCGCCCTCGGTAGAGTGCTGTGGCGTCACAGCTCGCTGCAATCTCCAGCTCTAGATAAACAAGGAAATCTTCCATTTTTCCTGAATTTTCAAGGTTACATCATATTGATTTTTAATTTATCAGTCTACCAACTTATCAAATTAAGCCCAAGAAAGTGATAGGACACAATTAAAGAAAAGCAATCAACTTTATGTTAATACGAGCTTAGGCGATTCTCTTGCTTCATGCTTCAGCCTCCTAAGTAGCTGGAACCACAGATGCCTGCCACACGCCTGGCTATTTTTGTTGCAGTTTGGCCAGGGCTGGGTTTGAACCCGCCACCTTCGGTACCTGGGGCCGATGCCCTACTCACTGAGCCACAGGCACCGCCCCCAAGTAAACATTAATTTTCAAACATATATACATCAAAACATCAATTTTTTAAAAGAAACTTTGCATTCCTGAGATACTTTACTAAGAAGAATATTCTCAGTACTACTATGAAACCAATTTATAATCACTCACACTTGCGTATGAAAAAATGAAACACAACTTTAGCCTAGGACGAAGGAGGAAAGGGGAGGGAGGGGTAAGGGAGGAGGTGGGAGGGATAGCAGGGGATAGTAGGGGGACCACACCTATGGAGCACATTGCAAGTACAAGTTGGATCTATCATATGTAGAACACGAATGTCCTAATGCTATAATTGGGTAAATGAGGTGAAAGCTATGTTGATTACTATGAGGTAAGCACTCTAATTTGTACAAATAATCAACACATCAAAAATGGCATAAATGTATTTATGATCTATGTACAAAAGACTTAATAAAAAATATTAAAAAAAGAAACTTTGAAAGGAAAAGTTAATATGCTTTCAGAACTACTTAAAGTATAGAGATAGATATTTTTCGATTTTTGTTTACACAAAGGCAGATTGTATTGTAAGCATCCCTGAATACTTCCTTTGTTTCTCTCTCAGTAGAAAGAAAGTTCTCTCTACTGTCATGTTCATGAGTCTCTAAAATGTGATCCTACTTTGTACCTAATATAATATCACAGATGTATCTTAGAATTGCTAATTAGGCCTCGAGCTCTATCTTCATCAGATAGACATTAAGTAAGTTCATGCTTCAATTAATGTTCTGACTTACTTGTAAACCAATCAGTGTATGAACAGCGAGCACGGTTATCTCCTTTTTTTAGTGTCAAGATGTTTTCCGTAGAGCAAAAGTGTCCTAAGGCCCTCCAAAGTCCTTGACATAGGTAAATACACTTTCTTCTTAGAAGATGTGGACTTTTTGTTTTCCCAGTAATTTCTCACGAACACTGAGAGCTCTAAGAAGGGTGGTTTTTATAAATAAACTGAGAAAAACAAGGAAATCTTCCGTTTCTCCTGAATTTTCAAGGTTACATCATATTGATTTTTTTTTTCTTTTTATTGCTGGGGATTCATTGAGGGTACAATAAGCCAGTTACGCTGATTGCAATTATTAGGTAAAGTCCCTCTTGCAATCATGTCTTGCCCCCATAAAGTGTGACACACACTAAGGCCCCACCCACCTCCCTCGATCCCTCTTTCTG
Organism: Nycticebus coucang; assembly: GCF_027406575.1. NCBI lineage: Eukaryota > Metazoa > Chordata > Mammalia > Primates > Lorisidae > Nycticebus > Nycticebus coucang. Next base: position 34,743,101 of record NC_069782.1, read on the forward strand.
CTTCCCATAACCTTAATTGTCATTAATTGTCTTCATATCAAGATTGAGTACATAGGATTCATGCTTCTCCATTCTTGTGATGCTTTACTAAGAATAATGTCTTCCACTTCCATCCAGGTTAATACGAAGGATGTAAAGTCTCCATTTTTTTTAATGGCTGAATAGTATTCCATGGTATACATATACCACAGCTTGTTAATCCATTCCTGGGTTGGTGGGCATTTAGGCTGTTTCCACATTTTGGCGATTGTAAATTGAGCTGCAATAAACAGTCTAGTACAAGTGTCCTTTTGATAAAAGGATTTTTGTCCTTCTGGGTAGATGCCCAGTAATGGGATTGCAGGATCAAATGGGAGGTCTAGCTTGAGTGCATCAATGGGCAAGAGACATGAATAGAACGTTCTCTAAAGATGACAGACGAATGGCTAACAAACACATGAAAAAATGTTCATCATCTCTATATATTAGAGAAATGCAAATCAAAACATCCCTGAGATATCATGTAACCCCAGTGAGAGTGGCCCACATCACAAAATCTCAAAACTGCAGATGCTGGCGTGGATGTGGAGAGAAGGGAACACTTTTACACTGCTGGTGGGACTGCAAACTAGTACAACCTTTCTGGAAGGAAATATGGAGAAACATCATATTGATTTTTAATTTATCAGTCTACCAATTCATCAAACTAAGCCCGAGAAAGTGATAGGACACAAAGAAAAGCAATCAACTTTATGTTAAGAAGATATATACCTTTATATGGGAACTTCAGTGTCAACTGAGACTGAAGATAGGCTGCCTGGGCGAGGGGTGTGAATGATGCTGACCTTTCAAAGTAATGATTGGACCATACTGTTATTATTTACTTCACTTTTTATAAAAAGAAAATATCTGCATTAACAGGCTAATCATTTTTATTAATATTAAATCATAGCTGTGTACATTAATGTGATCATGGGACACCATACATTAGTTTTATAAACAGTTTGACACATTTTCATCACATTGGTTAATATAGCCTTCCTGGGATTTTCTTAGTTATTACGTTAAGACAATTATATTCTACATTTTTTTCATGATTGTGACTGCAAATCAAGATTTTAGTGTACAATCATGTTTTTACCAAATTTTAACTAAAGAATTTATAAACACTACCAGTTGTCCACTAAAAGAGAAATATATATGTGTTTGTGTGTGTGTGTGTATACATATATAATACATATAAAATTATTATTTTTTTTGGAGTCTAGGCATTACATGAATGCTAAGGAAAATGACACTCATCACTCTATGTTAGAAGAACAATTGCAGAGAGACTGCTTTTTTTTATCACATATTTGCATGCTAATGGGTAGCAAACACAAAAATTAACAAATTCCCCATTTATCAGTTAATTCTCATTTTCGTCTCTGTTTGGGCTTCCATATGATTATTTCCAAGTCTCATTGTCATCAGCAATCCTCTTGATGAGCTGCAATGCCTTACTTTTCGCCTTTTCCAACCTGTTTGCTTAGTTCATGTACAGATTACTAGTTTAAAATGATACTAGTTAAACAGAAATTAACTTTTAAATGAAAATTAACAAACACTCTTAGTTTGTAAACTCTTTGAGGGTCTCTTCTGGTTCACTTTTTTTTCACTAAATTATAGGATAGAATCTGAAACATAACAGTTATACCACCAATTTTGTTTAATAAATAAATGTTTTTTTCAGATCTTCACAGCTGTTAGGGTGAAAATTGTGTATAATCATACTAGGAAACTTTCATGCTTGATGATCATGGATAGTCCAGAATGAGCAAGCTTATCTCTGCCAAGCACTTGTATGTATATGAATGGATTAATTGTCACTTATGAGATAATTTCCTTTTATTAATTTATTTTACATTTGAGAAAATTAAAGAATAGACAAAATAAGTGACTTGTCCAAAATGAATATGATTCGTAAGGCTGACATGTGAACCCAATAATCTAACTTCAAAACTCACTTTCTTAACCACTGTTTTATGAAATAAAAACGGACTAGTCAGTTTAACTAAGATTAGCGTTTTCCAGATATGAGGACTTTATTGTAGGGTTGACAACTTGAACTTTGCCAAGAAGGGTATGAACAAAAATTTACTATTACCCAAACTGTGTTTAATAAATTATATTTTAGGACATAAGATAAAAGTTACAATAATTATCATAGTCAAGGACAATTCTTTACATGTACACAAAAATTATGAAGTAATCTATCCTGTCCACTGTTCTTATCTTTTCTCACTTCATTGCTCCCTGATAACAACACCTTCATAGATGGCAATGGTGAATAATGCACTGGCATTGGAGGTTTTTTTCAGAATGTACATTATGCATTTTTGCCATGAACCTTTCTATTTCCATTTGTCTCTTTCCAACCGGGATGGATTTAAATGTGCCCTGGGAGTCTATACATAGCAAAAGGGCACCATTTGCTCCTTGTGGAGACAAGAACATGATCATTTCACTAGCTGACCCACATTTCAGCATATCTGGGCAGAAAGCCAGCAGCCTCCTGGAAATAGATGAGGATAAAATCCTCTTGAGTTCACATCCAAGAAGGTATTCTTCAGTATCCTCCGTGATCAAAGGTTTGGAAAGCTGAATCTTTATAACTAGGTAACACGAACTGAGAGTAACATGAATAAATATCAATAGCTATGTTTAAGGCTAAATTAAAACATGAGTAGTTCTTTAAATGTACAGATTCAATTTTAGCTTTCTCTCCAGCTGCAGATTCAGTACTGAATCCATCTGAGTACTTAATCATTTCTGATATCATATTAAAAACACACATTGTCTTGTATTTCTCCCCATGTTAAAAATGTTTACAACATGGAGACTAGAAGATAGCACCCAAGAGTGGTTCGTTTGTGTTGTCTCAAAGCAAAACAGAGGAAGTAAGACCACTTCCCATTTAATTACATTCTATATAGTTCATCAGTTATCTATTATTACGTTAAAATTATTTTCCATTGACTCAGAATTCCCTGTTCTGGTCCTTCAGCAAGTTTATCAGCATACTTGAGTAATTATCCCCCCCGTTCTTGCTTTCTAAAATGTGAGGGGTAAAGTGTGTTCTTTCTGTGAAATATGAACCCTGTCTCCTGGATCTTCTGATGGTGCCCTGGCAGACTTTCTCCAGAGCTGCTCCTTCACATGTCTCTCATGCCCCTCCATTGTCATCTACCTCTTCTTCTCCCTGTGTTATTCATGTTCTATAGGATCTCCATCTTAGTCAATCCAGGATGCTATAATAAAATACTATCCACTGGGTAGCTTATAAACAATAAAATTGTGTTTTTCACATTTCTAGAGGATGACAATTCCTGTATCAGTGTCTGGAGAAGTCCCTGCTTTCTAGCTCATAGACAATGGCTTATTGCCATGTCCTCCCATGGTGGAAGGACGATGAGACTTCCTAGGGCAGTTTTTAACATTTTTGTTATTAGAAATGGGGCTTCTCTGGGTTGCCTAGGCTGGACTTCAACTTTTGGGCTTAAGCAATCCCTCCACCCCAATCTCCCAAGTAAGATGGAATGGTCTTCTTTATAAGGACATTAATCCCTTCCACATGACATAGTCACTTCCCGAAGTCCCCACCCTTTAATACCATCACCTTGGAGGCTAGAGTTTTAGCAAATGAATTTTGAGGAAACAACAGCATTTGGCCTATAGCAATCTCCTATCTCAAAGCCAACTGACCAACCAAACCCATTCAAGCTAACAAATGAACAAGTAGTCTTTAATTTATACTGTTTCACTTCTATTCACTTTCAGCCCCAAAAGAAGGTTCTATACAGAGATTTACATGAATGAGGAAGGATATGATGATGTCAATGAAAGAAAAATGGAGAGACAACACAATTATTTTTTATTCAATGTATTTTTAGGAAAGAGAAGCTCATGAGCATAGCCAGGTCTCCCTTTTTGTATTAGTCATCTATTATTGATTATAACCTTATAAAAAATCTTCATATAAAACATCACACATTTATTGTCTCACAGTTTGTATAGGTCAGGAATCTGGGAATAGATTAATTGGTTCCTGTGTTTCAGGATTTCTCACGGACTACAATAAAAAGTTTCTCTGTCTTTGCTCATGTTAAAAACAGATGGGAAAGGAATTCTCCTCTAAGTTCATTTGGTTGGTGGCAGTATTCAGTTCTTTGGGTTTTGGACTTATGTCCTCAGTTCCTTGTTACACAATTCTTTCGAACATGGCAGTTGGCTTCATAGACGTGTATAATCAAAAAAAGCAATGCAGAGATGCTGCTAATAACGTGAAAATTACAATCTATGTAAACCAATCACAGAAGTGATATTCCATCACCTTTATCATATTTTAAAAAATAGAAGCAAGTCCCTCCTTCAAAGGGAAGGAGGGGATTACAAATAGATGTGACTATCAGGAAGTGGGGATCATTCAGGCTATCTAAGAAATCTACCCACATTTATCTTCCCAACCATGTAAATATCAAACATAATTCTCCAGAAAGAATACAATTATCATCACCCTCTAAACATGTAGTAATGAAAACTATATAAACATTAGTTTAAAATTAAGCAGATTAAAACAGTTTATAAATGATCTAGTGTGATATGGTTCAATTCGTATTGATATAGCAGATGGAAAATACCTGAACTGTATATTAGTAGGTTGATGCCACAATTTCAAATTATAAGGAAAAACAGGTAGAGTTTCTCTCACCTTTCTTTCAATATGAGAAACACAGAAAAGGGCCTAGTAAATGAACCAACAGGATTAGTATCTCACCAAGGAATGTTCTAAGTACTATATGTATGTTGTCTTATTATTAACAAACTGCTGTTATTCACCTCACTTTAAGAATAAGAAAACTGAAACCCAAAATATTATAGCTAATAAGGGATGGATTTAGAATTTGAACGTAAATTTTCTGACCTTGGTGTTCATGCTTTCAAATACCAAACTATGTTGTCTGCCCACTCTCAATGTGTTCCATTAGGTAACTTTGGAATAATTAGAAATTCAAGGCCAAGAACTTTTTTTTTTGGAGACTGAGTCTCACTGTGTTGCCCTTGGTAGAGTGCCATGGTGTCACAGTTCACAACAGCCTCCAACTCCTAGGCTTAGGAGATTCTCTTGCCTCAGCCTCCCGAGTAGCTGGGACCACAGGCGCCCACCACAATGCCTGGCTATTTTTTTGTTGCAGTTTGGCCAGGGCTGGGTTTGAACCCACCCTCGGTATATGGGGCTGGTGCCCTACTCACTGAGCCACAGGCGCCACCCAAGGCCAGGAACTATTAAAAGGGCAGAAGCAGTAGTCAAAGATGAAGAAAGGATTACATTTTTTAGGAAGACCATATCCAATCTAAGACACTTTTGAGAGTAAAAGGAATTGCTATTAATAATTATGCAGAGACAACAGGCATAAACAAGCAACTATCACAGAAAACAGAGACTTTTAATGACCTTATTTTTCTTAAGTGTCTAGGATGGCCTTATTGAGAAGGCTTTCTAAGGGAGTTTTCAGAAAGAAGATGACTGGCAACTTCAAAGTGTATCTCTGATTCTCCATGGACATAAAACTGTGTTAACAGACCAAATATCATTTCAACACATTCTCACTGGATAACAACCTCTTCTTACACACTTAGCAAAAGCTAGCTTTTCCCTATAAGAGTAAAAGCAGTTGAGGTATTGATATTACCAAGATAAAATTATCAGTATCAAACAGTGTGAACAAGACTAACACTTCAATAAAATACAAAATTCATTAGCTGATACATCCCATTCCTCAGCTCTGTCAGGCTCCATAAACTACAACATCAAACACATTTAGATTGTAATTACTTTTTTGTACTACATATTGCTAGTATTCAAATGGAGGTGACTCTGCTTTCAAGGGAATTTTGGCAATGTCTGAAAATATTTTTGATGGTTATGACTAATGGAGTTTGGGCCTCAATAGCTAGAGACAAGGTATATAGCTGAGCTTTCTATAATGTGCAGGGCATGACTTCTCCCCTGACCCTACTCCAATGACAAAGAATTATGAGGATCAAAAATGACAATAGTTCCAAAGTTGAGAAACCATTCCTTCTATTTAAAAAGAAATGAAGAACTCTTGACTTCTTGATTTTTTTACTTTCATTAACTGTGAAAAGGACTATATTCTTACTTATATTATTTAATAAAATAAATCTATATAAATGATAATGACAGTCATCAGGACAGTGGATTAGTGAATCACTTTTTTTTTTTTTTTAGAGACAGAGTCTCACTTTATTGCCCTCAGTAGAGTGCTGGGGCATCACAGCTCACAGCAACCTCCAACTCCTGGGGTTAGGCGATTCTCTTGCCTCAGCCTCCTGAGTAGCCTGTCACATCGCCTGGCTATTTCTTTGTTGCAGTTGGCCAAGGCCAGATTCGAACCTTCCATCCTTGGTATACAGGGCCAGCACCCTAACCACTGAGCCATAGGCACTGCTCATAAATCACTTTTAAGACTACATATAGAATGAAATAGTTTCTCTCTTCAACTTTCAAAACACAGATAAGTTTTTCATTAAGAATTTCACAAGTGTATTTTTAGGAAACTGAAAAATTATCTGTCTCAGCTTCTTGAACCTATGTCAGAAATAATGTGTTAAGCTATTTTCTTCTTCAAACAACTTTATTATCCGCTACTATAAACTGTTGTATGATTCCAAAGGAGAAAAACTAAAGAGGAAAGGAAAAGATAGCATGTTTAGATTAAGTCAAGTATAGGTAAAAAAAAAAAAAAAAAAGATTTAAAAATGTTGAATCTTATAATACATTGTTAGAAATTGCATGCTCTGTTTTTTTTTATTGTTTGAGATTCTTTTTTTTTATTGTTAAATCATAGCTATGTACATTAGTGCAATCAAGGGGTACAATGTGCTGGTTTCATATACAATCTGAAATATTCTCATCAAACTGTTCAACATAGCCTTCATGGCATTTTCTTAGTTATTGTATGTAGACATTTGTATTCTATCTTTAGTAAGTTTCACCTGTACCCATTCTAAGAAAGAATTATTACACTGATTGCATCTATTAGGTAAAGTCTCACTTATAATTGTGTCCCACCCCCAAGAGGTGTATCATACACTGTGAACCCCCCATTCCCTCCTCCTACCCCTCCTTGTTCCCTCATTCCCCTACCCACTACCTTGTATTAGAACATCTATTGCCTTCATATTAGAATTGAGTACATTGGATTCTTGCTTCTCCATTACTGTGATGCTTTACTAAGAAGAATCTGTTCCAACTCAATCTAGTTTAAAACAAAAATGTAAATTCTCCAACTCTTTTAGTAGCTGAATAGTATTCCATGGTATACATATACCACAAATCATTAATCCAATCCTGGGTTGGTGGGCATTTAGGTTGTTTCCAAGTTTTGGTGATCATAAATTGTACATGCTGTGTTTTAAATTAATAAATTGAATGCATTTTGAAGCCCTACAAAATCATCATCAGAAGATACATTCTTAAAAGGGAGGTAAACCTCAAACATTAGGTCATTATGGTATCTTATTCTATCAAAGTATTAAAGAATTTTATCCTTGATGTTTTAACTGCTTAAGTGACAGAAAGAATATGAATATCTTATGTGCTGTTTTCTAGTTTCATTTATAAAGACACCATTACAAAACAATGTTAATATACTATATCAGGACTTTATTGCTTTATGGGTATTTTTTACTATATTTACAAATCAGCTAGGATAGAAAAAATATTGAATTAGATAAACATTTTTTAACAATTTGAGACCTTTTAACATAAAATTAGCTTCTGATTTTTTTCAATTAGAAGATATAAAAAGTCTCAAGGAAGTAATTTATGATTGCATGCTTGACTATCACCCAGAAGACGTTGCTATCATAATTTATTCTTCCAATTTTATGTGCACACTCATATGGAACCATTCTGTGTTTGCTGCTTTATAAAATATTTTTATTTTGTTACTTTAAAGACAAGTGGTTGGTTAAAAACAATCATTTAATAGAAAGTTTGGTCAGAGGGATAATTGTCACTCTTTAAAATGGATCTGAGTCTAATTAGCCATCTAATAACAATTTATTTTTCTTTTTCTACAGTCTTCCTGTTTTAATTTTCATAAGAATCACTTCCCATTTACCAGGGAGTCATCTAAAATCTCCTCTAAAATATTTCAAAAGTAGTCTATCATGTCTTGTCCCTCACAATAAGTACATTTTCTAAGTGATTGAAAGTGATTTAACTAGTAATTGATTTTCCTTCATACTTTTCTATAAAATGTAAACATGCACAGATTCTCACATGACCACCTTCTCTCTTTTTACTCCTGTTTCTTTAAAAAATACCTGGCCTGCTTATAGCTGTTCTTACTAATGTTGGGACACTCACCTTTTGGAAGTGTTCTTTTACTGATGGTGTCTGAGATTCACCATTGCTGAGGTTTTCTCAGTGTTTCCAAATTTGCAGCTTGCCTCCCGTGCAACTTCTTACAGAAATTCCTACACTTCTTTACTGTTTGCAACTTTTGGTAAGACTTTAAAGAAAATCAGGTTTTATGTATTGTAATTTGTATGAAAGTGAGTTTATGGTTTTTTGTTTTTTTCTCCCACTTTTACATTTTTTTTTTTTTTGTAGAGACAGAGTCTCACTTTATGGCCCTCGGTAGAGTGCCGTGGCCTCACACAGCTCACAGCAACCTCCAACTCCTGGGCTTAAGCGATTCTCTTGCCTCAGCCTCCCGAGTAGCTGAGACTACAGGCGCCCGCCACATCGCCCGGCTACACTTTTACATTTTTTAGGAGAAGAAATGGTTAAGATTCAGAGGTAAGTTGTCACAAAGTTCATCCCAGTACTCTTTTTAATTTTTTTAAGTAAGGAGAGTGATGCCTATTACAAAATTAAAACATAATATTTAATCACTGTACATGATAAACTCATTCCATTAAAGAATAGCTAAGAAGGATATGATTTGATGAAACCGGAAAATATAGTCTCATAAGGTTATTCTTAAGATGACATAAGATATTCTAGTTAGTGTAAAAGTTATCTTCTTTATAATTCCCGACTAATCTTTATTTTGGCAGTTCACAAAGTGTGGAGACAACTTTAGGAGGATTAGATATTCTCTGGAAGGATCTCAAGGGTTATATTTGAGAAGATGTTGAATAAGACTATGAGTTTTATATCATTTTCAGAAAATGATATCAAGAAATGATCCTCTGGATTCTTCTTACTCATTGCAAATTTCCCCATAGCTACTCGAGACATTATGAGAGTTAACTTATTAACTATTCATCTATTATTTATTACTTTATCTTACTCCTGGGATAATTTTTTTTTTTGAAAATGATAAAAAAGAAAAAAAGAAGGAAGGAAGGAAAGAGAGAAGGAAGGAAAGAAGCAAGGACAATAGAAAGAAAAAAGATTCAAAATTATTGATGGCAGCTCATCTCAAGAGCATATTGTTTTGTTTATATCTTTTTTTATTAAGTCATTTGTACATAGATCATAAATACATTTATGCTATTATGGATTTTTATATGTTGATTATTTGTACAAATTGGAGTGCTTACATCCTACTAATCAACATAGCTTTCACCTCATTTACAGCATTAAGACATTCGTGTTTTACACCTGATAGGTCCAACTTGTACTTGCAATATGCTCCATAGGTGTGGTTCCCCTACTAACCATCGCTCTATCAACCCATCCCGCTCTCTTCCCCTCTATTTCCCCTTCCCTCTTTCATCCTAGGCTATAGTTCTGTTTCATTTTTCATATGCAAGTGTGAGTGATTATAAATTGGTTTCACAGTAATACTGAGTACATTGGATATATATTTGTTCCATTCCTGAGATACTTTACTAAGAAGAATATTTTGCAGCTCCATCCATGTAAACATAAAAGAGGTAAAGTCTCCATTTTTTTTTTACTGCTGCATAGCATTCCATGATATACATATACCACAATTTATTAATCCATTCATGGGTTGATGGGCACTTGGGCTTCTTCCATGACTTGGCAATTATGAATTGAGCTTCAATGAAAAATTGAGCTGGTGCAAATATCTTTATTGTCAAATGATTTTTGGTCCTTTGGATGTACACCTAGAAGAGGAATTGCAGGATCAAACAGCGGGTCTACATTTAGATCCCTGAGTGTTCTCCAAAATTCCTTCCAAAAGGAACGTACTAGCTTGCATTCCCACCATCAGTGCAGAAGTGTTCCCATTTCTCCACATCCACGCCAACATCTGTAATTTTGGGATTTTGTGATGTGGGCTACTCTTACTGGAGTTAGATCTATTTTAAATGTTAATAAATAATTTTTTTAGCCACAAGAGTTTTTGCTCTAATGCTGAATTTTGAAATCTAGGTTACAATATTTGCATTGGTTAGGTAGAGTCCCTCTTGTAGTTGCGTCTTACACCCAAGAGGTGTTACCTATACCCTTACATTGTGCCCATTAAGTAGAAGAACAACAATCCCCCTCCCTCCTCCCTGCTCCCACCTCCCTCCTTCTCCTTCCCCAATTTGAATTGAATTGAGTTTTTCTCTTATGTGAGCATGTGTTAGATCATCTACTGGCTTCATATTATTATTGAGTACATTGGGTACTTGCTTTTCCATTCTTGTGATACTTCGATAAGAAGAATGTGCTTTAATTCCATCCAGGTTAATACAAAAAACATAAAGCCTTCATCTTTTTTATGACCGAATAGTACTCCATGGTATACATATACCATTAATCCATTTCTGGGTTGGTGGGCATTTAGGTTGTTTCTACATCTAGAGAATTATAAGTTGAACTGCAATAATCTAATGCTAATGTCCACGTGATAAAATGTTTTTTTTTCCTTCTGGGTACATGCCTAGCAATGGAAGTGCAGGATCAAATACAAGGTCTAACTTGAGTTCTATAAGGATTCTTCATTTCTTCCCAAAAAAGCTATATTAGTTTGAAGTTCCACCAACAGTGTAAAACTTCTCACCACATCCATGCCAGCATCTGCAGCTTTGGGACTTTGTGATATGGGCTAATCTTACTGGGGATAAATGGTAAATCAGGCTGGTTTTGATTTTCATTTTTCTGATGATCGGGAACAATGAGCATTTTTTTCATATGTCTGTTAGGCATTTGTCTTTCTTCCTCAGAGAAGGCTCTGTTTGTATCTCTTGCCCAGCGATAGATGGGATGGTTTGATATTTTTTTGTTGATTAATTTTCATTTTCTGTAGGTTTAGTTATCAACCCCTTGTCAGATTCATACCCTGCAAATATCTTTTCCCATTTTGAAGGTTGTATTTTTGATTTAATTTTTGTATCCTTAGCTGTGCAGAAGTTTTTTATTTTAATTAAGTCCTATTTGTTTATTTTTGTTGTTGCAATTGCCACAGAAGTCTTCTTCATAAAATCTTTCCCTAGTCTGACATCATTAAGAGTTTTCCTACACTTTCTTCTAAAAATTTTATCATTTCATATCTTAGATTTAAATCTTTTATCCATCTTGAATCAGTTTTTGTAAGGGGTGAAAGATGTGGGTCCAGTTTCAGTCTTTTACATGTAATTATCCAGTTTTCAGCACCATTTATCAAATATAGATTCTTTTCTCCAGCATATGCTTTTGTTGGGTTTATTAAAGATCAGATGGCCAATAGAGATTGGTTTCATCTCCTGGTTTTCTATTGTGTATCATATGTCTAAGTCTCCATTTTTGTCCCAATACCCATGCTGTTGATCACTGTGTACTTGTAATGTAACCTAAAGTCTGGTAGAATGATACCTCTGGCTCTGTTTATATTACTGAAAATTGCCTTATGCAGGTTTTCTTCTGATTCCATATGAAATGAGGAAATTATTTTTTTCCAGTTCTTCAGTTGGTATTTTAATGGGGATTTTACTGAATCTGTAGATTACTTTGGGTACCATAGACATTTTAACAATCTTGATTCTTCCTAGCCTTGGGCATGGTAGGTTATTCCATTTGTTAATGTCTTCTGTTATTTTTTTTCATAGGGTTTCATAATTCTCTTTGTGAAGATCCTTCACTTCTTTTGTTAGATATATTCCTAGGTATTTATTTTTCTTTGAAGCTATTATAAAGGGAATTGTTCCCTTGATTTCCTTCTCAAGTTGGCCGTTATTGGTATAGACAAAGGCTACTGATTGGTAGATATTGATTTTATACCCTGAGACATTACTGTATTTCTTGAACACTTCCAGAAGTCTTAAGGTTGAGTCTCTGGGGTTCTCTAAGTGTAAGATCATATCATCAGCAAAGAGTGAGAGTTTGACCTCCTCTGCCCCCATATGGATGCCCTTTATATTCTTTTCTTGTCTGATTACATTGACTAGAACTTCCAGCACTATGTTGGATAGTAGTGGTGATAGTGGACACTCTTATCTGGTTCCACTTCTAAGAGGAAAAGCTTTCAGTTTTACTACATATTCAGTATGATATTAGCTGTGGGTGTGTTGTAGATGGTGTCAATCAACTTAAGAAATGTGCCATCTATGCTTCTGTTCTTAAGCATTCTTGCTAGAAAAGGATGCTTAATTTTATTGAATGCTATTTCTTCATCTATTGAGAGGATCATATGGTCTTTGTTTTTGCTTCTATTGATATGGTGAATTACATTTATGGAGTTGTGTATGTTTAACCATCCTTGAATTTCTGGATAAAGCCTATTTGATTGTGATGTATAATTTATTTAACATATAGCTGCAATTTATTGGCTAAGATTTTATTGAGTATTTACTAATTTCACTAATACTCATTAGTGAAATTGGTCTGTAGTTCTCCTTTTTAGTTGGATCCTTTTTTGGTTTTGGTGTCAGGGTGATGTTTATTTCATGGGGGAAGTTTCCTTTCTTCTCAAGGTTTTGCAGTAGTTTCTGCAGTATAGGTACAAGCTTATTGTTAAGAGTTTGGTGGAATTTTGCCTTAAACCCATCTGGTCTAGGTTTTTTACTTTGTCATTGGAGGCTTTTTTACTGTTTCTTCCACTCAGTAATAATACTGGTCTGTTTTAGAGATCTATTTCTTCTTGCTTAAGTCTAGGGAGATGGTGTGATTCTAGGTATTGGTCCATTTCCTTCACATTATCAAATTTCTGGGCATAGTATTCTTGTAATAGTCACAGATAATCTCTTTTATCTGTGTGTTATCTCTTGTTATTTTCCTATTTTATGTCTGACTGAGGTTATTAGAGGTTTTACTTTTCTGTTTCTAATTGAGCCAAAGATTTATTTATTTTATTAATCTTTTTGAAGAATCAACTTTTTTCATTAATTTTATAAATGATTCCTTTCAAAAAAAAAACCTATGCATTTATTTATGATTTAATTGTGGTTATTTCTTTTATTCTGCTAGGTTTGGGATTGGATTTTTCTTCCTTTTCCATTTCCATAAGATGCCTCATTGAGTTGTTGATGTGCTCTGTTTTTGTTTTTGTTTTGTTTGTTTTTTTTTTTGTCTGTAGGCATCTAATATGATAAATGTCCCTCTTTGGACTGCTGAAGCTTATAGATTTATTGTTGTTATGTTTAAGAAATTTAATAATTCCCTCCTTTATGTCTTCATTGATCCCACTGTTATTCAGTGTAAGGTTTAATTTCCATGCCATTGTGGGGATGAAAATTTCTGTTAGAGTTGAGTTCCAACTTTATTGTCTTGTGGTCTGAGATGATACAAGGCATAATTTCAATTCAATTAATTTTGTTTGGGGATTGATTTGTATCCTAAGGTATTATCTATTTTGGAGTATGTTCCATGGGCTACCAAGAAAAATGTATACTACATAGCTTTGGGATGGTGTGTTCTATATATGTCTATTCATGCCAGTTATTCTAGGGTTGTCTTTAAGTCCCTTTTATGTTTGTTCAGTGTTTGTAGGAACTGTTTGTTTCCCCTGGAGGGGTGTTACAGTCCCTAGACATTAAGCTTTCATAGGGTATAATATTGCTCAAATTAAGGTATGCTTCATAGATCTGGGAGCATTTAAGTTGACTATGTCAATATTTAGAATTGAAATATCTTCTCGTTTTATTGTTCCCTTGACCAGATGAAGTGATTGTCTTTGTCTTTATTAACTTTAGTTGCTTTAAATGTCTTAAAATAAGGTTGCAAACCCTTCTTTCTTCTGATTTCCATTTGCTTGAAATACAGTTTTCCTGCACTTCACACTTAGTCTTGTTTTATACTTCAAGGTTAGGTGTGTTTCCTGGAGGGTACATATAAATGGCTTCTGCTTTTTTTGTCCAGCTGGCCACCCCATGCTTCTTCAGTGGGGAATTCAAGACATTTATTTACATTTATTGAGAAAATTTTTAAGTGTGGTGGGGTTCTATTCGACTTATTTTGTTAGTCCGTTGCTTGGTTTTATCCTTTGCAACAGTGTGGAAGCTAAGTTTTGCACTTTAGTTTCTGGGTGTTTACTTTGCTGATGGTCCATTGTGATGTTCAGTGTGGAGAATAGGTCTAATTGTTTTCTGTAGAGTTGGTCTTGTGATGACTTCCATCAATGTTTGCATATTAGTAAAAGATTTTATTTCTCCGTCAATTTTGAAGCTTAGTTTAGCAGGATACAGAATTCTGGGCAGAAAAGATTTTGTTTAAGAAAGTTAAAGATAGATCAGGAGAGCAAGATGGCAGCCGAGTAACAGCTTCCTTGCATCTGGGCACCGTGAATCCAGGGAGATAGGACTCCAGGCATCTCTGGCTGGTGGGACCTGCCTATCATCACCCCTACGAGGATACAGAGAGTCAGCGAGAGACTTCTGGACCCCAAGAGGAGGACTAAAACAGTGGAAAACCGGCAAGTGGTCGCGTGTGTTCATTCGGTCTAAACCCGCCCGCAAATGTAAGTTCAGTAGCAGCAAGACTGCAAACCAGAAAGGCCTTACCTGTGAACTGTTTTGGTGTCTTTGGACTTGGCACTTGGTTGAGCTGCCTTGGGGAGAGGCTGAGCAGGAATGCGGAGAACTTTGGCCATTGTCGAGGGCCCCAGTCTGAACCGCTGAGCCAGACGGAGCTAATAGTGTTTGGCTGTGGGCCACAGGGAGCCATTGTGAGCGATCTGCCCTGGCAAGCTCCGCCCTCAGGGTCACAGAGCTAGAATCGGGTGGGAGATGGTAACCCAGCGACCAAGTAGCCTAAGGGTGGGGTCTGAGCCGCCTTGCAGCCCTAACCCTCAGGGGCAGAGTGAGACCAGTTTGGGCACACTAGGTAAGTGGATAGCCACTTAAGCAGTGATTCCAGCGACAAGCACTTTCCTGGGAAAGCTTCTGCTCAGCAGGTTTAGAAGTTCAAAGTCCCTTTTAAGTGGGCTGAAGAGAGATTTAGGGTGTCTACCTGGTGGGGTTTGAGAAAACAGCAGCCTCCAGTTGTATCAGAACTGTGATTAACATCTCATACCCCAGAAGACCACATGTTGCCCAGACAATATTCAACAACATATACATACTGCTTTGTTTTTGGTTGTGTTTTGGGTTTTTTTTGTCTGTTTGTTTGTTTGGGGTTTTTTTGTTTATTTTGATGTTGTTGATGTTGTTTTATTTTTTAATTTCAACCTTGTCCATACAGATCTTTTTTCTTTCTCAATTTTTCTAGTTTAATTATACTTTCCCATTGCTGCCTTTTTTAATAACTAGAACTTCATTTTTGCTAGTGTTTCTACCGCTATTATTTGGTTTCTCACTCAATTTTATCCCGTAAAGTTTTCTGTTTGCTTGTTTTGGTTTGATTTATAGCATTTTTGTCTTTCCTCTCTACTTGGTGGAGGTGGGCTACTGTGTCTGATCAGGTTAGAAAAGAGCTGCTGACCTCAAGGGAACCACGCAACTGGGCACCCACAGAAGGTGTTTTTTTTTTTTTTAAGGTTGTATCAAAGTACCCTACTATACACCTATATTGCTCTGTCTCCCTATTTCTGCGCCTTTCTTCTTTTTGTCAATATTCCTTTTACCCATCCACTCTACTTTCTCTACTTGCTTTTTCTTCTTTTCACTCAGTCTTCCTTTCTTTCATCCCTTTCTTGCTCTTCAACCTTCTCACCCTTCTGGTCCTGTACCAAAAGGACTCATCTAACCCTTACTCCACAGGCACGAGAACTTAAAGAGCAAGAGGAAGTGAAAGGAAAATTAGGGCAAGGAAACAGATAAAAGAAATCACTCATGAGGAAGAATCAGCAGAAAACTCCAGGCACCATGAAGAACCAGTCTAGAACAACCCCACCAAGGGACCATGAGGTAGCTACTGCAGATGATTCCACCTGTAAAGAAATGTTAGGAATGACAGAAAGGGAATTTAGAATACACATGATGAAAACAATGAAAGAAATGATGGAAATAATGAAGGAAACTGCTACTAAAGTGGAAAATAACCAAAAGGAAATCCAAAAACAGAATCAAATAAGAGATGAACAATATGGAGAATATAAAAAGGATGTAGCAGAGCTGAAGGAACTGAAACAGTCAATTAGGGAACTTAAAGATGCAATGGAAAGTATCAGCAACAGGTTAGACCATGCA
This sequence comes from Nycticebus coucang, assembly GCF_027406575.1. Taxonomy (NCBI): domain Eukaryota; kingdom Metazoa; phylum Chordata; class Mammalia; order Primates; family Lorisidae; genus Nycticebus; species Nycticebus coucang. The sequence goes on from NC_069782.1 coordinate 34,759,658, forward strand.
GAAGAAAGAATTTCAGAGGTAGAAGACAAAGTTCTTGAGATAACTCAGATAGTAAGAGGCAGAAATGAAGAGAGAGAAAGCAGAACGTTCACTGTCAGAATTATGGGACTTTATGAAGTGTTCCAACATATGACTTATAGGAATCACAGAAGGGGAAGAATAATGCCCCAGAGGAATAGAAGCATACTAGAAAATATTATAAAAGAAAATTTCCCAAATATCACCAAAGATTCTGACACACTGCTTTCAGAGGGATATCAGACACCAGGTCACCTCAACTCTAACCAAGCTTCTCCAAGACACATTGTGGTGAACCTGTCCAAAGTCAAGACAAAAGAAAAGATTCTGCAAGCTGCCAGGAGTAAGCGCCAGTTGACCTACAGAGGCAAATCCATCAGAGTGACCGCAGACTTCTCTAATGAAACTTTCCAAGAAGAAGACAATGGTCATCTACCTTTATTCTACTTAAACAGAGCTATTTCCAGCCCAGAATTCTGTACCCTGCTAAGCTAAGCTTCAAAATTGATGGAGAAATCAAATCATTTACGGATATATAAACATTGAGAAAATTTGCCACAACAAGACCTGCTCTACAGGAAATACTTCAACCTGTTCTGCACCTGACCACCACAATGGATCAGCAACAAAGTAAGAACTCAGAAATTAAAGGACAGAACCTAAACTCCACACTGATGCAAAAGATAAAACTAAGCAATGGACTCTCACAAAATAAGATGAACAGAATACTACCACACTGATCAATTATCTCCATAAATGTTAATGGCTTGAATTCCCCACTGAAGAGACATAGATTGGCTGACTGGATTAAAAAACACAAGCTATCCATTTGCTGTCTGCAAGAAACACACCTGGCTTCAAAAGACAAATTAAAGCTCCGAGTCAAGGGTTGGAAGACAATTTTTCAGGCAAATGGAATTCAGAAGACAAGAGGAGTTGCAATCTTATTTTCAGATACATGTGGATTTAAAGCAACTAAAGTCAAAAAAGACAAAGATGGTCACTTTATATTGGTCAAGGGAAAAATACAACAGGAAGATGTTTCAATTCTAAATATTTATGCACTCAATTTAAATGCTCCCAGATTCTTGAAACAGACCTTACTCAGTCTGAGCAATATGATATCTGATAATACCATAATAACAGGGGACTTTAACACTCCTCTTACAGAGCTTGACAGATCCTCTAAACAGAAATTAAACAAAGATATAAGAGATTTAAATGAGACCCTAGAACAACTGTGCTTGATAGACGCATATAGAACACTCCATCCCAAAGATAAAGAATATACATTCTTCTCATCACCCATGGAACATTTTCCAAAACTGATCATATCCTGGGACACAAAACAAATAGCAACAGACTCAAAATAATTGACATTTTACCTTGTATCTTCTCAGACCATAAGGCACTAAAGGTGGAACTCAACTCTAACAAAAACGCTCGACCCCACCCAAAGGCATGGAAATTAAACAATCTTCTGTTGAATAAAAGATGGGTGCAGGAAGAAATAAAACAGGAAATCATTAACTTCCTTGAGCATAACAACAAGGAAGACACAAGCTGCCAAAACCTGTGGGATACTGCAAAAGCAGTTTTGAGAGGAAAATTCATCACTTTAGATGCCTACATTTGAAAAACAGAAAGAGAGCGCATCAACAATCTCACAAGCCATCTTATGGAACTGGAAAAAGAAGAACAATCGAAGCCTAAACTCAGTAGAAGAAAAGAAATATCCAAAATCAAATCAGAGATCAATGAAATTAAAAACAAAAGAATCATTCAGAAAATTAATGAAACAAGGAGTTGGTTTTTTGAAAAAATAAATAAAATAGATAAACTATTGGCCAGATTAATGAGAAATAGAAAAGTAAAATCTCTAGTAACCTCAGTCAGAAATGATAAAGGGGAAATAACAACTGATCCCACAGAGATACAAGAGATCATCTCTGAATACTACCAGAAACTCTATGCCCAGAAATTTGACAATGTGAAGGAAATGGATCAATATTTGGAATCACACTCTCTCCCTAGACTTAGCCAGGAAGAAATAGAGCTCCTGAACAACCCAATTTCAAGCACTGAAATCAAAGAGACAATAAAAAATCTTCCAACCAAAAAATGCCCTGGTCCAGATGGCTTCACACAAGAATTCTATCAAACCTTCAAGGAAGAGCTTATTCCTGTGCTGCAGAAATTATTCCAAAAAATTGAGGAAGAAGGAATCTTCCCCAACACATTCTATGAAGCAAACATCAACTTGATACCAAAACCAGGAAAAAAAAAACAAACAAAAAGGAGAATTTCAGACCAATCTCACTCATGAATATAGATGCAAAAATTCTCAACAAAATCCTAGCCAACAGATTACAGCTTATCATCAAAAAAGTCATTCATCATGATCAAGTAGGCTTCATCCCAGGGATGCAAGGCTGGTTTAACATACGCAAGTCCATAAACGTTATCCACCATATTAACAGAGACAAAAATAAAGATCACATGATCCTCTCAATAGATGCAGAAAAAGCATTTGATAAAATCCAGCATCTTTTCCAATTAGAACACTGAAGAGTATAGACATAGGTGGCACATTTCTAAAACTGACTGAAGCTATCTATGATAAACCCACAGCTAGTATTTTACTGAATGGAGTAAAACTGAAAGCTTTTCCTCTTAGAATTGGAACCAGACAAGGTTGTCCTCTATGACCTTTACAATTCAACATGGTGCTGGAAGTTCTAGCCAATAAAATTAGGCAAGAAAAGGAAATAAAGGGAATCCAAATGGGAGCAGAGGAGGTCAAACTCTCCCTCTTTGCTGACGACATGATCTTATACTTAGAGAACCCCAAAGACTCAACCCTAAGACTCCTAAAAGTCATCAAAAAATACAGTAATGTTTCAGGATACAAAATCAATGTCCACAAGTCAGTAGCCTTTGTATACACCAATAACAGTCAAGATGAGAAGCTAATTAAGGACACAACTCCCTTCACCATAGTTTCAAAGAAAATGAAATACCTAGGAATATACCTAACGAAGGAGGTGAAGGACCTCTATAAAGAAAATTATGAAATCCTCAGAAAGGAAATAGCAGAGGATATTAACAAATGGAAGAACATACCATGCTCATGGATGGGAAGAATCAACATTGTTAAAATGTCTATACTTCCCAAAGCAATCTACCTATTCAATGCCATTCCTACCAAAATACCAACATCGTACTTTCAAGATGTGGAGAAAATGATTCTGTGTTTTGTATGGAACCAGAAAAAACTCCGTATAGCTAAGGCAGTTCTTAGTAATAAAAATAAAGCTGGGGTCATCAGCATACCAGATTTTAGTCTGTACTACAAAGCCATAGTGGTCAAGACAGCATGGTACTGGCACAAAAACAGAGACATAGACACTTGGAATCGAATTGAAAACCAAGAAATGAAACTAACATCTTACAACCACCTAATTTTCAATAAACCAAACAAGAGCATACCTTGGGGGAAAGACTCCCTATTCAATAAATAGTGTTGGGAGAACTGGATGTCTACATGTAAAAGATTGAAACTGGACCCACACCTTTCCCCACTCACAAAAATTGATTCATCATCTCTATATATTAAAGAAATGCAAATCAAAACAACCCTGTGATATCATCTAACCCCAGTGAGAATGGCCCACATCACAAAATCTCAAAACTGCAGATGCTGGCGTGGATGTGGAGAGAAGGGAACACTTTTACACTGCTGGTGGGACTGCAAACTAGTACAACCTTTCTGGAAGGAAGTATGGAGAAACCTCAAAGCACTCAAGCTAGACCTCCCATTTGATCCTGCAATCCCATTACTGGGCATCTACCCAGAAGGAAAAAAATCCTTTTATCATAAGGACACTTGTACTAGACTGTTTATTGCAGCTCAATTTACAATCACCAAAATGTGGAAACAGCCTAAATGCCCACCAACCCAGGAATGGATTAACAAGCTGTGGTATATGTATACCATGGAATACTATTCAGCTATTAAAAAAATGGAGACTTTACATCCTTCGTATTAACCTGGATGGAAGTGGAAGACATTATTCTTAGTAAAGCAGCACAAGAATGGAGAAGCATCAATCCTATGTACTCAATTTTTACATGAGGACAATTAATGACAATTAAGGTTATGGGGGGAGGAAAAGCAGAAAGAGGGATGGAGGGATGGGGGTGGGGCCTTGGTGTGTGTCACACTTTATGGGGGCAAGATATGATTGCAAGAGGGACTTTGCCTAACAATTGCAATCAGTGTAACCTGGCTTATTGTACCCTCAATGAATCCCCAGCAATAATAAAAAAAAAAGAAAGTTAAAGATAGATGTCCTTCCTGGGTTGGAAAGTTTTAGCTGAGGAGTCTGAATCTCCCCTGTAGGTCAATTGGCACTTGTTCCTGGCTGCTTGCAGAATTTTCTCTTTTGTCTTGACTTTGGACAAGTTTATTACAATGTGTCTTAGAGATGCTTCATTTGTGTTGGAGATCATCAGGGTTCCATTTTCCTTTAATGGGAGTGTGTTGAAATCTTTGGTAATACTTGGGAAATTTTCATTTATGATATCCTCCAGTAGGGCATCCATTCCTTTGGGATGTTCTTCCCCTTGAAGGATACCTGCATTTGTATGTTTGAATATTTCATTAAGTCCCATAATTATCTGAGTGTATGTTCTTTTTTTCTCTCTTCTTTTCAGCCCTTTTTACTGCCTGGATTGCTTGAGAGCTTTTTCCTCTAGTTTCCTGATTTTCTTTTCCAAGGTCTGATCTATTATTGATACTTTGTACTGAATCTTTAAATTTCCTGATTGGCTCTTTCAATTCCTTAAGCTCTGCTATATTCTTTCTATATTATTCATATCTTTCATCCACTATTTGATTCTGTTTTTGGTATTTCCTTTTGATTATTTTCCATTCTTTCATCAATTCCCTTCATTATCTTTTCCATCATTATTTTAAATTTCCTTTCTGTCATTTCCATTATTTATTTGTAAGTAGAACGCTCTGTGGTAGCCATCTCATGATCCCTTGGGAGGAGGGGTTACTCTGTACTGGTTTTTCATGCTGCCAGAATTTTTCTGTTGGTTCCTCTTCATGTTTTTTTTTTTTTCTTTTTTACTTCCTTCTCCTACTTTTTTCTCTTGATACTTTCTTCAATTTAAATTACTTTTTCTCTTTCTTAGGTGTCCTTTTGGTATAAGGCCAAAAAGAAGAGAGGGGTAAAGAGTGAGAAGGAAGAAACAAAATACAAAGGGAAAGAACAAGGGCAGTGATAAGAAGAAGAAAAAAGGGAGAAGAAGGACAGAAAAAGAGAGAGAGATAGGAGAAATGATAGTGTTAAGCAGGGTGCTTTGACTCACACCCACCATTCCAGGACTCTTGGGAGCCTGATTGGATGGGTCCTGAGAGGTTAGGACCTCTTTGCCTGGGCAAAACAAGACCCACCTTCACCAAATAAAACAAAATCAGCAGTATGTCTCAGTAGAGACCTACCTATACTTTCCAAAGGCCAAAGCTACAAGGACACCCTAGATTATAAGCTCAAGACCTCCTTTAGCCAGGCCAATGCCATGACCTCCAAGCCCAAGTCTCAGAGTGAGGGTTTGCTCCATAAGTAGAATACAAAACAGAATAGAATAAAGCAGATTAAAGAAAAAAATAGAAATGGCTAAAATATTGAAAATAAAATTATATAAGATTTTGGAATAAAGTTTAAAAAAACTTAATTGTTGTTTTATATGTGAAAGATAGAAAAGTAGAGAAATACTTACCAAAAGAGAGATAGAAGGAGAGAAATAAAAAGAAAGAAAGATTAAAAGGGGCTGAAAAAACATAGGAGAAATGGAGGAGCCCTTGCTGTTGAAGAAAGCAAAAATAAAAAAATAAAAATACAACCAAACCAAACAACAACAAAAATGGACAAACAACAATAACAAAAACCTAAGGTAACAAATTGGGAAAAGAAGGTAAAAAGGAAAAAATATATATTGCAATATATTATCTGCATACCAGGTGGTGCTGTGGTGTTAGGAGACACAGAATATGCACTTGTTTTGCCGTATAAGATCAAGGCCAGAAGCCACTATCTAGTTACTGTGTAGAGCCAGTCTTGCCTTCCTGATTTATTTGCTGTCAATCATGCCTTGGTCATTTTGCTGCCATTTAGTCCTGACAAATTGGGATCCTGAAGCTCTCACTATATTTCTTAGGAGGCATGCCTTGATTTTCTAAACAGTACCCCCTGGTCATAATGTGACTTTCCCAGTGGTGCAGGAACATTTCAACTCACTCCCAAGAATCCTGCCCAAACTCAGCAGGTATGCCAGAGCAGGTCATGCCCTAGGACCCTGAAGACTGTTCCTCTCAGGTGGCTCTCCCACAATGGGGATGACTGGCTAATAGTCAAGCTACTCAATGATCCAATTCTGGCCACCAGATGCTGTTGAGTTTACTTGCTCCCTTAAGTCCTTCAAAGGCAGCTCCAATGAGCAGCCCAGTCCAAGAACAAAAAACTGCAGGATAGCCCTTTCCTATCTTCAGTCCTCTGTTGGAATATGACTGGTCTCTGCCTATACCTAGGAACTTGCCTTCTATGCTCACCTTCCTCAGCTCCTGACCGCCTCATTGGCTCCTAGAGTCCCCTGCTGCTTTACTGTGCCCCCAGAGTGGATCCAGGGGTCCTCAAACTACAGCCCACGGGCCACTTGAGGTGGTGTGATTGTATTTGTTCCCATTTTGGTTTTTTACTTCAAAATAAGATATGTGCAGTGTGCATAGGAATTTGTTCATAGTTTTTTTTTTTTTTTTAAACTATAGTCCCTCCCTCCAACGGTCTGAGGGACAGTGAATTGGCCCCCTGTTTAAAAAGTTTGAGGACCCCTGCCGGGTGGCTGGAATCCTCTCTCCGTGTGTTAACATGAGTGGCTGGTTAGGAGATGTTTATAGACTGCCTCTTCTCCCTTAACACACCTTTTAAATCATTTCCTGTCTTTATTCCATTTACTTCCTGGCTTTAGTCATTTGGCTTTTTAGTATTCCTCAAATGATGTAAATATACCCTTACCTTAGAGTTTTGTATTTTCTGTTTCTTCTGTCTGGAATATTCTTCCTAGAGTTATCAACTTTGCCCATTCCCTAATGTATTTCAGATCTCTACTCAAATGTAATATTGTGAGGTCTTTTGTTCCTGCCTTCTGTAAACTACTCCCAGCCCCTATTTTCTGCTTTATTTTTAATCATAGCAAGGAGATATTCCATTTTATTTATTTTTTAATATGTTCATTGTCTTGTAAATTTCATGATATTAAAATTAATAAATATCATGGAAAGCACCTACTTGATCAACCCTAGTGTTACACAGGGCACAGCACTGAGTAAATGCTTGATAAATATTTCTTAAATTATTTAGTACTTCCTTTGTAATCCACCACTTAGTTTATCTTTTCTTCCTTATTTTCTACCATTTCTGTTCTAAGATGGTTCTGATTAACTTAAAGACTGAGAAGAAAATGTACAGAGTATGAGATAAGGACATAATATAGACTGGATCTTAGATATAAGCTCATAGGGTAAATATGATTTATTTAACCAACACCCTTTTGTGTGTGTGTGTGTGAAAAGAACTAATCCAAAATCTTCAAGGTTTGCCATTGTTATGTCTGCTGATCTGGATGGGCTCAATTAGTCTAGATGAGTGATGTTGATTAATCTCAGCTGGGTCATTAATGCATTAGCAGTTACTGAAGGGTCCACTGGGCTGTGGCTCGTCTAGATTGTCTTGCTTGGGAGTGGGCAACATATGTGGCTTTTTATCCTCCAGCAGCCTACATATTGCTTAGTCCAATGGAAGTTCCAAAGCTTAATAAAGACAGCAGAATCATTGGCCAAAGCAAATCATAAAGCTATCCCAGATTCAGAGATTTGACACTCTACCCTTGGTAGCAACAAGTACAAAGTCATACTGCATTACAAAGGGTATGCAAACAGACAAGGGAAGAGGATTGAGCCATTTGTACTAAGTCTTCAATACAGAGCTGTGTCATCCTCTTCTTTGGTATTCCTATCAATCTTAGTGGTTGTCCTATTGCCTCCTGACTAGATGCACAACTCAAGATGTGGGTCAGTCAGTGCACCTCAAACCTCTGCTTAAGTGGATGATCAGGGTGGAAATACAAACACATGATCATAATCTACCATAAGATTTAATATAGGTGAAATCCCAGAACAGTCTCTCTTCTTTATAGAATAAAAGTTGAAAAAAACTCTAAACAGATGGAAAGGTGACAAAAGGAGACATGAAAGATGAAGGGAGAAATAAAACCCCAACAGAGATGGGGTTTTACAGATAGATTAGATCTCTAAATATCCCAGTGTTATCATTAACAAGATTACTAGAAGTCACTTTTACATTGTGCAATACATCCTTTTTTTCTTAACAAAGCTAGTTTGAATTAGGTTAGTGCCTGCATCAAACTGAAGTAGCCCTAACAAGTCAGACATAAACCTACACATACATCTGCCAATGATGGACTGTGAATAAATTCACTTGAACGTGTCTTGCCCATTGTTGGTGCTTTATATTAATAATTTAAATATAATTGCCAGGAATAAGATTTGTCATGAATTAATAACTTGAGGATTATCTTTCTAGGCATTTCACTGTATGCAAAGTTCATATGCCAAAATGAAATCCTTTTTTACTCATTCATTAAATTAATACTTATTCAAAGAAATATCTATTAAGTAAAAGATACTGCGCTACACTCTGTGTTTCATAAATGAAAGAAATATAGTTATTATCCTCATAGAACTTACTTTTTAATATTATTTAAAATATTGAAATATTTTCAGAAAAAATTGACTTGTTAGTTTCAATGTTAAAATGGTAAATATTGAACAATAGATTATTTTAAAAGTTAAGTTTCAAAAACCCCTTCAGCTGTTTTTGAGACATGACCAACAGAGTGAGAAAATCTATTTTATTCCTTTTTTAAAACTTGCCCTTTTCTAATGTCAAGCAACTACAGAACAGATGAACTTTGGAAGTGTCAGTCTTGGAGTGTTACACAATTTGTTCTGAGTATGAATTAGTCAGGTTGAGCCTTTGAGTGCATTAAAAACAAAGAAGATGAGTTGAACACATCCCTAAAGGGCAAAAATACTGTTAGGTCTGCATAGCTCAGTTTGCATGGCATTTCTTTTACAGTGGAGATTTCCAGGTTTCACTGTACAGTGATCTCGTGTCCCAATATATCCTTAAAAGGTTTATGGCCAGGCCGTAATAGACAGAAGAATTGGAAAAGTAAGGACAGACTTTCTTTTGACTTACTACTCAGAAATCAATAAAACTGCCTTTCACAAAAGATGAAAGATGTAAGCACTTTTTTTTTTTTTATGAATGTGTGGTGGTTCATTTTTGAGTGCACTAGTTTAAAATTAAATAATTCATTTATTCAGCCAGTGTTTTATCTGAAAGACAGATTCTATTTTTAATGAATTCATGAGTGATCCAGCCAAAGTGTCCAGTGTTTTTAATACTCTTATCATGACTTATGATATTATGGCTTTTAAAATATGTGCATAGTGATAACACCCAGTCATAGTCTAAAAAGACACTTTCCAGGGGGGAAGGGAGAGAGAAAAAGGGTAGGAAATTAGTGAACTCTCCTCCATATCATTATGTGCATAGTGATAGCACCCAGTCATATTCTAAAAAGACACTTTCCAGGAGGGAAGAGAAGAGGAAAAAAGGGTGGGGGATTAGTGAACTCTCACTCAATGTGCACAATGTACGGATACACAGCAAACTCCCTAGGTGAAGGGCTCAACTACAACTTGAACTTTACCTAAGGTAAACAATGTATGATTAGGTAACCTAATCATTTGTATACTCATATTAATCTGAAATGAAAACAAAGACACTTTTCAGTGTGAGGTCTAGGATATACATAGCAATACCCATATGCTAAAGCCATAGTGTGATCCTAGGATGCTAAAATGTAGACAAGGTTATGGGGAGAAAGAATTCAGTGGAGCAAAATAGGAGGACCAGAAACAGGTGTAGAGAAGGACCTGGCTTGAAAGATAATCAATTTTGGGCGGCGCCTGTGGCTCAGTGAGCAGGGCGCCGGCCCCATATACCAAGGGTGGTGGGTTCAAACCCAGCCCTGGCCAAACTGCAACCAAAAAATAGCTGGGCGTTGTGGCGGGCGCCTGTAGTCCCAGCTGCTCGGGAGGCTGAGGCAGGAGAATCGCCTAAGCCCAGGAGTCGGAGGTTGCTGTGAGCTGTGTGATGCCACGGCACTACCAAAAAAAAAAAAAGAAAGATAATCAATTTCTATTTTGCTCTCCTATTTTTACCTCCCCTAGGCCCTTCAGTCTTCGATTGACCACTGAAATCTACATTTATTTCTGGGACAATACCTATAAAGACAATCTATAGCTAGAGTATCTTTATTAGTTTTTCTTCTTTGATCTGGGCACTGCCCCTACCCATTGCATGTCATTCCACTGAGTCAGAGAACATGGCCTGCACTTCCCACCCTGTGCACTGGCCCTGTCATGACTCTGCGCACAGAGATTGGTCCACAGCTGAGCCTGCTACTCAAGCAGAGCCAGTCTGGACCCTTATAATACTGACAGTGTGAGAGAGACCAATTACTCTAACATTTATTTTTGGTGTGACATTAATGGAATGTTTCTTATATGCGAAGTGGTTTATATGGAAGAAATTATTTAATCCTTACAACAACTTTATTATATTTGATTTTATTATTATTCTCATTTTAGAGATAAAGAAATTGAGGTCCAGCTGTCTTAAATTGTTTGTCCAAGGTCATATAGCATATTGTTAGAGGGCTAGAATTCTAAACAATACTGCCGTGGCTACGTTCTGTTAACCACCTTGATATCATTTCTCTTCTGAAATTGTAAATTATAAGTTTGACATAAGCCTGAGCATAGTAGGGCTTTTGCTTGTAAACCAACACCAACAATTAAAAGCATAGATAATGATAATAGTACTGAGAACAATAAAAGTAATAGAAACGGAGAGACACTCACAAGGACATTATTTGAGTACATATGCATTCGATCTTGAAGTGAATAATGACACTTTATCTTTTTGCCCTTTTCCTTCGGTAAATATAGACAAAAAAATTATTGCCATATAATATCCAAGAAGCTTTTCTGTCATGTTCTGATAGCCTGGTGATACATTGAAATGACTGTTTTGAGGATTAAAACTGGGAATAAATAGCGGCCCTTCCAAGGAACAGCCTCTGGTGTTTATTCATTTACATTTATTTCCCTCATTCTTCCTTCTAAGTCTATATTTCCATGAACGTTAATGATTGCTATTTGTCATTGAATGCACGTGAGCGTGAGGGAGGTGTCACATCTCAATGGGTCATGAAGTATTACTTTTACTAAAAAAAAAATCAAACAACTATGGATGCTCTCATGCTCTCTAACCAGCATCACTTAGACCTCCCTATGTTGGTTATAAAACACAAATGAAATCCTATGTCCTTTTCTACTTTTGTGCACCAAAAAGTCAGTTTTCAAACAGTGACAGAGAACTCAAGCATAGTATTGCCATGTGGAAAGGTTGCCCTTACGGACACCTGCTCTGTCCCTTCCTCCACCTCACTCCAGGCCCCACTCATGCCTTTGTCTCTATTTGGATAGTGATTATAGAAAGGCGTTTCAGAGTTTTCATTTAAGTGCATCTTCACCAAAAGGAAGGCAAACAGGCAGTATGTCACACTTTTCACATCAGGGTTCTGATAGCATATAAACAGAATTGCCTAAACAGGACAAACTAAAGAAAGAGCAAAATACAATAAGCTAGTGTTGTTTTTGCACTCAGCATCCACTAACACGAAGAATGCTTCTCACTTAGCCGGCAAATCCCTTTAAACACAAAACCAGTGACTAAACGTGATCTTTTTTTGTCTGAAAGAGAGTCTGGTGTTTATTCTTCAGCAGTCCTTGAAGCTCTAAACAAACCATGATTTTCTTTATATGCAACTCTGGTGACTCCTCACGACCAGCAGAACTCATTTTCAAAGTCCTTTCTGTTTTGTTCTTGTAAAGATGCTTTCTTTGTAGATCAGATAAAACATGACCCCTTTAAAATTTCTCTGGCTATCTGTATTGTTTCCTTTACTACCTGAAGTCGAAGTTTAAATTATCAGTGTGATTCACTGATATGAAATATTGTGGTTTCCTTCTGAGGAAGAATTATCTTAGTACTGTGTTGTAGATAAATATATTGCTGTATACATTTTATTGTGAATTGTATTAAGCTTTATATAGGAGTTCTTAATCTTACACTGAAAGTTATTGCTTAAAGGAATCTTTTCTTTTCTTCTTTTCCTCAATTAAATGTCTGTAGACTTTAGTTTGATTCATTATTAAGCTTTAGAATTTTAAACACCATTGTCGTCTTTTTTTTTTTTAGCTTTCTAAGGATTTAAAAAGGCTTCCTTGTTTTTAATGGGAAGAATAATAAGTCCAGACAGCTGGGTGTATGTGATAAGTGCATTTATATCTTTTTTTTTTTTTTGGCATTTATATCTTTTAAGACAACATGCTAGTCTTTTTTCCTGTTTCGTTAGTTTTTTTGTGGAGATAGCTGCCTTAGTCTTATGTAAATTGGTACACTGACTAAATCTAGGTTTGACTTTGCTCCTGTTTTAAATCTCCAGTTCCTTAGAGAACCATTAGGAACTCCATTGACAATTATGAGAAGTTGATAGGAAAGTTTTTAATTGCATGAGTTATATGGTATATTCACACTGCAATCTGAAACAACAACTCTGTTATCTCTACATTTAACTTTATCCCCATAACCAATCACTCACCAGTCCTTTCTATTATATTTGTAAAATATCACTTGAATCCATTTCATGGAGTCTAGTACAGGCGTTTATCATCTTAGACCTGAAGTATGACTTTCTATGTAATATTCATATGTTCATTCTCTTCTTTCTCAATCCATTTTAAACATTGCTGACTTAGTTTTTATAAATAAAATATTTGTAAATAATTCTCTTGTTGAAGAGCCTTATGACATTCTTTGGTTCAAGATAAAAATCTAAAGTCCTTGCTATGGCACACAGGGACCCCTTGCATATTGGTTTCCTTATAACTTTCCAGCTTCATCTCCAGCCAACAATTACTTTCTCCAGCCCCACCAAAAACACATTATGCTTTAGAAACACATGCATGTCCAAGGACTTTTTATTTTGGAATGTCCAAAGCACTTTTTACTTTTCCCGGCAGGTTTTTTAATGATATTTACCGTGATTTTGTTTTGTGTAAGAGAATTTTCTGAAAGTTGAAATACAGGAAATATAAAATGGACATGATCTCTATTGTCTTCTAAATTATGCTACAAGGAGAGAGAGAGATCTAAAAAAAATAAGTAAACATATTTACATAGGGTGTGAATATATGTGTGTTTGTATATATATGTATTAATTTTACATGGTATCACATGCTATGAAGAAAATTTTAAAAGGGCAATATGCTGTACAGTGTTTTCTTGCTATTACATGAAAACAATTTGCACATAGGCATATTTAGCACTTAGCATAATAATAATAGCTAAAATGCATAGTGTGATTATTACTAGTACGTGTACTATCCTAAACACGATGCATGTATTAACTCTATATTGCCAAGCCGTCTTTACACACAAAGCAACTTGCCTAACCATAACTAGGAAAGCTAAGGAAAGAGTCTTTCTCCAGAGCTTGTGCTCTTAACCACCAGGCCGTGCTGCCTTTTCACACACGGTATCACTATTATATCCGTGCCTGTCTTTTCCTCCCCGCCCCATTGGTTGCTGGGCTACTTGTTGGAAGAAATCATGCCCAGTTCATCTTTATACCACATATGCTCAGTCTTTAGTCAATGGTCATTCAGTTGTATTGAATTTCTGTTATATAGTATTCTTGAAGAGAGAATAGGACTTAACTAATCTTGTTAAATTATTCTTTTTATAGGTTTAAAGGAAAAAGAGAGGAAAAGAAGGATAAAATTCACAAGAGCTTCTGTAAAAATTTATTAGTACTCCCTTGAGTCATATGCACTTTTTAAATAAAACACTGTGTACAGAGTGGGGGAAGCGGTTATACATTCCTTGTTCATCTCCTAAACCCTCAAAATAGAGTATAGCAGTGTCCTCCCTTAGTTGGGAGTTAACTATCCATGAATCTTTCACATTATATTGAGTTACTAATGGCTAAATTTGCTCAGATTTATTTATGTTCCAATATAGTAAAGCTAGAGATGTCATCCTCCCTTCCCTGGAGAATATTTACTTGAATTCCAGGGTAATAAAGATAACATGTCTTTCTCCAAAGGAGAGGACATACATGCTATCAGCAGTCCCTTTATGAGGCCAAGGACTTCCTAATTCCTGGTTTCCTCTATTACAATGCATTCCCACCCTGTGTGCATCTGGTCCTTGGCTCTAGTCATGTTTCTGGGTGGAAATTAAAATTCAATTACTAATCTTTTTTTGTTGCTTTTATTTTTTGTTTTTTTTTTCTTTCTTCATTATTTTCAGTTAATCATTATTAAGATAGTATTTGGACTACTGACATTTCTTTCAGCAATGAACTATCTTTTCCTCTGACCCAGAAGGTCCAGGTATTTCCGCTAGTATGTATGAAACTGGAAAGATAATTCATCTTGCAAGTAGTATAAAATATCAAGTCCTTCATAGATTTTTACTTAGTAAACCACAGAAAAGTAGAAGACAGACTGAATTATGGGGAGTCTAAAACAGAAACTGTCCATCACAGAGAAAATAATTGATACAAGAGGGTGTTTTTTTTTTTTTTTGTTTTTTTTTTTGTTGTTTTTCATAGCTATATTCCTAAAACTAAGCAACAGACATCTAGCTATGGAAAATTTTGGACACGTTTCCCTTAACAAATGAATGAATGATAAAATGAATAATAATATTCCATTTTTCCTTCTGTAGTGAGATAAGGATCATTATATATGATATTTGTAGTTAGTTTCCTTTCTAAGGAGTTCTAAGTTACACACACATCAAAGATTGTACCTAAATATCTGTTTCAATGTTGCTGGATAATTTATGAAAGTTAGAGATCATTTTAATGATAGTTAATGGATTGTTGCAAAACTGCATCTACTATCTTAATAGAATCTTCTATCTAACCTGGTCAAGCCACTACTTAAATAATTGAGAAATATAAATGAATAAATTGTCACTTACTGAGAGATAAATGCAGAGATCTAAAGGCAAAAAGAAATGTTATATATATATAAAGAAATTATATATATATATATATCTCCTGATACTCCACCCTACAGCAATAACTATAACAGCTCAGTATGATCCCTACCAAGCAAATGGACTATTTCATATTTCTTCATACTAAACCCCACTACTCAGTAGTTAATCTGATAAACTAGTTTTATGTTGAGGCATTTTAATGCCTCAGTCATGGTATTTGTGAAGAAAAACAATTTTCCTTCTTTCTTTCCAGTTTTTGTGACTTTATTTATTTGTTGCCTTGTTGTAATAGAATATTCAGTACAAAGATCAGGAAAGATTTTGTCAGTGAATATCCTTGTTTCCAACTTTAGGGATAAGTTAATGTTTCACCATTAGATATGACATTACCTGTAGGTATTTCATAAATGACTTTGATCAGTTTAAGGATGTTCCCTTCCATTTCTAGTTTGCTGAGAGTTTATATCATAAACAAAGGCAGGCATACCTCAGAGACACTAAGGGTTAAGTTCCAGACCACTCTAATAAAGTAAATATTGTGATAAAGTGAGTCACATGAACTTTTTGGCTCCCAGAGCTTATAAAAATCAAATTACCCTTTACTCTATTTTATTAATTGTACAATAGCATATCTAAAAAAATGCATACCTTAATTTAAAAAATATGTCATTGCAAAGAAATAAAATTCTAGTGATTAGCTGAGCTTTCAGCTACTTGTAATCTTTTTGCTGGTACAGTCTTACCTTGACATTAATAGATGCTGACTGATCAGGTGGTGGCTTAAGGGAGGAGCATCTCTGGCAATTTCTTACATTAGAACGACAATCATATTTGTTGCGCTGACTGACTCTTCCTTTCATAAAACAGATTTCTCCGTAGCATGTGGTGATCTTTGGTAGCATTTTTCTCACAGTAACCTTTAAAAATTGCAGTAAAACTTTTTAAACGCTTTTGCTGCTTTATCACTTAAGTTTATGCAATATTCTGAATCCTTTGTTGTCATTTCAACAATATTCACAGCATCTTCACCAGGAGTAGATTTCATCTCAGAAACTTTGTTCATCTGTAAGAAGCAATTCTTCATTTGTTCAAGTTTTAGCATGAGATTGAAGCAGTTCAGTCTCATCATCTGGCTCCACTCCCAATTCTAGTTCCATTGTTATTTCCATCGCATTCACAAACAGTTCCACCATGAAGGTCTTGAATCTATCTAAGTCCTCCATGAAAGTTGTATCAGCATGTTTCAAACTCTTGTTAATGTCAATATTTTTACTACTATTCATGTTTCAAAACCAATCCTAATGGCATCTAGAATGATGAATACTTTCCAGAAGGTTTTCAGTTTACATTTTCTCTATCAGCAGACTCACTGTCTATGGCAGCTATGGCCTTATAGCATAAATAATACTTGAAACCCAAAATTACTCCTTGAATGTTAGATTATCCTCCAAGAAAATAACATTAACCTCTTTGTATATTTTCATCAGAGCTCTTGGGTGTATTGTAATGAACAGTAATACTTTGAAAGGAGTCTTTTTCCAGAGCAGTAAGTCTCAACAGTGGGCTTTAAATATTCCATAAACTATGCTACAAACAGATGTGCTGTTATCCAGGCTTTGTTGTTCCATTTAGTGAGCCCACCTGTAATAGATTTAACATATTTTTAAGGATTCTAGGATTTGTTGGTTGGAAGTGAGCATTGGCTTTACCCTAACATGACCACCTGTATTGGCCTCTACCAGAGATTTGAGGCCAAGCATTGAGTTTTCTTCTCCGGCTATCAAAATCCTAGATGGCATCTTATTTCTATATAAAGCCTTTTTATTTACATGGAGGATATTTTGCTCCATGCAGCCACCTTCATCATTATCTTCATTAGATCTTCTGGTTAACTCGCTGCAGCTTCTACATCAGCATTGGGTGTCTCACCTTGTACTTTTATGTTATGGAAACACCTTCTTTCCTTAAACCTCATGGATCAAATTCTGAGAGCTTTGGACTTAACCTTCTGCAGCTTTCTAACCTCCCTCAGCCTTCACAGAACTGAAGAGAATTAGGGCCTTGCTCTGGTTTAAACTTTTGACATAAGGGAATGCTGTAGCTCTTTGTTCCATACAGTCCACTAAAACTTTCTCTGTATTAACAATAAGGCTTTTTTATCACTTGAGTGTTCACTGAAGCAGCATTTTAAATTTACTTTAAGAACTTTTCCTTTACATGTACAACTTGGTTAACTGGCACAAGAGACACAGCTTTCAGCACATCGTTGCTTTTGTTATGATTTCTTTGCTAAGTTTAGCCATTTTTAGTTTTTGATTTAAAGTGATAAATGAGCATCTCTTCCATTCACTTGAACGTTTAGAGGCCATTGTAGGGTTATTATTTGGCTTACTGTCAATATTGTTGTATCTTAGAGAATAGGAAGACTTGAGGAGAGGAAGAGAGAAGGAGGAATTTCAGGTCAGTGGAGCAGTCAGAACGCACATAACATTTAACATTTGTCTTCTTTGGGCACTATTGTGGCACCAAAAACAGCCTAGTGATGTCAAAAATTACTGACCACAGACCATTATAACAGACATAATAATAACATATCTTGAAATATTGCAAGAACTACCAACATGCTACACAGAGATGTAAAGTGAGCATATGCTGTAGGAAAAATGGCACCAATAGATTTGTTTAATTCAGGGTGCCACAAATGTTCAACTTGTTAAAGAGGCAAGGTCTGCAAAGTGCAGGAAAGTGAATTGCAATAAAATGAGGTATGATTGTATTGACTTTTATCAATTGCTTTTATATGTCTGTTGAGAAGATCATTTGTTTCTTTCTTTTAAATGATATTATAGGAGGAATGGTGTTGTAGTTATGCAGCAAGACTGAAGGGGTGAAATGTCATGACGTGTAAAAAGTTGACAGATGAATTGTGCTTTTTGACAATGATTTGATAACAAACGTCTCCTAAACCCAACAGTTAAAAACAAACAGCAATCATTGATTATAGGCTAAGAGTACGAAACAGCTGTACTTGGCTGATCAAAGCTGGGCATGGCTAGGTGATGATGCGGTAAAAGGGAAAGACCTCCATCTCTTATTACAGTTCTGTGAGTTTTTAGGGACAGCTGTGCTCCTGAGGTCTGTCTCTCTTGTATAGATATCAGTAGGCTACTTGGGTTGGGCAATGCCACTTAAGGCTGAGGCTCAGAATTAGTGCTCCATCCCCTTCTGTCTCATGCTAATAAGTCACTTGATTGAAGTCCAAAGAACATGGCACAGAAATATATTTCTGTCTTATTGAAAAAATCCGGAGTAATATGATTGTGGCAACAGGAAGCAGTGAATAATTGCAACAAATAATGTGATTGACCATCTGAAACAAATATAGGAAAATGCTAATAATTGTTAAAATTATAGGTATTAATTATACTGTTCTGTCTACTTCTATATATATGTAATTTTAATAATAAAGCACTTAAAAAATCAAAACTATTGAATATAAGAAAACTGATAGGCTACTATCTGCAATACCCAGAGAATTTTTAGACATTGGCAAAGGGAATATCTAAAATGGAAATGGCAAAAGATATAAACAGAAAATGTGCAATATCACCTCTAAACTACCAATAAATGTCAATATCAAAAGTAGCAGAAGAAATGTAAATTAATATAAGGGTGGGTAATGCAAAAGAAGTTTTTTGAAGGTTAAATACTACTAGTGGTGGCAGTGATTCTTGAAGAAAAAAAAGAAATTCCATACATTGCAGGTGGTTGCTTATATTGCTGTAGCCTTTCATTAGAAAACAACTGAAACTGAAAATTTACCCAGACACTTCTAATCGTCCATCACATAAAAATATCACATTAGCAAATGTTCCCTAAAGCACTGTAGTAAAAGAAGAAAGTTATACCCTTCAACTGACAGTTAAATATAGTATCATGCAGCCACTAATGAAAAAATAAATTCTTTAGTAGTTGACTAGAAAAGAATTGCACAGTGCATTGTGAATTGAAGTAGCCAAGGTGAAAATATATGTAGATATGATCAGTCTGTGTTTTAATGAACATTGACACATTCTACCTGCATAGAAATATACAGTGTTTGTGTATGATTACAGTAAAATGTATTGAAGGACACCAACTAGGGTGCTCTCATGGGTGTGGAAGGGTAAGGAGCAGGGAAGGATGGGAAAAACGGATCATGATGAGAAAGATGCCTCTGGTAAAAGTGTCATATGCTCATAACGTCATTTATGTAAATTTATCTATATGTGTAATAGAATGCAGGTAAGGTCTTCCTTGTGGTTTCAGGTCTTTGAGGGCTTCACCCTCAAAGCTATGAACAATGGATTATAAAAACTCCCTACAAAGAACATCTGCACACATCTTCATGGGACTAAGATTGGCTAACTGGCCAGTGATGGTCACCCCAAAATCTTACATAAAAGGAGTCCATCTATTCGGAATAAGGATTTGTGGGAAGAACTTGTAAAAATACAGAGCATAGGAATTTCACTCTCCTTCCTCAGACTACAATGTACAGAATTGAACTCCAAGAATACTCCTGAGAGATGATGGAGGTTCTGGAATGTCCTTCTCTGATTGTGGAACAAGACCTTGAAAAATTTCTAGCTAGAACATGGCACATGCCCCAGGGTATGGATTGTAAGGTGACTAGGGCCTCATTCTCAAAGAAGTTTGAAAGTGGGAACTTCTGCTACCAGATGGGGAAAGAGGAAAGCTGTGGGGAAAACTTCTCTTCCACAGGTGGTGCTGGGAGTAACACTGGCCTTCTTGCATGTCGGGTGATAGCTGTCCTAAAAGGACCTTGCTGGGATGAGTCTTTGAGGGATTTATTGCCACATGTGCAGCCAGAGGGCCCATTTTGAAAAGTTAGTAAACCCCTTTGTGCCAACCACCTTCGCAATAGAGCAAAAAATGGAAGTGAAGAATTCACAGTCCTCTTTTGTGATCGAGGAAAAGAGGTAGAAGGACACCATGTGTGGGCACTCAGGCACCTGCAGAAGATACATAGCCCTAGATAATTGAAAGACTTTATTATTTTATTTATTTATTCATTCATTTATGCTAATCATAGTTGTGTGAGAAGAAAGGGGAGATATGAAAGTAAACAACCATATTTATTTTCTTTTGTCTGCTGCTTCCCAGGCTGTGGAGAGAAGAGATAACTTACACTGGATGGAAGATCAAAGCATTTATTTAGTGTAAACTCGACCTTTTCATTACCTGAAAGTGACCATGGACCATTGAGATCTGCCTACATTGCTGATAATAGGCAGGAGAGTGAGAACAAAGACAGCTTTGTAAAAGTTCCTTCATGAGTAGAAAATAAACTGTTTTCTGATTTTTACCCTATTGAGTTTATCGCATTGTTATAAAAGCACAGCATTTGGAAGTTTACAGATCCCTTCACATATCTATACACAGAGATGAATAAAAGATTGGTTGCTAAAACATTGCTGTTGCCTCAGTGGAACGAGATTTCAGGGTTTTTAAAAATAAAAGCACAATTCAGTAGAAACCTTAAATTAGACTTAGACATTGGCATTTATCTTTCTTTAAAGCAAACATATTCTCCAGAGGCTTGTCTTTACCCAGACACCATCAAACCCCATCTCTCAAGGTGCACACACACACAGCCATGCATATAAGGATGTGCAGAGAAGGTCCTCAGACACTTCAGTACTAAGTTTCTGAGACTTTCTCTGCACAGACGCAATCTGTGTGGCTCATTAAAGTGTGAGTCTCAATCAGAAAATACATACAATCTTCAGCATTCAAATATGCAGCAGAATCAAGCGAGCACATCAGCTGATTGTTAAAATATGCAGCCTGTTGAGTAAATCCCATTAAAGTAAAATTTAGAGGCTAAAATATGCTTAAAAATTAGTAAAATCTGTGATTTCAGTTGTCAAGTATATCAAACGTTTCAGAAGGTTCAAGAACTTGTCAGAAAGGATACGAAATGTTCAAACTCTGGTAGAAATGAAAGCCTGCAATGGGTCTAGGGTAGCGGATTCTAGTGAGATGAGTGTAAGAGAGCCAGAGCAGGAATAAAGAATTTGCCTCCCCCCCTTTGTCACAGATATTTTGAAAATTTCAGAAAATTGGGACAGGGTATGGTGAATATCAAATGGTGAGATTAGTTCCTGCTTCATTCCCTAGATAAGAATGGCCTCTTAGTCTCCTGGAGAAAGTATGAAGAGCCTAGGGGGTAGCAACTAACGCAGAAAAAGGGAGGCATTTTTGTAAAATTGGCAGAAATTGCCTTTTTATCTTCCAAGGAAATGTTGTGAGGCAAAACTGTCAATTTAGCACAGCTTTGCTTTAAAACCATTTCCTTATTTTGTGCATTAATTTTTAAAACTTTTTGCACCACAAAGGATAAAACTATCGCTTTGAAATACTGTGGCTGATGCTTATATTATGTGCCTTGATTATGTTGCAATAGTTACGTCGTGTATCTTTATTTAACAGAAGAAGGGACATTTAAAAATATTTATATGCTCTCTCTTTTGGTCAACTCAGCATGTGATGGGAAAGGAGATGGCTGGTTTCACTTAAGCAGGCACTAGGCAGCGTCTCTATAAATGTGCAGATGGTTAGTTGGTAATATCCAAGAGTCTTTTGCACAGATGGGGGCATAAAAATGATTAGTGGAAATTACACAGGAAGATTCATTCAGATCATGGCAGTGGAATAGTGTAGGAATTATGGTTTACCTTTGTGAGCTGAAATAGAACAAGAAGAAATTGGCCTATCCAAAAGAGCTGCTATCAATTCAGGGATCAGTACCCAGAAGTCCTATAACATGTTACCCTTATGGTCATTTTAAAAATGCTCAGAAAGCTATAAGTTAGCTTTATTCTTACTCAGTCTTTTCCCACAACTGGTTATGAACGGGTTTATTAGTAATCATATTCTCCCAGCAAAAACAATTTGGCTTAGACACACCTCTGGGAAATTTTACTCTTTTAACTTTCCTCATTTCTCCTTACTGGCTAAACTATGCAACTTTTCATGACTGTTAAAAAGCTAGCATGGACTTTATGTAAAACAAACAAATCAACTGAACAAACAAAAACCAACCTTACAGATCCATCTATAAGGATATTGGAATTTCCTCCAATCAAGATATAGTTAAGTAATCTCTTCAGATGCTTTCTAGAAAGTGGATCAGTTGATTTACCATATGCATTTATTTCTCAGGTACTCCTGAGATTTTAATGAAAGCCTATTTAAATATACAGAGAAAAAAGAATATTTATCTTACAGAGGAAAAATCACTATCTAAAAACTTGGAAAGATAACTCAATCACACTTCTGAAATCTTTCTTAAAAACTTTAAGAAAGTTTCTGAAATCTTTCTTAAAAAAAGGTCTATGGGCTTCATTTCTAAAATTATGATCATTGATACTCATTTAAAGACAAATTTAAAAAAATGTAAACAAATGAAATCAATTTATAATATAAATTAATCGATTTGGGGCTACTAATACATATTTTATCAAAACTACACCTAAAGTTTAATTTAGTCTTACTGTGCTTTGTGGCATCGCAATGTAGTGTCTCCGAGAGTTTCTAAAGTAAGGTTTTTTAACTGACACTCAAAACAAGATAGATGTATAGTGGAAAAATGTCCCATTTACAATGGCAACAAAAGGATCACATTCTGGCTTTACAGGAAATATTCAAACCATTTGTGAGGAAAAATATAATGTCTACAGGCACACACAAAGGAAGTTTTCAAAACTTTTGAAGTACCGCTTTCAAAGAGGGAGTCAAAATAAGATGTAAATTTTTTCCAAATATTTTTCTAAACTCAATGCAATTCTAACTAAAATTCCATCTGAAATGGGATCATCTGAAACATGATTAAATCGTTCAAAAAGTCATCCACAAGAATGTAAAAGCGAGACATTCTAAAGAACATCCTAAGAGGTAAACATCTATACAAAGACATTTGTAAAGAACAAACGAGGGGTGAGGCAGGTCCTTTCAGAATTCCACGTATTTTAGAAAAGTACAATAAAAATAAATGAATAATATTGATGGAAAAATAGGCACATTACTCTAAGGACCAAAGTAAAGAATCAACAAGTAGATATAAATGAATAGAAGATTATATGTAGTAAAGTCTGAAAAAAAGGGGATCAATTCAAATTGTATATAAAACCAGCACATTGTACCCCATGATTGCATTAATGTATACAGCTATGATTTAATAATAAAAAAAAAACGGATCAAGCATAAACCAGTGTTCATAAAGGATGCAATAATGCTTTTTGTAAATTAATTCTAATTTCATCCAGTATTTAATTTCTTGAATATCTGCTATATGCCAGAACCTGTTCACCTTGCTGGAGATAGAAAAGCAAAGCAAAGAAAAAGTTCCTCATTCTCACAGATCTTAAATCCTAGTGGGGGGAGACAGACAATAAATAACAAATAAGTAAATGGCACCTTCGGTATACTAAGGCAGTTTAAATTCTATGAAAAAGGGAGAATGGAGGCAAAGTATGACAGCAGAATGGGGCTGTGTTAGTTTACAGACGGTGATTGAGGGAGTTTTTCTTCTAAGTGGCCTTTATGCAAACTAAGGATCTACTTTTGCCTAAAAGATTGACAATGATGAAAAAGAGACATTAGTATAAATGATATAGGGAATTAGGTAGTTTTATGGGCTGTGGATCAAAGTGTAGATAAAATGCAGTTTTACTGCTATGCACTTTGGCAATATGTATGATTATTTTTCTTATTAAAGAGATGAACAAGTGACCAGATGCATATGGAAGCACTCTATATTCACATAAACAAGGAAAAGGAAATGTCTTCAAATTGATTAAAAGGTAGAGTTAAAAGAAAGGTGTGGACTATCTAAGCACAAAAATGTTGTATACCCATAGAAAATTAAAAAAAAGTTTGGTTTAACAAAAATTATGCAATTGAAAGTACAGTGTAACTCCATAAATAGAAAATTATGTATTAATTAACGTTTCATTCCCCCATTCACACATATGTGGGAGTCTGGATGCTCATTTACCAAATATTATCTAAGGGAGATGCGAAGTTGAATGATTTTAAATTTCTTTATTTTTTTATTGTTAGACTTATTTAGAGTAAGCACATAAAATTTCTATATGCTATATACAAATAATTTTCTTATTTTAAAGCAGCTTGTATAAAAGTCAATTCTGGCCCCAAGACACAAAACTTCAGTTAAGTTTAAGAGATCTATGCTACATCATAGTGACCACAGTTAATAACAATATATTGTATATTTAAAAATTGCTAAGTGATAGATTTTAACTGTTCTCACCACAAAGATAGGTATGAGTGTATAAGGTAATGCATACGTTAAATAGCTCTAATAGCCACACAACAATGAATACCTATATCAAAACGTTATATACCACAAATGTACATTTTACTTGTCAATTAAAAAACTTAATTAATAAGTTGATCCTAAAATAATTACAAAGAAGTTACTGTATTGTCAGTATAGGTTAACCAATGCAATTTTATTTTATTTTATTTTTTGCTATTTTTATTTTTTGTTATTTTTTTAAATTGTTTGGGATTCATTCAGGGTGCAAAGAATTAGGTTACAATGATTTCAGTTGTTAGATTAAATCCCTCTTATAATTGTGTCCTGCCCCCAAGAGGTGTGCCATAGACCGTGACCCCCACTGCCCTCTCCTCTTTCCCTCTCCCTGCTCCCTAACTCTCCTACCCACCACCTTGTGTCAGATCATCTACTGCCTGTATATTAGAATTGAGTACATCAGATTCTTGCTTCTCCAGTCTTGTGCTGCTTTACTAGAAAGAGTTTCAACTCCATCACAAAATATGTGAAGTCTCCATGTCTTTTAACAGCTAGTATTCCATGTTACATATACTACAACTTGTTAAACCATCTGGGTTGGTGGACATTTAGGTTGTTTCCACATTTTGGTGATTGTAAATTGAGCTGCAACAAACATTCTAGTGCAAGAAAATAATTAAAAAAAACATTTTTAACATTCTATGATAAAAAGAATTTTTTTTTTTTTATTGTTGGGAGATGCCTAGTAATGGGATTGCAAGATCAAATGGGAGGTCTACATATGAGTTCTTTGAGGATTCTTCATACTTCCTTCCAAAAAGGTTTTATTACTTTGCAGTCGCACCAGAAGTATAAAAGTGTTCCCTTCTCTTCAAGCCAGCGTCTGCAACTTTGAAACTTTGTGATGTGGGTTATTCTCACTGGGGTTAAGTGATACCTCAGGGTAGAATTGATTTGCATTTTTGTGATGATTAGGGACAATGAGTATTTTTTCATAAGTTTGTTAGCCATTCATCCGTCTTCTTTAAAGAAGGTTCTATTCATGTCTCTTGCCCAGTGACATATGGGATTGTTGGCTCTTTTTATGTACCTCTCTATAGATTCTAGTTATCAAGCTTTTGGCTGATTCATAATATGCAAATATCTTTTCCCATTCTGAATGTTGTCTATGTGCTTTGGTGGTTGTTTCCTTAGCTGTACAGAGCTATTCAGTCTAATTAAATCCCCTTTGCTTATTTTTGTTGTTATTGCAATTTCTTTCTTTTAATTTATTATTTTTTTTATTAAATCATAGCTGTGTACATTAATGCAATCATGGGGTATAATGTGCTGGCTTTATATATTTAAAATATTTTCATCAAACTGGTTAACATAGGCCTTCACAGCGTTTTCTTAGTTATTGTGTCAAGACATTAATATTCTACACTTAGTATGAAAGTCTTCTTCATAAAGTCTTTCCCCAGGCTGATCTCTTCATGAGTTTTCCCCACACTTTCTTTGAGGATTTTTATTTTTTCATGCCTTAGATTTAAATCTTTTATCCATTGTGAGTCAATTTTGGTAAGTGGTGAAAGGTGTGAGTTCAGTTTCAGTCTTTGACATGTGGTTATCCAGTTCTCCTAGCACCATTTATTGAATAGGGATCCAGTCATCTGTAAGAGGTTAGTTTCATCTCATGGTTTTCTATTAAGTTGTAAATGTCTATGTTTCTATTTTTGTGCCAATACCATGCTGTTTTGACCACTACAGCAAAAAGTCTGGTAGAGTGATGCCCTGGCTGCTGCTGCTTTCTTCTTCTTCTTCTTCTTCTTCTTCTTCTTCTTCTTCTTCTTCTTCTTCTTCTTCTTCTTCTTCTTCTTCTTCTTCTTCTTCTTCTTCTTCTTCTTCTTCTTCTTCTTCTTCTTCTTCTTCTTCTTCTTCTTCTTCTTCTTCTTCTTCTTCTTCTTCTTCTTCTTCTTCTTCTTCTTCTTCTTCTTCTTCTTCTTCTTCTTCTTCTTCCTCTTCCTCTTCCTCTTCCTCTTCCTCTTCCTCTTCCTCTTCCTCTTCCTCTTCCTCTTCCTCTTCCTCTTCCTCTTCCTCTTCCTCTTCCTCTTCCTCTTCCTCTTCCTCTTCCTCTTCCTCTTCCTCTTCCTCTTCCTCTTCCTCTTCCTCTTCCTCTTCCTCTTCCTCTTCCTCTTCCTCTTCCTCTTCCTCTTCCTCTTCCTCTTCCTCTTCCTCTTCCTCCTCCTCCTCCTCCTCCTCCTCCTCCTCCTCCTCCTCCTCCTCCTCCTCCTCCTCCTCCTCCTCCTCCTCCTCCTCCTCCTCCTCCTCCTCCTCCTCCTCCTCCTCCTCCTCCTCCTCCTCCTCCTCCTCCTCCTCCTCCTCCTCCTCCTCCTCCTCCTCCTCCTCCTCCTCCTCCTCCTCCTCCTCCTCCTTCTTCTTCTTCCCTTGGCTATCTGTGTTTTTTTTCTGGTTCCATACAAAACAAATAATTATTTTTTCCAAATCTTGAAAGTATGATGTTGGTATTTTAACAGGAATAGCATTGAATCTGTAGATTTCTTTGGGAAGTATAGACATTTAAACAATGTTCATTCTTCCCAGCATGAGCATGGTATGTTCTTTCATTTGTTAATATCTTCTGCTATTGCTTTTCTTAGGGGTTCCTAATTTTCTTTGCAGAGGACCTTTACCTCTACTGTTAGGTATATTCCTAAGTATTTCATTTTTTTAAGCTACTGTGAAGGGAATTGTGTCCTTGATTTCCTTCTCAACTTGGCTGTTATTGGCGTATATAAAGGCTACTGATTTGTGGACATTGATTTTGTATCCTGAGACTTTACTGTATTTTTGATCACTTCCAGGAGTCTTGGGGTTCTGTAAGTATAAGACCATATCATCAGCAAGGAGGGAGAGTTTGGCATCCTTTTGTTCATTTGGATGCCTTTTATTACTTTCTCTTGCCTGATTGTATTGGCTAGAATTTCCAGCCCTATGTTAAATAGTAGTGGTGATAGAGCACAACCTTGTCTGGTTTCAGCTCTAAGTGGAAACGCTTTCAGTTTTACATTATTCAATATGATGTTAGCTGTGGCTTTGTCATAGATGGCTTCAATCAGTTTAAGAAATGTGTCACTCATGCCTATACTCATAAAGGTTCTAATTAGAAAAGGATGCTGAATTTTATCAAATGCTTTTTCTGCGCCTATTAAGAGGATCGTATCATCGTTTTGCTTCTGTTGATATAGTGAATTATGTTTATAGACTCATGTATGTTAAACTAGCCTTGCATCCTGGGTAAAATCTATTTGATCACTATGTATGATTTTTGAATGTATAGCTATAATATTGGCCAGGATTTTATTAAGAATTTTTGCATCCATATTCATTAGTGAAATTGGTCTAAAGTTCTCTCTGAAATTGGTTTTGGTATCAGAGTGACTTTTGCTTTGTAAAAGCAAAGAGCAATGTTTGCTTTGTAAAAGCAAAAAGCAATGTTTGAGAAGATTCCTTCCTTCTCAGTTGTTTTGTAATAATTTTTGTGGTACGAGTATAAGCTCTTCTTTGAAGGTTTGGTAGAATTCTGGTGTGATGCTATCTGGACCAAGGCTTTTGTTGTTGTTGGGAGATTTTGTATTGTTTCTTTGATCTCAGTGCTTGGAATTGGTCTGTTCAAAAGATTTGTTTCTTCTTGATTAAGCCTATGGATAGGGTATGATTCCAGGTATTAATCCATTTCCTTCATATTGTCAAATTTCTGAGCATAGAGTTTTTTGTAGTATTCAGAGATTTTCTCTTATATCTCTGTGGCATCTGTTGTTATTTCTCCTTTATAATTTCTGTTTGAGATTATTAGAGATTTTACTTTTCTGTGTCTAGTTAACCTTTTCAAATGTTTATTGATTTTATTTATTTTTTCAAAAGAACAACTTTTTGTTTTGTTAATTTTCTGGATGATTCTTGTGTATTCAATTTCATTAATCTCTGATATAATTTTGGTTATTTCTTTTCTTCTGCTGGGTTTTGGATTAGATTGTTCTTCTTTTTCCAATTCCTTAAGATGGTTCATGAGTTTGTTGATGCACTCTCTGTTTTTTGAATGTAGGCATCTAATGTGATAAATTTTCCTTTTAAGATCACTTTTGCTATATCCCACATGTAACTTGTTCATTGTTATATTTGTAGAATTTAATAATTTCTTCTTTTATGTTTTCCTGAACCCAACTATTGTTCAGAATAAAGATGTTTAATTTCCATGTCTTTGTGTGGGGATGAATGTTTTGCTGAGTTGAGTTCCACCATTTTTGCCTTGTGGTCTGAGGAGATACAAGGTATAATTTCTATTCTTTTAATTTTGTTGAGATTTGTTTTGTATCCTTGGATGTAATCTATTTTGGAATATGGTACATGGGGTGATGAGAAAAATGTATATTCTTTAACTTTGAGATTGTGTGTTCTGTATAAGTCTATATATCCCATTTGTTCTAGGGTCACATATGAGTCCTTTGTATCTTTGTTTAGTTTCTGTTTAGAGGATCTGTCCAGTTCTCCTGGAGGGGTGTTAAAGTCCCCAGCTATTATGGTGTTATGGGATGTCATCTTTCTTTCCGTCCAATCAAGTTCTGTTTCTTAAATCTGGTAAAATTTAACTTGGGTGCATAAATATTTAAAATGGAAATGTCTTCCTGTTGTATTGTTCTCTTAACCAGTATAAAGTGTCTATCTTTGTCTTTCTTAACATCAGTTGTTTTAAATCCACTTGTATCTGAGAATATGATTGCAACCCCTACTTTCTTCCTGTTTTCATTTGTTTAAAATACTGTTTTCTATCCCTTAACCCTGAATCTCCATTTGTCCTTAAAGGCTAGGTGGGTTTCCTGGAGATAGCATATGAATGGCTCATACTTTTTATCCAATCCACCAGCCTGTGCCTCTTTAGTGGGGAATTCAATCCACTGACATTTTTTGAGAGAATTGATAAATGTGGTGGAATTCTATTCCTTTTATTTTGTGAAAGTCTGTTATGTAGTTTTATACAGCTAATGCAGTTTTTAAAATTAATTTGAAGCAAACAATTTGAAGTAGGGGTGTGAACTGATAGTAACATTGTGTTTTGTGAATGGTGAAAAACTTATAAAATTTTATACACAAGATATACATTCTTTTTCTCCCCAGGTTACCTTATGTTAGGTGTGAAGCAAAAAAGATCTTTAAATGATCTTTAGACTGAAGGTAGTCGGGTCATTAATGCAGTACTCAATAAAGATGGTCAATACAATGAATAAATCTTAATGTAAGGGAGGTTTTAAATAGATTTGCTAAAGGAAGAGGTTTTTTTCTTTTCAATTCCTTCTCCTCCTTCCTTCTGTCATCTTTCTACTTGAATAAGCAGGCATTTAGTTAATAAACATTCCCTTAAACAAGACTTCATTGAGGTTTTTATTTAAAAAATGGTAATAAAGCTGCCTATCAATAAAACTATGGAAGAAAAAAGATGATAAAGGTTCACAACTGGAGGCATACTGCATTTAAGAAAAAGTGTGCCTTCTATTACTAATTATATAAAATGTTTGTTTATTTTAAATACAAGAATTTATAACCCCATTAAATCTGCTTTTCTATCTTTATTTCTTTTTAGATGGATATTTCAAAAACTTAAAAGGCCCATCAAGCCAGAAATGTAAGCATTATTTTTTTTTCTCTCTGTCTTTTAGCCTATTACTCTATCACAAAACATATCTATCTCTTTAATACTCTAAAATTTATCCTTTTTTATTATTCTTCATCTTCACTACTTTAACTAAGGTTTTCATAATTTCCCACTGAGATTACTGCTAAAGTCTTAAAACTATTTTTTCTTGCTTTCCTTCTTTTCTTTTTTTCTACACTCCTTCTAAAACACAGCTGGCAGTGGTCTTTCTCCATCATAAATGTAATTACTATACAAAGGTGCTTAGAAACATTGAATGGCATCCCCTTTTATTACGTGGTAAAATTTTAAAAGACATTGATCTATTGCCCCTACCCATCCTCCCATGCTTTTTCACTTCAGAACCTAAAATACTCAAATGATGGTCATACTAAAATATTTATAACTCTTTGAGTGTATCTATGCTGATATACTTTTACACAGAATGTTCCCTCACATGCTCTTTCTTCTTTCAAACTTCTCACCAATCCCATGCTGTTGTTCATTTGTTTGTTTTAAACGAAGTTAAGATTTACTTGTCTTTTAAAATCCAACACTTACCTGACTGTCTCTGAGAAAGTTACTGTGTAATCAAATATGAAATACAAACTCACCATACTTCTACATAAAAACTGTATCACATCCAGATTATTGAACATACAGTTGTGTTTTGGCAATTCTATTAGGGCTTTTAACAGACAGGAATATTAAAAAACAAATCTTTACATATCTTGAATCTGACATAGCAACTACAGTAAGTAAATGTTTGTTGGATGTAAATTAGAAGATAGTATATTTTATCCATTTAAATCTATCAAAACTCATTAAAAGGCTATTTTTAGGCCATCAGGAGAATTCTAGTCATTAAAATTTTTTTTTTATTTTAAAACATTGAGGGGCTACAAACATTTTTGGTTATATGGATCACTTTTGTAATGCTTAACTCATGGCTATAAGTGTGACTGATACCCAACTAGTGTACACTGTACTTATTAGGTAGGCTTCTGCTTATGCCCTTCTTCCCCCTTCTTAATTTCCACTGAGTTGTACATCTCTCTGTGAACATGTGTTCTCATCAGTTATTTCCAGTTTAGTAGTGAGTATATGTGATGTTTGTTTTTCCATTCTTTAAATACTTCACATAGGACAATGGTCTTCAGTTCCATTCAAATTTTTGTAAAATGCAATAATTCATCCCTTCTTATGGCTGGGTCGTACTCCATGGTATACATACAAAACATATTTGTAATGCATAAATTGATGAGCACTTGGGTTGACCAACTCTGCACCTTTGCTATTAGGAATTATACTATAATAAACATTCAAGTGTGGAATTCTTTTTGATGAAATGACTACTTTTCCTTTGGGTAGACCCCCAGTAGTGGGATTGCTGGATCAAATGGTAGCTCTATTTTTAATTCTTTGAAGAATATCCACACTGTTTTACAGAGAGATTGTACTAATTTTCAGTCCCACCAATGGTGTAAAGTGTTCCTTTCTCTCTGCATTTACACTAGCATCTACTGTTTTTGGACTTTTTAATAAAAGCCATTTTAACAGGCGTAAGGTGGTATCTCATTGCCATTTTAATTTGTATTTCCCTGATAATTAGTGACATTGAGCATTTGTTTATATGTTTATTGGTCATTTATCTATCTTCTTTTAAAAACACTTCTGTTAATGTCTTTTGCCAACTTTTAAATGGTATTGCTGTTTTGAGGGTTTTGTAGATTCTAGATATTAATCTTTTATTGGGTTACAGTTTGCAAATATTTTTTCCCATTCTGTAGGTTGTCTATTTACTCTGTTGATTATTTCCTTAGCCATACAAAAGGTTTTTTTAATTTAATCAAGTCCTATTTATTTTTTGTTGTTTTTGTAATTGCCATTGAGGGTCTTACTCATAAATTCTTTAAAGCATGAAACCGTAAGAATTGTAGGGAAAAAGTGCAGGGAATGCTCTTTTTCTTGTTTTTATTTTTGTAGGAATTCATAGTGTACTTTATGTTGTGTATGTAACAAAATGTATTGTTATTTTTCTCAGATCAGACTCTAACAACTAGTTTATAGATGAAGTTTAATGATAATAATAAGTGTTTCTTATTTCCCTAAATACAAAAAGGAAAAGACTATAAAAAGCAATAAATTTGGTTAGACAGAGTGTTAGTGAAAATGGAAAAGAATAAAATTGATCATAATAAAACCACTTATTGTGATAACCAGCTTGCTTTAATCAGGTTACTACTATACAATTCATACTCTTTCAGAAAATGGAACTATTTATGATTATCAGAGCTTTTATGCCAGCAAGGTTATTGCAATATAGGAAAGGGGGTGGAGTGAGATTTGACTTTGGCCTTGATGAGAAATAGAATTTTTTCCCCAAATCATAGAAGTTTTGTTGTTTTCAAATAATATACAAAAAAATAGACAGTATGTATATCTTGATTAACCGATCCAGAAGCAGTCCAAACTAAACACTTCTTTCCTATTTCAAGTTAGAGCTTCTATAATGATAATTACTGAGTTCTACTATTTTCCCTCAAATCACCTTGGCCTTATAAGCATAAGAATTATTGTCTTAATTCTCAGAAACTCCATAATTTAAAAATATTCCTTTTGGTAAAATGGAGATATCTTCAGGGATATTTTCTTCTGTTATAATTCTTGAGTCCTTAAATATCTGACATTTCATAAGTGTCTGAGATTTCACTCTCTTGTTGTCATATCATATCAAACACAAAGCACAGTAACCAGGACCTCTTTGTGGTATGTCCATTAATTACTTACTGTGTTTCAAATTGATTAAATATCTATGAATTCATAATATTGAATCTGCCAGAAAGACCATTTTGAATAATATTTCTAAATCCGTGTCTATTTTTCTAAACTCATCTTCACTCTTTGCACTTTACAATAGATTACATTTTTTAAAGATTAAGTGTAGATGTCCAGAAAAATGATTCTCCAATTTCTTCTTTCACAAAGAAAGGTATAGACCTATATATAGATATACGTACCTATATATACCCACCCCATTTGGTCAGTACATAAACCCTCCATCTGGACTGCAAAGAGATTTGAGAATATTTACTTCAACTAAAGAAACTGCCACCTTACTCATCTGCCTTGTTGAAAAGATAGTAATAGGGCAGGATACCAAGAAACAATGTAATAATGTAGGAATAAAAAAAAAATTAAAGACTAAACAGTAGAAAAAATTATTTAACAGTTACGTTGAATCACCACAATATTTTCATAGAATGATAAATTCCTGAATATCCACTCCACTGAGATAATGCCTCAACAACCTTTGCCTTAAATGCTCTAAAGGAAATTATTTAGAATATCTTAATCTGAAACCACTAAACAATGATTTAAAGTTGATGGTTTAGAAAATGTCTTTTTTTTTTTTCATACAGACATCAGTTATTTCTTTAATATAATAAGCTTTCCTCAGACCATTGGTCTCATAATAAAAATTAAGACTACTGATATATAGAATTTATTAAGCTTTTCACATATAATAAAGCACAGTTTAATTGCATCCAAAATACTAATAAAAGCTCTAGCAAACAAGAATGGTGACATGTTATTTCATAACAATCAACACTTGTGGCTTTTCAAATTTGGTTTTCATAAGATAATTAATCCTGTAGTAAATCTAGACATGCTTTTAAAAAATGCTTTAGGTCAGTCCAAGCTTGGCAATTAACATTTGGCATAAAAAATTAAAAAACAATCACAACTTGATGAATAACAAATACTATATCTAGGCCATAAACATGCACAGCATAAGGAAAAGGTGGTGGTGATAAGTAATTATGAGAATTAATTGAGTACTTTGCTCTCTGTGTAAATTCATCCAGAGGCTTTCTTTTCCTCTTAATTTTTTATTAAATCATAAGTGTGTACATTAATGCATTTATTTGATTCATTCAGGTCCAACATTCAGTTCTCAAATAGGGGGCAATATCTACAGTATCCTTTTAGAAGAATTTCTAACATATTGAAAACAAATAAGTAGAGAAATGATGCATTGATTTTTATTAATGCATTATATCCTCAGGAGTTATCATCAACTCCTTTTATAAAAAAATGTTCAAGTTATATTTGTCATGTAACTTTGTGTGCTTTAATGGTACTAAATGGATTAAATGAAGGCAGCAACGTTCCCCCTCATGTGATTGATGTTGGCATTGTTATAAAATTTAGATCTAAAAATCTTTCAGTTTGAATTGAAAAGAGTGCTCATATTTCAACCTATTTATAATGTAATATGCTTAATTTGAAATATTGTTTTGTCAGTTTACTTAAATTAGAATTTCAACCTGGTAAAAAGTAAGTTGATATGAATGGCATAATAACGAACATATTGAAAAAGTTACTGTCACAAATGGAGATAAATAAGGTGGAGGGGAGTCCACTCTTAATCACATGCAAGTCTGATTACTGTATATACTGTCACACAACTGTAACAAATTGAATATAGAACTATTTATTTTAATCTGATGTCTTCAGACACCCAATATATGTACCTTATACCAAAACAGTGTTTATTTCAAAATATTGTTTGTAGTGGTAGCTCTTCCCATAGAGGTAAAGAAAATATATCAAAACTCTTAATAGGATACAGAAAATGTAAAAGAACACTTTTAATCAAGAATCAAATATACACAGTTTCAAAGAGAAAAAGAAATCTTATATAAGACAAAGACCACACCAACTTGCCAGATCCAGAGCAATTTTGTGAAGTAGGAAAGTGACTATTACAATCTGCAGCTTCTTAATCCTTCTATTGAGTGTCCCCAGTTACTACAAATGTTTTTACAATGATGTTTCCTAAATAAATAAAGGGCCTTAAATATAAATTAAAGGGTGTTTCCCAGGAGTAGAGGTGAAGATATTTTCATTTTGTTTAACCCACAAACTATTTGGTCAAAGGAATATGTAAAGCTAAATAAAAACACATCTGGTAGAAATTCAATGCAACAAATGTTGACAAGATGTGCTTGGATCTCACTTGCAGCATCCGGCAGTGGGAAACAGAACAAAGGTAGGAATCTCACAGGATGTCCTTGTCAGTTCTTGATGAGGCTCCATGGTGGTGGCACTATCATTTGCAGTTAAATTCAAGACTTCTCCAAAGTAACCAACAGCAGGCTTGGTTTCCTCTGCTTTGGACTTTAAGTTTTCAACCTTTTCTTCAAATGATTTGAAGGTTGGGGAGTTTTTTACATCATTTGGCTTTTTTGGTGAAGACGGACCCAATGGATGAAAAAGCCACTAAAGCCTTCTGTTCAACCTGAGACAATGTTTCAGATGTCTTCTTGTATGCAGATGTTGCTGTCACATCTTGCCATACTTTGGCAATATTCTGTTTTAGTTCTTGTAGTGAACTGATTCCAAGTTTCCGCTTGATCTATGCTAGGTCCTACTCTTTTGCTGCTGAGGCTTGAGACAGAGTCTGAATTTCTTCTTCAACCTTTGTGAGTTCTCGTCTCCGCTCTCCTTGCTCCTCTTCTGATGGAGTGTCTGCAGCACTGATCGTGGCAGCAACATCTTCTCCTTTCTCAGGGACTGGATCTGAAGAATAGGTGATCCAAGTGGAGATGAATGTCCACTAGCAAGCAAGTAGAGATAGCTTTTGGTCACTCTTGTATCAAAATCAAACAGGGACTGGTAGTCCTCATGTAAGTCTAGCTCTCTACAGTCCATTCTAGGGAAAGGCAGAACACATGGCTTTACAACCTAGGGACCTGATTCCTCAGATAAGTACAGCTTTGGCCATATTGAGAAATAGAATTTGAGCAGAGAGATAGCAAGGGAAGTAACTGTTTTAGCAAAGGTAAAAAATCTTCAAAGTGAAATAGGAAATAAATAGGTTTAAATAGGGATTTGGAGTAAAGAAAAGTGGATTTAACTCTGAAAAGGTGTGGTTAGTTAGATTGGGCAACCCTTTATGTTCCAACTTAAGGAGCTTGGACTTTGTCCTAAAGGCAAGTGGATGTGGAGAAAAGGGAACACTTCTGCACTGCTGGTGGTAATGCAAGCTAGTACATTCCTTCAGGAAGGACGTTTGGAGAACACTCAGGGATCTGAATGTGGACCTGCTGTTTGATCCTGCAATTCCTCTTCTAGGTGTATATCCAAAGGATCAAAAATCATTTGGCAATAAAGATATTTGCACCAGAATGTTCATTGTGGCTCAATTCATAATAGCCAAGTCATGAAAGAAGCCCAAGTGCCCATTGGCCCATGAAGGATTAATAAATCATGGTATATGTGTACCATGGAATACTATGCAGCAGTAAAAAAAAATGGAGACGTTACCTATTTTATGTTTACATGGATGGAGATGGAAAATATTCTTCTTAGTAAAGTATCTCAGGAATGGAAAAAAATATATCCAATGTACTCAGTACTACTGTGAAACCAATTTATAATTACTCACACTTGCATACCAAAAATGAAATACAACTTTAGCCTAGGATGAAGGAGGGAAGTGGAGGGAGAGGGAAGGGGAATGGGTTGATAGAGGGAGGGATAGTAGGGGGACCACACTTATGGAGCACATTGCAAGTACAAGTTTTATCTATCATGTGTAGAACACAAATGTATTAATGCTGTAATTGGGTAAATGAGGTGAAAGTTGTGTTGATTAGTATGATGTAGGCACTCCACTTTGTACAAATAAGCAACACATTGAATCCCATAATAGCATAAATGTATCTATGATCTATGTACAAATGACTTCATAAAAAAAAAATAAAATAAAATAAAAATAAAAGCAAGTGTAGTAAAAAGTCTTGTTTTTGAGTCTGTAAACATTTGTGAAACAACGTTTTAGAAAGATTGCTCTAGTTGGGGATTCTAAGCTGCATTGAAAGGAGAAAAAAATCAGGCGGAGCCTGGTGGCTAATGCTTATAATCCCGGTACTCTGGGAGGCCCAGGCAGGTGGATCACCTGAGCTCAGGTGTTCAGAGACCAAATCAAGCAAAGTGAGAAGATGTCATCATAAAAGATGTAGAAATGTGGATTTAACAATTTTATGTAGAATATATACTAATATATCTATTTTCCCCTTTTTTTTTTTTGGTTTTATGTACAATTTGAAATATTTTCATCACCCTGGTTAACATAATTTTCTTAGTCATGGTTTTAAGACATTTATATTCTAAATTTAGTAAGTTTCACATGTACCCTTATAAGACACACCATAGGTGTGGTCCCACCAATTACCCTCAATCCATCTATCCTCTCCCTTCCCCTTCCTTCCCTTTCCCCATATTCTTTGGCTATAATTGGGTTATAGCTTTCATATGAAAGCTATAAATTAGTTTCATAGTGGGGCTGAGTACACTGGATGCTTTTTCTTCCATTCTTGAGATACTTTACTAAAAAGAATATGTTCCAGCTCCATCCATGTAAACATGAAAGAGGTAAAGTCTCCATCTTTCTTTAAGGCTGCATAATATTCCATGGTGTACATATACCACAATTTATTAATCCATTCGTGGGTCAATGGGCACTTGGGCTCCTTCAATGACTTAGCAATTATGCATTGGGCTGCAATAAACATTCTGGTACAAATATCTTTGTTAAAGTGTGATTTTTGGTCTTCTGGGTAAATACCTAGTAGAGGAATTGTAGGATCAAATGGCAGGTCTATTTTTAGATTTTTGAGTGTTCTCTACACATCTTTCCAAAAGGAATGTATTAGATTGCATTCCCACCTGCAGTGTAGAAGTGTTCCTTTTTCTCTACATCCACGCCAACTTCTCTGGTTTTGAGATTTTGTGATATGGGCTGAT
Organism: Nycticebus coucang; assembly: GCF_027406575.1. NCBI lineage: Eukaryota > Metazoa > Chordata > Mammalia > Primates > Lorisidae > Nycticebus > Nycticebus coucang. Next base: position 34,797,798 of record NC_069782.1, read on the forward strand.
CTTACTGGAATTAGATGATATTTCAAAGTAGTTTTGATTTGCATTCCTCGGATGATTAAGGATGATGAGCATTTTTTCATTTGTCTGTAGGCTGTGCGCATGTTTTTTTCAGAGAAGTTTCTATTCAAGTCCCTTGCCCACTCTGATATGGGATCACTTGTTCTTTTCTTCCTAATATGTTTGAGTTCTCTGTGGATTCTGGTTATAAAATCCTTGTTGGAGACATTACCTGCAAATATCTTCTCCCATTCTGAGTGCTGTCTGCTTGCTTTCTAACTGTGTTCTTGATTATGCAGAAGCTTTTTAGTTTCATCAGGTCCCAGTGGAAATTTTTTGATGCTGCTTCAATTGCCTGTGGGGAGGGGGGTCCACCTCATAAAATATTCACCCAGGCCAATTTCTTCAAGAGTTTTTCCTGTACTTTCTTCTAGTATTTTTATAGTTTCATGTCTTAAGTTTAAATCTTTTATCCAGTGAGAGTCTATCTTAGTTAATGATGAAAGGTATGGGTCCAGTTTCAGTCTTCTACAGGTCACCAGCCAGTTCACCCAACACCATTTGGTAAATAGGGAATCTTTTCCCCACTGAATGTTTTTAATTGGCTTGTCAATGATCAAATAATGGTAGGTAGCTAGTTTCATCTCTTGGTTATCTATTCTGTTCCATACATCTACCTCTCTGTTTTTGTGCCAGTACCATGCTGTTTTGATCACTATCGATTGATAGTATAGTCTGAGGTCTGGTAGCATGATTCCTCCTGCTTTGTTTTTATTTCTGAGTAATGTCTTGGCTATTAGAGTTTTTTCTGATTCCGTATAAAATGAAGTATTATTTTTCAAGATCTTTACAGTATAACAATGGAGCTTTAATATGGATTGCATTAAAATTTTTTATTGCTTTGGGTAATATGGACATTTTAACAATGTTGATTCTTCCCAGCCATGAGCATGTTATGTTTTTCGATTTGTTAACATTTTCAGCTATTTCTTTTCTTAGAGTTTCATAGTTCTCTTTATAGAGATCTTTCACATCCTTTGTTAGATAAACCCTCAAATATTTCATCTTTGGCACTACTGTGAACAGAATAGAGTCCTTGACTGTTTTTCAGCTTGACTATTGTTGATATATATGAAGGCTACCAATTTATGAATGTTGATTTTGTAACCTGAGACACTGCTGTATTCCTTGATCACTTCTAAGAGTTTTGTAGTAGAACCCCTGGTGTTTTCGTGATATACAATCATATCATCTACAAAGAGCGAAAGTTTGAATATGGATACCCTCGATCGCCTTTTCTTCCCTAATTGTGTTGGCTAACACTTCCATTACAATGTTAAAGCGCAATAGAGACAGTGGACAACCTTGCCTGGTTCCCGATCTGAGTGGAAATGATTTCAATTTAACTCCATTCAATATGATATTGGCTGTGGGTTTGCCGTAGACGGCCTCTATCAGTTTAAGAAATGGCTCTTCTATACCAATTTTCTTAAGTGTTCTGATCATGAAGGGATGCTGGATATTATCAAAAGCTTTTTCTGCATAAATGGAGAGAATCATATGGTCTTTGTTTTTTAATTTGTGTATGTGCTGAATTATATTTATAGATTTATGTATATTGAACCAGCTTTGAGACCCTGAGATAAAACCTACTTAGTCTTGGTGTATAATTTGTTTGATGTGTTGCTGGATTCTGTTTGTCAGGATCTTGTTAAATATTTTTGCATCAATATTTATTAGTGATATTGGTCTATAATTTTCTTTTCTTGTTGGGTCTTTTCCTGGTTTGGGGATCAAATTGATGTTTGCTTCATAGAATGTGTTGGGTAGCATTCCTTCTTTTTCTGTATTTTGGAAAAGGATAAGTTTTATAGGTACTAGTTCCTCTTTAAAGGTTTGGTAAAATTATGACCTGAAGCCATCTGGTCCCGGGCTTTTCTTTTTGGGGAGATTTTGTATAGTTGATGCTATTTCAGAACTCGATATAGTCCTGTTCAACATTTCCACTTGATTCTGGCTAAGTCTTGAAGGTGGCATGCTTTCATATGTTGGTCAATTTCTTTCAGATTTTCGTTTTTCTGAGAATAAAGTTTCTTGTAATATTCCTTAAGGATTTTTTAAATTTTTGAGGAGTCTGTTGTTATTTCATCTTTGTCATTTCTGATTGATGAAGTTAGAGATTATACTCTTTTTTTCCTGGTTAGGTTAGCCAAAGGTTTATCTATTTTATTGACCTTTTCAAAAAACCTAATTTTTGATTTATTGATCTGTTGTATAATCCTTTTGTTTGCAATTTCATTTAATTCTGCTCCAATTTTGGTTGTTTCTTTTCTTCTGCTGGGTTTGGGGTTGGAATATTCTTCTTTTTCCAGTTTCTTTTGATGTCCTATTAAGTTGTTAACTTCCTCTCTTTACTCTCTCTTGAGGAAGGCTTGCAGTGCGATAGATTTCCCTTTTAGGATTGCATTGTGGTATTCCAGAGGTTCTGATAATTCATGTGTTCATTATTATTTTGTTCAAAAGTTTTGGCAATTTCCTTCTTAATCTCATCTGTGACCCAGCTATCATTCAGCATAAGGTTATTTAGCTTCCAATTTTTTGTATGAGTATGCAGATTCCTCTTGTTACTGAGTTCAACTTTTATTCCATGATGGTCTGAGAAGATGAAAGGAATAATTTCTATTCTTTTAGATTTGCTGAGGTTGGACTTGTGACCTAATATGTGATCAATTTTTGAGTATATTCCATAGGCTCGTGAGAAGAATGTGTATTCAGTTTTGTTGGGATGAAATGTTCTATAGATACCTGTTAAATCCAAGTGTTGGATGATTAAGTTTAAGTCTAAATTTTTTTTTGCTCAGCTTCTTATTTGAGGATCTATCCAACACTGCTAAAGGAGTGTTAAAATCTCCAACTATTATGGAGTTGGAGGAAATCACGTTGCTCATGTCTGTTAGAGTCTCTCTTATAAATTGAGGCACATTCTGGTTGGGTGCATAAATATTAATAATTGAATTCTCATCACATTGAGTATTATCCTTAACAAATATGAAGTGACCATCCTTATCCTTTCTTACATTCATTGGTTTGAAGCCTATTGTACCTGCGAATAAAATTGCAACACTTGCTTTTTTCTGCTTTCCATTTGCCTGGAATATAAATGACCATCCCTTCACCCTGAGTCTATATTTATCCTTTAAGGTAAGATGAGATTCTTGTATGTAGCAGATAACTGGCCTGAGTTTTTGTATCCCATCATCCAACATGTCTCTCTTTAGAGGACAATTTTAGCCATTCACATTAATTGAGAATATTGATAAGCCTGGTAGAATTTTGGGTATCAAGTTTTTCAAAATTCCAGTGGACATTTTTAATTCTTTCCCACTGTGGACATTGGAATTTGATCTACAATTTCTGAGTGAGTTTACTTTTGTGGTGGAAGATTGTGCTGGTCATTATGGAGATAGGTCTGAGAATATCCTGGAGAGTTGGTTTAGTTATAGCAAATTTCTTCAACATGTGATTGTCATTAAAGTATTTAATTTCTCCATCATAAATGAAACTTAGCTTAGCTGGATACAAGATCCTGGGTTGAAAGTTATTTTGTTTTAGATTAAAAGTCAACATCCACCCTCTTCTAGCTTGAAAGGTTTCAGCAGAGAGATCTGCAGTCATTCTAATATTCTTTCCCTTGTAGGTTATAGTTTTCGTATGTCTTGCTGCTTTCAGAGTTTTCTCCTTCACATTAACTTTAGTGAAGTTAATTATGATGTGCCTGGGGGATGTCTTATTTGAGTTGAATTGTGCTGGGGTTCTTAAACTGTCTGCTATCTGAATTTCAGAATTTCTTGGCATGTCTGGAAAGTTCTCTTTTATAATCTCATGAAGAAGAGCCTCTGTGCTTTGCTAGGTCACTTTGTTGCCTTCAGGGATTCCTATAAGGTGAATATTACTTTTCTTTGAGTTGTCCCAGAGCTCTCTGAGAGAATGATCCATTTTTGTTCTCCATTTCTCTTCCTCTTTGAGAGTTTGGGAGCATTCAAATGCTTTGTTTTCAATGCCAGAAACCCTTTCTTCTGCTTGCTCCATTCTTTTACTTAAGGATTCTACTGTATTTCTCAGATCTTTGATGGCTGCAAATTCTTGTCTCAATATGTCAAAATCTTTGGTGGTTTTTTCTTTGATTTCATTGAATTCTTGAGACAACTTTTGAAATGCTCCTTGAATTTCTAATTCCAAATTTGCCTCTATTCTATTAATCTTATTTGCAATCCAAATTCTGAATTTGATTTCTGACATCTCAGCCATCTGTTTATGAACAGGATCTTCAATTGTGTCTACCATATTCTTACTTGGGGTGGGAGGTGGTTGATCTACTCTTGTTATTCATGTTACCAGAGTTTTTACCCTGATTCTGCCCCATGATTATTTTTCACCAATTGGCTTGATGTGCAGATAAGGAGAAGTTGTGTTGGGAGCTCCAAGAGTAGTGATTAACCAGCCATTTGTCTAAAAACTGGGACTAGTATCTCTATCTTTTCCCTTAGAACTTTTCCAAGGACCTGTACAGTGCTTAGTGTGGTGAGGCTAAGTGGCTCTGTCTTGTTGTTAGCTGGTCTCTGTCCTACCCCATTGAATCAGTTACTCTGGGTTGAAGTCTCAGCTGTGGAGAAATACCAGCAATTAAGTCATTCTACCTCCCAGAGGCAACAATTGGAAAAGGATAATCAAACCTTCCCACAACCACACCACCAGGGAACCATTTTGGATAGTCCTTGGGTGAGTGGCCCAGTTCAAGAGATCAAAATCAATTGTCCCAGTCATACCAGTCTCAGGTGGGAGAGTTCAAAATGTCTCCAGGAACTAGATAGCAGGGGTCTGCTGGCAGCTCAAGTATGACTCACTCCAGTGCTCCATGTTCAGAAGGACCCACTCAGCAAATAAATTATTCTGAGAATTTTGATGCCTCCTTCCCCACCTTGCTCCTCTGTCACAACCAGTCACTGGTAACCCCGCAGGGCTGTGACCCAGTTCCCTCCAATGAGTAGATGCTCCAGGGGTTTGTGGCCTGGCCGAGTCACAGGGAGATCTATGTCTCTTCAGGCAGACCACTGCTCTCTGCCACTATCTGGCAGGGGGAGGTGAGGCCTGACAAGCTCGGGTGCTTGATGGAGGCTGGGGCAGTTCACTCAGTTCCAGCCCCACCCTTGATTGATGTTGCTGATAGAACAGAACAACTTCGCATAATTTGTTTCTGTCCTGGCTATATTCCCCTGAAGATCAGACACTGTTTCAGTTCATAGAAACTGTGACTCAGTCCTGGTCTGTGCCTCTGCCTGGTCTTGGCTGCAGTTTGTGTTGGGGCGTGCACAGTTAAAGCTCACACTCAGCTGTCAGTTCCAGCCTCTGCCTGCCCGTCTTTGTCTGAGCTATGATCCCCTGAGGGCCAGGTGTGTCTTAGGCTCAGTAAAGCAGTCCTCTGGGGTAGCCCTGCCCTGGGAGTCTGCCATCTCTGCACATGCTTATTCTAGTCCCTGTGCTCTGCCCAGGCTGATACCACCTCAGGCAAACCCTTTACTCACAGGGCCTGCGTTTCCAGTCCCAGATCTGTTCCGCCAGTGGCTGCCACCAGAGAATATGCCCAGCTTCCTCTCATTGCCCAGAGAGACAGGGAATGTCTGTCCAGAATATCTCCAGGGATGTGAGCCCTATTGTTGCCACTGCAGCTGCTGCTCTGAACCTCGGGGCACCATCACTCCTGTATTGTTCCTTCTCAGCTGACCATCTTCTCCTTACTCCCATGCTGCAGAATCAGCACAGACCAGCCATAGGCCTTGCCCTGCCCATACCTATGGAGAAAATGCCCAAGAATCTGGACTGCATGGGGAACAGGCTTCCAATGTCAGGGTGAGAGTGGAGGGGTGTGCTGGGAGTTCAGAATTGCAGGTAGAGAATATATACATTTTTATATAGTTTTATGCCTGGCAGGAGAGTACCATGACACCCTAGTAGGGGAAGGAGGTCCTTTTTTTGGGGGGGGTACCTCACTTTATGGCCCACTTTATGGCCCTCAGTCTCATGGGATAAAATGGGAGGATGTTTTTAACTCTGCTCACTTGCTTATATGGAGTACTGCGAGAGGGGATTCCCATCCACTTGGTGATGGATTTTGTATCTTTTGCTCATGTCCTTGGGGTCACAGCCCGCCTCAGCAGGGTTGATGTGCATTCTTCAACCTTCTCTCTTGGCTCTCATTGGCTTACTTGCTAAACTTCTGTCCTTTAAAAACTCTCCTTCTGGATGGGAGCATCTGTGGAAAGCTGGCTCCAGTCAGCCATCTTGCCTCCTCCCATTTCCCCTTTTTTAAATATTACATCAACAATTTCAGACAAGCTGTCTTTATCACACATTTGAGATGTCTGGAAAGTCACCTGAGTAGTTAACAGAAATGGTCACCTTTTAAAAATTTATCATAATAATTTATTTTCTATTTCATTAAAATAGCAAAGCTTAATTCCAACAAAGACTACAAAAGAAAGCATTATAAGCTAAGAAATCTTCCCCATTAATGCAAGGTCATCATACAGCATACTAGCTTTTGAGTTTCCCTTTTTTCAATTTCAAATTAATATAAGGGTACATATTTTTAGATTGCAGTGTTCTCACCTATAAGGTAAAGTTCATGTTGGAGAAGAGGCTCCCACCCTGGGGGCATTGTGAACATTGTGTACATTAGATGAGATCCCACCAACTGCCCTCTCTCCGCCTGCCAATCACCCTCCCTTCCTTCCCCTCTCTTTTTCACCCCTCACCCTTGCTAGACTATATTTGTGTTTTATCATTTGTATGGACAAGTAATTGTTTATATATTAGTTTTATATTAGTATTGAGTACATTGGTTGGATACTTTTTTTTTTCATTTCTTGAGATACTTTACTAAAAAGGATGTGTTTAAACTCCACCCAGGTAAACATAAAAGATGTAAAGTCTCCATTTTTTATTATGACTGAATAGTACCTCATTGTGTATATATGCCACAGTGTGTTAATCCATTCATGAGTTAAGGGGAATTGGGTTGCTTCTAGATTTAGTAGTTATGAATTGAGCTGCAATAAATATTCTGGGGCAAATATCTTTGTGGTAAAATTATTTTTGTTCTTCTAGGTAGATACTTAGTAATGGGATTGCCAGATAAAATAGAAGGTCAACTTTTAGTTCTTTGATGATTCTCCATGCTTCCTTCCATAAAGGTTGTATTAGTTTGAAATCCCACTAGCAGTGTCAAAGTGTTCCCTTCTCTCCATATCCATGACAGCATGTGCAGGTTTGGAACTTTGTGATGTAAGCTAATCTCACTGGAGTTAGGGGATATCTTGGAGTGGTTTTGGTTTGCATTTCTCTGATGGTTAAAGATGATGAGCATTTTTTCCCTGTGTTTGTTGGCCATTCATCTGTTATCTTCAGAGAAGTCTTGGTCAAGTCTCTTGCCCACTTAGAAATGGGGTTGTTTACTCTTTACTTGTTGCCTACACTGAGTTCTCTGTAGATTCTAGTTATCGGGCCATCGTCCATACTGTTCAAAGCAATCTACAGATTTAATGCAATCCCCATTCAAGCACCAATGTCATACTTTGAAGAACTTGAAAAAATAGTACTTTGTTTCATATAGAACCAGAAAAAACTCAAATAGCCAATAAAATACTTAGAAATAAAAATAAATATGGATACATCATATTACCAGACTTCAAGTTATGTAAGTCTATAGTGATCAAAACAGCATGGTACTGGTGCAAAAATAGAGACATAGATCTAAGAAGAAGAATGGAGAATTCTGAGATGAACCCAGCCACATAACATCATTTGATGTTTGATAAGCCTAACAAAAGCATGCACTGGGGAAAGAATACCTATTTAATAAATGGTACTGGGAGAACTGGTTAACCACATGTAGAAGATTGAAACTGGATTCACAGCTCTCACCATTGACAAAAAATTGATTCTTGCAGGATATAAGATTTAAAATTAAGACATAGAACAATAAAAATTCTAGAAAGGAGTGTGGGAAAAACACTTGAAAATATTGGCCTGTGAAAAGATTTTATGTGGAAGACCCCCCCCAGCAACTGCCCCAACAATAAAAATAAATAACTGGGATTTGATCAAGCTAAAAAAGCTTCTGCACAGCTAAGGGTACCACAACCAAAGCAAAGAGACAGCCTTCAGATGGGAAAAGAAATGTTCACTTTTCAGAGAGTTGATTTGCAATTTGGAAGACTCAGCTCATATCAATTTTTTTTTATTGCCATATTCTGGAAAGTTATCAGGAAAATAAAAGTAATCTTCACACACAAAAAAATAACTGACTCCAGGACAATAGTGAATGTGAAAAATAGAAAAGAAAAAGGTCTACTTTTGGATTAAGCACTGTAATTCAGTACCAGCAATACAAACTGAATAATCTTCCCCTCAATTCATTAATATAAACATTTTATCATTTGATGTCTTGTGTGGAATTAATGTGGATTTGCACTAGAATAAAAGTCTATTAATGTAAGTATGAAAAACTATAGCATCTAAAATAAATGAAATAATAAGTGAATGATAAAATAAATAAATGAGCCTTTTGTGCATTGTATCATGATAGCAAAGAGGGGATTGTAGAAAGCAAGCTGTCATTTTCAATCCAGACAACATTCACATTAGGGGGATGTACTGTCAGTTTACATAATGGTGGTTTTACATACAGGTATGTCATTCAGGTGTGAGAAGTGTATCCCGCTATTAGGAATAGTTTCCTGGTAGAGAATACCTCCAACTATCAGAGGTAATGATCAATCTGCTGCCATATTGCATGGTTTTAAACTAGTCCCCGGGCAAGATTTGAGTCAAGCAGGTAAGGTGGGATATAAGAAATAATTTCCTAGTAACACTTCTTTGCCAAGTATGATGTTCATACCTTTGCTCATGGTTCTTATTTACTTTAATATCTTTAGTAGCATAACTATGTCTCTCTGTCTACATGCTATATCTTGCTGTTTAAAGATTAATCTCAAATGCTACCTTTGCTCTGAATGCTTACTCAACTCACTTTTATACTCTAACCTATCCATATTTCATTTTTTCTCCTTAGAAACCCATAGACCTTCAGTCACTATTGTAATGTAGAATTTAAATGACAAATTTCATTCATATCTCCATGGGTTGGTAGGATTCTTGAGGGTATTACTGGATCTTCGTTAAAACAACATTTTGACTATCCTCAGAAAATAATATGATGCCTGACGGGATATAGAAGGCTTAATAAATGTTTATGTGGTCTTTTTCTCTCCTCTCCTCAGGGTTTCATAACCACAAACATGCTGGTATATGCTTTCCTGGGTAGATGTGGCATTCTTGAAATTAATTTTATCTAACTTATTTTCACCCAGAAGGAACATATGGAGACATTGTATTTAAGTTAACATTAAGCAGTGACTCACCTATATGAATGAAGTTTAGTTATGCTTGGGAATCTCAATATTAGTATTGCCTCTAGCAGTACTAATTGGAAGAGGAAGTGATTATTTATTTCATGCTCCATAATTTTTATCAAGGCATTATTCCCTTTTGAGACAGCCTCGATGCTCAATGTTGTATCTTTTATTTTTTTCCCCCCATGATAAACTTTTCAAGAAAACTAACTGAAAGATTAACCTGACTGGATTTATGAAAAATTTTACCTGTCCATACCAATATTGTTTTAGTCTTAGAGGCTCTAGTTACAAACAAATAATGATCCAGTTGTCCTTTTAGTAGCTGGGGTATATTTAACTCCTGGTCTATTTCTCAATGCTCTGAATCTGTTATTTTAAAGATGAATTTATAATCTAGAAAGGCTTATGATTATAACCATCCATCCTTCATTTTGGAAAGAAACCTGCAGAATTTTTAGCCCATGCGTGATTATAGAATTGAATTTCCCGTCACTTTAGCATCCAGGCAAGTGCCATTCAACCTCTCAAAAGCAAGACAGTCTGGCACTCTTGGTGATGGATATTTAATTATCTTGAAGGCTATTCACTGATGTAATATATCCTTATATATTAATTATAATATATTCTGACATAATATATTCCTAATGTTTGTAATTTATTTTATCCATCTCCCACATATTGCAGCTACTGAGAAATCCAACGCCAGTAATCTCTTTTTCCTTCTTTGACATGACACAAGAGCTCTGGGCTAAAACAAGTAAGAAACTTGAGGAGCAGCCCTTGATAGTGCATTTTATGTAGCCCCAGGCCGCTCATTGTCTGCATACCCCACATGCTGTGTTTAATATTAACTCCTTTTGAACTAAATTTAGGCTGTTATGGCACCCCAAACACCAATTAGCTAATCCTCTGCCATTCACATAGTCTCCCCATCAGAAGTTTAACACCTTAAAGATAAAATTTAGCAACTCAAGTTCTCCTCAATTATGGAAGTAGAAGAAAAGAGCTCTTAAAACTAGCTTGAAAATAGGTAACAGAGTTATCTAAAATGTGGAGTAATTTTTGCCTCCTTGAAATAAAATGCTAATTCTTTCCTCTGCCTTTCCCAATGAGCCTATAGCCTCAAGAAAATATAAAATGGGCCTAATTTTTCAGTGAGGATAATTATAGAGCTCTTTCATAGATGAATTGGTGTTTACCTTTCTGTGAGTTTCAATAATTGTTATTATTCAGTTTATTGAAGTCACATCATCATAAAAATATGTATAAAATAGTAATAGACACCATTATACTGGCAGATACTTGTTAAAATTTTATTTTTTAGGCCATTTATTATAAACACTTCTTCTAAGCATTCTTTAAACATGTCAACCTATGTACTTATCCTTTGAAGAAGTTACAACCTAGATAGTTTAAACAATCTTTATTCAACTAAGAAATGACCAGCCTGAGTAAAGATTCTAACTCAATTTTAACTGCAAAACTCATTTTTATTAAGGACTACATAATACTGCCATATGAAGGTCTTCTGTGCTGTTTGGAGAAGGGTTTTTGGAGGCCAAAGGCCAGCAGGTTGGAGGAGTCACGAGCAGACAAAGCATTGTTGTGCTCTCTTGGTAGAGGCTGAAAAAGTATTTTTCCTCTTTCTTTAAAAACCTAACTTCATTGAAACTTTTGCGGCTAGATTGCACTGTCTGTTTCTCTCTTAGGTTCTGAGCTCTACCTTTTCTCACGGCATTTACTTAACCAATTGCTTCTCATCCTACCTCTTCTGTCCTCCAGAAGAAACCCAACGTTCCTCTGACCCTGTGTCTTTTAGTTATTCAGATCTCTTATCACAAACATCCTCAAACTTTTTAAACAGGGGGCCAATTCACTGTCCCTCAGACCCTTGGAGGGCCGGACTATAGTTTAAAAAAAAAAAACAAAAAAAAAAAACTATAAACAAATTCCTATGCACACCGCACATATCTTATTTTGAAGTAAAAAACAAAATGAGAACAAATACAATTCACACCGCTTCATGTGGCCTGCGGGCCGCAGTTTGAGGACGCCTGTCATGTCCTCACTCCCTTCACAACTCACTCTACATCTTATAGCTCCTACTCTGCAAATAATCTTCTATAATCTTTTGCCCCTGTGTTCCTTATGCAGATTCACCTGATTTAATCTCTTTCTCTGGGTAAACTCAACTGCACAACAAAATAAATAGTGATAGAGAAATTCACTAGCATCTATAGATTTCAAATTTACTTGTAATATTGTAAGACAATTCTCCGGCACTGTCTCTTTCTCCGTGGGCTACTTCGATTTACAGTTTCTGATGAAAATAGAGGCAGTTGACTGAAATGCAAATATACATTTAATCACAAAAGCAAGCAATACTCTCCAGCCCCCCAACCAAAGCAAGTGACATGGCCTCATGTGCTCCCCGAAGAGCGTTGCCCTAAGATGGAAAAACTTCTTTCTCTGTGGACATGCTGAGGCTAGTAAGAACAATCAGTTGAATGTTCACAGAAAGGAAAGAAAAGTTACTGGAGGGCTTCACACAGTTGCAGCTGGGGGCTGGGCGCCTGTGGAGGTTATGGGAAGAAGTACTCTGTTCTTTTTTTTTTTTTTTTTTTTTTTAATTCTTGGGGATTCATTGAGGGTACAATAAGCCAGGTTACACTGATTGCAATTGTTAGGCAAAGTCCCTCTTGCAATCATGTCTTGCCCCCATAAAGTGTGACACACACCAAGGCCCCACCCTTCTCCCTCCGTCCCTCTGTTCTATTCTCCTTTTAGCAAATTATCCTTTCTTAAGTTTTTGGGAACTAATCAAACAGAACAGACAACAAGGCGCCGTTGTGGTTAGGCCTTGAGCAAAGTGTTCTCGATTTACATTAACTACGTATGTGCCCAGCAGCATACGTGCTAAACAAAGAATCTTTTGGCAGTCTCTATGATTTCACCATTATTTGTCCCTTTTTTATTTCTATACCTTTTTTTGACTAGTGTTGTGTATAAAAAACACCCAATAAATGTGGGTAGTCACTGCGTGCCCCAGCGAGCCTCAGTCTCCCTTTCATAATATTAATTTTGCCCGCAGTGCTTTCCTTTGCGTCTCTGAGCATCTAGTTCTGAGGGCAGCCATATCTACCTGTGTAACAGAAGTATCCTATAGAAGCTTGTGCTATGTATCTTAAACAATCCTACACTGGCCCACTTTTACTTAAAGTAGTGACAGCTGAAAGTTCAAAAGCCCCTCACACCTCACTTCAAAACCAGAGGTCCTGATGGATGTACAAATGTCTGACCATCATTTAATGAGTCATCCACTGAAATGCTTTATGTTTTATGGATTCAGCTTCTCTGGGGCTGTGTCAGTAGAACAGAAAGGGGAACGTGGAGCATGTCAGGCACCTGTGTTCCCTAGAAGTGACCTACATCACCTTATCAGGCATTCCTCCGGTGAAAACTAACTGCATGGCCACATCTAGAGGTAAAGTGGCCAGTGGTAGGTAACTAAATATAAAAGAAACAAACAAACATGTTTTGAAAAGAAGATCAGAAACTTTTGGTAGATAGTTAAGGATCCTTTGCCATATGAAGACAATAAAGAAGATCGAAAGACTGGCACTGTTTTTAAAATAAATGAATTAATAAACTCATAAGCGTAAGTGTGCTTTTTTTTTCTTTAAAAAATCTTTCAGAAAGGGTGTGCTTAATTGTTTTGAATGCTTTTGAACAATTGGATAAAATGAGAAGGAAGGGGTTATAGAAATTAGGATGCCCTAGTTCATTTTTAAATTTATAAAACTAATTCCAATGAATGGTTGAGAGATAATACCAAATGATGTGGGCTGAAAGAAAAAAAAGTTGAGTAATTTTGCTTATTTTGTCCATATTTTAGTATTTTTCTATGAAGGTGAGGAAAAAAAAAAATTCTGACCCCCTGGTGTGAACATCACAGTACCAGATAGCTTTGGCATTACCGGAAGCAGGAGACACGGGACGGTTATCCTATCAAACAGTCCAGTCCAACAGGACTTGCCAGTTATTCAGGAAGAAGACATATTGTGAAACTTGGAAGAAAGTAACTGTAACCAGAGTTCTACAGCATCTTGAACAAAAGCTCTAGCTCTAGCAATGCACAAAAGGCCTCTTTGTGGAATCTGCGGTCTTCAGCGCTAATGTGAACCTGTTCTGTGTTGTGACCTGATTTTGGAGCCAACTATCTGGGTGTTTTCATCACTTCTGTAAGACTGGACGGCTTCACTTCCCTTCAAGCATTAAAGAAGGGCTTTTCCTGGTCTATTATCTCACAAGTCACCTATTATCTACCTGTCTATTGAAGCCTTCACACACAAAAAACCTGAAAAATTGAAAAATGATTTTAAGAAGTGAATAAAAAAGGTATAAATATAATTCAAATATTTTTGAAATTTCTTTGACATTGCTATTTTCCTATAACTGTCAACTAAAGCAGCACATTGATTCATCATGTTCATCCTTATCTTAGTGAGAAACAGATTTATGGCTTTTTTTTGGTTGTAATTACTTTTTCGTGAATAATGAGACTTTTCTTGATCAGAATGCTAGCAGCCTTCTAAAACCTGTCTTGGCAGAATGCCACTTCTTTCTTCTCACTTATATTACTTCTTTTTTTTTTTTTTCAAGTAAACAGACCCTTCACAGATATTCTTCAATAACATGAGTTCTAATTACTTGACATTTTAATCTAAATAAAATGTTTAGCATCATATTTTGGTACAACTTGAAAGCAGAAAATTTAATTCAAAGGAACCATCATAATCTGTTATAAACCTTGACAGGTAAGGAGGAAAATACAATCTAAAAATAGTTTTTTATATTTCTATATCTTCATTTTTTTTTTTTTTAGAAAAAGGAGATATTTATTTTAACTACCAATATTTATAAGAATTCTTGCATTGTTTATCTCATCTTAGGAAAGATCACATAGTAAGATTATTTATTGCCAAGTTTTTCCAAACAGGACATTCTTTAACTCATTTTCTTCTTGAGAGTATATTTCTAAATATCTCAAAACCAAATTGTCAATTCCAGTTTATTCTCAGATTACATAGTCAGATGCCATAGTTTCTGAGCAGTAACCCATGAAGATGAGGGTGTAATGAAGATATTCACCTGAAGGAAAGGACGTCTTTTTCTCATTTGTTCACACATAGGAGGCTTCTGTTTATAACTTATACAAGGTTTCTATGTAGACTGGTGGTGTCTGTGATAGCCACTTCTCTGAAAAAAGCCAGGACAACAAATATGTAAGAGCTATGTGCAGAGCTGTCTGGTTTTCCCAAAGCTTGCTCCTCCATTTTACATCTTTTACTCCTCATTAAATAATCTAAAAATTAACATATTTATTGATATTCTACTATGATGTGTATATGATTCTACTATGCACGTGTGTATATGTAGAGAGAGACGGTGACCATAAAGTTCATGTGCAATTTAAAAATAGTGTGCAGTAGGAACTTTATGGCCTGTGTGTATGTGTGTGTATAAAATTTCAGAAATCTGGCATATATTTTCTTTTTTACATTTTCTAAAACAAGCCTTCAGTATAGGTATGGTTATTTTCAATTTAAAGGAAAGCAAATTGAGATTCAGAGAGTTTGATGTGACTTATATGTAATAAATACCAGAAAGTTTTTAAGTCTATGATGCTGAAGACAAAGCCCGTTTTCTTTCTAATATGTATTTTAATATTTATGTTGTGAGTTATAAAAATACTCACAGTTCATTGGTGAACTGTTTACAATATTTTCTTTAAATTATGTAAACCATGCTACTAAAGCCTCTTATTACCAACATAAAGCAGAAAAGGCAAGTATTAATACTTAATTGCACAGAATGCTGAAGTTTAGAAAGGTTAAAGAAATTATCTTTGGTCATAGTCTCTAACTGATCAAAGTAAAGTAAGACCACCAGATTCCTTTTCCCCTGCTCTATCTCTCTTGGCTAATATATCCTGTTGAATAAATTATTTATATTTAGTAGCAGATTAAAACATCTTTCATATTTTTACATTTAGCCTGCCACCTCCCATTTGCAGGCAATAACTAATCTTTCCATTACAATAGTTACATGTTTTTCCTAAATGTGTATACCAACGGAATAATAAAATCTGCCTCATTTTCTCTGACTTTTTTTTACAACTATTTTGATATAGATTCATGTAATTGGATGCCAGTATTTAATCCTTTTTTATCACTGAATTGTGTAGCATTGTACAGATGGATACCAAGGATTGCTTAATCATTCACTTGTTCATGAACAATTTGATCATTTCTTATCTCTGTCTATTGCAAGTAAATCTGACATGAGCATTTGTGTACAGCCTTCACATAGCTTTTTGTTCTGTTATTTTTCTTCCTTAAATACCTAGGACTTGAATGGCTGGATCACAGGACAGGTGTATATTCAACTTTTAAAGAAATTGCAAAACTTTGTTTTTTTCTTTTTTTTTTTTTTGGCCGGGGCTGGGTTTGAACCCACCACCTCTGGCATATGGGGCTGGCGCCCTACCCCTTTGAGCCACAGGCACCGCCCTTTTTTCTTATTTTTTATTAAATCATAGCTGTGTACAATAATGCAATCATGAGGACAATGTGCTGGTTTTATATATAGCTTGAAATATTTTCATCGAACTGATTAACATAATCTTCGTGGCATTTTCATAGATATTGTGTTCAGACTTTTATATTCTACATTTAGTAAATTTCACCTTTACCCTTCTAAGATGCGCCGTAGGTAGCAAAACTGTTTTCCAAAGGATTGTACTATTTTACATTAAAATCAAAAAATTGTGAAAGTTTCAGTTGCTCCACATCCTCACCAACATTTTATTGGTTGAGATACTATTGTTCAGGCATTCTATTAGTTATGGGGGAATCTCAACATAATTTTGATTTGAATTTCCCTAATAACTAATGATATTGAGCGTCTTTTCAGGTAGTATATGCAATCATATGTTCTATGTGGCACAGTATTGCTCTGAGTTTTTGCTAATTAAAAAATTGTTTATTTTCTTACTGAGTTTTAAGAGTTCTTACATATTATGGTAAGATACTTTATTAGGTACATTTTGCCATATTTTAACTTAGTCTGTGTCTTGTGTTTAATTCTCGTAATAGAAATTTTCAAAAAGTAGAAGCTTTAAATTTAGTTGAAATTAAATTTGTCAATGATTTTCTTCTATCAATTTTGCCCAACCCAAGGTCTGGAATTTTTTCTCCCAAGTTTGCTAGTAAAAGTTTCATAGTTTTAGGTTTACACATTTAGGTGTTTGTTCTATTTTGAGTTCATTATTGTATATTGTATTAGGTATAGATTGAAGCTTAATTTTTGCATGTGGATATCAAATTGTTCCAGCATTATTTGTTGAAAAGACAATCCTTTCTCTACTGAATTGTCTTTTAATTTTTCTTGACTCTATTTTCAAAATATCTACTTTGTTTTATTTACCTTTTTGTCTATCTTTGTGCCATACTGTTTTATTATGGAAACTTTATATTAAGTCATGGGATCAAGTAGTGTTTGCCTCTGAAGTTTTCTTTGTTTTCTACATTTTTTGGGATATTCTAGGTCTTTTATATTCCATATCAGTTTAAAATCAGTTTTCCATTGTCTACCACAAGAAGAAAAACATCCCACTAGGTTTTAACAAGAATTGGTTTTAACCTATAGGTCAAATTTAGGAGAACTGATACTTTAAAAATATTATCTTTCTATTATGAATATGAAATACGTCTCCATTTACTTAGTATTTCTTGAATTACTCTTAGTCATATTTTGTAGTTTTTGTATACAAGTCTTACAGATCTTTGTTTTATCTCTAAATATTTCATAATTTTTATGCTATGCTTGAATTATTTATTAATTTTAATATATAACTGTTCATAGCTCGTATACAAAAATAATACCAATTTTTATATATTGATTACATATTGTAAACATTTGCTAACCTCAATAATTTTAGTAGGCCTTTTGTTAATTCCAGGAGATCATTTTGTTTGTGAGTTAGAACTAGTTCACTTCTTCTTATCCAATCAGAAAGCTTGTTATGTATTGTTTTGCTTGTTTACACTAATTATAGCATCCAGTAATTTGCTAAATAATAGTTATGAGATGAAGTATCTTTAAATAACATGATCAGAAGCACTTGATTTTTCACCATTAAATATGATATTACCTGTAGGCTTCTCATGGATACTCTTTATCAGGTTAAGAGAGTTAATTTTCTTTTCTTTTCTCTCTTTCTCTCACACTCTCTCTCTCTCTCTCTTTCTCTCTCTCTCTCTTTCTCTCTTTACTTCTGGTTAAGAGAGTTAATTTTTCTCTCTCTCTGTCTTTCTTTTCCTTCTTTCCTTTCTTTGACAGAGTCTCACTGTGTCGCCTTCAGTAGAGTGCTGTGCTGTCACAGCTCACAGCAACCTCAAATGCTTGGGCTTAAGCGATTCTCTTACCTCAGCCTCCCCAGTAACTGGGACTACAGGCACCCGCCACAATGCCTGGGTATTTTTTGGTTGCAGTTATCATTGATGTTTAGCAGGCCCAGGCTGGGTTCAAACCTGCCAGCCTCAGTGTATGTGGCCGGCGCCCTACTCCTGAGCTAAGGGTGCTGAACCAAGAGAGTTAATTTTCATCCTACATTTCTCTGTGTGCCTATCAAGAATGGATATGGATTTTGTTATTCTGAGTCCTTCACTTTTAAAATTTGAAACTCTGTTAATAGTTGCATACGCATTTAAGATTATTGTATCTTCCTTTTGAAGTGATTTCTTTATCATTATGAAAAGGTCTCTTTATTTCTATCAATATTATTGACTTGGATATCCAATTGTCTAATAATAAAATAGCCAATTCAGCTTTCCTTTGATTATTATTAGCAGGGTATATTTCATTTTAGTCTTTAACATATAACAAGTTTTTGTTTTACATTGGCAGAACATGATGGGTTTCACTCTTGACCCAATCTAACATCTACCTCCTAATTGGTATATCTGGACCATATACATTTAGTGTGAATATTGGCATGGTTAGATTTAAATATATTATCTTCCAGATAGATTTCTACTTGTCTCAACTGTATTTCATTCAATTTTCTGCTCTTTCTGCCTTTTTTTGATTAAGAGAATATTTTCTTACAATTATATTTAACCTCATTTTTTGCCTTACTAGGTGTAACTCTTTATTTTCTTGTTTTATGGGGTGCTTTAATATTTATAGCATACATCCTTAACTATTACACTGAACTTTCAATTGATATGCCATGATTTTACATACTATCTAAGAACCTAAAAATAGTATATTTTAATTTTTTCTCTAGCATTTTTTGATATTAATGTTTTTTCTGTATTTATAATAAATATCACAATACATTGTTACTTTGCTTAAACATTGAACCATCTTATAAAAAGTTTTAAATAATAAGAAATATATCCTATAATTACTCTTATAGCTTCCATTTCTGATGCTTATCATTTTCTGTGTAGACTCATATTTCAGCCTACTTCTTTTTCCTTTTGCCTGCATAACTTTATGTATTTTACAGTATGAATTTGCTGCTGATGAATTTTTCCACTTATTATAAATCTCCCTTTTTTTTTTTTTTTATTGAGACAGAGTCTCACTCTGTTGCTTTGGGTAAAGTGCTGTGGCGTTATCACAGCTCTCAGCAATCTCAAACTCCTGAGCTGAAGTGATTCCTTTGCATCAGTTTCCCAAGTAGCTGGAACTACAGGCACCATCCATTGCACCAGGTATTTTTTTTTCTATTTTTAGTAGAGATAGATCTTGCTGTTGCCCAGACATGTGTCACATTTACTGTAAATCTTAAAAAGCATTTATTTTCCCTTATTTTTTGAAAGATACTTTCACTAGGTATAGAATTATAAACTGATGTGTAATTTCTCTTTCAGTATTTTACTAATGTTACATTATTTTCTCACTTGCATTATTTTTATCAGGAATCTGTTCAAGATATTCTATTCATCACTAGTTTTAATAATTTCAGTACGATGTATCTTACTGTGCTTTACTTCAGGTTCATTTGCTCAAAGTCTGTTGAAACTTGTGACTTGTGTATTTATAGTTGTCATCAACTTCAAAAAATTCCAGCCATTGTTTCTGATACTGACCACTCCTTTCACTGATACTAATTTCACTGACCACTCTTATTACAGGTATACTACCTTACGTGAAATTGTCTCAGATCACAATTACATGTTAATTTTTTCAGTTGTTCTCTGTCTCATTTTGCTTCATTTCCATTGTGATGTCATTAACTAACATTTTTTCCAGTATATTTACTTTGCTGTTCACCATATCCAATGTAATTCTTATCTCAAGTATTGTGGTTTTCATCAGTAAAAATTCTATTAGGCTCCTTCTGTTCTCCATGTATCTCCTTAACTGTATGAATATATGTAATGCAGTTATCATAAGTTGTTTTTTTTTTGCAGCTTTTGACCGGGGCTGGGTTTGAACCCGCCACCTCCGGTACATGGGACTTATGCCTTACTCCTTTGAGCCACAGGTGCTGCCCAGTTATCATAAGTTTTAATGTCCTCATTATACAAATTCTAACATCCGTGTCACTGTGCTTGTTTTGATGAATTGATTTTTCTTGTCATGATGGGACATATTTTCATAATTCTTTGCATACTGGTTAACTTTTATTCAAGCATAATTGCATTGGAAAATTTAGCTTGTTTCCTGGATGTTCGTGCGTGTAGGTATATATACATATTCTTCCATTTTAATCATTCCTTTAATATTTGTTATTTGGGAGTAGAGCCATTTTTAGTCTAGTGTTATTTTTCCTTACATTGGATGTAAGATCCTCTGCACACTTTATCCAATATCCAGTAGGTTATAATGTTTCTGGCTGGCGGAACTGTTAGTATTCTTGAGTTAGCATCAGCAATATTTCCTCTAACCTTTATATGTGTATTTTTTTCTTAATCCAACTTGGGTGATTTCCTCATGTGAATGGGCTGGTCAGTGCTTTGGGGAATACTTGAGGGGATGCTTTGCAGATTTACACAGTGTTACTACCTCTGTGCAGCTCTTTTCTCGGTCTCATTCTGTCTCGTGAACTAAGGCTGCCTTGGAAATTCCTGGATTCTCAGCTCTGGGATCTATCTGTCCCTGGCTTGGACATGACCAGTAACTGCTTCTGCCTCTAGACCAGCAATTCTCAACATATGGGTTGCAACCCCTTTGGGGGTCTCCTGCATATCGGATATTTACATTACAATTCATAACAGTAGCAAAATTATAGTTATGAAGCAGCAACAAAAATAATTTTATGATTGGGGGTCACCACAACATGAGGAACTGAATTAAAGGGTCGCAGAATTAGGAAGGTTGAAAATCATTGCTCTAGACAATAAACTGGTACAATTTTAAGACTCATTTTATCTGTATTTTGTATCACACAAATCACTATTCTTCATCTTCTGCCCAATGATTGAATTGTAGTATGTTTATATTAGTTGTTTTACACAGAAATATAAATGCAGTGTCTGTTACCCCATCTCGGTTTGAAACAGATTTTACCTGTATTATTATTATTTTTTATTCATTCATTGAGGCTTAGGCTAGAATCTTCTCCTTTCTCTGCAATGATGTTGTAAGAACTTATTCCTTTATTAAATCCTTTTCTGCTTAAATTAGGTAGAGTGGTTTGTCTTAACTACAGTGGACTACTGAATAGCACAGATATTATTTAAAGAGAACATGTACATTTTTGTGTACATGTAAGTAAAAGTGCTTCCCCTTACACTAATGCACATACACACCCTTCTCTCTCACACTCTATCATGTAAAAGTCTTCATATTAGTATGCTAGGGCTGCCATAACCCGACACCACAGTCTGGGTGGCTTAAACAACAGAAATTTATTTCTAAAGTTCTGGTAAGGTGTTGCCTTAATTGGGATTTTGCTATGATTTATGATCTTTCTTTTTAGTGGCAGATGACCATCTTCTTGTTCCAGCTTCACATGACTTATCTGTGTGTGTACATCTCGGCTGTCTCTCTTCCTTTTTTTGTAAAATTACTCGTAGTATTGAATTAAACCTCTACATTATGGCTTCATATAACTTTAATTACCTTTTAAAGACCCTATCTTCAAGTACAGTCAAATTAAGGTCTAAGGACTCAGCATACAAACTTTTCTGGGGGATGGGACACAATTCAATCCATAACGATCTTATTATTAAGTTCTAGTTATGTGCCTCAACTATTTTTCATTAATAATTTTTTGACTAACTCTCATACACACCAAACATTTGAAGTATATTTATACAACATAATTTTACAGCATTGTAGCTATGTATATTTCTGTAGCATCTAGCCTTACATTAACAAATATCTTCAAAAAATAGCTTCATATAGAAACAGAACTGTGAAATTAACAGGTAAGAATTTTATTTCAGGTTTCCCCTTTTATAAGTACAAGCCAGAAAGAAGCCAGAAAGATGCTTTAATCTTGGAACTACCATTCAGTAGCTCCGTATTTTGTTCAAGTTGCTTTAACTCGTTCACCCTTTTTAATCCTTGAATGCAAAACAGAAGGGGATCTTGTAAAAATTAATTGAGGTAGTAAAGGTAAACTACTTTATCAAGTATGCCTGGAATATAGTTAATTCCTGACTCTTGTGTTGCTTTTACTGTAACTTCTACTCATCTTAATGGTAACTGTACAAGCTGGATTGTCTATTGCTAGGTCAGCATCAGCATTTTTAGTGCTGACTAAGGCTGGGAACTGTGTTTATAAGAATTCACTTTGCTGTGTGGTTCTGAGTTAAGTATTTACTAAGGAGAAATCATTTGAGATTGAAAAGTAGATAAAGGCCAGAAAGAGTAGCTTTCTTCCACAGGGCGGGGTGCTGTGGGGGGGCACACAGTCGTAACAATGTTTCATATCTTCCCCTGAGTTTTAACTTTGTGGTCCCACCTCTGAGATGTGGACTTTCCATTTGTAGCAGTCCTTCAGGTTGAAGAGGTTAGTGACTGTCCTATCTTCTAGCTATAGTCATTCTGACCTTCACCTTCAGCTTATACGTCTCCACAATCATCAAGTCTTAGTTATTATGGTAAACCCCCTGTTTTACTTTATATGGAGAATATCTGTTTTGATAAAGGAAAGTAAATTAAGAAACCACCAGGGGGTTGTAAGGGATACCAAACGAGATAACATCCACCCCTAAAAACCCTTAGGAGAAGGCTTGGCACACAGGACATGCTCAGTGTTCTGACCAGCAGGACCCATGTCTGGAGTCCCCCGAAAGCAGCAGGAGGGAAGTTCCAGCCAGGGAGTGTCCAAAACACTTCAAAAATGAAGCCAGTTGGAGTTCCAAGGAAAGCAGTGCTATTCCAACTGAATTAAAAAGAAGGAAGGAAGAAAAAGAGAAGAAAAGGAGGGAAGGAGGGAGAGAAGGAAGGAGGGAGCAAGGAAGGAGGGAGCAAGGAAGAAAGGTCCACTAAGAGCAAAGGTGATGAATTTGAAGCATCTGTTCCATATAAAGTGCTGCAGGAGTCCTCATGATGGATAACAAGAGAAAGGGTTGTAAGTCTAAGTCTGTTTGCCACAACAAGGGGATGTAATTATGGAGTTTACATGGGAGTTGAAGGTCTGAACATAGTTTCTAAATGTTTGGCAACAGGGTCAATCTCTCTCAGTATTTTTTTAGAAACAACCTAAATAGCTTTTGTAGTGCCTGGAAATGTTCAAGGTCCCAGCTGGCTGGAGGGTCCAGCCTACAGGGGAAACATGTACCTGGCCTGGTCACGGGACAACCGAGCTATTCTGTGCTTCTCCATCAGGACGCAGAAAGAAAGTAGAAGGAACAGGGGGACCATATACTCAGTTAAGTGTTAATTCTTTCTTAGTTCTATATATTTCATGAGTATGAAGTAAACTGTGGAAGTATATTGTATTAAGTACATACTAAATTCCATAAGTTTTCCTTGAGGGTAATTACTGTTATTAGTTCCATTTAGGAAAGTGGATACCTGAGTTTCTGTAAATAATTTGCCCAATAATGCATAAAAAAATTAGATCTAGGATTTAAACCCAGATCTGTATCAAATGGTAGGTCCACTTTTAGTTCTTTGAGTATTCTCCAAACTTCTTTCCAGATGATCAAAAATCATTTTACAACAAAGACATTTGTACCAGTATGTTTATTGCAGCCACGTTTGTTGGAGTCCATAATTGCCATGTCATGGAAGCAACCCAAGTGCCCATCGACCCATGAATGGATTAACAAATTGTGTTATATGTATACCATGGAATATTATGCAGCCATAAAAAAGATGGAGACTTCACTTTTTTTTTTGTAGTTTTTGGACAGGGCTGGGTTGGAACCCACCACCTCTGGCACATGGGGCCAGCGCCCCACTCCTTTGAGCCACAAGTGCCACCCAGAGACTTAACATCTTTAATCTTTACCTGGATGGAGCTGGAACATATACTTCTTAGTAAAATATCTTAAGAATGGAAAAAAAAATTATCCAATGTAATCAATGCTACTATGAAATCAGTATTTAATTACCCACACATTCATAGGAATGGTAAAACATAACTATAGTCCAGAAAGTAGGAGGGAAGAGGAAAGAGAGGGGAGAGGAATGGGTAGGCCTGGAGGAGGGAGGGTATTTGGGGGGATCCAACCCAATGTACACAATGCAATGGTACATGTCTAAACCATTAAGAATAGAATATGAATGTTTTTACCACAACAAATAAGTAAGCAAGGAGACAGTTATGTTGATCAGTTAGATGTAAGCATTCCACATTGTGTATCAAATCAGCACATTGTACCCCATAAATGCATTAATGTATACAGTTATGATTTAATAAAGAATTAAAAAAAAATAAAAAATAAACCCAGGTCTAGGTAACCCTAGGCCCTATATATTTTTCACATATCTATTTTGCATGCACAGATAAAACTTAATAAAAAATCATGAGTCACAGAATATGGTTTCTACTACAGATGTCATTTACATGTCAGCTTCTAATACTAGTACCAGAATTTTGTCTTCAGTAGGTTCTTGGTCTCAGTGATTCGAAGAATGAATCCGTGAACCCCAGATCAATGGTAAGGCAGGATTTATTTACAGAAAAGAATATAAAACACCAAAGCTCCCAAGCTGGGAGAGAAAAGCTCTCTGTCCCTATCTCTGTCTGTCTGTCTCACTGACCCGGGCTCTTTGTCTAGGGGTATATATAATCCCATGGTGCTCTCTATAGTTATATTTAGCTGTGCTCAGTAGTTACATTTAGGGTGTCTGGCACCCTTGCAGTTACATTTAGCTTGTCTGGGACCCTCTGTAGTTACATTTAGTGTGTCTGGGTTGTGAATGAAGGGCTACAATACCTTCATTCCCAGGCCTAGGAAACTTACATGCAATTGACCAGGCCTAGGAAATGGGGGGGTTTCCTGTTCAGCCCTAAGTGCAAGGGGAGGGAAATCTAAGGTACTGGTGTCTCCACAGCAGTTGTCTGGCCCCTCTGGCTACTGGAGGCTTCTGTGGGGGCCCCCCTGCCTACCCTCCAGCCTGCTGGTTCCTCTGCTCACTGCCACCACACCAACACCGCCAAGGTGAAGGCAGCCAGTCCACCCCACCCACCTCCACGGAGCTGGCTGCAGAGCCACCTGTACTGTATCAATACCACTTAAGAAACAACAGGAGGAAAAAATCCAGTCACCAGCTATATTTTTCCCCACATAAAATAAAGTTTTAATGTGTCAGGATAAAAAGAAGAGATTTGAATTCTTATATTGGTAATAGTTGATTCATAAAAGACTGATACAACAAACATTGGTGATGTAAAGATAATGTCCATATTTATTCTGGCTTTGATATTTTGTACATGTGTGAGAGATTTACCTACCTTGAGCATCATTTTAGTTAAGGTAATGAAAGGGGCTGCAATAGTTAAACTCTAAAATATCAGAGAATAAACAAAAATGTGCTTATTTTTCAGATATGTAAGTCCAAAAGGTGGTTTTGGTAAGTGGACAGTCCTTTTCAAGATGTGATTCAGAGACCCTAAATTTTTGCACTTGGTGCTCTTTTCAAAAGTGAATTCCAGTGTTACCTTGCTCCTCTGCATAAAGCCTACAGAATGTGGAAAGCCAAGAGACTCAAGTGTGGGAGGGATTTATGGGTCTAGCCAGGATGTGGAGGGCATTATTTCTCTTCCATAGCTGTGAGTCAGCCACATCCTTACACCTACCTGCTGAGGATAATGGAAAACGTAGTCCAGGTATGTGTACAGAAAAGAGGAAACCACATTAATAAATAAAAAGAAGACTTGTGGGCGGCACCTGTGGCTCAGTGAGCAGGGCGCCGGCCCCATATGCCGAGGGTGGCGGGTTCAAACCCAGCCCCGGCCAAAACTGCAACAACAAAAAAAATAGCCGGGCGTTGTGGCGGGCGCCTGTAGTCCCAGCTACTCAGGAGGCTGAGGCAAGAGAATCGCCTAAGCCCAGGAGTTGGAGGTTGCTGTGAGCTGTGTGATGCCACGGCACTCTACCGAGGGCCATAAAGTGAAACTCTGTCTCTACAAAAAAAAAAAAAGAAGAAGACTTGTAAAAAATGAATGGCATCATTTTACTGGAACCAAAAATGTTCTAAATCCAGACATTTTTCAAAGACAACTTGAAATAATAGTTATGCATAACTTTTTACAATGGTAAAGTTTATTGAAAGTTCAGAGGTATGTTCTCGGAACCAGTGTTTCTTCTAATGAGCTAAAATATTAATTATATTAATTAAAAATGCCATGTATCAGGTCATTTTTAATACCATTATAATTTTTAATACTATTTAATCCTCTCAATTAACTCATGAGGTAGGTTTTTTTAAATTTTATTTTATTGTTGGGGAATCAATGAGTGTACAATGAGCCAGGTTACACTGCTTGAGTTTTCTGGGCAAAGTCTTGCTATTAATAATGTCCAACCCCCCAAGAGGTGTATCACACACCATAACCCCCCACCCCCTCCACCCTTCTCTCTACCCCTTCCCATTACTCCTCCCCAACCATATACTAGCATCAATTGTCCTCATATCAGAATTGAGTACATTGGATTCTCGCTTCTCCATTCTTGTGATGCTTTACTAAGAAGAATGTATTTCAACTCCATCCAAATTAATACAAAAGATGTAACGTCACCATCATTTTTAGTGGCTGTACAGTAGTCCATGGTATACTATACCACAGCTTGTTAATTCATCCCTGGATTGATGGGCATTTAGGTTGTTTTCACAATTTGGCAATTATAAATTGAGCTGCAATAAACAGTCTAGTGCAAATGTCCTTATGATAAAATGATTTTTTTTTCTTCTGGGTATATGCCCAGTAATGGTATTGCAGGATCAAATGGAAGGTCTTCTTTGAGTTATTTGAGGGTTCTCCCTACTTCTTTCCAAAAAGGTTGTATTAGTTTGCAGTCCCACCAGCAGTGTAAAAGTGTTCCTTTCTCTCCACACCCACACTTGCATCTGCAGCTTTGAGACATTGTGATGTGGGCCATTCTCATTGGGGTTAGGTAATATCTCACGGTGGTTTTGATCTGCCTTTCTCTGATAATTAGGGATGATGAACATGAATTCAATGCTCATTTAAGAAATTGAGACATGAATGATGTTATTAGTTCAAATTACACAGCAATATACAGATCCGAATCCAAGTTTTCTGACTCTAGTATCATGCTATAGCAGATGCTCTCAACCATCGTGCTATAGATACTTCCTTTTTATGGTCTAGGATTTTAAAAGACTTTATTTGCTTAATCTAATCTTTTCAAATATCACAACTAATAAAATCACAACAGTTTATTTCAGCAGCAAATATTGAAAACAAGAAGCCATGTGTATTTTTAAACTGAAAGGTCAAAGAAGCACAACTTAGAACTATTCTGAGTGTGATCTCAGTTTCCTATTTTTCCATGTGTATGTAATTGCAAAATATTCTTCGGAAAAAAATGAAATTCTTGCATACGACCATATTAGTTTCTTTAGCAGGAAAGTAGAGCTTTTAATAAAATCATTCATCAAAATGTTGAGAGTGAGGTTATGAAAGGGAGAGGAAGTGGAACACACACCTGATGGAAAGTTGTTTTTTGTTATTATCTGGAACGTTAAAGAGTTGTTGGCCTAAGACTCTGCTACTTCCTCCTTGCAAGAGTCATCAACCAAGCTACTCATGTTCATTTGGCTGGGCCCTTCCAAGCCAGCCATCTGCTGACTGAATATTCTCAGGTATCGTTTTCACTTTTCAGTAACCTCAGGAGACCATGGCATGTGGGTTAACATTTATACAGTGCCCTCTGATGTTTTTACTATGGCACAATATTTGACCTCTTCCTGAGAACCTGAAAGATGTCAGTGCACTTTGCAAATGAAATTGCATTTGTTTTGAATTATCTCTTGTGTGTAGACATATGAGGTTAAATAATGTCAATCTGAGTTAGATAAAATTTTACTATTTCTGAATAAATTTCATTGACTGTGATCCTTTTATTTTCTCTTCAAATTAACATTGTCTCTTTGACATATTGCCTAATAAAACACAAACACGAGTCAACCCATAGGCTAACACTTTTTTTCTTTGAAAATAAATATCATTTTACTTATATTAATATAGCACGGGAATTAACTGGGATTAATAGCTAAGCTTACATAAGCATTTTCCTTTTTTTCTTTGATCGATATATAATAATTTACATATTTATGGGGTACATGTGAGTGTTTGCTGTATGTAAAGCTGTATGTAACAATCAAGTCAGGGTAGTGCAGTATGGGTCACCCTGAGTGTTTATAGTTTTTGTATGTTGGTATCATTTCATCATTTCAAGTTCTGTCTTCTGGCTCTATAAAATATACTTAATATTGTTGTTAAGTATACCCACCCTAGTCTATCAAACATTGGAACTCATTTTCTTTACCTTACTGTGTGTTTATATACATAATCATGTTCTCTTTCTCCTCTCCCCTCAAGACACCTGTCATGGTTTCTGATATCCTTCTGTTATCCATGCCCATGAGATCAAGATTTTTAGCTCTCACATGTGAGTGAGAATATGTGGTGTTTGTCTTTCTGTTCCTGGCTTGTTTCATTTAACATAATGACCTCTAATTCCAGTAATTTAATACTGAATACTGAAAATACTAATACTAATACTGAAAATAACAATTTCAGTTTTTGTCTGGCCAAATAGTGTTCCATTGTGTGTATATCCTACATTTTCTCTATCATTCATCTGTCGATTGAAACTTAGGTTGATTCCATGTAGTGAATAGTGCTGCAAAAATCATGTGAGTGCAGGTAACAGCTTGATATGCTGATTTTGTTTTTCCTTTTTAGGGACAGCAGTAGTGGGATGGCTGGATCATGTGGGAGTGCTAGTTTTAGTTTTCTGAGACTTCTTCGTATTTTCCATAGTAGTTATACTAGTTTAAATTTCCGAAGAGTATCAGAGTTCCCTTTACTCTGCATGCTCACCAACATCTATTGTTTTTCTTTTGTAATAATGGCCATTCTAACTAGTGTAAGATGAGACATCACTGTGGTTTTGATTTGTATTTCCCTGACGTCTTGTGACATTGAGCCTGAACCTCTTGGCCATATATGTGTCTCCTTTTAAGAAATGCCTATTCATATCCTTTACCCATTTTTAAATGGGATTATTTGTTTTTGACTAGTGAATTACGTGAGTTCCTGGTATACTCCAGATATTGATCTCATTTGTCTTGTGTTTTTCTTGCCTGTGATTTTGAAGTCTGATCCAGTCCTCAAACTATGGCCCGTGGGGCTACATGAGGTGGTGTGATTGTATTTATTCCCGTTTTCCTTTTTTTTTTTTTTTACTTCAAAATAAGATATGTGCAGTGTGCATGGGAATTTGTTCATAGATTTTTGTTTTGTTTTTTTTTTTTAACTATAGTCCAGCCTTCCAACGGTGTGAGGGACAGTGAACTGGCCCCCTGTTTAAAAAGTTTGAGGACCCCTGGTAGACCAATACCTTGAGGAATATTCTATATGTTTTTTCTTAGTACATTTTAATCAACCTTAAAGTTGACTTTTGTGTATGGGATGCATATATATTCCATACACAAAATCAGGGATCTTGTTTCTTTTTCTTTTTTATTACATATGGCTATCCAGTTTTTCCAGCACTGTTTATTAAATAGGGTTTCTTTTTCCAAGCATATCTTCTTGGCAGTTTTATCAAAAATCAGTTGGCTATAATATGTGCATTTATTTCTACTTTGATCTTTTGCTCTACGTGTTGATTTTTATACCAATACCATGGTGTTTTAAGGTGAGGTAGTGACATACCTCCAGCTTTGTTCTTGTTCCTTAGGATCGCTTTGGCCAGTTGAGCTATTTTTGGTTCCATACAAATAATAGGATTTTTTTTTTTCCTATTTCAGTGAAATACAGTATTAGTATTTTGATAGGTATCACATTAAATCTCTAGATTGTTTTGGGCAGTATGGTCATTTTAACAATATTACATTGTTCTACAAGTAAGGATTGATTGTCTTTCTGAAGTATCTTTCATAAGTGTTTGTGTTTTGTAGTTGACCTTTCACCTTCCACCTCCTTGTCCTTTCAAAGCAGATCTTTCACCTCCTTGGTTAAATTTATAACTAGCATCATTTTTAGTAAAGGAGATTGCCTTCTGGATTTATTCACAAACTATCTCATTACTGACAGAAATGTTTCTAGTTTTTGTATGTTGATTTTGTATCCTGCAATTTACTGAATTTATTAATCAAATTTAAGAGTTTTTTGTTGGAGTCTTTGGATTTTTTTTAAAATATAAGGTGATATCATCAGCAAATAACAGCAATTTGACATCCTCTTTTCCTGTTTGGATGTCTTGCATTTCTTTCTCTTGGCTGCTTTTGCCGGCTAGAGATTCCAGCATTGTGGATGGGAGTGGTGAAAGTGGGTATTCTTGTCTTGTTTCACTTTCCAGAGAAAAGGCTTTCAGCTTCTGCTCGTTCACGTGATGTTATCTGTGGGTTTGTCATATCTATCCTTTGTTATCTTGAGGTGTATTCCTTCTAAGACTAGTTTGTTGAGAGTATTTACCATGAAGGAATGTTGAATTTCACCACATTTCACTAGATCTTTTTCTGCATCTATTGAGAGGTTCATTTTCCTGTATTTTGTTGCTATAATCTATCACCTCTATTGATTAGAGTATGTTGAAACATTCTAACATTTCTGGTGTAAATCTGAGTGGATCTTGGTGTATTGTCTTTTTGATATGCTGTTAGATTTGTTGTCTAGCACTTTATTCATCAAGGATATGGGTCTAAAGTTGTCTTTTTTATTATTTTGTCCTTGTTTGGTTTTGGTACTGGGAGATCCTGGTCTCCAAGAAAGAATCAGGGGGAATTTCCTCTTCTTCAATTTTTTAAAAATAGCTTGAGGAGGATTTGTGCTGGTTCTTCTTTGTATGTTTGGTAGAAATTCACTGTAAAGCCACCCAGTTCTGGAATTTGTTTGGGAGATATATTACTATTGATGTGTCATGGATATATCTGGGATTTCTTCTTCTTCTTTTTTTTTCCTGATTCAATCTTAGTAGGTTGTATGTTTCAAGGAA
The DNA here is from genome assembly GCF_027406575.1 of Nycticebus coucang. Taxonomy (NCBI): domain Eukaryota; kingdom Metazoa; phylum Chordata; class Mammalia; order Primates; family Lorisidae; genus Nycticebus; species Nycticebus coucang. The sequence goes on from NC_069782.1 coordinate 34,828,939, forward strand.
TTTATCCATTCCCCCTAAGTTTTCCAGTTTTTCAACTTATAATTCTTCACGATAATCTCTGATGATCTTTTGCTTTCCTATGCATCAATTGTAATGTCTCCTTTTTTAATTCTAATTTTGTTTATTGGGGTTTTCTCATTCCTCGGTTAGCCGGTTTGGTTTGTGCTTGATTTTCTACTTTCTTTAGGTCCACTGCTAAAATTTTATTTAAAATCTTTCTGGTTTATTATATAGAAGTTTATTGCTATACTATTCCCTCCTAGCACTACTTTTACGTTTTCATAGGTTGCGGTATGTTGTGTTTTCATCTTTTATTTGTTTTAGGTAATTTTTTTATTTCCATTGTAATTTGACCCAATGGTCATTCAAGAAAATTCTGATTAATTTCCATATATTTCTATCATTTCCACAGTTCCTCTTGGTGTCAATTTCTATGTCCATTTCACCATGTTTTCAGAAGATACTTGATATGATTTAAGTTTTTTTTAATTTGTTAGACTTTTTTTGTGGTCTATATATGATCTATACTGGAGAATAATCCCTATTTGATTAACATAATGTTTGTTATTCATCTGTTGAATAGAATGTTCTCTTAATATTGGTCATTATTGGTCATATCTTAAAATGTTGAGGTAACATTTTACCTCAAACCTTCTTAAATCCAATGTTTCTTTTTTATTTTCTGTCAAAATGATTGCATAATGTTGGGGGGGCAGTGTTAATCTATTATGATACTTTACACTTTAAAACAATTTTTTAATTGACTAAGTTACCTATTTAATGCTGATGGGGATATTGAAATCTTCCCTTATTATTATCTTGGCACCTACCTCTTTCATCGTATCTAATATTATTTGTTCTATGAATCCAGATAGTTCAGTATTGGGCATATGTATCTTTAGAATTGTTACATGACACAAAAAGGGGAAAATACACTATGTTCTTAGATTGGAAAAATTAATATTATTAAATTCACCATATTACTCAAAGCAATTATAAATTTCCTGCAATTCATTTCAATACCAATATCATTCTTCACAGAATTACAAAAAAATAAAAATCATAAAATTTCTATGGAACCACAAAAGTGAATAGACAAAGAAATCTGAACAAAAATAACAAAGCTGACAGCATCACACTATCTGATTTCAAAATACTTTCCAAGGCATTAGTATCCTACCCTGCATAGTGTTGGTATAAAAATAGACAATGTACAGAATAGAGAAGCCAGAAATAAAGTCACATTTTTACATCCAGCTTATCTACAACAAAGCTGAGAATTTGCATTGGAAAAGAACATCCTTTTCAATAAATGGTGCTGGAAAAACTGGATATCCACATGCAGAAAAATGAAACTATACTCCCATCTCTCACCCATTACAATAATCAACTCAAAATGGGTTAAAGATTTAAACATAAGATCTGAATCTATAAAAATACTAAGATTTTAAAAGCATAGGTAGCAATAATAAGAAGTAGACTAATGTGATTTATTCAAACTAAAAAGCTCTCCACAATAAAAGAAATAAGAGCAATAAGATAACTTGTTTAATGACAGAAAATATTTGTACACAATTCATCTGATAGGGAACTAATGTCTAGAATATACAAGGAACTCAATCGACTCAACAATTCTAAAAAATCCTACTGAAAAATGGGCAAAGGGAATGAATGGAAATTTCTCCAAAAAGGACATAGAAATGGCTGAGAGGTAATTTTAAAAGTCCTCAACATCCCTGATCATCAGGGCAAAAAATGTAAGATATCATCTTAAATCCAGTCAGAATGACTGTTACTAAAAACACAAAAAATTAGTAGATGTTGAGGAGAATTTAGAAAGAAGGGAACTCTTATACATTATTAGTAGCAATGTAAACTAGGATTACAGCTATAGGAAAATATTGTGAAGATGTCTCCAAAAACTAAAAATATAATTTTCCTTTTATCTGGCAATCTCACTATTTGCTACCTACCCAAAGGAAAAGAAATCAATATATCAAAGGGATACCTACACTCACCTGTTTATAGTAGCACTAACTCATAATAGCAGAGATTTGGTGTCAACCTAAGTGTCCATCAATAGATGAATGGATAAGGATAATGTGGTACATAGACATTATGGAATATAATCTCTAAATCAGATAAACACAAAAGGCAAATGTCGTATTCTCGTATATGTGAAAGCAAAAAAATTAAAAAATATAGGTATAGAAAGTGGAAAAATAGAAAGCAGACACTTGGAAGGGTAAATTAAGGAATATGGGGAGGAAAAGACATGTGGGTTAAAGGGGATAAACATGTAATCAGAGGGAGGGAATAAATCTGATGATTGATAGCAGATTAGGATGACTATACTTAACAGAAATATGTTGTACTCAGGAGATATACACCCCAAATTGCCAACTTGATCACTATGCATTATATACACATAACCATTTTTTTATTTACTTCATAAATTTGTACAAAGAAATTAAAAAAATTACAAATCAGAAGAAAACTTACATTATATGACTGTCATAATGAAAAATAAAATTTTAGGTTGGGCACAGTGGCTCATGCCTGTAAATCCCAGAACTTCAGAGGGATGTATTGGGAAGAATGCTTAAGGTCAGGAGTTCAATCTTTATCAAAAGATCCAATGTTCACCCAAAAAATAAAAATTCAGCCAGGCATGTTGATGTGTGCCTGTAGTCCTAGCTACTTGGGGGGCAGGGGCAGGAGGATTGGTTGGGGGAGGAATTTGAGGTTATAGTGAGCTATTATCTCATGACAGCACTCTAGTCTGTGTGACAGTGTGAGACTCTGTCTCTAAAAACAAAAATAAAATAAAATAAAATGAAGTTTTAGAATTTAAAGGTAAATATTTCCTTAAATTCCCTTGCAAAATAGCATAATAAAACAGCTAAAATACTATTCCATCTACTTATCATCAGCAAGATAACCACTTAAAATACTTATCAAAATCTAACACCCCTTGCTTCACCACTTGCATATAGTTGCAAATATTTTATTTACTATAAAAAATTTTAAAGACTTTGATTTCAGTAGAAATGGGAATAAATGTACTTTAATTATTCTCTGTGTATAATTGTTTAAATAAGAAATTCACAGTAGGCATTTACTCAGATTTTGAAAGAATTTAAGTATTTAACAAGAATACATAATTCAAAAATGACTACAGCAAATCTTTTAAGGTATTACTAGATAAAAATAAATTAGGTTAAGAGACAACAGGAGTAATCATTATTGAATTGAGTGGAGTTTAAAACATATAGCTGACTAGTAACATGAACCAAGCACTGTTAGAATCATGAGTAGAGAATATGGATTTAAATGTTTCAGAGTCTGCAACCTTCCACAAAGCCTCTTGAATCAAGAGCTGTGTTCAGTGATCTGTCCTTTCCCTGAGGGAGGTTTGCACACACGCCTCTCATGACGAGTCTAGTTAATTCAGGCAGGAGAACAGTGTTAACTGTTCTTGAAATGTGAGATCATTTTTGCCAGTGTCTATGTATGATGACAACTATGACAACATGGCTCATCTTAGTTTTAAAAAAAACTTTAATCAGTAATATAAGATGGCAAACCAGTAAATAACTTTAGTGTTAACTTCAGAAAACTCCTTGAGATCAATTTATCAGCAACAAAAATCTTATGACTTTGGCAAAGGTCTCACTTATGGACTACTGTAGAACCTCTATAAGTTGACCACCCAAGGGACCATACCAACCTGGTCAACATACAGAAGTTGTCAACTAAGGGACTTCCATTGAGTACATGTGGTGCATGTCTCTGAAAATTAGGTCAACTTAAGAAGGTGGCCCATGAAGGGAGGTGATCAACTATGGAGGTTCCACTATAGTTCATCAAAGTTTGCTTCAAATCCTCACTATCTGTGCCCACAGTCCCAATCCCAACCATTCCAAACAAACAAACAAAACAAAAAACACAACATTAGATCCTATGAACCCTCACGTTTGACTTCCTTCCATTTTAAGACTCTCCCAAGATAGTGTTTCCTCTTCCTGAAATGACTGCTAGTCAGTTTAGGTCTGTTTGATTTGGGGTATTCAATAGCCTCAGAATAAACTTTTGATATAAGAAATTTGTCAGATGGCCTAAAAAAGAAAAAAACAAAGTTTGAAGGCTTTATGGAATCTGCCAAAAAGAATTGACATTTTTTTCGTTCCTGTTTGCTAGTTTATATTTGACGAGGCAGAATTGGTTAGTCTGAGACTGGCTTTTATCAGAATAAGGCCCGTAGTGATGAGTGTATTGGGGAGAAACCCATAGCTACTCATTTACTTCTAATTGTTGCAAACCAACGATATCCATCCAAAGTTAGGAATAAATTGGGAGTGATCGAATAGCTTAAGTTATTTTGCAAAACCAATGCAAATTACATAGGTGAGGACATCATAAATCATACATACTATTAAGAAAATATGTTGGAGATACATGAAATTGTGACAATGAGCACCGGTGCAAACAGTATCCTCCACTGTATTTCCTCTATAAGAAAAATTAATTATTTTTGTAAATAAGAGAAAAAACTTAGTAAAACAAACTGGCTAAAAACAACCAGACAGAGGACATGATTAGAATAACAGTCGTAATATTGTATTGCAGAAAGTTGCTATGTCATTGAAGAAACTAACTGTATATACTGTATTTGTCTTTATATATGGCCACTCAAATACGACTTCATGTCCTAGAGTGAACAGAAGACTGTCTAGAAAGAAAATTTTAAAAACTTATCTTTGAGACTATCACAGAACCCCAAAGTCTTATCAAAGTTAAGATCATAACAATATTACTTAAAGTATCAATCAGTGTAACATAAGATATTGCTATATTGTGGAAGCCTCTGTAAAAATTATAAAGTAGTTGACTTTTTTGATAGAATTATTCTCCCCTCTTATTTTTGGTTTTCTCAAGATCTTAGTCTGTGGAGAAGTGAATTTTGGATATTTATTCATCTGACGTATGTGTGATGGAAATCAGTCTTCTCTGCATTTTTTATTTCAACTATTCAACTGAAATAAAAATATTTACAATGTACCAAGCATTATGCTGACCTCAAATAGATGTGTGTGGAAGATATTTATCTATAACATCAACAAATAATAAATCACTTGAGATCTCTGGAGTGAGGTCTAGACATCAGTCCTGCTTCAGGCTTTTGTTATCTGTGATACAATTACAAAGTATCTTTTGTTGTCTTATATCTTAAAATTGGGTTACTGACATTTAGCTCCTATGATGGTGTTAGGACTAAATGCAATAATGTATGGAAAAAACTTTGTATTATTATATTTCCTATTCTGAAAGTGGCCTGTACAAGTCAGCTGGTGAGATGGAAATAAATATCAGTAGCTATGGAGCAAACAAAATTAGCATGTCAACTGCCAGGTAAGTTGTATTTAACTTACACGAGTTTTGCACCTGGGGCCTTGTGAAGCATATTTCACTCACATGTCTTTTGACCTAATGAAACACTGTTACCTCAATGAAAATTTTTTTTCTAATGTGGCAGTCAATGTGTTAATGCAGTAGTGTAACACATTACTGTGGCCTGAATTGGGTAAACACAGTTTTCCTGGTAGTTAGGCACATGTCCTATTGGCAGGAGGTGATTTCAGTGTTTCTGCCTATCTGAAAGCCACTAGTGTGGCAGTCACTTCTATTGCTTCTGTTTTCAATGGGCTCTGTATCACACAATTGTGACTACTTTACACGTAGGAATATCATTTTGTCTCTCACTAAGTCACTAGTAATTTTTTTTTAGATAGTGGAATTAGATTGCCCACTGGAATAAAAAGAAGGTAATGCCATGGGTGAGAAGATGTAATTATCATAACTGCCTTTCTCTTCACGTTGTCCGGTGAAGTACAGGTGACGTACAAGGTGAAGTACCTTTCTCTTCACCTTGTCCTTATCTTAATGAGATAAAGACTTGAAGTAGAAAGTAACCTGTAGATTTTGTTTTTAATATGAAAGAAGGATGAGCTAAGTCAAGCACACCCAGCTTCACCCAGAGTTAAGGGGTTATTTTTTTTCCAGAGATGCCCTGGTCCTATAAACACTTTGTTGCAAGATGGTACTAATTCATTTTGCAGCTCCTGCTGCTAATTTTAATGATGTCTTGTGCCATGTGTTATCTGCTTTTACATTCTTTATTTGAAATATAGTAGAAAAAAGAAAAAGTAATTTACCTTTTATTGTTTTCATGGTCTGTATAATTTCTGGAGGAGAAAAATTCAGGATACTCTCTCCTCTGGGGCAAAAAACCAAATCTTTGAAACAAAAATTGAGCAAATGAAACTTTAAATCAGGAGAGCCATGTTCAAATCTGAAATTATATATACAAATTTTCTTTTGATTCCTCAGTTAATTAAAATATAGTCTTATGATATGAATCATCGTTAGAGTCAAATCAAGCCCCTTCAAATCTGTGCTCTTTCAATGGTAGTCACTTCCTGTGTAATGACAGCAGTAAGTTCTGAGAAATGCAACATAAGGCTATTTTTGTCACCGTGCAGACATCAGAGAGTGTACTTACACAAACCTACGTGGTTGAGTCTATCTATTTGCACACCAAGGTCATAGGGCATACTCCGTTGTTTGTAGGGTACAAATCTATACTGCACATTACTATAATCATTTCTCCGGGTAGTTGTAACATGTATTTGTGTATCTAAACATAGCTAAACATGGAAAAAGTACAGTAAAATATAGGACCGTAGTTGTGCGTGGGGGCCATTGTTGAGAGAAGTGTCATTGTGTGAAGCATGAGTAACCTCCCCTTGCCCTAACCCTAAGTGGCATTCTCCCTTCTTTTTATCTATGGAATTATTCCCATTCTCCTTCAGGAAACTCTTCCTAATCTCTCAAGTCCACATTTAATAGTCCCCATTTTAATACCCTTAACATATTCTCAGATTCCAAACTGACTAATATTTCTCAAATAACTAGTGTGTGCCAAGTTCAAACCTTTTTTCAAAAAGTAATTTTTTACATAACAATGTGTTGTTTGGGTTCAATTCCTAGCTCAGTCCATGAAGCGCTCCAGATGCCTTTTTAAAAATGGAAAGAGAGAGTAGTACCATGTGGGATTTTTATAAAGATTCAATAAAGTGACTCATATCTAGGATTTATCCAAACTGTTGGCATGTTATTCATTTAGGAATTGCAGTGATTATGATTGCAACTGATGTCATTATTATTCTAGAGTATCCGTCTCTTACAATTGTTTGATACTGAAATAGCATACTGCTTTGTAGCAATGTCGTCATTTCTTTTTTGTTCTCTCACCCTCCCCAATGCTGAAATTTGTGGATAACTAGACACAATTGGACCTTGCTGAAAATCACATTAAATTATTTGAAATATTTACTAATTTAATGCAAGCTTATTAAATCATCTGAAAGGAACTATAGTAGACATAGGCTTTCTTTATGGTAAATTTTTGGTTTATTGAAAAACCTAAGTCACAATGAAGAAAAAAGAATTCAATAGAAAAGGAAATTGCTTGTAAAATGAATGAAGCCAATTAAAAAAATATGCATTTTTTTTTAGTATACATGGCAAACATTATTCTGTAAAGAGTCAGACAGGAAATATTTTAGGCTTTGACAGTCATAGAATTTCTGTTTCAACTATTCAACTCTCACTGTAGGGTAAAAGCAACCAGAGGCAATTCATAAGCAAATGTGTGTGCAAATGTTCTAATAAAACTTTATTTATGGACATGAAGTTGAAGTTTTCCATAACTTTTCATGATCTGATTTTTCTTTGATAATTTTTCTTAATAATTTAGAAATAAAAAACATTCTTAGTCAGACCACGGTGGCTCCCGGTTGTAATCTTAGCACTCTGGGAGGCCCAGGAAGGAAGATTGCTTGAGCTTAGGAGTTCCAGGCCAATCTGAGCAAGCATGAGACCTGTCTCTATTATTCTTAGTAAAGCATCACAAGAATAGAGAAGCATGAATCCTATGTACTCAATTTTGATATGAGGACAATTAATGACAATTATGGTTATGGGGGGGAAACAGAAAGAGGGAAGGAGGGAGGGGGGTGGGGCCTTGGTGTGTGTCACACTTTATGGGGACAAGACATGATTGCAAGAGGGATTTTACCTAACAATTGCAATCAGTGTAACCTGGCTTATTGTACCCTCAATGAATCCCCAACAATAAAAAAAAAAAAAAAAAGAATCCGCCAGCTCTGGTATATGTGGCCAGTGCCCTAGCCACATGAGCTACAGGCGCCAAGCCTGGAAAGAAAGTTTTTATTGCATAAATGAAAAGACAAAAAGCAAAAGCAAAGTCAGTTCTTTTAACGAGCAATAGGACCTGGAAATAATGCCACTGAAGCCAAACAATGACAACTACAGCCAAAAAAATACCAGGTGTTGTGGAGAGTGCCTGTAGTCCCAGGGAGGCTGAGGCAAGAGAATTTCTTAAGCCCAAGAGTTTGAGGTTGCTGTGAGCTGTGACACTCTACCCAGGGTGACAGCTTGAGACTCTGTCTCAAAAAAAGAAAAAAATAAACCTTTCTTTCCTCTCACTGTAATTTAAAATATTTGTGATCCTTAGGAGTGTTATAATGCTGGATGAGCAAAGAATTTCTTTAATATTGATATTGCAGTATCACAAAGCAAGCAAATCATCTCAGAAACAAGATAATACTGTAATTCCCGCTCCTCATTAAAAAATGTTTTCTTCCTTCAGTAAAAAAAAAAAAAGAAAAGAAAAAAAAATTAGCCAGGTACTGTGGCAAGAGCTGCAGCCCCAGATACTTGGCAGTCTGAGGCAGAAGGATTGCTTAAACCTAGGAGCTTGAGTTTGCTCTGAGCTTTGCTGATGCCATAGCACTCTAGCCTAGGGCAACGGAGTAAGACTGTCTCAAAGAAAGAAAAGAGGCCAGAGACAGTGGCTATCACCTGTAATCCCAGCACTCTGGGAGGCTGAGGCAGGTGAATTGCCAGACCAGCCTGCGACAGTGATACTTCATCTCTAAAATTAGCTGGGCGTTGTGGTGAGCACCTGTAGTCCCAGATACTTGGGAGGCTGAGGCAAGAGAATCACTTGAGCCTAAGAGTTTGAGGTTGCTGTGAGCTGTGATGCTACAGCACTCTACCAAAGGCGACAAAGTGAGACTCTGTCTCAACCCCCCCCAAAACAAAAAACAAACAAAAACAGGAACAACAACAAAACCATTCTTAGCTTGCAGTCTAACTAAAACAAATAGTGGGCTAGATATAGCCAGCAAAGCCCCGTCAGCCACATTATCACATCCTATCAGTCTATAAATGTTTTGCCTCTTTCTATGCTGTGCTACAAAGTCTACAATGTTAAGTCCCAAAATGAATGAAATAAGATGTTTAAGAAGTTAAAGGACTGTCTTACAAAAAGTAAAGACTGTATGGGTTCCAAGTCTACCACTGACAAGGAGCAATTAGCTTTATTCTCTTCCATGACTGGAAGTTATAGGCATAATCCAGGTCAGCCAGCTGACAAGGTGAAGTCTATTTGTTATATCAGAACTTATGTGAAAAGCTCCCTGACTGCCATGTATATATTTATTTATTTTGTTCAGTCAATAGCATTGTTGTATCTCCAAAGAAATTTTTCTGGGCAATTTTCTTGGCGATGACATGCTGAATTTCTTGAAGTATTTGATTTCACTTCACAAGTGAAGCAATCGTCTTTTACTCTTTCTGACCACCCATCATTTTCATCTGGGAAATTACTGAGATTTTCAGTGAATCTGGTTTGAGTTTGTTGTTGCTCAAGGCATGTCCCTGGTTTTTAGTCACTGTGACCCCAATTTGGAAATTTTTCTATCCTTAAATCTGACCCTTACCTGCTTTCCCCTCAAGCCTTAAACTCACACAAAACCCAGAGTGACCTTTTTATCACACCTATATTGAGGCCTCCTTTCAACAGATACCCTGGCAGTGCCTTTGGAAAATACTTCCTGGGGTCTGTTTACAAAAATTTCTGTAAAATATAATACTTTTCTTCAGTAATTGAAATGCATCCATACTCAGAGTTAATATCTAAAATCTTGAAACGTGTGACTTAGTTGTTAACCTACGATTTTGTTCTCTCGAGTGCTCTGTGGCTATGGCCACATTCATTTCATAAGCAATATCCTTTTTCCATTAGAATTCTTCTTTCTCACTGAGTTTAAAGGAAGATTTATTTTTACTCCCACTGTTAGTCTGTTTCCTTGACTTCTCCATTCTTTTGTTGTTGCTTTGAGCTTGTCGCTTGGTGTTATGGATGTTTTATATGGGTCATGACGGTATAGGTATTATCTCTGGCGGACTCCTTTGTCTCCATCAAATGTCAAAGAGCCAGCCTGATCATTTTCTAAAATATTCCATGCTTTTCAGCTAATAGATTTCTGTTTAGAGTTTGAAAATGATTTCTTCTAAGGCTAATTTTTTTTCCCTTTCCTACTGAAGTATTTATGCTAGAGAAATTTTAAATTTACCAGGTATTTCTTTGGTTCAGCTGCTAAAAGGAAGGCATTCAGTAATGTATATTCAAATAATATATATAAAATAACATACAGAGTATATCTATACATGTACTTATCCGAAAAGAATGTGTATTGGTGGCCACAAAAAGTATCAGACGTGGTATTAAAAAATCAGAACTCATATTTTAATCTTTGCTTGCATCATTCAATCAAGTCATTTCAGTTTGCTAAATTTTTATGTTTTTATCTACAATTCTGGGAATAATAATGAAAATAGTATGTATTTCTAGGGCAGGTAAGTGTTTTATAAATACCACTATTGTAATAGTAAGTAATCTCAAAATATTATTTCTTCTGATGGAATTCGAAAGTTTATCTAAGGTTTATCTTTCCCAAATTAATTGGCTGGGCAAACATTAATTAGGCACAGAAATGTAAAGATTATATGTGGTAAGAGAGAAAAAGATGCATCACATATTACACACCCCCTAGGATAATCTCCTTTATATGTATTATTTTTTTGAAAGTTCCTTTTCTTCGGAGCAGCCAGCTCATATCTTTTGACCTGCACAGCCTTTCAGGTCCTCTTGTAGTTTTTCAGATTTTATTTCTGGTGATTATTATTTTTTTTCCACTTAGCACATTAAAGGTTCAGCAGTCAGTGGGCTGAACTGACCCCGTCCTAACCCTAAACCTATCTCTTCAGCAACAAGTTTCAACTACATCTCTTCATTTTCAAATAGGCCCCTTAGGGTTCTCCTAGCATGCCTACCCTCCAGCCACCCAAACAGCTTTACCAAAACAGTCAATCTTCAAAAGCTTGTTTCATCTGTCTATGTGCAAATCAACTGCTTTTGATCTTATTTCATATAGTAGAAGGGGTCTGAACTATGTATAGACAATTTTGTGGGAGATAATTGAGTATAATATCTTAGGTCTGCACAATCACAATTTGGCATGAATTTGGATATCATACATTTATTCTACGAGTTACAGCTTGAAAGACTTAAACTCTATTAATCACAAACAGCCCATACTTTGTTCTTCAAACTAACACTTTGTTCTTCAAACTAACACTTTGTTCAAACATTCTCCCACCTTCATACCATCCTGTGCAGAAAAGGATGCTTATTTTTTTTGGTATTCTTCCCCTTTTCTTAATACCCAGTTTTATTGCCTGCCCCAACATATTCATTTCCGGAATTAAAGGACAAATGAGAACACTTCTTCTAGACTTGAAATTGCAGTATTTTCTCCAACATTCACCTAGTCTAGTAGTCTCCTTGACATCATTCTCTTCTTTCCAAAATAATAGCAGTATAGACAACACCGGTGATATGTTAGTTGTTGCTTATTTCATCCTTTCAAGTAAATGTATTTATATTTTTTGGTATGTTTCAAATCATGAGGTCATAATTAAAAATGGTAGGCAAGGTGTGGGAGATACTTCAGGTCAAATGTCAGTTTATGAGATCTTAATTCATAGGCATAATCAGTGGGACCTCACCTCTGGTGCATATTCTGAGGGTACATGTCAAATCTATTACGAGTAGAGTGTAAAGGTCTTAACAGAATAATTAAGTGAGGTGAAGGCTATGTTAATCAGTGGGATGCAAGCATTCCAAATTACATATAAAATCAGCACATTGTAACCCATAAAAGCATTAATGTACACAGTTATGATTTAGTAAAAAAAATTGTTAACAAGAAAAAGAGATAATGTAAAATTTTCCATTTAATTGGTTTAGTCTGACTGCAAGTGAGACCTAGAAAGGTTTACAACCAAGGGTGGATAAGTTGAGGTGAAGGTTTTGCATACATCTCAGCATTGTAAACAATTTGGATACATTCTTTTTCTCAACATAATAACCTTTTTAAGTAGCATGCATGTGGATGGCCCTCCAGGTATTCTTTTGATTCAACTTTTTCAATTGATTTGTTTAGCAACTAATTTAACACTACTTATGAGATTTTTCTAATTTATAGAAGGTAGTGATGATCATACTAGTGTTTCTACACTTGAAGAGGTCCTTAACCTGTGCGACAAGTGAAAGTTTCCTTCTGGTATTCCAACTGGAATTTTAAAATACTTCATTTAAGACTTTTGTCCTAGAGCAATGGTTCTCAACCTTCCTAATGCTGCAGCCCTTTAATACAGTTCCTGTGGGTTACGATCCACATGCTGGGAACTGCTGTCATCCTAGAGTGATACTTTGGGCAACCAATTCCCAAAGAACACCGATGAATTGCCAAAGAATAATGGTAAATAATAAAAATAATAGCAATTATAGCAAGGACTTATCAGTGTGACAAATACTGCTTTAAGCTCATTACATATGTCAACTCGTGTAATCCTCACATCTCATGGATTTGATACTGTTCCTCTTTTACAGATGAGAATACCAAGGCAGAGAGAATAATTTGCTCAGAGTCACACAAAAACAAGTACATGGTAGAATTTTAAAATATGACTTTCTTTTTAAATTTCCTAAACTGACTTCTAAAGCCATAGAGAATCCCAGAGAAACATTTGGCAGGACCTTTTTACACATTTAAAAGGCATAGAAAGCTTTAGAAATAGCCATCTACGTGCAACTGTATTTGGCCGTATCAGATGCTCTCATTTCTAATTTTTTCTCTTTATTTTAATTTATTTATAATCTCTGAAAGTGTGTTTACAAGTGCCTTTCTTTTAGTATGCCCACAGATCACTAGTTCTGCAAAGTGATAATAGGTTCCGGTTAAGTATGTTTCCTTTATTATTGGATTCTCCAGTATGTTAGTATATGTTGTGATTTCCCAAGAAGGAGAATATACATTAAAGAGTTTCTTGTATTTATCTTCCCCCACCCTAATCCTCTGTGTTTCCATGTATGGTATCTTAAGCGACTGGCATGTCTTGGAATTTACTCCAGAAAAGAATTAGCTGAATGATCATAATTAAGATGATGAATAGTATGCTATATATTGTCTATCTACAAAGTAAAACATCTAGCTTTGAGTGATTCATCTATTTGGAGACTAACCTTTGTAATATACAAATGAGTACAAGAAAGAAAAATTTAAAAAGTCTTCTGAGAATCTATATTTATTGCTGGATTGTCCTGGGAAAACAATTTCCCTGATTCCATTGTTCCCTTCCTTCTCCTGGCATGGGAAGGCATGCTTAGCAAACCATGTGACTCTCCATTTCTGTAAATTTGTGTGCATTCACTTTTATTAATTATCATTATTTTAAAATGATCATTTGAAAATATGAATTGATATCCTGAGAACCAATTACCTTAACTGGAAATTACATCCAAGAACTGAGAATGCATTTGCTTCAATCATCTATTGCTTCTTAATGGGATGAATGAAAATAATTTGTGGTCATTTTTAATCTATCAATGTATTTTTTTGTGTGCATTTTACTTTCTTTTCAAACATGATTCTAACAAGTTGATTTTAAAAGAAATACCATGTTCACAAAGTGCCTCAACCTTTGGATACTTTAATTGTCTTGTATCATTATTTTATATTAAATAAAATGTTTCTGAAGGGAAAAATAGTGTTGGAAGTTGAGATGGTAAGTAAAATAAAAAGGATGAGAAGAAACATCTAGTAAGTCATTTGTACGCTTTTAATCAAGACTCATTATAATCTAACACTGATTGCTATCAATTCCAATATATCTAAGTCAAATGCTCAGTGTCTTTATTTTTTATCTTCTTGGGAGAATACACAGAAATAGATGGTGAGTAATCAGCTTCCTCTTTCCCCCCTTTGGCAAGTTTAATATCGTCTCTGCTTCCAAAAAGATTAATGCATTTTTTAAAAATGAAACAAACTAAAATAACTGTCCTTCAAGGGAAAAACATGACATTCTTTTAACTGAATGAAGTCTCTTAATGATGATAAAATATGTAATTTCCTCTTCTAATTTGTTTTTAATTCCATTCCTGTCAAATATTTCTAATAGTTAAACCTGGGGTAGTGTGAAGTTTTGATCACTTTATTGTGTTTCACATCAGTCTTAAATTTCAGTACATTTTTAATACATAGATTAAAATAGTTACTGATATTTTGCCTTAGGAGGTGACATTCCCTTCTGAACCTGGTTTATCAGTACCATCTGCTATTTTTTCCTGAAATAAATATGGTGATTGGTCAGCAGCATCATAAGAGAACATAGGTCTGCCAAGAATGAGATTCTGTCATGGGACCCAAAATTTGTACACATTTTAATTCTACTGGATGTGTTCCCCTCAGTGACTCTGCAGGGCTTTGCTTCAGAAGAATGTAAATAATAAAAAGAGAAAAATGATAGTATTCATGATTAATGATCTTTGCCAACTGCTTGCAAAATGCTATCATGTTTTTGCCTACCTGGGTTAAATGGGATGAAGAAAGGGGAACACACTTGTTCATGTGTGGCTTCCATTTTTCTAGGGTTTACTCCAACCCCGGAGACTTGAAATCTATCTTTCCTTGGAATTTTTTTTTTTTTTAATTTTGTATCTGTTGCATGTTGCCCTGGTAGTATCTTGGAGAAATTTGATTGTGGATTTTGTTATGTCAGAGAGAAAAATTCTGACACTCAAAAAACATACAGCATTTCAAATCACTGTGTTGTTTGCATGTTTCAAGCCAATGTTCTAGATTACATTTTAAAAAATAATCTTCATGTCTTATAAAAGAGGCTGCTCCTTTTTTCCTATAAAAGTAAATTTCATCTCATTTTTTACAGTGGGCCTCTGGGCACCACTTTTGTTAATTAATTACTCTTTGGCTGGTAATTTTTGATACTTCTCAAGTTCCTAATTTATAGTTCATTTCTAGTATTCATGTAAGTTAGCTTTTGTTGATTAGACAGCTATCTCAAATATTTGCTTATTTAAATCTCCAATCCATTATTAATTTCTATGAATCTAAGGGTTGGTGAGATGATTCTCCTGTCTAGACCAGGCTCAGGTGATCTTAACTGGGCCAACTCCTGTGTATGTAATCAGTTGGTGATAGGCTGAAGGCTGAGTGTTTTGGGGTGATCTTACCTCGCTATACCAGTTGCCCTTAACATGGCAATCATATTATTTCATGGGTTAGCCTAGGAATGTCTTCATGGCAGTTGCAGGGGTCAAAGGAAGGAAGTTGGGAAATACAAGGAATACTTTAGAGCTCTGCTTGAATCATGTTTGTTACTGTCCCCTTGGCCAAAGCAGTTAAATGGCCAGGCACAGAATCAGCCAAATGACAGGGATATTATAGGTAGGCATGAAAAATTACATACATCAACACATTTTACCAAAAACTCAATCTGAATAAATTAGCTGCTTAAAGGCTAACATATGTAGGTCACTATGAAAGTTTTGGGATAAGCTATTTTATGATCCATCATTTTAATTCCAAGCAACACAACTGACAACATCCTTTCTGACACACTTGTGCAAATTTCAGTTGACTCACATTGCTGGTGTTGCTGGGAGGGCTTCATTTACTTCCATTAGCAAAGATTTTACATTTCTTGATTTTTGTGTATTTCAAAAGTTTTGTAATGACCCACGTATAAAGGTACACATTAGAAGTATTGTCAAAATATGCAAACAATGAAAATAAATTTTAGAAATTGGTCAAATAAATAATGAATTCCTACTATTGGAAAGAGTTTTAGAATAATATAAATAACATGGGAAAATATTTCTAATATCTTAAGTAAAAAAATTAAGATACAGGGTGGCACCTGTGGCTCAAGGAGTAGGGCGCCGGTCCCATATGCCGGAGGTGGCGGGTTCAAACCCAGCCCTGGCCAAAAACCAAAAAAAAAAAATTAAGATACAAAATTGAATATGCAGTAAGATTTAATAGTTAAAAACACATTTATAAGTACATATAAAAATAGAACATGGTAGAGAAGAGAATTATGTCAAATGTTAATAATATTTACCTTTTATATGGTAGAGTACAGGAAATGTTTACTTTTTAAAGTTTATTTTATATATCTTCTAAATTTTCATAATTAATACATAGTAATTTGTATCTGAAAGTAATTTAAAATAAACATTGTACAATTAGTAGCCTGTAGTACATAGAATTCTAATATGGTTTTTAAGATTCCCTCCTGCTGGTATATACATCCTGTATAATCATTTTCCTTGAGCATAAGAGGGGCTATAAATATTACAAATTTCCTATGATTAGATTGTTACATGATACAACTGAGGAATTTTGAAGTAGTAATTAAAATCCCAAAGGAATTAATGTTGATTTAATCAACAGGGAGCTTATCCCAGGTAAGTCGAACCAAATAGGATGAGCCCTTAAAAAGAAATGGGTCCTCTCTGAAGGAAGAGATTCGTACTTCTGAAGGAGTTATGAGAGAGACTCACGTGCTGGCTTTCAACAACTAAGATGGCTTCATGTGAGGAGTCCAAATGTCTAGGACCTGAGAGTATCTTCAGGAGATGAGGCCCTTGACAAGCTAAATAAGAAAAAGAGGACCTCAGCTGGCTCCAAATAGCTTAGTCAGCTCCAAGTAGCTAAGGTCTACTAACAACCAACAACCCAAAGTGTCAGAGAGTGCTGGGAAGGCTTCGATTTCATTCAGTTAAATTCAGACTCCTGGCCCACAGAAACTGTTAAATAATAAATGTGTTTTGCTTGAAGATGCTAAAATCGTGGTCATTTTTGTTATGCAGGAATAGAAAGTTAATAAATATCCTTTTAGGGCCAATTCCCTTCCCCTCTTTCATTTCCCAGATTTTCTTGATATTTGTTGCAAGTAATAATACGTAATTCAAAGTCATACCACCTTTCTTGATGCAGTTAATTAGAATTAGTGTGCACATTCATTCTTATGACCTCTTAAAATGAGATTATTATTTGTCAAAGGAGAGTATTAGGATTTAGGTTTGTGCTACATTGATGGCCACATAGAAAATTAAGTGAAATAGTAGAGTCTTAGAATTAATAGGTTGTCAACTGTCACAGATAAATTGTGAAATTTATTGGGTGGGTCAATCAATATTCAATTAAACTATATGCCATGAAGAATGTTTTCATGCTCATAATTAGTAGCACAAACTTTCAACAGATTTAGAGCCATAAAGACATATTTCAAGCAGACAATATGAAAAACCATCACAAACATCGATATCTTAGAATTTGACAATGTTTAATACTTGATGTTCCTTCTCTTTTATAACTCCTGGCACTTAGTTACCTTTTCCTCTAAACTTATGCTTAGCATTGAGATTATTTTTAAAACACCACTCTATGCAACCATTTCTAATCTATCTTACTTGGTGTGGGAAATAAAATTAATGTTCTTTTAAGAAGATAACATTGACTCCATGATTTAAACAGTTCAACTTTTTTTTTAGAGACAGAGTTTCCCTTTGTCATCCTCGGTAGAGTGCTGTAGCATCACAGCTCACAGCAACCTCCAGCTCTTGGGCTTAGGCGATTCTCTTGCTTCAGCTTCCCAAGCAGCTGGGACTACAGGCGCCCGCCACAACACCTGGCTATTTTTTTGTTGCAGGGGCAGGTTCGTACCTGGGGCTGGGTACGAACCGGCCACCCTTAGTATATGGGGCCAGCACCCTACTCACTGAGCCACAATGGCCACCCGGTTCAATTTTTTCTAATGCATTTTAGTGATTGAAGACTAACTAGACAGAATCTGTTTCATCTGTTGTCATTAAGACTTTAAAAAGGATGAATAGTATTTGGAATAAGATTCAATTGAAGCATTAGTAGGATTTATGAGAAAATAACATTAACCATTTTGTTGTTGTTGATTTCCTTTTCCTGAAGGCTTTCTTAGTCCCCAAATGGCTGGATACCGTTGTAGATTTAACACTAAAGTAGGACAAACCCACAGTCATGCTACCAAAGCAAGATGGAGTTCATATAATTTCTCTGGACTTCTGGAAGACTCTATGGCAGTGGTTCTTAACCTTCCTAATGCTGCAATGTATTTTCATTGTTACAAAGGGGTTGCGACCCACAGGTTGAGAACTGCTGCTCTACGGTCTTCCATTCTTTTAATTCTTCTAAACCATTCAGTGTGAAACTCAGGACAAGATCCTGTGTGGTGCTTAGTTTATTTATTTATTTTTAATAAAATGAATTATTTCACCTGCAGAAATGGATTTCTACGTGTGGTTTTGGGTCAGCAAATTCAGCATTACCTTCCCATTTGTTAGGAATGCATATTCCCTGGTCTCATCCGTGGTAATTAAACACAGGTTCTGGGGGGGCGCCTGTGGCTCAGTGAATAGGGCACCGGCCCCATATGCCGAGGGTGGCGGGTTCAAACCCAGCCCTGGCCACACTGCAACAACAACAAAAAATAGCCGGGCGTTGTGGCGGGCGCCTGTAGTCCCAGCTGCTTGGGAGGCTGAGGCAAGAGAATCGCGTAAGCCCAAGGGTTAGAGGTTGCTGTGAGCCGTGTGACGCCACGGCACTCTACCCGAGGGTGGTACAGTGAGACTCTGTCTCTACAAAAAAAAAAAAAAAACAACACAGGTTCCATGAGTAGGAGATAGGCAGAAATATGTATTTTAATGGGCAAGTCTTTCTGGTCGACTAAATTACCTTTAAGAAATATTTTAGACCTGACAGATGCTCTTCCTAGTGATGTCACAGTGTCCTGTACACACACCTTTTACATTTTGAGTTTAACGAAGTCCCAGTATGAGCCTTCCTTCTGCAGCTTAGCTGAGCATGAGGATTTTGAGTTGTGAGAGGGCCAAAGTTACATCCCTTTGGGCATGATGTCAGGCCTTGAGTGTTAATTTTTAAATTTTGAGGTTGCTTTCCTTTGCCCCCACTACACAGTTCCTTCTTTACTCCTTCCCCTGAAGATCGTAGCCACCTTTGGCCCATTTTCTTACACGTGGCTCTAGGAAGCCACAGTCCCAAGAGGAAGGTTTTGGGGTTGGCATGTTGCACATTACAGATAGATTTAATCTATA
Source organism: Nycticebus coucang (assembly GCF_027406575.1). Lineage (NCBI taxonomy): Eukaryota > Metazoa > Chordata > Mammalia > Primates > Lorisidae > Nycticebus > Nycticebus coucang. Next base: position 34,848,386 of record NC_069782.1, read on the forward strand.
AATAAATTCAGACAATGAAGGCAGTTGCACATAATAGATAGATTTAATCTGTCTGCAACTCTTATAAATTCATTACTTATTGCCATTTTAAAGAAAGCGTGAGAGAGAAGAGGGCTTTAGCTTTGTAGATTTAATCAAAACTAGCATTGGAACCAAACATTATGGCTTAAAATTGTACGAGATTCTGCAAGTTATGTACAGTTTCTGTCTTCTTTTTTTATAATCTGTAAAATCAGAAATACTGACAATAGTACAGGTGATGACATAATGCAATTGCCTGGCATATAACAGGTGCTCAATAAATGGTAGTTTTGTTTCATTGCCCAGTCTCTACAATCACAGATTTGGTGCCATTTTTATTTTCCAAAACCATTTGCTGCCTGAGCCAGCTGGTCTGTATTCAGACCCTTATGTTCCAGCCAGGTAAATGCCCACTTACCGGCTGACATCATCACTTTCATCCGTCACACATCACTTCACTTTTGACTACTTTCATTCTACTCCCTCTGCCAAGAATGGCTTCTGCCTGGTGGCAAACAACCCAATCTAAGAAAGCATCCTGATGAGCAATGTTAATGATAAACAATAACTTAAAATAATTATATTCTGTGAAACACAGAGAAGACAATTACCTGGCCCAAAGACACAAAGCTGAGAAATGACAGAGCTGCATAAATAACATAGAAATTCTTGCGCACAGAATTTCCATGGAAAGTTAAAAAATAAAAGGTATCTTAAAAAAAAGTTAAAGCTAAAATCACACATAAAGCTCCTAAAATACAGTGATAATCGAAATAAGTCAATACATTGGGGAAAGTAAAATACAACTGATATACGGATAATTGTCCTTTTTAATGATGTCTATGTGTAGATGCATCAATTTACTTGTAAATGCCCAATATGGTTGAAACACATTCTGGGGTGTGGGTGGTACGTGTCTGTGAGAATGTGTGTGTGTGTGTGTATGTGGGCATGCACTTGTCAGTATGTTTAGACCTAGACTTAAATATTTTTGAGATTATGGAAACCAATCTGAGATATTTTGTGGATTTAAGAACCACATTGTAAAGGATTATTTGGGCACGGCAAATTCTAAAATATGTAGTTCTATTTAAACATACCTCTGGCTATAGTCATCAGTCCCTTACTAGTACCACTGTATCTGAACCGCTGTTCTATCCCTTATATATTGCCGTGTTTGCTGTTTTTAATACACTGGTAAGCAGTACTTTTCCTTTGGAGATATTGACTCTACGTTCTTTGTCAATAACTTGTAGGATATGCTTCATATTATCCCTTTGTATTTCTCTCCAGGCATCATTTAACATAGTGACCTGTGAGTCTGTCAAAATAATGAAACGTCTGAACGTTTACCATTTTTCTGGCTAAGTATCACTAGCACAGTTTTATAGATGCTAGTGGAAGGCCCAGGACCTCTGGGACAGAATCAAAGGAATTTGTTGCTTATGACACAGAAGGTGGCACAAGTTCTATGTTTGCATCAGTTACTTTTGTTTCCAAAGTCTGATGGGGATAATGTGGAAATGAACCAGGTAGATGGTATAGTCTGTGTCATAGACATGCGACCCGGAGTTTAGGTTTTCTATCTATTGTTAAAGCTGCAAGCAAACCTGTCCTACTTTGGCTCCTGTGATACGTATGATTTACACAATCCCAATCAAGAAACAAATATGCCTACTGAGCTATAGGGAGCCACCATCTCTGTCTCCTCAGTCTGCTTACTAGACAAAGATCCTTGAAAAGTTAGTCCAGGACAAACTGTCATACAATGTGTGGAAACAGCATTGAGAATGTTCCCCCAAAGCACAATTGACTGGAAAACAGTAGTTATTTCTTAAACTCCATAAAATATGTGTGTTTTGGTTTGGGCTGCTCTGAACACAGTACCGTAGACTGCGTGGAATATACCCTTCACATTTCGAAGGCTGGGAATTTGAGGTCAGGGTGCCAGCATGTCCGGGTTCGGTGAGGGTTCTTCTCTGCATTGCAAACTGCCATCTTTTTGTGGTATCATCACATGTTGGAAAGGGTAAGAGAGCCCCCTGAGGTCCTTTTTTATGAAGGCACTGCCCATTCTTGAAGGCTCCACTCTCAGGACTGAATTTCGTCCTAATGACCCCACCTCCTTATACCATCATGTTAGGTGTTAGGATTTTAACATATGAGTTTGGGAGGAACATAAAAAATCAGTCCACTGAAATAGACTTCTTATAATACAGTGTTTTATTCTGTAGCTCTCATCCCCAAATATTTGTAGTTTAGAACTGAACTGGCTCATACTCTATAATTATCAGTAAATTTGGCACCTTATCCTATTTCATAAGCATTGTGCAAATCATATATCATGAATCTCCATGGCGATAGCTAAGGTGTACATCACCTTTTAAATTCTCTTTCTCTCTCTCTCCTAATCCTCTCTCTCTCTTTCTCATAAACATCTACACACACAGAAGGCTGTATGGAAGAAGTGAGAGTATTTCATTTGGAGTATACAAAAAGTTTCATTCAGCTGAATGGTTCTGCATTACTGAGTGGAAATAAACATTCCTATGTCACAGCTACACACACACACACACACACACAGAGGGTACAAAAAATGCATACACACTTTAAGAAAGGAAAAAGTGGATTGAAATTACAATACTCAATATATAATGATAATAAAAGATACATATAAGTCATATTTGAGCACCTCTTATAATTGCAGAAGTCAAACAAGACTTGAATATTACAATTTTAATAATGCAATTTTTCTTTCCTAAAGTGTATATACATTCTTTGTCATCCTTTGTATTTTGTTGCTGTATGCAAAAGTTTAACATTAATGCAGCATTATGAATCAGAGGACCAATTCTTTCTTTCTTCTTTTCCTCCTCTTTTTCTTTATTTCCTCCAAGCTAACCCTCTAAATTCTACTTCAATATTTAAACCATGTTAAAGTTTGAGTGCCTGAATATTTCATTTCTATTCTATCCCTAACGTTCATCAATTTTAAAGCTGGATTATAAATCTATAGCAAGTTGTTCCTGGGAGATATGGTGACCAAAATAGCTTATTTGAGGTATATATTCAATTTCATTCTTTTTCTGTGCTAAATTTTATAGTCAGGGTATTCCAAAGGGAGAGAAGAAATATGATGTGTATAGTGAATACTCTGAATAGTGAACTATTACGAATATATGGTTGGTAGCTATCTGACATGAAATAATACAGCATTCGGAAAGCACATTTCTAAAAAAGCCAAACCATGGAAAACACATACATGCCAATATGACATGGAATTTTCGGTCGTTTGATCTGAGTTTCCATTTTTTTCAAATATGGAAAATATCAACTATTTTATGTTTATAGAGGAATTTTTTTGTGTGGTGAGAAATGGTGAAGAGAATAGAGATTTAAATAAAAGACTTCATATGTGTCGTGAGTATGTATATCTGAAGAGTTTCTATGAAAACCTTCGTTTTGTGGATATTAAAATAGATTCAGAGAGAGTGCATGTGTTTTTCTCAGGGTTATACAGCTGGTAAGTAACAATAGTTTTACGAGAGCTCAGAATTTCTAAACCAGGGTTATTTTTGCTACAGTATAAATTCATTTTTATTAGCAATATATCTATAACTTATTAAGTATTCAGTATAAACTTGGCCTATGTAAGTTTGCTTGGGCTACCTCATTCAATTTTCACAACATCTCTGTGAAACAGAGTCAGTTATTACTCTTCTATGTTATATTCAGTATGTAGTAAGTTACCAAGGTCACAGAGAAAGTTAAAGCTTAAACTCAACTTCAAACCTAAGTATTTTTAAGTCAGGACTTTTAAACTGAAATGCGCCCTTAGAAATTAAATATATTCAGCAACTCATATTCATGTCCCAAAGTAACAATTTTTAAGCATTCCTCTGTCAGCAATTATACATATGTATATTTTATTAAATCATAGCTGTGTACGTTAATGCCTTTATGGGGTACAATGTGCTGGTTTTATATACAATTTGAAATTCTTACATCAAACTGGTTAACATAGTCTTCACTGTACTTTCTTAATTATTGTGTTAAGACATTCATACTCTACACTTGGTAGATTTAACATGAATCCTTAAAAAATGCACCATGGGTGTGGTCTGCATCTAACTTCAGTAAGATTAGCCCACATCACAAAATAAAATATATTTTTAAGATATATTTTTTTAACATAAGCTTCAATAGAAACTTTTGTAAAATGTAAATTCAAGCATGTTCGTTTACCCCAAAATTAAACTTTAAAGAAAATATCAACAAAAACATCCTATCAATAAAGAACTGTTTCCATAATGCCTAGTGAATAAAGTATCAACAACTCATGCAACATATCTCTTTGGAGAGTCTTTTTGAAATATGTTAACAGGTGAAAAATACTTCCACTTCAACTGCAGAGAGTTACCACTACATTGGCTTTGTATGACATCCACTACACGTTCAATCTGTCTTGTAGTTCAGAGGCAGGAACTAAACTTAGGTTCTGTTTATTATTCTCTGCAAATTTCATATTACTCTGTGATTCTCCAGAAACAAAACAATTATTATTCATCTCCCACAGAGAAAGCCAAATTGTAGATAAAATTGTAGCCAGTCTATTACTATAGCAGTGTTTTATATGAAGTAGAATTTCCTCGCAATTTTGTTATGAAAACAAAAATAATCATAATGCATTACAGTTTAAAAACCTTCAAATCTATCCTATCTACAAATAGAAAACATCTTGAGATTACAGTTTAAAGCTGCGGGAGTTTAGAGAAAGTTAGTATGTATGATATGCCACTAAAAAAACTACAATAAGATTCTTTCGGTTAGCCTTGCTTCTGCAGAAATGTAGCAGAGATATTATCAGACAGAATACAGTATTTAAGAAGAAGCACATCACAAAGACTGAGAAATTAGATCAAATTTAAAGTTGAGAAAAAAATAGATTTTTCTAGCTTTCTGTTTGAACGCTATATTTGTCTTAGTAAAATAATTTGCATTTCTTTCTTTGAGGAAGTATATCTATGCCTTCATTTTAGCATACAAATATTATAGAACACTGTCCTGATAATATTATAACTCCTTAATTATACTTGTAATAATCTCATACATTTTCTTTTTTTTTTTTGTTTTTTTGTAGAGACAGAGTCTCACTTTATGGCCCTCGGTAGAGTGCCGTGGCCTCACACAGCTCACAGCAACCTCCAACTCCTGGGCTTAAGCGATTCTCTTGCCTCAGCCTCCCGAGTTGCTGGGACTACAGGCGCCCGCCACAACGCCCGGCTATTTTTTGGTTGCAGTTTGGCCGGGGCTGGGTTTGAACCCACCACCCTTGGTATATGGGGCTGGCGCCCTACCGACTGAGCCACAGGCGCCGCCCAATCTCATACATTTTCATGATGTTGAAATCATTCATATCTTACAGGAAAAATAAAAGAAAAACTCCAATGGACATCCAAAGGATAAATTAGAAAAGGGGCCTGAGTCTTTATTTATTTTTTATTTTTTTAATTTATGTTATGTTGAGCCGGCTGCTAACCCAACCCATCCAAAATCTTGATGTAAGATTATCAATGTCTGTTTCATGAGTCTTTTTGAGATATGCTTCTATTATTTAAGGGGAAAAATTAAAGGCACATATTATCAAAGATAGTGGTATTTTTGCTGTTATTTTATTTAATTTCTTTATATTCCTAACACCCCAAACAAAACATAAACAATATAATGGGGGAAACCACTACTTTAGACAAAATGATTGGTTTTACTTGGGCAGGGCCAATTTATACCTGTTTTCCCAGCATGACTTGCCAGCAATAGTCCCTTTCATTCTCAAAACCCCAGGTTTAGATAATAAATTACAAATGACTTTCTATTATCAAATAACATAATATTATCATGTTATAAACCACTCCCAAATTTAGAGACTTAAAATAATGACCATTCATTATATTTCACCAACCTGATATCTGTTGAGCTGATCTGTTGATTGAGCCAGTTTGGACCATCTCAACCGGGCTGATTCATGCTTCTGTGGTCCACTAGCAGGTTGGCTGGTCTCTGGCGTATCTGAAACGACCTCAGCTGAGGTGATTTCTCTCTGTCCCTCTTGGTATTTCTTCCTCTAGCAGTCCCTGGGCTTATTCTCATGGAAGATTGAGAGTTTTAAGAGAGAACATGGAAAAACACAATCTCAGAACTAGCAGAACATCATTTCTACACAAGCACACTAGCATATTTTGTTGGCTTAAAACAAACTATAGGATCAGTCCAGAGTCAAGGTGGGAGAGAACTAAAAAGTCACGTGGTGAAGGCTGTTAGATATGGACAAACCATTCTCTGAATACATCCCCAGTGCAATCAGCCAGTGACTCAGGATGAGAAACATTTTTCTCTCTTTTTAAAATTTCAAATTGATTTTTGAGAATAGATTAGATTACCTGGTTTGCATTTGTTAAAGTCCAAGTTGTAGTTAATCCCTTCTTCCAGAAGGTATGCCACATACCTTACATTGTACCTGTAGCTGAAAACTTGCCTCACTCTGTCCCTCCTCTGACCTCTCCCTCCTCTTCTCCCTCCCACTACTTGAATGTAATTGTGTTGTTTTTTTCTTGTATGGGCATGTACTCGTTCATCTACTAGTTTCCTATTAGTATTGAGTACATTAGTTACTTGTTTTTCCATTCTTGTGATACTTAGGAGAATGTTCTCCAAATCCATCCAGGTAAATACTAAAGATGTAAAGCCTCCATCTTTCTTTATGGTTGAACAGTATTCCCTGGTATGCATATATCATAGTTCATTTATCCACTAGTGAGTTGATGAGCAGTTGGGTTGTTTCCACACCTTGGCGATTGTGAATTGAGCTGTAATAAACAATCTAGTGCAAATGTCCTTATGGTAATTTTTTTTTTTTTTCTTCTGGGTAGATACCTAGCAATGGGCTTCTTTGGTGAACTACACATGCCTTTTCAAAAACACAACCTAATGATTCCTTTTTAATTTCTGTATACCCTATAATGGTTTTTATATTCTGATGTTTGTGCAATGTACTCACACTCATCACTTGACAAACTTTATAATATTCATTTCCTTTACATTTTTCTTCAAGATATATTTATCTGAAAACTTTCAAATTCCCATAATTTTTTTGTTTGATAAGGATAAAATTACAATTCTATTTTTTTCTGCTATTTGCTTTTTTAAAAAAGTGTTCTTCCTTCCTTTGTAAGTGGCCTACTGCAAAAATATCAGACTTAATCATCTAACAAAGACTGCCAGAAAGATAATTTGTATTTTAAAATTAAAAGGCTTGATTATTATAATCCAATAAGCATTTCTTAGAAACCTACCATATGCCCTTGATTGCAAAGAATAGTAAGAATGTTCAGAAAAGTCATGTATTGATTTGTGTTCTTTCAGTAACAAAAACACTGTTTTCTTTTATTGCCTAGTTTATGTTCTCATCACTGTTCTTCAGTATCATTGTTTTCTATAATTGTACACTATATAATGTCTCCCATTTGAAATGTAAAATAGTATTCAAAAAACTTGAAATATATTCAGTATAAAAACCGTCTACTAAATAATATGGTCCAGAGCAATATCTATTTATAATACAATCTATTGTTGCAGTTATTACTTTCTCAGAAAACTTTTCTACTTAACAAACTTTTTCCCCAAAGCATTCTTTTTATTTTTTATTTTTTTAGAAAACATAGATTTCTCATTTATTTCTTACTTTATAGATGCTAGTGGAACCTCAGAAACACTCTTATGTCTATAGACAGAGAATCTTAAAATAATGTTCTTTTATTATTATTCAGAAAATTGGAACTGAGCACAGATCACATAAATTGTCAGTTGAAGCCGAAGTGCTGCTATCTTCTTGATTAATGAAAGAATTTTTGTTTACTGTATTTTGGGATTAAGGGAACATCACAAACCAGCATTCTCCACTATGAAAGTGCTTTAAATATAGAGACATAGTAATTTATAAAATTTCTTGATGAAATACAATTTTGCAACATTCCCAAGGAAATACAGAAAAATACATAGGACGCTATCCTTTATTTCCTTTCAACTCTAACAGACACTGTGACATTAAAACTGTATATTTTCCTCAGTTTTAAATATTAATAACTTTTCCTAAATATTTTAATTTTTATGATAAATGATTCGCTATACTATTAGTATTAATAGTTGTGAAAACTCATAAAACATTTAAATGCACGCGTACACACACACACAGAAATAGCCTGTTTGTACATATCAGTAAACCTTTTGGAAATCAAATGGAGGAACAGAGTAAACGTGAATTTGTTTTTACTGAGCGGTGCACAAAGAAGAATGTTTTCATTATCTATGGATTCTTCTCTGGTAAAGCCATCTGTTAAAAAGAGCAAGAAACTGTGTTAAATTATTGGTTTATTACTAATGTTCCAATCATCCAAGCTATGTCACAAAAATGTATCTGATGGAAGGCAACAATTATCAAGTACCATTCCTGATATCATTAATATAAGAAATTTATTGCTTCCTAGAAATACGATACAATGATACTTCATAACAAGTACAATTTGTCATAGAGTAAATATTACCTTCTCAAAACTGTTGAAATTCCACCATTATGAGATTCCAATTATATAATTGCTTTTCATCTCTTGCAAACCTAACTTACTAAACTGCAAAATATTTTGTTAATGTAACTGATTCCATAAATAAGTTGTTTGGTTGTAATATTTATGTGATAAAAATGTAGAGATTTAGGTAGTGAAGTAACTAAAATAAAATACAATGATTTAAAAACATATGCAATTGTATGGACTTTTCTAGAAGGATGCTGTAATACTCTGAAATTAATATTTCATAAATATAATCATTATTATTCCCCATGGTTTTAGTGAAGCTAACCATGGTAATATTTAAATATTCTTCAAAAATGTATTTTATTTATTTTTTTGTGTAGAGTTAGTTCTTCTCTTATGTGGAGATAACCAACCTCTTAGATGATTTGAGAATATTAAAAATCCAAGTTTCCATATGACTCTTTAGTCCTATAATAAATTTAAATTGTTGTTACACTCTAAATTTTAATGCCAGCAGCTGATGTGGCCATTAATTTGAATATCTTGAGTCTTTTCGCTCTAGTCTCTGGTTTATACATTCCCATGTTTTCTCCTGGTCTTAGATTCTACATTATGTCTCTGGCTCCTATTGAAACAATATTTTTTCAGCAACCCCATGGCTTCATAATAATGGACTCCCAAGCAGAATATCCACTATGCTGAGTCCAGGGCAAATTAAAGAATAATAAGCAAGCAAGTGGTTTTAGTTTTCAGCCCCTGAGATTTGAAATGGTTTGTTATACAAACTGGATAACTAATATACCCCACTTGAAATATTTGAATTCAATTTGTCTGATGTAGGTTTTTTTTTTTTTTTTGAGTTAATTTATTTCAGGTTAATGTGAGGGTACAAGCATCCAGATCAAAGTATTTGATTTTGTTAGGTAGAGTTCATCTTGCGGTTGTGTCCCACAAATAAAAAGTGTGCCAACCCTCCACCGGTTAGTGAGGGATGTAGGTATTTTCAAGGCTTTTCAGATGATACTAATGTAGAGTTTGTTTTGAGAGTAATAACTTTAGAACATTATGATTCCTGAATATTTGTTCCTAGAAATTATAAATAACAATATTTGAATTTTTTAATACTAAGAAGTTTAGAGATTAATACACAATAAATAGCTTTATATTAAATAAAGATTTTGAATGGAAAAAAATAGTAATGTAAATGGCAAGTGAATAATTTTTTGGAAAGAATATAATGAGTTTACTTAAAACAAGCTGGGGACAAGCTAGAGGTGCTTAATTTTATGTGTCATCATGACTGAACTAAGAGATTACCCAAATAGAAGGTAAAATATAATTTCTAAGTGTGCCAGTGAGGACGTTTCCAAAAGAGATCAGCATTTGAATTAGTAGGCTGAATAAAGAAGATCCACCCTCACACCATTGTGGGTGGGTAGCCTCCAGTCCATTGAGTTCCAAAATAGAACAAAAAGGAGGAGGAACAAATTTCTCTCTGTGTTCCCTGGAGCATCCACCTTCTCTCACCTTGGGAAATCAGCCCTCCTGGCTGCAGCCTTTTGGACCTTGAGACTTACACTGATGTCTCCCGGTTCTCAGGTTTGGACCAGAACTTCACCTCCAGTTTGCAGGTGTCAGATCCCAGGACTTCTCAGCCTCTACAATGCACAAGCCAAGGCCTCATGGTAAATCCCTTTCTCTCTCTCTTTCTTTATATATCCATCCATTTGGTTCTGTTTCTCTGGAGAACTCTGACTAATACAAAGCTTGATGATAATTAACTAAACTCCTTATTTGATTTTTTCTTTTGTTAAATTATGAGGCAAAGGGGGCTTTAAACAAGCACTTTGTCTTTCTTTAATAAAATATTTTTCTGGAGTCTCTGGGTTCATCCCAATGGCTAAGATTTAGGGGAAAGGGGTGGGGGGTTAAACTGTAGTAAAATTTAAAGGGCTTGTAATTAGCTTGAGGAATTATTGCCATTTGAGACATATCACTAAGTTTTATCTTTGGTCCTGTCCTATTCCATATGTTTTTAAATGCTGTAGTAAAGGGAAGTAATAGCTTTTAAAAATTTTATGACACTGACATAGGGATCATATTACATTAGGTAGAAAAATAAAAATGCAAAAGTTTACATACTGATTAAAGATTGAAAGTTTCCTTATTAAATAAAGATTTTTTTAAAAATATCTGGGTATGCCTTTTTCTTTCCCTTTAATTTATGCAGTGAGGCTAGGCTTCCATTATCCCCAGCTGAAACCTCAAGAAGGTGGCATGAATTCTGTGTGCTGTCTCTTAGAGTATAAGCCTGTAGTCCTTTCAAGTCACAAAATTAATTTCACTCTATTGATTAAAATATCCAGCCTATGTTATAATCAAAATTCTGAATTTGACTTAAAGCTGAGGCTTTTACAAGCCTTTGGTGTCAGCCTGCTGTAAGTAAGAAACCAGAAATTTAGCAAGAATTGATTGCCTTCTCTTTTCTTTTTTCTTTTAAATTCCCTCCTTGCCCTCATTACCTCCTTCCCTCCAGAACCTTCCTAACTACTGTTTGCGACTCCTCCAGGTCTGAAGAGTCAGGAAGGAAAGAGCCGAAGAAGATAGTGAAGAAGATAAATCGTCACTTGGCCATTACTGTCCGATTGATCCACCATTGCCTTGGCAGGAGTGTGACATTGACTCAGTGTCCTGAGCATTTTCCTATAAATCGTTTAGGAGGACTAACCAACTCCTATCCCATCAAGGAGGGTCTTTCATCTGCTGTTCCTAAAGGAGGGTTGAGTTTCTATTGCGTTTGTTATTTCTTCCATCAGCCTAACATTCTGGTGATACCTTCATCTTCTTTCTACTGAGGTCTTACACATTCCCATGAAGCCCTCTCTTCACTTTGACAAAACTTGAGAAAACCACAACTCTCCTTTCACATGAACAGCTCACTCTAAGTCCACAGGAAACATAGTTTAATGAGAAAATATCTTCTAGCTGAGGTGACCCCAAATAATCACTCCTCTCTGGTTCCATGGTAAAGCAGCTTTTCCATGTGAACTAGCTGCTTTACCAGATCAATCTGTGTCCTTCCAGGAGAAACATATAAGCTCCTCAAAGATCCCATTAAACACCCTGTTCCCAGGACTAAGAGGAGTCATACGTAGGTTCCTTTTGCTTTCCTCTCAAAAAAATCAACTCTTAATTCTTCAATAACCTTTATGTTGTTGAGCAGATAAGAGTAGTGTAGCATGTTTTCAATAATCTATTCTGCATATGGTCTAACACCTACTTTGGAATGTAGTTCATTCAATTTTAACATTCTGTTCACTGGATTTTTTATTCTAGTTCTTCCTCATGGTTCAGATCTCTAAATATTGTGATGGTTTAGGATTTCATTCATAGTACTTTCTAGGTATTTTCATGTAGTCTCACAAAGCTCAGAAATCCCAACATTTTATATTCACTCTGAACTTTGGGTTCATATATCCAAATGTGTAATCAAAGTCTTTCTTGAATGCTTAATAGATGTCTCAAAACCAAAACGACTAATCCCAAACCGCTAATTTCAATTATCTGCTATATTCCTTTTAGGATCTTTATTTTCGTGATAAAGCACAATCACAATTTTACTAAAATTTTGCTAGTAAAATTTGCGGATGCCTTCTGAACTTTACTCCTTTTCTCAATTTTTGTTGCAATACAAGCTGTAACATCTTATTAAACCTACCTTAAATGTTGTCCCAGATTTGGGCCACTTTATCTTCACAGCACCCCAATGATCCAAACTACCACAGTCTCCTACCAAGATATTAGTACCATTTCACATCTGTACCAGTTTCTCCCCATCCCCCTTTTCTACTTTATTTTTCTCTATAATATATTATCCATCTATTTGTCTGTCACTACTAGGATATATGTTCCATGATGGCAAGGACTTTATTTTGTTCATTTTACAAAAACCACCTCCCTAGTTGTGCCTGGCACACAGTTGGTCCTCATTAATTATTCATCAAATGAATCCACTTTTAATAAATGAACCAATTTTAATCATCAAAAGTCATTACTTCCTTGATCATTGTATTATCATTTATGTTAGAATATACTTATTTTTATAAGACTTTAATAAATAAATCAGTTTGGACAGAAAAAATTCTGTTCAATACTAATAGCATCCATTCAAACTCTGAGTATGTTTTATTATTTTATTGCAAGCAAATCATAATTAGTTTAGACTTAATGGTACATAATAACCCAGACAGTTATTGCACTATTTTTACATTTGTAATTTGTAGTAATCTCCACTCTCATTAGTGATTATTGATACTTTTGCATCATTTACTCTTTTAAGCACATTATCTTCCTTTTTAGGGAGGAAATCTCATAAATCTCCTTGTATGTGACTAAGTCTGTTCCTGAGGTCTGTGGTATTCTGTGTTAAAATGTCCTTCCTGACTGCTAAATATCACTAATCAGCTATTGCATTTTTCATATTCAATTCATAATGTCCTTTAAAAAATTATACTTCATTTTTGAGTATCTATTCACAATTCCTGGTGAACAGCAGGGGTTGGAGAGTGAAGCAGCATAAATTAGGAGAAGGCTCTTCTGCTTGGTCTGTGGTTCTAATTTCAGATAAATATTTAGGGAAACACAAGTAGAATGCGGGATTATTTCTGAAAGAGAAGCGCTAATAATACAAATTCTCAAGCTAAACAAAACAATGAAACAGCTGTGTTTATTGGTTTACTTAGCTGTGCTTACCATAGCAGTTACGTATCTGCCTGTAACACCATTCATCACAGTCTGACTCTCCGGCCGCACTGTGAGATTCTCAATTACAGGCAGACTATTCTTCGTATTGCCATCAAGAAGAAGACTGCCTGATTCATAGCAGTTATTATGTCAAACTTTGGTGATGCTAATAAATTTAATTGTAATATTCTTGCTAGGGATTGATATTTTCAAAATGTTGCCATGATGACTTTGAAAAATTTGAGAACTTTTTTGTTTAGAATTGCCTTGAAAAACTATTTTGTTGCCCTAAAAATATGTTACGTTTATTTTAGTTTTGTACTTTTTCAGTTTTTTTAAATGAGTTACTTTTGTAATTCAAACATAAACTTAAGAAAAATATAAAAATTATCTTTTTTTTTTTATTGTTGGGGATTCATTGAGGGTACAATAAGCCAGGTTACACTGATTGCAATTGTTAGGTAAAGTCTCTCTTGCAATCATGTCTTGCCCCCATAAAGTGTGACACACACCAAGGCCCCACCCCCCTCCCTCCTTCCCTCTTTCTGCTTCCCCCCTCATAACCATAATTGTCATTAATTGTCCTCATATCAAAATTGAGTACATAGGATTCATGCTTCTCCATTCTTGTGATGCTTTACTAAGAATAATGTCTTCCACGTCCATCCAGGTTAATACGAAGGATGTAAAGTCTCCATTTTTTTTAATGGCTGAATAGTATTTCATGGTATACATATACCACAGCTTGTTAATCCATTCCTGGGTTGGTGGGCATTTAGGCTGTTTCCACATTTTGGCGATTGTAAATTGAGCTGCAATAAACAGTCTAGTACAAGTGTCCTTATGATAAAAGGATTTCTTTCCTTCTGGGTAGATGCCCAGTAATGGGATTGCAGGATCAAATGGGAGGTCTAGCTTGAGTGCTTTGAGGTTTCTCCATACTTCCTTCCAGAAAGGTTGTACTAGTTTGCAGTCCCACCAGCAGTGTAAAAGTGTTCCCTTCTCTCCACATCCTCGCCAGGATCTGCAGTTTTGAGATTTTGTGATGTGGGCCATTCTCACTGGGGTTAGATGATATCTCAGGGTTGTTTTGATTTGCATTTCTCTAATATATAGAGATGATGAACATTTTTTCGTGTGTTTGTTAGCCATTCGTCTGTCGTCTTTAGAGAAAGTTCTATTCATGTCTCTTGCCCATTGATATATGGGATTGTTGGCTTTATTATGGTATTGTCTTAGTTATATGTGCTCCTAAATGGTATTACAAGTATTAAAGCCCTGTACTGCATACTCTGAGAAACACTGAGGTAAACAGAAAATAGATGTGACCTGCAGCAAACTTCACAGATGTGGACCAGGATACATCTAAAAGTATGATATGTGTGTGTATGTGTGTGTGTGTGTGTGCGCGCGTGTGTAGGATAGTATCTGGAGCAGTGAGGGAGAGTGAAGAAGTGCTGTTCAGACCATTTTATAACTTTGTTCCTGGTAGAAACAGTGACATCTTCTTAGTAAAGTATCTCCCGAATGGAAGAAAAAGTATCAATGTACTCAGTACTATTTTGAAACCGATATATAATCACCCATACTCTCATAAGAAAGATAAAACACAACTGTAGTCAGGATGAAGGAGGGAAGAGGAGGGGGAAGAGAAAAGAGAAGAGAGGGAAGGATGGGGGAGGGAGGGTAATCGGTGGGATCATACCTATGGTGCATTTTACAAGGGTACCTGTCAAGTCCATTAAGTGTAGAGTATAAATGTCTTAACACAATAATTAAGAAAGTGCGGTAAAGGCTATGTTAACCAGTTTGTTGTAAATATTTCAAATTGTATATAAAACCAACACATTGTACCCATAAATGCATTAATGTACACAGCTATGATTTAATAAAAAAATAAAAAAAGAAGAAGAAAAAGAAATAGTCACCACAGAGTGAATTTGTTTTATTGCTTATAGTATTAGGCAAGTTGATAAACAACTTCTTTCCTAATATCTACCCAGAAGAACAAAAATCATTTTACCAAAAAGACATTTGCACCAGAATATTTATTGCAGCTCAGTTCATAATTGCCAAGTTGTGAGTGCAACCCAAATGTTTATCAATCCATGAATGGATTAACAAATTGTGGTATATGTATACCATGGACGACAACTCAGCCATAAGAAAAGATGGAGACTTTATATCTTTTATGTTTACTTGGATAAAATTGGAGCACATTGTTCTTAGTAAAGTATCTCAAGAATGGAAAAAAAAGTATCCAAAGCCCTCAATACCATTATGAAACCAATATATAAACACGCACTCATATGAATGATAAACACAAATATAGTCTAGTAAGGGGGAGGAGAGAGGAGGTAGAGGAGAGGGATGGTGAGTCGGTAGCTGGTGGGAAGAGGGAGGGCATTTGGTGGGATCTCACCTAATGTGCATAATGCAAGTTATTTCAAAATAACTAAGAGCAAATTTTAAATGTCTTACCACAGAAAATAAGGGAGGTGATAGACATGTTAATCAGTTTGATTTAAGCATTATTGTACCCCATAAATTTATGCAGTATGATTATAATTAAACATTAAATTTAAAAAGTTAAAAGAAGAAAATAGAAACAAAAGTCAGCATGTTTTTCAGGCAAAATGATTTAAGAAGAGACTTTATAAAAACAGCTTGTAAATGTGAGCCTATTTCTAGAACTGGCAGGTATCTTGACATCCTTCACTTAATACACTTAAGAAAAAAAACAACAAAATGTAGAATGTAAATGACTTAACACAATAACTAAGAAAATGCCAGGAAGGCTATGTTAACCAGTGTGTCAGACGGTCTATAAAACCAGTGTACGGTGCCCCATGATCACATTAATGTACACAGCTATGATTTAATAAAAAAAAAAAAGAAAAAGAAAAAGAAAGAAAACAACAGAAATTGATCATATTTCAGATTTGGAGGCTGGAAGGCAACAAGGAAGTGTCAGCAGGGTTACTTCTTTCTCAGGGATATGAAGAAAACGTTTTTTCAAGGTGTCTCACTTTGCCATATAAGCAACAGACTTCATCCTATGGTTCTTCACATCATCTTGTCTCTGTGTGTGTATCTCTGTTTAAATTTTCCCTTTTTGTGAGGACACAAGTTATATTGGCCCAGGGCCTTCCTAAGGAACTCATTTTAATATAACCACTTCTTTAAAGACCATATCTCCAAAGGAAGTAAAATCCTACGGTACAAAGGGTTAAGACTTCAATATGAATTTTGGGGAGGTGGTACATAATTCAATTCATAGCACAAACTTAGAAGCCCTTTAAATCTCAGACCAAAAAGTATGTGCACACTATAGTAGACATTATTTCTTTTTAAAAGTCTTTTCATTGGAAAATATAACAGCTAAAGAAAATGTTTGCGACAATACAATACAATACAATACAAACATTATATTAAAACATGTTGCTTTAATAGCAGCAGGGACATCTCTGAGTACTGACATTTCTGCAGTTTTATTATTGCTTTCCCCCCTTTTGACTTCTGTATTAGTTCGAAACATACATAAGTGTTTCTGTGTGTGTTTTTAAAATGGTTCTGATATTTAAAGGCATTCTTGTTGAAGAATGTTTTTCATTTTTCTTGTTCTCTTTTCGTCATTTTAACTTTTATAATTAAATTTTTTGTATTAGGCAAAACAATGGGTCTAATAAATAATTATATTTTCTTCTCTATTTTATTATAAAAGTTAATATATTATGGGGTCACATTGTTCTTCATTTTTATTTAATATTAAATTTTAAACTGTGTAAATCACATATGTTCAATTTTATCATGTAGGTTAAAAATTTTGAAGAACCAGTGTCTCTAAGCATATCAGATTGCCTTTAGTTGATTTTGTTTCTTATGGATTATATTCATTACTTTCAACTAATAGCTATAATTATTAAAAAGTAATTATGAATAGTTTTAGAAGAATTTTTCTAGTCTTCCGTATAATCCTGTGGTTACCAATTATATTCTTTCTTGTTTAGATTTCTTAATTTAGATAAAAATGCTGGAAGATAAACAAATTTAGTAAAGTCTGAGGTTACAAAATCTGAACGCAAATCATTAGCATTTTTACACACTAATAACAATCAAGCTGAGAATCATATCAAAAACTCAATTCCATCTAAATAGCTGCATTAAAATAAAATAAAAACATCTTGGTCTACTTAGCCAAAGACAGGGAATTTCTCTACAAAAAGAAGTATAATTCCAGTATACTGGAAGAAGAAATTGTAGATGACACAGCAAATGCAAAAGCATCCCATGCTCATGAATCGGAAGAATAAATATCATATAAATGTCTTTACTTCCTAAAGCAATCTACAGAAATGCAATTCCTATTAAAAAACAATGTCATTTTTCAGAGAATTGGAAAAATCAACTCTAAAATTTGCACAGTATTCACAGCTTAATTTACAACAGCCAAAATGTGGAGAAGTCATTTTATATGAAAGGCACACACGCACACATCTATAAAACACACAGAACTCTACTCAGATATTTAAAAAAATAAAGAAACTGTCTTCTGCAGCAGGCTGGATAGAATTGGAGGACATTATTCTGAGTGAAATAACCCTTGAATAAAAAACCGAATATCAATTGTTCTCACTTATAAGTGGGAGGCAAGCAATGGGTATGCTTATACAGAATGACTTAGTGAATGCTGGACACTCAGAAAGGGGCAGGCAGCAGTGTGGGTTACCTCCTAAAATTACCTAAAGGGTACAGTTTACACTATTTAGGTGATGGATACATCAAAAACCTGTATTTCTCTACAATGCAATTCACAGATTTAACAACAACAACAACAAATTTTACCCCCTAAATCTATTTAAATAAAAAAGTGTTAGAAGTTTAATGTTATTACAGCTTGATAAGAAAAGTCAGAGCATGAAGTACACAGCTATGATTTAATAAAAAAAAGAAAAGAAAAGTCAGAACAGTATCAACTGGCCAGATTCAATTGGGGAAAGACATGGCAATGTGTCATTCTCTTCTTTAATGTAATTGTTATGACAGCCTAGAAGAAACAATATACAGATGATTTATTTTCAGGACTTGACCATGCCTCTAAAATCTTGTGCACATTTATAATGGTAGTGAGTGAAGAAGGGGAGGGATAGAAAGAAGAATATTGTTGGGCAGCGCCTGTGGCTCAAGGAGTAGGGTGTCGGCCCCATATACCAGGGGTGGTGGGTTCAAGCCTGGCCTTGGCCAAAACTGCAAAAAAAAAAATATATATATTGTTCTATATAGAAAATTTTTTAAATGTAGCAAATGGGCTATTTTATATATCCTCTTCTATTCAGTTGTACATGCCAACAAAATGGAAAGAATATGCTTCTGACCTGAAGCACTGTTTTCAGCACAAATTGGTAAATAACACCCTTGACATTTTCTTTAATTTCCTAACACAATTTTAAAGTTTCTCCAAATTATTTTAGCCTCTATATCTACAACTCAAAAATGAATTTGAAAATAAATAGAGTTATTTGGGTGGGTATTTTTTTTTTTTTTACCAAAAATTATGCCAAGTGTGGGAAACAAACCAGCCTACACAAAAATTGTAGAATGCTGCAATTTTGTACACTACATTTGATCTTATGCTTGATGAGAAAGTCTTAAAAATGTCTTCACTGGGGCAGCAACTATGGCTAAGTGAGTAGAGTGCCGGCCCCATATACCAAGGGTAGCTGGCTCAAACCCGGCCCAGCCAAACTGAAACAACCAAAAAAAAAAAAAGAAAAAAAATAGCCAGGCATTGGGCAGGAACCTGTAGTTCCAGCTCCACGGGAGGCTGAGGCAGGAGAATTGCCTAAGCTCAGAAGCTGTAGGTTGCTGTGAGCTGTGACACTACGGCCCTCTACCGAGGGTGATAAAGTGAGATTCTGTCCCTACAAAAAAAAAAAAAAAAATTTCTTCACTTTTTTTTCTTTGGTGCCAATACAAAGATTGGCAGGTAGGTCTCTAAAGTCTTTCACGTGAGTAACTTAATGAATAAATATTTCTTCAAAATAATAATGTAGATAATGCAAATCCACTGGATAAGAAAATGTTTAAATCAATGACAAATAACACCTATTAAATATGAACCTGAACATCTAATACTTAATCCATTGTTTTTTTGTTTGTTTGTTTTTGAAGTTTTTGGCCGGGGCTTGGGTTTGAACCCACCATCTCCGGCACATGGGACCAGTACCCCACACCTTGGAGTCACAGGCGTCGCCCCATTAACTACAAGTTGGGTGGTCCTTGTATCAATATTTCATTGCTGCTATAACAAATTACCACAAATTTTGTGACTTAAAACAACACAGATTTGTATTACAACTCTGGAGTTCAGAAGTCCTAAAAGAGTTACATCATCCTACCATCAAGATGTTATCAGGCATCTGAAAACTTTAGAGGGAAGTCCATTTCCTTACTTTTCCATTTTGAGAGATGGCCTACTGTCTGTGGCTCTTGGCCCTCTTCCAGGAATTGTATCATTTCAGCTTCTGCCCCTATGGTCACATCTCTTTCTCTTACTCTGAACTTCTTGCCTTTCTCTTATAACAACCCTTGTAATTACTTTTTAATGTGTTGGAAAATTCAGTATAATCTTTTCATCTCAATATTTAATTTAATCACCAGTGCAAAGCCCCTTTTGACCATGTGAGGGGATGCATCCACAGGTTCTGGAAATTGGAATGTGAACATCTTCCAGGTTTCATTACCCTCTATTAAATACCTTCTCTAAGACTTAGCGAGGGTGACCAACCAGCTTCTTAGGCCAGGTTTTACAAAATTAATGTCAAGAGTGACCATCCAACTCACTTTATCTAATTATAATATATTTTGGTTCCCAACTTCTGATGAGTGGCCCAGTAATTTAGACATAGTCTTGTACTGCTAATTCTGTTTTATCTTGATTTCTTATATGTTGGGGTTTTTATAGCTAACCAGGCACTAGAAGTATGACAAAATATCATCACATATCAGTGAATCTGTGCATAGATGTCAAAACGTAAACGTGAGACCGTATTGAGTCTATTCCGTATTGTAACCCAAAAAGATTCTAGAGAAGACAAAAGAGTCCTTGGAGGCTATTTGGTCTTTGGCTTATTTAGTGTACCTCTGATTCACTACTCTTCTCTGTCTAATCCCTCAGAGTGTCAGTCTGGCTCTATATCTTTGGTCTCCTTGATTATCATTGTCATACAGAAATATGTAGCAGATTTCAGTAAATAATCTTCCTTCCCCTGGCTGGGAACAGTGGCTTATGACTGTAATCTTAGCAAGCTGGAATGCCACGGTGAGAAGATCATTTGAGCTTAGAAGTTCAAGACTACCCTGAGAAAGAGGAAGATCCTGTCTCTACCAAAAATAGAAAAATTACCCAGGTGTTGTGACAGGTACCTGTAGACTCAACTACTTGTGAGGCTGAGACAGGAGGATTATTTGAGTCCAGGAATTTGAGGTTGCTTTGAGCAAGGCTGATGCCAAAATTCTATCCTTGGGTAACAAAGTGGGGTAACTAACTAAATAAATAAACAAACAAATAAACTACCTTCCCAGCATAGAGATAGCCATGGATCTGTAATGGCTGAAGGTTATGTTTACCCACCATTGCTTTTGTTATAAAATATATTAAGGCTGCTCTGCAGATGCTGCTTTATAAGAGTTCTCCTTCGACACTGAAACCCACCAGTGACAGTAAAGATGGCAAAAACTTTGACAGTCCATGTCCGTGCTCTGAATGACAAGTAAAACATCCACTTCCTTCAGTTATTTTTACTTTGCCAAAAAGCCTATACTTGCAGAGGAAGCCCTGGAAAGCTCCTGAAAGATTAGTGTTCAAATGTTTTAAGAATGTTTTTCTCCTGGAACAATCGAAAGTGGCTGTCTTAATGAACAATTTCGGGGGGGTGTCCACAGGAAGATAAAAATTGAGGAAAACTAAAGTCTGTACAACATGCAGGAGGGAAGATCTCATTAAAAAGAGAAGGGCAAAATCCTTTTTTTAGATTTTACAAGACATATAATCATATCAAAACTATCACATCGGCTAGGCACCTGTAGCTCAGTGGCTAAGGCGCTGGCCACATACACCTGGGTTGGCAGGTTCAAACCCAGCATGGGCCTGCCAAAACGACGACAAAGAAAAACAAACAAAACAAACAAACCAACAAACAAACAAACAAAAAATACTAATAGAACCTTTCCCAGAGAAGTTTACAGAAAACGAGGGACTGTGAAGCTTACACTCCATTAGTTTGACATAAATTTACCTTTCTGAATGTTTTTATCTATTGATTTTTTTTAATTCTCTGATTATTTGTCTACCATTTATAGACAGCTCCTTGCTTGCTTAGTACATAGTAGGAGTTGCTACATATTTACTGAGTATTTTCTGTTGTCTTCCTTCCTTTCCCTTTTTCCAGAGAACCCATCAATTGCACCTGCATGCCTTACTTCCTGAGTGTGATATTCCTTCATAGTGCTACCAGCAGCACAAGCAGTGTCTGCACTGGTCTTTTCCCAAAAGTTATATACTCCAACACAATCATCAGTGCCTGGCTGGGGTGGGGACCCTGCAACCTTGGAGCTATATGTGGCCTTCTGGATCTTTGGGTGAGGTCTTGTGACTGAATCCAAATTCTATAGAACAAGTTTGTATTTGGTTGAGAGGCTGCAACTGCGGATCTGGAGGGTCATGTACAGCCCTGAGGTTGCAGGTTCCCTGCCCCTACCGGGGCAGTTAGCGATTGGGAAGCTTTCTGGAAGGATTGATTGGTGCCTTCTCACCAACCTGCTTTAGTGTTGGCTGTAAAAAATGAGGATTAAAATGGATTAAGACATTAATGTAAAATGTTTTGAAGCAGTTTATTATATACTCATAATAAAATGAATATATACTTTTTAAAAATTGGTTTTCTGTGCATTTTAAAAAACATACTACAAAACACCTAGACATTTCAGATAACATATAATAAATATAATTTTGAACATATAGTTGTGAATGTAAGATAATAAAATAAATTCTGAAAGGAAAAAGAAAAGAGGAAAGGAAAGAAAACCAAACCACACAACTAGAAAATACTTTTTTTTTTTAAATTGGATGAGTTCCCATGTGTAAAATGGCTAAACTAAAGTAAGTTTAAAACTGAAAAAATTTAAATTGAAAGCAGCTGTGAAAGGAACTGTACTTTTAGGAACAGATTTTTTTTTTTTTCTGAAATCTATAATTTAAGATAAAGATTTCTAGTTTCTTTTAGGTTATCATTTCTTCTCTTTTATCTTTCTACCTTATAATTCTGAAGGTCTTTAAATGTAGTAATGATTATTATCACTTCTTGATTCCGGTTCTGTAGTTATTTTATAAAACCAGAAGACTCATCCCATTTACAAGACAATGGGAAATAGAAGAAAATGTCTGTATTAAGTAGGAAAGAAACATTTTTAAAAAACTGCTTCATATTTGGCTCTGCTCTACAATTAAATGCCACAGAACCTTTCAAAAGCAAAGGAAAATGATGATAAAATTGAGTCCACATGATTATGAGGACTTAGAGTGAAGAACAGGGATATTATTAAACTTTGAAAATTATCATATTCTTAACTGTTAAGTGGGGATAAAAAATGTTTACCTTGCCTCGCTCATAAAATTAATTTTGTATTTTGTAAATGAAGACATGAAAATATATGATGTTGAGTATAGTAAATAACTGTTAGGTAGCTAGTTAAATGTGAGCAGTGTGGATTACTTTGGACTGGTCTGGGTCAGGCTGACCTGCACTTTTTCGGAATGAGGCTGACCCTGTAGCTGGGTTGTTTTGAACTTTGCAGGTGGGCCATTCAGACAAAAGACTTAACAGTTGGTGTCTGGTGTTTCTCAATTTCCTTTGGCTCAAAATAATCCTTTTGCCAAAGTGTCAGTATTGGGCTGGCATGCTCCGCCCCCTTCACCACCTGAGAGCTTTGTTTTGTCCATGATGCCACAGGCAAAAAGATATACTACTTTGGAATAACAAAGATGGTCCTATATTTTCCATCTCTGAAGCACATTTGCATTTGAAAATGTTTTTATTCATACAAACACACACACATACATATATATTTTACACAAACGTCTGTGTGGTGTGTGTGTGTGTGTGTGTGTGTGAACAAAAGCATTTTCAAATGCAAATGTGCTTCAGAGATGGAAAATATAGGGAAAAAAATATATATATATATGTTTCTTTAGTGATTTCCTGTTAATATTTCAAAAATTCATCTGGGCCAGTTTTAAATGCCTGTTTTTTCTCGTGATTCTGGTTCTGGGTGAAGTCTAAAAATATTAACTTTAACAATTATTTTCTGTGATTCTGATAGCTGTATTCTGTGGACCATTCTCTGTAATGCTCTGAGAAAAATAAAGTCTTAGTTTATATTTGCTCTTCCCATAAATCAGCTGTTCTCAACCTGTGGGTCTCCTGCATATCAGATATTTACATTACAATTCATAACAGTAGCAAAATTAAAGTTATGAAGTAGCAACAAAAAAAATTTTATGGTTGAGAGTCACCACGACATGAGGAACTGTATGAAAGCATTGTGGCATTAGGAAGGTTGAGAACCATTGCCATAAATACAGGGTGGGTATGAGCTGGAGCTTCCTTCCTTGTCTTCTGCCAATTCATAGTCTGCTCCCATTCTTATGTGCTTTCAAAAAGTGTATATAAGGCCAGGCACGGTGGCTCGCCCCTATAATCCTAGCACTCTGGGAGGCCCGGGTTGGTGGATTGCTTGAGCTCAATAGTTACAGGACAGTCTAAGCAAGAGCAAGATCCCATCTCTACTAAAAATAGAAAAACTAGCTGGGTATGGTGGTGCTTGCCAGTAGTCCCAGCTATGTGAGAGGCTGAGGCAAGAGGATCTCTTGAGCTCAAGAGTTTGAGGTTGCTGTGAGATATGAGGACACCAAGGCACTGTACCCAAGGTGACAGAGTGAGACTCTGTCTCAAAAAAAAAAAAGTGTCTGTGAGCAGCACCTGTGGCTCAAGGAGTAGGGTGCTGGCCCCATATACCAGGGGTGGCGGGTTCAAGCCAGGCCCCAGTCAAAACTGCAAAAAAAAAGTGTCAAATATCTTTTTGAGGAACTTAGTAGGACAATGGGAATCAAAAGAGTGGGAAAAGAAGAAAGGAAGGAAAAAGGTATGCATAGTGTAATCACCTTTGGGATATGGGGGCTCTGTAGGCTATTCTGCTCTTCAGATAATATTTTGAATATTTACAACTGCATACTGACTCCTTTTATAATATACTTATGAAATGAAACATATTTGAAATATTCATTTTTATTAAAAGGGCACAAAACTACTGTCTGTCTACATGACTCTATTTTATATTAATAAAAATGTAGCACTTAGTATTCTGGTATGCCTGCCTTCAGATGAAATAGAGAGGTGTGGGAAGATGTATAATCACCACCCTAGAGGTTACTGATGGCAGCGCTAGATTACATTGGAAAATCAATGACAGAAGTAACGTCTTTGCTATTTCATTGGCTTTAATTGGTATAATCTCATAATTAGTCACCACTGTAATCTTTTAACTCCAATCAAATTATATTCATGGTAATTTCCAAAAGTCTCCTAAGTGTGGCATGTAATCAAATAGAAACATTCTAATCACCTAAAATAAATAGTTACTATACAACTTACAACTTGAATATTTTTAATACTTTATTATCAGGGGGACACCAAGTAAGTATATCCAAGGATCACAATAGGATGTGAATATTTTGTTTATATGTATTTTCTATTCCTTACAGGTAAGATTTAGTTAAAGCTTAATTTATTTCAGGTCCTAAAACATTAGGCAGTGTAAACGTA
This sequence comes from Nycticebus coucang, assembly GCF_027406575.1. Taxonomy (NCBI): domain Eukaryota; kingdom Metazoa; phylum Chordata; class Mammalia; order Primates; family Lorisidae; genus Nycticebus; species Nycticebus coucang. The sequence continues at coordinate 34,873,617 of NC_069782.1, forward strand.
GATAATATATTTAGTTTCAAATGTCTGTATAAATTGACTATTACCACTTTAGCATGTTAGAATCATGTGCATGATTTCTCATAATTATCTTTTGATTGATTAAAATGAACTTAGGATAACAGGTGATAAGAAAAAGATTAGCAGTCAATTCCTGATCCATCCTGTTTCCTGGAAGCAACAAAAAAATAGAAGTAGTTAGGTAAAGACCAATCTTTTTGTTAATTGCTAGTCAACTACCAATTAACTAATAGAAAGATAATAGAAAGTCCTGATCTATGGAATGTTTTTTAGTATAGATTGAGATACATCTGGTTAGTCAAGGTTGCTGATGATTAACAAACAGAATTTAAAGAACATTGAAAATGTCTCACTAAGGAATATATAATCAGCTTTATAACTGGAGTATAAAATGTCTATATTTTATAACTGAAATATCTCTTGTTATGGAAATTACTTACTCCCTGATCATATCACTTAGAGATTTCACCCTTCAAATCTAGACCAGCCTATGTCCAATTTCTGGCAAAGGGAGAATCTGAAGGGCTTCACTCCTAGTCTCAGTTTATGTTACGCTTTGTTGGCTAATCTGTGGGTTTCACTTGAGTCTCACTATCTTTATTTCCCCTATTGATAATTTTTCTTATTTTTCTAAAAATTTCCCAACTGTTTCACCATAGACAAACAGGGTGTCTAATATGAAATGCATGTGCTTTTCCCTCTTTCTCAGTATATCTCTATTAGTTTATGTTCCATTATTTTTCACCTGACTATGGTGCTGCTTCATCAGTTCAACAACAACAAAAAAACTCATCAAACATTGAGAGTTAGAGTTATGACAAAAAAACAAACAACAACAACAACAAAACCACAGATTCTCTATCTGACAGTATGGGATTGCAGTCTAGAGAATAAACTAGGTACTAATGTCATATAATAATTTGTAAATTATTTACACTTTGTTAACCTCTAAGATAATGTAAGAAGTTATTAAAGTTTCTTAATGAAGTGTAATCTAAGGCAAGAGCTCTATATAGAACAAAGAGGGAAACAAGAGGCGGCTGAGTGTTATACATGAAGAGCAAAGGCCCTGAGGACATTTAAGAACCAAAGGAAGGTCTGTCAGAGCTGTCACCAAGGAAGCAGACCGGACAATGGATTATAAACTCTAAGCTTGCAGGAGGTGGGCCTTCCCATACCTGTCAGGGAAAAGGCCCCAAACAACCAGAGCAGCTGCTATTTATTGAGAAAATACGCCCCTCCCCGAGCCCTGCCCCCTTCACTGGAATGCCACAGCTGACCAATTTCCGACTGCCAAAGTTTGGTCATTAAAATCCAGTAACTGCCACTTTGTCTCTGCAAGCCTGCTGTCCCAGCTCCTAACACATCTTGCTGCATAGGTTTCTACATAGGTTGTTACATAGATGACTACATATGTTGTTACATAAGGGGCTACATATCCTATTACATAGGTTGCTACAAAGGCCACATGGATAAAGTTCAGGACAGGCTAGAGTGACAGTGGAGAGCCAGGTTGGTACTAGACACAGAAGGCCACGTAGCCCCTGTTCAACAACTATGGCCTTTAACCTAAGACAAATAGAATACTCTGGGTGCAGATTTGCATTGGTTTAGAATAAACAATGCAAATTAATAAATCCTTTTTTCTAGATTGAAAACATTACCTTTTTTGGTACTAATTCCCTTCCCTTACACTCGAGTTAACCATCAATCATCTCCTCTTTCACTCTCATCTTCACACCTTCTTGCCTATCAATTTCTTTCCCTCACAAATATCCCAATTGTACCGGGACCAAAGAACTGTTTTTCTTCAACATGGGTACAAATTCCCTTGTCTTTCATTGCCAAATGTCTTGAAACTATAATGGACCCTCTGCTACAGTACAACTGTTCTAAGAATTACACCTAGAAGACTCATGGATAAACCAAGTCACCCTACTATTTTATTTACGTAACATTTGTGTAGTAGTGTAAGAAGAGCTGAATGTATCTCTGAAGTGCCCCTGAAATGAAGGGTTTGGCTTCTTTGTGAATTAGCTATCCACTTCACAGTATTACCAAGATTAAACACATAATTAGCCCCTCAATAAATATCTATTGTGCAACTGTCAGGTGCAAGAATGGAAATACTGACAAGGTCTGTGCCCTTCCAGAAATACAGAGGTGATTGTGCTACAGGTAGAAAAAAGGCAATACCAATAAGAAATAAGACTTCTAATATATTCTATAGAAGTGATTTTAAATTATAAGATAGTTTCAATTATGACCATCACAATGGACCACTAGCAAGTCGACCATGAAGTTCATCTGGGCTGTACAGTGCCACCGCCTTCTCCCAGGTCACATGACACTGAGGCAATACCACCCTCTACACTGTGATACACCATCTCCCTGTGTGACTGCTGGGCGCTCCACTCTGCCGGGAGGGGAGAGGACGCACTGCCAAGTGGCACAGAGGATCCGCAGGGGTTACTCACAACCCTGCGGTACCAATCAGACAAAAGTAAAAGCCACAAACTGGAATTGTTACCTTTCAACTGAGAAATAGGACAACAAGCCATGGAAAATATTTGTTACATGTGACAAACAGCTCGTTTTCTGACTGCGTGAAGAACTCTCAAAACTCCTAATTGGGAGTATCATTTTGGGTTTTTTAAATGATTTTTTAAATTTTAGATTAATATGAGAGTACAAACAATTAGTTTATAATATTTGCATTTGGGGGGGAGTCCCTGTTGTAGTTGTGTCCTGCACCCAGAGTTGTTCCATGTACCCTTATATTGTGCCTATTATGGAAGCATAGCCAACCTCCTCCCTTCTCCCTTCTCCCCCTTCCCCATCTTGAGGTGAATTGAGTATTTCTCTTATGTGAGTGTGTATTAGATGGTAGTATTCATTTTGTTTATGGTGCTCTTCAATATATAAAAGTTACATTTTGCAAAAAAAAAAAAGATAGTTTCAATTCATTCATTCATTTATTCAACAAATATCTGTGTGCTATCTACTCTGAGAATTAACTGTATTGCATAAGCAAATGCCAGTAAGAGAGTGTCCTTTCTTTAAAGAGGTTGGATTCTCAGGAGGAATAAGTAAGTGACCCTTATAATGAGATGGGTGATAGAAAAGGGGTGGGAGCAAACTACTGGAGGACAGACTCAATGTACTTAAGAAAGGAGAGACAGGATTTTATAATGCAGATAAAATCTAGGACATTGAATTTTAAAGGATGAAGAAAAGGTTGTTAAAGATGGGCTGGGGTCTTCCATGATGAAGATTAGTATGAATAAATGGATAAATGAGGAAAAGAGTTTGATAAGTGACTGAGTCAGGTTTAAAGGCCGGGACAAAGAATGCACAAGTGCCGGGGAGAGAGGTCTGATAGATACAGGGGAAATGCACATGCTCTCACTCAGCCTCTCATTCCAAATTCATATTATTTATTATTAAATTTTATTAAGATTAAGATATTAGCCTTAATCTACCTATTCAACTCAGATAGTTTGAAAGACTGAATTAACTAGAGAAATTTATATAATAACTACTTATCCCCTTACCTTTCACAGTGAAATCAAGCCTACAATTAAACAACTAATTAAACAGGATTATTCATTTCAGGGGAGACAGAACCGTATTTTTCTTTCTCCTTGGAATGAATGAAATGTTCCATTCCATAATACACATTTCATCACCAAACTCTCAAATTCCCACTGGGCAGCAAGATATTAGCATTTGAATATTTGTGACAGTGCTGAAGAATAGTCACTGTCCGCCTTGTCTGTGATAAAAGTAATATTAGGAACAACCATTTCTTATGTATTATAAGTTTGCATCCTATTCCCAGCACCCTTAGGGGGGAAATTCCATTAAAACAAATCAAATTAATAGACATGCATCTTGCCACATGATCAGCATTTATCATTTTTAAATTATTATGTCGTTCACCTCTATGAGCGAAATGCAGTCATTTTTATAGATCATCATCACAAGATCCATGTTTCTGGCTTCAAAACTAGATGTCTCTTTGGGCTTCAAATTAATCCGCTAGCTGGAGTCTTGGTATTACTTCAGTGTATTAGTATGAAAATATGTCCATGAATATTCATTCATGAGCGTAGACTTCTTAATTTAGATAGTTAGCTTTTTAGTATAGTTTCTTTCATTTTCCTTGGGCAGCCACTATCCGTTATCACTTTGCATTTATGCAGAAGCTTTCCTCTAAGGAGCCTAAAGTGCTGTAGTTTAATTGTCCAAAAGAAACGGTGTCAGGGTAGAGGGGAGGGAAGTAGAAAAATGTGTTTCCTGATTGTCTTAGGGAATTGGGAGATACTTAATTCCAATTCTGGCTTTGAGCCCAGACAGTAAGACTGTGTCTACACCAAAGAGGTTGTGCATGAGACTTCTAAATTTTACTTCTATGAGAACAAGTACGTGGCTTTACATTTCAAGAAATTCACTGTTATTCTGTCTAAACCAGTGGTTCTCAACTTGGGGCAATTTTCTCCTTCCCTGCATCTGCCCCTTTCTAAAGCAAATGTAGCACTGTCCAGAAATATTGTGTGGGGGGGGAGGGGTTGTGATATGGCATCTAGTGCTTTCAGACAAAGGATCTGCTAAACATCTTACAGGGCAGGGAACAGCCTCCTACAAAAGAATTCCAAATGTCACTACTGCTGATATCAAGAGACTGATCTAAGCCTTAATACCAAACATTCAATTTCTCTGGTATTTACAGAAGATGTCTAATGCCCGATAATAGTGGTAGATGCCAAGTATAATTCTGATTCTAGTGAAACCTCATTAGCAATAAGGAGAATTCCCAGGTGTGGTATAACTTGTACTTTTAATTATAGAAAATAATCTTCTAAGAAATCATTGTCAAAAATAAAATCAATCTGGGCCCTAGGTTCCAACCACGAATCTAAAGTAGTAAAAGAATTCTTTTCTGGCTCAGCGCCTGTGGCTCAAGTGGCTAAGGTGCCAGCCACATACACCTGAGCTGGCAGGTTTGAATCCAGCCCTGGCCTGCCAAACAATAATGATGGCTGCAACCAAAAAATAGCCGGGGGTTGTGGCAGGCACCTGTAGTCCAAGCTCCTTGGGAGGCGGAGGCCGGAGAATAACTTGAGCCCAGGAGTTGGAGGTTGCTGTGAGCTGTGAGCTGTGATGTCAGCACTCTACCCAGGGTGACAGCTTGAGGCTCTGTCTAAAAAAAAAAAAAAAAAAAATTCTTTTCTAATTTCTACATTATCTGGAGTGTATGGTACCCACTCTTTCTGGAGTCAAGGTAAGTTTCTCCCTGAGGCTTCCATGTCAGGGTGGCAATCTGCTTTTGCTTTGGGGTATGCCTTTGGCAGAAGAGAGACCAGGAAAGTGTCAAATCCAACCTCCTGGTTCTGTTATCCTTTTACTCTGGCTCTGTAGGAGGTATCAAATCACTGGCAGGGTCAATACAACAGGGTGACCCCAGGAACAATCTCACAAAAGCAGATCTTTGTTGTAAGATGGACTGAGTCTGTCTCCAGGAGCAGGGAGAGATAGGCCCACTCCCTTATTTCCCGACCCTCTGAGGAGAGACAGACTCACTGCCTTATTCCCTGACACTCTGAGGCTGTTACCTTGCAATGGGTCAGTACAGGGAGGAGGGGCTTTTGGGAGGACTAGTTTGGTGCTAAACAGGTATCTTCAATTTAATCTCTATATAGGAGTTCCTAGGAAAGCCCACCCGGAGGCGGTGAAGGAAATTCCAGATTGATAAAGCACTCCTTCCTTTCTAGGGAGTAGCGAATGCTCAGGATAGGATTATGACAGAGTACCTGTCCTTATCCTCCTTCCCGGTTGGGGCAGTGGCTCCAAGCAGCACCAAGGCAGGGAACCCTTTCTCTCTAGAAAAGCTGGAGATCCTCGCTATTACCTAACAAGCTGAAAGCCATAAGTGGAAGAAAATTCATCTCAGCCTATGCATGCATTAGCACCAAGGTTTGACAGTATTGTTCCAAAGATAGTGGATTATTTGAAACAAATCTGTGCAGTAAAGAAACTGGGCAGAAGGTTCCTCATAAATTAAACAAGCGTCAGAAGAGCTTGTCTTGAAGCTTGCCTTTCTTTGCTGTCAAGACATAAAAGCAAACCATTTCTACACCACATTGTTAAGTTGTTGAAAAATGGATTGTTTGTGACAAGCACAAGCATTTGGCACAATGGTTGGATGTAGATGAAGTGCCAAAACACAGTCCCAAACTGAATATTCATCAAAAAGATAACAGCGCTGGTAGAGTGGTGCTGTTATTATCCACTACAGATTCATGAAACTCAGTCAGTTGGTTATATTGAACGTTTATTGACGCCGGTTGGAAAAAATGATGAGGATGCTGTGATTAAGTTGGTCAACAGAGACAGAGAATCCTTCTGCAAGACAGCATTCCACCGTGCGTCCCACGAACAACATAGCTCCGACTACGGAGGCTGGAGTTGGAAACTCTTCACCCGACCTTGTACCAATTGACTACCACTTTTTTCAGGCTTTGGATCACTTCTTGTAAGAAAATATATTCAATTCTCAACAAGCTGTGGAAAAAGCCCTTTGCAATTTCATCACCACTCACTCTCCGGTAGTCTTTGCTACTGGAATAAACAAGCTACCCTAAAGATTGCAAAATTATGTCTATAGTTTAGGTACATACTTTGATAATTTGCACTGCTTCTTGTTTAAGGTATAACAAACTAAGATTTTGACTCAAACAGGTCATTTTATACACCACACATGCACAATATGTGCTGCTCATGTATCTATACATATATACATTAATTCATGAATTGCTAGTCTTCTAGAAGGTTCTTATTGACATATGCTTCCTCCTAAAGACAAGACTTTTTTCATCTTATGGATTTAGCTTATGGTCCATAATTTTTCTTCTCTTATCTATATAATTTTAGAGTTAAAAGTCAAAATAAAGAAAACAGGTTGGCAGCAAATCCTAATCATTCCATAAATAAAATGCCTGGTTCCAAATATGACTGATTTTTTTCTTCTGTGTATTATATCTTATTCAAATGCATGCTTTTCCAGCCAGCTTTTATTTGAAGTCATTTTTTTTCAGAGAATAAATATTAAAACTATGTTTTTTAAAAATATCCATATGCTATGGATCAAACTGTGCCCCCCCACCCCCAATTTATATGTTGATGGTCTAACTCCCAATGTAACTATTTTTAGAGATAGGGTCTTTAAGGATATAATTATGATAAATAGAGTCATATAGGTGGGGTTCTAATCCAACAGGACTAGTGCCCTTGTTAGATGGAAACGACTCCATGGGTGTGCTCACACACAGGAGATCGGGTGAGAACTCAGTGAGAAGGAGTCTGTCTCCAAGCCAGAAAGAGAGGCCTTGCCAGAAAATGAACCCTGCTGCCACTGTGATCTTGGACTTCTGGCCTTTGAAACTGTGAAAAGGAAATTGCTATTGCTTAAGCTGCCCCTTCTATTATGGAAGCTGAGACAAAGTAATATGCTGTGGCAAGACTACTATTCTCTTTATCTTCAACTATATCCAAATGCTTACGCTTAATTGACTCTCAGAGAGAAAGGACGTACCTAGATGAAGATAATGGAGATTCAGCCAAAGAATATAGCCTATTTCCCTATAATAGCTAGCACAACACATCCATCAGGTGATCACCACTTTTCTTTTTTTTACAAAAAAGTACACTTGAATGTTAATGATTCTTTACCATCCCATTTTTTCACAATCCCTTTGCCATGGTTTTTAAATATTAACTTCACCTGATAAGTATAGTGTATTTTTTTTATAAGTATAGCATTATTTATCTGATATATTTCTCTAAATTGGCTTGTTCAATCAACTTTATGTGCACTTTATAACATTTAAGTTTTTTTTTTAATTGTCCTAGACAATTAACATTTTGGCAAAGCTATTGGATTCTAATAGAAACGTCTACCAGGACAATGATATCTGGCATATTTCTAAAATTATATATCTTTGGAATATGTAAGTAGATCAGTGCTTAAAATCTAACTTATTCATTTAATTATTTATTTTTAAAGGGAATACTTTACTGGGAAACTTTCTAGCATATACATTAGATCTCCATTATCTTTTCCCAGGGACAGCATTTCTCACAAATGAGTGAATTAGCTTAAGCATTTGGATTGTTCACTATCTTGCTATACAACATAGCTAATTCCTTTCTCTGGGAAAATATAGAGGCAGAAGGCTATTGTCAAATTTTTTAAGAGCAGAGAAAATTCTCTTTTTTAATTCAGGGTGGGAAAGAGCAAAAGAAAGGATTAAGGGAAAGCAAAAATGAAAAATAATCTCTCTTAGTATGATGCCCATAGCAATTGATGAAGCAGTTTTGCTAATGAGCTCCTTAGAGGTGGTGCGAATGAACCATATTAAACATTGTCAGAAGCAAACTAATCTTATGTCTTTGGCCAGAATTTCATTAGATTTTTTTTTTTGACAAGGTATAACAAATGTGTCTCTATTTGTGGTTGTGTAGACTTCAACTTCCATAGGTTTGGGCATCAGCAAGAGTAATGGAGTGAGGGATTTGTACAGTAACAATAATAATAGCTGCTATTAATTAAATGATTCGTAGGTGCCAGGTATTGTACTAGGCATTTTTATGAAATTATTTCATGAAATACTTTTACCACCCCTAGGAATTATAATACTTCTATTTTAAAGATAAATAAACCAAGGAAAAATAGGAAGTTAGTTACTGAGTTCGTTATTCCTTTTCCAATTCATTGAGGTTAACATTTGGTTGTTTCTTTAAGATCTTCTGAAGACTTAAGTAGAAAAGTCAGGATTTGAATTCACATTCACAATTCAGATTTCCAATCTGAAAATGACTTTAATTGATAGTAAGCATGTTGATCAACAACTCTAATTGAGGCTATATTTGTACACTTGTGAGCAAGTTAAAGTTCTTGGTTTCCAAAAACAATTTTCTAAATCAAAGTTTATTTCTCTAGAACTGAGAAAGTAATATTTTAAGGAATAAGAGAACTGTTGTCCTCTCTGAGTCAGAGCTATGAAAAACTTAAGGAATTCTTTGTGTCTGAAAGATAATTCTTCGTGTGTCATTGCCTCCATCATTCAGAAGGATGCTATTGAAATAATATTTAATTAGTTATTTATCTGGAATGACTCACTATTTGTCAATATCATATCTGATTTATTACATTTTTAGATTCTAGAGTTGGCCTCATAGTTAACTGAAAAAGGGAGCACAACCCTATTAAAATTGACTTAGTATGAAATCTATTTATGTCATGAAGGCCTTTTATAACTTGGAGTCTGTCTTATTATCTAACCTTATTTCCATTTATTCTCGCATAAATACCCTTTTATTCCTACAGAACTGAACTGCTTGGAGCTCCTCAAATATGCCATATTTTTTTATTATTCCTTTATTCCATACTCAATCTTCTCCCTTGTGCTGGGGCAAGCAACTCCCGTACATCAGCCTGGATACATCTCCAGCCTCATGTAATGATTTAGCTCCTATAGAACACCTTCCTTGATCCTTACACCTGCTTTGTGCTATTTTTGTTTAATTACCATCCTTGTGATCTTGCAAAACTGCATGCATACCTCTATCATAGAACAGACAGGCATGGAGTATCATTAACTTTTGCATCCTCCTCATTTAACTGTCAGATTTTAAAGGTTAACTATTGCCACGATAATGCTGCATTACAGACTATCCCCAAACTCAGGAACCTACAATAACATTTATTCTCCTGGCCAGAGATGTAGGTTATTTTGATTTTAATTTTTTTTTTTTTTTTTAGCCAAGTTTCATTCTGTTGACTAGGCTAGAGTGCTGTACCATCATTGCTCACAGCAACATCAAACTCCTAGACTCAGCAATCCTCTGGCATCAGCCTCCCCAGTATCTGGAACTGGAGGCACCTGCCACCTGGCTCACTCTATTTTTGGTAGAGATGGGGGTCTCATTATTGCTCAGGCTGGTCTCAAATTCCTGAACTCAAGTGATCCACCTGCCTTGACCTCCCAGAGTGCCATGATTACAGGCATGAGCCACCACGCTGGGCCCATTTTAACTTATTTATGAGAATCTCAGATGAACAGCCTAAGTCCAGGCAGCAATTTTGTATTTCAGGATCCTGAATTTGTTTTGGGTTCAGTTATTATATATATGTTTTCTTTTGGGTTTGAAGCTACAATAGCATATGCTACCTGAGTAGCAGAATTGGGAAATACTTATGTGGGAAGAAGTGAGACTAAAACTGAGGGGCTGAATCCCCATGGGGAGGACGAAGGTGCACAGAGGGTGGAGAAGCCATATGGCGCCTACAGTTTCAGTCAGGTCAGGTCTGTGGTAATAGGAAGCAACCCCAAGGGAATCAATAGCCTGTGCTTCATCCTCAGGAGGCTCCTAGTTCACTGGTGGCAGCAACTTTGGGGCTTGTGAGGGTAGAAGGGCTCTCCTGTAGCTGAGGACCCCAATGACTGCCAGAGATGTAGGGGAGGGAGAAATAAACCTCTCTTAAACAGTCTAGTGCCAGTGTCCTTATGTTAAAAGAATTTTTTTCTTTTCTTTCTGGGTAGATGCCCAGTTATGGGATTGAAAGATCAAATAGGAGGTATAGTTTGAGTTCTTTGAGGGTTCTCCATACTTTCTTCCAGAAAGGTATTAGTTTGCAGTCCCACCAGCAGTATAAAAGTGTTCCCTTCTCTCCACATCCATGCCAGCATCTGCAGTTTTTAGATTTTGTGATGAGCCATTTTCACTGGTGATATCTCAGTGTGGTTTTGATTTGCATTTCTCTAACGATTAGGGATGATGTATTTTTTTAATATGTTTGTTAGTCCTTCGTCTGTCTTCTTCAGAGAAGGTTCTGTTCATCTCTCTTGCCCAGGGATAGAAGGGACTGTTGGTTTTTTTCATGTTGATTAATTTGAATTTTATGTAGATCCTAGTTATTAAGCTTTTGTCCAATTCTAAATATGCAAATATCCTTTCCCATTGTGTAGGTTGTCTATGTGCTTTGTTGTTGTCTCCTTTGCTGTACAGAAGCTTTTCACTTTAACTAAGTCCCATTTGTTTATTTTTGTTTTTGTTGTAATTACCATGGAAGTCTTCTTCACAAAATCTTTCCCCAGGGCGATATCTTCAAGTGCTTTTCCCATGCTTTCTTTGAGGATTTTATCATGTCATGCCTTAAAATGTCTATACTTCCCAAAGCAATCTACAGAATCAATCCATCCGTATTAAAATACCAACATCATACCTTCAAGACTTTGAAAAGTAATTTTTCATTTTGTATGGAACTAAAAACAAAACTCTGTATAGCTAAGGCAATTCTTAGTTAAAAAAAAAAAAACAAAGTTGGGGGCATCAATACCAGACTTTAAGATGTACTACAATGCTATAGAGATCAAAACAGCATAGTACTGGCACAAAAAAGAGACATAGACATCTGGAACCAAACAGAAAACAAGGAGATGAAAATAGCATCTTACAGCCACCTAATCTTTGATAAACCAAACAAGAACATACATTGGGGAAAAGAATTCCTATTCAATAAATGGTGCTGGGAGAACTGGGTATCCACATGTAAAAGACTTAAACTGTACCTACACCTTTCTCCACTCACAAAAATTGATTCAAGATGGATATTTTGTATTTATTCTTAAGGGATGATTTTGCAGAATATATTTCAAAAGTTGTTTTCACCCACTATGGAGAAAATGTTTTCCTTCTCTCTCTGGTCAGCCACTGTGGGTTATAGACATTATTTTTTATGATTCTCAAAGGCCTTCTTCCTTCAAAATATTAAATACTAGGCTAGAGTTTATGCAATAACTAACTTTAAAAATTGCCTAACCCTTAGATAGACCTGTGAGGATATGTAAATTAAATAGTCCCTGCAATGTTTTTAATATTCTACAATGCATATGCCTCCATTTAAAATTTTGCAATATTTTAGATCGGAGCTATAGAGAAACTCAAAGTTATATTAAAATCCTCAAATTTATCAATATTGCTGAATGTTTAATTTTTTTACTCTGGATAATAAATGATAACATATTACTATTATTATAATGCTTTCATTTGTGCATTTATATACAAAAATGATTTAAGTTGGTGACTAAAATTAAAATATTGCAACACATTTTCAGATATATTGTTCCATTTTATTTTGGCAATGGTTCTATTCATTATAAAGCTGTGATGGATTGTATCTTTAAAAAATTGCAATACCTCCCACACAACATGTTCCTTTTACACAGTGACTTTGACAGTGGGGTTCATGTTCCCTCCTCATGAATTTGAGTGTGCTTGTGATCGTGAGAGATGTGACATTATATGATTTCTGAGGTTAGGACATGAATTCATTACAGCTTCTGCCTAGGTACCTGTGGATACTTTTTCTTGGATCCTAACCAGCATGCTGTGAGGAAGTTGAGCAGTCACATGGATAGGCAACATGTGGGCTGCTAAGACCCCAATAAAGTTTTCCGGGTGACATTCAATGTCAACCACCAGATTCAAGAGGGAGAGAGCCTTCAGATGCTTTCAGCAAGAGCTATTGTATCACTCCTAGCTTTTGATGTCCTGTAAAACAGAGATGAGCTGTTTTCACTGCACCTTCCCTTAATAGCAAAATAAATGTTTATTGTTTTAAATCACTAATTTGGGGGTAGTTTGTTCCACTGTCATAGATAACTAGAAGACTTGATATTTTACCAATTTAAACTCATACAGCCTGAATTTTAGAAAAATAAATTAATTGTCTTTTCAAATGTCACACAGAAACTGAGTAAAGATGTAGGACTCAAACTGTGATTACTATGTATGAAAGTTATTCCAGCCTTTTGTATATTAAAATTGTTTAAGTTCATATGGAACCCTAATCAGATACATACTGCTATTGTACCAGATTCACTGATGACAAACCTGGAATTCAGAGCAGTTGACACAATTGCCCACAATTAATACTTGGCACTTTGTGGCCGTATGCAAACCTGGTACCTCACTCTCAAACATGTTATCTTAACCATAATGTGATCTAGCTTGCTAACCTCTCCTTTTTCTACTAGTCTCTATAATCTTCTTGATAACTCTAAAATTGCAAGGGTTTGGAAGAGTAAATGAATTATACACTCCAAAATAGTGGTTCAGTGGTCAAAACAATGTCACAAGTTCTCTTTCCAGACAAACACATATACACACAAATATGTGCCCATTTCTCAGAGGATTACAGACTCCCTTGAAGTCAATATATTTAAAGATACCAGCAGATGTTAGAAACCTTGGAGTCTTCTCCTTATACAGTAAATGGAACTCTAGATTTCTAGTTACTATAGGCAACATAAGGAAATGTATACTTTAATGACTCAAAAATAAAGAAATTACAAATTATTTTAAGTAAAGGGAGGATAAGGTGAAAATCAATTTAGCTTTATCAAGATACATTAGTTTCCCAACCCATGTAATCGTTATTATAGTAATGGCTTCCTGGTTGGAATTTTGGCTATTCTCATTAATTGCCTGTGTAAATTTGGAAAATTTGTTTAATGTCTCCAAGTTTGCCATATGTAAATTGGGGACTATAGCACTGCAAATTTTATTGTGGTCTCAGAAGAATTAAAAATTCTCCTTTTTCCACAATAAGTGTATTTCAGGTATGACCTTTCATAATTTTCTAGCATTAATTCCCTCTCTTTACTAAAGAGTGTTAATTATATATCTATGGGTCTAAGTCTTGAGCCAAAGATTGATATTTATTAGAACTCAAGTAATAAACTAACAACTAATATGTTCAAATAAACACAATTAGACAAAAAAAAAAAAAAAAACTTGATGATGTAACAGCTAAGAAAACAAGTTTGAGAGTAAACTACCTGTTTGGAATCTTGGCTATTTTCACTAATTGCCTGTGTAAATTTGGAAATTTGTTTAATGTCTCCAGGTTGGCCATATGTAAATTGGGGCCCATAGAACTACACCTTTTGCTGTGGTCCCAGAAGATATATATATTTTTTTTTTGCTTTAAATTTTTTTTTATTTTTATTTTTTTATTGTTGGGGATTCATTGAGGGTACAATAAGCCAGGTTACACTGATTGCAATTGTTAGGTAAAGTCCCTCTTGCAATCATGTCTTGCCCCCATAAAGTGTGACACACACCAAGGCCCCACCCCTCTCCCTCCGTCCCTCTTTCTGCTTCCCCCCCATAACCTTAATTGTCATTAATTGTCCTCATATCAAAATTGAGTACATAGGATTCATGCTTCTCCATTCTTGTGATGCTATACTAAGAATAATGTCTTCCACTTCCATCCAGGTTAATACGAAGGATGTAAAGTCTCCTTTTTTTTTAATAGCTGAATAGTATTCCATGGTAAACATATACCACAGCTTGTTAATCCATTCCTGGGTTGGTGGGCATTTAGGCTGTTTCCACATTTTGGCGATTGTAAATTGAACTGCAATAAACAGTCTAGTACAAGTGTCCTTATGATAAAAGAATTTTTTCCCTTTGGGGTAGATGCCCAGTAAAGGGATTGCCGGATCAAATGGGAGGTCTAGCTTGAGTGCTTTGAGGTTTCTCCATACTTCCTTCCAGAAAGGTTGTACTAGTTTGCAGTCCCACCAGCAGTGTAAAAGTGTTCCCTTTTCTCCACATCCACGCCAGCATCTGCAGTTTTGAGATTTTGTGATGTGGGCCATTCTCACTGGGGTTAGATGATATCTCAGGGTTGTTTTGATTTGCATTTCTCTAATATATAGAGATGATGAACATTTTTTCGTGTGTTTGTTAGCCATTCGTCTGTCATCTTTAGACAAGGTTCTATTCATGTCTCTTGCCATTGATATATGGGATTGTTGGCTTTTTTCATGTGGATTAATTTGAGTTCTCTATAGATCCTGGTTATCAAGATATTGTCTGATTGAAAATATGCAAATATGCTTTCCCATTGTGTAGGTGGTCTCTTTGCTTTGGTTATTGTTTCCTTAGCATACAGAAGCTTTTCAGTTTAATGAAGTCCCATTTGTTTATTTTTCTTGTTGTTGCGATTGCCATGGCAGTCTTCTTCATGAAGTCTTTCCCCAGGCCAATATCTTCCAGTGTTTTTCCTATGCTTTCTTGGAGGATTTTTATGGTTTCATGCCTTAAATTTAAGTCCTTTATCCATCTTGAATCAATTTTTGTGAGTGGGGAAAGGTGTGGGTCCAGTTTCAGTCTTTTACGTGTAGACATCCAGTTCTCCCAACACCATTTATTGAATAGGGAGTCTTTCCCCCAAGGTATGTTCTTGTTTGGTTTATTGAAGATTAGGTGGTTGTAAGATGTTAGTTTCATTTCTTGGTTTTCAATTCAATTCCAAGTGTCTATGTCTCTGTTTTTGTGCCAGTACCATGCTGTCTTGACCACTATGGCTTTGTAGTACAGACTAAAATCTGGTATGCTGATGCCCCCAGCTTTATTTTTGTTACAAAGAACTGTCTTACTATACAGGGTTTTTTCTGCTTCAATACAAAATGCAGAATCATTTTCTCCAAATCTTGAAAGTACGATGTTGGTATTTTGATAGGAATGGCATTGAATAGGTAGATTGCTTTGGAAAGTATAGACATTTTAACAATGTTGATTCTTCCCATCCATGAGCATGGTATGTTCTTCCATTTGTTAATATCCTCTGCTATTTCCTTTCTGAGGATTTCATAGTTTTCTTTAAAGAGGTCCTTCACCTCCTTCGCTAGGTATATTCCTAGGTATTTCATTTTCTTTGAAACTATGGTGAAGGGAGTTGTGTCCTTAATTAGCTTCTCATCTTGACTGTTATTTGTGTATACAAAGGCTACTGACTTGTGGACATTGATTTTATATCCTGAAACATTACTGTATTTTTTGATGACTTCTAGGAGTCTTGTGGTTGAGTCTTTGGGGTTCTCTAAGTATAAGATCATGTTGTCAGCAAAGAGGGAGAGTTTGACTTCCTCTGCTCCCATTTGGATTCCCTTCATTTCCTTGTCTTGCCTAATTGTATTGGCTGGAACTTCCAGCACTATGTTGAATAGTAAAGGTGACAGAGGACAACCTTGTCTGGTTCCAGTTCTAAGAGGAAAAGCTTTCAGTTTTACTCCATTCAGTAAAATGTTGGCTGTGGGTTTGTCATAGATAGCTTCAATCAGTTTTAGAAATGTGCCACCTATGCCTATACTCTTCAATGTTCTTATTAGAAAAGGATGCTGGATTTTATCAAATGCTTTTTCTGCATCTATTGAGAGGATCATGTGATCTTTATTTTTGCCTCTGTTAATATGGTGGATAACGTTTATGGACTTGCATATGTTAAACCAGCCTTGCATCCCTGGGATGAAGCCTACTTGATCATGATGAATGACTTTTTTGATGATAAGCTGTAATCTATTGGCTAGGACTTTGTTGAGAATTTTTGCATCTATTATCATGAGTGAGATTGGTCTGAAATTCTCCTTTTTGTTTGGGTCTTTTCCTGGTTTTGGTATCAGGGTGATGTTTCCTTCATAGAATGTGTTGGGTAAGATTCCTTCTTCCTCAATTTTTTGGAATAATTTCTGCAGTACAGGAATAAGCTCTTCCTTGAAGGTTTGATAGAATTCTGGAGTGAAGCCATCTGGACCAGGGCATTTTTTGGTTGGAAGATTTTTTTATTGTTTCTTTGATCTCAGTGCTTGAAATTGGTCTGTTCAGGAGCTCTATTTCTTCCTGGCTGAGTCTAGGCAGAGGGTGTGATTCCAAATATTTATCCATTTCCTTCACATTGTCAAATTTCTGGGCATAGAGTTTCTGGTAGTATTCAGAGATGATCTCTTGTATCTCTGTGGGATCAGTTGTTATTTCCCCTTTATCATTTCTGATTGAGGTTGCTAGAGATTTTACTTTTCTATTCCTTGTTAGTCTGGCCCATGGTTTATCCATTTTATTTATTTTTTCAAAAAACCAACTCCTTGTTTCATTAATTTTCTGAATGATTCTTTTGTTTTCAATTTCATTGATCTCTGATTTGATTTTGGAGATTTCTTTCCTTCTACTGAGTTTAGGCTTAGATTGTTCTTTTTTTTCCCAATTCCATAAGATGGCTTGTGAGATTGTTGATGCATTCTCTTTCTGTTTTTCGAATGTAGGCATCTAAAGTGATAAATTTTCCTCTCAAAACTGCTTTTGCAGTATCCCACAGGTTTTGGTAGCTTGTGTCTTCATTGTTGTTATGCTCAAGGAATTTAAGGATTTCCTGTTTTATTTCTTCCTGCACCCATCTGTTTATTCAACAGAAGATTGTTTAATTTTCATGCCTTTGTGTGGGATCGAGCGTTTTTGTTAGAGTTGAGTTCCACCTTTAGTGCCTTATGGTCTGAGAAGATAAGAATCGAATAAGAGATGAACGATATGAAGACTATAAAAAGGATATAGCAGAGCTGAAGCAACTGAAACAGTCAATTAAGGAACTTAAAGATGCAATGGAAAGTATCAGCAACAGGTTAGACCATGCAGAAGAATGAATTTCAGAGGTAGAAGACAAAGTTCTTGAGATAACTCAGATAGTAAAAGAGGCAGAAAAGAAGAGAGAGAAAGAAGAATGTTCACTGTCAGAATTATGGGACTTTATGAAGCGTTCCAACATACAAGTTATAGAAATCCCAGAAGGGGAAGAAGAATGCCCGAGAGGAATGGAAGCCATACTAGAGAATATTATAAAAGAAAATTTCCCAAATATCACCAAAGATTCTGACACACTGCTTTCAGAGGAATATCGGACCGCAGGTTGCCTCAACTCTAACCCAGCTTCTCCAAGACACATTGTGATGAACCTGTCCAAAGTCAAAACAAAAGAAAAGATTCTGCAAGCTGCCAGGAGTAAGCTCCAGTTGCCCTCAGGGGCAAATCCATCAGAGTGACTGTGGACTTCTCTAATGAAACTTTTCAAACAAGAAGACAATTGTCATCTACCTTTAATCTACTTAAACAGAACAATTTCCAGCCCAGAATTCTGTACCCTGCTAAGCTAAGCTTCAAAATTGATGGAGAAATCAAATCATTTATGGATATACAAACATTGAGGAAATTCGCCACAACAAGACCAGCTCTACAGGAAATACTTCAACCTGTTCTGCACACTGACCACCACAATGGATCAGCATCAAAGTAAGAACTCAGAAATTAAAGGACAGAACCTAACCTCCACACTGATGCAAAAGATAAAACTAAGCAATGGACTCTCACCAAATAGGACGAATAGAATACTGACACACTTATCAATTATCTCAATAAATGTTAATGTCTTGAATTCCCACTGAAGAGACATAGATTGGCTGACTGGATTAAAAGACACAAGCCATCCATTTGCCGTCTGCAAGAAACACACCTGGCTTCAAAAGACAAATTAAAGCTCCAAGTCAAGGGTTGGAAGACAATTTTTCAGGCAAATGGAATTCAGAAGAAAAGAGGAGTTGCAATCTTATTTTCAGATACATGTGGATTTAAAGCAACTAAAGTAAAAAAAGACCAAGATGGTCACTTTATATTGGTCAAGGGAAAAATACAACAAGAAGACCTTTCTAATCTAAATATTTATGCACTCAATTTAAATGCTCCCAGATTCTTGAAACAGACCTTACTCAGTCTGAGCAATATGATATCTGATAATACCATAATAACAGGGGACTTTAACACTCCTCTGACAGAGCTGGACAGAGCCTCTAAACAGAAATTAAACAAAGATATAAGAGACTTAAATGAGACCCTAGAGCAATTGTGCTTGATAGACGCATATAGAACACTCCATCCCAAAGAATATACATTCTTCTCATCACCCCATGGAACATTCTCCAAAATTGATCATATCCTGGGACACAAAACAAAGGTCCCAGAAGATATTAAACAATCTTAATTTATATACAATTTCTGTTATGAAACCTAGTAGTCCTAATCTATTTGAGCTGCTATAACAAAATAAAATAAACTGGATCTTACAAACAACAGGAATTTATTTCTCACAGTTCTGGAGGTTGGGAAGACCAATACTAAAGCACTAATAGATTTTGTGTCTGGTGGAATTTTATTTCTGGTTCCAGCTGTGTCTTCTCATGGCTGAATGGAGACCTCTCATGAGGGCGCTGATCTGATTCATGAGGGCTCCACTTTCATAATTTAATCACCTCTGCAAAACTCCCCCCCTACTAATGCTATCACATCAGGGGTGAAGTTTCAACATATAAATTTGAAGGTGACACAAATTTAGGCAAGTAATAAGTTGTCAATGAACAATGAATGATAGCTAAGTCATGCACCTGTGTGCCTCGAAATAGGCTTGTAATATGTATTTATTTTCAGGCAACTTCACAAATACTGCTTTTCATTTATAAATGTGGGTTTAGTTCCTTATTTTTTAATGTTAAGATTCAGTGCACAGTTTAGGGCAGTCTTAAGAACTTACCCAAGAGAACCCTATATCTTTTGTTTTTGTCAGATCCTTTAAGTGAAGAAAAAAGAAATGGAGTTACAGTATATTATAAAGGCATCCTTCTTGTGAGGGAGACAGATCAAATTTAATGCAGAACAATTATATCAAAACTAGCAATTAATTGTTTATTAGTTATGACGATACCACTGATAAACTGTAAACTGGCAATAGGAGGTCTAAGTGGATGTGCAGATAGGGTAAGACACCAACTGTAAATCTATAACATATGTGAAATACTCTGGTAGGCGAAAAATTATCTAGAAACATAAGGCTGCGTAGGTAAACATACATATATTTGGGAAACATCTCATCTTCAACTGCCAATTCAGTCTGATACAAGTAAGAATATTATTCTAACACCTCAAAGTTAAATGCATTGCACTTGTCTTTCTTAGCTACTGGCTAATTCAATCATAGCACATCGATTTTTTTCATCAGTTTTTAATTTGCTTAATTTTTGTGAGCTGCTGGTTTAGAAAATTTCCCATTTTTCAACCTTAAGACTGTAGGAATGAGGCCATGTGCTATTCTTTCTCTGTGTCATTTTCATTTCAATATAGATTTTATAGCTCATTACCTGTCAATCAGTTGTAAATGGCACAGTATTCATTTTATCATGTTCTGTAAAACTGTTTTATGCTTCCTTCGATGTCTTACATTCATTCTAGACTGAGCCCTATTTATTTCTCTAAGAGCCGTAGCCATCTGTAGCTCTGCACATTTGAACACGTATTTATTTTAGTGAATGCAATATTTTGCTTTATGTGGTATATTCATTTGGGATATTTATTCAAGCAAGTGAATGCAGAGGAAGCAGAACTGTATAAATGCTTTGTCTGTGACAAGCCATTTTATACTCTACATGTTTACTTTTCTCTAGCATTCAGGTATACAATTTAAAATACATTTTAAAGTCCAGACACCATGGAATTTCTTTGCTCAGTTCTTCCTAATCTACTAAAATAAAGTTACATGATTAACATTCAAAGAACTGGGGCAAACAAACATAAATTTTTAGCCTCTATGTTTTCACATAAATTAACACTTAAATATGTTACAATAGGAAAATGATACTTTTTTTAAAATTAGAAGACATCTTTTTGACATAGGTTTGTTCCCCTTTATCAGTGTTGCATGGTTTATTTCATTGAAAACTTCCTCTTCACTAAATATATATCAGCTTTGTTTCTTATCTTTAAACTGTGAAATAAATAGCCTTCTGATGTTATACTAAAAGATCTAGATATAGTATAAATCAATCAAGAAAATTTAGAAAAATTTCCCTTTAGAGAGAAGTAGGACAGGTGCAGTTTTACTGAGAGAACTGTATTTTGGCTTTTTACCTAGTAAGTAATACAAGAAATAATTTAAGAAGGTCATACTTATGGCACTCTTTCTTAAAACACACCTCCAAACATATGATCCATAATTTTGTTTGGAAACTAATTTTAACTAACAATTATTATTATTTTTTTGGGGGGGGGGAGTGTGATTATAAATCCACTTTGTAGAAAAACAAACAAAATCTTGACTTGCAACTTTGGCTAATATCCTCAGTGTAAATTTTCCAAGTACTGTCACTTTAAAAAAAAAAAAAATCAACATTTAGGTAATCGATTCTTTTGTACTGAATAGCCAGCTTAGCATACCACTGCTTCATACTATCTAAGCTAAATTTATTTTGAGTGTACATTTACATTTTTTGTTTTTCTATTTGTTCATTTATTTATTTATTTTTATTAAATCATAGCTGTGTACAATAATGCATTTATGGGATATAATGTGCTGGTTTTATATACAATTAGAAATATTTACAACAAACTGGTTAACATAGCCTTCACTGTACTTTCTTAATTATTGTGTTAAGACATTTATACTCTATAATTAGTAGATTTGACATGTGCCCTTGTAAAATGCACAATTTCCATTAATTTCTTTTTCTCAATGTTTTCTCAAAGGAAATAAAACATTTTTTTCATCACTCCAGGGGTCCTTAGCCTTTTCTTCAAGAAATATGCAATTTTTTCTTCTATAATTCATATAACATATTATCTCTCAAACATCTTTGCTCTAAACATTGTAAACATATTTGCCATCATCACTTGCTTTTTCCCACTTCAAATAAATTGGATGGCCATTTTAACTTCCTAGTCCAAAATTGCCTCTATTTTGAAAGTTTATTTCCAGGTTTACTACTTCCCTGAAATCATTCCAGATAGCTACATATATTCTATTTACCAAGGCACTTCAGGAATTTGATTCCTATTACCTCTTTACCCTTTAAAAATACATAGCACTTTTATATCTGATGCAACTAGCTTATTTTCCTAACTTTTATACTTTTTATATTTATGCATAATGAAAATTGAATTGTTTGGGGGAAGCATTTGTATATAGAAAGGGTATTTTATGCTTATATGATATATGCTTATGCCTGTCTCTGTATGACTTTAGTCTATTTTTTTTTCTCTTTGAATGAAAACTTCTTAAGGCACATAGTTTATTTTGCTTTAAAAAATTCTCTATTATAAGCTATTTTTAAGTTCCCCAGTACATTAAATAAAATTTCCAAATAAAACCTTTGATTTAGCTTCTTGGAACTCTGAATATACTGTTTTCCTAATTGATTATCTTGGAATTTATTTTGATAATATACACCTAGAAGAGAAGACTGCACAATTAATACCAATGAAACAAGTAAGTAGTATCACATCACCTTTATTCCAAACATGTGAAATAGAACACATGAAATATATTTTATGGAGTTTTGTCTTGCCCAAAGTTGATTTTTTTTTTTTTACTTTTACAAACAAAATGTTTTCTCTTTGAAATGAAAGCCCTTTCTGTAAAAGCACCTTGAAAAACCACTGGCCTAAAATATGTGATTGACAGTAATTGATAATATGGTACATGCAAATGGTATTAGCATTAGGAAATGAAGTATTGAGTTAGGAGAGATGCCAAATTTATTTGGAAGCTCTTAACATAGGAGAAATTATAATCACAACCACAGAAACCAAGACATGCTCTTGTCTTTGGAATGAGCCATTCTTTTTTATTTATTTATTTATTTGGGAATGAGCCATTCTATTGGATCCATAGAAAGACAGTAGCATTGCATTTCAGCACATGGTGCAGGAATGACACCATGCCAAAAGTTTCAGGGGAAGACCCCAAGACTTAACAGTGTGAAGAAACAATCAAATGAACATTTTTTTTTTTTTTTTTTTTTTGTCCTACAAAAGAGATAATAGAGCTATGGGGACAAAAAAGTACATGGGTCCCACCAATCTGATTTCAAATTAGGGGACCATCATTAAGTAGCTGTGCGATCTAGGTAAGATTGCTAGATAAAGTTTGGGTAATCAATTTGAATTTTCAATAACCAGTGGAAAATTGTTTAGTGTAAGAATGCCTCAAATATTACCTGGAATATAATTATACTAAGAAAGTCATTGTACAAATGAAATTCAAATTTAGCTAGTTACCTTGTATTTTTATCTGACAAATCTGGCAATCCTAGAACTAGGAAAATTATGTAATATTTCTAAGTCTGACTTATCTATAATAGAGTGGCAGGAATAAAACAATGTGGGCAGAAGTTGTCAGGATAAGCACACACATGTGCACACACACGTACAAAGACTTCATGTTATATGTAAAAATATTTGGACAATACCAGACGCAGAGAAATCCTTCTAATTCTTAACCAAGCACTAATCTTAGTATGTGATCATAAAGGCACTTTATTTTTCTTCTCTTTACACCTTAAAGTTTATTCTTTCATTAAAATTTATTCTTTCCCCTAGTTTTGATAAAATTTAGGCCCATCCCATTATAGTATGGTCAATTCATGGTAGCATTTCTCCAGCCAGTGATTAAGTATCCAGTTCATCCAGTAGTTTCAACATAGATCTGGATTTAAAATTGAAATCTTTTCCCTGCTCCAAGTGGGTTCTGCCTAAGGTAGAAGCTGGATATGGTGGGCTTCTATTTTTAATCATGTATTTTTTTCCTAAGGCTTTTCTACCAGGTTATGAACATGGTTTCTGATAAAACTTAGTTACATGCCGTGGGAAGGAGG
Organism: Nycticebus coucang; assembly: GCF_027406575.1. Taxonomy (NCBI): domain Eukaryota; kingdom Metazoa; phylum Chordata; class Mammalia; order Primates; family Lorisidae; genus Nycticebus; species Nycticebus coucang. Next base: position 34,897,229 of record NC_069782.1, read on the forward strand.
TATGAGTTACAGGGAGGAAAATTGGGGAGAGAAAAAGAGAAGGGTCAAGTAGTGAAAGAGCCACAGAATACTCAGGTCTTTTGTTCTCTTCTTAAAGGACCCTAATTTCATTATGAAGACCTCATCCTCATGACTTTATCAAAATGTAATTCTCTCTCAAGACCCCACCTCCAAATAATAAATACATTGGGAGTTATGGCTTAAATATATGAACTTGTGGGAAACACAAGTATTCAATCCCTAACAGAGGAGATTTTTAGTCAGTGACTGAGCATAAATAAAAGTAGTCAAAATTTTTAGTTTGATCTGCGCCTGTGGCTCAAAGGGGTAGGGCACCGGACCCATATGCCGGAGGTGGAGGGTTCACACCCTGCCCCGGCCAAAAAATGCAAAAAAAAAAGAAAGTCACACAGGAAATCTTGTAAAAAAGTGAATGATAGATATTACCCATTCTTTTACGGCAATCCTCTTGCAAAAAAAGAGGAAGAATGTTTCTGCTTTGTATATATTTGCTGACTAAATGCAGGCATATCAGTATGTAAGTATAAATGGGTATATGAAATAATGGATGAGTTAGGCATTTAGGCTCAAAATTAAAAAAATAAGTTAGTTAATATTTATTTAAAATACATTTTTATTTACTTGAAAGAAATTTTAAACACAACATTATATTTTTGTATACAATTTTTTTGCCATGTCTCTGCAAATGTTATCTTCTTTTCCTATATGTATGCAGTTTGTTTTTCCTTTCCAGTAAATTAGCTCTCTTTGACCTCGATACTAAAACTTACCTTGTTTGCATCCTCCTGTACTTCAACTTGTCAGGTTATTAAAATTTTACCCTATTCTCCAAGGTGCCAACAATCTCATCCAAATTAATGTTGTCAGGATTTTAATGAATAAGCTTTCTGCTCTAGAATCTCCAACTCTGAATACATTTCTTGCAAATACATCTACCTGCATAGCAGAGGAATGACCTCTAATCAATAAAACAAAATGACAATGTAGAGTCAACACCTGTAATTTACATGGCTTGATTATTTTCTCCAGCAAATGAAATAAATATAAGTTGAACCAAGCTGCATCTCACTAAGACCTCCTGTTGTCTGAGACTTTTAGCACCAATAGATTTTTGGTTCCTGCAGCAGCTGACCGTTTGAGGCTTTCCTTATTTACATTGTTAAGCATATGCGCTTTTAAGATGTTTCAGGCACTTAAACAGACAAAATAAGCCCTCAGTTTACCCAAATTTGTGAAATTATTTAAAAGACCAAGCACTTTAGAAAAAAGATGTTGTTATGTATACTACATAAGTTCACAAAATGTATTTTTTTAAATAATGTTACAATGAATTTTATCATATGGATATACAACCACTAAACCCTAGACATATTGCAGAATCACATTATAGATCAAAAGATGTTAAAAATGTGTGTACAAATTAGGAAACAGAGGCTTATCCATTACTTATTGAGCTCCAGTGTTCTGAAACTGGAGAAGAAATTTATAAAACCACATAAGGACACATTTTGATTCTGTAAGACTAATAAAAAGAAAAAAAAATACAATTCTATAATAAACTTCCTTTAGAATGCTTACAAAAAGATATGACACTGAAAAAATGTTTAGAAAAAGTTATTAGCTAATGAGCAAATGAGAATATATACTTCTGCAATTTAAAAAAAATAAAACCCATTACACATGGATATGATTGTGTGAGTGATCTTGCACCCATGAGACGAGTAGGGTAAATGAACTCCAAATTTCAACTAAGACTAACATTTTATGATTAGTAGGTAAAAGAAAGTTTAGATAGTTGAATTAATAGTCATCAACTTAAATTGTGAATTGCTGAAAGATTGTCTTCTTATTTTTTTATTGTTGGGGTATTATTTTCTTTATTTTTTATTTTTTTGCAGTTTTTTGCCGGGGCTGGGTTTGAACCCACCACCTCTGGCATATGGGGCCGGTGCCCTACTCCTTTGAGCCACAGGTGCTGCCTGGTATTTTTTATTTATTTTTTATTATTTGGGATTCATTGAAGGTACAAAGTATTAGGTTACACCAGGCATCCTCAAACTTTTTAAACAGGAGGCCAATTCACTGTCCCTCAGAACGTTGGAGGGCCGGACTATAGTTTAAAAATATATATATATGAACAAATTCCTGTGCACACTGCACATATCTTATTTTGAAGTAAAAAACAAAACGGGAACAAATACAATTCACACTGCTTCATGTGGCCCGCGGGCTGCAGTTTGAGGACGCCTGGGTTACACTGATTGCATTTGTTAGGTAAAGTCCTTCTTATAATTGTGTCCTAGTCCCAAGAGGTGTGCCATATGCTGTGAACCCCCTTCCCTTTCCCACCTCCCCTCTACCTGCCCCCTCCTTTCTCTACCCCCCCTTGTATTAGATAATCTACCGCCTTCATATTACAATTGAGTACATTGTAATCTTGCTTCTCCATTCTTGTGATGCTTTTCTAAGAAGAATGTATTCCACCTCCATCAGGTTAATACAAAAGATGTAAAGTCTCCATCTTTTTCAATGGCTGCATAGTATTCCATGGTATCATTTACCACAGCCTTGTTAATCCATTCCTGGGTTGGTGGGCATTTAGGTTGAGAGGACTGTCTTTTTAAAAATTGTTCTTCCTAATTTCCTATTGGACCTTTGAAAGTAGACTAGAAAAGATAATTAAAAAATAATTTAATTTCTAAAAACCTGTCTTCTGTAACTTTTATGAGACTTCTTATATTTTGGCTTTAACCACCAATGAATCATTTGCACAAATACGTACCATTCGCTTACTGGAGCTGTGTCAGATTATAAGTTTAAATAAACAAAAGTGGGTACTATAATGAAAATGGAAAATGATAAAAGTTGCAAAACCTGGGCAGCGCCTGTGGCTCAACAGAGTAGGGTGCCTGACCCATATGCTGGAGGTGGAGGTTCAAACCCAGCCCCGGCCAAAAACTGCAAAAAAAAAAAAAAGTTGCAAAACCTGATTCCTATACATATTTATGAAGCTTAAAATCAAGTAAATTTAGATAAATTTTGAAGTAGGTAGGAAAAAAATGAAGAATTTTTAGGACTCTAATTTATGTAGAAGAAAATATCCCATAGTCATCCAGAGCACAAAGGCAGACTGTCCGGTTCACTTTCTGGCTCACCCATTTACTGGTTGTGTGATCTCAGGCTAACTTACTTAACTTCTATGTCCCTCAATGTAGTTCATCAAGTTGGAAAGGACTCAGGACAGTGGCTGTAATCTTGAAGTATCTGTTATTATCATTAGGTATGAGCTCTTGTGATGTGTTTTATAAAGTGGTTGAAAATATATACTGTTTAAGTGGAAATGCTGAGTCTGAAAAGTCATTTGTAACTGGAGTGAAGTCTTTTTTGCAGAATGTGAATTGGGTTTATGAGAAAAACTGAAATGCTAGATGTGTAAGAGAGAAAGAATGAGAGTGAGAGAACAGCAAATTGCTGTCATATTGTTGGTTGTAATTGTGCGAACACTAGAAATTACGTTTTGTGTCTTAACAAATTTTTAAGCATACAATACAGTAGTGTTAACTATAAGTGTATTGATTTATTTTTCAGTAGTTTAATTCAAAACACCTTCAAAAATGAAGTGATAGACATACTCTATTATATGTCTATAATAGACGTACTCTTTTTTTTATTAAATCATAACTGTATACATTGATATGATCATGGGGCATCATACACTCGCTTCATAGACCATTTGACACATTTTTATCACAGTGGTTAACATAGCCTTTCCGGCGTTATCTCAGTTACTGTGCCAAAACCTTTACATTCTACATTTACCAAGTTTCGCAAATACCCCTGTAAGATGCACCACAGGTGTGATCCCACCGATCCCCCTCCCTCTACCCACCCCCCTCTTTCCCACTTCCCCCTATTGTTAAGTTGTAACTGGGTTATAGCTTTCATGTGAGAGCCCCAAATTAGTTTCATAGTAGGGCTGAGTACATTGGGTACTTTTTCTTCCATTCTTGAGATACGTTACTAAGAAGAATATGTTCCAGCTCCATCCATGTAAGTACTCTTATTTGACAATGTGAATGTTACTTTCTTTGCATTATTATTATTATTGCTTAATATTTCAATGTAGCAATTGTCTGATTCCTTTTCTGAATGTATTTATGTTCATTTGTTCTTTACGTGGTTTTTGTTTCTAGTCCTTATCTTAAACATTGTTATTGCTATTAAATTTTAAACCTTTTTAATTTTGTGAAGGGAAAAAAATGGAAACCTAATAAACACATATATATATAAAAATAAAGTAAAAAAAAGAAATGGTTTCTAAAGAAATAAAAATAATCCATATGTGTATACATAAGGCAAAACAACAATATAAAAATTTATATTGATTTTAGAATAATTATTCTTGGCACATGAGCATGTCTTTAATTAGTGCCTTAGTCACTGGAACTATGGAACTATGTCAGCAGCATTTTCTTGACGAATGCATTTTTTTAAATATGGATAGAGTATCGTTATTTTTCTGGAAAAATATTTTCTGAAACATTTTTCAAAATTTTATTTTATTGTTAATAGATTTCAAATCTCTGACACCTTCAATTAACCCTTTTTGAAAGACTATAATACTTTAATCAGATTGACATTCTCCCTATAGTAGCTGGGAAAATTCTTCTATATGAATATTTCAATTCTAAATTTACTATAAATATTTCAGCACAATTATATTTATAAATATCTGTTCACAAAATTCTTCAAATATCTTGTCTCTATTAATGGGTTTTATAACTATTGCAAGAGATATGAATGCCCCCAAATCATAGGCTTTTTCAATTTCTTTTCAATCAGATATAAGTTATAAATCTGTATAATTAAAAACAGCAGTTTCATCTTACTGCAGGATGAAATATTAAAGCTTAGTAATGTACTTTCAAAATCAGATCTTGTACATCATATGCGATCTCATTATTTATTCCTTCAGTTTTGATTTTCTTTTAAAAATACATTTCAATATATTTTTATTTATATACTTTTTCAATAGTGATAATTTCTAAAAATTCAACATCTGAAGTTTTGAACCTTCTTTTATTGAATACTTTGATTAAACATTTCCAACTGATTATAAATAATATAATCAATTATTATACTACGACCAGTATCAATGAACTCCTCAAATTTTTTTCTTTTTAGTATTGACTTTATTTATTTTTTTATTGTTAAATCATAGCTGTGTACATCTGGGCAATCAATGGGTACAATGTGCTGGTTTCATATACAATCTGAAATATTCTCATCAAACTGTTCAACGTAGCCTTCATGGCATTTTCTTAGTTATTGTATGAAGACATTTGTATTCTGCATATAGTAGATGCACCATAGGGGTGGCCCCACCCATTACACTCCCTCCACCCTGACTTCCCCCCTCCTTTCCCCTCCCTTGGCCCTTTCCCCATATTCTTGTGCTATACTTGGGTTATAGCCTTCATATGAAAGCTATAAATTAGCTTCATAGTAGGGCTGAGTACATTGGATACTTTTTCTTCCATTCTTGAGATACTTTGCTAAGAAGAATATGTTCCATTACAATCGCCAAAATGTGGAAACAGCCTAAATGCCCACCAACCCAGGAATGGATTAACAAGCTGTGGAATATGTATACCATGAAATACTATTCAGCCATTAAAAAAAATGGAGACTTTACATCCTTCGTATTAACCTGGATGGACGTGGAAGACATTATTCTTAGTAAAGCATCACAAGAATGGAGAAGCATGAATCCTATGTACTCAATTTTGATATGAGGACAATTAATGACAATTATGGTTATGGGGGGAAGCAGAAAGAGGGAAGGAGGGAGGGGGGTGGGGCCTTGGTGTGTGTCACACTTTATGGGGGCAAGACATGATTGCAAGAGGGACTTTACCTAACAATTGCAATCAGTGTAACCTGGCTTATTGTACCCTCAATGAATCTCCAACAATTAAAAAAAAAAAAAGAAAGAAAAAAAAAAAGAAGTAAAGTCTCCATCTTTCTTTAAGGCTGCATAGTATTCCATGGTATACAAGTACCACAATGTGCTAGTCCATTCGTGGGTCTATGGGCACTTGGGCTTCTTCCATGACTTAGCAATTATGAATTGGGCTGCAATAAACATTCTGGTACAGATGTCTTTGTTATATTGTGATTTTGGTCTTCTGGGTATATACCTAGTAAAGGAATTATAGGATCGAATGGCAGGTCTACTTTTAGATCTCTAAGTATTCTCCAAACATCCTTCCAAAAGGAATATATTAATGTGCATTCACACCAGCAGTGTAGAAGTGTGCCCTTTTCTCCGCATCCACGCCAACATCTCTGATTTTGGAATTTTGTTACGTAGGCTACTCTTACTGCAGTTAGGTGATGTCTCAAAGTAGTTTTGATTTGCATTTCTCTCTGACTCCCCAGGCAATTGAAGCAGTATCAAAAATACATTACTGGGACCTGATCAAACTAAAAAGCTTCTGCACAGCCAAGAACATAGTAAGTAAAGCAAGCAAACAGCCCTCAGAATGGGAGAAAATATTTGCAGGTTATACCTCGATAAAGGTTTAATAACCAGAATCCACAGAGAACTGAAACGTATTAGCAAGAAAAGAACTTGTGATCCCATCAAAGGACTTGAAGGGAAACTTCTCTAAAGAAGACAGACACACGATCTACAGACACATGAAAAAAAGCTCATCATCCTTAATCATCAGAACTTCTCAAATATTTAGTACCATTATTATGATGCTTTTGATTGAGGAAGTAGTTCTTTAAAGGATAAACATTTCTAAAATCTGTTAGGTGATAGAGAAGCAAAGAGAGAAACTACTTAGCATGTCATTGTTAAAAATTAGTATCAAGTCTATCACAAATAGGTTTGTAGTTTGCTCTATGAATTAAACTCTTAAATTATACATTTTCAATATCTCAGCTTCTGTTTCGATTTATAGAACAGTCCAAGTGAGATGGTGGAAGCCACTGATGATATGTACACCATGGACAAGTCCAAGTATATTTTTCCCCACTATCTTCTAAAGAGTTAAAAAAAAAAGTCCCAAGCTCTACCAAAATATGTATTCATAATATTAGACAAAAATATATAAATTCATGTGCAATGCTGACCTTTTAAATTGAACTTGGAACATTTACATAATATCAAATATTTCACCTTTGAAAGATTGAACTTCAAAAAGCTTCATTTGTTCACATAAATTAGATGAACAAAATCAAAACTTTATTGAATTATCTTCACTGATTTTCTGTTTAAAGTACGTAATAACACTAATATGAAACTGCTCTTTATGTTCTTCTGCTGATGGAGCCTATGCAGGGAGAGTTATTGCTCCACTTTTCATAAGTGTCAAGGAAATTGTTAATAAATGTGATAAATTTTGGACATTCTAATTGTGACCCTTCTTCATCATTTAATAAATACTCAGATACGCATAGGCATTCCATGGCATTTAAATGCTTACATAATATTTTCTATGTTCAGGCCTACAAATTTTGAAATGTTATGAAATTTAAGACTACTTGTAGATTAAAGCCCACTTAGCGTGGTCTTAAGGGTGATGCCTTTTCCTTGTGAGTGTTGATTAGTGAGAACTTACGTAGCTACTGGCTGAAAGCTGACTTAGCTGTATGTTGAAACCTCATCCCATATGAGTAAATGCCGAAAGTACTGATAGAAAGTTTCTTTCTTATTATAGGCTCTATGCTAAAAGAATCGTTTCACACATTTTTTTGAGGCCATACACTGTGTATGTATATATCTATCTATACCGCATATGTGCGTGTGTTTATATAATCTTAAACTTATTCTTCCTATAAGATAGCCACTGAAATACACTTTCCTATTTAATTTCACAGTGTCTCTGGCTGTCATCTAATCATCCTCATATCTCACTCTGAAAAAGGAAAAACACTTTTAGTCTTTGAAACAACCTGAAACCTATAATCAATTTTAAGTGGGAGATGATTCAGTTCAATTTTGATTTCTGAATGACAACCTTATTTTGTCTCTCTGTATATCCTCCTCCCTCTGAGTTGGCAATTCACTTATTTTACCTTCTGTGCTAATTTTAAATGAAGTATACAATCATCTGTGACATATTGTGTGTTCCAGCTCTGTGAAATGTTTCATTTTACTGCCTTCTTCCAAACTCGAATTACTTATTTCAGGTAGAAATGAGTGTCTCCCTCTTCCTCTCCTGCTTGGATCAATGTTTCCTGGTCATTTCTTTTGCCTGTTCAATTTGGTGTTGTATGCTGAATTTGAGATTATAGCTTCAATTTTTTTTTTTTTCAGAACTGTTGCACCTACTTTTTTGCATAGAGTTTCTTCCTATGGCTTATGAGATATCTACTTCGCAATGCCAGTGGACCCTCTTATAGGTTTTCTCGCTTGCTTCTCAGCTATATGGTAACATTGTAATTTCCTGGGTGGATCTTAGACATGCCAGACAGTGATGAGGCAAATGCAAATGGTCTCTTTTGCAAATTAATCTGTTTTCCTCTTCCCGCAATGGTTCCCTTGTTTATTCTCCATGCTACTCGTCTTTCATTTTTCTAATTTATGTTTCGAGAGAAGATAGATTAGTTGAGTCTTATATCCTATCTAGATAAAAATGAAGGAAAGAAGAAAGGAAGGAAGGAAGGAAGGAAGGAAGGAAGGAAGGAAGGAAGGACAAATGAGAAAAAATAAACCAAATTATGTAAATGTGTATTCTAAATTACTAAAATGGGAATCTATAATACATTCAAAGAACAGTACTTCTCTTAGGCCCAGGTAGTTCATGCCCTCTCTACCCCATTCAATTTTCTCAGAGGTCTTTCATCGTCCCAAGTACCATTAAAAAAGACTTCAAACCTGCTCTTACTGGGTCTTGATTGATGGAAATGCCTACCTAGAAATTATATAAGTTCTCAACCAGTGTCTGGGGATCTTGCTATCATCTGCACCATCTGAGTGGGATGCTTCAAACTCAGATTGGGACCTGGTTTAAAGCTGAGCTGCACCTCTCTCTCCCCTTTGAGGTGCTCTGTGACTTTGTACAGCCTCTTGCCCATCAGCTGATATACCCTTTTGCTGACCTGACACACATAGGAGGGCAAGGTCTAGTGTCCATCAATGTCACAGGCCCTGAAGCTGACCCTCAATTCTAGGAGGAAGCCTGGTGAGGGTCATTCCTCCTGACTAGACCAATTTTTCACTGCTAGAATGATGTTAATGGCTCGATTGAGGGTCTCTATCAGTTGGCTCACAATGAGTCAGAATGAGCCTGGCTATTCATATTTTGTCACCACTTACCAAGAAATACTTAAGCTATTGCCTTCCAGTGGCTTCACGGTGATGTTACCTCAGGTCTACAGGACCATACAATAGAACTAGTGTACCTTCTGTGCCCTCAGATGCTATTACTCAGAGTGTTCTCCCTGCCCTCTTCTACCATGTACCAGGTAGTCTTCCTGGATGTCTGTGACCCTTCCTGTGGCTTATAAGATGTTCATTTCACAATGACAATAGACCCTTGCCCATAGGTTTCCTCTTTTGCTTCTCAGCTATGTGGAAACATCACGATCTCCCAAACAAGAGTGAAACGAATGCACATGGCCTCTTTTGTAAATTGTTCTGCTTTTCTCTGACCCATGGGCCAGTGTTGATTCTCCATGCTATTGGCAATGTGTGGAAGGCAGAGATATGATCACCACTGGAAATCACATTCTATATTGAAATGATTGCAGCTTAAAATGTTTAGAGAACAAGATAAGGCTGGAGGATGTGGTGTTTATGTTAAATTCCCAGTAACAAGTTTAACATAATAAAAAATAAATTATCATTTACATTTTCCTGGACAGGCTAGGTAAGACCTTCATTTGTTGTTATAATATCACCAATGGAATATGGTTACTGTCTTTCAGAGTTTTTAGAATGGAAGCATGATGGATGAAGCAATCATAAGAAATGATGTCACCAGCATTAAATAAAACGTAGTAAAACATACTGAGACATGGAGATCTATATTGATTCAAAATAAAGTTTCCAAAAATTCATGCCATTGTGGATAATTGTACATCACCACCTTTTTCTTTTAGCCAAGATCAGAAATTAAACAGAATTTGATACATTTATTAATAAAGTAGGTAAAGACATGGTTATTCCTTCATGTCAATGTGAAGAGATGGTGCCTCTCTGTTTGTATGAAAAAGGCAAAAAAGCAAAATAGGTAATTATATCTTTACTACCCAATATTCCTTCTTATTCTAAATCCTCATTAATAAACTACCGTACTGCATATAGACTCATGCATTTTGTAATATATTTTAAAGTCAAATTGTACTTGTTGACTGGGGTCTTACATAGTGAGGCATAATGGGTTTAGCTACTATGTATACAGAACACATGATCTACCCTTATTTATGTATCTTTTGTTGGCCAGACTCTAGACTAAAATTCTAAACATGCAATTGGATTGAACATGGTCCTGAGAATTCCAGATAATCCTTATTCTTGAGAAGAATTACACTAGACATTACTAAAATATACCCTTATTATTAGAAGAAATAGAACTTGGAATTTCAATAGAAACTTCTGCCCTCATTCACTTCTGCATACCTAGATCAATATCCATGTGCACTGGGCACTCAACAAATGTTCATGAATGGTAGATACTGGGAATAAATTAAAAAGAAAACTGAACATGGGTAATGAATGAATTTTGTCTTTATTTAAACTTTCTGACTATTTGTTATAATGCACTATGTTTAGTGAAATCAGGAAAAATTCATTATTTCAATTCAGGGAATGAGTTGCACTATCTAGAATCAGAACATTTTTGTTTTTGTAATGTATAGAGACTTCTTATTAAGGGGATTCCAACTAAATACAAACTCTCTTTTTGTTGGTTCTAAATTTACCATTCATGAAAGATAAATTTTAAAAGTATTTGACTCAAAAACTATCAGAGAGGGGGAGAGAGAAAGAGAAGGTACAAGGAAATTGGAGGGTAACAGAGATTCAAAAGGATGCTGGATGTCCATGCTTGGAATATGAACAGGAATGGAACCAACGTTTTGGCAGTATAAATTACAGACTTTCGGTCATTCAGACATGTGGGTCCTTTCAAAGAAACTATCTGCCCTAATGCTGGCTTTTACTATCGGCCCTAATGCTGGCTTTTTAAAATCTGAGATGACTTTTTTACATTAATTTGATAGCCAACAGTTGTTCCTAACTCAAGCTACAATTATTTGTAGTGTGCATCTAATAATCATATTCCAATTCTCTGAAAGTATCCAAGAACAGTTAAAGGAATAGTAGCTTCCCTGAGAATCAGCTTTCATTTTAAGAGGCAATGACAAAGAGTAGCTGGAATTATTCTACTGAGAAATTAGGTAACGAAGATCTGGGATTTGAGAAGAAGTTGTGAGTGTGGACAGGGGATGAGTTTTGACCAGCCAGAAAATATGACAAACGTATGCCATAAAAGTCAACGCAGTCCAATTAACCACAAGATTTAATTTTAAGAGACTTGTGATCTATACTGCATACTGCTACTGACTTTGAAAAATTACTTCACCTTTCCAAACCTCAGTTTTGTCATTTTTGAAAAGAGAAGAGGGTGGAAAGGTTGAAATAGATGCTATAAACAATTAATTCCACTTTTAAAACAGATTCAATGTTATGTCATCCTTTCAAAATTTGCCTGTTCTTATCCAAATTAATTCTTGTTTTTTTACTTAATGCCAAAAAACAGCTGAAACTTTTTTTTTTTTTTTTTTTGTAGAGACAGAGTTTCACTTTACTGCCCTCGGTAGAGTGCCATGGCGTCACTCGGCTCACAGCAACCTCCAGCTCTTGGGCTTATGTGATTCTCTTGCCTCAGCCTCCCCAGCAGCTGGGACTACAGGTGCCCGCCACAATGCCTGGCTATTTTTGTTGTTGTTGTTGCAGTTTGGCGGGGGCTGGGTTTGAACCCACCACCCTCGGCATATGGGGCTGGTGCCCTACTCACTGAGCCACAGGCGCCACCCCAAACAGCTGAAACTTTTCATATTAGGTTATAAAGTATGAGTGAACATCAATACAACTTTAAAGGTGAAATCTTACTTATTCATTCTAACATGTAAAACGATGAAAGATTTCTTAGTCCAAGCTACAATATGTTTTACTGAAAGGGAAAAAAAAACAAAGAAAGAAATTCAACAAAGACTGTTCGCTTCATCTATGTTATTTAAAAAAAAAAAGGCAAGAAATTTTGGAACTGTAAGGAAAGATCAAGATAGTGGCAAACACTGTACTATTGGATAGCTATTGAAAACTATCTAAATATTGCTTATATTGATAGTATAATTATAGTAAATTGTATTCAGTATATTGATGTAGAATGATTGTTTTCAGTCCTAGCATATCGCTTACTTAGTATATTGAGAAACTCAATATATATATTTACAGAATAAATGAATAAATGCATTAAAAAGGATAAATCAACAAGTGGTTTAAATTTTGACTCACTCATATATTCACACAATGTAGAAAATATTTGGATAACAGATTTTAGACTTCCTCTGGATCCTTTTCATAATGTAAACTTCAGAAAGTTTGGTATGAAACTGCTGTTTTTTCATATAATCATTGAGGAAATACTTTATTCAACAAATATTTAAGAAGAATATTATACTCAATGAGGAAATAAAAATAGTAATGCTCTTTATAAGTAGAAATAGCATGAATTATATTCAGGATCTAGTCCCGATCAATTATTCCAAGATTAAAAAGCACACCAAGAGAATCATTGGCAAAGGCTGCAATTTCTTAACTGAAAAGTTTGTCATTATGGACAGACCAAGCCAAGAAGCCTGAGAGCAGATGGTGAAATTCCAACTATGAATAAATTCATGTCTCTCTCTAGCATCCTAAGCCTGAGGATTTGGATATGGACCAATATATACTATTGTGAGCCCAGTGAGGAGTAAAAATTATTCAGCAATCATCACAGTCAGGAATAGAATCCTGGAGAGTAATAGCAACACTTCAGCTCTCTCCATTACAAATCTTTCATGGTCTTGAGAAGGCCATTTGCAACACAGAGAAACTGTGGATGCACTTATGTAAGTCAGCTCTAAGTTTTTAAGAAGCCACTGGCAGAGCCATTCAGATCTTTCCTTTTCCCTTTTCAAATTATTTATTCATCAGTGGCCAAGGTTATTTTGAGAACTAAACAGAGTAATGAAATAAGATTACCCTGAAAGATGTAAAATGCTGTTCAAGAGTTATATATTTATGCTACTTTTATCACAAGTTCATTAGTTAAACCCCAATTTTTTCCTTAGAAAGTCTCCCCCAAACTACACAGTGTTTTCAAAATAAAGTAGATGAGAGTGGGATGTTGATAGAAATGTTATTTTCTCTTTCTTTTAAAGAAATAGGTTAAACTTTCAAATATGTTCTAGTATATTATACAATGTAATGTCTCACCAGACAACTTTTTTTAAGTTGATTATGTTTAGAAAATTTTGCCTTTATTATGTGAAATAACTCAGTATCTTGATTCATTAGATTCTACACATGAAGCACTTATTTTAAGAGTTAACTAGTAAATAAACTTAGAAGAATAAATGTAGCAAATAATGATTCTGTAATGAGGTTTCACCTTATGAAACTAGACCTATCAATGCAAGGTGCGCAATTTTCTAAAAATTTCCAATTGACCCAATAATCTAACCCTTAAATTGGGAGCTACCATGTAGATGGCTGAATATTAACTTATCCAGGCAGTTTTATCTAACCAGAAAAAAAAAAAAAAAAAAAAAAAAACCCCTGGGGTCAGAGACTTAAACTACTGGATTTAATGATTTTTAGCCACTTAATCAACAAATGATCTATGTTTACTATTTGTCAGAACCTATGGTAGGGGGCACTAAAGTAGTAACATAAGTGATGATTTAAAATATGGTAGAAAAACATTTGCATATATCTAAATGAATACATAAGGAAACTACAGTATATTACTTTTAATATTATAAAAATATAAAAACTTTATGAGTTAATTGAATGAAATATTTTCTTTGATTTTTAATAATCTATAACAGTTTTTCTGAATTCATTCTTTATATACTTAAATGGAAAATAATCTTGCAGGCTCATTTGGGATAATTTAGCAATATTTATTATACTCAATCAAATACAAAGTCAGATTTCTGACAATGAAAATTTCATAAATTTTTCATGATTACTTTATGTGGTTTGTGTTAAACTGCACTGATATAGGGTCAATCCATTGTACAGTGGCACATTCATGTAACAGCACTGTATAAACTATCATCCAAGTAACAAAATCCCACATTATCTCCTAAATATAGTGAAATGCAAACAAAATAAAATAAATAACAAAAACAAACAAAATAAATGTAACATATCAGGCACTGTACTGGCCATAAGCAAAGATTAAGATATTGCCTTCAAGATAGTTATAGCTAGTTGGAAGGTAATTAGTTTGATAAAGTAGCTTGAAACATCAAGTTAAGCATAGGAATTTTGGTATGTAAAAGTAGGGCAATTAATAATCGATAGTACCTCAACCTGCATTTCACTATTTAAATGGTAAAATGATCCATCAATATATGGTATCAACTAGAAATGAGGTTTGCTTAAGAGTTTTCAGAAGGAGTGCTTATGACTTTAATGTAGAAATGATTCATTCCATTCGTGGTATTCGTCCTTTGCATTTTTGTGTTGACATTAAGCTTCTTTATTTGATTTAAATTTTTCCACGATTAGAAATCCTTCCCCTGGAGTCTGGGGAGATAGGACTCCAGGCATCTCTGGCTGGTGGGAACTGCGTATCATCACTCCTATGAGGATACAGGGAGTCAGCGAGAGACTTCTGGACCCCAAGAGGAGGACTAAAACAGTGGAAAACCGGCAAGTGGTCGCGTGTGTTCAACCCGTCTAAACCCGCCCACAACTTCCACAGGCACAAGAACTTAAAGAGCAAGAGGAAGTGAAAGGAAAATTAGGGCAAGGAAACAGATAAAAGAAATCACTCATGAGGAAGAATCAGCAGAAAACTCCAGGCAACATGAAGAACCAGTCCAGAACAACCCCACCAAGGGACCATGAGGTAGCTACTGCAGAGGATTCCACCTATACAGAAATGTTAGGAATGACAGAAAGGGAATTTAGAATACACATGTTGAAAACAATGAAAGAAATGATGGAAACAATGAAGGAAACTGCTAATAAAGTGGAAAATAACCAAAAGGAAATCCAAAAACAGAATCAAATCAGAGATGAACGATATGAAGAATATAAAAAGGATATAGCAGAGCTGAAGGAAATGAAACAGTCAATCAGGGAACTTAAAGATGCAATGGAAAGTATCAGCAACAGGTTAGACCATGCAGAAGAAAGAATTTCAGAGGTAGAAGACAAAGTTTTTGAGATAACTCAGATAGTAAAAGAGGCAGAAAAGAAGAGAGAGAAAGCAGAACGTTCACTGTCAGAATTATGGGACTTTATGAAACGTTCCAACATACGAGTTATAGGAATTCCAGAAGGGGAAGAAGAATGCCCCAGAGGAATGGAAGCCATACTAGAGAATATTATAAAAGAAAATTTCCCAAACATCACCAAAGATTCTGACACACTGCTTTCAGAGGGCTATCGGACCCCAGGTCGCCTCAACTCTAACCAAGCTTCCCCAAGACACATTGTGATGAACCTGTCCAAAGTCAAGACAAAAGAAAAGATTCTGCAAGCTGCCAGGAGTAAGCGCCAGTTGACCTACAGGGGCAAATCCATCAGAGTGACCTCAGACTTCTCTAATGAAACTTTCCAAGCAAGAAGACAATGGTCATCTACCTTTAATCTACTTAAACAGAACAATTTTCAGCCCAGAATTCTGTACCCTGCTAAGCTAAGCTTCAAAATTGATGGAGAAATCAAATCATTTATGGATATACAAACATTGAGGAAATTCACCACAACAAGACCAGCTCTACAGGGAATACTTCAACCTGTTCTGCACACTGACCACCACAATGGATCAGCAGCAAAGTAAGAACTCAGAAATCAAAGGACAGAACCTAACCTCCACACTGATGCAAAAGATAAAACTAAGCAATGGACTCTCACCAAATAAGACGAATAGAATACTACCACACTTATCAATTATCTCCATAAATGTTAATGGCTTGAATTCCCCACTGAAGAGACATAGATTGGCTGACTGGATTAAAAAACACAAGCCATCCATTTGCTGTCTGCAAGAAACACACCTGGCTTCAAAAGACAAATTAAAGCTCCGAGTCAAGGGTTGGAAGACAATTTTTCAGGCAAATGGAATTCAGAAGAAAAGAGGAGTTGCAATCTTATTTTCAGATACATGTGGATTTAAAGCAACTAAAGTCAAAAAAGACAAAGATGGTCACTTTATATTGGTCAAGGGAAAACTACAACAAGAAGACATTTCAATTCTAAATATCTATGCACCAAATTTAAATGCTCCCAGATTCTTGAAACAGACCTTACTCAGTCTGAGCAATATGATATCTGATAATACCATCATAACAGGGGACTTTAACACACCTCTTACAGAGCTGGACAGATCCTCTAAACAGAAATTAAACAAAGATATAAGAGATTTAAATGAGACCCTAGAACAATTATGCTTGATAGACGCATATAGAACACTCCACCCCAAAGATAAAGAATATACATTCTTCTCATCACCCCATGGAACATTCTCCAAAATTGATCATATCCTGGGACACAAAACAAATATCAACAGAATCAAAAGAATTGAAATTTTACCTTGTATCTTTTCAGACCATAAGGCACTAAAGGTGGAACTCAACTCTAACAAAAATGCTCGACCCCATCCAAAGGCATGGAAATTAAACAATCTTCTGTTGAATAACAGATGGGTGCAGGAAGAAATCAAACAGGAAATCACTAACTTCCTTAAGCATAACAACAATGAAGACACAAGCTACCAAAACCTGTGGGATACTGCAAAAGCAGTTTTGAGAGGAAAATTCATCGCTTTAGATGCCTACATTCGAAAAACAGACAGAGAGCACATCAACAATCTCACAAGAGACCTTATGGAATTGGAAAAAGAAGAACAATCTAAGCCTAAACTCAGTAGAAGAAAAGAAATCTCCAAAATCAAATCAGAGATCAATGAAATTGAAAACAAAAGAATCATTCAGAATATTAATGAAACAAGGAGTTGGTTTTTTGAAAAAATAAATAAAATAGATAAACCATTGGCCAGACTAACTAGAAATAGAAAAGTAAAATCTCTAGTAACCTCAATCAGAAATGATAAAGGGGAAATAACAACTGATCCCACAGAGATACAAGAGATCATCTCTGAATACTACCAGAAACTGTATGCCCAGAAATTTGACAATGTGAAGGAAATGGATCAATATTTGGAATCACACCCTCTCCCTAGACTTGGCCAGGAAGAAATAGAGCTCCTCAACAGACCAATTTCAAGCACTGAGATCAAAGAAACAATAAAAAAGCTTCCAACTAAAAAATGCCCTGGTCCAGATGGCTTCACTCCAGAATTCTATCAAACCTTCAAGGAAGAGCTTATTCCTGTACTGCAGAAATTATTCCAAAAAATTGAGGAAGAAGGAATCTTCCCCAACACATTCTATGAAGCAAACATCACCCTGATACCAAAACCAGGAAAAGACCCAAACAAAAAGGAGAATTTCAGACCAATCTCACTCATGAATATAGATGGAAAAATTCTCAACAAAATCCTAGCCAATAGATTACAGCTTATCATCAAAAAAGTCATTCATCATGATCAAGCAGGCTTCATCCCAGGGATGCAAGGCTGGTTCAACATACGCAAGTCCATAAACGTTATCCACCATATTAACAGAGGCAAAAATAAAGATCACATGATCCTCTCAATAGATGCAGAAAAAGCATTTGATAAAATCCAGCATCCTTTTCTAATTAGAACACTGAAGAGTATAGGCATAGGTGGCACATTTCTAAAACTGATTGAAGCTATCTATGACAAACCCACAGCCAATATTTTACTGAATGGAGTAAAACTGAAAGCTTTTCCTCTTAGAACTGGAACCAGACAAGGTTGTCCTCTGTCACCTTTACTATTCAACATAGTGCTGGAAGTTCTAGCCAATACAATTAGGCAAGACAAGGAAATAAAGGGAATCCAAATGGGAGCAGAGGAGGTCAAACTCTCCCTCTTTGCTGACGACATGATCTTATACTTAGAGAACCCCAAAGACTCAACCACAAGACTCCTAGAAGTCATCAAAAAATACAGTAATGTTTCAGGATATAAAATCAATGTCCACAAGTCAGTAGCCTTTGTATACACCAATAACAGTCAAGAGGAGAAGCTAATTAAGGACACAACTCCCTTCACCATAGTTTCAAAGAAAATGAAATACCTAGGAATATACCTAACGAAGGAGGTGAAGGACCTCTATAAAGAAAACTATGAACTCCTCAGAAAGGAAATAGCAGAGGATATTAACAAATGGAAGAACATACCATGCTCATGGATGGGAAGAATCAACATTGTTAAAATGTCTATACTTCCCAAAGCAATCTACCTATTCAATGCCATTCCTATCAAAGTACCTACATCGTACTTTCAAGATTTGGAAAAAATGATTCTGCGTTTTGTATGGAACCGGAAAAAACCCCGTATAGCTAAGGCAGTTCTTAGTAACAAAAATAAAGCTGGGGGCATCAGCATACCAGATTTTAGTCTGTACTACAAAGCCATAGTGCTCAAGACAGCATGGTACTGGCACAAAAACAGAGACATAGACACTTGGAATCGAATTGAACACCAAGAAATGAAACTAACATCTTACAACCACCTAATCTTCGATAAACCAAACAAGAACTTACCTTGGGGGAAAGACTCCCTATTCAATAAATGGTGTTGGGAGAATTGGATGTCTGCGTGTAAAAGACTGAAACTGGACCCACACCTTTCCCCACTCACAAAAATTGACTCAAGATGGATAAAGGACTTAAATTTAAGGCACAAAACAATAAAAATCCTCAAAGAAAGCATAGGAAAAACACTGGAAGATATTGGCCTGGGGGAAGACTTCATGAAGAAGACTGCCATGGCAATTGCAACAACAACAAAAATAAACAAATGGGACTTCATTAAACTGAAAAGCTTCTGTACAGCTAAGGTGACGATAACCAAAGCAAAGAGACAACCCACACAATGGGAAAGGATATTTGCATATTTTCAATCAGACAAAAGCTTGATAACCAGGATCTATAGAGAACTCAAATTAATCCACACGAAAAAAGCCAACAATCCCTTATATCAATGGGCAAGTGACATGAATAGAACTTTCTCTAAAGACGACAGACGAATGGCTAACAAACACATGAAAAAATGTTCATCATCTCTATATATTAGAGAAATGCAAATCAAAACATCCCTGAGATATCATCTAACCCCAGAGAGAATGGCCCACATCACAAAATCTCAAAACTGCAGATGCTGGCGTGGATGTGGAGAGAAGGGAACACTTTTACACTGCTGGTGGGACTGCAAACTAGTACAACCTTTCTGGAAGGAAGTATGAGAAACCTCAAAGCACTCAACCTAGACCTCCCATTTGATCCTGCAATCCCATTACTGGGCATCTACCCAGAAGGAAAAAAATCCTTTTATCATAAGGACACTTGTACTAGACTGTTTATTGCAGCTCAATTTACAATCGCCAAAATGTGGAAACAGCCTAAATGCCCACCAACCCAGGAATGGATTAACAAGCTGTGGTATATGTATACCATGGAATACTATTCAGCCATTAAAAAAAATGGAGACTTTACATCCTTCGTATTAACCTGGATGGAAGTGGAAGACATTATTCTTAGTAAAGCATCACAAGAATGGAGAAGCATGAATCCTATGTACTCAATCTTGATATGAGGACAATTAATGACAATTAAGGTTATGGGGGGGGAAGCAGAAAGAGAGAGGGAGGGAGGGGGTGGGGCCTTAGTGTGTGTCACACTTTATGGGGGCAAGACATGATTGCAAGAGGGACTTTACCTAACAATTGCGATCAGTGTAACTGGCTTATTGTACCCTCAATGAATCCCCAACAATAAAAAAAAAAGAAAAAAAAAAAAAAAGAAATCCTTCCCCTAGGCAATGCTAAGAAATTACTATGGAATAGTCTCAATCCATAAAAAAAAAAAAGATATTACTAAATTTCTTATTACCGTGTTATTTTTCCAAAATATTTTTATTTATTTCTAGGAAGATAAATATCTATGACAATACAAATCTGCCAGTGGCCAAAGACAATTTGAGCTTGACTGAATGAATACAGAAATGTGCCATCCGATACAGTCAAAATGTGTTCTAGTTTCTTTAAAATTCACAAGACTGGGAAAATGATATAACAATATTTCTCAACATAAAATAAAGAATAAGGAAAATATTTTTATTGCTTTCTTTTTAATATCTGTTCCTAGAATAGAATTGAGGATTTTCTTACTTCTTTGTAATACTTTGACATTTAATTATAAATCCTTGTTTATGGGTGTGTATGTATTTGTTCATATGTTGGACATAATCACATAACATGTGTGACATCATATTAATTATACATATATATCATAGTACAAATTACCACACATAGGTATGCACACATTGGGCTTGATAGACATTTCAGGCAATATATTATTAACAAATTATCATATTTCTAACTCACATGAATGCAAGCATTAAGTTAGATTTTGTACAAAGATGAATAAGAATAAATTTGGCTCTCCTGGGTCATTATTTCCTTAGTTATTATAATAAATGAAGACATTATCGTGTAATTATTTTATAAAGGTTAAACTTAAGGCATAAATACCTGAGCATTTTGGAAATTTCATAGATATTTATCTGACCCATTTCTTAAATATTAACATATTTTAAATACGACGAATACCCAAAATGCATTCAGATTTAGAAGATTTGCTAAGATTGGCTCAGATTCTTTCTTTTAAGAATTTAACAATAGAGCTTGGTAGATTTTCTTCATTCTATTCTCTTCATTTTTCACCAGAGGTAACTAATCTCCTGATGTGAACAATATTTCCCCAGGGATCTTAATATTTTACTGCGCATGTATATATGCACAAACAACATATTTTATCACATTCCTCCTTGTTTTTATATTCATCTTCTGCAAATTGCTGTTCATTCAATATTATATATTTTATATATTCATATTAAAACAAGTAGACTATATTCATACATCTTAACTTATGAATCAAAATATGCTATATACCAGATTTTCTTTATCCACATGTCTAATAAGAACACTTAAAATACTCAAATACCACACTACTGTAAGTAATGATTCAATGAACATCATTTGGCATGTGTTGTTATGCACGCATTTAAACTTTTTTCTAAAACATGTATCTAGAAGTGGAATGGCTAGATTATCAGCCATCCCAGACAGTGCCAAATTGTTTCCCAATTTTAGATATCACTTAGCATTGCCCACATTTTTGACAGTCACACAGCTTTTAATGCTGCCAATCTGATAGGTTTGTAATGAAATAGTATTGTTTTAACTTGCATTTCTCTCAGTAGCAATGTGGTTGAGCAAACGGGCTTGTGTTTGTTGCCAGTCTGATTTCCTTTTCAGTAAATTATCTGTCCACATGTTCTGAAGGATTTTTTTCTATTGTCTTCCTATTCACAAGGAAAATGTTGCTTTGTGTGATACATATACATTGTCTTATGTACATAAAATGTTTATTTTTACACTTCGGTTATGATTTTCTTAACCATATAAAAACGTGCACGTATTTTAAATTACTGTCATATGTATTTCTGTTTTTTATAAGTGTTTCTGAATTTTTGAATTTGGAATACTTTTTCTTATACTGTGATGAAAATATTTTCGTCTAAATTTTCAAGTTTATTTTTTATACATAATAATTAATCTATACAGAATGTATACATTTATAAATCAGGTAAGTGTATATGTGAGAAGTAATAATCTTTTTTGTCTTGTTTTTGTCCCAACGAGGTGGCCAGTTGTTCAAAAATATTTTAAAAAGGGCAATGCCTGTGGCTCAGTGAGTAGGGCACTGGCCCCATTACTGAAGGTGGAGGGTTTGAACCCGGCCTGACCAAACTGCAACAAAAAAATAGCCAAGCTGGGTGCCTGTAGTCCCAGCTGCTCAGGAGACCGAGGCAAGAGAATCACCAATAGCTGGAGGTTGCTGTGAGCTGTGACGGTACAGAATTCTACAGAGGGCAACAAAGTGAGACTCTGTCTCTAAAATATATATACATATATTTTAAAGTAATTCATATATTCCTCTTCTGATTTGAAATGCTTATTATATTATACATCAAATTCCATATGTGCCAAGTTCTGATTTGAAAATTTCCAATACTGTTTCTTCTATCTATATTTTTCTATTCTTTTGCAAATATCACTCTGTTTCAGCTATTATGGATTTTATTTACAGATTTCAAGTGTACCTTCCCTCTTTGTTCTGAAAAATTATTTTATATTTTCCTTAGTTTTTTTTAAATAAAGAATGTTTCTTCCTTTAAACTTAGCATTATCTTGAGATTTTTATTGGAAATGAACAGTTGAGAATTGATTGAGAATTGATTGACTCATCATACTATAGAGTCTTTATATCTTTAATATTGCATCTCTTTACTTATCGGATTTTTTTTTTTTGTAGAGACAGAGTCTCACTGTAGTGTGGTGAGGTGGTCTCTCTACCGCCCTCGGGTAGAGTGCTGTGGCGTCACACGGCTCACAGCAACCTCTAACTCTTGGGCTTACACGATTCTCTTGCCTCAGCCTCCAGAGCAGCTGGGACTACAGGTGCCCGCCACAACGCCCGGCTATTTTTTTGTTGCAGTTAGGCCGGGGCTGGGTTTGAACCCGCCACCCTCGGCATATGGGGCCGGCGCCCTACTCACTGAGCCACAGGTGCCGCCATATTGGATTTTTTTTATATCCTTCAATAATGTTTACCTAATTTTTATCTAAAAGCCTTGCATATATTTTGTTAGAATTATTGCTGGGTACATATGGTGAACTAGACATTTTGATTTCTTAATCATTATTTCTAATGAGTCACAGCAGGCTTAAAGGAATAATATTATTTTACTGTATTTTTCTCTTCTTTAAAACATTATTTGCATTTTCTTTCTTTCTTTAAAAATCTTACATTTTTAAAAATTGGCTGAGCATAATGGCTCATACTTCTAATCTCAGCATTTTTGTAGGCCAAAGCAGGAACATTGCTTGAGCCCAAGACTTTAAGACTGGTTTGGGCAACATAGTGAGAAGTCTCTTCAAAATAAAATAAAATAAAATAAAATAAAATAAAATAAAATAAAATAAAATAAAATAAACAATTAGTCTAGCATAGTGATGTGCACCTGTAGTCTTAGCTACTCACGAGGATTGCTAGAAGCCAGGTGTATGAAATTGCAATGGGCTATGACCACATCACTGTGCTCCAGTCTGGGTGATGTAAGAAGGTTCTACCTCTACAATAATATTAATAATAATCAAATAAAAATTTAAAAATATTTGTTGTGATGTATATTTTTCTGTTTGAAAAGAAACATTTCATTTTGACATTTTTTAGGTCCTATACTATATGCCTAAAATTCTTTTGGACTGTGAGTTGAGATACCTCTAGTGTTTGTTTTATTTTCCTTCTCCCAAGGATCACCCCCTCTCCCTGATAACACAAAATAACACTTTTTCATATATTTTGTCTGGTTTCTCCTTTTTAGGATAGAAAAGTAAGTTTGTTTCTTGATATTCCATCATGTCTGAAGTGGATGTTCCCTTTCAATTTCTAAAAGTTTATTTATAATTCTTGTTTTCCTAGGCTTGCTAGAAGGTTCATTTCAATTTTGAACAGAATTTGTTATTGGTATTACACTTGCCATGTTTCACATCCTGAAGCAAGATGCCTAATAATAGAAGTGGATATTTGCTGAAAATGTTCAGTAGATTCTATTTATAAAGTTAGGGTAGACCCTTTTATTATAGCTTGTTAAAAGTTTTTATAATTAATGACTTAATTTTAACAAATTAGACTGTTTAACAACTATAATTTTTTAATTTTAATCTGATAATAAGCTTAACACATTTACTTTCTAATTTTGAATAATAAATATTCCTAACCCTGATGTAAATCTTTATAACCTTAAATAGTTTCCAATAGGGAATAATTTTACTTAATTATTCTTATATATGCCTTGGTATTATTTTGCTTAGGATACTAAAACTTGCCTTTATGAGTCTGCATTTGCCTGTATATTACACTATGGCTAGGTTCAAGATTGTTATTTTTAGTAGCTTTTCAATGAATCAACTTTGTTTTTGTTCTTTATTTCTGTTTAATTTGTGTATTGAAGATGTTAAATTTTTTTTCTTTAATTTCCATGTTGTAATTTCATAATATTTGGGGATATAGCTAATTGAAGGTTTTACAGTTTCTTTTAAAAAATATAATCATTTAACACCATACACTGCATTTTCTGTATTTCAGGTACATTGCATAAGTGATTTGAAGTACAGTGACTATCATTTTGCTGTCTTTTCTAGTTAACATTGTGTTTTTTTGTTGGTCTTCATCCACTGATTATTTAAATATTTGCATTAAATTATAAAATGATAAAATTATACATTTTAACTTATGTTATTATCAATTATTTGAAAGGTGCTTCTTTATAATTTTTAAATCATTATCTATATCCTTAAA
The DNA here is from genome assembly GCF_027406575.1 of Nycticebus coucang. Taxonomy (NCBI): domain Eukaryota; kingdom Metazoa; phylum Chordata; class Mammalia; order Primates; family Lorisidae; genus Nycticebus; species Nycticebus coucang. The sequence goes on from NC_069782.1 coordinate 34,922,070, forward strand.
AAGAACATGAATTCCTACAGGTGGTTGTGTTTTCTACAAATGCTTATTCAAACAAGTGCAAACAAGCTTGTTATTTAAATTGTTCCAATCTTCTTCGCCTCCATTTATATACATCACACATACACACACACATATATATACACACACTAGAATAGTGCTGGGCACATATTAAGTGTCTATTTTATTATTAGACACATAATTTATGTTCTTTAATTTAAAGTATAACTAAATTAAAATAAATAATACATTACTTATGATAAATTATACCTACTTTATTAATATAATAGATGTATTTACTCAATATCTAGTATGTGCTGGGCATTATATACTTGTTTGTAACAGTTAAAGAAAGATAAATATCTCTATGAGTTTTTGTTATATTAAGAAAGATTGCTAAGCATTAATTATATTAATTGAATAATTTATTATTTTTTTCCACCTTTAAAAATAGTATTGATTTTAGTATTTTTTTTCTAATACTGAAATATTTTCGTAATAAGCAATATATTTGCCTCTAAATACTCTTTAGTTCTATCTTACAAGATTTGAAATTAATTGTTATCATATCTTTAGGTTATAGGCATTTAATAATTTCTCTGATCATTTCTTTCATGATCTACGTTGAAGTTTATTTTTGTATCATTTTTATACCTATTTTAAATTTCAATGTATTTTTTTAGAGTCATAATAGGTCATATTTATGACAAATGTGTACAGTCTTCCTACCAAATAATTCATAATGGCACACAGTCTAGTTAATCATTTTTGCAACACTATGGGTGGTAAAGCTGATTTATTATAAGGAACTTGGGATTCAGAAAGTTAGGGAAAATGGTTAGCAAAAAGACTCAGACTTGAAGTCAGTTACTGTTTCTTTCTTTCTTTCTTTCTTTTTTTTTTCTTTCCTGTATAAAAAGCCTAGGTCAAGTACAGATAACCCATCCACAAGGCAATGGTTACATGCAGTCAAAAATCCATGTACAACTTTGAGTCTCCTAAAACACAACTATGAATAACCTGTTTACCAGACGCCTTATCAATAACATAAACAGTCAGTTACCACCATATACAATTAATTACAATTAATTTAATTCTTACAGTTAAACAGTGCATTTGGTAGGAAGACCGTACACATTTGTAAGCTAGAGAACAAAGGAAAATGTTGTTAAGAAAATCATATGGAAGAAAAAAATATTTACTATTCATTAAGTGGAAGTGGGTCTTTATCTTTATTGTTATTGTCTTCATATTAGTAGACTAAGGCGGAGGAGGAAAAGGAGAGAGGTTGTTCTTGTCTCCGGAGTGGCAGAGGAGAAAGAGGTGAAGAAGGTGAAAAAGGAGCAGGAGAGGCAGGCAACTCTGGTGCAACTCTGACATAAAAGGTCTTTATGAATGTGGACAAGTGCGGTTCAAATTTATTTTGTTCAAGAGTCAACTTTATTTCACTCTTACAGAGAAAATACTGTAAGTAGTTATATCTGCTAACATGTAGCATCGTGAGGCATATACATATGTGCATAAATAGACCCATATTTCTAATCTTATGCTCAGTTTTAATAAATGCCCCTCCAGCTGCCTTGTGGCCTTTTAATGTTCCTATGCAAAAGAGCATGAATCTGCATTATTAGAATCTCATGCTATATTGCACTTATTATGAATCATAGTTATTAAAGTTAACTGAAGCATGAGCAAATTTTTTATTTATAAAACTGTAATTATTTCCTACTTTATAACTGTTAAGGTACTCTAAATATCCTTCAAAGAATTTGGACATTTAAAAATGATAGACTTTCAGGTTTGTTAAGCAGACACTCTTACAGCAAAAACTTATTTTCAAGTACTTTCAAGCTCATTTCTGTGTTATTATGTGAAGTTATTATAACAGCCTTTTATCTGTTCTGTAAAGTGCTGAAAGAATTAAAGTCAAATCGTATAAGTAAGTTAAAACAGTTTTTTCATTTTTTTTTCCCCTGGGGAATATTTTGTCCTATGGATGCTGCAGGATCTTAGAAGGAGGGTGAGGGTGGTTCACGGAAATGCACACTGACTTTAGGGGCAGAAATTAGATCTAGCCCTTGGCTTCAGATTTAATTACTCTCTAGATTTAATTACTCAGAGGTGATAAAAAATAAAGTAAAAGTCTCCAAATAAATACTAAAATGAAGGCAACACCTCAATGGACATAAATGTGAATATGATTTGTTCCACACAGCTATCATGATCTTAGCATCATGAAATGCCAAAACGTCCTATAGGAGATGACAGTATATGATAGGGTATCGAGAACACCAGCAAATTTATTATTCAACTAAACACGTTCTCCGGAGGTCATCCTTGTCTAGTAATCACTGCGGTCTCATCTTTTGCCTTTATACTTTGTTCTCAAACAAAACACAGAAGACTAAATGGATGAAATAGGGAAAGACGAGCTTTTATAAGTCATTTATGTCACTCTGTGAGGCAGAAATGGAGACATTAATTGAGAGGAAACAATTGTGAGTCTTAATTTCCACAACTTAGGAAATTTGTAAGTATCAACATGTTTGGCACTAAATGCCACTGTTGGTTTTAAATTATAAAAAAATTATTAAGATAAAAATGGATAAAAATTATTACAGCAAATAATGGCTCAGTAAATTGAATTTCATCGAAAATTTGAACCTTAATAAAAAGTATTTTTCACATGAGCGTTTCTCTCTAAATACTGTTTAGCTGCATCTCATAAGATTTGAAATAAAATGGATTATCATATTTTCCAGTTCCAATTATTTCATAATTTCTCAGATTACATCTTTTCTTCCATGAAATATTTTAATGTTTATTTCATCACAGAGAATCACAGCAATATTCCTATGATGTGGGAAAGGTTCATTCCAAAGTTAAGTTTTCATATCAAAACTCATGAGTTATCTTTTAAAATGATCCAAGGAAGTTTGTTACTGACACAAGTAGGTAATCCCACTTCTAGGAGAGGCAGGAGGACTCCTTGGGAGGAAGTCTGGAAAGAGTAGATTATGAAGGAAAAATCTCACTGATGAAAGATGTTTGTGAACCTTCTGCTCAGCACTGAATTTGAAAGAGAGAACAAGAAAACATCAGTGTCTGCGCATGTTAAATGGGGAGGCAGGGAAGGTGCTTGGTCAGAATGTTGGAGAGATTATGGACACAAGTAGGAAACCGGTTTAAAGGTTGCCGGTACCAAATCACAAAGTTACTGAGGGACCCTAAAGTTTTCCTTTGGTCTTCATGTGTGTATTTTAATAATAACTGTATTACTGATTTAACAATATTAACAACTATAGTATTAGAAATTTAATGAAAGGAAAATAAATACTAAGTAAGCCACATTTGTATTATGAAACAGAACCTCGTCAATATCTTAGAAATATTCACTATGACCTTTTTCTTTCATTACCCAGTAAAGAATCATTATTCTGAATTCCATGATAAATATATCTTTGGTTTCTTTGCTATATTGAAAATGCATATATTTAAACATACTCTTTATTTTTATTGTTATGAATATCACCCAAGATACGACATTATACTAATTTTTATGTGGTTGGCTACTTTCCCTTACATTATGTTTTTGAGTTTTCACCACATTACATGCAACTGTTGTTTATTAATGTTTTCTGCTATATACGTATGTACTATTCCATCGCATGAGTGTAATTCTAAGTTTGAAAAATAAGTGCACTGCTATAATTTTTAAAGAAGGGTGTTGCAAACAATTTTGAGCTATTTCTAAGAAATGCTTTCTTTTTCATGTTTTGATATGAAGCATGTTTTGTGCAAGACTCTGTGCTATATTCCTCAGAGCAAAAGTGTTTGGCATGGTATACGCATATGTTTAATTTTATGTAAAAATTTTGTCTGAAGTGTTTTTACTCATTTCCTCGTACACACACATACCACCACCATCAGCAGCACCACACAAGTAATATATGAAGGTAGTTGTCCACAACTTCATGAAAATACATCTTTTATTTTTAAATCTTTAAAAATATTTTTAAAAAATGATATTTCAGTTAGATGGGAAGAATAATTTAGGAGATAAATTGTACAAGAGAAATGTAGTTAATAAGTATACTTGCATTTTTTTTTTGTGTGTGTGTGTGTGTGATAGAGAGATAGAGTGCCATGACATCACAGCTCACAACAACCTCAAAGTCTTGGATTCAAGTGATCCTCTTGCCTCCGCCTCTCAAGTAGCTGGGACTACAGGAGCCCTCTATAACACTTGGCTATTTTTTTTTAGAGGGGTCTCACTATTGCTCGGGCTGGTCTTGAATTTGTGAGCTCAAGACCCACCCTGGCCTCCAGGAGTGCTAGGATTAATACTTGAAAATTTTTGACACAGTAGACTTTGAATGTTCTCATCAATTACCAAACAAAATGAGAAGTATGTAAGGTTTAGATATGTTCGTTAATTTTTAAAAAGCCATTCCATAGTGCATAGCAAAGAAAAGTAAAAAATGAATTCATACAAACATTGTTTGGCTTTTGTAGAAATGGGAAAAGACAAATAAAAAAGATGAGAAAGGTGGGAGTACTTTGTCTTTCTTTTCCTTACTTCTTCTTTTTTTTTTTTTTTGAGGAAGATTTGGTAATATTCCTAATAATAGTTTGTAAAGAAAATAAAATATCAGAAAAGGATAGTTAACCACCAAAAAAAGGTCTTGAATTAATTATAGAGATACAAACTACTAAACTTATAGACAGATGAGGAAGCAGATATGCAAATCAATTTGTAAAAATGAATAATCAGTTAAAAAATGATTGTTTCTCATCATCTCTAATCACCAGAGAGATGCAAATACAAACCATCTTGAGATATCACATAACCCTTGTAAGAATCACTCAATCAGAACATCCTAAAGTGCAGATGCTGGCGTGGGTGCACAGAAAAGGGAACATTTAGACATCGTCGGTGGGACTGCAAACTAATACAGCCTTTTTGGAAAGAAGCATGAACAATCTTGATTCGTATTATAAATAAAATTAGAGCATAAGAACTTTATATACAATTCTAGGGAACTTCCCTCCTCAAAAAAGGTAATCTTCTACTTTTTATTCTCATTGACAATTTAAAAACAAATGTGAGGGGTGAGGGGGTTATAGGATGTGGTACACCTATTGGGGGTGGGCCACAACTACAGGAGGGTCTTTATCGGATGAAGGCAATCAATGTAACCTGGTTCTGTGTACCCTCAATGAATCCCTAACAATAAAAGAAAAAAAAAGAAAGAAATGTGTTTGATAATACACGTAGAATTGTTTTGTTTTTTTCTCTAAGTTAGTTTATTACAGTGCAAAGTAAATACAATTTGTTAAAAGAGAATGCGGCAATGATTTGTAGAATAACCATAACAGCCATTCCTCTTTTTATTTTTTAATCTTTTCTTTTTTTTTTTTTTTTTTTTTGTGTGTGGTTTTTGGCTGGGGCTGGGTTTGAACCCGCCACCTCTGGCATATGGGACCGGCGCCCTACTCCTTGAGCCCCAGGCACCGCCCTTTTTAATCTTCTCTTAGTAACATTCTGTATTTCACAGCTTTGCAGTAAGAGAATTCAATAGAATGGTAAGGCTCTGTTATTCTTCTTGGATTTATTTTCTCATATTATTCTATTATCATTTAGTGAATATCTCATAATATTTAAGACTGCATGCCTTGGTTTTAAAGCCTAGGAAAGCTAAAGGCATTCAGTGTAGACAATGTTTCAAGCTATCGTAATTGGTCAGAAATAGATGTATAACCAAACTGAGATAAACCAGAGAAAAAATAGAATGAAATCTCAGAACTTTGATAAGCCATAAGAAAGATGACATTTATCACTTTTCCTGCTCAAAAAGAGAGGACAATAAACTCCATGAACTGCTGGCTTTTATCTTGGGAACAAAGTGGGTAACCTTTCTGAGAATGTAGTCAACATTCAGAAAGTGGAGCAGAGTCTGGAAAACAGAGAATCTTGGTAATGGGCTCCTCATTTAAACCGTGAGTAAAGCCTTTTCTGAAGAAAATATAACATCTAACGTTTGTGTTGGATTTATAAGTGATCATGACGTGTTTCCAGGAAATTGCCCTCACTGCTGGGGAGGGCGCCGTTCACCACTCATCTGGTAGTTAATCCTGATTCTTTTATCCTCTCTCTTCATTTTGCAGTTCTAAAATACAAATTCCTGTAATTTATTCTTACAAAATAAACTTTACTTTTGTTTGTTTGAGCCTCCCTAGATAAAGCCATTACTATCTCATATTCAGACTTAATATATGTATATATATATGTAAAATATGAAATTTATATTCTTTTATGCCACTAATCCATTTTCTACACTATAGGAAACATACACTATTAAAATCTGTCCTCCCTTCTCACCCAAGCATGATTCAAGCTTTTCCCTGGATGCCTACTTCAATAGATTTATAGCTAAATTTTTTATATAAGCTTACGGATCTTAAGCGATCTCCTTCCACCCCCTCCTCCAGCTGTCTAGGACAGTTTCGGTATTCATTCACCTGTAGACAGTGCCTCCTTTCTGTGATCAAACACAATTTACTCTCTCTCCTCTCAGCCTCTTTACTTGCTATTTCCTTTGCTGGAAAATGTCTTCCCTCTTTGACTAGCTCCCTCTCACTATTATGTCTCTTTTATTTAAAAGAAAATGACCATGTAAAAAAAATTCAGAGTATTAGGAGGTACATGTGTTTTGTTTATATACTTAGTTTTTAGTTTTTTTTTTTTCACAATTTAAGTCAAGGTTGTAAGCTCGACACTTCCCCACACCCAGACAGCGTGCATCATACCCAGTAAGAGTGAACTTGCCCACCCTCTCCCTACAGGTTTTCATTGAGGTTTACTTCCATATGTGCACGTTAAGTGTTGATCAACTGGTTTTAATTAGTATTGAGTGCATGTGATGTTGATTTTCCATTCTTGTGATATTTCACTTAGAAGAATTGTCTCCAATTACATCTAGGTCGCCACAAGATACTAGCTCACCATTTCCCTTATAGCTGAGTAGTACTGTACAGTATGCATATACCACATCTTATTAATTCATTCATGTATTGATGGGAACTTGGGTTGTTTTCACATCTTTGCGATTGTGAATTGCACTACTATAAACATTGGTGTTTATTGTCCTTTTGATAAAATAACCTTTTTTTCCTTTGGCTATAGACCCAGATGGGAGATTGCTAGGTCACATTGTATATCTACTTTAAGTTCTCTGAGATATCGCCACATTATTTTCCATAGAGTGTGTACTAGATTTTAGTCCCACCAACAGGGAATAAGCCCTTTTTCTCTGCATCCATACCAGCATCTGTTGTTTTGGGACTTCTCAAATGAGCCATTCTCATTGGAGTTAGGTGATTATATTATTGTGGCTTTGATTTGCATTTCCCTAATGATTGAAAATGATGAGCATTTTTTCATGAGTTTGTTGGGTATTAGTCTATCTTCATTTGAAAAGTTTCTGCTCACGTCTTTTCCCCCTTTTTGATGGGGTTGTTTGGTTGTTTCTTGCTGATTTGCTGAATTCTTTGTAGATTCTGTTTATCATTCCTTTATCAGATATATAGTGTGTAAATATTTTTCCCCATTCTGTGAGTTATCTATTTGCTCTTTTGATTGTGTCCTAGGCTGTGCATAAGCTTCTCAATTTTATCAGGTCTCAATTATTTATTTTTGTTGTTCCTGTTATTTCTTTCTTTTTAATTGTTGGGGATTCATCGAAGGTACAATAAACCAGGTTACATTGATTGCATTTGTTAGGCAAAGTCCCTCTTGCAATCCTGTCTTGCCCCCAAAAGGTGTGGTACACACCAAGGCCCTACCCCCCTCTCTCCTTCCCTCTCTCTGCTCTTCCTTTCTCCACCCCTCACTCCTTCTTTCTCTCTCTGCTCTCCCCTTCCCCCACTATGACCTTAATTGTCATTAATTGTCATTAATTGTCCTCATATCAAAATTGAGTACATAGGATTCATGCTTCTCCATTCTTGTGAAGCTTTACTAAGAATAATGTCCTCCACTTCCATCCAGGTTAATACAAAAAATGTAAAGTCTCCATTTTGTTAATGGCTGAATAGTATTCCACAGTGTACATATACCACAGCTTGTTAATCCATTCCTGGGTTGGGGGGCATTTAGGCTGTTTCCACATTTTGGCGATTGTAAATTGAGCTGCAATAAATAGTCTAGTGCAAGTGTCCTTATGATAAAAGGACTTTTTTCCTTCTGAGTAGCTGACAAGTAATGGGATTGCAGGATCAAATGGGAGGTCTAGCTTGAGTGCTTTGAGGTTTCTCCATACTTCCTTCCAAAAAGGTTGTACTAGTTTGCAGTCCCACCAGCAGTGTAGAAGTGTTCCCTTCTCTCCACATCCATGCCACATCTGCAGTTTTGAGATTTTGTGATGTGGGCCATTCTCGGTGGAGTTAGATGGTATCTCAGGGTGGTTTTGATTTTTTTCATGAACATTTTTTCATATGTTTGTTAGCCATTCGTCTGTCATCTTTAGAGAAGGTTCTATTCATGTCTCTTGCCCATTGATATATGGGATTGTTGGCTTTTTTCATGTGGATTAATTTGAGTTCTCTATAGATTCTAGTAATCAAGCTTTTGTCTGATTCAAAATATGCAAATATCCTTTCCCATTGTGTAGGTTGTCTCTTTGCTTTGGTTGTTGTCTCCTTAGCTAACAGAAGCTTTTTAGTTTAATTAAGTCTCTTTTGTTTATTTTTGTTTTGTTGCAATTGCCATGGCAGTCTTCTTTGTGAAGTCTTTCGCCAGGCCAATATCTTCCAGTGTTTTTCCTATGCTTTCTTTGAGGATTTTTATTATTTCATGCCTTAAATTTAAGTCCTTCGTCCATCTTGAATCAATTTTTTGTGAGTGGAGAAAGCTGTGTGTCCACTTTCAGTCATTTACATGTGGATATCCAATTCTCCAACACCATTTATTGAATAGAGAGTCTTTCCCCCAAGGTATGTTGTTGTTTGGTTTATCAAAGATTAGGTGGTTGCAAGATGTTAGTTTCATTTCCTGGTTTTCTATTCTATTCCAAGTATCTATGTCTCTATTTTTGTGCCAGTTCCATGCTGTCTTGACCACTATGGCTTGGTAGTACAGCCTAAAGTCTGGTATGGTAATGCCCCCAGCTTTATTTTTATTACTAAGAACTGCCTTAGCTATACAGATTTCTTTCTGGTTCCATACAAAATGCAGAATCATTTTTTCCAATTCTTGAAAGTAGAATTTTGATATTTTAATAGGAATGGCATTGAATAGGTAGATTGTTTTGGGAAGTAGAGACATTTTAACAATGTTGATTCTTCCCATCCATGAGCATGGTATGTTCTTCCATTTGTTAATATCCTCTGCTATTTCCTTTCTGAGGATTTCATAATTTTCTTTATAGAGGTTCTTCACCGCCTTAGTTAGGTACATTCCTAGGTATTTCATTTTGTTTGAAACTATGGTGAAGGGAGTTGTGTTCTTAATTAGCTTCTCATCTTGTATAATGACTGTTATTGGCATATACAAAGGCTACTGACTTGTGGACATTGATTTTATATCCTGAGACATTACTGTATTTTTTGATGACTTCCAGGAGTCTTGTGGTTGAGTCTTTCGATTCTGTAAGTATAAGATCATGTCATCAGCAAAAAGGGTGAGTTTGATCTCCTCTGCTCCCATTTGGATGCCCTTTATTACCTTGTCTTGCCTAATTGTATTGGCTAGAACTTCCAGCACTATGTTAAATAGTAAAGGCAACAGAGGACAACCTTGTCTGGTTCCAGTTCTAAGAGGAAAGCTTTGAGTTTTACTCCATTCAGTAAAATATTAGCTGTGGGTTTGTCATAGATAGCTTCAATCAATTTCAGAAATGTGCCACCTATGCCTATATGCTTCTAGTGTTCTAATTAGAAGAGGATGATGGATTTTATAGAATGCTTTTTCTGCATCTATTGAGAGGATCATTTGGTCTTTATTTTTGCTTCTGTTAATATGGTAGATAACGTTTATGGACTTGCGTATGTTAAACCAGACTTGCATCCCTGGGATGAAACCTCCTTGATCATGTTGTATGACTTTTTTGATGATAAGTGTAATCTATTGGCGAGGATTTTGCTGAGAGTTTTTGCACCTATGTTCATGAGTGAAATTGGTCTGAAATTCTCCTCTTTAGTTTGGTCTTTTCCTGGTTTTAGTATCAGGGTGATGTTTGCTTCATAGAACATGTTGGGGGAAGATTCCTTTCTTTTCAATTTTTTGGAATAATTTCTGCAGTACAGGAATAAGCTCTTTCCCGAGGGTTTGATAGAATTCTGGTGTGGAGCCATCTTGACCAGGGCATTTTTTTTGGTGAAGTTTTTTATTGTTTCTTTAATCTCAGTGTTTGAAATTGGTCTGTTCAGAAGCTCTATTTCTTCCTGACTAAGTCTAGGGAGAGGGTGCAATTCCAAACATTGATCCATTTTCTTCACATTGTCGAATTTCTGGGCATAGGGTTTCTGGTAGTATTCAGAAATGATCTCTTGTATCTCTTTGGCATCAGTTGTTATTTCCCCTTTATCTTTCTGATTGAGGTTTCTAGAGATTTTACTTTTATATTTCTAGTTATTCTGGCCAAATGTTATCTATTTTATTTAATTTTTCAAAAAACCAACTCCTTGTTTCATTAATTTTCTGAATGATTTTTTTGTTTTAAATTTCATTGATCTGATTTGATTTTGGATATTTCTTTTCTTCTACTGGGTCTAGTCTTAGATTGCTTTCTTTCTCCAATTCCATAAGATGGCTTGTGAATTTGTTTATTTGCTCTCTTTCTGTTTTTCAAATGTAGGCATCTAAAGTGGTAAATGTTCCTCTCATAACAGCTTTTGCAGTGTCCCACAGGTTTTGGCAGCTTGTGTCTTCATTGTTGTTATGCTCAAGGAAGTTAATGATTTCCTGTTTTATTTATTCCTGAATCCAACTGTCATTCAACAGAAAGTTGTTTAATTTCCATGCCTTTGTGTGGGGTTGAATGTTTTTGTCAGAGTTGAGTGCCACCTTTAGTGTCTCAGTGAGAAGATACAAGGTTAAATTTGAATTTTTTTGATTCTCTCGAGGTTTGTTTTCTTTTTGTGTGTGTGGCCTAGGATATGATCAATTTTGGAATATATTCCATGGGGTAATGAGAAGAATGTATATTCTTTATCTTTGGGATGGAGCGTTCTATATGCATCTATCAAGCACAGTTGTTCTAGGGTCTCATTTAAATCTCTTATATCTTTGTTTAATGTCTGTTTAGAGGATCTGTCCAGCTCTGTAAGAGAAGGGTTAAAGTTCCCTGTTATTATGGTATTACTGGATATCATATTGCTCATACTGAGTAATGTCAGTTTCAAGAATCTTGGAGCACTTAAATTGGGTGAATAAATATTTAGAATTGAAACATCTTCTTGTATTTTTCCCTTGACCAATATAAAGTGACCATCTTTGTCTTTTTTGACTTTAGTTGCTTTAAATTCACATGTATCTGCAAAGAAGATTGTAACTCCTCTTTTTGTCTGAATTCCATTAGCCTGAAAAATTGTCTTCCAACCCTTGACTCAGAGTTATAATTTGTCTTTTGAAGCCAGGTGTTTTTCCTGCAGACAGCAAATGGATGGCTTGTGTTTTTTAATCCAATCAGCCAATCTATGCCTATTCAGTGAGGAATTCAAGCCATTAACATTTATTGAGATAATTGATAAGTGTGGTAGTATTCTATTCATCTTATTTTGTGAGAGTCCATTGCTTCGTTTTATCTTTTGCATCAATGTGGAAGTTAGATTCTGTCCTTTAATTTCTGAATTCTTACTTTGCTGCTATTCCATTGTGCTGGTCAGTGTGTAGAACAGGTTGAAGTATTACCTGTAGAGCTGGTCTTGTTGTGGCAAATTTCCTCAATGTTTGTATATCAGTAAATGATTTGATTTCTCTGTCAATTTTAAAGCTTAGCTTATCAGGATGTAGAATTCTGGGATGGATATCATCTGTTTAAGTAGATTAAGGTAGATGACCATTGTCTTCTTGCTTGGAAAGTTTCACTAGAGAAGTCTGAAGTCACCCTGATGGATTGCCCCTGTAGGTCAACTGGCACTTACTCCTGGTAGCTTGCAGAATCTTTTCTTTTGTCTTGACTTTGGACAGGTTCATCACAATGTGTCTTGGAGAAGCTGGGTCAGAGTTGAGGTGACCTGGGGTCCGATATCCCTCTGAAAGGATTGTGTCAGAATCTTTGGTGATATTTGGGAAATTTTCATTTATAATATTTTCTAGTATGGCTTCCATTTCCCTTGGGCATTCTTCTTTCCCTTCTGGGATTCCTATAACTCATATGTTTGAAGACTTCATAAAGTCCCATAATTCTGTCTGTGAACGTTCTGCTTTCTCTCTCTTCTTTTCTGCCTCTTTAACTATCTGAGTTATCTCAAGAACTTTGTCCTCTACCTCCACAATTCTTTCTTCTGCATGGTCTAATCTGTTGCTGATACTTTCCATTGCATCTTTAAGTTCCCTAATTGACTGCTTCAGTTCCTTTCGCTCTGCTATGTCCTTTCTGTATTCTTCATATCGTTCATCTCTTATTTGATTCTGTTTTTGGATTACCTTTTGTTTATTTTCCACTTTATCAGCAGTTTCCTTCATTGTTTCCATCATTTCCATCATTGTTTTCATGATGTGTATTCTAAATTCCCTTTCTGTCACTTCTAACATTTCTTTATAGGTGGAATCCTCTGCAATAGCTACCTTATGGTCCCTTGGAGGGGTTCTTCATGTTGCCAGGAGTTTTCTGCTGATTCTTCCTCATGAATGATTTCTGTTATCTGTTTCCTCACTCTAATTTCCCTTTAACTTCCTCTTGCTCTTTAAGATGCCATGCCTGTGGACTAGGGTTTTGATGAGTCCTTTTTGTGTATGATCAGAAGGATGAGAAGGTTGAAGAGCAAGAAAGGATAAAAGAAAAGAAAAAAAAAAGAAAGAAAGAACAAAAAGAAAAAAAGAAATAAGAGGGGGTTGGTAAAGGGAATATTGACAAAAAGAAGAGAGGCACAGAAAGAGGACAGAGCAGGTGTACAGTAGGGTACTTTGACCTAACCTTAAATAACCCCCAGCCTCTTGGGGTGCCAGGTTGGGTGGTTCCCTTGAGGTCAGCAGCTCTTTGCTAGCCTGATCAGACACAGTATCCCACCTCCACCAAGTAGAGAGGAAAGACAAAAATACTATAAATCAAACCCAAATAAGCAAACAGAAAACTTTACAGGATAAAATTGGGTAAAAACCAAATAATAGGGGTAGAAACACTAGCAAAAATGAAGTTCTAATTATTGAAAAAGGCAGCAATGGGAAATTGTATTTAAACTAGAAAAATGGAGAAAGAAAAAAGAACAGAAAAGAAAAGAAAAATCTATAGGGAAAAGGTTGAAATTAAAAAACAAAACAACAACAACACACACAAAACAACCCCAAAACAAAAACAAAGCAGTATATATATATCTTGTTGAACATTGTCTGGGCAACAGGTGGTCTTCTGGGGCATGAAATGTTAATCACAATGCTGATACGACTGGAGGCCTCTGCTGATTTCTCAAACCCCACATGGTGGAGACCCTAAATCTCTCCTCAGCTCTCTTAAAAGGCACTTCACACTTCTAAACTTGGCTAAGCAGAAACTTTCCCAGGAAAGCACTTGTCACTGAGATCACTGTTGAAGTGGCTATCCACTTACCCAGTGTGCCAAAAAAGCGGTCTTACTCTGCCCCTGAGGGTTAAGTCTGGCTCAGTCCCTGCCTTTAGGCTGCTTAGTCACTAGACTACTAGCTCCCTGATTCTTGCTCTGCAACCCTGCAGACAGAGTTTGCTGGGGCAGTTCTCTCACAATGGCTCCACGAGGCCCAAAGCCGAGAGCACTATTAGCTCCATCTAGCTCAGCGGCTCAGTCTGGGGCCCTAGACAATGCCCAAAGTTCTCCACACTCTTGCCCAAGCTTTCCCAAGGCAGTTCAACTGAGGACCAAGTCCAAAAACACCAAAACAGCTCACAGGTAAGGCTTTTCTAGTTTGCAGTCTCACTGCTGCTGCACTTACAGCTGTCAGCAGGATTAGACCAAAGGAACACAAGCAACCACTTGCCAATTTTCCACTGCTTTTTTCCTCCTGTTAGGGTCCAGAAGTCTCTTACTGACTCTGTGCCCAGTTGCAAGGAAGCTGTTACTTGGCTACCATCTTGCTCCTGTTCCTTTTATTTCTTTTGGGGTTTTCTTTATGAATTCTTTGCCTAAGCTGATAGCAATAAGAATTTTTCCAATATTTTCTTCTAGGTTTCTTATGTAAGTTCATGTCTCTTAATAAATGTTGATTTCCCAGAGGGTCCTCTCTTTACCAAATATATCTTAAGGAAACTTAAGTCCCCAACCAGACTCTGTCATCATTCTTTCATAGCAATTATTTTTTATAGACTCTTACACACTTTTTTTCTTTTTTGAGAAACAGAATCTCACTTTGTTGCCCCAGGTTGGAGTGCTATAGAGTCACAGCTCACATCAACCTCAAACTCCTCCGCTCCAGGATCCTCTTCCCTCAGCCGCCTGAGTAGCTGGGACTACAGACACATGCTAAGATGCCCAGCTAGTTTTTCTTTTCTATTTTTAGTAGAGATAGGGTCTTACTCTTGCTCAGTCTGGTCTCAAATTCCTGTGTTGAATGAATCCACCCTCCTCCACTTCCCAAATGGCTAGGATTAGAAGCAGGAGCCACTGCACCTAGCCAACTCTCATATACTTATCCAAAGGGTAGAATTTTGTTGGCTATATATTCACATTTCAAATAACTCTTCCATCTCAGTAGATGCTTAATTGGTCATGTCTAATTAGATAGAGGTATTTTTAAATCAGCCTTGGCTAGGCAGAATTCTTTCTTTATTGAGAATTTTCATTGAGAAACAGAAATGTAAAGTTGTAACCTGAGTTATCTTCATAATATTGAGAAAGACAAGAAAATTTTTGTTCAGAAGTGTGCCCAGTGCCACACTGTGGAAAAGGGAGGCAAGAGCAAGCCTGGGCCAAATCTCCATGGTGTCTTTGGGCCGAAGACCAGTCGGGCAGCTGGCTTCTCTTACACACATGCCAGTAAGAACAAAGGCGTAACAGAGGGACAGTATACACTGACAGAGTATTTGGGGAATCCCAAGAAGTACATCTACATCCCAGGGAAAAAAAAAAGATCTTCACGTGCATTAAGAAGAAGGAAGGAAGGGCAGACTTGATAGCTTATCTTAAAAAAACTACTAATGACTAATAGTTAGCCCCTGCCTTATTTATCACAAAGAAAGAAATATCTTACAGCTTTTGTGTGTGTGTGTGTGTAGACAGAGTCTCACTTTATCGCCCTCAGTAGAGTGCTGTGGCGTCACACAGCTCACAGCAACCTCCAACTCCTGAACTTAGGCAATTCTCTTGCCTCAGCCTCCCCAGTAGCTGGGACTACAGGTGCTCGCCACAATGCCTGGCTATTTTTTGTTGCAGTTTAGCCGGGGGCCGGGTTTGAACCTGCCACCCTTGGTACATGGGGCCGGAGCCCTACTCACTGAGCCACAGGCACTGCCCACTCTCACAGCTTTTTTTGTGTGAACCATAATTTGCTTGATCTCATATACCAGAATTCAGATCATGAATGAGTGACAGAATATTTTTGTAGGACAGTCCTAATTTAACTAAGACTGACTTGTGGTTTACATTATTATCGTGTGTTTTTTTTTTTTTTTTTAATTTTGATAATGATTCCAGTTCATTAAATGTTATCACTGTTTTCCCTTTATGGAGATATGGTTGGTTTAATTAGTGATGTTCAACTTTTCACAAAGATACTATATTGCCATCCCAAAAGCTATTGAAGATTGATTTTATATTAAGATTTATATAACTGGTTATTTGAATGTATTTAAATACTGGGGAAATCCCTTCACTGTCTCAGAACCAAACAAGACTCACTGGTGTTTTAACTGGTACTCATTAGTCTGTTAAAGATGAGGGCTGCAGAGAAGGCAGTAATGTTTATTTACCTTTTATTTTCCATCTTCACTATGCCAATCTAATTTCACTGGGTCTACTAAAATGGTGCCTTTTATTTATTGAAAGGCATTTTAGCGTAATTTTATGTGTAATGTCAAATAAGGAATATTTAACATTTCTCTTATTTTATAGACAATCTATAAGGTCAAATGCTTTTAAAAGTCAATACTTCAAGATAGCAAATAAAAATTTTGAATTATTTACTACCCACGTCAGGCTAAGTTATAATTTGGGATGTCTATAAAGAACTCTTCAGAAACACATAAAACTATAGAACAACTGTATTTGTCTGACTGTTAATGGTGCTTTTATGAATTCATTATGTGTATTAAATTAGAAGAGATATACACAAATTTTAAAATTAAGTGTGATCATAATGTACAATAATTAAAAACTAAATCATAGATCATGAAAAAAATGTTTTCTTAGATATTTTATAAGCTATCTCTAATATCTTCCAATAAAATTTCATTTTTTCCTGAAAGTTATATTGAAATGGGTTTGTGTTGCCTTCAAATGAGGAACCTCTATAAAACAGAATGAATAGAAAAATCTTTATAAAAATTTTATATAAGTTTTAATATGAATAATGTTTCAAAGTAAAATAGATTTAACTAAGTGGCCCAAATAGGAGATGGTATCTCAATATTTATAAATATTTATTATTGTTCTAGACATATCCAGTTATGTGTGAATAAAAATATCAAAGGGGATCAGCTAAATGAATTTATAATGGTATCTATATCTCATTTGGAAATACAGTAAGTCTTTTAGTTTGATGTTACTTAATTTTTTGAATTTTTATTAATTGTTTAAATGTTGCCAATGTTATTTCATTGGGAGTTATTGCAAAGAAATCTGGATATCTAATAATATGAACATACTGAGGAAAATTAGATTAACTTGTACAAATACAAGTTAATTTGTCTAGGGCATTATAATGTGAAATAGTTATATGAGATGGAATTGTTTGGAAAACAGTAGTGCCAAAAAAATTTCCCTCAAGGATGATATGTAATAAGATCTTTTAGACACAAATGCATTGTAATATTGTGCCAGCTATAGCCATTAGTTGGAAAAATAGCAAGACAAATCATATCATGGAGTGCAAAGATACAGGTTGTTTTCATGAAACAGGCAAGCAAAGGTAAAAAATAATAAGATATCTGGGCGGCGCCTGTGGCTCAAAGGGGTAAGGCGCTGGCCCCATTTGCCAGAGGTGGCGGGTTCAAACCCAGCCCTGGCCAAAAACTGCAAAAAAAAAAAAAAAAAGATATCACTTATTTGAGTTTATATACCATCATTCCTTTGAAGGCATAATACAACAACATACATAGTCAAAAATAATCAAGTTCATTAATAATAGGGAATTTGAATTATAAAATAAAAACCTGAAGGTGTCCTCTTGACACACTGCTACTGATCCCTAAATGTTGCCTCCTTTGACAATATGACTGATTCTTCCCAATGACAAAGATAAAATGGAAACAAAAAAAAAAAGCTTCACTGATGACACTAAAATCACAGGATCATCCTTTATTAGTACATTATGAAGATTCGAGAATATAATTCAATAATAATCAGAATCTAACTTTTATATTGCTTAAGATTTATCTTAAGTGAATCAGCCCTTTGTTACTTTCATACTTTAAGAATACTTACAGAGAAAAAAGATTCTACACAAATAAATTGTTATGATATTTTATAAAAGATCAGCACAGATAGTGAAAAAGAAGGGGAAGTTTTATTAAACTACTGAAGTAGCACAAGGAAACTTGTAATAAAACGTGTTTACCAGAAGACCCTAAAGCTTTATATGTAGAGACGATATACATGAGTCATGAATCTAATTTATAAATGGGAGGCAAGGGGAATTAATTTAAAGAATTGGAAATGTTATTTCTGCTTGAAAAGTAGAAGTTTAAATGTAAGCTACAACCTTTGTATGTTAAATCCGATTTTTAACAACTTGGTGCTTTGTAGCTACAAACAACAGGAAGCATTTCTGAAATGTAGACAAAGATACAGATAAACATCGATCATCTTTCTCGCTTTCATCCCATAATGTTGACCTTGACTGCTTCCATGTCTGTTATCCATGGGTTTATGCTATAAAACGAGACATGTATCTTCTCTTTTCCACTAAAATGTTAGAGAAGATGTCTGCACACAGAATAGGGTCCAATAATTGCAAGTGTCCTGAATGAATATCATTTTCTTCCTTCATAACTAATTTTATCCTTCCATATATTTCCATTCTTTAGTGCTATGTTTCAATGGACTCTGCACTCAGAGAGCTATTTTCCCACCAAAATCATGATGTTAATTTCATTTCCCTCTTTTTTCTATATTATTTAATTTCTTTACTCCATTTATAATTTATTTTGTAGTAGGGAGTTAAATCCTCATTATTTTCTTTTTTTCATAACTGATACTATTAAAGAAGGATGTCATACTTCTAAAATAGTTTTCCTGATCCATTCCCCTTAAGTCATATCACAGTAAAGTAAAACAAAAAATAAAGAAAGTAACAAGGGGAAATGACAAAACTACAGTTTCCTTAATAAAAATCATTGTCCCTTTTTTATATGACCTTCTCTGCATGTGTCCTCCGATCTGTAGATTGACACCTACTGTTCACATACAGTTTAGTAGCAATTATCTTTAATCTATAAAGAAAATCCATGGGTTTATGAAGAGGATAAAATAGGGAAGTTATTTTAAAAAATGAAGTGCCATTCTGGTTGTAG
Source organism: Nycticebus coucang (assembly GCF_027406575.1). Classification (NCBI taxonomy): domain Eukaryota; kingdom Metazoa; phylum Chordata; class Mammalia; order Primates; family Lorisidae; genus Nycticebus; species Nycticebus coucang. The sequence continues at coordinate 34,940,926 of NC_069782.1, forward strand.
ATTTTTTACTTGAATAAAAAGTTACGAGACTATATATTAAGTGGTTTTGTTTTAAGCACCTAAGTTTTAGGAACTGGCCTGAGGTAATGTAACTGTGAAATCTATTATTCAAAGGGGAACACCACTGTAAGAGTGAAAAGTGCAATTTAAACTTGGGAGGTTTCCACAGGGGAAAGTGAAATGTTTGATTACTGTTGCTTTGGTTGTTGGTCTTGACCTTGCAAGGCAAGAGGAGTCAGAGATCAATTTGAAAGGCAGTTGTTTGAGATGAATTTTGAAAAGATGTATAGACAAATTGAAGGCTGAAAAGTGTGGAAAGGACAAAAAAAAGAATCCAAGGATAAGGTGCTTTCTTGCTCATTGTTTTATCTCGTACATGGCACAATGCCTGTTGCACAATAGGCACTTAAAATTGTTGGGAAAAAAAATGAATGAATGAATGTTGCCATATGCTCCAGCAAGTGCACTTTGGAGATTGTATATGTATATACACACACTCAGAAGAAACAAATGCAGAAAGTCAAATAGATATCCATTCACTAACGTTTATAGCAGCCTTATTTACAATAACCCAAAGGTGGAAGCCCTAACCTTCAATGTGGCTGAAATTAGAAATGGGGCCTCTAAGGGAGTAATTTAAGGTAAAGTATGGTCAGGTAGGGCCCTGACTTTATAAGAAGAAATGCTAGAGATCTTGTTTTCTTTCTTTCTCTCATTCTTTCAATCTCTCTCAGCATACATGCACCAAGGAAAGACCATGGGAAGATGTATCAAGAAGGCAGCTATTTGCAAGCCTAGGAAGAGAGCCCTCACTAAAAACTAAATTAGCTGGAACCTTGATATCAAACTTCTAGCCCCCACAACTGAATAAATATCTTTTAACAAATTTCTAAAACTGTGGAAGTGGATTTAAACTGGAAGATGGGTAGAAGCTGTAAGAGTTTTGAGATTTATGCTAGAAAAAGCCTAGATTGCCATCATGGGACTGTTGAGGATTGAGAAAGAAAATAAGAATGTTGTAGAGAAAGCCTATGTCATCTTCAGGAAGACATACAATATCATGAAGGGACTATCTGTAGAAATATGAACTTTATAAGCCATTCCAGTGAGCTCTCATGAAATGAAAACTAGGTTATTGGGAAATCAAGAAAAGGTTATCCTTTATAAAGTGACAAAATGTTTGGCTGAATTGTTTTCTACTGTTTTGCAGAAGGTAGAATTTGAAAGTGATTAAATGTGTTATTTAGCTAAGATTTCTAAGCAAAGTGTGGAAAGAGTAATTTGCTTTCTCCTTTACAGCTTGTAACGAAATATGAGAGGAGAGAAATAAATTGAAAGAACCAGAACTTGAAGAGATGGACAATTTTCAGTAGATCCATATTATTAAACTATGAATAAGCTTGTTTTGAAGCGAACACTAGGAGTCTGGATAAACAACCATTTGATAAAAGATGGTGGGTGTGACTAATGAATATAATCAGCTATCTCAGCAGAAGCCAGGAATAGAGAAGAGATTACTCACAAAGAGGCACCCTCAGTTCAAAGTAAAAGGTGCAGAGAAAGAAGGGTGGGAAGAAGAAAGGCTTTTAGACTTCTGGAATTGTACAGAATGGGATGATAAAGTTACTTACCTGTGAACATGCTTGAAGAATATTCCAAGAAAAGGGGACAGTGATCCTGAAGTTGATTCAGAGATCATCAGAGCTGTCACTTCTCTCACAGGGCTCTGGAGACAATGTTTTTTCCTACAGTTTCAGAGGATCAGAGGCCCTTCTCAGTTTCTGCTGTTGAGACAGAGTAGACTCACTGAGTCAAAGGATTGAGACCAAGATCTGTGGGGATGACTCTGCCATCCCTCTGGGTATGGAGTGCAGAGTAGTAAGAATTATTTAAGTTTAATGGAATTTGCCTTGATAGGATTTGAACTTGCTTGGAACTCATCACCCCTTTCTTCCTTATGATTTCTCCCTTTTAAAATGAGAGTCTATATTGTATGCCTGATTGCATTTTGGAAGCACAAATTGTCTGGTTTCACCTGTTCACAGCTGCAGAGGAATTTTGCCATCGGATGAATAAGTCCCTAAGCCTCCTGATTATGATAATATTTTTATTAATCTTTGGACTTTAGAGTTTATGCTGGATTGAGTTAAAACTTTGTAGCTGTGGAGATGGAATGAATGCATTTTGCAGTGAGAAGGGCATGAATGTGGGGTGACAGAGCCAGATTGCTATGAATTGCACTCCTCACACACAAATTCATATAGTGAAGCCTTATCTCCCAAAGTGACTCTATTTTAGATAGGCCCTTTATAAGATAATTAAGTTTAAATGAAGCCTGAAAGTGGGACCTTAAGGATACAGGATGGAACACCTTTTAAGAAGAGGAAGAGAAAGAGATCTTTCTCCAAGCGCACAGAAAGGAAAGTTTCTATTTACATAGCCCTTTCTGTGGTGTTTTGTTGTGGCAGCCTGAGTACACTGGGATGCCGCTTTATACACAGACATCCATAACCTAAAACGTGTTGCAGTTTTACTACTATTTGATTTTGGGTAAGTAATCACTAGAGCCCATTATAGGACAAACGCTTTACCTATGACCTCCAAGTGTTTGTTCCTCTGGTTTCATTATTCATGCTTGGCCTTTTTCTGCCTCTTTAATCATTCTGCCTCCGGGAAAGTGCAGTGATTTCTCTGATTTGTAAATTTAGGGACAATGAACTGAGCATGCTCAGTTCAATTTCTAAGTTTTTCTATTTGGGTGCTAACTGTTGTGGGAGGACTAGCTCTCTGCTTCACTTTGCTGTCAGGCATATGTGCACAAGTGCCTTTGCCCCATAAAGTGGAGAGGCTTGCTCAAATCTAGCATTCTAGCATGCTTAAATTGGGACTGCCTGCTTGTTTAAGAGCCTCAGTTAGCAGGACATCGACTCCCAAGTTTGTCTCAGGGCCTCCAACATAGCCTTTTGAAATAATAACATCAGATCACAAATGATTATACTGCCACTCAATATCCAGAACTTTAAAAAAAATGGTGAGAGAGAAAGTTGAACCTATTGGTTAATGTAGTAAAGAAGAGATTTATTGACCAGGCACTGCTCTGGGGTGGAGCAGAGTGCTGATCTTAGAGTCACTGAGGCAGCATGGAGTTACTGAATTTTCAAAGGCTACAGGAATGATGTCAGCGTTACCAGGGGTTTACATAGATGAGGCTGTTGTACCTGGTATTTAGAAAGACTCTTTTCCTGATTGGCTGATTTTCAGAAGGGAGTGCCTAACAGTGACTGGTTGGTTGCAAGACCCAGTTCATTGTTGTAAATTATTATGGAAATATTGAAAGGTTGTGAACCTGCTTTGATGAAAGTGTTCTGACAGCTACTTTTACCGCAACTACAGAACAATCTGAATTTTCATGATTTGTGCAAACTTATTTATTAATCCATCAGGTAATATTTTGATCTACCATTTATTTTTGTTCTTTTGTTTGTTTGTTAAGTTGTTCAGAATCTGGTCTGGGAGGAGGGGTATTATTCATTGGTATCCTGTAGACCACCAGCCAGCCTCATTAATGCATTTTAAATGATTTCCAAATAACTACAAAGGCCAAAGAAAAGTTATGAAGAAAAAACTTTTTGGTATACCAAGTACCCTTCAAAAATAGGTTTTTGCATGGAAATTAATCGCTAACTTTTTCAACTTTCTGTATTACTAATTTCTCAGAACTGTTTCTTGGGCTTCTAGTGAGGCTTTTTATCTTTTCTTCTTACTCTGTCAGTCTTTGTAAAGTTAAACCAAGAGTTTCTCTTTCATATTCTTTCTATCTTTGCTCTGGCATAATTGTTTTCTTTATGAGGAAAACAATTTTTTTTTAGGAATCTTGCAGTTTGCTCTGTTGCTTAGAAGTGTTAAGTTTTCCTTCTTACTTTTTGATAACATTGTTGTTTTAACTTAGCATTCAATTTCTTCACAGTTGTTTTCCTTTTGTTTTTGTTTCTGTTTTTAGGCTTTTACAGCCAAAGAAACACATTTGAAAGCCATAGTTCCTTGGGCAGCTCCTGTGGCTCAAAGGAGTAGGGCACCAGCTCCATATGCCAGAGGTGCTGGGTTCAAACCCAGCCCTGGCCAAAAACTGCAAAAAAAAAAAAAAAAGAAAAGAAAAAGAAAGCCATAGTTCCAAATGCAGCATATCAGTGGAACCCCATTTTTTATCTTTCATGAGGTATGCCCTTTTTATATCCTTGGACCCATATTTATAATCCTCATATCCGATATTGGAATTATATATTTTTTAAATTTATAGTTTCTCTCACTTTGAAATTTATCCACCACCCACCCAGGAGCTTCTCTGGGCTTCTTTCATCTTTTAAATGCCATCACACCTTTCAAAAGTCAATTCAAGATTGACTACCACTTTGGCATCTTTCTTCAGCCTTTCCTGACACTCTTCTCTCTCCAAGTAATGAAGTGGAATTTATAGTAGTTACACTGTGAACTCTGGCTTAGTCACATGAGACTTTTGGACAAGTTGCTTAACATCTCTTTGCCTCAGTTTTCTTGTTTTTCAGTGACAATGTATCCTTATATTCATGTTACAAGAATTATTTGCATAAATATAAAGTATTTGAAAATTGCATAATACAAAGTAGCTAACAAATGCTAATTTTTGTTACAAATGCCCTCACAGTAAGCTGTGCATCATTTATTGCAATTCTTATATTTTGGCATATTTTTAAATTTATTATTGATGTTCTTAAATGTGTATCCCCTGAATACCAAATTCTTTGGATGTCAGAGGACATCTTATAATTATCGTATCCCCTGTCCTACATATTAGGCTTAATGCATGGGTTCAGGACAAGTTTATGGATATGATAAATATATATGTAAGTTTTTTTTATTATTATTAAATTATAGCTGTGTACATTAGTGCAGTCAAGAGGTACAATGTGTTGGTTTCATGTACAATCTGAAATATTCTCATCAAACTGTTTAACATAGCCTTCATGGCATTTTCTTAGTTATTGTATGAAGGCATTTGTATTCTGCATTTAGTAAGTTTTGCCTGTACCCATTCTAAGATGCCCTGTTTGTATGACCCCACCAATTACTCTCCCTTCACCCCAACCTCCCCTGGCCCTTCCCCTCCCTTGGCCCGTACTCCGTATTCTTGTGCTATAGTTGAGTTATAGCCTTCATATGAAAGCTATAAATTAGCTTCATAGTAGGGCTGAGTACATTGGATACTTTTTCTTCCATTCTTGAGATACTTTGCTAAGAAGAATATGTTCCAGCTCATCCATGTAAACATGAAAGAGGTAAAGTCTCCATCTTCCTTTAAGACTGAATAATATTCCATGGTATACATGTACCACAATTTATTAATCCATTCGTGGGTTGACGGGCACTTGGGCTTCCTCCATGACTTAGCAATTATGAATTGGGCTGCAATAAGCATTCTGGTACCGATGTCTCTGTTATATTGTGATTTTTGGTCTTCTGGGTATATACCTAGTAAAGGAATTATAGGATCAAATGGCAGGTCTATTTTTAGATCTCTGAGTATTCTCCAAACATCCTTCCAAAAGGAATGTATTAATTTGCATTCCCACCAGCAGAGTAGAAGTGTTCCCTTTTCTCCACATCCACGCCAACATCTCTGGTCTTGGGATTTTGTGATATGGGCTAACCTTACTGGAGTTAGATGGTATCTCAAGGTAGTTTTAAGTTGCATTTCTCTGATGATTAAGGATGATGAGTATTTTTTCATATGTCTGTAGGCCATGCACCTGTCTTCTTCAGAGAAGTTTCTCTTCAAGACCTTTGACCAGCCTTCAATGGGATCACATGTTCTTTACTTGCTAATATGTTTAAGTTCTCTGTGGATTCTGGTTATTAAACCTTTGTCGGAGGTATAGTCTGCAAATATCTTCTCCCATTCTGAGGGCTACCTGCTTGCTATACTTATGTTCTTGGCTGTGCAGAAGCTTTTTAGTTTGATCAGGTCCCAGTAGTGTATTTTTGATACTGCTTCAATTGCCTGGGGAGTCCTCCTCATAAAATATTCACCCAGGCTGATTACTTCAAGAGTTTTCCCTGCACTTTCTTCTAGTATTTTTATAGTTTCATGTCTTAAGTTTAAATCTTTAATCCAGTGAGAGTCTATCTTAGTCAATGGTGAGAGGTGTGGGTCCAGTTTCAGTCTTCTACAGGTCACCAGCCAGTTCACCCAGCACCATTTGTTAAATAGGGAATCTTTTCTCCACTGAATGTTTTTAATTGGCTTGTCAAAGATCAAATAATGGTAAGTAGCTGGATTCATCTCTTGGTTCTCTATTCTGTTCCAGACATCTACCTCTCTGTTTTTGTGCCAGTCCCATGCTGTTTTGATCACTATGGATTTATAGTACAGTGTCAGGTCTGGTAGCATGATTCCTCCTGCTTTGTTTTTATTTCTGAGTAATGTCTTGGCTATTCGAGGTTTTATCCGATTCCATATAAATTGAAGTATTATTTTTTGGAGATCTTTAAAATATGACAATGGAGCTTTCATAGGAATTACATTAAAATCGTATATTGCTTTGGGTAGTATAGACATTTTAACAATGTTGAGTCTTCTCAGCCATGAGCATGGTATATTTTTTCCATTTGTTAACATCTTCAGCTATTTCTTTTCTTAATATATGTAAATTTGATCAATTTTCATTGTACTGAAATTCAAATCAGTATAAATCGATAAACATTTTTTAAACGTTCATGCAAAATGTTTACATCCTGGGCTAGAATTAAAAATAAAAACAGACACCTAAACTTCTAATAAATTGTCTGAAGGTCTGGAAACACAGTCAACATACTTGCAGTGTAATTAATAGGAGGTAAGTAACACCTGCTCCCTCCAACTGGCTCATGCTGGTACATCATCCCTTCTTTTCTGACATTAGAAAGAGTTTCAGTACGGCATTTCATCATCATGCTTGCTTTTATATCAGGTTGCTTTGCTCTTTAATTTTTATTCCTGGAAGTAGTGATAATATGACCCTAGAGTGTAGAATGTGATTAGTAGAAGAAGAATTTCAAAGGTCTATTAAGGACCTGAATTTCCTTCTTTACCTGTCATATGTCATGAAAATATTAGCAATGCTGTCCTCTTTTAAGGGAACTTCACTATTTATTAAATACATATATGTTTATTTGTATCAATTTTAAAAGAACAATATATTTTCTGTGAATTTAAAATTTTTTAAATCATTCAAGAATATTTAATTTTATGACATTTATAATTTTTCATGGTCAAATTTTAATCTCTTTTTAATGATAGTACTAACTATAAGGAATGATGATATAAACACCTTTGCAAAGCTTAAATGAATTAAAACAATAAGGTGGTAGAAAAAAACAAGAATTGAAATAAAATTTATCTTATTCTTTTTAATATTTAAAGCAATAAAGTATGTAAAGTGATAAAGTAATTCATTCTTTCATTAATAGAAATACTAAAGAGAAAGAATTGATCAATAATATTTATACTTTTTTGTTTTTAGACAGAGCCTTACTCTTGTCTTGGGTAAAGTGTTGGGGCATCATAGCTCACAGCAATCTCAAACTCCTGGGCTTGAGCAATCCTCTAGCCTCAGCCTCTCAAGTATCTGGGACCGCAGGCATGTGCCACTGTGCTAGGATAGTTTTTATGTTCTTAGTAGAAAAGAGGTCCTGCTCTTGCTCAGCCTGGTCTCAAACTCCTGAGCTCAAACAATCCACCTGCCTCGGCCTCCCAAAGTGCTAACATTACAAAAATCATAATTGTAACACATAAATATAAATACAGCCTATTTTTCTTAAAGTCCAAGTAGAAGCTTAAATATCTTATAACTTACCTTGTGCAGACTTTATATTTTTCTTAGCTTCCATTTCCTGATTAAATGAAAGAAATGTGTATGTTACTTTTTCTGTTATTTTAGAGAATGTTTAAATTGAGAATGTTAAAAAAAATTGTCCAAGGAAAGAAAGTTAAGGAATAGTAGTACAATACTTAGAAAATATTTGCTTTTTAAATTATACATATTTCCTTATTTCTAAAATTAATATATAATTACACAAATATTGTTTGAAAATAATCTCCTTATTAAGAAATTTAACATTATAAATAAAGATCCTATTTGACTACTACCATATTACAGATTTCTTCTTTTAAAAACCAGAAAGTCATTAATCGTATATTTTTCAGAACTTTATTGTACATATTTACATACATATATATGTGCCCATAAAAATAAATATTTTTTCTATAATTAATATCACTTGTTTAATTATTCTGAAACTTTATTTCCATGTAAGGACAAAATAACATTTTATTGTTTTCATTTGTATCTTGCTAATTCCCTTCAATATGAATATCTTTTATTTTTTCCACTGACTCCGTTACATTAGCTTAAAATAACTCTAAAACTTCTTTATTTTAATGTATTTTATAGTATACTTGTGATTTGTGTTCCAAAATTTTGCTTGTAATTTTGGAAAACGTTTACCCTTTGTATAAGAGGTTTTATACTAAAAAATTCCTCCTTTGTCCCACAGCTGCCTTTTCAGCTTCATGTTCAGTTTCACTTCTCTGTTTCCTGGTCTTTCTTTGCCCCTTAAGCATTCATGCATTCTAGTAATATGGAGGATTTACATGTGTGGTTCGTGTGCTCAGGCAGTGCTCTCTGCCTCGTCTTCCTTTGCTCAGTTACCTCCTCATCCTTCAAATCTGATGTCACTGGTGGCTTTCTTAGGGTCTCATTTGAATGTCCCCCCTGTTGAGCTCAAATTTCATTTCATTGTATAACAATGGTACATGAGAATAGAATACATAGACTGTTTTGTGCTTTTTCATACAATATGCATTATGTCCTTATTAGATATTTATTTTTCTCATGGACTAGACAGTAATCTATGGAAATGGGACTATAAATGTTTATGACCAATCTACCACTAGTCTGTAAGGTGCTGCCTAACATATAGAAGGTACTCAATAATCTTTTGTTGAATGAATAAATGACTCAGAAAGACAAAGTATGTTTAGAAGTTTATTAGTATACCCTATCTGGTACGGAATCCTACTCAAGAAGAATAAAAATAAAAGCACTGATAAAAAGGGTTTCATCAATGTCATAATAAAATTTGGAATAAAAATATCACATTTATTGTTTTATAGTCTTATTAGTTTATATATAATTAATTATAGTTTCAAATTAATAGTTTATTATTTTATATTTTTAATCTATTCTCATGTACCATTGTTATACAATCTGTATGAGCAAGATACCTTCTAATTTTCATGAAATAATAGCTTAATTTCTAGGGTACGTGAATATAATTTTTTGGACAAGAGAATCCTTATATTACATAACATACTTTATTAACTGATCGGTTTACATTTGTGGTGTACTTAAAAGAAATTAGAGTTGAAATTGTGCTCTTTTTTTACATGGAATCTTGAAGTGCATCATAGAATGTTCATAAATGGCTTCAATGTTCAAAATAGCTGCCTACAACCTTTATGGAAAGAAGTATGGCGAATTCTCAAAGAACTAAAAGTTAACCTTCCTTTTGATCCCATAATCCCATTACTGAGTACCCAGAAGAACAAAAATCATTTTACCACAAGGACATTTGTGCCAGAATGTTTATTGCAACTCAATTCATATTGCCTGCACATGGAAGCAACCCAAGTGCCCATCAACCCATTAATGGATTAGCAAACTGTGGCACATGTATACTATGGAGTACGATTAGGCCATAAGAAACGATGGAGACTTTACATCTTTTATGTTTACCTGGATGGAGTTGAAACACATTCTTCTTAGTAAAGTACCTCAAGAAAGGAAAAAAGTAACCTATGTACTCAATACTAATATGAAAGCAATATATAAACAACTACATGCTCATATCAATGATAAAACACAAGTCTAGTCTTGCAAGAGGGATGGATGTGGAGGGAGAAGATAGAATGGAGGAGGGAGGGTGATAGAAAGGATCTCACTTAACACACACAGTGTAAGGGTGTTCAGCTACCCCGTGGGTCTCAAATACAACTTGAACTTTACCTTAGTATGGAAAACAAGGTAACCTAAATATTTGTACCCTTATATTAACCTTAAATTGGTTTAAAAGCTGCCTATAAAAAATAAAAGTGGTGACAGAAGTTTGTTTTATTTTATTCTTGTTTTTATTAATTATTTTGCTTAACAGTTTTTTTGTTTTCGTTTTTGAGACAGAGTCTCACTATGTCAACCTTGGTAGAGTACTGTGGTGTCACAGCTCACAGCAACTTCAAACTCTTGGACTTAAGCGATTCTCTTGCCTCAGCCTCCCAAGTAGCTGGGACTACAGGCGCCGGCCACAATGCCGGGTTATTTTTTGGTTGTAGTTGTCATTGTTGTTTGGTGGGCCTGGGCTGTGTTGGAAAGCGCCAGCTCTGGTGCCTGCAGCTGGTGCCCTGGCTGCTGAGCTCCAGGCGCCGAGCCTGCATACCAATTTCTTATTAATATTTCCATTCCCTCCTTAGTTTAAGCATAATGAAGGACAGGTTTCTTTTTGATAATGGGGCATCCCCCCCTGCAGAATAAAGAATAATAGTTTTTAAAAAAGAAAGAAAACTAATTTCTTCAAAAGGCCAGAATATACAACACTATTCACTTGTTTTGTAACAAAAAGAGATTGTTTTTTAAAAACTGAAATATGGTGGCTAATGGTAAGATTACAGCCGTATAGTTTCAAATCTGGAAACAAAATATTTTACCTATTTGAAAATGTGTCATTTCTATGATGAACTTATGTTAGTTCAAAATGTTAGGTCAGTAGCTCTAGGGTGTGAGGTCCTGTTCATCCACCTACTTTGCATCCTGTTTTTAAACTTTGAAAATAAACTAAAGTGATATGTGTGTGTTATGATACCATGTTCCCCTTGTGTACATGTCTCAACAATAGAAGAATAACACAAAAGAAAAACTTCTTTTCATTATTGGCACTATCAGTACCACTGCAAATACTGTGGGGAAGAAAAATAAAAAAATAAAAAAATCTGGACTTCTCACACAAAGCCCTTATTTCCCAGACATTTACATTTTCTTCTGCTTTGCCTAGAGAGAACAGATGGCAGGGTGGTGATTTGGGATGCTAATTAGGCTGCCATGTTTTTCAGCTAACCTTAGGTAGACATAGTCCTTTGAGGGCTGATTACTGTTATGCCATTTTAAAATGCTAGCAGATAACCATTAAACACCCTTTAGTAATGAACTTTTTATAAGCAATAAAACTATGATTAACTGTAGTATAATAAAAAAAAACTCTATACCAGCAAGACAGTAATTAAATGCACTGTGGCATTTTAAAATAAAGTTTTATACTGAGTTCCAGAACTAGTAGGCATACAACAAATGAAAACTAGTAGTATTTGTGTGTGATTTATTGAACTCTCTATAATAAGGTGACATGGAAACGGACAAACTCTCTATAGGTAGAGTTAAGAGATTGGAAGTCTAACTCAGGCACTCTGAAAACTGGAAGAAAAGAAACTATACTACCTTCTACGGAAGGTATATTGGAAAAAAATTATAATTAGAGTCATGTTATTCTGTATAAAGAAATAGTTTTGTCCAGTTAGAGTATGCATATTTTTAAACTGTCACAGGATTACAAATGTTACTTATGTCAATCTATAATGCATAACATGTTAAATTTATTAATTAACAAAAATGATTCATGCATGTGGAAAACACACTTGGATTTTAAAAATGCCGTGTGTTAAAATGTAATACTTTCTTCTGAGCCTAAAATATATTTTTGTTTTTTAAATTAGATCATAACTGTGTACATTACTGCATATTTTTGAGATGTGGACAATTTTTTTTCAAGAATCAAGATGAAATTATTGAAAAGTTTTAAGTCTAATGTCTAAAACTTAAACTTAATGTTTCATTGTAGCATAAAATAATCTTAAGTGTTCTAAAAAATGTGTCTTATCTTTCAGAGGAAGGAGCACAGTGAAGAAGTTAAAAGCATGGGCAATGCCTATGGCTCAAGGAGCGGGGTGCCAGCCCCATATACTGGAGGTGGTGGGTTCAAACCTGTCCCTGGCCAAAAACTGCAAATAAAAAAAAAAAAAAAAAAAGAAGTTAAAAGCAAACATTCTGGAGTTAAACTCCCTGGTCAAATGGTGTTCTTATTTATTATTCTTATGAAATTTGGGTGAATTCCTTAACTTTCTTTAGTTTCAGGTTCTTCAAGGCACTTAACAAGATTTCTGTGAAAATCAAATAAGATAATTCACATTAAATATTTAGCCAACAGCTTCGGTAACAATAAATGCTCTGCAGATGACACTAGATATTATTGTTGTCATCATTGTTTTTGAAAGGATATGAGAGAGACAAAACTATGTATAAACATAATGTCTATGGTAGTAGTAATTATTGTTAGAAAAAATATTTCCTAAAAAAATTGTTAAAAAATTATGAACTAGCATAACTTCAATTTTTGTGTTTGATATTGGTGTTCAATTAGACCCCCCCCAAAGTAAAACTATTTAAAAATATATTAGCTATATTTGTTTTAGTAAAATCTGGTCTTTGTTTCAGGTCTACTATAAGACTGATCTAATTCGGAGCAGAGCTTTACTGAACATACTGAGATGCACTTCCAACATACGGAGGTATCTATGTTAACATGCTTTTCCTTCTAAGCATTTAAGCCTTTCTATAAAACATAGTTTGGGGCGGCGCCTGTGGCTCAGTGAGTAGGGCGCTGGCCCCATATCCCGAGGGTGGCGGGTTCAAACCCAGCCCCGGACAAATCGCAACAAAAAAATAGCCGGGTGTTGTGGCGGGTGCCTGTAGTCCCAGCTGCTTGGGAGGCTGAGACAAGAGAATCGTGTAAGCCCAAGAGTTAGAGGTTGCTGTGAGCTGTGTGACGTCATGGCACTCTACCCCAGGGCGGTACAGTGAGACTCTGTCTCTACACAAAAAAAAAAACAAAACAAAAGCATAGTTTGAGCAACATCCACCAAAGTGAAGCCTATGGAATTTAGTAGTATCAATGAATATTTGGAATAAATTCATGAAAATTAGAGAATCGGAAATTCAGTGATGCATTGGCACCAGTATTTGGTCTGCAGAAGGTATACAAGGGAGTTTGTAAATTAAATTAGTTTATGTTAACACATAATTTTGTGATTTTGAATAAAATTTCATGTGGTATTTCATTTTATTTTCTAGAGGACTATGATCTCTGTTTGAAGGTGGGATTCATTTGAGAAATTCGACCTCTACTTTAGAAATTTTATATCTCTCAAAAAATAACATATAATCTTCACTTCTACAGTTGGTTAAGCTCAGAGGAGTTGAAAGACTATCTTAAAAAAAACAAAACACAGTAATTAGGGGAAGATCCACAATAATAATCTATATATTTTTACTTTACATTTATATTTTATATTTATATTTTTATACCACATGTCGCTTCTTCATTGTGTGCGTGCGTGTGCATGTGTGCATGTGTGTGCCTGTGTGTACGTGTGTGCCTGTGTTCATGCATGTGCTTTTGTGTACATGTGTGTGCATGTACATGTGTGTGCTTGTGCGTCTGTGTGTTCCTGTGTGTCTGTGCATATGTGCATGTGTACATGTGTGTGCATGTGTTAGTGTCTGCATGTGTTTGCGTGTGTGTGTGTGCAACCTAATGGGTCGCATTTTTGAGGCCTCTTGTTCTCATTTCTCATGTTATTATTTTTAATCTTGTTATACTTTAGAACATGAAAATACTATTTTCCTCCTTATGTGACTGGATGATGACTCTTGTTGCCCCCTCCACTCTTCTTGATATTTTCCAACTATTTGGAAATTTTGGTGACAGTGAAACATAAAAAAAATACCAATTTAATTGTTGTTTGGAGATGTGAAAGAACAGCAGCTTTGCCGTGGGTATAAGCTCGCTTCTGCAATTATTAAGGGTAAACAAGAAACAGACTACACCGCATGGGATGGCGTGTAGCAAAACATCTTTATTCTTGATCACCTTATATACACTGGTGGTCACGTACACACGTAATCTATGATCTCTAACTCTTTCTATCTAACCTTAACTTGTGAGGAGACATCAAGTCTACAAATCAGCACAATTTTTCCTCTGCTTTTTTCTTTCTTCTCAGACATGGGTTAATTCTTGAGCAAGGTATCCAAATAAAAATCACAAAGAACTCCTAGGGAAGAAGGGGAAACAAAATCCCTCAAGCACACACTTAGTTTGCCTCATAATGGAGTAATGACTTTGTTCTTCCACAAGGCAGAGACCTTTAGGCTCCAAAGACAATGTGTTTTTTAACACCTGTCAACCTCTGGCCCTTATCTCCAGTGGAGAGATTGTTAGTCTCTGACCACCTGGGCTTCATGGGAGCATAACATCAGAGAAACTGTTCTGAAACAGGCTCTGAGTATGCCTCAGAGGGGAGCACAGTTCTTTTTGCCTTTGTGTTAGCAAAAGCCATTTTTAACTCATTACAGACTTGCCTTGTGTGGCTTATGCGGGACGGTTTAACCCACATTTAATTCTCTTAAAAAAAGAGAGAGAAAATTAAAGAAAAATAAACTTTGACTGATATTTCATTAGGTACCAGACTCTGAGCTTGACAATACTATTAACAGGCAACCTATAGAACAATACTCTATTTTTCTGTGAAGTTAATATCCAAATCTTTTTAACTTTAATTGTTTATTTTACTTTGGCACTATACAAATGTATCATTTTTCTCTGGTCCTTTGTATTCTTTTTGCATTTGTCTTACAAATGTAAAACATGCCTATCAGGAAATGATGGCTTGCTTTATGTGGCTTCTAGTCAAATCATCATCATTTTAACAAATTGTATTGCCAGTTAGTTAAGGGTTTCAGTTCTGGTGTGTGTGACAAGTTGCAAAAGTCCATCCCTAATTTAGGCACTTAACTCTAGTGCCAGTGTGAGAAGACAAGCACATATTTCTGTAACACAACGACTTAGGACCATTGATGGGGAGTGGAGTAGATTTGGCAGCAGGAATACCACTTAGGAGCCTGCTGCTGCATCCATGCAGACAAGGTATCAGGATTCAGAAAAATAAAGAATACTGAGGGTCATTTCATACAAATTGTAATCAGTGTCACTTTGTTTTAGTCACTCCCGCCTTGCTTTCTGTCTGTCTGTTCCCTGAGGTGAACGTACATTCTACCTTGTTATTTTTCTCTCCCTACATCATCAAAAAATAACCTCTAACTATGAAAGGAAAAAAAAAAAAAGAACAATTGGCTAATTTACAATTGTTTTGCTTTACCTGTGGCTTTTAACTCTTGATTTCGGTAAGTCCAGACTTATAGTAAAATGCAATCCTAGTAAAGAGAAATCAGATTGTCTAATCATTTACATTTGTCACATATATACTGACATGTTCACATATACACACACTCAAGCACACATACATTTCTTTAAATTTTTTTCTGAACTCCTTGAGCATACATTGCAGATATGGTGTCCCTATCATCCTCAATCCTTTTGTGTGTATTCCCTTAAAAGTAGAACTTTATCCTACAAAACTATTACAATTTTTAAAACCTCTGATTTGTTTCCTGGTTGCATGACCGGAGACGTGAAAGAACAGCAGCTTTGCCGTGGGTATAAACTCACTCCTGCAATTATTAAGTCAAGAAACTACACAGTATGGGATAGTGTGTAGCAAAGTTCTTTATTCAGGGTTTTGATTTTATACCTTTCTAGTCACATACACGCTTAATCTATCATCTGTTAGTTTCACCATTACCTCATTTTACCTATCTGAAATTAACTTGTAAGGAAATATTCTGTTACCATATCAACACAATCACTTCTGCAGTAAACATCTTCTTCTAGACACTGACTAATCTATGGGCAGGTATCTAAATAAAGATCACAAAGAAGAAAGTAGCCACAGGGGAACAGAGTTAATGGAAGAGTACCTTCAAGCATTCACTCAGTTTACTCAGTATGAAGTAACGACTGTCTTTCCACAGGGCAGAGGACCTATAGACCTCTGACAATATGTTTTTAACCTACGTCAACCCTCTGGCCCGTATCTCTGAGGAAAGGTGGCATGCCCTTTGATCTGAGGCTTCACAGGGTGCACAACTTCAGAGAATTGGCTTGTAGAATTTTACCTCCAGGCAAGCTAACTCTGCTTGTGTCCCAGGGGGGCCCAGGTCCCTTAAGCCTCTGGAAGAATAGCAAGTCATTTTAAACTCACACTGAGTTCACTTTGTGTGCTTGATGTAGGATATATTTATTTCTAAATATTATCCTACATTCCTTGTCTCCAAACTCCTCTTTAGCCACTTAATTGTCATTTTCAGGATAAGCTCCTTTTTTTCCTCATCTTTTATCCTTCTATTTATCTGTTGTATAAATTTAGAGTTTTGTGTACAAGGCTTAACTAATTTCCAGTGATACCTGGGCCTAGAAATGTGATTACACTTACACATCCTATAGAAAAATCTGCCCCTTTAGGAAGAGATCCTGAGCTGTCTATGCAAGACTGTGAAATGGTGTTAGTAATCATCTCACCGGAAACAATCCCTTAGTCTCACAGAGTTAGCCTCAGGAGGAAACTTATTTCCCACAGCAATGTTCATGAGGTTGAATTATGCAAAAGCCTATGGGTTGAGCCTAAATAAAGATGATTTACTCAATACAGTATCAACTTCGGACATAGGAAAATGTACTCTCTCTCTACCTCCATGCTTTCCTCAGAATTTCTCAAAAATAAAGCCAAAAATATTACAAACGAAAGCAGTAATTCTCTTTTAAAGAAATTCTGTTAAAGTGCAAGGGCAAAATATAATTACATATTTATACAGCATACAATAGCATGAATAATTATACTTTAAACATGTACATTATATAAATGTATTTTTTCAATAGTAAGACATATCTTTCTCTACTTAAACATAGTCTAACTATTCCTGTATTACTCATATTCTAAACATTGTGTAATTCAAATAATTGTTCTTTAAGCATGTATTTACATGAATGTTTTCCATTTGCAAAACGTACCTTTCATATATAAAAATAAATTTAATGAATTTTCTCATAAAGCCAAGCAAGTTTTTTTCTTTAGGTAGAAAAAGAACACCTATGAAAATTATTATAACTAGAAATGAGTTTACATACAACGTCCACCATCAAATTAATTTGATTTTATTATCCGACCTAGTATATCTTAGAAACTGGTCTTCTCACTCCTGATCTGTTTTGCAACGAATTGGGGCGGGGTGGGGGGGATTGCATTTCATTGCATGAAGCAAAGACGTCGAGTTTGTCATGCTCTTTCATATGTTCCTACTTTGTGAGTTTAGATAACTTTCATTCGCTTATTTCCTTCTAGTCATTTATTTTCATGGGCAGATAAAATATTTTATATATTTTAAATTTAAAAATACTTCACATACGTGGGGTTTAAATTGTCCAGTATCTTGACTGCGATGGTGAATAAAATTCTAAAGCACCTAAGAGGGACAACCACACAGACAGAAAATGAGTACAACTAAAACTGAGTAAATACGAGTAAGACCATCATATTGAACCAATTCAATACGGTCATTGTAATATACTGTAGCATTCCATTTGGGAGAAACTGTATAAAGTCTGAAAGGCACCTCTCTGTATTGTAATAACTATATGTAAATCTATAATTACCCTAACAAAAATTTCTATTAAAGAAAACTCCCCATGTTACCTTTAAATAATCTTATCCCTGCTAAATATAATTAAGAAAAGAATTGACATCACATGTATATTCATTCTGCTTTACTTTGAAGTTCATTTGGAGGAATGATAGTGAACTCAGTGTATGGTGAGACTATAGGCAAGTGAGTATCATAAAATGATTATGTTTAATATCTGATTATTTAAAATGAGGTGTGACTGTTATTTATTCCATATTAATAAAAGGTGAAAATATTCATTTGCCTTTGGCAAACAAGGGCTTCGTTATGGGATAGCTTGTCTATTTTTTTGGAAAAGAAGCCAGTCAAAAACTAAACAAGAAAACCAACAGCACGATTTTAAAAATGGGCCAAAGGCTTTGATTTCCATGGGTGTGGAGGTCTTGGAGGGATGAATAGGCAGAGTACAGGGAATTTTTAGGGCAGTGAAAATGTTCTGCACGATACCATAATGGTGGATACGTGTCCTTACACATTTGTGTAAATCCACAGGCTGTACAACCTTAAGGTGTCCACCCTCAGGCAAACTACAGTCTTTGGGTGATTATAACATGTTAGTGTAAGTTCATCAATTTTGTTGTAGCAAGGGATATTTTGATAATGGGGGGCTATCTAGATGTGGGAATAGAATGTAAGTGGGAAATCTTTGTACCCTTTTCTGATTTTGTGGTGAACTTAAAACTTCTCTTAAAAATAAAGCCTTAATGGTATTCTTAAAAAGATAAATAGATACTGTCTTTCACATGTTTTAACCTCATTTGTATTGCTTTGCTTTCCTTTGGGTGCTCCCTGACCTCCATTCTCCAGGACACAGCCCGAGGAGCAATCCTTCCTTCCTCTCCATACTGACCAAATTCATCATCACGTCTTAGGGTGAGAGGCGGATTCACCGTGAAGCAAAAGTTTAAGCTGAAGGGTCCCGCACATGCGCAGACGCCACCCAAGGGTTTGTGCTTATTTTTGTGTTTGTAATGTTCTGTTATTTTATTAAAAAGAGAAGTGTGATCAAATTTCATCATCCATGAAGCTGATACCGACGCTAAGGGTCTTGAAAGTGATGAACAATTTCTGAGTTTTCACTTTTCCTATTATTCTCTGAAACTTACTCCCTAAATCATAAACAACCTTCTTTCTGCTAAATTTAATGGTTTCTTATCAGTCCTAGTGGGCTTGTTGTTCCCTGTCCTGTGATGCTCTGGTTTAAACGCGGTTGGCTTTTCCCTGCGGGTTCACGGTGAAGTTTGTTCAGCGCTGTGAGTGGAAGCAGAGTGAGGCACCACCAGAGTCAACTGCGCCATCTGCAACCCTCCAGTCCCTAGAATCGAGAGCCAAACAGACTGCTCTTCTTTATAAATTGCCCAACCTTTGGTGTGCAGCTACAGCTCCGTTAATGGCCCAGGACGTGAGGCCTGACTCTTACTCTTTCCTCACAGCGCCCTTGCTGTGTGTCTGTGACTCAGCCATCCTGGTTTCTTTCCGTTGACCTGAGTGTTCCTCTGGGTTCCAGTTGCCGTGTGTCCCTGACACGCTCCCACACTATGCTTGTTCCACGCAAATTCTCAACAAACGAACAGGCGCACGGTAGACAGCAGGTCGTATCCACGGGCTTTCTCATGCCTCTCGCTTTATGAGAGGCATTGTGTTTAACACAGGGGGTAACCTTTAATCAAATAATCATAAAAGTAAATTGCTAAACACAATCTGTGGTCATGATGATTTAGGAAAGAATGTACTTCATGCAATGAGTGAACAAAAGTTGGACCTCGTACGGTAAGACCTTACATTTGACTTGTGAGCAGTTATGAAAACAGGAATTAAATTAACTTACTGACTGATTAAAAGTATTCCGCATTGTGTCGGCAGCAATTAACGATTCTGAGGCAAGATCCAGGCCTTTAAAATTTTGGATATCTATCATAAATGTCAGATTCTTTTGTACCAGTCTCTTCATTTTAATCATTATAAAATTGTTATCTCTCTTTTATGGGAGTGTGTTAGGTGTGCTGTTGATCAAGGTTACCTGCCTTTCTCTTGCCAAGAAATGTGTATGTAATCCATGCCAGTCCCTGTACTGTAAATTATTAACAGAATGAAATAATAAAATTAGAATCCAAATTGGAGTTCCTTCATTGTTGTATGGCTGCTGACATGGAATTTTTAAACGGATACTGCTGTCAATATCTTAGACAAAACTTTCTCTCTCTCCCTATTTCTCTGGTCTTATTGTCAGTACTGTGAGCTCTCAGGGGAGCCATTATTACAAAATATTTAAGCAGATGGTTTACATGACCAGATTCATATTTGTGAAACACAGCTCTGGATTTTTTTTTTTTTTAAAGAAAATACAATGTAAGCAAAAACGAGTAATTGTGGGACCATTTAGGAAGCAATTACATTAGGAAAGTGAACAGTAATAGGGAAAAACAGATGGATTTTAAAAGAATGTAGATAGAAAAACTGATAGATCAGTCTCTGATGGTAGCAGAAAGAAGAGGACCTTCTCAGGGTAACCTTGGGTTTCTTAACCCCACTGCAATCTCAAACTTGGCATTGTGGAAAGTGTTGCTTAAAGTTCTGTCTTGTAGAATGTGATGTGTACAAATGGCATTTAGTAATGAAACAGGAAATGATGGATGATAGATTTAGATAGAGGCATATTTTCAACCTACTGAATTATTAATAATTTTGTGACATCCTAGGAAAGATAAGCAGTAGGCATTTGCTATTCATGTCTGAATGCTGGATAATAATTTGGGAGTCATATCCAACATAGACACTTTTTTTAACTTATTTTTTTAATTTGTTTATTTATTTTGATCTCAAAATATTAAGGGGATGCAAATGTTTTGGGTTACATGGAACACTTTTGCAATGCTTGAGTGGCAACTGTAAGTTTGTACATCACCCAAATCATGTTCATTGTACTCAAGAGGTAGATTTCCATCCATCCTTTCCTGCCCCTTTCCCCCTCTTTCTGCTTGATGGCCAATGAGTTTTACTTCCCTCTGTGCACAGGTGATCTCATTGTTTAGTTCCAATTTAATAGTGAGTACATGTCTTCTTTTTTTGTTGTTGTTGTTTGTTTTTTCTTTTTCTTTCTTTTTTTTTGGAACATAGTCTCACTATGTCACCCTGGGTAGAGTGCTATGGCATCACAGCTCACAGCAACTTCAAACTCTTGGGCTTAAATGATATTCTTGCCTCAGCCTCCCAAGTAGCTGGGACTACAGATGCCCACCCCAACGCCCAGCTATTTTTTTTTGTTGCAGTTGTCATCATTATTTAGCAGGCCCAGGCCAAATTCTAACCCGCCAGCCTTGGTGCATGTGGCTGGTGCCATAACCACTGTGCTATGGGTGCTGAGCCTGTTTTTTCATTCTTTAGATACTTCACTTAGAATAATAGTCTCCCAGTTCTGTCCAAATTGTTGCAAAAGGCATTAGTTTATCCTTTTTAGGTTGAAGTCGTACTCCATGGTACACGTACAACACATTTTGTTAATCCACTCATGCTTTGATGGGCATTTTGGTTGATTCCATATCTTTGCAATTGTGCTGCAATAAACATTCAACTGCAGATGCCTTTTTGAGAAACAAAAAGGACTTAGTTTTTGTTGGAACAGATATCTAGCAGTAGGATTGCTGAATTGAGTGGTAGGTCTATTTTTAATTCTTTGAGGACTCGCTATGCTGTTTTCCATAGAGTTTGTATGAGTTTTCAGTCTGACCAAGTGTGTGTTAAGTGTCCCTGCCCTCTGCATTCACAGCAGTATGTATCTATTGTTTTTGAACTTTTTAATAAGAGCCATTCTAACAGAGGTAAGGAGATATCTCATTGTGGTTTTAATTGCATTTCCCCAATGATTAGTAGTGTTGAACATTTTTTTTTTTTTTTTTTAATTCAGCACAGTCATTTTTGGTCTCCAGATCTTTCTTTTTTTCTTTTTTTGGCCGCCACCTCCGGCATATGGGGCCAGTGCCCTACTCCTTTGAGCCACAGGTGCCGCCCAGGGTCTCCAGATCCTTATAGCTAACTTCCTACTCTGCTTCTCTACTGGGAGGCCTCCAAGGCACTTCCAGCACCAGAAGTGAGCTCGGCTTGCATTATCCTTGAAAATCACACCCTCTTCCTCTTCCTTCACTACTCATCTCAATGAAGTTCATCACTATTCACCTGGTTGCCACTGTCATTAACCTACAGATCTTACTTCTATACTTTGCATTTGAAAAATTATCAACAAGATCTATTTACACTGAACATTTCTCTCACATTAAGTTTGATTTGTTTGTATCTTCATGTCCCTTCATAATCCTCTGCATTTATTATGCAATTGTGAATATTAAACTTTACATTTCATCTGGAAGTTAAATATGCTCCAAAGAGTGATACGTGGGCTGCTTTAACATTAATCATTATTCTTTGGGGTTTTACTATTTTTATTAGGTTGCTATATTTAAATTTAGTGAAGCATTTATTCTCAATCAAGAAGACCATTGAGATGATACAATTCTGTAAGTCTGTGGTGTGAAATCACAGTAATAAACTTTATTTGGTGTGAGATGAAAAATGATTGAATATACTTTCAATTTATTAATATCCTTTTACTTCTCTTCTGTGATATTTATTAATGTAAGTGAAGTAAATAGTGAAAGATATTAAACTCGTTTCCTAATCTTTTCTGTGGACTTCAATTTTTCACAAATAAAGCGTTAAAGCATAAACTCGGTAGGTAAACAGAACCTGCTCTTTTTTAGATATTCACTTCTGAAACACCGCAGTAAAATCAATCTTCAGAGCAGATTTTTAAACAGATACAATTAGATAGATAAATTCAGCTTTTGCCATACTATAATGACTTGATTTTGACAAGCCGAATAATTTATTTGAGATTAGATTATATACTGTATGTTGTATCAAGGCATATAGACGGAAACCTTAATATATCACTGAAAATCAAATTGAGAAATATGGCATTACATAGCAAGAAAACAATGCGGTGGACCTACTTTCCTCATTCTTTGAAAAAATATGTGATATTTGTGGTGGAAAAAAGTATTCAGTGTTTTTCTTTCCCTTTTATTTGATAATTAAACTACTTCAAGAAAATTGCTTATGAAGTATTTCCTTTTTAGTCAATACTTGCCACTCATATTCTAGGAGAAGTTATAGCAACTATGACCAAAGGGCCAAATCCAGTTGGCTCCTATTTTTGTAATTAAAATTTTATTATAAAGCAGTCACAACTATTTGTGCACTGTCTATGGCCAGTTTCAACTACAAATCCAGAATAGAGTCATTGTCAGAGAAGATATAGTTTATAAGCCCTAAAATATTTGAAATCTGGCCCTTTTTAGAAAAAATTTGCCATATCAGTATATTAGAAACTAGAGTTACCCAATTTATATTTCTTCCTATGATGGCAAATGTATATTTAATAATAAGTGAAATGAATGGAAAATATTGACAAGAAAAGACATGCAACCAGAAAAAACAATTCTATTTTTCAACTTTACATTCAGCCAGTGGGAAAATAAATATAAAAATAAAAATAGTAGTCCCAGCTACTTGGGAGGCTGAGGCAAGAGAATTGCTTAAGCCCAAAGAGTTTGAAATTTCTATGAGCTGTGACACCATGGCACTCTACTGAAGGCAACATAGTGAGGATCTGTCTCAATAAATAAAATAAAAATAATGTTATAACACCAAAAAAGAAAAGAGTAACCCTTTAATTCTTTACATTCTATTTTTTTTATTGGGAAAATATATACTTGCAATTTTTCCATTACAGTCAGCGACAGTGCTTTTACAGTTAACTCAAAAGTGAATTTTAATAAGCCTGGAATGTCTGTGGACAATATATTTTAGGCAACTAGCAAATTTACAACTTAGACAGTTACATTTTCTTAGCTTAAACAAAGAGGAAAGCCAAAATTTTAATTTTAAAGATATTATTAAAATACCTTTTAGCAAAGCCAAAGATTACACCCATCGTTTTCACTGCTGCTTTAAATTTTAAATACAAGTAAAATCCGCAAGTGCTCTCTGAATAAAAATGAAATAAGACAAATTTTGTTTCTTGTCTTTACAATCGCTGTATGATGTCTAATCTATTATTTAAACAGAGGAATGTGAAGTTCCACAGGAGCTGGAGCAACCTGAATGATTCTCAAGGTTGTGAGTTTAACCCTGCAGCAGTGTGTGTATTCTTCCAGGTAGAATACAAAGTTTATGAAAATATAAGCAATAAAAATATGCTAGCTTGAAGGTTACGTACATTTTGAAACTCAAAAATAACCACAGCAATTATGTAGCAATTATTTTCCCAATGATTATTATTTTTTATGTTCTCTGCACCCTGCAACTTTATGTTACCCACACTGAGGAAGATACCTAATGCCCGGCGCTTCTTACACACTGTCTAGTCTCTATTGAATCCTTCCAAGTGTATTTATTTCTCTGCAATGTACCTTTTTAAATTCTATAATATTTATTCTTCTTTTCTTTACCTACAAAATCGATAAATTTGCCACAAAGCCTAAATGTCATCCTTTTATATACCACTTGTAAAAAATTCCTTTTCAGGTTTTAAGTCTCAACATATTTTTTTATTCTTTTCTTTTCTTTTTTTTCTTTTCATATCCTCACAGGCAGAACTGACAGCTTTTTCTTCTTGTATTCCTCCAAAACTTCATTAATATTGCAATCGTGATGCAAACCTAATATTTGTCATATTGATACTCTTTCTCTCTCCCTCTCTTCTTTCTTACTCTGGATCTTTCTCTCTCTATCCCTCTATCTATATATTTGAATTGGTCTTCTGAAGCCAGATAATTTTATGGTCACAGTCATCCTCACATCACCAGAACAAATGCACTACTGAGACTATATAGTAGGCATTTGAAAAAACATTCTAGAGAATAATAAAACCATTCAATGTAAGGATTACAAGTAGATCTTATGATGACAATTGCACTTTTGTAATTTGCACCATTGAATCTTCAGTTTCATAAAAATAAAAGTTGCTGTACATTTAAAAAAATAATGTACTACTTAATTTGTTTCCAGAATAAAGTAAAGGAACAAACAGGAATGTCCTACCTTCTATATCTCATTCAAAACCAAAAAATTTTCTTTATTCCACTAACTGAGGCTTTTGCAGTGGACTTGGGTATTAGACTGTTCATTGATAACCTCTAGTACTTATTTAAAAGAATTTTGCTACTATTATTTTTATTATGTGTTTAAGTGGCTGCAGTAATTTTTGAAATCATTTTACTCATAACTTTAACTGGTGCCTACCTAAGCATTTTTTTAGTAAACAAATAGGGAAACATAACTATTTGGTGTAAGAAATTATAGATCTATGTTGTGTATTAAGGATCATGGAATAAAAGGGATGCTCATTCTGGCCAAAAATTAAAAAAAAAAAAGGATTCTTGGTATGTTTTAGAAGATATAATTTAGTTGACATTGTTCTGAAATTTATTTGGTCAAATTATCTTTTCTTATTTCCTGTGCAATAGTTTATTGTACTTGGAGGAAAGGACACTATATTTTCTTTTAGACAGAAAAAGTACAGAAAAAGAGAAACAATTTTTTTTTTCTCATTTGGAAACTCATACCCAAATCTAATTATGAAAACCACTATAATAACATATTATGATGTGATTAAAATGTATTTTCTCTTTCTGTAATGTACCTTTGTCTATTTAATCTGGAGAATGCAGAAACCACAAGACAACTGTGTCTTTGGGTTATACCATTTTTTTTCTTTTTAAATTATCACTTTGGTGTTCAAAACAATTGCTTTTCCTGCATCATGCTTTGGCGTTTTGTGACAGTTCACATTGAAGAAAGTTTGTTTCTCTCTTTCACTTTAAGAATATGCTGGAAGACATAGTTAAATTTTAATGTTTCCTTTTTATGAATAGCCACCCACAGAAGATGTTTCTTTCTATCTTGGGTAGTATGGAGAGACAGATTCTGTTGAACATTGAATTTTGTCTTATAACACAGTAAACGATGTGGCAAAATCATCTCTTTGTTTATTGATAGTTAGAAACATTTTGCGATACAACTCATTCAAACACATAATCATTAATTTTACAGACCAATTTCAGCCTATTATGCCACCCTGATTTTTGCTGTTCATGTTTTTCTAAGTCTTACGTTTTAATTTTACTATTAGGTTTTCATTTCCCCCACAAACTTTTAAGTACTATTTGAAATCGTGAAAGTACTATTTATATGAGTAAATATATAACCTACAGGTTAAGGGCCATGTCTAGAACACCAGAACAAATGAATTACTGAGACTAGACTGTGGGCATTTGAAAAATATTCTAAAGGTAAATAAAACTATCCAATGCACGAATCACAAGTGGATCTTATGCAACTCCAGACACCAACAGAAGGTTTTGAGGTTCTTGTAACTGTGGAGGAAATAAATTATTTGAAAGAAAGGTTATTATTTTTTGTTTGTGGAAAATGAGAAGAATCAGTGGGAAGTAGGAATTCATCTTAAGAAACTTGTACATGTTCCTGAATACATTCTTAATTACTTAAGATGCTTACGTGCATAGAGTAGAAGGAATTTGTATAAAAAATATATCCGTTGAAAAATAATAATGATAGCAACCATTACTTAGTGAGTACCATTTATTTTTCTTTTCTCTCTCTCTCTTTTTTAATAGGCTGTTGAAAGTACTTTATAACGAGTACTATTTTGTGACAGGACTATGAGAAGTGCTTCCTGTGAGGTTTTATATGAATAGATTAAAGATAAAGATAAGAGATTTCAGAGTTCACATTTGAGGTTAAGGTGCACAGACTTAGTTTTAACACCTTTTTGCACTACTGTAACATGAAAAAATCATAATTTTATATTATAAAGAAGGAAGTGCCCCTGGTATAGAAAGAATTGAGTGCACATAGTTTTCCTGAAAGTGTTATGCTTGTTTTAGATCATTTCCATTAAAATACATTTCTTAACATATAAATCTTCATATGAATTTCAATTCATTTATCATGCTATGTTATTATTTAAACATATTTTTCCTACCAAGATACACGTGCCACTCAGAAAATAAACATCAGAAGCAATCTTTGCCCTCACATACAACATATTTCTCCAGAAAGTAGTATGTGAGTAATTGAAAAAATAGAAAAAAACAAGTGAACAACAAAAATAAATATTGCCTCTAATTTGTTTTGAATTCCTTTTGAATAAATGATAATGTTTCGTTTAATGTTGTTTAACAACCTTTATAAATAATTTCACTTTGATAAGACATTGTCATAATTTTAGTATTAATTCATATATCTTTTCTTGTTAATGCAAAACTAAATATTCAACCCAAATTGATGCATTTTGTTGATAAAATAAAATTTTTTGTATCCATAAAAGTTGGCAGAGTAAGGATTATTAGAAGGATGTTTGTGTTTGCCGTCTTTCTGCATTAGTGTTTAAAGGTATTGTGGAACTGACAAAAATGATTCCAACACTTTTTCTAATAGTGAAATGTGCATAACACACTTCATGGGGTAATTAGATGCCTACGGAAATAATTTTCTAAACCCTAAAATGATAAGGTTCATTAGTGTCAAAAGTCAAATATTTCTTTGTTTTCTACTCCTTCTTTCACAGAAATAAAGCTTGTTTAGCATTAAAAAAATTACTGTTTAAATGCAGTAATACTTTAAATTTGTAAAACTTTATGTTGCTCTGTGTCACATTATTGCCTTCCATCAACCAACCTGAATCAAGAACACTGGAAATGGGTGGCGCCTGTGGCTCAAAGGGTAGGGTGCCGGCACCATATGCCAGAGGTGGTAGGTTCAAACCCACCCCTGGCCAAAAACCGCAAAAAAACAAAACAAAACAAAACAAAAACAACCACTGGAAAAATGTATTGGAAAAAAAGAAAAAGAAAAAGAAAAGAAGAACTAATTGAAGGTGAAAATGGCCAATTAAAAAAATAGCAATGACTTGGGGGTGGCTATGGCTCAAAGGAGTAGGGTGCCAGCCCCATATGCCAGAGGTAGAGGGTTCAAACCCAGCCCTGGCCAAAAAAAAACTGCAAAAAATAAATAAATAAATAAATAAAAATAGCAATGACTAAAATAAATGAGGAGATGTCATTTATCTCTTTAAAACTTATTCTTTTAAAAAAATAAATCTTTAATAAAATAATGAATGCACTGGTCTTTTTAAAATTTCAGATTACTATCAGGGTACAAATGATTAGGTTACATTGTTTGCTTCTATTAGGTAAAGTGGGTGTTGTAGTTGAGCCCTTCACCTGTGGGTGTGCTCTATACCCCTACATTGTTGCCATTAGGTGAGAGCTTACCTACCATTTTCTACCCTTCTCACCTCTTTCCCTTCCCTCCTCCCTACTTTGAATTAAATTGTTTTGTCTCCTGCAGGCTTATAGTGATCTATCCATTGGTTTTATATTAGTATTACATACATTGGATAATTGTTTTTCCTTTCTTATGATACTTTACTAAGAAAAATGTTCTTCAACTCCATCCAGGTGAATACTAAAAAATTAAAAATCTCCATCTTTTTGTGGCTGAATAGTATTCCATGGTGTACATATACCACAGTTTATTATCTATTCATGAGTTGATGGGCACTTGTTTTGGCTATTGTAAACTGAGCTGTGATGAACATTCTAGTGTAAATATCCTTACGGTAAAATGGTTTTATTTCTTCTGGGTAGCTACCTAGTCATAATGGGATTGTGGGATAAAATGGAAGGTTTATTTTTAGCTCATTGAGGATTCTCTATATTTCTTTCCATAAAAGCCGTATTAATTTACAATCCCACCAGCAGTGTAAAAGTGTTCCCTTTCCTTCTCTCCACATCCACACCAACATCTGTAGCTTTGGGATTTTGTGATTTGGGCTGTTCTTACTGTGGTTAGGAGATATCTCAGGGTGGTTTTGATTTGTGTTTCCATGATGATTATGAATGATGGGCATTTTTTCATGTGTTTCTTGGCCATTTGTCTGGGCTAGTTTAAGTGTTTTGCAAACGGATGACACTGGCTCACAGAGCAGACTTCTATAACTAGAACTTCTGTAACTATAACCTGATTTTGTCTGTCTGCTTTCCTTGTTGTTAGAGAAATAAGTATTTAATAATTGAGTGTTCACATGCACACATACCTACAATTTTTTATTATATGCGTTTTAAAGCTGGAAGATACTTTGCTAAACAAATTGTAAAGAAGTCCTCTTGAAACAAGTAGATAATTTTAATAACAAAATAATTTCTGCAGAGTCTGAGTATACAAATGAATTTGTGTGTGCATTTATTTGTGCTTTTAAAATCTCTGTGCATGATATAATTTTCCAAACCTAAAATCCTTTTTTCCACAATGGAATTTGCAAAATGGACAAACAATCCTTTTTGCCTGGAAGCTTCATGCTGATCTTCCAGCTTCACGCCTTTCCTTCCTCACCCTAGCCACAATCAGAATCTTCTCTCAGTGCTACGATTGGCTTGAGAACAATTTGGATTCAAATCAGATGAACAACACAGATGGTATCTAATATTGCATCTCAGATTTTGGCTTGACTCTATATGCTGCTTATTCAGAGGCAGAGGAGAAGGAAAGAGCTGCTGACAGATGAGACTATTAGGACCATCGCAGCCAAGATAGACTGTCACCATTAGAGTGTTCAACAA
The DNA here is from genome assembly GCF_027406575.1 of Nycticebus coucang. Lineage (NCBI taxonomy): Eukaryota > Metazoa > Chordata > Mammalia > Primates > Lorisidae > Nycticebus > Nycticebus coucang. The sequence goes on from NC_069782.1 coordinate 34,970,378, forward strand.
TCTGTTTTATGTCTCCATGTTACTAAGTCTGTATTATTAAACAAAGGTGTCCTTTGAACATGCAGTATCACACCTGGAACAAAGGCCGTATATAAAACCCACATTTTACTCTTTAAAGGGTGTATTAAGCAGAATGGTTTTCACAGGTATCTGTCAAATGTGAAATTTGGATCATAGAGGTTAACTGTATGGAGTAGTAATATATTGACTTCTATTAACTCATTTCAGTCTATAAAAAATAATTATTTTACATATTTTGAAGGCAGAACTCTTATAGTGCATGGTAGTCTCAAGCAAGTTAAGAAGGTGTATATAACATTAGTTTATATTAATCACTGATGACTTAACAGTTATGAATCACCATGTTAGGAAAATGACAGCCATTTCATTTCAAAGGGGAAGTGTTCCATTCAAATAAATTTTAAGGTGACAATAAGTAGAACATCTTTTTTCTGTTTATAAGTTGTATGTATGTGCCTTGCAGATATTTTCTAGAAACTATCAAAAGAACAAAAAAAGAAAATGCAAATCAAACGCAATTCTTTCACAGTGATGATTGTTAAGTTATTTGTACAGACCTTTTTTTACTTTTTAAAAAATGTTTGTGTCTCAAGATAGATGGCACACTATGTATGTTATTTCTTTGGGAAAATATTACTATTTTATTTTTAAGATATAGTGAAATATGATAAAAAATTTGTTAAAGAACAGAAATTTACATATAATATACATACAATGATAGTTCCGACCAGAGTTGAAAATAAAAAAGTAAAATATTAATATTTTGTAAGCTCTTTCTTATGTTCCCTGAATTGGATTTTTACAGTAAATCTCTTATGGTAGGCATCTTATTTTGTATTATTCATTTGAGAAAACTGTTTTTTAAGATAAAATCTTTAACCAAGTCCACATAGCTTGTGAATAATGACACGTGATGCTAATTTCTCCAAATCCAGACACTTTGTGGGTTTTTTATTCATTTGCAAAGAGGAGACAGCAATAAAAACGTGTGTAGTTGGGAGAAAGCGTCAGTAAATTTTATCAGAGAATGAATTAAGGAAAAAAATTGAATTTCTTTAATTTTTGAGTCTGAAAACTGTACCATTCAGAAGCCAATCTGAAAAGGCTACATACCATGTGATTCCAACTCTTAAATATGATGTGTTGAAAAAGGAAAAATTATGAATACAGCAGAAAGATCTGTAATTTTCAGTGGATCAGCAGAAGCTACGGAGAGATGAATATGAGGAGCCCAAGGGATTTTTAGGGCACTGAACCTATTTTGTATGAAGTTTTAATCATAGACATGTGATTATTATATATTTATCAAAGCCCACAAAATGTATAACACAAAGAGTTAACTCTGATGCAAACTGCAGACCTTATTTAAGAATAATGTATAAATATCGGCTCATCAATGGTAACAATCATTCCACACTAAAGAAAAAATTAGTAATACGGGAACCTGTAAGGTGGAGGGGTGTTGGAGGTAGAAGGGTATACAGAAACTCCATATATCTGCTTAGTTTTCTGTAAATATAAAACTTCTCCAAAAAATAAGGTCTATAATTTTTAAAAATTAGGAGAAACTTAGAAGTTTGTTTTAGCGATTGAGAATACGTTCAGTGACTTTCAAATTCTATAGTCTCTCTTGACTCTCTATATGCTCTTTTGTCTACTGCTAAAGACTGTCAAAGAGTCATCAATAGTCACCAACTCCATTCTTCCTCTTTTTCTGTCTTTACCCAATATTATTCCTAACACTCAACCAATCTGTTTATATCAAAGTCATTGCATAGACCTATAATGTTGCTAAATTATTTGATTAATTTCAGTCCTCTTCTGAAGTATTTGACACAGACCATCACCCCCCATTCTTTGACACTTTCTTTACCTGCTTCCACTAACTTCTGTTTCTCCTCCTTCCTCTCTAGGCTGTTCTTCTCAGTCCAGTTTCGCTGGTGTTTCTTCATTTTTTCAAACTCTTAGTGTTGAGTGTCCTGTAGGTCTCCTTCTAGACTTCTTTCCTTCCTTCCACATCCTCTCGTAAAGTCTCACACATACACCCCCCAAAAAAAAAAATCAAAAAGAGCAACAACAACAACAAAAATGCACAATATGGTTCTCACTTCTGAAATATAGATTTTCTTGACCAAAATATTTCTCAATGTTTCCATTCTTATGAATCCTTCTTACCCCACACCTCCTCTGCCTTATGTCCTCATCATTTCTATTATTGACCCATATTCTTTTGGTTGCCTGGATCCAAATTAAAGTCACATTCTTGATTCTTGTTTTATTTCATTGCCCACATCAAATATATCAGCAAATATCAATTGGTTCTATCTTGAAATATTTCCTAAAATCTCTATTTGTGAATTTCATTGTGTTCCAAGTCCCCTCCCTCTTTTCTAGCTGACATTAATGAAACATTTCCAAAACCAATCTTTCTGATTCTGCAACTGCCTCCTTACAAACTATTCTCAATGATGAGTTATCTCACTCAGAGCAAATGTCACAGTCCTGACACTGAATTATTAAACTCCGCAGCAGACCAGTGCAATGGAAATGGTATGTGAGCCTTCGATGGAATTTTATATGTTCTAGTAGCCACATGTTTTAAAAGTACAAAGAAAAAGTAAAATTAATTTTAATATAATCTATTTGATCCATTATATATAAAACAATCATTTCAACATGAAATCATTATAAAAATCAAGATATTAATGTTATTTTTTATACTAAGTCTTCAAAACCCAGTGTGTATGTTATATTTACATGACATCTCACATTGGACTAGCTGTATCCAAGTGTAAGGTAATGGTCAGCATGATTAGACAGTCCATCGCCACCCCCTTGTTACCTCTGATCCTCATTCACTCTGACATTGTCGTTTTACCATTGTTTGAACAGACCCTGTTGTTCGAGCCCTTTTCCACTTTAAGACCATTGCTCTCCCATTCCTTCTTCATAAGATTGTCTTCATCTAAATACCTACAAGGTTTCTCATATTGTATTCTAGTATTTACTCAAAGAACAGCAGTTACGTTACCTTCCCATTTCTCCCTACACTACCTCAATTGCACCTGTCACCCTCTGGAATAGCATTGTTTTCCATCACACGAAGTTATTAACATTTGATTATTTTATCTTTCGAAATAGTGATTTTACATAGTTCAAATTACATATATGCACATATATCTGTCTATGTGTATGTATAAGTGAGGTCTGTGCGTATTTGGTCTTCCTCTATGTCCTACAATATAGGATTGTTGTCTGATTGTAATCTTTAATATTGCCAGCATTTAGAGTAGTGATGGTTTGTATTGGACATTAAACAATTAAATATTTGCTTAAAATAATTGTAAAAAATCAGGTCTAGACATTTTCACAACTTAAAAATAACAATATGGTGTGATACTGTATTTAACAAGAGTGAACAGTACTAAAAATATTTTGGTAGATATAGATGTTTACCTATTCCTGGCTAACAATCCACCTAGAATGTAGTAGTTTAAAAGAGGGGAAGGGCAATTTACTCTGGGAATGACCACAGGATAATTATTTCAGTCTTTGCAGGTCATAAGTTGTCCATTGCACCTAGTGACTCTACTATTGTGGCTTGAAAACAGCCACAGGTAATATGTCTACTGTAGGTGATGCTATGTTGGAATAAAAATTCACTTACAAAACAGGAAGCTATACTATGGGCCCTCATTTTCTAAGGCTTGAAACAACAGCTACTACTATAATCATGAGTCTGTGGGTCAAGTGCTTGGCTCTGCTGATGCAGGTCAGGCTTGGTTGATCTCACTTAGGTTCTCTTATGTGTCTGAGGTCTCTGCTGGGTTAACTGAGTTGATTGTCTAATCTAATTCACTCAGAGGGCTGGTGCGTGACTGGCTGTTGGCTGAGGATGCATGAGTAACGGGCCAAGTGGCTTTCATCATCCAAATGGCCAGATTAGGAATATTCACTTGGAGAATTGGCAATATTCCAGGAAAGAGAGCAAAAGCATGCAAGTCTTCTTGAGGCCACTTCTACGGGCCAAAAAAATCACAGGGCCATCCCAGATTTAACAAGTTATGCATCTAATTTACTCTTTTGGGGAGGAGTTGCTGAGTCACAACTCAAAGAGGCCGAGATAGAGAGAAGAGAAAAATGACTACCGGTTTTGCAAGCACTCTACCATACTATATATTTCATATGTTAAACAAAATCTACTAGCTCTAGTAAATGGCTGATTACTAGAAATGCTATATATATGTTCAGTAAAGAAATATGAAGCCACTTTTTTTGCTAAACAGTTACTGTTATTTTAGCTTATGGGATTATTTGAATTTAGTGAATGGTAATCTTTTTTTTTTTTTTTTTTTTTTTGCAGTTTTTGGCCGGGGCTGGGTTTGAACCCATCACCTTTGGCATAATATGGGGCCAGCACCCTACTCCTTTGAGCTACAGGCACCACCCAGTGAATGGTAATCTTTGCCAGTACCAGTAGGTATTTGTAATGCTTCTAACTGTACTTGTTCCAGTCTATTATTGGTCTCATTATTTTCACCTGGACCTGTACTGTGCCTTTCAATTTGTAATTTCTGCTAAAGATTCTTATGATTTCTATTTTATTATTTACATAACGATGCCAGAAATATGTTTATGATTGAGTTATTTTAATAAATGCTCTTCTTTTTGGTTAAAAAAATGCTGAAACTTTAACTCGTGAAAATAAGCAATTCTAGATTTTAATCTCTAGTGTTAAATATCACCATGATGCCTTTCATATTGGTGGTATCCTGCAGGTAGTGATTCAGTCAAATATTTTATTACCTGCTTATCTCTGTTTTCTGCACCAAGCTGTTTGGAAATTGAAGGCAGATGGATCTGGACAGAAATGAAGTTCATAGAGGCAGTTATTTACTCATTAAAGTTTGTGATAGATATAACCAGGCAGTGAGAAAGAACTTGTTTTTTATGGTAGCAATTGATTTTTTTTCTTTCATACACTGCCTTATTCAATAGGAAAGAAATTACTCTAAAATTAATATTTTAGAATATTTTATTCTTCCGAAAACAGATGTAAAATTAATAACATTTAGGTTATGTTCTAATATACTTACATTGCATTCATTGGGAAAAAAATCATTAAATATTTTTTAAAGAAAGGCATTAAATTAATTAATAGACTGTTATCCATACTATTCACTGAAGCCACTTAGGAAATAGTAAGATGAAATAGAATTATAAATAATGATGCAAATAATTTCATCTCATCAAGGTGTGTTTTCTATGTTATCTAAATGTTTTAAATAACTTTTCCAGAAAACTGTCATGTTTCCAGTTATGGTTTTATTTGAGATAAATTTCAATCACACCACTGGATGAATTAACATTAACATGAAATGTACTTCAGCATTATTTTCTGAATGTCTTTAAATAGAATGATGAGTATTACAGCTATTCATTGAAACCTATGAAATTAATTTCCTCTGCAGACATTTCTGGTTAAAGGAAGCCACTTTAGGGAAATTTATTGATTAGAATTGAATATACCATGAAAATGCTTACAATACAATGAAAGAGTTTCTTCATGTTATTCTAGAAGTATGTACAACACTGTATCACTCAAAATTTTTTAAATATGAGATGCATTATTATTAATAGGATAAATTTCATACTAGAAAATTTGCTGGAGGGATAAATGGTTAAAAACATTTGATAACATCCAGTTATTCTTCATTCAGCTACAATGCCTATCGCTTCAAAAAGCCTCAAGCACTCTTAAGTTCACACACAATCCACCCACACACACACCCTATGAAGCCAAGAAAAACTTGCATATTCTGTATTCATAACGTTTTCAGTTTGGGATTTGAAAGGATAATGTTCCTTAGGCTGCATATTTTCTTCTGGGTATTTGGGTTATAATTAATTTATATGACACAAGAGTTGTGATTCTAGTATTTTTATTTTCTCACCCTGTGCAAATTAAAAATATGACTCTATTGAAAAAGTTAATTGATGTATTTGAAGTGGATGCATAGTATTATAATAGACCTAAAAAAGTACTATCATAAGGGTTCACTGCTCCATTATAATATTCACTTTCTTTTACTTAATTTCTTATTCCTTCTTATATTTTAAAAAAGCAACTTTAATTTCTCTCACCCAATTATTATTTTTGTGTTAAAAACCCCTCTTGGCTTTGGATAGCTCCATAGAGTTCACTGGTTTTATCTTCTTTAGCTTGGGATAGCCACTACTCCCTGACTTCGTTGAAACTAATAAAACAACACACCACATGGAAAACCCAGGTCAAATTAGAGAGGCAAACAAAAGGGAAACGTTCTCCCCAAGATCTCATCCTCCTCCTCACCTTTCTTGAATCCTGATAGTCGTAAACCAAATGAGAAGATTACAGCCATACATTATTTCTTATCAGTTATTGGAATCCCTAAGGTAGAAATTCCCACATTTCAATTCACGATGTAGAAAACTTCCAATTCTCCGTAGATTTCTCTCTCTTCCTTTTTAACTTGGTGTTAACTGTTACCAATTAAACTGTAAAAACTCTACGTTTTCAGAATAGGACCTATTGACAGAAAATAAGACATATTCTGTAATATAATTTAAGGAAGTTTATTCTGAGTCAAATTTGAGGACCATGACCCAGAGCCCCTCCCAAAAAGCCTTGAGGAAGTGGGCTTGCGGTGGTGGGGTTACAGTTTGGTTTTATTCACTTCAGGGAGACACGAATTACAGGTAAAGTCATAAATCAATACGTGGGAAGCATACATCAGTTTGGCCTAAAAAAGGTGGGGCATCTCAAAGGGAGTAGTTTTCAGGTTATAGGTGGTTTTAAAGATTTGTTAGCTGACAATTGACAAAGATTTGGCTTTGTCTAATAGAGTAGGAGTCAGCAAAAGGGAATGCTAAGATAAGGGTCTTTTTAATCAGAGACAAACTACTGAATATATTCCCAAACCCAAGTGGTTTGTTATGTAGGGTGTCCATAAAGTTCGTTTAAAATAGGCAACTATTTTAAATTGCACATGAACCTTATGGACACCCTGTATAGTTTGAGAACCTGCAGGTATGCCCTGCATAGCTGTAGGCCCATTAATGAGTCACAAAGAACATCTCTAAAAAGGCACAGGGACATGATGAGGCACATCTAATCTCCTTTCTCAAGACTAGCAACTAAGTTTTAGGGTATCCCCTGGGCCAAGAGACGTCTCGGTCAGTTAGCTGCTGGTGCTGCGCCTTAAGGTTTTATTTTAGTTGACAATTTTTCACAGGCCTTTGAAGCTTACTTATTCAAAGTGCTCACATCTCTTCAACAGAATGAATTTAACATTAAAAAGTGAAAAAAAAAAAACTTCCTATGCTAAAATTAAATATGCATTCTACGTTTTATTAGCCCTTATAAAGAAGTATCCTGTGCGCAATCCCATACGTGATCATACAAGCAATCTTTTATGGTTTGAACAATCATAAACTACACTTTGAGTATCTTTTTTTTTCTTGTCCTGCCTTTACATGATTTCCATTCATTTGCATGTCTTTTGAAGTCAATTAAACTTCAAGGTTAAAGGCTGTAAACTACTACACTATTATTGACATTGTAGATGTCCAAAATCGAGTAACACCATAGGATAAAGTAGTCTTTTTACACACGTTTTAAGGCAAATAATGCCATTGAAGAGATAAAGACACCAGAAAAGTGAGCAGGCAGGAATCATAGGGAAACGGTGTCTTTAGTCACCACAGTCCTGGAGTGGCCTGCCAATGGCAAACAGACACCCTGTTGTCATTTATAACTCCCTCAGCAGGAAGTCGTGATGCTTGGTGGGTGTTCCATGAATGTTGGGAGACTGCTGAGCCCTGAATTAGTTTCATCCTTTTTCAGAAAAAAGAAAAACAAATGAGTACATAACATGGAGGAAAGAGAAAGAGAGAGGACAGAGAGAGAGGCTGTGGACGCTAGTGATCCTTGGACGCTGGTTTGTATGCGCGCATTTCTTTACATAGGTACCTTATTTTATAGACACAATGCATGTTGCTATTTTGTTATTTATATGTTATTATCTTATGATAGATTATAAAGGGCATTTAGGACTAAAGCCTTCTACTTGATAAGGAAGACAACACCATTTTAGATTATGATGCTATAAACATAAAACTTTTTCTTTCCGGGTGGTGCCTGTGGCTCAGTGGGTAGGGCACCAGCCCCATATAAGGAGGGTGGCGGGTTCAAACCCGGCCCCAGCCAAACTGCAACAAAAAACTAGCCGGGCATTGTGGCAGGTGCCTGTAGTCCCAGCTACCCGGGAGGCTGAGGCAGGAGAATCCCCTAAGCCCAAGAGCTGGAGGTTGTGACACCACAGCACTCTACTGAAGACAATAAAGTGAGACTCTGTCTCTTAAAAAAAAGAAAATACATGTTTTTCTTTCCATTAAAGTGGAATATTATTAACTTGACAAACTAGACTTGAAGAAATATAGAATGAGAGAAGACAGCTGTCGGGCAGAAGAAATAGTGTCCAGTGCCTTCTGATTAACCCAAATGAAGGTGAGCCAACTTACTACTCTTCCCATCCCATTTTGCCTACAGAAAATACAGAAAAGCCAGTCAGTAAAATAGACAAATAGGTGGGAAGGGCTGGGGTCTGGTCTGAGGAAAGTCTGCTTTCCTCCCTACAAATGCGACATAAATATATTAGTTCTTTTCTGTTTCCTTTTTCCATACTGAAATTAGTAATTTTTTCCTTTTTATTTTCTGTTATTTATTTATTATTGAGAAAGAGTCTCGCTTTGTCATCCATGGTAGAGTGTCCTGGGATCACAGCTCACAGCATCCTCAAACTCTTGGGCTCAAATGATCCTCTTGCCTCAGCCACCTGTGTTGCTGGGACTACCAGTGCCTGTCACAATGCCCTGCTAATTTTAAAGACAGGGTCTTGCTCTAGCTCAGGATGATCTCCAACTCCAGAGCTCAAGCAGTTCACCCGCCTCGGCCTCCCACAGTACTAGGATTACCGGTGTGAGCCACTTCACCTGGCGTATTTCTGTCCATTGTACATCATCTATTGAGTGCCTTTGCTGACTTTCAATTCAGAAGGATTTTTTTTTTATTCCATTTCCATAAATGATGTACCTACATTGGTTCTCCACCTTAAAATATCATCAGTTGTTTTTTTTACATTTCTCATCAAAATAGCAAAGTCTGTGTTTTATAAAATTTTCCCATATCATGGGGAAATAATTTTATTTAAAAGGGATTGCAGATATGTGGGATGAACGAGTCTAGAGCTCTAAGTCACACCTTAAGGATGATGGCTAATAAAGTTTAATTTGATTTAGGGATTTTTCTTTACACTTACATTCACAAAGTAGATTTTAGCTGCTTTTCTCAAAAAAGTACCTATGTGAGATGATAGATCTGTTAATTTACTTCACTATAATAACATTTTAGTGTCTACATATGTATCCTATAACATTATGTTGTAAATCTCAAATATGCATAATATTTCTTTCAAAAATGAAAAGCAAAAGGCTTGCTAAGTTTTACTTCACAATTTTATATTATAATGCATATTATGAGATTCAATATATAGTATTTGAAACTATAAGTTGGTAAGGACTGCTCAGAAAGGACATGCCTCTTCAACATGGAATTTTATTTTGTCAATGTGTAGCTATAACATACCACCATTTAGAATAGAGTAATGAAAGAAATTGTTTCTATGATTTAATATTTCTATATTTCTTCTTATAACCTATACATTCTCATAGTAATAACAGAATTAAATAGTTTTGCCTTTTTTTTTTTTGCGAGACAAGGTCTGACTCTGTTGCTCTGGGTAGAGTGCTCTGGTGTCACAGCTCACAGCAATCTCAAACTCTTGGGCTTGAGTAATTCTCTTGCCTCAGATTCCAAAGAAGCTGGGACTACAGGCACCTGCTACAACACCCGGCTAATATTTCTATTTTTAGAGATGGGATCTTGCTCTTGCTCAGGCTTGTCTCAAACTCCTGAGCTCAAGCAATCCACCCAACTCAGTCTCCCAGAGTGCTAGGATTACAAGCATGAGCCACTGCATCCAGCTCAATTACATCTGTAATAAAGAAAATATACATCTACGCCAGTTTTCTTACATAATAATCACTGTCTTGCTGACTCTAGATAATATAAATATCATTTTTTTGTGTGCTAAATTTTATCCCTTCATTTTCTTTGGATATAATTATCAGCATGTGTAGAGGACACCAAGAGCCAGACGACCTCTGAGCAAGATGATTTGCAGCTGGGGAACAGACCCTCTGGTGATTCATCCACAGGTGCTCCTTGAAGAGAGAGAGCTTGAGCCCTTGGTGATCCTTAGGCATGCAGTCATTGTCTAACACTTCCCTCACCTATCTTGTGCTGTGTCAATAAAAGGCTACTTGCTGGGGGCTATCCTGCAAACAAGGTTAGTTTGCCTCCTACAAGCTTGTACTTCTTTTTTTTTACTTGGCGGCTCAGAAGCCTCTTTTTTTTTTTATTGTTGGGGATTCATTGAGGGTACAATAAGCCAGTTACACTGATTACAATTGTTAGGTAAAGTCCCTCTTGCAATCATGTCTTGCCCCCATAAAGTGTGACACACACTAAGGCCCCACCCCCCTCCCTCCATCCCTCTTTCTGCTTCCCCCCCCCATAACCTTAATTGTCATTAATTGTCCTCATATTAAGATCGAGTACATAGGATTCATGCTTCTCCATTCTTGTGATGCTTTACTAAGACAAGCTTGTACTTCTAATCCTTGTCACGCCTGGTTCCTTCCTGCGGGGATGGAGTTCAGGGCCATAGGGGCCACTAGGGGCTGCAACAAGCATGAAAATTTCAAGTTACTATATTTTATGGTGTTTCCTAAGATGGTTTATAATATAAGATGGAACGTCCAATAAAAAAATAAAAAATAATTATCAAAAAGAAAAAAGGAAATAATTTGACATAGAATTAAGTTCATGTACATATCAAGGGCTGAGTAAATACATCTAACATATTTAACACACAATTGAACTCCACAAATGTTGGCTAATAATAATAGTTATGAATGCAAAGTTATAATGTTAGTGATCAATGACACATCCATAATGTTGAAGTTAATCACCCCCAAATTGGTAAAAGCTACTTAAGTGACAAAATAAGTTTTGTTAGGTGGAAGTTACATTCTAAATAAAAGACATACCTTGTAAAATGAAATAGTATCAGTAAGTTTGAGAATTTAATATATTCCTGAGTTACATTTTTTGTTGCTATTTTTCATATGCTAAGTGTAGTGCTTTGCTTTTAAAATTTGCTATAATTTCAAGTTAGGTATATGTATCTATATCTATGTTTTTTGCTCATGTGTTCAATGAATCTTTAGTTAGATTTTATTTTTCCCATTGATTTGGGAAAGTTAAGTTACCAAAATATAAGACTGGATTTTTTTTCAACATTATAATGGTGTTATAAATTTTACTATTAAAACAAAAGACTGGATGTTTAAAAGTTTTAAACAACTGCTTAACTTAATATAAGAAAAGGAAGGACAGGAAATATTGTTAATCATCATGTTTTCATGTAAGCCAAGAGCCCTAATGCTCGTGAAGCATTGTAACTAGAGAATTCTCTACTGTTTCTCTCTCCATATAAAAGATACCCAATTTTATTCTGCTCCATACACTAACATCTTGTCTATTTTCTGAAATAAGGAGACCAAAGAGATGTCTATTTCTATTGACCTATTTATATAATTTATTACTGAGTAAATTGGTATTATTTACCATTTTTATAATTACCCTTAATACACTAATAGCCAGAAAAATATATTTATGTGGATATGTAAAGTCAAATTTATATAGTGGCGTAATAAACCTTTGATTAACACTATACAATGCCGGGGCGGCGCCTGTGGCTCAGTGAGTAGGGCGCCGGCCCCATATGCCGAGGGTGGCAGGTTCAAACCCAGCCCTGGCCAAACTGCAACCAAAAAATAGCCGGGCGTTGTGGCGGGTGCCTGTAGTTCCAGCTGCTCGGGAGACTGAGGCAAGAGAATCGTGTAAGCCCAAGAGTTAGAGGTTGCTGTGAGCCATGTGACACCACGGAACTCTACCCGAGGGCGGTACAGTGACACTCTGTCTCTACAAAAAAAAAAAAAAAAAAAACACTATACAATGCCACAAAATTAAAATTATATTCTGGTATGAATAGTTCAAAATCATGGCCTTCTTTGAAGCTATTATTTCAAGTAGAATAATATGTCTGATTGATCATGATAAGTTATATTATGTGGTAATATAATAATGCTTTTAAACAATGCTAAGAAAATTTGCATTTATTTTGTTATGGAATCCATCTTTTTAATTAACTTTCCAAATTTAAATGTGTGGCTTAAATCCTAGACCATAAAATGAAAACCAGACTGCTGGTATTTCTGGAATATTCTGATTATATCATTAAAAAAATAAAAGACTACTTTAGATTCAGGTTGTATTCTTTTAAATTTTAAAGGCATTTTCAGATTCATTATGTCAAATACTAGCATTAAACATGTATTCAACAGATGTCTCCGGGAGAGCATTTACTAAGTATAAAACTACAGTCACATCTAAACATCAAGAATAGCGTGTTATCACTGCTTGGTTCCTGAGCTATGCCACACACATTCCAGTGCACATTCACTGTTGTCTCCCAGGTAAGCTTATCCCCTCAACTACCAGTGTTCATATTAGTTTTTGTTTGATTTTCTTCCCTGAAGTTAACTACTTCTCTTATTCTGCATCTATAAAACCTTGTACTTTAGCTCTATTATGACATATTACACAAGGCATTATACTATTTCTTAAATATTTGTCTCCCCAAAACACTTCATATTTCATGAAGAGAAAATCAAATGTTGATCAATTTTGTGCCCCCAGCACAAAGCATATGATTTGACCCACTTCTGTTACCTAACACATATATGCTTAAGGGTGAATACAAGACAAGCCCAGAGATTCTTTCAATCCTAGAATTGAAGCCAGAATGAATGACCGTACTGCAACCTAGAAAGATTGTTCAGCTCGGTACTAGCAAAACCACACTGGACTGTGTTGCTGTGGTGGTTCTGATGTGGCTTTGGGGGTATGTTGTCTCTGTGCACCGATTCACGTGAACTTCACATAAAGTTAATGCTTTGGCTTTCATCACCTCCCTGTGCTGCCTGAAAAGCACTCTGAAATATCAGCCGTGACACTTTTCTCTAAGTTAACAAAGATAATTCAACTCATAGAATCATGCATTTTACATCTCTAAGGTCATTGATTTAATACCAAGTGTAAAACTACAGTTACAACTGTAACTTGCCTAGCACATGGCCATCCATATGAGGCCCATTGGTATAAACATAGCAGAGAAGTCTGTCAAATGCATAAGCTACTTTATGAGTGTAAGTCCTTCCCCAAGGTGTTTTGACTTGTATAGGTCTCCGGGAGAGCATTTACTAAATTAATATAAATGTTCTTGTGGTCTGATGCATCTATCAATGTGTTCACTAGATTCCAACACTTTTTTTAAAACCAGTGTATATGGATCTTAAATATTCTTTCCCTGATAGCTTTATTTTTTATTTATTTATTTATTTTTTTTTTTTTGCTGATAGCTTTATTTTATTTGAACGGCACTGAATTAAGTCAAGAACACCCTCACAAAGTTACTTGGATTTAATGCCTAAGGTTTTATATTTCTGGTAGAGTTACCAAGTAGCTTCAGATCAGTCATTTAGCTTCTCTATACCTACATGTATTCTTTATAGTGTAGTATAAAAATGTCTTTGGATTCACAAAATACAAGTTTTTGCAGAGTAAAACCTTCTTAACTTACTCACATACAACAGAAAGATAAGGTCAGCTAATAAGATTGTGAGTGGCATTTTCATGACGGCAATTTCAAACTAGGACTCTCCAGGTGGGCCCCTGGCTGGCTGAGCTTGTTGTGTTTCAGTTCATAATCTCAACTTCCATCTCGAGCAAAGAGCAGATAACAAAGATTTTCTGACTTGTAGTAATTAATTCATGACCCATCCATTCATTCAGAAGATATTTATCAAGTGCCAAACATCAGCCCATTGATACCAAAGTCCTGATTTCATTAGCTCTGAGGGCTATTTTTTCTCACTGTTTTAAAATGCAAATTAATAAGTGGTTTTCAGCTAATTTTGAATACTGACTGACAAGCACCTTTGAGAAAATGATATCCTGATTTCCAAAAAGATGAAAAATAACAGCAGCAAAATAACAATAACGCATGTATTTATCACTTACAAGTAGAATCGAGTCTTCTTAGTGAATAATTTAAAGGTATCTCTCCAGAAATATTATTAATATCTGGTAATTACAGATAAAGGAGTGAGGGCCAGAGGACTTAGGTGCATAATCCTGGAAGGTATTAGAACTGGAAAACAGGTGTTTTAGATTACAGATTTCAATATCTCAGCAATCACAGATTTTGGAAATGTTCATTTGCATATAAATAATCATGATAAATTCTTTCCCCAAACGCTGATAAATTGCCAGATAATTAACAGAATATACTTCAATGTGAACAAGTTAATAGACCAAAGCTTTTTCTGTTAGCCAACCTCTTCAAACTTTACCCTTTAGAAGGGCGCTTATAATTAAAAGTTTAATTTTTCCAGACTGGAAAAGAAGGATTTAATAAAGCATTACTTTTTTTCAAGTTAAGTAAAGAAATGAGGCACTATTAAAGGTCCAATTAACCAAAGAATTTGGGGGGACCAGAATGGAATGTTTTCATTTTTTATTAAAACTTTACATTGAAATTTCCAAATTTTATATCATATGAAACAAAAAAAAGAAACAAAAAGGAAATTGTGCTTTTCTTCCATTTGGCTAATACAGAGACAGTGTCAAACAGTACAAACAAATCCTAAAGTCCTATAATTAATAGGGCATATCAGTCAGAAGGGGTAGCTCATGCTATTTCAATAAAAATTCTCCAGGTTTTATAGTTCATCACAATAGTAATAATGGTAAAAATACAGATTTATTTCTGGTTCAGTGTGTGCGTCCATTGCTGGTCAGCTGTGGTGTCTGTTTTTTCCTGTCTTGGCTTGAGCATTCAAGATGAAGGAAGCTCTGTCTCAATCTTTCTTTTATTGCTTAGGCAGGAGACACAAAATGAGCAAATCATACATCTGGCTTTTATAGTCTCTTCTGAGAAAGAGCATATGTTATTTCAAATCATATTCTATGGCCCAAAACAAGAAATATTGCCTTTATAAACTTTAAAGGGTGTGGATAAGAGAAATCCTACCATATCCTTAGAAGACAGACAACTGGGCATGTCTGGGGACAAATGACAACTTCATAGTGTTGATTCTAGAGAGCAAGAGGGAATAAAAGAGTCGGCTGAAATGAGGCCTCAGTGTCAACTGAGGGAATAGAGTTCCTTTAGCCAAAATATTTAGGCTATCTCTACTATACCTGTATTTAGGTATAGTACTGGAAATCCTTCTTTCCCTGTATTTTACCTGTATTTTACATACTTTTTTCTTTCCCTTGATTTTTATTTATTACAGGTATGTAATAGTTGTAAATCTTGCTCGGGAACTTGGTGTGTTTTCACATAGATATACGTTGTGAGTTAATCAGATCAAGGTAATTGGTATATCCATCATCTCAGGCGTTTGTTAGGAATATGTTGAACCACTAAAAGATACTTTGCTATTAGTTTCTAAAAATTCCCACTGAGAAGTAAACTTTTTAATAAAAAACTGTTATAATTCAATTTCCTAAAATAATTGTCATTTTTTTAATTTTGTTCAAAATTGTTTCCAAAACTTCCTTCCCCTCGCCTCAGGAACAAATGCATTCTTGTTATGCATATTTTTATTATTGAGAAGTGGATGCTTTAAGATGGTTTTCAAATTACATATAATTTCAAGGCAGCAGTTTTGATTATCACATGTATTTTACAACTGATGAATGTATATTGGGCTTTTCTTGCTCAAGAACTGCTGGCCAGTGAAGTTCCCCCAAAGATAGATTTTCTATATTTTAATAGTTATGTCAAATAATTAATAACTATTGAGAAATATTTTCTCCCTGTCAGAGAGGTGTCCTTAATTCTCTTAACAGTGTTTTTTGTAGAACAGAAGTGCAACATAATTTTCAGCAGAAAAATATCCCTGTTGTTTCTTTTCTCTTAAAAATTCACCTGGTTAGGTCAAGACAATTTTTCTTATAATTAATTTAATGTCAACTAATTAAGGATCTCAACTAGCTCTTCAGGATTTCTTCATCTCATAACATAATCACAGGATAGATCTACTGTTATTTTTACAAGTCACATTCACACATAAGGGGAGAATATTATGCAGGGTTTGAACACAGTGGGGTAATCATGGGGACTCTAATAGAATTTTGCCTACCACAGTCTACTCTCTGGCCATCAACTGCTCAGATCATTTTCAGATGCAAAATACATTTACCTATTTCAAGATTTCCAAGAGTCTCATCCATTATGACATCTCTCAAAGTACAAAGTCTTTTTATCTAAATTTAAATCTTATAAACTCAAAATGTCAAAGTTCAAAATTTCATTGCTAAGTGAAGTGTGAATGAATCTCTTGAGTAAAATCTATTAAGTACAGGAATTTGGAGGACAATTCCTTTCTGTCTATAAACCTGTGAAATAAAAGAGGTAAGTTTTCTCACAGATATTCAAATTGAATTCCAACTGATAAGACTTTCAAACTAGCAGAAGATATCTATGAATGTATAATCAATTGTAGAATATTGTTGAGTTTTGTAGAATAAAATGATAGTCAACAAAATAAAAATTCAACTTATATCTTTAAACAAAAATAACAAATTATGAGTTGGCAAATATTTTAAAACATACGATAGAAACAATTCAAAATAACTTACATATAAAATGTCTTTTTAAAAAATCTTACTCCAGAATGAGAGGAAAAAATGATTCAGAAATGTAGACATTAAAGTAAGCGGTATTTGTATTAAAAAAAAACCTAATTTTGTGTGTCAATTGTGTTGCCCCTCAGCTCACTAACCAAGAAAAAGCCAATATCTAGAGGCAGCAGGGTCTACAGCAGCAGGAAAAGTTTTTATTCCATATAATGCTAAGTAGGGAGACAGGAGAAATTTCTCAAGTCCACCTTCATGAGAACTGGGGAGTTGTGTTTTTAAGGACAGTTTGATGGGTATAGGATTAAGCAAAGAGGGTCTGTTAATTGTCTGGTTTCAGGGCAGAATCATCAGTCTGTTGGCATGGGCCACTGTCGAGGTGAGTCAGTTACCAGAATGCACGGCCTTGGGTGAAGGGTCCAAGACCAGTTGAGTCAGTTTCTGGCCTGAGTGGGTCAGTCAGTCCCCTGGAATGCAGGACCTGGGAGATACCTAGAAAAAAACCCCGAGGTTCTGAACAGGTGATGTTATTTACAGAGAAGAGTCAAGAATCTTTACAACTACCAGCTGTGACCTCTGGAGGAGCAATTGTAGAGAAACAAACAAGAACAGAGTTAGCAAGCAAATGAGGGGACAGTGGCAAATTATTATCATTATTTTAGTTAGGCCTGTTCTGTCACAGAGTTTGGGGGCTCTTGCCCTAGTTCTCGCCTTATACCCCTTTATCAATCTATAAAGGTGCTGGAATTTGACTGGACTATAGGGATACCTAAATGCTGGTAAAAACAATATTTCTGCCTGTGTATGTAAGAGTATATTGGAAGAGATCAGCATTTGGATCAGCAGACTGAGTAAAGAAGGTCTACCCTCACCCATGTGGGTGCATCATCCAGTCTGTGGAGAGCCTGAATAGAGCAGCAAGGCAGAGGAAGGGCTAACTTGCCCTCTCTTCCTGAGCTGGGGCACCCGTCTTCTCCTGCCCTTGGACATCAGAACTCCTATTTATTAGGCCTTTGGATGCCACTTGCTCCCGTGGCACCCTCTGCCTCCTAACCTCATTCTCAGGTGTTTGGATTCTTCTGTTAGTCCCTTTTGCATTGCTAAAAAGGAGACACCTGAGACTGAGTCATTTATAGAGCAAAGAGGTTTATTTGTCTCACCCTTCTGCAATAGAAGGAGCCTGGCCCCAGCCTCTGCTTCTGGTCAGGGTTTCAGGTGTCTTCCAAGCAAGATGGAAGGTGAGGGGGAGCAGGTGTGTCACACAGTGAGCAAAGAAACAAAAGAGAGAAGGTAGCACCAGGCTCTTTTAAACAACTAGTTCTCACCTGAACTGATAATGTATAAAGTCACTTGTTATGATAGGGAGGGCACCAAGCCATTCATGAGAGATCTAACATAGTGACCCAAACACCTCCCACTCAGCCCCACCTCCAACACTGGGGATCAAATTTCAAGGTGAGACAGAATTAATTACATCACCTGCAGACAGCATATCCAATGAGATCTCTTGTCCTCCCTATCATCCGAGTCCGTTCTCCTAATGGATTTATGTCTGTCTATATCCTAGTGCTTCTGTTTCTCTGGAGAACTCTGATACATGGCTTACTTACAAGTGAAATTTGTGGCCTTACTTTAATATGTTAATATTACTTCTATTGCTGTACCTTATGCTATAAAAATGTATACTGTCATATGTACATTATCAGTGAGATTATGTTAGTTCAGATTTTCAGAACTATACTTCAGTTATATGTATCAAGCATCTATGACAATATTTTAGCATATGCTTTGATCAAACTTCATGGTTTTTTAGAAATTTAGAAATTTATTTTTAAAATGACAAGAGATGGAGACATTTATTTATAATTTGATTTTTATTTTTATAATAATTCACAAATATCCAATATTTGAGAATTTATAACAATAAAACTTTTGTCAATACAGTGACATAACTCTAAGTTTTTTTTTTTGTTTGTTTGTTTTTGAGATAAAGTCTCACCCTATCATCCTGGCTAGAGTGCTGTAGTATCATAGCTCACAGTAACCTCAAACTCTTGGGCTCAAGAGATCCTTTTGCTTCATCTTTCCAAGTTGTGGGGACTACAGGTGTCAGCTACAGAGCCTGGCTAGTTTTTCTATTTTTAGGAGAGACGGGGTCTCGCTATTGCTTTAAGCTGGGTCATGAACTCAAGCAATCTTCCTGCCTTAGACTCCCAGAGTGCTAGGATTATAGGCATGAGCCACCGTGACTGGCTTCCTTTAATTATGTTTGATGAAGTTAATATCAAATTGCTCAAGAATAAAATGTTCAATTTATAAAATAAAGAATAATAGAGGGAAAAACTGGATAAGCAGTGTGACCTTATTTAAATGTTATATTTATAAAATAATGTTTGAACAAAGTCAATTAAATATATACCTTAAATGCAATCTGATAATATAAAAATAGAAATACAAAGACCTGAAAATACACAAAAATGTTAAGTATGGTTCCCTTTGGGTGGTGAAATTACTGTTGTTTGGATTTTTTTCTCTTCGTAATTTATATTTTTCCCTTTAAATTTTATATAACTAATATATATATATATATATTTTTTTTTTTTTGTAGAGACAGAGTCTCACTGTACCGCCCTCGGGTAGAGTGCTGTGGTGTCACACGGCTCACAGCAACCTCTAACTCTTGGGCTTACATGATTCTCTTGCCTCAGCCTCCCGAGCAGCTGGGACTACCGGCGCCCGCCACAGCGCCCGGCTATTTTTTTGTTGCAGTTTGGCTGGGGCTGGGTTTGAACCCGCCACCCTTGGCATATGGGGCCAGCGCCCTACTCACTGAGCCACAGGCGCCGCCCTTAAATTTTATATAACTAATATTATAGCATTAAGGTATATTTTACATTACTCTGAAAGGAAATAAGTTACAAAAACCCTTTTGTCTTTTTTAGTTTCTGGACCCTGACTAATTAAATTATTTCAGAAACTATATAATCTTTTGTTAGTCTTTTATATATCACCAATGCCTAAAATATTTAAATTAATTATTGTTATGGGAATATTTATAATATTATCATTGCTGTGTATATAATACTACCCATAGATAGACTTGATATAATTAAAAATGTAAATGTATTAACATTGCAAAATATTCAATGATATGAACTTCATGGCAATTAAATTCAAATATAAATCTTCTTATTCATCTATGAGAGTATAGTAGAAAGGCTCTTGTGTCTGATAGACATTGTGTCAAATTCTAGAATTGTCTATTGCTCCCTATGTAGTTTTGGAAAATATATAGAAGTTCTCCAGTGTAAAATGAGGATAACACTCCCTTAATTCAGAGTTCTGATATGAAGCCATCTGAAATGTAGAAGCCCTATGCTTTCGAATTAAAGTAGACATTTAAATGTCCATTCATTTCTCTTTATATGGAAACTCCTCTTTCAAAAAAAAAAAAAAACAGAGAACGTACTTTTAAGAGGTCATAACTGTATTCATGAAAAAATACTTGAATCTTCATAACAACAAAAATATGGGGAAAAACAAAACAAAAGAAAGAAAAAGAAAATGAATTGGCATTTGAATTATTTGTTAAGTAAAGTTTAGCTAGAATTCCTTTAAGAGATTCTAGATCTGCTCAATTTTTAAAGTTAGCACTTTGACTTTCTAATCCATTTTTTGGTTTGTTAATTTTTTCTGCTTGGATCAGTTTCATTCATTCATCTTTTGTAAATGAAAAAAAAATTCCATTTGTCTAAGTCTTCATTAAATTGTTTACACCCTGTACTCAATCTAACATTTTAATTTAAAATTGTGCATTGTTAAAATTTAATTTAAAAATGTATACATTTTGGTTATGATTCTTATACTGTCACAAGATTTCCAAAAGCATCAATAAAATCTTTTTTTTTTTTTTTTTTTTTTATTGTTGGGGATTCACAATACTGGCAAATCAGTCTACTGTCCCTACATTGTAATACAATATCATGAGTGTTTTCTTTGCTAAATAAGCCCCCAAATCCACAAAGGAATCATTTTGTCTCTTGACAAAAGTCTAAACATATTTTCTCCTGCTCATTCATTGCATGTTTTAAAAACAAATTTTATGTAAGATAAAAACAAACAAAAAAAAGACAGAAAAATAGTCTCCATGCCTTGACTTGTTCATACGTGTTTACATATAATTATGTAACATTTAATAGAGATGCTGTCACCTATAGTACTATGAAATACATTTTAATGTCTCTTCAAAATTTCATAATCCCCAGTGTGATGTTGATGTGGGAGGCATTTGGAGGTAATTTAGGTCACAAACTTGGATTCCTCATAAATACAGTTAGCGCCCTTGTCAGAGCGCTCTCTCACCTTCTTTCTGCCACGTGAAAATACAAGATGATGTTAGGATACAACCCAGAAGAGCACCCTCACCAGACTCCAAACACATTAGCAACCAGATGTCAGATTTCCAGCCTCCAGATCTAGGAGAAGTACATTTTTGTTTTTCATACACCACCTGCTCTATGGTACTTGTTAAAACAATTCAAACCAAGAAAATCAGTTATTCTTGCTCACTATAAGTTAAACATATGAGCATGTTTTCCATTTCTCTTCTTATTATAAGCTATTTATGTCATTCAACCATAGAAATATGGGTTCTCATATATTTGGTTTCATAAAACATTAGCACAGAAATTCAATAATAAGTTGGAATGCTTCTGAATTAGAACATCTGCCTTAATGGAAAACCCATTTGAAAATATTGATTCATAGAAATAGAAACTCCACCCTAATGAAAACCTTTGAAAAAATGTTGACAGAAGGAATATCTCATAAATATCAGTGTAGCTTGCATATCCTTTTTGAAAAAAGGAAGGCTCTATTTTGCTACATAATTTGATATTATTAGAAATAATCGAGCCATTTATATGTGGATGAAAATTGTGTCATTTAGTTAAATGTGTGATTTGTATGAGGTTTTTTTTTTTGTATGAGGTTTTTTAACAAAGCATTGTTCTTAGGAAATAGGCATTTGTTCTTATACCTTGATTAAAGGTGCATTTTATTTTTTTTTCCTTTTCTTTTCTTTTTTAATTTTTTTTTTTTGAGACAGAGTCTCACTATGTTGCCCTCAGTAGAGTGCTGTGGTGTCACAGCTCACAACAACCTCAGATCTTGGGCTTAAGTGATTCCCTTGCTTCAGCCTCCCAAGTAGCTGGGACCTCAGGCACCCGCCACAACGCCCGGCTAGTTTTTGGTTGCAGTTGTCATTGTTGTTTAGCAGGCCCTGGACAGGCTTGAACTCATCAGCCTTGGTGTTTGTGGCTGGAGCCCTACACTTTGAGCTATGGGCGCTGAGCCTAAAGGTTCATTTTCATTTTGATGCCAAAGTTCTATGTATAGGTATTATATTCTTTTATTCTGAGAAGTCCTCAGCAAGGATTGCTGTGTTAGAGACTGATGCCTTTTCATAAAAATTGCAGTGTAAGGCATTTTCATCAGATGACGTTCCTTTTATTCTAGTTTATTTAGTTTCTTCAGCATTATATTATATGCCCACATGATTTTAAAGTCCAGTAGGTAAGAAGATGACATTAAAAACAATAGAAAAGATGCCCTTCTCCACTCCCCAGTGTTATTCTCAGTGACACACATTTACACGAATTCATTGGTTTACACATTCTGGGTAACTCTTGACTTCCAATTCTTAACCCTACTAAACCCAGGTTGTTTTTAGAACATCTGATTTTACTGTATCACATGCTCATATTATATTTACATGATCAGTTTCATAAGACTGTGTAACTGGATCTTTGGTATAAAATACATTCTAAAATTTTCCCCCCGGTTGGTAAGTAATCTGGTAAAATTATTTTAATTGCTATATAGTATTCCAACATACTGGATGTTTCATGATTTATTTAAACAATAACTTGGTGTTAGGAATTCATGCTTCGCTTTACTAATTTATTTTTATTAAATTAAAGTGACGCGCCTCTTATCTGTAGATCAGTAGTCTAGAAAATTTAATAATGAGGCAATTGCTGAGAAACTGAGCCTGGTTGGCAAGGTCTTATCAAACACACACATACCCACACACACACACACACATACACACACACACACACCCCCTTTATAAAATCTGTGTTAGAACAACTGTCATCTTTTTATAAGGGACAGCCCAGCAGAGCCCCCACAGAGACTAATTACTGTTATAAATTACATGACCTTTGGAAACATGTATTCAGAAAATGAAGTCCCCCAAAATTAGAAACAGACAACTGAAATTAGCAACTAGGACCCTGAAATTTAGGAAGAAAAAGAAGAGGAAGTCAGCAAATTAGACATCAGAACGTAACATTCCCGCGGTCCTGAATAGCCCATCTGCGCGTGACTATGTCGTAACATGTAGCATAGAACTTGTTCTTTTTCCCCCAATGAGGACCTTAAGTCATCAACATAGGATTGATTTTGATCTCAAGTGTTTGAGATTAAAAGACATTACATAATTCAGATATGGTTTTGTGTTCAAAAATTCAGATTCTATACTATTTTTGAATATTAAAAGTAACATTAGTTATCTGAATATTTGATAGATAACATCTGCAAACAATAGCATGGAGTTTTGAATAAGCCAGATCTGCATTTGAATCAAAGGTCAAATGATTGGCTATAGGGCATTGTACAAATAAATGAATGTCTCTAAATTTGTATCTTTTCATCATTACAAATAACATATTATATTGAGAAATATGGTTATTGTACAAAAGTCCTGAGATCTAATGAACAGGTAGTACATGATTTCTATTATAATTGTTCACTAAAATAAAATTCTTCACAGTGTGATAACAATGGAATGTGAAGTTACTATGTGAAAACATTGTTCAATTTTTATTTATTTATTTTTATTTTGTAATTAAATCATAGCTGTGTACATTAATGTGATCATGGGGCACCATACACTAGTTTCATAGACCATTTGACACATTTTCATTATACTGGTTAACATAGCCTTCCTGGCATTTTCTTAGTTATTGTGCTAAGACCTTTACATTCCACATTTACTAAGTTTCACATATACCCTTGTAAGATGCACCGCAGGTGTAAACTTTAAACTGATGTATAAAGGTGAACATCATTGGTTCTGTCTATCATAACTCTCTCTTACCTCTAGGACCCAAGTTAGACTGAAAACCCACGGTCAGGGAAAAGCCCCATATGTGGGAAAATACCAGTTTTGTTCTGCCAAAATTGCAACACTAGTGAATTTTGGAAAAAATGATGATTACCATAAACTTCAGTGCTACCTAATTGGTTCGGGGCCACTAGCTGTATTAAACTTTACCATTATTATTATTATTTTTTTATTTTCTCTATACATGTACATGTGTTTATTTGGTTTCCACTTTTTGCCTTCACAAAATTAAAGAGGCTTAAAATTTAATAACAATTAAAATTAAAGAGGCTTAAAATTTAATAACAATAACAATGTTTAAGATAAGGACGAAAAACAAAAACTTTGTAAAGAATGAACAAAGATAAATATAATTGGAAAAGAAATCGGATGATTGCTGTAATGAAATATTTAGCAATAATAAAAATAATGCAAAAAAAGTAACATTCACATTGTCAGATAAAAGTATGTCTATCATAGAATGCTTTGACTCTAAGGTTCAGTATGGAGTCATCAGTTAAGTTTTTTTTTTTTTTTTCCAAAGTCTCAAAAAATAGAGAATATTTATTTTTATAAATAAAAATAGAAAATAATTTCAAAAATAGATTAAATTTTTCTTATACACCTCAACAAAGTGCATAAGAGTTTTAGAATACATCTTTATAAATATTTTTCACTAATACATACTTAAAAATATTAATAAAAAATACCATCGATCCACAAATGGATTAATAAATTGTGGTATATGTACACCATGGCATATTATGCAGCCTTAAAGAAAGATGGAGACTTTACCTCTTTCGTGTTTACATGGATGGAGCTGGAACATATTCTTCTTAGTAAAGTATCTCAAGAATGGAAGAAAAAGTGTCCAGTGTACTCAGCCCTACTATGAAACTAATTTAGGGCTTTCACATGAAAGCTATAACCCAGTTACAACCTAAGAATAGGGGGATGGGGGAAAGGGAGGGGAGGGAGGGAGGAGGTGGGTACAGGGAGGGGGATTGGTGGGATTACACGTGCAGTGCATCTTACAAGGGTATATGTGAAACTTGGTAAATGTGGAATGTAAGTGTCTTGGCACAGTAACTGAGAGAATGCCAGGAAGGCTATGTTAACCATTGTGATGAAAGTGTGTCAAACGGTCTGTGAAGCTAATGTATTATGCCCCATGATCATATCAATGTACACAGCTATGATTTAATAATAAAAAAAAATACTTACACATGGAGCTAGATGTCTTTATCCTCCAAACTAAAGTCTGTAACTATATTTGATTATGTCTTTAGCAATTACAAAAGTCTGGAAAAGTCTCATTGATGCCTAGCATTTTGTCCTCTACCTCAGACAACCTCCTCTTTGGTAGTGCAACCTTAACAGTGAAGTCACAGGCAAATTTACAGTGCATTAGGGTTTGACACTTGACGTCAGTGAATGCCCACGTGGGTACTCTGCCCAACCAGCACATGTGCAAATGCAGATCATGTGTCCAAGAAATGGGATCAGGAAGCTTGTGGTTTAATTGTACCTAGGATAAAACTTGAGCCATTCTCTAATTTATTATGATGACACATCACTTTAATGGGATTTCAATGAACTGGGCACCAAAGGCATGGCGTTAAAAGCAAAAATATGTTGCTTTTTACTTCCCTCTGCAAAAGCCCATGATTAAGTACTATGTGAAGACTATTTTTCATAAGCATAAGTCCATTTTATATTTTTGTTTAATTGTAAATAAACCATGTGCCAAGGCAGTACTTTTTGGCTAAATACCGACATACATTAAATGTAAGTATAGTCTCAGTAAATGAAATGATAAATGTAGGGAGTGTGTGTGTGTGTTTCAGCTATTTTCATCCAGGAGTTTTGCATGACCTAATGTCTATTTTGTCTGTCACTGAATAATTTCTGTAGCTTTATGAATATGTGTACTGGATAGAAAATTTAAATCATTCATTGTTTAAACTTTATTCAACTTTTAAGGCCCTAGTACTGTACTAATAGATGCAGATACCATGTGGGCAGATCTATACACAGGTAGGTCTATCTTCCTGGAATTGGATTTTGTAAGAGAAATGGACATTATCAAATGATCACACTCTCTGTTTTGTTTTGTTTTATAACACTG
Organism: Nycticebus coucang; assembly: GCF_027406575.1. Classification (NCBI taxonomy): domain Eukaryota; kingdom Metazoa; phylum Chordata; class Mammalia; order Primates; family Lorisidae; genus Nycticebus; species Nycticebus coucang. The sequence continues at coordinate 34,996,628 of NC_069782.1, forward strand.
TAATATGTGTTATAAAGTGAACTTGATGCTATAAAAGAATATGATTGGAAGGTGTGTTGAGTCGCAGAGACTAACATTTCAGCTAAAGGAAAATAGCAGTTAACCAAGTGGTAGAATATAAGTGTCTACATTCTGGTAACTCCATTTTACTACTTTGTGGGAAAAATAAGACTTCAGATATGATCACCCATGAAAGAAGGATTTATTTTTTAAGTAACAGGAAGATCTTCCCTAATTTGCCTTTCCTGGTATTTTTCATTCACGTGTTGGGATAGATAATTTACTTAAAAATATGGAAATAGGGCAGTGCCTGTGGCTCAAAGGAGTAGGGCGCCGGCCCCATATGCCAGAGGTGGTGGGTTCAAGTTCAGCTCTGGCCAAAAACTACAAAAAAGAAAAAGGAAATAAATTTGTGAAACTCTTAGGAAACAGTTGCTATTTAAATCCACAAGTAATAATATTAAACTGTCCTCTCAAGGTTTAGCTTCATGTCGTGCCTCTAAACTTCTGGGCAAGCAGGGATATAGAACAACACCTGGAAGGAGTCATATCTTCGAATAGCGTAACAAGGCAATTTTCTCTCACAGATGTTTATTGTTAACTGAAGCTTCAGAAAAAAATATCTTTTTTACAACTTTCTCAACTGGGTTTAAATTAAATTTGTAAGTCCAGGAAGTTAAGAATATAATTTCAATGAATTTTATAATTTTCTCTCACTATTTACCCCTAAATGTTACATTCAGATAGTCTAAAGATCATGAAGATTTATAATTACACCCTATAATTACCCCCTATAAATCAAAGCACATTTTTTTTCTGTTAAATAATGCACATGAATTGAGACGTCATTGGGAGAACATTGGGAATAATTTGTACTAATAATACCTTTTCATTTTTACAAAACTAAATATTGCCTGATTCTGTGCATGGCCTTCATCATATGTTTGCCTTGCAAGAACAAGTTCAAAATAACAACTTTTCGATCTGTTTCAATCTAAGGAGTAGGGCGCTGGCCCCATATACCGGAGGTGGTAGGTTTAAACCTGACCCCAGCCAAAATCTGCAAAAAAAAAAAAAAAAATGGTATCCAGAAAATTGGCTTATTGTTCACCTCCCTCCCAACTTCTGTTATCCACAATCTGGGCTTAGCTTTTAGTTTCCGATTTATTATTCTCAACCATATCTAATGCTGATTTAACTTCCTCAAGGAAATGTGAGCTCTACATCTTTTCAACAATGCTAGTGAAATTGTGTAAATGATATTGACCTAGATATTCAAACATAAATGAAATTCTGCATAATAACATTCAGGTACAATCACATTTTAAGAAAATAGAATTTTAGACTGATTTACTTGTGGATTGCTTTTTACAAGTGTTTCTTATTTAACCCACTAATTTATCTGTATAAAAAATTAGAGAGCAATTATAGTTTGCAAATCTCCAATTACCTTCATTAATTATTTAGGATGTGTTATTCTAGAGGCATAATTACACTGAAATAATCTTTCAATGTCCAAACTTGTATAGTAGTGAAAGTTTTAAGTTACAACTTTTGAACTTTTATACATACCTATTTTACTGGAAGTTGCTTGCTCTATATTCTATTTTATTGCTCTTAAAACTTGATTATATTTTACTACAAACTATTAAGAAGGCTGAGATATTCGTGAGATCTATGGTGGTTGAAATAGACATTTCTAGATTCATGGGTTCATGTAACTGCATATAAAAATTTTATTTCTGATAATTTTTCAGCATATATACATATATATCAGTATATATTTACAGTAAAGTATCATTGATTGCTGGCATTTTAAAAGAAAGCAAAAATGCATTTTTCTCCTAATTCCAAATTTATAACTAGTTATATACTTTTTAATGTTAAGCACAAAGTCATGTTAGAAAATAAGTTCTATCTTGAAATTCATTACAATACATAATATAAAAATTGCAAACCTTAGAGTGATTTCTGCCACTACAAAAAGGACAAGTTCAAATATAATTAGATAACTTTTATTCTAATGCTTTCTAGTTAGAGCTGCAGTGAGCATTTTGTGAGAGGCCAAGTGTTAAACAGGATTCTAATCCTGAATTTTCAAGGAAAATAATCATCTAAAAATTACCTGCTATAAATAGCACACAACTACTCAAGTCAAAGACTATTGAATTGGTTTTGGACTATTTCCCCTTTGATTGGTTAGAAAAGCTCTGGCTTATTCACAACATGTTATAAAGGAGTATTGCCACCCTGTAAGCATGAGGCCGGGAATCACAGTTAACATTTATTGAGGTCCATGTGCTGCAGAGAACACATAATTAGGCACAGTTTCTGACCAGGATATTAACAGCTTACGTGAAAGGAAAAATGTCTAGGCACTAAAACAATTTATTCTTCTCATCTTTGCTAACCTTAAGGCATATCAAATTAGATTTCCTATGAGAAATAAATCTTGTGGAAAGGTTTTTAAGAGTCCTGTGGGGTTGAGAACCAGTTCATAGAATGACCTTAATCTTCCCTGTCAAATGTCATTAAAATTAAATTATTGAATTCTCTAGATTAATGTTGATTCCATTTTAACTATTGGGTATATATTTCTTCATTGGTTAGTCTTCCTAAGAAGTTCAAGATTTCCCTTGGGCATTTATCAGTCAATATATCTGCTTCAACTTTAAATTTTTGAGAAATAAGTAATATATATTAGCTAACCATTGTGGACCATCTATGTTTTTCTGGTGTAGACAAATGTAATAGAATGTATTACTTTATATAGTAATAGGAGGGGACAGAATAGTACATGTATTACTTTCTATGGTAATTCTATAGTAATGGAAAGTAAGGTTAACAATGAACTGTCATTGGAAAAAAGGGGGGGCATTTTTCAAGCCACAGAAAGAGTAACTATACAGATATGTGGGAAGGAAAGAATGCAAAAACATGTACACATTCTTTAATGAAAATTATATATTTAGTAGTCCATACTTTTATGCTATGGTATAAATGCTAGTGGCCCTTAAAATTCATATTGAAATCTTAACACCCAAGATTATGATGTTAAGTGGTGGCAGCTTTGGGGAGATGCTTAGGCAGTGAGAGCAGAGCCCTCTTGATGGGATTAGTAGCTTTACAAAAGTGTTACAGGGGGGCTTGTTTGCCCTCCTACCCTATGAGGATAGAGCTAAAATGGGTCCTCATCTACTACCTAGTAACACTGATGCCTTGATTTTGAAATTCTCAACCTCCAAAACTATTGAAAATTGAAAACAAATACATTGTTTGTTAATTAATCAGTACATATATTTAGTGGTAGCAGCTAAATGGACTAAAGCACAATATAACTTTGAAGATATAAAACTATGAATAAAATTAATTAAGGATTTTTAACATCAATTTTCTTCTTTAACCTACTATAACTGGCAAGAGTGTGTGTGTGTGTGTACATACACACATGCAAATATATTCCAGAGAAATATATATAACTTCATGTTAAATTTTTATAGATTGTTATATATTTTATTATATATTACATAAATTATAATTTTCTTGGAAAATATGCATAAAAATTCCTATATGTATTAGCCATGTTGTAGAGGCATATTTAACTTTTTGCCATTTTTTTCTAGCTTGAAATTTTACCTAATACATTTTACATAATTTATTACTGATGATAGTGCAACAATGCCAAATAACAGTTTTGGAGTACTTTTTCCTTTAGAATTAGGAATATAAATTCCAATAGCAATAGAGTAGCAGACATAATACAAACTTACATAAATGAAAACAAGTTTTTGACACTTAAATAATAGTTTTTTTCTGCCTGTAATTGGAGCTCATTTGGTTCTTCCATTACACAAAAGTTAACTTAAATTCTTAAAAAGAATGGATATATTTTGTCAAGCTTAATTTTGATGAACAGGAACAATTATCTGTAACAGGCAGGAATGATTAAATAGAATTTTAGATATAAACTTTTATAACACAGTCTCCATTTATTTTAACAATGAAGATTGAACCAGAAATGAATTTAGAAAATCCCTATCAGGAAGACATCCTTACAGTTATAAAAGGTAAAACAAAGATTTGAAACACTTAAATATCAGAGTCATTACAATAAAGTGAATTCTTAGTTTAATTAAACATACTATAAAAAGAAATTTCCTCTGAAGAAGGAGAAAATATCTCTTTAAAAAAATGTTTCTTGGGCGGCGCCTGTGGCTCAGTCGGTAAGGCACTGGCCCCATATACCGAGGGTGGTGGGTTCAAACCCGGCCCCGGCTGAACTGCAACCAAAAAATAGCCGGGCGTGTAGCCAGGCGTTGTGGCAGGCGCCTGTAGTCCCAGCTACTCGGGAGGCTGAGGCAAGAGAATCGCTTAAGCCCAGGAGTTGGAGGTTGCTGTGAGCTGTATGATGCCATGGCACTCTACCAAGGGCCATAAAGTGAAACTCTGTCTCTACAAAAAAACAAAAGAAAAAACAAAAAAAAATGTTTCTCAAGTATCAATGTGGAATAGGTGGGAAGATATTAGAAAACATAAAAATATGTAAAAGAACAGATTGTCAATATGGCACACAAATTACGTCACAGTTGCCTGTTCTTTCTTACTTTCTAGAAGTTAGAGAATAACTAATGCTTATAAAAATTTACTATTTTCCAGGCCAGGCATGGTGGCTCACACCTGTAATCCCAGCACAATAGGAGGCTGAGGCAGGTGGATTGCCTGAACTCACAGGTTTGAGACCAGGCTGAGCCAGAGCGAGACACCATCTCTAAAAATAGATAGGCTTTGTGGCAGGTACATGTGGTCCCACCTACTCGGGATGCTGAGGCAAGAAAATTGCCTGAGCCCAAGAGTTTGAGGTTACTGTGAGCTGTGATGCCATAACACTCTACCGAGGGCAACAAAGTGAGACTCTTTCTCAATAAAAGAAAAAAATTACTATTTTCCAAATAATGTGCTTTACAAATATCTTTGGGGTTACTATGATTGCCTCCCTTTTAAACATAGAATTATAACTGGTTGTGATAATATAGCTAATTAATTATCAGATTTCCTTTGTTTTAGACAGATGACTTGATGGAAGGGTTAGGTTTCCCTGGGAAAGAAAGGAGGGGACAGAATAGTAGGTGCATTCAGAAAAATTTTGAGTTTAAATGTCACAGGTTAAGTGGCTATGAATCTAGTCTTCTCTGTCAATGAGAAAGATTTTATGTAAACTTTCTCATGAAAGTTTAGATGAAGGATGAAGGATGGATTGTGAAGGATGTTCATTTCTTCCTGCTATCGCTTTATGAACATCTTACTCATGGTTTTCTTCTATCATTGTTAGAATTTTGTACATTCTTTTCATGGTTACCATCTTGGAAGGGGTTGAATTGTACAATAATTATGTTTTAGAAGCTTGAATCTTACCCAGCAAAATGCATCATTGTTACTAAATTCCCCAAATAAGAAAACTCCAGAATTAAGTCTATCTATGTTCATTGACGGACATAGGAGGAACAATGAAACACTTCTACATGGGCATATTTAAGAGGCTAAATAAATCAAAGCACATATGTCTGTGGTTCCCTAAAGTTTTAAGTAGATTCTAGGCAATGACTAGCAGGTGGATTTGAGGTTCCCCTTATAAAACACTATCAACTTTGTTCATTCTCTGTATTGTTAAAAGCAAAGCCAGAAAGCAAGTTGGCTTTGTGATTCTTTCAATTGCTAAAAATGTCTTTATGTTCAAATTTTTAATCTGATACCAAATAAATGTTCAGTCATGGGAAGATTATTAAGCTACTCTAAAAAAAGCAATTATTATTCTGTAAAATCATGATGTATCACTTAATTTTTTATATAAGTGCTTATAAAGTGTCTCACTTAGGGTCTAGAAAAGTAATTACATGTTATTTGTTGTTATTAAGTTACATAATAGATTATTCTATTCCATATAATTTAGTATAGTACTATAATCAGACCTAATTTATATAACAAAACTTTATTCCAGGCATCATCATCTCAGATATATTTAGTCTACGTTACTTTTACGAGCAATTTAAATGTAATGTTTTTGCTCTCTTTGCTAAGGTTTCCATATGGTTTGTTTGTCCCCACCAAGTCACATGTTGAAATTTGATCCTCAATGTTGGAGTGGAGTCATGGGGCCAAGTTTTTGGTTGGTGGGGACAGCTTCCTCTTCAATAACTTGGTGTCATTCTCTTGGTGAATGAGTGAGTTCTCACTCTTGGTTCGAGACCTGGTTGTTGAAAAGAACCCAGTATCTATCTTCTCTTTCTCTCTTACTTCCTCTCTCTTCCTGTGATCTACACACACCACCAGCCCCCCTTTGACTTTTGCCGTGAATGGAAACTGCCTAAAGTCCTCCCCTGAAGCAGGTGTTGTAGTCATGCTTCTCAAACTGCTCAGAAACCTTGGCCAGGAAAATCTCTCTGTATAATAAATTACCCAGCCCTAGGTCTTCTTTGACAGGAACACACATAGACTAAGTCACTTTCCAAATAACAGGTCTGATTTTTCCTCTTCTCCTTTTTAAAGTAATGCACTCAAGTAGATATTTATATAACTACTAATGGGCTTCAATGGATATAACAGAAAAAGGAAGATTGCAGAGATTGGGTTATGTGGAACTGTGGGCTCGTAGATATTTCACCAAAACATTCATAAGTTTGTATTAGGCACTTCCCTAAGCAAACAACATGTGTATGAGTATATCATTCACTAACCAACTTCTGCCAAACAACAGTATTGAAAAACCAGTCTTGAGAGAAAGGAAGAGAGGGAAAAAAAAAGACTTACATGATTTATTCTAGTAAATAGATCAATATAGAGCTGTAATCTCTATGTGAAGGCTGGTGGTTGGCCAGAAAACAAAGCAAACATTCTGACTACTTATTATGGAAAGTGGTTGAAAATTGCAGATCCCCTGAATTTATAGCGTCTGCTTTTTCTATATCATTTTGCAATTCACAGCTTGAGATAAAACATTGTTCCTTAATGACAGAGTTAGTTGCATCTGGGTTGCATATCCCTCTATGAAACAAAATTAGCGCTTAGAAAATGTGAAATTGTGTTTGTCTAAAACAAGCAACTTAAAAAACACATCAAAATATACAACATTAATGTATATAGGAAAAGTAATCTGAGAAAAATAATGGGTTTGTCAATAAGTTAACCTTTACAAGCATTAGATGTCAATTTATTTATTTATTTTATTTTATTTTTTTGCAGTTTTTGGCCAGGGCTGGGTTTGAACCCGCTACCTCCGGCATATGGGGCCGGTTCCCTACCCCTTTGAGCCACAGGCGCCACACTAGATGTCAATTTAAAGACAAAAACAATGTATTTTTATAAATCTATGAAGTACATTTGTTTAATAAGCTGCTTCCACAATCTCTTCATCTAGATGAAAGTTTTTGAAAGCTAACTATTAATGTGTTTAAAAATCAAACCTGATTTGCTGAAGAACTTCTTTCTGAGCCCTCATGTTAGTCGTATTTTACATCTGTGTGTTAGATGTTCATTTCCTGACATTCCTATTGTAAATTTCATTAGCAATGTTATATATACTTTTCCTTAATGATCTGTTTTTTAATCATTCAATTTTAGAATAACAATTTTCTCAATGAAAAATGTAGGTTCATTTTTCATTCACAAAATTTGAACAAAATGCTAAAATTATAATGAAGATATCTTTTGTGTTTATCTGGATGGAGTTGAAACACATTCTTCTTAGTAAAGTATTTCAAGAATGGGGAAAAAAGTCTTTGATGTACTCAATACTAATATGAAACCCATATAGAAATAACTACATGCCCACATGAAAAAAAACACATATATGATCTAGAAAGGAGAAGGGGAGAGGAAGGAGAGGTGAAGGGGGAGGGAAATTGGCATGATGTGAGGATGTTCAGCATGCCCCCTGGGTGAAGGGTTCAACTACAACTCAAATTCTACCTTAGAATTGAAAACAGTGTCACTTTAACATTTGTACTTACATATTAATTTGAAAGAAATAAATAATATATAATAAAGAAAATGAAAATAATCTTCAAGACTTTTCACAATATTTACTACTTTGTCCCTGCAATTTAAGAATATCCATAATCTATTGAAGAAGTTGGCAAAATTTTTCTGTAAAAGTCAGAGATTAAATATTTTAGAATTCTTTTGTGCAATATGGTTTGTCCCACTATTAAACTCTGCTACAGTAGTACAAAAACATTCATAGACAATGTTAAATGATTGGTACAGTTCTGTTTCAATAAAAAAGTCATAATTTTCTTTAATCTATAAAATAAAGTATTTGTCTTAGGTATCGGAACCTGCCTCACTGACTTTTTTGCTACTTACTTTAAATACCCTTTCTATGAATAGGGATCTGTCAATACCATTCATTTTTTTGTTGCCCTACTTATGGCCTTTTTTCCTGTTTGGATTATTCTCCACTTACGAGTATTGGTGATATTCATCGCCAACTATAGTAAAATGATAACCTCATTTTCCTAGATTGTCTTGTGGTTAAAACAATAGTTTTTTAAATTAAGGATAACTCTCATTGAAATTGAATATAAATTGAAGCAATAATAAAATATCTTCTGACAAACGTGTCCTAGACCAGATGGTTTCACACCAGAATTCTACCAAAGAAGGCGTGCTCATATTGCAGAAACTGTTCCATAATAATGAGAAGGAAGGGGCCCACCCCAACTCATTTCATGAAGCAAATATCACCTTGATACCAAAGCCATGAAAGGATATAAGAACAGAAAACCACAAATATGTCTAATCAATATAGCTTCAAATATGTTCAACAAAATCTTAGAAAACAGAATTCAACTAAACATCAAAAATATAATTTATCATGACCAGGCTGGCTTTTACTCCAAGGATGCACTTTTGGTTTAACATATATGAATCCATAAATGTAATTTTCTACATAAATAGAAGTAAAGACAAAGACTATATAATCCTCTCAATAATGAAGAAAAAGCATTTGACAAAATTTAATACCCTTTTTTATAAGAACGCTTAAGAAAAATGGCATGGATGGGACATTCCTAAAATGATACAAGCCACCTATGACAAACCAAGAGTCAACTTTATATTGAACAGAGAAAAATTGAAAGCATTTCTGTTTATAACTGAACTCAGACAATGATGCTGACTATGGCTATTACTATTCACCATAGTGCTGGAAGTCCTAACTAAAATAATCAGATAAGAGAAGGATATAAAATGTATCCAGATGGGGAAATAAGTGGTCAAACTATCTCTCTTGGCTTATGAGATGATCTTATACCTAGAAAACCTCCAGGACTCAATCAAGAGATTCCTGGAACTGATAAATGATTACGGCAATGTCTCAAGTTACAAAATCAGTGTAGCTTTCAAAAACACCAGCAATAGTAGCTTTCATAAATTCCAAAAACACTCAAACTGAGAATCAAATTAAAGTCACAGTTCCTTTCACGGTACCATCAAAGAAAATGAACTACCTTGGAATATATTTAAAAAGGGAGGTGAAGGATTTCTATAGGTAGAACTTTGAAACACTGAGAAAGAAATTGCAGATGTAAACAGATGGAAAAAACATGTCATGCTCATGGCTTGGTAGGATCAACACTGTTCAAATGTCTATCCTGCCCAAAGTGATTTGCAAATTTAATGCAATTCCCATTTAAATACCAGTGTATTTTGCACATCTTGAAAAAATAGGTCTATGTTTCACATGAATCAGAAAAGATTCCAAAATCTCATGAAATAAGGACAAATCGGAAGGCATCACTTTATCAGACACTCAGTTATATTATAAGGCTATAGTAAAACAGGATGGCATTGGCATAAAAATAGAAACATAGACTTATGGATCAGGAGAATATAAATATGAAACCACCTTCGTATTTCCATCTGATATTTGACAAAAGAAACAAAAGCATACAATGGGGAAAAGAATCTTTATTCAATAAATGGCACTGGGAGAACTGGATAGCCACATGTAAAAGACCAAAACAAGATCTGCACCTCTTACCGCTCACAAAAATTAACTCCTGAAGCATAAACAACTTGACCTAAGACATGAAAGTATAAGTATTCTAGAAGAAAGTGTTGGAAAAATTCTTATAGGTATCAGCTTAGGGAAAGAATTTTTGAAGACACCAATTGCAATCACAGCAATAGCAAAAATAAGTAAAATGGCCTGATCAAGTAAAAAAGTTTCTGTACAGTCAACAATACAATCAACAAAGGAAGTAAATAATCTACAGAATTGGAGAAGATATTTTCATGCTACAAATCTGATAAAGGACTGATAATAAGAATCTGCAAAGAACTCAAGCAAATTTACAAGAAAAGATGAAAAAAATTAAAATTGGGCAAGAGACAGGAACAAAACATTTCTAGAATGATAGACTCGTGGCCAAAAAACACATGAAAAAATGCTCAGAGTCACTAACTAACAGAGAAATGCAAATCAAAACCACTCAGATACGTTTTGGGGACTGCAAACTTGTTCAACCTCCATGGAAACTAGTATGAAGATTCCTCAAAGAACTTGAAGTAGACCTACCACTTGTTCCTGGGTATTCACCCAAAGGAAAGGAAAGCATTTTATAATAAAGAAACTTGCATGCAAATGTTCATACCAGTAAAATTCACAATTACAATGATGTGGAAACAACTGAAGTGCCCATAAATACACAAATGGATTAATAAAATGAAGTATGTATATACCACGGAATACAACTCGGCTATAAGAACAATGGTCACCTAGTATCTTTCATAACAACCTGGATGGAAATGGAAACCATTCTCCTGAGTGAAGTTTTGCAAGAATTGAAAAACATATACTCAATACTAAATTGGAATTAGTTGATCAACACCACATGTTCATATGTACGCAAAACTCAACAAATTTCAAGTATGGTCTAGGGGAGAAGGGGATGAGTAAATTCCCATACTATGGGTACCTGGCACGGACGGGTACTTTGAAAATCTTCTTGATTAAGGGAACATCTATAACGTTGACATAAAATATACAAAAGTAAGATATGGAACTAAATTGTTTTAATTCTGAAATTTTAAAAAGAAATTGAATATAAAATTAAAACATAAAGAATTAGGATTCAAAAAGCATCCATTCTGGCCTGAGAAGGGGAGCAGAGACTGCAGAAAACAAGAGTTTCCAGCTATGGAAGTTGTTGCAGTAAGACAGTTACTTGGAGAGGCAAGGGTTGTCATAGTAAGCAATATAACTGGAGTTGTGCATTATTAAGCACAGAAAACATAATTGTGTTCATCACACTGGTTTCATGGCATTTCCTTGCCTGTTTCTGCCCGTTTTTAAAATCTCATACTATAGTTTTCCTTAGGATATTAGATTGGTTGGCTGGAGCTTAAGGCAGTAAAAATCTTGCTAACAAACTGAGAAACTGATTTCTGGAACCTGAGCTTTCAAAAAATTATAATTGGTTAAATGATTAACCTATTATGACCTAAAATTAATGGACCATTGAGAAAGGCTTAGCAAAAAGCCTTGGCTGGTGTCTCAGAACAAAATTAACCAGGAAATGAAACTGACATCTTACAGCCATCTAATCTTCAATAAACCAAAAAAGAATATATACTAGGGAAAAGAATCCCTATTCAATAAATGGTGCTGGGAGAACTAGATATCCACATGTGAAAGACTGAAACTGGACCCACACCTTTCTCCACTCATAAAAATTGATTCAAGATGGTTAAAAGGCCTAAATTTAAGGCAAGGAATGATAAAAATCCTCAATGAAAACATGGGGAAAAACACTTGAAGATATCGGCCTGGTGAAGGCTGTATGAAGAAGACTTCTGTGGCAATTGCAATAAAAAATAAACAATTGAGACTTAAATAAACTGAAAAGCTTCTGTACAGCTGAGGAGACAACAACCAAAGCAAATAGACAATCTACACAATGGGAAAGGATATTTGCATATTTTGAACCAGACAAAAGCTTGATAACTAGGATCTATGGAGAACTCAAATTAATCAACATGAAAAAAGCCAACAATCCCTTATATCAATAGGCACGAGAGATGAATAGAAATTTCTCTAAAGAAGATGGCTGAATATTTAACAAATTTACAAAAAAAAATGCTCATCATCCCTAATTACTAGAGAAATGCAAATCATAACCAGCTGAGATATCATCTAACTCCAGCGAGAATGGCACACATCAAAAAATCTCAAAACTACAGATGCTGGCGTGGATGTGGAGAGAAGGGAACACTTTTACACTGCTGGTGGGACTGCAAACTAATGCAAACTTTTTGGAAGGAAGTATGGAGAACCCTCAAAGAATTCAAACTAGACCTCCCATTTGATCCTGCAATCCCATTACTGGACATCTACCCAGAAGGAAAAAAAAAAAATCTTTTACCATAAGGACACTTGCATTAGACTGTTTATTGCAGCTCAATTTACAATTGCCAAAATGTGGAAACAGCCTAAATGCCCACCAACCCAGGAATGGATTAACAAGCTATGGTATATGTATACCATGGAATACTATTCAGACATTAAAAAAGACGGAGACTTTATATCTTTTTGTATTAACCTGGATGGAAGTGGAACACATTATTCTTAGTAAAGCATCACAAGAATGGAGAAGCAAGAATCCCATGTACTCAATTATGATATGAGGGCAATCAATGACCTCGTACATGGTGGAGTGTGGGGGAAGGGGAAAGCAGAGAGAGGCAGGGAGGGAGGAAGTGGGGGTCATGGTGTATAACACAACTTTTGGGCACAGGACACAATTGTAACAGGGACTTTACCTAACAAATGCAGTTAATGTAACCTGGTTCTTTGTACCCTCAATGAATCCCCACAATAAAAAAAAAGAAAGTATAACTCAGCCTCTATAGAGTGGGCGGTGCTGTATAATATGAACAAAGAGAATGATAACTTTAGGTTTCTGTTAAATATTTTCAATATTTTCATCTCATGCCACATACTTTCTCTTATTATATTTGATAATCTTTTATAAATGAATCTGGAGCACCACGACAGCCAAAAACCAAAAACAGTTTGATTCTGTAAGCTTATAAATTATAATATTATTCAAATTCACAATCTCAAGTAACTTATATAAAATCCAGGATGTTACTGGAGAAAGGATGGGACTCAAATAAAAGGAATGGGAATATAGGGTAGGATTAAAAGACTCTAGTTTTTCTGACTCCCCAAACCTAGTAAGCTTTCCTTGATAGTGTATAAGTTGCTACATCTCTGGCTCACCTTCCTTAAAATGCCGAATGTCCTTGTCTAAGGAATTTATTATACATGAGGAAGTCAACATGCCTAATACACCCACTTAAATACATGTGATTGGTGGTGCCTGTGGCTCAGTGAGTAGGGCATTGGCCCCATATACTGAGGGTGGCAGGTTCAAACCCGGCCCTGGCCAAACTGCAACAAAAATTAGCCTGGCGTTGTGGCAGTCACCTGTGGTGGGCACCTGTACTTGGGAGACTGAGGCAAGAGAATCGCTTAAGCCCAGGAGTTGGAGGTTGCTGTGAGCTGTGAGGCTATGGTACTCTACCAAGGGAGACAAAATAAGACTCTGTCTCTAAATAAATAAATACACGTGATTTTAACCCAACCACTAAATAGCAAATGTTTAAAGATAATGTGATTATAATGTGAAACCTTCATACAAAATATTTGAAAGATTTTTAAATATTGTGTTATTTTATTTAAAAATTATTTACTCCTCATCAGGAGGGTTGCACATCAATATCCTAGCTCCGCCTCTTCTGCTTATCGTCAGGCTTAAACACTTGACTTATTTTTGCCAATGGAATATGGAAAAACCTAAAGGGTGTCATATATTACTAGAACTATTTTATATGATTGTGTGATTGAGCCTTGCACTTTGCACTTCTGCCGTCTGCCATGAAAACAAAAGTTCCCAGATAATTATTTCTTCTTCAGCTTTGGCCTTGGAGGAGAGTAGGCATGGAATAGAGACACAGCTGACACAATCCCCCGGGACCATATACAGCATTTCTGATCATGAACATAATAAATAAATGCTTCTGTTGTAACCAATTGAGATGTGTGTGTGTGTGTGTGTGTGTGTGTGTGTGTGTCTGTGGTAGTATTGACAAAAATACTAAAAATCTAGAAATAGATTTTGGTAAGATTCTAAGACAGTTATTAGAAAGACAAAAGAATGCAAATTTTTTTTTTTTTTTTTTTTTTTTGTGGTTTTTGGCCGGGGCTGGGTTTGAACCCACCACCTCCAGCATATGGGACCGGCGCCCTACTCCTTGAGCTACAGGCGCCGCCCAAGAATGCAATATTAATGTATTTTGTTCAGTATTTTGGAGAATATGAAATGATTCTCATTATAAAATGAGTAGGTTGACTAAAAGTAGTTAAGCTGCTATATATCTTTCAGTAAATAGAACTGTTCAAGTAAATTTATCATGTGTAACCTGCTATCTTATTTTTAAATACATCCTTTGAGAAGGCCTAGAAAGTAATACTTTTTCATAGATCTTAAGAATACCCCAAGGAGAAGCACAGTGACATAAGATATATCAATATCTGTATCTTCACACATGTTTAATATGTTCTCCTGATGGAGTAGGAGAGGTAGGGGTAGAATGGACTTCCTAATTTCAATACCAATATTAGGCTCTTGAGGTAACAGAAGCCAAGAAGTTTTTTAAGTCTACATCTGGTGAATGGTTTATACTAGTAATATTTTTTAAATCAGCATCTGTCTTTTCCTCTTCAGAGTTTGAGGAAGATGTTATTTCCCAAAGATGTGTGCACATGTACACACCCATACACACAGAGTTATGTTTCTGATTCAAATTATTTTTCAACATTACTGTAATGTCAAAGCAATGAACATTCTGTAAGCTACTTGACTTACATTGAGGTTGCATCCTGCAAAACCCATTCTAAGCTGAAAATATTCTAAGTGGAAAGTGCATTTCTCAGTTACTATGTTTTTAATTTAAAAGTGGTTTATGGGGCGGCGCCTGTAGCTCAAGGAGTAGGGCGCCGGTCCCATATGCCGGAGGTGGCGGATTCAAACCCAACCCCAGCCAAAAACCACAAAAAAAAAAAAAAAAAAGTGGTTTATGGAGTGGGGAACTCCATTGTAATTCAAGAACCATCTATGTCACATGACCCATCTCTCCTATTCGTATAATTTCATGTTAACACTTCTGTTGAGAGGTGGAGGGATGTATTTTTGATCCTTGGAGGGGGTAAACGTTGTTAACTGCTTTGACCAGTATATTGTGATGGAAGTGATGCTATGTGATTTCTAAGGCTGCCGGTCTTTTGGACAAGTGTTTGAGGGTCCCTGAGTCATCATGCAGGAAATTTAGCTGCACTGAGCCCATTATGCTGCAGAGACACATGAATGGGCAACCTGGAGACAGAGCTGCCTGAGGAAATCACCGTGTCACCTCCTCCCCATGTTCTCACCGACTCGTCATGCCTCCAGAACATTCCAGCCCCATTGTCCAAGCCACCTCTCAGGTAACACTGAATACAGCAAAAATAAACTCCCATGAGCAAAATAAATGTTATTTCAAGCTACTAAGTTTTGGGGCAACTTGTTATACAGCTAATAGCTGAGATACGTGTCTTTGGATGAATTGCCAGAATTGCAAACAAAATCTATATTATGTATGTGACAACATAATACTGTATTCTCCACTCCAGTGTGGCTGTGTCATATAGGTTGTTGAGGTAAAAGACTCTACTACTAAAGTTTCTTTAGCTTAAGGTATATTTGGATGTGGCAGTATTTTTTTCTTCTATATTTAAATTTTTTCCCTTTTCATTCTACGACCATTATATGGAAAGGTACCAAACACGCATTTTTAAATTTTTCATGTATGTTTCTCACAAATCTGATAGAATTTTTGCAAGATATTGGCAGGTTGTTAGCAGCAGAACTAACATACAGAGTGCTTTTGTTTAAATCATTGTAACCTGAGCACGAGAACAATTTTCTCAACTGTTATAGAAAATATTAACACAGCTAAAGGAGTAGCATGTTTCTGATGTAGATGGTACATTTATCATCAATGGCATTTTTTTTCTGGATTAGGTCCAATTTTCAGCAATTATAAGTTATCTTTGAGCTGCCTTTACACAGTATGAGTACCCAATTTTGACAAAATTCCAAAACCAAATTGTAAAATGAATATTGCATAATTCATTTGGTAGTATAATGCATCTTTTATTAAATAATCAGATCTTAAAATTAAGCTCAAAAGTATATGCTTTCTATATGTTTCCATGTTTATATATTAAAACTTAATTTATATTAATCTCTAAATATATTTGTAGATCTTATTACAAACAATAATATATTACTAATCTTCTAAATTATGTTGAATATTATGCAGCCTTAAAGAAAAATGGAGACTCTACCTCTTTCATGTTTACATGGATGGAGCTGGAACATATTCTTCTTAGTAAAGTATCTCAAGAATGGACGAAAAAGTATCCAATGTACTCAGCCCTACTATGAAACTAATTTATGGCTTTCACATGAAAGCTATAACCCAGTTATAACCTAAGAACAGGGGGAAGGGGGAGAGAGAGGGAGGGAGGTAGGAGGTGGGCGGAGGGAGGGTGATTGGTGGGATTACACCTGCGGTGCATCTTACAAGGGTATATGTGAAACTTAGTAAATGTAGAATGTAAATGTCTTAACACAATAACTAAGAAAATGCCAGGAAGGCTATGTTAACCAGTGTGATGAAAATGTGTCAAACGGTCTATAAAACCAGTGTATGGTGCCCCATGATCACATTAATGTACACAGCTATGATTTAATAATAAAAATAAATAAATAAATAAAATGTGAGGGTTTTTTTTTTACTTTGACAATTGACAAAATTGAATACAAAAATGAAGGTGACTTAAGGAAATATAATTTCATACAATTTGTTCAAAGGTGAATTTCTCTTAGGTCAATTATGTGGTATTAGCTCATTCAGTGACAGGATGTACTGTACCTTTCTACGTAGTCACAGGTGTATTTCTTTGGCTAAAGGTGCCAGTAAATATTGGATAGCAAATAATGGACACAAAGAAGATAATAAATTTTTATCCTTATTTAAGCTATAATGAATCTGGAATATCGTTGAACTCTTTTGTGGTTAAAATTAACAAAATATTATTTCCTGGAAAATATTATTTAATTATGATGTCAAAAAACTATGATCTGATCTAGGGTGCATTGGTCAAATGATAGATATGCTATAGTGTAGGATTTCTTTTTTTGTTGTTGCAGTTTGGGTGGGGGCGGATTTGAACCCGCAACCCTTAATATATGGGGCAGGCACCCTACCCACTGAGCCCATAGGTGCTGCCATAGTATAGGATTACTTTTACTCTTAAAATGTGTCTATAACTACTTATCATTTATCTAATTTATGTATCATCTGTATGTGTGTGTGTATAACATGTATGTATGCAGCCATCCATCAATCAGCTCATCTGTCTGCCTATTTCTATTCATTTTTCATAAGACAAATAATGATTCACTTGTATATCAGGCTTTTCACTTTCTACACTATCTCATTTTATCTTTCTTTTTTTTCTTTTTTTCATTTTATCTTTAAACTGAATGGTAAAGTCAAAATTGATGATTATATATTGAACGAGCATGAAACACAGGAGTTAAAAATTCAGAGTAATGAATGTCTTGGTGACATTTACACAGCTACTAGATGCAAATTCTTGTATTTGAATAAAGGGTTTAATTCAATGTTTATTCAACAAATACTTATTATTATCCTTGAGAAAAATTTTGCAATATGCATAATCAAAGGAGGCTAACATTTAGAATATATTAAGAAATTATAAAAATCTGTAAGTTTAGTTAGTCCAAGAAAAAAAAAATGGCCTAATTAGATATCTTTAAAAAACAGGAACATTTATGGTCAAAGTATATGAAGAAATGTTCACCCTTATTGGTGTTCTAAGAAAGAAAAAGCCACATGAGATAATATTGTATGTTCATTTTACTGGCCAAAAATATTATAAATAAAATTAAACATGACAGCAATAAGTTTCTGGGACTGTGTCAGTTTGAATCCGTTACTGTTGGGAGTGAAAATGATATACCTACCTTGAAAAAGTTTGGTTCTAGAATTTAGCATGATCACATACTCATGAATTTAAATGTCCCACTCTAGCAATTTAGAGTGCCTGTGCTCAGGGGAAATGATTAACATGTGCTCCTTGAGAAAAGTATAAGGATGTTTATATCACAGTACTCCCAAAAGCAAATTTCTGGGTGAAAAATCAGGCATTCATAAACAAGATAATTATTTAAAACTAATAAAAAAACAGGTGTGCAGTTATTCAGTTATTAATACAACTGAATAATTTATATTTCACAGTGAACCCCAAAATATAATGAGTTCTTGGGAAGTAAAACAAATGATTATCTAATACATACATAGACAATGATGCACCTTTTTGTGGAATTTTTATACTTCACTTTTTACTTTTATTAATTAATACATAGATACAGTGGCTAATTATTGAATCTTGAGATAGATTTACAAGAGTAGGTGGTAGAGCCTGGATAATATTTATATGCATTTATATATCAAAACTATAAAATCATAGATACTAGAAAATGATACTCTTGTTACTCATTCTAAGCCTATCTAAAGGAATTTTCACATATTCCAAAAAAAATTAATGACTCTACATATACTTATTGTCCAAAATTAATAACTCTCATGACTTTGTCCAAGTTTGCCTCTTACTTTTAGTATTTTAAGTTTTTCTTTAAGAAGTAGTTGAAGGCAAATTTTAGTCACCACATCACTTCACCTCTCTATAATTTATACATATAAATAAAAACAATGCACTTCCTACATAATCAGTGCATTATAATTATTAATAGTAATTCTTTTTATAAATTCATATCTAGTATATTTTAAGTTTTTCCATTTGTCCAAAACTCCATTATTCTATTTTTTTTTTTTTTTTTTTTTTGAGACAGAATCTCAGTCTGTAGCCCAGGCTACAGTACCGTGGCATCAGCCCAGCTCACCACAATGTCAAACTTCCAGAACAATCCTCCTGTATCCGCTTCCCAAGTAGCTGGGACTACAGGTTCCAGTCACAATGCCCAACTAATTATTTTATTTTGGATAGAGCTAAGGGCTTGATTTTGCTCAGGCTGGTCTCTGACTCCTAAACTCAAGGCATTGTCTCTCCTTCACCTCCCATTCCTGTCAATATCCAAACAAATTCTACACATTCTTTGGCAGTAATCTATTGAAGTCCCTTTTCAGGCATAGGTATAGGTATAACAGAAGAGAAAAAAAAAAGCACAGGATCATTTCATTAGAGGCAGAACAACGTATTTAATATAATTTAACAGAATTTCATGATAAAAATTGCCCACAGACTAACAACAGAAGAAAACTCCTTTAAGTGATGTTATCTATGAAAAACCTCTGGCTAACATAAGAATTAATACAGGGTTCATAAAATTGTAAAAGAGAAAATTTATCACTTCTTATTGCTACTTTATATGATTCTATAGAATCTAGCTAGCAAGAATAAGAAACAACAGAAACAAAATTTGGAAAAGGAGAAGTAAAATACTACATTTATCCATGGTATATTAGGGAAGACTATATACTTTAAAATCTAAATAAATCTAGAAATGATTATCAGAGATATAATAAGTAACTTTAGCAAGTTATAAATTGGAAAGAATGAAAACATTTGTATATTTGTGTGTGCTATGAACAAATACTAAAAAAAAAAAGAAAAAACAATTAAAACTGTCAACTGTGAAACATTGTTTAGAAAAATTAAATTTTACTAAGCAAATGGAGAGAATTATAATGTTTATGAATTGGCTGACTTGATATTTTTAAGGTATCAATTATCCTCATCATTTGAACCATAGATTTAAGGAAATCCAAATCAAAATACAGCAAATGAGGGTCCTTTGGTAAATGATGAAATAACTGTCATCAAACTTTCCTGAAGTTATAACACTGGACAAAATATATGATGTAACATTTTCCAAGCAGCAAAGAAAAAGTATTGGATTATCTTTACCCTTGAAGAAGGGACACCCTCAAAGCGACCCCGAGTTACCTCCTTTGTCAGTGACTTTCTTTCTGGGGCCGCTGTCATCTCGCAGAACAGAGTGTAGGAAACAAAGAAGTGGTGATTTCACCTCCTGGTTGATACACCCTCGTGTCAGGACTGGCCCCTTAAATTGTTTTTACAGAATGTTGCAAATGTGATGATGCCACTTCTCTGATTAGATTAAAATGACTTTGCTCCTGCTAGCTGACTCTTTCTGTAGCATTCTTGATTTGCACATTTTCATGAAGCAATCTGCTGTGTTGGAACCACCACAGGACAAGGATCTAAAGGCAGCAATCTTCTGGCCAACAACCAGTTAAGAAGGGGAGGCCCTCAGTCCAACCGCCTGAGAAGAAATGAATATGCCAACAAACACATGAAGTTGGACATGGGTTCTTCCTTAGTTGAGACTTTGATGTCTACAGCCAAACATCATCGTGATTGCAATCTGTGAGTGACACTGAAGCAGAAAGAAGACCTTGCTAAGCTTTTTTATACACCTAACCCACATAAACAATGTGAAAATAAATGTATTTTTTTAGATTCAAAAACATAAGAACTTTAATATAATGGAAATGGTACAAAGCGCCCTCTCAAAACAAACTGGAATTAAACTATAAATCATTAAAAGAAAGATACCTTATATAAACCAAATATCTGGAAATTAAGCAAAAGGTGGATCAAACAGGAAATAAGCAGAGATATTACAATATATTTAAGCCAAATGAAAATAAAAATCCAAAGTACAAAAATGTTTAAGATGCAGCTAATATCCCATTAAAAGGAAATCTGTGGAATAAATTATTCATGTGTTTATATATACAAGTGTATACATGTATGTATATGAAACATCTAATATCAATAACCTGAGCTTTCAGCTTTAAGAAACTAAATGAAAGAGAGAAGACTAAATTTATGGAACATAAGCACTAGGATTAGATCAGCAAAGAAATGGAAAAGAGAAAAATAATAAAGAAAAATCCGCAAAACCAAAAGATTTCTTTCTCTTTTAATATTTTAGTAAAACAAATCACTATCTAGGCTGACAAAGGAAAAGATCGATTGTCAATGTCAAAAATGAAAGATGGAAGCTCATTTTGATCTTTCAGACATTTAAATGGTAATTTGGGGGAAACTAGGAGGATCTCATTGCCCCACAAATTCGGCAACTTAAAGTCCTCCCAAAACACAATTCCCTGAAAGACACAAACCATATCTTATTCAGGAAGAAAATGATAGTCTAATAGCCTTACTCCTATATCCTCTTTAAGTAATAGAATCTATAATGAAAAACATTTTCTTAAAAGCAGATAAACAAAAAGAAAATCCTGATAGTTTAGGTGTCAAATGCTACTAACCATTTGAAGAAGAAATGATAATTATACCTCTGTCCAATCACTTCCAGAAAAATAGAAGAGAAGGGAAAAGCTACCAACTTATAAAATGACACCTGCACTATGCTAATACCAAAAACAGAGACAGATTTAAAAAAAAAATAAAAGTAAAAACCAATATTCCTTATTAATAGAGATTAAGAGATTTTATAGATAAAATCTCTTCATATGTAGAAAGGACATTACAAATTGTAATTTGTCATAACATGCTAGGAATTGAAAACTACAAAATATTCAAGTAATTTGAATAAGTTCTAAATAAATAAAAAGATGTACATTATTGAAAGATACTATTTTTATGTTTTCTTTAAACATTCTTCAAATTGTTCTACAGATTTCTAGAAGACTTCTTTCTTTAAATTTAAAGAGAAACAGAAGGGCTGGAGAATGAAAATTGTATATGGAAAAGCAAAAGACTTTGGGCAGCCAGTACTATTTAGACAAAGATGTTTAAGGTTGAAAACTTATACTACATGAACACCAGGGCAATAAATTTGGCCTTGTCATAAAGTAGATACACAGTTTGATGAAATTTATTGGAGTTTAGAACTTGTGCTTTTTTTGAAATTATATTCATATTAATTATCATCAATTAAATTAAAAATTCATTTTCTTATATGCACTTGGCTACATTTCAAGGGCTCAATGGCCAAATGTGAATGGTAGTGACAGTATTGGACAAAAGAGATAAGTTCAATATCATTGACACAGAAAATGATACTGGGCAGAGCTTATTTAGAAATACATTGACACTAACATGATTATTTATTTTTGATGAAGTTAAGGCAATTCAATGGAAGACATTAACATCTTTCTAGCCAATGAAGCTTAAACTACTGTATATCCACTCAGGGGAAATATGAATCTTGACTTTTTATTTTTGCACAGTGTGCAAAAAAAGTTAATAATAATTTGAGATGCATTCTGAAAGTATTACTTTCAACTAAAACAAAAGGAAAACACAGCATTCATATGCAAGCAAATATAAACAGAGAAAATATCTTTGTGACCTTGGGTACATGTATATGACAGTAGATATTTATCTAGGAATGTAAAAACTTGTTAAATATAATAATGTTTTCAAAATGCTACAAATATGTTCAACAGCCCTGAAATGATTTTTTCACAAGGGAGACAAATCATCAATAAACACTTGAAAAAGTTTTCAACTTCATTAGACTAATTCAAAGCAATATTAAATAAAAACATAATGAGATGCCATTGGACACCTACTAGAACAGTTAATACTCTCAAAATTACCACATTAAATGATACTGCCACTTTGGGAAAAACTTGCCAATTTCTTCTAAAATTACACATTCTGTAAAACAAGCTGATCTGCGTATACACTATTTTCACAACCACAATGAAAACATATGATCACAAAAAGGTTGGTACAAAAATAATTATAGCAACTTTACTTTTAATACTTAAAAGCTGAAAACAATTCTAATGACCATCAATGGAATAAACACAATTCAAGTTACAGTCACTTGGGGGATCATTACAATGGAACTAACTACTGACAAGCCCACATCCCTGGATATACACCACAGATAGTACGTGGAGTGAATAAAAGCAGACACAAAAATCGTGTAGTAGATGTGTTAGTACATATTTTCCGATCTTTATCTTTGTAGAAAATATTTTATGGCTATTATTGATTTGTTATAGGTTTAGCAATAGACTGTGAATAAAGAAACATTTCTGTCTTCATGAAACTTAAATTTTAGTGTGGTAGAGACTGATAAATAACTCAACAAAATATTATACATGTATATGATAAATATTGAAGACATATGATAAATATTGAAGTTGAGTGTTTGAGCCAATATGATGTGTTTAGTGGTGGGACAACCTTAGACATTTTCCAAAATTAGACTCTGAGTAAATAAAATTTAAGCAGAGATTCCTATCAAGTTAGGGAATTGCCATGCAAGGACCTTCAAGGAAGAATGTTTCAGGGACGGAAGCACCAAGCACTAAGAGCATGAGGCAGAAAAGAGATTATTTTGGAAGCACGGAGGAATGCAAGTTTTCTAGAGTGTAGGAAGGGCATGGAGAGGGGTTGGAGAGAAAGTTGGTATGATAAGGCTACATGCAGGTCATACAAGACTCTCTCATTTGGATTTTATCTTGAAAGTAAATATTTGAGTTTTATTCTGAGTTGGAAAATGATAGGTCCAATTTTCATTTTTTAAATGTCACACTGTTTACCTTTCACTTTACAATCATGGGGTTAGAAGCAAAGAAAATGATTAGGAAATTACTGCATTAATCTAGGCAGAGGATAACTGAAATGGCAGACATAGCAGGAGAGATAGTGATGAGTAGCTGTACTTGGTAAGTTTTTCAGAGATAGATTCTCTGTAGATTTTGTTTACCGAGTATGTTACTAGAAGAATGAATGAACAAGGTTAATGACTTTAAGCTTTAGTTTGAGCAAATTGGTTAAGTGAAGCAACATTTATTGACTTAGTAAAGTAAAGGGAAAAATTAAGATACTGAGTTTCATTTGGATCAGGTTAAATTCGAGTCTTTTGCTAAGGAACTAAGTAACACATCAACTTGGTAGTTGGATATTACATTCTACGGTTTGTGGAGATGTTAATTTAACAGACGTGGGTGTGTAGATGACATTTTAAACCACAAATCATCTAGGGAGCAAAAAAAAAAAAAAAGAAAGAAAGAAAGAAAAAGAGGAACAGTGTAAGAAATTAGTCCTGAGACACTCCAACATTTTAGAAGCTAGAAAGACAGAGGAATCAGGAATGAAGAATAAGAGGGAGAAACAATGAGAAAGAAAAAGTGGGAAGAATTCGTTGTCCCTGCAGCTGAGAGATTAAAAATATTTCATGAATAAGGAGCAACTATTTCAAATTCATATTCTCTATGATTTGCAATTATATTCTTAAGCCAACAAATGTATTTACACATATTCCACATCTGTTCTCTTTCACTTAATGTATGTCTGTTTTTATGCTTGTGTCTCATTGTCAGTGGGAATGATTTTCATCTTTGCTTTGGTTATCATTTAATAGATGACTATAGTAATAATTTAGTTGGGCATTATGCTATGGAATAGCCAGAAAATGGCGTTGTTTGGAATTAGAGATTATAAAATTATTGTTTACATGCATGGCTAGAATCCACAAATGTGTTTGAATGTAGCAACTGTAAAGAGAGCAGCACCTTATAAAAATATCCTTTGGTGTAATGCCATCCATGCAAAGGCACTCACAGGAACTCAGCATAGAGTAAAGGGGTTAGGTGGGAGGGGAGAGCAAAAATGAGCAGTAATTACTTTGAAATGAGCAGTAATTCATCTATACTTAGTCATTCTGTGCATAAGTGTCAATCTATGTCTTGACATATTTTCAGATATGAGGATAACACATAAAGAGAGAGACCAACAAACCCCAGTTCTATCCTGAAGTCATTATAAACCTCATATATGACACATAGGAAAATATTGGAGATGACGCCTTGAGTACTTGGAGCAGTGCTAGTCATCATTATCACCACAGCTTTTTCTCCATTAGTGAATTTAGTAGGTGCCTAATCAATGCTTAATGTTGAATGAATCATAAAATGAAGCACACTTACCAGAATACATGTACTTCTGAATATAAGTGAGAGACACCATATACATACTAGCTGCATCGCTACAGTTACAGATGACATTTGTTAAATATCTTTAAAATATTTTCTCTGATTATCTGGCGTGAGCCAGGAAATCAGCTCACACCTTAGACAGACAGCTATATTTGGATAACTAGGAAGACAAAAGAGACTCATTGTAACAACTTTTAGCTCAAAAGATATTGAGATATTCAGATATGGACCTGAGGACAAGTTCTGAAGTGTTCCATAGGTATTAAGACATAAAGATTTTTGTTGTCACACTTGTTTTGCATTCCCGGGTTACATTAGAAGTTTCATTTCTTCTCTCATAGATTGGCAATAGTGATGCTTCACATTTTCTACAAGTTTTTAAAATCAATTTTCTACACTTTCAGCAGAAAAGAATAAAAAAGTGAGGTTAATGCCTATAGAATGAGTCCAGCTTAAAATGTCATGTGCATGTTTGATTTCTACTATATACTATCCCTGTTTTTCTTGAATGAGATATTATGTTTTATGTTTATTTTTAATCAATTTACAGGTGATTATTGTATGGTTCAGGGCACACAATCTGCAATGAAAAGCCATATCCAATATGTAGTGATTTGGACAAGTTACACTGGAATTTGCCTGTATGGGACGGGATAGTGCGTGCATGTGGGTTGTGTTCCACAATATCTGCAGAGTTTCCAAAAGAATGTTTACCAAAATTACACACCCACCAGCAATTTATGAAGTTCTGGTTTCTTTGATCTTAGTCAACACTTTATTATTTCTTGCATATGCCACCCTTAAAAGAGTGCAATGGGCAGCCCCTGTGGCTCAAGGAGTAAGGCACTGGCCCCATATACCAGGGTGGTGGGTTCAAGCCCAGCCCTGGCCAAAAAAAAAAAAAAAAAAGTAATAAATTTAGATTAATTGTCAAGATTTGAGTATATTAATTTTCATGCATATAGCGAGCTCTTTTATAAAGAACATTTTTGTGAAACTTGAAGTTTTATTTAGAAAAGCTGTAATAATTAGAAAATTTTGATTTAAAAATTCTTCCTCAAACTGCTCAACACATCTACCTTCATAATAACTTCTCATCTTAGCATCTTACACACTATTTCTTCCTATTCCCTAGTAGTTGTGCAGAAAAGAATACTGAAAAGAAGCCAAATTCTTATCTTTATATAAAAATATATTTTAAACTATAATTAGCTGAACATATGAAACTGGCAAAATTTCACTCATTTGTAGTCTCACCCTGCCAAAAAAAAAGAAAAAAATGCTCTTTCCTATATCGAGTACACCTTATGGAAACTGAATATCTGAGAAAACTTTCTGCATGTACTCCCTTGCAATAATTCTTTAAGGCTCATGCTGTGTTCCTCTGTGATCTATATTTAGCATTATACTGGAAAATCACTCTGGTCATGTACAGAACTAATATGAATATTTTAAATCCTATACCGCCCTATTGCATCTCTCAGTGTTTTTTTTTATTTTATTTTATTGGGGGTCATGATCTCTGAATTGTTCTTTATAACTTTTTTTCCTAGCCCTTTCCATTCTTTTATCCCTTAGGAATGTCCCCCCCTTTCCATAATACCCTTAAAAATACCTCTTTATGGTGTCTAACTGGCTACTGGCCATTTCTATAATCATGCCACAGAAGTAACATGGGATTTAATAAAATAAGAAAATATAGAGAAATAATAAATTAAATTAAAAATATTTTAAATATCAGTCTGGAAGTAAAATCTTTACTAGTACTTCTCATATCATTTAATACCATTGTATGATCAATGATATGTATCTATATATTCTGCATATATACGAGGGGTGCAAAAAAGGTATACACATTTTAGGAGATCTTGTTAGAAATAAAATTGACCATTCCCAAAAAGCATACAAATTGCCAGTAATGGATGTAGCACGCATGTAGCATGTCTAAGTCCACTTGGCCAATAACAGTACCTTCAATTCACCTTCAAAAAGTAACAGCTTTAACAGTAACATCCCTTAAAATGTATATACATTTTTGGCACCCTCTATATAAGATAAACAGTAATTATCATGTGACTATTACTAATTTTCACTTTATAGATTCCCATTCATATCCCCCAAACATTATAGAAATGTGTGTTCTAATTACTTTTTTAGCTCTAGGTCTATCTGTGTCAATGATTTCCACCTAGATTTTTTTCAGAAGTAAAACTTTTATCAATTATATAATTTATCAGTTTTTTGATGTAACAGCCTTTATCAGTCTACTAGATCCTGTATAATCCTTTCTTATTTATTTTATCATTATGATTATTATTTTGAGACAGAGTCTCACTGCGTCATCCTGGGTCGAGTGCTGTAGTGTCACAGCTCACAGCAAACTCAAACTCTTGGGATTAAGCAATTCTCTGTGTCAGCCTCCCACGTACCTGGGACTATAGGCACCTGCCACAACACCCGGCTATTTTTTGGTTGCAGTTATCATTGTTGTTTAGCAGGCTCGAACCTGCTAGCCTCAGTGTACGTGGCCGGTGCCCTACTCACTGAGCGATGGGCACCAAACCAATCCTTCCTTATTTAAGTACTCACATTTACTATTTGTGTAAGACATGCATTAAGTGTCGATACTGTTTCTCAGTCTTGCTGTTCTTGATTCATGTGTTTGACTACATTACATGAGTGATAAATGGCAATATCACAATTAATTATTTCCCGAGGGAGAATCCCCGCAGAAGAGTTTCTTTGCATGTAAATGGTGTAACAGTCTTACATGTGAAGATCACCTCTTAATCCTATATGCTTTTAGATCTGTCTTTAAAGTTTATACGAGGGTTAATTTGAAATACTATACTATATTAGTTTGCTTTGGTGGCTGTAACTAAGTACCCCACACAGAAATGCTTGAAAAGCAGAAATGTATTATCTTATAGGTTTAGAGGCTGGAAGTTCACAGTAGAGCAATACTCTCTCTAAACGTGCCAGGGTAGGATCCATTTCAAGTCTCTCTGGTTCCTTGGCTTTTGGCAACATAATTCCAATTTTCCCTGTGTGTATCTATCTTTGTGCCCAAATTTCCCCTGTTTATAAGGACAGAGTCATATTGGATTGGCATCCATTCTAACATCTTTATCTTCACATAACTAATTACATCTGCAATGGCCCTATTTCTGAATAAGTTCTCATTTTGAATTTCTGGAGATTAGTACTTCAACATAAGAATTTTTTTTGGATACAGTTCAACTCATAGTAAACACTGCTTTACTTTGATACAGTTTTGCAACTAATTTCTAATGCATGAGTCATGACACAAACTTTCTATTGAGAGCCAGTTTAATCCTTGGATTTAGAATAGGTAATTCACTTTTCGCCATGATTTGAATTTTTTTTTTTTTATTAAATCATAGCTGTGTACATTAGTATGATCATGGGGCACCATACACTTGGTTCATAGACCATTTGACACATTTTCATCACACTAGTTAACATAGCTTTCATGGCATTTTCTTAGTTATTTTGCTAAGACCTTTACATTCCACATTTACTAGGATTCACATGATTTGAATTTTTGTCTTCTCCAAAATTCATGTTGAAATTTAATTGTCATTGGAACAGTACATGCATTTGAAAGAACGAGAATCTACCTTCATAATAAAAACAAAACAAGAAGTGTCAAAGTGAAATGTCAGAGAGATCAAATGCCAAATTTAGTACATAAAAAATCAGACATTTATTTCTTAATAAACTAATATTATGGGGTGATCAGGTCATGAGGGTTCTGCCCACCACAGTGTAATTAATGTCATTTTAAAAGGACAGGTTTAGACTTCTCTTGTTTTCTTGCTCTCTTGCCTTCTGCCTGCCAAGTAATGACACAATAAGAGAGCCCTCACCAGATGTGACACTTCGATAGTCACCTTCCCAATCTCCAGAACCGCGAGCCAGTAAGTTTCTGTTTGGTGTAAATAACCAAGTCTGTGGGATTCTGTTGTACCACGTAACAGCACAAGACAGACTAAACAATTCTCTTTCCTGTTTGGGGGTTGTTGAAAATTGCTTATATAATCAATTTAACTGTATGCTTTTATTTTTACAGTGTCACCCTTAAAGAATTAATACCTTGTAAAATGCAAATAATCCTGGGAGAGAACTAGTGCTCTAAAATGTCTTTAATCGTAGTGTTAATTAAAATTGTATTCTCCGGGATGTTGCTAAGAGTTTGAGAATATTTAGACTATCGAGATTGGCAGGGAGCAGAGACTGAACAGAGAAAAAGGTGTCACCAAGAGGAAATGGTCCAAATATGGAGAGTCTCAGGACACTGAACACAAGTTTCTCCCCAGTGTTTTGAGATCAGATCAGGAACGATGTCTGTGCATCTTCTCCAGGCCCTTTCACTACCTGAAAACTCTGTCCTTAGCTGTCTTTACTCTTTTTATCTTCCTTTACCTTAAGTAAAGTTCAACTAACTCTTAGCCTTCATATATTGTTGCTTTTATGCAGAACATTTTTATGAATCAAAATTCTTGGTCAAGTTGATGTGGCTACTTGTCAGTAACCTGTCCTATCCAAATCAAAGCAAGACTCTGCTAGCCCTGAAAATGTTATTTAAACCACAGAAGTATAGAACTAGGTCAAGAGTCCTGTAAATGCTTCATTTCACAGCGTTTATATATAGTTATAATGAATTTTTATAATCACTGATTACACGGCAGCTGGTGCATCAATCCCATTTGGAATATCTTCTCTGTTGTAGTGTGTTGTCATGATTTTTGCCACTCTTTACTCCTTAGGTATTCTATACTTCACTGACTTTGTTATCCATATATACTTTTTAGACTTTTCTTATGTTTCAATTTAATTCTTTAGTTGCTAGAAATTTACTTTTGACATCTTACCCTATTTTTCTGATTTTTTCCTACATTTTTAAGCTAAAATATTTATTTAAATGCAACTCATGACATACACAGCATTAACTAATTTTTAAAAATCTGTAATAAAAACTGAAAATAGAATACTTAGTCTTATTTTAAAATGATTATAATTTTCATATAAATTAATGCATGCTGCTTTTGTTTTATCAGGTGTCTTAGTGTTTTTTCATTTAAAATTGTATGTGACAGTCTCCAAAATTTAAGGCACATTGCTGAGATTATATTGTAGTCGTAAAACAAGAATCCCTATAATTGAGATAAAGAGAAAAATTCATTGAGTCATATAAAAAATGAGCAATTATATACAATACATATATGAATTATAGATTATATGAGTGAAGGTAGCAGTTTAGGAACAGGGGAAAGAATTTCAAAGGATAAAATTCTATAGTTACAATTATTTAATGGGAAGCTGGGGGACAAGATATGCCAAATGACAATTTTTTAACATTGGAATTAGATAAGGATCTTTAAACGGTAGAAAGATTTAGTATTAAGTTTAAATTTTTTTAACCAGATTATCTGGAAAATTAACTTTAGCTCTTGTTTCCCAGGCTTCAAGAATGTCCACTAACTCACATCCTCGTGTCAGTGGTACGTGGGAAGAAAGAGAGAGCACAGTACCTAGTGTGTTACAATAAACAGGAACATTAAAACATGAAGAGAGTGAGCCTGGGGGATTCAGCAGAAGTAGGAATCCAATGCTGCCTATATGTAAGACGAGAATTCAAGCCAATTCTCACTAAATTGTAAAGGGTAAAATAAATCAAGCAAGCTGAAGTATCTGGGGAGTCTCCTGGGAGCTGACATCAGCGATCTGTGATGTCTTCCAAGGATGTTAAATTAATTGCTTCTATGTTAAAATTGTCTATTATCCTATATTTTCAAGTTATCCTAATGATTTCAAGCCTCTATAATTTGTGAATAAAATAAAAGAAATTCTATGGAACAGAGACTATTATTTTAAGTGTTCCAGGCACTGAATTAAGAGATATATCTGTTTTCTAATCATCAGAACCATTATTATACAATTTTAATAGTGAGAAAAGCAACTTCTATGACAGAGACTAACAGGATGTTAAATCAGGATTGAGGTGAACTGTAATGTGACCTCAGTTTACTCATAAAATTCTGAGATGATCAGATATTTAAAAATTACCACCACACGTTATTTAAAAACGGGGATAAGAAAGAAATTTGTGAAACCAAAACATTTGTATCTGCATAATATTCTGAAATTAAAAAAAATAAATAAAATAAAAAAGAGGATGAAATCTGAGAAATTCATACAGGCCACTGTCATCGTCTGAACATCAGAGTGCATTTACAAAACTCTCAATGATACAGCCTGCTAACACTTAGGTTATGTGTAGCCTTTCCTCAGAGGCTACAATAAACCTGTGTAGCAAGTTACTGTACCGAATGGCAAAGACAATTATAGAAAAATGTGTTCTTGTACCTAGACATTGAAAAGGTACAGGCAAATATGCATATATTTTGGTAACACCACTGTTATATGTGAGGTCCTGGTGTTTACTGAAATGTCCTTGTGCAACACATGATTATACTTTGACTTATTTTCTTACCATCTGTTTGCCCAGGCCAGGTGACCACGACGTGCTCAAGCCACTCTGCAAATATAAGTCATTTCTTTAGTTTGTTTGTTTTTCCTCCCTGAAGTATGGTATTTGGAAGAATTCACTGAAGAAACTGAATTTGGAGAATTTTCTGCGAGAATGATTTGAATAACAGTCTCAATTTCTTGGATAGCTATAGAACTAGTAATATTTCCTATTACATCTACTCCTTGTATGTTTCTAGAGATTTGCCCATGCCATCTTGTCAAATGTATTGGCATAAGTTGTTTTTATTTTTTATTTTATTTTATTTTTTTAGAGATAGAGTCTCAATTTATTGCCCTCCCTAGAGTACTGTGGTGTCACAGCTCACAGCAACCTCTGACTCCATGGCTTAGACGATTCTCTTGCCTCAGCCTCCAAAGTAGCTGGGATTACAGGTGCCCACCACAAGGCCCGGTTATTTTTTGTTGCAGTTTGGCTGTGGCTGGGTTCGAACCCACCACCCTCGATACATGGGGTTGGCACCCTACCCACTAAGCCACAGGTGCTACCCGGCATAAAGTTGTTTTTAATATGCTCTAATTATTGTATTGATGTAGAATCTGTAGTGAGATTCCCTTTTTCATTATTGCTATTGATAGTGTCTGTTTTCTTATTTTGATAAATATCCTTTAAGCTTTTGATTTTTTCACTGTTTAATCATATTTCTGTTTCTTATCTCATTTATTTTTGATCTTTTATTATTAATTTAAGCTATCTAATTTGTTAGGTTTAAACTCCTATTTTCAAAATGAAAGCTTTAAGTCACTTTCATTTAGTGTTTCTTACTTTTTAATATTTGTAACTAAGGCCATAAATTTGCCTCTGTAGCCCATGTGTTAGTATGTTATATGTTCATTTTCTTCACTTAAATTTTCATAATTTTCAATTTTGGTTCTTTGATTCACAAATTATTTATAAATACCTTACTTTCAAATCAAATGGGAATATGATAGTTATCTCCTTATTGTATTCTAGTTTAATTCAATTGTATCTTAAATATATGTTGTTAATTTAAGTAATTTAAATTTAAGGACTTTTTAATAGCTTATAATATAGTAGATTTGACAAATGCTCAATGCACAATTTAATATAATTTCAATTCTGTCTTTAACATGCACAGTTAAATATACACAAATGATATAAATTTAGTTATTTAATATGTGTTAATTATTGCCCTTGTTCATGGTGATTTATATTATCAATGAATATTTTATTATTCCACCTGCTATTGTGATGGATGTATAAAGTTTGGGTACTGAGATTATTATGCATTTTTTGAATTTTTCTCTTTTGAGTTTTGTCAACTATTGCTTTTTGTAGTTTGAAATAATGTTATTGGATGCACTTTTATTTCTGATAATTTTCTTCTGATTATTCCTTTAAATTATGATAGGTACCTTTTCTATACTCGTCTTTTTCTCAAAGTCTGTTAATCTCTTCAGTTGTATTCGTTTGAAAAAGTTATTCCTTCTTTCATTTGATTTTCTAAAGAAGTATCTATCATGTTTGTTATTTTTCCTTCTAAGTTCATTTCTACTATGAAGTATTTTTATTATTTCACATCTTCCCCCCCACAAGTTCTATATTGCATTTGCCAGCTTTTAAAATTGTAACTAAATGTTTTTCTTTCATGCATGTCATATTTTAATCACATTTATCTTCAAAATGTTAGTTTATAGTTTTTATCTTCTTTATGGGTAGATTTTTCAGGAGTTTTAGAATTTTCTCCAAGGATGTTATTCAGTCTTATGGTCTCTTGGCTTATAAATACTCTAAGTGAAATTTGTCAGTGATACCTTTTCCTTTTATTTTTATATGAATTTAATTTGTCTGAATTGGTACAAGAAAGAAAAAGTCAGGATAATGTTTCAGTCGTCAGAAGGTTAAAAGAAACGGCCTATTTTTTTCTGAGATGACTTCACTTTTTTGCTCAGGGACTTCTATTTTTTCTTACTTCCATTTCAATTTTCTTTCTATGTCTGAAGTTTGAAATCAGTATCTGCTCGTTTTTCTCAGTGTAGGACTTTGTTCTGGAAAACAGTTTAGTTTCTCAGTTTTATTTCAGGCCTGTCCCGGACGAAGAGTGTGAGGCTTGTCATGATCGCTGGACAGGTGTCCATCCTTGGTGACATCCCTCCTGCTGAGTGTGTCCAGTAGCTGTGAACTGTATCTAATAAATAAACTCTCTCATAAACGGGGAGCTGGATGTCATAAAAATTGTATCACATTATTCACAACTCCATCCTGCTAGCTGACTTGCTCTAGAAACTTCCTGCCCTCCGACAAGGAAAGCAAGATGCCACCATTCAGGGTCCACGGAACTAAGGAAATGAGTTCCACCGACAGCCTGAGCACGGGGCTGGGTTTGAACCCCCCACCTCCGGCACATGGGGCCAGTGCCTTGAGCCACAGGCCCCACCCCAGCCTGAGAACTCTTGGAAGCGCTTCTTCCCAGCAGAGGCTCCCTAGGAGCATGCCACTGACTGATACCTTGACCACAGTTTTCTAAGACCAGAAACAGAGTACCCAGGCAGGTCACGTTCAGACTAGGACAGAGAGGAAATGTGACTTGATGAATTTGTGTTGTTTAAGGTGGAAATTTGCCATGGCAGCAGTAGAAAACTGTGAGCCCTTCAGATCTCCTTTCAGAACCCTGTGAATTGCCTCTGCATGTGTAAACCCTTCCAGGTTCACCTTCTTGTCTCCGATAATCAGGCCTTTACACTCTCTAGTTCAGGACACTGGGCTATTTTTCATATTCTTTCGGTTCTCAACTCTGACAGACACTCTTTTCTCTCCTTGCGGATATAACGTATCGTATCCCTTTAAGCGGTAGAGGATTTTTCTCTGCCTACTGGATTTGGGGGGTTATATGGGTACCTTTTGCCATTAGTTTTGTTTTTTAGGTTATGTATAAATTATTTGTTTGTATTTTCCTTTTGCTCTGTCTGTTCTATAAAGAGATTCCAGGAGATTAAGAAACTATATACCTTGTCATCTCCCAAATTTCTGTATTTACATTGTTAAAATTTACTGGATCTGCCAAATTCCTCTCCAGACTGGTATACTTTTTAGATCCATAGAAAACAGTTTCATTGACTCAACATTCTTGGCAGCAGTAGGCATTGTTAACTTCTAATATTTTTGTCAGTGTGCTAGATTTGAGATAGGGTCTAATTGTGGTTAGGTTTGAATTTCCATGGCTACTCTCTTATTCTTTCATAAAAATTTCGTAAATTAGTTTTTTATTTTATTTCTTCTCTTTTGAAGGGGTAGATGTGTTTTATCATCCTTATTAATTATATATGATTCTTATGGACACAAATTATACATTATTGTATCATTTTCAACATCCTTGTTAATTCCTCATCTTCTACATTGATGTCTAATAAAATATTGCATACAGAAATTATTATAATGCAGTTACATTTAGTCATATTTTTCTTTTTAAGATTTGTCCTTTTTTATCATGTTTAAATAATTTCCCTTGTCTATACCAGTATTCTTTGCTCCAAATATTTTGAAAGTTTTGCCTATCAAATTCAGGTTATTAAATCTAATTAAAATTGATACACATTGATGATATGGGATGGGTTTTTTTTTAAATGTATTTGAAATATTGTTTCATTTATGTATCATTTCCAAAATGTCTCATACGTTCTCTGAGCCAATATAGTTTGCTATCATTGTTAATAATTTGGGGACAATTTTATATTTTATATAAACAAAATAACGGTAAATTTATTTTTTCCCTACACTTGTATAAGTGAATTATCATTTGCATCAAATTAGTGGTTTGGACACATAACATTGAAAGATATTGTGACAGTAAAAAAATGTCTTAGTCATGAGTTTGATGAGGATGATATAAATACTGTATATTAAAATTAAACATCAGTAAACTATGT
This sequence comes from Nycticebus coucang, assembly GCF_027406575.1. NCBI lineage: Eukaryota > Metazoa > Chordata > Mammalia > Primates > Lorisidae > Nycticebus > Nycticebus coucang. Next base: position 35,032,250 of record NC_069782.1, read on the forward strand.
TAACATATCAAATATAATATAAATGATGTTTCTATCTATCCCTAGATTCCCAGATGTATTTTTTCAATCTTAAATGAGAATTTAGTTTTTATCAAGTTTTTATTCACTGGGGGGGATAATCATTTCATTTTCATTTTCAATTTGTAATTTCATAAGTTACTCTGGTGAGTTTTCGAATGAAAAATATTTACTCAGAACTGAATTAATTTTAATTTGTGATTCAGATGTGCTACTATCACTGATATACAATGGTTCCTATTCTTTTCCTTTGAATAGCCTTTGTTTTATAGAGCACTTACAGGTTCACAGCAAAACTGAACAAAAAGGGCAGAGTTCCCACATAGTCCCTTAACCCCACATACACACAGACACTTCAATCCCATTATCAGCATTTTCCACCAGAATGGTACATTTGTTACAACTGATGAATTTACACTGACACGTAATTACTCGAAGTCCATAGTCTGTTAGGGTTTATTCTCAATATTATACATTTCATGGTTTTTGATCAATGTATGATGGCAACATTTTAGCATCATACAGGATAGTATTATTGCCCTCAAAGACCTCTGCGCTCTGCCTGTTCATCCTTCTCTCTCTCTTACCTGCTCTCAGCCACTGGTCTTTTGACAGTGTCTATAGTTTTACCTTTTCTGGAATGTTAAATAGTTTGAATACTACAAGGGATGACCCACTTTTCACTTGTTTGTTTACTTTTTCATGGTGTGTGGTATGTTTGTGAACAAGAAAGTTGGTACTATCTTACATGTATCTCTCTGTTACTTCCCTGTGCTACCCACTACTTCACTGTCCTGCCTATGTCCTAATGTGAATGCTATTTTAATTAGTGGGCTGTTATTACTTTTCAAATCGTTTTGACACAGATGCCTGTTTGCTTAAATATCTTATTGCTTAATTATTCGTTTTTACATAGTACTTAGTGTCTTTTTTATTTCAGATTAATTTGAGGGTACAAATGTTTAGATTACATTGTTTTTGTTTCTAAGCTAACGTTCAAGTTGTGGTCAGTCTCTTCACCTAGATACTGTGCTGAACACCCTCACATGGTCCACAGCAGGTGAGAACCCACCCATCACTCTCCCTTCTCTGCTTTCCCTTCTTCTACTCTCCTTTCCCCATCTCTAGAATATACTTGTGTTTTTCTTTTATGTGGGCAGGTAGTTGTTTATATATTGCTTTCATGTTGGTATTGAGGACATTAGATGTTTGTGTCCCCATTCTTATGATACTTTAGTAAGAAGTATGTGTTTCAACTCTATCCAGGTAAAGACAAAAGATATAAAGTCTCCATCTTTTTATGGCTGCATAGTATCCCATGGTGCACATATACCACAGCTTGTTAATTCATTAATTGGTTGATGAAGACTTGGATTGCTTCCACAATATTGCTTAATTATTGTTCTTGGTGAAAAGCATTGCTTTATGCAAGCTGCTGTGATTTATTTATTTAATTCAAAATATTATTATGCCAATGACCTTTGGATGATTGCCCCTGCCTTTATAACTATCTCACACAATGTATTATAAACATGTCATATCACCCTCATTTGCAGATGTGTAAGAATTTCTCCGGTTACTTACTTAAGAATGGAAGTGCTGGTTCGTGGGCTTTGTGAATGTTTGACTTCACAAGAGAGTACAAATCGTTTTTTTAAAAGGGTGCACGAACTTTATGGTCACCCTATATTATAGGTTACATGTCTGTGAATTAAAACACCCTTTTTAAGAAACAATTTTATATTATCTAGTGAAGTTAAAAATTTAACAATTTGGTATTATCTTGTGAAGTTAAACATTTAAAACAATTTTGATTGCACACAAACTTTATGGCCACCCTATATATAATGATCACATTATCCATGGTCTCTAGATCTGGCCTTGTTCAATTCCACAAATTTTACCAATAAAAAATTACACAATAAGGCCAGGTGGGGGGGCTCTCGCCTGTAATCCTAGCACTCTGGGAACAGAGGCAGGGGGGTCGCCTGAGCTGATGCATTTGAGATCAGTCTGAGCAAGCAGGAGACCCCTCTCTAAAAATAGCTGGGCATTGTGGTGGCCACCTACTTGGAAAGCTGAGGCAAGAGGATTGCTGGAGCCCAAGAGTTTGAGGTTGCTGTGAGCTATGTCGCTACAGCTCCCTATGGAAGGTGAAGAAATGAGACTCTGTTTCAAAAAAAAAAAAATTGGCTTGGTGCCCTTAGCTCAGTGAGTAGGGTGCCAGTCACATATACTGGAGCTGGTGGGTTCAAGCCCAGCCCGGGCCTGCTGAACAAAAATGACAACTCCAAAAATAGCCTGGTATTGTGGCAGGCGCCTGTAGTCCCGGCTACTTGGGAGGCTGAGGCAAGAGAATCACTTAAGCCCAAGAGTTTGAGGTTGCTGTGAACTGTGATGCCACAGCACTCTACCGAGGGCGACATAGTGAAACTCTGTCGCAAAACAAATAAATAAATTCAATTAAATTAAAAACTCGCATAATAAAGTGTTTGTTTGCCATAGCCTTCATTTTCAATATCTAAACTAATTAAGGCATTTTGAAACTGATTCAGTTTCTTTCATTCTCTCTCCATCAAGTATTAAATCCTTCAACGAGGATTGTATCAGGGCTACATGCGTAGGAATAATCTCATACTTAATTACTTTAGTATGTTTCATAGTAAAATGTATGTTAGAGTCATGCATTGTTTATTAAATGAGTCCAGTGGGCATCATGGAGTGATTATTTCACTAAAATTTACAAGTCATATTAATCGTCACCTTTAGTACATTTGGTAACACTGTACTGGTTCAAGAGCAATAATGAGAGGCCAGATTGCTCAAAATATTTTAGTAACTAGCCCCAGGTTACATAATTAGTGTGTGGCAGAAAAATTCGATCTCACACGACTGATGTAATGCTTCTTTGACATTTTATAATATAATACCCCTGACCATTTGCTTTATCCCAAAGACATGTAGATTTCTCATTGAAAATTTGTTTTTCACGTTTCGAATGGCCACAGTGGTATCTTGAGCAGGAATATTTTGTTTAAATGCAGTATAAGTGTTCAATAATGGCCTATCTCGGAAACAACTTATTAAGTTGAATGTTTTTGTCTTATTTAATATAAATTTAGAAAAAAAATTAAAAGTTTCATCAAATCTTCAAATAGTCTATGAAACGAACATTCCAAACAATCTCACAAAGAAAAATTATATACAATGATAGAATATGTAAAAGACATAGAATAGCTGCCTTTAGTTTTTATGTAATTTTTCACCCCAGAATTATTAGGTCTAATCAGAAGGAAATTGGACTTTTTCCACACAAATATGCACTTGTATATTGGTTTGTGGGGTTTTATTATCTCTGCTTTTCCAGCACTAGATCCATAATTCCGTAGAGAAATTATCAAATGTATTATCTTCCCAAAATGCACATTAATTTTCTGCCCAGTTAAATTTTTCCTCATAGCCCCAGACTAACTGACGATGAGTGGAGAATACTTGATTATTTCAATACTACAGGCCTTGTATAATAGGGATGATTAGAAGACAAGAAGTCTTGTTTATGTATCATTTATTTCAGAACACAGACATTATCAGAAGTGCAATAAAATAATTTCATAGAACACTAAAATGGAAATAAAGTATAAAGTTAATTTAACAAATAGTTTTATAAATATGTTGGTGTCTTCAGTCAAAATGAGGCTCCGTAAAGGCTTTAAAATAATAGCTAATATTCATTTTGCATCTTTCCTTTTTAAAAGTCTTTCTTATCTACCTTAAAAATACAAAAGATAGGGCGGCGCCTGTGGCTCAGTCGGTAGGGCGCCGGCCTCATATGCCGAGGGTGTCGGGTTCAAACGCGGCCCCGGCCAAACTGCAACCAAAAAATAGCCGGGCGTTGTGGCGGGCGCCTGTAGTCCCAGCTGCTCGGGAGGCTGAGGCAAGAGAATTGCTTAAGCCCAGGAGTTGGAGGTTGCTGTGAGCTGTGTGAGGCCACGGCACTCTACCAAGGGCCGTGAAGTGAGACTCTGTCTCTACAATAAAAAAAAAAAATACAAAAGATAATGTATCAGGATATCTTATGTTTAAATTTTGATTCTACGTAGTCACATGATTTTACTTATGCAGAAAATTGCAAGATTAACTTGTGGATATCTTCCTTTTGTATGAAATATCAAGGCTTAATGTAAAAAAAAAAAACAGCTTCACACAATCAGCTATCTCTGGGAAATGCTGTACAAAATACAGACATGGATGGTCAATATATTACTATCACATTGATTAAATTCCTAATTTAAGAATATAGAATGTACCAATTTTATTTCTGTAGACTACAGTAAGAGCTTTGTAAGTTGACCACTTAAGGGACTGTAACTAACTGGTCAACATAAGGAACTCGTCCTACTACACTGATATGTATATGTGGTACATGTCTGATCGAAGAAAACTAGGTCAACCCACGGCCATGGTCAATGTAGGGAGGTGGTGAACTGTATTTAAACATGCAACATAATAACGACTTTTTTTTTCTGAAATACTTATGTGAAAGTATGTGCTGTAATATCATAGGTAATCTAAATAAATTAATCTTATAATGAAAATTCTATTCTTATTCACCATATCAAGTATTTGAAACTTTTTATGAATTTTAATCTTATCTGTTTTTTGATTCTCCACTGGATATATATTTTTAGATTCATTTTATTAGTTTCACCAATTTCTCATCCCAAAGTTGCTTTGTAAAGTTTTGTGTATCCTGAAATGCTTGACCATGTACATCACTGAATATGCATAAATATTGGTTACATGCTATCTTAAAATCAAATCTTATAAAAGGGGCTACATGAAAGTTGTAATTTTTTGGAATACTCATTTACCATTTTAATATTATGTTTTTAAATAAATTTTTATTTTAGAATAGTTTTAGATTTAGAGGAAAATGCAAAGATAATGTAGAGAATTCCCACATACTTCACTCCCAGGTTCTTTATTATTAATATTTTTTATGTATATGCAATATTTATTACAATTAATGAGCCAATATTAATTCACTAATATAATACTAACTAAAGTCCATACTTGACTCAGATTTTCATAGTTTTCACCTAATATTCTATATATGTTTCAGGATATAATGTAACTTTTAGTTATGTATCTGTGGGTCTCTTAACCATGACAATTTCTGATTTCAGCTTTACGAACACAAAGAATTTATAAAGATATCTAATCTAACCTAATATCTATTTTCCTGAACCACATCAGTGAAGCTATTTCATACATTTTTAAGATGGATTGATTTGTAACGTTCTTCATTACACTTTGGAATCCTTGGATCTTTAAAATGATTTTTAATTTACATATATCAAGGTTCACTCTCTATGCTTTAAAGTTCTATGGCTATAGGAAAATACATACTGGTATATATTATATATTATAATGTAACCACCACTACAGTATCATAAAGATTAGCTTTACTACCCTAAAAAAAAATCCCTTGCAATTACCTATTCAAATCTTCCTTCCTTACACCAAATTCCTGGCATCCATTGATGTTTTTACTATCTATATAATTTTACTTTTTTTCAAAATGTCATATGTTCATTGTCATTTAGTACATAGCCTTTTCCAACTGGCTTTTTTCACTCAGTGATAGGTATTTTACACAAGTCTATGCATTCTTTTGTTTTGATAACTCACTTTATCCTTGAATGGTAACCCATTTTAAGAATGTTGTAGAGTTTGTTTATACATTCACCTATGAACAGACATTTTGATCTATTCCAGTTTTGGAGCAATCACAGATAAAGCTGCTATGAATACTTATGTGTGGTTTCTGTGTAGATGTACATTTCAAATCCATTGGACAAATACATACAAATGCTATTTCTGGTTCTGTGCTAAGACATGTTTAACTGGATGATAAACTGCCAACTTTCTCCCAAAGTGGCTGCACCATTTTGCATTCCAACTAGCAATAAATGATATTTTCTGTTTTTCATTTTACCAGCAATTTGTATATTCCAATTTTTGAATTTTAGCTATTCTCACAGGTGTGTAGTGGTATCTCCTTGTTTTAATTAGCAATTCCAAAATGATAATGATTTTGAACATCTTTTCATATGTTTATTTGCCATCTGTGTATCTCTTTGATAAGATATCTGTTTGTGTAATTTGCCAATTTTTAAATTGAGTCATTTGATTTTTATTGTTAAATTATAAGAATTCTTTGTATAGTTTGGATAAAGGTTCTTTATCATATTTATGTTTTGCAAATATTTTCTTTCAGTCTGTGGATTATCCTTTTATTTACTTGCCAGTGTATTTCACAGAGTAGACATCTGTAATTGTAACGAAGTCCAGCTCATTGCTGTTTCTTTCACATGTGGCAGGTTTGGTATTATGTCTGAAATTCATCACCAGGCTCGGCGCCCGTAGCACAGTGGTTACGGCACTGGCCGCATACACCAAGGCTGGCAGGTTCGAACACAGCCCAGGCCAGCTAAACAACAACGACAACCTCAACAAAAAATAGCCAGGCGTTGTGGCAGGCACCTATAGTCCCAGCTACTTGGGAGGCTGGGGCAGGAGAATCGCTTAAGCCCAAGAGTCTGGGGTTGCTATGACCTGTAATGCTGTGGCACTCTGCCGAGGGCAACATAGTGAAATTCTGTCTTGGAAAAAAAAAAAAAATATATACATATACATATATATATATATATATATATATATATATATATAACTCATCACCAAAGTACTATCTCATTTTTCTCCTATTCTTTAGGAGTTTATAGATTTTTAAATATTACACATAAGTCTATGATCTTATTAAATTAATTATGTGGAAAGTATAAAGTCTATATTGATGCATTTTTTTGGCAAAGGCATGTATAATTATTCTAACACTATTAATTGAAGAGACCATCCTTTCTCTATTGAATTAACTTTGGTGTTTTGCAGTGATGAGTTGACTGTATTTGTGTAGGGATTTTTTTGGTTCTGTTGTCTATTATTTTGCCAATACACTTCTATCTGTCCTTCTGTAGCCTAGTAGTAAGTTTTGAAATTAGCTTGTGTAAGACAACCAACTCTGTTCTCAGTGTGACGCTAATATAGCTGTCATCTTTCCATATAATCTTAACAGTTTGTTAGTATCTACAAAGTGGCTTGTGAGATTTTGATTGGAATCCATTGAATATATAAACACAATTGAAAATAACTAGAATCTTAAAAATACTGGATGCTTTCAGTCTTTGAATAAGGACTATCTTTCTATTTATTTAAATCTTAAAAAATTTCTTTCCTCAGAGTTTTACAGTCATTCACATTCTAATAGTGGACATATTTTTTTTAATTTCATAACAACATATTTTAATATTTTGTTTTCAATACTATTCAGTTTCATAGAAAACATTTTTTCCTCTGGCTCCTGTGATGCATAGAAGCAATTTACTTTTGTATATGAACCTCATATGGTTGACTGGCATTTAGGTCCAAGGGTTTTGTGTAGTTTCTTTTTTTTTTAGTTTTTTTTTTTTTTGTTGTTTGTTTGTTTGTTTTTTACCCAGCCCATTTCTTGGAATTTTCTTTCACTACAAACATATTCCACAAAGAAAATTTTCTTTCTTCTTTCCCAACCTGTGTACAGTTAATTGTCTTCTATCTTCTTTTTTAATTAAAAAATTTAATTATTGGGAATACATAATATTGTGTACCTTTATAGGGTACAGTGATGTTTTGATACAGACACACATATGAACTAGTCAAATCAGGATAATTAGAATATCAATCATATCAGGTATTTATCATTTTATTTTAGTTTTAAGGACATTCCAATTCCAGGAATTTTAAAGTATATCTTTTTTTTTTTTTTAATTGTTGGGGATTCATCGAGGGTACAAGAGACCAGGTAACACTGATTGTATTTGTTAGGTAAAGTCCCTCTTACAATCGTGTCTTGTCCCCAAAAGGTGTGGCACACACCAAGGCCCCACCCCACTCCCTCCTTCCCTCTCTCTGCTCTTCCTTTCCCCACCCTTCCCTCCTTCTTTCTCTCTCTGCTCTCCCCTTACCCCACCCCCACTGTGTCCTTAATTGTCATTAATTGTCCTCATATCAAAATTGAGTACATAGGATTCATGCTTCCCCATTCTTGTGATGCTTTACTAAGAATGTGTTCCTGTAAAGTATATCTTAACTTATTGTTGAGTATAGTCACTTTGTTGTGATATCAAATGTGTTTCTATCTATAAAACAACCTAACTATATTTTTGAATCCATTATCCAACCCTAATTTATCCCCTACTCCCTGTTATACTTTCCAGCCTCTGGTAACTATCGTTCTACCATCTGTCAGTGTAAAATCAATTGTTTTCAATATTTAGCTCCCATATATTAGTGAGAACGTGGAATATTTGTCTTTCTGTGCCTGGTCCATTTCACTTAACATAATATTCTCCAATTTAATTTGTGTTGTTGCAATAGCAGGATTTCATTCTTTTTATGACTAAGTAATATTCTATTGTGTATATGTTCCACAATTTCTTTATCCATTGGTCCATTGATGGACTCTTAGGCTGGTTCAAACTCTTAACTATTGTTAATAGTGCTGCAATAAACATGGTAAAGCAGATCCTTGTTGATATACTAATTTTCCCTCTTTGGACATACACTCAGCTGTGACATTGGTGGGTCTTATAGTAGATTTATTTTTACTTTGTTGGAAAATCTCCATAGTGTAAAATAGTGTAAAATAGCTCTCCTTGGTTGACAGCCTGACTAGCATTCCTTACTGACTGCCTGATAAAAACTATTTGAACTAGGATGAGATGATATGTCATTGTAGTTTTGATTTGCATTTCTCTGATGACTAATGATATGAGCATATTTTGACTTGTTGGCTATTTATATGTCTTCTTTTTTTTTATTGTTTTAGGTTCACTGAGGGTACAAAATATTAGATCACACAGTTTGCATTTGTTAGGTAAAGTCCCTCTTATAATTGTGTCTCTCCCCCACGAGGTTTGCCATACACCCTAACGTTGTGTCTTTTACGTTGGAGCGCCCCGTCCTCCTCCCTTCTCCCCTGACCTCACTCCCTCCTTCTGCTGTCCCCCACCTTTACTTAATGTGAGTTTTCCTGTTATGTGGATATGTAATAGATGGTCCACTGGCTTCATATTAGAATTGAGTACATTCGATTCTTGCTTCTCCATTCTTATAATACTCATTATATACACATTCTTATAATACGGAAGAATGTGTTTCTATTCCATCCAAGGTAATACAAAAGTTGTAAAGCCTCCTTCTTTTTTAGTGGCTGAATAGTATTCTATGGTATGCATATATCACAGCCTGTTAATCCGTTCCGTTCCTGGGTTGGTGGGCATTTAGGTTGTTTCCACATTTTAGCAATTGTAAATTGAGCTGCGATAAACGGTCTAGTGCAAATGTACTTATAATAAAATGCCTCCTCCCCCACCCCCCCGAGTAGCTGTCTAGTAATGGCATTGTAGGGTCAAACAGGAGATCTAATTTGAGTTCTTTGAGTTCTTTGAAACTTCTTTCCAAAAACATCATATTAGTTTGTGGTCTCACCAGCATTATAAAAGTGTTCCCTTCTCTCCACATCCACACCAGCATCTACAGCTTTGGGTCTTTGGGATGTGGGCCTTTCCCACTAGGGTTAGGTGATATCTCAGTATGGTTTTGATTTGCATTTCTCTGATGATCAGGGTGGATGAGCATTTTTTCAATGTTTGTTAGCCATTCATCTGTCTTCACCAGAGAAGATTCTGTTCATATCTCTTGCTCAGTAGTAGATGGGATTGTTTGCTCCTTTTTTGTTGTTGTTGATTAATTTGAGCTCTCTGTAGATTCTAGTTATCAACCCTTGTCAGATTCATATCATGCAAATATCTATTCCTAAATCCTTTTCCCATTTTTAATCAGATTATCTGATTTTTTTTGTCCATTAAGATGTTGGAATTGTTAATTCTTTGTTAGGTGAATAGTTTTCAAATATTTTCTCTCATTCTTGGGGTTGTCTCTTCATTTCTTGTTTGTTTCCTTTGCTTTGCAGAATCTTTTTAGGCTTGATCTCATTCCGTTTGGCAGTTTTGTTCTAGTTGCCTGTGGGTTTGGGCCATTAATCAAGAAATCATTACTGAGATCAATGTCCTGAAGCATTTCCAAAAGTTTTCTTTTAGTAACTTCATAGTTTTAGGTTTGATTTTTGTTTCATTCTTGTACATATGTTTATTTAGTTTTTCCAGCACCATTTCGAAGAGACTGTCCTTTTCTCACTGTATATTCTTGGCACTTACCTGGGAGATAAATTCACCATAAATGTGGACATTTATTACTGCATTGTTCATTCTGTTCTATTGTTCCAAATGTGTTTTGGTTACCACAGTTCTGTATAATAAAATGAAGTCAAGTAATGTGATTCCTCCAATTCTGTTCTTTTTGATCAGAATTATTTTGACTATTCTGGGTCTTTATGGATCAATATACATTAAAATTTTTTTTCTGTTCATGTGAACAGTGACGTGATCAAAACTCTTAAAACCTGAGTACAGAAGGAACTTACCTCAACATAACAAAAGCCGTATATGAAAGACCCACAGTGGTAGTGTACTATATCAGGATGTTCTGAGATCCTTTCCACTAAAATATTCAACAAGACAAAAATGCCCACTTTGTGCAGCACCTGTGGCTCATATACCGAGGGTGGCGGGTTCAAGCCGGCCCCAGCCAAACTGCAACAACAACATCAAAATAGCCAGGTGTTGTGGCGGTGCTTGTGGTCCCAGCTACTCAGGAGGATGAAGCAAAAGAATCGCCTTGGCACAGAAGTTGGAGGTTGCTGTGAGCTGTGATGCTACAGCACTCTACTGAGGGCAACAAAGTGAGACTCTGTCTCAAAAAAAAAAAGAAATACCAACTTTTATCAGTATTATTCAACATAACACTGGAACATCTAGCCAGAGCAGTCAGTCAGGAGAAGAAAATAAAGGGCATCAAATTGAAAGAAAAAAGTCAAATTATCCTTATGTGTAAATGACATGATTTGATATCTAATCAAATCACAAAACTCCATAAAAATAAAAACTATTAGAAATGATAAATTCACTGAAGTTGTAGGATACAAAATCAACATAAAAATTTCAGTAGCATTTCTATATGTTAACAGTAAACAATCTGAAAATGAAACCAAGAATACAATCCAATTTACAATAGTGACCCATAAAGTAATACTGAGGAATGAATTTAACCAAAGAAATAAAGTATTTCTATAAGTCAAACTATAATACCATTGATAAAGAAATTAAAGAGAACACAAGAAATAGAAAGATGTTCCATACTTGTGGATTGGAAGAATCTAGATTCTCATACTACCCAAAGCAACCTACAGAGTCAATGAAATCCCCATCAATATATTAATGACCTTTTTCACACACACACACACACACACAAAAAAAAAAATAGAATTCTTCTTTTTTTTTTATTGCAACAGTAAAATATCTAGAATGATGTTTAGAGAGGGCTTCCCTCAAGTTTTCTATGGCTTTATAGGAGAGGGCTCAATTTTTCACCATTTCCTAGGAATTCGTTATTCTTCCTTCTTCTTAGTCTGACAGATTTTGTCATTAATTGGGGTGGGGTTTTGCAAATGCTTTTTCTTTTACAACTTATATGATTATGTAACTTTGTTTATAGCCTATTGATATCATGAATTTTATTGGAAAATAAAAATATAAACCTCATCCCTTTAATTCTTACAGTCTAGTGTGGGATTAAATTGCATAAGAAATACACTACATCTGTACCATTTTTGTGTTCTTACATCAAACATATTTCTTTAGTACCTATAGGTATTCATTAGATGTTTGATCAATGAATCAACATATTGAATAAGACTTAACTATTGGCAATATAAATTTAACACAATTTCTAACCTCTTCTTTAAGGGTAAAGATTTTTTGTTGTTGCAGTATTTGAGACAAATAGTAGCATACCTTATTTCATCCTCTGTGGATTTATGGGATAAACTGGGTAGTGTGAACTCATGTCTAAATGATCAATAACCTGCCATCTATTCCCTGTACAACTTTAACTCTGCTTTAAAGAGTTTATTTTAACTAGGATTGGTAAATTATTTTCTTTGCTTTGCATATTTGATTTGGGCTGTTATTTTAACAGACAGTTCTCGTTTTTTTTTGCCTTGGGTTTTATATCTCTTTTCTTGTATGCTCTTAATCTATTGACAGATTTTGAGGATGCTTTAAAAACCTGAATGAGGAAGTGAAATAGTGGGATAGATCCTTATAATGTAAAATATTTGGAAAGATAGGCTAAACGGATGAGGAAAAACTGTTTGGATGGTGTTAAATAGACTGGTACCAAATGAAATGGGTAGAGGGAGGAGTGAGAACCACCCTGAGTCCTGGAAAGGAAGTGAAGCATGATGGAAGTTGATGGAAGGTAATGGAGAAAAGAAGGGCATTAGCCAAACATTACCGAGGTGATTATCACACTCTGGTGGAAATCGTTCACTGAAACACTTCTCCCCATCTATTTCAATTTTCCATGCAATTGGTCATCTGACAGCTGTAGGGTAGTTTCCCAAGTTCCTTTCTAAGAAAGGGCTTTCTGAACGATTTCAAAAGTATATTAGTAAGGGACAAGTAACAGGAAATTAAAATCGCTTTACTATCAATTTATAAAAATTATGCTTGAGCATGTATGATTTCTATTTAAAACAAGTTTAGAGCAATCTTTCTCCTTATTTAGTGTCCATGTTCAATACTGAGATTATGTCTGGAGTCCTCTGCCTAACCAGTTCTGGATAAAGTCCCACCATTAATGGTGAAAATTAAGATATGCAAACAGTATACTCAATTTTGTAAAAACCAGTGAGAGAAAGTGGAAAAGCTACGCTCAGGTAAAAGCAACTGATGGATTGTGTTTTTGCATTTACCTGTCACATCAAATCCTTTGATGAAGTGTGAGGTTGTATCAGGAGATTTGTACACCAGACACAGACCATAACTGTGTTCTCATTACTCCGAAATTGGCCACATATGATGAATAATGACTTAGGCTCTGAATATTTTCATCTACTTTTGATACATAGCTGGATCAAATAAGCGATGGTTTAAAAGATGCTCTCAGATTAATATTGATAAAACTCAATTCCTACATTCTACAAGATTTTTGGTAAGACATTGAATGAAAACTTTTAATATTCCATCTCATCTAGAAATATCTCTTTGTGTAGAATTAAACACCCAGAGAAGATTTGAGAAGAGCCAAATTATAAAGAAATTTTTAAGACTTCAAAGGGGGTGTTCAATTCCAGTAACAAAGGCGATGAAAGTTTTTTTAATTATCGAAATTCTTCCTTTTTCCTAGTTTCCTGAAAACAGTATGGACTCTACCAAACAATAGTGACTTTTCATGGTGGAGAATCTTGATGTGGAGAAGTGAGTCTGCTCCCTTGAGCTTGATGCAGTGTTGTTTACTATGCAACTTGAGCATATTGATGAAAGTGCAAAGTTCTTTATTTGCATTCAGGCAGTGCACAAATTATTTAAATCCAAGGAAAATCCATAAACTGTACTTACGTGATTAAATGTATAAACTCCACATCTTATGTCCCAGAAAAATTGAGGGTTAAATATGATTAAAACACAGAAAATAATAAGTATCTTTCAGATATTTCATATTTGGTAATACATAACAATTAGAGAAATATAAATGATACAAATAAAATTAAAAATAACCTATAAATTTTATAGACTAGACAAAATTATACATAATACTCACTTATTGCAAGAATAAAAGCTTTCTTTGCGAGAATTACAAGAATCAGTTCTTACAAAGAATATGTAGGGTTCTTTTTGTAAATTTCTGAGATCCTTCATGAATAATTAAAATATTGTGGAATGTAGAAGAAATATTTATATGTTTCTGGTCAGTAAATGCTTCTTTTATCTGCATGAATTTACTGAAACTTGGAACTGTGGCTGAGAAAGAATTCTTAGAAGTTAAATTATAACCGAATTCATAGAGATTCACTACTCCGAAGGTATGTGCTTATAGTCAAGTTGAGATGATTGTAAAGCTAGAGACAAGCTTTGTGAATAGAATCCATACCAAAATAAATTTGTTTAATTGGGGGACCAAAACTTTCTCTCTCCTCAGTCAGAGAGGAGAGACAGTTGTTCCTTTCCTATTTAACACTCACGTTTAAATTTTCAGAGTTTTTTGTCTACAGTAAAAGTGTTGATACTCTCTCTCTCCATATATATATTAGAGATATATATTTGGAGATAGAGACAGGGTGTGTAACATCTCCTCTGGGTCTCATCCCTTCACTTAAAGTGGAAATTTGCTGGGCTCTGCGCCCGTAGCACAGTGGTTAAGGCGCCAGCCACATACACCAAGGCTGGCAGGTCGGAATCCAGCCTGGGCCAGCTAAAACAACGGTGACAACTGCCACAAAAAATAGCCAGGCATTGTGGTGGGTGCTTGTAGTCCCAGCTTCTGGGAGGCTGAGGCAAGAGAATCAGTTAAGCCCAAGAGTCTGAGGTTGCTGTGAGCTGTGACGCCATAGCACTCTACCGAGTGCAACAAAGTGAGACTGTCTCTAAAAAAAAAAAAAAAAGCGGAAATTTACACATGGAGAACTAGCAAGATTATTTACTTACTCTATCTGATAATATCCATTTTGCTAAATAAATAATAATCTATTTTGCTCAAATACTCATGTTAGCATTTAAATATACATATTACATACATTGTATCTTAGCAGAGGAAGTTTTTTTGGTAAAATTTGGCCTTAATGATTATTTTTGTCAAATGAACTACTTATTTCTAATATCCGATTAATTATTGGGAGAGTAGGCTTATATGCAATTACGAAATAAACTTCAGAAACATTCTGACTCTCAGTATTTACTACGTAGTTGCTTTTCTCTCCTGTATACCATAAAATGTTAGAATTATGTACTGAATATGACTGTCTTGAAGCAATGTCAAATGTAATATAATAAATGCTATGCTCATTCCCCTCATTGAAAAGAAAAAAAGAAAAAAAAAACTAATTTTTTTTCTTATTCATGCTGAGTTCCCTTTGCAGCTGAAAGCATTGACTCTCTCCTCATCAATCAACCTAGAAGCAGCCAACATTGTTTCTGGAGAACTTTGATTCTCTTAAGTGTCTGTGGGTAATTGAAGGAGTCTAGTAATTCTTTGATAAATTTTCAGTCTGATGTAATTATGCAGTATGCTCTGGGTTTTCTTTGATGAATGGGATTGATGGGATACCGAAAGGATGCTCTGTGCTCTCCAGATCTCACCATAGGATGCTATGCCAGTTTCTTGCCCAGAACTGCAGATTTCTCTTCCTTGGATCCCTGTGTCTCCAAGTAAGAAGCCCAGCCACCTTCCTACGGAGATATGGTGAGATCTGGAGAACAAGAGAGAGGGAGAGAGCCCCACGTAAGCCATTTTTCTATCGTCAGGAACAAGAGACCAGGAACGTAAGTGAAGGCGACTGGACTCTCCGAATGTACCACACACTATCTGAATACCACTAAATGGTACCAGTCAAAGCCAGGTGCAGCAGAAAAACCACTCGAGTGAAAAATTACATAATACTTGGCCTAAAAAAGAAAATGAACTATGATAAAATTATTTTTGTTTAAGTCATTACGTTTTGAGGGTAGTTTGTTACACAGTAGTGAATAACTGAAAAGTTTGCTCTTGTATTTTTTTTTTCCCACAAATTACCAAGTAAGCACACAAGCCCTGTGTTAGTAATCTGTTGTTGGATGACATATTATCCCCAAACTTAGTGCTTTGAAAAGCAGTATTATCTCATAGCACCTGGAATCCTATGGCTCAGGATTCCAGGTGAGGGTTGGGTGGGTCTTCTGAATGCTGTTATCAAAGTGTGATTTGGGCTGAAGTCATTTTAACACTTGACTATTGGTAGACCCTTTCCCGGTTTCTTTAACAGATTGTCCACTGGATTCGCTTCCTTCTTTTTTTTTTTTGAGACAGAATCTCAAGCTGTTGCCCTGGGTAGAGTGCCGTAGTGTCACAGCTCACAGCAACCTCAAATTCTTGGGCTTACGTGATCCTCTTGCCTCAGCCTCTCAAGTACCTGGGACTACAGGTACACGCCACAACGTCCAGCTTTTATTTTTTTTGTTGCAATTGTCATTGTTGCTTTAGCTGGCCCAGCCTGGCATCAAATCTGCCAGCCTCGGTTTATGTGGCCAGAGCCCTAACCCCTGAGCTACGGGTGCCACCTTCACTTCCTTCTTGATTGTTGAACTGAGAATCTTTGTTTCTTGTAAGCTTATGGTACAATTTTTTTCTGTTTTTTACCAAAAAGCCATCTGCCAAATCAAGCAATTTACATTGGCTTCATCAAAGCAAGCAAGAGATTAATAAGGGAGAGTTAAAGAGAGGTGACTCCACAAGTCTGGAAGTCTCAGCTTTTTGTAACCTAATCTCAGAAGTGGCATCCCATCACCTTTACCGCATCATAGTCATTAGAAGCAGGCTACTAGTCCAGCCCACACCCCAGGGTAAAGGATTACCAGGAGGCAGTGATCATTGAGGACATTCTTAGAGTCTGTTTACTACAAGCCCTCAGCTTTACAAAAGCATACAAAAAACTTTAGCCCCTCTTAGGTCACAAAGTTATTCATGAAATTGAGTTCCACAAATAATCTGGGAGATGCTATGGTTTCTCAGAAAATTGAGTCCCTGCTCTGCGCCTGTGGCTCAAGTGGCTAAGGTGCTAACCACATACACCTGAGCGGGTTTGAATCCAGCCCAGGCCCACCAAACAACAATGATGGCTGCAACCAAAAATAGCGGGGCATTGTGGGGGGCGCCTGTAGTCCCAGCTACGTGGGAGGTGGAGACAGGAGAATCGCTTGAGCCTGGGAGTTGGAGATTGCTGTGAGCTGTGATGCCACAGCACCCTACCCAGGGTGAAAACTTGATGCTCTGTCTCAAATAAATAAACAAATAAATAAAATAAAATAAAATAAAATTGAGTCCCACAGATTATCTGGGATATTCTATGGTTTCTCAGTGATTATTGGCATTCAATTAATCTCACTCTTGGATGTATTTTATCTCTCTTAATAAGTTTTTTCATTTTTGCATTTTTTAAGTCTATCAGTTTTAATAGATGTCCTTGTATATAAATGCTCAAGAACAGAATGGATAAAGAAAAGAAAATTCCACACTATTCATAGGTATGTTGGTAGACATTGGATATGTTTAGATTTAAGTGACACTTTTCATATAAATTAAAATGACTAAGAGAAATTTTGGAAGGCATTAGTGTAGACATGAATGTGCATGCTCACTCTCCACACTCACCCACTGAGTTACTGTACCCCATGTGGACAGGAATGCTTTCATCATCTACGCGGAAGCCAGGCTACCTGTGTTTTAAGCTAGCTATGTATTTAACTGGCTTTATGAAATTAGCAAATTATTTTTCTACATTTTGTCTTTGTTTTACAGAGTATTGCATAATAACATAATAATGGCTAGACCTTATTATTCTTTCTCCCATATTCATACCTCACAAACTATCAATAAATGAATCTCACTACTAGGAACTGAAAATATATTCTTTTTTTCTTTTATTAGGTATTCTTTTTCATATACACATAGATTATGAATACGTTTATGCATTTGTGGGGCACAATGTGTTAATTTTTTATACAATTTGGAATGCTTACATCAAACTAATTAATATAGCTTTCACCTCATTTACTTAATTATTGTGTTAAGACATTTATGTTCTATTCTTGACAGATTTGACTTGTACCCTTGCAATGTGCTCCACAGGTGTGGTCCCACCATTTACCCTCCCTCTGGCAAACCATTTCCCTCCCTTACCATCCCCCTCCCCTTCTCTCCTTCATCCTGGGCTATAGTTGTGATCTATCTTTCGTAAGAAAGTGTAATTATAAATTAGTTTCATAAAAGTACTGAGTCCACTGGATACTTTTTTTCACGATCCATCCTGGTTTCCCTGTTCTACACCAGTGCTTCAGGGTCCAGGTTATACCCCAGACTTCTAACTCTTCTTTCTGGTTCCTCTCTGTCCCTCCATCCCTGCTTTGGCCAGCAAATGTGCATTGGAACTCACATCAGATAATGTCACAGATTTGCTCAGCAACTGCCAGCGGCTCCTTGTTTCTTTTAGAATAACTTTTCCAAGTCATTATCAAGGCCAATATCATCCTAGAAAGTCTAACCCTTTGTTATTCCCACGTCTAATTTCCCTTTCTCCTCCTTTCACTCACTTTTCATCTTGCTGTTCTTGGGTCATTCCAACTGTGTTCCTGCTTCTCAGCACTGCATTTGTCACTTTCTCTGCCTGGAAAAGTCTAACCTCCTGTGTGATCTATCAATTCCTTTCTAAATTTTCTATCCAGATATCATTTTACCAGAGATACCTATCCTGTTTAGATACCCTATCCTATTGCAACCTTGAATTCCTCCAACTGCTTTTCTTGTTCTATTTAACTTTCAAAAATCTCTCATGACCTGTTATTATTATATATCTTATTTATTTATTATTCCTAATTTTCACCCAAATATAAGGTGAGGAACAGTATGTATTTTTTTCATTACCTAAATGAACACTTTTTATAAATAAATGGATCTATATAGCTGAATAAAAAACAATAAAGATGTATACAAGAGCTGACAATTAAGTTTGCAAACTCGTCACCATAGGCTTACATGGGCAGCACTGTTCAAACAGCACAGAAAGGTGTTATAACCTTTGTGTGTCTGTGTCTCACAGCTGTTTGTGTCAACGTGTGCTGGCATCTTGCTGAGTGGTCTTCATTATCATCGTCATGTGTTTTTAAGTGCCATGGTGAGACTGTCAGGTCTTGAAATAGAGCAATGAACATTAAATTCTTTGTTAACCTGACAAGAATGGAAGTGGAATCAGGTACATATTATCCCTAGTTTAGGGGGTTAATTCCATGAAGAAAACAGGTGTAAAAATACATTAAACATTTTTCTAAGGGGACAGAAAGCATCACTGATGAGAAAATGTCAGAGTAGCCAGTAATGAGCAGAAATGATAAAAACATTGCAGAAATTCCTCAAACTGTACTTGAAAATCATTGACTGTGAGAAGCACAGCGGACCATGTAAACACAGCTAGAGAAACAGCTAGGAAAATCATAATGGGAAATCTTGTCATGAGAAAGGTACGGGTCTTGCAGCACAATGCCATAGCTTACATGGCCATGTCTGTGAGTGAGTCCAGCCAGCGAACAAATAAGTGTATTATTGGAATACCCTCCCTCCTCACCGGATCTGGCCCCAGTGACCTTTTTCGTCACCCAAAGATAAAGGAAATATTGAAAGGAATACATTTTTATGACATTTAGGACATAGTACATAGGTTATATGATGAAAACTCTCATGGTCATTTCAGTAAAGTTACAAAATTTATTTGATGGGTGTACCGGGTGCTGGAGTCAGAGCCTAGCTTTCCACGGGGAGTACTTTGAAAGTGACCATGGCGATATTCAGCAGGTGTGTACCACTATTTCTAGGATGAGTTTGTGAATTTTAATTGTCAAACCTTCATGAAATAAGAGATTGTAGGATAATATTTAGAAATAAAATATCCTACATCAAGCACACAAAGTGAACTCAGTGTGAGTTTAAAATGGCTTGCTTTTTTCCCAGAGGCTTTAGGGACCTGGGGCCCCTTGCGACACATGCAGAGTTGGCTTGCCTGGAGTTAAAAATTCCACAAGCCCATTCTCTGAAGTTGTGCACCCCGTGAAGCCTGAGATCAAAGGGCATGCTGCCCTTCCTCAGAGATATGGGCCAGAGGGTTGCCCTATGTTAACAACATATTGTCAGAGGTCTATAGGTGCTCTGCCCTGAGGGAAAGACACAGTCGTTACTTCATACTGAGTAAACTGAATGAATGCTTGAAGATATTCTTCCATTAACTCTGTCCCCCAGTGGCTACTTTCTTCTTTATGATTTTGTTTAGACACCTGCCTAGAGATTAGTCAGTGTCTAGAAGAAGATGTTTAGTGCAGAAGTGATTGTGTTGATGTGGTAACAGGATATTTCCTTTCAAGTTGATTTCAGATAGGTAAATTGAGGTAATGGTGAAACTAACAGATAATAGATTAAGTGTGTACGTGACTAGAAAGGTATAAAATCAAACCCCTAAATAAAGAACTTCACTACATGCCATCCCATCTTGTGTAGTCCATTTCTTGATTTAATAATTACAGGAGTGAGTTTACACCCACGGCAAAGCTGCTGTTTGTTTGCGTCTCAAGAGATATTTAATTTGACAGAACCATGTAGCATTTGTTCTGACGTAAAGTGAAAAATTGATTTTATTGTGTAACATTGGATGTAATCTGAAAGAATATTCCAAAAGCTAATTACATAATCATGTCAATGGCCTTTTATCCTTTTTATTAATATTTCTCACTGACCATAGAGAATATTTTGATTTATAATACAGTTAATAACATGTTTGGAATGCAGATTTTATAAACTATGGTAACAGAATTGTTAAAAAAGCCATGCCCTACTGTAATAATGTGTTACAGCATTTGAAAACATGCTTATGATTCTTCTTTGAAGATAACTAACAACATTACATTGGTGGTATGGCTTTTGAAATCTATTGAAGAATGCATATTAAATATATCATTCATATTGTGTAAAATCTAAGTGAATATGTTATTTTTGTGGGCCTGTGTTTAATGACGTTAATATGTATTATTCAAAACAGCCTGCATTTTATATTTTTCAGGTGATATGAAAAGTTTTTAATTTTCCTTAGTATTTTAGAAAAGGCAATTAGGAACTACAGGAATCAAGTACCTACTTCTGCAAGAACATTAAAGAATGACCATGATTTGGCAAGTAAAGAAGGCTGGTTAAAGGACATCCAACAGATTTCATTAAACTTTCAAGATTAAATCTGGTCTCGTGTGTTTATGAAATTGGGACTGAAGAAACAGCTGAGATTTCCAGGATATTATTTTACAAAGTATTGTATAATTTTATATGCTATTCAAATATTGTCATTCAATAATACATTTCTGATTAAAAAATATTTCCACTGTGAGCATGTGGGAAAAATATTATCTGTACAATATAATTAACAGCCTGTCCAAAGATCAAAGATCAGGATGCATGCTGATATTTCAATCCCAAACATTCTGCATTACAATGGAGTGCTCAATATGTCTTTCATGTGACAAGTGTATGAGGTTCCTTAATAGCTTAGCTGGTAGTGTAAGACCTTACCGTGTGAAATGTCTTGCAATGCTTCATTTCGGATATACAGCTGTGGCCCTGCAACACGGTATGACCCGTGAGTGAGACGCGGTTGTTATGTTCATGTGCTCACTAGTGCTTGCACACATGAAAATAATTACTTCTACTGTGTTTTTGACCTTTTGTCCTGGATAGTATTTGACTCTTCAAAAAATGAAGTGGTATATATCTTGGAACAAGCTATTGCATTAAATAACTGGCATGATAATGCCTGTTTAATCTCAAGTTACATAACCTGCAGTGTTCAGCAAGTCAAATTAATGGAATTTCTCTACAGAATTCAACTCAATTAGATACATAGTAATCCAGCTTCCAAAGCAGTCAACTCAAGACATTGTTATAATTATGCAACTATAACATGAAGTTACTGAAAACTCATATAGTTTGTGTATCTAACCAAAACTTTATGTAATAAGGTCTCCCTCATTTCGAAGGTTTGTTATCTCTCTGTTAAAAGGACATAAGAGTCTACATTTTTCTCTCCTTGGAATAATGACATATTTGCACTGCTTAATTTTAATCCTTGGAATGATCGACTGGATATTTTCTCAAAGACAAGCCCAAGATCAGATTTATTTATCACCACTTTTGTATTATCCCTAACTCAATGCCCCCTATCAATAGCTGGTGTTCTGTCAAACAATTCTATATTCTATATTGTCCTAGGACCTATGTGAACATTTTTCTTCTGAATATTTACTTTTCATCAAAGTAATACTGAGGTGGGTTGTGAATTTTATTCAATTAAAATAAAAATTGTGGTAAGTGATTTTGAAAAGGTAATGAGTAATGAGTGGCTTACATTGAGAGTTAAAGTTAGGTGAACAGAATTAAGATCAACTTATAATGCATGTTGTAAAAAAAAAGTGATGAAATATGCATAGTATTTTAGAGAACAATATGGTGGGTTTTTTTTCTTTCCTTTTCAGGAACAAACCCCCAAATTATTAACACATAATACAACATGTTATAACTGTTTCCCTTATAGTCACTTACTGTAACTTCTATTTTAGTGAAAGTGACAAAACAAACAAGTAGCAAAAGTAAAATTCTCAAGTTATTTTAATTTAAAATAATCAGAAGAAAAGATAAAAAATAGACTATGACAATTCAGGCAAGAGCTGTCAAAAAAAGATGTCTGTGTAGTCTGTTTGGAGAAAGAAGATTACAACAAACCTGGATGATCCAAACGCTATGAAAACACAAACTATGGGTGAAAACGCCGTCTTTTGACATACTGGTTCTACTCGTGTTCCTAAGGTTTGGGGATATGCAGAAGGAACGCTAAAGTGATTTGGCTAAAGAATATTCCTATAAGCATCACTGTGAAGTAAGGTGCCACATAGAGATTTAGAAAATTGAAGAGGGCGACCACAACACTAGGAAGTATTCTGTCATTAATTCTGAACACAATTGGGTTCAGTGGTAAGTGGAGAAAGGTAGAGAAAGGTAAACTGAAGGAAATTAAATTTATGTTGGATAGGCTATGGATAGGGATTTATGTTGGATAGGCTATGGATAGGGATAAGAGGATCTGTTTCTCTTTTACACTTATTCGCTCATTCTGCCTCAATCAGCATTCTAAGAGAAATGGTGTCAGTTTTCAGCCTCAAGATATTATGGAAATTTTCCCTTCCCAAAATGATTTGCTTAACATTCCTTTCTGTATCTATGCCTTTCTTTTGTTCTGCTTTCTTTTTACCTAAATACCATTCTTCAATGGAGTTATTGTTAAGGCACCAGGTAAAAACTCATTACTTTTTGTTTTTCTTTAAAACATCCCTGTTTTGTTTCTGTTCTTGAATGGTTATCTGCCTATCTAAAATTCGAGATAGATATTTAGTTTCCTGTATCATTGGAGTTATTAGCACATTGTCTTTAACATAGTGCAAATGAGAAATCCGTATAGATCTAACTGTAATTGCTCTGTATTTAATCTATCCCCCCCACCTCATGCTCTCTTTCAAATCTGATTTTGTAATTTAGGTTTGTCATTGCACCGTGATGGTACCATTCTCAATGATTACCCTAGGAATGCAATATTGACTCCGTTTACTATTTTTCTATGTAGTGGCATAGCTGGTGATTTGCATCACCCTACAACATAGCCCCTCCCCTCTGTGCCTGAGAGCCAGCTGTCCATTCAGCCAGTGGCTGAGTAAGGCCATATCCAGTTCTTTATTCAGGAACTGGAGGAAAATCAAAAGATGTGTTTGCAGACGATTTGGATCTATTGTAGAATGGATTCAGCCCATGACTGTACCAATCACTTTCACTTAGGAAAGTTTCCTCTCTGACTTTAGATGCGTAATATATTTCAATTACCCCCCAGGTTTTTGTGAATTTATAGACTGTGAGCAGACATCCTGTCTTATCTGGGATTTTCCCAGCACAGTTACCAGTCATAATGTTAAATGCTACATTAGAAAGGTAGGAATAAAGAGCACATTGTTTGAGAACTACAAGATCCTCCCTAAAGATGATTCAGAGCCTTTATATTAATATCACTCAAGAGTCTCTCCACATATGAACAGGCTCAAAATTGGATATATAACGCAGGACACTGATCACCATAATGGTTATTAATGTTAGATCTCTTCTGGATTTTTCTTTTAATATAAAGATTGAGAATTATTGCACTAGACAGCTCATTGACGATTGCATCAATTGATCATAACATTGCATATCATAATTTGTTTACTTCCTATGAACATAACTTTCTTACTTTACCTTAACTTTGTGAATACTGTCACTTAAATTGTGTGACTCAAGGATTTCATTGCCCACCACTAAAACCCACAAAAGTCATTTCAGTACTGATATCTCCACCATAATCTTTGGTTTTCGTAAAATGCAATAATTGTGTGTTCTGCAAATGCTAAATCTATCTCTGCTGATATGTAGTTTAATACTTGATAAAGATGTCTATGAGCCCCCAAATTCACAATTTTAGTGTGCAGCTGAACCTGTCACACATGACAAACACCCAAATTTCTAGCCCGTTTGACTAAACTCTTTTACATTATAACCTTGTATCTTCATTTAATCTAAGTCACTTTCATAAATACCACTTGATCCAGTGTTGTGCTATTTTCTCCCTATTCTAGAACTTTTAAAATCCATTTTCATACATAATCCCTAGGTTTTCACAACCCTTCTCCTAGGTAGCTTTCACAAGTTAAATCATTTAGGAGTATTCAAGAAAAGAGAGGCTAACCCTCTCTTAAAATCATAAAAGTCTTCCCAAACGCATTCAGTCCAATTTTAAGGCTGCCACTTTCTGGGGGAAAACAGTATTTTGAATTTCAAGAAAAGACTTGGAGATACTTTGATTTCATGTGCTATAAGCAAATCAAAGATAAAAATGTGAGTCTGGTTTTCAGATCACTAGTCTTATGTTTATAATAGATTTAAAAAAAAAAAAATCCTACCTAGGTAATAAAGAGATTGCCTGGAGTCTGACTTGTTAATTTGTGAGTCTGTCATTTTCTTTTCATCAGCCATCTAGTGTCATAAAACAGGGCTATCTAAATTCTACTTGTGTTCATCATTTCCTCCATAACATTCAAATATAAAAGCCAGTTTGTCTCCAACATGTTGTCTAGAATATAATTCAAAAATTGTTTTATAACTGCACTGACATGCCATGAACTACTAGTATCCCATTTCTACTTTGTTTAATGCAGCCCAATTCATAATTGCCAGGTTTTGGAAGCAGCCCAAGTGCCCATCGACCTATGCATGGATTAAAATATTGTGCTATACGTATACGATGGAGTACTATGCAGCCATGAAAAGGTGGCGACTTTACATCTGTTTTGTTTACCTGGATGGAGCTGGAACATATTCTTCTTAGTAAATTATCTCAAGAATAGAAGAAAAAGTATCCACTGTATTCAATACTATTATGAAAACAATATATAATCACCTACACATTCATAAGAATTATAAAAATACAACTATAGTCCAGTAAAAGGGAGGGAAGAGGAGGGAGAGTGGAGAGAAGTGGGGAGGGTAGGAGGAGACAGGGTATTTGGTGGGACCTCACCTAATGTGCAAGGGCACATGTCAAAACTATTAAGAGTGGAGTATAAATGTTTTAACACAACAAATGAGTAAGTGAGGTGAAGGTTAAGTTAAGAAGTTTGATGTAAGCCTCCAAAATTGTATATCATATCAGTACATTGTACCCCAACCTCCAAAATTGTATATCAAATCAGTACATTGTACCCCACAAACGCATGATGTATACAGTTATGATTTAATAAAAATAAATGAATAAATCAATAAGAAAAAAAACACCAGTGTAGATGTTCTAAATACAAGAAGATTTAATGCAGGAAACAACAGACTTTCAAGCATGTCGGAAGGGCTAGAACCTGTTCCTAGTAATCTGGCATGGATTCCCAAAAGGAGCTGGAAGACTCTACCTCCATGTCCTTGTGTCCAAAAATACATTGATTAATTGCATGTATCTATCAGAACTCTGCTAGAGAAAGTGAGAGAAAAGCATTTTTTTTTTTGGGGGGGTGGCTCACACCTGTAATCCTGGCAGTCTGGGAGGCTGAGTGAGGCAGGTGGCTATCCTGAGCTCAGAAGTTTGAGACCAGCCTGAGCAGGAGCCAGACCTGCCTCTTCTAAAAATAGGAAGACCAGCTGAGTGTTATGGCAAGTACAGATAGTCCCAGCTATTCAGAAGGCTGAGGCAAAATGATCGCTTGAGCCCAAGAATTTGAGGTTGCGGGGAGAGCTATGATGCTGTAGCACTCTACCCAGGGCGACAGAGTGAGACTCTGTCTTCAAAATAAATAAATAAATGCATTTTCAGAGATTTTATCCTTTATACTCCTCTGAAGTTCTTTGAATAGATGAGCAGGTAATAAGTATCAATAAACAATATATTATACAAGTCTCCAGTCCTGAAAACAGCCCCCAGTGCAGCCATTACATGTATATATTTACCATCTCCTTTGTCAGGTTCCTTTTTGACTGGTCTTAGGCAATTTTTATTTCTTCAAAGATAATATATGCACATAATATCTTTCTCTTCTTGTCCTACTCAGACTCTCTATTCCTCCATCTATTTTTCAACGTATATTCAAGCATTTTTAAGTAGTGATTGCTATACATTTTCTGTCTTAACTTGGTCAGATTCTATGATCATCTGTTTTCATAGCAGGGGTTCTCGGCTCTCCCTTTTGGCTCTTAACTGTTCTCTGGGTAATCCTTCCTTTTTCATGAAAGGTTGGTGGCTGAGCAGTTTAATCAAGCTCAAGCCAATAATGCAAAGTGCAGATGCTGTAAAACAGTCATGAAAGCATTGCAAGAACTGATTAATAAGGCATCATGGTCATGTTATGAAGTCATTCATATGGAAAATGATTTATTTTCTATTTTGATTACAAAAGAGGATCAGAAGGAATTTGCATGTATATTCACGTAGAATTGATAACAATGTTGTAGCTCTACCTCGGAATCAGTTTATATTCTACACTATGTCATTAAGAGAGTCCAAGGGTAACTGCACCACGTAGGCAGCCCACAGAACATTGTATCGGTCCATTAAATCAATGACGTCATGCTGATTGAAGAGCATGATGGTAGTGAGACCGGGATAGCACACCCCAGGTGTGGGAAAACGTGTACTCAGAAGGTGCAATGTACTCTATGAAGATTTAAAAACATTCCCATAAGCTAAGTTTTGCATGGCTCCTATGGTTAGGGCATGTCAGGATATTTGTTCAAAAGAACAATAAATGCCCTTCCCTATTACAGGTAAGAAAGCACCATGCTAGAGAATTTTTTGAGTTCTATAATCAACATTTTTCACACCTATGAACACAGTTCTTTAGCCCACATATTGGGGAAACAAAAATGCTTTCTATTTTGAATGTCTAGAGCAGGTGACTAAAGCAGGAAAATGCTTTGCAGAAGGTCCACACTACTGTAAGAGAAGTTCTGTCACCTGAATCAGGTAATCTGACAGATTCTATCTCATATTGGAAGTGTCAGGGATGGAAAAGATGAAGCATGATTTTATGGAAAACCCCAGTGTAAGAATCAGGATAAAGACCCTTGGATTTTGGGAGCACAGACATGCCACCGGTGGTGGAGAATTGTACACCTTCAGAGAAGCAGCTCGTGATTTTTGGATCCTTGTGTATATGAAACGTTTGAACATTACACTCCAAGCAGCCATAACTATAGTCTGTTTTTATAATTGTAGTCTGTTTTTGGTTGCTTTAAAAAATACTTAACACTGAGTAATTTATAAAGAAAAAAATGTTTTTGTGGCTCACAATTCTATAGGCTGAGATGTTTAAGGGCATAGCCTGTTTTCGAGCAAGGGCTTTTGCCCTTTGTCACAACATAGAAAAGAAGGTCAAAGGGGAAGGGGACACATGCAAACAGGGACCAACTAGGAGGAAGAAACTTTTTTTGTTAACAATCTGCTCTCTCAGGAACTACTAGTTCCCATCTCGTGAGAGTTGGATCCCACTCACTACCGCATGAAGGCACCGAGCCATTATGAAGGATCTGCCCTCATTACCCAAACACCTCCCACAAGGCCCCCACCCCAACACCACCTTAGTGGGGATCAAATTTCAACATGAATTATAGTGGGAACAAATAAACCATATCTAAACCACAGCATTGTTACTTATGAGATGCCTTCCATCCTAACTTTCTAACTATAAAGTCTGCTGGATCTATCAGCACTATACGATGATCTGGAAATAAGGATATAGAATTTGCTCCCAGAAGGTCCAGAGGATAAGAGTAAGCTTCTTGAGCAGACCACACAGAACCCTAAGTCACTAGCCAAGGTTGCATCATATCTTTTTCTCAGATCCCACCTATGGCTCTGCAAGGGTTACATGTGATAATGTTACACGAGGAATGAATTAAATGCCAAAACTTGATTTGTAGACGGGTTGGTTCAGTATGCAGGTGTGATCCTTGAAATTGACAGTGACTGCATTACATCCACATCCAGGATGACAGTAAAAGTTAATGACAAAGGAAAATCTTTCCAGTGTGTGGAGCTGATCACCTGCTTCACGTGGGAGGGAAGGAGATATGATTTGAGGTTAGGATATATACATTCACGAACAGTAGAAATGGCTCGGGTTTTTTGGTTAAAGACTTGGGAAAGGAAATTTTGAAGTTTTAGGGGCAAAAGTTTGGTTCTAGGGTAGTGTTGTACATATACACGTACATAGTAGAGGTTATACAATTTCAAAGCTTTTTTATTAATTTTTAATGCACAGAGAAAAGCATCAGCTGCAGAAGTGACACTGAACAACAGGGTGGACAAAATCCCTTGGCTGTTTGATAGCAGGACATGAATGGAGTGACCTCAATTGTAGTGACAGAAGCTACACTTGGGCACAACTGTTACGCACAGGCCGACCAGCCATGTCTTTTGCTCATCAAAGTATACCTGCTTCTGTTTCCTCTGTGTGTCCAACCTGTGATCAGTAGAAACTAGTCTTGGACCACTTACATGGTACTGTCAGCGTCCCTGAACAGAACAAATTCTATTTGTTAGAAATTGGATTCCACAGAACCGTCTTAAAGGGACAGTAGCCCATTTTCACTAAAATACATGCTTATTTGAGTATTTGTTTACATTTTCTTCTTGCAGAGTGTCAAGCGGCACTTTTATCCAAGGATTTTGGGAACATTTGATCCAAAGGTATATAATATTGGATAGCATCGCATCTCACCAGAGAGTCTGCTTTATAGCAAAAGAGGCAACTTGGATTTGGGAGCCATGTTCGTAAAATCCACTGATTATGTCACGCACTGTATAATTCAGAAGCTTCCTGAAATACAGGTCATTGCAAAAACCTACAGAAAGCAGAGCTGAAGCATCAGTTTGAGTTAATACAATGGATGGATGAATCACCACGTTGCTGGTCACATTTAATCAGAGATATCTTCCTAATAGGAAGAAAACATAGGTCCAAGAAACAATGAGTCGAAGCAAATATGATCCCAGTTACAGCCACCGCCACTGGTATGTTGGAGGAAATTTTGCTCCTACTATTCTGACTGCGCAGAATTGGAATTCATGTCGCTCCTAAGGAGCCCACTGTTGCCAGAACACATAACTGATGGAACTAAAGTTATAGCAGCTGTTCAGGCAGTTTGGTTTCCCTGTGCTAGCAGGGAAACTTAACAGGCCAAAAGGGAATTACTAGCTGGGCAAGAGTAATTGACTCTGAACAGCCAAAAGTTCACACGGGATTATCTGTGACACTTGGATCTACTTGGGTGCCCTTTGGTGTAACTCCATAAGCAATGACAGCTGTGAATGACATATTCAGTAACCCAAGATTAAGAGGAGCTCAGTCACCTCAGAAAAGAGCATTTGGAAATAAATACATAATGAAATAAATTTATTTATTTATTTATTTATTTATTTTGGTTATTGGCCAGGGCTGGGTTTGAAACCACTACCTCTGGCATATGGGACTGGCACCCTACTCCTTGAGCCACAGGCGCCGCCCCTAAATTTAATTTTTTTTAAAAAGGAAATGAGCCTACCTCTAGTGCTGAGATGACAGCAATTGTAAGGGTCATTTGGAAAGGACAGAGGAAGGAAGAGGAAGAGGAGGAGTATCAGTTGTGAACCAAAACTCCCTGCAACAATGGGGGATGTTATTTTTACCACTACCCTCTTTTTTCTAACTTTTCCCATGGAAAGTGAAACCCACTGAAGATATGGAGGAACAGCTGCCCCCACTACATAAAAAAGTGGACCCGTGTGGGTCTAGGGGTGGACTTTGGCAGTTCCACAGGTCTGTCCCGTGAATCTCATCAAGACTGCCTACTGGGTGGTGGGGCAATTGAACGACAGCACAGCCAAGGCCAAGTTTGCTCCCTACCAAAGATTGAGCTTGGGAGATCACTAAAACCAGCCAATTTCTGTCTGACATGAATTCCCAGGGGTACATTCTTTTTTTGAGAATTCCCCATTGATCTGAACAAAACTTAGAATTACACTGTTCTCTAGAAATGCATCCAATGTGATTCTCCCTTCACTTTCTCCTTTCACAGATTTCAGACTTGCATTGTAATCAGAACAGTCTATTTGTCTACTTCTATTCCTTTACATTTTATTATCTATGGTCCATAGATGATACTGTGAAAAAATACTCTTTCTTCCCCAAATCTCTCATACATATTATCATGTCTTGGTGTCTACTTTTTGGAAAATCCAAACAGATATGAGAGAAAAGCATTCTAGACAGAGGCATAGCCATTTGGAAAAGCTTAATGTTAAGATTGAGCTAAGCCTGTAGTTTGCTCTAGTTTACTATAATCAGTCCAAGCCTGAATAGGGAAACAAGAAAAAGTTTACTCTTAACATACACAGTCCTTTGCAAGACTTTTGAGGAATGGAGATGCCAGGATAATCAGTTGAAATCTAATGTAGAGTACACATTTCATCATGCTCACAGAGCAATAAAATTGATCCCAGCATGCCTTTTCCTCAGTGCCCTTGAGATCTTTGCACTTACGTCAAAAAATATGTGATTGACAATATGTTCTCTAAAAATAAGTGAGGGAAAACATATATTTGTACCTTGGCAGTTTGGTTTTAACATTGTATATATTATTCAAAGAGGGACAGAATAAAACTGGACTCCACACTGTAATGAAAAATGTTGAAAATTGTTGTGTTTTTTTTTTTTTTTTTCTGTGTGTGTGTGGTTTTTGGCCGGGGCTAGGTTTGAACCCACCACCTCCGGTACATGGGACCAGCGCCCTACTCCTTGAGCCACAGGCGCCACCTGTGTTCTTTTTTTTTTTTAACTCTATCACATCTGGAATCAGAGGTCACTAAATACTGAGGAAGCCCCCTACTAAAAGCTTCGTATTTTTTCAACTTCTTCAGTAGAAATCCTGATGCTTTTGCTCTTGTTTTGCTATAACTCCTGCTTTTTAGGCTCCTAATTGCTTTTGCCTAAATCTATAAGGTGTAAGAATTACTAGAAAAGCAATAGCAGTGATGCCCCTCTGCTTTCTATAATGCTCATAGGAAAGATATTTACTGAATTTCATGGTGTTACTTTTAAAAAGTAAATAATTTTTCATCTAAGTGCTTTTTCTATGGCTGTCTCCAAGTTCTCAATTCCAAATGGATCACTGATTCAAGCAATAAAGGCTGACATTTCTCACTTGCAGTAAAAACCGTGTCCCCTTTTAAAAAGTGATGTTCCTTTCATGCACAAATATAACAGAAGTCTGTAATCACTTTTGTGAAAAAATTGTTTATCTGTCTTATGTATGATATATGGTGTTAAATTTTTGACTACTATATTTGAAAACATTTCTCTTTGATTACTGACATTGCACTATTTATTTTGGGGTATGTATGTGTTGATTTTTTCATTAATTTATTCTGTAAGTATTTAATTGTCATCTAATTTGTTCACTTACATATCTTATCTGTTCCATTATTTCACATGGTCACTTTTGTTGACTACCTCTTTGAAGATTAAATCTTGCTCTGATATTTAAGGCATCAAATAATGCCAACATACTCTTTGATTCAAGATTTATTTCCATTTTATATGTTTAATTGATGTCTCTCTACTGTTGAACCACTTGATGAATTTCAGCTTGCTTACAGTATCCTACTGTAAGCTCTAAGATTTCTGTTTGTTACTTTTTTATACTATCTATTTGTTGAAATTCTCTTATTGTTCTTGCATTAATTTCCTGACCTCAGTAACCATCTGTACAATTGTTACTTGAATCTTCTGTTGGGTGAATCCCATATCTCCATTTCATGAGGGTCAGCTTCTGGAAATTTATCTTATCTTTATTTGGAACATAGTCTCCCTATTTCTTAATTTTCTGTGTCTCTGTTGGTTTCTGCACATTATACAAGACAAATGTCTCTCCTAGTCTTGTGAGACTGTTCTTGTGTAGAAGAAGGATCACACCAATTCAGAGAGCCAGAGATTACAAAATGCACCTCAAAGGCCTGTGGTTGTCTGAAATACTGTCTATATTTTTGGTGGCCTTAAAGAGATAGGATGTGTCATGTCTTGTCAGTACCTTAAAACATGTATGGTCAAGCCAACTGGAAATGTGGTATATTTGATGTTTAGTTCCACTTCCTTCTATTTGCATGTTGTAGCTGAGAGTGGGTGTTCAATTCTCACTCTTTCTGCCGTGTACCTAGCAGAAGAGAAGATCTGAAGAAAATGCCTGCACCCTTGTTCAAACTGCCCCTGCTTATAGCAACTGGGAGATAGCAACTGGAATTAGGCTTATAATACATTTTCCTTTTGTTTTATATGGTCTATAAAAACTCTGGAATCCAGAGCCATATGTCTATGTGTGTGCATATAATTTTCTTTATGTGTGTGTGTGTGTGTGTGTGTGTGTACATTTTTGTAGAAAATCTATTCATTGTTGGTTTTCCTTCTCCGGAGAAATATGACTAATATAGTAAGGGTTTGTGTTAATATAAAATATTAATATATTTTGTCGAACAAGTTG
Organism: Nycticebus coucang; assembly: GCF_027406575.1. Taxonomy (NCBI): domain Eukaryota; kingdom Metazoa; phylum Chordata; class Mammalia; order Primates; family Lorisidae; genus Nycticebus; species Nycticebus coucang. Next base: position 35,065,172 of record NC_069782.1, read on the forward strand.
TCATTCAATAAAACAAAAAAATTGCAGTATTACAGACTAGGGAAAAAATCACTGCTTGGAGAGTCAAAGAACCTATGTTTTAATTTATACATACCACTTTTCTTGTGAGAATTACATAAAATAATTACTTAATTTGTAAAATGTATAAATCAGATTATAATAAAATATCTATAAGGTACCAGAAGCATAATTGGAGAGATAAAGAGTCAACTTCATTGTTTTTCAGAGTACGATGCACCCAAATCCTCCATAATGCTAATGAGACCACATTCATAACTCATGACTTTTATGCATTTAAATTTGATAACCCTGGTATACAGTATTCTCTGGGTTTGATTTCAGTGAGTAGAAAAGCATTTCTAAAAGTGGGAATGTGTACAGTTCAGGATTGACTTAGGCACATCATTCTAGTAGTCAAGGTGAATATGTAATGACCAAAATTATTTTTTCAAAAATATGTGATTAGTAAAAGTACTGCTTTCAAAAGCACTTTTTCTTTCTTTCTTTCTTTCTTTTTTTTTTTGTAGAGACAGAGTCTCACTTTTATGGCCCTCGGTAGAGTGCCATGGCATCACACAGCTCACAGCAACCTCCAACTCCTGGGCTTAAGCAGTTCTCTTGCCTCAGCCTCCCAAGTAGCTGGGACTACAGGCGCCCGCCACAATGCCCAGCTATTTTTTGGTTGCATTTCAGCCGGGGCTGGGTTTGAACCTGCCACCCTTGGTATATGGGGCCGGCGCCTTTTCAAAAGTAACTAAAGCATTGTTTAATACTTTGTGTAGTTACTTTGTTTTCAAGGAGGTGGATCATAAGTCTATACTCAAATATGGGTTTCACATAGTGACTTCATTGTAAAGAGTAGAGTCTGCTGGGGTGGGGCTGGGGAAGGCATAACCTCACGGTGGAAAAAAAAAATGACCAACACTACCTCAGCAAACTGTTAAGTCATGTTGATAGTATGTACTCTGGTAAAAATATGCAAAGGGATGAAAATAGTACTTTATCTTTATGGTGTTTCCTACCCACACTAGAATCAACAAAGCAGAATAAAACAAAAACAACCATAACCTCAGTCTAATTATTTAAAGTTCATTAAAATATATGAACTCAGAGACATTGTATGAAATATTGACCAGAAGTTCCCCAAACTATCAAGGTCATTAAACATTGAAAATTCTGAGCTAGGGTGGCGCCTGTGGCTCAAGGAGTAGGGCGCCAGTCCCATATGCTGGAAGTGGCAGGTTCAAACCCAGCCCTGGCCAAAAACCACAAAAAAAAAAAAAAAAAAAAAAAAAGAAAATTCTGAGCTATTCTTACTGCTCAAGACTCCTAATGAGACACAGTAGAAAAAATAAACTATAATACTTTGGATGATTGGCTGGGAAAAGTGGTTCATGCCTATAATCCTAGTATGCTGTGAGGGTGAGCTGGGAGAATCACTTGAGCTGAAGAATTCAAGACCAGCCTGAGCAAGGACAAGACCTGTCTGTACTAAAACTACAACAGTTAGCCAAGCATTTTAGTGGGTGTCTGTACAGTTACTTGGGAGGCTGAGGCAAGAGGACTGCTTCAGGCCAGGAGTTCGAGGTTGCTGTGATGCTGTGGCACTCTAGCTTGAACAATAGAGTGAGACTTTGTCTCAAAATGTTAATAATAATAATAATACCTGGATAGAATGTAGGTACATAAAAATAATATAAAAGGAATATGAATAAAGCATGAGCTTTAGTTAATAATAATGTGTCAACATCAGTTCATCAATTATAGCAAATTTAGCATTCTACTGTCAGATGTTAATAATGGGGAAAACTACGTGTGGTTATATGGGTATTCTGTGTTCTAGCTTCATGACTTCTCTGTAAATCTATAGCTATTATCAAATAAAGTATAGTTTTTTTTAATTTACTAAGTTAATTAAATGTATTTCTCTATAAATATAGTTGGGCAGAACCATGATCTAGCTAGCATACCAAATATAATGGTAATATTATGAATTATGTTAAATTTTTTTTTTTAAGTTCTTCGATGGTTCTTTTTTTTTTTTTATTGTTGGGGATTCATTGAGGGTACAATAAGTCAGGTTACACTGATTGCAATTGTTAGGTAAAGTCCCTCTTGCAATCATGTCTTGCCCCCATAAAGTGTGACACACACCAAGGCCCCACCCACCTCCCTCCTTCCCTCTTTCTGTTTCCCCCCCACCAAAGCAAAGAGACAACCTACACAATGGGAAAGGATATTTGCATATTTTGAATCAGACAAAAGCTTGATAACTAGGATCTATAGAGAACTCAAATTAATCCACATGAAAAAAGCCAACAATCCCTTATATCAATGGGCAAGAGACATGAATAGAACTTTCTCTAAAGACGACAGACGAATGGCTAACAAACACATGAAAAAATGTTCATCATCTCTATATATTGGAGAAATGCAAATCAAAACAACCCTGAGATATCATCTAACCCCAGTGAGAATGGCCCACATCACAAATTCTCAAAACTGCAGATGCTGGCATGGATGTGGAGAGAAGGGAACACTTTTACACTGCTGGTGGGACTGCAAACTAGTACAACCTTTCTGGGAGGAAGTATGGAGAAACCTCAAAGCACTCAAGCTAGACCTCCCATTTGATCCTGCAATCCCATTACTGGGCATCTACCCAGAAGGAAAGAAATCCTTTTATCATAAGGACACTTGTACTAGACTGTTTATTGCAGCTCAATTTACAATCGCCAAAATGTGGAAACAGCCTAAATGCCCACCAACCCAGGAATGGATTAACAAGCTGTGGTATATGTATACCATGGAATACTATTCAGCCATTAAAAAAAATGGAGACTTTACATCCTTCGTATTAACCTGTATGGAAGTGGAAGACATTATTCTTAGTAAAGCATCACAAGAATGGAGAAGCATGAATCCTATGTACTCAATTTTGATATGAGGACAATGAATTATGTTAATTTTAAATGAAGCATAGATATAAAATTATAGCATGCCAAGGTTTACATTCAGGAAAATTATTCATTGAGTTAGAAAACATGAGTATATCAAATTCTGTAGATGGGAATTAGGAAAGCCTGCCTTTATCAAATACATAGATATGAGACTATTCAGACATCCTGGGCACCAGCATTTATATCATTAGTTGAAGGTGCTTATGTTAAAAAGGTTTTATTTTATTTTCATATTTAAAACAGGATGTAAATTAATGGCAGAAAACACATGTAGTCTTTGGCAAAACAGGGAATATTATAAAATACATTTCACTTTATTATGTCTTTTTAAAATTCATAATAGCTACAACATCAGGAAGCTGCTGTCACATTCAGGCTTCCACCTATCTAAGATTTCACTGGAAGATTAAGCTGTATTAACAAACCTTTCAGTTTTTGAGATAAAATATTTTTTAAAAGACATTAGAAAAGAAATATAACTGAAGTCTCGAGATCTGACATTTTTTTCTATGAGAAAATGTTTTTCTCTACTACAGAGACGTACTCCCACTGAAAACTCCCAAGATGAGAATTAAAGTCAGCATGGACCAACAGATTTTCCTTGAAATAAAGTATATTTAGGAGACATTTAATATTCCTCTAAGATATAGCTTCTCGGACATATTCATTACTGTGAGCAAAGGATATTGAGTTTCCAGCTTTTTCAACTTCAGTTTTGTTGTAACATTTCTACTGCTAAGCTTAGCTAACGAATTAAGCACTGTTGTATGTAACCAACACAAAATTTTAATAGAAAATAGAAGTAAAGGCTATCTGCTCATGCCATTTTTATTTCATTATATTATTAACTGATTGCTAACATCTATTATCTCCTAAATTTGAAAGCTTTTTCAAGTGATGAATACTATATACGTCATCAATTCTCAGTAAACTTTATAAAAATATTTCTTAAAAATTATAATACATTTTGATCTATAGCAAATTTTTGGTAATAACTAGTCCAGGGCACCAATATTATTTGTAATAAAGTGGTGAAAACATGCAGTACTTTACATTCTGTTCTAATAAACTGTGGCCATTAAAATTTTAAGTATGAATGGGTGGGTAATGCAATTTTCCATGCATGGTAATTAATGCTTGTTATTTATCTCTGCTATAAATACCCTTCATGCTATATAACCTGATTTTCAGCATAACAAAGATCTTTTTTTTCTATTTATATCAGTCAGGATTGTCTTGCTTGTGCTGCATTGGCACAGCATGTTGACATTTCAGTGTCTAAAATAATTAAAAGGTTATTCCTTACACTATGAATTCCATCTTGGCTCAGACGCATGCTTTGCTCTATGTCATCCTGACTCTCAGCCTTTTAAAATCTCCACTACCTGAGAGGAATATTACTGTTTATATTGGTAAAAAATAATGGAGGGTCTCATGCCAGCAATTCAATGGTGTTTGAGGTGTATTCTTTTCATCAAAAGTACAATGGCCACAAGGAATTACATAGCTCCGCACAAATGCAAGGGAGAACATGCTGCGGTCCCAAGACCATGTTGGTCCTTGGTGATTCCCGAGAAGGACTCATAAATCTAGACATACAGCAGTACCCCTAACTATGATTGCTCAAATCAAGGGGGTGCAATGAAAAATAAAAAAGAGAAAAGATACATGGGATGAAGTCTGGCAAGAGTTCTTTTCCAGTGGGGTTATTCAAGACCTACTTAACTCCTGTAGCAAGGAATGGGGGAAGAAGGCATGTCTAATACTTACTGTCAGAGGAACTCTTCAGCAACTCAAGGCCCAGACTTATTGTTCCGTGTTAATCATGTGGGTAGCCTCTGCCTAGAACATACCAAAATTCCATCTACAGTTGAAAAGCATGTGCCCAACATGAATCATGAACAGTTGTGGTGGAGTAGATACCACCGTCTGTCAACGGAACTCGGAGCCTGCTGAGAGTGGTGGGGAGTGCTGCTTTCCTGCATCTCAGTCCCACCGGAGCCCACAGCAGGGCCATGGGAATCGACCTTTGTGTGTGCAGGAGAGCTGGGCTTCCTTATCCCTGCTCAGCCAGGCAGGGCTACATTGCATCAGCTCAAACTCAACCTGAGGGTAGGACGCTACCTGGCTTTAAACTCCAAATATGGCACTCTGGAACTGTGACCTCAAAGAGTGGGCCTTGTCTCAAGGCAGGTTGTGCTGGAAGAAAAACGTGCAGTTCAGTTTTCTCAAGACTTGATTTCACAGCAACCAGCTGCAGGATGGTGGGAATTGCGTGATGGAAAGCCTGGTTTCTTTGCCCTCCCCAGCCAGGTGGGAGCTCCATCCATCACCCTAAATTCAGGCCTACAGTGGAGCAGAGCCCAGTGTCAAGGCCTCAACATGGCTTCTTGGACCTGGGATTAGAAAGGGTGGGTTCCCCCCAGGTAGGTAATGTGGGTGAAAAACAGTGGAAAATGTTGTTCACTTACATCTCAGTCTTACCAGCTGCCCATAGCAGGGTGGGGAAGAACTTCCCAGGTGTGAATGGGAATGCCCAGGCCCCTGCACCCCTCCCTGCAGCTGTGCAGTGCTGCGGGCATGGCCACAGCTCCCCAGTGCCTAGGCTTTTAGAATGGGGTCCAGCTCAAGCTGCACTAGGCTTGGATGCCTGTGGGACTCTGCAGATGTGTCTTTCTGGAGTAACACCTCTGTGAAAAGGCCAAGCAGCTCCCTATGCAAAGCGAAAGAGCTTCATGGGCCACAGGGTTCTCTTGTAGACAAGAGCATAAAAGCTCATTTTATCCTCAGGAGTGAATCCTGAGCACATCTGTCTTAGTTTTCTTGCCTCCAGGAGTTACTGGCTGTGGGCCAGTCCCTAGCTGGACAATTTGCCCTAACTAAAGCCTCACTTTACCCACTTTTGATGCTTCCTATCACTTCATGGTGAATTTTAGTACTCTCTTCTAGAAGATCTATATAAATTGCTTGAGCTCACAAGTTCAAGACCAGCCTGAGCAAAAAGCAAGACTCCATCTCTACTAAAAATAGAAAAACTGAGGCAAGAGGATCGCTTGAACCCAAGAGTTGGAGGTTGCTGTGAGCTATGATGCCTCTGCACTCTACCCAGGATGACAGCTTGAGGTTTTGTGTCAAAAAAATAAACAAATTAAAAATTAAAATGTGAGAATCAGCTTACTCTTCTGGTCCTTCCCCGTGGAGGAGGCACACAATTCATAGCACATGTGTCTAGTACCATCTTGATTTATCCCCCAAATTCTTCCCTATAAATGTTAAAGGCATCGCTAAATTTCAGCAGTCACTAGTCAGGGAGGCATGAAAAGTGACTGCATCAAGGAATATTATGTCCAATATAATCCATTTACTTTATTCGAAGATTTCTAATACATTTATAATAGAAACTTCCATCTTTTCTCCTCCACCAAAACATAGCCTATATTTTGAAACACAGATGAATGTAGAGAGATTGGGAGTGAAGGAGAGGATCTCTGAACTTTCTCAATGTTCAAAAGAGGGCAACAATCAGATATAGAGTAACAATTTAGGAAGGAGCAAAACACTGTTTCATTGTGGAGGGCAGCAGGGATACTCAGTTTGATGAAAAGCTTAGTAACACGATGTTTAAGCTCTTCCACTAAGAAGAGAAAATGATGGCAGTGAACCCTGATCTTGGACTTAACACCTTCATTGTTGATTTACAGTAACATCTGTGGAGGGCAAGGTCACCATACTGAGTAAGTTACTAATGTGGCTCAGGAAGAAAGTCATTTATGTATATTGTAGCTTTCTCATCATTTTAGGAGCAAAGAGAGTTAGGAACCAGACCTTGATATTTGCATAAAATATTTATAGTGCTAAAGAGTTCAAAGTATTTATTCATGATACCTGGAAAATCAAATGCCTTTTTCTCTGAAGTTTTCAAACAAGATTGTTACACCAACGTTTAGTAAGCATTCAGTTAAAAATACTCATGAAGGCTGAGGCTAGATAATTGAATTTTAAGATTCCTCTCCTCAGACCTTCAGTAACAAAGGCCAATGAAAATAGAATGTGAGAACATAAAAGAATGTGGGTTTTCTGTATATTTTTTTCTCTTTGGCACAGCACAACATAAGCAGTGTTAATTTGTCAATTTCAATGCCTTTATTTTGTTTATCATAGACTTCTAACTTCTCAGGACAATCTCAACCTAGGGTTCTTTGAAAACACAAACACACACACATTAAAGTTCAAAGTAACTTTTCTTTCCAGAAAATAAATGGTCACTTGCAGTCATTTTTCTGGTTACACAGTTCAGCATAGAAATCAAAAGGTATAAAAATCAAATATAATAAAGGGAAAAAGAATAAAGATATAAAGGAAAAAGCAATCTTTTTCCTTTTCATTGTGTTTGTCTCATATGTCTTTTAAACCTATGGGATTATTAATAACACCTTATACAATTTTTCTGTTATTTTTATTGTTTACCCTGAGGCAAAACAGCTTTTTATTTGGCTATAACCCAACAAAATCTTGTTTCTTTTATATAACAATACATCCTCTAGTTTACATCCTGAGTTGTGGAATATCAACCAACATAAATTCAATAAACAATACTGTTTATTCAATTTTTCATTGAACAAACTTGCAAATGCATAATGTAAGAAAAAATTCCAGAAATTGGGAGAGCTTATTTAATATACATAGACATTTAAAATTTTCATACCTGTTTTCAAATTGCATTCCACCTTGTACCAATTATACTCCCTAACAATGGATGGGAGGTAACTATCCCCATTTAACAAATACTTGCTGTTTATAAATATTCTATTTACATGTTAGCATTTTAAGTATTTTAAACAGTAACTATTTACCTGTATGTTCAAAATAAAATAAAATGCCATATTTTTGTATATGTTTATATTTTACTTCAAATGTTCACTTAATTATATTACTCTCAATCACTGAATACACAACGTTTATTTTTTGTAATATGTGTTCTCAACACTATTGACTAAATAATACATATTTTATCCAAAATGTATTATGCCATATTAATGATATGCTAAATTGTCATATGCATTTGGGTTCGTTTCTGAAATATCTGTTTTTGTTATTAGACTTGTATAGTCATTCATCAGTGTTACACTTGAAAATTCTGTTAGCTTTTTCATATGTTTAAAGAATCTTGTAGGGCTACTCAGGGCCAACTAATTAATCTTAATTTTGAGAATTTTCTCAGTTTTTTGCATGTTTATGTCAACATAAATATTAACATATTTTTTAGTTAAAAATGTGTATATGTTATTTGGAAACCTACATGTATAGATTAATATATAGCTGATTTCTATTTTAACTATAATTGATTAAATGTTCAGTATAAAGTATTATAGGTAAAAGAGGGTATTTATTGTCTCATGTGATATGATACCTAAAGACATTCTTGTGCTTAGATAAGCGAAAAGACTAGTTCACAGTTGATTTCTCTTCTTTCTGTTCTTTCTGTTTAGACATTTGACCTCAAACTGACTCCCCATGTTCACATAGGCAGTGTCTTTTTCAAGTACACTCAAAGTCCAAAATCAAGGAATGAAAATGTTTCTTCCTCGTTTTTAAAGTGAAAAAAATTATTTCCAATAGCTCTCCAGCAGATCTCATCTTATTTTTGAAAATCCCATTGATGCTGCTTTTTGAATTAATTACTAGCAAGTGAACTATTCAAGATTTCCCTGCTAAGATGTGAAACATCTCAGGCCTCAATAACACACAGGGCAGCCCAGTAACTGAAGGAGGAGAGGTTTCTGTTTTAAAGGTTGAAGAGGCAAACAGGATGTTGGGTAGACCAATAATAGCATAGCTGTACTTAATCTACTTGACATATTTAAATTATTGAGTCTTTCTATCTAAAAACATTTCGCATTCCACTTATTCAAATCTGTTCTATGTATCCCATAATAGATTTCCTTCATGCACAATTTACATAATTCTTGGTGCATTTTTTTTCCTTAGAGATTTATCTTTTAAATTGTTTTATATTTATACATATATAATATATAATAAAAATAAAATATGTCATAAAATATATATATTTTTTATATTTATATATTTATAAAGCTATAAATTGTATAGGTAAGAGATAAACACATTCACATGTACATATACGTATGTATATTTTGAATAAATATATGTATATAGTATATATGTAGATTTTGGCTACATTTGGCTACATTTCCAGTTTCTTCTAGTGCTACTTCTAGTCTTGCTTCTTGTTTATGTCACTTTGTCATAAGACATTTGATACAGAGAACCTAGTTTATGTCACTTTGTCATAAGACATTTGATACAGAGAACCGAGTTTTAGAGTTAAGCTTCCCTGGCTTCAAATTCTAGCCTTACAATCGACTACGTACATGGCTGTGAAAGTTTACCAAAACTCCCTGAGATTCAGTTCATTCATAAATAAGATGGAGTGTGAATATTATCTATGTCATGGGAGAGTTGCTAGGAAATTGGATAGTTGGGAGGTTAATTCTCATAAAACAAGTGCATAGTAAGTGATAATTGAGTTTATTATCCTGGTTAGTAATATTACCCATTGTTAGTTTCATGATATTAATAGATCTTTATTTTTCAGTTTATAGGACTCATGAAAAGAATGAGACCCATAATTAGACTGATTGACACAATTTGAAGATAATATATTTCAGATGATTCTAGTTGAAGGCAACAGTTACTATAATGGCTTATTAACCAAATGTTTCAGGGAGGACTAAGGAAGGACGCGCTCATTTTCTGGAGGGGTCAGGAAACACTAGACAAAGCCTGTGATGTTTGAGCTACTACTTAAAAAAAAAAGATTTAAACAAAATAGGTCAAATCCGACGTTTTCTATTATTTTTCTTTTGCTTAAAGCAAAAATATTCTTTTTTGAAAAAAATATGAGGATAATTGAGAAGAGACAATCCAGGTTATTCACTTGGTAGTGGACATGAAATTCTTAAAATTGTCTGTTATTTCTTTGGTAAATGAAAATATACAATGGATGCATTAGAGCATTGAATGAGAGAATTTGAAATTTGGGTCTTTAAATACAGTATGTCTGGAATTCCTATATTGTTTACAGAGAGCTTATAATAGAAGCTTTCACAAAGTGAACCAGGAGGGATAGGACTGACTCCTTAATCACAGTTTTAGGTCAAGTACTAATATTAGGTAAAATGTATTTATATGGAAAGTGTGTTGAGAGACTACACTTCGAGCTGGTAATGACTGCATGAAAACAAAACAAAACAAACTGACGGTGCATTCCAATTTCCTTCTGCGGGGAACAATTCTCATACTTGTTCTTCCAAAAGTCAACATGGCCAAAACACTACAACTGCTGCTGGGCTTTGAGCCAGGAATTTATGGTATATCTTAAAATGTTTTATTTGTTACTTTAATAATTTCCAGGCTGTATCCTAAGAACAGTAACTCTCTAGAAAACTGTCAATCAGGATATCACAGAGTATTTTCACCCTGTGGAAAATATATTTTAAAAGGCCCTATTAAAACAGGGAAGAAGAAACAAACTAAAAAGAAAACAGGAGGAGTGGGGAAAGGATGTTGAAAAAGCTCTTGTTATTTCTTTTTCTTTTAAGATGTCAATTGAAATAGACAAAGGATGGTATCAGGACTGCACTTGACTGGTGTATAACAGGGCTATTTTTGGTATCTGTGAGACATGTCAACAAAACAAAATACAAAATAAAAATCTTAGACCTTTTGGAATTCTTCTGAAATGTAAAAAGTGAAAGGAATACCTGTCTAGCCTCTGCGGGGAAAGTCTTATTAGAAGACTGTAATGGGTTTTTCCACGAAGACGCGGGTGTGGGCATCACGGTGCAGGTGCATTATGTCAGCTGCTGTTCCTGATTCTCTGCAGCTCCCTGTGCTGGGGAGTAAGTTGGTCAGGAAGCTGAGCCACAGCCATGGGTTTTAAAGAGACAAAAAAACCTATTGCGCAGAGGGGGCACTTTGCTGAATTACAATTACCCTCACCAAGTGCAATGTAAAGTCCCTGGAGAAGGTGGGGGCTGACTTGATCAGAAGAGCAAAGGAAAAACACTATAAGAAGAGGTCCTTTTGGTGAAAGTTCTAAGACTTGGGCTCCTTCCAATGAGAAACCACAGGCGATTGATTGGCACAGAGAGATAATTAAACAGATTAATCCGTATGGAGCCAGGAGTTGAGGTGGAAGCCACCAGTGAAGATACTTAAGTCAACTGATCCAATATATTGATTACCAGTTATTGAAATTAAAAAGGCTATAATGGTTTCTGGAATATAGCAGAAATTTAATAATTTGTGATATTTCTTTTTATCAATTCTTAATCAATTTTGCTGGAAAATATTTACTATCAGCAGAATCCAATCATTGAAGAGGGTAACATGTAATAGAAAAACCCTAAAACATGAACATCATAAAAATGAAAACCAACATAAAAATAAAAAACAGTAGAAGATTCTTAAGCAAAAAGAGAGGATGAGTATTTGAGTGAGTTAAAAATAAAACCCCATAATCCGACCCCATAATCCATTAAAAGTCTTTAGGAGGAGTAAATGTAAGACAGGGTTTGTCTATTGTCACTAAATATGGTTGGAAAGAAACTGAGAGGAGACCTTTTGTTTTACTTTCTTTGATGCATGAGAAATTGAAACTGTTGCTGAAGAAAAGAAGTGAAACCGATATCAGGCCAAAGGATTGATGTTTTCTGATGAAAGTTAGCATCAGAAAGTACACGTCAAATTCATAAAACTATTTAATGCTTAGGAGTACAACCTCATGAGGATACAGGGTCCTGCAAATAGATGAGGGAAATCTAAATTAGAAAATTTAGCAAAATCTCACAAGAGTAAGCAAAGACTGTGTACACTAAAGAAAATTGAACACTATCTGTATCCTTTACTAACTATAATGCCTAGGAAAGTGATTTAACATCATTATGGTTATGTTTTCTTATTCATATAAAAGGGAAAATAATTTCACTAAGTTCAGAGTACTATTGCAAAGACTACATTATTAATAAATTATTAATTTATACAAAATACATAGAAGAGTGTTTGGCACAAGTGAACAGTCAGCAGTATTAGCTACTATTACTATTTTCACTGGAATTTCACTTCTTTGTTCTACCAACAAAAAAAAAAAAAAGAGAATGCAAATTACGCAGACCTCTCAGTCCAGTTGGGAAGAAAAATTGACACCTTCCTGTTATGTCCTGGAAAGAAGAGTCAAGTACTTACCACAAGTCTATCAGAGAATGTAAAATGCTTGGGTAAAGCCTTCAAACAGTCATACGAGTAAAAATAATGACAAACATACAACAACAAAAAAGTAAAATGAAAAGGAATATAGCATGAAAAACCCAAACATGGGTAAAAAAATAAAATAGAATGATTCTATTCTATAGAAAAATGTAAGAGCTTTATTTCATAATACTGAAGACAGAACTAACCTTTCACCATTAACAAAAATTAACTCTCACTGGATAAAAGATTTCAATTTATGACATGAAACTATAAAGTTACTTGCAGGGAGTGCAGGGCAAACACTGGAAGAAATTGGCCTGGGAGAATAATTGATGATGAGGACGCCCCCCCCCCCCCCCGGCAATTGAAGCAACACCAAAAACACATCACTGGCATCTGATCAAACTAAAAAGCTTCTGTATAGCTGTCACGACCCAGCATGGGGAAGGGGGCAAACCAGAGTGGAATTGGTGGGGAATGAGGAAAATACAGCACAAGAGAAGACACAGAGACAACAGATGGATCGGGAGGGCTGACTGAGCTGAGGGCTGCAGCCAGTTCTAAAGCACAAAATCAGCTTTATTTTGCAATATCTGTACATGGTTGTCCAGGGGGAAGTAGCATAGATAATATGGGGAAATAGCATACACAAAAGACATAATTTTGGTCTTACAGTACAATTGGAAAATATAAATGACTTTAATAAAGCCAAATCATCTTGTTAATGGTTTATACTCAACTTCATTAATATATGACAAAAAGTAAGAAGGGCAAGATAAGGAGGATGTCAGCATAGTTGACAAAAGGAAGGAAGAGCTGTGATTTAGTAGTTTCTACTCAACTTCATTAACATCACAAGAAGTAGGAAAGCAAAGATCACCAGGGTCTCTGCATAGTTAACTGGAAAAGAAAGAGCTATGTGACTTCTGGCAAAGGGAAAAAAAAAAAAAAGAAATTTAGCTGTTTCAGGAACAGAGGAGTTGGGGGTTCATTCCCTGAATGTTCCCTAAGCTGTGAGGTCCCTGCTGTCTCACAGCCGGCTCTCCACACACAGCAAGAACACAGTTAGTAAAGCAAGAGGACAGCCCTTAGAATGGGAGAGGATATTTGCAGGTTATATTTCTGACAAAGGTTTGATAACCAGAATCCACGGAGAACTCAAACTTATTAATAAGAAAAGAACAAGTGATCCCATTTCATTGTGGGCAAAAGACTTGAACAGAAGCTTCTCTGAAGAAGACAGGCACAGGGCCTATACAAACATGAAAAAATGCTCATCATCTTAAATCATCAGAGAAATGAAAATCAAAACCACTTTGAGATATCATTTAACTCAAGTAAGAGTAGCCCACATAACAAAATTCCATTACTAGAGATGTTGGTATGGATGTGGAGAATGGGAACACTTCTGCATTGCTGGTGAGAATGCAAGCTAATATGTTCCTTTTGGAAAGAAGTTTGGAGATCACTTAGGGATCTAAAAATAGATCTGCCATTCCATCCTGTAGTTCCTCTACTAGGTGTATACCCAGAAGACCAAAAATCACTTTATAACAAAGATATCTGAACCAGAAAGTTTATTGCAGCCCAATTCATAGTTGCCAAGTCATGAAAGAAGCCCAAGTGCCCATCGACACAACAATGGATTAATAAATTGTAGCATATGTATACCATGGAATATTATGCAGTTTTGATTTAGTAAAATAAATAAATAAAATTGGCATCACACAATATGAAGATGAATTAAAAAAAAAAAGGATGTGATGACAAATGAACATTCAGAAGAAGCAGAAAGGTAATAGATGACAGTTTTTAAACACAGAAACACAGGTAGCATATACTGCCCCCTGGGGTTCTCCACAGACCCCAACCTGGGTTGGGAGTCAACAGGGGAAATGATGGTGAGGGACAATATGCTGGGAGAAAAATCAGGAGACTTTACAGGAACTTAATGTATAAAGTCTGAGAGGCTGGAAAGGCGCACATTGACTCCCTCACCATGGGGGCAGATTGAGTTAATGCAGCAACTTTCTGACTTCTCAGAAACATTTTACTGATATCCAACACTAAGCATAAATACAAAGAAGCCAAAAGATAGGCTTAGAAGAATACCAGGTCCCCAGGAAGATTGGATAGAAGGAAAGGCTGAGTAAACAGGAACATAGGAATGTAGGGTAGGGGGTCATTAACTAATGGCCAATAATGTATTTGGAGAGGGAGAGGGGAAAGCCAGTTTCATTCCCTCAGGGCAAGCAACCAGGTCCCCTAATCTAGACTGCCAATCAGGAGTTCAAAGGATTTAGCCCAGCTAAGGGTTTACCCTGCCCTGCTCTGCCTGCTGACTCTGTGCCCCAGGGATGGTCTTAGCAACTTTGCCCTGTTGCTCAGCCTATCTACCTCCCACAATTGCCCAGAGCTCTTCTTAGAGAAGTGAGAGGAACTCCTTAAGAACTATTAGCTAATTAAGGAATGAAGTAAAGCAAAGAACTCAGGAATAAAGAATATTCAAGGAAATAATTATTGAATTTGGGATTTCATACAAAAATTAGCACTGTTATAAATTACTTGTAAGAATTACAGAATTGTTTTTGGACATTAAATTTTCGACATGGTAATATAATGCTATAAAATGAAGTGGTTGCAACATAAAAGTGAAATAATGTGAGAATAAAATAGTTTCAACTTTGGAAGTATTAAGTCAAAGATTATAAAAACATTTAAAATAAGATTCAAAGTAAAGTCTTATTTATGAGCTATTTTTGCAGAAATAATAGGTTTTGAAGAGGAGGTATAACAAGATGACCAAATGGAACCCTCCTATACTCATCCCTCTACAGAAACACCAAATTGAACAACTATGTATGGAAGAAAGTAACTTCATAAAAAAACAAAAATCAGATGAGCCATCACAGCACCTGGTTTTAACATTATACCAAGGATGGAGGCACTGCAGGTGGTAATAAGGACAGTTTTGCATTGCAAACACCACCCTTCTCCCATCCTTCAGCAGTTCTATACCACTGCTGAGTGAAGAGAGAAACTGTGTGCTGGTGGGAAGGATAATGATGTGATTGTGGAACTTTGCATTGGACTAGGGGTGAACGTTAAGATAATGTTAGGAGCTAGGATTATGGAAATAGAGTTAGATTGATATAATAATGAAATGATTGTACAAAATTTTGTGATCAGGATCAGGTATGCAGGATAATGGGAGAGGTCATGACCTTCCACAAAGAATGTACTATACTTCATAAGATAGCTTAGCATGAACATCAAAAGACTTCAAGAAAAAGGTCTGCAGGGCTTGGCTGAAGCCAGAAAGGACCCTAGGAAAAATGCCCATAAGGGCCTGGCTGGGGCTTGAAAGGGCCTGGGAAGCCATATTAAGATTAGCTAGGACAGCATGTGCAGCTGACCCATTGAGCAAGAAAGACTGGTTCTTGTGGGTGTGAGATAAAAGGATTCAGCTTTTTTCTCCCTGGCTCCTGATATGAGTAGGATATCAACTATTCAGGAACACAGAGGATTACCTGGGTTGCATCTAACTCCAAAGTCCATGTTCCCTTTCCTTTGTTTTTTTGTAGTCCAGTTAGTGATTGATAAGTATTTTCAGTAGTAAAGTAATGAAAATAGCTCAAGGCTAATAGAGTGGGTAATGGAGAATTAGGGCATGAGAAATCACAAGGATGACATATATTGTTGTTCTTGCAAACACCCATTTGCTGATCAAGAGAAGTAATAAAAACAGAGTGCATCTGAAGTTCGGGCCATCATTGTCTCTTTCATAAAGCATGTCTCCCACCCTCCGCCCACTCTGTAAATTCTACTCTATTTCTATTGTCCTTATTTTCTTCATTCCATCATCACCACCGCACATTGAGGACACAAACGCATTGTGTGGGGTCTAGCTCCCTACATTGGACCATGTGGCATCCCTGACAAAGGGGAACACAACACAGGGAAGAATGCTATTGGCATTCACAGAAAGAGCATTTAGACCTGTCCCAGTCATGGGGTATCTTCCTTGCCAGTGGTAGAGCGGAAGTTTGGCTAACTTCATCACTGGCAGGACCTAGAAAGAATATGTGAGGCAGTGCGGCACAAGAAGAGTGCAGGCCTTGGACAAATCCTCTGATCCAGTGGACTTGGGGTGTACATGACATAGTGAGGGACACCAGTGGTGTTAGCAAGCCAAATTATTTTTGTCTCCCACCCTAACTCTAGGAAGTGCATTTCAGGGAATGTCTTCTACCAGGAGTCTGCATGAATCAAAGTGTTACTGGGTTTGGGCCACCCCGTATTGCTTATATGGGTGCACTGAACAAAGAATCAAACAGCCATAGTTATTTCCCTTTGAGTATCTGGAAAGCCTTTTTAAGAAAAAATGGGTTCAAACAAGCCCACACTGTGAAGATTAGAATAAATACTTAACACTTTAAAGCTGAGACATTGACAAATATCCACAAGCATCAAATACAGGAAAACATGACTTCACCACTTGAACAAAATGAGGCACTAGTGACATGTCCTAGAGTAATGGAGCTATGTGACCTTTCTGACAAAGAATTCAAAATAGCTGTTTTAAAGAAGCTCAGTGGACTTCAAGACAACACAAAAAAGGACTATCAAAGAAATTCAATAACGAAATTAAAATCATAACAAAAATTCAGAGGAATTTCTGTAATTAAAAAATTCAAATAACAAACTGAGACATGGATCAGAGTCTCTCAAGAGGAGAATTGCTCAAGAAGAAGAAGGAATTAGTGAGCTTGAAGTCAGGTCATATCAAAATACATAATGATAAAATTGAAAGATGAATAAAAAAGGAGCAAATATAAAAATGATTGGTTTTAAAGAGGAGGTAGAGAGAGAGATTGGGGTACAAAGTTTACTTAAATAAATTGTAACAGAGAATTTCCAAATCTAGAGAAAGATATAATTATTAAGGGATAAGAAAGACATGGAACACCAAGCAGACTACTTTAATGCATTTAATAATCAAGTCCTCAAAAGACATGTAACCCTAGCACTCTGGGAGGCCAAGGCATGCAGTGCCCAAGGCTTGCACTCTTCATTGCCAGACTGCCTAAAGTGAGAAGACAAAAAATATATATAAAGAACTCACAATATATGTTGTAGCAGACCTCTTAGGGGAAACCTTGCTGCTTGAGAGAGGCATGGCATATTGAACGTGCTAAAGAAAAGAATATCCTAACCCTAGAATATTATGTCTTGCAAAAATATCCTACAAACATGAAGTAAAGACTTTCCCAGACAACAAAAAGAGTGGGTTTTTTTAACATCAAACTTTCCCTACCAAGAAAGACTAAACCGCATGCTGGGCACGTGCCTATAATCCTAACATGTTGGGAGGCCAAGGCAGATGGACTGTCTGAACTCAGGAGTTTGAGACCAGCTGGAGCAAGAGCAAGATCCCTTCTCTAAAAATAGCCAGGCATTGTGGCAGGCACTACAGTCCCAGCTACTCAGGGGCTCAGGCAAAAGGATCACTTGAGCCCAGGAGTTGGAGATTGCTGTGAACTATGACACCATGACATTCTATGAAGAATGACAAAGTGCAACACTGTCAAAAAAAAAAAAAAAAAAAAAGAGTGGCACCTGTGGCTCAAAGGGGTAGGACGCTGGCCCCATATGCCAGAGGTGGCAGGTTCAAACCCAGCCCCAGCCAAAACCTGAAGAAAAAAAAGAAGAAAGAAAAAAGAAAGAGTAAAAGGCAGTCTTACCTGAAAGAAAAGTATGTTAACAAATGATAAGAAATTATCTAACTTATTGTTATCAACAGAAGCTTCTCAAAAGAAGAAAGTCAAATGGCCAATAAACTTATGGGAAAAATGCTCACATCACTAATAATCAGAGAAATGCAAATTAAAACCACAAGGAGATATCACTTTACCCTAGTTAGATTGGCTTTTATTAAAAAGTTTAATAACAATATATGCAGGTTTGGATGTAGAGAGAAAATCCTTATACACTTCAAGGAATGCTTAAAGCCTACCATTTGCAACAGCATGGATAGAATTGGAGAACAGTATGGTAAGTGAAATAATGTAAGCACAGAAAGACAAATCTTGTATATTCTCACTCACATGTGAAAGCTAAATGTTAAAACAATTTATCTCATGGATACAGAGAGTAGAACAATGGTTTCCAGAGGCTATGGAAAGTAGCATGGAAGGGGATAAAGTGAGGATGGTTAAAAGGTGTTGGTGGGACTGCAAATTAGGAAAACAGTATGGAGAGTCCTCAAAGAACTAAAAATAGACTTACCATTCAATCCAGCAATCCCACTACAGGTTATTTACCCCAAAAGAATGGAGGTCATTTTACCAATAAACACCCACACTCAAATGTTTATTGCAGGACAATTCACAATTGCAAGAATGTGGAATTAATCCAACTACCCATCAATTCAAGAGTATATTAACACAATGTGGTATATCTATAACCATGGAATACGACTCAGCTCTGAAGGAGGATGACTTCATGCCTTTTGCAACAATTGGGATGGAACTGAAGACCATTATCCTAAATGAGATATCTAAAGAATGAAAAAAGAAACACCACCAGTACTCACTATTTAATAGGAACCAACCACATGTGTAGTGAGGGAAGCAAAACTCAGTGGAAATCAAGTAGGGGGGAGGGTGGAAAAGGGATTGGGTGAAAACCTACCTCCGGGGTCTTCAAACTGCAGCCCTTGGGCCACATGAGGCGGTGTGATTGTATTTATTCCCATTTTGTTTTTTCACTTCAAAATAAGATATGTGCAGTGTGCATAGGAATTTGTTCATAGTTTTTTTTTTTTCTTTTTTTTAACTATAGTCCAGCCCTCCAACGGTCTGAGGGACTGTGAACTGCCCACCTGTTTAAAAAGTTTGAGGACGCCCGACTCATGGCTACAATGAACACCATCTAGGTGATTACAAAAGTGAGTTTGAAATGCAGTAGCTTGTGTCTGTAATGCCAGCACTCTGGGAGGCTGAGCAGGTGGATTGCTTAAGCTCAGGAGTTGAGATCAGCCTGAGCTAGAAATAGCCAGAAATAGGGCTGGCATCCATTGTCCCAGGCTGAGGCAAGACGATTGCTTGAGCCCAAGAGTTTGAGGCTGCTGTGAGCTATGATGCCATGGCACTCTACCAAGGGTGACAAAGTGAGGCTCTGTCTCAAAAAAAAAGAAAGAATACAAAAGTGGTGTGATCCATGTAACCAAAATCACTTGTACCCTCATAATATTTAAAAATAGAACTACCACATGACACAAAAATCACTTTGGTACATATATATTAAAAAAAAAAGAAGTACATGAAAAAATACTTGTATTCCTATGTTTATTTTAGAACCATTCACAATAGCCATAATTTGGAGTCATACTAAGAGTCCATCAATGGATGAATGGATCAAGAAACTGTGGTACATATATACAGTGGAATATTATATAGCCATAAACAAATTAAAGTCTACCATTTGCAGCAGCATGGATAGAATTGGAGAACAGTATGTTAAGTGAAATAATGTAAGCACAGAAAGACAAATCCTGTATATTCCCACTCACATGTGAAAGCTAAATGTTAAAACAATTTATCTCGTGGAGACAGAGAGTAGAACAATGGTTTCCAGAGGCTATGGAAAGTAGCATGGAAGGGGATAAAGTGAGGATGGTTAAAAGGTGCAAAATATACTTAATTGGATAGAAACTATCTAAAGTAATGTAACTAAAAGAGTGGAATTGGAATAACGCAAGGATATGATAAATTCTTGAAGTAATGGATACTCTAATTGCCTGTTTTCTTTAATACATATTGTACACATATATGCCCATAGCAAAACATCACTGTATCCATAATATTTAAAAACTAAAAGTTCATAAAAATAGATTTTATTGTTTACCTAAATATAAAATTAAAAATTTATGCAGTTTTATTATTTTCCTGTTAATATTAATTTGTATAAATAATGTATGTTTAAATATATTTGTTGAACAAAATTAAAAATAATTTTGCAATAACAACAATGAAGCAGTTAGCTGGCAGCAATTTTCCTGGACATTGACGCTGATAAATTCTGGGTTGTAGAAATTCTCATATTAACATAGGTTTTGGGTCATTAAAGTTGTCATTTTCTTTTTGTACTTTATGCATTTATTTTATATAAGACTTTTTAAGGTGTTATATAAAATAGATTTACTTGAAATATTCTTAGTAATGAAATAATCATCATAGTTTGAATATCACATTAAATATTTTCTAAGACTTTCTGGTTTGCTTCCTACCATATTTTTTTCATGTATTCTGCCCAATACATGAAATGTGTTTGTGTGTCTCTCTAGAGATGTCCTGTCATGCAGGCCATCCTGGCACATATCTATTACTTTAACCTCATAGTTAACTTAAAATACTACCAAAACATCAATTTTTGTTCTGAGCATGGTATATTATTACATAATTATTAACATAATAGACCATGTGCAAAGAAAGATAATACTTTATTTATATTCTCATTAGCTCTTCTTTATGGCAAGATAGTAGAAACAGTTTTAATTTAAGTCAGAAAACTTCAACTGTTAAAATAAATGAAGCCAGAACTTTAGGTACAATGACTTAATCAACAGTTTTGTTTGCTGATTTTTATTTCCTCAGTTCCTCAGAAAAGGAAGCAGATGGATTTTTATATCACTATGGTGTTGGAGATAGGGGGCATGCTTTGGTGAAATCCTTTTTTTTTTCCTTTGGTATATGTGAGTTTTATTTTCAATATCAGAAGCTAAGTGTGTCATTACAAAAGTTTGAAACAGACTGTGTTATGGTCCATTATTTCACATCCAAGAAATAACAGTTGACAGTGTTCTTTCTGATGCTCTCACGCAAGTTTTAATTTATTTCACTTACTGGTGTTGCCAGGTGGGCTTAATTTGTTACCATCCACACAGATTTTACATTTTGTGATTTTGTATCTCCTAAAACTTTTGTAATGACCCACATATGAATTCCTTTTATTTCTTAGCTTACAGACTTCAGTGATCTTTATTCCTATAAAGCAAATAGAATATTTTGCCTTACCATGGAATTTGCAAAAATGTACTTTTTTTTTTCAGATTTTTACCTATACATTTGCTATGGTCTTAAGGTGCTCCACAAATTCATGTGTTGTTAACTTCTTAATGTGACATTACTGGGAAACACAGCTTTTGTGAAGTGTTTAGGTCATGAGGGGTCATGAATAGATTAACAGCATTATAAACAGGTTTGATGGAGGGTTTATCTCTTTTTGCTGGTCTGCATTTTGCCATGTGGGAACACAGTGGTACTCCTCTCCAAAGGAAGCAGTATTCAAGGAGCCATCTTGGAAGCAGAGAGCAACCCTAAGCAGACACCAAACCTTCTGTTGCTTTGATCTTGGACTTCTTCCCAGCCATGTTCTCAGAAACTATGAAAAAGTAAACTTCTGTTCTTTATAAATTACCCAGTTTTTAGTATTTTGTTATAGAGACACAAAACAGAATAAAGAAACATTGCTTTATGCTTGTCAAAGGAGCCGTCACCTCATTATTTCAGCGGAGACTATTACTGGTATACGTGAAATAGGGCTGGAACACAAGGGAACAGAGACAAAGGTAAATGAATGTTATCCAAGTTCTCATTATGTGGGAGTGATGCTGCTTCAGCTAGAAGTGAAGACGGAAAAAAGACCATAGGGCAGAAAAATATGGACATAAGTTACACAAAGCCTTGTAACTACAATGCTAAGCTAGAGAGATAATTTAAGAGGAATCTTTGAATAAGATCTGCCAATCTTGCCCAATGATGACAAAATAAAAATAGCATTATGAAAGAACTAAACTGCATGTATTACAGATTCATAATCTGTAAGCATGCTATACCTCAAATACATTCTTATTTTGTGAGGTACATTAATCTTGAATTATGCAAATTTAAAATTATGGAATGGGTGTCCTTTTTTTTTGCTAAGTGAAATGCTTTAATCAAACAGAGATTTCCACTGCGCCTTCCTTTCCTAATAAAGCAATTCCATAGCTTCTGTAACTTGCCAAAGTCAACAGCAACCACAGCTTTGCTTCCCATGCTAATATGTGGGCTGCAGCGGGGAAGAGGGCTTGCTTAACTGCAGAGACACCCTTCATTTCTTTACCTTTCCCCCTATCCCCCCACCCCCCGCTCGGTTTTTGTTTCTCTTTAAGCTCCAAAATCTCGCTCAGAAAAAACGCGCTATGATACGTCCCTGGGTCTGCTCACCAAGAAGTTCATTCAGCCCCGGAGCCAATCACCCGATGGGGTCTTGGATTTGAACACGGTGGCAGAGATGCTAAAAGTGCAAAAGAGAAGAATCTAGGATATCACCAACGTTCTGGAAGGCATCCACCTCATTAAGAAGAAGTCTAAGAACACAGTGGCTGTGAGTAGGAGTCCACAGCCCCCGCGCCCGCTCCGAGGGCTGCGTCACGCTGCCTCTGTTTCCCCCGCTCCAGCTTCCACATCCATCCCCGGGCGTCGGCTCTTTTCTCTCCTCTTTTCCCTTGTTCTCTCTACTCTCTTCTCAGCCATAAATTCAAAGTCTCTTTACAGAGAGACTTTCTGTTTGGATATTTTCAGAGATAAAAGGATTTAGATTTATTTAGCGTCCAGCAAGGGGACCCTTGGATTAAATAGGCCCCGCGGTTCTGGCTGTTTGCTGGCCACGTGGTGTCCCTGCGTGTTCACAGGACGCGTGCACATGTCTTCGGCTTGTTCTGATAGGAATTTGGAAGTTCACTGTGGCTTACGAGGCATCTGTGTGTACATTCATATTTGCACAGAGTGTCTTTATGCATGGTTACGATAACAGATTTAACTCACTCTCTGTATAAGGCAAACTTAAATGCCTCCGTTTCTTCTGTGAAGTAGGGCTATCACTTGTTACCTGTACACCCACAGTTAAGATTACATTATTTGTAAATTTTGGACAGAGCATCTGAACAGCCGATTTTCATAAGGACGGTATTGAGCTATTATTAGAGCCTTTTGGAAGGAATAAATCTGTTAAGGGGTGTGTCTGAAAAAATACTCATTCAGACATGATAATAGGTCACTTTTGTGCTTCTTGGAATCTTGTGACAGTTAGGATTACCATTTTGGCCTGCGATTTAGAGACACATGCTGGGTACCGGGGAATCCACCACACACATTTGTTTCCTTTACTAACTTTTCTTTTTAGGTATTGGCTAACTTTTATTCATTCTGCAGCATGTTAATTTTGGACCATTAAAATACTGTGATTAAGATACGCATTTTAAAAAGAAAATGCTGTGGACATTATTCCAATCAAGCAGTGTGAATCAATATAGTGAATATATTTCTGTTTTTTTTTCCTTTGGAGACAGAGTCTCACTATGTCGACTATGTCGTCCTCAGTAGAGTGCCATGGCATCACAGTTCACAGCAACCTCAAACTGTTGGGCTTAAGCGATCCTCTTGCCTCAGACTTTCAAGTAGTCCACCACAAAGTCCGGCTATGTTTTGGTTGTAGTTGTAGTTGTCATTGTTGTTTGGCAGGACCCAACTGGGTTCGAAACCGCCAGCCCCAGTGAATGTGGCTGGAGTCCTAGCCGCTGAGCTACAGGTGCCAAGCCATATGCAAGCCTATATTTCTAAATAAGAAATGCTTATAATTGGAAAATTTCACATTGAAAACAGATTTTCTCAAGCATTACACATTTAAGCTCAAAAGTTAATGTTTTCTCAAGCATTACACATTTAAGCTCAAAAGTTAAGAATTGGGAACAAAACAATTTTAAATTACACAAAGATAACTGTTTGATGTTGTGTTTCTAGGAATTAAAAATGAGTATGGGCATCTACCTCTAATTCGTGGAGATCATAGGAGTACAGTTATAAGACCAGTTGTCACATATAATTGTCTTATATCTTTGAAACCCTAGGGAAACTTCAGAACCAGGATATGGGTAGAACTGCTCCATTTGTATCAGCAATAATTGGATTCAAGGCTCCTTTACAATACTGTTTGGAGAAACATAAAGATTCTTTAGTCAAACTGTTGACAATGAAGTGCTTCAAACAATAGTTCAGGTAATGAGCAAAGGCTTAAAGTTTTTAGGTAAAGAAATAATGTTTCTGATATGAGGATCATGATTACCAAGAATTATATGGATAAAGATAAGGCTTGCAAAAGTACTGAAACAGAGCTATAAACAAATAGAAAATTCTAACAAAAGAGAAAATATGTTAAGCAATGTTAAAGCCTTATTTTTGTAAGTTTCCTTCTGTTTTACCAGTGTCGTCTTTATACAATTATTAAATGGACATATTAAAGTTCTAGCTTTTCAAAATTTCAACTTTATAGCTTTGTATAAATGTCAAAATTAATGATAATCGGATATATATTTATATATTAACTCACAAAATAGAAATGCTGTAGCACATATATGTGTCATATTTATGTATAGAAATACATAAATATATATACACACACATACACACATATAAATGCATGTGTATGTGTGTATACCTGTACATAAGTCTTCAGAAAGTTCATGGAAAATTAATATTAGGAAGACTATACCTGGAATTTTTTTTTTTTACTAAAATTAACTAATACTAACTTGTTATAACATGTCTGAATAAGATCTGCTCTGTGATCCTAAGGATAAGACATCAATTTGAAAGAGCCCCTATCAAAATAACATGAATTCTCCTAAAATTGAAGGACATATACACATCAAATTTGTGGTGAAGCTTGAATGAAAGAATGGTGCCATCAGTGATACTTTCAAAAAGTTTATGGGAACAATATCAAAAATAAATACAAAGTTTAAACCTGGATCCCTGGTAAGAAGGGATAAGATGATGTCAAAAAGGAAGCCTGCAGGAAACAGGTTACCCACATTAATTGGTGAGGAAAACATCATCTTGTTCATGCCCTAATGGATGAGGACTAACAATTAAGGGCAGAAACAATAGTCCATCCCATAGACTTCTCAACTAGTTCAGTTTCCATATTTCTGACTGCAAAATTAAAGTTGAGCAAACTTTCCACTCAATGGGTGCTAACATACTTGCCCCTAGAACAGCTATAGACCAGAGCAGATCTTTCAATGAAAGTTTTAAACAAGTGGGATCAAGATCCTGAAGCTTTTCTTCAAAGGGTTGTAATATGAGGCAGAATGTGTCTTTATTGTTAAAGCCACTTCATAATCCTGATGTCCAAGATGGTATACTAGAAGCAGCCCATACCTTCTGCTCTCACAGAGAGGACTGAACGTGGCACAATTTAGGGAAACTTGCCTGATACGGCTAGACATTTACATATATAGATACAAAAGTGTTGTCAAATATCTGGAAGATTCATGGCAAATAGCACCACATGAAGACACATAGTCATCAGTTTGGCCAGTCTCAAAGTGAAGGAGAAAATGCTACAAGATGTGAGATGAAAGCATCACGTAACTGGCAAAGGAAAACCCACTAGCCTCACAGCAGAAACCCTGGAAACCAGAAGGGATTGGGACCCCATTTTAAGTTTTCTAAAACAGAATAACTTCCAGCCAAGCTTTTTTATTTATTTTTATTTTTTTATTAATGTTAAATCATAGCTGTGTACATTAATGCAATCATGGGACACCATACACTGATTTTATGAACAGTCTGACACATTTTCATCACACTGGTTAACACGGCCTTCCTGGCATTCTCTTGGTTATTGTATTAAGCCAATAAAATAAAATACTCCACATAAAATACTCGCCCAGACTGATTTCTTCAAGGGTTTTCTCTGCACTCTCTTTTAGTATTTTTATAGTTTCATGTCGTTCTTCTCATCAAACAAGGTAAATTTTGCAAGAGTTCCAATGGGAAATAATTGGACATTAAACTTCGAATGCTAACATGGCTCCTTCTGACTTCTTTTTGTTTCATAATCTGGAAAAAAAATAAAATAAAACCTTTAAAACGCTTCCTTTTTTTTCTGTTAATATGAAAATGACTCTATTGACATGATTATATTCCCAGGACCCTCAGTTCTTTAAGGAGAGACCAAATGGCTGGCACCATTGTTTATAACAGTGTTTTGTATTTGATGGAATTAATGTTGTGAAATAAAATTCAAAATTTTGTCTACTTCCATTTCCCATAAACTTTCTGACGTCACCTCTTATATAGTCATAGTGTTCTGTTTCCAAATTGTAGAATGACAGCTTTGATGGCCATCCTAGAAAAGGAATTCCAAAATTTCTTTGAAGGACAGATTAGATGCTGGCTTAGGTGCATCACTTCCTAAGGGGAGTACTTTGAAGGCAACAATAGTGATATTCAGAAATGAGTTATGTAGTATTTTTTCCAGGATGAGTTTGTGAACTTAATTGTCTGACCTCATATATTTAATCATTCTCAACAATTTATTAATTTTCATAAAATCCTGATTTAAAAGCCTCTAAGTGTTTATTTATTTATTTTTATTTTTTGAGACAGAGCCTCAAGCTGTTGCCCTCAGTGCCGTGGCATTCTGGCTCACAGAAACCTCCAACTCCTGGGCTCAAGGTATTCCCCTGCCTCAGCCTCGCAAGTAGCTGGGACTACAGGCTCCTGCCACAAGGCCTGGCTATTTTTTGGTTGCAGCCATCATTGTTGTTTGGCGGGCTCGGGTTGGATTCAAACCCACCAGCTCAGGTGTATGTGGCTGGCACCTTAGCTGCTTGAGCCACAGGTAGTGAGCTGTATGTGTTTATTTTTAATATTTATTTTAGTATAAGTACAAAGTAGTTTCCTTTATAGGATTCTATTTTGGTTAACTTTGTTTTTCTTGGGTGAGTTAGATAATTACATATTCTAGTTACTCCTCCATTGAATCCTCTAATGGATTCAATAATTTATGTCACTGCAGTATAAATACTAACTCTAACATAGATAATTTTTAAAAATATCTCTAAGTTTTTAATATTAGTCTTAGTTTTCTATTATACGATGGATTTTAATTATCTCTTATTTTGATTATGGCATAAGCACTAGTCCAGGATGGGTAAGGAGATATGGATTATAAGTGGACTCAAAATAAACAGGAGGAATCAAGTGGCTCTCACAACTCGTGGGGATAAACAATCATCCACAAAGGTACCACACATTTATTTTCTTGTAGAAGTTTGAGTTAGTATATTACAAAATACATAATAATATAAAGCTCTTAGAAAGAGACCAAAATTGTGAGAGTGCAGATTTAGAATCATTGTTACCACCAAGATGCTATGCAAAGTCAAGCAAGTCCCTCAGAAACCTTGAAATTATTTCCATATCAGTAAAAGAAAAGTAGAAATTTAAAAGTTGATATCTGTACAGCTAGGAATTATTGCTAATTTGTTCTAATTTTTTTTTGAGTTACATTGGTATAGGTCTAAAAGTTTGGCTTTTACCATTTAAATGATATCAACCTACTTCCTTTCTAAACATATTTTAAAATTAGTGGTTATTTGGGGAACTATTTTGACAATTATTAATCTTCACATAGTCTTACTTTCATCTTAACCATAATGCTTGTAATTTCTGATATCACATGTATAAAAGTCTTCAGTCTTAGTAATTTCATTTAAATTCATAGCTATTCCCCAAAACGTAAAGTACATGTAAAGAATAATTTGAATGCTTAAACTTGTTAAATATACCACAATTTGTGACTAAATTATATGCATTTATCACCACCATCCTCATCAGACCAGATGTGTGTATAGTATTGTATACAGTATGTAATTGTATGCTCATGTACATACATAAGTATTATAAAGGATTTTTTTATAAAGGATTTTTTATGTACTATACATTTATTAATTCCTTTAGTCTTCAAAACAATGTTGTAGATTGCACTGATGACATTAGTATTCTTTTAGAGATGAAAGCAATTAAGTCTCAAAGGTTAGGTATTTGTACAAGAGGAAGGCAACTAACAAATGGTGGCTATTCATTTCCATTCCTCATTCAGTTTGTGGAAATAAAATTCCAAGAAGGAAAATTCTCATTATTATCATGAAATTGAAAACAATGTCATTGACTTGTGTCACTTCTGGTAAATTACAAGTCTATACATGGATAGATTCCAGTTTTCTAAGCTACAAAATGTGAAGATTGTATTAAGTCATTATAAATACCCCCATTTAGCTCTCATGTTGATGATTTTAGTTTTTTTTTAATTATTGTAAATTGTTAGTAAAACTTGTTACAACTACTTGAACTAATTCTCTTTGCTCCTTATCTATGGCTATAAGGGAGAGTCAAGTCGGTAAACATGTACTTAGTCTCAATTCAATGATTCATTCAAATTTTCACACATTCATTCACTTATGTTTTTCAACCTTCACTTATTTATTAAATGCTCACTCTGATTCAGTGCCTTTGTTGTTCATTGGGGTATACTGTTATAGCACTATTTAGTTGGAAATGACAATATATGGAGGAGGCAAATGATAATTAAATAATCACACCACTATTTCATGGTGATGAATTGAGTGCTCCAGACAGCATATCGAGCAGGGAGGATGGTGATGGCCATGTACGCTCGGCGACAAGTAGATGAGCTGTATAGTGGCTGTTAGAAGGAGAGTCACTACAATTCTGAGCCACCCTACACAAAAATAAACATTTTATGTATAGAAGCAACTTCTCTCTCAATGAACCTCTTTATTCTGGGAGCAAAGGCTTAATATCTATATGCTTAAAATCATCAATCTCCAGAACGGCCTACGTTACGCTTTAGGAATAAACAATTAACACCTTATGGATAGACAAGACTAAATATTTTCCCTCTCATTAAATGTCCATTAAGAAATGATCTTGGTACCTACTGATCATTGCCACTAAAAACCCAGGCTCAGACAGGCTCATTCTCAATATCACTGTCCATAAGCACCAAGACAGGGGGAATAATGCATTAAATCGTAAAGCATTTGCCTTGTTATAAAACATGCTACTTCTAGTTTCATTTCAATGATCAAGAAGTCACTTGTACACAATTACTATCAAATAAGGCAAGTACAATCCTCCCATGTATCCAGAAGGAAAACCTGAGTTTTTATGAACTGCCTGACAAGTACCATGAAACACAGCTGATAGGGTAGCTTTGAATAGCAGTACACAAAACCTGAATGAAGGCGTGAGTATCTCACTAGTGATGTTAACATGGATTCTATTATGAAAATCAGTTAAATTTTGGACAGAGAAGAATAGTAAATTCCTTTATTTCTTTGAGCATCTAACTTCCATTATTTAAAATGTCTTTTTATCCACTAAATGAATATTTTATTCATTCTTAAGTCCCAAAACACATATCACTTTCTCTAGAAAGTCTTCTTTGATCCTCTTAAGTTGCAATGCTCACTCTCCAGGCAATTATCTGTGTGCTTTTCCCGCTCTTCCTCCATCATGCTTAGCTGTCATTTGTTTGTTTCTCTCTCCGACTCCCTTACCGGATAGCAGGTTCTCCCAGGGCACGGACTATGTCTCATTCCCCTCCCAGCATATGGAATGGTGCATTGAACATAGAACTTTTCCAATTCAGGCAAAATTATTTATTGTATTCTATGAAATTTGGTTTTTTTTTTTGAGACAGAACCTCAAGCTGTCACCCTGGGTAGCCATGGCATCACAGCTCACAGCAACCTCCAACTCCTGGGCTCAAGTGATTCTCCTGCCTCTGCCTCTCAAGTAGCTGGGATTACAGGCACCTGCCACAATGCCTGGCTAATTTTTTGGTTGCAGCCATCATTGTTGTTTGGCGGGCCTGGGCTGGATTCGAACCCTCCAGTTCAGGTATATGTGGCTGGCGCCTTAGCTGCTTGAGCCACAGGTGCTAAGCCGAAAAAACTTTTTAATATCAACACATATGTCACTGTATGGTGAATAAAAGACTTTAAATATGAAAAAAGGGTGTGATTTAGAGGAGGGAAAATGTTAGTCTGTAACCAAATGTTAGACATATGGTTACAGATGAATTCCAATGGACACTATTGTACCAGATGTATTAATTTTATAATTGGAACTACAATTTTTTTCTTTTAATTTTAAAAGTAGAGTTACTGTTTTGGAGGCAAAAGCAACCAGCAAGATTAAAATATAGGAAACTGATTTGCATTTTGTTGTTTAAGATTTACTGATTTGACATATTCACAATGCACCAATGAAAAAAACCACAACTCTTCTTGTCACTACCTAGACAACTCAGTTAGTCCTAAAAAGAAAATCATTATATGTATTTTGATGCATATAGATAATATATATTAAAAAGTAAAGTTTCTCTAGGCTCATCTCTTTGATGATTTTTCCATTTCTCTTAAATACTATTACCTCAACATTTAAAACTATGAAAGTTTACCTAACTTCTGCTTATAATATGTGAATAGGAGTTTTAACTCAATCAATGTCATATATGCAGAGCTGAGAATAATAATAAAACAACTTACCATAACTGTCATTTATAAACATTTATAAACATTCTTTTATAAAAGAATGTTAATTCAATTTAACATTATTGGCCTCTCAGTTAAAGTAAAAGTGTGTGGGGCGGGTGAAGGGGCATACTTGCCTGCTTTCACCATTAACAAAGATTGACTCTCACTGAATGAAAGATTTAAACTTAAGACATGAAACTATATTTCCCCTGGGCCTCTCATAGTGCCCCATGCCAGAGCAAACTGTGGCCCTGAACCATTGCCTGGCCTCCGTGTCCATAGGCTGCTGGCACTGAAGTGGGTTGCACAGAGGTAAAAAAAAAAAAAAAAAAAAAGACATGAAACTATGAAGATAATAGAACAGAGTACAGGGAAAACACTTGAAGAAATTGACTTGGCAGAATATTTTATGAGGAGGACCCTGCAGGCAATTGAAGCAAAATCAAAAATGTACTACTGAGATCTGATCAAACTAAAAAGCTTCTGCACAGTCAAGAACACAGTTAACAAAGCAAGCAGACAACCCTTAGAATGGGAGAAGATATTTGCAGGTTATGTCTGACAAAGGTTTGATAACTAGAATCCACAGAGAACTCAAACTTATTAATAAGAAAAGAACAAGTGTTCCCATTTGATTGTGGGCAGGAGACTTGAACAGAAGCTTCTCTGAAGAGGAGAGGCACATGGCCTCTAGACACAAGAAAAATGTTCATCATCTTTAATCATCAGAGAAATGCAAATCAAAACTACTTTGAGATATCATCTAACTCCAGTAAGAGTAGCCCACATCACAAAATTCCAGAACTACAGATGTTGGTGTGGTGTGGAGAAAAGGGAACACTTCTGCACTGCTGGTGGGAATGCAAGCTAATACGTTCCTTCTGGAAAAAAGTTTGGAGAACTCTTAGGGAACTAAAAGTAGACCCGCTATTCAATCCTGCAATTCCTCTGCTAGGTTAATATCCAGAAGACCCCAAATCATTTAACAACAAAGATATCTGAACCAGAAAGTTTATTGCAGCCCAATTCATAATTTCCAAGTCATGGAAGAAGCCCAAGTGCCCATCGACCCATGAATGGATTAATAAACTGTGCCATCTGTATACCATGGAATATTATGTAGCCATAAAAAAGATGGAGACTTTGCCTCTTTTATGTTTACCTAGATGGAGCTGGAACATACTGTTTTTAGTAAAGTATCTCTAGAATGGAAGAAAAAGTAGCCAATGTACTCAATACTATTATGAGACCAATATAAAATCACCCACATTTTCATACGAAAGGTAAAACACAACTATAGCTCAGGATGAAGAAGGTAAGAGGAAGGTGAAGGGAGGAGAGGGGGGAGGTAAGGTGGATGGAGGGTAATTGGTGGGACCTCATCTATGGTGGTGCATATTGCCAGGGTACATGTCAAATCTATTAAGAGTAGAGTGTAAATGTCTTAACACAATAATTAAGTGAGGTGAAGGCTATGTTAACCAGTTTGATGTAAGCATTCCAAATTGTATGTAAATGCAGAACATTGTACCCCGTAAATACATTAATGTACATAGTTATGATTTAATAAAAAAATCATTAAGAGAAAAATAATCATTTTAATAATAGCAATATAAGTACTAATTAATTTAGTACTTATATAACTTGAACCCTCCACATAATATAAATTCTAAGAATTACTACAATTTTTCCTAACCAAAGGTTTCACACATTTGACAATGTCCCATTCTTTATCCACATAGTGAAATTGAGCTTCTGTTTGTCTATTAACTCTGTCAAGTGCAAGTAGATGTAACAGTGAATTAAAAGGTGATAACTCAGATACTCTATGTTAAAATATAGGTTATAAGCTATACTTAAAAGTCACTTTGACAGGTACATGTAGAATATAAATGTCTTAACACAATAACTAAGAAAATGCTAGGAAGGCTATGTTAACCAGTGTGATGAAAATGTGTCAAATGGTATATAAAACCAGTGTATGGTGCCCCATGATCGCATTAATGTACACAGCTATGATTTAATAATAAATACATTTTTAAAAGTTACATTGATAAAAAAAGTAAAAGAAAAATAAAGCCACTGATCTTTGAAAAAAAAGTTACTTTGAGGTGAAACTAAAAAAAATTCAAACTCGAGTAGATGTTGGCATACCGATTATATAACTTTTATATATATTTTGCCATGATACAAGTTGTATCTCGAGATTTATTTTTAAATGGTTAATGAGCCTTCAAATAACATCAGGGAGTTGTCACTAAGTGAACTAAAGTTATGACATGAAAATCTCTTCAATTTTATGTAACATTAGAATAGATTCTTTTCCAACTAAAACATTTTCAGGACATTTATAATATAACCCAAAGAAAAGATTCTTACCTTAAAGAACTCAAAATTGTGAATGGTATCATTCTAGAAGTATTTTACACTGTGGTGGGTAAAATGATGAATCTGTAGAAATACATAAATATTATATCAAAAAATATGTGATGGTTTATGACACATAACCTATTATTTCTATTAACACTTAAACTGTATTTTAAGTATTTCATATGCATGTAAATTTATCTCAAGCAATAATTGCAAACAAAATTATAGGCCATACGTGATACCATAAAATGAAATAATTTTTACACTTAAAAAATTAAAAGATGGCATACAGCTAAATGTTACATCACAAAGAAACGTATAGTTTCTTTAGCTTTTATAAGTCACCTTCCTTTATCACTGTAAAGAATGTGTAATTTGTTTGTCTACCTATTTTAAAAGACTTCTGTGTAAAATTAGAATTGGTGCTAGAAAACTTTATTTTTAAACCAAACTAGTAAGCCCATGTATAGCATAGTTTTGATGAGGTAATTTGAAATTAGATTGCTTTGAAAGAAAGTTGTCTGGTTTGGACTTGATTATATTATAATTTCAATAAAATGAGTATTGCTTTAGAATATTTTTTAGGAAACAGAAATTAATAAAATAAACTTGGGAAAACTTTTGAGTTTAAATCTTTTTTATGTTTATGCTGTCAATGTGTTGGTAGAAAAGAGCCAAATAATTCAGTTGACTTACTTAAAAATGAGCTAATTGTTTTACAAAAGCTCACTTTCACCTTAGGGTAAAGGCTTGGATTTTGGCTATGCTAAAATAACTCTGCTGTTCCTGAGTCACAGTCATGAATTAAACTGTTCATAAAGAGGGAAGGGAGAAAATCAAAACCATTAGTTTTCACGAAATACTAAGTATTGGCTGGTAATTAAATTATAGTTTAATACAGATAAAATGATTTTGTTCAGCCATGTTTGCTTGAAAAAGCGTGATGGATGCAGGTGAAATGAAATTTATCTGCTTTCTGTAGGCACTCTGTTAGTTCCCTGAGGAGGCAGGCACACTGCACCTGTCAAATTATTAACTTTATCACAAGCTGAGCTTTGGCCCCAAACTCCATTTAGGTACCAGGAATGGTAACTATACGTGAATAACAGAGACTAATTTGGATCTCCACTCTCTGGAAGAAAATAAAAGTCAAGTTGAATGGCTTCTTTGACCAATTTCCTGTAGGTCTTCACCCCAATTTGGACCTCTAGATCTTACAATTTTGAAGGCATAGGCAGATGAAAAAGAAGCTTTCTCAAGGGGAAAAAGAATATTTATATCCCTAAGGTTTAGGACAAAGATACAGTACCTCTAAAGAGTCCAGAGATAAAAATCTATTTGTTAAGGATTACCAGGGACACATACACTTTATTCATTTCTCTGTGTGGTATAAAATATCTCCTGGCTTAAGATAGGGCACTTGAGACTCAGATACTTGGATTACTTCTGATCTTATCTAATTATTATCAAATTATTCTTTGATGTGAACGCCTTAATCTCTACTGAGGGGAGTACTAACAATGTGTGTTTATTCTAAGCACATGGTTAGAAATATTGTTTGGAACATATTCTTAATGGGGGATAAGGCAAGTAATATATGTGTTTTTTCTAAAATGGTTTATATATATTTACGTCAGGTACAGTGTGAACTTTTATTTGCTATAAAGTCTGAAGCCATGTTTTTTGGCCCCCGCCTGAAAAACAACAGTATTCAAGGATATAGTAAGCTTATTCCCTAAGTGTTCATGTTTTTCTTTGTGTTTTCATATATAATTTAATGTGCTTTGTATTGCAATAATGAATATTTTTTGTTAACAGTAAATCTTTTAAGAATAGACTATATGAAAAAAAAGAATAGACTATGTAGTTGTCTGTGTATTAAATATTTTTCACAATTGACAAACATGATATTTTAAATTGTATGTTTTTAAACCAATGTTTTTGTATTTTTTTCTGCACAGAAATTAGCTCTGACTAATCATTAGTAAAATGTTCTGTTTTATAACTTATTGGTTTACTCATTTCTTTTTAACTGATGTTTAGGAATTGTGCTCCCCAGAGAATATTTGAAATAAAGATGAAGTTGACAAAGAAAGTTTTATAAGAAACCTAAGGAAAATAAACTATAGAAAATAAGTCAAGTTGTTTACTTAAGAAAAATGAAAGACTATTTTTTTTTTTTTTTTTTGTAGATACGGAGTCTCACTGTACCGCCCTCAGGTAGGGTGCCATGAGGTCACACAGCTCACAGCAACCTCTAACTCTTGGGCTTATGCGATTCTCTTGTCTCAGCCTCCCGAGCAGCTGGGACCACAGGCGCCCGCCACAACACCAGGCTATTTTTTGTTGCAGTTTGGCCAGAGCTGGGTTTGAACCCGCCACCCTCAGCATATGGGGCCGGTGCCCTCCTCACTGAACCACAGGCGCCACCCAATATTTTTAGATAGTATCTTAGCCTTTTGTAGGCTAGTTGCCTATCTGGAAGTAATAGAATGTATTTTTTTTTTTTTAATTTTCCAAAAGCTAAAACTAGGTTTATTGAGATATAACTGGATATAATAAAATTTGCCATTGAAAACTGTGCTGGTCAATGACTTTTGACAAATACATAAAGTCACACCATCATAATCAAAATCAAGATACAAAACAATTCCAATGTCATAATGAATTTGCTTCATTCCCTTTACCATTATTCCCCTCAATCTATGCAAAGCCTATGGCCATGGCTGAGTTGATATTTAACTCTATAGTTTTACCTTTTCCATAACATCATCTAAATAAAATAACATAGTACATAAGATTAATTTCTTGCTTCTCTCATATAGTAGCATGCTTTGGCAATTCAACGCGGTATTTGTATGTATTAAGAATTCATTCACCTTTAGTGCAGAGTAGATTATTCTCTCATCCATGTACCAGGATTGCTTTATCTTGCCATCCTTGAAGTTAAAGGTATTGCTTCTAGATTTTGAATATTGTATTATTAATAACACTGCCATAACATCCAAAACCATTTTTGTGAGTATATATGTTTTCATTTCTCTTGATTAATAACTAGCAGTTTAAATATTAAGCTATATGGCAAAAGTATGTTTAATTATAAAATAAAATGCAAAACTTATTTCAAAGTGAATATGTTACTGAGCATTCACACAAGTTCCAGTTTTTCTACATCTTCACCAATATTTGGTACTATATATTTATAACTTGAACCATTGTGGTAAAATCTGATAGTATCACTCTATGGTCTTAAATTACATTACCTTCCTGACTACTATCTGAACATACTTTAATGTGATTATATACTAGGTTTTTGGTGAAATGTCAGTTCAAATCTTTTTCCCATCTTTTCTTGGATTGTTTACTTCCTTCTGAGATTCAGAAGATTTTTGAACTATATTTTGGATGCAATATTAGAATTGTTTCGCAAATACTCCCTTTCCAGTTTTTATTTTATTTATAAAGATCAGAATTTTGTCATTTTCAGAAGTAAAATTTTTATGGTTCATGATTTATGTTATCTAAAAGATATTTCCTTAAACCCGAATAAAAATATTTTTTCGTATGCTGTTCATCAGGGTGTTAATAATTTGAGTTCGTAGATTTTGGCATATGATACATTCTAAATTAATTTGTGTGTGTGGTATGATAGCTCTTGTTTCTATCTCTATGTGTGTACAGTTGTCTAATTATTCTAGTAGCATTTAATGAACATAAAATTCTTTCTCTCACTGAATTATTTTGAAAATTTTGTCAAAATTCTTTTAACATTATATATGTAATGCATATGTCCTTTCCTCTTTTCCTTTCTTTCTTCTTTCCTTCCTTTCTTTAGTGTATATTCAATTTTTTCAGCATAACATGTTAAAAAGATCATTATCTATAGAATTGCCTTGTCACAATTATAATAAATCAATTGATGATTTTTATATATGTATGTATTATTTCAATGAAACATTACTTTCATTCCTTTTGCAACATTGTTACAGCTATTCCAGCCTATCTTTCCATATAAATTTTAAAATAAGCTCATCAATTTTTATTAATATGTCTTTGGAATATTTATTGGGATGCATTGAACGTATGAATCAGTATTTGAACAAATAGTGAATCTTCTGATCCATGACTACAGTGTATTCCCCTTTACTTATGACATTTAATTTTCCAAGCTATGTTTTAAAATTTTACTGTATAAATCTTGCATATATTTTGTTAGTGTTATATTTTTGATAGTCTTGTGCATGTTATTTTTAAAAAGTTTATTTCTGATTTTATTTTAATATTATATAGAAATTCAATGTTTGCATATTAGCAATATATACTGAAAATTTTCTAAATTTTTATTGCTCACATAATAGCTCTTTGTAAGTTTTATGGATTTTCTACCTAGATAATATCATCTTCAAATACAGTAAGTTTTATTGCTTCCTTTTCAATCTGCTTTGTTTTATTTTATATTATTGTTTTGTTATTTTATTTATTCCCTGGATGGAACCTGCAATAAATTATTGAACAGAAATGATGAAAATGAATATATTATTTTCCCCTTCATCTTAAGGGGAAAGCAAGTCTTCTTTCACTATTAGTACAATGTAAGAAACTAGATTTTTCTAGTTGACTAGAACTCTAATTGACTAGAAGTCCTTTGTCAATTTAAGGAAGTTCCCTCATGTTTGTTTGCTGAGAATACTGCTGATACTGGATTTTGTCAAAAACTGTTTTTTTTTTTTTTGGCACTAATTCATAAAATTAATCCACTACGATTGTTATTAACATTGATGTTTTTCCCATGCTGAACTGAGTTAAAGGGTTTCATAGTAAAGAATTATTTTTATACATTGTTGCATCTAACCCTTCAAAATGTAGGTAGAACTTTTGTATTTATATTAGCAACAGATACTTTTCTGTGCTTTTATTTATTTATTTTTCTTTTTTTAGAGACAGAGTCTCACTTTGTTACCTTTGGTAAAGAACCATGGCCTCACAGCTCACAGCAACCTCCAGTTCTTGGGCTTAAGTGATTCTCTTGCCTCAGCCTCCCAAGTAGCTGGGACTACAGGCACCTGCCACAACAACTGACTATTTTTTGTTGCAGTTTGGCGGGGTCAGGTTTGAACCTACCACCTTGGGTATATGGGGCTGGCACCCTGCTCACTGAGCCACAGGCACCACCCATTCTGTGCTTTTCTTGTAATGCATTAGTCTATTTTTGTCATCAGGATAGTGCTGACCTCATAAAATTATTTGGGGATTGTTTCCTTTTTTTTACTTGTATGAAAAAGTTTGCATGGTTGTGCTGTTATTTCTCTCTTAAGTAGAAATGAACCAGTAAGACCATCTGGGCCTGGAGTTTTATTTGATGGAAGATTTTTAACTATAAATTTACTTAATAAATATAAGACAATTTTGGTTATTTATATCTTCGGGGGTGATTGTTGGGAGAAGATTCTTTTAGGAAGTTTGTCAATTTCATGTAAGCTGTTGAATATTTTGGTACTATATTTTTAGTACTAATCCTTATAGGCTCTTTAACACATATAACATAATAATTTCTTATCTTTCTTTTATGATATTGGACATTTTATCTTCTTTTTTTTCTGATTAGTCTGACTTGATATTTATCAATTTTATTAAAGATTTCAAAGAATTCAGTTTTGGTTTCATTGATTTTCTCTATTTACTTTTTTTTTTTAATATTTTTTTTTGTGTGTGTGTGGTTTTTAGCCAGGGCTGGGTTTGAACCCGCCACCTCCGGCATATGGGACCGGCGCCCTACTCCTTGAGCCACAGGCGCCGCCCAGTCTCTATTTACTTTTTTATTTTATATTTTAGGAATTGCTCTTATTATATACATTTATTCTTTTCTTATTCATTCTTGAGATTAATTTGTTCTTTCTTTTCCTTTTCTGTATTTTTAATTGGAGTCAGACTCCCTTTAACAGGTCTTCAGAACTTTCTTCTTTCCTGAAGTGTATTGTGCTATGACTTTTTTCCCTAAAGATTGCTTTAGCTGTATGCTACAAAATTTGACATGTTCATTTTCTTTCATTTTTCCCTAAATTCAAAATAGTTTCTAATCTTTTCTTGAGTTCCTTGCAGAGACTAGGATTATTAAGAAGCTTCCTATTGTGTGAAGATTTTTTTCTATTATTGTTCTCTTTTTGGTTTTTATATAATTCACTTATAATCCAGAAGTCACACTTATGTCTCTATACAATTTATAACCCTTTATATTTATTTATGCTTGTTTTAAATAGTAGAGTACGGATTGGATTGTATTTAGAAATATTTATTTGTACTGAAAGGTGATGCATGTTTTTCTATTGTTGGGTACTGTTATATAAATACTAATTGCGTCGAGTTGATCAATGGCGGTGACTTTGTCTTTCACACATTTACTCTTTTTCTCCCTATTCTGTCAATTATTGAGAAACTATTATTGCTATCTCTACCTACAATTGTGAATTTATCTATTTCTCCTTTCAGTTCTATTAGTATCTGAAGTAGTTTATTATATGCATAAATGTTTAGATTATAATATTCTTTTGAGATTGTCACCCTTACCATATTAAAACCATCTTCTTAGTTTCTAAAAATATTCTTTGATTTAAAATCTCCTTGGTATATATTAATACAGACAATCTGGCTTTCTTTCAAATAGTGTTAACATGGTTTATTATTCCCTGGACATTTATTTTAACCTATTTTTGTTCATACATAAATTGATTCCATGTACCTACACACACATGTAGGTAGTGTGTGTTTGAGCCTTATGTTTTTATTTACCAGATATGAAACTACTATTTATTTGGATATTTAGACTATTTGCTTTGATATGGGTAAATTTATACCTACCTCTTGTTCTAGATTTCTTTTGCTTCTCTTTCCTTATTTATCTTTTTCTGCCATAATTTGAATTACTTGGTCAATTTTTATGATTTCATTTTGTGTTTTGTATGATTTATTAATTATAACTTATAGTTTTATTATTTATTTTTTGTGTTTGTGACCCAATGGTTACTAATGCTTTCTAACTAAAGGCCACCAGGAGCATGCCTATCATGGTTAATTTTATGTGTCAACTTGCCAGGAACACCAGATGCCCAGATATGTGGTTAAACATTATTCTGGGTATCTATGGTTAAACATTATATGACATTAGTATTTGAATTGACAGAGTGAGTATAGTATATTTTCCTCTCAACATGAATGAGCCTAAATAGTAGAGCAAGGGAGAATGTACTCTCTTTGCTTATTTTTGAGGCAGAGTATCAGTCTTCTGAAGCTGAACTGGAACGTATATCATTAGCTCTGTGGGTTCTCAGTCAGATCTTCTGGCTTAGACTGTAACTCCACTGCTAGCTCCAGAGGGTCTGGAGCTTGCAGACAGCAGATTGTGAGACTGCCTCCATAATTGTGCGAGATGATTTCTTACAATAAACGTGTCTCTCTGGAGAACCCTGACACACAACAAAATTGCTTATTTCACCAGTATAAAGAAAATATACCATGGAGAACTATTGGATACCCAACAAAAATATGTTAGAGAAGATTATTACAGGATTTGAGCTTATGTTAGGTGATGTTAAGATTTGA
Organism: Nycticebus coucang; assembly: GCF_027406575.1. Taxonomy (NCBI): domain Eukaryota; kingdom Metazoa; phylum Chordata; class Mammalia; order Primates; family Lorisidae; genus Nycticebus; species Nycticebus coucang. The sequence goes on from NC_069782.1 coordinate 35,105,825, forward strand.
GCTTATGTTAGATGATGTTAAGAGGGGTTTAATGAAGTTAGGCTTTTCTATGGAATAAAGACCGAAAAGATATGAGGAAATTCTGTATTTTGTTATCTTAAATTTATATTTAAGGTGTGAGGAATTAAATAAATTTTAAAGGTACAAATCACTAAGTAAATAGTAGTTTGTTATTCATATTAGTGAGAATAAGGGATGCTAAATCACATTTGTTGTTTGGATAATATTCATATTTTTGTTTATATTCAGCCATGATTGATTTCATTTATTAATTTGTATCTGCAGTAATCATGGATTGCTCTTTTATGATGTCAGAATTCTGTCTTTTTTTTTTTAAGTTCAGCAAGATAACACCAAGCCTGACTGTGAAGGCCATTCTAATTCTTAGCTTTCAAATGTTATATTTCTATTTTTCTACTTTCTATTTCTGATTTTAGTATTTTACTTTATCTATAGGAACTTTACTGAAGTATGCTACCATTTTCTCTCTTAGCCTTTTTTTTTTTTTAATGGCTCACAGATCTTACTTCTACATATGTAATTAACTCTACACTATGTTACTATTTTTGCTTTAGATATTCAATTGTCATTTAAAGAGTAAAATTTATATTTGCTTATATATTTACCATTTCTGGCCTTCATCGTGTATTTGTGTGGATTCAGATTCCCACTTTTTATCATTTTCCTTATGCCTGAATACTTTAACACAGCGGTCTCCAACCTTTTTGGCAGCAGAGAAGTTTCATGGAAGACAATTTTTCCAGAGATGGGGGGGTATGACAAGAGCTGGAGCTCAGGTGATGATGCAAGCAATGGGGAGCTGTGGAACGGCTGTAAATACAGATGAAGCTTCTTCCTCCTCCTTACCCCTTGCCTCCTGCTGTACGGTCTGGTTCCTAGCAGGCCACCTACTGGTCCTAGTTTGCAACCTAGGGGTCGGGATCACAGATTTAACGTGTCTTACACTGCTCATGTACTGGCAATAATTATTTTTATCTTCTGTATACCAAAAACATATAGACTTTTTTTTTTTCATTTTTAAGGTATTTTTTGAACTGAAGAATTTCAGGCTTGGGTTGCATTTTTTTTCTTTTATTTCAGTACATAATGCCCATACATTTCATCTCACATAATTCCAGATATCTGGAAGGGGGTTTCTGAATGAGATCTGTGTTTGAATCAGTAGACTGGAGTTAAGCCAATTATCATAATGGTGAGTCAATGGAACAGTCTTCTGTTGTTTCTCATACTTGAAATTATTGAGGTCTTTGGATAATATCTAGTTTATAATTTTAATCAAGTTTAGAAATCTTCTTTCTTCAGTATCCACTATCATCCCAACCAATACAGATTCTATTTCAGAACTTGTTTACATTTTAGTACTAGAACTTCAACTGAGGAGTTGAACTGGGAAGTTCTTTTTAATAACTTCTGTTCTCTACTTAGCATACCTAAGAGCTTCTTTACCCTCTTTTATATAGAAGGTATGGTTATGTCCTTATCTATTAAGTTTATCATTGACATGATATCTTGATTTGTTTCAATCAATTGATTTATACGTCTCCTAATTATTAGTCATACTTTTCTATGTTTTGCAATTCTGAAAATTATTGATCAGATGCTAGGCATGATAAAATTTCTCTTGTAGAGGATTATATATTTCTCTATTCCTTTAAATATGCTTCACCTGTACACTGTTTGTACTGATATTTGGAACCAGTTTTACCTCGTTGAAGTTTCTTTTAAGCTTTTTCAGACAGGACAAGAACATCTTTTATTCTTGAGCTAATTTTGTTCCACTACTGAATATCTTCTGACTAAAATACCTACTGTCTTATGAATTAAGAGCATCTTCCCCCCATGGCACATGAAAACACAAACTATTTCAGACAGTTTAGAAAGTTCATCCTTTTCCCCTCAGGACGTGAGTAATTGCCTCCTACATGTTGCTAGCTATATGTGTGAGTTAGATTTTGTGCAGAATCCTTTTTTTTTGCAGTTTTTGGCCCAGGCTAGGTTTGAACCCGCCACCTCCGGCATATGGAGCCAGTGCCCCACTCTATTGAGCCACAAGGCCACCCTTTGTGCAGGATGTTGAGAGTTCTCTCTCCCTCCAGCTGTCTTCTCTCTAGTATCCATCCTGCACTCTCTAGCTGGCTTGGATTCCCTGGAATCTCAACTCTGTCTCACAGAGTTCTGCTTTGCTCTTTGGGATGGGGATTCTTTAGGCCTTGGGTCAGGGATATTATTGTGCTAAGCCCATTTGTTTACCCTCTCTTAGAGATCAGCATCTTGAGTTAACTGGTGTTAACTGTCTGAAAATCCTTCTTTCATATATTTGTAATTTTTTTATTTATTTCAAGTGGGAGGGTAAATATAGTACATATTACTATATATAAATCTTGGCCAAAAGTTCTAGTTTTCTTCTGTTTTTTTCTCCTTTTCCCTCTTTATATGTATATCAATTCGGATAATTTGGATTTAAATTATCTACTGGGTCTCATCTTGGGATAACGTTTCAAAGGAATTTCTCATCACTCATTTGCATTTTCCTAATACCTGAGGGTGTCGATTGGACTATCTGGACTTGAAAGATAACACGCTGGAAGCCAGGTGCTTCTGTAAAACTGAGGCCACACATGCGTACAAGTAGCAAGAGCATATGCATGTTTATTTTATGTGACATTGCACCATGACATTGTTTTCTACAGAGTTCACACTGGAGAACTCCACAATCAAGTTTCACCAAAAAAAAATTCACACAAAATGATACAATGTTTTAAATAAGTTTACAATTTTGTGTTAAGCCACATTCATAGTTATCCTGGGCCATATAATGGCTACAGACTGTGGGTCTGACACCCCTGGTTAAAGTCATCAGAGATACGCTGAATCAATGCGTGAAAGCACCTAGATTCTAGAGAGGAAAAAATTACACTAAAATGAGTATATGTCCTCTGTTATCATTTCTTCTGGTATATTTGTCTCTTTGGGGCACAGGACAAAAGGGTGAAAATGCTAAGTATTATCTGCGCAGGGAAATACTGCTGCAGGACAGGGAAATTATGGGAACTATCAGAAGTCTTGTGGGATTGAAGAAAAATAGTTATGAAATTGAGGGTTGAAATTTTAGTGAGGTTTTTTAAAGGATACAAAACTACAGCTAGGTAGGAATAAGTTCTAGGTAGGAATAAGTTTGATGGTGATACCAAAAAAAAAAAGATTCCACTTAGAAGGGCAACACTATGACTGAAATATACCTGATTCTCCCAACATGTGTGGATTGTGAATCTACCAAGGTCAGGGAGCTAAAAAAGGTGAACATAAACACCCATAGTAAACTGGAGAGGGTCTTTTGGCATTTTGAGTTTCCTGAGGCAAAAAGACTCAGAGTTCAGGAAGAAACTCTCAATGGAAGTTTTAAGAGGCTTTCTCAGAGAAGCTGGATACTTGATGTAGACAGATTTTACCGAAATTTCAGTGTACTGTCCACTTAGCAAGGAGAGACTCATTATATTTATTGCCAGCCATCTTTCTATAGTCCTAGCAGAGGAAAGAATGAAGAAAAATAGCATCATCGTAAAACTCGGTGTAACTTTTTTTACAGGCCATGTTTGGCATTCATTGAAAAGAAAAATTATTACTAGAAATGATAAAATGTTGTAACATGTAGAATGGCTTTAGGAGGTTGGGGGCGGGTCCTGATTTATGGCTTTTGTTGACTTTCAGAGTATAAATATTTGTACTATGAATGATTGAATGTTATCAGCATGAAATCATTGAATGGAGAGTTAGGAAGAGATATTCACTATTGGCTCTTCAAGTTCACAGTTCTTGAACATCATTGAATGTGACACAACATGAAGGCAGAATTATAAAAAAGAAACGGACCCCAGGATATCGGGTCACAGAATCTTTCTGCCCAGAAATTGAAAATAATTTAATTTAATAAATTAATTAATTTTCAACATCATATTATTAAACAGTTAAATATATGTTAAACATCAAGCTCTAGAGCCTGAAGAATACTAAAATAGGCACTGAAGGAAAAGAAAAAAAAAGAATTGTAGGAAAAAACCTAACTACTTAAAAGCTGCTGATTTGTAAACAAATATGATATAGTAAGGACAGTAGTTATCAGCTGTGGTATTAGCACTGATAAGAGAATGTTCAATTCCACTGGGAAGGAGAATTAAACAGAGTTTTTTTAAGGGAAGCAATGGTAATTTGGGGTAAAATATGAGTTCATTTTGAAAGAACGATGAGAAGGAAATTATATTGGGATTTTATATCTAAATTAACTGAGAGAAATAAAAAATTAAAGCCAGCACATTTAGAAAATAACTCTCAGTATTGATTCAGTGTAGCATGTAATGGAGGAGAAACTGGAGAGTGACTATGAAGACATGGTAAGCAAAGCCCACCGTAGGGTCCTGTCCTGTGTCAGGCTAAGTGTCTCTGACTTTTCTGTATTTTCTAAAATACAGATTTTAGAAAATCTTCATTAGGTTTTAAGTAAGGGTCTGTTGTGATCAGTGATGCAGAGAGAGCACCCTGGGAGCAGTGTTTATACTTTGGAGAGCAAAGACCAATTTAAAAGCAATGCCAAGGATGATAATGATATGAACTGAAGCAGATATAGTGGAGAATGAAATGGTTTTGATTTGAGGAAAAAAAGAAATAGAAAAAAACGAGGCAAGACATTGTTCCCTATTCCCCAAAAGCAATAGAGCACATGAATGTGAATAACAACTGATTTCTGGTTCAGACAGCCAATATCACCGTGATGTCATTAACAGTAAGAAAAGAAGTCGAGTATACACATCTTATTTTTACGGAAAGCGGTGATCTCTTGGTATTAATGAACAACAGTCATCAGATTGGATAGTATTGCTTATATTGTTTTTTCCAGTTTGTTAATCTCTTGTGATTTTTAAAAGGCCTTTAAAGAGAAAATAAAAATGCAAGTGTGCTGTGCAGACAATACTAAGGCTGCTCATCATGGGAGTAATGTAAAAACTTACAGCTTCTCAGAGGTATCCCCACAAAATGAGCCAGTCTCCCAAGAGAGCCAATATTCACACACTCTTGGTTGTAGGTATCTGTGTTGGTCTTTTTCATTTGAATTCTCGTCCCTCAAATTTATTAAGGACACATTTCAAAAGGGTATGCAAGTAACAGTGTTTGCCCTAGAAAAAGAAGGGGAAATAGTTCTCTCACAGTAATTACAACCAGAGGTGGATTTTTTGTATAAGGTTGAAAAAGGTAATAAAATGGCTTTTTGCATCTGAAGATTAGATCCTTCTTCCTCCCTCCATCTCTTTTTATCTCTCTCTCTCTCTCTCCCTGTCTTTCCCCTTTCTTTTCTTTCTTTTGTACCGTGCTTTCTTTCTTTGTCTCTCTCTCCCTTTCTCTAAGGTTTTTGGTGTACTTTTTTTCTTATTGTGTAGTCTTATAAATGTTAATAAGTAAACTGAAAATTAAAAATAAAATCAGAAAGACAACCATGTCAATATTGTTGGTAACATGTATTACCAAATACTGTTAACGAATTTAATATCATAAACCCTTATTCTAAGGCCTGATGCAAATTTTCCCTGCATGCAGGTTGCTAAGCAACAGGCTCGAAAATGTTTTTGTTGACCATAAATACAATGCTATGCAATCCCAAAAAGCACAGGCATTTCCCCAATCATTTTTTGTACTATCATATCACATTATGCAAACTGTGCTCTTAAAATAACAATATTCTGTATACATTAAAATGTTATGTGTGATATGCAAGTACTTTTTTTATAATATTCAAAATTCATTTCCTGTCATTAACTATTTTAGCAGCACAAATATTATTATAAGTAAAAATATATAATATATAATTCACATGGATGGAGGTGGTAAAAAAACAATGTACGTGGAATACAATCAGAAATATCTATGAAAAAATAACTCAATCACATACAATGATAATGTAGGATTTTCATGGTCTTTCATTGGTTCAAAAATTGAAAGATACTGAATATTATTAGTAGCATTAAATAAGTTGAACTATTTTACATAGTTCTTGATTTACTGCAGTTAGTGTATTTTATGATTTGGGAATATATGTAATGATCACAATATTAATACGTATTACTTTTGGGGAGGGGGCAAAAGTCTAAAGAGAAAGAACGAAAAATCCTTTCGGGAGAAATGGACAAAGGGAATGTGAATTGTTTAATAATATTGCATTATAGATTAAAATCACCAAGTCAAAAGAACAGAGTTATATATTACAGCGAAAGGACCTAGGGGTATTACATGAAAGATAACAAATTCAGCATTCTAGGGATGATCTATATTGATGCTTCTTATACTGTCTTAGGATAAGGAAAGTGACCCAGTATTTTCTTCCCTGTAATTTTATGTCTTGGTAATAGGATTCTAACCTACCGAGAAATACAAATAAGTAAATTCTTTCTATTTTCATTCGAAATTTGTGAAGCTCATTTATTTAATTTGGTTTAGAGGTATGAGCTATTATGTTCCCTAACCTATAGTGATTGCTTACAATTCCCATTTTTGAATGTAATTTGTTATTACTATGACATGTTTTGTGGAAGAATGGGACCCATAGTTATGGTGAATCATAGGTTCAAGTTTATTTAACTATTTTAGTAAGTAGCATTTTTAATATTTTTCTAATTCATACTAATATGTTTTATGAAACAAATAAAGAGTACAGATGGTTTATCACCTGTTCAGAAAAGCAATACTGGATAAAAAAATGAAAGTTACATAGAAACACACTAAAAACAAAGGAAATACTACATTTTATCTTAAAAGTCTCTGTGGGCATCACTCTAACCAAAGAGGAATTTCTAGTACATGAACTGCAAAAGATGATAGCAACAAAAAATTTGTAACAAAACCTAAGGGTCTGGCCTCATTTTATATTACTTGCTGTAAAACAAAATTAACTATTATTTTTACCCCAAATAGTACTCATCCTTAATTATGCCTACTTATTTGGGTTTCAAAATTTTAAATTATAAAAGAAACTGTAGTAAACAGGATGAGTGCATAGTTTTGGAACAAAACCTTAAATGATAAGGACATTTCATTATTTCATCTAACAAGTATTCTATATATAAAAAATTCTAGTTTTTGTTCAATAAATCATTGCTTAAGAATCAAGCTCTTACTACCCTTCCAGTAAGTGTGTTAGTTTTTGTCTGTAGGTTTGTCACGTCAAGGCCTGAAGATGGCTGCTGAGGTGTCATTACATCTTCATAAAAGCTTCATGTAAGGAAAAAAGAAAAAATGAAAAGGTTCTCTCCTGTTTTTTCCTTTTTAAATTTTATTTTAAATTAGAAATGAGTATCCTCCTCAAAATTCCACTCATCAGACTTCTGTGACTAATGCTTCGGGATCAGGTCACTTCCATTCCATACCAGTAACGGATAGAAAATCTAAAGTTACCAGGCCTACTTAAGACAAATACTAATGAAGTCCTGGGCTTAGTCAAGAAACTTGTGTTCATTCAGCATATTGTGGCTCAAACAAAATTTGGATTTAATAAACTGAGGAAGACAAATATTTTGTTAAGCAACAAATAGTGTTCAACACTGCTAATGTGCAGTCAGTAGCTTTGAATTAACTGGGAATTGTACTCCAGGAAATGGGAAAAGAAGCAGCATTGCTTTTATAATACCCAGATTCTGCAGAAGAGTTTGACAATTGTTTGGTAAAGGCAGTAGCAACCACATTTCTGCATAATTTTCTTTTTTAAATTATTAAGATTGCATGCTTTTAAAACTAATTAATTTTAATGTCATATTAATTTTAATAAATGTGAAATGTGATTTCAAATAGGTAACTGTCATAGAAATAAAGAGATAAATAAAACATGACGTAAAAATCCAGAAAAATTAAAAGTGTTTAAAGTATAATATGAAGCAAAAGATTATCACCTGTTCAGGAAAGCTTAAAAAAAAAAAAAATTCTAAGACTACAGTGTTTATAGCTCTGATGCTATATGTGCTTATATCATAGATAAAAGCTTATAGATTTTTGGCCGATAGATCAAATTAATTAGTTTTTAAAAGTATGAGCAGGATGCCCAAGTCCTAGCATAAATGCATATAATTACAATTAAAACATTTGACAATGTTGAATAGATTAAAAAACATGCACATGTAATACAGCAGAGAAGCATGGAGGGATGGACATTACTAAATGCAAGCTTAGATACATAGAATTCTTAATGCTGTAAGGCCATAGGTGATTGCAAGGGTAAATTTTACATTTCTTTCTAGATATTAAAACATTTGCATGAAATGAAGTTTCTCTCTTGATTTATATCAATTTTTAGAGGCAGGCAATTCAGTTTGCTACAAAATATATACTTATGAAGCACAGCAAAATTAAATTTACCAGAAAATCCATTTAAATTAAAATAAAAGACAAATCTTCATATAATCCCTTACTTGTACCATAATGATAAAAAATGAACAGGCACCTAAATTGTACCCTTACTTATTCTTCTTATTCTCATTTTTATTTTATAGAAATTATCTTCTACCAGGAAGAAAATGTGGAAAGGTCACATTTCTTACTTCTCGAGACTTGTAAACTTATTAAAGCTATAATAAAGAAATAAAAGACTGCCTATATTTTCTCAGTCATAGAAAATGAAATTGCATAATATTTTACTTTAAAACCAAATCTGAAATACATAAAATATTTCCAATTCCCATAAAATTCACTTAAATAACTTTTTAAAGCTGCTGCTAAAAGTACCACTCTTCTGATCATCGCATACAATTTTGTATATTATGGAAATTGACTTGATCTTTCTAAAATATAGATTAAAAGATAAAAGGCTACAAAGGGAACATATCGAAGAGGAACAAAGATGAAATTGCCCTCTCAGATGTATTTTATCATATGTTATAGTATTTTGTGGGGTTAAGTGGAGAAATGATTAAAACTGATTTATAATTGTAAAAAGATCACTATAACTCCTTAGTAGGAACAAAAGGAATGAGGGATCTATTTTTGGAGACCATTTAGGAGGTGTTAGGGATAATCTGAGGAAAACATAAAGGTGATTTTTAGACTGGTAATATCAGTGGAGTCGATTGAAAAAAACTGGTGAATTTCTGGTTATATTTTGAAGTCCCATCCATAAAATTTACACATATTTTGAGAGTGGCATATGACAAAAGTGAGAAATAAAAGATGTCTGCACTTGTATTTTGGCATGAGTAGCAAGGAAGCAAGGAATTGATTTATACTGAATTGGAGAAAATTGTGAGAAGGAAGAGCTTATTGGTTTGGGGAGTAGATCAGAGCTGCCGGGTATACTGCCAAGTGGAAATGAGGATGTTCTAAAGACAGACCTTGAAAGAAGATAAATTGTAGTCATCACTTTATAGAGGATTATGTCATAACTATTTCCCTTTTGAATCATCTGATTGATTCTTATTTCTTCTATGCACTTTTATGGATGTCTGAGATTTTACCTATTACATATTTCAATTTACTCCTTAGGCTATAATCCCTGATTTTCCCCCGCTAATATCACTTGCAACTCTACATAATTGCCATAGGTATTCATGATGCTAAACATGACATCAATAGTTCTTTCTTTTCATTTCAGAATATTACAAAGGTATGCACATTTTAGTTACGAATTCTGCTTTTGTGCATTTTAAGTCAAAATCATAAGTCTGCGATTGACCCAGAATTTAGGCGTTGGACTAATAAGATGAGTATTCCTCCTCCTCCCCCGACCCCACCTACTTAATTTCTTTTGACTTTTACTTCCATATATGTATATAAGTGTTGATCAACTACTTCCAGTTTGGGAATGAGTACATGTGCTGTGTTTGTTTTTCCATTCTTACAATACTTCACTTTGAAGAATGTACTTCACTTTGAAGAATGTTCTTCAATTACACCCAGGTTGTTATGAGTGATACTAGATTGCCATTTGTTTTGTGGTATGTGTGTGGTATATGTATACCACAATTTATTAATCCATTCAGTATTGATGGGCACGTGGGTTGTTTCCACATCTCTGCAGTTGTGGATTGTGCTTCTATAAACATTTGAGTATGAGTGTCTTTTTTATATAGTCTATTTTTCCTTTTGGTAAATTCCTAGTAGTGGAATAATTGATGGATAAAAAGGTAGCTCTATTTTTAGTTCTTTATCTGCGACCTGATTTTCATAGAGGGCAGACTAGTTTGCAGTCCCACCAGCAGTGAATGAATGTTCCTTTCTCTCCACATCCACCCAGCATCTGTTGCTGGGGGACTTTTTGATGTGAGCCATTCCCACTAGTGTTAGGTGAGTTCTAACGAGTTTGGCTATATGAGCTAGGAAGATGACATACCTCTCCATTATAAACCCTTCTACATACGACAGATTATAATCTTCATACGAAGTTCTCTATCACACTCTCTTTCACTTGAATTTCAAATTCCTTTTACAAAGACAGAGACAAAGCTTTAGAAATGCCTAGCATGGGGGAACCCAGTGGCTGTACTGAATGAGATGAGATTGTAACATGAGAAACTTAACAAGCAGTGCCACAGAGAAGCTGAATAGAAATCATATCAGAGATGGTGAAAGGAAGACAATGAATACTACTTGTATCTCATTCTCTCTGAGCTCTTCAAAAACTTATCCTTTCAGTGGGCTATCATGGGTCATTACAAAAGTTTTGAGATTCACAAAAATCAAGAAATGTAGGGCAGTGCCTGTGGCTCAAAGGAGTAGGGTGCCAGCCTCATATGCTGGAGTTGGTGGGTTCAAACCCAGCCCCGGCCAAAAACTGTAAAAAAAAAAAAAAAAAAAGAAAGAAAGAAAATTAAGTAGCATTGCATAAAATATCTGACCAATATTTTTCAAAACTGTCAAAGTTGAAACAATGAAAAGATAAGAAAGAAAAATAAAGAAGAATCTAAGAAACTGTCACATTCAAAAGAAGGGTGAAAATACTAAATTTAATGTGATTTCCCAAATGAGACCCTAGAACAGCAAAACAAAGACTTAAGAAAATATAATTAAATTAATGTCTTCCTTGTGAATGATGTACAAATACGGGTTAATTAATTGTAACCAGTGTATCATATTGTTATGCAAGAAGTTGATAATTAACTGAACTGGATATGATATATATTGATATCTTCCATAGTACCTTTACGATTTCTCTGTAAATATAAACTTTTTCTAAAAAGTAAAACTTATTTCAAAAATATGTAATAGAGTGGGACTCCTTTATTGGAAGGTAATTCATAGTTAACTACATTTGTTGCTTTTGTGGTAGTTAAATATTATGTGATCTGAAATTCTAGAAGCATATTTGTATGCTAGTAACACTAAAAGACTAAATAGAAAAAAAAATAAGGGTTCTATAGATGGTTCACTATGAAAATTTTGAGACAGACTGTGTTATGGTCCATTATTTCACTTCCAAGAAACACAGATGACAGTGACCTTTCTGATTCACTTGTGCAAGTTTCAACTTGCTCAGCTTAACGGTGTTGCTGGGAGGGCTTCACTTGTTTCCATAAATGCGAATTTTACATTTCTTGATTTTTTTTTTTGATTAGACCAGATTATTATTTTTTATTTTATTTTATTTTATTATTAAATCATAGCTGTGTACATTAATGCAATCATGGAGCACCATACACTGGTTTTGTAGACCATTTGACATATTTTTATCACACTGGTTAACATAGCCTTCTTGGCATTTTCTTAGTTATTGTGTTAAGACATTTATATTCTACATTTACTAAGTTTCACATATACCCTTGTAAGATACACCGTAGGTGTAATCCCACCAATCATCCTCAGATTATTGGTTATGTGATGAAAAACAACAAAGATTAAAGTCAGTTTTCATTATTTTACATTAAGGGTATATATCTCAAAATAATATATAACTGTTGATGTTTTTCCTGATAACATGGCTGAGGTAATATTTATCATACATATCCAGAATAAAGTTATAGTGTACAACTTACACACCTTGTTTAGGAGGGTGAATTTGGAATTCTTCTCCATAGGAGATTTTTCTTTTCTTTTCTTTCTTTCTTTCTGTTTTTTTTTTTTTTTTTTTTTTTTTGAGACACTGTCTCAAGGTATTGCCCTGGGTAGAATGCAGTGGAGTCACAGCTCATAGCATAGTAGTTTTTTCAGTTGGTTCTTGCGTCCCTTTGATATCATCCCATTTGATGTTGCTTCCTCTCCCTTCCCCTCCGCTCCCATGTTCCCCTCCCCTACATGTGCTTCCTTACTTTCTATCACTTCAGTATCCTTTAGAGTAATCTTGTGTATTTTCTTCCATAAGTACTTATGGAAGTACTTCCAGCTCTTTTATTTTCTTTGAGTACATAGAATCAGACATTTCCCAAAGATCCCTCGTTCCATTTACCAGAGAATTTTATTAGAAACAAAGACCCAGGAACTAGGTTTGTTTGTTGCTATGAGATTGTCATTATTACTAGGCTATCTCAGCTGAAAGAAAACAAGGAGATGTGTGTACAGTCACCTTTGTAAATACACACACATATTACCACTTGTACCTATTTTAAGCTATACTTGACTTTAGTCAATTACCATGTGGATAATTCTAGCCTCTCACTCTTACAAAAACTATAAACTCTCATCCACTGGGGAGAAACCTAGCTCCCATCACTGCCATTTATTTAGTTAGTTGTTTAATTCCGCTAGGTATGGCAGTTCAGTGGTTACCCAGATCCTGTGTACGATGATTTTGTCAATTTTGTAGTGCTCATGGGCAGTTTTGTTCATGCGTTTGTTTGTATCTTTACTCTTGCAACTTTCACTTCTTTCCAATTTCCCCTGAGTCAACACAGTTGCTTCACACATTTATAATATTTTACAATGACTTATCATTTCTTCCTTCCATCCTGAGATTTTCCCAAAGTCCTAATTCTTTTAAAAAGTATGAATCCATTGAAGTTGGCTATTTGTATTGCAAAACTATATAGGTTTTAAAACATTCATAGTATCATGTGGCTGCCATTACAGTATCCTACAAAATAGTGTCAACACCCTAAAAATGCCCTGTGCATCACTTCTTTACCTCCTTCATTCTGCTGCTCATAGCCCTGGCCTTTTTATCATTTCCATTATTTTACCTTTTCGCAAATGTCATATAATTTCAATCCTTCTTATAATTATACTTTATCCTTTTCATTAACAATATGCATATAATATGTATTCACATTATTTTACAGCATAACTCATTTTTTATCACTGAATAACATTCTATTACATTAACGTACCTTCATCTGTTGAAGAATCGATAAGAGATTCTAGTTTTTGTAAATTATTAATAATGCTGCTATAAAAATTTTTGAGTAGGATTTTGTGCGAACAAAATTTGGGGGTAAAATATTTGGGTAAATGCCTAGGAGTGTTATTAAAGGAGCATGTTTTAAAACTATGTTTATGTTCATAAGAAACTGTCTTCAAAAGAGGCTGTAACCATTTCACAGTTCTGCCATAAATGAATGCGAGTAACTGTGGTTTTGTTTGCTCATCAGCGATTGGTATTGTTAGGATTTCTGATTTGATCTTTTGCAACAGTAGATCTACCCAACAGTAGAAAAAAAAAATCAGTCAAGTTTATGTCATTTCATAGCAAGGACTGCAATTCTTCCAGTTTTCATAAGAGGTTCCACATTTCTTTCTGAATACTCACCAGAGTCACCATTAACATCCAGATTTCCACCAACCATCTTTTCAAGAGAGTTTGGGATTTCTATCATGTGCATCTAAATCCTTCCAGCTGCCACCCATTATCCAATTCCAGCACAAAACCACTTCCCCATCTGTAAGTACATATTTATTACTCCGATTGCTAACGCCAGAATCTGTCGTAGTTTCCTAGTGGAGCTGTAACAAATTAACCCAAACCTGGTTGTTTATAAAAGCAGACATGTATTCTCTAACAGTTCTGGAGATCGAAAATCTACAATGAAGGTGTCAGTTCTTTTTGGAAGATCTGAATCACCATCTGTCCAGTCCCTCTCTCTTAGATTCTCATGGCTGATAACCAGTCTTTGGGTGTGTTTGTTTTTAAACTCTAATCTCTGCCTTTGTTTTTACATTGAACTCCTCTGTGTTTCAAATTTCATTTTCACTTTTCCTTTAAGTAGGAATAATTGACTATAGGTCACACCTATAATCAAGGATGATCCAATGTAATAATAGTTACTAGAGGCTGGATAGCAGGGATCAGGGAATAAAGTGGGGATGTTTAGTGGGTACAAAATATAGGTAGATAGTTAGAATGAACAATAGTTGTTAACACAACAATGTGAGTATAATTGACAATAACTCGGGGTATACTCCAAAATAAGTAAAACAGTAGAATCAGAATGTTCCTAACACAAAGAAATAATAAATGCCTGAAGTATGGTTACACAATTACCTTTATTATTACTATATATTTATATTGATTTTTTTACGTAGTTTTTCTATTTTAAAATATTAAGGGAGTATATATATATATATATATATATTTTTTTTTTGAAACAGCCCTTGGCAGAGTGCCATGATATCTTAGCTTATAGCAATCTCAAACTCTTGGGTTCATGTGACCCTCTTGCCTCAGCCTCCCAAGTAGTTGGGACTACAGGCACCCACCACAATGGCTATTTTTTTTAGAGATAGAGTCTTGTTGAGGCTCAGGCTGGTCTCGAGCCTATGAGCTCAGGCTGGGATTACAGGTGTGAGCCACCACGCCCAGTCAACGTTTTTGGTTATATGAATTGCTTTTGTAATGCTTGAAAAATTGCTATAAGCATGTCCATCACCCAAATACTATCCATTTTGCATGTTGTGTAGCTCCCTGCCCTCCTCATCACTTTGTCCTGCTTGATATCCACCGACTTTTACTTTCCTCTGTGCACGTGTGTGCTCATCAATTAGTTCCAATTTAATAGCAACTGTATGTGGTGTTTTTTTATCCATTACTTATATACTTCACTTAGAATAACAGTCTTAAGTTCCATCCAAATTATTGCCAAATGCCTTAATTCATTCTCTTTAGGTCTGAATAGTACTCCATGGTATCCTTATACCACATTTTGTTAATCTACTCATGAATTGATGGGCGCTTGGGTTGATTTCACAACTTTGCAATTGTGAACTAAGCTAAAACAAATATTCAAGTGCAAGTGTCTTTTGGGTAGGTGATTTCTTCTCCTTTGGATAAATAGCCAGCAGTGAGATTGCTAGATCAAATGGTTAGCCTACTTTTAGTTCTTTGAAGAATCTCAATACCATTTTCCATAGAGGTTGTACTAATTTGTAGTCTTACCAATAGTATCTAAGTGTTCCTTTCTCTCTCCATGCAATTCAGCATCTATTATTTTTGGACCCTTTAATAAAAGCCATTCTAATAGGCACAAGGTAAAATCTCATTGTGGTTGTAATTTGTATTTCCCTGATAATCAGTGACGTTGAGCATTGTTCATACGTATTTTGGCTGTTTGTGTAATCTTCTTCTGAAAAGTTAGTTCTTAGAAAATATAAATAAAATTGATAGACCTCTTGCTAGGTTAACCAGGAATTTCAGAAATGAAAAAGGAAATATTACAACTGATGCCACAGAAATACAAAATATCTTGAAATAGTATGTAAATCTCTACACATATAAACTAGAAAGTGTAGAGGAAATTGACAAATTTCCTGAAAACACACAAACTCTCAAAACTCAATCAGGAACAAATAGAATTCCTAAACAGAACAATAACAAGCAACAAAACGAAGTCATGAACCAGATGGATTCACAGGAAAATTATATCACAAAGAGCTGGTACCCATGTATAACAAATTATACCATAACATTACTAGAGTGAGTTCTCCTCAGTCATTCTATGAACCTAGTATCACCTTGAAACCAAAGATAGGAAAGGATTCTACCAAAACAGAAAACTACAGACTTATATCTCTATAAAGAGACACAAAAAATCTCAATAAAATGCCAATCTCAATCAAACTGAGTTCAACAGCACACCAAAAACAAATCAACCATGACAAAATGGAATTCATCCCAGGGACACAAGGATGCTTCAAAATATGTAAATCAATAAATGTGACCCACCACATAAATAGAAATAAAAACAAAGACAATATGATCACCTCAATAGAAGAAGAAAAGGTATTAGACAAAATAGAACATACCTTCATGATAAAAATCCTCAATAAACTACACATAGAAGGAACATATCTCAAAATTTAAAAGCCACATAGGATAAACTCAAAGTCAACCTTACACTGAATTGGGAAAAGTTGAAAATATTCCCATTAATAATTAGAACAAAACAGGCAGTGCCTGTGGCTCAAGAAGTAGGGTGCTGGCCCCATATACCGGAGATGGTGGGTTCAAAGCTGACCCCAGCCAAAAACTGCAAATAATAATAATAGAACAAAAAAGGGTGCCCACTGTCACCACTTCTATCAATATAGTGCTAGAAGTCTTAACCAGAGCCATTAGACAAGGTTGAAAAATCAAAGGTATCCAAATTGTGAAAGAGTAGGTCAGTTATCACTTTTCACTAATTACACAATCTCATCTCTAGAAAACCCCAAAGACTTCACCTAGAGACCCTTGGATTTGATACATAAATTCAGCAATGCCTTAGAATACAAAATCAATGTACACAAATCAGTAGTATTTTTTATATGACGATAACAGCTAAATTGATAGTCAAACAAAGACTGAATACCATTCACTATAACTACAAAGTAAAATACCTAAGAAGATATTTAATGGAGGAGGTAATAGACCTTTGCAAAGAGAACTATGAAACACTGAGGAAAGAAATTACATATGACATAAGCAAATAGAAACACATACTCATGAATTGGTGGAATCAACATTGTTAAATCATCCATACTACCATATAATTTACAGAGTCATTGCAATCCCCAATAAAATATCAACATCATTACTTCAAAGATCTAGAAAAGATAATTCTATGCTTCATTTGAAACCAGAGAAGAACCAGAATAGCCAAAGAACTCTTAAGCAAAAAGAACCAATCTGGAGACATACTACAAGGCTATAGTAACCAAAACATTATGATCTTGGCACAAAAATAGAGACCAGTGGAACAGAACATAGCCAACTGGTCTTTGACAAAGCAGCCAATCACACTGATTTGATTAATTCACATTGTATGCTCATATTAAAGCATCACATGTACCCTGTAAAGATATGTAACTATTATATGCCCATAATAATTAAAATAAAAATAAGCATAATTAATCTAATCACCCCCAAAGGTCTCAGCTCCTGTTGAGAGTTAGGGAATTCAATACATGAACTTGGAGGACACAAACTTTTATTTCATAACAGACTACAAACTGAAACAACCTTATAATAATCAGCAATAAAAATAACTACAACCTATCTGATATGACCAATAGAAGCAAAAATGGGCCATCTGTAGTCATGGATCCCTGGTCACTTCCTAGACATGGGTCATTTTACATACTGGAGCCTCTTCACTGGGGATAAAGCTGATCTACTGAAGGAGGCAACATATGATATCATATGAAATGTATATTTTTCTCTTTGTATCCTCAAAAGAGCTGATGGATATTAAAAAGAGTAACGGTGCATTAGGTAAAGGGTAATAATTGTCATTTCATAGATTATGGAAGGCTAGTCCTGAACTATCAGAAATCCCTGATGAATCAAAATCCCAGAACACACCATGCTGCTTTATGGGGATAAGGTGATAAATGGAGTCTTGCTTCAAGTCTATTACAATGTAAAAGAATTCCTAGGAGATACTTTGGAATAGAACTATGTGATGACAATGGAATACCCACACTGGCTACCAAACTGTGAGACCTAATATTGAAGGATAATCAAGAGCCAAACAATGGAATTTCAGGTGCCTACCCCAAAATAGTAAATTAAAACAGGACTTAAGTCTTTATTGTCTAGATAGGTTCTAGTAAGTAGAAGCCAGCCAATGTTCCTGCTGCAAAAACTTGGGAAATTTGTCAAAACACAAAAGTATATATTCAAAGGCATGAGATAGCTGTCGAAGAAATGAAATCTAGATAAAAAAATATAGTGAAAGGATAACTGTTCCTGAGTGAGCTGAAAATTAGACTTTTTTAGACTCTTTTGGACCTTTGCCAATTTGGGGCATGGGTTTTGGCTTAGCTCCAGCAGAGAGATTCTGCTGGGAAAAGCAGAAACCAGAGAACTTGCAGTTGATGTACAATGCAGGAATAACAATGCAGAAAACCTGGAGGTCTTAAATGCTTGACCAGTTTTCCCTACAGGACATTTTATGAGTTCTGGGACTATATCAGGGTCTGGGGAATTAAGAAAAATGTTCTGAATGTAGATTGAAATGTCCTGGAATCTACAGGGCTTAAGAAACAAAGTCTTGCTGAGGGGAAGTAGCTGAACTCAAGCATATGGCTGGATTCTCTTCAAGACAATTGCCTGTAAAATTTCATAAGAGAGAATGTGAAGTTTGGTCAGGAAATTCTCAAGAGCAGAGCCTAAAAATTTATTCCCTTATTGGCAAATACATCATGTTAATGTTTCTAGTGAAAATGAAAATAGACTTTGAGTACTTTTTAAATATTTTTGAATAATTATGAAACTCTGATTTGCAAAGAGCATAGGTATTTCTGAAGTAGTTACCTTGCACCTAGAGACTCTAAACTAGGTGGCCTAGAGACCTTTAAAGTCTCATGAGCCACAAATAGACAAAAATTTCTGCTTTACATAAAGACAGATCTATTTTCTGTATCAGGTTTTCAATATCCAATGTTTAGTTGGCCTAGAATTTTCTTTCCTCTCTTGGATAGAGGGGAATATCAGTCATTCCCATTAAGATCTTTAACTTGCTTATCACCTCCTCAAAGAAGCCACAATTGGCCAGTTTTTCAAAGGAGACCCCTCTTCATTTCTTGCTTGTTCACACTGTGCCCTTCTAATAGGTTAAAGCAATTTACAGGAAACGCTTATATTCTGGATTCATTTTCTCTTGCAATTTTCCCCTATAGAATATTAGTTTCAGTGAACACAGGGATAATTGGTGTGCCTTTCTTCTTTTCCTGTGTCCACAACCTGTAGCACATGCCAGGTACACAATAGTCAGTGAATACATATTGTCTGAATTAAAGTGAATGAATTGGTAAGGTATTATATCAAAATATAAGTTGTGACAGACATAATGCTTATTTCCACTTTCTTTTGCCATATAGTTCTTGAATGATTTTTGATTTTGTCCAGGTTACAAGTTGTATTACTCTGTTCATGAAAGAAAACATAGATTGAAAAAAAAAAAAAGAAAACATAGATTGAAAGCACAATATGTTATGCAACTTTGGACATGTTATTTTGTTAAATTGTAATTCTAGAAATAGACCCTCTCCTTAATTCAAGTCATTATTGAACACAGAATTTTTTTGGTAGTCCTATTAAGTGAGCAAACACATTTAATATATATTATTTTAAATGATTTTTTATTAAGGACAAAAACGTTTGTATTTTTCTTAATTTCCAATTTCTCATTTAATAGGAGATAATAGTGAATGGGATTCCAGTATATTATTCATGCCTTGATGTCTGTTTACAGTTATCCCTTTGATAAAACAAGACAGTGTTAAGCTTCAGTAGGCTGAAAAATTTAACATGATTAGTTCTCATTAATGTCAGAGTAAAGCTTTTTCCTTATAATAAGGGCATACTCATTCAAACAAGATTCTTGCAGAAACCAAATATCTGTCACACAATGATTGTCCTTTCTTGCACCACTAATTTCAGGTCAACTAACTACATGTTAAAGGAAAAATAACATAAAAAATTAAGTACAGAATCTTAAAAATATGTATATAAATTTAACAAGTTTCATGAAATAGAAAAATATATAATAATGAATTTTTTTATGATATATATATTTATGCTTTTTAAAAGCATCAGTTTATTTTGTGATATTAGAAGCTATAGTCAGTTTAAATGATTAAAAAGTATGCAAAAGAATAAATGCTAAATAATAATGACCAACAAACTCAAAAACCCAGTGTAAACAGTCAGTAGTCTGTTGGTAAATTTCTTTCTGGCCCTTGATACTGACAGGCTGGTGGATAACCCAGAATAAATCACGCCTTTAGAATTTCTTATAATCCATTGTTGAAGGAAACCCTCTAGGTAAATGGGAAACCCTTAAAAAGGTAGATTGGGGGCCTAGAAATTTAATTTTGATAAGGAAAATACTATGACTCAGAAATTTGTGGAGCATTTAATAAACAGATAAAAAGCACCATTTATATCTTGTATTTTATTTAATATGAAAATACATTTTCCATAATGTAGTTATGACAGAATTTAATATTTCATTCTTTTCAGATGTCCTGCATTTTATTTATTTATTTTTTATTTATTTTTTTTTTTGTAGAGACAGAGTCTCACTTTATGGCCCTCGGTAGAGTGCTGTGGCCTCAAACGGCTCACAGCAACCTCCAACTCCTGGGCCTAGGCGATTCTCCTGCCTCAGCCTCCCGAGTAGCTGGGACTACAGGCGCCCGCCACAATGCCTGGCTATTTTTTGGTTGCAGTTTGGCCAGGACCAGGTTTGAACCCGCCACCCTGGGTATATGGGGCCGGCGCCTTACCGCCGCCCAAGATGTCCTGCATTTTAAATGAAAAGCAGAGGTATCTGAATCTGCGACACAGATGCCCGGCTATTTTTTGGTTGCAGTTTGGCCGGGGCCAGGTTTGAAACCGCCACCCTCTGTATATGGGGCCGGCGCCTTACCGCCACCCAAGATGTCCTGCATTTTAAATGAAAAGCAAAGGTAGCTGAATCTGCGACTTTCTGTGAATTTCTGCTTATTTCCAAAGGGGGAAAATATTGATAAAAGAATAAGTCAAAGCATATGAAAAATTAACATATATTGATAAATTAGCACCGATAAAGTGTTTTTTTGTTTGTTTGATTTTTTGGTTTTTGTTTTTTGCTTGTTTGGGTTTTTGTTGCCTGATAGAAGGCTATAACTTCTATCAAGTAAAAATTGAAATAAAATGCATAAAACATGTAATTAATCTGTTTTTATTTCAGATTAATATCAGGGTACAAATGTTTACATTGTTTTCAACTCACTTCATGAGTACCCTAATAGGTAGAAGGGCACATTTTAAAAATATTCTTTGTGAGCACCAGATGCCATATTTTTCAATTATAATTTAATTTGTCAGGACTTGCCTTATATTAAATTCTGTAACATCCATTTTAATTTCTGTTATTTCTCAAATGTGCATTAGTTATTTGATCATGTTTGGTTGCTTTGTTATTTATCTTAGAACTTTTTATTGGAATGTAACTACTCCAGTTCCAGAGAGTGGGTCCTTTTACTGCAATTTTGCACTGCATTACCTCCTTGTATATAATAGATTGTAAAATAACATGCAAGAGAATTTCTATAAGCAAAGCAATGAGCAAATCTTGATCAAACATAAACACAGTAAAATGAGTAGCAGAAATAATAAAGAGGAGAAAACATAACACCATTGCAATAATCATATGGGGAAAATAGGGTAATTTCATATTTATTAAAGACATAACTCACTGTAAATATCTGGCTACCTGCATATAGTAAGCAATCTATAACTACATAAATCAGATGCCTTTTTAGTTAGGAATATATGACAACATAAAATCAGTATGCATGTTTCATACAGAAATAAACATACTAGTCTTAACCACTGACCTTCAAAAGTATATAGAGAGTGTAGAGCAAAGACATCATAGCGGATCTGGTTTTGCATGTCCAGAGGAAGGGAGTTATCAAATGTGATTCTTTGCTTCATGTCTTTTGTGCTGGGTGACAGTCACGGTAGTAACTAAAAACCCGTTGAATTTATGAAATTAAGCATTGTTTTTACTAGGGACATGTGAATCTGTACCTCAAGACAACTAAATGAAGCTGAATACATATTGTCAAATATGTGGGATTGTGATTCAGAAGATAACTTTAAGGTAAACATTTGAAATTAATAGAAAATAAAAGAAATCATGGTTGTGTTTTAGATACACAAGTAAAAAAATGTAGAGATAACAGTGACATAAAAATAGAAGCTCTACATATGTGTTTTATTTGGTCACATATTTTGAAAAAAATCATCATGCACGCTCTTCAGCAGGGTAGTTAGGCAGTTAGGCGGTTTCCCCCATTAATGGTGCCTTACCTCATTCAGTTATATCATCTACATCTCTCCTGAAGTCATTTTAGTTCTCAATGCAGTGTATCCTGAAAGTTGCCCATAAAGTCACCAAACTAGGGAAAAGGGGGAATGTAGCTAAATGTAGCTTTATTAACAAAATATTCACTGAAAAATTTTACGAAGAGGTGGCCAACACATACAGAATATTTTGTAAAGATTTTGTAAAATTTTATAATGAATATTTTGTAAATAAAGGTATATTTAGCTACAATTTCCTATTTTCCATGTGTATGGTAATTATAAGGGCAGGTGTGGGACACCACATCCTGCTTTTGTAAAATTAAAAAAAAAATAGATAAACTTGGGACTCAGCTTTGGGAAACTCAAACTGTATGCTTATAATTGGGGGATGCAATATACTTTAGAATAATAATTATCAAAATATCTGCGGTGAAGGACCAGGCTTTATTTTATATTACATATTGCTGAAAAATTTTAGCACTTTGAAGCTCAACACTACTATAGATGTATTAGTTTTCTAAGACTGCTAGGGCAAAGTCCCAGAAACTGAGTAGCTTAAACAATGGAAATATATTATTTCAAATATATTATTTCCGGAATTCTAGAAATCAAAAATCAGGGTGTCTTTTTTGTGTGGCCCTCTATCCAAATTTCACCTTTTTCAAAGGACAGGATTAAGACTCATCTGTATGATCTCACTTAACTAATTTCATCTAGAAAAACTGTTTTTTAGTTTTAGTCTAGGATTAAGACTCATCTGTATGATCTCACTTAACTAATTTCATCTAGAAAAACTGTTTTTTTCTAAATAAGGTCACAATCTGATTAATGAGGACTGATACTCAAATGTGAATTCCAGAGCACACCATCCAACACATAACGAGAGCTACCTAATGATGTAAGAGAAATGCCAATTTGCTTTACATTTTTTTTAAATGCTTTCTCAGTTTCTGAGTTTCTTTACCCATTTCATGGTGAATCTATAGTTAAGGTTATACAGATTATTTCCAAGTTACCCAGCACTGTTTACAGAAAACATACAAGACAGAGAGAGTCTTAAATTCAGAAGACTACACAGGGTAACAGCAGGGATATTTTCAGGATACTTTTTTTCTCATAATATGAGTATCTTTCCCCAACCATGTTGTTACCTCTAATTTCTGTCAGAAGCAAACCTTCTACTAGAGATATTCCAGATATTTTTCATTCCTTTGGAAGCTGTCTCCAGACTTTCACTGTTTTTGCTCAGTTAGCTCTAAAGAAGCCCTCGCTACATTAGTTTCTCATTATTTCATTGCTCATTCTAAATGGAAGTCACCTATTGGGAAAATATTTTGGTATCTTGACTTGACTGCTTATAATCTATCTTCACATCTCTGTACGAGTTAGTACAGGAGATTTCCCTGGATCTATGCCATTTTTTCAGAAGTACTATTTTTTCATAATTGGGGCTATGCGTCAACCTGAAAAACCATTCTGTTTGGCATAATCACTACTCTCGCAAAAAATTCCTGTATGTTTATGACATACACAAGAAACTATTTTTATGTTCACCCATTTTTCTTTATGTTCACAGGCTTTTTTTCCCCTGTGATTTTATTTCTAATTAAATCAGAGGAGAAAAAGGACATATCTATGTTTAGATGACATATAAAAAGGAGGTAATTTTTCTTTTAAATCTGTTGCAAAATCAATAATTTCTTCTTTAAAAACACCTTTACAAATAATAGTAATCTATTTTGTGTTTCAGAAAATATAGAACTTCATATGCAACTATAGTCTATCTAATAAGGTAATTCAAAATTATTACTATACTTTAAAACTTGTAAGGTCCATTGCAAGTATTAAAAGAATATTATACTGGGGAGTAAAAGTCATACATACCATATAATATTCCAGTATCAGTAATGTAAAGATGAATACGGAAGTGAGACAATGAGTAAGAGATAATTACTTATCCTCTACCGTCAGGTAGCATGAGTCATTATACTAAGTACAATATTTTTGTCATAGAAATGTTATAAATACTGTTTTATTCTATGGTCATGGAGATACTTTAAGATCCTTTCTCTATCAAGAATATAACTATAGAACCATAAAAGATTAAAATACCATTTTGTGAAAAAATTAACAGTATTTCTATATAAGTTATTAAAAGAATAAAGATGATGTAGATTTCATCAATTGTGAAATTTTGATTTATAATGTCCCTTTGGTATTTTTGTTCACAGTTTTGAAAATTGGTGTTAAGTGATGTGATGACTGGATGAAGACTAATGCAACTAAATATTTTCATAAATATTTTAAGAAATGCATTTTTTAAAGTATGTGAAATACTGACATACTGAGGGCAATTTTCCTTGTCAGACATGTTTATCCAACCTTGTTACTCAAACCACATTCCCAAAGGACAGAATCTCAGAAGTTCTGCTATTATTGAGTTGGAGATTTTTCATTAACTTTTGTGTCTGGACATGGTTGTAATAAGAAGTATCCTAAAGGATATTTTCAGATTCTAAATATAGTCATTCCTGTCTTCATGGTTATTTATTTTTTGATATGTTGAACTGGCATATCAAAAGGACAAACAATCCATTTAATGGATACCTATAAAATATGATATACTAGGTAAGAGATTAAGAAGTAGAGGATACAAACCCGTTTATCATAGCTAGATTAGCTTTAAATATATATATATAATAAATACATATAATATATACATGTATATAATATATGTATATCATTTCTAATTAATAGAGTGGCGACAATTATTGTAATTACAACAAGAGACAGCAAGAAAATAACCACACAGACAATAAGGGCAATAGCTATACCTTTAAACAACATGACAACATGTTCATCTTTAGAGATCATTAAATTAAAGAGATCCTTTGGAATTGAGCTAGCTATAGCCATGGTATTGCAGCTTAATGAATATTTGCTCATGTTGACTCCAACATGCAAAACAGATTAGAAAAGACACAGCCTATTAAGAAACAGAGAAACATATTGTTGTTTATGACATCTTCAATACCTAACAGATTTTCCTTGCCCAGATTCACTTATCCCACAGTGCAGTTTTCAGTAACTATTTTATCAGGATAGAGAGGCAGAGACCTGCAGACTGAAATGAAAGGATCAGGTGATCAGCCTCCTTGTCACAGACTGTGCATTCTAATGTCAAGAGTTTTTATATTTCGGTGTTAGGAAGGGAAGAAAAGAATCAGAGCTGCTAACAGTAGGAAGTGGAAGCATTCATTGTTTTCTTTGTTCCAAATTACTTACAGTAGCAAATAATATAATATAGCAAAAGCCCCTTTTGATATAAGAATGTGTATTGATTTTGTAAGCTATTTAATTTTTCTCAACTTAATAAAAAAGCCTATCATTCAGAGAGATGTATCAGTAATTATCAGAATGAAGACAGGGAGATGCTTTAGAAAACAGCAATGATTGAGCAGTTTGTCGTTGGAGAACATTGGACATTGAATTAAAACCATTACAATGTTATTGTAATAACATTACAATAAATGTTATACTATGACAACTCCTGTTAATTATATAAGTATGAATAATACAAGTGGCTGCCATGCATTAAAATGACATTCCAGGTACTAGATATACTTATTGCATTACTTAATCTTTACACTAAGCTATTTTTTTAGGGATCTTTTCCAGAAAGGACTGTGAGAAGGTGTTGAGATTGAAAGGTATAGACAGAAGTATTAGCTATTTTAAAATTATGTTTTGGACCGGAATGGTAGCTTCAGTGTCTGTGCATTAGTGCAAAACATTTTTCTTCCTCTATGTCTTCTTAGTATTTTGCAAATCTTACTCTAGGCAACAAGATGAATCATCGCTTCTGCTGTCTCCAGTGTATGCTGTTTAAGATAGCCAATCTCATTACCAGCTTTGACACTAGTTTGTGAGGATAGGAATCTCATTCTGATCCAGTTTGTTCCATTTGAAACTTCTCTAATTAAAAAAGAAGTTTTCCCAATTCTGGCAGATGTGCATAAAGAGGTCCCTAGAATTTACCAGTACTCTGAGAAGGTAACAACTATACTAGTTACATGAGTACTGAGCAAGGTTTGGGGGCCGGTAGAAGGATGAGAGTTCCCATTAAGATATTGTTGGAAATCATCATTATCCAACTTAACTCCTAAGATCTTGTAGTATTTAGTCATTAAAAGTGGTGGGTCTCTTTGTCTCCTAGGCTAACAGTTTCTAGAAAGCCCTACCACAGCTTTTTACAAATCTCCTGGCCTCAAATGCTTACATTCTAGGGTCTAATCAGCATGTTGTCAGGGACACTTTTTTTCTCATTCTTCTGATTTTCATCCATCCTTCTACACTTCAAATTTTATTGTCTCTTTTTCAACATCTATTTAAAAAAAAATAAAGTAACATTGACAAGAAGTCAACTATTCAACCAAGAAGCACACACATTTCTTTTGTTTCTCAAACGCAAGAAGTAATAAGTTTTCAAATACATCCTGTTAGCAAGGAGGATAGACAGAGGTACTACTAATTATATGAATTTGAGTCATTTCATAGCAGCAAGAAAAGCAAACAAAGACAAAATTGTTAGGTTTTATACTAGAACATGTGATGTTCTGCTATAACTGCCTAGTGTACTGATCCAGTCATTCTTAGCCCAGTAACTCTGTATCTGGTCCACAAACTACTGTCATGGATGAAAGGAATCAAGGAAAGAGAGAGAGTAGCAGAAAAGATGTAGCAGCCACATCTGATAGAGCAAAAAAAAAAAAAACAGAAAATAAAACTATACTGTAAATAGGCACGGGCAACTTTTGAGTCAGTTCCAGAACTCTGAGGTCCTCTTATTTACACAGATAGCATTATCCCATCCTCTGCATTTCACAGACCAAAAATGTGACAACCATTTATTATAAAGTGAAGTAAAGCTATTGTACTTCCTTGATTATGTTTTTTTTTTTTTTTTTGCAGTTTTTGGCTGGGGCTGTGTTTGAACTCGTCACCTCTGGCATGGGGGCCGGCACCCTACTCCTTTGAGCCACAGGCACCACCCAACTTGGTTATGTTTAGCTTCAAACACTTCTTAATATAAAAATTCATGAGAAAAAGCTTATAACTACAAATACAGTTAATAAATAAACTGTTATTTGTAGCAAAACACTAAAAAGAAATAATTTCCATTTTTTTATATTATATATCACACTGATATATATCAATGGTAGAGTTATTAGAGATTCTATGCCTCACAAAAGATACCATGTTTTGATTTGGAGGGAGATATCAGTTATCTTTTATGGCCAAAAAATGTCACTGTAGATGTGATTAGGGTAAAGATTTTGAAATGGACAGATTATCCTAGGTTTCCCAAGTGGGCCCTAGATGTAATCACAATCATGTGTGTCCTTATAAGGGAAATTCAGAGGGAGATTTGACATACACAGTGAAAAGTGTTGAAATAGGAGAGAGAGACATCTTAAAATGCTGGCCTTGAAGATTTAAGTGATGTGACCACAAGCCAAGGATTGCTAACATCATTACCAGCAGAAGTTGGAAAAAGCAAGGATTTGATTTTTCTCTGCAGCCTCAAAAAGGAGTGGGCCTGCTGCACCCTGTAAATTCAGCCCATGATACTGAAGGTTAAAGAATTATGCTTTCAGACTTTAGGTTACTTACATCAAATAACAGATAGTTCCAGAAAAAAGGCATAGAATCAAGTATATACATGAAAGATTATATATAACAAAGATGAAAATATGCTCCCTCACTTCTTCAGACACAAACACAGGAAAAAAAGTAATTTAAATAGAGTCATTCATGACTAGTGGAGGAGCTTTTGAAGTCACCATAACTACACAGAAATCCTGGTTCTAACACTAATTCTTTAACTTCTCTAACATTACAAAAATGAATATACTAACTATAAGAATATTGTAGAGTTATATTCAAGTAATCACTTAAAATAATAAATGTGAGATTTTTAAAAAAATTTATTTATTTATTTATTTATTTATTATTAAATCATAGCTATGTACATTAATGCAATCATGGGGCACCATACACTGGTTTTATATACCATTTAACATATTAAATACCTTCCTGGTATTTTCTTAGTTATTGTGTTGAGACATTTACATACTACAACCAGTAAATGTAAGATTTTAATGCCTGGCACAAGTAAGTACTCATTCATTAAATGTGGGTAATTCTCATCATCATTAAGATTTTGACTAGAAGAAAGTTAATAAGTTTGTTGATGATTGATGACCTCAACTAGTATTCTTAATACAATAGAACAATGAAGCCAGTTTGGGGGAGGATTATAAGCATAAGGAAATTAGACAAAAATTTAGTAGATGAGTGAAAGTATTTATATCTGATGTGACAGTGGAGCAAAAACTGGTGATATGGGTAGCTCTAAAATGATGGTAGAAATTCAATTATTGGGAATAGAAAATTAGTCCAATATAAGTCATTGTGTATTAAGACAAAATATGTTAAGGAAATTAATATGGAGGGAGAAATATATCTTTTTCCCTTAGTTTTCGATTTGGAATTGATGGTTAACATTTGGCCAATATATAGGCCAGATGGCAAATATTTTAGCTCTGACGGGTCTTATAGTCTCTGTGGCAACTATTCCACTTGACCACTGTACTATGAAAGCAATGACAGGCAATACAGAAATGAATGAGAAGGTGTGTCTTCCAAGAATACCTTATTTATAATATAAAAACAGATGCAGAGCTATAATTGAAGCTCCCTGATTTAGTCAGCTGTGTGACTTTGGGAAGACTCCTACTGTAACAAACTTCAACTTGAAGATTTATATAATTCAGAAAATGACATCTTTCCTCATGGAGGGTTATTTTTACTGAAAAACAGGTCACACATTAGAAACACTTAAGAACCATAAAACACCATAAATTCCACAACCATCCTGGAGTCAGAAATTCCAAGGTTTTATCTGTATTCTGTTTTCCTAAATGCATTCGTGGTGGCTGGATGAAGCGAGTCTAGCATCAGACTAAATGCTGATTGAGATAATCACTATAAAATAATTATTATAGCGCCTAGTACAGTATACACAATCAAAAATTAACAAAGCGACTTGATACAGGAGACTATAGGCTTTTAAAAATACCAAAGACAACTGTGAGGAAAAACTTCACAGAATGGCCATGTTAGGGGCTAGCAGTGTTAGAAAGTAAGAGCGATAGTGGCTTCTACTTTACATAACTTCCCAAGGCTGGAAAGTTAAAGGGGTTAACTTAGTGAACGTGATTCTAAGCATGTTTTAGCACAAGGTTAATAGAATTGTTTTCTATCTCTAGCATTCTTTCTTGAGTACAGTCTCCCTCTGAAAGGAGTTTGGGTCACAATGCAAACATAGACTTTACGTTCCTGTAACACATTTTCTCTTCTAATTATATCTAGGCACATTGTTCTTCCTCTTAAAATTGAGTTTATTCATATCACATAGACGTATTAAGCTAAATTATGCTTATGTATAGTTGCTGAAAGTAAGGAAGAATTTGAAGGTTACTATTAAAGAATTTGGGGGTAGCCCTGTTCTGAGCTAGAACATTGATGTTTAAGAGAGAAAGCTAAGAAGGGAAATGCTGAGATTTCTGGGCTGCATTAAATGTTCAATTAAGAATGAACCCATACCTGCATAATAATGTCAGTCAAGATGGGTGGTGTCTAATACAGCATCCAGTAGCCATATACAGCTATTACATTAGTACTTAAATTAATTCAAATTAAATAAAATTAATAATTAACTTCCTTCTAAAGGAAGTACTAGCTACATTTCCAGAGCTGAACAGTGGGTAGTTGGACAACAAAAATATAAGACATTTCCATCACTGCAGAAAATTCCATTGAACAGTCTAGAATAGAGTGGGGCAATTTGTCTATAACAATAACTAGCAGCCTAGGAGCAGCAACTAAGATTACATGTGGTTAAATATTTCCAGGATTGCTCTTATGATTTTCTGGACAGAACACGAGACTGACACTAAGAAAAACACAAAACAAAGGAAAACAAAAACATGCCTTGGTTATTCTAATTAGTATCAATGAAGACAGGAAGGACAGGAAAGGACTGATAAATAATAGGCACTTAGAGGTGCGAGGATTTGGTATTTGTTGAGACAGGCACAGAAGGAAAGAGCTAGAAAGACTATGATTTAGGCATGATGACTTGATTTAAGATTTCAGGGGTGGAATTGTTCCTGGCAAGAACAAAATTTGGGGAGTGGCCAAAGTGGAATGTATTTAAAGGTTTGCTGGGGTTCAAAGAGTTAAAGAAATATGTTGAAAACTATTATCTGGTAACAGTAACTAATTTAGATGTTGAAGCTATGTACAAAGATCATAGTTTTTTAATGTACAGAAAATAGTTTGCTAAACAACAAAAATAATATTAGGAATATAAATAAAAAAGAATAATAGGAGTGATATAGTTAGAGTGAAAAATGACCCCTAAATTCATACAAATGTATATAAAATAATGTGTATGATAATTAGCCCAATTTACTCATTCTATAATTTATGCATATTTCAAAACAACTTCTTGTATGCCCTAAACATATATGATTTTTATTTGTCAATTGAAATAAGTAAGTACTCATAAATAAAAATTTGAAATAAATAATAAGAGATAAAGACAGAGGTATATGTGAGCTTGGAATCCAACGTTAGGTTAGGGTTATGAACCAACCACAATGATCATATTTTAGTCTATCATTATCATATTTTTTCTTCGTATGAATGAGAAGTTAGCAAAGCATAATGGAAAAATCATGAGCTGTGGAGTTTAATGAATCTGAGCCTGAAATCCCAGGTCTAAAGCACATATTGAACATTTAATTTGCCGCAATACTATGTAAACTTATTAAATGTAGTTTCTTCTTTGAAGGAGAGATTGTCATAACAAAGAGCATGGTATGGATTCAACAAAATGAAGCACACCCCTCATGGCCTACTTAGCTCCCTCCATTTTCCCACTGTCCTCAAGCTGCACATTCAATTTCAGTTCTTTGAATAAATCGTACTCATTTTTAACTTCAAAGCTCTTTCACTCTTGTATCCATCAGCCTTCTATCAGAGAAACAGAGACAGTAGGATATAAAAGTATAACTGATTGTCACAACCCCTTAACACAACACGTGAACCTCTTTTCATTACTCTTCATGTATCTGCTGATTGCAGGCCTAGATAAACCTTTCTCGAGGCCTATGTAACATTTGTTACCCACATACTATCTATCTCAGCAACTATTTTATTTCCCTTAACCTTGTGACTACATTGCTTATTCTGTTTCATTTTATTTCCTGTGTTTATATTAGCCTTAAGGACATGGACCAGTCCCCTACAGGTCAGTGCGATTTTCCATATGCCTCACACTAAACTTGGCGCATACAGCATAGTCGAAGCCCTACTTTTAATGGTGGGCTCCACACTGTGGGAACTTTTACTTTGATTTCCTAAGTCATCTCCTGGATTATAACCAGGAGATTATATACCTGGATTACATACCTGGATTATAATCAGGAGATTATATACCAGGAGATTATACCAGGAGATGACTGGTCTGAAGGTAGCCTTCCAAACAAGCTACATCAATTTCCATCTCTACTGACAATGATTTCTGAAGTTTTGCCATTAGTAGGAGTAAATTACATAACTCTTTTCCTTTTTGTAAATGTGATTGACGTAAATTAATATTTCATTTTGAAGATGTGTTTTTTTTAGCAAATTCTCCTCATATCATTTAATTGTTCAATTGTAAATATAGTTAATTCTAAACATTTTCCATAAGAAGATCGATTTTAAAGCTATATTTCTTTCTTTTTTATTTTTAAGAATTATGCATGTACTTTTGACTCTTGTGTACATCTTGGGAAAGACTATGATGTTTAAATTTGTCATGTTCCTTAAGGAGTATCCTGAGTCTACCTTTGGCCTATGTGCCATGAAAACTGGTTGATTCCATGTTCTTTTAAACATTTTTAAAATTAAAGTTAGTACACATGAAAATTAAATTTCTCTGTAATATTTAATGCTACAAAAACACTGTATATAAAAATTTGGGGCTATTTTAAACTTGACAGTATATCTAAGGTAACCCATAAATGTCAAATTACTTTTCATAAAATAGAAGAAACATTTCTAAGATTTATTAGAAGTCAAGACAAAAAAGTATTACAAATACAACTGAAGTTTATGCTGATTTTACTTCTGCTTCTCTTTATAGAAGCATATGTATAGTATAAATGGAACTCTTGATATTAGTAAATACATATTGTAGGAAGAAGAAATTATACAAACACTTGTTTTGTTTAGGAAAACACACATATGTTGGACAATCTTTAAAACAAAAATCTAAGTGAGAGTCTTAGTTATAAACGCAAAATTATTTATCAACTTCATTAGGAGATGGACTTATCACTAATGCTTGAGTATTAATTTATTTCCTACATTAAATGTTTTACTTTGACTACATTTTCAGAAATGCTGGTTCACACAGCAATATTGAAAGGTTATATCCCAAGAAACATTTGCTGTTTAATAAGATTATTGTGCATTGTTCTCATTTGAAATGTAAAATACATGAGAGATAAAAATGGTCTCATCATGCTTCTTCTTCAAATTATGTATTATAAAGCCATATTTTTGTTTGTTTTTTGAGACAGCATCTCAAGCTGTTGCCCTGGGTAGAGTTGCCACATCATCATAGCTCACAGCAACCTCCAACTTTGGAGCTCAAAGCAGTCCTCTTGCCTCAGTTTTTCTATTTTTTAGTAGAGACAGGGTCTTGCTTTTGCTCAGGCTGGTCTCGAACTCGTGAGTTCAAGCAATTCACCAACCTTGGCCTCCCAGAGTGCTAGGATTAGAGGCATGAGCCACCAAGCCCTAATAAAGCCATATTTAAAAATGTATTGCACAGGCAATAAAGAATAACTGACAAACTTCTGTTTTATTTATGAAGTCTCTTTCCACTTAGACATTGTGCAAAATTTCAACCACTTTTCTCATGTTGACAGTACAGTTGAATTTATAATTTTACTTAGAAAATGGTTCAAGATAAACATGTAACCTACCCGAGTTTTGATATTTTATTAACCTCCCTTTCCAAGAGCAAATCCCAAGCTTGTGATCAACCTGAATCACCTAGTAGGGCATTGCAAATAATTTGATGATGCTAAAATCAGATAAAAAAATCTAGAGATGAAAATAAGGGTGACAGATAAGGGTCAATTAGCTCGGGATTGGCCTCTCTAAACATAAATTCCGACTACCATAATGTGACATTGTGCCTAAAGCGACCATTAAGGCACATGAGAATTCTAGAAAGTTTCTAGGAGCTGAAAGTTGTATGTCATACATTAGTTACCTTTTGTTGCAGAATTTGATTATCATCATTCTTGAGTAGTGAATGTGAGATAATATGTTTTCTTGAGAGGTTTATTAAGTGTGACTATGGGAATTTTAATATATAGCATTAACTTTTATTTTCCTTAAAAATAGTTAAGCAACTTTTGTAAGATTATCAAGTATGGTCAATTATAATAAGTTGGATAATCTTTTTTAATAATTTAGATCGTTTTAAGTAGATGTGCCATTTGATCCTGTAATCCCATTACTAAGTATATACCCAAAAGAAAATAAAAGATATTTTACCATAAAGACATTTGCACACTCTGTGACTCCCCCTACCCTCTCCCTGCTTCCTTCTCTCTGCTCCCTTATTCCCCCACCCTCCACCGTGTACTAGGTCATCAATTGACCTCATATCAGAATTGAGTACATTGGATTAAGCTGAAATTTTAAAAAATGATTAAGGTAATACTCATGACCTAGAAAAGAAAGCCTGAAGTTTAATAAGTCTACAGGAAAGACACACACGGCCATCCAAAAGCAAAACAAAGAAGGTTTTTAAAAATATCATTGCCACCCTTAATTTCATACCTTGAAACAAAATGTAAAACTAGTACCTACATTTCACAATATACATTTAATTATATTTTCTAGAATTCTAAAAGTCTACTTCTGTTTTCTTTTATCTACGAAGCATTCTTTCCCCTATCAAATACCTATACTGTGTTTTAAGCATAAAGTCTTACCTAAACATAATACACAGGACAATAGCTCATTTGGGCTATTTTCTAGGTTCTTATTCTTTTTCATTCAATTATTTTCTTCATAAATTGTACTACTCTAATTTTAATATTCTAAAATAATTTTATATAAGAAATCAATAGCATTCAGTGTATGTCTGAGTAAATGTAATACATGCATGGTCTTTTACTGAGACATCTCTTCAAAACTAAACCTTATTCTAAGTTCAATATTAGCATTTATAATAGAAGACAATTTTTAAGATAAGTGTGTCTTTCAGCTCTTTTCATGCCACATTTTGTTCTTCTGGCAAGTTTTAAGCCAAAAAAAAAAAAAATGTTGCAATATGACCATAAATGTACACATTATCTGACAAACTTATTGGTGGGTTGGGAGGTAATTTATTTTAGTTTATCCGGTTCACAATTTCTATGGTAGAGATCTAAAGCACACATTTGTATTGACCACATACACTGTGCTTCCTGTGAGGGTGAATAAAGAAAGCATTTTTGGTGCTAAAATGCTACATCAGGCACCTTAATTTGCTGCAAATAAGACCAAATTAGAGTTTAAAATAAGAACATAGCTACCTTGTGCTTCTGAGAGCAATGCAGCATCCTAACAGCATGTAAGCCATCACAAGATTTAGAGCTCAACTCAATCAGTGGCAACAAAATTAGAAATAAATAGAGGAGGATCAATAGAAAGTGTTGTCTGGCATAAAGGGACAGCCCCGGGCTGGAAAAATCTATTTTATTTTTCTTCTGTTAGCTAGTTGCTCTGGAAATTTCTGACTTAGCTCAAAAGAAACTAAGTCTACTTTGTTTATAAAGAGAAAGAAGAATCAATGAGGAAAAATACTATAGATGATATGTAAATACAAACATGTGTATAGTATCCATAATAATTAAAATTAAACTGTAATACCTACGCACACAAGCACAAACAAAGCACCCCCAGTAGTCATGCTATTGCTACAATATAACTTGAGTAACATATTATAGTATTTAGATTAAGAAACTTAGAATGTTTTAATTTTTTTTAAAAAAATATTTGTACTCTCTTTATATACATAAAAGTGTCTGAGATTTAAGAAGTATAATTCTGTTTCTTAATTTTTAGTGCACTATACAGAACTTGCTGTCATATTTTACCTTTTTATTATATTCTTACTGGATTTACATTTGAAAAACCATCAATCCTCAGTTGCCTCCATTTAAATAGCATTATATTCAGAATGATTGTATTGGAATGCCAGCTGTTCCAAACCCATTTTGGGTTGGCATACATTTATACTATGTGTGTTGTTTTATTTTTTTAAGAGTTGTCAGAGAGCATAAAAA
The DNA here is from genome assembly GCF_027406575.1 of Nycticebus coucang. NCBI lineage: Eukaryota > Metazoa > Chordata > Mammalia > Primates > Lorisidae > Nycticebus > Nycticebus coucang. The sequence continues at coordinate 35,141,540 of NC_069782.1, forward strand.
CATAAAACATGTTAATACTACAGTCTCATCTATCAATAGTTTTAATTTATACATATAAATTCAAATGAGCTTATATTTTAGTTACTCTACTAAAGCCAGAGGTGTAACAAGTCATTTAAAAAAATAAACAATTTTCTACTTTCGTTAACTACAAGTAATGTAATCAACATGGTTGGATTAGTGCCTTCAATAAACTATAATATTTATGATAAAAGAAGAAAGCAGATCTAATTACTACCTTAGACTTTTGCGAAGGCGAGGAAATGTTACTTTTGTACCACCAGGGTAGGTGATAATGAGAAACAGCTGTTTCATTTTCTATGCCTTTGAGATGACCATTGAGACATCCCCTCTTTCTCAGTTATTCAGAATGAGGTCACTGTCTGTTAGCAGAGTTCTCAAACACCATTTTCAAGAAATTAATTTCAAGGCATAAAACTTAGCATTACCCAAGTTCTCTTGTGGATACTCTGAAAACATGTAAAATGAAATCCAAAAACAGTTCTTTTTTTCCTACCCAGAATATTGTACTCCAGTTGTAGCTTTAAATCCTTACTTAGCTGAGTTCTAAGGATTAGGAAAAGTCAAGCACTAAAGAAGATTAGGAGAATGATACTTTCTGGCTGAAACTTTTATTTTACTTTTTTCATTTCCTTTTAGAATTGTCCCCCCCATCCAATTTTTTTTTTTTTTTTTAATAAGTAGATGTGTGTTTTTTGGCTTTTTTAAACAAGGAGTAGATGTGTTTTTCTATCCTGATTACAGATTTTGAGGTGAATTTAGCATCAGTCACCATTTTAATATACATCATTTCTACCATAGATTAATGTTGTCCATTTATGAATAATACCTATATAAAACTACTGCGAGTGCTCAGTGTTGGTTTTACTTCACACATTGGATTTGTGATATTTCATCGCTTCTCGGCCTTTTGGCTAAGATCAAGTGTGGATTTGTGATATTTATTCATTTTGTTGTACATAGCAGTAGTTCAATCTTTTTCTAGCTATGTAAGATGTCTGCAATTTACGTCATCTATTTATATATTCAGCTGATACACATTTGATTTTCTTTTAATTTTTGCAATTATAAATAAAACTACTAATATTTCAGAACATATCTTTCGGTGGATATATTCACTCATTTCTCTTTCGTAGGTACCTAGAAATGATTTCTTTATATATATATTCTTTATATATATATATATATATATATATGTTTCTTATATAATTTGAGACAGAGTCTCACTGAGTCACCCTGAACAGAGTGCTCTGGTGTCACAGCTCACAGTAACCTCAAACTCTTGGGCTCAAGTGATCCTCTTGCCTCAGCCTTTTAATTAGCTGGCACTATAGGCGTTAGCCATAAGCCCAGCTATTTTTAGAGATGGGGTCTTCCTCTGACTCAGGCTGGTCTCAAACCTGTGAGCTCAGGCAGTCCACCTGTCTTTTGGAGCAAAGTGCTGGGATTCCAGGCATGATCCACTGCCCCTGGCCCTCTTTGTTTATATTTAGTAGATATCACCAAATAATTTTCCGAAGTGTTTCACTTGTTCTACTAAAGTAACTGTCTTCAAGAGTTATTACCAAAATCCCTACAGAAGATTAGATCCCAGCAGTATTTGGGAAAATATTTGTTAATTAAACCTTCTATTTTTGGATTGCTGATGTTGGGCGCCAGCCCCAACAATGCTGTAGGTTTCCTCCCAATGGGTTGATGGGGAAAGGAGGAAGAAAATGAAAAAATAAGAAACAAGGGGCAGTTTTAATAGTTTGGCAGGGCCAGGAGACTGCGTGTCTTTCCTCCCGAGGCCTCACACACATGCAGCCCTTTGCTCTGGGCTAGTTCCCTTTTTATTTCACACACCATTGTTTTAATCATAAACCTCACGAGGAAAGGCAAACAATTCTCATATGGTTCTTGCTATGCTTGCATTTTTCTAACTAAACTATTTCTTTAACTACATTAATTAGAAAAAAGTAACTACGTTTTACCTTTACTGTTTCAAGGTATTTATGATCTTTAACACAAATAGAGGATGGAGGGTGAAAAACAGTCCAAAAGCAGGACAGCAGAAAAGACCCCAAAGAAGTCACGCATAAATCTCGGAGGTGACGATTAATACTCACGAAGCTTGTTGCTCAGAGAGACACTTCTGGTCATACCAAGATGACGGAAGCAAAGAGATATTTTATCTCTTTATTTAGTCCAGAGCAAATCTTGCCATGTTTAACAAAGTTTAAACATTCTGCACACCTAACTTTACAAACGCACTCCCTCTCAGAGGGTGAACAGCCCCACCCACCTCAGTGATTCTCGCCTGCACCTGCTGAGAGACCACAGAGGCCGCTGAGTCGTTCTGGGCCATGGGTGAAATTTCAGCAAAATGCTGATTAAGTTTTAAAGGTGCCAGGCCTCTAGCAGTGCCTTGAGCTAGGATCATGATTTTCCGCATCCATTTGTCTCCTATTTCTGTTTTCTTTTGCCCATCCTCTGCAATCGTTTTCTTAATTCAATTCCTAGCCTACTTATAATACTTGAATAGTGGTTTTACGCTTATAAAATCATTATTACTAGTAACGCAAGCACATCAAGCTGTGACTCTTCCCTTAAGCACTTCCACATACCCTTGCAGCTGATAATTCCATCTAATGAGTTCTTAATTTCAGATATTGTATATTTTTCAATTCTTTACTATCCTTTCAATGCTTTGTAATAGATTGAAACTATGTTAAAAATCGCCTGCTTTTCACATTTCATTCCTCAGTTTTCTTGAATGTAATATCAGTATTTTAAAGTAACTTTGATAACTCTTGTATTAATCATCTCTAGGTGTTTTCACAATCCATTTTCAATGCATTTTGACCATGTGATCATATTTTACGTCAAGCTTTTGACTTTTCAATAGAACCCAGCTATTGTGTATAAAAACAGTTTAGAAAGACTGAGTGATAATTTTTCACACAGGATTAATGATGTTTTTCTGCCAGGATACAGAGTAACAGTGGATCTCTTTGATATTATTTGGCTTAGTTTTAGACAATTCATAGGATGATGAAACCACCATTGATACTTAAAATTCTGAAAAACTTTAAGTTCTCACTTACCATATTAGGGAAGAATTTTTATTGTTCCACAGGTTATTTCCTGACATTGCTAGGAGCTAATCATCCACAGAGATTTTGGTAATGGCAGAATTCACAAATTGGGAGACTTTCAGAAGTGTCGGGGGGCTGACATGAACTGTATCCGCTGCTGATTGGAAGTGGGGTGTTTGTCATTTATCAAGCAGATGCATATGTACTGGAATCATCTGTTTTTTATTAGCTGCTTATCGTAAATGAGACATTTGGCACTGATGGGTTGGCTTGCAAAGTGTGTTCAGTGAGTTGCCATTGATCAGTAACTACATTCTGATGACTATTTACTACCACAGCTATGGAATAATCAATTTTTTTGCTTAAGTTTGTGAGAACATTGTTATTGATATTCTCAAGCATTACTGGTCTGGTTTATTTTAGTTTTCTTTAACTTACAGGATATAACTCTAACTTCTATGCCATGAACTCTTACTTTTTAGATGTGTGGCTTCTTCCTTCAAAGCTGTTTACACCAAGATCCGAGATCTGTTTCCTCAGGCCAATAATACTTGTGCTTTCAGTTTGTACTCTATTTCTGTACAAAATGATTTAGAAAGAAAAATACCCTCAGGGAAAAACACAGGATACTAGCATACCTTATCTGATATGTTTCACTTTTCTCAGTGATTGTCAGTGTTCAAATTCTTCCTCTAATAATTGTTCTCCAAAACTTTTCAAAATATTTGTGTATATTTTGTCTCACATGTACAGTTATTCTACTCAGGAAAGTCAGACCAACACAAGCTAATCCAACTTTGCTAAAACGGTGAATATTTGTAAACTAAATTAATTTTAAAGGTCAAATAAAGAAGTTGTAGAATTGATTCATATTACAAGGCAGCACACTTTCTCTAAAATCAAGAGTGCTTGACTGTGATACCCAGAAATGCGTTTATACTAAAATAAATAGGCACTCTGACGTACAAATTCTAGAATTACCAACTAAATGGTGATTGAAGAGTTCCAATTTTCAAACACATAAAGTAACACCCAATTCTGTTTGACTGACCTCACTCATTATTTAAGGAGTGCTTCTATTATTATGTCCTTTTATAAGCTTTGGCTTGCTTTCACTCAGACTTTGGGTTTAACGATGTAACTTTGTTTTACCCAGTGAGATAACGTCAATTTTTTTTTTTTTCTTTTTCAGTTTTTGTCCAGGGCTGGGTTTGAACCTGCCACCTCCAGCACATGGGGCTAGTGCCCTACTGCTTTGAGCCACAGGTGCCACCCAAGATAACATCAATTTCATACAAGCAAAATCTTGAAAGGCCATTTTCACATTTCCATTCTCTCTTTTCAAATTCTTCCACTGCCACAGGAGCAAGCAGACTAACCTGAAGGAGGAGGATGAACAAGATAGAGAAGTAACCCTGTGAATAAAATATCTTAGGGTAATAGGCCCCCCATGTAACCCACCAGCTCATTTCAAACGCATAAATCCAGGGAAGACAGTCGGAGCCCCACCCAGATCAGTACAATGCACAGACTTGAGAGAAATAATAAAGTTAGTGTTCTAAGCTGTTGTACATTAGAGAGGGTTGTTACTCAAAAATAGCTAACTATACACCAGGGTAGTCAAGATTATAGGTTGATCTGGTTCATCCGTTCCCTCCCTAAAACTTTGGAGGTATCCTGAATTGAGAGTTACAAATTGTGATGAAAACCTACTGTAGACAAAGCATCTACCCAAGCTGTTCCATGTTACCCATCTGGAATTTGAGAGTGTGAGAAACAATAGAAATGTGAAACACATTCTGTCAGCTGCACATCCGTAATAAAATCCTTTGTGTTTGACTTAGGAGTCTCAGGCTGTTCATCAGCAAATCTGAAACTACATTGTTCATACGGGGTAAAACATCTGACCCTTTATCATTCTTGACCCATATTTTTAGATAAGTTGTCCATTGCGGTTAGATAAGACAAAACCATGAAAGTGATTAGAATTGAAAAGAATATAAACTCTGTTTGCAAATGAATTGAATAAATATATATGGGAATCATTCTTCAAATCACATCTAAAGTTAAAACAAATATTAAGATAATACAATAAAGTGTCTTATTTTACACTCAACATACTAAAATAATATTCACTGATATGAAAAGAAAAGAGAAGAGGAAACACTGAAAGAAAATATTCATTCCACCATATGTAACAAGATTAATTCCAAATGTTTCCTTTTTAGAGCAAATACTTGAGTATATATAAGGGAAACAATAAAATCATTAAATGAAACTATTTGTGATTTTTCTCTAAGCAGGAAATTGCTCCATTAGAACTAAAAATTGAGCAAGAATAGGAAACATTAAAGTTCAATTTCATTTTTAAGAAATACTTGTGAAAAACAACATAATAAAAAAATAACTTACTCAATCTTCAATTTCCAGAATCTCTAAAATCAAATGGATCATTCCAAAGTTTTAATGAAGTGAAAGCCATGAACAAGGAAGCTCTTTAAGGAGTATTTGCTTAAAAGTTCAAGCTTAGTGATCAGTTTCTTCAGTCTCCTTCAAAAATGATCTTTGCTGTGACAAGTACCTCTGGATTTCATCATGTAATATCGAACATTTAATTACATTTATGGTTACTTTTTTTGACTAAAGACTTTAAATTCAACATTCCAGAAACTTTCATGTATTCACTTTTAAAGATTTACTTATTCTCATATTTTTGAAGTATTTTCTTAATTTCATTAATCTCACTTTGTTAATTTCACCCCCATTTCAAGAAAACATCAAATTTACAAACTGTGTTTTTCTCTCATCTATCTTTCTTTTGTTTTCATGTTGACATTTATAATGTTTTTGTTTTTTCAAATATTTGGTAATCCAAAAACAAATGTGGAGTAATTTCAGGCAAGATGATCACGATCACAGCTCTTTAGCTCCAAGCTCTGTGACATGACCAAGATACTTGTCAGCACAACAGTTACTGGGAAAATAACTTATATTGCCTCCCATTAAACTACCATGTTTATACTAATCTACATTCCAAATACTAAACTGGGCACTCAATATGCCAAACACTGCATCTTGGCCTCAATGTATTACATGTATTTTTACCAGGAAGCAATGCACATTATCATTTATATAATGGTATGTTTGTAAGTCGTACATCAACCTTTTGTTTTTATGAGTTTTACCATGGCAGAATCTTGCTATGGTCTACCATGTATTGACATGTAGTGGAAAACTACTTTCTGGTATAATTTCATTTGTACACACACATGCAAACACACAGCACACACACATACATAACTTTTGAAAGGGGATCAAATATTTAATGGTATGTGTACATGTTTTTATTTATTTTATATATTTTATAGCAACTTTTAAGGTTGTGCCACACCTCAGAGGCTTTTCTTGAATTCCATTTTTCTTAGACTTCAGCAAAACATATCTTTCGTGTTTGTCTACCTAACACTTTTATTGTCGCTTTTCTATTTTTATAGTCCCCAAGTTATTGTATTGGATTCTTTCATTATTTTTTTACTAGTTTACTTATTTTAAAGTAGCAGTATCATACACCCTTGCCATTATCTTCACCTTGAAAGAGGCAAAAGTGTTTTGTCAGAATAATCATTTTATAGTAAGGTAGCATTTCAGTCTTTTTTATTGTATTTCAAGTTGAAAACATCTATTGATTTCCTGAAATTTTTGGATTACAGTAAGAGATAAAAGAACACAATGTGTGCCATTTCATCAAATAATATTAAAATATTTTGACAGTTTATTAGGAAAAAACTACCTTGAATTCCTTTATTTTTCTAAAAGAGATTTAGTCGTTAGTACATTTCATTCTATTGATTCTTCTAACCTATATTTTTAAATAATACTTACGTAGCTTATTGACAAAAGTGAAATTTTTTTAGCATTAGAAGTGAAAAATAATCTCTATTTATCCATCATAAAGCCGACATTTGTTGTGTATCTACAATACTGTGCCAGATACCATGTAAAGAACTGGGGATAAAGAAGAGCAAAACGTGCTTTTGATCAGATTGGCATTAGATGGGGGGAAATGATTTGTCTAAATAAAGCAATGTCAAAAGAAATTAACTTGGTATTCAAGGTATCAAAATATACCAGATGTGAAGAATTACAGAGAGATAAGTAGTTTTCAGTAGTTGCCAAAAGTACATACATTCACCCGGCAACAGGGCTTTCATTCCCTTGTTTTCCGCCATTCACTTTTGCCTTTCTCTTTTAACCGTTAATTGACAAGGCCCCTTTGTTTTTTCAGAGGGCAGTTGGGTCTTGTCTTCTGTACCCTCTCAGTCACCCATGTAATTATGTTGCTTTAAAGTTATGTTATGTTAATGAAAGTAGATTTAGATTCTTCCTGACATTTTTTCTGTTGGTTGACAATACTATCTTCATCTCTCACTTTTTAGTTTAAAATTTATCAGATTATTTGGCCATAAAATCACAATGCTTACTTTGACATATTTGGTCCCAGTTTTTAATTACTAATTGCTATACTAATTCTTAACTCCTGGTTTGACTTTCCAAGTTCATAGAAATTGGTGGTTAGAGATAAGATATGCTTTAATAACTTTTTGTCTACCCATAAATGCAGTTTGTTCCTTTGATTATTATATGATTTTTCAGACTTTGTGCATATTATAGGCTCTGTATTCTTTGGTAGAATACTCAATGAACACAATAGATAAAGTCATTATTCTTTAAGGATAAGTTATCCTTTCTGGAGGGAAGCACAGATAACAAACTAAAGCACAAAAAATATAATGTACAATAGTGTTAAGTGCTATATAATAGTATACAGCAGGATAAGTGGACAGAGAGTGGTGGGAGTGAGGACAACCTAATTACTTGTTAAGAATAGTCAGATGATCCCTGTTTAAAAGGGATATAGTCCCAGAAAGGGCAAATGTTCATGCAAAGAGCCAATCCTATCAGATTGAAGAGTATTTCAGCAGAAGGAAGAACAAGAACAAAGATCCTGAGATGGGAGTGAAGGCACTTACTTGGAGTGTAGAAGGGAGACTTGTGGATTTAAGTACAAAATGGTGGTATAAGCAAGAGGAAAGAGTCTTGGAATGAGAAAGACCCAAATATCATTTTTATTTCTATGTTAGAGACGCGAGCTTGATATCTTTAAAAATACTGCCCAGATGTTATGTACTCATTCATATTTATTATTTATTGTCCTTGGCCCAGCACATATCCTGTTCTCTTACTCAGTCATCACACTATGTCTGTGATATTATTTACAAGAGCAAACATGTCAGTGGATTTTACAGGCGAGGAAACTAAGGAGTTAGTACTTGGTTAGCAAACTAACACATTTGTCTGACTGAAACAGTTGAAGTGTCTTGGGGGTTCTTTGTACAATCACTTAACTCTCTTTATCACTGGTTTCTTCTATTTAGAAACAATGATCTAGAGTCAAATCAATGTCTTCACTTAGCTTTATTAATGACTAATAACTAAAAAATCTGTAATCCTTATTAAATGTAAGATGAAGATCACAAATTCAAGGTGAAGTCAAAGTGGGGTAGTGGGGAAGGCGAATTGAATTAGGGTTTCTCCTCTCAAGGCCTGATGGTTCACAAGATGCCCGATTGTTTTGAATAACTATGATTAAGCCGGCAGGTGCCCTGAGTTTCTCAATAATCACCGTTAGTGTTTAATGTGAAGCCGCTGTTGTTCTGGCTACTCTATAAGGCCCCAAGGCTTTCTGCCTGTGGGGAAAAGGAGTTTCCTGGGTTGGTTTGCCTTCCCCAAGGAGCTGACTGAAGGCAGATGTTCCCATGTCTGCTTGGCGGCTGCCACAAATTGAGTAAAGGGCATGCATGTCACAGCTACCTTCAGCTCCCCAGTACTTTTTTGGTTTGTCCCAATCCAGTGCGAACCTTTTCAGCCTCAATCACTGGCATTCAAAAAATTAAGTTCTGAGTGCTGAGAATGTAACCAAAGTACAGGTCCTCAGGGAGCAGGGAACAGAAAGAGACTTGCCTCTCTTCTAATTCACCTATTTAAACATCAGATGAAACTACCTGGAGAGTCAGAGATAGATTCTTATTGCTGTAGCTGTTCAATGACTGTACCTTGGTAATAATCCAAAGACATTTGACTCCCATTGATTCAACTGACTGATCTTCCACCACAGAAGTGAAAAGAGAGGACATGGCCTGTTGGAAATCCATCCTTGCAAAGGAAGAAGGCCCTGAAGTGCATGTGGGGGAGATAATAATTCCTTGCAATGTTATTGAATGGAATTTATGAATGACATTTTTATTTTATATTCATTATTATCCTTTGGAAATTGTGCACTATGTGTATGTAATCAAATAAATTCAGAGAAAATAGGGAGGGTCATGTTGGCAGTTGAATGGCACATAGACAATGGAAGCAGAGTAGAAAGGTATTTCAAACTTGGATTCAGGAGATTAGTTATTATTCATCTATTGTTGCATCATAAATTATTCCAAATGTTGCAAAAAACAGCAATATTACTTCAGTTTCTGTTTCTTAGAAATCTAGACATGGTTATTTCTGTTGCTCAGGGTCTCACAAGCCTCAATCAAGGTGTCAGCTGGGGCTGCAGTAGTAGTCTTGAGTGCTGGGAAAGATTTGCTTCCAAGTTCACTCACCGGGTTGTCAGCAAGGTTTTTCTCATGTGCTATTGCTGTGAGGACCTCAATCGTTTGTTGGCTATTGGCTAGAAATTGCCTTTCATTTCTTGCCAAGTGATCTTCTTCATAAGATAGCTCATAGCCTGTAGCTTGCTTTATCAAACAAGTGCTGGCGGGGTGGGGTGTGGGGAGAGACAGAGAGAGAGAGACTCAAAGTCACGTATAACCTAATCCCTGAAGTGATTTTTAATCACATTTCCTGTATTCTACTTATCACAGACAAGTCACCAGATACATTCTATACAGAGGTTACACCAAGTCATAATTTTCGCAAGGTAGAACTAATTTGGAGTCCATTTAGAAGCTGTATATCATATCTACATATTATATCTACATAATTAAGGGCAGTATGCTTTAATAAGGTGTTAGATCAATGCTCAGATTCTAAAGAGAAGGCTCTTTCCTCATCTGTTAAATGGGTTTATGATACTTCCCTTGAGAACATCATATTGTGAGAATCAGGGTAAAATATGTCTGTGAAAACATGTAAAGAGCATCAGGTACCATACAGAAAGAAATTTACATTGCTGCTATTCTTAGATATAATGTAAATAAAAATAATAGTTTGATACTGGTATTATTGAAATAACAAATACACGATGAGGTTTGCTTAAGGAGCCTGAAGAAGAACATTTTAGAGAATACCAGAAGGTAAAGATAAAACCCTAATTTTTAGAAAATATGTGGGCTTTTAAATATCTGGTAGAGTGAGGGAAACAGTTACTCATTTACTTCACAAGTACTTTTGAGAACATTTGTAGTGCCAATGAAACTAAATGTGGTTTGGCTATAGATCTAAAGTGAGTTTAATTTCCCCTCAGTATCAGAAATAAATGTGGAGTAGGGTTGCAAATACCTCAAAAGAATGATATATGCATATGATATATGGATGTATGTGTATATATATATATCATTCATTCATTCATTCATATATTTCATACATTTATACATATATATTCATATATATGTATGAATGATATATATATATATATATATATATATATAAAGAGTGACTAATTTTAATGACTGTCCTTTTCACTTGCCTGAAATTCCTTCATGGAACCTAAACAGAAATACTTAATATTTAAACTTACAATTTACAAACAGCTTTGGAAGGTACAAGAATGATTCCATGTTAATAAGTATGCTTCAGTATGAGCACTTAAATATTGATTAAAACTGGTTCTTATCACTGGCTTATTAGTAGAATAAGTTCAATGCAGAGAAGTAAAGCACAGAATGGTTGCTGGGGGCTAAGGGAATGGAGGTTTGGGAGTATGTTGTTCAAAATATATAAAATTTCAGTTAGTTGGGAAGAATAAGTCCAAGCACTCTATTGTACAATGTGGCAATGATAGCTAATAGCAATGGATTGTATTTTGGAAATTACTAAGAGAAATTTTAACTGTTCTCAACACAACAGAAAATTATATGATGTAATGCAAGTATCGATTGGCTTCACCAAACCATTTCACAATGTAAATGTATTTCAAAATCTCTTAATGTACACAATAAATACTGTTGTATTTGGATTTATACTTTACTAAATAAATCATGACCGCTAGGGTTGGGTTCAAAGTATCAATATTTGTAAAGTTCTTCTGGTGATTCTAACACTCATCTGGAATTGAGAATCTCTGAGTTGCAACAAAGAAAATAGTGATCTGAATTCAAGAGTTGTGTGCATGTACAGAAAGTACCCAATTCAAATACTTTCAAAAATATATGACCTCTTCACTCTTCAGTACTCAAAGGCATTTACAGTTACTTTGTCTTATAAAGTTCTTTTGGATGAATATTCCTGATGGCTTCTAAAGAGTTAGAACCATCAAGTTATCAAATTAATAATATGTCATCGCCTCCTAACATAAAATAGGTGTTCTGTTTCTAACAGCAAATGCTAGATTAATGCCATTTTCATCACAAGAAGTTCAAAATCAATTTCAATGCTAATCAGTGGTTGAAAGAAAGAGATTAGTAATGAAATGAATGCTGTTACTCTTTCAAGCAAATCTTTTATGAGATGCTCCCTGCTGAGGTGAACAAGGTCATGACGCTGTGATGTCATAAAGCAAGGGTTATCAGTTAAAAAAAAAAAAAAAAAAAAAAGGAAATATATCCTGGAGAGGATTAAGTTAAATTAAAACTTCCTTAATGGAGTTATTTTTGCCTAAAATGAACTATCATTTCAGAAAAAGAATGAATATATTGCTTTATGATAAAAATAAAAATGCTATCTAGTTTGAACTAGTTCACTTGCATGGTTTCTGAAGAATTTCATGTCAAATTATTTTTTAATATAAAATTCTTTTTATAGTATATGCCTTGTTAAACATAGCAAACAGGAAAAAATACATGCTATCAACAAGCTCTTTCTAAGCTCACACTCCCCTTTGCCCCCTAGGTAAATCAGATGTATTATACATCTTCCAATCTATTGCTGGTGTATTGTATCAAATATTTCCCACAATACAATATGATACTATATCACACTCTAATGATATTTTTTTCTCACTGCCTGTTGCAGGGCTTGTAAAACAATATTGCAAATATCAGACTTTCATTTTTAAATCAATAAGCAGTCAGGTACTAATTTCTATTTCAGACAGAATGGGCTAAATGATGTTGCTTTAAAAACAATACAAAAAATATCAAAGTCTATTTTTTATTAATATACTTTATTTATTAGAGTAGTTTTAATTTTTACAGAAAAACTGAAAAGTACACAGGATTTCTATACTTGCCTCCCTGATTATCCTGAACATTAACATCTGGCATTAGTGGGATGCATTAATTATAATTGATCAAACAATATTGATACATTAATAATAATTAATACTAACTTATGTTTAAGGTTCACATCCTGTTCTGTACAGTTCCATCACACTGTCCTACAGAATTGTTTTACTGTCCTAAAAATCCTCTATGCTCTGCCTATCGGTTCCTTCTTCTGCCCAAGCCCCTAGCAACCATTGATCTTTTTACTTGGTCTTTAATGTTGCCTCCCCCAGAATGTCATATAGCTGGTGGAATCATGTAGGATGTAGCGTTTTGATGCAGCCTCTCTCTCAAAACAATATACATTTTAAATTCTTCTATATAATGTCGTGGCTTGAGAGTTTATTTCTTTTTGTTCGATGAATAGTATTCTATCATCTGGATGTATACCAATTTGTTTCCCCATTCATCTTGTGCGGGACATTTTGGTTATTTCCAAGTTTTCGCTATTATAAATAAAGCTGCTTTAAACATTTGGATACGAGTTTTTGTGTGGACACAAGTTTTCAAGTCATTCGAGTAAATATCCAGGAGTGTGATTGCTGGAACATGTGGTAAGACTCTTTAGCTTTGTAAGAAACTGCTAGACTGTCTTTAAAAGTAGCTGTACCATTTTGCATTCCCACCAGCAATGAATGAGAGTTCCTGTTGCTCCACACCGGGACAGTGATTGGTGTTGTCAGTGTCTTGTGTCTTGGTTGTAACCATTCTTTTTTTTTTCTTTTTTTTTTTTCAGACAGAGTCTCATTACATCAACCTCAGTAGAGTGCTGTGGCATCACAGCTCACAGCAAACTCATGGGCTTAAGCAGTTCTCTTGCCTCAGCCTCCCGCGTAGCTGGGAATACAGGCGCCTGCCACAATGCCTGGCTATTTTTTGGTTGTAGTTGTGTTTGGCAGGCACAGGCTGGGTTCGAACCCACCAGCTCTGGTGTATGTGGCTGGGGCTCTAGCTGCTGAGCTATAGATGCCAAGCCCGGTTGTAGCCATTCTAATAAGTGTGTAGTTGTATCACATTGCTGTTTTAATTTAAAATTCTCTAATGACATAAAAGATGCTGTGAAACACCTTTTTACATCAATATTTGTCATTTTTGTATGTTCTTTGGAGGGGTGTCTGTCTCCATTTTTAGCTCATATTTTAATTGAGTTGTTTTCTTGATTTGAGTTCTTTGTATATTTGGATACAAGCCTTTTATCAGACATTTATTTGCAAATATATTTCCTCAGTCTCTGGCTTGACTTTGCATTCTCTGAGCAGGGTCATTTGCAGAATAGAAGTTTATACTTTTAATAAAGTCGTAATTTTCATTTTTTTCTTTAGAATGTTTTGTAAACAGTGTTCTATAAAATAGCATCTCTGAACTCAAGGTTACCTGGAAATTCTCCTATGTTATCTTCTAGGTGCTTTTTAATTTTGCACTTTAAAATTAGGTGTATTATTTATTTTAAGTTGATTTGCTATGTTCAAGGTCTATGTCTAAATTTCTTTTTTCATGTGCATGTTCATTCCAACATTTTTTCTTTCACTTTCCTTTTTCCATTGGATTATCTTTCTTCCATCATCAAAAATCATTTGACTATTATTTCTCATTCTATTTCTGAGCTTTCTATTGCTTTTCTCTGATCAATTTATCTATCCTTTCACCAATACCACTGTGTTTTAATTGTTGTACCCTCATAATAAATCTTGAAGTCAGGAAATGTTAGTTCTAAGACTTTGTATTTCTTTAACTGTTGTGTTAACTATTCTGAATCTTTTGCCCTTTCAAATAAGGTCCAGAAACAGTTTTTCAGTATCCACAAAATACATTAAGTTCTTAACTGAGATTGTGTTTAATCTTTAGACAAAGTTGGAAAGACTTGACATCTTAACAATATTGAGTCTTTCTATTAATGAACATCGCGATTCTTCATTTACTTAAATCTTCTTTTATTTCTTTCATTAGAGTTTTGTTGTTTTTTAACATAGATTTTGCCCCTATTTAGTGAGATTTATACCTAAGTATTTGCATTTATGCTGGTAATATTAATGGTATGTTTTTTGTTTCAAATTCCAATTATATCTTGCTGGTATAGATGAAGGTGATTGATTTATGTGTATTAATTATATCCTGAAAGTTTTCTATAATTGCTTATTAGTTCCAGGAGTTCTAGGTGTTTTTTATTTATTTTTTTTATTTTTTGGGATTTTCTCCATAAGTCAGTATATCTTGTTTATCAAAGAGACTTATCTCTTCCTTCCTAATTGCCATAATTTTAATTCTCTTTTCATGACTTGTTAAATGGAAATTAAAAGGATAATAAAGGTATGTTAAGAAGCATTCTTTGCTCACAAATACATGAAATGGGTATTCCTTGAGAGATAAGTCCATGACGTCAGGAGTGATGGTTTCATTTGTATGAAAATTTATTCCTTTTCTCTGTTTTTCTTGATTATCTGTATTAATGCTTAATATGCCTTATATTTTCTTTTTTTTTTTTATTGTTGGGGATTCATTGAGGGTACAATAAGCCAGGTTACACTGATTGCAATTGTTAGGTAAAGTCCCTCTATATGCCTTATATTTTCAAAGAACAAACTTTAAGTTTGATTTTTTTATTGATTGCCTGTTTTTGATTACTTATATAATTTTAAATTTTATGTTTTTCTTTCTTTAGTTTTTTTTTTTCTAGTTTTGTAAGGTAGAAACTTAAATTTCTGATTTTGTAACCTTTCTAATATAGGCATTCAGTGCAATCAAGTTCCCTCTAAATAGTGTTTTCACTCCATTGCACACATTTTTTATATTTGATTTTTGTTTTCATTTAGTTCCAACTCTTTTTAAATTTAATCTATTAGAAGGTGTTGTGTAGAAGTGAAATATATGGTGGGATCTCGCCTAATATGCACAATGCAAGGTACACTTCAAAATAACTAAGAGTGTTAAGAATGTTATAATGTTAAGTATTATAATGTCTTACCACAAAAATAAGTAAGTGAGGTGATGGTTATGTTAATCAATTTGATTTAAGCATTCCACATTGTTATATCAAATCATCACATTTTACCCCATAAATGCATATGGTTATGATTTAATAAAACATTAAAAGACAAGAAAAGTAAAATAATCTAATTTTTCCTTTCATTTAATTGCATTGTCTTCTGAAAGCAGACTTTGTAGTTTCCAATTTTTTTCAATTTATTAAGGTATATTTTTAGCCTTAAAATTAACCTTGCTTAATGAGTAGTCTGTGCTATCTTGAATGTGTATGCTACTGTTGTTTGAAGTGCTCAATAGATTTTTATTGCATTCTACTGTAAATGGTGCCATCTAGTTCATCTACATCCTTCCTGATTTAGGGTCTGCTGAATCTGTGAATTACTGATAAATTGAAGTTGAAGTCTCCATTTCTATTAATGAATTCAACTATTTCTCACTATATGTATATCATTTTTCCTAACATATTTTGATGCCCTACACTTAGGCACAAACACATTAAGAATCATAATTTATTACAGGAGATTTAACCTCTTTATCAGTGGAAATGCCCTTTTCAATCTCTGATAATTTTCCTTACTGTGAACCTAGATTTGACTGACATGAATATAACTACCCGAACTTTCCAGTTTTCCCTTGATTAGCCTTAGAATGCCATATCTGTCTGTATTCCTTTACTTGAAAATTTATTTCCCAAAAGAAACAAAACCTTTAATAAAACACCAACAACATTTTTGATAAGTGTACTTACAGGATTTATTTTAGTCCTATGTAACAAAATGGTAACTTTAATATTAGTTTTTACCTTTAAAATTCCGTAGCAGAACATGAACTTCACTTGCTGTAATATAAGGTTAGGTGTGATTCTCAGCATTTTTGTGATTACTTATTTTTTATAAAAAATCAGTATGAACTTATTGCTCAAGACAAGTAAGAACAGGAAACCTGGAGTGTGATCACAAGATTAAGAACTATTTATAGCAATAAGAATCTCTTATACTTTGAAATAAACACTTCATATCTATTTTGATTTTTATTAGCATCTCCTAGCTGCTTTGATTTTTCTGAGATATGTTATTTTCCTATTGTGTTTATAAAGCTTAGAATTCCAGAACTAGACTGAAAAAATCCAGAGAGAATTTCCTTAACATTCAGATTCAGTGGTATCTTACCCTTACAATATCCAGAAAGTTGAAGTTTGTTACAACCAAACTTTGAGTATGGAATAAAACTATAATAAACAAATGTTTCATTTTACTTTTTACCTAGCTCTAGTAATGTAAAAACTCATTTCATGCCAGCCTTTTTCTTTCAAGTTCTAGCTTCCATTTGGTTTATAGAGATATTTCTACTTTCGTGCTAGTAAATGTAAAAATATTTATCATTCAGATAAATATCTCATAAATAACTATGTTTAAATACCCCTAATGGTAGCTGTACATAGTATCAGACTGCACACCTAGCATATTTTAATATGCCTTTTTGTTTTAAGGTTAAAAATTCAAATTACAAAAGTATATAAAATAATGGCATAAATATTATCTAACTGTTGAATGCCATATGAAAAATTAAACCAAGAGCAATGAAGCAGTGCCCAAGCCCTGAATGGAATGTCATTAGGGACACTGATGAAAAATAAATTACACAGTAGGATATATTCTATAATGAAGAATAATTATTATTTTATTTCTGTGGTCTATGACTCAGAATCAGCTCAAACAGTGAGATATAATTAAGTATAAAATAATCATTTGGATTCTTTAATAATAGAGAATACATTTTAACATACATGTTATGAAAATTAAATAACACATATGCTAAATACTTAACATAGCATCTGTAACTATAATTTCTTAGTGATATTTTGTTATAATGCTTTCAAATTTTCAATGAAATATGCTTTCTCTAATTTTTTCCACAGAATAAGAAAAATGTATTTTTAATTTAAAATGTGTGCATTGGAGAAACAACAACCTAATTTAGTAAAAAATAAGAAACTTCCACTAGTGTAAGTCACTTTATAAAGATAATGAATATGTACCATAGTTTTGAAATGTAGAAGAAGCACTTACAATCTAGCCTTTGAGAATCTAATTTTGATTTCCTGAAATTAGGAAAGTATAAATGAATAGAGCAGGTATGGCTTATCAATTAAACTGTTATTTTTGTTCTTCACAAAATTTTGATTATTTGCAATAGAATGTCTGCCCTGTAAATCCCAGAATAATGTAATAGACATTTTATGCATATGGCTTAAAGCTTCCTCTTTGATTTTCTTTGTTGTTTATAACAAAAAATGACCATGCCTTCCCCAGATATATTTAGTTTCTTCCTTGGCCCACAGAAACATCATGTTTTCCATTCTACTCTTTCTTTTAATGCATGTAGTTGGTAATATCTGACAAATTTCTGTTAATAAAATATGAGAAGAATGGATATGCAATACATCCAAATTCAGATTGTAACCCTCCCTCAGGCAATACTTTATTTCCTTATTTTCTCCCTCAGTGTAACCTCATAAGCCATGTAATAAGGAAATCAGATTCACAGGATTAATAAATGGACAGGATCTGGTTTCCTAATGCCAACCATATTGGATTGTGATATGAATGAGTATTCAACTTTTAAGATTAGATTACTGAAATTTCTTTTTTTTTTTTTCTCAATTTTTGGCCAGGGCTGGGTTTTAACCCGCCACCTCCGGTATATGGGGCTGGCGCCTTACTGAGCCACAGGCACTGCCCAATCACTGAAAATTTTGATACACTTTTTGATATACCAGCTAGTCTTATACATCCTAAACCTATATAATCTAGTTTAATTTACAAAAGGTATTATATACAGTGTAATAGAATACAATTCAGAGTCCTAAAATAAGTAATTAAAATTGAAATCTAATAATATAACATTTTGAGAAAATTGAGAGTAAAAACATCTACTTTTTGTTAATATATTTGTTATAATACTGTAACACAAAATACATTTTATACCACAGTTATAGCGTTGTCTGCACTTGTATTACAAACATGGTACAGACATTTTACTGTGATTCATAACTCTTCATAATTATAACTCAGAGGTAAACACAGAGTAGATTTGTCTTTTGAAAATTATACAAAATAAAAAATAAGATTTCTTCTTGTTCCATTTAATTTAAAATAACATGCAACTTAGGAAACACTTTTGGTGTATTTTTAAAATTTAACATAATCAATAATAAAGAATTAGAATTATTTTGTATGCATCCAGGTCATCTGTAGCCTACAAATTTACTTGCCATAGATAAATTTTATTAGCAAGTCAACTGTTTAGTTTTAACTCTAATGGTAATAAATCATAAGGCATTTCAGTAGGGTTTTTCCTTTCAGTAGGTTATATAAATATAACTTTTCATCACAGTAATTATTTAATTGTAGTTGTCATCAAGAACATAAAAGATGCTTCCATTTTTATAATGTTATTTATAGAGAAAACACCAGCGGTGGCTCATAAAGTTCAGACGGGTGAATTGCTTGAGCTCAGGAGTTCAAGACCAGCCTGAGCAAGAGTCACACTGGGTCTCTACTAACAATGGAAAAAAAAATAGCTGGATGTTGTTGCAGCCACCTGTGGTCCCAGCTACTCAGAGGCTAAGCCAAGAGGATTGCCTAAGTGCAGGACATTGAGGTTACCATGAGCTATGACACTCTAGCCTGGGGCAACAGAGTAAGACTCTGTCTCCAAAAAAAATGCCCCTCCCACCAATACAAGTGTGAATTAATGCCAAGGCAAAGTGCCACAGTGATATAAATATTCCCTAGGACAGAATACGCTCTTCAGCCATATATACATATTATATACTGAGCCATATATGTGTGTATGTATACACATATATATAGTCAATTATAAATGCTATCCATGAAAGTTTATTTGTAAAGACTCATCAAAAGCTCCTAAGGAATGTATTTCCACAATTCGTGATGAGCAGGCCAAATGATATTTGTGTCTTAATTAGACAGGAAAAGAGACAGTGTGTTCTAATTTAAAAACAACTCTCATGGGGAAAAAATATGGATCTTGCACCATGCAATTAGGCATATTTCCATCAGTAGCATGGCTCTAAAAATTGATCTCAGGCGCTGGTAAATGGAAATTCTTTAACATAAGTATCAGCCAAGAAAAGCTTCTACTATAAGTAATACAGAAAGTGAAAACTATATAATGTCCATATTTATCTGCCACAAAGTTACGTAGATTTTGTGTTAAAAAACAAAAAACAAAAAACTATTGGTTTCACACTTTCTATGTACATGAAGCCTAATTATAATATTGTCTCTTTTTCTATTTGAATGTGTCAGTTTTCATATTATGACTTTCACACCTGTGCTAGCTAAGATTAAACAGCCATGTCATCTGAGACCACCCAGCAACTAAACTGTGAAAATTAATTTCAATTTCACCGAAGCTAACCCCATGCTGTTTTCCCATTACTCCCAGACCAGGATATCTATGACTTTTCCCTACCAAATGGCATACTTATTACTGTAGAAAACATTATAAAGATTTGTGGTGACAATTCTATCTCATATTTCAGCATAACTTTATTAAAAACATTTATGTTTGATGAAAAGGTATTATGAAAATTTTTAGTTTCTCGTTGATAATATTTAATCCCAAACCTCTTAATGATAACTATTAAACTCTCAATAGTATTTAGGCTAACTGACAATATGTGTGTTAATGTTACATAATAAACTTATACTTAACTATTTAAGTATTTTTAGAAAAAAATGAGTTTCAAAATAAATGATATGAAATTTGACAAAACTAAAAGAAGATGTAGAAAAAAGACAATTACAGTCGTGGATTAAATAGTATTATTTTCATTAATTGAAATAACAAAATCAGACTATCACATTACAGTTAATCAATTCAGTCCACCATATTACCAAAATTAGTGAGAAAAAAGATGTTGGCGTGGATGTGGAGATAAGGGAACACTTCTAAACTTCTGGTGAGAATGTAAAATAATAGGGCCTTTTTGGAAAGAAGTTTGGAAAATTCTCAAAAAACTAAAAAACATACCATTCAATCCTGCAAATCCTCTACTAGGTATCTACCCAGGTAATCAGAAATAATTTTACAACAAAAACATGTGCACCAGAATGTTTATTGCAGCCCAATTCATAATTTCCAAGTCATGGAAGTAGCCCCAAAGCCCATCAACCCATGAATGGATTAACAAATTATGGTATACATTTTGGTATACATATACCATGGAATACTATGCAGCCATAAAAAGTATGGAAACTTAACATCTTTTATATTTATTTGGATGAAAGTGAAACATTCTTTTTAAGTAAAGTATCTCAAGAATGGAAAAAGTATCCAATGTACTCAATACTATTATGAAACCAATATATAATCACCTACACATACATACGAATGATAAAACACCACTATAGTTCAGAAAGAAGGAGGGAAAAAGAGAGGGAAGGGAAGGGGAGTCAGGAGAGGGTGAGGAGGGAGGGTATTTGGTGGGACGTCACCTATTGTGCACAATGCAATGGTACATTACAAAACTGCTAAGAATAGAGTATAAATGTCTTACAATAACAAATAAATGAGGTGATGGTTATGTTAATCAGTTTGATGTAAGTATTCCACATTGTATGTGAGATCATCACATTGTACCCCATAAAAGTACAGTTTATGTTTTAATAAAAATAAATGAAGAAAAACATTTTACTATAATGAAGTGTGCAAATAAAATTTGATATTCCTATGTAGAAAAATTAAACTAGATCCTTATCTCTCATCATATAAAAAAATTAAATATTGGATTAAAGAGTCAAATGTAAGACCGAAAACCATAAAATCACCAAAAGAAGACATTGGATTAAGTGTTCTAGGTCATTGGTCTGGGTAATTATTTCTTGAATAATACCACAAAAGCACGTGCATCCAAAGCCAAATTGGACAAATGGCATCACATTGAGCTAAAATGGTTCTTCACAGCAAAGGAAACGATCAATGAAGTGAAGAGACAACCCACAGAATGAGGGAAAATATTTGCAAAACACTCACATGACAAGAGATTAATTACTTAAATATATGAGGACCTCCAGCAACCCAGTATCTAAGATGTTCATCAACAGATGAATGAACGAAGAAACTGTGGTACATATGTACAATGAAATATCATTTACCCTTAAAAAGAAGGAAAGCCTGTCATTTAAAACAACGTGGATGGAACTGCAGAGCATTATGTTAAGAGAAATAGCCAAGCACATATAGTCAAATTGCACATGTTTCCACTCATATGCAGAAAGTAAATATTAAGATAATCGATCTCATGTACACAAAGAGTAGAATGAAGGAAAAGGAAGGTTACTAGAGGCTGAAAAGTGCAATGTGGGGGATGGAGGACGGAATAAAGCAGTGATAGGTAATGAATGCAAAGCCATAGTCAGACAATAGAATGAACAAGACCGGATAGCCGAAAAAGTGACTATCTGTGACAGGAAATTATAGTATACCTTAAAATAAAAGAGTACGATTGGAATGCTCCCAGCATAGATTAAACACTTGAGGTGGTTGATACGCCAATTACCCCGATTTCATTATTACAAACAGTATGCAATCCACATACAAGAGCAATCAACATACACCTTACCATTGAACACAACTATTACATACCCAGATGATTAAAATTTCCAAAATTTAAAAAGATAGTAAATTGTGGAACATTTGTGGAGAGTTGGATGAATGCCACATTCATAAAAACAAATTTTACAAAGAATAGATAAATAGTAAGCAAAGGGTCACACAGAATCTCACATCCAAATTCTTTTTAATTTAAGTAAATTAAAAAGTGACTTAGAAATGTATAATATTTGTACATATACACTGTAAACATTAACTTTTTAATTTTTCTGACTACGATTAGCTTTTATATTAGGAAAACATTAAGACAAAAAGGGAAGACATATTTGGAACATCTTAAAGTTGTCTATTTATAGAACAACCTATTCCAAGGCCATCATAAACACCAAGGACAGATAAAAAATGTGTGGAGGTAAAAATCCTAAGTTATCATTTTTTCACCTAACAGAATTTTCCTATCCCATCTATTGAAACATTTAAAGGAAGACGTGGGAGACGTAACTTTGAAGCAGCGTTTAAAAGACATTGTGGTGTTTAGGTGCAGTGAGCGAAAGTTTAATTGTACATCTAGATGTTGCCTAAATAGAAACCAGGAATCTTTCTTTACTTAACCTAAGTGTATGACTTTAACAGTTGAATTTTTATTAAGATATTTCCAAAAGCATCCTTGAAACAATTTAAAATTCTCTTAATAAAGATCCAGATATTTTAAGATTTTATTATAGTACACCCTGTTCTAATACAACAGTATAAATTATCTATTTCAGAATGTGTAGGTGAGGGTAAGTGAGGAGACTAAATTCACTCTCCTCGTTTTTGTAAGATAAGGGATCTTCCTTTTCTTTTGCTGATATATTTATTCTCTCTGCCCATAGAGAGTTTGTTTTCTACACCCTGCCAGGTGGTGTGGTCTTCCTGAAGACAGGTCTCTGATGCTCTATCAGTGTGGGTTTCTGCATGGTTAAACCATTACTAGCTTCTCTTGAAGAGTCCCCATCTTCAGTCCCACGTATTGAAACCCCATTTAGTATAAATCTGCATTTCTTCAGGATACTAAAACCTGCTTTGAAGTGTCTTAATTACTGTTCAGATTGTGGGCCCTATATATGTGTGTATAAACTTTCTCCTCCTATTGTATATAAGCACCTGCTTCATGCTCATCAACATAGCATAGCTGATTTCTAGGTGACCCTTCCTACTGCTCACTGAGCTCTAAGTCCCTGTTCTAATAGTTACATTCCTTGTGTTTTGCAGGAAACCTGCAAGCACACTGTCACCAGACTATGAAAAATGTAGCTGGATTGTGGGAACAAAGCAATAGGGGGTGCTGTGTCAGAGTGAGGAAAACGGAGTGGAAGAACAGTTCCAGTGTTGTAAAGAGGTCCTCCTGTTTCTCACTTTAGCCATTCCACATATACACATATTTCAAAATAATGTTTTGTACATGTTATATGTAATTTTTATTTATTGATTAAAAATGTACAAAGTTTTTTTAGAAAGAGTACTGAATCCATGCTTCTAGGAAAGTGGGACATGTTACCAGGAAATATGCATACACCATAAGGCTGAGAAAAATAATATCGCTTTAATTCAGGGCTCAGATAAAAGTTGGAAACCTACCAAAATTTAAAATTGAAGGCCTCTGCCAACTAGAGGAATAGAGAAATTCCATAATAGTCACAGGGTATAAGAGGGGAAAAAGACAAGGAAAGGTTAAAATTTAGTGGAACTTTGACTCAAAGATTTCCATTGTGATTCATCATGGACTGATAGAAAAGTGTGCTGAAGATTTTCCTGACTCCAGTACCAGTGTTTGAATTACCACTTCCATGACCCAGAAGGCAGAGCATATGTGGGAACAGAGAGATTGGATTGGAGGACGCACAGATGGAAACAAGTCTACTTCATAGGCAAACACAGTCATCAAAATGAGAAAGGGTTGGAACCCAGCTGGGGTCTGCTAAGCAACAACCACAACTATTGCAGCGGGCGTCTGTAGTCCCAGCTACTTGGGAGGCTGAAGCAAGAGAATCACTGAAGCCCGACAGTTTGAGATTGCTGTGAGCGGTGATTTCAAAGCACTCTACAGAGGGTGACAGAGTGAGACTCATTCTCAAAAATAAAAAAAAGAAATCTTCCATTGGTTTTAAAAATAGTCAAGGAGGTGAAGAAAGAAGAATTGATTCGGAGGATTTTAGCAGGTTAAATCAATGGGATTTGGTGATTGGGAACGTGAGGAAAGAAGAGAAGTAATTGTTGAGGATAATTTGTAATCTGAATGGTGGGAACAGCCACTTTATTTATTTATTTATTTATTTTTGAGACACAGTCTCACTTTGTCATCCTTGGTAGAGTGCTGTGGCATCACAGCTCACAGCAACCTCCAATTCTTGGGCTTAGGTGATTCTCTTGCTTCAGCCTCCCAAGTAGCTGAGACTACAAGTGCCCGGCTCGGCTATTTTTGTTGCAGTTGTCACTGCTGTTTTAGCTGGCCTGGGCCGAGGTTAACAAGTCACCTTTAGTATATGGGGCCTGTGCCCTACATACTGAGCCATAGGCACCAGACTGAACAGCCACTTTAGTGCAACCTGGTTGCCACCCTGGAGGATGACTATGTTTTGGGAGTGAGTGATGGATAGTAGAAATATGGTTTTGGACATACACTTCAAGAGCAGATATCACAGTACTGTAAATGGGCTATTGGTTATATATGTCTGGAGCTCGTGAGAAGTGGGCATTTTAAGAACTAGTAACATAATATGTGTAAAAGGTAAATAGAGCTTTTATTCAAAAAATATATTTTAACCTTCAGAATCTCTTTTGCCTTATTGCATTAAAATAATTATTTTCATTCTTTTTATTCTCACTACATAGGACACACTTAACAAAATAGGATAAATCTGTCTCAAGCATCACTGGGACGCTTATCCTAAATTTGCTTTTTTTCTTGCTTTGTTTTATTCTTTGCTCTATTTTCCAGCTGATTCATTTGGTGCCTTTACTTGGCAGTAAAGTGGGGTTAGATTCATAATAAACCACAGGGTAAATATTTAAGACATTTTGTGCCACTTTCAGTCTTTGTTATTGGAAAATCATTCTTAGTAGATGTGCCAATACAGAACATGTTATAGACTGAAATTGGCCTAGGGGTCATCATTTGCCAAACGCTGCTATAAAACATCATCATATTTGAGCCTGGCAGCCTGTTATCCTCTAATTTGAACTTGCTTGTTCATTACTCATTTCTATTCATCAGTCTTGAGTACTATTCCCCTCTGACCGTAAGTATTTCCTACCTATGTATGGTTTACACTCTTACTGAAATTTGATTTGCTCCCTAAAATTGAACTTTAAAGACCTTACAGACCCTAATATCCAGTTAAGTTAGTCACCCCTTCTCTATTCATCCAATGTACATTTTTGTATTTTATTTTTGTTATATTTTATAATACCGCTTGTAAGTTTTATTTTTATATTTATCTCTCCTATTAGACATTATCAAACTGAAGGTGAGAAACATGTCTTAATTTTTTTCTTCTAGATGCCTAAAATATCCCATGTCAAGAAAAGTTATTTAATATGCACCTATAGATATCAATTAAATGAAACTGAATTGAATCTATTTGAATCTCTCTATTTGTAACTAATGCATAGAGCTAATCGATGCCATTAAATTGTGACAGGCAGTCTGCCATACACGTAGCAGATATATCCCTATTGCATGAACCTTTATTTCTTATATGTTGTATAAAGTTGGGAATTAGTTTTCTAGCATATTAAATGTAGATAGTAATACTTTTACTTATAACGTGCTAGCATAGGACTTGTCAAAAAAAGAAAGGTGTTGTTATTACTATTATTAAGTCTAAAATGTCCTCTTTCCCAAAAGATGTTTGCATTTTTACTAGAAATTTTCATGGCCTAGCTCAGATGAATTATCAAATGAAGTACTGTCATTGGTGATTAGATACAGTGGTTTTGGTCAAAACAATCTTCTTCACCCATTTAAATATTATTCTTGTTTTTTTCAGCTATGAAATACCATTTGCTTTCACATAGATTCTAAACAAGTGACAGTTACACTTATTGCCACACTTCATTAGGAATTTATAACTACACAATAACATGGTAAAAGTAAAATACTCTTTGTCTAAAAACACAAGAGTAATTTAATTTAAGGAATCCTAAAATTTTAAAGAACTGTTCAATCCCTGCTGACCGACAATACAAACATACCTACTCCGTGGGGAGTGGTGGCAGTGAGAAGGTATAAAATACCCGATATTTGCAAGGCCAGATTAGATTTGGGGAAACCACAGGATTCTCAAGTGTTTAGGTGATGTAATTATTCAAGTAACAAACTTGATTGTATCTAGTAACACAGAATTTTCATCATACACTTCTGCCATTGGTGATGTATCACCATAAAAATTCTTTTTTAAACCCATCCAAATAAATTATGATAGAAAAAAGATTTAGTAGTTGTTTAATTTATCTCATAAAAATAGCCATAAATAAGTGTCAGCTTACTTTCTAAAGATAAAATGCCATGAGCAATAATAACATTTAATGCATTATAAAATGTAACCTCATAATAAAAAAATAGTATAATTACATTTAGTGACATGCTACATTTTAATTAGGGCTAATTAAATTGAACTATTGGCAGTTTTGGCTTATTTGCCTTATTTAAAAAAAATTATCTTAGAGGATAATTGCAATATTTATAAGATAAAGTTGTTTCTCCATAAACTTTTTTTCCTATAAATACAGATGGATAATACTGTTACTTTATAAATAAATGTGTAGATTTATTTTTAAATATCATGCATTGAATGTAACCAAAGAGCATGGAGAACCTAGGAGAGTATACATGTAAAATTTTATTTTAAACCAACGATTGCTATGTTGGTGTTTCTTTTATATAGAAAGATGGTGATTTTTAAAGCCTAGGAGGATACTCTCCTATGTTTCAAGAGCCTTCTGTTAGCCTCACTGATCTTATAATAGCAATTCAGTTGTATCTACTTTTATTCATACCTGTATGCTTTCTAATTCTTAGAGTTATTTCATAGAACCTTATCTCATTTTCAGAGTTCTCAACCAAAATTTTTAAACTTCATCAAACTCATGGCTACCATCTTAACTGCTTTATAACTTTCCTGATTCAATAGTAGGAGTACTTATTCTTCACAAGTTGGCAACTCAACTGCTTACATCTATCATCAGAATTTTATCACTTCTAAGCAGCTTGATCTAGACCTTGGTAAATTATCTATTTTTTCAAAACTGCAGTAAAGAGCTAGCCATCCAAGTACCATTATAGCATAGGGTGGAAAGTTCAGACTATTTAGTGATGGCAGACACACATGATACAATATGATTGTGGATGTTAAAATTAAAAGTCACAATTTGCATTTTCCTCAACTCTAGAATGGATGTAGCCATGCTTTTTAAAGATTAATGATATAACTAGCCTGTATTCTACCAATGTTTATATTGGCTTTGGTTTTCTACACTTTGTCTCTCAGTCAAGTCTGCTTGTTCATTAGCATCATCGTCAGCCAGTCAGATTGACCACAGTAGCTGCCATCATGATGTGATATGTGAAAATCCACTTTAGATAAGCATGCTTAGTGTCAGAGCAGAAAGTGACTCTCTTCAGAAATGCTCTGAGATAACCATTACAATGTGAGCTGTCTCTGGCCATCTCCAAGGTTTAATAATACATCTAAGAACTTAGGACACGGAAAACATAACCTTTTATTGTGATCAATTTTTGTTTAACAAAAATCAGATTCTAGATGTTTATTATCTTTTCTGTGGAGTTGTAAATACATTACATTTACTACTGACCTTATATATTCCTTTTTTTAGTCTGTAACCATGTGTCCCTAGATAGCAAACTTAATTCTAACAAATGCAAATCTGGGGTGTAGCAATCAATTTCTCAATACTGATAAAACCTAACCTTCCTCCTCCTGGGAATTTGCTTTATGGTCCTTATAAATTGGAAATACATTGAAGAAACTAGAACTGTGGAAAGATAACCATTTCATTTCCTATCATCTTTTCATGATGTATCAACAAAATTTTAGCATCATGATATTGTGTGTCCTAATTTATTTTAGTCACTATTATTTCACTGTATGCTTTACAGATATAAAAATATTGCTGCAACCAATATGAACACATTAATGACACTAAAATGTTATTTTTAAAACTGGTTTTCTTAGAATCTATTGGTATTCTTGAAAATGTATCTTTCTTATATAAGAACTTGAAATATGATGCTAAAACAAGTTACATCTATCCAATATTGCTAATATGCTGATTATATTTTTTCTGTGCTATTTCACCAGGAGATGTGAACAAATTTACATGAAAAGCAAACAATTGGCAGAATTTAAAATAGGATTATTTCTTCATAAAATCTGCTTAGAATTTTCTAATAGGTTTATACACCTAAATAATAATCTTAATAAAATTGCATTTTAAAATTTCAGATTTTAAATTATAAACATGTTTACAATTGGCGTATATATGTGTGTTCATGCTTAGACAAATTGATGTAAAATTACCGAAAGTATACAAATATGAAAATGTTTTACAACTCATGTTTTAAGTAATGCTAATGTGGCAAATTATGGCTTTCCTTCCTCATGTACCATGGATATTTTAGTGTAGCTCATAATTTTAAAATAACATGAAATGATTAATATTCATCAAAAAGAAGTTGGAAGAGAGGCATAATTTTGTTTTCAACTAATAGAAAACATGGCATTGTCTATTTTTAGTTTCCTGGCTATTTATCCATTCCCCATGGAAGTGAATGATCTGCCACACTCCTTGTCTGCTTTCTTGCTGAAAGTGCTTGCTTGTGCTGCCAAACTCACAACACAGTTTATATCTGGCATGGAAGCGCTATCTTTTTCAGCCATGCAAGTCTGTGTTCTGTGATAAAGTTCAGTTACAGACAGCCTTGCTGACTCTACTCTGCTATAGAAAGAATTCTCTCTTTCTCTAGTATTCCATTTGAAACATCTTTTCTGATGCTTGACTTTCTTCTGAAATTGCACTTTCCATCCTAATGGGTGTCTCTTTTAATATTTTAACTCATTGTACTCATTTAATATGAACTAGATATTTAATTCTACGTTGAACAGCAAAGGAAGTTGCTGACCACAGCAGGAAGCAAGTTTTATAAGGGATAAACCACAACTATATACTTGATTTAACTCAGCATATGTCATTTAAATGTGGGGACTTAGAGTTTCCAAGCTACAATGGAGGTTGTCTGACTTATGTGTTGCTCTATTCATTTTGAATTCTATAAGATTGACAGTAATTATTTCAGTCAATGTGATAGCATAGTATGCTACATCTGCAAATCTTAGCATAAGAAATGAATGGATCAGTTGTACTATCAATAATTTATTTAACGTGTGACTGGGCATCACCTCAGATCATCATTAAGGTATTTTGTAGGCACCTGGATACGCTCCTGCTTCAAACACTTAACTAAAGTTAACTAAAGTATATCTTAACTAAAGTACCAGAAATTACAGAACCAAAAATAAGTTAGTAACCTAGTAAATGATTGAGTTGCAGTAAATTAAAAATAAAGAACATTATTAAATATAATAATTGTGAAAATACCTAGTATGTGCATTATGTTAGTTAGATGAGATTAAGACTGATATTTTATTGCCTATGTATAGACAGAAAAAAGAGTCTTTACCAAGAGCTGACATATTACAGAGAATTTGAGAGGGAACCTTCCAAATAGCCAAGTTCCTATAAAGGCTTTAACCTCAAAAAAAAAAAAAAAAAAGAACCAGAAATAAAAATTCAATTACCAATACAAGAATATGACAGAAAAAGTTTGTAAATAGGTCTGACATTTTATGGAAATAAAAATACAACAGTGACCCAGTATCAAACAGGTTTAGCTATTTTAATTATATTAATATAACATATTGAGTGTTTGAAATTGCAAGCTAAAACATATAATTAGTTTGTGTTATATAAATATAGGAAAGTAGACCAAGGAAATAGAATAGAACAATAGCTTCAAAAATTTATTGAATATCATAATTACCCAAAGAGTGATGCAGTAGATCTGGAGAAGGAGGCCATATTTCCACTAAGTGCTTGGATAAAATGAATGCTGTTGGTCTAGGGACCACATTTTGAGAAACATAGACCTATGGATCAAAACAGAGAACCCAGAGATAAAATCATCTTCATAGTGCCATCTCATTTTTGACAAATAGATAAAAACATATGTTGGTGAAAAGAAAACTCATTCAGTAAACGGTTCTGGGAAAACTGGATAGTCACATGTAAAAGACCAAAACAGGTTCTATACCTCGCACCACTCACAAAACTAACTCATGATAGATAAAGGACTTAACACTAAGGCAGGAAACTATAAGAATCCTTGAAGAAAATGTTGGAAAAGAACTCAAATATCAGCCTAGGCAAAGAATTAATGAAAAAATTCTCAAAGCAATCACAGCAACAATGAACTAAATAAATGGAACCTGATCAAATTAAAAAGCTTCTACACACCCAAGGACTACAATCAAAAAAGCCAATTGACACTTTACAGAATAGGAGAAAATAATCCCATGCTATGTATCTGATAAAGGACTCATGACCAGAACCTACAAAGAACTCAAGCAAATCAGCCAGAAACAAACAACCCCATTAAAAAGTGAAAAAAACACAGTAACAGATACTTTTCAAGTGAAAGTACACTAATGGCCTAAAAACTCATGAAAAAATGCTTGACAACTCTAATTATCAGGGAAAAAGCAAATCAAAACCACAATGAGGTATCACTTAACTCCAATGAGAATGACCTGTATTAAACAGTCCTGAAACAACAGATCTGCGTGGATGCCTAGAGAAAGGAATTCTTATGTATTGTTGATGGGACTGCAAATAAGCACAAATGCTATGGAAAATTATGTGAAAATACCTCGGAGAACAAAATGAACCCTTGGGTTCGTCCACAGCAGTGAATTACTGTATCAAATGGTAGGTTTATTTTTTAGAAGGACGCCAGCACTTGGATGTTCATAGCAGCACAATTCACAAATGCAAAGACATGGAAAAAAAAAACAAAGTGCCCACCAATATGTGAATGGGTTATATACACCAATATATATATATAGTATATGCACACTGTGGAGAACTTCTCAGCCACAAAAAATGACAATCTAGTCTCTTTTTGGACCACCTGGGGCAAATAGAAATGATTCTTTTAAGAGAACATCATAAGAACGAAGAAACAAACATATTGTACTCAATACCAAATAGAACTATTTGATGCACATATGGAAGTAAAAATCTATGAAAATCAAGCTGGGGGAAAGAGAGTAAGGGATGGGTCAATGCACACCTATTGGGTACAGTGCACACTATCTGAGTGAAGGGCACACTTACATGTACAACTTTGACTCAAGGTGTACAAAAACAAAGTATGTAAACACAGTATGTTTACCCCCTAATATTTGAAATTAA
This sequence comes from Nycticebus coucang, assembly GCF_027406575.1. NCBI lineage: Eukaryota > Metazoa > Chordata > Mammalia > Primates > Lorisidae > Nycticebus > Nycticebus coucang. Next base: position 35,173,272 of record NC_069782.1, read on the forward strand.
ACAAGAGGAACAGAAAAAAAAGGGTACTGAGTTTTCTCTGTGAACTAAATGACCCATTGTTTTTCAATTGTTTCAGTTTTAAATATTGTTTTACACTCTTATCACTGTTTATTTTATTTATTTATTTATTTATTTTTGCAGTTTTTGGCCGGGCCCGGTTTGAACCCACCACCTGTGGTACATGGGGCTGGCGCCCTACTCCTTTGAGCCACAGGCGCCATCCATATTCACTAATATTTTAACGTTTTTTTCTCCTATGGAGTACTGCCTACAACTTTATGGGAAGAAGTTTTTATTAGAACTCTCTTTCCCTCTAGAGAAAAATCTTGGTATTAGAGCATGAATTTTACCTTTTATTCTGTGGAAAAACTGTCAGGAGCTGCACAAAAAAAAAAAAAAAAAAATTTTTTTTTTTGCAGTTTTTTGGCCAGGGCCGGGTTTGAACCTGCCACCTCCAGCCTATGGGGCCGGTGCCCTACTCCTTTGAGCCACAGGTGCCTCCCTGAGCTCCACAAAATTTTGATGTAAAAGTCTGAAAATTTTGTGGCATATATAAAGAAACTGTAACAGAAACAACATGTATACTCAACACTGTTATATAACATGTTTTACTACAAATATGTTAACACAGATTATTACACTGACTGATTTTTGTGCTGATCATGGAAAATAGTATTCTAATAATTACATCTATTTAGCTATTTTGTAAATGTGTTATTTATTAATTAATAATTTATAATTAATATTATTATTAATAATTATAATTGGCAATTTATTAATTAATAATTGACAATTAATTAATTAATATAATTGACAATTTATTAATTAATAATTTATTAATTCTTGATTATTTATTAATTATTTATTAATTATTGATTATTTATTCATACATTAAATCTTCACAGACTGAGTTTCTACTAAATTTCATAGGATGTGCTTGTAAAATTTGGTGCCCCAAATTTTAGAGTAGAAACCTATTTTGTAGGATATTTGTTTAATTTATCCCTTTGAATTGATAGTACTACCCATATTAGGTAGCAAACACTTCATTATGTGGTGTTTTATCATTCATTTATTTATTAAACAGTTACTGAAAAAAGTGCTAAAGATAACAACTAATATTAGTATACATACACAGAAAAGTATTTTAAAATAAATAAATGTAAAAGAGAAATCATGGTAAGCTATCTCAAACAAGGGAACATGAGGCAAAAATGAAAACAAAGGAAGGGAAGATCATTTTAGATCCAAGCTCCAGACTCAGCCCAGTGTCCTACAAGGAGGGTCATTAAATAATGATAAAGGTTATCAATTCAATAGGAAGAGATAGTGATCATGTTAATACATGTACACAATATTAGAGCATCTATATATACAAGGCAAATATTAGATGTGAAGGGAAAAATAGACAACAATACAATGACTATGAGATTCTCTACACTTCATTATCAATAAGGAAACAACAGACTTGAACGACACTTTAAAGCAAATGGACCTGATACATATAAAGAATATTCCAGGGCGGCGCCTGTGGCTCTGTGAGTAGGGCGCCGGCCCCATATGCCGAGGGTGGCGGGTTCAAACCCAGCCCCGGCCAAACTGTAACAAAAAATAGCCGGGCATTGTGGCGGGCGCCTGTAGTCCCAGCTGCTCGGGAGGCTGAGGCAAGAGAATCGCATAAGCCCAAGAGTTAGAGGTTGCTGTGAGCCTTGTGACGCCACTGCACTCTACCCGAGGGCGGTACAGTGAGACTCTGTCTCTACAAAAAAAAAAAAAAAAAAAAAAAGAATATTCCGCCCAAGAGCAACTGAATAAACAATCTTCTCATGTGCATATGGATCTATTCTTCCTGACAGGACACATAAGTAAGTCACAAAACAATATTAACAAATGTAAGGAGATCGTAATCATCCCAAGTATCTTTTTCAACCACAATAAGCTCAAAAGGATAATAAAAGGAAAATGGAAAAATTTAAAAATATATGGAAATTAAGAATATAATCTCCACAAACATTGAGTCAAAGAAGAAATCAAAAGGAACAAACACAAGTATCTTGGGGCAAACAAAATATATAAACACAACATGGCCAACATTGTGGGATGCATTAAAAACAGAACTAAGAAGGGTGCTTATAGAATTTAACTCCTGCATTACAAAGCAAAAATATTTTACATTAAAAAAAAAAAACTTAGCATAACACCAAAGAGAATTAGAAAAAGAATAACCTAAGCCAAGATAACAGAGGCAAAAAATGAAGATTAGGGCATAAATAAAGTAGATGATAGAGAAAAAAGAGAGAAAATGAATGAAATAACATGTGGTTTTTAGACATAATAAACAAAATCAACAAAAAGTTAGACAGAAGTCACTTTAGTAAAATCAGGAATAGAAGAGGAAACATTACAACCAATAACATAAAAAAATTTAACCACACTCATAAAGAACTATTGTGAACAATTACATGTCCAAAACCTAAACAACCTAGAAGACATATAAATACCAAAACATACAACCTACCAAGAATCAGACCAAAAATAAATAAGGAGATTTAAACAAGTAATCAAATGATCTTCAAAAGAAGAACTATAGAATACTAACAAAAGATATTGAAGAGGAAACCAAAAAAATATTGATGGGTCCTTCAGAGGAAGCTGAAACCCAGGGGAATATTGAAATGTAGCCTCTCAAACTAGTAGATAAAGAGCCAATGACAACAATTGAAGACCAAACATTTAAATTTTGTGACCACTGTATTGAGTTGTCACAGAAAATCTGGATGGACTTTTTAGTGGATGACTGGAGAGAGCAACATAAAAACTTTTAAAATTATTGTGTGACATTCAAAGTTATCTTTTTTTTTTTTTTTATTGTTGAGGATTCATTGAGGGTACAATAAGCCAGGTTACACTGATTGCAATTGTTAGGTAAAGTCCCTCTTGCAATCATGTCTTGCCCTCATAAAGTGTAACACACACCAAGGCCCCACAGCCCTCCCTCCGTCCCTCTTTCTGCTTCCCCCCCATAACCTTAATTGTCATTAATTGTCCTCATATCAAAATTGAGTACATAGGATGCATGCTTCTCCATTCTTGTGATGCTTTACTAAGAATAATGTCTTCCACGTCCAGGTTAATACGAAGGATGTAAAGTCTCCATTTTTTTTAATAGCTGAATAGTATTCCATGGTATATATATACCACAGCTTGTTAATCCATTCCTGGGTTGGTGGGCATTTAGGCTGTTTCCACATTTTGGTGATTGTAAATTGAGCTGCAGTAAAACGTCTAGTACAAGTGTCCTTATGGTAAAAGGATTTTTTTCCTTCTGGGTAGATGCCCAGTAATGGGATTGCAGGATCAAATGGGAGGTCTAGCTTGAGCACTTTGAGGTTTCTCCATAATTCCTTCCAGAAAGGTTGTACTAGTTTTCAGTCCCAGCAGCAATGTAAAAGTGTTCCCTTCTCTCCACATCCACGCCAGCATCTACAGTTTTGAGATTTTGTGATGTGGGCCATTCTCACTGGGGTTAGATGATATCTCAGGGTTGTTTTGATTTGCATTTCTCTAATATATAGAGATGATGAACATTTTTTCATGTGTTTGTTAGCCATTCGTCTGTCATCTTTAGAGAAGGTTCTATTCATGTCTCTTGCCCATTGATATAAGGGATTGTTGGCTTTTTTCATGTGGATTAATTTGAGTTCTCTATAGATCCTCGTCATCAAGCTTTTGTCTGATTGAAAATATGCAAATATCCTTTCCCATTGTGTAGGTTGTCTCTTTGCTTTGGTTATTGTCTCCTTAGCTGAACAGAAGCTTTTCAGTTTAATGAAGTCCCATTTGTTTATTTTTGTTGTTGTTGCAATTGCCATGGCAGTCTTCTTCATGAAGTCTTTCCCCAGGCCAATATCTTCCAGTGTTTTTCCTATGCTTTCTTTGAGGATTTTTATTGTTTCATGCCTTAAATTTAAGTCCTTTATCCATCTTGAATCAATTTTTGTGAGTGGGAAAAGGTGTGGGTCCAGTTTCAGTCTTTTACATGTAGACATCCAGTTCTCCCAACACCATTTATTGAATAGGGAGTCTTTCCCCCAAGGTATGTTCTTGTTTGGTTTATCAAAGATTCGGTGGTTGTAAGATGTTAGTTTCATTTCTTGGTTTTAAATTCGATTCCAAGTGTCTATGTCTCTGTTTTTGTGCCAGTACCATGCTGTCTTGACCACTATGGCTTTGTAGTACAACTAAAATCTGGTATGCTGATGCCCCCAGCTTTATTTTTATTACTAAGAACTGCCTTAGCTATATGGGGTTTTTTTCCGGTTCCATACAAAACGCAGAATCATTTTCTCCAAATCTTGAAAGTACGATGTTGGTATTTTGATAGGAATGTCATTGAATAGGTAGATTGCTTTGGGAAGTATAGACATTTTAACAATGTTGATTCGTCCCATCCATGAGCATGGTATGTTCTTCCATTTGTTAATATCCTCTGCTATTTCCTTTTTGAGAATTTCATAATTTTCTTTATAGAGGTCCTTCACCTCATTTGTTAGGTATATTCCTAGGTATTTCATTTTCTTTGAAACTATGGTGAAGGGAGTTGTGTCCTGAATTAGCTTCTCATCTTGACTGTTATTGGTGTATACAAAGGCTACTGACTTGTGGACATTGATTTTATATCCTGAAACATTACTGTATTTTTTGTTGACTTCTAGGAGTCTTGTGGTTGAGTCTTTGGGGTTATGCACCCAATTTAAATGCTCTCAGATTCTTGAAATAGACCTTACTCAGTCTGAGCTATATGATATCTGATAATACCATAATACCAGGGGACTTTACACTCCTCTTACAGAGCTGGATAGATCCTCTAAAAAGACATTAAACAAAGATATAAGAGATTTAAATGAGACCCTAGAACAACTGTACTTGATAGACGCATATAGAACACTCCATCCCAAAGATAAAGAATATACATTCTTCTCATCACCCCATGGAACATTCTCCAAAATTGATCATATCCTGGGACACAAAACAAATATCAACAGAATCATGAGAATTGAAATTTTACCTTGTATCTTCTCAGACTATAAGGCACTAAAGGTGGAACTCAACTCTAACAAAAACACTCGACCCCACACAAAGGCATGGAAATTAAACAATCTTCTGTTGAATAACACATGTGTGCAGGAAGAAATAAAACAGGAAATCATTAACTTCCTTGAGCATAACAACAATGAAGACACAAGCTACCAAAACCTGTGGGATACTGCAAAAGCAGTTTTGAGAGGAAAATTCATCGCTTTAGATGCCTACATTTGAAAAACAGAAAGAGAGCACATCAACAATCTCACAAGCCATCTTATGGATTTGGAAGAAGAAGAACAATCTAAGCCTAAACTCAGCAGAACAAAAGAAATATCCAAAATCAAATCAGAGATCGATGAAATTGAAAACAAAAAGATCATTCAGAAAATTAATGAAACAAGGAAAAAATAAATAAAATAGATAAACCATTGGCTAGACTAACAAGAAATAGAAAAGTAAAATCTCTAGTAACCTCAATCAGAAATGATAAAGGGGAAATAACAACTGACCCCAAAGAGATACAAGAGATCATCTGGTAGAGTTACTACCGAAACTCTATGCCCAGAAATTTGACAATGTGAAGGAAATGGATCAATATTTGGAATCACACCCTCTCCCTAGACTCAGCCAGGAAGAAATAGAGCTCCCGAACAGACCACTTTCAAGCACTGAGATCAAAGAAACAATAAAAAATCTTCCAACCAAAAAATGCCCTGGTCCAGATGGCTTTACACCAGAATTCTATCAAACCTTCAAGAAAGAGCTTATTCCTGTACTGCAGAAATTATTCCAAAAATTGAGGAAGAAGGAATCTTCCCCAACACATTCTATGAAGCAAACATCAACCTGATACCAAAACCAGGAAAAGACCCAAACAAAAAGGAGAATTTCAGACCAGTCTCACTCATGAATATAGATGGAAAAATTCTCAACAAAATCCTAGCCAATAGATTACAGCTTATCATCAAAAAAGTCATTCATCATGATCAAGTAGGCTTCATCCCAGGGATGCAAGGCTGGTTTAACATACGCAAGTCCATAAACGTTATCCACCATATTAACAGAGGCAAAAATAAAGATCACATGATCCTCTCAATAGATGCAGAAAAAGCATTTGATAAAATCCAGCATCCTTTTCTAATTAGAACACTGAAGAGTATAGGCATAGGTGGCACATTTCTAAAACTGATTGAAGCTATCTATGACAAACCCACAGCCAACATTTTACTGAATGGAGTAAAACTGAAAGCTTTTCCTCTTAGAACTGGAACCAGACAAGGTTGTCCTCTGTCACCTTTACTATTCAACATAGTGCTGGAAGTTCTAGCCAATACAATTAGGCAAGACAAGGAAATAAAGAGAATCCAAATGGGAGCAGAGGAGGTCAAACTCTCCCTCTTTGCTGACGACATGATCTTATACTTAGAGAACCCCAAAGACTCAACCACAAGACTCCTAGAAGTCATCAAAAAATACAGTAATGTTTCAGGATATAAAATCAATGTCCACAAGTCAGTAGCCTTTGTATATTTGTATACACCAATAACAGTCAAGATGAGAAGCTAATTAAGGACACAACTCCCTTCACCATAGTTTCAAAGAAAATGAAATACCTAGGAATATACCTATCGAAGGAGGTGAAGGACCTCTATAAAGAAAACTATGAAATCCTTAGAAAGTTACCTTTATGTAGCAATCTTTTTCACTTCTCACAGTTTTAACTCAGTCTATTTTATCTGACACAAGTATAGTTTACTCTTGCTCTTTTTTGGTTTCCATTTGCATGGAATATCTTTTTCTATCCCTTCATTTTTTTTTTTTTGTAGAGACAGAGTCTCACTCTATGGCCCTCGGTAGAGTGCTGTGGCCTCACACAGCTCACAGCAACCTCCAACTCCTGGGCTTAAGCGATTCTCTTGCCTCAGCCTGTCCTTATAGATGAACTGAGTTCCTTGCAGACAGCATACAGTTGGGTCTTATTTTCTTTTATATGAATTTAGTCATTTTTTTTTCTTAAATTGGAGTATTTATTCTATTCATGTTCAAGAATATTATTGATAGGTAAGGGCCTACCAAAAGACATTTGTGATTTCTTTTCTGTTTGGTAGAACAATAGGGCAACAGTAATTTGCTATATGTCTTAAAACAACTTGAGAGAAGATTTAGAACATAACCAACAAAAACAAATTATAAATATTTGAGGTGATGTTTATCCCAGTTACTGAGATTTGATCAAGCTATATTGTAAGCTTGAATCAAAATATCACGTGTTCATAAAAATAAGTAAAAGTGTCTTAATAACTTCATAAAAGAGAAAAAAACTTTGTGCATAAGAAGGAAATGAGAATCTGAGATTATTTTATTTGAACTCTTTCCTCAAAACCATAGTCATAGTGTTGTATCCTCAACTATTGTGCAGTTTCAATATTTTGGCTAGAAGTTTCTCTAGGGGGAAGGAAGGAGAGGTGAGGGAAAGGAATAGAATAAAAGAGAAAAGAAAAGAAAATAGTGACTAATTCTCACATAAATTAGATTTAATTTTGACCCAAGTACATTACTTAAACATTAATTTTTAATTCAACTTGTTAATATGTTGTTTAGGATATTGCATCCTCATTTATAAGTGAAATATGTTTGTAATTTCCCTTTATAATATATTTTCCCCAATTTTAATATCAGGTATATCCAGATGAAGTAGAATGAATTTGAAGTATTTCTTCTTTTTCTGTTGTCTATGATATTTGGCATGATCTTTTTTGAAATTATCTTTTATTTTTATTTATAAATATTAGTTGTTTAATTTTTGAGACTTTGGGAAAAATATAAGAAGTTAACTGATGACTCCATACTGAACCTCAGAGTCAAAGCAATCTGTGATACACATAAAAAAAGTTATAAATTCTCTGTGCTTTTTCACCATATGATAAATGTTATACAAATATAAATTTTTTTTTTTTTTGAGTCAGTCTCAAGCTATCACCCTGGGTAGAGTGCCATGGCATCATAGCTCACAGCAACCTCTAACTCTTGGACAAACATAAAATTGTGACGTTAACTTTCTCATTATAATTCAACTTAGTATGAAGTTGTTCACTTCTCATTTTAACTTTCAACCACCTAGAACCATTATTGTTCTTGTGGTATCATTATATTGTCCTGTAATTTATTACGTTTTCATTAAATTCTTGGTTTTAGTTGCTGCATGCATCACTTTTCTTCTATTATCCTTATTATTACTATTAATGTGTTTTGGTTCTAAATATCACTATTTTTCCCTCTAACATTATCAGGAATTAGAGAAAAATCATTGTCATCTTTCACTGTTATCATTTAAATCTTGTCTTGTTTCTTATATTGATAACTTCGATGTGTAAGCTCAAATTTCCTACAAATTTTTATAAACCATGCACATTATTATATTTGGAAAATATTATACCTTCCAAAATAAATCCAGTCAATAATTCCCTTACCTACCTTTTTTGCTTTTTTTCCTCTTTATTGGACTGTACTAAATGATATTGTCTCATAATAAGGGTATCTAATTCTTTATAAGGTTTAGAATTAAGAATCTGTTACTAACTCAGGCACCTCACAATTTCTGCAAAAAAAGTGCACAAATATCAGATTAATAGTTTTATGTTTAGTAAAAAATCTTGAACTTTGATCTTTTGGTTACAGTCTTATATAAAAAAAATATCTAAATTATTTTTATAAGTGAATAAGTATGTTTTATGAAAACCAAACCATAAAGTATCAAAGTACCAAACCATAAAGTAACAAATCATTGAGTATCTACAATGCAGTATTGCTCCATTGGTATAATGTTTTATTTTCTGTCTTGAAACAAAAACAATAAAATAGAGGTATGAAATCTAATTTTAAATATATCATTTAAATCAATAACATTACGTATGTGAATTGATTTGAATTTCCCAAACAAAAACTGTATACTTCAGAATTCACACATTATTTCACTCTATTAGGTTTTAACATTAAAGCAAAATTTCCAGTGTTTAAAAATTATGAAATAATTGACATGATTAAAGTTCCATTTCTTCATCTGTACAATTTTGCTATCATTTTTTTTAATTTTGTTTCTACCATTGAAAAATAGTAACTTACAGAATCTTCAAGGTTTAGACAAACTGTTCCTGACAGAATTCAAATGATTACAAGCTATTATAAATTTACTTTAAATAAAAATATTTATATCAGAGTTTACTTTGTGTCAGAGGCTAACCCTGTTACTGGACATTCTCTGAATAAACTTCCATATAGTATATACTATTTCATAATAAAAATATTGCATGTAAATTGAAGTCATACATGTATAATTTTTAAACTTAACTGTACCATAACTGTTTTTGAAATTAAACTTAGCAAAGGTTTTTCTCAGAGAAGAGTATTTTTATTACTGACATTGTTTAAAATTATTGGATCATGACGATAAAAAAAATATGGGATAAGTTTTAGGTGATTTTATTATTTTTATAAGTTTTCTCCAGCTTTTGCATGCCCTTATCACCTACTGTGGCAGACTATTACCTCTGAATTTCCCTCATATGCCAAATGGAAGGTTATATCTAACAGAATCTTCTTTACTCTTCAGTGCTTTGGACAAACCTAGTGCTCACTGATTCTGTATCTCTTACTATAGGAAGCCAGTAAGACTGAATTTAGGAAAAATTAAAAATACAAGTATTTGGATGAGAAAGTAAGGAAAAAGAATATGAAATGATGGTACCATGTAATATTATCAATTTAACAATAATTGATAATTTAAGAAACCTAATTTAAGAAGCATGTTTAAGTGCTATACAATCTGCTAATCTTTTTTAATAGGATCAAGTAGAATCAAAGATAGAAAACATAGAGTTATTTCTAGATTGTGGTTAAGATGTATAGAACAATACATGCTCCTTTATTCTTAGAATGTCAAATCTATGGAAACCCAATGATTGGGGGCTAATATGGCAGAAATATTGGTCACAGTTAGAGCTTCTGGTAAGAATTCTTCAATCTACGAAAATGGATTAGTCTCCTTATGGCTAAGCAATTTTAGGTTAGAACGCAATGTGTTCATACTTATTTTGCTTAAATTTGAGTAGGCAATTTTATTTTATTAACTTGCAATTAATTGACCTCAGATAACATTTACCAAATAGAATGCTTGATACTTGTGCCAAAATGATAGCCATTCATGAAATAATTCTTCTTATTAGCTTTTAACAACATCTACATTGTATCAACACATTCATTTGATTTAATCAACTTAAACTCTTTGGTGCCTTAAACACAGTAATCCATTTTTACTAAAAACTTGTGTACCTCATTTTCAACTGTGTTGCTGAATTATACAGAAGTATCTAGTCAGATCTTTGCCTACTTACCCTTCCTCCTACTTCCCGTCATCACTGAAATTGAGATACTTCTTTAATATATGTCTAAATGGAATCAGCACATTTCGGCCTGTGTTCACTGTCCTCTGAAATTAAACAGCTTTTCTTAGGTTGCTTTTTGTTTGTTTGTTTTGAATTGTTGGCTCTGTTCTTAACTACTGTACTATTTCAAAGGCTTCTTACAATCTAAGTCTCATTCCCTTAAAAAATGGAAGTTAACCTCTGAATTTGGGACTTTGCCATCCTTACTTATGAGAGAGGGAAGAACTTCAAAGATCCATTAGTGGGAAAGGATGGCATGAAAATGGTATATTTGTATAACTTGCTACAAGATTATAGCTTCCAAAAAGTATTCAGAACACAAAACAGAGTAAAAGTGAATGTCTATTATTTCACAACATACAATTATATTGTATCAATAAGCCAAGGAATTTCTTTCATTTACCATTTGATTTGCTCTTCACTATTCCATTCTTTTTAGGATGAATGTCTGAATCCTAAAGAACTTGAAAATATATGAAATTGTACAGATAAGCTACTTCAAATGAAGTATAAGATAACATGCTTCTAAATTGTTTAAACTTAGAAGAACATTTGAAAATCTCTAGTAGACTGGAGGGGAAACGTTACATTTTTGAATAAGCTTGTCATTGAGGGTTTAGCACTGTAGACTTAATGAGTTCATTTTAATTCCATGCATAGACCGTGTTCTTTTTCATTTCCAGACCTTAGCATTTTTTTGTCTCCTCAGTTATTTAGTCTCTGCTTCCCTACTTTTTATCTAGTACTGGTTGATTTTAAAATATATTAGGAATTACTTCCTCCTGAAAATTTTTCAGAGCCCTTAGATTATTATTTTCTTCTATTTTGCCTTTCTATTTTACCCTGTCTTTTACTCTATTTGCAACAATGCTTTTTGAATTGTCTATTTTTCTTCTCAGAACTTGTAAACCAAATGAAGTCTGGGGTATTACATCCTTATTCTCTTTTGTATTTATTCCATGGCAAGGAAAGCATCTAATACATAATCAGCATCAATATCTTGTGAATAACTATTTAAATGAATGATAACTAGTGAATTATTTTAGGGAAAAACTTTTGAGAAGTTAAATTTAAGAGTCTGAACAAAAGAAAAAAAAATCATGAATAGGCAGCTCTGAGAAACAGAAGAGGTTCAGAGAGCTCAGCAAATTTGGCAATGTTATTTACAAGCAGAATATAGAAGTAAAATACAGAAATAGCTTGATTGCTTACAGCAAGGCTGCTTTCCTTATTTGGACATGGTGTAGATGGCCTGTGGTTGGACAAGCTCAGCTCCTTTTGATTGGCTTAGACCAGGCTATATATTACAAAAATTAGACTCATAATTGGGTTTTGGTTTATTTATGTACTATGTTAGATTTTGTTTTTTTACATAGGAACTTGAAGTACAGTGACAGCCTCAGGCCAATGGCCTCCTGCTCACTTAATTTAATAAGTGAATATACTGAGTGTTATGACAAGGACAGCATCATGAAGTCAGATCCTAGGCTATTTTTACCACTTAATTACTCATGATCTCTGATCATGCAAGTTACAGTAAACCGAGGACAAAAAGAAAGAGTGGTTTTATCAAACTATAGCTTTTTCTTTAAAATACATGTAAGGGTTAATACCTGCAATTGTTTTTTACTGAGTTTAGTAATTCAGGTGCATGAAACTTGCTCCAGAACTGTAACTTATTTGTTCTCATTTACATCTCTAAAGAGCAAGAATTCTACTATCAATGAATAATGAATCACAACAGCTGGACTTTTATCACTAAGCAGATATATATAGGGCTATAAATAAGTGACTATTTTTATTTGTGTGCTGTGGCTGAAGTTTTTTTTTTTTATTTTTTTTCTCTTCTAAATTAAGATTTAATGGACTTTGTAGGGTATCTTGGAATTCAGTGGAAAGTTCATCAGCAAAGTACAAAGGTATTCCTTTGTGAGGTATTAAAACAGGAATGCTAGGTAGCCCACTTTAAAGAAAGAAAATCACCTAGATTGGAAAAACTCAATTTGATTTTTACTCTTTTGTGCTTGCAGAAAATTTCTGAGGGAAAAAGTAGAATAATTCATTGACCGAGATGGGGCAGGGTGGGAACAAAGGAGGCAGTAGAGGAAGGGTGGTGGGAGTAATTAGAGAAATAACACAGAATCTTTCCAAACAGAGGAAGAACATGAAGCACCTTCCCCTATATCACCTTCTGGTCACACTTACGCGGGCTAATAAGTACTGCCTTTATATCTCCAACTTCCCTCATGAAAAGAAATTTAAAAATAATATGGTCTAGCAGGAAAAGGTCCTAAAGGGTATTTTTTTATTTTTCATCCTTTGAGTTCTTCCTTGCACACTATTTAAAGATACTGATTCCAGAAAGAATCACTAAGAGTCAAAGAGTTTTATCGATCATTATTCTCTAGTTAGAATTTATTTGGAGGTGACATATTTTATTTTATATTGTTAGAACATCAAAATATAAATCCCGTTGTAGCACTCTTCTGTACAACTTAAATTTTATTACAAGTCACTTGATTACAGAGCTAAGTTACATTCATTAAATGACTACACAGCTAGTATGTGTTTTGTTTTGCAGAATATAAATTAATAAAAATAGAATTAATATCTATCTATAGTTCCTTTTTTATTTAACAATAGAGAAATTGTTACTAAGGCTATTTAGGCAGAACACCTGTTATTTTCAAAAGATTTTATATTAGGCTGGTCTCAAACTTTTCCTTTGAAACTATTTTAACAGAAGACAAATGCTGGCTCAATTGCGATATCATTTTGTGAGGGTAAAAATGTTTGTTTCTCAATACTTACGTACCTATTTTCACTCTTATTTCAAAGAATAGAATTGACACAGGATAGAACCAACCATGGGAGTGATTGACTTATAATTGAATTCTATATATTTTTCAAGTAATTATAATATTAAGTTAACATAAATTCATTTTAATGATGATTAGATTTTTATTGAATAATTCTATTTTTTAAAGAAGAATTGCAGTAAAACTTGGTTGTGATAGTGAAAGCAACCTAAATATATTAAATTGATTAATTTTCGAAGGCAGTGCTCCCAAGAGTCAATTCATCAGCCATCTGTATTTAGAATGACTTTAACTTTTGGAACCAATTAGTCTAAGATCTGAATAGCTTCTTACTAAATTATTGGGAGCCTCAAGCTTTCAGGCTGCAAATTATTATGTGTTTTGTATATCTTAACCATTTCCACTAACAAAGTGAGAAATACTTTTCTAAATTAGTGCAGAGAAAATGTAATGGTATAGATTTATGATATCCTGTCTATAGTGAAGATAATCTAAGGGTTCTCTTGGCTGATTTGGTATCTTTTGTCACTCAGCTTTTTCTTAAGCATCATGACCTTCTGCCACAACCTATTCACCTTGTACCCTTTGCTACCCTCCTGCATAATCTTTTCCAGGTGAGGGGAAATAATAAACTGAATTTACTCATTATTTCAAAATATATTTGAAAATATCTACCTGACAGCAGGTATATTGAAGTATAAATGAGAACTACTTGGCTCTTAAATCAATATAATCACTATAGCAATTAAAAATAATTTTAATATGGCCTCTTTCACAAAAGATAGAACAGGGGGGCAGTATTGAAATAGCAATGTGTTAAGGCGAGACAGAATTGGTGACACTTCACACCTTCTGGAGGCAAGACATGATTGCAAGAGGGACTTTACTTAACAAATGAAATCAGTGTAACCTGGCTTATTGTACCCTCAATGAATCCCCAACAATAAAAAAAAAAAGTTTAAAATCATATAAGGCAGAAAAATATATTTCTTCCCTTGCTATTCATTGAAGGAGAATTGAGAAAAGCTATATGTATCCTGTTCTTTTATTGAAAAAAAAATTTTTTTTTTGAGACAGAGTCTCACTTTGTCACCCTTGATAGAGTGCCATGGTATTATGATGAGTGCTCACAGCAACCTCAAACTTCTGGACTCAAGCCTCAGCCTCCCACATACTTGGAACTACAGGTGCCTGCCACAATGCCTGGCTATTTTTGGAGACAAGGTTTCCCTCTGGCTCAGGCTGGCCTCAAACCTGCAAGCTCAATTAATGCACCCACCTTGGCCTCCCAAGTGCTAGGATTACAGGTGTGAGCCACCACACCTGGCCTTGAATTTTTTTTAATATTGAAAACAAGGTGGCAAATAAACACGGCATTGGGTTTAAGTTTATTTAAACATTTTAGTATATATGGTTTTCATTACCCTCTCATTTGCTTTTTCTGTACTAAAAAACCCTGAAAACAAATCGTTTTTTGCTTTATGAATTCATGCCATAGTTTTATGTACCAAAAAAGATTATCCATCACAACATATGTGTGTTGGATTAGCACTACAATCAACTGAGAAAACTTTTGTAAATTTAACAGATTAAAACTTTAGTGAGGTAAATTCCTAGATGTTATAGGAATGTCCAGTTGGCTTTAATTTTTGTTTTTAATTTTATAAAATTAAAGACTGTTTGATAAGTGGAAAGTTTTGTCTTTAATATGCCATGTATTTGCATTCTAATTGCAAACACACACACACTTGTGCTCTGACACAGTTAAAATTCCAACCATTATGTTCGATGATTTATAAGGTTGTAATCAGAGTTAAAAATTTGAATTTTCTTATTAGTTTTATCATCAGCAGCATCCTAACATCATTATCTTCTAGTGCTTTTAAGTTATTTTAGGTCATTCTTTCTTCTTCCTTTTTTTAATTTAATTATTTCATGAGCTGGCTTTATTATATTATTAATTTCGCATTGTTTTCTGTGACATTTCTGTGAGGAAATCGGTAACTTAGGTTTCTGAACTACAATGAACCACGGACATGTCTTATTTGCACTTATGAAAGAAACCAGTTGAGTACAAAGACCCTGGGTTTCTAGATAAGACTTCATTTCCTTCCTAATCTCTCACTTACTGGCTTTATACCTTTGGGCAAGTTGCAATGTATATAGACCCTCACAGTACTGTGGTGAAGAGAATGTGATCATCAAGATTATGGAGAAACATAGAGCACATTGTAGTTCAAGGCTATATAAATCAACAAGTAAATTCTTTGTTAAATACCCATAACAAAATTCCTCAAAAAGTATTTTCTTCTCATCTAGGGTAAGCATACAACAACAGTTATGATTGTTGAAAGTCTCTTGTATTGGGATTATTGTTAAAGGAGTGGCCTTTATTAACTATTGGTTGTTTTGAACTACAAGAAATGTATTTTTTTTATATTTAGGATATATTATGTGTGTACTCCCATTTCAAAAGCTAATAATTGGTGCAGATCCCGTATAAAGTGTAACGGTCCATGCTGAAGATGGCATAGGCAGGCTTCTTGAGTGAGAGTTCTACTTTAGCCCTAACGAGTTGTAACCTTGAGCAAATTACAGCATGCTTTAGATCATCATGAGGAAAATGGGGATGGTGATACGTGTGGCGATAAATGTAGAATTTCAAAGTGTCTCACGTAGAACAACAGCCAATACATTTTAGTCATAGCTGTTACTGTTAGCTTTGTTGCTGTTCATGTTATAAGTATTTTTCTGTCTTTTCAGTTTTGCAAATTTTTATTTTTAATTATCATGGATACATAATGGTTGTACATATTTAGGGGTACATGTGATGTTTTAATATAAGCAGACAACGTGTATGGTCAAATCAGGATAATTGGGATATCCAACTCCTCAAGCATTTATTATTTGGGTTACAAACATGCTGATTTTATTTTTAGTTATTTTCAAATATAAAATAAATTATTGTTAACTACAGTCACCCTATTGTGTTACTAAAACTAGATCTTATTCATTCTATCAAACTCTATTTTTGTACCTATTAACAATCCCATAAAATACCCTTCTCCCCAACACCTCAGTCTCCCATAACCATCATTTCACCCTACTTCTAAGAGTTCATTTTTTTGTTGCTTTTCTCAAGACGGCTATTTTGAATTTTCTTTCTGAAATTTCACGCATCTCTATCACTCCAGGATTGGTCACTGAGGCCTTATTTACTTTGTTTGGAGTAGTCATGTTACCCTGGATACTATAGATGCTTTTCAGTGTTTTTAATGTCTGAACATTGAAGAGTTAGATATTTATCCCAATCTTCATACCCTAGTCTTATTTGTACCCATCCTTCTTGAGAGGACTTTTCAGATACTCAAAGGAAATTGATTGTTGTGATCTACGCATGTGATCATGCAGCTTTATCAGCACTGAGGGACACCCAAAGCCCAGGAACACTGCAACTCTTGCAGACTGCTAGATACACTGCCTTGGAAGCCTTGGGTGAGATAAGGGAAAATTCCTTGGGTTACCAGGGAAAGTTGCTCATTCTCATAGCTCTATTTCCCCCCATTAGAAGTAGTTTATCTCTGTGCTGGGCTGCCTGTATTTCATGGAGTGGTGACATGTACGCGCTCATGGCCACTATAGATGTGTATTCAAAGCCTATGCAGACTAGTCAGCTAGCGGTGAATCCTGCTAGGACTAGGTCCTTTGTAAGAGGGCTGTGGATTCCCTTCTGGTTCAGGATGGGTCTATAACCATCATCCAGAAGCTACATTCTAGAATGTGGGAGCTTTATGAATCTGCCCGGTGCTTTATTTATCCATGGGTAAGCTGTTATCCAAGTTATAAGACAAAATACTTTGTACTCTTCCCTTTCCTTTCCCAAACAGGAGTCTTTTTCCAGAGATGACTTTCCTAGAGTCCAGGGAAGGATGATGTAAGCATTCCCACTGCCATCACAGCTGGAATTGTACTGAGCCACATGCATCCCAAGTGCAGCACCAGAGTTTGCTCAAAGACTGCAGTCTTTGTCACCCGACTGCCACTCAGTTATTATGGGCCCCACTCTAGCTGGTGGTAGCCAACCAGATTCAGGTTTCTCCAACCGGCCTTGAGAATTCCCTTCTGGTCCAGGGATGGTTTAAATTCTCCCTCCATGGGTGCTGGCAGAATTTTTCCCTGTGTTTTGTTCAATTGTGGCAGAGTAGCACTGAGTTACAACACAGTCTCATGCTCACCTATTCTCTCTCCCCAAAGCACACAGATTCTCCCTACTGTGGAGCCAAGGGATGGGGGATGGGTTGTGTAGTCAATGCAAAACTATCTTTCCTATCCTCTTCATTGCCTTTTCCTTGCTTTTATATTAAATTCAGGTAATATTATTTCTTACTTGATATTTTAGTTTCTTTCCCTTCCTTCCTTCCTTCCTTCCTCTCTCTCTCTTTCTTTCTTGAGACAGAGTCATACCTTGTTCCCCTTCAGAGAAGGTCATGGCATCATAGCTCACAGCAACCTCAAACTCTTTGGATCAGTTGATCCTCTTGACTCAGCCACCCAAGTATCTGGAACTACAGGTGCCCACCACAATAGTCAATCTTTTTTTAGAGATGGTGTCTTGCTCTTGCTCAGACTAGTCTTGAACTCTGAAGGTCAGGCAATCCACCTCAGCTTCCCAGAGGCATGAGCCACCACTCGCAACCTTTGATTTTTTAATTCTTATGAAGTAGTTTCTTGCATGGACAATTGTTCAATTTGGTGTTCCTGCAAGAAACAATTGCTGGAGGATTCCATTTAGCCATCTCGCTCCATCTCCTTCATCTGCCAGTATTTTTAAAGGACAAAAACATGTAACAGTGACCTTCTTTGGAACTTTAGGAAGTCATATACCTTAGTTCTACAACTTATTAATTAATAAATCATTTTAAAATTAATTAAATCCTTTCAAGTTACCATAGCTTATCTTGTTGAATTCCAAAGAGGAGCTTATAACTTGGTAATATATGTCTAAATGTGAAACATTTTCTAAGTTTCAAGTGGATAATGTGGAAAGAGAAGATATTTAGAGTCTTTTATATATCCCTTGGTATTTCATTTGAAGTAATAATTAGTTTAATATTCACTTAATGTCCAGAACTTAAAATACTTTGATCATTCTTGGATTTAATGAGTGCTCATTTGGCTGTACTACATTCAACTATATTATGAAGTGGAATATCTTTAAATTTCTAATTAGACAATAGTGCAGATAATTACCCCTTAAAAGCTTATGTGAATACAGAATATGAATACTTGATTTCCTCTCGTAAGTATTCAAATTAAATTTTATTATATTTGTAATAGTCATTTATAAATAAATTAGATATTGAATTTTTTCAATCTAAATGTTATATTCTCCCAGTTTATTTTTATAAGAAGCTGCTGCTTAAAATGTAAATATTTAACTTACTATCCCCAAGAACATGTTTTGCATGCAATTTTTCTGTAGAGAAAGAAACTGAGATTTCTTAGTTTAAAAATATGAGGAAGGAAATATATAAATGTATTATAATTTTAAAAATAATAATTGTTCCAGAAAAGACTTTTCTGATAACATTCTACTTTATACTCCTGTTGTAAAAACTGTTATTAACAGTTTCAGTCAGCACAGTGGTATACGCCTGTAATTCCAATTGCACAGGAGGCTGAGTTAGGATTGCCCGAGCCCAGGAGTTTGAGACTAGCCTGAGCAACATAGTAAGATCAGATTTTTAAAAAATTTAAAAGGCAAATTAGTTGAGCATGGTGGCAACATGTCTATAATCCCAGCTAGTCTAGAGGCTGACGTGTGAGGATCCCTTAAGACCAAGAGTTGAGGTTGCAGTGATCTATGATAGTCCCATTACACCCCACTTGATAATAAAGTGAGACCTCTTGTCTAAAGATATTAAAGCTCTATACTTTCATATTTTTTAGGAATAAATTGCTGAATTTCTACAATAAACTGACTTATAAACAAAGATCAAGAGGATGACATTGAATATGATGGCTTAAATCTGAAGCCATGTGTACTGACAAGTTAAGTAGTTTGCAAATAAATTGTAACATGGACAGCTGGAGGCCTAAGGAAGGACAAGAGGAAAATCTTAACCTGACCTGGGAGAAGACATCTATAACAAACTGCAGAAAATTTGTTAATTAAAGAAACAGGAAATACAAAGTACAATAAGGATGTCTTGGTATAAGGCAAACAAAAGTTTTACATGGATTTAAAAGCTGGAATGGTGGCTCACACCTATAGTCCCAGCATTTTGCGAAGTGGAAGTGGGAGGATCACTTAAGGCCAGGAACTTGAGTTACAGAGTTGATTAATACTATGAAACAATATTAATAAAAAAATTGAATAATAAAATAGATCACTGTAGCCTCAACCTTCTGGGCTCAAGGGATCCTCCCACTTCAGTCTCCAGTGTAGCTGGCACTATAGGCATGTGCCAACAGTGCTCAGCTAATTGTTCTCACTTTTTTAGAGGGACAAATCTCACTATGATCCTCAGGCTGGTTTCAAACTCCCGGTCTCAGATGATACAATAAAAACTTTTGGATATTGTCAGTAATGGTCAATAAACAGACATTGGAAAGATAAGAGCACTGGGAGATCAAGTTGCAGAAAATAGAAGGTCTTGGATTACTAACAAAAAGTATGTAACAGAAATAAGAGGACTAAGATGACTGAGGAGTAATTATTGGAAGGTTTGTTTTCAATATTAAAAGTTAGCTAAGCATGAACTAATACTAATTTTTGTTTTGTTTCCATTAGCTAGTATGCACATGAATTGTTTAAATTCCTCCCACATTTTCACGAATTAAAATGGCCTCATATCATAAAAGACCCAAACATCTGAAATTTCTGTAGTCATGTCCAATTTTGTAGGATGACCTACCTTGGCATATAGTTTCCCAGAATATTGTGCAAATGATATCACGATGGTTAAATCACGTTAAAAGCTATGAACAGCAAAGTTAGTAAAAACTTCATTTTGATTAAGTTTGGTGATTTGTCAATGAAGTACTTGGCATTAATTTTTGTTGTTTTTTTTAAATCTAGAATAGTCTTATCTTTATATTTGTTTTAAATTCCCTTTTGCATGCTTTTTATTTGTTGAATAGATTATATCTGCTGTCAGATAGAAGTCCCTGTATTCTGATTTGTTCAGTGTTTTTCCTTGGGGTTTCAATTAATATATTCATCCATCTCCTGTACTGATTGCAAATTGGAAATTATATCTAAAGTCTTGATTAAGTTCAGATTGAACTTACTTTCTAGAGTAGGCTGTACCTCGTGCTTTCCCCTGGGTCACATCAGAAAGCTGCACAGCCTTCTCACTTGAGTCAACTGTGGCCAAGTTAAGGATCGTCAGTGGGTGCAAGTAATGACAGCTTGACAATTCTATTATAAAGTTTCTCAACAACTTTTTCCTTTCTCATCATCTTCATATTCATTGGTTGCTATTGCCTGAATAAATCATTTAATTAGGGTTGATAAAATAGTCACTGTGCAATTCATTTTTTTTTTTTTTGCCTTTGTTAGCTTGAATTGTTCTGTAAAGAATCAGCTTGTATTATATGTGTAAAGTTGCTATGGAATAAGACAGCAAAAGAGATCACTTAAATATTTTATCTTTACTTATTAATTTGAAGAATAAGAATTTAGTGGCCTATTTCTCATTAAAAGAAACTATTTAATTTTCACATCCTCTCCATCACTTGAAATTTTGAATATGGTTTCAAATATAGGTGCTCATCAACGTATGTGGGCTTATATCATGATAAATTCATCATGAGGTGAAAAACAATGTTAGTTAAAAAAGTATTTAGTACTTATATGCTCATCATAAAGTAAAAAAAAAAAAAGCTACGTTAAACCATTAAAAGTTGGAACTATCTATAAATGGATTTTTTTATCTGGCAGTTTTTAGTTCTCAGGAGGAAATGCCCATAATGATTTTATACCAAAAACCTACAGATGAAATGCTGTTTGGGGCAGAATCCTGATATTTCATATTTACAATAAAGTAAGTTCTTATTAAGTGGGATCTGTTGTCCTTGTGGACTTCTGATAGGCCCAAAGAGCCCCAAGGCTCAGAAGTGTGGAATTTGAAATTTTGCTCCAGTAGCATTATTAAGAGTTTGGTAATCAGGTGGTCCCGATTGTAGATCTTGAGATGGCTTGTTTTGTTTTGTTCTTCTCTCTTTTATTTCCAGTGCTTCTTTTTCATGTATTTCCACTAGCATTTAACTTCTTTTCTGTACAGTGGTTTTATTTGTTTTTGCCCAAGGTTTGTCATACAAAATGTGGTACTCTACCTTGTTCATCAAAAAATTGCTTCCGTGGCTTGAGTTTTGTGACTCAAAGTTTCTTGTAAGAATTTTTCTGTTCAAGACTTTTCCCTTTGCTCAAAACAGGTATTTCTGCCAGTGTTGAGGGAAGTATTATGAGTAGCCATCAAGCATAAATGTTTGCAATGTGGGACTTAATGTAACATTACTGAATATTTTAAATCTATTTCCATTTTGTTATTGGAGTACATATGATTAAAGTGTATACTTTTCCCTTAAGAATTTTAGAAAAGAGTGGCATAAAATGGCTGTAAGAGTAAATTCAGTATAAGGTGATGGCATTACAATATTCTCCCCTTCTCAGCAATTTGGCTTTCCTTTGGCCAACCACGGTTTGAAAATTAGTAAAGAAAAATTCCAGAAATAAACCATGCATAAGTTTAATATATGTACTACTTGCATAAGTTTAATTTATGTACTACTCTGACCATTGTTATAATTGATCTGTTTTATTCATAGTAATTGTTAATATTTTACCTTGCCTACTTTATAAATTAACCTTTATCATAAGTATATATGTATGGAAAAATATAGCATATATAGGATTCTGTATTATCAAAGATTTTAGGCATCCACTAATATTCTTTGAATGTATGTCTCATGCATAAGGGGAAAATACTGCATTCACATAATTGTAATTTGTTATGACTGGAGAAAATTACACATTTTTATTTGTAAATCTCTTAATTTATATCTCTCAGCTAACTTCAGATATATTTTAACTATATAGTTCGTTAATTGTTTCAATGTGCTTCTGGAGTTAGAATGATTTTACAAGAAAAAGATATGATATATTTGGGGGACAATAAATCATTCAGTGTGATTTACAAGATGACAATCTGATTGAAGCAATATTTGAAGAGGGAGTAAGAATTAAGACATCATAGGGCCTACATGGTTGGGATACATTTGATTTGGTATTAGAATTTGATATTCTCAAGTCTGTTTCAGGAAACAAATTCATATTCTTATATCTGTACCCATTTATGTAATTTTGTACCTTTCACATCGCAAATAGGCATTGCACTGGTAATTAAGAGGGTTCATATAAAATAAAGTGTTTTACATATTAATTTTCAGAACATTGGGAAAATGTATTTTATGGTAACTGGGATACACATAAAATTCCCATAAATAATTGATTAAGCTATGTTCATATATACAAGACAATGTATAGTCCAGTCTATTTTTAAGAAAACCAACACTTCAGTGATACTGTAATATAAAACTCATAGTAGTGTACATTTCTAGATTCACAGATAAGCCATGATTTAAATGATATTGCTACTCAATGTGTAGAAATTCTCAAATATGTCAATGCAATCTGTGTATAGTACTATCTTATAATTTTAAATCTCTCATATAAATGTTATTATGATATTTTCTCTTTAAAGATTGTAATCTTTATTATTTTACTTAAATGTTATTATGGTATTTTCTCTTTAAAGATTGTAATCTAAGCTTTCTTGCTGAAGAATATTAGGAGCAAATTTTTTCAAAGATGTAATAAACATATATTTCATGTTTATATATAAATACTGTGGAATATTTATATACAATGTATACAAATAAACATCTACTGACATATTTATGCATGAATGTCTATTAAAATTTACATACAAATATCCACTAGCATTTGAGCTTATAAATTCATGTTAAATATATAATTTCATATAAATTTTCACATATATGCTTATAAATAAGTATACTCAATATTAAATAAGTACTAAATATAAAAAATTTATAAAATAAATTTGATATAAATATGTGAATTCATGTAACTACATTTTTACTTTTATAATTTAAAGTATTGATTATGAATTATGTAGAGTTATAAAATTTATTGTAAAAGATAATTATATAATTAAATTTATTATAAAATACAGTTGAAATAATAAAAGTTAAAATAATTAAATACATTTGATTTGTAAGTGTATCTCAGTAAAAAGCAATTTTAACACTAATAATCAAGTAATATTATTAAGGTATATTATTAAGTAATATTATTAAGGTATAATATTAAGTAATATTATTTAAGTATTCCTTAAATGTGGAAATATAACATTTTATTTTTATTTTATTTTACTTTATTTTATTTTATTTTTGAGACAAAGTCTCAACTATGTTGCCCTGGGTAGAGTGTCGTGGTGTCACAGGTCACAGCAACCTTAAGCTCTTGGGCTTAAGTGATTCTCTTGCCTCAGCCTCCCAAGTAGCTGGGTCTACAGGTGCCCACCACAATGTCTGGCTATTGTTTGGCAGTCCAGGCTGGATTTGAACCTGCCAGCTCTGGTGTATGTGGCTGGTGCCCTAGCCACTGAGCTACAGGTGCCGAGCCTATTTTATTTTTTGAGACAGAGTCTGAAGCCATCACCCTGGGTATATTGCTCTGGCATCATAGCTAAGAGCAACCACCAACTCTTAGGCTCAATCCTCTTAACTCAGTTTTTCTATTTTTGGTAGAAACAGGGTCTCACTTTTGCTCAGGCTGGTCTCGAAATTATGAGCTCAAGCTACCCACCTGCCTGGGCCTCCCAGAGTTCTAGGATTACAGGCATGAGCCACTGGACCCGGCTGAAATATGCCACTTTAATTTTAAGAAGTATCAGAGTTTTGATTTCATACAATTACTCATTTAGCTTTTGGATTGTGTGATTATTCTTTTTTTTTGCCGTTTTTCAGTTTTTGGCTGGGGCTGGATTTGAACCCACCACCTCCAGTATATGGGGCTGGCACCCTACTCCTTTGAGCCACAGGCACCACCCAGTGTATGATTATTCTTCATAACATGCTTTGGTTATGGATATATAACAGAAAAATCCTCTAACAATCACTTTTTCAACTTTTTTAGTAAAATAGTATGGAAAATATAGGTTTAGCCTAAAAATTGAATAGATTTGGGGCTACAAGTCTGACGTGGGTTGTAAAGTGATTACTAGAAATGAAGACAGAATAAATCAGATGGACCAACACATTATTTGAGGAAGCAGCTACTCCTACAAAAAATATGTCACATTGACTTTCTGGAAAGAAATAATCTGGGCTCCGTGTGTGATAGTTGTGGTGGGTAGATATAGGAAACAATTTTCAAATATTACATAGTCTACCAAAAAAATTATTCTCCAAGTGCTGTGGAATCCTTCTGGATATAGTAATGTGATTTGACTATAAAAAATTATTGAGCATGGGGCGGCGCCTGTGGCTCAGTGAGTAGGGCGCTGGCTCCATATGCCGAGGGTGGTGGGTTCAAACCCAGCCCCGACCAAACTGCAACAAAAAAATAGCCGGGCGTTGTGGCGGGCGCCTGTAGTCCCAGCTGCTCGGGAGGCTGAGGCAAGAGAATCACGTAAGCCCAAGAGTTAGAGGTTGCTGTGAGCCGTGTGATGCCACGGCACTCTATCCGAGGGCGGTACAGTGAGACTCTGTCTCTACAAAAAAAAAAAAAAAAAAAAAAAAATTATTGAGCATGAAAACGTAAGCACACATATACAATATTTTAGTGCTATTTCCTTATAATAATGCATGAATTAGAATTTATGAAAACATGTACGCTATATGCCTGCAGTGCTGGAGGAGAACACGTTCCCAGTGTTGAATGTAAGGCTGTCACTCAAACCTGGCTCTCCCTGTACGGCATCTCCTCCCATCTCAGTAGCAGAATTGTGCTTCCAACAGGCATGCTTAGGATAGCAATGGTATTTGGGTGCCTGAATTTAAAATGTTGCTGTTATTGCCAAACCTTTTTAGTTATGAAAATTTTCAAAATCGCTATGTGTGTCACGTTTAATAAGTGAGTATTTTTGTTGGATGCAACTTGTTTAAAGAAGATTTTAGACATTTTGCAGAAGCATGCCTCTGTTAGTCTGTGAATCCTAATTTAGAGTGCCACAATTTTCATCTTTGGTCTTTCTGTAAGTCTATAGTACCCCAGCTAGCAAAAGCAACTCATTACATTCTGTGTATACAGACCAAGGGAAGAAGTGGATAATTCAGCCTTTCAAGTGCGAGGTGGAATAATGACTTCAAAAAGCATAGGTAAGCACAAAATTCTTTTTCAATTGCAGGCCTTCCTCTTCTTTATCAGCCCTCGCACTTTTTTTTAAAATTTTTTTTTGTATCAACATAATTTATATGTGCTGTGGAAGTTTTTATTTATTTATTTTTTTATTGTTGGGGATTCATTGAGGGTACAATAAGCCAGGTTACACTGATTGCAATTAGCCCTTGCACTTTTAACAGGGGTCCTCAAACTGCGCCCCGTGGGCCACAGGAGGCAGTGTGATTGAATTTGTTCCCTTTTTTTTTTTTTTTACTTCAAAATAAGATATGTGCAGTGTGCATAGGAATTTGTTCCTAGTTTTTTTTTTTTTTTAAACTATAGTCCAGCCTTCCAATGGTCTGAAGGACAGTGAACTGTCCCCCTGTTTAAAAAGTTTGAGGACCCCTGTGAGTATTTCTAAAGGAGAAAGCTTTATACTGTATAAAGCACGGCACTATAGGTTGTATCTGATGCACTTAAACATACTCCTTAAACATTAATACAGTGAATTGCAAAAGAATAGTTATGAGTAGGAGAAATATGTTTAGCAAAATGGAGGACACACCAACAGTAACAAATCTTGGAGTATGAGTGATAAAATAACTTTTAGTATTCACATTATATGTGGTATCTTACCCACATAAAAAAACAGAATCACTACATAATTCCTTTTAAAGAAAATGAAAACTATGGATGTACATTGGAGTCAAAGGCCAAGTTCAATATATTATGTAATTGTATTAAGACTTGGAATAGATATATCTGTAGATAAGAGCTCCAAATATATCTATTGCAAGATTTTACACAATTTTTATAAAATCTTCTCTATATGTTGGCTATCTCTTTGTATATTATAAAATTATTATAAATAATAATTTATTATTATTTTTTATTATTATCAAAATATTATAATGAATATTTTGTGAATAAATGTACTTTAGCTACAATTTCCCGTTTTCCCCACGTATGGCAACTTGGTACCTTTATGGGACACCGTGTCTGTGTGTCTGTGTGTTCATATATCCCCCATAAAACACATGATATTAACACTTACTCTCTTTTATACAAATTAGTATTCAATTCTATATAATACAATCTTAGTAGTAGTAAATTATATTATTTACTAAAAATATAATTATTTCTGGAATGTGATTATAAAACTTTACAAGAATTTTATAACCTTATCTATAAAAATCATATACTTAAAATTATAATCAAGTAAAAGCAAATTTTGATGTGTTCACATACATTTTATCAAACATATCACACTTAATGAAAAAATGTCTTTTTTAAAATATATTTTTTGATTAACACATAATGTTTGTACATATTTGTGGAGTAGAGTGTGATATTTTGCCACATGTGTACAAGGTGGAATGATACAGAGAACTTTGTTCAAAACTATTTCTGGATGCTTGATGGCAGAATTCAGTTTGGTCTATAGTCCAATTCACTGTAATAAAGCAGCTCACGGGCGGCGCCTGTGGCTCAGTGAGTAGGGCGCCGGCCCCATATGCCGAGGGTGGCGGGTTCAAGCCCAGCCCCGGCCAAACTGCAACAAAAAAATAGCCGGGCGTTGTGGCGGGCGCCTGTAGTCCCAGCTACTCGGGAGGCTGAGGCAAGAGAATCGCGCAAGCCCAAGAGTTAGAGGTTGCTGTGAGCCGTGTGACGCCACGGCACTCTACCGAGGGCGGTACAGTGAAACTCTGTCTCTACAAAAAAAAAAAAAAAAAAAGCAGCTCACATGGAATCTCTGAAGTAATATACTCCGATTTAGTTTTATAACATGTACATGAAAACCCCTCCAGTACAAATATAAACAACGATAAAAAATTATTAAAAATTATTTCCCAACCATAGCAATTAGCATATTCACAAACTCAATCTTTATCATTTCTTTGATTTGGTAACATTAAAAATCCTCTCTTCTATTTGAAAAGCCACAATGAATTATTGTTTGCTGTAGTTCTCCCACAGTGTTATAGAACACTACAGCTTATTTCTCCCATCTAGCTGTCATTTTGTATTCATTAAACAACCTCTCCTCAATCCCCTGACCATCTTCCTTCCTCAGCCTCTAGTAATGTATTCTCTATTTCTAGAATAGAATAGAATTAATCTATTCTCTATTTCTGTGAATTCAGTGATTTCAGCTTCCCATGTGAGTGAGAATACGCAGTATTTTCTGTGCTTGACTTACTACACTAGACATAATATCTTCCAGACTCATCCATGACAAATGACAGGATTTCATTCTTTTCTTTTTTTTGAAGTCTGATGATATTCCATGGTCTGTTTAGACCACATCCTATTTCCATTAGTCTGTTGGTAGACATTTAGGTTGATGACTTATCTTTGTTATTGAGCATGGTTCAGTGATAAACATGGAGGAGGGTGGAGATACATCTTTAATATACTAATTTTCTTTCCTTCAGATATATATCTAGTAGTAGGATTGCTGGATCATATGGTAATTTTATTTTCAGCTTGAACAAATGTCTCTTTTTAATGTAGCACAATGTCAAATTTCGAGCAAAGATTTTGGCAAAAATATAAAAAAATTCTTAATATACTTTTAAAAAACACATGAAAGTTTTCAGTGTAAATGAGCCTTACGTTTAATGGATTTTTATTAAAACTTCGGGTGTTCAGAGATGTGATTTGAAAAGTGGTATGAAATATGAGATGAAAAACCTCTAATATTCAGTGATGAGTGGTGTGCTAATTAAACTACATAATCAAGTAATGTCAAGGATTTAAAGATTAGTGTGCAGCTGCTTCAAAATGAACGTGGAAAAATGGATGAGGATTAGTTACAGTTTACTCCTTTTCAACTCCTTTAAAATTTATATATACCCAAACTGGATGGAGCAGGGAAGAATGTGAGATGAAATTGACCCAGGCTAGCCGTCCTCTCCACTCGGCAGACTCCCCTTTACAACTCAATTCAATCTTCTCCTTCTAGTCTGTTTGAATTTTTTTTTTGTCTTTAGCACAGCTATTGTTACACTCAATCCTGTCATTGTCACTTATCAGTTTCATATTCCAAAAATATGACTATGTCAAGGCACAAGGCCCACATCCCACGTAAACCTCAGGAGACCACCAAGAGACCCATAGCACAAACTTCCTTTCCATGTGACAGAAACCACATGGACAGATACTATTTGGATTAATCATTACTTTCCACTTGCTTTTGATAATACAGTGAATTTTCTTTTTTATTTGGGGATGAGGTGCTGAGGATCCTTTTTTGTTAGTATATTGTCTTTTTAATTATAAAACAAAGTTGCTTATTTCCACCTATGAAAACATTGCTTATATTCTGACTTTGCCATTCAATAATTGAGGATCTCCACTTCAAAACCTTTATACATATTTATAGAAATATGAATACTGGTATATTAATGTATTTTCACAATTGCCTGTCATTTTCTTTATTGTATTTTATTATTTTATTTTTTGAGATAGAGTGTCACCCTGTGCCTGGACTGCAGTGTCCATGGCATCATCAAACTCATGCAACTTCAAATTTTTGAACTCAAGCAATCCTCTTGCCTTTGCCTCTCAAGTAGCTGGGACTAACAGGCATGAACCACCATCTTGCATTTCTTCCCCAGAATGACTAGATCGCAGGAATTCGTAGTAAACAAACAACCGCTATAATAGGCCATTATTTGATGACAGCATTTTTGCACCCTAGACATTATTAGCCTTTGCATGAGAAGCCATCATTGCTATCTTATTTAATGTTATAATC
This sequence comes from Nycticebus coucang, assembly GCF_027406575.1. Taxonomy (NCBI): domain Eukaryota; kingdom Metazoa; phylum Chordata; class Mammalia; order Primates; family Lorisidae; genus Nycticebus; species Nycticebus coucang. The sequence goes on from NC_069782.1 coordinate 35,202,789, forward strand.
TCTCTGATATATGGGTTATGGTTATCACTCAAAATTTATTTGTCATATATGTCATAAGACAAATTGTTAAATTAAATGACAACTAGTGATCTGAGATAAATTTATTTTAGTGATAATATCTTATTTCTTGAGACATTTTGGTGGCCCATTATTCTTACTGTTGGTAACAATGGTAGCAAATAATACTAAGATCATATGGTACTGTACATTAGGATATTATATACTAACAATGTACAATGTATCATGCTAGTGCCTGGTGTTGCCAACACTGAGTGTGCAGTTGCCTGGATTTTGATTTGGAGTGAAGTGAGAACGTGCATGCATGCCTGATGGTGAGAGTTCTATCTGTGTTTTGTTTAAATTATTGTGCTTTTTGCACAATATAAATTTCATCATATATTTATAGTACGTATTTATAGGATTACATATAAATGTATATTTTAATAGATGTCAATGTGAAAACCGAGTATACTTTTCTTTGAAATCCCTTTTTTAAAAATACCAATGTCCATCTGTTCTATATTCTTCAATATAAGGAAATAAAACAGAATAATTGTTTATAATTAAGAAACTATCAGTTATACAAAAATTGGTCATCTAATATGCTTTTAATGAATGTACTTATATTTTAATAAAATATTTTAGAGACAAAGTCCCATTCTGTCACCCTTGCTGGAATGCCATGGTGTAATCATAGCTCATAGCAGCCTTGAATTTCTGGCCTCAAGTGATCCTCCCACTTGAGCATCCCAATGTGCTAGTGTTGTACTTGGTCTTTTATAAATTTAAATCCCATCTAAAATGTGTTAACTCTCCCTGAATTTTTATTATCACTTCACCTTTTTATGATTCATTGGTCATACGCTTCAGAATCTCATTAAAGAGAGACTTATTCTGATACTGCATTTTAGTAACAATTCTATAACTTGAAATATGAAATATATATTTAATGACTGGTGACTTTTTTTAAAAAAGAAAAGGCTTCAGATTAAATAAATACAGAGACCTTAACAGTTGTCATTCATATGATTACAACAACAATAACTGAAAAAATGGGAATGAAGAAATTATATTTGACCCATCACACTATCCTGCTCCATCTGGTGTATAGCATGATTCATCCCTTTGTCCAACACATCCGTGTCTATTCTCTAATAAAAGAAAACAGTAATCCTTGGAGAAATTGCTGGTTCTGGCATAAAGTAGGAAATAGAAAATATTGTCTGGAGTGTTTTTTTGGTTCCATAAAATAAGAAATAAAAACCAGAAAGGAATAATTAAAAAAAAAAAAAAAACATCAAGTAAACAAAAACCCCACCATGGTGATGAGTGCGCATCAAAGGGACCAAGGAGTCAACTGGAAATGCTCCCAGTAGCTAAAGCTGGAACAACTTGAAGAACAAACAGAGGGTGGTATTGGGTTATAATCCGAAATTTAAAAAAGATACATACCCATGAGCTCATACCGATACTAAGAATTGAACAAGGAAATCTAGAAGACAAATTATGTATACAGGTTTCAAAATAATTTACCTTCAAGCAGGTGAAGAACAGTAACTGTGAATAGTGACTTCATTTCAAAGAGTACAATGTAGCAAGGGATAAAAATTCATTTTACATGAAGAATTTGACTAATATTCCTTTGTGACCTGTGATCCAGGAAACTGTTGACTGTGATAAGCCATTCTTATCGTACTCACTCTTGATATTATGGGATGAAAATAACACTTTACTTCTTCATCAAAAAATCCATACACTCAGCTTACTCATGAGAAAAACAAAATTAGACAAAATCTCAGTTAAGGAAAATTCTACAAAATAACTGACCAGTGCTTCTCAAAACTGTTGTGGTCATCAAAAGCGTGGAAAGTTGGGGAAATTATGGCATCAAGAGGAGCCTAAGGAAATGAGTCATGCAGTATCCTGATGGGATCCTAGAACAGGAAAGAAATATTGGGTCACAAACAAAGAAAATATTAATAAATTATAGAACTTTGTTAATAATATATCAATAATAGTTCTTGATTTGTGGCAAATATACCATACTGATGTAAGATTTTAATAAAAGGGAATTTGGATGAGGGGTATCTAGGAATCTTAGTAATTTTTTTCACAACATTTTTATAAATCTAAATTTTTTTAAATATAAATATGCATTCTAAAATATAATGCTTATTTAAAAAACAGAATTTGCCATATGTTTCAATAAAATTATAAAAATAATTTTATAGTTTTAATACTGTGATCTTTTAATGCATTTGTGAAAAAAATTAGCAATGTACATTTGGCAAAACTCTGCAAGGTGGATTTTGAATAAGTTATCATTTCTGTTTATTTATTATGGATATGGCTACACCAGTTATTTATTTATTTTTAGTTTGATGTTATTCTTGAAAGTATTTTATTAAATAGGATATTTTGGACAATTGCAACTAATGAGTAGACTGTGTAGTTTTGGCTATAAATTTGAATTTCGAATGATTGGAGTGATAATTAAAACTTCCTATAATTGTCCTAAAACATTCTAAATGACTTCCTGGCAGTGTATTCATAGTTAAAATGCACAGTATGAAGGACTATGGTGTTCATAGCCTAATTGGAGAGCATAAACTACACATATGATGATAATCCCCTTTTTGCATACTTTTTGACATTGATGTGGTGATTCCAAATTTGGCATATTTTGTTAAACCAACTGTGCTTCAAAGTGAATAATGTACAAATTCTATAATTCTAATTTCACTGGCATATCTACTGTGTAGCTTCCTAGGAATTAGCTTTTCACATTTGGGAACTTTAAGATGACTTTCTAAAGGAACTATTAGAAAAAGTTGGGTCTAGTTCTCTAGCATATTTTACTAAATTCAACAGGCGGTAAACAAACTAGACCCATTGAATAGTTTCTATGTTCCTGGTGTGTTTTCCATGACTCTTTTTAAGAGTTTGAATGAGACTTCCCTAATACACAATGCCTCCTCTCTTAACTGATGATGAGAAACAGATATGAACTTCCTTTCTCTCTTTGATACATCCAGTAATCTTGATAAAGTAATTTCATTTACTTTTCAGATTTGGCATTCCTCAGTATATTTAGTGACTACCAAACCCCTGCTGTGAATTCTCACTTCAGTAGAAAAGTGTTGTACCATGTTTTGTCTTACGTATATATACATATTTTTTCATTTGGGTGATTTTAAAATTTTACTGAATATTTTTAAGATATTAAAAGAATAGTTACTATTTTCTTCTTTATTTTATTACGTGTATTACCTTCTTTATTGTATTAGAAGTGTCTAACAAAGGGATTTCATGTAATTATTTATATTTTAATATTAATATCACTAGATTGTAACAAAGGCACACTATGATATGATGAAATAAGTACTACACTAAAAATGTTGGTTTTAGATCTTCTGGCAATGACTTTGGGCAACACAACCAATGAGGAAATAAAGAAAAGGACAGGACTGATATGCATGATCTCTACAGTCCTTCAACAAATTTTGTTTTTTTTTTAATTATTACATTTTAGACTAATTTTAAATTTATAGACCATTTGCAAAGTTTATACAAAGAACTGTGAACCCCAGTTTTCTCCTAGAAATATTTTACATCAGTATATGGCAAATTTTTCATAATTAGTAAGTCATGATTGATACATTATTAATAAAAATCCACACTTTATTAGAATTTTCTTGGTTTTTTACCTAAAGTCATTTCTGTGTTTCAGGATCCCATTCAGGTATGAATGTGGTAAAATTACATTTTGTTTCCTCAGGATCTTCTTAGCCACCGTAGACTCTCAGACTATCTTTATTTTGGTGACCTTGACAGTCTTGAAGACAATTTAACCAGTATTTTGTAGAATAGCCCACACTTGTGGTCATCTGATGTTTTTCTCAGGGTTAGCCTGAGATTATGAGATTTGGTAGCGAGAACACAGAGGTAATGTTCCCTTCTCATCGTGTTGTATTAAGGGTACATACTATAAAAAAAGACTTGTTGTCATTGATGCCAACACTGATTACCTGGTGGAGGTTGTGCTGGTTACCAGGTTTCTCCATTTGAGGACATTCCCTGCCCTTTCCTCTATGGAAAGAGGGCGCTATGTAAAACCGGTGCTTAAAGAGTAGGGAGATATTCTCTAACTTTATAAGGAAAGAGCATCTGTATACATTATTCAGAAATCTTTTGCATGGGAGATTTGTCTATTATTCTCCTTTTATTTATTCAATCATCTATTTATATCAATATGAATATTTAGTATATTGGGCTACATGATATTAATACTTCTCCCAAAAGATATTATATGCCCTGTATTCCAATGAAGCATAGATGTGCAGAATTAATGGAAAACACTTTGATATGGTTGTTCAGAATATCTCACTCATTCATTTGGCAATGAGATAAAATGTATTGTGTTTTTAAATTAATTTCATTTTTTATTTATATACTATGTATAATAGGTACATATATTTTCAGGGTAAAAGTGGTAATTACTTTCATATATTTTGTAAAGATCAAATGGCTATAGTTGCATCATTCGCCTTGTTTGTACACTTAACTTTGAAAATCAGGTCAAATATTTTTTGAACTATAAAAGGACAGATTATTATAAACATTGAATTATCAAGGTGCCTATTTAGTGCTTAGTGTTTTTGCCACAAATTCGATGACATTTTCTGTTTTTGTCTCTTTAGAGTAAAAAATATTCATAGATTTAATGTCTGTCTTAACTAATTTGAAGGTTCATATTTACCTAAACTTTTATTTATGTATATAACCACTTTTTGCCCTAAATATATCAAAGTGTTATTCATGTATAACATACAAGTATGACATACAAAGCAGGTAATACAGTAATTCGGAAAAGCCAAACCAACTCAGATCATTTGGATTTGAAATGAGGAATGGAAATTTGTCACCACAGTTTTCCATATGAATTTATTTTAACTGAGAACATGTATTTACATATATATATGAATGTATTTTGTGTTATCTACAAAAAGAGTACTATTTTGGCAGTGGAGTTTAAGTGATTTGTCAGATTATGTTTATCTAGCTCATAAACATTAGTTAGAAAATACATTTAAGTAACTTAATAATTTTTTTAAATAATACCGGCTGGGAAAATATTTTGCTATTTGTAATGAAATCACACTTTCCTAAACCAAAAATATCAGTACACATGGGATTAATATTCAATCATTTAAAATAATTTATAAGTTCTCTACTTTTATATAAACAAATAATGATTTATGAATAGATAACTGGTCAAGAGTTCTAATCTTTTTAATTTCATTATACAGGATTAAAAAAACTCATTTGTTTGGGAAGAGCAAGAGATAGTTTTCTAATCCTACTGCATTTTTTAAGTCAGAATTCATATTGTTAAGAAAACAAAAAATGCTTCATATCTTTTACTTTAAACTGCTTATGAGAATCTATCATTAGATTTATTGATGAAATTTTAAGTATTAATAATTTGGCTTTTTTGAAGACAAGTGTCTGTGTTTATGATTCTAGTCTATGCTATGACGTGAAACATAAAATATTGCTTTTTTTCTAAATTCATTTGGTTCGTTAATTTTTTTAAATTTCATAATTTTACAGGGGTACAAATGTTTTGGCTACATGAATTACATTTGTACTATTTGAGTCAAAGATATAAGTGTGCCCATCACCCAGACAAAGTGCACCTCACCCACTAGGTATGACTTTTCCTCATCCCCCCCTCCCCCAACAACCATTTGATTTCCATTGAGTTTTACATCAATGTGGACTGATTAGTTCCAATTTTATAGTGACTACATGTAGTGTTTGCTTTTCTATTCATGTGATACTCCAGTTATGGGAATGGTCTCCAGTACTATCCAGGTTGTTACAAAAGGTGTTAGTTCTTTTTTATGCCTGAGTAGTACTCTATGGTATTGAGATACCACATTTTATTAATCCACTCACTCATGATTTGATAGGCACTTTAGGTTATTTCACATCTTTGCAATTGTCAATTGTGCTGCAATAAATATTTGAGTGCAGTGTCTTTTCAATAAAATGGCTTTTTTTCCCTCTTTGGGTACAAACCCAATAGTGAGATTTCAGGATCAAATGGTAGGAGATTCTTTCAGGAATCTCCACACTCTTTCCATAGAGGTTGTACTAGTTTGCAAATCCCACCAGCAGTGTGTAATTTTTTTCTTTCTACATCCATACCAGAAGCTGTTGCTTTGGGACTGTTTTTTTTTTTTTGCTTTGGGACTTTTTTATAAACTCCAGTCATTCTCACTGGAGTTAGGTGATATCTCAGTTTAGTTCGATTTGCACTTTCCTGATGATTATACAAGTTGAGCATTTTTTTATATGTTTACTGCCTATTTTATATGTTTAATGCCAATATGTTTTTTGAAAAGATTCTATCCATATATTTTGCCCAAATTTTAATGAAGTTATTTTATTTTTTCTTCCTGATTTGTTTGAGTTCTTTTTATTTTTGAGTTCTTTATAGATTCTATTTATTAGCTCTTCACTGAACGTAAGTCATGCAATATTTTCTCCCATTCTATAGGTTATCTCTTTGCTCTATCGATTGTTTCATTGAGTGTGCAGAAGTTTTCTAATTTAATCATGCCCCATTTATTAATATTTCTTGTCACTGTGATATCCATTAGGGTCTTTTTCATAAATTCTTTGTGTAGGTCAATATCTAGAAGAGTTTTTTTTTCAGCATTTTATTCTAGCATTGTTATGGTTTAATGCTTTACATTTAATCTTTCTATCTTAAATTAATTTCTGTGAGTGATGAGAGGTATGGCTCCTACATCTTCTGTACATGGCTATCCAATTTTTCCAGAACCATTTAGTGAATAGCTTTATTTTCCCCAGTGTATATTTTTCTCTGCATTGTGAAAGATCAGTTGGCTATTCATTGATAGTTTTGTATATGGGTTTTCTATTTTATTCTATTCTAATTATTTTATAATAATTATCAATTATAAAGGACATTTCTTCCTTTTTTTCATTAAATCATAGCTGCGTACATTAGTGCAATCAAGGGGTACAATGTGCTGGTTTCATATACAATCTGAAATATTGTCATCAAACATTTTAATATGGCCTTCGTGGCATTTTCTTAGTTATTGTATGAAGACATTTGTATTCTGCATTTAGTAAGTTTTGCCTATACCCATTCTAAGATGCACCGTAGGTGTGGCCCCACCAATTACCCTCCCTCCACCCCAACATTCCCCTTCCCCTCCCCTTCCTTGGCCCTTTCCCCATATTCTTGTGCTGTAGTTGGGTAATAGCCTTCATATGAAAGCTATTAGTAGGGCTGAGTACATGGATACTTTTTCTTCCATTCTTGAGATGCTTTGCTAAGAAGAATATGTTCCAGCTCCATCCATGAAAACATGAAAGAGGTAAAATCTCCATCTTTCTTTAAGGATACATAAAATTCCATGGGATACATGTACCACAATTAAGTAATCCATTCGTGGGTCGATGGACACTTGGGCTTCTTCTATGACTTAGCAATTATGAATTGAGCTGCAATAAATATTCTCGACAGATGTCTTTGTTATATTGTGATTTTTGGTCCTCTGGGTATATACCTAGTAAAGGAATTATAGGATCAAATGGCAGGTCTATTTTTAGATCTCTGAGTATTCTCCAAACATCCTTCCAAAAGGAATGTATTAGTGTGCATTCTCACCAGCAGTATAGAAGTGTTCCCTTTTCTTCACATCCACACCAACATCTCTGGTTTTGGCATTTTTTATGTGGGCTAATCTTACTGGGGTTAGGTGATATCTCAAAGTAGTTTTGATTTGCATTTCTCTGATGATTAAGGATGATGACCTTTTTTTCATGTGTCTGTAGGCCGTGCACCTGTCCTCTTTAGAGAAGTTTCTCTTCAAGTCCTTTTCCCAGCCTGATATGGGATCACTTGTTCTTTTCTTGCTTTTACGTTTGAGTTCTCTGGATTCTGGTTATTAAACCTTTATCGGAGGTATGACCTGCAAATATTTTCTCCCTTTATGAGGGTTGTCTGTTTGCTATACTTGCTATGTTCTTGGCTGTGCAGAAGCTTTTTAGTTTGATCAGGTCCCAGTCGTGTATTTTTGATACTACTTCAATTGCCTGCGGAGTCCTCTTCATAAAATATTCACCCAGGCCAATACCTTCAAGAGTTTTCTTTGCATTTTATTCTAGTATTTTTATAGTTTCATGTTTTAAGTTTAAATCTTTAATCCAGTGAGAGTCTTTCTTAGTTAATGGTGAAAGGTGTGGGTCCAGTTTCAGTCTTCTACAGGTCACCCGCCAGTTCACCCAGCACCATTTGTTAAATAGGGAATCATTTCCCCACTGAATGTTTTTAATTGGCTTGTCAAAGATCAAATAACGGTAAGTGGCTGGATTCATCTCTTGGTTCTCTATTCTGTTCCAGACATCTATCTCTCTGTTTTGGGGCCAGTGCCATGCTGTTTTGATCACTATCGATTTATAGTACAGTCTCAGGTCTGGTAGCATGATTCCTCCTGCTTTCTTTTTATTTCTGAGTAATGTCTTGGCTATTAAAGGTTTTTCTGATTCCATATAAAACAAAGACTTTACCTCTTTCATGTTTACATGGATGGAGCTGGAACATATTCTTCTTAGTAAAGTATCTCAAGAATGGAAGAAAAAATACCCAATGTACTCAGCCCTACTATGAACTAATTTAGGGTTTTCACATGAAAGCTACAACCCAGTTACAACCTAAGAATAGGGGGAAGGGGTAAAGGGAGGGGAGGGAGGGGGGAGGTGGGTAGAGGGAAGGGAATTGGTGGGATTACACCAGCAGTGCATCTTACAAGGGTATATGTGAAACTTGGTAAATGTGGAATGTAAGTGTCTTGGCACAGTAACTGAGAGAATGCCAGGAAGGCTATGTTAACCATTGTGATGAAAGTGTGTCAAATGGTCTGTGAAGCTAGTGAATGATGCTCCATGATCATATCAATGTACACAGCTATGATTTAATAAAAAAAAAAAAAAGAAGAAATGTCCCTTCTATACCAATTTTCTTAAGTGTTCTGATCATGAAGGGATGCTGGATATTATCAAAAGTTTTTTCTGTATCAATCGAGAGAATCATATGCTCTTTATTTTTTAATTTGTTTATGTGCTGAATTACATTTATAGATTTACGTATATTGAACCAGCCTTGAGACCCTGAGATAAAGCCCACTTGGTAATGGTGTATAATTTTTTTGATGTGTTGTTGGATTCTGTTTGTTAGGATCTTATTGAATATTTTTGCATCAATATTCATTAGTGATATTGGTCTATAATTTTCTTTACTTGTTGGGTCTTTCCCTGGTTTAGGGATCAAGGTGATGTTTGCTTCGTAGAATGTGTGGGGTAGTATTCCTTTTTTTCCTATATTTTGAAAGAGGTTTAGTAATATATGTACTAGTTCTTCCTTAAGGTTTGGTAGAATTCTGACATGAAGACTTTTGGTTCCAGACTTTTCTTTTTAGAGAGATTTTGTATAGTTGATGCTATTTCAGAACTTGATAAAGGCCTGTTCAACATTTCCACTTCGTTCTGGCTAAGTCTTGGTAGGTGGCATGCTTCCAAGTATTGGTCAATTTCCTTCAGATTTTCGTATTTCTGAGAATAAAGTTTCCTGTAATATTTGTTAAGGATTTTTTGAATTTTTGAGGGATCTGTTGTTATTTCGTCTTTACCATTTCTGATTGATGAAATTAGAGATTTTACTCTTTATTTTCTGGTTAGGTTAGCCAGAGGTTTATCTATTTTTTTGACCTTTTCAAAAAACCAACTTTTTGATTTATTGATCTGTTGTAAAATTCTTTTTTTTTTTTCAATTTCATTCAATTATGCTCTAATTTTGGTTATTTCTTTTCTTCTACTGGGTTTGGGGTTGGAATTTTCTTCCTTTTCCAGTTGCTTGAGATGTCCCATTTAGTTTTTAACTTTCTCTCTTTCATTTCTCTTGAGGAAGGCTTGCAGTGCTATAAATTTCCCTCTTAGGAGTGCCTTTGCAATATCCCAGAGGTTCTGATAATTTGTGTCTTCATTGTCATTTTGTTACAGAAATCTAGTAATTTCCTTCTTAATCTCATCTATGACCCATCTATCCTTCAGCATAAGGTTATTTGGCTTCCATGTTTTTGTTTGAGTATGCAGATTCCTGTTGTTACTTAGTTCAACTTTTATTCCATGATGGTCTGAGAAGATGCAAGGAATAATTTCTATTTTTTTTTTTTTAATTTGCTAGGTTAGACTTGTGACCTAGGATGTGATCAATTTTGAAGTATGTTCTGTGGGCTGATGAGAAGAATGTGTATTAAATTCTGTTGGGATGAAATATTCTGTAGATGTCTGTTAATTCCCAATGTTGAATGGTTAAGTTTAAATCTAAAATTTCTTTGCTCAGCTTCTTTTTGGAGGATCTATCCAGCACTACTAAAGGAGTGTTAAAATCTCCAACTATGATGGAACTGGAGGAAATCAAGTCGCTCATGTCTGTAGTTTCTCTTATAAATTGAAGCACATTCTTGTTGGGTGCATAAATATTAATAATTGAAATCTCATCATATTGAGTATTACCTTTAACAAATATGAAGTATCCATCTTTATCCTTCCCTATTTTGGTTGATTTAAAGCCTATTGTATCTGCAAATAGGATTGCAACACCTGCTTTTTTCTGCTTTCCATTTGCCTGGAATATAGATGACCATCCCTTCACTTTGAGTCTATATTTATCTTTTAATGTAAGATGAGATTCTTGTATGCAGCAGATATATGTCCTGAATTGTTGTATTCAGTCAGCCAACTTGTGCCTCTTTAGAGGACAATTTAAGCCATTCACATTAATTGAGAATATTGATAAGCCTTTCAAAAGTTCGGTGGACATTTTTAATCCTTTTGCGACTATGGAAGTTGGAATTTAATCAAAAGTTTCCGGGTGAGTTTACTTTTGTTGTGAAGGATTACACTGGTCTTTATGAAGGATAGGTCTGAGAATATCCTGGAGAGCTGGTTTAGTTATGGCACATTTCTTCAACATGTGATTTCATTAAAGTATTTAATTTCTCCATCTTAAATGAAACTCAGTTTTGCTGTATACAGGATCCTGGGTTGAAAGTTATTTTGTTTTAGGAGGTTAAAGTTCTATGACTATACTCTTCTAGCTTGAAAGGTTTCAGCAGAGAGATCTGCAGTTATTCTAATATTCTTCCCCTTATAGGTTATGGTTTTCTTACGTCTGGCTGCTTTCATAATTTTCTCCTTCATATTATCTTTAGTGAAATTGATTATGATATGTCTGGGGGATGTCTTATTCTGGTTGAGTTATTCTGGAACTGTCTGCTATCTGAATTTCAGAATATCTTGGAATGTCTGGAAAGTTCTCTTTCATAATCTCATGAAGAAGAGACTCTGTGCCTTGTGAAGCTACTTCATTGTTTTCGGGGATCCCTATAAGGCGAATATTGATTTTCTTCAAATTATCCCAGAGCTCTCTGAGAGAATGATTCATTTTTGCTCTCCATTTCTCTTTCTCTTTGAATGTTTGGGAGTGTTTAAAAGCTTTGTCTTCAACGTCAAAAATCCTTTCTTCTACTTGCTCCATTCTGTTACTGAGAGATTCTACTGTATTTCCTAGATCTTTGAGGGCTGCAACTTCTTCTCTCAATGTGTCACAATCTTTGGTCATTTGGTCTTTGAATTCTTGAGACATCGTTTGGATTGCTGCTTGAAATTCTAATTCGATCTTATTTGCTATCCAGATTCTGAATTTGTTTTCTGACATCTCAGCCATTTGTTTATGCATGGGATCTTGTACTGTGTCTGCCTTGTTGTTCCTTGGGGGAGTTGATCTACTCTGATTATTCATATTGCCAGAGTTTTTCCATTGATTCCTGCCTAATCCGTTGCCTCTGGCCATCCTCAGAGTTGGGAAGGTGTCTCTCCGAGATTAGACCTCAGCAGGATCACTCAATTGTTGCTGGATCTTTGTAAGGAGTGACCTTGTGTAGCTCCTCTGGGACTTCCCCAGCCAGGGAGTTCTAGCTGTGGGAGCAGCTACGGAGTGTGGCACACCCAGATCCAACAACAGGGTGGGGAATGGTGCACATGGTTCTTTTAGTGCCTGGCACCTGGTGACTTTGGCACAGAGAGCCCAAGGTTCCAGCAGTCACTGGCCAGGAGAAGGGCTCCGTGCATAGGCAGAGAGGGCTCTGGAGGGAGGGCGTGGGTTGCGTGCCTACCAGAGTCCCTGGCCAGATGGGCAGGCTGGTGAAGAGGCAGGGAGGGTACAAGAGGGAGGTTGCGGGTTGCGTGGCTCCCGGAGTTCCTGGCTGGGTCAGGAGGAGGCCCAGTGGGTGCCGGGCACGGGCGCAGGGCCTTGCATTTGTCTGTGGAGTACCTTGCCAGTGCAGGTGTGGGTTGCTGGGTTGCACAGCTGCCGTCGGGGTCCCCTGTCTGGGGCAGGCCCAGGTCACTGGATTGCACAGGCTCTGGTGGAGTCCCTGGTGGGGGGGCGTGGTGGGGGTGGGGGTGTCTCAGCATTGCCCCCGGAGTCTTTTGCTGGGGAAGCACTTAGTCCGGCAGACAGGGAGGGTGGGGACATCTCAAGAACCTCCTCTCTCAGTATCAGCAGGGGTTAGGCTTCTGGTTCATCAGAAGGGGGGAAGTGTGTACTGGAAGTTCAGAATGGCAGGGAACACTTTAGTTCAGTTTTTCTGTCTTGTGAGAAAGTGTTCAGAGTCACAGCAGGGTTCCTCTGAGGAAGTAGTCCCCACTTCCCACAGCACTCACCCATAGGGTGAGACATGAGGTCCACAGTTCACCGTTTGTCTGTAGAAAAGCTGCAGGAGCAGACAAAGAGAAACATGAAAGTACACAGAAAAACAAAAAGACCACAGCTTTCTTAGTGTGCGTGTTGGGGGGGGAATGGACGCTTTTCCTTTCAGATAAATTTTGTACCTGAAGCTTGGTTTCTTGGAGTTGCAGCTTGCCTCAGCAGAAGTAACCTGCAGTTATCATTTCTATCTCAGATGGGCTCCCAGTCTTCAGCTTAATTGGGATGTTTTTAGATGTTATCTTCCCTTTTGGAGAGGAGCCTCTTTGTATAAAGGACATTTCTCAGCAGATTCCTTTCTTTCTATGTTTTTTATGTCTGATTGTATACCCATGCAATAGAGCTTTGTTCTCAATGCCTAGAAATATTGCTCATCCTTTTATTCAATGCTAATTTGATATTTTTTTAAAGTTAATTCCTATACAAAAAATTTGCAATACTTCAAAATTGTTTAGATATGACTATCACTCCAAAGTAATGCAAATAGCCTTGAATTTAACTCTGAGTAGCCATTAATACAATATAGTATTAGTAAAATTATAATTGGTAGTTTCTACGTGATCATAGATGTCTGAGATTTTTTTGGAGGGGTGGGAAAATTATTTAGTTCTTAATTTAAATCTAAATTGTACATTATATAATAAGATTTCTATTAAAAAACTGAAAGAAAATTTTAGCAAACATTTATTTACATTTCTCTGATGATTAAATATGATGAGCATTTTTTCATGTGTCTGTAGACCGTGTGCCTGTCTTCCTCAGAGAAACTTCTGTTCATGTCCCTTGCCCACATTGAAATGGGATCACTTGTTCTTTTCTTATTAATAAGTTTGAGTTTTCTGGATTCTTGTTATTAGACCCTTGTTGTAAATATAACCTGCAAAAATCCTCTCCCATTCTTAGGGTTGTCTACTTGCTTTACTTACTGTGTTCTTGGCAGTGCAGAAGCTTTTTCATTTGATCAGATCCCAGAAATGTATTTTTGATGTTGCTTCAAGTGCCCAGGGTGTCCTCCTCATAAAATTCTCTCAGGCCAATTTTTTCAAGTGTTTCCCTTGCACTCTTTTCCAGAATTTTTATAGTTTCATGTCTTAAGTTTAAGTCCTTTCACCAATGAGAGTTAATTTTTGTGAGAGGAGAAAGGTGTAGGTCCAGCTGTGGGTCTACAAGTCGCCAGCCAATTCTCCCAGCACCATTTGTTAAATAGGGAATCTTTTCCCCAATTTATATTTTTGATAGGCTTATCAAAGATCAAATGACAATAAATGTCTGGGTTCATTTATTGGTTTTCAATTCTGTTCCATACATCTACCTCTCTATTTTTGTGCCAGTACCATGCTGTTTTGATCACTATAGATTTATAGTATAGTCTGAAGTCTGCTGAAGTCCGATAGCGTGATTCCTCAAGATGTGTTTTTATTTCTGAGTAATGTCTTGGCTGTTTCAGTTTTTTTCTGTTTCATATAAAATGAAAGACTAATTTTTCCAGATCTTTAAAGTATGACAGAGGTGCTTTAAAAAAATAATAAATAAATAAATAAACATTTAATTTACATATTTATGACCCCAGTGTAGTTTAGTTTGTCTGCTTGCAAAACCTGGGCTAAGCAGCCTATAGACACAAATCTTAAACTTAAGTCTGTCAGATCATTAGCTAAAGACCCATTGATCAGATTTTAAATTGTACAGACATACTTACTCTATGTGGCCACATATCTCACAACAAATGTTCTTTTCTTTGAAATACTACAATGCTTTAGTGTTATTCTATCATTGTTCCCTGGAATTACACTCTTTCTCCCAACTTTCTAAAATTTCAAGATATTATGGGGTACAGATTTTTTCTTTGCATGCTTTTTACGGATTGAGTCAAAGATATATGCATAAGTGTGCCCTTCACCCAAGACTATTAGTAGTAAATGAGGGATACAGTAAGTGCATAGGGCAAGAGAAACGAAAATTTATGTTCCATATAGTATTAGCAATCCAGTAATATAACAGTATCAGTAAGAAAAATCCCAGAAACAGAGCAGAGACTGTGTTTAAAAAGTTAAAGGTGACTGCTCAATTTATGTGGGCTCTGAAGATTGTAAATTAACCTCAACCCATAACCCTGATAAGTTGTCTTAGCCCACAGACTGGATTTTAACACAACTTGTTGGCTGTGCCAAAATTCAAGAAGAAGGTGACTCTCTGACACAAGCAATATTTAGCTGGATCTTGAAAAAATAATATAGGATTTGATAATTACAATATTATACTTGTAGTTATTTTATAGCATATTTTTATACTATATTTTTATTATATAATATTCACTTGATAGATTTTAGTCTATTAGTTTTGTTCTTCAATTATACTTCTAAAACAATTAAGCATCTATAAGTATAAATATTTAAATATTATTAAATATTAAAAATCACGTACTAGAGAAGAGATATGTATCTATAGCATATTAAAACATTAGGGTTCTTCCTCCCTTTCTTCCTTTATGCTGATGGAAAAGATAGTGAGAGCTTGAGTTTTAACTTTTAACAAGTTAGAAAAAGAAATATTTTGACATAGCTCCTAAATTAAAATTTCTTTTGTTAAATGCCTATGTTTTTAAGTTACTCAGTTTTCTATATACTTTAAGAGAAATCAGCAATCATTGATCCAACGCCAATTCCGAGATTAGAACGTTGTAATGATAGTTACAAGGCAGACATTTGATGTAATTCTTTGTGACACAATTTTGCAGCCATAGCACCATGAAGATGTTTCACGTTTCCCGCAGGTTGAATTTGGGATGAAGCCTAGTGAGATTTTGAATACTGATTTTCATGTTTCTGTTTTTTTCCTCGTTGTGCCCACTGGGGGGTGCTAAAGAGCTATACTTTGAAGGTAGCTCTATGACAGTTTCCTTAACCTCTTAGGATTGGCTTGTGTTCTTAAATCTTGCTGAACGTTTTCTCTTTCCCGTCACTTCATACTTTGAGTTCTGGATGCCCATTTTTTTTTTTTTTTATTGTTGGGGATTCATTGAGGGTACAATAAGCCAGGTTACACTGATTGCAATTGTTAGGCAAAGTCCCTCTTGCAATCATGTCTTGCCCCCATAAAGTGTGACACACACCAAGGCCCCACCCCCTTCCCTCCATCCCTCTTTCTGCTTCCCCCCCCATAACCTTAATTGTCATTAATTGTTCTCATATCAAAATTGAGTACATAGGATTCATGCTTCTCCATTCTTGTGATGCTTTACTAAGAATAATGTCTTCCACTTCCATCCAGGTTAATACGAAGGATGTAAAGTCTCCATTTTTTTTAATGACTGAATAGTATTCCATGGTATACATATACCACAGTTTGTTAATCCATTCCTGGGTTGGTGGGCATTTAGGCTGTTTCCACATTTTGGTGATTGTAAATTGAGCTGCAGTAAAACGTCTAGTACAAGTGTCTTTATGATAAAAGGATTTTTTTCCTTCTGGGTAGATGCCCAGTAATGGGATTGCAGGATCAAATGGGAGGTCTAGCTTGAGTGCTTTGAGGTTTCGCCATACTTCCTTCCAGAAAGGTTGTACTAGTTTGCAGTCCCACCAGCAGTGTAAAAGTGTTCCCTTCTCTCCACATCCACGCCAGCATCTGCAGTTTTGAGATTTTGTGATGTGGGCCATTCTCACTGGGGTTAGATGATATCTCAGGGTTGTTTTGATTTGCATTTCTCTAATATATAGAAATGATGAACATTTTTTCATGCGTTTGTTAGCCATTCGTCTGTCATCTTTAGAGAAAGTTCTATTCCTGTCTCTTGCCCATTGATATATGGGATTGTTGGCTTTTTTCATGTGGATTAATTTGAGTTCTCTATAGATCCTAGTTATCAAGCTTTTGTCTGATTGAAAATATGCAAATATCCTTTCCCATTGTGTAGGTTGTCTCTTTGCTTTGGTTATTGTCTCCTTAGCTGTACAGAAGCTTTTCAGTTTAATGAAGTCCCATTTGTTTATTTTTGTTGTTGTTGCAATTGCCATTTCAGTCTTCTTCATGAAGTCTTTCCCCAGGCCAATATCTTCCAGTGTTTTTCCTATGCTTTCTTTGAGGATTTTTATTGTTTCATGCCTTAAATTTAAGTCCTTTATCCATCTTGAATCAATTTTTGTATTTTAACTCTTCTGAAAATATGCTTGCCACTTCTGGATACAGGGCTCCATCTCCAGCATAATGATGTTCTATTGGTTGCCACCGAACTGTTTCCCCTACAACTTCCTTGGGTTTCTTTGTAAGATGTCTGCTGGTTTTCTTATAGAAATAAAGATCCTTTTCCAACTGCTAAATTTTTTCATTATCTGTTTTCAGAGTTTCCATAATGCCTTCTCCATCTTGCTCTTTAATAGGATGCGACAATAACAGCATTTTTTGCCCACATTCTTTTAGTCTTCAGTTACACTACAATTTCAGATCTTCTAGGGCAGATTCTAACTTATGGGCCAAAAAATTATCCCATTCCAGAGCCTCCAGCTTCATTTCTTCACTATGTAATTGTTGTTTCCATCCACTTTTCTCACATTAGCCATTTCACTGAAATACCTGAAAAGAATAGCTCTAATCTCAACACAACTTAGACAAGTTAATTTTTTCCAAGACATTTGCTTCACCACGAAAGAGGTTTTGGAATGACGCTCTGAAAAGTTCTGGAGAGTCTGGATATTTTCATTCTTGTATTTCATTGCAGCCTCAAAAGCGTCAATCATTTTTTCCAGTTGGAAAAGCACATGTTCATCTTCAGATAATAACCCTCTATGATTTGTACGTTTTTTTTATCAACACTGTTTCTTCCTCTCTGGAACTGATCATTTTATTTCTGAAGGGCTTCAGCTTTTTATGAAATCTTTATTTCCTCCTCTGCTGGGCTGGCCTAAAGCTGCACACTCTTTTCAGACAATTCTTGGTCCAATAAGTTCAGGTGAATTTATATTTTCAAACTGTCTCTGTATAAGGCCTGACTATATCTTAATCTCTTGTTTACTAAGTGGCTCTCCCATAACAAGGCATCCTTCTCGGAAACTATGTCCTCACATCTCTTTAAGTCTTCTTCCAGCTCAGACAGAGAATGTGCCTCACTCACTGCAGTTACTATTGAGCTAATTGGGATGTTCAGTGCACATTAATGCAATGAGTTGAATATTCAATCAACTGTCAATTGTTAAATATACTAACATTTATCTCTTTAAATTTGCTTTATATGTCTGAAGCAATAAACATCATGGGCATTTTAGAAAAGCGAGTTGAGGCTGATAAATAGCTTTTCTTTTCTCCTCTGTCTGTCCCTCTTTCTTTACTAATCTTTTTAAGTTATGCTAGATAATTTTAGTTCCCAACTGGAATACGGAAGCTGCTTGTCTTTTTCAGAAATAGCTGCTGTGGTACTCCCTCTACAGAGGTAGAGCGGTTGGAGACATCTTGCTGTGGTGTTTTATTTCTTCTATTTCTTCTCCTTTCCTGATCACATCTTTACTGAAAGAAGTGATCAGCCACAGCTACAGGGTGGATGGAGGAAAAGGGGAAATTTCAATTTATACTTTTGTTGACTTAGGTGATTATATTGTCTTTGATTCCACTCACCATGTGTAAACTCTATTTTTGTCATAAAAGCAACAATTTTCTCACAAGTCATATATTCATAGAGCATTACACATTGATATGTCAAAAGTTATGGCAAGCATGCATCTGGTTTTTATAGCTCCAAGTTTTTTTTTTAATGCATAGTCTCATTGATTATGATGCTTTTAAGTGCCCTTTCTGATCATATGAAAATTCTTTCATATGAATAATCCAAGTTAAAAAGGAATGAAATATTTTGATAATCTTTCAGTGTGTTATTTGTTGCCAATACACCAAGTTTAACTTTTTTATGTCTCAAATATAGAATATTATTAAAATGCTAAAATTATTTTCTAATTTAGAAGGAAAAACTATCAAATCATAACATATCACTCAACTGAAGTCAACAGAATTTAAAAATGGCTTGTTTTTATGTAGAAAGGAAATAATTGATGAACCTCAATTTTGTTTGGAACATCTTATTTTCTTCAGAAGAATATTAAAGGAGTCAATATTCACTTCTGTGGTTACATATGAGAATTAGATAGTCTCCTTTCCTTTCTCTATGTAACTTATTCATTTTAACTGACTTTTAAAAATGATATACTTTTATGTGGAACTGAAAATAAGTGTTTATTAATAAAGAATGCAAGTATTCATATCCACATACTAAATTTGAAACCAAACCTTCTGTATATTGTAAAATGCAATTATATACCTTCTGTACCCAAAGAGGAAATTTCCTATACAGAAATGATTGTTAAATCTGCAAAAAAGATACACAATTTAATTTTTCAACTGAAAACTTTAACTGTTTCTCTCAGGACTATATACAGCTTGATAGTATGGATTCTAGACAGTAGTTTGAAAGAAAGCAATAGTGAAAATGAATTTTGTGCCATCAGACACTTTAAAAACTAGATTTAGCAGCAGTCACATTAGCTTAGATAATGGGAGAATTTTTCTTCATTGAAAATGCTCTCTGTCGCTTGAGAAGAACTTACTGAGGCAGCCTGCCATCTAGCTTTTTCACAGAAAAACAGGCTTGCAGACTGCAGATGAGAGAGTCTGGAGCAGAGACAATTTTAACTTAGCCATTCCTAATTTATCTCAAGCATTTTCAATTCATCTTCACTGCTCTATGCACACAGGAACACCAGATTGCCACCCCTGGGGAACAGAATGCAACCCGGGATCTAGAGAGCTGTCACATTCCAAGAAATATTTAAATTGTGCTGATTTTCTTCTGGAGAACTGAGCCCAGGGAATGAAACTCTCCATCAAGTCATAGCTTTGCGGGCAATAGATCAGAGGATATTGCCAGTTTTCTAATGGATTATTGTTATCGGGCAGGTTTTCTTTGAAGGTATGTAGTCATTTTCTCAATTCATTACCCTCTACTATTTATCAGGTAATAATCTAATGAGCTGGGAATCCAGATCTGTAAAAAAGGAGGGAGATGTTAAGTAGTCGGTATTAACTGATGAATGACACTTTATTGCTGCATGTTTGTAGGTGAAATAATCTGATTCCTTTACTAAAGATTTGTAGGATGTAGTTTGAACTGCACTGTCAGCAAAAATAGGCAAAACCAAAACAAAACCACCGTGCTGCAGGCTGCATTATCATAAGTTCATACTAATTCTCATGAGAATTTTCCTTTTGTAGCTGCAACATATTATGAAGGAAAATGCATACTTTGGAAACTCTCATAACAATATATATTTTTGAATCATTTTAAAACAATAATATTTATCTTCATATTTTCCCAAATGCAAACTTTGTTTTAAATGATGTTATTAATTTTGGTGTCATTGATATATTTATGACTTATAAATATCTGAGAGATAAAAGTACTTAATTTCAAAAAAACTTCATAGAAGTCTTCTTGAGAACATGCTTGCACTTTGCTTTCCATATATTTAAGACTGAAAAAAATTTTACTGAAATTGATTGCAATGCTTTTAGTTAAATATACTATAAAAATTTATTATTTCACTTTATTCTGCTAGTAAAAACCTAAATACATTTTATAGAAGTACAAAAATGTTTAGCAAATGAAATGTTAAAAGCTGACAAACTTCTGAAAATCAGCTGAACCATTAACAAAGCTTTATTCTAAACTCAAATTGATTTCATTATAGTTATATATTAGAACAGGGAAAGGTGACTTCTGTGTCTCTTTCCGAGAAGTTAAAGAGGGTTGTGTGAGTGTGTGTGTATGTTTGTATAGGAGTGAAGGTGTTTGTAGGAGACAGTGAACGGGGAAATAGGGTAGCAAGCAATTACATAGTCATCTCAGTACTTATGAAAATTGAAGACATTTTAAAATACGGCATTAGGGCTTTGATGCTTTTATCAAATGTTTTATTATTGAATGAATGGGGTCATTGAAACCTACCACCTTGTTGGTATTTTTCTGTGTTAAAAATGACTGAGAGAATGGATAGGATAGTAGGTATATTTGACCTAGAGCATGGTGTAGCTGGTGCTGTATTTAGACTGAAACACAGTGTTTGCGTGTCCACCACTGCCTTTAATAGGCTCTGGAGAGGAAATGGTGGTTGAGCTTCGCAAGTGCACTTGTTAAATGTGTTCCAGTTTCTTTGGAGCATTCAAAAGAGTATTACAAGAATAAAGGAAAGAGAGAAGGATTGAGTCACCCAAATGGCAACTTTCAGTGCATTTTCTCTTATCCTCAGAGGGATTGTAAAAGGAAAAGAGGATAGAGTATAGTGTTCTCAAAGGGTACTTTTAAGTGCTTCTTTTTCATGAAACTTAACAAGAATTGAGAAACAAGGGCTTAAATTAAGTTTTCCCCATGGATTCCTCTGTTTGGCAAGCTTTCCCTTCTTCAAGAACCTTCCTCTCTACTCCTTTCAAAAAAAGTGAAATTGTTCCCAACCTGATTCCTCCCCCGGTAACTTACAGCTCTATTTTAAATCTACAGAAGTACAGCCTCTGAAACTGCATACACTCCTGAATGTCTCTGAGTTTTACCATTCAGTGGCTTATGAATTCCAGAGGTTATAGTGATTTAACATCCTTTCATTTCTCTCTTTATTTTTTATATTACAACTGGCTCTTCTGAAAATCTCAGGTTATGTGCATAAATAGGCATAAGTAGGAAAAGAGAGGAAAAACTTCAGAGAACAGATCTTATGATTGTTCAAATAGCAGCAATGAAATATGTCACTTCATGTGTGGACACAGGGAAGACATAACAGCATTGTAGCCATACATCCTTTAATGTACCCTTCAAATGTTATATGAGTAGAGATTAGGGTAAAACTGAAAGTGGTCTCTTCATTTCTCAAATTGCAATAAAAAGTTTTATGGCTTTTACCTGCTATTAGTCTTTTCTACCACAATCATGTTAACATCTCTTGCCTCCCCATAGAGTTCATTCACTTATCCAGCCACTGAAATCTGCTCGGCTTCCAGGTCTAGTTCCAAAACTTATTTTGCTTCATCTTATGTTGACTTTATTGCAAAACATATTACCATAATTTCATTTTATTATTTGCTGTTAAATTACATTTATTGAGTGCCCATGATATGTTTGTTGCTTCCAAGTAACATGTAGGAAGAAAATAAATCGGCTGTTTTATTAATATTTCAGGACCTCTAATTGGTACACACAAAAGGAGAAAATTAAGCCTGGCTTTTTAGCTGTTACTTATGTGCATGTAAGGCATAAAATATTCTATACTTAGTCAATGGCTTAAGTTCATCTTTACTGAGGATCCCAGACAAATCATCCAAATCTCTTAACTGTATTCTGTATGTCAAAGTGTCATAATAGAAAATCAGGTTATGGGTAAGTCAAACTAGGTTTAAATTTGTTAAACAAGTTTGTCCAGGTTAGTTGATTTCTATATACCCCTATGCCGTTATCTGTGTAATGGTTACAATAATGCCTACCTTTTAGAATCTCACGGGTCGTAGAGATCACATACATTAAATAACAAAGACATAATTTGTGCATATCATATGCTCAAGAAACAGTATGCATTTTTGAATGTGTTTTTCCATGGAGTTTTCTATGAGAATGTTCCAGTTGAAACTGTTTTGACTCTCATCTTTTTTGAATAATGTGTGTGTGTGTGTGTATACATGGGTATTACCACAGATCTATATATTTACCAGTTTCAGTAGTAAAAATAATGTGTTGAGGATGTAGCTCTAACTATAGATGCACTAAAGCATTATCCCTCCATACCTATAAAATTAAAAAGTGGTAAATTTGAGAAATCAGTTGGCCTATTCCATAGAGCTATTGAATAGCTAAATTATTGATCATAATGCACCAGAGAAAGCAGAGATAACTTTAACTCATTTTCCACTTTTTCATTCTCCCAAAGGATATGGAAATAGAAGACAATAAATCCTCTTGTTCATTATACTGTTCCCTTTGCCCCTTTCATTTGCATTTTATTTTGGTTCAGTGGCTTGTCTGGCAAGCTGGCCTCAAACTCCAACTGCATAGAGTAGTTCAAGCACATAAATCTAGCCTTCATGGACGAGAGAAAATATATGAAAACTTTTGTATTAAAACAAAAGACAGCTCTTGCTTTGAAAACATGCTAAACTTTTTCTAATGAGAGTCAAACTGTCAAATGTGAATGTTAAACCAGCCAGATGTTGACCTTCACTCAGAATTTAAGTCTTCACAAAATTAGTAACCAAGCTAGAAACTGCCTTCATTCGGTCTCAAGACTATTGGCAAATTCTGTGTCTAAATTTCTCATGTTAAGTTAATAATACATAGAAAAGCCTATTTAATATTCTGTGTTATTTGGGACACATAGTCAGCATAACACATATTTCTTATACTCTTAGTATTGGATTTTGGAAACAGATGTACAAAAATCTCCTATATGAAAGGGATCCACAAAATAATTATTTTTAAAGTGCATTGCAGAAAAATATCTGGCATAGTCTAGATAAAAATGTAAACACAGCAACTGCCTGCTAACCAGGCTTCTAGTTCGTCTTTCTGTTCTCAGTCATTATCTGTTGTCAGTGCCAATCCTGCCTTAAAACCTACAAATTCCTACCTACTCACCAATAAAGAGATACTTTAGGCATTCACCTTCATTTTCTAAAAGAGTTTTGAAGTTTTCATTGTATTTTTTTGGATATTTTGACCTGGTTCTTAAGAAGATTAGAACTTAAGTTGTAATTTTAAATCCGTATTCTAGTTTGTGAAGGTATATGTGTGGGGATAGATAGGTAATATAATACTCATATGGTATTGTGGATCTAATTAAAAAAATAAGTAAAATACTAGTATAGGACCTTGTTCATATAAATCCTTTAAAAAAGGATAATGGTTATTGTTGTTTCCTTCATGATACCATCAGCTCCAGGCTCACCCCTGATGTCGAGGGTGCTGTTACTACATTTGATGTTCAGACTACCTTTGAGGTCATTCACTTTCTTTAATCTATTGCTAACTTCAGGTAAATATTTTGATATATTAAGCCCTTTCTCTTTCATACACACTTAGAATTAAACACCTTGGCTTGGCAACCAATCCTTTGAGGCCTTATACCTTCAGCAAATTCTTCTATTTTTTAATTTTAAGATTTGGTATCCATCATTGAATGAATAGATAAATAAAAGTGGTGTATACACAATGAATACTATTGAGCTTTTAAAAAAGAAGGAAATTCTGTCATTTGAGACAAAATGGATGAAGCTGGAGGAAATTATTATAAGTGAAATAAGCCAAGCAAATGCATAGTAAGAAAGCAAATCTCTAAGGTGAGTGACCCTCACCATTTCTGTATAATGCCAAACAAATAATAAAGGAAGCATAAAGAAAATACAGATTTGCATAACAGGTATATCCCTTTTCATGTTTCCAGAACACAGTTTGGGGATGTTATCTGTAAAAAGACAGATAGTAAATTTATGGGCCGGACTATATCTAAATTTATGTTGAATCGCTAAACCCAGAGCATTAGAATGTGGCCACATTTGGATATAGAATGTTTAAAAAGGCTATTAAATTAAAAGGACATCCTTAGGATAGCCCTTAATTCAATCCGACTGGAATCCTTATAAGACGATGGTGTCTGGACAGTAGGAAGACCAGGGGAAGACACAGAGAGAAGACAGACCCCTACAAGCCAGTGAGTGACGCCTCAGAAGGAAACTCCTCTGCTCACACTTTGCTTTCAGACTTTTAGTCTCCAGAATGCTGAGACAATGCATTTCTGTGGTTGAAGCTGCTCAGTCTGTAGTGCTTTGTTACGGCGGCCCTGGCAAAGTGACTCCACACACGTTTCCGTCTCGGTGACGCCCTTTACTGCACGTTACTCTGCTCTTCCTCTCCTTTTCTCTCCTAAAAGGAAAAAACATTCTTAGGCTAGATTTGATTCAACACCATAGTTTTAGAACTCTTAGTTTAAAACATTTAGGATTTTCCAAACCCTTCTAAAATTTGACCAAATGAAAATACTAACTTTTTGTTTGTTTGTTTGTTTTGTCTTTTGAGACAGAATCTCAAGCTGTCGCCCTGGGTAGAGGGCAGTGGCGTCATAGCTCACAGCAACCTCCAACTCAGGCTCAAGTGATCCTATTGCCTTATGTTTCTATTTTTAGTAGAGACGGGAGTCTCACTTTTGCCCAGTTCGGCCTTGAACTCATGAGCTTGAGCAATCCACCTGCCTTGGCCTTCCAGAGTGCTAGGATTACAGGCGTGAGCCACTGTGCCTGGCCTCTAACTATTTTTATTTTTTGCTTTTTTTTTTTTTTTGGCCACGCCGGTTTTGAACCTGCCACCTCCAGCATATGGGGCTGGCGCCCTACTCCTTTGACCCATAGGTGCCTCCCAACTTTTTTTTTCTTTTTAATGGCAAAAAATAATCTCTTTTGTGTATATGACAGCATGGATTTTAGTCTAAAAATATAACTAGGCCTGTTTTTTCTACTGAAATCACTCAAACTACCTCAATTTGATGCACATGTCTAATAGAATGTTTAAATTTCTCTGTTTAGGGACATGTGTAAGTTTCCCACAGTTTGCTCTTACTGAATCTATTCAGTGGGATCAAGACTATTCAAACCACTTAAAATGTGTTTTCTCATGTTCACCACCCCTGCAACCTTACAGTGTCATTATTATGTGATCATTTTACTACTGTGGAATTCAGAGTGATAAAGGGTCTGTTCACAGTTACTTTGTATAAGGAGAGTAGTTGGTTAGCCAGAATTTGGGTCCAGAATCCATGTTCCAGAATCTGATATTCAACCATTGTAGATAGTATAACAGTTTTCAAAACATGGCAAGGTTTTATGTTTGTTGTAGGAATAGCTGTGGAAATACAAACAAATATATGTCATGTAGCAATATAGAGGAAGGAGAGGAAAATAATATGGTTCATATTTTAACCACATATTTTTATGTAAATACAATAGGGATCATGCTATCTGGTTAATTATGTGATTTCTGTGTGTCTTTTCTTATAGAGGTTGCAATTATTTTTTAGGACTTTTTTTCTTCTTCAAGATGGTATTGTGAGTGTGGTAAAGAAGTCAAGCTTATTATAGAAAATCTAAGAAAAAATGGTACGACTTTGAAACTTACAGAAATTTTATCTTTAATTGAATAATTCATGTTATATGGAGAAATAATGAATAAACCAAAGTGACATGTAGTTATAAATAATCTTGTTAATTCTAGTCACTTAAAAAAAATCAAGGGGGAGGAAACATAAACCATTTCATGAGTAAGGACCATTTGGTAAAATCTTTGCCAAGTGGTGATTCTACCTTAACTCGAAGAAACATACATATAGGGCGGAGCCTGTGGCTCAGTCGGTAAGGCGCCGGCCCCATATACCGAGGGTGGAGGGTTCAAACCCAGCCCCGGCCAAACTGCAACCAAAAAATAGCTGGGCGTTGTGGCGGGCGCCTGTAGTCCCAGCTACTCGGGAGGCTGAGGCAAGAGAATCGCTTAAGCCCAGGAGTTGGAGGTTGCTGTGAGCTGTGTGAGGCCACGGCACTCTACCGAGGGCCATAAAGTGAGACTCTGTCTCTACAAAAAAAAAAAAAAAAGAAACATACATATAAATTCCTAGGTTATGCTTTTCAAGTTAATTGATTCTTCTGATACCTTGAATATTTTTTGTAGATCTGAGTCATATTTTCTAGACAAATTTGAATCCAGTAGAACATCTTTGACAAGTAGGCCAGCACCCCCATGTGACATAAGTACAGTTGACCTACTTCACAAATTATTCTTCTGCCCCCTCATTTTCACAATAGAATCTCTGTGATATTGTCAGATGTCCATATCTAATACAAGAAGTATAATCATCATTAAGTCAAAGTTTGTCCATCACCTGCCAAAACTGGGCAATATAAATAACCAAACGGAGTAGTCCTAGATTCTAGTTATATTTTCTATTATAAAATTAAAATATAAGGAGACTATTGTGAGGGATCCTCTCATCTCTCTAACATGTAGTTCTAAAGCATATAGGATTTGAAGCATTAAATACCAGTGTGGGTTACCTTGCGGCTCTTTCTTGTCCTTCCCCTACAACACTGTACATTGTTAGATTGTCTCCAGGATGCACAGCCCTGTAGATATGCAGACAGCTGACAAAAAAGCACAGGTGAAAATGGAATTCTAGGAACAGGACAAAGGGACAGGAAAAGTCAGATTAGTAGACATGGGTAGGCAAAGTAAAGATAGCCAGAAAAATAACACGGAAAGATATGGATGGGCAGACAGGCAGACAAGGCCAACGGGGCAGGTAGAGGCACAAAGAGACTGATGGACTTGAGAGGAGGGATGTGAGACACCGGGTCAAGCTCTGACATGGACAGGCAGAGCCAGACGTTCACGGGCAACCAGCATGGACATCGACATAGTTGTATGTACATATCTCATTTATACCCTAGAATTTTAGGCCAAATCAATAATAAACCATTTTATTGTTCATTAAAGGCTACTTCTAAAGTGTATTCATTAGTTTTTTGTTGCTGTATGCTTTTGTTTTTTACTACATAAGTGTACATAAAAGAACTCTGTAAATGTATGGAAACACAGCTTGTAATTCCCATTAATTTTATCTAGTACTACTGTCTGTATATAAGAAAAACAAATAAAATGTAGTCCAAGTTACTGTGAGGTTACTATTGAAATGTTACCTTAAGGTCTTCTCAAGCTTTGGAATGTAAGAGACAAGTCAGAAAAGAAAATGATCGATTTTCTTTCTCCCAGATAGGCAACAATTATAAAACAAAAGGAGAAAACACTTGTGCCTCCAAAACATTATTAACATCAAAACAATTATTGTAGCCCATAGTCTTTTTGCTGTAAGTCACTGGAATAACTTCTAAGTTATAAATGCACGGTAAGTATTTTTGTTGAAATAAGAAGAGAAAAGCAAAGAAAAATATAATGCTCCTGTCATTCCTTATATGGAGTTTTTAAACTTAAAAAAGCTATATTGGATTTTAAATTTTGTAGCAAGTTTTGACTATTGCATTATATTAAACTTTTGATTTGTTTGAAATGGACTTTCAATTTTCTTTAAATTATAATGATATTTTTAAGATGGCAAGTGCTAGTCATTCTGTAGGAGCCAGCCACTTGTGGAGGTTTGGAAGAACATACAGACTATGTAATTAAGGGCATATGTACAATTATTATAATTAGAGACATATGTTGCAGGTTGTATCTAGCTTGTTAGCATTTGTAACCATTCTTACTGTCAGTGATAACTGGATAAAATCAGCCAGTTTGAAACAATTTCTTATATATTTTAAATCTTGTGTATCACATCTGATATTTCTTCAAATCAAGACAAACTAAAAATTGGTATTTCTATGTGTTGCTACCAGGTTCTTTTTAAGTGGAGCAACAGAAAATATTTTTACACTTCATATTAATCTCTGAAAAGTGTAAATATATGTTGATGCCACCTTTACGTAGCTCTGTTGAGATATAATTTACATACCATAAATTCATCAATTTTAAGTTCATACTTCAACAACTATCAGCAAATGTGTGGTGTGTTCAACTATCAACATTCTATGTTCATGAACAGTCACTCTCAGTTTTTCCCCCGTAGCAACCAATCTAAAGCAACAACTAATCTACCTCCTCTCTCTACCTCCTTTGCTTTTCTGTGTATTTACTGTAAATCAAATAATCCAAAATGTGGTCTTCTGTGTCTGTTTTTCTTTTTGTTCCTTAGTGTCATATTTCTGAGCTTCATTGTGCTATCGCACCTTTGCTTTGTCCAGTTTTCTTTGGACATACACAATTTTCTTTATTTATTACCTACTTCATTTACATGAAGGTTGGTCCTGAGTTTCCTTTTATTTTTCAAAGTTCAAAATATTACAGGAATACAAATGTTTTTGGTTATCTGGATCACTTTTGTAATGCTTGAATCAAGGTTACAAATGTGCCCACCAGCAGTTTGCATTGTACCCATGAGGTAGGTATTCACCCATGCCCACCTTCCTCCTGACTCCCGCTTGATTTACACTGAATTTTATTTCCCTTTGTGCACATCAGTTAGTCCCAATTTAGTAGTGAGTACATGTGGTGTTTCTTTTTCAATTCTTTAGGTATTTAGAATAATGACATCCAGTTCCATCCAACATATCAAAAAGGCTAACTCATTTTTTTTTTTTATGCCTGAGTAGCATTCTATGGTATACATTCACTACATTTTCTTCATTCATGAACTGAGGGGCACTTGAGTTGATTCCATTTCTTTGCAATTATGAATCGTGCCACACTAAACATTCAGGTACAGTTGTCTTTTTGATAAAATGACTTTTTTTTTTTTCCCTTTGGGTAAATACCCAGTAGTAGGATTGCTAGATCTAAAGGTAGGTCTACTTTTAGTTCTTTGAGGGTTCCCCATAGTATTTGCCATAGAGATTAGTTCTAATTTTCCACCCCACCAACAGTATGTAAGCTCGACTTTCTCTCTGCATCCATGCCAGGATCTATTGTTTTTGGACTTTTTAATACAAGCCATTCTAAATGGGATAAGGTGATATCTCATTATGGTTTTATTTTTTTATTATTTTTTTTTAATTTTTTTATTAAATCATAACTGTATACAATGATATGATTATGGGGCATCATACACTCACTTCATAAACCATTTGACACATTTTTATCACAGTGGTTAACATAGCCTTTCCGGCGTTATCTCAGTTACTGTGCCAAAACATTACACTACTGGGACTTGATCAAACTAAAAAGCTTCTGCACAGCTAAGAACACAGTAAGCAGAGCAAGCAGACAGCCCTCAGAATGGGAGAAGATATTTGCAGGGTATAACTCTGACAAAGGTTTAATAACCAGAATCCACAGAGAACTCAAACGCATCAGCAAGAAAAAAACAAGGGATCCCATCGCAGGCTGGGCAAGGGATTTGAAGAGAAACTTCTCTGAAGAAGACAGGCGCACGGCCTTCAGACATATGAAAAAATGCTCATTATGGTTTTAATATTAATTCCCCTGATAGTTAGTGACATTGAGCATTTTTTTTTTTATATTTATGGGCCATTTGTCTACCTTTTTTGAATAGCTTTTGTTTGTGTCTTTTGCCCGTTTTTTTATTTGGGTTGTTTGGTTTGTTCTTTGATGATTTGCTTGAATTCTTGGTAGTTCCTGGTTATTGTCCTTTCAATGGATGTCTAGCTTTCAAATATATTTTCCTATTCTGTAGCTTGACTGTTTGATCTGAGGATAATTTCCTTGGTTGTGTAGAAGCTTTTTAATTTAATAAAGTCCCATTTATTTATTTTTGTTGTTGAGATGATTTCCATTGAGGTCTTCTTCATAAATTCTTTGCCTAGGATGATATGTAAGTGAATTTTTTCTACATTTGTTTTCAAGAATTATTATGTTTCATTCATTAGATTTGTCTTTTATCCATCTCGAATCAATTTTTATGAGTGGTGCGAGGTAAGAATATTGTTTATTTTTATGCATGTGGCTATCTAGTTTTCTCATAAGGCTTCTTTCCCACCAGTATATTGCTTTATCCATGATCCATTTTTTTTAGGTTGCTTACTTTAAATTATCTTATTTATTTAAGATAGCTCAAATAATAATATACCTATATTCAAAATAGTCAGGCTAGTTAAACTTCTTTATCATTACACTTGTTGGGCTCTTGTTTAAACATGGAATGGAAGTTCTCATAAAAATGTGATTTTTTTTTATTTAATAAACTACTATAGAACTATTAAATCTGAAGAAAATGAGCTGTATTCCACCCTTAATAATAACATATTTTCCATGTAAAATGCTATTTTTCCATCTTTAGGAATTTTCTACGTTGAATTTTACCTACTATTATGAGTTTCTATGTGATAGCTTAAGTTAGACTGTAAGTTTTGAGCATCAGAGTTTGCTAACAGAATGAAAACAATGTAGGATCTCATTTCCAAATCATACGGATGATTGGCATTCTCTGAAATAGTCTATTTATCAATAAGGTTTCTATCTTTTAAAAAAATTAACCAGTTTCCCAGACACCAGGCTAACTTTTTGTAATTACAGTAGAATTGAACTGATCAACATAGTTGATCAGCTCCTTATATTGACAACCTCAAGTTGAACTAATTTCCATCGACCAGTCCTGCATCCATGCACCTTTTAGTACAGTAGCACTAGTTCCTGATGTTGACGAGCTCCATATATTGACCAGTTTGTTGCAGTGCCTTGTGTGTTCAAATTACAGAGGTTGTCCTATGTTTGTTTATTTGTGGTAAGTTAACAATTGATTTTTCCTTTCTATGCATTTAATTATGAAATTGTCAACTTGTATAGAAAGCTAAAATTATTTGATGTATAAGTGGAATTTTTCTGATATCCCCAGTGTGTTAAAAACATATAATTTACTACAGCACCACTTTTCTTCTTTCTTTTAGAAATGTGGATCTTTCCAAGAATTTTTCTTTTGTTCATCTCTAAATATGCATTCCTCTAGGTTTTGTTTGCCTTTTTAATTCTATTTTTCCTTTCTATTTGCTAAATCTGACTCGTTTCATTTATTGCCACATCTCTAACTACATCTAAATCTATAACTCCGGTTATTATGTTTACCTTTGATTCTGACCTGGGAGTTTTATGTTTCTATCCAACAGAAATGTTGTTAAAACACACACACACAACAACAACAAAAATAAGAAAAACTTAAGGCAAATACAAAGGAAAAATAGTGTCTGCTTTGTTTTGTAAAGAATGCTAATTTTTTTTTTTTTTTTCTATTTAAAAGGTTTGGGGCCATGTATATTGTTGCATCAGACACAAACAGATTTTGCATTCTAATTAAATGTTCTGTCTACCATCATTATTCTCATGGATGCTATAAAACCAGCCTCCTTTCTTTCTGCTGTGCCCATGGCCCACTCTTTACCTGATTGTATTAAGATTATTATAGTGGGATATCTCATACTAAAGCAATTCTGTAATAAATAAAAATACATGTCTTATCTTTTATTTTTTATTTAGAGTGAACATTTTAATTCAATTTTGTGAATGATATCATCTAATTGTACTGTGTGTTTGTTAGAATATGACCTGATTTTCTAAATGTTTATCACTGTATTTTTTTCTAGAGAGCTTCCTTTATTTGTCTTTGGAAACATTTTATTTTGAACAATTTAATTTTATTTTTCTGAAATTATAAAGGCACAAAAATAAGACTTTACCTAATAATATTTGGCAGAATACCCAGTATTCCTACTTTATTTCAATTTAATTCCCAAAAGCTGGTAGGAGTGTGGAAATCAACAGGCTAAGAATAACCATCAATGTTTTCTTACAAAAACTCTTCTATTCTTACTAATGCTTACAAACCAAAAACCACTATTTCTCTGAATTTTTTTTTCATTATAGTTCCTACCTACCTATGGTTAAAAAATCCTATGAACCGTTTTGATTAAAAATGCATTTTCTGTTAGCTTTTGTTTTGTAGGGGATTATTTTAACACACATATTTTGATGGCAGCATTGAAAGCATGGTTATATTAATAAAACTTAGATTATACATTATAAAATAAATGAGTAAATTATTTAGATTAGCATATTTGTATAATGGGTCTAATACCTACAGTAGACTTGCAGGTTACTTGATTACGACCAATTTTCATAACCTGATCCTGCCCTGCATCCCACCAGATTAGCATGGAACCACTATGACCTATGATCTAAATCACGTAATTTAGTTTCTCTTTCTTTAGAATCTGGAAGAGCCTCCCAGAAACTGTAAGCAGTTTTAGTGGAGTTCCTGTACCCAGGAGCCAAGAAATGCAGGAAGTGGGCAACCATTAGTGAGCAATATGTAAATGGAACACAGCAAAGCAGTCTGAAGAGAGCCTTAGAGGAGAGAGAAACACCAGCAAAGGGGATGGGGCATCCCACAGTCACAGGGTAGGGAGGCAGATGCAGTGAAAGTCAGAGTAATTGGGGGGGTCTTGGATGCATCACTTGCTGTTCTTGGATTCCAGGAAATATCTAGCTCTCCTGTGTCATTGCAATTGACCTGACATTGGCTCTGAGAACTATTGCCAATGAAACTAACTCTCCTCAAATGGCAGTCTTTCTTGCTGAAAAAATTGTTTCCATAATTTTTTTTTAAATTTTATTCTTAAATCTCTAAAATTCCTAATATTTACTTCTTTCTTATTTTAGATAGACAGAAAAAATATTTTCATGTCCAATCATATAAATATGTATTCACCTGCCTCGGCCAAGGGTCACTGTAGTATCACACTATGGCATGCTGGTAAAGAATGCACTTTCTAGATCTGGCAATGATGCTGAACTTAACTCTATGATTTGCGTATTTTATATATTTAAATATTATGATAAGGGCCAGAGAGGTAAAATTAAATATTCTCCAATAATGTTTTTATATTATATTTCCCCTTGTATTTCCTACAAATTTGTTTATGTAAGTTGAAGCTTTTATTCAATGCATAGATATTCATAACTATTTTATCTATGGTATTATTGGGTCCCTTTAGTGTAGTAACAGTTAATTATCTCAGTTAATACATTTTGGTTTAATGTTTGTTACTGATGTAGTGAATCCTACTTTTTTAGGTTGAAATTTCCTATGTTTAACTCACATATAGTAAAGAGTTATAATGATGGTTTGCTTCCTTGTTGACTGTAGCTCAGTGGTTAGGGTGCTTTCCACAGACACCAGGTCTGGCAGATTTGAACCCAGCTCTGGCCTGCTAAACAACAATGATTTCTGCAAAAAAAAAAAAAAAAAAAAAAAAATAGCAGGCGTTGTGGTGGGCGCCTGTAGGCCCAGCTACTTGGGAGGCTGAGGCAAGAGAATCATTTAAGCCCAAGATTTTGAGTTTGCTGTGAGCTGCAATGCCACAGCACTCTACTGAAGGTGACAGAGTGAGACTCTGTCTCAAGAAAAAAAGAAAGCTATAATTGTTTTGCAATACAATATGAAGATTCTTTTCTTTTATAAATTTATTTTATTCAACTTACATTTTGTTATTTGAGAAATGTTCCTGAGCTCTACCTTTTTCAATGTTAGCTATAATGAAAAAAATTAAGGACCCATTATTTACCCTCTTTCCTCCAACTTTGATGTTTCTGTCATTTCAACATTAGGGCATAAAATACATACTTTCTATTTTCCCAAAAACCTTACATTCATTTTAATCTTACATGTACAGGTAAATGTATAAAATGCTGCTATCAATGACCCACCTCCAAGATTATTTCTGGTAATATTCTGGTTGGTTCGTTCATCTTTTCTACTTATTTGAGAAACAGTTTGTAGAAATAGGACTTATATTTTCAACATACTTGAGTGCTCTTATTTATTTATGTAATGCCATCATCATGGTTGACTGCAACCTTAAATTCCTGGGTTCTAGTGATTCTCCTGCAACATCAGCCTCTAGAGTAGGCATCCTCAAACTTTTTAAACAGGGGGCCAATTCACTGTCCCACAGACTGTTGGAGGGCCAGACTATAGTTTAAAAATAAAAAACAAAAAAAATGAACAAATTCCTATGCACACTGCACATATCTTATTTTGAAGTAAAAAACAAAACGGGAACAAATACAGGTCACACGGCTTCATGTGGCCTGCGGGCTGCAGTTTGAGGATGCCTGCTCTAGAGTACCTGGGACTATAGATGCCTGCCATCACGTCTGGCTAATTTTTCTTTTTTCTAGAAATAGTGTCTAACTCTTGCTTATGCTGGTCTCAAACTTCTGACTTCAAGCAATCCTCTTGGTTCAGCCTCCTACAGTGCTGAGATTACAGGAATGAGCCAGAGAACCAGTTGGCACTGACTCCTGGCTGATTGCAGAATTTTTTTGTTTCATCTTGACTTTTGATAGGTTCACGACAACATGTCTTGGAGATGTTCTGTTTGTGTCGAGATGACCTGGAGTTCAATATCTCCCTGAAAGGAGTGTTTCAGAATCTTTATTGGTACTTGGAAAGTTTTCATTTATGATATTTTCCTGTAATGCTTTTATTTCTTTGGCATGTTCTGCTTCCCCTTTGGGAATACCTATAATTCGCATGTTTAAATGCATCATGAAGTTTCATAATTCTCTGAGTGACTATCCTGCTTTCTCTCTCTTTTCTGACTCTAACTTGCCTCAAGAGCTTTATCCTATAGCTCTGATTTTCTTTTATCTCCATGCTCTAATCTATTATCGATACTTTCTATGGCATCTTTAAGTTCCCTGACTGATTCCTTTAAGTCCTAAATTCCACCATATCTTTTCTATATTCTTCATATTTTTCATCCGTTTTTTAGTCTGTTTTTCTGCTTTCTTTTTAATTCCTTTTTTTTTTTTTTGCCTTCCCTATTTTATATTCTCTTTTTATCATTTACATTAATTCTTTAAGGTGGAAACCTCTGTGGATGCTACCTCATGATCCTTTGTGGGGGTGCTCTATTCTGGCTTTTCATGTTGCCAGAATTTTTCTGTTGATTCTATTGGAGAACTTACCCTGACAAGCTATAGGTCTCCTGCCAGTGGCATGGTGGGGTGAGGAAACCAGTTGAAAATTATTAGGAAAGTTATAGAGAATAATAGACAAAGACAAAGAGATGGTTTTAAGAGTAGGGAGGATTTGGGAGGCGGCATACCCTTTTTCATGAGGCTTCCAGTATGCCTCCCCAAGTATCAGGCTAGTTCTGTATTTATTTCATACATCAGTCTGTGATGGGATTGTGTGCCTTGCCTTCATGAGTGTTACGTATGATTGTAACGTATGTACAATCTCATGAAGGCAAGGCAAACAATCCCATCGTGGTTTTTGGTACACTTGCATTTCTACGAACTAGACTAATTTCTTTTTTTTGCAGTTTTTGGCTGGGGCTGGGTTTGAAACCACCACCTCTGGCATATGGGGCCAGCGCCCTACTCCTATGAGCCACAGGTGCCATCGTAGACTAATTCTTTAACTAACTATGTTAATTGTATAAATTTACTTGCTACCTTCTATTGTTTTAAGGTATTTATGATCTTAACATAAACAAGCCTGAATGGGTAAACAATTAGGAGCTAACATCAGGGAAAAAAACCCTAGCCAGCCCACATTCACAAACCACATATGTGATTTTGTAATACTCTGATGCTTTGTGCCCAGATAGACTCCTCTGGCCAAACTAAAGTGACTGAAAATAAGAAGTATTTCATCCCCTTATCTGATCCGGAGCAATTCTTGCTGTGTTCAACAAGGTTTAAACTTTTACATTCTTAACTTTCCCAAATACACTCTCCCAGAACAAACAGACCTGCCCTGGCAGAGAACAGCTATAAGGCTTCCAGTCTATAGCCTCACAGCTGCAGAGGGGGAGGGAATATTTAGCAAGCCAGTCTTTAGAAATACTAAAGTGATAAGGACTCCTGCTTTGTGCTCAAATTCCTTCCCTATTACTGTTTTTCCTTTGTCCATTCTCTGCAATACTATTGCTAATTTAATTTCTAATCTACTTACAACTAATAATTGAATATTGGTTTCGAGCTTATAAAATCATTATTACTAGTAATGCAAGCACATCAAGATATGACTCTGCCCTTAAGTATTTCCACGTGCACTCTTCAGGTTCTTCCTCATGCGTGTTTTCTTCTTGTTCATATCATTCCCTACTTTTTCCTTCTCACTACTTCCTTAGCTTTAAATTACCCTGTCTCAGAGCTTCTGTGTTGAAGTGGCCTTTTTGTTGATGTGGCCTTCCAGCAGGAAGATAAGGGTAAAGAGATAGAAGGAAGAAAGAAAATAAAAAGTAAAGAGGGGAAAAAAAGAAAGAGGGTGGAAGGAAAGAATTAAGGAAAAGAAGTGAAAGAGTACGGTAAGAGAGAAAGAGATCAACAGGAGAAATGGTGGTGTTCGGTGGAGTGTTTTAACCACACCACAGCTCTAGGCCTTGGGTGGGCTAGGCTGGGTGAAGTCAGGAGTTGCTTACCAACCTGAAAAAATGCAAGACCCCATGTCTGCAAAATATAGAAAGAAATCAGCAGTATTTTGGCCTTCTTTCCAAAAGCCAAAGCTAGAAGGATACTGAAGACCACAAACTCATAGCCTCCTTGAGTCAGAAATGTGTCATGACCCTCTCAGCCAGACCAATTCCATGACCCCCCCCCCCAGCCCTCATCTAAGAGAAATAGATGAAAAAATAATTGAAATTGATTAAAAATTGAAAATATAATTGTATAAGTAAAAGAAGAAAGAAAGGAAATGTCTTCAGTGGTGTATGAGAAACTTTTGCTGGAAATATGAAAAACTTAGAGAAATCTCTACCAAAAGAGAGAAAAAGGACAAAAATAAAAAAGAAAGACAAAATAAAAGGGGCTAAGAAACAAAAATGGAGAAGCCCATGCTATTGAAAAAGTAAAAATTAAAAAATTAAAATACAACCAAACAAAAAAACTAAAGAAACAAGAATGATAACCTAAATAAATAAGAAAAAAAAAGCAAAAAATGTAAAACAAGATGCATATATGGCAACATATTGCCTGTACGCTAAGGGGCACTGTGGTGTTAAGAGACAGAGAACACAGGCTGCATTTCTGTACATTATTGGGGTTGGAAGCCACTTTGTTGTTGCAAAGGAGGCCAGATCTTGTCTTCCTGATTTCTTTGCTCTCAATCCAGGCCTGTTCACTTTATTGGTATTCAGTCCCTGGTACTGAGCTCTGAGCTCCCGCTGCTCTCTCCAGACTTCCCAGGAGGCCTATCAGACAGTTTCCATGACACTGTGGCCATCCCGGGGGCTGTAGGGGGCACTCAGCTCACCCCAAGGATGACTGCTCAAGCTCAACAGGTGAGCCAGAGCTGGCTATACACTAGAATCCCAGAGACTATTGCTCCTATGCAGGCAGTCTTCTCACTGTGGGGGTGCCCCACCAGCAGCCGTGCCAGTGGGAGAATCCCCACACCCAATGTTCAACCCTGGCCTCTGGATGCTGTTTGAGTCTACTTGCTGCTCCAGTGATCAGCCAGTCCAAAACTGAAATACCATAGGACCGCCCTTTCCCTTCCCCATTCCTCCACAGGAGAGCTGGCTGACCAGACGGCCACCTGCCTTCCAGGTCTGTTTTCCTCACCTCCAGATACTCTCCTTGGCTCCTAGGTTTCTGGCTGCTTCACTGTACCCCCAGAGTGATGTTTCTGTACAAATTCTCCAAGCTGAATGTGGCTGAAGCCAACTTTCCCCTGACTGGTCATGAGCAGCTGGCAAGGGGATATTTCTAGTTCACTACCTTCTCTTCCCCCTCAAGAGAAATAGTTATCCATATGTACACATGTGCTCTAATGTTGGGAAGGTGATTTGTTATTGTTTTATGAAATTTCTAGTCTTACAGTTTTATTTTTGCCTAGTGCTTCTTATACTGCCCTTTCATTTCACTGTGTTTTGGAAGCCTATGATTTTATATTTAGGATTTTAGCCCACACTTAGTGTCAGTGAAAGTAAAATGTTTATTCTTATTGTTTTTGTCTTCATTGTTGCTTTTGAAATATTTCTTTAATAAAAGAGAGAGAGATGCCATCTCTATCCTTTTGTATTAAACTGAGATTCTCTAAAATCATATTTTAAAATTGTAAATCAAGATATGGTCCACCACCACTGAAAATTCTCCCGTGATCTTCTATAAACTTTATCAAAATGTGTAGAGATATCTCAAAGAACTTACACTAGACCTATCATTTGATCCATCAATCCCACTTCTGGTATATACCCACAGGAAAAAGTCACTTGCACCTGCATTCTAATGTTTATAGGAGCAAAGACGTGGAAACAACCCAAATGCCCACCAATACATGAATGGATTAATAAAATGTGGTTTATGCACACTGCAGAGTACTACTTAGGCTTAACAAATGGTGATCTAGTATCTTTTGTGACAACTTGCATTGGACTGGAAACCATTCTTCTAAGTGAAACATTTCAAGAATGGAGAAACAAACACACGTACTTAATGCCAAAATGAAATCTATCAACACTTAAGTGCACATATGGAAGTGTATATCAGTGAAAATAGGCTGGGGGGGTGAAGGAGAGGATGGGAAAATTCACACCCATCTCTGTGAAGGGCACACTTAAAACTTTGACTAAATCTGCACAAGTATGTAAAAACCTTGTGTACCCCCTAATATTCTCAAATTAAATATAGTTTTAAAAACCTGAATTCTCTAATTGTGTATTATATTATTTGTTATCTCTGTGTTATCCAACATCGTAGCAACAGGCTACAATAGTCCCCAAGATGTAATATTCCAGACCTGTGCTGCATCTCTACTTTCACCTTCCATCTCTTATTCTCTCTTCCCTGTTCCTACATTGATACAAGGTTTTTCACTATCATTAATCATGCCAATCTCCCTTCTTTTTTCCCCCTTGTATTTGTAGTTATTGTTCCTAGTCTCTAGAATTTTTTTATCCCACATATTTCCATTTCCATTTTATTTATGTTGCTGCCTGAAAATTACTTCCTCTGTGTCAAAGACAACTCTATTTTTGGCATTTACCCTTTAAGTATTATTATTTTCTTTTAATTCCTTAGAAATGTCCGCTTAATTAATTTTTTCTTTTTTGGTTTATTCTATTTTGTTTTTTACTAGTTCCCCAGTTCAATACAAGGTCTATGATAACAGTAAAGTTTTGTTTTACTGTTTAACAGGATTTCTACATCAAGTATGTTTGGCATATACATTGTCTTTTCTTTTTATTAAGAGAAATTTAATTTAAGAACAAAGAGAAAGCTTAGAGCACTTTCGAAGAGAATTGGAAGTGAATCCCTCTCATGAATGAAAAGAGGTGAGAGAGACACACCATATACATTTTCTGTCTCTGATCTAGTGTAAGTGTAATTAGAATTACATTTCTGAAGTTCAGCACAAAACAAATATATTTTTCTTTTACTTACAATTTTACTGGCTCTTCTTTGCTTTCCGACTTTAATGATTTTTTGACATGCTCTAATCATATGACTAACTTATTTAAATGTAACCTGCTCTTTTCAGCTTTTACCTGTTTTTTTTTTTCACACTGTTAGATACACCCAGAACAGCTGTTTCTCTCAAATGGTTATGCAAAGATTCTACTATCTGTCACAGTACAACTTAGCTGATTCATCTTCAATGAATTGTTTTAAACTTTTCTCTTTCACAAAATTATTTTCTCTGCCTCTGGTGCCAATATGTTTCTTTTATTCATTTACTTTTACATTGATCTTCTATTTCAAAAACTGCATCTTGATGTACCCAGTTCTTAGCAATCTGGTTGGAACTTGCCCAACATCTCGTTACATTTTCATGAATGACATTATGTCATTCTTTAGACCATTCTTTTAGAATGTTCTTCCTTCCATCTTACAAAAGTTAAACACATACTTCATAATTCTTGTCAAATATGACAGTTTCTATCATATTTACACAAACATTTTTTTCATCTCTTAAAATAATATCACATATTTTGTACTGCACTTATGTTTTTTAATGTTATTTAATTTGGTATTATGCTAATGATATTCATATTTTTCTTGTATTTTTCAGAAAGAACTTCTCTGATGTTCCAATTTAAATTAGACCCCAATCTGTCTATTATTTTTATCATCATTTATACAACTATAATAGTTTTCTTTTTAATTGTGTCTCTCTCTTCATTAAATTATAATGTACCTGGTCTGAATAGTATGTTGCAATAATAAATATTTAATAAATTATCTTATGTATTAAATGAAATAAATTTATTGCATTACCTTATTACTTTTAAACCCCTTTATTTTACAGGGTGTGTTTTATAGGTACCTTTTGTATGTATGTAGTATCTGACATACATTATTCCTCAATAAATACTTATGGGGGAAAAGCTGACTAACATGTCAAGAAAAATAAAATATTACCAATATTCTCCTTGAAAAGAGATTCTATATCCTTGGAGAATATCATTATTGTTGTCATTATTATCATTAATGTGGGAAAAGCCAAGCAGGCAATTTTTTTTTTCTATTTCAGATTCCTTGAGAGCATAAAGAAATGGGTTATACTGATTACATTTGGTAGGTAAAGTCCCTCTTATAATTATGTCTCACCCTCAAGAAGTGTGTCATACACTATAACCTCCATCCTCTCCCTATTCCCCTCTCCCCCACCTCATTCCCCTGCCTCCCACCTTAAGTTGATTTGAGTTTTTCTCTCACATTCTGCTTAGTAAACTATCACAAGGATGGAGAAGCAAGATTATCCTTATTTTTATGTACTGAACAAACACCAAAAAACATGCATCATTTCTTCTTAAGCACCAGCGTCAATAAGGAAGTTTACCTTAGTATTCAATTTTTTCAAGCTTTGGCCCAGATACAAGTGTTTCAAAAAAGGAAATCAAAGTCCATTGAATATTGAATATATGAGTATGTTATAGGAAACTGAACTGAATCTATATTCTATCAGTATAGTAGAATTTCATACTAGAAATTATATATACAGAAACACAGCCTATAGCAATCCAATAATAGCTACATTACCTGTATGACTTAATTATTAATACCATTTATTTGCTTAAATTATTCTTCATGTCTTCTACAGTGTTTAAAATTTCTCCAGTATGGGGTAGCTTCATCTCAGGTATATCCTACAGAATTTTTGGGACCAGGATTATCTCATAACAATTCTATAACTCAAGATTATTTGTAATGATTCTACTATTTATGGATCTAAATTATTTTTTATACTGTGGGTAAAAATTATTCAATTCCAAAAATATTTATTAATGCTAAGTGACTATATAATAACATAACATCTGCCCTTCTATAAAATAAAGAGACACATGAGCAGATGATTA
The DNA here is from genome assembly GCF_027406575.1 of Nycticebus coucang. Classification (NCBI taxonomy): domain Eukaryota; kingdom Metazoa; phylum Chordata; class Mammalia; order Primates; family Lorisidae; genus Nycticebus; species Nycticebus coucang. The sequence continues at coordinate 35,244,589 of NC_069782.1, forward strand.
GAAAATAATATAATTGTGCAGGTATAAATAAGCATAGGTACAAAAGGAACCACATAGCAAAGAAAGTCAGTCAGCTCTGGAGAGAGTTAATTAGAGGGTGTGTGTTAGTCTTCAGCTGATTTAAGAGAAATGTCCCTATATAGATGATGGCTGAGCTTAAGGCAAATTTCTTTGAATTTACTCTGTTACTTCTAAGATTTTATTCTAAGGAGATACTCACCAAAACATAGAAAGATATGTGTCCAAGTAGCTTCATTGATATATTTTAACAAAACTTTTTTTTTCAATACAGAGTCTCTGTCACCCCAGGGTAGAGAGAGTACTGCGGCCTCATAGGTCACAGCAACCTCAAACACTTGGACTTGAGTTATCTCCTTGTCTTGGCCTCCAAATAGCTATGACTATAGGCTCAGACCCCTCCATCCCACTAATTTTTCTGTTTTTGGTAGAGATGGGGTCTTGCTTTTGCTCAGGCTGGTTTCAGACTCAAGGGATCCTTCCACCCCTGCCTCCCAGAGTGTTAGGATTATAGGAGTGATCCATCATGCCTGGCCTAGGAAAACGATATTAATTAACTTATGTTAGTTAGTATAATGGGAGTAAAATAAATTATGTACTTAATATATCTTGAGTAATAAGCAGTCATTAAATGTGATTATTAATTTCCTATATTTGTCAAAAGGAGACATTGGTTTTCAAGAGTATTGTTGGGGGAAAAGCAGATCACATAAAATTATGAGAATATTATTTATGAAAAATGGAATAATAGAATACTGCCTCTCTGTGTGGTATGGCTTCTGATTAATTTTGAATGTTCTTTTGTTGTGCCGGCAATATTCAGATCTTATTGATTTTCCATAATGCAAAATAGTTATCAGAAAGTGCAAGAATAATTTAAGAAGATATTAAAATGTCCTTCAATCTATGTAATATCCATCCTACTAACTAAAAGCAGTACTTTAAAGAATATGAAAATATTTGCTGTTATTACAGGTAAGTTAATAAAGAAAAATCTTTAATACTTTTAATTAATATTAATAAGGTTAGACATAAAAATAATTGTAATCATTACTATAAAGAAAATTTTACTGTCAACACTATAAAAATCAAAATTCAATTTTGCCAAACTAATCTAAATTGACATTGAGTAGTTAAAGAATTAGAGTCAAATTCTTATCTTTTTATTATAAATAAGTAATTTGATTTTCTTGTTTTCATTATTTAATTCATTTTAAATAGGAACATCATATCTATTTTATAATTTCCTCCCACATCATTTCACAGTTGTGAAAATTTCATGCAAATGAATGTATCATAAAAGGTTAATAACTGATATATGATATCATATTTTAGTTTAACAGTGTTTTAAAAATCATTCCAATAGTATTAATAACTAATATTAAAATGTCTGAAATTCACTTTGTGGTAAATGTAATGAACCAACCTGAATCAATTTTTTATCAAAGAACATTTAAGGCAAATATAAATTAAAAATTTAGCTTATGTTTAAAACATTTATATTTCTGTAAGTTAAGATACATAGTTTAAAATTTATAAACAGTAAGTTAAAAATGAAAGAAAGTATTTCTTTTCCACCATAAATATCTAATTTCACCATCTTAAAAGCTTTTTTTTTTTGGTGTGGTTTTTGGCTGGGGCTGGGTTTGAACCCGCCACCTCTGGCATATGGGACCAGCGCCCTACACCTTGAGCCACAGGTGCCGCCCTTTTTTTTTTTTTAATGATTTTATTGTAGTGAGAATACTACATTTTAAGTTTCCCAAACAGTATTATTGTTAACTGTAAGTACAAAGCCGGGCAGCTGATCTCTAGAAATTATTCATCTTGCTTAATTGAAATGTTACACCCATTAATTAATAACTTCCTATTACTGCCTCCTCCCAGCTCTAGGCAACGACCATCACATACTTTGATATTATGATATGCCTATTTTAGATACCTCATAGAACTACAATATTACAGGGCGGTGCCTGTGGCTCAAAGGAGTAGGACGCTGGCCCCATATGCTGGAGGTGGCATCCTGAGATGTGTGAGGTGGTATCACATTGAGGTTTTAATTTTTTTCATGATGATTAGTAATATTAAGTATTTGGTCATTGATTTTCAATGAATTGGCCATTTCTTTGTTTTTTGAGGAGGATGGGGGGAAAATGTCTACTCAAGTCTTTAGCACTTTTCGAGTTTTACATTTCTTGAGATTAAATTGTAGGATCTGTATAGATACACACACACACATACACATATACATATATAAACACATACACACATATGCACATATATATGTATATTCATATTTACATATATATTTGAAATTAAAATTAACACCTTATTGATTCTGTAGATGGCCTTTTCACTTTATTTATTGTTTTCTTTGCTTTACAGAAACTTCTATGGTTAATGTAGCATTACTTGTTTCTTTTTGTTTTGGTTGCCTGTACTTTTGGTGTCATATCCGTAAAATCATTGCCAAGACCAGTGCCATAAAGTTCACCTTCTACATTTTTTTCTAGGGGTTTTAGAATTCTTTTTTATTTTTTATGACTCAGTTTTCTTTTTCCTTCTTTTTTTTTTTTATTAAATCATAGCTGTGTACATTAATGCGATAATGGGGCACCATACACTGGTTTTATAGACTGTTCGACACATTTTCATCACACTGGTTAACATAGCCTTCCTGGCATTTTCTTAGTTATTGTGTTAAGACATTTACAATCTACAATTACTAAGTTTCATATATCCCCTTGTAAGATGCACAGCAGTTGTAATCCCACCAATCCCCCTCCCTCTGCCCACTTCCCCCCTCGCTCCCCTCCCTTTCCCCCTTCCCCCTATTCTTAGGTTATAACTGGGTTGTAGCTTTCATGTGAAAGCCATAAATTAGTTTCATAGTAGGGCTGAGTACATTGGATACTTTTTCTTCCATTCTTGAGATACTTTACTAAGAAGAATATGTTCCTGCTCCATCCATGTAAACATGAAAGAGGTAAAGTCTCTATCTTTCTTTAAGGCTGCATAATATTCCATGGTGTACATATACCACAATTATTAATCCATTCATGGATCGATGGGCACTTGGGCTTTTTCCATGACTTAGCAATTATGAATAGGGCTGTAATAAACATTCTGGTACAAATATCTTTGTTATGATGTGATTTTTAGTCTTCTGGGTATAGAATTTGAAGCCTCATATTTAAGTCTTTAATTCATTTTGAGATTCAGGTCCTATTTCATTCATATCAGGTTGTCACATACCATTTGTTGAAGAGACTGTTCTTCCCCTTTGTGTACTTTTGCTAACCTTTCAAAAGATCAGTTGATGGTGTATGTGTGTATTTATTTGTGCATTCTCTATTCTATTTCATTGGTCTATGTGTCTGCCTTTTTGCCAGTGTTATACAGTTTTGAGGACTGTGTGTAAATTATCTTTAGATCAAGAAGTGTAATGCCTCCAACTCTGTTCTTTGTACTCAGAATTGATTTGTCCATATATTATCTTGTACTTCCATATAAATTGTAGATTTTTTTTTTTTTTTTTTGCAGTTTTTGGCCGGGCTGGGTTTGAACTCACTACCTCTGGCACATGGGGCCGGCGCCCTACTCCTTTGAGCCATAGGCACTGCCCTGTAGATTGTTTTTAACTATATCTAAAAATAATGTTGTTTTTTTTTTAAGGATTGCATTGTGGCTGTGGATTTCTTTGAATGTTACAAACATTCAAATAATATCAAGTCATCCAATCAATCAATATAGTAATTTGTGTGTGATTATTGATTTCAGTCATCAATGTATTAGAATTCTCAGTATACAAGTCTTTCATTTCCTTATGAAATACATACGTTTCTTAAATTCATCCATTAAAATATATATTATAAATATTATTCACATTTATATAATAAATATTAAATTTATTTCTGAGTATTTTATTATTTCATTATTGTATCACTTTCTAGTTAAATCATAATAGTGAACAAATTTCCTTTTCAGATAGTTTGTTGTTAGTATATACAAGCACAGCAATTTTTACATATTGTCTTTGTATCGTGCAATTTTACTAACTTTGTTTATTATTTCTAACAGTTTTTTAGAGAGACTTCACAGTTTTCCATATATAAGATTTTCTTGTCTATAAACAGGAATGATTGTACTTCTTTCTTTGTTGTTTGCATGCCTTTGATTTATTTTTCTTGTCTAGTTACTCTGGCTAGCATGTCCAGTACCATTTTCAATAGACATGGTAAGAGTAGATATCTTTGCCTTGTTTGTGATATTAGAACAGAGCTTTCCATTTTTCACAATTGCATGTATAACCTTTATGGTGTCCAGGTAAGTTTTGTCTATCCCTAATTTGTTGAGAATGTTTTTTTATGAAAAGATGTTGAATTTTGTAAAACATTTTTTGTATCTATTGAAATGTTTATGTAATTTTTATTCTCTATTCAATTACTGATGTGATATATCACATTAATTCATTTGCATATGTTGAACCATTCCTGCATCCCAGGGAAAAATCCCATTTGATAATAAAGTATGATCCTTTTAATGTGCTGTTGGATTTGGTTTGCTAGTTTTGTTTAATATTTTTGCACATTTATTTATCAGATATTGGCCTATAGTTTCTTGGCTAATGGATCTTTCACTGCCTTTGGTGAAATTAAAATGTTACTTTATTCTCATGGATTCATCTATTTTTCCCTTCATTTCTTAGAGCAGAATACGTACACTTATAGAGTGCCTGGCCAGGTACTTTTATAGACAATACAGCTAAATAACTATATAATAATAGATTCCAAACTTTACGAAGCACTCATATTTTGTTCAGACTTTTCTTAATATCTGGAATTTTTATTCATATATTATATTTGTTAATGATTAAGCTAAGTAATTCTGTTTTTCGTAAGTATCGTATTTATTAAAATTTAACTTCAGTTATGATTTGCCAAAGGGACATGAGTTAAATAAACGCTATCCATATGCATTGAGAATTATTTCGTATTTCTTATCTTCTATAATGATCTAACATGATTGAAAGCATCCTATTACTGTATATTTTTAATATAATTTTATTTATTGCCCCAAATAAGGTAGACTTTTACTTAATGTTCTATGTGTGGAAAATGGAGAAACATTTATCATATAATTACTATTTTAAAATAGTCACCAAAAGAATTCCATTGTGACATAATATTAAATTATTCAATTCTATGTACCTATTTATTCAGATATAACCTCCACATTCAACTCCAAATACAACCTGATTAAAATTAAGATACTGAATCTCTTTTCATCCCTTCTCAAACCAGTGTCTAGTTAAACTTTAAAATCATGTCTACATCACTTTATGACTAAATTCTTTGAAAATTTTACCATGTCATAACATTTAAAAAATTGTATAAACTAGTTTTAAAAAACTATTGATCATAGTTGGTACACATATGCTGTGATTCTTCTTCTTTGAGACAAATCTTCAGATTTCAATTGACCATAACTTGGAGATAGACATTATTACTGAATTTGTTTTGGTCAATAGAATTAGAAGTCTCATATTTCAAGTGAAATTCAAAGAGATTTACTGATGGTATAAAATTACAACTATTCCTTTTCTTGCTGCAGTAAACATTTTTGTGCAGAAATAAGGTCTTTGTCATACTGAATCCCTGAAAGACCATTATAACCAAGGTACTTCAGCCATTGCATGGTGGACATATGGCATGAGCAAAAAAAAGCCTTTGGATATTAAGCCAAATATTATACTTTTTATAATATAAATATTACCTTGCCCATTATAATAAAGGTGGAGAAAAGAAATATCATTATATTTGTTTGATTATTAGTTTTCTTCTTACAATTTACATTTACTTTTAAAATCTTGCTAGATAAAGCTTTAGTAAGAGTCATCTTCATATTTACTAGTCATTGCTCTTATAAATTATTCATAAAAAATTAAACAAAGGAGACATTTAATAAGAAACAGCTTCCTTCTGAAAGGTCTGTGGAACATAAAAAATTATCCCCATTAGTCTATTCTTCACAGCACAAAGATTATGCTTAATGATACATATTTTCCTGTTTTTGAATTATTTGGGGTAGCTTTACTTATATTTGTTAAATACTCTTATTAAATATTGTTCTCTCTAGCAGAGAATTAGACATTTTTGTTATTTAAATAACTTAAATTATAATCCTAAACAATGCAAATTTTATGATCTTCAGCAGTGAAATCATTATTTAGAGAGAAATGTTGACGATATCCTAAATTAACTGTAATTGACTCCTGCAAGTTGTTTTACAAAAATGGGTTCTGTCCCAAAAGTCTCCATATATAGGAAAAGTTGCATAACCAATTCTCCATATATAGGAAAAGTTGCGTAACCAATATCTTGGAACATGTCCATCATGGGTAGGAGAAAAGACTTCATATGTGTATAGAAAGAGGTGGCCAATATGTAGAGAAAATTCTGTAAATATTTTATTAAAATTTTTATAATCAGTATTTTGAGATTTGTTTTACGTGGTCTTATATTGCTGAGATAGTAATGTCAAACCCTGCTGCTAATTCAGGTGTAGGTTGAGATGGATTCACTTCCACTACAGCTTTCAGCTCATCATTATCCACCTTGGTTTCAAGTCACCCACGTGGCTCATTTTCAAGATTAAAATAACCAGAACAGAACTTCTCAGTCCTCTGAGGTACTATGCGTTCATTAGCTTTATCCTTCCCAAACACTTCATTGATACTTCCAGCTGTCTGTGCTTCATTGGTTCCATGATGAAACTCATATTCAAAATTGACACAAAGTTTTTACTTATACATTGTTTCACAAAAATTGTTCTTAAAATTTTTTAAAGGTAATCACATGCCAAAACATTCATTTGAAAGAACGAGGATGTACCTTCACAACCAATAATAATAATAATAGTAATAATAATAATAAATGTGTTAAAGTGAGATGTTCAAGATATCAACGAAATACTTAAGGAAATTGTGATAATTTCTTGCCTAATAACCTAATGTGTAGAATACACAAGAAAATTTCAAAACTCTACATCAATACAAGCAATACTAGTTAGAAAATGGGCAAAATGTATAAAGACAACATAAAAATGCCAAATAACACATGAAAATATGTCAAATATTATTATCCATCAGGAAAATGTAAATTAAAACCACTATCAGACATCACTACATCTATCAAAATGGCTAACGGAGTTGTTAAAAAAAAAAGTGACAAAACCAAAAGCAGGCAAAGATGGAAAGAAACTAGATTCTTCATATATTATTGCTGATCTGTGAAATGGTACAGAAACTCTGGGAACCAGGGTGTGGCAATTTCTTATAAAACTAAAATTATAATTATCATTCAGCCTATCATTTGCATATTTATTACAGAAAAATGAAAACTTACTTTCATTAAAAACTTGTGCGAAAATGTCCATAGCAGCATTAATCATTATAATACCAAACTGAAAACAGTTCAGATATCTTTCAACAGTTAAATGAATAAGCAAAATGCCTTCTCGACACATTACATGGAATGCTACTCTGAGTAAAAGGGAATTAACTCTCAACACACGAAACAATTTGGAGAAATCTTCACAGCATAATGCTAAATAAAAATCCAATACCAAAAGGTGACCAACTCCATGATTCCATTTAAAAAATACTTTAAATAGTAAGATTTTAGGCTGAAGAACCAGCTAGCACATGCCAGTGTTTAGGGTTATGGGATGAAGTGGAGGGGTGCAGTGGCAGAGAAGTAGGTGTAGTAATACAAAGGTAAGAGGAAGGATCATTGTTGTGATGGAACATTTCGGTATTTCTTGATTTTGATTGTGGATATATAAACTTACACACATGATAATGTTGCATAGAACTAAATAAATAAAAACACACAAATGGAAATAAGAGTAAAACTGAAGAAATCTTAATACGATCCCTAGATTGTATTAACACTAATATGTTGTCTGTAGCTCTGCAAACTGTGAGGAACTCAAGAGGAAGAAACTAGAATTCCTCATAGATATAGGAAAAGCTGTTCAACTTCAGGAGTAGTGAAGAAAATTAAAATTAAACAATATGATCATTTCATCTTCCAAAACTGGAGAAAACTAATATTCAATAATCATATTAATATGGATTTATTAAAAGGACAATATATATTTTGGACAACAATATAGATGGAAATAATTACTTTGCAGAGAAATTTGGCAACTCTTATGAGTGCTGTAATGGATATACCATAAGTTCCAATAATTTTATTTCTGAAAAAGTAAATGTGATCTACATTTAATTAAGTAGATACTTAACCAGAACTTGTAACATATCGAAAATTCTCAGGATTCCAGTTCCTGCATTACTTACCAAAGTTCTCCAAATATGGTTTATCTAAATGAAGTAAACTTATTCTCAAAAATTTTATTCTAAAAATGTGCCATAGTGTGTCTTTTTATATTTGGGAAACAGCTAAACTGTTGAGAAATGTGCAGATTTCTTTGATGTTTGGATGATTTAGGGACCTATCATTTAACTAGTTGACTTAGAAATTATTAAAATGTACATAGTTGAAATCAGAGTTGCCTATTCAATGAAAATCACTTGTTAATGCTATAAAATTTTGTACCTCTAACTTAAAAATATGTTTGTGGATACAAGGTACAATATTTTGTTTATCATTAAACAAAATTAATCTCAATTACAATAGAGCACCATATAAAGAGAACTAGCAAAAAGTAATACAATGATGTAGAGAAAGTTATAAATGGAAAAAATAGGTGTTTAGTAGGTCTAATAGCATTATGATTTTCATACTTTTATATATTCTCTTGCTAAGGACATAGGGTGCTTGAAAGAATTAATGAGCACATTAATTAATGATTTTCTTTGAACTATAGGCCTAATGTAATATTTTATATAGAATTTTCAGAGTTCTAACACCTATTGGATGATAAAATAAAAACATCTCCTTTGATATTATGTATTTAACTATTTCTGAAAGAGTAAGGGTTAGGTAGGGATATTTTCAGAGTTTCCAGATAACTTGTAAATACTCAGAAATTGGTCATGTGTGGGAATGGGAAATGAATTCCATTCCAAATATATGTCAAATATGTGTCAGATGACAATGGAAGTAGTACCTGAAAATTCTGAAAATTAGGAGGAATGGGAATGACTCATCTGCCTTTAACCAAGAGGGCAAAATTTTACCTTCCTTCAAGAAACTCAGAACTTGCTGTTCTCCTATCCTCAGACTGTTCTTTATAAATAGGTCTGTACATGTGCTTATGTGATCCATATTTCCCACTGTTCCCAACTTCTGAAATCTTTCCGCCAAGTCTTTTAGAACTAAATGCACCACTAAAATCCCACATGTTCTCAACATGCTGTCTGATAATTCTCTTTATTCCCTTTTATTTCAACTTGCTGCACCCACGGCATTACCGCCGAAGCGAGGCGGCGCTGACCGCGTTTTAGAACGCCGGTAAGGAGGCTTGTGCTCCACGGAGCTTCGCCCCCAGCGACCCCTGCACAAACGGCATCAGAAACGGTGCTCTACGTGCCAAGTCACCCGCAGGAGCTTGAACGACCGTGGCAGCCTTTAAAATTTATTACTTTGTTTTTCTTTAGCATAGGTCTGTGTGCTCTGATACTAATCACAATGTGCTTTCTCAAGGCTGGACCCACCGCACTACAGGATAAGATAAGGCACGAGCCTGCTAGACTCAGTGCCGCCTATAAGTCAGGCACTAAAACGTTTAAGTAATAAATACCATCACAGTAAATACCAATGATTTAGGAGTAAAACAATTTCACAACCATGAGTGAGTTAAATTTTGTACTGTTTATTTTAGGTATGCTTTTAACTGTCATCAATTACGAACAGAGACAGAGTAATTACATTGCCAAAAATATCTAAAACAATCAGAGCTTACCTAAGCACGAAAACTGCAACCGTAAAGAAAAAATTTGTAACTTTCCCAGTAATTCAGAATGACCCTTGTGTAACCCATGACGCCCCCTGCCTGTGAGCAGAAGTGTATAAGTACTTGCATAAGTTTCACAGTAAAGTCGCAGCTGCATACTCCAACCCGTAGTGTGTCGGACTGTCATTCCTGCGCCGACCTCTCAACCTTCCTCGCTCCTTCTCCCTGCTCTCCCTCGGACTGAAGCCCACCGACAGGGTGGTCCGCGGCATCAACTTTTAACTGGATCTTCTGGGGACACTGGTTTTTATTGAAATTTTCTCAACAGGTGGTTGTATTCTTTCCCATATTTCTATTACTAAGGGGTTTAGATCATGAAAGTTGTCTTCTAGAACATTCTGTTCATCTTTTCCTAAAAACCTGTTGAGTCGGATCCCCTTCATCAGGGTCACCACACACCCAAGCAGGCGAGGGTGTCTAGAAAGTCAGCGATTCCTGCGAGGGGCAGCAGGTGAGGAGGGCAAAGAGGCAATGCTTGCTGCTTCTAGACCGTTCTCCTCTTTTCTTAAACAGCCTCCTTTACAATTTTATATCCAATGCCTTTCCAGTGCCCACTTAATTGGCAGCTATTTATGTACCTGTTCAATATTCTCATTTTTCACCAACACTTCTTCTGTCATAGTTCTTAGGGAATTCCCTATAACTCAGTTCCAATTCCTCCACTCCTACAAGGACACTTTCTTTCAAATATCTCTGATATTTATTTCTATGATCAAAGTTAGTAGTCATTATCAATATGTATAAACTGTCCTTAATCTCAATTTCAAAATCTTATTGTTTACTACCAATTCCTCTCTTCCGATTTACTCTCTCTGACACTGGATTCCAACCAGTCTTTGCCACCACCAGAACGTTCATCCTTTAATTGTAGCATTTTCATTGCATCTCTTCCTATATCAAACAGAATCTAATAGTAAAATAGAAACTATTCTGAGTATTTAAAACAGATGGAATTTAATGTAAGACATGATTGTAAAGTGATGGAGAAGACAAATAGGATATCACGAATCAATTCAGAAATTGATTCGTAGCAGAAGGCTAGTAGAGAAAGGAAAGACAGAAAAGGGAAACTGCACCTGAGGAGCCAGAGTCACCCCAGGGAAGCTGGCTTCATGACAGGGCTGTGTAATGGGAGAGAGTTGGAGCCATAGACATAAACAAACACTATCATAAATGTCACAGGAGGCTTAGGAAAAAGAGAAGTATCTGTCCTTCTCCTTAATCAGGGATTCATTGGTTGATCCAAGCTCTAATTCAACTCACATGGAAATCTAAGACACAGATTCTGCAAGGTTAACTGCTTGAAAATAAATAGTAGAAAGAGCGGGGAATGTAATGGCTGCATCTGGGAGCTAATGGGCACTAGACAAGAGTCCACATTTAACTCTACTTCCATGAGATTAATTATTCTAGATTCCACATCTGAGTGAGATCATGCGGTATTTGTTTCTCTTTTCCTGGCTTATTTCACTTACGGTGATGTCTTTCATGTTCATCCATTTTGTCAGGAATGACAGGATTTTTTTCTTTAGAATATGAATTTTGCTTTGGAAACAAATTTAGGGTTTGCATGTTATTTCTCACTCTACCACTAGTACGAAGTCCAGCACTTAGTAGGTGCTCGATAGTGAAGAAATGGAAATGACAGCCGGAAAGACAGAATTCAAGTGCAGGAGTGACAAACAGCCTGGCCTCTGCAGGAGTCTTTTAGCGTGGCTGGTAGTACATCAAGTGTGAGAGTGCAGACATGGAGAAAATACAAATTACAGAAAGTTTAAAGGTGACATTTAGGTACCAGAGACTCATTTCTATTTCAGAATATTGGACCAATGACTAATCAGCTTGAAATTTTTCTTGTTTTTTAATGTGCAGGATCAGCAAAAAATAGTTAAGCCAACATGTACCTTTTCTTTTTTTTTTTACTGTTCACATGAAAATCTCTTAAAATCACAAGTTTTGCATTATTCTGTTTTTAATTTTTCCATATGGCAGTGTAGGATTTTGTTCTCAAACCTAAATTTGAAGATTTCTGGAGGCATCCATACAAGGATATCCAGCAAAAAGTAGGATTTAAATCTATTAATCCAGGAACAACTGTGCCATCCTGTATAGACAAAAAAAGTCAATGGTAAGTAGGCACCATTTTTTTCTAGACAAATCAGTAATTCCTGGGGAAAGTCTATATGAAGTAAAGGGATACAAGTAGGTTTCTATGGGCAACAGCTGAGAATAATCAGGAGGATTCAGCTGCATTAATTCTCTCTCCCTTCACCTCCTTCTCCCTCTATATCTCTCTACAGCTATCTATCCTTTTTCTACCTCTCCCTATCTCTCTCACACTATAAATTCTTGAAAGGATGGACCTCACTGCTATTGTTGTTAAGATCGGGTCTATAAAGAATAAATAAAGTTGGACTTAAAAAAATCTCATGTCAGTTGTGGGGGCTAACACAATGCTAAAGGCAAACCAAGTTTTGCTATAATATGCCTAATATTGTATATATCACTAGGGCTATTTGGGAGGAAGCACTGGGATGTATGTCATTAAGAACTATTGTCTTAAATTTCCACAAGTTTAAATACAGCTGAAGTTGAACTCATCAAATGCACGCAGGTTTTTCCTCCTCTACATGTTTATAGTTACAGCACAGGATAAATTTGTTACTTCTCTATTATTATTAAATGAGAACCAGAATACTAAGATTATAATTAGAAAATAATGTGCAGTTTCTAATAGAAATAATTTTCTTTTGTTATAAATGAAAAAGGACTGGTAAAAACTAAATGGTTATGTTTTTAAAAACTCATATAAATAATTCATTAATATATTAAATACTGGTAACCATGAAAATTACAATTTTAGTTTTTCAATTTAGCATTGTACTTGTAAGACTAAAAAATGTTGTTTCTATTATTAATATGCAGTCTTATTAGGTTGACTATTTGGTCAGTGGCTCTGATTTTATTGAATATTGCTATTTTTCACAGTGATATTGGCTTTTATATTGCTGAAATATAGCTCAGTCACAATAGTTAAAAATTTTAATTCAGGTGGCAAATTTTATCTTATCAGACCACTGAGAAGTTTTGATTTATGTCCGTACTCAATTAATTTTGCCTAAATTAATGAGTATATCATATTAGGCTTCAGATATCAAAAGAAGAGTACAGATTAGTTCACACATTCTTCTTAGTAAAGTATCTTGAGAATGGAAAGAAAGTCCAATGTACTCAATACTAATATATAAACATTCATATACTATATAAATACCAATATCTAAACAACTGCATGCTCATATGAAAGATAAAACACAAATAGAGTCTAGGAAGGGGGAGGGGAAAGGAGGGAGAGAGATTAGAGTTTTCACACCTCTGTGCATCGTGTGAGGGTGTTCAGCAAGCCCCCTAGGGGAAGGGCTACACTACAGCTTAAACTTTACCTTAGAATTGAAAAAAATGTAACCCAATAATTTGTACCCTAATATTAATTTAAAATAAAAAAAAGAGAAGAGTACAGAGTTCCTTCAGAATAAGCACGAATTGAAAAGTTCTTTCTCAGTTTTGCTTCTCTGTGCTATTTAATATTAAGAATATTTATATTTAAAAATATAAATATATATTTAAAAATATATTTTCTATCCTGAATTTTTTGATAAGAGCAGTATTTTAAAGTGGAGTAAAACTATCAATATTATAGTAACTTATTCTAGATATTAACTGCATTCTGCACATTAACACTGGGTCAACTTCCCATTTTTAGAAAATAGATTGTAACTGAACTATGCATATTGTGGAAATAAAGTTATTTAATCACTTTTACTTTTCCATAGAAAGAAACAAATAAAATAAAACTTTTTTTTTTTGAGGGGGGGACAGAGTTTCACTTCATCACTCTTGGTAGAGAGCTGTGGCATCACAGCTCACAGCAATCTTCAACTCTTGGCCTCAAGCCATTGTTTTGTCTCAGCCTCCCGAGTAGCCAGGACTACAGGCACCTGCCACAAGCCCAGCTGTTTTTAAAGACAAAGTCTCCTTGCTCAGGCAATCCACCTGCCTCGGCCTTCCAGAGCACCTAGGATTATAGGTGTGAGCCACCATGCCCAGCCTAAAATAAAACATTTCTAAAACGTATTGTATTACAATTTATTATGATATCAAGGAATATATAAACTAATTCCTAGTTTATTTGAGAAAGATTACTGAAATATATGTCAAAGTGTCAATTTGTAAGTAAAATGTCAAGATGAACACTCAGACTACCACCCACTATATAAACATTTCAATGAATTATTTTAATATCAGGGGATTATATTATGTTTTTATAAAATCTATTATACACATAATTCTAAGCATCCACATTAATAATAAATCATTTATAAGGCAAATATATTAATTCATCACTGTATTATGCACTATGTTGGCATAATTTCTACAGATATTTAGCTGTATATATTTATATTTACTCCTTAATGTAAGTTTGAATTTAAGGTTTTACATTTCTATAAATATATAAGCCCAAATTTTAATACATCTCTAATTCACTTCTCAAATTCTTGGCCTATTAAATTTTATGTGGTTTATTAGTTATATGTTGAAGAGTTTTTCAACATTTTGCAATATTTGCCAATATTAGTTTTTCAGTTCAATTTAATTTATAAAATATAATTGACACTAACTAATTAAGAGTTACAGATTGTGGCAGGTGGAAGGGGATTCAGTGATTATTTACCTTATTCACAGCTTAATGAATACTGCTTTAACAATAAATACATTTAATTAATTAATTATAAGAACCTTTATATGATATATAAAAACAAATTTATTTTTACATGAGAAATATTTCCAGGTGCATAGATTTGTACTCATATTTAACCTAAAACAAATGAGTGTTTGTGTGTATGTTGTGTAAGGTTAAATCTTTATTTTCTCTATAGTTTAAAAATTATCAAACTTTCTTCTGGCATTACATCTAATTGTAGTAAAAATGTCCACATCATTTTTAGTAGCTTTTTCTTAGAAAATAAACAAAATTATAATTAAATAAAAATTGTACTAAAACTCAACTTTATTAAAATAGCTTGTCCACAATACTTTGTTTGAAAAAGAGGGCTAAAACCAAGTTAGAATTCACTTATAATTTATAATGAGTTGTGACTATTTAGTTTGCCTTAATCACTCAATAAATCACTTCTTGTCAGAGTAATGGTACTCTCTCCTCTGAGCAGCAGTAGCATCTTTAGACAGCACTGTTCAAGATGAAACTAAAAAAGTGGATCCCTGAATAATTACCTTTAAAACAAATATTAATCACATCCAAAAATCACTACCCAATTAAATGTTAGATTTAAATGATTCAGCAGTTTGAAGATAAAATGTGGGTTAAGTTTGTATTTTTTGGGAAATAAGCTGTAGGGCGTTGTAGGACCTGAGGTAACTTCAAAGTTTGAGGAATAGAATGTCCTTACAATGTCCTTATTAATTAGATTTCCTGGGCAATTAAATTTTAACCAGAAAAAAAAAATGTTTATATCAGCGACCTTGATCTACAATGTACACACACGCTACTTTGTATGAGCCTGTGTATTAACTCATTGGCTTTTTCCAAATTCGAAACTGAGCGTTCTTTCAATGACTTGAATTCTAGATGTTGATATATTTATAAAGTATAATATATGTTTATGTACTTTGCCAGTAATTTATGTTAATGCAGATATAAAAAGAGATTTATTCTTTTCCAAAAACATTCATGATAATAGCCCCTTACTACTAAAGTTTAAGGTGTATTGGCTCATCTTTCTAGGTAAGTGTCTCATTTTTGTCTCACTCTCAAACTTGGTTCAAGTATATGCATTTTCTTTTATATTTAGTGTTTTAGGCAATTACTAGTTATTAAAAATCTTAATTACTGAATTTTCATATATTTACTCTATCAAGTTATATTTTGTGAAGTAGGTGTACAATGAATATGACCTTATTTTCCCTGAACTGACCAATTTATGACTGGACTTATGAATTTTGTTTGTGGTACCTTCACCAGGTCCAAAGGATTTGTGCTATTTTTCTGTCAACTGTGGACATAATCATTGTCAACATCTCTAAGCACAAATCGTTACGGTCCAGTTCGCAAGGCCATGCATTGGTTTCATTTAAATATTCTGTTCTCTTCCCTCTCCTGCTGAGGCTCCTTGAAACTTGTGCCTCTTGCTTCTGGGTCCCAAGTCCATGCTCTTTTCCTTTTATAAAGTTCGACACTCCTTCCTCTCCTAGACAAATTTCTTTTTTTTTTTAATCTTATTTATTTATTTATTTTATTTATTTATTTTTCTAGAGACAGAGTTTTACTTTATCACCCTCGGTTGAATGCTGTGGCATCACAGCTAACAGCAACCTCCAACTCCTGGGCCCAGGCAATTTTCTTGCTTCAGCCTCCTGAGCAGCAGGGACCACAGGCGCCCACCACAACACCCGGCTATTCTTTGTTGCAGTTTGGCAGGGGATGGGTTTGAACCTGCCACTCTCGGTATGTGGGGTGGGTGTCCTACCCACTGAGCCACAGGCATCATATTTCTCTCTATAGATTCCTTACAGAACTCTGTAAAAACCCTTTAATAAATTTAAACTTCTGGAAATAATAGCTGAGAAAGGGATGTTTTATAGACAAATAACACTTTCTTTTCACTCATAAATGAATCCCTTAGGCAAGAAAGTGAAGAGATTCTCACTGCTTGAATAGGAGATGATGAATTTAAAAATGCAAGGAGAATTAAAAAGGATCTTCGTTTGTTAAAATATTAAGCATATTACCACTTGAATGTGCAGTGGAAATTCAGCTTTTTATTAACTATAATATATGTGATTTTCCCTTGTAAGTCACACAACTTATTCTCAGTCATCACCCCAATTGTATCAAGAGAAGAAATAAATAAAAGAAAAACTTATCAATTATAATACAACAGTCTAAGTTAAAAAAGCCTCTTCTTGTAAATGCTTAAATATTCAACTTATATGGCGTGTGGTCTTTTTCCAAGATGGTGTTTGGAAGTATCTGGGTAACTTCAGATGTACACGAGATTCTATCTCTTGTGGAGTGGATCCTCTGTTCTTGAGCCTGCAGTGGTAACTGGATACTTGCTCACTATGACTTTCCAGAGAGATTTTTGGCAACTGTTGTTGGTATATGTGGTCCTGCTCATTTTCAGCATTTACAAACCCCCAAGTTACCAAGGATCTCTTGCTCCTAACCTCTGCTCTCAAATCTCTCAACAACTTACATGTCCCCTTACAGAGCACACAGGAACTTCTCAATCTGTTTTGCCTGCCCTGCCTGTCTACCCAGGGCAATAAAGTAAGACTCTCCTTTTAGTCTAGGGAGAATTAGAAGAACTTCCTCAGCTTTATCTCTCTGGCAACTTTCCAATAGCTCAATGATGTTATTGCCTACACAACATGAGAATGTATTTTTCATTGACTATTTATTTTTTTTTTAGAGCAGTGTTTATCAGCATTGAGTGGACACTAACAACATTTGATAATTGTTTAAAAATTTGGATGCCAGGCGGCACCTGTGGCTCAGTCGGTAAGACGCCGGCCCCATATACCGAGGGTGGCAGGTTCAAACCCGGCCCCGGCCGAACTGCAACGAAAAAATAGCCGGATGTTGTGGCGGGCGCCTGTAGTTCCAGCTACTCGGGAGGCTGAGGCAAGAGAATCGCTTAAGCCCAGGAGTTGGAGGTTACTGTGAGCTGTGTGATGCCATGGCACTCTACCGAGGGCCATAAAGTGAAACTCTGTCTCTACAAAAAAAAAAAAAAAATTTGGATGCCCAAGTCCTAGTGCCAGAGATTTGATTTCATTAGTATGTAATAGATAGGGTTTGTTATGACAAAACGTGGCTTGCCATACCCTTTTTTAGCTTAGGTTTCTCTTCATATGCAAGTTCTTTCTTTTTGCAGGTCAGCATTGTGTCAGAGAGACACATTCAAAATTAAAAACTATAGGATCTAATACATAATATGGTAAACCAGAATTGGTTCTACATACTTGAATAGAAGCTAATAGAACATAACTCCATATCTATATTTTTTTTATTCCTCATAACATGACACTATATCTATTTTTGCAAAGCCTGAATTTCAAGATAATTTCTATGGTATGCATTTAACAAAGAAGCAAAACTGAAAACCTGTAGAGTTGGAGAAAATATTTACAAACTATGTTTCTGAAAAAGGTCTAATATTCAGAATCTAAATAGCTAAATGGAACTCAAAAACTGAAAAAAAAAAAAGCTTGGAAACAAATGACCCCATTAAAAAGTAGGCAAAAGACATTAATAGAGGTTTTTCAAACGAAACCATATAAAAAAATGCTAATCCTTACTAATCATCAGAGACATGCAAATTAAAATCACAATAAGATACCATGATATACAATCAGAATGACTATAATTAAAAAGTCAAAAAATAACAGATCTTTTGCAGGATGCAGAGAAAAGGGAACATTTAAATACGCCTGATGGGAATGTAAATTAGTACAACCTCCATGAAAACAGTATGTAGATTTTTAAAGAACTAAAAATAGAAATACCATTTGATGCAGCAATCCCACTTCTGCTTATTTATTTCACAATGAAAATAAATCATTATATTAAAAAGATGCCCACATTCACATGTTCATCACAGCACTGTTCACATTAACAAAAAATATGGCATCAACCTAGGTGCCCATCAATGACTGCATAGAGAAAATTTGGAGTGTACACACAGACACCCCCCCCCACACACACACACCCCATCATGGAATACTACCCGTGCATAAAAAAAGAAACAAATTATGTCTTTTGCAACCACATGGGTGGAACTGGAGACCATTATCTTAAGTGAAAAGCTCAGAAACAAAGTCAGGTAACAAGTTCTCAATTACAAATGAGAATTAAAATGTGTGCACACCTGGGCATAAAGAGAGGGATAACAGATATTAGAGCCTTGGAAGGGTTGGAGGATAAAGGATGAGGAGCAGTTAGTACAAGTGCATTAAAACATGTCATCTTATTGTTATAGAAGTTCATACTATTTAGTTTGGTCAAGGAGAATAAACATGTTTTCATGTTAAAAGATAAGGCATTGATTTCTCTTTTCCTGGGGCTTAGTAGAATGCCCAGGTGGTCTTAACATAACCAAACTGTTCTGAAGAGTTAGGTAATGAAAATTCATGAAATTCAAAGTAAGAACTTCAGATTAAAAATATTGTTTCTATGGGCTGCCCTTTAAGACAATCCTTTTCCAAGAAATTTTATTCACATGCACCAATAAATTTCCTGTTTGCTGAAGCAAATGTAGATCGGGTTTTCTGCTATTGTGTGATTAAGGAGTCCTGAGAATTACAGAGCCTGTCATATAAAAGTCTTGTGAAGATCAATTGAGATCATCTATGTAACGTTCAGCGTAGAGCTGGACGCTCACTCAGTAAATTCTAAAGGCGTTTCAGCTATGATTAGTAGCAGTTACTGTTGTTTATTGTTAGTAAGAAATGTGAGGAATACCTGACATAAATCAGGTGATATTTTAAATTATGCAAATAAACTTCTTACTTGAGGGTGTTTGTATACTGTCTTTCCTGCTTTTAGTTTACTCTTAACCTTTTATTCTTTCACACAAAATTACTTGAACAAATATGTAATGGCCATCTACACATTTCCAAAAAATTGAACATTTCCTCATGCTTGCCAAGAAAAATCTAATCCCTGTCTTCTTAATATAAATTGTTGACTTTCTGGATTGGCTACAAAGCATGAGACACTTATTCTTTTCAAGAATCCTTATTTTGTACGTTGATTTAAGATTTCCTGCAAAAGATGGCACAACATTTTTTACGTAATGTTTTGAAATAACATCTTCTACAAAAACTTATTTTTACTGAATATATCTTTTGATTTTTCATTCATCTTTGAAAACTACATGTGGGAAATAGAATATTGTTTTATTCTGACTCTAAACAGCTGTGTGAAAATATCATGTAATGTAATTCTGTAGGTTTCTTTATAAAGCTACCTTGGTTTTAAGCAGCAGAAATCAACTCTAGCAAACTCAAAGGAAACAAAAGGAATTTATTGAAGGGATTCATAGTTACTCATAGATCTAGGGGAAAAGAAAAACAATCAGCTCTTACAAAGGACAAGAAGCAGGACAGTTTGCAGAAATGAGAAAGAAATCAGTCCATGATATGAAATTTGTGTGCTTCAGCCACTACCATTTTCTCTGTTTGTGTCAATGATTAAGTTCACCTTCTTTGGGAGAGATGGTCAAAATAGCATGCAATGTAGAAGGATATTTTCCAAAAGTAATTCATAATATTCTACAAAAAATGCAACAGATAAGGAATAAAACCACATAAGCCGGTAAGAGATTCAGGCTGACCCCAAATAAATACCTACTTTAATCCCAATGTAAACTCTTTAGCCTGATATTCAAATCTCCTTCCCTCATGACCCTAATCTTTCTGTTAAATCTCTTCTCATTTATCTATCCAGGACCTACTCTGTACAAAAACTACAGATGTTTTTCGTGACTGCTTTTTGAAACACAGTCCATCCTTTTCTCACTTTGGTGGCTTTTAGGGAACTATACTCTCCCTTGACTAACTGATAGATTTATTGAAATTCTTCTCATCAAGTTCCAGCTTGTATTTTTTCTTCTCTAGTTTTTTTTTTCCTCCATCCTTATTTAAACATAAACTCCTTAAAAGTAGGATCCCTGTTTCCTAGAACTTTTTCCAGTAAGCAGTAATAGACCTGGCACAAATGGCTAAAGTCAGACTTACCAAATCCTGGCAATTCCTCTTTCCCAGTCCTTCCTACATCTGTCTTGTCTGATCTCTCAGCTGTATCATTAGTTCAGATTCTGTTATTATTCTCCATGGATAATCACCTATTAGTTTTGATGCCCATAAATTCTCCTCACTCTCACTCTCACTAAACACATTATTACTCTACTCACAATTTTCTTATCTCCCTCTGCTTATCGTTTAAGTAATCATTCTGCATCACACGAATGTCTGTGGTCCCTTGCTTTAATAATGACAGCCTGAATTTCTAGCCCTATTCATGCCTTGACTCTTTCAAGAAAATCATTATTTATAAATTATTTTACACAGTTTCAATTATCTTCTTTTATTAAGCCTACATTTCAGCAGAGCAAGAACTACTTTAGGCCCCCTATATATTAACCAGGTTTCCTATATTTCTAATCATATTTGGTTGTTTTTTGTTTCCAGAAGAGCTTTCAAATTAGTGTGTTTACATTAACACCACAAACTCACATATTTCAAGGTCTTTCCTGAAATTACACTTTTTTAGGTCAAAGCTTAAGTACCATTACAAACTAACATTTAGGGCTAGAGGGATGTATAACATCCAGTCTCTTTCTCCAGTTTAAGAGAGACAAGAAAGTGAGGAAAGAATTATAATATGAGGTCTTAAGTCCTCTGGGGAAGGGGTGTTATTAACACAGTTAGATATGAACAGTGAACAGTGATAACTGATGGATATTATGGGATATGAGGAGGTTTCTAGGAAGAAACAATGTTGAAATTATTTTTATAAATTTCCTTGGAATTTGCCAGACTGCTGGAAGGAAAGGTATTGAAGGTCGAAACATGGAAAAGAGACGCAGCATGAAAAAGAACAACTTATTTTTAAAAATCACATTGTTTGATAGGTCTGAAGCTTGTAGTTGAGGAACTGGGCTTAATTCTAAGAAAAACTTATTGGTTACTAAAAAGTGACTTAATTCAGTTCAATGCAATAAATACAATCAATTCTAAGCCTTTTTGTGCAAAAACGTATAGATAGTATCAAAATATTATCAGTGAAAATTTCCTTTTAAAATGTTTAATGACTAATTAAGAAGATAAATCAGGAAACATGCTCAGCAATATTTGGACAGGATTAAGGCAAGTGATCCGGAAGACTATTGCTTTAAAAATCAGAGACGCAAACAGCAAGGGAGCTTCAGTGAGAAGAGGTGCCTTCCAAAAGGCACCAGACCAAGGCGTATTTTCAGCCATTGTGGTTTTACTTGAGACAAGTATTTCTGGGGGATAATAAATGATATTTGAGAAAAGAAGAAAAGTTTGGGCTGAAGTGTAGAGGTAAAGGAAACCTTGTATATTCTGTGCAAAATGAAACCCTGATCAATTGAAACATCATTACAGTCACACCAACATATTTAGTTCCCTGGCATCTTTGCCTTGTTCTTGCTTTATTCTGAAACAAAATTTAAAAATATGTATATATTGTTCCGACATTACCGGTCAATATCAACTTCTGAATAGTTAAACTTCAAGACATATATAGATTAGAGAAAGAGTCTTACTTTGTCTCTCAGGCTGGAGTGCTGTGGCATGATCACAGCTCATTGCAGACTTGAACATCTGAGTTCATGAAATCCTCCCAGGTCAGTCTCCTGAATAGCTGGGACTACAGGTGTGTGCCACCATGTCTAGGTAAGAATAGAACCTCTGACAGTTGATCACCTGAGAAACTATAACAAACTGGTCAGCATACTGACGGGGTCAACAAAAGGAACTGGGCCTACTGTACCAATGCATACATGTGGTACGTCTTTAGACTATGAAAACGAGGTCAACTTGAGGTTGTCAATGTAGGAAGGTGGTCAACTGTGGAGGGTCCACTGTAAACAGAAACCCTGCAACTGAAAGATTATTGAAGGAATTACAAAATTCATTGGAAAGATTCAATGATAGTCTAGAACAAGATTAAGAAAAAAAAACCTCAGAACTTGAAGAAAGGTCTTTTGAATTAATTCAGTCAGATTAGAATAAAAAAAAAAGAAAAAAAAAAAACCAAGACATGTTAAACTACCTAAAACCATTGCATTTATGAATTATTGGTAAAAGAAACACATGTGTAAAAATGGTCCAGAAGGAGCTCAATGATGAACAAAAGTAAAGGAGAGTCAAAGTTTACTAAGACCTTTGGGAGAGGGAAAAGTTCTCCGTTTTGGACTGTGTTACCACGGTGATGAAACATGGGTGTATGAGTGTGGCTCTGTAACAAAGTGTCAAAATGCACAAGGGAAGTGAGCAATTTTCTGTGAACAAAATGTGTCCATCAGTCCAAATCAAGAGTCAAAAGGATGCTGCTAAACTCTTGTGATATCATAGGGGTTGCTTATTATAAATTTGTACCGAATAGACAGTTACCCAAGTTTACTATTTGGAAATGCTGAACAGGCTGCATGGCAAGATGAAAATGACCTGAATTTCTTGCATCGCGACAATGCACCAGCTCACATGGCTCTGTCTATGAGGAAATTTTTAGCCAATAATCAAATAACCGTATTGGAACACCCTGCCTACTCAGCTGATCTGGCCCCCAATGACTGTTTTTTTCTTTACGTGAAGATAATGGAAATATTGAGAGGAAGGCATTTTGATGACATTCAGGACATGGAGGGTAATATGATGACGGCTCTGATGGCCATTCTCATTAAAGGATTCTAAAACTTCTTTAAAGGGTTGACTAAGTACTTGCATCAATGCACAGCTTCCCAAGGGGAGCGATTTGAAAGTGACCCTAGTGATATTTAGCAATGAGGTCTGTAGCACCTTTTCTAGGATGTTTGCAAACTTAATTGTCAGATCCTCATATAGTGCTGTAGACAGAAAAATCAAGGTAGCAACATTCTGTCTCGTGTTGCGAATTTTTATTAAATGGCCCAAGAAGGCTGAAAAAAATGGGAATTTAAATCACGTGCTGGTTTTTTGCTTGGAATGTTAATACAAACTGTTCATTGTAATGTACTGTAAACCAATAAGGGGAAATTTGGAGCATCTCAAATATTTTCAGTGATATATTGTAACATTTTATATATATACACAAACACACTCAAACATATTGTGTATATATAACAGTATAGCATATCCATAATTAAAAAAATTTATTGCATTTATAGATAACTTTAGTATAATTAAACTGAAATGAAAACACCTTTAATTAACATTATCATAATGAATGTATAATTTATTTTATGTGAACTCTGTTACTTTTTATAATACATTATTTTTACAAAACAGAAAAACAAAATAATTAGGTTTTAATCTGATACTTCATATTCCATAAAATTGTGTTTTGTGTGGCTAATCTAACCTCTATAAGATGTTTATAACATTTTTACATTTCTGGAGGAAATTTGATTTTTCCTCAAGATTGGTATTTAATGCCTAGAAATATTTATCTAATTTTTGTATTTGAACTTGATAAATAGTTGTGTGTATATTTAGTTATATTAATAATTTCCATGTGTTTTACTTTTTGAAATACTGCAATGTTTCTCATACAATTTGGAAGATAGGAGAAATATATAAAAATAATGAATAGATATTTTAGTGTCCTAAACAAGGGAATATTGCTGTTCATTATCTTGAAATCAGTATACTGCATTCATTTTTCCACCAAATAGAGATAGACATTTATGATAGCTTAGTTTTCTCGTATTTGAATGACAAACAGTGCATGAAATAGCTCTATAATTTAGCCACTATATTTATAGAGTTATTACTGGCGGCTAATGCTGCCTTCCATTTGATCAAACCATGCAAAGAAAGATGGTATAAAGAATAATCTTTTTTAGCAGTTAGCAACATTCCATTTTTTCAACTTTGTATCTTGCATTGATCAGGAGGCCCAGATCTGTCTAATTCCAAGAGCTTAATAACCAGTGTTTCATGTCAATCCCAGGCTCCCTGCAATCATTTCCCTTTTCTACAAATACTACTATGGTTACCTTATCCGAACCATATTTGATATTTTCTTTTTTCTAATAACCCTTACATGTTCAGTATGTGAACACAGATATTGATCTTCAACAGCTTTCCTTTCTAAAGGTAATGTTAGCAACATCCTTTGTGATATTAAAAGGCTCTAAGAGGTCCTGTGTCTTCCTTCATGGGGACTCGCTGCTATATGCAGTAGCCTCCTGACAGACTCTTTTACCTACTGTGACATTCATTCCTTCATTTAATTAATGAAAATTTTTTGCCCAGATATGGAAGCTTTACCCAGATTTATAAGTGTTCTATTTTTTTTTTCATGGAAACGATTAAGGCATATAAAATTTGATCTTACTTTCACTGAATAAAGAAAATGAATTAAGCTTTTCGGCTGTTTCTCCAAAATACAAAACCTCAGTACCAAGAAAGAAAGAGCAATTAGTCATTTAGAAGATTTGCATTTAATTTAAATTTAAAAACTTAAAAACAATTGTATAGGAGGTACTACAGAAGTATGGTTTTTATAGTCTAGTAGCAGAGACAAAATAATCAAAAGAATAACATAAATAAAGATGAAGTTGCAATTGTTATAATTTTCTTGAAAGGAAGGTAGATAAAAACCTATGAGTATCTAATAGGATATTTCTGATAATCTTCTAGCGATGTCTGGGATTTGGGAATTAACGAGGTAATGCACATGAAATAACTTTTCAATTGCATAGCTGTGTAAATATATGATATTATAATAAAGCATTCCTCTTTGTCAGTCAAACTTTCTGTAATTATGTGCCTGCTTTTGGATGTATATTTTTATTTAAATCTGTGGCCATTAGTCTTAATCCACTCATTTAAGTCGATTAATCTGAATATATTATGACAATGATATCATAATCTCCAAACCAGTGTTCTCAGTTTTACGGAAAAAGCAAAGATAATCATGGAATCGGAGAGTTTGCTGGCTGTATGTATTATTGATACATTGTCATTAGTCTTTAAATTATAAGTAATGCTTTAACAAGATGAGTTAAATTTCTATTTCACACCTAAGAAAGAATAAGATATGAAATAATTTAGATGGAAATGACATAAAAGGACAGTCCTAAACTGGTCTGTTATAAATTACATTAGTTTGCAGGGCTCCCATAGAAAATACTACAACGGCGTTACTTAAATAAGAGAAGTTTATTTTCTAACACTTCTCATGCCTGAAAGCCCGAGATTAGGGTGCTGGCGTCACTGGTTTCCATTGAAGCCTCCTGAAAGGACCTCTGTCCAAATATTAGTCATTTTGTGGGTTAGAACTACATCATGTGAATTCTGGGTGAATATTTCTGTTCAAAACATAAATGTTGATTATTTTTAAGACTAAAAGTTCATCTATACCACTAACAAATTTGTTGAGATATGGTCTTTTTTTAATCTCATTCTAAATAAATATGAATTCTAACCTCAAAATCATTTATCATTAAGGTTTAATGAAAAAATTAGGGTTTTTTGCAATGTAAGATAAATAGGGAAAAAAATTGTTTTAATTTTTGCCTAAAACCTTTAAGTGTGAAAGGCTAGCAGGCAAATGATTCTTTACAAACATAAGCAAATTTCTGTTAAAGCATCCACTACTGTGTGCAGAAGTACACGTTAAAATTGTCAAACATTGAAAAATTATTCTAAAATAACTGAACCCAAGATCCAGGACTCATGATTTTGGAGTTAGAGAGTTGTAATTAGAAGTAATGTGTCCTAAATTCCTCTCTATAATTAAGATTGAAGTATTAGATAAGAAAGTAAATAAATTATGTTTTATAAATATGCCTTTGAAAGCATTATAGATATAAACATGAATATAAGTGTGTAATTTAAAGAATGGGAAATTGGTAATTATATTCTTAACTGGTATTGTAAGAAAACTATCTCTTTAATTTGGGTACACAATGGAAAGTTGATGTTACTACTTCAAAGGTGTATTTTTTAAACTTTGATGATCTATATTGACAGATATGGTTTATATTGACACATACAGATATGTGAGTTTCTAAAAAATTCCCCAGGGAATCGTGGAGCATACTAAGCTACCGCAGTTATATGACTTTTGCCATTTTATCGTTTGTCTTTTACGTGGAGTACCAGAGTACAGAAGGATGTAAGGAAAGAGCCCTGATTTTAGAATGAAACATACCTACATGGTAATTCGCGACAGCTAAGCTGCTTACTAGCTGTATGTTCTCTGGCAATTTATATACCATTTGTTATCTCCTCTAGAAAAATAGCTGTTCTTTTCAGTAAATTTTTATACACACAGAAATATAATTATGTATCAATATTTTATAAATATAAAATTCTACACATATAAATTAAAATATCAGGCACTGTAAAGATGATTCCCATACTATTGTTTTAGTAGAAATTTTGTTTGCTTGTTCTGTTTTGCCATTTGGCAGCAGTTGTGTTTTGTTTCACACATATATTGAACTCATTTAAACTTTAAAATATTTGTCTTTGCATTTTATTTAGGGCTATTTATAAAATCTTACAGGAAACCAGAAATATTAATATAGGTCTCCATAAGTATTACAACTAGTTGTATACT
Source organism: Nycticebus coucang (assembly GCF_027406575.1). Lineage (NCBI taxonomy): Eukaryota > Metazoa > Chordata > Mammalia > Primates > Lorisidae > Nycticebus > Nycticebus coucang. The sequence continues at coordinate 35,271,962 of NC_069782.1, forward strand.
ATGCAGGATAATTTATAAGGTTTTGAAAATATTAAAAAATAATTGTCATATTTTGGTAGAAAAACTAAATCCTAGAGATCTTGCCCTTATCATGGGTAAATGTGCAATTTCAAAACAGGGATGATTCAAATCACATAAGGTTGTGACCTTTTCCTTATTATTTGTCACTAACAAGCTGAGCAGTGGTACGGATATTAGTGATGAGGCCACCTTTGCAGATTTTGAATACAGTAGATGCCTATTTCCTGATACGTTTGTCATGTTGACTCTGGAGATACTTCTCAGGTTGCCAAGTCTACTCTGGTAAATTATCTCGGGCTATATGCTTGGTTTTATTTTGATACCAACAAATTTAAATCTAAAATAGAACTAACTTTTATATTACATTCTTGCAAGTCTCTCTCCTGCTAGCTTTCATTTCTTAATTAAATTTCAAGAAGGAACAATTTCTCAAAAAAGAGTATACCCGTGTTTGAGGTGTCATTTTAAGATGCATGTAATTTTTTCTAAAACATACATCTTTTCTCTCTTTACACAACTTATTATCATTCTTTTCTATCATCTCAGCCTCTCTCTCTCTCACCCCTCTCTATACACTTGAATGAAGATGAAATAATATGAACACTCTTCAACACCAGGACCTCCGGACCTCGTGATGGTGTACATGCATTGGCTTTCAACTCTTTTATGATAGAAAGTTGTTTTGAGGAAAATGTGGTTTTATGCAGAACATAAAATTTATCAATATGGAAGTGAGATTTGAATCACAGTTCATCTAGATCCACTGCTTATAATTATATTCTTCCCTGTGGGGAAGATAATAAAAACAAAAGAGTTAATGAGATAATGAGGTGAAAACTGTGTCGATTAGTTTGATGTAAGCACTCCAATTTATGTACAAAGAATCAACATATTGAAAATGGCATAAATGTATTTATGATCTATGTACAAAAGACAACTTAAAAAAAGAAAATAAATAAATAAATAAACAAATAAAGTGATACGTAACCCACCTTGAAAACCAAAAAAAAAAGGAAGGAAAAAACCCAGGATCAAAAAAAAAAAAAAAAAATTTGAAGGAACATCTCACAGTTATCCTAGACAGTGTATCACTATGAATCATTTGAATAAACCAGCTTTCAAATCTAAAAATAAAATAAAATCATAAAAGAAATTTGAAGTTTTGAGTTCTAGATAGAGAATTTATAAGGAGACATGTATAACCTGTATAGCTACATTTTTCTAATTTTAATCAAGTTTTCTCTTTTGATTTAGGTAGTTCCTCTATTCCAAATATGCAGAAAACATTTAAAAATGTATTTCAAAGAACCTCTGGAGGGGGCCAGTGGTAGAGTCAACTTAAATTCTTCTATTTCCCCTTAAGCTGAAAGTCATAAGCTTCCTTTGTTACATATTTCACTTCTTTTTTCTGAATCTCAGCTCTCTGCTCTTCCAAAGTCAACACCCTTGAATAAGAAGAAATCACTGCTAAAGTCCACTTGGATCTATTCCATCTCCAAGATTCACAGGCTCTGGCTACCTCTAACTCAGTGTCTCCAACATATTCATTAGCAATTCAAGCCAGAGACCAGGCCAGGGCCCTTTTTAATATGCCAAAGCAACTTGTGAAAGAGGTAAACCAGTCCAGCTCTGATAAATTACTTGCAAACAAATTAGATAGTCTTCTAGCAAGAAACTCAATACTGTAACCAAGTAGAGATGACAGAATTCACAACATGTTCCAGTGGATGTATCAGAGGACACCTTTGTTTGGGGATGGTAATTGCGTTACACCGATTTCTCAGCACTGTTAAGCACTATGTAATAATCTACAGTTATTTCACACTGTAGGTATACTTCAAGACATCATATTGTACGGTATAAATACAGGTACTCTCATGTCAATTTAACAAAATTTAATTTAAAAATTTGAATAGATTTAGTCATTACATATTGTAAGCTTTTATCAAAATGTCACATGTACCTCATATATATGTGCAACTAATATGTATCCAAAAATATTAAAAACTAAAAATAATTAAATTTGAAGAAGAGTAACTGGGCACATCACTAAAGAATATCGTGACTTGGCAATTTGCCATCAAATTTTACATATTAATTTTGCTAAACAAGTTGCTAGTTCCCTAACATTATTGTAGGAAGAACTAGAAAGTTCTTCAATAGCTCCTGTGTGCAGTCTCAAGATTTTTATCAAGTAAATTTTCAAGTAAAGTAAACCATTTTTAAGAATAATTTTGTTATGTTAATAATAGCCAGTCATAAAGAAACTTAACTTTTTCATCATTGATGTTCTTAGCTGCTTCTTGATAGTAATTTATTTTAAATGTGATATCATGTATCTCACAAGATTTGAACATATTCAAAGAAGGGGAAAGAAGTAATTAAACATGTATAGAAGATCATTTGAAGTAGTTTCATCTATTGCAGCTAATTAGTCTTCAAAACGATTTTGCAAGATTCTACTCATATTTTATATGTGGTAAAACTGAAGCATTTAAACATACAAGGGCACAGATTAGCAACTGTACATAATTCTATTCAGCACAGTAATTTGAATTCTCTACTAGTCCATATATGGCTCTGACAATGATATTGCTAAATGAGTATATAGAAAAGTTATTTAATTATATTTGCAGAAGTTTGACTTCTCCACTTAAATTATGAAATATTTTAAATTATATAAATTACCCTCCATATCCTCTAATAATGGACCTCATACCTTGAAACAGTTACCTGAATATACACTAAATTTTAAAAAAAAAAATATTAAAAATATTCTCATACATTCATAAAATTAGTTTTGTATAATGTTTTATATGAATAAATATACATCAAACTGCAGACTATCCTAAACTGAATTTTTTTTCATTCATATTTCTGCCCACTGAAATTTAGTCAATATTTTCTACTGTGGTATTATTTTCATTGTCTATCACAGCCCTGTACTAAAAAACTTTTAGTTATTTTAAACTTACTCATTTTAGTTAACTCTTGTATCTGTTATCAGGTTCTACGGCTTCTAATCTATTCATGTCTCTTATATCTGCCCCATAGTCTCACTTTCATCACTTTAGCTGTTTATCCACACAGGATTTTTTTTTTTTCTTGCCAAATTCTAAGCGTTTAAGAGCTTACTCACTCAGTCAAATATTTTTTACTCGGTCAAATTTGTATGGATTGTTCTCTTTGTTTTGTGAAGAGAAATCCATTGTACAATATAAAATAGAAAAATAACATCTCATGCTTGAAAAAATAGTAAGACAATTCCGTTTATATATACATTTCAGAGGGAAAAACCCGTAAGTCTTTAGCAATTTGGCAAATAAGAATAGATAAGCATTCAAAAATAGTAAATTGGGTGGTCTAGAAAATGACATGAAGATAGTGCATTTGAGTGCATTGTGCCTAAAGGCACAATGTGAATAACTTTCAAAAGTTATTCTCCATGTATTAAATAAATTCTCAATGCCTCTGTGACATGTTACTTTAAACTCCTTCAAAAAGTTAAATTTCTCTTCATCCTTTCTCTAGTTTTCATACACTGTTATGCTAGAACTTAAATCAAATTTTAATTTATTTATTTGCTTATATGTCTAACATCTCCATGAAACTGTTAACCTCAGGGAATAAGGACAATGCCTTTTGGCATCTGTGTTTGTAATAGCACTCATTCCTTTTTCTTTTTTCTTTTTTTTTTTTGTTAAAGAGCTAAATAACCAAACATATATGTATTTATTTAATTAATTTTATTATATATTGCTATATGTTATATAAGCATTACTTATATAATATGTAAAATATTTATCTGTTAAATACAATGTGAACCAAAAATGCATGATGTAGCCAGGCGTTGTGGTGGGCGTCTGTAGTCCCAGCTACTTGAGAGGCTGAGGCAAGAGAATGGCTTAAGCCCAAGAGTTTGATGTTGCTGTGAGCTGTGACATCATAGCACTCTACAGAGGACAACATGATGAGACTCTGTCTAAAAAAAAAAAAATTCATGATGTACTAACATTTATCCACATGACTTTACTTAAAGCTTTAGTTTCATGCTCTGCTTAGTAGGGTGGTAAATTTCTTCTGAAGACTTCCAAGTTTAAAAAAGTGAGTTTATATCTGTGCTGGTGTACAAATTATTTTAGAGAATCAGTTGCAATGTCCATTTCATGGCTCTTTTCACTAAACAGCAACACCTTTACTAAAGCCCTGTTGATTTTCATTATAAAATGTATATATTTTTAAAAGACAAAGCTGTGATATATTTTTGAAAAATAACCATTAAACAATTATTTCTTTTCAAGAATACTTAACCTACAGATAATCTATTACGTTGATTCTTTACTCGCCAATAGTTATCTCTTAAATTTCCAAGAACTGGTTGTCTTTTGGAGATGACTTTCTCACATAATAAATTACTCCTGAGACTTCATTATAGAACCAACTCATTTTCAATCATTGAACTAGTGTTATTAGGATGAAGTATGAAACTGTTTGAATTGTTACTTTCTGGAAAATGCTTCTTAAATATTTAAAATCCTTTTGAATGCACTAGGTGTATTAGATGAAGGCTAACCCTAATGAGATCATTTTAAGGTAATTACCTCTGTAAAATAATCTGAGATCCTAGAGGTTAAGACTGCAATCTAAGAGTTTTGGAGGGGGGAAATAATTTAGCCTATAACACTCTACTCTCTGTCCACCTCCCAAATTCAGATCTTTCTCAAATTTCTTTTTTCTGTTTTTCATTAAATCATAGCTGTGTACATTGATATGATCATGGGGCATCATACACTAGCTTCACAGACCGTTTGACACGCTTTCATCACACTGGTTAACATAGCCTTCCTGGCATTCTCTCAGTTACTGTGCCAAGACACTTACATTCCACATTTACCAAGTTTCACATATACCCTTGTGATATGCATCTCAGGTGTAATCCCACCAATCCCCCTCCCTCTACCACCTCCCGCCTCCCTCAGCCCTCAAAGCCTTAACTCATTCCAGCATCAACTCTTAAGTTCAAAATCTCTTCTAAATTTCATCTAAATTAGGTATGGGCGAGACTTCAGGTAGGATTCATGCTGAGGCAAAATTAGTCTCCAGCTTCAAACCCGTGAAACCAGATAAGTTATTTATTTTCAGTACATAATACGGAACAGGCAGAGGATAGACATTCCCATTTCAAAAAGGAAAAATCCAAAATATGAAAGGGATTTGCATCCTAAGCAAGTCCAAAGTCCAGGAAGCAAAATTCTGTTAGATTGTAAGGCTCAAGAATGATCCTCTTTAGCTTAATACTATGTTTTTTGGGGTCACTGGAGTAGCAGTCCGGTCTTTGGGTGCACCCATTCCCCTGGGTCCTAGTGGCCTGAGCCTCTTCCAAATGGGGTCTTGCCATTTAGAAACACAGAGGAAACAGACTTTCCCCTGGGCCTGTTGTGGTTGTGGCACGAGGTCATTCTTTCATTTAAGTGGAGGATAATGCACTTTCACAGCCAGTTAGCTCTATTGAATGCTATAGAATTTCACAAAGTCCAACAATTGTTCAATTCATTTTTTCCCATCTCTGCTTTCTTCAGTACAAGCTGAGACTGTTTCAGCTTATATCCAACTCTCCAAAGCTTTTCTGGCTTCCCCTGCAAGACACAGGGGTCCAAGCCATGAAGACAATAGAGGTGGATGCTTCCCAGATCTTCCCTGGATGATCACACCTGTGCTGTGGAATTCTACTGAGGTGGGCACATGGATGTAATGCATTGCGTGGTAACCTCTTTAGTAAACGGTTATTCAGCACACCCTTGAGGCTCTCTCCAAATAGACTTTTTCTTTCTTTTTTTTTTTTTCAATATGAATAGGGAAAGAATTTTGTATACTTTTGAGTTCTGGTTCCTTTTATTTAGCATCTCTTTCTTCAATGTATTTCTCTTCTCTCACATTCTACTATTTGCAACTATCTCATTGACACTTTTATAGCAATATTCTAAGCTAAGCATACAAATTTATAAAAGTTCTGTTTTTCACAAAATGCTCAAACACTTCACCATGCTATACCACTTTATAAAAAATACCATCTTTCCTCAAGTTTTCAATAACGTGTTTGACATTTCCACATTAGACATCACCAAAAGCATTCCTAACATTAATGTCTGCCAGTACTTTGTACACATGATACACACATACACATTCCCTGACATGATAGAAGCCTCTCTACCATTCTTTTTTCTCTGAGTCCTTACCTGAAATGACTTTAACGTACATATTTCTACCAGCAGTCTTTCTAAAGCTGTCTAATGTTAACTGAAGACGAGGAAAAAAAAAAAAAAAAGAAAAGAAAAAGAGAAAGAAATGAAAACACAGGGTTAATACTTTGGGAAAAGGAGATCTTTTTTTTCCACGAAGAGTTCCCAGTGGCTTTTCTGGGGAGCCAGGAAAACTGCTCCAGCCACAAGCCAGGACCATGAGTTTCAAGGAAGATGAAAAAGGGAACAGGATTTTATCCTGAGGGGGATGACTAAGCATATATCTGATAAGCCCTAGTAGGAGTCATGAATATCTATGGAGAGAAAAGCCACCTGTGTAATGGTGCCTCACACACCTCCTCCTACCATGGCTGGGAACTCAGTTTTAAGGTTTCCTTGGGGCTTCCTTGGCTAGGACAGGGTCCATTCAGTTAGTGAGAATGGGGGTGGTGGGGTGGGATTTTACTTTTAGTCAACACTAGGCTTTTTCAAACCTATACTTCAAAATTCTTCCAGCCTTTATTCATAACCCAGTGAAATTCTGACATTTTGAGGTACATTATAGCAGTACCCTATTTCCTAGTACCAACCTCTACATTAGTTTTGCTGGAGTTGCTGTAGACTGAGTAGCTTAATGTCAGAAATTCAGATGGCTGTCTTCTCAGCTCTTTGCATCACCTTTTCTGTATACATACCCGTGTCTAAATTTCCTCTTCTTATAAGCACACCAGTCATCTTGAATTAGAACTCACCAGAATGACCTAATTTTAATTTAATTACCTCTGTAACAACCTATCTCCAAGTCCAGTTACATTTTGAGATACTGATGGTTAGGATATCAATGTATGAGTTTGTAAGGAGGATACATGTTTCAGCTCATAATACCTTACTTTGTGAAAATGTAATATTTTTACTATACCTTATAAATAAGACTCACTCTTAAACTATTCCAAAATTATTATTTTTCTCTTTTCAATATTAAACACTCAAATTTTGAATAGTACAGATTAAGGTTATTAATATATTCAGGAGTGAATCTTTGGTCTTTGTGTTGAAAGCACTCGTATATAAGTTGATGCTATTGTTTTTAATATTAATTTCTGAATCACTTGAAATTTATTTCCACATTCTAGTAAAAGCACATTATCTATTTAAACACAAAAACAATAATTATTTTAAATTGTCTTTTATCTTCCCTCTGAAGTCCTAGCCTTAAGCATCATATACAATTTTGGCATAGTTTTGAGAGGCGTAAAAATATGTATCAAGTAGAAATCATGGCAAAATATTATAGAAATGTGTCTTCCAGAGTTAATAATTCTACAAAATAACAACAGAATAGCATGAATTGGATAGTGTTATTTAATAGCCACTATTTTTAAGTATGATACTAGTATCAGGAAACAAAGCGGTTAATTAATGTAAACAATACACACATTTTCAGAGAGTTCAAAGTCTGCATTCAAAACAGTTTGTTATGGTACCCTGTTTCCCCGAAAATAAGATATCCTCCGAAAATAAGACCTACTTACAGGAAAGATAAGACTTCCCCTGAAAATAAGACCTAGCACATCTTTGGGAGCACACCTTAAAATAAGACTTATTTTCAGGGAAACAGGGTAGATACATCAGGGCATTTGCTGCTCAATATCCATGCTATTATTTTTGCCATAAATGAGTGTTTGTATTAAACTATTTCTCCCCTAATTGTTTATGGAATGCTAATATTCTATGAAAAATAGTCTTCATTTTTGAATATAGGCTAAATCATTTTCATACATCAAATGCTAAGCTTTAGGTCACACTTTTTTTTTTTTTTGACTGTCTCACTCTCTTGCTCTCAACCACAAACTCTTGGTCTTGAGCAATCCTCGTGCCTCAGCCTCCTCGGTCGCTGGGACTATAGGCCTACACCACCAGACAGGCTAGTTTTCTATTTTTAGTTGAGTTTGGGTCTTGCTCTTGCTCAGGTTGGTCTCAAAATCCTGAACTCCAGGAGTCCACCTGCTGGACATCAGCCTCCCAAATGCTAGGATCATAGGCGTGAGTTATCGTACCTGGCCAATGTCACAGATTTTTAATAGAATGGAGCCAATAATTCATTCTTAACTGTATTCTATATAGAGAGAGTTCAACAATAGTTGATCTATAAACGTAATTATAGTTACCAATTACAGAACAGCTGCTGTGTACCATGAAATCTATAGTTATGTTCGTGTACGTGAGTGCAGTTTTTTGTATGTCTGTCGCTATTCCAATGAAAAAATTATCCTAAGATTAAAAATGAATTAAAATAATTTTAAATAGTTTAATCAGATGTATTAAATCTATAGAAGAATCATGATGAATTATTTTGTGATAATATTCAAAGCATAGTACAGTCACTGGTAAGACAAGGAAATATGAAAAGATTTATTCTCTCTAGTTCATAGTTTAGTACATAATACATATGAAAATTTCTAATTAAAATACAGTGGAACATACTAATAGAATATCAAATGTGAACTATATTCAATCAGCATATGTTTAGATGTTATTGTGATAAAATGAAAAGATGTATATATTACACATGAATGCAACTCTGAATGAAATAGGCTGGAGAGTTTTTAACTATCTAGTTTTTTATATGCCCATGTAAAAGCAAAATTAATTAAGAATTGTGGGATACATCCATACTTTTGTTTAGAAGCTGGAGAGATAAATCTGACTTTTTTTCTCCCTTGTAATTTATATATAAATTGTTTTGAATCACATTTCATACTTTTGCCTTGGCTACTTCTTTTTTTTTTTATTTCGCTAAAATCAAACATGAACACTAAGATGTACTTCATTGTGCCCTTTTAAAACCAAGGACAAAGCCCTGAGATATACTTATTTTGCTACATTTTGTTCCATTCTTCTCAAAAAATATCAGAAAATTCAATAAGGTACATTTGGTAACAAAATGTCCTGAAGGAAGATAAATTCCACAGAGAGGAGAGACTTACATTGTAACTCAGTATCTGATTCCTATTAAACACCTGCAGAGCAAAGATTTTTGTATTTGCTTTTCATTTGAAAATGGCAGAAAAGAGCACTGAACATTGTGGGTGCATAAGTGTGTCTCCTCTATTCGTCTCCTTTGAGCTTGCTCATTTATTATTTGTTAGCATGAAGTAGGTTAAGATAGGACAAAATATTTTTAAATGTAAAAAACACCTTCAAAGGCTTCTGATTTTTCTTAAATCATATAATGAAAATATTCAAGGGATGTTTCATTACTACTGAACTGAGGGAAAATTCTAAATAATATAAAACTGAGGTTATGTAAGATACCCTAATAGTGATGAGAGAAATTTTCTCTTGCTCATTTGAAAAAATGAGTTGCATCTTACAAGGGAATATGTGAATCCTAGTAAAAGTGGAATGTAAAGGTCTTAGCAAAATAACTAAGAGAATGCCACAAAAGCTATGTTAACTAGTGTGATGAAAATGTGTCAAACGGTCTATGAACCAAGTGTATGGTGCCCCATGATCATACTAATGTACACAGCTATGATTTAATAAAATAAATAAATAAATAAAATTAAAAAAAAAAAAAGAAAGAAAAAATGAGTTGCCATTTTTTGAGAGAGCCAATTACTAGGTCCAGAAGACCAGCTGTATCAACTAATGGTGATACCCTCGGCTGGAAATAGGACCTCATGCCCATAGTCAGTTATTCAGGACTCTGAGGCAGGAGTACCACTTGAGCTCAAATGCCACTGTACTCAATCCTGGGTGACAGAGTCACACCCTATTTCTTAAAAGAGATGAAAAGAGAATATTTAAAGTAGCAAAGTTTGTGGTCATTTGGCATCCTTGTCTACTCATATCCAGAATGCTGTGTGGAGACTGTGAAATAATAAATTTGCACAGTTTTAAGCCACTACATTTATGCAATTATTAGACATTAAAATGCAGCAAACTCCATGTCTTTGTAGGTGATTGAACTTAAAAGACAACAACAAAATTTAACCCTCGCCTACCTAAGTACTCCCATATTGATCCAAATTAACCAATAGTCAATCAAAAACAATCAAGTTATAGTCCTCCAGAAACATTTATTATACTTACCACATTCATCAAGCAGAAACCAGACTTTTCTTTCATTTTCTTTATTAAATGCTATCATTCCATGTAGACCAATCACAAAAGACAATTTTCTCAAAACATCGTGCCTAAACCAGCAAACTTCTACAGTTTTATTTAAGAAGCATAATTAAGTACAATAAACTACACATATTTCAAGTACACAAGATAATACATTTTAGCACATGCATATACTCATGAGACTATCACCAAAATTAAAATAGTCGATTACATTCATCACTTCCAAAAGTTGTCTTGAGTAATTTCTATCTACAAATCCTCCCCATGATTTTCCTCCCATGATGATCAAGGATCTATCATCAATATAAATCATTTTGTATTTTCTAATATATTATAAGTGGAATTATACAATGCGTATATGTTTCACTCCACATAATTGCTTTGAGATTAATCTGTTGTAGGTATAGTTATTTTTCCTGAGCTGAGAGCATTTTCAGCAAAGGATGTTCTCTCTTTATGGATTCAACTGGATTTCCCTGTATCTTGCTATTCCCTGAATATTCTCCCAAGGCGTTATGCTGGGGCCCTGTGAAACTAGAAACTTTCTCATTTCACAAGGATAAACGTTTTCCTTGCCCAGTATCTCCAAAACCTTCATATAGAATTTGTGAATATTTTCCCTTTTTTTCTTTTCTTTGGTTGTTTTAGGCAGGAGGATCATTATTAATCCATTTTTGATGGAGATAGAGGACCCAGACAGTTCTGAATTCTCATAGAATTTTTCATGAATTACTCATTTTCCATTTTCTACTTTGAAAGATATTTATCCAAAAATTCCTTGCCTAGATTGAAGTCACAAATTTCCCCTATGTTTTCTTCAAGTAATTTTGTGGCTTCAGGTCTTACATTTAGGTCTTACATTTAGACCTTTAATCAATTTTTTGTTAATTTTTGTATGGTATGAGAGATAAGAATCTAGATTCATTCTTCCACATGTGGATATCCAGTTTTTCAAACATATTACTGAAGAGCCTATCTTTCCCCATTGTTGGTACTTGGCACCTTTGTAGAAATCAGCTGGTTATAGAAGGGTGGGTTTATTTTGAGGATCTCTGTTCCATTCCATTGGTCTATGTGTCTGTTTATTTGCCAGTACCATGATGTTTTCTCTGGTATAATTTTGTAGTATGTTTTGAAGTCAAATAATCTGATGCTATCAACTTTGTTCTTTTTGCTAAAAATTGTTTTGAGGAATAAAAGAGAATATTGGGACAGGTGTAGTGGCTCATGTCTGTAACCTCAGCACACTGGGAAGCAGGGTGGGAGGATCACTTGAGGCCAGAATTTTAAGGCCAGCCTAGGCAATATAGGGAAAATTTGTCTTTATAAAAATTAGGGCAGTCACCATCTGGAGCTCAGCAACTTGCTCAGCAACATTTTTCTCATTTCATTAGCACTAAATGAGTTTCTTGCTCTCAGGAATTTGTAAAAAAGTAAAACAAGTAAATAAAACCACCTGAGAGTGCACATACCAGATTGTGAAGTTTTCTCATAGGTTTGAATTGCTCACTTCCATGTCCTAAATTAACAATAGGTTCCAGTGCGAGGCTGTGGCTCAGTGAGTAGGGTGCCAGCCCCGTTTACTGGAGGTGATGGGTTTAAAACCAGCCTTGGCCAAAAACTGCAAAAAAAACCCAATAGTTTCCAGGTCTGAGTCCATTGACAGTTTCAGCATGACTGAATTGCTCATTATTTTGCTTTCAGAAATTGGCTCGGTTCTCTTAAGAGTTGGTGTAAACATGCCATGTAGTAAATGATTTCCACTTAATGGTACTTAGAATTATTGCTTTCTTAGATGTATATGTAGTAAAAGTCAATATACACATTTATATACTTTCTTTCTTCAAAATCTTATACCTTTGTTATTTATAAACATTGCACATGTAAGTCATGTGTATAAGGTGCTAAAGTACTTTAACTGTGATCTTAAAACTGAATCAAAATATTTAATAAAAAAGAAATTTGGGATCTTCTGTGGTTCCATATACATTCCAAGATACAAAGGCAAATACAGGCGAATAAGATTTCATAAAACTGAAATTTCACAGAAAAGGAAATGACCAACAGAGTAAACAGAAAACCTTCAAAATAGGACAGTATATTTGTACACTCTACATCTGATAAAGAATCAATATCCAGACTATTTTTAAGTAATTCAAACAACTCAACAGCAAACAACCAAATCACCCAATTAAAAATAGGCAATATGCATATAAATACATTTTTCAAAAGAATATATATATATATATATATAAATGGCCAATAGAGATATAAAAAATTGCTCAATGTCAGTAATCATCAGGGGAATGCAAGTCAAAACTATAATGAACTGTCACCTCAACCCAGTCAAAATTGCTACTACTCAAAAGTCAAATGATAATAAGGTGTTGGCAAAAATGTATCAATAAACTTACACACTGCTGGCAGGAATGTAAATAACTATAGGCACTATGACAAACATTAGGGAGGTTTCTCAACGAGTCAAAAATAGAACAATCGTATATAAATCCAGCAATTGCATTACTGGGTATCCAAAGGAAATAAAGTTCGTGTGTCAAAGAGACGTACGCATTCCTTTGCAGCACTATTCACAATCACTAGGACAAGGAATTAACCTAGACATCAACCAATGATAAGGAAAATAAGATGTATATACTCAATGAAATACTATCCGGCTATATAAAGGCATGAAACTGTGATATCTACAGCAACCACAATGAATCTGGAGGGCGGTGTGTTAAGAGAGATGATCGAGGCACAGAGAGACAAATGCTGCATGATCTCACTTAAATGTGGCTTCCAAAATGTTGTACACTTGGGAGGAATGAGTGCTCATGTTTTTTGCATGGTAGGATGACTAGAGCTAATAGATATATAATGTCTTTTCAAAAATCCTAAGAGAGGTTTTTGAATGTTTTCATCACAAAGGAAGGGTATATATTTAAGGTATGAACATGCTAATTACCTAATTTGATCATTACACAATGCATACATGTCTCAGAACATCATGTTGAATCCCATATATAAGTTTGTGAAAGTTTATAATGTGATTTCTTAACCAATTTTGCCTAATAGCAAAATATTCACCATATATGAATTTAAATATTATTCAACTTACTCATGCATGATCCATTGCATTCATTTGAATTTGAAAATGTTGGTTGTATCTAAATATAGTTACATGCACAACTCTATGGAGCCAGACTGCCTGCACTTGAGCATTGATTTTGTATTTGCCATCTGATTGAACTTAAGACATTTACTAAGTATGTCTGTGGCTCAGTTTCCTTATTTATACGGAGATGATAATATTAATAAATGCACTTATTTAAAAATGTTGTGCAAGGATTCAATGAATTAATTAAAGAGTAATGAGAATTTTGGCTAATAAATATGCTAAAGAACATTATTTTTTTAAACACTTAGAGTTGAAAATTGCCCTAGCTTTGTTTTCTAAAATTTTGTAGCTCATCAAAATTCCTTTGATTCATTTTTGTCCAAATATGTGCTTCTGTGATAACCTGCCAACTTGGTCTAGCAAAACCCTTAGCAATATATGATTGCAAGGTTTTATAGCAATTTATTTTTGTGACACCAAAGTAAGACCAAAAGAACCTTGGGTAATTGAAATGCAGTGTGTTGGATTTCAGTAGAAGCTCATGATGCCAGATCTCAATCAACAGCTCTGCCACCGATCATAAAGGAAAATGTAAAGTGTCTCCTGAATTGTCCTCCACAGAAAATGTTCTTTGGACAATTTTGAAAAGAAGCTGTTAGAGAAAGTCATTTGCAGACTTCCTTTTTCAGTTCACCCTGGGGATACTCTGTGGAATGTCCATGGATTCCATAGTAACTGAATTTAAGAGGTTTTAAAAGTGACTAGATATGACCAATGGAGGACATAAGAATTTTAGCTGTTAAAATTGAGGCCAGGCTACAGTTTTAGCTGAATTGAAAACTGAATTACTACTTACTGTTAGACAAATGGTTATCTTTTGGTGCCTTGAGGTTAAAGTCAGTGGGAAAGCAAGAATCAGAGCTGTCTCTAACATAGCAGGCATATATAGCACCATTTGTGATTATCCTTTACATTTTTAAGCACAAATATCTATTCTAAGAACAACAAAACATTCAGATATTAGATAAATGCAGCTATCACCTGTCCTGAACATTTTCAAATCGTTCTGGCAGCATGAGGAAACTAAGGGCTCCCTGGGTATGCCTTGGGGAAAAAGGGATGAAGGAGAAATAAATTCAGACCAATGCACACACACAGTCATTTAGATTAGAGGTGCCCTTCCATCTGTAGGTTAGCTACTGGATTTCATTGGAGGACTTTGTTTAAAAAAATTGTCTAAAGTCAGTTATGAAGTTTTGGCTTTAAAGCATTTCTCCAGCTTAGGTAGGAAAAATATATATTTTTTAGTGTAATGGATAAGATAAGCTTTGGGTTTTGGGGGAGGAGACAAGATGGCTGACTGAAGCCAGCTTTCCACAGAGGCTCCCAGAAGGAGAGTTAAGGGACAGAAATTTAGCAAGTGACCTGGTGGATTAGAGCTGCACCAAGAGAGAAGGTTGAAGAATGCACATCAACCCTGCTGAGGTGAGCTGTGACCCCAAGGATATAAACAAAGGTACAGAATCCATCACCAAGTGGATGGGAGTCCCCTCCCCCATGAGAATGGCTCGGAGTACCCCACAAACAAAAGAGCAGAGTTCAAAAGTCCTCCCATTATACTCCAAGGGAGAGACCCTCTTAAAACTGGATCTACTTCCCCTACTAGGATGCTATGGTGCTCTCCTGCCAGGCATAAAACTGTGTAAAACTGTATGTACTCTTTACCTGCAATTCTGAGTTCCCAGCACTCCTTTCCACTCTCACTCTGAGGTCTGGAGGCCTGTCCCCCAGGAGTCTGGATTCTTGGGTGATTTCTCGAGGGGCATGGACAGGGCCTGGACTGCAGCTGGTCAGTGCTGATTCTGCGGCACGGGAGTTAGGAGAGGACAGTGAGAGGGAACCACACCGGAGCGCCGATACCCCCAGGCACCAGTAGGGCTCACCCCTGGATATTCTGGAGTCACACCTCCCTATCTCTCTGGGCAACCAGAGGAAGCCGGGCATCTTCTCAGGTGGCAGCCACCAGTGGAAGATCTGAGACTCTGGGACGGAAATGCAGGCCCCATGAGTAAAGGGTTTGCCTGACATGGTACTGGCCTGGGTGAAGCACGGGGACTAGAAAATGCACGCGCAGTGCCATAGACTCCCAGGGTGGGGCTGACCCAGAGGACCACTTTACTGAGCCTAATACACACCCACCCCCAGGGGATCATCAGCCTAGACAAAGGAGGGCAAGAGGCTAGAAATGACAGCTAACCATGCTGAGAATACAAACCTTTGCAGCAGCAAAGACAGGGCCTGAGGCACAGGTTCTGTGAACTTGAAAAAGCTACTTTTCTGCAGGGGAATTTAGCTGGGACAGAAACAAATTCTGCAGTTGTTCTATTTCGTCAGTAACATCAATCAGGGGCGGGGCTGGAACTGAGTGAATACCGGCAGCCTCCATCAAGTCCCCGAGGTTGTCAGGCCTCACCTCCCCCTGCCTGATAGAGGCAGAGAGCAGCATCCTGGCTGAGGAGACATAGATTTCCTTGTGATTCAGGCAGGTGCAAACCCCTGGAGTATCTGCTCATCGGAGGCAACTGGGTCACAGCCTTGCTGGGTTATCAGTGATTGGGTGTGACAGAGGTGCAAGGTGGGGTGTGACAGAGGTGCATCAACCTTCCAAGACTAATCTATTTGCTGGGTGGGTCCTTGTGACCTCACAGAGCACTGCAGCAAGTCATATTTGAGTTGTCAACAGATGCCTGAGATCTAGTTTAAACTCTTCCACCTGAGACAGGTGGTGACTGAGACAATTGATTTAGACCTTTTTAACTGAGCCAATCACCTGAGGACTATCCAAGTGGTTCCCTGGGTGTGTGGTTGTAGGAAAGTTTGATTTTCCTTTTCTAATTGTTCCCTATGGGGGGCAGGGTGACTTAACTGCTGGTATTTCTCAACAGCTGAGACTTCAACCGAGAGTAAATGTTTCACTAGGGTCAGACAGAGACCAGCTGAAAACAAGACAGAGCCGCTTAGCCCCACTACACCAAACAGGTCCCCAGTTTCTCAGGCCATAGCACTGTATGGGTCCTTGGCAAAGCTCCAGGGGAGAAGTCAAATGATGTAAAATAATCATGGGGTGGAATCAGTGGAAAAACTCTGGTAACATGAATAACCACAGTAGATCAACCCCCCCTAAGGAAAGATATGGCAGATGTAACTGAAGATCCTATTCATAAACAGCTGGCTGAGATATCAGAAATTGAATTCAGAATTTGGATTGCAAACAAGATTAATAGAATGGAGGAAAATTTGGAATTAGAAATTCGAGAAGCAATTCAAAAGTTGGAATTAGAAATTCGAAGAGAAATTCAAAAGTTGTCTCAAGAATTCAACGAATTTAAAGACAAATCCACCAAATATTTTTTGACATGTTGAAGCAAGAATTTGCAGTCCTCAAACATCTGAAAAATACAGTAGAATCCCTCAGTAACAGAGTGGAGCAAGCAGAAGAAAGGATTTCCGACATTGAAGACAAAGCTTTTGAACACTCCCAAACTCTCAAAGAGGAAGAGAAATGGAGAGCAAAAATGGATCATGCAGAGAGCTCTGGGATAATTCGAAGAAGGTCAATATCCACCTCATTGGAATTCCTAAAATCGACGAAGTAGCTTTGCAAGGCCCAGAGGCCCTTATCCATGAAATTATGAAAGAGGTTGTGGCGGGCGCCTGGAGTCTCAGCTACTCCGGAGGTGGAGGCAAGAGAATCGCCTAAGTCCAGGAGTTGGAGGTTGCTGTGAGCTGTGATGCCACTGCACTCTACTGAGGGCCATAAAGTGAGACTCTTTCTCTACAAAAAAAAAAAAAAGAAAGAAATTCTTAAAGAGAATTTTCCAAACATGTCAAGAGATTCTGAAATTCAGATAGCAGACAGTTTCAGAACCCCAGCACGATTCAACCCAAATAAGACATCCTCCAAGCATATCATAATTAACTTTACTAAAGTTAATATGAAGGAGAAAATTCTGAAAGCAGCCATACATAAGAAAACCATTACCTACAAAGGGAAGAATATTGGAATGGCTGCAGATCTCTCTGCTGAAACTTTTCAAGCCAGAAGAGGGTGGTCATCGAATTTTAATCTTCTAAAACAAAATAACTTTCAATCCCAGATCCTGTATCCAGCTAAACTGAGTTTCATTTATGATGGAGAAATTAAATATTAATTACATTCACATGTTAAAGAAATTTGCGATAACCAAACCAGCTCTTTTCAGACCTATCCTTCATAATGACCAGCCCAATCCTCTACCACAAAAGTAAACTCACTCAGAAACTTTTGATCAAACTCCAACTTCCGCAGTGGTGAAAGGATTAAAAATTTCCACTGGACTTTTAAGAAACTCGATATCCAAAATTTTACCAGATGTATCTATATTTTCCATTAATGTGAATGGCTTAAACTGTCCTCTAAAGAGGAACAGGTTGTCTGACTGGATACAAAAACTCAGGCAAGATATTTGCTGCATAAAAGAATCACATCTTACCTAATAAGATAAATATAGACTCAGGGTGAAAGGATGGTCATCCATATTTCAGGTAAATGGTAATCAGAAAAAAGCAGGTGTTGCAATTCTACTTGCAGATACAATAGGCTTTAAACCAACAAAAGTACGGAAGGATAAGAAGGGTCACATCATGTTTGTTATGGGTAATACTCAATATGATGAGATTTCAATTATTAATATTTATGCACCCAACCAGAATGTGCCTCAATTTATAAGAGAAACTCTAACAGACATGAGCAACTTGATTTCCTCCAGCTCCATAATAGTTGGAGATTTCAGCACTCCTTTGGCAGTGTTGGATAGATCCTCCAAGAAGAAGCTGCGCAAAGAAATTTTAGATTTAAACCTAGCCATCCAACATTTGGATTTAACAGACATTTATAGAACATTTCATCCCAACAAAACTGAATACACATACTTCTCATCAGCCCACAGAACATACTCCAAAATTGAACACATCTTAGGTCACAAGTCTAACTTCAGTAAATTTAAAGGAATAGAAATTATTCTTTGCATCTTCTCGGACCACCATGGAATAAAAGTTGAACTCTGTAACAACAGGAATATGCATATTCATACAAAAACATGGAAGTTAAATAACTTTATGCTGAATGATAGCTGGGTCATAGATGAGATTAAGAAGAAAATTGACAAATTTTTGGAACAAAATGACAATGAAGACGAATTATCAGAAGATCTGGGATACGGTAAAGGCAGTCCTAAGAGGGAAATGTATAGCACTGCAAGCCTTCCTCAAGAGAATGGAAAGAAAGGAAGTTAACAACTTAATGGGACATCTCAAGCAACTTGAAAAGGAAGACCATTCCAACCCCAAACCCAGTAGAAGAAAAGAAATAACCAAAATTAGAGCAGAGTTAAATGAAATTGAAAACAAAAGAATTATACAACAGATCAATAAATCAAAAAGTTGGTTTTTTGAAAAGGTCAATAAAATAGATAAACTTTTGGCTAACCTAACCAGGCAAAAAAGAGTAAAATCTCTAATTTCATCAATCAGAAACGACAAAGATGAAGTAACAACAGACTTCAAAAAATTCTTAATGAATATTATAAGAAACTTTATTCTCAGAAATATGAAAATCTGAAGGAAATTGACCAATACTTGGAAGCATGTCACCTTCCAAGACTTAGCCAGAATCAAGTGGAAATATTGAATAGGCCTATATCAAGTACCGGAATAGCATCAAACATACAAAATCTCCCTAAAATGAAAAGCCTGGGACCAGATGGCTTTACGTCACAATTCTACCAAACCTTTAAAGAGGAACTAGAACCTATATTACTCAACCTTTTCGTAGAAAAAGAAGGAAGACTACCCAAAACATTTTAGTAAGCAAACATCACCCTGATCCCCAAACCAGGAAAAGACCCAACAAGAAAAGAAAATTATAGACCAATATCGCTAATGAATATAGATGCAAAAATATTCAACAAGATCCTAACAAACAGAATCCAGCAACACATCAAACAAATTATACATCACAACCAAGTCGGTTTTATCACAGGCTCTCAAGTCTGGTTCAATATATGTAAATCTATAGATATAATTCAGCACATAAACAAATTGAAAAACACAGACCATATGATTCTCTCAATTGATGCAGAAAAAGTTTTTGATAATATCCAGCATCCCTTCATGATCAGAACACTTAAGAAAATTGGTATAGAAAGGACATTTCTTGAACTGGTAAAGGCCATCTACAGCAAACCCACAGCCAATATCGTATTGAATGGAGTTAAATTGAAATCATTTCCACTCAGATCAGGAACCAGACAAGGTTGCCCATTGTCTCCACTGCTCTTTAGCATTGTAATGGAAGTTTTAGCCATCACAATTAGGGAAGAAAATGCGATCAAGGGTATCCATATAGGGTCAGAAGAGATCTTCGTAGTAAAGTATCTCAAGAATGGAAGGAAAAGTATCCTGTGTACTCAGCCATACTATGAAACTAATTATTGGCTTTCATATGAAAGCTATAACCCAGTTATAACCTAAGAATATGGGAAAGAGGAAGAGGGAGGTGAGAGATGGGGGGGATGAGCAGAGGGAGGGTGATTGGTGGGATTACACCTACTGTTCATCTTACATGGGTACATGTGAAACTTAGTAAATGTAGAATATAAGTGTCTTAACACTATAACTAAGTAAATGACAGGAAGACTATGTTAACCAGTGTGATGAAAATATGTCAAATGGTCTATAAAATCGGTGAATTGTACCCCATGATCTCATTAAGGTACACAGCTATGTTTTAATAATAATGATAATGAAAGCTTTGGTTTTTTTAGCACATAGTATTTTATACAACATTTTAATAAGTCTATAACTTTTATATGAATTAAATAACAACATCAATGTCAATACAATTCAATTTAAGTTAGTAAAGACAATTATGATTACAGTTTTTTAAATTGAATTAAATGATGCTTGTTTCCCTTGGAAACCTAGTTACTGAATATTTTTTATAACAGTTATCTCTCAGGACTCTGACTACAGTCAGTAAAAATGCCAGAACCCAGGAAAGCTGAGGTTGGAACGACATTTATACTTTGCTTTTCATACTGATATGCAGCCCTTTATTTTGTGGAATTGAAGATGTTTTGAGGGAATGCGGTGTAACAAAACAAGACTATTGTAAAAAATTAGAAGGATATGGTTCTTGTTTCTGCTGTGACAGTGATGTGAACCAAGGGATTGAGGTTTTTTTCTTTATTTATTTACTTTCTTTGAAAAAATAGTGATATGCTACTCAGTCAATATATTTGTAAAGTGATTGTAAAAATCAAATGAAACAGACTCTGTGAGAATTTTTTTTTTTAATCCCAAGAAAATAACTCATTAGTGTTATTTGGAGGAGAGCATTCATATAAAATACTTATAAAGTAGTTTCCATGTGTTTGCCTTCTATTTGCAAAATTTGGTAATGGATATATATATATAGATATATATATATTTTATTTTATTTATGTTTTTTTTTTTTGAGACAGAGTCTCATTTTTTTTGTCCTTGGCAAAGTGTTATGGCATCACAGCTCACAGCAACCTCAAACTCTTGGGCTTAAGCGATTCTCTTGCCTCAGCTTGCCATGTAGCTGGGACTACAGGTGCCTGCCTCAATAGCTGGCTATTTTTAGAAAAGAGATCTCACTCTGGCTCAGTTTGGTATCAAATCTGTGAGCTCAGTCAATCCTCCTGCCTTGGCCTCCCAGAGTGTAATGAATATTTTATAAGTAAAGGTACATTAGCTACAATTTCCCATTTTCCCTATATATAGAAACTTTATGGTTGACTTTTTGGACATCTACTTAGGTTGTGGACTAAAATGTATTGTTCCTCAAATTCATATACTGAAGCTCTAATCCCCAATGTAATGGGATTTGAGATGAATGCCTTGGAAAATAATTAAAGTTAGATGAATCATGAAGGTGGGATCCCTCTGATAGAATTAGTTCACTTATAAAAAGAGACACCAAAAAGTTGTTTACTATGTGCTTTCTCTGTGAGCACAAAGTGAAACGTGGATGTCTGCTATCCAAGAAGAACCAAATAACCCAGCACCTTGAGCTTGAACTTGCCAGCCTTCAAAACCATGAGAAATAAGTTCTACTCCTTTAATGACCCATAAATACATATATTTCAAGATCAGGTAAAAAACAAACTTAATTTTTTTTCCAAAATTATAAATCAGTCTTTGAAATGTTGGTGGTTATGATTGTCTAAAAAATGAAATTGAAATAGTTTTTAAAATGTTAAGGTATATGTTGTTATCTCTGTGTTGACAAATTGAGAGGTTCAAAAGTTCTGGAAATCAGGAATAATATTTCCCCTCATAGTAAGTTATAAAATAACTCTATATTTATATTAGTCATTGTAATCAGTTAGGGTGCCCCAGAGAACCAGAGCAATATAATACAGACATGTCAAGAGACGGGTAAAGACATAGATACGAGATTTATTGGAAGGAATTGAATCACATGTTAAGGGGACTAGCAACTTAAAACGTGTGGGGTGGGCCACCCAGCAGAAAACTGAGAGGGGTTAGTCTTGAGCAAAGTTACTTGTCTAGCAAGCCCAATTTTTGTTCTTTAGATACTTTACTGGGTGGATGAGGGTATCCACATTATTTAAGGTAATTCTCTTTCTCTCCACCAATTTAAAGGCGGCTGATCATAGATATTAACCACATCTACAAAATGCCTTCACAGCAAACATCTAGATTAGTATTTGGCTACATAACTGGGTGCTATACCCTGACCAAGTTAATACCCTCCACTAACAATCCCAGTGTTGTACAAAGTGGAAGAATAAACCCTGAAGTCTTGATCAGATACATTAACACAGCTAAGGAAAATCATGCGTTAGTTTTTCTGACTCTCCTGCAAGCAAAGGAGGCGAGTCATGGAGGAAAATATTGACCATGCTCTTCTCGGGACCATCCAGGGCAGAGAATGTTTCATCATTCTTCAAAAACCACTAATTTTTAAATTCCCATGAAGATCCTCCCTAAGATAGATGGTTATATCAGAAAAATATATCGTAATTCCATAAATAGTTAATTTTCCCATCTCTCCTTATTGTACATTCTTACACAACAACGAATATAGTTATTTGGCTTCCGAAATAATGTGTTTACAGGAGAAAATATCTGCTTCTCAAGCTCCAATCGATGTGGCAGTTTTATTTTTCATGTCCCTTTACAAAATTGCCATTCTGATTGTGTGCATCCATCTTTTAAGCAGCTTTATTGAGGTATAATTGAGCTATAATATCACTACACATATTTAAAGCCTACAGTTGGATTAGTTTTGCCATATGTATACACCCATAAAACTAACATCACAATCAAGATAACGAGTATGTATCTCACCCCTATTTGCAATGCCCTATGCAATCCTTCCCTCCCTTTGTTCCTGCTCCCTAGCAACCACTGAGCTACTACCTAAAATTGAGTTTGCCTTTTCTAGAATTTTGTATAAATTATATTATACAGCATATATTCTTTTGTTCTGTCTTCTTTTACTCAACATAATTATTTTAGATTGATCTTTGTTGTTGCTTGTAACAAGAATCCAGTACCTTTTATTAAGGAGTCATATTCCATTGCAGGAAATACCACTGATTCTTTATCCATTCACTTGTTAATGATATTTGCTTTGTTTTGTATTTTTTTTCCAGTGGAGGGCTATTATAAATAGAGCTGCTATGTACACATGTATATGAACTTATGTATGCTTTTATTTCTCTTGGGGAAATACTTAGGAGTAGAAGAGTCAGATCATAGAATAAGTATCTGTCTACATTTTTAAGAAACTGTCAAATTACTTTCAATGCTGAGTGATTTTCATCTGCATCAACAGTATATGAGCATTCAAGTTGTTTTTCATTCTTGACAACACAGCGTGGACAATCTTTTTAAATCCTGGACATTCTAAGCATATAGCATGCCCTCACTGTGGTTTATTTTGCATTTCCTTAATGACTAATGACCTCAAGCATCTTCTCATGCACCTATTTGCTATTCAAACAACTTTTTGTCAAGTGTCTGTTCAAACCATTTGCCCACTTTTAAAATTTCAATTTTTTTTTTTGCCAGGGCTGAGTTTGAGCCCTCCACCTCCAGTATATGGGGCCAGCACCCTACTCCTTTGAGCCACACGTGCCGCCCTCTTAAGTTTCAATTTTTATTTAATATTGACATTTGCTAGTATTTTATGTATTTTATGTAAAAGTCCTTTATGAGATATATGCTTTGTAAATAATGTCTCCTGTTCTGCAACTTTTTACTATCTTAACAATATCGTTGGTAAGGCAAAAATGTTAACATTAAAAAAGTGTAATGTATAAATTTGTTCTTTATGGATCATGCTTTTGGTATTGTGTATGAAATCTTTGTAGAAATTTTCTTCTAGAGGTTGTATTGTCTAAGGTTTGTTGTTTAAGCCTGTAATCCCTTTGAAATCGATCTTTGAGATGGTGAGAAGTATGACATTGGAGTTTTGGCATATGGTCAGGCACGTTTTTGCAGCAAGGTAATATGAAAAGACTTTTTTCAGGAAGTGTCTTCACACCTTTGTCAAAACTCTGCTGTGTAGATACATGTGAGTCTTTTTCTGGACTGTCCATTGTGTTAATTTAAACTGGTGTTTTATGTCAACAATGTGGCTACCTGCACAGCTGAAAAAAATTAAGAATAGACCAAAAAAAAATGAAGGGATATATGTATGTTTATGGTGTTAGAAGATTTAATTGTGCTAATATATTGATCTTCCTCAAATTTATCGGTTTGTACAGTTCCAATCACAGTTCCAGCAAAGAATTTTACAGAAATTGACAAGCAAATTCTGGAAGCATTATGAAAACTCAAAAGACCTAGAATGGCCAGAGCAAATTTGAAAAGTTAAAGAACTAGCATTATCTGATTTCAAGAATTCTAAAATTTTATTAATCGAGAGAGTGTGGTATTTGTGTGTGCATTGACTTTTGTTAAATTCTCTGTTTAATTTTCTAAATCTAATAAACTCTGGAATATGAGTGTCCCTAAATGAATGACAGAGAACTCAAATGGGGTTAACTCATTCAGCCATGGAAGCCTCATTTTGTTCAGACAAATTATATGCCCAAATGGCCTTCGCAGGTAAAATCACTTTGCAGCACAAAATAACTTTTCTATACAAACATGTACATACATTTACTTGGGAATTATTACAATCTGATTATGTCATTCCATTTCATAATTCTTCATTATTATATTTGATACACTTCTATAAAGCTTTTTGTGTATCGATGTGCCCCAACTTTACATAAAAATAGTACTTCACCTAAATAATATTTATTCCTAAAATCTTAACATATTATTGAATACACAGTTTCTATCAGTTTTGTTCAGAATTATGTTAGTACCTAAGAAGAAAAATTTTGAGATTTTTGTAAGCCTAAATTTACTATACTGTTCTATTTTCCCCCTATAACTGTAGTCTCACACCTTTTGTAATGAGCAAGCTGCATTGCAAAAGCTGAAGGAGAATAGGGTTTGTCTTTCCTAAGGCTTTAACTTACTCATTGACACAACATAATTTTCACCAAATTACCAATAAATTAGGCAATTCGCCTTGAAATTCCTAAGAGGCCAATATCTATATTCTGGATTCCTATAAATAAGTTCAAGGAAAATAGGTGTTACACTAAAACTATTAATTAGATTGCTAGAAATAAGAAACTCAGAAAATAAAAAATACATGATTTGGAATTCTGAACGAGATGCCATAATTTAGCTGAGTGTAGAGGTGGGATTGGCGGTGTGGGCAGGAAGTGCTAACAGTTCAAGAGTTTCCAGCTGTTCTTACTTCTGCCTTTTTCTCTCTAACAATAATGTCTGTAGTCTTAACTGGTTAATCTCCCTAAAAGTACAGAAATGTATTCATAAGTTGAAGTTGATAGACCCAGAAATTAAGAAAATGTTTTTATAACAATGTGACTTTTTTTTTTTTTGATTAGTTTGGTGTGTTGTAACTGTAATGTTGTGATAACACAAGTTTCCAGAATGCTTCTCCACTGAATATTCTCGAGTATATTCTCTAGCTGGGGTTTTTGCATACCAGTGGCTTTTATTATAACTATTATAACTATTTTATTATAACTATTTTCACACTAGGACTCACTTCTGCCCTTGGTTGGTCCCTCTCCAGGCATTGGTGTCCTAAGTTCCTAATCAATAAAGTCCACTGACTACAGGCTCATATCCCTTGTTGTTGACGTGCAAAGCTCTTGTTGTGTAAGCTTTGTAAGAAATCAGTAACCCTCCCACAGCATTCTAAATACTATTATCTCTTGCTGATGCTAGCTGGCTAGTCCATTGCCCTTGAAAATTATCCATGAAGTGTACTTCTAACTGTCCAAGGCTGACATATAGGTCCTGGTTGAAATTTCTCAAAATTAAGTCCTCTCCTTTTCACCCCATTAGGCTTCAACAACCTTATGACTGGAATTGGTTAAAAAAAAAAAAAAAAAAAAAAAAAAAACACCTCTCTTACCCTTAGTTAGGATAACTCTGAAGTCACAGTTCTATATGGACTCCCAGAGTTTCCCAGAAAATTAATCTCAAATTACCCACATTGGTAATTGGCATAATACCAAAACTTTTATTGTTTATTTCTCTTGTATTTCTTTTTTATTTCTCTAGGAGATTTTTTTTAGGATGACTTCCTAAATATACTATTTATATTTGAACTGTTGTCTCAGCATCTACTTCTGGGCAAAATTTAAATGCTACTATAGACAAATTTGTTTTGTTTGATTTGCCTAAGCAACTATTTTATTTCCCAATTCCTTAGAGGTAATTCAAAAAATATAAAAAGTAAAGCAGATCTTTACTTTTAAAATGATTGGGAGTGGTGGGCAGAGAGCACAGTCCCTATGATAAGTTTCACTTTTGAAACACCATCTGGTACAAAAAAGAACATGTCTTCAGGCTGAATTCAGCCCCTTCAAGATTGGTAAAAGTGATTTGTAGTAAAAGTGATTAGTAATTATAATTTTTTCAGCTGAGCTATTACCTTCCTAGGAAATGCGTTCATATCTGATGAGTCTCCACTTGAGCTCTTGTACAATAATTGACCACATTTGTATAGAGTTACTCGAGTCTTGCATAAACCAAATTACATATCCTTATTTCTCAATGGGCTCTTCTCAAGAAGCCAATTCTCCTTTGTCTAAATTTTGACAAGATTGACTCATCTCAATTAACTCACATGGGAAACAAGGAGATAAATAACTTTGCACATGTGTTGGTTCTTATTATGTCAAATCCTATACTAGGTACTCTTTGAGGTTCGAGATGACCAGATTCTTCCTGTTATCAAACCCAATCAACCTTAATCATCACCATTCAACCCAGTGGCTCTTCACATAAATATGATACATCAGACTAATTTCAGTTAGAATCTCTATTCCAGCTGAATAGAACTCTTTAATTACTGAAGGAAAACCCTCTCAAACCAACAGAAGCCTTTAGTGTTTATGTAGTGACAGTCAAGAGATTTGAGCTTCACACTGAATCATCTACAAAATTGACAGCATTCTTTGCCATGTGATATGGTGTTTACCCCAGCCTGCTTTCCAAGATATTTGATATAAAATTCATGTTCAAAAATTCTTGAATTCTTTAGGGAGAAAAAAGATAGTAAGATGTCCATTTTTAAAACTTAGGTGACATTTTTGAAATTGAACGCATTGTACATTGAACGTTTTTATCTTCTTTTTCCTTGTTACCAATTTTATGATGCTTTGAGGATAATGATTTGCCTTTAAAAAAGAAAAGCACATCAAAATAAAAGCTAGAACATTGACAGATACTATTTCTTCATAAAATAAATGAATGAAAATGTCACAGTTGAAACCTTCCCAAATTGAAAGCATCTGTGAACTTTGTGAAAATTAATACAATATCATAAAATTAACCAAGGACTGATCACCCGTTAAAAAGCGTTGTACATTTTCCTAATTTAATTCTATGTAACATTAAATATTAAATTAAATATTAAAAGCAAATCTTTTATTTAGGTGACTATAAAATTAGGGGAAAAGTATTTGAATATAGAGAAAAAATGTCATTCAGAGGTACTTGATCATTCTTAGCATTACTCTAAACATGTTTGTTTGCAGCTGTTTTTGCTTAGTAGAAAAATCATTGATGAAAGGAAAGAAGGCAGATAAAGCAGGTTTATGATGCATAAGCCAGATTAAATGAGTACCACAATGAATGTGTAGATGAAAAGTGTGTCAGCTACATTTAAAGAAATTAAAAATGTAATAACAGAAGAAAAGGTTGAAGGAAAATATATCCTTTAACTTAAGATTAATAATTCAACACTTATGCTTGTTAACTATTAATAAACTAATGTGGTCATCTGATGGCTGCTTTGGCTGAGTTTTCTGTTGATATCCTGAAAATTTTTAATTTCTTCCATTTCTTGATCATTTTGTTAACCTATGGCTTCGTAAATGTTAAGAAAAATATTCTTACCCTAGCATCACATTAAAATTCACATCTTACACTGGTTGAAGTCTCTGAAGATACTGAGCGGTTGATTCCCATTCCCCTTCATTATTTTTCCTTGGTTTACATGATATTATACACTCTGTACGTCTGACCCTGACTACTTCTGTTTCTATTCTAACTTCCAAAAATAGGCATTCCCTCAAGTTTCGTTCTCAGGACTTCTCTCTTCTCCTTTTTTACTTTATGTCTTAACACTCTGAATCAGTCATGGCCTCATTTAGTATCTTTACTCATATGATTCCCAAAGGTTAAAGTCAATTATCCTTGAACAGATTGGCATGTTAGGGATGTAAACCCAAATCCCCTGTGATACACCTTTCATTAAGAACTAGAATTGAAAATAAAAGTTGAATTCCTGGGTCTTCACCATCCTTCCACTTTCTATAAGCATAAATTTTTGATATTATCCGGAAGCCACAGGCCATCTCTAAGATAATCCTACAATACAACTGTTCGTTACATTTCTAACTGCTTAGATTATCTGCAAGTGAGTTGATAACTGTATTCAGATGTCTAGATCTGTGTGCCAAATACTCATCCATTCAGTATTACTGATGAGCACTCTTTTATAAGCTGCAGTTGCCTTGGTCAAAGAAATTCTGTATATATTGTATTTAAATTCCCTTACCAAAATATCTACTGATACAATGATCTCAAAATAGCTACTGATACAGTAAGTTACATAGGCCTGCTTGCTGTTATATTTTAAATCTACCCAGTAATTGATACTAATCAAATTAAATATCTTGGTCTTAATTATGATGGATAACTTACGTATTGCAGGGGTAACTATTAAAGACTTTAGCATTCCACATTTGTTGTGTAGATAAGCGTCCCCTTCTGCCATCTATTTATTTATTTATTTATTTATTTATTTATTTATTTATTTATTTATTTCAGTTTCTGGTCAGGGTTGGGTTTGAACCCACCACCTCTGGCATATGGGGCCGGTGCCCTCCTCCTTCCAGCCACAGGCGCCGCCTGTTCCCTTCGCTTTTTTGCAATACTTTGTGTCTTTCCTTCCCCATGTGTGTGATCCAGGTCTGAGATATGTCCAATTGAATATAGCAGCCCATTATTACCAGATTTTTTTTTTTTAATTTCCTTTCTTGCTACCATTGAAAATAAAAGACTGTTGGCAGTTTTAATTTCACTTTAACAGTAAAATACATATCTTCATGATTAAAATGCTAAGTATCTCTATAACTGTTATCAATTACATTAATTAAGAGACAATTGCAGTGAAATATACTCTGAGAAAGAAATAGCATTGCCATAAAACCTTTATTAACACATAGCTGTCCATAAGCTATTGTGTTTCTTATCGTTTAGCTATGTTTCATCCAATTTAAAAATAAAAATTTTAGAAGACTTAGAGAAAAATGTAATTTTAAAGAGAAATATTTGTGCATTTATTCATGAGTAGCGAATTTGATGTGAATTAAAACAACCTCCGTACAAGCACAGGCTGATTAAATAGTTGAATTCACCAACTGTTTTGGAACACACGCCTATTTAGATAGCCATTTAAATTCTCTAACAAGCTGCACAGTTCAGAAAGTTTTTGAGCCATTTAGAAAAATGAAATTTATAGCTCAATAGCATTTCTACTAACATTTGGAGTATTATGATTGAAATTTAAAAGAATCATAAGTGTGAATCAGTATCTAAAGAGATTTTATATACATCACCTCATTTAACCCTCGTGGAAATGCTGCAGGATAAGGATCATCAGAGGATGGTATGAATATACGAGATACTAGTTCAAGATTGTACAAATAGTAGTGGAATACAAATCAAAATCAGTTCCTCTAGTTCCGAGTTTAGTACCACCCCTACAATTTATATATATTTTTTTTTTATTTTTTTTTTTGTAGAGACAGAGTCTCACTTTATGGCCCTCGGTAGAGTGCCGTGGCCTCACACAGCTCACAGCAACCTCCAACTCCTGGGCTTAAGCGATTCTCTTGCCTCAGCCTCCCAAGTAGCTGGGACTACAGGCGCCCGCCACAATGCCCGGCTATTTTTTTGTCCTACAATTTATATTTAAGCACCTAGTATGAGCCATTACCTGGTAAGTACATCAGAGGGTGGGAACTGGGGCAACAGTTCTGCTCAGAACAATATTTTTGCTTTCAAGTAGATTTAAGTATAGCAAGTAAAACAACCAAGAAGTTAGACCACATGGTATTGTTAAATTATCACATCCAAGGCAAGTATGAGGAGTCTTATAAGCAACTAGGAAGGAAACATAATCTACATGTTTCTTTTTTGCTTGTTTGTTTGTTTGTTTTGTATGTTTTTGTTTATCTAGAGACAGGGTATCATTCCATTGCCCTGGGTAGAATGTTATGGTGTCATGATAGCTCCTAGCAACCTCCAACTCTTGGGCTCAAGGGATCCTCCTCCCTCAGCTTCCCCGTTAGCTGGGACTACAGATATATGACACTGCACCTGGATAGTTTTTCTATTTTTAGTAAAGACAGGTCTTGCCCTTGCTCCAGCTGGTCTCAAACTCCTGAGCTCAAGAAATCCACCCACCCAGCCTCCCAGAGTGCTAGAATTACAGGCGTGAACCACCACACCCTGCACAGTTCACATTTTAGTTGGTGCATCAAGAAGATGTCTAAGGTGAAACTTGTTGATTTGCCTGTAACTAGTCAGGTGAATAGAGATTGAGGACTGTTCCATAAGCAAAGAGTAAGGAGCATTTAGAAGCGTCAAAGGTAAGAAAAATCATGAATGACTCACTGTGTTTGAGGTTTAGTATTTGAGTGAAAAAATAGTCTAAACTAAGGTGGTTCTCCAACCTTCTTAGTAATATTTGGAGATCTCTGGAGATTTGTTTGTTTGTTTGTTTTGTATGCAGAATGACTGAGAAGCAACATTCCCAAGATTTAGTGGGCATGGGACAAGGTTTCATTGCACAGCAGTCCAGTACACTGAGTAGTTTTCTTACCTTTAAATTGTAATTGTGGTTTCCTGAGCAGTGTACTCACGGCTAACAGATCACTAACAGCTTTGGAGGTAAACCAAGACATTCAAGCTCTTTTCTGAGGAAATGTTCTAAGCCACCAAAGGGTTTTAAACAAAAGTAGACATTAAAATTTCTGTTTTTAAAAGATCACTTTGGTTGCCTTGTGGAGAGTGGATTAGATGGTATAAAACATAGAAGTACCACCAGGGCCTGCTCTAGCTTGAATTGGCAAGCCGAAGGCAGGAGAATTTGGCCAGAGCTGAGAAAATTTCACTGCAATGACTCTGCCCATTGGAAACTGTGGAGGTCCCTTTCCAGGAGCAGAGTGAAGGAAGGAGATGAAGTGTGCGATGAGCGTCAACCCCAGCAACAGTCGCCACAGAGGCTGTGGCAAAAACTGCTCCAGAAAGCAGCGGTGTTCCTTCTCCAAGAACAGGCAGCTCAAAAACTTTGTCTCTAAAAAATGCCTCAAGGCTGGGTGTAGTGGCTCATGACTGTAATCCTAGCACTCTGGGGGGGCCAAGGCAGATTGCCTGAGCTCAGGAGTTGGAGACCAGCCCCAGCAACAGCAAGACCCCCCACACACACACACTATAATAGCCTGGTATTGTGGTAGGCACCTGTAGTCCCAGCTACTTGGGAGGCTGAGGTAAGAGGATCACTGGAGCCTATGAGCCCAAGTTTGAGGTTGCTGTGAGCAGTGACCCTCTACCAAGGGTGAGAACATGAAACTCTGTCTCAAAAAAAAAAAAAAAGAAAAGAAAAGAAAAGAAAGGAAAAAAGAGCCACTAATCTTTGTTTAAGTTCTGAAAGTTGAATGTCTGTTTCTACAACTGAAAGAAATTCCTATTGATTCACATGGAGTTTTCAGTCATTTTACATCTTGATTCTGACACAAAGTCATTGCCAGAGACAGGGGATCTCAGTTTATATTTTCATAATTTCGTGAAAAAAAGATACTTTTATAGAGCCAGATTTATTCATTATCAATGAATCCATCCATCCATTCACCATTAATAAAAAAAGATACATTATGAACATTGAATGAAATATTTGATAGACATATATCATGCTCAAAGTTTGTTTTATAGGCCAGTGTTTCTGGGATTCACATGTTTTTCTCTGTATTTCCAAGGATGGCTATATTATCTTTTAATTTAACTTTCTTTGAAACTTATCCAATGTTAGACTCACATCTACTATATTGTACAGTTTGCGCTCCAAATCAGAAGTAGAAATCCAAAAGATGAATTGTATTCATAGAAGTATGTGAATATCTTCTGAAATTGGTACCTCATTTTTACTGAATATGTCTTTTGGTCTTCAAAATGTTTGGATTACACAGAAATAGAAAATTTGTTCATTCTCTAGATGCAAACTTCATTTAAAGACCATTTCTAATCTGAATATACATGTCTTCCTTTGCATTATTCAGTTATTTCAGACCTTCTGTGTCATTTTAAAAAATGAAACGTATTTTAATAGATGGTAAACAGTCTTTAATTTTTTTTTTTTTACACAGGTGTAACACAGGTGGTACGCCCTTTCCTCTCTGCCCCATAGGGTGTAGCTCTAACTACCCTCTAGGGAAGAGAAGGTTGGGTGAACAGCCTTACTATTTCTCCAGCTCAGTAATTACCTGCAGGAACATTCTTTTTACTGCCCAGGAATTTCTCAGGAAAGTCCAGGCTGATGTATGCAGAACAGGTTTGCATCATTGTTCTTTATTTCATATACACTCAGCCCTTTCCCCAAACCTAAAATCAATCAATCAATCAATAAATAAATTTATTAAGTTTCAAGTATTTTTTTAAGGACTCAGGTCATCATTATGAAATTGTTCATAGTGTGGTGAAGGGTCTCAGGTGTGGTGATCCTGACATAGAAACACACGTGGAGAAGAGTTTTGACTAAACTGAACTGCAGGGTACCCTACACATGCAAATTCTCCTCTGCATACAAATCCATAGCTATAGTTTTTTCATGCTAAGAATGTCACAAATTTCATAATAAAGTTACTTCAAAATAGTAAAAAATGAATGATGAAATGTTTAAATCGCTTATTATTTTTTAGAAGTTCATATTTTGAATGATGGGTACATAATAGGTATATACAATGTTTTGATATATGTAAATTGCTTCTGATTTTTTACTTAATTTTGAGACGTGCTGTGAGCTGGTGGGTTATTCATCCTAGGGGTTGTGTTAGTCCAGTCAACCAGTCTGTGGAGAGGCAGAAATCCACCATGGAATTCAGATAAGCTAAAATGTCCTTTGAACCTGGGTGGGGGGAAGGAGAGAGAATTCGAAGATTCTTTAATTTCTTTCTTGGTACACTGGGTAAGCGTGCTACAAAAACTCTGTACCCCTCCTGGTACACTCTTTGCCCTTTTTCTCCCTGATCGGCCACCAGAAGACCAATATTTACTGAATTTATCACTGGTCTCTTCTTTCTCTTTAGCATCCTTTTGAGTCTGGGTGATGGGAGCCATTGTCAAGAGGGGATGTGGCAAGGCTGAGTGAAGCCGAGTTACTTGTTTCTATTATCGTCCTTCTCAGTCATGAATTAGCCTTTTCTGAGGTTCTCTAAGATTCCACGTTCCTGTGGAGCAGTACTCTCTTGTAGCGGTAGCTCACTCTGCTTCAGTAAATGTTCCTTCCCACTTCCTTTTTGAGCTGAGTAATATTAAGGTTTCCCTGCTGTTACTCAACTCAGGCGCTACAACACGCCTTGTTGGTTTTCTTTTAACCTGCCCCCACATTGATAAATTGCTTCTGCGTTAGCGTCTGCTAAATCACTACATTTAGATGTACCGTCTTTTCCAGCTGACACCAACATTCATACTACTTAATACTTAATAATAACTTAATTTAGTAAGAAATAAAAGAGAGTCACACTTAACTGTAGAAAACAGAAATGAATTTAATTTTACACTTGTCAGATTTCAGATGTCTGAGTAGTATCCAAAAGTCAGAGGTCTGCCCTCGTAATCCTGCAGGGATAAGACAAAAGAGGAGTCTGGGATGTATATTGATTTTCAGATTAATTAAATTTATGAACCTAGAAAACTCTGGGCTTCATTTTACAGTCTGTAGAATTAGCAGAAAATTTTGGTTCTTTTCCCTGTGCTTTCCTCCCTGTGACCATTTATTTCATACTATCCAGCTAATTAGTAAATCAGGAACATTAGGGACCCAGGCATCTATCATAGTTAGAAAACCTACAGGAAAGCTGAAATGTCTTATGTTGTGACCAAACTTTCCGACCATTTACATCAAATGTAAAATAATTTCCAAAGGGAAGCATTAACTTCCCTGGATATATGGCTCATTATGAAAGTTTTGAGATCCTTCAAAATCAAGGAAACTGGACTCCATGTGGATGCAAATGAATTCCTCCCTGCAACATTGATAAGCCAAGCAAGTTGCACCTTAAATGAGGCAGGGCTCTGTTGTCTGAGTTTCTTAGAAGTGAAATAATGGACCAAACAGTCTGTCTCAAAACCTTCATAGTGACCCTGATTGTTATCTTCCTCTTTATCCTCTTCATAGATAAAATACTTATGTTCTCCAAATTATGAGTGACTTGTGTTACTTATTTTAGGCAATATGAAATATAGAATATATTTCATTTGTGTATAGCATATCTTTAATATTAAAATATTTTAAAGTTATACAATATAACTATTTACCTAGTTCTTTTCAAGAAGTCCTTATAATAACTCTGCAGTACTCTTCATATCTGAATAGAGCAAGTCAATTACTTACACACACATACACACAGTCCTTAGTATAATGTTATTCTTTTAGTTAGCTATGAATCAATAAATTGTTATATCTTTTATTCTTTAAATTATTCTTAAAACACTTTTAAAACACTTTTAAAGTTCCATACACTTAATATGAGAATAACTCATGACCTGTGAAAAATATTTAATCAAGATTGACAATTGAAGGTGTAGTTAAGGTTCTCTTTATTATTGATAGCATGCCAAAATATTACAAGGCTCTGAATACACACTAATTGCCCATGCTAAAAATTTTTGATCAGTTTTTGGTTGGGACCACACTGCATAACCATCATCCAAAGTGTCAATAGTTCAACAATTATTTATTTGATCTCAGCAGTCTTCAGATTAACTAATCTCAGCTTTGCTGAATTGGGCTAAACTAGACCGCAGACTTTGATTGATCTGTATTCCTTCTGGTACTCTGGCTGAGGCAGGAAGGGTTAACTTGTCCTACTCATAGAGCAAGGTGGAAGTGGAAACTTACAATGCCACGACTGTTAGGATCAGCTCAGAAGTGGCATCTGTCACTTTTCCATTGGTTATACCAAGTCTCATAGCCGTGTTTAACATAAACCATCTGTAGGAGTACACTCTCCAGAATACTTACCTTTGGCAAGCACTTTGGAAAAAAAGAAAGAATTTCTGGCAAAGAAAAAAATCTACCAAACAGGGCTTACAGAGAGACATGTGTTTTCATTAGGTTTTAGTTAATCGACCAACATTCATTATATTTTGTAGGATTCAAAATATGTACCAGGGAGTGTACAATGTGAGGTAAATAATATCTGAATCCTTAATAACTTTAAGCCTAGAAGGAGACACCTGAACACCAAAGAAATAAGAATAAACTCAATGTAAACACATGAATTGACTAAAAGAACTGTGAACTAACTGTATGTTATTATCAATGCCCAAATAAATGGATGAACATTAAAAGATAAAGATATACATTGAAAGATATGAAGATAGTTTTGTTTAAATAGAATATAGAAAACATTTTGGAATCCATTTTACTTTTATATATATATTTTAAAAACTATGAAAGAATAAACCAATTCTACTGTACATGACAGTTTCATATTCTAAAGTGAAATACTATTCAAAAGTAACATAGCAGGATAGGAAGAATCCTTAATGACATGAGAACTGAAGGCAGTTGTGTAGGAATAAAAGAAAAAAAGAATAGATGCAACCCAAACGATTCTTTTATTAAGTTTCCAAGATCTTTGGGGGGAATTTCTACTCATAATGTCAGGGACTATTACTGGATAGCCATTTTGTATTCTGAAATAAAAGTAAGTTTTATCTTGGCTTTTAAAAATTATATAAAACATTGGTTGGCATGATTTACTCTTTAGGTATTTGAAATGGCACCAAACAACACACATATTAACTTAATATTTCTAAGACATCATATTAAAAAGAAGACAGAGAAATCTCACAGTGGGTTAGAAGACTCAATTCAGGAATGATGATTATTCCTTATTCATGTTCTGTAGTTACTATGGTGTAAAAAGTGAACAAAATACTTCATTTGATATGTTAACATAAAAAGCATTTTAAAATTTCAAAAGAGAAAGACCATACAGTATTTTTATGAAATTTCTGTGTAACTTGAACTAAAATAAAACTATGAAGTTAAAATATAATATGAATTTATTTAAAATATCACATATCTTTAATTATAATTGGAGACAATACTTTTCACTAAATAACTGTGGATTTAAATAAGAAATTCCAAGCATTGATGAAATTACTTGTTCTGATTTAGTGTAATTAAGACCAAATGGATTTTTTTTTTCTACAAGGAAAATTACTCTTTTGAAGACCTTCAAGACTTTGAAGATTTTCTGAAAATTTGTAAAAGCTGAGAAGTCTAATGTAGAGATACTATTAAAACATAGGTTATGGGGGGTGGAAGCAGAAAGAGGGACGGAGGGAGGGGGGTGGGGCCTTGGTGTGTGTCACACTTTATGGGGGCAAGACATGATTGCAAGAGGGACTTTACCTAACAATTGCAATCAGTGTAACCTGGCTTATTGTACCCTCAATGAATCCCCAACAATAAAAAAAAAAAAAAAAGACTAAAAAAAAAAAAACATGCAGTGACATTCTACTCCACTGACAAAATGCTCTTGGAGATACACCGTAGAGAAACACTTCGTGCATAAAAACTATAAAACCATGAGAAGCATTAAAACTTTAAAATATTCAGTTTTTCTTTTGGTTTCAATTTTGTGTTATTCTAATCAACGTCCCATGTATTTTTTCCAATTAATGAAAAGCTTACATTTTGTCATTTTTTTTAGTTATAAACACCCCTTAAAAATTATTTTCTTCACTTTGGCTTTAGAAATTTCTACTGAGTCAAGTGTACAATAAAGGGCAGAGTATAGTGATTCCTGTCTTTATGACCATAATTATTATACAAATTTTGAAGTATCATAAAGTAGTATTTCCTGCTCAGGAAAAGAAAAAAAGATTTAACGATACACACTTCCTTATAATAATCTGAAATAAAAATTAACTCTGTTGTCCTCATGAAAGGTAACATAGAATCAACATTGAAAATAATTTGGAAAATGATTGAAATAATCTTGGGTTCTTACCAAAATTAACATTTTGTTTCTGTTATCATAGCAATTAAAAAAAATAATGATTTTTTTTTCAATTTCTTCAAATTTTTATTTGTTTATATGTGCTGATAACAAATTAATGACATTTACACATCATCAAAGGCCCAGAGCCTAATCAGTGATAGTTATGAACTTGAAGATAAAAATAGAAGTTCTCAGCATCCTCAGAGAAGCTTTTTACCATGGGTATGGCTCATAAGGAACATTATATTATGAACAGTGTCTTTCAATGTGGGGAAAAAATACCATCTTTTTCATTTTGTATTTTAGGACATGTTTTATGCATCTCCCAAAATATAAAAAGATACATATGTAAATATGTTGTTATGTTTATATTTCTAAATATTTATAATACTAAAATGTAGTCATCACTTGGTATCCATGAGATTTGGTTCCGGGACCCATCTGCCAATGCCAAAATGCACAGATGTTCAAATTCCTTCTATAATATGGCATAGTATTTGCATGTAACCTATGCAGATCCTCCCTTATACTTTCTATCATCTCTAGATAACTCATAATAACTAATACAATTTAAATGCTATGTACTTACTTGATATACTGTATTGTTTAGGGAATAAGAAAAATGGAAAAGAAGCCTGTACATACTCAGTACATGCAAAGCCTAATCCCACCCCAAAAGCAAAATAGTATTTTACTGGAAATTTACTTTTAATGAACTATATACAAGCAGGGAATTCTTTAATTCTTGTTGGCTTTTTATGTGCATTTATGGTAGATTAAAATTGTCCTTCGTCCTTATAAAGGCAATATATCACATATTTGGATCATGACATTATTCTTGAAACTAAATGCTTTAGGATATGTTCAAGCTGATTTTTTGATGCCATTAGGACATTAGCAAAACAACTATCAATTACAATATTGAGATTTTTATTGGCAGACAAATTCACTGCTAATAAAATAACATAAAAAAATATGGTTTTCATTGGTCCTTGGTGTCCTATAAAAGACAATATGACTTTCTTCCCATGTTTCTTTGTTGTTTTTTCCTACCCTTAGAAGAAACTGAGGTGCTGTTGCTTAATTAAGTAAATTTCCTTTTTTCTGGCCCTTTGAAAACAGCAAAATGCTGCTAATTTTAATCTATTGAGTAGAAATTTGCGTAAATGTCAGGTGGGATCCAATCCACAAGTTGACTCCTTTCCAGCAATAAACCAGTACTTTTATTCTTGATGTTTGACCGTATTTATTATGTTCTTTAATGAAAATCTGAGGCTGCTTGGCTCCTACTTTAGCTGTCAAGATGAGCTGTCAAAATGAAAAATCCGCACTGTAATGTCAATTTGCATTGCTTGTGGTTCAAAAGGTATTTACAGTACATGTGATTTATTTTTAATCACCTAAGATTTAACAAGGAAACTCCGCCATGATTAATATCAAAAAAATTGAGAGGTTATTCATTTTTACAAATTTTGCTTAAATAGCGTACAGCATGCCAGTTCTGAAGGTATGGTTAGAACAGTACAGCACAATAACAATTGAAGATTTTATAGAGTAGATATTTTAAAATTCAAAGAAAAAATTGACACCTGAGGAAAAAATTAAAACAAATATTCTATTTCCATCTTAGGGAATGATTTCATGGATATAAGCCAAAGTAATGTGTAACATTTTTTTTTTTCAGAGATTTTGATATGCGATTAAGCACCTATTCTTCAAATGTATGTCATCCTATGAGTCCTTCTAACACATGATGTTAACAAGATTTCTGTGTTTTATATATATATATATAAAACATATATACACTTATGTCAAATTTATATATGTGTGTGTGTATTTGTTTATTGCTGCAGGGGGTCAACTTGTGGATTGACATAGATATATATACACAAAAATGTATATATATGTGTATATATATACGCACAAATTTATACATAAGTATGAATTTGACATAAGTATATATTTATACTTATATTTTGACACATATATAAATTTGACCTAAGTATATATTTAAATTTGACAAAAATAAATGTGTTGAAATAAAAATTCAACAATGTTGTAATAATTCTTGTTTTAAGTGCCTTAACTCCCAATTTTGGGAAATGACTTTGAGGACTACTTCTGTACTTAGTAGGAAAATCTGCTTTTAAACTGATATCCCAATATTCACTTTTCAGCTAAATTCAACTCAGAATTAAATCTTTTAGACCTGTCTTATGCTAAGTAAATGTTTAGCTTTCTTAGTTTAACAATTTTATTTTCTTAAATATAATACCTGTTATGGCAAAATGCACCTAACATAAATTCTCCATAAAGTCTTTTTGTTATTTGCTTGTAATCATTTTAGTTGTATTTGTTTTAACTATAAAAACTTACTTAATAATCAACAGTTGTCATTAAGTGCAGAATTATTCTATTACTAAATATCCACATATAAATTAATCATTTTTTATATTGCAAGTATATTATTAAATAATTGGATGGATTTGAACTGATGTTGAAAATTATCTAAGATACAATGCTAACACAGAAAGTAAGCTAGAAAATAGTATAGTTTAGTAATTTATAACAATACACAAGTAGATTTGTATGTTAGATAATAATGTTGAAATTCATTGGCATATACATAGAAAAAATGTGTCATAATAAGCAACAGACTCGATAGTAGCCAATGCTATTATAGTGAGCATTCATTCCTTACTAATTTGTATATTATTTATTTGTGTTTTTCTTTAATAGCCGATGTTTTTTTATAAGACTGGGGGAAAGACAACGCATGTAGACCCATGTATTAATAATAACTGACTTCAGGAGGTAGATTCATAAATAAATTTAATTTTGATTATGTTTTAATCTATGTTCCTGAATAAGAGACATTAATTTATGCAATCAGTGTAAAACCATTTTAATGGAACAATATTCAAAAAATTTCTCATTATGGCAGTTATAAACACATCTCACTCAAAGACTTTTTCTATGGAAATATGATTTTATTAACTTAATAATTTTTTCTTAATTATTTGAGTATAGTATAAAACCTAAGTCAATCTTGTCCATCACAGTAAAGTTATTGTTTGGCCTTTTCAAGAGCTTCTCCAATCAATTGCCTGGGGAGGGGGAATTAAGTGAAGTTTTTGTTTGTTCCTTTTCTTGTTCTGGTGGTTATATCGTTACTTTTATATAGGGTTACCAGTCATGGAAGTGATTAAGAAGACAGTTCTTTTCATGTAATAGAAAAAATGTACTACAGTGATTTCTATTTCAAAAAAAGTTTTTAAAAATAAAAAACTTTTGAAAAGTATTCTATAAGCATTTGTTTTAGATATTTCATTCTCTTATGGTTCAGTATTTTTTTTCGTAAATGGCATGGACATTCAGACTTATTAATGTGCTTAAAAATTCTTGTATTCTTATGTGTCCATGCTTTATTTTTTAATAACCCGCTCCTTTTTTTTTTTTTTTAACTATTTCTGCCTGTCTTTTTAACTTCTGGCTTTTCTTTGCATCTTCAGTCATCTCTGGTAAAATTTAAAATCTATGTTAGCTAATGGTAACTCAGAGAACATTTTTTGGATCAAAGCCAATTTTAATGTCTTTAAGTAACGTTTATACTGAATTAATATACTGAAGTGTGCCAGCTACTTACCAGTGCATAACAAAAGATATACACTCCTCTACTCCCAAGGCTAAAATAAGCCATGCCATCTGACTGCTAGTGACCTAATTTCTACATAGCTGTTTATAATTCTTATCATCATGTTATAGCAATATGATTTATTAATCCTTCTGGCATTTTTCTTCTTGACAGCTTTTCAGCTGCTGCTGCGTTCTCCTTGGATGAGTAAGTACTATATGCTATTTTGAAACTATTCATCAAGTTTTATATGTTGAGTCATTTGTTTTAAATGCTTAATGTCTACTAAAGTGGAATCAATTGGATTTAACACGATCAAAGATAAAAAAATAAGGTTCAAGTGTTCAAGATCATGAGAACGAAGAAAACGTGTATTTCAAGATGTGATTGCAATGGAACTTTTCCATGTATTTAAGTCAAAGTAGGTTAAAATATATTCACATGTCAGTTTAGCAATAGCATATTACTCCAAATGGAAAATATACGTGTAAGTACTATGTGGTCTCCTATGAATATTCAAATATTTTTATTCAGATATATTATTGCTATAATATCTAAAAATACACACAATTTTATACAACACTTTACATTTTCCAATACCAATAAAGGTGGTATTTATCTATCTGTCTATGAATCTGTCATATTTTATGTAATTTATGTCAAATTATATTTACTATTATAAATCTATCAATATATGTGTTTTATACATATTAAATGCAAACAGTAAGAATGAAACAAAAACCAGTGGAAAATATTATGTAAATGTATGTATGAATACAAAGCCAATTATGATTTAGTACAGCTGAGCTGTAAACAAAGGTTGTATTGTCCAAATCTATGGAAGAAAAGAAAATAGATTTGGATTCTATAGTTCTCTTGCCTACTAAAATAAATCAATCATTGTTGTTTTAATGTGGATAGGCATATTTCTTCATGCCCCTGAATCCAGAAGAAATACAGGCATATAAAATACATTGAGTAACATCATATTGTCAACAACAGATTTACACAATTTGTATTTTTGGATTTCTATGACCAATTCTTCGCATATTGACCTCCCATATCAAGCTTGCAAAATTAATGTTGTAAAAAATAAAGATAAGGCAGAGTCAGGTGACTTCCTCATGAACTAATTTGATTTCTTTTAAAAACAAATTTTACATTAAAATACAATTGTATTGATGATGCAATCTCACTCAAATTTCAGATATTTTAAATTTTAACTTAAATTTTATCAAGTGGTTGATGTTTGAGTCATAATAATTTGAATTTTTGAGATGACCAGCTAAAGAAGCATATTCTCTGGTTAAATTGGGGAAGGATCCATAATCTTTATGTACTGGAAATTCCACTGCGAATGTTTTGAAGTGTGATTATACATTTCCTCAAAGTTCAGATGTGTTCTAGTTGATGTATTCATGGCGGTAAAATAAACAGTTAATTCCTAAATGTCTAGGAAAAATGCAACCATAATGCAATTCAGAGTCTGTTCCAACTTTGAGAAGAAACTTGTTTGAAAATTCAGAATTCTTCAACATCTTTCTAGAAAGTCAAAATTTGTATCTAACATATTTTGATCACAGATTCGACAGCTGTATGAGGGTACACAGAGTAAGGGGGACTCTGTGGTTATATTTTGTCTCTATTCAACATCTCATAGAATTTTTGATGGAGTTTTTTCCACCTTAGGTCATTACCACTTTCACTCAACTTGGTTAAGGAAGAGCATAATGAATGGTGACATACTGACACAGAACCTATTAAGTAATGACTTTTCACATAGCTCCTTCTTCATCAAAAAATAGGGAAGAAATAAGGAAATCCATTATACTCCAGCTTCTAAAGAAGTAGGTTACTCATTTTAAGTCTGGTCTTTCAAAGCTTATAATGTAAATAGAGTACTAGGTAAAGCCATGGCATTCAGGTATTTTGACTGTTAAAAATACTAGTTGCTAAGCTATTAATTTCTGTCTGAGGTCCTTTTAAAGTCAGGTAATGTTGAATATTCATTTATTTATTTTAAATTGACAGATATAATTGTATGTATTTACCATATACAATATGATGTTTTGAAGTGTTATGGTTAAATCCAGTTAATTCAAATATGCATTACTTCACATCGTTATCATTTTCGTGGTGAGATCATCCAATGTCCCCTCTCTTTACCACAGAAATGGAGATAGAAGGCTTTACCAGAGACTGAGGCAGCTGATGGAGGGGTGGTGGTAAGATTGTGATCAAATAATACAGAACTGCAGCTGGATAGGTGGGAAAACTTCAAGAGCT
The DNA here is from genome assembly GCF_027406575.1 of Nycticebus coucang. Lineage (NCBI taxonomy): Eukaryota > Metazoa > Chordata > Mammalia > Primates > Lorisidae > Nycticebus > Nycticebus coucang. The sequence goes on from NC_069782.1 coordinate 35,315,390, forward strand.
ACTGCTGATGTTTAAAGCTTCAATATTTAACTGTTTGCTAACATTATAGATATTTCACAAAAGACAAACTATTTTCAGACACAACACATCTTATTTTCATTTTAAAGTCTGATAAAATAAAATCTTAAGACTCTTAACCAAGTGATTGGACACCTGTTGGCCAAAGCACCGCAGAGAAACCTTACAGCTGAGTTCCCACCTGTGGCAGCCTGGGAGGTTGGATGCTCTGTTAAACCTGCTTGCTTGTTTAATGGCCATGAGCCTCTCTTTCTTGAGATGAACAGAATGGGCCTTTTGAAAATATTTGCTCCACTCCTGATTTCCATCACCTAGCTAATGTTGTTCTTCTCCCTCTGTGGTTTCGGCATAACTGATCAGCACCCTTTCCTGTGGGGAGGCCCCTGACTGTGCAGTGCTTCTGACACTCAGGAGAGGATGTGCAGTGGTGGTTTCTGCATCCTCTGCTTCACCTTTGGGCATCACAGGAACAAAACTCAACCCCTGAATTTTGCCGAGGGTGCCATTTTCTGAAGATAGATCCCATGAAGTAGCCTGAAGCTCGGTTGCACACATGCACATGTCTCCGTTCATGAACATTCACACCTTCCCCCAGAGCTTGTTAAATATGTGTACTTGGCTCTCCAGCTTGGTATCAATTCCCAGTACTATTTTTTTTTCCTCTAAGTACATGCTCTCTCAGCTTCTGCCCAAGTATGTTGCTTCTTAGTCTGGCAGAATAGCCACTCTGTAGGCTGCAGTGGTTTATGAGAAATGACGTTCATTCCAAATTCATTAAACTCATCATTCTTTGGTTGACAGATGATATAAATGCACCAGCTAATGTGGGACTCTCACTACTGCATGTACAATAGAGAAGTTTGAAGAAGTATTAATTAATAGTTCTTTTTATAATTAAAATAATTTTTAAATCACTATCAATCTGTGTACAATAAAGCAACTTCAACACCCCTTATAAAGTAGTAGTAGGTCAGAGAAGGTAGAAACCCCCCAAACACCTGTGCGATTAATGATAACAAATTTAGACTTGGATGACTTTGTTTTGAAACACTTGATAATGAACAAAGATTAATTTCATGCAATTAATGGGAATGTCTATAATGTCATCAAAGACCAATTACAAATTAAAGCTTTGTAATTAAGGAGGGACAGCAATGCTGAGAAGGTCTTAAAGATTAGAGCACTTGGAACTTAACATGTCCTGAAGTCAAGATTTTAAGAGAATGATTGTCAGAGTTTGGGCTCATTTGCCCTTTACTATTTTGAAACTTAATGAATGATAAAGTGCTCATTTTGAATCACAATGGCAATATTTCATATTTTTCAATATTATATATTATGGTAAAATTTATGAAAGTTTTTTTATACATATTTGGAAACTTTCATCTTGTTATCAAAGTTAAATTTGCAATTAATGATTATTATATAGAAAAAAATACAAGTCCAGGTTAAGAAAAAAACATCGTGTTTCTCTTTTAATTGTTACCTAAACAAGACTTACACATACACAATCTGAAAAACATATAATTTCAGAAATATTTTCAGAGAGGAAAAAATTTAACTCAATCTTCTTGCATATTTACCAGGGAACTTTATTGCATTTGTTACATTTTACTTGTATTATAATCTCCCAGGAACCAAAAATCTATTATAACAGTGTATTGAATATTTCAATTGAAATATTTCAAAAAATAAACTGTTAGACAGAAAATTATGTAAAAAAGAAAATTGTCATGGGTTGAACTGTGTTCCCCCAAATTCATAACATCTAGTCCTCTTATACCTCAGAAATTGACCTTTTAAGAACTAGTGCCTTTAAAGAAGTAATGGAGTTAAAATAAGATCATCAGGGTGGGAGCTAGTCTAATATTATAGTGTCCTTATCAGAAGGGGATATTTTCACATATAAGGACTCGTCAGAGTGAGGGCAGCACGAGAAGATTTTGGAAAAAGACCATGGACAGGCCAGGTAATGCCTGTGGCTACCGAAGCTGGGAGATAGGCCTGACACAGATCTTCCCTAGTACCTTTTAAGGGACACTTTGATTTTAAATTTCTGGCCTCCTTAACAATGAGACAATAAAGTTTTCTTTTCCCAGTAACAAGTGTGTGTTACTTTGTTATGGAAGCCTTTGAAAACTAAAACATTATCTGAATAAATCCTTTCCTGTCTATTTCATGATAGACTTTTCTTTTTTTTTTTTTTTGTATTGATTTTAAATTTCTGGCCTCCTTAACAATGAGACAATAAAGTTTTCTTTTCCCAGTAACAAGTGTGTGTTACTTTGTTATGGAAGCCTTTGAAAACTAAAACATTATCTGAATAAATCCTTTCCTGTCTATTTCATGATAGACTTTTCTTTTTTTTTTTTTTTTTTGTAGAGACAGAGTCTCACTGTACCGCCCTCGGGTAGAGTGCCGTGGCGTCACACGGCTCACAGCAACCTCCAGCTCTTGGGCTTACGCGATTCTCTTGCATCAGCCTCCCGAGCAGCTGGGACTACAGGCGCCCGCCACAACGCCCAGCTATTTTTTTGTTGCAGTTTGGCCGGGGCTGGGTTTGAACCCGCCACCCTCGGCATATGGGGTTGGCGCCCTACTCACTGAGCCACAGGCGCCGCTCAATGATAGACTTTTCATTTCCACAACAAGCTTACGGGAATCAGTGGAGGAAATTGGACACTGCTTAAGTTTTTAACTACGAATTTTTGAGGATCAGTCATGAGCTCAAAATTAGTTGCTTAATATTCTTGAAAGTCAAAGATTATTCTAATTCACCAAATAAATATTATGTGGTATGGCTGTCAGTCTATCAACTTTGAACATGAATTTGCTTCAGAACTTCTCATATGTCTCTGTAGAAGCACAAATTATGAACAAGAGGACACCTGGGTTTGATCTGTGCCAGGATGTTGTAGATGTGGTTTTTGTTCCACTTGAATACCCTATTCTGCTACTAAAATAATCCAGGTCCTTTCAAGTATATTAATTCAAGGAGACACAGATTCCATTCTTTCATAAAATCCAACACCAGAATGGGGGATGAAAATATAACTCCGGTATGGAACATTAGAGGAATTTATTAGCCTGGTCATAGAGGTTGGTGTGAATAAACTGACTTCAGTCCCTGTTTTTGTCAGATTTTGCTACTCTGAGGGAACAGTTTACTTAGCGAAACTGTGGTATTAATGAAGGCAGAGGCTCTGTGTCATGGTTTGAGAGCCAATGTCTTTTCAGTAAAAACTGTCAGTGGATTCATTTTTTAAAAACTCTACCATTAGTCTGGAGTCTATTCTTGAGAAATCCACTAAATAACTAATAACTTTGTGTGCTATGAAACTTTGAGATTTCCAGCTCGTTCTCTGAAGTGATGTTGATCACATGCTTGACTGAGTCCACATCGTGTGCAAACAAGATCTAGAGATTTCACAAAATTCACTAAACCAGGGGAAAATAAAAGCCTTTAGGTATATGGTTTTTACAGCGTGTGTGTTGTTTACTTTTTCAGCAAGTAACTTCATTGCTGAGAAAAGACTCCACAGTACAATTACATGTTCTCAGGATTTTGTTGGCATATAAAGAATGCATGGGAACTTTAGATGCTTAAATGTTCTAAGGACACTGGCTCTTGTTTTCAGTTTCTAAGAACCTGTGAAGAAGCTGCATGCATAGAGCCCACCAGCGCTACAGCTCTCTCTCTTTCAGTGTACCCTGCGTGCTCCTCGTCACGCACAGTTAACAGCGCCCTCCCGTCTGCTCTCATCCTCATTTCTCTAGTTCTTGAGATCACTGGGGGAGAAAACGGCCATCACTAAACGGTGACTGCAAAGTGCTGGAGAGCTCGCCCTGCCAGAACACTCTCCTATTTACTGTCCTTGTTATTTATGTTGATATTTACTTAATCCAGGATGGAAGAGCTTGAGCAATAGGGTGATTTAGCTACACCAGAGAGATGAATAGTATCCACAGTTCTTTCTGTCAATGAATGCCAGGCGATTAGTAATATCTGGGCTAATGATTTCACCCAGACCAAATATTGGAATATCAGTTTAGGATCTACTCTCTAGAAATAAACAGGAGAGGATGCCACGGAAGCAGCCTGTGCTAAATGTGCTAAGTAGAATGGACTTACACAACTGAGGGTCTCGTTTGGACCTGCTGGCAAATCTCATGCTTTTTCTGCTTAATCTTATGTTATCAAAAACCCGGTGGTCACTTTAAGACAAGAACACAGTACCTATTCAGCAAAATGTGAATAAACCACCTCACATAATAATCAAATTCTGAACCTAATTTAATGTTAAATTAGGGGATGTTGTAGTGCAAGGCAGAGAGGTGGTTCTTCTCTATTTCCTGGTTAAAATTCCTGCATCCACATTCAGCTTTTTAGCCAAGGTTTCTTTTGAACCCATGCTCAAAGTGGGAAAGTGAAGAAAGGAAAAGTGGATAACATTCTAAAGGTGAATTCACGCCTTCTGGGCCAGATCAATCCATCAATTGTTGTAGTTAAACCATTTGCTCCTCTAAGTGTGCATTTCTGTAGCTCTCTCAAATTACTCTTGAACGCTCCCTTCCTTGATATAGGGAGGGTCTATCATGATTGTGATTCTAATTGCCCATCAAATGCTGACCTAGTGCACACTCACAGCCACGGCTAAGATCCTCCGGTCTAGGAGGTCATCCTTCTGGGCAAGATGCCTTTCTAAATGGTTTCAGGCCAGTGCTGCTCTTGCCAGACCTACCCGGGAGCGTCAGGTGCTTGCACTTAATACTGTCAGGGCGGGTCTGGCTATTTTGCATCTGTCTCATTTTCCTTCTTTCCCTTTAACTTTTGAGTCAGGAACCATTCTAGAGTCCTTCTATATCCTTTAGTAAACAGATATCAGATTCTGGATTGGTCTGTTAAAGTTTCTCTTATAGACTTTGAATTAGTTTTACTCTTCATTTCTGGATATATTTATGTAAGAGGGATTATGTGGATGGGCAGAATACACGATTTACTGCTTTGCTATCTTCAAAGGAATCTTCCTTAAATATTTTTATTTTCTAACTTGCAGTTACATTGTATCCTTGATGTGAGTTGGGGGATACAGTGTAATGTTTTGTTTTATAGTCATCTTCTATTTTATGTTGACAACTAGACCAAATTTTTATTCATAAGAAGGTATATCAGTTGACATTCTAGAATTGTGTTTCACATTTTAGAATTTTCCTGAATCAACTAATGAGTGCTTTAATGTCATGAACCTCATCCTTTATTTATTTATTTTTTCTATTGCTCCTTATAAAGCCAGGTCATTAATACTATTGGGAGGGTGATTGAATTTGACTTGAAAAAGAAACAAAGAACAGTCACAAACTAGATCGTGATGAGTAAAGGCAAACTCATAGGCAGCACATGTACATATTGGTGTTAGTGACCGGAGTGGTACCTTAACATAAAGATAACGTATAGCAAACTGCTATGAGTGTAAAAAGTGTTGTAAATTCTTTGACCCTTTCCCCATGAGGAGGTTAAGTCTATGCCCAATGCCCTTGAACCTGGGTGGCTTTGTGACTGCTTCAATGAATGCATTGCAGAATAGGTGATATTGCATAATATAAACTACAAAAGGCCATGCATTTTCTATAGATCGCTCTTGAAACACCTGTTTCAGGGGATTGAAGCTACCAAGAAATCTTTCAGTTTAGAGATAATAAGACTTGGATTACAATCAAGAAACTGAATTCAAGATAACCCTTTGTTAGGCACAGGTTCTCTCAATAAGACAAGAAGCCTTTCAAGGATGCTAAGAGTGTCTCTCACATGTTCTCTGTTAAACTTTTCCTACGAGAGCCTTAAATAGAGCCCGACATAAAAAAGAGTTTTCCCCAGAAAGATTTGTGAATGTGCATTTCCCCTAATACATAATACATAAATACATCCAAAAATGAAGGGTAAAAGTAGTTCAAAGTCTATTTGAGGAACTTTAACCGACCAATCCAGAATCTGATATCTATTCACTAAAGGATATGGAAGGACTCAAGAATGGTTCCTGACTCAAGAAACTCACATAGTTAAAACAAAATGTGTCAGGTTGGGCATAAGGACAGGGATAGCGTTAAATTAAAAAAGAAGTTGGATTTCAGAATTTCTTCGGGCAGAAATCTGCCCAAGAACACTCGACTACGAACATGGAGCCTTTCTTACATGGAAGGGAACGTGACTCAGACAGCAGAATTAAGACCCAGAATACAGACCCAGGGGCTGTGAAAAATCATTTCTAGGTAATAGAAAGAGCTATAATCCAGAAACCAGCAACATGTACTCAGCTGAATTTATGAGTTGCTATAAATCAGGGTCTCCGTTTGCCTCGCATTTCACATATTTTGAATGGAAGCATATCAGTTATCCTCTGCATGGGGTTGATCACCGTACGTTGGCTGCACGGTAGGCATTAAAGGTGTTTCAACAGGTTGTAGGTCTTCAGAGAGAGAGGAATGATACTGCAAGAGCTGTTCTAGCAGACCCACTGAGCTTCCTGTGTACATGGACCTGAGTTAAATAACAGAGTACTGCACCTCACAGTAATATGAGACATTTGAACGTCTTGACAGGGGATGAATGTGTTTTGTATGTAGGAAAAAAATGCCAGTTCTGTGGCAAGAAGGTGGGCTCTGCCTGCAGCAGCCTAGACGTCCCTCATCAATTTAGGATGTGGGGCATCTATTTACTCTTCTTAAACCTGGACAGCAAATTGTGACTGCCTTGAAAAATAGAACATAGTAGAAAGATAGAGGCTGACTTCAGAGGAAAAAAAAACAAACAAACAACAACAACAACAAAAAACAATTCAGGGTGGTGCCTGTGGATCAAAGGAGTAGGGCACTGTCCCCATATACTGGAGGTGGCAGGTTCAAACCTGGCCACAGCCAAAAAACTCTAAAAAAAAAAAAGAAAAATACAATTCAGCTTCAGCTTCTGCCAGTCTTTCTTGTGACATTTTCTGTGAAAGACAGTAACCACCATATGAAATAACCCAACTGCTCAAGGTCACTATGAGAGGGACCAAACAGAGAAACCACATACAGAGAGAGGAGATACCCACCAGACCAACTGTTGGAGAACCAGGAGTCCGAGTTTTCCCATCCCAGGCATTAGCTATGCAAGTGATGAAGGTTTTAAGACAACCTGACCCTCAGACAATGTGTGACTGATACTGCAGGAGAGACACAGGCCAGACAAACACCGACTAGCTGAGCCCACTCAACTGCCGTCAATAAATCAGTGAGTGCTGCTGTTGTAGGATGCTGTTTTGGGCTATTACAGAATAATAATATTGAAATATTAAGAATTTCTTTTTTCTTTAGAAAGTATGTGAACAATGGGCCAGTCAAACCATTACAGTTTAGATCAGAGTTTCTCAACAGCAAACATTTGGAGCCATTTTTGTTAGTGGGGGCCACCCTGTGCATTGCGGATGCCTTCTGCTTACTGGACATTGGGTCATACAGCTGCCAACCCCTGTAGTGACTACCTAAAATGTCTAAAGACATTGCCACCTGTTCTCTGGGGGCATAATCAATCCGGAAAAATCATTGGTTTAGATGAAATTAAGAAGGCATAGTAAGGGAAAATATTCCCGGAGGTGGGGAAGAAGGTAAAACTTAATAACCTAAATAACCAAAAATTTATTCAAATTTCCTAATAATACACCATGACGCTGGAACACTGATGAAATGAAATTCTAGAATTAGATTTTGCAAAATCAACAAAATATCCATGCTACCTTTATATTTTTAAATATATAGAATTTGATTTCCATTAAGTTTTGGGTTTATTGAGGCTCTTTTTGACTTCATTTATTTCTCATAATTTTATGTCTTATGTCATGCTTCTGCTGATTTTTCATGTTATTTTTATTATTTCAATGAAAACACTTTTTATAAATGAATGACTTTGCAAGAGATGAGTTTTTTTCTGTCAGATAAGCTAATAATTTAGCATTTTCAGCTTTAAAAAAATCTTATTAAGCATCAATCGTTAATTGAGACAAATACAAGAAGCTACGCGTTGCTAACAGCATAATCTACCTCTTCAAATTTCAATGATAATTATTGCTTGGCAACTTACAATGCAGAAAGGAAATGCTAAAAAATTTGTTAGCATGGAAAAGAAACAAAGGGCTAGAGCTGGGCTGAGGAGACACTAGGGCTTAAGAACTCTTGTTCTTGCTGTGTCCATGTTATAAATTATTGACATAATATTGCTATTTTTTCAAGTGTAATTTATATTTATATGTAAGGCAATTAAGAATGAACTCTGGGTATTTTGTTGTAATTTGTATATTTGCTTCAAGTTTTTCTTGCTAAGCAACTAAACGTACTTTTTTTTTTTTTTTTTTGAGACAGAGTCTCATGTTGTCACCCTGGGTTGAGTGCCATGGCGTCATAGTTTATAAAAATCTCAAACTCTTGGACTCAAGCAGTTCTCTTACCTCAGTTTCCCCAGTAGCTGGGACTAAGGTGCCCACCAGAATGCCCAGCAATTTTTTTTTTTAATGAAGGAGGGTTCTCGCACTTGCTAAGGCTGGTCTGGAACTCCTGAGCTCAAGCAATCCACCTGCCCAGGCCTTCCAGAGTGATAGGGTTACAGGCACGAGCCACCCACCCAGCCTAAAACTTATACTTACAACTATGAGTTTTCTTATCTCTCTATTATATTATTAGCTAAAAGGGTTTATTTGGCCACAAAGAAAGCAAAACACTTGATTTCTTTTCTCATCCTGAGGCAAGCAGTGGTATTATTATTTCCTAACAGTTCTGTTTCAAATGCTATTTGTCATAAGCCATGAGAAATCATGAGTGGGTTAGAGCAAATCCATCTTCAAAATTATAGACAAGTGCAATCTATCACTAGAATAATGAAAACAGCATTAAGTTCATATGCACTGCTAGGAAGTGAGAGAAACAACTGCGTGTTTAAAGGGAAGGGGATTTCCCGCCTCTCTGGGTACTAGCATGCTTTGCACTGGAAGTCCAGGTAAGCTAGTGCTTCATCATATTCTGGACCTTTAACTTTCAAATACATGAAATGTTATCTTTTCTTGGTAATTGGCATCTCACTATTACAACACGTATATCTGTCATCAGTTGACAGCTACCACTTATCAGAGGGATAGGACATCCATTGCACATAGCATTCAAATAGATTAAATCAATTTTTCTCAGTTCTAGAAACTTTACATGGTGCAATACATATGAATCAATGTGTAAACTATTCAGAACTTCTGGGTGAGTTTATCCGTTCATTTTTCAGGTGGGAAAGGAATTGCAAAGCTGGATAGATCTGGCCTGCCAGTACATTTATCCTTACTACAACTGCTTTTTATTTTAATGTTACTTTCCCCCGCAAGAGCAAGATGCTAAACAACATGAGATAATTTATATTTTTGTCACATTTGCTTTCAAATATTAATAAACAGCAATGCAAGGAATCAAAAAGATATTGATAGCCAAACCTGTGAAGCAGAGGCAGTAGCCATGATCTAAAAGTAAAACTGCAAAAAATAAAAGCAAAACAGCATTGCACATTTTATGAAAATGATTTCTTGCATAATTTTAATGTTTATTTGATTTAATTTGGTGCAAATTAGTTTTATTTAATATGAAATTAAATATTTAATAACATTTAATGGCTGTATGTATCTCCGTTAGTAGGTTGCTGATGGTTTATAAATATCGTCGGCAATTACTGGGCAGTTTACCATATCTTTTAGAAAACCGATAGTATCTTTTTTCATAGCAGTGACAAATAAAGCACAGGGTACTAACAGGTCATGTAATTGTTTGCTTAAAACAATCGGTCTTGAATTCTAACTAGATTGATTAATTTCAGATTAATACATTGAAACAGAAACAAGAGCAAAATTTTAGTTTTGTTCATTGTCTCTCTGTGAGAAACACATTAAACCTCCTAGATTTAGAAGTATGTTTCTGTAAAACAACGATGTTTTTCCTTTTGAAATTTATGAGATTATTACTAAACTTTAAATATTCACACCCAAAGATAATCACTTAAAACTGATGCGGGTTTAAGGTCCCAAATATGTATAGATAACGTATATTGTTCCTGAGTGAAAAGAGTAAGTTCCATGGATATATTATTGAACACAAAGAAAAGAAATGAACACAGGAATAACTCTTAGGAGCCAAAGTATTGAAATCTGGCAGCTTTGAGATTAAAGCTTAGACGTGAAATTCTGTTGTTCAGTGATTACTTCCCCAATGCCTTCATGTTTACACATACCCAGAAATGGAATGAGATTGACTCTTCGAATGTTTAAACTTTTTATTTGATTATAATATACTGTGCATAGAGACAAATATACAGCTTTATGATTTGCACAAACCAAACACCACCATATAATCAGCACCCAGATCAAGAAACAGAATAATTATCACAAGAATGGAAAATCAAGTATCTAATGTAGTAAATACTAATATGAAACCAATAGATAAACAACTACCCACTCACAAGAGAGGAAAACACAAATTCAAGTGAGACGGGGAGAACGCGGCGGAGGTTGTCTGATTGGCGGGGTCTCACCTAATGTGCACAATGTGAAGGTGTTCAGTAGCGTGCCTCTCGGGCAGAGGGCTCAGCCACAACTTCATCCTCACCTGACAAAGTAAACAATGTCACCTAATCATTTTGTATCCTCATAGTAATCTGAAATTAGAAAAAAAGAAACAGCGCCTTATTATAAGCCAGAATTTCTCCTACATCCGTCAGCCATCAACAACTACCACCAGCATTCCAAGAATTAGCATGCTGGGTTTTTGTTTTTCCTTTCTGGTATGGTAGTTTACTTTTAAAATATTTATGGGAGAAAGTAAGGTTATATAAGAAGGAAAGTTATCTCCTGTACTTGAAATTCAGCTTTGAAACTGTCTCTAAAAGGTTTTCTGTGGAGATAAACATGTCAGAATAAATGAAAGCTTTATTGTTATATTACTATTACCCACATTTAAAAGTAGAGGGTTCCTTAAAATTTTATCTAATTATATAAGTTTAGTTCTAATACAATGAGATATGTTTTCATGTGACTTCTGGTGCAATTGACACAACTTCACCATTATTCATCAGATATGCTATAGGTTATGAAGTTAATAAATATTTGCTGTTCATTTTTGGTTTACGCTCTCTTTTTCTAACTCCTCATATAATCATCCTATTAATTTAATAGCTGTTAAAACATCTTTTCCCCTTCTCATCACTCCTTTTTCTATCCACTCCCTTACTTCTTTCATTCCTTTCTTCCTACCTACATTTTCCATCTTCACTCCTCTCTCCCTCTGAATCTTCCTCCTTTCCATATAGTTACTATGGATTCGCCACATGTCAAGGACTGGACAGACTCTTGGATAACATGGAGAACATCAGTCTGCGTGTTTTCAAACCATCCCCCACCAAACGGAGGCAGAGGGAACACGAGTGAAACAAGAGCAACAAGAGTGAAAGATTAACTCATGTTTTGATAAAAAATCCAGAAGAAGTGTTTTCTCTGTCTTTATTTCATTGGTCAGTTTTTCCATAACTTGAAGAGTTATTTTTGCTTTAATCAGTGAAATTCTGTAAGATTTATTTTTCTAATAGAAATTGATTTCTGACGTTCCACCTAAGTTCTTTCATGCTCATCATGACTCACACGGTATAGTAAAACGTCATCATTCTGGGTGATCCATTTTCACTCCGCTTCTACGATTACGTGACTAAAGTATAGGGCCGTAAAGTAATACATGTTTACAATTTTATAATAACTTAAGGGAGCTCTGAAGTTAATATAAGTATTTCCTGATGTTTGTATATAACAGTGTCGTACATAGGGGAATAGAGTCTGGAGTTAGGGGGTCTAACGTCAGCTTTTGTTCCTTTACTTTCAAGCTTTGGGAGGACTTTGGATAAGTTCCTTCAATTCTTTTAGCCTGAAGTTACTCATCCTTACAATAGAGATAACAATTGTATTGATTTCGCAGAGTTGTTAATGTAATTAAGTGAGCTCATATGTAAAGCCACTGATACTTTATTAAAGCTCAGAAAATAAAGTTTAGCTAGTACTTTTGCTTTTCAGAATGATTCATTACATACTTTTACTCAATATTTTGATTAAGCTACCCTTTCTTACACCAAAGAATTTTCCTAAAGTTATAAACTGCATATATTTACAATAGAGGTTTAGGTCTTATATTCCTATCAGTATTAATTTTATAATATTAACTTGTAACAGATGCATTCATTATAATGTGATTACCCAAGAAGATGAATGAAGATTTTCAGAATGAGATGATATATTCTCAGAAGGTAGGGTCACCCTAATACTTGTTGATTGAATGTTCAACAGCTGTTTGAACATATTGTCGTTTGGGAGAAAAAAAAGAACCAATTCATCAAAATCAACAATATTCACAGAGGGAGTTGTACAGTCTCATAGCTACCGTTATGTCAAATCTACTCTTAAAAAAAACATTTATTTTAACCATCTGTTGTACATAAAAAGACACTACTTAGCAGTAACGCTGTTACTTTCAAATGAAATGAACTACTGAATGTAATAGTATAAAAAAACATTGGGGGTGGGACACAATTATAAGAGGGTCCTTATCTAACAAAAGCAATCGATGTAACCTGGTTCTGTGTACCCTCGATGAATCCCCAACAATTAAGAAAAAGAAAAAAATTGTGTCTCTGTGTGTGTGTGTATTTTAGAGTTTCACAGTAATGAAAGGAGAGATTTTGTGCATTAATAGTTGGCAAACACAGTGTTTCACTGCTAACCTTTTAACAAAATCCTCTGTCCATGAAACAATTTTATCAATGCTCATTATTAGTCTCATTGGGGGAGAGGGTGGTATTTTGTTTCTTGTCTTAATGTTAGTAGATCAATAGGTATCAGGTTGCAAAACAATATAGAATTTGTTATGGAAGGGAGGCAGAGGAGAGACAATTGTCTTCAGCTGGAAGCTGCCTTGCATGTGTAAACTCAGTGGGGCTTTTTTTTCCTAACAGCCGACCTAAGACTATAAGCACCTCAGCTACTCCATTCACACTTCCTTTACTATTAGTTTTGTTTCTCCTGTGGCTAAATGGTGACTATTAAAAAAAAAAAAAAAACAACTATTTTAATGATTCATGCTCAAAGAAAATGCCATTTTTCAAAAATAATAGTTCTGTCATGAGTCACAGTGACATCCGATGGCACAAAGATTTGTCAAGTGGATCTTACTCAAGAGATTTCAGGCTCCCCTGTGCTGATAATATAGAGCCCAGAGGATTTGATTCACTTGGGTTATAACAGTTTCTGCTCTTGACTTATACAAACTGTCTGCAAATGTTATTTTTTGTAGTCAGGAATGGATTGTTCTCCATAGGTCAAGAATTGTTAAACATATTCCATTCTTTTATTTTTTAAATTAAAATATTGCATTTTATTTATAAAAAGTAAATAAGCATATATATATTTATACTTTTCAAAAATATTTAAACTTTTAAGTTTTAGATTTTTTAATATGTAATGCATTTTTAAATTCTCATTTTCTGTAAATTTTTCTCTTATGACAGAACTTTTTCATTTTATAAACAGATAAAATAGGAAATCCCCACAAATTTATAATCTAAAGGGTGTTATTTTATAAATAGTTATTTATGTAACATGAGACATAATCTCCAGAATATGACAATGTATCAAAATTGACAGCTTCTCCAGTGAAAACTGTAATGTCTGCTTGTGGGACAGGAGGCTTCCTGGGAACATTAGCTATACAGGCGTAGAGGTCCCATAATCAGAAGGGCTCACGGTTTATAGCTGTCATTTTGTTGTCTTAAAATTCTTAATAACTTTTAACAAGGGGTTCACTTTTTCTCTCTGCAATGGGGCATTTAAATTGTGTGTTGGGCCCTGAAACAGAATAGTAAAAATACGAAAGTTTCAAACTCTGGATTTGTGTAAGTTAACATGTTAGCAATGTTAATGTAAAAAATACCAATTTAGGTTGTGTGTGGTGGCTCATGCCTGTAATCCTAGAACTCTGAGAGGCCCGAGGTAGGTGAATTGCTAGACCTCAGGAGTTTGAGAGCAGCCTGTGCAAGAGCAAGACCCCCATCTCTACCCGAAATAGAAAAGCTAGCTAGGCTTCATGGTGTACATATGCAGTCCAAGCTACGTGGGAGGCTCAGGCATGAGGATCACTTGAAACCAGGAGTATGAGGCTGCTGTGAGCTGTGATTCCATCGTACTTTATTTAGGGGGACAGAGTGAGACTCTTTCTCAAAAAAAAATGTTTCCCTATTCTTTTCTTTTGTCTATCCTTTCATTCAGATTGCTAGGAATCTTCTACTACCAGACAAAGAAATGTACTAATAAAAAGAAAAACAATAGGAATGAAGGACCACATATTCCTGACTGTAACAGTGCAGTGACCATCTGTGGACAAAATTTGAGTTCATTTTTGTGATTTTTTTTTTCCAAATTGTTTTGTTACATCTGCTTCACCACACTGACAAAGTCCTTGTTATTGGGCCTATGTACCCAACTCCCAGTAACTGAGTTTTCGCTGCTAATGTTCAAGTTCAGCCTCCCTCAGCTCCCTTTTCTGGCAGAGTGGGGATGGGAGCATGGAAATCTAGGAAGAGCCAGCGATAAACTTGACTTCAGCTGCATTGATCCACTTTTCTGACTCTTCCTACTTCCAGATCCTGCTTTACTTCCAGCCTTAAAAGTCAATAAATTATTTGCACCCAAATACCTTCTCAAGAATGATTTCTGATTTAAGTCAGAAGTATACTTAAGACGGTTTGTGTATTAAGTAATCTGATATAAGACAGATAATATCCCTGGAAGTGGAACAAAAGAGACCATTATGAGTAACTTTTCTAAAAAAGTTGATTTCTAGAAAGATTATGTAATATCCTATTCTTCACCTCTGAAAAAAAGGAGAGGCGTGTCCACTTTGGTAGTGAAAAAAGACAGCTCATGTTTAACCTACTTTACTATATTTCAATGATTAGAAAAGTTGAAATATTTTTAATATCAATCATTCTGATGCTTTCTTGGGAATTAAGTAGGGATTAGTAATGCTTATTTCAAGATAAAAGATAACGATATCATAATCATCTCTATTTGAAAAAGAGTTTTATCAATGTCAGTGATTAATAAGTCTTGGTTGGCACTTGAATCAAGAAAAAAATAATTGTACTGTGCTTTTAGAACGAGGGCTTTTGTAGTGTATAAAAGAACCTTATGCCAACCAAGAATAGTCACAATAATAAATAAAAGTGTTTTCTAAAATTTCCTCCCCTGTAGTTCTGAGAAAAAGGCAACCATATTTTGAGGGCGATTATATGTCTATAAAACTCTAAAGATTGCTTTAGGGATTCGGAACTCATTATTGTGAATACTTCTAAAAATCTTCAAACATATTATAAATATTCTATATCTGCTTGTTTGAGGTTTATAAATGTCAAGACTTTTGTCTAATACCTCCACTTTTGGGTAAAAACAGTTACCTGATTGTCATATTTTTGTTACTAATATGAACAAATGCTATAAATATAAAATAAATAAGGAAAAACATTTCAGTAAAATGATAAACATGAAACATACAATGTGATCTAATGTGATTTTCTTCTCCTGTGCCATTTGCAAATACTAGTGTACTTCATGGTCCAGGAAATAAAAGTGCCATTTCTTGATACAAGAGATTAGAGTGAGGATTGCATTACTTTTACCGCTATTATAGGAATTATTACAAATGAACATTTCATACTTTAAAAGCTAAAATAAACTAATGAAAGCTTTTTATTGCTTGCAATTTGCTGGGCATTTTTATGAAAATAGCCCTACAAAATCTCCAACTTAATATTCCTCTGTTAAATCTTACTATCTTCAAGTAGATTGATACACTCCTTCAAATTACCGGTCTTTCAACGATATCAATCTTCTCTATCCAGTAAGACAAAAAAAAAAAAAAATCTGTAGGTTTTCCCTTTTATTAACTTGTAATTCCTCTGTATTTATCCTTGTCTAGGATCCTTATAGCAAATCTGTATTTGTTTTTCTTTCTACCCTCAAAACCCCTTTCTAATAGTCTTCTCCCATTTGGGGTCTTGGTGGGAGTTGAGGCTTGTCTTACAGTCCTTGTGAGAGGATTATTAACAGCAAACACAGGATGGATCCAATGGTTCTTGCTTCTCCTCATAGCTAATTATCCTAATATTACTAATATTCCTTTAGGAGAAAGTTCATCACAGCATATACATAAAAGGAATTCTAGAGATTGTGTAATTTAAGATCTGCTCTCTCAGGTGAGGCTGTAGTAGCGCACAGATGTCAGACACGTGGTCCAGTGCTCCCTGTAGCAGTCAGTACACGGCCAAAATCTCCTGACTCCCAATATTTATTTTTTCACTATGTTGTATCTTCTCTTACAGTATTCCAGGCTCTCTATAATTACTTCTTCTTACTTCTTAATCATAAATTCTAAATGATGCTTTTCAAGAGTATCCTAAATTAGGTTATCCTTCATCTACAAAGCTTAATTCTAGATCAGTGGTTCTCAACCTTCCTAATGCCGTGACCCTTTAATGCAGTTCTTCATGTTGTGGTGACCCCCAACCATAAAATGATTTCTGTTGCTACTTCATAAC
The DNA here is from genome assembly GCF_027406575.1 of Nycticebus coucang. NCBI lineage: Eukaryota > Metazoa > Chordata > Mammalia > Primates > Lorisidae > Nycticebus > Nycticebus coucang. The sequence continues at coordinate 35,332,092 of NC_069782.1, forward strand.
AGTAATTTTGCTACTGTTATGAATCATAACGTAAATATCTGATATACAGGGTGCATTTTCACTGTTACAAAAGGGTCTCGACCCACAGGTTGAGAACTACTGTTCTAGATTAAGCTTAAATTAGAAGATCACCAAGATCCTTGTGATTTTTATACAGGCACATTTGTTCAACCACTGGCAGGCCAATATCTTTCATAAAATTTTCTTTAGCTGCAAAAGCTTTCCTTCTAAATCTATCCTAAGCCTCGTCCATCTTTTAGAGGTCCAGTAGATTTTTAATTTTATTATGAAGCCATTCTTAACTTCTCACTTTCTTTGAGATTCCTAATAGTTTGGTGATTCTTAATAGTTTGTATCTTAAAGTTTAGCACTTAATTGTGTTGTCCCTTGTCTTCATAGATTTTTAGTGAAAAAAACATAGTCCATTGTATTTAGTTTAAGCAGTTGAGTTAGATGGGTAGGTAGAGAAAGAGAGATGATGTACAGAAAGGTAGATAAATAATTAGGTAATATGCAAAATATTGGAAGGTCAAAGTGTCAGTTTTTGAATTTTACTCTGACAAAAACACACCATTAAAAAAACCAAGACTGTTCTGGAAAAGGCAACACCTTTCTGGGACAACTCTCAGAAAGAAATTTGCTCCCTTTTTGAATCTGGTGAGACCTGGATAACATACTTGCACTTTTTTCTAAGAGAGGATGTAAATAGTAACTCTGTTTCTACTTTGAGAAAGTGGGACAAAAATATGGCAAATTAACTACGCAAAAGTCTGCTTTCTGTGAATGAAGATGACAAAATATAAATAATATTCACTACAGTGACTTGGTTATTATTATAGACGTGTTTAGAAGTAATAAATCATGTGTTATATTTTATACAGTCGTTCTGGGTTTAAAACTGTTCCATCAGTGATTCTGGGCAAGAAAATTAATTTGACTACATATTTATAATTAAATTTACTATCAACAAATGTTGGTTAATAAAATCTGCCTTATAAAGTGATTGTTATACTGGAAGATAATTGCTTAAGTTCCCATTACAAATATTAGGTACTTTATGAGCTTAATTTTCTTGTTTCTCATTTATTTATTCTTCTATAAATGTGTATCAATATGATGACTACAGATGTTTTAATATAATATTTACTTTGTTTTTGATCAATAGATTAATTGAAAAACATTACAGAAAAACTTTCAAGTTAATTATAGTAAATTATATTTGTTTTGTTTTACATCATGAAAAACTTATATTTTTATTAATAGTATTCTGTCTTCCCATTTTGTGTCATGGTGGGAGGTAAAGTTTGTTTTACATAATAGAAGATATAGAGGAGTTAACTAGCCATGAACACCCAAAGGGCTGACCGATAACTTAAATTGGAAATAATTTTCTCTCCTAAGAATGTAAAACTTTTATCCAAGAATACAGAGGATCTATTCCATGGGATAATATTAACTTTTTCATAGTTTCATGAAAAGATAAATGAAATAATTCAAAAAAGTGCGAAAATCCTTGAATATAGTAAATTTTTGAAATTAGTTGTTATTTCTTCGACTATTGCCTTGTTTTTATAGAAGGCCATATTTGCTGTCAAAATCATATTACTCTTGGGGTGTTTTAACAAAACTGTGTACTGAAACAGTTACTGTTGCTGTTGTTTTAATCCTCAAATTACTTTTAGAGTTTACTTGCTATTGTTTTCTCTAAGTATCTTCAAAATTATAAGAACATTGGATAGTCTCTCAGTACTCAAGTGTGATGGATTAAATTAGCCAGAGTTAGATTTTGTTGCTTATAAACCAGAGATATCTTGGTGATAAAAATATGAAAGAAGTTTGACCTTGAAAATTAAAATACGCTCACCTCAAAGACATTCTGGTTTCAGTTCCAGATAACCATAGTAAAGCAAATATCACAATAAAAGTGAAACACAACTTTTTCAGTTTTCCAGTGCATATAAAAGTCATGTTTACACTATATATTAATTTATTAAGTGTGCAGTACAATTATGTCTTAAAAAAAAACAAGGTACATTCCTTAATTTGAAAACATTCAATTGCTATAAAATGCTAAGGATTAATGAGTCTTCCTTGAGTCATAATACTTTTTTCTGATGGAGGGTTTTACTCCAAGGCTGATGGCTGCTGACTGATTAGGGTAGTGGTTATTGAAGGTTTGGGTAGCTATGGAAATTTCTTAAAGCAAGACGACAATGAATTGTGCTGAACCATTAACTCTTCCTTCCAGGAAAGATTTCCCTGCAGCATGCCATGCTAATTGATAATGTTCTATCTGCGTCAGAACATCTTTCAAAATGTTTGCACTATATATTAGTTTATTAAGTGTGCAGTACAATTATGTCTAAAAAAAACAAGGTACATTCCTTAATTTGAAAACATTCAATTGCTATAAAATGCTAAGGATTAATGAGTCTTCATTGAGTCATAATACTTTTTTCTGGTAGAGGGTTTTACTCTAAGGCTGGTGGCTGCTGACTGATTAGGGTAGTGGTATTGAAGTTTTGGGTAGCTATGGACATTTCTTAAAGTAAGACAACAATGAATTGTGCTGCAACCATTAACTCTTCCTTTCAGGAAAGATTTCCCTGCAGCATGCCATGCTAATTGATAACGTTTTATCTGCATCAGAACATCTTTCAAAATGGGAGTCAGTCTTCTCAAACCCTGAAGCTGCTTTATCCATTAAGTCTCTGTGATATTCTAAATGCTTTCGTGGTGATATCAAGTGTTCAAAGTTTCCTCACTGGGAATAGATTCTATCTCAAGAAATGCTTTCTTTGTTTATTCATAAAAGGAACTCTTTATTCTTTCAAGTTTGATCTTGAAAATACAGCAATTAAATCACATCTCCCGACTCTACTTTTAATTCAAGTCCTCTTGCTATTCCCACCAAAGCTGTGGTCACTTTCTTTCCTGAAGTTTTGAGACCCTCAAAGTTACTCAGGAGAGTCAGAATCAACATATTTTTCAAACGCCTGTTAATGTTGTTATTTTGACCTTCTTCCATGAATCTTCAATGTCTGATGACATTTATAGTGGTGAATCCTTTCCGGGAGGCCTCGATTTTCTTTGCCCAGATCCATCAGTAGCATCCCCAGCTGAAACAGACAGAGGCTTACAAAATATATTTCTTACATTATAAGACTTGAAAATCAAATTTACTCCGTAGTCCATGGGCTACAGAATAGGGGTTGTGTAAGCAGACACAAAAAAATTACTCTCATTGTATATTTCCATCAGAGCTCTTTTATCTTTTTCTTGAGCAGTATTTCTCAACAGAGGGCTTAAAGAATTGAGTCAACCATGCTATATACAGAAGTGCTATCATCCCATTTTGTTGTCCCATTCTGAGCACAGGCAGAAAATATTCAGCATATTTTTAAGTGCCCTAAGTTTTTGAAGTGGTAAATGATCATTTAGATGACATCTTCTATATAAGGCTATTGCACTTATATTAAAAACATGTTTAGTGTAGCTCTCTTCATCAATTATCTATATCCTTTGGGTCACTTTCTGCAGTTTCTGCATCAGGACCATTGCTTTAGCTTGGACTTTTATGGTATGGAGGGATCTTCTTTCCTTAAAATGTATGATTCCACCTCTAAACCAGAACATTAAAACTTTCTCCATCTGAGCAATGAAATGGTTTCATTTTCTTATCGTACATGTTCACTGTCATAGCACTTTTTATTTCTTTCAATAGTTTCATTTTCCTTTGCATATACATATTGGCCAAATGTTTGCCACAAGAGGCCTAGCTTTTAGCCCACTTCAATTTTTGACATGTCTTCCTCACTAATCATTTCTAGCTTTTGGTTTAAAGAGAGAGATGTGAGACTCTTTAACTTGAACACTTAGAGGCCATTGTGGGTTTAGAAATTGGAGTGCTTTCGGTATTTTTGTGTCTCAGAGAATGGGGAGGATGGCAGAGAGGGACAGTTATGAGGATGGCCAATCAAAGAACACACCACATTTGTATAGATTCTTCACCATCTTACATGGGCAGAGATTGTGGTGGCACCCCAATAAAATTACAATGGTAACATGAATATCACTGATCACTGTCACCAAAATAGATATAATAATAATGAAAAAGTTGGAAATATTGCTAGAATTATCAAAATGTGGCACAGAGACCAAAAGTAAGTGCAAGTTGTGGGAAAAATGGCACCAAAAGACTGTTTGAGGGAAGATTGCCACAGATATTTAATATTTTTAAAACCCGGTATCTGTAAGTGCAAGAAAACAAAGCAAAATGAAATGAGGATCAGATTGTAATAGAGAGACATGGGTTTCCTTAATCATTAGCTGAATGTATTGTTTTTGTATTTCCAAATTCTTAATCTGTACGTAATCCTCAAAATGTATAGACTACATGGAAATACAACAACAGGGCTTGCCTTTATTGAAAACCATGAAACAATAGAGCTTATACACCTGCAGAGACACACACACGTACACACACACAGAGGAGGCCACAAAAATTTACATACATTTTAAGAATGGAAAAACTATATTAAAATTATATTACTGTATATTCCAATAACATTTTTATTTTGTATAACATATCTTGTATCTCCTTTAATTGCAGAGGTCAAATGTGACTTATTTCACCCTCTGTGAGGGTGCCAAAAAATGTGGTGGCACTTTAGGAAAGGGAAAAAACTGCATAAAATCTGTTATACTTGAAAAACTGCTCATTGTCCCTGATCATCAGAGAAACGCAAATCAAAACTACCCTGACATGTCACCTAAGCCCAGCGTGAATAGCCCACATCACAAGTCCCAAAGCTGCAGATGATGGTGCAGATATGGAGAGAAGGGAATAATGTCACGCTGTTGGTGGGAATGCAAACTAACACAGCCTCTTTGGAAAGAAGTATGGAAACTCCTCAATGAATTCAAAATAGACCTTCCATTTGATCCCACAATCCCATTTCTGGCCATCCTGGGGGAAGGACATAACTACAACAGGGACTCTACCTAACAAATGCAAACATTGTAACCTAATTATAGTACCTTCAAATTAACCTAAAACTTAAAAACAAAAAATAAATAAAAATTGTTATACTCAATATATACCAATAACAAAAGATGAATATAAGTTACACCGAGCGCCTCTTGTAATTGCAGAAGTCTAATGAGACTTTAGTATTACAGATTTTATAGAGTTTTTCCTTTCTTAAAAGGTGTATACATTTTCTGTTTGGCTCACGCTGTATATATATTTGTTAGTTCACCCTTGAACGATATGAGTCTGAACTGCATGGTTCAGTTTTCAGTAAAGGTAACATTGCATCTGCCTGACTCTCCTGCTTACCCTTCCACCATCTCCTGTCTCTTCTGCCCCTGCCACCCCTGAGACGGCAAAACTAAGCTCACCCCTCTCTTCTCCTTCTCCTCCCCAAAATGAAGAGGTTGAGAATGAAGAATTTTATGATGATCCATCTCCACTTAATGAATGGTAAACGTATCTTCTCTTCTTTGTTATTTTCTTTATAACATTTTCTTTGCTCTAGCTTCCTTGATTCTAAGAATACAGTAAATCATATACAACCTGCAAAATATGTTAATCCATTTTACAGTTTATATCATCAGCAAGGCTTCCAGTCAAAAAATACACTCTTAATAACTATGTTCTTGGAGAGTCAAAGTTGTATGTGGATTTTCAACAACACAAGGAGTCAGCACCCCTAAACTGTGTGCTGGATCAACTGTGAACACTCACACACACACACATCTATGCATGTTCTAAAATTACCTCTGAGTGGTCAATGTATTAAGTGACTTAGGACCAATATTTAAGCTCTGATGACCTGAGTCAATATAAAAATTATATGTCAGCTTATGATAAAAGCCTAATCAGAAATGGAATGAATAAATTAAAATGCATGTTTTCCTCTTTGAAAGATGTAGACATGATACTGTCCTGTACACTGGAAACAGTCCTGTTCTTATATTGCTGGTGCATATTGATTTTCTGACTGTAGGATCCATCATAATTGGACAGTAAAATATCCTATTTAATTTGTGGCAGTGTTGTCAGAAGAATGTAATTTAGAATTATACATTAAATGGATTCACATAAGTCCCTGGATTTATTTATTTATCTACCTCATTTGAATTAAACTGGCCTTCTGTATGGTAATGAGAAGATATAGAATCCGTACTTCATGATGAAGAATGATTAGAATTTTAACATTTCTTTTGGAATATAAATTAATCTTCTTGTTAGTAAAAATGGAGAAGAATGTGCCTTGTTGCTCTAAAGCACTTAACAGAGAATGCTATCCTGCCCGTTAACTATGAGCTGACTGCCTCTCTTTCCTTGCATGTTTTTCTAATCAAGGACATGCTTTCTCCCCTGAGGCACGTGGGAGTTTAGCAATTACTTGCAGCTCTAACACGAGGCAATTTCTTCTGGGACTGCAATCTGTTAGAGTTCAATTTTCTCAACCACAGACAAAATGATCAGAATGAATTCATTCCTTCAGAATGAAACCAAGTGAATAAACTAAATGTGATTGAAATGAACTTACGTGGCACTCATACATAAATCAACAGCCCTCACACACATCCCATCTTACATACTTATGACATGTGTTTCATAGTCCAGAAACTCTTTGAAAAAAATGTTAATCTTCTAAAAAACATTTTTTAAGTTCTAGTAAGTTTTAATATAAATTATAATAATTGCAATTATGTATAGGTATGACTTTCTCATTTTCTGAAGAGGCTGCATTCCAGTACAAATGGATGGTAACAAATAATTTTGTCTTTCACAATCTCTTATGTTAAAACACACACACACACACACACACACACACACACACACACACACTTTCTCTTTTTTATCTCAGGATAAGGAAGGTTAAGTGTTTTTACATGTATGTTTAGCCATTTATTTAGCATTTTTTGGTGAATTCATTCATGCCAATTTACAATTTTTCAGTTTGACTTTTTACTTTTTTTCTTCATAAAAGCTCCCTCCCATTTAAAGAATTGATTCTTTTTTACATATGTGTCATTGATTTTTTCCCCCCAGAGTTAGCTAAGACAGAGACATATCATTCTTAAAATATTCAGCCAACAAATATGTTGGACAGGTTTATAAAACTATTTTTATTATTGTGTTGTCTGCAGAAGCTAAGCACTATAACTCACATGGATAAGGTGAATAAAATAATGATTGGTTAAATTATAACATATCTATGATATAGAATGAAGCAGATCTGTTTGTGATAGCCAAGATATACTATGGAAAAAAAAGAAATATAGAAAATTGATTTTTGGTGACAAGTTGACATTAGGATCGGGGATGAGATTTTTATATTTCATTATGTTACCTTCAATTTTTTAAAATTTATTACAATAAACTTGAATTACCTTTCCCATGAGTGTGGTCATCAATATCATCATTGCAGTTGTAATGTGATCATCATTATTCAAGTACAGAATAACTCTTGTTTAGCTTTAAGTAACAAATTCATATTTAAATATATCATGCACATTTCCTAGTTTTTCTTTTTTTTTCCAAAGAAAAGTATTTGGGATAGCAACAAGTAACAAAAGGTAAGTATGGGTGAGAGATGATATCATTTAATTTGTATAGGAACTTGTATGAATTCTTGTTCTGTATTTTTCTAGGTGTGACTATGTTTCTTGCTAAGGAAATACAACTTCTGTTAGCAAGGATCCTAGTGATATAGTTATAAAATGAGAAATTTTGACTTAGCAAGATTTAGGTTACCATTTCTCTAAAGCCATCTATGAATGCCTGGCTGTTTTATTTTAATATCATCAAATACTCAAGATTGAAGAAACATTCAGCACATATGGCCGGCAAATAGCTGAATCACAAAGCTTAGGTGCGTGAGCTCACAAGACTACAATTGGTATGGCAGTTGCAGAAATCTTCACCTTAGTAGATACATTTAGGAAATTCTAACCTATATCATGCAAAAGGATTGGCTCTATTGCCAACTAATGGAAATTCTCTTTCTTCCATACAGGTTCAATGCATTGATCTATGTACTATTTCAACTCAGTACAAGGGTTATCAACTACCTACTGTAAAATCTGAGGAAATCACAGTTGACAAAAGAATTGTTCCTATGAAATAGAATAAGTGAAATTGATATTTCTGGCTTACAAATGGGGAAACACAGGCTTACTAAGGATAAGGCTCATGCTCCCATCATATTGTTAAGTAACTAAACGTTATCTAGATTCCCATTGTCATATTCCAAAGTCTTTTTTGACTCCACATACAGTATTGATGTACTCTTAGTACAAATAGTACATATTTTGTACTCCTTATTTTTCCTTTCAAAATTTTATCACCAGCATTTCTCCATATTTCATATGAATATCATTTTTAGAAAATATGAAATTACCATCATATTGGTGTAAATTTTGTTTTGTTTTCCTTTTTTGTGTGTTCTTAAAAATAAAGTTGTTAACATTAACACACTTAAAAAATAAGGAAATCAGATAATGAATAAAAAATGGAAAGAAAGGTTAGGTACAGGTTATCTCCTAATATGACTTGGTGATTTTTTCACAGTTTAAAATATAGCCTTCTTCTTTATAGATTTGATATATGATTTGGTCTATGCACTAAAAACATATATCTCTTTGTTTAGTGGGTTTTTATAAAACAAATTCATGAGAGTGATGCTAATTAATCACAGTGCCACATGACCAGTCTTATTTTGATCTGGGCAGACCTATAAGGGTACACTAAGTATACCACAGCTTTTTAATATAGAAAGTGAATTTTGGTGTAATGGTGCAATACCTCCGGTATATGGGGCCACGGCTCTACTCCTTTGAGCCACAGGAGCTTCCCGACCTTTCTTCTTTTTTTTTTTTTTTTGTAGAGACAGAGTCTCACTGTACCGCCCTCGGGTAGAGTGCCCTGGTGGCACACAGCTCACAGCAACCTCCAGCTCTTGGGCTTACGTGATTCTCTTGCCTCAGCCTCCCGAGCAGCTGGGACTACAGGCGCCCTCTTTCTTCTTTTTTTAAAGTTTCTCCTCATGTTTCTGCTGAGGTCTTTCTCTCTGAATCCCCTTTGAATATAATAATTTTCTCCTCATTGTGACTAATATGTTTAAGAAATCCATTTTTATATAAATTTATGTTTTTAATTCTTTAATTGTCATTTAATTCTTTGTATAGACACAAATTTCTCTCTGAAAATGCTATTTTGTAATATAATTACTTAAATATGCATATTTTAAAATGCATATAATAGCTTCTATCTAGATTTCCCTTAAATATGTTTCTATTATTTATATTTCTGTGTGTGGATATGTTGTACAGCTGTGGTCCCAGAGCATAAACACGAGACAAACTGACATAGTGGTTAGTCACAGTGAGGTTTTATTTTGCTTCATTTTGTTCCTTGGTTCACTTTTGTCATAATAGTAAGTTTTTCTAACACTCATTCGTCAGTTCAGGCTTAACTGATGTTGAGTTTTTAACAGAACATTAGAGCAGATATATTTAATGAAGTGGGAAAAAGTAATTGAAAGAATGGACAATGAAATTGAACTAATCAAGCCCCAAAATAAAGTTCTGAGGATGCTGACTGTGCACAATTCAAAATTTTGGGCAAATTTCCTGGAACATGTTTTAAATTTGTAAATTAAAAAAAGTGAATAATTAGATAGATGAATAGATAACCTCCCTATATTGAATTGTTCTTTGTGCCACACAACATTCTATTGCTTCATTTTTTAAAACTGCTTAGAAATGGAATGAGGCACAAGGAAACTCAAACTTGAGGATATATAATTTACCCTAAGTTACAAAGATAGGAGAACCATAGTCAAGCTTCAAGCCCACGCCGGTCATGCTCTGCAGCCTAGTGACTTAAATTTCACACTGTTGTTTCAATCAGTGAAATACCCTATCATTTTATTAGCCTTTGGGGGTGATTGGAACGATCTATCTAAGTTGCTAGACCTACATAATAAAGGGAGTAGAGAAATATCAATGGGAGGTGATGATAGTGGTGTTCAGACAAGTAGATGATCCTGGTTATTGGCTAAATTTTAGCTAGACAAATAAGTGGGTCTAACTCAACCTTTTAAACTGAAAGTTACTCTATTGTAAAATATACTTGCTAAAGGTTTGTCCTTGTAAGCCATGAACTATGGAATCATTAATTCTCGGCGATGTGTGCAAGTGCATTTTGCACTAGTATATATAACAGGGAGCCCGGAAATTTATTGGTGAAATGGAAGCATAACATTTCCATTTTGATGTGGCAAGCAACACTTTTTTTTTTCCTACTTAGGGCTCCTACATCTACATCTAGTTGCTATAGTAGTTGCTGATGAAGATGAAAAGAGCTTAAATTAACAATGATGAATTGTAAGAAAAACACAGCAACAGTCAAATATTCCAAGCACCAAAAAAAGATTTAATAACTCTTTTATCTTAATGTATAAATTTTACATTTCTTTAAAAATATTTATTTATAATTATTGTGAATACATTATAGTTATATATCTTTATAGGGCACATATGATGTGATAAATGCATACGACATGAATTAATCCAAACAGGGAAATGGGGAAATTCATCACCTCAGGCCTTTAATATTTGTCCCTGCTAGGAACATTTCAATTCCACTTGTTTAGCTATTTTAAAGTATACCGTAAATTATTGACTTATTGTTGATTATAGTCACTTTGTTGTGTTATCAAATATTGGCCATTCTATCTAACTATATATTTGCAACCATTAACCATCCCACTTTATCCCTCACCACCACCACCACCATTGCCCTTCCCAACCTCTGGAAACCATCATTTTATTCTGTCTCCATGAGATCCAAGCTTCTTTTTTTTTTTTTTTTTGTAGAGACAGAGTCTCACTTTATCACCCTCGGTAGAGTGCCGAGGTGTCACACAGTTCAAATCAACCTCCAACTCCTGAGCTTAGGCGATTTCCTTCCCTCAGCCTCCCGAGTAGCTGTGACTACAGGTGCCTGCTACAATGCCAGGCTATTTTTTTGTTGCAGTTTGGCTGGGGCTGGGTTTGAAACTGCCACCCTCAGTATATGGGGCCAGTGCCTTACCCACTGAGCCACAGGTGCCGCCCCCAAGCTTGTTTTTAAATATAGATCTTATTTAATGCTAAAGAAAACTAAAAATATATATATTTGTAATTTATCTATTAATAACCTGAGGTTTATATTATGGCTAAAATAAATACACTTTCATAAATTACATGGAAAATATTCCAAAAGCCCCCTAAAATGTAAGGACTGCAGTCATAGAAAATATCGGGCAAAATATGTGATGTGTTATAATTCTTTTTATAATAAATTTGTGCTATAAGTTATCTTTTCACTTCTATTAATAGAAAATTTCAGTGGAAATCTATTCAAGAACTTTGATATTATAAAGATATCATTGTTGTAAACTAATTATCTCTGTAACATTAAACATTTACCATTAAAATGTTTTTAATCAAGGCCATTTACTAAGTACAGGATATATAAAGAACAGTAAGAACCAGGCCTTTATCTTATCTAACTTATTGTATAAATATCTTTGCCTCTTTCTTAAGCAAGATATCTCTTCAGTCTGAGCCTCAACCAAGAATTTTATAAAAATTAAGTAAGATAGTGCATCTAAAATAAAATCAAATTTCATATCATTAATAAATGCTAGTTCTTATCTACTGGCAGATTGCATTGCTATTAAATTTTAAAATTAATAGGGAAACTCATTGATATTACATGCTCATCCCATAAGGGTTGTTTAAGAATAGTTAGAACTGTATTTGCAGCTACTAACATTTTTCATTCTCTCTTACATACACAACCAGGATTCAGATTTAAATTAAGAATCAGAAATCTGTGTTTACAATCCACTAGACATTATTTTAGGGGCTTTAACTGCTGTTTTGTACATGCTCCCTTTCAAAACTGTATCACATTTCCATGTTAATTGTATAATAAATGAAGGTAAGGTGGAACAACTGGGTTTGTGTGGAAAGCTGTCTACATTTCAAGTCTTCTTTGTTCAGTAAATTTCCACTTGCCAGGTTCTAGAATTTTTCTGAAAGCTTATACACTTGATTTTGTTTCCAGTCTAAGGGTAAGGGGAATCAATCTTTTCATGTCTGTGTGCAGGTTAACCTCATAGAAATTTTATATCAGAATTTCAATATATTGATTCATAATGAAAATTCTAATTTAATAAAATGATCCAAAATATGATTATTTTCAGTAGCTATTAGGTATATGAACAACCACATGATAACTTGACATCTTTAGTTGTGTCAATAGGCTCTAGACTACAAGATTGATCATTTCCTATCCATCTTTTCACTCTAAGCAACTGGCATAGTAATCAATAATGATCCAAGTGCTTGATGAATAAGTGAGTGACTCAGTGAGTCAGTGAATATTACTAGATTTATCTTAGACCATCATTTAAAGTTAAAATAAAACCTAACTGATTGAGTTGTCAGAGTACAATGAAGGTAAACTTTTAATACGAATGTACTGTGCAGAAGGGAAATCTAATAGTCCACCTGGATGGAAATGTCACAGGTTGTAAAGCAATAGTTATGAGCCTGGCCTGCTTTAAATCGGAGTAATTTGATATATTTTCTGATATATAGTTTGTATTTTTTAAATCATTTCAATGTCATGTGGTTATTATAAAGTCTATTTCTTCTGTATTCACAATGAAATCTATATTCTAAAAGCTAGAATACTGCATGGATAAAAATACAGGATCTACATATAGAAAGAACTGCGTATTTCATAGAAATTACTAAGTACTATATATTTTCTTCTCCAGGAGTAATAGATCCTTTCTCATAATTTTTATTTAAATGAATATGCTAAGGATATTTGAAATAAATTACTGACATCTTGAAAATCGAATGCACAATAGGACCATGAGCATGATGTATCACACACTGGAAAAAATGCTTGCAAATTTATAATAAATAAGGCTGTTTGCCTTTCCTGTTTCTTCCTGAAGACTTGTACTCAGACAAATCTAAATTCAAAACTGTAAAAAGAAGAAATGGAAAGAACTATAATATAGAAACCTAAAATTTTTAAATTATATATCATAATTTTCCTTGCACATTCTGTTTATTATTCTGGCTCAAGTACATGGTTATGAATTTACCTACAAAATGTTGTAACAATGAATGTAACATTTCTTCTACATCAAGAAAATTAGATAGGCTTATTGCTATTTTTTCTTTAAGCCATTGTTTTTTAAAAGATAAGCTATTTGAAGAACTTGCTTTTTAAAAACACTGTCTTATCTTGAAAACATGTCACCATATGGGCAGGATTTATGCTATATGCATCTTTGATGCTTCATTGATCACAAAACTATTATACAATAGTCCTGAACTTAGCCATTTAGGAAGAAGTCCATGAGATCTGGGATATCTTCCTGACTCCAACAATTCAATAGACATGGCACATGAGGAAAGTCACTTATCTCTCATTATGGGAAAAGTCATAATGAGTCACTCCATTATCTTCATCTGTAAACTGAGGATACTTGAATATGTCTAGGATTATAATTATTATATGAGATAACCTGAATGTATTTTATAAAATGCAAGGCATTATAAAATTTTCAGTTAGTTTATATGTAATAATTCAACCACTTAGATGTTACTAACAGTGAATTAGTAATCTTCAAACAAGCATATCTGCATGCATTTAAAATTACGTATTCTTCCAGGCAAATAAGCTTTACAGATTACCAACTGTGTGTCAAATAATAGTTAACATAGTGGGCATTTGGTGGAATTCTTTGCTTTCTAGAGCCTATGTTTTAGAAAGGGAGATAGTCATAAATAAGAAATATAAAACTTCAGTGTGAAGGGACAGCAGCAGGTCACAAAAAGGGACACCTGTCTAAATCTGTTTCACTTTATCAAAGAACTAAATAAGATGGGAAAGACTATTCTACACCAACAGGACATCAGTCACAAAGGCCCTGTCTTGGAGAAAAGGTCCTGGCTTCAGTTTAGATGGTAGTTCCAAACTAGCCCTGGTTTCATTTATTGCATTTTTTTATGTTTTTCCTTTTTTGCTACTATTAAAAAATGCCATAAACCACTAGCTTATAAATAACATAAATTTACTCCTAACAGTTCTAAAGGTTTAGAATTTCAAGATAATTTACTGTTTTAGGAATTTCCACTTCTTGGTTCATAAAACAAAATATGACTTCTTGCTATATCCTCATGTGGCATAAGGGGCTAACTCTCTCTATGAGGTCTTTTCTATAAGGACACTAATCACATTATTGAAGGCTGAACCCCTTCCAAACACCACCTCCTTATACTATCACAATGGATGAGAAGATTTTAACATACGAATTCGTGGGGACACAAACATTCAGACTGTAGTAAGACTATTATGAAAAAATGATCTGGTCACATTGTAAGAGTCACAAAAAGGTCACATAATAGTATCATGGCTGAGAGTTTGTGTTTCATGCCATGGGTGATAGGAAGCTGTTAGAGAATGTTGAATAAAAAGGCATGGTCTGGTTTGCATTTTGAAGATGAAACTGCATTGCATTTTGAAGAAGATGAATAGGCCAATATCATGTTCCAAAATAGCATCAACCATACAAAACCTCCCTAAAAAAAAAAGCCCAGGACCAGATGGCTTCATGTCAGAATTCTACCAAACCTTTAAAAAGGAACTAGTACCTATATTACTCAACCTGTTCCAAAATGGAGAAAAAGAAGGAAGATTACCTAACACGTTCTATGAAGCAAACATCACCGTGATCCCCAAACCCGGAAAAGACCCAAAAAGAAAAGAAAATTATAGACCAATATCACTAATGAATATAGATGCAAAAATATTCAACAAGATCCCAACAAACAGAATCCAGCAACACATCAAACAAGTTATACATCATGACCAAGTCGGTTTTATCCCAAGGTCTGACGGCTATTTCAATATACGTAAATCTATAAGTATAATTCAGTACATAAACAAATTAAAAAACAAAGACTATATGATTCTCTCAATAGATGCAGAAAAAGCTTTTGATAAAATCCAGCATCCTTCATGATCAGAACACTTAAGAAAATAGGTATAGAAGGGACATGTCTTAAACTGGTAAAGGCCGTCTACAGCAAACCCACAGCCAATATCGTATTGAAGGGAGTTAAACTGAAATCATTTCTACTCAGATCAGGAACCGGACAAGGCTGCCCATTGTGTCAACTACTCTTTAACATTGTAATGGAAGTTTTAGCCATTTAGGGATTAGGGAAGAAAATTTGATCAAGGTTATCCATATAAGAGTCAGAAGAGATCAAACTTTCGCTCTTCACAGATGATATGATTGTATATCTGGAAAACACCAGGGATTCTACTACAAAACTCTTAGAAGTGATCAAGGAATGCAGCAGCATCTCAGGTTACAAAATCAACATTCATAAATTGGTAGCCTGTATATAAACCAACAATAGTCAAGTTGAAAAAACAGTTAAGGACTCTATCGTTCACAGTAGTGCCAAAGAAGATGAAATATTTGGGAGTTTGTCTAACAAAGGACGTGAAAGATCTCTATAAAGAGAACTATGAAACTCTAAGAAAATAAATAGCTGAAGACGTTAACAAATGGAAAAACATACCATGCTCATGGCTGGGAAGAATCAACATTGTTAAAATGTCCATACTACCCAAAGCAATATACAATTTTAATGCAATCCCTATTAAAGCTCCACTGTCATACTTTAAAGATCTTGAAAAAATAATACTTCTTTTTATATGAAATCAGAAAAAAACCTCGAATAGCCAAAACATTACTCAGCAATAAAAACAAAGCAGGAGGAATTACGCTACCAGACTTAAGACTATACTATAAATCGATAGTGATCAAAACAGCATGGTACTGGCACAAAAACAGAGAAGTAGATGTCTGGAACAGAATAGAGAACCAAGAGATGAATCCAGCTACTTACAGTTATTTGATCTTTGACAAGCCAATTAAAAACATTTAGTGGGGTAAAGGTTTTCTATTTAACAAATGGTGCTGGGTGAACTGGCTGTCAACCTGTAGAAGACTGAAACTGGACCCACACCTTTCACCATTAACTAAGATAGACTCTCACTGGATTAAAGATTTAAACTTAAGACAAGAAATATAAAAATACTAGAAGAGAGTGCAGGAAAAACCCTTGAAGAAATCGGTCTGGGCGAGTATTTTATGATGAGGACTCCCCAGGCAATTGAAGCAGCTTCAAAAATACACTACTGGGACCTGATCAAACTAAAAAGCTTCTGCACAGTCAAGAACACAGTAAGTAAAGCAAGCAAACAGCCCTCAGAATGGGAGAAGATATTTGCAGGTTATGTCTCCAACAAAGGTTTAATAACCAGAATCCACAGAGAACTCAAACGTATAAGCAAGAAAAGAACAAGTGATCCCATCGCAGGCTGGGCAAGGGACTTGAAGAGAAACTTCTCTGAAGAAGACAGACACATGGCCTACAGACATATGAAAAAATGCTCATCATCCTTAATTATCTGAGAAATGCAAATCAAAACTACTTTGAGATATCATCTAACTCCTGTAAGATTAGCCTATATCACAAAATCCCAAGACCAGAGATGTTGGCGAGGATGTGGAGAAAAGGGAACAATTCTACACTGCTAGTGGGAATGCAAATTAATACATTCCTTTTGGAAAGATGTTTGGAGAACACTTAGAGATTAAAAATAGATCTGCCATTCAATCCCATAATTCATCCCAGAAGTATATACCCAGAAGACCAAAAATCACATTATAACAAAGATATTTGTACCAGAATGTTTATTGCAGTCCAATTCATAATTGCTAAGTCATGGAACAAAGCCCAAGTGCCCATTGATCCATGAATGGATTAATAAATTGTGGTATATGTACACCATGGAATATTAGGCAGTCTTAAAGAAAGATGGAGACTTTACCTCTTATTCTTCTTAGTAAAGTATTTCAAGACTGGAAGAAAATTATCCAATGTACTCAGCCCTACTATGAAACTAATTTATGGCTTTCACATGAAAGCTATAACCGAGTTATAACATATGAATGGGGGAAGGGGGAGTTGGGGGGAGGATTGGCGGAGTGAGGGTGATTGGTGTGATTATACTTGCGGTGCATCTTCCAAGGGTACATGTGAAACTTAGTAACTGTAGAATATAAATGTCTTTTTTTTTTTTTTTTTGTAGAGACAGAGTCTCACTGTATCACCCTCGGGTAGAGTGCCGTGGCGTCACACGGCTCACAGCAACCTCTAACTCTTGGGCTTACATGATTCTCTTGCCTCAGCCTCCCAAGCAGCTGGGACTACAGGTGCCCGCCATAACACCCGGCTATTTTTTTTTGTTGTTGCAGTTTGGCCGGGGCTGGGTTTGAACTCGCCACCCTCGGCATATGGGGCCGGCGCCCTACTCACTGAGCCACAGGCGCTGCCCCAGGATATAAATGTCTTAACACAATAACTAAGAAAATGCCGGGAAGGTATGTTAACCAGTGTGATGAAAATGTGTCAAACGGTCTATAAAACCAGTGTATGGTGCCCCATGATCGCATTAACGTACACAGCTATGATTTAATAATAAAAAAATAAAAAAAGAATAATTAAAGATATTCTTTTTTCTGTTATATGCTGAGAAAAACTGTATTAAACCTTGAATGTTCCATAGTAAATTTCTACAAATGAAAGATACATATGTCTTTAAAAGATTTGTAAATGTGTGTAAGGCTTCTATTATCAATGATTTTAAAAAGTTTTATTCTAAATGGTATGGCATTAGAAGGATGTGAGATCACTCTCTGATTCCTTAACTAAACGGAAAAGTAAAGCTATGATAATAAGTTGTATTTTTGAATAACCAATTTGATCATAGCTCCATAGCTATTGATTGGGATTTTATAAAGGCAATGAAGATACAGGGATTATTAACTCCCTTTTGGGCAATTTGCAGCCTAATAACTGGCTGTAAATTGGAGACAGAACAGAAGTATGATTGGAATTTCTGCAGCTGAAGAGCGAGGGATAAATTAATATCAAAGAAGGAAACTTCTTTATGATTTAAAACATGATTTCTAAAATATGAATTTATGTAACTGAATGTTGGTTCAAAAACCTGTAAATAAGTACAGGTAGGGATTTTATAGAAGCAAAAGAATACCTGCAATCTTACCTCTCAGCAAGTCTAACTTCTAACCTACCACCTTCAGTGTTTTACAACTTATAACACGTCTGCGGACATGCCATCGAGGAACATTTTCCTGTGAAAACTACCTAAAAATAATCAGTTTTTCCTCTTACCTCTCTAGTTATTTCCTTTCTCATCCTTCACAAAGCCTTGTTTCTCCACCTACCATTTCAATATCTATTCTTCTGAGAGATCTGTTGTGTCATGTTTATATTTGCTGCCTCTTGTTCTGTGCCTGTGGACCTTGTCCACGTGATCACCTCATGGTCACCAGGTCAGCACTGACAAGTCAAAATGGAAGTTCCCTTTTAGGTCCTCATAACTTGTACTCTTGTACTTCATGTGTTAGGTAGGAGTTGTAAATGGCAGTCTATATAGATTCTCTCAAAGGATAATGGATTAGTGAGTATTTTTTATTAATGCTGTGACTTCTAAATGATATCAGCATTTTCTTAAAATCCATTAATGGCTTCTATTGCTAAAGTCAAAACATGTTCTAAACTTTCTGACATGAATACAGATTGTAGATTGTTTGTATTTTTTTGTTGTTGTTTAAGATTCTTCCGTGAGTTTCTATTGCCTTTAGAATAAAAATTTAACATTCTTGGCTAGATACTCATGTTCCCCAATGAACTAGGTCCAAGCTAATTATTTAAGAACAAACATTCTATGCTTTCTTCCATTTTCCCCTCATGACACTTGGATTGCACTGCATACTTGAAATCACTCCAAAAACACACAGTGTTACATCTTTTTAACTTCTCACATCCTTACCTTCTTATTGGAATTGTATTTCCTTTGATTCTGTCTTTCTTCACCTAGATGAGTGACCAAGATTAAGCTAAATCCTCACACCCCCCGATTGGCTCAGTTGTCTGCATCTGTGCTGCTATAAGAACGCACCCACATATGTCCCTATCACATTGACCGCAAGTCTGTTCTCTTGTTAATGTTTTCATGGTCACAGATAAACTCCACTGAAATAAAGGTATTTTTTTTTTGTTTTATATCTGTGAATATCAAATGCATAGCAATAGCCATGAAACCCATGAACCCCAGTGTATGTGGCTGGTACCCTAACATTCTAGTGTGAACTTTCTACCATACCAATAAGGATACTCATAGCCTTGTTTGTAGAAGAAAAATGATAGAAGCTACCTGAATGCTCAGCAATCAAGAATGGTTGAATATATTGTAACCTTCTTACTGATTTATAAGGACTATTGATATTATACAGGGTGACCATAAAGTTCATGTGCAATTTAAAAGAAGTTGCAGAAGAATAGAAGGAAGGAGGAAAAGGTAAAAAGAAGAACATAAGGAAGGAAAAATCGATGCAGTAAGAGTCGCAGACTAAAAATATACAATTAAGTATATGGGAACACTATTAAAATGTCAAATTACTACATTTATTTTAGGTTTTGTAATATGCCTAATCTAGGGATGTTTCAGAAAAATGTGGAAGATGATTGAGAAGAAATATAAAGAAAATACTAAATGGGTTTGGTGATGAATGGGAAGCCTTTGCCTAAACAGGCAGAATGCACATTAATTTCAAATTATAAAGTGAAGGGAAATATATGTATATGTGTGTATTCCTATATGTGTCTCATAGACACTGTATCATGCATGTAAGTATATATTACTATGTGTGTGCATGTGTGTGTGTGTCTATATACATACACATATATAGTAATATATATATGTACATTCACATATATATACATACACATACACACACCCTCCATAGTTGACCACCTCCTTACATTGACTACCTCTATAAGTTGACCTAATTTTAATGGACTAGACATGCACGTACCTGTCAGTATAGTAGGCCTAGTTCCTTATGTTGACCAGTTTGTTACAGTCCCTACACACACACACACACACACACATACACACACACATGCAAACTAAAACCTGAACAGAACATAAGGAGTAGACTTTCATATAAAGACATGATGATTCTGGGCGGCACCTGTGGCTCAGTGGGTTGGGTGCTGGCCCCATATACCGAGGTTGGTGGTTTCAAACCCTGCCCTGACCAAACTGCAACAAAAAAATAGCCAGGCATTGTGGAGGGCACCTGTAGTCCCAGCTACTTGGGAGGCCCAGGAGTTGGAAGTTGCTGTGAGCTATGTGACACCACAGCACTCTACTAAGGGCGATAAAGTGAGACTCCATCTCTACGAAAAAAAAAAAAAAACACACGCTGGTTCTTTTAATTTGTGTAAATAATACATTTTAGATTTAGATATACTTTAGAGATATCTAACACTAATTTTCTCTATTCTGTTTGTATATTAATAATAAAAATAACACTTTAGAAGCATTTAAGAAACACCAAGGCTGGCAGCACCCACAGCTCAATGGGTAGAGTGTTGGCCATATGCACCAAGGCTGGCAGGTTCAAATCCCACCCAGACCAGCTAAAGCAACAACAATAACTGCAACAGAAAAATACTGAGCATTGTGGTGAGCACCTGTAGTCCCAGCTACTTGAGAGGCTGAGGCAAGAGAATCGCTTAAGTCCAAGAGTTTGAGGTTGCTGTGAACTTTGATGCCACAGCACTCTACCCAGGGTGACAGCTTGAGATTCTGTCTCAAAAATAAATAAATGAATAAATAAATAAATAAATAGAAAACACCAGTGGTGATTATTAGCGAGAATATAAATTAGTACAGAAACTATAGAAAGTTGTATGGATGTTCCTGAAAACAACTAAAAATAAAGATAACATACAATCCAGACATCTTACTATAGTGTATATATCTAAAATTAAGGAAAACAATACATTGAAGTTAGATCTGCACTCCCATGTTTATTGTAGCACTATTTCTAAGATCCAAAATATAGAATCATAGAATCAACTTAAAAGCCCATCAGTGGATGAATGGATTATAAAAAAAATGGAACAATGGCATATTTTCAGCTAGAAAAAGAATGAAATCCTGTCATTTGCAGCAACAAAGATGAAATGATGGGTGATTCTTTTAAGTGATGCAAGCCAGGCACAGAAAGACAAATATCACTTTTTCTCACTCATATCTGGCAGCTAATAATGTAGATCTAATAAATATCGACTTTTTTGCTGTAAAGAATACAGTGGTGCTTACCAGAGGCCAGGAAAGGTAGGAGCAAGGTAGAATGAAAAGAGCTGGATTAATAAATAAATTTTGTATACAAGATTATAATATGATAGAAGAAATCAGACCTAGTGCTTGATACATCGGCAGGATGATCACAGTTCATAAGAATCTATTGTATATTTCAAAGTTGTTAGAAGAGAATAATTCCCATGCTTCTGGCATAAAGAAAAGGTAAATGTTAAAGATAATGGTTATCCTCTTTTCCCTATTTTGATCATTACACGTTACATGAATGAAACAAAATATCATGTTTCCTCAAAATATATACATCTATCAATCAAAATAAACAATCAAAACTCTCCAGGAGCATTTAGGAGTATCACTATGGTAGCTCACTTTCAGACCAATGATACCCTGGAATAGAAGTGGGAGCCCAGGAATTCAAATATGCAGCTAGGGTTAAGAACCACTGGTCTGGTGTAGCTACCTCATTTTACAGTTGAGAAGACTGAGAATCTTTACATATAATCTTTAAAAGCTTTGGTCATCTGGTCCTCTGGCCCAGAGTGATTGAGAGGAATCAGAGCAGAAGGCTGTTAGAGGCAAGCAGGGTGATCACAGATGTGACAGCTGACAGCTTGACAGGCGCTGCATCACCACAGGGTGCGATAATGGATGTTCCTGGTGAAGGAGGCAAGTCATCAAGATAAGAGGCAATTCCCCTCTAGGGACCACTTTTTTAAAAGGAAAAATAGTCTTCCAGAAGATTTCTATCTACAAATGATTAAAATAAATGATTCCAGGAGATGCAAAAAGCAGCTTCCACTTTGGAACAGTCAGTAGGGACAGTCCTCTCTAGCGGGGGTTATCTTTGGGAGTGGGAAGAGGCCTGGACCAACATTCACCACCTGTATTCCGATTCTGATGAGGGCCTGTATTTGCAGCATAATCTTAAAGACATCGTGCAATCTTTCTGAGTTTTCTAAAATCCTTTGCTTAAGGACAGGAAAATAATAAACACACGATTTGTTACAATGAAGATAAAATATGGTTAAACATATATTGAAAATATATTCATATCTGTTTCTATCCTATAAAAGAGGTAAGGGAGCTAGACAAAAGCATGTGCAAAATAAACGATCCAACAGCTCTTGAATGATATAAAAAGGAAATTCAGTAATATTCAGTGCGTGTTATAACCATCTTCACATGTGATTTTTATTTATTAGTCTTAATTACATCCTTTTATTATAATTTACATGTTGTCACTAAATTAACATTTTTATACTCATGTGTAAAATGTTAGACAAGATCTATGATTAGCTTTAAAATTGTACACGATCCCTGAAAAAATCTGTATTGTATTGCTGAAAAACTCACTCATGGTCAATCTGTAGATAAGGAGATACTTAATGAAAATGTGAATTTTTCTTCACCTTTGCTTAAGAGATTCAGATATAATGATGTTTAAAAACATTGATATTCATAAAGAATATGTAAGTTGAGAATTTTAGAAAAATATAACCTGTACTTTTTAAAATGGTCATATTTTGATCTCTAAATATAAATGAAAATTAAAGAATTGAATTAAGCTCATCAATGTGTTTATTCATTCCTATATTTAGCATATTTTTTTACATAAACTATCTGGACTTTTACCAGTACTTTTGCTTTTTTTGTGGTTGTTTTATTGTTTGTGTCTCAAAATTTAGATTTTTATGATGTGATGCTTGTAAAAAATTATTTTAGAATTTAATTTATAAAGCCGTAAGGAGAAGGAGATAGAATGCTTTATACTTTAGTGGGCTACTGCTTATTATATACAAGTATTTTACTTAAATATTGCAATCAAATTTTAGAAATACTTTAAAATGAATTCATAACTATGAGAGTTGGGGAGGATTTGTACATGCTTCAATAAGCTCTTTTATTGAATTTCTATGTAGAGTGAACACAAAAATTGCATTAAAATTAGAAATGCAATTAGGGGTTCAGAATCACTTAAATCTTATGATGAGTAACCTTTCAGTGAAATAACATTATCCTATTCCTTTCAGAAACACTTTTCAGTATAAAGGTAGCTAATTGTTAATGTTCTTTTTGTTCAAATACATATACTTAAAATAGTTAAGTATCTAATAATAAATGTAATTTTTCCTATCTTTCCTGTCAAGATTACATATTCTTGCATGTTTTAAAATAAAGTCTATTTTTTGGATTGAAAGGAATAATATATCTAGGAAATTGCTGTTATGTTGAAAGTTGATCAAGATATGTTAAATTTCACTGAAGGCAAGTTTATCTTGATCACCTGATTTATCATGCTGAACAAGATTATGTCATTATTATGTGATAAGTTATTGTGTGTGTGTGCATAATTGTGTGCGTTATTTTGCTTCCTGGGGGAGTTGGTGAGAATAAGGGGATGATACAAGCCATGGGTGCTTTCTGATGATGATAATAATCCCAACAACTCTGTAAGACTTATTCTGTGCTGATTCCTATTCTAAGTATTTTAAATATAATAACACACAGCAACATTACCAAATAGCTCCTTTTTATAGATAAATAAACAGAGGCACAGAGTTTAGGTAACTTACCAAAGTCCTATAATGTAAGTAGCAGAACTCTGATTTGTATCCGTTCTGTTTCTAAAGAACAGTGTCTTAACCACGGCATATACTACCGGGAAAATGTTAATGTCTTCTTTAAAATTAGATATGGTAGTCATCGTTTTGGCACTAAAGCATGAAATTCAAGTAAATGCTATGTGATGTATGTGATAAATTATAGATTTGCTATATAGGTTTATATCTGTATGTACTCTTATAGAAAACTACGGCTACATTTTTTAAATATCCTTCAAGTGTCTAAAACAGCTTTATAATAGTCCCTGAATCGAGATACAAAGAAGTAGAAGTAATGCCCAATTTGCCAAAGTTATTTAAGCTCTTTTATTTGTCAATAAATTAGACGATAATCTCTTGTTTCAGAGGAATTGAATTTAAATTATTTCACATTGCTGACACTATTGACTCTTACAAATGAATTTCCGACTGGAAAATCTCTGTGAAAACAATCATCCTAGCTTTTGTATAATCTCTGTATCAGAGAAGCATTCTCACTTACTACATTGATTTTATTTCCCTAGACCCTGGGTGAGCAAACAATTCACATGCCAAACTCAACCCTTACCTGTTTTTGTGTGATCTGTGAACTACAAAGAAGTCTTCACGTGGTTTTAAGTGGTTGGAAATATAATTCAAAACTATCTTGAATCATATAAAATTCGTATTCTGGTATCCATGCATAAATATTTATTGGACACTACCATACTCACTTGTTTATATGGTATCCGTGGTTGCATTCCCACTACAAGGACAGATACGAGTAGTAGAAACAAAAACTGAAGGGTCTGAGCTGAAGATATCTACTACTGAAACCTCTATGAGTTTATTTGTTGAAGTCCAATTTATACACTGAAATCTTCTTTCCATGCTGCTTGTTTGTTCAGAAAATAAGAATCTGAATTCTAGTGATTTGCAGATCTCTAGGTGTTTGTATTTCTGACCATTTGTCCTACTTTCTCAAAATTAAAACCAGAAGTCTTGCATGTGGGCCTGGATTTGCACTTGGCTATCATGTCAACTCTGTCCATTCTAGCATGTGTCTGCAGTGGGACAGGTGGGTTCCAATTTCCCTTCTTGCACTACACTTTTTCCTGGTACAAGACTTTCTGTTGGTCACAGTGATTCCACTCTTCGCTCATATTCCTGATTTTACTCTTTCTCCTTACTCTGCTTTTCTTCTTAAAACATCTACTGCAACAAACACATCTACTGTGCGTATTTTATAGACTACTTAAATGGTTGATCTCTTTTTTTACTATGGAAGTTTAATAAAAATGTAAGTAATGTACATCAAGCCGTGGAATAGAGCAACTGCTCCACACTCCATGGTCAAAATGCTTCCCCATGCATACACTGTGTATTCTTTTCTATAACTAATTATTCAGTATAAACTAATGTTGATTATGATGACAATTGTGTCTACCAGGATAAGTTCTTTGGGGCTTCAGTTCGGAAAAGTGAATGTGAATAAAGGTAACATGTTTTCAAGGGCTGTGCAATTATATTAACGTGATTACCATTTATTAGATTGGTAAATGTTCACCACATATCAGTTTGGGGGAAAAGCCGCTGTTCTTTGCTTAGAGATATCAGATTTGAAGCGTGTCAAAAAGAGTGGTTGGCCTAATAAGCTCGTGTTACCTCTGTAAAAATTCTTAAAACATTTTCCTCGGAGGTATTCTTAGAGCTCAAAGAAGTCTTCTTGTTTCTAATTACCAAAGCACTTGTGGAGAAACAAGGGAATTCCTTGTTAGGATTCTTGTTGCTTTTCATGAAATAATAATTGTGTTTATGACTCACATCTGAGCAGATGAGAGTCTGTGAAAAATGAAGATTAACAAAGTCATAATTTTCAGTGAATGTAGATCTAATTTTTCTGTAATTTTTCTTTAGAAAAGAACAAGGGATGAAATGCTCAAAGGAAAAAGGAAAAAGTGTTATGAAAAAATAGAATGCTTTTAAAAATGTGGTGTGACACATGAATGATATTTTAATAGTGAATGAATTACTGACTTGCACTGGAAGAAGATTTATATGGTTGAGGATTTAACAAAGGTCCCTTCTTAGCTATGTGTGTTGTAGAAGATAAATATCATTATATTGCATTTAAGTATGTTTTGTTCATTTAAATGACAATACTGCTTTTAGAGCTATAAAAATAATTAAGATGATGGTGCCAGAGTGACGTCTTCATTAGAATAGCTAAAAATTGGAGGTTCATAACTAGCTATAATCTAATAGTTGGTCTTGGAGGGCTGCTCTTCTATATAGCACCCTGTGACATTGTCTGCAATAGAGCACACCATATGACTTCGCAATTTTAAAAATGTTTTAATTCTAAGATCCGTCAAGCTTGTTTGAAGATTTGTAGTTTTTATTGCTACTTTTCCATTTTAATTGATCAAGAGAAAAGGAAGGCAGCTGTGTACAACATGCCTTTAAAAATATATTTATTTCCTCAAATTGCAAATTGTGAAAGACTAAAGTAAGGGTATAATGTTTTGGCTTTGTTTTATTTGCTTTCTGAAATCTCTACTAAAAATAGAAAAAAAAAAAAAAAAACTAGCTGGGTTGGCGGTGCAAACTAGCTGGGTGTGGTGGTGCAAGCCAGTAGTCCCAGCTACTTGGGAGGCTGAAGCAAGAACCCAGGAGTTTGAGGTTGTTGTGAGCCAAGATGACACCGTGGCACTCTACCCAGGGGGACAGAATGAGACTTGGTCTCAAAGGAAAAAACAAATGAACAAACAAAAAACAAACAAAACAAAACAAAAACCCAATAGTTTCTTTTTAAATGAAGTCGCAAGCACAGATAGACTGAATGTGAGGCAACATAATTAGCCATCTCCAAATACTATAGAAAATCAATCACTTACTTGAATGTTACTCTTTTAGACACTCTTTTATCCTCTCCCCATTATGATTCCAAATAGGGAAAATAAAACTATATAATTTTACACTATTGTGTGTTCTATATAAAACGTGAATAAAATTTCTAACATTGTCACTTCTTTATAATGGGGCTTCACGTTGTTTCACCCTTTTCCCAGAGCCAGACAGAAGAAAATCATAGAGAAGGAGAGAACTTCTTCTTAAACCCATTGAAGTTATTTTTTATTAAGTCTTTTGTACATAGATCATAAATACATTTATGCCCATTTCAGTATGTTGATTATTTGTACAAATTGGAGTGCTTACATACTAGCTTTCAGTATACTTTCATCTCATTTACCCAATTATAGCATTAGGACATTTGTGTTCTACACATGATAGAACCAACCAACTTGTACTTGCAATGTGCTCCATAGTTGTGGTGCCCCTACTATCCCCTACTATCCCTCCCACCCCCTCCCCATCCCTCACCCTCCCCTTCCCTCCTTCATCATAGACTAAAGTTGTGTTTCTTTTTTTTTTTTTTTTTATTGTTGAGGATTCATTGAGGGTACAATAAGCCAGGTTACACTGATTGCATTTGTTAGGTAAAGTCCCTCTTGCAATCATGTCTTGCCTCCAGAAGGTGTGACACACACCAAGGCCCCACCCCTCTCCCTCCTTCCCTCTCTCTGGTTTTCCTCCCCCCCATGACCTTAATTGTCATTAATTGTCCTCATATCAAAATTGAGTACATAGGATTCATGCTTCTCCATTCTTGTGATGCTTTACTAAGAATAATGTCTTCCACTTCCATCCAGGTTAATACGAAGGATGTAAAGTCTCCATTTATTTTAATAGCTGAATAGTATTCCATGGTATACATATACCACAGTTTGTTAATCCATTCCTGGGTTGGTGGGCATTTAGCTGTTTCCATATTTTCATAATGCAAGTGTGAGTTATTATAAACTGGTTTCACAGTAGTACTGAGTACATTGGATACTTCCCCCCATATTCCTGAGATACTTTACTAAGAAGAATATTTTCCAGCTCCACCCATGTAAACATAAAGGAGGTAAAGTCTCCATTTTTTTACTGCTGCATAATATTCCATGGTATACATATACCACAATTTATTAATCCATTCATGGGTCGATGGGCACTTGGGCTTCTTCTATGACTTGGCAATTATAAATTGAGTTGCAATGAACAATCTGGTGTAAATACCTTTATTGCCAAATGATTTTTGGTCCTTTGGATATACACCTAGAAGAGGAATTGCAGGATTAAATGGCAGGTCTACATTTAGATCCCTGAGTGTTCTCCAAACTTCCTTCCAAAAGGAACGTACCAGCTTGCATTCCCACCAGCAGTGCAGAAGTGTTCCCTTTTCTCCACATCCATGCCAACATCTGTTGTCTTGGGATTTTGTGATGTGCGCTACTCTTACTGGAGTTAGATGGTATCTCAGAGTAGTTTTGGTTTGCATTTCTTTGATGATTAAAGATGATGAGCATTTTTTTCATGTGTCTATAGGCCATGTGCCTGTCTTCTTCAGAGAAGCTTCTGTTCATGTCTCTTGCCCACAATGAAATGGTATCACTTGTTTTTTGCTTAGTAATAAGTTTAAGTTCTGTGTGGATTCTGGTTATTAGACATTTGTCGGTAGTATAACTTGCAAAAATCCTCTCCCATTCTGAGGGTTGTCTATTTGCTTTACTCAGTGTGTTCTTGGCAGTGCGGAAGCTTTTTAATTTGATCAGATCCCAGTAATGTATTTTTGATGTTGCTTAATTTGCCCAGGGTGTCTTCCTCATGAAGTATTCTCCCAGGCCAATTTTCTCAAGCATTTCCCTTGCACTCTCTCTAAGTATATTTATAGTTTCATGTCTTAAATTTAAGTCCTTTAACCAGTGATAGTCAATTTTTGTTAAAGGAGAAAGGTGCGGGTCCAGTTTCAGTCTTCTACAAGTTGCAAGCCAGTTCATCCAGCACCATTTATTGAATAGGGAATCTTTCTCCCAATTTATATTTTTCATAGGCTTATCAAAAATCAAATGACGTTAAGTGTCTGGGATCACCTCTTGGTCTTCAATTTTGTTCCATACATCTACCTCTCTATTTTTGTGCCAGTGCCATGTTGTTTTGATCACTATCGATTAAAAAAAAACCTCGAATAGCCCATTGAAGTTTTGTCACTTCAACCAAGGTTGGCCTCTCACTGTCTACCGTACCCTATGTGTTAACTATATTTCTTATGCTGTGTTTTGAGCCTATTGCTAATTTTAATTCTTGAATCTTAAATAAAATAAATTAATGTGTCATCTCCTTAAAGGGAGTTTATCTTAATTAAAGTTATTATTAACTTAAATTATTATTTAAGTTATTAGTAATTAAATAATTAAATATTTAATTAATTAAATAATTAATTAAACTCTCCTTAAAGGGAGTTTATCTTAATTAAATAACTAAAGTACAATGTACAATGTATAGAGATGGGAAAATAGATAATTGGTTGTTCTGTTCTGTATGACTATAGGCCACCTGAGTTGTCTTAGGGGTCATCAAACATGATGTAAGGGACATTAACACAGGAAAAGATAGAATAGTCCTCATCAGATGTCAGAACACAACTATTTGGTTAGTCTATAATATTTAAATACTATCTGTCTGATTTTATCCCGCCCAAAAGTTAGTTTATATACTATTGGCATGTACAGTACATTATAACATCAAAACAAAAACTTCATTTTTTTTCCATTAGACCACATAACTACAGACTTTCAATAATTGAAACAATAAAA
Source organism: Nycticebus coucang (assembly GCF_027406575.1). NCBI lineage: Eukaryota > Metazoa > Chordata > Mammalia > Primates > Lorisidae > Nycticebus > Nycticebus coucang. The sequence goes on from NC_069782.1 coordinate 35,361,743, forward strand.
ATTTTATTGCTCTATAGTGTAATAACTTGTGCAATTTGTAAATGCTTTTTGTTTGCTTGTTTCTTTACCCTTCTCTTTTTTCAAGCAGTAATCTATTTCAGTAAATCAAATTGCTCCTCAGAGCAAGGAAAAAACATCATTGTATGACTCATTATAGATAGTCCCCACCTTACTATGATTCTGCATAAACTAAAATAATAAACTCTTGAGATAAAGGATAGCATATATTGGAATATTTATAGAATTATTTTCTTTGCAATTTAATTCTATTTTCCTCAAAATCTGATACAAATAAAATAATGAACTCTATTTTCAGACAAAGCCTTTTGCAAAAATTAAAAAAATTCAAGTTAAATTATGTCCCTTAATCTTTCAAATTTAAAGGAAATGGGGCAAAGGAAACCCCAAAGAGAGGAAGAAAGAAAGTTAAACACATGAGCATTTTCATCAATAACTGAGAAGACCTAGTTATACTGACCAAGCCACCAATACCAAAAATTAGTCCCACTTATCAAAAATCACACAAACATAGATCCATTTTTTTTCCACTAAATTCCAGTCATGAGACGCATAGGAAAATGAGCCTTGTTTTTTCTTTCTTTCTTTTTTCTTAGAAGCTCTAAATTATTCATTCCTATTAAAGAAGAGGCAACCCTGAGGGAGGTCCCCCTGCAACCTGCTGTTGCCCTCATCCTGAACAGGCCCTCTCTTAGACACAGGAGTTGAGAAAGCCCCAAGCCTAGAAGAGAATTAATGAGTCCAAGGTTTCCACCCTCCCTTTTTTTCTAAGAATGTCAAAAAGGGTGGAGAGGTGTATGGAAGAAGGAAGGAGGGCAGGAGGCGGGATCTCACCTAATGTGCGCATTGTAAGAGTGTATAACACGCTCCCTGGGTAAGGGGCTCTTCTATAAATGGAACTTTACCCTGGAAGTGAGAACAACGTAACCTAAATATTGTATCTGAATATTAATTTGAATAAAGTTCTTTTTTTTTTTTTTTAAATAAGAAAGTCAACAAGGCAATAGTGGCCAAACCTTGCAAAGCTAAGGTTGGTGCAGCTGAGTAACCACAAAGGCTAGCGGATGAAAGACATGAAAGACAGAACACAGGGAAACAAATAGTGAGACATACACCGTGCAGCTTGTCCCAGTAAGAGGGTAAGACTGAGCAGCTACTGAATGCACAGAGGCTTGTAATTTACCTTCCACTCAGACAGTTGGAGATAGGGGAGTGAAACAGAGGTTCTGAAAAGCCAGGGGACCAAACAAGGGGACGTAGGGTGACGTGAAAGACAGGGCTGCTTTGTCACCCTGTCAAGGAAGCCTCCAGCAAACACATCACTCGGTCGTCTTACCTTTCCAGAGTTAGAAGGCATCCCTGGGTTGGCACCAAACGTTAGGTCTGTCTGGACGTTCTCGGGTCTCTCTGTTCCCATTGTCAAAGGATGAATGCAAGTTCTAAGTCTAGCTCATGACTGAGCGATCACAGATATAAAGCAATTGCACACAAAACATTTATTTCAAAGCAAAAGTCCCTATCAAGAGGGGGAGACAGGTTATTCCTCTTGAGTGGAGAAAGACCCAGAAATCTGAGCACATACTGTCTTCTGAATGCTCACTAATTTCTCCTGCCTCTCTCCTGGCGGGACTGGTTGGTGTTTCCCACCTTTAGGGTGATTGATAGGTTGGAGTTACATTACATAACTGGTTAGGTTATTAACAGTTTCCTTATTATGAGTGGGTCTTCCCAGGATCCTTCATGCAAATTCCCCCCCATGCTATGCTAATTAGATGGCAATAAGCCCAGGTCAATTGAAGGTCACTAGGAGCTCCTTATTGTGTATGTTCCCAGTAGGGAAAAATTCCTTGCTGGTTCCTAGCTACAATTTGGATCCTGTTCTCTGTCGTTAGCATCCCAGTGGGGAGTGCCCCCATGCCCAATGTTGTCCCTATCAAGATCAAGGTTTTTCTTAGACACAGCAGTTAATTAGGGAAGCCCCTAAGCCTGGCAGCCAACTCATAAGTCCTTAGCCACTTCCTTGCTAGCTGTTTATCCTCCGTGCAGTGTGGTGTGCCCTTTTAAACAAAAAGAACACGGCAAAATGCCAGATGATTAGTGTTTGGAATTTTAACAATTGTTGTTTTCTACATTGACTGAATAAATACATTTGCAAATGTTTATATGCCATGTCCCAATACGTAATAAAATAGATCTGACTAATGACATCTGTGACAAAGAAAACATGATTAAAAGAAGTACAGAAACACAAATAACCAAACCCTCCAAAAAATTTGAACTTCTTTTTGGCAGAGACCCAGGAATTCTTTACCCACAAGCATAGAAGCTTTGAAACAGCAAATTAAGTTGCATAGTTTTTAATTCACCTTATAGTTTCACACGAAGGACTAAGAACTTTGCTTTTTCATCTCAGAAGTAAGTAGAACTTTGAAATCATATCATATATGCTGGATGAGAAGGCTTTTAGGAGACCATATTTTTGAAAAGGTGTCTCATTTTATGCCTTCTCCATCTGTAACCATCCCATTTCTATTCTTGAGTTTTCCATTGGTTGCCATTATGGACAGAATAGTGTATTAAAAGCTATAGTTAAAGGTCTAGATGGAAAATCAATAGGGCACATTTTCCAAGTACAAATCAATAATACTTAAAATAAATTTTCTCACCTTAGAGGCAATCCTATTTTGGTAAGTGACTAAGTTCTACCTGTACTCTGACCCTATCACATGTACTCTGGCTCTATCATACTATCATGTCTGACTTACCATATCTTTCTCTCTCTCTTTTTTTTTTTTTTTTTAAGATAGAGTTTCACTTTTTCATCTTTGCTAGAATGCCATGTTGTCATAGCTCACAGAAACCTCAAACTCTTGGGCTCAATAGATCCCCTTGCCTCAGCCTCCCAAGTAGCTTGGACTATAGGTGCCCGGCACATTGCCCAGCTATTTTTTAGAGTCAACGTCTCGCTCTTGCTCGTTCTTGAACTCCTGAGCTCAGGGAATCCAAATGTCTCAGCCTCCCAGAGTACTGGGATTACAGGCATGAGCCACCATGCCCTGCCTCATATCTCTTTTTTATATTTATCACCATCTGATCATTTAATTCTGATAACACTACCCTGTTTCCCCAAAAATAAGACATCCTCCAAAAATAAGACCTACTTACAGGAAAGATAAGACATCCCTGAAAATAAGACCTAGCGCGTCTTTGGGAGCACACCTTAAAATAAGACTGTCTTATTTTCAGGGAAACAGGGTAGTTACTGAATAATAACTAATGTGAGACATACTTGGATTAATGAATTAGCATGAAAATTATTTTAATTGCAATTAACAAATATATATTTTATTGCACTAATGACTCTAATGTAATTTGAAGGGAAAGCCATTCACATTTCTAAGAGTACCAGGGTTCAATTTTGACAACAATTAATATAGCTAATTGGATTTTTGTGGCTTGTCAAAACCTTGGTAGTAATCTAGTAATTTATGAATAAAGATAAACACTGATTCAGACCAGTTCTAACTCAGTAGCCACAAATATAACAACACTAATGACAGCTACCATTCACTCTTGATCATACGCCACGCTATATGTTGTGTGTTCACTATTTTAAATATACAGTATAGCCCTACAAGTTTCAGACTAGTCCTGTGTCCTCATTAGAGGCCTGAGGATGTGAGAGATAGGGAAAATATCATAATTAGTAAATATCAGAATTTATTTTATAAAATCAAAACCTTTGTTACATTCTATACCTCAATTCCTCCTCTACTCTGTTAAATACTGTAGAAGAAGGAACCAAGGATTGTTAATATACATAAATCATTGCCTAAATTTCTGTTTATGATCTTCATAGGGATATTTTCTTCAAGTCATTCATTCTGAGATTAATATATATATATATCATACAAATACAAAATTTTTACCATAAGCTGTATCAAGACTATTTTCCAGCCTTTTGTTTTTTCTAAAAATGTTGCAATTTTTTTCCTCCCAATATAATTTCATGATTATACTCAATATACACTAATGACTTTTGGGTTACAAAAATAAATCTCCTATTCTGATTTTGTGAGAATGCTTAGTTTCCAAGAGCCTTGAACTCATTCTTATTGAATATTACTAGCTCACTGAGAGTCTTCATGTCTCCCAAAGTTAAACTGAAACCAAGGGTATGAACATTATATGCCATTTTTTGAGCAGTTCTTCAGGGTGATCTAAAGTGGTGAATTGTACAACGGAAATCAGATGTATGTATAGAAGACATCCTTAAGTTTCCACATCGCTTCCCTTATTCCCTGCCTTTTTTTGATTTCTTCATTTTTACCCCGTCAACCTCTCATTTAAAGATAGTTTAACACATCTTAGACTACCCGCAATATCTTTAATATTTATTTCAACTAGTGCTTTTCTTCATTTAAAAAAAAAATAAATTTACATTTTCCTAACTTTAATAAATATAGTTTTATATTTTATAATTACTAGGTAATTAGTCTCAGAAATTCATGTTTATATTTTAGTTTAGAATTTTAAGATTATTCATTTCTTTTATACATTAAACATGTATAATCTTTATTTTACTCTCCCTTATTTTTTATTTATTTGTATAAAACTTTTTGTCCTAATGTTTCTTCTTCTATTTTACTTTAAAAAATTTAGCTTAAATTTTCTTTATTTAATGTTTTTAATTCATGCTCATTTTCATTTTTCTTTTTTCCTTTTTTCTCCTTTTGTTTTTCTTCTTCTTATTATTTCAATATATTTAGGGGATACAAATGCTTTTATGTACATGAATAAAGTATATTGTGGGAATTCAGGGTTTTAGTGTACCTGTCTGTAGTTAGCATTATGCTCAATATTAATTTTTATTGTCTCACCCCCACCCTCTTGTTTACATAGTTTCCGATGACCAATAGATCATTTTAGGGCCCTTTATATCTATTGTTTAATTCCTGCTTACAAGTGAGACATGTGGTGTTTGTTTTCCATTCTTAAGGCATTTCACTTAGGATAAGGGTCTCCAGCACGCTCCATCCATGTTGCTGCAAAAGACATTATTTCATTCTTTTTTTTTTTTTTTTTTTTTCGTCTGAGTATTTTTCTACTCATCAGAAGATGGGCACTGAAGTTGATTCTACACAATTGAAAAACCACAGTGCACAATTGACAATATGAATGTCTCATATTATCAAATGCTGTAACAAACATGTGAGCGCAGGTGTCATTTTGATAAAATGACTTCTTTCCCTTTGGCTACATATCCAGTAGTGGGATTGCAGGATTGACTCATAGGTCTACTTTAAGTTCTTTGAATAATCCATATACTGTTTTCCATAGAAGCTGTACTAATTTGAACTCCCACAACAATGTATAACCAATCCCTTTGTGCCACATTCACACCATCTATTGATTTTCCCTTATTAATAATGGCTTTTCTGAAAGTTGTAAGGTGGTTTCTGATTTTGATTTTAATTTTCATATCCCTGAAGAATAGTGATGTTGAGTATTTTTTTTTCATATGTTTCTTGGCCATGTGTATATCTTATTTAAAAAAATAATCTGTGTGTTTTGTCCACTTTTGATGAGGTTATTTGTTTTTATTCTTGCTGATTTGTTGGAGTTCTTTGTAGATTCTGGATACTAGTTCTTTGTCCCATGTATAGTTCAAGATAAATTGAAGATTTAAATTACAACCTGTAGAAAGAACCCAGACCATTAAAAGGAGACTGAGGCCCTTCTTATCCATACAGTTTTTTTTTTTTTTTTTAATTTTTTTATTAAATCATAAGTGTATACAATGATATGATTATGGGGCATCATACACTCACTTCATAAACCATTTGACACATTTTTATCCCAGTGGTTAACATAGCCTTTCCGGCGTTATCTCAGTTACTGTGCCAAAACATTTATATTCTACATTTACCAAGTTTCGCAAATACCCCTGTAAGATGCACCACAGGTGTGATCCCACCAATTCCCCTCCCTCTACCCACCCCCCCCTTTCCCACTTCCCCCTATTGTTAAGTTGTAGCTGGGTTATAGCTTTCATGTGAGAGTCCCAAATTAGTTTCATAGTAGGGCTGTGTACATTGGGTATTTTTTCTTCCATTCTTGGGATACTTTACTAAGAAGAATATGTTCCAGCTCCATCCATGTAAACATGAAAGAGGTAAAGTCTCCATCTTTCTTTAAGGCTGCATAGTATTCCATGGTATACATATACCACAATTTATTAATCCATTCGTGGATCGATGGGCACTTCGGCTTTTTCCATGACTTAGCAATTATGAATTGGGCTGCAATAAACATTCTGGTACAAATATCTTTGTTATGTTGTGATTTTTGGTCTTCTGGGTATATGCCCAGCAGAGGAATTACAGGATTGAATGGCAGATCTATTTTTAGATCTCTGAGTGTTCTCCATATATCCCTCCAAAAGGAATGTATTAATTTGCATTCCCACCAGCAGTGCAGAAGTGTTCCCTTTTCTCCGCATCCACGCCAACATCTCTGGTCTTGAGATTTTGTGATATAGGCTAGTCTCATTGGAGTTAGATGATATCTCAAAGTAGTTTTGATTTGCATTTCTCTGATGATTAAAGATGATGAGCATTTTTTCATATGTCTGAAGGCCGTGCGCCTGTCTTCTTCAGAGAAGTTTCTCTTCAAATCCCTTGCCCAGCCTGCGATGGGATCCCTTGTTTTTTTCTTGCTGATGCGTTTGAGTTCTCTGTGGATTCTGGTTATTAAACCTTTGTCAGAGTTATACCCTGCAAATATCTTCTCCCATTCTGAGGGCTGTCTGCTTGCTCTGCTTACTGTGTTCTTAGCTGTGCAGAAGCTTTTTAGTTTGATCAAGTCCCAGTAGTGTATTTTTGAAGCTGCTTCAATTGCCCGGGGGGTTCTCCTCATGAAATACTCACCCAGACCAATTTCTTCAAGGGTTTTCCCTGCATTCTCCTCTAGTATTTTTATAGTTTCATGTCTTAAGTTTAAATCTTTAATCCAATGAGAGTCTATCTTAGTTAATGGTGAAAGGTGTGGGTCCAATTTCAGTCTTCTGCAGGTTGCCAGCCAGTTCACCCAGCACCATTTGTTAAATAGGGAATCTTTTCCCCACTGAATGTTTTTAATTGGCTTGTCAAAAATCAAATAGCGGTAAGTAGCTGGATTCATCTCTTGGTTCTCTATTCTATTCCAGATATCTACTTCTCTGTTTTTGTGCCAATACCATGCTGTTTTGATCACTATCGATTTGTAGTAAAGTCTGAGGTCTGGTAGTGTGATTCCTCCTGTTTTGTTTTTATTTCTGAGTAATGTCTTGGCTATTCGAGGTTTTTTCTGATTCCATATAAAACGAAGTAATGTTTTTTCAAGATCTTTAAAATATGACAGTGGAGCTTTAATAGGGAGTGCGTTGAAATTATATATTGCTTTGGGTAGTATGGACATTTTGATAATGTTGATTCTTCCTAGCCATGAGCATGGTATGTTTTTCCATTTGTTAACATTTTCGGCTATTTCTTTTCTTAGATTTTCATAGTTCTCTTTATAGAGATCTTTCACGTCTTTTGTTAGGTAAATTCCCAAATATTTCATCTTCTTTGGCACTACTGTGAATGGGATAGAGTCCTTAACTGCTTTTTCAATTTGACTGTTGTTGGTGTATATAAAGGCTACCGATTTATGAATGTTGATTTTGTAACCTGAGACGCTGCTGTATTCCTTGATCACTTCTAGGAGTTTTGTAGTAGAGTCCCTAGTGTTTTCCAGATACACAATCATATCATCTGCGAAGAGCGAGAGTTTGATCTCTTCTGACCCTATATGGATACCCTTGATCGCCTTTTCTTCCCTAATTGCGGTGGCTAAAACTTCCATTACAATGTTGAAAAGCAATGGAGACAATGGGCAGCCTTGTCTGGTTCCTGATCTGAGTGGAAATGATTCCAATTTAACTCCATTCAATATGATATTGGCTGTGGGTTTGCTGTAGATAGCCTCTATCAGTTTAAGAAAAGTCCCTTCTAGACCAATTTTCTTGAGTGTTCTGATCATGAAGGGATGCTGGATATTATCAAAAGCTTTTTCTGCATCAATTGAGAGAATCATATGGTCTTTGTTTTTTAATTTGTTTATGTGCTGAATTACATTTATAGATTTACGTATATTGAACCAGCCTTGAGACCCTGGGATAAAACCAACTTGGTCATGATGTATAATTTGTTTGATGTGTTGCTGGATTCTGTTTGTTAGGATCTTGTTGAATATTTTTGCATCTATATTCATTAGTGATATTGGTCTATAATTTTCTTTTCTTGTTGGGTCTTTTCCTGGTTTGGGGATCAGGGTGATATTTGCTTCATAGAACGTGTTGGGTAGTCTTCCTTCTTTTTCTACATTTTGGAACAGGTTGAGTAATATAGGTACTAATTCCTCTTTAAAGGTTTGGTAGAATTCTGACGTGAAACCATCTGGTCCCGGGCTTTTCTTTTTAGGGAGGTTTTGTATAGTTGATGCTATTTCTGAACTTGATATGGGTCTGTTCAACATTTCCACTTGATTCTGGTTAAGTCTTGGAAGGTGGCGTGCTTCCAAGTATCGGTCTATTTCCTTCAGATTTTCATATTTCTGAGAATAAAGTTTCTTGTAATATTCATTAAGGATTTTTTGGATTTCTGATGAGTCTGTGGTTATTTTGTCTTTGTTGTTTCTGATTGATGATATTAGAGATTTTACTCTTTTTTTCCTGATTAGGTTGGCCAGAGGTTTATCTATTTTATTGACCTTTTCCAAAAACCAGCTTTTTGATTTATTGATCTGTTGTATTATTCTTTTGTTTTCAATTTCATTTAATTCTGCTCTAATTTTGGTTATTTCTTTTCTTCTACTGGGTTTGGTGTTGGAATGTTCTTCCTTTTCCAGTTGCGTGAGATGTCTCATTAAGTTGTTAACTTCCTCTCTTTCTGTTCTCTTGAGGAAGGCTTGCAGTGCTATAAATTTCCCTCTTAGAACTGCCTTTGCAGTGTCCCAGAGGTTCTGATAGCTTGTGTCTTCATTGTCATTTTGTTCCAAAAAATTGGTGATTTCTTTCTTAATCTCATCTCTGACCCAGCTATCATTCAGCATAAGGTTATTTAACTTCCATGTTTTTGTATGGGTATGCAGATTCCTGTTGTTACTCAATTCAAGTTTTATTCCATGATGGTCCGAGAAGATGCATGGAATAATTTCTATTCCTTTAAATTTACTGAGGTTAGACTTGTGACCTAAAATGTGATCAATTTTGGAGTAAGTTCTGTGGGCTGATGAGAAGTATGTGTATTCAGTTTTGTTGGGATGAAATGTTCTGTAGATGTCTGCTAAATCTAAATATTGGATGGTTAGGTTTAAATCTAAGATTTCTTTGCTCAGCTTCTTTCTGGAGGATCGATCCAACACTGCCAAGGGAGTGTTGAAATCTCCAACGATTATGGAGCTGGAGGAAATCAAGTTATTCATGTCTGTTAGAGTTTCTCTTATAAATTGAGGTGCATTCTGGTTGGGTGCATAGATATTAATAATTGAGATCTCGTCATATTGAGTATTACCCTTAACAAATATGAAGTGACCATTCTTGTCCTTCCTTACTTTTGATGGTTTAAAGCCTACTGTATCTGCAAATAAAATTGCAACACCTGCTTTTTTCTGATTACCATTTGCCTGAAATATGGATGACCATCCTTTCACCCTGAGTCTGTATTTGTCTTTTAAGTTGAGATGTGACTCTTGTATGCAACAAATATCTGGCTTAAGTTTTTGTATCCAGTCAGCTAACCTATGCCTCTTTAGAGGACAGTTTAAGCCATTCACATTGATGGAGAGTAAGGATAAGTCTGGTGGAATTTTGGGTATCGAGTTTTTCAAAGGTCCAGTGGACATTTTTAATCCTTTCGCCAGTGTGGAAGTTGGAGTTTGATCCGAAGTTTCTGAGTGAGTTTACTTTTGTGGTATAGGATTGGGTTGGTCATTGTGGAGGATAGGTCTGAGAACATCCTGAAGAGCTGGTTTACTTATGGCAAATTTTTTCAACATATGAATGTCATTGAAGTATTTAATTTCTCCATCATAGATGAAACTCAGTTTAGCTGGATACAAGATCCTGGGTTGAAAGTTTTTTTGCTTTAGGAGATTAAAAGTTGATGACCAGCCTCTTCTTGCTTGAAAAGTTTCAGCAGAGAGATCTGCAGTTATTCTAATATTCTTACCTTTGTACGTTATAGTTTTCTTTCGCCGGGCTGCTTTGAGAATCTTCTCTTTCATGTTAACTTTAGTGAAGCTAATTATGATATGTCTGGGAGATGGCTTTTTGGGGTTGAATCGTGCTGGGGTTCTGAAGCTGTCTGCTATCTGAATTTCAGATTCTCTAGGCATGTCTGGAAAATTTTCTTTCATAATTTCATGTAGAAGGGCCTCTGTGCCCTTGGCTGCCACGTCATCAGTCTCCGAAATTCCTATAACCCTTATGTTATTTTTTTTCGAATTATCTGAGAGCTCTCTGAGTGAGTGATCCGTTTTTGCTCTCCATTTCTCTTCCTCTTTGAGAGATTGGGAGCGTTCGAAGACTTTATCTTCAATGTCAGAAATCCTTTCTTCTGCTTGCTCCATTCTGTTACTGAGGGATTCTACTGTATTTTTCATATCTTTGAGGGCTGTAAGTTCTTGTTTCAGTGTGTCTAAGTCTTTGGTGGTTTTGTCTTTAAATTCGTTAAATTCTTGAGACAGTTTTTGAATTTCTCCTCGAATTCCTAATTCCATTTTATTAATCTTGTCTGCAAACCAAATTCTGAATTCGACTTCTGACATCTCAGCCAGTTGTTTATGAATGGGATCTTCAATCACATCTGCCGTATCTTTTCTTGGGGGGGTTGATCTATTCTGGTTATTCATGTTACCAGAGTTTTTCCGCTGATTCCGCCCCATGGTTTACTCCCTTTGGTTTTTCCCCTGGGGTTTTATCGAGGGCCCGTACAGTGTTGTGGCCTGAGAAACTGGGGCCCTGTCTGGTGTGGTGGAGCAAAGTGGTTCTGTCTTGTTTTCAGCTGGCTTCTGTTCGATCCTATTGCAACTTCTACTCTGGCTTGAAGTCTCAGCTGTGTGGAAAAATCAGCAATTAAGTCACCCCGCCTGCCCACCTCTGGCCCCAGTTGGAAAAGGAGAATCAAACCTTCCTACAATCGCACACCCAGGGCACCACCTGAAAAGTCCTCAGTCTATTAGCCCAGTTCAAAAGGTCCGAATCAACTGTCTCAATCGGCACTTGTCTCAGGTGGAAGGGTTCAAGAGGTCTCTGGGAACTGGATCACAGGGGCCTGGTGACTCCTCTGAGACAGCTCACCCCAGTGCAGCGTGGAGTCAGGAGGAGCCACCCCGCAAACAGAGCCGTCTGGGAAGGTTGACGTCTCCTTCCCCACTTTGCCCCTCCATCGGACCCAGTCACTGGTATCTCTTCAGATGGCTAACCCAGTTGCCTGCAGTGAATGGACACTCCAGGGGTTTGCACCTGCCTGAATCGCGAGGAAGTCTGCCAGGCCCCCGCAGACTGCCGCTATCTAGCAGGAGGAGATGGGGCCTGACATCTTTGAGTGTTTGATGCAGGTGATGGGAAGGAGGTGTTCACTCAGGCTTAGCCCCGTCCCTGATGGATGCTGCTAACAGAACAGAACAGAACAGACAACTTTGTGAGGTTCTGTCTCTGTTCCTGTCGTCGCCTACAGGAGACGGGCTGTTTTGAGTTCAAACGTCTTTGCTGCTGGAGAATTGCGTCTGAACACCTCTCTGGGTCGGCCCCGCCCTGGAGGCTTCCGGGTTTGTGAGCCGTGTCACCGGTGGCCTCCTCTGGTTGCCCAGGGAGACGGGGGTGTGGCCTCAGAATATCCAGAAGTGAGCGTTCTGCCGTTAAAGAAAAAACGGCTGTTGATCTACCTCCAGGGAACTGCTGCTCTGGTGTGGGCACTCAGGCGACCCTTTTCTCCTCTGTCCCGCGCCCCAGAGTCAGCACTGAGCGGCCGCAGTTTGTGCTGGGTCCACACCCCTTAAGAGATCCCCCAAGAATCAGAACTCTTGGGGGATGGGCCCCCAGACCCGGATTGGGAGTGGGGCGGGGGGAAGCTAGAGTTTCATTCAGTTTCACGCAATACTATGGTCAGGGGAGGGCTCCTGCACTGCACCGCAGGGAAGTGCCGCCAAGGCTTGATTTCCCCTCAGCAGAGTGCCCTCTCCTCGCTCACGTATCCCAGAGTCAGCGCTGACCTGACGCAGCTCAGGCACTGTGCACTCCCCTCGAGAAATCACCCAAGGAGCCGAACTCCGGAGGGATAGGCCCTCAGACCCCGAGTGAGAGTAGGGGTTCTCAGCTCTCAGCGGGGAGGCCAGAGTCTGATTCAGTCTTGGGCCCCGTATGCCCGGGGAGGGTTGCTGTACTGCACCGCAGGGAAGTGCCGCCAAGGCTTGATTTTCCCTCAGCAGAGTGCCCTCTCCTCGCTCACGTATCCCAGAGTCAGCGCTGACCTGACGCAGCTCAGGCACTGTGCACTCCCCTCGAGAAATCACCCAAGGAGCCGAACTCTGGAGGGATAGGCCCTCAGACCCCGAGTGAGAGTAGGGGCTCTCAGCTCTCAGCGGGGAGGCCAGAGTCTTATTCAGTCTTGTGCCCGGGGAGGGCTCCTGCACTGCACTGCAGGGAAGTGCCGCCAAGGCTTGATTTCCCCTCAGTGGAGTGCCCTCTCCTCGCTCACGTGTCCCAGAGTCAGCGCTGACCTGACGCAGCTCAGGCACTGTGCACTCCCCTCGAGAAATCACCCAAGGAGCCGAACTCCTGGGGGATAGGCCCTCAGACCCCGAGTGAGAGTAGGGGTTCTCAGCTCTCAGCGGGGAGGCCAGAGTCTGATTCAGTCTTGGGTCCCCTATGCCCGGGAAGGGTTGGTGCACTGCACCGCAGGGAAGTGCCGCGAGGCGTGACTCCCCCTCAGCCCGGTGCCCTCTCCTCACTCGGCGCGCCTCAGAGTCAATGCTGACCAGTCGCAACTCGGGGACTGTCCACTCCCCTTGAGAAATCACCCAAGGATCCGAAGTCCTGGGGGACAGGCCTCCAGACCTCAGTGGGCGGGAGGGGAGCGCCGGGGATTCAGGGTTGCCGGCAAAGGATTCCCAAAGTTTTATTCAGCCCTATGTCCGGCAGGAGAACGCCACGGCACCCCAGTAGGGGAGGTAGGTCCAGTTTTTACAAGGTCTCTCCCGTGGAGTGTAGTGGGAGGGGCTTTAATTTCTGCCCGCTTGTTCAATTGTGGGGCTACAGAGCCGGTCTCATGGGGGAGGGGGATTCCCGTCCGCTTGGTGGTGGATTTTGTACCTTTTGTTTGCGTCCTTGTGATCACAACTTGCCTCAGCGGTGTTGATGTGCGTTCTTCAGCCTTCTCTCTTGGTGAGGCTCAAGTCCACCAGGATACTTACTAAATTCCTGTCCCTTAACTCTCCTTCTGGACGGGAGCCTTTGTTGAAAGCTGGCTTCAGTCCGCCATCTTGTCTCCCCTCTCCATACAGTTTTTGACTAAAACCTTCTGAATTCCTAGGGGATATTATAACTATTTAACAAGGAGCTTCACTCTGGGAAAGCTAGTTTTTTCTCTGCAGGACTGTAAATCCCCACGAAGATGCCATTCTTGATTTATTGAGATGATGTTCCTTTCTGACAGCTCACATGATTCACTTATAGTATGACAAATTGTTTTCAAAATTAATGATCTATTTGTGAATAAGGTACACATGTCATGGTTTGCCATGAAACAGAAAATGGTGGTGTATGGAATGTCCCAACTGGAGATAAACATTCCATGTGCTACATAAGGCTTGATCTTGGTAAGAGTATAAATGGCACTAAGTATCCTCTCTGATATAAGCCAAGGGAATAAAAGGCATCATTAAATATTAGTGTCCTCCATGGTTCCTGTCCTGATCATCTTCTCCTTTCACTCAGTGATATCATTCGATCTCTGTTGTGTTACCTAGTTAATCTCTGCTAGGTAACAGAGATTATGTTTAAACATATAATAATTATTTTAAACATATAATAATTATTTTATATATAAAATGCAAAATCTTTATTCCATTTTGGATCTCTCTCCTGAGTTCCAAATCTTTATATTCAATTACTCAGAGGATTCTTTCATCTAGGTATTTAAAGCATATTTTTATTACTAATTTTGTTCCCTACAAGTCTTCTGTTCGAACCTTTTTTTTTTTTCCTCTGAACCTTCAAGATTCCTGAATTCCACATCTCAGGGAATCAATTATTTCCAGTGCTATCTGGGGGGTCTTGACTCTTCTTTCTTCAATCACATTTCTAATTTGTTAACAATCCTGTTAGTCCACTTGGTTAATGGCTCTACATTTGTGAAGCTGATCTATGAAAATAATTCTTTACCTTTACCTTTAAATTATTTAATTTTTCCAACATGAATTTAAGCTTTGCAAGTAAAGGATGCTGGAGAAACATTGAAAGAGAAAAGCGTTTTGCTTCCTTGTTCGATGTGCTAATGTAAGTAGCTTCTTCGTCACCCTGATCTTGGAGTTTATAGGTGATCATCATCTTCTTTGGAAGATCCTTTTGGGTAGTTTTGTACCAAAATGCCATAGTAAAATACTATACAATCAATAACCTTTAGTTGAATAATGTATTTCTAGCAAGTTCTACAGTAACTTCTCTGTCATGCAATGAGTCACTCAACTTTGCTCTCCAATGAGTTCTGTACTTTAGCCATGGATTGGGGGAAAAGGGACAAGATGGGACCCTGTTCTGGAACTTCTATCTCAACTCTGGTGCCATTTCCTTTTGTATGGGTGGCTTTTTCTTACATCTGCTCTTCTTATATTCTCTAGCATTTTTCTTATCTCTTATTATCCTATCCTTCATTACTCCAATTCTCTGTTATAAAGTTTCTGTGTATTAAATGTGCCCTATTATAATTGCTATATAGTTTCTCTCTCACGATTATATCAAACCTACATAGATAACCATAGTAACCCAGTCTAATATCCTGTATTTCTCTGTATTCCTGTATTTTCTCTCCAGCTGGAAAAAAAAAGAAGTTGATGTAATTTAACAGCTTATATCTCGCCTCTAGCATTTGGGAATGATGGCCACTTTAGCTTGAAATGATTTTCCTCCTTCTATAAACCATCCATCTGGAAATAGAGTCATTGAACTAGGCATTGGGGATTCAGCAATGAAAATAATAAAGTCTCAGCCCTCATAGAGTTTACATTTTTATAAATTAAGACAGATAACAGACAATATGTATGTTAAGTGACAAAAGGTGCTACAAAAAAAAAAATGCAGAAAGTTAGAAGACATGTATCTGCTGTTACAAGTAAGATAATATATTCCTGAAGATAAACTAGGTTCTACTGTGATAATGATTTTAGAGGTCCAATACAACAAAAAATTAGTTATCGCTAGCATTGCAAGTCAATCAAAGGTCAAGCATGGCTCCTTTCCATGTGGTCTTCTTCTGAGGTTCAAGTTGACAGGACAGCCTCTGCCAAGACCATTAGAAAGCAGAAGGAAAATGAAACGTTGCCAACAGTGTGAACTTACAGTTTAAATCTTCCACTTGGAAGAAGCTGTGTCTTCACTTCACATAGCATTGGAAAAAGCAAGTCAGATGGCAAAGCCTAAAGTCAACTGGGCAAGAAAGTATAATCTTCCTGGGGAGTGAATAATTGGGAACAAAAATGCATCTAACAGAGAAGATAAAGAAAACTCTTTTAAGAAAGTGACATTAGATTAGTGAGATCTGAAGACCAAAAAGAAGTTACAGTTGCAAGGATACCTAGGGGCAGATCATTCCATAATAGGCACATAATGACTACTTTTATTCTTTATGTTTGAAGTGAAAACACTTTAAGTGCAGGGAAAATGATTCTTTTAATAGTCACTCCCTTGACAGTAATTGCTGTGATATGCCATGCCTTGTACAGTTATCATGTTAAGAAAATGACTATTCTACTGAAGGATCATTCATACAGACAGGAGAATAGAACATCCTTATTGCTTATCTCTCTTGGAAATTAATGGAAGTTTTGTGTTTTAAGCAAAATATCCTCAAAGAATGTTTTATATGAAATACTTTGTTAGATTCATCTGATTTCACTGTTGAGAAATTCTTATTCAAACCATTGTTGTTGAAGTGATCATTTTTTAAAATAAGTTTCTGATTATATAAACACTGGATTTATGAATCCATACAAATTGAATTTTAGCATTTGATACATTCAATTTGTATGAACACTTTCATAAAAACTATCTATCTACAAACACGTATATCTCATGTTTGACCTAATAATATTCTCTTTGGTTGTGTTAATAAATGTGATCATTACTTGACCTAAACATTACCTTCCAAACATTTCAAGGTAAAATAATAATTCTTAATAAGATTTATTGCTGGTTATTAAAGTAAGCTATGTTATTTATATAATATTTTAAGTCCTAAATAGTTTGTCAAAGATCATCTGTAATTATAATAATCTTTCAACCCAGGGAACTACTATTGGCAGATTACTATGTGTTCTTCTTTTCATAAGAAATCTTGAGTATGGTGATAATTTTTAGTAATGATATTTGACTGAATTTTAATCTGCTTTGTTGATTTAACCATTAGTATTCTTCCAATATCTATGCTTTTTTCAGCTACATTTTTCTGTAAAATCATCCAGTAAATTTGCTAATGTAGCATTGTTCATAACATTCTCATATTTTAATTACATCCATTCTAGTTACAATTGTTTTCAGTCCAAATTTCATGAATATTTTTTGGTCTCTTTATTAGAGTTGCCAGAAACGTATCAATTTAACATATTTTAAAGAGGTAAAAATTAGTTTTATTTATCATTATATAGTTATCTGGTTTTTTCAACACTTATGACCTACTTTTACCTTTCTAATGTTTTATTTTGTTCTATTTTCTTTCTACATTTTAAGTTAAATATTTGGAGTATTTTCTAAGGCTCATATGGATTTTTACATTTTCTTCTCATAATTTTCCATCTTTTTATGTATTTTATTGTGAAAATAGCATTTCTGCCTATGATCATAAAGATAATCTATTATCAAGAATATTAGTATGAGGGCCATGCCTATGGCTCAGTGGGTAGGGTGCTGGCCCCATATACTGAGGATGGCAGGTTCAAACCTGGCCCCAGCCAAAATGCAACAAAAAATTAGCTGGGTGTTGTGATAGGTGCCTGTAGTCTCAGCTACTTGGGAGGCTGAGGCAAGAGAATTGCCTAAGCCTAAGAGCTGGAGGTTGCTGTGAGCTGTGATGCCACAGCACTCTTCCAAGGGCAACAAAGTGAGACTAACTCTAAAAAATAAAAGAATATTAGTATGAAAGTAATGGTATAAGAAAGTCTCCATTATTTTTTGCCCTACTTGGTGTATTGTGTAATCAAAGCTTTATCTTTATGTTTCATACCGATTTCCTCTTTTTCAGCTTATTGACTTACATGCCCAGATTCCATCTTTATTTAATCTGTGTATCCTCCTTTTGTTTCATAATTTTTTAAATGAGGATACACTAAAAGATAAAGGAAGTGTCCTAGCTTTCTTCTCCTCACTTTCCATGATTTAAAAATTGGTGACTGACATTCTTCTTTGAAGTCAGTTCACACATAATCTAAATGTATTTATCATTCTAGAATACTTAAATCATTATTGGCTTCTTGGTTAAAATTGAAATGTTTGGAAATATTTTCAGGTATCTAAAATTAAAAATGGAAACATAACTTTAAATGTTATCCTAAAGCTTTACTGAGACTTTTTTTTATGGGCTATGAATCAATTCAGAAGGTGTTAATTACATTCTCAGGTATCAAATTTCAAAAGCAAAGGCATACTGAACTTAGAGCATATTTATCTGTATAGCAAAAGATGTGCTTGCTCCATCACTCTACAAAAAAATACAAGGTTTCAGGATATTTTCAACGTGAAAAGCAATTTTCACACTGAAGTGTATTTCCTAGAATGTTTTCTGAAACTATTATACGGTTTTGTAGCGTAAATCAAGGAAATGATAAACATCCTAGGAAAAATTCCAATACACACGTTTAAACTATTCCAGTTTAGGAACCGGATCCTCATTTGGGTTGTTTCAATGCCTTTTCTGAATATTGATTCAGAAATAAAGCACGGGGGTTTGAGGAGAAGCAGGAGTCATAGGTTTGTTAGGATCTCATGTCTCCAATGTCTCCCTTTTGTGGACACCTGATTTTCCATTTCTTGACATTGACCTTAAATCTTCACAAATATACAAATGAAACAAATTGCTTTTGTTAAAATGCCTTTATATTTTAATACCCTTACTTTATTCCTGTTGAAATGGTCTTTCAACATAATTTTTAAAGTATGTATTGCATAAATTCATCAGTACTGTAACCCAACATTCGTTATTTTATACTAAGTTGTTAAATTTCTCTAATGATTTGCTGGGTTAGTTTCATTCAAGAATCCATCTAAGACTGGAAAGACTCTTTATATCTTTCTAGACTGCTTCTCCTTTATTACCCTACTCCCAGAAACCATTCAGAATAAGGTAAATGAGAGTAAAGGGCATTGCCTGCTGTTGGTTGTTCTCTAAGGCCTCGCTCTGTGCCTGGACCACAATAGGCAAACACATTTGCTAAATGAATGTTGACCAGTAACCTCCTTGCATTGCTTCATTCCAAGTATTACTTAACACCCTTTACATCTTCTTCCTCCATTATTTTTATTCTCAATTTATACAGAGGACAGTAGTCGCTACCATTTATTTTGTGATGCTTGTATACTAGGCATCATTGATTATTACAACTTTGCTAGGCTGAGATGTTCTCAAATTTCCAGATGAAGACACGACTGGTGGTAGCGAGTGATATTTTCCAACTTACAGAACTAATGAGAATAAGAGCTAGAACTCACATTTCCACTGTCCTCTGCTTCTAAAACTTTTCAACTCAAGCCCCAGTAACAAGAGAAGATCCTTACTTCATCGTGTAATGGTCCAGATAAGTGGCAGAGGCAGGATTTGAAACCAATAGATGGCAAAAAGAGATAGCAAAGCCATTGCCATGTGCAATGTTTTGGGTTTGTTATCTGTATAAAATGTGCAGTCAAACCCATGTTATTCATCTGAGCTTTCAGAGTGGAATGGAATGGAAGGGGCATAAGGATAAGAAGAAATTAGGACTTGAGTAGTATTACAGGATAAATACAGGTCAGGAGCAAAATCCTCCAAAATGCATGTGACCACATATTTATTTTTTCCTTATACACATTGTAAACCTTTACTCATTTTTCACTATTTATACGTTTCCATAGATCAATAATGATCCTGCCTCCCACAAAAATTTCAAATAATTGATGATCCTGTTTATCCTGAGTATTTTCTTATCTTCACTGCAATACTCATACCAAATATGCTGCAGCCTTTTAAAAATCATCCTGGAGAAAAAATCCAGAGAACATATTAATATACCATTTAAAAGGAAATATATATGTATATTTATATGTATATGTATATTTCCTTTTAAAATGGTATATAGATATAGTATCTATTTATCTATATATAGTTATATATATATATATATATAGTTAAAAAAAAGTACTTGCCCAACATCATCTAACTATGATATTGCTGATGTGAATCTATGACTTAGCTATGTTTTTATAGCTGATCGAAGGTCACATTTCATATACAGGCCAGGTCAATTGGCAATGTAACCACTCTGATTTGAAAAACTAATTCTGCCTGATAAATCCAAATGGATAATCTCATTTCTCTTTTAACCCTGAACTAAAACTTTTCTTTTGAATTAAAAAAAAAAAAGATGTATATGCTAACACACATATTATGCCTATTTTCATGTGTTAATGTTGTTTTATATCATTCTGTTTTTCCACTACATTGAAAACTAATTTCCATTGTTTTAAGGGGGAAAAACCCTCCAACTTATTTCCATTAGTTTCTAACTTCCAAATTAATTTTTTTTTTCCACAGCAGCCACAATTGATAGACTTTACTTCCCTTGTCTGGTGCAATCAGGATAAATGAAATGGAGAATTGAAAGGTCAATATCTTTCTAATTTAGGAAGTGCCATTTCATTTTTGTTTTCTCCAGTTTCTCCTAAGCTATAAGTCTTGTTCATCAGTGATTAAAATTTTGGAAATGTACTGCATTTAGAGTACAGATATTTTCCTTTTTAGTGATTTCTTTCCTTTTTTTAATTTAATTTTTTAATTTTATTATTTATTTATTTTATTTTATTTATTTTTTTTTTTTGAGACAGAGTCTTACTATGTTGCCCTTGGTAGAGTGCTGTGGTGTCACAGCCCACAGCAACCTCAAACTCTTGGACTTAAGCGATTCTCTTGCCTCAGCCTCCCCCATAGCTGGGAATACAGGTGCCTGCCACAACACCCAGCTACATTTCTGTTGCAATTGCCATTGTTGCTTAGTTGGCCTGGGCTGTGTTCAAACCTGCCAGCCTTGGTGTATGTGGCTGGCGCCGTAACCACGTGCTACATATGCCGGGACCCTTTTTAGTGATTTCAAACAATGTTAAAGTTTTTCTTTAGCCCACGTAGACCAATGACAACTCACTCTTATTCGTATGATGTCAGTTTGTTTTATTTTTTCATTTCAGACCTTGTATTCCTTTTTTTTTTTTTCAGACCTTGTATTCCTATTCAACAGAAATCACAATAGCACTATTTCTAAAAAAAAAAAAATAATAATAATCTATTTAATGAGAAAGATAACCTTTAAAATTAATAAATATTTTATTTGATATTTTGTTGTACTGAAATTTGTTTGGTTTCCCAAATAAATTTTATGCTTGTTAAAACATATATCTGAATAGAATCTTTAAGTAAGTGAAAAATAGTCAATTGATAATTTTCAAAATCCTTGTTCCTGTTAACCTACATTTTCTAAGTATTATTGTTTTACAAAAAAACATGTGTATAAAAGGATTAGAACAGAAGATTATTCATTGAAAGAGATTCTATGCCAATGGTTATGTATTTCTTACTTTTAGTAGTGGAACACTCCACAGCTAAGTCTTACCTGATCTGATGGCCAAAGCCAAAAGCTGTCCCAGGTAGCCAGGTATGACAATTTGATTAAGCCCTGCTATAAAAATATAAACAGATGAGATACCTTCTACTTTAATGATGTTTGCATAAAATACACAGTTTATTCACTCATTTCCTTCTTTATTCCTTCCATAGACTGTAGAATAGAGATTCCTGTAACTACTACTTTGGACACAGAATAGAAAAAAAAAGAGAAAGAAAGAAATCTATTTTAGGAAAGTAGAAATTACCGCCAACCTGAGTACCTAGATGAAAACATAGGGTAGAACTTCCCTGGACCAGTTTTCCACCTAAAAAACCATGTGCAAAAAAATAAACATGTTAATTTGAATACACTGAAAACTCAGTATTATAAGTGAATATAATTATTTTGCAAACGGCACCGTTAAGTATCACAATATTCTATCATCTCTAAGATAATTTTATAGTGTGCTCCAAAAGTGTAGTGGCAATTAACTTTTCATTTAAAGTTAGAGATATTAGTTTACTAATGCTGAAAATAAAAAGCCCATATCATCTACCTTTCTCTAGAAAAGAGTAATTCTGCTGTGAGTACTCGAGAATGACAAAGCCAAGTATGATTTGCTTTTTAAATGTGGAATTATAATCATAGATTTTTTAAATGAAATTATAGATACACACTCAAATGAGTTTAAGTAAAATATCAGTGTATTATAGTATAAAATATATAAGGAATTAATTGCAAGAAACACAATGTGGCTACAGAAATGTGCAGTTACAGAGTGTCTTCATCTTTTTTGTGGAGCTGCAGGACTTCTTATCTCCGTATACACATCTGTTCAATTTCTTCCCTGAAGATTGGCTTCTTAGGAAAAGCATTTCATTTTTGTTTCCCAAGATTTTCATTTGACCATAGCTTTAGCCATCATTTGCACCAATGATAGTACCAAATATTTGGACACTCTTACAACTGATCTCCACAGCTACCTAAATCAGTCTGTTCAACAATCTGAAGAAAAACAAAATGGTTTTTGAAATGAAATGAATGTCCTGCATTCCCTCTCACACATCCAAGTTCTTTCCTTCATCTAAATGGCTTCCTGGGTGTTGAGTGTGGGTATTTTATCTGGAGAGACAGTAACTGGGATCGCCATAGATAACTTACAAAAAAATTTTAAAATTGTTTATGATCTGAATGAATCTATTATTTATTTTAGATGTGAGTCATATGGGATATAACTACTTTTTTAGTTGACTTTTAGGTATCTGAAGTGTGAAATGTGGCTGGGGGGAAGGGATTGCACATATGAGTTCAATTATCCTATACATAATCATTTCTTAAAATAAAAATGGGGTTTATGGTTTTCCCATGTTCCTTGCCATTGCATTAATTATGATTATACATAATTTTAGTTTGAAAGAGAATGTTCTAGAGGAGTAAGTGGTGTTTGTTATAAACCAAGGAATGCAAATATGCTTCAAGATTGCTAATTATTATGAAGTTACAACTCTTTTAAAATATTTAGGACAATCACCTGTGTTCTCAGGTAGTGACCTGTCATGGCATCTGAGACAACCTCATCTCCAGCTGTTTTCACTTAGCCATTAAGTCACAATAGTTTTAAATAGATAATATTCTAAAAGTTTTGCTTCACTTATTGTTTCTACTTTTTAAAAAAAGAAATATCTTTAACATATTTTCTGTAGTTCACATAGTTTTCTATGCATCTAAATTACTTACCTGTTATGACATTTTGTTCCATAATGAAGTATTCATCTGTTCATTGATTGCAGTGTAATCTAAATGAAATCAAGTGAATTAATTGATTTAAAAACAAACAGATTATAAGAAGATAAAATTTTTGGATGCTAGGCTAAAAAGATGTATTTGTAGAACTTATTTTTTTTTTACACTATTAGGCATCTTACAAGAAGGGGCAATAATCACTAAGTAATAAGAAGGTCTTATTTTTTGCAGTTATTGTATCATTTGTAAGTAATAATAAATACCATATTTGAAAAAAAACCTGTCATAATGGTATTAAATATTACACAGATCTTTGAAACAGAGGCATTTCATGAGAACATTAATGACAAAAGTGCTAATTTGAAACGGAAGTCATTTTATTTTTCTGACTGCTGCTATGTGGCTGTGTGTGGTATTTAGCCCTTTGTTCATATTGGATCTACCAGTGATTTTTCGGATAAATAGATCTCCAATTACATGGTTTCTGGCTTCAATCACCATAATATTTCATTTGCTTAAAATACCATGAAGAAGAAAATGTGCTTTTTGTAATAGATCACAGTAATATGAATGGTAGGTAGGTAGCACACACAATATATTACTACTTAACATATCTTAATATTACACATAATTGGAATGTTCAATGCCACCAACTACACCTTATAAATTATACCTAATGCACCTCTCACCAAAGAGTTGCTCACCTGCTAAGCAGTCATCGTATTTAAAGCTCTTTTCCAGGTCTTCGTATGCCCTCAAGGATAAGACAGACTAAAGTAATGATACTGTTGGAACTGCACATAATCGGCTCCTATAAAAACATCTACTCTTGATTCCAATTATGTTAATTCATTGCAGCGGGACTGTACATTTCAATCACCAGAAGGTTCACTGCCTTTCTGAAACCCCTTGGCAGCACACAAGCAGTCCCCATGAAAGTATTTAGCAAATCCCTTTGTGGTGCACGAGGGGTTTAAAGCTGTAATAAACCAATCCCTTTACATTGATAAATTCCTTTTAAGTCAATGAGGGCTTTGCTGGAAATGGAGACTGAGGATTTTTCTTCTGCAGTTCAATCTCCAGAAGAATCTCAGATAATAGATAATAATACAGACATCCATTTTCAACTTCTAGACCCACTTGAAGGCAACAGGATCATAATTCACAGTAAAACAACAGTTTAAATCTGAGCCACCCAATTTCAGTCCCTTGGAAATGCTAGTGCTAGTTTTTCTGTAGCATTTGACATTTAAATGTGTCACTGCTGCATTCTGTGCACTTAATAGATCTCTCAAGACGCATTTGTTGTCGTGTTACGGACAGGGTTACACTGCCATATTCAGGCTTTGCCTGTAAAGCTCCTTCCGTAATAAAGATGTTGGTTTTTAAGTCCATAGTGGAGTCTCTAGCCTAGAATTCTACTGAAGCAGAAGCACAATTACATTTAAAGGCCCAAAAGGAATATACTTGGCAGAACTATAAGCTTCGTATGAATATTAACTTGCTCTGACGTAATCTTTTGTTGTAAAGGGAGTGGAGATTTTCCTTAGAAGTTCTTTTTTTCTTTTTGCAAACATGAAGCCATTTATTAGTGACTAATATACCCAATGTTGTCAAAGGAAATATATTCTGAGAAGAGCAGCTATTGTAAAATATAGAATGCCATGGAAAAGTATATTAAAGTTTATAACTCCAAAAGCATGACTTAATTAAGAATTGTGATCTGCAGCGGTTATTAGCAAACCTTGACTTTTTTAATTTTCCAGACTGATGGTGCATTGCAGTAAGAGAAGTCTGGCAAGGGTTGTCCTACTGACTTTGAAATTCTTTTAACATTTTTAATATTTTAAAATGCTTTCAATATTCTGTTTATAAAATAGCATAGGGATTTCAAATATGATCCAAAATACATTAGGCAAACGTTTTGATCTATCAATAACTGATATATCTGTTTTTTAATTTTCTTTAATTTCAGAATATGATGGGGTTATACATGTTTTGGTTACATAAATTGCTTTTGTACAATGTAAATCAAAGTTACAAGTGCGTGTCTCACCTGAACAGTGTACATTGTATTCTGTTAGGTGTGATGTTATCCCCACCTGCCTGCCTCTCCTCCTGATTTCTTTCCATTAAGTTTTACTACTAAATGTATACCTGGGAGTTGATTGATTAGTTCCAATTAAAAAGTGAGTAAAAGGATTTTTTTCCTTCTGGGTAGATGCCCAGTAATGGGATTGCAGGATCAAATGGGAGGTCTAGTTTGAGTGCTTTGAGGTTTCTCCATACTTCCTTCCAGAAAGGTTGTACTAGTTTGCAGTCCCACCAGCAGTGTAAAAGTGTTCCCTTCTCTCCACATCCACGCCAGCATCTGCAGTTTTGAGATTTTGTGATGTGGGCCATTCTCACTGGGGTTAGATGATATCTCAGGGTTGTTTTGATTTGCATTTCTCTAATATATAGAGATGATGAACATCAATTAATGACAATTATGGTTATGGGGGGAGCAGAAAGAGGGATGGAGGGAGGGGGTGGGGCCTTGGTGTGTGTCACACTTTATGGGGGAAAGACATGATTGCAAGAGGGACTTTACCTAACAATTGCAATCAGTGTAACCTGGCTTATTGTACCCTCAATGAATCCCCAACAATAAAAAAAAAAAAAAAGAAGTGAGTAAATACGGTGTTTCTTTTTCCATTCTTCACTTAGAGTGCTCTCTATTTCTATCCAAGTTGCTACAAAAATGTGTTCATGAACCATTTTTTATGGCTGAGTAAGTACTCCATAGTATATGTATATCACATTTTGTTAACCCACTCTTGTATTGATGGGCACATGGGTTGACTCCACATCTTTGGAATTATGAATTGTGCTGCAATAAACATTTGAGTGTGTGTATCTTCTTGATAAAATGACTTTTTCCCTTTGGGTGTATACCCAATAGTATGGGATTACAGGATCAAATACTAAGTTTATTCTTTGAGGTATCTCCACCTAACTTTCCATACAGTGTGCACTACTTTGCAGTCCCACCAACCACGAGTAATTGTTCCTCTCTCCTTCATCTATGCCATATGTATTTTTAATATCCTGATATATTATAGGACTTTCAGCTCCATGAGATAAAAACACATTTCTAAAATAATACCCTTTATATTTCAATGAGACCAAGTCTTTAGTTAAATATTATATCTTCCTTTGTTCTGGATATTGTTCAAGGATAAACTTAATGACGTCCAACCTAACTTTGTGTACAAAGTACATGTGGTTATGTGGTCTCATAACAGCAACCGTGTGACTTACTCTCTTCTTACGTGAATGATGCCCATCTGTGTCTATACATACACCTACATTCTAGTGAGGTTTTAAATTCTTGCCTACATTACACAAATTAGAAGTCATTGTATAATATATAAAGAAGTTTCTAGTATTTCTTAAACATCTACTATATTAAAGGTTATGTAATTATAATAACTAGGAATAAAATGCTTAGCAATATTTTGCCTGTATAACCAATGAGCCTACAGCCTACTGAGTGAAGAGTACTGTAAATAACTTCAATAGAGTATAAAATCATTATAATAACAAAATTTCCTGAGGTTTATAGTCTCAGAAAAGGATACTCAAATTGGTCTGCAGTATAGAGATTAGAGGAAGTAAAACTCTTTGGTTCTCAAAAAAATACTTACGTGTAAATATTAAGTACATGAGGGCACACAGTTATCTAAAAAAGGCTACCTAATAAATTTGGTTGTAGTTATCATGAAAACCATTGAAAAAATGTTATGCATTTAAATTCCCATGTAAATATAACCAGCCCTATATAAAAGCCCTATGTAAAAGCTCTAAATAAAATTATTGTCATAAACAAAAAAGTATGCATTGAAATCAATAACTTCTGATTTCAGAGTATACATAGGAAGAAATAACTATATAGAAGAACAATTTTTTTTTTTTTTTTGAGACAGAGTCTCATGTTGTCACCCTTGGATAGAGTGTTGTGGTATCATAGCTCACAGCAACCTCAAGCTCTTGGGCTCAAGCAATTCTCTTGCTCAGCCTCCCAAATAGCTTTGGGCTACAGGTACTAGCAACAACAGCTATTTTTAGAGACAGAGTCTTGCTATTTTTAGAGACAGAGTCTCACTCATGCTCAGGCACTAGCAACAACATCCAGCTATTTTTAGAGACAGAGTCTTGCTCATGCTCAGGCTGATCAGGAACCTGTGAGCTCAGGCAATCTACCTGCCTCAGCCTCCCAGAGTACCAGGATTATAGGCATGAGCTACTGCACACCTGGCCCCAAAAGAACAATTTTAACACAAAAGAAATTAGTATTACTATTATGTAAAAAATTTGAGGAGTGACATTAATCACTACAAAAAGTAGTCGGAAAAAAATCTGGTAAGCTACCTTGGACACCACAGTAAAACTAGATTGTGTTAAAATGCTATTTCAACCATATTCTGTTGCTGTAACAAAATGAAACGCCATAAATGAGGTGGCTTCAACTGCAAACACTACAGTTCTGAAGGCTGGGAAGTCCAAGATCAAGGTGCTTGTCCATTGAATTCTTGTTGAGTTACAACGGCTGGTGAGAGCCCTTTCCTGGTTTGCAGACATCTATCTTTTCATTATATCCCCATCTAGCCTTTCCTTGGTGCCTATACTTGGAGAGAGAGAAAAAGAGATCTGTGTCTCTTGTTTGTATAAAGATATTAATTCCATCATGAAGGTCCCACCCTCATAACCTAATCTAACACAAATAATTTCCCAGAGGCCCATCACCAAATAATTTCACATTGTGGATTACAGCTTCAACAAGTCTATTTTGAATGCCACAGCAAATGCAAAAGACCACGTTAGAAGAAAAGGAAGTATATTTGTTTTTGGTTTGGCATCCTGATTTCACATTAAGTGGCCAACCAACTAATAGTGGATATATACCTCCTATCTCAAGTACACTCAATATACCTCCTGACTAAAGTAAATTAGAAGTCTCTCATGCAGAGAGCCTGGTGGGGCAGAGTAGGGGTAGGTCTCTGGGAACACCTGGGTCTCTTGGGTAGGTCTCTGGGAACACCACAGAGAAGACTGAGAATGCTTGCTGTCATACAACTGTACACCTGAAAGGTCCTGGGGGGCCAAACACTGTCAGAGTGTGGCAGTGAGCCCCACCCACACTTCAGGTCCCAAGGGTTACATATTGAGATTTGAACAAAGTGCAAACATAAGGAAAAAGCTAAAAGCATTTTACAATGTGTAGCAGGACACGCACAATGTGCAGAAGTGACTGTTTTTCTGTGTTGCTGTATCTAGTAAGGGGAGCACAAGCTTTGACACCTGCTGTTTATTGGTGTGACCAGTATCTGCTTTAGCTGTTTCTCCCTAGCTGAGTGATTGATTTCTTGTGCATATGGGTGCATCTGTTGCTGCTAATACACATGCCCTATTTCTCACTGTGCATGTGACTGAAGCTTTGTTACAGATACATGCCTAGCTAATGTCACAGGTCAACAACTTTTTCTACTGCCCTGGACATCCCATTCCATAAGCATCTCTTTAGATCTCCTTGTTATGCGTTTCCCAAATATGCAATTTATGGCTCATGATGTTTCCTTTTATCTCATTAACAGTTATGTAGCAAGCAAGTACAAGGTTAAGCATAATGAAAATTTGTGGTGATTACACAAGTCTCCACAATCATGAATTAACATTTCATAAAAGATAGTTGGAGTTTGTTCTCCCGCACTCTCTTGAGGCAGGGCTGACTCACATATCCTGATAATATCGATAAATACTCAATTTCCTTCACCTCTGACTACCTACACATTCATTTTTGTTACTGAAAGTTATATAATCTTCTCTTTCCTTTGAAAAACAGGACTAATTCAGACCATTTTTCAATACAGTCTCAAGAGCCTAATCTCATTTATATTTTAGAACGGAGTATATTAAAAAGTTTAAGGTGAAAGACTCAGAAATTATGAATGGTAATACACAGCTAACATTATATTAAAGGGTAGAAATTGATAGAAATGAGGAGAAAATTGAAAAATCCACTTTCGTAGAGGAAAATTTAAACAAATTTACCTCTATAATAAGGAACTAAAACGGATAAACATATTGATAAATATATAAAATTTTCACACAACCTAACTAGCAATAATATAATACAGAAAACAATTGGAGACTATATGTTATTTAATGTTCTGGGCATACTTATAAAATTACACCATGTAAAAGGGAACTAAGGCAGGTTCTCAAAATTTTGAAGATTTAATATTGTGCTCACCATATTCTCTGACCCCAAAAGCATACCAAAATTTTGTGACATTACCACTGTCATGTGAAATCAATAGGGCTTACAGTATTCAAATGAATTCAAGCATAGTGTTAACTTTGAAGCATTTTTTTCATAATAACTTCTGGTCTTCATGTTTACAGATTAAATTTACTTCTTTGTATAATAAAAATAGTTGGAAAAAGAACCCTAAAATTTAAACTAAAATTGAATTTTCCTGTATTCAATAGACCCTGAAACTAGGAAACAGGTAAATTTACTTTTGTTCATTGAACAAATATTTATTTGGTGTCAGATTGTTAGATCTGAGATCACAAATGTCAACAAGAAATGTCTGGGGCTTGCTCTTGGGAATCTTATTGTCAATAGGACAATATGGAAATCAACTCAGTTTATTCAACTTTATATAAGCAAGCAAAGAAATAGTGGAAGAATTACAAAACTATAAATTGGAGATCTAAACCTACTATTGGAAATAAGGAAAACTTTGAAAACTTCTAGTAGGAAATGCCATTTAAACTCATATAGTTTATCATGATATTGATAAAGTTTCTCAGTCAACTAATTTTTTATATAGTAAATATCTACTGTTCTTTGCCATCTAAAATTTAGTCATCCTTCATTCAGTAAAATACCTTTTTTCATTCTGAGTAACCAAATATGTCAGGTTGGGAGTATAGTCCACCTAAGAATTATAACATGTGATCTAGACTAAAGATAATCAGTGCATCTCAAGGTTAATTAAGTACAAGGAGAATTTCTTTGGAATCATAGAAATACATTCACTAAAATATAGGCATTGAATAAATTTACAATTAGGTGTATATGACAGAGAGCAAAACTGAGAAAAGAAAATAAGTTTCCATTGATCAGTAATATTAAAAACCTTGATTGACTTAAATAAAAACGGAAACTATGTCTCTGGATTTCAGAATTATGTGAAGCAAAGTATACTCTCATTCTTTGAACTGGGATTTGAATACAAAATACAGTAGAATCTCTGTAAGGTGACCACCCAAGGGACTGTAACAAGCTTGTCAACATACAGAGTTCATCAAAAAAAGACCCAAGCCTGCTGTGCTGAAATGTACATGGGGTGAGTTTCCAGGCTGTGAACAGAAGGAGGTGATCAATGTCGGGAGGCAGTCAACTATGGAGATTCCACATCGACTAATCAAAGTAGTTGTTATCAGGTTTTTCTTGCATAAAAACCACCCTAAAATTCAGTGTCTTAAAACAAGACCAATTTTTATCTTGTGATTTGTGGGGGTGGCTGGGCAACATTTTGCTGGTTTCATGTGGGCTAACTCATGAGGCTACAGTCAGCTCATGGGTCAAAAGAGGGCCATTTTCACCCAGAACAGTTAAGATACTGTTAGGCTATTTTCATTAGGCTATTTTGAACTTCATCCCATGCTAATCTCAGGGTTGTCCACTGTAATATAGGGAAAGGCCTAATGATCAAGTGCTTTGAAAGCTTTTCTTGTCCAGGAATGGAGAACCTATGGCCTTGGGGCTGTATAATATGGCCTTCTGGATCCGTGAGTGCAGCCTATTGACTCAGTCCACATTTCACAAAACAAATACTTTTAATAAAAGATTCAGTCGAAAGACTGCACTTGGGAATCTGGAGAGCTTTGAGGTTGCAGGTTCCACACCCCCATATAGAAAGAAAAATAATGAATATAAATTGACTAGGGTAGCATAAAATGATGACATTTTCTAGATCCACAAGAATAAATAAAAATACGATGCCTTTCTTGCCACCTTAGATTTTCTCTTTTCAACAGAATTGGTAGTCTTGTGATACAATCTTGAGTTATTGACTAGTACTCAAACTGAATTATATAGTAGTAGTTTCTGGAGTTTTGAGATCTCATAGAAATTAAGTTCATTATCATTTTTCATAATGATAATAAGAAGCAGATAATGAACTTTGCATGTCTTATATTCACAAATTGTCATTATGTATCTGGGATATGGTACATGTTTAATACGTATTTAAGGAATAAATTAAGCTATGTTTACGTAAGCACTATGCACAAACACTAAAGTCATAATTTATTCACTATTTTAGAAAACCTACTTACACTGATCACTAACCTAACCATTTTACCACTTTTCTCGCCTATACTTCTTGGTTAATAGGTTTCATATGAATGTGGCCCTCCCTTCACTTTTTTTCATAATTAGCTGTCATTTTGATGGACCTTGATTAAAATTTCTTATTTTCTAATTATTTTGCAAGGAAACCTTAGAGCAATGCTGCAACCGATTAAAGGAAATGGTGCATTTTTCCTTCATCGTGTTCTGAATTTATCACTTGAGACTCCAAAAGTCCTGTTATTCATATAGCTTTAAAGAAGACTATTTGGGATATGATTGAATATGTAGATCAAAAAACAGAAGTCCTTTTATTTTGGGCAAGTTTGATAATTGCATAATAGTATCCAAGAGCATACATATTACCTATTTTGATTAGAAAAAATACCAGGATCTCACTAAATAATACTGTTTTGAACTTTGTGGTATGGTTACACTTCACTTTTGAAAATAAGTATAAAAGGCCACTTCTGACAAGAAGAATGAAATGTAGAAAGTACCTGCCATATAGATTTGGCCTAAGATCATAAAATATTGGATTATAAAATTTTAAAACAGATTTATGAGGGAAATTCTTCCACATAATTCCTCTGCCCTGAATAACTTAAAAACTTGCCGAGATCATAACGTTTTCAGATTTAAGGAGGAGTAGAGGATAGGGATAGACATTATAAGCAAGATTTTACTTTATTGCTTGCTGCATATCGTTCCTTGTCTGAAAAGACCTTGACAGAGAGGACTGATTTTTACCAGAGCATTTCCTCAGTAGTGGTCCCATGCTGTAGTGAGAGGATTTAAACCTTATCATTCTGAAAATATTAATGAGTAAAATGTATTTAATGTTGCTTATAACTTTTTAATAAAAGTTACATATGTAATTCACGAATGATCTTGGTAAAAGACAATTTTAATTTTTTTTTCTTTCTTTCTTTTTTTTTTTTTTGCGCAGTTTTTGGCTGGGACTGGGTTTTAATCCGCCACCTCCGGCATATGGGACTGGCGCTCTACCCCTTTGAGCCACAGGCACCGCCCTACAATTTTAATTTTTCATAAGTCAATCTTTAGAGTCCCTATGTCCCTTCCCCAAGAGAGGTCAATACCCACAGATACATACTACTAAAGATTGTGTTACATTATTCAATTAGAACATTTCCTTGACGCTCATAAATGCTACATTTTCCATTTATATATACATGTATATATATGTAATCATTTATCAGCTATCAACAGAGTGTATTTAAATATAGTATATTTTATAAATAGTTTTTCAATATAAAATTGTTCAGAAGTATTCATATATGCATTAACATATGTATATTATTTATTTACGTACAATTATAAAAATATTTATAGCGCAGTGGAACACACGGAAGAATGCAAAAATCACAGCTTGTCACCTTGGTTATTGTTTAGTCAATAAACTTAAAATATAAAAAATTACCACTATGTGAAAAGTTCCTGTC
Organism: Nycticebus coucang; assembly: GCF_027406575.1. Lineage (NCBI taxonomy): Eukaryota > Metazoa > Chordata > Mammalia > Primates > Lorisidae > Nycticebus > Nycticebus coucang. The sequence goes on from NC_069782.1 coordinate 35,394,515, forward strand.
TCTGTCCTTGTCCAATGAATACATGTTCCCTTCTTCCTAAACTTATTCAAAATCATGACTTTCAATAGTACAAATTAGGATTGAATGTATTTTAATTAAATTAATAATTCTATGTCTGGTTATATTCTTATACATTATATAATTTTACTTTTGGATAGTCTTCATACATTTATTATTAATAAAAATATAACAATCTATTCTACAATTGATGAACTTTGGCTTGAAAAATTAAATACTTTTTGATACAAAGAGACATTCATTTTCCTGGTTAATACTTAGGAGTAGAATAACTAGATTATAGTACATGCTTTTGTCTGTCCTTAGTAGATAGTGCCTATGAGTTTCCAAAGCACTAGTACAAATCTACACCTTCATCAGTGGTATAGAAGATGGGCTAATCCTGTGTTGTTGATGACATTTGTTTTACCCTTCCTTTTAATTCTATTCCTTATGATTTGGACACAGTAAAACACAGTTTTGGTTTTCATGTTAATTTCCTAAGGATTAATAAGCATTTTCTAATAATATATTACCCATTTTTCATATATTTATTGTACATTTGGATCTCATTGTGAATTCCTGTTCAAAACTGTTTACTGATTACTCATAAGGTTATTGATTTATTCTTTTTTATTTGAGAAAGCTATATTTACTATGAATGGGAATTCTTTTCTATCCACTCATGGAATTATTTTTCATTCACACATGGCTTATTCTGATGAATAGAACATCTAAGTCTACTATAGTCAGCATGATAAGAAATTTGAAGGAATTATAAATTCATTGTTCTGTTTTTTATCTTTCTCTACTCCAAGGTCATAGATATGTTTTAAAATAGAACTTAGAATCTGAATTATTTATCTGTTATAATTAACTTTAAAATTCATCTATAACTTATTATGTTTTATTGTTCTTATAGGTACTTAATTCATGTAATAAAAAAAAATCACCGTTTAATGTATAAAATACAGTGGTTTTTAGTGAAATCACAAAGTTGTGCAACAATTACACAATTAACTCCATAAAATTTTTATTAACCCCCAAAGAAACCAGGTACATCCATTAGTTACCCCTAATTTCCTTCACCCACTCAATCCCTTGCAATGACTAAACTATTTTCTGTCTCGATAAATTTGTCTATTTTGGACCTTTTATAAGGTAGAATCATACCTTGATTGGCCTTTTGGATCTGGTTTCTTGATAAGTGATTTAAGGTTCATCTACGCTGCAGCATCTACAGTACTTTATTCATTTGTATAGTTCAATACCACATTTTGTTTATTATATTTCAATTGGTAGATATTCGTGCTATTGCTATTTTGGGCTCTTGTGGATAATGTTGCTGTGTTTTTAATTATCTCGGACATTGCTAAGGTTTGAATGTGTCCCCCAAGGTTCATGTGTGGGAAAGTTAATTCCCAAAGCAACATGGTTGAAATGTGGGGGCTAACATGAAGTGATGAGGTCACTGGCGTCCTGCCTTCATGAATAAATCAATGTTATTTTCAAGGAATGGGTTCATTATCACAAAAAGTAGTTTCTTAGAAAAATGAGTTTGGCCCTCTCTTGTTCCCTTGCTCTTTTTCAGGCTCTCTTTCCCTTCTACCTTCCACCATGGATTGGGACGTGACTAAGTATATAGAATAAAAAACAGAAATCCTTTTATTTGGGGACCATTTTGCACCATTTTACATGCATTTTTCCTGTATTAAAGTTTAAATATCTCCATATCCTCAATGGCACATGTTATTTCTTGTCTTTTTGATTGCAGCCACCCTAACATATATGTGGTATCTTTGATATGCATGTGCAGTGTATAGAAAAGCATAAAATATTTAATATTGTCAAAATTGTAATGATGTGATGAGCAATGCAACCTAAGCAGGAAAATGAAATAAACTAGGACAAAAACACAAAACTGAATGGCTAATGAGTTTGAATGACTCCCCTAATGTCAAGTTTTTTAGTTACTGGCATTACTGAGTTTCCTGACTCCTTGACAGGCTCTTGCCATAAGACTTAATTTAAATTCAATTTGTAACATCTTCTTAGTCTTTTGGCAAATGCTAGGGCTTGAAACTGTACTCACCAACATTCAGAAGACTATTCTACCATGTACCTATAGCCTATAATATCCTATCATGTTATACTCACCCCAAACATTTCAACATTAATGAATAGGGAATTCTCCTAACTTGTTGATAACTCTCTACTCCTCTCTAACCCTGCAGGATGTCCAATCTTTTTTCTGCACCACATTGAAAAAATGAGAGTTGTCCTGAGTCACACATTAAATAACACAAGCACTAACAAAAGCTGATGAGGAAAAAGAAAAAGATCCATGCATAATTTTTGTGATACCTGCTACCACAGATAAGCAAAAGAGTCCTCACATAATCCACATCCTGCCTGCCGGCTGTGGGTTCAACACTTCTGAGAGTTTCTTTCCATACAGTGTTTTCAAAGGGAAGAAATAAAGAGGCACTTTAGATTCATGGACATCAGTATTTAAACTGGTCACGAGCTACCAGCAAGAGAAATGGCAAGAGAGAGAAGTCCCCAAGGTATTCTTTAGCTAGTAGGTTGAACAAATATCTTTTCATATATATTTCAAATACTTATCTGTATAATCTCAGTCCTTGTTCACAGAACTTGCTCCTCCTGATTCCCTTCCCAATTATTCCTGCATTTTGTGGTCACGGTACTGACGTAACTACACTCTTATTCTCTCATTCTCATTTTACCCTTGCATACCTGAGTAGTTTCTAAAATAAGATATATTCTTCTTGACCCAATCCATGTCTCATGGACAGAATCTTTCACTGATGGAATGCATATTATTTTACCAAATATTTTTTTAAATAAAGCAGATAAAATATTTTCAAACTAAACCCTATAGAGAGCAACCAGCATGTTTCCTTTCCCATACTTTATTTAACTTAATGATTTATATTTATTTAAATACTAATGTACGTTCCCAATCAGGACTTTCTTTGAATTATATATAATTCTCCTTTTCCTGGCAATTGTATGTTTTCCTCTGCTTTCACTACAAGTTCTCTGCTGATCTCTTGTCACTGCACTCTGTGCTCAGCTTAAGATGGCTGGCTCTCCACAATACTTCTTTACACTGTTTCTTCAGTAAGCTGTAGGAGAGAAATTAAAATCAGCGCGGTCACCCTTTGCTCATCCGATTATTACCATCACAGATCTCTGCCTCTCCTTAGAATTATTAAAATTTATGGGCATGATGAGATAAAGTTTCATTTATTTTAGGACTGCTACATTTAAAAAATTTGACCTATTTCTATTCAAGCTTTATTCAATCAAAGTAATTCCTCTGTTTATGATCATAGCTTGTTGCACTGTTATATTTTATTTATTTATTTAGACAGAGTCTCACATGTTCACTCTTGGTAGAGTGCTGTGGCCTTTTAGCTCACAGCAACCTCAAACTCTTGGGTTCACGCTATTCTATTCTTTTGCCTCAGCCTCCCTGGTAGCTGGGACTACAGGTACCCCATAGTGTCCGGCTATTTTTTTTTTTTTTTTTTTTAGAGACAAGGGTCTCACTCTTGCTCAGGTTGGTCTCAAACTCATGAGCTCAGGCAATCCACCCAGCTTGGCCTCCCAAGTGATGGGATCATACGTGGCAACCACCACACCTGGCTCTTACACTTAACTTGAGAATAAACAGTGAATATGGTAATGGTTATTGAAACCAATTCTACTACAATGTAAAATACTAACATGTGCTGAGTGAAGCTATTTTTTTTATTTATATGCTAACCTTATTTTATTTTAATTACTTTCAACATATTTATGAGGGATATGTGAGGTTTTGATATATGTCTAATTGATTTGTTAATGGCTATCTTTTTGAATAATTAAAAGTAATACAAAATTGATCAGTGATAATCCAAAATGGGTTATTTATGAACGATATTTATCTGAAAAATGACTATAACTACATATATATGATAATGTATGATTTACAATTTCAGAAAACTCATACATGAGTCTGTCACTAGCCAGCTGATCAGGCACCACTGACAGGTAGCCAGTCAAGGGAGACAAATGAGTAAAGAAACTTTATAATCTTTTTTTTTTTTTTCAATTGAGACAGAGTCTTACTTTATGGCTCTTGATAGAGTGCCATGACATCACAGCTCACAGCAACCTCAGACACTTGGGCTCAAGTGATTCCCTTGCCTCAGCCTCCCAAGTAGCTAGAAATACAGGCTCCTGCCACAACGCCTGGCTATTTGTTTTAGAGGGCCCGGCAGGGTTCAAAGCCAGCAGCCCTGGTGCATATGGCCGGTGCCCTACCACTATAGACGCTACCTTTATAATTCTTTTATTGCTAATTTTTCTATTTTAGTGTTGGAAAGTTTAGGGTATTGATTTCAGCCAAAACCCAAATTAAAGACTTATAAAAAACTAACAGGGGGCGGCGCCTGTGGCTCAAAGGAGTAGGGTGCTGGCCCCATATGCCGGAGGTGGTGGGTTCAAACCCAGCCCTGGCCAAAACCGCAAACAAACAAACAAACAAACAAACAAAAAAAAACTAACAGGCTTTGGACCCATATTATTCAGTCTGCTATCTTTCTAAAGTTTTGACTGGTTGACTTTGCATTTTTTATCTTTTTCTTTCACCTAAATTGACTCAGTAATTCAAGCAAAAACATGAGATATTCTTTCCATCAACAATGACTATAAAACTAGTAATAAAAATAGTCATACAATGTTTTCTCATTAATAAATATTTTCAAAGTCATTGGGTTCAGATTATCCTTTGAGAATGTTATAGCATGAATATTAGAATTAAACTGAAAAATAGATTACATGATATAAAATGCAAATTAATACATGAAACCATACATAAGTCTACTTTGTTTTAAACTATTTTATTATCAGATAAATATTTATGCAAAATATCATTGTATACTGAATAAAGTAAATGATTTTGGTGAACGACATTATGAAATAGAAAGCAGTGTGTACAAAAGCTAAAGGGACTGGTATTCAGCCTGAGTATGAAAAAAGCCAAAGTGATTACTGAGATTTCAAATTGTTCTTTCTTTATAATATACCAAGACTTTTATCCATTTTTAACATCATATTGAACGATAATGGGGAGATTGTACTTTGAGTTTACCGTGAAAATTTGCAGAAAAAAACACATACCTGAATTTTATATAAATGCATAATAATAGTTTGGCTATGGTACAGAAATAAAACAGATAATGAGTTCGAGGCCTAAGAGGAAAGCACATTATCATAGTACACAGATTTTCCTTAAGTTACAGAATTCTGAGACTATCGATTGTGATGATGTGTGAAAAGCATTCAGAATAGCCTAGTACCTAAAAAAACACTTAGTAAATGTGCAAATGTGGATCCAGAAAATTAAGGAGGACCCCCAATAGTGTACTGTTATTGACTTAAAAAAAAAAATCTCTCTTTTAATTACTGCAGAAGCGAGTCAAACCTCATTTTGCGTTTATACATATAATAATGTATGCTATAATTTTTCATCATATGCTTTAAGGATACCTACTGTCAACAGGTGTCAGATAGCTGGAACTTAGTGATGCTACCATGCATGTTATTGAACTCCAATGATGATACATCGATTATTAAGTTTACCAAAAATTAATTTAAAAACTGATAGTAGCTCACATTACAGAGTAGAACTACCTTACACATATAAATGATTGAAGGCTTATATAAAAAAAGAAAAAAAAAGCTTAGTTATGTTGGAGTCAACAAAAATATTCTGTAGCAATGTAATTTAATTTTTGGACCACTTTAAAACAATGCTTACTAAGTCTTTTGGATTTTGGAAATTCCAGCACATATTTACAACTATATGGGCTGGGATTGTATCAGTCAGCTGTGGCTGCCACAAGTACCATGGGCTATGTTGCTTCAGCAGGCAAATTTGCTAAATGCTCACAGTTCTGGAGGATGGTGTGTCTGAGATTGAGGTGCTGGCTTATTTGGCTGCTTGGAAGTGATCTCTTCCTGGCTTTCACCTCACCATGTATTCACATGACCTTTCCTTGCAGAGAAAGGCAAAAAGAAAACTTATTGATTTTCTTCTGTGAAGTGTAGTGATCCCATCACGAAGTCACCCGCTTCATTACCTCAATTACCTACCCAATCCTATTTATCTCCGTATACCATCACATACGAGGTTAAGCCTTCAAGAAATTAATCCAAGTAGGAGACAAACATTCAGTCTATAATTAGGAATCTAGATGTGATGTTTGCTAATTTTGAGGCATGGGATCAGATGGCCATGGTAATTTTTGAAAGACTTTTTCATAAGATATTCCCTGCTCACCAAAGGTCTCTAATTAAATTGGACTGGTACTTTCAGGACAATATTACGGAGTAAGGAACAAAAGGCTACTGAATACGCTGAGAACACAGTTCTATCTCCTTTTAGAGAGTGAGTTCTTACCATGCCATGTACAGTGAGCCGAGGATTTGACTCTTTGGCAGAGTCAATTAAAAGTTAAATGATGTGTAAAGTAAAAGATATGATTTTTAGAAAGGGAGGATGGATAAAAAACTTGAACAAAGATATAGTCTGCTACCCTGAAATCGCAAGCTAAAAGAAGTAAATTGTGAAAAAGATACAGAACTCAGAGTATCTGAATATGTAAAATGAAAATGTAGCCTATTACACAACTTTTTAGCTGCTTATCACAATGAATAAATATTTGTATTTTATTTACAATTACTAGAAATGATCCAGGTTTCTGAAGATCAAAGGCTAATGCCCATGGGCAATTACTGGTCTGTAATTAAAGAATGTTACTCTGGAACTCATTTCCATACAGAATTGTCCTTTTATAATCACTCAGTCATTATCACCCCAGAAAATTCTTAGAATATAATCACTGATGCTTGTGTATAAACTTTTCTCTCCCTAGTACAGGCATTAAAAAGAGGATATGTATGGGAAGGAAATATCCATAATAATGATCAACACTTGGTGTTAATAACTTACATATAAATTATAAGTTAAATTATACTTATAGAGGTATAATTATGGCATCATTACAGGGATGCAATGAATTCATGTGGAATAAATATTTTGATAATATTGAATGTGTCACTGATTTACATGGCATCTTAAAATGATAACCCCTAGGGCTCTCTAAAATATGGAAAACAGCTCTCCAATTCACACAAGCTAGATAATAAAATCACAATTCAGCAATTCAATCTACCTGCTAAAAGCAATACACATCCTTTTAAAAAGGTAAAGAACAAATGATTCAATTCTTAAACAATATTTATCTTTGAAGTACAAAGGACTACAGTTTATTTGCCAGATACTATTTTTCTCAATTCAGGTATTCCTATTCCACTGGAATAGGACATAGGATTTGAGATAGTAAACAAATCTATAGTTCAGGATGTTATCTGGGAAATAAGCAATAGTGTGGAAGGTTTATAATTTAAACAGCTACCGAGTTAATAAGGTGACTATAAGAAATGGTAGGTCAAGAAGTTTATTTAAGTACAGTCATGTGTCACTTAATTATACATTCTAAAAAATGTATTCGTAGGTGATTTTGTTATTGTGCCAACATCATTGTGTATACAAACCTACATAGTATAGCCTACTATATATTTAGGTGATATGGTATAGCCTATGTGTATAAGTTGAATTACAAAGCTCTACAGTGTGATACTGTACTAAATATTGTAGGAAACTGAAACACAATGGAAAGTGTTTATGTGTTTCAACATATCTAAAAATGGAAAAGGTAGAATGAAATATGGTGTTATAATCTTCTAGGACCACCTTCATGTATGCAGTTTGTTGTTGCCTGAAATGTCATTATGCCTGACTGTATTGGATTTCAGGAGACAATGAGACTTTAATCCTGTCTATTAGAGAACCTCAGGGGGAAGTAGGGGGGAACTTGCCTACAATTCAACATAGCCTACGATATCTGCTAAGAGAGGTGCTAGACGTATTATTAAGCTAATAAAAGTGATGGATGGGAATATTTCCAGAGAATGATATATTCTTACTATATTATTGTGGGGAGCAGGCTGTGGCCAGCAGGGCCCCCACAGCCTGGAAAATGCTCAGGGAGCGACCCCCAACCACTTCTCCTCCTTTAACAACATTCTTTCCAGAAGTTACATAGCCCATGCATACAGCAAGCACACAGTTTTTCCTCTTTAAGGTTGATCTCTACCCCTCTACCCACTCTACCCCATGTGCTAAGATTTATCCAACCGTGTTAAGACACTGTGTAAATAAAGCTGTTTCCATGGTTCAGGTGCTGGCTTGCAGCCATCAACTACTTCAGTCCTCCCTACGCCATCCTACCCTGTTTCCCTGAAAATAAGACATTCTCCGAAAATAAGACCTACTTACAGGATAGATAAGACATCCCCTGAAAATAAGACCTAGCACATCTTTGGGAGCACACCTTAAAATAAGACACTGTCTTATTTTCAGGGAAACTGGGTCATCTCCTGTCGTTCTTTGTCTCTCCCTGTCTTTCATGGCTTTATTTCTCCAGTTCCCACCATTTCCACTCATGTCAACTCTCCCTCCTCACCTGGGTTACAAGGGATCTCTCCCTCATGGCAGGTCATGATACAGTATTCTAATGGATATGTGAATAATAGCTTTTGCGCTGACTGAGTAGGTTAGTACCAGGTAGGATTGCATTATGCCCCACCCTCTTGTTTGGAAGTGGTCACAGGTGTCCTCTCTTTCCACGTCAGGAAGCAATAAACCTGAACTGATAATTCACCTTCATGAGCTTTTAAAATTCACTCTTCCCTTTCCAGTGATGTTGTCCCCATAGTTCATGAATGCTCTGTTTATTTACAAATTTTAAATTATTACTCTAGGTGTTTTACTTTGAATTTTTTGTGTCTCTAAATCAGGTTGACTAATCATTTGTCCTTCAGTGTCTAGTTTGTTGTTAATCATAACGAGTCAGTTTTCCTCTTAGATACTGTAATTTGGGCACTGAGAGCTTGATTTTACCTTTATTTCTTTCTTGTGTCTGTTTAACTTTCACACTATTGTCTAATGTTATTCACCAAATAGAGTATAGTAATGATAGCTATTTTAATAACCTTGCCTACTATTTCTTTCATCTTTGTTATCTCTAGACTTGTTTCTATTGATTTTTCTCCTCTTTGTGAGTTGAATTTTAGTGCTTTCTTGAATTCCTGGTGATATTTTATTGGATGCCAGACCTTATGATGTTTAAATTCTTTGTGTGTATTTTTTATATCCTCATTAATATTCTTGAGCTTTGTTCTGGAATATTGTTAAATTATTTGAAACTAACCCCTTTGAGTCTTGCTTTTAAGATTTGTTACATAGCAACAGTGAAACTTTGAGTCCTGAGCTAATTTTGTCCCACTACTGAGACATAATATTTCTTGTGCTCTACCTGATATTTCCAAAATTACTTTGCTTTTTAGTTTTGCTAATGGAGATAAAAATGATTTCCAGTCATGTATGAATTTTTAGAATTGTTTCCTATAAATCTTTCACATTATTTTTCTGTGACCAAGTGTAGTTTTCTCACTTGGATGGATTGATACCAAATTAGTGACTTAAGGGGACCCTCTACAGAGGTCCACAACTCTGTACAAGCTTTTCATCTTCAGTATTTTCTCCTAAATACTCTTACCACCTCCACTTCCTGGAATCCTAGTTTGTTCTCTCAATCTTAGTCCAAGGCTTGCCTTGACTGCATTAAACTGTGGATTTCCAGATGCTCCTCCACTTGCAATGGGGTTACATTTTGTTAAATTTTAATAAATTGAAACTATAAGTTAAAATGCATTTAATACATGTAAACTACCAAACTTAAAGCTTACCCTAACCTATGGTAAACATGCTCAGAACACTTACCTTAGCCTACAGTGGGGACAAAATCAGTTGGAAACATAGTACACTGTGCAAGGGTGTCCAATTCCCCCCCACACACACACATCACATTAAAAAGCAAGAGTTATCTTGGGCCATACATTAAATAAACAAACTCTACTGAAAACTATCTAGCCATAAAAAGTTCCCTGCATACTTTTGTTATATCTGATATCTTACATAAACAAACAAACAAACAAAAAAAAGTCCTCACAAAATCAACACAGGCTGGACACCCCTACTAGCATATTAGTTGCTTACCTTCATTATTGCCTGATGATGTAGAGCTTTGGCTCACTGTCAGTAAAGTATGATAACTCTCAGCATCTTAAGAGAGTTATCATATTATAGCACATATCATTAGCCTTGGAAAAGGTCATAGTTCAAAATTTGAAGTATAGTTTTACTGAATGCATATTGTTTTTGCACCGTTGTTTAGTAGAAGGAAATTTTCAAACATGTGAAAAAATGTTCATTATCACTAACCATCACTGAAATGCAAATTAAACCACAACGAGATATCACCTCATTGATAGAATGATAGAATGATCATTATTGTCACACTTTATGGGGGCAAGACATGATTGCAAGAGGGACTTTACCTAACAATTGCAATCAGTGTAACCTGGGTTATTGTACCCTCAATGAATCTCCAACAATAAAAAAAAAAGTAAAAGACAACAGATGCTGGTGAGAATGCTGTTGGTGGATCCAAAATTTGTACAACTAGTATCGAAAAGAGTATGAAGATTCCTCAATGAAGTAAATGTAGACTTACATTTGTTTCAGCAATTTCACTATGAGGTATCTACCCAGAGGAGAAGTCATTTTATGATAAAAGACATATGAACTCAAGTGTTTGCTGCAGCACAATTCACAATTGCAAAGATGTGAATTAAACCGAAGTGCCCATCATCTTATGGGACAATGTGGTATACACCTACATACAATGAAGTAGTACTCAGCCATTAAAAGGGATGAAATAATGACTTTGGATCTTAAGAATGGAAAAACAAACCCTGAATGTTCTCATTAATAAGCAGATCTAAGTCATGGGTAGTCACAATCAGAAGAGATGTAAAGAACATTTCAAACCAAGGAGGGGATAAAGTATGAGGAAAACTAATGACAAAAAGTAACCGTTCTGGCACAATGAACTTTATTTTGGTGACAGGTAAAAAGAAGTCCTGATTAAGCCTTACACCAAGTATCTAGGGAACAAAAACATTTGTCATGCCTTGATATTTTGTAATAAAAACATTTGTATGTTGAGCTCTCATAAGTAGGACTGTTTGCTTTGTCAATCTAATAAACCATGGGAACTCACAGGGTTTACTTTTATTTCCTTTACTCAGGGATCAGCATCCTGTGTAGCCTACTGACTCAATTTGGCAAAATGATTGTTTCATATATTATGCCCAAAGTTTTATTTGTTTCAATTGTGAGTATAAATTCAGCCCATTATATTATACTATCTTGTCTAGAAACAAACATTTCTTTGCTACATTTACATCTTTACTGAACTTATAAATCTTTTGAAGTGTTTTGAATATGTACTACACATCTAATTATTTATTATTTCATGTGGAAAATTGTTGGGTATTGTAGAATATAACTTTCATTGACTTATTCCTTTAATATTTAGGCATAGAATATCACTTTTTAAGATATAGGCTTATTTTAAATTATCTATCAGAGATTCTTACAAAGTTTTCCCCTTAATAATAGTTTGCAGACTAGTCGTAAAGCCAGACAAGTATATGAACAAATAACTTTAGGGGAAACAGAATTAATCTGTGCCATAATGATGTTATTTTATTTCCCCTTTTACTGGACAGCAAGATGTTTTATGTTTTACCAGGTGAAAAATATAAAGAGGATCTTTAAATGGAATAAAAGAAAAAAGTTGTGTATAAAAAGCCCAAGAAGAAAAGGGTATAAATAGGTCCAGCCATGATGGCATTATGGCAAGGTAATGTCATTGTCATATAGAATACATGAAAGGAAATTTAAGAAGGAAAGGTTTTAGAAGGAGTTCAAATAATGTGAAGAGAGATGGATATCACTTTTGTTATTAGGACTGCATTTGTGAATTAAACCTAAGTGCCCACCATCTGATGAGTGAATAGAGTGGACCATGGAAAGTGAATTAGGTTGAGGTGTACTCCTCAGGGTAAGAAGAGCAACTTAGAAGTAATGAAATTGAGATTTCTTAAGACTCTTGTTGTCACTGTGGGAGAAGGGCATTATTCTTAAAATTTAAAAGGGACAAAACAAAAGTTTAGTTATAGTAAAATCAAAACATAGAGGTACAGAAATACAATCTTCCCTCATTTTCTGCAGAGAATTTGTTCCAGGAGCCCCACGGAACGTCCAAAATGCATAGATGCTCAAGTATTTTGTATAAAATGATGTGTATTTGCATACAACCTAAATATATACTCTCTCATACTTTAAGTAATCCCTCAGTTACTCACAATATCTAATAAAATGTAAATGCTATTTAATTTTTTTTTTTTTTGCAGTTTTTGGTCGGAGCTGGGTTTGAACCCACCACCTCCAGCATATGGGGCCAGCACCCTACTCCTTTTAGCCACAGGTGCCACCCTATTTAAAATGTTTTAATATTATATTTTTAATTTATATTGTTTTATTCAAGTATTGTTATTTGTTACTGTTTAGTTTTCTGAATATTTCTGGCATGTGGTTGGTTGAATCTTTAGATGCAAAAGCTATGCGTGCTGAGGGCCGACTTAATATGTAGCTCCTATAAATTCAAGGTGAGATTGTTACAATAATTGTGTAACTACTGACTCTACATAAATAATAGTGTGACATTATTAGAAAACTAGTCAAGATTGTGACAGATTGTGAGGAAAGGAAATGACTTCAACAAACTTACTCTTAGAGCTTAATTTTTTTTTAATTTATTATTTATTTATTTATTTATTTTTAGGGTTTAATTTAACCTCAACTTTACTCCTGTGTTTTTAGGCAAAATAAGCCTCATTCAGTCTGTGAGGAGACACAGGTTCTTTAAATTAAGAAAATAGTAACTATTTTAGAAATATGGTCTGTTAGAGTTGTTATATAATCAATGACTTTTGTTTTGTTAATTACTAACCTCATTTCTTGCTAGACACTGTTTTCTCCAGTGTCATGTTGCTAATAGTTGAACACAACAAAAAACATGTTTTTCCGATGTTGGCTTTGTGCAGGTGACCTAGAAGGGAAAGACTAATGTCTTTCTGCTAGTCTTCTGAACATCTATTCCCTTGCTTGAATGATTTGTAATATCAAAAGATTGATAGATCTGCGTTTACGTATGTTTACTTTTCTCCCCAGGCTTTTGTTTGCCCAAAGGTTGTGACAAACATTTTGAAAGAAAACTGTTTTCATTGAACTTGGGGGAGAGAAAAAAAAAGGAACCCTGTCTACTCTAATAAAAGTCAGTTTACACAAACAGCATGCAGCATAGAGAAAAAAAGGAGCAGCACCTTCTCTGTAAAATCTCGGTGTTTCTGAAGATTTTTATTGTCTTCAGGATTCCATGAAGATCAAATCTGAAATGATACATTTTTGGGTCATGAAATAGCAACTCATGAATGTTAAAATTCAGTGTTTCTCATTCTTCTTTCTCTCATTCTTACAAAGGTTTTAAATTCACTGGTTACTGTCGGTTATGCTGCTCTAAATGTTAACAGAAGATTGATTATAAAAGATGTCTTAAGAAATTATGGATTTTTCTAACCCAGAATCATTCTTTTAATAAAGGACAGATGTCTACTCAACAATCCCAAGTAAAAAGCAAACAAAATCAATTGTTGCTAGCACATCAGGGGTCTTTCTAACTAAACCAAAACTTTTATGGCTCCTAAGTCTTCAAAGCTGCTAAAAACAAATATTGGTGCTAAGTTCTAAATGATATCAGGTCATTACATTGGTGCTCTGTGAACACTGGTTTCAGGCCCACATCATTACCGTGTAAAGTATTCTGTGCATATTCCCTTTTTCTTCTATTCTTCTACTCTTGATGTAAATAATGTACTCTTGGTTCAAATAGCTTGAATAGTAACAATAACCAAAATTTTGTAGACCCTTTACATCTCATTCTTTCCAAAGTATGATATTGGTTTATTAACCATTCCTACACTCAAATATTATCAAGCTAATTTTCTCTTAATAAATGTGAGGCTGGACTTCTCAAAGCAATTGGACATTAGAACTGTTCTTCCATCCTTAGTCTTTTCATAATTTCAAGGAAATGGTGCAACATGAGATTAGAGTAGGCTAAACTACATATGCCCATTATAGACACTTTGTTGATAATTTTGTACATATTATACCTTAATACACATTGTTATTAAATGTGAAAATCCTTTCAAAATTGAATACTTTTTAAGGCAGTAAAAGAGGAGCATCTTTAGCCTTCCTTCTTTTTATTTTAATTCCTTTACAGAACAAGGTATTTGGTTTGTAAAAAATAGAAATATATGAGTGTGTTCTAAATGCTGTTGTGGTAAGCAGGCTGGCTGAGGGGATTTAATCACCTCTGCCTCCTGGAATTCTTGTTCCTGCATCGTCTCTTCCCACATGTACAACTAAACCAGCTTTAGTCCTTGCAAACAATAACATAGTAGAAGTGACTGTACGCTGCTTCTAACATGTAGTGTTAGGTTGTAGGAATCCAGTGTTTTTTCTCTGGGAGTTCTTCCCCCGACCCCAAAAAAATCACTGACTCTGGGAGGAATCCCATAATTAATACTCTGTTGGGTAACTCCACAAAAAGGCCTGTATGACAAAGAACCGATGTCTCAGGCCATCACTTGAAGAAGGCTGATGGCTCAGGTCCCCAAAAGTTAGGGAAGGGTAAGGCCTTTCAAAAGCTATGGGAGGAGCGTGAAATTGGATATTTTGAGAACTGCCAAAAGACACAGGAAAACACTCAAAGCTTATCACCGCCCCACCCACCGCACCCCAGTCAGGTGTGAGCTAACTGCTTGAACACACAAAGAGACACCTTGTGCAAGAAACATCCAACAAAGCTGTTCTCAGATTATTGAGGCACAGAAATTTATAGATAATAGATGCTTGTTGTTTTAAGGTGCTAATTTGGGCGGTGATTTATAATGTAGCAATAAGATTCTAATGTGGCTGTCTTCATAAGCACTCTCCAACATCTTTTCCGCAGTGTAAACTGCTTTAATACTTTTTTCCAGCAATTTTGGAGACTGAGTGGGGCAGACCGCTTGAGCTCAGGAGTTCGAGACCAGTCTGAGCTCAAGCAATCCGCCCATTTGGGCCTCCCAAAGAGGGAGACCACATCCCTAAAAATAGCCTGGCATTGTGTCAGGCACCTGTATTCCCAGCTACTTGGGAGGCTGAGACAAGAGAATCACTTGAGCCCACTTGTGGTTGCTGTAAGCTATGACTCTGTCTCAAAAAAAAAAAAAAAAAAATATATATATATATATATATTGTTTTTCAGCACAGTATTTTAATGGAATTCTGGGAATAAGCTTTTGCTTTGGAATCACCGTCATTTTCTGAGCTATATCTCAATGGAAAGTTGCTAGATTATTCTCTGTGTACGTCGCCATTATGTGCTTCATTTCACTGGACTGTCTTTCTCTTTGTTCACTGGACTGTCAAAATAATTTATTCATCTTCAAGCAACCATGAGTAACACCTGTATTCTAGATGACATAATTTCAAATAATACAGCCAAGTTTTTCCTTCCTTTTTAAGATATATTTTATATAAACAAGGGGACACATTCTAATCAACATACTTTAAAGATCAAAGTAATAAAATTGATTCATTTCACTGGACTGTCTTTCTCTTTGTTCACTGGACTGTCAAAATAATTTATTCATCTTCAAGCAACCATGAGTAACACCTGTATTCTAGATGACATAATTTCAAATAATACAGCCAAGTTTTTCCTTCCTTTTTAAGATATATTTTATATAAACAAGGGGACACATTCTAATCAACATACTTTAAAGATCAAAGTAATAAAATTGATATCTATATTCTCATACCAACAGAAACTGAACATTACTTGAAAAAATTACTACTTCTGATGGAACTGAATCTTATACAATTTTGGGTAACTTCTCTAAGAAAATGAGTACCAAATTTTCAAAACTAAATTATGTACAAGGATCTGAAAGAAAATGCCTAAGTGAGGAACTTTGTCAGCTTGAGGCTGAATCTACCCATGAACATCAGTAATCCTTTTAATCATGCCACAGTTTATATTTTATAATAAACTTCTTGTTTATTCTTCCATAATTAAATTTATAATTTTAACATAAATGTGTGAATTCCCAAATGCATTGTTTAATTTTGTTTGCTTTTAAGCTATCAATGCCTAAAATAATATTGAAATGTATAGTTTTTTGTTACTTGCTTTTTCCCTGTTCAAGATTGTATTTCTAAAGTTGGCTCATGCTACAGTATAATTTAAATTAGAATCAACTATTTATAACTAAAATTTTAAAATATCATAATTCATAGAGATCACCTGAAGTACATCATGTCAATAATTCCTTTAAATATTCTGACTTTTGTCCCCAAACTTACCACATCATTAAAAGTCAGAGTGCAGAAATGACTTGCTTTCACCTCTCATACTGATGTCTTCACGTGCTAAAACAAATGTAATGTTGTTTAGCCTGCAGCGATTTTATAGGAAACACCCAGCTGAAATTCACATGGTATATGTTTTGGGCATGCCCTAGAAGACATGATGAACTTGGTACAGAGTAGTCTGTCTAACAACACACTGGAATTACCTTGATAAGCATTTAGTACCAGAAAATATTGCCTGGCTTTTATAATTTCGCCTATATTTTACATCATTTGTGCTACTCTTTTATCTAATCACACCTCTCTATCGCCTGGTAGAAAGCTCAAAGTCCAATTTACCATTCATCTTTAGCAATTGAAGAGATCAGCATAGCACACATTTTATGAATTAAAATCAGCTTTATTTACATCCATTGTTCGACTCATACAAGTGCTCCTTATTCTAAGTTTCCTCTTTTCATTTGCATTTCTACATCTTTCGCTTTATGTCTAAATTATGCATTAGAACTACAGAAAAAATTAAATTTCTTGGGCAACGCCTGTGGCTCAAAGGAGTAGGGTGCCAGCCCCATATACCGGAGGTGGGAGGTGGCGGGTTCAAACACAGCCCTGGCCAAAAACTGCAAAAAAAAAAAAAGAAAGAAAAAAGAAAAAGAAAAAAATTAAATTTCTTCCCATGCTTTAAATCTATTTCTTGTTTTGAATAATCCTTAGATTTGTCTTTGTTAGAATAGATATCTACAATTTTGCAGCCTTGCTTTATACATTTTGTTTAATATGTATGAAAAGCTGTGTGATACACACTGGATCTAGGACATAAAATTCTTTTTTTATTGTGTTAAAAATCATATTAAAGATTTTATTAACTCATGTCCTATTATTGAGGGTGCATCTAGTTATTTTATTCATAGGATCTCTGAAATATTCTTAGTTAAAATGTTGAGAAAGTGTTTTAAGCATGTACTTTTAAAAGTCATATTTCAAGACTATGCTTTTTGACAGCTGTGAAATAACAATGTAATTGCATCATAACTGTGAGATATGACTCTTCTTGCTTGTAGAGAGTGGATATTTTGCCAATGCTGACATGTATACAGCTGCCTCGGGGCAGCCTATACTTCCTGATTAGTTAAGTCCCAATACCCATCTTGTCTGATTCATTGACACTTTATCCAGTAATTGAGATAAGAAGATTAAATATATAAAATGAGAGCAGTTAGTTTGAAAAATACAAGTGTAATTTCTTTTGCAAGTACACATTGGAAGACCTTATGTATACCTATATATATGCTAATCTATTTTATACTAATAAGCCATTTTACTAATTTTTTTAAGTATTCTTTATCAACAATTGTGGTAGACAGCAGAGATTTCATACAAATGCATAGAGTTATCCTCACATATTATTAAAAAGTTTTCAGTCAGCTCCATATGACTCTTTTAATTTAGATATATAACTATGGAAATTCAAATCCTAAACTACATATGATTTACAGGGGCAAATATTATGTAATTAATCTTTTTAGAGAAAAATGAGCCTTAGATGCAAATCATTCTGTGATAAGTTTGGTTATGTTAACATCAAAGGAATGCAAATGCCATTGATTTATATTTTCTAATTCATTTGATAATCACTTTCGATTGAAAAGCAGAATATTAACTGTAGCAATTTTTGTAGTTACCTCTGAGCTTTTTAGAATTATAACACAATGGCTCTTGTGAGCAGAATTTGTTTCATAATTAACTTATTCTTCTTTTTAAAAATTTTACTTTGTGGTGAAGTATGTGACATCTAATTTTTCCATTGTTCTTGTTCTTTAAGACATAAACATAGACTCTCATTCTTAACTCAGAAAGTTAAGGGATGAGATCAATTATAGCAGGCATCTCTGGGGCATAAAGAACAGACTAGTGTATGTGCAGCCAGCTGATAGAAATTATCATTAAAACATGACTTTAAGCAGGCAGATAACTTTTCCAAGTTAAAGAAGATTGAAGTATATGGGAGCAGATGAGCCATGTAGAATAATATTATTAAATAAATGCAAAAAGGAAACAACACAATGCATTCAAGTATAATTGGTTCAAGTTATCCAATATTACTAAAGTTTACAGTGTGAGACCCAGCTCCTCTTACCTGCTCCAGGCTCGGGGGATGTTGCCCTCTGCTCTGCTGGGGACACGAGACCATCCCATGTCTGCTCTGGCAGCCACTGTGTGACCAACAGTTTAGCAGATCCTGCACCTTTCCAGACTGGGGGGGAGGGGGGAGGGAAGGGGGTTACTTCATCATCTCACCCAAAAAACACTAATGATCCCTGATGGCCTGCTCTGAAAAATTGGTGGCATGGCCCAACATCCTCCTCGACAAATTGTATTTGGTCAAATGAAAAAAAAAAAAAAATCCCTGGAGCTGAAAATAAGGATCTTAAAACAATGGCCTAGATCCTGGATTTTTAAGGGAGAGATCCTCTTCCATATATAAACCTCTCTCTTAAATGTAAGAAATAAATGGGTGGAGACAAGATGGCTGACTGAAGCCAGCTTTCCAGAGGCTCCCGTTCAGAAGGAGAGTTAAAGGACAGAAATTTAGCAAGTAACCTGGTGAATTAGAGCTGCACCAAGAGAGAAGGTTAAAGAATGCACATTAACCCCGCTGAGGCGAGCTACCACCCCAAGGATATAAACAAAATGTACAAAATCCATCACAAAGTGGACAGGAGTCCCCTCCCCAATGAGAATGGCTCGATGTGCCCAAAAATAAATGAGCAGAGTTCAAAGGTCTTCCCACAACACTTCATGGGAGAGACCCTCTAAAAACCGGACCTACCTCCAGTACTAGGGTGCCACAGTGTTCTCCTGTCAGGCATAAAACTGTATAAAACTGTACATATTCACTACATGCAATTCTGAGCTCTCAGCACTCCCCTCCACTCTCACTCTGAGGTCTGGAGGCCTGTGCTCCAGGATTCCAGATTCTTGGGTGATTTCTTGAGGTGTGTGGACAGGGCCTAGACTGCAGCTGGTCAGTGCTGATTCGGTGGCATGAGAGTGAGGAACAGACAATCGGCTGAGAGGGAACAACACCGGAGCAGTGGTGCTCCGAGGTGCAGAGCAGCAGCCATTTTTGGCAACAATAGGACTCACTCCTGGATATTCTGAAGCCACACCCCCTGTCTCCCTGGGCAACCATAGAAGACCGGGCATCTTCTCAGGTTACAACCACCGCGTAACAGGTCTGGGATGGTAACACAGGCCCCGTGAATAAAGGGTTTGCCTGAGGCAGTACTGGCCTGGGTAGAGCGCGAGGACTAGAAAACACATGCGCAGAGCTGGGAGATACCCAAGGTGAGGCTGACCCAGAGGACTGCTTTACTGAGCATAAGATGCACCCAGCCCCCAGGGGATCATCAGCTTAAATAAAGGAGGGCAGGCAGAGGCTGTATCTGACAGGTAACCATGCTAGAAATACAAAATACAGCTGAGACCATACAGCAGCACACACAGGGCCTGAGGCACAGATTCCAGGAACTCAAAACAACTTCTCTTTGGCACAGGAATTTAGCAGGGACAGAAACAAATTCCCGCAAAGTTGTTCTGTTCTGTCAGTAACATCAATCAGGGATAGGGTGGAACTGAGTGAACAACCCCAGCCTCCTGAGGTTGTCAGGCCTCACCTCCCCCTCCCAGGATAGAGGCAGAGAGCAGCGGCTTGGCTGAGAAGACATAGATCTCCTTGTGATTCAGACAGGTGCAAACCCCTGGAGTATCTGCTCATTGGAGGCAAGTGGGTCACAGCCTTGTGGGGTTATCAGTGACTGGGTGTGACAGAGGTGCAAGGTGGGGAAGGAGGCATCAACCTTCCCAGACTAATCTATTTGCTGGGGGGGTCCTCCTGACTTCACGGAGCACCAGAGCAAGTCATATTTGATTTGTCAGCAAACCCCTGTGATCTATTTGACAGAGACCTTTTAAAATCTCCCACCTGAGACAGGTACTGACTGAAAAATTGATTTGGACCTTTCAAACCAAGCCAATCGCCCGAGGACTATCCAAGTGGTGCCCAGGGTGTGTAGTTGTAGGAAAATATGATTTTCCTTTTGCAATTGTTACCTGTGGGGGGCGGGGTGACTTAATTGATGGTATTTCTCCATAGCTGAGACTTCAACCCAGAGTAACTGTTTCACTAGGGCCAGACTGAGACCAGCTGAAAACAAGACAGAGCCACTTAGCCCCACCACACCAAACAGGTCCTCAGTTTCTCAGGTGGTAGCAGTATATGGGTCCTCAACAAAGCTCCAGGGGAAAAGTCAAATGGTGTAAAATAATCATGGGGCATAATCAGCGGTAAAACTCTGGTAACATGAATAACCAGAATAGATAAACCCCCCCAAAGAAAGATATGGCAGATGTAACTGAAGATCCTATTCATAAACAGCTGGCTGAGATGTTAGAAATCGATTTCAGAATTTGGATTGCAAACAAGATAATAGAATGGAGAAAAATTTGGAATTAGAAATTCAAGGAGTAATTCAAAAGTTGGAATTAGAAATTCGAGGAGAAATTCAAAATTTGTCTCAAGAATTCAATGAATTTAAAGACAAAACCACCAAAGATTTTGACACACTGAAGCAAGAATTTGCAGCCCTCAAAGATCTGAAAAACACAGTAGAATCCCTCAGTAACAGAGTAGAGCAAGGAGAAGAAAGGATTTCTGACATTGAAGACAAAGCTTTTGAACACTCCAAAACTCTCAAAGAGGAAGAGAAATAGAGAGCAAAAAAGAATCATTCTCTCAGAGACCTCTGGGAAAATTTGAAGAAGGCTAATATCCGCCTCACTGGACTCCCTGAAAAGATCAAGTGGCTTCGCAAGGCTCAGAGGCCTTTCTCCATGAAATCATGAAAGATAGTTTTCCAGACATGCCAAGACATTCTGAAATTCAGATAGCAGACAGTTTCAGAAACCCAGCACAACTCAACCCAAAGAAGACATCCCCCAGGCATATCATAATTAACTTCACTAAAGTTAATATGAAGGAGAAAATACTGAAAGAAGCCAGATGTAAGAAATCCATTACTTACAAAGGGAAGAATATTAGAATGACTGCATATCTCTCTTCTGAAAATTTTCAAGCAGAAGAGGGTGGTCATTGACTTTTAATGTCCTAAAACAAAATAACTTTCAACCCTGGATCCTGTATCCAGCTAAACTGAGTTTCATTTATGATGGAGAAATTAAATACTTTAATAACATTTATATGTTGAAGTAATTCGCCATAATCAAATGAGCTCTTCAGATTATTCTCAGATCTATTCTCCATAATGACCAGCCCAATCCTCTACCACAAAAGTAAACTCACTCAGAAACTTTTGATCAAACTCCAACTTCCACAGTGATGAAAGGATTAAAAATGTCTACTGGACATTCAAAAACTATATACCCACAATTTTACCAGACTTATCAATATTCTCCATTAATGTGAGTTGCTTAAACTGTCCTCTAAAGAGGCACAGGTTGGTTGACTGGATACAAAAACTCAGGCCAGATATTTGCTGTATACAAGAATCACATCTGACCTTAAAAGAAAAATATAGACTCAGGGTGAAAGGATGGTCGTCCATATTTCAGGCAAATGGTAATCAGAAGAAAGCAGGTGTTGCAATTGTATATGCAGATAAAATAGGCTTTAAACCAAAAAAAGTAAAAAAGGATAAGAATGGTCACTTTATATTTGTTAAGGGTAATACTTGATATGATGAGAATTCAATGATTAATATTTATGCACCCAACCAGAATGTGCCTCAAATTGTAAGAGAAACTCTAACAGACATGAGCAACTTGACTTCCTCCAGCTCCATAACAGTTGGAGATTTCAACACTCCTATGGCAGTGTTGGATAGATCCTCCAATAAGAGGCTGAGCAAAGAAATTTTAGATATAAACCTAACCATTCAACATTTGGATTTAGCAGACATCTACAGAACATTTCATCCCAACAAAACTGAATATACACACTTCTCATCAGCCCACGAAACATACTCCAAAATCAATCACATCTTAGGTCACAAGAGTAACCTCAGTAAATTTAAAGGAATAGAAATTATTCCTTGCATCTTCTCAGACTACCATGGAATAAAAGTTGAACTCAGTAACAAGAGGAATCTGCATACTCATACAAAAACATGGAAGTTAAACAACCTTATGCTGAATGAGAGCTGGGTCATAGACAGGATAAAGAAAAATTGCCAAATTTTTGGAATAAAATGACAATGAAGACACAAATTATCAGTGCCTCTCGGGTACCAGAAAGGCAGTCCTAAGAGGGAAATTTATAGCACTGCAAGCCTTCCTCAAGAGAACAGAAAGAGAGGAAGTTAACAACTTAATGGGATATCTCAAGCTACTGGAAAAGGAAGAAAATTCCAACCCCAAACCCAGTAGAAGAAAAGAAATAACCAAAATTAGAGCAAAATTACATGCAATTGAAAACAGAAGAATTATACAACATATCAATAAATCCAAAAGTTGGGTTTTCGAAAAGGTCAATAAAATAGATAAACCTTTCACTAATCTAACCTGGAAAAAAAGAGTAAAATTTCTAATTTCATCAATAAGAAATGATAAAGATGAAATAACAACAGACTCCTCAGAAATTCAAAAAATCCTCAATGAATATTATAAGAAACTTTATTCTCAGAAATATGAAAATCTGAAGGAAATTGACCAATACTTGGAAGCACATCACCTTCCAAGACTTCACCAGAATCAAGTGGAAATGTTGAACAGGCCATTATCAAGTTCTGAAATAGCATCAACCATACAAAATCTCTCTAAAAAGAAAAGCCTGGGACCAGATGACTTCATGTCAGAATTCTACCAAACCACTAAAGGGGAACTAGTATCTATACTACTCAACCTGTTCCAAAATGTAGAAAAAGAAGGAAGACTACCCAACACGTTCTATGAAGCAAACATCACCCTGATCCCCAAACCAGGAAAAGACCCAACAAGAAAAGAAATTATAGACCAATATCACTAATGAATATAGATGCAAAAATATTCAACAAGCTCCTAACAAACAGAATCCAGCAACACATCAGACAAATTATACATCATGACCAACTCAGATTTAACAGTGTCTCATGGCCGGTTCAATATCTGTAAATCTATAAATATAATTGAGCACATAAACAGATTAAAAAACAAAGACCATATGATTCTCTTAATAGATGCAGAAAAAGCTTTTGGTAATATCCAGCATCCCTTCATGATCGGAAGACTTAAGAAAATTGGTATAGAAGAAACATTTCTTAAACTGATAGAGGCCATTTATAGCAAACCCAAAGCCAATATCATATTGAATGGAGTTAAATTGAAATCATTTCCACTCAGATCAAGAACTAGACAAGGCTGCCCATTGTCTCCACTTCTCTTTAACATTGTAATGAAAGTTTTAGCCATGCAATTAGGGAAGACTTTTGCTCTATGCATATGATATGATTGTATGTCCGGAAAACACCAGGGATTCTACTATAAAACTCGTAGAAGTGATCAAGGAATACAGCCGCATTTCAAGTTACAAAATCAACATTCATAAATCGGTAGCCTTTATATATACCAACAATAGTCAAGCTGAAAAAACAGTTAACGACTCTATTCCATTCTCAGTAGTGCCAAAGAGGATGAAATACTTGGGAGTTTATCTAACAAAAGATGTGAAATTTCTCTATAAACAGAACTATAAAACTCTAAGAAAAGAAATAGCTGAAAATGTTAACAAATGGAAAAACATACCATGCTCATGGCTGGGAGGAATGAACATTGGTAAATGTCCATACTACCCAAGCACTATACAATTTTAATACAATCCCTATTAAAGCACACTGTCATACTTTAAAGATCTTGAAAAAATAATACTTCATTTTCTATGGAATCAGAAAAAACATCAAGTAGCCAAGACATTACTCAGAAATAAAAACAAAGCAGGAAGAATCACAGTACCGGACCTCAGACTATACTATAAATCGATAGTGATCAAAACAGCATTGTACTGGCACAAAAACAGAGAGGTAGATGTCTGGAACACAATGGAGAACAAAGAGATGAACCCAGCTACTTACAGTTATTTGATGTTTGACAAGCCAATTAAAAACTTTCAGTGGGGAAAAGATTTCCTATTTAACAAATGGTGCTGGGTGAACTGGCTGGCAACCTGTAGAAGACTGAAACTGGACCCACACCTTTCACCATTAACTAAGACAGACTCTCACTGGATTGAAGATTTAAACTTAAGATATGAAATATCAAAATACTAGATGAGAGTGCAGGGAAAACTCTTGAAGAAATCGGTCTGGGCAAGTATTTTTTGAGGAGGACCCTCTGGGCAATTGAAGCAGCTTCTAAAATACACTATTGGGACCTGATCAAACTAAAAAGCTTCTGCACAGCCAAGAACACAGTAAGTTAAGCAAGCAGACAGCCCTCAGAATAGGAGAAGATATTTGCAGTTTCTGTCTCTGACAAAGGTTTAATAACCAGAATCCACAGAACTCAAACGTATAAGCAAGAAAAGAACAAGAGATCCCATCGCAGGCTGGGCAAGGGACTTGAAGGGAAACCTCTCTAAAGAAGACAGGCGCATGACCTACAGACATATGAAAAAATGCTCATCATCCTTAATAATCAGAGAAATACAAATCATAACCACTTTGAGATATCATCTAACTCCAGTAAGATGAGCCCATATCACAAAATCCCAAGACCAGAGATGTCGGCGTGGATGTGGAGAAAAGGGAACACTTCTACACTGGTGGTGGGAATACAAATTAATACATTCCTTTTGGAAAGTTGTTTGGAGAACACTTAGAGATCTAAAAATAGATCTGCCTTTTAATCCTATAATTCCTCTACTAAGTATATACCAAGAAGACCAAAAATCACATTATAACAAAGATATTTGTACCAGAATGTTTATTGCAGCCCAATTCATAATTGCTAAGTCATGGAAAAAGGCCAAGTGCCCATCGATTCCGAATGGATTAACAAATTGTGGTATTTGTACACCATAGAATATTATGCAGCTTAAAGAAAGATGGAGACTTTACCTCTTTCATGTTTACATGGATGGAGCTGGAACATATTCTTCTTAGTAAAGTATCTCAAGAATGGAAGAAATAGCATCCAGTGTACTCAGCCCTACTATGAAACTAATTTATGGCTTTCATATGAAAACTATAACCCAGTTATAACCTAAAATATGGGGAAAGGGGAGAGGGAGGGGAGCGAGGGGGGAGGATGGACAGAGGGAGGGTGATTGGTGGGATTACACCTGTGGTGCATCTTACAAGGGTACATGTGAAACTTAGTAAACGTAGACCATAAATGTCTTAACACAATAACTAAGAAAACGCCAGGAAGGCTACATTAACCAGTTTGATGAAAATGTGTCAAACGGTCTATAAAACAGTGTATGGTTCCCCATGATCGCATTTACACAGCTATGATTTAATAATAAAAAAAATAAAAGAAAAAAGAAAGTGTGAGACCCAGAATAACGGAAAATGAAGTTGACTGGAAAAATAGAAATCTGATGATGAGATCTTTAGGAGTTTGAAACACAGCCTGAGGCTAGATTACTAACTCAATCTGTCCAAAACCCAATTTATGTAAACAAAGCATGTGTACCCTCTGATATTCTTAAATAAAAATACCTTTAAGTTTCTCCATGTCACCATAGGCCTTCAAAGAAATATTGATTTTTTTTCATTTCCCTGACAACTTTCCACATACATCTAAATTCCAAGTTAATTTCTTAAAATATATTTAAAACAATTTAACAAATTTATATGACTCAAACTATCACTATAAAAGATGAACTACTTAAAATATTGCTTGCTGACTACTAAGCAATGAATATGATCATTAATAAATGGTTGCCTTCAATAGTAAAATCTATACATTTGCCACTATAACATACAATTTGCATTTAAAATACACACCATAAATAAAATATAACACTAATTAAATTTATCATGAGAAAATTCAGAAAATGTATAATAAAAATAAAGCAGTTTCCCATGTTGAAACATTATTAATTCACCACGTATGATGAGATTGACGTTAAAGAGGTGGGGAGAGCTAAAGGTTGACGTGTAAAAGAGTTGTATAGGAATGAAGGCCAACGTCAGGTAAGCTCTTAGACCCATAGGACCCGCCATTTTTTTCTTACCATTTTGGGACTGCTATGGAGACAGAACAGCAAGCTTCAGGGACGTTACATAATGCCTTGGAATGGAAATTTGTTTCCACTCACACTGTTTATGTCTTTTATGATTATTGTATACTTCTGTAAGTACACAGCCCTGGAAATGTACCCATCAGACCTGCTTTCAACAGTGAATCTTTCCAGAGCATGGTTCACTAACAGCCCTCAAGTGTTATACCTTTAGGATCTACTACCACGTTTACTCTAGAGCCGCACACCTGCAAGTTGCTTCTAGCCTGTGAGTGAGCCCAGCAGGGGGAGTTACAGGGTCGGCCAGTTCTGAGACTGCAAGGACCAGGTGCTACTCTGGGGCTCCCTTAGCAACCAGCCAAGCGTTTCTCAGAGCTTGAGGCTCATTATGTACAATCATTCTCCCTGCTCTCTCCTTGAGTCACACATTTCAGCGCGGCATTGTGATCTGTATAGAGGTAGTACCCACCTAATCCTGCTCCCTGTCTTTATTTTTGTAGATGTTTCTCTCAATAAATCTGTTACCTTTTTAATACTTTCTTTGTATCTGCTTCCTAGATAGTCTTAACTGTTGAGATAAGAGACATACAGCACAATATTAAAAAGAGTGATTTTTGTCATATGGCTGGTGTGTTAGAAAATGATGCTTAGCATTATATTTACATGGCCCATGGATTTCTTCAAAGCAGGTAGCAATTGTTTGAATGCATGCCTCAAACCAGGCTTATATACCCTCCTGAACAAGGATGACAGTTAAATTTAGCAGCATGAGGTGGCGAGAGCTCTTCAGCATCTTTTCATTGATCTCTATAATGTTAACATCCCTCTTCAAGAATAATTTTCACTTTATCCTCAACCACCTTCACAAAGCCTTTCAAATCAACCACAAAATAGTGGTGTTAGTTTTTTTTTTATTATATATCCCTTGGCATTGATGGAGAAAAAAATTTACTATGCAAGGTAATTATATTCCAAAGCCTTTTCAAATGTCAAATAGTTAAAAAATCTTTTAGTAATGATTCTTGTTTGATATCTGTACCGTAGACCATGTTTTGCATAAGTATTGTAAATAGTAAGTCTTGACAACTGTGATAATGTCATGAACTATCAACTGGTGGTCCATGGGTCATGAAAGCAATGTCGTAGTTGGAGGGAAAAAAATTATTTGGATGTTAGTTAATTCTATATTCTACATTCCTGGTTAAATGTTATAAGATCAAAGTGTCTAGTGTCTAGGACCTCATTCACAATAATTTTTTTTTTTTTTGCAGCTATACTCCTATATTCCTTTTAAGCATAAGAGAAATGATTGTGCATAATTCTCAAATGTTCTGCTTTGCCAAGCAGGTTTTGAGGACCTCCAGACAACTAGTGATTTCCTTTAGCCATTTCTTTCAGAAAATAGGTTTTCTCAGAATGTTAGGCTACATTGGGTTTTGACATAATATTTTTAGCACAAGTATCACGATCAGCAGAGTCAACCTATTAGGCAACTTCTTACCCAGACATCGTCTTCTCCTGAGAAATAAACTTCCAGAGCAATATCTGCATCCCAAACAATCCTGACTTATCTACAATAAAAATTTATCAGTGTGTAATGATTTTATAAATAGTTCCCAGAGAAAAATAACAGTATTTTCACAGAGAGTTAATGCATCTTCTATTGTTATTTTGATGACATATGCATAGCTTGAATATTGATTCTGTGGAACTAACATCTCACGGTTTCTTTGAAAGGCATTTCATTGTCAACTTCTTTTCTTTCTCTGTGATATTGTCTTCACCTCTAAATCTTTTTTTTTTTTTTTTTTAGACAGAGTCTCACTGTCACCCTGGATAGAGTGCAGTGTTGTCATCAGAGCTCACAGCAACTTCAAACTCTTGGACTCAAGCTTTCCTCTTGTCTCTGCTTCCCAAATAGCTGGGACTACTTTCCCACCACAATGTCCAGCTAATTTTTCTATTTTTAGTAGAGATGGGGGTCTCACTTTTGGTCAGGCTGGTCTCCAATTCCAGAGCTCAAGCAATCCACTCGTCTTGACCTCCAAGAGTGCTCCTTTAACTTGTTACGTTGTCACTGTCTTCTTCTGAGTCAACATGATAGGGAATATATAAATACTAACATATAATTTTTTTAATTTACAATTATAGCACATGCCCTGATGTTTTTTTCAACGTGTCTAATTGCTTTGGTATGTTTCACTTCATCCAAACATCTTTAGTTTTAGTTCATTTAAATTATTTTTTTACTTGCTTTGCTTTTATTTCTACATTTTCTGGCAAATATTTTTAACTTTTTTTTTTTTTTTACTTACAGAAAAGTATTCAAAAGACTATGAGCCAAAGATAAAAGACATTATGGAAATATGTTTGAGACAAGTGAAGAAAGGGCATGAAAGTCTGGCATCACGTGCACCGTGGTGACGGGTTTCTTTTTTTTTTTTTTTTGTATTTTTCTTTCTTGCACAGCTTTTATTAGACAATATCATGTAATTATACATAATCAAAACACAGTAAAATCATACTTTCCATCAACTTGATACACACATTAAACACATTTCAAATTGTCTCCATGTAATTCCAAAATTTTTTCAATTATGTTGGGTGTGTAACACAAGTTTGTTACCTTTTTTCCCCACACTTTTATTTAAAATATTGCACTGAATTTGGGAGAATTAAATTAACCATTTTTTCACATAAAGTTTAGTCAAGAGTATTGAGAATTATGCATGTATATAAAAAAAACACATTTTGATAGGTCCAATTCCATTCCTTCTTCTAATTTTTCTTCTACAAGAGGTTTTGTTCAGAATTATCTTACTATCTATTTAATATTTTTTTCCATTTTGCATCTTATCATATGATTTGATAAGTATATTTAGACATTTGTTTTCTTTATCACATTACTAACTCATTAAAGGCAGGAATAATTTTTTATTTTTATTTTTTGTAGAGACAGAGTCTCACTCTACCGCCCTCGGGTAGAGTGCCGTGGCGTCACACGGCTCACAGCAACCTCTTAACTCTTGGGCTTAAGCGATTCTCTTGCCTCAGCCTCCAGAGCAGCTGGGACTACAGGCGCCCGCCACAACGCCCGGCTATTTTTTGGTTGCAGTTTGGCAGGGGCTGGGTTTGAACCCACCACCCTCGGCATATGGGACTGGCGCCCTACTCACTGAGCCACAGGCGCCGCCCGGAATAATTTTTTTTTTAATTTTCATTGTGCACTCAGTTTTTGTCATAATTTTGCCTTAATTATGCTAAGCTTTACTATGAGACAAAATTCATTGAGTGAGAAAAAGCATTCAAAGAAATGAAAATGATGAATTAGGTCAAATACAACAAAACACTTAAGTAGATTTTCAAAAACTAGCCCTGTCTATAATTTCAACCTTATTTTTTTCTGAATATATTTTTTGCCTAATACACAGTACAGATATCAGTAACTTTCATATATCGTATTCAGTGTTTGCTGTTAAAAAATGTTATGATTTATTTAAATATCTAGATAGCACTAAGTATATTACAAACTAAGAAATACCCAAGATCTAATGTGTCACTCTGTCATTCAATTTAGATGTATTGTCCAGAAATCATATGTCAGCGTAGTCTGCAAGGCGACAGAGGTTCAGTGACCAAGATTTGTTTTATCTATGGTAATGCCTCCTTTTTCTGTCCAGCAATCCTGACAGGTTTTTGCTTTTATCACATAACTCTGAATCATAGCTATGATTCACATTGTTTTCTGTGAACATGAAATAAAATTGCACCAAGAAATTGCCCCTTTGTGATTACTGAGAATAATATTTCATGCTAGTATAATTTTTTTTGTTACTGAAAAGACCAAAAGGGACACAAATACCAAGAGATTTAAGAGATAACATTGAACAGTAGTTTTTATTTTGTTTTTACAATCATTGCTTACTATCTCAGGGGCCAAAGATTAGGTTAAACAAATGAATAACAGATGTAGTTTAAAAAATACTAGCTTCCATTTTTCAGAAAATCGTATCTCATGAGTGGTAGGAATTTTCATTTTGGTGTTTTTTACTTTCAAAAGGTATTAATTGGTAGGTATTTCTAATGAAAAGAGGAAAAAGTATGAGAATTTCTACTTTTCTCAGTTATTACTCTTAATGAATTAGTCTTCTCAAAAGTTTCAGGCCCTTTTCAGTTGTACTTTATTATAAAGTTAAAAGTACAACTTTTCAGTTGTACTTTTTACTTTCAAAAGGAGGAAGTGCTCCTTTTTGTTTTTAGGAGCACTTCCTCCTAAAAACAAAAAGGAAATCTCATGACAAAGGAATGTTGTAAAATCTTCAGTGCGCTTACTGTTGAAACATGTTATGATTTATTTAGGCATCTAAATAGCAATAGATACGTTACAAACTGAGAAATACCCAAAATCTAATATGTCACTCCATCATCCAGGTTAGAGGTATTGTACAGAAATCCTGGGCCAGAGGAGTCTGGGAGAGGATGGAGATTCAGTGACGAAGATTTGTTTTATCTATGTTAATGTGGCCTTTTCTCTGTCCAGCAATCCCGATAGTTGTTTGCTTTTATCACATAAGACTGAATTCAAATGAGGAGGGTGACTGTTAAAAATGCATCTTTTTGTGGTGTTCATTCAGGGGTAACACACACAGCTGTGTTTTCTGAGTGTGTTCACAGGGACTGGGTCTATGCATTTATCAAGTAGCAGAGCAAGGTGCTTGTTCTCTTCTAGCTCAAGAAGAGAGCCACACAAGACAAACAGCATCCCCCAAACTGCACTACTCTGTGTAATTTTTGTTCTGAGACAGAGGCTTACTCTGTTGCCCTGAGGAGACTGCTGCAACCTCAAATTCTTGGGCTTGAGCCATACTCTTGCCTCAGCCTGCCGAGTATCTGGGACTACAGGCACGCACCAGCATGCCAGATTAATTTTTCTATTTTTAGAAGGACTGGGATCTCACTGTTGCTTAGCTGGGTCTCAAACTCCTGAGCTCAAGCAGTCGGCCCGCATATGCCTCCCAGAGAGCTAGGATTGTAGGCCTGATCCCCCATAACCAGACTGTAGCCAATTTTTAATCACAAAGGAGTGATAGAAGAGCATGGCAAACTTTTGTTATTTTATAGATTTATTTACAATTCCCCATTTAAGATGATGAAAGCAAAATAATACTTAATAAAAGAAGTATATTTCTCTATGCTCACATTGTACTAAAATTCTAGTGGTGTAACAATACACATAATTGGTAACAGAGTAAGAGAGTTTGTATTTCACTTGTGTTATATTCAGTACATAGCTGTCTATGCTCACTACACATCCTTCTTTTATTAGCTCCCACCTGTGATCCCAAGAATAGTTATCTGGCTGACAAAAGGGAAAAAACAAAAAAACTTGATTGAGATTGACAGGGATCCTCCAGGTTATGCCACTTGCTGGGAATGAAATGAGAGTTTTACTCAAAAAAGAATTACTCCAAGTAAAAAATTACTACTTTGCAGTGCTCAGTTTTCCTGAATGGACGGCCTTAATGAAAGGTCTCTATCTCCTTTGCAGTGCTCAGTTTTCCAAAATGAACAGCCCTAATGAAAGGTCTCTATCTCTTTCAACATAATGATCACTAGATGGCAAATGACTTAGTGAAGTGGTTTAAATGAAAATATTAAGAGTCAGCTTGGAAATGAACCTCGCAAGAAAACCCAGAGTTAGAAATAGTTTTGACTAATTACCAGAACAGTATCTTTAACATTATCATTGCTACTGTTATGGACAGGATGCCCAACTGATCTACAAATGCTAGTGATTATGTTTACTCCTCACAGAATGACTTAATAAATGGGTGGAAAACATTCCCCACAGTTTCATAGATGGAGAAAATCCATGGTTCTCACAGCATTAAACTCCTATAACTGAAAATGACAAGGATGTCTGCTCCCCCACCAAAAAAAAAAAAAAAAAAAAGATGACTCAAGAACAATGTGATTTACCATTCTTAACAAGCATCTTTATATCCAGAAGCATCTGGCCTTATGTAACAAAAGTATGTTATATTAAAAATTCAGTTATATGATCAGTTATAATGAGATGAAACCTTGTGAGTGTTGGTGGGTGCTTTTTCAGGATTCAGAATATTCCCTGAAGCAATGCCCCTTCATCAAGATAAATGGACCACAATCATGTAGAGACATTTCTCAGGATCACACTTAAGAGGCTATAAAGGTTTACTTTCTTCGCTATGTCATAGTTAACTAGTAGTCTGAAAAAGGAAGTCACAAAGGAGAATTCATCTGCCCCAGTCAGCTAGAATAAAAGGTGAATGCAAATACGTTGAGCAGAGATGTGGTCCATGCTCCCCAGAGTTTTATGACAAATATGAGGACTGAAATTTTCCTTGCTTGTTGCATGAAATAACTTTCCCATTTTTTTCTATTGTAAATAAAAGTATGTTTTATGTGCTTATTCTTTTCTTTCTTTGATATGTAATCCAGGAAAAGTATCATTACATTTCCATTTGTTTTAAGGTTTCTTAATATTCAGCTAGAATTAGACGAAATCTGGCTGTTCTGACCTCTATGAAGAACTCTGGAGTGTCTGAAAGTGACCTCCAGTTACCCCTGCGATGAAGAAGAGCAAACGCTTAGTGTTAGGCAGGTGCCTCTTGGATAAAGGGGAATAACTTTAACTTTTGTGTGATTCCATGTGTATGTATATGTGTGTGTATTTGTGAACAGCCATAAAGTAGAATGTAAAATGCAAGAATTTTATTGAGCTGCTAGCATATAACAATTCTCTATTCCAAGAAAAGTACTCCAGTTTAAAAAGCTGGAGACCATTAGGACTCCAGACCCAGTGGGTCGATTAAGAGATAGATCAAAGGAGATCATCAGATCAGGTTTCCAGGGAATTTTAGCTGAGAGTCAAGAGATCCAGAAAATGGACATCACTGGAGTTGAGCTTTGATAAGTGTTTCAAAAGAAATTCTCTCGACACTAGCTTCAACTGGAGTAAACTATTTTTTTTTTTTCAGTTTTTGGCCAGGAAGGGGTTTGAACCCGCCACCTCTGGTATATGGGGCAAGTGCCCTACTCCTTTGAGCCACAGGTGCCACCCAAGTGTTTTATCTTTCTGTGCCAGGATTCTTTCATTTAGAAAAATGTGCTCTATGCTCATTCGTGTTTCAATTGAAATAATTTCCTTATTTTAGGGCAGAATAATTCATCCCACTATATATATATATATATATAGTATATATATATGTATATATATATATATATATAAAGATCTTTATATATGTACATATAATCTTTATCCATCCATCCATTCCTCTATATATATGTGCATATATATAATCTTTATATATACATACATGTAATTTTTATCCATCCATTCATTGATGAACACTAAGGCTGATTCTATATCTTGGCTATTGTGAATAATGCTGCAATGAACATGGGGTTAGGGGTGTGAGTGTATTTTTGAGATTCTGGTTATACTGATTTTACTTGCTTTAGAAATATACCAGTAGTGGGATTGCTGAATCATATGGTAGTTCTATTTTTAACTTTCTAGGAAACCTCCAAATAGCATTCTTAATTAAATCAACTCATTACAGGTGGTAAAGTAACTACTCATCTTGATCAAGAGTTTAAAAGGGAGATGTTGGATTAGAGGTTCAGAAAACATGCAAAAAATGGTAATTTCAGTAGAATTTGAATATCTTTTAAGATTGGAAGATGGCTCTGAGATTTTTTTATAATAAAATTTTCACTGATACATTAATATTTTTAGTGTGTTAGAGTTTTGATTTCTCCAAGCCAGGTTTCTATCCCTAGATGGAGAATAAGAACCTTTTGTAAGGATGACATTGTGCTCTTCCATACTATTTTCAATGCTTAGAGGGTGCTAAGCATCTCAAAATGTGCAGACTACATTCCTCAATTGCTTTAAGAAGATAATTTGCATTTGTGAACAAGAGGCACCACCTCAGGATGAAAATGTTTCCTGGGAGAGGCTGTGTCATGGGCTGGCTAAGGGTGCACACTCCAGAGATGGACTGCTGGGGATCACTGCTAGTGCCACCCTTTCCAAGATTTGTAATATCCTGATTAATTTCCCTGCTGACATTCTTTCACAACACAAATATGTTCACTCAGAATAACTTTTGTTTTTTTTTAATTAAATCATAGCTGTGTACATTAATGTGATCATGGGGCACCATACACTGGTTTTATAGACCGATTGACACATTTTCGTCACACTGGTTAACATGGCCTTCCTGGCATTTTCTTAGTTATTGTGTTAAGACATTTACATTCCACATTTACCAAGTATCACATGTACCCTTGTAAGATGCACCCCTGGTGTAATCCCACCAATTGCCCTCCTTCTATCCCCCTCCCCCCTCCCTCCGCTTCCTTTCCTCCTTCCCCCATTCTTAGGTTATAACTGGGTTATAGCTTTCATGTGAAAGCCATAAATTAGTTTCATAGTAGGGCTGAGTACATTGAATACTTTTTCTTCCATTCTTGAAATACTTTACTAAGAAGAATATGTTCCAGCTCCATCCATGTAAATATGAAAGAGGTAAAGTCTCCATCTTTCTTTAAGGCTGCATAATATTCCCTGGTGTACATATACTACAATTTATTAATCCATTCGTGGATCGATGGGCACTTGGGCTTTTTCCATGACTTAGTGATTATGAATTGGGCTGCAATAAACATTCTGGTACAAATATCTTTGTTGTGATGTGATTTTTTGGTCTTCTGGGTATATGCCTAGTAGAGGAATTATAGGATTGAATGGCAGATCTACTTTTAGATCTCTAAGTGTTCTCCAAACATCTTTCCAAAAGGAATGCATTAATTTGCATTTCCATCAGCAGTGCAGAAGTGTTCCCTTTTCTCCACATCCACGCCGACATCTCTGGTCTTGGGATTTTGTGATATAGGCTAATCTTACTGGAGTTAGATGATATCTCAAAGTAGTTTTGATTTGCATTTCTCTGATGATTAAGGATGATGAGCATCTTTTTCATATGTCTGTAGGCCGTGCGCCTGTCTTCTTTAGAGAAGTTTCTCTTCAAGTCCCTTGCCCAACCTGCGATGTGATAACTTGTTCTTTTCTTGCTACGTTTGAATTCTCTGTGGATTCTGGTTATTAAATCTTTGTCGGAGATATAACCTGCAAATATTTTTTCCCATTCTGAGGGCTGTTTGCTTGCTTTACTTAATGTGTTCTTGGCTGTGCAGAAGCTTTTTAGTTTGGTCAGGTCTCAGTAGTGTATTTTTGTAGGGACAGAGTCTCACTTTATGGCCCTCCATAGAGTGCCGTGGCCTCACACAGCTCACAGCAACCTCCAACTCCTGGGCTTAAGCGATTCTCTTGCCTCAGCCTCCCAAGTAGCTGGGACTACAGGCACCCGCCACAACGCCGGGCTACCAGTAGTGTATTTTTGAAGCTGCTTCAATTGCCCAGGGGGGTCCTCCTCATGAAATACTCGCCCAGACCAATTTCTTCAAGGGTTTTCCCTGCACTTTCTTCTAGTATTTTTATAGAATAACCTTTACTACCGTAAATGCTATCATGAGATCACACCATTCTGGTAACTGGCTTCCATCTAATTTAAAACGCATTCTACACTTCTACGGCAAGCTACCTGAAGCACCCCCTACCAACTCTCGCAGGCTCAGTCTAGGGCCCTCTCTCTCATCTTGTGTTCCGGTCACACTAACAGGCTCTCAGTTTTTCAAACCCAACCAACACACAGCTTGACACATAGCACTTCTCCTAATTGTCTCTCTTTGTCTGAAACATTCATCCTGCTTATCTCTCTTATCCTAATGTCTTAGAGTAAACGTAATGACCGTCATGTGCAATAGCACCCCCTCCATCTTTCCCAGAGTAATTCCTGCTCACACCAATGGTGTTTCTTCTCTTATCATATCTTCTTTGCTACTGTCATTAAACTCATGAAAACTTAAAAACTTAAACTATGAAGTCACTTCATTTGACTTTTGTTTCCTTATTTTATTTTCAATCTGTGGAACTATAAACTCAGGAAAGAAAAAAAATGTGTTGTTGTTTGTGGCAGTTAAGTCCATAGAATAGTGTGATACATATCTTGAATAGAAAAATATATTTAGTATATAGTAGTGAAACTATACATTTTTGTTTCTCCTGAAAATTACCCCCTGATGACTCTAATTTAGTATACAGACTGTTTAACAGTGTTCTGCAATACAAAAAGCTATATTCTATCTTTGAAAACTTAGAAAGAGATTTGACACTAATCTTTAAATTCTAAAATTCTAAAACAATGTAAGCTTCCACTATTTAGCAAATAGCATCAGGTGGCAATCATACTTATTTCTCACTTACCACTATTAATTTTTGGGGGGCTAAATCAAATTGAGTTCATTCATAATGGTTTAAAATGTTTGAAAACAAGGACAAGCATAATAGCTCAAGCCTGTAATCCTAGCACTCTGGAAAGCCCAGAAGTGGGGATTGCCTAAACTCAGGAGTTACAGACCAGCCTTCTCTACAAAAATAGAAAAACACCTAGCCTGATGTTGTGCTGGGGCCCATCACCCCAACTACTCCGGAGTCTGAGGCAGCAGGGTCACTTGACTCC
Organism: Nycticebus coucang; assembly: GCF_027406575.1. Lineage (NCBI taxonomy): Eukaryota > Metazoa > Chordata > Mammalia > Primates > Lorisidae > Nycticebus > Nycticebus coucang. Next base: position 35,431,905 of record NC_069782.1, read on the forward strand.
AAGAGTATGAGATTGCTGTGAGCTATAACACCCTAGCACTCTACAACACACACACATATACACACACACAAATATTTCAAAACACACCAGCAACAGTCAGTCACACCTATAATCTTAGCACTCTGGGAAGCTGATACAGGTGAATTGCTTGAGCTCAAGTGTTTTGAGACCAGCCTGAGCAGTAAGAGTGACACCCCATCTCTACTAAAAAAAAACAGCCAGGCATTGTGGCAGGCACCTATAATCCCAGCTGCTTAGGAGGCTCAGGCAAGAGCATAGCTTGAGCCCAGGAGTTTCAGGTTATTATGAGCTATGAGGATGCCATGGCACTCAACTCCAGAGAAATGGAGTGAGACTCAGCTCTGTTTAAATACATTAAATAAATAAATAAATTATGTCAAAACATTGATCTTATATGAATTGGAATATCAACTCATGTATAGATAAGTATTTATGTCTGCCAATCATTCCTTTTCCAACAGAGACCTAGAATTTTAAGTATAATATTCACAGATAATTATAGTTGACATTTTAGAGTATATCTCACATGTCAGACATAGCGTGAATACATATACATGCCTTACCTTATTCAAGCAAGGCAGCCTATTTAAATCTTAACACATGAAGAGGTAGAGCTATTGGATCTATGAGTTTTGCCCAAGTTTCCACGTTTGATAAGTACCAGAGCTAGATTTCAAGACTGAGCATGGACACCTGTGGGAGCCAACACTGCCCCCTTGCTACCTTTACCAGTTCATACGCATTGAAGAAAGAGACACACATGTGGTCCTCACACTATGTCTGCAGATAGTATATTCCTCGAAGGAAACATGTCTGCTTCCTCCTCCATCCACAGATTCCTTCATTTTGTCAACATGCATTTATATTTATTTACTTCTTTTTTTTTTTTTTTGGCCAGGGCTGCGTTTGAACCCACCACCTCCAGTATATGGGGCCGGCACCCTACTCCTTGAGTCCAAGTGTCAAGCCTTGTCTTGGCTAAACAAAATACTATACAAAAAATGGATACCACTGATTTTGCTATTTGAATTGTTTTGAAAATCACCAAATAAATAAAAACAGGTAATCAGGAGATCTCAGTCTACAAAAAGTTTAAATTTGATTTGTTGAGCATTGTAGAGACAAAGAGGAGATTTTGTTTTGTTAGTAACACAATTAAGTTTCTATATTAGAAAAATCACTATGATAATACCTTTTCAGGTGGCTTGAAGAAAGTTTAAGCAAATAATTTCCTAGATGAGTTATCATGATAACTGTGCAACAGGGGTGTAAATAATTACACCACAACATGTTTAGTTTTTGTGATAAAAGGGAATTTTTGGTAATTTTTATGTGCACAAATAGAGGAGTAGCTTTTCTATTGAAGTTTTAAAGACCAGTTCTTTTTAATCTTATAAGGAGCTACGGTTAACAACTATTTATTTTATGCCAAATATGCTTTATGTTTACATACTTTGTTCTAGAATATGTGAAAGAAGTATTTTATAAATGGTAATATATAGGAATACACACACATATACAGTCTGTATACGTAAACATATATTGAAGGATGTCAAATATTTTTATTTACCAATGAAATGAATAAGTATATTTTCAGTTTACTTTAGGATCCTTTCAAAATTATATTTAAATTATGCATTAGCTATCACTAGTAGAGAAGAAATAGAGTGTTTTTAAATAGCTTGCATACAAATAAGTAAAAATATTTAAGAAAAGTTATTTTCTATAAGAATGTACAGATAACTCTCATAATGGCTCATGATTATAGTTACTTGAATTACATATCAAAAAATTTCATGTGGAAATTTTCTTTAAAATACTAAGGCCCTTTGGAACTATGTAACTATTTATATTAAATATGCTATTAAAATTCATATAGAAAGCAAAAGCTCCCTTAGACAGCAAAAGAAGGGTTTTTATGGGCCAGGTATCTAGAAGAAACTTCTTTAATAACCATTTTCTCTATCTTATGCTCCAAAATATGATTATAGAATTTGCCATTACAATAAATTGTGCTTTTCTAAATAAATGAATACATTTCTTTTTAATATAAAAACATTAATGCATATTATTATTTTTGAATAATTCCTAAAAATAAACCAAGTTTAATAATATATTTATTATAAGAGCCATGAGTATAAAACTATTGTGGGAATTTATAAATCACTTTATTACATTTAAAATTCTATACCTATGAAAACTCATTGAAGTTATCTTCACAGCCTAGTACCTAAACATGAGAACTTAGAGTCATGTTTTCACATCTTCTTACTGATCTCTGTGACAAAAATTAGAAGTAAAACTTTATTAGATTTTTTTAGTTTATCTTTTTTTTTTTTTTTTGTACAGTTTTTTTTGTACAGAGCCAGGTTTGAACCCACCACCTCTGGTATATGGGTAACCTACTCCTTGAGCCATAGGCAACTGCCCTCAGTTTATTATTTTTTATTTGAAACTTAGAAGTGTTTAAAATGTAACATTTGTATCCTAATGTTATTATTAGCATTATTATTGATGATAATTTGTATTGTGTTTAATAATATAAAAATTCAAAACCGAATAGAAAGGTAATTTTTTTCCAGTGATAGTGTCAGAATTATTGCAAGAGGACAAATGAGAATGTGCAAAATGCAATTCAAAAAACATTACCCTGAAGTGTTTTTAGTCAGATGAAAATTAAGAAGAAATAAATGAAACTTTTTTCTCATGTTTTGAGTCTAAATAATGAAGAATTAAGATTTGCTTTGGTTGTTTGGAAAACAAAGGAAATACATTCATAGAAGACTATGAATATAAGTTTTAAAGAATATGAATGATTGTGCAATCACTGTAAAATCTAAAATGGATAAGGGGTCATAAGATGTGATTAAGGTTGTCATGGGAACAATTCTAAGATGATTGCCAGTGACCCACGCTCTTGCATAATCCCCTCCTCTTGAGTGCAGACAGCACCTAATGTAATGGGGAATACTTCTAGTCATAACAAGTGATGCAAGTGTGCTTTAGTTAATCTAGATCTGGTTGGAGATTTCAGATGTTTCATTTTGGACAAAGTCTGTTCACAGACATAAGTGCTGCCAAAGATGGTTGCCATTTTGAGTGCGTGGTTCCTGAAATTAGGATATGTCTAAGAGGGGAGAGATGCATAGAAATTAGGAAGGCTGCTTCACTTAAATGCATCTTTCAGAGAGTTACAATTTGCAGTTCAGCCAGTTCCATTTGGTAAATCGTATCCACATTTTCAATGTCAATAGAAAATGGGTTATGGAAAAGCTGTATGTCCTGTTCATGGAGATGAAGCTCTTTAAATCTAAATTGGAAATACTTTTGCAACTTTTCCAGTGAATCCACACATGTTTTATTTAGGAATGCAACCACTGGATTTTCCACTAACAGATTTTGAGTTGTGGGGAGATGGCAGAAATTTTCCTCCTTCAGTTATTTGATGAGGAGGCCTAATTTTACTTCACATGCTTTCACATGTGATTGCATATCACAGATGAGTTTCCCCTTTCCTTGAAGTTGCACATTGAAACTGTTGAGTAGCTCTGTTACATCTGTCAGAAAGGCAAGTTTTCATTTCCATTCTGCATCATTGAGCTCTGGTACTTCTTCGTTTTTTAAAAGCAGAAAAGCTGTAATCTGTGAAAGTAAGTCATAGAAATGTTTCAAAACTCTCCCTCAACTCAGCCAATGGACTTCTATGTGGTATGGAACATCTTCACAAGCAACATTTAGCTCAGACAGAAATTCCTGAAATTGTCTGTGGTTTAGTGCATTACCTCTAATGAAGTTAACACAAGATACCACAGTTTTCGTAACAGAGTCCCACTTCAGTGATTTACTACACAGCGCTTTTTGGTGGATGAGGCAGTGTATGGCTAATGGATGAGAATGGTTATGTTTGTCCATCTTTTGCTTAATGCGAGCAATCACTCCTTTCTTAGACCCCACCATGCTAGGAGCACCATCAGTTGTCACACTGGCTAGTTTTGCCCAGTCCAGCTCCAAACTATTCACAGTTTGGCAAACCTTTTCATAGATATCCTCTCCTGTAGTTGTTCCTTGGTGCTTTGCAGTGCAGCAAGCTCTTCTGTGACTTTGAAATAGTCATTCGTGCCACGAATAAAAGTTAGAGGTTGTGCAGAATCATGAACGTCATTACTTTTGTTGAGTGCCAAGGAAAAATAGGTAAGTTTTTTTGCGGAGTTTTGCAAACACTGATGCAAATTGTCTCCCATTTCTTCAATCCTTTGTGTAATTAAGGGTCCTGAAAGACTCACTGTACTAAATAAATCAGCCTTCTCTGGACACATCTCTTTGGCAACAGAAAGAAGGCATTCTTTAACAAATTCTCCCTCCAAGAATGGTCTGCCAGTGCACGCTATTAGCTTGGCAACTTGAAAATTTACTCACAGTGATGAAGTATTTAGCTGTTTCTGCTTCACAAAAGTATTTTGCTGAGTTGTCAATGTATATTTCAGTTTTAATATTTTATCTTTTATCACTTCTCCAACCAAACAATCATATTTATTTTTATGTTGAGTTTGATAGTGTTGGCACAAACTGTATTCTTTGAACACAGACACTATATTCTGGCACATTGAACACACAGCTCTTTCCTTGTACTGCATGAAAAAGTAATCATAAGTCCACTGTTCTTTGAATATCCTACACTCCGAGTCAATTTTTCTCATTCTTGATATCATTGTTTCCTAGGGATTCCAAATTGCTATTAGTAAAATATATATATATACAGTGCTCCAAAAACAATATGCCAGCAATAACTTTGCCCACACAGAGACATATAGACTGCACTGCCTATCAATGCAGTCTGATCAGTGCCCATCAATGCAGTCTGATCAGTGTCCATCAATGCAGCCTTGCCAGTCCACATCATTTCAGCCTCGCCAGTGCCCATATGGTGGAACTCTGCTTTTACCTCAGGCTCACACTGGTGCGGTGTGGGAACAGGTACAATTACAGAGCCAGTTCCTCAACTACCTTTCCAGTTCACACTACCCTGTGCGAACCACACTACAATCTGTGAACTCGCATAGGTGAGAAGACCCATGTGATCAGATTCCACTGCAGGAAAAAAGAAGGCACATATGCCTTTTTTCTTCCAAATCTAATGCAAGTTCAGCCATACAAGCATACTGCTCAGAGATCGCAACAGTGTGAACCAGGGATTATACAGCACACAACATACACAATTGCATAGCAATCAGAATATAAATGCACTTACTGTCAATTAAATTGGGTTTCCTACTCCTCGGCTATCTGCAAAGCCAGATTAAGTTCCCATGGGGCTCTAGGCAGACTACTAGTTTGGGGCCTCCATGCAATAACACTGAGTACTGACCATTTGCATTAACACTGACAGCTGACCATTTGTAATAACACGGACTGCTGACAATTTGCATTAATACTGAGCGCTAACAATTTGCATTAACACTGAGCACTATTTGCATTACCTCTGAGCTCTGACCATTTGCATTAGCTCTGAGCACTGACAATTAGCATTAGCACTGAGCGCTGACTATTTGCATTATCACTGTGATACAACCCCCCTAAAAACCACCCCCAACCAACTAACCAACTTAAAAAAAAGGCTCTCCTAACTTCAAAGAAAGGCTCTTCTAACTTCAAAAAAAGGCACCCCCTATTTGCAAAAAAAAAAAAAGACCTCCTAACTTCAGAAAAAAAAGGCCTCCCTTAACTGCAAAAAAAAAAAAGGCCCTACTAACTACAAAGTAATTAAAAAAAAATAGACCTCCTAACTTCAAAAAAATAAATAAATAAATCCTAACTCGTTCTTACCTCGGTCCTTAGGTAGCAGCTGGCTTTGCACAGGCAACCTGGTGACTCCTCTGATTATACCAGAGACTGAGAGGAGGAGTTGAGAGACAGAGAGAAGGAGCGGAGTCAGAGAGTTGGAGCACATTCCACACATGCACACTGCGGCTCGGAGCGAGTCGGCTGCTAAGCATGACAGGCAGGGCGGCAAAAACACCCTGCGGCCAGATAAATGTCCTCGGCGGGCTACATGTGGCCCATGGGCCGTAGTTTGAGGACCCCTGCTCTAGATGCTGTGAGGGAACCAAGCCAATAGCCATCAAAGAAATAGGGCCTCTTACAACTACAAGGAACTAAATTCTGCCAACTGCCTGTATAAACTTGAAAGAGGACCTTGTCTTAGCCTGCCTAATGTTGCTATTACAATACTTGACACTGGTTAGTTTACAAAGCATGAAGATTTATTTGGTTCATGATTCTGGCAGCTAGAAATTTCAAGATTGGGCATCTTCTGGTAAATTCCTCAGGCTGCTTCAACTCAGTGAAAAGTGGAAGAAAAGCCATTGTGTGCAAAGCAACTGCATGGGAAGAAAAGCAGAGAACAGGAGAGGGGGAGGTGTCAGGCTATTTTTAACAACCGGCTCTTGGAGGAATTAATAGAGGGAGATTTCAGTCACTCCCGAGGGAGGACGTTAATCTTTTCGTGAAAGCTCCATACTTATGACCCAAATACCTCCCACCAGGCCCCACTTGACAACATTGCCACATTGGAATCAAATTTCAACATGAATCATGGCAACATTAAACACCCAAACCACAGCCCATGTTGTGCTCAGATGGGGTCACGGTTCAGACTAACCACTTAATTTCAGTTTGGTGAAACGCTGAGCAAATAATCCAGTTATACTGAGCCTGAATTTCTGGTCTACAGCAAATGTGGAATAATAAATAGATGTTATTTTAAGGTGGCAAATTGTTTTGGAGTATAAAATACTAATATGAATGTGGAGAAAAATTAGAAAATAATGGCCTAATTTTCATTGTATTCCTAACCTGGTAACTTGCCCATTAATAATACAGTTATATGCTATTTAAAAACAGAGACACAAACTGAGAAATGTGTCCTAAGGTGATTTTGTTATGTAAACATCATAAAATATACTTAGAGAAACCTCGGTGAGTATTCTACTGCACACGCAGGCTCTATGGCATAGACTCTTGATTCCAGGGTGCTAACCTGTACAACACATCATTGTACTGATGACTGTATGCAATTCTAACACAGTTCTAAGTATTTGATTATCTAAACATAAAAAAGTATACACCTGCATGGGTCACTTAAGCATGAATGGTGTATACACCTGTAGGGAGGTGCCTGTGGCTCCAAGAAATAGGGCGCTGGCCCCATATACTGCAGGTGGCAGGTTCAAACCCGGCTCTGGCCAAAAACTGCAAAAAAAAAAAAAAAAAAGTATATACCTGTATAGGTCACTTAATCATGAATGGTGCTTGCAGGAATGGAAGTTGCTCTGAATGATTGAGTGAGTGATTCATGACTGAATGTGAAAACCTAGGACATTACTGTACAATAATATAGACTTTATAAATATTGAACAGTCAGGCTACACTAAATCTATCAAACATTTTTTCTTTCTTCAGCAAAAAATTATCTTCTGCCTGCCATATCTTTTAAGTTTATAAGCATTTCAGTTTTAGTTAAAACTTTTGACTCATTTATAACACTACTTAGCTTAAAAAACCAGTGCAGGGCATAACTGTACAACAATATTTTCTTTTCTTCTATTCTTATTCCATAAGCTTTTTCTCTATTCAAAAATTATTTCTTTTCACTGTGTAAACATTTTAATTGAAAACTAAGACACAAACACCCATGTTAGCCTAGTCCTGCACAATGTCGGGACTGTCAATATTACTGTCTTCCACGTCCACATCTTGTTATACTCAAAGGTCTTCAGGGATAACAACACTCACAGAGATGTCATTTCCTATGATAAAAATGCCTTCTTCTGGAAGATCTCCTGAAGAAACTGCCTGAGGCTATTTTACAGTTAACTTTTTGCTTTCATGAATAGAAGGAATCAATTATAAAATAATGGTAAAAAATATAGTATAGTAAATACAATGCAATCCATCATTGACTAATACATTGTGGGGCATCTGACTATATGTAAGTCTGTATGAACTCCTTTAATAGGTGATTACTCTTAAGAAAGCAGCTATTTGAAATGACCCAAATCTAGCTACTTAAAGAATCATCACAACTATAAGAGGGACCTTACCTAACAAATGCAAACATTGTAACCTAGTCATTTGTACCCACTTATTAGTCTAAAATTAAAAAATATATATCTCCAGCAATGAGAACATTTAACACAAATGAAAAGTAAAGAGTGACCCGTGGATCAGCAGCATCAGTGTCACATGGAGATTGGTAGACATACATTTTTGGCCCCAGCATGATTCTCCAAATCGGAAGCTGTATTTTGCCATGATCTCTGGGGCTCTATGTACATACATATTTTGCGAAGCACTAGACTAGAAGGTACTGAATCATAGGGAAATAATCTGAAAGCTGACACCAAAATATAGGACTCTGGGGACCATGTGTGTATATCACAAAGTGAGTTGTTCAAAATAAAAATTTTTAAGAGACCATTATTTCAGCTTAGCTCCTATACTGAGCCAAACAGAACAAACCAATAATGAGTTTAATCACAGTAGCTGACCTTTGAGTCAGAAGGATGTGACTCAAAGTTGGTTACAGGAGGATCTATAACCAACTAAGTAATCATGCTGTAAACAAGTTGTCTCTATACCTTGCTTCAGTTTTCTGTAAATGCTGTCAGATCACTCTGTTAGCTGCCCTTCTCAGTACCTATTTTGGTTCTGAGAGCTGCCCTATTCATGATGAATCATTTTTGCTGCGTTTTGACTTGTTTCATCCTACTCCAAACATATCCATTGAATGTGATTGGTGAAATGATTTTTTTCTTCCTTTTAACAGTTACAAAATAATGAAGTTGTACTGATCTCTTCAGCAGTTTTTCTTAGTATTTACCTAATATAAAGACATTCTTTTATAGTGGATTTTAAAATTAGTGGGTGTGAAAATTTGAGAGAAGGGAATTCTCCTGAACATGATAGGACAACCACCACCACTGGAAGTCTATGGTCCTGGCCTGTGCAGTAGGTTGTACCTGTAATCTTAGCACTCTGGGAGGCCTAGGCAGGAAGAGTTGAGCTCAGGACCAGCCTGAATAAGAGCAAGACTCAGTATCTGTCAGCAATAGAAAAATTATCTGGGTGTTGTGGCAGACTCCTGTAGTCCCAGGTTCTCGAGTGGCTGAGGCAGGAGGAACACTTGAACGCGGAGTTTGAAGCTGCTATATGTTAGGCTGATGCCATGAAACTCTAGCCTGTGGCAACAAAGTGAAACTCTGTCTCAAAAAAAAAAAAAGTCAATTGTTCTAAGAACATAGAGAAAATGAATAAATACTTAGAAGAAAAAATCTGCAAAAATGTAGATAGAACTGTAAGGTAAGTCTGTTCTCCCCACTTAATGAAATGGAAACTCCATTTTAGACTGATACAGCCCTAAACATAGGATTTCCTCTACAGCCAGATCTCAGTCAGAGGACATTCTCCTAGGAGAATAGAATATCGCTATTTCTCATCCTGCTGCTGGATACATATTTTTGAAGCTAAGCTCCTAATGAATCCAGGTCAGAGGTGGAGGCCCTTTTTGTCAAGTTACTACTTATGGGGCAGAGTCTTTTTATCTTGGGTATAGCACTGCTGAATATACTTGGCACAAAATAATATTGCACCTGTTTTTGTGGGAAAGGCTGTATGCTGAGAGAGGCTCACTGAAGATACCTGGGGATGCTACTAGATTCTCAGTTCCTAAAGTGGAGGGGTCACTGAGGGAGGAAGAGCATCCCTGTTTCAGCACCACAGGCACTGTTCAGAGATCTTCTCTGAGGGAGAGTTGGAATGGTCATGTGATGCCAAATCCCTATCAACTGTATAGATGTCTATGGGACACTGTTTCTCAAAAATATGTGGGGCATTTGCTAGGATAGACCACATATATGGCCAAGAAAACAAATATCAGTCTATCTAAAAGAATAGAAATAAGAAGTATTTTCTTCAACCATAGTGCAATGAATTTAGAAATCAACATAGGACGCTACAAATATAAAGAAATGAAACAATGTATTCCTAAATAATGAATAGTTCAAAGAAGAAATTGCAAGGAAATTAGATAATATTTTGAGTTGAATGGACACAACATACAAAAAGTCATAGATGTAGCTCAGCAGGGATTCTAAGAAAAATTACAGCTGCAAATGTCTATATTGAAAAAGAAGAATGATCTCATATCAGTCGTCAAAAATATAACCATGAAATTAGAAAAAGACCAAATTAAATCTAAAAGTAGCAGAAGAAAAAAATAAAGATTAGAGTAGAAATTAATGAAACAAAAAGTAGACAAATAGAGAAAATCAATGAAACCAAAAACTGTTTCTTTGAAAAGATTAAAAAATTGATAAAACTTTTAGCTATTAGCTAGATTGTCCAAGAACAGAACAAAAAAGACTTAAATTCCTAGAATCAGAAATGAAATAGAGGATATCATACCAAACTTGCTGACATAATGTTATTTTATAAGGAAATACTATGAGCCGTTATAAGCCAATAAATTAAATAACTTCATGAAATGGGTAAATTCCCGGAAAAGTCCAGGAAGCCAGAGGGACACATTCTGAGGAGGAAAATCTAAGCACAAATTTTGGTCATTGAAAGAAGACAAGAAAAAGAAAACTGGGAATTTTATAAACAATGCCAACATTTACTTAATTATGATGCTATATAATTAAAGAATCTTGATCTTATTGATTACTTTGTGATCACAAATGACACCTTTGTGCATTCCTCCAATCACCAACAGTGGATATAAACACAAAAGGTAAGTGGTGTATTATTCAGGGTTTGGCTAGAAAAACAGAAGTCATTCAATACCTATCTAGGTGAAAAGTATTTAATCTTGGGGTGGGGAAACAGACTAAGTTTGTTACAAACAACGTTTGGAAAAGTTTTGAGTTAACATAGCCTTCATGGCATTTTCTTAATTATTGTGTTCAAACCCTTATACTCTTCACTTAGTAAACTTCACGTGCACCCTTCCAAGATGCACCCTGGGTATGTACCCACCAATCACCCTCTCTCCACCCTGCCTCCCCCTCCCTTCCCCTCTCTTGCCCCCTTCCCCGTATTCTTGTACTGAGATTGCATGAAAATCTCAGTATGAAAGCTATAAATTAGTTTCATAGTAGGGCTGAGTACATTGGGTACTTTTTCTTCCATTCTTTGGATTCCTTGCTAAGAAGAATATTTTCCAGCTCCATCCATGTAAACATGAAGGAGGTACGGTCTCCATCTTTCTTTACGGCTGCATAATATTCCATGGTGTACAAACACCGCAATTTATTAATCCATTCATGAGTCAATGGGCATTTGGGTTTTTTCCATGACTTAGCAATTATGAATTGGGCTGCAATAAACATTCTGGTATAAATATCTTTGTTATAGTGCGATTTTTGGTCTTCTGGATATGTACCTAGTAGAAGAATTATAGGATCAAATGGCAGATCTATTTTTAGATTTCTAAGTATTCTCTAAACATCTTTTCAAAAGGACTGTATTAGTTTGCATTCCCACCAGCAGTGCAGAAGTGTTCCCTTTTCTCCATATCCGTGCCAACATCTCTGGTTTTGGGATTTTGTGATGTGGGCTAATCTGACTGGAGTTAGATGATATCTCAAAGTAGTTTTGATTTGCATTTATCTGATGGTTAAGGATGATGAGCATTTTTTCATGTGTCTATAGGCCGTGTGCCTGTCTTCTTGAGAGAAGTTTCTCTTCGAGTCCTTTGCCCAGCCTGAGATGGGATCACTTGTTCTTTTCTTGCTAATACATTTGAGTTCACTGTGGATTCTGGTTTTTAAACCTTTTTCAGAGATATAGCCTGCAAATATCTTCTCCCATTCAGAGGGCTGCCTGCTTGCTCTACTGACTATGTTCTTGGCTGTGCAGAAACTTTTTAGTTTCATCAGGTCCCAGTAGTGTATTTTTGATGCAGCTTCAATTGCCCGGGGGACATATTTAATGGCATCTAGTTTTTCTACTTCCAAATCTTGGTTGGGCTTGTGCCCCTCATTGACCAAATCTGATCAAAAACATATAAAAAGTAAATCGTGAAAAAATGTATACAGAGTGTTTCCATCTTATTATATAATTTAATAATGCTTTTTTATACATGATATTATTAACATTTTTCCACTATTTTAGGAGAAAAGATCATTTTTATTTTATAGCTGGGATACTGAGTCTCAACGGGACTAAAAAACATGCTCATAAAAAGAAAAAAAACATGCTCACAATCACACAGTAAGTAGCTTTGCTGGAAAGGAAATTCAGGTCATCTGATGAAAGCATGGAAATGATGCGGCATCCCAGCTGTTTCCAAAATGCTAATAACATCCCCTCTGTTCTACATTCTACAAAGAGTGAGGCCTGTACTTGACTTGCTTCAATCAATTTCTATTGGCAAAATAAATGTTAGAACTATAGTTACTATTTGCGTTCATTTGTTTTCCCTGACATAAGCTTCTTTCTCTATACAACTGAATACCTACCTACCGGGTGTTTTCCAAGCTGCCATACACAGATAAGCATAATTTCATTTTAAAAATACATACACTTATTCATTGAAAGAATGTGTGGTTTAGTTCAAAAATAACAAGGTACTATTGCTGACAATATTATCTCTTTGCCATTTTTAACAATAGAACAATAAACACCTAAAAAGATAAAAAAAGATAATACAGTAGAACTGTGTACATTGACCACCCAAGGGACTACACAGAAACAGGTCAACATACAGAGGTGGTCAGCATAAGGAATGAGGGCTGCCTTACTGACAGGGCTCATGTCCATGTGGTACATCTCTGGTCTATGTAAATTATGGGGTGGTCAGGCAGGGAGGTGATCAGCTATCAAGTTTCTACTGTATACTCAATTTCCATTTGAGAAACCACAGATAACTAACCAGTTTAGATTACCAGGGAAATTGAGATGATTGTTTAGATTTCATGTTGGTAATGAATATGAAATTTTCCTGGTAATAAAATATTGAGAATCTGTGATGATTTTAATTCTATAATAGTTATGTCTATTACAATGTTTTTAAACTAAAGGAATGAATATTGCAAGTGTACGTCTATTATTTTAAAAATCGTCATAAAAATGTGCTTTTCAGTATAATGAGTTCCTTAGTATGCTCTTTATTTTAAACACTTGTTTTGGACTTTTAGTCATTTATTGCGTTTGCATCCCTTTCATACGATCTTTCAGTTTCTGTATAAAAATCAAGTGAGAGACAATAGCAATGCATTGCAAAGTTTTAACAATTTGAATGCCTAGTCGGAAGCTAAAATTTGTTTTATTCAAGGCAAAGTTACTGTCTTGAAGACCATGATTTGATTTTATAATTGCCATCAATTATACAAATGAGTAACTGGATTATATCCTCTAAAACTAAAATAAAAATCTCCTCATTTCTTTACTTGAAGTGACGAGATTTCTTCTTTTTATACAAAAATGCTGTTTTAATGCCCTACTTAATTTCCGGGGGCTGGAAGCATATTTTATCATATTTTATCTATAGCATATCAATTCATATTTAATCTAAGGAAGGTAGTAGTACATAGCATTTTAAAGTAAAGTATTTTTTTTATTTCAGAGTGTTGTAGGGGTACACATTTGGATACATAATTTGCATTTGTACATTTGTGGTCAATGTTACACATGTAAGTGTACCCTTCACCCATGTACTCAGGGCTAAATCGCATGGAAGCTTTTATTTGTTAACTACACTTTTAGTGATTAGAGAAGAACATATTTATAATAAATAATTATTAAACTGGATGGCAAAACCTAACTCCTTTTAAAATAGGAGCTAATGCTAATAAAAATGAATGTTAAGTGTGAAATCACTTCTCTATCCCTATTTTGAAGGGATTATGCACAACTTCTAATAAAGCCGCTGCCACTTCTCCCCATATAATATACTCAGGAGAAAGAGACACAAAGTAAAAATGTGCAACATATTTTACTTGATTGACTATAAACTCTCTGATGCATTTCCAAGTGCTGAAAATAGGCCTTCTTGATGTATTTCAGAAATAAATCCTTTGTATCTGATTAAAATGCAGATGAGTATCATAAACTATTGTAATTTGAAAGGACTGAGCTCATGATGCAATCTGCCTCCATCTGCTTTCAGGTGTAAAGCAGGAGGGAGTTTGGGTGAAAAGTATCATCGAATTCAATTCAGGTTAACCTTCAGGAAATTAAACTTACCTGTCTTATCCCCCATTTTTTTAATGTTATTTTTTTTCTATGCCTGTGTGAGGTTAGGTCATCTGCATAATCATATTGCTGCTAATTATGACAAAATGTATTTTTTCTATATTTTTGGCAAATATGAAACCATACGTGTATAGGAAAAAACAGCTAAAATTCTTGGCAGGGTTTCGAAAGAGCTTTGGAATTGAATTGACCGCCAGAGGCTCATTTCTTGAATAAGTTGTTTGCCTTTTCTAACATTTTTCAGCAAATACGAGAGCAGTGAAATGAAGCCATATGTAGTGAGCAGGAACCGGTTAAATAGCGACACTCATCTGAAAGTCATTGCTTGGGGCTGGCAGCAGAAAGACAGGGGCTTTGGAAAAGACACACTTAGGTATGAGAACTGAGCCTCATGTCTAATAATTGTGTGGTTCAGGGAAATTCTCAAATTTCTCTGTGCTTCAATTTCATCCTTGGTAAATGGTCATGATTAATTTGCATCCACAGGGTTGTTGAGAGGACCCTGGCTGGAGAACACAGGGGGAGTGTTTGCATATTGGCGATGTAAAATGCATATGTTCTGTTTTTACTTTTTTTTTATGTTCACAGCTTTATCCTTTGTTAAAATAGAGAGAGAAATTATTGCCTATTGTCCCTCTAGAGTAGCCGTTCTTAACCTGTGAATCATGACCCCTTTGCAACAAAGAAAATACATCTTGCATATCAGATATTTATATCATGATTCATAGCAGTAGCAAAATTACAGTTATGAAGTAGCAATGAAAATAATTTTATGGTTGGGGGTTGCAGCATTAGGAAGGTTGAGAACCACTGAGAGGGAGAGAGAATCAGAGGCCCAGCCATTAGTACCCTGAAAAGTATTTTCTGGAATTATTCCTATGCTTCCAGAAATTTTCTGCATTATGTATAGAAACATATACATACTTTTCTACACTTTCTATTTTACATAAAAATGTAACCAAATTGTACATTTTATATTTTTGGTTTAATATAAATAATACAATGTAGAAATATATTTTGATTCATTGGGTAACCATCTGATTTAGGGCTTGCATTTTTCTGCATGAGAAACATTACTTCCCAATAGTATTATTTAAAAATATACCGTCTATTTGGAAAACACAGAGATGGCGTTCACAATGCTTTGGTGAAAAGTGAAGTGCTGGTGATAACATAATGATTTAGACTGAGTAAAGGTTTCTGAAGCCAAAAAGGGTAACAATTTTGAGTCATCACGTGGTCCACTAAGTATGAATAACTCAGTCTTCAAAGAAAAGGAACCAAACCATCAGTACCAATTTCCCACTGCAGATGGCACTTTACCTTGGAGCCAAACCATTATTTGTCATATTTAATTAACATGACTTATGTTTATATTATGTTTGTTTAAATTTAAAGTTGGCATGTGATAATTCTATGTTTCACATTTTGTAAACATTTTGTGGGAATTATAATCAAGAAAACTGGAATACCTAGTTTTATGCCTTGTACGTACATAAATAATATTAAACATGCTAAACTGATTTTGGACATCTGCAAAAAATTTGGTTTAAAGTAATTTTCCAGTTCTACAAATAAATGGAAACATTATTAATTAATTAATTTTGAAGGATTAAAGGCAGATATTCCATTGGGGGAAAAGAGTCCTATTTCATATTATCCATGAAGCAATAAATCTATAAGGATATTAAAATAAAGCATAAAAGAATATATGTATAGGACAGTTTACACAAAGGTAAACTTTTTAGTTGGTATAGTAAATATAAGCAACGTGTAATTATAAATGATAGATAAAATATTGTGTTGAACCCCTACTAATTGCTTATTTTGTAGAGCAAAAGTTGTTACCAATTTATAAATGCATATGGCTCAAACAGATATTTAACATATAAGTTAATATTTCTGCTTTCCACTAAAATTTATATATGTTCATAAAATTAAGAAAACAGCCCACATCCCTCCCCCCAAAATTGATCAAACAATATACCAGGACACTCACAGAGAAGAAAAGGCTTATGACCACCAATGAAAATAAGTTCCATGTTACTGGTTACTACTCTTCATGGACATGATGATGGAAACAATGAGATCTATTTAAACAATCAGTTAACAAAGTTAACTGAAATGGGAAAATTTTGTTTTTGTTTTTGTTTTTTGTGTTTTCTGCAGTTTTTGGCCAGGGCTGGGTTTGAACCCACCACCTCCTGTATAGGGGGCCAGCCCCTACTCCTTTGAGCCACAGGTGAAATATGAAAAATTGATCATATTCTGTGTCCAAAAGATGTAGCATAAACAAAATCTTCATTGCAGTGAAACTGGAATTCACTCCAAACTTTCTGGAATTCATATAGCAATATTTTTAAACACTAAAGTACACATACCCATTTAACCAGCAGTTTTATTTCTGGGCCTCAATCCAATAGAAATGGAAGTGTCATCACATAGAAATAATGTGCTAAAAGGATTTTTATTAAACTTTATTCAAAATAGAAAGAAAAGTTAAAGCAATATGAATATCCACCAATAGAAGACTATTACATAAATTATGGTGAGTCAATACTCTGGAATAAAATTTTATATATTTAGTTTGAATAAAATAAATCATTAAGTAAGAAGACCAAGGCATAGAATAATATTTTCATATAATATTGTTTTTGTAGAAATACGTGTAATTACCTTCATAGGAAAAAATCCTTAGAGTATGATTGCCGAGTTAAAGAAAACATTATTAAAATATTTAGTAAGATGATGAAATTTCATTAAAAATAGTATTGTACCCTTTTGTAATTTAATTGATTTTATTTGATATTTCCAAATTCTCTCTGAATTCACCAATGTAGTGGTGTTTTAAAAATATTTTTTAGAGGCGGCACCTGTGGCTCAAGGAGTAGGGCGCCGGTCCCATATGCCAGAGGTGGCGGGTTCAAACCCAGCCCTGGCCAAAATAAATAAATAAATTAAAAAAATATATATATTTTTTAGGCCAGGAGTGGTGGCTCATGCCTGTAATCCTAGCACTCTGGGAGGCCAAAGTGGGTGGAATGCTTGAGTTCACAAGTTCGAGACCAGCTTGAGCAAAAGCAAAACCCCGTCTCTATTAAAAATAGAAAAAAAAACTGAGGCAAGAGGATCACTTGAGCAATTCCAGGTTGCTATGAGCTATGATGACCCCGTGGCACTCTACTCAGGGTGACAGCTTGAGACTATCTCGGGTGACAGCTTGAGACTATCTCAAAAAAAAATTTTTTTTTAATGTAATAGGCAGCAGTTTATTTTATCTCTTCTTTCTATTTCATATAGCTTGACATACATATAGCACTCAATACATAAATGGATTTTCATTAGATTGCTAGTGATTTTAAAATTGTTTTATAAAATGTTTGACTGTTTTATATTTTCCCAGTGATTCCCTGTGAGCCAGCTTTCTTCTGAGAATTTTTGACTTGTGCATTCAAATACTCAAAATAATACACGTTAAACCTATAATGCTATATTATTAGTAGTATAAGGCAAATGACATTATCTGAAATTTATCTGCTAAGTAATTTTAGATGATTTTTTAATATTGAAGATTAGAAAACATCAAGAAAGATTGAGATTTTTTTCTAAGGATACCATAAATAATATACTTTAAAATAATGATTTTTCCACTTTGGAGAACAGCATATAGTTTTATGCAAATAATTCAATTTAATGTTCATTCTTTTTTTTTTTTTTTTGGCCGGGGCTGAGTTTGAACCCACCACCTCCAGCATATGGGACCGGCGCCCTACTCCTTGAGCCACAGGCGCTGCTCCTAATGTTCATTCTTGAGATTTTGAGCTGTTCATGATGGATTATTGAACTCATAATGTATATAGAATAAATTTTTATGGAATCCTTAAATAAGTGAAAACTGCCATTATGTATATATTTTATTTATGCTTTCAGAATGGAATAAAACAATATTTAAACGTTTTCTACTATTTAAGACGAATATTAAACTTGAAAATGCAAAGCTTGAAAGCTGATGTTGGTATTTTTAGCAGATATGTTGACCCTGATAAGTAGAGTTCAGTTAATTATTCAAGGGCAGATAATGCCACTGAAATAGAGTAGAAAAATAAATAGCTAAGCCTGAAAAGAGTTTTGCCATTAAAACTGGTGACTGTCGCCAACTATTTTCTTTATTACTTTTGTTATTGTGAGAAAGTCATTGAATATTTCATTCACTTTCTTTTCAGTAGATGTTTTGATAGCCCGAGTGTCCCTTTATGGGAAACTCATTTCCTAAAGGAAAAAAAAAAAATAAGGAAAAGAAAAACTAAACCTATTTTAAAGTAAATCTCTGAGATTTCAAACCCTAAGGATCTTTTACTTTGTTCTCTAGTCTTTTAGTATTTTACAAAAAATATGTAGCCCTGAAGGTATCAGGCGATTTAAAACAAAACTTCCAGAAAACTACTTCCAGAGGAAATATTTTCATTCTGATTTTCTAAATTTTATATGAAAGAAGTCATTGCATCTTTGAAATAGTTTGGATAACGAGAGGTAATATAATTTTCACATCCCTTTTTTCTAATGTATGGTCTTTCCCAGTATGTGTCATTTTCTTATTTGTGTTTATATGCCAGAAAAAGTGATATGTTATTAGTATAGTTGTCTTTAACTGTAAGAAAAGTCTTTTTTTTTGGGGGGGTTAGGGGACGGGAAAATTTATTGATGGCACATGACAAGTCCCCTAGAAGGGGACTCCCTAGGTCTTTCCTATTCTTTAGGGTGACTGGTGTGGAAACTGTCAGTGAGGTATGGGACTGAGTAGGAGGGAGAACCCCAACAGCTGAGGGCCTCTCCCCCATGTACCATGGCTGAGGCTAGTGGTCCTAGGGCTCTTACTCTTTAAAGTCCATAAAGTCCACCGCTCTGTTGCTATAGGCAAATTCATTGTCACACCAGGCAATGACTTTGAAAAAGTGGTCATCAAGGTCAATGACAGCCTCAGCATCAAAGGTGGAAGAGTGGGTGTCACTGTTGAAGTTGGAGGATATGACCTGGTAACTCAGTTTAGCCCCAGATGTCCTGAGAGGACCCTGAAGCCCTCTTCTCCTCCTTCTTGACTTCATCGTATATGGAAGGCTCTACAGACTAGCTCAGGTCCACGACTGACACGTGTGCAGTGGAGACATGGAAAACCATGCCCGTGAGTGAGCTTCCCATTCATCCCAGGGATGACCTTGACCATACCTTTGGCTGCACCAGTTGAGGTTGGGATGATGTTCTGGGGAGACTCACAATCATGACACCATATCTTCCCAGAGGGGCTATCCACATTGGGTAGCAGTGAGGCACGGACTGTGCTGGGGGGCTAGGCAGTTAGTGGTACAGGAGACACTGCTGACAGTAGTGTGGTTGTTTTCCTA
The DNA here is from genome assembly GCF_027406575.1 of Nycticebus coucang. NCBI lineage: Eukaryota > Metazoa > Chordata > Mammalia > Primates > Lorisidae > Nycticebus > Nycticebus coucang. The sequence continues at coordinate 35,451,578 of NC_069782.1, forward strand.
CTTCTGTGGTTCACACATGTCACAAACATGGAGATGTCAGCAGAGGGGGCCAAGATGATGACCCTTTTGACACCCACCTTAGGTGATCCCCAGACTTCTCTGTGGTGGTGAAGATGCCAGTGGGCTCTACAATATAATCAGTGTCTGCCTTGCCCCATTTGATTGTGGTGCAATATCACTCCAAGATGGTTTATGGGATGTCCACGATGACAAGCTTCCCATTCTCAGCCTTGACAGTGCTGTGGAACTGGCCATGGATGAAATCATGCTAGAATATGTAGACCATATAGTTGAGGTCAAGGAAGGGGTTATTGATAGCACCAATATCTACTTTGTCAGAGTTAAAAGCTCTCCTTATGAGCAGGTGCCCAGTACGGCCAGAGCTGCTTATTCTGGCCTACATTTTCACCAGGGTTTTTTGGGGACATGGCTGGACCTTCATAAAAAGTTGTGGGTGTCTGTCAGACGGGGGGATCAGAGAGCCAACTGTAAGAAATCTACTCTTACAGTACCTCCTCTGGTTACATTTGCTTGGCTAACCTGAAAGAGTCTGAATACTGATAAGTTATATGCTTTCCTCTTTTTTGCCATTACCAGATACAGTCAGGGAGTCATTCAGTTTGTGTCAGTCCCAGGGGCCTTAGACTCCATTTCTCCATTCCTAATTTAAACAGAATTAGATATCACCAAGCCACTAGAGCAAACTGTACATCAGATGGTTGCTCTAGTACACAGTAAATATTCAGATGTCAGCATGTCTTCTGGGATGAAAAGCTAGGCAGAAGAAGTTTAGTTCACTATATTTTTATGTGTTTATCGTACCAATAACCTGAAAATAAAATTAAAATATTCCAAATGCTGTGATATTATCAAATCAACTACAGTAACAGTTCTGTTCCCTTCCAATTGTTATCCATTTGCGTTCATGAATTTTACATATTGGTAATCATAGTGTAGGCACAACTGAATTTCATTCACTCTTCGAGCAATTTGGCCCTAACAGCTTTGATCTCCTGACTGTAAAGTCTAAACATATGCCATATTAACTTCTCATTGACTCAGCGTCACCTAAGGCTAAAATATGTTTTTGAAACATTGAATTATTAAAAAGAACTGCTCATCATTTCATATTCAGAGTTACAAAATTCACAAAAATATAAACAGTGTCATAAAACCTCTGTTGTTTCTCTCAATGGATTCAATATTGTTCTTATTCACAAACAGCTGAAAATATGGCATTGCTCTCTCTATGTATATAGTTACCTTGTATTATAATTAACAATAAGGCTCTCTAGAAATGGTTCACATAAATAAAACCTAATACATCCATACTGGGTTATGAAGGCAACTTAATTCATGTGCATGATGGCAAACTAAGTGCTGGAGGATGTAAGCAAATATTCATCCATAGTATAGATAGTGACATCCATGATATTGAACCCAGAAAATCTCTAAGACATTGACTGGATCTTTTCTTGTTAATGAAGGGGGAGGTCAGCACAAGTCAGCCCGTCTACTGCTAATTAAAGATTAATCCTTGGCTGCACAATGCTAACCTTGTATTAAGCTCTAAAAGGAGAGCATGTTTTTATCTAGACAGCACAGCACATTCATTAATTGTTAACAACTTAATTTGTAGTCATATATTTTCAACGTCAGAAAAGAGATTAGGTAAGAGTTGTCAATGAACGTCTGTGGCTTTTCCATGTCGTTAAAGATAATTTCTCCCAGAAATAAGTATTCATAGAAGGCACATTGTAGGCAAAACCTACATGTCCCATGTTAGTCGGCTTCAGTGGCAAGAAACAAAAACCTGCCTAAGCAATTGCCAGCGATTGCTCGCAGAAAGCCTTCCATATGAAAGCACAGACACTTTCCAATCACTCGAAAGTTCTCTACACCCACCCTGTTTCCCCTAAAATAAGACAGTGTCTTATTTTAAGGTGCTCCCAAAGATGTGCTAGGTCTTATTTTCAGGGGACATCTTATCTTTCCTGTAAGTAGGTCTTATTTTCAGAGGATGTCTTATTTTCGGGAAAGCAGGGTTAACACTCAGAACCACTCCCTGCATTACTGTCTTTGCCAGGAAGCAAATTTCTCCCTCTGTCTTCAAGAAAATATTATCGGCTCAGTGCCTGTAGCTCAGGTGGCTAGGGTGCCAGCCACATACAACAAAGCTGGCAGGTTCAAATCCAGCCTGGGCCAAAAAATAGCTGGGCGTTGTGGTGGGTGACTGTATTTCCAGCTACTTGGGAGGCTGAGGCAAGAGAATCACTTGGGGGGGGCGGAGTTTGAAGTTGCTGTGAGCTGTGACACTATGGCACTCTATCCAGGGCAACAGATTGAGATTCTGTCTCAAAAAAAAAAAGGAAAGGAAGAGGAGAGGAGAGGAGAGGAAGAAAATACCATGGTAGCTGAGATACCGCAGGGACTTGGAAGCCACCATGGCAGCAGCTTCCTCTTCACCTCCACAAGTTAGTGGCTGCACACTTGCCTCTGCTGCAGAAAATCTCAATAGTAACATCGCTGTACTTGTGTGTAGCAACAGCTAAAGCAAAGGGAGAATGGCTTCTCTTATTCCTCTATCTTCTGAATCTCATCCCATTCATTTACCTGACAAAATCTGATTCATACTAAGAAATTTTGCCGTCAGGGTCTGTCTTGGAAAAGTATTATGTACACATATATTCAGCCTCTGGAAATGATGCAAGTGATATTAAGTGCAAAGCCACTATTGCCAGAGCACTTTAGTTCCTTTTAACATGTGAATCCCTGTGTGCCCCTTAGGTAGGCTAACTACGCGTTCCACTTTACTTAGGGCAGACCTGATGTATGTCTGCTGCCCCACTGTAATTATATACGTGCCCCCTTTCACTCTTAAATGAGTTCTGGTTGGAAAGATTTATTTTATATTCACTTTACCTTTATGTGTGTGTATATTACCCTATAGGATACAGAGAGGAAATTAAAAAGAGAGAAGTTCCATTAACTGGTTATAGCTCTTCTTATTCAAGACTCAGTTGAAGTGAAGAAATTATTAGCATGTCACATATTAAGGATGCAAGGCTTTAAGAAAATACTAACTACTTCATGGTCACATTGTAAATAAGAAAGCAGAAAACAAATCAAAATTTAAGTATACCTGACTATCAAGGACATGGTTTTGTGTTAATTAAGTAGCTCAACTGTAATTGGTTCTGGGATGACTGCTGTCTTTGTTAAATCCAGGATGGACTTCAGGAATTTTTTTACACATTTTTCATTCACTGTTTAATTCATCCCACAAATATTATTTGAGTACCTGCTATTTTCCAAAATGTGACCTGTGCCTTAGGAATACAGTGTTAGACCAAACAGACAATAATCACTGCCCATATCAATTTAACAATCTTGAGAAGAGACATATATATATATATATATATATTTTTTTTTTTTTAAAGATAAAATGTACTTAGGAGGCTGAGGCAAGAGAATTGCTTAAGCCCAAGAGTTTGAGGTTGCTGTGAGCTGTGACACCACAGCACTCTATTCGGGGTGACAGTCTTTTGAGACTCTGTCTCAAAAAAAAAATGAAAGATAAAATGTGTCAAATAATAAAAAGTGCTTTCCAGAAAAATGCAGCAGACAATAAGATAGTGAGAGCTGTGGGTGAGACTTGCTATTAAATTTGGGCAGTTATTGATAAAGAGAAGTTTCACCAGAGACACAAAAATAAATCAAATTATCATGAAGGTATCTATGCAAGAGCATTAAGATAGAAAGAAAATATAAACATGTGGCAAGAGCAAGTTTGGAGAGTTTCGAGAAAGACAGGCAAGCTAGGTTAGGTGACAGGTGAGACAGTATGTGGGTAGAAGGAAGCCAGTTTAGCACGATTGTGTGTGTTTACGTGTGTGTGTGTGTGTGTGTGTTGCTAGGGGAGAGGTAACATAGCCATGGCCAACCTAAAGCCTTGGATTTGAAATAAGAATCTAGCTTACTAACTTAGCTCACTGCTACTAATATATTTCACCTGAATATAGATATAGTCACTTTATCATCTTGGTAAAACACTGTTATTCAAAAAAGCATTGGAGTCAAAATGGGATGATATCAGGCATATTTTTTCTACCTTATTTAATACTCAAATTTGTCACCATTACAAGTAAAATAATAAAAATGTTATAGTAAGGATTCAAAGAATTTATAAATACATTTGCCTGCCACATATTATCTGCTCAATCAAGGAAGCTAGCTATTACTAGCTTGAATGAGCAACATTTCTTAATCAAGTTAGTGGCATATATTACTAATTGTATTCACTTTGCTGTTTATGAGCCAAAGAACTGGATTATTAAATCTTATCCAAGATTCTATTATGCATCCATGTATGTACATCACTGGTCTTAAACATGTTAGCAGGCACAATAGAAGAATCTATCTGGTTACAAATATAATGACTAAAAATACCATTGTAAAACTGAAAAGATGATTTAATTGTAAAATAAATTAGGAAATTGGTCTTGAGGGTAGAAAATGTATTCTAAAATCCAGGTCAGGAGATAACTATTGAGTATCTGTGATGTGTCAGGCCCTATGCTGGTTCCTGACCTGGTGAAAAGAAATATTTCACTTTAATATAGGAGGTAATAAGCTTGAAATTCTCATTAGACATTTTAAAAAATTTTCAGATTAACATGAGAATACATATGATTAGGTTACATTTTTTGTGTTTGTAAGGAAAAGTCCAAGTTATAGTTGAGCGATACACCCAGGAAATGTGCCACATAACCCAACATTGCACCTGGTAGGTGGACTCTTACCAAACCCCTCTTCTTGAATTTAATTATATATATATTTTTTTGTCTTGTAGGCCTGTGGTTATTTATCTACTAGTTTCAACTTAGTATTGAGTGCATGGAGTGCTTGATTTTCCATTCTTGAGATACTTGACATAAGAGAATGTTCTCTAAATACTTCCAGGAAATTTTGTGAGCAGAAGAAAACATAGCCCCCAGCTGAATCTGGAATTGAAAGCTCTTTAATAGAGGTTGATGGATCCTAACCAACTTTCTCTGTGTCTCTTTCAATATTCTGATGCACAAATATATTCATATTTCTAATTAGGAATTAGGACTAGCAAAAATAAAGGAAGAAAATGAAACTTGGAGGAGGGCTAGTGGAAAAGAAAATATGCTAAATTTCACGCAATTGTTTTTTTTTCTTTTTTCTGCAGTTTTTGGGTGGGGCCAGGACCCCACTCCTTTGAGCCAAAGATGCTACCCCAATTGTTTTTTTAAGGCATTAAAAATTGTACTTGAAAAATAGAATTTTAGTCTTTCTGCTTCCCCCCCCATAACCTTAATTGTCATTAATTGTCCTCATATCAAAATTGAGTACATAGGATTCATGCTTCTCCATTCTTGTGATGCTTTACTAAGAATTTACCTAACAATTGCAATCAGTGTAACCTGGCTTATTGTACCCTCAATGAATCCCCAACAATAAAAAAAAAAAAAAAAAGAAAAATAGAATTTTAGGAAAATATAATTTTGTTATTTTTGTGACAGCCTGTACAAAATATAGCGGTGGTGTGGTTTCATAATAGTATAATATATGAAAGAAATTTGTTGGCTTGAAGGTCTATGTCCAAGTTTTAGGTTCAATGAATTGTATTTAGTGAAATGTACTTAACTTTAGAGGAGTATGCAATCTATAGGTTCTGGATATCGAAGGCCACAGCTAAATAATATGAAACATGTTAAAGTCAAGCTTTTAAAAATTAAATGTTAAAATCTAAGAAGCCAAATTGTACATTTGAGGAAATATTTTCCAGAACACTGATAGAAATATAAATGTCACTTCTACCATATTTAGTGAGCACATATTTAGTCACTGCCAAGAGACACTTTACAAGGTAGTCAATAAAACACATCATTTTTGCTTTCAGGAAGCCAGACTTCAGCAAAAGCAAAAGTCGTAAAGGCGGTGGTGGTGGTAGGGAAGTTCTATAACTATTTATTAATACTTGGGTTATATGGAAGCATCAAAAATAGTTCAATGAGCATAACCAATCAATAAGCATATTTTGAATGCTGTGAGAGTTCATAATATCAAAAGATTACCCAGAAACATGGACTTCAGTTCTTGCTCTTTTATAACCCTGGGTCTTAATTTCATTATAAATAAAAATGAAATGAACATACAGCATCCAGATAAGCCCTTTAGTTCAATTATTTATCTAATTATATTCTGTGTTTAGAAGCACATGTATTATAACCATATGGAAATTTATTCAAAAAATAACAAAATTGGTAAGAATTTATTTTATCCATACCAGGTGCTAGACACTATGATTTCTTTTATATTCATTTCAACAATCTGACAAAAGTTAGGTACTACGAATGCTTCTGCTTTCATAAGGCTAAAGAGTAGGGGGAGGAGGGAAGAAAATGAACAACATGTTTTATCTATAGAAAACTAGCATGTATTAGGTCATTAATATGAAATATTTTATTTCAAATCGAGAGTTTAATTTACCATATCAGAAACAAGAAGTGGTACAACTAATCAAATCATGCACCTAAACTGTGGACACAGTTTTGCCATCTTAAGGTTATCCGGTTTATACCAGCAGTGCAGAAGTCTGGAGAGGGAGTGTCAATGAAATGGCAACAGGTGTTTTCCACAGCTTGCTGAGAACTGAATATTTTTCCTTGCAAGAGGTGGCCCAAAGCCTGGAAGAAGTGGTAGTCAGTTGGTGCAATGTCTGGTGACTACTGTGGTGGATGACAGAGGGTTTCCAATTCCAGCTTGTGTGGTTTTGAGCAGCGCTATTGGTGCTTCATGTGGTCGAGGGTTTCCTTGCAACCTGTTAATCACAAGTGTCCTCATCCGTTCATCCCACGGGTTGTGGTAGACTTCTGCTGTCACTGACTGACCAGTTTTCATGTAGCTGGAGTGGACACCATGAGCACTGAACCACCACATAGATGCCATTAGCTTTTTTCTGTCGAATATTCTGTTTTGGACTGTGTTTTGGCAGCTCATCACGATCCAGACATTGTGCAGAATACTTGCATTTGTCCAAAAGAATCCGTTTCCATCACAAGTAACACTGTGGTCCAGAAATGGTTTGCCTTTATGTTGTGACAACAGAGAAAGGCAGGTTTTGATACGATTTCTTCTTATGCTCATTTCATTCCTGGGGAGCCCATCTCTCCAGCTTTTTTTACCTTGCTGATTTCTTTCAAATAATCTCCTACTGTTGTCATTTGGAGACTGAGAAACACTGGCATATGGAGAGAAAAAAGATTGCTCTGGTTTTGTGCATTGTTTACAGAATGATGGTTTACCAAATAAGTTCACATTATAATTCCCTATCCTGTGAATATGTCACTTTAAATGTCAAAAGAAACTTTGAAGATATCATCAAATTTAGGACCATGAGGTGGGGATGATATATGATTTATCTTGGGTTATCCAGATGGCCCAATGTAACCACAGGGGCCCTCATGGGGGAAAGGAGGCAAGGGTGATAGAGAAGAGAGTGGGACAGCTTCCAAAGCAGAAGTCAGAGAGAGAACAAAGTGAAGATTTATAGTTGTTACAATGCTGGCTTTGAAGACAAAGATCATACGCTAAAGAATTCAGGTGGCCTCTAGAAGCAGGAAAAAGTAAGGAAATGATGTATTCTCCCCTAGAACTTCAAGAAAAAATAAAGACTTGTGGACACCTTGATATTTAATGCAATTAGACCTGTCTCAGACATCTGACCTTCAAAAGTGTAAGACTATAAATTCATGTTGTTTTAAGTCTATGTTTTTGGCAAATTTGTTCCAGCAGTAATAGACATTTAATAGAGAAATGGTGGGTTTCAGTTGGATACCAAGTAGAGACATTGTGTAGAGAGAAAGAAAATGTGTCTAGCGAGAGTATTTTGTGGTCGCTAAACTGTAGTGATAGTTGAAACTACAGACAGGTATTCATGAGATCTGGTGCTTGAGGAGTATACAAATTAAGGATAAAGAAGGCTCAAGTTTAAGTCATGGAAGTATACACAATGTCAGATAACAAAAAAGGACTTGTGGAAAAGGGCAGGGACAAGTGTAGTGGTGAAAAGCAAGAGAGACAGACCCTACAGTAGGCACAGGAGGAGAAAGTTGCAAATATGAGGGAGTAATAATAATAACAAAAGTCCCGTAAAGTGAAATAAAGCTTGTAAATAGTTCAATGGAGTTAACATTAATATGACCTCAATGAAAACAGTTTCAGTGGCACGTCAGAGATTGTGAGAACACAACAGGAGCTCGAGCGGTAAACTGAAGATCTAAAATGAGGCAAACAGGCTTTCACTTTTAAGAAACACGAAATATATCGGCACTCAGCAAGACCCTCACCATGCTAGAGCCTTGATCTCAAAATTATAGTCTCTAAAGCTATGAGAAATAAGTGTTTTATTTATTAAGACATTAATAATGCTATGCCGTCTATGATGCTCTCTTATAGCAGCCTGAACTAACACTGTTATTTGACTTTTGGTGGGGGGGTCTTCTTTAATACATTTATTCATTTTTAATTTCAAAATATTAAAGAGGTACAAATATTTTTGTTAAATGGATAGCTTTTAACAGCTGAAGTCAGGGCTGTTAGTGTGCCCATCACCCAAATAGTGTTCATTGTACCTGTAAGGTAGGTTTTCACCTGTCTCATTTCCCCTTTTTGACTTTTAAAAATTGTTTTTTCTGTGGTATTTGCTTTCAAATTTAGAGATTGTAAACCACCATGATTTCTGAATTCATTTCTTCTAGGGCAATGCTCACACAGCCAAAGGCACACGTGCTGGACTTTAATAGTCACTACCATGCCCCCTCAAACAAACTTCCTATTTTACACTCAGATATCGTGGGTTTCATATTACCTCACTTAGAGAGATGGCAAATCAATTTTTTTTTTAATTACAGCTGAGTCCTTAGCACCTAGTGAAGTGCCATCAAGTGTTCACCAAAGTATTCAATGTATTTGATGAATGAATGAAAAACCAGATAGCCATCCTTATTAGATTAACAATGAAAATAAAATTTTAGGCCAGGCACAGTGGCTCAGACCTATAATCCCAGCACTCTGGGAAGCTGAGGTAAAAAGATGATTTGATGCCAGGAGTTGGAGACCATTTGGGTTTACATAATGAAACCCTCCCATCCACTAAGTCTCTACAAAAAATATGTCAATTAGCTGAGCATGCTGGCATGCACCTGTAGATCAAGCTACTTGTCAGGCTGAGGTAGGAGAACCATTTGAGCCCAGGAAGCAAAGTAAGCTATCATTAGGCCACTGCACTTCAGCCTGGGCAACAGAGAGTGACCCTATCTCAGAGGAAGAGGAAGAGAAGAGAAGAGAGGAGGAAAGTTTTAGTTATAGATCTAAAAAAATAAAAAATAAAAAAAATAAAAGAAACACGAAATATGAGAGATACAAACATTTAATATAGAAGAGCAGGGGTTACCTGAATGTACAAACGTGTGTGTTTGTGGGAGAGAGGGTTTGTTAGCCGTGTGCTTTCAAAATAAGAAAATATTGAGTCTATTGAAGGTAAAGACAGAAAGGGGTTGAGGAATGTGGGGAAACAAGGAAAAGATAAATATAAGTCTCCACAGGTGGGAGTTACATTAAATGAAAGGGCCACTTCTATGTCAAAATGGAACGAAATGACGGAAGCATGGATCTTGGTTGAAAGCTTTTGTACTCCTAAATGGGTGGAGACCAAGAAGTTCTGAAAATTTCTGACTAGTTGACTCAATGTTTCTTGTCAACTTGGAATCAGGTGTTCGTGAATAACCTTTGCTTAGGTGGATGAATGAAGTGGAAAGTGTGATGCGATTGAAAGACAAGGTTCTAACTGAATTTTTCAAAAATGAGCTTGTCTAGCAGTAACACTTTAGTATTTCAAAGAACGATGCTCTTGTGTCTGTACTTTCTGTCTTAGCGGTACAGATAAGGGGAGAGGGAGAGTCATCTGTTCCATGAGCTGCAAATAAACTGTTTATCAGGAAGAAGTAAGTTTTCAGGTAAAACAAAGAATTAGAGGAGGCAATTGGAACAGAACTTGTTAATAGAACAAGTTTCCAGGGGAGTATGAAGCTGATTCAGTGTGAGTGCTCAGACGATACAGAGAAGGTGCCGGAAACTATTTGTGAATACAGAAGGATTCAGTTGTTCAGTCATATGCTCTGAAGTCTAGGTTAGACTTCTTATGATAAATTGCATTGATGCAGGCTAATTTTGTTTTACTTATTTATTTTTCTCTCGCTTAGAATTCAGTATATGTGTGAGTTAAAATATTTAAGTCAAAGTGACCCTTACACCTTTAGGGGTGACATTTCCTTCCATAAAAAGAAATGGCCCAAGGTCAGTTATAGATTGTTGAATCACACCTTCATTAAGCCAGACACAATGAGAATTAATGGAATTTTCTGAACAACAAAAATAGGTTATGCTAAAGTCTTGCTGACTAAACAGCAACATTATTGCCATGGATTAGATAAAAAAGTGACCTTAAGTAATTTTCTTGATAATTGTGTGATGGTACACTATCTTCTATATGACTTTAAAGAAATACTTACCTACATACTGTTATCTAAAAAGAGTAAATGATTACTACGTCAGTATGCTTTATGACTAGGGGAAAAGTCTATGGCTAATACAAACAATAATATGCACTGTACTCATGCATATTTTTGATACAACTCATTAAAATTAAGAGGAATTTTATGAAATTGACTTCGAAATAGTTACCTTACCTAGAAACCACGAAAAAAATCAATAGCTTATTTATAAAGACTTTAACATGCCCTTCATATTTGTTTTCATATTCTCTACCTACTTAATTTTATTTTATTTATTTTTAAAATAAGGACTCATTTAATTGTTTAATTGACACATAATTGTACATGTTTTTGAGGTGCACAGTGATGTTTTGAATACATATAATACATAAGGATCAGATTAGGTGATAATTAGCATATCTATCATGTCGAACATAGATCATTCCTTTGTGTCAGGAACAATTAATTTTTCTTCTAGCTATTATTGTTCAGTACAGTCACCCTGCAGAACAATGAAAATAATTCCTCCTATCTAGCTGTAATTTTGTATCCTTTAACAAATTTCTTCCTATATCTCCTTTTCTCCAACTCCTAGCTTCTAGTGTACTGTGTTCTACTTTTTACTTCTACGTGATCAGTATTTTTTAGATTCCGCATATGAATAAAAACATAAGAAATTTAACTTCCTGTTCCAGGATTATCACTTAACATAATGTGCCCCATGTCCTGTTCATAAATGAAGGATTTCATTCGTTTCTATAGATAGATAGTACTTCCTTGTGTATGTGTACCAAATTTTCTTTTCCCATTCCTCTTTTGGATACTTAGAGTGGTTTTATATCTTAGCTATTGTGAGGATTCTGCAAGAAACATGGAGATGCAGAGGTCTCTTGCATATGATAATTTCCTTCCTTTAGATAAATGCCTCCTAGTGGGATTTCTGCGTCATATTTTCATTCTGTTTATAGTTATTTGAGCAACCTCCCTAATGTTCTCCATAATAACTGTACTAGTTTATATTCCCACTAAATAATGTATAAGGATTCAATTTTCTTTTTACACTCACCAGCATTATTATCTTTTAATAATGGTCGTTCAAATGGGGGTGAGATGAGAGCTCATTGTGATTTTCAATTTTTATTTCCCTGTTAAATTGTGACGATTAGTATTTTATCCTAAATTTTCTAGATGTTTTTATGTCCTCTTTTGAGATATGTCCATTCAGAACATGCGCCCATTTTTTAATCAGGCTTATTGAGGGGGAGATTGAAATAATTGAGTTTCTTGTATATTTTGTATATTAACCTTCTATTAGAAGAATAATTTGTCAATATTTTCTCCAATACTGCAGGTTGTCTTTTCACTTGGTTGATTGTTTTCTTTTCTACGTGAAAGTCTTTTTAGTTTGATATGATACAATTTGTTTATGTTTGCTTTTTCTGCTTATGATTTTGAGTTCTTACTCATAATCTCTTTTCCTAGACCAGTGAACTAAATCATTTCTCCTATGTTTTCTTCTAGTAGTCTAATACCATCAGGTCTTACATTTAGGTGTTTGATTCATTTTGAGTTGATTTCTATGTATGGTAAGAAGTAATTTTCTTCTTATGTTTATGAACACCCAACTTCTTCAGCAACATATATTGAACAGACTGATATTTCCCAACGGGTGTTCTTCATGCTTTGGTCAAAAATCAGTCGTCTATAGATATATGGGTTAATTTCAAAGTTCTCAATTTGGCTCTATCAGCCTTTGTGCCTGTTTTTATTCTAGGACCATACTGTTTTGGTCGTTAAAGCTTTGTAGTATATTAAAGTCAGGAAAAGTGATGTCTTCTGTTTTATTACTTTGCTTAGGATTGCTTTGGCTGTTCTAGGTTCCTTCTGGTTCCATAGAACGTTTAAGATTTCTTTTTATGGGGGCAAGACATGATTGCAAGAGGGACTTTACCTAACAATTGCAATCAGTGTAACCTGGCTTATTGTACCCTCAATGAATCCCCAACAATAAAAAAAAAAAAAAGATTTCTTTTTCTTTTTCTTTGAAGAATGTGATGGGTATTCTGATAAGTATTGCATTGACTCTGTCGATTACAATAGGTAGTATGGTTATTTTGACAATATTACCTTTTCTGCTACATGAGCCTGGGATGTTTTTTCACTTGTTTTATCATCTTCTATTTCTTTCACCCGTCATTTGTAGTTCATTTGTGGTTTTTGTTGTAGAGGTCTTTCATACCCTTTGTTAAACTTATTACCATATATTTTTGATAACTAATGAAAATGTGGTTGGTTTCTTGATTTGTTTTCCAGCTATTTTGTTATTAGTGCATATAAATGAGTTTCACATGGTGATTCTGTATCCTGCAACATCACTAAATTCATTTTTCAGTTTTAACAGTATTGGGGTGAGGTGTTAGGAATTTTTTTTAAGATAAGTTCATATCACCTATGGAAAAACTGAATTTTGGATGGCCTTTATTTTTCCTTTGCCTACATTCTCTGGCTAGGATTAGCAGTAAAATGTTGAATAAGAGTGATAAGAGTGACCGTCTTTGTTTTGTTTCAATTTCCACAGAGCAATCTGGTAGCATTTTCCTATTCAGTGTGATGTTAGGTGTGCTTTTGTCATGTATGGCCTGTATTACTCAGGGGTACCTTTCCTCTATACCTAATTTATTGAGCATCTTTATCATGAAGACGTGTTGAATTTTTATCAAATTTTTTGCTTTTTCTGTTGGGATGATTATAAGATTTGTGATCATAAGATTTCTTCATTCTATTGATGTAGTGTATCATGCTAAAGTTCTAAGCATGTTACATATATTGTGTTATCTAATCTTCACAAAATATGTTTAATTTTTATTTTATTCCACAGATAAGAAGACTATGGTTCAATTAGTGATCATATAAGTTGCTTAAAATCATATACTTAATAATTAAAAGACCTAGGATATTAAACTAATTCAGTGTAGCTACAGAATTCACACTCTTAACCATTAATATATGCTTTATCTTTGATCCTGTCTGAGGTATTCTTTTGCTTGATGTCATTTTGTTTCTCATTGTCCACAGTAAAACAGTAAGACAGGTATCAATTCAGCCAATTCATTTCATGAAGCTACACCTGCATAAATGTTTGGGAATTTTTTAAAGCATTAGGGAATTTTGGGATAACTACTCTGTTTCCCCCAAAATAAGACATCCTCCGAAAATAAGACCTACTTAAAGGAAAGATAAGACGTCCCCTAAAAATAAGACCTAGCGCATATTTGGGAGCACACCTTAAAATAAGACACTGTCTTATTTTCGGGGAAACAGGGTACATAGTAAAAGGAATTATAAAAGAGATGAAAAAAACTTATGAAAAGTGTCTTAACTGTTATATTTTCACCCAAGGGAAAAATATCAAAGAAATGGATCTCTTGAAAACCCTATTATAGATGTCTTGATTTAAGTCTGCAAATATTCATGAAGCACTATATGTGTGGCACTTAAAAAATCAGGAAAAAAAGATAAATAACCTCATCAACGTGGAGTTTAAGTTTTAAAATAAGAACTCTCGAAGTTCTTGTATTTACCTTGAATTCTTACCTTGAATTATTCTTACCATGCATTGTATAGATCCTGAGGATACATTTGGAATAGATAGATTACTCTGTTTGATCCCCTCCATAAAATTTGCTTCCAATATTGGAGATGGACAACTACAGACACATAAAGCAGTGTGTGTGTGTGTGTGTGTGTGTCTGAAATAGTAAGAATTGGGCAGTGATATGAAGGTGGGAAAACATCTTTAGATAGTGTAATGGGAATAGACATCCCTCGAAGTTGGCATTTGAACTCAGAGATGAACTACAAAAAGGAACTACCCAATTAAAAGATTCATCAGAAAGCATTAAAGGCAGGAAAATCTGTCTTCCTTGTAAAATACATTAATGTGCTCTGAAATTTTTTCGAAGTTCCTCCTTATCCCCACAATTAGAAAAAACAGTTTAATTATTTCTTTTGGTGGTTGGGTTTGCCTAAACAGATAAGAATTGGAAATACTAAGAAAGTTTTGTCCCCACTGATTTAATCCCACCACTTTGATTATGGTTTTTGACTGTAATCATATATTCAGATCATTTACTCTGCTCTAGTTTTCTTTTCCTTCCAAGTGATAGACAAAAATGACCAAATAGTTCTTGAATCAGCATGCAACAGGGATGAGTTTAGAAAGTATGCTGTCATACGTTTAAAGTAAAATTTGAATATTTTTGAGTGCTTACTATGATACAGACATTTTTAGAAGCACAAGTAAGAAACCAAAGAGATAAACCTGCCTTAATGAAGTTTATAATTTCTTTGACATTTAGATTTGCTAGAAATAACTTAGAGATATTGGACCTGATAAGAGTAAAAGAACAGTAAAAGGAGGCAGAAGAGGAGGAGCTGGAGGATGAGGAGGAGGGAGAGGGGAAAGAAAGATAGAAGGAGGGAGTAACAGAAAAAAAGAAATCCATTTTGGCAAAGGCTACAATTTCTTGAAATAAGAAGAGAAAAAGTACAGATATGATAAATTTTATTCTAAACTTGAATGAGGAGAAAAACCTCATGAACATCATTATAGCAAATTTAAGTTAAAAATGTAGGAAAAAAGGAACGAGAATTTATGGGAAATTAATGGAGAAATTTATTATTGTATTTGATTTGCCCTGGCAATTAACTTTTACAAAATATTTCAATGTTGGCATACTGATGAATGAACACACTTTATGTGTTAAATGTGCTTACAATAACCTTGAAGTAAAAATTTCAGAGATAACAGCACGGGTATAAGCCACTCTGCTCTCCTCCTACTGTTTTTCTAGCATTTCTGTCCTTGCCGTATAAGCCACATAAAGCCACCTTTATGTGGCTTATAGAAGCAGGCTCTTGGGGATGCCTTACGAGTTACGATGCTCTCCGCAAATAATTTTGGAAAATTGCCATGAAATTTCAGTTTTCTAATCAGTGTATTTTTCAGATAGATGTACTTGTGTCCAAGTTGTTACAACTTAGCGGGAAAAAAAATTAACTGTCCAAGTAAATACACTTTTCACAGCAGGTAAAATATAATCCTATAAACTCTTCACACACACACACACACACAAAATATTTACCTCTGTTTAACTTTCTGACCTTTAAGTCAAAGGCCATTTTTACTTGAAGCCTGTATGAAAAACCTATAATGGTGTCAAAAATGTTTGACGATATATTATTAGCTTTCTTATTTCTTATCTTTCAACAGAAAGTTTATCTCCTACTAAGAAGTGTCCATCTTTGTAGGTATGCAATGGAAAAACAGAACTTATTTTTTCTTCCATATTCTATCCCTATACTTATATAAGTATAAATTGTATGTGGATGTTTGTTTTATCTTTTTCCACTTAAGAACAGAGTTATAAATAGTGACAAAACTTTATAAGCTTAGAAAAGGTTAAAAAATTTGTTCTTTAAAATCAATGATTCAAATTATTTGCTCAATGTTAGATGATACAATATACACGATAATAGCAAGGAACAAAACAAGCTCTAAGTCTTTCCGTCTGAAATTCAGTTACACAGATTTCTACAGTTCTAGAATTAAGTGGCTCAGATATCATCAGAGTAGTAATATGACCCTAACCACAAGGGCAATGCTACGAACACTGGGATATATTTCATTAATTTCTTTGTGAAAAACATGGCAAGTAATATAAAGAAAGTATTTTTTTTTTTAATTTGGCCGGGGCTGGGTTTGAACCCGCCACCTCCGGCATATGGGATGGCACCCTACCCGCTGAGCCACAGGCGCCACCCTATAAAGAAAGTATTTCTGACAAATTTATATTACACTTTGAGAAAAAAAGGAAAACATGTTTTAAAAATGTTTTAAACGTTCTAAATGTTTTAAAAATAAAAACAGTCTAAAGCTTTAAATATTGTTATTTACTAACATTTTCATAAATGTAATGGACTTTTCTTGTAACAATGTTCTTACTCCTTTTTCCTTTTTTATGTTAATGTTGAGCCTGATTGGCTTTCTGAATTAATTTCAACTTTTCCAGTTCAAAATACTGTAATTCCATTTTCTCAAGCTGAGATTTAAAGATCATTTTTCTTCTACCTTCAAGCATTTATACTCTTTCAAATATTACCAAAATAAAGGTTTATTTTATTTTATTGCTTGCAGGAAAAAGCCACACTTTTCTAAAATCCTAAGCAAACATTTAGAAACATATGGTAATTGAAAAAAAATCATAATCTGGCACTATAGTAATAGCTTGTTTATGCAAGAGGATTTTGTGATTTGAATATTACTTGTCATCTGATCTGGCAAGAAGATATAATATCAAATATGTACTTTATTTAGAAGAGACACCGCCTATGGTTATGTAAAGTGATTCAACTTATATTGAGCTAAAGACTGAGTTCTAGATGAAATGAATATTTTGTAATAAGGCATCTCCTTGAGGTTATCAAAATTACAATTCATAGTAACCATTTTAGAAAGAAACATTATATTGCATTATCCAATTGCTACTGTATTTTGGAAAAATGGATTCATATTTTATGAGTTTTACAATGCAGCCTTCATGTCAATGTTATATTATTCTCTGAGCAAGTGTATAAATCATCATTTATAAATCGATTCATATTTTAATATGCCAGAGGGTGGCTATTGAAAAGAACACTATGACAAATCAGTTTGTGAATTGAATAATCATCACTTAATTTATCCCTTTGGATACATGTGGAAAAATGTTTGTTAATCTTTCTGAGTTCGAAGCACACTGTGGATCTAGAAATTTTGCACACTAACTAGAGAGAATTCGAAGATTGAAAATAAAATCAGACAAGTTAACAGTGATTATGCAACCATCACTATTCAATTTTAAAAGGGATGGGTGGTGAATATATGCCAGCAAACTCAGATATCATGTTATTTATTTAACATCTCTTAGAAAAATATATCTGTGTGAATCCAACAGTTTAGTGTCCTAACCATAGGCCACAATTCACTAAGTGTCACGACCCCTAAGGCCCTGGTCTTGGTTGCAGCAGGAAGGAACCAGGTAGGATGCGGATTAGAAGTACAAGCCTGCAGGAGACGCCTAACCTTGAATATGGGTAGCCCTGAGCCACCGCTGCAGTAGCCTTTTATTGAGACGATACGTGGCCGGCAAGGGGAGTATTACACAATGACTGCGTGGTTAAGGATTGCTATGGGCTCAGGCTCTTTCTCTGCTAGGAACACCAGCAGATGTTCCCCACCCAAGTCGCAAATCATCTTGCTCAGAGGTCGTTTGGCTCTCCGTGTATTCTACAAATAAGGCAATGTTTTTTCAGGGTCCATGGGATAATCATTTGTCTTTGCTTCTGTTTGCTGTGTTATGCCTTTTCTTTCTTAGTTATAGCAAGCCGTATCCTGTTCCATAGTACATTGATTTGATTGGCCAAGCAATGTTCTATTTAACAGACATTACAAGTGTAGCAAAAACACACTGTTTACATTGGAGATAAAGCACTGAATGGTTTCCAGTTATATGTGTACTACAGCCTACAGATTGAGGACCATAACCAAAATTTTTATAGGCAATATATGACAATCAATACTTTCCTTTAACTGTGAAATGGCTTCTGCTTCTCAATTAGTATCTAACTAAAATTAACATTCACAAACCTAAGACAATCCTTATGGAGATGAACCTTGAAATTTTAGAGAAAAATAAATGGAGGGCAAAGACAATTTCACCAAGAACCTATTTATTGTTTTGTAAACTATTATTAAAATATGATTGAGTAGAAAAGACATATTTCTGTACAACTGTATGTCTTCAAACAAATAATCAAACCTGTGGTTACCTGCTGTGAGAATATCGAATGTCTTCTCAAGTACACATGCAGAAATATGATTGCATCTAATGTACCGGCAATTGAGATTACTTGGATAAAAGTAACATTTAGGCTTTGTCCTAAAAACTGCATAGCGGGAAGTTTTTCCTGTCTTTGAACCTAGGCTCGACTGAGACGTGGTTTGCCCGTGAGATATTAGCCAATATGTAAGTAGAGGTGAAAAAGTACTTAGGAAACAGAGCTTGGTCTCTGGCTGGACATGGAGTCCTGATGTCATCATAGGGACACACTGAGCCAGCGAGGGAGACATGGTGAGACTTTGCCTCAAAAAAAAATAAATAAATAAATAAAAAGAACTTGAGGCAATGTGGTTGACAGTGGGCCAATTGTAAGATCTGTGAGTGAGACTGTACCCCAGTATATGGCCCTCATAAAGCCCCCACCTGACCATAGAGATCAGCTGATCCAGCTTAGACTCAAAGAACAAACACCTGCCTCCATAGAATGAAGAAAATGCTACAGATTAGTTGTTTTAAACCCCAAGGTTTAGGGTAGTTTGTTACACACCAAGAGTTAACTGATGTATATTAGAGTCAAATAGACAGCTATAATTCTAGGGTGATTATTGGCAATGTTTCCTTATAGGAATACTGACATTTTCTGTCACTTAGTTTCTTATTCTGTAAAATAGGGTAGCTAAAAATTATCTTAGAAGCTTTGTATATAAATTACTATATAAGAAGATTTAAATCTTCTGTACTACCCCTGGAACATAGTAAGAATATATATATTTTCATTATCTTTATTTAAAAATTCTGTAAGTTGAAAAACATATCATTTAAAAAAGAGGAACAAAATCATCTAAGAAAAATTATTAAATTTAACTATATGGATATTCAGATACTTTCCATTCTGGGAGTTAATCTGGATGCTTCAAGGATTGTAACAAAGCAAATGTATGAAACTGAAACTTGGTAGTGACCTACCAAAAAATTTGTCCAACCAATAATATTGGACTACTATACTATCAATATAAATATTGTTGATTTACTATACTGTTTACATAGGAGCTGTGTCAGTCTGCTTATGTTGCTGTAAATTAATACCCATGGTTGGGCATTTACAAAGAAAATAATTTTATTTGGCTCCTGATTCTGCAGGCTGCATAAAAAGCATGGCAGCAGCATCTGATTCTGGCGAGGGCTGCAGGGACCTCCCCTCAGGGCAGGAGGCAGAAAGACAAGAGAAAGGCAGCAAGAGAGAAAGAGCAGAGGGAAGTGTCAGGCTCTTTTACTTTTTAATTTTTTATTGTTGGGATTCACTGAAGGTACAAAGAATTAGGTTATACTGATTGCAGTTGTCAGGTAAAGTCCCTCTTGTAATTGTATTCCTCTCCTAAGAGGTGTGCCAGACACTCTGACCCCCACCCACTGCCTTCTCCCCTCTCCCTGATAGACTCATTTCCCTACCCCACCCCTTGTATTAGATCATCTACTGTCTTCATGTTAGAATTGAGTACATTGGATTCTTGCCTCTCCATTCTTGTGTTGCTCTACTAAAAAGAATGCGGGGCGGCTCCTGTGGCTCAATGGGTAGGGTGCTCAGCCCCATATACCAAGGGTGGTGGGTTCAAACTCAGCCCTCGACAGCTAAAACAGCAGTGGCAACTGCAACAAAAAAAAGCTGGGCATTGTGGCGGGCACCTGTAGTCCTAGCTACTCGGGAGGCTGAGGCAAGAGAATCGCTTAAGCCCAAGAGTTGGAGGTTGTGGTGAGCTGTGATGCCGTGACACTCTACTGAGGGCGACTGAGACTCTCAAAATAAATACATAAACAAACAAACAAACAAACAATGTGTTTCACCTCCATCCAGGTTAATACAAAAGATGTAACATCTCCATCTTTTTAATAACTGAATAGTATTCCATGGTATATTTCAGGCTCTTTTAGATAATCAGTTTTTATTACCGTGAAGTTGTCAATAAACTATTCATGAGTGAACATGACCCAAACACCTCCCACTGGGCCTTACCTCCAATACTGAGAACCACATTTCAAAATGAAATTGTAGGGGGAAAATATCCAAACTAGGTATATAAAACTAATGCTGTGCAATTTCTCTTGATAATTTTATCTTTTTTGAGCTTTCCTGAATGTTATGTGCATGGGAAATGTACTCAATACCTCTCTTAATAATAGAGAAAGGAATCTATGCAGTTCATTATTTAATGAACTTATCCCAAATGAACAAAATAAAATTTCTGAAACCAGATGTAAGTATTAACAAAAGGAAACAAACATAGTACTATTTATACTTAAGAAAAAAATAATGGAAGGCAATTTTATGGTCAGAGTTACAGAAAGTATTCCCCAAAAAGGGCAAACACTAAATATGAATTATGAAATCATAAAATACTTGTAAGTTTAATTTTTAATTTAAAGGCAAATAACTGATTGGGAAAAATAGCTTCAAAAAATTAATAGAGGAAGTTGTTTCTTAAGCATCCAAATTTTTATGTGCCCGCCATATGTCTATTATAATAATAGTTCAGAAGAATCTCATAAAAACTGACACAAATGTGAGCAAGTTTATAATCAAGTATTCATGTATCTCATTTTTTCATCAATTAAATCCATGTATATTTAGCGTATTAAGTGTGTATAGAACATCAAGCTCTGATATAGTTTCTGGACATTCAGTGGCAAAGATAAAAAGCACAGCTACTGCTCTCAAGGAGATATGGGAGGAAAGAATCCATGTTCAATGATAACACACCAAAATGCAATGAAGGAAAATGGGGATAAGTATTATAAATGCTCCGCAACAAAATGCTGTAAGAGTTATTAGCTGCGGGGCAACTTAGGCGAGGGACACTGAAAATAGATTGGCTAATAAGCAATAAAGATAAAGTTCACGGAGAGGGTTACTACTGAAAGGGAATTTTCAGCACACAATTAGATGTCCAGTAGAATGCACCTGCAGGAAAAATCAGATAAGCGTTGAAAAACTAAAACTTGATTAATATTGTCAGTTCCTTTCATTGTGCACAGAGAGCTTTGTCATATTTTAAGAAAATGTGCCTCAGCTTATATGAATCTTTTGAATGGAGCAGATTTGCCTCTTCCGCATTCTTCTGTGATAAAGTATACTTCAGTATTAATTTTTCTTTTTTTCTTCTCAAAGAAAATCTCCCATAATCAGGGTCCTATATTATCAGAGTTACTGGCATCACTTTTCAGTCTATAATGCATTGCAAGAATTCTGTGTGCTGGTAATTTACCCTCTGAATCTTCGCAGTAAGAAAGGTAACTTTAGGAGAGAAATTAAGTTAGAATTCTGGCAGTCTCAGAAGATAGTATCTATGTAGTAAAACAGTAGATGCCTTTTGTGTTTTTGTTTGATTTTGGTTGAATAACTGATTGTGTATTTCTGAATTAGGGGTGGTTGGTAAAGCTGAGTCAAAGCCTTCTCCCAATTATCTCCTGAATGTGAGCTCTTTTGTTTTTGCAAACAAACATTCATCGTTCTGATTGTGTTTATAGGTCAAATTTCTTCTATATTTGGATTGCTTCTCAATCCTTAGCGTACATAAGAATCATGTGGAAGATTTGTCAGGACACATGTTGTTGAGCCCCGTACCCAGAATTTCAGTTTAGCATCTCTAAGGTGGGGTCCAACAGTTTACGTTTGTTAACAATTTCCCTGGTGACACTGGTGTTGTCAGAGACCACACTTAGAGAACCACCATTCTAGTTAGTGAAATTTTTCTTAGACATTTATAAATGTTTAAATGTCATGTGTTTATTACAGAGTATGGATTTGGCTTTCCTTCAGTTGTTTCTCTGGGAATATTTTAATAAATATTTAGCTGATCTACATGGGAAGGATAACTTCCTTGAACATAACCAGAAATGGGTACAGAAATAGCACCAGCCTGAAATACTATATTTATTTCTTTATAAAATGATAAAAAAAAAAGCATAAAGCTTAATGTAGGAGTAATTACCTGGTTGGGGATGAATCAACACAGGCTTCCATTATTGAAATATTTTTATAAGTCATTAAACATACATATCTTTGGGAAGTTACTATCACTTAGAATAGCGTTAGAATAATTAACACTTAATTTAAAATATCATTTGACTTCTAAAATGACCTCAGCGTATAGTTTGTTTTTTTACAAATCTCTAGTTTGTAAAACCTAGACTTACTGAGTAATGGATCAAGGTACGTTAATTTGCCATTTTCTGCTACTTTTTTTGTAAGTTTCAAAATATGTTGGAGCTTACATTTGGATTATTTCAACAATAAAGTCGATGCCATCTTTAAGCAATCATTCTGAACTTTTTAATGAGATTTTTGAACTCTTATATAATCTACCATCTAGTGTTTACCAGTCATCAATAAATCCAATTGATTGCAGTACATAAATTTTATAATGTTCTGACTTCTGGTTGACTTTCATAGATTTATCTTGATTTTATATGAAATGATTTTGATGTTCAAAGCATATTTACACTAGCTAAAGCGCATTTAAGTTCATTCCAGTTGAAAACTCTTTTAGAAGCATTCTTTCCCCCAGACTATATTAGATTGTGTCTCCCTATTGAGAACAACATGAAGGATACAGAGGGTTTAGTATATTCATCTTACTTTACTATCTTATATCAATCTTCTATTTGAGCTCCTTTAACTCGAACATTTAATAGAATCATAGATAACTTCAATGAAAAAATGTCTTAGGAATTGACTCCCTGAGATAGGCTTTCTGTTTCAATCTGGAAATCTTGGTTGGAGTTTGTATGATGAAGACAGGCCAAGTAAACATGATCACTTGAATATTTTAGGCACCTCACTCACCCTGCTCTAGCTCTAAATGAATGTTATATTCATTACCTACTGCTGCCTAACAAATCACTTCAAATTCAGTGGCTTAAAAGAAAATAAACATTTATTATCTCATTTTCTCAGAGGCATGAGACACAAATGCAAAAATATGGATACCCAAATTTAAACTAGGTGGTTTTGGCTCCAAATTTCTCCTGTGGTTTCAGTCAAGATGTTGGCCGTGACTGCAGTCATGTGAAAGCTTAACTTGGATTTGTGGAACTGCTTCCCACATAGATTCTTTATTGACTGGCAAAATAAGGTAAGTTCTCTGCAAGAAACTCAGACTCCCAGCATTTTGATTTCTCCTTACGGACCTGGCTTTCTCCAGAGCAAGTCACAACAGAAAACAGAGGAAACCACAATGACTTCAGAGACCTACCCTTGGAAGTCATACTTTGTTATTTCGGAATTAACCTGTCTTTTGCCCCTCTCCATTCTATTTAGTTTGAGGGAGACTAAACAAGAGAATGGATACCATCTCAAAGAACAGCTACCACATATTACAAGCCAAACCGTAGGGCATTCTCTCATTTATCATAATTTTGTGGTCAAAGGCCAGGATATGACCAATTAATATTTTCCCATCAATTTTGCTACCTTTTTGAGAATAAAGATGGATTTTCTAGGCTTACCTTTCTCTCCCCAGAAGAACTTATCCTATGTGTGTTATTTACTCCTGAAGTTTGCTTACTGCATGTCCTTTTTCTCCTCCAGCCTCTTTTTTTTTTGTTAGGGAATATTTTATTAGGCTAATGTATTAGTGTTCATATATTAGTAAATTCTAACACACACAAGAACAGTCTGGAGGATATCATTTGTATTTGAATATTTCAAATTTTATTAAAGAATACGTGAAATACTCAGGTGATCAATAGATATTCAACTACTCATAAACATTATCATAATTATGTTTAAATTTCAGCTCAGCTGGTAGGTTTACATCAGCTACCTAATCGTAGGAAACTCTGGGATCCCAGATTTTCATTCATACAGCATTCCTTTCCCTTGAAGCTAATAACTATATTGTTTCTCCAAAGTAAATTTTATCTATAATTATAGCTTCAACTATTTTTGATAGACTATCTTTGCTCACTTATTCAGACTTGTCTCCTGAGCTTCCAACCCAATTTTTAATTGCCATTATGTCCTGAAAATAAACTTCAGTTTGGACTCAGATAGACATATTATAGATTTAGATAACAACCTTATAACTGTATTAGCATTTTGCATTTGGCACATTACCTAATAACTCTGAGCCTCAGTTTTCCTTTTGTATAATGAAAATAATACAATCCATTTCTTAGCCAATCCATGGCGAGGATTATAGATTACAAAGCATGACAGTGTTGTCAACCAGAGGTGATTCTGTCACCCAGGGCACATTTGACAATGACTAGAAATATTCTTTGTTGTTGCTATCGCAGCTGCAGAAGACAGGTACTACCCGTATCTACTGCTAAGAGGGTAAGGGCTATTCAACATGTTACAACGCATAAGGCAGACTTCCAAATTGGGATAATTTTACATATTAACTTGCTTAGGCCACATGCTTCCTTAGGTATTGGGTCCAACATTTGGGGGGTGTTTCTTTGCAGATGTTTTTGGATAAGATTATCATTTGAATCAGTAGACAGAGTGAAGAAGATTGGTTACCGTAATGTGGGTGGACCTCATTATATCAGTTGAAGGCATAAATAGAGTAAATAGACTGAAGCTCCCCTGAGTAAGGTAAGATTTCCTGCATGAATGCCTTTGAACTGAGACGTTGGCTTCTTCCTGCCTTCAGACTTAGCTGAAATGTTACTTTTCATAGCTACTGAGTCTGCCCAGTCACCCTCCAGATTTTGGAACTTGTCAACCTCCGTAACTGTATAAATCAATCATTTATAATAGACACACAAACAAGCTCACACATACCTGATCAGTTCTGTTCCTCGGGAGAATCCTAATACTCACAAGAAACAATTATCTGTGCCAAGATGTCAAAAGTGCTCAGAGTGAGAAACCTTGATGTCATAGCCTCTAGTATAGTAGGTTATGTGTGAAAGGTGATCAAAACATATTCAATGAAAGACAGTACCTATAGACTTCTAGACTGGAAAATCAAGTTATTATACAATTAAAAACTATTGTTTAATATAAATGTAAATGTCAAATATAATGCCCCATATTAGTTAGGTGAATATGATAAACTCACTATTGAAACAAAGGGCCAGGCCTGGTGGTTCATCTCTGTAATCCTAGCAGTCTGGGAGGTTGAGGCATGTGGATTGTCCTGAGCTCACTGGTTTGAGACCAGCCAGAGCAAGAGTAAGACTCCCGTCTCTAAAAATAGCTGGGCGTTGTGGCAGGTGCCTGTAATCCCAGCTACCTGAGAATCTGAGGCAAGAGTATCGCTTGAGCCCAAGAGTTTAAGGTTGCTGTGAGAAAGGACGCTGTGGCACTATACAGAGGGCGACAGAGACTGACTCTCTCTCAAAAAAAAAAAGACTAATCATAATTTACAGTTGTGATCAAAGTGATATGTGGTTTTTTATAACATCAGTTACAAATTTTTGGTTTTCCAATATTTTGGTAGTTCAAATATTCAGTAGTTCTGTGTTTTTTATTTAGTGATTTGTTAGGTGGTCTATTTATTGTTTATTAATATGTTACTTTATTTATGTCTATGTCAGGTGATTCCAAAAAAGCATTTCTTAACATTTTCTTTCTCTGTTGTCTTTCTGTTTGATGATACAGTATTTTCATATATATCCAGAACAAACTTCCCCGTTCAAATTTAACTTAGATGTTCGGATAATAAGTATTCCATATCTGCAGAGGAAAACATATTCTTGTAAAAGTTGCCAAGTACATTCTATTAATATTTTTTACTGGGCGGCACCTGTGGCTCGAGGAGTAGGGTGCCGGTCCCATATGCCGGAGGTGGTGGGTTCAAATCCAGCCCTGGCCAAAAAAAAAAAAAAATATATATATATATTTTTTTTTACCAAAGGTGACATAATGTTTTGTAATTTTTAAACTCCTGATACTCAATTATTTGGGTATTTGGGGTATATATTTTTTAATAGCTCTCTCTCTCTCTCTCTCTCTCTATATATATATATATATATATATATATATATATTCCCCCCCACCCCAAATGTCTGAGGCAGGAAAACAAGGCTGCCCACTCATGGCATTCCTGACCATGGTCCTCAGGGGCTGATGTTGGCCTCCATCCTTGGCTGAGGAGACACTGAACCCTCCACAGCCCCAAGAGAGAGCGGCCCTGAGTCCTTCATTTTTGAACCAAGAGTAATTATGTAGGTGGTGAGAGTGATATTCTTTTAGAGATTTCCTCTTAACTTTTATCAGAAAATGGATATAATGAAATGAAGGGAATTGTATCATGTTAATGAGAAAAAGAGGAGCCAAGGAAGGGAGGAAAAATGAAAAGAGAGAGGCAGAAATAAATTGAAAAAGTAAATATTCTCTCCTCAAAACAGTATTTGAATACATTTTTTAAAGCTTTTTTCTTCTACTTCTAATTATAGAAGCACAGATATTTTATGCTTTGGAATTTATTTTAGATTTTATGGGAATTAAACAGGAAAATAAGAATATTTATTGTAATTTTATATATGTTTAAAAACATACATACATTAATATACATGAAAAAATAAACACAATTCAATAATCCATAATGTTATGCATGTACAATTGGATAAGGATGAAATATTCATTTATTTATATAGTGTAGTCCACTTTGAGTGCTTATACCTCAAAGTTGATATGAAATATTATTTTGTTAGTAAAGGAAAATATGTAGAGCCCTAAGTTTTAGGTCCTGGTGACCACAAATGCTGTAATTCCTTACCTGTTCCAAAGCAGATAGATTGATGTTCATTGGGCACTATTTGGCAAACCAATCTCTTCATATAAACTCCGACATGAGTTCCTCTAGATCATAATGCCCTTTGTTTTTACAGATACTCACAAAGTCATTCTTTTCTGGAACTTTGCCATCTCAAGCACAATGTATTTCTGAAAGTTTAGATTTTTTTTCCCACTGAATCTCTTACCCCTCTCCTCCCTCCCAGAAATCCAACATTTTGCCTGTCTACACAGTACCTTTGCCAGTTCCCTAACCACATCACCTCATACACCTTATCATCACAAGCCTGATTTAAGATTACTTAAAATTAGGATTTCAAATACAAAGAATTATTTCGATCTACCAAGACTTACCTTCAAGTAGGTATGCATATTCATGTATGTATTTCCAGAATCATCAATGTCAAGGACGATGCAGTAATTACTCCTTGTCCCCCTAATCAGAGGACCTCACTCAACAAACAGCAAATTTCTTTTTTTTTTTTTGCATTTTATTTTATTTATTTATTTTTTTAATTGTTGGGGATTCATTGAGGGTACAATAAGCCAGGTTACACTGATAACAAATAGCAAATTTCTACCATGTGCCAGGAATCAGACAGGAAAAGTATAATGGCAATCCAATGAGAAATGACTTATGCCCTCAGTGGACATACAAAACAGAAATTAAGCACCATTAACACTATTTATTTTTCTCATTTTGTTTTCTGTTTTTGTTGTTGACAGAATGCATGGTTGTTAACTATTGATAATTATCCATCTATTGTGTATCATTTACTATTAAAGAGAATTTATTTTCATAACCAAGTTAACACCTATTAAGAAAACCTTAACTATTGCTTATTTTTGTTTTTACTGTTATGAAAGAATAAATTGGTGGGATATTTTCTGTAAATGCATATGTGAATGGCAGCTCTGCTGGATAGAAAACTATTGAATGACAATCTTTTCTGTTTGAAACTCCCTGGAGATCATCCTATTGTCCTCAGTTAGATTTTATTTTTCTGTCGGTAACTGATTTTCTTGCTCTGAATGCTTAAAGAGATTTTTTTCATTTCATTTATAACCTTCACTATAGATTGTTCATCATTTCTAATTTTGTTTGATATACGATGAATCCCCTTCGCTAAAGACTCACTTTAAGTTGCATGGCATTGTACTTTTCAAAATATTATTTTTTTTCCCCAAATATTTCATAACAATCTATCTATGAACAAGTCATTGTGCATCCACTAAGGACATGTTTTAACATGAGTAAGTGACACTTACACTTTGGAAGTTTATACTAAGCTGTATGTCCTTTATTAATGTTGACATTGGTTTTAGGTAAATAGTGAATATAGGTGACTATTGTAGTACCCAGCAATGTTTTCTTTCTTTCTGTTTTGTTTTTCTAACACAGTTTCCTCAGTGGGAGATGACATCGAAGGTATAATATGTAGTATAATGAAAAAATTAAATGTCATCTGAAAGTATATGACTCACACCTTAACTGGACATCCACGAGGGGCTGAGACTGTGGAGGTTCTTTTAATGTGGTCACACACTTCTGTATTTTATGTGTTTTGTACTCATTATTGCCTTTTACATTTTAACTATTTAATTATAGTTGTATACAAACAGATTATATTTTTATTAAGAAGGTGACCTTATAGGTATTATATCAAAAAAAAATCCTAGAAAGTTTACACTCAATGAAAATATCTAAAATAAGGTATTCATTGTGTTAACACATATAATATGATTTCATTTTACATATTGTTGTTGAATCTAAACTCTTATTTAACTAAAGGCTTACTAATGAAACTACTTTAAGGATAGAACAAAAATATGATAATCTCAAACTTTGAATTCACAAAGGAATAATTTATGTTTGTATTTGCATTTCCAGAAGCCTTATTAGTAACTTCAGTGGAATGGTTCAGGAGAATTAATTCTTTAAATTTGCAATATTTCTTTAATTATTATCATTCATAGGACTGTTGAAGAAGATTTTTTGTGGTATAATGTATGACTTGTTAAAATTTTATTTTTGGTGGGCGGCGCCTGTGGCTCAAGGAGTAGGGTGCTGGCCCCATATGCTGGAGGTGGTGGGTTCAAACCCAGCCCCAGCCTAAAATCGCAAAAAAAAAAATAATAATAATATTTTTGGCAATCTGACAAAAGATCTGTGATGCTGTCTAATTATATGGCTCAAATCTAACAATTATTTCCAATTTGTTGGTTGCAATTTATGAGGATAGAGAGAATGAGTGAATCAGCTGTTAATTTTTTATTTGAATGAGATTTATATCTGTGGAGAATGAACACAGGGTTTTGAACTTTAACATATAATGCAGTAAATCTCATGCTAAAAATTGAAAATGAGATTGAATTACCATTTTCTAAAGGAAGAATTTGATTAAGAAAATTATGAACAAATATAATCTTTTCATTTAAAGGAACTGATGACTAACAATTGCAATCAGTGTAACCTGGCTTATTGTACCCTCAATGAATCCCCAACAATAAAAAAAAAAAAATGTTTTAAAAATTAAAATAAAAAAATAAATAAAAAAAAGAATGATAAAATGAAAATTATAACATATGAAAATTAATATTGGTTAAACTTACATGTTACATGTTACTACAGTTGAGTTTAAAGAGCTTATCCATTTTATGCATAAACTACTAATATATGATTCATTGGAAAATATTGTTAGTTTAAATAAATATTTAAAGATGTTTCCAAAGCAACATAATTAGTATGGTGTCAATCATTAGATGGAAAATATTTTCATTCTAAATTATATATGCACAGCATTTCATTTGATGATTTTTTTTATCTTCACAAGGTACTTCTAAGTCACAATGAACATATTTTTAGAGTATATTCTACATAAATCCATAAATATTTTCTAGTTATTCCCTTGGTATATGTTTTGTTTCTGAAGAAAAGGAAAAATGAAAATAATTGGATTAGAAACCTAATTTGAATGGATATATTTTAGTCTAGGTATCAGGGAAGTCTTGCTTAAATTATTTGCAAACATAAAGCAGCATACAAAACCAAATGAATAGAGCAAGAAAAATATTTGAGTTCCTACAATTCATAACAAA
This sequence comes from Nycticebus coucang, assembly GCF_027406575.1. NCBI lineage: Eukaryota > Metazoa > Chordata > Mammalia > Primates > Lorisidae > Nycticebus > Nycticebus coucang. Next base: position 35,481,886 of record NC_069782.1, read on the forward strand.
AGAAGCAAAATAAACAGGAGTGAGAAATGAGTGAGAGTTATAATTGCAACTATTGTGAAGCAGAAAACCATTGAATTATAAATTTGTTAGACTGATTCTCTAGGGCAAAGTGGATTTAGAATCAGAGACATAGTTACTATCTGAGAGGTCTAACATTTATTTATTCAGTAACTATGAGCAAATTATTCAATTTCTCGGACCATTTTTAAAGGAAAAAATAAAAACCTACTTTATAAAAATAAAGTGAGGGGTAAATAAGGGAAGATACACATTCGTAAATGTCTTTTCAGTACATTAGAAATGATCTATGACTCTTACAAAACTCCAAGAGACTAGGAAAGCACAGTCTCAGAATGGGAGAGACAACCCGGAGTTCTTGAAAAAGGGGCACAACTAGGGAAAAAAAAAAAAAACCTTATGAGGAACAGTTTTTTGAACAGCACAATGAATATTTCTTCATAGAATGGGCTACATTTTAGGCAAGTGAGGCCTTCGGGGGAAGATGTTTAAAGAGAGTTGAGTGACAATCTTGTTGAGATTACAGAGAAAGCTACTTAGATACTAATTGGAAGATGGGATCATCAGGGTCCCCTGAAATCATGAGATTCAATGGTTTGTGAAAATATTAGTTTGATTACTTTGCAGTTAAACATTTATTTTGTCAGAAAGAAGCAATAGAGCTGAATGATGAGAAATTGGGTCTTTGGAATCCAAACTGACTGTGTTTACATTCTGATATAGCCTTTTCATGATTACAGAGACGTCTGAGAAATAGATAACCCCTCCGAAGTTCAGTCTTATCCGATGTCTGGTGATCATTTTTTTCACTAAATGGTTAATGTGAAGATAAAGTAAAATAGTGCACATGAAAGGCTGAGCAGGGTGCCCAGGATATAGGAAGTTGTCTTTGTAGTGGTCTGTGTTTTATCATTATTGATCTATCAGCTTGATGGAACTGATAGGCCAGGTTTAACTCTATGTAAATCTGTATAAGGAAACTGGAGAAAACAAAATATAAAAATATTGTGACTATCTGAAAAATGGGACAAGATTGTGCAATAAGTTACTTACCAAAGAAATAAACGCATAAAATGTCATTCATATTAAACATAATGTCTGTCCTTATCAGAATCATTCTCAGTGAGTACTTACCAAATCCATACTGTGGCCTAAATGTAAAAAAATTAAAATAAACTTGTTAACTTTACAAACATTTTTCAGAAATGGATTCTTCTGCTTTTTAAGTATGTGTTGCTAATTCTTTAAGAACAGTATTATAATAATGCAAGAGACATTAGAAGCCTGGAGAATACAATGAAGATATTTGAAATTATTCCTTGAATTCCTTTTTGAATTTTAACTCACCAACAGTGTCTTTAGGCCGGTGGACCTGCATTAATTCATGCTTTTAGAAAAATTACTGTGGATTTCTAATTTTCGACATTATTAAAATCAATTTCTATTCTACATTAAAAGGATCTCACTTTGTTTTTAGTTACAAATCTCTTAGAGCAAATTTCTTTGATAACCAAATGTATGTATAGTCATTCTTCTTAGGTTTAATATCATTTTTTTAGTTAACTACCAAAATATAAACTTTGTTACGTATTTATAACTTGTTAAACTCCTAGGTGAATGAGTTGATAGATTATCTGATAACTGTATAATTCTTACTTCTTCCATTAAGTTAAAAAAAAAAAAGAAATCAAAAGCTCTGGCCTGAGTCTACTATTCAAGGAAATGGGGGGAAGGATAAATTCATAGAAAGTCTGAAAGAAACTGTCTTCTAAGAAAAAAATTTAAACTTAAGAAGTTTGAAAGTGAAATTTTAAACCTGTACTGGGTCGCCTTCATTGTCTCCACTGTTAATGAAAGGGCAATCAGTAAACAAGTGAAGCCCTTTACCGAGTGTGGCTTTAATGACCACAGGCAATACCTAGCATCACACTGGGAAGCAAATTGGTCCTCTGGAGACTGCTGTGCCTTGGCATGACATTCCCCAAGGCTAAAACCAATCAGCAGCCAAGCCATTCTGTACCCTGCAAGTCCCTAAGTGGTTTCCAGGGGTAACCTCTTTGAGAGCACATCTGAATAATCTAATTTGGAGTTTCAAAAGTGGGAGAAATGATGTTCAGATCACAAGCTCACCGTTCCTGCAGTGGCAATACAAGGATTTTCACATCTGAAATAGTTTATCATCCAATTTTGAAAACAAAGCCAGCAGTATGTAAGCTCTTTGGTAAGGTACAAAGAACAGATTTGTTTACAGTCCTCTATTCTTTTAATGAAAGGTAAGTTTATTTTGTCTCTGAATAGTTGGACAGCCATCTTATCCTTTCTTTGAGAATAATAAAGAGGGCTGATATTCTTATCCTCAATGGCAGTACACATATTTCAGATTTTAGAAGACTAAAAATTTACAAATTCTCATGAATTATTCATGAATAGGACTTGGCTATTTCTATCCAGGCAATATCCTGCTGGAACACGTAGTTGGTGCTACATATTGTACCTAATGGACATGATTTTTGTCCCACATGGGGTGTGTATTTTATCTTTGAATGTGTTAAAAAGAAAGTCATGTGCAAACCTTTACCATGGCAGTTTCCTCTTTCAGCAGCTTCCTAGAGGTGGTACTTTTGATTGGAAAGAAGGACACAAATTGATTATGTGATATGAACTTGTTCAAGCTTCCAAATTGCTTTTTGAAAGATGAGTTTTGTTGAACGAATGAGTCCCAACAAAGTACTAACACATAAATTTCAAATAGTTAACCTTCCAGGAAAGTAAGAGAACTTAGGAAATTAAAGAATACAACAAATAATGTATGATTTAGTTCACTATGCTACCTGCAAGCTTTGGCATTGCTTTAAAGCATGCTGTTTATTCCTAGGAAGTAAGTGTATTTAGTTTATTTATTTCTCAGAAAGACATAGTATATCTTTGCTTCATTGTTAATGGTAGGAGAACTATACTAGTGGTATAGTTATTGGAGCAGAAGTGGGATTCGGAAGCGAGTAAGAGGCTCTCTTCCTAGAGGACAGGAGAAAATTTATTGACTTTAGATATTAGAAAGAAAGTAAGCACAAAGTAGGACAATATGGAAAAAATCTAGAAAATATGGTAAAATTAAACCTGGTTGCTAATTCCATCATTCATTAAGTGCTTAGGTTTAAGCATAAGTCTAGTCATAAGGAACACAGGAGAACTGCGTAGCAATGAGTAGTCCTAAAGAAAAGGATGTGTTTTAATAGCCACTCGGTAAATTAATACAGTCAGTGCTTCAATCTACAAGTTCTCTACCTATGGATTCAACCAACCACTCACCAAAAATATTTTAAAATGTAAATTCAAATATAATAATACAGCAATATAAAGTAATACAAATGCAAATATAGCTCAATTATTTATGTAGTGTGGGCATTTACTTTGTATTGGATATTATATGTAATCTAGCTCTAACTGAAAGTATGTGGGATTAATGTCTATAAATTATGTGCCGGTACTACACCATTTAAGGGACTTGGGCATCTGTAGATTCCCGTATCTGTAAGAGGGTCCTAGAAGCAATCCTCATGGATACCAAAGTTTTAGCATATTTTTTCCAAATGCAATGCTAGCAATTGTGTGCAAAATGAAATACACACACACACACATATCTATGCATTTGTATACATACATGCATATATTATATGTATAGTTTTACTTTGAAAGAGTTTGTTATGGAAACAAACCAAAAAATAGAAAAACAAATTGTTGAAGTTATTGAATCCAGGAGGCAAAGTGGTGGAAAGATTTCGGACACCAAAATAAATGAACGTCAGGACTTAGGTCTAAGGAATCATTTTAAGACAAGTTTTGTCAGTGCAGTTCATAAGGGATTACAAGCCATTGGCCTATGGTACTTAAATCTTCTCTTAAAGGAAAATGACTTTTTGCCAGATATTGGAGCAAGTCTAAGTGTGGCTCTGTTTAATGATAGGTAGGCAACTAGTTGCCAAGAAAATATTACATTACTTGTTGTTCCCAGAGTGAGAGGAGAGAGACCCCTTAGAGTGGTGCTCACTCAACACTGTAATAGTGGTTTAGTCTTCAGGTATAGCAAATAGTCAGCCATCTAAAGATGATAGTTGAATTTATCACAAGAGTAGACATTGTTCAATTGCACACACAGATGTCATAAGAAGGGGCATTTATCACCAAGCACATAATCTGGAATTGAAAAAGTTAATGAAACAAATTGCAAATTTAATCAAATTTAAAACATTTAGTGGATTTGCCTTTCTGGATCATGTATACCAAAGAAGGTAGAAAAAGGGAAACCATTCTTTTTCTTTTTGTTTTTTTTAGCGACAGAGTCTTACTTTGTTGCCCTCGGTAGAGTGCTGTGGTGTCACAACTCACAGCAACCTCCAGCTCTTGGGCTTAGGTGATTCTCTTGCCTCAGCCTCCCAAGGACCAGGACTTGGAACCACAGGCACCCACCATAATGCCCTGCTATTTGTTGTTGTTGTTGTTGTTGTTGTTGTTGTTGCAGATTGACTGGGGCTAGGCCTACTCACTGAGCTACAGGCACCGCCCAGGAAACCACTCTTATTTATTTTGGTGCCCTAATATGTATTTGGTTGTTTCTGTCAAACTGGAAAAAGATAGTTTTATGCTTTTAGTTAATATACTTCTGTTATTAATTAATATTTTAATTCAATATCAACTATCAACTGTCAAGAGGTAATTATTAGAATTATAAAGAAGAAAACAGTTAAATGAGTAATGAAAGGAAAATACATATATAAATAAAAGGCTGACACATACATTGAAGTCTTATATCATCAAGAAGACTTTACAGGTCAGAAGTGAGGAATTTATCATTATACTTTTCTAAAAATGATAGCCTTAAAATTTTCACATTAATACCTGCATTTCATTTAATTTTTTTATATATTCAAATTATTCTTCAAATTAATTTCCCACCATTGATCAACACAGTGAAAAACATTATTTAAATACCAATAGGTATTATAAGATAATTATGCTTCTAACAAACTTTCTACAGTGTATACTTATTTGAAATCAATAGGTATTATAAGATAATTATGCTTCTAACAAACTTTCTACAGTGTATACTTATTTGGAATAAATACATAGAAAGAAACAGAAGATGACATTTAAATGTCTATTGAATATTTTTATTTTTTAGAAAGGCAAATATTACCTACAATAAAATTTTTAAAACCTAAGTATCCCTGTGTCTGAGAAACAGAATCCATTTAAATTAATAATCATTTTGTTGGTCATGCACTTTTCAGGCTGCCACTATAATTGCTTCATTTACAATAGTTACCATCTTTACTTTTGATCTTATAAAAAGATATAAATTGATCATTATGTTTTAAAATTTTTTTCTTATCTCTATAGCATTTTTCTCCTGGAAACAAAATTATAATTTTATAGAAAATGAAATACAATTATTTTATGTATAGTCATATAACCTTTGATCAATTTTAATGATTGATATTTTACATGTGATAAAATAGACACACTTTATGCACTTTATTGATAATTGAGAATTTTATGCAATCACCATAATCTAGTTATAAAACATTTTCATCCTACCAAAAAGTTTCCTGTGTACACTTACAGAAGATTTCCACCTTCCTTCCAGCCAGTGACCAGGCAACCACCCATCTGCTATTATTCTAGATTAGATTTATTACTTCTATAATGCCCATATAAGCTAGCCTTATGCAGTGCATATCATTTTGTGTATGGCTTATTTTATGCATGAATTTTTTGGCAGCATAATGTTTTCTTGATTTGTCTATTTTTCTGCATGTATCAATAGTTTATTTCTTTGTATTGCTGAGTAAGATTTCATTGAATAGACATATGACAAATGAGTTGGGAGTTAAGACATTTGTTTCCAGATGCAACTATACTGAATAAGCCTGACATAAACATCAGTGTCCAAGTCCTTTGGCAGTGTTGGATAGATCCTCCAATAAGAAGCTGAGCAAAGAAATTTTAGATTTAAACTTAACCATTCAATATTTGATTTAACAGCCATCTACAGAACATTTCATCCTAACAAAACTGAATACACATTCTTCTCATCAGCCACAGAACATACTCCAAAATAGATCACATCTTAGGTCACAAGTCTAACCTCAGTAAATTTAAAGGAATAGAAATTATTCCTTGCATCTTCTCAGACCACCATGGAATAAAAGTTGAACTCTGTAACAACAGGAATCTGCATACTCATACAAAAACATGGAAGTTAAATAACCTTATGCTGAATGATAGCTGGGTCAAAGATGAGATTAAGAAGGAAATTACCAAATTTTTGGAACAAATTGAAAATGAAGACACAAATTATCAGAACCTCTGGGATACCACAAAGGCAGTCCTAAGAGGGAAATTTATAGCACTGCAAGCCTTCCTCAAGAGAACAAAAAGAGAGGAAGTTAATAGCTTAATGGGACATCTCAAGCAACTGGAAAAGGAAGAAAATTCCAACCCCAAACCCAGTAGAAGAAAAGAAATAACTAAAATTAGAGCAGAATTAAACGAAATTGAAAACAAAAGGATTATACAACAGATCAATAAATCAAAAAGTTGGTTTTTTGAAAAGGTTGATAAAATAGATAAACCTTTCACTAACATAACCATGAAAAGAAGAGTAAAATCTCTAATTTCATCAACCAGAAATGATAAAGATGAAATAACAACAGACTCCTCAGAAATTCAAAAAATCCTCAATGAATATTTCAAGAAACTTTATTCTCAGAAATATGAAAATCTGAAGGAAATTGACCAATACTTGGAAGCACGCCACCTTCCATGACTCAGCCAGAATCAAGTGGAAATGTTGAACAGGCCTATATCAAGTTCCGAAATAGCATCAAGCATACAAAATCTCCCTAAAAAAGAAAAGCCCAGGAACAGATGGCTTCATGTCAGAATTCTACCAAACCTTTAAAGAGGAACTAGTACCTATATTACTCAACCTTTCTCAAAATATAGAAAAAGAAGGAATACTACCCAACACATTGTATGAAGCCAACATCACCAGGAAAACACCAAACAAGAAAAGAAAATTACAGACCAATATCACTAAGGAGTATTGATGCAAAAATATTCAACAAGATCCTAATAAACAGAATCCAGCAACACATCAAACAAATTATATACCATGACCAAGTAGGTTTTATCCCAGAGTCTCAAGGCTGGTTCAATATACATAAATCTATAAATATAATTCAGCACATGAACAAATTAAAAAAACAAGACCATATGATTATCTCAATTGATGAAAAAGCTTTTGATAATATCCAGTATCCCTTCATGATCACAACACTTAAGAAAATTGGCATAGAAGGGACATTTCTTAAACTGTTACAGGCCATCTACAGCAAACCCATAGCCAATATTATATTGAATGGAGTTAAATTGAAATCATTTCCACTCAGATTAGGAACAAGGCAAGGTTGCTCATTGTCTCCACTGCTCTTTAACATTGTAATGGAAGTTTTAGCCATTGCAATTGGGGAAGAAAAGGGCAATCAAGTGTATCCATATACGATCAGAAGAGATCAAACTTTCACTCTTCGCAGATGATATGATTGTATATCTGGAAAACCCCAGGGATTCTACTACAAAACTCTTAGAAGTGATCAAGGAATACAGCAGCATCTCAGGTTACAAAATCAACATTCAAAATCGGCACCCTGCTCCTTGAGCCACAGGTGCCACCCTGATGAGCATTTTTTCATGTGTCTGTAGGCCATGTGCCTATCTTCTTCAGAGAAAATTCTGTTCAAGTCCCTTGCCCACAATGATATGGGATCACTTGCTCTTTTCTTATTAATTAATTGAAGTTCTCTGTAGATTCTAATTAACAAACCTATGTCAGAAGCATGACCTGCAAATATCTTCTCCCATTCTGTGGACTATCTGCTTGCTTTACTTACTGTGTTCTTGGCTGTGCAGAAGCTTTGTAGCTTAATCAGATCCCAGTAATATATTTTTGGTGTTGCTTCAATTGCCCAGGGGGTCCTCCTCATAAAATATTCTCCCAGGGCAATTTCTTCAAGTGTTTCCCCTGTACTCTCTCCAAGTATCTTTATAGTTTCATGTCTTAAGTTTAAATGTTTTATCCAGTGAGAATCAAGTTTTTTTAATGGTGAAATGTGTGGGTCCAGTTTCAGTCTTCTACAAGTTGCCAGCCAATGGGAATTCAAGCTAATACATTCCTTTTGGAAAGAAGTTTGGAGAACACTTAAGGAACTAAAAGTAGACCTGCTATTCAAACCTGAAATTCCTCTACTAGGTATATATCCAGAAGACCAAAAATCATTTTACAACAAAGATATTTGCAACAGAATGTTTACTGCAGCCCAATTCATAATTACCAAGTCATGGAAGAAGCCCATCATCAACCCATGAATGAATTAATAAACTGTGGTCCATGTATACCACAGAATGTTATGCAGCCTTAAAGAAGATGGAGACTTTACCTCTTTTATGTTTACATGGATGGAGCTGGAACATATTCTTCTTAGTAAAGTATATCAAGAATGGAAGAGAAAGCATCCAATGTACTCAGTACTATTATGAAACCAATATTTAATCACCCACACTTTCATATGAAAGATAAAACCCAACTAGAGCCAAGGATGAAGGAAGGAAGAGGAGGAGGGGAGAGAAGGGGGAAGGCCAGGGGAGAGGGAAGGTAATTGGTGGGACCTCACCTATGGTACATATTGCAAGGGTACATTCCAATCTATTAAGAGTAGAGTATGTGGCTCAATGAGTAGGGCGCCGGTCCCATATGCTGGAGGTGGCGTGTTCAAACCCATCCCCGGCCAAAAACACACACACACACACACACACACACAAAGAGTAGCGTATAAATGTCTTAACACAATAATTAAGTAAGTGAGGTGAAGGCTATGTTAACCAGTTTGATATAAGCATCCAAAATTGTATATAAAATCAGCACATTGTACCCAATAAATGCATTGATATACGCAGTTATGATTTAATAAAAAATTGTTAAGATAAAAAATGTTATAAGAAATGTAAAAAAGTTATAAGAAAGATAAAATGAATTTACAATACTTTACTGTGTTTATCAATACCATATGTTTATATCATGTATTTACAAGATGACTCATGGGGTTTAAATAGCAGACAATGATAGCTGCAGACCTCAATCTACAAAACATATCAAGCAATTCAACTATTTCCTGAAATGGCATGACTTTTGTCTGCTTCTTGGGAGAAATTTCAACATACTAGTGGTACTTTGTATGGGTCTCATGGTGTTATTCAAGGTTTTTAGCATTGCACTAAATACAATGAAAAATATGCAAGGACCATGAGAGATCTTTTTTATTGTGATACATAATTTACTGTGGGTATGAATGTTTATACTCACAACACTTGGCCTCATTGTGATAGCAACAGGAGGTGGCTTTGAAATTATTTCAGTGGTATGACATGCAATACAGTTAATTTTATACATTAATGTTTTAAAACACCATTTTCTGTCTGCTTATATTTCTTCTGACTGTCAATGGCACCATGTATAATCTGTGTTTGTGTATGTAATTTTTGATAAATTATAACTCTGTGGGATATCTGTATATATCTTATGATATTAAATTATGATATAGGTTAAATACATTAATTTTATGCAATCATGACATAACTTTTTCTTAATTTTTTATATTTCAGGATATGTTGTTCATCTATGACTTTTTCAAATAGTTGTGTAGCTCTAACAAATTTCCAATATATTTAATAGAAAGATCAGTGTGTAATAAGACTCACTGTTCAAGCTCATATTGTTTAACAGTCAATTGTATATATCTGATTAGGTAGGTTAGCTGCATAGACCTGAGGCAATCTCCAATATCAGGGATTATTTTTAAGTGTCAGATAGAAGGCACATAATGGGGAAAAGGGGGAAAGAAAAACCCCCCAAAGAAAGTAAGAGAGTTTTTGTCTTAAGAAAAGGGGACTGAGTTATGTTCTTCTGAGATAACTCCGGAAAGGCTATGTTAACCATTGTGATAAAAATGTGTCAAATGGTCTATGAAGCGAGTGTATGATGCCCCATGATCATATCAATGTATACAGTATGATTCAATAAAAAAAAAAAGAAAAGAAAAGGGGACTGAATGCTTACCAGACAAATGTTTAAACAAAAATCTGCTGGAGATATGATTACTAAAATGCTCAAAAGCAGAGTTTGGAATAAACATTAACAAAAATAGGAAGGGATCTGATATTTATAAGTTGAGGAATCATATGAGAACATTAAAAGCCTGGAAAAATAAAAAGGCAAGTTTTCTAAGGTAGAGAATTTCTATAGAACTGCAAGAATTGAAAGTGAAAAATAAACATCTCCATGATGATTAGGATAATGAGTTAGGACAGTCTTCTTAAAAAGGTGTTTTTGTTTGTTTGTTTTCAAGACGGAGTCTCAAGCTGTTGCTCTAGGTAGAGAGCTGTGGCATCATAGCTCACAGCAACCTCCAACTCGGGATCAAGCAATGCTCTTGTCTCAGTTTTTTTCTATTTTTTGTAGTCAGGGTCTTTTTTTTTTTTTTTTTTGCTCAGGCTGGTCTTAACTTGTGAGCTCCAGCAATCCACCTGCCTTGGCCTCCTAGAGTGCTAATATTACAGGAGTGAGCCACCGTGCCCACTGTTCGTTTGTTTTGAGACAGTCTCACTCTATCCCCCTAGGTAGAATGTGAAAGTCATGGTGTCATCATAGCTCACAGCAACCTCAAACTCTTGGACTCAAGAGATCCTCTTGTCTCAGCCTTCTGAGTAGCAGGGACTACAGGAGTGCGCCACTAGGCCCAGATAGTTTTTCTAGTATTTTAGTAGAGACAAGGCCTTGTTCAAGCTGGTCTTAACTCCTTAGCACAGTCAATCCACCCCGCTTGGCCTCCCAGAGTGCTAGATTTACAGGAGTGAGCCATAGCAGCTCACTCCAGACTATGTACTTTCATAGCAGAGCTGTGACCTGAGTCATCTGCATTCTGGAAGCTCTATGAAGTTTTCTGTCATTATGAGAATGGGTCCAACATGTTCTAAGAGTGTCCTAAGACTTTCATAAGTTTTACAGTTTCTAGTGTTACTATTTACAAATGACGGTATTTTAGATGGTACTATTGGAAGCAGGAGATGGTAATACATTTCTGGAGAAAAGCGATGTGATTAGTTCTTTATGCACCAGCACTAAATATTACAAATCAATTTATTAATGAGCATAATCAAAGTAACCATTTCTTTCTATTTAACATTGTTATTAAACTATGAGAGTGTAAAACATTGATAGACCAAATTTTATATTCAATTTCTTGTCTCCTGGTCAATGCATCACAAATGCTGAATTAATTTTGAAATGGCCTGGCTCACAGGTATACTCCTAAGAGACTAATTTATCAACGCTTAATTCTTTGGATCATTTTCTTAGTAGCAACCTCGTTTTGTTAATGACATAAATCATCCAGAAAGGAATTAAGTAATTTAAAATCAATTACAAGGAAGTACACATTTTGAATTAAAAATATTTGTAATTAAATAAATCCTTAGCAATTGTAGCCATCTGGATTTTATTGGAAATATTTGCATTTTGTTAATATCTAAAATTTAAAACACTCTGAAATACTGGTTTAAATTCTTAATATCTTTTTACCTTTAATTTGAGACTGTAAATAGAGGAGATAAAGTTTCATTATTTTTTCCTTAGGAAAATAAATCTACTGACATCTACTCTGAAGTTCAGATCTGTGTTCTAGGGTTAGTTTAAAAGCTTCATCCATATAGTTTTACAAGAGACCCATATGGTATGGTAACAGGTACATATTCTAGCATGAATTACAGTGCTTACAAAAACACTCAGAGCAATTAAACAATTCATAAAGTATTTAAAACCTTTAGTGATGAAAGATTTAATAAATGACAAAGCGGTGACCTCAATTACAATAAGCTAATTAGTTAAAGGGTTGTTTTTCACAATCAGTGTTTACCTTTAAATAGAACTTCATGTATATATAAATATTTATTGTGTGATTTCCATGCAATCAAGTTCATTAACAGTTTTCAAATCTACAGATTCCATTCATTGAAAATGACACAAAATTTTAAAACAACACATTTTTAATGAATGAACAACAATAACACATTTATTTTTATAGATTTTTTTTTTTTTTTTTGTAGAGACAGTCTCATTGTTCCACCCTGGGTAGAGTGCCGTGGCGTCACACGGCTCACAGCAACCTCCAGCTCTTGGGCTTACGTGATTCTCTTGCCTCAGCCTCCCGAGCAGCTGGGACTACAGGCGCCTGCCACAACGCCCGGCTATTTTTTGTTGCAGTTTGGCCGGGGCTGGGTTTGAACCCACCACCCTCGGCATCTGGGGCCGGCGCCCTACTCACTGAGCCACAGGCGCCGCCCTTTATAGATTTTTTTTAAACATATTATAGATTTTTTTTAAACATTCTTATTAGCACATAATTTTAGGTAGGGACACTCATGCTTCTGTTTCATGTACATTACTCTTAAATTACTTGAGAAAGTGGATCTCAATGTTTTCCCCAAAGAGCTTATTTTATTTTTCTTTCAGAGAACATGTGAATAATCAAACTATTTGTTTTTGTTGTCTTCATTCGTTTATTAAAAGGCTTCTACAGGATAATTACTAGGCCATATCCAGTTGTGCACAGAATCAGTAATATGACAATGGGGCTTACATTTCTGAGCAAGCAAGCCAATGAGAGATTTGTTTTTGCTCGCGTGGTAATCAACAGGAGACCCAGTAGGAATCCAGGCTTCTCTCCTCTTTTGTCTTTACTACTCGTCAAATGAGTCTGCTGGAAAAGGCAACAATTGAAAACTTTTTAAGAGCCCAGGTTGATAATTCTCACATGATTGTCATTTATATTCTATTGGCTAGAACTCAGTTACATAGCTCTACATACATGCAAGTGAGGTTAGGAAACATCTATTTGTGTGTACCTGGGATAAAGACAGATTTTATGTTAGTAGACACTTAATGTTGCCACCAAAGTTGTGTGTGTGTGTGAGAGAGAGAGATAGAGAGAGAAAGAGATCATATATAAATAGATAATGTATATCTATGAGAAAAATAGAGACATAATGGTTGGACACTTTCTGGGCAGGCCCTGTACATATGAACTCCTTTCTGCTGTCCAGTTGCTAGTAGGAAAAGATGGCTGAATTATCAAATCACTAGAAGATAATTCCAAAACTAAGGATTACATGAAGTTCTTTAAAAATAACAAGGACATGGTTTACTGGCTGTAATAGAAAAGGATCAATGAAGTTTCACAGAGGTAACAACTCAGTTTAAAGTATTTTTTTATTTTATTTAATTTTCAATAGATAACATAATATATGAGCATAATTTTGTTGCAATGTACTGTTTTCATATACATTTATGTTGTGGACTAAGTCAGTATAAACAATATACCCATCACTTCAATTAATTACCAGTTCTGTGGGGCAGACGTTGAAAATCTAGTATTTTCATGATTTTGAAATGTGTAAAACTGGAAGAATCCATAAGACGTTATGCTAAGTGAAATAAAGCAGGCAGAGAAAAACAAATGCCACATGATGTCACTTCTACGTGAAACCTAAAAATGTTGGACTCAGTGTTAGACATTAGAATGGTGGTGACTTAAGTCTAGGGGAGGAAGGGATGAGGAAAGGGGTGATGTTGAGCCAAGGCTACAATATTTCAGTTATGAAGAATAAGTTTTAATGATCTGCTTGCACAGAATGATAACTATAACTAATAATAATATATTATACTTTCCAAGTTTTGTTTTAAAAGATGTGTAATTTGGGGGGGTAGACATTGGAACAGAAAATTTTGTAAAAAAAGTATATACAATTATAAAGGATAATTATTTATACCATAGTTTATTTAAAAACAACAGACATTTGCATGGATGTGGAGAGAAAGGAACTCTAACACACTGTTGGTGGAACATCAAACTACTCCAATTTCTATAGAAAATAGTACACACATGCCTCAAAGAACTAAAAGTAGACCGTTTGATCTAGTAATCCCACTACGAGGTTTTACGCAAATGGAAAACTGAAATATTATAGGATAAAAACAAGGAACTTACATAATGTTTATTACTTTTCACAAGGCAATCTCTTTATCATTTAATTGTTGACAATACATCTATAAGTTTTTATTACTCCAATTATAAAGAAGCGAGCTAACTTACCTTAGTATTTCTTCAATTCTGATTCTTCAACAGATCTGAGATGGATCTTCTGGCATTGCAATATATTACTCTCACATTACCAGAGTTTTCTGATTATTGTGAATTTTGATTTTTTAACATTTTCATTCTTTTCATGATTTAACCTAAGTCCCAAATCTATGGTGCCTTGTTTCTAATTATACTTTAGCTCTTTTTTTTTTTTTTTTTTGCAGAGACAGTCTCACTTTACTGCCCTTGGTAGAGTGCCGTGGCCTCACACGGCTCACAGCAACCTCCAGCTCTTGGGCTTACGTGATTCTCTTGCCTCAGCCTCCTGAGCAGCTGGGACTACGGTGCCCGCCACAGCGCCCGGCTATTTTTTTGTTGTTGTTGTTGCAGTTTGGCCTGGGCTGGGTTTGAACCCACCACCCTCGGTATATATGGGTTTTAATTTTGGTCTCTGAATAAAAGGTTGAATAATGTGATGACTATAAAAACTTAGCAAATGTAGAATATAAAAGTCTTAACACAATAACTAAGAAAATGTCGGGAAGGCTATGTTAACAAGTGTGATGAAAATGTGTCAAACAGTCTATAAAACCAGTGTATGGTGCCCCATGATCGCATTAATGTACACAGCTATGATTTAATGATAAAAAAACGATAATGTGTCCTAGATAACAAATGCAATATTTAAAATTCATAATCATCATTTCAATTAAATTCTAATAATACTTGATTTTGTATTTTTCTGTTATAAATTAGAATGTGTTTTAATGTCTTCAACATATTAAAATCTTATTAAAATTCTGGTATGGTCGCATGATAACAGAGCTTTTAACATATGGACCTACTTCAAATCATTTTTCTTAAAAATGAGTCTAGTAGGCAATATTCTTTGTTTGAGGCACCATCCCATGATCTTTAAATAACTGTATTTAGTATTTGAAGAAATAACATAATAATGAAATTTCCAGCAATAGGTCTTTAATGATTTTCTTATTTACATTGTTCCCCTCAAATATTATACTGTAAACTACTGGAGGGAAGAAATATCTTGTTAAATGTTCATCTCCCAAAAATGAGGCATAGTGGTTGCCATACCTAAAACCCTCAATGTATTTGCTGATTGAATTAATGAAATTTTTTGTTCTTAAAGAGTATGAATATATTTAACAATGATTTGGCATTGATTTAAGTTAGGTGGTTTGTTCTTTCATCTGTTTTAGTCAACTTAATCCTGTCTCTGCTTGCCCTGGGAGTAAAATGAGAGGAAATTTGTTCAAATGTAAGAATAAGAGGAATGGGTCTTTCGTGAGAGAATTAAATTCTTAAGAATACAGAGCTGTCGTTTTGAGGTAATATTAGCAATGCCATTTAAACTGTTAAATGTGATAGCTAAAGAACTTTTGTGAAAGGATAGCATTAGACAAAATCCTTTTAGGAAGTAATAACTGAGATTGATTAAACAACAAGATAGAAAACATTCTAGGCAAGAGAAAAAGTATGAGCAAAAGCCTCTTGAAAGAAGAGCCTGGAGATAGGAATGCGACAGGTGCATCAGGAAAGCTATCATTATGAACCCCTCTATCTCATCAATTCCATGTTAAGTATGACCATAAAATCTTTCAATAATTGTAATTTATTATACTCTTTATACTTTTATGAATGCAAGTAACATTTATTGAGCATTCACTGTCTAGAAACTAGTTTCTAGAATGAACATTTGAACTGGGGACTATGACTATCAAGGAAAAGTCTTCAGTAGTGCATGAGAAACAGATGTAAATGGCTAATTAAATTTTTTTTAAAAGAGATATAAAGACTTTGCTGAGAAAATATGAGTTAAGGAGCTACTAATTATTCTCAGGTGAAGAGAAAGTTCAAGAAAGGTTTTTAGGAATAAGTTGAAGCTTTCACCAAATCTTGAAGGAAGAATGGGTAGAAAAAGTTTTTTTAAAGTGTTCCCCAAAAGCCTGCTTAAGTAATATTGAGGGGGTGGGTTAATACACCGGGGTAGATGGTTTATTTATAACAATGAGAGATGAATGGAGAACAACAGATGGCTCCACACGGAGAAGTGAGATATGCCCTGTATGCCGGGGAAATCTATTGACAATTTTAAGAAGAGGAATACATTGATTAGATTTACGTATCTATGGAACATTCTCATGATACTGTAGAAGTAGCTGGAAGGGCATGGATGAACAAGACAAGAACGAAACCAAGTGTGAGACTTACAGTCTCTGCAAAGATGATATTTCCTAAAATAAGATATGTATGAGAATGGAGGAATAGATTGATTCAGAAAATGGTAGATAGAATCACTCTGCACAGTGCAAATGAGTCCCTGCAGTCTAATGAATAAAATATATTGTCCTTACGTTCACACTGAAAACTCTACATTTTCTGCATTCGACATACCTGCCTAGATTAATTGTACTTCTAACAATACCTTAGACTCCATAAAACATTCTGATTTTTCCTGCAATCACTTTGCTTTTTCAATTTAAAATATGTACACCATGTATTAATCTAATGACACTTTTTATATAACACTTTGAGCAGTAAGCATTTTTAGACTAAATTCTTCTTTATTGAATGACAGCGTATATTTAAGATTCATTCTTTTTCTTTTTGTTCCTGATTATTTGCAGCCAACAGTGCTAGACTGAATGTTTCTGTCTCCTAAAAATCCATGCTACACCATCCTCAATGTTATGACATTTGAATCTGGGAGCCATAGAAAGGTGATTAGTTTATGAGTGTTCTGCCCTCTTGAGTGGGATTAGTGTTTTTTAGAAAAGAAACACAACCCCCTCCCTCACCTCTCTGCCATGTGAGAACATTAGCCAGAAGGTAGCTATGCAAGGAAGGAGCTCTCCTTGCCTTGAACTTCTCAGCCTCAAGAACTGTGGTAAATATATTTCTATTGTTTTTAATGAGTCAGTCTATGGCATTTTATTTCAGCAACCTGGGCTAAGACAAATGTAATAACTAGAAATTTTATGTACGTATCAATTTATATTTGTGTATTCATTATGTGAATGAAATTTTAACATTCAATTCAGTTATTTTCCTTTGAAATTCCTAAAGAAGCATTATTGGCAAAATTTTAAAAAGCATTAAAAATTTACATGTTCTGACATAATATAAAATTGTATACTCTACCAGATGACCAAAAACATAGGTCATGTATGACTTTGATTTCACCAGACCTCTTTATTCCTCTCTGTCAGTTTTTTGAAATTTCATCAGGGAAAATAAACAGACATTATAGCTTCAGAAAATTAGTTATAAAAATCCAATAACTTACACAGAAAAAAACACTTCCAAGAATTGTATAATGTATTTGCAAACAGTATATTTCCTTCTCAACACTTTCTTGAGAGTAAATAAGTTTGGAATCCTCATGAAACAACAGTATAAATCTAGAAGTTAGCAAATGAAAATTCCTAATATTGTACTCATGTAAACTCCAATCCTTTACATTTTCATTGCTTTTCATGAGATTGTGCTTGTCCCAAGAGCTTATTTGTAATTAAAAATAAAGATGTATCCACTTTTTCAAGTTGATTGTTATACAAGACATTATAAAATAACAATCTGCTGAGAATTAAACCAGAATTGATAGCAGCATTTTGATTCCCTTCTCAAAGAATTTTATTAAAATGTGATAACATCTATAAATTTTGTTGTTCAAATATATTTACAGACAGTTACTTTCTTTTAGCTGATTAAATTTTTATATAATACAGAGTAGTGTTCCTCTAATGCTTGTTTGTAGAAGTAGAAAGATTTTATCAAACCAGAAAATGCTGTTAAGGATGCTGTGGGAGTGAAAGTAGAGCTTGCATTGATTTATTTTTTAAGAGAAAAGATGGATGTTTGTGTGCAACGAAAATTTTAAAAGATACAAGTAAAAAAAGGATAAAATTATTTCAGAATCTAGAGATTATCACTATCAAGGATATGTTAAAAATGCTCTTTAATATTTCATAGTATTTTTAAAAATATATTATTTGTATGTATCATCATAACTTTTTTTACTTAAAAATAAACCCTTAATATCTCCCAATATGGCATATTTTATTTAAAAATTATTTGGGATTGGTAGATTGGTAGATTATTTGGGATTCTATTTTGTGTGTATACCTGTAAGATATGATCAATTTAACTGTATCCACATTGCTAGACATGTAGATTATGTCTAATTCTTTATGTGTGTATGTAAACACAGATAATGCTTTTATGGAGATTATCTCTTCTAAATATCTCCGTGACATTTTTCTTTAATATCAGTTATGGAATAGCATTTCTGTACCAAATGCTAATAAGTACGTAAAGTCATGATGAATTAATCTCTGCTGTTAGATTGAATTCCAGGAAGGTTGATCCAGTGTGCACTCCTACCAACTGGGTATGAGAGCAATCATTCCCCTAACCCCACCACTAAGTTTTATAACTTTCAAAAAGTTTATGCCACTTAAATTGGTTCTTGGTGTTAAATCCAGAAGACAATCATTCCTGATTCTTACCTGATTCTTATACTCTTGTCTGAAATATAAAATAAATTGTACATTTTTATCCAAGATACGGTTAAAAGGAAATTAAATATAAGCCTACCCCGCATAAAACATTAGAATTTATAACATTTAAAACAATAGATCATTATTTAGTTCACCTTTTATTTAGAAACTGAGATACTTACATTGTCTCCTTGTGATCTGTCTCACTGTCTGTGATTATAGTATATTTTGCAATGTTCTGTTTCCCAGTGAGAGATTTTATTTCTTAAATTCTAACACTCTAACTATGATAAATGGTTAGTTTAAATTCAAGGAGCCTGGATATTTTTGAGTGTGTGAAATAATTCAGATAAGAATAAGAAAGAACATTGATCATCTTTAAAAATTTAGTAGAAGCCGCTTGGGAGGCTGAGGCAAGAGAATTGCCTTAAGCCCAGGAGTTGGAGGTTGCTGTGAGCTGTGTGAGGCCACGGCACTCTACTGAGGGCCATAAAGTGAGACTCTGTCTCTACAAAAAATAAAAAAAAAAATAAAATAAAAAAAATAAAAATTTAGTAGAAGGAGAAAAAGCAATAAATACAAAGACTTTAGTTTCTAATATGGAAGAACAGCTATCAACTGCAGTGACTACTTGCCACAGGCAAATATGGTAATTTTTAATATACTAAGAAATATTATACTTATATATGTATATATATGCACCTAATGACAAAAATAATTGTCCAAGAAACCTAACCTTATTATGATCAAGACTCTTAATTCAGTTACCTATTTTCATGAAGTCTAGGATCAAGGAACATTTAACATGAACCTGTAATATGGAAAACCTGAGGACAATTTTATAGGTAAAAATACTGCCCACATAATTCAATGGAAAAATTATAAGACAAAAGAGAAGGAAGAGGTGAGGGTATGTCTAAATTAAGAGTCTTAAAATATATCAAGTATATTTGCCTAACATTTATCAATTATGCAATGTATTATTTTTGTGTGATTACCCATGTTTTATTTCATAATATAACTTTAAAATCACAATTTTTTGAAATCAAATACCTAGAAGTTTTCAAGAATAAGCATGGAGGCACAACCTACACAATTCTGAGCACGTATGTTGTGCAGAGAGAGTTCTAATCATCTACTTTTTCAAAATGGAAAAAGCACAAAAGAGGGTAATTATAATAACAGTTAGTTGAATTTAGAGCACAGTTTTCATCTAGAATACAAACCACTCTGTAGAATAGACACTATATACATACGTGAATACACATGTATGCACATGTGTAAGGATAGATATATACAGATGTATGTGCATAGATAGGCGTGTATTAATATGTGTACATACACAAGCGCACACCTACATGCATGCATTAAAGTAGTATTTCTTTAAGCTATTAGTCTGTATTCACAATTGCAAAGACATGGAAATGCCCCAAGTGCCACTAATACATGATGGATTAATAAAATGTGCTACTGAGCAAAAATAAATAAATAAATAAATAAAATAATTTTTTAAAAAATGGGATCTGGTACCATTTGTGACAACCTGGATGGAACTGGAAATCATTCTTTCAAGTGAAATATAACATGTATTCATATACATGTATACACATGAATACAAATATGCATGTATTCACATTCTTCCAAGTGAAATATAACAAGAATGGAGGAACAAACACAGGTATTCAATACTAAACTATATACTATTAAGTGCACATTTGGAAGTATAAATCTCAATGAAAATCAAGCTGGGAAAAAGTGAAGCACAGGATGAGTAAATTCACATCTTTTGGGTACAGTGCACACTATCTGAGTGAAGGATAACACTTAAACCTTTGACTACAAAAAAAATATCTGTACCCCCTTAAATTCTGCATTAAAAAAAAAAAGATTATTAGATCTGGGAGCGATAGCTCATGCCTGTAATCCTAGCAGTTTAGGTGGCTGAGGAGGGTAGATTGATTGAACTCACCAGCTTGAGCATGTGCTAGACCCAGTCTCTAAATATGAATGGGTATTGTGTGGGCCCCTCTTGTCCCCACTACTTGGAAGGCTGAGGCAAGAGGATCCCTTGAGCCCAACAGTTTGAGATTGCTGGGATCTATGATGCCACAGCACACTACTCAGGGCAACAGAGGGAGATTGTGTCTAAAAAAATAATATATATATATGTGTGTGTGTATACAGGTATATTTCTCAAACTTTACTAAGCTTCTCTAAAAGCTAAACATATTTCTTCTGTTCATTTCTTTCAAAAGCAGCAAACCTTCATTCTTTATTACTTATACATATGTATATTCTTTAATGACGATTTGTTTTATAATGCAATCTTTCCTGAGTGTATTGTTTCAGAATCTTCTTTCACATTAAATAAAAAATAATAGCAAGGATGATTACGTGTTTCTTATAAATAAATTGAATATGTGTGACTCTGAATCACAGAAGCAGCAATTTAAATTTATGCTTACCCAAATGACCAAAATCATTTAGTAATGAAATAAAATTGACCAACAGATAAGTTGACTTAGATTCCTCTCTCTTTATGAAGTTAATGTTAATAATAAATAAGCATTAAAAGACATAGTTTTGTTCAAATTTTAGTCAAAGTAATGTAACCTCCGGAGTATGATCACTTTTGTATTCTAGTCTCTTTTCAACCTTGGTGTCTAGAATCTTTCCTTACTGTCAATTTTGTTCTGATGAGGCTTAATCAGATCAACAATTGCAGCTACATGGAGGTAACTTTCAAAGTGAAGATATGGAGCTCTTGCTCTATAATAAAGTCATTTTCTTTACTGAAGGAACCATAAATTGCTGGAAATTACTGATGACAGGTGCTATAGACATTCCGTATCACTCTAGTCATTAACTTACCTTCCCCTTTATTATTTAAATCAGATTTGGGAAGAATTATTATTGCCCAAGGTATTTCAAGTATAGAAAAATATAGCTAAGGTTAATGTACAATGTGACCTTTTAAAAGATAATGATTTCCATGAGATTCTCCTTAGAATATGACCACTCTAACTCTTCCACACAGCCGTGCAGTTATGTGAGTACATCCGTGCATACACGCACTCACACAGCAGCCCTACCCTTTCCCCAATAGAATATCATGATTATACTTTAATCCCTAAGAAGACTTAAAAATATTAGGTGTCATTAAACATGGTTTCTCTGTTGTACTATATTTTATAGTATTCATTAATTTCCCACGCACCATAAAATTTATTTGTTGGTGTTTATTTTTATTGGTAGGTCTCTTTTCTCTGTGTAAACTCCTAACAAGAGGGATCTTGGTTTTTATATCCTGAGGGATCTAAGTGCCTGCAACAGAACACAGAGAACATATTCTGACACAGAATACATTTGTGAATGATGAAATTAAATCATTCATAATTTAATAGGTCTGTAGAATTAGATATTTTGAAGAATAAAGAAGTGTTGACTATCTGATTATGCTATTGCTTTGTTTGTAATTACTTTGGTGATTCACTCTGAATACCACTTTCGAACTGAGAATGTAAGTGGATACAGTATCTTTACAGTGGCCATATGCCCTTAAATTGTGTGAGATTTCAAACTTTTAATTTAGGACAATGCTAAAGAATAATTTATCCCAGAAAATTCAACACTTTAATTTAAAATGTCTAAAATTAGATAAGTAATTTATAGGTCCTGGGTTTAATTATTCTTCTCATTTCTTAATAGTAACATAACCTTTGGGAAATGAATTCTGTCCCTAGTACTTAGTTCCTTAAAAATGGGTGCAAAATTTGAACTGGGTGATGTATTAAAAATAATTAAAATTGTCTGGTATATAGTGACTATACAAAATATTCTTGGCAATGATAATGACAATTATTCAATAATGTAAATTCCATAACAGCTTACTAAATCATGATTATTTTGTGTCAATTGTATTTATATGCCCATTCAAAAAACATTTTTATGAAAGTTTCTGTGCCCAAAATATTGATTCCCATATTTCTTATCTTCTATTTTCTGTAGAAGGTCATTGATCTTTATAGCTTTGAAAATATATTTTTTAACTTTAAGTATTTCAACAAATATATGCAAAAATCAAATAGAGGTACAACGCATATTTTCTGTATTACATACAGACTCTTGTCTCACAAAATCATGTCTTTTTGCATAGACTCTTTTCAGTGGACTAACAATTTATTATATTTGAAATTACATATCTAATGTAGATATTACAATATTACTAATATATCAATTCCCTCATGCAAAATACTTCTGCGTGCATTTAAAACTTTAACCTGTTTTTAAAGAATATATAAATTCCTTGTCAATTTTTTCAATATTTTATGTCTCTATATTTGTTATTACTTTGCATCCAAATTCCAATTAATACTGATTTATAGACTTCTATATCCTGAGGATTGTACTATGCACATTTGTGTTTTATTTTATGTAATCATTATAACAAACCTTTGAGTTTATGAAGATTCTCTTCTATTTTACAGTTGAAGAAGCAAAATTTTAACAAGTTTGGGAAGTTTGTAAAGGTTACACAGTAAGAAAGTAGGAGCTCAGGGAAGTTGAAAAACAGCATTCTGACTTCTAATTTAGTCTTTATTATCCAAGCAATACCACCTCTATTAAATGAATTTATTATTTCACAATGCCTATTAACATATATGTAGTTAAATTTGAATTTAAATTTTTAATGCACTTTTATAACGTCTGATTATTTACAAGTGTATTTGTATATATAATTTTATGCATATATTTTGACTATTGACTGGCTAGGAATTGACGCACTGCAATATCTATTTGATTTGTACAATTTGGGAATAAATCTATATATATATATATAAATTTCTTCACATCTTGCAAAAAGTGGAGAGATAGGGTAAAATGCATAATATTAATTCAAAATTAATCGGAGCTTATCTCCATATGCCACACTGTAAAACCCTCTGTTTACTATTAAACAATGGGACTTCTTATATTAAAAAAATAAATAAGCCTGAATGGCCTGGATATGAATCTCCTTCAGTACAATGGAGAGCTCTTCTTGTCTTTATGCAAATGATAAAATCAGTATAACCTCCCCAGGCGCATGTGTGTGTATTTATAATTTAAGTACTTAATTATTTCTAGTCAAGAGGGAAGCTTAAACATTTCTGTCCTGACATTGTATTTTTTTTTTAAACAAAATTCATTATTATAGTCTATTCTGGGGAGACTTTGGCAGAGGGTCAGAAGGGATAGGAAAAAGAAAAAAACACTATGGCATAATCTTTTTTTCAATTTATCCATTGATGGACGTTTCTTGTCCCTGTTGACAGTAGATCCTATTATATAATTTCTGCATAGTCTGAAACAGATTTTGTGAACTATCATGGCTCTAGTATATTTGGTATGAAAAGGCCCCATTGCCACATATGAAAAGTCTAGCATTCTCATTTGTAATTACTTGATAAAGGTAAAGTTTATTCATTAAACTAAAAAGGATTGAGTATGGCTTTATCTTAGGGAAACAACTTTTGAAAGTCTTATAAAGTTAATAATAAGTGATGCATGCAGAAAGTGAATGTATTCTAAGGCTTTAAAGATAATATTACTAAACATTTTTGTCATTTTAATAATTCTCATTAGAGTGCCTTAATGATTTTTTTTGGGGAATCTTGAAAACGGTAAATGGCAGATTTTTATTCCAAATGGTGTGTCTTTTTTTATGACAGGTACCAGATCTTGTCTTAGTTGTATTAATAAAATTGTTTTCTTCATCACTGTCTGGGCCTGTGTAAATATTTCAGCAGTTAGAAAATATCTACCAATGATAAATGTGCTAATAGAAGCAGGAACAAGGAAATAATCTCCACCTGAATTCTTAAGAGTTACAGTCTCTTATCAAAGTTTCGACTTACCCAGAATTTCTCATAATCTCCTATCTGTCTGTCATCTCAGATCTCCTGGAGACTGCCTTTCACTCCCACTTAGAGGAAAAAATGTCTTAACATCTAGTTTCTTCTTTCCTCCCTCTCTTTCTCCTCTTTTACCACGTTTCCACTCATGATAGGATATGTTTCACATGAAAGTTATTGCTCCATTTTTTAATTTTAAGTGGAAACTTAATTTAATATTTTGTGACCCCAATTTTATATTTATTGGTCTTTTAGAGTATTATTTTACACAATGTATATGCAAAATTGCTCCTGATATACAACTTGAAAATAAAAATATCTTTGTTTATACTAGAAAGTATATGTTACAAAGTCTGTACCCTCTGGAAAAAAAGTATTACAAAGTGTGAGGCATCTCCTCATTAAGTTCCCACTTAACGAGTTCCCACTTAAAGAGTACAAGGTAGAGGTGTACGGAACACTTTGGGGTAAAGGAATCAACGGCACCTTGGACTTTACCTTACACACAGAGTACCCTCATATAAATCCAATGTTTTTGAAAAGTGAACATTTAGAATTTTTAAGCTAGAACAAAATTTCCAGGGCAGTAAGATTTTAGCTTTAGGAGGTCGGCCATATTAAGTTTGCGAACTCATGCTGGACAAAGTGCAACATATTTCATTGCTGAGAATCACCAAGGTCACCTTCAAAGTACTCCCCTTGGGAAACTATACACTGAGGCCTGTGCCTAGTCCTCCCTTTAAAGCAGTTTTAGAACTCTTTTTCTGGAATGGCCAGTACATTATTGTACTAGGTCAGACAATTAAGTTTGTGAACTCATCCTAGAAAAAGTGCTTTGAAGGGTGGATCAGACACCATTGTCATTGTATAGCTTCCCAAAAGTATTATGAAGGTGGCAGTAATGATATGGAGCAATGAGGAAGGTAGCACTTTTTCTAGGATTAGGTGGCAAACTTAATTGTCCAAACCTGTTCAATAGAAACAAAAATAACATGCTGATGGATTAAAATAAATGAGAGCTTCGTCTTTCTTAGGCAAATTTTCTTCAGTGAATATAGACTTTTAATTGAGTTAAATGCCATATGCAACTGAAAAGGAGATTACTAGAACCTCTGATTTCTCAGGAACAACTATGAATCCAGTGTTAAGGTATAACAGAGACCTGAAAACCTATCAATATAGGTTGCTAAAGCCAGGAAACCTCCATAAGCATGTGCCTTTAGAAAATTTACTTAAAATTCTATAAAATCAAAATTATATCCTTTCATAGGCCCAGTGACCACATTGTCTATGAAATGAGAACACCAGCAGTAATAACTTTTAAGAGAACTATTGTTGCTGGAGGTAAATACATAAGAAGGAACAGAGGCAAAAGTTTACAAAGTTATAACTTCATTCCAGTTCATCCTAGTTGGTGATCTAACAGGAACACACACACACAAATTGGAATATTAAGTTAATTTTATGAAGAAACAAGTATGTATTTCTTTTAGAAAAACTTATTGTAGATGCAGTTAAAATATAAAAATAATACACACAAATTATTGATATTTAAAAGAAAGAATAATTACCAAAATGCTCATACTATATTACAAATTTTGAATAATATTATATATAAGTAGTATTATAACTATAATAATGAAGTTAAATTAGTGAAGCATATAATCTGGAAACTCCACTTTTAAAGGTCCATAGTATTTTCAGGTAATAGCAGAAAACTTGTAACATTTTTGAATAATAGTAAGTAAAAGTCAGTATCATGTTCACTCACCAAAATTTACAACCTACCTAATTCAGCTTCTCTCTTCTGTATCATTTTAAGGCTCACTTATCTGCACTAAGGATTCTGTTCTGTGACTCAATCCACATTCTCTGAATCAAGCCAAACTTTTCTCACTTCACTGACAATCCTCTGGTCTACTATTTGTGGTCCATCACTTCAACACTGTATTTGGTATCATGTATATTTCTTTTTTTTTTTTTTCCAGTTTTTGGCCAGGGCTAGGTTTGAACCTGCCACCTCCGGCATATGGGACCGGCACCCTACTCCTTGAGCCACAGGCGCCACCCGGTATCATGTATATTTCAATTGTGTCATCCTCTTCCCTTTTTCTATTCTTCCAGCTTTTTTTTTTTTTTTTCTCAAAAGCTTTAGTATATTATAATTAATCCATTGACTTTCTAGTTATAAAACTTTGGTGTTTTTTCTGTGTTTTTAAATTATTTTCTCTAGAAATTACAATGTACATGCCTAAATTATCACAGTTTATCTCAATTTAATAGTTTAATATTTCGAGTAAGATGTAGATGACTTACAACCCTACAGGATACTTTGCCCTCCCCTTTCTGGCCCCTGTGTGACAGTTGTCGTATATATTATAGAGGATGTATATACTTTGAAAACTCCATTGGATGATAATTTTTCCTTTCAATTATTCTGCAAATGTTTACCATTTCAGGTCTTCTTTCATTCCTGAAGATTCACATTTCCCCTCTGTCAGGTGTTATTTTGCTATAGCATGAAACCTTCCTTTAACTTTTCTTTTTGAAATATTGATTGGCAATAAGTACATATGATTTACCGTCACCTGAGAATGTTCTTATTTTGCCTTCATTTCTGAAAGATATTTTTCCAAAATTCTGGTTCGATGGTTCTTTTTCTTCAGTAATTTTAAGATGCCATGCCATTGTGTTCTGGTTGTTAATTTATGCTCATAAGTAACCCAGGATCTTCTAAATCATTGTCCCCCTCTTAAGTTAATAATAATACAAATTTAATAAACACATGAATAGGAAGAGAGACAGAGAAGAGAATGAATATACTGTATGCTATTTTGATATGAATGTACGGATATCAATGACAATTACTACTATAACAATATGTATGATTTAAAAAAAGGAAAAAAATAAAGTTGTAAGCTTCTGTGATTTAAAATATGTTCTTTGCCTGTTAAAATATGTCTAAATAACCTGTATATTTTTTGTGTAGGACTGAAGAATTTAAATTCAATAGAAACACTCTACCAGTGTAGAATAAGGTTTAGGTCATAAAATAAAAAGGAAAAAAAAAAAAAAAAAACAAATAAGCAGCATGAATAAGTTAAAGATTGATTTGTCTTTCTCTCATAAAAAGTTTGTCATGGCTTAGATGACAGGTTCACATTTGGGGGAAGATAAGTGGAGAGTGGGCTGTGTTACTTCTCCACAATCCTCAGCGCAGGATTTCTTGCTCAGGTTCACCTTCTCACCCATGTTGGAGGTGAAGTCCAGTCATCATGTTTATTTTTCAGAGAGGCAAACACAGAGAAGAGAGAGAAGAACCAGAGGGACTATGCCCATGGAAGTCAGTCATAGTTAAGGACCTTTCTAGGCAGACTCCCACTGGACACTTCTTAAAGTAAGGGAAGCTACACATTGTAACTTTTAGGTAGTAATAGTACTTTTTTTTTTTTGAGAAAATAAAACTGGCTGTTTTATTTAAGAAAGCAAGAGGGTGGGCAGCGCCTGTGGCTCAGTGAGTAGGGTGCTGGCCCAATATACCGAGGGTGGCAGGTTCAAATCCAGCCCCGGCCAAATTGCAACAACAACAACAACAACAAAACAATAGCTGGGCTTTGTGGCAGGCACCTACAGTCTCAGCTCCTTGGGAGGCTGAGGCAAGAGAATAGCCTAAGCACAAGAGCTGGAGGTGGCTGTGAGCTGTGACGCCACGGCATTCTACCGAGGGCGACATACTGAGTCTCTGTCTCAAAAAAATAAAAAATAAAAATAAAATAAATAAATAAAATAAAACAAAAGGAACATAGTTTATGTTTTCATACAACCACAGGACTGGGATAGAAAGAACTCGAGAGGCCTGCAAAGACTTTGGGTTGAACAACCTCTCTGCATCAGACATAGAAAAGAATATTGCCTCCTGACTCAAGGCCAGTAGTATTTCCAGCACACCATGGTTAATTAGAAATCACTACATTTTCTGTGTTATAATTAAAATGTATTTTGGAGATGTGACAATTTAAATTAATTATTGTCCAGAAGTTTTCCTTGAAGTATTGTTTTTTCTGTATAAAAACTTTATCATTTATAGAATACAGTGAAATAAAAAAAATTAATTGATCTGAATGGCAGATTCAAATAGAGAATTTAATTTCAAAGTAAGGAGGTGTAGGGACTGCCTGCATAAGATAACATATCTTAAACATTTTGTCACTAATAGAAGGAATCATTAGCATTTTCAAAGAACTGTGAAAAGGCTAGAAGCAGTATTACAGCATTAAATTGTAAGTAGTATTTTATGTTTTAATATATTTTAATATGTGGGCAAGTAGAAGATTATTAGTAAAACACTGAAAATAATATGTTCAATTTCTGAGATTCATGAATTGCATAAAAGCATGAAACAAGAAGTTCATTGTGAGGCAGCATTATACGGATCTGCCTTTACTAAATATAATTTTCACACTGGGAAAAAAATATAAACTAAAATAATTTTCATTTTCCACAGTTCCTACAGGAGAAGTTGGTCTTCATACAAATACATGGGTTTGCCCTGAGAATTATTTTAGTAATGTGCTACTGCATATCAATTAACCCAAAGGTCGGTGGCTTAAAAGCACATAAGTTCTATCTGTTTCTGTAGGTTGGGAATCCAGGCACTGCTTGTCTGGGCCTTTCAGCACTTACAAGTCTTCAGTCATCTCCGTATTAAACTTGGAGAAATAATTTCTTAGCTCCTTCACGTGGTCATTGATAAGATTCAATTTCTTCTTGGCAGTACTGTGGGCTCCATTGCTGCTGAGCTATTGGCCAAAGGATTCTGTCAGGTCCTTGCCATGTGTGTGTCTCTCCAAAGAGTCAAACCTGGAGGGGCAGTGTGAGTCATCAGAAAAAATGGTGTAGACAGAGAGAAAATGCTAACAAGAGAAGTTAGTCACTGGCTTCTGTCACTCAGTACTAGAAGTGATTACCACTTTGCCATATTCATATTCTATTCATTAAAATGAAGTCCATCTCACACTGAAGGAGGAAAATTAGTTATACCAGGGTGTGAATGTCAGGAAGCTGGGGTCATTGGAAGCCATCTCAGAAATTGCCTTTACCAAGATCAACTGATTCTATGTACTTGAAAAGTACCACTAGCCGGGCATTGTGGCGGGTGCCTGTAGTCCCAGCTGCTCGGGAGGCTGAGGCAAGAGAATCGCTTAAGCCCAGGAGTGGGAGGTTGCTGTGAGCTGTGTGAGGCCACGGCACTCTACCAAGGGGCATAAAGTGAGACTCTGTCTCTACAAAAAAAAAAAAAAAAAGAAAAGTACCACAGTATGATTTGCATTTCTCTAATATATAGAGATGATGAACATTTTTTCATGTGTTTGTTAGCCATTCGTCTGACGTCTTTAGAGAAAGTTCTATTCATGTCTCTTGCCCATTGATATATGGGATTGTTGGCTTTTTTCATGTGGATTAATTTGAGTTCTCCATAGATTCTAGTTATCAAGCTTTTGTCAAATCAAAACAACCCTGAGATATCATCTAACCCCAGTGAGAATGGCCCACATCACAAAATCTCAAAACTGCAGATGCTGGCGTGGATGTGGAGAGAAGGGAACACTTTTACACTGCTGGTGGGACTGCAAACTAGTACAACCTTTCTGGAAGGAAGTATGGAGAAACCTCAAAGCACTCAACGTAGACCTCCCATTTGATCCTGCAATCCCATTACTGGGCATCTACCCAGAAGGAAAAAAATCCTTTTATCATAAGGACACTTGTACTAGACTGTTTATTGAAGCTCAATTTACAATCGCCAAAATGTGGAAACAGCCTAAATGCCCACCAACCCAGGAATGGATTAACAAGCTGTGGTATATGTATATCATGGAATACTATTCAGCCATTAAAAAAAATGGAGACTTTACATCCTTTGTATTAACCTGGATGGACATGGAAGACATTATTCTTAGTAAAGCATCACAAGAATGGAGAAGCATGAATCCTATGTACTCAATTTTGATATGAGGACAATTAATGACAATTATGGTTGGGGGGGGAAACAGAAAGAGGGAAGGAGGGAGGGGGGTGGGGCCTTGGTGTGTGTCACACTTTATGGGGGCAAGACATGATTGCAAGAGGGACTTTACCTAACAATTGCAATCAGTGTAACCTGGCTTATTGTACCCTCAATGAATCTCCAACAATAAAAAAAAAAAAGGAAAAAAAAAGAAAAGAAAATACCACAGTACGATGGAGATAACTTTAGCAGATACACATGAATACCTGCAGCTTAGTAAAAAGTATATAGCTTAGACATTGTAGAAATAGATAAAAATTATGTGATTTTCCAAATTTTAAGTATCTGTAGAACTTAAAATAATTTCGCAGACAATTTTAGGTTCACCACAAAATTGAAGGGCAAGTACAGAAATTTCTTGTGTACTCGGTGCCCCAAAACATGGCCTACCCTCCCTAGATTTACATTTGTTAAAACTGATGAAGCTGCATTGACACATTATAATCACTCACACTATATAGTTTAGGTTTAACTCTGGTGTTACATATATTATGGGTTTGGATAAATGTCTTATTCATCCCCACCCCCACCAATTTCTAGCCAACACTGATCTGTCGCCATAGTTATCCTTTTTCCATGTCACATGGTTAGAATAACACAATACGTAGCTTTTTCAGATTCATTACTTCCACTTTGTGATAGGCATTTATGTTTACTCCCTGTATGTACATGACTTGATAGCTCATTTCTTCTTAGTGGTGAATATAATCCATTGTTTAAACTTAACATAGTTTATCTATCCCACTCAATGACAATTACGGTTGTTCCCAAGTCTTGCCAGTGGGAATGAATAAAGCTGGTATAAAAATCCATGTTCATTTTTCGTGTGTGTTGAAATGCCTTTGGATAGATACCAAGGAGTATTATTCTTAGGTTATGTGGTAAGAAGATGATTACTTTTGAAAAAGAAGTTGCCAAACTGTCTTACAAAGTCAATGTAACATTTTGTACCCCTGCCCCCTGAAAGTAATGAGGCTTCCAAGGGTTTGCCTACTACATCCTTGCTGGCATCTGGTGTCCTCCGTGTTCTAAATTTGGCCTTTCTGATGGGTGTCCAGGGGATCTAAATGTGATTTTAATTTTGGAATTTCCTAACAGCATATGATGTGGAGCGTCTTCTCACGTGCTATTTGCCATGTGCATATCTTCTTTAGTGAGGTGTTTGTTAAGGTTAAAGACCATTTTTTATTTAGGATGTTTCCTTTTACTGTTGAATCTTAAGAGTTAAGAGTTTTTTTTCACAAATACTTTCTCTCAGGTTGTGTCTGCTCTTTTCACTTACTGGACATAGTCCTTTACAGACAGAAGGTTTTTATTTTAATAAAATACACGTGATCAATTTTTTTCATAGATTGTGCCCCTGATGTCATATCCAAAAAGTAATCCCTATATTTAAGGACATTTAGAGTTTTACCTATGTTATCTTCTATGAGTTTTATGGTTCACTTTACATTTAGGTTAATTTTTGTGAAGTAAAAAAGCCTTTGTCTCGATTCATTTTTCATGTACTCTGTGCATTCATGCTAACACCATTGGTTGAATTATATAGTCCTTTCTGGTGGAAAGAGTACAAGCTAGTGAAATAGATAACTCAGAGTTAATGATTCTTTCTTATTATTTATGAGCTATCCAGCTTTTGATAAATTATCTACCTGTGTTGAACCTTAGTTTCCTCACCTGCAATATAGGGCTAATGGAACTTCTATTGTCTATGTCAAAAATTTACTAGAATGATTCAAAAAAATAGTGTGAATATCCAAGTGTCTTATATAGGACATTGTTTCATGTAAATACAGTAACACAGTATGTAGCCTTTTCAGATTCATTACTTCCCTTTTACATTTCATATAGGTATGAAACTATAAGAAATGGTTCTGATAGGTATGAAACTATATAAATAGTAAGCTGACTCGCATAAGTCATAATTTTGTTTGCCAAAGTGGTGAAATGATAGTATTTGATAAATAATCTAATAATTTGTCTTCTTTCTTTAAAATGGGAATACAAATATACTTTTTATTGAATGTTAATTCAGTGTTAATGTTTTCACAGAATATGCTCTTTTTGCAGAGAAGCAAATTGAATAAACAAATTCTTATTTGGAAAGAACTGAATATATTTGGGTAGAGAGGGTTATTTCACTCTACTATAATCTGAATGACTGGCTCTTTAGGACCATGTTTTCATAAATATATTCTCCAAGAAAATCTGATAAAATTAGATTGCCCAATTATCAAAGGACAACTTTATTGCATATTAATTAGGTATATATCAGGGTTATAGAATGAATATTTGAAATGCTTTTATACAATCAAATATGAGCATATACACATGTTTCAATAATTATGACTTCCATACTCAGTGATTTTAAGATTAAATCATTTTGAGAAGTATAGATGCAGTTTCCTCTATTCCCATTGCTTATTCTTTCTTACTTAAATACCAGAAAAATGGTCCTTTAATGGTCTATGTAAACAGTTTGCCTCTAACTTTAGAAAGCTTCATTAGATTAGCAAAAGACTCAGAAGCAGCCCCGTATGACATTCTATGTGTTTAAACTTCCCCATATGCTTCAAATCACCTCCTAAACTTTATTTGGAATCATCAGTGAGGCATCAAAGTAATGTAAAGCTACTCCCCAGGCAGTATTATCTTACAGTAGACAGCACCTGTGAAGAAACTAAATGATGAACCAAACGTAAAAAGCAGTCAGAGAGAAGACTGACTAAATTAAAAACTAATTAACTCTATGGTGCTGCTTACTTAAGCAATAGCAACATTTTTGAAATAGCATAAAAAGTAGATGTAACCAGTGAATCATAAGAAAGAATATAATGTATTAACTTAAATGAAGTATTTTAGTATGCATTTTAAATCTCAACTTTTGCTTATATCCCCAAGACATACAGGTAGGTGTAAGAAAATATTAGCTCACTGAACCTGAAACAAAAGAAACAAAAGAAAGTATTAGTCAAGTAATGAACTAGATGGTCTTTTGCAAGTGTTGTTGGCAATAGCAATAGCATATAGAAAAGCCTAGGGGCAAGAGAAATTGTAGATGTGTGTCAGAAACTATATAATTTTTTTCTTTTTTATTTCAGATTAATATCAGGGTACAAATGATTAGGTTAAATTGTTTTCATTTGTTAGGTAAAGTTCACATTGTAGTTAAGCCCTTCACCCAGGGGTGGAACTATAGAAAATCTAATAGAAGTTGGACATAGTGTAAAACTGTTCAAAGATATGATTGAAATAATTGATCTGGGGCAAGATAACATTCAAGCTAACAGGTAAATAACTAAGACTAAAAAAAATTTCATTATGTAAAAAGGGTTTTGTTTTTTCAAATGGTTGCTCAGTGATGATGACTAAAAAATTTCTAACTTCTTTTCTAGTTATTTGATGATAGAATATATTAAATGTATGAGTCATTAATTAATTTCTTCTCAGCTGTCCATGCCACATTAAAGGACAGTGTCCCAGTTGGGCTCCAGATCTATACTCTATTTGCTAACTTGTTGCAACTACCTGAATTGAAGGCCTAAATCTAGGAGGATATGAAAAAACCATAGACCAAGTAACTACAAATAGAGATGTTCTAAGTGTGCCTTATGTTGTCAGTGTTTTATGATATCTCCATCTCCTCCAACTGATCATGTAGTATTTTGAATGTAGGAACCATGGCTTGTCATTATTCTACGCAACTTTGTATTAAGCACAGTTCCTGAAAACAATAGGTGATCAGTAAATACTTGTTGAAGAAGTGACAGTTTTTAAATTCAAAGAATTTTTATGTGTAAATCCTAACAGCAAATTTGCTCATGCAGAAAAAGTGTTGCTAAAGACACTTTTATATAACATATTTTAGAAAGTCAAAGCCCATTCCATCGTGAACTGAACTGTTATATCAAGGAATGCATGCAATATCAGTTATTTTAATGCCCATATTAGTTTAAACTAGCTCTTTACCATCTGTTCCAACTGTTAACTATGAATTCAAAAGAACACATTTCCCTATTACATTTGTAAAATGTAATATATAAATGATTTAAATACAGTTACACACTCACGAAATAAGGCTGCATGCAGCTGGTATGGGGCTCCCTTATGTTACAAACAGAAACAAAAAAGAGAGCTTGCTTATTATCTCTGATACAGAGAGATTTGTGCTGTATGATGTTTTTTCAGTGCCAATGGAAGGTCAAGTCTTCACCACAACACAAAATTGATTTTTCTCAGTAATGAACTTCATTTATGTAAACTAAAATTCCTCCCACCTCTGTTTTGTTTAACCATCTGTTTATAAGTATAGTTTAAATTCTTAAAAATTTATTAAATTCTATGAATTTCTCAATAAATGAATATTTGTGTCTCTTACGAAATTTTTACTGCTTTATATGAATCTTTATTGATTTTACAGTGGATTCTTTGAGTTAAGTTGTAAAGGCCCATCTAAAGAATTATTTACAGGCTCCAATTAAAGTATAGTCATCTATATAACCATTGGCAAGAAGACATTTAAAAATTAATGAACATGCTTTATTTGGCCTTCCAATATTTGGAATTTATTGTAAAAATAATTTAAAAGAAATAAAATGTACACTGTCATGCTGTTTATCAAATCTATATCCTTATGATAAACATTTGAATTGTTTTGAAACCTACAATTTTATATTTATATCTAACAAATGAAGCATAATACATATTTATATTTTAAGGAGAATAGGAAATGAGAATTGACAGGAAATATATGCCAAGATTTTAAAATTCTTGCACTGAGTTGATAACATGTTTCCCTCACTCCCTGAATAAAATAAGATAATTGTTACTGGAATATAATTGAGAAAGTAGGCTATTTCTGCCATGACCTGGTATACTAGTAACATTTAATGTTAACTTTTTTTAATGACAAGAAGAGAAAGTTAACAGTTTATCGTAAATTAGATTAGTAGCTTTCAAACTTTATATTTATGAAATACATTTCTCAGGAAAAAAATAATAAGCTATTTTTCACTTATTCCTGAACTAAAAATAGATATTTAAACTATCTTTCAAATGCTATTGTTTATAATTGCAGATAAAGCCTGCACATACACATACACACGCACTGCCCTGTCATTATGTAAAAATACGATAAGACAATTTGAGGTGATTCAGTAACAAGTTATGGAAATTCAACCAGAAGAACTGTTAAATTTTAAGCTGAAATGTCTGATTCATAAGATACCATCTTCTATTTTAGTTTACTTCTAACAACTTACCTACCTACTAAAATGCTGGTCAAATTTAGTTTTGATGCTAGGTTTTATAGTCATAAACTTATGAAGTTGATCCATCGAATCATTATATATAACCTCAAACAAAATAGAACAAATTTTGCCTACTCTCATGCTCTCACTCTGTGCAGGAGATTGAAGTGTTTAGAGACTGTTTCATTCAAACTCAGCTGTTTTACCACT
This sequence comes from Nycticebus coucang, assembly GCF_027406575.1. NCBI lineage: Eukaryota > Metazoa > Chordata > Mammalia > Primates > Lorisidae > Nycticebus > Nycticebus coucang. The sequence continues at coordinate 35,518,096 of NC_069782.1, forward strand.
CAGTATTCTTTTTTTCAGTTTATCAAAAAGATGTTTGTTGTTTGTACTTCTATGTTTACTGTAATATTGTTATAGTAGCCAAGATATAGGCTCACCCCAAACATCACCAATGGATGAAAGGATAAAGAAAATGTAGTACATGCATGTGATAGAATATTATTCAATCACAAAAAAGTGAGGTTCTGTAATTTTCAATAACATGTACAGAAATAGAAAACATTATTTTAAATGAAATAAGCAAGCCAGAAATAAGACAAGTATTTTCATGTTCTCACTCATAAATGGGAGCTAAAAAAAAAAAAGGATCTCATAGAAATAGAAGATAGAATGATGCTTACCAGAGGCTGGGAAGGATAGTTGTTGAGAGGGAAGATAAAAGTGCTTAGTTAATGAGTACAAAGATACAGTTACTAGGAATAATATCTAGCATTTGGTAGCACAATTGGGTAACTATAATTAATAATAATTTATTTACATTCAAAATCTCTAGAAGTGTGGAATTAATTGGTATATTCCAAACACAAAGAAATAATAAATCCCTGAGGTGATGTGATGGATGACCCAGTTACTCTTACTTAATCACTACTTATGATATGCTTGTATCAAAATTGCACATGTGCCCCATAAATGTATATAGTTATATGTATATATACACAGGTATGTGTATACATGTATATAAACCATTATATATCCACAGTTATTTTAAAGGTAAATCTAAATTTTAGGTCAAATTTAAGTTGAAGTATTCACACATCCTAAAAATATTCTAACATTATAATAAGTGTTCACATAATATCTTTATTTAAAAAAGAATATAAGAAGGCCTTCCTGGAATTAAAAGTACTGTGACGTCCTTACAAATTACTTATTGTTCTCACTTTGCTCAGTCTGACAGGAAGCTTTGATATTCGTTTGATGTGAATAGATCATACTTCTTTATGATTTTCTTTTCATTCTCAAAATACGGTGTTCCAGAGTTGTGATAAGTCAATTGAGTTCATATGAAAACAGTTAATACAGTGGCTAGCATACGTGTGCACCCACCAGATGATTTCTACCAACCTGATTTCTTCCTTTCTGTTCCATTCCTACAAATGGAGAATTATTGCTGTCCTTTTTTTTTGAGACAGAGTCTCACTTGTTCACCCTCAGTGACCAAGTGCCATGGCGTCATAGCTCATAGTACCTCAAACTCTTGGGCTCAAGCGATTCTCTTGCCTCAGCCTCCCAAGCAGCTGGGACTACCAGTATCTGCCACAACACCTGGCCATTTTTTAGAGACTGGGTCTTGTGCTTGCTCCTCTCGAACCTGTGAGCTCAGGCAATCCACCCATGTCAGCCTCCCATGTGCTGAGATTACAGGCAGGAGCCACTGCACCCAGCCTTATCACTGTCATTTTGAATATAATATTTTTAAAGTAAATCATAGCTGTTTATATTAATGCAATCATGGGGTACAATGTGCTGGTTTTATATAAAATTTGAAACGTTTTCATCTAACTGGTTAACATAGCCTTCATGGCATTTTCTTAGTTATTGTGATAAGATATTTATATTCTTCACCTAGTAAATTTCACATATACCCTTGTAAGTTGCACCATAGGTGTGGTCCCACCAAATACTCTCCGTCCATCCATCCTCCCCCTTCTTCTTCCCTTTCACCTTCTTCTTGGGCTATAAGAAAGCTATAAATTGGTTTCATAGTAAGACAGAGTACATTGGATAATTTTTCTTTCATTCTTGAGATATTTTGCAAGAAGAATATGTTCCAGCTCCATCCATGTAAACATGTAAGAGGTAAAGTCTCCACATTTCTTTAAGGCTGCATAATATTCCATGGTGTACATGTACCACAATTTATTGATCCAGTCATGGGTCAATGGGCACTTGGGTTTCTTCCATGAATTAGCAATTATGAATTGGGCTGCAATAAACATTCTGGTACATATATCTTTGTTATAATGTGATTTTTGGTCTTGTGGATATATACCTAGTAGAGGAATTGCAGGATCAAATGGCAGGTCTATTTTTAGATCTCTAAGTGTTCTCCAAATATCTTTCCAAAAGGAACGTATTAGTTTGCATTCCCAATAGCAGTGTAGAAGTGTTCTCTTTTCTCCACATCCGCACCAACATCTCCGGTTTTGGGATTTTGTAATGTGAGCTAATCTTACTCGAGTTAGATGATATCTCAAAGTAGTTTTGATTCGTATTTCTCTGATGATTAAGGATGGTGAGCATTTTTTTCATGTGTCTGTAGGTGGTGTGCCTGTCTTCTTCAGAAAAGTTTCTCTTCAAGTCCCTTGCCCACCCTGAGATGGGATCACTTGGTCTCTTCTTGTTAATATGTTTGAGTTCTCTGTGGATTCTAGTTATTAAACCTTTGTCAGAGACATAACCTGCAAATATCTTCTCCCATTCTGATGGCTGTTTGCTTGCTTTACTTACTGTGTTCTTGGCTGTGCAGAAGCTTTTTAGTTTGATCAGGTCCAAGTAGTGTATTTTTGATGTTGCTTCAATTGCCCAGGGGGTCCTCCTTTTAAAATATTCTCCCAGGCTGATTTCTTCAGGACTTTTCCCTGCACTTTCTTCTACTACTTTTAGTTTCCTGTCTTACATTTAAATCTTTAATCCAGTGAGAGTCTATCTTAGTTAATGGCGAAAGGTTTGGGTCCAGTTTCAGTCTTCTACAGGTTGCCAGCCAGTTCACCCAGCACCATTTGTTAAATAGGGAATCTTTTCCCAAATGAATGTTTTTAATTGGCTTGTCAAAGATCAAATAACTGTACGTAGCTGGGTTCATCTCTTGGTTCTGATTCTGTTCCAGACATCTACCTCTCTGTTTTTGTGCCAGTACCATGCTGTTTTGATTACTATCTATTTGTAGTATAGTCTGAGATCTGGTAGCATAATTCCTCCTGCTTTGTTTTTATTTCTGAGTAATGTCTTGGCTGTTCAAGTTTTTTTCTGATTACATATAAAATGAAATATTATTTTTAATATTAAATGCTGGTATAGCTGAACAACAGCTGGTATAGCTCAGCAACATGTTTGAAGTAGATTCAGGATAATATTATACTGACAATTGGTAAACTTTAGGAATCTGACTTTACCAAGGAAAAGGCTCCTTGTATTATTCAAAAATTTTACAGAAAGAATGGCCAAGATTATATAGGATATTAGTATATATAATCAAGACTTTCTTATAGTCTATTTAGATAATCAAGGATTTATTTTCCTTTTTTTTTTAGAGACAGAATTTCACTTTATTGCCCACAGTAGAGTGTCGTGGCATCACACAGCTCACAGCAACCTCCAACTCCTGAGTTTAGGCAATTCCCTTGCCTCAGCCTCCTGAGTAGCTAGGACTACAGGTGCCCACCACAACGCCCAGCTATAATCAAGCCTTTAAATACTAGAAATCTTTATGGAGATGTAGAACACAATTTTTTTTTAAGTAAGACATGGTTTAAGTTTCATAGTTTGTAATACTTTTCAGTACCTTTTTTTTTTTCAAAATCTTCTCTTCTTGTGAAATAAATTTAAGATAACTGCTAAAATACTTTAGATAGCTAATGACAGATTGCTCACTTTTAAAGGGAAAATATTCCATTCAGAATTTTTCTATGTTTTGCTGTTGGTAGTGATTTTTCTTTTAATTCTGTTTTTCTTTTGTATTGACAATGAACAAGTATAGTTTATTGTATGCTAACTTTTAATTTCAAGCTCTTCTAATATTATCAAATTAAAAATAACACCCTTAAAGTATTATTTTAAAAATAGAAATTCACATGTGTTTCTGCACACTGAAGCACACAAAGTGAGAGGAGAGAGAGAAAAATCTGGTGATTTTATTTATTATTATTATTTTGTGTTTTTTAACAAGTTCTACTAAAGCAATATGTTTTGATTTTCCTAGTGATGCCATCATTCTTTTAGCAAGGGAAATAGTAGCAATCGCTGACAGCTTCATTACCAACCATAACTCTTAGAGTTTAAAATCTGTGACCACAGGTCTCTCTTGCTGAAGAAATTAATATGCTATTTTCTTTCCCTTTAAAACTAAGATGTCATTTTAGCCAAACTCTATTGAAAATAACTTCCCACATGAAAAAGTCTCCAGCATATATATTCTTTTCATCACGAATTGAAAGCAAATAGACAGCAATAAGCCAGAAATAGAATTATCCTTCCACTTAGCTTGTGATGCAGCTTAGCTGAATAAATCCATTCACAAGGAGCATTAAGCATTTACATTGAACCAATGAAAAACATCTATTAATTTTAAGTTATTATTTAAATGTTGGGTTTATTTGCATTTCTCTGATAGGTCAACAGGATTGTATATAAATTTGCATGTTGACTTTCATTAATCCCCCATGTTATATGCTTTTGAAACGCAACTAATGACAGTTAAATAATGAAAAATAATATGTTTTATTTGAGCAAGAGAGTACTATTGTAATTTAAGTAATAGACTAGTTACTAATACTATAAAAATGGAACTATGATATATTAAATTCAGTAATTCAAGGGAAAAATTACAAACTGAAACTTCCTTTGAATTTATAATCCTCCCACAGCTAATGTTTATTTTATATATATATATATATATATAAATTTTTGTTACTTCTAGATCCCTGGTTTCTAAAACTAGATGACTGTCATTATCACTTAATCCGACTGAAATAGGGACATCCTAGATCATTTTCTCTATCTGAGATTTCAACTCAATTAGTCTGAAAGGGGATCCAGAAATCTGGACTTTAAAATTACTCTCCAGGGTTTTCTTTGAAGCTGATGGGGCACACACCACAAGTTTGATATTAGAAACCACTGTTCTACCAGGTGGAGGTGAAGTTGCTAATAGGCCTTTCTGACAAGACAGAAGGAGTGCTCATACTGTAGAATTTTTATAAGGTTGTATGATTTATATATGACACCTCAGGGGTCATACCACATTTCACAACTACATACATAGATAAATTTGCCTCCTTGCCAAGCTCTCCTTTTTAAAAAGGTTAAAGAGAAGTTGACGATGGTGGGCATAACTTTAAAAATTTTAAGAGATCAAACTCTGCTCCTGTCTTGTGCTCACTTGCTACATCAGATTATATTCCATAGCCCTTTGAAAATATCAGAACTCAAGGCCAAACAGAAATCTCTTCATCCCCACATACTAGGTTTATGTTTTTCCACCAATTTCCTTCCCCTCTTGTCCTGTGCCTATTTACCAAGTAGTTTTCCCATGGAAGCTATAGCCAACTAGAAATTGTGGTCTGAACATGTGATTTAGAATATTCTGGATTTGCTGTCTGGTATATAGGCAGCACAATACGGCCAAGACATACACAGAAACTCTTGAAATCCAAATGCTAACAGACTACAGACAAATCCTCCTTTAAGTAAATTTTGAATGATTTAGTGACAGGAAGTAAGAATGTGATCATGTTTACAAGGATGGTCTTTGAAGGACATAGATCTAAATCCCAGACCGCCATTTACTAAATACATCATTCTGGACTTGTGCCCATGTGGATAAGGGATTTGTTTTGAATTCTGATTTGACTGTATATTATACTTTCCATTTCTCCGGAATTATTTATCACATTTTTATCCTTACAATATATCTGTAACAACACCAGAATGATGACAGTAAAAGCAGTTGATACTGGCCTCCTAACTTTCCGGTCTGCTTAATGATTTTATTTTATTATTTGTCTTCATGGTATGGTAAGATATATCCTCTATAAATTAAATGAAACTAAGCTTTTATTTGTATTTGTGTTAATACATAGAACGGGGAATGGGAAGGATATATTGAAATACTTCCTCATGCTAATCATGACTTGTTGAAGCTTTTTCTTTTATATTTGATTCTAGAACTTAACAGTAGATGTATATGTTCCTTAAATGTTTAAGAAGACTGAACAATTCAAGTATTATTCTACTTCTTTTCAGGCTCCTTAAATTTGAATATGTTATACATGTTAGTCAGTCTTGGAAATTGTCCTTTTTGAGGGGGTGCTGAATAAAAGAACACCAGTTTTACTGATAACGACAGGGACATGCCTAGGTGTTTAAAAACTAGATATTATTTATTCTGGAAATTCAAAATATGATCTATAAAATTTACCTTTTCAGAGTCGTCTCATGTTTTGCCGGCAAAATGAATGTGTGATTTTACTTATATATTTTTTTCATTTTAAAATTGCATCATTTCTTAATTTTCTTTGAACACATATTCAAAGAGTCCCTTCACGGGTTAAATATGGGAACCTCTATATGGTGCTGGTACCTGGTTCTCTTCTTAAACTCTGTCTTGTGGAGAGTTATGTTTACAATGACTTCATTGTCACTATGAAGGAAGAGTCTTCCCTTGTGAGTGATTATTAGATTTCATATTTTCAAAAATAGTGAGAGGTTTTAAAAACACCACTTATCTGGTAATATAACATGATAGAAGTGAAACTGTCTGTTTTTTAACAAGGAGAAGCATATTTGGTAATAGGAATTAAACCAGATATCAGACTTACACACCCATACCAAGAACAGTAGTAAAAACTTCACAAATAGGTTTTCCCGATACAGGATTGATTCATTAATGTATGTACAGCCATTGGCTTTTGGAAAGAAATGGAATTGTATTGAACACTTACACGTGTCTTTGAAAAAAGTCTTGCATGCCTGGCTGAATTATTAGGTACCAGAATAGAGCAAAAAATGAATCATTTTCCATTCAAACACATTTACTACCACCATACCTTTTATTTATTTGCTGTTATGAAATTATGGAAACGTAAGAAGTGATACATGGGCATCTTAAACCAAATTACGGATAAGAGCATCCACAAGCAATCCAAGCAGGTAATCTGCAAATGACATAACATAATAAATAAAATAACATTTTAGTTATCAAAGGCAGCATCACCCTCTTTGCATGGCTGGTAGGTTTAACTTTAGAACTGAAGAACATTCATTTCTTTTCTGAATTTGTGATTTTGGAAAACTGAGCCATTGTTGCTTTTTTTTTTTTTTTTTTTTGTAGAGACAGAGTCTCACTGTATTGTTGTTATTTTTAAATTTTTCTCTGTGTCATATTTTTTTTTTTTGCTTACTCCCCGAATGTCAAAAACACTAGATATCCAATAAATCTTTGATTCATTTCATCTGTAATATATACAATCTGTATTTGAACTGATGAGCAAATACAATCTATGTAACTTTTGTGTAGCAATGTGTTTATCAATCCATCTATCTCCATGCTTATATGTAGTTATATAAATACACACATAATCAATGACATTAATAGGGTCCCAAAGTGTGCCCTAAACTGTCATAGTTCTGTGTATTTGTAGGTATTTTTTTTAAAAAGCCTGTTTTCTTTTAAAAATTATGAGAAAACAGTTTTTCCTAACACAACTTTCTTTTTTTTTGTTGACTCTTCAAAAACATTGTCATGTAAATAATTCCCATGTGCCTTTGACCATGCCGTCTATTTCTTTTTCTTGCTGCTCATCACAACTGGAGGGAAAAGAGTTTAAATATATTATTCATAATTTCATTTCTTTCTTTTATGTAGTAACAGATATCAGACTTACACCCATAGCAAGAACAGCAGTAAAAGTTTGAAAATGCAAAACTCACCTGCTTTAAGGCATCAACACAACTAAAGAGTTGGGAGAACAAGATCAGAGAGAAATATATTGTGATGAGTCTTGGATTTACCTCTATTGTCTCCGATCCCCCTCTGTGGCTTTGGCTAATCTATAGCTTCGACATAAAGTCAGAACACAGAGGTACAGTCTACAGTTGACCACAAGTTTACTGGGTAAGAGAGCCAAAGTCACCAAACTGTCAGTATTCAGGAGGGCAGCATTTGAAAAGAAAAGTAAAATATGGAGAATGGCACCCTGTATTCTATGTGCAATTTGCTTCAAAGCATTTATTTACCCCCTAAACTTCCAGTGCACATTGTAAATGAAAAGAAATTAAGAAGAAAAGAGTTGCTAGAAATAAAACAGAGAACCTGATAGCACACAGCACTAGTAGGAGATATGGAAGTTTGGAAGCCCATAAGAAAGAATGACTCCCACTAGTTCTGTTCGATTTCAGTGGAGATGCCAGAAGAGTCACACCGAGAAGAAAAGCAAACCAAAAATTGGTCAGCCTCAACTGATGAGGTGATTTTCCCGTGAGTTTCTGACCACAAAAAATGAACAAATATCATTGATACCATAAAATATAGTCCAACTGATGGAAAACCAAAAGCAATAAAATAGTCACTCAGGTTATCTAGATACTGGAAGTATGAGATCCAGACTTTAAGACACTTATAATTTCTACATGCAAAAGGGTACTGAGAGAATAGTATGTTGAAAATTTTGGTAGAGAATTGGAATTAGAAATGAGTGTGTACATATTTCTGTGTAATGTGAAGATCCTAGTGTCGAAAGTTTTGAAAATTGCAATAAAGAATTCAACAGATGGGTGTAAAAGGAGATTGACACTGCAGAACAGAGGATTACTGTCTTATCTTCTTTTAAATGCATCTATTGAATTAAGCAGAGAATATTTATCTTGAACAACAGGGACAAAAATAATTAGGACCTATGTGCAATTAATGTCCTAGAAAGACAGACACAAATAGGCAAGCACAGAATTCAAACAGATACTGTCATTAATTTTCCAAATCTGAGAAAAGATATGATACCAAAGATTGAAGAATATGCATGAATCCCAAATGCAAACAGAATCTAGATACTTCATATTAATTCTATTGAAAACCAAACGCAAAGGGGAAAAAATTCTTTAAAAGGAGCTTAAGGAAAGGTTTATAGCCTTCAAGAGAACCAAATGAGACTGTCATGGGTGACCAACACGCATACATGTGCGTATATGTGTATATACACAAATGGATGTGTGTATACTACACAGGGTTTGTATGCTTGTATAATACATATACATAAATAAATGTCTGTATCTATAGGAAAGGTAGAAAGGAGAGAAAATAGAGCAAGAAGCCAGATCACTAACTTCACATAGTGAAGCATAGGAAAAGTCCAAAGGATCTAGACCAAAATGTAAAAGGTAATACATTCAATCTTCTGGAAGGTAACAAGATATATTCATGCCTTTGGAATAGGCAAATTGTGTTAACAAGACTCAAAAAGCACAAAGTATAAGGGGAAAAAGGGAACTGAACTACATTAAAATTGAGAACTTCTGTTCACTATGACGAGAGTAAAAATCAAAACTACAGAATGAGAGATTATTTTTACAATTCAAATAATTATCAGGGAATATTTTCAGAATTTTTTTTGAATTTTTTTTTTTTTATCAGAAGACATTAGAAATCCCTACACATCATTACTCAAAGACAACCTAATGAAAAAATCCAGCACTTCGGAAAAGAAACTATCAAATAGCCAATCATTAAGCTTATGTGGAGATATTCAACACCATCAGGGGAGCACATGTTAAAACCAATCAATATGGCAAGAAACACAGCATGTTGGCAAGGATGTGGAAGAACTAGAGGATCACTTACTGATAGTGAAGGTGGAAACTGGCATTGCCCCCGAGAACATTTGGCAATGTCTACCAAACCTTAACATATGAATACCATATAATAATATAAATGGGCCAAAAATGTGATATAACATTCAAAGCAACATAATTATTTTTATGGAAGTGAAAAATCACATAACGTAAATTTTAAACTGTACAATTCAGTGTTACCTAAAACACCCACAATGTTGTGCAACAACCACCTCTGTCTAGTTCAAAAACATTTCCCCCAAGGAAAAGCTTGTACCCATTAAGCAGTGAAAGCAAAGTAATTATTAATAATAAAAAACTCAAATATTTTCCAAACCTGGGATGGGTAAATTAAATGTGGATATACAATGTTGAGATGTTGTTTATGCAATATATCCAAAAATGAAAATGATCAAACTGCCAAAGCATGGAACACCCATACTAAATGTCACATTTAGAATGTTCTGCAGAGGAGAGCAAACATACAACAATACACTCCATTATTATTTTCTAAAAATTTTGAAAACGGATCTATTTGGTTTATAGCAGCAGAAGCGAAAAGAGTGATCCCTACAGGGTGTCTGGAGAGAATGATGGTTCTAAGGGTCAGAAGGCAGACTTTCGCGCTCTTTGAAATAGTGCATAAGTTTACCTGTTAGATGACTGACTTGATGAATGTGATAACTTTGTAAAGAGTCATCAAGATGTACAGTTAGAAAATGTACACACCTTGTGTCACTCCTATAAAAATACAAAAGATATATGATCATATAAGATCATAAATTTCGTAAATGATAGAGCTGGAATCTGAATGTAAGCCTATCTGATTTGTAATATCTTCAAATATCCCAACGTCACACTATTCCCTTTTTACAGTAATACTTGAAGGCTCACATTGCTTCCTAGTCAATTCCAGTTTATAAGAAAAGAGACATTGTCATTTTATAATCATTAGCATGAAGATGGAAAATTATTGATTTTATATTCTCAGTTATTACTTTATATTTACATTTAGCATATCACATATCCTAAGTATATTCAGCATAATACATTACATACCACCCCAAAAGCTAGTAACCCATTGTAATAGAAATTCACTAACATGTATTTTTTCTTAATCTGTTTTTTCTTGCTGTATTCATAATATGCCACTGTCCTAACTCTAATCAGTGAGGCTTTATACAGCTAACAGCTGCACATCTGTACATAAAATAATTAATTGTTGTTGTTTTGAGACAGAGTGGAGTTCCTTGGCATCACAGCACACAGCAACCCCCAACTCTTGGGCTTAACTCTCTTGCTTCAGCCTCCCAAGTAGCTGGGATTACAGGTATCTGCCACAGCGCCTGGCTATTTTTTTGTTATTGTTGTTGCAGTTGATATTGTTGTTTAGCTGGCCTGGGCTGGGTTTGAACCCACCGGCTCCAGCATATGTGGCCAGCGCCCTACCCACTGAGCTGCGGGTGCCACCAGTGTGCATTTTCTGATGGCTTCAGTGCATTGCTTAAACCAAAAAACAAAAATCTAGATTGGAAGTTCTGGAGAACAGAATCTGTATTCTTTTTTTCATTAATCACAGTTCTCAGCACAGTATCTCCCAAATGCTAGTAAGACTGCATCTCTTGGCAGAATAACTTTAAGATCATGAGTGGCTGAACACTGCAACACCAGAACGGAAGATTCTGAATTATGCAGAGCATTGGCAGTGTTAGGTCTGAGGAAGGAAATTCAGATTGCATAAGAAAGAAAATATTTCAGATGTTTAATGTGAAGGGATGTTAGTAGTTTTAATGGAATTTTTAAACAGTTCAAAAAGGCTCAAAGTCCAAGAATGATAATACTGTCACATCACAATGAGTGAAAGATTTATTTCTATAAAAGTGCTGAGGGCAGAAATCAAGTGCTAAAACTAGTTGATTAGGTAATAAGGAAAAAGAAAACATAGTAATGCATGGTAATCTTTTAAAGAGTGTTGATAGTGAAATAACGTTCATAAATATTGATGAATGCTTCAAGGTGGAACTGAAAATAATGAAGGCACGTGCCTGGAAGATGAATACTTCAAGGTGGAACTGAAAAATTGAAAAAAACCCAAAAGTTACCCTAAAAGTAGAAGATGAAGGACTTAGTCAAGAAAGAGATATAGTGGCAAAAGAAATAAATACAACTATTAAATATGAAAAGCATTTTGACTAGCCTACTCGGCACATTAAAAAGTGTGCAATAAATATCAGTTGCACTACTAATGAGAAAAGGTAGAAACGAGGGAGTAAAGATGGGAAGGAGAGCAGTAGAATTGGGAGGACAGAAGGGTGAGAAGGAAGAACACAACACAGTGAAATGGACAGGTTTCATAGTGAGTATTGTCCTTCAAATGCAATGTTTCATTCAGCTATCATTTATTTTTATATGCCCCTTTTTAATATTTATTTTTAATTTTATAGCGATCATCAATGCTGTTATCTATTATGTATTTGTTCAATATCTTTAAAAATATACTATAGCCAGTTCATATAGTATGAAGAAGTATGTTATCCTCTATTCCAAGAGCATTATCATACTTTTTCACTAAGTACATATTTCTGCGTTCTTCATTTTATTAAAGTGGGAAATCTGGGCATATGAGAGAAAGGAAAGAGCATGTGCATTTGACAGACACTTCACAGACAAAGGGACGTTCTACGTGGTGTGGGAAGGACCATGACCCAGGGGGTCATCACTGTAGTGTAACTGCAGAGGACACCATTGCATTTGTGACTAGCAGTCTTTAAAATCTGTGTACTGCTGTGGCCCCACAGAGATACAACTTCTCTTACTTTTTCTTAATCTAGCCATTTTATTTGTTTCTTAGTACTAATAAGTTTTATTGAGTTATAATCCATTAATACAAACAATAGAATTCATCTGTACTAAGTGAACACTTTGATCATTTTGATGAATACAGTACATACCTCTGCCCCACTCCCATCTCCAGCAAATAATTGATCTTCTTTCTGTTAGAATATAGCCATTTAAAAAGTTCCTTTTGAATATAATCCATAAATAGTTTTGCTCTAGAAAGAGAAAACAATTTTAAAAGGCTATTACATTTGAGATGCTTTGTCATACACACAAATCATGTAATTACGAAAATAACCAGGTTAATTGACATAATAAAATGTCATGGAATATCATGACAAAAAGTGAGTCATGAGGCTCAGCACCCGTAGCACGGTGTTTACAAGGCCAGCCACATACACTGGTGGGTTGTGGCTGGTGGGTTGGAACCCGGCCCCGGCCAGCTAAACAATGACAACTGCAACAAAGAACAGTTGGGTATTGTGGTGGGCGCCTGTAGTCCCAGCTACTTAGGGGCTGAGGCAAGAGAATCACGTAAACCCAAAAGTTGGAGGTTGCTGTGAGATGTGACACTACAGGGTGACATAGTGAGACTGTCTCAAAAAAAAAAAAAAAAAAGTGAGTCATGAAGTAAACCTCCATAGGATTCACTTAATTTCTTTTTCTATCTTCTTTTGCTCTCCATTTTTACTGTCTTTCTTAAATATTCCCTCTCTTTAAAAAAATAATAATTTTTTTTATTTTATTTAAGGAGATCTCATTTTTTTCCAAGGGAGACAATAAATCAAGCCACTTACAATAAGAAAATTTACTGTAAGATTATACAGACCACTATACAGGCTTTTTTATTATAAGCAATTCTGTTAAACTTGTTTGTTTGTTTGTTTTTGTATTAATGGGTGTTTGTACAGTGTAATGATTTTATTTTGCAGAAAATAAGGATCTCTAAACTTTTATAATTTTATTGACATAGCTATTGTTCCTTTCAGATTCAGCCAAGTTATTTCCAGTTCCTTTCTTACTCAGGTTGTAGTGCTTGGCCACAGTCATGGAAACAGACCATCACTCATTGAAGAAAGGGTACTCTTTTGGAACAGTATTCCCACTAAAGGGTCACTATAATATAATACAATACCTTTTCCTTGGTATTGTTCATCATTTTATCCATTTATTCCGACCTTATTTTTTAATTTAAAACATGGGTAATGCATAGCTGGATAAGCTATCTTGTTACCAGTGCATGAGAGGGTAGTTTTAAGTATTTAGGTTAGAACATTTTCATATATTCTTATAAGGTAATGCTTACATTTATAATGAATAAATGCCTATTCTAGAACTTTCACATTCATTATCGTATGTTTTCTCACAATCACCAGTAGGTTTTGTATTACCATCTTTCTCTCACAGATAAGAAAAAGAAGGCATAGTAACAGCAAATAACTTGTCCAAATTCGCATATGTTCAAACTTGTTTCTGTATAATTTTGATATTAATATTCATCTACCATGGCTAATCATATCCATAAATAATAAAAGGAAGTAATTACATGATTAACTGAAAGCCCTGATAGTGGTTTTTACTTTATATGAACAGTAGACAATATAGAAAACAATATATAGAATTCATATTAAGAATGTTATTTTAAAGAAGAAATCCATCAAGGTACTATGAATAACTAGATACTATGTCATATTATTTTTTCATTAAGACATTGATTTTCTAAATCCGTGCCCCCCCCCCAAAAAAAGCAAATTGCTTTCTCTATTTCAGAACCTTTATAAGTTTCTAAATAGATGAAGTGAATTTGGGTAGCTTCCATAACTTGGCAGTTGTGAATTGGGTTGCAGTAAGCCCTCTGGTGCAAATATCTTTGTGCTAAACTGATTTTTGTTCTCTGGGTAGTAATGGGATTGCAGGATCAAATGGAAGATCGATCTTTGAGGATTCTCCATACTTTTTTTCCATAAAGGTTGTATTAGTTTGCAATCCCACAGGTAGTATAGAATGGTTCCCTTCTCTCCTTCTCTCCACATCCATGCCAGCATCTGCAGTTTTGAGACTTTGTGATGTGGGCTGATTTTCCTGGAGTTAGGTAAAAAAAAAAAAAAAAAAGAAAGAAAGAAAAAGAAAAAAGAAAAAAAGCGATAAAGTGAAATGAATACAAAATAATATCTGTTCTATGATGATAGATTATTTTTAGAAAGTAAATGCATTATTTATTTCCCAATGCCATCTGGAACAGCTTTCCTAAATGAGTAATTATTCAAATGGCTATTTTCCTACTTGAATATTGTAAACTTATCTGTGTGGTTTGTTTTCATTATCAGGACAAAATGGACTATTGTTTTAGGAATAATTTTTCATAAACATTTCAAGTTATGTATTTTCAGTGAAATAATCTGTTCTCAAGGGCATGTGTTACAATGAATTTCATTAAATCTTTTTACAGAGATATAGCCATACAGAAAAGTACAACCTCTTGAGTGAACAATCCAATAAATTTTCATGGTGAGCATATCTCTGTGATTAAGCATAACCCTAACAGGAAAAAAAAAAGTTACCAACATTTGAGGAAATCATTTTTTTACCTCTTCCAAGTTATTAAACCCAGACTACCCCAAAGATAATAAGATTGAGTTTTTCATTATAAACTGATTATACTCATTTTGACAGCCCACATAAATGAAATTATATTAGACACAATCTTTGTGTGTGCCATCGTTTCTCAGCATTATGCTTGAGACTCACCTATATTGTTGTCATGTAGAGAAGGAGTTTGTTCATTCTTATTGATATGTATTATTTTATTCTATTATGTGAATATTCCAAAAGGCATTTACCATTTTCAAGAATGTATGAATATTTAAAGGCATGGATCTGGATGAGATCACCTACAGGACTAATGCAGATTGAGAAAAAAAAGGAGGTCCAAAACAATTCTAAAAATATTCTAAACCATTATGCTGGCAGAGGAAGAGAAGCCAGCAAATAAACCTGAGATAAAAAGGCCTACATGGTATGAAAAACATTAGGAGAATGTGGCATCACTAAAGCCAAAAGAAGAGACTGTTTTGACATGAATGGACATTTGAATAATTTGACATGATGGACATTTGAATAATTTCTAGTTATTGTGCTTTGTGTTTAGTTGATGTGAATAGTCTAATGTGCATCTTTTGAGGTCACATGCATGTATTTTTTAACATGGAACCAGGAATGAAGTGTTAGGTTATAGGATAAGTGTATTTTCAGCTTTACCGTGTATCGCCAATGTTTCAAATTTGCCATCCTTTCAGTAGTGTAGTTACATATGATCCACATTCTTAGCATATTTTGAAATAATCTGTTTTATAAATTTTACTCAAATTTCCTGATAAGAAACAATGTTGACTACTCCCTAATATCCTATTGACCAGCTACATATTCTCTTTTTAAAGTTCTTGATAAAATATTATTGCCTTTATATATTGGATTTAGTACCCATTTTTATTAATTTTAGGAGTTTTGTTTATATATTCACTGTAAATATTAGGATTATAGTATGAATGACATAAACTGCATATACCTAAAATTTACAATTTGATAAAATTTGATATATTCATACATTCTCGAAACTATCATGAGAATCAAAATTATGAACATATCTGTCATTCACACAAATCTTGTGATTCTTGGCAATCCCTTACATCAGTTTGTCCACCCCCACCTTCCACCGCCAGGGAACAACTGATCTACTATCTGTTAATACTATGGATAAGTATTCATTTTTATAATTTTATATGAATGAAGTCACACAATATGTATTCTTTAGTTTCTTTTACTCAATATGATTTAGAGTTTTATCTGCATTTCTACATATATCATTAGATCATTACCATTGGACAGTTGTTGTTTGATGGTTATAGGATTTTAGCTTTGTAAGATGAAAACATTTTGGAGATTTGTAGCTCAACAGTGTGCATATACTTTATACCACAGAGCTGTGCTGTAGAAATGGTTAATATGATGAATTTAATATTATGCATTTTTGTCACAATAAACCAAAAGCTAAAAGATGTTGGCTTTTAGCTGGAACAATTACTGCATTTTAGTAAAATTTGAAAGACTGTAATAGGTCAGGATTGCAAGGACTTGGTAGAATCAATTGTTGTGTTTTGGGCCATATTTGAATTTTAAAATGCCTGCTATAGAGCCAAGAACTGAGATTAGTACACAGATGGAGAATCACATTTAAAGCAGAATGAAGAGGTCAGGGTGCAGATATAAATTTGTTAGCCCATGAAAAATAGATAATATTTAAAGGCATAGATCTGGATGAGATCACCTACAGGAATAATGCAGATTGAGAAAAAAAAAGGGGGTCCAAAACAATTCTAAAAATATTCTAAACCATTATGCTGGCAGAGGAAGAGAAGCCAGCAAATAAGCCTGAGATAAAAAGGCCTACATGGTATGAAAAACATTAGGAGAATGTGGCATCACTAAAGCCAAAAGAAGAGACTGTTTTGACATGAATCAACCAATTGTTGGGAGATCAGGTACAATGAGGTCTGTTTAAGTGATTTGAAGCATGTGGTTGATCTGTAAAGGTTAAGGTTTTAGAAAAGAGAAAATCAACATTTTCATATTATTTTTCCAATGTAGGGATATAGTTACAAGAAGGAAAAGTGGGATAGTGGGAGTTTTATCTATAAATGTGTATAGATATTAACACAGGATTTTGTACTGCCCACTAAAACGTGCAACAAAAATAACGAGTGCCACTCAGCAAGATAACATCTCACATAGACTTCAACATAGACTTCAACACAGCTGTAAGATTCTGATAGAGCCTTGTTATGAAACCTTATTGAGTTGTTTGTACAGTGCTACCAATGTAAGTGGATAGTGTTAAGTTCACAAACTTAATTGTCAGTCCTCATAGAATGACAGCTCTGAGGGTCATTCTGGAAAAAGAGTTCCAAAATTATTTTGAAGGAAGGAATATGTGCTGGCTTCAGTGCATAGCTTCCCGAGGGGAGTACTTTGAAGGTAACCACAGTGATATTGAGCAACATGTATGTAGCACTTTCTCTAAGATGAGTTTGTGCACGAAATTGTCAGACCTTGTATATATGGATCCACTTTTTAAAAGGTAACTTCCAAGTTGGAGGCTATTTGAGTAGTTCAAGCAAGAATCAAGGAGATGGCTTGAGTTGGGTGCATGCTGATGTCAAGATGAAGGAGGTAGCAGGAAGGACTCTTGGGTTTCTAGCATGAGGAATGGGAAGCCAGAACAGCATGAACGTGCTTCTACAGGTGCATAGCCTTACCTTACCTACATAAATGACATTTGTCTATGCCCCTATTAGAAAAAAAAAATGGAAAAACAAAGAAACAACATAACTTATAAACTAAATTCTACTTAAGACAAGGCTACTTCCTTCAAAGATTCTTGCAATATCAGAAAATGTGGCTAGTTTAGAGTCTGGTTTTTAGTTTATATAAAGATTATACTTAATCAAAATGTCAAGAAGAATACAAGTTACCTCAGACATATCGTGGGCATTGTGCCATACCACAGCAATAAAGCAAATACCACAGCAAAATGAGTCACACAAACGTTTTTATTTCATAAGTCATGCAGAAGTAACATTTATGTGACACTGTAGTCTATTAAATATGCAATGGCATAATGTTTAAGAAAAATCATACATACCATAATTTAAAAATACTTTATTGCTAAAAATTGCTAAATATAATCTGAAGCTTCAGTGAATTGTTCTATATTTGCTGAGTGAGGTCTTACCTGGATGTTAATGGCTACTTACTGACAAGGACACTGGTTGCTGAAGGCTGGCTAACTGTCAAAATTTCTGAAAATAAGACAATGAAGTTTGCCACATTGATTGACTATTCCTATCACATTGTATTTTTCTGTGTGGTATGATACTGCCAAGTCCACAGCAAAACTTCCTTCAAAATTGTAGTCAATTCTCTTAAACCATGCCACTGCTTTATTTATTGAGTTCCTGTAATATACTAAATTCTTTGCTGTAATTTCAACAACATTAACAGCATCTTGACCAAGACTAGATATTCATCTCAAGAAATTCTCTCTTTTCTCATCCATGTAAGCATCTCCATATCCATTCAAATTTTATAATGAGATCACAACAATTCAATCACATCTTAGGCTCAACTTCTAATCCTAGCTTCCTTGCTATTCCACCACATCTGCAGTTACTTCCTCCTCTGAAATCTTGAAGCCCTTAAAGTCACCCATGAGGGTTGGAATCAACTCCTTACAAACCCCTATTAATGTTGATATTTTGACCTCATTCCATCTATGATAAATGTTCTTAAAGACATCTTGAATAATGACTTCTTTCCAGAAGATTTACTTTATCCAGATCCATTAGAAAAATTACTTTCTATGGCAGCTACAGCCATAGAAAACATGCTTCTTAAATAAGAATTGAGAGCCAGAATTACTTCTTTTTTCATAATCTGCAGTGTGGACCTTATGTTTGTAGGGATGAATACAACATTAGAGTCCTTGTATATCTCAATCAGATCTCTTAGATGACATGGTGCATTGTCAACGAGCAACAATATTTTGAAAGAAATATTTTTTCTCTTTGCAGTTATTCTCAATGATGTGCTTAAATTATTTAGTCAACCACACTATAAGTTTTGGTTTGTAATAAAGACACACAATTTCTAATTTTATACAATCTCTTTATATATCAATCAATTTATACCATAATTCCTGGTCACTGTTATTTTCCAAAAAAAATTTATATTTTGGGCTAAACATTTTAATTTCTATATTAAAAATTACAAGAAGAAGTGAAATATTTTGATCCTATTCACCACCACATATTCAGAAATTAACAAAGTTCCTGTTAATTTCCTAATAAACATTAAATAGGTAATTTTTAATTAAGAAAATACTTAAAAGGGGGTGGAGCAAGATGGCAGGGAGGATCAATGTGTGGGGTCCTAGTGCACATTGGCTCTGGTGCACCAGCTGAGTTTGATTGGCCATTCTTACAGTGATCAGAGCAGTGCCTGTACCTCCTGCCCCCAGAGGGCCACTTTGTGGTCAGGGGACATTGTCTGATGGGCCTCTTGGGAAGTCTGGTGAGAGCTTTGGAACCCCAGTCCAATAGGGACTAAATGTTAAAGCATCAAACAGGCAAGGATTGAGAGCAAAGGGCATTTTATATATAATATATAAACATTTATATATATTGTAACAATATAATAAAAGAAAAAACAAAGAAAAAATCAAAAAAGATGCAAAAAATGTAAAACATTACATATATATGTTTATATATAAAAATGTATTTGTAAAATATATGCATTTTATATACAAAATATAAACATTTATATATATTGTTACTATATATATAACAATACATATAACAATATATATAGTAACAAATATATATATAGTTACAATATATATGGTTATATATTATATAGAAAATGCGTATATTTTACAAATACATTTTTATATTTTTATATATAAACATATATAATGTTTTACATTTTTGAATCTTTTTTGATTTTTTCTTTGTTTTTTCTTTTATTATATTCTTGTTTTTATTTAGTTTTTTTGTTTGGTAATATTTTTATTTTCTAACTTTTACTCTTCTCAATAGCAAGGATACTCCATTTTTGTTACAGTTTTGAGTTTCTTTTAATCTTTCTTTTATTTCTCTCTTTTTCCTCCATTGTGGTACAGATATTTCCACTTTTCTTATTTTTCCCACATGAATGTCTCATATAAGACATCATCCTTTTTCTTTATCTTATAAAATCATATTTTAACTTTTTATCTTTTTTTATTTTCTTTTTTTTTTTTTCTTCTCTGAAGGCTGGGGAGTCATGGCATTTGTCTGGCTGGGGGTGTCATGGCATTGGTCTGGCAAAAGGAGGCCACAAGCTCATTGTTTTGGGTGTCTTTCTAGCTGAAGTCTTTAGAAAGAAGTTATTTGTAGGTCCCTGCTGCAACATACCACTGATTTCGTTTTATATATGGCAGAAGTGGGGTCTTACTTTTGCCAAGGCTGATAAGGAAGTCCTGACTTCACAGGACCCACCAGCCTGGTTCCCCACTCCCTTAGAGCTGCAGGTGTGCTTGCAGCACCCCACGGAAAACCCACTTCTCCTGTCGCTCTCTTTTTTCTCTTACTGTCCTTTTTCACTCCTTTTCTTCAGTTGTTTCCTCCTACACTCTTCTACTTTTTTCCGCTTTATATTTTTCTTTTCTTTCTCTCTTTTTGCTCTTTACCATTATCTTCCTTTTCACCTTATACCAAAAGGTCACTTCAGCACCTATGCTGTGAGACAGGATAATTTAAAAATAAAATTTAAAGTAATTTAAAAATAAAAAATCTCAAAATAATGAGAAGAAACAAGTAGGGGAAGGAAGTGAACAGAAGAAAAATAATTCTGGCAACATGAAAAACCAAAATAGCAATTCCCACAAGGGATTATAAAGAAGCTACAGCAGAGATTTCCACCTATAAAGAATTAATGGGAATGACAGAAAGGAAATTTAATATATGGATAGCAAAAACAACCAAGAAAATTGATGAGAAAGTGGAAAAATGGAACCAAAAATTGGGCAAAAAATTCAAAGAATAAAGAAAGGATGTGGTGGAGTGTAAGACCTTGAAGGGGTTAATCAGGGAACTGATTGTAAAATATGATCAATAAATGTTAATGGCTCAAATCCCCCACCTAACAAGCACAGACTGGGCAATTGGATAAAAAAGCACAAGGCAAGATACGATAAGATAAGAAAAGATAAAACAGATGGTAAGATGAGATGAGATAAGATGAATAAAATAAAATCCCAATTAATATACCTAACGAAAGAGGTAAAGGATCTCTACAAAGAGAGTTATGAAACCCTAAGGAAAGAAATAGCAGAAGACATTAACAAATGGAAAAACTTACCATGCTCTTTGCTACAAAGAATCAACATTGTTAAAATATTTATGCCACCTAAAGCAATCTATAGATCCAATGCAATCCTCATTAAAATACCAAGATCATATTTTGAAGAACTGGAAACAATAGTGCTTTGTTTTGTATGGAACCAGAAAACACCCCCTATAGCTAAGTCTATTCTTAGTAATAAAAATAAAATTGGAGGGATCACCTTACCGACTTCAGGCTATATTACAAGAGAACAGTAATAAAAACAGCATGGTATGGGCACAAAAAATAGAGACATAGACAAATGGTACAGAATAGAATACCAAGAGATGAAACCAGTCTCTACTTGCCATCTGATCTTTGATAAACCAAACAAAAGCATATAGTGGGGAAAAGAACCTCTATTTAGTAAATGTTGCAGGGAGAACTGGATAATCACATGTAAAAGACTGAAATAGGACATGAGGTTTTCACCAATTACAAAAATTGTCTCAAGGTGGAGAAAATATTTAAATCTATGACATTAAATGATAAAAATCCTAGAAGAAAGTATGGGAAAAACTCTTGAGTATGTCAGTGTGGGGAAAGATTTTATGAAGAAAACTTCAGCGGCAATTGCAACAACAAATATAAACAAATTGAACTTAATTAAACTGAAAATCTTTTGTACAGGTAATGACACAACAATCAAAGCAAACATACAACTTTCAGAAAGGGAGAAGATATTTGCATGTTATGAATCTGACAAAGGTTTGATAACTAGGATCTATAGAGAACTCAAGTTAATCAACCAAAAAGTGTCAATAGTACCATCTATCAGTGGTTAAGTGTCATGAACAGAAACTTCTCTGAGAGAGACAATGGAATGGCTAACAAACATACAAAGGAATATTTAACATTACTAATTATCACAGAAAAATGCCAATCGCAATCTAAACCACCTTGAGACATCACCTACTACCAGTGAGATTAGCCCACATCGCAAAGTCCCAGAGTTTCAGATGCTGGTGTGGGTATGGAGAGAGATGGACATTTTTACAATGTTTTGGAACAGCAAACTAATACAGACTCTTTGTAAAGATATTCCTCAAACAATTCAAATTAGATCTCCCATTTGACCCTGCAATCTCATTACAAGGTACCTACCCAGAAGAAAAAAAAATCATTTTATCACAAAGAGAATTGCACTAGAATATTTATTGCATCTCAATTTACAATTGCCAAGATGTAGAAACAACCTAAATGCCCATCAACCTAGGAATGGATTAACAAGCTGTGGTGTATGTATACCATGGAGTACTATTATGCCTTAAGAAAGATGGTGACTTTATATCTTTTGTATTAACGTGGATGGAGTTGACACACATTCTTCTTGGTAAAGTATCACAAGAATGGAAAGCAGTACTCAATTTTTTTATGAAGCCAGTAGAAAATATAGCACATGCTCACAAAAAGAGAAAAACATAATTCTATTCAAGTTGGGGAGAAGGGGACTGGGGGAGGGGAGAAGAAGAGAGATTAATGTGCTCCCACTTAAAGGGAATAAGACAAGGCTGAGAAAAGCTCTTGAGGATGTCAGCCTGGGGAGGAGGACACATTTTGGGTGTAGGACAGAACTATAAGAGGGACTCTCTCTATGTAACAAATTCAGAAATGGTACTCTGGTTGTTTGTACCCTTACAATAACCTAAAATTAAAAATATATATATTTAACATAAAAATCAAAAATAATAAATTCTTGAATTTTATTATGCATTCATTGCAATCATTTAGGATTTTTTTTCTTTCATTAATAGAGCATAGACAGAATAGATTTAGCATAACTCTTAAGGGCCTTAGAATTTTTTGAATGGCAAAAGGCTATTTTTTTATTAGATCATAACTGTGTACATTACTGCATTTATGGGGTACAATGTGCTGATTTTATGTACAATTTGGAATGTTTACATCAAATTGGTAAAAATATTATTCACCTCACTTATTTAATTGTTGTGTTTAGACATTTATACACTACTATTAATATATTTGACATGTAAGTCACCAGCAGCATTAGCCTTTAACAAGAGAGTCAACCTGTCTTTTC
This sequence comes from Nycticebus coucang, assembly GCF_027406575.1. Classification (NCBI taxonomy): domain Eukaryota; kingdom Metazoa; phylum Chordata; class Mammalia; order Primates; family Lorisidae; genus Nycticebus; species Nycticebus coucang. Next base: position 35,541,491 of record NC_069782.1, read on the forward strand.
AAGCTTCGAATCCAGGCATTGACTGCGTTCTAGCTATGGAAGTCCCACGTGGCAACCTCTTCTTATAGAAAGCTGTTTTGTCTGCATTCAACTTGCAACTTCACCTTGCATGTTTATATTATAGAAATGACTTCCTTTGTAAACCTCATGAACGGACCCCTGCTAACTTTAGTCTGCTCTTTGTAGCACCCTCATGTCTCTCAGGCTTCATAGAGAAGAGACTCAGGGCCTTGCTTTGGGTTAGGTTTTCACTTAAGGGAAAGTTTTGGCTGCTCTGATCTTCTATGCAAATCACATTTGTGTGTATCAGCAGTCAGTTTTGCTTTATTACCACTCATGTTTTCACAAAAGTAGTGCTTTTAATTTCCTTTAAGAACTTTATAATTTATTTATTCACAACTTGGATAAGTGGTTTAGGAGGCCTAGTTTGGGGCCTATCTTGCCTTTCAATATGTCTTTCTCAATAAGCATAATCATTTGTAGATTTTGATTGAAAGTGAGAGATGGGTGACTTTATTTTCACTTGAACACTTAAAGGCTGTAGCAGGGTTGTTAATTTCAATACTGTTGTGTTTCAGGAAATGGGAAGGCTCAAGGAGAGAGAGAGAGATGGTGATTGGCTGGTCAGTAGGCTATGTATCTTGTTCACTACTGTATCATCAGAACGTAACAAACAAACTACATTCTGTGACTTTGTTGATGCTAAATAGGTAATTCTTAAGTTAAATAGTTATTTAATATAAAATAATACATAATTATCTTTTTGAAATTTATTTGCAAATTATTTGCAAAATCATTAGAAACAGAAAGAGATCTTTAGGTTCCTCAATGTACCATAACTGCAAATACACTCTAATAGGTCTCTAAATGTTTTTTCCTCATTTTAAATCAATATGCTAAATCATGCAAGCTTTTTAGATGCTTCATTTTAAAAGAAAACATGTTCATAGTTGATTGATATTGAAAGATTCCCTAGTTAAGAATCCTGTCAAGTTCTTATCCTTTGAGTTTTAGTTTAATGTGTAAAATGGAGAACAGTAATGCTATTTTCACCTTTCTGATACGTAAATAAGGAAATGTTAGTAGAAAATTTTAAAAAGCAATTGTTATATAAAAATAAGAGATAAGAGTTGACTTATATCAACCTTAAAAAAAATGGTATATAGAGCTTTTTCCCTCACATCATGATTCTCTAACTCAGTAAGAAGGTTGAGGTCATCTGAAGCCTAGCCTAGTATATATAAATCTGTATAGTATATATAAATCTATATAATTCAGCAGTATACTGAATTATAATCAAAATCTTTAAATAGCACTGAAATCTATAAATATAAATAAAAATTTTTCACTTTCAAGGTTTTGGAATTGTAAATTTTTTTTTTTTTTTTTTTTTTTGAGACAGAGCCTCAAGCTGTTGCCCCGGGTACAGTGCTGTGGTATCACAGCTCACAGCAACCTGCCTCTCCTGGGCTCCAGCAATTATCTTGCCTCCGCCTCCCTAGTAGCTGGGACTACCGGCGCCTGCCACAGTGCCCCGCTATTTTTTTGGTTGCAGCCGTCATTGTTGTTTGGCAGGCCTGGGCTGGATTTGAACCTGCCAGCTCAGGTGTATGTGACTGGCACCTTAGCTGCTTGAGCCACAGGCGCCGAGCCTGGAGTTGTTAATTTAATTAAATATTCTTTTAAACAGAACCAACAATACATCCATTCTTACACCTACAGAATCCCTAAAAATTTTATTTGCATTTAGGAGGCATATAAATTGTTATAGCTTGTAATTTTTAGATGTTTGTATAATCCTAATTTGAATAGTCATAAAATTGTTTTATTATATTTGTTAACTTAAATACATGATAAAAGTTAAAATACTAGGTAGAGAAATGCAAAGAAAAAGAAACTTTTTCTCTGCAGTTAATTTATATTTTTGAAGTGATGGCACTGCTGATAAACTGTTAACCAGGCTCTATATACATGGGAAGCAAGACAAAGATTAGATCCTTATGTAGTTGAAAGATCAACGTATTGCTTAGATCATTTTAAAGAGTGATACAGATTGAGACTGTATTTTTTATTGAGCCTTAATTTTTGATCTAGTGTTCACATTCTCTTGGAAACAAGAATATGCCACTCATAGTTACAATCAGTTAATGCTTCTATAAAAATTGAATGTTAAAAATCAGAAAAAAAGCCCAGGCTGTGTGACCTCTTCATTGCTCCCATAAAAATTAAAGGATGTGATTGTTCCTGAGCCCCTTTGAAGGTTTGGGCAAAGGAACAGTGGAATATTTAATGAGACTTAGCAATCCAGCACAGTTTGTCACAGACTCTTGGGTATGTTGTAGGCATTATTGATGTGGCTTCTGTGCAAAGTATAGATATAGAATGTTAATTTGACTTTTCTCCAAAAGTGAATGAAAGAGACTTAATAATTATTTCATTACCATGTAAAGAAGAGCATTAATATTGCCAAATGTAAAAATAAAGACATATAGGTGCTACGTAAATTTACCTATATATCGCACAATGTTGTCATAATTTAAATTCGTGTGCATGACTTTGTTTTTTTTGTAAACCACACTTTCCTTACTTGAAGGTGTGGACTTAATAGCAGAGCATAAATTCACCAATTCATGCTTTCTTTAAAGACATTAATCCCATCCCTGAATAGAGAAAAGCGAACAGCTTGCATTGAAAGTAGAAATGTGATTGGCCTGTTTGGAAAAAGTCTACTAGGGTAACAGTGACTAGATTCAACATGCGAGCACCATCATGATGAATGTTTACAACACTCTTTCAAGTGCCAATTATACTGTTTTTTTGTGCAGGGACTGGAGATCAGCCAGATCACTTGTATGCACAAAGCCGCTTTGGATCTGCCTTTCCAAACAAGGGCTGCAGCAGACGCTATAGCAAGGTTGAAGCTTTATCCTACTCTGGTAAGAGAAGCTTTCTTTTTCTTTGCTATGGTGAGAGTTTGATAAGAAATCCGTTTAAACCATAATGCGGTTAGGGAGAGGAGAAGCTATTCTGTCTTATAATACATAAAATGTTTTTCCTTTTTATTTTTTTAACAATGCTTTGTGCCTTTATGTTATAGCTAAATAAAACTGAAACACTAAGTCATACTGCACGTGTTAAATTTGTATTGGAGTTGGGGTGTCTTAAACTACTTGTGTATTGAATGACATGTGGGGTTATTTTATTTTTATACTATACATCTTCTGATCAGGATGGAGGAAAAAATAATCAGTATTGAGATAGCATGGCTAAGACTGAGTCCATGTGTTTAATTTTTGCCTTGACCAATGGTATAATTAATGCCAAGCAGCTCACCAGCACCAAATTTGGCCTTTGGATTTACTTACACACTTCAGTCTAATCTCTTTTCCCCAAAATTAGAAGAGCTGGAGATAAGAATCCTAGGTGAGTTTGAGTATGATTTTGTCACTTTAGCTCCAGTATAAATAATATAACTGTACATGCATATACAAAGTCCAAGATTTTGTTTTCACATACGTTTTCCAGCCTGTAATGTGTTCTAATATATGTATGAAAATTTCTACTTGTTATAAACTCTATCTGACAAAAGATGGTTGTGAATGCACACACCTATACACATACACTTGTATGTGTAAGTATATACAAACAATTTGATATGTGCACAATTAATTTTGATAATAAGAAATTTACATATTAATCAATATAATCCCCATTGAAACGGATAGTTTGTACTCTCATTTATATGACTTCATTTCTTGGTAAACATTAAGAAATTGCTGTGAAGGCTATGTTAACCAGTTTGATGAAAACATTTCAAATTGTATATAAAACCAGCACATTGTACCCCATGATTGCATTAATGTAGACAGCTATGATTTAATTTAAAAAAAGGAAAAAAAATAAAAAAGTGATTCAAGTATCAAAAAGACTTTACAACCAAACAGCTGCATTTGAAGATCAATATTTTTTCAAGTGAAACTTATATGATGCAATTATTGTTTTTTAGTTTCTCAGTTATATTAATGATTTAAGTCACATATTTATGAGATTTGAATATAATCCTTATCAGGAGTTTATTGCAGAGTGGCATACCAACTTGAAAGATACAAGAAACTCATAATATCTGTCTATTAGGATGTTAATAAATATGCATGTTCATCTGATTATTTCAAAAAGTATTTATTAATTGCTTACTTTGCTGAATGCTTCAAGGAGAGAAAATATGTAGCTTAGAAAAGAATTGGAACATATAATCCTGCACAGATTTAAGAAGGATTTAAAAAATATGTTTGAAAAGAAATATTTACAGTGATGGTTTGGCTAAAAACAAGTGGGAATACAAAGAGTAAGAATTTAGTGATGACAGTGACTGCATTGAGAAATAATTTTTCAGATTTAAGAAACAATTCTACCCTTTAAAACGTAAGCTTACAGAACTCCCACAATGCCCTTTTTCCTTTGTCTGCTCTCATTTAAATTATCTGTGCATTTAATCCAGCCCATTTTAAGTCTTAACCTGTGTCCAAGTACTGAGAGAAACAAAGATAGTCTTGACTCTGAGATTCTAATCTAAAGGAAGGCTGCGACCAAAAACCAAAAATCATTAATTATATTGCCATAAATCTATGTAGTGAAAAATAATATTTCCTTTAGTATTCTATGTCTCTCAACCTTTTAAAGACTGTTGCTACAGACACATGCAAAAGGCAACATTAACAACATAAGTATCAATTCTCTTAGCTTCTATTTTTTTAATTTGAAGTGAACTTCAAGATATGATGGATTCTCAGCTCAATTCTACCAACATTGCAATAAGACCAAACAGCAATCCTCCTAATACTATTCCAAAACATCAGAGAGGAGATACTTCCAAAACGTTTTTAGGAGGCCAGCATTATCTTGATGTCAAAACCAGAAAAGAACATTGTAAGAAAGGAAAATTGCAAGTCAATATCCTTGATGAATATAGATGCAAAAATCTTCAAAAATAATACTAGCAAACTGAATTCAATGATACATAAATCGTTTCATCTACCGTCATTGTCTGGGAGTAGATTTATTCCTGGGATGCAAAGATGACTCAATGTATTCAAATCAACAAATGTGATCTATCATTTTAATAGAAATAATAACAAAAAACATATTATCATCTCATGAGATGCAGGAAAAACATTTGATTAAATTCAACGAAATCTTTATCTAAATTAGATATAGAAGAGTACTTCAATACAATAAAGGTGATATGTGAAAAGCCCACAGCTAACATAATGAAAGTTAAAAGGCAATAGCTTTTTCTCTAGAATCTGGCACAAGGTAAAGATTACTACTCTCACCACTTTTATTCAACATAGTCCATAACAGAGCCATTGGAAAAGAGAAATAAATAAAAGGCATCTAAAATAGGAAAGAGGTATAAGTAAAATAATCGGTGTTCTCTGATGACATGAGCTTATATGTAGAAAATCGTACAGTCTTCACCAGAAAAAACTGTTAGAAATAATAACAGATAAAATAAGGTTGTAGAATGCAAAACAATGCAGAAAAATAATTACATTACTATACATTAAGAGCAAGCAATCCTAAAAAGATATCAAGAAAATAATCCCGTTTATAATAGTTACAACAAAAAATCTTGGGAATAAATTTAGTCAAAGAAATTAAAAACCTGTACATTGAAAACTATAAACTGTTCATGAAGAAACTGAAGAAGATGTAAATAAATGGTAAGATAATCCATGTTCATAGATGGAAATAATTAACATTATTAAGTATTCACTACCCGTGATATATATACATACATACAGATTCAATACAATGCCTGTCAAAATCCCAATGCCAGGTTTAAGAGAAATAAAAAATCTGAAATCTTATATAAAATCACAAAAAATCCAAATGGTCAAGATGATCATGACAAATAAAGAAGAAAGCTGAAAGCACCACATATTTTTAAACTATACTGCAAAACTATAGTCAGTCAAAAACATGGCATCGGTGAAACACAAGACACATCAACAAATGTAATGGAATATAGAGCTCAGAAATAAATTCATGTACTTAGAGTAAATTTGTTTTTGACAAATTATCTGCCAATAATATGCAATGGGGAAAAGCTAGTCTCTTCAATAAGTGCTTTGGGGGAAGAAATTGGATGTTTATATGCAGATATAAAAATGGAGCTCATATATTAATATATAAGGAACTCAAGCAACTCAATAGCAGGAAAACAAGAAAACCGATTTTAAAATGAGTAAGGCACCTGAATACACAATTTTTAAAAGAAGACATGCAAATGTTCAACAGATAAATGAAAATACGTGGAATGTTGCTAATCATTAGGAAAATGCAAATTAAAACCACAGTGAGGTATCTCACACTTGTCAGAATGGCTATGATCAAAGAGATGAAAGGTAACAAGTGTTGGTGAGGATGTGGAGAAGTGGGAACCCTTCTAAACTGTTTGTGGAGATGGAATTTAGCTTATCCTTTATGGAAAACTGTGCGGAGGTTCCTATAACAGAACAAATTAAATCAACAACAAAAAATCTTCTCATTTGTGATAACATGGATGGAATTGGAGGATATTATGCCAGGTGAAATAAGCCCAGCATAGAAAGACAAGTATCATATATTTCCATTTACATGCAGAATTTAAAACAATTCAACTCATAGAAGCAGTGATTGATTAGAATGATAGTGACAAAGGCTTAGGGTAGAGGGAAAAGGAAGGTGATGGTTAAGGGGTACAAATTCTCAGAGAGGAAGAATCTGTTATTGTTTCTCTAGTTTTTATAATTAAATCATAGCTGTGTACAATTAATGCAGTCAGGGTACAATGTGCTGGTTTTATATACAATTTGAAATATTTTCATCAAACCAGTTAACATAGCCTTCATGGCATTATCTTAGTTATCATGTTAAGACATTTATTTATTTATTTGGCAGTTTTTGGTCAAGGCTGGGCTTGAACCTGCCACCTCCAGCATATGGGGCCAGCGCCCTACTCCTATGAGCCACAGGCGCTGCCCCGAGTTGACATTTATATTCTACATTTAGTTTCACACTTTTTTTTGGCTGGGGCCAGGTTCAAACCCACTACCTCTGGTATATGGGGCCAGCGCCCTATTCCTTGAGCCACAGGCACCGCCTTCTTTTTTTTTTAGTCCTATTGCAAACTATGTGAACATAGTTAACAACAGAGTATTGCACTTTTCAAAATTGCTCCAGGAGCAATGTCCACACCATAAAAAATAAATATTTGAGTTGATGCATATGTTAACTAGCTTGATTTAAATTTTTCTCAGTATGGTCATAAATCAGACCATTACTTTGTATGTATAAAATTATGCAATTATAAATCATAAATTTACACTTTTAAAAATTAATAATGATAATAAATTCTGACATACAACATCAAAGGCACAGTCTATCAGGAAAAAATTTGATAATCTGGACTTAATTAAAATTAAAAATATCAGCTCCATGAACAACAATAACCAGAAAATGCAAAGACAAGACAGAGAATAAGAGAAAATATTTGCAAAAGTCATAGGTGAGTAAGGACTGCTATTCAAAATATACAAAGAACTCTCAAAACTCAATAACAATAAAGTGAGCAATTTGATTTATAAATACAACAAGGAAAGATTTTAATCACCCATCAAAGAGGATATAAAGATAACAAATAAGCATGTTGAAAAGATGCTTCATTTAGTCATTAAGTATTGTAAATTAAAAGCACAATGAGATACCACTGCACACCCATTAGAATGGTTGAAACCCAGAATACTGACAACACCCAGGGCTGGTGACAATATAGTACAAGAACTCTCATTCATTGCTAATGGGAATGCAAAATAGCATGGCCACTTTGGAACATAGTTTGGCAGTTTCGTACAGAAATAAATATACTTTTCCCATATGATCCAATAATCATATTCCCTGATGATTTCCCAAAGGAACTGAACACTATGTGAAATCAAAAACCTGCACGTAGCATCTTTATTTATAATTGCCAGAACTTGAAAGCAAGTAACACATTTCTTAGTGGTGAATAGGTAAGTAGACCCTGGTATATCCAGACAATGGATACACTGCTGTATATCCTGTTAGTGCTAGAAATGAGATTTTCAACCATGAAAAGACATAAAAGAAGTTTTAGTACAAACCATTCAGTGAAAGAAAGAAATTTGAAAAGGCTGCATGCTGCATTGTTCCACCTATGTGACATTCTAGAAAAAGCAAAACTCTGCAGATGGTAAAATGATAAGTGGATACCAAGGAATACAGGGGACGAGAATGAATGGGCAGAGCACAGATGGTTTTTAGGGCAGGAAAATTGTTCCGTATGATACTCTTATGGTGGACACATGTCAATGTATACATCTGTCAAGACCCATGGAATGTACAATACCAAGAGTGAGCTCTAATGCAATGTGTGGGCTTTGGGCAATTCTGATGTATAATGTGGATTCGTGGATTATAACAAATGTGGGATTCTGGAGGGAGATGCTGATCATGAGAGAGGCTTTCCATGTGTGTTACAGTGAGGGATACATGAGAATTCTCTTTACAATCTGTTCAGTTTAGATGTGAATGAAAAAGTGCTTTTAAAGAATAAAAGCGTATGTAATAGGAAAAAGTAGTGGAGGAAAAATATAACAAATATAGAAAATATTTTTGTAATTTAAAAAAATTAAAACTCGGATGGCACCTGTGGCTCAGTGAGTAGGGTGCTGGCCCCATATACTGAGGGTGGTGAGTTCAAACCCAACCCTGGCCAAACTGCAACAATAAAAAAAACAAAAAAAAAACCCTTAATTAAAACTCATACAAATGTAATGTTACTCTCAATACCTTTTAGACTAAAATATTGTCTTTGTGAGATGTATGCATATATGATTTATTATTAGATGTATATATAATATTTTGAGACTGAGTCTCACACTGTACTATAAATAGACTGCCATGGAGTCATAGCTCATAGCATCCTCAAACTCTTGGGTTCCAGCAACCCTCCTACTTCAGCCTCCTGAGTAGCAAGGCCCACAGGTGCCCATCATCACACCCAGATAATTTTTCTATTTTTGGTAGAGAAGGGGTCTCCCTCTTGCTCAGGCTGGTCTCGAACTCCTGAGTTCAGTCTATCCCACCCACCTTGCCCTCCCAGAGTGTTAGTATTGCAGGCATGAGCCACCATGTCTGGTCTAAAGTCTTTATTTTTAGTGGTAAAAATTAGACCTTTCAAGTCCACATTAGATGGGATTTTAAAAATCATATAATTTGATCCCAAACTTAATTCTCTTTATTGATTGTTATAATCAATGGCACACAGATGAAAGTGCTTAGCTGAGATTACAGTTATACCCAACATTTATCTAATGAAATTAATCAATTCTGAGAATTCAGTCTTTTTGTGCCTGTAAGTTAGCTAACTAACTGGTTGTAAACTAAATAAACACTCCAAAGTTAAGAAAACAATTCCTTTCAAAATAAACATGATAGTCTATTTCTCTTCATCATTAAATTTAATTTTTTGATAACATACAGTGGGACTTTGTCCCAATGGAATAGGAAGTGGGAGGAGACTTACACTCCCCTTCCCCACCCAGTGGCATTAGAAAACCCAAAGATCTCCATGGGGCAACGTTTCAAAAGTAATGACTTAAAACTTTTCCTGGAATATATAAAACAATTTTACTTCTATACTATGATAGCATATGTTTTATATATCTATATCTTATATATATTATATATATGTTATGTATATATAATATGTATATATTTTTTGAGACTGAGTCTCACAGTTTTGCCCAGGCTAGAGTGCTGTGACGTCATAGCTCACTGCAACTCCCCACTCCTGGGCTCAAGTGATTCTCTTGCCTCAGTTTTTCTAATTTTAGTAAAGATGGGAGTCTCACTTTTGCTCAGGCTGTTCTTGAACTCATGTGCTCCAGTAAAACACCCAGCTCGGCCTCCCAGAGTGCTAGGATTTACAAACATGAGCCACCATGCCCGGCCTGATAGCATGTGTTAAATGTTAATATGTTTTTTTTTCTTTCTTTTTTCTTTTTTTTTTTTTTTAACCTCAAATATCAACTCCTAGGAAGAATGTTTTAGCTCCTACATCTGAGGTCTCTTGGCATATACTCTTAAACCACCTTTTTCAACAGAAATTACAACTAATTGACATTTTATTATTTACTCGTTTTTTAACTTTTCTCAGACTATAAGATACTAAGTCTAACAATGTGTGGAAATGTGTGGTGTCTTAAAAAATACATATTTGGCCAGGCTTGTTGCTGATGCGTGCAATCTTAGTATTCTGAGAGGCTTGGGCGGCAGGAGGATTACTTCAGGTCAAGAGTTAAAGACCAGCCCAGGCAAGAGTGATAGCCCATCTCTACTAAAAATTAAAAAAAAATAGGCCGACATGGTGGTGTGCATCTGTGGCCACTGGTACTTAGGAGACTAAGGCAGGAGGATCACTAGAGCCCAGGAGTTTGAGGTTGCCATGAGGGTTGCTGAAGCCATGGCCCTCTAGCCTGGGCAAAAAAGTGAGACTCCATCTCAAAAAGACAGAAAAGAAAAAAATAAAGAAGGGCCTGTTACATAATTATTATGACATGTGAAAAACATCCATACCATTATTTTTATGGTTAACATGCACACAGACACATACACAGATTCATGTTCCTGGTGTTTATATTAAGCAAGCCTGGGACATTGATTTGGGAAAGTAATAAATCAGATTTTTTTTTTTTTTTTTTGGCTAATAGATTCACATATCTTTTTCGTGAGAAAATGCTTTATTTCATAATAATAATGAAACACTGACTTTCAGTCTATAGAGCAGGAAATTGTCAAGCTCCTACAGTGCTCTGTAACAGTGTATTGACCAAAGCAGGTCATGTGACCAAGCCCCAAATCAGGGGTCATAGTAGTACTTTTGGCCCACAGGAATGGAGTGAAAGGAAAATAAATTTTATAAAACAATAAATTTACCCTGCTATCTAAAGGGATGCTCAGAAATTCTGTTATTATAAAAGAAAGCTGCATACTACTGATATAAAGTGGAAGGCACCAGGACTGGCTTCATGAAAAACAGTCTTTCCATGGAAGGAGTGGGGTGAGGAGAGCAACGTCTGAGTCTCTTAAGGAGCCAACAACCTACATCCTTCACATGCTCAGTTTACAATAAGGTTGGACGATGCCCTGATCTGGCAGGAGTGGGGCTCATGATTACAGTGATGGGAAGTGGCTGTAAATAAAGAGGAGGATTTTCTCACTCACCTACCTGCTCACCTCCTGCTCAGCACCCTGGTTTCTGGAGGTGTGAAGACCATATTGGTCTGTGGCCCAGGAGTTGAGGAATGCAGCAACCTAAAAGCCTCACATAAAAATAAATAAAAGACCCAATATTTATATGTTGCTAGAATAAAATTCTCTTCCTTTTATATTAAGTGAAACATCATATATGCAGTAAAAAATCCTCTAAATAGCAGCACTTTGCTACTCTTTAGGGTTCATTTTTTTTTTTCACTGTGTTTTTTTTTTTACTTTTATTCTGTAGAGAGTGTGTTTTGAAGTACAGAAAACTAAAATTTTTCTCTGGTTAATAGTGATGTAGTAAAATCAATGTAGTTTTGTTGTTTATGGGCATATGTGTTTGTGCATTTTGATTTAGACCTGAGTAGAAAGATCTGTTTTTGTAACTAAAAACAGCTCTTTGGATTTTTTGTTTTGTGTGTGTGATACTGTATGGTTTTCTTTTAAAAATTTAAGTTATTTTGAATTTATTTTGCTGCACTTTTTAAGGTGAAGACTGATTCATACTCTAAAAATTTAATCATTCTTTATGTTTAAGTACATATTTTCTTCAACACAATCCTTTTCTCTTCCTGGCTATTAAGTAGAAAATATAATTTATTAAGGCACTATCCCTTGGAAAAGAAATAAAATATAGACATTTTTTAGGATAGCCTGCATATACAAGGAGAGAGTCATCTTGTGTATATATAACTTTCCATTTTATTTCAAAGTTAACCTGAGGCTTTTTCTTACTAATAAAATAATGTTTGTTCTAAATTCAGTTTAGTTTCTGTTTTTCTACCATGTATATTTTGAGAATAACTTTTGTTTTCTCTTTTGCTTCTCTATCAGCTATTTAAATTAATTATGTGCTTTCTATAAATTTTAATTATTCTTATACATTAAAGACTCTAGTTTATGTAATTAAAATTCTAAAGGGCAAAAAAATAATATTTTTGTATTACTACATAGTAATTTTGTCTCTATTTCTTTAATTTCTTGATTATAAGTGTATACCTCCCCACATACTCCATTGAATACCATAAAGTACAGATTATTCAGGATTTGCTTTCTAAAGCTTAAAATCTAGGATTATTATCTCCTTCTGTTTTGCTTAAAGGAAGACATTAGTAAGCATTGACATCAGTAATGCTAAATTTAGGGCGCAAACACTTAAGGAAATGTCTTTGATAGTATTTTCAAACACTTTTTTTTTAAAAAAAAACCAGGTTTTTGAACAAAAAGGGAGACTTTTATGTTAGTAAAGACCATCTGCCTTCAGGGAGTTTTCTATCAGGAAGTGGAAAATAGATGCTATGAGCTAAAGAAAACCTAAAATAAGCAGGAATAGGTGGTGTCACATCCTTTATGAGAAATTGGACAGTGGTGCCCTGAAGTATATAGAGGTGAAATGAAGTGGTACCAGTAAGATACATGGAATATCATTTTCACAATACATGTAATTTGGAGTAACCTAGGGTGACCATAACTTTAGCAAAGAACCATGTCTTATACAAATGTGTGTGTGTGTGTGTGTGTGTGTGGGTATATATATAATTTTCTCCCAAAATACCTAAATGGTGTTCTCATAAAACAATTATGAATTTATTAAATTGTTGATTTGAAAATCTACAATGAGAAAAACCTGAAATATTTGACACAATACAATGAAGCATATTCAAATTTTAAAAATACTATTTTGATCTTGATATACAACTTTGATGGAATCCAAATATAATCCCAAACCTTCATGAAACATGAAAATCCCTATAGCAAGACAAAAGAAGTGCTATTACGACGGATTAGACAAAAGAAAGAAGCATCATAAAAGTGAAGGCCTGGCTGTAAACAGGCTTCAGGGAGAGAAAAGACAGTCATTCACCGCAGCCAGCAAAGTAAGTAAAGACCAGGAAGTGGTTCTATGTTTTAGCTAAAGAGTCTTAGATGTAGAGGGGTGGAGGAGATCTCTTATACAAGATCCGATCTTTCACCCTCATTGATTTTGTAATCTTGCTAAGTTACTTAAACTCATTTTCAGTCAAACCTTATTTGATTGACAGATGAGAAGATTAATTATTCTTTCAATATTTACATTTGTGTGCAGGGTCTTCGTGTGCAGAAAGATTTTTTAATAGCTGTTGAAAAATTTCATTGACATTTTGAATGGAACTATTTAGAGAGGCAGAAAAGTAATATCTATAGATATCTGAAATTTAACAGCAAGGAAATTATGACTTTTGTCTAGTTAAAAGTTAAATTGTAAATTCTTTTGAATGCTAGCTATATCAGATCATTTATTCTCCTATTATTCATATCTCGAAAAACCACATATAATTGTATGAGTAAGGGTTTGAGGTACTGATTCTTTAATACCTCCAGATGAATTTGTAAGCACTCTGTGATTATTTTTTATTTGAAATAAAATATAGTGACTGAGTCAGTATTAACAATTTTAGAAGAAAACACTATATTTTCTTTTCATAATGTCATTTGGCTAGATTTAAAGAACCGTAAATTTCTAACCTCATAACTACATGGCATTATTTTGTTTTCATGTTCATTGCAAAGAGCGTGCTATTGTTACTTAATCTTTTGACCTGGTCTTTTTTTTTCTTTTTCTAAAAGTATATGATCACATATTCCAAATAATTACCATATATTGCTTTATTTGTATTGTATCTTAAGTAAAGTTAAACATATAATTCTACATTAGCAAATAAATTATAATTCACTTTTGTTTCATAGTGTCTCATTGTGTAAAAAGACCCACAAAAGTTGGACCAAAAGGTACTACATATAAAAACACACGGAGATAGATAGATAATGCATTTGGTTGCATGGAGGCTTTAAAATTCCATATGTGTCTTATTTATTTTTAAATCTGAATTTAGCTTGGTCATGAATTACTATGTATTCTATGAGTCGAAGCTTGGATATTATATTGCATTTAATTGATCAATAAGTGCTAATTGCAAGAATTTTATTACTATAACATATATCCTCTTATACTGTTCTCGATATTGAGAAATAAGGCTGGCTGAAGGGCCAATGGGTGAGGAAACGGCAGCATAAAATTTTCCAGTATCTCAAGATAAAAATGCACATCTAGGGTGGCGCCTGTGGCTCAGTGAGTAGGGCGCCAGCCCCATGTGCCGAGGGTGGCGGGTTCAAACCCAGCCCCGGCCAAACTGCAACAAAAAAATAGCCGGGCGTTGTGGTGGGCGCCTGTAGTCCCAGCTGCTCGGGAGGCTGAGGCAAGAGAATCGCGTAAGCCCAAGAGTTAGAGGTTGCTGTGAGCTGTGTGAGGCCACGGCACTCTACCCGAGGGCGGTACAGTGAGACTCTGTCTCTACAAAAAAAAAAAAAAAAAATGCACATCTAATGCCCTAAAGACATTACTGAAATAGAGATTACCCCCCAAAATAAATGACTGTGGTGACCCACAAATTCAGAGATTTTTCAAGGGGCAGATGCTGTAATGTATTGGCTATTTGAATAAATGCCAAATAAGTGGCATCTGTCTAATATTGAGAATCTGGTAGCTGGCATAAGAGATTCAGCTCTAGGTAAGTGTCTGTGACCTTGATGCTACCTATGCCCAAGTGTCCTCTCTCAGGAGTCAATGGATGTCAGTGCTTTAAGAAGGTGGGGACTGGTATAATTTAGGTCAGTTATTGCTCAGTTCTGACTCTACAATTAATTAGGTGAGTCAATGGCCGGAATGGTAATTCTTGAAGGCTAATACTGAAATATAAATTAGCCCAAACCGTTTTTACAAGTCAAATGAAAAGTAAGGAGTTTTATTTCAAGCTACAAACAAAACACCTCATACAACATAAGAGAGATTCCAAGTCCCGGGAGAAAGCCCAGGATATGTCTGGTGAGTGCAGAGAGAACAGGGCAGCAGATCTAAAGGGAAAGGCTGAACCTCTGACCATAACAAGCAGCACTCTGATGATTCTGTTCCAGCAGGTGAGCGGATGGAGGCTTAGGATGGTAATGTGTGACTGAAAGATTCTAGCATGCAGGTTTTTATGATTTAAAAACCAGTATTTCTACTGCTTATTGCCCTCTATTAAATTTTGTATTATTTATGTTGATTAAACAAGTTTAAGCTTTGAGAAGAAAACTCACTTGAATTTGCATGTTTACATGCATACACAAATATCCTGGTCGATTTGGTTGTGATTTGCTAATCTATAATAATATTCCTAGTAAGAGTGGAACGTTTTAATTCCAGGAAACATAGTGACCTTATTTCCCCTTTGCTATACATCTTTGCAGGTCCTTTTCTAATCTATCTAATGGGGTATATGGCCCTAAATGGACACATTTAAAACAAAATGACTTTCTAGTAATTGAAGGAGTGAATGCTACTTCTCATGTGAATAAGCATGATAAAAATTTTCAAATACATTATAAATGGATGTTTTACATATCAATATACATTTTCTTGGTTTTTTATGTTCAAATCCTTCTTCTATGAGTTTCCAGTGACATTAAAGTTCTAATTATTTTACAATCTAATTCAATTATTTTTTCCTACGTGCACAATGTTTACATGTGCACATGTATACAAGTACACACAAATACAAATGCACGCATATACTCAGTAGGAGAAGTTATAGTTGATAGTCAACTTTTTAGGACGCCTAGTATAGAAAATTCCATGAATAGTTGCTGGAATTGAACAAAGAATGGGTATCATACAATTTCTGAGACTTTGCAAAGATAATTTTTTACTTAGATAGAATATTTACAGGGTAACATAATATTTAAAACATAAAGCTTCTATAATTTTATCTTGTGCTAAGTAGCAATAATAACAATACTGTTTCAGGGCTTTTGAAGCATTTCATACATAATAGTACCTCATTTAAACCACCCTGACTCTATGATTCTATGGAACATACAACATTTTGATACAAATAGAAAATTCTATAGCCTGAAAATTTTATTAACTCAGTCATGTAATAACATTGGCAATATTTTCAAGCAAACAATGACAAAGAGAGTTGAAAAGGAAATCTTAGAAAAAACAGCTGATTTTCCAATTCTTTTTGAACATTTATATATCTGTGCTCAAAAAAGATCATTTTACTCTGAAGTTTGTGCATATTGCTTTCGGCCCATTGTACATCTTTCCCTGTACACTGCACAACAAAATGAGTAAGTGATAGCTCTCAGCACTTGACACTGGTGGGAAAGATTAGCAAGAATGTTGACTTTGACAAATCAGATATATTAAGCCTTTGCTGGAGGGATGCACTGCAGAAAAGCTGGTTTGTCATCATAACTAAGGTACTCTACATTTTTCCTAAAAGCAAACACAACGCTTTCTGAATAGTATGTTAAAACGGGACATGATTGCCTGCACAAGTAAATTTTAAATTATTTTAAAATATCTTTATTGATTTTTGTGACATTAGCCAGAATATTGACCCATATTATTTTGTAGGGAAAATAGACATTATATCTTTTGTTTCAAATTGAGAGTTATCATAGGTATAAAAATTGATTTTAATATATTACTTCTTTGACACAGAATTTTCTTTGTGGCCAGAAGATTTAGGCTATTGCAACCTTACAACAAGAGATAGTAGTATGTTTGTGTTTTTGTAAGCTATAGCAATTTTTAACATGGTGAAGAGTGCATCATAGCTCACAGTAACTTCAAACTCCTGGCCTTAAGTGATTCTCTTGCCTCAGCTTTCCAGATAGCTGGGACTAAGGTGGCTGCCACAATACCTGGCTATTTTTAGAGATGAGGTCTCGCTCTGGCTCAGGCTGGTCTTGAACCTGTGAACTCAGGTGATCCACCCACCTCGGACTCCAAAGTGCTTTGCATTACAGGCCTGAGCCACTGCACCCAGTGAAAAAATGACATTTTTTCCGAATTCATGACTTTTTCACTTATATTTATATTCTTTTAACAGATCTGTGAGGAAATTTTGAAAAAAAAATTGTTTTAGATTGTATTTTAATAGTTAAGTCAGCTTTAAACTCTTCTTATCATTTTAAAGTTTTGAACATTAGCTACATACCTGCTGATTGAATTTTTTATCTCTATTAGCCTTAAGTTTAAACTGGAATGAGAAACAAAGGAAAGAAGAATAGAAATGGTAGACGGGCAGGTTGGAGTAAAGAAGTTTCAATGTGATTGAACGTGTAATATAAATTCCATCTCCATTGATTGTACTTTTGTGGGTCCTGGATTTCCATCGCTCTGTCAAGCTGTATCACCCCCTCTCTCTTCTTTGAAAGAAATTCCAATTCTAAACCTTGATTCAAGGGAATTATATTTTCTACCAAGCCACTAGGAAATAACTTAGTTTCTCTCCTTATGCTGATCTTGTCCATAAATTAAAGTAATTGAGAGTGACTCTCGAGAATAATTTACAGATAAAGACTCATGATTTCTGCTCATGATTCATATTTATTATACTTCTGATCTATCTGAATATATGTCACATGTACAGATACATGTCTAGGTTTATATATTTTTATTTACATTTTAGATTTGGTCTTTTATTCGAGATCTTTTAAAAAGTATAAAGCTGCTTGGCAAATGAAGGAATTTTTTTTTGGAAAAAATAACTTTCTGGGAGGCTATTAAATCTAAAGTTAATATGACTTAGAGATGGAAGCCAATATTGAAGTCAATATTTAAATATTAATGATTGAAGTCAATATTTAAATATCAATAGATATGCTGAATTTATCATTGGTCCAATTTCTGGAAATCTAAATGTCACTAACCAACAATGGGTACAGAAATTATCTTAAACACAGATGTGTTCTAAATGCCTTTTGTGCAATTGATCACCTGATCATTAATATTATTACATAAAGGTGCTTAATTTTACTTCTTTCGTATAGATACATACAGATGTCAGGTGAAAGACAATCCAGTTTTAAGATATTTGTTCTATTATCTAAAGGATTCTGACTCAAATTATAACACATTTTTTTTTGTCTCACAATATGTCAAGATGTTTTCTTACTATCAAAGAAGTTTTGAAATATGTACCTGTATGGGAGGATTTTCAGAGTTTCAACCTAACTCTGAGTCTGCTGTGATTCAGATTTTAGCAGAAAAATTATATCAAGTAAATATTTATTCATGGTTTTTTATGGCCAAATGGTTCAAGTGGTAGGCTATTTGGTATTGAATATATTCTTAACCTAGAGTTGCTAGAACCTGCTGGGTATCTTAGAATGTAAGTTTTTATACACCCCAAAACACAGTGTGATTCTTACAGGACTGTAAATTTTTTCTATGGCTTTTTTTCTCTTGGCAAGGAAATGGCAATGTCTGGAATTCCTCTAGGAAGTGACCTCATATTATAAGCTGCAAATGCTTAGCCCAGCCTATCTGTGGTACTAAACATTTGCTCAAACTTACAGAACTGGGGAATGGCCTTGTTTCCCATGAATTATTAATAGCTTTAACACTGAACTCTTGTGAAATGCATTTTTTTTTCAAAGTCTATGTGAACAATTCAAAGTTTTGGAATCATGGACTTTATCACAATTTCTTCACAGAGGCAAAGCTAGTCCAATTTCAACTAAGTGCAGGGAGCTTATTTTCCACCTCTTTCCCCTCACGTTTGCCACTTGGAGTCAAAATTAGCCTTCATTCTCCAAATACCACCACACTCACACACACTCTGTGCTAACACAAGCATATTGATTCCTTGAGTATCCATGACTCATTTTTCTTTTATGACCAGCTACCACAAGAAAACATAATGAAGTAAAATGGCCTTATGCATTCATTCTACTTGAGTACCAAAGTATTGCTATCCATTGCTCTGTTTTGACTTTTTTATCTAGTCCCTGAGAACATTTGTCTAACAGTAAAATGCCATTGCTCCCTCTGGGGGCAAGACACGATTGCAAGAGGGACTTTACCTAAAAAATGCAATCAGTGTAACCTGGCTTATTGTACCCTCAATACATCCACAACAATAAAAAAAAAAAAATTGTCATCCTGTTCTAAAAAAAAAATAAATAAGAATTCGCAATGGACTTTCATTTTATTCCTTGATCTAGGAAGCCACAAAGCTGACTAAAGTATAAACTTGTTAAAATAAATTTATATAATTTATTTATAAATTGATTTACATATAATTTATAAGTTATATATGTTATGTGTATATATGTACAGATATATGCTTTACATTTCAAAAAAGATGAAAGAAAATGAAGTTTATTTGTTCCTTTTTAATATTACTGGATTCAAGCCTTTGGAAATTAGGATTTGGGTGAAGGATTTGTAGCAGATTTTTTTTTTTTATTAAATCATAGCTGGGTGTGTGGTTCTGTAGCAGAAGTTTGTAAAAGATCTGTAAAGTTTAAGAAATTCTCTTAAACTAGGCATACAAGTAAGAAACCTTAAAATGTAATTAAATTCTATGTAATATCTCCACATTTGGATAATAATTATATAACAGAGCATAAAATGTTGAAAGGAGAAGGAAGTAATGTTACATTTTTTTCTTGCATGAAGACATTTGATCAAAACACACAATACAGAAGATAGAATTTTGGAAAATGTTTTGCTTTACTGTTATTTAATGTAAACCTTTTGTAATCACTCTTCAAACTGGAGAAAAGTCTCACAATCATTCTGGATGAAAAAAAAAAAGATAGGATTTTTCTAGGAAGTCATTTCAGCTGAATATTTGACCTCAACTTTTCTGCCAGCACGTTTGTTTTTTTCTTTTTTTACAATGTCATAAATGGTTTCTTGGTAAATCCTAATCAACTGTCTTCAATATACTTTCCTTTCACAACTATATTTGCAGTCACTTTATTACTCTTTCTTTCTCCTGTTTCATGAAGCCTTGCTTTTTGTTTTACTTAGTTTCTCCTTACTAGGTCCACTTTATAATCAGTTGCTGATGAGCTCAGCACTCTGAAGAATTCTGTAAATATTAATTTATACATTCACATTTATTTTTTCAACAAAAGTAATACTTACTTATTGCCCGTTACATGTTAAAAACTCAGGCTATCCATCAAGCTCTCTGACATAGCCCAAACATGGGCTTATGTGTATGATTCAAAAATCATATGCTCTTATCATTCAATCTATCTTCAGTTAGTTAAATAGGATTTGAAATAAGAAAACCAAAGCATGCAATTTCCATCAATAGTCTTTTCAAATGGATTTAATTTTTAAAAAGGGAAAAAAGTACAATGGATGTATACTCTGAATACACATTTATGAAATTTATTCAAGCAATATACTTATTAAACATTAGGTTCTGGGATGTGACTGATTTCATCCATTTCGTCTCTGCCATTTCTTACGTGCATGATGTTGGGCAAAGGATTTCGTTTATTAAGCATCAGTTTTTTTCATCTGTAAAATGAGCATAATGATTACAACTACTTACTAGTTTTATGTTTTTGCTGTTGAGAATTAAATGAGATAGTCTTCATAAAGTCTATGATATAATAATCACTTCTTAAACCCTACGTCTTATTATCATCAATCACCATTATCATCATTCACATTTTATAAATATTAATCTCACTTTCTGCACTATACATAACCTAACACAGCAATAAATTACCATTTGCAAATACTGTCTATAAATATATCGGTTTAAATAATTTAAATGCACAAATAATTGAAATGTTTCTCACATTTATAAAGCAAAGTACATATAGGTATATATAGTATATATACAGTGAATATTTCCATGTAATGTATTCTGAATATTTTACTTTATATAAAATGTACTCCAAGTAAATAACTATCGTATAATATCACATACATAGATGCATTAATTATGTATGCTTTGTACAAATAAATTTCCTTCTAAAAATGTTTCAACATTGAAATATATGGTATGCTTACATAGGTCAATGTGTACCTTAGCATGAAAGAGCATTGAAAACTTAGGGTCTTTCAGATTGGCACCCATATCTCAGTGGTTAGGGCATTGGCCACATACTTCAGGGCTGATGGGTTTGAAACTGGCCCATAACTGCTAAACAACAATGACAACAACGACAACAACAAAAAATAGCCGGGCATTGTGGTGGGCACCTGTAGTTCTTGCTACTTGAGAGGCTGAGGCAAGAGAATTTCTTAAGCCCAAGAGTTTGAGGTTGCTGTGAGCGGTGATGATGCCACAGCAGTGTACCAAGGGCGACATAATGAGACTGTCTCAAAAGAAAAAAAAAAATGGGTCTTTCAAAACAGAAAAAAGCTATCATCACTGAATAGTCTAGTATAAAGCTTTGATTTTTCTTAAGATTTTGGAATGTAAAAGATTTTTCAAATCATTTATTTTTGTTGTCATATATCTCTCATAAACCAATCTATTGTGAAAATATATAAAACAAAAGTATTTTACGCATGTTAGATAGTAAGTTTTTTCAGAATTCTAAACACTAAGTGATCCATCCAGACTGTTGGAGATAATTCTTATTGGTTGTGTTAGTTTCCTAGAGCTGCTGTAACAACATAACATAAGTAAGGTGATTTAAAACAACAGAAATTTTTATGTCTCTTTTCTGGAGGCAGGAAAATCTGAAATCAAGGTGTTAGCAGGTTCATGCTTCTTTTGAAACCTGGAGGAAAATCTTTTTTATTTTGCTGGTGTTTGCCAGAATTTTGTCTTTTCTTTGTTTATAAATGCACAAATACAACTTCAGCTTCGATTGTAACATGGACATCGTCTCTCATGTGTCTCCGTCATCACTCAGGCCTTAACTATTATACAGTATGAATTTGTATCTGAGCCTAAATTTCCATTTTTTATGAGGATATGAGGTAGATTAAGTCTTAGTCCAATGACATCCTCAGGACATATTCACAGAGAATAAGACTCAATATATCTTTTGGATGACGTAATTCACCCATAATATTGAACATGTTGTTTCTTAATTCCTTTCTCTAGTTTTTCACAACTTCCTTCTGGCTACACTTCCTCGTGTGTTCATCCAAAATCCACGACATCTCTATCAAGTACCATGTCCACATAGTTCTTTGTTCTCATAGTTCTTTGTTCTCGTTATATAAAGGCTAATCTAATCCTCTTGCACCTAAACCTGGACAAATGCTTTCTCTTCTTTTGCACATGTGACTGGATAGTTATGGAGGCATTGTTTAAACTCTAAGAATGCTGCTATTATTCAGGTATGTCGTCAATCTTCACCTGGGTAACCATCCACTACCGGTAACCCAATCTTCACCATGGGTTACTGTCATAGCGACCCATTCTTGTTTTCTTTCTGAAAAGAAGTCATGTTAAAAAATTAAGATTCTGCCAAATTCCCTTGCTACTTTCACACAAACTTGATTTATAATTAAATCAGCTATGAATGTGTAAAGGAAAAATTGTCCCTCTGAGTTACATTTATTTATCCTGAAAAGTTGTTCCACGGTGTTGCTACCCACAAGAAGACATGTTCCTTCTCCCCAACAAGAAATACTTCCAAACGGTTTACATCACACCTACTCCTCTATCTTGAATTAGGTAGCATTTCCCCTCTTTTTCCATTTTCAATCTCTGTCTCTATTAGATTTTTGCCCCTTAGCCTACACATTCTTTACACATATCCCTCCATACAAAAAAGGGCGAAATGTCCTTTCTGTAAGTCTGTTTTCCCATCTACATAGCATTCTACTTCATTCTCCTTCTAGATCTAGTATTATTTTTTAAAAAATTGTTCTCAGCTGGTTATGTTTCTTCAAAATCTATTTGTGCAATCCGAGTTTTACCTCCAATAATCCAAAAGTTTTATTTATAAAACTATATCAAAGATCACTAATGAATAATATTTGCTACATTTGTAGTTCACATGTAAACAAGATTTTCATTTGTTATATGAATGCATTCATTTTCCTGGTATTTTCTGCTTTTCTTGATTTTTCTTTCTAAGACTCCTATAAACAACGTCTCTGAATTCTTTTTGAGAAGTTGCCTATCTCAAAGTTTTGTATCTCCATCAATCCTCTCAGCAGTCTTGTCAGAATGGTCTTTCTAAAACTGAAATATTGAGATAGTATTCCCCAGTTTTAAAAATATTTACTTATTCATGATCAATCCATTATATATAGGAAAAAAATCCAAACATAGATTGCCTTCAATGTCCTCAATACATAGACTTCATCTACTGTTCTAAGCTCACGCTTCCTCACTCATGTATTTTCATTCATCCCCAACATGCCTGAGTGTCCATGTGGCCTTTGCCTGACCATCACTTCTCCCTGTTATTATTGCCTCCTCTCACAGGGAACATGTTGGGGTTATCTTTGTGTAGTTATTAACACAGGGTCCTGCATGCCATGGTTATTAATAAATGTAAAATGTGTTATAACTGGGAAAAAAAAAAAAGAGACTGCCACTCAAGGAACTATTGCAGTTTTCCCCAATTAAAGCATCTGGAATTACCCTACCTCCCTACTGTAATTTAAGTTTGCTAATGTAGAGAGGTAATTTTGCTTTGATAGACACGTAGAATGAACCAATACAGAAGAGACTTGGTGTCCAGGTGTCTCACTTTGCTTATCATTCATTCCTTTTTATCCCTACAGTTTTCCCGTAGATAATCTGCTGTTGCCACTGCTAAAATTAGGGTAGAACTTTGTTAAAGGAGGGATTTATCTGGCACCACCAATTGAAACTCAAGGTACATCTTGCCTCAGATCACTGCTATGGCTGACATATATGCTTATTGCTATAGTACTAATATTGCTCAGTCACATACTGGGGTTAAATTTGTTTTGTGGGGAAAAGGGACATTTGGCCTATAAAATGGACCATCATTTATAACATGGAATGCAGCAGCTTCAAACAGCTATTACTTCTACTGGTGAAATTAGGGAAATGCCAGTTTGGGAAAGGTGACTTGAATTAATAAGCATTTTCCCCCATCTGGTTCAAAGTGAAACAGCCTTGTAACAAGTACACTTGTAGCAAAACATCTAATTTTCTATTGAACCATCAGCCATTAAGTACACTATTTAGAAAAACCAGAAAAAAACCACAATGATTAGGATTATAGATCTTCAACTTGAAGTCAATTTATTTTGGTCCAAAAAGTAACTAATGATTGTTTTCAAACATGTACAGTTACAAAATCTTGTTATAGATCTAAAAAATGGG
Organism: Nycticebus coucang; assembly: GCF_027406575.1. Lineage (NCBI taxonomy): Eukaryota > Metazoa > Chordata > Mammalia > Primates > Lorisidae > Nycticebus > Nycticebus coucang. The sequence goes on from NC_069782.1 coordinate 35,565,928, forward strand.
ATTCTTCCGACAACTCATATATTGTTGAAATCAATAGAAAGTAACTAATATGTGCCTTACATTTTATAAAGGAGGCTCTTGGGTTTGAAATAGTTCTTATGAGAACAGGATTAACTTGCTATATTTTGCTGAACATGTATAATATTGTAAACACTACATGAGGGGAATAATTAAAAAGAAAAGATCTATTTTTTCTGTACACTGTATCGATTAACGCATGTGATTTCTGATTTGAACATTTGTTTGACACTAATTAAAATCCATCCTTAGAATCTTCGAGCTTCTTTCTTTCTTCCCCCCTCAGGTTTACATCCCACAAGAGTAAACTGAGTTCAAATACTTGATTTTTAAAATTAATTTTGATAACCTTTATCAAACATCTAATTTTTACATTTTTTTGTGTCTCTTCTGAATACTTTGTTCAAGTTGCTCTTCATGTACTTGTAGAAGAAAATGGAAAAAAATTTAATGTTTTTCTAGAGACATTTTTTCTCTGAAATGTTTTCTTGTTCTAAGCAGTCAAAACTTGCTGTCAACTATGTATTACATGCGGATATTCTGGTTGCTAACAAGATAGATACTAAACAAAACAATTTTCTCTTCTCTTCCTATCCTCCTACCCTATTCCTACTTCTTTTTCTCAACCTGTTGCAGCCTCTATGGCGCTGGTCTCGATTGCTGCAGGAAGGAACCCGCATGCTCAGATTAGAAGCACAAGCTTGCAGGAGGCGGGCAAGCCTTGATTGCGGGGCAACCCTGAGCAACCTCCCCAGTAGCCTTTTATTGAGACAGTACAAGACAGGTGAGGGGAGTATTAGACAATGACTGCGTGCCTAAGGATGGCATGGGCTTAGATCTTTCTGTGCAAGGAGCACCTATGGGCGAATTGCCCGAGGGTCCGCCCTCCAGCTGTAAATTATCTTGCTCAGAGGTCATCTGGCTCTTGGTACCCTCTATATTTCACCCCTTTAGTGTATTAAAGACATTTCTGGATAGGCAAGGGAGAAAATCTGTCGTTGGTTATTTCAGCCATTCTCCTCACCAAGGTGCTTTCCTTTCTGCCAAGTAAAAGAATTAAAAGGGCATATAGGTATAATACAGAATTACACCAACAGAACTAATCCAGGTATAAGGGAAACTATTTTAGCCAAACTAGGCATAGGGGAAATCATGTCCCCTTTGTGCTAATCATCACCCAACTATGTGCTATGGGCTGCCCCATAAGGCCCATGATGGTTCCATGGGAAGTATTAACCACCACCCGAAGTTATGTTAGGTGGGGAAAGGGCTGTACTGAACTCAGACCCTTTCCAAAGAGCAGTATAAAAGTACAGATCAGGTGCCCAACTGAAATATAAATTTAACAAGTGAAATTCTCTTACCTTGGCTGATACCACTGTAACCATTACCTCGAAGCCTGCTGTTCGAGGTCTTTGTTATCACAACCTTCAAAGGTTTAAAGAAGAAAACTAAGCTTAACTGGGGCTTGTTATTCAGCCCCCCAAAATGAAATCCTGTATCAATCTTCCCACCCTGCATAGAAGCTCCAACTGCCTCTTAGGGAAATAGGACACTGACCGCTCTTAACTGCTTCCTGCTGAAGATGGACGGTGATATGGGAGAGGCAGCTAGAGTTCCCACAGAGGAGATTGATCCAGGGTTTTCTATTATGAAATTACCTACGCTCCCAAAATCAGGGTCCTGTGAATAAAAGAAAAGTTAATGAAAACAAATTTGTTAAGGTGCTGGCAAGGTTTCCTGCTCATGTCGAGGCTTAATCCAATGGACTGGTAACCACTGCTTCTCTTGATGTTCTGTAATAATATGGGCAAAACCTCGACCCCAATGCATTACTTCCACCCTGACATGTTAGGTTTTCTATAAAAAAGTTTGTTGTATTAGAGAGATGGTGGATGAATGAGAGATGTCCAATGGCGTTCTGAATCTGTCTTTCCCTCATTGCTGAGATTCAGAAAATTGAGTGAAAAGAGCTTTAGCGAGCATGTACTTAGGACTATTATTCAAGGGGAGGATATTCTATCCCCCTCTCTGTTTATCTAACATATTTTTCAATGTTTTATGATGTCGCTCAATAATGGCTTGTCTGTGAGAATTGTAAGGAATACCATGAGATGATTGAATATTCCAAAAAGATAGGAAGGTATTTAATTTGTGAGTAGAATAAGAAGGTGCATTGTCAGTTTTAAAAGATTTAGGGAGACCCATATTATTAAAGCACTCTAACAAATGTTGAATGACGTGGTGAGTCCTTTCTCCTGGTAAAGCAGTAGCCCAAGAGAAATGAAAGAAAGTATCTATAGAATGATGACTATGTTTCAGTCTACCAAAGGATGAGACAATGGTCACATCCATCTACCATATCTGATTTGCTGCTTCTTCTCTAGGGTTGGTTCCCTCAGGAAAGGGAAGGAACAAGGGCAGTTAGAAAGAATCTGTTGAGACTGAGTTCTTGTAAGTTGAAATTTCTTACAGAGCATTTTTGCACTAGCATGTGTGTAAGAGTGAAAGGTAGAAACTTTTTGAACTGTACCAATAAGGGCCTGATCTATTTTTGCATTTAATGAGGTCATTGGACCCGGTAGAATGGTGTGTGCTCTGATATGAGTTATGCAGATAGGGTGAGTACAATGCCTTATAAATATCTGAGTAGATTGAAAGAGAGAAGAAATCTCATCAGTGGAAGAGATAGTTGTGGTCTCTATCTTTCTAATAGAGATGCAGGCATACTGAGAGTCCATGACCACATTTATTGCACAAGGAAAGTCTTGAAGTAATATAGAAATAGCATATATTTCATTTTTCTGAATCGATGTATAAGGACTTTGAACAATTTTGAAAATATTACCATCTGTATATCCAAGTTTACCCTGCTTGCTGGCATCTGTGTAAAAGATAACAGTGTCTGAAATTGGAGAGTCTCTAACAACATAAGGGAGAATTCAAGAAGCTAGCTTTAAAAACTGAAATCTTTTGTCATTAGGATATGCATTAGTAATTGAGCTCATATAAGATGCAAAAGCAATTTGCCATGATATTGATAATTGAAAATTGAGTTGAATTTGTTTTTCTGTGAAAGAAACAATAATAGAATAAGGATCATAACCTGTAAGTTGGTGAATTCTATTTCTGCCCTTAGCAACCAATTCACAAATTTTATCTAAGTATTGTTGTGATTTTTGTGTAGTTCTGCTCAAAATGAACAGCCATTCTAAAAGAGTATCTACTTGATAAATAACTCTGGTTGGGGAGTGACTTGTGGCTATAATTATTAGCCAAATCAGAAATCTGACATCAACCCTATCTAATTCTTTTGATGCAAACTCTTTTTCAATTAGTTCCAATTCTTCCTTAGCTTCTGGAATGAATGAACAGTGACTATTTAAGTCCAAAGGTTCTTTCAGAATTTTGAAAAGATTAGACAAAGCATAGGTTGGTATTCCTAAAATAGGACATAACCAATTAATATGACCTAATAGCTTTTGAAAGTCATTGAAAGTAGACAGGGAATCCAATCGGAGTTGAACAAGTTGTGGAAGAATTTGAGTTTGAGTCAATTTATATCCTAAATAATTATAAGGAGATGTAGTTTGCACCTTTTCTGAAGCAATTTGAAGACATAAGACTTTAATATACATACAGCTTGTTAAAACATTTCCTGTAAAACCATCAGTTTCTGATGTGCCAAGAAGATGTCATCCATATAATGAATAATGTAGGCTGTAGAGTATCTCCTTCTAAAAATCTTTAACAGTTAACGGACAAACTGTTGACACAGTGTAGGACTATTCAACATACCTATGGCAGAACCTTCCACTGGTAATGCTTGGGAGGCCTCTGCAGATTATAAACAGGAACAGAAAAAGCAAAACATGATAGGTCTTCAGGATGCAGGTCTGTGGTAAAAAAACAAAACAAAACAATACTTTAAGTCGATAACATACAGATACCAATTGGAAGGAATCAGAGGGTAAAGGAAGTCCTAATTGTAGGGGTCCCATGGGTAAAATAGTTTCATTAACTTTGTGAAGGTCAGTGAGCATTTTCCAATTGCCTGATTTCTTTCTTATCACAAAAACAGAATTCTAGGGGCTGGTAGAGGGCTCTATATGCCCTTGCTCCAATAGTTCCTGTACTACTAATTTCAAAGTGTCCAGTTGTTCCATAGTTAACAGCCACTGCTCCACCCACACTGGATTACTAATATTCCAGGATATCCTGAGAGCATATTTTGGGGAAGTGACCTCTATGCTAAATATGAAATTTTCAAAGAATTAACATGAGGGGATGGTATAGTTATCATAGCATTCCATTGCTGGAACAAATCACAACCCCATTCAGTTAATAGCAATGTCAGCTATATAGGGTCGGATTTGAGCAGTCTGCTTATCTGGCCTCAAGTAGGTCAAAGGCAAAATAGTCTGAAAGATTGAATCTATAGTTTTGATGCCAACAAAAGTAATATCAACAACTTGTTTCAGCCATTCCCTGGGCCACTGATTTAGAGCCAAAACCGAAACATTGGCACCCATGTCTAACAGGCCAGTAAAGTTTTTATCCTTCAGAGTAAGAGTCAATTGAGGCCTACTCTTATCAACAGACATTTGCCAGAAAATATGGCTTGTGTTACCAAGCTCACCAGTATGTTTTTCCCCAGTGCCTTGTAATTTAATGTGCTGCAAGAGTAGCAATTGAGCAATCTTTTTCTGGCCAAAATTTGAATTGGTTGTTTTACAGAGATCATGATCTGTATTTCCCCTAAGTAATTACCATCAATAATACCTGTGTGGATGAACATTCCCTGAGATGCTAATTCACTTTTCCTGGAGCAATAATCCAACAATACCTGGAGGCAGATGACCACAGGGTTCTGTGTTCATTTCTTTTGCTCCCATGCTGGGAAGCAAAAGGACATTATCATATGCCAGTAAGTCCAAAGCAACACTGCCTGAGATGGCGTATAAAAGAGACTAAACAGAGTGAATTTGCTGGTGAGTGAGTACATTCTCAGACCTGTATTCTTTGCCTACTAGTTTTCCTGCAATAAAGGTGTTCCTTTTTTTTTTTTTTTTTTTTTATCAAACTGAGAGAGGTACTCACTCGCCCAATGGGGTGCTTTCTTACACCTGGGACACAACCCAGTGGGTTTCCATTTGCTATAAGTCTTTTGGTTACCATTTTTGCTATAGATCTTCCCTTTCCAACACTCTTTTCTCCTATGTCCCAATTTTCCACAGTTATGACATTTGGGAAGGTACAAACTGACCCCTTTTTTTAAAGCGGAAGCAAGTAAATTAGCCTTGTGGAATTCTATTCCTATATCAGCACATGCCCATATATATTCCTCTAAGGGAGCATTTTGTGCTCTCAAAGGTCGCAAGGCCTCTTGACACTCAGAGTTAGCATTCTCAAATGCTAAAGTGTGAAAAAACATGTTTCTGAGCCCCAGCTGGGCAATGGCCTTATCGACTACAGTTTTTAATCTGGCTAGAAAGTCGGTATAAAGTTCATTCCCTGACAGCATTATCTTAATAAAAGATTTAGAAATATCTCCAGGAGCCTAACCCTTTTCCCAGGCCCTAAGACAACACAGCCTTGTCTGGACTACAGCTATGTCATCATAATGAAGTGCTTCGGAATCCCCAGCCACTGACCAGACCCAGTGAGCTGTTCTGATGTTATAGGGACTCCTCTCTGCTGTTTTGGGCACTCATCAGGTCAACTTCCTCCTTCCACCAGGTTTTGAACTGTAAATACTGTCCAGACACAAGAACAGTTCTGGCTATCATGTCCCAGTCATAAGGAATGAGCTGCTGCTCTTGTGCAAGCCCCTGTAACAGACCTCTAGAAAACACGGATTGCATACCATACTGTGCTATGGCCTGTTTCAAATACTTCAGAACTGCAAAGGTGATCATATGGTGATCAAAACATTGGCCCCCTTGAGGGTATTGCAGATCAGGAGAAATATCAGTGACTATCACCAGAAAAAGCCCGAAACTGTCTTCCCACTTAAAGTCACCAGTTTTACGCCCTTCTAACACAGCCTTCATAACAGAAGTCACAGGTGGTTCATCTACATAGGGAGGTGCTAAGGGCAATATTGGGTGCTCTAAGTCGGCATTTCTGACTGTGAGAGTATTTCCCTGGTCTTCCAATTGTCTGATCTGAGCAGCCATAATGGCCACAGAGGTAACTCTTTGCTTATTTGTGTCTGTATCATATGCTCTTGATTCCAAGTTCTCCTTAGGTCCAGCTTCCCACTGAACCTCACTATTCTCCTCACTTTCAAATTCTGCTTGAACATCACCTTCTTCCTCAGTTTCTAATTCTCATGAATCTCCAAACAGGAAGTTACCCATTGTTTTCTCTAAATGTCTTTGCTTATTTACCAAGACCTCACTTATTCCAAGCGAAGTTCCCTAGATTCTAGATTGGCCAAAGGTCCCACTTGCCCTGAGTAGAGTTTCCCTTTGGACTTCCTCCCACTGTCTACCAAAGACGTCACTTACTTCTGAGTGTTACTTTCCCCTTTGGTCCACGTCCCTGGTGTCCTGTTGTCCTGCTGGATCCTGCTGACTATGCCAGATGTCACAGCCCCTATGGCCCTGGTCTCCATCACAGCAGAAAGAAACCAGGTGTGATGCGGATTAGAAGTACAAGCTTGCAGGTGGCGGGCTAACCTTGATGGCAGGATAGCCCCGAGCAACCACTTTTATCCAGATAGTACAAGACAGGCCAGGGGAGTATTAGACAATGACTATGTGCCTCACGATGCCATGGGCTTGGCTCCTTCTCAGCAAGGAGCACCTGCAGACTAATTGCCCCAGGGTCTGCTCACCAGCTACAGATCATCTTGCTCAGAGGTCATCTGGCTCTTGGCTTCCTCTACATCAACCATCCATTCTCATTATACTAACTTACCAAGCCTCCAGCCAGGCTACATCAATACTCATGTCAATACCCAGAAAGCTAAAGATAGAAGAAGAAAAGCACAGTCCATCAGTGACTGTTTCCAGACTCAATTTATGAACAATAATTTGGGCGGGACCCCTAACTTAATACCACAGTCCTACTTTATTCCCTTTGAAAAGTTACTCTTATGGATATTTTATAATATCTTTGCTCTGCTTAAATGCCAACACCTCCTATATCTTCTGGTTTTCAACTGCCTCTTTGTATTCTGGTTGACTAAGAGAAACTCTTAAAAGAAAACTTGCACATAGTCCCAGTGTACCACCCACACCACTTGGGCAACACATCACACCCCTTCTCATCTAATTTAGAGCATGACTCCATCAATTCTGTATTCACAGACTTGTATTTCTGCTTGTGTATACTTATTAGGCATTAGGCATCTTACTTTGAGGCTCAATACTTCATTTTATTCATCTTCCTCTGAGCAAATGTACTTGCCATTATTTGTATTATTACTTACTCATTTAGTTTTTTAGTTGAAACACAGAAAAGTAAATTTATCCTTAACTCTTCCCTTCACACAAAAGCACTCCCTGAATTCACTTTAGTTCTGTCTATGAAATGTCTAGGGTTGGTCTATTTTTCTTCCATTCTTATTTCAAATAATATATAATTTTGTTTAATTGGAACAAAAATGTCATTTACTTAATAGCACAAAGAGAAAATACCCAGGAATAAATCTAAAACAAAAACTAGGCTATTGGATTTTTTTTCTGGTTCTATATGAAATGAAATACTTTTTATTTTCAAATTTTTCAAAATGTGATATTGATATTTTGATGAGATTGCTTTAAATTTGCAGATCACTTTAGCTAGTATAGACATTTTAATAATTTTGATTCTTCATGAACCAGAAAAAAGCCAAACAGCAAAGCAATTTTAAGAAATAAAAACAAAATCAAGGCATCATGTTACCAGACTTCAGGTTATACCACAATTCTACAGTGATCAAAACAGCATGGTACTGGCCCAAAACTAGAGATACAGATCTATGGAATAGATTAGAGAACCCAGAGATGAACCCAGCCATGTAGCTCCTTCTGATCTTCAATAAACCAAACAAAAGCATACACTGGGGAAAAGAAACCCTATTTAATATAAGGTGCTAGGAAAACCACTTAGCCACATGTAAAAGACTGAAATTGGACTCACACCTCTCACTACTTACAAAAATTGACTCTCACTGGATAAAATACATAAATAATTCTGAGAAAGTGTGGAAAAAACTCTTAACAACAGTGCCTGGGAAAAGGTTTTATAAAGAAGATCCCGTCCAGCAATTGCAGCAATACCAAAAATAAATGATGGGGACATGATCAAACTAAAAAGCTTCTTCCCAGCTAAGGGCACAACAACTAAAGCATAAGACAAACTTCAGAATAGGTAAAGATATTTGTATGCTGTGAATATGACTAAGTGCTGATAAGCAGAATCTGCAGAGAACTCAAACTAATCAACAAGAGAAAAATAATCCCACTCTAATTGGGTAAGAGACATGAACATGTGAAACTTACTAAATATAGAATATAAATGTCTTAATAGAATAACTGAGAAAATTCCATGAAGGCTAGGTTAACCAGTTTGATGAATATATTTCAAATTGTATATAAAACCAGCACATTGTACCGCCTTATTGCATTAATGTACACAGCTATGATTTAATTTAAAAAAAAGACATGAACAAAACCTTCTTTGAAGAAGACAAATGACCAACAAACACATGAAACAATGCTCCTCATCCCTGATCATCAGTGAAATGAAAATACCCTCACCTACCCCAGTGAGGGCAGCCATGTCACAAAGTTCCAAAGCTGCAGATGCTGGCGTGGATGTGGACAGAAGGGATAAACTTTCACACTGCTGATGGGAATGCAAACTAATACAGCATCTATGGAAAGCAGTATGGAGAATCCTCAAAGAGCTAAATACAGACCTTCCATTTGATCCTGAAACTCATTACTAGGTATCTACTCAGAAGACCCAAATCATTCTACCACATGAACATTTGCACTAGAATGTTCATTAGAGCTCAATTCACAATGCCAAGACATGAAATCAACCCAAGAACACATCAACTCATGAATGGATTAATAAACTGCAGTGTATGTATATCATGGAATACTATCCAGCTGTTAAAAACATGAAGACTTTTTAGTTTGATCATGTCCCCATTCATTTATTTTTGGTGTTGCTGCAATTGCTGGAGGGGGTCTTCTTTATAAAATCTTTTCCCAGGCAATATTGTTGAGAGTTTTCCCACACTTTCTCTTTACATCTTTTGTGTTTGCCTGTACGGAGTTGAAGAACGTTCTTCTTAGTTAAAGTATCATAAGAATGGAAAAGCAAGTATCTAATATACACAATGCTAATATGTAACCAATAGACAACTATACCACCACAAAAGGAAAAACAAAATTAAATTCAAGTGGGAGAAGGGGAAAGAGTGAAATGGGAGAGGAGAGGAGTGTAGGGGATTGGTAATCTCTCACCTAATTGGCATAATGGAAGGGTACACAGCACTCCTCCTGGGTGAAGAGTTCAACTTCAACTCGAAATTAACCTAACAAACTTAAACAATGTGACCTAATCATTTGTACCCTCATATTAATCTGAAATTTTTTTAAATATTAAAAATACAAAAAATAAAAGAAAGTAAAGTCATCCCTTGGCATATTCAGGAGATTGGTCTCCGTACCCACTGTTTATACCCAAATGTATGCACACTCAATCCTGGAGTAAGCGCTGCAGAACTGGAATGTATATAATTTTAGGGACCCTTATATGCAGGTTTCCGCATCATGAATACTGTCAGTTACTTTTCTAAAATACTCTAATTAATGTCTGGTCTATTGGGATAGCCCCAGCGTTGGTGTCTTGTGTCTATTTGATATCTCCAATACATCTTACATATTAATACAAACAGTAGTCAATGTAAACACAAATACAATACTGCAAATTTCATTACTAAATGCTTTATACCAATACTCTTTAATAATTCATTGGTTACCAGAATAGACTCTGAACTAAGTAATTTAAATTTAAATAGCAACTCTGCTATTTGGGGGTTTTGCTTATATTTTCACATTTTTGTGCCCCAGTTGCTTTGTCTATAAATTACTACAAATAACAGCAACTTTTAATGCATAGTTTTTATGGTAAATGGTGCGGTATATATATAGATTCCCTAAGTACCTAAAACTTACTAAGCCTTTGTTGACCAAAATAACAGAGAGAGAGGATCTATAAAAGGAAAAAATATATTTCTTTTAGAATAGCATGCTGCAGTAGGAAAATGCACATCATATTAAACTGTGTGCATTTGGAAGGTAAAGGAAAACGAATGTTGTTAAAGAAAAAAATATGAGGAGGATTACATACTTGTTTTGAGAAAATTACCTTTGACTACAAGGGTAAAGAACAAGGGTAACCACAGTTGGCAAGACTACCTCTTAGAAAACCTCATTTTTGTGATAAAATGATGTTTTTTGTTGGTACCTTCATATGAATCTGAAATTTTAAAAAAAGAAAGAAAGAAAAGAAAATCTTCGACTAAGGTTGTGATGGCCTTGTGAAAAGTTGCAGATTTTGTTGTCTTTTATGATAGTTTTTATTATCAGACATACAAGCATGAGAATTCTATGTTTATGACCTTTCCTGGCTCTATTAGTCAGGGTATTTTTTTTTTTTTTTTTTGTAACATTAGCAATACATTTTCCTTCTGACAACTTCCACAGCTGCTGTAAAGGCCAATTTGTATCATCATTATCACTCTCTTGGTTTTGTATTATCCTTCAAATATGGCATATTATTATTGGTATTATTCTTTTTCCCTTTACTAAGCACAATTCCAATAACCTAGTATTTATTTGGTAAAATTTGGTTAGCCCACATTCTTCTTAGTAAATCATCACAAGAATTGAGAAGCAAGAATCCAATGTACTCAATGCTAATATGAAGGTGGTACATGATCTAATACAAGGTGGGGGGTGGGGGAGTGAGGGATGTTGGTCTGTGTATGGCACACCTCTTTGGTGCAGGACACTATTATAAGAGGGACTTTAGCTAACATGCAATCAGTGTAACCTATTTTGGTTTTTTTTGGACCATCAATGAGTCCCAAAAAATAAAGAAAAAAAATTTTGGTTGGTCCAATTAGTAAACTTATAATTACCTTTTATTTAATGATATTTACATTAACTGGTTTTTAGAAGTAAGGTTAACTTAGAATGTGTGCTGCTGAATTTTGCATGTATTATAGAGCAGCGTATTTAAGTGGAATACTTTGCTGTCTCCAAAATCACTTGCTATCTTAGAAGTTTAACGTATCTATTTATAAACTCAGACCTGCTTTCTCTACTACGTGGCTACACCCCAACCAATAAACTCACTTAGGAGCATCCTAGGAAAATATGTCAGAAAGAAAATGTTTATAATTGAAAAACGTCATTGAGTTGCTGAATCTAGATAAATATGATTTGTGGAAATAATTTCCAAAATCTAAAACAAAGGTCACATAGTACTTAGAGAATAGAAAAAAAATTATACAAATATGTATATATGGTATGTAAATACATTAGCTTCATTACTTTGCTGACTCCCAAATTTACAGAATTTACTTTTGGTATGGCCCTTCCTAATGATTAGACTTTCATACCTGGAGTGTCACTCTGAGCAAAACCAAAAATAAAATTTAATAATATAAAATAAAATAAGAAAAGTTTAAACATATCCAGTAAACAAGCGGACATGTGCTACTGTTTACTGTGGGAAACCACTAAACTTATTAGTTATCTAAATGACAAAAAAGTTATTTTATTTTGTTCCAGTTAATTTTTGTTCAATAAAATATTCTAAAAACATATGTAAGTCCCCTAAGAACATTGACTTCATCTCAAAAATAAATGATTTCACTCTTTAAATGTGTTATGAGGGATTGAAAGTTATGATAATTCATATTTTTATTAAAGGCTTTCAAAATAAAGCATACTACAGAATAAAATTTTATTTTGATGTCACTCATGCATGCATTCAAAAACATAGTCACATTCTTTTTTGAAACACAAGAGCTTTGGTCGTTCCTGCAAACACGTGAGTGTGTGTCTTGAAATCATCAAATTATAGGAAGTGTCTTTAATCTATTCAAAGGAGTTGCCTGGCAACACAGAGTCAATTGCATTGCAAGGTGCAATATATGTTCATGTTTAGATTGTTATTTATCTTCATTATAACTAGTGATTTAAGCTGACACAACTCTCTTGTGACTATTGGATATCTGTTAACTATACATTTAATGCTTGACTAGACTGTGCTTCCAAAAAGAAAAAAAGCAGCTATAAATTTCTGCGCTGAGTTTCGACTTTATGGCTGACATAAGGCTACAATATGTCTTCATCTTCTTGGAAAAACATTGTCTTTCTACCAAGTGTATACTAAATGGACCTTACAGAGTTGTAAATGGTGTGATTTATTCACAAAGTCATACAATAACCAGTTTTATGAAATTCAATCAAATTGCACCTGAGGGGATTGTTGAGCCACACAGCAAACTGATTAAACTTTAAAAAAAAAAGAGTAATTTCCAATTCTAGTAACTTCCACTTCAAAATGACATTAATCCTACTGAACCACAATAAAATATGTGTTTTTAAGCAAATAAAACTTCCCCCAAATGTTATTTCATTCCCCATAAATATTGAGTGATGTATGTCCAAATTTCTCATAAAATTGTTTTTAGAGGGCAGCGCCTGCGGCTCAAAGGAGTAGGGCACCGGCCTCATATGCCAGAGGAGGCGGGTTCAAACCCAGCCCTGGCCAAAAAAAAAAAAAAAGTTTTTAGAATAAGAATAGTCAAATGTGGTATAATCATTTCCTCATTATGCTCTTTAGTTGTAGCCTAACAACACACATAACTGTCAGTTGCATCCTCCATTATAATTTGATATATAATGCTAGGAATGATAATACTGAGAAAAAACACAAATATATATTCTATGAGAATTTTTTTTTTTTTTTTTGGTTTTTGGCCAGGGCTAGGTTTGAACCCGCCACCTCTGGCATATGGGACTGGCACCCTACTCCTTGGGCCACAGGCACCACCCTCTATGAGAACATTTTTGATGATATACAATTCTACCACATATTGAGGCACAATATAGAATAATATTGATAAATATTATCCACAGGGACAGAAGCTCTGGGATTCTGGATGCTTCCAGAATTTGCCCTGTGTACATTTTCAGCTGGCTGTACATCTATGTGCTTTATAAAAAAATGATAAATATGTTTCCCTGAGTTCTGTGAGTCATTCTAAAAAGTTGATCTAATCCAAGAAGGTCACAGGAACCCCAGGTTATAGCCAGTCAGACATAGATATAGGTGATCACCCACTCCTTGCAATTGACATCTGAAGTGGAGGCTGCTTTGTGGGACTGAGTCCTCAAACTATAGATCTGGCCTACCTCCAAGTGGGTATCACCAGAATTGAATTGGATTAGAGGACACCTGGTTGTCTGCCTTTTTTTCTTTGGAATTCCATGTCCTTCTCTCTCTGCCTCCTGCTCCTTCCCCCCCCCCCATTTTCCCCCTCACTCCTTGCTCTCTTCTCTCTCATCTCCCCCCCACACACTATTTCACCTCTCTCTAATATGAAATAAAGTTGTATTTTTATATTGTAAAAAAAAAAAAAGAGAGAGAGAACTAGTTTATATGTGCTGGAAAATTACTTGATGTGTGTGGAAACACCACACACATCTGTTCACAGAAATGCTCTGCGGCAAGCAGAGAGAGAAAAATGTTTTGGTTTTCCTTTTATGGAGTATATTTGCTGGGTTGTATGGTAGTTACATGTTTAATTTTTAAAGAAACTTCCAAGGTGATTTCTAAAGTGATTTACATTTTTAAATTCCTGCCAACAATATATGAATAAGATATTTTTCTGCATTCTCATTAACATTTGGTGTTGTCACTACTTTTTCTTTTAGCCACTTGGATGGGTGTTTAATGATTTACTTTGCATTTTCCTAACGGTTAATGATGTTGAATTACTTTTTAATGTGCTTATATGTAATTTTCATATTATCTTTGGTGTAATAATTTTTTCTTTTTTTTTTTTTTTTTAGAGACAGAGTCTCATTTTAACGCCCTGGGTAGAGTGCTGTGACGTCACAGCTCACAGCTCTTGGGCTTAGATGATTCTCTTGCCTCAGCCTCCCGGGTAGCTGGGACTACAGGCACCCGACACAACACCCGGCTATTTTTTTGTTGTAGTTTGGCCAGGGCCTGGTTTGAACCCACCACCCTTGGTATATGGGGTCGGGCCCTACTCACTGAGCCACAGGTGCTGCCCTGAATTGTCATGTCTTTAGCTTATGTTTCATTAGATTCTTTGATTTCCACCTGATAAGTTTTCATATTTCTTTATATATTTAGATACAATGTTTTTATCAGTTCACAAGTATTTTCTTCCTTGTTGGAACTTTTCATCTCTTATTAGGGAATTTTGCTCTTCTTTCTCTTTTTCTTATAATTCCCGGCCCCAACTATTTCTCCTTTCTCTAATATCAAATCCGAGAGGTTTTAGTTTTGAAAAAGTCCAATTTATCTATTTTTCCTTTTATGTCTCATGGTTTCTGTGTCATCTGAGTACTTATTGACCCTTGCATCCAAATATTTTCACTTATCTTTCATATGTTTTACTTTAGTCCATGATCAATTTAGTGTTACTTTTAAGATGTGAGATTTAAGTCATGTCCAATTGTTCCAGCATCATTCACGGAAAGAAAAATTTCCTTCACTGAATTGTTTTTACAACCTGTCAAAAATCAGTTGTATGAGTCTGTATAAATTTATGTGGGTACACTCTATTCTGTTTCTTCAAGCTGTTCCTATACCTCTGAAACCACCACACTTTGATTATTGCAGCTTTACGTTTTGTCTTTAAATCAGTTAGACTAATTCTGCCTGTGGATTATTCTTCTTCAAAATTGTTTCAGATTTTCTGGCTCTTTCCCTTTCCATATCAATTTTAAACTAATGTCAATATACAAACAGTATTTTTGGTAAGAAATGCATTAAACCTGAATATCAATTTGATATAACTCACTTTTTTATGATTAGCCAGTCTATCCATGAAGACTGTATATCCTTCTATTTATTTTACATCTTTCGTTATTTCTTTTACCAGCATAGTGTATTTTTCAGCATTCAAATCCTGTACGAGTCCTGTTACACCTACACCTAGTAGTGTTATGTTTTTAATTTTGGTGTCTACATGTTCATTCCTAGCATAAAAATACAATTGATTTCAGCATGTTGATCTTGTATCATGAAACTTATCTCACTTATTAGTTTTAGAGGCACTTTGTAGAATTCTTGTGATTTTCTATGTCAATAAACATGCCATATACAAAAGTGGACAGTTTTATTTCTTCGGTAACTTCTCGCTTTATTGCACTGGCTGGAACTTCCAGCACTGCCTGAACTAAGAGTCCTAAGGATGCCTGTATTCTATTGTTTTCACCTCAGTAAAAGAGTGTTTGGTCTTTGACCATTCAATAAATGTTAATTGTTATTTTTTATTTATTATATATACATATATTTTATTTTTACATATACATGTGTTTATTACGTTTCCATTTTTTTGCCTTCACAAAATTAAAAAGGCTTAAAATATAATAACAATAATAATGTTTAAGACAAGGACTAGAAACAAAAACCTCATAAAGAAAGAACGAACATAAATACCTTCAGAAAAGGAATCAGACAATTGCTACATTGAAATATTAAGCAAAAATAATAATAATAATGCAAAGAAAGTAACATTCACATTCTCAAATAAGAGTATGTCTATTATAGAATGCTTTGACTCTGTGATTCAGAATGGAGTCATAAGTTAACTTCTTATTATTTTTTTTAAGTATCAAAAATAGACAGTTAATATTTATAAATAAAAGTAAAAGATAATTTCAAAAAAACAGATCATGCCAAATCTTATAGACAATAGAAAAAGAAGAAATACTTCAAAATCATTCTAGTTGATCTGGGTACATCTGATATTAAAATTGGAGAAAATATATTATCACAAAGGGGATATTTTTATAAATACAGAGAGATTCTCTTTATCGAGTTGAGAAATTACCCTTCTATCCTGTTCCTGAAAGTTTTGTGCAGCTAATGTTTTTCTGCATTGATTAACATAAGTGTATGCTTTTTTTTTTTTTTTTGCAGTTTTTTGCTCAAACCCACCACCCACCGGTGGATGGGGCCAGCGCCCTACTCCTTGAGTGACAGGCGCCACCCCCATAAGTGTATACCTTTTATATCAGTTCATATGTGGCATTGCACTGATTAATTCAAAACAGTTGTCCATCTCTGAAATAAACACCACTTAATCATGGTATATAATTCTTCTGTATGTGACTGAATTCTATGAACATTTTATTAAGGATTTTTCTATCTATCTATCTATCTAAAAGATACAGTCTTATGTTTATTTTTTTGCCTTTGATTTTAGTTTCATGGAATATTAGCTTCACAAAATAAAATGAGAAGTGTTCTTACACTTTTCTTCTGTTTTTGGCAGTTATGCATAGAATTGGTGTTTATTTTACTTTAAACAATTCCTGGATGTGTGCTTTGGGGGAATATCATAATAATTAATACAATTTCCTTAACATATATAATTTAATTCAAAGTAGCCATATTTATATTGCATGAATTTTTGTTGATTGTTTTTTGAGGAATCAGACTGTTATTCCAAGTTTACAGGAATAGAAAAACATACATCTGTTCCATTTTCCCTTTGCCTTTCAAATGTTAAGATTAATAACAGTGAACCTGTCCCTTTTCTGGACCATTAAAAAAGAGATCAAATAAAGGTGAAGAGAAGAATACCAGTTTTAAAAAGACTTATGACAAGCAATCTTTTCTATAGCTCCATTTCCTGTTCATCTTGTTTTGTGCTAAACATTATATATATATATATACACACACACACTACATTAAAAGAATTGAAGCAGTATTTACTTTTATTTCATTGAAAGCTACATACAAAAATGGATCTATAAGGTACAAAATGTACAAACCAAAGATAGGCTTGAAATTTTTCAGTGAAACAATACATTTTTTGGAGGCATTTTGAAGAGTGGTTATATATAATACCTGCAGGGATATTAATATTTATTTTTGTATATTTCTTAGTATTAAATAATATTATTTTTAGTAATATTGAAGTAATTTTATTATTAAAATCTAAAATACTCAAGTTTGTTGATGAAAGGATTGAAAAATTGTTCATATTTCCTAAATATTTTCACTATTTTGTTTTTTTATTTCATGTGATTTCACTCGTTAAAGACTGAAACATGAACTATATGACTTTAAAGGAAAATTAAACCTACTGTCTTTCTACTTGGAACATCTGAGGAAATCAAAACATAAAATAAATTACTACTTTCCTCTCTTATGCTATACAGTTGTAATTGAATTAAATTTTATTTTTCCATATGGTCCTAAAATTAAATATCTAATTTTGCCTTCAAATGTAGTTTCCAACTCTTTCATAGTAGATGAATGATATTTTATAATTTTTAGGTACTTTCCTTTAATAATTATTTTTATATAAAAGCTTTATTTATTATATATTTTAATTTTTTTGTTTAAATGTGATTGTATTAGTTTCCTATGGTTCCTTTAACCAAATTCGAGGGTTGATACAAGATAAATTCATTCTGTCATAATTTTAGGGTCCAGAATTTTTAAATCAGTATTACTGGACCAACATCAAGGTGTCAGCAGGGCCAGCCTATTTCTGTAGGAGACAATCCATTCCTTGCCTCTTTCAGGATCTGGAGCTTTGGCATTTATTGACTTACAACCTCAAGATTCTAATTTCTGCTCCCATGGTCACATTGATTCCAGCTTTTCTGTATATGAAATCTTCCTCTGCCTTCCCTTTGTACTAAAATATATTTAGGGCTTCTGTGAGTATTACATTTAGAATCCTCCTGGATAATCCCACATAATTTCCCCATCTCAAGATCCTTAACCACATTTGCAAAGACTATTTTTTCTTATAAAGTAAGATTTAGAAGTCTCAGGTTAAAATTTAGTATATTAATACTTGGGAGCTTTTATTCAGCCTGCTGCAGCAAATTTGCCTTTATTAATCTAGCTTATTTTATTTTTATTCTCATTTTTTCAGCATATTAACTACTCCTACAGCAAGTTTATGAAATTAAAAATATTTTAATGTAAAGTATTTCTTATTCTCTCTGCGAATAGTTTATTATTATTACATATTTCCGAATTTGCTGCCATACAAGACTTTATAGAATTCCACTGTTTACACGTTTTATTATCAAAACTTTACCTGCCTAACTAATATTTTGTTGCATTTTATTTAAGATTCTATCCATATTGTATGCATGTTTTAATATCAACCAATCATAGAAATGTCTCTCAAACATCGTTCTTTTAGGTGAATAAAAATTTAGGACACCAGTGGCAAATATGTCTTGAAAGATTTTAGAGTTCTTTTGCTTTTTCCTACAATGTAATGCCTAAGTGATATTTAGATATTACATTTATTGTTTTTAGCCTCCTATTAAAAAGACTTTAAATTTCAAAAATTCAAATGGTCCTTGTTTCCAGGACCATGGAATTTTTTTTTTTTTTTTTTTTGTAGAGACAGAGTCTCACTTTATGGCCCTCGGTAGAGTGCCATGGCCTCACACAGCTCACAGCAACCTCCAACTCCTGGGCTTAAGCGATTCTCTTGCCTCAGCCTCCCGAGCAGCTGAGACTACAGGCGAGGACCATGGAATTTTAAAAATGAGGAAAAGTATATCAGATAGGACAGCTTCTTTTTTTTTTTTGGCCAGGGCTGGGTTTGAACCCACCACCTCCAGTATATAGGACCGGCACCCTACTCCTTGAGCCACAGGCGCAACTCAGGGCAGCTTCTTTCTGCATTTAGTTATCTTTTCCACATTTCTATCATATAGAATTATACTTTCTTGGTAGTTAAGATTTCTGGGATTCTAGTGAATTCTAGTGAATTCACCACTTTGCCCTAGCAAAGACTTCATTTAATTATTTGCTTTCTATAAAGAAACTGAGGCTGCCAACAGAGCATTTGCATATATTTTTTTCCTCAGTACAAATATGTTATAAGGTCAGTTCCAGAGACCTCCACTGGTATCGTGTGCTTAAGAACCATTGTCTGCGTTGGTTAAAGCCTCATGCCCTGGAAGAAAGCTTCAACTGAGACAGTTCAACTGTCTTGGTTTTGCCACAAAACAAGCTAATCAGTGCTACCTAAATTCAAAGTGTAATGTAAAATTTTAAAGGTTATATATATATACTTTCTACTCAATAAGCTGAGGAAAGAAACTAATAAATAATTTTCCACATTTTCTTACTTCAGTAAAGTTTTCCATTTAAAATCACATGAAGAGAAAGAAATTTCATCAGCAATGCTGCAATTTTTCAATATACTTTAAGGAAATGGTCTTTCGGATGTTTTTCATTAAATCATGGCTGTGTACATTAATGCCTTTTGTGGTACAATGTGCTGATTTTATATATAATTTGGAATGTTTGCATCAAACTGGTTAATATAGCCTTCACCTCACTTACTTAATTGTTGTGTTAAAACATTTATACTCTACTCTTAATAGATTTGACTTGTACCCTTGCATTATGCACAATAAGCGAAGTCCCACCAATTACCCTCCCTCCAGCCGGCCTCTCCTCTCCCCTGCCCTCACCCTCCTCTTCCCTCTTTCACCCTAGGCTATAGTTGTCTTTATGACTAGCATAAAATTAATTTTGAAAGTTACACAATAAATCTAATGCCTATTATGTGTTAGAGTATGTAAGTTGATAGGTGTTGGAAATTTGGGGTAAACAACAGAGTCATTCTTTATGGTGAAGAACAACAAGAAAAAAAATGATCTATCCATCTATCTATATTCCAGGAATACCAAAGCGCATAAAGCTAATTATGCTAACACTTAAGAACTTTTTTACTACAGTTATACACATTGTTTTTGAGAATACAGGAGAGAATATATGTCCATGCTTAGTATTTTTATTTCAACTGAAAAGAGCATTGTTCTGTTTGCTCTGTGTTTTAAATAACTATACCAAAAGGAAAATACATCCTCAAAAGACAAAGTTTTTTCAACATTTATTATATTCAGAAGAATATGTCATTAGCTATCAATGCAGGAAATGCACTTTTACTACAATGATATTTTCAAACTGTCAGTAGTCATTAACATGTCTATAAGCTCTTATGGAAGTGCTACAAAATCAAATTGTTTAGAACTCTTACAGGTTGCCTTTATACAATTAGGTTTATTTTCAGCCTCAGCAATTTTGACTGTTTTAACTCTTTTTCACGTTTTATGAATTCAAATAATGAAATGGTTTTTCTAGTTGAAAATATTAGAAAATGTAACAAAACTTTATCTTCAAAAATTTTTATTTCTCAGGGGAATGTCATTAATGTTATCATGTGTTTGGAGCTAGAAATATGTCACCTAATATGAAAGGAAAATTTCTTTCAACTTTTGTCTCAGTGGTCGAAGTGAAAGCTGAAAAATTTCCTTAGAAGTTACAGACATACATATATGTCAACATAAGCGGGTTTTAGAGATAGATTATATATTTTATTAAGTTGATACAATTTTAGAGAGGTAAATAAAAGTTAAAATGAATTATTTCTATTTGCTTTACCTGAATTTTTCAAGTTATGTAACAAACGTAACATCATAACAATAAAAAATCCGATGATTTGTCTTTGTTGTTGTTTAAGTTATATGTCCTTTTGTTACTCCAACATTTTTTATTATATTCTTCTTAGTAAAGTATCTCAAGAATGGAAGAAAAAGTATCCAATGTACTCAGCCCTACTATGAAACTAATTTATGGCTTTCATATGAAAGCTATAACCCAGTTATAACCTAAGAATAGGGGGAAGGGGGAGAGAGAAGGGAGGGAGGGGGGAGGATGGGTGGATGGAGGGTGATTGGTGGGATTACACTTGCGGTGCATCTTACAAGGCTACATCTGAAACTTAGTAAATGTAGAATATAATTGTCTTAATACAATAACTAAGAAAATGCCAGGAAGGCTATGTTAACCAGCGTGATGAAAATATATCGCTTACTTAATAACAACTCCATAAATATTTGAGAATCTAATGAGTTACCTTAATAGCATATACAGGTGATCTACAATTTTAGTATGGAACAGACCTCATAAATAGGGGATCTTTAAAATTTCTATAAGATGAATTTTACATTAAAAAAAACTAAAAAAAATGGGGCAGCCCTGTGGCTCAAAGGAGAAAGGCGCCAGCCCCATCCATATGCCGGAGGTGGTGGGTTCAAAGCCAGCCTTGGCTAAAAACTGCAAAAAAAAGAAAAAAAAAGTAGCAACTTTAATAATATCTCAATTACCCATTTAAATACTATAATTTAGCAAAATGATTTAAAATATTGAAATAAATTCAAAGGCTTTAAATAAAACAGCCATTTTTAAAACTAAGGATTCTGATTGCCCTCATCAGTTTCTGTTAGTTTGCTGATGCAAGGAGCAACCGCCCCCTCAAAACAATAATATTTGTTGTTAGATCATTCCACATGGGGCCAATGATAAACACTCCAGAATTGATATAACAATTCTTCATCTGTAGATAAATACCTGAATCTTAGACAAAGTAAATTTCTTACAAGTCATGCATCATTATGTGGTTTAGAAAAGGTTCCATTTTGACTATGGGTATTATTTTGACTGCCTCTCATTATCCAGCTGGCTTTGCAACATTCTCCACCACATCTGAAGACATAGTCACCATTACCTGAAATATTAATTAATATGTGTATACAGAGAATACAAATAAGTACTGTTTACATAATGTTACTTTCTCATCTTTACATTCAAGGGTCTATACAGATCAATGTGAAGAAGGCAGGAATTGATGTTTCTCTGTTCTTCCCCCATCTCTGAAGATTTGCCCCGTTTTCTGAGTCTAGGATGGCTCAGTGACAAATCTGCATTCCAACCAATAAGCTGGCAGAAAGGGAGAAAAGAATTGTGTACTTTTTTTTTGCAGTTTTTGGCCAGGGCTGGATTTGAATCCACCACCTCCAGCATACGGGGCTGGTGCCCTACGCCTTTGAGCCACAGGCACTGCCCAATTGTTTACCTCTTTTTAAGGAAATGGTCCAAAAAAGTTGCCCACATCACACTGGCCAGTGCTTTGTCACATCTTTACCTGTGAAAAAGGGAAGCTGGATAATACAGCATTAAGTAAAAATCTTAATAACTCTGTAATAAGAGGAATGGCAACTAAAGGGCTACATACACATCAGCACTGTGGTAAGCTGAATGGCGCCTCTGTGAGAGGAAAAAACGCAAACATTTTCCTCTGCTTTCACAGTATCAATGCAGAAGATTTTGTCACCAAATGTGGGAATGTGGGGTTCTTTCGGCCCTCCAAGGAACCAGTCATTTATGCTATGGGCACCAGAGGTGTGTCCTCCAATTCAATTCTGACATCATCTACCTGGAGATAGGTTCAGATCACACAGGATGAGGGCTCATTCTTACAAAACTCCTCCACACTTCTGATGACAATTGCAAGCCCCAGGTGCTTTTACTTGTGCCTTGGACCTGTTGGCTATAAATTGAGGATCCTATGACTTTCTTCTTTGGTTTGATTAATTTGTGAGAGGTGATCATAGAGCTCGGGGAACACTTCTTTAAATTTACCAGTTAATTACAAAGGATATTTAAAAGACACAAATAAAACTCCAGGTGAAGATATACACAGAGCAAGGTCTGGAAGTGTTGCAAGTGCTGGAAATTCCAATTCCATGGAGGGTCACCATCCTCCTACTGCATGGATAAGTGCTTGTTTAAATTCTTGCAGGTGTCTACAAGTTCAGCTATCTAGAACCTCTCCAAATGCCATGCTCTTAGGGCCTTTTATGGAGACTTTATTGAACAGACATGATTGAAGTAGGGGCAACTGTGTAGAAATGTAATCTCATACAAAGGGTATGATCCAATACTGACAAGTAGACTAACTAGGAAACCCAGCAAGGCTTAAACATATTCTTATTGTTTTTCCTTCCTCCTTGGCATTGGGTAGGACCCCTTCTGAAATAAAGCCCTTATGACCTATAATCAGAGAAAGTAAGCCAAAATAATAATGGGGGGAATATTAGAGCATATTGTTAGTTTCTAAGGCCTGTTACGGGGAGAGAAAGGAGCAAGTTGAAAGGAGGGCAAGAGAAGATCACAGAAAGATTTTGTTTTCTGAAGCCAAGAACCTTGCAAGATGATAATAGGAGACTACATGAGTCAGGAAAGGTAAATGAGAAAAACAACATATGGTATGTATGTATGGTGATGTATCATGATGTACACATACGTACAGAGACCAATTATATTACATCCCACTAAAACCGTAAAGTTCTCTGTAACTTGTATATGTTACCTCAGATGGAGAAAGAGTCTTTGCAGATGAAGTTAAAATAAACCATTTGATTAAATTAAATATTTTAAGAAGGAAAGACAATTCTGGATTATCCAGGTGAACTCCCTAAGCAGTCCCAGGTGTCCTTATAACAAAAAGGGAGGTCAAAGGCAGTAGCTTATACCTGTAATCCTAGCACTCTGGGAGGCTGAGAGAGGAGGATTTCTTGAGCTCAGGAGCTCAAGATCAGACTGAGCAAGAGCTAGGCTCTAGGGGTCCTCGAACTTTTTAAACACGGGGCCAATTCACTGTCCCTCAGACCATTGGAGGGCCGGACTATAATTAAAAAAAAAAAAAACAAACTATGAACAAATTCCTATGCACACTGCACATATCTTATTTTGAAGTAAAAGAACAAAATGGGAACAAATACAATCACACTGCCTTATGTGGCCCATTGGCCGTAGTTTGAGCACACCTGGAAAAAAAGATAAATTCATGGAAATTGAACTATGATGAACAGAGATTGAACTATGATGAAACAAAACTAAACATATTTATAATGAGTAGCAAGATTGAATCAGTAATAAAAATACTCCCAACAATAAAATTCCCAGGGCCAAATGGAATCACAGCCAAATTCTACCAAATATTAAAAAAAAAAACTAATCTAAATCCTTTCAAAATTATTCCTAAAAATTAAGGAGGTGAGATTTACCGCACACTTAACATAAAAGGCTAGTATCACTCTGACACCAAACCGGACCAAGACACAACAAAAAAAGAAAAGTACAGACTTAATGAATATAGACACAAAAATTCTTAACAAAATACTAGCAAATCAAAAAGGTAATACCATAGGACCAAAGGTAATACCATAGGGCCTCAGGTGTGCAAGGAAGACTTAACATATGCAAAACCATAAATGTGATATACCTATAATACAAACAGAAATAAGGACAGAAACCGTATCATCATCTCAATAGACATAGAAAAAGCATTTGATAAAATTTAACGTCCTCCAAGATAAAAATCCTCAGCAATCTAAGACTTGAATGAACATACCTCAAAATAATAAAGGCCAATTTGTCTAATAATAATCCATTGAAAGCATTCCTCCTAAAAAATGGAATAAGACAAGGATGCCCACTTTTACCACTTTTATTCAACAGAGTACTGGAAGTTCTCCCCAGAGCAATCAGACAAGAGGAACAAAAAATAGACATCCAAATTGGAAAAGGGGAAGTTACATTGTTTCTATTTTCTATTTACTCTTATTTCTATAAAATCCTAAAAACTCCACCAAAAATTCTTACATTTGATAAATGAATTCATTAAAATGTCAGGATACAAAATCAGTGCACAAAAATAAGTAGCATTCCTATACACCAACAATGATCTAGCCAAGAACCAAATCAAGAGCCAAATCATATTTTCAATAACTGCAAACAAAATAAAACACCTGGAAATATATTTAAGCAAGAAGGTGAAAAGTATCTACAAGGAAAACTACAAAACATGGATGAACAAAATTGCAAATAACACACATAAAGAAATGAAAAGCCTTCCCATTGTTATGAACCGGAAGAATTAATACCATTGAAATAACCATAGCACACAAAGGAATCTACAGATTTAATACTATCCCTATTAAAGCACTACAGTTATTTTTGAAAAAATTAGAAAAAAGAAATTACAACGTTTATATGGGACAAAAAAGGAACCTAAGTGGTGAAAGCAATTTTGCGCAAAAAGAACAAAGCTGGAGGCATCACATTCTCTGACTTTAAGTTAGACTACCAGGATACAGCAACCAAAACAGCATGGTACGGGAATAACAATAGATGCATAGATTGATGGAACAGAGGGGAGAACCCAGAAATAAAGCCACACACACAGTTGTAGCCAACTGATTTTTGACAACATCAACAAGAAAAAACACTTGGGAAAGGATACCCTTTTCAACAAATGGTACATGGAAAATTGGACCCCTTATTATGCAGAAGAATGAAACTAAACCTTTAACGCTCTCTATACACCAGAAAGAAGTGAATATGTATTAAAGACTGAAATGTAAGGCCCAAACCTATTAAAATACCAGAAGAAAACCTAGGGAAAACTCTTCTGGAAATTGGTCTAGACAACTCTTCATGACTAGGACCCTGAAAGCACAGATAACTAAAACAAAATTAAACAAATGAGATTTTAAAAATCTACAAAATTTTCCTTTTGCACAGCAAAAGAAATAACCAACAATGTCAATGATCTGAGAATTTATTAAGAGATCAGCAGCAACAAAAAAATAACTCCATTGGGTGGTGCCTGTGGCTCAGAGGAGTAGGACGCCAGCCCCATATGCCAGAGGTGGCAGGTTCAAACCCAGCCCTGGCCAAAAAAAAATAAAATAAAATAACTCCATGAAAAAAGTGAGACAAAGATAATGGGTACAGGCAATTGCACTAATGTACACAGCTATGATTTAACAATAAAAAAAAGAAAATAAATAAATAAAATAAATTTATCTCAAAAAAAAGTGAGACAAAGACATAGATGTTTTTCAAATGAAGACAAACCAATGACCAACAATCATATGAAAAAATGTTCAACGTAACTATCAGGAAGATCAAAATTAAAAACTGAACCAATCATAGATGCTATTAATACAAAAACAGAAACAACTCCCCTTCATGGACATAGAGCATAGGGAACTCGTAAGTGGATGTTGGTGGAAATATAAACTAGTGCAACCTATATAGAAAATGTTATGGAGATTTGAAGTAAAAATAGAACTACCATATGATCTAGCAGTCCCACTTCTGATTATCTACCCAAAGGAAAGGAAAGAAATATATAAAAAGATACCTATATTTATGTTTATTACTGCACTATCCATGGTAGAAAGATACAGAATGAACGTCAGTGTCTCCAGCAGATGACTGGATAAAAATAATGTTCTATACCAGCATATACACGATCAACTGCTGTTCTGCTATAACAAAGAATGAAATCATGTGTTTTAAGCAGCATAAATGGAACTAGAGACCATTATCTTAAGTGAAATGATTCAGACTCAGAAAGATATGTTTTCAGTTATGAGTGCGAGTCAAATAATGTTTACATTTGGAAGCAGACTGGAATGATGGACAATTGAGAATCAGAGGGGTAGGATGTAGGAAGGGGGTGGATGATTGAGCCTCTTGGTTGGTACAATATACGTTGCTTCAGTGGTGCATGCACTGAAGGCCCTGACCTCACCACAATGCATGAATGTAAACAAATAGTAATTGTGCCCTATGAATATACACAAATAAAAAATACATGGAAAAATAAAAACGTCATACAATTTTGTGGAGCTATTAACTCAGCTCATTATAGAAATTTAATAAAGCACAATATGTGATTTAAAGAATACTCATGACAGTGTTGTTTCTAAGACCAAAAAAAAAAAAAAAGTGATCTAAATACCTAACTCTAAAGGGCCCATTAAGTAAAAATGAAGAATGATGGTGTTTCTTTCCATGGACATTTTGCATAGCCATTAAATTAATCTTGTAGAATAAGTATAGAAAAAGTTGTATGAAGATTTTTCCATTTGAAACTCACGTTAAAAAAGTAAAATATAAATTCATATTTGCAAAAGATTTTGAGTGCCTGCTATACTTCTAAAAATACACTTATGTTAGAAAAAAGTCCAGAGACAAATTGCTTTACTGGTTAAGATCTCTTACTTTTGGATATTGAATTACTAGTGAATTAATAGTTTACCTTCAGCTTATCTAATTTTTCTAAAATGAGTGTGTTTTATTTTTGTAATAATTACAGATGAAAGTATAAAATGCAAATAATTGAATAAATAAATAAAACAAAGCTTTAGGCTGTGCCCATAGCTCAGTGGGTAGGGTTTGAGTAGGGTTCCAGCCACATGCACCAGAGTTGGTGGTTCAAACCCAGTCCGGGCCTGCTAAAACAAACAAACAAACAAAATAGCTGGGCATTGTGGTGGGTTAGTTCCAGCTACTAGGGAGGCCGAGGCAACAAAATTGCTTGATCCCAGGAATTTGAGGTTGCTGTGAGCTACGATGCCACAGGACTCTACAAAAGACAACATAGTGAGATTATCTCAATTAAAAAAAAAAAGTTTAAAGGTAAAGAAAGTGAAGAATTTGAATAAGTGTGATGGTGATGTTTGACTGACCCCCACTTTATGAGCTAAGCACTCAGTTTGTGAGGTTCTGTGCTGGTATTGAGGCCATGGAGGAAAAGACCCATTTTTTGCTCTCATGAACTTTCTTTGTTGCAATTTGAAAATAAATTCAACATAATATGGAAGGTGATGTAAAGGATATATTGTTTTCAAATATTAATGGATATAATAATCAATATAATAATAAAATATAGGTGTGTCCATCCTTAAACAATCACATTCACTACATGTGAATGAGAACTGAAATGTGCAGGTTTTGGTAGTTTGGGTACAAGTGGTCGTCAAACTCACTTTGAAATGTATCTGTAGAGAAAGTTGATGAGTACATGCTAAGGAACATCTGCATTAAGAAAAGAGAAGGAGAAAAATGAGCCAGGAATTGCTCAAAATTGGTAAGGAAGGATGTTATTAGAAAATCATCTAAATACTGTGTCATGGAGATATTTTTATTATAAGTTACAGCTGCTATAAATAGCTCCAGATGTGCTTTATTTTTTACAAATGGAACAAATTAATTTCTGTTTCATTTACGTTAAAAGTGTAAATATATAAATAGTTAAAATACATAACAGCATTGAATCTTTGCCTCAACCTGCCCCACTTCCCATGTGCCACATCTTGCTTTTCTGCATTTTACCTCACTCCCCAACCCACAACTTTTGTTTGTATCTTTTTTTAAAGAAAGGAAGTTTGAAACAGGAGAACAATTTTTTTAATTCTTTATTAAATCATATCTGTGTACATGCATTTATGGGTACAATGTGCTGATCTGATACACAATGTGGAATGCTTACCTCTACCTGATTAACATAACCATCTCCTTGCTGACTTATTTGTTGTGGTAAAAACATTCCTACTCTATTCTTTATTTTATTAGATCATAACTGTGTACATAACTGCATTTATGGCGTAAAATGTGCTGATTTCATACATAATTTAGAATGTTTACATCAAACATCCTCTGTTCCTCCTAGTTTAGAAATGCATCATTGCATTATGCACATTGTTAGAGATCTGAGCGGTGGCTCACTCTTGTAATCCTAACACTACGGGAAGCAGAGATGGGTGGATTGCTTGAGATCAAAGTTCCAGACCAGCCTGAGCAAGAATGAGACCCCATCTCTAAAATATAGCCGGGTGCTGTCGTGGGCACCCGTAGTACCAGCTACTGGAAAGCCTGAGGATCTCTTGAGCCTAAAAGTTTGAGGTTGCTATTAAGTACGATGTCACAGATTCTACCAAGAGCACAAATTGAGACTCTGTCAAAAAAAGGGAAAAAAAACAAAAAAGGAATGTGAGTGTCCAGATGACTGTGGGCATCAAGATAATTGTCAACAGTGTTAATTTCCTGCTCATGGTAAAATGCAACCATGTCCTTTTGCCTGGTGATGGTGCAGGGGAGCAATCTTATAAGATGTGCAGTATTTGATAACTACAACTATTTTGCATGACTGAATTACCTGATCATAAACATTCTTTTTTTAATTACTAATAAAAGGCTCTCAAATTGGGCAATGCATAAGAATCACGTGGACTTATTTTTAAGGTCTTAAGAGACATGTTTCTTTCCAGAAGAATAAATTAGAATTTTTTAAATGGAGCATAGACATTAGTATTTTAAAATATGTCCCAAGCGAGTCTAACATGAATTTCATTTCTAGGTCCACTGGTTAAATACAAAAATTTATACCACTTCACTTAAGCTTTGTATTTGTTACAAAATCCAAAATCTTGGGTTTTTTATGTTGAAGGATTTTTTATTATTTTTTCAGAATATTACACCGCACAAACATTTTGGTCACATTAATTGCTTTTGTGCAATTTGAGTCAAACTTGTATGTGTGCCCATCACCAAGATAATGAGTATTGTACCCGTTAGATGTGAATTTACAGCTCCTCTTCTGCTCTCCCACCTGGTTGATTCCATTGCGTTTTACTAACATGTGTACACATGGGTGTTGAATGTTCCAATTTCATAGTGAGTACATGGAGTATTTGTTTTTCCATTCTTGCCATACTGCATATACAAGAATGGTCTCCACTTCTATCCAGGTTGCTACAAAAGGCCAGTAGTTCACCATTTCTATTTATTGCTGAGAAGTAGTCAGAGGTATACACATACCATACAATGTATGGATCTGTTCATGTATTAATAGGCACTTTAGTTGTTCCACATCTTTGTGATTGCGAATGTGCTCCAAGAAACATTTGACTGCACATGTCTTTTGATAAAATTATTATTTTTTTTTCTTTGGGTAAGTACCTATTAGTGGGATTGCTGGATCAAATGGTACCCCTACTTTTAGTTCTATTTTCCTTACTGGTTGTACTAGTTTGCAATCCCACCAGAAGTGTCTAAGTGTCAAAGAGTCATTTTCTCTTCTCATCCACACTAACGTTTGTTGTTTTGGGACTTTTTGATAAACGCCATTTTCACTGGCATTGGATGATATTTCACTGTGGTTTTGATTTATATTTTTCTCATGATAAGTGGTGTTTTTGAATTCTAGTTATTGCTGGAGAAAAATTCTTTCAAATAAAAAAATTGCAAAAGAAAACACAATCCAGTAATATTTACTATACATTTTAAATGTGAACATAAGAAAATCAGTAGAGAGGACATTAAATAAAAATGACCAGTGTAGGCTGGGTGAAGTGACTCACACCTGTAATCCTAGCATTCTGGGAGGCTGAAGCAGGTGGATTGTTTGAGCTCAGGAGTTCAAGATCAGCCTGAGCAAGAGCAAGATCCTGTCTCTACTAAATATAGAAAAAGTAGCTGGGCAGTTTTACCTGTAGTCCCACTACTCAGGAGGCTTAGGCAAGAAGACTGCCCCAGCCCATGAGTTTGAGGCTGCTATGAGCTATGATGCCACAGCACTCTACCCAGGTCAACAGAGTGAGACTCTGTACCAAAAATACATACGTACATACATTAAAATTAAAATTGTCCAGTTTATAAAATGGAAAATCATGATTATGCTATATTTCTACATATTACTATGCTGAAATATTTTTAAGTCGTAATACTAATATAATTATTGTTTTTAAAATCTAATACATATTAAGAGCACATTCTTTAACCATATAATATAAATTGACAACAAGCACACATGAAAAAACAGATGAGTCGGTATGGGGAAGTCAGTCATTTTTAAATTACAGATTTCAAGGGAAAGAAAATCAAGGACTTATTATGGTATTATAGACACTGTGCACTTAATTGTAAATCAAAAAGGCCACTGCACTTTTAAAATATAAGAGCTCAGTACCACACATCAAAAACCTACACTGGTTGACTATGCATAACAAAGCAAAAATTTTACTAGAGGATTTTATTACTACATTTTTAGAACATACAATTCAAGCTTTGATAATTCACCTTGATTCTCTCTTACATTGGGGTGATACATAATTATTAGGTGCATAGATCATTTTCCATTTTTCTATTTAAAATGCATCCCTGTAAAGTATGGTAAATGTACACTGGTTTGGCCCTTAATTTTTTTTATTCTTTATTCTTTATGAATGCATAAATATGTTGGAAATATAAGTAAATCATGAATGTATTATAGTAATAATAATATTTTTGATACAAGTCAAAACATCTGTATAATGTAAAAAAGTATTTTTGATATAAGCCAAAACATTTGTATAATGTAAAAAATGATCTCTTTTCCAGCTCTAAAATTTAGCAACATTTTCCCTTATATAGAAAAGAACTGGTTGCATATGAAATCACAAGCCTTAGTAATGTATATTAATTGGGCCATATGCTTGCTGAAAGCCATTTGTTATTTTCCATCTTTTAACCCGTATTTATTTATTTATTTTTTTTAAGACAGTTTCACTTTGTCATCCTTGGTAGAGTTTGCGGCGTCACAGCTCACAGCAACCTCAAACTTTCTTAGGCTTAGGCGATATTCCTTCCTCGGCTTCCCAAGTAGCGGGAACTATACGCGCCCGCCACAATGTCTGGCTATTTTTTTAGAGATGAGTTCTAGCTCTGGTTCGGGCTGGTCTTGAACTCATGAACTCAGGTAATCCACCTGCCTGGGCCTCCCAGAGTGCTAGGGTTACAGGCATGAGCCACTGCTCCCGGCCTAATGTTCTTATTTATCAATCAGGGACTACATTTTTTTCCATTCTGTTTTTTTTTTTTTTTTTTTTTTGCAAGCTTTTACATATATAGTTTCTTGGCAAGAGAATATTGACAAAAATGAAGAGGAGGGGACTCATGACTGTAGTCCTGATAATATTATTTAAATAGTGATATAGGTAACATTTTCTCTCTTTGCATACGGTATTTCTCAGAAAAATGTCATAATTCAACTAGAGGTCTAATAATATTTAAGAGCAATTAAAATATTCAATGCACTTTTGTTGGTGAATATAGCCTCTTTAAAGCAAGCATTAACTTTAGAATGGCTTAGTACTAGCCAAAATATTCATGTATCTTATTTCCTTCTATCAAATCTACCCCAGATATCTATTATATCACTTAGCATGTTTGAGGAGCAAATAACAGATACCCGGAGCTGCCTTCCTGTTGCTTTCCTTGTTTTGCTGGTGACCTCATTGTTACACAGAGGCTGTTCAGCACTAACTGCTGTAATCTGTGAGAAGAATGCACGAAGCTACAAGAAAGAGAATCAGAGCAAAGATGAGCTTTTATCATAGGATCACAGGGTTTCTTTTTTGTTCCTGGAAAGAAAATCACTGAAGTCCATCACAGAGTTTATTTTATGTTTTATTGGCCTGAACTGAGTAACACGCCCATCCCTACACCAATTCCTGGCAAAGTGGGACATACGGGCACGATTAGTTAAGCCAGTGTTTCTAATTGGTCACATTTTGGGTGAGGCAGTTCTTTACAGTGAAGGATCGTCCCCCGATTCCTAGGTACTAATGCCATGATTTATCACCATGTCAGATGACATCATTCTTCATACATCATGGCAGACTAGCACTGCCACCCACTGAAAACCAGGGATTGGTTCATCCTCCAAGGCTGGGTCTGTGGCCAAGATAATAAATTCACCTTTTATTACAGGAAAGGGAGTGATGGCTTTGGGTGGGTGAAAGCAATATCTGCCACACCTATGGAGAAAGTGAGTTAACGATTTGATTATATCAGGTTTACTTTTATATTTCCTTTTTAACAGACAATATAGGAGGTGCTGTAACCTCAACTTCAGTTTGCTAAGTGTATTTTATTGGAAAAAATTGTTTCCTCTCTCCAAAATTTTATTTTCTTTTCTCTAAAATAGTGGTTTGGGATTATGTTAACCTTGTATTGCTTCCAGTTTTAATTAACCCTTGTATTGCTTCCAATTTTAAACAACAACAACAAAAAGAAATTGAGTGTTATAACTTTTCACACGGGGCATCATGGATTGACTATGCTGTAATCCAAAAGAGATATAAATCATACACTATAGAGAAACAATTTAAGAGTTAGTCTATGAGTTTATGTGGCTTTCTACTGAAAGGTATATTGCAAAAAAAAAAAAATCTCTGAGGAGTAAATAAGAGCATTCATTGACATATGCCAAATAAATTTAGAAAATACTACATAAAAGTAATTATAAGAAAAATAAGGTTAAATAGTATTTTAAACTAATTTTCAAAAAATCTGGAAAGATAATCATGCCTTCTCTGAGAAAACTGACCTTCATAGTTTCGTTTTAATTTACATGTTTATTTGCACATATAGGCACTTTAATAATTTAAAAGGTTTGAATATTCTTTCAAATTATATAGGTTGACATGCTTTACAAAAGAAATGAGACTATAAACATTCAAATGATCTATCAAATTCTGTTGATATTTGGATTACTAGCAATATTGTTGTTCATAATATACACATTGTTTTTCCCATAACTGGTTAGTCTCTTCCCACAATTATCATAGGTAAAATAAATTTTGTCACCAGGTATGATACTCACTCAATTACATGATTATACATTTCATTCACTTACGAATTTATCAAACATTTACTGAATACATAAGGCACAGACCAGACTGTGAACAATTTGATTTCCCAACACCCTGTCTTGCATATCGAATTCCCCACACATCCTTTAAAATTTAGATAAAGTATCTCTAATACTAAAAGCTGTCCCTCACTGGCTTATCTTGATAAAATATTCTTTCTTGGGCTTTTATTGTACCAGTGCCGCTTGGGTTTTTGGAGCTCTCACTACTCACTGAAATTACCTACTTACCAGTTTTTCCTCCACAAGACCATTACTTACATCTTCGTATTTCCAATACCAAACACTGACTGTCACATGATAAAATATTTTCCAAGAAACATAATGATTAAATTATCATTTAGCTTCATGGCATTTAAGGATCAACACAATCCTACAGAACAGTGTATTATTACTCTCATCTTGTAACATTAAAGAGGATAAACAACTCATTAGTACACTACAAACATGTAGCAGAACTTAGAGTTAAACTCAAATTGACTTTGCTGCATACCCTCTTTATAAACGCTAACATTTTGACTGAATAAATCTTCAAGTTGTTCAGTGAATATTACCACGAAGTATTTATCAGCTAAGTACAAGCACGCAGACCTGCATTTCATTCAGAAATAAATGCTATTTCTTTCTTTCTACTAAAGCTAGTATATTTATATACGTATTTGTTCATTATTACTATGTGCAAATTTAAGACCTTTTAACATTTTGATTAGTCCCTTATTGTTAAAACAGAATGGAACTCTCAGCACAATTGTCCTGAGTTCTAGGCTCAGTATCAGTCAGTTAAGTAAAGGATGCTTTACTCTAAAACTCAAAGTTTACCAGTTGTGTCTTGTATGTGAAAATTCTCATTTCTTTCCCTGAAAAAATTGGCATGTTTTTCAAACCGTAGTTATTTTATACCTTTCAACTAACTTTCATATCGTCTAAAAATCTCTTAAATAAAAATTGGGAAACTCAAGACTACTTTTGCTGACAGTTGCCCAACTGCAAGACATTTTATAGAGAAAACAAATTTTAAATACAACACCCCCAAAATGGGAAAGAAAAACGAAAGTGTTAAGTGATTCAGTAGCCCTACCTTCTGTGACCTTTCAAATTCTTTCTAGAAAATAGGTACGAATACTAACAAGAAATATTTCCATGTGGGAAAAGCATATCTAGGAGTTGTGGAATCAAAAACTGATACCAACTCTTGGGTCTACTTTTTGAAATTTTTGTGTCTTTGAGGCTAATATCAATCTTCCTGAGCTTATGTTTTACACATGAAGTTCTAGTCCTTTGTTCTGAACTAATTATTGTAACTAAATTTTGAAAGGTACAAAACTGGATATTGTTTTAGCAATTAAGAAACACATGATAAAGTAAAGATTGCTCATACTAGTCACCAAGTTTATTTTGAAGCCTTTGTTAGTCAGTGATTCAAATTTTAGGTTGAAACTGGCATTCCAAATCGTGCTGTGTCTGCATCAATGTGATTTGTATATATTTTTAATAACTGTGGTCTTTACTTTCAAATGTATTGTCTTTTGCAGATTGAATTGATAAGATAAACATCAATTATATTGTAAGGGTCATATGAAGTATTGAAGCAATAGTATTCTGCTATTGCTTATATATTTCTCATAACTATTTGCCCAGAGTAGACTCTAATGACTAACTCTTTATTCAACAGCAAAATACAGAATGTTAGACTAGACAAATGTGAATCTCATCTGATTGTATAATAAAATTTATTTCTTATAGAATTAACAAAATATGAATTTCTTATTAGTACTCCAGAAAGTTTTATACACACACACACACACACGCACACACACACACACGCACACACACACACACGCACACACACACACACACGCACACACACACACATTTGATTAATGTAACAATATTGTATTAAAAAACACCTCAATGCCTCGGGCTTAGAACAAAATTCACAGGCCTATGAATCAACTGTCTCTGCTGATCTTTCGTTGGAACTAGGTTAGTAGTGTTACTATAAACTGTAGGTAAACTGGACTTGTCCTCAGTTGGGTCAAGTTCTGCTTCATGAGTTTCATTCTGGAATCATTTTAAAACCAAAGTTATTTAGAGGCTCTATCCTCTCTAAGAGAGGATCCTAAAAGCATATAACCCAAACCAAATCTCATAAGGGCATTTAACGCATCCATACTGCCCCGTTCTTTCCTGAAACCATAGCAAGGTGCAGGGCCATGTCCAAATTCATTGCCATGGTGACAAATGCTGCACTCCAAGACAGAAAAGAGAAAAGGTGAACATTCACTATACAGTAATTCAACTCATCACATATATTAGTCATTTGAAAATAATATAGTATTTCAGCAGCAATATTTGGGGGAAAATATCAGCATGAGACATATCAAGTTGTAAAATACAACAATTTCATAGTTAAGACTCAGTAGCTTCAGTAAGATTCACCTGATAATTTATGATTTCTTTACATATTACTAGAGGGGAAAAAAACAAAACAAATCCATGCTCAGGAATAGTCAAGATATTTATTAATCATCAAGTCTGACTGACAGGTAGTGTGCTTCAGTAAACACATCTCTTACTTTGAAGGTAGTTCTTAGTTCCCGTTATCTTGTTCTCTAATAATTTAGGTGACTCCTGTGTAAAGTAAGCTGCCTGATTTTATATCCAGGAACTGCTTTTAAAGTTATATTCTTGCTTCAAAATATTGTATCAATACCAACAATACTATTTTACATGAGAAAAGGAGTCCAAGTGAGTTAACTTTTCATTCTAAAACTTGAAAAAATATTTTTTAAAAAGTGAAGTGATTATTTTCCTCTTGGAAGTCATAATGCATTTCCCATCCTAGCAGGTTGATAAAATTAATAATCATTCAGTAGGTACTTGCTTATCACATTTATATTTTCATTCATACATATCTATATGTATATAAATCCAACTAAATACAAAATCCTAAATAGCATTGTGAAAAGCTTCTGATTTTCTTCACATCTTCGTGATAGAATAAGAACTGTAATATATTAATAATATATTATTATTATTATAGTCTCTCTGCTGCATTTATAAAACATCTTTGCCAGAATCATTTAATATAGATGGCTTGAATATTTATATTACTGAAGAGAAAAAAATTCAGCAGCTGTGTCTGCATTATAAGCATCTAGTCTGTCTTGTGCATAAGTGTCTCAGCATTAATATCTCGAAACTACACTCTTACTGAGTTTCATAATACAGGCTCATGTTCCTGCCTCATAAAACAATAGAGCACTTTGTCACAGTACCTTTGAGATATGCACATTCATCACATTATGATTAGCTAAGGTCAAGCTTGCAGCTACAAATAACATCCACAGTATTTGATAAATAATGCAATAAAATATCATTAACTGCTCAATGTAATGGATGATCTACGTTTTCCCCTTCTGCTGTTCAGCTATAATCTTTAGGGTTGCAGAAGTCACACTAGAGCTCCAGTAATAATGGGCTTGTTATTGAATCCATTAACTTAAATTTTTCTATTTTATTGCACATTCTGGACAAAATAAGCAATTGACAACATTTATAAACAATGTCCCTGAACATTGGTTAAGGAGATTTTTACTATGCCTCCTCCTTCATTTGTTCTTTATGCACATGTACATAGATAATCTAAGCATAAACGTTTCCACAATCATCGAATAGAAAAAAAATCTATATAACATTTGTATAAATATTGTTTTCAATTATAGATTAATAATAATACTATAGATATCACATATATATGAAATATACATACATAAACATATCTGTATATATTTAACAACAATAATAGTAACATTATTAAACATTAACATATGTGAATCTAAAAATCAAATGGGCATAATCATTACTCTTGGAGGATTAGGAATAGTAAGTAATTAGGCAATCAAATTTTCATGACTGTGGATCAAGAAAACTCAGAAATTCATCAAGACATAAAGCGATTGACTCAGATAACTACATTTTGTATTTAGAAGGAATCTGTTAGAAGGAAGAGAAATTCATTACAGTGCCTGAAATGCTGACATTAGATATGGAATACTCATAAAATTGTACCAACATTTAAACCAATTTATATAAAATGAGTAATAAATATGGAAAATAACATCCATATAGCTTGCTTTAAATTTTATTCATTTAGTAGCTTAGATTTCTAGAAGAATCATTTAAAGTGATGAATGCTATTAAGCAGCTATGTAAACACAATAGCTGAATTGAGTGTTTCATGAATGTATTTTTGTGCCATGTAGTTAATACGTTAAATAGAAGAAGAGACCATTTCTATCAACATTTTGGATATACAATAATGTAATTCAGTTTTCAATGATGATCTACTGAAATCCACTGGGATCCTTTAATTATTATCAACCTTATTCCCTAGTGATTTTTTTCATTGAGCAAAGTAGTCCCAAATATTAATTTGCTTGCCTATAAACAATTTCTTATCATTTGTTCCTTATGGTCTCAACATGAATAAGACATTGAAATAAGCAGAAAGGATATAATCAAAACAGAGGCAAATAAGTTATGTCTACAATTCTGAACATCTGGGATAACCTTTCAAAATAAAATATGGTTCACTGTGATTATGAACTTCTATAAATTAAAAGAAAGAAACATTTTCATATTAGACAGAGGAAGCTCATTCATCAGTGAGCACTTACTATCTGTATGTGCCAATGACTAGGAACATACGAATCAAGGACAGACCCCATCCCTCGTGTAAGGAAGTAAGTAAACACTATACTTTGTCCAGCTCTGTGAACACAGGTGATGTGGGCCACTGTATCCCCTGCATTCACTGGAACTAGCACAGCACCTTGTACAAAGTTAGTCCCCAAAATTATAGGATTGATAGGGAGTTACATTACATGTTTATCTAGATCACAGTATCACTGGTGATACTGATCACCAGTATCAGTCCATGGCCTATTTGGAACAGGGCCACACAGCCCAAGGTGAGCAAACATCTGTATTACAGCTGCTTCCCAATGCTGGCAACACCACCTAAGCTCCGCCTCTTGTCAGATTGTCTGAGGAGTGCAAATCCTACTGTACATTGCCCATGCAAGGGATCTAGATTGTATGTTCCTTGTGAGTTACAGCAACCAGAATGAGATAAGGAGTGGACTGGATATAATCGGCACACTTCCAGTGTCATTGTCTCCCATTACCCCCAGACGGGACCATCTAGGTGCAGTAAACAAGTTCAGGGCTCCCACTGATTCTGCATAATTATGAGTTGCACAATTATTTCACCATATAATATAATAGAATCATAATGATAGAAATAAAGTGCACAATAAATGTAACATATTTGAATCGTCATGAAACCATCCCCAGTTTGGGTTTGTCTTCCATGAAATGGTCCTGGTGCCAAAATTTGGGGGACTGCTGCCATGAAGAGATGTTATCTGAACTTAATTTTGAACAGTGTGGAGAAATTAGCCATGTGAATTAAATATAAGACAGGAGTCAGCAGAGGATGCAGCTTACAGGCAGAAGGAACAATAGTTGAAGAGGCCCAATCTCATCAGTTTCATGGTACGTTGTAAGTAATTTCCTGTGGCCAGCATGTCGTATACCTAAGGCTTAGTAGCAAGGAAAGAATCAGACAAAATGTGAAGGCTTGAACCATAGAAGGTCACATATGCTATGCAGGAGACATGAGATTTTATCTTATAGACAACTGAGCAGCTATTGAAAGCCTTTAACCAAGATAGTTTCAGGCTGATATTTTTATAAAAATCACTTTGGTGTCCAATAGGAAGATAAGAGTGTAGATAGGAAACTAGGGAGGAGGCAGTGGCGTTAATTATGCCGTGACATGCACAAGGCTGTAATAAATGGCAATTAATAAGAAAGGAAGGGAAAGATGGATTTCAAAGCTACAATTTAAGAGATGAAAAAAATAAGATTTTTTCCTCAAGGAAAACATTTTAGTATGGAAGAGGCCCAAGTGAACTGATATGCATGTATTTTTATTAATATTATATTTTATCTTATTCTTTTTTTTGCTTAAATAATTATTTTTTGTTTTATTTATCTGGTGTGGTAACTTTGTTTTTTGGAGACAGGTTACTAGAATGTTCACTTTATTTTTTATTTTATGTTTTTTTTTTATTAAATCATAGCTGTGTACATTAATGTGATCATGGGGCACCATCCAGTAGTTTCATAGAATTTGACACATTTTCATCATACTGGTTAACAAAGCCTTCCTGGCATTTTCTTAGCTATTGTGCTAAGACATTTACATTCCACATTTATTAAGTTTCACACATACCCTTCTAAGATGCACCCATTATCTTATTCTTATTTTAATTGGTTTACAAGGTCTATCTAATTGCTGATTAAAATTATGTTAACTCTGCCAGATTTCAGCAAGTGTTTAACTGAGTGCCTATTGTGTAAGGAATATTATGTCATGCTGGGGAGTCTGTAAGAAATTCCACAGATGGAATTCAACCACTTTCTCTTGTGTACATTAACACTATGACTGCCAGAAAAATAATAATAATAATAATAAAGTAAAATTGTCCTTGAAGCCATAGTGTTCTATTATAAAAATAAATTTAAAATTTATTGAAAACAAAATGATTTTAAAACATACATCTATAAAAAAGTAATATAAAATGTTAAAGATTAGTAATGCAAAAAATAATGTGAAAACTGGAAAAACAGTTCATAACTCATGTGACAATAAATGTATTAAATAGTAACATTATTACTTTTAAAGTATTTTCTTATTAGACAGGGAAAATACTAGTGTGGAGAAATCTGGCGAAAGATAAGGGGTCAGGAGAAATTAAATATGTCAGAAATTAGCAGAACTTGAAAACATAAATTAGTCATCTAAAAGCTACCTAAGTTGAGTAGTAAAGTGGTCAAGTATCTATAGTGGCAAAAGAACATGGAAATAGTTGCTTATATGGAGCAGGAAAAAGTCTCTTTGAAAAGGAAGTTGCAGTTAGAAATTTACACAGAGGCTGAGACTCTGTCCCAACAGAACACCTGTTACTAAACAGGAAGCTAGTCCCATATACATCCAGTTAATGTGGCTAATATCTTGATTTTGCTGAAACAGGAAAGTAGAAAGTATACATGTTTTGCCAAACTTTAATAGAAAATAAATATAAGCAGCATTTAAGTAAATTTTGTTCTCTCAAAGGCAGGATATTTTCATAATTTAGGTTTATTTCTTGCTCTGACATTTATTCACTCTGTGTCAATGTGGGTCATGACATAATGCCTCACCTTAAAATAATAGTGATGAGGACTGCCTTATTGGAGTTTGGCTCATAATCTCAAAAGACACAATTCTGAACACCATAATCCTAAATATTGAAATCCCAAAATTAATATTCTGAAAGATTAAATATTCCTAAAGTTGAAACCCATAATGTCTAAAATCCCTAACATCTAACCAAAATCATGACGCAGAATAGTTGTGTCGTATTAGGTAGAACTATTCCTTGTTATCTTTATTTGTAAATTAGGAATTAATAATTTAGGAAGATGGTGTATGGGTGTCTCATTGACAAAGGGTGAACTTAATTTTAAGTGTCAACTCGACTGGTTTGAGGATATGTAGAAACCTCACAAAGCTTTACCTTTGGTTGTGTTGGTTGGGGTGATTCCAGAAATTATTAGTGTCTAGATCTGAGTGAAGCAGGTGGAAAATATCTTCCCACAGTGTTGGTGGGCAAAATCCAATTGGCCAGGGGTCCAGAGAGAACAAATACAGACAGCAATTGATCTGAGAGATGAGAACATTAGAGGCGCCTTGGATATCTGAACTCCATGCTCACTTGCCTTTGGATTCTAGGACTTATACCAGTGGTCTCCTATGGTCTAAGGCTTTCAGCCCCACAGTGAGAGTACACCATTTTGTTTCCTTGAGTTTCAACATAGAAACATTGTGGGGATTTGTATAATGGCCAGGGCAGAGATCAAGGGAAAAGCTCCACCCTGAAATATGGGCAGGAGGACTTGTACCCTAACCATGAAGGGAAACGCCTTCAGGTAGAAGTAGGGGTAAAATTCCTCTTTCCCATTGATTCTTCAGAGGAGGACTGATGCCAATGCATCTGCTCCATAGAGAAACTAGAGGGGTCTAACCTCCCCCAAGGGATCTGTGTGTGCAACCACAGATCAGACGCTGCCCCTCCATAAGTCTCAGGTTCCAGAATTCTCAAGACTGCCCAGACCCTTAAAGTTAATGATTATAGATAGAATAAGAACTAACATGCTTACTCATAGAAACTGGTGACATTTTTGTTCCAGGCCTCAGCTTATCCTCTCGGCTAAATAAGAAAATAGCCTTCAATAATTCCTTCTTAGTGATTGTGTCCTGGGGATTATTTGTTCATATGGTCCAGGCATTCTCTTTAATGCCTGAGTTAGAAATGTTACTAGATCAGCAAATCAGGCTTTACCTCTTCCAGCCTAAACTACTTAGTCTTTTTTATTGTTAATAATATTCTTAATAATCAACATTTCTATTATAGTGGTTATAGAAAGCTTTAAGTAGGTACATGGAGCAGAAAATATCTACTCAACAATATTTGAATGTTTGCTCCATTTTCTTCTTGTAGGGCTAATTTATGGTAAGGTGTGAGCTAAGGATCCATAATGCCTCATTCTAATCTAAGCTTGGAAAATTGCCTTATTGAGGCTAATTTCTTCATATATAAAGGTGAAATTAAAAAAAATCCCTAAGATCTCGGTAAGGAATATAATGCCAAATTTAATGTCTTCATTTCCAATATTAAGTATTTATTTATTCATGTAATTTCTTTATTAAATCACAACTGTATACATTAATGCATTTATGGTGGACAATGTGCTGATTTTATATACAATTTGGAATTCTTACATCAGACTGGTTAAATAAACTTCACCTCCCTTATTTGCTGTGTTAAAACATGTATACTCTACTCTTCATAGTTTTGACATGTACCCTTGCATTGTGCACAATAGGTCAGGTCCCACCAATTACCCTCTCTCCCCCTTCCCCACCTTCCTCCTCCTCTTCCCTACTCCATTTTGGACTATAGTTGTGTTTTATCATTTGTATGTAACTGTGGGTGATTATATACTGGTTTCATAATAATATTGAGTACCTTGGATGCTTTTTATTCCATTCTTGAGATACTTTACTAAGGATAATATGTTCCAGTTCCATCCAGGAAAACAATATTAAGTATTTAATAAATGATAACTGCTGCTGGTGTGACTGTGTGAACTCATCCAGGAATATATACCCTTTTGAAGTTATTGTGAAGTCTTTTCTTCCCATTATATCAATCACTGTGTCTGGCACCTG
The DNA here is from genome assembly GCF_027406575.1 of Nycticebus coucang. NCBI lineage: Eukaryota > Metazoa > Chordata > Mammalia > Primates > Lorisidae > Nycticebus > Nycticebus coucang. The sequence continues at coordinate 35,608,956 of NC_069782.1, forward strand.
TTATACATACAATAACTAAAAGTTTTCATGCTGGGTATTTTATCTTGTGTACGGACACCAAGATATTCTTACTGAACTTTCAACACATTTCCAGAGATGGCCTTCCTTTGTTGTGGGCACTTGCCACCTGGAAGAAGGCTCAGACCCCACTTTAGGTATAAATCAGATAGTGATTTATTACACCTGCGCAGGTGGGCCACCACCCAAAGGTAAACAGCCCTGAAAAGAGGAGCAGGGTGATTTTTATACCCCTTTTGTGTTACGTGGCAAGCCAAGCAAAAACAGAAGCAGAATGTGGTTGGTTAGCCCAGGGGAGGGGTTATAGAGTTGGCTCAGGGGAGCTACAGTGTGGCGGTTGGCACAAGAGCGGGGTTACAGTGAGTCAGGGGGTTACATCATGACAGCTGGCGTGGGGAAAAACTTGGCCTGGGAAAGAAGCTTTTCACCATTGTTTAGCCATTGCTAGGGGGTTGGGGTAAGTTCTATCATTGTTTTACTTGTGGCTAGGAGTCTCTGGGAACTCAGGGAACTTCCTCATTCTATTCTGAAACCTGTTCTCAGAATTAACCCAAAGGGAGCAGGGGTTTGAGATGTGTGGGGACTCAGGCTGAGACACTTAGGGGCTTTTAGAGGTCTTTTTGCTGGGTCAGTTATTACACTCCCCACTAGTCTTTTTGGGAATCAAATCCTTCATTCATTTGTGTTGCTAGGAAGGGGCTGATAAGACATTAGACTCTCATCTTTAGGTATAAACTTTTTGAGCCTCAGTAAGGTCATGAACAAGGCAGTTTTAAATATTTTGGATGATTCAATATCACCTGTGGATTACAGTTCAAATCTCTTACATAAAACTTAAATAACCTTTAATGCAATTTCAACACATTGTTTATTCTTAACTCATACTGCTGAAAACTACACTACAGCCAAACACATCTCTCATTTTTTACCAGGTGTTTTCATTGCTTATGTCTTTTCCGCTATTTTCCCAGAGAAGCAATTAAGAAAAATAACCTGGAAACTTATTTCTTCTCTAAACTTTGAAATAAGTCATCAAGATAGAGTCCTGGACTTTTTATATTTATGTCATAAAGCCCTCACACAATGCCAGAAACCTAGTAAGAACTCAAACTATTTTTGGCAAAAGTAACACTAAAAGTTACCGATATGTGCGTCAGTCGTGTCAAAGGGAGGTTTCACTGAATAAATTAATAGCAAGCTGTTAAAAGGAGGTAAAGTGTAGGGCAGAAAGAAACAGGTTAAGGCAGTTTAACAATGTTGATGGTCAACATTGTTGTTTAATAAGTATTGCCCGCTAAAAATCTTTATTATAGGAAATATCTATAATAAAGTGTCTTGTTTACTGACCTTCTCACTATAAGATTCTCAGCGATTCAAATCTGATAGGCCGGGCATACCCCTAATCTAGCCATTTGAGAGGCTGACATAGAAGGGCAGTTTGAGGACAGGAGTTTTAGAGCACATAGATATAAAATCTGTGCATTGCAGGGAGCACTACTAGTCCCAGCTACTCATGAGGCAAACGTAGGAGAATGGCTCCAGCCCAGGAGTTAGAGGCTACCATGAGCTGAACTACCCTGAACTCCAGCTCGGATGCTACAGTCCCTGTTTCTGAAAAATAAATAAATAAATAAATAATAATAATAATCTGATTAACTAGGGTTAATTAACTCAGTAATAACAGAGAACTGCGATATGTTACAAAATATACTTTTCCTTTGTGATGGCAGTTTCTGATTTCCAGTAATCAATATTTAATCTGAAAAAATACACAGAAACGTTAAACATTTATTCTTTGATCTGCTCTGAGATACTGTTGTTCAAAAGTTTAAACCAGTGGCTTTTGCTGTACGTATATGGGGAAAAATAAAGACAATAAAAATTCAATGTGAGGTCTGTATGGTAATGATGGTACAGATTCAATTGGATTTGCTGCACTTTGTTAAATTCTCATGGTGTGTGGCACTGTACAATCCTGGTCAGTGTTCACAATAAAACAAGTCCCATAATTGATCTCTGAATAATAAAAGGTCAGTTTTGATAAACAACGTTTAAAGGGTTGAATATATTTAGTATCAAAATGTTATAGTGAAAATAAAATAGAGTTTGTAATCAGACACATTCCAGATCCATTTTTTCTCAAATCTTAACACTAATAATGAGCATGAGCAATGTACTTAATATCTTTTCACCTCATTTAAAAACTTTTCATTTTTATTGGGTATAATAAGACTTTGTCCTCAGTGTTCCTATAAAAGTTAAATGTGCTAATATATTAAAATACTGTTAACATTGGAAGTTATATAAAGAATGTATGAATTCTTTGACCTTTTATTAAAAATTTATTATGAGAACTGATTATTCATATAATTTATATAAGTACTTGCAATTAATTTTATTTACAATTCAATGCTTCCACCATGTAATTTGAGGTTGCTTAGTAACACAGTTATTCCTTTATTTTAACTGTATATTTGTTAAACATATAAATTGTGTCAATTGAAATGTTGGGTGTGACAAAGGTAGAGCAAAAGGAAATATCAGAATTAAACTAAATAGAAAAGGTATAGGAAGAAATTGTTGATACAAGCTATTGCAATTGATTATAAAATTCATGAAATATATAACAACCTGAAGTTTATCATGTATATGTAATTAAACACAATATTCCATTGTCTAATTCCTTTGCTATAGGTTTCCACTACATAAGAAATTGCTAGATCTAAATATATAATACACGTATGTTATATAGTCTTCATCTTTTTATCCACAGAAGCTTTCAAAGTAGAAAAACTTCCTATTCTGTCAGAATATGTACTGCATAATTCATCATTTCTCTACTAATATCCTAACAAGAAATTGCCATTGTTTGTTCTTTCTTGTATAAAATATGTAATAGTAGAATGACGTGATTTTAGAGTATTAGTTTTGTTCTAGATTAATTGCTTTTTCTCCTTTTTAATAAGAAATAGAAGACATATTACAGAATTAAGATACTCGAGGGTATGTTTTATTGATCCACTAATATATGATTTGGGTGGTTAAGACACTTAGTCTTTAGGGTTGTAACTTATAATGTACCCTAGGCATAAATAAATGGAATAATAAAATGTACCCAGGAGTGTCTTCATGTCATATTAAAAATAATAAAACAGATGAACTATTATATTCTGAATTCAAATAAAAGATTAGGAACGCAAACATTCAGTACTCTGATTTGAATTTAATTGAAACTTTTAAAAGTCTAATAATATGGTTACCACACATAAAATTTTATTCTACATTGCATATTTATTTACATTTATTTTCCAAAAATCATCTAAAGGACTTGAAAAAAAAATGTTAAAAACAAAAGCGTTGGTTAACTTTGAAATGCCAGAGGCAAACCTCACACACTTCAGTATTGAGGTATCTTCCAAGAACATTCAAACATCTTCAATTTCCAAAAGAGTGTTTATTTCATGATTTCTTAAGTCATTTGACTTCTTGACCTTTTTCTCAACTCTGGGTTAATTCATTGTTATTTAATGTACTTTAAAATATATTTCGTATTTTCAGTATGATAGGCACTGGCCCCAGAACTTGGCTAAGTACTGAGGAACCAGAGATGAGCACAAAACATTCCCCAGATTAAGTATTCACAGTCGAGAAGTGAAACTGACATATAAATAATTTCATACAAAGGGAAAAGAGTCATAATTCAGGGTCCTGTCTACTTCTGCCTTGGGACAGAAAGGTAGGCTCCATAAAGAACATATTTAAAAGAAAAAAAAAATCAAAGTATTTGAAGGGAGGCAAGCAACAGCCAGGAAATAGATGAGGCTGCTCCCGTCAAATGATGAGGGGTGGTGTGTGACCTGGCTGGGATTTCAGACTTCTGATTCTATTGCCTGAAGGCAATAGAAGATGGCTGAACACTTTTCATTGTTGTTTTATTGATTTATTTATTTTATCAAGAGAATCATAAGAGCAAATTTATCATTTGGAAAGATCCCTCTAGGAGCCCTAAGGAAGATTGATTGTCCTGGAGTGAAGTAATTACAAAGTTTAAGCGAGAGATGCTGAGGGCCCACAGAGAGTGAGAAGGACATAAAGAAGTGAATTAGGAAGGAAAGTCTGAGTTTAAGCTCTCCCTCTTCACAGTGCACTCCAGGAGAACACAAGCCTTGGTGACGAGTAAGATGTAGAGGATATTGAGAGGGAAGGACAAGAAACGTTAGAGGACTTTTGCAACACTTAGTTTTCTTTATTTGAAGCAATAACCAGTATTAACCCATGGGTTGTGAGCACCTCTTCCAATTTTATCAATCTTGCAGGACTCGGTGTAAATTTTGTTTCCCGTAGGAAATTTTTCTCAGTCTCCTGGTCTGAAACCCCAGCGTCTCTGAAACCTATGCATGATTTTGTGAAGTTATTTTGACGTTTTATTCAAAAGGGCCACCCCGCACTCTTTGCCACGCCACTGAGGGGGTAAACTGAGAGGACTAGACCTCTGTATTATTATTTTAAGATTTCTTTGGCTTAGCTTAGTAGTTCAATGCTTGTCATAGGGCAGGACTGATGCTATAGAAATAAAGTTAGCTGGGGAATTAAGCACACATATTAACTCAGAAGACTTTGGGGGATTAAATAAGAAAAAAAAAAAAAAGAGAGAGAGAGCGAGAGACCTAACCAGAAAAACTATTTACTAGGAAGCAGTAGAAGAGCTACTTCGCTGTATGATAAGACACATTTATAGGGATTTTGTATTCACTACTCTCTTCTGCTCCTACAATGATCTTCTAAATCTGTAAATTATTTCCTTTGTTAGTCATCATCTATACTCATCCATTTTTTTCCCAAAGGATATTCATTAGTAGAGTAACAAGGACACTCAATATGTGATAACTTCATGCATCTGAAGATCATTAAAGCTCATGAGATACCATGATTTTGCAAATAACATACAGTTTACAACTATAGCAACATGCTTACGTTTCTTCTAACACATCATGTTTACTCACTCCTTGGTATTTTATAAATGTCATTTTTCAAGCTGAATATTTCTATTTATGAGTCTAATTTTAGTGCAAGTGTCACTTTTCTTTGTAGAAGAATTCCTCTCCACTCAGTGTCTGAATGAAATGCTGTGTTTTCTTATTCCATAATATGTCTTTTTTTCTTTTTATCATTGGGGATTCATGGAGGGTATACAGAATCAGGTTACATTGATGCCTTTTTCAGATAAGGGCCCTAATGTATCTTTATTCTAACATTTAGAACACTAGATTATCCTTTCACTTTTGACTCTGAGCTGTCCCTTATTCACAGTGAAGTAAATGAGACCCCCATCTCTAAAAATAGCCGGGTGTTGAAGTGGGTACTTATAGTCCCAGCTACTTGAGATGCTGAGGCAAGAGAATCGTTTAGCTTAATAAGAGTTTGAGGTTGCTGTGAACCAGGACAGCAAAGCACCCTACCAAGTGTGACAAAGTGAGACTCTTGTCTCAAAAAAATATTAGAAAATGTAAAAGATTTAGCATAGAGATATTAAAAATGAAAATTATGAAAGAAAGTTCAGAAAATAGACAAAATGAGATTATAAGAGCCAACATATGGCTAAGACAATTTCTAGACACAGATAATGTGTGAGAGGCAATTCTTTGAAATAGAATTTCTTTCATACGTGCTAATGACAGAGTTTCCTGTAATAGACAGAAGTCATAAATTGTCAGATTGAAGAATCAAATATTATTCTGACCAGAAAACAAAGATAATGGAGACACATTTAAACATGTTATAATAAAGTACAACCAGAAGAAGTCAGAGAGAAATGGCATATATTTAGGACGGTGCCTGTGGCTCAGAGGAGTAGGGCGCCGGCCCCATATGCCGGAGGTGGCAGGTTCAAACCTAGCCCTGGCCAAAAACTGCAAAAAAAAAAAAAAAGAAAGAAAGAAAGAAAGGGCATATATTTACAAAGATAGTAGGATTTTAATAATGACCTACTTCTCCTGTGAAAAAGAGTCTGTAAGATACTGTATCTTCAAATATCTGAAGGAAAATGACTACCAATGTGGAATTCTGTATCCAGAAGAGAGGGGAGTGGAGAGAAGACCGTTTCCTACATCAGTTTACTGCCGAGTGGGAGGAAGTTAAGTAAGAACGTGTAACACTCTTCCCAGCCAAACTCTGAGCTCAATGAAGACAGACATTTACTTGGATAAATTTATTTTGTGTGCCAGGTACTAGAAGTAAATAAATATTGAAGAGAAGAAGGAGAAAAGTAAAGAAGTGGGTGGTGGCAATATATAAATATATTGTTTCCAAAAATCTAAAATAAATCCTATCACTGAAAACAAGGTGAATTTGTACCGGAACCGAAACACAACAAAACAAAAAATTACCCCCCCAAAAGGAAGTTGAATACAGAGCAGTGTGGAGAAAATAAATCGAAACATTTGGGTTCCAAAATGAGAACAAAGGTGCCAATGACATAACCATATTGATTAACAGCAGGAAATTTATAAACAGTGTGTCACTTTAGTACCAATCCATATGAAAGAGTTGGTTCTTTTGGTGCTTTAGTTCTTGGAATGTGTTGTAGTAAGGGGCGATGCTGAATTAGCTGTAACTACTTGAATCCAGTGTGTTCAAATTACCTTTAAGAAGAAACATTAAAATCAAAGAAAGAGAATATATGTCCAAAATTAATAAAGGTAAAATGAAAATAGTTATTTCAATAACTTTTTCAGTAAAGAGTCCTTTTTTCAACAGAATAGATTAAAATAAAGAAGAAATGAAACCACAGCATATTATAAACAAAATGTAGTAAGTATATATGTGTGATTTATGTATTTATATATCTAAATTCAGAAGTAATAAATATAACTTAAGCCTACTATTAATAGATTTTTCATTTTTAATCTCAAATGTACATAGACAGCTCACTGAATAATAGATTGTGGATTCAGTTAAGGTAGATCAATAACTAGTCCTCTTACAAACCTGTGCTAAACTTTTCTTTCCCTGAGTCACATGCCCTCATGTAGGAATTAAAGGATTTAGGCTTAGTATGCACACATCATTTCCTTAAGTTTCCTGTTCTCTTTGTATAAATCTTTGCCCGCAGGCTCTTCCCAATGTTTGGTATAATGCAACATTCTAATATTGCCACTCTAGTTAAGTGTAAAGTAGTACAACAAAAAGATATTATTTTCCTTAGACTTTTTCAGATTAGCGGTGAGATTGGGACTCATATCTCACACTTATTAGCTAGACAGGGCATTCTTTTTTTCTGTGAATAGTAATTGCTACTTAGCCAAGTTTTTTTTTTCCATTTTTATTGTTGATATGTATAATTTTATTGTATACTTTAGGTATAAAATTCTAGAAAAATTTAAACATTGCAAATATTTTCCTATCTTGCCACATGAACTTTATCTTCTACAGAACAATTCTCCTCAATTTTTTTTTATAGTAAATTCTAGTAGCCTTTATGTTACAATTCTTTTGCAGTTTTTTTTTTTTTTTTTTTTTGGCTGGGGCCAGGTTTGAACACACCCTCTCTGGTATATGGGGCCTGGGCCGGTGCTCTACTCCTTTGAGCCACAGGCGCCGCCCTATGTTACAATTTTTGACTCTTGTTTTTCATTTAGTTACTCTAAAAAAAAAGTTTATAAAAATGTACTTTGACTTCATTTTTTAAAGTAACTTAGTAGTACTTCTTTTAACACCTATAAGTAGGTCAGCTGAAGGACTTCTGTAGATGCTGTGTATCATGATAAAGAAGTTCATTACCATCCGTAAATTGCCAAGAAATTAATTTTTTAATGACTACATTGTTAAATTGTCTCAAAAGCATCTATTATTTGCATCATGTGATTTTTATTCATTGATCTGGTAATACGAACATTGTATCTATTTATTTTCAAATGTTGAATCTTTGCATTTCTGGATTTTGCTGGATCTAATAACCTAAATGTATTCACAGTTTTTGCATCTATAATAAAGAGGTACATCGTTCCGTAGTTTTTATCAGTTATATTGGCATTGTCTGGTTTTGGCATCTGAGCAATGATGACATCAGAAAAGAAATTGAGTAGTCCTTATTCTTTAATTTTCTGAGAAATTCTGTAGTTATTGCTGCAATTTCTTCCTCAAATGTTTGATACAATTTGCCAGCAAAATTTTCTTGTCTTGCAATTTTCATAAGAAGATGCTTAACTACCATTTAATTGATTTTAAAGATAGAGGAATATTGAGAATGATTAGTGTGTGTGTGTGTGTGTGGTGTGTGTGTGAGAGAGAGAGAGAGACTGAGAGACAGAGATATTTGGTAATATTCTTTTTCAAGCCATTCAAGTTCTTCTTACTCTAAGTTGTTGAATTATCCACAGTATCTCTTATTACCTTTTAATACTTTTATTATACATTTATTAACAATGTTTTATAATAATATCCTTCTTTCCTTAGTGATGCTGATATTTCTTTCAACCCTCTCTTTTGGTTGATCTAGAAAAGGTTTATCAATATTACCAAATTATCAAATTTTTCAAAGAACCATTTTTTTTTTTTTTTTTGTAGAGACAGAGTCTCACTTTATGGCCCTTGGTAGAGTGCCGTGGCATCACACAGCTCACAGCAACCTCCAACTCCTGGGCTTAAGCAATTCTCTTGCCTCAGCCTCCCGAGCAGCTGGGACTACAGGCGCCCACCACAGCACCCAGCTATTTTTTTGTTGCAGTTTGGCCGGGGCTGGGTTTGAACCCGCCACCCTCGGCATATGGGGCTGGCGCCCTACTCACTGAGCCACAGGCACCGCCCTCAAAGAACCATTTTTAATCATGTTTATTTTATTGCTTTATTCTGTAAATTTAGTTGACTTTAAACCTTATTTTTATTATTTCGTTTCTTCTGTTATGCTGGTTTTAATTTGCTCGTGACTTTCTAACTTCTTTTAAGTATTATTCTTTTCTTTTCTGTCTTTTCCTACCTGGCCCTTAGTCACTTACCATATTTCTAGCTTCTTAAGATGAAAGCTTAAATTATTGATTTTAGGCATTTCTTATATTGCAATATAATCAATGTTTTAAATTTCCTTGTAAACTCTGTGTTAACTGCACTCCACAAATTTTGGTATGTTGCAAGTTTGTTTTAAATTTAGTTTAAAATACTAGTTTATCTTGAAACTTCTTTTTCACTTATATATTATTTCAAGCATGTTTCATTTCCAAATGTTTTGTGACTTTTATAGATATCTTTCTTTTATTGATTTCATAAGCTCTATCAACAGGATAAAAATATTCTTTGTAAAATTTTGATTATTATACACTTATCTGTTATGTTATCTAAGATATGACTTACCTTGACAAATGTTCTACATATTCTTGAAAGTAATGTGTATTCTGCCATTGATGAGGGGTGCTTTTAAGTTGGTTGATCATATTGGTCAGGTATTATATTCTCTTGCTTATTTTTTTGTTCGTTTTCTATTGATTACTGTGAAACAGGTATAATTTTGAATTGTGTTATTTTTCTTTACAGATCTATCATTTTCTTCTTCATTAATTTTAAGTTCTTTGGTTTGATCCATATACATTTGATATTATTATGCCTTCTTAAAGAATGAATCCTTTTTGACTTTATGTGATTTGCAATAGTCATTGGCAATTTTCCTTATTCTGAATATTTTCTAATATTAATATATTCACTCCTACTTTCTTTTCATTATTATTAGATTTAAAAAAAAAATTTTTTCCGTGCAATTAAATTTAAAGGGTGTTTCTTGTAGAGCTGAGTTTTGTTATTCTTCTTGATTTATTCTAATCTGTCCATCTGTTTTTTTAATTGGTGAATTTATTCTATTTACATTTAATGTAAATATTTATGTTGTTTGAATTTAATTTACATGTTTATTATTAGGCTTCTGTTTGTTCCCTGTGTGGTTGTTGCTGGTAGTGATGTTTGTGGGATTGGCATTATTACTCTCTTGCCTCTTTTATGCCTTTCTGTGGAATATTTGATATATTTATGTATCTACATAATATATTTTTGTTTTCAACCATATATCTTTGTAAATTTGGTTGAAATTGATCTAGTAATTATATGAACACAATTTTTCATAATCTATATAGAATTAGTATTTTACTACTACACCTAAAATGCAGATATCTCATCACCATATAAGTCCCCTGATTTACACCCACCCTCCTTTTGTAGAATAGTTATCCTATATATTGTATCACCTACTTTGAAAATCCACTTAGAGAATTTTGTAGTTTTTGCTTTTAACATTCATACATATTTTTAAGAATTTATGGGGCAAAAGACAGCCTATTAACCCAGTTATTTACCATTTCAGTTGCTCCTTTCTCATCTCAGAAGTGAGAGAAAGAGAGAGATATTACTCTCACACTTCAGATGACAAAGTCATTTTCCCCAGTTTCCACAATAAGATAGTAGGATCATTTTCTCAGTGTTGTAGGTGCCTGTGAGTCCACGGATGCCACCACCTTTTCTGTCACTGCCCACCACTACCATGGGAACACAGCTTCATGGCTGGGACTGCCCTGGGGGCCGATCTGAGAGAATAATAGAAAACGTTGAAAAATGAGAATTTCCTCACATAGTCTACTTGCCATGGTTTGCAAAGAGAGTTTTCTTTGAGTTTTGCTGTTCTGTGCCTTATTATCTGGATTCAGATTGGTCTAGAGTCAATGCCAGAGATGGGGGAAAAAGTAAAAGTGAAAACTCATCCAGTGTGAATTCTTCCTTCAGTTTTGAATTTCTTCCCAAGTCTACCAGTTAATAAATTATTTTTCAGTCTCTAGATAATTGTTTATATATTTTTTTTTACTTTTTTTATTGTTAAATCATAGCTGTGTACATTAGTGCAATCAAGGGGTACAATGTGCTGGTTTCATATACAATCTGAAATATTCTCATCAAACTGTTCAACGTAACCTTCATGGCATTTTCTTAGTTATTGTGTGTAGACATTTGTATTCTGTATCTAGTAAGTCTCGCCTGTACCCATTCTAAGATGCACCATAGGTGTGGCCCCACCCATTACCCTCCCTCCATCCTAGCCTCCCCACTCCCTTCCCCTTCCTTGGATCTTTCCCCATATTCTTGTGCTATAGTTGTTTATATATTTATGCCAGGGATTTAATTTTATTCAGTGGAAGACATAAAGTAATATGTGTCCAATCTTACCTGCAAATTCTGGGAGCTCTACCATATATTTTAACATAATAACTAAATTTGAATCCTATTGTTCTGAGATTTAAGCCTGCAGGAGGCAAGCATTGAAAGCATGAGACTGTTTAAGGAGCAATAATATTAATACATGTTAGAGGTCATCATATTGCAATGAACATGAGGAGGGGAGGTTGAATTCTGGATATATCTTGTGGGTAAATCATTAGTATTTCCTAAAATATTAATAATTGATGTGAGGAAAAGCTTTAAAAAGTGTGATATGCTTCACCTTTCACTCTGATGATGGTAGCCGGCGAACAAATACAAACTAAAAAACTGAAAGATTAAAAATAAATGAAAGATATGTACAAATTAAGACAAAGTATGATGCATCTATGTGATGGAATTCTATTAATATATACTCAGGTATTTCTGATGATGACAGAAGGGAGAAATTTCATCACTATCTATTCTTTTACAGTTTTTGATCTAGCAATGAAAAATTAAAGGAAATGCACTGCAACCCAACTATCCTAACAGAACTTTTTCATATATTAAACTGCGTTAGTCTCCTTTCATGTATTGACCATAATAATGAATAATTTTCCTTTTCACTGTAATGGTCTTGACACAGTAGTTCTACATTATATCAAATGGATTTTCAATTAGCTATTGTCATTACAATCTTAATTATAAAAGCTCATTAATTCAGTATGCCATAATTCACCATTTCCCCTACTCAGATTTTAGATTATTTAACACATTTGCTATGAAAATTAAGGTTAAAACGAACATCTCAATGTACAAAACTGTATTTTCAGCTGATATAATTCCTCAGTATTAATTACCAGAATTAAATTATTAGGTGAAGATAAGTGGATATTTGTAGTTTCTGATAATTCTTCAAATGCTGCTTTTCAAAATTATCTTCCTGGCAATAATTACATTAGCATGGTACAATTATTTGTGATTTCATTTAAATAATAGATTTCCACTTATTTTGTTACCATTGAGAAATTTGACAATCTCTCCCCTATCTGATTCTACTTTAGTCAAGTTATAATTGTTCTTAATTACTTCTGTATACAATCTCTTCACCCACAGTCTTTTTTGATCAAATAACGGTGAATAGGAAGTGTATAGGTATTGTGAAACATCATAGTTAAACAAAATTTTTTACAAAGCATTATAAAAACAAATGTAAGTGTGTGAGGTGAATTTGGCCTAGATTTAAAACTAAAGGAGCTATTTCCTTCCATACCAGAGATCTGCTTGGGCATGAAATATTGTACTTGAAGTAAAGGTTCTTTACTGATTTGTATTAGAAAGGGTTTTAGAAAGCATCTTCTTGGAATATGAACGTTCTACTCAACACTATTAAGTTGTTACACAAGGGCAACCAACCACATGCATCTAGGCTTTTATTTGTTTGTGAAATTAGAGTGAGAACATAAAGAAACAAATCAGAAGGTTATGTTAATTGGGGCAAAGAACTTCTTTTTCCAGTTAATTACACAAACACTCTAGGATAATATTTAGAAATAAACATATCCTACATCAAGCACACAAAGTGAATTCAGTGTGAGTTTAAAATGACTTGCTTTTCTTCCAGAGGCTTAAGGGACCTGGACCACCCTGGGATACATGCAGAGTTGGCTTCTATAAGCCATTTCTCTGAAGCTGTACACCCCATGAAGCCTGAGATCAAAGGACATGCCACCCTTCCTCAGAGATACGGGCCAGAGGGTTGACGTACGTTAACAACATATTGTCAAAGGTCTCTAGGTGCTCTGCCCTGAGGAAAAGACACAGTTGTTACTTCATACTGAGTAAACTGAGTGAATGATTGAAGGTATTCTTCCATTAACTCTGTTCCCCTGTGGCTACTTTCTTCTTTATGATTTTGTTTACACACCTGCCCAGAGATTAGTCAGTATCTAGAAGAAGATGTTTACTGCAGAAGTGATTGTGTTGATGTGGTAACAGGATATTTCCTTTCAAGTTGATTTCAGATAGGTAAATTGAGGTAATGGTGAAAATAACAGATAATAGATTGTGTATGTGACTAGAAAGGTATAAAATCAAACCCCTAAATAAAGATCTTTGCTATACGCCATCTCATCTCATGTAGTCTGTTTCTTGACTTAACAATTACAGGAGCGAGTTTACACCCACGGCAAAGCTGCTGTTCGTTTGTGTCTCCGGTCACACAACACACACACACACACACACACACACACACACACACACACACACACACACACAAAGCCCTAACATACATAAATATGAAACTAAACACAATTACTTTTAAAACAAAAGAATTTATCAGAACAAATCTAAATAGTCTCTAGTGGAAGGAAAAAATACTAATACATGGAAATAAACACCTCCAAAAAATCAAAAAGTAAATAAACAAAATACAGACTCACAGAGATTATGTCAATATATATTACCACAGAAAGGCAAAAATATGTGAGTTATGCCATAATCATATACTTATTAAATATCAAATATTTAAATCCATATAAAAATATGTTAAAATTGCTCATTGATATCACTACAAATGTTAGTTAGGATGCAATTTTGAGAATCCAGATTAATTTCTGAATATTTACCCCATAATTCATTGTATGCTGTATACACGTATTTTTTACATGTGACAGTCTTATATTCTTGGTATAATTTAATAACCATTTGTTTTTTTTCTTATGTGTAAATGAATTTTATTTGAGACTATTATCTTAGAAAAACTTCTAGACTATAATCATGACCAACAGGAAGCACTGACCAATAATATATTTTTTCTGTGCCATGTCATTAGGCTCATACTTGCCTTGAAAGTAGATTTAGAAGTGTTCATAATTTATTTAGTTATTGTTAAGCATTTGTTGAGCATCTGCTTTGTACCAAGTATCTGCTACACAATTAGTATGCAACAGAGAATAAAATAGAACACGTGATCAAAATCCTAAGGACAAGAGAAACTCATTAAGGTGAGTTCAACATTCAGCCCACCTTGTATTTTTCTTGAAGCATTTAGTCATCATTGCCCATGAGCAAAGCCTGCTGTGCTACGCACAATGCGAGGATGATCAGGTAAGGAGCAGAGCTTTTGACAAAGGAATAGGGCTTGAAAAATACAGTGAAAGCCTAAGGCTCTGGAACTAGCCAAGAACACAAGTGCTATAATTTCCAAAAAAGAATCTCAGAGAAACAAGCTTTAAACATGGTTTTCCCCTTCAGAGTTGCCAGATTCTTTAGTTGCACAGGATAGATCAAGAACCCACATGGACATAGTTTCTGATTTTATCTTCTTTTTGGCTCATCTGACATGCTCTCACTCTCTATGACTATTGTTGTACTTGAGCTGACCACTAAGGTTGGGGTGAATTTTCTCTTGAGGAATAGAACATCACATAGAATGTTCTAATTATTCATACATAATATCTGGTATTACATGTGCAAATATCTCTCTGTCCTTTCTGTGCTGATTTGTAATAAGATTCCAGGGATTAGTTAACCTATGTACCTACCTATCTATCTATAGATATAGATATATGTAAAATATAGTGTGGGAATAAATACAAGTAATAAGAAATTTAGTATCAAGAAAACAAAATTGAGCTATTTATTGCTATTGAGTTCTAACCAAATAAATACAAAAGTGCTACATTTTATTCTGTATATGTGATTAATCTTTTTAAAAATGAGTGATAGGATAGTGAAAATTTTATTTTTTTTACATTTTTTCTTTTTATTAAATCATAGCTGTGTACATTGATATGATCATGGGGCATCATTCACTAGCTTCACAGACTGTTTACCAAGTTCCACATATACCCTTATAAGATGCACTGCTGGTGTAATCCCACCAATCCCTTTCCCTCTACCCACCTCCCCCATCCCTCCCCTCCCTTACCCCCTTACCCCTATTCTTAGGTTGTAACTGGGTTACAGCTTTCATGTGAAAACCCTAAATTAGTTTCATAGTACATTGGGTACTTTTTCTTCCATTCTTGAGATACTTTAAGAAGAATATGTTCCAGCTCCATCCATGTAAACATGAAAGAGGTAAAGTCTCCATCTTTCTTTAAGACTGCATAACATTCCATGGTGTACATATACCACAATTTATTAATCCACTCGTGGATCAATGGGCACTTGAGCTTCTTCCATGACTTAGCAATTATGAATTGGGCTGAAATAAACATTTTGCAAATATCTTTGTTATGATGCGATTTTTGGTCTTCTGGGTATATGCCCAGTAGAGGGATTACAGGATTGAATGGCAGATCTATTTTTAGATCTCTAAGTGTTCTCCATATCTCTTTCCAAAAGGAATGTATTAATTTGCATTCCCACCACCAGTGCAAAAGTGTTCCCTTTTCTCCATATCCGCACCAACATCTCCGGTCTTGGGATTTTGTTATATAGGCTAGTCTCACTGGAGTTAGATGGTATCTCAAAGTAGTTTTGATTTGCATTTCTCTAATGATTAAAGATTATGAACATTTTTTCATATGTCGGAAGGCCGTACGCCTGTCTTCTTCAGAGAAGTTTCTCTTCAAATCCCTTGCCCAGCCTGCGATGGGATCCCTTGTTCTATTCTTGCTAATGAATTTGAGTTCTCTGTGGATTCTGGTTATTAAACCTTTGTCAGAGACATAACCTGCAAATATCTTCTCTCATTCTGAGGGCTGTTTGCTTGCTTTACTTACTGTGTTCTTGGCTGTGCAGAAGCTTTTTAGTTTGATCAAGTCCCAGTAGTGTATTTATGAAGCTGCTTCAATTGCCTGGGGTCCTCCTCATAAAATACTCGCTCAGACTGATTTCTTCAAGGGTTTTCCCTGCACTCTCCTCTAGTATTTTTATAGTTTCATGCCTTAAGTTTAAATCTTTGATCCAGTGAGAGTCTATCTTAGTTAATGGTGAGAGGTGTGTGTACAGTTTCAGTCTTCTACAGGTTGCCAGCCAGTTCACCCAGCATCATTTTTAAAATAGGGAATCTTTTCCCCACTGAATGTTTTTAATTGGCTTGTCAAAGATAAATAATGGTAAGTAGCTGGATTCATCTCTTGGTTCTCTATTCTGTCCAGACATCTACTTCTCTGTTTTTGTGCCAATACCATGCTGTTTTGATCACTATTGATTTGTAGTATAGTCTGAGGTCTGGTAGTGTAATTCCTCCTGCTTTGTTTTTATTTCTGAGTAATGTCTTGGCTATTCGAGGTTTTTTCTGGTTCCATATAAAACGAAGTATTTTTTCAAGATCTTTAAAGTATGACAGTGGAGCTTTAACAGGGATTGCATTGAAATTATATATTGCTTTGGGTAGTATGGACATTTTAACAATGTTGATTCTTCCCAGCCATGAGCATGGAATGTTTTTCCATTTGTTAATATTTTCAGGGTGGCGCCTGTGGCTCAAAGTGGTAGGGCGCCAGTCCCATATGCCGGAGGTGGCAGGTTCAAACCCAGCCCTGGCCAAAAACCCACAATATTTTCAGCTATTTTTTTTCTTAGAGTTTCATAGTTCCCTTTATAGAGATCTTTCACATCCTTTGTTAGATAAATTCCCAAATATTTCATCTTCTTTGGCACTACTGTGAATGGGATAGAATCCTTTTCTGTTTTTTCAACTTGACTGTTGTTGGTATATATAACGGCTACCGATTTATGAATGTTGATTTTGTAACCTGAGACGCTGCTATATTCCTTGATCACTTCTAAGAGTTTTGTAGTAGAGTCCCTAGTGTTCTAGATATACTATCATATCATCTGCTAAGAGCAAAAGTTTGATCTCTTCTGACCCTATATGGATACCCTTGATCACCTTTTCTTCCCTAATTACAGTGGCTAAAACTTCAATTACAATGTTAAAAAGCAATGGAGACAATGGGCAGCCTTGTCTGGTTCCTGATCTGAGTGCAAGAAGTTTATCTTAGTTATTTTAAAGAAAATCTAAGAGTATAGCAATTTTAATGCCTCATTTTGAAACAATGTGGTCATCCCTAGATTTAATTTTATTTTGTACTTTTTATTATTATTTTTTCTTTTTTTCTTTTTTTTTGAGACAGAGTCTCACTCTGTCACCCTGGGTAGAGTGCTATAGCATCATAGCTCACAGCACCCTCAAACTCTTGGGCTTGAGCAATCCTCTTGCCTCAGCCTTCACCACGACAGCCAGCTTTTTTTTTTTTTTCTTTCCCAGTTTATGGCCACGGCTGGGCTTGAACCTGCCACCTGTGGCATATAGGGCCGGCACCCTACTCCTTTGAGCCACAGGCACCACCCGCCAGCTTGTTTTTTCTATTTTTAGTAGAGACGGGTCGCCTTCTTACTCAGGGTGGTCTTGAACTCCTGAGATCAAATAGTCCACCCACCTTGGCCTACCAGAGTGCTAGGATTACAGGTATGAGTCACCTCATGCAGAGGTTCACCCAAGATTTTATATTTTTTAATTTTTTTGAGTTCTATATGTAATAAGAATTTTTTTTTAATTAATATTAAATCATAGCCATGTATATTAATGCCATCATGGGGCACCATACACTGGTTTTATAAAGTTCCCAAGTAATAACAAGAAACAAGAATGATAAAAGACTCATATGTATCTAAGAGAGATGATTGTGGTATCTTTGAACACCATGAAAGGTTAGAACAGCCAAAGTTTTCCAAATATGAGGAAAAAACAAAATACAAGAATTCAAAAGATTACATAATAATGATTGAGATCTTGCAGATAGCTATCACATTAGGTAAATGCTAAAAAGACACTTATAGAAGGCCTTTAAAATTCTTAAATTCTCTAGTCAGATAAGCTATGATTCTAATGCCAGGGCTACCTACCCATAGTAATATGTCTCAATGATGCATAAATCTTTTCCTTAAGAAAATTGCTTAAAGATGTAATCCAGTAAAATCCAAGGAAGAAAAATGCACAGCTACAAAAAAATGATGAACTTTTCTGAACATTAGGGTGAAAAAATACAGACTATGTGCAGGCCTAGAAAACAATTAGTTAAAATGAAATCAGAATTTCAGTAGATTTCAGGAAGAGTAACTTTAAAAAGAGCAATGAAAGTTAAAGAAATGAATAAAAGGACTTAGGAGTGAATGATATTAGTAATGTGATGAGAAAGGTATTTGAGTCCTCTATTTACAAGCAAGGCAATTAGAAATAGCACTTTTTTTTGTTTTGTTTTGTTTTTTAAATTTCAGAATAATATGAGGGTACAAATGATGAGGTTACAATATTTGGGTTTGTTAGGTAAGGTCCCTGTTTAGTTGTGCCCCTCAGCCAGGAAGTGGGTCGCGTACCCTTACATTGTGCCCATTAGGTGACAGCTCACCAATCTCCCACTCTCCCAACTCCAACTTGAATTAAAGTGAGTTTTTCTCGTGGGTGGACTTGTATTATTTCATCTACTGGCTTCACTGGGAGAATAAATCCAGTTATCCTTTATAAGATGATATTTGCTGTTTTGTCGATCACTGATGGTCAAGAAATGTGTAATCATTTGTGATTTTTATTATTCTTAACTTTGTACTTCCCATTATGCTTAACCTTGTGCTTATTTGCTTGCTATGTGACTGTGACCTAGATAAGTAAATCATCAGGAGCCGTAGACTGTATATGTGTGGGAAACACGAAACAGGGACATCTCAGGAGATGCACAGGCAACGGGATGTCCAAGGCAGTAACAAAAATTGCTGACCTATGACATTCCACGTACAGTGAGTAATAGTGCATGTGTGTTACAGCAACAACTGCTGCAACCATGTGCACAACAAATTGATCACTTAGGTAGGAAGAAATAGCTAAGGCAGTACCAGTCAGACCAATAAAGAGCAGGTGTCAAAGCACGGGTTTCCCATACTAGATACATCAACCCAGAGTCAAGCAGTCACTTCTGCATATCCTGCATCCTGCTACACAGTGTACTGTATTGTAACTTTTTCTCTCATACTTCTTTGAGGGTTGGAAACTGGAGTCAGGGCTGCCCTTTGACACTGCCTGGCGGCTCCCTGAGAGCCCTCAGCTTGGTACTTCTGAGCAGACGCATCTTCACTTTACGTGGTTCCCAAGAACCCAGAGGCTCCACTGGGCATCAGGCTTCCTGTCAGTATTGAATACACTGGATATTTGTGATATTTTACTAAAGATAATGTTCTCCAACTCTGTCCAGGTTAATAAAAGAAGTCATGATTTTAGTTAAAAATGTAATAAAAACATAATAAATGTAAAGTCTCCATTTTTTCCTTATGGCTGACTAGTGTTCCATGGCCTACACATACCATGGTTTATTAATCCCTTTATGGATTGAGGGGCACTTGGATTGATTCCATATGTTGGTGATTTTAAATTGAGCTGCAATAAACAATCTAGTTCAAATGTCCTTATGATCCAATGATTTTTTTTTTTTTTCTACCCAGAAGATTGCGGGATTTTGGAATCAAATGGAAGTGTTACCGGAATTTCTTCTTCAGTAGGTCCTTGATCTTGGGGATTCAAAGTATCAATCCACAGACCACAGATCAGTGGTAAGATTGCTATGGCGCGAGAAAGGACCACCTGTCTAAATCAGAAGTTTCCAGTTGTAGTTTTTATTAACTGGGGCCAGTATCTGTCTCCGCACTGGCTCAGAAAAGACCGTGGAAGAGCAGCCTCCACTAGCTCAGGGTCAGGGTTCCTATAGGGTTAAGGCTGGCTGGGCTGATGCAAGAAAGCTGCCTGTTAGCAGATAAGCAAATCATTTTTCAAAAAACAAGTTCAGCAAGTTCTTATTCTGTTTCTCCACTCTTCCCCCTCCCCCGTCCTGGGTCTGAGGGGGTGGTGGCGCCAGGTGGCAATCAGGATTTATTTTAAGGAAAAGAATACAGAGAAAGCCCCAGAGCTCTTGGCAAAGGGGAAAAAAAAGATCGAAAAAAATCTCCCCTGAAGTCCTAGGTCTAGGATATATATATATATATATATATATATATATATATATATATATATATATATATATATTTGTATCAACAAATGAATGGATACAGTCCCTTCCATTCCCAGGCCTAGGAAACATACATGGAATTAACCAGGCCTGGGAAGTGGGGGGGTCCCTTGTTCAGCCACAAGTGCCAGGAGAGGGAGATAGAGGGCAGGGCAGAGACACCAAGGGCTCCCTGAGCTGGCAACCTGGAGGTGTCCCTCCAGCAGCTGTCAGGCCCCTATGGCCACTGGAGGGTCTGGTGCATCTCCCCTCTCCACCCTCCAAACCACTTCTCCTCTGCCGACATCCCCAGGGCAGAGTCACAGAAAGCCCAGGTCCTCTGTCAGCTTGGGCAGGCCCAAGGACTGCCACTGACCTATATCAGAAGGTCTATTTTGAGTTCATTGAGTAGTCTCCATACTTCTTTCTTAAAAGGTGAAACAGCAAAATTATTGCTGAAGTGTGAAGTAAATTAAAACGTGGAGTGATTCTGAGCAATCAGTTAAGAAAGCATAAATAAAAATAATTTTTCACCTAGATGATAGAAAATTTTTTAACTGGTTCAGCGTTTTTCACCGTGGAATAAACGTGAAAAAGTAGAATATGAACACATCATTCTCACATTTATGTGTCTGTCTTCCAAATAATGCAAATATGTATCAGTTACATTATAGGAACTTAGAATATACGAAAGAAAAAACTATGAAGACACATTGCAAGAGAATAAAATGCAATTTTATCAACATCGATAAAGTTGATTTAAAAGTTCAAATGACAAAACGTGAAAGTTCAGAAGATAGGAGAGGGGAAATTAAGTTCAAATACTAATTTCCCTTTAATGCTGTTTTAATTGCTCATTGGGAAATATGATGACCATAATTGGGGTCTGATTTTAGTGACTCTTTGTGAAATGCCTTATCCCAGTGAATGAACCACAGTTTAAATGTTATCCATGCTTTCTGCCAGAACTCAAAGTAAATATGTAGCTATGTGAGGTGACAAGTACTTAAGTCTAAGAATACCTCATAAGTTTCTTGGCAGCTAGGGCAACCCTGACATGTGAAATTCTGAGGGATACGAATAATTGTGAATGTATTCTCTTGGAACTGAGTCAAATAAGGCTTGTTCCAAGACTGTCTAGAGTCTAATTCTCCTTATTAAGCATAGAACTGGAAGGCATCAGGGTGTGTTTTTCTACAGTTAATATTTCATGAACTCAGTGATAAAATACTGTAAATTTTATAAATTATCTTCATGTGGAAGTGTTTTTAATAAATGTCATCCATAATACAAAAATTACGGTTATTCTTCACCATGAGAATTGGAAGCATTTTTAAACGGTACATTTTTGGTAAGTCATTTTCATTGTTAATAATAATGTCAAACAATATATAAATTGTTGTTTGTCAACATCAGGGGATGAACCACTCAGTGTTATAGTCCACATTTACATAGCAAATGATAATAGACTGCTCTATATTAAAGTGTTCTCAGGATGAAAAGGGATGGGCATAATTTATACAAATAGAATTTAAATTTAATTGAAATTTGAAATAAAATTAATCATTGAAACTTCTTTTAGCTATTTCTCTAAGAAACGCCAGTTTTTAAAATTGAGAATAAATGTAAGAAAACAAGTAATTTAAGTACAACTCTGATTTCCTTTTAGAAATTTTGGGTCTGTCATAACCTTATATATTTAATATGACGCTCCTGAACATTTTTCTTTAAACTGTGAATGTATCATATTATCCTGAATATCTTGTGTATGAATTTCATTTGTAGGCCTGAAATATTTTTGTTAATTCTTTAAAGAAAACATAAACATATGAAAATATTATGCACAAATATTGGATTATTTTTCCAATTATTTTACCTGTGTTTATTTATTAATGTTTATGGAAAGTATAAAGCTAAAGGAAATGTACCTGTAAATAGTTGTTTGAATAGTCACAAACCAAATGAAAGCAAGACATTGATTGGTTTGATGAGATAAACGTGTCACATAATTAAATCAATGCTATCAGGAGCCTCCTTCAGGGAAATCTTACATTTGGTCCTTTTGGGCTCAAATCCCCTTCCTGCCCCTACACACACACACGCACACACATGCACGCACACACACTCACACACACACACACGCACGCACATACAAAGACAGGGAGAGAGAGAAAAGAGGTAAAACTCTATAGCTGTGTATTTGACACAAAAGGCATGACTTTTTTTTTTCAACTTAGTCTTTATATTTTAGGAATCTGTAATCACATTTGTGTAGGCTCCTTTCAATGTGGATAAAGGTACAATCAAATGGAATCTGTCTAATATTTCTGACAAATTAAAAAGAAACAGTAGAGAGAGAATTTAATTTTATGTAACTGCATTATTTAATAATGTTTGGCAAAAAAATGTTAAAAGTGCTATTTTTCGGAAGTTGGATCACTTTTCTATCTGCCCCAGGTTTGATTTTCTTCTTTGAAATAGAAAAACTGTCTTGAAATTAAGGGGGGGAAATGTAGTATATTTTAGCATTACCCAATCAATTAAACTAAATTCTTTTTTAAGTTAGGTTAAAAGAGGGGAAACATTATGAAGATGATTACATTTTGAATTATAGTTCCCTTCTGGATCTTTGGACAGAAGATCTTCCTTTCAGGTTTATTAAGAGCATTAATGCCCTTCTTAAGTGTTTGCATCCTGGTATTTTCAACCCCCTGTCTGTAGCTTTCCTGAAGAAATTCCCTTTGAAATTCAAATATTAAGACTATTTGTGGCATTGCAAATTTTGAAAATATGCAATCCTCACTTCATTCTGGCAAATAATTCTGTTTTTAGTTTAGAACGAGTAACAGGAAAATTAAGCAAGAAAACTTTTGATTGAGGTCACCTCTGTATAGATTAATTGGTATGAAAAGAATAGCTAAAGATCAGGCATTTATTCATATGTAAGCACATGAACATGAAAAACTTCAAAGTCTAAGAAAAAAATGCTTTCTGATGTTATGGTTTAACTTCTGTATTCTTCAACATCAAGAATTTACTGAAGGAGCCTTCATAAGAATTGAGAAAAGGGTCCCCCGACAAGGTAGATACAAAGTTGAAGTCTCATTGAGTCGTTGATGGAAATAAGTGAAAATGGACAGTGTGAGACACAGAATTGTATCTTCATAAGTATATTTGGAATCCACACTAGGTTTGTTTTAGGCCTTCACATAATATATTTCTGAATTTTGATATTTCAAACAATAAAATCCAATACCTAAGGGGATTACCTTGTTTACAATGTTTAAGCAGTAAACTTAAAGGAAAATATGTAATAAAAATCTGTTTTGCCAAGGCAGTTTTCGAAAATATTTAGTAATTAAGAAACCAGTTTTATAATAGAAAATGCTCAAAAATTAAAAGTGGACATTTTATAAGAGAGGAGAAAATGTTTTCCATTTCTCTATTTTTCTTACTAACAGATCAGCATATATGTACAATCAAAATAGATTTATTTAAACATATACATTTTAGAGTTTCATCTCTAAAAGATGTTTCCAATCAGATGTAAGATGAAGTTTTTGGGTCCATGTCGAGAATGACTCTTTTCATTGGATGTGCTTAGCTAGTTTATGGGTCTTTTTTGCCCTCGTGTCTTCCAACTTTCTGCTTTCTGGAACCTATGAGGTTTGCCTAAAACTGAAGTAGCAATATTTCAAACATTTTGAAGGTAGAATCCATCAGCTAAGAGGGACAAGGCAGAAAAGATCCCATGTCCTTCATAGACACAAGATACCAACCCACACTGGACGTCCTATCTCAGCTTCATCTGAGTAATAATAATATTCATTAATAACAATTATTATTCATCACTGATTTTTTGCATTATTTACATCTAGACCTCATCAAACAAAGGCGGTCATCATGATGAAGAAAACATAATGTGTAATAAATTCCGCTTGGTAATTTCAATCAGTAGTTTTCATTGGATGTTTCCTACAAACCATAAAGGCAAATAAGTGGCTTACTGTTAAGTCACACTTCATTTATTCATCAAATATTTATTGAAGCTGACATTGTATTAGATACTGGAACATTAGATACATTATAAAACCCAACAAGACCTCTCCCCCTGTATAATCCTACAATCCTATTATGCCTGGTAATATATTATCAGTAATTACAGAAACAAATGTAAAATGTTACCTTGAACATTTGCAAGGAGAAAAAGAGATGCTGTTCTACCAGATCCTTTTTGCTATGGGTTGAATGCATCTCCAATATTCAGATGTTACCGAATGGGATAGTATCAGGAGGACTTATTTCATCACGAAGGGGATTAAGGCCCTATGAAGGCAGTTTCATGCAGTGTTAGGGTCTCTTGCCTTTCCTATTTTTTTATTTTATTTTATTTTTTTTTTAGAGACAGAGTCTCACGTTATGGCCCTCGGTAGAGTGCGGTGGCATCACACAGCTCACAGCAACCTCCAACTCCTTAAGCGATTCTCTTGTCTCAGCCTCGCGAGTAGCTGGGACTACAGGCGCCCGCTACAACGCCCGGCTATTTTTTAGTTGCAGTTCAGCCGGGGCCGGGTTTGAACCCGCCACCCTCGGTATGTGGGGCCGGCGCCTTACCGATTGAGCCACAGGCGCCGCCCTGCCTTTCCTATCTTTAACCCTGTGAAGACACGACATTCTTCCCTGCTGGAGAATGCAGGAATAAGATACCAACTTTGAGGCAGCAACTAGCTCTGACTAGACTCACAGCACTAGTTTGCTGATGTGTGGTATTCTACAGTATTGTATGAATATGCAATAATTCATTTATTCATTTAGTTACTGATGGACACTTGAGTTCATTGCATTTACCAGTTATTATTAATAGGAATGTCTTATTTAACATATGTGGTGCATTTTTAGAGAGTATGCCTACAAGTGGAATGATAGGAAATGCATATACTAATATAAATTTTAACCAACTGTCCAAAAATTACCAAAGTTGTATTAATTCACACTCCTTCACACAGATTATACAAACTTCATTTGATCCACAGGAAAGAAAAATGCTATTGGCTATTTTCATAATTAAGTCAATTCCATTGGTAAGGCTGTATCTATTTGTGAGGCTATATCTCAGTGTGGGAAGTTTTTCCAAGAAGGAATAAAATTTATTAACTTTTCATAGATTTATTGGCTATTTGGATATATGCTTTAGTAATATATTTGTTCTATTTTCTTGACTATTTTACTACAGGGTTATTTTTTCTTCTTCCATACTTTTAAGATATCCCTTTCTATATTTTGGTCCATATCCTTTGTGGTGAATGTATGTTGCAAATATCTTTCTTATCATTACTTACTCTTCACTTTCTTCCTATCTTCTGATCAACAGAACCTCGTAATTCTGAATGTAATGCAATTTATTATTTATATGTTTATCCTTTTAAAAATAAAATGCATATACCGTATTGTTATTTTTATTAAGGAAAATTTCTAGTGCTATTTGTCTATTTTTTATCTTTGCTGGATGTTCAGTACAATTGTGTAGTGACAGTGGTTGCATTTGTCTTGATTTTCAGTAGATTTATAGACCTGTGCAATCATCAGCATAAAAAAGATTTAAAACAATTCTATTGTGTCAAAAACCAAGTCCTCACTTCTGCTCTAAGGAACCATATTTGCTTTCTGTCTTACCACATTTGCTTTTCCTAGGGATATTATTTAGATATAAAGGCATTTAGAAAATTGAATGATCATATTTTCACTTAAAGTAGACTATATTTACTATTCATGAAGGAAAGTATTTTGGTTATTTTTTAAAAATCTGTCTGAAACATAATTGGTTTTTGTTTTTTGTTCTAATTTTTTTCATTAAATCATAAATACATAGATTGTGTATACATTAATGCATTTGTGGGGTACAACGTGCTGATTTCAGTGATTAGGGCACCAGCCTCATATACTGAGAGTGGCAGGTTTGAACCCGGCCCCAGCCAAACTGCAACATTATTTGGTTTTTGAAGCCACTCTGATTTTATCCTCAAGGAATGTTCTACCTGGTTCTCTCTGCTATTGCCACAAAGTTATTTATTCTCTATTGTTTCCTTGGATTATATTAGTCTTCTCTGAGCGTTGCATACTCTGAAAACATTTTAGCACTCTTTTCATAGATGGTTAAATGCACAAACTCTCCCATTTGCTATGTAACTTGGGTAGATTGTTTAACCTCCGTGTGCTGCAAATTTTTCATCTCTAAAATGGAGATTATGGGTGGCACTTGTGGCTCAAAGGGGTAGGGCACTGTCCCCGCATGCCGGAAGTGGCGGGTTCATACCCAACCCCAGCCAAAAACCACAAAAATAAATAAAATAAAATGAAGATTATGATAATGCCTACTTTACCCAGTGTCAGGATTGAATGAGATATTACAGGAAAGTTGCATAAAACAGTATCTGGTAAATAAACATGCTCTAATAAATATTAGCTATTAATTGTCTTGAGTTATATTTTGAAGATGGGATCCACTCAATTGACTTGCTCGATTAAACAAAACTGCCTTATAAAACATACTAATTGATTCTCAAAAGACTCCTATGACATAGTTATCATCTAAACAAGGATTATTTTTATGAGTGGAAATCTATGCACTTAATAACTACATTTGACAACAGATGAAAACAGGAGATATGTTTACCCTGTTTTTTAGGCAAACCTATTGTAAATCCATCATTCCATAGATATTGACCTTTAAGTAATGTATTTACAAATATTTACTCAGTTTTAGTTCCCGTTCCCAGGCCACTATCATACCTTGCTTCCATCATGACATTCACTTCCCAACTTTCAAAACATTCTTCTAAATCATCAAAATGTTAGTTCTTCTTTTTTAAGCTATTAATAGGCTACAAATATTTTTATTACATGGATCTCTTAAAATGCTTAAATCGGGGTTTTTAGTGCGCCACCAATTGAATAGTATTTATTGTACCTGAAAGGTATGTTTTTCCCCTCTATCCCCCCCTTTTTTCCCTTCTTTATTTCCTATGACCTTTACATCTCCTTGTGCCTGTGTGTGCCCACCGATTAGCCCCCGATTATTACAAAATACATGTGATGGTTGTTTCTTTATTCCCTGGACACTTCACTTAGGATAATGGTCTCCAATTCCATCCGGGTGCTGAAAAAGACATTATTTCATTCCTATTTATGGCGGAGTAGGACCCCATGGTGTAAATAGACCTCATCTCCTTAGTCCATTTATGAAGTAATGGGATTCTAGGTTGATTCCACATCTTTGTGACAGCAAATAGGGCTGCAGTAAACATTTGAGCGTATAATGTTATAAAAACTGTAAATTTGATAATATATCTGCAATTTTAAAATAGTTCAGTAATTTATCTTTTTTCAAACACTTTACCATGACTGGTGTACAGTAGAGTAGTTCATCATCAGCATTATCATAAGCTGCTTTCTCTCATCACCATCTTCACCTTCATGGAACAAGACTTATAATGAATATGTTATGTGCCATTCTCCTTTTAATCTTCACAATATTTTACGTGGTATTTTTATTATGTTCACGTATGGCATGGAGAATACAAAGCTTACATAGGTTTGAAATGTGTCTAATATCACACAGCTTGTGAAATGTAATGTTAGATTTCAAAGCCTAATGTTAGCTTCACAGCTCAGCTCTTGGCATTGAACTTAAGTTGTATTGATTCACCCATACATTTATTGATTAAAAGAAAAATAGACAAGTATGGGAAAAATGCTCTTCCTATCTGCCTTCTGCTTCATTTCGGCCTAATTTACTGTCACCCCGACCACTTCACCACACACAGCGCCTTCTTTCTGATCTTTCTTTTCTTTTCACCACATGATCTTCTTGGCCCTACCTGCTGGACTATCTTCCTGGAGGATTTTCCCTATTCCAATTTCATCAGATGATACTACGAAGGAATGGCTTCAAGGATACCTTCTAGTATTCCTTTCATCACCTGTTCAATTTTTTCAGGTGTCTTTCTTTTATTCTCCTAGCCATTGCATTGATAACATTCCTTTCCATATCAATTTATTTGCCGCAGGCTCCCCCTAGATTGTAGCAAATACGAAGGCAAGTGTAATACGTGTGCGGCACTGAATTACCACGGTGCCTGCTGGCAGGTGATAGACACCAGAGAAGGTGAAGGAAAGTTCACTTCCATAGGCAGGGGAGACTTTGTTCAAGATGTGTTATAGAGGAGAAGAGATAATGACCTTAAAATCTGCTGAAACGTGAGATGGAAGGATCGGTAAGTGCTGAGGTGAGCTAAGTATAGTCATCCTGATGTGTCTGCAGACTTCTCAGTCATAAGATTCAAACAACTGTGGATCAAAAATGCTGAAAAAACAACAGGAATAGCAATACAACAATAAAAATAATACAAATTTTAAAATCCAACATAGTATAACACTTTTTTTTTTTTGAGACAGACTCTCATTCTGTCACTCTGGGGAGAATGCAGTGGCATCATCATAGCTCACAGCAACCTCAATCACCTGGGCTCAGGCAATCCTCTCACTTCAGCCTCCCCAGTAGTTGGAAATACAGGCACCCACCATGATGTCCGGTTGGTTTTTCTGTTTTGTTTTTAGTAGAGATGGAGTCTCATTGTTTCTCAGGCTGGTCTTGAACTCTTGAGCTCAAAAGGCCCACCTGCCTCGTCCTCCCAGAGTGCTTGGGTTACAGGTGTGAGCCACCATGCACGGTCCAGTGTAACAACTACTGAGATAGCGTTTACATTATATTAGGAATTGCAAATACTCTAGAATTTATTTAAAGTATGCTGGACAATGTGCATGGGTTATATGCAAAAACTATTTTATACATGTACAATGGACTTGAATATCTATGGATTATGGTTATCTGGGAGGGTCCTGATACCAATCACGAGGGGCCACTGTTCCAGAGAATACTGAGAGCTGCGGAGGCAGGTCAGTGTAACTGTTTTGCTAATCATGCTTATTTAAGTTAGGCTCCTGCCCTCACAGACACTAAGATAGGGGTGCTATTTTCCTGGATGTTTACATTCCAAAGTGCTAGTTCTCAGGTTGCAGAGAAAGGCATTTCCGGGTTGTAAAACAGGCAAGGGGCAGAGAGAAGATTTACATCTCAAAGGGACCAAGAAGAAATCAAAGATAAGTGTTCTAATGTAAATGCTCTGAGAGAAAGGAGGTTAGGAACCTAGAGTCAGAAACTACCGTGTAAAGTTTAATCAAGCAAAAGAAATGGCCAAGGTGCTGACCAGTTAATCAGAAAATTTGAACACTCAGTAAGACAGCATAGAGCTCTTGACATGTAAGAAACAAAAAACTATTATATGACCTGTGTTTATATAATTTCAGTAAAATGTTGAATAATGTACACATAATATTTAGACATTTAAACTATTCAAACTAAGATTCTGAGTATATGTTTACATTTTTATAATCCATGAATAAATAAATGAAAAGTCACCCATTTTGTTGCCATATGTCGGGAAAATGAGAAATTGTCACTAACTGTACCTTTATTTATAAAATATACAACAAAAAAAGAAAAAACAAAATATTCTTTATGTATTGGCCATGTCTTTGTAAAAAATTTTAATGATTGTGACATGATGGTGTTTACAAAAAGAGTTTAATGTTTTACTTGTATATCTTAGTTCTGCATTTACTAAAGCTTTGGAGAAATTCCTGATGACTTTGAATTACATTGTCAATAGAATTACTCAGTATAAGCACGGTCGCTAGAGCAAAAATAATATTTTTTATTGTCCATTAACTGAAATACTTGCCTATTGTGCATAACATTTATTGTTATTAAAATTATTGTGGTTGTAAAAGGAATATACCTGACCTAATTACATTTCTGTCATTTCAAATAAGGTCAATTTAGTAGCTATATTTATTTTCCCCAAAGTGTTATTGTATAAAGTATTGGTAGTATTTCCAAGTATTTTTGCTTTCATTTATTACATATTTGGAAGCCTCTGAGTCACCTAATACATACAATAACAGTTAGTTTAACTAAATTGATCATAGTGAATGTACCTTTCCTAAATTGGATGGCTGGGGTTTTTTTGTTTGTTTTTTCCTTTTCAGCATTACCCATGTCTCTCCGAAATTTGGATGCCCACCAATTTTGTATGTTTATGAAGCTTAATCCCAGACCTGAATTTCATTAACTGAAATTAACTTACACAGCCTTATGTGAGTGTCCACAGTAATGGGTTCATTAGGCTGAAATTTTGCAAAGATATTGGGGGGATAGGGAGGGGTACACATCATCTACATTTGAAAAGACCAAGTTTACAAACCAGTACTCCTTAATGCAATTTTTCCCCTTGACTAACTGGAAGTTTATTTTCATGCATTCTAAGTGGAAGTGGAATGGGAAACTAAGATTTCTTTCTTTTGGGTTTAATACAGACTCACCCAAAAAGCACAACCCTGATTTTGCGTGAGAAAGTCTATCTCTACAGAACCTAAAACGTGAGTCACTTTGTGTTACGGAATTCTACTATACTGTATAATTGCATGTGTTCAGGTATACAATGAGATTGTCTCCATTAAGTGTGATTATGGACTGTAGGGAAAGAGAAAGTGGAATTTATATGTGTGCTTATTGTTTGGTTTAAGAATTTTGGTAATTAATAGATGCTCACTTTGAAGAAGGTAATACATTTATGTTTGCACTGATATTCAACTTAAAGCATATTGTTTTGTATGGTTTTGATATTCCAATTTATAGGATGGCCATAAAGTTAGGGCGCAATTTAAAATAGAGTGCACTTTTACATTGCACACAAACTTTATGGCCACCCTGTATTGATGGTTAAGAAGGCGTGTAAACAAGATTCCTCACAAATAAGCATTTTCTTCATTACTATTTACCATTTAAAAAAATCCTCCCTGTTGCCAGTATCCTTATATACTTAGAACACATATTTAGCATCTCGGTTTTTCTTTTTTTCCAAACGGGATAAGTTATTATTAGTTAAAGACGAAAGCTCAACACACCTGTCTTCTTTGCTGTCATAGATCTGTCTTTCAGCCAGTTACTAATGGTTGGCATCTCTTCTCCCTGTTGGGCCTCTGATAAGTTGTCTTTGATAACCTGCTGTTTTGTGCTTGAACCTTGCCATGGCTGCAACTCTGGGATATCAGAACAGTCAAAAATAAAAGTAAAAGAACAAGAGAAGCAAAGCCTGGGAAAGTTAAAGAAAACATGAGGCCTGATAAATGACTGATGCGTGTTCTACTGGCAGATAGTTTTCACTTTAGCCCATTTACTGTCACAGTACCTGAAATAATAAGGGCGTTTCCCCTCCCCAGTAATGAACAATGGGGGCTGTTTGTTTTGTGAGAATCTGCCAAGGCAACGTGCCATGTGGCTTTATCTTTGAAAGTAAAGGAGAAATGAGCTTGCCTGGCTGCAGATAAGGGACTGAGAAGGAACCCTATTCAGATGTACCTGTCGCTAATTTATTTGGCGGTTTTGTGATTCATACATACTGTTTTGTGTGCAATGGAGCATTAAATTGGTTTCCTCTGGGAGCAGGTGACATTCAGGGGTCGGCAGACCCATGTTGTTGGATGATGCATGCTGGATTCATAAAACCGCTTGCCACTGAATGTTTTATCTATCAGAAGACTGGTAACTTGAACATGTGTTAGATAATTCCATGGAACATTTAACAAAAAGGGATTTACAAAAACTAGACTGTCGCTTAACATGCAAGTGTTTGTAACAAAAAATAAAACAACGCTTTTCCTCTTAGCACAGTCATTTTATTCTGATAATTAAGTAGTTACAGGTATGTTTCCATTTAATTGCCTAGATCTTGATGAATGCATTTTCATGATCCCTTTATTTATTCTAATAAAGGGATGTGTACCTAACCATCATTAATTTATACTGAAAAATGCAGAGCTTTCAAACAAGCTGCCCTGAAAACAAAGGTTTGTAAAATAAAAGATTTTTCCAATTTAGAATACGATTTTCTATTGTGGAAATTTTACTTTATTACTCCATATATTTTGAAAGAAAATGGCATACCTTTTAAAATGTGATAGATACTGGTTTCAATTTGAAAGAACATAAAAGGGAAAGATGGTTATTTTTGTGTGTTTAGATTGTGCTGAGAGACATTGGATTTTTATTTTTTGGTTGTGTGATACTTAAGCAAATAAAAAAAAAAATCTTTCTTCATTTTATTATTTCCAAGATGGGGTGTGTAAAACTAAAACCGAGTATCTTTCCTTTGGTTTTAAGTGTGCTTCATTTTGTGCAAATTAAGCCAATAAATGGCAAAGTGGAAGTTAAGTGAAAGCAATCAGTGAGATGTTCTTAATGAATTTTTAGTGTGCCACGACAGCAGTCTTTACTGTGGTTAAATGAGTGACATAAACTGATATATTTTGTCTATTTTTTAAATTTAAATTTTTTCATTATATTGTATATTGCAATACAAAACAAACATGATCATTTCATGAAGTGGCAAAAGAAAAACACTTCCAAGAGGATATGACTTTATACTGCATTTACAAGGTAAAAGCCTTTTAATACTGTCCTGGTTGTGAAAATGTGGAACATCCAACATACACCAGAATTTTCTTATTGATGAATTACAGCACAATTAGGGCATCACTGTAGGGAACCTATTAGATCTTTCATGCATAATTCACCATATTTAAATGAGATATTTTTGAATATCTCCCAGTCCTTAAATTAGACTGTGACCTTAAAACCTTGTAAGGTCTCTTTATAAATAGCACCGTGAATCAGTATTTTTAATAATATTATTTTGGTACTTCAAAATGGTCTGCTAAGCATTTCTCTGAAAGTAAAAAAAAGACAAAGAAAGAAAACTAGTTCATGAAATTAGGGGATAAAATATCAGTATACCATCTACAAATTACACATGATTAGCTGTATTTCTGACTAATTCTTCCCATACTAAAATTTTGTTTTCTACACAGAATGAAAAATGCCTGAACTTTGAATTTTCTATGTCTTTATAAATACCTATTTTATACCTTACTAGTTTTCATGGGGGGGGTTTGTATTTTTCATTTTCTTTCTTTTTTTTTTTTTGTTGGGAAAACTATTTAAAAGTACAGACTAAATTCATATCATTTTTAGAGAAAGCCACACAAAGAACCATTTTGTTAGCAGCATCTAAAAAAATTAACAAACATTTTACAGCTTAGATTATACTGGTATTTTTAAACGGTTTATTTCTTTCGTGAATTTTCTTACATTATACAAAGACACATGCACGAATTATCCATAAAGTTCATGTACAATATCAAATTGCATACTATTTTAAATTGCACATGAACTTTATGGCTATCCTGTATGTGCAACCCCACACACATATATATGTATGCGTGTATATATGACTAGCTCCCCAGGTATATATATGACTAGCTCCCTATTTCTCAGGCTCTACTTAAATATACTTAAGACAACTTTGGAAAGGTCTTCTTTATTCCAATCTAATCATGTACACTTAAAATCTTTTTTGACTTCATGGCACTTGCCATAATTATGAAGCACTTAAAAATATATAATTATGTATTGTTGAGCTTTGTGTTTCTTTTACAACACTTAAGTATCATATCTAGCACCTAGCACATTCCCTTGAGTATAGGTTCAATAAAATTGTTGACTGAATGAAAATCAGATAATTCAGTAAATAAGAATATCGGAAATAATAGTGTATATGTTAAACACACGGAACCAATCAATGGTTAATTTATAAAATATTTACTGAACTACTTTGCACTTAAATAGAAAATTCAGCAAGCTTCATGCCTCCATAGTTTCTTACCTGTATAATTCATGCTACCAAAACTTATTAGATATTAAGAGACATAGGTCGAGGACAAAAAGTGATAATCATGTCCTCATTCATCACAGGTTCATGGCTGACATTCATGTAACATAGAGCCATTGACAGGAGAAAAGTGTTGATTGATCAATAAAAACATTGTAAATTGATCAAACTAAAGTTTTACAAGACATGGGAGCCTTCAGAAATGAACCCAAATACATAAAACTGTATTTTATGCTCAGCTTTGGTGAAGAGTAGACTCTCTTAAAAAAGTATAATTGGATAAAATAGGTGGATCAGATGGCAATAAACTGAGGGCTAACTTAGCAAGGCCTGTTGGTTTAGATTTTTGGCCTCTCTGAGCTACCTCCTTCTTGAACAGATAATGGGTATAGTATGTGTCACATGGGTACCACATGTCACATTGAGGGTCTTCAAAGAAGAGAGGACAGGAGGTCAGAGAGAACATTCCATATATATATATGTATATATATATACCATTTAAGTATATATATATATATATCAGTTTCCATCAGCGTAAAATACTTAAAATGGTAAGATCCCTTATTTAGGGGTCATATTGTGTGCATCTCATCACACAGAATGCATAACTAGTCCTATCTAATAGCCATCAATAAATTTTCTGTGACTATCTTTTTAAATAGTAAATAGAAACACAAATATCCATGATTATTAGAAAAAACATGTGCACAAAAGGAAGAAAAACTCAGTGTAGATCCCCCAGGGGAGAGGGGAGAGGAATGAATATGCAAAAACATACCTAATGAATATAATGAACACTATCTGGCTGGGGGGATCACTTACAGCCCTGGCTTAAGCATTACAAAACATTGTACCCCCATAAAATTTTGAAATAAAAAATACAATGTAAGAAGAAAAGGGTGGAATATAATCTCTGGCTGGAAGGTCAGTCAAATCCAATTTAATTGAATTATTGTTATTATTTATGCAAAGACTTATTCATGAAAAAAAAAAAAAAAAAAACCTAATGCCTGTAGTATGATTTTTTTTTTTTTCTGTTATCCAAAAGGTAGGATTGCTTTACTTGGAGGACACATTTACATATGCAGTGAATTTCATATTGTATAAGTCCATACTGAAAAAAATGTGATCTAAAATAAAATCATAAAACTCCTGTGCAGCTGACTGACTAGACCCCACTCTAGGCCAAGCAGAGTTTCTAGCCATGAAAAAGAAGATCAAAAATGCCTCATTATGTCCCGGTGCTTTCTTAGAGATGTCCTTTGTGACTCATTACAAGCCTAAGCCTCAGTAAGACACACTTGGAGGTCCTCAATATATATAATAAACCACTCTGGTCTGGATCTGAGCATATGTCTGCTAGTTGGTCTCTATTAACATGCTCTTATCTTAACATTCCTTTTCCCTGACTCTTGGTCTATTAGATAAAGCCTAACTCTTGCAGCCAATTGTCAACTAAAGAATCTTTAAACTCACCTGTAACCTGAAAGCTCCCGCTTTGAGAAGTCTCGTATTTTGGAACCAAACCTAAGCCTGCCTTCCACGTATTGACTTGTGACTTTACCTATAATTCCAGTCTTTCACAATGGATAAAACCAAACTTAACCCAATAATAGTGAGTGCACTTGCTCAAGGCTTCTTGGGTGTGACTCTGGATCATGATCCCCAAATCTGGTTAAGAATAAACCTCTTTAAATTATTTTACAAAGTATGAATCCTTTTCATTTGACAAAATAATTGGGGCATAAATATTTGCCTTTTAAATAAAATAAATTACCTATGCCCAGTGAATCAATTTGAGTATTGCTTTAAGCAATTTTCTGGCAATTGTGAAAATAGTCTACCTCCTGTTATGTAGTGTATCAGATAAAATGTTTTTTTCTTAAATTTGATGCTGCATACTATCAGTATTGTAAATGATGTAGTACAGCTTAAGAGAGTTATAATCCTACACATTAATGTGAAATAGTGCTCATAATATTATAATAAAATGTTGTTCAGGAGGTCATTGCATCATGTTGATTTACTTTCTTTTTTAATAAAGTATATTGTTTCTTCAAAAGAAGAATTCAGCCATTTATCATATAAGCATTTTTGAAGATAACTACATATTAAACTGTGGGCAAAGTCCACAGAGGATTAACCATTGCAATTGTTATCTTTGACATCACGAAATCAATACAAATTTTTAAAAATACACCAGAGCTTTAAATATAAAGCAGAAGTTGAAAATGTTAACAGTATGTAGAAGAATGGAGTTCATTCTCAGTGGAGGAAACAATGAGCATCCATTGTTGAGGTTAATTTGACCTTAAGAACTGAAGAAAGCTGAAGGAATTTTTGGGCACAGGGAATGGGATGAGGAAGGGCCTGAAGAAAATGCTTAGTAAGAATTAGTTGCTTACTTTGACAGCCATATCAACTAAATGTTTGCCAGCTGCTATGTGGTGCCCGTGGCTCAAGGGGTAGGGCACCGGTCCCATATGCCAGAGGTGGTGGGTTCAAACCCAGCCCTGGCCAAAAAAAAAAAAACCAAAAAAAAAAAAGATAGTTATATTTGAAAGTAGATTAAGACAAGATTGTGAAAGATTTAACTAGTTAAAGGAATCGGGATTCTACTTAGCATGTAGCTATATCCCCTGAACAATCCCATTTTATCTTGTATAGAAAATAAGAATGTGATTATCTTGAAAAAGAGTTGAGTACTAAGTATTATAAAATTTTCCTTCTGGAGCTTGTGTGTGTGACTTAATTATATAACATAGGCTTTATTTTAAAACATAGATTAGAGTAATTGTTAGTGTTACATATTAATAATAGAGGGTTTATTTCTCAGAAACACATTTGAGAAAAAACTCATAAGGAGGATGACCGGTAAAATAAGAGAAAAAGAGGACTCATATATTTAATTATGACCTTGGTCACCAAAAAAGCAACATACCTATAGCCTATCACTTCCTGAACCATATTCTTTATATAACACATAATGCAAGATATAAATAGAAATTTGAGATGATTTTATTTTGGGCAAGGACATTTGAGAAACACTAAAGTAAATGCATGTTTTAAATAATTACAAAGTACATTAGCCTATTAACCATACCAAGAATTATTACACAAATAAATCTGTTCGTGTTTAACGCAGTATTTACCAAATGAACTAGGAAGCACTTATTTCAAGGCCAAAGTAGCTACATGATTCTATGTTACCTGGATCTATTAATAAATTTAAAATATCATTTGCTGAAGCATTTACATTGGGAAAAGTAAATGCAAACTGTTATTGTTTGGAGGTTATATTCTATTTAAGAATTATTGGCATATTTCAATTATAGGTGTTCTATGGTTTCTTCTAGAATTTTTATGCTAATATTTTTTACTTTTAGTTCTATGAACCAGATAAATTAACTTTATATTGAATGTACTAGGGATAAAGATTACTTTTCAAAGTAAAAACATCAGGTTAAATCTAGCCTTATTTCATGATGTGTTCCTTTCTCTACTGTACTAATGTAGGCCTTGTTTCAAAATTAATTAAAAATGTTTGTGTGAGATCTTTTCTGAGCTCTTTAATCTGTTCTACTGATGTATTTGTCTACTATTGAACTAGTTAACTACACTATAAATGCATCTTTCTATTATTACAGAATTAAAGCAAGTTTTGCAATTAGTTCATTAACTCTAATAAGTACAAATATTTTCAAGGTTATTGGTCACTATATCACATCCTTTTTTCTTTCAATTTTTGCTTTAAAATTTGCTTATGAGTTTTACAATATACTATTTTGATTATAATTATATTAAGGATAACAAATCTGGGAGAATTAAAATCTTAATAGTGTCTTCTCATTATGAAAATGGCAGAGTTCTTTTATTTAGATCTTTATTTATTAAAAAATGTGTTGTTTTCATATTAGAAGTTTCACACATGTTTCTTAGATCTATTTCCAAAAGCTGTTACCAAACATCAATACTTTTTTTTAGTTTTATTTTCAGTAGAAATGGAGTCACACTATTTTGCCCAGGCTGATCTTGAACTCCTAGGCTTGAGTGATTATCCAGGGACAGCCTCCGAAAGTGCTGAGATTATAGGTGTGAGCTGCCCTGTTCAGCTGAAACATGTAATACTAGCAGAATTTGTAGTTACCATCAATTTCATTCCTGATATTAGGATTATGAATTTAACCTCCTTATTTTCCTTCCTTCTGCCAAAGAGCACATCAAAAAAGTGGTGATTTTATAGTATTTTTTCCCTTTCAAATTTTATCGATTGCAGCTTCTATTATTAATTTTTCTTTCTTAAAATTATTTTTAATTTAAGTAGATTTTAATTCTAATTTTTAAATGAAGAGTAAGGCCAGGTGTGGTAGCTCATGCGTGTAACCCTAGCACTCTGGGAGGTTAAGATGGGTGTATTGCCTGAACTCATGGGTTCGAGACCAGCCTTGGCAAGAGTGAGAGTGGGATGTTGTTTTGGGCACCTGTAGTCCCAGCTGCTTGGGAGGCTGAGGCAAGAGGATCACTTGAGCCCAAAAGTTTGAGGTTACGTGAGCTATGACACCATGGTATTCTACCCAGGGTGACAAAATGAGACTCTATATATGTAATAATAATAATGATAAATGAAGAATAGATCATTATTTTTTTAACACCTACTTTATTCTCTAATACAGTAATTTAAAGCTATCAGTTTCCCTATATGTACTGCTTAAACTGTGTGCCAACCTTTTGGACATGTTTTCCCTTCATTATGATACTGTTTTAAATAATAAATCACGTCATTATTTCTTCTTTTACAAATCTAATATTTACAAGTTTATGTTTATTTTGACTATTTCTGCATTTTTGTCAATTTTTAATTAACAACTTGGTAATAAAAACTTAAACTGTATATTTTTTAGTTATTGAAAATTTACTGGGAGTTGTTGCATAGCCTACAATATAGTGAATATTGTATTCACTATACATATGTATTCCTGAAAAAAATATAATCTGTCGGTTTGAGGAATAATATTCTGTAAATTTTAATTAACATAAGCCTGTGGATATTGTTTCCTCTCAAGTGTTTTCGTTTTCTGTTCTTTCAATTACTGAAAGAGTAGTGTTAAAATTTTCATTCAAAATGTGAATTTGAAATTTTCTTTCTTCTTTTGTCATATGTTTTGGAACTTTGTTCTTAAGCACATGAATAATTAGAGTTGTTACATGTTCTTCATACACTTACAGCTTTAATCACTACCAAATATTCCTAGGTATGGTAATATTCCTTGTCTTATTATCATCTTTGGTTATCAACAGTCTTCATCCTTAAGTCAATACTAAATATCATGGCATTAACTGATGCTAAATCAGTATTATAATGAATATTAAATCTGGGATTTGAATTTGTACATTTACTAAAATGTGACCTAATATGGGATTCAAGAATTTTTAATACTCATTCATAGTCATTGAATAAAAAATACTTTTCAGGCACTTATTTTATAAAGAAAGGAGTTTGAAAGCTTATGAGGTTGGGCACAGTGGCTCAGGCTTGTACTCCTAGCACTCTGGGGGGCTAAGATAGGTGGATTGCTTGATCTCATGAATTCAAGATCAGCCTGAGCAAGAGCAAGATCCTGTCTCAACTGAAAAAAAAAAAAAGGAAAAAAATAGCCAGGCATTTTGGCAGGTTCCTGTAGTCCCAGCTACTTGGAAGGCTGAGGATTGATTGAGCCCAAGAGTTTGAGTTTGCTATGATGACATGGCACTCTACCCAGGGTGACAGAATGAAACTCTGGTCCAAAACCAAAAATTGCAAATGGTAATCATTTTAATTTTCTAACACAATATACTTAATCTAAGACCCGATGAATTTGGAGGTAAGTACATACCCATGAGGCCTCAACAGTCAATGCCATAAACATATCTAACTCCAAATCCTTCTTGCCATAAACATATCTATTCCTTTAAATCTTTCTATCCACCATTTTTATTTATATTATCCAGGTGTGTGAGAAAAGAATGCTTAGCATAAGATTGATTCTCAGCAAATTTTTATGTAAACAATAAAGTATTTTGTTTTGTTGCTTTATGCTCTAGAGTAGAGTTCTGGGACTTATTCATCTTGTGTAATTGGCATTAGGTACCTTCTGACCAAAACCTCCTGATTTCCCCTCCTCACTGAGCATCGTAGACCCTTTCTGCTGCTGTAATAGAATACCACACACTGGATAATTTATAAGGAAAAATATATTTCTCGCATTCTCTGGATGCTTGGAAATCCAAAACATGGTGCCAGCATCTGGTGAGAGCTTCCTGCTGTGGAAGAGCAAGGCAGCGTGTGAGACTGAGACAAGAAATTAACCCAAACTATTCTTTGATCAAAATCCCAATCCTGCAATAACTAATCCATTCCCACTATATCAGAATTAATCAATTTATGAGGACAGGGCCTGAGTGACCTAATCACCTCTTAAAGTTCCACCCTTCCAATGTTGTCTCAATGGTAATTAAATATCAACCTACAGTTTGGAGGAAACATTCAAACCATAGCAATTGAGCATGACTCTTTTTGCTTCATTACCAAATGAGATCATGCTGTATTGGGCCTTACGTGTCCAGTTAATTTCACTTAGCATTGCCTTTCATGTTATTGCTAATAGTAGGATTTCCCTTTTTCTGTAAGGCTTAAAAAATTCTATTCTACATATAAGCTACATTTTTATCCATTCATTTAACAACAGGTATTTAGATTGCTTTTATATATAAGCTCACACGAGCTGCAGTGAATGTAGGAATACAGATAAATTGTTTTGGGATTCTGATTTTTGTTCGGTGGGACAAATACCCAGAGGTGGGATTTCTTGGTATTTCTATTTTTAATTTGCTTCGGACCCTCTGTATTCTTTTCAACAGTGGCTTGACCAATTTGTATTCCCCAAAATAGTGTATAAAAGTTCTCTTTTTTGCACATCTTTGCCAACATTCCTTACCATATAATTTTTTTTTCTCTTGAAAGGAGGCAGTCTGACAGGTGTGGAATGTTAGTTATTTCATTGTGGTTTGTATTTGCACATTCCTGATAATTAGTGATGTGGGACAGGCTTTCATAAACCTGTGGAAAATTTGTCTTCTTTGGAGAAAAGTCTATTTACGTTTTC
The DNA here is from genome assembly GCF_027406575.1 of Nycticebus coucang. Taxonomy (NCBI): domain Eukaryota; kingdom Metazoa; phylum Chordata; class Mammalia; order Primates; family Lorisidae; genus Nycticebus; species Nycticebus coucang. Next base: position 35,650,119 of record NC_069782.1, read on the forward strand.
TTCTCATTTTTAATTGGTTTGTTTTATTTTGCTTCATTTTAATTTTATTGCTCCTAAGTTGGAGGAGTACCATATATTTTGGGCATCAGTGATTCCTCAGATATAAGGTTTGCATTTTTTTTTCCATTTCATAGATTTTCTTTTCACTTTTTTAACTGTTTCCTTCCTGTTCAAAGCTTTTTAGTTTGATGTAATCCCATTTGTAATTTTTTTTTTTATTTTTGTTACATGTGATTTTGGACTCTTAGCAATGAAATAATTTCCAGCACCAATGTCAAGAAACTATTCAATGTGTTTTCTTTTAGATCTACTGCTTGAGATTTTAAATTTAAATCTTTAATGAATTTTATGTTGACGTCATGTATTTTAAATGACAGTCCAAATTCATTCTTTTGGTGCAGACCTCCAATTTTCCCAGAACTGTATATAAAATGGCTTTTTTTCATGATGTATTCTTGACATTGTTGTCAAACATCAGTTGACACCTAACATGGTCTATTTTTCAGCTCTCTATTCTGTTCTGTTGGTTTATCAGTCTGTTTTTATACAAGTACTATAGTTATTTTGATTACTTTGACTTTGTAGTATTAGAAATACCTCCAAATTTGTTCTGAGAGATTAAATTGTCTATTGAGAAGTTTAGTTGTTCCATATAAATGTTAAAATTATTTTTGCTGTTTTAGAAAAAAACATCACGGGGATATTGATAGGGATTGCATCTGTAGATTACTTTGGCTTCTGTGGATATATGGACATTTTAACAATATTAACTCATCCAATCCAGGAATACAAATTACCTTTTAAATTATCTGTATTAGCAACTATTTCATAAGTCTTTTATAGTTTTTAGAGTATAAATCTTTCACTTCCTTGGTTATACATGTTCCTACGTGCTTTAATATTTGTATTGCTCTTATAAATATGATAATTTCTATTGTTTTTCTATTCCCTCCCATTTTATTTTTTGAGATGGAGTCACTTTGCCACCTTTGGTAGAGTGACCTGGCGTCAACTCACAGCAACCTCAAACTGTTGGGCTGAAGCGATTCTCTTGCCCCAGCCTCCCATGTAGCTGGGACTACAGGTGCCTGCCCCAACGCCTGGCTATTTTTAGAGACAGAGACTCACTCTGGCTCAGACTGGTCTCAAACTTGTGAGGTCAGGCAATCCACTCGCCTCAGCCTCCCAAGTGCTAGGATTACAGGCATGACCATGGTGCCTATCCCTTCCCCGTTTCATTTATTGTTATATTCTTTAACTATTTCCTTCCTTTTGCCAACTTTGAACTTAACACAAAGTTAGCTTGTTTATTAGAAGTCTTTTTTTTTTTTAATGCAGGTGTTTATTGCTATAAATTTCCACATTAGTACAGCTTTTGCTGTATTACATAACTTTTGATAGGTTTTGCTTTCATTTTCATTTGTTTCAAAATTTTTTTCTAATTTCCTTTATGATTTCATCTTTCACCCACTTGTTCAGGAATGTGTTATTTAACTTCTATGTGAATTATCCCATTTTCCTTCTATTATTGATTTCTAGTTTCATTCTAATGTGTTTGGAGTAAATACTTGAAATGATTTCAGTCTTAAATTTGGTGAGGCATATTTTGTGACATAGCATTTCATTTATCTTGGAGAAGGTTCTGTGTGATCCTGGGGAGAATGTGTATTCTGTTGCTGGTAGAAGAAAGGTTCATTCTTCTAAGAAGACAATTAAATTATAAAATATATAGAATATTTCAGTGAGATACTTTAATACCTGAGTATTAAATAATAATTAAAATGCTTGGATAGAAATTTGCAGATGATAAGTACATTACTGGTCAATGTGATATTTTACACACAAAAAAGAAAAGTTAAAAGATGTAAAACTTGGGGCGGCGCCTGTGGCTCAGTTGTTAAAGGCACCGGCCCCATATACCGAGGGTGGCAGGTTCAAACCCGGCCCCGGCTGAACTGCAACCAAAAAATAGCTGGGCGTTGTGGCGGGTGCCTGTAGTCCCAGCTACTCGGGAGGCTAAGGCAAGAGAATCGCTGAAGCCCAGGAGTTGGAGGTTGCTGTGAGCTGTGTGATGCCACGGCACTCTACCGAGGGCTATAAAGTGAAACTCTGTCTCTACAAAAAAAAAAAAAAAAAAAAAAAAGATGTAAAACTTATCTCAGAATACAAATACTGCTAAGGTCTAGACTATCAGGATCCTTTGTTCAACATCTACAGTTTGACAATTAAGTTGGCGAACTTGCCACCTTGTTCTTAGATTGGCAGCACTGTTCAAACAACCCAGTAAGGTTTCACAACCTCAGTATATCAGTATCTCACAGTTTTTTATGTGAACACATGAGGATGTCTTACTGTGTGCCATTCATTAATGTTCTGTGTTTGTATGTGCCATTGCTGGAATGTCAGGGCTTGAATTAGAACAATGAATAAACATTAAATTTCTTGTTAAACTTCACAAAAGTGGAAGTGAAATCAGGGACACATTATACCAAGTTTATGGGGATAATGCCATGAAGAAAATGGCTGTGTATATATGGATTAAACATTTTTTTGTTTGAGGGTAGAGCAAACATCATGGATGAAGAGAGGTCAGGGCAGCTAGTAACCAGCAGAACTGGTTAATACTGAAAATATTGAAAAAAAATTGTCAAATCATGCATCAACATTTTTGTCTAACTGTGAAAATTTTAGCAGACAAATAAACATCAATAAAGGAACTGTTTGGAAAATTTTAACTGAAAATCTTGGCATGGGAAAGGTATGTGGAAAGATGGTCTCAAAAGAGCTCACTAATGAACAAAAGCAAAGGAGAGATGAAGTTTTCCAAGTCCTTTTGGAGAGGCAAGGTGATGTTTTGGGCCATGTTATCACTGGTGATGAAATATCCTGTACCAATCTGACCCTGAAATAAAGTATCAAGTCACAGGATGGAAGTCTACCAATTTTCCCTGACCAAAAAAATTCGGGCAGTTTAAGTCAAGAGTCAAAACAATGTTGCTAATCATTTCGTGTGTGTGTGTGTGTGAATTTATTTATTTTTTAATTTTTATTTTTACATAAACGTGTTAATTAGGTTTCCATTGTTTTTTTGCCTTCACAAAATTAAAAAGATTTAAAATTTAATAACAATAACAATGCTTAAGATAAGGATTAGAAACAAAAACCTTGTAAAGAATGAAGGAACATAAATACATTCAGAAAAGGAATCAGACAATTGTTTCATGGAAATATTGAGCAATAATAACAATAATGCAAAGAAATTAAACATTCACATTGTCAAATAAGAGTATGTCTATACAGAATGCTTTGACTCTGAGATTCAGTATGGAGTCATCAGTTAACTTCTTATTTTTTCTAAGTATCAAAAAATAGACAACTAATATTTATAAATAAAAGTAAAACATAATTTCAAAAACAGATCATGCTAAATCTTATAGACAATAAAAAAAGAAGAAATACATCAAAATCATTCTACTTGATATAGGTACCCTGATATTAAAGTTGTAGAAAATATATTATTATAAAGGAGAAATTACAAACATATGTCACTTATAAATGAGGATACAATATTCTAAACAACATATTAACATGTTAAGAATTAATGTTTAAGTAATATACTTTGGTCAAAATTAAAACCAATTTACGTGAAAATTAGGTCGCTATTTTCTTCACTAAGAAGAAAAGCAAAGAAAATAGTGCTAATCTTTTTTATATCAGAGGTTTGTTAATTATGAATTTGCACCAACTGGACAGTTAACCAAGTTTACTATGTGGAAGTGTTCAAAAGGCTGCATGAAAAAGTTAAATGAAAATGACTTGAGCTTTTCGCTAGCAACTCATGGTTCTTGTAATGCAACAGCTCAACCAGAAATGATATGAGTAAATAAGTAACTATATTAGAATCCTCTCCCTACTCACCTGGTCTGCCCCCTATGACTTTTTCCTTTACCTAAAGATAAAAAATACTGAAAAGAAGACATGACATCTGATGGCCATTCCAGAGAAAAGAGTTCCAAAGGTGCTTTGAGAGTGAACTATGGGCTAGAATCATTATACAGCTTCCCAAGGGAAGTTCCTTGAAGGTGACTGTAGTGATATTCAGCAATGTGGTACGTAGCACTTCTTCTAGAATGAGTTAACAGATTTAATCACCAGACCTTATACTACTGGTACTCACGATTGAGGCTCTTATGTATATATCCAAAATGTAAAGAAATAAATCTATTAAAAATTTAATGAAGATGGAACATGAAAACAATCAATGCCATGATATCATAAACTACGTCCCTCTAGCTATTGTTTTCTTAGCTATAAATATTATCTCTGCATCCCATGGGAAAGACTTTGTTGTGTTTTCTTAGGGGAAAAAAGTCTATGGTTCTAATATAAATGCTACTGGAAATAAAATATATTCAACGAGTGTTTACTTATATAATTGAGAGATAAGAATAGTTTGTGTGAATACCATTTATACTAAAATAAATAACAAAATATTCTTTTGAGAAAACAGACATAAGTCTATGGTTAACTAAGTAAGAGGAATTACAAATGTTTTCACATGTCTCTGTTCTGGTGTTTGTACTTCCAATGTGGCTATAGTTATCTTGAGCAATTTATAGTATGATTCTTATGATCTTTAATAATTTAAAAAACACATATCAAAATCTTTATTTCATTAGTTGCTTTTTTTTGTGTGTGTGTGGTTTTTGGCCAGGGCTTGGTTTGAACCCACCATCTCTAGCATATGGGACCAGCGCCCTAGCCCTTTGAGCCACAGGCGCTGCCCTCATTAGTTGCTTTTAATGGAAGCAGGTAAGGGTTAATTAATCATGAGTTCATAGAAAATGAAATGCTAGTGACAATTTTTTGGCAGAGAACAATTCAATTCAAATGCCATTTTTAGCAGTGCACTAGGAAGGTGGCAATTAAGGTACACTTAAGCCCCTTAGAAATATGAGCTTTTAGCCATTATGTTTTTAGCAGTAACAGAAGAAAAGCACTTAGCACCTGGGTGTAAATACACTTTTGTATTTTCTGTAAACAAAGACATTAAAAAAAAAATTCTATTTGCTGCTAATTCCTTTTGTGGACTATTTTTTCCACGATGATAAATTTAAGGAACTGAGAGATGCTACTGCAATAAAAAGTCTTATCAATTTACCATAAAGTTGTAATAAAAATACTAACCTTAGTATCCTTAATGGAAAGTCAAGAATCGACTCATGCTCCGGGCATTGTGTTCTAACCCAGGAATGTATCTTAATACCCGGGCCACAGAAGGTAAAACAGAATTTCCTTTGCATTTGTTTGTCATATTTCCTTTATGAATGCAAAATTTCAAGTCTCTAGAATCCAGAGTACATATATTATAAATATTATACGCTTCTTAATTACACCTGAAATACTGGGAATGGCAAACTTTTGGGAAGGGCAAGTAGTGAAGTCATCCATTTAAACCTTGTTTACACTTGTTTTATCAGTATGTACTGTTCTTATTCAGTAAAGACCTTTTTACCTCAATGAAGTGAGGTACAGTTGACTTATCCTTTCAAAAAAGTATCTTGGTTTTTGTTCCTTCTGGGCATTCATTCTGAGCTTTTAATATACGGAATGAACGGAGGCTTCCTGCATTGTCCGGCTCTCGCCCTTCTAGAATTTCACATGCTCTGCTACTATATTTAGCTGGAGCAGGGCCTCCCCATTCTCTATCATTCTTTTGTTACTTAGTTCCTTTTTTTAAATTACTCATGTTAGACGTTTTCTTTTCTGAGAGACTTTTCCCTGAGCTACAGAGCCATGGTCAAAGTTTCTCTTATATGTACCCAAACACATATAAAACCTTGTGATATAAAAACATCATCAGACTACAAACATTGCCACTTTATGCATGTATTTTCCCTAAAAGAGTGTATGCTGAATAAAGAATATATATTGCACTTAGTGCATAGTACATGTTTAAAAACATCTGTTGAGCGCCTGAGGCTCAAAGGAGTGTTTAAATCTTTATTTTCATTATTTTTCCAATTTTTGTTTCCAATTTTTGTTTCTGCTTTAAAAATGATCTCTACAATTCTAATGCTACTTTACTAGAAATGAGATAAATGAAGTTCTTGATTTAGATTACCAAGCAAACTCATAAATCAGAAGAGACTTCTTAAGGATTACCTATCTTAAGAACCAGGAGACACACCAAGGCAGGCAGTTGTGAGGATGAGGGTGAATCATGTGAAACAATCCCTGTCAATGCAAAATTTAAGAGTACACCAATCAACTCAGTAATGCAAGTAAATAATATTCTAATATAAAGTTTACATCTAAAAAATACAAAATAATTTTTAAAATCAAAACAAAGTAAATGTGACTGATTTTTCCTTTTACCTGAGCTTCAATATGGCTTAGCAGATTGTTGGGAAGGGGGAAATGAGGGCAATTTCTAGGAAAGAAAAACAAAAGACAAAAAAATGAATAATAAGAGAGAAAGATCAGAAAGTTAGCGGATTAATTAATTAAAGGGGAAAAGAGGGCAGAACATTCTGTAACATTCAGTATCTGAATTGTAGGAAGTATAAAAAGAGGGATAAAACGGATGAGGAAATTCATCAATGAAATAATTCATTGCAGTTTTCAAAAACTGAGGAATACCATTTTCCAGGTTGAAAAGGTTCAATAAGTAGACAGCACAGTGGATGTAGATCAATATAAGTGAGGCTTTTCATTGTAGAATTTCAGCAATATGGAAGTTTCTGCCAAATTCCAGGAGTGATGTAGCACAATAAGTAGATCACGTGTTAACTATCAGAAAACAAAGTAAATGGACATTTTTGAGCAGCTCCTTGTGTCATTGTTACTGACACAATGTAGATGTTTTGATTTGTCAGGCCACACTATTTAAAGCCAGAGACATCTAAAGAAATTTACGCAGTAAATAGTTCTCAAAGGAAAGACCTGGACAAGTTGGGAAATAAGATTTGGGGAGGATCCAGCTGTGCAAGTACGAAAGTGCTTTATGACATCAAGACAATTGTATGCTTAGTTAAAATTGATAACTAAGTATGCCTTTTCAAAAACTACTGAGGAGAAATAATCTCCAGTCTAAAATTTTTAATATCAGTCAAATGTGGCAATAGATTAAATATCTCTTTAGCCATTCAAGGTGTCTAGGCATTACTCTTCTTGCATTTTTTTTTAGGTCCTTTATCGGGCAAAACAAAGGAACACACCAAGCAAGAAATGTGTACATACATGAACTCTTCTTCCAATGTGCAGAAGAAAAAAAAAAATGTTGGTTCCTTATTATTAAATTACACATTGCTTATTAGAGAACATATTAAGTCAGTCCTACTGTATATTCACTGTAATACACACATAGACATAATTAGGTGGTATTCGTTCTTTTTTTTTTTTACCTTTAATGCCAGTTTTTATTGTACTTAAAAAAAAAAAAACGTAACTTGAGATACATTTTTAGGTATTCAGTATAGTATTATTAACTAAAGGACAGTTTCGTACAGAGGATTTATAGAACATCTTTATCTTGCATAAGTGAAATTTTATCCTAAGCAATTCTGTGATGAAAATAATTTATATGTAACAAAACTGAGCATAATAAAAAAAATAAAGAAGGTTGGATACCTTATTAGGTCAATGGAAAAATGGTGAAAAAATGGTATTTCATGAAATGATAATGAAAAGAAAGTAGGAAGGGCTATACTTACAAAGGACAAAATATATTTTTTGTCTAACAGTGCCTCTGGAGGAAAAAAAAGGTAGTTAGGTAATAACAGGTTCAGTTCAAAAGGAAGATATAACATTTGTAAGTATATAAGGTTCCAATTTTTAGGTAATAAAGTGAATATTAACTGATCTGAATGGAGAACTGACAGCAATACAATAATGGTAGAAGACCTCAATACAACAATTACAATTATACATAGAACATTCAGAGAGAAAATGAGTAAAGGAATAGCTGACTTGAACAGCACTATAGACCAAATAAAACTAACAGAACTTTCGATCCAGGGCAGAAAATACACATTTTTCTTAAGTGTACATGAATTATTTCATAGACTAGATAACGGGTAATAGAAAAAATCATAACAAATTTTAAAAGGTTGAAATTATTTTCTGACAACAACAGAGTAGAAACAGTGAGAGAGCTGAAAAATTCACCAATACATGAATACTAAACATGTTCTTGAGCAACCTTTGGTTCAACAAAAAATCTAAAGGAAACTTAAATTCTATCTTAAGAAAAATAAAATCAAATTTTAAAAAAACAATTAAAAAATAAGAAACAAAGAAAACAACTTACCAAACCTAAGGAACTGCAATAAAAGGAGAAAATTCATATGGCAATTCAAAACACTCAGCATTGCCAAAGCAATCTGTAACAAGAAAATCAAAGCTGGAGGCATCATTCGTTCTGATTTCAAAATATATTACAAAGCTACAGTAATCAAAACAGTGTGGTTTTGGTATAAACATACACATACACCAGTGAAACAGAATAGAGAGCCTAAAAATCATCCCATGCCTCTAAGGTCAATTAAGAATTTCATGTTTCTTTCTTACTTGATCTATGATGTTTCTCACAGTCAGATGATTTTGAAGCATGATTTGATGAAGATTTGCTGTTGTCATTCTGCTCCTAGGGATAGAATAGCAAAGGGATGGCAAAGAAATAAACTCTTGCACTCAGTTATTGTCAAAGAAATACTGATGAGACATGGTGAGGCAAGTAGCTTTACATGCCAAGCAGGTAGCAAGGAAGTGCTGCCCCAAACAAAAGCCTCAAGGGCCTTTTGTTGAACGGGAAAAATCTGTACATACAGGACATACTCAACATGCAAAGTTAATCATAGATGGAAAGAAACAAAGAAGTCTTGTAACGTAAGTAAATTGAGGAAACAATAGAAAGAAGCAAAATAGATTATCATAAGATTATAAAGTAAAAAAAAGATAAAGCCAGGCATTGTGGCAGGTGCCTGTAGTCCCAGCTACTCGGGAGGCTGAGGCAAGATTATCATCTAAGCCCAGGAGTTGGAGGTTGCTGTGAGCTGTGTGATGCCATGGCACTCTACCGAGGGTGATAAAGTTACACTCTATCTCAAAAATAAATAAATAAATGAAGTAAAAAAGGAATGATTACAATGCCTTGGGGGTTAACTTTAACTACCCTATTCTATGCTGCTAATCTATATCTTAACCTTTATGTGATTTCAATCTTTGAGACTTTTCCAGCACATGATCCAGAGATCTATATCTAAACTACTTAATATTCCTGAACCCCTGGTTGTGTCCATAGGTTCTGTGTTTAGTACAGGATGGGAGTTGAGGAACTCAAGCTGTTGTCAGCCTACACTAAACACTAATCTGCATTTTGCAATGTTTTTGTCTGCTCTGCTTGCTACTGGCTGCCCTCACTTCTTTTCATCAGTGATGATTTCTCTCCCCTCAGAAAAAATGTTGAAAGCACTTGTATTCTGACATTTTTTTTTCATGGCTTATATCCATAAACTTGGACTAAATATCTTTAATTTTACTTACACTCTTGACACTTTTAATAAGAAATTTGATGTTTATTCATTGCTCTAATTCAAGCTCCAATAGTCTCGTGACAGTGCACAAAAGCATACAACAACAGTAATGAATGCCACTCAGGAAGACACCACAGCATGATGACATGAACACAATGTGAGACACTGATACTATATATACCAAGGTTTTGAAACCTTCTTGCATTGTTTGTACAGTGTTGTCAATGCCACTCAGGAAGACACCACGGCATGAGACACTGATACTATATATACCAAGGTTTTGAAACCTTCTTAAATTGTTTGTACAGTGTTGTCGCCATACGCTCCATAGTGTCAAGTTCATGAACTTAATCGTCATACCCTTAAATATGCATAGAAAAATTTACAAATTGCTAACAATACTATGTGGCATAAATTTCATAAATACAGAATCTGCCAGAAATAGATATGGATTTTTTTTGCTTAAGAACATTGGTATATAAATAATGTAAGATCTATTGTTTAGGAATAAGGAATAAACTGTTTTCCACAGTCATCTCTGGTTGATTTTGAGCATGGTTGAATAATGAACCTAAACAATACCCGAGTCATAATTCCCTGGAATTTCTGTGGATTACTTTATATGGCAAAAGGGACTCAATCTATGGGATTAATCAGGCAATGAGAGATTTCTCTGGATTCTTTGAGAGGCTTTAGATTTAATTACAGGTATCTTCATACAAAGGAGGCAGATGAAGAGTTGACAGAAGAAGGTAGCATTATGAAAACCCAAGCACCTTGCTACTTTGGTAACTTGGAAGAGACCAAAAGCCAAGGATTACAAGAAATGCAACACTAGCAGCTGGAAAAGGCAAGAAAACAAAATTTTCCCTGGAATTCCAATTCTTCTCTAGACCCTTAATTTTCCCTGAACTACCAGAGGAAACATAGCTTTCTGGAAACATTGATTTCTACCTATTAAAATTTATTTTGTATGTTGGGCCTCCAAAACTCTAAGATAACTAATTTGTGTTGTAATCAACTAAGTTTGTGGCATCAGCAGCAATAAGAAACTAACATACCTTCTGTATATTGGTTTCTGTACAATTTTTTTTTTTTTTTTTTTTTTTAGATAGAGTCTCACTATGTCACCCTGGGTAGAGTGCTGTGGCATTAAAGCTCACAACAACCTCAAACTCTTGGGCATAAGTGATTCTCTTGCCTCATCCTCCCAGTAGCTGGGACTACAGGCGCCAGCCATAACACCTGGCTATTTTTTGGTTGGAGTTGTCATTGTTGTTGACAGGCCTGGGCTGGATTCAAACCCGCCAGCTCTGGTGTTTGTGGCTGGTGCCCTAGCCACTGAGCTACAGGCACCGAGCCTAAGTTTTATGCAATTTAAAGCTGGCAAAAGGTGAGTTTTATCTATCCAAAGACAATTTATTTAGAGAACTGCATGGCTAACTTCCTTATACTATTAAATCTTTGTCTAAGTGATGGTGATGATCATCCTGACCATTCTAATAAAATTAAATGTATAGATCCTTCCACTTTTTTGGTTCCTTTAGCCTTTTATATTTGTTTATACTATATAATATTTGTCATTATATTTCATTGATATATTTGCTTTTTATTTGTATCCTCCATTTATGTTAGAGCATAAATGTTAGGAAACCAGGATTTTATGATATTTTGAGTGACATACCAAGTTTCTATACTTGTGTTTGACATAAACATATTTGCTTAATTATTTAATAATGTGAGTTAAAAACAGCAATTGTGGTTGTTCTAGGAATTAAATAAATTGTTAATCTAAAAAGGAAAAGGACTGAATAATATATTTTTTGCAATTGTGGTTTCATTTTTGTCGTAATCCCATGGAACCAAAAGAATGAAGATACTGAGCATGAGAGGAACAGAAAGAATATTAGTGAAGAAAGGTGACGAAAAAATCTCTACAAGAAGAACTACAAAACACTATGAAAAAAAAAACATAGATGACACAAACAAATGGAAAAATATTCCATGCTCATAGTTGAAAAAAAATCAATGTTATTAAACTGTGCATACAGCCCAAAATGATTTGAAGATTCAATACAACCCATCAAAATAACAAAGTCATTTTTATAGGATCTAAAAAAAAAAGTAATCCTAATTTCCTATGAAACTAACATAGAGTCAAAATAACCAAAGTAATTTTAACCAAAAAAAAAAGAACAAATCTATAACCATCACATTACCACACTTCAAATTATACTTCAACACTAAGTAACCAAGACAGCATGGTACAGGTATAAAGGCAGAGAAATAGACCAGTGGAACAGAATAGAGAACTCAGAAGTAAAATCACACAGCTATGAACAATTGATTTTCAAGAAAGCACAAAAATAAAAATATGCAGAAAATGACTTCAGCTTTATACAATTCAACCATGTAACATATATTCTACCCTCTTAAAAATAAAAATTAAAATTAAAATAAAAAAATAAAAAATTAAAATAAAAAATCTCATATTTAACCAAAAAAAAAATACAATACTTATGAGACGCAATTTCTTATATGAATTTTTAAATGGGTCTTTAAGTTACTATCTCCCTTACTTACTATCTATCTACTTGTTTGTAATTTAACTTGAGTTTTCAGAAAAAAATGTACGAAAATTTTGCCAGGCCTTGCCAATTTTGAAGCTTTGTTTGGTAATAAAAGGGCATGGATAATTTCAGAGTAGTTCAATTATTTTCATTAAATATTTGCTTTAATTTTTATAGGAAACTTAATTAGTACATGTATTCAGGATTGTGTTGAGAAATTTAATGATCCTTTTTTTTTTTTTCTAGCAGGAGTATAGCGTTAAATGGTATTGTATGTACAGTTAATATGTTAATATGAAGGACAATTTCCATGAGAATATTTCTGTGGAATTTATTAAGTCTTTCAAATCCCTCTAAATTTATATTACCTGTCAAACCTCATATGTTGCTGAGTTTTGCAATAGCATTTTAAGCTATGATACAAATCCAATAAAAATGAAAACTGCTTGCAATGATTTTTATAAATTTCTTAATAATTACTTAAATAATGAATATAATCTGGAATAAATTTCCCACACTTCCTAGCGATAAACTTGACAATGTGCACAGAAACTAAAGCAAGCATTACTATAAATTGAAAACTGATGTTTTCACAAACTAACACTAACATACTTTATCTCATGCTAGTACAATTTTGCAGTCTAAAAAATATATGCCTTGTCACTCAGATATGCAAAAATGTTGGCCTTGCAAAAATGGCAGAAGCTAATGTTTGGGGAAAATGTTTTGTGTTTTCAAGTCAAAATAATGGAATTGGTCTTCTTGATCATTTCACCTGAATTTCAACAAAGTAACAACAGTGACAACTTTACCAGAAGGAGCTTTAATAAAAAAAAAATAGTAAAGCAAACTCTAAATTCATTTTTCTAAACAATAAGTTCAATATAATGCTGCCTTTCCTTTCATCTCTCAAAATTAAGGAAAGAAACAAAGCTGTTGACAAGTTTCTCAGTCGGAAAAAGGAACAGTCACTAGGAAGAGTCAAAGAACAGTCACATGTTAGTTTGGTCTAAAACAGTGGTTTGGAATAAAACATGTAAGCAACTCTTCAATCTAAAAAAGTATAATTAGCTGAATGCAGTGGCTTATCTATATAATCTCAGCACTTTGGGAAAGCAAGGCAGGGTGATTGCTTAAGCCAGGAGTTCGAGCTCAGCCTGAGCAACATCATGAGAAATCATCTCTACCAAAAAAAAAAGTAAAAACATAGGAGACTGAAGCAGGAGGATCTTCTAAACCTGGGGTTTGGAGGTTACAGTGACCCTTGATTGTGCCTGGGTGAAAGAGTAAGAATCTGTTTCAAAAAATAAATATAAAATATATAATTTAAAGAATGTTTAAAAAGAACATAGTGATACGTAAATATACTTTGGTAGTGGCCATTTCTGTCATCATTAGACATTCCTCTAACATTGTTTTAAATGATATGTCCTAATTTTCTCATTATCATTTATAATTTAAAGACAAATAAATAAATTTTAAAACATGCAGAGATGGTAGTAAGATTTATGTAGCTTCTGTATCTATTAAAATATGTACTTTTTAAGAATTAGGTGTTTTTTTAAGTCTCTGGGAGACCCATATTTGATTTATTGCTTGTAATTGTTGTTTAGGAAGAATAGTAAAATTGAATAGGCATATTATATAGGTGGCAGACTTTAATCCATTAAGAAAATGATATTATAGATAGATAAGAATATAAGTTACTACGTTATAAGGTCATGAGCTTTTTATTATTCTAAAGAAGGGACTTTTCCACCTCTCAGAGCTATTAGTAGGGAATCTAAGCATAGGCTTTAATAACACATAAGCTCTAATCCAATTATAAAACTTTCTTCTTTTGTGGAAGCTATAGAACATTACATTTTAGAAACATGAGTGCCAGCTCTACCATTGACCAGCCGTGAGACCTAAAGCACGCTTCTTAACCTAATTAAGGCTATTTTTCTACCTGTAACTTTGGATTGAAAATGGTTTTCCGTAGTATTACTATGCAGCTGAAATGAGATAATGTTTAAAAAGCATTTGGCACAGTATTTGCTGCGTGGTCAGTTCACAATAAATTTTAGTTATCATTGTTGTTATTACTATGGAGATATTTGAATCTTAATAAACCAATGGTCTTCAAAGGAAATATCTCTGCTCGGTAAACTAGGCCATCTTTATGGAAACCACTTTTTTAGATGGGATAATTTGTGGAGTGAAAAGAAAACATCTTCCCTGCTGGGAACTCCAACCAAAACCTTGACTTTTTCACTGGATAGAGATGTCCCAGTGACAGGCCATGTGGATGGGTCAGAGGTTCTCTTCCTGTCCGTGCACATGTCAGCCCATCTTTCCTTGAGGTTTACAGCATTCCATGCTCAGCACATAAACATTAAGGACCATGCAGCAGGTTTTCTATAAAGCTATATTCACTCAATATACTGTGAGTTTATGTTCTCAATACTTCATGGAGACTAAAATGTCATTTAGTTTTTGAAATTAGAGTTGGATGGTTTTGTTGTAAAATTTATCATTCCTTGAATCCTAAAGTATCCAGCACTTTGAAAGAGATAATCTCTGAATCCTTTACAACTTTCAGATTTGGTGAACAGAAGGGGAAACACAAGATAAAGTTGCAATCGTATGTTTTCTAGGTTCCGTAGACACTCACTTATTGCAAAGTAAACATTCTTCCATTGATTCACTTTAAAAGAATAGCCAATGTTTTAGATGTCAGGAATAAAGCAGAAAACGAGACAAAAATCCCTGCTATCATTATGCTTACTTCACAATGGGAGAAAACAGAAAAACAAAGAAGCATTACCATTTTTGACAGCAATAAATGCTAAAGGATATAAACCAGGGAAGTGATTGATTGACTAGATAATTTTATTTTCTTTCTTTCTTTCTTTCTTTCTTTCTTTCTTTCTTTCTTTCTTTCTTTCTTTCTTTCTTTCTTTCTTTCTTTCTTTCTTTCTTTCTTTCTTTCTTTCTTTTTTATAAAATCATAGCTGTGTACATGCATAGCTGTGTGCAATCATGGGGCACCATACACTGGTTTTATAGACCATTTGACACTGGTTAACATAGCCTTCCTGGCATTTTCTTAGTTATTGTGCTACGACATTTACATTCCACATTTACTAAGTTTCACATATACCCTTGTAAGATGCACCGCTGGTGTAATCTCACCAATCCCCTTCCCTCTACCCACCTTCCCCCTCCCTCCCCTCCCTTTCCCCCTTCCCCCTATTCTTAGGTTGTAACTGGGTTATAGCTTTCATGTGAGAGCCCTAAATTAGTTTCATAGTAGGGATGAGTACATTGGGTACTTTTTCTTCCATTTTTTTTTTTTTTCCTGGTGACATTGTTTAAGCCCTTGCACCATTCAGGCCTGCAGCTGGCTCATTCCTTGGAATTTTTTTTAATTAACTTATTTTTATTGTTAAATCATAGCTGTGTACATTAAGATGCACCGTAGATGTGGCCCCACCTATTAACCTCCCTCCACCAAAACCTCCCCCCTCCCTTCCCCTTCCTTGGCCCTTTTCCCATAGATACTTTACTAAGAAGAATATGTTCCAGCTCCATCCATGTAAACATAAAAGAGGTAAAGTCTCCATCTTTCTTTAAGGTTGCATAATATTCCATGGTGTACATATACCACAATTTATTAATCCATTCGTGGATCGATGGGCACTTGGGCTTTTTCCATGACTTAGCAATTATGAATAGGGCTGCAATAAACATTCTGGTACAAATATCTTTGTTATGATGTGATTTTTGGTCTTCTGGATATATGCCCAGTAGAGGGATTACAGGATTGAATGGCAGATCTATTTTTAGATCTCTAAGTGTTCTCCATATCTCTTTCCAAAAGGAATGTATTAATTTGCATTCCCACCAGCAGTGCAAAAGTGTTCCCTTTTCTCCACATCCACGCCAACTTCTCTGGTCTTGGGATTTTGTGATATAGGCTAGTCTCACTGGAGTTAGATGATATCTCAAAGTAGTTTTGATTTGCATTGCTCTGATGATTAAAGATGATGAGCATTTTTTCATATGTCTGAAGGCCGCGCGCCTGTCTTTTTCAGAGAAGATTCTCTTCAAATCCCTTGCCCAGCCTGCGATGGGATCCCTTGTTTATTCTTGCTAATGCGTTTGAGTTCTCTGTGGATTCTGGTTATTAAACCTTTGTCGGAGTTATACCCTGCAAATATCTTCTCCCATTCTGAGGGCTGTTTGCTTGCTTTACTTACTGTGTTCTTGGCTGTGCAGATGATTTTAGATGGGAGTTAATAAATGCCTCAGTAACTATAGTAAGGTGTTTGAGCTTGGATTGAATGATAGACTGCCTCTTGGATAGTCCAAGTGAAAAATTTGATGGGCTGTGGGGAATGGCAAGAGGGAGAATGTGGGATATATGTGTGGTATCAATTAATTTACTAACTGCTTAATATAAGGCTAGTGGAAAGTGACTTCCGGGAAGCAGTCTGGGATTAAATCGTGAAGACCCTTATATTTCCGGAGATATGTCCTAAATCTTTTAAATTTTACCCTAAAAGTAATGGAAGAGATTATTTAAAAAAAAATCATACAATTAGAACTACACTGCAATAAGCTAGGACGGGCATGATGGGGAATGACGTGGTGTGTGGAGGACATAGGAAGGTCATCTCAGTCTGTTGTCATAAGTTCTTCTTTGGTAGATACGTGTTAGGGCTTTAGTAGGAGCACAAAGGAGTAGGGAATTATGTCTGAGGTGGGTCAAAAACACTTTGTTGCAGAAAACACTTAACAGGAGTCTTATAAGAGAGGAACGGGTATTTGTCACATTTTGAGAAATCAAGATTGATAGAAGTTAAAATCCTAGGAAAAATGGGAAAGGTGTGGAAAAGCACAGACATGGCAAACATGTCTGATCACTAACACTTCAGGGTGAGGACGTGAAGACCATAGAAGCAAAAGTCAGAAATAATGTCATAGAATGCAAAATAATACAATTAAACAAGATCATATAATATAGCATAATATAGTCAGAGGTTTTTTTTTTTTGTTGTTGTTGTTGTTGTTGTTGGAGCCTTGAATATAGAAGTCAACTAAAAGTACAAAAACAAACAAACAAGCAACAAAGAAATCTATGATACAAAGAACACCACACTATTTGAAGGACAAACTATAGACTTAATTTATATGGTTCAGAATTAGGCTCACTACAGGGAGCTTGTTCCAGGAATTAGTATCCAAGAAAGAAGTGGCCTGGCAGGTGTCAGCATTAACACTTCTAGAAGGCTAGCTTGCATTTTCTGTGTCTCCAGACACCAGGGGTGGGGATGTGTCCTCCCAATGTGTTACGGTTGCTCACCCACGTACAGGTCGCACGTCATAGTATTAATGTTTCAATTCTGAGAGGAGTGTTGAAAAGAAAGTTCAAGCTCAACAGAAAGAACCAACATTATCTTGTCCTCTCAGATGTGAATTCAAACTAAATATAGACAGTGAAAAACCCTCATAAAATACATCACATATTTCATATTTTCCAAAGAAAATTAAACCAAATAAACCTATCCTCACAGAACCAACTTCTCCTTTATAACTTGTTTATGAACTCCTAGCTCCTTTTTCCTTTGATTTCTCTGAGTGGTTTTCAGCAAAAGTATCTTCAATAGAAATTTAATATAAGGTTTTATTTTGCCTTGAGTTAAATTTTTGCTTTATTTCTAAAAGCTGAGGTTGTTTGAATGTAAGGTGAACATAGAAAAGAAGTGTGACAGTTCTTATTGCAAAAATGCAGTTAGGATATTATATTGTAAGAAATAATTTGGTTTTCTGTCTATTAGAAGTTCTTTGAAGATCTTTCTGCTAAAGGCACACGAGACCACAGAAGCTCAGACTGGATGTCTTTTATATATGTGAAGCATCCTCTGTTATCACTTCTTTATAAGATGTCTCCTTGCAATGTAAGTCATTAGAAAAGCCTTATATATTTTCAAAGCTGCTCACCCTCCGCACTTAAACTTCTCAGAATAAATATCCTAATTTCTAAAAAGAAAAAGGGCTGTGTTTGCTATCTACATAAAATATACCCAATGTCAAATCTACCATCCCAGATACATTTCTTTTCCACTCTAAATTTCATTTAGAGAAGGAAACATTTCTGCCTTAAACTTGTATATTACATTTTTTCTGACATATTCAAATCCCTTAATTTAGAATTAATTAGTTAATTTAGAATTTCACTACTGACTTTGGACAAATTCCTTGCCACAAAGTCTTCTTTTTAAGAAAATCTATTATACAGGGATAACAATCTAATATCATAAAGTTGTTGTGAGCATTAAATAAAATAATGACCAAAGAACACTTAGTGTCTCAACAGTAGTAACTTCATTCTAGACATAGTTTAAAGAAAGGCATTTTTGACTAAGGGTTCCTTTATGTGAGGAAAGGAAAATGACTTTCTGTGTGAGTTTTTCTTCAGTTTTGTTGTATTTTACCATTTCGATTTTTTGTTATGTGACCAAGCAAGCATTAAGCTTTTCTTAAAGCAACAACAAATACATGCCTAAATCCCTATTTGATTTTTCCTTTGCAAAAGAAAAGTTTCTTTTTATTTCTTTCTCACAACTCCTTTTTAAGTGAAAGATAAGTTGGATTCGTTATTGGTCATAAGCATTTAGAGAGATTTGTGTAAATTCAAAGCTTTCTCCAAAGCTTTCAATTTCTCTTAGGAGAGAAATTGATGTAAAAAACACTGAACACAGAATTTTTTTCTCCTTAATATATTCCTGGAACAAAAGAGGCATTTGAAAATTCTTTTTTAAGTGAACAAAATAATTAGTAAGACTATAACACTTTTTAAAAGTAAGATATTCCAGATGTTCCATTAGAGAAAGCATTTAAAGGCTCTGTGTGTGTGTGAGTGTGTGTGTGTATGATACATAGAAGTTTTTTTTTTCAAATTTATCTTAGATGTCACACAGACAAGTAGCTAAAATATTCCTTTAAATATCTCAAAACAAAGTAAGTATGAATAAGATGACTCAATTTCTGCAGAAATCTGTGTGCACCATTTAATATAAATTTATTTCTGAAAAGCAGCTTCATAGTCACAGACATCATTCTCCCAACGCATTTATCTTTGCGGGAAACGTCTTGACTAGTTTTAGCTCCTCGCAAGACAATGATGCTTTCTCATTACCACTTTGAGTGGAATACACTTATCTATGCTTTCCTTCCACAAACATTGATTAAAAATCCCCTATGTGATAACTAGTATATTAAATTGGATTACAATACAATTACAGACAATGCAGCAGGTGGAATTAAATCATTTATTATACGCAATTTACTCCCATACTTCTAGTTAATAACTGTAAATTTGCCTCAATATTACAAAGTTAATTTCTCACAATCAATATGTGACTACCTATCAATGTCAATACTGTATTGAGCAGTGTTTATTTTACACTTTTTGTAATAAATACAGACATTTAGTAGAACCTATCAATAACAAAATTGTATATTAAGTGACAGTTACCTGTTCTTAGTTTAATGCATATTTGTATGTTAAACAATTATGAGGAGCAGCTCAGGAAAGAATATGATTGAAACTTTTGGACATAAAGTAAAGTATCATTGTGACCATTAAAAAGCACTCTAGAAACTATATACAAAAAGTACAAATATTGTACTATCATAACATATTCCAACATTTTCTTGTGCAAAATTTTAAATATCCTGAAAAGTGGAGTTAATTTTTTATTTTTTTTATTAGTATTAAATCACAGCTGTGTGCATTATGTGATCATGGGGCACCATACACTGGTTTTATAAACAGTTTGACACATTTTCATCACACTGGTTAATATAGCCTTCCTGGCATTTTCTTAGTTATTGTGTTAAGACATTTATATTCTACATTTACTAAGTTTCACATGTACCCTTATAAGATGCACTGTAGGTGTAATCCCACCAGTCACCCACCCTCCGTTCATCCTCCCTCCCCCTTCCCCATATTCTTAGGTTATAACTGGGTTATAGCTTTCATATGAAAGCTATAAATTAGTTTCATAGTAGGGCTGAGTACATTGGTACTTTTTCTTCCATTCTTGAGATACTTTACTAAGAAGAATATGTTCCAGCTCCATCCATGTAAACATGAAAAAGGTAAGGTCTCCATCTTTCTTTAAGGCTGCATAATATTCCATGGTGTAAATATACCACAATTTATTAATCCATTCATGGATCGATGGGCACTTGGGCTTTTTCCATGACTTAGCAATTATGAATTGGGCTGCAATAAACATTCTGGTACAAATATCTTTGTTATGATGTGATTTTTGGTCTTCTGGGTATATACCTAGTAGAGGAATTATAGGATTGAATGGCTGATCCATTTTTAGATCTCTAAGTGTTCTCCAAACATCTTTCCAAAAGTAATGTATTAATTTGCATTCCCGCCATCAGTGTAAAAGTGTTCCCTTTTCTTCACATCCACGCCAAAATCTCTGGTTTTGGGATTTTGTGATATTGCCTAATCTTACTGGAGTTAGATGGTATCTCAAGGTAGTTTTGATTTGCATTTCTCTGATGATTAAAAATGATGAGCATTTTTTTCATATGTCTTTAGGCTGTGCACCTGTCTTCTTCAGAAAAGTTTCTCTTCAAGTCCCTTGCCCAGCCTGCAATGGGATCACTTGTTCTTTTCTTGCTTATACGTTTGAGTTCTCTGTGGATTCTGGTTATTAAACCTTTGTCGGAGACATAATCTGCAAATATTCCATTCTCCCAATCTGAGGGCTGTTTGCTTGCTTTACTTACTGTGTTCTTGGCTGTGCAGAAGCTTTTTAGTTTGATCAGGTCCCAGTAGTGTATTTTTGAAGCTTCTTCAATTGCCTGGGGGTTCCTCCTCATAAAATACTCACCCAGACCGATTTCTTCAAGGGTTTCCCTGAGCTCTCTTCTAGTATTTTTATACTTTCATGTCTTAAGTTTAAATCTTTAATCCAGTGAGAGTCTATCTTAGTTAATGGTGAAAGGTGTGGGTCCAGTTTCAGTCTTCTACAGGTTGCCAGCCAGTTCACCCAGCACCATTTTTAAAATAGGGAATCTTTTCCCCACTGAACATTTTTAATTGGCTTGTCAAAGATCAGATAATGGTAAGTAGCTGGATCTCTTGGTTCTCTATTCTGTTCCAGACATCTACTTCTCTGTTTTTGTGCCAGTACCATGCTGCTTTGATCACTATCGATTTATAGTATAGTCTGAGGTCTGGAAGTGTGATTCCTCCTGCTTTGTTTTTATTTCTGAGTAATGTCTTGGCTATTTGAGGTTTTTTCTGATTCCATATAAAACGAAGTATTGTTTTTTCAAGATCTTTAAAGTATGACAATAGAGCTTTAATAGGGATTGCATTAAAATTGTATATTGCTTTGGGCAGTATGGACATTTTAACAATGTTGATTCTTCCCAGCCATAAGCATGGTATGTTTTTCCATTTGTTAACATTTTCAGCTATTTTTTTTTCTTAGAGTTTCATAGTTCTCTTTATAGAGATCTATCATGTCTTTTGTTAGATAAACTCCCAAATATTTCATCTTCTTTGGCACTACTATGAATGGGATAGAGTTCTTAACGGTTTTTTCAGCTTGACTATCGTTGGTATATATAAAGGCTACTGATTTATGAATGTTGATTTTGTAACCTGAGACACTGCTGTATTCCTTGATCACTTCTAAGAGATTTGTAGTAGAATCCCTGGTGTTTTCCAGATATACAATCATATCATCTGCAAAGAGCGAAAGTTTGCTCTCTTCTGACCCTATATGGATACCCTGGACCTCCTTTTCTTCCCTAATTGCAATGACTAAGACTTCCATTACAATGTTAATGGAAGCAGTGGAGACAATGGGCAGTCTTGTCTGGTTTCTGATCTGAGTGGAAATGATTTCAGTTTAACTCTATTCAATACAATATTGGCTGTGGGTTTGCTGTAGATGGCTTCTATCAGTTTAAGAAATGTCCCTTCTATACCAATTTTGTTAAGTGTTCTGATCATGAAGGGATGCTGGATATTATCAAAAGCTTTAACTGCATCAGTTGAGAGAATTGTGTGGTCTTTTTTTTTTAAATTTGTTTATGTGCTGAATTATACTTATAGATTTACATATATTAAACCAGCCTTGAGACTCTGGGATAAAACCACTTGGTCATGATGTATAATTTGTTTGATATGTTGCTGGTTCTGTTTGTTTGGATCTTGTTGAATTATTTGCATCTATATTCATTAGTGATATTGGTGTATAATTTTCTTTCCTTGTTGGGTCTTTTCCTGGTTTGGGGATCAGGGTGATTTTTGCTTCATAGAACATGTTGGGTAGTCTTCCTTCTTTTTCTACATTTTGGAACAGGTTGAGTAATATAGGTACTAGTTCCTCTTTAAAGGTTTGGTAGAATTCTGACGTGAAGCCATCTGGTCCCGGGCTTTTCTTTTGGGGGAGATCTCGCATGGTTAATGTTATTTCAAAACTTGATATTGCCTATTCAACATTTCCACTTGATTCTGGTTAAGTCTTGGAAGATGACATGCTTCCAAGTATTGGTCAATTTCCTTCAGATTTTCATATTTCTGAGAATAAAATTTCTTGTAATATTCATCAAGGATTTTTTGAATTTCTGAGGAGTCTGTTGTTATTTCGTCTTTGTCGTTTCTGATTGATGAAATTAGAGATTTTACTCTATTTTTCCTGGTTAGGTTAGCCAAAGGTTTATCTATTTTATTGACCTTTTCAAAAAACAAACTTTTTGATTTATTGATCTGTTGTATATTTCTTTTGTTTTCAATTTCATTTAATTCTGCTCTAAATTTGGTTATTTCTTTTCTTCTACTGGGTTTGGGTTTGGAATGTTCTTCCTTTTCCAGTTCCTTTAGATGTCCCATTAAGTTGTTCACTTCCTCTCTTTCCATTCTCTTGAGAAAGGCTTGCAGTGCTATAAATTTCCCTCTTAGGACTGCCTTTGCGGTATCCCAGAGGTTCTGATAATTTGCGTCTTCATTGTCGTTTTGTTCCAAAAATTTGGTGATTTCCTTCTTGATCTCATCTCTGACCCAGCTATCATTCAGCATAAGGTTATTTAACTTCTATGTTTTTGTATGAGTATGCAGATTCCTGTTGTTACTGAGTTCAACTTTTATTCCATGGTGGTCCAAGAAGATGCAGGGAATAATTTCTATTCCTTTAAATTTGGAATATTATTTTTTAAAACCTTTATACCCACATTAATATATACCTAACATTAACATATTATTAAATTTTACTATACTTGCTTTATCCTCCAATTTTCATAGTTCACTTACTTCATTATTTTTTATATTTCAAAAAATACTTGTAGACATTGCTATGTTTTCACATGTATAATATGTAATAAGTAAAAGTTATTATTTTGTGCACAATTCATTTTAAAATGAAATTTACATACAATAAAATGCATACATCATAGGTGTATCATTCATGAATTTTGATAACTCTACACATCTGTCCAATACAACCCCCATCGATGCATAAAAAATTACTATCACAAAAGTAAAACCTTCATACTTTTTATGGTCAATATCTTTCCCATTAAACCCCTGAGGAAACCACTATTCTGCTTAATTTTGCGTCTTTTCAGAAATTTATGTCAATGCATGGCTAATTTTTCTATTTTTAGTAGAGACAGAGTCTTGCTTTTGCTTAGGGTGGTCTCCAGCTCCTGAACTCACGTGATCCTCCCACCTCTGCCTCCCAAAGTAAGAGATTACAGGTGTGGTCACTGTTCCTGGCCACTATGGCCATTTTATATAAGAAATTTGAGCATCTATAGACTTTATTATTCATGCAACGCCTTGGAACCAATCTTATGTGTATACCAAGACATACCAAGGAATGTCTGTACATATTATTTTAATAGGTGTTTTAGTTAAAATTGCTATATAGGATATTAGAAAATTTTGTTAAAAATAATATACTTCATTCTTATAAATATAACCAATCAAAAAATCACATTTCTTTAGGTAATATGTAATTGTGTTAATACTACATGCAATTTTGAACCAAAACTAATTTAAAATAGAAGTAAAACTAACTTATTTTTACTACTAGACCAGAAAATGTATATGAATTTCTTACTGGTGCTTTAACAAAAGTACTATAAACTAGAAGACTTAAAACAACAGTGATTTATTGCTTCATAGCTTTGAAGGCTGGAAGTCTGAAGTCTAGGTCATGGCACAGCCATGCTCCTGAATCTTGTAGGGAAGAATCCTTCCTTGACTCTCTCCGAGCTATCAGTGTTTTGCTAGAAGTTGGTAGTGACACTTGACTTGCAGCATCAGCATTCTAATTTCTGCTTCCATTCTCACTTCGTCTCCCCTCTATCTGCGTCTCTTCTGTATAAGAACACCTGTCATATCGGCTTAAGGCCCATCCTAATGACTTCATCTTACTTCAAGACTGTCTTTTCAGAAAAGGTCACATTTAGAAGTACCAGGGATTAGAATTTAAGTACATTTTTTGAGTATTATTATTTAATCCGTAGCATACACCATATGATCATTGATATATTTTTCATTATGCATGGGTATAAAATGATGGCACCATTAAGCTTTTAGTTACTTCTTCTTAAATGTATTCAGATATTTGATGATTTCAAGAACATTTAACAATTGAAGTAAGTATATATATATATAATTTTTTGCCGATTTTTTCTTAAGTCTTTTGTACATAGATCATAACTACATTTATGCCCATTTCAGTGTGTTGATTATTTGTACAAATCGAAGTTCTTACATCATACTAAAATGCACAATTGGTTAGCGCATGGTACTGACAGAGTAAGTATATATTTTGGATTTGGCTAGTTACTATTTCCTTCTCTTAGTCTAATAGCTTTAGACTAGTCAGAGAAAGAGTATGTGAATGATTTTTTCTTTCGAGGTCTTTTACAAAACCACTAGAATTGAAACAACTTATTTCACAAACTCAGCAAAGCATTACTGATAAGTAAAAAATACCAGCTTAAAGAATGAGCTTATATAATTCTGCATTAGGAAAGCCAATCTGCCACCAAAAATTATTTTGGAAAGTTGAAAACAATTTCTATTTTTAAAAACAGATATAATGCAGTCTCAAATATTTTGATTATTGTTATAGTTCTAGCAAAGCCACTTTCTCATTTCAGACCAATGGAAATTTGGCATCAAGAAGGCATGAAAACTACTAAAAATACTGAAATTCTATGAGCAAATAGAAATTCCTCATCTTTTATATTTGTGAGACATTTACCTATAACCTTAGGTAACAGGCAATATCTACCTTCTATTCTAGTAGAGAAAATAAACATGACAGACATTGAGAGAGAGATGAAGAGAGAAAGACCTTGGTTTCAACAATACAACAAAGTGAATGCACTACATTCTTAGGTATTTACTCCATTGAAAACTAATGTGTCCTAGTAAAAGTATAAGAAAATGGATTAATTAGGTTACTAATCTTGAGCAACATAACAACTTCAAGACAGTAAATTATTTATATCTTTGCATAGAGAGGTGATAAAGCATCTATTATTCTACACAGAAATCAAAAGCCAGAATTATCTAAGGTTACTTTGGCCTTGATGAAGCCAAAGAAAAGAAGTTGATGTTTTTTGACTCTATGATGTAGCAATTTTATTAGTATTTATAAAAAAAAAAATCTTGCTATATGGTGGCACCTGTAGCTCAGTGGGTAAGGCACCAGCCATATACACTGAGGCTGGTGGGTTCAAATCCAGCCTGGGCCAGCTGAACAACAACAACAACTGCAAGAGCAAAATAGCTGGGCATTGTGGTGGGCACCTGTAGTCCCAGCTACTTGGGAGGCAGAGGCAAGAGAATCACTTACACTCAAGAGTTTGAGGTTGCTGTGAGCTGTGATGCCACAGCACTCTACTGAGGGTGACATACTGTGACTCTGTCTCTAAAAAAACAACAAAAAAAAATCTTGCTATAGCCATTCTTCAGGGTTTATCTATAAAAATTTACCTTTAAATCCCAGTTGTATAAGGCTCTGAATCAAGATAGGGAGAGATGCTAATACAAGATTCAAAAGCAGTTCTGTCTTAACATTCTGCTTTCATGTATTCCTAGGGGGTCAATGCAATTAATGGTCTCCTATAAAATTTTAAAGGCTTACTAATATATATTAGTGAACCTATTAGACTATAAGTTTCGTCTTTTAATATGAAAATTCAGAAAATCTAGCATAGTTTCAGGGCTGAAGGGGGAGACCACACACATAATCAATAAATAAAAATAAATAAAAACCACTTAGAACAATCACCTTAAAGGAATGTGTGTGTGTGTGTGTGTGTGTTTGTCTGAATCAAATTTAGTTCTCCTGTCTTCATTTTTATTAGAGTAATACAATTGAAATTAATTCCACAAAAGGAAATTAAAATCTTCACAAGTTACAGTGAGAACACTGGAAACAAACTATAAGAAATAGAAGTAAAAATAACATTAGAAAACTAAGGGCAGAAATGATTGAAGCTTTGCTCTTCTGCTCTCTGAGCTGGTGGTGGTATCTTACACCTTCACACAGTGTGGAAGAAGAGTTAAGCCCTGAATTGCTTTCCTCAGGGTAAAACTTGTCATTGCTTTGTGGAAACTTGGTCCTTTAGCTTTCATCCCTCATCCCGCCATCCTTCAATTTAAATAGGGCTAACGAAAGTGTGTCAGCTGTTGAAATTACTGGTTGCCTGAGAGTTTCAGATTCTCTAATCTTCCAAAGACAGAAAACTATGTCAGATTAGATAAATAAATAAATAACAATAAGAAACAAACAAAAGAGACTGCAGCTGTTGTCTTTGTTTCATTGGCAATTTCCTACAAAATACGCACAATAGAATGAATCAAATTCTCCTAAGTATATTATGATTTAACTGTTTTTTTCATATTCTACTGTCTTTATTTAATCAAAGGTGTCAAAGCTTAGATTTATTTGAAGTACTTTAGAAAACAAATCTAAATCTTTTTCTGTTACCAGAAAGTTTGAATTCATGTGTGCTTACACGTTAGAGAAAAATATCAGTGCTGGAAAGAATAATTTCCATGACTGAATACTAATGCTATGTCGAGATTGAGATTTAAAAGAGATTTTATCTAAAACAAACATACAGAAAAAAAAACAACAAAAAACCAGAATCATTCAGGAGGTTTATAAGTGATGAAAATAAACTCAGGGAATGCAGTAATATACAGCATAAATAATTTTCTCTTTAGAAGGTCACAGGATTTGTTGCCTTTTCAGCTGTTGGTAAATATTCTTATGAATTCTGTATTTTATGAATTCTAAGATTCTACAGTCATAAGGTATGCTTTGTCGTTTAATTTGTTTGGGAACTTTCATCAACACACATAGTAATTTAAAGATATAAACCAATATGACAATGTTTTAGAATATGTGTCATTGTTTCTTATTTATTAAAGTGAGAACACTTTATATTGGGATCGTATAATCATCCTAAGGTATAATATACTATTTATAAATATAGAGAAGGCAGATGCAAAGGAGGAATATTTTGACATTCAAAAAATATATAAGAAACATCCATACAAGTGTGTGCCATACATTTTGTGAGAGCAAATGTGTAAGAGAACAATTTCTGTATCAAGAAATGTTACATCCATTAAGTGCAATGTATTTTAGAGTTGCAGCTAATAATAATCATGGTATGCTGGACTGGAATTTATTTTCTACACTCTAAGCAATTAAAAAAAAAATGTTTTCCAAGCAAATTGATAACATACACAAGAAAACCATTTATCCTACCTGAGAGTGAAGGTCAGCAAACTTTTCAAGGCTTGGAAGCAGTGTTTTTTAAAAAATAAATAAGCTCATGATTAGTTATTCTTACGTTTAAAAGTACTTCAGGGACTCACTAAGGTATGAAGGCCAGTTTAACATCATCTGTTTCCTTCAGAAACCCTCTGAGATGGTCTGTACGTCAGATTTCTCGTTGTTAGTGAGCTCCTGAGTGTGAATGAGTTAATGATGACTACAATATTACAGGACAACTAGATTTAATGTGAAGAAGAATAGAATTAAAAAGTGTTAGATCTCTTGTTACTCCTTGCCACCCCTCACCAACACCAGATTAGTTTAGGGTCTGGCCTTTGTTTCACTTTACCACACAGCAAATGGCCAAGTTCGAACAAGTGGCCCATGTTCTGAATTGATTTGACTGTTCCTCCATATCCCTTCTTAGATGTTAAATGTCTAATCTGGGATCATATCTGACCAACTTTGTATCTCTCAGTAGCTGGGGGCTGCCTTGAAGTGTATTAGAAAACAAATCTAAATATTTTCCTGTTTTCAGAAAGTTTTAACTCATTAAATTAATGGGATTACACCTGCGGTGCATCTTACAAGGGTATATGTGAATCCTCGTAAATGTGGAATGTAAAGGTCTTAGCAAAATAACTAAGAAAATGCTACAAAAGCTATGTTAACTAATGTGATGAAAATGTGCCAAACGATCTATGAACCAAGTGTATGGTGCCCCACAATCATACTAATGTACACAGCTATGGTTTAAAAAAAAAAAAAAAACCTGAACAAGTTTTTGGGCGGCGCCTGTGGCTCAGTGGGTAGAGTGCATAATCTGAGGGTGGTGGGTTTGAATCCCAGGCAATGACAACTGCAATAACAACAATGACAAAAAGCCCGGTGTTGTGGCGGGCGCCTGTAGTCCCAGCTACTCAGGAGGGTGAGGCAAGAGAACTGCTGAAGCCCAAGAGTTGGAGGTTGCTGTGAGCTGTAACATCACAGCACTCTACTCAGGACCATAAAGTGAGACTGTCTTAAAAAAAAAAAAAAAAAAAATCCTGTTTTACAATGTTTGATAGGGGATGCTTAGAAGTGTTGAAATCACTTAAACAAATTTTACATTATTCATGAACAGAGTTTCATGTGGATTTTAGCAGAAAAGTGAGGTCACTTTCAGTTGTGGTTAGAGTGATCATGCTGGTTAATATTAGCGTAAAATTAAATAAAATGTACAAACAACACAAAAAAGAACAGTGATAATTCTAGGTGTTCTTTTTATTGATTTAGAAAAAATAATTTAATTATATGTCATTAAAAATACATTTATTTTAAAGTAATACCCAATTTTTATCAAATCAGTTGGCTTTTATTCTCTCATGAAAGCAGGAAATAGCTCTGCGTCTGTCTTGGACATGGAGAGGAAGTGAGTTCTGCATCCTACATGTATTTGTCTGTCTGAAATTTCCATCTTTTGCCTAGAGGGACTCAGATACTACATATCATTTGTTGCAGATTTTGCTGAGATCTCAGTGTTATAGATGGAGACAGCAGAAACTTCCACTTGACTTGATTTGCTAGTTTTATGCAGTGCAACTTTATTTTGTGCACAGTCCATGAAGTGCAAGTGAACCTAAATTTTCACAAAAATTCAAAGTTGGGAGACAGGAAGGGAGTTCTTTTGTTATATGGCAGATTCTTATTAAAAAAAAAAACTGAAACGCAAGCAAATGCTTTTCAGTGACAGAATGCTGACAAGTTGAGTGCATATGTAATCTGAAGTTGCTAAGTAGTGCTATTATTCTTATATAAATCAATCACTTCAAATATTTCCTTTTCATAAAAGAATCACTCTTCTGCTTTTGCTCTGTGTCTCACACCCCATTTCTAAATGTTCTGTCTCTCTCTCTCTGTATATATATATATATATATATATATATATATATATACACACACATATATACACATATATATGTGTGTGTGTGTGTATATATATATAGACAAATTTTGATCAATATCTGGCTTATAGGTTTGAATAGTCATGTTTAATTTTATTATTTTCTTTAGAAATAGTTGGGTTTCCTGAATCTTTTTTGTTCATGGCCATGTTTTGATGGTCAGAAGCACACAACCGGTTTCTATTATAATTTGTTTTTTAATATAAGAACATATTGTTTTCTTCCATGATAGATATTCTTGATGCCTTTCATCTGAGTGTGAAGCTCCTCTCAATTTCTAACATCCACCCCAACCCCCCCAAAAAAGGTAGAAAAGAAAAAATTGAACATACAGGGACTAGAATGTCATTTCACACTGGGTGCTTTGTAAATGTGAGCCAACTCACATAAATCCTTTCGGCATCAATAGAGTTGAAGCTGAGCCAGAGGAGAAGAAAACATGTCCAAACACAGAAAGTTTGTTCAGCAAATTGAAATTTAAGCCTGAAATTGATAAGTTTGAGTTAAATCTAGTAAAAAGGGCACATTTCATCCTTTATTCTCCTCTTCTTAAAATGCAAGCTTTATTAAAAATTGGTTTTTGTTACATATTCTTTGCATATTTCCAGTCTTCCACTTGATTTTCTGACATGATTCTTACTCAAGTAAATGGGGATAAAATTATAGTGTTAATATTTTAAAATTTTTATCTGAGTTTGCACACAGGAGAGAAATGTACTCCTTTATGTAATTATAACTCAATATGAAAAATGTAATTTGCTATTATTGTCCCAAAGCAAATACTTTTTATATCATTGTGTGATATGTTTAATAAAAAACAGTTCTGTTGTAAATCAGAAAACTTTTACATTACTTTTCTATTATATATTTTTATTATTAGAGGTATGAGTACCAAGCTTTTAAAAGTTTTGTGTAATCTAAAATTAAATTTAATATTGAGGAGGGTTAAAATTACTGAAAATTCAAAAGAAAAGGAGACTTAATATATATTAATATATAATAATATATTATAATGATATAATATAATAATATATTATAATATAATATATAATATATAATAATATAATAATATATTATATAATATAAATATAATAAATTAATTGTCCATTTTTACCTAGCCTAAAGAATAAACATAATTCTGTTCATTTCTAAATTCGAGTTGACATACTTATTTACTAAGGTGGGGAGACTTCTTAGTTAAAAATGTATTGGCAAAAATCAGAATAATTTATAAATTTTCTTATTCTTCAACCACACCCCAGAAGAGAAAAGCAAAGAACATAAAGAGCATATCTAGTCCCAGGTTTATATCGCAACTCCCTGTAAAACTGGGACTGAATATGTGTGTCTATATATGTGTGTGTGTGTGTACAAAATCATATACACACACACATATATAGACACACATATATACCATGTATCTCTATATGTGATTATAAAAATAATATATGCTCATTAGTAAGAATTTCAGGATTACTGAAAAGTATGGAAAATAAAAACAAATAAATGTCAAATCAATTTTATTCTTTTAGCAACTTTTATTGAGGGGCTAGTGTGTACCAACTGCTGGATTAAGTGTTGAGTATTTAGAGGTAAAACACAATATTCTCATTTCTTGCTTACACTCTATTGGTTGACTATAAGAACATGTGCACTATTACTATTTATTTTGTTTCTCTTCAACATAATAGGGTTTCTTATTATGTATTTTTCTCCTTTAATATAAGGATTTTCTTAATTCATTAAAATGTATCCAAAATAATTTTCACAGGTGCATCTGATAGATAATGATTAATTTTTTGAGCTTTGCCATATTGAGGATTAAATTTGTTCCAGTATTTACTATAATAAACAATGCTGCAAAAAATTATAAATGCTTTAATTTTATCATTCTGATATAATTCTAGAAGTATAATTTCTAGGTCATAAATTATGAATTATTTAAAGCTCTTGGTGTATAATATTGAGTTGGTTTTCAGAAAGTTTGCAGCAAGTTTACCCAACTCCCAAGGCTATATACAAGTTGTCATCTCATCAAAAATGTATAAGCATTTAAAATTATCCTCTTTTATAATATTTGATGATTTGCTGCATGAAATTATATCTTTATTATATTTCTGTTTTCCATGACTAATAAGTTTGAGTATTTTATATATTTAACCTTTTGTATTTCTATGCCTATTATTTATCTCTTCTTGAAAATTGACCATAACATACTGGTTCTACTGTTTGCACACTGAAATCTAATTTCACCAGGCTACACACCTACTAGCAATGCATAAAAATTCCCATTTCTTTACATCCTTACAATATTTGATTCTATTAAACTTTTTCATTTTTGTGATTATGAAGGAGTTTTTCTCCTAAGTTACTTTTTCAGTGAATTTCCTACTAATAACTTTCATTCATTTGTAATAGGTTTCTTCTCTTTGCTTCACTCATTGGAGATAATCAAATGTTCTAGATATTAGGCTCTTACCAGTTTTTATCTTGCAAGTATGTCTGTACAATGTTGTCCCCCATTGACTAGAAATCATTAATTAATTCATTCATTTTTTTTTTTTTTAGAGACAGAGTCTCATCTTGTCACCCTCAGTAGAGTGCTATGGAGTAATGGCTCACAGCAACCTCCAGCTCTTGGGCCTAGGCAATTCTCTTGCCTCAGCCTCCAGAGCAACTGGGACTACAGGCGCCTGCCACAATACCCAGCTATTTTTTTTATTGCAGTTTGGCCAGAGCCGGATTTGAACCCACCAACCTTGGCATATGGGGCTGGCGCCCTACTCAATGAGCCACAGGCGCCACCTGAAATCATTAATTTCATATGTTTGTCCCATCTATATTTGTTTCTTTAGCTTTGGTCTTTTACTCTCTTAGACTTTTTATTAAGTTTTTTTCTAAGCCATAACCACAAACACTGCCCTACACTCCCCTCTATTACTTGTATGTATTTCTGTATATATGTATGCATGTACCTATTTATCTACCCATTATTTATACCCCTCACTATCTTTAACTTTCTATTTTTCATCACACAGTGGGCCACTTTTTCCCTAACTTATTTAAAGTCCATTGTTTCTCTGCTGATTTTGGTGCTGTGGTTATCATGTATGTGGCTCTAATATTTATTTGATTTCTCTATTTTGTGCCACTTATGTGTTTTAATAGCATAATTTTTGTATTAATAAAGCTTCAAAGCATGTATAAATAGATAAGGTAAGCAATCCTGTATCTTATTCTTTTGTTAAAATTAAATTTCATTTTCGTAAGCCTGGTGATCTGTGTATAGGGTGGAGAATGGTGAAAAGTATAACAAACTCTCAAACATTATTAGGATCAATTCTGTCTTTTAAGAATAGACCCTCTCGGTTTCAGAGCACTATTCATTGAAAGCCCTTCTCTCTCCCACAAAGAAGTGCATCATTAATCAGCTAGGAATTTGGTGAGTCTACATCTGGAGATTTTGCTTCTTGACCCTTCTGCACCTTGCTTCTGAACTATTCCTCAAAGAAACACACACTAAAACAAATTCCATTTAGATAAAATATTATGCTGATGAGGTTAAAATTTACATCAAATGTGTTTAAGATTTTTTTTGGTAATAATTTATATATGTAAATAAAATATGCCTTCACATATATATCCTATAAAATGCAAAAACACAATATCACAATGTTTCAAAGATTGAGCTATATGCATACTTTCCTCCTCCACCTTTTCTTTTTCTAAAGGGAAAAAAAAAACAATTAAGGACTCTATCCCATTCACAGTAGTGCCAAAGAAGATGAAATACCTGGGAGTTTATCTAACAAAGGACGTAAAAGATCTATATAAAGAGAACTATGAAACTCTAAGAAAAGAGATAGCTGAGAATGTTAACAAATGGAAAAATATACCATGCTCATGGTTGGGAAGAATCAACATTGTTAAAATGTCCATACTACCCAAAGCAATATATAATTTCAACGCAATCCCCATTAAAGCTCCACTGTCATACTTTAAAGATCTTGAAAAAACAATACTTCATTTTATATGGAATCAGAAAAAACCTCAAATAGCCAAGACATTACTCAAAAATAAAAACAAAGCAGGAGGAATCACGCTACCAGACCTCAGACTATACTACAAATCAATAGTGATCAAAACAGCATGGTACTGGCACAAAAACAGAGAAGTAGATGTCTGGAACAGAATAGAGAACCAAGAGATGAATCCAGCTACTTACCGTTATTTAATCTTTGACAAGCCAATTAAAAACATTCAGTGGGGAAAAGATTCCCCATTTAACAAATGGTGCTGGGTGAACTGGCTGGCAACCTGTAGAAGACTGAAACTGGACCCACACCTCTCACCATTAACCAAGATAGACTCTCACTGGATTAAAGATTTAAACCTAAGACATGAAACTATAAAAATACTAGAAGAGAGTGTAGGGACAACCCTTGAAGAAATTGGGTTGGGCAAGTTTTTTATGAGAAGGACCCCCCGGGCCATGAAGCTGCTTCAAAAATACACTATTGGGACTTGATCAAACTAAAAAGCTTCTGCACAGCCAAGAACACAGTAAGTAAAGCAAGCAAACAGCCCTCAGAATGGGAGAAGATATTTGCAGGTTATGTCTCCAACAAAGGTTTAATAACCAGAATCCACAGAGAACTCAAACTCATTAGCAAGAAAAGAACAAGGGATCCCATCGCAGGCTGGGCAAGGGATTTGAAGAGAAAGTTCTCTGAAAAAAACAGGCGCACGGCCTTCAGACATATGAAAAAATGCTCACCATCTTTAATCATCAGAGCAATGCAAATCAAAACTACTTTGAGATATCATCTAACTCCAGTGAGACTAGCCTATATCACAAAATCCCAAGACCAGAGATGTTGGCATGGATGTGGAGAAAAGGGAACACGTTTGCACTGCTGGTGGGAATGCAAATTAATACATTCCTTTTGGAAAGAGATATGGAGAACACTTAGAGATCTAAAAATAGA